>NC_055994.1:139143297-149143297 GCF_018446385.1 Zingiber officinale
TTTAAAATTAAATATTTATAGGTCTATTCTTAAATATTCTAAATTTTATCATTAAATATATATTTTTTATTTTAAAAATAATAATAATAATAAAAGAATTTCCAATAAGGAATATTGAAGATGGAGAAAAATATCTCCTTCCAATATCTTCGCGGATGCCCTTAATGCTAGTCATCCCTTCAAAACCCATAAATCCTACGTGGCATCCATTTACTGGACAAACTGCACGACCCCCTACACTGCCAGTTGCAGTCGATCCTTCCGTTGGCGGTAGGTGGAACAGCATGTCACCAAAACCTTCTCGAAGTTCAAGTCAGCGCGACAGCGAAGCGATGTGCAGCGCTCGACTCAAGCACTCTTCTTTATCCCCGTTCGAAGCGCGAAGAATGCCCGATTTGATTCGGATCTCGGATTCGCGGAGGAAATCGGCGAGCGGCTGCTCCGCTCCGGAGGAAAGTTAGGGTAAGAACCGATATCGGGCGGTGCACGATCTCTTGTTGATTGGATTGTCGAGGCTAATTTTAGTAGGTTTCGATTTCGCTTTAAATTCTAAAGATTCGATTGATTTCCATGCTTGTTCGTGCATTTTCTTGCGGCCAATTAGGGTTTCATTCTGATTTCATTATTCCGCAATGGTATTTGGTCTGTAGTGGGTGAAGCTGATAACACGGAGAAGGCGAAATTGGTAAGTATTACTTGCTCGCTTCCTTTTTGCCCCCTCTGTATTGCATAATCGAGTATTGAAGTGGTTGGAGCGATTTAGGGTTTCTGCAAGAGTGTGAAAAAGAGGGCTTTGAAGGATTTGTGTTGTTTTTAGAGGTTAATGGGAAAGGGAGGAGGATGCTTCCCGAGCAAGAATCGGAACACTGTCTCTAGTTCTGTCAAGGCTTCCGCAATTGATCGTAATGCCCCCATTCAAGAGGAGGAGAATACTGAGGGCAGTGCTGAGGTCGTTCAGCCTGCATCTTCCACAGCAGCACCAATCGAGAACAAGCTAAAGATCTTCATTGTGTTTTATTCTATGTACGGCCACGTCGAGTCACTTGCCAAGAAGATGAAGGAGGGGGTGGATAGCATAGAAGGGGCGCAGGGTATTCTTTATCGTGTTGAAGAGACACTCCCGCAAGAGGTCTTGGAAAAGATGCGAGCGCCACCGAAGGATCCAGCGATCCCCCTGATATCGGCTGCTGAGCTGACAGAGGCTGATGGCATACTATTTGGATTTCCAACGAGGTATGGGTGCATGGCAGCTCAGATGAAAGCCTTTTTTGATTCTACGGGGCAGCTATGGAGGGAGCAAAAGCTAGCCGGCAAACCAGCTGGATTCTTCGTGAGTACAGGGAGCCAAGGTGGAGGACAAGAAACTACAATGTAAGAAAAACTTTTACCAAACCGTTCTTGTTTTCCTAGGCCCTAAACATTTTTTTTTTCTTTTTTTAACTATGCTCTTGTACTTGTCAGTCTTCTACTAGGGAAAGGTTTTTCTCCCACAATTGCATATGGTGACTTAGTACTAGCAACTGCATATTTGTGTATAATATTAATCTTAATGATTTATATAACTTGCTGATCTGATGTTTCCTTTCTTTAAATGACAAATTGTTATTCTTTAAATGCTCCATACAGAAAAACATGTTATATAAAATTTTGGCACACTGAACTGGAAGAAATGACTAATAAATCTGAAATTATCTATCTTAAACATTGTATTCTTCTTGTTGTCTTGATGGCATACAATTTTATATGAAATGACTTATTGGAAGTACATGTTTCTTTTTCTATTCACTACAAGACCTTGATCCTGTAACCATAATTATTTTCTTCTTTATCCATCCTTACAAATTGTTTTAGTGAAAGCCTCATGGATTTTTCTTCTGCTTTGATCTATGTGTCTGATGAAAGGATAGATGGATATATCTTGCTTTGTTCTGTCCTTGTATCCTGATTCATGCCTCGATTTGTCAATGGGGTAATTATTTTATGGTTTAGGATCTTTTCAATTTGTGTTTATGTTTAGGTTCTTCATACATAAAGTGGTAACCTGTGGCTTAATGAGATGCTTTAAGTCTTAAGCCTGCAAGAAGAGATCACAGGACAAAAAAATGTATAGTATATCATATGTGAAGTATAGAGAAAATTCTGCATAAGTTCCAAGAGGTGAACCTACTTGTTTTGTTAGTTTGCCCCATGCTCATATTGGAGTCTACCCTTGATCTATCTATTATATTAGCATCATCTGATTTTGTATATCCAATTTTACACTCGCTTAAAGATGATTTTCTGTAGGTGCATTATAAATATTCTTATAATCTTGATTCCTGAATGCCTGATTCCCTCGGTCATGATTTTAAACTAAATTGATCCGACTGATAAAATTTGTGTATTTTAACTTAATAACAGTTATCTTAGGAATTGACTAGTGATTATTTGTTAGACTTGGTAAGATCTTTTATGTAATTTGCTGATGCATGTTCTTTTTTTAAGATAATGTTGGTCTTTGATGTTGATTGAATTTCATGTACAGATGGTTGAATATATATTTCTTCTTTTTATGTTTACGTAATTGTTGTATTGAATAGTAAACATTTTAGAAGGTTTACCTAAGGTTACATGGAATTATTTTCTATATTTATCCAATTACACACGCTCTAATTCTTAGATGGATTAACATGCATTTTGTTATCTCAAATTTGTGAATCTTTGCGCTAGATTAAGAACCATATGCAAATATTGTACATTTTTGTTTGACCCAACAGACATATTGCTCCAATTTACTATTTGGGATGCATGGTTTGAATTGGTAAACGTTTTATACTCTGCAGAAAATATCAAACAAAACCAGTGGATTGAATAGCTTTTCTGTATGTATTTAGAAAATTGTTTAAAGTGGATATTTTGACCGAATTAACTTCTAAAAAGTCCACAGTGCACAATAGCAGTGTCTGGGTAGTTTGTTTATTGAATATGACCACTTTTGCAATCTAATCTTTATATAATTCTTTTATGGTAGCGGTTTAGTTAATTTTCTTTACCAAAGGGTGCAGAAACTTGAATTTTACACTTATTTTACCTTCATTGACATTTTTGAAGTTCTCGTTTTTCAATGGGATGCTAAGAATATCGTATTTACTAAATTAATTTGGTGCACTTTGCATGTGTAGTTGGACTGCCATAACTCAATTAACCCACCATGGGATGCTCTTTGTTCCCATTGGGTACACCTTTGGATCTGGTATGTTTGCCATAGATGAAATCAGAGGTGGTTCTCCATATGGTGCTGGTGTTTATGCTGGTGATGGGTCTAGGCAAGCAAGTGAAGGGGAGCTTGCTCTTGCCCAGCACCAAGGCAAATACATGGCTTCTATAGTCAAGAAACTGGCGCATGCATGATGTATTTCCCATTTTCAAATACCTATTCTCTCTATTTAATAAAGGCGTTTCAATCAATGTATTCTTATCATCTCTCATTTTAATTGTACTTCAAATTTGATTCAGTTTTGAAGGCAGCAATATGGGGGAATCGTCAGTGATTATATTTAGTGGTGTGAATATATAGTGTTTGGGTCGTCAGCGAAAGGTTCATTCACAAGCTGTTTACAAAAACAGATGTATGAAATATAACAGGAACTAATACAGAATCTAAATAGTCCAAACTAGTACATAAATCTTACACAAATCTGAAACCACAGCAGTTGACATCTCTTATATTTGGACTCTTCATTTGCCCGTTGCTCTGTACTGACACTCTAAGTAGAGACCTGATATTTTTGTTGATTATGTCTAAGATTTTTAAAACCAGCTGCAACAGCCTCATAATTCAGTATCTATTTTCAGTTTACCCATAAACTGAACCAACTGCAGTTTCAGTTTTGCATTGGAAACGTGATACAAATGCAGTATCTGAAGCAATATGAAGCTGAGGTTGTGTGATACCAGCTGACGTATCAAGCTGAAGTTATGTTATCCCATCTGCAAGAGAGAATATGTGGTTACATATTTCAGATCAAGCCAAACTGATACGAGTACAGATTTTAGATTTCAAACGTCATCATCCAAAGTAGCCAAAAAAAAAAAAAAAACAAGCATGTTATGTGGTTTGGCACTCTCGTTCTTACACCATGGCCGACGGCTGATTATAGATTTCAAAGATCATCATCCAAAGCAGCAAAAAAACCAAAAGAAAAAAACACAGGCATGTTATGTGGTTTGGCACTCTCGTTGTTACACTGGCCCATGACTTATTGGTGAGTCGCTTCCTTTCTCCTTACAATGAATGATATAATTAGCGCGATAAAGATATATTGTTCACCCCAAGTAATTTAGTATTGTCAGCCTCATAATAAGATACAAGTAGATAACTCATGGAAAATAGCAATATGGGAGGAGATCGGCAGATGATTATATTAAGAGGAAGGTGAATATATTGATTGATGTCTCGATCGTTTGAGCCTGTGGTTTACCAATGATCACCCATTATAGCTCTTATATCATCAAACTCTTGCAACAACAGGTTTGTTAGATCAACGATTACTTTCGACTTTCCTATCCAGTTGACTTAGCCACAACTAGAAATAAGATTTTTTTCACTACTAATCAATTTAAGTCAATTCCTTAATTGACCCAGCTCAGCAATCAACTTCAATTGATTGAAGCCCCAACTATGATTATCTTAATGATTGAGTTTAGTTGAAATCTTTCCTCTCCTACGGATTCATGTCTCTCAATTCTCACAACTCATATAAAAGTTTAACTTTCACTATTTAACTTCGTCACCAAGCTAAGGTCATCTCCTGCTAGGTCCTCAAGTCCTCGAGTCCATAACTAGTTCACATTTCATCCTTCAACCTTTTCCTACTTTAGTTGTCTTCTTCCGGATACTGTCAACGATGCGCCCTGATGTTCCTTGTCCTATGGTCTCTTGAATGTTTCATACCATCATTCTCTAATCAATAGTGGACTTCAAGTCACCGAGCTAACTAACTTGGTCACACCAAGTTATACTTTATTAGTTGCTTTAACACTACCTTAATGTTTCTTTTCCTACCGTCCCTTAGGTGCCTCATATAATCTTTTCGAAACTCCATTTGGCCTTTAAGCCATTAAGCATTATGCGTGTTGCCTTGTTACACTAAATCATCGTCAACAACACTTAACTTTATCGACTCACATGCTCTACAAGCTCCATTTGTATCTTGATAAGTTCTTGTATAACTTAACGTACATATCAAATACAAATACACATCAGACGCAAATCCTTTATACAAACATCAAAATTCAATATCAAATCGACCATTTAAGACATGATTTCACCAACAAGGACCACATTGACAAGCTTGTTTGAACAAAATCCCACACAGGCTTCTGTTTGTTCTTCTACCAGTAGAGAGGAGTTCTAACAATTATAAATTGTTGATTTGACCAAACCAAAGGGTAGCCACAATGATTCTTTGAATCCATCCAAATTTATGGGGAGAACTACATTTGGTGGTGCAGAACGCCGATTCTTCCCCATCTTATTTTGATCTAGTAAAAGGGAAAGTGGACACATACATACGCTAAAAACAGGGGTAGCCGGTAGACCCGGACTTAACACAGGCCCAATCTAGACCCATAACTGGATCAACAAGTTGGATACCCATTGACCCAATTCCCATTCAAAAACCGTAATTAGTCCAGCAGGGTGTCTGGCCGGTTACGATTCAATCCTAAAAAAAATGTCAATCTGCGTTAACCACCTGTTCGATCTGATAGTTTTTTTTTCCTGTGTCAGACTGATAGAAATCGACGATTCTAACCGTTGGAATCGTTAGTGTTCCATTAGGGATGGATGAGATCTATTTTTTTTCCTATTTTTTCAACGATTGAAATTATTTGATTGTTTTTTATCAATGACTACGATTTAGTGTCCATTACTCTCCAAACTATATAAATAAAGAACTTATTTCATTATTTTCACACTATCTTGTCTACTCTCATTCTCAATTCACAATCTCTACACGCTTTAAACTCCAATTTTACATATTTTCGACTTTCTCTTCTGAGTTACGACTACAATGGAAGGAAGCCGAGGACAAGAAGGTTCATCATATCAATTTTAGAGGGGCAAGGAAATAGGGAATTTGAACATTCAATCCATAGATAATGAGACCTAACAACTTCCGAATCCGACTGCAGACACCCAAAATAAAATGAAGTATCGATGCAATTACTTTTAAGGTTTAGGAAGTTCTTCCTTTAAAATCTTTTAATTTTACTAAACATTTTTATAAGGTCACTCTTCTGTCGAGAAAATTGCGTGTAAAATGTAAGCACTGTAATGTTTCCTATAAATTCTAAGCCGACGATGGTTATAGATAGTTGAAATGATATGTAGAAATGAAACACCCGATGAAGGGGAGCCTTGGCGTAACAGTAAAGTTATTGTCATGTGACCAAAAGGTCACGGATTCGAATCCTGGAAATAGCCTCTTGCAAAAAGCAGGGTAAGGCTGCGTACAATGGATCCTTCCCCGGGACCCCGCATGGCGGGAGCTTCGTGCATTGGGCTGTTCACACAATAATCTTGAATCATGGCGAACTGTGCACGAATCATAAACTAACAGTTTCTAACCATAAATCATAATCGTCTTGGACGGTTAAGGTTAAAGATCAACCCTAGGAACCGTTGAACTAATGGTTTCAAACCAGAATCAGGTCTAGCAACCCGGTGGACAAAACTCTTGTAAATACGGAATTCCAAAAAAGAATAAATTATATATATCTCTACCCTGCTTTAGAAAAAACTATTTCTATGCACTGACTTCTAAGTCACACTATAATAATGTTATCATTGCTACCTGTGCTGTAAATAGATACTATGTACCATATTCACTTCTTTTCTTTTGGGGGCTTCTATTGAATCGAGAAGTAAGTTTGATTGTACATCTTTTTGATATATATATAAGGTATACTCCGGATAATTCAAATCGAAGCAATTTGATGTCTGACCCAGGCCTATATGACATGACCGATCGATAGAAATACTCCAACACTCCACCTTTGTCATATATTCCATATATCACATTAGATAGATATCATATTTATGGAATACGATTCACTTTCAAGATGCCTTGATAGTGAAATGGTAGACACACGAGACTCAAAATCTCATGCTAAAGAGCCATTCAATTCTCAAAAACAAAAAACTACTCCTATCAGCCCAAAATTTTACTGCCCTATTTGCTAGATCCATCAACCAACTATACCTACCAACATAACAAAAATCGTCCTTAGATTTTCCCTAAAAACTAATCCTAAGAGAAGCTCCCACTAGTGACGTGGAGGTTGGGACGAACCTCCCTCCCATAGTGGGAGGGAGGTTCGTTCTTAAAATGACAAAGCAGCTCAACGTTTGCAGAGTCACTCCGTCGTTTCTTTTTTTAATTTTTTTAATATTTATATCTAAAAAAATAAACATTGAATACAAAGTTAATTGAACGTTGAATGTTAACATTACACAACGGCTAAATTTCTAGTCGTTGATCAATGTTCATTTTTGTTTTTTAATTAAAAAAATCTATAAATACATGACTAACTTTTTTTTTTTTAATTCATCTCTTCCTTTGCTATTTTATTCATCATTTCATTCTCTAATTGTATTTAAGATGGACAAATATTTCAATGCTTCTTCTACAAATCTTTCGAATTCTTCTAATACGGAAGAAAATACATCTTCTCAAAATATCCGTATTCCTCCAAACCATGATGTCCAATATCCTCAATTTTTATCTCACGCACACTACCATCTAAAGTTTCAAAATATTTCATATGTTCCACAAGGTCTTCCAAAATTTCAAAATTCTCAAAATTTTTTGCTCCCCCTTAATAGTAATACCGCCCCAGTTCCATTTGGTATGTATTCACACCAAGATTGGTCAGTCATGAGCAATCAATTTGGGATGCATTCTATGTCTTTCGTATTTTTACCTCCTCAACGACCAGTCATGTTTTCGAATGAAGCAAGAAGGACTACTATCGACCCATCTATCAACGACAAAGAACCTCTAACGCCATCGTCTGTTCCAACAATCTCAGTGGCCACCACACTCATCACAAGAAGAGCGTGAAGTTCAACCAGAGACAGATGATTCAAAATGAAGAGGAAGGGAAAAAGACAGTGAAGAGAAAGGGCAAATCCAAAATCAGAGAGTGTGACACAATGGAACAAATTCTCGACAAAGAATGACAAGATATTAAAAAATATCAAATGAAAAAAATGGCTTTGCGGAAAATTAAGATCTTTCATAAGGATTATGAAATTCTTATAAAAGATACTAGTGAGATGACACTAAGACAATTTCGGATGCATGAGAAAATGGTTAAAAATTAAACAGACATGATATAGCATAAATATGTTTAAGTTTATTTTTATATATTATTATAATTTATGTTTTTTTATTTGATGTATGATAATATTTATGTTTTTTAATTATTAATGTTATTCCAGGTGTTAGTAATTTATAGACTTAAATTTTGTAAAAGTTTAATTATATATATAGTAAAATATGTAGGAGATAATAAAAAAATATAGGACCCTCACGAAAAAATTATTAAGAACTTTTTTTTACATAGGAAAGAAATGAAGAGATTTTTATTTTGACGTGTCGTTTACGTAGTGAAGGAATTCTTTAAAGGTATCCACCACGGTAGATGCTCCAACCCTATCAAGCAATCACCAAGGCCCCCTTCTCTGAGACCATTGGTTTTGAGCTAGAAAAGCAAGACCCCAGTCCACCTTAACTATGATCGTTACCTTCTCTACCGCTACCCTCTCACCATCCTTCCAGTTGTCTTCTCCATTGTCACTATCACCACACCACTTCATCCTGACTCTAATCTACCTCCTATCTTACTTTTATTCTTTTTAAATATTCTTTAACAGAACCATAGAATCTTAACTGTCATCATCAATTTCCACACGAACCCTAAAGTTCAATTGTTGTCCAGTTTATAATTAAATTTGATTTCTCTACTAGCATAACCTAATCTTTATAAATCGTCTTTTTTGAATATTGGAAAAAAAAATACAAATGGATGAAAATCCGGTTGAGGTTGTACGAAAGATCACAAAAGTAACTCACAAATATCATAACGTGAGTTCAAATATCCAATTTTATCTCAAGTCAAAGCACACGGACTGTTGAAATAACAAACTCAAGCAAGCAGTAATACTAGTCTACATTATATAATCACTACTCTAAAACACAGCAAACTGGAAGTGCAGGTTCACGACCTACAAACCATACATCAAGTGGGAACCAAGCCATAGAGAGGCTCATCATTCTCAGTTATCAGCGATAAAAGGATCATTGCAATAAGTACCACAATTGCACCAGAAAGAAACCCTAGCACTGCAGTGCCATACTTCATTGTTCTTCTGTTCGTAGTTAATACATTCTGTTCTACATTCTGTTCTTCATGGTCATATCCATGTGACACTTCACAAAGGTTGCTTTCAAGGACATCAGTTGTAGATGAAACAGATTCAGTGCCATCTTGCACTTCTTTACTGTCTTTGATATTGTTCAACATGCCCAACTGACCCCTTATTCTCCATGACCTTGGTTATCCAACCAAGGTTATGTTATTTAACCGTGTTTGGTTCAGGGTCATGAGGGATTCCAAAGTTATATTTGATTCCTGCCACATCAGCAAAATGAGGTTATATCCCGGAATCAAAAAACCTCCAAATCGTAAGGTTTTAGACGATTCCGGGGTTAAGTAAATTTTTTTCTCAAATTTAACCTTTCGTTTCACTTCGTTGTTTACCCATCTACGACACTTTTCTTCCCTCTCTTCTTTCGCAAAACCTAGAGCAGTCGGCGACAGATTTCCTTGAACCTACGGCGGCGTCGACATAGAGGCTTCTCCCTCTTCGTCTTCTTCGAACCAATGGCGACAGACTTCTCCCTCTTCGTCTTCTTCGAACCGACAGCAACCACAGATTTCTCCCACTTCGCCTTCTTCATCGACAGCGACAAACTTCTCTTGCAAGTCTTCTTCAAATCGGCGGCAACAACAAGTTTCTTCACCTCAGTTGGAGTCCAACTTCAAGAGGATCTTGTTTTCGGGTAAAAAAAGGTATTTGTAAAGAGATAAAAAATTTTCAGTTTCCCTTTTCTGTTTGCTGTCGATCCTTTTAGGGTTTCTATGCATTTTTTTTCCTTTCCATACAATAAATCTTAGTGTTGGTAAAGGAAATAACTTGCATTTTACACTGCATATATTCTGAAAAACTGGAATTAGGATTCTCACAGATAACAAAATTTCATTTCTCCCTAGGATCTGGTTTCATTGTTCAAATACACCACGGGTCATATTGTAAGTGAGTAAAAGTATAGCGATTATGTTTCTAGATTTGGAATTCATTACGAAAAATAAGATATTTTTCCATTTGCTTGTTTATTAACTGTTTACTTACACTGGATGCATGATCATAGTGTTTCATTCAAATGTCTAGCAGAGCACTACATTCATCTCTGCATAGCTGCACAAACCATCTCCTAGCAGAGCACTGCATTATCCCAATATTCTTCAACCTTTTATATTCCCTTTGTCACTATTTTTTTTGTTTTTTCAGCTTTCGTACATCTAGGAATATCCTTCCTCATTCAAATCTCTATTAATTTACTTGCTCATCCCATTAAGTTTTGTGATCTATGCCTAATAGATCTTTGTCAATACAGTATGTTTGTATTTGTTTCGCTTATCAGTTATTGGCATTTCCCACCTTATTGATTTTCTATTTGGTTCATTATCCTTTTTATATGATAGGTTGTCCTTTTTCTATTGGGATTTTCCACCTTGTACTCTTTTATCGTTCTAAATATTCTTTTACATTGATAATTTGGTTTTTTAATATTGTCTGATTTCCACTTATTTTCATTTGGTTTGGTTTATTATAGAATGATTTACACTGGATTTGAGCATGTAACAAAATAGTGTCTGATATTAGCATTTTTGTTTTGACTTGTCTTGATGTCTTAAACTTTTGCTTTTATTGCACAGAAGAATGGTAGTTTCTATCAGTTTTCCATGTTGAGCCTACATCTAAACTCTCTTGTACATGATCCTTTCAACTTCATATATATTTTCTTTGTACTAGTTGACCAGGCTGTGGAAACATTTGCTAAACAACTTGATGCTGGCCACAAAGATTCTTGTTCTTGGAGAGGAAATTGCTGCGCTGACAGTTTGGTGCAATTTCCTCCCATGCTTCCATCAGCAATAATTGGTGGTTATAAAGACCGTTGTGATGGCCTTTTGCAGTTTCCCTTCCTTCCAGTGGTAGCTTCATCTGCTATTGAGACTATGAGGCTCACCAGGAGCTCAAAGATTGATCACATGTTAGCTCAACCAAGTGGTTTTTTTTCTGGGGAGTTAGGTTGTAAAGATGATAACAATACAAGCAGAAAGTATTTTGTATTTAAAATTAATTCTTCCATTTGTTCCCATTACGTTCACGTACATAATAATCTCTGTTGTTGTAATTTATATCCATACATAGGTTTTGTTATGTTTGTGTTTTTCTTATATGCTAATCTCATTAGAATTCTCTCCAAATGTCATTATACGTACCTGCTATTTAATTTGTGTGGCATTCTGTACATTGATCAATTTCTCTCTACTTGGACTAAAGTAGAGTCAAGCACTTGAGCTCATCAATTTTCTTGTCTACTGTCTCTACTATGCCTTTTCAAATGAAAATAATGATTTTGATTCTGATTTATTAGTGATGAACCACTAAGTGTAGCAGTTTGTGCTTGTTTCGTTTTTCAGAAATCAATAGTGAGGATTTTTTTAGCACAACTTCAGGTTTGCTGATCTCTGTATTAAGAAGCAATTTAAAGAGTTTTGGATATGAAAAAAACAAGATACACTTGATTCTTAACTACTATCATCCATAATATTCATATAAGAAAATGCTTAAATATAAATAAACATAATTTTTCTAGTAGTTTTTATTAAAAAGGACATTTTATTTTAAAATCAAATAAATTAAAATAATTTGATTTTATATTTTATATTATAATAATTTAACTAAATAGTACATTAATTTAGTTAGAAAAATATTTAGGATTAAACCAGGGGTAATATAGTAAATGTACAAGTAGGTTATATATTAAAACCTTCAAACAAACAAGTTTTTATTACATTACTTATACTGAACCAAACAACATTAGGTTATGTTTTATTCCCTACAACCTTGGTTATGTGATTACTTGGTAATCACATAACCAAGGTTATACTTGATAACTTGAACCAAACGCACCCTTAGAGTTAACATTCTGAGATTGAACATCTCTGCTAACGTTTCCTATTTGTTTCCATTTGACTTCATTTGACTGCTTAACAAGCACACGATTGTTTAGACCATTGGTACACTCAGATTTGCTATCGGTAGAATCCTGAAGAGATCTAATCAGCTTTCTTGGTGTTGAGAACATTTTAATCTCATCCATTGTGAGCTGCTGCCTGGATCTCTGTAATACCATTACGATCATAAGATTATAAAGATAATGCAGGAAAGGTGCCTACCTTCATTAATTTCTCTTTTTCCTTTCGAAAATAATAATCATAATAATAAAAATTTGGTTATCAACTGTTTGCATACCTGGGGATTTGGAATGGTATCTCGAGCTAAGTTGGACTCACTAGCTTGCATAAATCCCGAGAAATCTCCTGAAACTTCATCACTTTGATCACTTGGCTTACCTTTAATGATCTGATCAAAATCTGTGACTTTGCTCTCAGTATGTGCGCAAGGTTTAAAGAACAAGCCATCCTTCAATGAAACACCAACAGCACAGCCACCATGGCTCCACAGTCTCCGATTAGCACGTTTTCCGTTATGCACAATTTCACAAGGAGATTGAACGACTGAAGCAGGTGAATCAGCGAATGCATCCTTGTTGATAGAAGATTCAATGGTCTGAGACTCCGGAGAGCACAATCGAA
Source organism: Zingiber officinale (assembly GCF_018446385.1). Taxonomy (NCBI): domain Eukaryota; kingdom Viridiplantae; phylum Streptophyta; class Magnoliopsida; order Zingiberales; family Zingiberaceae; genus Zingiber; species Zingiber officinale. The sequence continues at coordinate 139,156,294 of NC_055994.1, forward strand.
CAGGGGAGCAATTTCTAGATCTCAATGGGCTCCTGGAATTTCTCCTATGGAAGTTGGAACCTCCTAGGGGACTTGTATTTATGCCATGCCTGGATCCCTTCTGTGAACCCAGTGCCTTCGCGGTCTGCAGCGCCTCAAACGCTGCTCCTCTCACGAAGGGCATCTTATCATCAGCTTGGCATTTCTCCATGACATCAATTACCTGGAATACCTCCGAGGAAATGCTTCTTGGATCAATACATTTCATCAAGAAATTGATCATTTGAATCGCAGAGAGTCGCTTCTGGGAGTTGCTTTCAGAAGCACCAGTCGCCAATATCTGTAAGCCAGATCGGACGAGTGATCTAGCAAAAGCCTCAGCGATCAAGCCATTGTGCTTTGCCAAGGCCATGGCCAACCCCATATGAGCATTGGTTTGGGTTGCCTTTTCTTCCAAAGCCCCTGCGGCCTTCAAGCAGACATCATTCACCATCTCATCTGTTGCAAACCTCCAATTTCCTGATTCGACGAGGGCTTTCAAGCAGAGTGCAGCCCCAGATGCAGGACTCTCTTGCGTGCCCATCAAAGCATCAGAAAGAGGCTTGCAGAGCGAGGAGATTATCCTCGTCTTCTCATTGTCCTGCATTGAAGGATCAATTCCGTAGCGGGCGATTGCAGGGATGACCTTGGAGCAGGCCTGCTGGAGGGCAAAAGATCCTCCGCTTGAGGATAGGGTGTGCATGATGGTGGACATGATGTTATCTATCTGAGGAACGATGTTTCTGCCATGGACTCTAGCAAGGACTTCATAGAGGGAGATTGTGCAATCAACAGACGTTGCACCATTGGCGTCCGAGACTTCCGCAAGGAAGTGTGGGATAGCTTTGGAGTCCAAATCTTTCGCGTAGGTTTTAAGAGCTTTCATGGCGGAACGGCGGCAATCTGCGTCCTTGTCAAGGTTGGCAAGCTCCTGCCGGAGCAATGGGCTAACACTTCTTCCCATGAGCTGTGGATACAATACAGATCAACAAAGAGCTCTTCGCAAAGTAATAGAGAGAAAAGAAGAATCTTTTCGTAGTTAGCATTAAATTATGGGAGAATGAAGACGTGCCAACGAATCACGCACAGTATAAGGAAACAAGATTTCTCAAAATCGTCATCAAAATGGAAATACAAAGGAAACAAGGGCAAGTTTTTATAACACATTTCCATCCAAAATAAACCCTAACTTCCTCGCATAAGAAATGTAAAACTGGAAAGCATTTCATCAGAAATAGCTAGGAAAATGAGGAAAACCTGGAAATTCATCTACCTACTCAAATTTGACTTCAGGAAATTAAAGAAGAAGAAAAATACGAGTGTGAAAGAAACAGCTTGAAAAGCTCAAAATCAGGGCGACGATGCTGACCTGAGCTCAAATGCAATGCTCCCTTCTCCAAAAGCCAGGCTTCTATGCAGAAAGATCAACTACAGAGCCAAAGAGGGTGAGTGGTAGTGGAGGAGAGACCCAAGTTTGGGTTTTGGATCTAGAAGTGGATGAGAGGAGCGTGAGTTATTCAGAAAACGAGGATAGAGAAAGACAGAATTTTTTAGGGTTATGGTGACTATTTATAGTTGGAGGATCGAAATTTGAAGATTTGCTAGATTTGAATTTGTAGACGAGTAATTTTCCCGCCGTTCCGGTTCGCTTTAGAACTCACAATCACCTTTATGCGGACTTCCCATGCTTCCGCTTTGTTCTTATCTGGCTCCGATAAAGTTCGACGTTTGACCGCATATAATAAATAAGGGAATAAATAAATAGTAATCTCATTTCTAATCCGCGTCTTAAAATCGATTTAAATAAATTCTTAAAATATCCTAATGTTTTAATTCTTGCCTAAAACAAAAATAGTTGCCGAATGATTATGAAAATTTTAAGTGCTACTCTAAGTTTACTTATTTAGCAAATATTTAAAGTTTTTCAATTTAACAAAAACAGTACTGTTTGTTCGATATTTTACAAAATTTTCACATCAGATTAAATTAAACATAAGAGCATCCCAACGAGGCATTAAATGGACATTATAATATCTATTTGGCACTCATCTTCATTATTAGAGTATTCATTTCATTTCTTTATCACTATATCTAAAATTTAGATTAAATGAACCACTTTATTAAATTTAGATAATCATTTTTACTACATACTACATCAAAAATCCTAAAATTTTCATCATCCTTAATTTTTTATTATTTTCTTCTTCTTTTTTATTTTTTATTATTATATTTATGGAATGAGTGGAAGGAGAGAGATTAAGTGGAAAGAGAGAGATTAAAAAGAAATATTATTTTATTTTTAGGATAGAGATTTCATTCCCTAAATTTAGAGAATTACTATTCATCAAATCCAAATTTAGAGAATGGATAAGGTAACTGATGGAAAAGATTTTTAGTTAACCTATCTAAAATTTAGGGTAAAATTTTTTAATATGGTAACTGATGTGGATGCTCTAAGTGAGTATTATAATGTCGGCTCACAAGAGAGAATGTTCAAAAGTGTTCATTCAAAGGTGTTCAAATGAACACCTTTGAAAACTCTCTCTCATTTTTTTTTATTTCCTTTTTTTTTAATTGTTAAATTTTTAATATTATTTAAAAAATAGTAAAATTATTTTTTTACAAGTAAGATTATTATTAAATAATAACAATAATAATTTAAATATTTTAAAATATATTTATTTAATATGATATAATTTTAAGATAAGTGAGTGGATGATGAGGCTCATAAATAATGAGTGTTAATGTTAAAAGAGATGTGAGTGAAAGAGATATGTTGTTATAATAAGTATGTGACAGTGGATCTCATGCTTTTTGATGAGATGATGAATATTATAATAACGATGCATTGTAGATGCTCTAACAGGTAGACTATATGATATCATCCTAGTTGAGGAAACTTTCGCCCAACAGATGGAGTATAATAAATTTGCAAGATGTTTATATATTTAAGGAGTTTAGGATTAGGATTTATTTAAAATGTATTTTCTTTTGTGTTGACTTTCTCCCTTTGTCATCATCCCAATGTAAAAAACACATCATCTCTATCTATCCTATTGATCCGTTCCTTGTTGATTCCACTAACTCCACTAACACCACAACGTTAATCACTATCCTCCACCACTAACTCAACTTGCCAACTCACCCACTAACACCATATTACATCCATTACCTTATTATTTCTCTCCACTAACTCAATTAAAACATGTCCACTAACACACTAATTTTATCAACAATCCCTCTCTTAAACTGATATTCCAAATGTAATAATCAGTTTAAAAAGAGTTCAACTTTTAAACTCCATGTAGAAATACCAAGTAGCTTTCTGAGCTTTTGAAATGTAGTCAATTTGAGAGGTTTGGTTAGTATATCAACAATTTGATCCTCACTTCTGTAGTAAACAAGATTAATGACTTCAGCATTTGTGAGATTTCTCTGAAAATGATACTTCACACTATGTGTTTATTTCGATCATGTAGGAATGGATTTTTAGAAAGTTTTATTGTCGAACTGTTATCACAATAAATCTGAATAGTTGTAAGAATCTTCTTTAGCCAAATAGCTTGACAAGCACAAGATGTTGTAGCAACAAACCCAACTTCCGTGGATGATAATGTAACGATTGATTATTTTTTCGAAGAGCATGAAATATCTGCTGTACCCAACATGAAAATATACCCCAGATGTACTTTTTTGATCATCTAGATCTCCTGTATAATCATTGTCTATAAAACCAAATAGATCTGACTTTTCTCCCTTTTTATAAAACAACTTAAACTCTTTAGTAATTTGCAAGTATCGAAAAATTCTCTTTGCAGCTAAGAGATGCATTTATGTAGTACAATCCATATATCTACTAATCATACTTACAACATGCATAATATCAGGTCTCGTCGTTGTCAAATACATTAAACGCCCCACTATTTATTTATAAAGTGTGGCATCAATCTTCTTTCCTCCAATATCTTTATATAACTTCACTCTAAACTCAGGAGTGTTTGCAAGATTGCAATCTTTCATTTGAAATCTGTCCAGAATTTCTTGCACATATCTTCTTTGAGAAATAAAAATTCCAACAAAAGCTTGCACCACTTCAATACCAAGGAAATAATACATCATACCAAGATAAGACATTTTAAATTCTTTCATCATAGATTTTTAAAAATTTTCAAATATAGATGTACTATTTCCAGTGTAAATTAAGTCATCTACATAGAAACAAACTATCAATATTTTTCCTCCATCATCAATCGTAATAAAAAGGGTATATTCATAAGAGCACTTTTGAAAGTCTTCCTTCAAAAAATAAGTTTCTTTACGATTATACCAAGCCCGTAGGACTTGTTTTAATCCATATAAAGCTTTCCTTAATCTATAAACTTTATGCTCATTACCAAATTTCACATAACTTGGAGGTTGATCATAAATATCTCTTCTTTCAAATCTCCATGGAGAAATACAGATTTTACATCCAATTGAAAGATAGGTTATGAATTTTGTACTGCCATCGCTATCACCACTTTGATTGTATCATGCCTTGCTACAGGAGCAAAAACTTCTTTATAGTCAACACCAAACTCTTATTTATAGCCCTTCACCACCAAGCGTGCTTTGTACTTATCAATCTCACCATGTTCATTTAGCTTTGTCTTATAAACCCACTTTACACAATTGTCTTTTGCCCTTTAGGAAGATCACATAACTCCCATGTATTATTTTTATTCAATTATTATAATTTCATTATCCATAGCTTTTCTCTATTTTAATTCTTTAACAGCCACTTAAAAAATAGTGGGGTCACAATCTGAAAACAAGGCAAAATGTGTAAGGGGATCATCAACTTGATCAATTCCAGTCATCTCATAATCAGACATCCATGTTGGTCTTCTTCGAACACATTGTGGCCTTTGTGATTCTATTTCAACCGAACTTTGATCTGCTATAGGAATATTTTGAGAGACTTCTTCATATTGCCCATCCTCCATAAGCTGTTGTACTTTCTCATCATTATCAAAATCAACAAGGATAATTTTTTTAACGTCATTTTGATTTCATGGCCAAGTGCCTTTTTCATCAAAAATAACATCACGACTTATGATGACTTTCTTAGTACAGGGATTATATAATCTACAAGCTTTTGATGTATTACTCATACAAGAAAAATGCATTTTCACCTTTGTTGTCTAGCTTCTTTCTCATTTCATCTAGAATATGGGCATAAACGATACACCCAAAAATCCAAAAATGATCAACAGTTGGTTTTTTCCACTCCAGGCTTCCTCCGGTGTCATGTTTTGAATAGATAATGTAGGATTTTTGTTTAATATATGGATGCTCCAATTAACTACTTTTGGCCAAAAACTTTTAGGAATATCACTTGTTGTTAGAAGGCTTCGCACCATATTCATAATAGTGTGATTCTTCCTCTCGCATACACTATTCTGTTGAGGTGTGTAAGTTGTCTCTTAATTCCATGATTCTCACAAAAATTTACAAATTCATGTGAGTTATATTCTCCACCACGATCTGTTCACGGAACTTTAATAGAGTTGCCAATTTCTTTCTCGACAAGTACTTTATAATTTTTGAAACCTGTAAAGGCTTTGGATTTTTCTTGCAACAAATAAATTTATATTTTACGGCTATAATCATCAATAAAGGTAATTATGTATCTTTTACCTCTATTAGAATGCAGTGTTATTGGTCCACAAATATTTGAATGAATGAGCTCCAATGCCACCTTTACTTTCCAAGATTTTCCCTGTGGGAATTGATTACGGTGTTGTTTGCTAACAACACATTCTTCACAAACTTGAGAAGGAGTTGTAATTTGAGGAAAACTGATCATCATATTCTTCTATTTTAGTGTTTTCAATCCATCAAAATTTAGATGCTCATAGCGAAACTGTCATAACCATGCCTCACCATCAAATTTTGCTGAAAAATATGAATGTGATGTAGTATGAAGATAAAGTGGAAACATACGATTTGCTGTCATATTAACTTGCGCAATTAAGCCCAACTTTGCATCTTAAATCCGACAAACTCCTTCTTTAATAGTAATTTCATATCCTTTTTCTTGTAATTGACCCACACTAAGCAAATTAGTTTTTAAATCTGATAAAAAAGAACATTAGAGATAATGTGGGTAGAATCTTCTTTTGCTTGTATGGTTACCTTTCCTTTTCCCATAACAGAAATTGTAGAGTTGTCACCAAATTTGATAGAACTGCAAAAGGATTCATCTAAGTCTGAAAATGTATCCTTTTCTCCACACATGTGATTACTGCAACCTATATCTAAATACCATATATTATGTTGAGTTTTCTCTTTCTCATGACATACCATTAAAAGAGACACTTCTCCTTCTTCTGGAAAGTTAATTTGATCTCCATTTTGTTTCTTCAAATTAGTAAAACATTCTGATCTATAATGGTCATATCTATAACATCGATAACATTCAACATTAGACTTGTCTGCTGACTTTGTTCTATTAGTTGTAGAATAATGGCCTCCACGTCCTCTATCTCTTCTTTGAAAATAACTTTCTTGGTGTTGATTTTGTTGTTGGTTCTTATAATCATGGTTGTTTCTACCTCCTCTTCCTCTTCCTCTTCTTCGTCCTCTATCACTTCTACCATTTGTAGAGTGATTTTCTGATAAAGCCTTCAATGCTTGTTTCTCTATTGATTGATTTTCTGCTCATGTACTAATAATAAACTTTGTAATTCATCAATTGAAAGTAGACTTATATCATTTGCTTCTTCAATGTCGCAAACAACAAAATTAAATTTTGGTGTCATAGATCGAAGAATATTTTTTTGATGATGAGAACATCCTCTGTCTTGTCGCCAAATATCCGCATTTTGTTGACGATTGCCATTGTTCTTGAAAAATAATCTGAAACTGATTCTTCTGATTTCATTCGGAGCATTTCAAACTCCGAACGAAGTTCTTGAAGCTGCTGCCTCTTAGCTCTTGTTGTACCTTGGTACTTCTTTTTCATAGAATCCCAAATATCTTTGGCAGTATCCTTGCAGAGAATGGTTTCCAAGATTGAGCGATCAATAACTTGGAAGAGATAATTCTTTGCTTTAATGTCTTTCAATTGCACATCTGTTAGCGCAACACCTTCTATCGGTTCTGCTACTCCAAAAATTACGACTGTCCAATATTTTTTGGATCTTAAAAAATTCTATATGATTATGCTCCAATGGTCATAGTGACCATCAAATCATGACAGGTTGTACAAAACTTTTGGAAGACAACTCTCTTCGAAACCTCGCTCTAATACCACTAATAAGAAAAATAGACGAGTCAAAGACACAAGGAGGATAAAAAAAAAAAAAGTTTTTCACATACTTTCATTGATTATTACATATTCTATTTATAGGCTAATACATAACAAATTAAAAAACCGAGTAACTCCACTAATACCATAACATTAACCACTATACTCCACCACTAATTCAACTTACCAACTTATTGACCCACTAATATCACATTACAACTATTACCCTATTATTTCTCCCAGGAACTTAATTAAAACATGTCTATTAATATACTAATTTTATCAACAAATATCATATACGACTTTCAAGAACCGAAGAAAATATTTAATTTATCTTTCTAGAGAACAGTTATAATTGGGGATGACTCGATCGGCATGAAGTGAGTCTATTATTCAACCACTTCAAGCACGATCCCTTGAGCTGAGTTCAACCATGTTTGACCGGACACAGGCGCAGGGGTCAATGAAAGAGAAATTACCCTCTGAACGTACACTCTCGACTCCTCCGCGGCACCGCCTCTCCGCCGACTAAATCGCCGCCGTGCCATTTCAGACCGCTCCACGCGCCAACAACATTTGCGCCACCTCTGCCTTCATTTAACAAATTATTCACACGTGCCCATGCTCACGCGCGCTTCCATGTACGTGCCAGCGACCCCCACCACATCTCCACTCCCTCTGTTAATGCGGTCTCTGTATATAAAGCTACAGCAAGTGCAGATGCCCACCACCATCGGAAACTCTCTGAAATCGGAAGTCTTGAGTACATCTCTCATCTCTGCACAATGAGCCAGGAACAACCACGAAGGCCCAGCCAAGGTGAGGGAGATGCGGCCATTAGGTACGGGGACGTGTTCCCGGTGGCCGGTGAGTTGGCGGACCAGCCCGTTGCGCCACGAGACGCCGCCATGATGCAGTCCGCTGAGTCCACGATTTTCGGCCAGGCGCTCAAGGGAGGCGCCGCTGCCGCAATGGAGTCAGCCGCCACCCGCAACGAGCAGCGCCGCGCCGTGGAACACGACCAGTTCAGCGCGCTCCCACGAGATCAGGGGGTCACCGTCACCCAAACTGACGTCCCCGGCCAGCCCAACCTCCGACTCGTCACCGAGTTCGTCGCCGGTCAGGTAGGTGGACGGAACTTTCCGTAACAAATTAAACAGAGTTGAGTTGTTTGTGTTTCGTTGCTCTCGTTAGCGTTTCACCTAACAAGCCGAATGAAACAGGCCGTGCGCCAGTACGTCGTCGGCGTGGAAGGTCAGCGAGGCGGAAATAATGAAGGAGAGAGGGATGCTGATGTCCGTGGCGGCGTGGCAACGTGGACTGACAAGGTAACAATTGGGGAGGCACTGGAGGCGACGGGAAGAACTGCAGGAAATAGGCCGGTCGAGCCCAGCGACGCCGCCGCCATCCAGGCCGCTGAGGCGTCCGCGACAGGCGTGCCGGGGGTCATTCCCGGCGGCGTCGCGGCAGCTGCCCAGGCGGCGGTTATCTCGAACGCCTGGATTGACAGAGAGGAGGACAAGACTAAATTGGGCGACGTGCTTGCGGTAGCTAGTAACCACTCGATTTGAAACTCAATACATATTACACAGAAGAACTGTTTAATTAATGAATAAGTAGTTGGCAGAACGCGACGGAGAGGATTGCGGCGGACAAGGAGGCGACGAGGCAAGACGCGGAGAGGGTGGTGAGGGCGGAGATAAGGAACAACCCTGACTTGGAGACACGCAACGGCGGAGTAGCCAACACGGTGGCGGCGGCGGCGAGACTAAATGAGCGTTCAACTTAATAAAATGGGTGTGAAGATGAGATGGTAACCACCTTGCTTGTAGAATAAGACTGTGTTTGTATGATCACTGATCAGGTGGGTGCGCACTAGATCTGTTTGTTTGTTTCTCTTTTGTTCTCTCTTGGAGCGTTTATGCTAGTACTGTTAATGAAAATGTTTGTGTGGCTTATTAGCTCCGGCTTCACATGCCTACCATTGCTGCTGTGAAATTTACATCTCGTTCCTGGTTCAGGGCGATTGGAACCTCATTATCAGCTTTGTACAAATTAAGCTTCCGCACATGACTTACACTTACATGTAAGGGTGTCAATTTAAAAATATCCAATCCGATTCTAACCCAAAACCTATAAACCTGAACCGTTCTAATTTGGCCAACCCAATTTGATTTTTTTTCAAATTATTCTTTTACATTTTAATAAAATAAGTAAATATAAATTTAAAACACATAATAATATTATGATAATCATATTGTATTTAAATTTGAAGTTGTTGTCGTCCAAACACTTGTGTGCTGTTGAGTGTTGATTGTTAATTGTGTAGGAATTTTAATTTCTTGATGTTGCTGATTTCTAGATGTTACTGGAAATATTCACAGCAGTTTCTACTTCAAGCGTGACTGATCAGGATTGTTTAAAGCAGTTTAAACCTGGTTTTGCAGTTTCTGATCCATATAAGATGAATGATCTATATTTATACTATAGATGAATTATTATTCTGAAATACTTATGTAATACTGTACTACTTGAATTAATTACTGTCATATTTATGTTAATACATTTTCCAATGATATGTAAGTAAGTCATAGATATTTGATAGAATCAAATATTCATAGATAAATAATAATATTTTATCATATATTCCTCAGTGTACTTGCTAAATCCGCACAGCTCGCCTTGATGTATAATTACCTGATGTAATGGAAGGACTTATACACACTGCTATCATGGTAGCAGCGATAATTTTCCTGGTAGCTCCACTTTTTCCTCTTTTTATATTCATACCTTATCTAATGAATATTATTTCTTTAATAGGTATAATAACAGTACTATTAGGAGTTATCTTGATTCTTACTTAAAGAGATATAAAAAAAAGTTTAGCTTATTCTACAACGTCTCTTGGGCCTTTACACTCGAGGGTCAATTGCCGTCTGGCCTGAGAAAATCTTTACACGTCTCCGTTATCTTTTGGGAGGTCTACGCCCTATAGAAATTGTCTACTTGAGACTGTCCCTTTTGGCTAATTGGATTTGATGGAGAAATAAATTAGTGACTCTTTCCATTGTGCAAACAAGATTGGTCGGATTAGCCCACTTTTCCGTAGGTTATATATTTACTTTATGCAACTTTTTTGATTACCTCTACATCAAGAAAATTTGGTTAATTTAGTTTGATACAAATATAGTTTAAGGGCAAAGGGGGAATTAAGAGGAGAGGAAAGGGCAATTTTGCCATTACATTGTTTAGAGCATTAAAAGGGAAGATGAGGCACTGTTGAGAGGGACGTTTTTTCTACTTCAGGCTTCTTCTTCACTGCTAACAGGAACCAAGGGTGGAGCTCGCGTTTTCCTTCTTCGCTGCCACCATAGCCGCGAAGGACGCTGCTGCCACCCCCATTCGGCGTTGCCTCGCCGGAGGGTCTCATTGCCGTCGCCACACGGTCTCTCTCTCTCTCTCTCTCTCCGCTCGCAGCAAGATGCCCCAGCCACCACTTCTCCCTTCACGCGCCACCCCTTTCTTCCTTCTACGTTTGAGTCTCCACTACTAGAGGGGGGACTTTTCTTCTGAGTAGGCGCCGCCACGGAGGGGAGGTCTTCTTCTTCGCCGCGACGACGAACCAAGCGGGAGAGAGTCTCTCCTGTGTTTTCACACCATCGTTGCAAAAGGCAAGGAGGCTTTTGGCTACGTTGGTTTCCTTCTCCACCACCAAGCACGCACAACCCCTTTGTGTTGGTTGCTACTCGGAAAACCTAATGGTTTTACTGTACAAAAAATTTTGTACAAAAGTCTGAACCTTTTCTTAGCTATCATGTGTTCTTTTAAATTAAACTTGGATCGCCTGCAGAACTTAACACGTTTGATACAAAGTTTAATCTATTTGTTCTTTTAGGTTTAGACTCGGATCTCCTGCGGAACTTAACACATTTGATCCAAATCACTTAGGTTATTAATTTCATTAAATATTAGTTTCCAAAATTTGCTCCCAGTACTGACGTGGCGAGGCACATGACCTTCTTGGATATGGGAACAACCACCACCGACTAGACAAAGCCTTTTACGGAAAGTTAATATTTAATTTCCTTAAATAACTTTAGGTCAATCGAAAAGAACAATAAAATCACAAGGAAAAGAAAAAACAAAAGAACACAACATCGAAAACAAATTCGAAATACTAGAATCGTATACCCTTTGTATTTGATATTATTTCCAAAAATAACTAGTATGTTACGGAAAGGAAAAATACTAGTTATACCTTTTAGAAAAACCTCTTGATCTTCTACCGTATTCTTTTTCTAACCTCGGACGTTGTGTGGGCAACGATCTTCCGAGATGAGAAACCACCAATACACCTTCTTCTCCTCCTTGCAAGGTTCGACCAAGTCAATAGCTCCTCCAAGGATGAAGAGAAAACACCACCAATGCTCCAAGGGATAAAGCTTTCTCTCCTTCTTCTCCAAGCTTGAATCCGGCCACCACTTGATCTCCTAGAGGAAGAGAAGGTTTGGCCACAACAAGGAGAATAGAGAACTTGAAGGGGCCGACCACACCAAGGAAGAAGAGAGGGAGAAGAATAATAAAAGTTGTGTGTTATGAAGGCACCTCAACCCCCTCTTTTATATTCCTTAGCTTTGGCAAATAAGAAAATTTAATTATAATAAAATTTCCTTAACTTTCCTTGACATGAATTAATTGAGAAAAATAAAATAAAATTTTCCAATTAACCTTGTAATGGCCGGCCACCTCATGGAGATCAAACAAGACAATTTTTAATTAACAATTAAAAATTCCTTATTTGTCTTCGAAAATTTTAAAAAATAAAATTTCCCTTTAAAATCCCTTCATGGTTGATAAAAAGAAATTTCTATAATTTTAATTTTTCAACATGTGAATAATTTATAAAGAGAAAAAATAAAATATCTTTCCTATCTACAAATAAGGAAAGAGATCTAATCTCTCTTCTTAATCTTTTGTAGAAGAGATATTTTAATTTTAATTCTCTCCAATAAATTATATATTCCACATAAGAAAAATTTAAAATTAAAATTCTTTTAATTTTAATGGGGGCCGGCCACCTAAGCTTGGGTTCAAGCTAGGGCCGGCCACCCATGAACCAAGGCTTGGCCGGCCCTAGCTTGAACCACAAGCTAGCTTGGTCGGCCCCTACATCATGGGTACGAAGGTGGGTATAGTACTCTATAAATAAGAGGCTACGATAGAGACCGAGAGGAGAAATTGGTTTTGGTCTCCCGATAAAATTAAGCATCCCGTGTTCACCCCGAACACACAACTTAATTTTATCAATAATAATTCATTCCACTAGAGAATTATTATTGAACTACCGCACCAATCCCAAATTACATTTTTGGGCTCCTTCTTATTATGAGTGTGTTAGTCTCCCTGTGTTTAAGATGTCGAATGTCCACTAATTAAGTGAGTTACTGACAACTCATTTAATTAATGTCTTAATCCAAGAATAGTACCACTCAACCTTATCATCATGTCGGACTGAGTCCACCTGCAGGGTTTAACATGACAATCCTTATGAGCTCATCTTGGGGACATTATCAACCTAGATTACTAGGACACAGTTTCCTTCTATAATCAACAACACACACTATAAGTGATATCATTTCCCAACTTATCGGACTTATTGATTTATCGAACTAAATCTCACCCATTGATAAATTAAAGAAATAAATATCAAATATATGTGCTTGTTATTATATTAGGATTAAGAGCACACACTTCCATAATAACTGAGGTCAATGTTTCTTTATAAAGTCAGTATAAAAGAAACGACCTCTAATGGTCCTACTCAATACACTCTAAGTGTACTAGTGTAATTATATAGTCAAGATAAACTAATTCCTAATTACATTACGACCTTCCAATGGTTTGTTCCTTTCCATTTTGGTCGTGAGCTACTGTTTATAATTTATAAGGTACTGATAACATCATCTTCTATATGTGGCACCACATACTATGTTATCTATAATATAAATTAATTGAACAACTACAACTAAATGTAGACAATTTGACCAAATGTGATTCTTTATTCAAAATAAATGTTTACAAAAGCTTAGGCTTTCAGTATACACTCTAACACTTTGTGCCGACGCCCTCGCAAGCAGCCATTTTCCCTCTTCTTCTCTCACGCTCGCCTCTTCACCGATGCTAGCAGGCCTCTCTGCCCCACGCGCGCCCCGCGACCCTCAACGCGAACGTCGCCGCCTCGCTTGTCTGTAGCCGCTAGGCACCGCGACCATGCCTGTCGACGCCTCCTCCAAGTCCTCACTCCCCCGCTGTCGCACTACCTCAACCGGACACTACCTGCGTTTCTCTATTCATTGGTACGACTGACCACACCTACGCAAGATCAGCCTCGGGCTGCATTTGATTCCCAACATCGCAGTCGGCCACCGAGTCGCTGCCATCCACCATTATTTTAGACGACCTCCGAGCCGCAGCCGTCTCCCCACCACCACGCCTTCGATTCGTGCTGTCATACATTGCTTACGCTGATTCGGTATCCGATCCATGTTGACGTATGTTTTCATCACTGATCCGACCCTCAGGCCATTGCTGTTCTGGCTCTGTGTCATGGTTGTGTTCCAACCTTCAAACCGTGGCTATGTTTTGGTCTTTGTACTGTCCGACCTGTGTGTTAGATTCTGGCTTGTGTGTCATATCTCGACCTACGTGCTGATATCATGTTTAGGCATTCATGCTATCATTGTATCCCGGCTTGCGTGCTAATGTCTTATCTCGGCCTGCATACCGATATCATAGCCCAGCCTCCGTGCTGAGGTCGCATTCGGTTTCGTGCCACTGCGTCCGATTTCACGTCTTCAAATCCAGCTCTTCATCTAGCTTGACGTCATCTACTCTTTCGGGTCACGATAACTCGACTAGCGTCCCATCCGAGGGTACCCCCGGGCTAGGGTATATTCTCCATTCATGTTTTATGTGCATTTCATTATTTTACGTCTTAGTCTGTTACTTATATACTCGTTGGATCTGCCTCGAGTATCGTGGTACAGTGATCCAGTCACTGGCTACAGGTAGCGTTGACCAGAGAACTTCTGAATACTTGATCAACATAGAAGCCATCTCAGCGTACCCCTCTCCGGGACATCGTGACTCCGTCAACATTCCATCACCTCACCCGGCGGTCTGTCTGACTCAGATTCCGGATAGGATCAATTTGGTGTTGTCTGTGAGAATCTTCTCCACCTGTTCTGGAACGTGAAGACGGACGACGTTGGGAGGTTCTCCGCCATTATCATAGTCCTGGAGGATCCTGACGAACATATTATCTTCTACCCTCACTCCACGGGTATTCGGGAGTCGAGGGATTGAGTTGGAGCTTCAGCAAGCCAACAGGTTAGTTTTTCCATTATATTTTTTTTCCTAACTCCACTAGTATTCAGGAGTCAAGGGATCGAGACAAACTCTCAGTCGGTTGGTACGACTCCTCGATCAGGTACGTTACGGGCTCTGCTCTCTGTTTACGGTTATAGGATTTGCTATATCTCCCTGATAAGAGAGTAAAACCTTAGTTCCTTGATCAAAGACTAGGACCTTTGATCTTTGATCGGACACCAGGGGTCCAGCTCCCTGATCATACATTAGGGGCCTAGCTCCCTGATCAGACACTAGGGACACAACTTCCCGATCAGTGACTCACAGTATAACTTCCCGATCAGGATCTAGGGACCTCGCTCTTTGATTACAGGCTAGGGGCCTTATTCTCTGATCAGGGACTAGGGGTCCAGCTCCTCGATCAGGTGTGTTATAAGCTCTGCACTCTTCACCATGGGGCTTTGCATCCTCTTACTGCTATAGGCGATGCACTCTATTACTACTATATGCTCTGCATGTTGGTTAGTCCTAAGAAAATCGTACCGGTTCTACTGTATAAAAATTTTGTACAAGTGTCGAACCTTTTCTTAAATAACCTATTGTGTTCTTTAGAAATTAAATTACGAATCGTAGACGGAACTTAACATCATTGATTCCAAATTTAACTTATCTGTTCTTAATGGTTTACATTTGAATCGCAAGCGGAACATAACACTATTGATTTAAATCTACCTATGTTATTAATTCTATTAAATATTAATTTCCAAAATTGGCTTCCAGGATTGCATGGCGAGGCACATGGCCTTATTGGATATGGGAGCAACCACCACCGCCTAGACAAAGCCTTTTAAGGAAAGCTAATATTTAATTTCCTTAAATAACTCTAGGTTAACCAAAAAGAACAATCGAATCACAAATTCGAAAACAAAGAAAACACAAATTCGAAAAACTAATTCGAAATACTAGATCTAATGCCTCTTGTGTTTGGAATTCTAACAAAAAGAAATAACTAGCATGATGCAGAAAATAATTACTAATTATACCTTCTCTTTGTAAACTAATTGTTGGGACCAAATATGGAGCTAGAGGGGGGTGAATAGCTCGGTGCGATCTTCGTGGTCAACGTTGCTTGTTTCTTCAAGGATATGCAGCGGAAATACAAGAAACAACTACAACAACGCTAACAAATGGATTTTACTTGGTATCCACCTCACAAGAGGTGACTAATCCAAGGATCCACACACTCACGCACCCTCCACTATGAATAACACTCCTTTATGGTAACTACCAAAGGCGGAGATGCCCTACAAGACTCTCAATACAAGAAGAAAGAAAGGGCAGTAAAGAACAAGCAAAAGATTACTAGAAGTGCAGTAAAAGCCCTAACCCTAACTTCTCTTCTTCGCCTCTTGACTTGGACAAAACTTCCAAGAATCTTCAAGATCTGGCGTGGAGAGCTCTGTGGAGAAGCTGTGAAGTCGCCTGTGAAGATTGGGAGGAGTGGCCGAGAGTTCTACCGAAGGAATCGAACGCCTGCAGCTAAATACGACGCCAACGATCGAATCACGATCGATTGGATTGCTCCCAATCGATCGGGAGGCTTTGGATCGATCGGCTGATCGATCCAGAGCGCCTCTGTGCTCTGGAAAAATGCCTGGATAGATCGGCTGATTGATCCAGGGCTTATCGTGCGAAGTCGCGCCTCCCAATCGATCCACTGATCGATTGGGGGCTCTGGATCGATCGGTCGATCGATCCATAGGTGTTCTGTTCGCGCGATGCTTCTCCCCAATCGATCCACTGATCGATTGGGAGGAGCTTTGTCGTGGGGACTCAGCCGATCGATCAGCCGATCGATTGGGCATGATCCAATCGATCGGCTGATCGATTCAGATCTTGGTTTTCGCCCAAACCAAGTCCAAAGCCCCCTGAACCAACATCCAGTCAATCATGACTTGTTGGTACATAAAACCTAGCATCTGGTCACCCTTGACCAGCTAGGATTCTCTCACCAAGTGTCTGGTCAATCCCTTTGACCCACTTGGACTTTTCTTCTCTTGCCAAGTATCCGGTCAATCCCTTTGACCTACTTGGACTTTCACCAGATGTCTGGTCAACCTTGACCCATCTGGATTTCTCTTGCCTGGCTTCACTTACCAGGACTTTCACCTAGCTTCACTCACTAGGATTTCCATTTGCCCAGCTTCACTCACTAGGACTTTCCAACTGCCTGGTTTCACTCACCAGGACTTTCACCTAGCTTCACTCACTAGGATTTTTACCTGGCTTCACTCACCAGGATTTTCTTTTGCCTGGCTTCGCTCACCAGGACTTTCCTCTGCCCATCTTCACTCACTAGGACTTTCTTCTGCCTGGCTTCACTCACCAGGACTTTCCAGTCAAGTATCCGGTCAACCTTGACCAAGCGGGAATTGTATCAATAATCTCCCCAAATGAACAACTGCACCTGCATTGTCCATATCATCTAAACCCAATATATTGTCAAACATCAAAACCCAAACCAAGACTCAAGCTTGGTCAACCAGCACAACCTTGACCTAAAGGATATTGCACCAACAATCTCCCTCTTTTTGATATTTGACAATACCACATGTTAAGTTAGGAAATTAGGCTAATCCCATAGCCTCAACTCCCTTCATGTCAATATATGAATGATGGTTCCCTTCATTCTTCTCCTTTTCTAGAGGGCAAACTCCCCCTTTAGGTACTGAAGGCCTAACTTAACCATGCATTCTCCCCATATTGGCACACATCATAAACATGCCCCCATCTTTGGGCACACATCAACCACAACCTCTCCCCCTGAAGAGTTGCTTATCGTTGTTCACAACTTCACTCGTTGTGATCAACACGATAATGAATATCTCATACCCTTCATTATCATCAATGCTCACCCTTGAGCATTAACCACTTGAATAACCCAAATGAAGGTCCTATACCCTTCATTTGTATCAAAAGCTCATCCATGAGCAAACTCCACTTAAACAATGAGGATATCCACTTCCCATTAATCTCAATGCCCAACCTTGAGCATTTTCTCTAAAAGAAGGTTAACCACCTTCCAAGGTGTATGAAAAATAAATTTTCATGTCCTTAAAGAGTAACTCCCCCTAAAGACATGGTCGTACCTTCTGGCATTGCACCAACAATGACTTGGAATCCCTAAACCTTTAGGAAACCCAAATTTAGAAGTTTAGAGGTTCAAATGTTCAAAATTTGAAGCAAACCTCAACCTAAACTTCAATTTAGTCTTCCCCAACCAATCCATCCTTGTTTTCAATATGAAAACACCCCTTTTTATGTATACAAATGTATTTCGAGGGGTTAGGAATGGTTACCTCGACTAAACCTGGTTTGGAATGCTGGAATCAGGCTTTCCCAGCCAAAATCAGCTTCCTCAATCGATTTGAGTTGGGTCCCAATCGATTGAACTGCCTTGAATCGATCCACTAATCGATTCAGCCAGTCTGGATCGATCGACTGATCGATCCAGCGAGCTTCTACTCGCGAGAATGACCTTCTCAATCGATCGGCTGATCGATTGAGGTACTCCAATCGATTGGGTGATCGATTGGAGACCTGAAATTGCTGAAATTCGATTCCAGCCAATTTCAGAAACCCCTAGAAAATTCTACAAAATTTCAAAAATCATAACAATCGTTGTAGACCTTACTTAGGCCATATTTTATCATGGAAAAATAGTTTTCTAAGAAAATACTTCATATTTTTCCAAGATTGACATAAACTAGAGAACTTGCAAAAACTTTAGTGTTTTCTTCTAGTTTGTGCTTAACTATTCAATGATGATTACTATCAAAAGATAGTCTTCATCAAGGTTTTCCAAAAGCATTTTAAAATGATTTTCAAAACTAATATCTCACCATGTTCCTTGGACTTAATGCACATGACTTGTACATTAGCTTTCCCAATGATGGGAAAAACACATAACTATGTGTTTTGATGAACTTAAAACTCAAAGGAATGCACTAAATCAACATCTTGAGTTTTGTTCATCATCCTAACATCTCACTTGTATCTAATGTGTACTAAAATACATACAAGTCACCTTATGAGTCTTTGTGAGATGTAAAGTTTGGTTTTACCCTAATCTAGGGATCATGCATATCTATCTAGACATTTTTGAATACTGGACATCTACCGAGGATGTTACTTGTTAATTAATGCCATTTGTCTTTAATTGCAAGGAATTAAAAATAAATTAATGCATGAAATGATATGGCATACATCAAAATGAAATATTTTCAAAATAAAATTTTCTTTTAACTACATGATGTATGGATGACATGACATAGTATTTTTGTGTTTTTCATAGTAAGGCATGAGTGCAAACACAAATAAATAAATATGATGTCATGACATTTGATGGGCAAGCAAAGCATGGCAAGTTATCATAGATAAAATACCTAGATTACCTACCTAAGTATCCTTAACCCTTAGTTAACTTAAAAAGTTAAACCCTAGATTGCCCAATTTTCCCAAGAAAATGTCAAAATCCAAATTTGACATTTCTTTTACTTTTCCTAATTTGTGCCAATTTAAATTAAGCATATTCCTCAAATTTTGGTACAATTTATTCTTTCAAAGAGTAATCACTTTTGAGTTAAAGCTTAAATTTGCCTTTAACTTCTTAAGAACATACCAAAATCCCAACTTGGTAGTTCTTATGATTTTCTCAATTTGTGTCATTTAAGCTTTCATCCAATTTCTCAAAATATGACACATTTTACTCTTTCTAAGAGTAAATCCTTTATCATCTTCATTTTCAAAGGTTAATAATAACCTTGAAAATGCTCCTTTAGTGTCAACTTCATCATGATTGGGTTACCTACCTTTCCACTTAGAGTTGACACTCTCTAACCCATCTATGGGATAGAGAAGATGCTCCTAGGAACCCAAAACCTATTGATGCTCCTTGGATGCTCTAGGTACTCACTAGGGATAACTTCCCTAGATACCTTCCTAGTGACCTTGTTTGGCTTCTTAGAAACCTTGGTCACATTTTCTAGGTCAACCCTAGGGATTGCTTCCCTTGTGACCTTCTTAGTGACTTTCTTAGATTTCTTAGAAGTCTTAGTCACATTTGTTACAAAAATACTCTTAGGGATGACCTCCCTAGTATTTTTGACTTGCCCATTAGGCCTAGGGTAGGTTCTGTTGGAGTGTATACTGAAAGCCTAAGCTTTGTAAACATTCATTATGAATAAAGAATCACATTTGGTCAAATTTTCTACATTTAGTTGTAGTTGTTCAATTAATTTATATTGTAGATAATATAGTATGTGGTGTCACATACAGAAGATGATATTATCAGTACCTTATAAATTATAAACAGTAGCTCACGACCAAAATGGAAAGGAACAAACCATTAGAAGGTCGTAGTGTAATTAGGTATCAGTTTATCTTGACTGTATAATTACACTAGTACACTTAGTGTGTATTGAGTAGGACCATTTGAGGTCGTTTCTTTTATACTGACTTTATAAAGAAACAAAGACCTCGGTTATTATGGAAGTGTGTGCTCTTAATCCTGATATAATAACAAGCACATATATTTGATATTTATTTCTTTAATTTATCAATGGGTGAAGTTTAGTTCGATGAATCAATAAGCCCGATAAGTTGGGAAATTGTATCACTTATAGTGTGTGTTGTTGATTATAGAAGGAAACTGTGTCCTAGAGATACTAGGTTGATAATGTCCCCAAGAGGAGCTCATAAGGATTGTCATGTTAAACCCTGCAGGTGGACTTAGTCCGACATGACGATAAGGTTGAGTGGTACTACTCTTGGACTTAGATATTAATTAAATGAGTTGTCAGTAACTCACTTAATTAGTGGACATTCGATATCTTAAACACAGGGAGACTAACACACTCATAATAAGAAGGAGCCCAAAAATATAATTTGGGATTGGTGCGGTAATTCAATGATAGTTCTCTAGTGGAATGAATTATCATTGATAAAATTAAGTTGTGTGTTCGGGGCGAACACGGGATGCTTAATTTTATCGGGAGACCAAAACCAATTCCTCCTCTCGGTCCCTATCGTAGCCTCTTATTTATAGAGTTCTATACCCACCTATACCCACCTTCTATACCCATCCAATAGGGGCCGGCCAAGCTAGCTTGGGAACAAGCTAGGGTCGGCCTAGGTATAAGATTGGGTGGCCGACCCTAGCTTGAACCCAAGTTAGTGGGGGCCGGCCAAATTAAATTAAAAAAGAAATTTAATTTTAATTTTTATTATGTGGAAGATATAATTTATTAAAGAGAATTAAAATTAAAATATCTCTCTTGTAAAAGATCTACAAAAGATTAAGGAAAGAGATTAGATCTCTTTCATTATTTGTAGATTGGTAAGATATTTTATTTTCTCTTTAAAAATTATTCACATGTTGTAAAATTAAAATTATAGAAATTTCCTTTTTATCAACCATGAAGAGATTTGAAGAGAAATTTTATTTTTTAAAATTTCCGGAAACAAATTAGGAAGTTTTAATTGTTGATTAAAACTTGTCCAATTTTGTTTTCATTGATATGGTCGGCCACTTGATTTTAATTGGGAAATTTTATTTTATTTTTCTCAATTAAATCAAGTCAAGGAAATTAAGGAAATTTTATTGTAATTAAATTTCCTAATTTGCCTAGGCCAAGGAATATAAAAGAAGGGGTGAGGGTGCCTTCATGAGACACAACATCTATTATTTCTCTCCCTCTTTTGTTCCTTGGTGTGGCCGGCCATCCTCTCCCTCTCTTCCTCTTGTGGTGGCCGAACCTCTCTCTTCCCCTTGGAGCTCTTGTGGTGGCCAGATACTACTTGGAGAAGAAGAAGAAGAAGAAGGAGAGAAAGCTAGCATCTCTTGGAGCTTGGTTAGTATTTTGGTTTTTTCTCCTTGGTGAAGTTTTCCTTTGTGGCCGAACCTTGCTTGGAGGAGAAGAAGGTGGTTGGTGGTTTCTCATCTCGGTAGATCGTTGCCCACACAACGTCCGAGGTTAGAAGAGGAATACGGTATAAGATCAAGAGGTTTTTCTACAAGGTATAACTAGTAATTTTTATTTCCGCATCATGCTAGTTATTTATGGAAATAATACCAAATACAAGAGGCTTACGATTCTAGAATTTCGAATATGTTTTTCGATGTTGTGTTCTTTTATTTTTTTCTTTTCCTTCTGATTTGATTGTTCTCTTTGGTTAACCTAAAGTTATTTTAGGAAATTAAATATTAGCTTTCTATAAAAGGTTTTGTCTAGTCGGTGGTGGTTGCTCCCATATCCAAGAAGGCCATGTGCCTCGCCACGTCAGTACTGGGAACCAATTATGGAAATTAATATTTAATGGAATTAATAACTTAAGGAGACTTGGGTCGAACGTGTAAAGTTTCGCAGGAGATCCAAGTCAAAACCTAAAAGAACAAATAGATTAAGTTTTGGATCAAACGTGTTAAGTTCCGCAGGCGATCCAAAATTTAATTTAAAAGAACACATGGTAGCTAGGAAAAGGTTCAGACCTTTGTACAAAATTTTTGTACAGTGGAACCTATAGGTTTTCCAAGTAGCAACCAACAATTGGTATCAGAGCTAGGGTTTTGCCTCTGTGTATTTGTTATTTAGTTTAATTATACACATGTCATACATAATTTAGGCAGGTTAATAGTAGGATGTGCTAACTTTGTGGATGCAGGATCCAACTATTATGGCTTTTAGTTATTATGTGTGTGATTGGACCCTTGGACATGTCAAGGGCATTTATCTGTGTGTGCATGATTGTATTAAAATACAGCAGGAGCTGTATTTAGTTATATTAGGATTTTATTTTTGATCTAGATACATGTACATTCCTTTTATGGAATATAGGATTAAAATGTAAAATTCTATCGAATCTTGCAAAGCGTGGAACCTTCTAAGGACCAGAGGCGCAGCGGAACTAGGAGCAAGATGGATGCGACAGCTAGATCCGGTGGCGGTGGCCAAATATGGCAGCAGCTAGGGATGACAACACACGGAGGACAATTAGTGATAAAAGCCATAATAGTTGAAAATTAAATTTTCTATTTATTGCTTTTATATTATGCTGTGTGTGCATGTTAGTTTACAAGTTTTAGTAGGCTAGCATAGTTAAAATTCCTCATTTATAAATAACTAAGTGAGAGAGGGATTTTCAAATAAATCCCATGGTCTCCATTACTGGTTTGTAAGTGATGCAAACAAGCTTGCGCGTTGGCTCTGAGTGCCTTCCTCCATAACGGATGAGCTTGTTTGTGGATCACTAGAACAGACTTCCATTTTTGGATGACTATAGGAAGTTAATTAAGAGCGTGTGATCTTCCCCAACGGAAGGGGCATAATCTTATTAATGAACTTAGTGTTAAGTAATGGTATACACTTAGACACATCTAATAGTATCCTCCCCATCAGAGTCACTGCTATTATTTGTGTGACCAAAAGACACCAACTATTAATTTTATTTGTCAAAAAGTTAGGTTGACAAGATAATAAAATTAATGGGATAAAACCCTCCTTTTACAAATGTTGAATTTGTATACGTCCACACTAACGTGGCATACAAAATTCACGGTGTTTTGAGGTGTTGGTTAATTTAAAATAGTATTGTTTGAGGAATCAATATTATTCTAAATTTAGAGTTCTGACCAAAAGTTATTTGTGATTCTTAGGATGTCTTTCAACCCACTGTCCATCATACTTCAACAGAATAGACTTACTGGACCAAACTACATAGATTGGAAAAGAAACTTGGACATTGTTCTTACTGCTGAAAGCTATAAATTTGTACTGACTGAGCAATGCCTGATGCACCCATGGTGAATCTACCCAAGAGGAGATTGAATATCATAGGAAATGGGTAAAAGTAGATGAGGGCGGTGTTACATTTTGGCTTCAATGTCAAATGTATTGCAACATCGAGATCAAGATTTACCAACAACATATGATATTATGAACAATCTCAAGGAACTCTTTGGTCATCGGATAGGGCTTCTAGGCAAGAAGCCATGAGAAAGATAATGACAGCCACCATGCAAGAGGGTACTCTGTAAGGGATCATATCCTAAAGATGATGGCTTATCCGAACGAGATACAAATCCTTGGAGGAGAAATTGATGGGGAAACCCGGATCAATATGATCCTCCAACGCTACCTAGAAGTTTTGAGCACCTGAACTATAATATGAATAAGAGGGTTTATTCATTAGCGGAACTACAACTTCAAGCAGCAGAAGGATTATTTCGTCACAATGCTCAAATTCACTATGTTGAAAATGGTTCTACTTCTAAACCGAAAGGAAAGAAGAAGAAGAAACAAGTCGGTTCAAAGAAAGAAAGTGAATAAATCTCAGAGTACGGGATTTAAAGCTGGAATGAAGAAGCCGAAGGGCAAGTGCTTCATCTGTAAGCAGGCAGGACATTGGAAGGCGGACTGTCCTCGTAGGAACCAAAACAAAGGTATATCTCATACTCTAGTTGTTGAAACATGTTTAGCGGTGTTATCTACCATCACCTGGTGTGTAGATACGAGAGCCACTGATCATGTCTGTAATTCCTTGCAGGGGTTCCAGGAAACCCGACGACTATCTGAAGGAGAAATTACCGTCTACATGGGCAATGCTACTAAGGTGGCAGCTGTTGCAGTGGGAGACGTCTACTTATCTTTTAGTAGAAATAGAAATTTGATTTTAAGAAATTGTCTTTATGTACCCAGTTTTAGAAAGAATTTAATTTCAGTTTCTAAACTGTTTTTAGATGGATATTCAGTTTCTTTCAGTAACGATGTAGTTATTAAAAGAAATAAAGTGATTATCTATTCTGGTGCATTAGTTGGCAATTTGTATACTTTAAATCCAATTTCTTCCACAAAGCAAAACATGGAAATTTATAACTCATCTTATAACTCTAATAAGAGAAAAGAACCTTCGGAGATGAACCAAGCATATCTTTGGCATCTAAGGCTTGGTCATATTAACTTAAGTAGGATTCAGAGGCTTATAGCCGATGGACTTTTGAGTTCATTTGAGTTGGAAAATTTTCCAACTTGTGAATCTTGCTTGGAAGGTAAAATGACCAAGAGGCCATTCAAGGCCAAGGGGTATAGAGCCAAAGAAGTGTTAGAATTGGTTCACTCTGATTTGTGTGGTCCTATGTCTGTCCAGGCAAGAGGAGGTTTTGAATATTTTGTCTCTTTCATAGACGATTATTCAAGATATGGATACATTTACCTAACGCGCCGAAGTCCGAGTGCTTTGATAAGTTCAAAGAATACAAGGTGATGTGGAGAAACGACTAGGTAAAGTATCAAGACACTACGATCGGATCGTGGGCGAATACCTCTTTAGAGAGTTTAGGAATTACTTATCGAGGCCGGATTCAATCCCAATTGTCTGCACCTGGAACACCCTAATGGAATGGTGTAGCAGAACGAAGGAATAGGACTCTTATGGAGATGGTTAGATCAATGATGAGTTATTCTGAATTACAAATTCGTTTTGGGGATATGCCTGGAAACAATAACGCTCAACTTAGTACCTTCAAAATCAGTTTCTTCTACTCCCATAGAATTGTGGAATGGCAAGCCCACTAAGACATATTCAATTTGGGGTAGTCCAAGACATGTGAAACCAGATCTTGATAAGTTAGAATCCGCATGGTTCGTGTTTATAGGATATCCCAAAGGAACGAAGGTGGTTTATTTTATAGTCCTAAAGACCGTAAGGTCATTGTTAGCACCAATGCCCGCTTTTAGAAGAAGACTATATAATGGATCACAAGCCCAGTAGCAAAGTTGTTTTAGAAGAACTTAGAGAGGACACGTCTACTTCAGTACCAACAGTACAAGATGAAGTACCACAAGAGACTGCAACACGTGTCACACATGATACACAACCACAGACAGTGCCTCGTCGTAGTGGGAGGGTTGTAAGGCAACCTGAAAGATTCATGTTTTTGGGAGAGTCTTCGGATTTGATCCCGGGTAAACATGAACCTGATCCCCGGACATATGACGAAGCACTCCAAGATATAGATGCAGCATCTTGGCAAAAGGTGATGAATTCTGAAATAGAGTCTATGTACTCTAATAAGGTCTGGGAGCTTGTAGAACCACCTGATGGTGTAAAAGCCGTTGGATGTAAGTGGATCTACAAAAGGAAAAGAGGGACAGACGGGAAGGTAGAAACCTTCAAAGCTAGGCTTGTTGCGAAAGGGTACACTCAGAAAGAGGGAATCGATTATGAGGAAACCTTTTCACCGGTAGCCATGCTTAAGTCTATCCGGATACTCTTATCCATTGCTACTCATATGGATTATGAGATTTGGCAAATGGATGTCAAGACAGCTTTCCTTAATGGAAGTCTTGAAGAGAACATCCATATGAAGCAACCAGAAGGGTTCATTGAAAAAGGCAAAGAGCATCTAGTGTGCAAGCTCAATCGGTCCATTTATGGACTGAAGCAAGCTTCAAGGTCTTGGAACATCCGGTTTAATGAAGTAATCCAGTCATATGGATTTATTCAGTGTCCGGATGAGTCTTGTGTATACAAGAAGTGTAACGGAAACGTGGTGGTATTTCTTGTACTATACGTAGATGATATTTTGTTAATTGGCAACAATGTCAAGGTATTATCGGACGTAAGGGTATGGTTGTCCAAACAATTTGATATGAAGGACTTAGGAGATTGTGCACACATTCTTGGGATCAAAGTTATAAGGGATCGTAAGAAAAGAATGTTGTGTCTATCCCAAGCTTCATATATAGATACAATCCTTGCTCGTTTTAGCATGCAGGATTCCAAGAAAGGTTTCTTACCTTTTAGACATGGAGTAGCTCTATCTAAAGAGATGTCTCCAAAGACGTCGAAAGAGATAGAGGACATGAAAGCAGTTCCTTATGCTTCGGCTGTAGGAAGCCTAATGTATGCAATGCTATGTACGAGACCTGATATCTGTTTTGCCGTGGGCATGGTCAGCAGATATCAAAGTAACCCTGGACAAGGACATTGGACTGCGGTAAGCATATATTGAAGTACCTGAGAAGGACTAGAGATTATATGCTAGTTTACCAAGCGATGATCCGCTCCTGTGGGTTACACGGATTCGATTTCCAATCGAGATAGGGATAACAGTAAGTCTACATCAGGCTATGTGTTTACTTTAGGAGGTGGAGCCATTTCATGGAGGAGTGTTAGCGAAATGCGTTTGGACTCAACTATGTAGCAGCCTTTGAGGCAGCTAAAGAAGCAGTATGGCTCAGGAACTTTCTAATGGACTTAGATGTGATTCCTGGTTTGCCCAAAATCATCACAATTTATTGTGATAATAGCGGTGCAGTTGCAAACTCGAAGGAACCACGAGCTCATAAGGCAAGTAAACATATAGAGCGCAAGTACCACCTGATACGAGATATCGTGAAGCGAGGAGAAGTTGTCATCGCCAAGATTGCATCAGCGGATAACCTGGCAGATCCTTTCACTAAGGCCCTTCCGGCGAAAGCTTTCGATCGGCATGTGGAGGGAATGGGAATCAGATGTATGGTAGAAGATATGGCAGCTTAGTCATTAGTATAAGTGGGAGATTGTTGGAGTGTATACTGAAAGCCTAAGCTTTGTAAACATTCATTATAAATAAAGAATCACATTTGGTCAAATTTTCTACATTTAGTTGTAGTTGTTCAATTAATTTATATTGTAGATAATATAGTATGTGGTGTCACATACAGAAGATGATATTATCAGTACCTTATAAATTATAAACAGTAGCTCACGACCAAAATGGAAAGGAACAAACATTAGAAGGTCATAGTGTAATTAGGTATCAGTTTATCTTGACTGTATAATTACACTAGTACACTTAGTGTGTATTGAGTAGGACCATTTGAGGTCGTTTCTTTTATACTGACTTTATAAAGAAACAAAGACCTCAGTTATTATGGAAGTGTGTGCTCTTAATTCTGATATAATAACAAGCACATATATTTGATATTTATTTCTTTAATTTATCAATGGGTGAGGTTTAGTTCGATGAATCAATAAGCCCGATAAGTTGGGAAATGGTATCACTTATAGTGTGTGTTGTTGATTATAGAAGGAAACTGTGTCCTAGAGATACTAGGTTGATAATGTCCCCAAGAGGAGCTCATAAGGATTGTCATGTTAAACCCTGCAGGTGGACTTAGTCCGACATGACGATAAGGTTGAGTGGTACTACTCTTGGACTTAGATATTAATTAAATGAGTTGTCAGTAACTCACTTAATTAGTGGACATTCGATATCTTAAACACAGGGAGACTAACACACTCATAATAAGAAGGAGCCCAAAAATGTAATTTGGGATTGGTGCGGTAGTTCAATAATAGTTCTCTAGTGGAATGAATTATTATTGATAAAATTAAGTTGTGTGTTCGGGGCGAACACGGGATGCTTAATTTTATCGAGAGACCAAAACCAATTCCTCCTCTCGGTCCCTATCGTAGCCTCTTATTTATAGAGTTCTATACCCACCTATACCCACCTTCTATACCCATCCAATAGGGGCCGACCAAGCTAGCTTGGGAACAAGCTAGGGTCGGCCTAGGTATAAGATTGGGTGGCCGGCCCTAGCTTGAACCCAAGCTAGTGGGGGCCGGCCAAATTAAATTAAAAAAAAAATTTAATTTTAATTTTTATTATGTGGAAGATATAATTTATTAAAGAGAATTAAAATTAAAATATCTCTCTTGTAAAAGATCTACAAAAGATTAAAGAAAGAGATTAGATCTCTTTCCTTATTTGTAGATTGGTAAGATATTTTATTTTCTCTTTAAAAATTGTTCACATGTTGTAAAATTAAAATTATAGAAATTTCCTTTTTATCAACCATGAAGAGATTTGAAGAGAAATTTTATTTTTTAAAATTTCCGGAAACAAATTAGGAAGTTTTAATTGTTGATTAAAACTTGTCCAATTTTGTTTTCATTGATATGGCCGGCCACTTGATTTTAATTGGGGAAATTTTATTTTATTTTTCTCAATTAAATCAAGTCAAGGAAATTAAGGAAATTTTATTGTAATTAAATTTCCTAATTTGTCTAAGCCAAGGAATATAAAAGAAGGGGTGAGGGTGCCTTCATGAGACACAACATCTATTATTTCTCTCCCTCTTTTGTTCCTTGGTGTGGCCGGCCATCCTCTCCCTCTCTTCCTCTTGTGGTGGCCGAACCTCTCTCTTCCCCTTGGAGCTCTTGTGGTGGCCGGATACTACTTGGAGAAGAAGAAGAAGAAGGAGAGAAAGCTAGCATCTCTTGGAGCTTGGTTAGTATTTTGGTTTTTTCTCCTTGGTGAAGTTTTCCTTTGTGGCCGAACCTTGCTTGGAGGAGAAGAAGGTGGTTGGTGGTTTCTCATCTCGGTAGATCGTTGCCCACACAACGTCCGAGGTTAGAAGAGGAATACGGTAGAAGATCAAGAGGTTTTTCTACAAGGTATAACTAGTAATTTTTATTTCCGCATCATGCTAGTTATTTATGGAAATAATACCAAATACAAGAGGCTTACGTTCTAGAATTTCGAATATGTTTTTCGATGCTGTGTTCTTTTATTTTTTCTTTTCCTTGTGATTTGATTGTTCTCTTTGGTTAACCTAAAGTTATTTTAGGAAATTAAATATTAGCTTTCTATAAAAGGTTTTGTCTAGTCGGTGGTGGTTGCTCCCATATCCAAGAAGGCCATGTGCCTCGCCACGTCAGTACTGGGAACCAATTATGGAAATTAATATTTAATGGAATTAATAACTTAAGGAGACTTGGGTCGAACGTGTAAAGTTCCGCAGGAGATCCAAGTCAAAACCTAAAAGAACAAATAGATTAAGTTTTGGATCAAACGTGTTAAGTTCCGCAGGCGATCCAAAATTTAATTTAAAAGAACACATGGTAGCTAGGAAAAGGTTCAGACCTTTGTACAAAATTTTTGTACAGTGGAACTTATAGGTTTTCCGAGTAGCAACCAACAGGTTCCATAGCTATATGGAACCCTATGGTAAGTAGGTACATCCTTTTTAATTTTAGGTTTGTATCCCAAACCTCTGGCCCTTGGATGACCCTTGCTGTCCTAAATCTAGATTTTGCTCATTTGCCCTTTAAGGATATTTTCCATCCTTTTTAGGGTCTTTTCTAGTTTGTCAAGTCTTGACCTCAAGCCTTGATTTTCCATCACTAAGTCCTTAGTTTTTGATTTTCCATTAAGTCCATGAGCATTTTTGTGTCTAGGCTTGTAGCTAAATTCCTTGGTGTTATTCCCTAGACTTTTACTTACCTTCCTAGTCCTAGGTAGAGAGGTTTTAGCATGATAAGCTACATGATTTTCCTTAACTTTATCATGCCTCCTATTTTCATGGTAAATAGCATTGAAATGATATAAATTTGAACTAGCATGCTTTTTACCATTATTTAACGGGGTAGGCTCAATAAATGTTACCTTTCTTTTTACCTTGGAGGCTCCCCCTTGAGGTGTGCTTCCTCCTTGAGCCTTGATCGCCTTCTTCCCCTTGGGACATTGACTCCGGTAATGTCCCTTTTGATTGCACAAAAAGCACACAATGTGCTCCTTGCTCCTTTTTGTTCCGGGAGCGGTCTCCTTGGGTTTCTCCTTGTCCTTTTGTGCCACTTGACCCTTCTTGTTGGCCAATTTAGGGCACTTGCTCTTGTAGTGCCCGTGTTCCCTACACTCAAAACATATAATATGGTTTTTATTTTTAAATGAACTATTTATACCTTCTTGTGTAGGGGTGACATCTTCTCCTTTTGGTCCGGAGGTAGAAGCTTCCTCTTGATCTGAACTTGATACTCCTCCAATAGATTTGTCTTGACTTGTGGAGGTGGAAGCTTCTTCATCCTCTTCTTCTCTTGACCCGGATGTGGAGACTTCTCCTTCTTGTTGATCCAGTGTCACCAAAAGTTGCTCCCCCTCAATCCTAGAGGTGGAGGCTTCCTCATCCTCATCTTGTACATGGAACAAGGAGTATGCTCCCTCCTTGCCTTCTTCATTGCATTCCTTTGAAGATGAGGCTTCTTGGACTTCTTCTTCGAAAGTTGAGCATCTCTCAACTTCGGAGTCCACCTCTTGGTCTTGCTCCAATGAGTCGCCCTCTTTGGATTCCTCTTGATTCGGTACAGTGGAGGGTTCTTCATGGAGCTTAGCCAACTTGCTCCAAAGCTCTTTGGCATCTTCATATTGTCCAATTTTGCATAGAATTGTGCTAGGCAATAAATTAACCAATAGTTTGATTACCTTGTCATTTGCTTCGCACCTTTGGACTTGCTCCGGGCTCCATTTACTTTTCTTGAGGACTTTGCCCTTGGAGTTTGTTGGAGCTTCGAAGCCCTCCATAAGAGCAAACCATTGCTCTATCTCCACCATCAAGAAATTCTCGATCCTTGATTTCCAAAGATCCAAGTCCATCTTGGAATTGCATCTTGAAGTTGAGCTTCTTGAATTCTTTGACTTTGATAATTTTGCTCCAGCTTCTTCACCCTCTAGCTCTTCTTGTTATGTTTGCCCCTTTCGGCAATGATTCCGGTGAAGAGCGGCCTCGCTCTGATACCACTTGTTGGGACCAAATATGGAGCTAGAGGGGGGGGGGGGGGTGAATAGCTCGGTGCGATCTTCGTGGTCAACGTTGCTTGTTTCTTCAAGGATATGCAGCGGAAATACAAGAAACAACTACAACAACGCTAACAAATGGATTTTACTTAGTATCCACCTCACAAGAGGTGACTAATCCAAGGATCCACACACTCACGCACCCTCTACTATGAATAACACTCCTTTATGGTAACTACCAAAGGCGGAGAAGCCCTACAAGACTCTCAATACAAGAAGAAAGAAAGGGCAGTAAAGAACAAGCAAAAGCTTACAAGAAGTGCAGTAAAAGCCCTAACCCTAACTTCTCTACTTCGCCTCTTGACTTGGATAAAACTTTCAAGAATCTTCAAGATCTGGCGTGGAGAGCTCTGTGGAGAAGCTGTGAAGTCGCCTGTGAAGATCGGGAGGAGTGGCCGAGAGTTCTACCGAAGGAATCGAACGCCTGCAGCTAAATACGACGCCAACGGTCGAATCCCAATCGATTGGATTGCTTCCAATCGATCAGGAGGCTTTGGATCGATCGACTGATCGATCCAGAGCGCCTCTGTGCTCTGGAAAAATGCCTGGATCGATCGGCTGATCGATCCAGGGCTTATCGCACGAAGTCGCGCCTCCCAATCGATCCATCGATTGGGGGCTCTGGATCGATCGGCCGATCGATCTAAAGGTGTTCTGTTCGCGCGATGCTTCTCCCCAATAGATCCACTGATCGATTGGGAGGATCTTTGTCGCGGGGACTCACCCGATCGATCGGCCGATCGATTGGGCATGATCCAATCAATCGGCTGATCGATTCAGATCTTGGTTTTCACCCAAACTAAGTCCAAAGCCCCCTGAACCAACATCCAGTCAACCATGACTTGTTGGTACATAAAACCTAGCATCTGGTCACCCTTGACCAGCTAGGATTCTCTCACCAAGTGTCTGGTCAATCCCTTTGACCCACTTGGACTTTTCTTCTCTTGCCAAGTATCCGGTCAATCCCTTTGACCTACTTGGACTTTCACCAGATGTCTGGTCAACTTTGACCCATCTGGATTTCCCTTGCCTGACTTCACTCACCAGGACTTTCACCTAGCTTCACTCACTAGGATTTCCATTTGCCCAGCTTCACTCACTAGGACTTTCCAACTGTCTGGTTTCACTCACCAGGACTTTCACCTAGCTTCACTCACTAGAATTTTTACCTGGCTTCACTCACCAGGATTTCCTTTTGCCTGGCTTCACTCACCAGGACTTTCCTCTGCCTAGCTTCACTCACTAGGACTTTCTTCTGCCTGGCTTCACTCACCAGGACTTTCTACTCAAGTATCCGGTCAACCTTGACCAAGCGGGAATTGTATCAACAATCTCCCCAAATGAACAACTACACCTGCATTGTCCATATCATCTAAACCCAATATATTGTCAAACATCAAAATCCAAACCAAGACTCAAGCTTGGTCAACTAGGTCAACCTTGACCTAAAGGATATTGCACCAACACTAATGACTTCGAGATCTTCTGTCGTATTCCTCGCCTCGCCTTGGACGTCGTGTGGGCGACGATCCTCCAAGATAAACACCACCCAAAAGCTTTCTTCTTCCTCCTCTAAAATCCGGCCACCACCACCAATTTAGGAACCAAAGATAGCAAGGGAAATGGAAAGGGAGAGATCATACCATCATGAGAGAGCACAAGCAAGAGACTAGAATTAGATGTCTCCTCCTCCTTCTTCTTCTTCTCCTTCTCCTCCTTCTTGTATCCGGCCACTTAAAGGAACCACAAGCAATATATGTGGCCGGCCCTTGCATGATAAAGAGCTAGGGGCGACCCTAAGGAGGAGACTAGAGAGAAGAGAGAAAAAGAATTCATTAACCCATAAAGCCTCTCCTCCCCTTCTTTTATAAACTTGCCCAAGGCAAATAAGGAAAAACCTTTTAGAAAAATTAAAATCTTCCTCATGTTTTTCCTTTTCCCTTTTTATTTTTCCTTTTCTTTCCTCTTGATTGAATCAATCACCAATCATAGATTAGTTTTAATTTGATTGGATGATGGCTTAATCCTATTGGCCAACCCCTTACTTGGGCACCAAGCAAGGGTGGCCGACCCCTATAAGGAAGGAAATATATATATATTTTATAAAATTTTACAAGAAGAAATCCTCTTATAAAATTTTACAAGCTCTCTTTCAATTTCCTAAAGTAGGAGTTAAAAAAGGAAAGTTTTAAAAATTAAAACCATATTTTAAAATTTAAAACTTCTCTTATAAAATTTCCTTTTTTAACATGGTGATAGAAAATTTAAATTTTAAAACTTCTCTTCCTTTTTTCCTAAACCATGAGGATGATTAAAAAAGGAAAGTTTTAAAACTTTTAAACTTTCTTTTAAAACATGTGGCCTAATTCAAATAAGGAAAGTTTTTAAATTTAAAATCTCTTTTTTAAAACTTGTAGTTTTCTACAAAGAGAAGATTTTAAAAATTCAAAAACACCCCTCCTTGTTTGAATTATTGTGGTCGGCCCCCTCTTGCTTGGGTACCAAGCAAGGGGCCGACCCCTTAAGAGGATAATGTGGCCGACCCTTGCTTGGTCACCAAGCATTGGGCCGGCCCCTTTCTTGGACACCAAGATGAGCTTATATTTGGATGAACTTGAGGCTTTAATGAGGCTACGACAGGGACCTGGAGGAGAAATTGGTTTTGTCCTTCTAATGAGCTCAAGTATCCCGTGTTCGCCTTAAACACACAACTCAAGTTCATCGATAATAACTCATTCCACTAGAGAGTTATTATCGCACTACCGCACCAATCTCAAATTACATTATGAGCTCCTTCTTATCATGAGTGTGTTAGTCTCCCTGTGTTTAATATAATGAATGCCCACTAATTAAGTAAGTTACTGATAAATCACTTAATTAATATCTAGCTCCAAGAGTAGTACCACTCAACTTCATTGTCATGTCGGACTAAGTCCACCTGCAGGGTTTAATATGACAATCCTTATGAGTTCCTCTTGGGGACATTCTCAACCTAGATAACTAGGACACAGATTCCTTCTATAATCAACAACACACACTATAAGTAATATCATTTCCCAACTTATCAGACTTATTAACTTATCGAGTTAAATCTCACCCATTGATAAGTCAAAGAAATAAATACTAAATATATGTGTTTGTTATTATATTAGGATTAAGAGCACACACTTTCATAATAACTAAGGTCTAGTTCTTTTATAAAGTCAGTATAAAAAGAACTTACCTAAAATGGTCCTACTCAATACACTTGGAGTGTATCAGTGTAATTTATTAGTTAAGATAAACTAATACATAATTACACTACGACTACTTCAACGGTTTGTTCCTTTCCATCTTAATTGCGAGCAACTGTTTATAATTTATAACAATCGACAACATGATCTTCTGTGTGTGACACCGCACACCATGTTGCCTACTATATAAATTAATTGAACAAATTATATTTAACAAATAAATGTAGATATTGTCCACTGTGATTCTTTATTTCTAAATAAATGTTTATATACAAAAGCTAGGCTTTTAGTATACACTCTAACAATCTCTCACTTATACTAAAAGACTATACTGTCATATATCCTGTCATACATCTGATTCCTAAACCTTCAATATGCTCATCAAAAGCTCTTGCCTTAGTGAAAGGATCTTCCAGATTATCACTTGATGCAATCTAGGCGGCAACAACTTCTCCTCGTTTATACGATTTCTCGTATTGGGTGGTACTTGCGCTCTATTATGTTTACTTGCCTTATGGACTTATGATTTCTTCGAGTTTGCTACTGCACCACTATTATTACAATAAATTGTAATAATTTTTGGGCAAACCAAAAAACATGTCTAAGTCCATCATGAAGTATCTGAGCCATACAGCTTCTATGACTGCCTCAGAGGCTGCCACTTACTCAGCTTCTATGGTGGAGTCCGAAAAAGCACCTTTGCTAATCACTCTTCCATAGTTATGACTTCCCCTCCTAAAGTAAACAGAAAACCCCGAGGTCGACTTACTATTGTCCCTAACCGATTGGAAGTCAAAATCCGTGCAACCCACAGGGACCAAATTATCTTCCTAGTAAGCTAGTATAAAATCTTTAGTGCATCTAAGGTACTTCAATATATACTTTACCGCAGTCCAATGTCCTTGTCCAGGGTTACTTTGATATCTGCAAACTATGCCCTCGGCAAAACAGATTTCTGATCTCGTGCATAGCATACATTAGGCTTCCGACAGCCGAAGCATAAGGAACTGCCTTCATTTCCTCTATCTTCTTTGATGTCTTCGAAGACATCTCTTTAGATAAAGCTACTCCATGCTGAAAAGGTAAGAAACCTTTTGATCCGGCGGTAAGAATGGGGGATCCACTTCCTGAAGGGTCTCAGCTTGAGGACAGATGGAGGGCTAAGCGGTTAATGGCCGCGCCGAGCAGCTGAGTAGGTCCGAGCGGAACCAAAGATAACCCAGTCATGGGCTGGGGTTTCCGACGCCAAGGCGGGAGAACCGAATGGCCGAGCGGGGCGTCTACCCGGCTGGGACCGAAGGGCCGAGCGGGTGGTCCGTTCGGCCAGGACAAGGGCGAGGGTACGAAGGTTAGCCGAGCGGCCTATCCGTTCGGCTCAGAATATGGGATGTCAGCAAAGGCATGTCTGATGATTATGCCGTACACAAGAGTGCACGATGGAGGATCTCGCCGTCACATCATGGAGAGGTTGATACAGTAGCGGTATGGCCTTATGGACGTTTTTCTGACAGACCCATATATGGGCATAGTCCTTCTGACAGACCCATACCTGGGCATGGTCGAAAACAGTAGATGGCTTCGATTGGCGCGCCCAGGCTCCTTGGAGAGGTCTATATAAGGTCTCCATTTCTTCACCGGAGGGAGACAGGTCTTCTGTTTCTGAGACACCTCTTCATCTATTTCCTCGCCTGATTTGAGCGTCGGAGGGCCGTCGCCGGGACACCCCTCCCGGCTCGGTTTTGTTGCAGGTTCGCCGGAGGACTCGAGGATCCAGCAGGGAGCGCCACATCCCCAGCGTTCGTTGACCCCTGGTTCGGACAGGATCAATTTGGCGCCGTCTGTGGGAACGCACCTGCATCCGAATAGAGACAATGGACGAGGCTGGAAGAATACACAATGTGGCACTCTCACAAGAAGAGTTGGACGCTCTGGTCAAGATGAGGGCCGCCAAACTTGTGGAGCAAAAACAAAAAGCGTCAGCCGAGCGGCCGGAGCAGCAAGCAACATCTGCGTTGGGTGGCCGAGCGGAAGCACCTCAAGCCACCGTCGCATTCCATCGGGCCTTATTCCGCACCCCTGAAGCCGTACCAGCTCGGAGAGATAGAGGATCTTCTTCCGACGAAATGCCTAGGCAAGAAGACAGAAAGGGGAAAGCTCCCCGAGAGGATTCATCTCCCGAGCGGATCAATCGCCAATTCTCGGAGGCTATTCTACGAGACCCTTTGCCCAAGCATTACGTGCCTCCGACGATCGGCGAGTACAATGGAACAACAGACCCGAATGATCATCTGGGTAAGTTCGATAACACAGCTACGCTCCATCAGTATACAGACGGAGTAAAGTGCCGAGTCTTTCTTACCACTTTATCGGGATCGGCTCAACGGTGGTTTCGGAGGCTGCCGGACGGATCTATCACTAGTTTCAAGGACTTCCGAACGGCCTTCCTCCACCACTTCGCCAGCAGTCGGCGTTATCAGAAGACAAGTATCAGCTTGTTCGCAATCAAGCAAGAGCCGAGAGAATCGCTTCGAGCTTACATCCAGCGATTCAACCAAGTGGCGATGGATATTCCCACAGCCACATCGGAGACAATGATGAATGCCTTCACGCAAGGCCTTGTGGATGGGGACTTCTTCCGGTCGCTCATCCGAAAGCCGCCCCGAGATTATGATCATATGCTGCACCGGGCCAATGAATATATCAATGTGGAAGAAGCGCAGGCAGCCAGAAAAAAAGAAACACCAACCGAACGGGCTCCTCATGCCGAGCGGAGACCCTTAGCCGCTCCTCAACCGCCGAGGGGACCAAGGGCCGAAGCAACCCGCTCCCCTCGTGTGAGGTCCCATGTACAAGAGGTAACTGCCACTCGGCCTAAGCCAAAGAAGAGATGGACCCCTATGTTCTGCTCCTTCCACCGGACGGATACGCACAACACGAGGGATTGTCGAAGTCTTCCCTTCGTGGCTAATCCCGTTCCTAGAAATGCCGAACGACGGTCTCCTTCCATCGACAGGAGACACAGGACCCATGAAGCCGACCGGACCCGCACCGAGAGGCGACATCAACAGACGTCTGATCGGCAGCGCACCGAGAGGCGATATCAACAGACGTCCGATCGGCAGCGATCTCCAATACAGGAGAATCGCCGAGCATCCAGAGAACGGTCCCGACCGGCCACTCGGGAAGAGGAAAATAGGAGCAATACTTCCCGCGGCGAGATCAATGTTATTGCTGGTGGGCCGACCGGAGGAGATTCCAACCGAGCCAGAAAGGCAGGCGTCCGGCAGCTCCAGATCCACGCAGTCGGTTGCAGCCAAGAGCGGGCAAGTGGACCGGAAATCACTTTCGGGCCCGGGGACTTAGAAGGAGTCGAAGTGCCCCACGACGACGCCCTGCTCATTAAAGCGGTAATAGCAAATTACACTATTCACCGCATATTTGTTGACACAGGGAGTTCGGTCAACATCATATTCAAGAAGGCGTTTGACCAGCTGCAAATTGATCGAGCCGAGCTGCTTCCCATGACAACCCCGCTCTACGGGTTTACGGGTAACGAAGTTCAGCCGGTCGGACAGATCCGGCTGGCTACCTCGCTGGGAGAGGAGCCGCTCAGGAGGACCAGGACAATAAATTTTGTGGTGGTCGATTCTCCCTCGTCCTACAACGTCATTTTGGGCCGACCGGCGCTCGGCGAATTCCGAGCAGTCGTCTCAACCTTCCACCAGAAGATGAAGTTCCCCGTCGAAGACAAGGTGGGAGAGGTACGGGGAGATCAGTTAGCAGCTCGGCGGTGTTACATAGAGATGGTCCGAGCAGAATCCAACTCCGCTCGGAAGGCGCCTCGAATCGAGGTAAATGCTATCACTGAAAAGCCACCCACCTTAATTTATGAGGAAAAAGAGTGAGGTGCAGATTCATCCGACCCGATCGGAGGCCACGACTTTTGTTGCCTCTGATCTGGAGGAGAAGCAGAAGGAGGAGCTGATCCAATGCCTCCGACGAAATCATGATGTATTCGTCTGGTCGACACATGAATTGCCTGGAATTTCGCCGAGCATAGCACAGCATGAGTTGCATGTCCGACCGACCGCGCCGAGCGGAGAAAAGATTTCAGCGTCGAGCGGAACTCCATCATCCGAGCGGAGGTCGAAAATTCGGGAAGTGCAATTTTCGAGTTGGTTGGCTAACGTAGTATTAGTCTCAAAGCGGGCGGCAAGTGGAGAGTCTGTATTGATTTTCGGGACTTAAACAAAGCATGCCCCAAAGATTTTTATCCTACCCCGGATAGATCAGGTGGTGGACTCTACGGCCGGCTGCAATTTGTATGCTCGACGTCTACCAAGGGTATCATCAAGTGCCGCTCACTGGGAAGATCAAGAAAGTAACGGCCGACGGCACATATTGCTATAATGTGATGCCGTTCGGATTGAAGAATGCCGGGGCCACTTATCAACGCTTGATGAACAAAGTATTCAGAGAGCAGATCGGGCGGAATCTGGAAGTTTATGTGGACGACATCCTTATCAAGTCCGCCCGAGTGGCCGACCTCTTCAAGGACATGGAAGAAACCTTCCGAACGCTGCGCAAATATGGAGTCAAGCTAAATCCTCAAAAGTGCCTGTTCGGAGCAAAAGGAGGGCGTTTCTTGGGGTACATAGTGATCGAGCGGGGAATCGAAGCCAATCCCAGCAAGGTGAAAGCTCTGCAAGACATGCCGCCTCCAAGGAATACAAGGGAAGTGCAGCGATTGACAGGTCGGATAACTGCTTTATCCAGATTCATCTCCAAAACCGCCGACCGGAGCCTACCATTCTTCAAAATTTTGTGCAAGGCCACTAAATTTCACTGGGACGAGGAATGCGACCGAGCATTTGAAGAATTGAAGACATATCTTAATTCTTTGCCTATACTAGCCAAGCCGATCGGGGGTGAGTCACTTTATATTTATATGTCGTCAACTGAACATGCTGTAGGCTCAGCACTTGTGAGGGCGAGCGGCGAAGAGCAACCGGTGTATTTTCTAAGCCACATTTTAAAAGATGCTGAATCTCGTTACACCGGACTTGAGAAGTTGGCCTTTGCTTTGGTTCTAGCCGCTCGGCGCCTTCGACCATATTTCTTGGCTCACACCATCATCGTCCGGACAAACAGTCCACTAGGAAGAGTGATGTTGAATCCAGAAGCGTCCGGACGGCTCATCAAGTGGACGACAGAACTAAGTGAATTTGACATCCAATACCAGCCCTGCTCGGCGATCAAAGCGCAATCCTTGGCTGATTTTGTGACCGAAGTGCAGAGGCCAGAGCCGGAAGCTATGTGGAGGATATATGTGGATGGGTCTTCCACTCGACTCGGAAGTGGGATTGGAATACTGCTACTCTCACCCCAAGAAGAAAAGATGCACTTATCTGTCCGGCTGGACTACAAAGCCACCAACAATGAAGCAGAGTATGAGGCCCTCATAGCCGGACTGCAGGCAGCACGGCATGTAGGAGCCGGTCGGGTGACACTCTATTCGGATTCACAGTTGGCCGCTCAGCAACTTTCTGGCACCTTTGAAATCAACAGCGTTCGGCTTAAGCTCTACGCTGAAGCCTTTGAAAAACTCAAAGCTACTTTCCGAGAGGTCCTTATTCGAAAGATTCCCCGAACGGAGAACCATGTAGCCGATGACTTGGCCAAACTAGCAAGTTCTATAGTGCCGGTCACCATTCAGCAACCAATTGAAAAAGTATTGCTGGTAGCGCACGTCGACCGGATGGAAAGCCTCACGTTTCTAAGCGACTGGAGGACACCCATCATAGAGTTCCTCCGCTCGGGAGCCACACCGACCGATCGGGATGAAGCCCAGCTGCTCAGGAGGAGGGCCGGTCGGTTCACACTCATCGGTGATCAGCTCTACAAGAAGGCTTTCTCACGTCCGCTGTTGAAATGCGTGAGCTCGGAAGACTCGGCTTACATTCTCCAAGAAGTACATCAAGGATCGTGTGGA
Source organism: Zingiber officinale (assembly GCF_018446385.1). Taxonomy (NCBI): domain Eukaryota; kingdom Viridiplantae; phylum Streptophyta; class Magnoliopsida; order Zingiberales; family Zingiberaceae; genus Zingiber; species Zingiber officinale. The sequence goes on from NC_055994.1 coordinate 139,196,874, forward strand.
GGGCATCCGGGCGGACGATCATTAGCTAAGAAGATCCTGCTAGCTGGATACTTTTGGCCGACCTTACAAATAGACGCCGCTCGAACAGTATCTACATGCCTTTCGTGCCAGAAGTATCACAACTTCTCCCACCGACCGGCAGAGGAGATGAAGGCATCAACCGTCTCATGTCCGTTCGATCAATGGGAAATGGATATCGTGGGTCCATTTCCGATGGCGACCGGGCAGAGGAAATTTTTGCTGGTGGCGGTCGATTATTTCTCCAAGTGGGTGGAAGCCGAGCCACTAGCCAGGATCACCGAACAGATGGTCAAAAAATTCATATGGCAACACATCATCTGTAGGTTCGGTATCCCTCGTCGATTGGTTTCCGACAATGGGCGGCAATTCACAGGGAAGGTGCTAGAAGATTGGTGCAAAAGCTATGGCATTGAGCAACACTTCACGTCCGTGGCTTACCCCCAAAGCAACGGTCAAGCCGAAGTAGCCAACCGGGAAATTCTCCGTATTCTGCGCGCTCGGCTCGACCACGTGGGAGGAAGTTGGCCGGATGAAGTGCCGGGCGTTTTATGGGCCATCCGGACGACTCCTAAGGAAGCGACGGGCGTCACACCTTTTCATCTGGTGTACGGCGGCGTCGAGTCCGTCTGGGTCCAATTGTACGATGAAGGCAACGCCGATCGGAGGAACATGGAGCTGGATTTGATTGACGAGGAACGAGCCAAGGCATCCGTTCGGCTGATGGCATACCGTCAACGAATGAAGCAAAACTACAACCGCCGCGTCATTCCCCGATCATTCCAGGTCGGCGACCTTGTCTGGAAGAAAGTCAAACCAGTCGGCGACGTCGGCAAGCTTGAAGCGCCGTGGGCAGGCCCGTTCAAAATCATCGAAAAGCTCCGCTCGGGCGCATAGTATTTGGAGGATGAGGACGGCCGACAGCTAGATAGACCGTGGAGCGCGAACCACCTCCAGCCTTACCGGGCGGGGTGAAAGGTGTGCCAATGTAAATCATCCTGTGTACTTTTTTCGACTGAATACTTGAAATGCATAAATGAAAAATCAAGAGAACAAATATACGGCATCGTCAACAAGGAACGAAGGCCCCGCGTCGTTTGGACGGAGGTAAATGGGTCGAGCCAAGCGCTCGAAGATCGAAGACCCAGTACCTTCCAGATGGAGGTAAATTATCCGAGCCAAAATGCTCGACGAAGCAGACCCTGAGCTGTTCGGCCAGGAGTACGTTCTCCAAGCTAGGTGAAAAGGGCATATGGATTATCTGAACCAAGCGCCCGAATAGTAAAGGCCTCCCAGCCGATTGGATTCGCAAGCAAATGACCCGTGCCGTTCGGCCGGGCACAAAGACTGTCCAAGCGCGAGATAAGTTATGAGGGCCAAGGTCGCTCGACCTGGCGAGGAGTTAGCCTTAAAGGCCGTCTAGCCCAGACGTTAAACCGGAGAGCCGCGCCGATCGGCTATAAACATCCGCGCCGACGAGCTCCGTCGTTAAAAATCGAGAGCCGCGCCGACCGGCTATAAAAATCGAGCGTAAGACCGATGAGCTCCGTCGTTAAAGATCGAGAGCCGCCGACCGGCTATAAAAATCGAGCGAACCGACGAGCTCCGTCGTTAAAAATCGAGAGCCGCATCGACCGGCTATAAAAATCGTGCCGACGAGCTCCGTCGTTAAAATCGAGAGCCGCATCGACCGGCTATAAATAACCGGCCGACGAGCTCCGTCGTTAAAGATCGAGAGCCGCCGATCGGCTATAAACAACCGCGCCGACGAGCTCCGTCGTTAAAAATCGAGCGCTGCCGACCGGCTATAAATAACCGCGACGTCGAGCACCGACGTGCTAACAAACCGACGAGCTCCGTCGTTAAAAATCGAGAGCAGCGCCGACGAGAATAACACCGACGAGCTCCGTCGTTAAAATCGAGAGACGGACCGAATAACCGACGAGCTCCGTCGTTAAAGATCGAGCCGGCCCGGCGCTACAATCGGACTACCGACGAGCTCCGTCGTTAAAGATCGAGCCGCGCCGATCGGCTATAAACATCCGCCGACGAGCTCCGTCGTTAAAGATCGAGCCGACCGGCTATAAATAACCGCGCCGACGAGCTCGTCGTTAAAATCGAGAGCCGCGCCGACCGGCTATAAATAACCGCGCCGACGAGCTCCGTTAAAATCGACCGCGCCGACCGGCTATAAACATCCGCGCCGACGAGCTCCGTCGTTAAAGATCGAGAGCCGCGCCGACCGGCTATAAACATTCGCGCCGACGAGCTCCGTCGTTAAAATCGAGAGCCGTGCCGACCGGCTATAAATAACCGCGCCGTCGAGCACCGACGTTAAAGATCGAAAGACGAGCCGGCATCTATAAACTCTCCGAGCGGAAGACCGACGAGCGCCGTTGTTAAAGATCGAGAGCCGCGCCGATCGGCTATAAACATCCGCGCCGACGAGCTCCGTCGTTAAAGATCGAGAGCCGCGCCGACCGGCTATAAATATCCGCGCCGTCGAAACTAATGACGCCAAATAACGAGCGTTCTCAAGTACTAAATTGACTAAGTCCGATCGGCCATCAGTTTGCCAATACTTCGCACTCACTGAATGCGAACAGCATAGCCAAGCGCTAAACGATTTCGAGGAAAACAAGTCAACTGATTAACCCGATCGGTCGTCTAGTGGGGAACACGTGGAGCTTAACTGATTCTATGAATAAGCACCAAAACAAACAAAAATACAAGCAAAGGAGCACAACTAGGCCGAACGGCGCGTACAAAAATTTTACATCCGCAAAACGGATGAAATACAGAAGGTACTTGGAGGAACTCGTCTCACTCCGGGTCCTCAAAATTAAAAAAGGCGTCCGGGATATCGTCAATCATAGCCGCCAGATCTGAAGAGGGAATGCTCAGGTCAGCAGGAAGATGCCCACCCTTCTTCAGGTACGCCACGGTGACCTTGACCGCCTCGGCGAAAGTTGAAGAGATGTTGCCACCAAATTTTGCGCCGAACCGCTCCGAGCGGAGGTATTCTTGGCGCGCTGCTGCTAGGCGACTCGGCTCCCCTTCCTTGTACTTTCTGAAAGCCGCTCGAGAGGTAATTAGCGAGTCCTGGAGAACTTTCTGGTCCACCTCCGCTTTAGTGCGTTCAGCGGAGCGCCCATCCCGTTCGGCAGCTAGTTGGACTTCCAGATTCTTAGAATGCTGATCTAGGGCGCGGACTTCAACTTTCATCTTGTCCAGATCAGCAATCGCTCGCTTCTTTCGGCTACTGGCACGCTTCACATCTGCGTCGTGTGTCTTCACCAGGCCTTCAAGTCGAGCCACCTCCGTAGCCAGGTCGGCGGCCTTCTTCTGTTCGGCCTCACGGGTTTGTTTCTCCCGCTCGGCCGATGGACCCCCTGACACTTGGAGTTTCTCCAGGAGATCCTCCAGCTCGGCTAGCCGATGGCTAGTGGCGATTTGCTCAGCCCAGCGCTGTAAGGGAAATAATAAAATGAGGAACCGGACAGTAGCATAGCACAGAAAGAAAAATGAATTTACCTGAGTGGCCTGCTGCATGTTGTTATCGCCGAGCTGGTTGGGCGTCATGAGGGCCACTTGAATCTGGGCGTTCTCGAAGAGCTTGGCGAGCGGGCCCGTCAGGGTTATTTCATGAACGGGGCTTGATGGCCGATCAGCAGACAATAAATATTCCTCCGATGGGAATCGAAGGGTAGTCTTGACGGTCGGGTGGCCGGACGGCACTTCCTCAGCCTCAGTCGCCTGACCCGAGGACTCCCCAATGGTTGAAGTTTTGCCCAACCGTCGTAAGCGACGACGAGTCAGTGGAGGAGAGCCAGAGGGCTGTGCGGTGGGCGAGGCCACTGAGGTCCCGATCTGCGAAGGCGTGCGATCTGGCGAGCCGACCTCGATCGGCGCTTATGGTTCGCCTTCTTGGGTCGGCGGAAGGCTGGGGTCTCTTCGACGTTTCCGCCGAACTTCCCGCGGTGAAATCGTGGGACTCCAGCTCGGTGGGCGAGAGCAGGATCACCCGCTCCCTGTTGGCGAACTGGCGCTGGTCGGCGCCCGCGTCCCCCATGCTGCCGGGCGGCTGGGGATAAGACCCCGCTCGGCGAGTTCCTTTTTAGTCGCCGCCTCAATTTCCACGGCCTTCAACTTCAGATGATCGGTGGCCTTGGAGCGCCACATGACTTCAGCTGTAATGGAAGAAATTAAAATCAGTTAGACAAAAAAAGGGAGGAGAGTAAAAAGTCCTTACTCATGCGGTAGGGGAGATTGGCCCAAACGGGAGATAATCCGAAAATATACAACACCCCCTTGAGAAGCAACTGGTCGATCTTGTACCGCTGACCGGACAACCAGTTCGCCGCATGAAGGTAAGCCGGGTTGCTTCTGAATTTGCCGAGCTCCGGTTGGGTCGGCACGGCGGTCTGCCATTTGGTTCGAAATGCTGGCCGCTCGGGAAGTCGGATATAGAAGAAAAATTCCTTCCAGTGCTTGTTGGAGGTCGGCATATTATCAAAAAATTTAAAGTCTATTCTACTCTGGAAAATGAAAGTGCCAAACTCGGATTGTTTGGGGTAGAAGAAGAAGTGGAATATTTTGGGGTCAAGTGGGATACTATGTAGCTTAAAGAGGACAACCACCCCGCTCAGCAACCTAAAGGAGTTCGGCACAAGTTGGCCAAGCGGGATGCGGAAATAATTACAAACCTCCAAAATGAATGGATGGGTAGGAAATCTAAGGCCGCCCTGGAATTGGTCTAGAAAAAAGCAAATGGTGCCGATCGGCGGGTTATGGGGCCGATCGGACGGGTCGGCTATAATTATTTCGTGGTCATCAGGGATCCCATACGTCCGAACAAGACGCCGAGCGCCCTCTTCATCAAACCGACTCTCCATGGTCATATACCAAGGGCCATGAACACCAACAGCGGGCTCAGAGGAGCTTGCCATCTCGGAGAAGCAATAAGATGGCAAGAAACCAGAGGAACGGGAACGAAAGAGGCAAAACGACTTGGGAGGACCTTGTAAACGAAGGGAGAAGACTCACTGAGAAGGAAACGGGCGGAAAAGATCACCGGTGGGATGGTAACCGCCGAAAAACAGGAACTGGATCGTTGGAGGTCGCAGCAGAAGAAGAGGCGGAAGGACAACGCACAAGCAAGCATGCGGCGAAGGAAGTAGACGGAGGCTTTATACGGCCGAGGCTGGTCGGCCTCCGCCGTCGGATGCAGGTCACGAGAGACGAGGTCATCATCTAACCGTCCATTTCAAAGTAATCGGCGTCCCATCGTACGGATCATCACCGCCACGCAAGAAGAGCCACGTGGCGCTGTCACCAGGCGCAATTAAGGCGCCCATACCACGCATGCTTCGGTTTAATGAAGAGGATTTGCGTGATTTTCGAGAAGATTTAGACAAGCAAACATCCACGTTGAGCGACAAGACCACCAAAACGAAGAGCCGAGCGGCTGAATTTGGCAGAAGGGCCGAACGGCCCCAGGGATATTATAAGCGACGGAAAGGCGGCGACCGCCCGCTCGGACACATAGTCCAGTCAGTCAGAGGAAGGCAAGTGATCCGGCGGTAAGAATGGGGGATCCACTTCCTGAAGGGTCTCAGCTTGAGGACAGATGGAGGGCTAAGCGGTTAATGGCCGCGCCGAGCAGCTGAGTAGGTCCGAGCGGAACCAAAGATAACCCAGTCATGGGCTGGGGTTTCCGACGCCAAGGCGGGAGAACCGAATGGCCGAGCGGGGCGTCTGCCCGGCTGGGACCGAAGGGCCGAGCGGGTGGTCCGTTCGGCCAGGACAAGGGCGAGGGTACGAAGGTTAGCCGAGCGGCCTATCCGTTCGGCTCAGAATATGGGATGTCAGCAAAGGCATGTCTGATGATTATGCCGTACACAAGAGTGCACGATGGAGGATCTCGCCGTCACATCATGGAGAGGTTGATACAGTAGCGGTATGGCCTTATGGACGTCTTTCTGACAGACCCATATCTGGGCATAGTCCTTCTGACAGACCCATACCTGGGCATGGTCGAAAACAGTAGATGGCTTCGATTGGCGCGCCCAGGCTCCTTGGAGAGGTCTATATAAGGTCTCCGTTTCTTCACCGGAGGGAGACAGGTCTTCTGTTTCTGAGACACCTCTTCATCTATTTCCTCGCCTGATTTGAGCGTCGGAGGGCCGTCGCCGGGACACCCCTCCCGGCTCGGTTTTGTTGCAGGTTCGCCGGAGGACTCGAGGATCCAGCAGGGAGCGCCACATCCCCAGCGTTCGTTGACCCCTGGTTCGGACAGGATCACCTTTCTTGGAGTTTTGTATGCTTAAAACGAGCAAGGATTGTTTCGATATATGAAGCTTGGGATAAGTAAAATATTCTTTTCTTATGATCCCTTATTACTTTGATCCCAATAATATATGCATTCTCCCAAGTCCTTCATATCAAATTATTTGAACAACTATACCCTTACTTCTGACAACACTTTGATATTGTTTCCAACTACCAAAAATATTATCTACGTATAGTACAAGAAATACCACCACGTTTCCATCACACTTCTTGTATACACAAGACTCATTCGGTTATTAAATAAATCCATAGGTCTGGATTACTTTATTAAACCAGATATTCCAAGACCTTGAAGCTTTACTTCAGTCCATAGACTGATTGAGCTTACACACAAGATACTCTTTGCTCTTTGTAATGAACCCTTCTGGTTGCTATATATGGATGTTTTCTTCAAGACTTCCATTAAGGAAAGCTGTCTTGATATCCACTTGCTAAATCTCATAGTCCATATGATAATTAATAGATAAAAGAATCCGGATAGACTTAAGCATGACTACCAGTGAAAAAGTTTCCTTTTTCAACAAGCCTTGCTTTGAAAGTTTCTACCTTCCTATCTATCCCTCTTTTCCTATTGTAGACTTATTTTCACCAATGGCTTTTACACCATTTGGTGAATTTATAAGCTCCCAGATTCTATTAGAATACATATATTCTAATTCTGTATTCTTTGTAAAGATGTTGCATCTTTATCTTGGGCTGCTTCGTCATATGTCCGGGGATCAGGTTCATGCCCACTAGGGATCAAATCCAAAGACTCTCCCAAAACATGAATCTTTTAGGTTGCCTAACAACCCTCCCACTATGACGAGACACTTTTTGTAATTGTGTATCATTTGTGATACGTGTTGCAGTTTCTTGTGATATTTCATCTTGTACAGTTGATACTAGATTAGACGTGTCCTTTAATTTTCTTAAGAACAATTTTTACTGATAGGCTTGTGGTTCATAGTATAGTCCTTTTCTAAAATCGGGCATTGGTGCCAATAATGACCTTCCGATTTTAAGGACTATAAACCTTTTTTCATTTTTCTAGGATAACTCATAAACAAGTGAACTCATATCCGATCTTATTAGTGTCTGTCATGTGCTAAACCACCCAAATCCGAATATGTTTCAGACTAGGCTTATGCTCATTCTGCAATTCTATGGGAGTAGAGAGTTCTGACTTAGAAGGTACTATGTTCACTTCCGTTTCCAGTGTATATCCTTAAAACGAATTTGGTAATTTTCTGAATAACTCATCATTGATCTAATTATTCCTTAAGAGCCTTATACCTTCTTTCTACTGCACTATTCTGTTGGGGTGTACCAGGTGCAGTTAGTTAGAATTAAATCACGTCTTCTGATAAGTGACTCCTAAACTCCCCTAAGAGGTACTCGTTACTACGATTTCACCGTAGTGTCTTGATACTTTTACTTTGACGTTACTCTACATCAGCCTAGTACTCTTTGAACTAATCAAAGCACTTAGACTTGTGGCACGTCAAGCAAATGTATCCTTATCTCGAATAGTCGTCTATAAAAGAGACGAAATATTCGAAACAACCTCTTGCTTGGATTGTCAATGGTCTACACAAATCAGAATGAACCAAATCCAACATATCTTTGGCTCCATACCCCTTAGACTTAAAAAGTTTCTTGGTTATTTTTCCTTCTAAGTAAGACTCGCAGGTTGGAAAGATTTCCACTACCAATGAACCCAAGAGTTCATTGGTTATTATCCTTTGAATCCTACTCAAGTTAATATAACCTAGCCTTAGATGCCAAAAATATGATTGGTTCAATCCCGAAGGTTACTTTCTCTTATTAAAGTTAGAAAATGTGTTATTAATTTCCATTTATTGCATCGTGGGAGTTATTGGATTATAAATTGTCAACCAACGTACCAGAACAGATAACTTCCCTATTTTTCTTGATAACAAGTTTGTTATCAAAATAGACAGAATATCTATTTTTTAATAGTTTAGAAATCGAAATCAGGTTCTTTCTAAACTTAGTACGTAAAGACAATTTCTGAAAATCCATATTTTATTCCTATCAGAGGATAAACATCTCCCACTGCAACAGCTGCTACTTTTGTAGTAGTGCCAATGTAGACGGTGTATTCCTTTTCATATAGCTGTTGGTTTTCCTGGAACCCTGCAATGAATTGCAGACATGATTAGTGGCATCTGTATTTACACTCTAGGTACTGGTAGATAACACCACTAAACATGCTTCAACAACTAATCCGAACCAAGAGTCAGCGGACACTGGGCACGTGGCGCTCTCTGCTGGATCCTCGAGTACTCCGGCGAACCTGCAACAAAACCGAGCCGGGAGGGGTGTCCCGGCGACGGTCCTCCGACGCTCAAGTCAGGCGAGGAATGACAAGAAGGTAGCCTCAAGATGAAGACGTGCATACCTCCGGTGAAGAAATGGAGGCCTTATATAGACCCCTCGAAGAAGCCTGGGCGCGCCAATCAAAGCAGCCACCTGCATTTGACCATGCCTAGGCATGGGTCTGTCAGAAGGGCCATGCCCAGATATGGACCCGTCAGAAAAGGCGTCCATGAGGCCATACTGCTACTGTATCAACCTTTCCATGATGTGACGGCAAGATCCTCCATCGTGCGATCTTATGTACGGCCTAATCATCAGACATGCTTCTGCCGATATTCCATATCCCGAGCCGAGCGCATAGGCCGCTCGGCCACCTTTTTCTCCCCTCGCCCTTATTTTGTCCGGGCGGGTTGCCCGCTCGGCTCTTTGGCCCCTGCCGTTCGGGCTCCCGGTCGGCCCTTCGATCCTCCTGCCTTGGCGTCGGAAACCCAAACCCATGGATGGGTTATCTAACTCCGCTCGGACATACCCGGATGATCGGCTCGGCCATTAACCGCTTAGTCAGCCCTTCATCGGTTCTCAAGCTGAGACCCTTCAGGAAGTGGGTTCCCCATTCTTACTGCCGGATCATACACCTATATTGTTCTCAGTTCTAAGAGGACAGTCTACCTTAATGTCCAAGTCCTATCATTATAATTGGGACTACTAAGTCTTTTCTATAGTATAACAACTAGGGGATTGACAAACATTTAAAATCCTAAGAATCACAAAAATATTTGGTCAAGACCAGCACTTTAAAATCCCTGTGAATTTTGTATGCCACGATAGTGCGGACGTATACAAACTCAAAAAGGAGATTTTGTCAATTAATTTTATTATCTCATCATCCTATCCTCATGACAAATAAAATTAATAGTTGGTCTATCTTTGATCAAATATTTTGGTAAAAAACTTTGAATTTAAAATAACATTGATTCCTCAAATAATATTATTTAAATTCATCAACACCTCAAACACAGGGAATTCTGCATGCCACGATAGTGTGGACGTATACAAATTTGAACATTTGTAAGAGGAGGGTTTTACCCATTAATTATCTTGTCAAATGACAAATAAAATTACCTCAAACACTGTGAATTTTGTATGCCATGATAGTGTGAATGTATACAAAACCAAACATTTGTAAGAGGGGGTTTTAATTTTATTATCTTGTCAACTTATCTTTTTGACAAATTAATAGTTGGTTTTCCTTTAGTCACACAAATAATAGCAGTGACTCCGATGGGGAGGATACTATTAGACGTATCTAAATGTATACCATTGCTTGACACTAAGTCCATTAATAAGATTGTGCCCCTTCCGATGGGGAAGATCACACGCTCTTAATTAATTTCCTATAGTCATCCTAAATGGAAATTTGATTTAGTGATCCGCAAACAAACTCATCCGATATGGAGGAAGACACTCAGAGCCAACATGTAAGTTTGTTTGCATCACTTACAAACCAGTAATGGAGACCGTGGAATTTATTAAAATAAATCCCTCTCTCACTTAGTTATTTAAAGTGAGGAATTTTAACTATCCTAGCATACATCACATGCATACATACACATCACAGTAAATAAAAGCAATAAATATGGAAATTATTTTTCCAACTATTATGGCCTTTTCCATCACTGTCCTCCGCGTGTTCCAACCCTAGCTGCTGCCACCTTTAGCCACCGCTATCGGGTCGAGACGTCGCATCCATCTTGCTTCTTATTCCATTGCGCCTCTGGTGCTTCAAAAGTACCACGCCTCGCAAGCATCCAATCCGCGACAAAAATAGAATTTTACATGTGTCGATCCTATATTCCACGAGGGAATGTACATGAAATCTAGATCGAAAATAAAATTCTAAAATCCTAGGGCTAATACAACTCCTGCTGTATTAGTTACATACAATCATACACACACACAATAATGCCCTTAACATGTCCAAGGGTCCAATCACACACAACATCTATAAACCATAATAGTTGGAGTCTGCAACCAAAAAGTTAGCATATCCTACTATTATCCTGCCTAAATTATGTATGACATGTGCATAACCTATTTGAATTCTAAACACACAGAGGCAAACCCTAGCTCTGATACCAATTATTGATTAGTCCTAAGAAAATCGTACCGGTTTCACTGTACAAAAATTTTGTACAAGTGTCGAACCTTTTCTTAAATAACCTATTGTGTTCTTTAGAAGTTAAATTAGGAATCGCAGACGGAACTTAACATCATTGATTCCAAATTTAACTTATCTGTTCTTAATGGTTTAGATTTGAATCGCAAGCGGAACTTAACACTATTGATTCAAATCCACCTATGTTATTAATTCCATTAAATATTAATTTCCAAAATTGGCTTCCAGGACTACATGGCGAGGCACATGACCTTCTTGGATATGGGAGCAACTACCATCGCCTAGACAAAGCCTTTTAAGGAAAGCTAATATTTAATTTCCTTAAATAACTCTAAGTTAACCAAAAAGAACAATCGAATCACAAATTCGAAAACAAAGAAAACACAAATTCGAAAAACTAATTCGAAATACTAGATCTAATGTCTCTTGTGTTTGGAATTCTTACAAAAAAAATAACTAGCATGATGCGGAAAATAATTGTTAATTATACCTTCTCTTTGTAAGCTAATGACCTTGAGATCTTCTGCCATATTCCTCGCCTCGCCTTGGACGTCGTGTGGGCGACGATCCTCCAAGATGAACACCACCCAAAAGCTTTCTTCTTCCTCCTCTAAAATCCGGCCACCACCACCAATTTAGGAACCAAAGAGAGTAAGGGAAAGGGAAGGGAAGAGATCCGACCATCATGAGAGAGCACAAGCAAGAGACTAGAATTAGATGCCTCCTTCTTCTTCTTCTTCTTCTTCTTCTTATTCTCCTTCTCCTCCTTCTTGTATCCGACCACTTAAAGGATCCACAAGCAATATATGTGGCCGGCCCTAGCATGATAAAGAGCTAGGGGCCGGCCCTAAGGAGGAGACTAGAGAGAAGAGAGAAAAAGAATTCATTAACCCATGAAGCCTCTCCTCCCCTTCTTTTATAATACTTGCCCAAGGCAAATAAGGAAAAACTTTTTAGAAAAATTAAAATCTTCCTCATGTTTTTCCTTTTTCCTTTTTATTTTTTCTTTTCTTTCCTCTTGATTGAATCAATCACCAATCATATATTAGTTTTAATTTGATTGGATGATGACTTAATCCTATTGGTCGGCCCCTTGCTTGGGCACCAAGCAAGGGTGGCCGACCCCTATAAGGAAAGAAATATATATTTTTTTAATAAAATTTTACAAGAAGAAATCCTCTTATAAAATTTTACAAGCTCTCTTTCAATTTCCTAAAGTAGGAGTTAAAAAAAAGGAAAGTTTTAAAAATTAAAACCATGTTTTAAAATTTAAAATTTCTCTTATAAAATTTACTTTTTTAACATGGTGATAGAAAATTTAAATTTTAAAACTTCTCTTCCTTTTTTCCTAAACCATGAGGATGGTTAAAAAAGGAAAATTTTAAAACTTTTAAACTTTCTTTTAAAACATGTGGTCTAATTCAAATAAGGAAAGTTTTTAATAAATTTAAAATTTCTCTTTTAAAACTTGTAGTTTTCTACAAAGAGAAGATTTTAAAAATTCAAAAACACCCCTCCTTATTTGAATTATTGTGGCCGACCCCCTCTTACTTGGGCACCAAGCAAGGGGCCGACCCCTTAAGAGGATAATGTGGCCGGCCCTTGCTTGGTCACTAAGCATTGGGTCGGCCCCCTTCTTGGACACCAAGATGAGCTTATATTTGGATGGACTTGAGGCTTTAATGAGGCTATGACAGGGACCTGGAGGAGAAATTGGTTTTGTCCTTCCGATGAGCTCAAGTATCCCGTGTTCTCAAGTTCATCGATAATAACTCATTCCACTAGAGAGTTATTATCGCACTACCGCACCAATCCCAAATTACATTATGGACTCCTTCTTATCATGAGTGTGTTAGTCTCCCTGTGTTTAAGATAACAAATGCCCACTAGTTAAGTAAGTTACTGACAACTCACTTAATTAATATCTAGCTCCAAGAGTAGTACCACTCAACTTCATTGTCATGTCAGACTAAGTCCACCTGTAGGGTTTAACATGACAATCCTTATGAGCTCCTCTTGGGAACATTCTCAACCTAGATAACTAGGACACAGATTCCTTCTATAATCAACAACACACACTATAAGTAATATCATTTCCCAACTTATCGGGCTTATTAACTTATCGAGTTAAATCTCACCCATTGATAAGTCAAAGAAATAAATACTAAATATATGTGTTTGTTATTATATTAGGATTAAGAGCACACACTTTCATAATAACTAAGGTCTAGTTTTTTTATAAAGTCAGTACAAAAAAAACTTACCTAAAATGGTCCTACTCAATACACTTGGAGTGTATCAGTGTAATTTATTAATTAAGATAAACTAATACATAATTACACTACGACTACTTCAACGGTTTGTTCCTTTCCATCTTAGTCCCGAGCAACTGTTTATAATTTATAAAGAACCAACAACATGATTTTCTGTGTGTGACACCACACACCATGTTGTCTACTATATAAATTAATTGAACAAATTACATTTAACAAATTAATGTAGATATTGACCACTGTGATTCTTTATTTCTAAATAAATATTTATACAAAAGGTAGGCTTTTAGTATACACTCTAACACTACATCCTCCACCTGTTTTGCATCCTCTTATGTCTACAGGCTCTTCTCCCTTCACCCACAGTGCTCTGCTTCCTTATATTGCTTTCTATTGCCACGGACTATGCACCCTTATATTGCTATGGGCTTCACTCCCTTTGATAGTCAGGGCTCAGATTATCCTCTCCCTGACTTCGCGGACATTTGGGAGTCGAGGGATCAGGTCAAATCCTTAGCTGGTCAACACCACTCCATAATTAGGTATTATAAAGGCTTTGCTCCCTCATATTGTTATAGGCTTCGCTTCTATGGACTTCAGGGCTTAACCTCCCCCGTTTGGGGTCGAGTGGTCTTCACTAGTCTCGGACCAGCCTATTGGATCCCTTATCTTCCCCGTTCAGAGTCGAGTGATCTTCACTGGTCTTAGACCAGCCTATCGAATTTCTTATCTCTCGTGTTCGGGGTTAAGCTATCGCCACCGATCTCGGACCGGAGTATCGCCACCGGTCTTGGATCGGAGTATCGCCAATGACCTCCCGGTCGGGCTCCAGACTTTCACCCCAGTGCGAGTTATAAGCAAGCATGCTCTCACAACCAACGACGTCCCGGTCGAGCTCCAGACTCTCGCCCCAGCGTGAGTTATAAGTGAGCATGCTCTCATGCCTCCAGACTCTCGTTCCAGTGCGAGTTATAAGCGAGCATGCTCTCGCTACCAACAACCTCCCGGTCGGGCTCCAGACTCTTGTCCCAACGCGAATTACAAGTGAGCATGCTCTCACGCCTCCAGACTCTTGCCCTAGTGCGAGTTATAAGTGAGCATGTTCTCACACCTCCATGTTGAATCCCGTGATAGTTTTGATGTGACCAACCAAGCTTAGGTTAGGTCCTGCTTTGTGTTTTGATCCCTGTGTCTAAGTATGCAAGAGCTTAGGAGCGTAAGAAGTCGAGCAGAAGACGCAGCTAGCGAGAAGGACGGCACGGGAAGGGAGCCGACGGGCTCGGTGCGTCTGAAGGACGAGAGAGCTGCGGAAGAGTACACCCGGTGGGCGTGAAGAACATGCGCGGTGTTCGAGGGACGTAAAGCTAGGACGGAAGGCTGCTCGAGGAGAAGGTCGGGAACTGGGTTCGGGTGAGCCCTATTCCAGATGGCCGAAATCACCCAAAGAAGTCGAACCAGAGCAAGTCAACTAGAAGTTGACTTGTCAATGGTTCAGTCGACCGAACCTCCTGATCGGTCGACCGAACCCCTCTCAATCAGCAGCCAACCGCCAATGCCACGTCAGAAGCTAACCGTTGGTAAAGTTGATCGGTCGACCGAACCTCCTGATCGGTCGATCGAACCCAAGTTAATCGAGAGACTTAGTCGAGCAAATTGATCGGGCCAACTTAGCTGAAGACCATTGGTCGATCGGTCGACCGAATATAAGGATCGGTCGACCGAACCAAAGCTCGATCCTCAGAGACTGCACCTGGATGGAAGACTGGGCAGGTACAGCAGGTTCGGTCGACCGAACCTGGGGATCGGTCGACCGATCCTTCTCGAGTCAAACCTGATCCCGAAGGTTCAAGTTATGTGATAAGCTCTAGAACCCCTATATAAAGGAGGTCTCGAGTAGCTATTAAGTATAACGAACACGAACGAAATAGCAACTCTTGTACTCTCATTCTCTTAGCAACTACTGTGCTGTCAAAGTGTAAAAGGCTTCTCCGCCTTCAGAGAAGGAGTTTTCTTACTGCGCTTTTCTTACTGCCCTGGATTAACAACCCTCTTGGTTGTAACCAGGTTAATTTCTGTCTCCTTTTATTTCTGCTGTTAATTTCATATTGTTGCTTTATTTTAAGAGCTGAAAAGCTTTGAGGAGGGTATAATATTTATCGCAGGCAATTCACCCCCCTCTTGCCGATCCCCGCTACACCAACAAGTGGTATCAGAGCCCAACAGCCTCAGAGAGACTAACCGCCATCTGAAGCACACCGGCACAAACATTCATCCCCTGAAGTTCGACGGAGATTTCGCTACATGGAAGCTAAAAATGGAGGTATTCTTTAAAACGGATTTTGATATTCTTATTACAATGAAATATGATTTTGCAACGCCGAAAGATAAAGAAGAAAACACATGGAGCAAGAAGGAGCAAGCCGATTTTGTTGCCAACGGAAAGGCAGAATTCCACCTGCTTAGCGTGCTACCACCACAAGAGGTAAGTCGAATCGGAAGCTATGACTCCGCGAAAGACCTCTGGGAAAAATTCCTGGAGCTTCACGAAGGTACCTCGGAAGCTAAGCTAGCAAGGCGCGACATCCTCCGGACTCAACTTACGAACCTCCGAATGAACCAAGGCGAGAAGGTAGCGCAACTCCAAGCAAGGATCAAAGAGTTGATCACGCAACTAACCAATCTTGGAGAAGAAGTAACGAACCGGGACTCGATCCGGTACGCGCTCAACGCCTTCCCGAGAACTCCCGAGTGGGCCTCCTTAGTAGATGCGTACTACATCTCTAAGGACTTCGAGGTAAGTACTCTAGAACATTTATTTTCTACTTTTGAACTTCAGGAATCTCGAGTTGCAGAGCCCAATGGAGTAGAAAAGGTTAGTCAGAACATCGGTTTGAAGGCAAGAACAAACGGTTCTGACTCTGAAGCCTCGATCGATGGATCGGAAGTGGCACTATTGGTAAGACGCTTCAATAAATTTTTTAAGTCTAATAAATTTAGATCGCAGACAAAGAGGCATCAACAAAAGAAAAGGGTGGTTCGTTGCTACAATTGCAACGAAGAAGGACATATCAAAGATGACCGCCCAAAACTGAAGAGAAAAAGTAAAGAAAAGACTAAGAAGCCAGCTCGACCCAAATACAACCTAAAGGCCACGTGGGATGATTCATCGTCCTCCGAATCCGAAGTCGAAGAATTCTCGGGACTAGCACTGATGGCCAACCATCAGCTAGAAGAAACGTCTAGCTCAGAAATGAGCATAGATGAAGGGGGAGGAACAACAGAAGAAGAAGAAAGCTGTGATAAGTAAGGTATGTGCCCTAAACCTTAAACAGTCCTTTCGTTTTATTAAAGCTCTTTCTAAAGAATTAGATAAAGTCGAAAAGGAAAATGAATACTTGAAATCAGAAAATGAAGTTTTAAAATTAGAAATTAAAAAATTGAAAACTGATGCATGTTTTAAAAATGTTTTTCCACATTCAAAATTAAAGTTATATGGAAAATTAAATTGGTATATAAGGAAGCATCATGGTCAACTTAGGAAAATATCAAGAAACTATGTACCCCCTAAGTTTTTGACCAACCCTGTAGGTAGGAACCTTTATTGGGTTCTAAAATCTTTACTGGTTTAAATTTCTCTTTTAGTTAAAAGCTTACAATGAGAAAATTAAACATTGAGTTTCTTTATGGAAGCTTTGTCTAAGGAAGTGGTTGTTGCTCCAATAACCAAGAAGGCCTAGTGCCTCGCCACGACCTGAAAGCCAAAATATCGAAATAAAAATGCTTAATTAACTTTCTGATAAATGTATTAAAATTAGAATTAAATAATGCTTTGAAAAGTTTTTTAACATTTCATTAGAAATTCTTTAAATTTTTTAATTCTCTAGAAAAAAAAATGTTTCTTGAAATTTTTTTGTTTCTTAGAATTTTTTTTTCAAATCTGTTTGCACCCCGTTTTTGCTGTGATCAAAGAGGAAGAATAAAGATAAGTTCAGTTAGGGGGAGTTAGTTAAAATTAAATTTTCATGTTGCAATTTATTTTATTGTTGCAAATTTATGCCTGAATTGTTAGTTTGGTAATTTCTTTAAATTACTATCTGTTTGTTTTAACCATAACCTGAACTTGGGTTGATGCACATCAAAAAGGGGGAGATTGTTGAACCCCGTGGTAGTTTTGATATGATCAACCAAGCTTAGGTTAGGTCATTCTTTGTGTTTTGATCCCTGTGTCTAAGTATGCAAGAGCTTAGGAGCGCAGGAAGTCGAGCGGAAGACGAAGCTAGCGAGAAGGACGACACGGGAAGAGAGCCGACGGGCTCGGTGCGTCCGAAGGACGAGAGAGCTACGGAAGAGTACACCCAGTGGGCGTGAAGAACATGCGCGGTGTTCGAGGGACGTAAAACCGGGACGGAAGGCTGCTCGAGGAGAAGGTCGGGAACAGGGTTCGGGTGAGCCCTATTCCGGATGGCCGAAATCACCCAAAGAAGTCGAACCAGAGCAAGTCAACTAGAAGTTGACTTGTCAATGGTTCGGTCAACCGAACCTCTTGATCGATTGACCGAACCCCTCTCAATCAGCAGCCAACCGCCAATGCCACGTCAGAAACTGACCGTTGGTAAAGCTGATCGGTCGACCGAACCTCCTGATCGGTCGACCGAACCGAAGTTAATCCAGAGACTTAGTCGAGCAAATTGATCGGGCCAACTCAGCTGAAGACCGTTGGTCGATCGGTCGACCGAACATAAGGATCGGTCGACCGAACCAAAGCTCGATCCTCAGAGACTACACCTGGATGGAAGACTGGGTAGGTACAACAGGTTCGGTCGACCGAACCTGGGGATCGGCCGACCGATCCCTCTTGAGTCAAACCTGATCCCGAAGGTTCAGGTTATGTGATAAGCTCTAGAATCCCTATATAAAGGAGGTCTCGGGTAGCTATTAAGTATAATGAACACGAACGAAATAGCAACTCTTGTACTCTCATTCTCTTAGCAACTACTGTGCTATTAAAGTGTAAAAGACTTCTCCACTTTCAGAGGAGTTTTCTTATTGCGTTTTTCTTACTGCCCTGGATTAACAACCCTCTTGGTTGTAACCAGGTTAATTTCTGTCTCCTTTTATTTCTGCTGTTAATTTTATATTGTTGCTTTATTTTAAGAGTTGAAAAGCTTTGAGGAGGGTATAATATTTATCGCAGGCAATTCACCCCCTCTTACCGGTCCCCGCTGCACCAACACTCCAGACTCTCGTCCCAGCACGAGTTATAAGTGAGCATGCTCTCACGCCTCCAGACTCTCACCCCATTGCGAGTTATAAATGAGCATGCTCTCACACCTCCAGACTTTCGCCCTAGCGCAAGTTATAAGTGAGCATGCTCTCACGCCTCCAGACTCTCGCCCTAACGCGAGTTATAAGTGAGTATGCTCTCACGCCTCATGCTCTCACGCCTCCAGACTCTCGCCCCAGTGTGAGTTATAAGTGAGCATGCTCTTACACCTCCAAACTCTCGCCCCAGTGTGAGTTATAAGCGAGCATGCTCTCGCGACCAACAACCTCTCGGTCAAGCTCTTACGCTCAACTACTTGTTGGTCGGGTTACTCCCTAGTCAGGGGCTCGCCTCACTTGCCACTGTTGGTTAGTCCTAGGAAAACGTACCTATTCTACTGTACAAAATTTTTTTGTACAAGTGTCGAACCTTTCCTTAAATAACCTACTGTGTTCTTTAGAATTTAAATTAGGAATCACAGACGGAACTTAACATCATTGATTCCAAATTTAACTTATCTGTTCTTAATGGTTTAGATTTGAATCGCAAGCGGAACTTAACACTATTGATTCAAATCCACCTATGTTATTAATTCCATTAAATATTAATTTCCAAAATTGATTTCCAAGACTGCATGGCGAGGCACATGACCTTCTTGGATATGGGAGCAACCACTACCGCCTAGACAAAGTCTTTTAAGGAAAGCTAATATTTAATTTCCTTAAATAACTCTAGGTTAACCAAAAAGAACAATTGAATCACAAATTCGAAAACAAAAAAAACATAAATTCGAAAAACTAATTCAAAATACTAGATCTAATGCCTCTTGTGTTTGGAATTCTTACAAAAATAAATAACTAGCATGATGCGGAAAACAATTACTAATTATACCTTTTCTTTGTAAACTAATGACCTCGAGATCTTCTGCCGTATTCCACGCCTCGCCTTGGACGTTGTGTGGGCGATGATCCTCCAAGATGAACACCACCCAAAGAGCTTTCTTCTTCCTCCTCTAAAATCTGGCCACCACCACTAATTTAGGAATCAAAGAGAGCAAGGGAAAGGGAAGGGGAGAGATCCGGCCATCATGAGAGAGCACAAG
Source organism: Zingiber officinale (assembly GCF_018446385.1). NCBI lineage: Eukaryota > Viridiplantae > Streptophyta > Magnoliopsida > Zingiberales > Zingiberaceae > Zingiber > Zingiber officinale. The sequence goes on from NC_055994.1 coordinate 139,216,379, forward strand.
CAAGAGACTAGAATTAGATGCCTCCTCCTCCTCCTCCTTCTTCTTCTTCTCCTTCTCCTTCTCCTCCTTCTTGTATCCGACCACTTAAAAGAACCACAAGAAACATGTGGCCGACCCTAGCATGATAAAGAGCTAGGGGCTGGCCCTATGGAGGAGACTAGAGAGAAGAGAGAAAAAAGAATTCATTAACCCATGAAGTCTCTCCTCTCCTTCTTTTATAATACTTGCCCAAGGCAAATAAGGAAAAACTTTTTACAAAAATTAAAATCTTCCTCATGTTTTTCCTTTTTCCTTTTTATTTTTCCTTTTCTTTCCTCTTGATTGAATCAATCACCAAAAATTAATTTGATGATTTTATTTTTCAATTTGGCCGGCCACATTGCTTAGGCGCCAAGCAAGGGTGGCTGACCCCCTTAAAGAGGAAGGAAATATATTTTTTTTATAAAATTTTACAAGAAGAAAAACTCTTATAAAATTTTACAAGCTCTCTTTCCTAAAGTAGGAGTTAAAAAAGAAAAGTTCTAAAAATTAAAACCATGTTTTAAAATTTAAAACTTCTCTTATAAAATTTCCTTTTTTAACATGGTGTTAGAAATTTTAAATTTTAAAACTTCTCTTCCTTTTTTTTCTAAACCATGAGGATGGTTAAAAAAGAAAAGTTTTAAAAATCTTTTAAACTTTCTTTTAAATCATGTGTCCTAATTCAAATAAGGAAAGTTTTTGAAATTAAAATCTCTCTTTTAAAACTTGTAGTTTTCTACAAAGAGAAGATTTTAAAAATTCAAAACACCCTTCCTTATTTGAATTATTGTGGTCGACCCCTACATGCTTGGGCACCAAGCAAAGGGCCGACCCCTATAGAAGAGGATGTGGCCGACCCTTGCTTGGTCACCAAGCATTGGACCGACCTCCTTCTTGGACACCAAGATGAACTTATATTTGGATGAACTTGAGGCTATAATGAGGCTACGACATGGACCTAGAGGAGAAATTAGTTTTGGCCTTCCGATGTGCTTGAGTATCACGTGTTTGCCCCGAACACACAATTCAAGTTCATCGATAATAACTCATTCCACTAGAGAGTTATTATCGCACTACCGCACCAATCCCAAATTACATTATGGGCTCCTTCTTATCATGAGTGTGTTAGTCTCCCTGTGTTTAAGATAACGAATGTCCACTAATTAAGTAAGTTACTGACAACTCACTTAATTAATATCTAGCTCCAAGAGTAGTACCACTCAACTTTATTGTCATGTCGGACTAAGTCCACCTGCAGGGTTTAACATGACAATCCTTATGAGCTCCTTTTGGGGGCATTCTCAACCTAGATAACTAGGACACAGATTCCTTCTATAATCAACAACACACACTATAAGTAATATCATTTCCCAACTTATCGGACATATTGATTTATCGAGCTAAACCTCACCCTTTGATAAGTCAAAGAAATAAATATTAAATATATGTGCTTGTTATTATATTATGATTAAGAGCACACACTTCCATAATAACTAAGGTATAGTTCTTTTATTAAGTCAGTACAAAAAGAACTTACCTAAAATGGTCATACTCAATACACTTGGAGTGTATCAGTGTAATTTATTAGTTAAGATAAACTAATACTTAATTACACTACGATTACTTCAACGGTTTGTTCCTTTCCATCTTAGTCGTGAGCAACTATTTATAATTTATAAAGAACTGAGAACATGATCTTCTGTGTGTGACACCACGCATCATGTTGTCTACTATATAAATTAATTGAAAAAATTACATTTAACAAATAAATGTAGATATTGACCACTGTGATTCTTTATTTCTAAATAAATGTTTATACAAAAGCTAGACTTTTAGTATACACTGTAACAATCTTCCACTTATACTAAAAGACTATGCTGCCATATATCCTGCCATACATCTGATTCCCAAACCTTCAACTTGCCCATCAAAAGCTCTTGCCATAGGGGTCTTAGTGAAAGGATCTTCCAGATTATCACTTGATGCAATCTAGGAGGCAACAACTTCTCCTCGTTTATACGATTTCTCGTATTGGGTGGTACTTGCGCTCTATTATGTTTACTTGCCTTATGGACTTATGGTTTCTTCGAGTTTGCTACTGCACCACTATTATTACAATAAATTGTAATAATTTTTGGGTAAATCAAAAAACATGTCTAAGTCCATCATGAAGTATCTGAGCCTTACAGCTTCTATGACTGCCTCAGAGGCTGCCACTTACTCAGCTTTTATGGTGGAGTTCGAAAAAGCACCTTTGCTTATCACTCTTCCATAGTTATGACTTCACCTCCTAAAGTAAACACAAAACCCCGAGGTCAACTTACTATTGTCCCTATCCGATTGGAAGTCAAAATCCGTGTAACCCACAGGGACCAAATTATCTATCTTGTAAGCTAGCATATAATCTCAAGTGTCTCATAGGTACTTCAATATATGTTTTACCGCAATCCAATGTCCTTGTCCAGGGTTACTTTGATATCTGCTAACTATGCCCTCGGTAAAACAGATTTCTGATCTTGTGTATAGCATACATTAGGCTTCCGACAGCCGAAACATAAGGAACTGCCTTCATTTCCTCTATCTCCTTTGATGTCTTCGGAGACATCTCTTTAGATAAAGCTACTCCATGCTGAAAAGGTAAGAAACCTTTCTTGGAGTTTTGCATGCTTAAAACGAGCAAGGATTGTTTCGATATATGAAGTTTAGGATAAGTAAAATATTCTTTTCTTGCGATCCCTTATTACTTTGATCCCAAGAATATATGCATTCTCCCAAGTCCTTCGTATCGAATTGTTTGGACAACCATACTCTTACTTCTGACAACACTTTGATATTGTTTCCAACTACCAAAAATGTTATCTGTGTATAGTATAAGAAATACCACCACGTTTCCATCACACTTCTTGTATACACAAGACTCATTCGGTTATTAAATAAATCCATAGGTCTGGATTACTTTATTAAACCGGATGTTCCAAGACCTTGAAGCTTACTTCAGTCCATAGACTGATTGAGCTTGCACACAAGATGCTTTTTGCTCTTTGCAATGAACCCTTCTGGTTGCTATATATGGATGTTTTCTTCAAGACTTCCATTAAGGAAAGCTGTCTTGACATCCACTTGCCAAATCTCATAGTCCATATGAGAAGTAATAGATAAAAGAATCCGGATAGACTTAAGCATGACTACCGGTGAAAAAGTTTCCTTTTTCAACGAGCCTTGCTTTGAAAGTTTCTACTTTCCTATCTATCCCTCTTTTCCTATTGTAGACTTATTTTCACCCAATGACTTTTACACCATTTGATGATTTTATAAGCTTTCAGACTCTATTAGAACACATATATTCTAATTATGTATTTATTGCTCTTTGCAAAGATGTTGTATCTTTATCTTGGAGTGCTTCGTCATATGTCCGGGGATCAGGTTCATGTCCACTAGGGATCAAGTCCAAAGACTCTCCCAAAACATGAATCTTTTAGGTTGCCTAACAACCCTCCCACTACGACGAGGCACTTTCTGTAATTGTGTATCATTTGTGATACGTGTTGTAGTTTCTTGTGATATTTCATCTTATACAGTTGGTACTAGATTAGACGTGTCTTTTAATTTCATTAAGAACAATTTTTACTCATGGGCTTGTGGTTCATAGTATAGTCTTTTTCTAAAATTGGGCATTGGTGCTAACAATGACCTTCTGATTTTAAGGACTATAAACCTCTTTTCATTTTTTTAGGATAACTCACAAACAAGTGAACTCATGTCCAACTTATCAGTGTCTCTCATGTGCTAGATCACCCAAATCCGAATATGCTTCAGACTAGGCTTACGCCCATTCTGTAATTCAATGGGAGTAGAGAGTTCTGACTTAGAATGTACTATGTTCACTTCCGTTTCCAGTGTATATCCTTAAAATGAATTTGATAATTTTTTGAATAACTCATCATCGATCTAATTATTCCATAAGAGCCTTATATTTTCTTTCTACTACACCATTCAGTTGGGGTGTACCAGGTGTAGTTAGTTGGGATTAAATTCCGTCTTCTGATAAGTGACTCCTAAACTCCCCTAAGAGGTACTCGTTACTATGATTTCACCGTAATGTCTTGATACTTTTACTTTGACGTTACTCCACATCAGCCTAGTACTCTTTGAACTAATCAAAGCACTTAGAATTGTGGCGCGTCAAGTAAATGTATCCTTATCTCGAATAGTCATCTATAAAAGAGACAAAATATTCGAAACAACCTCTTGTCTGGATAGTCAAAGGTCTACACAAATCAGAATGAACCAATTCTAACATATCTTTGTCTCCATACCCCTTAGACTTAAAAGCTTCTTGGTTATTTTTCCTTCCAAGTAAGACTCGCAGGTTGGAAATATTTTCACTACCAATGAACCCAAGAGTTCATTGGTTATTATCCTTTGAATCCTACTCAAGTTAATATAACCTAGTCTTGATGCCAAAAATATGATTGGTTCATTTCCGAAGGTTACTTTATCTTATTAAAGTTAGAAAATGTGTTCTTAATTTCTATTTATTGTATCGTGGGAGTTATTGGATTATAAATTATCAACCAACGTACCAGAACAGATAACTTCCTTATTTTTCTTGATAACAAGTTTGTTATCAAAATAGACAGAATATCTATTCTTTAATAGTTTAGAAACTGAAATCAAGTTCTTTCTAAACTTAGTACGTAAAGACAATTTCTGAAAATCCATATTTTATTCCTATCAGAAGATAAATATCTCCCACTACAACAACTGCTACTTTTGTAGTAGTGCTCATATAGACGGTGTTTTCCTTTTCATATAGCTGTCAGGTTTCCTGGAACCCTGCAATGAATTGCAGACATGATTAGTGACATCTGTATCTACACTCCAGGTACTGACAGATAACACCACTAAACATGTTTCAACAACTAATGAATTAAATACACCTATATTATTCTCAGTTCTAAGAGGATAGTCTACCTTAATGTCCAAGTCCTATCATTATAATTGGGACTACTAAGTATTTTCTATAGTATAACAACTAGGGGTTGACAAACATTTAAAATCCTAAGCCTGGTCGACATTACCTCTAGAATCTCTAGCCTCTTGTGTTTGGAATTCATACAAAGAAGAACTAATATGATGCGAAAAATAATTACTAGTTATTGTTGGAACCCTAAGGTTGTTTTGGTGTGATCAACAAGTTAAGTTAGGTCCTGGGTTGTTTCTAACCTTGTGTCTAAGTGTGCAGGAGCTTAGGAGCACAGGTACTCAAGCGGAAGACGCAGCTAGCGAGAAGGACGGCACGCTGTGCGTCCGAGGGACGAGGTGCTGCGGAAGAGTACACCGGCGGACGAGAAGGAAGTGCGCGCGATGGTTCCGAGGTACGAAAGCCGGAGCGGAAGATTGCTCGGGGAGCAAGAGACGCAGCTAGCGCGAAGGTCGGCACGGGGTGCGACCGAGGGACGAAGTCTGCGGATGAGTACGCTGGTGGACGAGAAGGGACACGCGGTAATTCCGAGGGACGAGAAGCCGGAGGGAAGCACGCTCGAGAAGACCGGAAGATGGGTTCGGGTGAGCCCTATTCCGGATGTCAGAGATCACCCAAGCAAGCGGAGCCGGAGCAGAAAGACCCGGACCAGAGGCGAGCTGAACCAGAGAAGAGAGCACGGACCAAAAGTCAACTGGGTTGACTTTTGGCTCCGGGGCGCCCGGAACTATCCGGGGCGCCCGGAGCTGTCCGGGGCGCCCGGAAGGGACTTTTTCACAGGATCGAGCTTTGACTCGATCCAACCATTGGGGGATAAATTTTATCCCCCCAGGGCGCCCGGAACCCATCCAGGCGCCCCGACCAAGGCTATAAATATAGCCTTGGTCCAGAAGCTTTTCAACAATCACGATCATTCTATTTCCAAACACTTGTATGCTTTAGTTGTAGTTAAGCTTCTGTTTTCTGTGCCTAAACGCTGTAAGAGGTTTCTCCGCCTGAAGGAGTTTTTGAGCTTAATCTTCCTTGGATTAACAACCACATCGGTTGTAACCAAGTAAATATCTGGTGCCTCGTTTTTCTTCTTTTATGATTTTATTTATCTGCTTAATTCATTTTACAAGTGTTAGCTTAATCGTTCGAGGAAGGGTTGTTTGTTTTTAATTGACAGGTTATTTACCAACCCCTCTAGCGGGCCCAACGGTCCTACAAGTGGTATCAGAGCCGAGTACGCCTCAGAAGGACTAACCGCCGTCTGACGCAACAAAAACGATGGCCGGAGCTAGCGACTACCCACCTGCATTCGAGGGGGAGTTTTCCATCTGGAAACAAAACATGGAGGTATACCTTAACTCAGATTCTGGTATTTCTTTAATAATGAAATTTGATTATGAAGAACCAAAGAACATGAACAGAGAAAGACTCGATCTACGCCTCTGGAACGAAAAGCAACGTGAGGAGTCTATGGCAAATGGGCGGGCAAAATATTATCTTCTGAATGTAATACCAAAGGAAGATTTCAAAAAGGTCGCAGATTATGAAAGCGCAAAAGAACTTTGGGAAAAGTTCTTGCAGCTCTACGAAGAACCTTCAGAAGCTGACACCTCGATAGACACCGAGCCACCGACAGAAGAGTCCGAAATCGAGGTAAGTACTACAACAGCCGAAGTACATCCCGAGATCGATGAAGGGGGAGAATCTTCGGAAGAAAGCAACTCGATAGGGGGAGAATCAATTACTGACAAGGTAAGTCAGGTATGGACTCGAACCTTTGATCAATTGAATGATTCAATCAAAGAATTGCCTGAAATTTTTTGCGAATCATCGAAAGAGTTTTCTATATTAGAAAATCAATTGTCAAACTTATCATGCAAATTTGAAATATTATCGAAAAATTTCTTCGAATTTCAAAATATCTTAACAAAAGAATTTTGCAAGTTGGAAACTTTGCTAAAAAACTTTTGTGAATCACAAAGAAGTTTTTCGAAAGAATTATGCAACTTAGAAATATTATCGAAAACTTTTTCTGGTCCTAAAAATTTGGAATTACAAATTACCTTATTGAAAAAGTTTTATGAATTAGAAATTGATTCATCAAAAAATATTTTCGGATTAAGAAATTTATTATTAATAGATTCCTGCAAATTCTTATTGTTAAAAAATTCTGGCAAATTACAAAATATTCTTTCAAACGAATTTTGCACATTGCCGAAAGATTTTTTTATATTATTGAGGAATTTTATCAAGTTAGAATTTATGCTATTTGAATATTTTTGTGAAGTTGAAATTCAAAAAATAATAGAAATTAACATGATACAAATTGTTGCATGTTTAACAGTTGTGGCTTTAAATTTGAAACAATGTGATTTAAGAAGTTTTGATAAATTAAAATAGAAATTTAAATCCTGTTGATAAAGAGCATTAGAACAACAATTAAATAAATGCAAAGAAATTTTTTTTACGTTATCAATTCTGATAAATTTTCTTGCATAAATATTTGGGCTTAGAATGATTTTTTTTTGTGAAAATCATTGCAAAATTTTCAAAGATTCTCGAAATTGCTCTTAATGACTTAGAGATTTTTTTGATTGATTTAGAGATATTTTTTCTAAGTCTTTAACCCTTAGATTTTTTTAACCCCATTTTTATTGTAATCAAAGGGGGAGAAGAGAAAGTATAAGTCTAGGGGGAGGTAGAAATATTGAAAATTAATTTTTTTTTAAATCTAATTTTTTCTACCCTTTTGCACTTAAATTGCAAATTAAGTCAATTGACTTAATTTTAATTTATATCTGTGTTGACCCTAGCTTAACTTGGGTTGATCACACCAAAAAGGGGGAGATTGTTGGAACCCCAAGGTTGTTTTGGTGTGATCAACAAGTTAAGTTAGGTCCTGCGTTGTTTCTAACCTTGTGTCTAAGTGTGCAGGAGCTTAGGAGCACAGGTACTCGAGCGGAAGACGCAGCTAGCGAGAAGGACGACACGGAGTGCTGCGGAAGAGTACACCGGCGGACGAGAAGGAAGTGCGCGCGGTGGTTCCGAGGTACGAAAGCCAGAGCGGAAGATTGCTCGGGGAGCAAGAGACGCAGCTAGCGCGAAGGTCGGCACGGGGTGCGACCGAGGGACGAAGTCTGCGGATGAGTACGCTGGTGGACGAGAAGGGACACGCGGTAATTCCGAGGGACGAGAAGCCGGAGCGGAAGCTTGCTCGAGGAGAAGGTTAGAAGTTGGGTTCGGGTGAGCCCTATTCCGGATGTCGAGATCACCCAAGCAAGCGGAGCCGGAGCGGAAGACCCGGACAGAGGCGAGCTGAACCGGAGAAGAGAGCCGGACCAAAAGTCAACTGGTTGACTTTAGGGCCCGAGCGGCCAGACGCCTTCCGGGGCGCTCGGAACCATCCGGGGCACCCGGAAGAGACTTTTTCACAGGATCGAGCTTTGACTCGATCCAACCGTTGGGGGATAAATTTTATCCCCCCAGGGCGCCCGGAACCCATCCAGGCGCCCCGACCAAGGCTATAAATATAGCCTTGGTCCAGAAGCTTTTCAACAATCACGATCATTCTATTTCCAAACACTTGTATGCTTTAGTTGTAGTTAAGCTTCTGTTTTCTGTGCCTAAACGCTGTAAGAGGCTTCTCCGCTTGAAGGAGTTTTTGAGCTTAATCTTCCTTGGATTAACAACCACATCGGTTGTAACCAAGTAAACATCTGGTGCCTCGTTTTTCTTCTTTTATGATTTTATTTATCTGCTTAATTCATTTTACAAGTGTTAGCTTAATCGTTCGAGGAAGGGTTGTTTGTTTTTAATTGACAGGTTATTTACCAACCCCTCTAGCCGGCCCAACGGTCCTACAGTTATACCTTTCTTTATAAGCAATAACCTCTTGATCTTCTGTCGTATTCCTCGCCTACTCTTAAACATCGTGTGGGCGACGATCCTCCAAGATAAACACCACGCAAAAGCTCCTCCTTCTCTAAGATTCGACCACCACCACCACCAAGAAACAAAAGAGAGCAAGGGGAAAGGGAAGGGGAGAGGGCCGGCCACAAGAGAATAAGAATTGATGCAATCCCTACTTCTCCTCTTCTTCTCCTTCTCTTTGTATCCGTCCACACAAAGCAACCACAAGAGGTGGCTGGCCCTAGCATGAAGAGAAGCAAAGGTCGACCCTTAGGAGAAGACTAGAGAGAAGAGAGAAAAGAATAGAATTCATCATGAGGCCTCTCCTCCCCTTCTTTTATAATATTTGCCCAAGGCAAATAAAGAAAGATTTTTATAAAAAAATAAAATCTTCCTCTTGATTTCCTTTCCTCCTTTTATTTTTCCTTTTCTCCTCTTTTATACTGTTAATGGTCGGCCCCTTACTTGGACACCAAGCAAGGGTGGCCGGCCACATCATCATGAAGAGAATTTTTTTTTTATAAAATTTTATAAAAGAAGAAATCCTCTTATAAAATTTTGCAAGCTCTCTTTCCTTTTGTGGATGTTAAAAAAGGAAAATTTTAAAAATTAAAACCAAGTTTTAAAATTTAAAACTTCTCTTCTAAAATTTCCTTTTTTTTAACGTTACAAAAAGGAAAGTTTTAAATTTAAAACTCTCTTTTTTAAAAACCATGTGGATGGTTAAAAAGGGAAAATTTTAAAACTTTTAAAACTTTCTTTTAAACCATGTGACCTAATTCAAATAAGAAAAGTTTTGTAAATTTAAAATCCCTCTTTTAAAACTTGTATATGTCTACAAAGAAAAGATTTTAAAAATTCAAAACACCCTCTAAACTTTGAATATAGTGGCTGGCCCCCTTCTTGCTTGGGCACCAAGCAAGGGGTCGACCCTTTTGTGGAGGAAGTGGCCGGCCCCATGGCTTGGTCACCTATCCATGGGCTGGCCCCCTCTTGGATACCAAGATGGACTTTTCATGAGTGGATTTGAGGCTTCATTGAGGCTACGACAGGGACCTAGAGGAGAAATTAGTTTTGGTCTCCCGATGAAATTAAGCTTTCCGTGTTCGCCCCGAACACCCAACTTAATTTCATCAATAATAATTCATATCACTAAAGAATTATTATTGAACTACCGTACCAATCCCAAATTATATTTTGGGCTCCTTCTTATTATGAGTGTGTTAATCTCCCTGTGTTTAAGATGTCGGATGTCCACTAATTAATTGAGTTACTGACAACTCATTTTAATTAATATCTTAGTCCAAGAGTACTACCACTCAACATTATCGTCATGTCGGACTAAGTCCACCTGCAGGATTTAACATGACAATCCTTATGAGCTCCTCTTGGGGATATTATCAACCTAGATTACTAGGACACAGTTTTCTTCTATAATCAACAAACATTATAAGTAATATCATTTCCCAACTTATCGGACCTATTGATTTATCGAGCTAAATCTCGATAAGTCAAAGAAATAAATACTAAATATATGTGTTTGTTATTATATTAGGATTAAGAGCACACACTTCCATAATAATAGAGGTATTGTTCTTTTATCTAGTCAGTATAAAAAAAAACTACCTCAAATGGTCCTGTTCAATACACTCAGAATGTACTAGTGTAATTTTATAGTTAAGATAAACTAATACCAAATTACACTACAACTATTCCAATGGTTTGTTCCTATCCATCTTAGTCGTGAGCTACAGTTTATAATTTATAAAGAACCAATAACATGATCTTTTGTGTGTGACACCACACACCATGTTATCTACAATATAAATTAATTGAACAACTACACTTAGCATATAATGTAGATATTGATCAATGTGATTCTTAAATGTTTATACAAAAATTTAGACTTTTAGTATACACTCTAACACCTCTAATCCATCCGAGTTGCCTCTAATATGCTAGTTTAACATAGCAATCTTCTGACTCCGAATTCGGAATCAAGTTCTAGCAGTTGCTATGTGTGTAGAATTTGAAGATCTACGTTTGTCTCTACAGCATAGAGTTAGAAAAATATATGCATGAATAATTTATATATATTTATGAGTTAGATCCTGTCTTATCTTGACTAGGATCTAGTTTTAGTCTTAACCTAGATTTCTAAAATGGATCTAAGTTGGACTGGCGTATATAGTCCTACTAGGACTCATCCTCACTATATCACTCTCCTCCAGTACTTACCTTACTTACCATTTGCATTCCCTTGACTTACCTCTTAACCCACCATATTTTCCTGCTAGTTGTCAGATCCGCAAAACCAACTGGACTTCAGCCAGCTGTTAGGTCCCGCAGACCCAGCTGGACTTCCTGCCAGATATCAGGTCACTTCTTTACTTATTTAGACTTAATGCCAGTTATCAGGTCCTCATACCTAACTAAACTTCAACCTGGTGTCAGGCCAACTAGACTCATCAATTCCTGCACACTTGGTAACAAGGTTTGATCATATAGTATCTAACTTTAAACTATTTATAATTCATTAAAACTTGAGTTTGACTATTGATGCTAACTGCACCAACATAAACCACTCTTCAAGGCTATGGTGAGGACACTCTAATAACAATCCCTTGAGTCTTTCCCAAGTTGTAACCAATGACTCCCCTTCTGCTTGTTGAAATTTTATGATTTGACTTCTCATTTCGACTGTCTTGACTGGAGGAAAATATTTACTAAGAAAATGTTTCTCCATTTGCTCCCAAGATACTTCATGATGTAAGTAAATAGAACCAATCACTTGCCTTGATAGTAAGAGAAAAAGTAAATCTTATTAATCTTATTGCATTTTTAGGAACGCCATTCCACTTTATTGTATTACAATAGGTCAAATAATGATCTAGTGCTGATACGAGTCCTCTTGAAATGTGCCCCCAAACTGTTGCTATTGAATGATAAAGATTAATCCTGATTTTAATTCAAAGTCACTAGCCTTGATCAGGGTCTACAAATACAAGATCTTGAAGTCTGGGATATAGGCTCTAAAAAATCCTTTAGGAGTCCGACACTATTAACTAACATTATGGCTTTCACTTAATCATTTTCCAAGTTCCTAAAAGGAAAAGGAAAATTTAATAGGAAGTGGAAGTTTAAAACAAAACGTAGCATGAAAAACAAGTGCAAAGTAAAAATAAAGTAAATAACAAGAATAAGAAATGAAAAGAAAAAAAATGGTCTAATCTAGTTAATTTTATATTCAGCTAATATCAATCTATGTCAGTCTCCAGTAATGATGTCAAAACTTGATGTATGATAAATCCGCAAGTGCACAAAAGTATCGTTGAGTAATAATAAGATTGAATCCATAGGGTTAGAGGATTGTGTTCTCCTTTTAGTTCATCCCCAAATCCTTATAGGATACGAATCTTGTATTTTTGACATCGAGATCAGGTTAAAATAGTAGAATTAGATTACAATCTAATACATCATTGAAACAAGATAATAAAACATGCATAGATTTAAGATTAGTGTCTACATCACATAGAGGTTACTCCCTAATCCTAGAATCCAAGAAATTATCCCATAAATGAGGGGTTACAATCAGCAAACATGATTAAACAATCTCAATCAAACAATTTCAATTCATAGAAAACATAGAAGGGGAAGAAATGCTCAAGTTGCTTGATATATCTTCCTCTTAGCTGCTTCTGATGGCTCGTTGAAGTGTAGATGACTCTGGAATGATTCAAAGACTGTTCCTTCGCCTCAATGGGGTCCTTGGATGACCCCCAATCAAGATCCCTAATCTGATTAGGTGAATCCCCTTTTATAGGCGTTGGAAATGGTTGCCTGACAAGGGTCGTGCCATTGGGCACGGGTGCTTGAGTTGGGTGCTGAGGCTCAGCTCTCACATCCACGGTCTGTGCCGATTGTAACACCCGAAAATTCTCAAAACTAAATTAGAAATATTCTATAATTATTCTGGAATTTTTAGATATTTTTCCGGAAATTTTTAGAGTAACGGAAGTAGCAAAAATAATTAGAAAACGAAAACAGCCTAAGCGGGGATTGAACCCGAGATCTATGGCTTAGGGATAAGGCTAGTAACCAGTTGAACCCAGCAGGGCCGTGCTGAAAGGAAAGGGAATCAATTATATTTATAATTGGTTTGGCCGAATTAATTACTTAGTATAAATAGGAGATTTAAGTTGGGGTTTGATTTTTTTTTTTTTTTTTAGAACTTGGATCGTGACTTTGCCTCTCCCTCAAACCCTCACCGCCGCCCCTCCTTCCCTCTCTTTCTCTCGGCGCCACAACAAGGGAAGAACAAGGGTTCCATCCCTAGGGCCCCAAGGACACTTTCCGGCGACGATTTCAGCACAAGGACGTTCCCCTCCGCGAGTAGAGCACGTGGACGCGAGCGAATCGTCGAGAAGTCGTTTCCACCGGAATTTCTAGCGATTAGATTTGTAAGAAATCTAGCACACAATGTAAGCAACCCCTCACCTGCAATATAAGTAGCTCTCGCGTGTTTTCTTTTATGCATTAGATTAGTTTTATTGAATTTTGTCAGCATATAGTGTGTATTTTAACTCTTCTCACAGATTTAGGGATTAGTGAGCATCTCTAGATGGGCCGAGCACGTGTATCCTCTGTAGATAGGGGTTTAGACGCTGCTGGGTGCCTAGAGATGGTCTCCCCGATCGAGAGGAGAGTTAGAGAGTGTCAAATGCTCGACAAAATGCCTAGCACAGCCTTATGGTCCAGTGGGCATTTAGTTAAATGCCATAGAACATGTTAATTAGCATGATCAGTTTTATTTCAGCTTTTATGAGACTAGACGTCCAAATGGGTGGGCTCCCACAGTCGCCTCTAGGTTCAAACAACCTAGTTCTAGGTTCAGATAACCTAGATTCAGCAAAATAGTATTAGCTATTTCAGTATTTTACTTTTCAGTGGCACTGTACTGGATTAGATATCCATTGGGTTGAGCTCCCATAGTCGTCCCTAGGTTTAGCTAACCTAGTAAACCCTACTAGATTTGGAACTTGCAATCCCGGGTTTAGTTAGGGATGCGCGCACAGCAAGTACAGTTGTCAGAGCCCATCAGCAGCATGTTTAGTATTTTTACTTATTATATGTATATGGTTTTCAACCTTTTACAAATTAGTTCGTGAATTCAGTACAGTCCTAGAAGTAGCTCAGTATTAGCTTAGCTCAGTTTTTAGTATCAGCTTAGTTCTTCATTGTTACCATGTGATTAATATCATGTTCAGCTTTAGATATGCCATGATTGTATGCTTATATGCCTTGCCATGTTTAGTTTATTCAGTATACTTAGCATATCCTTTCAAACAGCATGATTTAAAATCATATTTGCATCGTATGCATATTTTAGTGAGGTAGATGGTTTCTTACTAAGCTTTTTAGCTTACAGATACTATTTTCCTTATACTACAGATACAGGTAAAAGGAAAAAGGACTAGCAGTGGAGGCTGGAGGTCAATGCAGATCAAGATGTGTGTGGAAGGAACTGGAATAAAGATCCTAGGGATCCAGTTTTATTTTATTATGCATTAGAACGTGTTCAGTATGCATTAGTACTTATAGCAAGCGTTATCCTATGTTTTTGTTAGTTAGCAAGAGAACAGTTTAAAACCTTATTAGTTTTGGTTTCCATATGTTTACATGCCATGAATTAGTATTCTATGCCTTAATCATGTTTAGTATGTTAGCCATTACCTAGTAGAATGTTTCTCTTAGCTTTTATAGTGTTATGTAATGACTTTGGCACGCATCAGTGCTGAAATCAGACCTTTGGTCGAAATCAGAAACTCGGATCGATCAGCTGATCGATTCAAAGGTCTCCAATCGATCAACTGATCGACTGGGCAATTCAGCTCGCGAACAGTAGGCGTCTGGATCGATCAGCCGATCGATCCAGCCAATTCCGTCGCGAACAGAGAGCTCTGGGATCGATCAATGGATCGATTGACCAGCCTGGATCGATCAGCCGATCGATCCAAATTATCGTCCCGGGCACAGTAGCATGCTGGATCGATCACTCGATCGATCCAACCTATGACCCGCATACAGTAGCCGGTTGAATCGATCACTGGATCGATCCGACTATTCCAATCGATCTGTGGATCGATTGGGAGGTCTGATGACAGCCGGAAAACATTTATTTCAGTTCCTTGACCATAGGGGATGTAGTATATGTTAGGTATACTTTAGATTACACCCCTTAGTACATGTAGAACCAAGAAATGTTAATAGCTTAGCAAAATTTTAATTAGTTCAGATTCCGCATCTAGTTCTAGAGATGGTCAGGGAATAGTTTAGCACAGCATAATGTGACGATCGGCCTTATAGCTTAGTTAGTAGAAGGCGGGTCGTTACAGAGTGGTATCAGAGCAGCGTTCCATACTTCCTACACACACATCAGCATTGAACCTGCAGCTTCCAAGTAAGAATACCTCTGCTTTATTTATGTTTCTTGCTTTCTTGTTATAGCTCATGTTTATAAATAATTGATGCATGTTAGTATGTGATAGTATATAACATGATAGCAATAGTTATACAATTATAATTGTATTAGTTATGCATGTCCTGTCCTCCATGTCTTTAGAAATGGCACGAGGACGCCCAGCTAGAAGGACACCAGCTACTGAGCCCCAGCATGAGGCAGGCAGTTCAGTGCCTCCCCAAGATCTTACAGCATTAGTGGCTCGATTCTGACTAGCGAGCGACAGGAGATAGCCACCATCGTGGCTAATCGCCAGAATACCCCACAGTCACCCGGAACCAAATCGGCGACTCGGTGGTCGAGAGGTTCCACCATCCGACCTACAGTGCAGTCTCAGAATGAGCCAAGAAAGGAAGCCTATCCGATCCAGTGGCAGCGAGTCAAGCCAGAACTTCTCGCACTAATGAACCATGGGATGCACAAGCCTGGTTCAAAACACTGGAGAGCACGATGGAGCTTCGACCGGCCCGAACACGAGAAGGTGAAGTGTGCCTCCTGCTGCCGAGACGCATGTGGTGGGAAAGAATCGTAACGAAGCGCCCAGTGAACGGATGTCATGGGCCGACTTGAGAAAGAATTCTTCGAGGAGTTCTTTCACATACGGGTTACAAACCGCCACTACGACGAGTTCACTGAGTTTCGTTGGCAACCTTTCCGTTGAGGAAGCCGTGAAGAAATTCAACAGTTGGCTCGTCTATGCCCGAAGCTAGTCAGGAGAAGGAACGAATCGGTTGATGCTCAAGATGCGGGCCGAGATAGCAGTGAACGTGGCTGGTGGCATACATAGGCCACAAACCACAGAGGAGTTAGTGAGCAGTGCCTTGACCACAGAGCATTACCAGAACAGCATAAAGCAGCAGAAGCAAGTCTCCTCAGAGTCCAAAGGCCAAGGAAACTCTCACACTCAAAAACAGCAAGGCCACAGCTCTAACTGGAAAGGGAACTCCAACGGTAAACGCAAATCAGGGAGTGACCCAAAAGGAGGACCATCTAGCAAGCGACCCAGTTATCCAAAGTGTGCTACTTGTGGGAAATTCCACCTAGGGGTTTGTCGTAAGGGCACACGAGGATGCTTTGAATGTGGACAAGAAGGGCACATGGCTAAGCAGTGCCCAAACAAGACCAGTCTTCCTCAGCCACAGCAGATTCAGTATACAGGCCAGCCAGCCCAGTTATATCAGATGCAGGCCGCTCTAGAAGGTCCACTTATCAGCCAGGGCAGATTAGAAGCCCCTCCAGCTATGGCGAATGCGAGGATCTACTCACTCACCAGAGAGGACGTAGCCAATGCCTCGACAGTTGTCACAGGTCAGATTAGCATTTTACAGTATAGTGCTACTGTTCTATTTGATACTGGGGCAACCCATTCATATATAGCCAGGATGTTCTCCGAAAAATTAGAAAGACCCTCAGAGGTACTCAGTGGTCAGTTTTTGACGGCACTACCTTCAGGAGAGATCATGGCATCCACGCACTGGCTCAGAGCAGTGCCGGTCATTATAGCAGACAGAGAGCTCTTTTGTGATCTGATAGTGCTAGAGATGACCGACTATGACGTTATCTTTGGAATGGACTTTCTGATCAGATACGGTGCTACCATAGAGTGCCGTAAACAGAAAGTCATCTTCCAACCTGAAGCGGCAGTGCAATTTGAATACAGCGGGGAACCAAGAAGAAAGGCCAAGAAGTTTCTCTCAGCTCTGAAGGCACAGAGATTAATGGATTCAGGGTGTACGGGATTTTTAGCACACGTAGTCAGTACCAGTCAGGACAAGGACCAACAGCTAGCAGAGGTCCGAGTCGTATGTGACTACCCAGCAGTCTTCCCTGAAGAGTTACCAGGATTAGCACCAGACAGGAAAATCGAATTTGAGATAGAGCTCATTCCCGGTACAAATCCTATCTCCAAAGCGCCTTATCGCATGGCTCCAGCAGAATTGAAGGAACTTCAGGAGCAACTACAGGAGCTGCTTGACAAGGGTTTCATACGCCCGAGTCACTCACCATGGGGAGCGCCTGTATTGTTCGTGAAGAAGAAGGATGGAAGCATGCGACTGTGCATAGACTACATATCACTGAACCAAGTCACGATCAAGAACAGGTATCCCCTTCACAGAATCGATGACCTGTTCGACCAGCTGAAGGGAGTAGCAGTGTTCTCTAAGATAGATCTCAGATCAGGTTATCATCAGGTGAAGGTTAAAGAAGGGGATATACCCAAGACAGCATTTAGAACCAGATACGGACACTACGAGTTCGTAGTCATGCCCTTTGGCGTGACCAATGCTCCAGCTACATTCATGGATCTCATGAACAGAGTATTCAGGGAGTATTTAGATAAGTTTGTTATTGTGTTTATCGATGACATCCTTATCTACTCAGGAACTCAGGAAGAACACTCAGAGCACCTGAAACTAGTATTGCAGACCCTTCAGTAGAACCAGCTATACGCCAAGTTCACGAAATATGGATTTTGGCTAGATCAGGTGTCCTTCCTAGGTCACATCATCTCAAAAGATGGTATTATGGTAGATCCCAGCAAGATAGAAGCAGTAAGTAACTGGAAGAGACCTGAGAACGCCAGCGAAATCAGGAGCTTTCTGGGATTAGCAGGATATTACAGAAAGTTTGTAGAGGACTTCTCCAGGATAGCCTCCCCACTGACAGCTCTTACCAGAAAGAACAGGAAATTTTAGTGGACAGAGGACTGTGAGAACAGCTTCAACGAGCTAAAAAGGAGATTGACCAGTGCTCCCATTTTGGCTCTACCAGACAATACCAACAGCTTTGACATCTATAGTGATGCCTCTAAGTTGGGACTAGGAGCAGTACTAATGTAAAACGGCAAGGTGATCGCCTATGCCTCCAGACAACTCAAGGATTATGAGAAGAATTACCCTACTCATGACCTTGAGCTTGCAGCAGTAGTGTTCGCTCTCAAAATTTGGAGACATTACTTATATGGAGCTCAGTGCAGAGTGTATACAGATCATCAGAGTCTGAAGTACTTCTTCACTCAGAAGGATCTGAACATGCGACAGCGCAGATGGCTTGAGCTGGTCAAAGACTACGATATAGACATCCTCTACCATCCAGGGAAAGCCAATAAGGTAGCCGACGCACTTAGCAGAAAATCCAGTGCTACCTTATTATCTCTTACAGCCGTGTCACCGCCCCTACAGAAGGAGATCGTAGATTTTGGTCTCGAACTCATCGTTGGACAGCTCTCTACTATGACCTTAGAGTCTACCTTGCTTGGTGATATTCAGTCAGCTCAGGAGCAGGACCCTGAAATTCAGAAAATCAAGCAAGGGCTAGCAGAATCAGAAAGTAGAGAATTCAGAGTGTCCGATAGCGGGGTGTTGTATTTTGGTGACAGACTCTGTGTTCCAGATCAGGAGGAGCTACGGAGACAGATTTTAGATGAGGCTCACAAGACTCCCTATGCGATGCATCCAGGTTCCACCAAAATGTATCAAGACTTGAAGAACCATTTTTGGTGGCCCGGGATGAAGCGAGACATCGCCAGATATGTTAGCATCTGCCTCACCTGTCAGAGAGTCAAGGCAGAACATCAGCGACCAGGAGGAGTTCTGCAGCCTATACAGATTCCAGAATGGAAGTGGGAGGATATTTCTATGGATTTCATAATGGGACTGCCCAAAACCACGAATGGTTTTGACGTCATCTGGGTAATAGTCGACAGGTTGACTAAATCAGCCCACTTCTTAGCTATCAAGATATCCTACTCCATGGAGAAGCTAGCTCAGTTGTATCTCCAGGAGATCGTCAGACTATATGGAGTCCCACGAACCATCATTTCAGACAGAGACAGCAGATTCACATCACACTTCTGGGAGTGTGTACAGTCAGCGTTGGGTACTAAGTTAAAGTTCAACACAGCATTCCATCCTCAGACAGATGGTCAGACGGAGCGAGTAAATCAGGTACTCGAAGATATGCTCCGAGCGTGTGCCCTAGACTTCAAGGGAAGTTGGTGCAAATATCTGAGCTTAGCGGAATTTGCATACAACAATAGCTATCAGGCTACTATCGACATGGCACCTTACGAGGCTCTCTATGGGCGGAGGTGTAGATCTCCAATCTGCTGGTATGAGAGTGGTGAACAGAAAGAACTAGAACTTCAGACAGATCTAGTAGCAGATACCACAGCAGCTATACAGCAGATCCGCCAGAGGATAGAGACAGCTCAGAGCCGCCAGAAAAGCTATGCTGATACACGGCGCAGACCCTTAGAGTTTTCAGTTGGGGATTCAGTGTTCCTCAGAGTAGCTCCCATGAAGGGAGTAATGCGTTTTGGGAAGAAGGGCAAGCTAAGTCCCAGATATGTGGGACCATACCTTATCAGCAGAAGAATGGGCAAGGTAGCATATGAGCTAGAGCTACCCCAGGAAATGTCAGCTGTCCACAACGTATTTCATGTCTCTATGCTGAAGAAGCATACCCCAGATGCCACCCAGGTGATTGAGCCCCAGTCGGTACAGATTCGCGAAGACCTCAGCTACGATAGTCGGCCTATTCAGATAATAGACCGAGCAGTTAAGAAATTGCGGAACAAGGAAGTACCATTAGTCAAAGTTATTTGGCACAGTCACACAGCAGAAGAGGCAACTTGGGAGACAGAAGTACCCAGAATTATTCTAAGTTCGAGGATGAACTTTTTATAAGGTATGGGGGATTGTAACGCCCGAAAATTCTCAAAACTAAATTAGAAATATTCTATAATTATTCTGGAATTTTTAGATATTTTTTCGAAAATTTTTAGAGTAACGGAAGTAGCAAAAATAATTAGAAAACGAAAACGGCCTAAGCAGGGATTGAACCCGAGATCTATGGCTTAGGGATAAGGCTAGTAACCAGTTGAACCCAGCAGGGTCGTGCTGAAAGGAAAGGGAATCAATTATATTTATAATTGGTTTGGCCGAATTAATTACTTAGTATAAATAGGAGATTTAAGTTGGGGTTTGATTTTTTTTTTTTTTAGAACTTGGATCGTGACTTTGCCTCTCCCTCAAACCCTCACCGCCGCCCCTCCTTCCCTCTTCTTTCTCTCGGCGCCACAACAAGGGAAGAACAAGAGTTCCATCCCTAGGGCCCCAAGGACACTTTCCGGCGACGATTTCAGCACAAGGACGTTCCCCTCCGTGAGTAGAGCACGTGGACGCGAGCGAATCGTCGAGAAGTCATTTCCACCGGAATTTCTAGCGATTAGATTTGTAAGAAATCTAGCACACAATGTAAGAAACCCCTCACCTGCAGTATAAGTAGCTCTCGCGTGTTTTCTTTTATGCATTAGATTAGTTTTATTGAATTTTGTCAACATATAGTGTGTATTTTAACTCTTCTCACAGATTTATGGATTAGTGAGCATCTCTAGATGGGCCGAGCACGTGTATCCTCTATAGATAGGGGTTTAGACGCTGCTGGGTGCCTAGAGGTGGTCTCCCCGATCGAGAGGAGAGTTAGAGAGCGCCAAATGCTCGACAAAATGCCTAGCACAGCCTTATGGTCCAGTGGGCATTTAGTTAAATGCCATAGAACATGTTAATTAGCATGATCAGTTTTATTTCAGCTTTTATGAGACTAGACGTCCAAATGGGTGGGCTCCCACAGTCGCTTCTAGGTTCAGACAACCTAGTTCTAGGTTCAGATAACCTAGATTCAGCAAAATAGTATTAGCTATTTCAGTATTTTACTTTTCAGTGGCACTGTACTGGATTAGATATCCATTAGGTTGGGCTCCCATAGTCGTCCCTAGGTTTAGCTAACCTAGTAAACCCTACTAGATTCGGAACTTGCAATCCCGGGTTTAGTTAGGGATGCGCGCACAGCAAGTACAGTTGTCAGGGCCCATCAGCAGCATGTTTAGTATTTTTACTTATTATATGTATATGATTTTCAACCTTTCACAAATTAGTTCGTGAATTCAGTACAGTCCTAGCAGTAGCTCAGTATTAGTTTAGCTCAGTTTTTAGTATCAGCTTAGTTCTTCATTGTTACCATGTGATTGATATCATGTTCAACTTTAGATATGCCATGATTGTATGCTTATATGTCTTGCCATGTTTAGTTTATTCAGTATACTTAGCATATCCTTTCAAACAGCATGATTTAAAATCATATTTGCATCGTATGCATATTTTAGTGAGGTAGATGGTTTCTTACTAAGTTTTTTAGCTTACAGATACTATTTTCCTTATACTGCAGATACAGGTAAAAGGAAAATGGACTAGCAGTGGAGGCTGGAGGTCAATGCAGATCAAGATGTGTGTGGAAGGAACTGGAATAAAGATCCTAGGGATCCAGTTTTATTTTATTATGCATTAGAACGTGTTCAGTATGCATTAGTACTTATAGTAAGCGTTATCCTATGTTTCTGTTAGTTAGCAAGAGAACAGTTTAAAACCTTATTAGTTTTGGTTTCCATATGTTTACATGCCATGAATTAGTATTCTATGCCTTAATCATTTTAGTATGTTAGCCATTACCTAGTAGAATGTTTCTCTTAGCCTTTATAGTGTTATGTAATGACTTTGGCACGCATCAGTGCTGAAATCAGACCTTTGGTCGAAATCAGAAACTCGGATCGATCAGCTGATCGATTCGAGGGTCTCCAATCGATCAACTGATCGACTGGGCGATTCAGCTCGCGAACAGTAGGCGTCTGGATCGATCAGCCGATCGATCCAGCCAATTCCGTCGTGAACAGAGAGCTCTGGGATCGATCAATGGATCGATTGACCAGCCTGGATCGATCAGCCGATCGATCCAAATTATCGTCCCGGGCACAGTAGCATGCTGGATCGATCACTCGATCGATCCAACCTATGACCCGCATACAGTAGCCGGTTGAATCGATCACTGGATCGATCCGACTATTCCAATCGATCTGTGGATCGATTGGGAGGTCTGATGACAGCCGGAAAACATTTATTTCAGTTCCTTGACCATAGGGGATGTAGTATATGTTAGGTATACTTTAGATTACACCCCTTAGTACATGTAGAACCAAGAAATGTTAATAGCTTAGCAAAATTTTAATTAGTTCAGCTTCCGCATCTAGTTCTAGAGATGGTCAGGGAATAGTTTAGCACAGCATAATGTGACGATCGGCCTTACAGCTTAGTTAGTAGAAGGCGGGTCGTTACAGTGCCGCTCAGCACGGGTTCCCATGGTGAGGCGACCGAATGTAGTATGATTTGACCCATGCCGCTAGGCACAGATAGGTTGTGTCAGGGAAGCAGAGCCTGCTACGGGCCATGCCACTGGGCACGACCGCTTGTGGCAAGGTAGCCGAACCTGCCACAGGTTATGCCACTAGGCACAACAGCCCGTGTCAGGGTAGCCGAACCTGCCACGGGTTGTGCCACTAGGCACGATCGCCTGTGGCAAGGTAAGGCTTCTTTGCTTAGTCTTTTTGCTCCCCATTTCACTCCAATCTTCACTTCTGTCATTTAAAATATACGCAAGCAGTATCTAGGAATAATAAAACATAAAAATGAAGCATAAAATCATATTATCTCAGTTCATGCATGCAAAAGTGGGTCGAATGTAGTATGAAAACACAATAAAAAACCCTATATACTTCACACTTATCAGATAACCTTTAGCAACAAGATGAACTTTGTATCATTTGATATATCCATCAGATTTAGTTTTGATCTTATATACTCAACGAGAACTAATGGTATGTTTTCCTGGTGACAATGGTACCAAATCCCATGTAAGAGTTCCCTAGCCATAACATTTTTCCAGAGTGGGTTACGAACAACTTCTCTATAGGATACAAACTCAAAAAGATAATAAATAGATGCACCAAATGAAACAAAAGAATGAGAATAACAAGAGTATAAGTAAAATATGGTAGTTTAGTAGACTTACAAACATGAGTGAACTAACGATGATGGAGAGAAGAATCATCTATAATCTTAGGAGATGATTGAGTGGACGTGGTAGAAGAAAGAGCATGTGGAGTGGATATCTCTGGAACCAAAGTAGTAGACTCAGTTGAGCTACCAGTAGGGATTGTCGGTGAAGGTTCCTTAGTGTTAGTATTAAAAAGATCAATGTAAAATAGATTTGACTTTGTCATATTATGCGAACTAGCCAGAATAGAAAAAATTAGAATATGCTCAAGAAATACAACATGATGAGAGATATATAATTTTTGACTAACGGGAGCAAAATAATGATATCCTTTCTAACTAATACCATAATCCAAGAGAGCACACAGAGCTCGATATGTGGATGAAGCAAGTACAACCAAAAATATGCAAAGAGGAATAGGCAAGAACATGCCCATACAATTTTTCAAAAGGTGACAAACTTGAATTTTGTGAAGTTAGAATTCTATTAATAACGTGAGCAATAGTAAGAATTGCTTCTCCCTAAAAAGTACTAGGAACACTGTAGATAATAAAAATAAATGAGTTATTTCAACAAGATATCTATGTTTTGTTCAACCACACCATTTTGTTCAGGAGTATCTATACACGAGATTTAATGAATACTACCATTAGAAGCAAGGAAATGTGAAAAATGATTCGAAGTGTATTCATCCTCCAAATCATAATGAAAGTACTTTATGACACTGGAATATTAAGCTTTCACAAGAGCTCTAAAGTTATTCAAAATTGTAAGATAATTAGAACTGTGTTTCATAAGATAAACCTAAGAGTAATGAGTGGAATTATCAATAAATGAAAGATAACACCTTGACCCCTCCTTTTGTAGGAATAGAAGAGAGTCCCAACACAACAGAATGGATAAAATCAAATGGAGCGGAAGAAAAAGAAAGATTTTTAGAAAATAGTAAGACAGAAAATTTGATCAGTTTACAACCACTACAATCAAAAATATCAAAACCTTTAAAATATCCTAATAATCTTGTAGAAGCTAAAAACTGTAAGTAAGATGCTGAAACATGACCTAAATGAGAGCGCTACAAATAAAAGTCAGAAGATAAACAACTCAAATAAAAAGATGTTAAATTCACACTTAAAGCTACAACATCTACTACTTTTAGTTGATACAAAATATAGAGTTCTCCTTACCTACGACTTATTCCAATAAGCCTCTAAGATTACATATCCTGAACATAACAATTGGATGAAGAAAAAAAAAGTAGGTATCCAGACTCACATATTTGACTAACAAAAATAAGATTTCAAGTAAGACTTAGAATATAATAAATATCAGTAAGAGATAAACAAGACGTAATAATTGAACCGATACATACTAATGACATAGAAATACTATCAGCAGTCACAATATATATAGATGAACTGAGAGAAAAAGAAATAAAAAAAATGATAAATTAGATGACATATGATGGGAGGCACCAAAGTCCAAAACCCACAAGGATAAAATATATATGAAATACCAGACAATGACAAACTTATATAAGAAGAAACTGACACCATGTAGTTATGTGTATAAATTAAAAGAGAGAAAATCAGGGCTTGCTTTATTATTATCATCAAACTTAATAAAAAGTTACATAATAAGATGTTTATATAATTAGGTTAAATATCAAGAAAAAGACTAATCTATCCTTAATAGCTAATAAATAGAAAAATATTATAATAATAATAATAATAATAATAATAATAATAATAATAATAATAATAATAATATAATTTACCACCTTTAACATCGGAGGCAAGACCAAGTGTCGAAGCTAACAATTTTAGCAAACACATATAACATATACATGATGATGTCAAATGGAAAATTACTCTTAGAAATGAAAGATATAAAACATATGTTAATTTGAAAAGAAAGTTTACTGAATTTAAGGCAATATGGTTATGGTTCTTATAAGGCTAGAACGATATCCAAAAAGGGTTTATAAGAAACTTCATTCAAGGAATGTTGTGCCCTACAAAGTTTTTTTTTAAAAAAAAAAATCAACTCTAATGCTTATGTCCTTGATCTACCAACAAACATGGATATTAGTAATATTTTAAACATTGAGGATCTCACTTTATATTTTGAACACGAAGATGTTATGACCAGTAACACACATAATGCTAGTTTGCCATTAATTCAAATATTGAAAGAAGACATTGAAGTAATTGACCATCAGATTGTATCTGAAAATGAAAGCGGTTATCAAAAGTATCTTATCAAATGGAAGACACAACTCCTTTTTGAATGCACATGAATTATTGATGATCAATTTCAACAGCTAAATCGAGACTTTTATGAAAGATTCTATGCTTTTAACTCATCAAGGATGAGTTTTTCTCACTTGGGAAGAGTTGATGCAGACAAGTAACAAACTCCATTAAAAATTTATAAACGTAGAAATAAAGATTCTAAAGCTCCACTATTAATTTGCCATGTCTTAAAAAATAATAAATTTACTTAGAAAATGATATAAAACTTATTAATTCCAAATGTTTAAAGTCAAAAGTCACAAGCCAATATTAAATGACCAACAATTTTAATATGCTTGAAAATTTATAGAATTTTTATAAATCTTTTTATGTTTTCTATATGTCTTCATGAGTCTCGCATTTATATCTCGTATATTTTTTGAGTCATAGTATAAATATATGTACTGCTATAATACTGGGATATAAAATAAATATTAAAGTTTTGAAAGTTCTTTTAGATTGTGTAATACAATTTTCTTATGATGTGATAACCTAAGAATCCTTACACTCCCCAAAGCACGATACATAAATTTCTATTATCTTTACAATCTTTTTACCACTTTATTCTATATTTTACTCCCCAAATCTCCTAACACTCAATCGGGTACATCACACTATCTTTCTTTGAGTTAATCATAAACCATTTGCAAGACAATGATTGATATTAACTTAGTATTGGTGGTAGAATGGCTGCAATTATGCCATTAGGATTGTACCTTGTACTATGTAAAAAAGATAACTACTTGACTATTCATCGTGATGGAAGAAGCCCATGGTACATATATTAAGGGAAAAACTTCTCTCATCCTCTAGTTAGACACTTGACAGTCAACTATAAATTGATCCTATGATTTATCTCCCTTTATATAATTTGGAAATAGACTGTGAGGAACATCTTAGATGAGTATAATTATCTTTTGCTACAATGAGAGAAGAAGCTCGGTGGTAGATCAATGGCTAGGTTCAATTTCCAATAGACGCATGCCATCGGAGAAAAAGTTCTCCCACCCCTAGCTACTTCACAGTCGATATAAGCCAATTCCGTAATTTTCCTCCTTAACAAAACATAATCGCTTTTTCACATAAGAAGCTATGACATGTGCCAAAATAATCTTCCCAAATAGAAAACTTGCAGATGTAAATATTAATCTTCTCAAATACACTTGAAGTTGGGTGATACTTGGCAGTATAATATTGTTTCCTTTGACAGCATAAACGGAACTTCACCCATCTCATATTTCATGACAAAAGCGAAATAAAGATAGAAAAAAAAAAAAAAGAAGAAACGTTAAATGTTCTACTTGTTAATCCTCATTGCTTTTCCCCTCACCCGCTGGCAATCAAGTGAAAAATAGAAACAATGCCAAGGTGGCCACCGGCCTAAACAAATTAACTAGCGCTTGTATATAATTGGAACCCTCGCACCAGAAATACCAAAACTTTCTTTCGACAACACCACGAATACCACACTGGAGTTATACTAACTTCCATTTAGGCTCCCACCTCAGTCACCTCCCCTTCCCAATTGGCAAAATATTAAGTGGAGGCCATCTCACGACCCAACACTCGGTCATCAACAAGATTACCGTTTCTAAAATGTGTCAGGATGAGATTACAGTTAAGGCATAGTGAGACAGTGCCAGGGATTGTGCATAAATAGACGATATATATAGCAGGAGAGATCATGGAGTTCATGTGAGCAAAATTTCCTCGAAGCTTTTTCAAATTTTCTATTTACCAAGGGCTATATGTGCGTGCGTGTTCTCCATGTATGTTTGCAACTCTATGAACAAAAATATATAACATGAAGGAGAACTATGGACCACCACTCATAAACACACACATATATAGCTCAGGCGATCATGGTGCTGGCTTTATATATATATTTGCCATATATGTATGACATAGTCAGTCATTAATGCAATGCCATTTAATGCAGCCTCTTGAGCACTCCACCTAGAAGAACTTGGGTTATGCACTTGCACTGGCAAACCACTAATTGTGGGAGATAATCCAACAAGAAAGACTAAAGAATATATAAGGGCCCAGAAACCAAATCCAGAGAAAAAAGAGCTCCGATCAATCAAGTAATGCCCATTAATAAACCTCGAAGAGGCAAACGATTGATAGGAAGGAAGAGAATAAGTATAATATCTCAATCAATTGAGCAATAGGAAAGGCTGTGAGCAAACTTTATAAACCGATTTTCTATACACGGTTCGAGGTAAGTAAACTGTGTGCTTTCTTTCGTTATCATATTATTCCAATTAAAGCACCTTTGGGGTTTGGGTGTTATGCGATAAGACATAAATCTAAAGATTCATCAAGTCATGGACCTAAAGAAAAAAAGTGGAAAAAACAGATAGGAAAAACTGAATCAAAGACAATGGCGTGGCGTGAACTGTCTGTGTGATGATGATATTACTGCCCTCCATTAATGCCTTTTCCGAGGGGAAACAAAAACAATGGCGTGAAAGGGACGACAGGCCTAAATAATGTGAAGCCTTCTTGCAGCCGCACGATTTGGCAAGATTGATCGCGCGATTGTAAGTTGGAGTGGGTTTATTCTCTCAAGCAAGCAAGCGCTCTCTCTCTCTCTCTTGACCGTCAACTCCTCCGGAAGCTTTTGGTACAAGATAAGAACAGAATAGAGACTGGATACCGCTATATGGTCCCTTTTCGTTCGTTGCTGAAAGAAAGAAAACAAAGGAGAATATCTCCTCCATGTTCTTATCAGCAACAATGTCGAATTCCACCTCCATCTCCGAAGAAGCGAGTGTTTCCTGTGAGACCAAAGTGCTCTATGACCGCTTCAGCTTGAGCTCTTTGCTTACATCCCAACAGCAAAACCAGCAATTGCCACCGCCGAAGGCCAAGAAGAAGAGAAATCAACCAGGGAATCCAGGTACGTACGACCCTTAGCGGAAATAAACTAACTGCCTTAGTTAGCTTGTTCTTGTTTCTTCTTAAATTGTTCCCTTGATTTTTGAAGACCCAGACGCTGAAGTCGTGGCCTTGTCACCAAAAACACTGATGGCCACCAATAGGTTCATTTGTGAGATATGTAACAAGGGTTTCCAAAGGGATCAGAACCTGCAGCTGCACAGGAGGGGACACAACCTGCCTTGGAAGCTGAGGCAGAGAGGCAGCAAGGAAGGAACTACAAGGAAGAGGGTGTACGTGTGCCCAGACCCGTCCTGTGTGCATCACCATCCTTCTAGGGCTCTCGGAGACCTTACAGGGATCAAGAAGCACTTCTCCAGGAAACACGGAGAGAAGAAGTGGAAATGCGACAAGTGCTCAAAGAGATACGCCGTGCACTCCGATTGGAAAGCCCATGTGAAGGCGTGTGGAACAAGGGAGTACAGATGCGACTGCGGCACTCTCTTCGCAAGGTTTGTCGATGTCATCATGATCTTCCTTACTAATTATATATCACGTATGAACTTTCTTTGTCAAACTGCGTTGCATCATCTGTTAATCATAGTTTGAATATAAAAAATAAGGCCTCTTAGCTTCTTATGATTAATATTCTGAGACTAAATGCATACAGAAAAATTATACAATGACTTCTTTCAAACTGGTACTGCAAGTATTTTAATTTTGAGTAGTGGATCTTGTTGTACAAATAGCTGAGGTCCTATGCATGGTTTTGGCTGACAAATATGTAGGATATTTGTTCATCGACAACCATAAATGTACTAGCTTTTTTTTTTTTTTAGTTGCACTGATAAAGTTTCTGTAAAGCTGCAAAACTATCAAACTATAGTTTCTGAATGGTCAACTGCGCTC
Source organism: Zingiber officinale (assembly GCF_018446385.1). Classification (NCBI taxonomy): domain Eukaryota; kingdom Viridiplantae; phylum Streptophyta; class Magnoliopsida; order Zingiberales; family Zingiberaceae; genus Zingiber; species Zingiber officinale. The sequence continues at coordinate 139,245,777 of NC_055994.1, forward strand.
GTTGTTCGAGGTTGATTAAACAAGGTGGCCGGAATGCGTGAGAACTCGTCTAGTATAGTGCAGTGATTGTAGAAGAAATGTCATAAAATATTTCAAAGGTAATCTACGGCTACACAAGAACACATCACGAGAGTAAAAAGAAATGAAACAGAACAACAAAATGAAGGACGAGAGGGGGAAAGTAATACATAGAAAAAGAAATGAAAGTGTTTTAGCTAATTTTGGATCTACACATAATTAATCAAATCATGGTGTACCTGGCTGTTATTGCATTTTTCATTTCCTTATGTTCGAGGGAGAAAAACTAGGATAATCAACTAACATTTTCGAGAGTCATATATAACTTCCTCCAGCATTTTCAAGAGAAAATTTATCTGAACGATACTGACAGTCGACAGAGCACAGAAAACACAAAGGTAAGGCAATATAAAAATCCTATATATCTTACTATCCACTTTTTCGAGTAAGAAACGATGCCACAATTTATTCAAATTGAAGAATTAATCAGGAATTTTTGTGCAGCTAAAATACATTTAATTTATATCAAAAAGCAGGCATTCAAGCATCATTAACTAACTATGGTTTATGGATGCAGGAAGGATAGCTTCATCACGCACCGGGCCTTCTGCGACGCCTTAGCTGAAGAAAGTTCACGACTCATGGCCGCCTCCGCCGCCGCAACCACATTCCCTCCACTTCACCACCCTCATCATTTCCTCGCCTCCTCTTCCTCCTACTGGGATCCCTTCTCAGCTTCTAACCATAACTTCATAGTTAACCCCACCCCAGACTGCACTCAGTTAGGATCAGGTAACTTGGAGCTCAAGCCTGAACTTAACTTTCCCAATTCTCTCCTCCACCACCTTCCCCCCACCGGAACCGCCTCATCACCTCATCTCTCTGCCACTGAGCTACTCCAGAGGGCCACAGCTATGGGTTCTATAAATATCAGAAACGCCTTAAGTGGCCTGGCTTACAGTCCGGGTGCAACCGGCGGCATTTACGACGACCTCACGATGTGGCAAAAAGCCGGCGATCGTTGGACCAGGGACTTCCTCGGTGTAGCAGCCGGAGAGGCTCCCGGAAATGAATTACTAATGGATTTGGTGACTGCTTCGCCGGTGAGGGACCAGAGCAAGCAAATCTCCATGTTGCCCCCGGTGACCGGGACATGGAACTGATCAGTCTACGTATTAATTAATCCATGTCTAATTAGTTTTCTTTACAATTTCTATCATGAATGTCGAATTGCCTCCCCCTCAATAATCACTACCACCATGCATGAATGTGGGTTTAATTCATTATTTCAATTCAGTGGGTTGATGTAAGAAAGAGGAACGTGGAACGGAGAGCCAAAATGCTCTTGAATTGTCCCGTCGCACAAAGCATTAGAAATGGTGGCAAATGCGCAAGAGAAAAAGAGTGCAGACTAAAGAACAAAAGTTGAAACCAAAGGTCAACGCGTGAATAAGTGGATCCTCCAGTCTTTTTCATGTTCTTCTTTCTCGATCTGTGCGGCCAGTCTTTTATATTGGGATTAGAGGCCAGCAGCTTTTTGCAATTTTTTTTTCGTTTTTTATGATCGAATTATAAATTGTAATGGCAACTCTTCCATTGAGCGCACCTTTAAAATTTCAAATTGTGCATTCTTTTGTGTTTGCTAAAAAGCCTATAGTTTTTTTTTAAAAAAAAATTGAGTGAGATAAGAGCATGGCTAAACTCTTGAAAATTATTTAGTGATTTTACATTTCCGTTCTCACTTGTCTAGGTCCATAAGGTGTCGATCTAAATATTATTTTGCATTTTTATAATTTGACAACAGATAATGTGCAATCGCAGAAGAAGATTTAAAAATCTTGGAATATTCACTATGAATCTGTGAAGTACTTTCACCTAAAATCTGGTTTATATTTCCTTAAGAATTATGGGTGTGGAATATCCCGTGTCAGTTGTCTTAATTCCGGATAGTGTAACACAGGCATGTGCATTAGTGTTCCTTCAAAAACTTTATGATATTGTAATTCAACAGTCCCCTCTTGCAACAATCCTGAAGAAAGAAGAAATTGGCGTTTAATCTTATGCTTAGTTCATTGGTATAAATGATAAAAATGGAGAAGGTATGTAATTCTTTCCTACCGCTATGTAGTTACAATATTGACATGGCTGGACTCTTTCTTACCATTAACCTTCTTTTCTTCCAGAGAAAAAGAAAGGTCTAGAGTCAGATTCTTTTATTTGGAGGTGGACAGACTCCACGTAAGATGTTAGGTAGTGGCCACTGATCAGATATTCTTGCTGTACTAGAGATTACTTCCAGCTTTTCATCAAATTTGTAATTTGGTTCAGGAGTTCATTAAGATGTATAAGAAAGCATGCGTTCTTCGCCTTTAACCTTTGTTCTTTTGTTCAGTATGAAATGAGCAAGCTTAAAGAGACCTTCAATTGTGATAATTCACCGAAATTGCATTCCCTTTCGACCAAAAACTGCATTATTTCTAGCCAACCCACGTAGTTGGATCAAAACATGCATGACATCGGTTGATAATTGGAAGCACCGCCGATATCAAATGAAAATAGAGGGTAAATCATATTCACCTTTCTCTTTTACGTGAGATGATAAAGAATGGAGAGTAACCTTCAGATGATAAAGAATAACCAAAAGCTTTGGGAAAGAAATTGGGAAGGATCCAGTACAGTACATGCCATTTGCCCGAAAGAAAAGTCTGCTAGGTCGCCCTTTTCCTTTCTTTATCACTTTGTTTTTCACAACCAGACAGCAAAAGCTCTCAAGTCTGAACTCTTAAAGCGATTGCATGATCCCCTTGGCCTTGGGTAGCCTTATCTCTTAGCTCATTTTACGTCTCTTTTCCCTCTTTTTGAAAACGCTAGTGCTAATCAACTTGCTATGTAAAACGGGGTCATTGAAGAAGGCCATAATTTTTAATTTCAACTCAAGTAAACAAGGAAAAGATAATGATACCTTCTCGCCTGTTGGTGCCCAACTATAATGACAATAAAATAAGTCATCGCAGTAGAAATCTCACCTCGATGTAAAGGAAGAACCCACTAACAATGAGATAAGATCCCACCCCAAGCTGAAGTTTGATTTCAATACAAGGATTCCAAGAGCCCGCATAAGTTGTTGTTCTAAGCACGAGGAAGGGCATCAAGTGAATAAGAAGTAGAAGGTGTCTTGATACTTGCCACGAGATTGCACAACGACAGGAGTGCTACTCACTGTGGAAGAAAAAGCCATTTACATGCTTCAGATCATTGCACCGTTGCAGATGATAACCATATCGTTGGAAATATTTGTTTGCTATTGAAAAGATCATCATTAAGGTTGTTGCAAAGTTTATTACCAAACCTGTCTAAGAATGTCGACGAACGAACTACTGGTACAAATAGGCATAGAAGCTGCCTTTGCCGCCAATCATATGGTGACAACGAGTATTGGTGAGAAGATCTGCTAGACCCTGCATAGAAGAAGATGAAAGAAAGAAGGTTAGAATGATGACTAGAGGGTGTTCTGACGCAACCACTTTGACGCTCGAGTTAATTGTCAACGGATGTGGAGGAATAAGAAAGAAAAGAGGATGTATAGGATTTTTGTATGTGTGTGTTTGCGTGCATTGTGGGAGAAAAATAAAAGAATTATGGAAGAAAAATGTAGAAGAAGAGAATAAAAAAAAAATGTAAACTCAACTTGCTTTCATTCATGATAATAGTTACATATTTATAGGTTTATTGGATAACTACTAATCTCAAATATATTGAATCTAGACCCTTTTATTTTTACCGCCTCATCATATTCTATCTCTACAAACTTTTATCCTTATCAAGAATTACTACCTCATATTCTATCTTTACCCTATCATGAACTCTTATCATTATTAAGAATTGTCACCTCATCTCATAGTATTCTATTAGCAATTTTATCTCTATCAATAAAATTATATTTAACCCAACACCCCTCTTAAACTTGATTTTGTGACTCTAAGTAAATTTTGCATCTTGATAAAGTCTTTAAATTTGAGAGGCTTGGTAAAAATATCAGCAACTGGATCTTGAGACTTTATGTATTCCACTTGCACCTCTTTTCTTATAATGCACTCTCTAATATAGTGATAGTGTATATCGATGTGCTTGTTTCTATCATGGAATACTAAATTTTTTACTAGTACTATTGCAGACTTGCTATCAACTCAAATCTTGGTTGCCTCTTCTTGTGGTAAGCTTAGCTCATTCAATAAATTTTTAAGCCAAATAGTATGACAAACACATGAAGTCGCAGCCACTTACTTCGCTTCATAAGTAGAAAGTGTGACAATAGATTATTTTTTTAACATCCAAATGAAAACTGTATCTCCCATAAAGAACACAAATCATGTAATGCTCTTTCTATCATCCATATCTCCATCCTAATCATTGTCACTATTACCCTTCAAATTTGAAATGGTTAGATGTTGAATAAAGCAATCAAAGATCCATCGTACCTTTGATATAGTACAAAATTCTCTTAGCGATCTTAAGATGGGTGGTAGTTAATGCTTCCATGTAGTAGCTGTAAAATACCGAAAAAATGACGGATAATAATAAGGGAATTTTCCAAAATTTTTGAAAATTTTTCGGGAATTTTTCGGAACTCGTATGGACAAGTTAACGGAGATAAAAACAGGGTCCGGAAAAGCCTGTTTAGGCTACCCCATTTTAAACGAAGAAAAGATTTATTTATTTATTCATTTATTTTCCCTTTTTTCTTATTTAATTTCTTTTCTTCCTCCTTACAGTGTCGTTCCTTTTCTTCCCTCTCCGCGCGCGTGCAGAGCCCGATCTTCCCCTCTCTTCCGAGCCGCGCCGCCCGATCCCTTCTCCTCCTGTGCCGCAGACGTTTTCTCCTCGCTGGCACTTGAGCGCCGCCCTTTCCCTCTTCGGATCTGCGCGCCGACGCCGATCCACCTCCGTCGGCCACCAATCTGACCTAGTGCCGACCAAATCCCTCTGCCCTTGATCGTCGCCCAACGCCAGCTGCCATCTTTCTGCCCTAGCTTCCGTCCCTAGTTAGGTATCTAGAGTACATTTGAGTACATGACTTGTACTGAAGTGGAAAAGACTGAATTGACCGTATACCATTGTCGATTTGGGTCAGTCTATAGAGGATCGATGTATCCTATTCCATGTGGACTTTAATTTTAGACTGTATGTACCTAGTTGGATTGTCTATGATTGTGTTTTCCTGTATAATCTTTATGTTAGATTTTATTTAGTTATACCCCTAAACCATGAGAGTAGGTAGCATAGGGTTTGTGTGGTAGATTGGATTAAATATGCTGATTATACATACTTGTGTAGTTTATACACTTGATTATTATGTGTTGTAGGAGTTCTATGATAGACGGTCAAAAATTGCATGTAGTGAGTGTATATTTGTCCAGATGATGATTATTATGAGTTTCTAGTAGATTATACCCGAGTTAGCTGATTGGTTTATTGGAGGTATTTTGTCGATTAAATCTATGCTGTGAAATGTACACAAGTGTTTGAGTGTTTTATTGGAGGTATCTTATCGACTTAATCTGAGTTGTGATATGTGCAGATGTGTTCGGTGTAATATTTGAGGTATCTTGTTTATTATATGATTATTCTGAGTGTATACTCGTGTCGATTATGATTTATTGGAAGTATTACGTTGATTATATTCTTGGCATAGGTGTATATATGTCATGTGAGTGTTGTTTGAGGTGTATTGTTGATTATACCTATGTTGATATATGCACACGGGTTCAGTATGCATTGTTGGAGGTATCACGATGAATTATACCTATGTTGTGAGTATGTGTGGTGTGTACAAATTGGAGGATTATGTCGATCATACATATGTTGTGTGAGCACGTGTGCCAGGTGTATGGTTGGTAGCATCATGATAATTCTACCTATGTTGAATATAGAATGTTGAGTGTCTACATTATGTTATTGGTTGTATTAGTCTGTCAACTAATTCTCTTATTAGTGGGTGACCGACCCACTAGAATGATGATAGAGTTGACTATGGATTTGATTTGCTTACTGGGTTGTTATACCCTAGGCTACCCACAGTGATTTGTGGTAGAGAGATCTCGTGCAGTCTCTAGCTGGATAGTTAGGTGCCTTGGGCACTTATGGATTGTTGTGGTAGGGCGTTGCTCCCACATGTTATGGATCATTTGTGGTGGAGCGTTGCTCCCACATATTGCGGATTGCGTGTAGCAGTGTTAGCTAGAGCCCTAGAGCCAATCATTTGATGATTGTATTATGGACTTATTGTATCATATTCTTATGTTAATAAAGGCATTTGTTTGGTTATTATACTTACTTGTATTGGTGTCAAATAAACTAAGTATAATAACGTTCTTGAGTAGAAGGTTCTTACCTATATCAATCGATTGGTTGAATCGATAGTGAGATGATATAGGGAACACTACTCTAAATCATTCCTAGTCGAGTATTAACATTCGGGGACAATGTTAATGCAATAAGACTAGCACGTAGGTCAACTCGATGACTTGATCTCACAAGTCATGGATATAGAGATATCAAGTTGACACATGTATATGCATTGGAGAATGTATACTGAATGACCCACCATGAGAAAGTATCATGGATCGTTATATGAGTGTCATATACTTTCTCATGTGACTATTAGTATGACTATTGATCCTTAGACCTGAAGTCACCATGGTTCCCTACATAAGGAGTTATGTACTTTGGTTTCGTCAAACGTCACCCGTAACTGGGTGGACTATAAAGGCGATTACTGGGTATATAACGAATTATGCAGAGGGATGTGAGTGATGTAGATGGGATATATCCCTCCCATATGACGGGAGCGACATCGGTATTCTTGATAGAGTTAGACCACGAAGTGCATGGTCATGCCCACATGAGTCAACATGAGATGTTGAGCTCATTTGATTGAGTGAGTCTACTTGGAGTTCAAGATTTAGATTGATTAGAGGATGACACGGTCTATGCCTCACATTGATCAATCTAGATGTCTAGAATAGAAGGACAATGTCACATATTGTGAGGAGTCACAATTAGTAGTCACAAGGTGATGTTGGATTTCAACATTCTTGTAACTTGGGTAGCAATGATGTATTGCTAGATGCCGCTCATTGCTTATGTCTCTAAAGGAGTTTAGAAACATTACCAACGTTACAAGAACCTATTGGGTCACACACAAAGAACAAGTGGATGGAGATTAGGTTCATATGATGAATCAATTGGATTAGGTTCATATGATGCACCAAGGATTGGATTCGGATTAATTCAAATTAGACTTATTGAGTTAGACTCAATTAGATTTAATTGTTGAATGAGTCTAATTTAAATTTGATTCATTGAGTCAATTTATATTAATGAATTGAGATTCATTAAATTGAAATTGACTTGAATCAAAGGTTGGATTTAAATCAACAAGGAAAAAAATTGGCCAATTTTGACTTGACCAAATGGAAGTTGAAACATCAAGTTTGACTTGATATTGCCACATCATGAAGGTTGACTCATCCTACATGGCATGACTAACCTTGCCACATCATCTCCACCTCATCATGGTGTGCCACCTCATGGAGGTTACACATTCCATTCCATTTAATGTGGCCGGCCACATTAAATGGGGAGGTTACAAGGTGTGGCCGGCCACACTAATGTAGTGTGGAGGTTTTGGTTTTGTGGATTGAGGTGTGCATTCATTCTATCATCTTCTTCCTTGGTCTTTCTTCCTCCTTGCTGCTGTTGCCATGAGTTCTAAGCAAGGGTGAAGGTGGTTGAGTGAGTTCCAAGAGAATAAGGAAGAGTGAAGGTCACAAAGGAGGATACTACTTCTTGAGTGTATGAGATTCTTTTTGTATCCTCTCTTTTTCTTCCTTTCAAATCCTACCCGAGAGCCCAATAAGTGCTAGCACACTTGTGGTGCTCTCTTCTCCATCCTTGAGTGTTAGAGAACACTTCTTGTTCGTGTGAATATCACTAGAGAATTGTCTACGTTGATAACTTCAAGATCCGGCGTACTGTTGGACGAGCGGGATTTACGAGGGCATGCTTCAAAGGTATAACTCTTATCTACTGTAGATCTGGAGTGTGAAACTCGTATTCATAGTTTTAGAAATTTTTCTTTGCACGGATCCATTGGCTTTAGGGATTTCGGGGTTTCCGCGACACAAAAACGTGGTTTTCGCGGCCCGAAAAACCCAACAAGCGGAGCATTGCTCCCATATTTATTGCAGATACATATTTCGGATTATTTGTGGTGGAGTTGCTCCCACATATGTGGTATTTCATGTGATGGAGCGTTGCTCTCACACTGGAGGATCTATTCTTTGGTGATTTATATCGTTGGTGATCAGATTTGTTTATTGTCGAGGATCTTATGGTTAGGAATGTCTGTAATACAAACATTATGTGTTTTGGTTTTACCATTAGGGCTTGTGGTGCCCTAGATGTTATCATGGATTCGATGATTCTGGTATTTCTAGGATGTTTGGATCGGTTTCCATTGTCTTTGTTGACGATGTTGTGATCTATTTCATATCTGAGGTGAGTCACGTACACCATCTTCGCATAGTTCTAGAGATGTTTCAACGGAAACATCTATATGTGAAGATCAGTAGTGCGTATTTTGATTATCTTCTGTGAGATGTTTGAGACACACGGTCACCAGTAGGAGTATACCGTGGTTCCATAGGAGATAGAGGTTGTTACCGTTGGAAGTAGACAGAGTCTATACAGGAAGCTCGCAACTTCCTCTGTTTGGCTCGATATTTCCGGAGATACGTTGAGGGTTTCTCTCGGATAGCTATGTCACTGACACGCCTGACCAGGAAAGGTGAGAAGTTCACGTGGTCCGAGGACTACGAGACCAACTTCCAGGAGCTGAAGCGGAGACTAGTGTCCGCTCCGATTTTGGTTTTACCTTCTGAAGAAGACGGATTCGTGCTCTATACCGACACATCTCTACAGGGTTTGGGCGTTGTTTTGATACAGCACGACAGGGTAGTCTCCTATGCTTCTTGACAGTTGAAGGAGTATGAGAAGAACTACCCAGTACATGATTTGAAGCTAGCGGTCATTATTTTTGCCTTGAAGATTTGGCAGCATCACCTTTATGGTATTACAGTTGAGATTCTCACTGATCATAAGAGTCTCAAATAACTTTTTACCCAAAAAGAACTTAATCTCTGATAGAGGAAATGGATGGAATTCCTGAAGGATTTTGATTGTACCATTAGCTACCACCCGAAGAAAGCTAATGTGGTTGTCGATGCACTCAGCTAGAAGTCCAGAGGGACTTTAGCGTACCACCGAGTTGTGGTTACGGACTTGATTCAGGGATTCTCCGAATTGGGCCTTGAGGAGCAGGGACGGACAGAGCACTTTGATGCCCAGATAGTATGTCATGAGCTGAATATCAGTCATCTCAAACTCTTTAGTCATCACTTCTTTGAATTCTCCAAACATACTTGGTTTGCATCCTATGAAAATCAAGTCATCGACATATATAATCAAAACATCTTTATCCATATTCTGAATATATAGTGCATGTTTATAAGGATATTTGATGAAGTCTTTCTCTTGCAAGTACTTGTCTATCCAGCTATTCCATATCCTTGGTGCTTGCTTTAGCCTGTAGAGAGCCTTTTTAATTTTAGAACTTTATCTTTTTGTCCTTTGAGTTCATAACCTGATGGTCGCCGAATATAGACTTCTTCGAGAATTCCATTTAAAAAGGTAGATTTTACATCCATTTGATGTATTCTCTAATTATATTGGGTTGCTAAAGCAATGATTAGTTTGATAGTTTCTAATCAAGGAATAGGAGTGAATACCTCATGATAGTCAATGTCAGATTTTTGACTGTAGCCTTTTGTCACCAATCTTATTTTGTATCTTTCAACTTCTCTTTTGACATTCTTCTTTATTTTGTGCATCCACTTCACACTGATCATCTTATGTCCTTTAGGAAGTGGAGTTAACTCCTATGTATCATTCTTCTCGATCGCATTGATTTCTTCATTCATCGCATCTTTTCACTTTTTACTCTTTATAGCTTCTTAGAAATCTGTAGGCTTACAATAAAAAAAAGAGACAAAATAGAATAATATTATCTTGATTTTCAGTTACCTCATAAAGGTCTCATAAGCTTTTAAAGTGTGGTACTCTTTCACTTAAATTTTCACTTAAAGTTGATGCAAATGAATTTCCTTGAGTACTTGATGTTGGTGTTATTATTGTAGTAGGTTCCTTTCTTGTTTGCTCCACCCTTGGTGCTCCACATCTTCTTTTTCAAAGTATGGGGAGAAGTTGTAATCTTCATTTTGAAATTCCTAATTCTATTCTTCTTTTTCATTAAATATGGCATACCAGCTAATGATTGTCTTCCTAGTATTTGGATTGTATAGCTTATATCTTTTTGAGTTAGTATCATAGCCAATAAAAATAAACTTCTTACTTTTATTATACAATTTACTTCTTGCTTAATTAGACACATGAACATAGGTTATACTCCCAAAAACTCTTAGATGAGAAATACCAGGTTTTCTTCCGCTCCTGCTTCTTGTGGTGTCTTGCCCCACACACTCCTTGTTGGCGATCGGTTAGATAAGCATACTATTACTATATATGCAACTACTTTGCCCAAAGTTCCTTTAGAAGCCTCTTGCTTTTGAAAATACTCCTGGCCATGTTAAGGATGGTTCGATTCTTTCTTTCTGTCACTTCATTTTGTTGAGGGGATCTTGGTATTGTCAAGGGTCGTCGTATTTCATTGGTTTCATAAAATTCTTGAAATTCCTTTGAGGTAAATTCTCCTCCTCAATCAGAATGTAAAGCTTTGATCTCGAGACCGCTCTCCTTTTCTATAGTAGCTTTAAATTTCTTGAATATGTCGAAAACCTCCGATTTTTTGCTTCAAGAAATATACCCAAAATTTTCGAGAAAAGCCATCTATGAAAAGCATGAAATAATTACTCTTACTAAGTGAACTTGGCTTTATCGGACCGCAAACATTCATATGTATAAGTTCAAGTGGTTTTTGAGCTCTTGAACTTGACTCCTTTGGAAAACCTTTTCTAAATTACTTCCCATGTAGACATGCTTCACATAATTGATCAGAATATTTGATGCAAGGTAGTCCTCTCACCATCTCTTTCTTTGAAAGTAATTCTAGTCCTCCAAAATTGAGATGTACAAATCAAAGATGTCATAGTCAAGTGATGTCTTTATAACAAGCTTTGAGATAATTGACAACATCATTTTAAATATTAAGCAAGAGCATTCTATTTCTTGACATAGATACCTTAGCAATTAAGCAACTAATATCATCTTTCAAGATAAGCATATTATCTATTAGATGAATATCATATTCTTTTTCCAAGAGTTGTCCTAAGCTCAAAATGTTGCTCTTCATATTTGGCATAAGGAAAACATTCAAAATATATTCATATTTTCCATTCTTCGAATGGATGAGAATGTTACATTTGCCTTTCACATCGATCTATGATTCATCTCCAAAGGATATATTACTGTCAACTGATTCATCAAGCTCTACATATGATTGCTTACACCAGTATCAAGATACCACATTGTATCTTCGTCTCTTTCATTATCTTTATACGCTAGCAGTAGGGTGTCGTCTTCTTCTTTCCTTTTTTCTATATAGTTTGCTCTTTCATCTACTTTATGCTTAAGTGATATACATTCTTTAGCATAATGTCCAAATTTATCACAATTGTAGTACTTAACTTGAGATTTATCGTATCTTGAGTTTGTGTACCCTCTTCCACATTCTCTTGTTGAATGCTCTCCTCTTTTATTGTTGTTGTTGGAAACCCATTCTTGCTCATTAGCACGACCTTATCCATATCCACGACCTCTTCCATGTTGACTTCTATTGTTAGTGAAGATTTAATCTTTCTTTGTCGGTTGAAGAGTTATCTTTAGGAGTTGTTGAGTAATTTCTTCATTTATCTTCTTCTTTTCTCCATGAGCTTGTAATGAACCCAAGAGTCATGACTTGTAAATTTTTGGTCTCTTTGATGATAGTTGTAATAATATCAAATTTTGAATCCAGTGATTGAAGAATTTTCTCAATGATAGTTACTTCTTCTAGTTTCTCACTATTTTTTTTAGTTGATTGGAAATAATAGAGACTCTAGAAAAATAATCAGATGTCAACTCACCTTCTTTCATACGAAGAGCATCAAATTAACTTCTTTATGTCGTACCTTTTTTACCTTTTCTTCTCCTTGATATGGGACTTGGAGCTTTTCCCATACTTGCTTGGCCGAAGTAGCACTTGAGATTTTCTGAAAACCATTCTCATCTAAATCTTGATAAATGAAGAAGAGAGCCTTCTTTTCTCTCTTTCTTAAATCTCTTAGACTATCTTTTTTAGTCGGAGATAGCGTCGAGTCATCCTGCAGTTCAACGTAGCCTTTTTCTATAACCTCCCAAACATTATGAGCTCCAAGAAGCGCCTTCATTTTGATACTCCAATTATCATAAATACTCACCTTGAGTACTTAAACTTGGAAGGAAGTTATACATCCATTAGTCATAGCTCTGATACCACTTTGTTGGAAAAAAAAATTATGGGAGAAAAATGCACACTACGTGTGAGAGGAGAATAAAAAAATGTGAACTCAACTTACTTTCATTCATTGGAAAAGCTACATATTTATAGACTTATTTGATAACTACAAATCTCAAATATATGGAATCTAGTCCCTTTTATTATTAAGTTTAATTTTCAACATGGACTATATTTTATAGAGCGACGACTAATTTCTACGTTCTTCACGTATTCTGAGATCTGCACAATTTGTTATTTATCTCTTGAAATAGTGTGAAATCTTGAGATTTGCACGAACATTATCTACTTCTTGAAATAAACGACGACATTATCTTTAGTTGAAAGTGTCATAGAGTCGTAATGTCGTTGTCGAGTCGAAAGGTGGCTTGGATATGGATGACCCAGAGTCGGGAATGCCATGAAGTCAAGATGCCACCAAGTTGTTGTTTCCAGTAAATTCCGGAGTATGCAAACTGATCGTTGAGGCTAGTGTTCGACACTATCTCCGTAAACGATATTGCTCCGCTACGGTGCTTAACGGATTGTTGCAATTCGTTCCCAAGATACAACGACGATAATCGTCTCGGAATCGTAGCACTCCGACTTCCGAGACCAGCGAACCTTCTCGTAGGCTTCTTGGACTCTTGAATGCACAAGATGAGTGAGTGAATACTTGAGGAAGAGAAGATTAAGTTGTGTGTTTTGATTCCAATCTGGAGGGTTCTATTTATACAGAAGGAAGAGGCTTTAGGGAGGGGTGTGACCTTTGGGTGGATTAATCTGGGTCGTCCGGACTGAAGAGTTATAACCCTTCACATAGCCCCTTTAATCTCATCCATCAGATCTAAGAGTTGTGACCCTCAGATCTATCAGCCATCGGATCTGGATTCATTGATCCGATGCTTCAGATCATGTCTCATCCCAAGCCGTCAGATCGTGACTCATTGTGATCCAACGCTCTAGATCGCATCACAAGCGATCCACCATACTTCTTTGATCAACGTTGATCTACGGCTGCCATCCGTTCGCCCAACCAACTGTCCAGTCATCTCCCTTTGCCCACGAGGATGCCACATAGGCACTGCCATGTCAGGTACTAGCCTGACACGTCACCCGAGTGCCATGTAGGCACTGCAATGTCACCTGGAGCATAAATTTAAGCTCCTCAATGCTCCTCGCAAAGTGCAAAGTGCGCCTACAAAGCACCCAAAGCGCCCATTGCGCCCATTGCGCACGTGCGCACGTGGCGGGTGGCGGGCTCACAGGTGCGAGCACCTGCTCGCCCCTGAGCAGAGAGTGCCTGGTACTTTTCTGAGTTAACTCCAATAACTCAACATCATTAATAAGTAAGGAATGCACATCGGAAATTTCCGATGTGGGACTATTCTCCCTTGCATTTCCTTAATGAATAACCAACGTTATTTTGGGCCGACTTTGAACATTAATTTCTCATTCACCCTTAATCGGTTTTGAGCAAATTAATAGTCTAAATCTATCTACGCGAAACGTAGATTTCAATTTTGAAGTCAATTACGACTTTCAACAATTGATGGCTTCCGATTTTTCCTCCTCAAAATCGTATTGGTCCATTTAGGCCCCAATATCCAACAATCCCCCACATGAATGGAAATTAATGTAATGCGTGTATGCATGCTGACACTTTACAAGAGTCCAATCGATAAGTCACTGCATCGGGAGAGGTAGCTTGTGGCTTTGAACCTTCCGTAGTGGAATGCTATCGAGTATACTAGGCTGCGCAGTGAACGTGATGTCTTGAACTGCTCAGCTGTTTGTGTATACTAAGACAATAACACCCACACAGAGACCTATCTCACCTACTTTAGGTTCTCATGGTTGGTTCCGTTTTGGCCATGGACACCATCTTGGATTCATGAGTGTTTCATTGAAGCGGTGCCTATCTTCACACTCACATAGGTGACACTTCTATCAAGAGTATCCTACCATACTCCACCTTATAAGGTATAGAAGTCACTAAAAGCATAAGCTTAACCTCACTACATGAGGTAGGACAACACAAATTCATCCTAGGATTGGGATAGAGATAAACTATCTCCTGTGCTGAACCACAACTTCTGAAACTTTGTTGTCCCATTGAACCAAGATCTTGGGATCTCCAGTCAACAAGGTTGGGTTTTCCACTTCAGTCGTTTTCAGTTGTAGATTTTTAATCCCATTCCTCTTGATGAGCAGTATACTTGATCTCGACTCAACCCTTTCGTAAGAGGATCTGCCAAATTATCTTTGGACTTAACATAGTCGATTGCAATCACTCCATTCGAGATCAACTGCCTAATGGTATTATGTCTACGACGTATATGTCTTGACTTCCCATTATACATACTACTCTGTGCCCTTCCAATCGCCGATTGACTATCACAGTGGATCAGTACGGCAGGTACAGGTTTTTCCCAGCTCGGAATATCTTCCAAGAAGTTCCGCAGCCATTCAGCTTCCTCAGCAGCTTTGTCTAGTGCTATAAACTCGGATTCCATAGTTGATCGAGCAATGCACGTCCGCTAGTGGATTTCCAAGATACGCTCCCCACCGATCGTGAATACATATCCACTAGTGGATTTGGAGTCTTTTGTATCTGATATCCAATTAGCATCACAATATCCCTCCAACACAGCGGGATATTTTCCATAATGTAATCCATAGTTCATAGTATATTTCAAATATCTAAGAACTCGCATCAATGCCTTCCAATGGGCATCGTTTGGATTACTGGTGAAACGACTCAGCTTGTTGACCGTACAGGCAATATCCGGACGTGTGCGGTTTGTAAGATACATCAAACCGCCTATTATCCGAGAGTATTCCAACTGCGATATGGTCTCACCATGGTTTTCGCTAAGTGTTGACTTAGATCCATAGGTGTTTTACAGTAGAAAGATCGTACGCATTGAATCTTTTCAATATCGATTCTACATAATGGGATTGTGTTAGAACTATCCCTTCTGATGTCCTGAGAATTTTAATTCCCAATATAACATCTGCTTGACCCATATCTTTCATATCGAAATTTTTTGTCAACATTTTCTTTGTAGTCATGATTATATCATGATTACTGCCCATTATTAGCATGTCGTCTACGTATAGACAGATGATTACATAACCTTTAGGTATGTCTTTGACATAAATGCATTTGTCACATTCATTTATTCTGAATCTGTTTGACAACATTACTTTGTCAAATTTTTCGTGCCATTGTTTAGGCGCTTGCTTAAGTCCGTATAACGACTTAACAAGTCGACACACCTTTTTCTCATTTCTTGGAGCTACGAACCCTTCGGGTTGCTCCATATAAATTTCTTCTTCCAACTCACCATTTAAGAACGCAGTCTTAACATCCATTTGATGTATTTCAAGGTCATACAGTGCTGCAATGGCTATTAGCACTCGTATGGACGTAATCCTTGTCACCGGTGAGTAGGTGTCAAGTAATTAAGGTCTTCCTCTTGCTTGTACCCTTTGGCTACAAGTCTGGCCTTATACTTGTCAATTGATCCATCAGCTTTATACTTGCGTTTTAGTATCCACTTACAACCTAATGGTTTATTACCAGAAGGAAGGTCTACTAATTCCCAAGTATGATTATTCATGATAGACTCAATCTCACTATTGACCTTCTTTCCACATTGGAGCATCGGACTAGAGAGAGCCTCACTTAATGTTCTTGGTTCCATTTCTGACATGAAAGTCATGAAATCTGGCCCGAACAATTTCTCAACTCTAGCCCGTTTGCTACGACGTGGCTCTTTGTTTTGATCGTCAATAGTTCTTTTATAACAGCTAAGTTCGGTAACGACATTCTCGTTTGAACTTCCGTTGTTATCATTTTCAACATTTCCCTTCTTATTTGGGAATACGTTTTCAAAGAATATTGCATTCCGAGATTCTATGGTTGTTCCCACATGAATATCAGGAATGTCTGATTTGTGAACTAGGAAACGATATGCACTACTATTATGGGCATATCCGACAAATACCGCATCGAACGTTTTAGGTCCGATCTTTACTTGCTTTGGTTTAGGTACTTCGACCTTTGCCAAGCACCCCCACACTTTCAGGTATTTGTACGATGGCTCGCGGCCTTTCCATAGTTCATAAGGAGTTTTATCACTTTTCTTATGAGGGATTTTGTTGAGAATGTGATTTGCCGATAATATTGCTTCCCCATAAGTTTTGAGGTAAGCCTGAATTTATCAATAAGGCATTCATCATCTCTTTTAGTGTCCGATTTTTACGTTCGGCAACATCGTTCGATTGAGGTGAGTAAGGTGCCGTTGTTTGATGAATAATGCCAGATTCTGAACAAAATTCATTAAACGGTGCACCATATTCTCCACCTCTATCGCTACGAATTATCTTAATTCGTTTGTCAAGTTGATTTTCAACTTCTGTTTTATAGGTTCTGAACGCCTCTAAGGCTTCGTCTTTACTTCTTAAAAGAAAGACATAATAGAACCTCGTGCAGTCATCGATAAAAGTAATGAAATACTTTTTACCTCCTCTAGTTTGCACAAATTTCAAGTCGCATAGATCACTATGTATTAACTCTAGAGGAGTCGTTGACCTTTCCACCGAATGAAAAGGTAGTTTCGTCATTTTGCTTCCACGCACACTTCACATTTGTGTGTTTCGTCAACATTGGCGTTTGGTAATAAATTTAATTTGACGAGACGTTTAAGAGTATTATTATGCACATGTCCGAGTCGATCATGCCACAAATTAAAACACTCAACAACATAGTGGAAGCATTTATTTTATTACCATCAATATTTCGGAGTACAGGCATTACAACCATTTTGAATAGACCCTTTTCTAGGTACCCCTTTCCTACGAAGATGTTATTCTTCGTAAGTACAAAGTTGTCTGACTGGAACACTAGCCTAAATCCGGCCTTAACTAGTGCCGCTCCGGAAACTAGGTTCTTACGATGTCGGGAACATGGAGTACATCAATGAGTGTTAGCTCCTTTTCGGACGTCATCTTCAGAACAACTTTTCCGAGTCCGACAATTGGCGACGTCGTGGAATTACCCATATAGAGCTTCCTGCCATTTATCGGAGTATACTTGGAGAACATCGCCTTATCGGAACAGATATGACGAGTTGCTCCAGTATCAATGAACCACTGCTTCGGGTTGGTATCCACCAAGTTGGCTTCAAATACAACCGCAGTGAGATCCAAGTCCTCAAGAGAGGTTGCGACGTGGTTCGCAGCATCCTTTGGCCCCTTGGTTGGCTTCTTCGGGCGTCTGCAGTCCTTGGACAGGTGTCCTGCCTTTCCACAGTTGTAGCAGGATCCCTTGAACTTCTTCGCTTGTGCCTTCTTCTTGAACTGTTTCGGCTTTTTAGCGTTCGGCTCGACCAGGTTGGACATATCGTCTATAGTCCGCTTGGTTCCTCTGCAGTCGGATAACTTTCGATTATCCTCCTCTATTCGTAGCCTCAGGATCAGGTCTTGTAGCCCTATCTCCTTTTGCTTGTGCTTTAGGTAATTCTTGAAATCCTTCCATGACGGAGGGAGCTTCTCAATTACCGCAGCAACTGCGAATGACTCGTTCAGCTTCATTCCTTCGGCGTCCAGATCATGCAGTATTAATTGCATATCTTGGACTTGAGATGAGACGCTCTTTGAGTCCACCATCTTGAAATCCAGAAACCGGCCGACGATGAATTTCTTCAGTCCGGCATTTTCGGTCTTGTATTTCTTCTCAAGCGATTCCCACAAAGATTTCGCTGTCTCCAATGAACAATACACGTTATACAACGTGTTGTCCAAGGCGTTGAGAATGTAGTTGCGACACAGAAAATCTCCGTGCGTCCACGTATCGCAAGCAGCCTTGCTACCGTCCGTAGCGACTGGCGGGTCTTCACGCAAAAACCGTACAAGGTTTAGCGTTGTTAAGTAGAATAGCATCTTCTGCTGCCATCTTTTGAAGTCGGCTCCGGTGAATTTCTCCGGCTTTTCTCCGTGCGGAATGGATGTCGGAACGACCGTCGGAACAGCGGTCGGAATGGCGGTTGGAACGTCGTTGGTAGCCATATCAGTTTGTACGGACTATCGTTTACGACTGTTGTTTCCGGTAAATTCCGGAGTATGCAAACTGATCGTCGAGGCTAGTGTTCGACACTATCTCCGTAAACGATATTGCTCCGCTACGGTGCTTAACGGATTGTTGCAATTCGTTCCCAAGATACAACGACGACAATCGTCTCGGAATCGTAGCACTCCGACTTCCGAGACCAGCGAACCTTCTCGTAGGCTTCTTGGACTCTTGAATGCACAAGATGAGTGAGTGAATACTTGAGGAAGAGAAGATTAAGTTGTGTGTTTTGATTCCAATCTGGAGGGTTCTATTTATACAGAAGGAAGAGGCTTTAGGGAGGGGTGTGACCTTTGGGTGGATTAATCTGGGCCGTCCGGACTGAAGAGTTATAACCCTTCACATAGCCCCTTTAATCTCATCCATCAGATCTAAGAGTTGTGACCCTCAGATCTATCAGCCATCGGATCTGGATCCATTGATCCGATGCTTCAGATCATGTCTCATCCCAAGCCGTCAGATCGTGACTCATTGTGATCCAACGCTCTAGATCGCATCACAAGCGATCCACCATACTTCTTTGATCAACGTTGATCTACGGCTGCCATCCGTTCGCCCAACCAACTGTCCAGTCATCTCCCTTTGCCCACGAGGATGCCACATAAGCACTGCCATGTCAGGTACTAGCCTGACACGTCACCCGAGTGCCATGTAGGCACTGCAATGTCACTTGGAGCATAAATTTAAGCTCCTCAATGCTCCTCGCGACGATGCGAAGTGCGCCTACAAAGCG
The DNA here is from genome assembly GCF_018446385.1 of Zingiber officinale. NCBI lineage: Eukaryota > Viridiplantae > Streptophyta > Magnoliopsida > Zingiberales > Zingiberaceae > Zingiber > Zingiber officinale. Next base: position 139,265,253 of record NC_055994.1, read on the forward strand.
CACGTGCGCACGTGGCGGGTGGCGGGCTCACAGGTGCGAGCACCTGCTCGCCCCTGAGCAGAGAGTACCTAGTACTTTTCTGAGTTAACTCCAATAACTCAACATCATTAATAAGTAAGGAATGCACATCGGAAATTTCCGATGTGGGACTATTCTCCCTTGCATTTCCTTAATGAATAACCAACGTTATTTTGGGCCGACTTTGAACGTTAATTTCTCATTCACCCTTAATCGGTTTTGAGCAAATTAATAGTCTAAATCTATCTACGCGAAACGTAGATTTCAATTTTGAAGTCAATTACGACTTTCAACAATTGATGGCTTCCGATTTTTCCTCCTCAAAATCGTATTGGTCCATTTAGGTCCCAATATCCAACACAAGTCAGGGGCGCCTCGGGGACAAACAACTTGGGATCAGGAGCGTCATGGAATCGAGAGCTACTGTTAGTGAGATCATACGTACTTAGGGAACTGCTTGTCTCTTCTTTAACCTTGCCTGCTATCTCGGTGGGATTATTAACTTCTTTATCTATGTGATGTTCTCTGCTTTTCTTCGGGATCAATTACTATAGATATCTTTGTGACGAAGTATTAAAACTATCGTAAAATCATGAATAGAATTTTATAGCAATAGTAAGAAACACAGTTTGAAGTTAATTTCTATCCTCATTGGGTGTGCAGAGCTTATCATGGGATTGAAATGATCCAAATTGAGTGATGGGCCTCATGGGTAGAAGCTGAACCATGAGGTGTTTTAAACTTATAGAGGATCACATTAAGTAATTGATGAAGAATCAGACGATTATGAGTCCCATGTATTGGTTTATATTATTGAACTTTAGCTTTTTTTAAATAGATAATGCATTGACATATTATTACCTAGATATATAAATATTAAGTTAGAGTTTATTTTTTTAAAAGCCTTATGATATAGGGGTATTGTCATTAACTCGATCTATTATTTTTTTAGTTAGCACTAGATATTCAACTTATGCTTATTAATCTTTAAAGTGAATAGCTCACAAAAATTCCCGACCAACTACCAAATAAATCAAAAAGTGTTTGTAGCAGATGGTCAATTAGTCCAACGTTCATAGGTTAACCGTCCATTAAGAAAAATTTATCTAATAATTCACAAAAGCTAAGACTGAATTCATAAATACCTGAGAAATTGAGAATGCAACTTTTCGCAGCACCATTGCCCCAAGAGTGAATTGTATCTACTCATTCACTTTCGTTTTGAAGTATTCTTGACTATTTATGATTTATTTGATGGAGAATAAGAGATCGAGTCTTAGACTAAGTGTACATTCAACTTAGGAGTTTTCCTAGGTTATATTTGTAGGATTAAGTCTATATGATGAACTAAATCTACTTAAGCCCATATGGATGAGCTTAGTCTTTATAAGGTAGTGTTATATTTGATTAACACACAACTAATTATTATTAAAAAAATAAACCCCAGTTAAGTTATATTATGCTTAATTGCATATAAAGGGAATTTGGATTAAATGGATGTAGATGCAATGTGTAAATCTAATAATCTGGTTTATTAATATTAATGATTAATGATGGATGGACTTTATGGTGGATAGTCTTGGGTTGGGTATATAAAGGAAGAGATATGGTTCATTAGGGCATGTCGAATCTTGCTCTCTTCCTCTTGCTTCTTCTCCCCCATTGAGAAGGACCTTGGGTTACCGGCTCCTATGGAAGACTTTTGCTGTGCTTGTAGAATCTCCGGTGACAAGTAAGAAGCAATAGTCTTGGGATGGATTCAGGTCAGCTCTTTACTAACTATTATTTTGATTTCAATATTACTTTAGATATTGATGATAGCTAAATCATATTATAAATGCATCATTTACTTCATTATTGATGTATCACAATTTTTATCATATTTGTGTAAACAACTAAGAATGAATCTTAAGGCAACTTATGAGACTTATAAGTTGACTAACTTGGTCGCTAGCCTATGCAAGGACCCCAATTATATTGGGTCTCTTCATATGAGATTTTTTCTTAGTTAGATTTTTTTTTAATTGCCATCATGTATTTAGCTTACGCCAATTAATTTTAAGAGTGATTGATTTGATCCTACAAAATTTTTTTATCAATTATCATGATAAATTGAAAAGCGCTTGTATCGAGTGGTCTATCAATCCAACATTTTTAGTTTAACTGACCATTAAAAGAAATTAATCCATGAATTTATTAAAATTAGGACTCAATCTTTAAATGCATGACAACTTTAGAAGGTGTTTTGCCGTTACACGTTGTCTCAAGGGCAATAGATCTCATTTTAACATTTAAGACAGTGAGATGCTTCAAATAGTTAGGAAGCAAATTGATGTTTCTGTTGGGATCCTTCAATGGTACAATCTGAGTGCGAGCAAAATAATGATCACCATTATTTTGACAAAGTCAAGGTTAGAATTAGACTCTATCTCTTTAAGATGAATTTACCTCGCACACAGTGCTCATAGAACACGGGAATCGTCTCCCAAGATACAACTACTACAAAAAAAATAAGGTATCAGAAATAGAATTTTAAAATGGAAATAAAATCCATTTAAAATTTTAATAAATTATAAACGGCTTAGCTACGGAATTATTAATTCGTTTAACTTTAAAAAAATAATATAGAAAAAAAATTAAAACGGAGTTTAAAATAAATGTGAAACAGATGTTTATAAATTATATAATTTGAGAAATAAATTATTAAGTAATTATAAATATATTTTATTTTAAATAATAAAAAACCCTAAACCGTAGTTGAGATTAACCTCGCGTTTTCTCTCCCAAATCCCGTATGATTTTCTTCTTCGTCGGCGCACACGCGATTTCTTCTCCGGTTGCACACACGCAATTTCTTCTCCGGTTGCAAGCACGCGATTTCTTCTCCGACTGCACGCGATCTTCTTCTCCGGTCCCAAATCAAGCATGACTCTAAGGCAGGAATGGCTCTGACTTAAGTGGGTAAGCGATCTTCTTCTCTGGCTCCAAATCACACACGACTCTATGGCGTGCAACCCTCCAGCTTAAGGCGCACGTGATCTTCTTCTCCGGCGTTCTTTCCACGATCCACCAAACAAGCTTGAGCTTAGGTAATCCTAATCTTCTTTTCCAGCCTTCTTCTCTGTCCTAGAACGTGCAACACCAGTTGTGTCCTACTCATGCGATCAAAGTCATTCGTGTGACCTAATCGCGCAGTGGCTGTTGCACACGATGCCAGTCCCTCGCACGACCTAATTGTGAGGTGGTTGCTATCTTGCCACTACCGCAGCAACCACATTGGTTGCAGCCTTGGTCATCTTAGTTGTTGCCTTTCCCCTACCATGGACTTGGTCTCGCATGATTTTTTTTATTTATTATTTTATTAATAAAATTGTTTTTTCAAAAAGATATTATTATAGCAATGTTTTAATATTGTTGTTTTCTTGCTGTGCATACAAGTTGTTATCCAATTGAAGCAATAACAAAACTTGATTTTTTATGTTCCTGTTTGCCTTAATTACTACCCAATTAGTGTTAATATAATATCTACTTTTAGAAAATGATTAACTCTAGCTTATTTTGTTTATGAAAAATGTTTATATATTTTTTAAAAATGTAGGAAATGTCTACAAATCGTAATTGGATGTGGCATCAAAAAAATGATTAAGGTTATCTTGATCATGAGTTTATTGAAGAAGTCAAAGGATTCTTGAAGTTTGCCTATGAACATCCGACATGTGTCTGTGATAACAAAATAAGATGTCCATGCAGCAAGTGTCGTAAAAGAAAATTTTTAAATAAAAATGATGTGTGTTATCACCTTGTTAAACATGGATCCACTCGTGGCTACGAGCAATGGTATGCACATGGTGAACCATTAAAGAAAACTAATGATTGTGAAAGAGTTCATAATAATGAAGAAGGATCTCATTATAAAACTATGGTGATTGATGGCGTGGATCAAAGTTTTGATTGGATTACAATAAGTAATGAACAACCATTGAATTTTGAAGCACAGAAGTTCTTTGACTTGTTAAAGGATGTAGATGAGCCATTATGGGATGGTTGCAAAAATCACACTAAACTCTCAGCAGTAACGTAGTTGTTAAATCTTAAGTTTGAGTATAATCTACCAGAGGCACGCTATGATAGATTAATGTCAATAATAAAAAACATGTTACAAGAAAGTGATAATTTACCGTCAAATTTATATAAAACAAAGAAGCAACTTTCCAATCTTGGACTTGGCTATAAGAAAATTAATGCATGTGTGAAAAATTGTATTCTATATTATTAAGAATACAAGGACTACAAAGAATGCCCCATTTGCTTTCATCCCAGATACAAATCGAGGAAGCCTAGTGTGCGAAAAGAAGTGTCTTTTCATGTCTTGCGGTACTCGCCATTAATACCTAGACTTAAGAGACTTTATGCATCTACATATACTTGTGAGCACATGACTTGGCATGCAAAAAATCATTGCATAGATGGAAAAATGGCACACCCATCTCATGGTGAAGCTTGGAAACACTTTGATCGCACTTATTCTTCATTCGCCTCAGATCCACGGAATGTGCGACTTAGATTATGTACAGATGGATTTAGCCCATTTGGTCATCAAAGTACCCCTTATTCATGTTGGCCTGTTATTATTACAGTTTATAATCTCCCTCCATGGATGTGCATGCAGAAGCCTTTCATGTTCCTTAACATGGTTATTCTCGGAACAAAGAGTTCAAGAAAAAATATTGATGTTTTCTTACATCCTCTAATAGATGAGTTAAGAGAATTATGGACTACTGGAGTAAAGACTTATGATGTGTGTTCTAAACAAAACTTTCAAATGAAGACTGCACTTTTATGGACAATTAGTGATTTCCCTGCATATGCAATGTTGTCTGGTTGGAGTACTCACGGTTGGTTGGCATATCCTTACTGTATGGAACATACAAAATCATTCCAACTTAAGTGTGGGAGAAAGGCTTCTTGGTTTGATTGTCATCATCAATTCTTACCTCGTGATCATCCTTTTAGAAGATAAGCTTATAAATTTCGAAAGGGTAAAGTTGAAATAGATTCTCTACCTCTTCATTTAAATGGTAAAGATATCTATCAAAGAGTAAATAGACTTCCACATGTAACATTTGGGAAACCACCAAGTGCCACCCAACCGATTGATGGATTTGGAAAAACACATAATTGGATTAAAAGAAGTATATTTTGGGAGCTACCTTATTGGCAAACAAATCTTATTCAACACAATTTAGATGTGATGTATATTGAGAAAAATGTCTTTGATAATGTTTTCAACACTATCCTGGATGTCAAAGATAAGACGAAGGATAATGCTAAAGCTAGAAAAGACATAGAGCAACTTTGTAGCCGTCCTGAGTTGCATTTGATTGAACATGCAAATGGTAAAGTTTACAAACCAAAAGCACCATACACTTTGAGCAAATTACAAATGAAAGAAATATGTATTTAGACTAAATCATTAAAATTCCCAGATGGATATTCCTCGAGCAAATCTCATTGTGTAAATGAGAGTGAATGCAAGTTTATTGGGATGAAGAGTCATGATTGTCATGTATTTATGAAAAAAATATTGCCTATTGCATTTCGTGATCTAATTCCAAAATCAATATGGGAAGCATTAACAGAATTAAGTAGTTTTTTTTTCGAGATATATGTGCAACTGTGTTCCGAGTAGAGCACATGGAACAAATTGGACTAAATATTATTGAGATAATATACAAGCTTGAAAGGATTTTTCCCCCAGCTTTCTTCAATTTCATGGAGCATATGACAATTCATCTTGCATATGAAGCAAAAGTTGGTGGACCTGTACACTATAGATGGATGTATCCTTTTGAGAGGTATTATTTTAAATCAATTTACTAATTCATGTTAATGCTAATTATATATATTTAATAAAAATGTAAAATTTATTCAGGTTTTTGTACCATTGGAAGAAAAAAGTGGGTAATAGAGCTCGAGTTGAAACTTCTGTTGTTGACGCTTATATGATTGAGGAAGTTTCAACATTTTGTTCATCGTACTTTGAACCACACATACAATCATGACTAAATCGAATTCCACTAACTGACATTGGAAGAGTAGTAGATTCTTCTAGCGGGCTGCCAATTTCCACTCACCCAGGACGAGCACTTGGCTCTCGAATTTCAGTTAGATATCTTAAAGATGATGAGTTAAAAGCTGCCCATAGATACATCTTGATGAATTGTGACCAGATCATTCCATTTGTGACGTAATTTCTTTAATCATACATTATATTTTCATTATTTTGGCAATTGACAAATAAAAATCATAAATAATCACTTTATAAATGTAGGAAATTTTTTGAAGTACAGAAACAACAATATCCAGGGATCAATGAAAAGGAACTTCAAATATTATGTGATCAAGAATTTCCTCAATGGTTACTCACTTATGTAAGTATGTAAATTATAATCTTAATTTATACATCAATTTCTAATAGTTTATCACAATATTTTTAATCCATTTAATTTTAATTACTTTATCTTTAAAGTAAATTACTTTATCTTTGATTAATGGTTAAATGTATTTAGATGATGTAAATATTTATTTATTTCAATATTAATTGTAAGATTCTTTTGCATTAGAAATTAATTGTTTTAAATATTTTAAATTTGTTTGAAATATATGCTTGTTAAAAGTATCATGTAGATGATAAATATAAAAAATATTATAAATTTAGTGATAAATTTAAAAATGAGGCTATATATAGATTTATAAATAAAATTATAAATGGATTTATAAATAGATTAAAATCATATTTAATATGTTATTTGAGACAAATTAACGATGAATTTTAAATAAAATTTGAGACTAAATTTATAAATCAAATTATAAATGAATTTATAAACAAATTAAAATTATATTTTTATATAATTTGAGACAGACTAATAACGGATTTAAAATAAAATTAGAAACATAATTTATATTTTCAATTAATTTCATTTGGTCAAATAAAAACATATTCACAAACACTTTTTTAATTTGTTTTTCAAATTAGAGACAGAATATTTTTGTCTTAAATTTAGCCATGAGGGTTTCACTAACAGATATTTGAAACGGAATATTCTGTCTCAAATATTCTTTAGAGATGGAAAAATGACTTCAGAGACGAAATTTTTTGTCTCTGAAGCCCTGTTTTCTTATAGTGAACGACTTTATCTTGCGATAGCAGCACTACAAATCGCAAGGCCTCCGAACCGAAGAAGCTTCTCAAACTCTCCAATGCAAGTATGGAATGCAATGCTTGCTTTTCTTGGAAGGAATTGATTTATCGAAATGAGGATGTGAGAGACCTTATTTATACTAAATGAAGGGGGTATAAGAACCTCTTGGTTCAATTAAATCTCATCCATTTATTTTGAATTGAATGATGTAGATCACATCATTTCCTAAGAGACATACTACCTCTTCATTAGATGTCACCCTTTAGAAATCAATGAATGAGATTTAGCCATCTAAAGGACAGTTAAACCTTTCAAGTTAAATGAACAAGATTTGTCAATCTTGATCCAACAATCAAGATTTAATTTCTCATTTACGTTAAATTTTCAACAATCACCCACATAAATAAAAATTAATGTATGCATGTTATCACCTAAGGAGATTTCAATTGAAAAATTTTTGCATTAGGAGAGGTAACTTGTGGCTTTGAACCATCCGTAGTAGAGTACCATCGAAATTACTAGGCTGCTTAATGAACATGATCTCTTGAACTACTTAACCGTTCATGTAAACCAAGACAATGGTACCTATACATTAACTTCTCTTACTTCTTTATAGTTCTCACTGTTTTATCTGTTTTAGCCATGGACAATATCTTGGATTCATAAGTATTTCATTAAAGCGGTCCGTCTTCATACTTATATAGGTGACCTCCTATAAAGAGTATCCTATCATACTCTACTTTTTAAAGTATAGGAGTTGTTAAAAGTTTATAACTTAACCTCAATACATATTGTAGATAGCACTTTTCCATCATAGGAATGAGAGGGGAACTAGTCCAAGTGCTCATGCGAACTTTCATAATTTCGTTGTCTCATTCAACCAAGATCTTGAGATCTCCAATCAACAAAGTTGGGTTACGACTATGAATGTTCATGTTTGTAGATTTTTAATCTTATTCATCTTGATGTGTAGTATATTTGATCTCTATTCAATCCTTTTATAAATGGATTCGTCAAGTTATCTTTGGATTTGACATAATTGATAAAGATAACTCTGTTAGAGATCAACTGTCTAATGATATTGTGTCATCGATGAATATGTCGTAACTTACCATTATATAAGCTATTGTATACCCTTGTAATGGTCGATTGATTATCACAATATATCATCATGGCATGCACTGGTTTTCTCCAACATAGGATATCTTCTAAGATGTTCCGAAGCCATCTGCTTCTTCTACGATTTTATCTAAGACTATAAACTCATATTCCATAGTTGATCGAGCTATGGAGGTTTGTTTCATGGATTTTCATGACATTGCTCCACCACCAATGGTAAATACATATTCACTAGTAGATTTAGAGTCTTTTGTATCAGATATTCAATTTGCATCACAATAACCTTCTAGTACCACTAGATATCTCGTATAATGTAATCCATACTTTAAGATATATCTTAAATATTTAAGAACCCTTATTAATGTCTTCCAATAGTCATCATTTGGATTACTTGTAAATCTACTTAATTTGTTGACCGCATAGGCAATATCCAGACGTGTGCAGCTAGTGATATATATCAAACTGTCAATTATCCTCGAATATTCCAATTGGGATACAAGTTCACCATGGTTCTTAGGCACTTCTACCTTAGCTAAACACCCCTACACTTTTAGATATTTATAAGAAGACTTAGCCCTTTCATAACTCATAAGGAGTTTTTTTTTTCCCTTTTGTGAGGGGTTTTATTGAGAATACAATTTATCGATAAAATAACTTCCCCTCACAACTTCTGAGGCAAGCTTAAACTTATTTGAATCCATTATATGCGGTCAACACGTCTGCAAATATATACATATATATATATATATATATATATATATGCACTTGATATATTTGTTATTAATAGTAAAAATCAAAACTAAAAAAACATCAATTGAAAATTTTAATAAAAATCAATTAAAATTTTGCCATTAGACTTTAACAATTTTATCAATTGAATATAAAATTTTAAATAGTAATTTTGCATCTCAAAAATAGAAAACAAAATTTTATATAAAAAAATTATTTTTAAAAATTAATATTAATTTTGAAATATTAAAAAATATTTAACTAGGGCCTCAACAATGGTTGAGACACAACCTATCGTAGCATCTTTCAATCCACTAGAAGTTTTTTTCCAATTGAATGTCTGTTTTTCTAATTAACATTATATATCTAATATTTTGAATCGATTAAATGATTAATTTGGTCCTACGAAAATTTTTTCATCGACCATCAAAATAAATTAGATGGTACTCATGATGATCTATCTAGATGTATGTTTTCTTAAGCTCACACCCACTATCTAATATTGAAACGAAAATCTCCTATAATTCATGACTCGATCCTAAAACTCTTAGGGTGCGTTTGGTTCGGGGTTATTTTTGATAACCTTGGTTATCCATCCAAGGTTATCAACAAAAACCTTATTTGGTTTAGGCATTCGATGATTCCTGAGTAATGTTTCATGTCCGACATGTCAGCAAAAGGGTCATGCAGCCCGGAATCGGAAAACCTAAGAAAACTAAGGTTTTTTTTTATTCCGGGGTTAACGAATTTTTTTTACCAAAAGTACCCTCCGATAAAAAAATCATAGAAAAAATAGAAAAAATGTAAAAAAATATTAAAAAATGTAAAAAAAATAAAAAATGGTTAAAAAATTTTAAAATTTTAAATATAACTAATTTTAAAATTTTTAAAAATAAATAATTTTAAAAAAATAAAAAAAATTTAAAAAAATATAAATTTTAAAAAAATAAAAAATAAAAAATTTAAATTTTAAAAAAATTAATTTTTTTTTAAAAAATTAAACAATTTAAAAAAAAATTAAAAATTTTAAAATTTTTTTTAAAAAATTAAAAATTTTAAAAAATTTAAAATTTTAAAAATAAAAAAATAAAAAAATAAAAAATTTATAAAAATTTAAAAATTAAAAAATTAAAAAATTAAATAAATAAATAAAATTAAAATTTTAGAAATGTAAAAAAATAAAAAAATATAAATAATAAAAAAATATAAAAACATTAAAAAAAATAAAAAAAACACATAAAAAAGTAAAAAAATATACAAGAAAAGGAAAAGTAAAAAAAACATAGAAAAATAAATAATAACAATAATAATAATAATAATGATAATATGTATAGTTGATTTTGTAACTGAGGGTAATACGGTAAAATATTAAATTAAGGTATTAATTAAAACCTTCAAACAAGCAAGTTTTTGTTGCATTACCTAGGTTGAACCAAATAACATTTGGTTATGTTTTATTCCCCATAACCCTAGTTATGTGATTATCTAGTAATCACATAACCAAGGTTATACATGATAACTTGAACCAAATACACCCTTAAAGTCACACTTAAAAGTCTAACCATGCACCATAATCTCGAGAAGCTTTGTCCGATCAACTGATATGTTCCAATCAAGTGAAACCTTTGTCCATTTGAGTAGATAGGTTTTAGACAATTGAAGGATAAGATATTTTTAATTCAAGTTTTAGGCAATTACCGGATGATTATATCAATCAATTGGGAAATTGGGAGATAACAATTACGAAAGAAACCGTTTGAGTTGATTGTGAATAATACCATATGAATCTAGTATTTAGTATTTTGAATAGATAGTCAACTTATTTTCAACTGATTAAAGTAGTCTTGCTAGACGGATAATCACTTAAACAAGTAAGAATATATAAACCTAAATTTCTATCTTAAGAAATATTATTAACAAAATAAAAATTCATAATAGAAAGAATAAAACGTATGAATAAGATGGATAATCTCTCACAATGTATGCTCTCCTAGAGACTATGCTTATGAAATATTATAAAGAACCACTGAATATATATTCTCCAATGTGGGACTAAACTCCCATGCAATTGCATGGCCATTGTCATTCACCTCTTTATTTTCATTTACGTTTCTAACGCACTAATACTATGGGTGAGTATGAGTATTCACTTCTCTATCACAAAGACATTTTTAAATACGCTGATGTTTTGATTTGCTGGCAACTGGCTCTCCAACTGCCTCTTTTCATCTTTCGCACACAGAAGGAAAAAAACTACCAAAGCAGGTTTATGTTGTCGAGAAAAGAATGAAAAGGAAACTTTACTCATTTAATGGGAGGTTCACTATGCTTGTGAGCATAGCGAGATTGTTATCTGTAGCTATGAATCGGTCATCTTTAGTGGCTAGCTGAAAACATGAATTATCGGACTGATGTCTTCAACGGAACCATACTTAATAATTTAAGAATCTCTGTCTCTAAGGAAGGTTTTGCACTTCCCACAAATATGCGTTCGATTCATCATTCCATTGTGCCTGAAACTCAGTAAAGGCCGGTGATACATCTCTAACCCTTCACTGCATTTTGATGACAATCAGATATTACAAAATTCCAGGAAATTGGCACTGTCTCATTTTGTTCTTTTGTGTAATGTGGTCATATGCCTACATGAACTAGAGGATCAGAAATGGGAGCTGTTATAATCTCCTTGGAGGCTTCAATGTGTACAACATAGCCTAATTTGCCAATTGCCATATCGTACAACTTTCAATTGTGATGGTCTTGCAACTGTTGATCATGGTGCAGCAGGAATTGATTTTAAACTTTATGAGGGTATCGATGTGAGTCAGATGGAGCAACTCTGCAATCGATGACAAACTTCGAGTAGGGTGCCGATGGACAGGTTAGATGGGTCACCTCCTGGAAGTAGGATACTTCAGGGACCAGCATGCTCAGCTAAACTCCAAAACACTGAGAATTTGATGGTCCACCTCAGTGCAAAAAACGCAGCAGATGTTTCTGCACTCCTCTTCAATGCTCATTCAATCTCATGCTCATCTTGAAGGCCGAACTGTCCTCGTTTCGTGATATAGCACAATCAGCTGATGTCATCCCGAACATCAATTAAAGCTCTATAGCTGCATAATAATGGTGAACTATTAAGATGGTAATTCCTGTTTTCGACAGCGCAGACGAATCATTGTTTGCGGTGGCAATGAATTAAGCCTATCGTGCTCGATAGGTTACTGGGACCATCAGCCCTAGCAAGGACCCAAGTTACTAAACTTTGGAGGCATGCAGCTTGGTCCTGCGCTGCCGTTATATTCACTGTTGTTTTAGACTTTGTTACCTTTGATATAATATAATGCTCACCCAGGCCAGAAGTTAATGAATCTTATTCAATAGCTGCCTAAGTAAAGCAAGCAGCAAGCTCTCTCTTAGCGGCTTGAAGTTGAATGGCTTATGTCCCACTGACTAGCAGTTGGTGCAGTCTCACGCAGGAAAAGGAGTCAGCTTGTGAATTTTGAAATTTGCTCAAAAATGGCTGAAAGTGTCTGAGAAAAACAAATAGAAGATTCTTGATATCAGTTCGAAAGATGGTTCAGTGACGTTTCCCTACACATGGAAGTAAAACTGCTCGCCTTACATAAACGGATGCCTCTTTTTTATATACCCAATTCAGTGGTTGCACTCTGATGATCCTGTTTGTACGCTCCACTGTATTAAGTATAGGAGATTAGTAGATCTTCTGTCAATCGCAGTGGCTGCTTATATGTCATTAATCCTGCTACTGCGGGTGTGTCAGCTGGATTGATTGACCTGACGGCTCAGCTCCAATAATGAGCCACCTGGATTGTAGCGCGAATCTTTGCCCCTCCCCCATTAGTCCAATTGTTGATTCACGATAGGTTGCATAGAAGCCTTCAGAAAGCACACATCTGACACTTCTTACGGCCGTCCTTCACTTGATGACGACGATATGTTCATCCACGTTGAGTGATGGCAATCGCATAGTGGGAGAGAACTCCTGGTGCTCCTCACATGTTGAAAGAAATGATCGAGAGGGTTAAGTCACGATCGCCTTCTCCTTTCTTCTGACCCCGTGTTGTCTTTGGAGACATGAAATTAAGTCATTCATTGCCCCATGTTGAAACAAGTTCTCAGGTCTGATGCATTAATTCATCATAAATTAAACCTGTCTTCAATATTTGCATGCATTAGTGGATCAGTTGGCCACCACAAGAAATTGTAGCTGGCCACGCTGGCCAGTTCATCTGCGATGTACATTCATTGAATTTCTACGAGTAAATCCACCAAATGCAGTCAAATCTGCATAGATTATACTTGTTAGGTTAGCTGACATCAGCAAATTATTGCCAACCCATGAGCTTTCTTCTTAGAGTTTGCTTCGCCACCTTCTATATTATTCCCGCTTCTGTTCTGCTCTCTTATCCAGAAGTCCAAGAAGGGCCATGTGACATGAGCACAGGGCACCATTCACATAGAAAAAACAAAGGAAAAAAAAAATCACAATAATGTGGCTTAATTTGGTTTCACTTTCCCAAACATGGAGTGAGAAGACCACCAATCACCCATTGCTTTGGATTCATCCATAAAGGAGGAAGATTGTCTATTTTTAAAATTAATCGAGAATTATTTAAATTAAAAAAAAAAAGACATGATGACCCCTCGTGTTCATCACATATCCTTTGGTTTTCAATACAAAAGCCCTGTGATCACAGCCAACCAAGTGGCCCTCACTCCATTCCTGCCATGGCCATGCAAGTGCTTTCTTCTCTCCAAAGATTCCCTAATTAACAAACAACGCCACAGTTGCTGCTCTCTAACACATGGCCACCTCTTGAAGTTATGGATAATTTACGTAGGTGCCAAAGCAAAGATGATGGTTCGAGACCAGAAAACGTGGGAAGATAGGATAAGCGTCCATATAGAGATGTCACGTACGTTGGCTCTCCATGTGTCGATTGATCAATTGATCGATCCATGAGATAATAACAATTATAACTTGACAGAAGGTTTTCGAAATGTTCAGAGAGGTCATATACAAGAAACCTTTAAAGTAACCACTGAATCAACTTCGAGCCCCAAATACTTATGCACAGCTTAGCCAACTATTCTTCATTGCTTCGTCGTACTCTCTTGAAACTAAGGAATACAGTAGGATGAAATCTAGCTAGTTTTTTGTCAGGAAGATTATGCTCGTAGGGTCTCTGTTATGAAACTCAGTCTGCAAAGGTGAACTTTCAACTGTTTTTCTTTGAAAATACAGTGTGGGACTGACTGCAGCCCATTTTCCATCATTGGCACAAGTTTCATCCTGGTCAAAACACAAGCCCATACAGTGCCATAGGATAGGATCCTTTCATCGCTTCATTAATAATAGAGAAAGTTTCTGGGGGTATGGAAAAGCGATATATACACACAGAAAAAGGAGGCAGCCCTCTCGCTATTCGTAGCCGTGCAGTTGCTGCCCCTAAATTATTATACTCGCTCACTTTTATCTTCAGGTACAATGGAATGTGAGAGGGCAGTAGCTATACTAAGGTTGCGAAACGTGCCTTCTGCCCTCAGTGTTTGCGCCATCCACTTTCACATCACCAGCTCATGGGAAGCAACGAAACGGCATCTCCCCTCCTTCTCTGTTTCCTTCCTCTGCAGTTTCATGGATCGAACGGCTCCAGGCTAGAGATCGAGCGGACGGGCTCTGCATGATTGCCTAGAGTGGGTGTAGTTGTGGAGGTGATCAGGGATGCACGTTGCTGCCTGCATGAATGCATGTGGGTGGGATCAACAAAAAAAATCTTTCATGTTTAAGGGACACATAAAGATGTGATGATATGACAGATAACAGGGTAAGGGAATAGAAGAGATGCTCATGGGATGCAAAAAAAACAGAGTAGGGCAGTCATAAATTAATTATAAACAAAGTACGGAGTTAGAATCACCGGAGAAGCAAGTGTTGGATACACAGTGCCACAGGCGGAAAAGGAAGGGCTGGGGATCCTTTGAGCCTTTTGCTTTGTCCCTATCTGTGCTGAAAGGAGGGTGGATGTTGAGCATAACCTAAGCAAAGAATGTTGAAATATATTGCACAAACGGAGCTGGCTCTGTCTCTAGAGGCACAATTTGCTCACAGATGGGGGTGACTTAAGTAACTAAATGAGCTAGAAAATAGTAGTTAATTATAGCCCTGGCTCATTCATGCATTCTTTGTTTAAGCGATGTATTGTGTTCTTGAGTCAAATGGACAGATGAAAATCTAGCAAACTCGTGCTTCTTATCTAGAATCAAATCACATGATTGCAAGTCTCTATGAATGTACTTGTGTGATGTGATGTTGTATCTATCTCAATTAGGTGCTGACATTGATCTTGTTTGCTATCTGTAACATCACCTAATAAATGTGACACCAATTTTACAGTATTTGAGAACAATGAATTCGCAACAGCTGTTAATTTAATTCGCTCATATGATGTTTTTGTTTATGCCTTTTTATTCACAAGGTAATTAAGAGAGTTAAATCTCTCTTAATTATATTAAATGATCTTGTTTACCATTTAGGATGGTACCATCTGTAATTTAAAGCAAAGATGCCAATTTGCTACAGTATATCATTGCATATAATTCTGGGATCAGCTTGTTCTTTTAGGAATCTCTTTTTTTTTAAAAAAAAAAAAATCATGTGATTGGAGATTGTTTTATCCTTATCAATTTGAATACCCAATCTAATTGAGTCCTTGTGCCAGGGAACCACATGCGTCGGACATGATTCAACTAAGCAAATAAAAGATACAATAATGCACATTCATTCTTCTAATTATGAGTTTTTTTTTTAAATAATTGTCATGATATGAATAGGAAATTTCATTGTAGTTTAGCTTAAAGATGGAGCTTAATATATTTATATAACGTTCTTCTAACTAATTGAAGATTTTTTAATCAAACTAAATGAGTGATAAATATTATGGGAATTATTTACAATAGTCTAACTAATTGACGTAGTTTGAGTTGTGCGCATGAAAGCAAACCTTTGAGGGGTGTTAAAGTTGTTTGCACAAGGCCCCTCCAATTATTAAATCACTCGAAGATTGTCACAAGTAAAATGGGCAGGAAAGTATGAAGTTAGACAATGATCCCTCTTTAATTACAAACATACTTGGACATTTCTAGGTACAAGTTGAGAGAAAACTTACAGAGATTGTGACTACGCGATCTCTAAAAAATTAAGAGTTGTTTAGCTATTCAGTCATAATTTTAGTCATCGTCCTTAATTTCAAACTCCAACTATTAATCTCAGGGATTATGATAATTAATGATGATGCAGAATTGTTAAGGAACCGTATATAGAAATCATAGATCATGTTTACACTCGCATAAATGCTAGTAGTTGTGTTTTGAGAAAACCTCTAAATGGACCACACACATGAATTAGCTTATTGTATGTCTAGTGTGGGGGTAGAGGGCTAGGGGAGTTGAGCTCGGAGCAACAAGTTCAACTTTAAGGGGTTCAGTTCATCAATTGTGTTCACTTGCAAAACTCTCGAAGGGTTCAACTCATCAATTATGTTACTTGCAAACCAATAAAAGTGTACGATGTTGTCATAATAACCTCACCTAACACGTCAATCCTTTAACCTAAAATCTTTGAACATACAATTTATTTTATTACTTGATAAATGGTAAATATGATAATAGGCCCAAATTTGAATTCAAAGATATAAACTTTAAATGTTAAATTTTTATTTAACTTCTAGCTCAAATAGATAATAATGTGAGATTACTTCCTAGCCATGCCAGCTTGACATACAGTATATTGAACTGCATTGCAACGTTAAAATCTTATTTTATATAGGTAATTGAGTGTTGGAATGAGATGGAAATGGATATTTTTTTAAAAAAAAAAAACTCATGAGATGCAAAATGTAGTATATTTCAGTGGCAGCTCCATGAACATTGTGATTCAAGACATGTAAAGAGATAGTACTCACTCCAAGTTTGTCCTCGTTGAGGTTAAACCGGCAGTAAATAAACGCCGATGCGGCCACCGAGAAGCAGTCACACTCCTGCTTCTTGGACGCGGTGCGACAAAGATGGTTGTCCAAGTTCAGGCGACCCGTTCCTTTTCCGCGTCACGTGCTGCGGTGATGTCACGCCAGATCCCTCCATTACAATTACACACTCCCATAACACTTAATATAATTAAATGCTTAAGCTGCTTAATTTAATGATCACTGTAGTCGATATTAGTACGGAGGAAGCAGTAATAAATGAGATTTAATTTACCGCTTGCCTCGAAGGGGTAAGTCTGAGTCCAAGTCTAGTTGCGTTAAGATAGAGAGGGCGAGCACTGCACGTCGATGTCGTCGTCATGCGGTCAAATTAACTCGGTCTGGGCTTTGAGGGCATAAACGAGCGACACTCGCTTTCGCTTTCGTCTTCCGGGTTCTGACACTGCATTTTACTCCGCGGACTGGCCACACAAAAATCTACGTGCAGCGGGTGAGCCCAGAACCATGAAGCGAAACCACGTCACGCGGACGCATCCGTTTATTTATTGTTCCTAACAGAGGGGCATTATCGTCAATGTGCCGCCCATCGCCAACGCTTTAAAAAACTAACGGAAGTTGCTTCATGAAATGAGCGAGGAGCACAGGCTTCCCGTGTGTGAGCGGGAGAGGAGTGAGTTGGAGTTGGGAAGCAGAGGAAGCTGTCGACGCGGAAAAGAAAGGAGGAATGTTGATCGAGATGACGCCCGGCGTCGTCAGCCATGGAGGAGTCCTCGAGGAGCAGCGCCTCGAGCGGCAGATCGGCTGCATGGCTGGGTTCCTCCAGCTGTTCGATCGTGGACATATCGTCGTCGGCAGGCGTGGCTTCTCGACCCGCCCGCTCACCACCCCTTCGGTGAGATCATGTAGCCGTGGGTGGGCTTTTTTTTTTTAATTGAGTTTTTATTTGGTGTTCTAATGGTTGGACGGACGGTTTCAGATTGCCGGGTCGAGTTCGCCGTCGACGAGATCAGATTCTTCTTTGCCGTCGTTGTTTAAGGAGAGCCAGCCTCCTCCTCCCTCTTCGCCGGAGATATGCCCTTCCTCCCCAGAGAGCCGGGCAGAGACACCTGCCCGGCGGTCACTTCCCCTGCCGCTCCAGGTCTTTGAGACCTGCGACGGAGGGAAGACGTTGTGGAGGATCCGCGAAGGTCCAAGGCTCTCTCTCGACAGCCGCGCGGTGATTGACGCGAAGGGAAAGCTCCATCGGCGCCAGATCCAGACGGCTGCTCAGGTTAACACCAGAGCCCAATCTGACGCCTCCGAAGCAGGGGAGGAGCAGAGGCGATCTACCAGCGTCGTTGTGCGGCTAATGGGTCTAGAGGGTCTTCCGAGCCATCGCCACGAGGGGGGAGCCGAGACAGATGGGGCCAAGCTCCGGCGATCTTCCTCTGAGTCACGCGTCCGGAAGGATCCATCGTGCAACGGCTTCGTTGACGTGTGCTCGATCCAAAATGAACTTCCGGCTCCTGCGAAATCTGAACAGATCTCCACCGAGGAGTTCTTTAAGTCAGTCAGCCTGGCCAAGTTCAATCTCAATAACACGAGGAAGGCAATGCCGCCATCCAAGAACGCACAGCTGCCGCGGAAGGTCTTCGACGCCGAGGACTTCTACCCGGATCCAAAGCGTCCTGGGACGCTCTATGGAGAGATCGAGAAGCGGCTAAGGATGCGAGGAATCCACGAACCTGCGAAGGACATGGAAACAGTAAAGCAAATTTTGGAAGCGCTTCAGCTAAAAGGACTCCTCCACTCCAACCCTTCTCACGTCGTCAATGGCCGCCGCAGTTCCTACAACAACCAGCGCCGGATCCAAGAAGACGCTCCAATCGTCATCATGAAACCTGTAACCAAGCCCCTACGAGGGCCGACAAGCGAGTTGCCTACGCTGCCGCCCAAAAGCGGCGCTGCACGCCAGGCCCCGCCGCTTCTCCGTCGTGAGCGCTCGCCTGTCGATCGTCTCGTGAGTGTAGGAAATGGGCGGAGGAATCGAGAGCCAAAGTCATCGGAGAGGCCGAGCTCGCCGGTGAACCGGCGACCACAAAATACGGTGGTCCACAAGAGTTTGCAGACACAAAGGAGGACCTCACCTGGCGTATCCCCAAAGTCTAGTCCAAAGAGATTGGGGCCGGATTCTCTGGCTATCCGATCGCCGAGAAGCCGGCGGTTGACGGATCCATCTTCCGAGGAGAGGGCTCATTCACTGGCGGAGGACGATAACTCCACCACGTTTTCCAAAAACAGCAGTATTGCGTCCTCTCAATTGGACATCATGGTACAATTGCCTTTTCGCTCCTGCACAAACTATTTCAATTAACTCGAGATTGTTGTAAAATGTGAGTTTTGGCGCTGCAGAGACCCAAGGCAGAGGAGTACAGAGGACGAAATATCCTGGAGCGCTGCGACAAGCTCGTGCACAGCATCGCAGCTTTCACCGGGACGGTGCAATCGACGGAGTCGAACCTGCAACCAAGCCCCGTTTCCGTACTCGATTCGCTCGCATTCCTCAGCGAAGAGGGTTCGCCCTCCCCCCTAACCAAGCGCTCCATCGACTTCAAAGGTACTCCCAATACCCTACTCCTCGATCCCCTGTTGGCCCGAGTTTGTGGATTGTCACAGTTACAGCCTAATCCTATCCCCAGATCTTCTGACGGAAGACAGGGAGGAATCACAGTGGTCCTCGATCGAATCAACCATCGGAGGGGAGGCGGACGGCGGACCGGAGGGTGTCGATCCCGACTACGCCTACGTCTGTGAGGTCGTCCGCGCATGCGACCGCTACGGCGACGCGTGCGCTTCCGTGTACGCGATCCTGGAGAAGCGCCGAGCTGGCGACTCGTGCAAGGCCGGCCGTCCCCACCGCCGCCTCATTTTCGACACGGTGGCCGAGATCCTCAACCGGATGCGCCAGGTGTACCCCTGGGACGCCTTTTCGCGGGTCGTCAGCTCCCCTCCGGCACCGCGCAGGGTGGAGGTGCTACTTCGACGTGTATGGACAGATATACGGCACTTACGCGAGCTGGCATCGGAGGCGGAGTGCGGCATGGAGGACGCCGCCGTGGGTGGTGCGGTGCGGAAGGACATCGATGGAAGGAGGACAGGCGACGGATGGTCCCGGCCGGGCCCCGAGCTGTCCGACACTGTCCTTCAGATCGAGAGGCTAATCTTCAAGGACCTCGTCGCGGAGACAATCCGCGATCTCGCCACCGCTCGCCGCCTGGTTCCCCGCCGCAAGCTCGAATTCTAAGATCCAAAATCAAAATCTCGCGCTTGGATCGAGTTTGAACGGTGCCGATGTAACAAAAGTTGTAACAGTGACATTACTAAGAGGATGATTTCTTTCCCAAGGCACGTGGCCAGGTTGATATGGGCCCCCGCCGTCTGCGGATGAGCACGACGGGGGATGGCGCGAAAAATATTGAACGGTTTTTTTTGTGGCGGCAACGCAAATCCCACCAACTGCCTAACGTTGCGGCAGTCATATGGTGCTGTCTTAGGAGTCGCTTGCAATGCTCGTGCCCACGGCCCACCCGCCGTTGGAATGCTCGTGCCCACCCGCTTACTGCAATAAGACGCGGTGGGCCTCTGCTGCGCTCTAATGTCTCCATTTTGCGTACAACATGGGCCCACTCACTGCGCTTTTAGAATTACGTTGTTCTTCGTTCTTGGCTGGGTTGGGCAGATTTAAGTGGTTTTACTAAACTAATTATGCTATGGACAATTTCATGTGACTCGGCTGCAGGATCAGGCAGTGAATTGCGTCAGGTTGATTGGTTGAGTAAATTGTTCACCGATGAATACAAGGACGTTTGGGGCTGTGTATTAATGACTTCAACAGGAAAGGAGCTTTTTGTTAATTCAAAATAAATAGCGCGTGCTTGGGTATTTTGAAATGATTATGTATGATCTTATTTGAAAGCGGGATAGATGGTATACTAGATAGATGATTGAAATATTAACCGGAGGAAGGCTTTTAATCAAAGAGAAATCAAAGAGATAAGAATAAAGATTTTCTCTGCACATACTCAAAGGATCAGACAAACGTTAGTGTTAAAAATCAAGGAGGATCCCTAGCGAACGTCCTTCGACGTTCAAGTCAGTATAATGTCTAAGTAAAAAATTAAACAGTAGATATGTAGTAGAGCATATGCGTAGTAAAAATACGTTCCAAAGCATATATTGCCATCGGAAAGGACTCCTTTTATATACCACCTCTAATAATTAACCTCTATAATCATGAGATGACAAAGAATAACGGGTGTCATAAATTGTCGAATAAGGGAATATGTACTCTAGGAGGCGTATAGTCACCATCTTCCGTTATTCGTGTACACCCTTTTGTAACTAACGACGTTAATGAGGCGGTTAAAGGAATACGCTCTCGTAATATGTTGGCTAATAAAAAAGTAGAGTCACATTCGAGGAAGATTCTATTAAATGTCCATGTAATAACAGAAGAATATTCTTTAAGAATCAGTTGTTATTTTCTGACAAACTGTTGCGATTCTCTGACAATATGGTTCCTTGAAGATATCTTGATCGGATATTTAGTCGATTGGGTGTATATATAAAATTAGAGCACTAAGTATGGTAGGACGTTTGACCCTTAAGACCGTTCAGATATATGTTGTCTAATGTTGGAGATCTGATTATGAAGTAATGAGAAGTCAAGTCCCCTAGGTCCAGATGATTTTTAAGACCAACTGACCATATG
The DNA here is from genome assembly GCF_018446385.1 of Zingiber officinale. NCBI lineage: Eukaryota > Viridiplantae > Streptophyta > Magnoliopsida > Zingiberales > Zingiberaceae > Zingiber > Zingiber officinale. The sequence goes on from NC_055994.1 coordinate 139,287,080, forward strand.
TAGGGATACTTGTTTCTAAAGAATGGTAAACTGAGCCCCAAAAAACTCGAGCAGTACTTTCTGTCGATCATCCTTGTATTAGGAGGCCTGCCCCTGAAATGATGTCTGAGCTCTAGAAATCCGGTTAACTTTTTTTTCTAAGATTTGCCTTTTATGTTTGTTCGGCGAAGATAAGGATATTGAGTCTTGTAACCCTAGTCAGCTATATACCCAACCGCCCATGCCCAAAAGGCTGAGGAAATGAATAGTGAAAGCTTATATGTTTGACTGACTATATGTTATGTTGTATTTTGAGAATGAAAGGCTTGATCCCTAAGACCTGGACGAATATATTCTCGAACGTCCTTGTGGCAAGCCAGTCCTTTATTAAACTTGAGCGGCACGAAAACAATCAGTTATACGCTAAGTATCCTAGCAAAAGAGCGACACACTAGGCCCCTCAGGCTCGGTCGACTCTAGGGTCGGTCCTCCTTGTATTGAGACCCTTAGCGCTAGGCGAGGAGTCGTGCCTTGTTGAGAGTGATCCTTTGACTGTCACTTCCCCTTGACTAGACTGCCACCTTATCTCGACTTTGACTGTCCCGTCTTCCTGACTTTAACTGCCACCTTATACTTGGGTCCATTTGTAACAACCTATATTAGTTGCTCAGCTTGCTTGGGTGATATTTCGAAGGGAAGAAATGTATAAATTACAAGTGATCCACTCAAAAATGTCTAAAGACGAGCCATCGGTGAACTGTCTCTAGTGTTAACTAAATCGTTGGACTTCAAGAAAAAGCTAGGAAGATGGAGCCATAAGTGGAAGAAAGTCTCTGGTTAATAATGTTTGTAAGATTGTTAGAAGAAAAGAAGGAAACAGAGCGTTAGAAGGATGACTAGACGGTGTCATGGCTCAGCCACTTTGACTCTCAAGTCAGTAGGGAAAAAAAAATGAGAAGACGAATATGTTGGTACCCCGTGGTAGTTTTGATGTGATCAACAAAGTTAGGTTAGGTCCTGTTGATATTTAACCCCTGTGTTTAAGTGTGCAGAAGCTTAGAAGCACAGGAAGTCGAGTGAAAGACGCAACTAGCCAGAAGGACGACACGGGAGAGAGCCGATGAACTCAGTGCATTCGAGAGGCGAGGTGCTGCGAAAGAGTACACCGACAGATGAGAAGGACGCGCCTGGCGGTCCGAGGGACGAGAAGTCGAGAGAAACACTACTTGAGGAGAAAGTCGAAAAATGAGTTTGGGTGAGCCCTATTCCGGTTTGCCAAAATCACCCAAGCGAGTAGAGCAGCGGAAGAGCTAAAAGGGAGTTACGGAGCTGCTGGAGGTGCCCTCATTAGAGTTAAAGGTGCCTCCGTGCCTTTCAGTGGGAAGGCGCCTTAGACTGAGCAGAAGTGAACGTTGGCAAGGATAAAACTTTATCCTCGCTTGGCTCGCTGGAGGTGCCTTCCACCTTGTTGAAGGCACCTTCCAGCATTGCATAAGGTTTCTTAAGGGTTATAAAAGATCCTTGGACCTAGGAGATAGTTAATCAACTCTTGTATTCATTTCTTAGCAACTGTCTGAGCAATTAATCAATATAAGAGGCTTCTCCACCTTCATCGAAGGAGATTGCTTAGAGCCTTTTCATTTGTCTTGGATTAACAACCACCTAGATTGTAACTAAGTAAATCCCGTGTCTCATCTTTCAGTTTATAGTTGTTTAATTTTTTTAATTATACTATTGCTACTAATCTGAGTTGAAAGAACGAGAAAGGTGATTTTTTTACAGACAATTCACCTCCCATTGTTGGCCCCGTTGCGCCAACAGAACAGTAGTGGAGAAATGTGAATATGTGCACCTATTAATGTACCTATGCCCACAGGAGCAAACTCCTTTTATTGAGGTAACATTTTATCTTCATTAATTATGTGTCAAGCCACAATAAGTAAAACATCACATTGTTATATCTCTGCCCTATCAAATAGTCACATCGCTTATATCCTGTATTAATATAATTATACTGTCCCACACGCTATGATACTCCATGTGATGTATTTATGATGGTGTTAGCCCACAAAGCATAGAGCCTATTGGGTCTAGCCCATAAAAAAGAGGTCAAATTGGGTCAACAAAACCAAGCAATGCAGAGCAGTGAGCCGGGGGAGCAGAGCCCCTAGAGTCGAACGAGCTGATCTGATCAAAGGAAACATTGACTTGGGGGAGATGGACCTCTAGAGTAATATGGACCGCCAAAGTTCACTCTTAATCTTTTCTTTTTTAAGGAGTCGGGGGAGCTTCTGGTTGAGCGGACTGCAGTCGGGGGAGCTGAGCCCTTAAAGTCGGATAGACGAACGGTCTGGACTTTTGCTCAGCGTCCGAGATCTCAAGACTTCATGTTGAACGTCCGATTCACGACTTGTCCAGACTTCCATCTAGTGTTTGCAACTCCGGATTTTCATCTAGAGTTCTCAACACTAGGATTTCGTCTAAAGTCCTCGACCCGCTAAAACTTCGCCCAATCCCCCGGATCAGGACTTCCTTGTCTAATCGTAGTTAAGATTTTCCACCTGCCTAATCGCAGTTAGGACTTTCCTTTGCCTAAGATTACTTAAAACTTTTCTGCATACTTAGTTCAACTTGTTAGAAAATAAGACAACTTAACTTTGAACCCCTTTGTTATTATCAAAACACAGGTTTGATCGTCTGATGCTCCCTACACTAATATTATTCAGCCCCCTAGCACAAAAATCCTACAAAATGTAAGCCCACCTTATAGAGATTAAATCCACTCATGTGGACATAATCCTTCATGGCGGCCTCGCGTTGTGCTTGCGGAGGCTGCCTAGGTGTATATTAAGCACATAGATTTGACATACGTATGGCATCAGCCTAGTAACACAAAGCCTGATCATCAAAATATCAATAACACCTCGATGCAAAATACTGATAGTGCAGAACAAATTCACTACTTTCAATTCTATTGAGGTGTATACACTCACAATCCAATTAGCTAACATTAACGTCTGAAAGTTACTAGCGATAAATTGTGGGTGGCGATGTTCATTCTTGTCCATCAGCAGCACGAAGGGAACCAAGCTGCACCGGTGCTTGTGTTCCAACAACCTTTGACGATCCATAAGCGGACACATCATGTCCCTGAGTTTTTTCCTTTTCGATTTGGTCCTTTATCCAAAAATATGTAATTCTCAGGCCATCCTGTGGAAATGAAATAATTGTGCATCGTTAAGCTCCAATTTGTTCATCAGAAAAACACAGAAATAACAGGACTGCAAGATTTATTGGCATAACATGTACCTTGAGTTTCATGGTTGGAGCCCAACCAAGCTTCTCTTTGATCAAAGAGTTGTCAGAGTTGCGACCTCGGACACCCTCAGGACCAGGAATATGATGGATTGGAAGGTTCTTATTTTCAAAGCTAAGTACTATTTCAGCCATCTCATTCATGCTCACCATTTCATCACTACCAATGTTCAAGGGTTCTCTGAAGTCTGATTTTGTCAATCTGAACAGACAAAAATAAAAGAGAATGTCTAGACTTTGGATTCAAGTAATAGTATCAGAGTTGTCCATATCTAAACCTCGAGCAAGAAGTTGGCAGAATATCTAGACTTTGGATTTAAGTAATAGTACATCACTAACACTTAAATAGATGGCATTTGTCATGGTAATTACCTTAAAACACCTTCAACACATTCATCGATAAAGGTGAAAGATCGAGTTTGCAGGCCGTCTCCCCACATCTCAAACTTATCTGTGGAAGTCAATGCTTTGCGGCAAAAGGCAGCTGGGGCTTTCTCCCTCCCACCTGTTACAGGGAAGTTTAAAAGTTATGATAATTCCAATGAGATTTTATTGCAAATAACACATGATGACTTACCTTTCCAAGTTCCAAATGGGCCATAGATATTATGAAATCGTCCAATCCGACACTCAATGCCAAAGTCCTTATTGTAGTGCTTGCACAACTCCTCAGTGGCAAGCTTTTCCAGCCCGTAGGCATCTTGAGGCTACAGTGATCAAAATCAACTATTAGATTGTTATCAAAATTGTAGTAAAAGCAAGAACAGACATTCTTTGTTAACTACTAGAGACAACAGATAAGATCAAAAATCTCATTTTAATGTCTATTCAATTACAAACCTCAGCAGGCCAAGCATCAGATTCCTTCAAGCTTACATTAGTCTCCAACTGCTTGAACTCAGGGTAGATGCAAGCGCTTGAAGCATAAAAGAACCTGCATGTATTCACATTCGAGTTGTGTTTGTATTAGCAAATTAGCATACAAGAGAATTTCTCAAAAGTTGGATTTCGTAAAATATTAAGCATGACCAGCAGACATTAATATAAAAAAAGAGATCAATCTTGATAAAATGAACATGAAAAAGAAGAAAAAAATAGTCAAGGATTAGCCAAAAGTATTACCATTAACCTTAAAGGCACTGACTAGCATTCAACTTCATTCTGACAAGGTGTCAAAATGATGTGATGTGTGTTTGAGCAGGCGCAGAAGATATAAGTGGACCATGTAGATCATGCTTGGTAAACTAGCAAGCAGGAACAAAGGATGACCACCAATCCAAACAACCAAAATTTTGTTGTCAACTGAATATATTACTCATAGATCATGTGCTCTTTTTCAACTTTTCCTGTGATTAATTCTGTTGATTTCATTTCACAAATCATTTGTCAACTACTTTTATTGTATCATACAGTAAGATTTTGATGGGCCAAGTAGGTCATGCTTGATAACACTAACAAGCAGGATATAGTACAACCACAAATCCTAACTACCAAAATTTTGTCATTGACTGAATACATTACTCAAATATTAGGTGTTCTTTTATAACTTTTCATGTCGTTAATTTTTCCAATTTCAATTCATGAAACATTTCTCAAATACTTGCGGAAAGTATCATCACTCCTGAAAAAAGAGCCATCTTATGATGAACAAAACTGCAGGTTTTATTTTTCTTGTATTACACAGTAAGATCTTTATCGATACAACAGAAAACGTATGATCTTCACAAGCATGATAGTCCTCATTATACTATTTAAACTCAACCATCTGCAGTTCATCATCTTGTTAGACAGCAGAATCTATGTTGAGAATTATTGAGCGCACATGTTTTAATGCAATAAGCATAAAATCAATAATTCAAATAGGAGAATAAAGATGAAACTATAAACTACCTTTTCACACCATTAATCCTTGCAGCTTCGATCATGTTGAAACTGATCATAGTATTATTGTACATAATAACTGAATGATTTGACTGAATGAAACCCATTCCTCCCATATCAGCAGCAAGATTAAACACATGGTCTGCTCCACTTGTGACCTTCAAACAATTATCCATGACCCTCAGATCAACAAGATGGAATTCATGACAGAACATATCCTCAGTCATGTGCTCATTCTTCTTCCAATCGGAAGCAATAATATAGTGGCCTTCACTCTTCAAGCGCCTAGCAATATGTGATGCGATAAAGCCACCAGCTCCTGTGATGCAGATCCGCAACTTCTCAGAAGGCCAGTATGGCTCCCTCTCCAAGTTCCCATAAGTGTATTCCCCATAGTCAGTCACATTATTTCCTGTAATACCCATCCTGCAACATATTTTAAATATACACATTTTCAGAAATATAAAGCCTAATAGTTTCATGGAAAAAAAAATACCTGAATTAAAAGAACAAGAACAAGCGAATCAACAATGAAATAAGTATGACAAGAAGGGAGAAACTAGCAGGAAACATATTGATCCTGTCCAAGAGCGCTGGCGGGTGAGTCATCGGTGAGTTGGCATTATTGACTTGACTGTCAATCGCCAGGCTACATAAAGGCCGTAAGGAGATCCCCCGAGGCCTATTAGGAGAGAAGACAAAGGACGAGAGGTTAGAGGGATAGCCAGGGAGTTTCCTAGTGATGTCACTCTGATGCTCAAGAGTATTCCGTCATCCCACAAGGGATGGAAACCACAATTCTTTTTTGTTCGCCCCCTAAGTCTCGTGTCTTGGTCTGCTTGCTGGCAACGTGAATTACCTCCCCCTCCCATCCTACCTGCTAGCAGTCCTTCACCCCTAGTTGTTCAGCTTCCAACTCCATACGCAGACGGTCGAGGATCCACAGATGCCAATTTTTTTCATCCACTTGATCCTACTCCACTTGAGGTCATTACCTCGACTTCCCTCCCGCCACCCAACCACATTCTTGAAAACTTCCACAGTGTCTTACCCTTTTAATCAATGGGGCATGAACCTTGTGGGCCCTTTCCTGGTTGGACCCCAACATAAGAGGTTTCTCCTAGTAGTCGTGGATTACTTTTCTAAATGGATCGAGACAGCCCCAGGCCCTAATTACGGAGGACGTCATTCAAAAGTTTCTATGACAGCACATAGTTTGTCGATTCGAGATACCTCATAAGCTCGTCTTTGATAACGGGCGACAATTTCAGGGTCGACAACTGAGGAAATGGTGTGAAGGGTTGAGCATTCAGCAAGTCTTCACCTCGGTGGCTTACCCATAAAGCAACGAACAGAAGTAATTAATCGGGAGATAGTGCGAGGACTTAAAATTAAATTGGACCACGTTGGAGGCAGCTGGATCGACAAATTCTCACAGATGGTGCCAATTTGATCCTATCCAAGAATGCTAGTGGGTGAGTCACCAATGAGTTGGCATCGAAGTCAACTTGACTATCAATCGTCAAGCTACACGAAGACCGTAAGGAGATCCGCCAAGGACTATATAGGAGAGAAGACGAAAGACGAGGGGTTAGAGGGACAGCCAGGGAGTTCCCTAGCGATGTCACGCCGATGCTCAAGTTAGGGTTTCAGTGGAGTGAAGAAGATGAACAATATTAGGGTTTGTGAGAATGATGTGCGCATATCTCTTCTCATGAGGGTCAGCTACCTTTTATAGGGTCGGGATTGTCTGCCACATGCTCCTCGTCTCTCGCGACCGTTACCACGTTCCTGGAAATAAAAGATCATTATAGTCCATTTATTTCGGAGTAAATAGTTATATTTTCTACCGTTCTCGCAATAATAGTTGCGTGGTCCATGTCTCCCATGAATAATAGTTCATCGTTTTAATTCTTGACAACTGAGGCCGTTTCGATTTAACCAGAGGGAGTCTGAAAATCAAGTCGGGGGTCGGGAGCAGGAGTCAACAGCACAACTTCTTTGCCTTTTGCTTGTCACCCTGGCAAGACTATTGGCCTTTTCCAGTCACGTGGCTTTCGTTGATTACTCTTATATCATTAATCTTCCCCTTAAGTCTAGTCAAGAGAGGCAAAAAACCGATTGACTAGACTAGTATGATGTGGCAGGACATCCTTTTTTATCTTGATTATTCAGACACGTGGCAAAGAACAAATCCAAGGCATGATTTTTACCCAGATCTGTGCCTTAATTGTGGCCATGCCTCTTAAATATAGGGCATGCTTTATCAGCTTTGGCGTCTAAACCCTGAAGGTGTCATTGGCTCTGAGGTTATATCACATTAATGCAAGGTGATCCTAACAGGGAAAACTAACCACCTATCTCAATGTAATGATTATTAGGAATTGTTACAATCTATGTTTGATCGAGCGGTCAGTGATCCTTCTTGCTTTCAAGATGGTCTAGATCTAAGCGTCCTGATCAGATGCCCCACTATATAAATAAGATTACGAGGGTTGTTGTCACTTTGTGCAACCCTTGTTTGTGCGTATGTCGATCTTCTTCGTCTTCGCTTCAAGTTATCTGCATTTCTATCCTTGAGTAAGTCCCTCATCTCCTCGCTTGTTGAAAGTTTACCTGCCTATCTTTGGCCTTCCCTTTCCTTGCCAGTACCTGTATCCTAGTATTGGTCTTGTGATGGTTGCGGGATCTTCGTCTACTCCTTGGTACCGGGTCAGTAGAATCTAGTTTTAGTAATTCTTCGTTAGTTCGAATAAGGGTCACCTATGGGATTCTATCCTACCATGTCCTAATACTCCCCAATAGTAATGACCGTCCCTATCGTCCCCCTTTGGGATGTGTAACCTTTTTCCAAAGTCATCTGATAAGTGGGCTACTCTTTCCTATTCCCGCTTTCTTCGCCGAGGTGTCTTAATCTGTCCGTATTTCTTTATCCCAGTTGGGACCCAATTCATTATGTATCTTAACCGGAATAGAGTTATCTTGCTCTACCTGTATCGAATCCCCATATCAACTCGACTCTTCCACTGCTTCTTTTATCCAAAGAAAATGAAGGATTGAGTATTTTTCTTTTCCTCTCAAGTTGGTCATGACCTATTCAAGAGCCTTTCGTCATTCCACAAGGGATGGAAACCACAATTCTTTTTTATTTGTTCCCCAATCCCGTGTCTTGGCCAGCTCACTAGCAATGCGAATTACCTCCCCCTCCCGTTCTAAAAAATTATCACTTGGAGCGAGAGCATTTTCGTACCCTAAAGCAACTACAAGATTTGATGCTTGACAACACTTCCTTATTGGAGGAAGGGTTGCTTCGCCTGTTTAGGCTGAGCCCCATTTCTACTCCTCTTCAACTCTCTTTCGGTAAGCTTTTTCCCTCTTCTTTGAGCTTTGATTTCTAATTGAAGGTTTATCTTTATTCCAGCAGCCACCACCATATTGAAAGTCTTTTTGGGCCAAGCGATGAGGTTGTCGGACATTGAACTAGAGGTCCGTGGCCAGGAGATCGCCGACTCTACCAGGGAGGCAACGATTAACAGAGAGGCTCCAACCGATCCAACACTAATTTTGACGGAAGTCGCACCTCCTACACCAGCAAGGCGCGGAGCCCACAAACTCAGAGGACTCGGGGGCCCTCCTACAAATAACTCACAAGTGGCACCGATTGTTTGAGCGCAACCGCTCTCCACCTAGGGCTCGGGACTCGGTTTCTCCTCTCGGGTCACAGAATTCTTGGGCTGGGTTTTCACCCACTAGCGGCCCTTTGCCCTTGCCTATTCAACTTCCAACTCCACCCGCAGAGACAACCGAAGATCCCACAGATGCCAATTTTTTGCATCCACTTGATCCTACTCCACCAGACGTCATGACCTCGACTTCTCTCCTGCCAAGGGACGTAGGGGCCAACTCCTCGCACCTCCCATTGGAGCTCGGCCTCCTGGCCCCTCAAACCAGGATGACTACCATGCCCCCCAAGGACCAACATCCCCAGAAGAGTTCCACTTAGACCCCACTCTCCTTGGCCCGGTAGCGGCGAGGTGGAAGGAAGCTAAGGCAGCTGCAAAAAGTCTTTCCCTCAGAGCTCTAGTGGAGGAGCTGATGGGATTTGGGACCGATCATATGTCAAAGGTGATGGTCTTCAGCAGGTGATTCTTGAAAGTGTGGCTAGGTCGCCAGGAAATGCGTACTCATATAACTGAATTGGAGGCCCAGTTGGCTGCCCTGAAGACCAAGGCTTCCTTGGTGCAAATAGAGCTAACACGCCTAAAGAACTTGACGGATGACTCGGTTGCCAAGCAATCACAAATCCTCCGTTTGAGGAAAATCATAGCCGAGAGTAGTCTTCAAGTGAAGTATGAGGTGGATCAGCAAAAAAGAGAGATCGATTCCCTAAGAACCCTGAATAAAAAGTTGGAATCGGGGAGGCAGAAACAACTGAAGGATATTAAGAAGTTAAAGACTGTGGGAGCTGAAGCGGGGAAGGTCGCCACCCGAGGCGACCTGAATGCCTACCAAAAAAGGCTTAATCTTTTAAGGGTGGAACTGAAATACACTTGGGGAGAGGTTGAATCGGCTAGATCTTTGGCAGAGGATCGACTGCGTGGGTTGGTGGAATCAGCTTGTAGCGAGACAGAGGCCACTCTTGCAGGAGTCGAGAACGAGCTTCGGGCAGCATTGGAGATTGCCCATCAAGAAACAGAAATTACCCAAGCCTTTGCTGCGTCCCAACTCTATAAGCTTAGGACTACTTTTTCAGAGGCTGAAGTATTGAAGGTCTCTAAAGTCGAACTATGAATAGCTCTCGAAGCCCAAACATGCCAACTAGCAGGCGCAATGGCTGAGCTCTCAGAATATTACACCAGGGAAGACGTCCATTGGCTGCTAAAAAGAAAGAATTCCTTCACTCTGAAGAATTTTATAGCATGGTGGGCACACATTTTACCTTAATGGTGCGATATAGCGTGGATGCCGCCTTGCAGTAACTAGAAGAGTCCGGCCACTTGTCCGCCGACAATCCTCTACTGTCTATTAAGCTATCTAGGATCTCCGATAACCTCTCCGAGGAAGATGTAGCAGACTTCACCTGAATATCCTCCTGTTCATGATTAATTTAATTGTAATCAACCTCTTTTAATGAAGCTTTTTGGTTTCTCAATTCCGATGCTAGATATGCCTTCTTGACTTGTATTTTGATAGAATTTTTAATGATTGGTTGTGTTGTGACCTGGACTTTGGCTACACAGGGTTGGGGAAATTAGGGGCATAGGTCATACATATATATTTCGCACGTGAAGTTGATATCATAGCCACACGGATCTCGACCCGACTATATTCGAGTTGGGGAGTTTAGACCCTGAAAAGGACACGGACGATACGATATATGTTCCTCGCACAGAGGAAGTTGATATCGCAGTCACATGGATCTCGACCCGACTGTCTAAATTGGGGAGTTTGGACTCTGAAAATGACACAGGCAATATGATATATGTTCCTCACATGGAGGAAGTTGATATCGCAGCCACATGTATCTCGACCCGACTATATCCAAGTCGGGCAGTTTAGGCCCTGAAAAGGACTCGATTGGACTATCTTCGCCTCCTGGACCTCAACTTCCCCTGGCACATCCTTTGTCGATAGGCCATAAGTCAAGAAGCTGCTTGCTCTCTTGTCTCAATGATCAGGTTGAGGTCCAGGAGGCGAAGATCCGTATTTTCTGGTCCATAAGAGGTTTTTTGTGTAGATTCTTCTTCCACTTCTATCGGGGCAACCGCTTCTCCACCGTAGACAATGTGAAAGTAATTTTAAGTCCCTACACTATCTCCCGATTAATTACTTCTACCTGTTCGTTGCTTTATGGGTAAGCTACCGAGGTAAAGGTTTCCTAAATGTCCAACTCTTCGCACCATTTCCTTAGTTACCAACCCTGAAATTGTTGCCCGTTATCAGAGACGAGCTTATGAGGTATCCTGAATCGGCAGAGTATGTGCTGCCATAGAAACTTTTGAACGATGTCCTCCATAATTTGGGTTGGGCTGCCTCAACTCATTTAGAAAAGTAATCCATGGCTATTAGGAGAAACCTCTTCTTTTGGGATCCAATCAGGAAAGGGCCTCCATACCCCACTGATCAAAAGGGTAAGACACTGTGGAAGTTTTCAAGAATATGGCAGGGTGGTGGGAGAAATTTTGGTGCTTTTAGCACTAGATGCAGGAAGCAACGAACCGAGCAGTATCTACTTGCAATATTAGCCAAAAGTATCTAGCCAGTAGTGCCTTTCAAGCTTGGGTCCGCCCTCCGATGTGGTTCCCGCAAATACCTTCATGGATTTTCCTCATAACATAGTCAGCATCATTGGGGCTAAGACATCTGAGGAGGGGGCGAGAAAAAGACTAACGGTATAGTGTGATCCCATTTAAAGTGATATGAGGAGATCTCCTTTTGAGTAGCTAAGCCTCCTAGTAATCCGAGGGTAGAGTTCCTTGCTCTAGATAGACAATGACAAGTAATCTCCAATAGGCAGGTGTATCCTAATTTAGGATTTGGTCAATTTGAGCCACCAGCAAGGTTTGAGTTACCAAATTATCAGGAGTCCAGGTGGCCATTACGCTTGCTATCTTGGCTAACGCATCTGGTCTTTGATTTTTCGGCTCAGGGAATCTTGTATATATTGGCTTCTTGGAACCCAACCTTAAGTTTTTCAAAGAGCTCCAAGTAACACCTAGCCAGTCGTTTCATGTCTCAAAGTTCCCAGCTAACCACTCGGGAAGCCCCGACTTGTTTAGCAGCTTGGAGTCTTGCTGGTAAAGCTTCATATTAGACCTCTTTATTAGAGGCCTAAAAGTTCAGTCGTATGGAGAATAGGAGCACATTATCTCGGGGAGAAATTGATAGGATCCCGACTGCACTGTCATACTGAGTGGATGATTTGTCTATGTATATTTTCCAGATTCCTTCGCTCTCTTGGTCAGGAACTTCAACGAGGAAATCAACCAAGGCCTGAGCTTTGATAGTCGTTCGTGGTTGATACTGAATATCATATTCACTTAGCGGCCCACTTGATCAACTTGTCGGAGATCTCGGAGTTCGTTAATACACGACCAAAACTACTATTGGTGAGAACCATGATGGGGTGGGTCAATTTCTCTAAGTTAGTGTACCTGCTTTCTGCTTCTTTTATTAGATGACTGAAGAAGTAAATTGGGTGTTGGCTGTCGTCTATCTTCCATAGTAATACCATAGCAACAGCTCCTCCTGAGGCTGATAGATACACCCGTAGCTTTCCCCAGCTATTGGTTTGGCCAGAAGTGGTAAGCGGGCCAAATATTCCTTCAGTTTCATGAAGATGTTGTGACACTTTTCATCACACATGAATTTGGAAGCTTTTTTCGACATTTTAAAGGGTAAACTTCGATCGGCGAAACGGGAAATGAACCTAAACAACGTCGTGATGCGACCCACTAATCTCTGTACTTCTTTGAGGTTGCGAGGGGGTGGAATGCTTTGGAGGGCTTGGATCTTCTTTGGATTAGCCTTGATTCCTCTCTTAGTCACCAGATACCCAAGGAACTTTCTTCTCTTGACTCCAAATAGGCATTTACTCAGGTTGAGTTTGAGCCTGTATTGCCTCATATTATCACATGTTTCTTCAATGTCTGCAATTAAGCACCCAATCTGGGTAATTTTGATTAGGATGTCATCTATGTATACTTCGATGTTCCTCTCGATTTGATGTTCAAATACTCGATTCATGAGTCATTGATAAATAGTTCCTGCATTCTTTTGTGCAAACGACATAACCGTATAACAAAAAAAAACTAACAGAGGTGATGAAGCTGACTTTTTATTGATCGTCTATAGCCAAAGAGATTTAATAATACTCCTCGTAGGTGTCCAGTATACATATGAACTCACATCCAATGGTTGAGTTCACCAATGGTATATGCGAGGCAGGGGTAACAATCTTTTGGATAAGCTTTGCTGAGATCCCGAAAGTCGATGCAGACCCTCCACTTGCCCCCTAGTTTGGACACCAATACTACGTTGACCAACCAGCTCAGGAATTGGACTTCCCGGATGTGCCCCACCTCCTTTAGTTTCTTGATCTCTGTCTGGATGGTAAATGTCTCCCTTATGTGCTAGCCACTATTCCCAAGGCTAGTAGCACCCGTGATTTACCTCCTCCGTGTTGGTTCTGGGACGGGTTGGCGAGGGTACTGGGGGCGAGCGTATTCACCTTTTGCCACCACTTGATCTCCGCCTGGATCACTTGATTCTATTCGGGCGAAAAGTTTCGCTTCTTTTGTCGGATGGGCCAGGCATCCGGGAGTATTTTCAATCGGTGAGCCATCACTGTCAAGGAGACTCCCGTGACCTCTCTAGAAAACCAAGCGAAGACATCATGCTTGTGTGACAAGCACACGATCAATTCTTGCTTCAGCCCCGGATGAAGATCACTGGCTACTCGAGTGGTTCTGTCTGCTAAGTCAAGATGAATCCGTACATCCTTTTTGTCCTCGACTAGACGAGACTAGGGATCTCAGGCGAAATTGCTAAGAGGTTTCTTCACCAAAGATCTAAAAAAGTCACCATCTATCAGCCCCTGAGAGAAGGCGTTGACGTGGATCTCAGGCGTGACAGACGGAGCTATAAGGATCTTATGCGCAAAACAAGACAAGCTCAGCAGAATATATTTTTAAGATCCTTCTAGAAAATCCATGCGAAGGAAATCGCATACTAGTTGGATCTAGAGTTCTACCTTTGTTACGTAAACACAAACTCCTGACAGCAACTTTGTCATCATTAGATCTCAGCATGATCAAGTGTTCGCGCCTCTTTCGGTATCCATACGAACACGTTCCATCCGTCTCACAAACTCACAAACTTGGAGAAGAGAAACCACCTAAGGTTGTGCTAGCAACCAAAAAAGGAGATTTCGGCCAAAGAGGAAGAAAGATTAGAAGAAGAGCAAGAACACAAGTGTATCTTCATGAAATGAATCAAAACCCCTTTTGTACTCATTCAATCAATTGTCTTAATGTCAATTTCCTTAATTGACATTAATATCTATCATCATTCAATGCATGATCAATTCAAAATTGATCATCTTTTTGCTTTTCATCCAATGCATGATCAATTTTAAATTGAACACTCCTCTTCCTTGATGAATTCTAATTCATCAAGTCACTCAATAAGTTTCACTCATTGATCCTCATCAATCCGAATTGACTCAATAAGTTTAATTCAAATTAGACTCAATCCAATAGTTGGATCCAATTGAGTCTAACTCAATGAGTCTAATTCGGATTAGACTTAATCCATTGATCCATCATATGAACTCATCTCCAAATTAACATGTTCTTTGTGTGAGTGACCCAATAGGTTCTCGTAACGTTAGCAATGTCTCTAAAATCATTTTAGATACATAAACAATGAGTGACATCTAGCAATGCATCGTTGCTATCCAAGTGACGAGAATGTCGAGATCCGACCTATCCTTTCCGTGTCTATTATCTTGTATGACTCAATCCTTCTATTCTTGATTTCTAGATTAATCAATGAGACATGTACCGTGTCATTCTTTTATCAATCTGTGTTTCTTGATCAGCAGACATACTCAATCAAATAAGCTCAATATCTCATATTCATTTGAACATGGTCATGCATTCTTGTGTCCTACTAAACAAGAGACTCACAGATATCACTTCCATCATATAAAAGGGATGGATCTCATCTACATCACTCACATCCCTCCTCCGTATAACTTATTGCATTGCACACCCAGTGATCGACTATATAGTCCACCTTGTTACAGGTGACGTTTGTCGATACCAAGGTACAGAATTACTTATGTAGGGAACCGTAGTGACTTCAAGTCTAAGGACTATTCATACTAATAGTCACTATAAGAATGTTTATGACACTCATATAATGATCCATGAAACATAATAGTCATTATGAGAATGTTTATGACACTCATATAACAATCCATAAAACATTCTTATGGGGATTCATTCAGCACATATTCTCTAATATATACTCATATGTCAACCAATATCTCATATCCATGACTTGTGAGATTAAGTTATCCATTGACCTACATGCTAGTCTCAACACATTAATATTGCCCTTGTATATTAATGTTTGACTAGGAATAGTTAAAAGTAGCATTCTATATATGTATCTACAATATCCCACTATCAATTCAACCAATTGATATATTGTAGACTAGAACCTACTATTATAGGACATTATTATACTTATTCATTTGGCACTGAACTAAAGTAAATACAATAACCAACTTTGTAATTAATGAAATATGATACAAAAAGTACCATTATCAATCGTCTCATAATTGGTACTAGGATCAATACTAACATGAGCATCCATGGCGATCTGACTGAACCGCTATAGTTAATCTTTCAACGGCTTCTTGACCTTCTATTTGAGGGTGAATAGATTGCGCAGAGTCTTTTTATACAACCAGCTAGTGGCGAAGTGTTGCAAGAACATGGTTCTAAATTCGTCAAAGGTGCGGATTGAGGAGGCGGGAAGTCGCCTAAGCCACCTTGTGTTGGCCCGAGAGGGTTGTCAAGAAAATCTGACACTTTATGTCATCTATGTACTAGTATAATAAGGAGGCATTTTCGAACTTGCAGATATAATCTTCTGGATCGGTAGTTTCGTTGTACTCCCTAATCTATAGCGCCCGAAAATGTTGAGGTAACTTATCTCGAAGGATCCTGGCCGAAAATGGAGGGCCCGATAGAGTCTTGCCTTTGCTTGATAGGAGATTCCTTCTGTTCGAGGGATTTCGATATGGAGTGCCTCTAAAAGATTCTAGAGACGCCTCTCGTGCCACTGACATGCCCCCAATAGTGGGGATCGCTACCAGAGGAGCTTCCCTTGGTAGGGTCGTCCTAGGGTCGAGTACTTGTGGCACTACCGATGATCCAATAGGGACTCTGTCAGGGGAGCACTGTGGGCGACGTTGATTGTTGTGATTGCCCTTACAACATTGTTTGTACGGTCGCGGCGACCAACTTGTTGAAATCTTCGGTTGCCATGGTGATTGGTGATGACATTAGACGCACCAATGTCTTCCATCTCAACTTCTCAGTTCAAGTCCTAGCTCAGTGTTCCCACAGATAGCACCAATTTGATCTTGTCCAAGAACATTGGTGAGTAAGTCACCGGTGAGTTGGTGTCAATGTCGACTTGACTGTCAATCGCAAGGTTACACGAAGACCATAAGGAGATAGGAGAGAATATGAAGGACGAGAGGTTAGAGGGCAATCAGGGAGTTCCTTGGTAATGTCACTCAGGTGCCCAAGTTAGGGTTTCGATGGAGTGAATAAGAAGATGATCAATATTAGGGTTTGTGAGAATGATGTGTGCATACCTCTTCTCATGGGGGTCGGCTACCTATTATAGGGTTGGGATTGTCCACCACATTCTTCTCCTTTCTCACGACCATTACCACGTTTTTGGAAATAAATGGCCATTATGGCTCATTTATTTTGGAGTAAATAGTTGCATTTTCTGTCGTTCTCGCAATAATGGTTGCATGGTCCACGTCCCCCATGAATAACAGTTCGTCGTTTTAACTTATGACAGTTAAGGTCATTTCGGTTAACCAGAGGGAGTCTGAAAATCGAGCCAGAAGTCGGGAGTCAAAGCACACAACTTCTTTGACTTTCGCTTGTCAGTTTGGCACTATTGACCTTTTCTAGCCATGTGGCCTTGATTACCCCATATCATATATATATATAATTAAAGAAACGAAAAAACATAAAACAAGGGCAATTCTAATATTCAAAATGGCATAAGTATTCCCATATTAAAACCAGATTGGGAGTAAGCAAACAATCAATGACAAATTGAGTAGCACCACTAGAGAAACTCTCAAAGCGGGGCATGTTACGATGTCAACCTAACATTAACATATTAAAAAATATTAGAAGAAAAAAATGGAATAATCTTGTCGAAGGAGAGTGTTGCGTAAAAAGGTGGGGCAACACCTCTCAACCTCTAACGTAGAAGAAGAGGAAGAGAGAAAAATATCGCATGGAGTAACAAGACAAAGATGCACAAGAAAGAGCAAACATGAGGAAGGAGAAGAAAAGAGGAAGAAGAAGAGTTATCGTGATTCGGTGATGTGCCTACTCCACAAAAATAACCGAAACTTTATTAGAATTCTCTCTACACAAGAAAATCACATTCCATGGTTCTTGTGATACAATAGGTTTACAATAATCCCTATAAATAGTGCTTAAACCCATGACCCGGTAAAATCATAACAGAATTCTATTACGAAAAAATCTTAATAGATTTTTCCTTCCATAACGCCCCTTGCATTGACTTTCATCTAGATATGAGTCACCCGTCAACAATCTCCACCTTGGCGAATATTCACCCGTTCGAAGAACACGAGTATCTGAACAAAATTTCACTTGGATTTCTGGGTCTAAGCTTCCTTCCTATAGTGTCTAGAAATATGGATCAAGCTCAAGCAATGCTTAAACTTCTCTGTAATCTCTGGCTTTGTCAATATATCTGCAGCATTGCCTATAGTATGAACATTCTTAAGTTGAATTCCCCCAAAAGTAATCAGCTCTCTGATCTTGTGAAACCTCACATCAATGTGCTTGGTTCTCGCATGATATACCTGATTCTTCTCCAAATAGATAGCACTTTAACTATCGCATAACAACTTGACTTCACCTTGCTAAACACCCAGTTTTCTGACCAACCCTATAAGTCATAAAGCTTCCTTCTCTTCAACTGCTGCTATGTACTCCGACTCTGTAGTAGACAATGCAACAATAGATTGTATCATAGATTTTCAATAAATAGATCATTCTGGCACAATGAACACGTATCCTGTAATAGACCTCCTGTCATCTAAATCTCCTGCATAGTCTACATCTACGTACCCATCAACTAAAGGATCTTCCGGTTGTCTATTGAACATGATGTCATAATCAATTATATTTCTTAAATATTTGAAAATCCACTTCACTGCATCCCAATGTGGTCGACCGAGATTTGAGAGAAACTTGTTTACAATACTAACTGCTTGCGTCAAATTTGATCTCATGCAAACCATGACATACATCAAACAACCAACTGCATTGGCATAAGGAACCTTTGATATATCTTGGATCTCGTTATCCGTCTTTAGACACTATACTGGATAACTTGAAGTAATGCACCAGGGGTGTACTCACCGACTTTGCATTATTCATGTTGAACCTATCAAGCACCTTCTCCACATAGATACGTTAAGACAACTATGATCTCCCTAGAGATCTATCCCTGTGAATCTCCATCCCAAGAATCTTCTTGGCCTCTCCCAAATTTTTCATGTCAAATTCCTTACTCAGTAGCCTCTTTAATTTATCAACCATTTTCATCTTCTTTGCAACAATGAGCATGTCATCTACGTATAATAGTAAGAATCAAGACTCTTCACATATATGCAACAATCATACTTACATCTCCTGTATCTGTTTTGAATCATGTATGAATTAAAACGTTTGTACCATTGCCTAGGAGATTGTTTCAATCCATAGAGGGATTTCTTCAACTTGTAAATCAACCATTCTTGTCTGAGCTAACTAAATCCCTCAGGTTGTGACATAAAAATCTGCTCCTCCAAATTTCCATGAAGAAATGTCGTCTTTACATCCATTTACTCCAGCTGCAAATTGTGATGTGCCACTAAAGCCAACACGGTCTAATTAACGTATATTTTACTACTGGAGAGAAAATTTCTTCATAGTCAATCTCCTTTCTCTACGAATACCCCTTTGCTACTAACCGAGCCTTGAACTTCACTTCTTCTCCTCTGACATTGCTTCTTTCTTCTTGAATATCCACTTGCACCCTATAGCTTTCTCTCCTTCAGGAAGTTCCACTAGATCTTACGTTTGATTCTTATGCAACGACTCTATCTCCTCTGTCATAGCACCCGTCCACTTGTCCTTCTTAGAGATATGTATCACCTACTGAAAAGATATAGGGTCTCTGCTACTAGTGATAAGCGCACAAGATACCAAGTCTTCAAATCCGTATATGGTGGATGGTTTTACGACTTGTCTCATTCTGCCACCAACTATAGTACGATGCTCTGTGTGCTCTAAGCTAGAATCATCGGAGTCATGAGTCTCTAGCTCCACCTGTACAACATCTTTTTCTATGTTATTCTGTGGTATTTCCTTTCCTTCTTCCTGAGTACATTGTAGCATAGCCTTCTCATCAAACACCACATCTCTACTTATCATCATCTTGTTTGTCTTAGGATATCAAAGCTTGAAGTTTTTAACTCCTTTCTAATACCCCAGAAAAATACACTGCTTTTTGACTTCGCATCCAGCTTTGATCTTTCCTCATTAGATATATGCATATAGGCTGGACATCCAAAAACTCGAAGATGCGAGTAATCTACTTGATTCTCTGTCCATACTTCCTCTGATACTTTGCCTTCTAGTGTTGTCCTTGGTGATCTATTAATGAGATAACATGTCATGTTAACCGCTTTCGCCCAGAAATTTTTTCCTAGCCCTACATTCAGCTTGAGACATCTTGCATTCTTAATGATTGTCCTGTTCAACCATTTCGTCACCCCGTTCAGCGAGGTGTCCTGCAAACCGAGAAATGTCTCATTATCCCATGCTACTCACAAAATTCTTGAAACTTTGAATATGTGTACTCAGTCTCATTATGTGACCTAAAGCATTTGATCTTCCTTCCGATCTGGTTCTCCACTTCAGTTTAAACTTTACAAAAATTTTCGACTTGTGACGCATAAAGTATGCTCAGACCTTTCGTGAATAATCATCAGTACAATTCACAAAATACAAATGCCCTCCACGTGATGTTACACTGGCTGGTCCTCAAAGATAGTCCAAGATTCCCTCTATCTTGTTTGTTGTCGTCTTGAATTGCACTTTGCACTATTTTCCAAGAACACGGAATTTGTAAAATTAAGCTTACACGTCTTGACATCTGTACAAAGCAAAACCTAAATTCTCGTGTATTGGGAACCACGAGTTAGGTCTTTATATAGAAAAGAAGATATACACCAAAAGACAAAAATACCCCTATAATTATTCTAACACTCCCCCTCAAGCTTGAGAATATAGATCATATACACCAAGCTTGTTACATATGTAATCAATCCGGGGACCTCTAAGTGACTTAGTGAATATATCTGCTAGCTGATCATTTGAGTTGACAAAACTAGTAGATATTTCTCCAGATATGACTTTCTCTCTGACAAAGTGACAGTCAACTTCAATATGCTTTGTTCTCTCATGAAAGACTGGATTTGAGGCAATATGCATAGCGGCCTGGTTGTCACATATGAGTGACATTTGTGTAACCTCTCCAAACCTTAGTTCCTGAAGCAACTGTTTTAACCATATAAGTTCTTAACTAGCAATGGTCATGGCTCGATATTTTGCCTCTGCACTGGATCTTGCCACAACATTCTGTTTTTTACTTTTCCAAGAAACAAGGTTACCTCCGACAAATATACAAAATCCAGAAGTGGATCTCCTATCAGAGGGAGATCCTACCCAATCTGCATCAGAATACCCCTCGACTTGAGTATGTCCTTTGTCTTCATATAGAAGACCCTTTCCTGGTGCACCCCTGATATATCGAACAATGCGAGTCACGGCATCCCAATGTTCTTTGCATGGAGAGCTAAGAAACTAACTTACTACACTTACTGCAAATGAGATATCCGGACGAGTGACGAAGGTAGCTTAGTTTCCTACCAATCGCCTGTACTGTTCAGATCTGAAAAGGCCCCCGATTTGGTAGGAGCTTGACATTAGATCCATGGGATTGTCGATCGCCTTGAGTTTAGCATTCTGCTTTCTTCCGAATATCCATCGATACTTCCTTCGGGATATAATGATCCCATCTTTAGATCGTGTCACTCTATCCCAAAATATAGTTTGAGCACGAGATCCTTTGTCTGGAAATGTTTAAAAAGGTGTTGTTTTACTTGTGAAATCCCAAGATGATCATTACCAGATATCATCAACATAAACCACTACATAGATGCAACCAGTAGATGAGTGGCGATAAAAGACAGAATGATCAGCTTCGCTTCGAGTCATGCCAAACTGTTGAATTACGGTACTAAATCTACTGAACCATGCTGGGTGATTGCTTGAGACCATATAAAGATTTCCGCAAGCGACATACAAGACCAGAAGACTCCCCCTGAGCAACAAAACACGGAGGTTGCTCCATGTAGACTTCTTCGAGTAGGTCACCATGTAAGAATGCATTTTTGATGTCCAACTGATGAAGGGGCCAATGGCGAATTGCAGCAATAGACAGAAAAAGACGCACAGAGGACATCTTGGCAACAGGAGAAAAAGTATCTCCATAATCCAATCCAAATACCTGAGTATAGCCTTTAGCGACAAGACGAGCCTTAAGTCGATCAACCGTGCCGTCTACACCAACTTTCACCGTAAACACCCATCGACAACCAACCACTGACTTCCCAGGAGGTAGAGGAACGAGGTCCCAAGTCCCACTGCTCTGTAAGGCACTCATTTCATCAAGCATAGCCTGTTTCCATCCTGGATGGGCAAAGGCATCACCTGCAGTCTTTGGAAGAGAAACAGACGACAAGGAAGACAGACAATAATAATAGGATGGTGAAAGACGATGATAGCTTAAAGAAATATAGTGAGGTGAAGGATTACGAGTAGAACGTATACCCTTTCGAAGTGCAATAGGAACATCAGAGTCAGGAGATGGGACCGGAGGAAACGACGAAGGACTTGGCTCCAAAGATGTGCCTTGTCAGTGTTGGTCGGCGGCAAAACAGAACGAGGACGACGTTGATAAACCTGCAAAGGAGGAGACGAGGCTGGAGATGATAGAGGCGCCTCCGGAGGACAAAAGATAGTTACTGATGCAGGTGGAGAGGGAGAAACCTCAGCCTGTGAAGTGGAAGGACCAAAAAAAGAAACTGACTCAAAGAACGTGACATCAACAGAGATGAAGTACCGACGAAGAGTAGGGGAATAACATTTGTACCTTTCTGAGACCGTGGGTACCCAAGGAACACACACTTATGAGACCGGGGAGAGAGTTTGTCAATGCCGGGATCAAGAGCATGAGCAAAACATATAGAACCAAAGACCCGAGGTGGTAGAGGATGAAGGGACTGATGCGGATAAAGTACCTCATGAGGTATTTTACCCTGGAGAGTGGTCGAAGGCATGCGATTGATGAGATAACACGCAGTAAGTACGACATCACCCCAAAATTGATGAGGGACATGAGAATGGAGAAGAAGAGTCCGAGTGGTCTCAAGAAGATGACGATTCTTGCGTTCTGCAATCCCATTCTGTTGAGGGGTATGAGGGCAAGACGTGCGATGCAACACACCATGAGATGTCAAGAAGCTACGAAACTGAGTAGACAAATACTCGCGTGCATTATCACTTTGCAAAGTTCGAAGGGAAGTACCAAATTGAGTTTTTATTTCAAGGAAGAAGGATTCAAAAATAGAAAATAATTCTGAATGATCCTTCATCATATATAACCATGTACAACGGGAAAAATTGTCTATAAAAATAACAAAATACCTTGACCCCATTGTAGAAGAAACACGACTCGGACCCCAAACATCAAAATGAACCAAAGCAAATGGAGACATAGCCCGACTCTCAATGCGAGGAGAAAAAGAACTACGAACATGCTTACCTAATTGACACGACTCACAAGATAAAGACTCTAAGTGAGAAAGACTAGGATGTAACTGTTTCAATTTATGAAGACCTGGATATCCCAACTGAGCATGAACAAGTAGTGGAGATGCCGCCGCCGAACCAACAAAAGAGGGTTGTTGAAGTCGATATAGGCCATGGGATTCACATCCGAAGCCAATCATCCTCCCCGTACTCCGGTCCTGTAAGGAAACAGATGTGTTAGTAAAAGAAATGACACAATCAAGAGATCGAGTAAGTTGACTTATTGACAATAAATTAAATGGAGCGCCGGGAACATAAAGAACATTATGAATGGAAAGAGATGAAGAAGGATGAACAATACCAATACCCAGGGATTGAGTTTGAGAACCATTGGCCATGGTGACCATTGGTAGAGTACCAGAAGTAGTGAGAGAGGAAAATAGGGATTTATTACCAGTGATATGATCCGTGGCCCCAGAATCAAGAACCCAAGGACCCGAAGAACGAGATATGCCAGCAAAGGAAGTACCAGCGTGTGCGATCCTCAAACCATTTCAGAAAGTCAGTATAGGAAGGTGTTGGAGTCGAATCAGGTGGTAACTGTGAAGTGGAAGCTGAAGAAGCAACAGAACTCTGAACGATCTGAGCAGCACGAGGAGGACAACCATGTAGACTCCAGCACTTATCAATCGTGTGTCCCGATTTGTGGCAATGATCACACCAAGGGCGTCCTTTGCCACCCTTGCGAGATGGAGGTCCTTTGTGTCGAGAGACCAATGCTGACGAGTCGGCAGGTATCATCAAGACTTTGGCCGGGACATGGAGAAGAGTCGTCCAGGTATTGTCCATGGTAGCTTCTGTGGGGCTACCCAGGATCTGATCACGAACATGAGAATAATCTGTGGGCAGACCATATAAAGCCAGAGACATAAAAAATTTCTTCCGATTTTCAAGCTCTTCAGCAAGATTGGCCGCAAGTGGGAGCAGTTCATTGAAATCACAAAGAAGACTAGAGACTGAACCAAGATAAGTTGACATTGAATCCTTAATCTGATGAGCGCTGAGGATGGTCATGAGATCTTCACAAACTTGATAGAGTCACCGAGAGGTGTTTGTAAAGAGTTGTTGAGCCTGTGTCCAAACAGCTTTACAGGTTTTGTGAGTACGGAAGACATCCCTGAGAGATGGATGGATGGTGGCTCGGATAATACAACACAACTGAGCGTCAACCTTCTTCCACAGAGGACGATCGGCGTCTTGAACATCTTCTTCAGTTTGAATAAGATGTGTCTCATACCCCTGTCCAACAAGCCAAAGTTCAATGTGAGATGCCCAGGAGATATAATTTTTACCATCCAACTGCTCGGAAGAAAGGGGTGCAGTAATATGGTTGGTAAAGATTGAAATATCTGGCTTTGGGGCGCCCGATGTAGCCATGAATAGATAAACTGAGCTTGCTTCTGCTGAAAGAGATTGCTTCTTCTACCGTCGGGCTTGTTGGCTGCTGGTGACAGAGCAGGGGCAGAGGTGATGTTGGCTGCTGGTGACAGAGCAATAGCAGAGGCTCTTGGGTTGGCTGCTGTAAAAGCAATAGTTGCTATTACTGCTATAATTGTTGGTGGGCGCTTGCTTCTTCGACCAATTTATAAGCAAATTGCAGAAAACCAAAAAACTGAGATATTTTCTGCAAATACTCTCCTTGTTATTCTAGGAGCACGAAAGGAGAACCTGGGCGCAGGGGAGACAGGCCGGCAGATCCAGATGGGTCGGCAACAGAGAGAGCTCCTCCTTGATTTCCTCGAAGGGCTGAAACAAGAGTCCAGTCGAGGCCTGGCCTGATTCGGTGGCTGCTAGGGACGACGAGCGCCTCCTCGTCCTGGGCGCAAGGGTTCGTGCTCCTCTCCCGCGAGGGATCAGAACGCGAGTGGAAGAGGAGGCGCGAGCTCAGAGAGGAGAGCCTGGGCGCAGGGGTTCATGCTCCTCTCCCGCGAGGGATCAGAACGCGAGTGGAAGAGGAGGCGCGAGCTCAGAGAGGAGGCGGCGAGTCTTCTTCTGCGGCCGCGACTGTTCCTTGGAAGGAATCGGCGGAGGCGGTGTTGGGCTGAGGCAGCACGGCGTCGAGCGAAGGTGGCGCTGCGTCGGGCAGATGAAAATCGCGAGGGAGTCGCTGGGAAGAAAGACGGCGCGGGTAAAGGAAAGACGACGCAGGGTAGAGGAAAGAAATTAGGGTTTTAACTTGGCTCTGATACCATGTACAAAGCAAAACCTAAATTCTCGTGTATTGGAAACCACGAGTTAGGTCTTTATATAGAAAAGAAGATATACACCAAAAGACAAAAATACCCCTATAATTATTCTAACAACATCCTTCAACAAATCTTTCCAGTGAAATTCTAACATCCCATGTTCACCCATATGACTTAGCCACATATGCCACAAGACTGAACTATCTGATTCAGACTCCACCGAGGTAACTCCATCTACAATTGTAGTCCCTATCAACTTATAGATGTCCCCTACTAACTTTTATCCTTTCATTAACGTTAGAGCTCCCTTGCTGACTTTTATCACCCCGCTCACTGATTTGTAACTACAACCAATATCATCTAGTGACATAACTGATAGCATCCGTCAGTTGCTCCGTCAGTTGCTCCGAACTCGACATAACTGATAGCATATCTCCATCACCGCTCTCTTAATTTTCTTCTTCAACTATGTTTGCAAACTTTGTCGAACTATCTTTGTTCTTTGCAACATGTTTCTTTATATGACCTTTGTCTCCACACTTGTAGCACGTGATCACCTTCTTCCTTCTCAACTTAGAACAAGTCTTGTTATTGTTACCACATCCATGTTGAGATTTGCTCCTACCATGCTCTTGGTTGCTATTTACCACAAGTCCTTCTCCCTGAGAAACTTCATCGCTTGTTTTCTTCCTTTGATAAAAACCTAGCAACGCACCCTTGATCTCCTCCAATTTGAGAGTTTCCTTACCCCACATCAAAGTAGTAACCAAATTCTCATACATAGGAGATGAAGATAGAGAATTCAACAACATCAACGCATTGTCTTCATCTTCGATCTTCACATTACCACGCTTCAGGTCACTCACAATCTGGTTGAATACATTGATGTGCTGACTCGAATCGGTTCCTTTTGTCATCTTCAGTCCGAATAATTTCTGCTTAAGATACAGTTTGTTTGTCAATGACTTTGACATGTACCAGCTTTCTAGCTTTTGTCAAACTGCCACGAGTGACTCCTCGTCCATGATATGGTACATTACATCATCCGTAAGACAAAGTCTGATTGTTGTCACTGCCTTTGTCTGAAGTTCTTCCCAATCCGATCTTTCCATGCTTTCTGGTTTCCTTTCTCCTAGCGCTTTCATCATGCCTTGTTGCACCAACAAGTCCTTGACTCTTCTCTGTCATAATCCAAAGTTCTCGGCTCCATCAAACTTCTCCATATCAAACTTCGCAGAAGTCGTCCCCGACATGTTGAAGAAATTCATCAAAACCTCACTCTGATACCAATTATTACTCAAAGAGGAGGGCAACACCTCTCAACCTCTAACGCGGAAGAAGAGAAAGAGAGAATGAGATCGGGCGGAGTAACGAAACCAAGATGCACAAGAAAGAACAAACACGTGGAAGGAGAAGAAGAAGAGGAAGAAGAAGAAGAATTACCGTGGTTCGGTGGTGTGTCTACTCCACAAAAACGGCTGAAGCTATATTAAAATTCTTTCTACACAAGAGAATTACATTATATAATTCTTATGATACAATAGGTTTACAATAATCTCTTTAAATAGTGCCTAAACCCCAGATCCGATAAAATCGTAACAGAATTTTGTTATAAAAAATCACAACAGAATTCTATTATGAAAAATCGTAACAGAATTCTGTTATGAAGACGCCCCTCGCATTGACCTCCATCTAGATATGAGCCACCCGAGGTAAATTTCAAGTGTAATCAGGATGTGCACAAAAAATAAATGCCTAGCAGTTTGCAAGTTGAGCGCTAGAAAATTAACAACCTATCTAATACCAAACAGCAATGTCATACGAACACGATTAACAATCCATACCTAAAAAAAATCCATAAATCAAAATATTGCAAGACACAGCTGGAGCACAAAGATAAACCACGCAACACAGAAGGAAAATATGAGGAAAAAAAAAGACATCAAAGAATGACAAACATTGGCACTGTTCTCGGTCCCCACCGCATTAAATTGCACCATAAACAGTCAATAAACACGCAAAAAATGGCACGCATAGCTACCACGCATTAAACTGGGCAAGAATAGTCCGAACCCTTGCCCGACGCCGTGTACCACAACAAGGACAAGAAGAGGCTGAGAAAATTAACACGCCGAGAACAAAACTATCAAGAGCATCAACAAACTTGAACCTCGGGCGAGCAAGGAGACTAACCTCAGCGGAAGGGAGCAAGAACTGAAGAAGAAGTCGGAGGGAGACGAACCAGAGAAAAGAGATGAGATCTCGTCGACTACTCGAGGTCCACGCCTCCTAAATTAAAGCAGAGCGCAAGCTTGGGGCTCCTCTAGCTTTCGGGTTCTGATGTTAATAATAAAGCGCATCTCCCTCGTTTAATGTTTTCCAGCGAATGAAATTGACATGGGCCCGAGTGGACCCGGAAAACAAAATATTACACTGATTGGTATCTTCGTTGAGACCCACAGTGTCTATCCAATAGGATAGGATATGGTGTACGTTCCCCACTAAAATGGCATTCGTGGGAATAGTGAGGCGTCGGTGAAATGGTAAAGACTGCAATCGAACGGTAGATAACGTTGACACGTTCAGATAGAAACAAACTGTACGTTTGGTTGATAACTTTGATTATCTATGAAGATTATCAATACAAATAATGATGGCAATTTATTTGAATTGATAATCTTCATAGATAATCTGTCACATTCATGTCCGGGTGGGGATATTAATCTGTCAGATATTGTATGATTCGGATCAGGGTAGGCGGATCCCGTCTGTTCTCGAACCCTTCAAATATCGCTCCCACCACATCACTCTCGAACCCTTCACATAACTACCAATGCCGCTCCCGTTCCTCCTCTCTCTCATCTTTGAAAGCGTCTCCTCCCTTGATCGTGTCCTCCTACCCTACCTCATCCCTACCAAATCTTCCTCCCATCAGATTCTTCCCTATTGGAAGAAAAAATTTATAGAAAAAAAAAATGTACTTCATATGGAAGAGGAGAATCTTCCTCCCATTGGGTTCTTCTCATTGGAAGAAAAAATTTATAGAAGAAAAACATATATTTTTTTATGTGGAAGAGGAGAATAAAAAAAATAAATTCAACTCGCTTTCATTTATTAAAGAAGTTAACATATTTTTAGATTTATTGAATAATCACTGACTCTATATTTATCTCTCAATGCATTGAATCTAATAGACTATTTTTTTTTCTTTTATCACAAACTTTTATTTTTATCAACAATTGTCATTTTATCATATTCAATCTCCATGAACTTTCATTTTTATCAAGAATTGTCACCTTAGCATATTATATCTTTATCCATTAATTTCATGATATTCTATCTTTATCCATAATTAAATTTAATTTCCAACCCCTTTTAAATTTGATTTTGTGACTCCAAGTAAATTTTATATCTTAATGAAGTTTTCAAATTTGAATGACTTGATAAAAATATCAACAATTTGATCATGACTTTATATATTTCACTTGTACCTCTTTTTTTATAATGTACTCTTTGATATAATGATAGTGCATATCGATGTGTTTGCTTCCTAAATTTTTTGCTAGTGTTATTATAAACTTGTTATCGATTCGAATCTTAGTTGCCTCTTTTTGTGATAAACTTAACTCATTCAATAAATTTCTGAGCCAAATAGCATGACAAACACATGAAATCGCATCTTTTCACTTTTTATTATTTATAGCTTCTTGGAAATACATAGACTTGCAATCAGTAAAGAGACAAAATAGAATAACATATTTTATGATTAACGAAATTGTTCTATCTTAATTGAACAACTAAATATTTATTTAGGAATAAATCTAGTTCTGATTCCTTACTTTTCTTACATCGTCTTTTCTTTTTTACTTTCAACTCTCAGATCTCGCATAATCCTCTTGAAAAGGTTTTTTTGTTTTGTTTGCTTGGATCTAACATAAGATTTGTCTTTTCAATATTTTTTTTCTTAGTTTTTAAATTTTATTAAAATATAATCTTTGACACTTTTATTTGGACTATTTTTTCATCTAAATTTTATGGAGAGGCCCAAAGCAGGTCAAAATAACCGGATCCTTACGAGAGGTCTAGAGCAGATCAGGGTGATCAGATACTCACAGGGAGACTTGGAGTAAGTCAAGGTGACTGGATATTTATGGGGAGGCTCGAAGCAGATTAAGAGTGATCAGATGCTCACAAAGAAGCTCGGAACAAGTCAAAAGTGACTGGATGCTTGTGGAGAAGCCCGGAACAGGTCAGGGTGATCATATGCTCACGGTGAGACCCAAATGCTCGCGAAAATACTCGGACCATGAAAGTAATAATGGTCTTTCATTTAAGGGGAGAATTGTTGGGGATACTATCAAATTCCATGTTGAAAAGATATAGAAAAGATCATAGATTTAAAATGATGTAAGATATCTCCATTGACATGAAACCTTTTGGGTAGAGGTCAAAAGCAAAGTCATGAGGGCTTATGCCCACAATGGTCAATATCATACCATTATGGAGATATGTAAATTCCTTTTAGCTCTAACAATTGATGTCAGAGTCTAGACTGCCAGAAGGACTAACCACTGACTGTGCACAAGAGTTATGGTCCAATTGAGACATGTGGGTGAAATATTGATTTCTAACAAAGAAAGTGAAGGTTCCTATATCTGGATCGAGACAACCAAACACCAAGCAAAGAAGTCTTAGTTGCGGCTAGGCAAGAAAAATCTAGTAAGTCAGTTGGACTTAGGGGCAAAGAAGTCCTAGTAGGTCGAGTGGATCGAGGGACTAGTAAGTCAGTTGGACCGAATGATAGGAAAGTCTCGGTAGGTCAAGGATCAGATGATATCAAGCGGATAGGCTTGAGGGGTGGTCCTTCATTTGAGGGGAGATTGTTGGGTTGCAATGGTAACAAACAAAGTCCCACATTGAAAACACATAGAAAGGATCATAAACTTATAAGGGATATCTCTATTGATATGAGGTATTTTGGGTAGAGCTCAAAAATAAAATTATAAGGGTTTAGACTCAAAGTGGGCAATATCATATCATTGTGGACATATCTAATTTTTTTTTGGTATGCGAGTTATAGGTTGCAAAGCCCATTTTTATATTTTAAATTTCATTATTTATTTTCTCAATGTGACTTTTTAAGTTTTAAGACCAAATAAGGGCACGATATCTCCAAGTTATAGGAGGTAAGTTTGTATAACTGTTAATCTATACTTTTGTTGGTACTTGTATATTTGTTTATAATAAGAATGGCACATGGTAGGTCAGCCACTATTCATGGTCGTGGTGTGGATTAACCACACAAACGACTTATTAAGTTGATAAGACCCAAATCTATTGCCAAAAAAAGTGAGTTTTTAGATATTCGATTGATGTTGAGTCATATAGCAAAGGTTAGGTGCATCAAACCTCTACTGGAGATCAAGGTTATAGTCTCAGGAGGTTCCTTTTATCATACCACCACTAGTACTGGCTTCTGCTATTACCAGTTAAGCAAGAGATAGAGAACGTATACCATTATTAGCTCGATTGATAAAGGATCAATTTATTCTGTCTCATGGACTTCCAAACCTTGGGTTACTTATGATTGGTTAGATAACTTGGAATACATGTTTGAGTACTTGACTTGCATTGACATAGAAAAGGTTGAATTAGCTATATACCATTCTAATTTATAGAGGATCGATGTATTCTATTCCATGAGGACTTTGACCATTGACTACATGTACCTGGTTAAATAATCTAGAAGGTGCATTCAGATAGATGACCTCCACTAATGTGGAAAAGTGTAAAGCTAGTTGCTTAATATTTGTAAAATCCAATCGTTACTAAGTGAAATTTTCAGATGATGATCTTTGAGGGGTAGAGCATCGATTGATAGTTATTTCAATAAGGAATTTGATGATAGTGCTCCTCTACCATGGTGTGCATAGCTCACCGTCAGATGTTCCTAAACCTTAAATAGAGTAATTGTGGTGTGATGAGTTACAGGGCAATGGCTAGACAACTCAATTGAGAATAGTCGACTCTTTGACCATATGATCATTTACCCAAGGTCTTGAAGTTTTTATTTAGATCAGAATAGTCGACTCTTTTTCGACACTTGTCAAAGAATATTTTTGGATAAGATTAGTAGAGTTTCTATACTCATATTGCATGGATTAGCCGTATCTCTACTATTTGGAGAGGCGTTAATCATCAATCAGGAAGTCAAGGGATATCCTTTTGACTTCAGTAATCATACACTTTTGGTAGAATGATGATATATTTCTACATCTTGATAGTACCCAATGATGAAAGTGAATCACTGAGAAACTAGTTTTGTGAGCACATGACACATCTGTCTCACTAAAAATATATGCTACAATAAACTTGCCCATAAGGTATAATTCCTTTTAGTTGGTACAATATAGGCATGCAATGTTGATATGTGGATATCAATTGTAATGAAGATATATTTGATGTGAAGTGTTGATTAAGGTGAATAATCAACATTTGGTATAATATGAATTTTTGGTTTTCAAAATGATTGATTATATTAGTGTACTAAGATTGTTCTTTTGGTATGGATCATATATTGGTACTGATATTCAAGATGGAATCAATAATTATAACAATTATAGCAATGATAGTGTTTTTGTAATGATGATGAAGTGATCTGGTGATGATTTAGGTTGCTTAAACTGAAAATAATTATTTAGTTAATGACTTTATTCATGATAATTATATATTATCAATTGGGGGATGTCGAATAATGTGTTGATTAGGGTAGATATATTTAGATTTGTTGGAAGTGGGTGTTGAAAGATGGATGACTTTATTTTTACTCTATCATTGCTTGGAAAGCTATCAAATTTGATTGATGTTGAGGATAATTTAGGATTGGTGGATATTATGAAATCAGATTTTGTGATATATTATTTTTTGATGATCTATTAGTGGATATTTGACTTGGTAGTCTATTTTTGAGGATTTACTAATTGATAGTGACATGGGAAGTAGAACGTGAGTCATATTTATAGATTTGATAATAAGTAGTTTATGATCATATTATAAACGTTATAGTGATCTTACGGCTGAGTGTGCTTAGTGTACGGACATTACTATGTTGGACCCCGTGGTTGTTTTGATGTGATCAACCAAGTTAGGTTGGATTCTATTTTATTTTAATCCCTGTGTCTAAGTGTGTAGGAGTTTAGGAACGCAGGAAGTCAAGCAGAAGACGCAGTTGGCGAGAAGGATGACACGGGAAGGGAGTCGACGGGTTCGGTGTGTCCAAGGAACGAAAGAGCTGCGGAAGAGTACACTGGTGGATGAGAAGAATGTACACGCTATTTGAGGGATGAGAAGTCAGAGCAGAAGCCTGCTTGAGGAGAAGACCAGAAATTGGGTTTAAGTGAGCCCTATTTTGGTTGGCCGCAATCACCCAAGCGATCGGATCTTCCGAAGGCCTAAAGAAGCTAGAAAAGCAAGCTAAAGGCACTCTGATGCAGTGTTGAGGGTGCCTCCGCCTTCTTCAAGCGGGAGGGCGCCCTCCATGCCTTGGAGGCACCCTCAATGTCATTGAGGGTGCCCTCAAACCAGTCAACTTGATCGTTTGTGAGTGGATAAAGGTTTATCCACTCATCTTACTTGGAGGCGCCCTCCACCCCTTGGGAGACACCCTCAAGCCTTTATTTAAAATTTTCAGGAGCTATAAAAAGGCCCCTGGAGCTAAGAAATAATCAATCAACTCTTGTACTAACTTCCTAGCAACTCTTAGAGCTTTCAGTGTAAGGCTTCTTCGCCTTCAAAGAAGAAGATTCTTAGTGAGCTATTCAACCGCCTTAGATTAACAACCACCAAGGTTGTAACCAAGTTAACTGCTAAGTCTTCTTTTGCTCTGTTATTTTATTGTTGTTACATTTTTAGAGTTGAAAGAATGAGGAGGGTATTTTTTTTTTCAGGCAATTCACCCCTCCCCTCTTGCCGGCTCGCTACGCCAACATACTGTTAGGGTCGATTTGTACTAGAGGGGGGGGAGAGGTGAATAGCTCGTCGCGTGTTTGTCGTTGGCTTGCTTTGTGATGTTGTGCATCGGAAAATAACTCGAAGCAAATACTCATAATGCTAACATGAGGGATTTACTTGGTATCCACCTCAAGAAGAGGTGACTAATCAAAGGATCCACACACGACGCTCACTCCACTAATAAAAACACTCCTTCTCGGTAACTACCTTAGGTGGAGAAACTTCGTACAATACTCACACTACAAATACAACACAAAGCAAGAAGAAAAATATAAGAATACAAAGAAAAACCTTCTTCTTGCTCACTTATTGCTTGTTGATGCCTCTTGAACCTTGGAAGTGCACCTGCACTTGTCTCCAAGAGCCTCCAAGAACTGGCGGTGAATATCGTGGAAGAGCGCATGAAGATCAGGAAGAAGGATTGCAGCGTTTGAATGCCTCGTTGCCTTTATATTTGCGCTTCTAGGGCTCCCAATCGATTGGGGCTCCTCCCAATCGATTGCCACGTCAGATCCCAACAATCTCGATCATCCAAAACCTGCATCCTACGCAACGGTCGTATCCCAATTGATCGGCTAATCGATTGGGGAGGCTTGAATCAATCGGTTGATCGATTCAGAGCGCCTCTGTGCTCTCTGGACGAAGACCTGAATCGATCAGCTGATCGATTCAAGCTTTCTTGTGATCGTGTGAGAAAACCAGCTCCAATCGATCAACCCATCAACTGGTGATGCCCAATCGATCGGCTGATCAATTGGGAATACTTCTGTGTGCGCGATATAAGCTCCCAATTGATCAGTCGATCGATTATACTGCTATTTATCGCAGCACTCTCCCAATCAATCGACTGATCGATTGGGCTTCAGTTCAATCGATCAACTAATCGATTGATACCCCCCTTAACTTACCTAACATAAGTCCAAGGTCCCCAAATTCAACATTCGGTCAACCATAACCTGTTGGGACTCCTCGTGCCTAGCATCCAGTCTACCTTGACCTGCTGGAACTTCTTCACCAAGTGTCTAGTCAATCCTTTGACCCACTTGGACTTTTCTCCTTGTGTCAAGTGTCTGGTCAACCTTAACCCACTTGGACTTACCGTCTCGTGCCAAGTGTCCGGTCCTCCATAACCCACTTGGACTTTCACCAGATGTCCAGTCACCTTTGACCCATTTGGATTTCCTCGTGCCAAGTATCCAGCCAATCCTTTGACCTACTTGGGCTTCCCAACACCAGGTGTCCGGTCAATCTTTACCCACCTGTATCTCCACGTACCTAGCTTCACTCACCAAGTTTTTCCATCTGCCTAACTTCACTCACTAAGGCTTTCACCTAGCTTCACTCATTAGGACTTTTCATTTGTCTAGTTTCACTCACTAAGACTTTCACCTAGCTTCACTCACTAGGGTTTTCACTTGGCTTCACTCACTAGGATTTTCCCACTGCTCGGCTTCACTCACCGGGGCTTTCACCTGCCTAACTTCACTCACTAGGCTTTCATCTGGCTTCACTCACCATGATTTTCCAACTGTCTGACTTCACTCACCGGGACTTTCACCTGCCTAGCTTCACTCACTAGGTCTTTCACCTGGCTTTACTCACCAGGATTTTTCCTTACCTAACCTCCAGTTAGGACTTTCCTAGTCAAGTATCCGATCAAACCTTTAACCTACTTGACTCTTCTTCACATCTAACTGGTCAGTCCTTGACTAGAGGGGAATTGTATCAGCAATCTCCCTAATTGTACGATTGCATCTGCAAGCTCCATGTATTGTCAAACATCGAAACCCAAACATCAAGACTCAAGCTTGAGCCAACTCAAGCTTAGTCAACCTGATCAACCTAACCCAGGGGATATTGCACCAACAATTATAAGTTCTTAGTAATGTTATTTAGGCTTACTAATGCTCCAACTATTTTCATGGACTTGATAAACCGAGTATTCCCAGAGTATTTGGATTAGTTTGTCATTGTCTTCATTGACGATATTTTGATATATTCTTAGTCTAAGGTAGATCACGAGCAATATCTTCGCAAAGTTCTAGAGATACTCTGACGAGAACATATCTATGTGAAGTTCAACAAATAAGCATTTTGGCTATCTTGTATTAGATTTCTCGGACATATTATTTCTAGTAGAGGAATATCAGTGGACCCTAAAAAAAATAGAGGTTGTTATCAGTTGAGAGTAGCCGAAGACTATTCAGGAGGTCCGTAGTTTTATGGGATGAGCTAGATACTAGTGGAGATTTGTAGAGGGTTTCTCCAGCATAACTATGTAGTTGACTCTACTGACCAAGAAAGGAGTGAAATTTAGCTCGACGAAGCCTTTTGAATCAAGTTTTTAGGAACTTAAGTAGAGACTAATTATTGCACCCGTCTTAGTACTTCCCTCTGGTGATGATGGTTTTGTACTTTTCAGATGCAGCATAATCGTGTGGTGTCTTATACTTCTTGTCAACTAAAGGATCATGAGAAAAATTATCTTGTGCAAGATTTGTAGTTGACATCTATTATCTTTGTATTGAAAATATCGAGGATCATTTGTTTGGGATCACTTTTGAGATTTTCACAGATTATATTATTTACTCAGAAAGAATTGCATCTTAGATAGAGAAGATGGATGAAATTCTTGAAAGATTATGACTACACAATTAATTACCACCTAGGAAAGACAATGCGACAACAAATGCCTTGAGTAGGAAATCTTAAGGAGTTTTGGCTTGTCACCAAGTTATGGTTACATAATTGATACAGAGTTTTTCCGAGTTGGGATTGGTAGAACGGAGACAGACAGAGTGAGGGATACTAGTGTCCATGGTTGCACAGTTACCTATTGTTGAGCAGATCAAGGGGGTCCAAGCTAGTGATTAACATCTACAGTTTTTATGTAGTAGAGTTATCTTAGGATAGCAGACAGAGTTTTCTTATGATGAGAACGGATTCTTTATTTCCAAGGCAGATTATATGTTCTTGAGTCACATCTTGTCCAAGAGGACTTACTGTAGGAATCATATCGATTTAGATTTGTGATTCATCTAGGTGGTACCTGAATATATAGGGACTTGAAGGTGTTCCTATTGGTGGACTGACATGAAGAAAGACATCGTGAATTTTGTAGCTCGATGTCTGGTATGTCAGTAAGTGAAGGTTGAACATCAGAGGTCAACTAGTTTACTCCAGAAGATACAAATACTAGAATGAAAATGGAAGTATATTATGATGGACTTTATCCTAGGGCTACCTAGGACACGGAGAGGACATAATGCGATTTGGATAATCGTTGACTCATTAACTAAATCTACTCACTTTCTATCATCCATAGGGCATATTCTTTGGATCAATTAGCAGAGTTATACTGTAGAAAGATTATTAGACTTCATGGTATACCTCTGAGTATCATATTGAATAGAGAGTCACGTTTCACCTCATGATTCTAGCAGAGTCTATAGCAAGCCATGGGTACAGAGCTCCATTTTAGTACAACTTTCCATCCACATATAGATAGACAGTCTATGTGCACTATATAGACATTTGAGGATCTGCTTATAGTGTGCATCTTAGATTTCAGAGCTAGTCGGGAAGATCATCTACATTTGGTAGAATTTACTTACAATAATTGTTATCATTTAGTGATTCAGATGACATCATTTGAGACATTGTATAACAGAGCATATAAATCCCCCACCTTATGGGAAGAAGTTGGGGAACCATAAATTCTGGGGCCACAGAGCATAGAACATGATGCAGAGTTGATTCGCAATATCAGAGATAGAATATCAGAATCTCAGGATTAACAGAAGAATTATGCAGATCGGAGATGGAGACCTTTAGAGTTTTTTTGCGGACAATCATGTATTCTTGCAGGTGTCATCCACTAAAGGAGTTAAGAAGTTTGGACTGAAAGGTAAGTTAGCTACTTACTATATTGGGCCCTTTTAAATACTAGAGAGGATAGGTGAGGTAACCTATTGCCTGGTGCTACCACCATCACTTGGCAAAGTGTATAATGTATTCCATGTATCTATGTTGAGGACGTATGAGCTACACCCTACGCACATTTTGACTAACATGTCGATCTCACTATAGCTAGATACTGTTGGTGCAATATCCCCTGTGTCAAGGTTGACCAGATTGACTAACCTTGAGTTGGCTCAAGTTTGAGTTTTAATGTTTGGGTTTCAATATTTAACAATGTATGGAGATTGTAGTTGCAATTATCCGTGTGTGGAGATTGGTCAAATAGGTTAAGGTTAACATGATACTTGTTTGAAAAGTCTTAACTGAAGGTTAGGCAAAGGTAAGTCTAACGGGAAGGTTGGAAGTAGACGAAAATCTAGGTGGGTCAGTGTTGATTGGACACTTGGTATTGAAAGTCCTGGTGAGTGAAACTAGGCAGATGGAAAGTCCTAGTGAGTGAAGCTAGGCAGATGGAAAATCCTGGTGAGTGAAGTCAGGTGAGAGCCCTAGTGAGTGAAATTAGGCAAAAGAGAATTCCTAGTGAGTGAAGCTAATCAGAAGAAAAGTCCTGATGAGTGAAACTAGGCAGAAGGAAAGTCCTGGTGAGTGAAGCCAGGTATGTGGAGGTCCAGATGGGTCAAGGTTGATCGGACATCTCATGTTGAAAAGTCCAAATGGGTCAAGGTTGACTGGCCATTTGGCATGAGATGATAAGTCCAAGTGGATCAAGGTTGACCGGACATTTGACACAAGGAGAGAAGTCCAAGTGGGTCAAAGGATTGACCGGGCACTTGGTGAAGAAGTCCTAGTAGGTTAAGATTAACCAAAAGCTAGACAATGAGGAGTCTCAATAGGTCAAGGCTGACCGGATACTGAGTAAAGAATCCTAGACTTCGGCTTGGGATGTTAGGGTTTGGTAATCGACTAAGGTAGTCGATTACCATAACTTAAGTGACTAAGGTAATCTCTTAAGCTTGGAATCACGAGAAAGGTCCTTTAATCAATTGGTGTAATCGATTAGGACACCGTAAGTGATTACCCTAATCGCTTACGGTGACTTTTGCTTCGAACAGAATGGTTCTGTTTGAAGCTTAAGCGATCAGGCCGATCGTTTAAGCTATTTCTCGCGATTGAACAGACTGTTGCTGAATCGATATGGCTAATCGATGCAGCAATGCCTAATTGACTAGAGTAGTCGATTAAGGTTGAAAATATAGTCATTTATGCATGTTGCTGATGTGGTAATTGATTAAGGAGATTCTTAATCGATTAAGGCACCAACGGTAACCCTAGAAAAGGGTTTTCCGAGCTCGGTTCTCAGTAGTGTTCACACGATTCTCTTCTCCACTCTCATCATCAAGCTCACTAGTTCTTAAAGCTTGTTGGAGTAAAGTGTTGTTGCACTTCCAAGGTCAAGAGGTGTTCCCAAACAATAAGAAGAAGATAGCTAGGGTTTCATTTGTGTAAATCTTGTAAGATTTTCTTTATATTTGCTTCTTTCTTCCTCTTGTTGTATTGAGAGTCTTGTACGAGGTTTCTCCAACTCCAGAGTGTTTCCAAGAAGGAGTGTATTCTTAGTGGATGTGTGAGTGAGGGCCGAATCCTTAGATTAGTCACTTTATTTGAGGTGGATACCAAGTAAATCTTGGCGTTAGCACTTGCTTGAGTGTTTTCCGCTATAACAACTCATCGATCAAGTGAATGGAGCTAATCACCCCCTCTAGCTCCTAAAGTGACCCAACAAGTGGTATTAGAGCTAGGCCGTTCTTTACCGGAATCATCACCAAAAGGGCAACGAGCTAGAGGAAGAAGAAGTTGAAGCCAAATTTCAAAAGTTAAAGACTTTATCTACAAGCTCAACTTCAAGATGGAATTCCGAGATGGACTCGGATTCAACACGAGGGTGCCTCCACCATTCATAGCATCAAGCTTCAATTCTTGGAAATCAAAAATCGAAAACTTCTTCATGATGGAGATAGAGCAATGGTTTGCTCTAATGGAAGGATTTGAAGCTCCAAAGGATTCAAAAGGCAAGCTCATCAAAAGAAATAAATGGGGCATGGAGAAAATTCAAAGAAGTGAAGCAAATGATAAAGTGATCAAGTTATTAGTCAATTTATTGCTCAGCAACATTTTGAGACCAATTGGAGAATTTGAAGATGTCATGGAGCTTTGGAGCAAACTGGCAAAGATCCATGAAGAACCGTTCACTACACAAAATCAAGAAGAATCCAAAGAGGACAACTCATTGGATCAAGATGAGGAGGAAGAAGAAGAAGACTTTGAGGTTGAGAGATGCTCAACATTGGAAGAAGAAGAAATTCATGAAGATTCATCCTCAACACAGTGCAAAGACAAAGGCAAAGGAGTGTACTACTTATTTGAAGTGCATGAGGATTCGGAAGTTGAAAGATACTCAACACTCGAGGATGAAGAGGAAGAAGCATCCACCTCAAGGATTGAGGGGGAGCGTGAATCATCAATGCCGGATCAAAAGGAAGCCTTCACATCCAGATCAAATGTAGAAAGTTTCACCCCTACAAGCAAAGATATAACAATTTCAATTGTTAATAATAAAAGTCATATCATATGTTTTAAGTGTAAAGAAAATGGACACTACAAGAGCAAGTGTCCAAAATTGACCAAGAAAAATGGTCAAGTGACACCCAAGGCAAGGAAAAGCCAAAGGAGGTCGGTCCCGTGGTACACAAAGGCACGGAGCACATTGTGTGCTTCTCTTGCAATCAAAGAGGATATTATCAGAGCCAATGTCCAAAGAGGAAGAAAACAACCAAGCTTAAAGGAGGAAGTACATGTCAAGGGGGAGCTCTTAAGAGCAAACCCAAGGTATCTTTTATTAATGCAATTCTTTTAAATAATAATAAAAAGCATGCTAGGAATAATTTGTATCATTTTAATGTTATTTATTATAAAAATAGGAAGCATAATAGGATAAAAGAAAAACATGTAGTGTATCATGCTAAAACCATACTTCCTAAGGATAGAAAGGTAGAAAATGACTCGAGTAAAAATTATAAGGACTTTAGATATGAGTCCAAAAATAAAAAAGATCAAGGAAACCCAGGAAAATCAACATCCAATGATTTAAGGATGGAAAATCAAGTCTTAAGGTCAAGGTTTGATAAATTAGAAAATACCCTAAAAAGAATGGAAAATATCTTTAAGGGGCAAAAAGAGCACGACCTAGGTTTAGGAATGCAAGAGTCATCCTATGACCATAGAGGTTTGGGATATACACCTAAAGCAAAGAAGGATGTGTCTTATTATCATAGAGTTCTATATAGTTATAGAACTAACCCTAGGTCTAGGGGTCAAGTCAAAGATACAAGGGAAGTTATCCCTAAAAGTATTTTGAGAAGACCAATGTGACTAAGACTTCAAAGAAGTCTTAGAAAGTCACTAAGAAAGTCACAAGGGAAGCTATCCCTAAAGGAGAGGAGCATGACCAAGGTCTCTAAGAAGCCTAGGAAGGTCATTAGGAGGGTAACTAGAGAAGTTATCCCTAGTGAATACCTAAAATACTCTATTTATGCGGGAAGCATCCGACGATCGAACCTAAATTTTGATAATGGCAAAGGATTCAAAGTTAAGGTTATTTGTGGTCTAACGTATTTGAATGAGTTTGCAGGAAAGTCCTAAGTGTACTTAGGCAAAAGTCCTAGCTGTGGTTAGGCAGGTGAAAAACCCTAGGGGATGGTAACTCTAGGTCCTAGGAGGTGGTAACCTTAGGCGGAAAGTCTTGTCTGGTTGAGAGCTTCAAGCAAAAAGTCCTAGAGTTGAGGACTCTAGGTGGAAAGTCCTGATGTTACGAACCAGGTGAAAAACTAGGCGGGTAGTGGAGCGGGCGCCCAGTAGAAAGTCCTAGAGTCTCGGGCGCTGAGCAAAAGTTCAGTCGGTCTAGAGGACCGATCTGGCAACAGGTATACTCTTCTGAGTGGAGTAGGTGAGGACGCGTTCCCCGGTGAGGGAACAGTAGACATCGGTTCGACCTAGGGTTTCCGGTCAAAAATTCGAAGTCAGAACCGGGCAATCCAATGACTGTCAAATACTTTATTTTACATGTCTATATTGTGCAAACTTTATTTTGCAGGGTATGTTGGTTTGTTAGAC
The DNA here is from genome assembly GCF_018446385.1 of Zingiber officinale. Classification (NCBI taxonomy): domain Eukaryota; kingdom Viridiplantae; phylum Streptophyta; class Magnoliopsida; order Zingiberales; family Zingiberaceae; genus Zingiber; species Zingiber officinale. The sequence goes on from NC_055994.1 coordinate 139,328,325, forward strand.
TGACGTATTTTGCAGGAAGTGAATTGGACATCCCTGCCTCGGATAAACAGTACCGAGGCGCCCTCCATGGAGCTTGGAGGCGTTTCGGGTCGCATACAGAGACAACCTCGCAGCAAGGCACGAGGGCGCCCTCGTGGAGCTTGAGGGCGCCCAGGACCTGCCACGAGGGCACCCTCCATTGGTTTGGAGGCACCCTCAGGTGGATAGGTAGCGACTTGGTCTGAGCACATCCACGCTGCAAATTCGACGCTGATAAGGGTACCCTCCAGGGTGTTAGAGGCACCCTCCACGAGCCTTATAAGACAGTCTCAAGCAGCAGCTTGGCACAACAACGAAAACGTGATCCATCTTTCGTGCACTGCTCAAAGAACCATCCGATAAAGTTGTAGCAAGACACCGATGACCTAAAGCTTCGAATTTCCTATTCTTAAGTTGTTGGTATATTTTCTTATTGTATTTAATTGTTGTAATATAAACTGTAACTTTTGTGAACTTATAGTGATTGTCTAAAGTAAACGCTCAATGAGCATGAGCCTTGGAGTAGGAGTCGTCGTAGGCTCCGAACCAAGTAAAAAACTTAGTGTTTGAGTGTTTGCAATTATTTTATATATTTTTGCTGCGTTTTACTCTTAATCTTCCGAAACGTAAGTGAAAGCCATGAGCGTTATTCACCCCCCCCTCTAGCGCTTTCTATCCAATAATTTATATCAGAGCGGAGTCACTTTGAATTGGTGAAACCACAATTCAAGCAATTTTTCGTGGTAGTTTTCAATTTTTCAGAGTCGATCTGAATTGATAAAATCACCGTCTTTCGATCTGGTTTTATCGAATCGAGTTTTTATCTCGAAGTTGGTGCAACACCACTCGAGTCCCGTTTTTATTTCTCTTTATCCCACACTACTAAATCCAAGACCTAGTCTTGGAACCAAATTCCTTGTTTTTTTTTGTGCGAGATTTTTCTTTAAGATGACCCATCAAAAAGGCTATAGCACAGCCCGACCTCCACTCTTCACCGGTGAAGACTTCGACTACTAGAAGGGCCGAATGGAGTCCTACCTCCAAACCTAGTTCGAAATGTGGATGATCATCAAAATCGACATCTCACTTCCACTCGACGGCTCGGGAAAACCACTTTCGTGCGAGAACTAGGACGCAAGCATAATCAAGAAGATTGAGGCCAACGCCAAAGCAGCCTGCACCCTTCAATGCGGCCTAACCAAGGAGGAGTTAAACTGAGTCAGCCCGTTCTCAAGCGCAAAAGAGTTGTGGGAAAAACTGATCGAGCTGCACGAGGGCACTTCTGATACAAAGGTAAGCAAACATAATTTGCTTCTGAATAAATTGTATAACATGAAAATGCAAGAATGTGAGTCAGCAAGCCAACTTCATGCTCGTATACAAGACCTCCTCAACGACCTCCACACCATCGGACAGAAGGTGGAGAACCATGACATAATTAGGTATGCGTTAAACGCTTTTCCAAGGAATACCTTGTGGACATCCATGTAGATGCTTACAAGGTATCCAAGGATCTTTCTTTAATTAAGTTAGACGAACTTTTTCTGAATTTAAATCGTATGAACAAACTAATGCACGCTCAGCCAAGAAGGGTATTGCCTTGATTGCAGGTACAAGCAGAACTCGGGAAGCAAAAACAAAGCATAAAATCGAATCAGAGTCCGAAAAAGAACCGGACTCAGAAGATGACAACGACGAGATAGCAGCCGAACTCGTCAACCTAGTACGCAAGCTCTATAGAAAGAAGAAGGAATTCACAAAGAAGGACATTAAGAAGGTGATTCAGTCCAAGACGGTGCAGGCTAGTCCAAGAGTCAAGTTCGAAGTAACCTGCTATGACTGTAACCAAAAGGGACACGTAAAAGCCAACTGTCCAAACCAAAAGGAAGCAAAGAAGCAGAGAAAAAATAAAGCACTGCAAGCAACTTGGGATGAGTACTCGTCAGAAGATTCCAACGAAGAGCTCGAACAAATGAGCTTCCTTGCACTTATGGCTCGGGAACCAGTCGACAAATCGGAACCGAGAGTGAGTCGGAAGCTGAGTCTGAGCGAAGCCACGGATTCGTATCCGTTTTTGAAGGGCCTAAACCCACTATAAGTACTTGTCAAGTAGATAAACTTTATAACCTAGTTAATTATTTAATGCGCAAGTTAGCTAAATCAAATGTCTGGGTCAAATCACTTCAAAAGGAGGTAACAACCCTTAAAGAAGTGACTAACCCTAGCTCCTTGACCGATCCCATTCAGACTGAAACCTCAACTCAAGTCCAAAAAGCTTAAAGAAGATAATTCCAGCCTGAAAAATCAAGTCAAGGAACTAAAAGACATGTTAGAACGATTTACTCTGGGTTCTAAGAATCTTGACTTGATTCTTGGAAAACAACGAGCCGTTTACAACCGGTCCGGACTTGGGTTTAAAGCTAAAAGAAAATACAAGTCTTATTTAACCCTTGTGAATCGAACTAATAGAAAATTAGTCCAAGCATGGGTCCCTAAGTCTAACTTGGTTAATAAAGTTGGACTTGGTCAATATTGGATCATCGAGGATCAAATTCATTACCTCAATAGACTCTATCGAGGCTATGATCCAAGGGGAGCTAATAGAAAGACCATTTTTATCAACAGATAAAATTGTTTGATGATTACTTTTACTGCTTTTATTATACATGCTTAGATTAGGCTAGATAAAGACCTAGGCGTAATTTACACTTGACTAGTTAGATCTAGGGGTTTCAAAAGGAAAATTAAATATCCAATTTCTTTAAAAGGTTTTGTCTAGAAGTGGTGGATGATCTCATACCCAAGAAGGTCTAGTGTCTCGCCACAGCCTGGAAGTCAATCTTTGAAATAGATATTTAATTGACTAATTGAAAAACTTAAGTCTAACTCAAATGTAAATTAATCCTTAGATGATAACCTAAATCAAAAATAAAATTAAACCATCTCACAAAATCCATAAGGTTCCTTGATTGATAATTTAGAAAAGGGTGAGATAGACTTGGGTAAAATCTATATCAACCTAATTATTTAATCTAATTAATTTGATTTAATTTAACTTAATTCAATTTAATTTAATCTAATTAATTTAATCTAATCTAATTAATTTAATTCAATTTAAACTAATTAATTTAATTTAATTTAATCTAATTAATTTAATTTAATTAATTTAATTTAATCTAATTAACCTAATTAAATAATCTAATTAATTTAATTTAATGTAATTAATTAACCTAATTAATTAATCAATTGACCCAATTAATAAACCTTTCAATAAACCTAACCAATTCATAATCTAAACTCAATTAAACTCAAAATCATCTTACAATCACTCATAGTAATACCATGTCTAATAAACTAGACTGGGTGAGATGGATATTAAGGAGTTAATTTCAATGAAACTATCTCTTGAATCCGTCAAATTGAACCAAATCGAATATTTTATGTGTAGGAACATAAAGATTTGGATCAATGGATGCTAGATAACAGATGCTCCAGGCACATGACCGGAAATAGATTGAAATTTACTAAGCTGAAATTCTAGAACCTAGGGTCAGTTGCATTCGGCAACGACAGAACACTTAAGGTAATCGGAACAGATAATATCCAACTGAGTTCCAATTTCTACCTTCAAAAAGTTTTACTAGTTGATCAATTCAATTTTAACTTACTAAGTATTAGTCAGTTATGTGACTCAGGGTACTTAGTCACGTTTTCAAAATATGAGTGCTTAATTAAAAACGTTGAAAATCCTGAAATCACACTTAAGGGAATTAGGAAAATGAATATCTATACAATTGACCTACCAACCTCTTCATTAAAGTGTCTATTGACACAACAAGAGGAAACCAAGTTGTGGCATAGAAGACTGGTCACACTCATACCAGACTCATTTCAAAAATGAGTCAAAATGGCTTATTAGAGGTTTGCCCAAATTAAAATTTACCGAAAATTCAATTTATACTGTTTGTCAACAGGGTAAACAAACCAATTCAACGCATAAGTTAACCAATTTGAATAGAACTAATTCAATACTTGAGCTCCTTCACTTAGACTTGTTTGATTCACATGGGGCCAAGTCACTAAGCAAAAATTAATATTTCTTAGTAATAATTGATGATTACTCAAGGTTTGCTTAGGTAAAATTTCTAAAAACTAAATATGAAACCTATGAAATCTTTAAAATCTTTTGTAACTTTGCAGAAAATGAAAAAGATATTAAAATTAAAAGAATTAGAAGTGACCATGGGGGAGAGTTTGATAACCTCAAATTTATTGAATTTTATGAAATTAATGGATATAAACATGAATACTCATGCCCTAGGATCCCTCAACAAAACGGTCTAATAGAGCGCAAAAATAGAATCCTACAAGAAGCCGCTAGGACTATGTTAAATGAATATAACTTAAACAATCAATTCTGGGCTGAGGCAATTAACACAGCCTGTTACATTCAAAATAGAATTCTAATCAATAAAATACAAAATAAAACTCCATATGAAATATATTACAATAAAATCCCTAACTTAAACTATTTAAAAGTGTTTGGGTGTAAAGTTCATATTCTAAACACTAAGGACTACTTAGGTAAATTCACATCAAAATCAACCCTAGGAATTTTTTTAGGGTATTCCACAACCAGTAGGGTCTATATAGTTTATAACAAAAGTACCCTAAAAGTTGAATAAACAATTAATGTGATTTTTGATGAAGAAAATAACTTACCTAACTCAATAAATGAAAATCTTAATCCAAACACAGAAGATGATGAAGATGTTCAATTTAAACCTAGAGAAACAAAAGAACCAATTATTGACCCTAATTTAAGACCATCAAGAATAAGTACCAATCACCCATCTGATCAAATTTTGGGCGACCCAACCCTACGAGTTCGGACTAGGTCATCTTATAGAAACCTAAGTCAAATAGCCCTCATTTCTAAAATCGAACCCAAAACTATAGAAGAAGCCCTACCAGACCCAGATTGGATATTAGAAATGCAAGAGGAGTTAGCCAAATTTGAAAGAAACCAGGTATGGGAACTAGTACCTAAACCCATAAATAAAATCATAGTTGACACTAAATGGGTATTTAGAAATAAATTAGATGATAAGGGCGAAATAGTAAGAAACAAAGATAGATTAGTAGCAAACATATTTAGTCAAGTAGAAGGGTTAGACTATGATGAGACCTATGCCCCCGTGGTTAGACTTGAATCTATTAGAATGTTGCTGGCCTATGCAGCACATAAAGGATTCAAGCTATACTAAATGGATGTAAAATCTACCTTTTTAAATGAGTTCATTAAGGAAGAAGTATATGTTATCTAACCCCCAGGATTTGAGGACTTGAACCACCCAAACCATGTCTTTAGGTTTAAAAAACTCTATATGGACTAAAACAAGCACCTAGGGCTTGGTATGAAAGTCTATCAAATAATTTAATAACTAAGGGGTTTAAACAAGGGCAAATAGATCAAACCTTATTTGTAAAAACCCTAGAAAAAGATATCTTTATAGCCCAAATTTACGTAGATGATATAATTTTTGGTTCGACAAATACTAAATTTTTAAAAGAATTTACAAAATTAATGGAAAGTGAATTCGAAATGAGCCTAGTTGGGAAACTCAACTTTTTCTTAGGCTTACCAATTAAACAATCCAAAGATGAAATTTATGTTTTTCAAACTAAATATGCTAAAGAACTAATCAGGAAATTTGGCATGGAAAATTCAAAAAATATAAATACTCCAATGGCAACTAACGTTAAAATTGACTCTGACTTAGAAGGAAAATCGGTAGACTTGAAATACTATCGAAGTGCGATAGGAAATCTACTCTACCTAACCGTAAATCAACCCGATATTCTATTTGTAGTAGGTATGTATGCAAGATACCAATCTTGTGCAAAAGAGTCACACCTAACAAATGTTAAGAGAATTCTAAGGTATATTAAGGAAACTCTTAATGTAGGACTTTGGTACCCTAGGACTTGCACCTTTGACCTAACTGGTTATTCTGACTCAAATTATACCGGGTGCAAACTAGATAGAAAAAACACAAGTGATAGCTTAATACATAGTAAGTTGCTTGACCAACACAGTTTATGTCAGTGCCTAGTAAGTTGGTCAAGCAAAAAATAACACTGTGTTGCTTTATCCACTACTGAAGCTGAATACATAGCCCTAGGAGAATGTGAATCTTAACTACTATGGATGATGCATACCTTAAAAGACTACCAACTAGAATATAAAAACACAAAAATTTCAGTTGATAATATAAGTTCAATTAACTTAACTAAAAATCCAATTCACCACTCAAGGACTAAACACATATAAGTAAAACACCACTTTGTAAGGGATCATGTAGCTAGAGGTGATGTTGTACTTAACTATATTGAGTCCAAATCAAACTTGATTGACATTTTCACAAAACTCCTACCTAAACTTGAGTTCAGTGCACTTAGAAGACAGATAGAAATATGTTCGGTAGAATAGAGTTTACTTAATTCCTCTTTAAATTGCTAATTCAATCTGTTACTCAGTTTAAAATTCTAGGAAAAATAATTTTAAAATTCTAATTTTATTAGTTTTTCAAAATATTAGACTTAGCTTAGGTATTTACCTCCTAGAAAGCATGTATCCCTAGTTCTTAGTCAGAGCATCTCACAAGCACACTAGGTTTACCTTGTTTGTGTATGAAACATACTTAGAATGATGTGAGATGAATAGGATACTGCTTGGACTTCAGAATACTTATGTTTGTGCATCGACATAAGTCTGGACAATAAATACAAACTTTATATCAATCAAATTGAGTAATCCATGTTTAGTCAAAACTAAATGGAACATTTATTTAATTTGACTAACCAAGTGAAAGTTACTACCTCCTGATAAACAACTAGTAACTAAAGGTTAGACAGTTGTTTGAAAGTAAATATTTTGTTTACTCGTGCTTGGACTCTAGGACCTTTTTATAACAACACTGCTTGACATTAATCAAGGGGGAGTGAACAAGGGAAAAACCAAGTTGATATTTTCTCTTAAAATAAACATTTATGATTTAGTTTTTGAAATAAAAGAAAAATAAATTATTATGTTTTTGGTTTTTTTTACACGTGCGCATATTCGCACTTGTCTTCTATAGTTTTTTTTCCTTCGTACATTGTTCTTCTAGGGAAAAAGTACCTGACTTGAGCGTCAGAGGACTTGTGTCAGGGACTTTTTCCTTGGTTTCTGGTTTCTAACTTTCCATGTGCTTATCTGAGTGTGCGCAGAGTCTAAGTACCGCTAGTTTCGTCACCACTAGCCTTTCAATTTCACGTGGGGGTCCGTTTCCCGGTGTACATATGCTTGGTGTGTCCAAGTCGTCTCTTCGTCAACACCAATATCATCTTAGTCGATTTTCGTCTGACTCAGATTTCGAACAAAATCAAATATATAAAATCCTAGGATTTTATTTGGGTTTCCTTTTCAAAGTTTCCTGATTGAGGGGTGGCCTTAGAGTCCCAAGTGTTCGGATGCCAAATCAAGCTTTAACAAGAAACTACTAAAAATTATTGATACATTTATGAATACAGGTGATATTATAATAATTTATAAGATATTATAGTATTAAACATAAATTTTTTAATATATGAATATCATTTACGTTATTAAATTTTATTTATAGTTTTAACATATATAAGATAGAATAAATAACTCCAAATTACGGATATAATATTATTCATAAATTTTACCATTATAAAATAATATTATTATATATTTTAGATTAGTTTATTTAAAACCTCATTATTAAAAAACAATTCATACTAGAGTTAGTATTTGAATTGATGATATCAGAATAACATAAATTGTTTTATTATATCAAACTAGATTATACTTATTATTAATAATAATAATTGATTAGTAATACTCTAGTCAAGTTTCTTTTTTGTTATACTTTTATTTTAAACCATTGGGTATTTGTTAAAGTTCTACATAGATGATTGTAGTTGTTCTTAGAGGGTGTCGTGACCCTCCGCGGGGACGCAGCACCAGTGCCTCAACAGATTTTATCTTTTAAAGCTTAATTTTTTTATATTTTAAATAGATATTTTTTTATTATAATAAAATGTTAATTATAAAACTTATATTATTAATAATTATTTTAAACTTTTTAAATAATGCTTCTTCAAAGAGACCTCTAAAGATTTAATGAATAGATTCTTTGCAGAATCACAGTAACTAAACTTACGCATAAGTTATAGTTACCTGGCAGAGAGAAAGCATCCATTTTGGCCAGTACCTCAAGTCTCTCTGAAGAGATGAAAGCCCTTGAAAGTGTGTGCATGTGACACTAAATCCATATTCTTCTTTTGCTGCAGCATCCCGGCGACCCTATAAAGAACAAAAGGTTACCGTCCTAAGTATTGTTTCTAGTTCCGCTGCTGACTCATGCATGCCAAAGCCCAGTGGCGAAGCAAACAGCTGCCTACTTCGGTCCCTTCCAGTTGCTTAATCCATTACACAAATAACCAGTTCCGATTCATGGAGATTAGTTGTTGTGACGACACCATTTCAAATAGTTTGGCTGTGTTTGTGGAAGACAACTGTAATGTTAGTTGTGGTGGCCATATCACCAAATGATGATAAAGATGGTAGTGTTTTTAAGTCTTTGTGGTGCATGCTAACGTCGGGATTTATTCATCTATATAAGCCGAAAGGGAATCTTGACGTAACAATAAAGTTATTGTCATATGACCAAAAGATCACGGGTTTGAATCCTGAAAATAGTCTTTTGCAAAAAACAAGGTAAGGCTACGTACAATGGATCCTTCCCCGGGACTCATATAACGGGAACTTCGTGCACCGGGTTATCTTTTATATATATATATATATATATATATATATATATATATGTTGGTTTGTAATCATTTAGCTAATATTTGTTCCCTCTTTGGCACAATTGCTTAAATATCTAGGTTAAAGCTAGTCTAATGTTTGGAAGGTCCATGAGAGTGTTCTTATCTTTTCAATCATATTATGGTTTGGCTTACTGAATTAGTTGGACCGGGATGGCATATATATAGTTCGAAGGATGACATCCATGTATATTTTAACATAGTTGCTTGATGATGCACCTCTTTAGTTACATTTTACTTGCTGCCTGAAGTCACATTGGAACCAATGATATCAATATCTTTGTGAGCTAGTCTCAAAAGTTGAATGGCTAATTCACATTAATTAATTAGACTAAGTGAGGGATTAAATGGTATAGTTTATTTGTTGGTATAAACATGACTCTTGCTTTCTATTAGTTATTTTTACATTAATTGCGATTTTACCAGCTTTATTGATTAATGTATCCGATTTATTTCTAGTTTATCATTATGGATTGTACTAGTCTTTTTGATAGTTAATCTTGTTTGGAATTTGAATCAGACGAAGACTAGTGGAGATGACGTTGGTGTTGACGGAGATGCGACTTTGACGCATCCTGTGTATGCATGTCGGAAAGATGAACCCCCACGTGGAACTTCTAAAAGTTGTGGTAGGAGAACTGATGGTACTTAAACTTTGCATGCACTCAGACAACTACCTGAAGCGTTAGAGACCAGAAATCAGGGAAAAAGTCCTTGGCGCAATCCCTCCGACGCTCAAGTCAAGTCCTTTTTCTCTGGAAAATTAGTGTACAATGAAAAAAAAACTGTTAAAGATGAGTGTGGGTGTGTGCGTATCTAGCCAAGGAAGATAACCTTCTTTTTTATATGACTCTGCATACCTGTTGAGTCTGACCGCTGCCAAAGAATGTAAGTGTCAGGGCTTGTCGGATGAGAGAGGATGTACAACGACCTCCTATTGGTGGAAGGAAGGTTCCACTCTCAGGGAATAGCATACCACTGGAATATTCCCTGGCATATGACAGTTATTCTATGACAGAAGGTTACGATTTCCTGATATTATTGTCGCTTAGTGCTTTTCATCTTGCTCGGGTTCAGCTACAGACAGCTTGGGATGACCGCTCAAATGTACCACTAGGATTGAGCCTTGATGAAGAGAATGAGCTGTGACGAACCGATCAAATTTTATCTGAAACTGTGGTGAGGGACTCATCCTTCACGATTTAACCGTTGAAGAGCCGGTTGAGAGTTGTCTTAGCAAAAGTACCAGGACCATCTACAAAACCCGAGCTTGGGAAATCCGATTAGTCGGGGGCAAATCAAGAACTCGTCCAAGCTCCATCTTATATCTCAAATCTGGGGACTTGTCCTGACTGTGACCGACCAAGAATTATATCGTTGATGACATAAGGCGGTCTGACTCCCGCCTCCCCTTGACTGTTGACTGTCACGTCCTCTTGACTATTGACTGTCAAGTCCCCTTGATTATTGACTGTCATATTCTCTTGACTTTTGACTGTCACATTCCCTTGACTTTTAAACTTCTGATCTTATCGGGCCCATCTTTTATGCACCGTATCAATAGTTATTCTTAATTCTTTCATATAATATATTATATATATATATATAAAAGGAATTTGGATTGTGAGCCCGAGTTCCAAAAAATAATAATAATAAAAAATGTTGCATCTCTACCTTTCACCTTGGGAGGAAATGCTCTATTAGTTTAGCTTGATGAGAAATGCATTCTTCTGCACAAACAACATTCAATAATGATAAAACTTACTCTGTATACTACAATTTTCATTAAGCCGGTGATAGTCTTATCTGTTGGTGAAAACACATGTTTTCATATCTACTACACTTCTTTCCTAGCTAGAAGCGCACACACGATATATATAAGGTTTAGAACATTGAATTGAACCGATCAATGCCTGAAGCATTCCAGTTCAAAAACAGTAGAACATTTCTAATAATTTTACCTGAAAGATAAGCCAAGGCATAGTCACATGCATGGAATACCCACTTTGCTTGGGACAAGAAGAAGGTGGGAGGGTTCTCCAACACTTCCTTGGCATCTATATATCACATTCTTCTCACGTTGCTTGTGACCTCTATCTCTTCTGCTTCTGTCTTAAGTCTCTCATCCTGCATTTCACGCAGCATTTGCTCTGTTCACTTGCAATTTTGTCTCTGTATATTGGCTTAAACTTCAACCATTCAACCCTCCCTCTCCTCTATTCTCATTCAAAAAAGTTTGAAATGTATGAGTTATGAGATTTTTTGTGTCGAGGGTTGAAGTCGCGTGTTTGGGAATATGCGGTAGGAGCCCACCTAGCATGGGTCAATGGCCACGGTATAGGTCAAAGTCAAGGTGATCAACGTCAAGGCTCAAACAAGGTTGACCCGAGTGAGATGCGGCTACATTAGCCGATCAGAGGGACACTGGCCGGTCGGCAGAAGATCTAGCCGAGCGGACCACCCGTCTGACTCTAGGTTTGACATTGACATTATACATATTAATCATCAGCCAATAAGATAATAAAAGAAGAAAAGACAAATACTTAATAAGGGAAAGAGAAAATAAAATAGAACATTTCATCTATCATTGAATGCAAAGAAGTCAAGACAAAGATGTTTTCTATCATCAATTAATATCATTAAATAGGGGAAGATGGAGGGTCATTAAGAAAAGTATAAAATAGTATACTAGGTACGAAGAAAGACAATATTCATCTCTCTATTATCTTTGCTTTCTCTTCTGCTGTTTCTTCTCTTCTTCTATTTTTGACTTGAGCGTCAGAAGGTCAACGTCAGGAATCCCTTCCCTGGTTTGATTTTGTTTTGCAAAGAAGAGCGAGGTCTTTGTCCAGTCATTAGAATCGTCATATCCCCGACTTTTCAACTTCACGCTTTCGGACAGGAATAAGGAATGAACTGCATTGAGTTTGAGTATTGAGTATGATCAAGCCTATCTATCAGTGATGTTAATAGTAGTTCAGTTCATAAATAACTTGTAGTAATGGATTGCGCTCAAACTTTTTAATTAATGTCTTCTAATGTTAGTCATCTATGAAATAATTCATGGATATGAGATCAACACGAATGATGCTATGATAAACCAAGTTTATAGATGCGCTTGAAGTGTGATATTACACTGGAGGACAATTGAACCCTATCAAATGATTTTGAGACTACATGATATGCATGTCATTTAATTTTAAACTATGTAGATTTGTTTAGGTGATTGAAATTTTTGAGATGAAAATTATGTAATGACATATTGACAAAAATTAAGATATAATTAATATATGACAAAAATTAGTAGATAAATGGGCTGCATTTGCATGGCGAATTGATTTATCGTGGAATATATTTCCATTTTGAATTAAGAAGCTGATGAAAATTGAGGTGGATTGATAGGTTATCACAATCTACATGTGTAAACATATATATAGTTATAAATGTAGTTTAACTAGCAAAGATTTGGAACTTGGTTCTACTCCAAGAGATCAAACTTAATTATTGATTGCATACAAGATGTAGCTTAATAAAAAAAGGTATGTATTTAAAGACTGCATATAAAAAATGAAAAATATATGTTATTTTAATCTTCATATTTGGGATTGAAATCCTAAAATATAATTATATATAATTAATGAGTAGATATAATCCATAAATGTCTTGACAGCTAACTTAATTAAGTTAGCTTGATAATTACTAACAAATAAATATTCACATTCAATTTTGATTTATTAATTGAGTAATTGTATTTCGATCTTCAATTTGTGGATGAATGGATGACTAAGCTTAATAATATTCAACAGAAAAAAATATTTATTTTATATATGATGATGTCTTATATCTTACTCCTTAGAAGGTGTCAAGTGGGAGAGAAATCTGGAGGCTTTTCAAGAGTTTCAAATTATTATTTTTAAAAATTCCAAACCAATATGCTGCTACTTGAGTTCAGCTTCATTGAGCTCTAATCTGTTCTAGAGGCTCCATAAACACATCCAACATTAGTGCAAAACACTACCACCTTGTCCGACTGCATGTGTCTACCACTCTCTAGCGTTGTCTTGGTCATTGAATGGAAGCAGTTAGATCTCCAATTAACCAGAACAAGTTCCTAGCTAGAGACTATTCATTAATGAGTAGAGAGAGTGGAACAGGTTCAAAGGGCAATGATATCTTAATTGTCATAGGACAACCATCTGATCATATCTTAATTTGAGGAAGCATATTGTAGGGTATAATATTCCATGTTGAATATTATTCTAGTCGTCAATTAGAAGCTCTTAAAAAGTTGTTGGGTATGAATGACTCATGAATAATATCCAAACCTTCTATGCTCATCAAGATAAAAGTGCCCAAAGGAATCCAAGAGTTTTACTGAGATTAAAAGTTTCACCATCTCAAACTGTTGGCAAATTATCTCCTTTTTTTAAGTCTTCTATTTTAATATGTGACAATGGTTATTAATCCATTAGTTGCAATTAGTAACCACTAATTATAGTCAGTGGGCTAATAGTGGCCACTAATTACAGTTAGATGGCTATGGTATAGTAGTGATCATCGATCTACAAATTTTCCTGTATGCTTTATATTCTTTTATAAAGATATAAAATACTTCATTCTCCTCGTGTAAATTTTTATCTTACTACTTGAGAGGCCTCTACTGCTCTTTTCAAACACATTTGTCAATCAACTGTCAAAATAATACTATCTCCATACTAAATTCTGCTCATTAATTCTCCTCCTTTATAATATATAATTCCATTACCCTTTGGTGAAGCACAGCTCATAATTAGTCTAGTCAGCTTCCTCACTAGATTTGTCTAATCTATTGTTTTTTTTCCTGCCAACCACAAACTCATCCTTTATATTCATCATCTAATCGAATCAACATAATGCCACCACTTTTTTTAGATCATAATCATTCCTTCTACTGAGACATGGCTATATAATGGACACCAGCGATGTTGTGGCCTCTAGTTGGCAGATAATTTCGTGCATGGGATAGACGCGAAAGAAAGAAAGAAAGAAAGCTCCATCAATTCAACGCGGTTTCCTCCCATGTCATCACTTGCATGCCCTTTTTGTCTATTCGACAAAAAATACAATACTGAGAACGCGTTTTCCACTTTCTTCCCTGTGACTCCGAAGGAAGAAGCTCCTCAATATATCTCAATTGGGTGCAGCTGTTCATACTTGAAAATATGTTTTTTTTTCAAAAAAAAATGTTTGGGTTTGATTCTAATTTAGTTATTTGTAAGTGAATCTTAGTGATTTGAGGTAATAAAAATACTAATCTATATAGGTGTAAACATTTTCTATGTGAATATAACTCACAACAAGTTCCAGGTCCCCCCTCCCCCGAATACTGCCTTATTACTCACCCACCTACCTTGCCTTTACTTTCGAGATGGATCGGATCACATGCGTAGGAGGCCTAGTTCACGAGACGCCAAGGGCATTCCCGATATTCTTTGCATGTCCCAGGGCTGGCTGAATCCAAGTTACTAGGCACAACGTCGTCTCAGTGCAATAAATAATAAATATAAAAACTAAAACAATTTAATGCCTGAGGTCTGATAGGTGAGTCACCCTATGACATCTTATGGCTGTATCTGTAATAAAAGATAATTATATTTTATTTATTTTATTTCAGATGTTTTTTCAGTCGGTCTTCCGATGAAGATAAATTATTACATCAATTTAGTTGACTGTTATATTAATTAAAAGTAGAAAGAGTATACATAAATAGATAAGTGACTATCAGGATGGTGAATTACCCTGTTGAGGATATAGACTAAAAATATAAAAATGTATTTGAATTTAATTTGAAGTTTGAAAATACAAATAAATCTACTATATTATGAATGGACGTGCCAAATTGAGAAGTAATACATTATCATTTTTTTTTTCATTCAGGTGGTGAGATATTTTCTATACATAATAGAATACAACATTTTCAACTATGTGTATTGAAACATCAATTGCCCAATCATAACAAATAGATGAGATGCTCATATTGTATAATTTTCATCTTGATTCTCACATAACGACAATTAGAAGTTTATTTTACTAGACGATCTTAATGCTCATTGCTCGTGTTTAGAAAGCCATCTTGGTGCAATAGCACTATAATATATTGAGATACAAAGTAGGATGCAACTTCCACGCCTTGTATAAATATAATGCATACATGAGTCTTGATCGAGGGAATAAGTGAAATTGTACTAGCTAGAGAAGGTTTGAGAAATGAAGTTGATTTATTGGATTTACGATTATATGTTTATTGTAACCAGCATGAACTTGATCCCTTGCACTGGCACAAAATTCATCAAAGCAAGCTTGATCTTACAAAGAGTATTTTCTTGATAGTGTGACAAATTCCATTAATTAGTAGGGTTTTATTAAAGTTGTCAAACATGATGAAAAGAAGCATGATGTTTGATATAGGACGTTACGAGCGGATCCAAATATGATATGACAATCAAAGTCAAAATGAGATGATGGTCAAAGTCAAAGGAAGATGACAACCAGTGGGTCACTCTCAAACAGGACTTTGCTCCCCGCTCAATGCTGAGGCCTTTAGTACGAGGATGATCAATCCAAAGGTCGGTCAGACCTAAGGCGCTTAGTGCTCCATTTCTGTGCTAAGACACCTATTATATATCTAATCAGCCAATAGTCGATCGAATTTAAGGGATCGGATGACCGACTCATGTGAAGCTGATCGATGACAAAGTCGGTCAGGTTTACACAACTCAATACACTCGTCTTTGATATGTATAGAAGATAAATGTACAAGGCAATTTTCATTATAGATTCGGCCAAACTTTCGGATCTCAGGTTATCATCCCAAGGATGAGCTTCCCAACATATGGATGATCGACTAAAAGTACCAATCAGATCTCTCGGGACTTAGACTCCCCATTCTACAAAGGTAAGTATTCCAGCATATGACATGTCAATCATAGAACCGACTCAACCTAGGGGACTTAGCTTCATATTGCTTCAATATCAAAGCTCCAACATTCTATAATATATAGGCGCGTGGTCGATAGACGACCCTATTATACTGGATACTCTGCATATATATTACTTTGTCAATATATAATATGTCGGCTAAATATCTGGCCAAGATATCTTCAAGGGATAACATTATCAAAGAATCACAACATTGTCAGAGAGTAACAACTATTCATCAGAGAATATTCATCTATTATAACAAATGCATTCAATAAAACCTTCTTTGAAGGTGATTATACATCTTCCATCAGTCGATAGAATATTTTCTTAACCGTCTCATTAATGATATAAGTTACAAAAGAAGTGTACATGTGTAATGGAAGATTTCTCGGGCGGTGACTGTACTGTTGGGGTTGCAAGATTGCAAACATAGTCCCATATTAAAAACACATGGGAAAGATCATGGGTTTATAAGAGAAAAGATATCTCCATTGGCATGAGGCCTTTTGGGTAGAGCCCAAGAGCAAAACCATGAGGGCTTAGGCCCAAAGTGGACAATATCATGTCATTGTGGAGATATCTAAATTCCTTTCGATCCTACAATTGGTATCAGAGCCCGGACTGCCAGAAGGTTTAACCGCCGACTGTGCACAAGAGCTATGGTCTGATTGAGCCATGTGGGTACAATATTGACCTCAAACAAAGAAAGTGGGGGCTCCTATGTTTGGATCAAGAGGACCAGACACCAGGCAGGAAGTCCTAGTTGCGACTAGGCAAGGAAGTCCTAGTAGGTCGGGTGGACCGATAGGTAGGAAGACCTGGTGGGTCGAGGATCGGACGTGGGAAGCCTATGGTCCTTTGTTTGAGGGGGGGGATTGTTGGGGTTGCAAGGTTGCAAACATAGTCCCATATTGGAAACACATGGGAAAGATCATGGGTTTATAAGAGAAAAGATATTTCCATTGGCATGAGGCCTTTTGGGTAGAGCCCAAGAGCAAAACCATGAGGGCTTAGGCCCAAAGTGGACAATATCATGTCATTGTGGAGATATCTAAATTCTTTTCGATCCTACATGTACATCTCCCAGGTTGTACGTCTTCCTTTACCAATACTGACACCCGACATTCTGTGTCACCTCATGATTATAGAGATTATGAGAGATGATATATAAAAGGGAGTGCTCTCTATTGGCTAGGTATGTGAGGCAATATATTTTACATACTACACGCATCTACGGTTCATCTCCTTCTTTCCACTCGGCCACTATACTGACTTGAGCATCAGAGTACTTGCACAGGACCTCTTTCATGATTCTCACTCTAACATTCTGTGGGCTTACTTTTTCGTGTGCATAGAGAGGAGAGAGACAGTCGGAGCCCTTTTCTGCTCCAGCTTATCATCTTTTTCTCTTGTGCAAATTCTTCTCCTGGTCAATAGCATCGTTACTTGCTTAGCACGTCATCTCCTCTAGTTTCAGATAAGATCAATATCTATGGTTATCTTAAGAGAACCATTGAATTGAAGTATTTTGACAAGTATATATAATGTGATCATGTTCAAGTGTTATTAGAATGGTCACACTACTCAAAACTTTTCAAGGGTTTAAATGAAGGTTGAAAGTTTAAACTAAATATTAAGTAATTACCTTCTACTTAGGTTTTCATTTCTTCATCTATTTGAGTGCTTATAGAGCTCAAAGCAAGGAACTTGAGGAGTTTGGAATAGAGGGACCTTAGAGTAGAGAGTTTGAGAGGTTAAAGAAAACTCAATTAGCTCGGGAGGTCAGCCTAGAGATATTGATGTGCCAACTCGGGTGGTTAGCCCTTAACTTGAAACCTTGGAATGTGTAAGTAATACACTAACTTAGCAATGCCACTAGATATACACTAACTTAGCACAGGACCATGTAGGCATAGGTTGATGGATTGAAAAGAAGTGATGGGGGAAGGGAGGGGGGGGGTGAATATTGCTCGTTATAACTTTTTCTTTTGTATTGTAAAAACAACAAGAGTGCAGTGGAAAATAATAAGACTTGTTTAGTTACTTGGTTCGGAACCTATATTGACTCCTACTCCAAGGTCCGTGATCCTTGGTTGTACCGATGAATAATCCACTATAACTCTTCTTTCCGAAATATTCGGAAAGAAGCAATTCGTATAAATGAAAAGATAGTAACACACTACTATCTTTTAAAAAGTAAAACAATGAAAGCTTAACTAAAAATTATACCAACAATAGGTAGGAGATGAAACTCTGTCGACACTTCTTGATGAAGCAACTTGCTTGTAAAGATGAAGCGCAGAATAGCAGGAGCATGAACAGAGAATTGATTCAGAATAGATTGAAAAGTTACTTTAGCTTGGACCTCGAGTACCCCTTATATAAGTCTCATTCGATCAATCGATAAACCGTTATGTCAACTGATCCTCCTATCGGTCGACTCAACCCCTTGCTTTCCTTCTTTGTCGAGATTTGATCTTTGTGCATTTATGAGTATTTATTGTTCGATATAGCTAGACTGATCCCCTTGATCAATTGACCGATATGTGTAGTTTCCTGCTTCGTCATTAATTCACCATTAATGTTTTATTGTTCAGTCGACCGATTCCTGAGTTTGGTCGACTAATCGGCCTGACTTCCATGTTTGCTTCGAGTTAATCTGATCTTGTCATGTCACCTTTGTTCGGTCGACTGATCAGTCACTTTACCAAACTTTGCTTTGAACTGATCTCTATCAACTTGGTTCGGTCGACTGATAACTTCAGTTCCTACAAAATAGAGTTAAAACAAATAGTTCTACAAAACAAAGTTAGCACAATGATAATATATAATGCATGAGTATTAATTGAAAGTAAAATTGTCTTGATCTCAACTTGGAAACCTTCTTGGTTTCTTCAGTTGGATCAGTCACCTAGGGGTTTGTCCCTTCCCGGGACACGACCTCACCGTCACTCCTCTCTAGTTACTTACCTTAACCTATATGCTAACTATTGGCCCTTCAGACATGTTTGGACTTTACGTCTTAGCATTGGATCAACTCACCAGGGCTTTCTCTCGACACCAGGTCCTCCAGACCTATCGAGCTTCCTGTTGGTTGCTACTCGGAAAGCCTAGAGGTTCCACTGTACAAAAATTTTGTACAAAGGTTTGAACCTTTTCCTAGCTACCATGTGTTCTTTTAAATTAAATTTTGGATCGCCTGCGGAACTTAACACATTTGATCCAAAACTTAATCTATTTGTTCCTTTAGGTTTTGACTTGGGTCTCCTGCGGAACTTAACACGTTCGACCCAAATCACCTTAAGTTATTAATTCCATTAAATATTAATTTCCATAATTGGTTCCCAGTACTGACGTGGCGAGGCACATGGCCTTCTTGGATATGGGAGCAACCACCACCGACTAGACAAAACCTTTTATAGAAAGCTAATATTTAATTTCCTAAAATAACTTTAGGTTAACCGAAAAGAACAATCAAATCACAAGGGAAAGAAAAACAAAAGAACACTATATCGAAAATAAATTCGAAACTCTAGAATCGTATGCCTCTTGTATTTAGTATTATTTCCAAAAATAACTAGTATGATGCGGAAACAAAAATTACTAGTTATACCTTTTAGAAAGACCTCTTGATCTTCTACCGTATTCCTCTTCTAACCTCGGACGTTGTGTGGGCAACGATCTTCCGAGATGAGAACCACCAAGCACCTTCTTCTTCCTTACAAGTTTCGGCCATCAAAACTTCTCATAGGATGAAGAGGTTCGGCCACCACCACCATGCTCCAAGGGATGCTAGAAACAAAGCTTTCTTTCTCTCCTTCTTCTTCTTCTTCTCTAAACTTGATCCGGCCACCATATGGGTCTCCACAAGAAGGATGAGGTTCGGCCATCAAAGAGAAGAAAGGAGGAGAGGATGGCCGGCCACACCAAGGAAGAAAAAGAGAGAGGAAAAATAATAGAGTTGTTCACCATGAAGCCTTCTCTACTTTTATAATCCTTGGTTTTGGCAAATAAGGAAATTTAATTAAAAACTTCCTTAATTATTTTGCCATGAAAAAGAAAATTTTATTTAATTAAAAATAATTTCCTTTTTACAAATACAATGGCCGGCCACACCATTCCACAAATCAAGGAAATTTTAATTCACACAAGAATTAAAACTTCCTAATTTGCTTTCGGAAATTTATAAAAATTTCTCAAATAATTTTTCCCTTCATGGTGGTTAATAAAAAGGAATTTTTATAAATTAAAATATTTCTTTTAAACATGTGGATAAAAAGAAAGTTATCTCTAAAAATTAAAATCTCTTTTAATCTACAAATAAGGAAAGATATCAAATCTTTTCTTAATCTTTTGTAGAAACTTATAAAAGAGAATATTTAATTTTAAACTCTCTTTTAAATCATGAACATGATTAAAATTGAAAGTTTTCTTAAAATTTAAAATCCTCCTTTAATCAACAAATAAGGAAAGATTTCAAATTTTAAACTCTCTTTTAAACATGTAGATGATTTACAAATAAGGAAAGTTTTTACTAAAAATTAAAATCATCCTTTTAATCTACAAATAAGGAAAGAGATTAATCTCTTCTCTTAATCTTTTGTAGAAAGTTATAAAAGGAAATTTTTAATTTTTAAACTCTCTTTTAAAATCATGATATCCACATAAGAAATAATTTTAATAAAATCCTTTTTAATATTCTAGTGGCCGGCCACCTAAGCTTGGGACCCAAGCTTTGGCCGGCCACCTACATGGCTCATCCACTTGGACTTGGCCGGCCCTAGCTTGGGTTCCAAGCTAGCTTGGCCGGCCCCATTGGATGGGTAAGAAGGTGGGTATGCGGTGGATATAAATCTCTATATACTAGAGGCTACGATAGGGACCGAGAGGAGGAATTGGTTTTGGTCTCCCGATGAAATTAAGCATCCCGTGTTCGCCCCAAACACACAACTTAATTTCATCAATAATAATTCATTCCACTAAAGAACTATTATTGAACTACCGCACCAATCCCAAATTACATTTTGGGCTCCTTCTTATTATGAGTGTGTTAGTCTCCCTGTATTTAAGATAACAAATGTCCACTAATTAAGTAAGTTACTGACAACTCACTTAATTAATATCTAGCTCCAAGAGTAGTACCACTCAACTTCATCGTCATGTCGGACTAAGTCCACCTGCAGGGTTTAACATGACAATCCTTATGAGCTCCTCTTGGGGACATTCTCAACCTAGATCACTAGGACACAGTTTCCTTCTATAATCAACAACACACACTATAAGTGATATCATTTCCCAACTTATCGGGCTTATTGATTCATCGAACTAAATCTCACCCATTGATAAATTAAAGAAATAAATATCAAATATATGTGCTTGTTATTATATTAGGATTAAGAGCACACACTTCCATAATAACTGAGGTCTTTGTTTCTTTATAAAGTCAGTATAAAAGAAACGACCTCTAATGGTCCTACTCAATACACTCTAAGTGTACTAGTGTAATTATATAGTTAAGATAAACTAATACATAATTACACTACGACCTTCCAATGGTTTGTTCCTTTCCATTATGGTCGTGAGCTACTGTTTATAATTTATAAGGTACTGATAACATGATCTTCTGTGTGTGACACCACACACCATGTTATCTACAATATAAATTAATTGAACAACTACATTTATCATAAATGTAGACATTTGACCAATGTGATTCTTATTTCTAGATAAATGTTTATACCGAAAGCTAGGCTTTTAGTATACACTCTAACAATCTCCCACTTATACTAAAAGACTAAGCTGCCATATCTGCTGCCATACATCTGATTCCCAACCCTTCAACATGCCTATCAAAAGCTCTTGCCTTAAGGACCTTAGTGAAAGGATCTATAGGTCATCACCTGATGCAATCTGGGCGGCAACAACTTCTGCTCGTTTATACTATTTCTCGTATTGGGTGGTACTTGCGCTCTATTGTGTTTACTTGCCTTATAGACTTATGGTTTCTTTGAGTTTGCTACTGCACCAACATTATTACAATAAATTGTAATAATCTTTGGACAAACCAGAAATCATATCTAAGTCTATCTTGAGGTTATTGAGTCATTCAGGTTTTATGGCTGCCTCAGAGGCTTGCCATATACTAAACTTCTATGGTGGAGTCCAGAAAAACACCTATGCTTATCACTCTTCCATAGTTATGACTTTACCTCCTAAAGTAAACACAAAACCCCGAGGTTGACTTATTATTGTCCCTATCCGATTGGAAATCAAAATCCATGTAACCCACAAGGACCAAATTAACTGCCTTGTAAGCTAGCATATAATCTCTAGTACCTCTAAGGTACTTCAATATATGCTTTACTGCAGTCCACTGTCCTTGTCTAGAGTTACTTTGATATCTGCTAACTATGCCCTTGGCAAAACAGATTTCTGATCTCGTGCATAGCATACATTAGGCTTCTGTCAGCCGAAGCATAAAGAACTGCCTTTATTTCCTTTATCTCCTTTGATGTCTACAGAGACATCTTTAGATAAAGTTACTCTATCCTGAAAAGGTAAGAAACCTTTCTTGGAGTTTTGTATGCTTAAAACGAGCAAGGATTTTTTCGATGTATGAAGCTTGGGATAAGTAAAATATTCTTTTCTTGCGATCCCTTATTACTTTGATCTCAAGAATATTTACATTCCTTCATATCGAATTGTTTGGACGACCATACCCTTACTTCTGACAACACTTTGATATTGTTTCCAACTACCAAAAATGTTATCTACGTATAGTACAAGAAATACCACCACGTTTCTATCACGCCTTTTGTATACACAAGACTTATCCGGTTACTAAATAAATCCATAGACTTTAATAAATCGGATGTTCTAAGACCTTGAAGCTTTGCCTCAGTCCATAGACTGATTGAGCTTGCACACAAGATGCTCTTAGCCCTTTGCAATGAACCCTTCTGGTTGCTTTATATGGATGCTTTCTTCAAGACTTCCATTAAGGAATGTCGTCTTGACATCCACTTGCCAAATAGATAAAAGAATCCGGATAGACTTAAGCATGGCTACCAGTGAAAAAGTTTCCTTTTTCATCAAGCCTTGCCTTGAAAGTTTCTACCTTCCTGTCTATCCTTCTTTTCCTATTATAGACCTTTTACACCCAAAGGCTTTTACACCACTTGGTGGTTTTACAAGCTTCCAGATTTTATTAGAATACATATATTCTAATTCTATTATTCATTACTCTTTGACAAGATGCTGCATATTTATCTTGGAGTGCTTCGTCACATGTCCGGAGATCAGGTTCATGTCCTTCAGGGATCGAGTCCAAAAACTCTCCCAAAACATGAATTTTTTAAGGTTGCCTAACAACCCTCCCACTACGATGAGGCACTATCTGTAATTGTGTATCATTTATGATACGTATTACAATTTCTTGTGATATTTCATCTTGTACAGTTGGTACTAGATTAGACATGTCCTTTATTATTTCCTTAAGAACAAATTTACTTATGGGTATGAGGTTTATTACATAGTCCTTTTCTAAAAATCGGTCATTGATGCTAACAATGACCTTCTGATTTTTAAGACTATAAACCTACTTTCATTTCTCTAGGATAACCCACAAACAAGTGAATTCCTGTCCAACTTATCATTGTCTCTCTTCAGCATATGTGCTGGACTATCCGAATCCGAATATGCTTCAAAATAGGCTTACGCCTATTCAGCAACTCTATATGAGTAGAGAGTTATGACTTTGGAAGGTACTACGTTCACTTCCGTTTCCAGAGCATATCCTTAAAACAAATTTGGTAATTTTCTGAATAACTCATCACCTATCTAATTATTCCATAAGAGTCCTATACCTTCTTTCTACTACATCATTCTGTTGGGGTGTACCAGATGCAGTTAGTTGGGATTGAAATCCAACTTCCGATAAGTGACTCCTAAATTCTCCCAAGAGGTACTTGCCACTACGATCTTACCATAGTGACTTTTACTTTAACATTTCTCCGCATCAGCCTTGTACTCTTTGAACTAATCAAAGTACTTAGTCTTGCGGCACATTAAGTAAATTTATTTGTATCTTGAATAGTTGTCTATAAAATAGACAAAATATTCAATACTACCTCTTGTTTGGATAGTCATAGGATCACACAAATTAGAATGAACCAATTTCAACATATATTTGACTCCATACCCCTTAAAAGCTTCTTGGTTATTTTCTTTCTAAGTAAGACTCGCAGGTTGGAAAGATTTCCACTACCAATGAACCCAAAAGTTCATCAGCTACCAATGAATCCTACTCAAGTATAACCTAGCTTTTAGACGCCAAAGATATAATTGGTTCTTTTCTGAAGGTTGCTTTCTCTTAAAATTAGAAGATGTGTTACTAATTTCCATTTGTTGCATCGTGGGAGTTATTGGATTATAAATTGTCAACCATCATACCAGAATAGATAATTTCCTTATTTTTCTTGATAACATCTTTGTTATCAAAATAGACACAATATCTATAATAGTTTAGAAACTGAAATCAGGTTCTTTCTAAACTTGGTACGTAAAGACAATTACTTAAAATCCATATTTTATTCTTATCAAAGGATAAACATCTCCCACTGCAACAACTACCACTTTTACAGTAGTGCTCATGTGGACGGTGATTTACCTTTCATTTAGTTGTCGGGTTTCCTGGAACCCTGAATTGCAGACATGATTAATGGCATCTTGTATCTACACTCCAGGTTCTGGTAGATAACACCACTAGACATGTTTCAACTAATGAATTAAATACACCTAAATTGTTCTTAGTTCTAAGAAGATCTACCTTAATGTCCAAGTCCTATTTCCAATCATTACAATTGGGACTACTAAGTCTTTTCTATAGTATGACTACTAGGATTGACAAACATCCTAAGAATCACAAAATATTTGGTCAAGATCAACTCCTTAAAATCTCCATGAATTTTGTATATACAAAATCGAAGAGGAGATTTTATTCATTAATTTTATTATCTCGTCAACTTTACTTTATGAATAAAATTAATAGTTGATCTGTCTTTGATCAAATATTTGGTCAAAACTCTTTGAATTTAAAATAACATTGATTCCTCAAACAATATTATTTAAATTCACCAACACCTCAAACACCGTGAATTTTGCATGCCACGTTAGTGTGGACGTATACAAAATTTAAACATTTGTAAGAGGAGGGTTTTACCCATTAATTATCTTGTCAATAAATCTTTATGACAAATAAAATTACCTCAAACACCGTGAATTTTGTATGCCACGTTAGTGTGGACGTATACAAAATCAAACATTTGTAAGAGGGGTTTTTTTAATTTTATTATCTTGTCAACCTTTTTATTTGACAAATTAATAGTTGATTTTCTTTGGTCACACAAATAATAGCAGTGACTCCGATGGGGAGGATACTATTAGACATGCCTAAGTGTATACCATTACTTGACACTAAGTCCATTAATAAGATTATGCCCCTTCCGTTGGGGAAGATCACACGCTCTTAATTAACTTCCTATAGTCATCCAAAATTGGAAGTCTGTTCTAGTGATCCACAAACAAGCTCATCCGTTATGGAGGAAGGCACTCAGAGCCAACGCGCAAGCTTGTTTGCATCACTTACAAACCAGTAATGGAGACCATAGGATTTATTTAAAAATCCCTCTCCCACTTAGTTATTTATAAACGAGGAATTTTTAACTATACTAGTCTATGTATACTAACATGCACACACAGTACCATATAAAAGCAATAAATAGAAAATCTAATTTTCAACTATTATGGCTTTTATCTATTGTTGTCCTCCGTGTGTCACCAACCCTAGCTGCTGCCATCTTTGGCCACTGCCACCGGGTCTAGTTGTCGCATCCATCTTGCTCCTTGTTCAGCTGCGTCTCTGGTCCTCAAAAAGTTCCACGCCTTGCAAGATTCGATTCGCGACATATATAGAATTTTTACATTTTTCGATCTTATATTCCTCGAAGGAATGTACATGTATCTAGATCAAAAAATAAAATCCTAATAAAACTAAATACAGCTCCTGCTGTATTTTATAATACAATCATGCACACATAATAAAATGCCCTTGACATGTCCAAGGGTCCAATCACACACATAATAACTATAAGCCATAATAGTTGGATCCTGCATCCACAAAGTTAGCACATCCTACTATTATCCTGCCTGAATTATGTATGACATGTGCATAATTAAACTAATACCAAATACACAGAGGCAAATCCCTAGCTCTGATACCAATTGTTGGTTGCTACTCGGAAAGCCTAGAGGTTCCACTGTACAAAAATTTTGTACAAAGGTCTGAACCTTTTCCTAGCTACCATGTGTTCTTTTAAATTAAATTTTGGATCGCCTGCGGAACTTAACACATTTGATCCAAAACTTAATCTATTTGTTCCTTTAGGTTTTGACTTGGGTCTCCTGCGGAACTTAACACATTCGACCCAAATCACCTTAAGTTATTAATTCCATTAAATATTAATTTCCATAATTGGTTCCCAGTACTGACGTGGCGAGGCACATGGCCTTCTTGGATATGGGAGCAACCACCACCGACTAGACAAAACCTTTTATAGAAAGCTAATATTTAATTTCCTAAAATAACTTTAGGTTAACCGAAAAGAACAATCAAATCACAAGGGAAAGAAAAACAAAAGAACACTATATCGAAAATAAATTCGAAACTCTAGAATCGTATGCCTCTTGTATTTAGTATTATTTCCAAAAATAACTAGTATGATGCGGAAACAAAAATTACTAGTTATACCTTTTAGAAAGACCTCTTGATCTTCTACCGTATTCCTCTTCTAACCTCGGACGTTGTGTGGGCAACGATCTTCCGAGATGAGAACCACCAAGCACCTTCTTCTTCCTTACAAGTTTCGGCCATCAAAACTTCTCATAGGATGAAGAGGTTCGGCCACCACCACCATGCTCCAAGGGATGCTAGAAACAAAGCTTTCTTTCTCTCCTTCTTCTTCTTCTTCTCTAAACTTGATCCGGCCACCATATGGGTCTCCACAAGAAGGATGAGGTTCGGCCATCAAAGAGAAGAAAGGAGGAGAGGATGGCCGGCCACACCAAGGAAGAAAAAGAGAGAGGAAAAATAATAGAGTTGTTCACCATGAAGCCTTCTCTACTTTTATAATCCTTGGTCTTGGCAAATAAGGAAATTTAATTAAAAACTTCCTTAATTATTTTGCCATGAAAAAGAAAATTTTATTTAATTAAAAATAATTTCCTTTTTACAAATACAATGGCCGGCCACACCATTCCACAAATCAAGGAAATTTTAATTCACACAAGAATTAAAACTTCCTAATTTGCTTTCGGAAATTTATAAAAATTTCTCAAATAATTTTTCCCTTCATGGTGGTTAATAAAAAGGAATTTTTATAAATTAAAATATTTTTTTAAACATGTGGATAAAAAGAAAGTTATCTCTAAAAATTAAAATCTCTTTTAATCTACAAATAAGGAAAGATATCAAATCTTTTCTTAATCTTTTGTAGAAACTTATAAAAGAGAATATTTAATTTTAAACTCTCTTTTAAATCATGAACATGATTAAAATTGAAAGTTTTCTTAAAATTTAAAATCCTCCTTTAATCAACAAATAAGGAAAGATTTCAAATTTTAAACTCTCTTTAAACATGTAGATGATTTACAAATAAGGAAAGTTTTACCAAAAATTAAAACCATCCTTTTAATCTACAAATAAGGAAAGAGATTAATCTCTTCTCTTAATCTTTTGTAGAAAGTTATAAAAGGAAATTTTAATTTTTAAACTCTCTTTAAAATCATGATATCCACATAAGAAATAATTTTAATAAAATCCTTTTAATATTCTAGTGGCCACCACCAAGCTTGGGACCCAAGCTTTGGCTACCACCTACATGGCTCATCCACTTGGACTTGGCGGCCTAGCTTGGGTTCCAAGCTAGCTTGGCCGGCCCCATTGGATGGGTAAGAAGGTGGGTATGCGGTGGATATAAATCTCTATATACTAGAGGCTACGATAGGGACCGAGAGGAGGAATTGGTTTTGGTCTCCCGATGAAATTAAGCATCCCGTGTTCGCCCCAAACACACAACTTAATTTCATCAATAATAATTCATTCCACTAAAGAACTATTATTGAACTACCGCACCAATCCCAAATTATATTTTTGGGCTCCTTCTTATTATGAGTGTGTTAGTCTCCCTGTGTTTAAGATAACAAATGTCCACTAATTAAGTAAGTTACTGACAACTCACTTAATTAATATCTAGCTCCAAGAGTAGTACCACTCAACTTCATCGCCATGTCGGACTAAGTCCACCTGCAGGGTTTAACATGATAATCCTTATGAGCTCCTCTTGGGGACATTCTCAACCTAGATCACTAGGACACAGTTTCCTTCTATAATCAACAACACACACTATAAGTGATATCATTTCCCAACTTATCGGGCTTATTGATTCATCGAACTAAATCTCACCCATTGATAAATTAAAGAAATAAATATCAAATATATGTGCTTGTTATTATATTAGGATTAAGAGCACACACTTCCATAATAACTGAGGTCTTTGTTTCTTTATAAAGTCAGTATAAAAGAAACGACCTCTAATGGTCCTACTCAATACACTCTAAGTGTACTAGTGTAATTATATAGTTAAGATAAACTAATACATAATTACACTACGACCTTCCAATGGTTTGTTCCTTTCCATTATGGTCGTGAGCTACTGTTTATAATTTATAAGGTACTGATAACATGATCTTCTGTGTGTGACACCACACACCATGTTATCTACAATATAAATTAATTGAACAACTACATTTATCATAAATGTAGACATTTGACCAATGTGATTCTTATTTCTAGATAAATGTTTATACCAAAAGCTAGGCTTTTAGTATACACTCTAACACTTCCCTGCCAAGCGTCGGATCCTCTCGACCCACTTGGACTTCCTGCTTGACTGTCACGATCTGCTAAGACTTTTCAGTTGAGTAAACATCCTGCACACTTAGTTAACTTATTAGATCACAACAAGACTTAACTTGAACTTTTGACAATATCAAAACTCATGTTCGATCTGGTGCACCCTGCACCAACAATCTCCCCCCTTTTGATGTTTGGTAACTAAGGTTCATAGTTAAGTTTGTAACATATGTAAAGATAAGTAAACAAACATTTTAACTTAACTCCACCCTGAGTTTATTAACTCCCCCTGAATTCACTATCTCTCCCCCTTTGATATGCATCAAAAATAGGAGAAATATAAACAACAAATATGAAGCAATCCAAGATATAAGTTTTAAAATTAATTTTGAAACCAAAAATTTCTAAGCATAAAATTTGAAAATTTTAAAGAAAATTATGCCAAAATATTTAGTTTAAAAAATTTTCAAATAAGCTATGGAAATGATAATACTTTTTAAACCGCTTAAAAAACTCTAGGATCTTTCAAATTTAAAGTACAAATATAAAGGTAAAATAAATTTGAAAGATAAACAATTATTTTAAAAATTTTCTAAGATTAAAGAGAAATTTTTAAAGTAAGTATTTAAGTTTGAAAGTTTCTTAGTATTTTAAAAAATAAATTTTTTAGAACACATTTTGGAAATGTATCAAAAAATTCTAAGTATTAAAAATTTTCTAAGTTTTGAAAAATTTTAAAGGCAAAATAGAAAAGTTATGAAAATAAGTTGATGATTATAAGGTTTTGAAAATCTGCAAGTAAAATAATTTTTCAAAGAGACATTTTGAAAATTTTCAAGTAAAAATTTAAGAATGTTAATTTTTAAAGGAGTTTTTGAATTTCTAAAGAAAAATATTTTAAAGGATTTTTTTATATTTTAAAAATTTAAAGTCTTTGATAGAATGCTCCCCTTAAGTTGATATTTTTTTAAAAGTTCAAGCATAGTTTGAAAACTAAAAAAAATGTTCTTATTTTGAAATGTTCAACACTTATACTTAGCTAACTACCATAAGATAGCAGTTGTTAATTCATGTTGGTCAATTTGAGCCTTTGATTCTAATTAGTTTGTTACTAGTCAGATTACTCAAATTGATCAATATATTTTGTTTAAAGACCAGATTTATAGAGATACACTGACATAAGCATCTGAAATCATAGGCTAAGTCCTAAGTATCTCACATATTTCTATGTTTCATAATACACAAGCAAGGTATTCTATTGTACTTGTGAGATGCCGACTGCTAAAATTATAGGAACATGCAATCTACGGTAAGTTCTAGGCTATTCCATAAAGATAAAATATTTTGAAAGTAATTTTAAAAATAAATTTTTGAATGGGAAATTTTAAAGATTGAATTTTTAAAAACTTAATAATAAATCTTAAAAGGAATTGTAAAATTTATTCTATAAAACATATATAGAAAACAAAAAAACGAAAATGATGATTCAAAGTCATATCTATTAAGTACCAAATCAAAATACAACAATAGTCATAATGTCTAACTAGTCCAATAGTTAATACAGAAGGTTAAGCATCAAATAGAGGAGGTGGAGGATCGTGTGCAGCACGAAAATAATCAAACATCTTAGTCTGTTGTGCCTCCAACATATCTACTCATTTAGTTATATCCTGATGGAACTTAACTAGCTACCCCTGAAACATAGTCTGAAGCAAGTTGAAACAACCAAAAATGTTGTCACTAAACTGACTAAATGGATCACTAAACTGTGGAGGAGTTATAGATGATGTCCCCTAGGTTGCTTCAATATATGGGGTCTTGGGAAACTCTATGGCCAATAGTGGAACAAAAGGATCCTCAACAGCGATAAGAACATCCTCAATATCGACCTCTTCCTTGACAGGTTGAACGTAACACGGATAAGTATGCTTGTAAACTAGGCCCAAAGAACTAGCCTTAATCCCAGCCAAGGACATTGACGGAGGCCAACTAGGTCAAAAATTAGACAACTCTATCAATTTCCCACGCCCAACCCCTACCCCTAAAGAAGCTATAAATGCGATAAGGATGTGACAATGAACCATATGTATCTTAAATGAAGTGTTATATCCAGAGTAGTAGATGATGGACTTAAAGATTCAATAACCAAAATCCAAATCCAATATATGCTTAAGTGCATACATCAGAAAAAGATGGACTATACATAGGACTACCTGATCTCTAGATGAAAGAGGATGAATGCATGAGACAACCATTTTGTAGAGTGTGTTGTTGTTTGGACTAAGTGAAACTGATAACATCTTCCTTGGTCAAGGACCTTGGATAAAGTTGGCATACATGATATCAAGAGTTAAATGAGAAAATTAAGCAGGTAAAAAGTCAAGGTAAGAGGGATATGGAAAAATTCGATTAGGTGACGAGCACATGCATAGGAAACGAGAAAATATGTCAAAATTCGATTATGCAACTCTAGTTTTAAAATAATGAGCATTAATCTCACACAAATTATGATAGAATTCAATACAAAGTGTGAGATTGTATGCATATTTACAGAGAACTAGGCTATCTAAGGAATAATATTGTATTATATCTATTATATTAGGACAGTAAGTTTGATAAAAGGGAAGATCAAGGCACCTAGTTCCTACAACTAAAATGGTTTTATTGCTAAAAGATTGATATAGGTCCTCGGCTGGGATTAGAGGAGCTAGCATCTTTTGTGCAATTTTACAAACTTTTTTTCTACAATACAAAATAGAAAGTACAAATAAACTAAGCATAAAAGAAAATAGAGACTTTTAAATTATACCGAGGCATGATCCAAATCTGAGAAAGGCTATAGGCAGTGAGAGAGATGAAGGTGAAGAAAGGATTGGATGAGATAAGCATTCTACCTAAGTCTCGATTATATATAGCTCGATTGACCGACCGATAACGAGATCGGTCGACTAATCCCTTAAAAACATCAAATAATAGACCAATTGAAAGAAAGTGGTTGATATTCGATCAACCAAAAACTAGGATCGGTCGATTGATAAATTGATGATAGGTTGATTTCTGCATACTCACTGAGGATGAACTTAAGTTATCAGTTGACTGAAACAGGTGTTTAGTCGACCGAAAAATTGATGATAGGGTGATTCAGTAAGGATGAACTTATGTTTTTAGTCGACTGAACTAGATTTTCAGTCGATGAAAAAATTGATGATATGCTTAATAGGTTGCAATGTTTATGCTGGGTTTTGTTGACCGAACCAAGTGTTCGATCGACTAAACTGGTTTTTTTTTTAATTTTACTTAATTCAACTAAATTAAATTAGTTAAAAATTTAATTAATTCAACTATGTTTAAAATAAGTTTTAATTTGGTTTAAATTATTAAGAATTTTGAAAAGGTTATTCAAAATCTTAAGTTTAAGTTAAGAATTTTAAATCATAAGTTTTTAGTTTAAAATTTTTAATTGATTTTAATTAAGTATAAATTTTGAGTTTTAATTAATTTAAATTTTAATTAATTTTGAGTTAAAATTTTTTTAAATCAATTTTGAATTAATTTTTATTTAAGTTTTAATTAATTTTGAATTAAGTTCTAATTAATTTTGATTTAAGTTTTTAATTAATTTTGAATTAAGTTTTAGTTAAGCTTTAATTAATTTTGAATTTAGTTTTAATTGAGTTTGAATTTAATTTATTTAAGTTTTAATTAATAATTCAGTTTAAAATTAAGTTTAAGTTTGGTTTAAATAATTAAAATTTTTGAAAAAGGTTGTTCAACCCATGTTAGATTCAAACTTGACTTTGGGTTAATCAAGCAAGTTTCCTAAGAAAAAGTTTTCAATTAGTGGTGAGGCATATGCCCTTCTTGTGTATCAACTATGGACCACTTTCTGAATACTTTCCAAAATAGCCCTGCCTAAAGAACTTAATGCTAGGTTTTGATCTAACTAGCTCATGTTGATTGGAATAGCTTTGGCCAGATCCACTAGGTCTAGTGCACCTGGTAGAATACACAGGATTCAACCTAGATATGCCTTCGACAAAGTCTCCTTGGTGTACTATCATCTTAATCCATTCTGATGCTATGTTATTAGGGTTTGGTAAATTTTTTTAACTAACTATACTAAACTAAGTAGAAAAGTAAACCTAAACCTAAGTATGCATATTTAGTCAATCAAGTAGGTTGAACAATATTTCTATTTGATCTCCCTGAGTTATAGCTTAGATATGGTCTATTTAAGAAATGAATTTGACTTTTAGGGATCAAATATTGGTTTGGTTTAATTGGTTTGATTAAGTAGGATTTAGGAACCCATGCTTGGACTTGATTTCTAACATTTTGACTAATTAATGACGGATATAGTTTGTTGGTTTTATTTGGGTTATAGCTAAGTCCAGATTTGTTATACACGACTCGTTGCGATCCAAGTACCATATTTAGACACTTGGATCCCAATTCAAACTTGTCCAACATTTTCTTGAGTCGCTCCACTTAACCTTTCAAGTTGAAATTTTCTTCCTCAAGTTTTGCAACTTGAGTTGAAGCTCCGACTTGAACTTGGTTAGTCTAGTGACTCGAGCTAACTTACTCCTTAAGGTGGTCAATTTCTTTAAGTAGTAAGTTATTTTGTTCCTCGGACTCTGTCAATTTTTTAAATAAATATTTTACTACTTTAAGTAAATTTGACTTGGAATAAAAAGTTACCATATAAAGACCTTCAGAAATGGATACTGATCCATGACTTCTCTCGGACTAAGTATCGGTTTCAGACTCATACTCTTCTTCGAACTCAGAGTTTTCGTTTCTTGCCATAAAGGCAAGATGGCTAGAGTGCTTCGGTTCTGTTGCGTTGAATTCCTCGGAAGATGACTTGTCCCACGTTGCTTGGAGAACTTTCTTCTGTCTTGTCGACTTAGGCTTTTCCTCCTTCCGGTTTGGGCATTCGTGTTTGAAATGCCCCTTCTTGTTGCATCGGTAACAAATCATTTCTGATTTGTTTTTAGTCTAGTTGATCGATACTTTCTTGGTGTTCCTCTTGAACTTTTTCTTTGTCAATAATCTTCGGACCATGTTGACTAGCTCTTCTTTATTTGTTGAGTCTGAGTTTGACTCACTTTCTGGTTCACTCTTGGTTTTGGACTTGGTTTCCTTGCTTGGTCCTACATACAAGACAATCCCTTTCTCAACTTGGCTCAAGTTAGACTCCTCATGTAATTTTAATTTGCAAAATAATTCGTCTAATTAAAGAATTGAAAGATCCTTAGAAACTTTGTAAGCATCTATTATCGATACTCACAAAGCATTCCGAGGGAAGGCAATTAGAGCGTACCTTATTGTGTCACAGTTCTCTAAGTGGTGTCCAATCAAGTGGAGACTGTAGGTCCCTTGTGACCGACAAGAGAAGGGTGAATTGCCCTGCATAATAAAATAAACTAATACCTTTCTCATACAATCGGGCTTAACACAAGTACACACTTGATTAAATAGAATAATATAATCAAAATAAGTACAAGACAAGCAAGGTTTTTACTTGGTTGGCAATCAGAGGATTGCTACTCTAAGAAAAATAGGCTCAGTAAGAAATTGAAGCTCAAAAGTGAAGAACTGAACAGAATTTAAAGTACAGAGTGTGTTGTTTGAAAAGGAGAAGACCAAGGCTTTATTTATAGTCCATTGGTCGAAAATGACCGATTGTTGATGTGACATGGTCCGGGCACTCGGACCCTCTCTGAGCGCCCCTAGTGTGGCAAATCTTATCGTCATATAAATGGCTATGCAACGAGCACGAGATAAAATTTTATCCCAGTTCGGGCGCCCGAAGTAGGTCCGGGTGCCCAGACACCCTTCCTCGATAAGATGGGCGTTGAGGCGCTCCTAGATGACCTAGGAGCCCGAGCGCATGGACAGTCAACATCTTGTTGACTGTCCGGTTCTGCTCCAATCTGGCTCCGTTATGATTTAGAATATGACTCACCCGAATCCATTTTCTAACCTTTTTAAGCAATATTCCGTGCCGACTTTTTGTCCCTCAGAAACTCCGCGCACTTCCTTCTCATTCGCCAGCGTACTCTTCCATAGCATCTCATCCCTCGAGCGCATCAAGTCCGTCGACTCTCTCTCATGTAATCCTTCTCACTAGCCACATCTTTCGCTGGACTTCTTGTTGGTCCAATATCCTTAGGTCAAGGTTGACCTAGTTGACTAAGCTTGAGTTGGCTTAAACTTAAGTCTTGATGTTTGGGGTTTGATGTTTGACAATACATGGAAATTGCAGATGCAATCGTCCGATTGGGAAGATTGTTGATACAATTCCCCTTTGGTTAAGAGATGACCAGTTTGATGTGAAGAAGAGTCAAGTAGGTCAAGGTTGATCGGATACTTGACTGGGAAAGTCCTAATTGGAGATTAGGTAAGGGAAAATCTTGGTGAGTGAAGCTAGCCAGTTGAGAAATCCTAGTGAGTGAAGCCAGGTGAAAGACCTAGTGAGTGAAGTTAGGCAGGTGAAAGTCCCGGTGAGTGAAGTCGGCAGTGGGGAAATCCTGGTGAGTGAAGCCAGGTGAAAGACCTAGTGAGTGAAGCTAGGCAGGTGAAAGTCCCGGTGAGTGAAGTTGGGCAGTGGGAAAATCCTAGTGAGTGAAGCCAAGTGAAAACCCTAGTGAGTGAAGCTAAGTGAAAGTCCTGATGAGTGAAGCCAGGTAGATGGAAAGCCCTATCGACACAGTTTCCTTCTATAATCAACAACACACTATAAGTGATATCATTTCCCAACTTATCGGGCTTATTGATTTATCGAACTAAATCTCACCTATTGATAAATTAAAGAAATAAATATCAAATATATGTGATTGTTATTATATTAGGATTAAGAGTACACACTTCTATAATAACTAAGGTCTAGTTCTTTTATCAAGTCAGTATAAAAAGAACTTACCTAAAATGGTCCTACTCAACACACTTAGAGTGTACTAGTGTAATTTATTAGTCAAGATAAACTAATACCTAATTACACTACGACTATTCCAATGGTTCGTTCCTTTCCATCTTAGTCGTGAGCAACTGTTTATAATTTATAAGGTGTTGATAACATGATCCTCTGTGTGTGACACCACACACCATGTTATCTACAATATAAATTAATTGAACAACTACATTTATCATTAATGTAGACATTTGACCAATGTGATTCTTATTTCTAGATAAATGTTTATACCAAAAGCTAGGCTTTTAGTATACATCCTAACAATCTCTCACTTATACTAAAAGACTAAGCTGTCATATCTGCTTCCATACATCTGATTCCCAACCCTTCAACATGCCCATCAAAAGCTCTTGCCTTAAGGGCCTTAGTGAAAGGATCTTCTAGTTTATCACTTGATGCAATCTAAGCAGCAACAACTTCTCCTCGTTATACGATTTCTTGTATTAGGTAGTACTTGCGCTCTATTGTGTTTACTTGCCTTATGGACTTATGGTTTCTTCGAGTTTGCTACTGCACCAAATTATTTTGGGCAAACCAGAAATCATATCTAAGTCTATCTTGAAGTATTTGAGCTATACAACTTCTATGGCTACCTCAGAGGCTGCCATATACTCAGCTTCTATGGTGGAGTCCGAAAAAGCACCTATGCTTATCACTCTTCCATAGTTATGACTTTACCTCCTAAAGTAAACACAAAACCCTGAGGTTGACTTACTATTGTCCCTTTCGATTGGATGTTAAAATCCATGCGATCCACAGGGAACAAATTACCTGCCTTGTAAGCTGGCATATAATCTCTAGTGCCTCTAAGATACTTCAATATATGCTTTACCGCAGACAAATGTCCTTGTCCAGAGTTGCTTTGATATCTGCTAACCATGCCCACGGCAAAACAAATATCCATTCTCGTACATAGCATTTCATACATTAGACTTCCTACAGCCGAAGCATAAGGAATTGCCTTCATGTCCTTTATTTCCTTTGATGTCTTCTGAGATATCTCTTTAGATAAAGTTACTCCATGCCTAAAAGGTAAGAAACCTTTCTTGGAGTTCTGCATGCTAAAACGAGCTAAGATTGTTGTCCGAACCAGGGGTCAACGAACGCTGGGGACGTGGCGCTCCCTACTAGATCCTCAGATGCTCCGGCGAACCTGCAACAAAACCGAGCCGGGAGGGGTGTCCCGGCGACGGCCCTCCGACGCTCAAGTCAGGCGAGGAAATAGATGAAGTGGCTTCAGAGATCCAGACGCGCGTACCTCAGGTGAAGAAATGGAGGCCTTATATAGAACTATCGAAAGAGCCCGGGCACACCAATCGAAGCAGTCATCTGCTTTAGACCATACCCAAGTATGGACCTGTCAGAAGAGCGTATGTGAGGCTATACTGCTACTGCATCCACCTCTCCCTGATGTGACGGCGAGATCTTCCATCGTGCAATCTTGTGTACGGCCTAATCATCAGACATGCCTTCTCTGACATCCCATATCCCGAGACAAGCGCATAGGCCGCTCGGCTACCTTTGTACCCTCGCCCTTATCTTGGCCGAACGGACCACCCGCTCGGCCCTTCGGTCCCAGCCGATCGGGATCCCGCTCGGCCCTTCGGTCCCAGCCGATCGGGATCCCGCTCGGCCCTTCGAATCTCCTGCCTTGGCGTCGGAAACCCAAGCCCATGGATGGGTTATCTCTAGCTCCGCTCGGACCATTACTTGCTTGACCAGCCTTCCATCCGTCCTTAGGCTAGGACCCTTCAGAGGGTGGGCCCCCCGTTCTTACAGCCGGATCACTTGCCTTCCCTTCAAGTCTAGTCGAAGGAGGCAGTGAGTCCGACTGACTGGACTATGTGTCCGAGCGGGCGGTCGTCGCCTTTCAGTCGCTTATAATATCCCTGGGGCCGTTCGGCCCTTCTGCCAAATTCAGCCGCTCGGCTCTTAGTTATGGTTGTCTTGTCGCTCAACGTGGATGTTTGCTTGTCTAAATCTTCTCGAAAATCACGCAAATCCTCTTCATTAAGGCGAAGCGTGCGCAGTATGGGCGCATTAATTGCGCTTGGTGACAGAGCGCCACGTGTCGACCATTGTGTGGCGGCGGCGTCACTTACGATGGGACGCCCCTGTTTAAAATGGACGGCCCGATGGCGTCCTTGTCTGTCGTGACCTGGATCGGACGGCGGAGGCCGACTGATCCCGGCTGTATAAAGCCTCCGTCTCCTTCCTTCGCCGCATATTCGCTTGTGTGTTGCCCTCTGCTTCTTCCTCTGCCGTGACCTCCGACGATCCAGTTCTTGTTTTTCGGCGGCTACCATCTCACCGGTGATCCTTTCCGTCCGTTTCCTTCTCAGTGAGTCTTCTCCCTTCGTTTACAAGGTCTTCCCAACTTGTTTTGCCTCTTTTGCTCCCATTCCTTCGATTCCTCGCCATCTTTTTGCTTCTTCGAGATGGCAAGCTCCTCCGAACCCGCTGTTGGTGTTCATGGCCCTTGGTATCTGACCATGGAGAGTCGGTTTGATGAGGAGGGTGCTCGGCGCCTTGCTCGGACGTATGGGATTCCCGATAACTATGAAATAGTTGTAGTCGACCCGATTGACCGGCCCCATGACCCCCCGATCGGCACCATTTGTTTTTTTCTAGACCAATTCCAGGGCGGCCTTAGATTTCCTACCCATCCCTTTATTTTAGAGGTTTGTAACTATTTTCGCATCCCGCTCGGCCAACTTGTGCCGAATTCCTTTAGGCTGCTGAGCGGGGTAGTCGTCCTCTTTAAGCTGCACAATATCCCTCTTGACCCCAAAATATTCCACTTCTTTTTCTACCCTAAACAATCCGAGCCGGGCACTTTTATCTTCCAAAGTAGAATAGGCTTTAGATTTTTTGATAATATGCCGACCTCCAACAAACACTGGAAGGAGTTTTTCTTCTACATCCGACTTCCCGAGCGGCCAGCATTCCGAACCAAATGGCAGACCGCTGTGCCGACTCCAGAAGCAACCCAGCCTATCTTCATGCGGCGAACTGGTTATCCGGTCAGCGATACAAGATCGACCAGTTGCTTCTCAAGGGGGTGTTGTATATTTTCGGATTGTCTCCCGTTCGGGCAAATCTCCCCTTCCGCATGAGTAAGGATTCTTTACTCTTAGTCTTTTTTGTCTAATTGATTTTAATTTCTTTTATTGCAGCTGAAGTCATGTGGCGCTCCAAGGCTACCGCTCATTTGAAATTAAAGTCCGTGGAAATTGAAGCAGCCACCAAAAAAGAGCTCGCCGAGCAGGGTCTCATCCCCAGCCGCCCGGCAGATGCAAGAGAGGGGGGGGGGGGGGGGGGGGCAGTCCGCCCCTGAAACAGAAGCTGCCCCATCCGCTTCAACGGAGGTTGAGGCGGATCCTGTTTCCTCAGCCCCCGCCGAGCTGGGCGTCTCCCAGGTCGGAGATCCACCATTGGAGGTTCGGCGGAAACGTCGAAGAGACTCTGGCCTTCCACCGACCCAAGAGGGGGCACCACAGGTGCCGATCGGCGTAACTTCGCCTGCTCGCACGCCATCACAGATCGGGACTCACGTGGCTTCGCCTACCGCACAGCCCTCCGGCTCTCCTCCCCGGACTCATCGCCGCTTACGTCGGTTGGGCGAAACTTCCAACATAGGGGAATCCTCGCATCAAGCGGCCGCGACTGAAGAAGCACCGTCCGGCCATCCGATCATCAAGACTACCCTCCGATTCCCATCGGAGGAATATTTACTGTCTGCCGATCGGCCCTCGAGCCCTGTTCACGAAATAACCCTGACGGGCCCGCTCGCCAAGCTCTTCGAGGACGCCCAGATTCAAGTGGCTCTCATGACGCCTAAGCAGCTCAGCGATAACAACATGCATCAGGCCACTCAGGTAAATTCATTTTTCTTCCCGCACCATGCTACTGTTTAGTCCCTGATTTCATTATTTCCCTTACAGCGTTGGGCTGAGCAAATCGCCACTAGCGATCGGCTAGCCGAGCTGGAGGAGCTCCTGGAAAAACTCCAAGTGTCGGGAGGTCCGTCTGTTGAGCGAGAGAAACAAGCCTTCGAGGCCGAACAGAAGAAGTCTGCCGACCTGGCTACAGAGGTGGCTCGGCTAGAGGATCAAGTCAAGAAGCGCGAAGCGGATGCCAAACGCGCTACTGCCCGGAAGAAGCGAGCGGTAGCCGATT
This sequence comes from Zingiber officinale, assembly GCF_018446385.1. NCBI lineage: Eukaryota > Viridiplantae > Streptophyta > Magnoliopsida > Zingiberales > Zingiberaceae > Zingiber > Zingiber officinale. The sequence continues at coordinate 139,368,326 of NC_055994.1, forward strand.
TGGACAAGATGAAAGTAGATGTCCGTGCGCTAGATCAGCGATCCAAGGATCTGGAGGCTCAGCTGAACGCCGAGCGAGAGGACCGTTCGGCAGAACGCACAAAGGCCGAGGTGGACTTGAAGGCTGTCCAAGATACCTTAGCCGCTTCCCGAGCGGCACTCAAAAGGAGAGCCGAACCGCCTAGCAGCAGCACGCCAAGAATACCTCCGCTCGGAGAGGTTCGGCGCAAAATTCGGCGGCAACGTCTCTTCTACTTTCGCCGAAGCGGTCAAGGTCACCATGACGTACTTGAAGAAGGGTGGCCACCTTCCCGAGGGAATGCATATTCCCGCTTCCGACCTGGCGGCCATGATTGATGATATCCCGGACGCCTTCTTTAATTTTGAAGACCCGGAGTGAGGCGAGTTCTTTCAAGTGCTTTCTGTATTTCATCCGCTCAGCGGATGCAAAAATTTTTGTACGTGCCGTTCGGCCTCCTTATGTTCCTTTGCTTGCATTTTTTGTTTGCCCTTCATTGTCTCGTTTTAGTGTGTTGCTGCTTATTCGTAGAATCAGTTGGACTCCCCTAGCTTCCTACTAAACGACCGATCGGGTTAATCAATTGACTTGTTTCCTCAGAATCGTTTAGCGCTTGGCTATGCTAATTGCCTTCAGTGAATGCGAAGTATTGGCAAACTGACGGCCGATCGGCCTTAAGCAATCGGCGCGCTCTCGATCTTTAACGACGGGGCTGTCGGCGCGGATGTTTATAGCCGATCGGCGCTCGATCTTTAACGACGGGCTCGTCGGCGCGGATGTTTATAGCCGATCGGCGCTCTCGATCTTTAACGACGGGCTCGTCGGCGCGAATGTTTATAGCCGGATCGGCGCTCGATCTTTAACGACGGGGCTCGTCGGATCGGATGTTTATCGCGCTCTCGATCTTTAACGACGGGGCTCGTCGGCGCGGATGTTTATAGCCGATCGGCGCGGCTCTCGATCTTTAACGACGGGGCTCGTCGGCGCGGATGTTTATAGCCGGTCGGCGCGGCTCTCGATCTTTAACGACGGGGCTCGTCGGCGCGGATGTTTATAGCCGATCGGCGCGGCTCTCGATCTTTAACGACGGGGCTCGTCGGCGCGGATGTTTATAGCCGATCGGCGCGGCTCTCGATCTTTAACGACGGGGCTCGTCGGCGCGGATGTTTATAGCCGATCGGCGCGGCTCTCGATCTTTAACGACGGGGCTCGTCGGCGCGGATGTTTATAGCCGATCGGCGCGGCTCTCGATCTTTAACGACGGGGCTCGTCGACGCGGATGTTTATAGCCGGTCGGCGCGGCTCTACGGTTTAACGTCTGGGAGTAGAGAGTTTTGACTTAAAAGGTACTATGTTTTGACTTCCGTTTCTAGTGTATATCCTTAAAACGAATTTGGTAATTTTCTGAATAACTCATCATCGATCTAATTATTCCATAAGAGCCTTATACATTCTTTCCACTACACCATTCTGTTGGGGTGTACCAGGTGCAGTTAGTTGGGATTGAATCCCTTCTTCTGATAAGTGACTCCTAAATTCTCCCAAGAGGTACTCGCCACTATGATATTACCATAGTGACTTGATACTTTTACTTTGACGTTTCTCTACATTAGCCTTGTACTCTAATCAAAGCACTTAGTCTTGCGGTGCATCAAGTAAATGTATCTATATCTCAAATAGTTGTCAAAATATTCGAACCTACCTCTTGTCTGGATAGTCATAGGACCACACAAATAGAATGAACCAATTCCAACACATCCTCGGCTCTATACCCCTTAGACTTAAAAGCTTCTTGGTTATTTTTCCTTCCAAGTAAGACTCGCAGGTTAGAAAGATTTTCACTACCAATGAACCCAAGAGTTCATTGATTATTATCCTTTGAATCCTACTCAAGTTAATATAACCTAGCCTTAGACTGCCAAGGATGTGATTGGTTCATTTTCGAAGATTGCTTTCTCTTATTATAGTTAGAAGATGTGCTACTAATTTCCATTTATTGCATTGTAGGAGTTATTGGATTTATAAATTGTCAACCAACGTACCAGAACAGATATCTTTCCTATTTTCTTGATAACAACTTTGTTATCACAATATCTATTCTTTAATAATTTAGAAACTGTAATAAGGTCCTTTCTAAACTTAGTACGTAAAAACAATTTCTAAAAATCTATATTTTATTCCTATCAGAGGATAAACATCTCCCACTGCAATAGCTACCACTTTTGCAGCAGTGCCCTTGTAGACGGTGACTTCCCCTTCATATAGTTATCGGGTTTCTTGGAACCTCTGCAATGAATTGCAGACATGATTAGTGGCTCCTGTATCTACACACCAGGTATCGGTAGATAACACCACTAATCATGTATTAACTAATGAATGAAATGCACCTATTTTGTTCTTAGTTCTAAGAGGGCAGTCTACCTAAATGTCCAAGTCCTATTTCCAATCATTACAATTGGGACTACTAAGTCTATTCTATAGTATAACAACTACGGGATTGACAAATATTTTAAATCCTAAGAATCAAAAATATTTGGTCAAGACCAACATCTTAAAATCCCCATAAATTTTGTATGTCACGATAGTGTGGACGCATACAAAATTAAAGATGAGATTTTATTCATTAATTTTATTATCTCGTCATCCTAACTTTATGACAAATAAAATTAATAGTTGGTCTATCGAATATTTGGTCAAAAACTTTGAATTTGAAATAATATTGATTCCTCAAAACAATATCATTTAAATTCACCAACACCTCAAACACCGTGAATTTTGCATGCCACGATAGTGATGACGTATACAAATTTAAACATTTGTAAGAGGAGGGTTTTACCCATTAATTATCTTGTCAATAAGTTTTTATGACAAATAAAATTACCTCAAACATCGTGAATTTTGTATGCCACGATAGTGTGGACGTATACAAAACCAAACATTCGTAAGAGGAGTTTTTCCCATTAATTTTATTTTCTTATCATCCTGACAAATAAAATTACCTCATACACCGTGAATTTTGGATGCCACGATAGTGTGGACGTATACAAAAACTCGACATTTGTAAGAGGGGGTTTTAATTTTATTATCTTGTCAACTTATCTTTTTGACAAATTAATAGTTGGTTTTCCTTTGGTCACACAAATAATAGCAGTGACTCCGATGGGGAGGATACTATTAGACGTGCCTAAGTGTATACCATTACTTGACACTAAGTCCATTAATAAGATTATGCCCCTTTTGATGGGAAAGATCACACGCTCTTAATTAATTTCCTATAGTCATCCTAAATGGAAGTTTGATCTAGTGATTCGCAAATAAACTCATCCGATATGGAGGAAGGTACTCCGAGCCAACGCGCAAGTTTGTTTGCATCACTTACAAACCAGTAATGAAGACCGTGGAATTTATTAAAATAAGTCCCTCTCCCACTTAGTTATTTAAAGTGAGGAATTTTAAGTTATCCTAGCATACATCACATGCATACATACACATCACAGTAAATAAAATCAATAAATATGGAAATTATTTTCCAACTATTATGGCCTTTTCCTGTTACTGTCCTCCATGTGCTCCAACCCTAGCTGCTGCCATCTTTAGCCACCGTCATCGGGTCGAGTTGTCGCATCCATCTTGCTTCTTATTCCGCTGCGCCTCTGGTGCTCCAAAAGTACCACGCCTCGCAAGAATCCGATCCGCGACAAAAATAGAATTTTACATATATCGATCCTATATTCCACGAGGGAATGTACATGTAATCTAGATCGAAAATAAAATTCTAAAATCCTAAGGCTAATACAACTCCTGCTGTATTAGTTACATACAATCATGCACACACAAAATAATGCCCTTGACATGTCCAAGGGTCCAATCACACACAACATCTATAAGCCATACTAGTTGGAGCCTGCAACCACAAAGTTAGCACATCCTACTATTATCCTGCCTAAATTATGTATGACATGTGCATAACCTATTTGAATTCTAAACACACAGAGACAAACCCTAGCTCTGATACCAATTGTTGGTTAGTCCTAGGAAAACGTACCGGTTCCACTGTACAAAAATTTTTTGTACAAGTGTCGAACCTTTCCTTAAATAACCTATTGTGTTCTTTAGAAGTTAAATTAGGAATCGCAGACGGAACTTAACATCATTGATTCCAAATTTAACTTATCTGTTCTTAATGGTTTAGATTTGAATCGCAAGCGGAACTTAACACTATTGATTCAAATCCACCTATGTTATTAATTCCATTAAATATTAATTTCCAAAATTAGCTTCCAAGACTGCATGGCGAGGTACATGACCTTCTTGAATATGGGAGCAACCTGTTGGTTAGTCCTAAGAAAATCGTACCGGTTCCACTGTACAAATTTTTTTTGTACAAATGTCGAACCTTTCCTTAAATAACCTATTGTGTTCTTTAGAAGTTAAATTAGGAATCGCAGACGGAACTTAACATCATTGATCCCAAATTTAACTTATCTGTTCTTAATGGTTTAGATTTGAATCGCAAGCGGAACTTAACACTATTGATTCAAATCTACCTAAGTTATTAATTCCATAAATATTAATTTTCAAAATTTGCTTCCAGGACTGCATGGTGAGGCACATGGCCTTCTTGGATATGGGAGCAACCACCACCGCCTAGGCAAAGCCTTTTAAGGAAAGCTAATATTTATTTCCTTAAATAACTCTAGGTTAACCAAAAAGAACAATCGAATCACAAATTCGAAAAAGAAGAAAACACAAACTCGGAAAAACTATTTCAAAAACTCTAGAATTATATGCCTCTTGTGTTTGGTATTTCTATAAATAACTATACAAAGAAAACTAGTATGATGCGGAAAATAATTACTAGTTATACCTTTCTTTGTAAGTAAAAATAACCTCTTGATCTTCTACCGTATTCCTCTTCTAACCTCGGACGTTGTGTGGGCAATGATCTTCCGAGATGAGAACCACCAAGCACCTTCTTCTTCCTTCTAGGTTTCGGCCACCAAAATCTCTTCCAAGGATGAAGAGGTTCGACCACCGCCAAGCTCCAAGGGATGCTAGAAATAAAACTCTTTTCTCTCCTTCTTCTCCTAGCTAGAACTGGCCACCATCAAGAACTCCAAGAAGGGTTGCCGCCGGCCACAAGAAGAAGAGAAGAGGGAGAAGCTAGGGCCGACCACCAAGGAGGAAAAGAGAGGAGAAGAATAATAGAGTCGTTCACCATGAAGGCACCTCTACCCCCTCTTTTATAATCCTTGGTCTTGACAAATAAGGAAATTTAAATAAAAACTTCCTTAATTCTTTTGCCATGAAAAAGAAAATTTTAATTAATTAAAATTAAATTCCTTTTCTCAATTACAATGGTCGGCCACATTAAAATCTCCAAGCAAATAAAATTTTAAACACAAATTAAAATTTCCTTATTTGCTTCCGGAAATTTATAAAAATATCTCCAATAATTTTTCCCTTCATTGTGGATTATAAAAAGGAAATTTTATAAATTAAAATCTTTCTTTTAAACATATAGATAATTTTCAAAAAAGAAAGTTATCTCTAAAAATTAAAATCTCTTTTCAATCTACAAATAAGGAAAGATATCAAATCTTTTCTTAATCTTTTGTAGAAACTAATAAAAGATAATATTTAATTTTTAAAACTCTCTTTTAAATTATGATCATGGTTAAAAAGGAAAGTTTTCTCAAAATTAAAATCTCCTTTCAATCTACAAATAAGGAAAGATTTCAAATCTTTTCTTAATCTTTTGTAGAAAGCTATAAAAGGAAAGATTTAAATTTTAAACTCTCTTTTAAAACCATGATATCCACATAAGAAATAATTTTAATAAAATTTTTTTTTAATATTCTAGTGGCCGGCCACCTAAGCATGGGACCCAAGCTTTGGCCGGTCACCAACTTGGCTCATCCACTTGGTCTTGGCCGACCTTAGCTTGGGTTCCAAGTTAGCTTGGCCAGCCCCATTAGGATGGGTAAGAAGGTGGGTATGTGGTGGGTATAAATCTCTATATACAAGAGGCTACGATAGGGATCGAGAGGAGGAATTGGTTTTGGTCTCCCGATGAAATTAAGCATCCCGTGTTCGCCCCGAACACATAACTTAATTTCATCAATAATAATCCATTCCACTAAAGAACTATTATTGAACTACCGCACCAATCCCAAATTACATTTTGAGCTCCTTCTTATTATGAGTGTGTTAGTCTCCCTGTGTTTAAGATAATGAATGTCCACTAATTAAATAAGTTACTGACAACTCACTTAATTAATATCTTAGTCCAAGAGTAGTACCACTCAACCTTATCGTCATGTCGGACTAAATCCACCTGCAGGGTTTAACATGACAATCCTTATGAGCTCCTCTTGGGGACATTATCAACCTAGATCACTAGGGCACAGTTTCCTTCTATAATCAACAACACACACTATAAGTGATATCATTTCCCAACTTATCGGGCTTATTGATTTATCGAACTAAATCTCACCCATCGATAAATTAAAGAAATAAATATCAAATATATGTGCTTGTTATTATATTAGGATTAAGAGCACACACTTCCATAATAACTGAGGTCTTTGTTTCTTTATAAAGTCAGTATAAAAGAAACGACCTCTAATGGTCCTTCTCAATACACTCTAAGTGTATTAGTGTAATTATATAGTTAAGATAACCTAATTACACTACGACCTTCCAATGGTTTGTTCCTTTCCATCTTGGTCGTGAGCTACTGTTTATAATTTATAAGGTACTGATAACACGATCTTTTGTGTGTGACACCACACACAATATTATCTACAATATAAATTAATTGAACATCTACATTTGGTATATATAAATGTAGACACTTGACCAATGTGATTCTTATTTCTAGATAAATGTTTATACCAAAAGCTAGGCTTTTAGTATACATCCCAACAATCTCCCACTTATACTAAAAGACTATGCTGTTATAAATATTGTCATACATCTGATTCCCAACCCTTCAACATGCCCATCAAAAGCTCTTGTCTTAAGGACCTTAGTAAAAGGATCTACAGGTTATCACTTGATGCAATCTAGGCGGCAACAACTTCTCCACGTTTATACGATTTCTCGTATTGGGTGGTACTTGCGCTCTATTGTGTTTACTTGCCTTATGGACTCATGGTTTCTTCGAGTTTGCTACTGCACCACTATTATTACAATAAATTGTAATAATCTTTGGACAAACCAGAAATCATATCTAAATCCATCTTGAGGTTACTGAGTCACTCAGCTTCTATGGCTGCCTCTAAGGCTGCCACATACTCAACTTCCATAGTGGAGTCTGAAAAGCACCTATGCTTAACACTCTTCCATAGTTATGATTTTACCTCCTAAAGTAAACATAAAAACCCCGAGGTCGACTTACTATTGTCCCTATCTGATTGGAGATCAAAATTTGTGCAACCCACAGGGATCAAATTATCTGCCTTGTAAGCTAGCATATAATCTCTAGTGCCTCTAAGGTACTTTAATATATGCTTTACCGCAGTCCAATGCCCTTGTCCAGGGTTACTTAGATATCTGCTAACTATGCCCTCGACAAAGCAGATCTCTGGTCTCGTACATAGCATTGCATACATTAGACTTCTTACAGTCGAAGTATAAGGAACTGCCTTCATGTCCTTTATTTCCTTTGATGTCTTCTGAGACATCTCTTTAGATAAAGTTACTCCATGCCTAAAAGGTAAGAAACCTTTCTTGGAGTTCTGCATGCTAAAACGAGCTAAGATTGTTTCGATTTATGAAGTTTGGGATAAGTAAAATATATTCTTTTCTTGCGATCCCTTTGATCCCAAGAATATATGCATTCTCCCAAGTCCTTCATATCAAATTGTTTGGACAACCATACCCTTACTTCTGACAACACTTTGATATTATTTCCAGCTACCAAAAATGTCATCTACGTATAGTACAAGAAATACCACCACGCTTCCATCAGACTACTTGTATACACAAGACTCATCTGGACACTGAATAAATCCATAGGTCTGGATTACTTCATTAAATCAGATGAACCAAGACCTTGAAGCTTTTCTTCAGTCTATAGACTGATTGAGCTTACACACAAGATGTTATTTGCTCTTTGCAATGAACCTCTCTAGTTGCTTTATATGGATGCATTCTTCAAGACTTCCATAAAGGAAAGCTGTCTTGACATCCATTTGCCTAATCTCATAGTCTATATGAGCAACAATAGATAAAAGAATCCGGATAGACTTAACATGATTACCGATAAAAGGTTTCCCTTTTTCAACAAGCCTTACTTTGAAAATTTCCACTTTCCCATCTATCCCTTTTTTCTATTGCAGACTTATTTTCACCCAATGGCTTTTACACCTATTTGGTGATTCTATAAGCTCCCAGAATCTATTAGAATACATATATTCTAATTCTGTATTCTTTACAAAGATGCTGTATCTTGGAGTGTTTCGTCATATATCCAGAGATTAGGTTCATGTCCTCCAGGGATCGAGTCCAAAGACTCTCTCAAAACATGAATCTTTTTAGGTTGCCTAACAATCCTCCCACTATGACGAGGTACTTTCTGCAATTGTGTATCATTTGTGATATGTGTTGCAATTTCTTGTGATATTTCATCTTGTACAGTTGGTACTAGGTTAGATGTGTCCTTTAATTTCCTTAAGAATAATTTTTACTCATGGGCTTATGGTTTATAGTATAGTCCTTTTCTAAAATCGAGCATTGGTGCCAACAATGACCTTCCGATTTTAAGATCTACAAACCTCTTTTCATTTTTCTAGGATAACTCACAAACAAGTGAACTCATGTCCAATTTTTCAGTGTCTCTCACGTGCTAGACTACCCAAATCCGAATATGCTTTAGACTAGGCTTACGCCCATTCTGTAATTCTATGGGAGTAGAGAGTTCTGACTTAGAAGGTACTATGTTTACTTCCGTTTCCAGTGTATATCCTTAAAACGAATTTGGTAATTTTCTAAATAACTCATCATCGATCTAATTATTCCATAAGAGCCTTATACCTTCTTTCTACTACACCATTCTGTTGGGATGTACCAAGTGCAGTTAGTTGGGATTAAATCTCTACTTCTGATAAGTGACTCCTAAATTTTCCCAAGAGGTATTTGCTACTACGATCTCACCGTAGTGTTTCGATATTTTTACTTTGACATTTCTCCGCGTCAGCCTCGTACTCTTTGAACTAATCAAAGCACATAGACTTGCGATGTATCAAGTAAATCTATCTGTGTCTTGAATAGTTGTCTATAAAATAGACGAAATATTCGACACTACCTCTTGTCTGGATAGTCATAGGACCACACAAATCAGAATGAATCAACTCCAACATATCTTTGGCTCCATACCCCTTAGACTTAAAAGCTTTTTGTTATTTTTCCTTTCAAGGAAGATTCACAGGTTGGAAAGATTTCTACTACCAATGAACCCAAGAGTTCATTGGTTATCCTTTGAATCCTACTCAAGTTAATATAACCTAGCCTTAGATGCCAAAAATATGATTGGTTCATTTTCGAAGGTTACTTTCTCTTATTTAGAAAATGTGTTATTAATTTCCATTTTATTGCATCGTGGGAGTTATTGGATTATAAATTGTTAACCAACGTACCAGAACAGATAACTTCCCTATTTTTCTTGATAACAAGTTTGTTATCAAAATAGACAGAATATCTATTCTTTAATAGTTTAGAAACCGAAATCAGGTTCTTTCTAAACTTAGTACGTAAAGATAATTTCTGAAAATCCATATTTTATTCCTATCAAAGGATAAATATCTCCCACTGCAACAGCTACTACTTTTGCAGTAGTGCCCATGTAGGCGGTGTTTCCCTTTTCATATAGTTGTCGGGTTTCCTGGAACCCTGCAATAAATTACAGACATGATCAGTGGTTCCCGTATCTACACGCTAGGTACCGGTAGATAACTCCACTAAACATGTTACAACTAATGAATAAAATACACCTATATTGTTCTTAGTTATAAGAAGACAGTCTACCTTAAATGTCCAAATCCTATTTCCAATCATTATAATTGGGACTACTAAGTCTATTCTATAGTATAACAACTAGGGGATTGACAAACATTTTAAATCCTAAGAATCATAAAAATATTTGGTCAAGACCAACATTTCAAAATCCCCGTGAATTTTGTATGACACATTAGTGTGGACGTATACAAATTCTAAAAAGATATTTTATCTATTAATTTTATTATCTTATCAACCTATGACAAATAAAATTAATAGTTGATCTGTCTTTGATCAAATATTTGGTCAAGACTCTAAATTTAAAATAATATTGATTCCTCTAACAATACTATTTAAATTTACCAACACCTCAAAACACCGTGAATTTTGCATGCCACGTTAGTGTGGACGTATACAAAATCATCATTTATAAGAGGAGGGTTTTACCCATTAACTATCTTGTCAACTTAACTTTATGACAAATAAAATTATCTCAAACACCATTAATTTTGTATGTCACGTTAGTGTGGACGTATACAAGAGGGATTTTAACCCATTACTTTTATTATCTTGTCACCCTAGTTTTATGACAAATTAATAGTTGGTTTCCTTTTGGTCACACAAGTGATAGCAGTGACTCCGTTGGGGAGGATACTATTAAATGTGTTTAAGTGTATACCATTACTTGATACTAAGTCCATTAAATAGAATTGTGTCCCTTCAGTTGGAGAAGATCACACACATCCTAAATAACTTCCTATAACCATCCATTAAGGAAGTTTGATCTAGTGATCCGCAAACAAACTCATCCGTTGTGGAGGGAGGCACTCAGAGCCAACACGCAAGCTTGTTGCATCACTTACAAACCAGTAATGGAGACTGTGGGATTAATATACTAATCCCTCTCCCACTTAGTTATTTAAGGTGAGGAATTTTAACCTATGTTAGCATATAACACATGCATACACACACATCACAGTAAATAAAAGCAATAAACATGGAAATTAATTTTCCAACTATTATGGCATTTTCATCACTGTCCTCCGTGTGCTCCAACCCTAGCTGCTGCCATCTTTAGCCACCGCCATCGGGTCGAGTTGTCGCATCTATCTTGCGTCTTATTCCGCTGCGCCTCTGGTCCTCCGATAGCACCACGCCTCGCAAGGATACGATCCGCGACAAATATAGAATTTTACATACATCGATCCTATATTCCATAAATGAATGTACATATATTCTAGTTCGAACAAAAAATATAAAATCCTAATAACTAATACAGCTCCTGCTGTATTTAATTTTACAATCATGCACACACAATTAAATGTCCTTGACATGTCCAAGGGTCCAATCACACACAATAAAAATATGTCATAATAGTTGGAGCCTGCAACCACAAAGTTAGCACATCCTACTATTATCCTGCCTAAATTATGTATAACATGTGCATAACCTATTTGAAAACCAAACACACAGAGGCAAACCCTAGCTTTGATACCAATTGTTGGTTAGTCCTAAGAAAATCGTACCAGTTCCACTGTACAAAATTTTTTTGTACAAGTGTCGAACCTTTCCTTAAATAACCTATTGTGTTCTTTAGAAGTTAAATTAGGAATCGCAGACGAAACTTAACATCATTGATCCCAAATTTAACTTATCTGTTCTTAATGGTTTAGATTTGAATCGCAAGCGGAACTTAACACTATTGATTCAAATCTACCTAAGTTATTAATTCCATAAATAGTAATTTCCAAAATTGGCTTCCAGGACTGCATGGTGAGGCACATGGCCTTATTGGATATGAGAGCAACCACCACCGCTTAGGCAAAGCCTTTTAAGGAAAGTTAATATTTATTTCCTTAAATAATTCTAGGTTAACCAAAAAGAATAATCGAATCACAAATTCGAAAAAGAAGAAAACATAAACTCGAAAAAACTATTTCGAAAACTCTAGAATCATATGCCTCTTGTGTTTGATATTTCCATAAATAACTATACAAAGAAAACTAGTATGATGCGGAAAACAATTACTAGTTATACCTTTCTTTGTAAGCAAAAATAACCTCTTGATCTTCTATCGTATTCCTCTTCTAACCTCGAACGTTGTGTGGGCAACGACCTTTCGAGATGAGAACCACCAAGCACCTTCTTCTTCCTTATAGGTTTCGGCCACCAAAATCTCTTCCAAGGATGAAGAGGTTCGGCCACCACCAAGCTCTAAGGGATGCTAGAAATAAAACTCCTTTCTCTCCTTCTTCTCCTAGCTAGAACCGGCCACCATCAAGAACTCTAAGAAGGGTTGCCGCCGGCCACAAGAAGAAGAGAAGAGGGAGAAGCTAGGGCCGGCCACTAAGGAGGAAAAGAGAGGAGAAGAATAATAGAGTCGTTCACCATGAAGACACCTCTACCCCCTCTTTTATAATCCTTGGTCTTGGCAAATAAGGAAATTTAAATAAAAACTTCCTTAATTCTTTTGCCATGAAAAAGAAAATTTTAATTAATTAAAATTAAATTCCTTTTTTCAATTACAATGGCCGACCACATTAAAATCTCCAAGCAAATAAAATTTTAAACACAAATTAAAATTTCCTTATTTGCTTCCGGAAATTTATAAAAATCTCTCCAATAATTTTTCCCTTCATGGTGGATTATAAAAAGGAAATTTTATAAATTAAAATATTTCTTTTAAACATGTGAATAATTTCCAAAAAGGAAAGTTATCTCTAAAAATTAAAATCTCTTTTCAATCTACAAATAAGGAAAGATATTAAATCTTTTCTTAATCTTTTATAGAAACTAATAAAAGAGAATATTTAATTTTTAAAACTCTCTTTTAAATTATGATCATGGTTAAAAAGGAAAGTTTTCTCAAAATTAAAGTCTTCTTTCAATCTACAAATAAAGAAAAATTTCAAATCTTTTCTTAATCTTTTGTAGAAAGCTTATAAAAGGAAAAAATTTAAATTTTAAACTCTCTTTTAAAACCATGATATCCACATAAGAAATAATTTTAATAAAAATCCTTTTTAATATTCTAGTGGCCGGCCACCTAAGCTTGGGACCCAAGCTTTGGCCGGCCACCAACTTGACTCATCCACTTGGTCTTGGTCGGCCCTAGCTTGGGTTCCAAGCTAGCTTGGCTGGCCCCATTAGGATGGGTAAGAAGGTGGGTATGTGGTGGGTATAAATCTCTATATACAAGAGGCTACGATAGGGACCGAGAGGAGGAATTGGTTTTGGTCTCCCGATGAAATTAAGCTTTCCGTGTTCGCCCCGAACACACAACTTAATTTCATCAATAATAATTCATTCCACTAAAGAACTATTATTGAACTACTGCACTAATCCCAAATTACATTTTTGGGCTCCTTATTATGAGTGTGTTAGTCTCCCTGTGTTTAAGATGTCGAATGTCCACTAATTAAATGAGTTACTGACAACTCACTTAATTAATATCTTAGTCCAAGAGTAGTACCACTCAACCTTATCGTCATGTCGGACTAAATCCACCTGCAAGGTTTAACATGACAATCCTTATGAGCTCCTCTTGGGGACATTATCAACCTAGAACACTAGGACACAGTTTCCTTCTATAATCAACAACACACACTATAAGTGATATCATTTTCCAACTTATCGGACTTATTGATTTATCGAACTAAATCTCACCCATTGATAAATTAAAGAAATAAATATCAAATATATGTGCTTGTTATTATATTAGGATTAAGAGCACACACTTCCATAATAACTGAGGTCTTTGTTTCTTTATAAAGTCAGTATAAAAGAAACGACCTCTAATGGTCCTACTCAATATATTCTAAGTGTACTAGTGTAATTATATAGTTAAGATAACCTAATTACACTACGACCTTCCAATGGTTTGTTCCTTTCCATCTTGGTCGTGAGCTACTGTTTATAATTTATAAGGTACTGCTAACACGATCTTCTGTGTGTGACACCACACACTATGTTATCTACAATATAAATTAATTGAACATCTACATTTGGTATATATAATTGTAAACACTTGACCAATGTGATTCTTATTTCTAGATAAATGTGTACGCCAAAAGCTAGGCTTTTAGTATACATCTTAACACAACCACCACCGCCTAAACAAAGCCTTTTAAGGAAAGCTAATATTTAATTTCCTTAAATAACTCTAGGTTAACCAAAAAGAACAATCGAATCACAAATTCAAAAAACAAAACAAAAAGAAACACATCTTTGAAACAAATCTGAAAATCTAGAATCTAATGCCTCTTGTGTTTGGAATTCATACAAATGAAATACAACTAGTATGATGCGGAAATTAATTACTAATTATACCTTCCTTTGTATGCAACAACCTCTTGATCTTCTACCGTATTCCTCTTCTTATCTCGGACGTTGTATGGGCAATGATCTACCGAGATGAGAATCCACCTAAGCTACCTTCTTCTCCAAGCATGATTCGGCCACCACAAATATTCCATGAATAGATGTGGTTCGGTCACCACCACCAAGCTCCAAGGGATACTTCCTTTCTCTCCTTCTTCTCCATGCTAAAATCCGGCCATCTTCAAGTTCCATGAGATTATAAGGTCCGGCCAATGAAGAAGAAAGAAAAGGAAGAAGGAAAAATAATAGGGTCGGCCACCACCAAGGAAGAAAAGAGAGGAAGAAAAATAATAGAGTCGTATATCATGAAGGCACCTTTACCGCCTCTTTTATATTCCTTGGTCTTGGCAAATAAGGAAATTTAATTAAAAACTTCCTTAATTCTTTTGCCATGAAAAGGAAAAATTTATTTAATTAAAAATAATTTTCCTTTTCATTATTACATGGCCGGCCACTTATTTCCCCAAAACAAGGAGAGTTTTAATTAAAACAAAAATTAAAACTTCCTAATTTGTTTCCGAAAATTTATAAAAAATTTCTCCAATAATTTTTCCCTTCATGGTGGGTTATAAAAAGGAAATTTTATAAATTAAAATCTTTCTTTTAAACATGTGGATAATTTTCAAAAAGTAAAGTTATCTCTAAAAATTAAAATATCTTTTCAATCTACAAATAAGGAAAGATATCAAATCTTTTCTTAATCTTTTGTAGAAACTAATAAAAGATAATATTTAATTTTTAAAACTCTCTTTTAAATTATGATCATGGTTAAAAAGGAAAGTTTTCTCAAAATTAAAATCTCCTTTCAATCTACAAATAAGGAAAGATTTCAAATCTTTTCTTAATCTTTGGTAGAAAGCTATAAAAGGAAATATTTAAATTTTAAACTCTCTTTTAAAACCATGATATCCACATAAGAAATAATTTTAATAAAAATCCTTTTTAATATTCTAGTGGCCGGCCACCTAAGCATGGGACCCAAGCTTTGGCCGGCCACCAACTTGGCTCATCCACTTGGTCTTGGCTGGCCCTAGCTTGGGTTCCAAGTTAGCTTGCCCAGCCCCATTAGGATGGGTAAGAAGGTGGGTATGTGGTGGGTATAAATCTCTATATACAAGCGGCTACGATAAGGACTGAGAGAAGGAATTGGTTTGGTCTCCCGATGAAATTAAGCATCCCGTGTTCGCCCCGAACACATAACTTAATTTCATCAATAATAATTCATTCCACTAAAGAACTATTATTGAACTACCGCATCAATCTCAAATTACATTTTGAGTTCCTTCTTATTATGAGTGTGTTAGTCTCCCTGTGTTTAAGATAATGAATGTCCACTAATTAAATGAGTTACTGACAACTCACTTAATTAATATCTTAGTCCAAGAGTAGTACCACTCAACCTTATCGTCATGTCGGACTAAGTCCACCTGCAGGGTTTAACATGACAATCCTTATGAGCTCCTCTTGGGGTCATTCTCAACCTAGATCACTAGGACACAGTTTCCTTCTATAATCAACAACACACACTATAAGTGATATCATTTTCCAACTTATCGGGCTTATTGATTTATCGAACTAAATCTCACCCATTGATAAATTAAAGAAATAAATATCAAATATATGTGCTTGTTATTATATTAGGATTAAGAGTACACACTTCCATAATAACTAAGGTTTAGTTCTTTTATTAAGTCAGTATAAAAAGAACTTACCTAAAATGATCCTACTCAACACACTTAGAGTGTACTAGTGTAATTTATTAGTCAAGATAAACTAATACCTAATTACACTACGACTATTTCAATGGTTCGTTCCTTTCCATCTTAGTCGTGAGCAACTGTTTATAATTTATAAGGTGATGATAACATGATCATCTGTGTGTGACACCACACACCATGTTATCTACAATATAAATTAATTGAACAACTACATTTATCATAAATGTAGACATTTGACCAATGTGATTCTTATTTCTAGATAAATGTTTATACCAAAAGCTAGGCTTTTAGTATACATCCTAACACATCCCTCATCTTCCCAAGTCACGCGATGTTGGCACCTGTACTAGAGTTCCTCGCGAGCGCCTGCAGCGTTATTGCCCGCGTCTCACGAGTAGCTGCTGCTAGCTAGTCACCTCCATCCACACGAGACACCGGTGTCACCTTTGCCCCTACTCGCTGTTCCTCGTGAGTGCCAGCAGTGCTGTCGCCGATATCTTATGAGTAGCCGTCACCTGTCGGTCGCCTCCATCTACATGAGATGTCGATGTCGCCTCCGCCCCAGCTCACTGATCATGTTCCATGATCGGTAGCTGCTCGCCCTCCTCGCTGATCGCATTCGGCGACCTTTTCGCTTGTGACTTATTCTCGTTAACTGGGGAATCAACAAAAATCTTAAAGTTTGGCGGTAATATGATTCCGGGATACATTACCTATTTGCTGACATTTCGTGACATGGGCAGTCATGCAGAATAACTTGGGAATCGATCATTACCTAAACCAAACCAAGTTATATAATATAACATAAAATGGATAACCAAGGTTATTATTGATTACAATAACAACAATAACAACAACGACAACCAACCCTTTTCCCATTAGGTGGGGTTGACTATATGAATCCTTTTACGTTATTGAGCTCTATCTCCTACTATATCATCATCTATATTTAAATAAATTTTATTTTATTTTATTGTTACTAACCAAGTATTTTTTGGTCTTCCTCTTCCTCGTTTGATATGCATGTTTATCATAGTTTCATATTGCCTAACTGGAATATTTATTTGGTCGTCTAAGTACATGTCCGTACAATCTTAAACGTGTCTCTCGGAGTTTTTCCTCAATATATGCAACTCCGACTTTCTCTTTAATACTCTCATTTATTATTTTGTCCATCCTCGTATGTCCACACATCTACCTTAACATCCTCATCTTTACAACTCTCATCTTCTGCTCATGTGCTCAAGTCATAACCCAACATTTAGCTCCATATTGTTGGGACCTTGACGTCCGCTAGAGGGCGGGTGAATAGTGTCTCACCCAAAACGTCACTTCCTACATTAGTTAGTAAGCACAGTGGAATACAAAAACAAATACTAATAATAGAAAGCAAGCCTAACACGTTGATTTAACATGGTTTGGAGATAAAGCTCCTACTCCACAACTGTCCGTAAGGTGGACGATCCTGATCCGTCGATGGATGATTCCTCAGAGAACTTCTGGCTAGCTCGTGTAGCTCCTTGTGGGTGGAGAAACATCGCCACAACCTCGTACAAGCACGCTAGATCACTTGGGCACTTAGAGACTCTAATTAGGATTAACCACCACTAATTTCGTCAACCTTAACCAAGCTTCCAATGCTTGGTTATATAGGCCACAAGTTGAAAAATCTCGCCTACCAGTCGACTGCCAAAACCATTAGTCGATTGACCTTTATGGAGATTCGATCGTTACAATCCAACGGCTCGATACTAGCCGACTGATACTTCCATCAGTCGACTGCTCCACACTAATCGAACGAACAGAAGCATTCTGTTCACTCCCAGTCGACTGCCCAATCGACCGCACCAGTTGACTGATGAAAACACCAGTCAACTGATGAAAATACCAGTCGACTGATACAGTACTGCTATAGTAACACTATAATATTGCTACAGTAACGCTACAATACTGCTACCGTACTGCTACAGTGAAACCCTGATCCTAGGATTTAACCTCCGAGTGCATTCACTCAGCACTCGTCCTCGTCCGACCAACCTAGACCTAGCCTTCTAGCCTCCTCCATCAGATGCACTCAGATGCCTCCCCATGCTTCACGTCTTGCCATTTGGAGCTTCCATCAGCCTTGTCATTGTTGTTGAGTCTTGCTTTGCCAAGAGGTTGCGCCTCTGGGACTTCATCCATTGTCAAGTCCAACTTAGATTTACGTTGTCAAGACTACATGCTAGGACTTACACCACCAAGACTCATCCTTGGACTTTCCTCCTTTGCCAAGATCACCCTTGGACTTTCCTTGTTGTACTTGTATCCTGCACACTCACAATGTATATCAAATACAATAATAAACCTAACTTAAACCTTTGTCCAAACATCAAAACCTAGGGTCACTAGATTGCTCCAACACATATAACATAGCAGGTCTAATTGCGATTTTATAGAACTTACCTTTAAGTTTAAGAGATATTTTACTGTCACATAAAATACTCGACGCTCCTCTCCATTTCAACCATCCTGCTTGTATTCTATGTAAGACATCTCTCAATCCCTCCATCATTTTACAAAAATGATCCTAAATATTTAAATCTCTCGATTCTGGGCAACTCGTCATCTCTAATCTTAACAATTGTCTCATTACTTCTAATATTACTAAACTTAAATTTCATATATTCTGTCTTTAATCTACTAATCTTAAAATCTTTCCCTTCTAGTGTTTTCGGCCAATATTCTAGTTTAGCATTTACTGCTCCACGTGTTTCATCTACCAAAATAATATCATCTGGAAATAACATGCACCACGGTACTGTGTCTTAAATGTGCACAGTGAGTTCGTCCATAATTAGTGTAAAAAGATAAGAACTTAGAGCTAATCCTTGATGTAACTCTATCTTTATTGGAAATGCTTCAGTTACTCTGCCTGAAGACTTTACTCTGGTCGTTACATCCTCGTACATATCCGTAATTAGTTCAATATATGTTGCGCTAACACCTCTCTTTTCTAGAATTCTCCATATAATTTCTCTTGGAACTCTATCATAAGCCTTTTTCAAGTCAATGAATATAATGTGTAGATTTTATTTTTGCTCATGATGTTTTTCAATTAATTGTCTAAGAAGATGTATAACTTCTATTATCGACCTTCCAGATATAAACTCACATTAATTTTTTGTCACTGTGGTCTCCTTCCTTAATCTTTTTTCTATTATTTTTTTTTCAAAATTTCATAGTATGACTCATTAGTTTAATACCTCTATAGTTTGCACAATTTTGTACGTCTCCCTTGTTCTTATAAAAGGGAATTAGAGTACTTATCCTCTATTGATCAAACATTTTTTTTGTTTTCAATATCATATTAAATAATTGTATAAGTCATTCAATACCTTATTTCCCTAAGCACTTCCATACCTCTATCGGAATATTATCTGGTCTAACAGTTTTTTCATTGTGCATCTCATTTAAAGTTTGTTCTATTTCTGAAGTTTGAATTCTACGATAAAAATTAAAATTTTTATGCTCATTTGACCTACTTAAATTTACCTAAGTTAAGTTGGTCGCCTAAACTTTCATTAAAAAATTGATAAAAATACTTCTTTCACCACTCTTTTATTTCTCCATCGTTTACTAATACCCTATTACATTCATCTTTATGTTGGAATATATACTGAAAGCCTAAGCTTTGTAAACATTTATTATGAATAAAGAATCACATTTGGTCTAATTGTCTACATTTGTTTGTAGTTGTTCATTTAATTTATATTGTAGATAACATAGTATGTGGTGTCACATACAGAAGATGATGTTATCAGTACCTTATAAATTATAAACAGTAGCTCACGACCAAAATGGAAAAGGAACAAACCATTAGAAGGTCGTAGTGTAATTAGGTATTAGTTTATCTTGACTATATAATTACACTAGTACACTCAGAGTGTATTGAGTAGGACCATTTGAGGTCGTTTCTTTTATACTGACTTTATAAAGGAACAAAGACCTCAGTTATTATGGAAGTGTGTGCTCTTAATCCTAATATAATAACAAGCACATATATTTGATATTTATTTCTTTAATTTATCAATGGGTGAGATTTAGTTCGTTGAATCAACAAACCCGATAAGTTGGGAAATGGTATTACTTATAGTGTGTGTTGTTGATTATAGAAGGAAACTGTGTCCTAGAGATACTAGGTTGATAATGTCCTCAAGAGGAGCTCATAAAAATTGTCATGTTAAACCCTGCAGGTGGACTCAGTCTGACATGACAATAAGGTTAAGTGGTACTACTCTTGGACTTAGATATTAATTAAATGAGTTGTTAGTAACTCACTTAATTAGTGGACATTCGATATCTTAAACACAGGGAGACTAACACACTCATAATAAGAAGGAGCCCAAAAATGTAATTTGGGATTGGTGCGGTAGTTCAATGATAGTTCTCTAGTGGAATGAATTATCATTGATAAAATTAAGTTGTGTGTTCGGGGCGAACACGGGATGCTTAATTTTATCGGGAGACCAAAACCAATTCCTCCTCTCGGTCCCTATCGTAGCCTCTTATTTATAGAGTTCTATACCCACCTATACCCACCTTCTATACCCACCAATAAGGGGCCGGCCAAGCTAGCTTGGGAACCAAGCTAGGGCCGGCCTAGGTATAAAATTGGGTGGCCGGCCCTAGCTTGAACCCAAGCTAGTAGGGCCGGCCAAATAAAATTAAAAAGAAATTTAATTTTAATTTTTATTATTATGTGGAAGATATATTTTAAAGAGAATTAAAATTAAAATATCTCTCTTGTAAAAGATTTACAAAAGATTAGATCTCTTTCCTTATTTGTAGATTGGAGAGATGTTTTATTTTCTCTTTAAAATTATTCACATGTTAATAAAATTAAAATTATAGATATTTCCTTTTATTAACCATGAAGAGATTTTAAAGAGAAATTTTATTTTTTAAAATTTCCGGAAACAAATTAGGAAGTTTTAATTGTTGATTAAAACTTGTCCTCTTTTGTTTTCCAATGATGTGGCCGGCCATCTCAAGTTAATTGGGAAATTTTGTTTTATTTTTCTCAATTAATTCATGTCAAGAAAAATTAAGGAAGTTTTATTGTAATTAAATTTCCTAATTTGCCTAGGCCAAGGAATATAAAAGAAGGGGTAGGGGTGCCTTCATGAGATACAACCTCTATTGTTTTCTCTCCCTTTTTCCTTGGTGTTGTGGCCGGCCATTACCCTCTCCCTCTCTTCCTCTTGTGGTGGCCGAATACTTCATCTCTCTTGGAGTTCTTGTGGTGGCCGGATACTACTTGGAGAAGAAGAAGAAGAAGGAGAGAAAGTTAGCATCTCTTGGAGCTTGGTTAGTATTTTGATTTTCTTCTTTGGTAAAGTTCTTCCTTTGTGGCCGAACCTTGCTTGGAGGAGAAGAAGGTGGTTGGTGGTTTCTCATCTTGGTAGATCGTTGCCCACACAACGTCCGAAGTTAGAAGAGGAATACGGTAGAAGATCAAGAGGTTTTTCTACAAGGTATAATTAGTAATTTTTATTTCCGCATCATGCTAGTTATTTATGGAAATAATACCAAATACAAGAGGCTTATGATCTAGTATTTCGAATATGTTTTTCGATGTTGTGTTCTTTTGTTTTCTTTCTTTTCCTTGTGATTTGATTGTTCTCTTTGGTTAACCTAAAGTTATTTTAGGAAATTAAATATTAGCTTTCTATTAAAGGTTTTGTCTAGTCGGTGGTGGTTGCTCCCATATCCAAAAGGCCATGTGCCTCGCCACGTCAGTACTGGGAACCTTTTATGGAAATTAATATTTAATGGAATTAATAACTTAAGGAGACTTGGGTCGAACGTGTTAAGTTCCGCAGGAGATCCAAGTCAAAACCTAAAAGAACAAATAGATTAAGTTTTGGATCAAACGTGTTAAGTTCCAGCGATCCAAAATTTAATTTAAAAGAACACATGATAGTTAGGAAAAGGTTCAGACCTTTGTACAAAATTTTTGTACAGTGGAACCTCTAGGTTTTCCGAGTAGCAACCAACAATTGGTATCGAGCTAGGGTTTTGCCTCTGTGTATTTGGTATTTAGTTTAATTATGCACATGTCATACATAATTTAGGCAGGTTAATAGTAGGATGTGCTAACTTTGTGGATGCAGGATCCAACTATTATGGCTTTTAGTTAATTATGTGTGTGATTGGACCCTTGGACATGTCAAGGGCAATTTATATGTGTGTGCATGATTGTATTAAAATACAGCAGGAGCTGTATTTAGTTTTATTAGGATTTTATTTTTGATCTAGATACATGTACATTCCTTTTATGGAATATAGGATCAAAATGTAAAATTCTATTTATGTCGCGAATCGAATCTTGCAAAGCGTGGAACCTTCTAAGGACCAGAGGCGCAGCGGAACTAGGAGCAAGATGGATGCGACAGCTAGACCCGGAGGCGGTGGCCAAATATGGCAGCAGCTTGGGATGACAACACACGGAGGACAATTAAGAGATAAAAGCCATAATAGTTGAAAATTAAAATTTCTATTTATTGCTTTTATATTGTGATGTGTGTTAGTTTACAAGTTTAGTAGGCTAGCATAGTTAAAATTCTCATTTATAAATAACTAAGTGGGAGAGGGATTTTAAATAAATCCCATGGTCTCCATTACTGGTTTGTAAGTGATGCAAACAAGCTTGGCGTTGGCTCGAGTGCCTTCCTCCATAACGGATGAGCTTGTTTGTGGATCACTAGAACAGACTTCCATTTTTGGATGACTATAGGAAATTAATTAAGAGCGTGTGATCTTCCCCAACGGAAGGGGCATAATCTTATTAATGGACTTAGTGTCAAGTAATGGTATACACTTAGACACATCTAATAGTATCCTCCCCAACGGAGTCACTATTATTATTTGTGTGACCAAATAATACCAACTATTAATTTTATTTGTCAAAAAGTTAGGTTGACAAGATAATAAAATTAATGGGTTAAAACCCTCCTTTTACAAATGTTGAATTTATATACGTCCACACTAACGTGGCATACAAAATTCACGGTGTGATGAGGTGTTGGTTAATTTAAAATAGTATTGTTTGAGGAATCAATATTATTCTAAATTTAGAGTTCTGACCAAAAGTTATTTGTGATTCTTAGGATGACTTTCAACCCACTGTCCATCATACTTCAACAAAATAGACTTACTGGACCTAATTACATAGATTGGAAAAGAAACCTGGACATTGTTCTTGTTGGAATGTATACTGAAAGCCTAAGCTTTGTAAACATTTATTATGAATAAAGAATCACATTTGGTCTAATTATCTACATTTGTTTGTAGTTGTTCATTTAATTTATATTGTAGATAACATAGTATGTGGTGTCACATACAGAAGATGATGTTATCAGTACCTTATAAATTATAAACAGTAGCTCACGACCAAAATGGAAAAGGAACAAACCATTAGAAGGTCGTAGTGTAATTAGATATTAGTTTATCTTGACTATATAATTACACTAGTACACTCAGAGTGTATTGAGTAGGACCATTTGAGGTCGTTTCTTTTATACTGACTTTATAAAGGAACAAAGACCTCAGTTATTATGGAAGTGTGTGCTCTTAATCCTAATATAATAACAAGCACATATATTTGATATTTATTTCTTTAATTTATCAATGGGTGAGATTTAGTTCGTTGAATCAATAAACCCGATAAGTTGGGAAATGGTATTACTTATAGTGTGTGTTGTTGATTATAGAAGGAAACTGTGTCCTAGAGATACTAGGTTGATAATGTCCTCAAGAGGAGCTCATAAAGATTGTCATGTTAAACCCTGCAGGTGGACTTAGTCCGACATGACAATAAGGTTGAGTGGTACTACTCTTGGACTTAAATATTAATTAAATGAGTTGTCAGTAACTCACTTAATTAGTGGACATTCGATATCTTAAACACAGGGAGACTAACACACTCATAATAAGAAGGAGCCCAAAAATGTAATTTGGGATTGGTGCGGTAGTTCAATGATAGTTCTCTAGTGGAATGAATTATCATTGATAAAATTAAGTTGTGTGTTCGGGGCGAACACAGGATGCTTAATTTTATCGGGAGACCAAAACCAATTCCTCCTCTCGGTCCCTATCGTAGCCTCTTATTTATAGAGTTCTATACCCACCTATACCCACCTTCTATACCCACCAATAAGGGGCCGGCCAAGCTAGCTTGGGAACCAAGCTAGGGCCGGCCTAGGTATATTATTGGGTGGCCGACCCTAGCTTGAACCCAAGCTAGTAGGGCCGGCCAAATAAAATTAAAAAGAAATTTAATTTTAATTTTTATTATTATGTGGAAGATATATTTTAAAGAGAATTAAAATTAAAATATCTCTCTTGTAAAAGATCTACAAAAGATTAAAGAAAGAGATTAGATCTCTTTCCTTATTTGTAGATTGGAGAGATGTTTTATTTTTTCTTTAAAAATTATTCACATGTTGATAAAATTAAAATTATAGAAATTTCCTTTTATCAACCATGAAGAGATTTTAAAGAGAAATTTTATTTTTTAAAATTTCCGGAAACAAATTAGGAAGTTTTAATTGTTGATTAAAACTTGTCCTCTTTTGTTTCCAATGATGTGGCCGGCCATCTCAAGTTAATTGGGAAATTTTGTTTTATTTTTCTCAATTAATTCATGTCAAGAAAAATTAAGGAAATTTTATTGTAATTAAATTTCCTAATTTGCCTAGGCCAAGGAATATAAAAGAAGGGGTAGGGTGCCTTCATGAGACACAACCTCTATTGTTTTCTCTCCCTTTTTCCTTGGTGTTGTGGCCGGCCATTACCCTCTCCCTCTCTTCCTCTTGTGGTGGCCGAATACTTCATCTCTCTTGGAGTTCTTGTGGTGGCCGGATACTACTTGGAGAAGAAGAAGAAGAAGGAGAGAAAGTTAGCATCTCTTGGAGCTTGGTTAGTATTTTGGTTTTCTTCTTTGGTGAAGTTCTTCCTTTGTGGCCGAACCTTGCTTGGAGGAGAAGAAGGTGGTTGGTGGTTTCTCATCTCAGTAGATCGTTGCCCACACAACGTCCGAGGTTAGAAGAGGAATACGGTAGAAGATCAAGAGGTTTTTCTACAAGGTATAACTAGTAATTTTTATTTCCGCATCATGCTAGTTATTTATGGAAATAATACCAAATACAAGAGGCTTACGTTCTAGTATTTCGAATATGTTTTTTCGAAGTTGTGTTCTTTTGTTTCTTTCTTTTCCTTGTGATTTGATTGTTCTCTTTGGTTAACCTAAAGTTATTTTAGGAAATTAAATATTAGCTTTCTATTAAAGGTTTTGTCTAGTCGGTGGTGGTTGCTCCCATATCTAAGAAGGCCATGTGCCTCGCCACGTCAGTACTGGGAACCTTTTATGGAAATTAATATTTAATGGAATTAATAACTTAAGGAGACTTGGGTCGAACGTGTTAAGTTCCGCAGGAGATCCAAGTCAAAACCTAAAAGAACAAATAGATTAAGTTTTGGATCAAACGTGTTAAGTTCCGCAGGCGATCCAAAATTTAATTTAAAAGAACACATGGTAGCTAGGAAAAGGTTCAGACCTTTGTACAAAATTTTTGTACAGTGGAACCTATAGGTTTTCCGAGTAGCAACCAACAGTTCTTACTGCTGAAAGCTATAAATATGTACTGACTGAGCAGTGCCCTGATGCACCTACTGGTGAATCTACCCAAGAGGAGATTGAATATCATAGGAAATGGGTAAAAGCAGATGAGATGGCGCGGTGTTACATTTTGGCTTCAATGTCAAATGTATTGCAACATCAGCATCAAGATTTACCAACAGCCTATGATATTATGAACAATCTCAAGGAACTCTTTGGTCATCAAGATAGGGCTTCTAGGCAAGAAGCCATGAGAAAGATAATGACAGCCACCATGCAAGAGGGTACTCCTGTAAGGGATCATATCCTAAAGATGATGGCTTATCTGAACGAGATACAGATCCTTGGAGGAGAAATTGATGGGGAAACCCAGATCGATATGATCCTCCAAACGCTACCTAGAAGTTTTGAGCAGTTCCGCCTGAACTATAATATGAATAAGAGGGTTTATTCATTAGCGGAACTACTGACAGAACTTCAAGCAGCAGAAGGATTATATTCACTATGCTGAAAATGGTTCTACTTCTAAACCGAAAGGAAAGAAGAAGAAGAAACAAGCTGGTTCAGCAAAGAAAGTGAATAAATCTCAGAGTACGGGATTTAAAGCTGGAATGAAGAAGCCGAAGGGCAAATGCTTCATCTGTAAGCAGGCAGGACATTGGAAGGCAGACTGTCCTCGTAGGAACCAAAACAAAGGTATATCTCATACTCTAGTTGTTGAAACATGTTTAGCGGTGTTATCTACCAGCACCTGGTGTGTAGATACGGGAGCCACCGATCATGTCTGCAATTCCTTGCAGGGGTTCCAGGAAACCCGACGACTATCTGAAGGAGAAATTACCGTCTACATGGGCAATGCTACTAAGGTGGCAGCTGTTGCAGTGGGAGACGTCTACTTATCTTTTAGTAGAAATAGGAATTTGGTTTTAAGAAATTGTCTTTATGTACCCAGTTTTAGAAAGAATTTAATTTCAGTTTCTAAACTGTTTTTAGATGGATATTCAGTTTCTTTTAGTAACGATGTAGTTATTAAAAGAAATAAAGTGATTATCTGTTCTGGTGCATTAGTTGGCAATTTATATACTTTAAATCCAATTTCTTCCACAAAGCAAAAGATGAAAATTTATAACTCATCTTCTAATTCTAATAAGAGAAAAGAACCTTCGGAAATGAACCAAGCATATCTTTGGCATCTAAGGCTTGGTCATATTAACTTAAGTAGGATTCAGAGGCTTATAGCCGATGGACTTTTGGGTTCATTAGAGTTGGAAAATTTTCCAACTTGTGAATCCTTCTTGGAAGGTAAAATGACCAAGAGGCCGTTCAAGGCCAAGGGGTATAGAGCCAAAGAAGTATTAGAGTTGGTTCACTCTGATTTGTGTGGTCTTATGTCTGTCCAGGCAAGAGGAGGTTTTGAATATTTTGTCTCTTTCATAGACGATTATTCAAGATATGGATACATTTACCTAATGCGCCGCAAGTCTGAGTGCTTTGATAAGTTCAAAGAATACAAGGCTGATGTGGAGAAACGACTAGGTAAAAGTATCAAGACACTACTGATCGATCGTGGTCGAATACCTCAGTTAGGAGAGTTTTTCTTATTATCGCGTGAATCAGGTCTG
The DNA here is from genome assembly GCF_018446385.1 of Zingiber officinale. Taxonomy (NCBI): domain Eukaryota; kingdom Viridiplantae; phylum Streptophyta; class Magnoliopsida; order Zingiberales; family Zingiberaceae; genus Zingiber; species Zingiber officinale. Next base: position 139,395,724 of record NC_055994.1, read on the forward strand.
TGAAACACCCAAACTGAATGGGCAGTGCCAGATGACTCTACGAGGATCGGAGATGGAAGAAAGGGAACAGTCTTCAAGATTGAGAAATGAGACATGACGGATTACAGCAGCCTTCTTGGCTCTTCTCATGTAACAAGCAACAAGACATGGTAGCTTCTTTTGGATTGTAGTAGTAAGACACCATATTCAAACTCATATGATAAGTTAGAATCTCGCATGAAGTGCGTGTTTGTAGGATATCCCAAAGGAACGAAGGTGGTTTATTTTATAGTCCTAAAGACCGAAGGTCATTGTTAGCACCAATGCCCGCTTTTAGAAGAAGACTATATAATGGATCACAAGCCCAAGAGTAAAGTTGTTTTAGAAGAACTTAGAGAGGACATGTCTACTTCAGTACCAATGAAGTAACACAAGAGACCGCAACACGTGTCACACATGATACACAACCACGTATAGTGCCTCGTCGTAGTGGGAGGGTTGTGAGGCACTGAAGATTCATGTTTTGGGAGAGTCTTGGACTTGATCCGGGCAAACATGAACCCGATGATCATATAATGAAGCACTCCAAGATATAGATGCGAGATCTTGGCAAAGAGTATTCAAATAGAGTCCATGTACTCTAATAAGGTTTGGGAGCTTGTAGAACCACCGATGGTGTAAAATCCGTTGGATGCAAGTGGATCTACAAAGGAAAAGAGGGATGACGGAAGGTAGAAACCTTCAAAGCTAGGCTTGTTGCAAAAGGGTACACTCAAAAGAGGGAATCGATTATGAAGACCTTTTCACCGGTAGCTATGCTTAAGTCTATCCGGATACTCTTATCCATTCGCTCATATGGATTATGAGATTTGGCAAATGGATGTCAAGATGCTTTCCTTAATGGAAGTCTTGAAGAGAACATCCATATGAAGCAACCGGAAGGGTTCATTGAAAAGGCAAAGAGCATCTAGTATGCAAGCTCAATCGGTCCATTTATGGATGAAGCAAGCTTCAAGGTCTTGGAACATCCGGTTTAATGAAGTAATCCAATCATATGGATTTATTCAAAGTCCGGATGAGTCTTGTGTATATAAAAGTGTAACGGAAATGTGGTGGTATTTCTTGTACTATACGTAGATGATATTTTGTTAATTGGCAACAATGTCAAGGTATTATCGACGTAAGGGTATGGTTGTCCAAACAATTTGATATGAAGGACTTAGGAGAATGTGCACATTCTTGGGATCAAAGTTATAAGGGATCGTAAGAAAAGAATGTTGTGTCTATCCCAAGCTTCATATATAGATACAATCCTTGCTCGCTTTAGCACTGCAGGATTCCAAGAAAGGTTTCTTACCTTTTAGACATGGAGTAGCTCTATCTAAAGAGATGTCTCCAAAGACATCAAAAGAGATAGAGGACATGAAAGCAGCCTTATGCTTCTGTAGGAAGCCTAATGTATGCAATGCTATACGAGACCGATATCTGCTTTGCCGTGGGCATGGCAGATATCGAGTAACTCTCGACAAGGACATTGGACTGCAGGTAAAGCATATATTGAAGTACCGAGAAGGACTAGAGATTATATGCTAGTTTACCAAGGCGATCCGCCTCGTGGGTTACACTGATTCGATTTCCAATCGATAGGGATAATGAAGTCTACATCAAAGCTATGTGTTTACTTTAGAGGTGGAGCCATTTCATGGAGGAGTGTTAAGCAAATGCGTTTCGACTCAACCATGGAAGTGAATACGACCTCGAGGCGCCTAAAGAAGCGATGGCTCAGAGCTTAATGGACTTAGATGTGATTCTGGTTTGCCCAAATCATCACAATTTATTGTGATAATAGTGGTGCGATTGCAAACTCGAAGGAACCACGAGCTCATAAGGCAAGTAAACATATAGAGCGCAAGTACCACCCGATACGAGATATCGTGAGCGAGGAGAAGTTGTCATCACCAAGATTGCATCACGGATAACCTGGCAGATCCTTTCACTAAAGCCCTTCCGACGAAAGCTTTCGATCGGCATGTGGAGGGAATGGGAATCAGATGTATGGTAGAAGATATGGCAACTTAGTCATTAGTATAAGTGGGAGATTGTTGGAATGTATACTGAAAGCCTAAGCTTTGTAAACATTTATTATGAATAAAGAATCACATTTGGTCTAATTGTCTACATTTGTTTGTAGTTGTTCATTTAATTTATATTGTAGATAACATAGTATGTGGTGTCACATACGTAAGATGATGTTATCACTTATAAATTATAAACAGAGCTCACGACCAAAATGGAAAAGGAACAAACCATTAGAAGGTCGTAGTGTAATTAGGTATTAGTTTATCTTGACTATATAATTACACTAGTACACTCGTGAGTGTATTGAGTAGGACCATTTGAGGTCGCTTCTTATATCGACTTTATAAAGGAACAAAGACCTCAGTTATTATGGAAGTGTGTGCTCTTAATCCTAATATAATAACAAGCACATATATTTGATATTTATTTCTTTAATTTATCAATGGGTGAGATTTAGTTCGTTGAATCAACAAACCCGATAAGTTGGGAAATGATATTACTTATAGTGTGTGTTGTTGATTATAGAAGGAAACTGTGTCCTAGAGATACTAGGTTGATAATGTCCTCAAGAGGAGCTCATAAAAATTGTCATGTTAAACCCTGCAGGTGGACTTAGTCCGACATGACAATAAGGTTGAATGGTACTACTCTTGGACTTAGATATTAATTAAATGAGTTGTCAGTAACTCACTTAATTAGTGGACATTCGATATCTTAAACACAGGGAGACTAACACACTCATAATAAGAAGGAGCCCAAAAATGTAATTTGGGATTGGTGCGGTAGTTCAATGATAATTCTCTAGTGGAATGAATCATCGATAAAATTAAGTTGTGTGTTCGGGCGAACACGGATGCTTAATTTTATCGGGAGACCAAAACCAATTCCTCCTCTCGGTCCCTATCGTAGCCTCTTATTTATAGAGTTCTATACCCACCTATACCCACCTTCTATACCCACCAATGGGGTCGGCCAAGCTAGCTTGGGAACCAAGCTAGGGCCGGCCTAGGTATAAATAGCTTGAACCCAAGCTAGTAGGGCCGGCCAAATAAAATTAAAAAGAAATTTAATTTTAATTTTTATTATTATGTGGAAGATATATTTTAAAGAGAATTAAAATTAAAATATCTCTCTTGTAAAAGATTTACAAAAGATTAGATCTCTTTCCTTATTTGTAGATTGGAGAGATGTTTTATTTTCTCTTTAAAATTATTCACATGTTAATAAAATTAAAATTATAGATATTTCCTTTTATTAACCATGAAGAGATTTTAAAGAGAAATTTTATTTTTTAAAATTTCCGGAAACAAATTAGGAAGTTTTAATTGTTGATTAAAACTTGTCCTCTTTTGTTTCCAATGATGTGGCCGGCCATCTCAAGTTAATTGGGAAATTTTGTTTTATTTTTCTCAATTAATTCATGTCAAGAAAAATTAAGGAAGTTTTATTGTAATTATATTTCCTAATTTGCCTAGGCCAAGGAATATAAAAGAAGGGGTAGGGGTGCCTTCATGAGATACAACCTCTATTGTTTTCTCTCCCTTTTTCCTTGGTGTTGTGGCCGGCCATTACCCTCTCCCTCTCTTCCTCTTGTGGTGGCCGAATACTTCATCTCTCTTGGAGTTCTTGTGGTGGCCGGATACTACTTGGAGAAGAAGAAGAAGAAGAAGAGAAAGTTAGCATCTCTTGGAGCTTGGTTAGTATTTTGATTTTCTTCTTTGGTAAAGTTCTTCCTTTGTGGCCGAACCTTGCTTGGAGGAGAAGAAGGTGGTTGGTGGTTTCTCATCTTGGTAGATCGTTGCCCACACAACGTCCGAGGTTAGAAGAGGAATACGGTAGAAGATCAAGAGGTTTTTCTACAAGGTATAATTAGTAATTTTTATTTCCGCATCATGCTAGTTATTTATGGAAATAATACCAAATACAAGAGGCTTATGATCTAGTATTTCGAATATGTTTTTCGATGTTGTGTTTTTTTGTTTTCTTTCTTTTCCTTGTGATTTGATTGTTCTCTTTGGTTAACCTAAAGTTATTTTAGGAAATTAAATATTAGCTTTCTATTAAAGGTTTTGTCTAGTCGGTGGTGGTTGCTCCCATATCCAAGAAGGCCATGTGCCTCGCCACGTCAGTACTGGGAACCTTTTATGGAAATTAGTATTTAATGGAATTAATAACTTAAGGAGACTTGGGTCGAACGTGTTAAGTTCCGCAGGAGATCCAAGTTAAAACCTAAAAGAACAAATAGATTAAGTTTTGGATCAAACGTGTTAAGTTCCGCAGGCGATCCAAAATTTAATTTAAAAGAACACATGGTAGCTAGGAAAAAGGTTCAGACCTTTGTACAAAATTTTTGTACAGTGGAACCTCTAGGTTTTCCGAGTAGCAACCAACACTTTAATATATTTTATTTGGCTAATATATCTTGTTTTTCTTTCTCTTACTTTAGCTATTCTATAAATATCTCTTTCCCCTTCTTTTGTATCCAATTTTTGATATAATCGTTCAAAAGTTTTATTTTTTGCTTCACTCACTACTTTCTTAGCTTCTTTCTTGGCTATTATATATTTTTTTTAGTTTTCCTCGTTCTTACAAATATATAATTCCTTATAAGCTATTCATTTTTCCTTCACTTTCTGTTGTACTTTCTCATTCCACCACCAAGATTCTTTACTTAGTGGTGCATGTCCCTTTGACTTACCGAGTACACTCTTAGCTACTATTTTCAACTTTGATACCATCTTATCCCATGTTATGTTAGAGTCATCGTATATTTCATATAATGCTTGTACTTCTATATTCTCCTTAAAATTTTTTTGCTTCCCATCCTTTAACTTCCACTACATAATTCTAAGAATCTTATATATTTTCTTTGTATTGATACTATGTTTGAGGTGTATATTCAACACTACTAACGTATGTTAGGTAGTTAAGCTTTCTCTAGGGATAACTTTGTAATCTTTACAAATATTTCTATCCTTCTTTCTAACCATAAGAAAGTAAATTATGATTTATTATTCTCACTTTTGAATGTGACTAAGTGTTTTTCTCTTTTCTTAAAAAATATATTAGCTAATATAAGGTCATATGCTATCGCAAAATCTAATATAGTTTTCCCTTTCTCATTTCTCGTTCCAAACCCATAACTCTCATGTACCCTCTCATATTCCTCATTTTTCACTCTGACATGCTCATTTAGATCACCTCCTATTAAAATCATTTCATTTGGTGGAATATTTTGTAATATTTCATCTAAGTCCTCCCAAAACTTTGATTTGGTAGCTTCATCTAATCTTACTTGTGGTGCATATACGCTAATTATGTTCATAGTTTCTTTCGCCACTATTATCTTAAAGGCTATAATTCTATCCCTTTTTCTAACTATTCCTATAACTTCATCCTTTAACAAGCTATCTATAATAATATCCACTCCATTTCTTGCTTTACTCTTTTTAGTCTACCATAACTTAAAACCCAAGTTTTCTATCATCTTTGCCTTCTCACCTACCCATTTTGTCTCTTGTACACACAAAATACTAATTCTTTTCCTAATCATCATATCTACTACATCTATTTATTTACTAGTGAGAGTTTTTATGTTATATGTTCTAAATCTTAGATTATTAGTTTTCCTATCATATTTGTTCTTATCCCTATGGTGTGAGAACTATTACATATTTAATACTACACCCAAGTTCTCATGAAGATGTAGCGGTCCTTACTAAGACGTTACAGTCGGACCCTGTAACGGGAACTCTTGCATATTTAACACTACACCCGAGTTCTGGAGATGTAGCGGTCCTTGCCGAGACGTTACAGTCGGACTCTGCAATGCGTTACTTCCGGGGGACAACCTAGCATTAGCATAATAGTTTAATGGATCCATTTATTGAATATTTGCCATAGTTTTAATGCTGACTAACAACCTAACGCAACCCTCCTACTTTATTCAGGCTTGGGACCGACCATGACTGGTCATCATGGGCGGAGTTGTTATCATTGATTACCCTGAACCCAATGCGCCCATTAGGGTTGTTAACATTAGCCATGATAGACTTTTAAAGCTTGACTATCTAATCAAAATAGCCTAATTAGTTGTGACTATTATATCAGAGAGAGGGAAGTGCAATCAGTTCGTACAAAAAGACATGCGTCGGCTGTCACATTAGAGAACGAGAAGTTGGTCAACATGTGGCACTTGCCCAGAAAATTGCATTTATGATGGATCAAACAACCAAATCATTTTGCTTAAATGCGCCCTCTCGCGTATCACCGACACACTACCTAGCATATCAAGCATCTGATATGAAGTTTTCCAAGAAAGATAAAGTTGATTGTAACATTAATGAGCGTAAGAAGTGTGACCAGTCGATCGAGCCAACCACTCGAATGATCGGATGGTAATAGGACACGAGCTAGTCAGTCAGGTATGAACCTCCTTCGATTAGACTTGAAGGGGTGACTTATGATATATTGTGTTGTGAGTGACCCCAAGAGTAACGTCGGCCCGATAGTCAAGATGATATAGTAGTCAAAGTCAAGGCGAGGTGAAAGACAACGTCAGGGAGGCAATCAGGGTGTGTGGCACCAGGCAGACCACTCACTTTTGAGACTTAACTCCTTGTTCTTCAAGCACAAGTCTCTCAGTATATAATCAGTTAGACTTGCGGGGCTTAGCTCCCCACTTCTACAAGGTAACTCTCAGCATACAACCAGTGACCCAAGAGCCAGTCAGACTTACGGGGCTTAGTTTCCCACTTCTACATGAAAACTCTCAACATATAGTCGGTCCCGATCGGCCCCAGAGTCCGTCTGACTTAAGGGGCCCAACTCCCCATTTATCAGGGCTAAGACACTCATCATACAATGGGACGACCCAAGAGCCAATCGAATTTATAAAGCTCAGCTCTCCACTTCTACAAGACAACTCTTAGTGTATAGTCGGTTGGACTCAGTGTCGGTCGGACATCTAGAGCTCAGTTCCTCATTCTTCAGGAGCAAGTCTCACCGCCTACGACCGATCAACCCAAAGTATCGGTCGGACCTTCTTGACCTTAGCTCCACTCTTCAAGAGTAAGACATCTAGTATATGGCCGATCAACCCAAGTGTCGGTCAGACCTATAGGGCTAAGCTCCCCACTTCTTATATGTTATTCTCCCAGTGTACAACTGGTTGGCTACAAGACCAGTCGGATTTCTTCCAGGAGATAACAGTGTTAGAGAATCATAACAACTTGTCATAGAATAACTGTTACTCGTCAGAGAATATTCCGCTACCCTGGTATATGCACGCAATGGAACCTTCTTCTGAGAGTGGTCGTACATCTTCCATTACTCAACATATTCTGATACCAAATATTTTCTGAAGCCTAATTATTGCGAAGGTTACAAGGATCAGTGTAAAAAAAAGATCCTCTTCATTGGCTAGGGACTTTTTACCATACATTTTACTACGCACATGCGCACACATTTATTGTTCATCTTCTTATCCACTTTTAGCCACTGTTATGATTTGAGTGTCGGAGTGTCTGCGCTAGGGACCTCCTCCCTAGTTCTCATTTTAATATTTCCATTTGCTTTCTCTAGTGTGCTTAGAAAGGAGTGCTCGAGGTGATTTTTCTCCACCTCAGTGTCTTCTCAAGGTGAACTGCAGAGTCATTTACCTAGTGCCGCACCACCTCCCTCGATTTCAAACAGGATCAACTCTAAATCATCATTGAAGAAGTGAACGAAGCTATTCATCCTTCTCTAATACTTTACGTGTACTAACAAACTCAACCCCTAAATCTAAAGATAGAATCTTATTCGCATATAATCGAGAGCTAAAACAAAAATTTAACGTGACTGACAAACGTCACCCACGCTGATATGCTGGGCATTGATGTTGTGCGCACCTGAGCATCCAATGTATCATTAGAATTTTTATTATATTTTATTTTCTGTTTGTCTGTGTTTTTGGTTTTTGATTAGGTCAATTAAATTTTATTTTTAAATTTAGAATTTAGAATTTGAGACTTGTGATTTGAGATTCAAAGTAAAAAAAAATATTGAAGTGCTATATTTATGTATTTCTGTTAGAACCTTTTCCGCATTAGTTTGCAGACAGAAGGATCCAGACGCTCGAACCCCACACACACGTTCCTAAGACGTTGAAGGAATGAGACAGTTATTGATTAAGTCGCTTAATTGTTTAATGCGAAGGTAAATCAACATCCCTGCAAAGATTTCCAATTTGAAATGACAAGTTGCTATCATCAGAAGAACTGCGTGAACCAAGAAGAGGTACAACTTCTAATGAAAGGCCAAAAAGAAGAAGGTTGGTTCAAGTTGGACCGTGAAGGAGAGAGCCAGGGCATAATCTTGTATATAAAGGGGGACGACAGAATGGACTTCAATTTACGATGATTCGGTTAAAATTTCATCCATTGATCGTCTCATTTGATGTAATTTTAAGAACTAGAGAACTATAACACCCTATATATGAATATAACTGGGTTGGTATTTAAACGATAGATTGTCATATGAGAATTTAGAAATAAAATTTTTTCCACATACAAAGACGGATGATAAAAAATGCATGAGATGAATAAATCATCTTTTATCATCCGAATCAGGAACTGTCTACGGAAAAGATAGAAATTCATCATTCTTATGACCCTCGACTCTCACATATCATCATTTTACAGAGAGTAAATCAGATACCGTCTAAGTTCTCATATTGAAAGATATCCTTTACCGATGTCAACACAATGCAACCCCTGTTTTATTTTACAAATCTACCGTATGAGCATGGACTCGATTATGTTATTTCCTCAGAGCGATACGATGATTAAGACATAAGGTATTGTCACATAAGATTTTGGGGTCGAAATTTGACGTGACTCAATATAATTAACCTCATGTCTTGATCATTTATACTAATAATTAATAATCATTCATAATCTATTTTTTTTTATATTGACCTAAAAAGAAGTTGATAGAAATATTAAAAGCTAACAAATCATCTTTTGTCACATCGACTCGATTATATTTGAAGCGTCGCGACAATGCACACGCACTGACGCACAGCGCACAGCGCACAACGCACGCACAGTGTGCCACAGCAAAAGTCCTACTCCTACGAGCCCTGCATTAAACGCTCTGAATGAAATGCTGGTAAGTCGCGAAACTGACACTCGTTAGAACCAACGCACACATGGCGCCCCAGTGAGAAATACAGAAATAAATAAGACAACGCGCAAGAGCGGAGTACACTGCACATTGCGCAGAGAGAGAGAAGGGAGCGGTGGCCCTCCCTCACCTCACTACCTCATCTGCTACCACTACTGCTTTCCCCTCCTCCCTTGCTCTGCCACAAGCCACAGCTCCAGGCACCAGGCTCCAGCTCCTCCCTAATGGCGGCGGCCACTAGCCCTTCAGTATCCTTCTCCGCTCTTATTTTTCTTCTGCTCTACTTGTTCAGCTTCAGGCAGGCCGACGTGGCGGCGGCTGATGCATCCCCGGCGGAAAATCCGTTCACCGCCCGAGCGGCCCTCATCCGGTACTGGAACCGCAAGGTGCCCACCAACCGCGGCCAGCCGGCCTTCCTCCTCGCCAAGCTCTCCCCGCTCTCTGCCCTCGATTCCGCCACTTTCTCCTCCCTTGCCGCCGCTGACCCCGCCTCGCTCTCCCTCCGGCTCCCCGTCCTCTGCGCCGCAGCGCGTATCCTATGCAACCCCGCCGACGCCAACACCTACTCCGCCGACTCCCGTAAGGACGACTCCTCCGCCTTCGCTGCCTACCAGAACTCCAACTTCTCCGACTACGGCTCCGGCGCCAAAGGTGGCAGCAACGCGTTTAAGAACTACTCCGACGACCTCAACGTCCCCGTCGATTCCTTCCGCCGCTACAGTCGAGACTCCGTACGGCATAATGAGTCGTTCGCCTCGTATGCTCCTGATGGAAACGTCGTCACCGCCAATTTCACCAGCTACGCCTCCTCCGCTACCGGCGGCGCTGGTGAATTCTCCTCCTACGACCACGAGGCCAACGTGCCTAATCTTAAGTTCACCAACTACGACGCCGCCGCCGCCGCCCGGAAACGCTCGTTCTCCAGCTATTCCGACGACAGCAACGCCGGGGACCAGTCCTTCGCCGGGTACGGAAAGCACGGCAACAGCGTGCCTACCTCTTTCAAAAGCTACGCCGAAAACTCCAACGTCGTCGGTTCCTCCTTCGCCGGTTACGGCGAGAGCGCCAGCGGCGCCAACGATTCATTCGCCTCCTACGGATTCGACGGCAATGTGCCGGAGAACAACTTCCGTTCGTACGGCGCCGGCGGGAACTCCGGGTCAGAGAGTTTCGCCAGCTACCGCGACCAGTCCAATGTCGGCGACGACAGCTTCAGCTCCTACGTCAAGGGTGGCAACGCCGAGGCCGTTGAGTTTGTCAATTACGGCAACTCCTTCAACCCAGGGAGCGATTCTTTCAAGGGCTACGCCGAGGGCTCCGCAAAGCACAAGGTCACTTTCAAGGGCTACGCCGGCGACAACACCACATTTAAGTCCTACGCCAAATCCGGGGTCGATTTCAAGTCCTATCGCAACTTCTCCGTCAATCCCTCCTCCTCATCGGAAGGCGACTCCGCCGGCGCCTCTCTCGTCTCTCTCCCGAATGGGAAATCGACCAACAGGTGGCTGGTGGAGCCAGGTAAGTTCTTCCGCGAGCACGACCTACGGCGTGGAAGTGTGATGCCGATGCCGGACATCCGGGACAAGATGCCGCCCCGGTCCTTCCTGCCGAGGTCAATATCGGGTCGGATCCCATTCTCCGCCGCCGACGTTCGTCAGATCTTCGCCATCCGGGAGGACACGGCGCTGGGGAAGGCGGTAACCGACACCGTGGCGGAGTGCGAGCGGGCGCCGAGCCGCGGGGAGACGAAGCGGTGCGCCACCTCGGCGGAGGACGTGATCGACTTCGCTGTCTCGGTGCTGGGGAGCGACGTGGTGGTGCGAAGCACCGCCTCCACGATGGGCTCCAAGACCGACATCCTCATTGGGGCAGTGAGCGGTGTGAACGGCGGTAAGGTCACCAAGGCGGTGTCTTGCCACCAGAGCCTCTTCCCTTACCTGGTCTATTACTGCCACTCGGTGCCCAAGGTGAGGGTGTACGAAGCAGATATCCTGGCTGTCGATTCCAAAGAGAAGATTAACCATGGCGTCGCCATCTGTCACATTGACACGTCAGCGTGGAGCCCGTCCCACGGCGCTTTCGTGGCGCTGGGGTCCAAGCCTGGTATGATCGAGGTATGCCATTGGATCTTTGAGGGCGATATGACGTGGACGGTCGCAGATTAATCCATTCATAAATTATTAAATATATAACATTCCTCAAAGCAAATAAATGAACTCACAGGAGAAATTTGTGCAACTGTGTGAACCGGATCAGTCTTCTAGGTTTTGGTAAATGTGGATATGTATCTTGATCCTCTCTCCCAAATGGGGGGTGGGTAGGGTTTTGTGAAGCTTGTTCGTGGAAAAAGTTCTTAATTATTACTTTTCTTATCCAAACTCTTATGATTTATTGAAGTTCTATAGATCGTCAATGATGGGTGAGGTGTCATTGTTTTGGGACAAGAATCTCAAATCACAGGACAAAATTCTGTTCTTAGCAGGATGTTAGTGGATCTGATCAAAATTATCTATTTGCAGAAGATTTACCTTGACAAAAGGGACTTGCTTTGTCCTCTTCTATGGGTTGGTGATAGAAAATCAAAACACAAACCGGTCTTAAATGAGGACCCTTTGTTATGTCAGTCATTTCGCGATATCTGGATGGAATTTTTGAAATAAAAATAAATAAATTCTGTGCTGTATGGATGTGACGCTGCTAGAAGGACGCCGAGAACGGCATACAGGTCCCCTTTTGTAAATACATCCTATGGTCAAATTTTTATATAAAGCATATTTAAAGAGGAGTGTGGAGAATAACGGGTAACAATCAAATGGACCTCCAAATTACTCCTATATTATATTATCCGATCATTTGGTCCTGGAAAAATTACTAGTTTTTATAATGGTACTACTGTAATATATTATTTAACTTCTACAATAATAACTTTATATTATTTTAATTTTACTTATTTGAATGATAATCTAACTTAAACAATAATTTAACAAGCAAAATAAATAATTAAAATTCCATGACATTTATTGAAATGCATTATTTAATTAACATATAACTTCTATAATTTATAGAAGTTAGTTGATAACTTTTTACAATATGTAAAAATTAGTTAATAATTTCTATGACACTCATTTTTATTTTAAATGAATATAAATTAATGATGATTGAATGTAAAAATTAGCATATAATTTCTATACCGTATAATAACTACATGCTGAATCTAAAAATATTTTTAGAATAAAATTATAAGAGGAGCCTCTATTTAACTTTTTTTAAAAAGTAAGCGCTAATATAATATAGCTCTTTTAATTTTTTTCAAGAATATATTGGATAGAAAATTTTGAATGGTGTGTTGTTTTGAAATTATTTTTGAAAAAAATATACTCTTTTAGGTTTTTTTACCTTCTTTTTTCTACAGTTGACGTACCTGTAACAGTGCAACTCCTGGTAGCCTTGAACGCGTTGGACCCTCACACAGGATGTGCTTATTGCATCTATTTAAGAGAATAACAAACCACTTCCCCACTTTCAGCACCCCACCTTTTCCTCTGGACAAGCTGATATATCCCTCCTTTGCCTCGAGTGAGTCAGCATCGAGAACCCAAGCAAGCAACCGCTGCATTGGGAAGCCAATCAACCAATGATCTCCAAGGATACACAGTTTATAAGTTCTGATCAGGGAAAGGAGAGTAAGATAACTATGATTTCTTGTACCGTGTGCTGTGTCTGGTTGTTGAATAAATTTTTGCCCGTGGAGCTCCAAATTCTGAAGTGTCCCTCCACATCAACCCTGCATTTCCAGTATCAGTCAATTCAGCTATTTTAGTGGAGTCCAAAAGAAGAGAATTGACATTGCAAGAAAGATATGGTGTTACTGCTTTACACACATCCCCCACTGAACACAAGCTAGATCCTTTTTCTCGCACTACAAGCAGTGCCAATTCTCATTGTACATTTTCTTTTCCTATCTCGTATGCCCTTTATGCTATGCTCCGGGAAAAATAAGGTCTTTCTTCATCTTTGGAATCCGAAACCATCCTGTTTACTTTTAGCTTGAACGCAATAGCATCAGTCGAAGATCAGATCAATAAAAGTACCAGAGCAGGTGCAAACATTTTATCGGAATAAAAAAAGGTGGCATGATCACCAACTGTTTAGATAAGCTAATAAAACCAGTTGGTCCTCCAAATTAAGATACAGAATACAAGTTAATGATAGATTATTCTGACTCCAATTCATTCACAAAGATCTATCATAGTGTTAATCAATCCTGGCACCTTGATGATTTTCCCGAGACAATCTTTCACCTAGAAAGACTCCAGCCGAGAAACTCCACACAGTGAGATAGAGAAGATAGGAAATTTGGGATCTCAGTTCGTCTTGTAACTTCAAAAATATCAGGAACTGATGCAATAGCCATTTTCAAGTCACTCTTCGTCCAGCTCATACTCATCAAAGAAAGATTGTTGTCCTCTTTTACAGTTAAATCAGTTGGACTTGTGATTTCAATCCGGCTCCACTTGTCCACAGCAAGCCTCATTGACCTTCTAAACATGTCAATTTTCACATTCCTGAGTCTTACAGTAGAGCATCTTTCTTCATCAAATCAACTGGGTTGAAAAAATTCCAGACATTAGTGCTAATACAAGCTCGCCAAGAAATAATATTGACTCACTCAAATCACAGAAGACAATGATAGTGGTATTGCTTTGAGATTTGCTTATGCTAAATGGTGGACACAATCATCTGCATAAGTTCAAAAAGATGAATGCATATGATACGGTGTGTGTTTTATGGGGTCGATAGGATGATGTGGTTGAAAGTCAAGACTATAGGAGGGTCAAGAATCAAGCTGACCTGTAAGGCAGGAAGGTCAGAAGTCAAGCCAGCATGGCTGGTCAACAGGCCAGCTGACAGGGAAGTCAGCAAGATCAGAAGTCAAGCCAGCATGACTGGTCAACAGTTTAGCTGACAGGGAAGTCAGTAAGGTCAGGAATCAAGCCAGCGTGGATGGTCAACAGTTTAGCTGACAGGGAAGTCAGTAAGGTCAAAAGTCAAGTCAGCGTGGCTGGTCAACAGTCCGGCTGACAGGAAAATAGATGCAGGTCGAGAATCAGACCCAGCGTGTAGGTCGGAACACTCATGTCATGGATAAAAGCACACAGGTGGGTCGGCGGACAGACCCAGCGTGCAGGTCGGAACGCTCATGCCATGGATAAAAGCACACAGGTGGATCGACGGACAGACCCAGCGTGCAGGTCGGAACGCTCATGCTATGGATAAAAGCACACATGTGGGTCGACGGACAGACGCAGCGTGTAGATCGGAACACTCATGCCATAGATAAAAGCACATATGTGGGTCGACGGACAGACCTAGCGTGTAGATCGGAACGCTCATGCTATGGATAAAAGCACACATGTGGGTCGGCGGACAGACCCAGCGTGTAGATCGGAACGCTTATGCTATAGATAAAAGCACACATGTGGGTCGGCGGACAGACCTAGCGTGCAGGTCGGGACGTTCATACCATAGATAACAGTGGACAGATGCAGGTCAGGGAACCGACCCAGCGTGCAGGTCGGGACATTCATACCATGGATAACAGCGGACAGATGCAGGTCAGGGAACCGACCCAGCGTGCAGGTTGGGACGTTCATACCATGGATAACAGCAGACAGATGCAGGTCAGGGAACCGACCCAGCGTGCAGGTCGGGACGTTCATACCATGTATAACAATATGCGGGTCGGGAATTAGACCCAACGTGCAGTCGGAGTGTACATGCCTGGATAGCAATAGGCAGATGCGGGTCGGAAATGAGACCCAACGTGCAGGTCGGAACATACATGCCATGGATAGCAATAAACAGAGGCGGGTCGGGAATCAGCAGATCGTTGGGATGTACATGCTTCGAATAACGCAGACGAAGGTGGGTGGGTCAGGAGGCCAGACACTACATGACAAATAGACTTGCAAGGAATCGTAACCACTTGTCAGAGAGCAATCATCACATGTCAGGGAATATTCTAACAGTGGGAGGCTCATACTCCTCTTGGTTCCTCCACCAGCCTATGAGAGAAAGCCACGTGTCGACCACCGCCAGACAAAGCCTGACATCCGACATTCCCTGACATTCGCCAGGTTCCAGAAGCCTCAGTTGCAGTATAAAAAGGGATGATTTGTCCCTTACGCAGGTACGCTCACTTGTCATTTCTTACCCGTCTTTTACTTTTCGTGTTTTCTCTGTGATTTCTAGGGAAAAAGTACCTGACTTGAGCGTCGGAGGGCCTGATCCGGGGACTTTTTCCCTGATTTCTGGTCTCTAACGACCGATGGACTCGTCTGAGTGTGTGCAGATCAATAGCGTCATCATCTTGAGCCCTTCTCTCCGTAGAACCACCCGTGCGAACCTGTTCAGGGGGTACCTCGCTGATTCAGCATCTCAACGACTCTCCGTCAACTTTTAGCACAACAAGGTCCGCCTTCATCTGACTCAGCTTCCGGACGGGATCAGCATTCATAGTTACTAAGGCCTCAAAATCAAAAACATTAGCGGAAGAAAAAAAAAATCACATCTATGGATCTATCTGAGCAATTCCACAGCAGTAATGACCTCATTATTCTAAAGAGAGTCAAATTAATCATACCAGATGAGCAGTAGAAATTTTACTGAAAACATGTCACTGAAAAAATGCTAGCTACTAGGAATTAAGAGGAATCAAGGGCTTCACAGCTATTCTTATATATTTCATTATATGCTTATATCCTTTCTACAGTTCGTAATAGTACGCTTGTAATTATAAACAATCCCGTTCATATGGTAACACGACAACACTGACTCAGTAAGATGATAGATATTACCAGCATGATAACTAAATGAATTAAACAGTTAACTCAGACTAACTAAATGAACCAAGGTAGAAATTGACCAACCTAGACTTGTTAAAGATGATGAATAGAGCTTATGAGCAATTGCAGCTTTTTGACAAACTTGTTTTTAGTCTGTTTACATCTTGTATATAGAAGCATACATACACAAACATATTAAGTTTTTCTACTTATTAAGTGCTTTGATCTATACTTAATATTTAATATTTAATGAGCTTGGTAATCAATTAACCTTAATTGCAAAATTTTGAAAATAAACATAAAAAATATGCTGGCCAGAGATTTAATAAGATAGACCTTGTTTACAATCTTAAAGAAGGCCTTAGACTTAAAGCAGCTTAAATTTTACAAACTCAATAAAATTTTAACAAATATGAACCAAATGCTCCATTTTAGTCACTCACTATCATGTAGAGGTCAATAGATGCTGTGAATAAGATTGAACATTTATTTAGTTTAACCAATAAACAGGTTCTCTTTCCATTATCCTCCTTTGCTTTCTTGGATGACACAGAGTCAGACTCTCATACATCCAACAAAGCTAACTGAATCCAAATACATACTTCATGTAAAATTGAAGGGTCCAACACGTCAAATGACAATGGAAAAAAAAATGGCAGTGTTCAACTTTTCCTCTTTTTCTTTTTGAATTGTAAAACCAATTAACTGGGTCCTGTTTTAAAGCTGTACACACTCACTTTAGCGGTTTGATAGACCATGACTAATCATGTAGAATTTGATGAGCTTCAACTTTTAAAAATGTAATGGTAGCATCCGACGCCAAGAAGAATGTAAGTAGAATTATGGCATAACATGCGCTCAGAGTATAAAATAATCGGACATGATTATGTGCAAAAAACAAGGCAACAAGAAAGGATCTTCCTTTGATGAAAAGAGAAGCAAAAAAAAAAAAGAAGACAATAATAAAAAAACGGTCTCCTGGCTGTAAAGGCGATCATTCCAGTTTCATCTCACACCAAACATTCTGCTAAGCGCATCTGACGAACCTGAGGAGCATTAATGCACCCCTTTGCTAGAACCGTCTTTGCATCCACCACCTTCACTACGAGCGTATGGCCATTGGTACCCGGACTGAGTTGATTAACCTTAATGAACTCTGGTTTCCTCAGAGTAGGTTTCGTCCTAGCCATTTCCTGCAAATTTGAAAATCATTACTTGATCCAACCCAGAATTCTGGGTGCAGATAAATATTAAACCCTGCTGAAATCTACATATAACCATGCAACGAGAGAGCCCAAAGGCGTAATTGGATCTTCGTTTAAGATTTGCATCTATATAAAATATTGAGATGTAGAAAAACATCAAGTACGATTGACGAATAACAATTAATAGAAAAAAAACACAATGTTTTTCCGAATTCAATCTATGACCGGTAGTTACAGATCCCCAGAAACACAAGACAATTGCAGGAAAAGAGAAGAGATTAGCAAGCCAGAGGGAGGGAGGGAAGCGAATCACGAACTAATTATACAAAGACAGAAATGGAGGGTTAGGGTTCGGCAACGCAGTCAAATCGATTCTTTTGTTCTCTTTCGAGACGCGGGGAGTACAAAAACTCATCAGAACCGTCAATCTGGTTAAGCAGCATCAACGGTGAGAATAGTAGGTTTTAGGTAGGCGCTGTTAGGATGAGATCCTCTAGTCCACAAAGATTGGGCTGGTCCAGTTTTTATATTAGTGTGGGGCAATAACAAGATGTCAGATTCTCTAGTTCAGAATCTTCTGGACCAGAGGAGGTCCTGCATGTTCATTGGTTGGATGAATTGAACCCCACCTATTTCATAGGTCCTGCATGTCCACCTATCCAATGAACATACAAGGGTCCAGGGATCCTGAACCAGAGGATCGCTGTCCCAATAACAGGTGGGGGTCATTGCCTCCCACCAACCCCCTTATCCTGGTTCAAGAGCGGACCAGGACAAGGAGACCAGAGGATCTCATTCCGTCACTATTAGGGATGTAATCGAATCAAGCATAAGCAAATCTAAACTCTTAACTGTTTAAAGTAATTCTGTTTGGTTCAAATTTTAAAATCAAATCAATATTACAGTTTTATAAATATTGGACTAAAACGGAATTAAAATCATTTCTGGAAATATATGAAATGGAACCGACTTTATTGACAGCAACGATTTTAATCAGAAATGGATTTTGACCTTCTTTAGAATATTTTATTAGATTTTTAAAATAATATCTTGACTGGTAAGTACGAAATTTAGTAAAAATTATTTTGATTAAAATAAAGATCACTAAATTTAATTTTAAAAATATTTCTTGTTTAAGGAGCATTCTAGATAATTTTACCCTTTCAAAATTGATCCAGTTGGAGTAGATTACATTAGTAAAATATTATTTGGAACTCAATGCTGTTGCATCTAATGACTAAGAGGTAAATAATAATTGGGCATGAGTAAAAGTTATAAACGAGCAAAATTTTCACAAGTAAATATCTGAGAGGTAAATAATAATCTACACGTGACTAATTGAAATAGGACTCGAAGCCATCGCAAATGAACCTCAAGTCGAACCAATTGGGTCGGCAACCAGACCAACTTATTGGGCAGGAATTATGCTAGGACATGGGCCTAAAAGGCCTGAATTGCTGCTGCTGGCGTTTACATGTTAATGGTCTAACATCCATGAGGGCCTATGTGGGGCCAGCCCAAATAGATGGGAAATGATTTGATAGTGCTGAGTTATTGACGAAGAAAGGAAATTTACAAATTTATAAGTTATCTACATTCGTTTTGGCATAAGTCGTTGTAGTATAGTGGTAAGTATTCCCGCCTGTCACGCGGGTGACCCGGGTTCGATCCCCGGCAACGGCGGTTTTTACGATTTTTTTAGTTGGGTGAAAAACAAAACGAAAAAAAGGGGCAAACCTTCGTGAAGAACAGATGTTCTGCTTCGTGAGTTGTATGATGAGCTCTTATGTGTATATAAATTCGTGCCGATACGCGCTGCTTCTTTATTCAAGAGAAGGCTTCCTCGAGGGATTGACGGCTGTCCTTGCCATGGTCTGGGATGGAGTATCCTCCTCCCATCTATTCTTCCTTCCCGTCGCTTCTCTCCCTTCCGATGAAGAAGCCCTCAAGTTCGACCGGAATCGTCGCCTTTTGTGTCCCCTTTAATTCTCGAACCCTAGTTTCCTTTCTGTCGATATGAAAAACTTTCTTCTACTGTTTCTGAATTCCTGAGAACAAGTGACGCCTTGTGACTACAAGGAACTATTCGACAATGAACTTGGCTTCTTTTCCTCGTCTCGATTCCTTTTTCGTTTCAAAGCATGTGATGATAGATGTAGCCTCCCAAACTGGTCAGGTTTCGAGATGCTGCAATTTGACGGAGGTATGTTCTTTGCCGTTGCTGTTGATTGAATTACACTTAATTGAATTAACTCGATGAGATGTGTATAAAACCGGTGGCTTTCTGCTGCTCCTTCAAGCACCCTACCTACCGCTGGTAGTCAACAAGTGCATCTTCTTCACATTTGTTTTTTTTTTAATCCACGATTTTGTCGTTGATAGACTATTTTTTTGTTCACTTCTGTTTGAAGTTTGTTTCTCTGGCAAATTTGAGCTTTTGTTTTCTGTATTGCATTGCATTCGTTCATTTCTGCCTTATTTGGTTTATTTGAAATTTGAAACAATGGAATTTTACCTGCAATAAAACTAACCACTTGCATTTGAGACACTCTTGGAAATTGGTGAAGATATCCTTGTACCTCCAACTCTAATCTTATAATGCCATGAGACACTCTTGTAAGTAGCAGACTAGCAGCTAAGTTGCCACAACAATGGTTAATAACATTATATTCTTGACTATTTTGAGCATTGTTTTTGACCTGCTATTGGATTTCCCTAAAGCTTAATTGTTAACTTTAGGAACTTTCTTGTGAGATCTGAAATATTCAGATGAGTTTTGCCTTTAGCAGATCTCTACTTTCTTTTATAAATGATTTTTTTTTCCTTCGAGAAATCACGTTACTATTAAGAAACTAATTGTTAATAGTTTAAATTCTAGTATACTACACTGGTGTTGAGACTACTTGGATTTATTCCAGGTAACTATTGTATGCTCATTTGACAACGGATATAACGGTGATTGAAATATGGTTACAGTAGGCTTTGCAGCCATGTTGGAATATCACACAGCTTACAAATATTCTAGATGCAGATTTACAGGTCGTTATGGATTCATGAAGATTAGAAAAATATATTCTCATATTTCACAAAATTTTAGTGCATTCTTTTACTTGTTAGGTTAGTGAGGATTAGGTTCTATGTTGTTTCCTAGCTTGCAATTATGAGATAATTACTGTTGCTTTCACATGTATAACTCATGTGGCTTCCGTCCCGCTTTCTAAACAACATTTGAATAATGTTCTAGCATGTTTATGATATTTATACTTTGTGAAGAGGTTGTTAAAGGATCATACGAGTAGGTGACTATAAGATACTATAATTTATATAATCCCTTACCATGAAGTGTAGAGTTTGTTCTTTGACCTTCCTGAAGGAAGAATATGCAACTGCTTTTCTTGCCTGTGGCTCAACATTGCTGACTATGATGAGCCAATTCAGCTTGTTAAACTACTTAAGGGCAATGCATTGCTAGAAAGTTAAAGATGATTTTTTTACTGGATTAGTCATGTAAATTATTTTTTTAGATAGTACATATTCTCAACTGCTACAGTGTCTGCAGTTGAAAGGGGCATTCTTTTCCTTGTGTGGGATGAATCCGGCATTCGACCATCATTTCTTACCCTTTCAATGTGGTGGATTTGTTCATAACGGCAAGCTATTGGCCCTTCCGGTAATGTATGGAGTGGATAGTGTGTGAAGGTCAGTCGGTCTTCCTGTTTTTCCTGATCTGTTTTTATCATAATTTGCCTGGAAAATCATGAAGAGCATAACTAAATTTTTTTTCTTCACATTTTTACATGTTGGAATTCAGTTATTGAGACAAGTTGTCTAGTTTGGCAAGTGGTGTTTTTTTCCCTTTTATTTGCTCATTTTCAATTCGAAATATTTTATATTTTTGGGGTATCTTGACTGAAAAATCATAAAGAATTTGTAGCCAAACTATGTCTTCACATTTATGTTCAGTTATTGAAATGAAGAGTTATAATATGGACGATGGTTTGTTTTAAATTTCTTATATAGAATTCTAACCATTTTATTGTTTTTAAACATTTAGGAATGAGCTTCGGGAAGATCTTTCTCTTCATATGGCATAGTTAGGTGGCAATTCCCTTTGTGAACTACAAAAGTAGTGTTAAAGGGTTTACTGACCGTAGTTCTGTCCCATCAATTCCAGACTGTGATCCATACAGGGGAATAAGCTACTGCCTCAACCCTTGAACTGTCTAAGCGGGTAAAATCCAAATTTGATTAATTCAATAAGCTCGCCAGTTTGGTGGCCAATTGGGGTGATGTTGAGATGAGCTCAACCTATCTAAGAATTACAGCGTTGCCTATGCTGCAAAATCCAGGCCCTGCCAAGGTTGAGATTATTTTTTCCATGAACGTGTTATAGCCTCCTGCCTTTTTGCTTGTGATAATCACTGGATTTTGTCCTGTATATGACATTTTTTTTATAAAAAAATCTCATTTATTTGCTGCCCCAATTCTTCTTTTTGCCTGCAAAATTTATTTCCTATGGTTCAGTGAATTCTTTGCAATCTCGTAATATTAGAACATAGCATATTTACCTTAACTTGGTTTAAAGTGATGGTTAAGATCACATGAAGCTATTTCATATATTTTGAAGTCTTTCTGGAGCCGTTGTAGTTTGTACTTTAATCATGCATTTTGATCTATTCTTTGATAGGGAACTAAGATGGATGTATGAGATTTTATATATATATATACACACACTAGATGATAAAAAGGAGCACAAAACTCCTGTGAATGTGGGTCCCGGAAAAGGGTCAGACCACATTGATATAATATAGACATGTTCAAAGGTGGCAAATAAATTTTATAGTTATGTACCAAAGAAAATTCTAATTAACGAAATGAAATACTATTTAATGTACTTGAATCCTTCTTATCATATGGTCTTAGTTAGAGTTCATTGGTCTCCACGGGGATCCCAGTTGGCTGGAGGGTGGTAGTTTTGCTGCAATTAATTAGAGTGCAATGGAAGAATATGATTTACCCAGCCAACACTATCGAGTGAGCTGCATTCCTTTTTCGTTTGTGACCACCTAGCCAATGGACTCAGGTGAAAATGAATATATTTGATTTTGAATCAATGTGCGCGCTGTGTTTCATTGATGCCCATGTGGTACTTCAACCTCATGCAGCATTTGACAGCAACAAATGTTTTAAGAACATATTCAAGTATCACATGGATGCCATATCATCTACAAAATATCTTTGTGTGTTGTGGGATCTGAACATTTGATCGTATGCGATATAGATGTTTCTGCATACAAGATTCCCTAATAATTGTACTCAGCAATTGCCTTTTGCCTTCCTGTACTTTGAGCTTCAGCATCCCAGATAGCGCCAAACAGAAAAAAACAGCAGGTAAGTGCCACTCATGACCTTCAATATAATTTGCAATGCAGCAGTTTTAATGGGTTGCTGTGAGCTGTCCTCTCATGACTTTGGTTTGCTAAAAATAGGAGAAATTTCAATTTCCCCCCTAGAGTTTGTCGCTTTTAGCAAAATATTCCATAGATTGATACTTTGTTCATTATTTGTGTTCAATATTTCTGCATTTCATAAAATTCTGTTCACCTGAAAAAGTCACTACTCGTGAGTCCTGTGGAGTTTAGCAGCTATTGAAGTAACGTATTGATGGCTGATAAGAAAACTTGAAGCTGTAGGTATGTATTTTAAAGGAGCTATGAATTGAGTGGTTTGCCAGGGATCAAATCACTTATAATGATTAGAATCATATCTTAAAAATGGGTTGTCATGTTTGCAGATCCCGTTCCTTTCAATTCACATCAGGATTCCTTTCACGACCAATTCATTGGCAGGCTTTTTACACCTTCAGTTTTAATTCGATTGCATTGTTGTCAGTATGTTCTTTTATTGCCTGCCCAGTGAATGAATGTCAGCTATTACTATTTGCATAATTAGGTTTTAATTTACTGTACCATGGTGGAAAAAAAAGGTGATAATGCTCGACCCATGCGTTAATATACTGTACCATGATGAATGCTAAAATGTCAGCTAGTTGAACTTCATAATGACGCGTCTGAAAGTTCTCTACCTATAATTTTCTGGTCTAACGTGAGGCAAACATTACTTTCTTATACATGTGAACTGTTGGACCCAAAGCTGATGGCAACATTACACAGGATAGGAATGTATTCTGGCTTTTTACTGCGAATGATTCAAAATGTCAAGAACTTTGAATCCAATTTGTGGATTATTGAGTTGAATCATCTTATACTTGTTTCCTGTGGTCGAATTAATTTTAGATTTGCAAAATGATGTTCCATTATCTTGTTCCTTTTAGCGTCACCTGAAAACGGAGTAGAACTTTACAAATGGCATGTATCAATCATCCAAACTTGTAAACAGTTCTTTTTATTTGACAATTGCATTGTTCTTAATTGGGCATCCGCATTTCTCACATGTAAGTTCTTTTCTTTCTTATCATATAGTTGTGAATTCTGATGATTCATAAATTAAAGAGAGGGACGCCCTATAATAAATGTTGTTTTGTGGTTGTGATAAATGCTCTTCATGATTTGTTGTTAGCCAACATAACCATGTGAGTTCGACCTTTATATCCAGAACGTTAGCTGTCATGCCCAGTGTGATTTCATCAAGTCATGAATAAATTCAGGGTACATAAATATACGGATGAGTTCCGTGTGATTAGCTCGTAATTTGGGTTTGCAGTTAACAGATAGCACTTGCATTGATCTATTGCAATGGTGAATCCTTGAAGCTCGCTATCGGATATGAAATGGGATATGATGAATCTTGGTGCCACAACCAATTGAGCTCATCAATATTGACTTGTGAGTGTGTTCTCTTCTTCACAGCATGGGTTCAGAGTGGACTACTTGGGGTTGGTAATTCATTTTCAAACATAATTACTTTAAGTTTCACTCATGATGCTCCCATGTATAGTGCAAATGTTGGGCGCATGACATCTGGTATAATAGTCAGGGATCGATTTTCAAGAATTGACGATCTGAAGTTTATTTCATCATGAGCCTATGATCTATATATCTGTATTTACTTCTCTTCATATCTATTTAGTTATACTCAAATCTAGTGGAACTAAATTTCTGCTATAGTATACCTACTTCAATGTTAAACTCGTGTGCCATGTCAAAAGCCATTTATACTTTTTCAGATTTATTTGGTGGTCATGAATGTAGAGCTAAATCAATCGGATCATACGAGCTGGATATTTAAGCGGCGAAAAAAAAAAGTTGAACTCGTAAGTGCCCAACCCAGTCGATCCAGTTCAGCAGAGCGAACTGATCGATTTAGAGAAGCCAAAAAAAGGAACCAGCGAGCATGAGGCAACAACAGTACACCTGAATCAAAACATGCAGTGAGATAGAACGGATTAAATCCAGTCGGTGTGTGTGGTCGCTCTTCTGCCTCAAAATCCAGAAGTAAATAAGTATGCATTTTTAGGCGCGAAATGCAGTAGTACACTCTGCTGTAGCCCAACTATTTGGGTAGCACTCAATACAAATCAGGAGAACAACGCAACAAAAAAAGAAAGGAAATTGTCTTTTGGCAGGATCCATTTCACCCACCTCTTAGTCAAAACCTAGCCTTGGGCTATAAATAGATCACCCTAAGGTAAATGCAGAAAGTTAAAGGCTACATAGGCACTAACAAAAAAGAAGAAATAGCATGGGCTCGAGGAACAATATAAACGAGCTTTTATAAGTAGTTGAAACATAGGCACCAGGGGGAGCTCACAAATCTGGTGCATCGCTTTGGAAAAGGTGAAGTTTTTCCAGAGATAGAGAGGGCGGCTCTTGCTAAATGTCTAAAATTAGGAATGGTCACATCATCAAGTAGGGGCACAAAAATTTTACAATCATATATTTTATATTTGTAAAATTAAGCTTTCAAATAAGTATATGCAAGGCAGTTTCTTTATATGGATCCATATGCAACTAATATATCTTCCCTTAATTATATTTCCAACACTCGATTGCTCTTAATATATACATAAATTTATTTATTATTTATTTTCTTTCCTTCTAACTAGACACATGTTATAATAATAGAGGTGAGAAGTTGGGTAGCTTTGACGGCATGACACGACTGTACGGATATAAGTGGTGTCTGTCGGCTAGCTAATATAATTCTTTCAGTATAAGAAAACCCTAATTTAGCATCCTACACTCACAATCTCAACCCTCTTCTCTTCGCTAGACTAACTAGTGGAATAGTGAAGGTGGAAGAGGATAACCACCACCATCACCACCACCGCCACTATCTTCTTCTCCTCCTCCGACATCATTTCTTCCTCCTTTTGTTCATGGACTTGGTTTGCAACAATGAGCATGTGTCTTACATTCGTTGCACCTATTGCAACACTCTTTTGGCGGTAATTAACTAATTGTATGCTTTCTCAAGTTAGATAGCTCATGAGTGTACAAGAACAACATTATACATCGTTCATCTCACATTTGATCTTCGTTACTAGGCATTTGCTATTTGTCTTTATGCTATTTTCTTCATCTGATGATCATAAAACAGTCGATCTGCCCAACCCAACACCACTATGTTATCTTATGATCATAAACATAGTTAAGATCCATATCTTTTGGATATATAATTTTGTTCTAGTTAATAGGCACAGTTTCTGTCGATAACATGTAAAAATTTAAGCTATTAGCTAGCATGCTACTTTAAATTATCGTGTCACCTAATTTTTGTGGTGTTTTCTTGTTCATGTAACCTAATATATATATTTTTATATATTTTGGAGATGGGTAACCTAACGAAACTTAATCAGAAGATCCACTTAAACTGCTTGTTCAATTGCATTTTACTAAGATTTTGGAGCCCCAGCTCGATCGATGGCTTTGTTAATTTTTTTTTTACACAACATATACAGTCGGAATGTTTATGTGACTTAACCCTAATGTATAGAGAAAACAAGTGAATCGTTGTTGTTTAAATTTTGTAGTTCTTTTTTCAAAAAAGATATTTTGCGTTAGAGAAATTGATCATTTAAATCCAAATGATAAACATATTCATTGATGCATAGCAGGTTGGAGTTCCATGCAACTGGTTGACGGACAGAGTGACTGTGAAGTGTGGTCATTGCAACAATCTTTCTTTCCTTGATCCCAAAAATACGCAATGCGTTTACCCTACGCTTTGCCAGTCTGTTTGCTTTCAGGTTCATATTATGTATTTGTTTCAAATTCTAGCTAAAACTTGTTGGGGATCCTTCTCTCTTCTTCTTCTTCTTCTTCTTCTTTTCTCTCTTTTCTTAATTTTTTCTTTTTTGTTTGTAAAAGATCATACTTTCTACTTGAAAGAACCATATTCTTAAAAAAACCTACTTCACAATATATACCTAGTTGATGAAAAAAATATTTATATTTAATTTTACTTATTTTTACAATATATGTTTTCAACAAAACATGCACATGAAACCCTATATTCATAACTTAGTGCTAAGAAAATAATTGCAATTAAGAAATCTAAACTAGGCTCTATACTTATATGTTCTCATCACTAGGTATCAACTATATATATTGTTAGTTTAATTCAATTTACTCAAGTGTAATTGATTAATCTAGACTATAGCCTGCTATAGGTGTGTGTTTGTACTTACTTTCATGTATGTCTGGCAAAAAGCTTGACAATTAGAAAATGATTAATATTGTGTGCTAGAAATCATGACTTTGAAATGTTCCCAAGATTTATCTTCAAAATTATTTCCACTCATGTTAATTAATGTGTGAATGAAATAGGGTATTCAATCATCTTCACCAACCTCAAGTCAACTGAATAACGCTGCAAGATTTGGCATGAAAAGTACGTTCGCTTTTCCATCTTTACCCAACAATATGCTTCTTTAATTTTCTTTAGTTTTACGTTTGACTTGGCCTTTTCTCTCTTTCTTTCTTTCTTTATTTTTAATCTCAGTGCCAAAGAAACACAGGACACCATCAGCTTATAATCACTTCATGAGGTATGCATTATATCTATATATAGCCGATATTTGAATGATCTAACATGGCATCTGTATTCAGAGATGAGATACAACGGATTAAGTCTGCCAATCCAAATATTCCTCATCGAGAAGCTTTTAGCATGGCCTCAAAGAATGTAACAATAAAACATCGTCCCTCAATAATTTCTTCTCGTAATACATAATCACTTTTTTGTTCTTGAATAATTTTCTGCAACAGTGGGCTAAATATGATCCCCGCAACCCGTCCACCTCCAATGTTTCAGCTTAGTTATATGAAGAAGAAAGATATATAAGATCTTTCTGATCAGGTAAGCGAAACCTAGCTGCTATTTCAACTCGTGAGAAAAAATTTTCTTGCTACATAAAATTATATAATCTATTATTCAGTACTATGCAGGGAATCAGGAAGCATGCATGCAGTCAATTACTTGATGGATGTGTGCATGCAAGGATTGTGGTTTAGCAAGCTCATGTATGTATGAGTAGTGTAACTTATTCCTTTTGTGTTCGATGTGCTTGAAATTTTGTGGAATATTTGATGTGATCTTGAATCTTTGATAAGCAAGGAAGATTTCATGTGCTGCTCTATGTATGATTGTATGTATTTCTGATGAATTTTCATGCTCACCATTTGAATTTTCTCTCTCTCTCTTTCTCTCTAGAAAAGGTTTATATAGTTAGGGAGTTCATGATTTATAGTTGTTTTTGTTGCCTTAGCTATTTGGGATAGAACTAGTCCATATATTTGGAGCAAGTTAGGCTAATTATCTCCTCATTCATTAAGTTACATGTAAATTTATACAATATTATTGATATTTTTAATTGAGTAAAGTAGCTTTCAATATATTAATTAGTTTTTTGGGTTTCTCTTTAAGGAATATACTTTTAAATTTATCTTTAAAAATGATTATCCCTCTCTAATATAGTAATATTCTTATCTTCATTATATTATTTTTTTAAATATCTAATGATCTTTAAATCATGAGAGACTATATCTATATTAAAGATTATAAAATTTTGTATATCTAATTAATCTTATGAGATTTAGAAATTATTTTACCTAATTTATTAGTTCAATATATTGATGGTCGAGGAAAAAATTATGTAGAACTTTCTTACAAGTATATAGTTCCAAGCAATTAAGAACAACAGTTGTGTATAATGAAATTTTCAATCTAACACTATGGTAAGTTGGATTTACTTACAAACTTAAAAAATATCTCTAATTTGCAATTATGAGAAAACCATTATGAATCCCTCTAAAAAAGTGGACTACTTAATATAAAATATGATTTAAGCAAATCGTTTCATCATTGACTAATTTTTCTTTCAAAGTATATCAATGTGAACGATTAATTTTGTATCTTATATGTTGTTAACTTGATGTAAAAAAGATTGTCTAATGAGGTAGCTAGAAAATAATTGCATATATAATTGTAGTCTCAATCTTTTTGTATCATGCTTTGAAACCTCAATAAAATGCACTACACATTGACTTAGAGCCCTTTTCAACAAATAGATATTGATCAAACTTAAGAGTCCATAAAATTGAGAAAGTTAACTTTAGAGTTGGATTTCAACTACCATCCAAAATGCAGACAAATTAAAATTACTCATTTGATCTTTGCAAATGATCTACACTTATGTTAGGAGATAGTATGTTTGTGAGCATCTTAATTCGGGCTTAAAGGACTTTGGATCTACTTCAGGGTCAGGGTTGTCAGTAAACTTGATATGAAGTCAGAATCGATTTTCTCACGAAAATCTCTCAATCGATTTTTTAATCGATTACAACACCTATTGTGCTCTCGTGAACATGCTTCAATAGATTGCCCTAATTGATTGGTGAAGTCAGAATCGATTGTCCCAATCGATTCCAAGTCCTTCTTGTTCTTACTCAAAAATACTTTAACTGATTATCCTAATCGATTAACATAAGGTCTAATCGATTAGTCAATTGATTCAAAGTCTTATTGTGCTTCGTGAAAACCTTCCAATGGATTAGGCTATTAGCCTAATCGATTGGAGCATGCCCCAATCAATTAGGCAATCTTCCTAATCGATTAACTTTGGACTAATCGATATTAAGCTAATAGATTTCCCAACCCTAAACTCTAAACTCAAGTTTAGGGTTCCTTTGCTCAACCTTAAAGTCATCCGTGACTCGTTGAGACTTCCCATTGCTTAGCATCCAGTCACCTTTGATCTTCTAGGGTTTTTTCACCAAGTGTCTGGTCAACCTTTGACATACTTGGACTTTTCATCTCATGCCAACTCTCACTGGACTTCCGATCATCAAGTGTTTGGTCAACTTTTGACTCACTTGAACTTTTCATTTCCTAGTCCCGCTAAGACTTCCACTTCCATTGCCTAGTTCCCAACTAGGTTTTCACTGCCTAACTCCGCTAGGATTTCCATTGCTTAGCTTCACTCACTAGGGATTTTTCATTATCTAACCTCCAGTTAGAACTTTCATTGTCTAGCTTCACTTACTAAGATATTTTCGTTGCAAAACCTCAAGTTAGAACTGTTCATTGTCTAACATCCAGTTAGGGCTTCCTATTTTCTAATATTCAGTTTGGACTTTCCCAAACAAGTATTTACTCCTCCCTTGACCTACTTGACTTCTCTCTCACATATTGTCAAACATCGAAACACAAGCTCGAGCTAATTTGAGCTTAGTCAAATTGATTAACCTTGACCTAAGGATGATTGCACCAATAATCTTCCTTTTTTATATTTGATAATATGTTTAAGTTAGGCTAACCCATATTAGTCCAACTCTCTTCTTCATCCTATGCTAAAGCATAAATGAGGGTTTCTTAACTTGAACCCTATATTTTTCTTCCCTCTTAACACACATCAAAAATCTTTTCCTTAAAAGTCAACCTTTTATCATTCAAACTTTACAATAAAGGTCTTATACCCTTCCATTATCTCTAATGCTCAACCTTGAGCATTCATCCATCATCATGCCTTTAAGGAGAAGCTCTGCCCCAAGGGCTAACACAGACGGTGGGTGCATGACATCTTTGGTGTAATGATCAGGGGTCAATTCTCAGGAACCGACGACCTAGGGTTTACCCCACCATGCGTCTAACACATGTGTACTTGTATTTATCTCCCTTCATATCTGTGGGGTCAACACTAGGGGGTCGTTAATGTAGCGAATCTATATTTTTTTAAGGAGAATCTTCCCCTTCAAAGCATGTTCTGTTGGGTTTTTCGGGCCATAAAAACCGCTTTTGCGTTGCGGAAACCCCGAATCCCATGCCACCGGATCCGTGCAAAGTAATAAAATTTCGTGAAAACTTCATGTACATGTTTTCTAGCCTAGATCTACACTAGATCTACAAGGAAGAGACTTATACCTTTGTAGCGAAGCCCTTCGCGTATCCCGCTCGTCCAAAGTTCGCCGGATCTCAAGGTTGTCAAGTGTACAACCCTCTATGCGTATCCACACGAGCAAATCGATGGAGAGAACCTCTAAAGATGTGCTAGCAACCTTAGAGGATCAGCAATGGTGGAGGAGAGGGAGAGAAGAAAGGTAGAGAGGAAGAAGAAGGAGGTTACACACACAAAATGAAACTCCCACAATGATGACATAAAGTGGCCGACCACATTGAAATGAGGTTATATACCTCCATGGGATATCAAGAGTCACAACTCTTGATCTCCCTCATGATGTGGCACACATATAAGCCAACCTTGATGATGTGGAACATCATCATTGGCCCACTCAATGCCAACTCACAAATGAGGTGACAATGGTCAGGTCAAACTTGACCTTTCATCTTCCTCTCAAGTCAAGTCAAACTTGACAACTTCTCTCCCATGGTTGATCAAATCTAATCATTGGTTCAAGTCAATTTTAATTTAATGAATCTTTATTCATTGAATTAAATTGGCTCAATGAGTCTAAGTCCAAATCAGACTCATTTAACACATGAACCAAATTGAATCCAACTCAATTAGTTTACTTTGGATTACTCTTAATCTAATTTGGTTCATCATATGAACCTAATCCTCTAGGTACATCAAATGAACCTAATCTCCATCTAATTACCCTTTGTGTGTGACCCTATAGGTTCTTGTAACGTTGGCAATGCTCCTAAACCCATTTAGAAGCATAAGTAATGAGCGGTATCTAGCAACACATCATTATTACCCAAGTTACAAGAATGTTGAGATCCAACATCACCTTGTCACTACTAATTGTGACCCCTCACAATATATGATAAGTGTCCTTCTATCATTGACATCTACATTGATCAATGTGAGGCATAGACCGTGTCATCCTCTAATCAATCTAAATCTTGAATCCCAAGTAGACTCACTCAATCAAATGAGCTCAACATCTCATATTGACTCATTTGGGCATGGTCATGCATTTATTGGTCTCACTCTATCAAGAATAATTATGTCACTCCCGTCATATAGGAGGGATAGATCTCATCTACATCACTCACATCCCTCCGCATAATTTGTTACATACCCAGTAATCGCCTTTATAGTCCACCCAGTTACGGGTGACGTTTGACGAAGCCAAAGTATGTAACTCCTTATGTAGGGAACCATGGTGACTTCAGGTTCAAGGACTAATAGTCATACTAATAGCCATATGAGAAAGTATATGACACTTATATAACGATCCATTATACTTTCTCATGGCGGGTCATTCAGTATATATTCTCCAATGCATACCCATGTGTCAACTTGATATCTCCATATCCATGACTTGTGAGATCAAGTCATCGAGTTGACCTACATGCTAGTCTCGTCGCATTAACATTGTCACTGAATGTTAATACTTGACTAGGAATGATTAAGAGTAGTGTTCCCTATATCATCTCACTATCGATTCAACAAATCGATTGATATAGGTAAGAACCTTCTACTCAAGGACGCTATTATACTTAGTTATTTGGCACCAATACAAGTAAGCATAATAACCATAAACAAATGTCTTTATATATATAAGAAATATGATACAATGAGTCCATACAACAATCATCAAATGATTGACTCTATGACTCTAACTAACAATCTCCCACTAGCACTAGTGTCTATTAGGATAGGCTCTAAGGCCTAATGACCTAGTGTGACCATCATGCTTCCTCTGTGCCAAAGCCTTGGTTAAGGGATCTGCGATGTTAGCCTCAGTGGGTACTCTGCAAATCTTCACATCTCCTCTATCGATGATCTCTCGAATGAGATGGAAGCGCTGTAGTATGTGTTTGGTCCGCTGGTGTGAGCAAGGTTTCTTAGCCTATGCTATTGCTCCATTGTTGTCACAATAGAGCTCTATGGGATCAGCTATGCTAGGAACCACTCCAAGTTCAGTAATGAACTTGCGGATCCAAACTGCCTCCTTTGCTGCTTCTGATGCAGCAATATACTCGGCTTCTGTTGTAGAATCAGCAACTGTGTCCTACTTCGAACTCTTCCAGCTCACAGCACAATCATTTATGCAAAACACGAACCCAGACTGCGATCGATAATCATCCTGGTCAGTTTGGAAGCTAGCATCACTGTAACCCTTTACAGCTAGCTCGTTATCACCTCCATATATCAAGAAATATTTTTTAGTCCTTCTCAAGTACTTAAGAATATTCTTGACCGCTATCCAGTGACTTTCACCTGGATCTGACTGGTATCTGCTCGTCATGCTCAAAGCATACGAGACATCAGGACGAGTACATAGGATGATGTACATGATAGATCCTATGGCTGAAGCATAAGGGATCTGATCCATGCGGTCTCTCTCCTCTCTAGAAGAGGGACCTTGAGTTTCGAAAGACTCACACCATATGACATTGGTAGAAATCCCTTGTTGGAGTTCTGCATGGCAAACTGTAGTAGTACCTTGTCAATGTATGTACTCTGACTTAGGCCAAGCAATCTTTTAGATCCAAAGTCCTTCATTGAGAAACAAGTCCCTAGCTAAGTCTTGACAGACTGCAATAAAGGGATGTCTTTCCCAATGAGTAGTATGTCATCCACATACAATATAAGAAAGATAACTGTGCTCCCAACAACCTTCTTGTAGACACAAGGTTCATCTTCATTCTTAATGAAACCAAACTGTTTGATTGCATCATCGAATCGAAGATTCCAGCTCCGAGAAGCTTGCTTTAGTCCATAAATGGACCTATGCAGCTTACATACTCTGTCAGTATGCTGTGGATCTACAAAACCCTCAGGTTGTGTCATATACACATCCTCGAGCAAGTTTCCATTCAGAAATATGGTTTTGACATCCATCTGTCAGATCTCATAATCGTGGTACGCTACAATAGAAAGCAGGATCCGAATAGATTTAAACATCGCTACTGGAGAAAATGTTTCAACATAGTCAATACCATGAATTTGCTTGAAACCTTTAGCTACCAAGCGACCCTTATAAATAAGTCCATCCATGTCAGTCTTTCTCTTAAAGACCCACTTACACCCAATGGGTTTGACCCCTTCAGGTGGATCAACCAAAGTCCATACTTGGTTAGTGTACATGGATTCCATCTCGGATCTCATGGCCTCTAGCCATTTCTCGGAATCTGGTCTCATCACAGCTTCCTGATAGGAGGTAGGCTCATCCTCAATGAGCACAACGTCATCATGGTCAGACAAGAGAAATAAATATCTCTCAGGCTGACGGCACACCCTATCAGACCTTTCATCTTCCTCTCAAGTCGAGTCAAACTTGACCACTTCTCTCCCATGGTTGATGAAATCTAACCATTGGTTCAAGTCAATTTTAATTTAATGAATCTTTATTCATTGAATTAAATTGGCTCAATGAGTCTAAGTCCAAATTAGACTCATTTAACACATGATCCAAATTGAGTCCAACTCAATTAGTTTACTTTGGATTACTCTTAATCTAATTTGGTTCATCATATGAACCTAATCCTCTAGGTACATCAAATGAACCTAATCTCCATCTAATTACCATTTGTGTGTGACCCTATAGGTTCTTGTAACGTTAGCAATGCTCCTAAACCCATTTAGAAGCATAAGTAATGAGTGGTATCTAGCAACACATCATTACTACCCAAGTTACAAGAATGTTGAGATCCAACATCACCTTGTGACTACTAATTGTGACCCCTCACAATATATGACAAGTGTCCTTCTATCCTTGACATCTATATTGATCAATGTGAGGCATAGACCGTGTCATCCTCTAATCAATCTAAATCTTGAATCCCAAGTAGACTCACTCAATCAAATGAGCTCAACATCTCATATTGACTCATTTGGGCATGGTCATGCACTTAGTGGTCTCACTCTATCAAGAATAATGATGTCACTCCCGTCATATAGGAGGGATAGATCTCATCTACATCACTCACATCCCTCCGCATAATTTGTTACATACCTAGTAATCGCCTTTATAGTCCACCCAGTTACGGGTGACGTTTGACGAAGCCAAAGTCTGTAACTCCTTATGTAGGGAATCATGGTGACTTCAGGTTCAAGGACTAATAGTCATACTAATAGCCATATGAGAAAGTATATGCCACTCATATAACGATCCATGATACTTTCTCATGGTAGGTCATTCAGTATACATTCTCCAATGCATACCCATGTGTCAACTTGATATCTCCATATCCATGACTTGTGAGATCAAGTCATCGAATTGACCTACATGCTAGTCTCGTCGCATTAACATTATCACTGAATGTTAATACTTGACTAGGAATGATTAAGAGTAGTGTTCCCTATATCATCTCACTATCGATTCAACAAATCGATTGATATAGGTAAGAACCTTCTACTCAAGGACGCTATTATACTTAGTTATTTAGCACCAATACAAGTAAGCAGAATAACCATAAACAAATGTCTTTATATATATAAGAAATATGATACAATGAGTCCATACAACAATCAACAAATGATTGGCTCTAGGGCTCTAACTAACATATTCTAACTTCTATCATTGCACCAACAATGATTTGGAGTTCCTAAACCTTTAGAAAGTTCAAAAATTTGAAGTCATGAGATTAAAAATTCAACCTTGAATCTAAACTGATCCGGTGGTAAGCATAGGGGGACCCACATGGGCAGTGGTTAACGACACGTGGGGGTCAAAGTCAAGAGGGTCAACCTAAGGGTCTTGCCGATCAGAGAGGTCCCAGGGCCGCTCGGCCAGGATAGCGCTAGGGTCGGCGTGAAGATAGCTCGACCACGGGTCGGGCTTCCGACGCTCATGATTTGCCCATATAGAGGAGTTGCTGCGCTGACCGGCCCGTCCGCTCAGTTGAGCTGCAGATTAACTAAGGACGCATTCCCGTCCAAGTATGTACCCAAGGGGCCTTCCCGCTCGATCCGGCACGCCTTTACGCCCGACTGCCGGAGTGGCCGAGCGACCCTCCCGCTCGGCTCGGAAACAGACAAAAGGCGTAAAAGAGGGCAAAGGAGGCAGACAGCTGGTGTTATCCTTCTCCAGTCAGGTGTCGCCGACGGATAGCATGGTCGGCGGCTGGACCGAACAGAGAATCGTACGGTGGAAGTTTCCATTGTCATGTTAGAGATATGCTCAGACGGTTGCGGTATGGCGTCAGACACACTTTTCCGACACGGACATTATGAGGTATGCTTTGGGAAGCGTGCACGTCTTGAGAAGTGTGCACGCGCCTCCCCGGGATCCTATATAAGGCCCCCAAAACTTCGACGGAGGTATGGGCTATTCATCACTGTAGCTACAGTCTCGTTACTCTGCTTCTGTTTCATCCCACCGTTGCCTGACTTGAACGTCGGAGGGTCGTCGCCGGGAACCCCTTCCCGGCTCGGCTTTGTTGCAGGTTCACCGGAGGTCCACATCACCTCGGAGCTCACCCGAAGACAGCAACGAGCGCCACGTCCCCAGCATCCGTCGACCCGACTCTCAGACAGGATCAAATTGGCGCCGTCTGTGGGAACACACCTGAATCCGAGAGGAGAAGATGGAAGGAGCTGGACGACCGCACACCGTGACGCTTTCTCAAGAGGAGCTCGATGCTCTTATCGAGGTGAGAGCACCGAAAATCGTGGAGCAGCAACAGCAAAAAGTGTTAGCCCAGCAGCTGGCGCAGCAGGCGACTTCGGCATCAGGTGGCCGAGCGGCGCAAGAAGATTGACCGGAGCAATACTCCACTTGGGCACAGAATATGGGGCAGACCGTCACCCCAGGAGACGCGCCTCCCGCCCCTATTCCGTTCCATCGTGCCCTGTTCCAGACTCCGTCTGAGCTGGCCCAAGACAACCAGGGATCATCCGATGAAGCGCCCGTGCGAGATGTCAGGAAGAGGAAGGAGCCTCGGACCGAGTCATCCCCCGAGCGGATCAATCGCCAGTTCTCCAAAGCAATTCTACAAGACCCGCTCCCAAAGCATTACGCCCCTCTAGCGATCGGAGAGTACAATGGTACAACTGACCCGGTCGACCACCTCGGTAAGTTTGACAATGCCACTACTCTCCATCAATACACTGACGGAGTCAAATGCAGGGTCTTCCTCACCACCCTATCCGGCTCCACACAACGTTGGTTCCGGAGGTTGCCGGACGGATCAATTCGGAGTTTCAAGGAATTCCGAGCGGCATTCCTCCACCACTTTGCCAGCAGGCGACGCTACCAGAAGACCAGCGTCAGCTTATTTTCCATGAAGAAAGGGTCGACAGAGAGCCTCCGAGCCTACATCCAGCGTTTCAACGAGGCGGCCATGGATATCCCCACGGTCTCATCCGAGACAATGATGCATGCCTTCACCCAGGGCTTAGTTGACGGAGATTTCTTCTGCTCACTCATTCGAAAGCCGTCCCGCGACTACGACCACATGCTGAAGAAGGCAAATGAATATATCAACGTGGAAGAAGCTCAGGCGGCCAGGAGGAAAGAAGCCCCATTCGAGCCTCCAGCTCCGACCGAGCGGAGGCCGCCGGCCAGCCATAAGCCACCAAGAGGACCCCGCGCTGAGGGAACGCGCCCTCATCAGGAAATAAGGCCACACACTATCCAACATGTGACGACCGATCGACCCAAGCAAAAAGGAAAGGTATGGACTCCCATGTTTAGTTCGCTTCACCAATCAGTAACCCACAACATCCGTGATTGTCGGAGTCTTGGCCCGATTGCTCACCCAACGCCGAGAAGCTATCGACGCCGATCACCTTCGCCCGATTGACGCCATCGACACCAGAATACCGGGCGACGGGTGGCTAGGGAGTCCCCCGAATGACAACATCATCATCAGCCGAGGGTCAATCCCCGAGTCTCGCAGGAGTGAATGTGACCGTCCACTCGGGAGGAAGAAAACAGGAGCAACACTGCTCGGGGCGAGATCAGCATCATTGCTGGTGGACCAACAAGCGGTGACTCAAACCGGGCCAGAAAGTCGCACGCTCGGCAGCTAAGGATCCATGCAGTAGGCTGCAATCGGGGGCGGGCACAGGGCCCTGAGATCAGCTTCGGGCCTAGATACCTGAAAGGAGTTGAAGTGTCGCACAACGACGCACTCATCATCCGAGTGGTAATAGCAAATTATACTATTCACTGCATATTCATTGATACAGGTAGCTCGGTCAACATTATTTTCAAGAAGACGTTCGATCAACTGCAAATCGAATGGGTCAAACTGCTGCCCATGACAACCCTGCTGTATGGATTTACTGGCAATGAGGTTTTGCCGGTCGGGCAAACCAGTTTGGCCATCTCGCTAGGAGAAGAGCCGCTTCGAAGGACGCGCACCACTAACTTCATCGTGGTCGATGCCCCCTCCGTCTACAACGTGATATTGGGACGACCGGCTCTCAACGAGTTCCGAGTGGTCGTCTCAACTTTCTGTCAGAAAATCAAATTCCCCGTGGAGGACAAGGTGGGAGAAGTCCGCGGAGATCAGCTGGCCGCCCGGCGATGTTATGTGGAGATGATTCGAGCTGAATCGAAGTCCGCTTGGAAAGCGTCGCGCCTTGAGGTAAACAGCATATCCGAAAGCCTCCCACCTTAGTTTATGAAGAAAAGGAGGAGGTGCAGATCCAGGATGACCAACCGGAGGCCATCACATTCATTGCATCATACCTGGAAGCGGGCCCGAAGGAGGAGCCTCCCAGAAACTTGAGGGAAGTGCAACGCCTTACCGGTCGGATAACGTCCTTTTTGCGGTTCATCTCCAAAACGACCGATCGAAGCTTGCCTTTCTTCAAAATTCTGCGTCGAGCCACCAAATTCCAGTGGGCCAGAGAATGCGACCAGGTGTTTGAGGAATTAAAGGTTTATCTAAACTCTTTGCCTGTATTAGCTAAGCCCAACATCGGCAAGCCGCTCCGCGTCTACTTATCCTCGACCGAGCATGTTGTAGGCTTGGTGTTAGTGCGACAGGACGACGAAGAACAACCCGTGTATTTTCTGAGTCGCATTCTAAAGGATGCTGAGTCCCGCTACACTGGTCTCGAAAAGCTTGCCTTCGCCCTAGTCCTCGCCGCTCGGAGGCTTCGACCTTATTTCCTCGCGCACACGATAATCGTCATGACGAACAACCCTCTAGGGAGAGTTCTCCTCAACCCGGAGGCATCCGGGAGGCTGATTAAGTGGACAACCGAACTTAGTGAATTCGATATCCAGTACCAACCCCACACGGCCATTAAGGCTCAATCGCTGGCGGATTTCATCACCGAAGTGCAGAATCCCAAGCCCGAAGCTTTATGGAGAGTATATGTGGACGGGTCATCCACTCGGCTCGGGAGCAGTATTGGCATTCTATTGATCTCCCCTCAAGAAAAGTGGATGCATCTGTCCATCTGGCTGGACTGTCGGATAACCAATAATGAAGTACAATATGAAGCCATCATAGCGGGATTGCAGGCCGCTCGGCATGTGGGAGCGAGCCGAGTAATGATCTACTCAGACTCTCAACTTGCCGCTCAGCAACTCTTAGGATATTTCGAGATAAACAACCCCAGACTCAAGCTCTACGCGGAGACCTTCGAAAGGCTCAAAACTAACTTCCGCGAGGTTGTCATATAGAAGATCCCCCGAGCGGAGAACCAGGCGGCGGATGAATTGGCCAAACTTGCAAGTTCAATAACGTCAATCGTCATCTAACAAATGATTGAGCATGTAGCCTTAGTGGCTCACATTGACAGGATGGAGGGTCTCACATTCCCAAGCGACTGGAGGATGACCTTAATGGAATTTTTGTGAATGGGAGCTACGCCATCCGATCGAGAAGAGGTCCAGTTGCTGAGAAGGAAAGTCGGTCGGTTCACCCTCATCGGGGATCAGCTCTACAAGAAGGCTTTCTCCTGACCATTGCTAAAATGCGTCAGCTCGGAGGACGCAAAATATATACTAAAAGAAGTACATCAAGGGTCTTGTGGAGGACACCCGGGCGACCGCTCGTTGGCGAGGAAGATTCTGCTAGCCAGGTACTTTTGGCCGACCCTCCAGGAAGATGTCGCTCGGACCGTCGCCACCTGCCTTTCCTGTCAGAAATATCACAACTCCACCCACCGACCCACTGAGGAGATGAAGGCATCTGCAATGTCCTGCCCATTCGACCAGTGGGGCATGTATTGGAGCAATCCCAATGGTTCATGGGACCATGTGTTTTAGTGTTTGGGCAAAGGGTTTAAGTTAGGTTTACCCTTGTTATTTGATATGTGTACTTGAGTTGTGCAGGACTACAGAATACACATGTGACTCAGGTTGACGGCTTCGGGTTCGGTGAAGGATGGAGCATCCGAGGGACCGTGGACAAGGCAGCAAAGACAAGGGCCAAGGGAAGCGACTTCGAGGCATATGCGAAGGATGACATTGGGGATAAGCCGCGGGCTTGGATGCATCCGAGGGACGAGAGCCAAAGGAAGTAAGCTTGAAGGCAAGAAGTCAAAGCTGCAAAGAATAGTCAAGTGAGTCGTGAGGGTACGAGTGCATGAGAGATTGTACTCAGGGAAAAATCCCGTGGGGGGGGGGGGGGCACTGTAGCAGTTTGACGGCACTGTAGCAGTCAACTGATGCACTGTAGCAGTCGACTGATGCACTGTAGCAGTCGACTGGTGCACTATAGCGTCGGCTGGTAGAGAGTCGTTAAGAGAGTCGTTAGGCTAGCACCAGTCGATTAGTGCAAGGACCAATCGACTGGTAACGGGAAAATCAGGTTACTGATTTCTTCCAAGCTCTATAAGAAGGAGCTTGGGATGACCGACCAAGTTGACGAAATTAGACTTGGTTAAAGCCTAATTAGTAGTCACCAAAGTGCTCAAGGATCTCTTGTGTCCAAGTGTTCTTGGTTGAAGTTGTGGTGAGGTTTCTCCACCCACAAGGAGCGGTTTGAGCTAGCCAGAGTTTCCGGGGACTAATCCACCGACGGATTGATGGATCGTCCACCTTACAGACAGCCGTGGAGTAGGAGCATCATCTCTGAACCACATTACATCGACGTGCATTGGTTTGCTTGTTCTTTTCTTTGTCTTTATCTTTTGTATTCGTAATTTGTATTGTATTATTCCGCTTGCACACTAACGAATACGTAGGAAGCGAGTAATTGGGGGTGTCGTCTATCCAACCCCCCTTCAAGCCGGCCACCGATCCTCCTACAGCATGGATATTGTGGGACCTTTCCCTATGGCGACCGGGCAGTGAAAGTTTTTACTTGTGGTGGTGGACTATTTCTCCAAATGAGTTAAGGTCGAGCCACTAGCAAAAATAACCGAGCAGATGGTCAAGAAGTTCATCTGACAGCATATAATATGTCGGTTCGGCATTCCACGTTGGCTCGTGTCCGAAATTGGGCAGCAGTTCGTCGGACAGCAGCTCCGAGAATGGTGCGAGGGGTACGACATTCAGCAGCACTTCACCTCCGTGGCCTATCCGCAAAGCAACGGGCAGGCCGAAGTCGCCAATCGGGAGATCCTTCGGATTCTTCGAGTTCGGCTCCACCATGTCGGGGGCAGCTGGTAGATGAGCTCCCAGGCGTGTTATGGGTGATCCTCACTACCCCTAAGGAGGGAATGGGGGTCACGCCCTTTCACTTGGTGTACGGAGGGGAGGCTGTCGTTCCCGTGGAGGTCGGAGTAGAATCTGATCGGGTGTAACGGTACGACGCGAGTAACGCCGAGCGGAGGCAGCTGGAGCTAGACTTGATAGATGAGGTGTGAGCCAAAGCAGCCGCCCGGCTAATAGCGTACCGGTAGAGAATGAAGCAGAATTAAAAGAGGCGAGTAATTCCCAGGGCATTCCAGGTCGGCGACTCTGTATGGAAGAAGGTGAAGTCGGTCAGCGATGTGAGCAAGCTGGAGGCTCCTTGGGCTGGGCCCTTCAAGGTCATCGAGAAGTTCCGATCGGGCGCCTACTACCTGGAAGATGAAGATGAACGACAGCTAGAACGACCATGGAGCGTTATCCATCTCCAGCCGTACCGAGCTGAGTGAAAGGTGCGCTAATGTAATCAGTTATGTGTATTTCCGTTCTTCAGTACCCTTTGACTGCAGGAATGAAATCATGAAATACAAGGGTATAACAAATTTACGCCGAATTGCTATGTTCCATCAAACCGTCGAGCGGCGATGTTAAACTCTAGAGTCGAACCGGCGACTATAAACTCCCCGGCCTGAAGACCGTCGAGTGGCGACATTAAACTCTAGAGTCGAACCGACGACTATAATCCTCCTGGCCTGAAGACCGTCAAGCGGCGACGTTAAACTCTATAGTCGAATCGGCGACTATAAACCCCCCGACCTGAAGATCGTCGAGCGGCAACCATAAATCCCAAAGGGAGGAAACAATGACCCTCTAGCACGGCACCCACTCGGGCCACACGGTTATTTGCGCCGACCAGGGAAAACAAGCTAACAGAGCAAAAAAGCAAAGTTCCATTCAAAATAAGGTTTCTCGACCGAGCGGCAGAATTACAAAGACACTTCACTCAAGGTAGTTAAAAGCATGTTTTGGTATGGTGGTGAGAAGCGCAGCGTGTTCCCGGACGGGGATGGTAAAGGACTCCGGGAGGTGACCCTTGTCCTTCAGTTGATCCGCCGTGGCAGTGATGGCCACCTCGAAGGCGAGGGCGAGCCGATTGCAGACCTTCTGAACGAATTCATCCGAGTGGATGTAGCTCTGCCTCATTATAGCAAAGAGGCTCGGCTCGGCCTCTTGGTACTTCTTGAGGGCAGCGTGCGAGGCCTCGAGGACCTCCTGAAGGGCCTTCATTTCGTCCTTGAGAGTCGCCACCTCTGCCAAGCGACCTTTTTTCTCGTCATCTAGCAGGTCTTCCAATTCCTTCACCCATTGCTCCAGGGCTTGAGCCTCAACATTCTTCGCGTCCAGATCGGCGATGGCACGATTCTTCTAAGTGGTCACCAGTTCTATCTTTTGGTCAAAGGTTTTGACTTGCTTCTCGAACTGGCCCAGTATGTACGCCTGATCGACCGCTTTCTTCCGCTCAACCTCCAGTAGCTCCTTAGTCTTAGCCAGCTCCTTCTGTAGCTCGGCGTATGATGGTGCCTGAGAGGAGGACGGCCCGCTAGAATTTTTGAGCTTCTTCAGCTCTTCCTCTAACATTGTCATACGACTAGCGACGCCACGCTTTCCACCCAGTTCTGACAAATAAAGAGTTGTTCAGTGTCGATCGTAAAAGACACGCGAATGAGTATGGATAGAAAACTTACACCGGTGTCGTGCTGCATGTAGCTATTGGCCAATAGACCGGGGGGCATTGCGGTGACACGGGCGCGGGTGTCCTCCCATACTTTTGCAAGCGACCCTCTGATGGTGATAACGTGTTCAGGGGTCGTAGGCCGCTCAGATTCTGCCATGTAGGCCTCCGTTGGAAGGTGCAGAACGACCTTTATTGTGTGTCGCCCGCCTGGCGTTGTATGAGCGGACGCTGAGGGACCAGATGGCTGGTCGGGCGGCGCAGAAAGTATTCCCAAGCGGTGAATCCTTTGACGCCTTGGAGGCAAAGAACTGACCGGCTGTGCCGCGATGGGGTCAGTTGGCAGATCCAGCTGGGAGGGAGTCCGATCGGAGGAGAGGGGCTCGACAGATGGGGCATTTTCTCGGGGGGAGAGCGCGCCCGTCTGTTTGGACGCTTGTACCGCTGAAGTGGCTGAAAGCAGAGGCACCCCCGTCCTACGTCGCTTTCGTCCAGAAAGGAGAAGATCATCCTCCGGCTCAGAGTCGTCGCCCCGAGCGGCAGGTTGTCGGCTTGAAGTTGCTTCGCCCACCACCACCACAGGAGAGGTCTGAGCGGCGGACTCCCCAACATCCGCCTCGCTCTCACCCTCATGAGAGCTGACCGGAGCAATGTCAAGTCACTCCATTTCTTTGGGCGCTGCCACCTCGATCGCGGCGGCTTTCTTCTTCAGGATGCTGAACAACACGGACTCCATCACGATGTTCGCTACGAAAGAAAAGGAAGGAAATCAGTTAGACTCAAAGTAAAGACACAAGTAAATTCCTTACCAAAGCTGGTCGGGAGCTTCGTTCGGATCGGACTCAGACCAAACATGTACATCACCCCCTCTGATAGCAGCTTGTAGATATCAAGCTTCAGGTCGGCCAGAATATTTGCTGCTTGGAGATAGTCCGGTCGGGTCTTATATCTCTTCAGCACGGGAGGAGTAGGAAGCCCGACCTGCCACTTTGTTCGGAAGGGAGGCAGTTCGGAGAGTCAACCTAAGGGTCTTGCCGATCGGAGAGGTCCCAGGGCCGCCCAACCAGGATAGCGCCAGGGTCGGCGCGAAGATAGCTCGACCACGGGTCGGGCTTCCGACGCTCATGATTTTCCCGTATAGAGGAGTTGCTGCGCCGAGCGGCCCGTCCGCTCGGCTGAGCTGCAGATTAACTAAGGACGCATTCCCGTCAGAGTATGTGCCCGAGGGGCCTTCCCGCTTGGTCTGGCACGCCTTTACGCCCGACCGCCGGGGTGGCCGAGCGACCCTCCCGCTCGGCTCGGA
Source organism: Zingiber officinale (assembly GCF_018446385.1). Taxonomy (NCBI): domain Eukaryota; kingdom Viridiplantae; phylum Streptophyta; class Magnoliopsida; order Zingiberales; family Zingiberaceae; genus Zingiber; species Zingiber officinale. The sequence continues at coordinate 139,439,949 of NC_055994.1, forward strand.
AACAGACAAAAGGTGCAAAAGAGGGCAAAGGAGGTAGACAGCTGGTGATATCTTTCTCGAGCCAGGTGCCGCCAACGGACAACATGGTCGGCAGCTGGATAGGACAGAGAATTGTACGATGGAAGTTTCCAATGTCATGTCAGAGATATGCTCGGATGGTTGCGGTATGGCGTCAGACACACTTTCCCGACACGACCATTCTGAGGTATGCTTTGGGAAGCGTGCACATCTCGAGAAGCATGCACGCGCGTCCCCGGGATCCTATATAAGGCCCCCCAAACTTCGACGGAGGTATGAGCTATTCATCACTGTAGCTACAGTCTCGTTACTCTGCTTCTGTTTCATCCCGTCGTTGTCTGACTTGAACGTCGGAGGGTCTTCGCCGGGAACCCCTTCCTGGCTCGACTTTGTTGCAGGTTCACCAGAGGTCCACATCACCTCGGAGCTCACCCGAAGACAGCAGCGAGCGCCACGTCCTGAGCATCAGTCGACCCGACTCTCAGACAGGATCATAAACATTTTCTTTAACTCCAAATTAGTTCCTTTTAACCCTTCCTTTATCATTTTTATCAATAAAATTACCCTTAAATGTCTACCTAAATACTTCATAGGGTTAAGAATAGTTAAATGACCTAAACTACACGACTTAATAAACTAACATCAAACCATTTCTGACAAACATGACCACTCATAACCAATTAGTTTCGTTACTAATAGATTCCATCCTGTGTTAATTGATTGGCTTAAGTTGCCAATTGATTACACCCGTACTAATCAATTGGGAACAGTTCTCAATAGATTAATGTATCTAATTTTTCAATTATGATTTTTACCCAAAATTCAGAATCTTATAAATAATGTTGGTGCGGGTAGCATCAGACGATCGAACCTGTGTTTTGATAATGGCAAAGTGTTCAAAGTTAAATTATCTTGTAATCTAATAAGTATTGAACCAAGTGTACAGGAAAATCCTAAGTGTACTTAGGCAAAAGTCTTAGTGATTTTAGGCAGGTCGAAAACCCTAGGGGGTGGTAATCCTAGGTGGAAAGTCTTGGCGAGTCAGCACTTTGGGTGAAACCCTAAAGTCGAGGACTCTAGGTGAAAATCCTGGTGGTCGTGAATCAGGTGACTCGAACACTGGACGAGTCGGGGATCGGACGTCGAGCGGAAAAGTCCTAAAGACTCGAACATTGAGCAAAAATCTAGTCGATTTGGAGGACCGGTCTAGCAAAAGGTAAACTCTCCTGAGAGGAGTAGGTGAGGACGCATTCCCCGACAAGGGAACAGTAGGAGTCTGCTCAACCTAGAGTTTAAGCAAAACTCAAAGTTAGAACTAGGTAGTCCAGAGACTATCAAAATAATTTATTATTTTATATTTTATTGTGCTAACTCTATTTTACAAGGTATGTTTGGTATTTTTGGACTAACGTATCTTACAGGGAGTAAAAAGGATTTAAAAGGCTCGGATTAACAGTGTTTGAGGCGCCTCCGGGGTTGTTGGAGGCACCTCGAGTGCTTTAGGCAAAGGCTCCACACAGTAAGGCGCGAAGGCACCTTCAAGGAGCTTAAAGGCACCTTGGATGCTGGATGGAAGGCGCCTTCCATGGAGCTTGAAGGCCCCTTCGGATGGATAAATAGTGCAGGCTACGGAAGTTATCAACTCAGACGCGGAAGGGATAGGTACCCCTGCAGGAGGTGCCTTCCATGGAGGTTGAAGGCTCCTTCAGCAAGCTATATAAGGTTATCTCGACCAGATGCACAAAAACAACATTCCAAGCAACTTTCCCTTCTTTGCACGGCTGTGAAAACGCTTCCTCGACGCTCAAAAGCTATCCCGACGACCGCCGTGCTGAAGATCTTTATTTCCGAGTCGTTGGTATTCTTTAAGTCTTATAATTACTTGTAATCAATCATTGTACTTGTACTTCTTTTGATTGATTAGTGATTGCCTATCGAAAGCACTCTCACGTGCGGGTCTTGGAGTAGGAGTTGCCACAGGCTCTGAACCAAGTAACTTTTGGTGTTTGCGATTATTTTGTTGTGTCTTTATTCCTCTGCCTATCTCCTAGTTTAATTTTAAAACGAGTATTATTCACCCCCCCCCCCTCTAGCGCAACAATCCTACAAATAATTCTATGATACACAAAAAATCATAACATTTCACGTAGATATTATTTATATGATATACTATCAAGAAAAAAAATAGTTTTTTATGAAAATATATCTCATTTTCAAATAATGACACAAAATTAGAAATTATTGAAAACTTAAATGTTTCACTCTAACTTTGTATCTATATCAATAAATAAACTTCACCAAAGCTTTTCAAAGTGATTTTGAAATAATTTTCAAAATAAATTTCCAACCACGATCTTTAGACTAAATGGACATGACTTGTGCATTAGCTTTCCCTATGATCGGACTTCACATAATCCTAACATCTCACTTGTATTTAATAAAATTCAGCCTTAATTAGTGCACTAAAGTAACATCTTGAGTCTTATTCATCCTCCTCACATCTCACTTATATCTAATATGTCTCAATACACATATAAGTTAACTCTATAGTCTTTGTGAAATGTAAAATAGATTTTCCCTAACCTAAGAGATCATGCTTATTTATCTAGACATTTTAACTTTAATCATACCTATGATGTCAATTTATGTCATTGTCCTTAATTACATAGAATTTAAAATCATGAATGATAGTGATTATAACATATATCAAGTGAGTATTTTTTAAAAGGAAAACTATCATAGCTACATGATATATGTGTAACATGATATATAACATTTTTCATAACTATATGAATGTAAAGTATAATGTCATGACATGTGATAAGACACACAAAATATGACAATCATAGTACAAAAATTACCTAGGTTTTCATCTAAGTGTCATTCCTTAATATTATGCTAAAATAAGCATAAGTTGCCCCAATCTTCTTAGAAAATATCAAAGTCCCAACTTGATATTTCTTTAAATTATATCTTATTTGTGTCAATTTAATCAAACTCAATACTTCAAGAATTATAATTGACATACTTTTACTCTTCAAGAGTAAAAATTCAACTTCTCATTTTCAAGGTGTCATAATACCTTGAAAATGTCTTAAAGTGTCCACTTTACTATGGTTGGGTTAACTACCCTTTAAATTAGAGTTGGCACACTCTAAACCCATCTAGTGTGTAGAGAATACACTCTTAGAAATCTAAAATCTATTGGTGCTCCTTAGATATTCTAGATACTCATTAGGGATAACTTCCCTAGAAATCTTCCTCATGACTTTCTTAGGCTACTTAGAAGCCTTAGTCACACTAACCTTCTCAAAGTCAACTCTAGGGGTACCTTGCTTTGTAACCTTGACTTGACCTATAGACCTAAGATTAGTTCTATAGTTATATGGAACTCTCTAATATGAGGACATCTTATCCTTAGACTTGGATTTGCACCCCAAACTCTTCTTACCCATAGATGACTCTTGTTTTCCTAAACCTAGGTTTTTGTTCTTGAAGCCTTTTTCTTCATTTGTTATTTTTCTAAGAGTCTTTTCCAATTTTGCAAAACTTGATTTTCAATCATTAAATCCTCAAACTTAGATTTTTCATGATTTCCTTGAGTGTTTTCTTTCTAGGCACATATGTAAATTGCTTAAGATTCTTACCTAGATTATTTCCTACTGTCCTATCCTTAGGTAGGATTGTTCTAGCATGATATGATCTATAATTCTCTTTAGGATTATCATGCTTCCTATTTTCATAATAACATACTTTAAAATTATAAAAGTTATCACTAGCATGCATTTTATCATGACTTAAACAAGTACTATTAACTAATAATACCTTAATTTTGTCCTTATAAGCTCTATCTTGATTTGAGTTTTCTCCTTTGTTATTGGTAGATTCCTTCCCTTTGGACATTGATTCTAATGATGTTCACTTTGATTGCAAGAGAAGCATATAATGTGCTTCTTGCCTTTTCGTATAATAGGGCTGGCCTCCTTTGATTTTTCCTTCACGTTAGGTGTCACTTTAGTCTTCTTCTTGACTAATCTTGGATACTTGCTCTTGTGGTATCCATTCTCTCTACATTCAAAGCATATGATATAATTTTTTTTATAAATTAAAATTGTTATACCTAATTTACTTGTAGGGATAACACAATTCTTTATTTGATCCGGATGTCGAGGCTTCTTCTTGTTCCAGTGTCAATGAGCTATGCTCCCTCTCAATTCTTGAGTTGGATGTCTCTTCAACTTTAGTCTCGGATGTTGAGAATCTCTCAACTTCTGAAACCTCTTTCTCTTGATCCAATGAGTTTTCCTTTTAGATTTGGCTTCATTTTTTTATTGAGGTTGTTGGATCTTCAGTAAATTTTGCCAACTTGATTCATAACTCTTTGGCATCTTGATATTCTCCAATTTTGCACAAGAAGGTGCTTGACATAAATTAACCAATAATTTGGTTACCTTGTCATTAGCCTCACATCTCTTAATTTTCTCCTTGGTCCATTTCTTTTTCTTGAGGAGCTTCCCTTTGCTATTCGTTGGAACTTAAAATCCCTCTATTAGAGCAAACCATTGCTCTATCTCAATCATGAAGAAATTTTTGACACTTGATCTCGAAAAATCGAAGCTTCCCAATCCAAATGGTGGAGGTGCTCAGTTGTCATACCCGAATCCATCTTGGAAATCCATTTTAAAGTTGAGATCCTTTGACAATGCCAATTTAACTTGTTGAAATTTAGGACATCAACTTTCAGCCTCTTCTTCTTCTAGCTCTTGCTTCTTCCTGTAGTTAGCCCGATGAAGAGTGATCTCACTCTGATACCACTTGTTAGGACATGTAGAGAGCTAGAGGGAGATGAATAGCTTCGTTCACTTCTTTGAATTTGATTTGTAGTGGAAAACTTGAAGTAATACTAACACCTTCATGTTTACTTTGTCTCCACCTCCTCGAGGTAACTAATTTAAGGGTCTGACTCTCACGGTCTCATCTACTATAAAATTCCTCATTCTTGAAAACTTTCCAAAGGCAAAGAAGCCATGTATAATCTTGAAATAAGAATACAATAAGAACAAGAAAGTAAATACACAATACAATAAAAATCTTACCTGTTTGATCTCTTGTTGCTCAGAAACGCCTCTTGTTTAACTCAGAAATGTAGCAGCATTTCGCCTTAGAGTCCCCAAGAACTAGCATGAACAACTATACTTCAAATCTCATAAAAACCTCTTTCTATGGTTACTTCGATGTCTCCTAATTGATTAGGCTTGCCTCTAATCAATTATCATGTCAGATCGACTGTTCAAAACCTGTAGAACATCTTTTTTTCATCTGACTAATCGATTGGTGAGTTATACTAATCGATTCAGTAGCTTCTAATTGATTACCCAATCGATTCAGAAGCTTTCTATTTTTGTAAGAATTTCTCAATCGATTCCAACACCTACTGTGCTCTCATGAATAGGCCAATCAATTACCCTAATCAATTGGAGCCCTAATCGTTTGCCCCAATCGATTCCAAGCCTTTCTATTCTCATGTAAAAACACCCTTAAACGATTGCTAATCGATTAACATAAGGCCTAATAGATTAGTCAATTGATTCAGAGTCTTGTTATGCTTCACGAAAACCTCCCAATCAGCATGATCGATTGGAACAAGTCCTAATCGATTAGGCAATCTTCCTAATCAATTGGCATTGGGCTAACTAATTGCCCAACCCTAAACTTTGAACTGAAGTCTAAAGTTTGTTTGCCCAATCCTAAAGTCATTTGTAACTCATTGGGACTTCTCGTTACCTAACATCTGGTCACTCTTGACCTATTAGAGCTTCTTCACCAAGTGTCTGGTCAACTTTTGACCCACTTGAACTTTTCATCTCATCCTAACTCCCAGTAGACTTTCAATCACTAAGTGTCCAGTCAACCTTTTGTTAGGATGTATACTAAAAGTCTAGCTTTTGGTATAAACATTTATCTAGAAATAAGAATCACATTGGTCAAATGTCTACGTTTATGATAAATGTAGTTGTTCAATTAATTTATATTATAGATAACATGGTGTGTGGTGTCACACACAGAGGATCATGTTATCAGTACCTTATAAATTATAAACAGTAGCTCACGACCAAGATGGAAAGGAACAAACCATTGGAAGGTCGTAGTGTAATTAGGTATTAGTTTATCTTAACTATATAATTACACTAGTACACTTAGAGTGTATTGAGTAGGACCATTAGAGGTCGTTTCTTTTATACTGACTTTATAAAGGAACAAAGACCTCAATTATTATGGAAATGTGTGATCTTAATCCTAATATAATAACAAGCACATATATTTGATATTTATTTCTTTAATTTATCAATGGGTGAGATTTAGTTCGATAAATCAATAAGCCCGATAAGTTGGGAAATGATATCACTTATAGTGTGTGTTATTGATTATAGAAGGAAATTGTGTCCTAGTAATCTAGGTTGAGAATGTCCCCAAGAGGAGCTTATAAGGATTGTCATGTTAAACCCTGCAGGTGGACTTAGTCCGACATGACGATAAGGTTGAGTGGTACTACTCTTGGACTAAGATATTAATTAAATGAGTTGTCAGTAACTCACTTAATTAGTGGATATTAGACATCTTAAACACAAGGAGACTAACACACTCATAATAAGAAGGAGCCCAAAATGTAATTTGGGATTGGTGCGGTAGTTCAATAATAGTTCTCTAGTGGAATGAATTATTATTGATAAAATTAAGTTGTGTGTTTGGGGCGAACACGAGATGCTTAATTTTATCGGGAGACCAAAACTAATTCCTCCTCTCGGTCCCTATCGTAGCCTCTTAATTATAGAGTACTATACCCACCTTCTTACCTATCCTATAGGGGTCGGCCAAGCTAGCTTGACCAAGCTAGGGCCGACCATAGCTTGGTTCATGGGTGAATTCATGTGGCCGGCCCTAGCTTGAACTCAAGCTTAGGTGGTCGGCCCTATTAAAATAAAAAGGAATTTTAATTTTAAAATTTTTTCTTATGTGGATAACATGATTTAAAAGAGAGTTTAAAAATTTAAATCTTTCCTTTTATAAGATTCTACAAAAGATTAAGAGAAGAGCTAAATCTCATTCCTTATTTGTAGATTAAAAGGTTGATTTTAATTTTGGTAAAAACTTTCCTTTTAATCATGTTCATGATTTAAAAGAAAGTTTAAAAATTAAAAATTCTCTTTTATTAGTTTCTACAAAAGATTAAGAAAAGATTTAATATCTTTTCTTATTTGTAGATTGAAAGGAGATTTTAATTTTTAGAGATAACTTTCCTTTTTAGAAATTATCCACATGTTTAAAAGAAAAATTTTAATTTATAAAATTTCCTTTTTATTAACCAATCATGAAGGGATAACAATTATTGGAGAAATTTTTATAAATTTCTGTAAACAAATTAGGAAGTTTTAATTCTTGTTTTAATTAAAACTTTCCTTGTTTTGGGGAGAAAGTGGCCGGCCAAATAAGTTGGAAAAGAAAATTGATTTTCAATTAATTAATTTTTATTTTTCATGGCAAAGGAATTAAGGAAGTTTTTATTTAAATTTCCTTATTTGTCAAGGCCAAGGATTATAAAAGAGGGGGTAGAGGTGCCTTCAAAAATACACAACAACCTCTATTCTTTTTCTCCCTCTTTTCCTTGGTGGTGTGGTCGGCCCTTCCTTCTTCTCTTCTTCTTCTCTTTGTGGCCGAACCTCTTCATGCTCTTGGAGTTTTAATTGGTGGCCGGATTCTAGCTTGGAGAAGAAGGAGAGAAAGTTTGCATCCCTTGGAGCTTGGTTGGTGGAAAAAGTTCTTCATTCTTAGGAAGTTTTGTGCTTGGCCGAAACTTGAAGGAAGAAGAAGAAGGTGCTAGGTGGTTCTCGTCTCGGAAGATCATTGCCCACACAATGTCCGAGGTTAGAAGAGGAATACGGTAGAAGATCAAGAGGTCATTAAAAGTTCACAAAGAAAGGTATAACTAGTAATTGTTTTCCGCATCATACTAGTTTTATTTCTTTGTAAAAATACCAAATACAAGAGGCATGCAATTCTAGTTTTTCGAATTAGTTTTCGAAGTTGTGTTCTTTTATTTTTTTCTTTTCCTTGTGATTTGATTGTTCTCAGTGGTTAACCTAGGGTTACTATGGGAAGGTTAAATATTTAATTTCCTTAAAAGGCTTTGTCTAGTCAGTGGTGGTTGCTCCCATATCCAAGAAGGTCATGTGCCTCGCCATGCAGTACTGGAACCTGATTTTGGAAATAGATATTTAATTGTCTTCGTGACCTAGGTGATTTGGATCGAACGTGTTAAGTTCCGCAGGAGATCCAAGTCTAAACCTAAAAGAACAAATAAATTAAACTTAGGATCAAACGTGTTAAGTTCCACAGGCGATCCAAGTTTAATTTAAAAGAACACATGGTAGCTAGGAAAAGGTTCAGACCTATGTACAAAATTTTTGTACAGTAGAACCGTTAGGTTTTCCGAGTAGCAACCAACACCTTTGACTCACTTAGACTTTTATCTTACCTAGCCCCACTATACCTTCCACTACTTAGTTCCCAACTAAGTTTTCACTGCCTAGCCCTACTAGGACTTCCACTGCCTAACTTCACTCACTATAGTTTTTCCATTGTTTAACATCTAGTTAGGACTCCCACTGCCTACCTTTAATTTACTCACAAGGGCTTTTCCATTGGCTAACCTCTAGTTAGGACTTCCACTGCCTAGCTTCATTCACTTGGGCTTTTCTATTGTCTAACATCCAGTTAGGACTTCCCGTTGTCTAACCTTCAATTAGGACTTCTCATTGTCTAACCTCTAGTTAGGACTTTTCCAGATAAGTATCCAGTCCTCCCTTAACTTACTTGACTTCTTTCTTACATATTGTCAAACATCAAAATTCAAACTTGAGCTAATTCGAGCTTAGTCAAACTGGTCAACATTATCTTGAGGATGATTGCACCAATAAAAGAATCATCTAAAAACATACTTAGAATTCTCGACCTTAGATACACATTTACCAGAACAATATAACAAACCATAAACACATACTTACAATTATCGATCTAATCAAGACATATTTACTAGAACAGTATAACAAAAATAATGAAGTGATCCATAATTCAAGAAAAATCACTGTCTTAGATTTACCTCTCGAGCTTAATGGCATGGACGATGAGTCTTTTTCCCATATGATCAAAGCTTGGAAATTCCATTAGCTTATGGGATTCCAAGTCCATGTCCTCATCTTCCTATTCCTCTTCCTCTTGCAATCCTTCTTGTTTGACTACAAGGTAGGCCTTGGAGACGAGCAAGTAGAAGAGGATGTAGAAGATGAGGAAGGTTGTCATTAACCAATGGAATTATGTCCTCATCTTCCTCTTCCTCTTGCAATCCTTCTTGTTTGACTATGAGGTATGCCTTGGAGACAAGCAAGTAGAAGAGGATGTAGAAGATGAGGAAGGTGGTCATTAACCAACTGAACTGGAGTTCGACCAGGGCCTTGGCATGGTTGAGCTCCTCAGTTGTGTTGCAGCACACCACTCAATGGCTCTCCTCCAAATTCATGAAGCAACCCTTGGAGATAAGGCTCGGCATCCACAACATGAAGCCATGACCATGAACCACACCCCCTAGAATGTGATGCTGGTTGACCTCCTATCAGTACCCTGAGTTGGTTTTGATGTGATCAACCAAGTTAAATTAGGCTTTACATTTTTTATGTCTTGTGTCTAAGTGTGCAGAGACTTAGGAATACAAGAAATCGAGCAAGCGAGAAGAATGTCACAGGAAGTGAGTCAACGGGCTCAGTGCATCTAAGGGATGAGGAGCTGTGAAAGAATACATCAACTAACAAGAAGGGCGTGCGCGAAGCTTCTGAGGAATGAGAAGTCGAGAGGAAGACTACTCGAGGAGAAGGTTGGAGTTGGGTTCATGTGAGCTCAACTATGGATGGCTAGAAGATCACCCAAGCGACTGGACAAGTCAACTTAAATTGAATCTGTCCAGGCACCTGGACCTGGTCCAGGCGCTTGGACCTGGTCTAGGCGCCCGGACTCTAGGCGTCTGGACCTGGTCTAGGCGCTTAGACCTGGTCTATTGGATAGTGAGAGGAGAGGGGGGGGAGGGGTGAATCACGATTTACTTATTTAAATTTAAATCAGAGTAAAAAATAAAATTACAATGAAAAGATTAAAGAAAGCAACACGCACGAAAAACTTAGTCGATTTTACTTGGTTCAGAGTCTTTAGCGACTCCTATTCTAAGATCCATGTCTCGCGGACCATCGATGGGTAATCCACTAAATCCTCTTCCAGAACTACCAAAATAGGGAATCGAGCACAAGTAGAAAATAGGACAGTATAACAATCTACACTTCCTTTTTGCCAATATGAAAGGTAAATAGTAAATTAAGCTTGTTACCAACACTTTAGTAGATAGGAATTTGAACAGGCTCGTGTGTTGATGTTGGTCTACCAGTAGCATTTAGATATTGTAGAGTAGTAGCGCGGTAGCAATAGATCGTAATTGAGGCAGCAAAGGAGTTATAGAAGCTTGGTATAAAGTTATATCTCAAATGCTACTCGAACAACCCACTTAAAGGTTGTTGGAGGCACCTCCAATGCCAATGGAGGCATCTTCAACCTTGAAGCTTTATCCCTAGAAGATCGCTTCTCATTCATGATGAAGCAACGTTCTGATCCTCTTTAGGGCACCTTCCATCAGCTCTAAGGCCCCTTCAGTCCACACAAGATTGCGCCTTCCATTAAATCTTAAATGGACCTAAGCTGGACCGATGCCTACTGTCCTCTCAATCAGGACACGTCCTCGCTTAGTCACTCTCTTCCAGTGACTTGCCTTTACTTATCAATTTGTAGTCTATTGACTCACCTCTTGCCCCACCAAGTTTTCATGCCAATTGTCAGGTCCATATTGTTGGTGCAGCGGGGCCGACAAGAGGAGGGTGAATTGTCTGTCAAATAAAAGAGTATACCCTCCTCAAGACTTTCAACTCAAAAAATGCAACACTAATAAAAATGAAAGAATAGAAATAAAGAGGAGACAGAATTTTAACTTGGTTACAACCCAAGGGGTTGTTAATCCAAGGCGGTCGAACAACTCTACTAGAATATCTCCTTCACTGTAAGCGGAGAAGCCTTTTTTACACACTTAGAATGCTCAGAGGTTGCTAGGAACTTAATATAGAACTGAATGATTATTTCTTTGCTCCAGGGGCTTTTATATAGCTCCTGGAAAGTCTATCTCGAGTGTTGAAGGTGCCTCCAAGAGGGTTGAGGGCGCCTCTAAGGAGTTTGATCGGATAAAGCTTTATCCGATTGTAAACATTCATTTTTATTGGGTCTGAGGCGCCTCCATTGCCCTTGAGGGCGCCTCGGACTGTTTGAGGCGCCTCAAAGGGAATGGAGCACCTCCAAGACTGCAGGCAGTGCAGGCACCTTCAGCTCTTCGTTGAAGGCGCCTCCAGCTAGCTTCTTCAGCTCCTTTTGACTCCTTTTCATCTTCCGAAGCTCTGATTGATTGGGTGATTGTGGTCAACCGGAATAGGGCTCACTCGAACCCAATTACCAACCTTTTCCTCGAGCAGGCTTCCGTCCCTCGAACGTCATGCATGTTCTTCTCGTCCACCGGAGTACTCTTCCGCAGGTCTCTTGTCCTTCGGATGCACCGAGCCCGTCGGCTCCCTTCCCGTACCGTCATTCTCGCTAGCTGCATCTTCTGCTCGACTTCCTGCGCTCCTAAGTTCCTGCACACTTAGATACAGGGATGAGATAACTAGCAGAACCTAACCTAACTTGGTTGATCACATCAAAACACCTACGGGGTCCAACACGTATACCCAACTAGACTTCGGCCAACTGTTAGACCCCGCAGACCCAGCTGGACTTCCTACCAGATATTAGGTCGGCCTTTTGACCTATCTAGACTTTGTACCAACTATCAGATCCTCAGACCTAGTTTGGGTTTTATCCTGGTGTCAGGTTCTCTAGACACGTCAATCTTTGCACGCTGGATAAATGTATTAGATCACAATAATACTCTAACTTTAATCCCCTTGTCATTCATCAAAATATGAGTTAAATCATTAGTACAAATTGCACCAATATGGTCTAGGCGACCAGACTAGGTCCAGGCACCCGGGATGTCCCAGCAACATCAGTGACTCGTTACGAAGAGGATCGGAACTGGAGTCCACATCAATAGACTCCAAGAGTCCAAACCAGGTCCAGGCGCCCAGAAGTTGATAAGTCATTGACAAAGAGCCGTTGCGGAGTGGATTGAGGTGACTACATCTAGGTGCTCTGACCGGGTCCAAGTGTCCAAGAGCTTCCACGTCAACAAACTGCTAATTTGACTAGTGGACTATAAATAGAGTCCTGATCTTCGAAGTTAAATACAACAACACATTCATTCTTAAACTTCTATACTTTATTTTTAGTATTCTGCGCTTTAAACGCTTGGAAGAGGCTACTCCGCCTGTTTGGAAGGAGATTATTTTAGTGGAGATTTTTTATTACCTTAGATTAATAACTATGCAGGTTGTAACCAAGTAATTCTATTCTCTTCTTTATTTTGTTTATGCTTTTATTATTTTTAATTGACCTGTGTTGTGTCATTGCTAAGTAGCAAGAGAAAGTTCTTATTTACTATTGCAGCTATTCACCCCTCTAGCCGGTCAACATGGGGCCATCAATTGGTGTCAGAGCAAGGTGCGCTTTAGACGAACTAACGGTCAACTGAAGCAACAAGATGGTTGAAGCGAACATTCATCCACCGAAGTTCGAGAGAGATTTCACGATCTGGAAAAAGAAAATGGAGGTATTCTTTACAACAGATTTTAATATATTACTTACTATTAAATATAATTTTGTAGTACTCATAGATCAACATAGAGCTAAAAAAGAAAATCACTTGCGAAGCAAGAAGGAGTGAGTCGACTTCGTGACAAACAACAAAGCAGAGTTCCATCTGTTGAGTATTCTTCCGCCTTAAGAAGTCAATCAGATCAACAGCTATAATTCAGTTAAAGAACTATGGGAGAAGTTTCTAGAGCTTCACAAAGGGACCTCGGAGATTAAACTCGCAAGACGGGACCTGCTTCAAAACCAACTCAATAACTTCCTGATGGAAAAGGAAGAGATAGTAGCTCATCTACCTGTAAGAATCAAAGAGCTGATTACCGGACTCACGAATCTTGAAAAAATGGTAACAAATCGAGATTCGCTAAGGTATGTGTTAATTGTGTTCCCAAGAATACCAGAATGGATGTCTATAGTAGACTCCTTCTATATCTCCAAGGATCTTGAGGTATGTACTTTAGATAATTTATTTTCTACTTATGAATTATATGAATCAAGATACGTAGCTCTAAGAAAAGAAAAAGAGTCAAGTCAAAACCTAGCACTAAAAGCTAACTAAAAAGATGAACTGGATTCCAACACATCACTCGACGAAGACAAAGAAGTGTTTATGGTAAAAAAGCTAAATAAGTCGCAAGCTAAGAAATTTCTTCCGAGAAAGAGGAAAGTCAGATGTTATAACTGGTAAGAAGAAGGGAACATCAAAGATAATTATCTGAAACTCAAAAGTAAGGAAAAAAGAAAAGGAGCCAAGATGATTAAAACACAAGAACCTCAAGGTGATTTGGGATAAAATGTCATCATCCAAATCCGAGATGGAACAATATGCTGGACTAGCATTAATGGCAAGTTACCAAGAAGGAGAATAAGACGAAACTTCTTCCAAGATGAGCATCGAGTGCATCAATGAAGGGGGAGCTTCGAATTACAAGTCTGACACAGTAAGTGAGGTATGACTCTTACCACTTGATTAGCTCAATGATGATATAAAATTGCTATCTAGGCCATTATGTAAACTATAAACTAAATGTATGGATTTAAAAATAAAAAATAATGAGTTAAAGATAAACTTAGCTAATGCATGTCTATTAGAACTTTTTGACAAAAATTTTTCATGTTAGATACAATGGTAGGTTTAACTATATTTAAGAAATTATAGGGGTTATATTATAAAAATTTATATTTCAAGAAAATTTCTGATAAATGCAGTATAAATTTATTTTGGATTCATAAATTTATTTTAAACTATTAAATTAATTTTTATATGCATGCTTTTATTTTCTTTAGTTAAATTAATTGTTCCATACACCTTCTGTTCAAATTTAATTTGGTTTTAATTTTTACGTGATGCACAAAATGGATTATTTATTATCATAAATATTTTTAAAATTTTTTGACAATTATATTATTTGTTAGAATTCTTATTTCAAAAAATAAATTTTAATAATTAAAGGGGTTTTGAAAATTTATTTTTCAAAAAAAAAATTTGTGATAATAAATTATTTTTTCCATTAGAATAAAAATTTTCAAGATTTTTCCATAAATAGATAATTTTTTATTAATTTTAGATCAGAAAATATAATTTAAAATTAAAATTTTTTCTATGATTAATTTTAAAAAACCTGATTTTTTTGGAAACTTACCATTACATTAGAAATATGTAAAAAAAATCAATCAAATTTTTAAAACTCATAAACTATTTTTTAAAAAATTGTTTTTAAAAATAACACTATCTATTCAAAAATATTTATTATGATTAAAATAAAAATATTCTGTATTGAAAATTTTTATCATGTTTTTAAATCATTGTGATTGTAATTGACAAAAAATTTTCAAGATTTTCTAAAACTTTAAAAAAATTAAAATTATTTTTCCAAACTCTTTGGATTAATCAATTAAAAGTTATTATTCTGAAAATTAAATTCGGTAAAATGACATATAACTGATCATTCTTTAAACCCTCTATAAAAACTTTCAATACTTTTCTAATATTTTTTTTTTATATTTTTCATATTTTTTTTATGTGATTAAAGGGGAGAAATATATATTAAGTTAAGAGGGAGATTTAAATTTTTTATTATAAATTTATGTCATATTATAAATGTAAATAAATATTTTATTATTTATTTTTACCCTAACTAAACTTGGGTTGATGCACATCAAAAATTGAGAGATTGTAAATCCCCCAGGTTGATTTTGACATGATCAACTACTAAGTTATACTATGCATTTTTTATACCTTGTATCTAAGTGTGTATGGACTTAGAAATACAAGAAGTCGAGCGGAAGACATAGCGAACGAGAAAGATAACATGAGGAGTGAGTCGACAGGCTCGGTGCATCTGAGGGACGAGGAGCTGCGAAAGAGTACACCAGGGAATATAAGGGATATGCATGATGCTTTCGAGGGGCGTAGTCACGAGTTTAAAACAATTATAATCGACTAAAATCAAACTTAATCGATTAAAATTGACGAAGTCACAAGTTTAGAACTATTGATCGATTATATTTCAATTCTAATCAATTGATTAAAAATACCAATCGATTAGTTGATCGATTCCAAATAAATCCAGTTTTTGTTCAAAATTTTAGACTCGACAATCGATTACTCGACTAAAGCAATTGATTGAACTATCATAATTTTACTTAAAATTAGATTAAACAGTGATGATTTTCATCATTCTTCGTATTTTTCACATAAACACAAAAAACTAAAAAAAAACAAGTCTATCTTAGTGATCCTGTCCGAAAGCTGGATCAACGGACGCTGGGCACGTGGCGCTCTCCGAGTCGCTGGCGTAGATATCCGATTGGTCGTACGAAGCTCCGGTGAACCTGCACAGAAGTCGAGCCGGGACAGGGTTCCCGGTGGCGACCCTCCGACGCTCAAGTCAGGTAAGCAGACAGCAAAAGGTGGCTCCGAATATCAAAGAACGCGTACCTCCGGCGAAGTATAAGGCTCCTTATACAGAGCGGTGAAAGAGCTCACGCACACCTACCGAGGCAAACACGTGTCCTTAGCCCATACCTCGGTATGTGTTTGTCAGAAAGCTTACCTGACACCATACTGCTACAGTCCAGGCACGTCTTCGATGGGATAGCAGAACACCTCATCACCAGACTAGGAGTATGGCCTATTCATAGGACTAGACGGCTGTCATAAGATGTTCCTTGTCCTTCTCTCCCTACCCCATGCTGGGGCTTCCGTCCGGTCAGCTGGACGGGGCGTCCCGTCCGGCCGGCCCTCATCTTACGCCCGGCCGGACGGCACTCACATCCCGTCCGGCCTTCCGTTTGCATCGGTATGCTGGGGAGATCTTCGGTAAGGTGTCATGTAGGGACTGCTAGCAGTATGTTACCTTGTCTTCGGCCAAGCATGACTTCCGCTCGGCCCATCGTTATTGTTCAGTCGAGCGTCGAAACTCCGACTCCTGTCAGGGCGCCTTTTGCCCTCGGTTATTCATCGGTCGGCCGGCCGGGAGGTCGACCCATCCTTCTCCGGTCGGCCGCTCAGTTCGTCCTTCTCCGGTCGACCCCCTGGCCTTTTGACTTCCACGTGGCGTTGACCCCTCAAAATGGGGATCCCCTGTTCTATCCGCTGGATCACTGCTGGATCAACGGACACTGGGCACGTGGCGCTCTCCGAGTCGCTGGCGTAGATCTCCGATTGGTCGTACGAAGCTCCGGCGAACCTGCACAGAAGTCGAGCCGGGACGGGGTTCCCGGCGGTGACCCTCCGACGCTCAAGTCAGGTAAGCGGACAGCAAAAGGTGGCTCCGAATATCAAAGAACGCGTACCTCCGGCGAAGTATAAGGCTCCTTATATAGAGCGGTGAAAGAGCTCACGCACACCTACCGAGGCAAACACGTGTCCTTAGCCCATACCTCGGTATGTGTTTGTCAGAAAGCTTACCTGACACCATACTGCTACAGTCCAGGCACGTCTTCGATGGGACAGCAGAACACCTCATCACCAGACTAAGAGTATGGCCTATTCATAGGACTAGACGGCTGTCATAAGATGTTCCTTGTCCTTCTCTCCCTACCCCATGCCGGGGCTTCCGTCCGGTCAGCTGCATGGGGCGTCCCGTCCGGCCGGCCCTCATCTTACGCCCGGCCGGACGGCACTCACATCCCGTCCGACCTTCCGTTTGCATCGGTATGCTGGGGAGATCTTCGGTAAGGTGTCATGTAGGGACTGCTAGCAGTATGCTACCTTGTCTTCGGCCAAGCATGACTTCCGCTTGGCCCATCGTTACTGTTCAGTCGAGCGCCGGAACTCCGACTCCTGTCAGGGAGCCTTTTGCCCTCGGTTATTCATCGGTCGGCCGGCCGAGAGGTCGGCCCATCCTTCTCCGGTCGGCCGCTCGGTTTGTCCTTCTCCGGTCGACCCCCTGGCCTTTTGACTTCCACGTGGCGTTGACCCCTCAAAATGGGGATCCCCTGTTCTATCTACCGGATCACTTGCCTCCCCCTCAAGTCTAGTCGAAGGAGGCGAAGTCCGACTGACTGGATTACCGATCTGACTGAGTAACGGCCGCTACACTAGTCCACTCGGCCAGGCATAGAGATGCTCATCCGGTCGGCGGTGTCTTGCTCGTGCCTTGTACTCCCTTGAAATCCCTACCAAATCCTTTCCTTTACTGCCAATCACGTGCGCTGCGCACGGTAAGGGGTGCTCATTAAATGTGACCCGTATCCTATTGACACGTGGCGATCCTGCTTTTGTCAGCGTATGGAGGTGGCGTCACTTCCGATGGGACATCCGCCGTTTGAAATGAACGGCCGGATGATGACCTCGTTTTTCACGACCTGAATCAGACGGTGAAAGCTGATTGCGGCCGTCATTATAAAGCTCCCGACTTCTCCTCTTCGCCGCACTTTGGCTTCATCGATCCCAGACGCCTCACTGCTCCTTTCTTCTCCAGCGACCTCGCTTCTCCGACGACCTCAAAGCCCCCTGCAATTATCTTTTTGCTTGTAAGCCTTTCTTTTCCTCGATTCCTCGCTCCTTTTCTTCGCGTTAGTCACCTCTATCATTCTGCCCCCTTCTTTCCTGGCTTTATTTCTTTTTCCCTTCATTCCGCGTTCATTCCCGTCCCTATACCATGACTAGTACCTCACAATCGACCGGCGGTGCTCCCGGTCTCTGGTACACGACCATGGAGAGCCGGTTTGACGAGGAGGACGTACTGTGCCTCGCTCGGACTTATGACATCCCTTCCGACCACCATATAGTAATAGTCACACCCGCCGACCGGCCACATGAACCGCCGCCCGACACCGTTCTTTTCTTCCAAGACCAATTTTTGTCCGGGCTACGCTTTCCACCCCATAAGTTTTTCTTGCAAGTTTGCAACTACTTTCGCATCCCGCTCGGCCAGGTAGTTCCGAATTCCATCAGGCTGCTGAGCGGGGTGGTAGTTTTGTTTAAACTGAATAACATCCCGTTGGATCCCAAGGTGTTCCATTACTTCTACTACCCTAAGCAGGCCGAGTGGGGTACTTTTATTTTCCAATCTAGGATAGGTTTCGTCCTTTTTGATAATATGCCGAGCTCCAACAAACACTGGAAGGAGCATTTTTTCTATATGCGCTTTCCCGAGCCACCGGCCTTCCGAATCAAGTGGCAGACGGCGATGCCAGCGCAACCAGAGCTCGGCAAGTTTAGGGGCGATCCGGCCTACCTTCATGCAACCGATCGGCTGGTCGGCCAGCGATATCACATCGACAAGTTGCTCCTTCCGGGAGTACTGTATATATTCGGCTTGTCCTCTATCCCAGCCGATCTGCCTTGCAGTATGAGTAAGTTCTCTTATCTTCCCGTTTCTTTTGTTCTAACTGATTTATTCTTTATTTCTGCAGCCGAAGTCATGTGGCGTGCCAAGGCTACCGAGCGGCTGAAACTGCGAGCCGCTGAGATCGAGGCGGCCAAGAAAAAAGAGATCGCCGAGCGGAGCTTGGACACAGTTGGTCCGACCAGCGAAGAGGGTGAGGGGACTCAGACTGTCCCCGAAGCCTCAGACGCTCCTGCCTCTCTTGGCGAGGCTACAGGCGATCTTGAGCCTCCTACTCAAGTCGAGGTAGAGGGTCGTTCTGTTGGGATGTATACTAAAAGCCTAGCTTTTGGTATAAACATTTATTTAGAAATAAGAATCACATTGGTCAAATGTCTACATTTATGATAAATGTAGTTGTTCAATTAATTTATATTGTAGATAACATGGTGTGTGGCGTCACACACAGAAGATCATGTTATCAGTTCCTTATAAATTATAAACAGTAGCTCACGACCAAGATGGAAAGGAACAAACCATTGGAAGATTGTAGTGTAATTAGGTATTAGTTTATCTTAACTATATAATTATACTAGTACACTTAGAGTGTATTGAGTAGGACCATTTGAGGTCGTTTCTTTTATACTGACTTTATAAAGGAACAAAGACCTCAGTTATTATGGAAGTATGTGCTCTTAATCCTAATATAATAACAAGCACATATATTTGATATTTATTTCTTTAATTTATCAATGGGTGAGATTTAGTTTGATGAATCAATAAGCCCGATAAGTTGGGAAATGATATCACTTATAGTGTGTGTTGTTGATTATAGAAGGAAACTGTGTCCTAGAGATACTAGGTTGATAATGTCCTCAAGAGGAGCTCATAAGGATTGTCATGTTAAACCCTACAGGTGGACTTAGTCCAACATGATGATAAGGTTGAGTGGTACTACTCTTGGACTAAGATATTAATTAAATGAGTTGTCAGTAACTCACTTAATTAGTGGACATTCGATATCTTAAACACAGGGAGACTAACACACTCATAATAAGAAGGAGCCCAAAAATGTAATTTGGGATTGGTGCGATAGTTCAATAATAGTTCTTTAGTGGAATGAATTATTATTGATAAAATTAAGTTGTGTGTTCGGGACGAACACGGGATGCTTAATTTTATCGGGAGACCAAAACCAATTCCTCCTCTTAGTCCCTATCGTAGCCTCTTAATTATAGAGTACTATACCCACCTATACCCACCTTCTATACCCACCTAAAGGGGGTCGGCCAAGCTAGCTTGGATCAAGCTAGGGCCGGCCTAAGCATGGTTAAAGAGGTGGCCGGCCCTAAGCTTGAACCCAAGCTAGAGGGGGCCGGCCATAATTAAATAAAAAGAATTTTAATTTTAATTTTTCTTATGTGAAAGATATAATTTATTGGAGAAAATTAAAATTAAAATATCTCTCTTAAAAGGATCTACAAAAGATTAAAGAAAGAGATTAGATCTCTTTCCTTATTTGTAGATTGGAAAGATATTTTATTTTCTCTTTGTAAAATTATTCACATGTTGAAAAATAAAATTATAGAAATTTCTTTTTATTAATCATGAAGGGATTTTTGAAGAGAAATTTTAATTTTAAAATTTTCAGAGATAAATTAGGAAGTTTTAATTTGTTGTTTGAAATTCTCCTAATTTTTCTCTATTGATTGTGGTCGGCCAATACATGGATAAAAAGGAAGTTTTATTTAATACTTCAAATTAATTCATGTCAAGGAAAATTAAGGAAATTTTATTGTAGTTAAATTTCCTAATTTTCCTAGGCCAAGGAATATAAAAGAAGGGGTGAGGGTGCCTTCATGTGAACAACCTCTATTATTTTTCTCCCTCTTTTCCTTGGTGTGGTGGCCGGCCCTTCCCTTTCTCTCTTCTCCTCTTGTTGGCCGAAACCTATCTTCTTGGTGGAGCTTTTGTTTGTGGCCGGATCAAGGAAGGAGAAGAAGGAGAGAAAGCAAGTCTCATCTCTAGCATCCCTTGGAGCATTGGTGGTGACCGAAATTATTCATCCTTGAAGAAAATTATTGTGGCCGGCCATCCTCTTCCTTTCTTCCTCTTTTGTGGTGGCCGAAACTTATCTCTTGCTTGGAGTTCTTGTGGTGGCCGGATACTACTTGGAGAAGAAGAAGAAGAATGAGAGAAAGCTTGTATCCCTTGGAGCTTGGTTGGTGTTTTGTTCTTCGTCCTTGGTGAAGCTTCTTTGTGTTGGCCGAACCTAGCTAGGAGAAGAAGAAGGTGCTTGGTGGTTTCTCATCTCGGAAGATCGTTGCCCACACAACGTCCGAGGTTAGAAGAGGAATACGGTAGAAGATCAAGAGGTCTTTCTAGAAGGTATAACTAGTAATTTTTCTTTCCGCATCATGCTAGTTATTTATGGAAATAATACCAAATACAAGAGGCTTACGATTCTAGTATTTCGAATATGTTTTTCGAAGTTGTGTTCTTTTGTTTTATTTTTCCTTGTGATTTGATTGTTCTTTTCGGTTAACCTAAAGTTATTTTAGGAAATTAAATATTAACTTTCTATAAAAGGTTTTGTCTAGTCGGTGGTGGTTGCTCCCATATCCAAGAAGGCCATGTGC
Organism: Zingiber officinale; assembly: GCF_018446385.1. Taxonomy (NCBI): domain Eukaryota; kingdom Viridiplantae; phylum Streptophyta; class Magnoliopsida; order Zingiberales; family Zingiberaceae; genus Zingiber; species Zingiber officinale. Next base: position 139,461,268 of record NC_055994.1, read on the forward strand.
CTCGCCACGTCAGTACTGGAAACCAATTATGGAAATTAATATTTAATGGAATTAATAACTTAAGGTGATTTGGGTCGAACGTGTTAAGTTCCGCAGGAGACCCAAGTCAAAACCTAAAAGAACGAATAGATTAAGTTTTGGATCAAACGTGTTAAGTTCCGCAGGCGATCCAAAATTTAATTTAAAAGAACACATGGTAGCTAGGAAAAAGTTCAAACCTTTGTACAAAATTTTTGTACAGTGGAACCTCTAGGTTTTCCGAGTAGCAACCAACACGTTCGGCCGACAACGTTCCCCTGGCAACTCGGAAGCGCAGACGGCCAGAGCCAGCTTCTCATCCAACTGCATCTGATGAACCACAGTCCGAGCGAGGCGATGAAGCTCCAGTGCTATCCGGGACGGTCTCTATAGAGAGTACCCCCACGCCGCGTGGCTCTCCAAAGGCTATCTCTGAGGTGTCGCCTTCCAGCCCTCCCCGATCCCTACGGCGTATTAAGCGTTTGGGTGACCGCCCTTCTTCCTCCACCGGTGAGCCGTCCGGTAAGGCCGCTGCGCCCGAGGGTGATCCGAGCGGCCCGAGATTGATAAAAACTATCTTGCGCCTCCCGTCCGAGGAATATATGGCGGCTGTTGATCAGCCAGTAGTCCCCGAGCAACAGATCACCCTTACGGGTCCTCTCGCCAAATCCTGGGAGGACGCTCGGCTCCGAATTGCAATGATGACTCCCGGTCAGCTGGGCGACAGCAATCTACAACAAGCGACCGGGGTATGTTCTTTGCCATATTTGTTATTTGGATTTAGTTTCTAACTTGCTCCTATCCGTTTGTAGAATTGGGTGGAGCAGATTGCAATCAGCAATCGCCTAGCCGAACTGGAGGACGAGCTGAAGAAGCTCAAAGCCGCAGGAGATAGCAGACAGTCAACGGCCGCTCTGGAGAAGGACAAAAAGCTGCTGGAAGCCGAACGGGGTAAGTCCTCCGGCTTGTCGAGCGAAGTGGCTCGACTCGAAGCTTTGGTCAAGCAGCGGGACAAGGAGATAAAGACCGCTACCACCCGGAAGCTTAAAGTCATAGATGACATGGATATGATGAAGGTAGAGAACCGGGGGTTAGAGCAGCGGGTTAAAGGATTGGAAACCTCATTATCCGCCGAACAGGAGGGTCGTTCGGCCGACCAGGCTAGAGCAGAAGGGGCTCTGAAAGATCTTCAAGCTGCCTTCAATGCTTTTAAAGCTACTTTTAAAGAATATCAGGACGGGGAACCTGGCCGATCGGCGGAGGTGCGCAAAGCATTCGTCCGTTCGGATGAATTTGGCGAAAGGTTTAGCGACAAGCTATCCTTAACTTTTGAGGAGGCGATCAAAGTGGCAGTGGAATATCTGAAGACCAAAGGCCACATACCCGCCGAGCTGTCCGTCGAAGATCTGGCGGCTATGATGGGCTCCATCCCCGACTCCCTCTTTAATTTCGATGATAGTGAATGAGGAGCTTACGCAATTTCTCTCAAGTGTACAATCTTTTGTATGCCTGCCGTTAGGGGCGAATATAAGTTTTGTCTGTCCGCCGCTTGGCGTAAACGGATAATCTCCTTATGTTATTTGTTTGTTCGAACCGCGTCCAATCTTTAACTTTCGTCTCGGTCTCAGTTTTCTCGCGTCCAAGTACATTTTATAAAGGAGCCGCTCGGCCGCACGATGTCTTCATTCTTGCCCTTAAGGCAGGCCCGATCATGGGCCGTCCGTTACAACCGAGTAAGACCTTGCAGAAAGCTATCCGTCCGGAGGATTTAGACGGTCCTCCGCTCGGCGGGTTTATAGACGCCGGCTCGTCTCTCGATTTTTAACGTCGGAGCTCGACGGTCTTCCGCTCGGCGGGTTTATAGACGTCGGCTCGTCTCTCAATTTTTAACGTCGGAGCTCGACGGTCTTCCGCTCGGCGAGTTTATAGACGCCGGCTCGTCTCTCGATTTTTAACGTCGGAGCTCAACGGTCTTCCGCTCGGCGGGTTTATAGACGCCGTCTCGTCTCTCGATTTTTAACGTCGGAGCTCGATGGTCTTCCGCTCGGCGGGTTTATAGACGCCGGCTCGTTTCTCGATTTTTAACGTCGGAGCTCGACAGTCTTCCGCTCGGCGGGTTTATAAACGTCGGCTCGTCCCTCGATTTTTAACGTCGGAGCTCGACGGTCTTCCACTCGGCGAACACATTAGCCATCCTTTGAATCATTTTTGCTTCCTGCATTACAAGGACATGGGCGACCAAAATATACACAAAAATGAGTTACATCCGTGCACCTTTCACCCAGCTCGATAAGGCTGGAGATGATTCGCGCTCCATGGCCTATCCAGTTGCCGCCCATCTTCATCCTCCAAATAATAAGCGTCCGAGCGGAGCTTTTCGATGATTTTGAAGGGGCCAGCCCAAGGAGCTTCTAGCTTGCCGACGTCGCCGACCGGCTTCACTTTCTTCTATACAAGGTCACCTACCTGGAATGATCTGGGGATGACGCGTCGGTTGTAATTTTGCTTCATCCGTTGTCGGTACGCCATCAGCCGGACGGACGCCTTGGCTCGCTCCTCGTCAACCCAATCTAGCTCCATGTTCCTCCGCTCAGCGTTGTCGTCATCATAATTCTGGATCCGAGCGGACTCGACGCCAACTTCGACAGGAATAACCGCTTCGCCGCCATACACCAGATGGAAAGGCGTTACTCCAGTTCCTTCCTTCGGTGTCGTTCGGATGGCCCACAAGACGCCTGGCACTTCATCCACCCAGCTACCTCCCATATGGTCGAGCCGAGCCCGCAAAATGCGAAGAATTTCCCAATTGGCTATTTCGGCTTGACCATTGCTTTGGGGATATGCCACAGACGTGAAGTGTTGTTCGATGTCGTAGCTTTTGCACCAATCTTCAAGTAATTTTCCTGTGAACTGCCGTCCGTTGTCGGAAATAAGTCGACGGGGAATGCCGAACCGACAGATGATGTGTTGCCAGATAAACTTCTTGACCATCTGCTCGGTGATCTTGGCTAGCGGCTCAGCCTCCACCCATTTGGAAAAATAATCGATGGCTACTAGTAAAAATTTCCGCTGCCCGGTCGTCATAGGAAACGGACCTACGATATCCATTCCCCACTGGTCGAACGGACAGGACACAGTAGCTGCTTTCATTTCCTCTGCCGGTCGGTGGGAGAAGTTATGGTACTTCTGGCAAGAGAGGCATGTCGACACGGTCCGAGCGGCGTCTGCTTGTAAGGTTGGCCAGAAGTATCCGGCCAGCAGGATCTTCTTAGCCAATGATCGTCCGCCCGGATGTCCCCCGCACGATCCTTGATGCACTTCTTGGAGGATGTATGTCGCGTCTTCCGAGCTTACGCATTTCAACAGCGGGCGAGAGAAAGCCTTCTTATACAGTTGATCTCCAATGAGCGTGAACCGACCGGCTCTCCTCCTCAGTAGCTGGGCATCATCTCGATCGGATGGTGTAGCGCCCGAGCGGAGAAACTCCATGATGGGTGTCCGCCAGTCGCTCGGAAACGAGAGGCCCTCCATCCGGTCGACGTGAGCCACCAGTGAAACTTGTTCGATTGGCTGCTGAATGGCGACCGACATTATTGAGCTTGCGAGTTTGGCTAACTCATCGGCCGCTTGGTTCTCTGCTCGGGGTATCTTCTGGATAATAACTTCTCTGAAGTCGGCTTTGAGTTTCTCGAAGGCTTGAGCGTAAAGCTTGAGTCGAGCGTTGTTGATTTCAAAGGAGCCTGAGAGTTGCTGAGCGGCCAACTGCGAATCCGAATGAAGCGTTACCCGACCGGCACCCACATGCCGAGCTGCCTGCAAGCCGGCTATGAGGGCTTCATACTCTGCTTCATTGTTTGTAGCTTTATAATCCAGTCGGATGGATAAGTGCATCTTTTCTTCTTGGGAAGAGAGCAGCAACACTCCAATCCCGCTTCCGAGCCGAGTGGACGATCCGTCCACATATATTCTCCACATAGGTTCTGGCTCTGGATTCTGCACCTCAGTCACAAAATCTGCTAAGGACTGCGCTTTAATTACCGAGCGGGGTTGATATTGAATGTCGAATTCACTTAACTCCATTGTCCACTTAATAAGCCGTCCGGACGCTTCTGGATTCAATAATACTCGTCCGAGCGGACTATTAGTTTTGACAATGATGGTATGCGCCAGGAAGTATGGACGAAGGCGCCGGGCGGCGAGGACCAGAGCGAAGGCCAACTTCTCGAGCCCAGTGTAGCGAGATTCGACATCTTTTAAAATATGGCTCAGAAAATATACAGGCTCTTCTCCGCTCGCCCTCACTAGCGCCGAGCCGACGGCTTGCTCGGTTGAAGATAAGTATATACAAAGTGGCTCACCCGCGGCTGGCTTGGCTAGTACCGGAAGAGAACCCAAATATGTCTTCAGATCTTCGAACGTCCGATCGCATTCTTCGTCCCAGTGAAACTTGGTGGCCTTGCGCAAGATTTTGAAAAAGGGCAAGCTCCGATCGGCAGTCTTGGAGATGAATCTGGACAGAGCAGTTATCCGACCGGTCAGACGCTGCACTTCCCTCAGATTTCTTGGAGACGGCATATCTTGTAAGGCTTTCACTTTGCTAGGATTTGCTTCGATGCCCCGCTCGGTCACTATGTAACTCAAGAAACGCCCTCCTTTTGCTCCGAACAGGCACTTCTGTGGGTTTAACTTAACGCCATATTTCCGCAGCGTTCTGAAAGTCTCCTCCATATCTTTAAAGAGGTCGGCCGCTCGGACAGACTTAATAAGAATGTCGTCCACATATACTTCCAGATTTCGCCCGATCTGCTCTTTGAACACTTTGTTCATCAGACGCTGATATGTGGCTCCCGCGTTCTTCAATCCGAACGGCATCACATTATAGCAATAGGTGCCGTCGGCTGTAACGAAGCTGACTTTTTCTTGATCTTCACGGGCGAGCGACACCTGATGATATCCTTGATAAGCGTTGAGCATGCATATCAACTCGCAGCCGGCCGTAGAGTCCACCAATTGATCGATCCGGGGCAGGGGATAAAAATCCTTTGGGCATGCCTTGTTAAGGTCCCGGAAATCGATGCACACTCTCCACTTATTGCCGGGCTTGGAGACAAGCACCACGTTCGCCAACCAGCTCGGGAATTGGACCTCGCGTATGTGGCCGGCCTCCAGGAGTTTTTCCACCTCTGCTCGGATGATGATATTCTGCTCGGCGCTGAAATCCCTCTTTCTCTGCTTTACCGGCCGAGCATCCGGTCGGACATGGAGCTCATGCTGCGCTATACTTGGTGAAATTCCAGGCAGCTCATGCGTCACCCAGACGAAGACATCATGGTTTCTCTGGAGGCATTGGATCACTTCCTCCTTCTGGCTCGCCTCCAGGTCGGACGCGATGAATGTCGTGGCCTCCGATCGGGTCGGGTGAATTTGTATTTTCTCTTTTTCTTCATAAATCAAAGAGGGTGGCTTTTCAGTGATAGCGTTCACCTCGATCCGGGGCGTCTTCCGAGCGGCATTGGCTTCTGCTTGGACCATCTCGACGTAACATCGCCAAGCTGCCAGTTGATCCCCTTGTACTTCCCCCACTTTGTCCTCGACGGGGAACTTGATCTTCTGGTGGAAGGTGGAAACGGCCGCTCGGAATTCACTGAGAGCCGGTCGCCCCAATATGACGTTGTATGCCGACGGAGAATCCACTACGACGAAGTTTGCAGTACGCGTCCTTCTGAGCGGCTCCTCTCCCAGCGATATGGCCAGCCGGATCTGTCCGACCGGCTGAACTTCATTGCCCGTAAACCCATAAAGGGGGGTTGTCATGGGCAGTAGCTCGGCGCGTTCAATTTGCAGTTGATCGAACGCCTTTTTGAATATGATGTTGACCAAGCTTCCTGTGTTAATAAAAACGCGGTGAATAGTGTAATTGGCTATTACCGCTTTGATAAGAAGAACATCGTCATGGGGGACTTCAACTCCTTCCAAGTCCCTGGGTCCGAAACTAATTTCAGGTTCGCTCGCCCGTTCTTGGCTGCAGCCGACCGCATGGATCTGGAGCTGCCGGACGCTCGCCTTCCTTGCTCGGTTGGAATCTCCTCCGGTCGGCCCACCAGCTATGATGTTGATCTCGCTTCGGGAAGTATTGCTTCTATTTTTTTCTTCCCGAGCGGACGGTCGGGGCCGTTCTCTGGACATCCGGAGATTCTCCCGCCTTGGAGAGCGATGTCGCTCGGGCGTCTGTTGTTGTTGTCACCTGTCTATTATCGTTCGATCGGCTTCACGAGGCCTCTGTCGCCTGTCGGCTGATGGCGATCGGCGACCGCCGCTTCTGGGAATGGGGTGGGCGATCAAAGGAAGACTACGGCAATCCCTGGTGTTATGTGTGTCCGTCCGGTGGAAGGAGCAGAACATTGGGGTCTATTTCTTCTTTGGCTTGGGCCGAGCGGCAGCTACCTCTTGCACTTGGGACCTAGCATGGGGAGAGCGGATTGCTTCGGCCCTCGGTCCTCTTGGCGGCTGTGAGCAATGTGCGGCTTCCGCTCGGCCGGAGGAGCTCGCTCGGTTGGAGTTTCCTTTCTTCGGGCAGCTTGGGCTTCCTCCACATTGATGTATTCGTTGGCCCGGTGTAGCATATGATCGTAATCTCCGGGCGGCTTCCGAACGAGTGAGCGGAAGAAGTCCCTGTCCACGAGGCCTTGTGTAAATACGTTCATCATTGTCTCTGAGGTGGCTGTTGGAATGTCCATGGCCACCCGGTTGAACCGCTGGATATAAGCTCTGAGCGGCTCTCTTGGTTCTTGTTTGATGGCGAACAAGCTGACACTCGTCTTCTGGTAACGCCGGCTGCTGGCAAAGTGGTGGAGGAAGGCCGTACGGAAATCTTTGAAGCTTGTGATGGACCCGTCCGGCAACCTCCGAAACCACCGTTGAGCCGATCCCGAGAGAGTGGTAAGAAAAACTCGGCACTTCACCCCATCGGTATATTGGTGAAGGGTAGCAGTGTTGTCGAATTTACCCAAATGATCGTCTGGATCGGTGGTTCCATTGTATTCGCCGATCGTCGGAGGCACATAGTGCTTGGGCAGAGGATCTCGTAGAATTGTCTCTGAGAATTGTCGGTTGATCCGCTCAGGTGATGCGTCCGCTCGGGGGGCTTTCCCTTTTCTGCTATCTCGTCTCGGCATTTCATCCGAAGATGATCCCCGATCTCTATTAGCTGTTGCAGCTTCAGGCGTGCGGAATAGGGCCCGATGGAATGCAACGGTGGCCTGAGGTGCTTCCGCTCGACCGCCTGATGCTGATGTTGCTTGCTGCTCTGCCCGCTCAGCTTGTGACTTCTGTTTTTGTTCCACAAGCTTAGCGGCCCTTAACTCGATCAAATCATCGAGTTCCTCTGTGGAAAGCGTCACCGTGTGTTGTCGTCCAGCGTCGTCCATTGCCTCCGATCGGATGCAGGAGTGTTCCCACAGACGGCGCCAAATTGATCATGTCCGAAAGCTGGATCAACGGACGCTGGGCACGTGGCGCTCTCCGAGTCGCTGGCGTAGATCTCCGATTGGTCGTACGAAGCTCCGGCGAACCTGCACAGAAGTCGAGCCAGGACGGGGTTCCCAGCGGCGACCCTCCGACGCTCAAGTCAGGTAAGCGGACAGCAAAAGGTGGCTCCGAATATCAAAGAATGCGTACCTCCGGCGAAGTATAAGGCTCCTTATATAGAGCGGTGAAAGAGCTCACGCACACCTACCGAGGCAAACACGTGTCCTTAGCCCATACCTCGGTATGTGTTTGTCAGAAAGCTTACCTGACACCATACTGCTACAGTCCAGGCACGTCTTCAATGGGACAGCAGAACACCTCATCACCAGACTAGGAGTATGGCCTATTCATAGGACTAGACGGCCGTCATAAGATGTTCCTTGTCCTTCTCTCCCTACCCCATGCCGGGGCTTCCGTCCGGTCAGCTGGACGGGGCGTCCCGTCCGGCCAGCCCTCATCTTACGCCCGGCCGGACGGCACTCACATCCCTTCCGGCCTTCCGTTTGCATCGGTATGCTGGGGAGATCTTCGGTAAGGTGTCATGTAGGGACTGCTAGCAGTATGTTACCTTGTCTTCGGCCAAGCATGACTTCCGCTCGGCCCATCGTTACTGTTCAGTCGAGCGCCGGAACTCCGACTCCTGTCAGGGCGCCTTTTGCCCTCGGTTATTCATCGGTCGGTCGGCCGGGAGGTCGGCCCATCCTTCTCCGGTCGGCCGCTCGGTTCGTCCTTCTCCGGTCGACCCCCTAGCCTTTTGACTTCCACGTGGCGTTGACCCCTCAGAATGAGGATCCCCTGTTCTATCCGCCGGATCACTTAGTTTTCTTTTTTATGATTTTCGATGATAGAAAAATTTGTATTAACTAGGAAAACTTAATCTAGCATACACAAATAAAGATTGACGAAACATTGCCAATGAAAATGACAAAACAAAAAAACTTGACTCTGATATCAATTGATAGTTTTTGTAAAACCTAAGCAGCATGGATCTTCGCTTCATCAATTACACATCACATAAGAAAAATAAATACATAAACATAATAGACAAAAAACTTGAATGAAGAGTCATATCCTTATTGTGGAAGAAGATGCAGGAAAGGAAGATCTTCCAAGGGGCTTAAAGGATAACAGCGCCATAAAGCTTCTTGTTAATGGGGAATAAGAAACTATGTAAAGATGATTCCCTAAGCCTTTGGAGTCCAACCCTATATATAGTGGATATCTATTATCAGTCCACAGATAATAATAGATGTGGGACTATAAGTCCATATATATACTGAACACCCCTGGCCAAGGGCTTCAGGTGCCTTAGCATGAGAGAAGAGATACTCTGGTCCACAAATGCTGGATCATCCCTGTATTGGTGAGAGGTATGCCTCCCACCAATCCACCTTTCCTAGTCCGGATCAGGAAAAATGGTCCAGAGAATCTCATTCCCTAGCATAAGTGGATGTGACTTCCTCCGAATGCCCCATGTAGTGGGGCGGTGACTCTTGCTTCCCTAGTGCGGCTGCTCGTGGTCAAGCGCCACATGTGCCCATGGGTTAATTCAATCCTATCCTTAATTACGGGCAGGGCTCGTAATGTGCCCAACATTTTTTTTATGATTTTTTAAATCTCTCGTCTACTCAATAGAATTTTAATTTTAGGATTTAGAGATTAAATATAGTATTAAATATATAAAAAAATTAAATAAAAAAAAATTAGATGCATATAGGTCCACATTCTTTGTGTATTTAATTTTTTTCGATTTAAAAGTTTTTTTAAACTTAGGAGATTGCAAAAAATCATAACGAAAGGTTGCTAAGATCGAATTAACCGTGCCCATCCTAGGTGGCTGGCCATGGCGCACGAGATGGCTATTTGTACATGAGCGAGAAGATATTATGAGTTAGCGACCCAATCGATTAACGATTGAATCTGCTGATGAAAATTGCTAAATTTCTTATAGTGATAGGCCCAGAGTCGAATCTGCTGATAATTGCTAAATTTCTTATAGTGATAAGCCCAGAGTTAGAGGATATCCTAGCAATAATAGAAATATTTTAAGGGTGCATTTGGTATTTGGTTGAGAGTTATCGTTGATGATTTTGACTATTCATTTGTTTAGGTAATGAACTATTTCTGAGTAATCTTGCATGCATCAGGGTATGTCAGTAATCCGGAATAAGATTACCTCGGTTTTTGGATTTTTTTTTTTTCTCTATTCCGATTTTATCGTCAATTCAACCGCGTTTGTCGTTGTCGAACACCGCCTGCCGAACGCCATCGTTGAACGTCGTTGCCGAACCGCGTCGATTGCCGCCGAACGCTACCTGCTTGCCGAATGCCGCCTGCCGCCGAACGCGGCCTGCCTGCCGAACGTTGTCGCCGAACGCCGCCTACTTGCCGAACGCTGCCTACCTACCGAACGCTGCCTGCCTGTCGAACGCCGTCGCCAAACGGCGTCGCTGAACACCGCCTGCCGAATGTCGTTGCCGGGAGATGGAGATGGTAAGCGGCTCACTGGACGAAGTGGCAGGCGACTCGGCTGGCCGAACCAAACAATAATATTAGATTATATGATTACCTAATATTCAGGTCACTAAGATTATATATATATATATATATATATAATAACCTTGAATTAAATGCATTTATCTTTTATAATAGTCAAACTCAGAGTTACACGTTATACTTCTAATAGATAAAATTATAGCATATATTAATGTCTTATCAAGCAAGGCATTATATATGGCAAAAGATAAAATCGTCGTCTAGAATAGCCCCACACTTGCATGCTGAAAAAGAGTAAATCACAGGAGCAAGACACTATCATATGTAGTAATAGTTAAATTAATCAAATCTGTACTATAAAGAATTGAATGTTATTGGCTATTCATCTTTCCTATACCAACCACAAATTATAATTACATTACGTAGAGTCAGGGGCGGAACCAGAAAAAAAATTTCAGGGGGGTTAAATTATACATATATTTTTTTTACGACTAAATAAAAATATTTAATAATTAAAATTTTATATCAACTCTTACATAATATACGATACTACAGTCTACAGAAACTATACACATAAAGTCTGAAATCTAACGAACAAAGGAGTTAACCTCTAGACTCTAGTCTATTCATTTCCACTGTGTTGATCCCTCCAAGGCTCCAACTCTTGCATAATATATGTTGCTGTAGAAACTGCAGCCAAATAAACATGAGCGTCACTCACATAAATCATAATATGCATGGAATTCTTATGAGATATAGTGTAGAACAGAGCAAAAAAAAAAGAGGTTCAGAATTTTGAGGAATCAATGATGAACAAAGAACACTTTAATAGCAAATGTTTCTATCAATACAGAAGCAATAAGAAATAGGTCTACATCTCATTTTGCAACCCACTTGATGACTAACAACAGGAAACACTCTCCATGCAAAAACTATTAGCCATTTAGCCTATTAAGTTAATCACAACCAAATAACCAATTGATCTTATTGAACACTTAGGATTCTCATTTAAACCATATAACAGGCTGCAATACTAATACTTGCAATATCTGATTGAAATGATATTATTAGAGTTTACCAAGAGTCCAAGAGACTAGAACTCGAGAGCCTTTCCCTTGTCCCACTTAATACTAGACCGATTCTCCATAACCTGATAAATTAACATTTAGAACATTTAATCTAACTTGCAAGAGAAAAAAACTAGAAGTTTAGGAAAGATTAGTCTACCTTTCTTCCATAGGTGAGCTTCATTTCCGGGTTGGCACAGAAGTCTGCGACGGTAGTCAGTACAAGAGGAGGCAATTGGATTCTACGAGACTGCATTTGTTGAAAATGTTGTAATATTTGTTCATTTTCAATTGTAGAAAAAATATCCTTTTCAATGTATACAACTAGACTGTCATTCATCCATTCATCTCCCATTCTATTGCGTAAATCAGTCTTCACAGTCTTCATTGCAGAAAACACTCGTTCAACCGAAGCAGTTGCAACTGGTAAAACTAATGCCAACTCTATCATACGATAAACCAATGGGAACACCAAATGTTTTTCAGTCTCAACCAATTTCTGAGCAAGAATTCCCAAGTCATCAATTGAAGAAAAGTAAGGATCATCCCGCAGATTATAAAAGTAACTCATAAGTTGTTGTTCCAAAGATAAATAATCAGTACCATAGAAGTCCTCGGGATAAAAATCAGCAAGATGGATGAGTTTGTGAACATCAAATTGAGAGAAAGAATTTCTTGGATGAAGACATGATATGCAACCAAGTAATTCTGTACTAACTGTTGGGACCTTGACGCCCGCTAGAGGGGGGGGGGGGGGGGAATAGCGTCTCACCAAATCGATGGCTTCCTACGTATTCGTTAGTGCGCAAGCGGAATAATACAATACAAATTACGAATACGAAAGCTAAAGATAAAGAAAAGAACAAGCAAACCAAAGCACGTCGATGTAACGTGGTTCGGAGATGATGCTCCTACTCCACGGCTGTCCGTAAGGTGGACGATCCCTCAATCCGTCGGTGGATTAGTCCCCGGAAACTCCGGCTAGCTCAAACCGCTCCTTGTGGGTGGAGAAACCTCACCACAACTTCAACCAAGAACACTTGGACACAAGAGATCCTTGAGTACTTTAGTGACTACTAATTAGGCTTTAACCAAGTCTAATTTCGTCAACTTCAACCAAGCTTCCAATGCTTGGTTATATAGGCCACGGGTTAGAAAACCCCGCCTACCAGTCGACTGCCAAAACATGCAGTCGACTGCCCTTCGTGGAAATTCGACCGTTGTAACCCAACGTCTCGATACCAACCCTCTGTTCGCTACCAGTCGACTGCACCAGTCGACTGCACCAGTCGACTGCACCAGTCGACTGATGAAACCACCAGTCGATTGCTACAGTACTGCTACAGTAACGCTACAGTACTGCTACAGTAAACCCTAATTTTGGAATTTTGCCTCGAGTACATCCACTCAGCACTCGTTCTCGCCCGACCAACCTAGACCTAGCCTTCTAGCCTCCTCCATCAGCCTTGTGTCCCTCGGATGCCTCCTCATCCTTCACGTCTTGCCTTCTGGAGCTTCCATCGGCCTTGTCATTGTTGTCGGGTCTTCCTTTGCCAAGAGGTCGCGCCTCCGGGACTTCATCCATTGCCAAGTCACACTTGGACTTACGTTGCCAAGACTACATGCTTGGACTTACACCGCCAAGACTCATCCTTGGACTTTCCTCCTTTGCCAAGATCACACTTGGACTTACGTTGCCAAGACTACATGCTTGGACTTACACCGCCAAGACTCACCCTTGGACTTCCCTTGTTGTACCTGTATCCTGCACACTCACAATGCATATCAAATACAACAATAAACCTAACTTAAACCTTTGCCCAAACATCAAAACCTAGGGTACCCAGATTGCTCCAACAATCTCCCCCTTTTTGATGTTTGGCAACCCGTTTAAGTTAGGGAAACAATATAGCAATACATATGCAAATAAATATATGTAATCTACACATGCATAAATCATGGAACCTAATCCTATGCTCCCCCTTCACCTAAGCTCCCCCTTGAGCTAGGATTTCTTGCAAAGGTAAACTTCTCCCCTTTTGCTAATAAATGAGCAATCGCTCCCCCTTCACCTAAGCTCCCCCTTGAGCTAGGATTTCTTGCAAAGGTATGTAAGTTTCCCACTTAAACCTAAACTTCTCCCCCTTTGCCATACATCAAAAAGAGCTCCAACAATATCCCAATTATTGGACTCTTTGACCTCTAATGACCATAAACATCATGTATTAATCCCCCATAAGATTACATACATGTTCACCACTCTTTTGGTCATTTTCTAATGCTTGAAAAATATTTTCAGACCGTATCAGTCGACTGCAAGAAGTACCAGTCGACTGCCCCCATGAAAATGAGTTTACAGAGACATTCTGTGCTCGTGAACAGTGTTACCAGTCGACTGGTACACTATTCATGAAAAAATCAACATTTTCTGGCCAACTTCAGAAATGCACCAGAAATTCCACAGATCTCCAAAAATCCCCAAATTTTGTGGAGAGGTCTATTATATCAATATCTACTTGGGAAAAAAATATATATAAATATATCTATCACCAATCCCAAGATTGACACAAAACACAAAACTAGCTAAAAAGTTCAATTGAACCTTGACCTAAAGTCCTAGTTTTGGCTTCCTCTTGATGTATTTGCCCATACTAAACCATAATGCATCACTAGCATTAGTTTATATGGCATCTATACATCAAAAACTAATTTTCATGCAATATGAACTCAATTCATATTTCTATGCATGAAACTCAACTCAATTGTGCCAACCCACTATGTTAGAGACTTAAGTCCGTCTCCTAACCACTTGGTACATTTGATAACCCATCTACCATGGGTCCCAAAGGCTCTTCCTAACCTTAGGAATCTTAACCTTAGTCACCTCCCTTGGTGACTCATCCACTATGGCTAGGTCACTTCGATGCACCTCGGGTGACACTTGGCCTACTAAACTCACCTTCTTAACCTTAGACACCTTGTCTTTGATTAATTTCTTCTTGTCCTTAATCTTGGACACTTCATCCTTGCTATAATTATATGTTACCCTAGCATATTCCTTCTTATTGGCCTTGGATGACTCTCCCTTGTCCTTGGTAACACCTCTCATACCAATGTCATGTGCTACCTTAACACTTGACCTCCTTTTGGTCTTGGAAAAGATTTTTATGTTTCCAAAGCGTAACTCCCCCTAAAAATATGGTCAAACTTTCATCATTGCACCAACAATGACTTGGGGTTTCTAAATAATTAGGAAAACCAAAACTCGAAGTTTTAAGGGTCAAAAATTCAATAATGAAACTAAACCTCAACCGAAACTTCACTTTAGTTTTTCTTAACCAATCCATACTTGTTTTCATCATGAAAACTCATGTAGACATTATTTAGGGTATACTTTATCAGGGAAAAATAGTTTTCTATTAAAATACTTTCTATTTTCAAAGATTGACACAAATTTGAAAACTCTTGAAAACTTCAATGTTTTCTCCTAATATGTGTCTAACTTTTCAATGATGATTACTATCAAAAGATAGTCTTCACAAAGGTTTTTCAAAAGTATTTTGAAATCATTTTCAAAACCAATATCCAACCACGTTCTTTGGGCTCAATGCACATGACTTGTACATTAGCTTTCCCAATGATTGGAAGACACATAACTATGTGTTTTGATGAACCTAAAACTCAACAAGATGCACTAGATCAACATCTTGAGTTTTGTTCATCATCTTAACATCTCACTTGTATCTAACGTGTATTAAAACACATACAAGTCACCTTATAGTTCTTTGTGAGATGTATATTTGGTCTTGCCCTAAACTAAGGGATCATGCATCTCTATCTAGGCATTGTAAAAATCATGATCATCCATCTAGGATGTCACTTGATATGATCCCTCTTGTTGGAACACTTCCATACATAATAAATGTCTTTTGTCCTTAATCAGAAGGAAATTGACATACTGCATGATGATTAATGACATACATCAAAATAAGTAATTTTCAAAAGCAAAGCATGTTATAGCTACATGATGTATGTATGACATGACATGGTATTTTTGTATTTTTCATAATAAAATGTGAATGCTAAATATAATGTCATGGCATATGATGGGCAAACAATCATGGTAAGTTAACATAAATAAAATTTACCTAGATTACCTATCTAAGTATTCTTAACGCTAGCTAACTCAAAATTTAACCCTAGATTGCCTAATTTTATCAAGAAAATGTCAAACCCCAACTTGACATTTCTTTAATTTCTTTCTAAATTTGTGCCATTTTAAGTTAAACAAATTCCTCAAAGTATGGCACATTTTACTCTTTCCAAGAGTAAATGAAATCAAATTAAAACTTAGATTCGCCTTTAACCTTCTAAGAAAATGTCAAATTCCAAATTTGGCATTACTTTTGCTTCTCTCTAGTGTATCAATTTAAATTATATTTAACTCCTCAAATTTTGACACATATATTACTCTTTCAAAGAGTAACCCAATAACCTTTTTCTTTTTCAAAGGTTAACAATAACCTTGAAATGCTCTCAAGTGTCAACTTTACAAACGTTGGGTTAACTACCTTTCCAATTGGAGTTGACACTCTCTAACCTATCTAGGGTGTAGAGAATATGCTCTTAGGAACCCAAAACCTATTGGTGCTCCTTGGATGCTCTAGGTACTCACTAGGGATGACTTCCATAGATACCTTCCTAAGGACCTTTCTAGGCTTCTTAGAAACCTTGGTCACTTCCACTAGGTCACTTCTAGGGCTAACTCCCCTTGTAACCTTATTTGTGACTTTGTTTAGCCTTTTTGGAGCCTTAGTCACCTTTACTAAGTCAACTCTAGGGATGACCTCCCTTGTGACCTTCTTTGTGACATTATTAGACTTCTTAGAAGTGTTAGTCACATTGGTCTTTGCAAAAGTACTCTTAGGGACAACTTCCCTTGTACTTTTAGCTTGACCACTAAACCTAGGGTTGGTCCCATAACTATATGGAACCCTATGAAAGGAAGTCACATCCTTCTTGGCTTTAGGTTTGTATCCCAAACCTATATAGCCATTGGATGGCTCTTGTCTAGCTTTTCCTAGGTTATGCTCATTTTGACCCCTAAGAATATTTTCCATTCTTGCTAGGGTTCTTTCTAAATTATCAAGTCTTGACCTCAAGACTTGGTTTTCCGTCATTGAATCCATAGACTTGGATTTTTATTGACCCCTATGAGTATTTCTATATCTAGGCATATATCTATAATCCTTAGAGTTATTGCCTAAATTGTTATTTACCTTCCTAGCCTTAGGTGTGATAAATCTAGCATGAGCAGGGATATATTTATCCTTAGATTTATCATGCATTCTATTTTCATGATAAATAGCATTATAACGATTTAAATTTGAACTAGCATTCAAGTTAGGGTTTACCTCCCTTACCCTTGAAGCTCTCTTCTTCTCCCACTTCTTCAAGTGCACCAATTTCTTGAGCTCTCCTCTCCTTGGGCACTTTGTGTGGTAGTGACCCCACTCACCACATGTAAAGCACCTAATGTGCTTCTTCTCCTCCTTCTTCTTCTTCCTACAACTCACATTAGTTTCTAAATTAACTTTAGTGAGTTTAGGGTTTACCTCCTTTACCTTCTTGAGTGAATGACACCTACTCTTGTAGTGCCCCATCTTACCACACTCAAAGCATTTGATGTGGTCCTTTGTGCTCTTCTTGGTAGTTGAGGTGGAGGGTTGAGATTCCAAGATCTCCTCTTCCTTGGATTGCTCTTCTTCCTCTTCACTTGAAGATGTCGATGATTCCACTTCTTCCTCCCTTGAAGATGTGGATGATACCTCCTCATCTTCCTTCTCCTCCTCGGATGTTGACCTTATGTCAACATCGGATTGGTCATTCTCTTCTTGGACCAATGAGCCCTTCTCCTTGGACTCCTCTACTCCTTGGAATTATGACGGGTCTTCATGATAGGCGATGATCTTTTTCCAAAGATCACATGCACTTGTGCATTCACCTACACTCACAATGATATTAGAAGGTAGTAAATTATGCAAAATTCTCGTTACCTCCTTGTCTGCCTCCGATTGCTCTCGTTGCTCTTCGGTCCAATGCCGAGGTCGGAGGCGTTTACCATTCTTGTCCGTAGGAGCTTCAAATGGGTCACTCAAGACAACCCATTGATTCCAATCCATTTGGAACCATGTCTCCAACCGCTTCCTCCAATAATTGAAGTCTTCTTTGTCATACGGAGGTGGAATTCGGATATCCCATCCGAGCGGTCCTTCGGACTCCATCTTCTTCTTCCTCTAGCTTCTTGCTCTCTTGGCGGTTAGTCCGTAGAAGAGCGACCTCGCTCTGATACCACTTGTTGGGACATTGACGCCCGCTAGAGGGGGGTGAATAGCGTCTCACCAAATCGATGGCTTCCTACGTATTCGTTAGTGCGCAAGCGGAATAATAGAATACAAATTATGAATACGAAAGCTAAAGATAAAGAAAAGAACAAGCAAACCAAAGCACGTCGATGTAACGTGGTTCGGAGATGATGCTCCTACTCCACGGCTGTCCGTAAGGTGGACGATCCCTCAATCCGTCGGTGGATTAGTCCCCGGAAACTCCGGCTAGCTCAAACCGCTCCTTGTGGGTGGAGAAACCTCACCACAACTTCAACCAAGAACACTTGGACACAAGAGATCCTTGAGTACTTTAGTGACTACTAATTAGGCTTTAACCAAGTCTAATTTCGTCAACTTCAACCAAGCTTCCAAAGCTTGGTTATATAGGCCACGGGTTAGAAAACCCCGCCTACCAGTCGACTGCCAAAACATGCAGTCGACTGCCCTTCGTGGAAATTCGACCATTGCAGCCCAACGGCTCGATAACTACACCAGTCGACTGATGAAACCACCAGTCGACTGCTACAGTAACGCTACAGTGCTGCTACAGTAAACCCTAATTTTGGAATTTTACCCCGAGTACATCCACTCAGCACTCGTTCTCGCCCGACCAACCTAGACCTAGCCTTCTAGCCTCCTCCATCAGCCTTGCGTCCCTCGGATGCCTCCCTATCCTTCACGTCTTGCCTTCTGGAGCTTCCATCGGCCTTGTCATTGTTGTCGGGTCTTCCTTTGCCAAGAGGTCGTGCCTCCGGGACTTCATCCATTGCCAAGTCACACTTGGACTTACGTTGCCAAGACTACATGCTTGGACTTACACTGCCAAGACTCATCCTTGGACTTTCCTCCTTTGCCAAGATCACACTTGGACTTACGTTGCCAAGACTACATGCTTGGACTTACACCGCCAAGACTCACCCTTGGACTTCCCTTGTTGTACCTGTATCCTGCACACTCACAATGCATATCAAATACAACAATAAACCTAACTTAAACCTTTGCCCAAACATCAAAACCTAGGGTGCCCAAATTGCTCCAACACTAACTTCTGAAAAATGATTATTCATCTCTTGTATAATTAAATCAACAATCTATCATTCAAATTTGCAACCATGATAACATTAATAATCAATGAAATATCTTTAACAAAAAAAATAGATTTTTAGAAATAATACCTGACAAAAAATTTCCACACGATAATGATGAAAATTGGTGATGAGTTGCCCTCTACGCCTACTATGACCACGAGTTAGCATGTTGTCCTCCATATCAAGTATTGGAATCATATTCAATTCACAAAATGTGTTAACTTGTTCCAAAATTATCTGCCATCTATCTTCCCTGAAGTCTTGTAGTCGACATTTCACACTTCTAACCAAGGACATGGCTTGAACAATATTTTGATCCCCTTGTTGTAAAGGAAGTGATAACTCATTTGTAATTCCCAATATATATTTCATCAAATGTAACACAAAAAAAAATTGATAACTCTCCATCTTCTCAATTAAACCTACGGCAACACTTTTATTTGCAGAATAAGAGGCGTCATCATATACATTTCCTAACACTTCTATCACTGAAGACCACATAGAGCATAAACGAAGTAATGTTAAGTAGTGTGATCCCCAACGAGTATCTCCAGGTCTTGCTAAACTAGTTTCTTGATTTTTTCCTTTTCCACTAGTAATTTCTCCACTTTCCAATTCAGCAATTATTTTATCATGTTGAATCTTTCTAAGCTGATCTCTCCTCTTACAAGATGCTCCAGATATATTCACAATCATAGTGATATACCCAAAAAATTCACTCACAGTAAAATTGTCATGGGCAACAGCAACAAGAACTAATTGGAGCTAGTGAGAGAAACAGTGAACATACATTACAAATGGATTTTCTTGTAGTATCAGAGATTTCAATCCATTGAACTCACCACGCATATTTGAAGCTCCATCATATCCTTGGCCTCTCAATCTAGATAATGATAAACCATGTTGCACAAATAAAGCATCAATAGCCATTTTCAAAGAATGAGAACTGGTGTCAGGCACATGCACAACTGCAAGAAATCGTTCAATCACACATCCTTTTTTATTCACATACCTCAAAACAACTCTCATATGCTCCTTCACTGAACTGTCCTTAGCCTCATCAACCATCAAAGAAAAGAATTTATCTCCAATATCATTGATTATAGCAAGTGTAATCTCTGAAGCACAAGCACGTGTTAAATCCTTTTGAATTTTTGGAGAAGTCAATTGATTATTTGCAGGAGCATTTTGTTTTATAACTTTAGAAACCTCTTCATTTCGTTGACTATACCATTCAAGCAACTCAAGAAAATTACCTCTATTTGAAGAACTAGTTGACTCATCGTGTCCACGAAAGGGCAACTCTTGCTTCAATAGAAAGCGTGTCATATCCAACATTGCTGTTAAACGAGTTCGATAATCAATTTCCATATCGCGACTATGTACCCGTAAAATATTTCCCACACTATGCCTTTGATCTTGAAAAGCCTCAAATTGTATTCTAGCTCCATTGTGACAACTATTCACAGTCCCCATATGACGATTGAATCTTTCTAATGCCCTTTTCCAATTGTTGTATCCAACTATTCTAAAATCCTTGCTCGTTTTAAGCATGCAAAACTCCTCGAAAGGTTTCTTACTTTTTAAGGATGGAGTAACTTTATCTAAAGATATGTCTCTGTAGACATCAAAGGAGATAAAGGAAATAAAGGCAGTTCTTTATGCTACGGCTGTTGGAAGCCTAATGTATGCTATGTACGAGATCAGAAATCTGTTTTGCCAAAGGCATAATTAGCAGATATCAAAGTAACCCTGGACAAGGACAGTGGACTGCAGTAAAGCATATATTGTAGTGCCTTAGAGGCACTAGAGATTATATGCTAGCTTACAAGACAGTTAATTTGGTCCTTGTGGGTTGCATGGATTTTGACTTCCAATCGGATAGGGACAATAATAAGTCAACCTCGGGGTTTTGTGTTTACTTTAGGAGGTAAAGTCATAACTATGGAAGAGTGATAAGCATAGGTGTTTTTCTGGACTCCACCATAGAAGCTTAGTATATGGCAAGCCTCTGAGGTAGCTATAAAAGCTGAATGACTCAATAATCTCAAGATAGACTTAGATATGATTTCTGGTTTGTCCAAAGATTATTACAATTTATTGTAATAATATTGGTGCAGTAGCAAACTCGAAGAAACCATAAGTCTATAAAGGCAAGTAAACACAATAGAGCGCAAGTACCACCCAATACGAGAAATCATATAAACGAGGAGAAGTTGTTGCTGCCTAGATTGCATCAGGTGATGACCTATAGATCCTTCCACCGAGGTCCTTAAGGCAAGAGCTTTTGATGGACATGTTGAAGGGTTAGGAATCAGATGTATGGCAGCAGATATGACATCTTAGTCTTTTAGTATAAGTGGGAGATTGTTAGGGTGTATACTAAAAGCCTAGCTTTTGGTATAAACATTTATCTAGTAATAAGAATCACATTGGTCAAATGTCTACATTTATGATAAATGTAGTTGTTCAATTAATTTATATTGTAGATAACATGGTGTGTGGTGTCACACACAGAGGATCATGTTATTAGTACCTTATAAATTATAAACAGTAGCTCACGACCAAAATGGAAAGGAACAAACCATTAGAAGGTTGTAGTGTAATTAGGTATCAGTTTATCTTGACTGTATAATTACACTAGTACACTTAGAGTGTATTGAGTAGGACCATTTGAGGTCGTTTCCTTTATACTGATTTTATAAAGAAACAAAGACCTCGGTTATTATGGAAGTGTGTGCTCTTAATCCTAATATACTAACAAGCACATATATTTGATATTTATTTCTTTAATTTATCAATGGGTGAGATTTAGTTCGATGAATCAATAAGCCCGATAAGTTGGGAAATGGTATCACTTATAGTGTGTGTTGTTGATTATAGAAGGAAACTGTGTCCTAGAGATACTAGGTTGATAATGTCCTCAAGAGGAGCTCATAAGGATTGTCATGTTAAACCCTACAGGTGGACCTAGTCCGACATGACGATAAGGTTGAGTGGTACTACTCTTGGACTAAGATATTAATTAAATGAGTTGTCAGTAACTCACTTAATTAGTGGACATTCGATATCTTAAATACAGGGAGACTAACACACTCATGATAAGAAGGAGCCCAAAATGTAATTTGGGATTGGTGCGGTAATTCAATAATAGTTCTCTAGTGGAATGAATTATTATTGATAAAATTAAGTTGTGTGTTCGGGGCGAGCACGGGATGCTTAATTTTATCGGGAGACCAAAACCAATTCCTCCTCTCGGTCCCTATCGTAGCCTCTTGTATATAGAGATTTATACCCACCACATACCCACCTTCTTACCCAACCAATAGGGGTCGGCCAAGCTAAGCTTGAAGCTCAAGCTTAGGGCCGGCCAAGCCTAAAGGTGGCCGGCCAATAGCTTGGAGCCCAAGCTTAGGCGGCCACATCATATTAAAAAGGATTTTTTATTAAAATTATTTCTTATGTGGATATCATAGTTTTAAAAGAGAGTTTAAAAATTAAATCTTTCCTTTTAAAAGCTTTCTACAAAAGATTAAGAAAAGATTTGAAATCTTTCCTTATTTGTAAATTGAAAGGAGATTTTATTTTAAGAAAAACTTTCCTTTTTAACCATGATAATAATTTAAAAGAGAAGTTTAAAATTTAAATATTCTCTTTTATTAGTTTCTACAAAAGATTAAGAAAAGATTTGATATCTTTCCTTATTTGTAGATTGAAAAGAGATTTTAATTTTTAAGAGATAACTTTCCTTTTGGTTTTTATCCACATGTTTAAAAGAAAGATTTTAATTTATTAAATTTCCTTTTTATAAATCAATCATGAAGGGATTAAATTATTGAAGAAATTTTATAAATTTCTGGAGACAAATTAGGAAGTTTTAATTAATTAAAACTCTCCTTGTTTGTAGCTTTGGGGTGGCCGACCATGTAAATTGAGAAAAGGAAAATTGTTTTAATTAAATAAATTTTTCCTTTTCATGGCAAAAGAATTAAGGAAGTTTTTAATTAAATTTCCTTATTTGCCAAGACCAAGGATTATAAAAGAGGGGATAGAGGTGCCTTCATGGGTGATCAACTCTATTATTCTTCTCATCTCTTTTCCTCCTTGGTGGCCGGCCCTAGCTTCTTCCTCTTCTCTTCTTCTTATGGCCGGCGGCAACCTCTCTTGGAGCTCTTGATGGTGGCCGGTTCTAGCTAGGAGAAGAAGGAGAGAAAGGTGGTTTTGTTTCTTGCATCCCTTGGAGCTTGGTGGTGGTGGCCGGACCTCTACTTCTCTTGGAGAATTGTGGTGGCCGAAACTTGTAAGGAAGAAGAAGGTGCTTGGTGGTTCTCATCTCGGAAGATCGTTGCCCACACAACGTCCGAGGTTAGAAGAGGAATACGGTAGAAGATCAAGAGGTCTTTTAGAAGGTATAACTAGTAATTTTTCCTTTCCGCATCATGCTAGTTATTTATGGAAATAATACCAAATACAAGAGGCTTACGATTCTAGAATTTCGAATATGTTTTTCGATGTTGTGTTCTTTTGTTTTTTCTTTTCCTTGTGATTTGATTGTTCTTTTCGGTTAACCTAAAGTTATTTTAGGAAATTAAATATTACCTTTCTATAAAAGGTTTTGTCTAGTCGGTGGTGGTTGCTCCCATATCCAAGAAGGTCATGTGCCTCGCCACGTCAGTACTGGGAACCAATTATGGAAATTAATATTTAATGGAATTAATAACTTAAGGTGATTTGGGTCGAACGTGTTAAGTTCCGCAGGAGACCCAAGTCAAAACCTAAAAGAACGAATAGATTAAGTTTTGGATCAAACGTGTTAAGTTCCGCAGGCGATCCAAAATTTAATTTAAAAGAACACATGGTAGCTAGGAAAAAGTTCAGACCTTTGTACAAAATTTTTGTAGAGTGGAACCTCTAGGTTTTCCGAGTAGCAACCAACAATTGGTATCAGAGCTAGGGTTTTGCCTCTGTGTATTTGGTATTAGTTTAATTATGCACATGTCATACATAATTTAGGCAGGTTAATAGTAGGATGTGCTAACTTTGTGGATGCAGGATCCAACTATTATGGCTTTTAGTTATTATGTGTGTGATTGGACCCTTGGACATGTCAAGGGCATTTATATGTGTGTGCATGATTGTATTATAAAATACAGCAGGAGCTGTATTTAGTTTGATTAGGATTTTATTTTTGATCTAGATACATGTACATTCCTTTTATGGAATATAGGATCAAAAATGTAAAATTCTATTTATGTCGCGGATCGAATCTTGCAAAGCGTGGAACCTTCTAAGGACCAGAGGCGCAGCGGAACTAGGAGCAAGATGGATGCGACAGCTAGACCCGGTGGCGGTGGCCAAATATGGCAGCAGCTTGGGATGACAACACACGGAGGACAACTAGAGATAAAAGCCATAATAGTTGAAAATTAGATTTTCTATTTATTGCTTTTATATTGTGCTGTGTGTGCATGTTGGTTTACATATTTAGTAGGCTAGCATAGTTAAAATTCCTCATTTATAAATAACTAAGTGGGAGAGGGTTTTTTAAGTAAATCCCATAGTCTCCATTACTGGTTTGTAAGTGATGCAAACAAGCTTGCGCGTTGGCTCTGAGTGCCTTCCTCCATAACGGATGAGCTTGTTTGCGGATTACTAGAACAGGCTTCCATTTTTGGATGACTATAGGAAGTTAATTAAGAGCGTGTGATCTTCCCCAACGGAAGGGGCATAATCTTATTAATGGACTTAGTGTCAAGTAATGGTATACACTTAGACACATCTAATAGTATCCTCCCCATCGGAGTCATTGCTATTATTTGTGTGACCAAATGAAACCAACTATTAATTTGTCATAAAACTAGGTTGACAAGATAATAAAATTAAAGGGTTAAAACCCCTCTTACAAATGATTGATTTTGTATACGTCCACACTAACGTGGCATACAAAATTAACGGTGTTTGAGATAATTTTATTTGTCATAAAGTTACGTTGACAAGATAGTTGATGGGTAAAACCCTCCTCTTACAAATGTTGATTTTGTATACGTCCACACTAACGTGGCATGCAAAATTCACGGTGTTTTGAGGTGTTGGTAAATTTAAATAGTATTGTTAGAGGAATCAATATTATTTTAAATTTAGAGTCTTGACCAAATATTTGATTAAAGATAGACCAACTATTAATTTTATTCATAAAGTAAGGTTGACGAGATAATAAAATTAAATGATAAAATTTCCTCTTTGAATTTGTATACGTCCACACTAACGTGGCATACAAAATTCATGGGGATTTTTAAGGAGTTGGTCTTAACCAAATATTTTTGTGATTCTTAGGAAGATGGTCAATCCCTAGCTGATATACTTTAGGATAGACTTAGTGGTCTCAATTATAATTGATTGGAAATAGAATTTGGACATTAAGGTAGACTGTCCTCTTAGAACTAAGAACAATATAGGTGTATTTTATTCATTAGTTGATACATGTTTAGTGGAGTTATCTACCGATACCTGGTGTGTAGATATGGGAGCCATTGATCATGTCTGCAATTCATTGCAGGGTTCCGGGAAACCCGACAACTAAATGAAAATAAAAACACCGTCCACATGGGCACTACTGCAAAAGTAGCAGCTGTTGCAGTGGGAGAGGTTTATTCTCTAATAGGAATAAAATTTGGATTATTAGGAATTGTCTTTACATACTAAGTTTAGAAAGAACCTGATTTCAGTTTCTAAACTATTATAGAATAGATATTGTGTCTATTTTGATAACAAAGTTGTTATCAAGAAAAATAGGCAAGTTATCTATTCTGGTATGTTGGTTGACAATTTATAATCCAATAACTCCCATGATGCAACAAATGGAAATTAATAACACATCTTCTAACTTAAGAGAAAGCAACTTTCGAAAATGAATCAATTATATCTTTGACATCTAAGGCTAGGTTATATTAACTTAAGTAGGATTCATTGGTAGCTGATGAACTTTTGGGTTCATTAGTAGTGGAAATCTTTCCAACCTGCGAGTCTTACTTGGAAGGAAAATAACCAAGAAGCTTTTAAGTCCAAGGGGTATGGAGTCAAAGATATGTTGAAATCGGTTCATTCTGATTTGTGTGATCCTATGACTATCCAGACAAGAGGTAGTATTGAATATTTCATCTATTTTATAGACAACTATTCAAGATACAAATAAATTTACTTAATGTACCGCAAGACTAAGTACTTTGATTAGTTCAAAGAGTACAAGGCTGATGCGGAGAAATGTTAAAGTAAATGTCACTATGGTAAGATCGTAGTGGCAAGTACCTCTTGGGAGAATTTAGGAGTCACTTATCAAAAGTAGGGATTCAATCCCAACTAACTGCACCTGGTACACCCCAACAGAATAGTGTAGTAGAAAGAAGGTAAAGGACTCTTATGAAATAATTAGATAGATAATGAGTTATTTAGAAAATTACCAAATTTGTTTTAACGATAAACTCTGATAACGAAAGTGAACATAGTACCTTCCAAGTTAGAACTCTCTACTCATATAGAATTGCTGAATAGGTGAAAACCTATTTTGAAGCATATTCGGATTTGGGTAATCCAGCACATATGTTAAAGAGAGACAATGATAAGTTGGATAGGAGTTCACTTGTTTGTAAGTTATCCTAGATAAACAAAAGTAGGTTTATAGTCTTAAAAATCAGAAGGTCATTGTTAGCATCAATGACTGATTTTTTAGAAAAGGACTATATAATGAACCACGTGCTCATAAGTAAATTTGTTCTTAAGGAAATAATAAAGGACATGTCTAACCTAGTACCAACTGTACAAAATGAGATACCACAAGAAAACTGCAACACGTATCACAAATTGATACACAATTACAGAAAGCGTCTTATTGTAGTGGGAGGGTTGTTATGCAACCTAAATAGGTTCATGTTTTGGGAGAGTTTTTGGACTCGATCCCTGGAGGGCATGAACCTGATCTCCGGTCATATGATGAAGCACTCCAAGATAAAGATGCAGCATCTTGGCAAAGAGTAATGAATAAAAGAATTAGAATATATGTATTCTAATAAAATCTGGAAGCTTGTAGAATCACCAAATGGTGTAAAAGCCGTTGGGTATAAAAAGGTCTATAATAGGAAAAGAGGGATAGACAGGAAGGTAGTAACTTTCAAAGCAAGGCTTGATGAAAAAGGAAACTTTTTCACTGGTAGTCATGCTTAAGTCTATCCGGATTCTTTTATCTATTTGGCAAGAGGATGTCAAGACAGCATTCCTTAATGGAAGTTTTGAAGAAAGCATCCATATAAAGCAACCAGAAGGGTTCATTGCAAAAGGCTAAGAGCATCTTGTGTAAGCTCAATCAGTCTATGGACTGAGGCAAAGCTTCAAGGTCTTGGAACATCCGGTTTATCAAAGTAATCCAGATCTATGGATTTATTTAGTAACTGGATAAGTCTTGTGTATACAAAAGGTGTGATGGAAGCGTGGTGGTATTTCTTGTACTATACGTAGATAACATTTTTGGTACTTGGAAACAATATCAAAATGTTGTCAGAAGTAAGGGTATGGTTGTCCAAATAATTCGATATAAAGGACTTGGGAGAATGTATATATTTTTGAGATCAAAATAATAAGGGATCGAAAGAAAAATATATTTTACTTATCCCAAGCTTGATACATCGGAAAATCCTTGCTCGTTTTAAGCATGCAAAACTCCTCGAAAGGTTTCTTACTTTTTAAGGATGGAGTAACTTTATCTAAAGATATGTCTCTGTAGACATCAAAGGAGATAAAGGAAATAAAGGCGGTTCTTTATGCTACGGAAGCCTAATGTATGCTATGCACGAGATCAGAAATCTGTTTTGCCAAAGGCATAGTTAGCAGATATCAAAGTAACCCTGGACAAGGACAGTGGACTGCAGTAAAGCATATATTGTAGTACCTTAGAGGCACTAGAGATTATATGCTAGCTTACAAGACAGTTAATTTGGTCCTTGTGGGTTGCATGGATTTTGACTTCCAATCGGATAGGGACAATAATAAGTCAACCTCGGGGTTTTGTGTTTACTTTAGGAGGTAAAGTCATAACTATGGAAGAGTGATAAGCATAGGTGTTTTTCTGGACTCCACCATAGAAGCTTAGTATATGGCAAGCCTCTGAGGTAGCTATAAAAGCTGAATGACTCAATAATCTCAAGATAGACTTAGATATGATTTCTGGTTTGTCCAAAGATTATTACAATTTATTGTAATAATATTGGTGCAGTAGCAAACTCGAAGAAACCATAAGTCTATAAAGGCAAGTAAACACAATAGAGCGCAAGTACCACCCAATACGAGAAATCGTATAAACGAGGAGAAGTTGTTGCTGCCTAGATTGCATCAGGTGATGACCTATAGATCCTTCCACCGAGGTCCTTAAGGCAAGAGCTTTTGATGGACATGTTGAAGGGTTAGGAATCAGATGTATGGCAGCAGATATGGCAGCTTAGTCTTTTAGTATAAGTGGGAGATTGTTAGGGTGTATACTAAAAGCCTAGCTTTTGGTATAAACATTTATCTAGTAATAAGAATCACATTGGTCAAATGTCTACATTTATGATAAATGTAGTTGTTCAATTAATTTATATTGTAGATAACATGGTGTGTGGTGTCACATACAGAGGATCATGTTATTAGTACCTTATAAATTATAAACAGTAGCTCACGACCAAAATGGAAAGGAACAAACCATTAGAAGGTTGTAGTGTAATTAGGTATCAGTTTATCTTGACTGTATAATTACACTAGTACACTTAGAGTGTATTGAGTAGGACCATTTGAGGTCGTTTCCTTTATACTGATTTTATAAAGAAACAAAGACCTCGGTTATTATGGAAGTGTGTGCTCTTAATCCTAATATAATAACAAGCACATATATTTGATATTTATTTCTTTAATTTATCAATGGGTGAGATTTAGTTCGATGAATCAATAAGCCCGATAAGTTGGGAAATGGTATCACTTATAGTGTGTGTTGTTGATTATAGAAGGAAACTGTGTCCTAGAGATACTAGGTTGATAATGTCCTCAAGAGGAGCTCATAAGGATTGTCATGTTAAACCCTGCAGGTGGACCTAGTCCGACATGATGATAAGGTTGAGTGGTACTACTCTTGGACTAAGATATTAATTAAATGAGTTGTCAAGAACTCACTTAATTAGTGGACATTCGATATCTTAAACACAGGGAGACTAACACACTCATGATAAGAAGGAGCCCAAATGTAATTTGGGATTGGTGCGTAGTTCAATAATAGTTCTCTAGTGGAATGAATTATTATTGATAAAATTAAGTTGTGTGTTCAAGCGAGCACGGGATGCTTAATTTTATCGGAGACCAAAACCAATTCCTCCTCTCGGTCCCTATCGTAGCCTCTTGTATATAGAGATTTATACCCACCACATACCACCTTCTTACCCAACCAATAGGGGTCGGCCAAGCTAAGCTTGAAGCTCAAGCTTCAAGCCTAAAGGTTGGCCTTAAGGTGGCCGGCCAATAGCTTGGAGCCCAAGCTTAGGTGGCCGTCCACATCATATTAAAAAGGATTTTTTATTAAAATTATTTCTTATGTGGATATCATAGTTTTAAAAGAGAGTTTAAAAATTAAATCTTTCCTTTTAAAAGCTTTCTACAAAAGATTAAGAAAAGATTTGAAATCTTTCCTTATTTGTAGATTGAAAGGAGATTTTATTTTAAGAAAAACTTTCCTTTTTAACCATGATAATAATTTAAAAGAGAAGTTTAAAATTTAAATATTCTCTTTTATTAGTTTCTACAAAAGATTAAGAAAAGATTTGATATCTTTCCTTATTTGTAGATTGAAAAGAGATTTTAATTTTTAAGAGATAACTTTCCTTTTGGTTTTTATCCACATGTTTAAAAGAAAGATTTTAATTTATTAAATTTCCTTTTTATAAACCAATCATGAAGGGATTAAATTATTGAAGAAATTTTATAAATTTCTGGAGACAAATTAGGAAGTTTTAATTAATTAAAACTCTCCTTGTTTGTAGCTTTGGGGTGGCCGGCCATGTAAATTGAGAATAGGAAAATTGTTTTAATTAAATAAATTTTTCCTTTTCATGGCAAAAGAATTAAGGAAGTTTTTAATTAAATTTCCTTATTTGCCAAGACCAAGGATTATAAAAGAGGGGGTAGAGGTGCCTTCATGGGTGATCAACTCTATTATTCTTCTCCTCTCTTTTCCTCCTTGGTGGCCGGCCCTAGCTTCTTCCTCTTCTCTTCTTCTTATGGCCGGCGGCAACCTCTCTTGGAGCTCTTGATGGTGTCCGGTTCTAGCTAGGAGAAGAAGGAGAGAAAGGTGGTTTTGTTTCTTGCATCCCTTGGAGCTTGGTGGTGGTGGCCGGACCTCTACTTCTCTTGGAGAATTGTGGTGGCCGAAACTTGTAAGGAAGAAGAAGGTGCTTGGTGGTTCTCATCTCGGAATATCGTTGTCCACACAACGTCCGAGGTTAGAAGAGGAATACGGTAGAAGATCAAGAGGTCTTTTAGAAGGTATAACTAGTAATTTTTCCTTTCCGCATCATGCTAGTTATTTATGGAAATAATACCAAATACAAGAGGCTTACGATTCTAGAATTTCGAATATGTTTTTCGATGTTGTGTTCTTTTGTTTTTTCTTTTCCTTGTGATTTGATTGTTCTTTTCGGTTAACCTGAAGTTATTTTAGGAAATTAAATATTACCTTTCTATAAAAGGTTTTGTCTAGTCGGTGGTGGTTGCTCCCATATCCAAGAAGGCCATGTGCCTCGCCACGTCAGTACTGGGAACCAATTATGGAAATTAATATTTAATGGAATTAATAACTTAAGGTGATTTGGGTCGAACGTGTTAAGTTCCGCAGGAGACCCAAGTCAAAACCTAAAAGAACGAATAGATTAAGTTTTGGATCAAACGTGTTAAGTTCCGCAGGCGATCCAAAATTTAATTTAAAAGAACACATGGTAGCTAGGAAAAGGTTCAGACCTTTGTACAAAATTTTTGTACAGTGGAACCTCTAGGTTTTCCGAGTAGCAACCAACACAGAGTGCATACTCTCTTCGAGCTTGATCTCGAATAGTAATATCAAATTCTTCAATTAATTTTCGTAATCCCGGATCACTAACAATATCATCCAAATTCAATTCTACACGGGATTGATTTTCTACTTGTTCAATAACATTCGGCTCATTAGAGGAGCTAGAGCCGGAACTACGAGTTCGTTTAAAAAATCTCGCCATATCCTACACAAATAAATAACTAAAAATAAATTATGTAATGAACAACTATAAATGTAATGGAAAAATATATGTTGAACTAAAACTTTAATAAACTACCATAGACCACAGTACCATTGCCAATTTAATAGAAATATAGAATACTCATGGAAAACTAAATAGTCTAAACTATAAATGTAATTCTGCATATTTTACAAAAAAAAATAAAATAAATAATAATGGAAAACTACCAATCTAATAGAAAACTAAATTACAATGGTAAATTCACTAAATTGTAATATGGTATTATGTAGAGTGTAGGCTGTACAATTTCAAAAAAAAATCAAATAATAAAAATAATTTAAAACATAGCAAATCTAAGTTATAACCTTGTGAAGAAATGGTGTTGAAGCTTGGAGTTGGAGCCTTAGAGTTAGAGTCGAGAGAGAGTGCGAGTTGGAGGCTGGAGCCTTGGACTCTAGTCTCTAGAACCTTGGAGGCTTGGAGAGTTGGAGAGTTAGAGTTGGAGGAGAGTTGAGTAACTCGAGTGGGAGTGGGAGAAGAGCTGAGGACTGAGGAGGAAGAAGTGGAGTTAGGGTTTGAGCCGCCGTCTGCGAAATGCGAAGCAGCAAGCAGCAGCAAAGCAATTTGGGGCTTTTACATTTTACAAACCCTGTTTAATGTTTTTTATTTTTTTATTATTTAATTTATTTAACAATGGACCCCACTCTATTATTGTTTAATTAAAATTGGTAAAAAAAATAAAAAAAAACAGAACAAAACTCTTCGTCTTCTTCGGCACAGTCCACAGACGCACACCGCACACCGGCACACGGCACACACACTTCACAGGCCGCCAGACCGGCGCACTACGCACAGCGGCACAGCACAGGCACAGTCGCACAGCTGTCGCGGCACGCCGGCACCAGCGGCGGCGCATGACGCTCCGCCACAGGGCCATCGGCGTCCGACAATGGCAGTGGCCAGTGGGCGGCGCCCCGGCGTCCAGCGGTCCAGGTGGAGGTGGGGGGGCTGAAGCCTCCTCATTTCGGTGATGTATAGTGGACGGCAGCAAGCTGGGGGGGGGGGGGCTGAGGGATCCAATGGCCATGCATGCTTTCTATATTAAGTCACGAATCATTTGAGAGTGCATGACAACCTTAAAAAGAGATTTATCGTTGATGGAGTATATGATTGAACTTCGTAATCTTATGTATCGTTGATGGAGTAGATGATTGAACTTTGTAATCTACTAAGAGCATTCATAATGACTAGGAATATTTCTCCTAATTATTTGTGGTCCCCATTTTCATATCATTCTTCAAATATTCTACTATTCAAATATCTCAACTTTCATAATAAAATACCCCACCAATTAAATATTTATGGGTCCCACCCCTCAAATATTCACTCTCAAATATCATCAATTACATAATCAAATATCTCACCAACCAAATATTTATGGAGCCCATGACCATTTAATTAACTTACATTTAATTTTAAGAAAAATACAATAGAAGACATATAAATTTAAGTTCATACAAATATAAATATAAATACAAATACAAATATTTTATAAATTTAAAATTGAAATAAATTGAAATACAGAGATACAAATCATATTAAATTAATAAAATACATAAAGATAAACTACAATTAATAAAATAAACATGCAGGCATGCAACGAATAAAATAAACCATAGAAATTAACTACATATTTAATTTTTTTCTTCAGTTGTTCACATATCGCTAGATGATTTTGAAGTTGTTCATTTGTCATGTCTCGTGTGTCCATTACGAGGAGTTGATGTACTTGGATGAGTTGATCCACTTTCTTATTGTTATTATACTCTTCCAAATGTGACATTGATTGTTGCATAGCCTGATTTCAATTCATCAATTAAGCTTACTCTTTCTTTGTCTTTCCTCTTTGCTGCTTTCTATCCCATTGGACGAGATCGGATTTCTCTATCATCTATATCAACAGTTGTGTTAGGATTAGAAGAGTCAGTATGTGCACCTGATAATTCTAATGTTCTTGATTTCTTTGTAGTCCGTCGCTCTGAGGATTGAGGAGCATGCATCGGACTATCTTTCACGATTCTCCACACATATATGCTCATTGATCCTGTCCGAACGTTGAATCAACGGACGCTGGGCACGTGGCGCTCTCCGCGTTGCAGATGTAGATCCCCGACCGGTCGTACGGACCTTTGGCGAACCTGCAAGGAAGTCGGCCCGGGAAGGGGTTCCCGGCGACGACCCTCCGACGCTCAAGTCAGGCAAGCGGACAACAAAGAAGTGGCTCTCAATCTCGGAGAATGCGCGTACCTCCGGTGAAGGGTGAGGACCCTTTATATAGAGCTGTGAAGAGGCTCGAGCACACATACCGAGGTGCATACGTGTCCTCTGTCCATACCTCGGTATGGGCTTGTCAAAAGGGCTTACCTGACACCATACTGCTACAATCCGAGCACATCTATGATGGGACAACGGGATCCTCTGTTGTAAGATCTTGCGTATGGCCTGGTCGTTGAACCTACCCGTTGTCAGGAGATGTTCCCCCGATGTTTCCTTTGTCCTTTTGTCTCTTCTGTTCCCGCGTCGAGCGGCCAGCCGCTCGGCAGGCATAGGTCCGACCGGGAGTAGGTATCGGTCCAACCGGGTGCTCGGCTGAGACTGTTCCACAGCAACGATGCTTTATGCTTCGGCCGAGCGGGCTATCCGCTCGGCCAGTGACCCTTTTCACTATGAGCGTCGGAAACCCGCCCATGGTCGGGTTGTCTTATGTCCGGCCCGGGAAGCTCCTGGCCGAATGTCAGGTCGGCCCGACATCCTTCCGTTCGGCCCGGCATGCGTCCGTTCGGCCCTGCATCCTTCCGTTCAACCCGGCATGCTTCCATTCGGCCCGGCATGCTTCCATTCGGCGCGGCATGCTTCCGTTCGGCCCGTCATGCTTCCGTTCAGCCCGACATCCTTCCGTTCGGCCCGGCATCTTTCCGTTCAACCCAGCATCCTTTCGTTCAGCCCGGCATGCTTCCGTTCGGCGCGGCATGCTTCCGTTCGGCCCGGCATGCTTCCGTTCGGTCCGGCATCCTTCCGTTCGGCGCGAACTTGGGGTTGACCTCCACGTGTCTTTGACCCTCCACCCATGAGGGTCCCCCGTCCTTACCACCGGATCACATGTCTCCCCTTCAAGTCTAGTCGAAGGAGACGCATAGTCCGACTGACTGGACGCCCGCAGTGCCGAGCGGCGCATCCAAGAAACCATCCTCCGCTTCTCCTCGTTAATCGCCTCTCATCCCACCTCTCTTGCCTTTTGCAAGGGATTTCTCACGAAGTATTTTGTATAGCTAGTCCGCTCGGCTGAATATATCTCGTTTCGCAAATGGGATTTTCGTCAGATGTTTACGGGGTACTCTTGGTAAACCCCCCCCCCCTCCCGCTTGCACACTTGGTCCGCCGGACTTGCTTAGTTGAATACATGCATGGCTTTAACTGGAATTACTACTAAACAGCATTACTTCCGGCCGGAGGGTTTATAGTCGCCGGTCCGACTCTCGATATTTAACGTCGGAGCTCGACGGTATTCCGGCCGGAGGGTTTCTAGTCGCCGTCGCGACTCGATTTTTAACGTCGGAGCTCGACGGTCTTCCGCTCGGATGATTTATAGTCGCCGGCTCGACTCTCGATTTTTAACGCTGGAACTCGACGGTCTTCCGGCCGGAGGGTTTATAGACGCTGTTCGTCTCTCGATTTTTAACGTCGGAGCTCGACGGTCTTCCGGCCGGAGGGTTTATAGTCGCCGGCTCGACTCTCGATTTTTAACGTCGGAGCTCGACGGTCTTCCGCTCGGATGATTTATAGACGCCGGCTCGTCTCTCGATTTTTAACGTCGGAGCTCGACGGTCTTCCGCTCGGATGTTTTATAGACGCCGGTTCGTCTCTCGATTTTTAACGTCGGAGCTCGACGGCCTTCCGCTCGGAAGATTTATAGACGCCGGCTCGTCTCTCAATTTTTAACGTCGGAGCTCGACGGTCTTCCGCTCGGAGGGTTTATAGACGCCGGCTCGTCTCTCGATTTTTAACGTCGGAGCTCGACGGTCTTCCGCTCGGAGGGTTTATAGACGCCGGCTCGTCTCTCGATTTTTAACGTCGGAGCTCGACGGTCTTCCGCTCGGAGGGTTTATAGACGCCGGCTCGTCTCTCGATTTTTAACGTCGGAGCTCGACGGTCTTCCGCTCGGAGGGTTTATAGACGCCGGCTCGTCTCTCGATTTTTAACGTCGGAGCTCGACGGTCTTCCGCTCGGATGATTTATAGACGCCAGCTCGTCTCTCGATTTTTAACGTCGGAGCTCGACGGTCTTCCGCTCGGAGGGTTTATAGACGCCGGCTCGTCTCTCGATTTTTAACGTCGGAGCTCGATGGCCTTTAAGGCTAATTTTAACACTGATGACATACGCCCTACCGAGCGGCGAGGGGTCTTCATCTTCGATGACTTGGCTCGAATAATTTTTACGCCCGGCCGATCGGCCCGGGGTCTTCGACATTGAGTCGGTGCCTCGGATCTTATACATCATGGAGATAGGCCGCTCGGCAGATAATGTCAATTGCGTTTAACATTTTGCTTCTGCATTTCAAATATACAGCCAAACGGACGTTGGGCACGTGGCGCTCTCTGCGTTGCTGATGTAGATCCCCCACCGGTCGTACGGACCTCCGGCGAACCAGCAAGGAAGTTGGGCCGGGAAGGGGTTCCCGGCGACGACCCTCCGACGCTCAAGTCAAGCAAGCGGACAACAAAGAAGTGGCTCTCAATCTCGGAGAATGCGCGTACCTCTGGTGAAGGGTGAGGACCCTTTATATAGAGCTGTGAAGAGGCTCGGACACACATACCGAGGTGCATACGTGTCCTCTGTCCATAGCTCGGTATGGGCTTGTCAAAAGGGCTTACCTGACACCATATTGCTACAGTCCGAGCACATCTATGATGGGACAGCGGGATCCTCTGTTGTAAGATCTTGCGTATGGCCTGGTCGTTGAACCTACCCGTTGTCAGGAGATGTTCCCCCGATGTTTCCTTTGTCCTTTTGTCTCTTCTGTTCCCGCGCCGAGCGGCCAGCCGCTCGGCAGGCATAGGTCCGACCGGGCGTAGGTATCGGTCCGACCGGGTGCTCGGCTGAGAGTGTTCCACAGCAACGATGCTTTATGCTTCGGCCGAGCGGGCTATCCGCTCGGCCAGGTGACCCTTTTCACTATGAGCGTCGGAAACCCGCCCATGGTCGGGTTGTCTTCTGTCCTGCCCGGGAAGCTCCTGGCCGAATGTCAGGTCAGCCCGACATCCTTCCGTTCGGCCCGGCATGCGTCCGTTCGGCCCTGCATCCTTCCTTTCAGCCCGGCATGCTTCCGTTCGGCGCGACATGCTTCCGTTCGGCCCGCCATGCTTCCGTTCAGCCCGGCATCCTTCCGTTCGGCCCGGCATCCTTCCGTTCAACCCGGCATCCTTCCGTTCGGCGCGGCATCCTTCTGTTCGGCCCGGCATGCTTCTGTTCGGTCCGGCATCCTTCTGTTCGGCGCGAACTTGGAGTTGACCTCCACGTGTCTTTGACCCTCCGCCCATGAGGGTCCCCCGTCCTTACCACCGGATCACTCATATTGGAAAGTAGTTTTAAAAGTACTCTTGTATTTTTCATGAACTCGCACCATCAAATCCTCGTCACTCCATCCGCTTGGTCGATCATTATACCATTTATTATAGATTCTATTGTATCTATTTACGATTTTTTTTAGTGAAGTCCAATGTGATTTTGCTCTCTCCACAGTTCTCTTTTTAGCTCCCTTAGCTCGATTGACATTGAAGTATGTCATAACTCATTTCCAAAATGACTCACTCTTCTGGGCATTACCAACTACTGAATCTTCATTCATAATTATGTAGGTCATATCAAGGAGCTTATCATCTACTACTGTCCATACTGTTCGCTTTCTATGGTCTTCATTTGATTCATTGCTCATCTCTAGTGCTTGATTGAGAATAATATCGTCGGACCTATTTTAGATGAGAATGGAGGAAATTGTGAATCGGGGACTACATAAGGTGTATCTTTATCACTGTCAGTTGCATCAACACTAGCTCTTCTCGATTCATTTGATTGAATCTCTGGTGATTGAAGTCGATTAATTCCATGAGATGGAGCTTGAATGAAATACTGACTACTCTGCTAATATTCTGGAGGATATGTATAAAACGGAGCTCGAGGGTCGCCACTCAAAGAATTTGGATAACTTTGAAAATTATGGTAATATGGTGGTGGGTATGGAAAAGGTTGGAAATTTGGTGGGCGTTGAGTGGGAAATGGAAATTGAGGATTAAAGAAATTAGGACGGATTCGAGATTTTCTTCACTAGAATTTTCATCGATATTTGGAAAGTTGAACAAATCCCTAAAATAATTATCAGAATTTTTATTCATTTCTCTCTAAATTTTTTATAGGCAATGAGTATGAAAGTGATGAAAATAGATGAAAGAAATGATGTATATATAGGGAGAAATTGAATGTTACCCGACGTTCAAAAAAAATGAACGTTTCTTTCTGACATTCGAAAAAATGAACGTTTATTTTTTCGAACGTTTGATTTGTTTTTCGTTTTTAAAATTTTCAATTTAATTAAATTAAAAAAATAAACAAACTTAAAAATAATATGCCACCCACCATTTTGATGGGCCCCACAAGATTTAATTAAAATAAAAAAAATCAAAAATAATGACACTCATCATTTTGGTGGCCCCCATAAGAAGGAAATCACTAGATATAAATTTATTCTCAGTAATTTTTAATCATCCCTTAAATATCCCCTACAATGAGAGGTATTTGAAAGGGGAAGATATTTGGAGAAATATCCCCTCCAAATATCTCCATTGAAGATGCTCTAATGGAGAGAGAGGGGCATAGAGATGTTGTAATAAGCATGCTGGAAAATTTAACTCATGATATAGTTTTTCAATTCATCAAAGGCATACAATTGCTTGAGATTGAAGAAACAAATGCAAACACCTATGAAGTTGATCTAGAACCCTTATATACCACCGAAATATTTTTGTCTAAGATCGAAGGTAAAATTGACAACTAAATATACAATTACTTATACGGAGTTGGATGGAAAGTGTGACTTGTGTACCAATCTACAGGAGTCTGGATCATTTATTATTGAGTGTCGATACATAAGTCAAATATAATGATATATAAAGCAGGTGAGCATATCTAAAGCTATGTGAACATTAAAAAATGATTGTAAATGGATAATTAAGGAGGCAAGAGTAACATCATGGAGAAATCGTGCTCTAAGATTAACATTAGCATGCACAGTTGACCAATTATAGTAGGTACTTAGTCAAACAACATTTGAAACCTCAATAGTTTTTACAATTGTGATGATCCATAAAATTCAGATGCAGGTATACAAAATAATATTTGTGATTTATTTATAAATTTAGTTCTTGTATAAACAATATATAGTCAATGATTGATTGATGAAGGAAGAAACCATTGAAAAGGGATTGTGGACATATAAATTGATGTGAAAATCGATTTATGAGATCATGTACATATATTTTATTTTAATAAATATTATTTATATTTTCTATAAAAAATAAATAAATTTGAGATATTTCATTAAACCGCCTAAATATCATGCTCAATACTAATCATACACTTGGAAGGGTAAATTATCAAGGATCAAAATATTTGGGATAAATTAACCCTTCAAAGGAAACTCTTATTTCCTTTAATCATCAACCCTCTTCCTCGATCTCGTCTATCCTTTTTCTTAATGTCCTCTTCTCAATTTCCCACCTCCATCTCCACACCATCCTCAGCTCTCTCCACGAGTGTCAATAAGTATGACATGCAGCTCCCATTTAGCCTTCGATAGTGATTTATAAGTTAATAGCAAGTTTTATAAGCTCAGATGAATTAAATGTTATAGTTAATCTGAGCTTAAACCACTTGAAGTCAATCATTGAAGTTATTACACTACTGACAATTTTTGCTAACTTCAGCATTGTGAGGCTGTAGGTTGTCACTAACACTCAGTTCATTCATGATAATGCTGAAATTTAGTGCAAGAAAAGTGAGCATATATTATCACGCCCCGGAGGAGTCCCTGATAAAAAAAATTTCGGCAACATCTCCCCTGTACAGGTGACAATCTAAAACTTACTACATCATCCAGATACATCAGCCAACATGGCCGGAACATACATATATAAAAATAAACAATCACCACGCAGTTTAATAGTAAACCTAAACTAATGCAACGATAAAGAAAAGTCATCTCAAAAATCCTACTCAACTACACCTATAAATCTCAAAACCGATATCCTACTCCACTACACCCATAAAACACAAATCACAACGAACTCACCTCTTCTTCCATCCAGGCAAGCATGTAACAAAAACACATCCAAATAAAATTCATCGACAATAAAGATAACACAATATCCAAATGTCAAAACTAGAACTAGTCTAGATAGTAATAAGAAAACCAAAAGATAAAACACACATCCTCGCGATTTGCAGGGGACTAGCGACTGGAACTCCTCCGGACAGCCTCAACCTGAAAATAGTAAATATCCACGGAGTGAGTCAACTCCTCAGCGGGTAATATTGACATACATAGTAAGAAAATAACAACTAGCACTAATCATGCGTACAGTCTCCTGATATAAGAATGATAAATACAACTGAAATAAACAGGAGAAAACTGTACTAACCAGGACTTGGTGTACGGATAATCAATCGAGAAATATAAGAATCTTGTATGCATGTCAAACAAATGCATCCATCCAATATGCAGCATACAAGTACAGTAAACACAAGCAATAAATGCATCAATGCGTATGATGCCAATGACATGTCCTAGTCACTCCTACTCTCCAGTCAGCCGTCTCACACACGATGGTGAGATCGAGTGGGTAGGACTATGACAACCGTGCACTCTGCCATCACTGCTCCTGATGAGTGACCGAGTGGACGGGATGCTGTCGGAGTACACCTATCCTCCTACCCCAAATCATAAGTGGGAGAGCTCAATGCTCTCATCTCTCTGAGCAAGTCCAGAGGAGGGATCCCTGCCGGTTACCACGCTGCGTCACACTACCCATGAGCTGACCAACGGAGCCAAACAGAGCAAATTGTCTACCGGTTACCACGCTGCGTCTCCAGACCAGCGGAGCCTAACAGAGCAGAAATGTCTGTCGGTTACCACGCTGAGTTACCGGACCAGCGGAGCCTAACAACAGAACTGCCACACACCTGCCTGACATACCACTAACCCATGAGTGGTGGTGTGTGCAGATCTATGTAACTGACGATGTGCTCAACAATAATGGAGCCGACTATCGCACAACATGCAATCATGCGAGATGATACATGACACTAAGCATGAAAATATCCTGAACCTATCCATATATATAAAATGTGTACCCTAGCATCAATGGATCAAATCCGAAGATCTAAGGTACACAAGTAAGGTATGATAAAAACCTAGTCCGGTATATCAAAAGACATGGTATGTCATTACTGTTAGGATCGATGGTCGCGGCTAGAGAGGGGGGTGTGAATAGCCGGCCCCAAATTCTTTCGTTTCTTCCTACGATTAGGGTTAGTGCAGTGGAAATAAACAATAGAAACGATAAAGGAGAAGCAAACCTCAACACGAAGATGTAACGAGGTTCGGAGATGATACTCCTACTCCTCGGCGTGTCCGTAAGGTGGACGAAGCCTATCAATCCGTCGGTGGATGAGTCCCCGGAAAATCTGCTAATAAGAACACTCCTTCTGGGTGGAGAAACCTCGCCACAGAAACTTCTTGCAACAGCAAGAAAGGTGTACAAAAATACAGTACAAAACAGAAGACAATATGAATGTTGTTACTCTCCCCAAGTGTACGGAAATGTCGCAAGTAATATAAAAGATTATCGTATCCACAGGGACTGGAATAAGCACTAGAAATGTCTCAATGCGAATTAGCTAAACAACTATCCAATTGTTTCAAAAGCAAAGTAAAGGTAATCAAATCTAATATTAAAGATCAACAAACAAGAGTTTAGAGTTTTGGGTTATGATAAAGGAAGATTCTAGGAGTTTCGGTTTCTTTGTAAGATTTCTTGAATGTAAATGGTTCACCAATTCTTATCCCTCAATTGCCAAACATGTAGAAAGTTGCCGGTTCCCTCTTGCAATAGACAACCGGCTAAGGACTGAGAAATGTATCTAAATAGGATTAATTAGACATGAACCTATGTTGTCCTTACACAGAAGTGCACCTATTACTATGCCTTCCTCGGATATCAACGTAGAAGCCCACGACTCATTAATCTATCAAGATACAATAAGCTAATCATAAAATCCATCCTACTCTCTTGAATATCCCTATTTCCTCTTCAAGATTATCTCTCAAACGTCCTTACACGGGCTTGCACCTGTCACGTGGATCCCTCGGATGATCGAGTGAGAGTTTATCTTTACAAAGTCCATAAGAAATCCAAACAATCAATCAAGAATGAGAATTAAGCACAAATCACCATCAATCATTCAAGATCTAATTGATACAAGCAAGATAATGTCATTGAAACAAGAAAATGGCAGATCCATAAGAGATTACATCAATCCATCATACAAATACTCCCTTAATCCTAGAATACAAGATCTACTCCATGAATCGAGGAAGAAAATCCGAAGAAATAGAGATTACAAGCTTTCCTTGAATCCCCAATCCAAGAAAACAAGAAGAGGGGGAAAGAGAAAACTTATCTACGAAGAAGCCTTGTCTTCGGATCCAATCCTCGCTCCGGAGTCGAAATCGTCGAGATCTCCCTTAGAATCGCCCAGAAA
This sequence comes from Zingiber officinale, assembly GCF_018446385.1. NCBI lineage: Eukaryota > Viridiplantae > Streptophyta > Magnoliopsida > Zingiberales > Zingiberaceae > Zingiber > Zingiber officinale. Next base: position 139,503,000 of record NC_055994.1, read on the forward strand.
TCCTCCCAAGAATGGGAGGAAACCACCAAAACTTGCTTTCTCCCAAAGGGGGAGAGATCCCCTTTCAATTCATGAAGAAGGGTTTAAATAGAGGAGGGAATCGGGCGCCACACGGCCCAGTGCATGGCCGTGTGAGGTACACGGCCCGGTGCTTTCTCCTTTCGTTTCCTCCAATGCATGCCCAAAGATGTAGATTCTTCACCAAATCGACTCCTGTGTACAGAAAATGCACAAAAAGCAAATCTCCGAACCAAAAGAGTAAATATGCTAAAAGGAAAGCCGGAAGTATAAAAATGCATAGATCAAGCATGCTCAAAGTATGTAAATGTGCGTAAAAACATGCATAAAAGAGTATATAATCTTCGCACATCAATGTACAAAACAAAGCTTGCCTACTGTTCTGGTCGACTGGAATCCGAAGCAACAACTTCAGGAAACTCACAGCAGCAGCTGATCAGTCGAGGAAAGCTCACCCGAAGCTTCAAGAAGGAACGAGCTCAGCAAACCTCAAATCACAGCAGTGAAGAAGAAGAAGCAGAAGCTTCGGGAGAGAAGAAACTGTAGAAAGCCCTCGATCTCCTTTTATAACCTGCGCAAAGAAGACAGCGAAGAAGACGAAGATAGCCGTTGTCACTCACAACGGCTATACCTGGACCGATCAGGCTCCACCCTGATCGGTCCAGGGTGCTGCTGATCGCTCATGGGGACCGATCAGGCTCTATGCTGATCGGTCCCCAGACCGATCAGAACGCTTACAGAGAGTTGCCCAACTCTCTGTGCGTACCCTGATCGGTCCCGGGGACCGATCAGAGCTCCCTCTGATCGGTCCAGGGACCAATCATCACCCTTTTCTCCCGAACTTCTTGCCTTCTGATAATTGTTTCCTGATCGGTCTGCAGACCGATCAGATAACACTCAGTAGGCTACTGTTTGGTTACTGATCCAGATACCCAGTGTATCACTGGATCGATCCACTGATCGATCCGGAGCTTGGTTTTTGCCCAAACCAAGTCCCAAGCCTTCCAAACCAACATCCGGTCAACCTTGACCTGTTGGTACATCATGCTTAGCATCCGGTCACTCCCTTGACCTGCTAAGACTCCCCACCAAGTGTCCGGTCAATCCCTTTGACCCACTTGACCTTCTCAACACCAGATGTCCGATCATCCTTGATCCATCTAGATTTTTCCTTGCCCGGCTTCACTCACCAGGACTTTCACCTAGCTTCACTCACTAGGGTTTTCACCTGGCTTCACTCACCAGGATTTCCAATCTGCCCGGCTTCACTCACCAGGACTTTCCCACTGCCTAGCTTCACTCACCAGGACTTTCCCTTTCACCTAGCTTCACTCACTAGGATTTTCACCTGGCTTCACTCACTAGGATTTCCAATCTGCCTGACTTCACTCACCAGGACTTTTCCGTCTGCCTGGCTTCACTCACCAGGGTTTTCACAACTGCCTGGCTTCACTCACCAGGACTTTCCCACTGCCTGGCTTCACTCACCAGGACTTATCCGTCTGCCTGGCTTCACTCACCAGGACTTTCCACATCCGGTCCAGAGAACGAGCTACCGAGCCCTCTCTGACCACAGTTCGGAGAACGAGCTACCGAGCCCTCTCCGACTTCCATCCGGTCCAGAGAACGAGCTCCCGAGCCCTCTCTGACCTAGTCCGGAGAACGAGCTACCGAGCCCTCTCCGACTTCCACTTCCGGTCCAGAGAACGAGCTACCGAGCCCTCTTTGACCTAGTCCGGAGAACGAGCTACCGAGCCCTCTCCGACTTCCACTTGCCAAGTTCCCATACTTGGACTTCTCCGTGCCAAGTCTCCATACTTGGACTTTCTCCCGTGCCAAGCTCCCTGCTTGGACTTTTTCCGTGCCAAGCTCCCTGCTTGGACTTTTCCCGTGCCAAGCTCCCTGCTTGGACTTTTCCGAGTCAGGTCAACTCACCTCGGGTCAACCAGGTCAACCTTGACCAAGGGTTTCACCCACAACCTCCCAAGTTTCTGTTCTTGTCAAACATCAAGATACAACTTGAGTCAGGTCAATTCGAGTCAGGTCAACCAGGTCAACCTTGACCTAAGGTTGCACCAACAATCTCCCATCAAAAGACAACTCTTTTGTTCTTGTCAAACATCAAAATACAACTTGAGTCAGGTCAACTCGAGTCGGGTCAACCAGGTCAACCTTGACCTAAGGTTGCACCAACAATCTCCCCCTTTTTGATGTTTGACAATACCTTTAAGTTAGGCTAATCCAATAGCCTCAACTTTCCTCATGCCACTAGGTAATGAAACATAAGTTACAACCTTACATTCTCCTTCTAAGAAGGCAACCTCCTTCTTAGATAATGAAGGCCTAACTTAAACCCTTCATTCTCCCCCTGTTGGCACACATCAACAAACTCTCCCCCTGAAGAGTAAGTTATTGTTGTTCACAACTTCACTCGTCTGATCAACAAACTCTCCCACTAACTCCAATGTTCTTCCTTGAACATTCTCTAAACATTCTTCCCCTTTTTGACACACATCAAAAGGAGTGAATCAATGTCAAGAGTTTCTTCCTAATGAAAGTCTCATACCTTTCATTGAAACCCTTAATTTCCCCCTTGACACTAGAGTCAACAATTAACTTAGTGATAATCCCATATCACTTAAGTCTTTTAGGAGTAAAAACTCCCCCTAAAAGTCAACTCCCCCTTGACTAATAGGTAAAACTCCCCCTAAAGGTCAACTCCCCCTTGACCATTGCACCAACAATGTCTCGGAGAGTTTCAAACCTTTAGAACTCTAAAACACCAATTCCCGAGCTGAAATTTCAGACAACCAGTCGAATTTCAGCAACTTGGCACGCCCTGGTCAGACCTCACTGGATCGGTCACCAGACCGATCCACACTCTCCTGGATCGGTCCTAGTGACCGATCCACACTTTCCTGGACCGATCTAAATCCTCTCTGATCGGTCCACAAGTCTGATATCAGAATTTCTGATTTTCCTCCCGAAATTCAGAAACTCCTAGAAAATTACAGAAAATTCCAAAAATTGTGAAATTTTGAGGATACATTCCTCATAACATATACTATCAAGGAAAAATAGTTTTCTATGGAAATAACTTCCCTTTTCAAATCTTGATACAAAGTTCAAAAGTCTTTGAAATAGCTCAAAGTTAACTCATTTTGTATCACTTTGCTCAATGATGAATGCTATCACTAGAAAAGCTTCATCAAGGTTTTTCAAATCAATTTTGAAATGATTTTAAACCATTTAATTTAGGACCACAATCTTTGGGCTAAATGTACATGACTTGTACATAAGCTTTCCCTATGATCCCCAATTTTGAATTAGGCTCATCTAGGTACAAGAACTATGCACCTTAATCCTAACTCATGATCCTAATATCTCACACACATCTAAGGTGTATAAAACACATCCAAGTCAATTTTGATGTGAGATATGAGTTTAGGTTAGCTTAATCTAAGTTCTCATGCATTTTTCTAAATAACAATTTGATCTCCATATCAAATTATGTTTTAGTCCTTAAATCAATTTCATTGATCATTAATGCACAAGATGATGACATGGCATATAATTGTATCATAAATGGAAACATGTGCCAATGTCATGATGTCATGGCATAAAGTATGAAACTTAAATAAATCATGACATTTAACTAACCTAAGCATTATCATGACATCTCAAATGATCATAAAATAAATATGATGTCATGACATGGCATATGGCAAACAATATATGGCAAATAACATGTCAAGGTATAGAAAATACCTAATTTTAGCCTTAGTTGCCATTTTTGATAATTTTGATCATTTTGCCATAAATTCTATATTCCTAAGTGTAATAGACCTAAAATCATATCCTCAAGACTTTTAGATCACTGTGTGCCAACTAGATTGACTCTAGAAAATTCCTCAAATGTGGTTGGCACATTCTAATCACCTTAGGAATAATTGTTAATTTCATTTTCAAGCCTTGATTACCCCTTGAAAATTCCTCAAATGCCACCTTTTGCTATGAATAGATTAACTATCTATCCAAATAAGGTTGGCATACTCTAATCCATCTAGCGTGATGGAATCACGCTCCTAGGAACCCAATACCTATTAGAGCTCATTGGGTTCACTAAATATTCACTAGGGATGACTTCCCTAGCAACCCTCCTAATGACCCTCCTAGGCTTTAAAGCCTTGGTCATTTGGGACTCATCAAGATTAACTCTAGGGGTGACTCCCCTTGTGACCTTGGTGATGGTCTTCCTAGCCCTAGATTTTGTTCCATAATCGAATGGAACATTGTAATAAGTGGGCTTGACCACTTGGGACTTAGGTTTGTGACCCAAACCTTTCTTGTCCTTGGACTTGGGTTTTTGACCCTTAGACCCTAGAGTTGACTTCTCTAAATTTTTAAGGGTCTTTTCTAAAGTGTCAAGTCTTGACCTCAAGACTTGATTCTCCTTTTCTAATACCTCAAGTTTTAACTTGTCATTTGTCTTTGAGGTATTCCTAGGCATATGTCTAGTTGTTTTGGGATTTCTACCTAGGTTATCCTTAACCTTAGATGAGTTGATCCTAGGGTTGGCTTTCCTAGTGTTATCCTTATCTAGGCTCACATGTTTGGCACCTAAGCATGTGTATCGATTTCTATAATTATCATGCTTATCATTATTAGCAATTGCAACAAAACTACTAGCATGTGTCTTATTGCAAGAGTGAGACTTAAATGTTACCTTAGGGTTTGCCTTCGCTCCCCCTATTGACGTGCTCAGTCTCTTGTCCTTGTGAGGTTGCCTCCCCCTCGGACATTGACTCCTATAGTGTCCTCTTCGCTTGCATTGGAAGCATACCACGTGCTCCTTGCCCTTGCGTGTTGGGACTCCGACTTCCTTGACCTTTGGCGCCGGTGGAGTCTTCCTAATCCTCTTTGGACATTTACTCTTGTAATGTCCATACTCCCTACACTCAAAGCACATTATGTGTAATTTATTTGAAATTGAAATGCTTGAGTTACCTAGGGTTGAGGATGGATGAAGACTTTCTTCTTCATCCCTTCCGGAGGTAGAAGCTTCTTCCTCTTGCTCCATTCTTGAAGAAGAACTCTCCTCCTCTTCTTCCTTAGATGTTGAGTAGCCCTCAACTTCTAATTCCTCTCCTCCATGATGTGAGCTCCTTGGCTCACTTGACTCCTCTTCATGGCTTGAAGTGGAGTTCCCCTCATGGAACTTAGCCAATTTGTTCCACAACTCCTTGGCATTGTTGTATCCACCTATCTTACATAGAATATCATTAGGTAAAGAAAATTCAAAAATTTTCAATACCTCATCGTTGACTAGGGATTGGTGGACTTGTTCCTTGGTCCACTCCTTCTTCTCTAGGGTTTCTCCTTTCTTGTCCATCGGAGGCTTGAAACCTAATTGAACACAACTCCAATTTTCAAGGTTAGTCATAAGAAAATACCTCATTCTTACCTTCCAAAACGCGAAGTCGTCGCGATCGTAGAAGGGTGGAATTGTGATGTCTTCTCCGAGTTGATCCATCTCTAGCTTGTGCTCCCTCGGGTGTTAATCCGGCGAAGAGCGACCTCGCTCTGATACCACTTGTTAGGATCGATGGTCGCGGCTAGAGAGGGGGGTGTGAATAGCCGACCCCAAATTCTTTCGTTTCTTCCTACGATTAGGGTTAGTGCAGCGGAAATAAACAATAGAAACGATAAAGGAGAAGCAAACCTCAACACGAAGATGTAACGAGGTTCGGAGATGATACTCCTACTCCTCGGCGTGTCCGTAAGGTGGACGAAGCCTATCAATCCGTCGGTGGATGAGTCCCTGGAAAACCGGCTAATAAGAACACTCCTTCTGGGTGGAGAAACCTCGCCACAGAAACTTCTTGCAACAGCAAGAAAGGTGTACAAAAATACAGCACAAAACAGAAGACAATATGAATGTACAAAACAAAGCTTGTCTACTGTTCTTGTCGACTGGAATCCGAAGCAACAACTTCAGGAAACTCACAGCAGCAGCTGATCAGTCGAGGAAAGCTCACCCGAAGCTTCAAGAAGGAGCGAGCTCAGCAAAGCTCAAATCACAATAGTGAAGAAGAAGAAGCAGAAGCTTCGGGAGAGAAGAAACTGTAGAAAGCCCTCGATCTCCTTTTATAACCTGCGCAAAGAAGACAGCGAAGAAGACGGAGATAGCCGTTGTCACTCACAACGGCTATACCTGGACCGATCAGGCTCCACCCTAATCGGTCCAGGGTGCTGCTGATCGGTCATGGGGACCGATCAGGCTCTATGCTGATCGGTCCCCAGACCGATCAGCTGAGAGTTGGCTGCATCTCTGATCGGTCCCGGAGACCGATCAGACTCCCTGCTGATCGGTCCCCAGACCGATCAGTTCACTCACTGAATCGTTGCCTCAACTTCTCTGATCGGTCTCCAGATCGATCAGATAACTTACAGAACGCTTCTGTTTGTTACCGATCGGTCACCGGACCGATCAGATACTTAGATGTATCGCTGGATCGATCCACTGATCGATCCAGAGCTTGGTTTTGCCCAAACCAAGTCCCAAGCCTTCCAAACCAACATCCGGTCAACCTTGACCTGTTGGTACATCATGCTTAGCATCCGGTCACTCCCTTGACCTGCTAAGACTCCCCACCAAGTGTCCGGTCAATCCTTTGACCCACTTGACCTTCTCAACACCGGATGTCCGATCATCCTTGATCCATCTAGATTTTTCCTTGCGGCTTCACTCACGGGACTTTCACCTAGCTTCACTCACTAGGGTTTTCACAGCTTCCTCATCAGTTTCCAATCTGCGCTTCACTCACGGGACTTTCCCACTCAGCTTCACTCACGGGACTTTCCCTTTCACCTAGCTTCACTCACTAGGATTTTCACTGGCTTCACTCACTAGGATTTCCAATCGCTAACTTCACTCACGGGACTTTTCCGCTGGCTTCACTCACGGGGTTTTCTGGCTTCACTCACGGACTTTCCCTTTGCGACTTCACTCACGGGACTTTCCCACCGGCTTCACTCACCAGGGTTTTAACTGCCTGGCTTCACTCACGGGACTTTCCATCGGTCCAGAGAACGAGCTCAGAGCCCTCTCGACTCCATTCGGAGAACGAGCTCACGAGCCCTCTCCGACTTCCATCCGGTCGAGAGAACGAGCTCCCGATCTCTCTGACCTAGTCAGGAGAACGAGCCACCGAGCCCTCTCCGACTTCCACTTCCGGTCCAGAGAACTGAGCCCTCTCTGACCTAGTCCGGAGAACGAGCTACCGAGCCCTCTCCGACTTCCACTTGCCAAGTTCCCATACTTGGACTTCTCCGTGCCAAGTCTCGATACTTGGACTTTCTCCCGTGCCAAGCTCCCTGCTTGGACTTTTCCCGTGCCAAGCTCTCTGCTTGGACTTTTCCCGTGCCAAGCTCCCTGCTTGGACTTTTCCGAGTCAGGTCAACTCACCTCGGGTCAACCAGGTCAACCTTGACCAAGGGTTGCACCCACAACCTCCCAAGTTTCTGTTCTTGTCAAACATCAAGATACAACTTGAGTCAGGTCAATTCGAGTCAGGTCAACCAGGTCAACCAGGTCAACCTTAACCTAAGGTTGCACCAACAATCTCCCATCAAAATACAACTCTTTTGTTCTTGTCAAACATCAAAATACAACTCGAGTCAGGTCAACTCGAGTCGGGTCAACCAGGTCAACCTTGACCTAAGGTTGCACCAATAATTACCTCTATGATCATAAGTAATCTGAAGGGTATAAACATGAATGCGAAGAGGAAACAATCAAAGTATGCACAGGTAATGGATAATGACATACCAATGCATATTAAAAAAATATAATTATTACTATTTGTTAAAAAATCTACTATACACATCAAATGACAAATCTAAAAGATAAGTCAAGGTACCTACCTCCAATAGAAAGATCCAATCCGGTAATCGAGATACTCGTCTCGCGTCAAAGTCCTGTATCAATCACATATAATTTTATTTTGCTAATTACATATATAACAAATAGCTAAATAAAATTCCCACGCCTATTTAGCTACTATATTTAGGGTAACTCCGATCAAACCATGATCATCACTTAACCCCCTATATATTATTTAGGTCTAAAACCCGAGTTATTCCAGCTTCAACCCTAACCCACATCACACCATCCTCATCCCTTATAAAAAAAATGAAACAAACATCAAGAATCACCCAAATCCGGATGATCAGCCGATGATCCACAGCCGGAGACAACTTGTTGCCAGTAGACCTAACCGGAGCGAGGTGGAGATGTGGATTTCCGAAGTAATTGCCCTAAAACAAAATCATTACACCCATAGCTAAGCATTAGATTTAGTTACTAATGCATAACCTCTAAACCAACTACTTACCCCTAAATCGATCCTCTTCTTCTGGTCGGATCAAGCTTGTTTGGCCGGTACAAGGCGTTTGGAAGCTTCTGGCCGAAACAGAGGAAGAGATCCAACACCAAATCTTTGGATAGAGGATCAGCCGGAGAAGAAGATAGGGTGATGGCTGGCTGTGTTGCCGGTGGTCTCGTGCAGATGCCCGACAATCGTGGCGTCAGCGTGGAAGCTAGGGCACGCTGAGGTCAGCTGGTGGAAGGGACTCGGGCTGCCGGCGAGAAGGAGACGTCGGCTGGAGACTAGACCACGGGTAAGAAAGAGGAGAGGAGGGCAGAGCCTAGGGCATGGCTTGATGCCTGGTCTCCCGGTGAGCTCCTGTTGACTGCGACCAGGAGAGGGAGAGGTCAAGTGGTGCTTGGTGGCTAGCATAGAGGAGGCAGCCGACAATCGGCCAGCGTCGCTACGTGCGTCGGGCGGTGGAGCGAGTAGGCGAAGAGGAGATAGGGTTGAGGAAAGGGATCGGGAAAGGGTGGCGATAGGCGCCGTTGCTCGACGAAGTGGCAAAGGAAAGGGAGGTGTGCGGCGATGCTCCGTGTGGCAGACTACAGAGAGGTTAGGGGCAGAGCTCGGGAAGAAGAAGAAGGAGATGCCAAGAACCCTCGGCCACGACTTTAATTGCGAGGGGAAGAAACCGCTGCTGGTTAGGGCAGATCGGCGTCGCGAGGCGCGCGGGAGAGAAAGGAAAAATAAAAAGAATAAAAGAAAAAGAAAATAAAAATGAAAAGAAACACAACTTTTCCTCGCTTAAATGGGGTATCATAAACAGACTTTCTCGGAGCTTAGTTTTATCCCCGTAAACTCGCCCATACGGTCTCCGAAAAATTCCCAAAAAATTTCCAAAAATTTTGGAAAATTCCCTTATGGTGATTCGCTTATTTTCGGTATTTTCTTTAGCTATAGAACTGAATCATTTCCTTGTATCTGAGAAGAACTTCCAGATTAATAAGAAGGAAGCTTGATCTGAATGAATCAGAATTCCCACTAATAAAAATTTGCTCCCCAAATTTCGTTATCTACCATCAGCAAGTACTAACAACACATAGAAGTATAAATGTTGAACGGTAAATTAATCCACATACCTCATGTGAAAAGGTGAGGATATCGAACTTGGATCGTATCCTCGTACTCCCAGGTAGCCTCCTCGTCCGAATGATGCCACCATCCAACTTTAACCAACCGGATAGTCTTGTTCCGCAACTGACGCTCTTTCCGATTCAGGATCCGTACCGGAACCTCCTCGTAGGTAGCGTCAGGATGAAGGGGAACTGGGATATCTGTCAGCACATGTGTCGGGTCGGGTACGTATCTCCTCAGCATAGATACGTATAATACGTCGTGGACGCCTGCCAGAGACGGTGGTAGTGCTAGCCGGTAAGCTACTGCTCCAATCCTCTCCAGGATCTGGAAAGGGCCAATATATCGCGGAGCTAGCTTACCTCTAAGGCCAAATCTCTTCACCCCTTTCGTGGGTGAAACTTGCAGAAATACATGGTCACCTATAGAGAACTTCAGGGGTCTGCGTCTCCGATCAGTATAACTCTTCTGGCGGTCCTGCGCCTCTGACATCCTCCGTCTGATAGTACGGACCAACTCTGCCTCATGCTGAGCTCTATGAGGTCCCAACAGCTGGTCCTCCCCAACCTCATCCCAGAGGGTGGGTGTCCGACAAGGCCTACCATACAACGCTTCAAACGATGTCATCTGGATAGTCGAATGAAAACTGTTGTTGTAGGCGAACTCTACCAATGGCAAATGGTCCTCCCAACTACCTCTGAAATCCAATACACAAGACCTCAACAAGTCCTCTAGAGTCTGAATGGTCCGCTCTGACTGTCCATCTGTCTACGGATGGAAAGTTGTACTGAAACGGAGCTAAGTGCCCAAGGCCTGCTGCAGACTCTGCCAGAATAGAGACGTGAACCGAGGGTCTCTATCCGAAATAATAGTCAAAGGGACACCATGTAATCTGATGATCTTCCGGTAATACAGATCTGCCAATCGATCCAGGGAATCCGTCTTCTGGATCGCTAAGAAGTGTGTGGATTTGGTTAATCGATCAACGATTATCCAAATTGCGTCATGGCCTCGACGTGTCCTAGGAAAACCCACCACAAAGCCCATGGTAATGTGTTCCCATTTTCAATCAGGAATAGGAATTCGCTGAAGTAATCTGGCAGGTCTTTGGTGCTCAGCCTTCACCTGCTGACAGACAAGACATCTAGCTATAAATTCCTCGATATCTTTCTCCATATTGTTCCACCAGTAGGAACGCCTCAAATCTCGATACATACGGGTCCCACCTGGATAGATCGTAAATCGAGAGCAATGAGCCTCCTGAAGTAGCTCCTGTAAGACCAGGTGAGACTGAGGTACGCATAATCTGCCTCGGAAATATATAATACCCTCCTCATCTCGTGTGAACTCGGTCTGCTGCCCGGAAGATATATGGCTGCCAATGAACTGAAAATGCTGATCACCGGCCTGGACCTCTCAGATCCTCGTCCTGATCGACGACTGAGCAACCATGGTAACAAGAATACCCTGCTTTGTTTGTCCCTGCTCCTCAAGGCCTAACTCGGAGAAATCCTGAATCAAGTATGTGGCTGAAGCCCGATGGCAAGCAAAAGTCCCTCTGGACTTCCTACTGAGTGCATCAACAACCACATTAACTTTCCCCGGGTGGTAGCTAATGGTACAATCATAATCCTTCAGGAACTCCATCCATCTCCTCTATCGGAGATTAAGTTTCTTCTGAGTGAAAATATATTTAAGACTCTTATAATCCTTAAGAATCTCAAAAGTAATGTCGTACAGATGATGCCGCCAAATCTTCAGAGCAAAGATGATAGCGGCCAACTCTAAATCATGCACTAGGTAGTTCTTCTCATGCTCCTTCAACTGACAAGAAGCATAGGAGACTATCCTGTCGTGCTGCATCAGAACAGCGCCCATACCCTGTAGAGATGCGTTGGTGTAGAGCACGAATCCATCCTCTCTAGAGGCGAAAACCAAAATCGGAGCCGACACTAATCTCCGCTTCAGCTCCTGGAAGCTGGTCTCGCAGTCCTCGGACCAAGTGAACTTCACGCCTTTAATGGCCAGGCGTGTCAGTGGCATAGCAATACGCGAGAAACCCTCGACGAACCGTCTGTAATATCCAGCCAACCCCAGAAAACTGCGAATCTCTTGAACTGATTTCGGCTGCTCTAAGCTGGTGACAGCCTCGATCTTCTGAGGGTCTACTGAAATACCTCTTCTAGAGACCACATGTCCTAGAAAATCGACTGAGGATAGCCAGAAAGCACACTTGCTGAACTTCGCGTACAGTTGATGTCGTTGAAGAGTCTCCAAGACTATGCAAAGATGCTGTGCATGTTCCTCGTCGGAACGCGAGTAGACCAATATGTCATCGATGAAAATGATAACAAACTTATCAAGATACTCCAAGAAGACGCGGTTCTTCAAATTCATAAACACCGTTGGAGCATTAGTAAACCCAAATGGCATTACCAAAAACTCATAATGGTCGTATCTGGTACGGGATGCTGTCTTCTAAATATCAGATTCTCTGACTCTCAGCTGATGATATCCAGATCGCAGATCAATCTTAGAATACACTGATGAACCTCTGAGCTGATCAAACAAATCATCGATCCGTGGTAAGATGTACTTATTTCTGACGGTCACTGCATTTGGCTGTCTGTAGTCCATGCACAACCTCAGTGTACCATCCTTTTCTTGACAAATAATATCGGAGAACCCCATGGAGAAGCACTAGTGCGTATAAATCCTCGGTCTAAAAGCTCCTGGAGTTGAACTCTTTTGGTGTCATACGGTAAGGAGCTTTCGATGTCGGCGCGGTTCCCGAAATCAACTCAATAGCAAACTCTACTTGCCTTCTGGGAGGCAAACCTGGTAGCTCCTTTGGAAATACATCCGGATACTCTCAGACTACTGGAACGTCAAAGAGTTGAGAATTACTGTCGTCTTTAGTATGAATCAAGGATAATAGAAAACCCTGATAACCATGTGACAGTAGCTTCTGAGCCTGAATCGTCGAAATGATCGATATGTCGTCGTCTCTGATGCCAGTGAAATCCCACGAGGATTAGTTCGGAGGCCGGAATGTGACCACCCTCGTCTTCCAATCAACAGTGGCATGATATTCTGACAAACAGTCCATGCCAAGAATAATATCAAAATCGACCATTTCCAATACTAAGAGATCTACCGTAAGTATCTTGTTGCCAAAATCTAACGGGCAACCTCTGACCTCCTAAGTGACGTCCAAGGTATCACCGAACGGTAGAGAGACAGTCAGTCGCTTCGGTCTGAAAGTGGGTAATCTACCAATCTCTCGCATAAAGGTACGAGATATGAAAGAATACGAGCTACCAGTATCTATCAACATATAAGCGGATAAGGCATAAATAGAGATCGTACCTCGGAAAATGAATCCGTCGGCCCGCTGCGCATCCTCTCTGGTCACCGCATGAATACGTCCAGTCTCTGGCGGTGGAGGAGGTGGTAGTGCTGCCCAAGACTGCTGCGCCTGAGTCTGAGTCTGCCACTGTGACGGTGTTAGAGACTGTACCAAAAGTGGATGAGAGGGCTGCGACTGATACTGTACTGGTAGCTAAGACTGCGTTTGGTACTGAACCAATGGCTGGGGCTGCAAATACCTGACTAGGGGCTGAAGCTGCAGCTGATACAAGGGTCCCATAACAGAACTCTGTGGTACCAAGAGGGCACTGGGGTGCTCCTGTCCATGCATGTCATATGCAACTGCTGCCGGGGGAGCTATCCACTGCTGGGTTTGCGAAGATTGGGCTCTCCGCTCTCCTCGATGAGTCCCAAACTGACTGAGCTGAACTCCATGACCAGACACTCCGGAAGCAATATGCTGAGCCTTCATCAAACAATCTCGGCTCAGGTGCCCAGCTAGTTTGCAATAATAGCAAACTGAATGCCCCAGGGAGCAGGCTGAGGTGATGTGGTCTCTAGACCCACATCTGGTGCAACGAATGTCGCTGGCGGATTATTTTCGGTTTTGCTGAGAAGACCGGAAACGTCCTGATGTAGATCGCCCTGACTTCTGAGGCTGACCAGAAGTCCCAGAAATACCCTGACCTGGCCGACTGTGACCACTCTACTGCTGTGTTGCCTGTGTCAGCTGCATCTGTCCTAATGTCCGATCAGTCTGCTTCCTTTTCTTGTCTGGGTACGCTCTCTGGTGAGCTGACTCTATCATCAGGGCTCTGTCCAGTGTCTCTATGTAAGATGAGTTCCCAAAGTCGGCAAGCTTTACTTGCAGATGTCCATCTAGTCCCTGAATAAACTGCTGCATACGGGAACTATCCTTAGCAACCAATTCTGGACAAAATCTGACCAACCGATTAAACTCGGCATTGTACTCTATCACCGATCAGTTGTTCTATCGCAGACTCAGAAAATCCTGACGGGGAGTCATCTGATAGGCCCATGGAAAGTAACGGCTCTCAAAAACCTCTCTGAATCTGGCCCAAGTGATGTTCTGCTCGCCTATGACGGAACGTTGCGTAACCCACCAGGTGTCGACCTCATCCCGTAAATGGAAAGCAGTCAGCTCTGCTTTCTCCCACTCGGAGCAAGCCATGTAGAAGAAGGTCCGCTCCATGGTCTCTATCCAGGACTGAACCACACTCGGATCAGTATCTCCTCGGAAGAGTGTGGATCGACTCTTCATCGACTCTGCTAACGCTGGGATCCACGCTCGTGCCGCGACAATATCTGTGAGGTGGGTAGGGATTGTCGCGGGAACTGGCGGAATCCCCTGAGCTGGTGGTACTGGTAGTACCGATGGATAGACCGGGGGAGGTACTCCCGGTGCTGCTACATAAGCTGGAGCATATACCGCTGGTGGTACTGCAGGGTCGATATGGGTGGTCGCAGCTGGAGGTACGGTAGGTGGTGGTACCGGAAATGGAGCAACCGATGCCGCTGGTGCGGGTGTTGGGTACACTGTAAGTCCAAGAGGCGGTGGTGCCTGGTACGCCGTAGGCTCGACCAGAGCAAGTGCGGGGTATGCCGATAGTACCCCTGGTGGTATCGTAAATACGGTAGGGGTGGGTACAGCGGGTGCAGCCGAGGTAGGTACCTCTAAAGGAGTCATCGGGGTCTGAGAGCCCGATACACCAGCAGTATCTTGAGTCTGTTCCTGACTAACAGGTTCAAACCTAGCAGGGATCTCTGGCGACTCTATTGCCAGAGATTCCAAAGTCCTCTTACGTGGTCGTCCAGCACCACGTCTCGCAGCTACACGTGTAGATCTCCTCATATCTGTTAAGTTATAACACAAATATCACTACAAGTATAAAAATTATAAAATTAACCTTTATACCTATTTGCCGTCTGAAGATGTTCCGTCGTTGTCCAGTCCCCATATATAACCTCAGAATTTCGTACGAGAAAATCAACGAAAATCCATACAAATCCGAAAATAAATACTCAAGTTTACTAGCAACCTGGGCTAACCCTAAAATCCAGAACACCAAAAGCAGGTATCGTAACTCACTCTGATACCAATAAATTGATATCAAATAAATCTTGAAAATCTGTAACACGAAAAACAAACAAGTATCGCCAACCTGGCTCTGATACCAAATAAATTGTCATCAGATTAACATGCAAAACCAAAATACGAAAACTAAGCATCAATAAACCTGGCTCTGATACCAAATAAATTATCACGCCCCGGAGGAGTCCCTGCCAGAAGAAATTTCGGCAACATCTCCCTTGTACGGGTGATAATCTGAAACTTACTACATCATCCAGAAATATCAGCCAACACGGCCGGAACATACATATATAAAAATAAACAATCACCACGCAGTTTAATAGCAAAACTAAACTAATGCAACGATAAAGAAAAGTCATCTCAAAAATCCTACTCAACTACACACATAAAGCTCCAAACCGATATCCTACTCCACTACACCCATAAAACACAAATCACAATGAACTCACCTCTTCTATCATCCAAGCAGGCATGTAACAAAAACACATCCAAATAAAACTCATCGACAATAACGATAACACAATATCCAAGTGTCAAAACTAGAACTAGTCTAGATAGTAATAAGAAAACCAAAAGATAAAACGCACATCCTCGCGATCTGCAGGGGACTAGCGACTGGAACTCCTCCGAACAACCTCAACCTAAAAATAGTAAATATCCACGAGGTGAGTCAACTCCTCAGCGGGTAATATTGACATGCATAGTAAGAAAATAACAACTAGCACTAATCATGCGTACAGTCTCCTGATATAAGAATAATAAATACAACTGAAATAAACAGGAGAAAACTGTACTAACCAGGACCTGGTGTACAGATAATCAATCGAGAAATATAGGAATCCTGTATGCATGTCAAACAAATGCATCCATCCAATATGCAGCATACAAGTGCAGCAAACACAAGCAATAAATGCATCAATGCGTATGATGCCAATGACATGTCCTGGTCACTCCTACTCTCCAGTCAGCCATCTCACACACGATGGTGAGACCGAGTGGGTAGGACTGTGACAACCGTGCACTCTGCCATCACTGCTCCTGATGAGTGACCGAGTGGACAGGATGTTGTCGGAGTACACCTATCCTCCTACCCCAAATCATAAGTGGGGGAGCTCAATGCTCTCATCTCTCTGAGCAAGTCCAGAGGAGGGATCCCTATCGGTTACCACGCTGCGTCACACTACCTATGAGCTGACCAACGGAGCCAAACAGAGCAAACTGTCTACCGGTTACCACGCTGCGTCTCCAGACCAGCGGAGCCTAACAGAGCAGAAATGTCTGCCGACTACCACGTTGAGTTACCGGACTAGCGGAGCCTAACAGCAGAACTGTCACACACCTGCATGACATACCACTAACCCATGAGTGGTGGTATGTGTAGATCTATGTAATTGACGATGTGCTCAACAATAATGGATCCGACTATCGCACAACATGCAATCATGCGAGATGATGCATGACACTAAGCATGAAAATATCCTGAACCTATCCATATATATAAAATGTGTACCCTAGCATCAATGGATCAAATCCGAAGATCTAAGGTACACATGTAAGGTATGATAAAAACCTAGTCCGATATATCAAAAGGCATGGTATGGCATTACCTCTATGATCATAAGTAATCTGAAGGGTATAAACATGAATGCAAACAGGAAACAATCAAAGTATGCACAGGTAATGGATAATGACATACCAATGCAGATATAAAAAACATAATCATTACTATTTGTTAAAAAATCTACTATGCACATCAAATGACATATCTAAAAGATAATTCAAGGTACCTGCCTCCAATAGAAATGTCCAATCCAGTCATCAAGATACTCGTCTCGCGGCAAAGTCCTGTATCAATTACATATAATTTTATTTAGCTAATTACATATATAACAAATAGCTAAATAAAATTCTCACACCTATTTAGCTACTCTATTTAGGGTAACTCCAATCAAAACATGATCATCACTTTGCCCCCTATATATTATTTAGGTCTCGATAAAACAATTCACCGCTAAAACCCGAGTTATTCCAGCTTCAACCCTAACCCACATCACACCATCCTCATCCCTTATAAAAAAAATGAAACAAACATCAAGACTCACCCAAATCCGGATGATCAGCCGGTGATCCATAGTCGGAGACAACTTGTTGCCAATAAACCTAACCGGAGCGAGGTGGAGTTGTGGATTTCTGAAGCAATTGCCCTAAAACAAAATCATTACATCCACAGCTAAGCATTAGATTTAGTTACTAATGCATAACCTCTAAACCAACTACTTACACCCAAATCGATCCTCTTCTTCTGGCCTGATCAAGCTTGTTTGGCCGGTACAAGGCATCTAGAAGCTTTTGGCCGAAACAGAGGAAGAGATCCAACACCATATCTTTGGATAGAGGATCAACCGGAGAAGAAGACAGGGAGATGGTTGGCTGTGTTGCCGGCGGTCTCGTGCAGATGCTCGACAATCGTGGCGTCTGCGTGGAAGCTAGGGCACGCTGAGGTCGACTGGTGGAAGGGGCTCGGGCTGCCGGCGAGAAGGAGACGTCGATTAGAGACTAGGGCACGGGTAAGAAAGAGGAGAGGAGGGCAGAGCCTAGGGCACGACTTGACACCTGGTCTCCCGGTGAGCTCCTGTTGACCGCGGCCAAGAGAGGGAGAGGTCAAGTGGTGCTTGGTGGCTAGCACAGAGGAGGTGGCCGGCGTTCGGCCAGCGACGCTGCGCGCGTCGGGCGGTGGAGCGAGTAGGCGAAGAGGAGATCGGGTTGAGGAAAGGGATCGGGAAAGGGTGGCGATCGGCGCCGTCGCTCGGCGAAGTGGCAGAGGAAAGGGAGGTGTGAGGCAGACTACAGAGAGGTTAGGGCAGAGCTCGGGAAGAAGAAGAAGAAGGAGATGCCAAGAACCCTCGGCCACGACTTTAATTGCGAGGGGAAGAAACCGCCGCCGGTTAGGGCAGATCGACGTTGCGAGGCGCGCGGGAGAGAAAGGAAAAATAAAAAGAATAAAAGAAAAAAAAATAAAAAGGAAAAGAAACACAACTTTTCCTCGCTTAAATGGGGTACCATAAACAGGTATTCCCGGGCCCCAATTTTATCCCCGTAAACTCGTCCATACGGTCTCCAAAAAATTTTCGAAAAATTTCTAAAAATTTCAGAAAATTTCCTTTTGGTGATTCGCCCATTTTCAGTATTTTACATATGTCATGTTATCTCTAGAATTAGGACATCTCTAATCGTTAGAACTCTAAATGAGTTTTTTTTTTTATGATTTTCAATATGTTACATTAATATCACATCAAAAATATAAAAATTTACTATTAAAAAAATAGTAAATCTTGTTGGCCAGAATCTGATTAGATAGAAATCTCTATCTTCCAATTATAATACATACATGTAATTAATATATAAATATGATATTATTAAAATACTCTTGTACATGCATACATATTTTGACTTACCAGATACATTTAGTATTATCCTAAAATTATATCCCTATAACTTTTTTATTGACCCTATATTATCAACTCATACATCTTTATTTCGAATGATCACTCACCGACATTACTAATTTTGAGAGAAAAAAATAGATTTAAAATTTCACTATTTGAACTTTTTTATTCTAATTTTTTTAATTTCACAAACCTCTTAAAAATCTCGCATTTGAGATGTCGTAGTCTTATAACTTCTGGGATATCCAAATTTACAATAATATTTTTTTCATTCATGGAGCAAATTTATTATGAAAGACTATTAATGAGAATATATATATATCTCTCTCCTTTCAACATGATGATGAAGTTTGTTCATTTGATTAATGACTATTTGCTGTGCAAATGGGCGTGAAGAAATGAGGATAGAAACGAAGGAATTAAAGAAGAGAATGAGTAATGGCAGTGCCTGCGAAAGAAAGTTTGGTGGCAGAGTAAAATAAACAGAAAGAGAGAAATAATAGAGAGCTTTATTTCAAATCGACTAAAGAAGTAAAAAAGCAGAAGCTTTATTACACATCAATCTAAATATAACTCTAAAGAAGAAAAAAAGGATTTAATTACTTTTGCTTATAAAATGACTTGACGCTGCAGGACTGTGTCAAGTGAAGTCAAGTCAACCGAACAACTATATCACGAGGCAATGAAAGACACTGAATCAGATTATATGATCAGTTTGAACACTCCGGAAAGGAAGTACGTACCAGAGGCGAAGCATTGGCAATCTGTCGCAAGTTTCACAATGGGAGATGCGGTGCTATCACCCTTCGTTAGCTACGTGGTGAACAAGGCCCTGATTGAAGCCGAACAGGAGCTGAAGTTGATTGCAGGAGTGAACAAGGAGCTGAGCAAGTTCAGCCAGACGTACGAGACAATACGTGCTGTGCTCGAAGATGCGGAGGAGAAGCAGGTCAAAAACCCGACAGTGCGCGATTGGCTTCGGAATCTGAAAGACGTTTTTTACGAAGCTGACGATTTTCTGGATGAGTTTGCTTTCCAAGCTCTGCGAAGGAAGATGGAGGGTGGAGAGCAAACCAGTCAGGTATTTCTTTCTTTCTTTTATATATTATTACATATAAAATGAAATATAAGAAGATTACGAAGGAAGAATCTATTCGATCAATCAAGCATTATAATTATAATAATTATTTTTTTTGGCATTAATTAGGTATGTGGTGTCTTGTCTTGTTTTGGGTTGAGTCATTTGTCATTCAGTACAAAGGCGGCACATAAGATCAAGGACATCAGGGAGAGATTAGATGGGATCGCTAAGGAGCGTGAGACCCTGCGCCTTCGAGAATTGACTGACACTGGCCGGTTCGAAATTCTCCGTCGGCCACCGACCAGCTCACTGGTAGATGAGTCAACTGTTTTTGGCCGAGAGAAAGATAAGGAGAATGTTATCAAATTATTGCTGTCTGAGGATAATAATAATAATACAACAAGCACTCTTTCAGTCCTTCCAATTCTGGGTCTGGGGGGTCTTGGGAAGTCGACACTTGCTCAGATCATCTACAACGACACGAGGGTGACTGAACATTTTGATCTGAGGATGTGGGTCTTCGTGTCTCAAAATTTCAATAATATCAAACTGACGAATGCGATGGTTGAAGCTGCGACCAAGTCAAAATTTGATCTTACAAATCTGAACATGCTCCAGGAAACTCTAGCAGAAAAATTAAAAGGGAAGAAGTTCTTTCTCGTGCTCGACGACGTCTGGAATGAGAACCGTGTAGTTTGGGAGCAGGCATGCCTTCCCCTGAAAACCGGTCGAAGCGGAAGCAAAGTCGTGGTGACGACCCGAAATCAAAGAGTCGCAGAAATCATGGGCACACAACCCGCTTACCCGTTGAAAAGATTATCAGAAGATGACTGTTGGACCTTGTTTTGCAGGGCTGCTTTTGCGGAAGACGAATTTGCTGATAATGAGAAACTGAAAGCCATTGGGAAAGAAATAGTCTCAAAACTGGATGGTGTCCCATTAGCAGCAAAAACTGTGGGAAGCATGCTGTTTGCAAAATATAATGAGGATGATTGGCAGAAAGTTTTGAACAGTGAATTTTGGGAGCTGCCGGTCAATGAGAATGACATTATGCCTCCTCTCAAATTGAGCTATCAGACACTTCCCTCGCATCTGAAGCAGTGTTTCTCATACTGTTCTATATTTCAAAAAGGCTATGCCTTTGACAAAGAAAAGCTGATCAAAATATGGATGGCGCAGGGATTCCTTCAACAGCAAGGTGAGAAACAGATGGAAGATGTAGGGTCTGAGAACTTCGATGATTTGCTGGGAAGGTCCTTCTTCCACAAAGTCAAGGGCAGCTACAATATGCATGACATGATGCATGCTTTGGCACAATATGTTTCGATCGACGAATGCTTCATAGCACAAGATGGTAGGTTGCAGGGCATTCCGAACAAGGTTCGACATCTTTCACTGACCTCCGAGACTCTGCAGCCAATCTCGTTAGAAGCACTGTTTGGTTTTAGCAACTTGAGAACACTGATCGTGCTGTATGGATTCAATTCCAATCCTGTCCAGGTTCCAACTGATTTATTCATAAAGTTGAAATGCCTCCGCGTGCTAGATTTCAGTAACACTTTCCTAGAAGAATTGCCCGAGAGCATCAGCAACCTGCTGCATCTTCGATATCTAGATCTGTCTGCCACTGCTATTGCTAAATTGCCGGATTCCATTTGCAGACTTTGGAATTTGCAGACCTTGAGACTGAGGGATTGCTTTTCTTTGAAGGGATTGCCGAACGGAATAACAAGCTTAATTAACCTACGGTATCTCGAAGAAGATAGTAGACTGATTTCAAATGTAGTTGGAATCGGAAACTTGACCTCCCTCCGAGAACTGCCATTGTTCAAGGTTCAGAAGGAGATCGGACATAAGATAACAGAATTGAAGGACATGACAGAACTGCGCGGGAGGCTCTGCATTTTGAATCTTGAGAATGTAGCTGATGCTTATGAAGCAAAAGAAGCCAAGTTGAGTAGCAAAAGGCATATACAAGCATTGCAGCTAGAATGGACTGACTATGGTGTACCTGACTGGACTGATGAAAACGTACTCGAATGCCTACAGCCACATGACAACCTCAAGGAGCTCTACATCGAAGGCTACAATGGGACCAGGTTTCCTAGTTGGATAGGAGATCCAATATTCACTTGTCTCACACAAGTGCGATTAGACTACTGCAAATGTATCAACCTGCCACCCCTGGGACAACTGCAATTCCTTAGTCACCTACAAGTACAAGGACTTGACGAGATCAAGCGTGTCGGGAACGAGTTCTACGGGCATGGTAGCAATGCTGGTTTTCCTTCCCTAAAAGCCCTGCACTTTGAAGAGATGCAGCAGTGGTCAGAGTGGTCAGAGGTAAAAAAAAGTCACTTCCCATGCATACGTGAACTGAGTATTGTTCGATGTCCAAAGTTGAAGGGGTTGCCGACCCTTTCATCTCTTTCCTCCATGAATATTTCCAGCTGCTCAAGCCTGAGACAGCTTCCAGTAAACATGACCAGGCTCGAGAGACTGGCGATCCAGCACTGTGAAAATATAGTAGTTCAACCAGAAAGCTACGGGCTTCAGTCGCTCCTTTCTCTTGAGCAATTAGATATTGAGAACTGCCCAAATTTCATGTCCCTAGCAAAGCTAGATGAAGTTCATCTTCCAACTTCTATTCGAAAACTTCGAATCAGTTCGTGCATTGGACCAGAGAATATGATTTTCAAAGAGATAAAATCATTGACATCACTCCAATCTTTGGAAATTTCCGATTGCAGGAATCTGACTAGTCTCCCAGAAGGACTCCATGGCCTTCCATCCCTCGAAAGCTTTTATGTGATTAGGTGCGCCATGGTCGAAGATTTTCCAGAGGAGAGTTTGCCTAAAACCTTGCAATACTTGTCTATAGAAGGCTGTCCGACACTAAGTGAATGCTGCAGAAAGGAGATAGCATTAGACAAGCACATAACAGATCATGTTCCCAACATAATTATTGATGGCCAACGAGTGACAAGGAGGAAGTCAAGCGTTCCAGACCAGACTATTGAGTGACTTTGCCGGTAAGAACCTGACCATCTTCTTGAATTAATTTGATGTTGTTCTTCTATGATTCTTTTCCCATACAACATCTAGATTTCAAAAGGGTTTGTAGATGAGGTTGCTTGGAATGAACAGATGTAGTTCCAATTCAATTAGCCGGCTAATTCAGCGGAAAACTGATAGTTTAATGTACTATTTGATAGTTCATCCCTCACATAACTAGCTGAGTTATTCTATAGTGCAAAGCACCTGATTAACCAATTTGGGTGCTTTGAATAAGGATATATCATCCCCACATTAGTAGCAAAAAAATTTCAGCAAAATGCCAAACAAATTAAGCAGCATATTGCAGGATTCTTGTTTATTGCAATGAGAAATTAAATGCAGACTTAACCAAGGATCATTTGAAAAATAGGATTGAGATATTGAAAACAAATTTCAATTAATGCTATGACTGACCTCTTTTAAAATGCCAATGGAATCCAGTGGAATGTTGGAGAGAAAAAATGAAAAAAGTCTGAAGCTGAAGAGGATGCTGATTTGGTTTATATATTCTTTCAGGATTAAAATAATCTTTTCCCCACTTTCTGCAGCAGGCCAAGCCAAGTATAGGAAAATGGAAGAATTACTCAATCAGTAATTTTGGTAAATTGGGAATGTTATTTGCACAAGATAGGGCTATTGGAGAAAGTGCAAAAGTAGCAGGAGATCAATGAGGCTGTGGGGCTGAGACTGAATCAACAGTATGAGAATATAGACCTAAACAATTGCACACCAGTTCATGTTGTTGTTGATGCAATGGAGTTTGCTCAAGAGGAGAATGGAGGCAAGGTGAGTCAAACAGCTACAAATCAACAAGGTTCAGAAACTGTCGTTTTGAACAATTCAAGGAAGAGAAAGCTTTGAAGCAGTGCAACATCTTGCAATAAATCAATGTAGTTGATCTAATAAAGCTAATGACTGTATTTACACTTTATAAGTTGAATAATTGTTATGAGTAAATCTTTTAAGTTCCTAGTTTTAGTTATGGACAAGTAAATATTTATAAGTTTATATGTCATCTTCTTTGGCTGCTGTTAAATGTTAGCTGCTTTGTATGTAAGATCTTCCTTAGCTACTGTTAGATGTTTAGCTATTAAATATTTTCATTTTTTTTCAAATTGTATCAATTTCCAATATGCTTGCTATAAGATTCTACTATAAGTTGGATGTTATCTGCTATAATCTGTTCGTGGATTCTGATACAGGCTGGATTTTTCTGCTAAAAGTTTTGCTGATTCTGATGTCAAAAATGCTATTTATAAACATTGCAGATTCTAAATTCTAGTTTGATAAATGTTTCTAGAATAAAATCATTTGAAATTAGTATTTTGCGCTTCTATATCTATTCATCTTTATTTATTTATTCTGCCAACTATTTCTGATTTCTTTTTTATAAAAGACACTAAAAATAGTATTGTCTTGACTCTACTACTGTGAAAGTTTGTTCCAAGTATAAAAATTAACCAGCGTGGATTAACACACATGCCAGTAACTGAAATTGGTATGTGTTGATTAAGCATACGAACATGCTCAAGACATTAATAGAATCATTTGTTGCTGTTTAATCGTGTTGTCACCAAAAGAGTAAGGAAAAGAAAATAGCACTGCAAAGACAAAAAAAAAAAAAAAAAAGTAAATAACAAAAGCACGAATTCTAACTACGGCCATGATATCAAGCAGTAGAAGTAAACAACAGTATCTTAGGATCAGCAACAGATCCCGTAAAGAAACTTGTACTGATACATTAATCATGCATACATCAAATGCAAGGAAAATTGTTTCTTGAAGAAACAAGAGAAAAGAAGCGTCATCAAAAAATTCGGATTGATCATTATTTAAATAGCGACTCTTTATAGTTTTGACTAACTAGCACACAAAATAGCAAAACAGAAGGGATTTTTTTATATATTTCACTACGCTACGCTGCTTGAGATGGGCTATGCTCGCTATACATGTTTTGATTTAACTTCATTGATCATCCATCTGTGCATACGGTTGGCGGTAGTAATCCAACTGAAGATAATTTTAGTAGAATCTTGGGCTGGGCGAAGCAAACAAATAGGGTTTCTTATTCCCTAGGCCGAGCAAGCCAAAGGGAGCTCAAGGCACGAAGACGTGAAAAATAATCATTTATGGCCAGAAGTGCTCGAGCAGATTGTCGAGTAGTCAATATCCGATGCATTTGTTGTAAGGTCTGTTGGCGTAGATTGTCAGCCTGAAAAAGTAGCGAGTAAGCACCTAGTGTTACAATAACTATGAGTTGAAGCTCCATAAAACATTCCATATTGAGTTAATAAAATTGCAGAGTGATCGCTACAATAGACTTCCAGCTAGGCCAGACGTGGGCAAATCCTAAAAGCCAATTGCAAAGTCTGAATCGAATAAATTTACCTGGCGAAGAAAATTTTCAAGAGTTCCAAGTTTTCCCATAGCCATAGCCATTTGACCCATGTAATTTGCAACATTTCCTGAGGATCCTGCTGGGCCAAGTGAACCTGCCAATGTTTCTGCCAGGGACTGCTGCAAGGCCTCCATCCCTTGAGAGAGAGCATCCTCAGCCTGTTGCGATGACTGCTGAAGGTTGCATATCCCCATCAATTGCTGCTCTGTTAGAGGTTCCAGTTGGCTTGCAAGTATCTGAAACATTACAATACAGTGAATCAAAACTATAGCGGAAAAAATTTATCCAGAGAGAGTTTCAATTTGGCACAACAAACAGTCCCAACTATTTCAGATCTTTGTTGTGAGGTTGTTGACATAGTTTAGTACTAGTTGTCATGACCTAATGTTTTTTATTTACTTTTTTATAATTTTGAAGTTTCTACTAGATAGGCATATGCTCATCCTTTTTCTTTTTCTTTTTGTGTGTGTAATCCAATATCCAACTCTTCAAATTGACTAATCCTAGAGATGACCGGCTTGGCTCCACCACCTAGGTAAATCCGGAAAGCGCTCGCATCATAAACTCAACGTCGGACATTCACGGTCCATAATCCCACCGTAGGCAAAATGCTTTTTAGATGGGATTCGAACCGTGATGCTCCTATTTGTCACCAAAGCGCCTTACACTGCAAAACCCTCATCCTATTCTTGCTCCACTGCTTCTATTCATTGATCTCAGGATCTATCCAGTACAAATAAATTCTGAGATGGTTAATTAGAACAGTTGGTTTTCAATTATTTTTGATTGATCAAACCCCACAAGTGTACAAAAGCTAGAATTCCATATTTTATCCTTGGTGACAGTGTGAAGGTTCAAATAAACCCTCCATTTTTTCATCCGAGCTTGGAATCTTGATCTGAGTTGCTCCATATTACTCTCATTGATTAGAGCAAATTTGTAGTGGTATATAGGAAATAAGCAATTTAGTGAAGAAAAAAAAAAGGCATACAAAAATGCATACCTTTAGAAGCTCAGATGATCGGAAGCCACCCAGCCACAGGAAACACCTTTCGGCTGGTGTCTTCCACATACCTGATAATATGTGAAAGACATCTGTCTTGGCAGCGATGCCCTTAACCCTAAATATGTCCTCATAGTGTGTCATGACACCATCAACCATAGCACGGAGATCATTTTCACTTGCATGGGCATTAACTGCAGCCCTCAGTTCATTTATCTGCCGGTTATGTTCTTCAAGCCATCGTGCATATTCAACATCAAAAGCTAATGCCCCTGTGGTGATGATTTAACATGCTAATAATCATAGGAAGGACAATAGATCTAAATCTGAACACTGACTATTATACAACTTCAATTTACCATTAACAGTTAATAGCAGTTGGATTCAGTTAAGAGTTTTTGCTAGGAATTAAAAGCTCAAAACTTTTGAGTTGATTACACAAGAGAGTTAATTACAAAAAAATTTAACTTGGCCACCAAAGAACCATTATAGAGTACTGGAAATGTACTCCCTTGATACCAAACAAACAAAAACAAACCAAAAGTCAGAGAACCTGCCAACAAAATAAGAGACTAAATTTGATAATGATACCATTATAGAGTCCCCTCGGATGGGTCTAGTAGCTAGCGCATGAGGTATTGCCACCATAAGGTATGAGATTCGAATCTCGGCGAAGCCGAGGTAAATGCCTCCCTTATGTGCTAGTCACTATTCCAAAGGTTAGTAACCGTCCGTGATTTACCTCCTCCATGTTGGCCGTGGGACGGATTGGTGGGGGCGCTGGGGGCGAGCGTATTCGTCTTTTTTTTTTGCCGCCATAAATAATGATGTTTTGAATTTTTATAAATTGTTTCAATACTACAACCAGCTTAAATGCACCAAGCGAAAAAAGTTCAATCAACAATGCAAGGAAGACTCTGAAACAGTGTTCATCAAAATAAAAGGAGAGGTGTAAATTAGCCGAGGAGATCTGGGGTTGACTATGTTCAAGCTGGTTTATTTTCTTCTCAAGCTTGTTCAAACTTGTTTATTAAAATCCTTATCAAGCTCAACGAACAAAATTGTTGCCCTTATAATTTAGGTAAAATGTTGACCTAATTATGAAAACTTATATTATTTCCATATTTAAACATATTATGAATAATTTAAGAATATAAATTTTATAAGTTATTATATATGTATTCTATTTGAATAAAAAAATAAAAAAATAAATTTAAAATTAATATTTACACAAGTTAATAAATAAATTTATTCATAAATTATACATAAACTATAATGAATTGAGCTCATTAGAATTTAAGTTTATTTGTTTTCTATATTCTTTTACTATTGAACGAAGATAAACAAACTTTATTGAACTAAACACTAAGCTTGTTTATGAACATCCAGTTCATTTAATGTCATAGTATGCTCTTTTCTGATGCACGTTATGGACAAGGTTACTCTATATTATAGTCAATGAAGATGTCATTGGAACGAAAATACCATTCCCACCAGTAGCATGGCCTTGATCTCCTGAGCTAGATATAAAAATACCCTGCAAAAACCATATATTTCAGTCTTATTACATTAACCATGTGCTTGCAGGGAAAAAAACAGCCTCATAGAATTGAGAAAAAGAACTGTCCAAAAAAGAGCATTACCTGCTGGCGAGCTCTTTGGAGCTCCTGCTCCAGTTGAGTAAGCTTCAATCTACTACTCTCTAGTTGTTGTACATAAGCCTAGTAAGTTCCAACAAAGAAGATAGACCAGTAAACAGTTAACAAAAAATATCTGGTCAAAGTTAATTTTAAAACATTTCACAAAAGAAAAATAACAATATGTTCAGCAAATGAAATTTATCACCTTACTTACCATGCATAACAATCAAGGAAGAAAGGGAGGTTAGATATTCTAGAAATATTCATCTAGCTTGAGTTAAGATATAGAACATTATAAATAGGTAAAGGGTATGTAGCATCTGTAGAAGCCCTTAAGAGTGAAGCCAAATTATAGCATCAAATGAGAATATAGATGATACACCTTTTTTCTTAACCTACTCTTTCTGGCAGCTTCACGATTTTGAGCAAGACGACGAAGAGTCTGTGCATTAATTTGAAAAAGGGTTCATAAATTATGTGCACTATTGACTAATTGAAGAGAGAAATAAACTGGAAAATCCAAAAAAACTATCACCTTCTGATCCAACATTTTGTCCTTTGACCTATCACTAGAATCAGATGCTGCCACAGCAGCAAGTTGACGGCATTCTAACTGTAAATCAGAAGAGATATCAAAATCAAAAAGGAATATCAAAAACTTGATAGTTAAAGTAAATTCCTTTTATAATGATACGAGATACATGGATCGTAGCAAGAAAGAGAAAAAAAACATATTCCACTTTTATTGAACAATATACTCAGAAAGGACTCCACATATGGTTCAAACCCTATGAATCTATGATGATTCCAATCAAACTATATAGTTTATCTATGCTGATTGCATTTGCAACACCAAGTGGTCTATTATGGAAACTAGATTAGAAATGTTGATGAGTTCGGTTTAAAATGAGAGGGTGAAGTTACAAATATACTTTATGTACATATTAGTGGATAGGAGGGAAAATTATTATGGGACACATGCATGCTTTGTCTACCCAGGCATTTGATTTCTTTGTTTACCCAAGCATTTGTTTTGTCTACTGTCAAATATATCAAGAACTAGGAAGAGTAAACAAGACTGGGGGAGAACTCTAAGTTGTTTGGAGTAACCACGTCATATATATATATATATATATATATATATATGCAAAATAGAAAATAGAGCCATTTTGTGCTAAGAAAGTTCTTAGGACTTACATGCAGTTTAAACACACATGGACAGATAGGCACTCAACTTATAAGTAGCGTGCAGCAATAGGCCAAAAAAGCAAGAACAAGAACCAAAAGAAGCAGATTACATGAGAATTTCTTAGTTTCCTATCCTTCTATCCAGGAAAAAAATGCACCTATAAAATGTCTGGACAATGCAACATATACCCATAAAGAAAATACTGAAATCTATATTTGAAATCCCTTTTTAACCAAAAAAAGAATTACCCTCTGATCTTTATCATCAGTGTCCACATCCGTGGAGGTATCTGTCCTAGGACTAGCATCTCCCATCACAGATCAAGTTCTCAAAGTGACCAATGTAAAATGTGACTAAATTTTTTTTCTGCCCCTTCTTTTCTAGCAATGACGACTCACTCTAGCAGTTGAAAAGATAATATCATGGAAACACCTGCTAGCAGGAGAAATAAAACTTAAGAGGGTATTCTGTTAACTGAAGAAATTAGCTATACAAACATGAAATAAATGTAACTGTGAAATTATCCTTACCAAGATATCTTGATTGATTGGCCAGATCTGCATAAAAGACAAAATATGACAATGACATAAGTCGAGACTATTTGGTATATACATGTGTTAGTACATAATAAAAACGAGATGTGAGATCATTTTCAGCCTATGAATAAATAAACCACTATTTAGCATCTCAATCTATCTTTCCTATGACCTAACAATTATGTATTGCATGGATAATACTACCCAAGAAATACATTTAAAAATTAAACATACAACAATAGAAAACAGTAATTAATTGGGTAGTAACACATCAATAACAGAAAAAATTAAAACAATAATTTAAATTTACTCAGCAAGAGACTGGATACTTCTTGAGAACATAACAGTCAATAACTCTATAAGGATGTGTTGTACTTACCCTCCGTACTGCTGAGAGAAAGAACATAGATAGCACTAGTGTAAAAGCAAAAGTGGGCATTTGTTCATGAGTAATTAATTATGCATTCTCATGCCAGAAACAAAAATTTCACATATGCCTGTGCTGATTATAGTGTTGGACCAAGAATCTCAACATGCTAATGGAATGCCAACTAGCACTGCGTTAAGGTGAATCTGGTCATAAAAGCCTTGGTTGGGAAAAACTTTTCACCAAGACTGGAACCTCACTTTAGATCATTGATTAAAAAAAGTCCAAATAGTGTTTGTGAGTCCAAGATAAGAACTTCCTGCTCATCTATCCTAAGTAATTTTGTATTAGGTATTTTAATATAACCATGACAATTAATCTTTGTTAAGTTAATGTAGCAGTTAATTAACCAGTTGATAAGGACCAAAATTCTAACATGTACTGTTGCACACTTGCTAACTTATTTCCTTACTGCAGTTCGAAGCCCAAATTGAATCTTTCCGAAAGGAATGTTTAGCATGCAAGGAAGGTGAGAGTAATAATCATCAATAGAAGGTCCTAGCTTCTAAGGCCCTTCTTTTTTTATTTTCTTACCTCCCCACTAGTATTATCCCTTCATTCAATTATGTTTCGTGGCCCCCAAACACATCCCCTCTCCATCTTCTAAGATGGATTCACCACATTGAAGCATCAACATGTTTGGCAAGTAACCTCTTTTGAATGAAATTTAAGTTTTCACCCACATTTCACAAATACAAAATAGTCAGTAATAATAAATATAGAAAACAGTTTTTTTACTTTTTCAAGATGAAGGCTTTAGTATATTTTGTAGAGTCAGTAAATTGGTAGTGCATTTAAAGGGAAGCCCGGTGCACGAAGCTCCCACCATGCAAGGTCCCAGGAAAGAATCCATTGTACGTAGCCTTACCCTGCTTTTATAAAGGATAAATCATTACCGAAAAATAAGAGAATCTTCAACATTTGTCTGAGAACAAAGGATGAGAAGTGAACCAAGCCTCACAAGTGGAAAAGTACAAACAAGTAAATTGGTCAGAACACATCAGGGTTAGTTTGCAGCAATCAATATAATTCAGAATCCTAAAGACTTGTTGAAAGGACAGGTTGGTAAACTTATTTAAGGGCTAACCTGAACAAATCATCTGGTTAACAAGAATGATTTTCAATGACAACAAGACAACAGATGCTATCAAGCAATACCCAACAGGGCCACAATAGGAATGGGATCTTAATATTTGAAGCATCAAGAATCAAGGCCATAAACTTGCTAGAATAACAATGTTGGCTTCTCCCTCTCCCTTTGTAAGCTAGCATTGAACTTGGATTACAGAATTAAGCTTAAGCTGCAACCAAGAAGGTTGACCATGCAACAATCAACAAAAACGCTCAAGATTTAGATTTAGGTAGGTCAAAAGAAATAGCACGATCAGTCAGGCATCTGAAAGTCAAACTCTAGGGCAAAGTATTTTGTATGAACATCATATTCCTCATCTAAGTGCAAAATCAGAAGTAGCAATCATCATTTTTACAATAAGCATTAGTGTGATGACGTGATATGTTAGTTGTCCAACTTCTCATAATATTTTATCAACTCATTCTGTTTCTCCTTCTAGCTTCTTGTACCAAAACAAATAGTTAGAGAAAAACAAAGCAATGAAAGATCAGAACTTTTACATATCTGACAATCTTCTTTAAAGATCAAAGAGATTCAACAAAGGTTGCATCCAATTATGGATTCTGTGAATATTTTTCCAACTTGTACCTTCATAAAACCAAGTAACTGGCTCCAAAAAGTTGGAACTAACATGACTTGATGATGTTGGTCTTTAAAGAACCTATTCTGCATGTTATTAAATTTTATAAATTGGACAAATTAAATGTTTTCTTTTGGAAGCCTGTAGATGATTTTCCAACTTGTTTCATTAAAATGGATAGGCTTTATATTATGGAACTTGTTATTTGGACAACTAAACCTTTTTTATGTTAAATGTTCAATGCAATGGTCAGCTCATCTCCAAAAACAACTTGAATGATCTAAAAATGTTTGCATCATCTTTCATAATATGTAGATGACTGTAGTAAGACAAACTTTCATTAATTTTATCTTTTGTCCTAAAAGACAAAAGATGATCCTTTATCACAACTGTTGATTAAGTAAAAACTGGGTCAGGTTATAAATGTTATATTCTGTCAGTAGCAGCAACAGCTAAAAAAACTTTAACAAGTAAAGTTAGTAAAGTATTAAGAATCTATTTTCCAAAGTTACAAATTTTTGATAGAACATTGATTGTAATTGCTTATTCATGTTCAATACTTACAAAAGTCAGTTTAATAACAAATATCTAATTATTTAAAATGGCTAATAATGAGATACACTCTAAACACGACTGTCAAATGGATTGGAAGGTGCAGTTTCAAAAACAACATCAACTAGTAGATTGGTACTTCAGGTTATGTAGTGACCGACTGAAGATGGCCAAATGCACTCCAGGAGCGATAAATGTATCAAGAAAAAAAAACAATGAAAAAGGATCAGAAGATCGTGCACGTACATGTTTTAAACCACCTTCAACCACCAAAGAAATCGTTGCATCCAAGCCGTATCGGCATCACCTCGTTGCAGCCAAAAAACCAAAAAGGAGGAAAGAACCCCAGAAGAACCACGGAAAATAACGATTTTCCAGCCTCAGAAAGCTTCCATAACCATAGAGACCGTAACCGAAGAGTTCAGAATTCCCAAATCCCACCCTACCAACCTCTCAGAACGGCCGAAGCGAATCTCCCAATAAATACAAAAGCAGTAGTAATCCCTAACTGAGAACGACAGCGCTCCAACTCTTACCCGTACGCTGAAAGCAAGCGTCCAAACGGCACCCGTCCGCCTCCCGATGGGGAGATCGAGGCGGCCAGCAAAACCAAATCCTGCTCTCTCGCGCTCCCGCACCAAACGAGCAACAAAAGCGAGATCTTGTTACTTGCTAGCCGCTGACAAGAGGAAGACCTAACTTACTGTCGAAACCCTTGATTTGGTTGGGGAGGGGCGCCACTCCCACTCCTCTCCTTGACTGCTGCAACTGTTGCTGCTACTTCGATTCCACTCCTCCGATGTCTCTATTTCCTAGGCTGTTACTTCCTCAAATTTAGAAAAGGATTTGGATTTTTATTTTGAAAATTAAGAAAATTTTGTATTGAAAATAATAAGAGAAAATTATATTTGTATCTTTTTTAATTTTAATTTTGTTTAAAATTATTTTACGTTTTTACTCCTGCAATTTAAAATATTTTTTTTAAATTAAAATTTTTCAACGAACAATATATAATTTATGGTTGAAATATAAAAAAATATATGAATCATAAAAAATTAAAATTCATAAATTCAATTTATAACTCATTGTTGAAAAATTTTAATTTAAAAAAAATTGATTGAAATTAAAAAATATTATAAATTATAGAACTAAAAATATAAATTGACTTATAATAAAATTAAAATTGAAAAAAAAAAGTAAAATACATGATTAAAATCGTAATTTTCTCAAAATAATAACGGTAATTTATCAAAGAGCGCATGTAAAGATCTGAATTTATCAAAAGGCGCGTTACTTTAACATTTACCAAAACACGCACCTTTTTAAGTGCATTTCCTATTTTACCCTCATGATAATTTAAGTTTTTCTACCGCTTTTCTCCACTATTTTTTTTGCTTCTTCTCTCTCTTCACTTTTTTTATCGACATGCAGAAAAAAAAATATGAATAACATCAGTCCCCGAATCTTTTAATAACATTTTAATACATTTGAAAAAACAATAAAAAATAATGGACACCATATTTGAAATCCTTGCAACATCAGAAATCCATAGGAACTGAAATGGGTCCAATCGGAGCCTTCTAGGTCCATCAATGGGTTTTGACCGAAACCCACTGATGGACCTATAGAGCTCCGATTGGCCCATTTCAGTTCCTACGGATTTCTGATGTTGCAAGGATTTCAAATATGGTGTCCATTATTTTTTTGACTTTTCATAGATGTTAATATATAAAATCAAAGAATCGGTAAAAAAAGAGCACTTTGGGCTAGGGGTGGGCATCGGCCGGTTTGGTCCGGTTTTACCCTACTACGGTTTTATTTTTTCGATTTCGGTTTTAAAGATTTTTGATCTAAAACCAAACTATTTTATTACGGTTCGGTTCGGTTTTATTGTAATACGGTCCAGTTTATACGGTCGATTATATACGGTTTATACAATGAATTAAATTAATTTTGTGCTACTACAAATATTAGTTTAGAGACAAAGGAAAAGTATCAATTTATTAAAATAATTATGAATTTAAAATAATACTAAAATTTTATTATCCGATGATAATAAGTAAATATAAATATATAATTTGATTATGCTATTATATTATAAATGATTAGAAATTAATCCACTTGTATGATCCAATATCCATAAAAATAATGTTTTAAGTATAATACGGCCGGTTCGGTTTTCTCGATTTTTTGGGAGTCAAAATTGGAAACCGAACCGAATAACCGAATTTTAAAAATCTTAAACCGAAACCGGCCGAAACACCGAAAAACCCGAACAAAAAAAATCGAAAATTTTCGGTTCGGTCGGTTTTTCCGGTTTGAACCGAATTATGTCCACCCCTACTTTGGGCCTGATATGGACTCATATCAGGCCCACGTTGGACCTGATATGATTCCATATCAGGCCCAACGTGGTCCTAGTGTGGATTGAGCAGAGTCCATATCAGGCCCACGTTGGGCCTGATATGATTCCATAT
The DNA here is from genome assembly GCF_018446385.1 of Zingiber officinale. NCBI lineage: Eukaryota > Viridiplantae > Streptophyta > Magnoliopsida > Zingiberales > Zingiberaceae > Zingiber > Zingiber officinale. The sequence continues at coordinate 139,537,524 of NC_055994.1, forward strand.
CAGGCCCAACATGGGCCTGATATGGAATGAGCTAACTCTGCTCAATCCACACTAGGACCCCAGACACAATCAACCTTGTAGAGTTCTGCATATACAAATGGATTCAACATCTCGACAATGCTCATGACAATAGTTAGGAGAGTCCATAATTGGGTTTGTAGTACAATTCTATACTAATGGGAAGAACCTTTCAAAGATAATTCTGTAGTAGTAGGCTTATTTTGTGGTTGGTGTGTTGTGTGGATATATGTTCTTTGCATTTTGCATCATTTTCTTACACACATGAAGGAATTTTCTAACAATTAGCTCATTCTATATCAGGCCCACGTTGGGCCTGATATGGAATCATATCAGGGCCAACGTGGGCCTGATATGTGTCCATATCAGGCCTAAAGTGGCTTTTTTTACCGATTCTTTGATTTTATATATTAACATCTATGAAAAGTCAAAAAAAAATAATGGACATCATATTTAAAATCCTTGCAACATCAGAAATCCATAGGAACTGAAATGGGTCCAATCGGAGCTCTCTATGTCCATAATGAAAAGTCAAAAAAAATAATGGACACCATATTTGAAATCCTTGCAACATCAGAAATCTATAGGAACTGAAATGGGTCCAATCGGAGCTCTCTAGGTCCATTAGTGAAATCCATCACTTATGGACATAGAGAGCTCCGATTGGACCCATTTCAGTTCCTATAGATTTCTGATGTTGCAAGGATTTCAAATATGGTGTCCATTATTTTTTTTGACTTTTCATAAATGTTAATATATAAAATCAAAGAATCGACAAAAAAAGCCACTTTAGGCCTGATATGGACACATATCAGGCCCACGTTGGGCCTGATATGATTCCATATCAGGCCCAACGTGGGCCTGATATGAAATGAGCTAACTCTGCTCAATCCACAATAGGACCCCTAGGCACAGTCAACCTTGCAGAGTTCTGCACATACAAATGGATTCAACATCTCGACAATGCTCATGACAATAGTTAGGAGAGTCCATAATTGGGTTTGTAGTACAATTCTATATCTGTGGGAAGAACCTTTCAAAGATAATTCTGTAGTAGTAGGCTTCTTTTGTGGTTGGTGTGTTGTGTGGATATATGTTCTTTGCATTTTGCATCATTTTCTTATACATGAAGTAATTTTCCAACAATTAGCTCATTCCATATCATGCCCACGTTGGGCCTGATATGGAATCATATCAAGCCCAACGTGGGCCTGATATGAGTCCATATCAGGCCTAAAGTGGTTTTTTTTGCCGATTCTTTGATTTTATATATTAACATCTATGAAAAGTCAAAAAAATAATGGACACCATATTTGAAATCCTTGCAACATCAGAAATCCATAGGAACTGAAATGGGTCCAATCGGAGCTCTCTAGGTCCATTAGTGGGTTTTGACCGAAACCCACTGATGGACCTAGAGAGCTCCGATTGGACCCATTTCAGTTCCTACAGATTTCTGATGTTGCAAGGATTTCAAATATGGTGTCCATTATTTTTTTTTACTTTTCATATATATAAAATCAAAGAATCGGTAAAAAAGGCCACTTTGTGCCTGATATGGAATGAGCTAACTCTGCTCAATCCACACTAGGACCCCCAGGCACAGTCAACCTTGCAGAGTTCTGCACATACAAATGGATTCAACATCTCGACAATGCTCATGACAATAGTTAGGAGAGTCCATAATTGGGTTTGTAGTACAATTCTATACTTGTGGGAAGAACCTTTCAAAGATAATTCTGTAGTAGTAGGCTTCTTTTGTGGTTGGTGTGTTGTGTGGATATATGTTCTTTGCATTTTGCATCATTTTCTTAGACACCTGAAGCAATTTTCCAACAATTAGCTCACTCCATATCAGGGCCACGTTAGGTTTGATATTATTCCATATCAGACCTAAAGTGACTTTTTTTTTTGCTGATTTTTTGATTTTATATATTAACATCTATGAAAAGTCAAAAAAAAATAATTGACATCATATTTGAAATTCTTGCAACATCAGAAATCCATAGGAATTGAAATGGTTCTAATCGGAGCTCTCTAGATCCATCAGTGGGTTTTGACCGAAACCCACTTATGGATCTAAAGAGCTCCGATTGGACCCATTTTAGTTCCTACGGATTTCTGAAGTTCCAAGGATTTCAAATATGGTGTCCATTATTTTTTTGACTTCTTCAAATGTATTAAAATATTATTAAAAGATTTGGGATTATTGTTATTCATATTTTTTTTCTACACGCCGATACAAAAAAGCAAAGAGAGAGAAGAGAGAGAAAAATAGTGGAAAAAAACGGTAGAAAAAGTTAAATTATCATCAGGGTAAAATAGGAAATGCACTTAAAAAGGTGTGTGTTTTGGTAAATGTTAAAGTAATATGTGTTCTTTTGGTAAATTCAGATTTCTACATGCGCGCTTTTTGATAAATTGTCGAAATAATAATTATGGTGATCTCGCGAAACGGGTGACGCTGGCAAATTAGCAAGCAAATCTGCAGACTTCAGGCGTCGTTTTCTCCCAGCGATTCTTCTGGTTAACTAAGGACAATATTTTTATTTTTATTTTAAATTTAAATTTAATTTAATCAAGTGGATTTTATTAATAAACAAAACTAAAAATAAAAAATGCCAATTTTTTTATTAAATCACCCAAGGAGTACTTTTTAATTTATTATTGAAAAAGAAATTACATTTGATCTATATTTTCTTTAAACCACATGCACCTGACCAAATATTATTACACCTATTTAATTGTATCCTTGCGTTCTCCCCCGTAAGTGATACCAATTAGTTGATTTCAGCCGTGAGTTGATTATGATACTCAACTATTTGAATATTAATCGATTGATAAATAATAATAATTGACTAGTCATGTTCAAACAGAGTTGATAGAGGAATCGACTAATAATGATGAACAGTTGACTGATAAACGAAAACTTAAATATTATAAAAGAAGGATTTAGAAGAGATTTTTCGTTGTCAAACCCTAGGAGTTTTGGAGACAAGTATTACTATATTTTCGGATCTCAGGAGACATTCTAAAACAATCACAAATTACTAAAACAATCACAAATTAAGTACTTCGAAGAAAAGTTCCTTTTATGTAAATTGTTTTATTACAATTTACATTCTTCGTATTGATATCTTAGTTTTGTTTTATTTTTTATTGCTTGTATAACAATAAATATGGTAAGAGATTTCGAAGGAGAGAGTTAGTGATAATTTTAATAGGACGGTAAGCTCTACAGTAGGAATTGAAAGTTCCGAAACACATTAAATTGGTTTGTATTATACTTGCTTTTATTATTGATGTCAACCTTTTGTCGAGAAGCATGACGATTGAACGAACACGATAGAATTGAAGCGAATTGCGAATCCATTCATCCCCTCTTGCGAGGTTAACGGTCCAAACATTTGATGAAACCTATAACGGTATTACATGGGTTAATTTATTTTACGATTTTATAGACGGAGTAATAAATATGAGATTTTGAACCGCGTTAAAGTTGATTTTTTATTATTTTTATTTATCACTAGTTATTTAAGTTTCTGCTAACTAAACCTTGGTGGGTGCTAACACGCAACTATGTTTTTGCACTAAACCTTGGTGGTGTGCTAAAATCATAAATTGTTGGATTGGCCATTAACGTAAGTGCTACATTTAGTTTAATATAGTTATGAGCTTCCATGGTCCCTTTCTAGAAATTTAAAGATATTTTTTATTTTGACACTCAGTTAAATTGTAACATAAATGAAAAGGTTGGAGTTGGGAAAAAAAATTTAAAAAAATTGGCAATGATTTATGAAAAAAAAACTTTTTATGGTAAAAACTAAAATTTATTGGTCTTCTGGAGGACGATATGATTGTCTAAATTTTATAGGATCAAAAGTATTTAGCCAATTGCCCTAAAAGCTGTATATTATTTAAATTTTATTTTGATAAATCTTATGATTTCGCTCCTCTTAAATGGTACAATATCATCCATCTTATAATAAAATATAGATTGATAAATTATGAAAAACATTTTGCTCTACCATAATAGTTCTTTGCATGAGGGGTTTAGACATCCAATAAAATATTTTGTATTCCTGACAATTAATTCTAAGATCTATTAGAATAAATATCTATATAGATATCAACCACGTCAATTCATGATGACAACTCGCTTTTCATAAAAGTATTACTCACTAATGTCCTTATTCCTAAATTATTTTTTAACCTTGCACAAAATTAAATTCTAATTTAAATCAATGTTAAGATGAAAAAAATCATATGACAATTTATTTGAAATAATTGGCAAAAACATTTTTAAAAAACTTATAAAATCATAGAATTTGTAATTATATATTAAATTGGGTTAGGCAATCAGTTTTATTTTTTTTTTTTTGTCTGTTTGTTAGAGCATCCACATCAATTTCTCTATCCAAAATATATAATTTAGGGTAAAAAAATTATTTTATTAAATTTAGATATCCACTTTTTAATACATCATGTATCAGCTTCCCTATTTCTTCTCTCTCCTCTGTAATGTTTAGGGAATGTAATCCATTCCCTAAATTTAGAGAAGTACTGTTCATAAATGTATAATTTAGGGAATCGATAGGGTAGCTGATGTAAAGATTTTTTAACTACTTTATTCAAAATTTAAGATAAAATTTTTAAATAGGGTATATGATGTGATCAAATTTTACTTTTAGTTCGTGAGGATCGAGTCTAGATAATTTATATTTTTAATATTTTATTTTTTATTAATTGCTTCTATATAAGCATTAAATTTAATTATATAAAAATCTTATAAGTTATATTTTATTATTAATTGAAATATTTTAAGCTTTAAATGTAAATATTCTTGTGAGTGTTGTGATCCATTATGACTAAATGTATATGATATTTTAATATATATATATACGAAGTTGTTATCCTGCGCGACGCCACAGTGCGCGACTATACGCGTCGCGCAGGATATCAACGATATCCTGTTTTTTTTTTATTTTTAAATTTATGAATTAAAAAATAATTAAAATATTTTTTTAAAATTTTATTTTTAGGATTCAGGCTTAGGTTATAGTGTTAAAGTTATTTTCTTTTTTAGATTTTACCTCTAGGGTTAGATTTCCCAATTAGGTTATAGTGTTTGGTTTTAAAAAAAAATTAAAATAAAATTAATTTAAGTAGTTATTGAGTATTGTAATATGTTGAGGGGATATATTAATGTATTAGAAATTTATATAAGAAAATATAATTTTTTTAATTGATTTTTTTAATTTAAAATATTAAAAAAATAAAAAAAAACTAACGATCTCCTGCACACGCACAGTCGCACCTATATATATATATATATATATATATATATATATATATATATATATATATATATATATATATATATATATAAAATTTGATTTTATTACCTATAACTTCTATAACATTTTAATAATTTATGATTAATTAAATTCTTATACATAATAAAAATATTCATTTATCCTATTATTTTTTTTAGTTGGCCATTTGACCATTTAATTGATTATTAGTATTTAGTGCATTTATTAAGCATGTATGAATATGTTATGCATATAAGAAAAGTATATTTATTTAAAATGTTATATTTCTAAGTTCACTAATTCAACTAATTCAGTTGATTAAATCAACGATCAAGTAAATTAGACGGTTCAATCTGTAATTCAATTTTCAAACATTGAATAATACATGATCAAATTTTAATTAAAACACAATTAAGTATAAAATACAAATCATATACAATTTATCAGAGATAATAAATCCTCATAACATATATTATCTCAAACATCATAAATCAAATTAAAAAATAAAATAAAATAATTTGAGCAGGTCACCATCCGCCAAGTATAAAAATCTATAAAATTATACAAAATATATGTTCTAATTATAGTTGGTTTAAAACAGGCATGAATCACCATGTACTAATTATATTTTAGCCCAGTGTTCAACCCCCTGCTCTCGATTTACTCTATCCAATTCAGATACGAAGAAGTAGGCTTTCAGATATAGTTTGGATTTGAAAAAAATTCCTATTTCTCTAGATTCGCCAATTAATTTCGTACTAAACTAACCGATGAACCTATTTCATTTTAAAATTTAAAAGTGTGATATTTTTGAATAATGCGAGTGTGAGAAATTCTTGGTTAATGACTATATTGTTCTAAATTTATAATGAGTTTGTGATAAATTTTATCAAGTTTTTTAAATTTCAAAAATTTAGTGATTTAAATTTATACTATCAAATTCAGATCTAACGAAGTATATGGATTGAGCATGTTTTTAAGAATATATTAATTTTAAAGTGAAGTGATTTAGAGTTCTCTATATTTATTAGTTAGTTTTGGACAAAATTAACTGATATACTAGAAAGAAATAAGATGATATTTTTAGTATTGTTAAATGGGTCAACTCATGTCGGAACAGACCGATCTACCAAAAATCCATCCTAGCTGGTTGAGAAATCGTCAATGCAACCTAAGGTGGGTTGTGAGTTATGCGAGCTAGTTGATGAGCCCATCAAAAAATAAAAAATATATATTATTCTTGTTCAAAAGAGGAGAAGATAGAAAGCTAGGGACGTCCTTAGAAGTTTGACGGGGTGAATAGTCCATGCGATCCTGCAACATAAAAGTGTTAGTGTCAGTCTGAGAAGGGGTTCCCGACGTTGACCCTTCAACGCTCAAGTCAGTTTCCGCCGATGTAAAGAATAGCAGGGATGTTGTAGCAAAAGTGTGTAGAATAACAAAGTTGTGCATACCTCTTCTTATAGATAGAAACTCTTTTTTATAGTGTCACTATAGTGACACGCATCTCCAATTGTGCACATGTTTTACCAAATGTCCTATGAAAAGATAAGTTAAAAAGTATCCCTAATACCTTTTCTTAAGCGAGCATGCATATCTCTGATGTGACAAGCTGGAAGCTTCTACCATATTATTTGCTTGCGAAACACACTCTATTGTCAATGGCATAAACCTCTAAAAGAGTACGAGGAAATGCATGGGTGAGTCCCATTGTAGGCCGACCAATGGTCGCTCGGCCAAGATATGCCCGCTCAGCAGTGCTGCACTGAGCGATCTCCCTTAGCTTTTTCGTTGTCAGAGGGCTACCTCTCATCCGAACGAACACACTACCCACTCAGCGGGGACGACAACCGTGGGATGCCGTGTTCGTCTGTCTCTTAACTTTATGTTATCCACTTGACCTTGCTTTCCCATTCGGGCATGCTGTCCGTCCGACCATAACTGGCTTGTTCTGTTGATCTGTGGCCAGCTTCTTTCTAACTTTGACCTCCATGTCAGCCAGTATTCCTCGCTTTGGCCTATCTCTAGTGGGGCCCCTCTGTGTCGCCGCATTATAAGTCTTCTCCTCAAGTCTAGTCGACAGAAGTTGCAAGTCCGACTGACTGAATAGTTAGTGTGGCCTAGCATTTTTTCTCCCCGACTGGGTGTCCTAAGGTTTAGAGCTAGCTTTCAACTGTTATGTTCTCTGCCCATAGATTTATAGTCACCGCTCGACTATAATCTTCAATATTCAAGGGTTAATAGTTATCACTCAACTGCAATCTTTAATGCTCAAGGGTTTATAGTCGTTGCTCGATTGTAATCTTCAATGCTCAAGGGTTTATAGTCTCCGCTCGACTGTAATCTCCAATGCACAGGGGTTTATAGTCGCTGCTCGACTGTAATGCTCTCTCCCCATTGCATTTCTCGTCTTCGTCTCCCTTATTTCCTCGCTCTTCTTTCTCTATTTATCGTCGGTGATCTCTCCTGTTCTAGTAAGTTTCTTCCCTTTTCTCCCTTTTGACCTTTATTTTCTGTTCTCTATTCCATAACCGTCTCTCCTTTCCCACCCCCGGTTGTTCTCGGGTTATAGTATTCCTCCACTAAGTCTAAATTTAATGGTGATGAGGCCGACCAGATGAAGTTAACTTACCATTTTCCCAATGAATATTAAATCATCATTCCCTCTGCTTATGCCCACCCTCATCTACCTCCAGACGGTTTTCTTCCATTCTTTAAAGACCAATTTCTTGCTAGACTCCACTTTTCCATCCATTCTTTTTTCTTGGAAGTATGTAGATATTTTCATATCCCACTACATCAGTTAGTATCTAATTCCTTTAGGCTACTGTGTGGGGTTATCATCTTATTCTGTTTGGGATTCCTCTGATACCTCCCATTTTCCACCATTTCTATTACCCAAAACTTTCTGAGACAGACACCTTCCTTTTCTAAGTCTGAATGGACGATGTATATTTTGACAAAATGCTCAACTCTAATAAGTATAGGAAGGAGCATTACTTTTTTTGTCTATCTCCTCGATCAGCCTGGCTTTCAAATCGGCTGGCAGATAGAGCCTGCCAAAGCACATCCGATCGATAGATACCGAAGCCAGTCAGCCTACCTCCAAGAAGCTGCAAGCCTGGTCAGTCAGGAGTACCATATACACAAGCTGCTTTTGGAGGATGCCATATATGTGTCTGGGCTAAGCCCTATTCGAATGCGACTACCCCTCCCCCTTAGTACATCTTTTATTCTTTCTACCGTCTTTGAATCCAACTGATTTCTCTTTCTTTTTTGTCGATTGCATCATGAACCAAGCGTTGCTAAGTGGAAAGTGTAAGCTTGCCGATGTAAACATCAACGCTAAAGGGGTGGCTGAGCTGGAGAGTCGTGACCTGACACCAGTCGAGCACTCTGACGAGCTGATTGATGAAGTAGGTGGAAGTCAGGTGGCGACAAGTGACGTGTCAGCTACCAACCTACAATTGGCAAGTCGTCGCCCGAGCGCCCTTCCATGGCATCAGTCGCTATTCCTTCCGAATCGGCCAGGTCGAGCGAGCCGTTGATCCAACGCCGCAAGCGGCACCTAGCGAAATCCTCTCCCCGCTCGGCGACTTCAACTTTGCAGGCCCGCGCTCCAGTAACGACCTCTCGACCTGCTTCCGAGTGGGGAGAATCCTTCACTTCTACATTTCCTGAGAGGGAGGCTATGTCGTTGACTCCTCTTTCTTCCGATCGAACCCCCTCGCTGTCCTCATTGTAGTTCGAGACAATACTCGTGCCACCGGTCGCCTATCTTCAACCTCCACCGACTGGCGTTGAAGTGCCCCTGTCCATTATTCGCTCCTCTCTGAAGTCCAAATCCAAGGGCTCGACCACCTCAGCGTCTTCAACTCCGAGCGATGGTAGACACATCAAGGCTATCCTCCGTCTACTGACTAACAAGTGGCGCCAACCAGACGACGCCACGTCACGCTCCCCACAACATCAAATTACCATCCAAGGTCCTCTAGCGCAGGTCTAGGCCAATGCTAGGGCCCGAACAATGACCATCCTGCCTAGAAAGCTTGTTGATAGTTTTACCTAGAAAGTCACTGGGGTAAGTATAACGACATCTTTTCTTTACTTTTCCCAATCAGCGATAACTAGTTTCATTTTGCTTGCAGTACTGGGTGGAAAGTTTGACCATGTGCCAGTGGCTGGCCTTCCTTGAACATGAGAACCAGCAACTTCGAACCCTGGTTGGTCAGCAGGACATAACACAGGGTCTAGTTGAGCAACTAACCGCCGCCCAACTGAAGAAAGACTTGGACACGAGCTCCGAGCAACTTTTGGGGTCTGAGTGAGCACTAACGGTTGAGAAGAACAAAAATCATGATTAGGCCCTACAGCTCGACCGACTGACCAAACAAGCTCACCACTTTAAGTCCATGATAAATTCTTCCAGTGCCAAAAATCCTCAAGCCATCCAAGATTTAGAGACTAAAAACAAGGAAGCTCGAGTTTTGGGAAAGAAACTTGAAGAGGCAGAAGCTTCATTGGCGGCCGAGTAGATTAGCCGAACGGCGGAGCAGACGACAAATGAGCTCTAGCTCGAGGAACAAAAATAAATAATTGATGAGTAAGCTGCCGAGTTAGCTGCATTGAAGGCCAAGTTGGAGACGCCCCAAGCTACATTTAACAAGTTCAAGGAGGAGGAACCCGCTCGAATAGAATCATTTCGGGTGAAGTACCTTCGCTCCCTGAAATTTAACAAAATGTTCATCGATCGGACTCTTCACCTTTTTGACTATGGTATCGATGGGACCCTCCAACAATTGAAGGTCGGTGGCTACCTCTCCCCTGATTTGTCGAGCAAACTTATAAAATAGGAGAAGATCTCAAACTCACTCTCTGACGAAGTTCTCGATTTCCTTGTTTAGTTTTCTTATAAGTTTTTGAACAACCTCTACACCCACCCCAAAATGCTTTGTAAAAATTTCTAAGTATGAATCGATGAGGGCCTGTTCGGCGCTTTTAAGTTCTATGTTTTTGCATTTTGCAGTCTTCAACTTATCCTTGGTTTACTTAACTTGACTTTTTATATTTATCTGTGTAATATACCAAACGAGAACTGAGTTTGGTTGAACGACACTTGTGTAATGGGCACTTAGTCTGAGTTCGCCACTTGCTTATATTGAAGCCGAATGGCGCGCAAGTCTTTGACACTTAGCATGAGCTATTAGCTCACTTTTAACTCGCCTGAACAAATCAAGAGTTTTTGACACTTATCGTGAGGACTTAGCTCACTTATAACTCACTTGAACGGGTCGAGAGTTTTTGACACTTATCATGAGGGCTTAGCTCACTTATAATTCGCCCAAACAAGTCAAGAGTCCTCGATACCTTTAGCATGAGGGCTTAGCTCGCTTATAACCTGACTGGATGCTCATGAGGGCCTAGCTCACTTATAACCTTGCTGGCTACTCGGGAGTCTTTGACTCTTTAGCACGAGGGTTTTACTCACTTATAACATGGCCAAACAACACATGAGTTTTTGACACTTAGTGAATTTTCGTTTAACCTTTCCTATATTCATAGAACAAATATTTTTATAATTTACAGGAATTCAACCTCAAACTTACTACTTGGCCTGGTAGGCCTACAAATGATTCATACTCCAAGGTCGTTTCAGGTTCTTTCCATTTTCATCTTGTAGGTAATAGGAACCCGAATTGAGCTTTTGGATTACTTTGTATGGTCCTTCCCACGGGCCTCCAATTTAGTGACATCGCTGACCAGCTTGACTCTTTTCCAAACTAAATCGCTGACCTGGAAGGTGTTAGAGCAGCATGGGCTGGCAAGAGGGGGGGTGAATTGCCTACAAAATAAAATTAACCCCTTCTCGTACTTTGGACTCGATTAATATTACAATTAAAATAATAATAATAAAATTGAACTAAACAACTTAAAAGAAATTAAAAGACCAGAGTTTTACTTGGTTACAACCTAGGTGGTTGTTAATCGAAGGCATTGAAAGTCACTAAAAGATTTCCTTCATTGTAGGCAGAAAAGTCTCTTACAATCATTGAAAAGCTCAAAGAAATGATAAGAAAGTGTTACAAAAGTTGTAGTTAAAGTTGTGTTTTGTTTCCTAGCTCTAGGGGTTTTTTTAAAGCCTCTAAAAAATTCTATCCGAGGTTGGAAGGTGCATCCAAGATGGTCCAAGGCGCATTCCATTAGATAAGTCTTATCCGTTAAAGATAAAATCTTATCTCTGGTAACGGTCATGGAAGGTGTCTTCTATGGGCTGGAAGGCGCCTTCACATTGTTCATCGAAGACGCCTTTGGTACTGCTCATCTGAAAATGGTTAAATTTTCTTGTTAACTATTTTTCACTTCGCTCGCTTAGGTGGTGCTCCGGCCATCCGGAATTGAACTCACCCAAATCCAACTCCTCTTCAAGCAGCCTTCCTTCCCGACTTTTCATCTCTCAAATCGTCGTGCGCGTCCTTTTGTCCACCGTTATACTCTTCCGTAGCACCTTATCCTTCAGATGTACAGAGTCCGTCGACTCCCTTTTCGTGTCATCCTTCTCGCTAGATATATCTTCCGCTCGACTTCTTGTATTCATAAGTTCCTGCACACTTAAACACAAGGATCAAATACAACAAGACCTAACTGAATTTGGTTGACCACATCAAAACTACTTGAGGTACTTATAATCTCTCCATTTTTGATGTGCATCAACCTAAGTTTAAGTTAGGGCTAAAAATGTAATAACAAAACTAAAGTAGATAAAACGTTGCAATTCTATGAACTAACCAAGTTTGCTAAAAATAATTCTAACTCCCCCTTAACTTATACATATTTCTCTCCTTTTAATTACATTAAAAAATAGAAAAAAATACAATAAATAATTAAATATATTTGTGAAAATTTCTAGGGATACATTACAAATGTTACTAGTAGGCTAATATTTTTCATAAATAATTTTTAAAAATATTTTATCTTTACTAATTAATCTTTAGTTTTTACAAAAAATAAATTAAAAATTACCTTTCAGTTTCAAAAAATCTTGAAAATTTTTGTTGAATTTAAACAGAATAAGATAGATTAGTAAAAAATTTTCACAAAGAGATATTATGTAATTTTGAAGAAATAATTTATTACAATAAAGCAACTAATTTGTGATAATAAATCTTTAAAAAATTATTTTTTTCTACTCCTAAAATTATGATAATTTTCTTGAATGTGGAAAACATATTATTTAACGGTAAAAAAGTTTTCAAATTTCTATTTTTATGAATTTTTTAATTTTAAATTATTAGGTATGATTTGGAAATCCAATATAAATTATTTCCTACTAGATTAATTAAAAATTTTGGTGGAATATAGTTTTTAGGGATTTTACTAATCTGTCCTTGGTGATTTCTTATGTACCAATTGATTCTACAATAATTTCTAAATGTTGATTTTTGAAAATGGTTTGAGTACGCATGGTCATTTTTCAAATTTTCTATTTGCACTTTCAATTTTTCATTTTCTATTTTTAAATTATCAAACATATCTAAGGGGCATGATTTTGCTAAGTTTAATTTTAACCTAGCATTGTCTTTTTTAGTTGTACTATATTCTTAGATAACATTTTGATAAATTTAAAGGATTGCTTGAGAGATAGTGCACGTACCTTACTTACCTCATGTTCTGATGCTCTCCTTTCATCGCAACTTTTTTCTAAGGATCATCTCCCTTCATTGATATTCATCTCTAAGTTACTTTCATCTTCTCCTCGGTGGTCTGCCAATAGGGCTAGTCTGGGGTATTCTTCAATTTCAGACTTCGATAATGTCTTGTCCTATGTCGCTTTTAAGTTTTTGTGCCTTGATCTGGTTGGCTCTTTCTTCTTCTCATTCATCTTTAGTTTTGAGCAATCATCCTTGATGTGCCCTTCTTCATTGTAGTTGCAGTATCGGACCTTCCTTTTACTTCGAAAGTGTTTTTTATCTGCGACTTAAATTTATTAGATTTAATAAACTTATTAAATTTTCTTACCAATAATGTCACTTTATCTTTATCAATGGATGCTTCAGAGTCTTGATCATCTGTTCTTGCCTTCAAGGCAATGTTCTGACTGAGCTCTTTTTTGAATTCTACACATCTAGATTCGTGAAGTTCTAAAATAGAAAATAAACTCTCTAAAGTACTTACCTCTAGATCTTTTAAAATATAATACGAGTCTATTATAGACGTCCAGTCTTGTGTCATAGGGAAAGCATTTAAAGCATATCTTAACGAATCTCCATTTGTTACCTGTTCTCCAAGATTCATAAGTCTGGTTATTAACTCCTTCAGCTTAGCATGCAGTTGTGCTACTGACTCTCCTTCTTTCATCTGGAGGTTGGTCAGTTGGTTCTAGAGTATATCCCGTTTTATAAGCTTGGCTTCGGACATACCTTCGTATAGCTCCAGGAACTTCTCCCAAAGTTTCTTTGATGATTCATAGGCATCAATTCTGCTGACTTCTTATGGAGGCAACACACTCAGTAGATAGAATTTGACTTGTCCATTTGCTACAAAGTCTGCTTGCTCCTTCTTGGTCCATTGGTATTCCTCTTTTTCACTTCCTTGTGGGTCCTTGGGAGCTACAAAATCATATTTAATTATTAAAAACAATTCAAAGTCTATTTTAAAGAATACCTCTATGCGTTTCTTCCATGTTGCGAATTCTTCCTCAAACTTCGGGGGGGTGGGGGGGGGGGTAGATGCTTGGTATGGCCATCGTCTCAATACTTCAGTTGGTGGTTAGTCTTTCTAAGGCATTCTGGCTCTGATACCACTTGTTAGAGCAGTGTGAGCTGGCAAGAGGGGGGTGAATTACCTACAAAATAAAATTAACTCCTTCTCATACTTTGGACTTGATTAGTAGCACAATTAAAATAACAATAATAATACTGAATCAAATAACTTTAAAGAAATTAAGAACCTAGAATTTTACTTGGTTATAATTTAGGTGGTTGTTAATCCAAGGCAGTAAAAGACACTAAAAGATCTCCTTTATTGCAGGTGGAGAAGCCTCTTACAATCGTTGAAAAGCTAAAAGAAATGCTAGGAAAGAGTTACAAGAGTTGTAGTTCAAGTTGTGTTTTGTTTCCTAACTATAGGGGTCTTTTTATATCTCCTGAAAAATTCTATCCAAGGCTGGAAGGTGCCTCCAAGATGGTTCAAGGCACCTTCCATCAGATAAGTCTTGTCCGTCGAAGATAAAACCTTATCTCCGCTAATGATCATGGAAGGCGCCTTCTTTGGATTGGAAGACACCTTCGATGAAGCTTTTGCATTGTTCATTGAATGTGCCTTCCAGGCCTTTGAAGCACCTTCGGTACTATTCATCTGAAAATGACTAACTTCCCTTATTAACCATTTTTTGCTCTACTCGCTTAGATGGTACTCCGTCCATCCGAAATTGAGCTCAGCCGAACCCACCTCCAGCCTTCTCCTCGAACAGCCTTCCTTCCCGGCTTCTCATCCCTCGGGCTGTCATTCACATCCTTCTCATTCGCCGGTGTAGTCTTTCGCAACACCTCATCCTTCAAATGCATAGAGCTCATCGACTCCCTTCCCGTGTCATCCTTCTTGCCAGCTGCGTCTTTTGCTCAACTTATTGTGTTCCTAAATTTTACACACTTAGAAAGGATCAAATACACATAGAACCTAACTGAACTTGGTTGACCATATCAAAACTACCCGGGGTACTTACAGAAGGATCTTGGAATCACCCTCTTGTTCTAATTTGCTTCATCTTATGCCGGTATACCATAAGACGCATGAATGCTTTATCATTAATTTCGTCTATTAGGTCTAACTCCATGAGACGTCGTTCGGAGTTTTTCTCATCGTAAATCTGCTTCCAATCAGACTCAATACCCATCTCGATTGACTCCACTACTTCTCCTCCATATACTAAGTGAAACGAGGTTATGACTTTGGCTTCCTTAGGCACAGTACGGTAGGCCCATAGCACACTCGGTAGTTTATCTACCCAACTCCCCGTAATGTGGTTAAGCCGAGTCCAGAGTCTGCTGAGGATTTCTTTGTTGGTGACTTCTACCTGACCATTGCTTTAAGGATAAGCTAACAAAGTGAAGGCCTACGTAATGCTATAACCTGTACACCACTCTCTGAGCTTCTGCCCTTGAAATTACCTTTCATTGTCGGAGACAAGTTTGTGAGGGGCACTGAACTGATATATAATGTTCTACCATAGGAATTGATAACCATTTGTTTGGTTATCTTGACGAGCTGCTTGGTCTCCACCCATTTGGAGAAATAATCCATCACCACAAGAAGAAACTTCCTCTGTCTGGTTGCTAATGGAGAGGGTCTCATAATGTCCATACCCTACTGCTCCACTGGTCGAATGAGCATGAGACAATAGATGCCTTCAGCTCTTCTATATGTCTATGTAGTATGTTCTGATATTTTTGGTAAGACAAGTAGGCTACCATCGTCTGAGCGATATCGATTTGTAGGGTAGACCAGAAATAGCCTGCCAATGAGATTTTTTTTGCCAATGAATGGTCAAACGGATGGCTGACATAAGAGCTTTGGTGAACCTTTTGCAATATGTATTGAATATCCTCCGACTTGATGCACTTCAATAATGGTCTCGAGAAGGCTCTTTTGTATGGGTGGTCTCCAACTTTATTAACCGAGTCTGCTCATGGTCGGCGGGCACACTACCCAATTGAAGGAACTCAATCAAAGGAGTCTTCTAATCACTGGCGACTTCCATTCCAATAGTTCTTTCAATGTAAGCCACTAACTGTTGGTGCAATCGACCTCTAGGGTTTCGATGTTTGACAATATACCTAAGTTTGGTCAACTTGACCAAGGGTTGATCCAAACAGGACTTGATGTTTGGGAGAGAGAAGTCTAATCAGGACTGGATGATAAGCAAAGGTAAGTCCTAACCAAAGGTTAGGCAAAGTGGAAGTCCTGATGAGTGAGGTCGGACCATAGTGAGTGAAGCTAGGTAGTAGAAGTCCTGGTGAGTGAAGTCAGACCCTAGTGAGTGAAGTTAGCTGGTGGAAGTCCTGGTGAGTGAAATCGGGCCTTCGTGAGTGAAGCTAGGTGGTGGAAGTCCTGGTGAGTGAAAACAGACCCTAGTAAGTGAAGTTAGGTGGTGGAAGTTCTGGTGAGTAAAGTCAGACCCTAGTGAGTGAAGTTAGGTGGTTGAAGTCTTGGTGAGTGAAGTCAGGCCCTAATGAGAGAAGATAGGTGGAGGAAGTTCTAGTGAGTGAAGCCAGACAATGGAAGTCCTAGTGAGTGAAGCTAAACAACCCTAGGGGGAGATAACCCTAGGTTATATGCGACCGACTGGTTTCCGGTCGACCGCACACGGTTGATCGGACCAGCGAATCTTGAATTCTAGTAACACTATTTTACCTTACCATTTTATCTATTGTGCTAACTCGGTGTTGCAAGGAAGTTCAGCTAGGTTGACAGGAGACCGGATAGTTGGCACAAAGTCCAGGCTGATCGACGGGTTGACCGAATGTCTGGAAAAAGGTAAGTAAAGGTAAGTTACTAGAGGAGAGTGATTGTGAGGACGCGTCCCAGTTGAGGGACAGTAGATATCGATCCAGTTTATGTCCATTTGGGATCCCTAAGTTGAGACTTTAACTAGTTTATGGTCTTGGAAGGATAAGAACTAATTACTCTTTTTATTATTTGTCTATATTTGTACTAACACTTGTCTTGCAGGGTATTTGGACTAACACATGTTTGCAGGGCAAGAAATCAAATCTGTCTTTGGGTGAATACAATCCAAATGCGCCTTCCATCGCTATGGAAGGTGTCTCGCAACTATTCATAGAAGGCGCCTTCCATGGTTATGACTGGATAAATTTTAGCTGAAGTCTTGGATAAGCACCGAAGTGATCGGGATTGATTTTGCCTCATTGGAGACACCTTCCATGCTTATGGAAGGCGCCCTCCAAGCCTTTCATAAGGCAATCTCGAGTGTGCATTGAGACAACAACTACATACGAATTATTGTGCACACATTTGAGCCTACGACTGCTCCCGGTTCCTGCTGCGACTCTACTATGAAGCTGTTGAGCTCGACGATTACTCCGAGGAATTCTGATCACGCTTGGCAGATAGACATCAACACAAAGAGCTGTCATTTCTATCATTGAAGTGTTGGTAAAAATTTTTTTTGTACTTAATTACTATAAAAGGACAAGTGCAGGGTGTTTCACTTGGCCTAACTTATCTTGTACTCAATTCTCTCTTTCAAGGGTACCAGAAGAGGTTTTTAGTGGATTGCCCATTCATAGGTCCGCGGGACCTGGGCCTTAGAGTAGGAGTCGCCGAAGGCTCCAAACCAAATAAAAATTGCTCGTGTTTTTCTAGTATTTTCTTATTTACTTTCCGCTGCGTACTCGTGTTTTTAAAACCAAAAAGAAGAATTTTTGAAAATCACGTGATTCATCCCCCCTCTCACGTGCGTCACGATCCAACACTAACATTACTTGCTCGATTGGCTGATTCAAGACCACGGACTTAAGGAGCTTGCTAACTTTGCCAATTCGTCCGCACACTAGTTGTCCGTTCAGGGGATTTTCTAGATGATCACCTCTTGAAATTTGGCATTTAATTTCTTGAATTCCTCCGCATATAACTTTAGTCTGACATTGTTTATCTAGTCTAGCATTATTTATCTGGAAGGTGCCTGATAGCTGATGCGCTGCCAGTTGAGAGTCCAAGTAAATAAGAACTCGGGTAGCTCCCACATGTCTCGCTGCTTGTAGCCTAGCAATCAATGTTTTATACTCTTCCTCATTATTGGTAGCTCAGTAGTCTAGCCGAACGGATAGATGCATTCTGTCTTCCTATGAAGATATCAAAAGTATCCCCACTCCACTGCCCTGTTGGGTAAATGACTCATCCATGTATATCTTCCAAGTTTTCTATGGCTCTACGTTCTGCACTTGAATCATGAAGTCAGCTAAGGCTTGTTTCTTGATAGCCTATCAGGATTGGTATTGTATATCAAACTCGATTAGTTCCGTGTTTCACTTGATTAGCTAGCCGGACGCTTTAGGGTTGAGGAGAACTCTCCCTAGAGTATGTTAATTAATACAATTATTGGATGCGACAAAAAGTATGAACGTAACCTCCAAGCAACAAGAACTAGCCCATACGCCAGTTTCTCGAAACAAATGTAGCGGCATTCAACATCTTTCAATATATGACTCAAAAAGTACACCAGCTGTTATGTAGCGCCATTCAGTCGCACCAACGCTGAGCCAACCACTCGCTTTGTAGATGACAAGTACAACCAGAGCGGCTCGCCAGTGATGGGCTTTGCTAATACAAGTAAAGAAGTCAAATAACTCTTGAGCTCCTCGAGCACCTTGTCACACTCGACGCCCCATTGAAACTTTGCAGCTCGGCATAAAACCTAGAAGAAAGGGTGACTCTGATCTGACAACTTGGATATGAACCTTGAGAAGATGGTAATCCATCTAGTCAGCCGCTGAGCTTCCTTCAGGTTACATGAAGGGGGCATGTCTTGGAGCGCCTTCATTTTGCTTAGATTTGCTTTGATACCCCGCTCGGTCACGATTTAATCGAGGAAGCATTCGGTCCTTGCTTTAAACAGACACTTACTTGGATTAAGCTTGATTCCATACCTCCTCAACATTCAACAAGTCTCCTTTATATCTTCACAGAGATCAGTAGCTCAGAGGGATTTTATCAAAATATCATCGACGTATACCTCCATGTTTCGGTTGATCTACCTTTGGAACACCTTGTTCATCAATGTCTGGTAGGTTGCTTCAGCGTTTTTCAACCTGAACGACATCACATTGTAGCAGAATATTCTATCAACTGTAATAAAGTTGACCTTCTCTTGATCCTCCTTGGCGAGCGAAATCTGGTGGTTGCCAGAATCTGGTGGTAGCCCTGGTATGCATCAAGCATATAGATCAGCTCACAGTCAGTCGTGGAATCCACCATTTGATCAATACGTGGCAGTGGGTAGTAATCTTTCGGGTAAACCTTGTTCAAATTGTGGAAGTCAATGCAAACCCACCATTTGTTGTCTGTCTTGGAGATTAACACAACATTGACGAACCAGCTCGGGAACTGAACTTCGTGTATGTGTCCGACTTCAAGTAACTTATCTACCTCTGCTCGGATGATATGATTTTGCTCTGCACTAAAGTCTCTTTTCTTTTGCTTCATCGACCTTGCGTCCGGTCGGACGTACAACTCATGCTATGCTATATTCGGTGAGATTCCTGGGAGCTCGTGAGTCGCCCATGCAAACACATCGTGGTTTTGCCTTACGCAGGCAACCATCTCCGCCTTCTTTTTTGAACTCAAGTTAGCTGCGATGAAAGTCATGGCTTTCGGTCAGCCGGGATGCATTTGGACTTTTTCTTTCTCGCCATAGAACAACAGGGGAGGCTCTTCCAGAATGACATTTACCTCTATCCATTGAGTCTTCTACACGACCCGTGACTCATTCTTGACCATTTCGATGTAGCACCGCTAAACTGCTAGCTGGTCGCCCTTAACTTTGTCAATCAAGTTATCTACGAAAAACTTGATCTTCTGGCAAAATATTGACACGACTGTCCGGAACTCGTTCAACGTCGGTCACCCCAATATGATATTATAGGCGGGCGTAGCGTCCACTATGATGAAGTTCATCGTTCTCATCCATTAGAGCAGCTCCTTCTCGAGGGATATGGCCAGCCGAGCTTGGCCGATCGACAACACTTCATTGCTTGTGAACCTGTATAAGGGCGTTATCATGGGTTGGAGCTCACTCCGCTCGATCTGAAGTTGCTTGAATGCCTTCTTAAATATGATATTCACTGAACTTCCTGTATCCATGAAAGTATGATGAATATTATAATTAGCAATTATTATCTTGATAATCAAGGCATCATCATGAGGGACCTCTACTCCTTCCAAGTCCTGAGAGCCAAAACTGATCTCTGACCCCTCTGCTTTCTCCTTGCTGCACTCGACAACATGTATTTTCAGTCGCTGGGCGTGTGACTTTCGGGTCTGGTTCGAATCACCATCGGTCGGGCCCCCTGTGATCATTCCTATGTCACCCCGAGTGGCATTGTTTCAATTCTCTCCCTCCCAGGTTAATAGACGTGGTCGTTCGACAGATGCCCGCGTAGGCCTCTCGTATTCTCTTCGTAGAGGCTACTGTTGGTGCTGCTCAGCTCCCGGCCTGCCTTCCTCTTGCTGTCCTATCGGTCGGTTGTGATGGCAACGATCGGGCATCAATGAACAGTGGTGAAATCTTGAAGGTGTCGGTCTGCGTGGCTTCAGTTTGAGCTGATAGCAGTCTTTGGTGTTGTGTGTTGGTAACTGATGAAAGGAAAAGAAGAGCGGCATCCATGGTCTGGGCTTGGCGAACTTCATCCTCACGGCCTCCACATGCTGAACCGCATGGGTTCGAGACTCTTGATGTTGTGGCACGACTCTTGCTCGAGGCTCTTTTGGTGGTTGGTGTGTATGGGCCACGCGATGTTCCGGGGCAATAGTTGGCTCAGGAATCTGTTGGTGCAATATCCCTCAGGTCAAGGTTGACCTGGGTAACCAAGCTGAGTCTTGGTTTGGGTTTAGATGTTTGACAATAAGATATTGATTGAAGAAGAGTCAAGTAGGTCAAGGTTGACTGGATACTTGACTGGGAAGTCCTAACTGGGATGTTAGGCAAAATGAAAGTCCTGGTGAGTGAAGCCAGGCAGAAGGAAGTCCTAGTGAGTGAAGCTAGGCAGATGGAAATCCTGGTGAGTGAAGCCAGGTGAAAGTCCTAGTGAGTGAAGCTAGGCAGATGGAAACCCTGGTGAGTGAAGCCAGGTGAAAGTCCTAGTGAGTGAAGCTAGGCAGATGGAAATCCTGGTGAGTGAAGCCAGGTGAAAGTCCTAGTGAGTGAAGCTAGGCAAGGGAAAATCCAGATGGATCAAGGATGATCGGACATCTGGTGCTGGGAAGTCCAAGTAGGTCAAAGGATTGACTGGATACTTGGCATGAAAGAAAAGTCCAAGTAGGTCAAAGGGATTGACCGGATACTTGACACAGAGAAAAGTCCAAGTGGGTCAAAGGGATTGACCGGACACTTGGTAAGGGAGTCCTAGCAGGTCAAGGGAGTGACTAGATGCTAGGCATGACATACCAACAGGTCAAGGTTGACCGGATGTTGGTTTGGGAGGTTTGGGACTTGGTTTTGGACAAAAATCAAGTGCTGGATCGATCCGTGGATCGATCCAGGCTCTGGATCGATCGCTGGATCGATCCAAACCTCCCCGATCGTCGGATCGATCCGTGGATCGATCAGAGGTCCCAATCGATCGATGGATCGATTGGGACGCTGTTGCGCGATAAGCGCCGGATCGATCCGTGGATCGATCCAGCGCGCTTCAGTGCACGCTCTGGATCGATCCGTGGATCGATCCAAAGCCTCCCCGATCGATTGGGAACATTCGAATCGATCGGGATCCGACCGTTGGCGTCGTTTATAGCTGCAGGCGTTCGATGGCTGCGGGATTACTTCTCCGATTCACTGCAGAGCTCTCGCCAACTCCTCCACAGCGCTCACAAAGCTCAGATCGCCAGTTCTTGAAGGATCTTGGAAGCTCTCCAAGTCAAGAGGCGGATCAAAGCCAAGAAGAGAAGCTAGGGTTAGGGTTTTGTACTCATTGTAAGCTTGTAAGCTTGTATTTCTTGTATCCTTTCCCTCTCTTCTTGTATTGAGTATTGTAGGGCTTCTCCGCCCTTGGTAGTTACCACAAAGGAGAGTTTTATTTAGTGGAGGGTGTGTGTGTTGGTGTGGATCCTTGGATTAGTCACCTCTTGTGAGGTGGATACCAAGTAAAACCAACCGTGTTAGCGTTGTGTGTTTGTTTCTGTATT
This sequence comes from Zingiber officinale, assembly GCF_018446385.1. Classification (NCBI taxonomy): domain Eukaryota; kingdom Viridiplantae; phylum Streptophyta; class Magnoliopsida; order Zingiberales; family Zingiberaceae; genus Zingiber; species Zingiber officinale. Next base: position 139,559,774 of record NC_055994.1, read on the forward strand.
TTTCGCTGCACATCTTTGAAGGAACAAGCAACGCCGAGCACCCTCTAGCTACTTTTGGTCCTAACAGAATCACTTCCTTATTTAGAGTCGCCTAGGCCTCCTCCACATTGATGTATTTTGTGGTTGGCCGATCAGATGATCGAAATCTCTTAAAGGCTTTTGAATGAGTGAGTGAAAAAATTCACCGTCTACAAGTCCTTGGGAGAAAGAACTCATTAAGATTTCTGGAGTGGTCGATGGGACTTTCATGGTCACTTGGTTAAATATTTTAATATAGACCCACAATGCTTCCTTGGGCCCTTGTTTGATTACGACCAGGTTGACATTTGTCTTCTGATAGCGGCAGCTACTCGCGAAGTGCTGCAAAAACACCGTTCGAAAGTCTTTGAAATGGTTAGGACTATTGGCGGTCGGATAGAGGGGGTGAATAGCCTCTGCACAAAAAATAAACAAAAAGAATCTTTCTCGGCTTATAACTTAAATAAAATAAACACTCGCATAAAAGAATAAAGAAACTGAAAAGAAAGAGGCACAGTGAATTATTTGGTTACAATCGTGGAGGTTGTTAATCCAAGGTGAAAAAAGCGTACTAAAAAAATCTCCTCTGGGTGAAGAAGCCTCTTACAACATTCAAAGCTCACAAAACAAAGCTAAATAAGAACTAGGAAGTGCACAAGTGTTGTTTCAAACTATTCTGCGTTGTCCTTAGCTTCTGGGAGCAGGGCTGCTTATATAGCCCTGCTCGAGGCACCTCGAACGCTTCCAGACGCCTGGAATGAGATAAAACCTTATCCCCGACACGTCGATCAAAGTCCACATCAATCTTGATAAAACTTGGGTTCCGGGCACCCGGAAGGGTTTCGAGCACCCCGGACTGCTCCAGGCACTCAGAATGGTTTCGGGCACCCCAAAGGGGAAAGTCAACATTTTGTTGACTTTCTCTCCGGGCCTCCAGCTTCGGCTCTGTTTGCTTCGGTCTAGGTCTTCCGCTGCGGCTCCGCTCGCTTGGGTGATTTCGGCCATCCAGAATAGGGTTCACCCGAACCTAACTTCCGGCCTTCTCGAGCAAGCTTCCGCTCCGGCTTCTCCTCCCTTAGAAGCGTTGTGCGCCTCCTTCTCGTCCGCCTGCCTACTCTTCTGCAACACCTTGTCCCTCAGACGCACCGAACTCGTTAGCTCTCTCCCGTGTTGTCCTTCTCACTAGCTGCTTCTTTTGTTCGACATCCTGTGCTCCTAAGTTCCTGCACTCTTAGACACAGGGTTAGACACAACAGGACCTAACCTAACTTGTTTGATTACATCAAAATAACCTTGGGGTACCAACAATCTCCCCCTTTTTTATGTGAGCAAACCAAGTTAAGTTAGGGTCAACTAACATAAAGTAAAAGCAATAAATTTACAATTAAAGTGCCAAAAATTAAGAAAGTTAAAACCACCTCCCCTTAGACTTAATCTTCCCTTCTCTCCTTTTGATCACATAAAAAATAGGATACTAAAAGAAATCTAGAGGTAAATTTTTTGAAAAATAGAAAAGTTTTTAGTTAAAAAAAAAAATCTGATTTTCAACATTTTGAAAAACTTATCAAGTTTTTGAGAACTTTGAAAAATTTTGAAAATTATTTTGATATCACTTAGAAAAATTTGCAATAAGTTTAGAAACTTTAAGTTTTACAAAAAAAAAATTCTAAGTTAAAAACACCGTAAAATGTTTGAGTAACTATTTAAAGCATTATTTAATTACAATTAAATATTTTATCAGTTAGTCAATTAAACATTTTATTTTATTAATTGGCTTCTAGTCTATGACAAGACACTAGGCCTTCTTAGTTATTAGAGCAACAATCACTTTCTAAACAAAACCTCTTAAGGAAATTCAAACATTTAATTTTCTCACTGAAAGTCCTAAGTCTAATTAAACTTTTTAATTTATACAAGTTTTTGGAACTCAATATAGGTTCCTTCCTACAGGATTAATCAGAAATTTTGAGGGCACATAACTTTTGAGAATTTTTCTAATTTAACCCCTGTGAAATCTAAGATACCAGTTTAGTCTTTTAAAATTTTAAGTTTGAATACTTAAACATGTATGATTTTTCAAGTTTGCCACTTGTGTCTTCAATTTATCATTTTTCAATTTTAATTTTCAAAATCTTCTAATAAGCAGGATTTGACTAGAATTAATTTTATTTTTTTATTTTCTTTTTCTAATTTGCAACCGTCTTTAGATAATAACTTAACAAATTTAAATAACTTATCGGGAGGAAGAGATAGTACTTGATTTACCTTGTCGATCTCGTTATCCGTAGCTTCCCCTGAACTGCTACTTTCTTTCGATGTCGCTCCCTCTTCATTGATGCTCTCGATGCTCATTTCGGATGAGCTTGCTTCGTTTCGTCGTCTTGATGAATTGCCATTAATGTAAGTCCAGCAACAATTTCAACTTCTGATTCGGACGACGTTTCTTCCCACGTTGCCTTTAGCGTCTTGTACTTGTTGGATTGGACAGACTTCTTGTTCTTCCCTTTGTCCTTATTCTTGATCTTTAACTTAGGGCAGTTGTCTTTAACATGTCCTTCTTCATTGCAGTGGTAGTATCTGATTGTTCTTTTCTTTCTACCCTATAGATGGTTAAATTTTCTAGTTTTAAATAATTTTTTAAATTGTCTTACCATCATTACCGTTTCGTCGTCGTCTAGAGAGGATTCTGAATCTTGTTCGTCCATCCTTGTCTTAAAGGCAACGTTGTGCTTCAGCTCCTTCTTCAGATCTACACATCTCGTTTTATGAACTTTAAATGTTGAAAATATTTCTTCTAAGGTGACAACTTCTAAATCTTTAGAAATATAATAAGCATCTACTAATGATGCCCACTCAGTAGATCTAGGAAATGCATTAAGCGCGTACCTTAGTAAATCTTGGTTGCTTACCTTTTCTCCAAGATTCATGAATCCGGTAATTAGTTCCTTCATTCTCGAGTGAAGATGTGCAACAGTTTCTTTTGCTTCCAGTTTTATGTTGCTTAACTGATTCTTTAGCAGATCCTGTCTCGCGAGCTTGGCTTCAGACGTCCCTTCGTGTAGCTTAAAGAACTTCTCCCAAAGCTCCTTTGCTGAGTTGTAGGCACCAATCCGGTTGACTTCTTGTGGCAGTAGGACACTCAGCAGATGAAACTATGCTTTTCGTTTGCCACGGAGTCGACCTGCTCCTTCTTCATCCACTGGTATTCTTTCTTTCCTTTGGATACTACAAAATCAAATTTCATTATTAAAAGTAATTTAAAGTCGATTTTAAAGAATACCTCCATTTTCCTTTTCTAGCTCGTGAACTCCCCCTCAAACTTCGGTGGATAGATGCTCGGTTCGGCCATCTCGTATGCTTCATTCGACGGTTAGTCCTCCTGAAGCGTCCTAACTCTGATACCATTCGTTAAGACCCTTAGTGGCCGGCTAGAGGGGGTGAATAGCCCCTACACAAAAACAAACAAAAAGAACCTTTCTCGGCTTATAACTTAAATAAAATAAGCACTTGTATAAAAGAATAAAGAAACTGAAAAGAAAGAGGCACGACGAATTACTTGGTTGCAACTAGGGAGATTATTAATCCAAGGGGAAAAAACATACTAAAAAATCTCCTCTGGGCGAAGAAACCTCTTACAGCATTCAAAGCTCGCAAAACAAAGATAAACAAGAAGTATGAAGTGTACGAGTGTTGTTTCAAACTATTCTACGTTGTCCTTAGCTTATGGGAGTAGGGCTACTTATATAGCCTTGCTCGGGGCGCCTGGAAGCGTTTCAGGTGCCTGAAATGGGATAAAACCTTATCCCTGATGCATCGGTCAAAATCCACGTCGATCTTGATAAAACTTGGATTTCGGGCGCCCGGAAGGGTTCCGGGCACCCCGGACTGCTCCGAGCACTCGCGATGGTTCCGAGCGCCCCGGGCTGCTCCGGGCACCTAGAATGGTTCTGGGCGCTCCGGACTGCTCCAGGCACCCAGAATGGTTTCAGGCACCCCGAAGGGGAAAGCCAACATTTTGTTGATTTTCTCTCCAAGCCTCCAGCTTCAGCTCTGCTTGCTTTGGTCCAGATCTTTCACTCCCGCTCCGCTCGCTTGGGTGATTCCGGCCATCTGGAATAGGGCTCACTCGAATCCAACTTCTTGCCTTCTCGAGCAAGCTTCCACTCCGGCTTCACGTCCCTTGGAAACACCACGCGCCTTTTTCTCGTCCACCCGCGTACTCTTCTGCAACACCTTGTCCCTCAGACGCACCGAGCCCGTCAGCTCTCTCCCGTGCCATCCTTCTTGCTAGCTGCATCTTTTGCTCGACATCCTGTTCTCTTATGTTCCTACACACTTAGACACAGGGTTAAACACAACAGGACCTAACCTAACTTGTTTGATCACATCAAAACAACCTTAGAGTACCAACAAAAACTATATATGGATCCGATCGGCAGTCTCCTGAACCACCTCTGCGCTGATCCGAAGAGCATGGTGAGGAATACTCGACAATTGACTCCATCGATAAACTAGTGGAGCATGGCCATGTTGTCGAATTTGATTAGGTGATCCTTTGGGTCGGTTACTCCTGTGTATTCCCCTATCGTCAATGGCCTATAGTGTTGTGGCAGTTGCTCATCCAAGATCTCATGGGAGAACTACCTATTTATCTGCTCGGGAGAGTTGTCGAGTCGGGGTGCTTTTCCTTTTGGCCCGTCCCGGATGGGCGCTTCCTCTGAAGAGGAACTTTGTGGTTTTTCCACTCGGATGTTCTCTTCTGATGGCGTGCAGAATAATGCAAGGTGGTAAGGGATTGACACATCTAGCACTTCTTCGAAGGCACCAGTCAGCCTATTGTTTGGCTTGTGAACGACGGGATTTTCTGCTCGACCTCTTAGATCAACTTGCTGACCTGTCCTTGGGACTACAAGGTCGTTTGCTCGGTAATCAACTGTTGTTGGGGATGTGGCTGGAAGTTTGAAGAGGCGAAGACTCCATGCGATCCTGCAACACAGAAGTGTCAGTGCTGGACCAGAAGGGGATCCTTGCATTGACCCTTCGATGCTCAAGTCAGTTTTCGACGATGTAGACAATAGCAGGAATGTTGTAGCAAAAGCGTGTAGAGTAATAAAGTTACACATAGCTCTTCCTATAGATGGGAACCCCTTTTTATAGTGTCACTATAGCGTCTGTGTATGCATCTCCAAGCGCGCGCATGTTTTCCCAAACGCCCTCTGAAAAGACAAGTCAAAAAGTGCCTCTGACACCTTTCCTTAAGCGAGCATGCATATCTCTGATGTGACAAGCTGTAAGCTTCTATCGTACGATTTGCCTGCTGAACTTGCTTTGTTGTCAGTGACATAAACCTCCAAAAGAGTACGAGGAGATGCATAGGTAGGTCTCGTTGTAGGTTGATCGTTGGCCGCTCGGCCGAGATACGCCCTGCTTGGCAGTGCTTCATTGAGCGATCTCCCTTAGCTTGTTCGTTGTCTGAGGGTTGCCTCTCATCTGGACGGACACGCCTCCCACTCGGCGGGGACGACAGCTGTGGGATGTAGTGTCCATCTGTCTCTTAACTTTATGTTATCCGCTTGGCTTTGTTTGCTTGTTCGGACATGTCGTCTGTCCGACCATAATTGGCTCGTTTGGCCAATATATGGCCAACGTCTTTTTGACTTTGATCTTTATGTCAACTGATCTTCCTCATTTTGGCCTATCTCTAATAAAATCTTTTTTATCATCGCATCATTTATAAAATATTAAAAAATTTAAATTTGGATTGTGAATTAAGTGGGCCAAGCCTACTAGCCCAAGTTTTTGACTTTAATTTCAAATTTTAGAATATATATATATATATTTTTTAACTTGTGGGCCAACTAGAGCCTACCACCACTGATAGATCGTGCGGATCGCAAGTATAAATAAATCAATCAATCTGGAACTACTTAAAATAAATTTTAATTTAATCTGTTTAAATCATTTGACATGACAAACTAATTTAACAGGTCCAATTTAAATGAACGGTTCCTATATTTCAGAAATAAGCCACGTAAATTATAGAAACTTAAGTACGGCCTGTGCATGCGGTTCAGTAGTAAAATGCCGAAATAATCCGGCTTGTTCATTCCCTTCATTCCTTTCAATACAAAGGGGAGTTTATTCTGGAGAGACATGACAAGTAATTGAAGAGATATTTGGCAGATAACCATGCATGGCATCTCAGAGCCCAAATTACCCACAAATTTTCCACACTTATCTCATCATAATTGAGAGATTGTACCAGAGTCAAAACAGGTTCATGGATATTGGTGCAGAACATATGAATAATATGTGCTTTTAACAAAAGTATTAAGAAGAAAGTATCCTCTTCTTCGTCATTTCTGATCTCTTTATGATTTCTTTACTAATTTACACTTTAGATTGCGATCAAAATCTCATTAAAATTAGCTATGCTTTTTTCTAAATTTATTTTTTTATTTAAGTTATAATTTAGATCGAGATAAACGATCAAAGGCCATCGACGGTGAATGAACGCCACCAGCTTAGCATTATCTAGGTTGTTCATCGTCGGCAACCTTTGATCGTCTATCTTAATTAAATTATAATCTGAGAAGATAAATCTCAAAAAAATCACAATCAATTTTCATTCTAACAGTAATTCAATATATAAATTATGAAAGAAATTGATTAGAAATTATTTTCTCAGGAAAATTAGTAAAAGTCACGCGCCTAAAGTTTAAATATAACATGGAGGACAGGCGATGATTGTTTCCTAGCCATACAGACATACACCCCAAAGAAAGTCATGCAACACATTATTGACCTGTGCAAGTACTTCCACCTCATAAATACCTGGACATTAACAGCAGGCTTTATATATAATAGTTTATGTCTGGAAGGCAAATCCGGCGGTTCACTTCCAAATATCTTAAAGAAGAAAACAAACAGATTAAAGAGAGCCAACGGATAAGTTAAAGCCACCTCCACTCGGAGTCGATCTCTATCTCTATCAGAGCAAGTTGAGACAGACAAGGGCCGGTGGAAAGTGATGGTTGTTGACTAAGTCTGGAAATTAAATGTTACCAAGAGAAAAATAAACAAAGTTTAATAGGCTTTTTATGACTTTAGTTTGTCAGCTTGTTTGGTTGTGTGACGGATGCATATTCTCTGATGTTGTCCGGCCCCTTTAAATGTTGGGAAAAGCTTCCACCGATGCATATATGCTATTGCTGGGAGTCGGTCGATAGATCAAGCGTACTTGATTTTGCAAAAAAACAGATTATAACATTAATAAAATCAGAAAGACGTAAGTTAATTTCTATGTTGTTGCTTGACTTGTTTGTATTCTTCTAGACTTAGTATTTATTGCGGATCAGCTAGCGGGACTGGCGGTGAGCAATATCTAATCTGATTAAGCTCATAATAAAATAATTAGCGATTTGTATTAGATATTAATCAACGACTTTATGGACATAATCTTATCCTGATTATCAAACAAACAAAAAATTGATGAACGAGGTAACTATGAATATGAGGTAATCCATCTAATTTTATGAAAAAATTTTATTTGTCGTCGAGGTAAATTAGAAAGTGCTCATAGGGGATGGCTAGAAGCCCAGTATCTCGTGTTTATGTATCCCATTTAGAAAAAAAAAATTCTTATAAATGCATTATAGCGGAGATCAAATCGTGGGTATCTGAGTGACAATTTGATATCCTTCCGTTGTACCATAATCCTGAGAGCATTCTTATCCTAATTATAGATGATACAAGATGTCTTCATCACCAAAACGTTCTAAAAATAATTCACATCCTCACAAATTGACACAGTTAGTAACCTATATGTTCCAATATGTCATGGGATCGGATGCATAATATATATCTCATTAGATATCTGACCTCCTCGTATAAAGGATCATTGCACGGACAAATAAAATTGAGCTACTTGGGATGAACTTGCTTGGGTCTGGTCTTACTCTACTAAGGGAAAATATCCTTTTTAATTTATCTGTATATCTCGTATCGTGGGATCCATAAAATTGAACCATTTGATATGAACCCTATCATATTTTTCTTCCGTAAAAGTAATTTGCTTAGATGTAATGTAAAATATACAATATTTTATTTTAGATCAATATAGAGAAAAACGTCAAATATTGGAATAATATTTAGAACAAAAATATAAACTCAATCAGTTAAATTAGTTTTTTTTTTGAATAAATAAGGTGTGTTTAGTTTGTTGGTTGACTTGACCGTCTTCTACATCAATCAAGAGCGTATTATATAAACAAAGAAGATATGCAATATTAATAAATTCAGCGTATCTTGATTTTATATTTATCTAAGAGTGCATTTTCAGCAAGTGAGATATTTAAAAAAGAAAATTATAAAATAGAAAATTAGTTGCATGCATGCTGTCTTCTAATTTGTTTTTTTATCGCTTCGCTATCTTTTACTTTACGTTTTGATGACAAAAAAAACAGAAGAATTTATTCCGTATAAGCATCCTATTTAGGCCCTTTATCTATAATTTTAAGCACTTTGTTATTAATCTATTTTGAATAAAATAGTTCAATGACACCTGGGATTATGTTACATGGACATGATTGTATCCCAACTGATATCTCTTCAAATTATATTGTTTATACTTTTTATTCATATATTTTGAATTTTTTTTTTGTTGTCAAGTTATTATGATCAAAATGAATTGAGGAGAAAAAAAAAGATTTATATGACACAAGTATCAGTATGGGCGACTGAGTGTAAGTGACATGTCTGAAAGTATTCAAGGCACCCTAAGCACCCAGTGTGCACTCAGTTATCCATGTTGGACGCTCACAGGGGATGCCCAATCTATCATCTTTCCTATGTCTGTAGTCTCCTGAAACTATGTATACTGATTAAGTGTTAATGTTGATTTTTTGACTATTAGTTTGTTTGGCAGTAAAAAATGACTTAGATGCATTATTCATAATTTTTTTTTTATTTTAGGCATTTTGTCTTTAAACTATTTTGGCCGAATAGCTTGACAATTAAAAAACAAAGGACTAATTCAGATTCATTTCATATAGGCATTACTAATTTCTTGAAATTATTTATAGTTTATAGCTATTATTTTGAATCATTTTTAACGTTAAGTTGTTATGCTTTAAACAAGCTGACAACTAAAAAGATCAAACTATTTTTAACTGTCAAGTTGTTTAGCCCAAAATAGCTTAATGATAGGGTCGTAAATAAGGTATAAGTCAAGTCAAATTAAACTTTGTGGTATTCAAATTTATTTGATAAATTAATCAAGCCAAATCCTTTGAGCTTAAAATGAACTAAGTCTAAATGTGGTTGTTCAAGCTAAGCTTGATTTCTATTTTTACAAGGTTGAAGTAACTAGGCTTGAATTTAGTTAAAGCTTAACTTGAACTTAAAATTTATTTAGATGTTATTGAATTTTTAGTTCAAATTTATTTAATTAGTTATTAACTTAATAATATAAATATATTTATTCATTTTAAAATTTTCTTTTATTTATTTATTTGATTGATGAAAATTTTGTTGATGAATATAATTTATAAATTTTGTTCTGATTCACAGTCTCTATTCATAAATATTAATAAATTGAATATATATATACTCATATTTATTTATTTAATTTAATGATTTATTTAAGTTATTTATTTGATTGATTTTATATATATACTAAATGAATGTGAATAAGTTTTTTTAAAAAAAATTTGAACACCAAATTTGATGAACTTTTAGTTCATTAACAAAATACAAAATCATATTCGTCTCCTATTGGGCGGTGCCCCTGATAAAATTACGTTGCACAAATGATCAGAGAGCTAAAGAGAGGGGCGCCCCTGCCCTTCGGATCGGTGACGTCACGACACGCGGGTTGTTCTCCGCCTCCTCGTCACTGATTACATGTGCACCATCTAGATTTCTTTCCTCGTGCCTGCATTTTCCAGCCAGCGTCACGTGCCTCCCTCCTTCCTTTCCTTCCTTTTTCCAACCTCATTTTCCTTTGATTGCTTCCTCGAAGCTAACCGTACACTTTTATCTTTCCTGCTCCATCACACGTTATATAAGTATCAAGTATCCAAAGTCTTCTCTCGCCCCCATCGATTTCCACCTTCTCATTAATTGTCGTCATCAAACACAAGAGGTTCGATTGTATTGTATATGCGCGATCGGTCTGCAATTACTGGTCCACATGGGCAAGGCACCCGCGACCGCGATGCAGCCGAGCCCGAGGCAAACGAAGGCCGCGAAACTGCGGAAGCTGCCGCCGGTGAAGGTGGTGCACATCTCGAACCCCATGAGGGTGACGACGAGCGCCGCCAAGTTCCGCGGACTCGTCCAGAGGCTCACCGGCCGCCACTCCAACGTCGCCGACATGGTCTTCGACCACTCCTCCGTCTTCCTCGACGCCGAACTAGAGCTGCAGCAGCAGAGCTACGTGTCCTCCTCCCTGACGCCCGCTGCTACATCCGGGGCAGACAACTACTACGGCGGCGCCACCGCGACGGACCCGTATGTGCTTGGGGTGCTGGATCGGCAGGCGCTGGGGGTTCGTGGCGCTGGTGGATTTTGGAGACAGTTCGGCGCTTAAGATCGTCAATGGATGTAATATGATCGATTTGGTGCGCAGATACATGATTAAGCTGTGCTGTATATCATCACTTGATCTCTATCCATCTGTACTCTTCCCGCAGCATGTTGATAAAGTACTCTTTTAATTATAAAAAAAAAATGATTAATCAAGTTGGGTAACGTCAAATCTAAGATAATCGATTCGATCCCATGAAAATTTTTCATTGACTATTAGACTAAATCGAAAAGTACTCATAGCGGACAACTCAGGAGCCAACATCCTTTAATTGTGTGCCCTATTTAGAAAAAATTTCTATAAATTTATCATAATTATGATTTGAATCATAAATATCTATATGATAATTTAGATGTTGTTGCATTATAATCTCGAGGACAAGTACTCTTTCAATTATGCACTGTGTTGTTGTCGTCGTCTTGTTAATTCATTAATGATGTTGTTCCCTGCAGGGACAAACTGCGGGGCTCATGCAAACCCTGTTCCAACCAATGTTAGGTATATCAAAAATTGACTAGAATTCATCCTTCGACAGACTACAAATCTGTCTTTGACCTGATTTTGCGTTAAATAAAGAGGGCATTACAAAAAATCTGTTTTTTTCAAATGGATGGATTAATTCAAGATTCTATTCTCTAGAAAATGGTCATGATCTATCGATGGTGTTAGAGATAGATGAATAGTTTCAGGATTCCCTTTACATCTTTAATACAGCTATTTCATTGGCACCTTCAGGGGTGGAGGAGTCCAAATGGAAAAAAAACTTATAATTATTGATCTTCTCAGTTCTCACCTTCATGAAGATCAACGATATGAAAGAAAGTTGGTTGGTAGCTAGTATTTAGAATAATTTGAGTATATATTAAAGATTTGGAGAAGCATAAAAGGATTTTTTGCTAATAAATGTAAACTAATTATATGCTCATATTACTGAAAGGGAGCACATGCATCCCAATTACAACATGAATGATTTTTGTCCAAAAGAATGAGGTTAAGTCGACTCATTTAGATGATAAAGATTGAGGATTAATATTAAGCTGATCCTAATACGAGAAGAGGATCAGAGGAGAGTATTATTCTGGCAATTGATTGGTGAACGCCTTTGGCAAAGAATATCAGTGGAGACTTATAAAATTTGTGTGTGTAGTTATGGAGCATGAGAGAGTGTAAACCGATAGTTGTTAATAAGTAGAAAAAGTTTGATAGATATTGACAGTTAATGAAAATATTACTAGTGGAAGTTGTTAACAGTGGAAGAAATTCAATAAATATTGGTAATGGGCTGAGAGCGCTGAAAGATGAGCTACCGATGTACTATCATTCATATTAACCAGGTCATAGACCATCAAGGAAAAGTCAGGAAAAGGAGCCAAAGATGAAAGATTCTTCGATCAAGGGTGCCGGTAAGACAACAAGAAGAGAGAGGGGAAAGGGAGCATTAGAAGGATGGCTGGGTGCCTTGATCAGCCACTCTATCAGTAGGAGAAAATGAGAAAGATGAACAACATTGAACAAGTGTGAATGTGTGTGCATAATAGCATACATTTGAGTAAAAGGTGGAACTGTCACCCTAGCGGCCCCCTGAGCCTGGCCCCTCAAGATTTCAGAGGGAGTAAATCACGGTGAATGCTGGGCTGGAAAGTTGACTGGGGTCTTAGGAGTTTTTGACCAGCAGACCAGGAATATTATTCCCGTGTGCAACTGGCGACCCTCGACCTTTGGCCATTTGAGCAAACAACCAGGCAACTTACCAGCTAATCCAACCTGTGAGGGTGTGCATAATAGCATACATGTGCCCATGGGAGGGGGCTCCTTTTATTATACCATGAAAGTGACATTTTTTCTTCATTAATTAGGTGTCATGTCATGGTAAGAGAAATATCATATCATTGTATCATAACTATATCAAATAATCTCATTACCCATATCTTATATCGGTATAATTACACCGCCTTTATGTGCATGCTTTGACACTCCATATGCTGTATTTATTATGGTATTTAGTCCAAGAATCATAAAGTCCATTGGGCCTTAGGGGTCGGGCCCATTAAAAAGGGAGTCAAGTTGGGTCAATGACACTAAGTAGAGTTAGGAGATATGATTTAACTGAATGGAGTGTTGGGTCAGGGGAGATGATTTATTCATCTTTAAAGAGTCCGGAGAACCTCTAGTCAAGTAGAGTATGGTTAAGGGAGCAGAGCCCTTAGAATGGGGTGAACTGATCGACACTGACTAAGCGGAGTGGAATAGAATCTGGGGAGTTGAGCCTCTAGAGTTAGGAGAATTTGACTGACTGAATGTATATATATGAACTAAATGAGTGGGGCACCGAGTCGAGAGAATTGAACCTTGGAGTTGGAGGGAGCTACACTCTTGGAGTCAAAGGGAGCAGAGCCTGGGGAGACGATCTATTTCACCTTAAGTAGGGGAAAGCATTCTAGCTGAGCGGAGTGTGGTTAAGGGAACTACGCCTTTCAGGTAGAGCGACTAAGTATTGATAATATAATAAAAGTTTCACATTGAAAATACATGAAATAGATCATGAGTTTAAAAAATAAAAGATATCTCCATTGGTATGAGACCTTTTGGATATAGTTCAAAAATAAATCCATGAGGACTTAGACCTAAAGTGTATAATATCATATTATTATAGAGATATATAAATTTTTTTGGTCCTACCAAGTGATATCAGAGTCATGGTCCAAATCTAGTGTCATGTATGGGGTGACCTTGAACAAAGTTTAGGGAAGGCCCCGAGCAAGTCAAGAGTGACTGAATGTTTGTGGGAGGCCCAAAATAGGTCAAGAGTGACCAGATGTTTACAGAGAGGCCCGAAATATTAGGGCATGTATGACCTAGAGTGGGGGTGAATAGTCCATTCACTTCTTGTCGTCACTTTGTTCTCATCGTCGAATATACAATGGATCTTCAATATAAATTTCAACTCCACATGCATAACACTTAGATTTTACTTGGTATCTACCTCTTTGAAATAATTAATTTAAAGATTCACTCCTCACACTCACAGATCCATTATGAATGCCTCCTTAGAAATTTCCCAAAGGCAGAGAAGCCTCACACACTTGTTCTCACAAGAACACAACAAGCACAACAAAATACACAAGCGAAAATGAAAGTAAACATTGTACAATGAGATTTTACTTAGCTTGTTATCTTATTACATGGAAATGTCTCTTGATCGGTTATAAATGTAACACTTTGCTTCTAACTTCTCAAGAACTAGCATGGAAGAAACTCCACAAAACCCCCTTTTCTAGGGCTGCCTTTGGGCTAAAAAACACCTCATAATTAATTGACCTTACCTCCAATCAATTGACATGTAAGATCCAACTGTTCAAACCTGTAGAATAAATCTTTTTCACCCAACAAATTGATTGATGAGTTATATCAATCGATTGACAGCTTCTAATCGATTAAGCCAATCGATTTCAAAACATTTATTCTCTCACGAAAAGCCTTCAATCAATTACCCCAATCAATTGACCCTTGTTGAATCGATTGCCCCAATCGAGTCCAACAACTTTTGTGCTCTTCACAAAAATCTCTTGATTGATTTCCCCAATCAATTCAGATCATTTCTATTCATGGAGAAAAATGACCTAATCGATTGATCCAATCAATTCTGTATCCTATTTTGTGTAAAACCCTCTCCCAATCGATTGGTGATCCTCATTAATCGATTAGATCTGCTTAATCGATTAAGTCAATCAATTTGAGCAGCAAAACCTGAACTTTTGAATTTAGGGTTTACCAATTGATTGGTGAATCTCACCAATCGATTACTAACCTTAATTCAGCTTTTTCTAGATTGAAATTATGTCTTGCTTGATATATGGTTGACCTCAACCTATTAGGACTTCTGTTACCCAACATCTGGTCATCCGTGACTTGTTAGGACTTCTCATTGGCTAGCCTCTAGTCAATACCTGCCAGGACTTCTTCACCAAGTATTCGGTCAACCTTTTGTTAGGACCTAAAAATTTCAAATATCTCCATAATAGTACGATATTGTCTATTTTTTGTCTAAGCTCTCATGGATTTATTTTTGGGCTCTACTAAAATGGCCTCATACCAATGGAGATATTTTTATCTTATAAACCCATGATCTTTTCTATGTATTTTTAATGTAGGACTTTGATTGTATTCCCAACAATCCTCCCCTTAAACGAAGGACCATCATTATTTTCATAGTTTAAGCCTCCCCTTAAGTATCAGGTTACTCTTGACCTGCTTAGGGCTTTCCCTCGAGCATCGGGTCACTCTTGACATACTCAAGGCCTCCCCTCAAGTATCGGGCCACTCTTGACTTGCTCAAGGCCTTCCCTCAAGTATCATGTTAATAACATGCTTAAGGCCTCCCCTACTTCATTTAAGGTCCACCAACATGGTTTGATCTGGATCATGACTCTAGCTCATGCTTCTTTCGACGGTTAGTCTCGTGAAGAACGACCTCCTTCTGATGCCAATTGTTAGACCAAAAGATTTCAGATATTTCTATAATAATATGATATTATCCACTTTAGACCTAAACCCTCATAGATTTATTTTTGAACTTTACCCAAAAGATCTCATACTAATGGAGATATCTTCATCTTATAAATTCATGATCTTTTCCATATATTTCTAATGTGGGACTTTGATTATATTTCCAACACCTTTGACCCACTTGAACTTTTCCCTTGCCAACTTCCCTTTAAACTTATGATCACCAAGTGTCCAGTCAGCCTTTGACCACTTAGATTTTTTCCATTGTCTAGCCTCGCTAGGACTTCCATTGCCTAGTTCCTAACTAGGTCTTCCACCGCCTAGCCCCAATAGTACTTCCCTTGTCTATTTTTCAACTAGGTCTTCCATTGCCTAGCCCTGCTAAGACTTCCATTGCCTAATTTCCAACTAGTTTTTCCACCGCCTAGCCCTGTTGGGACTTTTCGTTTCCTAACCTCCAGTTAAGACTTTCCTTTGTCTAACCTCCAGTTAAAACTTTTTGGTTAACTACTAGGTCCTCTCTTGATCTACTTGACTCTCTTTCACATATTGCCAAACATCGAAACTCAAGCTTGAGTCAATCCTAACTTAGTCAACTTGGTCAACTTTGATCCGAGAATAATTGCAACAACAATTTCTCTATTTTTGATATTTAATAATATGTTTAATTTAGGATAATCTATTAGCTCAACTTTCATCTTTATCTCATGCCAAAGTATGAATGAGGGTTTTCTAATTTAAACCCTACATTCTCTCCCTTTGACACATATCAAAAATCTTCTGACAAGATTCATCAAACCATTACAATGAAGGTTCCCTACCTTCCATTGTTTCCAAATGCTCAACCTTGAGCATTTCTCAAAATTCCTATTATCACAATGAAGATTCTCAACCTTCAATTATTTTCAATTCTTAACCTTGAGCATACATCCATTATCCTTCTACAAATCTCCTTTCTTATCAAAATCATTCTTTTAAGGTGAAACTCCCCCTCAAAGTATGCCCCAATTTCTTATTAGGGCCTTGATCACCGGCTAGAGACGGGGATGGGGGTGAATAGACGGTCACCCATTTCTTTCGCTTTTCTATACTTGTTAGTGCAATGGAAATACACACAACCAAATATGAAAGCTAACCCTAAAGATAAGAAGAAAGAAAACAAACCCTAACATGTTTATTTACATAGTTTAGAGATGATGCAACTCTATGATTGTCCATAAGGTGAAGAATCCCTTAATCCGTCGATGGATTAATCCCCAGAACTTCGATTAGCTTAATCCTTCTTGTTGATGGAAAAACCTCATCACAAACTTGATCAAGAACTCTTGAATTGCTCTAAGCTTTGGATACGCTATTAGGGGTTAACCACTTTTAGTTTTGTCACAAGATCAGCCAATTCAAATTCTATTATATAGAGCTTGGGAGGAAACACCCAAGTTGTGTTTTTGCCGCCAGATGACTGCCATACTTACTAGTCGACTGACCTTTGTGGAATTTGACTATTACAACCTAATGACTCGATTCCAGTCGACTGCTCACTATAGATCAGTTACTAGTTTTCATGGGTTAAATAAACAGAAGCATTCTGTTCGCTCCCAATCGATTGTCCAGTCAATTGGACCAGTTGACTAGTAACTTTACCAATCAACTGCATCAGTCCACTGGTAACTTTACTAGTCGACTGGTAACCCTATAAACCCTAAAATTTTATTCTGGATTTGCTGGTTCTCAACCACTAGTCGACTAAGACATATATCAGTTGATTAGTAAACCCTAACTTAGGGTTTTACCCCTGAGTATAATTACTCATGTACTTGTCCTTGCTCGCACAACCTTGTCCTTACCTTCGAGCCTCCTCTATCAGCCTTGCATCCCTCGGATATTTCCCCATCCTTTGCGCTTTACCTTTAAGAGCTTCCTTCGACCTTATCCTTATTGTTAGGTCTTCATTTGCCAAGAGAGTCCTTACCTCCGAGTCTTTATCCTTACTAAGAAGTTCCTCGCTCTCGGAAATTCACTTGTCAAGAGCTTCTCGCTTTAGGACTATAGGACCATTGGCGGCTGGCTAGAAGGGAGGGTTGAGTAGCCCCTGCACAAAATCAAACAAAAGAACCTTTCTGAGACAAATAACTTAATTAAAGAACACTTGTATTAAATAATAAATAAACTGAAAAGCAGAGGCTCAGAGATTTTACTTAGTTACAACTGAGGAGGTTGTTAATCCAAGGAATAAGGTAGCACTAGTTTCTTCTTTAGGTGGAGAAGCCTCTTTACAGCAGTGAAAGCACAGAAAATAAGAAGCTAAACAAAAATTGAAATATGTACTAGTGTTGTTGTAAGAATGCTTATTGCTTTTAGCTTTTGGGACCAAGGCTGTATTTATAGCCTTGGTCGGGGCACCTGGAAGGGTTCCAGGCGTCTGGAGTGGGATAAAAACTTATCCCCGAAGTAACGGTCAAAGACCACGTCATTTGAAGATCGGAGTATCCCCATCAACCTCCCGGTCAGCTTTCTAGACTCTCGCTCCAGTGCGAGTTATAAGCGAGCATGCTTTTGTGACCAACAACCTCTTGGTCGGCGTACCAGACTCTCGCCCTAGTGCGAGTTATAAACGAGCTCTGCTCTTGCGACTAATGACCTCTCGGTCGATGCTCCAGACTCTCATCCCAATGCGAGTTATAAAAGAGTATGCTCTTGCGACCAATGACCTCTCGGTAGGATTCCAAACTCTCACCCCAGTGCGAGTTATAAGCGAGCATGCTCTCGCGACCAATGAACTCTTGGTCGGCTTTCTAGACTCTCGCCCTAGCACGAGTTATAAGCAAGCATGCTTTCACGACCAACAATCTCTTGGTCAGGTTCCACACTCTAGCCCCAGCATAAGTTATAAGCGAGTTTACTCTTGCGACCAACGATCTCTCGGTTGGCATTCCAGACTTTCGCCCCATTGCGAGTTATAAATGAACCTGCTCTGGCAACCAACGACCTCTCGTCGACATTTCAGACTCTCGCCTGAGTGCGATTTATAAGCGAGCCTGCTCTTGCTTCCAATGACCTTCCGGTCGGCGTTCCAAACCCTCACCCTAGTGCGAATTATAAGCGAGTATGCTCTTGCGACCAACAACCTCCCGGTCGGCATTCCAGCCTCTCGTCCTAGTGCGAGTTATAAGCGAGCATGCTCTCGCGACCAACGACCTCTCAGTCGGCATTCCAGACTCTCATCCCAGTGCGTGTTATAAGCGAGCGCTATCCACGCACACATCGACTAGCCGGTTAGGTCTCCTCCCTGGTCGGGTACTCTTCTCACTCGCTGATCGGTCAACACTCGCTGCTCAGTCAGCACTCTTCCCACTCGCCGCTAGGCTCACAAGCTTCGTGCCCACTCGGCTCACGGGCTTCGTGCCCACTCGGATCTCCGACTTTGCCCCCTCTTGCATTCGCCTTCAATGGGCTTCATGCTCACTCGGTGCATCGACGTTGTGCTTTTCAATCTCTCGGGATCTGCTCCCCCTCGGCTCACCAGCTCTGCGCTTGCTCGACTCAAGGGCGCTGCTCTCGTTCGCCTTCGATCTCACGGGCTCCACGCTTGCTCCGTTCATAGGATTCGCTCCCGCTCAGCTCACGGGTTTCACTCTCATTCGCCATCGACCTCTATGTTACGCTCGGCATTGTCTCTATTGCTCGGTCGGCACTTTCTCGGTTGCGCACTCGACACAGTTCGCCCATCGTCTTTTCACCCGCCTAGTGTTCTCCCGAGAGCTCGGTCAACATTTCTTCGATCTCTCGCTCGGCACTATTCAGTATGTTGCTTTGTTCTGTTTATATGCACACTCGACATTCTTCTATTCGTTGGGTACCATTCGGTCGTTCTATCGAATTCTGTTGGTAGGCTTTCCAGACTCTCGCCCAAGAGCGAGTTATAAGCAAGCAGGGCTCTCATGGCCAATGACCTCTCGATCGGGCATAATGACTAGTCGACTGGGTTCTCTCTCTGATCAGGTGTTGGTCTCACTTGCGGCTCTATTCAACGCTCGTCGCTTGGTCGAGATTCATCTCATTCATCGCTCGCGCCTCATTCGTCACTCTGCCCAGTGCTCATCATTTGTGTCTCACTCGTCGCTCTGCCCTGCATTCGCTGCTTTGCCCGACACTCATCGTTCGCGTCTCACTCGGCGTTCTGCTCGGTACTCGTCACTCTGCTCCGCATTCGCCGCCCGGTCGGCATATGTTTTTTACTTTTTGTTTGGCATTTGCATAATCGCTCGATCGCTCTGCTCAGCATCGCTCGATCGCTCTGCTCAGCATCGCTTGATCGCTCTGCTCAGCATCGCTCGATCGCTCTGCTCAGCATCGCCCGACCGTCTTCTCAATATCGCTTGGTCTCCCGCTCGGCATATGATCAATCGGTTGCTCGACGTGCGCTCGACACTATTTTTCGTTGCTTGCTCAGTATTATTTTAATTACTTGTTCGGCATCGCCACAGCTACTCATTCAACGTTATTCGACAGGCAAAAAGATCTGACTCTGCATTCAAGAGTGATTCCTCTTTACGTTAGGCTTGGTCTAGTCAGTCGGACTTGCGCTTCATTCGACTAGATTTGAAGGGGAAGCTTGTGATACGGATATAGGTGAATGGGCCAGGAGAAATTAAGAGGGGAAGAAGGAGCATTTTTGTCACTATGTAGGCCTTTAAGGAGGAGGAGGCATTGTTGAAAAGGGGGGGGGGGGGGGTTCCTTCGTGTTTTGCTCCGCCGCCATAGTGGGGAGGACGCCAATTCCGTCGTCACCTTCTCCCTCGTCGCCGGCGAGCCATCACCCCCTCCCTCTCCTCTCTCCTTCTCCTCTCGCCAACAGACGCCTCTAGCCGCCACCTCAGCCAGGCATGCCAACAACGCCTTCGCTGCTCACCAAGAGGGGAGGTCGCCCACTTCTTTCCATGATGCTTCTTTCTATGCCGAGGCCACCGAGGAGCACTAGAGCCATCTCACTCACAGACGAGCATGCTGCTGCCGCCTCCCTCCTTCGTTAGCTACATCACCTCTCTCCTTCTCCTCTGCTCTCTCGACTGCAGTTCGAGTGAGCCAGCACAAGGGAACGCACGGTGTAGTCACCGCCTCCTACCTTCTTCACGTAGATGCCTCACATTGCACAGACGTACGTCGCCTCTCTCATTTCTCCAGCGGCCTTCGCCCCTTGAGCTCTCTATTACTTCAAAGGTCACCCTCCAGCGATGCCCCTCTCCAGTCACTGTCGGCACAGTACTGCCGCAGTAGCCTCCTCTACCATGAGCAGTCGGCTTGAGCCACTGCCTTCTCTTTATGCAAACAGACCGACAAGCTCCTCCCCTCACGTTGCTAGGGTCGCAAGCAGCTGCAGCCGGTCAGATCTAGCGCCACTATCACACGCATAAGACATCTTCTCCCTCTCCACGCACCACAACCTCCCTCGTCGACAACCTCCAGCGCCAGTCCCTACACTGACTTCGCCCCCTTTCGACCACCACTTCCAGCGACAGCTACCAGCAGACCCATCGCCTTGGCCGACCCATTGCCTTGGTTCGACATCGATCCAACGCCCTTGCCCTTAGGTCCGATGCCGATCTAGCCCCCGATCCATGTCATCATGCGTTGTTGATGTGATCCAACCTCCCCCGAGCTACCGCCATAGTGCACCTTGCTAGTGTGTTCTAGTTTCATGTCAATATGATGTTCTGGCCTTCATACCATTATTACTATCCGACCTGTGTACCGTTATTGTATTTCGGCATGCGTGCCGTTGTCACAACCCAGTCTACGTGTCGTTGTCACAACTAGGCCTGTGTGCCACTATGATCTCCCGACTTGCGTGCCGATATCATATCCCGACCTGCGTGCAGATGTTATATCCCGGTCAACGTGTTGCTGCAATGTCCCAACCTGTGTGTCGTCTTCTTGATCCAAGTCACACTCAACTAGGTGCTGTCATACCCAACTCTTTATCCAGCTCAGAGTCATCTACTCTCCCAGGTCACGACAACTCGAGCAGCGCTCCGACCAGCTCACCCATCCACTAGAGGGCGCCCCCTGGGGCAGGGTACATTACCATACCTACTCTACATTTATTTCATCATTTTACTATTAGTCTGTTCCTTATATATTCGTTGGATCTGCCTTAAGCATCGGGGTACCAGAGACTGGGGTGACTCGGTCGCTGGCTGCAGGTAGCATTGATCAGAGGACTTCTGACGACTTGGTCAACATATAAACCATCTCAGCATACCCTCCCTCAGGGCTATAGTGATTCGGTCAATATTCCATCCATCTCACTCGATGATTTATCTGACTCAGTTTCCGGATAGGATCACTGAGTATAGTTTAAACTTAACCTTAAGCATTTTGACTTAATACTATCAATAGTATTTAAACTTATTAAAATAAATATTAAGTTTGAGTGTGAACCTCAACAGATGTACACTAACATTGAAAGAGAAAGATCATACTCAAGTTAGTGTCATCTTCACAATCTGACTCTTATAGATCAGAAAATGTCTGTATACCTAAAGATAATGAAAAAATAAGAAAAAATTTGCTAATTAAAGCAACCACATAACATAATACCTTAAATACAAATAAGAGATAGTCCCCAGGGAGTAGCGCAGACGGTGGGCGAATGGTATCTCTGGCATAATGGCCATGAGTCGATTTTCAAGAACTGACGACCTGAGGTTTACCCCGCCATGCGCCTATGGCCTGTATGATAGATCGTTTGAAGCGATAGAGGGGGGGTGAATATCGCTCCTTTTAAAAATAATCTTTTCGTATTTTGAAACCAAAGTTGTGCAGTAGAAATAAGAAAAAGAGACAATGAATTTACTTCGTTCGGAGCCTGGCTTGACTCCTACTCGAAGGCCCGCAGTCCTTGACTGCACCGATGGGCAAAGCACTAAAATCCTTCTTTCCGAAGTCCTCGGAAAGAATTGAATCGTACAATGGAGCAAGATAGTAACACCCTACTATCTTGCTTAAATGAAATTACAATGCAAGCTAAAATTAAATATACCGACAAGTAATTGAAAGACGAAGCTCGGTTGGTACTATTTGGTGAAGTAGCTTGTAGTGTTGATGGAGCTTTGTTGCACGAGCAGCTTTGCAAAGTAGCACCAGAATTGATCAGAAAAGTTGTTATTCTGGCCTCTGTCTTCGAGTCTGAATTTATAGGTGTACTGGAGGTTCGGTCGACCGATCCCTCTGTTCGGTCGACCGAACCCGCTCCCTTCCTTCCTGGCTGAAGTTCGAAGCTGGCTCGATCTTTTGCATTTACTGGCCTTTAATGGTTCGGTCGACCGAACCCCTTTTTCGGTCGACCGAACAAGCTTTTCCTTGTTCGTCAGAATCTGCCGTGATCTTGATTTAATGCAGCTTTAATGTTGATTGGATCGGTCCACCTATCCATGGGTTCGGTCGACCAATCAGCCCTTCTTTCCTTTCCTTGCTGATCGGTGCTGACAAGCTGGCTTTGTTGAGTCACTATGTTCGGTCGACCGATCTTACCGTTCGATCGACCGATCAGGCTTTGATCCGATTCTGGCTCAGTTCTGATCTGAATTGACTTATGTGCTGATCTTACTTGGTTCGATCGACCGATCTTCTGGTCGGTCGACCGATCCATCTTAACCTGCAACACAGATGTTAGACCAAAACAACCTGCAACACAGATATTAGCACAATAGTATAATAATGAGAAATAAAAAGAACAGTAGAACTGTTCTTGATCTCAACTTGGAAACCTTCACGGTTTCTTTAGTTGGATCAGTGACCGAAGGTTGTTCCCTTCGGGAACCCGACCTCACTGCCGCTCCTCCAGACCTTTCGATCACTCTGCCAAGCCTCGACCCACTTGGACTTGCACCTGGGTTCCACGACCTGCTAAGATTTCTCCGCCTAGCCTCCAGCTAGGACTTTCCCAGTTGAGAAAACATCCTGCACACTCAGTCAACTTGTTAGATCATAACAAGACTTAACTTGAACCTTTGACAACATCAAAACTCAGGTTTGATTCTGGTACAGCTTGCACCAACAATCTCCCCCTTTTTGATGTTTGGCAACGAAGGTTCAAAGTTAAGTTAAAAATAAGCAACAAGTAAATAAACAACAGTGTAACTTTTAAGTTTTTCCTTTGAGTTAACTAACTCCCCCTGAATTCACTATCTCTCCCCCTTTGACACACATCAAAAATAGGGGCGGAACCAAAAGTCAAGAATTATTTTGAAAAATTCAAAAAAAAATTATATGTTGAAAAGATTTTTTTTTTAAAAAAAAATATTTTGAAAGAATGAATGTCTGAAAAATACTATTTTAAAAGAATGAATATTAAAAAATATTTTGAAAAGAATGAATTTCTTTTAAAAAATTTTTTTTAAACAATATTATGAAAAATATACTTTGAAATTTGAAAAACATTTGAAAAAATATTTTGAAAAAAGAATGAATGTTAAAAAACATAAAACTCTTGAATTTTGAAAAACATTTTGAAAAAAAATATTTTGAAAAAGAATGAATTTTTTTTTAAAGAATATTTTGAAAAATATTTTGAAGAGAATGAATTTTTGAAAAATAATATTTTGAAAATAATTTGATCAAAATAGTATAAGCTTAAAAATCTTGTTTTGAAGCTCCCCCTAAAATTGACAAATTCCTAAAGTCCAAGCATGAATATAGAAAAACTAAGGAAAATTTGTCCTTATAATGAAATGTTCAACCCTTGTCCAAGGCTAGCTATCACAAGATAGTAGCAAGTTGACTCAGGTTGGTCAATTTGAGTATTTAGTACCAACCAGGATTTTACTAGCTAGTTAACTCAAATTGATCAATATATATTGTTTAAAGCCCAGATTTATAGCGATGCACTGGCATAAACATCTGAAATCTAGGGCTAGGTCCTAAGCATCTCACCCATTCTAAGTTTACAAACAAGGGATCCTACTATGTTTGTGAGATGCTGGCTCCTAGAACTATAGGATCATGCAATTCTACGGTAAGACCTAGGCTATTCCATAAAATGAAAAATAGTTCCAAAGAATTTTGAAAAAATTTTAAATGGGAATTTTTACAAAAAAAAATTTGAAAAATAAACTAGGTAGTAATTTTCAAAATCAAAGAACCTATTCTACAAAATTTATCAAAAGCTACTCAAAACTGAAAAACACTGAAGATTAAGCATAGTCATAATTCAAGTTAAGTAATAGATACAATAAGTCACAAAAGATAAACCCTGAAATCACTCATCCTCGTCCTCATCACCTCTCAGATAATAAAAAATCCTCTGCTGCTCCTTCTGTAAAGCATCAGTACGCTCTATCATCTCCTGACGAAAATCAGCAACTTATCCCTGAAGAGAGCTGTACTAATCATCCATTTTTGTTTCCAAGGAGTCAAAGCGACTAAAAATATCATCTCGCAGACGGGTAAAGAAGTCACTAGTTGGAGGAGGAGGAGGAGGAGCATATGAACTGCTTTGAGGAAAATCGAAGAAGGGTGTCATGGCAAATCCAGGATCAATGACCACAGGTGGAGGCGCGGTAACGGGGACCGGATCATCCTCATCAATCGGGTCGTCGACAGCCGGTGGGATGTAGTGTGGATGTGTTCGTTTGTACACAAGCCCTTCGGCGCTTGTCTTAATCCCAGCCAAGGATAATTGCCTAACCCCGACAAGATCAAAGTCAGACAACTCAATCAACTCACCTCGATGAGCCCCTACTCCGAGATTGGCAATATAAGCAGTGAGGACATGACACTGAATCATATGAACCTTAAATGAAGTGTTGTGCCCTGAATAGTAAATGATAGATCTGAATACCCAGTAGCCTAAGTCAAAGTCTAGTCTATGTCTAAGGGCGTACATCAGAAAAAGATGAACTGGTCGCAAAATGCCCTGATCTCCAGATAATAAAGGATAAATGCAAGACACGATCATCTTATAAAAAGCATTGTCTCTTGGACTAAGGGGTACAGTTGACATCTTTTTAGGACGAGGTCCCTCAAAGAAGTCAGCATACATGAGGTCTAGAGTCAGATGAGAGAAAGGAACAGGTAACGGATCTGGAAGGGACGCACTAAAAAAGAGACGGTTGACCGAATGTCGGATCCGTAGAAAGCGAAGGAACATGTCCAGATCAAATAACATATCTCTAGTGGCGACCCTAGTCCTATAGTGATGGGGGTCAAGCTCGCACAAGTTATGGTAAAATTTCGAACAGAGAATAGGATTGTATGCATGTCTACAAAAGATGATGCTATGAAGTTGATAGTGTTGATTGATCTCTATGGCCTCAGGACAAAAGGTTTGATAGAATTGGAGATCCAAACAATGAGTACCTATAATCTTAAATTTTTTATTAGGAAAAGATAGACGCAATTCTTCGGTAGAGAACCTAGGGTCTTGGCTAGGATTAAGAGAGCTAGCCTCTCTTTGTGCAATAGCTCTACTTTTCCCACTATAAAAAATAAAATGCAATAAGTAACTTGCGCAAAAATATTAAAAGGAATAGAATAAAAGGAAGTTACCGAGGCATTTTCGGATGGGAAGAGGCTGGAATCGGTGAATAGAATAAGAGATAGAAGAGGAGAGGAATGGATTTGGATGAGTTGTGAGGGTTGCCCGCTTCTGCTTATATAGAAGATGATCGGTCGACCGATCAAGGGTTCGGTCGACCGATCCCTTAAATCTCTCGTCCTTTTGACCGGTGAGCAGACGTTCAGTCGACCGATAAAACTATTCGGTCGACCGAAACTTTAATTTTGGCACAGATACAGGGAAGGTGAAGGGTAGTTGAACGGATGAGATTTTATATTTTCGGTCGACCGATAACCCGGTCCGGTCGACTGAATAATTGAATCAGTCTTCATGTGGCATAAAAAGGGTTCGGTCGACCGAACCAATTGTTCGGTCGACGGATCTTTTAATATTTTTTTTAAATAATTTTTAATAAGTTTTAAAATAATTTTTAATAAGTTAAAATAAGTTTTTTTAAAAATAATTTTTAATAAGTTTTAAAATAATTTTTAATAAGTTTTTTTAAATAATTTTTAATAAGTTAAAATAAGTTTAAATTAATTTTTTAAAATAATTTTAAATAAGTTTTAAAATAATAAGTTAAAATAAGTTTTTTTAAAATAATTTTTAATAAGTTTTAAAATAATTTTTAATATATAAGTTAAAATAAGAGTTTTTTTTTTAAAATAATTTTTAATAAGTTAAAATAAGTTAAAATTAATTTTTTAAAATAATTTTTAATAAGTTTTTTTAATAATTTTTAATAAGTTAAAATAAGTTTAAATTTTAATAATTTTTAATAAGGTTTTTTAAAATAATTTTTAATAAGTTAAAATAAGTTTAAATTAATTTTTTAAAATAATTTTTAATAAGTTTTAAAATAATAAGTTAAAATAAGTTTTTTTTAAAAAAATAATTTTTAATAAATTTTAAAATAATTTTTATAAAAAAAATTTATTTTAATAAGTTTTAAAATAATTTTTAATAAAATAAGTTTTTTTTAATAAGTTAAAATTAATTTTTTAAAATAATTTTTAATAAGTTAAAATAAGTTTAAATTAATTTTTAATAAGTTTGAATTAATTTGGTTTGAATTAGATTTGAATTAGGTTTGAATTTAGTTTGAAATTGAATTAATTTAGTTTGAATTAATTTTATTGAAAGAGGTTATTGAACCCATGTTAGATTGAAACTTAGCTTTGGGTTAATCAAGCAGGCGTCCTAAGGATAAGTTTCAGTTTAGTGGCGAGACATATGGCCTACTTGAATATCATTAGACCACTTGCTGAAGACTTTCTAAACTGTTCCTGCCCAAAAAACTTAATACTAAATTTTGGTCTAACTAGCCCATGTTTGACTGGGGTAGCTTCGGTCAGATCCACTAAGTCTAGTGCACCAGGTAGAATTCCATATTCAACCTAGACATGCCTTCGACAGAGTTTCCTTGACGTACTATCATCCCAATCCATTCCGGTGCTATGTTATAGGGTTTGGTAAACCTTTTTCATCTAACCGTTCTAATAATCCTAATCCTAAGTATTGATTTTGGTTTAATTAAGTTGGTTGGATTGTTTTTCTAGTTGCTCCCCCTGAGTCATAGCTTAAATAAGATCTATCTAAGTAATGGACTTAACTCTTGGGGACCAAGTAGAAATTTGGTTTAATTGGTTTGATTAACTGTTTTGTTTGAACCCATGCTTGGACTTGCCTTCTAGTATTTTGACTGATTAAGGATAAGTATGATTTGTTTATTTGTTTGGGTTTGTAACCGAGTCCCGATTTGTTGTACACAGCTCGTTGCGATCCAAGTACCATATTTAGACACTTGGATCCCATTTCGAACATTTCCAACGTTTTCTTGAGTCGCTCAACTTGACCTTTCAAATCAGAATTTTCTTCCTCAAGTTTTTCAACTTGAGTTAAAGTTCCGACTTGAACTCGGTTAGTCGAGTCACTTAAGTTAACTTGTTGCTTAAGGTGGTCTATTTCCTTAAGTAACAAGTTATTTTGTTTTTCCGATTTTGCTAATTTTTTAAACAAACATTTAACTACTTTAAGCAAATTTGACTTTGAATAAATCGTTACCATATTCGGATCTTTCGATCCGGTGCTTCTCTTGGAATCGAGGTCGATCTCGGACTCGTATTCTTCGTCGGACTCGGACTCGGAATCTTCGTTTCTTGCCATAAATGCAAGGTGACTCGAGTGCTTCATTTGTTCCGCGTCGGATTCTTCAGAAGAAGTTTCGTCCCATGTCGCTTGAAGAGCCTTCTTCCGTCTTGTCGATTTGGGTCTTTCTTCTTTCCGATTTGGGCATTCATTTTTGAAATGTCCCTTCTTGTTGCATCCATAACAAATCATTTCTGATTTGTTTTGGATCTGGTTTGGTGGAGTCTTTTTGGAGCTTCTTCTAAACTTCTTCTTAGTCAATAGTCTTCGGACCATGTTGACTAATTCTTCTTCATTGGTTGAGTCAGGGTCTGATTCGCTTTCTAACTCGATCTTCATTTTTGATTTTGTCTCCTTGCTCGGCCCTGCATACAAAGCAACACTTTTCTCGCCATGGCTCATGTTAGATTGCTCGTGTAGTTCTAATTCACAGAATAACTCATCTAACTTAAGAATTGAAAGATCCTTAGAAACTTTGTAAACATCTACAATTGATGCCCACAAAGCATTCCTCGGAAAGGCGTTCAAAGCGTACCTTATTGTGTCACGATTTTTGAGATTGTGTCTGATCAGGTGAAGACCATTGAGGATGTCCTTCAGTCGGGCGTGTAGTTGCGAGGCCGTCTCTCCAGGAAACATTTTTATATTTAGCAAATTGTTTAAAAGTAGATCTCGTTTGTTTACCTTTGAGTCGTCCGTTCCTTCGTGTAGTTTGACTATCAATTCCCACAAATCTTTGGCGTTGTCGTAGGGACCAACTCTATTCAACTCCTCCATCGTGAGTCCGCACTGAATGGTATTGATTGCTTTTGTAGCAACCCGGCCCTTTGGCCTCTTGGGCGGCCCTTGTGGCGGCCCAACTGGCGGCCCTTAGTTCGTCGGCCCATTTGGCGACCTCTCATGTCGTCGACTGACGATCCTTTGGCCGTGTCGTTACTCACTAGGACTTTCCACCCTTGGCAGTGGATTTTTGCCTCCCCCAGGATTCGAACTCTAAACCTCCAGGCTTAAGTATTAGAGTTTATGAATCCTGGTAACCAAGTGAGATCATCTCACTTGGTTACCAGGATTCATAAACTCTAATACTTAAGTCTGGAGGTTTAGAGTTCGAATCCTGGGGGAGGCAAAAATCCACTGCCAGGGGTGGAAAGTCCTAGTGAGTGCGACGACATAAGGGCCGCCAGTTGGGCCGCCACAAGGGCCGCCCAAGAGGCCAAAGGGTCGGGTCGTTACAGCTTTGTAGTTCAGTTGTGCCTTCTTGACCATCTGAGGAGTCCATTCTTCTGGTTCTAGGGTTGTTCCGTCCTTCATTGGGGGAGTATAGCCTTTCAAAACTGTGAACCAGAGCTCAATGTCAGACTTTAAGTAGCACTCCATCCTATTCTTCCAGTAACTGAAATTCTCTCCTTTGAATAGTGGAGGTCGGACTGTACTATAGCCTTCTTGATATGAGTTCATCATCCTTGCAAGAAAAAATTAAGAAAAATATTTCCAAGACATTCGTCTTGGGATTAATAGTGCTTGAAAAGAGAAAAAAATATTTCTAACAGAAAAGAAAAGGTTTTAAAAATGCTTTGAAAATCAGTTAAGAAATTTCAGAACTAACCGGCTCTGATACCAATTGATAGATCGTTTGAAGCGAAAGAGGGGGGGGGGGGGTGAATATCGCTCTTTTTAAAACTAATCTTTTCGTATTTTGAAACCAAAGTCGTGCAGCGGAAATAAGAAAAAGAGACAATGTATTTACTTCATTCGGAGCCTGGCTCGACTCCTACTCGAAGGCCCGCAGTCCTTGACTGCACCATGGGCAAAGCACTAAAATCCTTCTTTCCGAAGTCCTCGGAAAGAAGTGAATCGTACAATGGAGAAAGATAGTAACACCCTACTATCTTGCTTAAATGAAATTACAATGCAAGCTAAAATTAAATATACCGACAAGTAATTGAAAGACGAAGCTCGGTCGGTACTATTTGGCGAAGTAGCTTGTAGTGTTGATGGAGCTTTGTTGCATGAGCAACTTTGCAGAGTAGCACCAGAATTGATCAGAATAGTTGTTATTCTGGCCTCTGTCTTCGAGTCTGAATTTATAGGTGTACTGGAGGTTCGGTCGACCGATCCCTCTGTTCGGTCGACCGAACCCGCTCCCTTCCTTCCTGGCTGAAGTTCGAAGCTGGCTCGATCTTTTGCATTTACTGGCCTTTAATGGTTCGGTCAACCGAACCCCTTTTTCGGTCGACCGAACAAGCTTTTCCTTGTTCGTCAGAATCTGCCGTGATCTTGATTTAATGCAGCTTTAATGTTGATTGGATCGGTCCACCTATCCATGGGTTCGGTCGACCGATCAGCCCTTCTTTCCTTTCCTTGCTGATCGGTGCTGACAAGCTGGCTTTGTTGAGTCACTATGTTCGGTCGACCGATCTTACTGTTCGGTCGACCGATCAGGCTTTGATCCGATTCTGGCTCAGTTCTGATCTGAATTGACTTATGTGCTGATCTTACTTGGTTCGGTCGACCGATCCTCTGGTCGGTCGACCGATCCATCTTAACCTGCAACACAGATGTTAGACCAAAACAACCTGCAACACAGATATTAGCACAATAGTATAATAATGAGAAATAAAAAGAACAGTAGAACTGTTCTTGATCTCAACTTGGAAACCTTCCCGGTTTCTTTAGTTGGATCAGTGACCGAAGGTTGTTCCCTTCGGGAACCCGACCTCACTGCCGCTCCTCCAGTTTGTTTACCTCAACCTACCTGTCAAACTTTGATCCTCCAGATCTAGTTTGGACTTTTCACTCAGCCTTGATCGGCTCCCTGGGACTTTTCCTTCGATTTTAGGTCCTCCAGACCTCTCGATCACTCTGCCAAGCCTCGACCCACTTGGACTTGCACCTGGGTTCCACGACCTGCTAAGATTTCTCCGCCTAGCCTCCAGCTAGGACTTTCCCGGTTGAGAAAACATCATGCACACTCAGTCAACTTGTTAGATCATAAAAAGACTTAACTTGAACCTTTGACAACATCAAAACTCAGGTTTGATTATGGTGCAGCTTGCACCAACACTGTATGCCTGCATGAACCTCCCTCCATATCCGTGGGACCGGCTCTAGGGGGGTCGTTAAGGTAGCGGATCTATCTTTTTAAATACAAATAAGAGATACAACATTGCTTGGTGAGGCCGCAACCGACTAAGCACTTGGTCGGGCTTAAGTGAGGTTGCAGCTGACCAAGTGCATAGTCGGCAGAGCTAACTCACAGCATGGTCGACCAAGCAAGCACGTGGTTGATCAATCTTGCGACAAGCCAAGCCATTAACTGCGAGGTCGCGGCTAACCAAGCTCGTGGCCTCGAGGTAGTGGTCAGCCAAGCTCGCGACCGCAACGGGAAGGGGAGGAGAGGGTTTAGGGGAGAAGAGCGTACCGCTTGTTGAAAATCGAAGTGGAGAGGCATCGGAGAGGAGAAAAGAGATTGTCGAAGATCGGAGAGGGGAAAATCAGATCGAGAGAGAGGGAATTTTGGCTGGGAATCAAAACCTAATTTTGATCTCTAGAGATTGAATATCGCTAAATTTAGCAATGGAATTATATTTTCGTCACTATTTAACAACGAAAATTAAATTCCATTATTATTTAACTATAGAAATTAAATACCATCACATTTTTTCAGATTAACTATGATTTTTTATTTATTAACGACTGTTAGGGCAACAGAATTATATATCTATCGCTAATAGGATTTGTTATAGTGACATATTCGAAAAGAAAATTCAAAGACAAGGCATCTCGGTAGAGAGTTCCAAAGGTGAGATCTTTTAGAAAGGAAAGTCATAGAGACAAGCTCTCTTGGTAAGTCGAGATTTGAGGGTGACTGTAATGCTGGATTTACAAAATCTAAGAAATTGGGTTTTGTAAACCTAATAGCATTACAAGTGATATAGATTTTGTAAACCCAAAACACAGTATCCAAAATTGGATGCAGGGTTCAGAATAATTAAAAAAGATAAAAGAATTAGTGGGTATGGGCCCAATCATATTAACAAATTAATTGATATATATATTATAACTACAGATTTTTGGTAGTATATAAATAAATATTATAAATAAAGATAGTTGATGTGGATAGGTATCAAGGGCAGAGAAGTGATTAACGGGAGAGAAGGAGGGCATTTTGGTCAATTTATTGTAGCAACCCTATTAGGGCATTGTTCACGCCGCAAGCAAGGGGGGGGGAGGGGGGGCGGGTTCGTGGGTGCTTCTGCCGCCGCCAACAGAGACCAAAAGGAGGGTGGCTTCCTTCCTCCATCTCCGGCTCCTCGCCGACATCGACGCTGATGCCGACCGCCGGCCTACAACTCTACTCTTCTCTCCCTCTTTCCCGGATCTGCGCCGCCGTCAACAGAAACGAGAGGGAGGGGCTTCTTCTTCCCTCCCATGCTCCTCGCCGGCGCCGGCCGCCGGCTCTTCACACGAGCGCTCCTTTTCTTCCTTCTCCTCGCGACACCGGCGACGACCGCCTACTCCTCCTCTCTTCCCGCGGCCAGCATAGCCGTCGGTCCTCGGTTCTCCTCTCACCCTCGCCACCGGCCTCGCTGCCTCCTCTCCTCCCTCGTCGCCGGCGCTCTTCTCTCCCTCCTCCTCGTGACGTTGTCGCTAGATGCACGCCGTTGCCGCTTCCTTTCTCGCCGGCAGCAACCTCCATGTGTGGTAGCCTTCCCGGCCAGGCAGCTACCACATGCTGTCAGCCCACTGTCCTATTCCTTTCTTCCCGCTGTAGCCGTAGATGTCGGAGCCACTGTCGGCACTGCAGTCCATCTCTACGGCCACTTTTCCCCTACGTTCATTACAGTCGTTCCCTACATCAATTTGGCTCCACCGCCTCTAGCACATATCTGGCTCATGCCGCCGTTATAGCCGATCTAACCGTGTCCCGATTCCCATGTGTTCCAGCCTCCTAGCTCT
Organism: Zingiber officinale; assembly: GCF_018446385.1. NCBI lineage: Eukaryota > Viridiplantae > Streptophyta > Magnoliopsida > Zingiberales > Zingiberaceae > Zingiber > Zingiber officinale. Next base: position 139,592,548 of record NC_055994.1, read on the forward strand.
CGCTGCCCGGGGCTTTGATTTGATAGCTCTCCGTCTTTGATATGTTTTGGTCTGGTTGTGTGCTATATCTCGACTTATGTGTCCATCTCATGTCTTGGCATGCGTACCAATCTCGTTTCCCGGCCTACGTACCGATCTCATATCCCCACCTGCGTGTCGATCTCGTGTCCCGACCTGCGTGTCGCTAGTACCTCCTGGCATGGGTGCCAATCTCGTTTCCTGGTCGGTGCTGATTTCGTGTCCCGGTCTGCGTGCCGTTAGAACCTCCCGGCCTACGTGCCGATGTCTTATCCCGGATTGCATGTCATCTTCCAATGTCGTACTGCGTTCGGCTCCTCACCGTTAGATCCAGCCTGATCAGAGTCATCTACTCTTCCGGGTCGCGATAACTCGAGTCGCGTCCCATCCGAGGGCGCCCCTCTGGGCTGATCGATCCAGGCAATTCCTGAGAGCACAGAGACGCTTTGGATCGATCAGTCGATCGATCCAAAGCCTCCCTAATCGATTGGGAGCAATCCAATCGATTGGGATCCGACCGTTGGCGTCGTATTTAGCTACTGGCGAGCTGTTCTCTTGCAAGAACTTTCACGGCTTCGATTCTTCTCTTCAGCGATCTTCACAGCAACTCCACAAAGTCCTCACCGCCAGATCTTGAGGGTTCTTGGAGGCATTTCCAAGTCAAGAGGTGGATCTACAGTAGAAGAAGAAATCTAGGGTTAGGGTTTTTCTTGTGCAAACTTGTAAGCTTTTGCTTGTATTTTGTTCCCTTTCCCTTTCTTCTTATAGTGTGAACTTATAGGGCTTCTCCGCCTTCGGTAGTTACCGTAAATGAGTGTTTTTATAGTGGAGGGTGCGTGAGTATGTGAATCCTTGGATTAGTCACCTCATCTTGAGGTAGATACCAAGTAAATCCTTTGTGTTAGCGTTGTATGTTTCTTGTATTTCCGTTGTATATCATTGAAGAAACAAGAAACGAGGAACGCGACGAGCTATTCACCCCCTCCCCCTCTAGCTACATAATCGGTCCCAACAATCCGTTCATATTCTATGCATATTTCATTATTTTATGGCTTAGTCTTGTACTCATATATTCGTTGGATCTGCCTCGAGCCTCGGGGTACCAGGGACCGGGGGGACCCGGTCGCTGGCTACAGGTAGCGTTGACCAGAGGACTTCCGAAGACTTGGTCAATAGAGAAGCTATCTCAACATACCCCCCCCCCTTTGGGACGTCGCGACTCGGTCAACATTCTCACCACCTCACCCGACGGTCCGTATGACTCAGCTTCCGGACGGGATCAAATTTGGCGTCGTCTGTGGGAACACACTTACCTATTCTGGAACGTGAAGATGGACGATGTCGAGAGGTTCTCTGCCATTATCACAGTCCCGGAGGATCTCGACAGACATATTATCTTCTATCCTCACTCCACCGGTATTCGGGAGTCGAGGGATCGAGTGGAGCTTCAGCTGGCTGACAGGTTAGTTTTTCTGTTATGTTTTTCCTTGACTCCACGGGTATTCGGGAGTCAAGGAATCAAGACCAACCCTCAATCGGTTGGCGCGACTCCTCGATCAGGTATGCTATGGGCTCTGCTATCTTTTTACGGTTATAGGATCTGCTATACTACCCTGATAAGAGAGTAAGATCCTAGTTCCTTGATCAAAGACTAGGGTCTTCAATTTTTGATCGGACACTAGGGGCCTAGCTCCCCGCTCATACACTTGGGACACAGCTCTCTGCTCATACACTTGGGATACAGCTCCCCGCTCATGCACTAGGGACACATCTCCCCGATCATTGACTCGCAGTACGACTTCCCGATCAGGATCTAAGGGCCTCGCTCTTTGATTACGGGCTGGGGGTCTTACTCTCTAATCAGGGATTAGGGGCCTAACTCCCCGATCAGGTGTATTATAGGCTCTGCACCCTTCGCCATAGGGCTCTGCATCCTCTTACTACTACTGGCTCTGCACTACCGGCTCTGCACCCTTCACTATGGGGTTCTGCATTCTTTTACTACTATACGCACTTCACTCTATTATTACTATATGCTCTGTGTTCTCCACCTGTTTTGCGTGCTTTTTACGTCTACAGGCTCTGCTCCCTTCACCCGCGGTGCTCTGCTTCTATTGCTATGGACTCTTCTCCCTTATATGGCTATGGGTTTCACTCCCTTTGACGGTCGGAGCTCAAATTATTCTTCTCCCTGACTCTATGGACATTTGGGAGTCAAGGGATCGACACTATTTCTCTTACTAACTGTATGGGCATTTGGGATTCGAGCCAGCCGATTAACATCACTTCGCCTTCAGGTATGATAAAGGCTCTATCCTCTCATATTGCTATGGGCTTCAAGGCTTATCCTCCTCCGGTCGGGGTCGAGTTATCGCCACTGGTCTCAAACCAGAGTATCATCACCGATCTCGGATCGGAGTATCACCACCGATCTCGGATCGGAGTATCACCACCAATCTCGGATCAGAGTATCGCTAACGATCTCTCGGTCGAGCTTCCAGACCAACTCTCGGTCGAGCTTCCAGACTAATTCCTGATCAGGTCTCCAGATCAATTCTTGATCCGACCTTCAAATTGTTTCCTAGTCAGGCCTCCAGATTGTTTCCTGGTCAGGTCTCTAGATTACTTCTTGGTTAGACCTCCAGATCAACTCCTGGTCAGATCTCCAGAACATTTCTTGGTCAGACCTCCAGAGCATTTCTTGGGCAGGCCTCCAGAACACCTCTCGGTCGGCTGTCCCAGACTCTCGCCCCAGTGCGAGTTATAAGTGAGCACGGCTCTCACGCCCAACGACCTTCCTGGTCGGTTGTCCCAGACTCTCTCCCCAGTGCGAGTTATAAGTGAGCACGACTCTCACGCCCAACGACCTTCCAGGTCGGTTGTCCCAGACTCTCGCCCCAGTGCGAGTTATAAGTGAGCACTGCTCTCACGCCTCCAAACTCTCGCCCCAGTGCGAGTTATAAGTGAGCAAGACTCTCACGCCCAACGACCTTCCCGGTCGGTTGTCCCAGACTCTCGCCTCAGTGCGAGTTATAAGTGAGCATGACTCTCACGCCCAACGACCTTCCCAGTCGGATGTCCCAGACTCTTGCCTCAGTGCGAGTTATAAGTGAGCACGTCTCTCACGCCCAACGACCTTCCCGGTCAGTTGTCCCAGACTCTCGCCCCAGTGCGAGTTATAAGTGAGCACCGCTTTCACACCCAACGACCTTCTCGGTTGGCTGTCCCAGACTCTCGCCCTAGTGCGGGTTATAAGTGAGCACGACTCTCACGCCCAATGACCTTCCCGGTCGATTATCCAAGACTCTGGCCCCAGTGCGAGTTATAAGTGAGGACGACTCTCACACCCAACGACCTTCCCGGTATGCTGTCCCAGACTCTCGCCCCAGTGCGAGTTATAAGTGAGAACGGCTCTCACGCCCAACGACCTTCCCGGTCGGTTGTCCCAGACTCTCGCCCCAGTGTCAGTTATGAGTGAGCACGACTCTCACGCCCAATGATCTTCCCGGTCGGCTGTCCCAGACTCTCGCCCCAGTGCGAGTTATAAGTGAGCACTACTCTCACGACCAACGACCACTCGGTCGGCGCTCATCACTCACTCGCTGCTTTGTCCATCACTTATCACACTCACCCCACTTGCTGCTCTGCCTGACACTTCACACTTGATCCACTTGTCGCTCTACCCGACACTCTCAGTTCACGTTTTCGCTCACCGCTGTTGCTTGGTCGGCACTCACTGCTCACTTACAGCTATGCCTGGCACGCATCACACTTGCTTCACTTACCGCTCTGCCCGGCACCCATCATACTCGCTCTGCTCGCCGCTCTGCCTAACACTCGCCATTCACATTTTGCTCATCGTTGCTGCTTGGCCATTGGCTTGGCCACTCACTGGTATCACACGGCTACTCGCTTTACGCTGATCGACCTATCGCTTGAAGGCTTTCTTGGTTGTGCACTCAGCATCGCGCGCCCGTTCTTATTCTACTCGGTAGGCATTCTCTATTTCCGGAGCGACATTTTTCGATTGCCAGGTCGCGACTTACTGTCGCTCGGTCAGCACTCGCTCGGTCGCGCTCACGGTTTTGCGCGTCCATCAGTCTCTTTATTGCCCGATCGCGATTTATGGTCGCTCGGCCAGCACCTTCTCGGTCGCGCTCACGACATCACACGTCCATCATTTTCTCTATTTGCCCGATCGTGATTTATCATAGCTCGGACCACGCTCGCTCGGTCGCGCTCACGACTTCACGCGCCCATCATTCTCTTTATTGTCCGGTCGTGATTTATCATCGCTTGGTCCGCACTCACTCGGTCGCGCTCACGACTTCGCGCGTCCATCATCCTCTTTATTGTCCGATCGTGATTTATCATCGCTCGGTCTGCACTCGCTCGGTCGTGCTCACGACTTTATGTGTCCATCATTCTCTTTATTGCCCGGTCGTGCTTTGCGGTCGCTCGGTCAGCACTTTCCCGGTTACGTGCACGGTTTTGCTAGTTCATCCTTCTCCCTATTTGCCCGGTCGCGCTTTGCGGTCGCTCGATCAGCACTTTCATGGTTACGCACACGATTTTGCTAGTTCATCCTTCTCCCTATTTGCCCGGTTGCGATTTATCGTCGCTCGATTGGTATTTTTTCGGGAGCGCTCACGGCTTGGCTCATCCATCACTCTCTTTATTGCCTGGTCGTGATTTACTGTCACTCGGACGACATTTTCTCGGTCGTTCGCTTGACACCGCTCGTCCATCATCTTTCGACCCGTTCCGTATTTTCTGATTGCCTGGTCAGCATTTTTCGATCGCCAGGTCTGCATTAGGCGATTGCTCGGTCGCGATTTACTATCGCTCGGACAACATTTTCTCGGTCACGCGTTTGACACCTCTCGTCCATCATCTTTCGACCCATTCGGCATTTTCGGATTGCCTGATCAGCATTTTTCGATCGCCAGGTCTGCATTATGCGATTGCTCAGTCGTGATTTACTCTCGCTCGGTCGACATTTTCTCGGTCGCACGCTTGACACCGCTTGCCCATCATTTTTTTGGCCCGCTCGGCAATCTCCCTATTACCTGGTCAGCATTTTTGCTCGTATCTCACTCATCGCTTTGCCCCGCATTCATCACTCAGTTGGCACTTGTGTTTTTTATTTGTCATTTGCGTAATCGCCTGATCACTCTTCTCAGTATCACTCAAGCATCTTCCCGATTTCACTCGGTCTCACTCAGCATCCGATCGATCGCTTGCTGGGCATGTGCTTCGCATTATTTCTCGTCGCTTGATACTATTGGAGGTACCTGCTCAGCATTGCCACAGCTACTCGTTCGACGTTATATGACAGGTCCTGCGATTTAACTCTGCATTCAGTAGCGATTCTGTTTTTCGTTTGGCTGGGTCTAGTCAGTCGGACTTGCGCCTCCTTCGACTAGACTTGAGGGGGAGACTTGTGATGTGAATAGGTATCAAGGGCAGAGGAGTGATTAATGGGAGAGGGGGAGGGCATTTTGGTCAATTTACTGTAGCAGCCCTATTAGGGCACTGTTCACGCCGCAAGCAAAAAGGGGGGGCTGGTTTGTGGGTGCTTCTGCCACCGCCAACAGAGACCAAAAGGAGGGTGGCTTCCTTCCTCCATCTCCGGCTCCTTGTCGACATCGACGCCGACGCCGACCGCCGGCCTACAACTCTTACCTTCTCTCCCTCTTTCCCGGATCTGCGCCGCCGTCAACAGAAACGAGAGGGAGGGGCTTCTTCTTCCCTCCCATGCTCCTCGCCGGCCGCCAACTCTTCACACGACCGCTCCTTTTCTTCCTTCTCCCCGCGACACCGGCGACGACCACCTCCTCCTCCTCTCTTCCCGCGGCCAGCACAACCGCCGGTCCTCGGTTCTCCTCGCACCCTCGCCACCAGCCACCGGCCTCGCTGCCTCCTCTCCTCCCTCGTCACCGGCGCTCTTCTCTCCCTCCTCGTGACGTTGCCGCTAGATGCACGCCGCTGCCGCTTCCTTTCTCGCCGGCAGCAACCTCCATGTGTCATAGCCTTCCTGGCTAGGCAGCTACCATATGCTGTCAGCCCACTGTCCTTTTCCTTTCTTCCCGCTGCAGCCGTAGATGTCGGAGCCGCTGCCGGCACTGCAGTCCATCGCTACGGCCACTTTTCCCTTACGTTCGTTACAGTTGTTCCCTACATCAATTTGGCTCCACCGCCTCTAGCACAAATCTGGCTCCTGCCGCCGTTGTAGCCGATCTAACCGTGTCCCGATTCCCATGTGTTCCAGCCTCCTAGCTCTTGCTGCCGGGGGCTTTGATTTGATCGCGCTCCGTCTTTGATATGTTTTGGTATGGTTGTGTGCTATATCTCGACTTATGTGTCCATCTCATGTCTTGGCCTGCGTACCAATCTCGTTTCTCGGCCTACATACCGATCTCGTATCCCGGCCTGCGTGCCGATCTCGTGTCCCGGCCTGCGTGCCGCTAGTACCTCCCGGCCTACGTGCCGCTAGTACCTCCCGGCCTGCGTGTCAATCTCGTTTCCTGGTCGGTGCTGATTTCGTGTCCCGGCCTACGTGCCGTTAGAACCTCCCGGCCTGCGTGCCGATGTCTTATCCCGGACTGCATGTCGTCTTCCAATGTCGTGCTACATTCGGCTCCTCACCGTCAGATCTAGCCTGATCAGAGTCATCTACTCTTCCGGGTCGCGACAACTCGAGCCGCGTCCCATCCGAGGGCGCCCCCTGGCCAGGGTACGTTCTCCGTTCATATTCTATGTATATTTCATTATTTTATGGCTTATTCTTGTACTCATATATTCGTTGAATTCGCCTCGAGCCTCGGGGTACTAGGGACCGGGGGGACCCGGTCGCTGGCTGCAAGTAGCGTTGACCAGAGGACTTTCGAAAACTTTGTCAACATAGAAGTCATCTCAGCATACCCCCCCCCCCTCCGGGATGTCGCGACTCGGTCAAAATTCTCATCACCTCATCCGACGGTCCCTCTGACTTAGCTTCCGGATGAGATCAATAGTAAATAGACAATATAGATAATGGTATGATGAGACTCAATATAAAATTGTTTTTTAGGTTTATAATTGTAAGGAGAAATTTATAAAAGTTATAAGTAAATGGACTTCAGAGTTAATCAGAGTCGATGATCAAATTGACTAATGGTTAATTTGACTAGCAAGTCAGATCTGATTTGTTAGTGAATAAATTATTTCTATTAATAGACCAAACAGGTCAACCCGAAAATGTGAATACTAATAATTGCTTATAGACTAAACAGGTCAATTAGAAAGTTTTCCATCTGATCTAATATCAAATTTCTACATGATATTGATGACAATTAGTTGATATATCCTCTCGTTCCTTTCATCTTTCGCTTTCACTCCATCAACTAGTTCATGCAATCTTCTCCTTTGCCTCGTTCATCTCACTTAATTCATTCTGATCTGCTTAATTCGCTTAACCTCTCTTTTCGTTGGAGCTAGCTAGCTGTCCGGCCTGAGAAATTTACACGTCAAATCCTACCAGAGAATCCAACACGACACCAAATAAACAGCCGCCAGCGGGCCCAACCCAAGCTTTGAACAACCATGCAAGTTGCATGCATGCTTCATGTTCTGTGCTTATTTTTGTTCCGATTTGACGCCCAGCGCAGGTAAACGCACGGAGGAGAAAAGTCACGGTGAGAGTGATCGATGCTACGCGCGCGGTGGCCCAAGGTTAAATGATCAACAAGCCTCCAAAGTTATTCGCCGACGACGTGCGACTGCTTGGTCGTGCAAGCTCGACCCTCAACACCAGCTAGCCATTGCCTAGCTAGAGATAAACAACAGCACACGCGGTCACTATTGATCCTTCTGGAGGAACAAGACGCGAAGGGTTCTGGAATGCTGAGTGGGGCCTGCCTATTCCTGCTAGCTAGCTACTAGCTGCGTGCGTTGTCTCATTGTCAACATCATACAATGCAAAATAAGTGATGAGCACAAGGTGTGAATGTGAATAGTTGATTCAGCTTCGCTTTGAAGCGAATCAGAGTACCGGAACTCCTTTAATTTGGCAGCATCCCATTCTCTCTGCGGGAGAGGATCAACCAGTTCACTTTTTATAAATTAAGAAATAATTCATAGTTTAATTAGGGCCAGATCATGATTGATTATGATTTTTGTTCACCTTTCCACTTCGAATTATAATTTAGATCGGGGCATACGGTAGAGATCGTCTGGAGACCTCCGCGGTGGACGGATGACCTAACTGCCAAGCTTCAAGTGAGTGTGGTCTCGGAACAACCTCTGACTGTCTACCCATATTTTAATTATAACCTAACTAAAAAGATGAACTCAGATAGGGCAGGATCACAATCAATTATAATTAAATTATGATTACAAACCGACCATAATTAAATTATACACGATCCTCTTATTTATACAAAAGTGGATTAGAGAATTTGATCTCTTCTCTCTACACGACAAATTTTTTGGACCCTTTTTCTGACGAGTGCAAGGTGTGAATGCGTATTACTACTGTGACTGGCCGGCCGATTTAAGAACCACTATTTTAATTTTTAATATTTTATTTTTATATGATTAAATAAAAAAATTACTAGCCCTGTGGAAAGATCACTTAGTTATAAAATTCATTTTGAAAGATAGAAGATAAGAGACGAGGTGCGTTGTTGTACGTAATTAGCTCATTAACCTACAGAGTAAATTATTGTTGGCGTGTCTTTTGGTTAGAGATTATCTTTCGTAATTTTAATTATTCATAATAAAAAATTTATTTAATTTAACTAATTAATGATTTCTGAATAATATTTCATGTCTAAAAATATCCTTCGATCAAAAAATGTGGAAAAAAAACTTACCGAAAAAAGTTAAAAAACTTTAAAAAATAAAAAATTATAATACAGTAAAATATTAAATTAGATTATTAATTAAAATTTTTAAATAAATAATTATTATTACCCTACTTAAATTAAATTAAATAATATTTGATTATATTTTATTTTTTATAATTTTAATTATGTGATTATATAAGGAAGATTATATTTTTACAGTTGATAGACATGATTAATTATTTTAATTGGATTGTAACAAACTTTGCGGCCTAAGCGTCAGTTGTTTGTCAAAGTCATCGCTAAGTCAAAGTTTTGTCTTTTTGTTTAACAAAATATATAGTAAAAGAGATACATTGTGTTGCGACTCATTGATCATCTCTTAGGACTTATTTGCTATAAAGTTTAAAAAAAAAAACAGCAACGAAAAAGAAATTAGTAGGAAGAAAACATAGAAAAACTATTTTCCATTCAATTATTTTCTTTAACGAAGGAAAAAACTAAAAAAGAAAAATGGAAGATACTTAAGTCCTGATAAGACATTAACATTTATCTCTATTTATTTTTATTGGTCCAAATTGATAGTTATTATGATAGTGATGTAGCACATTTTATAGAGCCATACTTTATATATCAGTAGTCAGGTATTCTTACTAATGCATGCTTGTACACGCCCTTACTTATTTCTAAAGTTCTTTGGCTCAATATTAGTATGAATTTTATATTAGATTACTCCGCATTTAACGAATCTTAGATTCTATTCTAGTTAGAGATGATAATGGATCGGGTTCGGGTCGGATTCTATATCCTTCGTATCCATACCCATCGGGTATAGGATATCCGATGGGTATATCCATACCCATTAAAAGACCAGATATATTATATACATGTAATTTTTCTTCTTTCTATCTAACTATTATCATTCAACAAAAATATATTAAAATTAACATCCTATTAAAATATATTTATATAATTAAAAAATACATTAAACATCTATATAGTTTTCTACTAATATCAACAAAAAATAGTAAGTTGATTTTTGAAAAAAAAAATTCTTTAATATATGTATATATATTATTTAATCGGATATTCGGGTCGGGTATCGAGTATTGATAGTCCCTCCATACCCTCCTCTATTTGGGTCGGATGTCGAATCCTCCATCGGATTCGGGTGAAATTGTCATCCCTAATTCTAGTTATGGTTAACAGGTTTTCAAAGATAACATATTTTATAGCTTGCAGGAGGAATATGGATACTGTCTGGATTGTTCATTTGTATTTTAAGGAGATCGTGCGTTTACATGATGTTTTTCGATCCATGACTTTAGATTGTGATACTAAATTCATTGATAATTTTTAGAAGAGCTTATGAGAAAAATTAAGAACGCAGTTGAACTTTAATAGTGCTTATCACTCTAGACAGATGAACAGACCAAGGTGGTAAATCAAAGTTTGGATAATTTTCTAAGGTATTTAACAGGTACTAAACTGAAGCAATGGAATTTGACATTACCTTAAGCAGAATTTGCCTACAATAGATCAAGAAATAAGATCACAAGATTAAGTCCTTTTGAGATTATCTATAGGTGGAACCCATCTAGGGTTCTAGACTTAACCCCTATGTCCACGTGTGAGATGATTTAGCCTTAAAATAAATGAGATGACAGAGCATTTTCGGGCATTCGTGAGCAAGTGAAATTGACAATTTTGGATAGCAATACCAAGTTTTGGGCCCCAAAAGGTATGTTTAATCCCTCGTCCGAGCCTCTGAAGATTTTATTATTATTTTTAATAATTTTTATTTTTATGGTATTTAGGGCAATTTGATATTTTTGGTATTTATGAGTCTTAGTTTGTCTATGTCAAGTCTTATTTTGTTAATTTCAATTTCTATCAAAAGATTTCTTTTTCTGGAAAGATATTTTATCTTTTTCTATAAGATTGAAATTGAGGTTTATAAATTGATCATGTCCGAAAACGGAGATGATGACAAACTGGGGATGTGGCTGAAAAGTTGACGAGATGAGGATTCCGTGTAAACCTGCAACACAAGAGGAGCTAGTGCCCGACCGAGAAGAGATTTCCGGTAGTGACCCTCCGACGCTCAAGTCAGTTTTTGATAAGTAAAAAAATGGAGAACTATAGCAAGAGTATGTAGAAAACGAAGTTGCACATACTTCCATTTGTAGATGGGAATCTCCTTTTATAATGTCACTGTAGTATTTGTGCACGTATCTCAAAGCGTAAACATATTTTCATAGGCATCCTAAAAAAAGATAGGTCAAAAAGTGTCCCTGATACTATTTCTTAAGCAGTCATGCAACTTTATAATGTGATAGTCTGGAAGCTTTTAAAGTATGATTTGCCTGCTGAATATGCTCTGCTGTCAGCGACACAAACTCTCAAAAAGATATGATGAGATAAATAGTAGGCTCACACGCGACCGATCGGTCGCCACTTGGCCGAGTATTCCCCGTCTAGATATAATGCACAAAATTATTGTCCTGCTTTCCGTTCGATTGTATTATTGTCGGAGGGCTGCCCTTTGTCCGACTAGACATGCCTCTCACTCGGGATAGTTGTCCGGGAGTATTGCTTTCTTATAGCGGTCGTTTAGGCATGACTGGGGCCGATCGGGTTGTCACACTCGACGGGATAGATGAGACCGCCGCTTGGCTTAATTGGTTTGCTTCATGGGCCTAGATATTTAACTGTTCTAACTTTGACCTCTATACATACTACTTTTCTTCTATTTTGATCACTTATGGACCTCTTTTTCATCACCACATCATATATCATGATTTCTATTTTAAAATTTGAGTTTATATAAACATATGTTTCAGCTCTTTAGTAATAACAAAGTTTTCCTTTTGAAAAATCACGAGATTTTACCTCAGTTCCATCATCTCATACGCCCACTATATATCATCATAATGCAATTCATATATAGAACATTATCGTATGATGTGTTTATTCGGGATGGTACGATAATTAAGGTATATGATATTATTATATGAGATTTTAGGATCAAAAAATAACGTATCCGAGCATGTCTCCTCTTATATCTTGCCATATGTATTAATGATTAATAATCATCAATAATTTATTTTCTTCATGTTAATTTAGGACGGATTGATGAGAATAATAAGATGCGTGAATCACCTTTTTCCATATAATGCCGTGTGATGCTAATGCAATTAATCCATAGAAATATTCATTAGAGAGAATCGACATACATATAGAACGTGCTGCATCTCAGTACTGTGCATATACGTACTAAGATACGCTATGTTCTGCACCATATCCAATTATATTGTAGATCTTCGACGATGCATATCCTAATAGAAATAGTCGGAAGAGTAGTGTTGGCGAAGCATATAGCAACCGTCGTCTAGTAGAATCTCCAACGCTGAATTCGAAGACTCGGACTCTTTCAGAGTCAAAGCCGACGGCGGAGGCAGTAGAACCACGGGAGGCTGCAACAGCGGAAGGTATTTGGCCTCCGCTGGCCATCTCGCGACACCGAAAGCGTTGCTACATCGACCTCCAATAAACCCTCCGACGTAGCTGATGTCCGGCTTCTCCGGCACAACGGCCTCGAGGGTGGAGTCCTTCCCGGTGAGGCTTTGCACCACCGCCTTGAAGTGCTTCGCGTCCGTCCGCACGTGTCGCGTCTCGATGACCACCACTTTGGGCGGCGACCTACCGCCGGCGCCGGCCTTGGATCCCCTCATCACCATGGTTCTGGGATGTGCATGGGATGGGGAACGAATACTGCTGCAGTCACCGGCGGCAACATATAAAGGCTTGGCATAATTGGAGACTTCGTTGATGTGATTAGATTGATGGAAGTCGAGGTCAAAGTAAGCCAAGAAGAGTGGGAAAATAAAGAAAATTAAGAGAAGGTATAAACAGAGGAATGGTTGATATGTATCGTACACCGTGGAACTTTCGAGTCGATGAGGTAAGGCTGACCTAATGATGTCGAGTAGCTAGCTAGCTAGCAGGGATAGGCAGGCCCCACTCACGCATTCCACAACCCTTCGCGTCTTGTTCCTCCTGAAGGATCAGTACTGACCGCGTCTGCTGTTGTTTATCTATAGCTAGGGAATGGCTAGCTGGTGTTGAGGGTCGAGCTTGCACGACCATGCAGTCGTACGTCGCCGGCGAATAACTTTGGAGATTTGTTGTTCATCTAACCGATCACTCTCACCGTGACTTTTCTCTTCCGTGCGTTTACCTGCGCTGGGCGTCAAATCGGACGAAAAGTAAGCACAAAACAGAAGCATCCATCCAACTTGCATGGTTGTTCATAGCTTGGGTTGGGCCCGCTGGCGGCTGTTTATTTGGTGTCGTGTTGGATTCTCTTGGAGGATTTGACTTGTAAATTTGCCAGGCCGAACAGCTAGCTAGCTCCAACGAAAAGAGACGTTAAGCGAGTTAAGCAGATCAGAATGAATTAGGTGAGATGAATGCGGCAAAGGAGAAGATGGGATGAACTAGTTGATGGAGTGAAAGCGAAAGATGAAAGGAACGAGAGGATATATGAACTAGTTGTCATCAATGTCATGTAGAAATTTGATAATAGATCAGATGGGAAACTTTCTGATTGACCTGTTTAGTCTACAAGCAATTATTAGTATTCACATGATTTCTATTAATAAAATGATTATTTTTTATTATACCAATCGATTGGTAAAACTCATCAATTGGTTGATTATTTTCAGTCGATCAAATCAATCGATTGTCGAAATTCACTAATCGATTGACACTATAGCAAAACATAGTAGCGGTAACTCTAACCCCGACATTGTAGAAACCTTGAAATTACTACAACAATCCCTAATTACTATAGCAAACCATATTTTTTAGGATTTTAGGTTGCAGCAAATCTGTTAGTGTAGCAAAAACCCTAATTATTATAGCAAATCCTAAAAACACCTCAAAATCTCAATTTCAAGGTTTAAAGTCCATCGGTTGATCAATACGGCCTATCAATCGACTAATACTCCTATTTCAACTTTATCAAGTTGAATTCTTATCTTATCTCGCATCCGGTTAACCTTAATCTACCAAGACTTTTTTTGCTTAGCATTTCGTCAACCTTGACTTGTCGAGACTTCTTGTTACTTAGCATTCGGTAAACCTTAGCATGCCGGGACTTCTGTTATCACCAAGTTTCGGTCCTCCATGACCCACTTGAGCTTTTTGTCTCATGCCAACTCTATGTTGGACTTCAATCACCAAATGTCTGATCCTCCACAATCCATTTGGATTTTTTCTCTTGTCAATTTTCCGTTAAACTTTCGATCACCAAATGTTTGGTCGACTTTAATCCACTTGGACTTTTCTCTTGCCAATTTTTCGTTGAACTTTCCACTTATAGTCAAGTATTTGGTCAATTTTGACATACTTAACTTCTTGCTAACATATTAATTAAACATCGAAACTTAAACTCGAGTAAACCTGAGCTCGGTCAACTTAGTTAACCTTAGCTCAAGAGTCAACCTGAGCTTGGTCAACTTAGTCAACCTTAGCTCAAGGTCGATTGCACCAACACTTGTCATTTAAATGCGCAGTGAAAAACTTGAATCAAACTCGACGTTAAAATATGACACACACAATCATTAACTCGGGTGGTTTACTTGGTTTACCACCTCCCAATTAAAGTGATTATGTCCAAGGCCAGTCCTAATCACTATTACCACTATCGTTCTCTTTTTCTGATACTTTTGCAGAAAAGTCTCTTACAACTTATTTTCACAACAATACAATAAGAAACAAGAATAGTAATACAAATGAAAGCAAAAATGACTTTTACAATGAAATTCTTGCTTTGCTTGCTCCTTTATCACTTTGGATTGTCTTTTAGCGATGAGAAATATAGCAACACTTTATCTTTAAACCTCAAGAATTGGCATCGAAAATCTTCTAGAAATCCTTCTTTTATATCCTTTAGGTCGGGGTTGATTTTCACTTATCAATTGATTGATCTTACCTATCAATTGATTAATCCTTTGTTAATTCAAATATTTCTCTAACCTTTCATCTCAAAGGCTCCATCCATCTCAGTATCAGTCAACTGATATTTATCATCAGTTGACTGTTACCTAATCAATCGAGTCCCACAGTCGAGTTCTGAACATTTTGTTCACTCGAACAATGAAATCAATCGACTAATCCACTCCATCAATTGACTATCATGATCCGCTAAATTTTCCAATCGAGTTTTGAAGCTTTTGTACACTGCTACAATGCCCATCAACCGATCGATTAAACCTATCAATCGACCATTCATGTGGCAATACTATAGCATTATATTGTTGTAGCAAAATACTTTTCATGATTACTAGAGTATTATTGTAGCAACTGTATTTTTGGAGGGTTTAGGGTTCTTGCATTTATTAGTAAATCGATACATCAATCTACTAATATTCCTATTTTAGCCTTATTAAAGTCGAATTCTCATCTTGTCTAATTGGTATTCATCTACCAGTACTTTCTTTATTGACACTCCGATCAATCTTGACCTGCCGAGATTTTTCGTTACGTAGTATCTAGTCAGCCTTGATTTACGGAGACTTCTTCATTGTGTAGTATCCCTTGATTTGTCGGAACTTCATCATTATCTAGTATTCGATCAATTTGACCTATCAAGATTTCACATCTCATGTCAACTCCTTTTTAAACTTTCGACTACTAAATTTCGATAATTATGATTCACTTGAACTTTTTTCTTATCAACTATCTGTTGAAATTCCTCTGGTTATCCGTGAAAACATATATTGTGTGAATATCATGATTATGTAAAAAGAAAAACGTCCTAGGCATCAACTTTTTAGTACGTCAGGTAAGTTTCTAAACTTGCTGTGTGATTCATGCGCCAAGTTAATTTTTCCGATTTTGAGTTATTCACTATTCTCATGCTACTTCCTCAATTTGGTTTACGCTCTTATCCATGAATAACATGCAGTTCTCGTCATAGTACAGCCAACAACAAAACTTCAATTTGTATATAGATTATTTTTTTACCTTATTTTGCTACTTTAAATCTCACCTCTCAATATTATTATATTAATACTTCAAAGATAGCTGTCTCTAAATTTTGTTTCATTCGCTAATATTATATCCCATTCTAATAATCTTTAGAACGGGTCACTATCTTATTTTCTACTTTTTCACTAATGTCCACGAAAACTGACTGACGGCTTGCACAATTATAATATTTTATAAATTCTAACACATTAATTATCTGGTTATAGGTAACCATGTTTGTAATAAGCATGAATATCTCTATTATTATGTGTTAATCATTATTTCTAAAGTTAATAGTTATTCGTGATTTATTTTTTTCATATTGATCCTGGGACGGATTGACGGAGACGCTGGGGCGAGCATATTCGTCTTTTGCCACCATGAATACTATGAACTTTTGAAAATATTGTATGTATATACGTATGAGGTTAAAAACATATTTTTCTTACGAGGAATGTGATTTATCTATGACTAATCTATATTTATGTATAGATAGAGTTATAAATCGGGGACTTATGTTTTGAGATCTTACTCAATTATGTATGGGTTGAGTTATGAACCGGGACCTAGACTGAGAAGCTTATCAAATTATGTATTGATAGTGGTTTCATTCTGAGATTTGGATCCCTATCAACCTAGTGCTAGGGTAAATATATATTTGATTAAACGGTTATGTTATGAGGCCACTTTCATTGAACTGAACTCTATTAAGAATATTTATATTTATATCATGCAACATTTATGTAAACCCGTTAGTAATATGATTTTCTTTATGTTTATGTCATGCCGCATTTATATCAAACCTATTAGTAATATGATTTACTTTATGTTTATCTCATGACGCATTTATGTTAAACTCGTTAGCAATATGAATTGCATTGTTTTATGTCATGCCATATTTATACTAAACTCAATAGTAATATGATCTACTTTATGTTTACGTCATGCAACATTTATGTTAAAATCGTTAGTAATATGATCTACTTTATGTTTATGCCATGCAAGTGCGATTTGAACGTGTTAAGTCTTTAGACTTATTAGATCTAATTGATGCAGAAGGTGAGACAAACGAGATAGGAGGCCTTGATAATTGAGTAGGCTCATAATGCTGGCAGTACAACCCGAAGGCCTTCTAGTTTGATTATTCAAAAGTAGATTTAGGGATATTATAATTAGTATCAGAGCGAAGATCCTGGAAAAGCTGTGTCTACTGTCGATTCTGAAAAGCTCAAGAAGTCAAGCCTCAAGTCTATGAGTTTAATGCTTTGTATTTTATATGCTTGTAGTTAAATGCTCTCCTTATGAATGCTAAAAATAGAGAATTAATATGGTATTATTTAAGTAGGATGGATTTAAACGTATGTTGGTTATGTATTGTATTAGACTATATATAGATATGCCTCCTAGACATTACGCCAATAGGACCCCTGAGAACCAGGAGGAGAAGAGGCGTGAGGAGACATCACCTTCATCGCCTCTTCTTTCACTTCCTTCACAGTCTCTATTTAGTCATGAGTAGATGCTTACAGGGATGAATCCGTTTTTTTCACTATTTGCTCAGCTTGATGTTGAATTGGGTAGTAGGGCGAAGCTGGAAGCGGTTTATAAGCGCTTCCGTAAGATGGGCCCAAAAGACTTCACTAGAACTACTGATCCTATGGTGGCAAAGAACTGGATCAAGTCCATTGAGGTTATCTTCCAATTCATGGCATTGGAAGATGCGGATAGGGTGAGGCATGCTACCTATCTTATGAAGGATGATGCTTTGTTATGGTAGGAAGGAGCATCCTTATCTATGGATCTAAATACACTTTCTTGGGAGGGCTTCAAGGAGGTGTTCTACTCTAAATACTTCATCGAGGATGTGTGTTCAAAGTTGACTCGAGAATTTATGACGTTAAGGTAGGGCGACCGCTTCGTCACTGAGTTTGTCCAAGATTTTGACCGGGGTGTCACTTTGTGCCCTTAATAGCTAATAATTCTAAAGAGAAACTGAGACACTTTATTGATGGCTTGTGGACTATCTTACGATGCAATGTAAGGATGGCTGGCCCTAGGGAGTTTGCTAAGGCCGTGATTAGGGCCTTGGGGCAGAGTAGGATTAGAAGGATATTGAGGCTAATAAATAGGGCAAGAGGTCATATCTGATGCCTTACCAGCAACCCCAACAGCAGAACAAGAAGAAATTTGTTGGACCGTTGAAAGGCAAGGTGCAACAACCTCAGATGCAAGTTGTCCAAAAGCTTAATGATTATCCAATATTCTCGAAGTTTCGACTCAAACATCCGGGACCTTGCTTGATGGGGTCGGTCAAGTGCTATAAGTTTGGGTCTATTTGACATATCCTCAAAATAAGCAGCTCATTCAGGGAAGAATGTGTTGGACCCTGGGGTAGTTTTGATGTGATCAACCAAGTTAAAGTTAGATCCTATTGTGTTTGACCCTTGTGTCTAAATGTGCAGGAGCTTAGGAACACAAGAAGTCGAGCGGAAGACGCAGCAGCTATCAAGAAGGATGACACGGAAAGGGAGCTAACGAGCTCGGTGCATCTGAAGGACGAGGTGTTGTTGAAGAGTACACCGGTGGACGAGAAGGGTGTGCGCAATGTTCTGAGGGACGAGAAGCCGGAGCAGAAGCTTGTTCGAGGAGAAGGTCCGAAAATGAGTCCGGGTTAGCCCTATTTCTGATGGTTGCGATCACCCAGGTGATTAGAGCAGTAGAAGAGCGAAAGGAGACTGGAATTGCTGTTAGAGGTGCCTTCAAAGTGAATTGAAGGCACCTCCGCACCTTCACTGTGGAAGGCGCCTTCCATGGCTGGAATGTTGGGACCAAATATTTAGCTAGAGGGGGGGGGGGGGGGGGGAATAGCTCGGTGCGATCTCGTGCTCGTCGTTGCTTGTTTCTTCAAAGATATGCAGCGGAAATACAAGAAACAACACATACAATGCTAACACAAAGAATTTACTTGGTATCCACCTCAAGAAGAGGTGACTAATCCAAGGATCCACACACTCACACACCCTCCACTATGAAAACTCTCCTTTACGGTAACTACCGAAGGCGGAGAAGCCTTACAAGCTCTCAGTACAAGAAGAAGGAAAGGGTAAACAAAATACAAGCAAAAGGTTACAAGTTTGCATACAAAACCCTAACCCTAACTTCTTCCTCGCCTCTTGACTTGGATGTGCACCAGCATAAGCCTCCAAGAACCTTCAAGAATTGGCGATCTGAACTTGAGAGAGATGCTGTGGAGATACGGTGAAAATCAGAAAAATGGAAGCCGTGAGTTCTACCGAGAGAAATGCTCGCCAACAGCTATATCCTGTGCCAACGGTCAAATCCCGATCGATTGGATTGCTCCCAATTGATCGGGGAGGCTTTGGATCGATCGGCTGATCGATCCAGAGCGCCTCTGTGCTCTCGGGAAATGCCTGGATCGATTGGTCAATCGATCCAGGGCTTATCGTGAGAAATCGTACCCTCCAATCGATCCAGGGCGATCGATTGGAGGCTCCCAATCGATCGTCCGATCGATTGGAGGCTCCAAATCGATCAACTGATCGATTGGGAGGCTTTCTGTTCGCGTGACACTTCTCCCCAATCGATCCACTGATCGATTGGGAGGAGGCTTGTCGTGGGGACTCTCCCAATCGATCGACCGATCGATTGGGCATGAGCCAATCGATCGTCTGATCGATCCAGCTCTTGTGTTTGCCCAAAAACAAGCCCAAAGTCCCCTAAACCAACATCCGGTCAACCATGACCTGTTGGTACATCATGCCTAGCATCTGATCACCCTTGACCTGCCAGGACTCCCTCACCAAGTGTCCGGTCAATCCCTTTGACCCACTTGGACTTTTCTCCTCATGCCAAGTGTCCAGTCATCCTTGATCCACTTGGACTTATCTCCACCAGGTGTCCGATCAACCTTGATCCACCTGGATTTCCCGTGCCAAGTATCCGGTCAATCCCTTTGACCTACTTGAACTTCCCAACACTAGATGTCTGATCAAACTTGATACATCTGGATTTCTTGTGCCTGACTTCACTCACCAGGACTTTCACCTAGCTTCACTCACTAGGATTTCTCATTTGCCTGGCTTCACTCACCAGGACTTTTCATACTGGCTAGTTTCACTCACTAGGTCTTTCACCTGACTTCACTCACCAGGATTTTCCAACTGCCCGGCTTCACTCACCAGGACTTTCACCTAGCTTCACTCACTAGGATTTTCCTTCTGCCTAACCTCCCAGTTAGGACTTTCATCTGGCTTCACTTACTAGGATTTTCCAGTCAAGTATCCAGTCAACCTTGACCTACTTGACTCTCCTTCACAATCTCACCACATGAACAATTGCACGTGCAATCTCCATGTCTTGTCTCCATGTATTGCCAAACATTGAAACCTAAACATCAAGACTGGAGCTTGAACCAATTCAAGCTCAGTCAACCAGGTCAACCTTGACCTAGGGAATATTGCACCAACAATCTCTCCCTTTTTGATGTTTGACAATATCTCCTTTAAGTTAGATTAATCCCATAGCCTCAATTTCCTTCAGACCAATATGAGATTGATGGTTTCCTTCATTCTCCTCCTTTTCTAGAGGGCAAACTCCCTCTTAGGTAATGAAGGCCTAACTTAACCACACATTCTCCCCCTATTGGCACACATAAAAAACTCTCCCCCTGAAGAGTTACCCAACGTTGTTTACAACTTCACTCGTTGTTCATAACACAATAATGAAGGTCACATATCCTTCATTGTCATTAAATGCTCAACCGTGAGCATATATCACATGAATAATGAAGATATCCACTTTTCATTACATTCAAATGTCCAACCTTTAGCATTTTCACTAAAAAGGTTAACCACCTTCCTAGGTGTATGAAAAATAAATTTTCATGTCCTTAAAGAGTAGCTCCCCCTAAAGATATGCACATAACTTCTGTCATTGCACCAACAATGACTTGGAATCCCTAAACATATAGGAAATCCAAATTTAGAAGTTTTGAGGTTCAAAAATTCAATATTGAAACTAAACCTCAACCTAAACCTCTACTTAGTCTCCCTTAACCAATCATTCCTTGTTTTCATCATGAAAACTCCCCCATAATGTATACAAATATGTTTTGAGGGGTAAGGAATGGTTACCTAGACTAAAGGTGGTTCAAAATGCTAAAATCAGGCTTTCTCAGCCAAAATCAGCATTCCCAATCGATTGGAGTTGGGTTTCAATCGATTGAACCCTGCTGAATCAATCCACTGATCGATTCAGACTGCATGGATCGATCGGTGGATCGATCCAGCGAGCTTCTGCTCACGAGAAAACTCCTCTCAATCGATCGCCCGATCGATTGAGACACTTCAATCGATCGGGTGATCGATTGAAGTACTGAAAAACTGAAATTCAATTTCAGTGAATTTCAGAAATCCCTAGAAAATTCTATAAAATTTCAAAAATCATGAAAATTCATATAGACAATCCTTAGGGTATATATCATCAAGGAAAAATAGTTTTCTTTGAAAATACTTTCTATTTTCCAAGATTGACACAAACTTGAAAACTTGTAAAAACTTTAGTGTTTTCTTCTAGTTTGTGTTTAACTTTTCAATGATGATTGCTATCAAAAGATAGTCTTCATCAAGGTTTTCCAAAAGCATTTTAAAATGATTTTCAAAATCAATATCCAACCATGTTCTTTGGGCTCAATGCACATGACTTGTATATTAGCTTTCTCAATGATTGGAAAACACATAACTATGTGTTTTGATGAACCTAAAACTCAAAAGAATGCATTAAATCAACATCTTGAGTTTTGCTCATCATCCTAACATCTCACTTGTATTTAATTAAAACACATACAAGTCACCTTATAGTTCTTTTGTGAGATGTAAAGTTTGGTTTTGCCCTAATCTAGAGATCATGCATATCTATCTAGGCATTTTGAGGTTATGAACATCCTGTTCGGATGTATACTAAAAGCCTAGCTTTTGGTATAAACATTTATCTAGAAATAAGAATCACATTGGTCAAATGTCTACATTTATGATAAATGTAGTTGTTCAATTAATTTATATTGTAGATAACATGGTGTGTGGTGTCACACACAAAAGATCATGTTATCGGTTCCTTATAAATTATAAACAGTAGCTCACAACCAAGATGGAAAGGAACAAACCATTGGAAGGTTGTAGTGTAATTAGGTATTAGTTTATCTTAACTCTATAATTACACTAGTACACTTAGAGTGTATTGACTAGGATCATTTGAGGTCGTTCCTTTTATACTGACTTTATAAAGGAACAAAGACCTCAGTTATTATGGAAGTGTGTGCTCTTAATCCTAATATAATAACAAGCACATATATTTGATATTTATTTCTTTAATTTATCAATGGGTGAGATTTAGTTCGATAAATCAATAAGCCCGATAAGTTGGGAAATGATATCACTTATAGTGTGTGTTGTTGATTATAGAAGGAAATTGTGTCCTAGTGATCTAGGTTGAGAATGTCCCCAAGAGGAGCTCATAAGGATTGTCATGTTAAACCCTACAGGTGGACTTAGTCCGACATGACGATGAAGTTGAGTGGTACTACTCTTGGAGCTAGATATTAATTAAGCGAGTTGTCAGTAACTTACTTAATTAGTGGACATTTGTTATCTTAAACACAGGGAGACTAACACACTCATAATAAGAAGGAGCCCAAAAATATAATTTGGGATTGGTGCGGTAGTTCAATAATAGTTCTTTAGTGGAATGAATTATTATTGATAAAATTAAGTTGTGTGTTCGGGGCGAACACAGGATGCTTAATTTTATCGGGAGACCAAAACCAATTCCTCCTCTTGGTCCCTATCGTAGCCTCTTAATTATAGAATACTATACCCACCTATACCCACCTTCTATACCCACCTAAAGGGGGCCGACCAAGCTAGCTTGGATCAAGCTAGGGCCGGCCTAAGCATGGTTAATGAGGTGGCCGGCCCTAAGCTTGAACCCAAGCTAGAGGGGGCCGGCCATAATAAAATAAAAAGAATTTTAATTTTAATTTTTTCTTATGTGAAAGATATAATTTATTAGAGAAAATTAAAATTAAAATATCTCTCTTAAAAGGATCTACAAAAGATTAAAGAAAGAGATTAGATCTCTTTCCTTATTTGTTGATTGGAAAGATATTTTATTTTCTCTTTGTAGAATTATTCACATGTTGAAAAATAAAATTATAGAAATTTCTTTTTATTAACCATGAAGGGATTTTTGAAGAGAAATTTTAATTTTAAAATTTCCGGAGATAAATTAGGAAGTTTTAATTTGTTGATTGAAATTCTCCTAATTTTTCTCTATTGATTGTGGCCGGCCAATACATGGATAAAAAGGAAGTTTTATTTAATACTTCAAATTAATTCATTTCAAGGAAAATTAAGGAAATTTTATTGTAATTAAATTTCCTAATTTGCCTAGTCCAAGGAATATAAAAGAAGGGGTGAGGGTGCCTTCATGGAGGATAACCTCTATTATTTTTCTCCCTCTTTTCCTTGGTGTGGTGGCCGGCCCTTCCCTTTCTCTCTTCTCCTCTTGTTGGCCGAAACCTATCTTCTTGGTGGAGCTTTTGTTTGTGGCCGGATCAAGGAAGGAGAAGAAGGAGAGAAAGCAAGTCTCATCTCTAGCATCCCTTGGAGCATTGGTGGTGGCCGAAATTCTTCATCCTTGAAGAAAATTATTGTGCACCATCCTCTTCCTTTCTTCCTCTTTTGTGGTGGCCGAAACCTATCTCTTGCTTGGAGTTCTTGTGGTGGCCGGATACTACTTGGAGAAGAAGAAGAAGAAGGAGAGAAAGCTTGTATCCCTTGGAGCTTGGTTGGTGTTTTGTTCTTTGTCCTTGGTGAAGCTTCTTTGTGTTGGCCGAACCTAGCTAGGAGAAGAAGAAGGTGCTTGGTGGTTTCTCATCTCGGAAGATTGTTTCCCACACAACGTCCGAGGTTAGAAGAGGAATACGGTAGAAGATCAAGAGGTCTTTCTAGAAGGTATAACTAGTAATTTTTCTTTCCGCATCATGCTAGTTATTTATGGAAATAATACCAAATACAAGAGGCTTACGATTCTAGTATTTCGAATATATTTTTTGAAGTTGTGTTCTTTTTGTTTTATTTTTCCCTTGTGATTTGATTATTCTTTTCGGTTAACCTAAAGTTATTTTAGGAAATTAAATATTAGATTTCTATAAAAGGTTTTGTCTAGTCGGTGGTGGTTGCTCCCATATCCAAGAAGGCCATGTGCCTCGTCACGTCAGTACTGGGAACCAATTATGGAAATTAATATTTAATGGAATTAATAACTTAAGGTGATTTGGGTCGAACGTGTTAAGTTCCGCAGGAGACCCAAGTCAAAACCTAAAAGAACGAATAGATTAAGTTTTGGATCAAACGTGTTAAGTTCCGCAGGCGAACCAAAATTTAATTTAAAAGAACACATGGTAGTTAGGAAAAGGTTCAGACCTTTGTACAAAATTTTTGTACAGTGAAACCTCTAGGTTTTCTGAGTAGCAACCAACACATCCACCAAGGATGTGATGTGTTAATAAATGTCATTTGTCCTTAAATTTGCAAGAAATTAAAATAATGCATGATGTGTTATGGCATATATCAAAGATAAATAATTTTCAAAAGATAATTTCCTAGAACTACATGATGTATATATGACATGATATTGGTACTTTTGTGTTTTTCATAATAAAATATGAATGCAAAAATAAATATGATGTCATGGCATATGATGGGCAAATAAAGCATGACAAATTAGCATAAAAGAAATACCTAGATTATCTATCTAAGTATCCTTAATCCTTAGCTAAATTAAAATTTAACCCAAGATTGCCCATTATTTCCCAAGAAATGTCAAAATCCAATTTTGACATTTCTCTATTCTCTTGATGTATTTATGCGAATTAAAAACTAAGCACATTCCTCAAATTTTGGCATATTTCATTCTTCCACAAGAGCAACCAATTCAAGTTAAGGCTTAAATTGCCTTTACTTTTCTAAGAACATACCACAATCCCAACTTGGTAGTTCTTATGATTTTTCCAAATGTGCTAAACTAATTGTAAAATTTAAATTGCTCACATTATGACACATCTTACTCTTCCCAAGAGTAAATGAAAATCCACTTCATTTTCAAAGGTTAATAATATCTTGAAAATACTCTTAGAGTGTCAACTTTATCATGATTGGGTTAACTACCCTTTCAATTAGAGTTGACACTCTCTAACTCATCTAAGGGGTAGAGAAAATGCTCCTAGGAACCCAAAACCTATTGGTGCTCCTTGGATGTTCTAGGTATTCACTAGGGATAACTTCCCTAGATACCTTCCTAATGACCTTGTTAGGCTTCTTAGAAGCCTTGGTCATATTTTCTAGATCAACTCTAGAGATTTCTTCTCTTGTGACCTTCTTTGTGACTTTCTTGGACTTTTTAGAAGTCTTGGTCACATTTGTTACAAAAATACTCTTAGGAATAACCTTCCTAGTATTTTTAACTTGACTATTTGACCTAGGGTTGGTTCCATAACTATATATAACCCTATGATAAGAAGGTACATCCTTCTTAGCCTTAGGTTTGTATCCCAAACCTCTATGACCATTGGATGACCCTTGTTGTCCTAAACCTAGGTTTTGCTCATTTTACCCTTTTAGGATATTTTCCATCCTTTTTAGGGTCTTTTCTAATTTATCAAGTCTTGACCTCAAGACTTGATTTTCCACCCTTAAGTCCTTAGCTTTTGGTTTTTCATTAAATCCATGAGCATTTTTGTTTCTAGACACATCACTAAAATTCTTTGTTTTCTTGCCTAGATTTTCATCTACCTTCCTAGACCTAGGTGTAGTCGTTTTAGCATGAAAAGCTACATATTTTTCCTTAATGCTATCATGCTTCCTATTTCTATGGTAAATAGCATTAAAATGATAAAAATTTGAATTAGCATACTTTTTACCATTATTTAACGGGGTAGGCTTAACAAATGCTACCTTTCGTTTTACCTTGGAGGCTCCCCCTTGACTCATGCTTCCTCTCTTAGGCTTGACCGCCTTCTTCCCCTTAGGACATTGGCTCCGGTAATGTCCTTTTTGATTGCAAGAGAAACACACAATGTGCTCCTTGCTTTTCTTTGTTGTGCGGACAGTCTCCTTGGGCTTCACTTTGCCCGTTAGTGCCACTTGGCCCTTCTTCTTGGCCAATTTGGGGCACTTGCTCTTGTAGTGCCCATGTTCCCTACACTCAAAACATATAATATGATTTTTATTTTTAATTGAAACGTTTATACCTTCATGTGTAGGGATGACACTTGATCCTCCATTTGATGTCTCTTGATTTTTGGAGGATACATCATCTTCTTCTCATTTTGACCCGGATGTAGAAGCTTCTCCTTCTTCTTGATCCGGTGTCACCAAAAGTTGCTCCCCCTCAATCCTAGAGGTGGAGGCTTCTTCATCTTCTTCTTCTCTTGACCCGGATGTGGAGGTTTCTTCTTGCTCCGGTATCAATGATCTACACTCCCCCTCAATCCTAGAGGTGGAGACTTCTTCATCTTCATCTTGTACATGGAACAAGGAGTATGCCCTCTCCTTGCCCTCTTCATTGCATTCCTTTGAAGATGAAGCTTCTTGGACTTCTTCTTTGGAAGATGAGCATCTCTCACCTTCGGAATTCTCCTCCTCTTGGTCTTGCTCTAATGAGTCACCCTCTTTGGATTTTTCTTGGCTTAGTACAGTGGAGGGGATCTCATGAATCTTGGCCAATTGACTCCATAGCTCTTTGGCATCTTCAAAATCTCCAATTTTCTCCAAGATGTTGCTTGGCAATAAATTGACCAAAATCTTGGTCACTTTGTCATTGGCCTCACATCTTTGGATTTAGTCTTGGCTCCACTTGCTTCTCTTGAGAATTTTTCCCTTTGAATTCTTTAGAGATTCGAAGCCTTCCATTAGAGCAAACCATTGCTCTATCTCCACCATTAAGAAATTCTTGATCCTTGATCTCCAAAGATCGAAGCTCATCATTGTGAATGGTGGAGGCACCCTTGTGTCGAATCCAAGACAATCTTGGAATTCCATTTGAAGTTGAGCTTGATGATGAAGTCTTTGACTTGATAGAATTTGCTCCAACTTCTACACCCTCTAGCTTTGTTGCCCCTTCCGGCGATGATTCCAGTGAAGAGCGGTCTCGCTCTGATATCACTTGTTAGGACCAAATATGTAGCTAGAGGGGGGGTGAATAGCTCGGCGCGATCTCGTGCTCGTCATTGCTTGTTTCTTCAAAGATATGCAGCGGAAATACAAGAAACAACACATACAACGCTAACACAAAGGATTTACTTGGTATCCACCTCAAGAAGAGGTGACTAATCCAAGGATCCACACACTCACGCACCCTCCACTATGAAAACTCTCCTTTACGGTAACTACCGAAGGCGGAGAAGCCTTACAAGCTCTCAGTACAAGAAGAAGGAAAGGGTAAACAAAATACATGCAAAAGGTTACAAGTTTACACACGAAACCCTAACCCTAACTTCTTCCTCGCCTCTTGACTTGGATGTGCACCAGCACAAGCCTCCAAGAACCTTCAAGAACTGGCGATCTGAACCTGAGAGAGATGTTGTGGAGATGCGGTGAAAATCAGAAAAATGGAAGCCGTGAGTTCTACCGAGAGAAACGCTCGCCAACAACTATATCCTGCGCCAACGGTCAAATCCCGATCGATTGGATTGCTCCCAATCGATCGGGGAGGCTTTGGATCGATCGGTTGATCGATCCAGAGCGCCTCTGTGCTCTCGGGAAATGCCTGGATTGATTGGTCGATCGATCCAGGGCTTATCGTGTGAAATCACACCTCCCAATCGATCGCCCGATTGATTGGAGGCTCCCAATCGATCGCCCGATCAATTGGAGGCTCCCAATCGATCGGCTAATCGATTGGGAGGCTTTCTGTTTGTGCGACACTTCTCCCCAATCGATCCACTGATTGATTGGGAGGAGGCTTGTCGCGGGGACTCTCCCAATCAATCGGCCGATCGATTGGGCATGAGCCAATCGATCGGCTGATCGATCCAGCTCTTGTTTTTGCCCAAAAACAAGTCCAAAGTTCCCTAAACCAACATCCGGTCAACCATGACCTGTTGGTACATCATGCCTAGCATTCGGTCACCCTTGACCTGCTAGGACTCCCTCACCAAGTGTACGGTTAATCCCTTTGACCCGCTTAGACTTTTCTCCTCATGTCAAGTGTCCAGTCATCCTTGACCCACTTGAACTTATCTCTACCAGGTGTCCGATCGATCAACCTTGATCCACATGGATTTCCCGTGCCAATTATCCTGTCAATCCCTTTGACCTACTTGGACTTCCCAACACCAGATGTCTGATCAAACTTGATCCATCTGGATTTCCTGTGCCTGACTTCACTCACCAGGACTTTCACCTAGCTTCACTCACTAGGATTTCTCATTTGCCTGGCTTCACTCACCAGGATTTTTCATACTGCCTAGCTTCATTCACTAGGTCTTTCACCTGACTTCACTCACCAGGATTTTCCAGCTGCCCAGCTTCACTCACCGGGACTTTCACCTAGCTTCACTCACTAGGATTTTCGTTCTGCCTAACCTCTCAGTTAGGACTTTCACCTGGCTTCACTCACCAAGTCAAGTATCCAGTCAACCTTGATCTACTTGACTCTCCTTCACAATCTCACCACATGAACAATTGCACCTGTAATCTCCATGTCTTGTCTCCATGTATTGTCAAATATCGAAACTCAAACATCAAGACTCGAGCCTGAACCAATTCAAGCTCAGTCAACCAGGTCAACCTTGACCTAGGGAATATTGCACCAACATGGAAGACACCTTTGATGAATAGTACGAAGGTGTCTTCCAACCCTATAGAAGGCACCTTCGACCAGGTTAATTTTACCGTTGCCAAGGGATAAAGTTTTATCCTTTGGCGCCTTGCTGGAGGCGCCTTTTACCCACGGATAGAGTTCCCCAAGAGCTATAAAAAGGCCCCTGGAGCTAGGAAATAGACAACAACTTCTGAATCAACTCTAGTTTTAATTTCCTAGCAACTTTCTAAGCTTTCAACGAGTGTAAGAGGTTTCTTTGCCTTCAACGAAGGAGATTTTCTTTTAGTGTTTTCATTGGTCTTGGATTAACAACCACCTAGGTTGTAACCAAGTAAATCTGGTAACTCATCTTTTAAGTTTTTATTTTCATTTACTATTATAGTTGCTTTTAATTAGAGTTGAAAGAACGAGAAAGGTATTATTTTCCTTTTCACGCAATTCACTCCCTCAAACCGGCCGCCAAGGGTCCCAATAGAATGTTTGTGATGAAGGCTAAGGAGGCAAATCTAGACACCACCCTTATTATAGGTATGCTTTAATTCAGCATTCTATTTATATTATTCGATTAAGGTGCTAAGTTTGCATGCTAGAATAGCTCCTACCCTTGGGTTTGAAATATTGAACTTATTTAAGCATGAAATTTTTGAATAAGCAACTCATTTTCCTTGAGTTAGAAATTAATTTTTTTTTATTATGGATTAATTAACCTTCAAGTTTAGGACCTTAATGTTCAGAATTAGGAATTGTTGAGTGATACCTTTAATTGCCATAGGAAGAATCTATATAACAAGAGTAGCGCCAATGCCTTATTAGATTCGGGGCTACTCATTCTTTTATATCAGATACTTTTTGTGAGTTATTTAGGCATCAAATCGCTGGGCTTGATGTGAGTTACTCTATGATAGTCTCATCCAGGGAAGAGTTGTTGGCTACTTGTATGATCAAAGATCTTGGGCTTAAGTTGTAATGCCCTTGCCCGAGCGGGCCCCACCTAGACCGAACAGGGAACGCCACCAGAATTGCCCATCAGGTTGACGACTAGCTCCACAAACCATTGGAGGTCCTTTCATCGTGTTTTGTCCTCACTTGCACGCACCCTGGAAAACTTCCTAGGAGGTCACCCATCGTCAGATTTCTCCAAGCCAAGCACGCTTAACTTTGGATTTCTTAAGTTTGGTCTTCCGAAAAGGAAGATGCACCTTGGTGATATGGATGGTACCATCTAACCTTTTAAGCTATACTTAACCAGAATCTCAGAACCAGGGTATTACAATCACCCCCACTTAAAGACACAACGTCCTCGTTGTGTAACCACGAATCACACCACAGACAAATCCCAGAATCTCCCTCGCTAGGTGGTGCCCTGGGTGTCACGGTCGCAAGATTGCTCTGATACCATCTGTAACGCCCTAACCCAGGCGGGCCCCACCTAGACCGAATCGGGAATGCACCAGAATTGCCCATCAGGTTGACGACAAGCTCCAAAGACCACCGGAGGTCCTTTTGTTGGACCGTTGCAGCCGGCTAGAAGGGGGTTGAATAGCCTGCAAAAATAAAACTACAACCCTTCTCGAACTCTTAAACTAACTCTTGCAAAAAAATAATAGCAGAAAGTAAATAAGAAAAGATGAGGCACACCGGGATTTACTTAGTTACAACCGGGGAGGTTGTTAATCCAAGGAAGATGATCATACTAAAAACTCCTTCAGGCGGAGAAGCCTCGTACAACGATGAAGCACACAAAAAGAAGCTAAACTATAGACGAAGTACACAAGTGTTGAAAGAATTGTTTGAGTTCTGATTGTTGTGAAGCTTTTGGATCAAGGCTATATTTATAGCCTTGTTCGGGGCGCCTTGGGGGGAATAAAACTTTATCCCCCAATATTCAAATCGCGATTGACGCGATCTGGTCAAAAAGTCAACTCCGGGCGCTCGGAAGGGTTCCGGGCGCCCCGGCTGGGAAAGTCAACCCCGTTGACTTTTTCCAGCCGAGGTCTTCTGCTCCGACTCCATTCGCCTCAGTCCGAGTCTTCTGCTCGCTTGGGTGATCTCTGCCATCCGGAATAGGGCTCACCCGAACCCAACTTCCGATCTTCTCGAGCAAGCTTCCGCTTCGGCTTCTCGTCCCTCGGAATCACCGTGTGCTTCCTTCTCGTCCGCCAGCGTACTCATCCACAGTCTTCGTCCCTCGGTCGCACCCCGTGCCGACCTTCTCACTAGCTGCATTTCTTGCTCCTCGAGCAGTCTTCCGCTCCGGCTTCTCGTACCTCGGAACCACCGTACGCTTCCTTCTCGTCCGCCAGTGTACTCTTCCGCAGCGCCTCGTCCCTCGGATGCACCGCGTGCCATCCTTCTCGCTAGCTGCGTCTTCCGCTCGACTACATGTGCTCCTAAGCTCCAGCACACTTAGACACAAGTTAAAAATACACAGGATCTAACTTAACTTGTTGATCACACCAAAACAACCTTGAGGTTCCAACACCTTTCAGCATGCTTTGCCCTCACTTGCACACACCCTGGAAAACTTCCCAGGAGGTCACCTATCCTCAGATTTCTTCAAGCCAAGCACGTTTAACTTTGGAGTTCTTAAATTTGGGCTTCCGAAAAGGAAGGTTCACCTTGGTGATATGGATGGTACCATCTAACCTTTTAAGCCATACTTAACCAGAATCTCAGAACCGAGGTATTACATAAGTTGTAGGGTCATACCGTGTATGCTGATATTATTATGCTACCAATGCTAGAGTTTGAAATTATTCTGGGTATGAATTGGCTGATGGCCAACAGAGTATTAATTAACTTCCAATAGAGATTTGTATTGATCTAACTAACGAGGATGGAGCAATTTGCATTTGAGCTGGGTTGATGTCAGCAATTGCCTTGAATGATATCTTGTATGTAGGCCAAAAAACTTCTGCATGAGTATTATAAGCTACCAGGCATTCTTAGTGAGTATTATGGTAACCTTGATGGCAGGTAGTCTGCCATTGGAGGAGGTGGAAGTTATTAGAAAATTTCTTGATATTTTTCTCGACGATGTTGTTGGTATCCCACCTGAGCGAGAAGTTGAGTTCTCTATTGAGCTTATGCCAGGTGCGGTGCCAATCTCTAAGGCACCATACCAACTGGCACCAACCTAGATAATTAAAGGAATTAAAAGAACATATCCATGAGTTACTGAATCAAGGTTTTATTCACCCTAGTTTCTCCCTGTGGGGCGCAACAGTACTATTTGATATGAAAAGGGATGGTAGCATGAAGCTTTGTATCGATTATAGGGAATTAAATCAAGTGATAGTTAAGAATAAATATTCATTGCCAAGAATTGAGGACTTATTTGATCAATTATAAGGAGCTACAGTGTTTTCAAAGGTAGATCTTCGATCAGGGTAGCATCAGTTAAGAGTGAAGGAAACTGATGTGCACAAGACAGCCTTAAGAACTCAATATGGGCATTATGAGTTTTTAGTGATGTCATTCAGGGTAACTAATGACCCAGCGATCTTCATGAATCTCATGAATCACATATTTCAATTGTACCTAGATCAATTTTTCATCATCTTTATAGATAACATCCTAATATATTCAAAAAGTTGAGAAGAACATGGACAACACATGAGAACTGTATTAGAAATTCTATAGGGCCGAAAACTTTATGCTAAGTTTAGTAAGTGTGAATTTTAGCTAGAGAAGGTGGTGTTCTTGGGCCATATCATTATGAATAGTGGTATAGAGGTGGATTCATCAAAGGTAAAAGCCGTGAAAGAATGGGTAGTGCCTAGGAGGGCATTAGAAATACGCAGCTTCTTAGGCTTGGCTGGCTACTATAGGAAGTTCATGAAGAGTTATCTCCTATAACAGTGTCACTTATAGCTTTGACGAAGAAGAATGCAAAATACAATTGGAGTTCAGATTGTCAAAATAGCTTAAATACTTTAAAGCAAGCTCTTATTACAACACTAGTTCTAGCGGTGTCATCCGGGCAAGATGGTTTTGTGTTATACACTCACACATCTAAGCTCAAATTAGGCATCATTCTTATGCAACATGACTGAGTAATTGCGCATGCCTCTAGATAGTTGAAGGTCTATCAGAAGAATTATCTGACTCATGACTTAGAGTTGGTTGTAGTTGTATTCCCCTTGAAGATTTGGAGACATTACTTGTATGGAGAAAGTGCAAGATCTATACCAACCACAAGAACTTTAAATATTTCTTCACTCAGAAGGAATTGAACATTTGTCAAAGACGTTGGTTGGAGTTGGTGAAAGATTATGATTGTGACTTTAACTATCATTCAGGGAAAGCTAATGTAGTTGCAGATGCATTGAGTAGAAAAACGGTGGTCGTAGCTCAACTATCAGTACAGGAACCTCTTCGGACAGAAATCCAGAATTTTATCCTTGAATTTTATGCCAAGGATAGTTCCCCTAAGTTATCTATACTAGTAGTGCAATGCATTCTAAAAGACCATATTCGAGAGGGCCAACCTTCCAATGAGCAATTTCAGAAGTGGAGAAAGAAGGACGAGTCGAAGGAAAGTACAATTTATTCTGTAGTGGATGGGATAGTAAAGTTTAGAGACTTCTATTGGGTGCCTAGAGTCGACTTCGAACCGAGATCATAACAGAGGCTTATGCTTCTCCGTATTCCATTCATCCGGGGAGCACGAAGATGTATAAAGATTTGCAAATGCTCTATTGATGACCAGGTATAAAGCACGACATTAAGCATTTTGTATTTGAATGTTTAATGTGTCAGCAGGTTAAGGTAGAGTACTAGAGGCCCACGAGGATACTCAAGCCACTCTCTATTCCTAATTCCTAAGTGGAAGTGGGAGAATATTACGATGGATTTTATAGTTGGCTTGCCGAGGACGGTGAAGGGTTTCAATATCATCTGGGTAATAGTGGATCGTCTCAATAAATCAGCGCACTTCCTGTCGGTGAAAATGACCTTCTCTATGATGCATTACGCAGAGTTGTACATTCGGAAAATAGTCAGATTGTATGGAATTCTAGTTTCTATCATGTCTGACAAAGACCAAAAGTTTACATCGTCCTTCTGGAAGAGTTTGCATACGACAATGCGGACAAAGTTGCTATTTGGTATAGCCTTCCATTCTCAGACCGATGGTCAGTCGGAGAGAGTGATCCAAATTCTAGAGGACTTACTACGAGCTTGTGCGATTAACTTTCAAGGGAGTTGGGAATCGAAGTTACCCCTAGTAGAGTTCACCTATAATGACAGTTTTCAATCGTCTATATATATGACTCCTTGTGAAGTATTATATGGAAGAAAGTGTATATCGCCTATCCACTGGGACGAGGTCAGTGAAAGGGAAGAGGTAGAGTCAGAGATTATTCATCAGACTACTGATTTGGTAGTTAAAATTCGTGAGAGGATGGGGGCTGCTCAGAGCTGATAGAAGAGTTATGGTGACAAAAGAAATAGAGATCTCGAGTTTACAGTTGGAGATCACGTATTTGTGAAAATGACACCTATGAAGGGTGTTATGAGATTTGATAAGAAAGGTAAGCTTAGTTTGAGATTTATTGTTACATTCGAATTTTAGATAGAATTGGAATTTTGACATACAAAGTTGTCTTACCACCTAATCTTGTGAGAGTACCTAATGTTTTCCATGTATCTATGCTTCACAAGTACCTGTCAAATTCATCACATGTGCTGCACTTTGAACCTCTGCGGCTTGCACCTAATCTAACATACAAGGAAAAGTCTACACAAATTTTAGACAGACAAGAGAGGAAGCTCCGAAACAAGGAGATAAAAATAGTCAAGGTCAAGTGACTCAATCACTTTACAGAGGAAGCTACTTGGGAGATAGAGGAGGACATGAAAAGTCGCTACCCAGACTTGTTTGGTAAGTTTTAATTTCGAGGATGAAATTTTATTTAAAATGAGGAATTGTAGTGTCCAAAACCAGTTCACGTAAAACCCCAATGTAAAATTAAAATAAGTTAAAATATTTAATTTAAATCCCAATTAATTCAAAAGTTATTTAATTTTTTAATTTAATTAATAACTTAAACTTAATAATCAATAAATCTAACTTAATTACTCTTAATTAAATAATCAAACTCAATTAACAAATCTAACTCAATTAAAAATCTTAACTTAATTAATCTTAACTCAATTGAATTTCTTAATTTAAATTAGCAAACTTAATTAATAAATCCAAAATAATCAACTTAATTTTAACGTAACTAAATAGTCTTAATTCAAACTAAATCTTAATTAAGAATTTAACTTAATATTAACTTTAATTCAAACTAAATCTTAATTAATAATTTAACTTAATTTTAATATTAACTAACTATCTTAATTTAAACATAATTAATAATTCATAAACCTATCTTCAATAATTATACTTGGTAATAAATCATTTAATTATTGGACCTAGTCATTATTAATAGGTATTTGATAAGTCTTTATTAATTGCATGTATAAAATTTAATATATTTGATATTAAATCATTGAACTTAATTTTGAGCTATAAATAAATAAATTTAATAATAAATTATTTAATTATTGAACTAAGTCTTGGAGTAACCAATAAATAAATAAGATCTAGGGGTCGGATTTTTGGAAAAGAGTAGCCATCCCTACCCTAAGGAGAGAGAAATGCCATTCCCTATCCTAAAGAAGGGAAAATCCGTGAGTTTTTGTGATGAAAAGCAAAAAAATAAAATCGAAAGTAAAGTCGCATCCAATAGTTTCCCTAGTTCTCTCATATTCAAAGTAAATTCTACCAGCATTTAGATATACAAGAAATGTTCAAAATCGCATATTGTGTGAATATCATGATTATATACGAAAAACGTCCTAGGCATCGACTTTTTAGTACGTCAGGTAAGTTTCCAAAGTTGCCTGTGTGATTCATGTCAAGTTAATTTTTCCGATTTTGAGTATTCACTATTCTCATGCTGCTTTCTCAATTTGGTTTATGCTCTTATCCATGAATAACATGTTGTTCTCGTCATAGTACAACCAACAACAAAACTTCAATTTGTATATAGATTATTTTTTACCTTATTTTGCTGCTTTAAATCTCACCTCTTAATATTATTATATTAATACTTCAAATCATAGCTAGCTTTAATTCTCTAATTTTTGTTTCATTCGCTAATATCATATCCCATTCTAATAGTCTTTAGTACTTGTCACCAACTTATTTTCAACTTTTTGACTGATCAGTCCACGAAAACTGCACAATTAAAATATTTTATAAATTCTAACACATTATTTATCTGGTTATGAGCAACCATGCTTGTAATAAGCATGAATACTATGAACTTTTGAAAATGTTGTATATATGTATGTATGAGGTTAAAAACATATTTTTCTTATGAGGAATGTAATTTGTCTATAGTCAATCTATATTTATGTATGCGTGGAATCATAAATTGGAGACCTACACTTGGAGAGTTTACCCAATTATATATGAGTTGAGTTATGAACGGGGACCTACGTGATATGCATAGATTATATAGATTTGTTGGCATATTTTAACGCACATATACTTATATTTCATGAGCATAATCTATATTTATTGCATTTTATTTCATTATAATATCATATTTCCATTCATTTTATTCAAGATCTATTTTTTTTACTTATTTTCATTGATAGGACACATTTCGAAGCAAAAATGGAGTAAAAAACCATTAAATGTTAAGTCGGAGGAAGGAACATACTCATTTGAAATATACATGAAAGAAAAGACTTTCAAATGACTTTCAAATTAGATATTTAATCAAGGAATACACTTTTGTCATGTTCCTTGACACGTGCATGATCCTACGGTAGAAATTTGATGGGAAACAGAGCTTAAACGGAGTCTAGATGCTCTAAAAGGTTAGGGTCGTGCCTATGAGGCACAACCATGTGACAATCAAGTTTTTCCTAAGCTCTGGCCATGCCTCTTAGGCACAGTCGTGTTTGAAAAAAGGAACGGTCATGTGGAATTTTTTTTACTGTAAACTGAAATTAAAATGACTATAACTTTTTGTTCAATTGGAATTATAGGATGTTTCAGATATCAAAATGTAGATAACTTTAAGATCAACTTTGATGAAAACTTAAACATGAGAAAACGACATCTAGATGGTCTAAAAGATATTTCCATGAGACATAACCATGCAAGAGCCATGCCAGAGTCATGCTAGAGCCATGCAAGAGCCATGCCAGACCCTTGCCAGTGTTATGGAAGGGTCATTCCAAGGACATACTAGAGCTAAGTGTTTTCCCAGGGCCAAGAGACATGACCGTGTTAAATAACTGTAGGACCGTTGGACCGGCTAGGAGGGGGTTGTTGGATATCCTGCTAACACAAAAAGAAAACAAACCCTCCTCGAACTCTTTAAGCTAACACTTGCATAAATAAACTAAGCAGATAAATAAAAGCATAAAGAAAAGCGAGGCACAAAAGATTTACTTGGTTACAACCGATGTGGTTGTTAATCCAAGGAAGATT
Source organism: Zingiber officinale (assembly GCF_018446385.1). Taxonomy (NCBI): domain Eukaryota; kingdom Viridiplantae; phylum Streptophyta; class Magnoliopsida; order Zingiberales; family Zingiberaceae; genus Zingiber; species Zingiber officinale. The sequence goes on from NC_055994.1 coordinate 139,629,823, forward strand.
AAGCTCAATAAAACTCCTTCGGGCGGAGAAGCCTCGTACAGCGTTGAAGTGCAGAAAACAGAAGCTTAGACTAAAAGAGAGTGTGCAAGCACTAGATTTACAATCAGTGAGTTCTGTTTAAGCTTCTGGACTAAGGCTATATTTATAGTCTTGGTCCGGGCGCCTGGAAGGGTTCCGGGTGCCCTGGGGGGGATAAATTTTATCCCCCAACGGTCGGATCGAGTCAAAACTCGATCCTGTTGAAAAGTCGATTCCGGGCGCCCGGAAGGGTTCCGGGCGCCCCGGTCGGTTCCGGGCGCCCCGGTCGGTTCCGGGCGCCCGGAATGGTTCCGGGCACCCGGAATGGTTCCGGGCGCCCGGAGCCCTAAGGTCAACATAAGTTGACTTTTCGACTCCGGTTCAGCTCGTCTCGATCCAGCTCATCTCGGTCCGGGTCTGTTCGCTCCGGCTCCGTTTGCTTGGGTGATCTCGGCCTTCCGGAATAGGGCTCACCCGAACCCATGTTCCGGCCTTCTCGAGCGTGCTTCCCTCCGGCTTCTCGTCCCTCGGAATTGCTGCGTGTTCCTTCTCGTCCGCCAGCGTACTCATCCACAGTCTTCGTCCCTCAGTCGCACCCCGTGTCGACCTTCTCGCTAGCTGCGTCTCTTGCTCCCTGAGCAGTCTTCCGCTCTGGTTCCGCACGCTTCCTTCTCGTTCGTCGGTGTACTCTTTCGCGGTGCCTCGTCCCTCGGACGCACCGCGTGCCGTCCTTCTCGCTAGCTGCGTCTTCCGCTCGAGTACCTGTGCTCCTAAGCTCCTGCACACTTAGACACAAGGTTAAATACAACGCAGGACCTAACTTGACTTGTTGATCACACCAAAACAACCTTGGGGTTCCAACAATCTCCCCCTTTTTGGTGTGATCAACCCAAGTTAAGCTAGGGACAAAAATAGATATGAAATTAAACAGTTTATTGCAATAACATGCAACATGATAGATAAAATTAAATTTTAACAGAATTTAACAGAAAATTTCAATTTTCTCTACCTCCCCCTAGACTTATACTTTCTCTTCTCCCCCTTTGATCACAATAAAAATGGGGTTTCAAGAAAAACAATCTAAGGGTTAAAGACTTAGATAAAAATACCTCTAAACAAAAGAATTTCTAAGTCATTAAGATCCTTTTAGAGCAATTTCGAGAACTTTGAAAATTTTGCAATAATTTTCACCAAAAAAAATCATTCTAAGAAAATTTAGCAAAATTGATAACGTAAAAAAATTTTCTTTGCATTTATTTAATTGTTGTTCTAATGCTCTTTATCAACAGAATTTAAATTTTCATTTTAATTTATCAAAACTTCTTAAATCACACTGTTTTAAATTTAAAGCCACAAATATTAAACATGCAACAATTTGTATCATGTTAATTTCTATTATTTTTTGAATTTCAACTTCACAAAAATATTCAAATAGCATAAATTCTAACTTGATAAAATTCCTCAATAATATAAAAAAATCTTTCGGCAATGTGCAAAATTCGTTTGAAAGAATATTTTGTAATTTGCCAGAATTTTTTAACAATAAGAATTTGCAGGAATCTATTAATAATAGGTTTCTTAATCCGAAAATATTTTTCGATGAATCAATTTCTAATTCATAAAACTTTTCAAATAAAGTAATTTGTATTTCCAAATTTTTAGGACCAGAAAAAGTTTTCGATAATATTTCTAAGTTGCATAATTCTTTCGAAAAACTTCTTTGTGATTCACAAAAGTTTTTTAGCAAAGTTTCCAACTTGCAAACTTCTTTTGTTAAGATATTTTGAAATTCGAAGAACTCTTTCGATAATATTTCAAATTTGCAGGATAAGTTTGACAATTGATTTTCTAATATAAAAAACTCTTTCGATGATTCGCAAAAATTTTCAGGCAATTCTTCGATTGAATCATTCAATTGATCAGAGGTTCGAGTCCATACCTGACTTACCTTGTCAGTAATTGATTCTCCCCTATCGAGTTGCTTTCTTCCGAAGATTCTCCCCCTTCATCGATCTCGGGATGTACTTCGGCTGTTGTAGTACTTACCTCGATTTCGGACTCTTCTGTCGGTGGCTCGGTGTCTATTGAGGTGTCAGCTTCTGAAGGTTCTTCGTAGAGCTGCAAGAACTTTTCCCAAAGTTCTTTTGCGCTTTCATAATCTGCGACCTTTTTGAAATCTTCCTTTGGTATTACATTCAGAAGATAATATTTTGCTCGCCCATTTGCCATAGACTCCTCACGTTGCTTTTCGTTCCAGAGGCGTAGATCGAGTCCTTCTCCGTTCGTGTTCTTTGGTTCTTCATAACCAAATTTCATTATTAAAGAAATATCAGAATCTGAGTTAAGATATACCTCCATGTTTTGTTTCCAGATGGAAAACTCCCCCTCGAATGCAGGTGGGTAGTCGCTAGCTCCGGCCATCGTTTTTGTTGCGTCAGACGGCGATTAGTCCTTCTGAGGCGAACTTGGCTCTGATACCACTTGTAGGACCGTTGGACCGGCTAGGAGGGGGTTGATGGATATCCTGCTAACACAAAAAGAAAACAAACCCTCCTCGAACTCTTTAAGCTAACACTTGCATAAATAAACTAAGCAGATAAATAAAAGTATAAAGAAAAGCGAGGCACAAAAGATTTACTTGGTTACAACCGATGTGGTTGTTAATCGAAGGAAGATTAAGCTCAATAAAACTCCTTCGGGCGGAGAAGCCTCGTACAGCGTTGAAGTGCAGAAAACAGAAGCTTAGACTAAAAGAGAGTGTGCAAGCACTGGATTTACAATCAGTGAGTTCTGTTTAAGCTTCTGGACCAAGGCTATATTTATAGTCTTGGTCCGGGCGCCTGGAAGGGTTCCGGGCGCCCTGGGGGGGATAAATTTTATCCCCCAACGGTCGGATCGAGTCAAAACTCGATCCTGTTGAAAAGTCGATTCCGGGCGCCCGGAAGGGTTCCGGGCGCCCGGAAGGGTTCCGGGCGCCCCGGTCGGTTCCGGGCGCCCGGAATGGTTCCGGGCGCCCGGAGCCCTAAGGTCAACATAAGTTGACTTTTCGACTCCGGTTCAGCTCGTCTCGATCCAGCTCATCTCGGTCCGGGTCTGTTCGCTCCGGCTCCGTTTGCTTGGGTGATCTCGGCCTTCCGGAATAGGGCTCACCCGAACCCATGTTCCGGCCTTCTCGAGCGTGCTTCCCTCCGGCTTCTCGTCCCTCGGAATTGCCGCGTGTTCCTTCTCGTCCACCAGCGTACTCATCCGCACCCCGTGCCGACCTTCGCGCTAGCTGCGTCTCTTGCTCCCCGAGCAATCTTCCGCTCCGGCTTTCGTCCCTCGGAACCACCGCGCGCGCTTCCTTCTCGTCCGCCGGTGTACTCTTCCGCAGCACCTCGTCCCTCGGACGCACCGCGTGCCGTCCTTCTCGCTAGCTGCGTCTTCCGCTCGAGTACCTGTGCTCCTAAGCTCCTGCACACTTAGACACAAGGTTAAATACAACGCAGGACCTAACTTGACTTGTTAATCACACCAAAACAACCTTGGGGTTCCAACAATAACACGGTCGTGCCTCCCATCCAGAGCCTATTCAAAGGAAGGTCATGTGGAATCACACGGTCGTGCCTCTTTAGCAGAGCTAAAGTAAAGTCATGCCATGTGATTTCACACTATCGTGCCTCTTTAGTAGAGCCAAAGTAAAGTCAAACCATGTGTATTCACACGACCGTACCAAATTAGCAGAATGACTTCACACCCCGGCTATGCCAAAAAGTATGGTCGTCCCACTTCAGCAGAGCTGCTTCAAGCTCTGGCCGTGCCAAAAGGTACGAACGTGATGGAGAAAACAAGGGGTCGTGCCCCCTTGCTATTAAAAGGATTTTTTCTCCCCCTTTCACTCATCTTTGGCTTAGGGTTCCGCCCCATTCTTTGGGAAAGAGTTCTCTGTTGGTTGCTACTCGGAATACCATCCTAGTTCCCCTGTACAAAAATTTGTACAAGCATAGAACTATCCTACCTATCCATATGCTCTACTAAAGTTAAATTTAGATTGCAAATGATGCTTAACATTATTAATCCAAATTTCCTTTTAGAAGTTAAACTTGGATTGGGAACGAAACTTAACATTCTTACTCCAAGTTCAACCGATGTGATCTTCCTAAGTTAAACTATATTACAGAAGTTATCAAATATCTATTTCAAAGATCGGCTTCCAGGTTAAACATGGCGAGACACTAGGCCTTCTTGGGTATGAGATCATCCATCACTTTCTAGACAAAGTCTCACAAAGAAATAGGATATTTAACTTCTTACAGTAAACTAGGTTTAACTATAGAGACCTCAATAGAAACACATTATCTAAACATGAAATCAAAAAATAAAATCGATAACAAAAATGATAACTAGAACTGATAACCTCTTATGTTTGGTTTTCAAGATCTATACAAAAGATGAACTAGTCATGATGTGGAAACTAATAACTAGTTATACCTTTTGTAGCTTATAAACCTCTTGATCTTCTATTGTATTCCTCTTCTTCTCTTGGACGTTATGTGGGCGACGATCTTCCAAGATGAAATCCACTCAAGCTTCTTCCAAGGCTTCCAAGATCCGGCCACCAACTAACCTCCAAGGGATGCTAGACAATAGAGCTTCCTTCTCTTCTTCTTCTCCTTCAAGCAACTAGCCACCAAGAGATCTCCACACCAAGATGTCGTCGGCCACTGAGAGGGAAAACAAAAGAGAGAAGAGAAAGAATAAGGGTCGGCCACCAAGGAAGAATAGAGAGGAATAGAAGATGTGTTATGAGGTGAGGCACCCCCTCATTCTCTTTTATATTCCTTGGTCTTGTCAAAAAAGGAAAGTTTTATAACAAAAAATAAAACTTCCTTTTCTCCCATGACATGGCCGGCCACAAGCTTATGCTCCAAGTAAGGAAAGATTTTAAACAAAATTAAAATCTCTCTTTTAAAATCCCTTTTGTGGATAGTTATAAAAGGAATGTTTTATAAATTAAAATCTCTCTCTTTTAAATCCTTTTATGGATATCTATAAAAGAAAAGATTTAAAATAAAATATGGTTTACAAAAAGGAAAGTTTTATAACAAAAATTAAAATCTTTCTTTCACATTATAAATAACTACAAAGAAGGAAAGATTTCAAATCTCTCTTTTATTCCTTTGTAGAAAGCTATAAAAGGAAAGATTTTAAAATTTAAAACTCTCTTTTAAAATCATCAAAAAAGGAAAGTGTTGGTACGGGAAGCATCCGATGATCGAACCTTAGTTTTGATAATGGCAAAGGATTCAAAGTTAAGTTAGTGTGTGATCTAACATGGTTGAATGAGTGTTTCAGAAAAGTCCTAGCTGCGATTAGGCAGGTGAAAAACCCTAAGGGATGGTAACCTTAGGTCCTAGGGAGCGGTAACCCTAGGTGGAGGAAAATCCTAAGGGGCGGTAACCTTAGGTCCTAGGGGCGGTAACCCTAGGTGGAGTAAAACCCTAGGGGGCGGTAACCCTAGGTCCTAGGCGAAAAGTCCAGTCGGTCTGGAGGACCGGACTGGCATCAGGTAAATCTCCTGAGTGGAGTAGGTGAGGACGCGTTCCCCGTAGAGGGAACAGTAGGCGTCGGGTCGACCTAGGGTTTTCGGTTGGAAATCCGAAGTCAGACTCGGACAGTCCGAAGACTGTCATTATATTCTATTATCATATTTACTATTGTTTTGTGCTAACCTTGTTTTGCAGGGTAAGTGTTTGGGACTAACCTTTTTCAGGACCAAAGGAGCACAAGTTAACCTCGGATGAACAGTATCCACCCGGAAAGGTCCCAGGCGCCCGGAACCTCATATAAAGGGAGGGTTGAAGTGCAGCTTTAAGTAACACAATCTTCTAAGCATTCTCCGTGCGACAAGCTACTAACGTCTCGACTCAGAAGTGCTGCAACGACAACCCGGAGCTTCAGTTTTAGTCTTTTTATTGTCGGTACAATATTCTTTTCTGCTTAAATTGTACTTAGCTTGTAATAGCTTTTATGAATTATAGTTGTTGCCCACCGGAAGCGATCAAGGATCGCGGTCCTTCGAGTAGGAGTCGTCACAGGCTCCGAACGAAGTAAATCCTTCGTGTCCACTTTATTTACTTTCCGCTGCGTTATTTCTGAACAAGCTTTTTACGATTTCGAAAAATGAAATAACCACGAGCGTTATTCACCCCCCCTCTAGCGCTTTCGATCCATCAATTGGTATCAGAGCGGGGTCATTTTGAATCGGTGCAACCACCATTCAAAATATTTTTTCGTGGTATTTTTTAGATTTTCGGAGTCGATTAGAATTTAGCCTCATAGCTATATTCTAATTCTTTTTCCCTCGAATCGGTTTTTCTCGGAATTGGTGCAACACCACCCGAGTTCGTGATCCATTTTTTTCCTTCCGCATTACTAAGCCAGGACCAAGTCCTGGGACATTTTGTTGGTTGTTTTTCGTTTTAGGTTTATCTGAAATGGCCATTCAAGAAGGCTACAGTACAGCCCGCCCTCCGCTATGTTAGGATGTATACTAAAAGCCTAGCTTTTGGTATAAATATTTATCTAGAAATAAGAATCACATTGGTCAAATGTCTACATTTATGATAAATGTAGTTGTTCAATTAATTTATATTGTAGATAACATGGTGTGTGTTGTCAAACACAGAAGATCATGTTATCGGTTCCTTATAAATTATAAACAGTAGCTCACGACCAAGATGGAAAGGAATAAACCATTGGAAGGTCGTAGTGTAATTAGGTATTAGTTTATCTTAACTATATAATTACACTAGTACACTTAGAGTGTATTGAGTAGGACCATTTGAGGTCGTTCCTTTTATACTGACTTTATGAAGGAACAAAGACCTCAGTTATTATGGAAGTGTGTGCTCTTAATCCTAATATAATAACAAGCACATATATTTGATATTTATTTCTTTAATTTATCAATGGGTGAGATTTAGTTCGATGAATCAATAAGCCCGATAAGTTGGGAAATGATATCACTTATAGTGTGTGTTGTTGATTATAGAAGAAAACTGTGTCTTAGTTATCTAGGTTGAGAATGTCCCCAAGAGGAGTTCATAAGGATTGTCATGTTAAACCCTGCAGGTGGACTTAGTCCGACATGACGATGAAGTTGAGTGGTACTACTTTTGGAGCTAGATATTAATTAAGTGAGTTGTCAGTAACTTACTTAATTAGTGGACATTTGTTATCTTAAACACAGGGAGACTAACACACTCATAATAAGAAGGAGCCCAAAATGTAATTTGGGATTGGTGCGGTAGTTCAATAATAGTTCTTTAGTGGAATGAATTATTATTGATGAAATTAAGTTGTGTGTTCGGGGCGAACACGGGATGCTTAATTTCATCGGGAGACCAAAACCAATTCCTCCTCTCGGTTCCTATCGTAGCCTCTTAATTATAGAGTACTATACCCACCTATACCCACCTTCTTACCCATCCTATAGGGGCAGGCCAAGCTAGCTTGGAGACCAAGCTAGGGCCGGCCATAGGTATGTTCATGGGTGAATTCATGTGGCCGGCCCTATTAAAATAAAAAGGAATTTTAATTTTAAAATTTTTCTTATGTGGATAATATAATTTAAAAGAAAGTTTAAAATTTTAAATCCTTCCTTTTATAAGATTCTACAAAAGATTAAGAGAATAGTTAAAATCTCTTTCCTTATTTGTAGATTAAAAGGTTGATTTTAATTTTGGTAAAAATTTTCCTTTTAATTATATTCATGATTTAAAAGAAAGTTTAAAAATTAAAAATTCTCTTTTATTAGTTTCTACAAAAGATTAAGAAAAGATTTAATATCTTTCCTTATTTGTAGATTGAAAGGAGATTTTAATTTTTAGAGATAACTTTCCTTTTTGGAAATTATCCACATGTTTAAAAGAAAGATTTTAATTTATAAAATTTCTTTTTATTAACCAATCATGAAGGGATTAAAATTATTGGAGAAATTTTTATAAATTTCTAGAAACAAATTAGGAAGTTTTAATTTTTGTTTTAATTAAAACTCTCCTTGTTATAATTTGAAAAGAGAAAATTATTTTAATTAAATAAATTTTCCTTTTCAATGGCAAAAGAATTACGGAAGTTTTTATTAAATTTTCCTTATTTGCCAAGATCAAGGATTATAAAAGAGGGGGTAGAGGAGGCTTCAAGGCTAACGACTCTATTCTATTTTTCCTCTCTTTTCTCCTTGGGTGTGGCCGGCCCTTTCTTTCCTCTCCTCTCCTTTGTGTGGCCGAAACCTTCTCATGGTGGAGATAGCTTTGGTGGCCGGATCTAAGAAGGAGAGAAAAGAAGCCTCTTTTCTAGCATCCCTTGGAGCATGGTGGTGGTGGCCGAACCTCTTCATCCTAGGAGAAGTTTTGATGGCCGAAACTTGTAAGGAAGAAGAAGGTGCTTGGTGGTTCTCATCTCGGAAGATCGTTGCCCACACAACATCCGAGGTTAGAAGAGGAATACGGTAGAAGATCAAGAGGTCTTTCTAAAAGGTATAACTAGTAATTTTTCTTTCCGCATCATACTAGTTATTTTTGGAAATAATACTAAATACAAGAGGCATACGATTCTAGAGTTTCGAATTTGTTTTCGATATAGTGTTCTTTTGTTTTTTTTCTTGTGATTTGATTGTTCTTTTCGGTTAACCTAAAGTTATTTTAGGAAATTAAATATTAGCTTTCCATAAAAGGTTTTGTCTAGTCGGTGGTGGTTGCTCCCATATCCAAGAAGGCCATGTACCTCGCCACGTCAGTACTGGGAACCAATTATGGAAATTAATATTTAATGGAATTAATAACTTAAGGTGATTTGGGTCGAACGTGTTAAGTTCCGCAGGAGACCCAAGTCAAAACCTAAAAGAACGAATAGATTAAGTTTTGGATCAAACGTGTTAAGTTCCGCAGGCGATCCAAAATTTAATTTAAAAGAACACATGGTAGCTAGGAAAAGGTTCAGACCTTTGTACAAAATTTTTGTACAGTGGAACCTCTAGGTTTTCCGAGTAGCAATCAACAATTGGTATCAGAGCTAGGGTTTGCCTCTGTGTATTTGGTATTAGTTTAATTATGCACATGTCATACATAATTTAGGCAGGATAATAGTAGGATGTGCTAACTTTGTGGATGTAGGATCCAACTATTATGGCTTTTAGTTATTATGTGTGTGATTGGACCCTTGGACATGTCAAGGGCATTTATATGTGTGTGCATGATTGTATTAAAAATACAGCAGGAGCTGTATTTAGTTTTATTAGGATTTTATTTTTGATCTAGATACATGTACATTGCTTTTATGGAATATAGGATCGATGGATGTAAATTTTATTTTATGTTCGATCTAGTTTACATGTACATTCCTTCGAGGAATATAGGATCGAAAAATATAAAATTCTATTTATGTCGCGGATCGAATCTTGCAAGGCGTGGAACCTTTTGAGGACCAGAGGCGCAGCGGAACAAGGAGCAAGATGGATGCGACATGGCAGTGGCCAAATATGGCAGCAGCTTGGGATGACAACACACGGAGGACAACAAGAGATAAAAGCCATAATAGTTGAAAATTATATTTTCTATTAATTGCTTTTATATTGTGTTGTGTGTGCATGTTAGTTTACATATTTAGTAGGCTAGCATAGTTAAAATTCCTCATTTATAAATAACTAAGTGGGAGAGGGATTTTTAAGTAAATCCCATGGTCTCCATTACTGGTTTGTAAGTGATACAAACATGCTTGCGCGTTGGCTCTGAGTGCCTTCCTCCATAACGGATGAGCTTGTTTGTGGATCACTAGAACAGACTTCCATTTTTGGATGACTATAGGAAGTTAATTAAGAGCGTGTGATCTTCCCCAACGGAAGGGGCATAATCTTATTAATGGACTTAGTGTCAAGTAATGGTATACACTTAGACACATTTAATAGTATCCTCCCCAACGGAGTCACTACTATCACTTGTGTGACCAAAAGGAAACCAACTATTGATTTGTCATAAAACTATATTGGTAATATAATAAAATTAATAAACCCCTCTTACAAATGTTTGAATTTGTATACGTCCACACTAACATGGCATACAAGATTCATGGTGTTTGAGGTAATTTTATTTGTCAAAAAGTTATATTGACAAGATAGTCAATGGGTAAAACCCTCCTCTTACAAATGATGAATTTGTATACGTCCACACTAACGTGACATGCAAAATTCACGGTGTTTGAGGTGTTGGTGAATTTAAATAATATTGTTTGAGGAATCAATGTTATTTTAAATTCAAAGAGTTTTGACCAAATATTTGATCAAAGACAGATCAACTATTAATTTTATTCGTCATAAAGTAAAGTTGACGAGATAATAAAATTAATGAATAAAATCTCCTCTTCGATTTTGTATACGTCCACACTAACGTGGCATACAAAATTCATGGGGATTTTTAAGGAGTTGATCTTGACCAAGTATTTTTTGTGATTCTTAGGATTTAAAATGTTTGTCAATCCCCTAGTAGTCATACTATAAGAAAGACTTAGTAATCCCAATTGTAATGATTGGAAATAGGACTTGGACATTAAGGTAGACTGTCTTCTTAGAACTAAGAACAATATAGGTGTATTTAATTTATTAGTTGAAACATGTTTAGTGGTGTTATCTACCAGAACCTGGAGTGTAGATACAGATGCCATTAATCATGTCCGCAATTTATTCCAGGAAACCCGGCAACTAAATGAAAATTAAAACACCGTCTACATGGGCACTACTGTAAAAATGGTAGCTGTTGCAGTGGGAGATGTTTATCTTTTGATAAGAATAAAACATGGATTTTTGAGTAATTGTCTTTACGCACCAAGTTTAGATAGAACTAGTTTTCAGTTTCTAAACTATTCAAAGAACTTGATATTCTGCCTCTTTTAAATAACAAAGTTGTTATTAAGAAAAAAAGGGAAGTTATTTGTTCTGGTACGTTGGTTGGCAATTTATAAATCCAATAACTCTCACGATGCAACAAATGGAAATTAGTAACACATCTTCTAAACTTAAGAGAAAGTAACCTTCGAAAATGAGCCAATTATATCTTTGGCTTCTAAGGCTAGGTTATATTAACTTGAGTAGGATTCATTGGTAGCTGATGAACTTTTGGGTTCATTAGTAGTGGAAATCTTTCCAACCTACGAGTCTTACTTGGAAGGAAAAATAACCAAGAAGCTTTTAAGTCTAAGGGGTATGAAGTTAAAGATATATTGGAATTGGTTCATTCTGATTTGTGTGATCCTATGAGCATCCAGGCAAGAGGTTGTTTCAAATATTTCATCTATTTTATAGACAACTATTTGAGATACGGATATATTTACTTGATGTGCCGCAAGTTTAAGTGCTTTGATTAGTTCAAAGAGTACAAGGCTGATGTGGAGAAATGACAAAGTAAAAGTATCAAGACACTACGGTAAGATCGTAGTGGCAAGTACCTCTTGGGAGAATTTAGGAGTCATTTATCAGAAATAGGGATTCAATCCCAACTAACTGCACCTGGTACACCCCAAACAGAATGGTGTAGGAAAAGGAAGGTATAGGACTCTTATGGAAATAGGTAGATTGATGAGTTATTAAGAATATTATCAAAATCATTTTAAGGATATACTCTGGAAACGGGAGTGAATATAGTACCTTCTAAAGTCAGAACTCTCTACTCATATAGAATTGCTGAATAGGCATAAGCATATTCGGATTCGGGTAGTCCAGCACATATGCAGAAGAGAGACAATGATAAGTTGGACAGGAATTCACTTGTTTGTGGGTTATCCTAGTGAAATGAAAGTAGGTTTATAGTCTTAAAAATCAGAAGGTCATTGTTAGCATCAATGACCGATTTTTAGAAAAGAACTATGTAATAAACCATGTGCCCATAAGAAAATTTGTTCTTAAGGAAGTAATAAAAGGACATGTCTAACCTAGTACCAACTGTACAAGATGAGATACCACAAGAAAACTGCAACACGTATAACAAATAATACACAATTGCAGAAAGTGCCTTGTCGTAGTGGGAGGGTTGTTAGGCAACCTAAATAGGTTCATGTTTTGGGAGAGTTTTTGGACTCGATCCCTGGAGGACATGAACCTGATCTCTGGTCATATGATGAAACACTCCAAGATAAAGATGCAACATCTTGGCAAAGAGTAATGAATAACAGAATTAGAATATATGTATTCTAATAAAATCTGGAAGCTTGTAGAATCACCAAATGGTGTAAAAGTCGTTGGGTGTAAAAAGGTCTATAATAGGAAAAGAGGGATAGACAGGAAGGTAGTAACTTTCAAAGTAAGGCTTGATGAAAAAGGAAACTTTTTCACTGGTAGCCATGCTTAAGTCTATCCAGATTCTTTTATCTATTTGGCAAGTGGATGTCAAGACAGCATTCCTTAATGGAAGTCTTGAAGAAAGCATCCATATAAAGTAACCAGAAGGGTTCATTGCAAAGGGCTAAGAGCATCTTGTATGCAAGCTCAATCAGTCTATGGACTGAGGCAAAGGTTCAAGGTCTTGGAACATCCGGTTTATCAAAGTAATCCAGATGTATGGATTTAGTAACCGGATAAGTCTTGTGTATACAAAAGGTGTGATGGAAGCGTGGTGGTATTTCTTGTAATATACGTAGATAACATTTTTGGTAGTTGGAAACAATATCAAAATGTTGTCAGAAGTAAGGGTATGGTTGTCCAAACAATTCGATATAAATGACTTGGGAGAATGTATATATTCTTGAGATCAAAGTAATAAGTGATCGCAAGAAAAGAATATTTTACTTATCCCAAGCTTCATATATCAGAAAAATCCTTACTCGTTTTAAGCATGCAAAACTCCAAGAAAGGTTTCTTACCTTTTCAGGATGGAGTAACTTTATCTAAAGATATGTCTCTGTAGACATCAAAGGAGATAAAGGAAATAAAGGCAGTTCTTTATGCTTCGGCTGTTGGAAGCCTAATGTATGCTATGCATGAGATCAGAAATCTGTTTTGCCAAGGGCATAGTTAGCAGATATCAAAGTAACCCTGGACAAGGACAGTGGATTGCAGTAAAGCATATATTGAAGTACCTTAGAGACACTAGAGATTATATGCTAGCTTACAAGGCAGTTAATTTGGTCCTTGTGGGTTGCATGGATTTTGATTTCCAATCGGATAGGGACAATAATAAGTCAACCTTGGGGTTTTGTGTTTACTTTAGGAGGTAAAGTCATAACTATGGAAGAGTGATAAGCATAGGTGTTTTTCTGGACTCCACCATAGAAGCTTAGTATATGGCAAGCCTCTGAGGTAGCCATAAAAGCTGAAAGACTCAATAACCTCAAGATAGACTTAGATATGATTTCTGGTTTGTCCAAAGATTATTACAATTTATTGTAATAATGTTGGTGCAGTAGCAAACTCGAAGAAACCATAAGTCTATAAGGCAAGTAAACACAATAGAGCGCAAGTACCACCCAATACGAGAAATCGTATAAACGAGGAGAAGTTGTTGCCGCCTAGATTGCATCAGATGATGACCTATAGATCCTTTTACTGAGGTCCTTAAGGCAAGAGCTTTTGATGGGCATGTTGAAGGGTTAGGAATCAGATGTATGGCAGCAGATATAGCAGCTTAGTCTTTTAGTATAAGTGGGAGATTGTTAGGATGTATACTAAAAGCCTAGCTTTTGGTATAAACATTTATCTAGAAATAAGAATCACATTGGTCAAATGTCTACATTTATGATAAATGTAGTTGTTCAATTAATTTATATTGTAGATAACATGGTGTGTGGTGTCACACACAGAAGATCATGTTATCGGTTCCTTATAAATTATAAACAGTAGCTCACGACCAAGATGGAAAGGAATAAACCATTGGAAGGTCGTAGTGTAATTAGGTATTAGTTTATCTTAACTATATAATTACACTAGTACACTTAGAGTGTATTGAGTAGGACCATTTGAGGTCGTTTCTTTTATACTGATTTTATAAAGAAACAAAGACCTCAGTTATTATGGAAGTGTGTGCTCTTAATCCTAATATAATAACAAGCACATATATTTGATATTTATTTCTTTAATTTATCAATGGGTGAGATTTAGTTCGATGAATCAATAAGCCCGATAAGTTGGGAAATGATATCACTTATAGTGTGTGTTGTTGATTATAGAAGGAAACTGTGTCCTAGTGATCTAGGTTGAGAATGTCCCCAAGAGGAGCTCATAAGGATTGTCATGTTAAACCCTGCAGGTGGACTTAGTCCGACATGACGATGAAGTTGAGTGGTACTACTCTTGGAGCTAGATATTAATTAAGTGAGTTGTCAGTAACTTACTTAATTAGTGGACATTTGTTATCTTAAACACAGGGAGACTAACACACTCATAATAAGAAGGAGCCCAAAATGTAATTTGGGATTGGTGCGGTAGTTCAATAATAGTTCTTTAGTGGAATGAATTATTATTGATGAAATTAAGTTGTGTGTTCGGGGCGAACACGGGATGCTTAATTTCATCGGGAGACCAAAACCAATTCCTCCTCTCGGTCCCTATCGTAGCCTCTTAATTATAGAGTACTATACCCACCTATACCCACCTTCTTACCCATCCTATAGGGGCCGACCAAGCTAGCTTGGAGACCAAGCTAGGGCCGGCCATGGGTATGTTCATGGGTGAATTCATGTGGTCGGCCCTATTAAAGTAAAAAGGAATTTTAATTTTAAAATTTTTCTTATGTAGATAATATAATTTAAAAGAGAGTTTAAAAATTTAAATCCTTCCTTTTATAAGATTCTACAAAAGATTAAGAGAAGAGTTAAAATCTCTTTCCTTATTTGTAGATTAAAAGGTTGATTTTAATTTTGGTAAAAACTTTCCTTTTAATTATATTCATGATTTAAAAGAAAGTTTAAAAATTAAAAATTCTCTTTTATTAGTTTCTACAAAAGATTAAGAAAATATTTAATATCTTTCCTTATTTGTAGATTGAAAGGAGATTTTAATTTTTAGAGATAACTTTCCTTTTTGGAAATTATCCACATGTTTAAAAGAAAGATTTTAATTTATAAAATTTCTTTTTATTAACCAATCATGAAGGGATTAAAATTATTGGAGAAATTTTTATAAATTTCTAGAAACAAATTAGGAAGTTTTAATTTTTGTTTTAATTAAAACTCTCCTTGTTTTGGGGAGAAGAGTGGCCGGCCATTATAATTTGAAAAGAGAAAATTATTTTAATTAAATAAATTTTCCTTTTCAATGGCAAAAGAATTACGGAAGTTTTTATTAAATTTTCCTTATTTGCCAAGATCAAGGATTATAAAAGAGGGGGTAGAGGAGGCTTCAAGGCTAACGACTCTATTCTATTTTTCCTCTCTTTTCTCCTTGGGTGTGGCCGGCCCTTTCTTTCCTCTCCTCTCCTTTGTGTGGCCGAAACCTTCTCATGGTGGAGATAGCTTTGGTGGCCGGATCTAAGAAGGAGAAGAAGGAGAGAAAAGAAGCCTCTTTTCTAGCATCCCTTGGAGCATGGTGGTGGTGGCCGAACCTCTTCATCCTAGGAGAAGTTTTGATGGTCGAAACTTGTAAGGAAGAAGAAGGTGCTTGGTGGTTCTCATCTCGGAAGATCGTTGCCCACACAACATCCGAGGTTAGAAGAGGAATACGGTAGAAGATCAAGAGGTCTTTCTAAAAGGTATAACTAGTAATTTTTCTTTCCGCATCATACTAGTTATTTTTGGAAATAATACTAAATACAAGAGGCATACGATTCTAGAGTTTCGAATTTGTTTTCGATATAGTGTTCTTTTGTTTTTCTTTCCCTTGTGATTTGATTGTTCTTTTCGGTTAACCTAAAGTTATTTTAGGAAATTAAATATTAGCTTTCCATAAAAGGTTTTGTCTAGTCGGTGGTGGTTGCTCCCATATCCAAGAAGGCCATGTACCTCGCCACGTCAGTACTGGGAACCAATTATGGAAATTAATATTTAATGGAATTAATAACTTAAGGTGATTTGGGTCGAACGTGTTAAGTTCCGCAGGAGACCCAAGTCAAAACCTAAAAGAACGAATAGATTAAGTTTTGGATCAAACGTGTTAAGTTCCGCAGGCGATCCAAAATTTAATTTAAAAGAACACATGGTAGCTAGGAAAAGGTTCAGACCTTTGTACAAAATTTTTGTACAGTGGAACCTCTAGGTTTTCCGAGTAGCAACCAACACGCTATTCACCGTAGACGACTTCGGGTACTGGAAGGGTCGGATGGAGGCATATCTCCAGACTCACTTTGAAGTCTGGATGATTGTCAAAACCGGATTCCAACTACCATCTGATAGCGCCGGCAAACCACTACCGTATGAGGACTGGGATGCATCTTTGATCAAGAAGGTGGAAGCTAATGCCAAGGCAACCTGCACCCTCCAGTGTGGCCTATCAAAAGAAGAACTCAACCGCGTCGGCCCCTTCAACAGTGCCAAAGAGTTGTGGGAGAAGCTAATTGAACTTCACGAAGGGACATCCGACACCAAAGTAAGTAAAAGAGACCTAATTTTTAATAAATTATTTAACATCAAATTGCAGGAAGGTGAAACAGCTGCCCAACTCCATGCCCGGATTTAAGATTTGCTCAATGTTCTTCATGCAATTGGACAGAAGGTAGACAACCGGGACATCATAAGGTATTCTCTAAACGTCTTTCCAAGGAACACCTTGTGGGCATCCATGGTAGATGCCTACAAGGTCTCCAAGGACTTATCTACCATTAAACTAGATGAACTTTTTGCAGAACTCGAACTTCACGAACAGACTAATGCACGCCCGACCGAGAAAGGGTTGGCTTTGGTTGCAGGAACAGGGAGATCGCGTGAGTCAAAAATCAAGCGGAGAACCGAACCTGAGTCAGAAGAAGAACCAGATTCGGAAGACGACGATGAACTTACAACCGAGATAGTCAACTGATACAAAAATAGGAAAGAAGGCTTCAACAAATAAATGATTTGAGCAGACTAATAGAAGTCTAACCAAGCAAGGTGTTGCGTTACTTGCAGGAACATGCAATCAGAAGGGTCACATCAAGGCAAATTGTCCAAACCAGAAGGATCCAAAGAAACCCAAAAGAAAGAAGGCATTGAAGGCAACATGGGACGAGTCTTCTTCCGAGGAATCCGACGACGAAGAACTAGAACAGACGAACTTTCTCGCCTTGACAGCCCGGGACTACACCAACGGATCCGGAAGTGAGGACGAATCGGAAGCCGAGTCCGAGAGAAGCCACGGATCCGCATCCGTTTCCGAAGGACCGAACCCCTCTGTAAGTAAAAATCGTTTATATAGCTTAATTAATTATTTAATGCATAAAGTAGCTAAGTCCAAGATTCGAATCAAATCGCTTCTAAAGGAGGTAACACTCCTTAAAGAAACGCCTAACAACGAATCCTTAACTGATCAAGTTCAGACTGGAACCTCAACTCAAGTTCAAAAACTTGAGGAAGACAATTCCAATTTGAAAAGTCAGGTAAAGGATTTGAAAACAACCCTAGAACGATTTTCCTTGAGATCCAAGAATCTTGACTTGATTCTTGGAACACAAAGGGCAATCTACAATCGAACTGGACTAGGATATAAAAAGAAATATAAATCTTACCTATCCTTAATAAACAAACCAAATAGTAAATCGGTCCAAGCTTGGGTTGCCAAGTCCAACCTGATCAATCAAGTAGGACTTGGACATTATTGGGTTCCTAAGGATCAAATACATTACCTCGATAAACCTTATCGAGGCTATGATCCAGGGGGAGCTAGCAGAAAAAAAAATTAAAAATACTAAAACTCAAAATTCAAAATTCGAAATTAATTACTAAAACTCAAAATTCAAAATTCGAAATTAATCTAAAACTCAAAATTCAAAATCAATTATTCAAAATTAATTCAAAATAGAAGGAGGGTCCAGAATAGCTGGCAACTCCGAAACCTATCTACCCGAAATGGGTAAACAAGAGTAAATTACCCGACAGGGTAAGTAAGGATAGATTAAAAGGGTGAGGTTTAACTTGACCCACAGTATTGGTGAAGTTTTTAGATGATAGTACGTTAGGGAAGCTTGGGCATCGCATGTCTAGGAAGATATGGCTTCAACCTGGTGCATTTGGCCAAGTGGAACTGACTGAAGCTACCCTTAAATGGATCCTAACTAGTTAGACCAAGGTTTAGTATTAAGCTCAATGGGTAGGACTATTTGGGAAACCTCGAAGGCATGGTTACTTTAATGAGCTCCTTGTGACTCACCATAGCCCAGAAGTTTATCCAAAGAACGCTTACTTGTTGAACCCAAAGCTAAACCCGAATCTAACATAAAGTTAAACAAAACCCTATAAATTGAACTAATTCATCTCACAAAATGATAGGATCCCCTGATTGAAAACATAGATCGGGTGAGATGACTAAACAAACTAAATTTTAAATGTTACTTAAGTTAAGTTAAATATTTTCAAAATTAAATTAACTTAAACATTTTTTTTAATCAAATCAACTTAAACATTTTTTAATAAATTAACTTAAACATTTTTAAAATAAAATAAAATTAAACATCTTCAAATTAAATTAACTTAAACATTTTCAAAATTGAATTAATTTAAATATTTCTCAATTAAACATCAAATCACCAAACAAACCCCCATAGAATTAACTCAGATTAGGTAAGATGCTAAATTAGGGACTTACTTCAATCAAACTGTCTTTTGATCCATCAACTACTTTATGTGTAGGAATTGGATCAATGGATGTTGGACAGTGAATGCTCCAGACATATGACTAGAGATAGGTTGAAGTTCACTAAGCTAAAACTAAAGAACCTAGGATCAGTTGCATTCGGCAACGATGGAAAACTGAAAGTAATCGGAAAAGGTAATATCGAACTTAATTCTGATTTTATTATTCGAAAAGTACTGTTAGTTGAAAATTTTAATTTTAATTTATTAAGTATAAGTCAACTATGCGATACTGGTTATTCAGTCAATTTTACCAAGTCTGAATGTATAGTCAAACATGTCGATAATCCAAAAATCATACTTAAGGGCACTAGGAAAGATAATGTCTACACCATTTATCTACCATCATCCTCAATAAAGTGTTTTCTAACACAACAAGAGGAAACTGAGTTATGGCACAGAAGACTCGGTCACACTCACACAAGACTCATTTCAAAAATGAGTCAAAATGGACTAGTTAGAGGGTTGCCCAAATTAAAAGTTATTGAAAACTCAATCTGTAATGCATGTCAACAAGGAAAACAAACCAAGTCCACCCACAAGTCAACCAATACGGTTAGAACTACCTATCTACTTGAGCTCCTTCACCTAGATCTATTTGATTCACATGGAGCCAAGTCACTTAGCAAGAACCAGTATTGCTTAGTTATAATTGATGACTACTCCATGTTCACCTGGGTAAAATTTCTAAAAACAAAAGATGAAATCTTTGAAAAATTTAGTAATTTTTGCAAATTAACAGAAAATGAAAAAGATACTAAAATTAAAAGGATAAGGAGTGATCATGGAGGAGAATTTGAGAATCATAACTTCACTGAATTTTGTGAGATAAATGGGTACAAACATGAATACTCCTGCCCTAAAACCCCCCAACAAAATGGTTTAGTAGAACGTAAAAATAGAACCTTACAAGAAGCTACTAGAACCATGTTAAATGAATATAATCTATCTAATCAATTCTGGGCTGAAGCAGTTAGTACAGCATGCTACATTCAAAATAGGTTCTTAATTAACAAATTTTAAAATAAAACCCCCTATGAAATTTATTATAATAAAATTCCTAACTTAAACTATTTAAAAGTATTTGGGTGTAAAGTTTTTATTTTAAACACTAAAGACTACTTAGGAAAATTTACATCAAAAACAACCCCAGGAATATTTTTAGGATACTCAACCACTAGTAGAGCATATAGAGTATATAACAAGAATACCCTAAAAGTAGAAGAAACAACAAATATAAAATTTGATGAAGACACTATAGATGAAACTGAAGATACAGAAAATACTAATCCAATAAACAGAGAAGATGACGAAATTCAATCTGAACCTATTGAATCTGAAGAACAAATCACTAATTCAAATGACATACGACCAACCAGAACAAGCACAAACACCCATCTGACCAAATCTCGGGTGATCCAACTGTAGGAGTAAGAACTAGGTCATCCTATAGAAACCAGAGTCAAATAGCCCTAATTTCAAAAATTGAACCCAAAACCATAGAAGAAGCCCTACCAGACCCAATTGGACTATAGCAATGCAAGAAGAATTGACCCAATTTGAAAGAAATCAGGTATGAGAATTAGTGTCTAAACCCATTAACAAAACCATAATTGACACTAAATGGGTTTTTAGAAATAAATTAAATGATCAAGGTGAAATAGTAAGAAATAAAGCCAGATTAGTAGCCAAAGGGTTCAATCAAATAGAAGGGCTAGACTATGATGAGACATATGCTCCTGTAGCAAGACTTGAATCCATCAGGATGCTGTTGGCCTATGCAGCACACAAAGGATTCAAGCTATTTCAAATGGATGTAAAATCTGCATTCTTAAACGGATTTATAAAAGAAGAAGTATACGTAGGCCAACCCCCAGGATTTGAGGACATAGAACATCCGATTATGTCTTCAGATTAAAAAAAGCCTTGTACGGACTAAAACAAGCACCTAGGGCTTGGTATGAACGACTATCCAACTATCTAATATCAAAAGGGTTCAACCAAGGTCAAATAGACCCAACCCTCTTTGTAAAAACCTTTGAAAACGACATCTTTATAGCCCAAATTTACGTCGACGATATTATTTTTGGATCAACCAACTCAAAGTTTCTAAAAGAATTTACCAAACTAATGGAAAATGAATTTGAAATGAGTCTAGTAGGTGAACTCAATTTCTTTTTAGGTTTACAAATTAAGCAAACCAAAGATGAACTTTATATTTATCAAACCAAATATACTAAGGAATTAATTAGTAAATTTGGAATGGAAAATTCAAAAATCATTAATACACCAATGACTATTAATGTTAAAATTGACTCAGACTTAGAAGAAAAATCAATAGACTTGAAATACTATCGAAGTATGATAGGAAGTCTACTGTACCTAACTGCAAGTCGACCAGACATTATCTTCGCAGTAGGTATGTGTGTAAGATATCAATCTTGTGCAAAAGAGTCTCACTTAACACTAGTAAAAAGAATCCTTAGGTATGTTAAGGGAACCCTAAACGTAGGACTTTGGTACCCTAGATCCTGCACCCTTGATCTAACCGGCTACTCTGACTCTGACTATGCAGATAGAAAAAGCACAAGTGGCAGTTGTCAATTTTTAGGGCACTGCCTAGTAAGTTGGTCAAGTAGAAAGCAACACTGTGTTGCCTTATCTACCACTGAAGCTGAATATATAGCACTAGGTGAATGCACATCTCAATTACTATGGATGATGCATACCCTTAAAGACTATCAACTTGAATATCAAAAAACAAAAATCTCAATTGATAACATAAGTACAATAAATCTAACAAAAAACCCAATTCATCACTCAAGGACTAAACATATAGAAGTGAAACACCACTTTGTAAGGGATCATGTAGCTAAGGGTGATATTGTACTCAACTATGTTGAGTCCAAATCAAACCTAGCTGACATCTTTACAAAACCCTTACCTGAACTTGAGTTCAGTACACTTAGAAGACAAATAGGAATGTACTGGGTAGAATAGATACTTTTAATTCAGTCCTTTTAATGTTTTTTTACATTTTTATAACTTCTAGGCAAACTTTTGATTTTTCAAAATCCCTACTTTACTAGACTTTCAAAAGTTGGATTTAGCCTAGGATTTCCCCTAGAAATCATGTTCTCCCAGGACTCAGCCAGAGCATCTCACAAACACCTAGGTCTACCTTGATTGTGTTTGTAAAACATAGAATTGTGTGAGATGCATAGGGTACAGCCTGGACTCAAGAATGCTTATTTCTGTGCATCAATATGAGTCTGAGCGTTAAATACGTGATTAACAGTAATCAAATCAAGTCTTCCAGCCTTAGTCAAATCTAACTGGATCAATTGACTTAACTTGACTAACCAAGTGAACACTGTTGCCCTCTAGGCAATCAGCAAGTAGCTAAATGGTTAGACAGTTGGTGAAGGAAATAATAAGTTTAAGCATATCTGTACTTAAGGGATCTGATACCTGATCAAAACAAATCTTGACTCATGCTTGGTCTTTAGGGCTCTGATACCTTACTAAAATAAAATGACAAGCTATTAAACATTAAGGTTATCGCTTCTCCTTTGCCTTAAGTATTCTTGAAATTCATTTCAAAAACATGCCTTAAACAACTTTTCAAAAACTTCTCCAAATTTAAAACTTTCAAGTGTCCTCTATTTTGAAATTTTTTTTTGGAATTTTGTTAGAAAATTATTTAAGCTGAAACTTTTTCAAAAATTCGTTAAGTTAAAAATTTTTTTCTTAAGTTAGAAAATTCTTTAAAGTTTGAAAAATTTTGTTAAGCTGCAATTAACTTCTTTAAGTTGAAAATTTTCCTTGGAAATTTTCTTTAAAAAATCTGAATATTTTTTTCCGAAAAATTTCTGAAGTTGAAAATTGTGTTTTGAAAATTTTTCTGTGAAGATTTTTGGAAACTCCTCAAAATACACTAAGTTAAAAAGAGCTCCTTTTTGCTATATCTCTTCAAGCAAAATCAATTCTAAGGTGTTGCCTTTCACTTGCTCCTTGCCTAAGTTAATGCTAAATTCTGTCTTGAAAAGTTAAGTTTTTCAAAACTAGCTCATTTTTGATATATGGCAAAGGGGGAGAGTAGAGAAATTCAAAGAAAATATTTTAAAGGGAGCTTGTATTAAGGGGGAGCTATGGCTATTAGTAAAAAATTCAAAGAGAATAACTTATATTAAGGGGGAGCTATGTTTATGTTTATCTTGCTATCACGCTTATCTTGTTTCTTGTGCTTATACATAACTGCATATTTTTTACTTAACATTGAATTTCGGTTGCCATTATCAAAAAGGGGGAGATTGTTGGTGCGGGAAGCATCCGACGATCGAACCTTAGTTTTGATAATGGCAAAGGATTCAAAATTAAGTTAGTGTGTGATTTAACATGGTTGAATGAGTGTTTCAGGAAAGTCCTAGTTGCGGTTAAGCAGGTGAAAAACCCTAAGGGGTGGTAACATTAGGTCCTAGGGGGGCGGTAACCCTAGGTGGAGGAAAACCCTAAGGGGCGGTAACCTTAGGTCCTAGGGGGCGGTAACCCTAGGTGGAGAAAAACCCTAGGGGGCGGTAACCCTAGGTCCCGGGGTAACCTAGGAAAGTCCAATGGTCCGAGGACCTGACCGCATCGTAAATCTCCGAGTGGAGTAGGAGGACACGCCCCGTAGAGGGAACAAGAGGCGCTGGTCGACCTAGGGTTTCCAGAAATTGGACAGTCCGAACACCGTCACCTCTTTTTCACTTATGAATTATCGATTCTAACATTGTCTTGCAGGTATGCAATTGCTCTGACTAACCTTGTTTTGTTGGAGAAGCGGCCCGAAAAGGAGGTCCGCGCCCGAACAGTCCGGCCACTGACCAACTTTATCCTCACTGACTTCGCGACGTGGAGCAACCTGGTTGGCTGGCCACGTCACACTCCAGGCGCCCGGAAAGGTCCCAGGCGCCCGGAACCTCATATAAAGGGAGGGTTGAAGTGCAGCTTTAAGTAACACAATCTTCTAAGCATTCTCCGTGCGACAAGCTACTAACGTCTCGACTCAGAAGTGCTGCAACGACAACCCGGAGCTTCAGTTTTAGTCTTTTTATTGTCGGTACAATATTCTTTTCTGCTTAAATTGTACTTAGCTTGTAATAGCTTTTACAAATTATAGTTGTTGTCCACCGGAAGCGATCAAGGATCGCGGGCCTTCGAGTAGGAGTCGTCACAGGCTCCGAACGAAGTAAATCCTTCATGTCCACTTTATTTACTTTCCGCTGCGTTATTTCTGAACAAGCTTTTTACGATTTCGAAAAACGAAATAGCCACGAGCGCTATTCACCCCCCTCTAGCGCTTTCGATCCATCAGAAAGTTTTTAACGAAATAAAAAATCCTTTTATTTCCTTTTGTGACCAATCTAAAAAAAGAAATTTTTATATTAAAATCATTCTTTTAAATCCTTTTAATGGATCTCTATAAAAGGAAAACTTTTACAAAAATAAAACTTTCTTTTTTTTTCTTGTGTGTGGTCGGCCCCTTGCTTGGGCACCAAGCAAGGCTTGGCCTGTAAAATACGACACTCAAATAATAATTAAATAAAAAGATTATTTGAGTAATAATCTTATTGGATTTTTTGAAAATTTTTAGAAATTTTTCGGGATTTAAACGGAGTTCGTATGACTCGTTTTGAGGGGATGAAGCGGTGGGACTAGTTGGAGGCCGGTTTTGAATACCCAAATAAGTGGGAGTTGATTAGGAATGGACTTAGGCTTTACTTAAAGCTAACCTAAGTTGAGATTAAGGTTAGCCTTATAAATGCTGAACTCCTCTTCTCTTCCCCCGATTCTCCCTTCTTCCCCTGTTCATCGCGTCCCGAGCCTCACCACCAGCAATTTCTCCTCTCCACTTCTTGGTGTCATCGACGTAGCTGACGGTGGAGCGTTGAGGAGGGAAGGCAAGCTACAAGCATTCATCTTCTTCCTCTCCCTCTCAATTTCTCTCTATCGGACGATCCGACACCCCCGACACCGACGGAGGGCGACTTCTTCCCTGACATTCTCGGCCTCATCGCGTCACCTGAGGACCATCGCTGGATTCTTGAAGGTGCTGATGTTGTCCAAGCCTTCCTCGGTGGAGCGATCAACTTCTTGGCCATTCTTGCGCGCGATCGGTGGGATCCGATCTAGGGCACAGTGAGATTGGGATCGCGTCACCCCCCTAGCCGATTGACCTCCTTCAGTCCTCCTCCTGGATCTGATCACTGGTGCATGCTCTACGTCTGTCCATCAGATGGATTGAATCGGGCGATTGGGATAGGTAAGCTTCCTCTGGACTCTAATGGATTCAAGGGTTTTGCTGCTTTGTGATGTTCTTCCTGTTCTGGATTGGAGGAAGGCATCAGATCAAGGTATTGGCAGATTCCCTACTGCCGATCACTGCTTCTCCACTTCATGTAATTGTGGAGGTCACGGGTGAGGAGGTAAGGGACTGTTGAGGTGAGTTTTGTACTATGAATTAGGGTTTCAGCAAATCCTTTGTTGTATGATTGGATTATGGATTGATTCTTGGAAGGATAGGGGTGTGTGTGTGTGCTTGTAGCTTATGGACAGGGATCATGGTGCTATGAGGTACTGGATTGGCTGCTTTATTTCAAGGTGAGTGTATTCTAGTGATGTACTTCTGATTTTCTCATTAGTATGTTACTAAATTGGGTTTTCTAATGGGATTGTTTGATCAGGAATGATTATGTTGGGTAATTGGAGGTTTTAAGAGTGTACATAATCTGAAATTTATTCGGGATGTTTAGGTTTGTTTTTTTCTAGATGATCATGGAAGGATTTAGGATAATTAAGGATCTAATGGAAATTTAGTGATTGGATGGTTTAAGTTAGAGTAGAAATTGAATATGGCTTTATCAAAGAAAGGGAACAGTAATCATGGTTAGTGATTCCTTTAGAGTTAGTTATTTATTGGTAGGTGATTCATTTATTTATAGTGTATACCTATAATTACATAAAATTGTATATGTGACACAGGACCTTGATCGTTGATGAGCCGCGTGACGTGGGTGGTCCTGTTGGTACGAGATATATCGAGGCGGGTATTTCTTCCTTGGCTCTATGTAGATTTTTATTGAGCTTAGTGCATGGTTATTATGTGATGGTTTAGGTTGCTTTACCTTATATCGTGATCGGTTGTTGCTTTCCTTCTTGATACTTATGCTTGACCTTTGTGATGATCTATTTAATTCTTATACAGTCTACACTTTGGATTATCTATACTCTGTTATATGTTTACATGTAGGGTATGTATAGTAGGGGATACTTTGTTGGTGGTGTTCATATGATTATGGTCCATCGCTATGTCGTATATACATTTGTCTGGTGTGATGATTAGAGAAGTTGTGTTGATTGTATATTTGTGGTTTATACACGTGTCTGATGTGTTTTTACTGGAGGATACATGTTGTTTGTACATGTGAGGTTGTGTACGTATGTCTGGTTGGGTTATTGGAGATTTTTTGTTGACTATACATATGTAGTTGTATACATATGTTTGTAGGATATGTGGAGATATCATTACGATTATATTCATGTCGTGGGGGTACTTATGTGGATTTAGAGGTTGCATGGATGATGACGATGTTTGTATCATGATTATATATATATATATATATATATATATCATGTTCATCATTCATTGCATGTTATCGACCATTGTCTCCTTGTGTGATAGAGTTGTCAGTTGTTTCGCTTAGCCGACACCCCCACCACGGTAGTGGTAGCCGGAGCAATTGCCGTCAGTCCGCCACGCCACCCGATCACGAGGTTCTGAGATCCGCATGAGCAACAGGACCCCGACGCATGAGTTAGATAGCTACTAGCGGATTATCCTACCGACCACTTATAGTGAGGGTAGACAATCGTCACAAACCCAAGTCTCTACCACAGGGTCGGTGTCAGAGAGGCGGCGACCACGGAGTACGACACGATACGCATACGACGCGCGGCATCCGTGAGTTATATTTCGCATACACGCCATAGATACTAGTCAGACGTGATCGTGGTCACAGACTTGTTCGAGATACGCTGTCAGATACGGTCACACGTATATACGCTATTTATTTTATATGATATACACCATGTTTATATCAGACGGTGTCACAAGGAAGTTTTGCAGTCCTGAGTTTACCGATCATCGTACTACGGTCGATTCCGATCGTATGATTCATCATTACGATAATCGTGGGTTCATACCAGACGTTATTACGCCGATATGTTTAGTGTATGATTATGATAGTATGATCACGTTTTATTC
Source organism: Zingiber officinale (assembly GCF_018446385.1). Lineage (NCBI taxonomy): Eukaryota > Viridiplantae > Streptophyta > Magnoliopsida > Zingiberales > Zingiberaceae > Zingiber > Zingiber officinale. The sequence continues at coordinate 139,656,926 of NC_055994.1, forward strand.
TCATCGAGACCGAATACTTTGATCTCCATGTTTATTTACGGACCACGACTATCCTTTCTATTACCCACTGAGTTACTTATACTCACCACCGCATGTATACCTGTAAAGGATTTATGGAGTCACCTGGAGTATCCTGTCCGTCAGTCCCACGTCACATCCGAAGATGACATCCTCGCGTTTTGTTTTCGTATATCCTTCTCATTATTTTCTAAGTATTGTGTTTAGCCAAGCATCTTATTTGAGTGATCTATTTGTATCCGGTGTCACATAATTGATTTACATTAAGTAGCTGTGTTGGTTTTGATTACAGCCGAGTGGGCTGATAAAAATATATATAATTGCGTGGTTGTTGTTATATTTGTCCAGCCATGTAGGCTGAGATTATTAACTGCGTGGTTGTGTATATATTCCAGCCGCATGTGGATGATGTATATTTTGTATGTATGTATGCTTTAGATTGTCACCGGTACAGGGGAGATGCTGCTGGATTTTTGTCTAGCAAGGACTCCTCTTGGGGCATGACAATTTAGTGGTATCAGAGCGGGTTTGCGATGCCTGTTGTTTTTTTGTGTTTTGGGATTTCGTGTTTTGATTTTCTTGATGTGACTTTTTGAGTTTTGGGACCAGGCAACAACAGGACATCTTCAGGCTATAGGAGGTATGTTTGCATATTGTTATCATATATTTCTGTTGGTATATGTATTGTTGTTCATGATAGTTAGTTATGACATTTGTTAGTACTTGTCTATTTGATTGTACCATGCATTTCATGTGTTGGGTCAATCACTGATCATGGTTGACCCTACTGGAGATCAAGGATTACAGTCTCAGGAGATTCGTCATAGCATACTATAGTAGTTTTAGCTTCTGTTACTACTGTTGGATCGAGATCGTGCTAGAGGGGGGGTGAATAGCACTCGTGGCTTATTCGCGTTTCGTAATTCGTAAATCGTTCGAGAAAGCGCAGCGGAAATAATAAACCAAGCACACAGAAACGATAAAGGACACTAAGAATTTACTTGGTTCGGAGCCTAGGGCGACTCCTACTCCAAGGCCCACGATCGTTGATCGTTTTTTGTGGGCAACAACTATATCGCGCAAAGATTGTACAAAGATATATTACAATAAGTGCAATAACAATAAAAGAATTATACCGGCGATAGAATCACAATTTCGGAACTCAGGGTCGTCGGGGACTTGTGACAGCACTCCAGGGCGTCTTTTGGAGCAGCACGTTGTAGTAGAAGCACTTGGAATTCGTTGATCTGATTGTTGCTTCGAGAGCTCCTTTTATACACTGCTGGAGACGCCTCAATCACCATCCGAGGCGCCTCTAAGCCTCCCGAGTCGCCCGCGTGGATCAACACAGAACAAGTCGCACCTCATCCACTCGAAGGCGCCTCCAAGTCACTCCAAGGCGCCTCCAGCTTTATGCGAGGCGCCTCCAGCACTGCTTCACAGGCAGCTCCTGCTTTGCACCCAAGGCGCCTCCAAGCTCCATGGAAGCGCCTTGGACACTGTTGATCCGAGACAAACTACGCCTCGGACATTGTTCTCGGTCAAGAAATCAGCCAAGGCTTGTGCCTTAATAGTTGTGCGAGGTTGATAGGTGATATTGTACTCTCCCAATTCGGTCGCCCACTTGATAAGTCGGCCCGCAACTTCAACATTGGTAAGAGCTTTACCCATAGTGTTGTTGATCAGGACCGTGATGGGATGCGCCAGAAAATAGGGTCGTAAATGCATAGCCATAAGCACCAGTCCATAGACCAACTTTTCCAGAGTTGTATATCGAGACTCAACTCCTTTTAATAGATGATTGAAAAAATACACTGGTCGCTGTACATTGTCTTGTTCTTTCATTAATACCGCCCCCACGACCTCAGGGGTAGCTGATAGGTAGACCTAGAGCGGTTCTCCGGTGATAGGCTTGAACAAAGAAGACAAGGTCTCCAAATACTTCTTCAGCTCTTCAAAAGCCCGCGTGCACTCCTTGTCCCACCGGAATTTAGAGGCTTTCCGGAGTACTTTAAAGAAGGGTGCCACCTTGTCTGTCGATCGGGAGATAAATCTAGACAGGGTTGTTATCCTGACCACCAACGTTTGGGCCTCTTTCAGGTTTTGCGGGGCCTTCATGTCCTGAAGTGCTTGGACCTTCTCGGGGTTGGCCTCAATTCCCCGCTCAGTGACGAGATAGCCCAAGAACTTCCCTCCTTTGGCTCCAAATAGACACTTCAAGGGATTTAATTTTACCCCATACTGCCCGAGGGTGCTACAGGTTTAATTTCCTCCACATCAGCTATCAGGTTCGCAACCAAGGGAGATTTGATGGGTATGTCGTCTACATAGACTTCCACATTGCACCCGGCCTGCTTCCGGAAGATTTTGTCCATCATCCATTGGTATGTGGCGCCAGCATTCCTGAGTCCAAAGAGCATGACAGTATAATAGAAAATACTATCAGCCGTAATGAAACTGACCTTCTCCTGGTCCTCTAGAGCCAGGAGAATCTGATGGTACTCCTGATAAGCATCCAGCATGCAAATCCTCTCACAGTCGGCAGTTGAATCTACTGCTGATCAATTCTGGGTAAAGGATTAGGGCTGGCACGGTTGAGATCTCGAAAGTCTATGCATACCCTCCACTTATTATTAGGCTTGGCTACTAAGACCACATTGAAAAGCCAGGATGGGAATTGTACTTCTCGAATGTGTCCTGCTTTCCTGAGCTGGTCTACTTCAGTTTTGATAATTTTATTCTGGTCGGCTGAGAAGTTCCTTTTCTTCTGCTTGATTGGCCTGGTGTCAGGCAAGAGATGTAGCTTGTGCTTGGCTACTTCAGGCTTGACCCCTGGTAATTCTTCAGTGGACTAAGCGAAGACATCTCTGTTACGAACCAAGCACTGAATCAGATCTTCTTTAAGCTTGGGCGATAGGTCGCCAGCTATACGGGTGAGACTCTCAGGGAGCTCAGGATATAGCTGGACTTCCTCCTAGGGGATGGGCTCTTCTGCTATAGGCATAGGCTCTTCCTGAATGGCGTGGACGGCCCCGTCCTGCGTCCTCTGAGCCTTACAAGCCTCCACTTTGACCATGTCAATATAGCATCGCTGAGAAATTCTTTGCTCCCCCTAACTTCCCCAACCTGCTCCCCGACCGGAAATTTGATTTTTTGATGAAATGTCGAAATCGCCGCCCGAAATTCATGCAAGGCCGGTCGACCCAAAATGACATTGTAAGAAGAGGGCGAGTCAACTACAAGGAAGGTGCTCCTCCTGGTTCTGACTAATGGCTCGCTCCCTAAGGATATGGCCAACTTGATCTGGGCCATGGGCTTTACTTCATTACCAGTAAAGTCATATACAGAAGTAGCCACCGGCTGAAGCTCGCTAGCGTCGATCTGTATTTTTTCAAAAGCAGACTTGAACAACACATTGACAGAGCTCCTAGTGTCAACGAAGACTCGAGCCACCCGGCTATTGGCTATGACAACCTTGATGATGAGGGCGCCGTCATGAGGCAGCTCTAGTCCCTCCAAGTCTTGGGGCCCAAAGCTAATAACAGGGCCAGCAGCCTGCTCCCGGCTGCATCCTACAGCATGGATCTCCAATCGGCGCTCATGGGATTTACGCGCTCTGCCTGAATCTCCGTCGGTGGGTCCTCCAAAGATCATACCAATGTCTTGGATGGCCGCATTGCCCCTATTTTCGGCCTCACGAGCTTCTCCTGGCTCCCCAATGTGTCCTTGTTGCGGCTTGCTAGGTCCTCCCTGATCTACTCGGGGTCTCCCTGCTTATCCCGTCGGGTTGCGTCTCTCCTCCATCATTCTTTGGACCTGAGGAGCCAGCTCTGGAGGTGGCAGGCCCAGCTCAGCAGCATGATGGGAGTCTCGAGCGAATTGCACACAATCGCTGGTGGCATGCGTGTGCGACCGATGGTAAGTACAATAACGTGGTCCCCAAGGCCCAGGTCGGGGGACATGGACTGCAGCTACGCGTGGCATCGGTCGGACGTCCTGTCTAGGGTGGAAAGTCGGTCGGGCGTCCCGAGCGCGTGGGAGAGGTTGAGCAAGAGGTTGAGGTGCTCTTCTTTCCAGTCTGTTAGTAGAGGAAGGCAGTTTGTCTGCCTTCCTTCGCGCCGCCTGCGCTTCCTCCACATTGATGTAGTTGGCGGCTTTCTCCAACATCTCATCAAAATTCCTTACGGGATTTCTGATGAGGTCTCTAAAGAATTCTCCCTCGGTTAATTCATGGGAGAAGACGCTCATAAGTATTTCCGAGGTGGCTGAGGGAACGTCTTTAGCCACTTGATTGAAGCGCTTGATATAGCTTCTTAATGACTCAGTGGACCCCTGTTTGAGAGCAAACAGGTAATGGTCGGTCTTTTGATATTTCCTACTACTGGCGAAGTGGCGCAGGAATGCAGTTTTGAAGTCCAAGAAGCAGGTGATGGACCCGTGTGACAGTATATCGAACCACTTCTAGGCAGAGCCCGATAGAGTGTTCAGGAATATCCGACACTTAACGGCATCGCTATACTGATGTAGCAGAGCCACATTTCTAAATTTGTGGAGGACGGGGGGTGATGACGAGGATGACGGGGGGTGATGATGAGGATGACGAGGCGAGGGTCCTGTACACACTCAAACGAGCCACCTTACGTTAGAGACCAAGAACTAAGGAAAAAGTCCCCGGGTCAAGCCCTCCGACGCTCAAGTCAGGTACTTTTTTCCCAAAAAAATAGTAGAAAAGGACGAAAAGTAAAAGACGAGTGAGCGTACCTGCGTAGAGACAAAGCCCCCCTTTTTATATGGCAGTAGATGCTTCTGGAGACTGACGAGTGTCAGGGAATGTCGGGTGTCAGAATTTGTTTGGCGGTGAATGGCACATGGCACCTTCCTATAGGTCGGCGGAAGGATCGAGGTGTCGCGAGCCTTAGACCGTTAGTATATTCCCTGACGTACAGTGATTATTCTCTGACAGGTTGTTACGATTCCCTGACTTAACTGTCGTATAGCGCATGTCCACCCAGATTTGTCGAACAGGAACTAGGTCTTCATACCTATGAGCCTTTACCTGTGGATGTAGACCTGTATTCTATAGCTTTGTTTGCCTCTTCGTAAATCCAGACCTGTATGTCCAGCCTTGTCCTATGTGTCTTGTCTTGTGAACTCCTGACTTGCTTCACCTTGTAAGTCATGACCTGTATGCCTTAGTCTGATTCCTCTTATCCTGAATCCCGACCTGTACGCCTTAGTCCGATTCCATCTGTCTCGACATGTACGCTTTGATCCGTTTATCCTGCTCTGCCAGTCTATGAGTACTGACCTGTAATCCATGGTTTGCATATCCCGACCTGTACGCTTTGATCTGTCTATCCTGCTCTGCCAGTCTATGAGTACTGCCATGTAATCCATGATTTGCATATCCCGACCTGTACGCTTTGGTCCATCTATCCTGCTCTACCAGTTTATGAGTCCTGGCCTGTAATTCATGATTTGCATATCCCGACCTGTATGCTTTGATCTGTCTATCCTGCTCTGACAGTCTATGAGTACTGCCATGTAATCCATGATTTGCATATCCCGACCTGTACGCTTTGGTCCATCTATCCTGCTCTACCAGTTTATGAGTCCTGGCCTGTAATTCATGGTTTGCATATCCCGACCTGTACGCTTTGGTCTGTTTATCCTGCTCTGCCAGTCTATGAGTACTGCCATGTAATCCATGGTTTGCATATCCCGACCTGTACGCTTTGGTCCGTCTATCCTGCTCTGCCAGTCTATGAGTACTGCCCTGTAATCCATGGTTTGCATATCTCGACCTGTACACTTTGGTCCGTCTATCCTGCTCTGCCAGTCTATGAGTCATGACCTGTAATTCATGATTTGCATATCCCGACCTGTATGCTTTGGTCTGTCTATCCTGCTCTGCCAATCTATGAGTATTGCCCTGTAATCTATGGTTTGCATATCCCGACCTATATGCTTTGGTCCGTCTATCTTGCTCTGCCAGTCTATGAGTCTTGACCTGTAATCCATTGTTTGCATATCCCGACCTGTACGCTTTGGTCCGTTTGTCCTGCTCTGCCAGTCTATGAGTCTTGACCTATAATCCATGGTTTGCATATCCCGACCTGTACGCATTGGTCGTATCCTGTTCCGCAGGTCTATAAGTCCTGACCTATATTGTAGGTTCTAACTTGTATCGTATGTTCCAACCTGTACGTCCTGATCCGTGTTTTTACTGACCCAGTAGGCCTGACCTCTGAGTACCATATGGGCTCAACCACGACGACTCTGTACTCCCGCTTTTTGACCTACATGCAGGCCGACCTCTTGACCACCCCGTAGACTTGACTTTTGACCGCCACGTAGGCAGACTTTTGACTATTACGTAAGCCTAACTGATGACCGTCACGTAAGTTTGACTTCGGACTGCCACGTGAGCTTGACTTTTGACCATCCCACAGACTTCACTTTCGATCACATCAACTATCTGACCCCACGATTATGCACCGTATCAACAGGTTTGTCAAGTGTTGAAACCAAATCTCCCAAGCAATGGAAAGCATGTACTCTCACCTGTAATTTGAAAAAAGATGAAATGTAAACTCCCTAGAAAGCTAAGCTGAGAATAACCTTTATCATTCCTATTATTGTAAAGCAAGACACACAACAGAATCACATGTAAAAAATTTACTTTGGTTATACTCATGTCAGTCAATGAAAATTTGAAATTCAGGAGCAATCCTAAACTTTCAGTGATGCATGGTATAGAACAAATTGGTGCCAGAACCAGCACAAAAATCTAATATGCATGTATTTGGGACAAATAACTAGGTAAACAATTATGCAGCTGATATAGACCAGTATCGTGCCAAACTTGTCCAAAGAAGGAAATGACTGCTACCACATGCCCCAAGGATAGAAACAGTTGGCTATAAATTTTTTACTTACAGAAGCAACTGTTGTTTTCAGAGCCGAACTGGGAACACGAGGCGCCATGGCTTGTTTCACTAACTGTGAAAGAAAACACAGAAACAATCAGCTATATTACAACAACAGGGGAAATGGAATAATCAACAAAGTATAGACAACTAGCCAAATATAAATCAGTTTATCATGCAAAGGATCTATAAATCTTTCAACTGAAATAAAGTGAAGTAAATTATAACTGCAGAACATGTAGGTCCCACTACAATACATTGAAACATGGTGATAGTCATCATTATTGATAATCTATATTAGTGTGTATATTATAAACAAGTTGCTAGAAGTAGAAATGACAGAAGCCGATTCAATTGCCATATTTTGGCTAACAAGTGCTGTTTTATCAACTCTAACGAAGAGAGGATAGAAGTATACCTAGTTTGCAATGATAGCAAATGTAAGCGGGATAGGAAAATAAGATGTGGGTGTTATAGGGGCAGCAAAAAATTATATATTAATGACTAATGATAAAGGGAGAAGAAAGAAGAAAATTATTTATCAAGAAAATGAAAAATAGAAACAGTTTCATAAATTTTGAGATTAACCTATAACCTCACAGGTTTAGGTAATATTTATCTTCAAAATTATAGCATGGACAGTTTTGTTAGGCAAACAAAATAAGCTAGCCATTGACTACAACACTCTTTATCTTAGAGACCAGTATTATTGTTATTTTCTACCAACATTTTCCCTTCTTTGTCTTCTAAACTTCTGTAAGAAAAGAGAGAATCCTAGGTAATGCACATTAGCTATTCGGCATATGAAATTTTAATTTCAAGTCTTATTTAATATATTTTTTCACATGTGCTTTATTGTTTGTTATATCTGGTGCAAATCTAAATTGTTTGTTATTGTCAGATTTATCAAAGTTAATACACCTCGTTAACTTTAATTACTTGAATAAAGTATAGTATTTTCTCTGTGTTAGGTATCAGAGTGGATCCTCTCCTGGGCAAGGGTCTTCCAAATCCCATAGTTGGAATCGCCACAGCATTGGCACGCCATGCCTTGGCTCATCCTCAATGCGACTCCTGCAAATAGCCTCTCATTGTTGTGCCGACTCTTTTCTTTTCTACAGTTGCTTATGGCTTCACATTGATTGCCACAGGCAGTCCGACAACACAGTTCTCATCGCAATGCAGCCCATTGCAACTGCTTGCATTCACAGATCTGCAACCCTGTGAGGCAGTCCATTGCTTCTCTGTTGTTCTTCTTCAACACTAACCATGACTGCCTCGAAATTGCAGCAGAACTTCCACTCTTTTCTCACCTGCAGAAGGATTGTCGTGCCCAACACAACCACCACCTTATTATCAGTATTTTTTTTTCATCATGGCACTGGTGAAGGTCCAAATTTGACAGTTGTAATCCACCCTTATCTGTGGAATAGAAAGTTCTCTTGGTCGAAGATGTGCAGCAAGTGTGGGATTTAGGCAAATCATGGCCAAGCATAGTGCACCCTTTCTCCCATCATGACCCTGATTAGAACTGAGCTATATATATATATATATATAAGGTGAGAATAAAAGGAATCTATAGGAGTAGTTACAAAAGGTCAATCAAAAGAAATAGAAAAAAGAGGACAGTAGGAAACAGTGAAAGAGAGAATGTATAAAATAAGAGGGACCAAGTTTTTAAAAAAAGACAATTATAGTATTTATTTTCACAAACTACATCTCAAGTCTTCCTCTCCCCTCTTGTTCAACTTGAGTTAATATACAGATAAAATCTTTATTTTTCCATCACTTTCCATCCATCATTCATCATCTATCATCCATCTTTTGATAAATTGTCTACATACTAAGATGAGATTAATTATTGTTTCTTTCAATATCACTCTTCTCTCAGGATTGATGTCTCTCTTCACATCTTCTCCCACTCCCAAAATAATCAAAAATTCAAATCTCCTCTTAGAATTTCTACTTTCATAGAGTAGATGTTAGAACACTAAGCTCACTTGTCTAAACCACTATTGCATTCTTTTTGTTGGTCATAACTTCAAAAGACATCTCATCTCTCAGAGTAATGTCAGAATTTACTTGATCTCCCTTGAATTATTTACTCACCACAAAAGTAGAATTAATAACCTTAAAACAGTCCACATGCTGTTTCATTAAGTAGAAATAAAAACCTTAAAAACAGTTCACATGCTGTTTCTCTTTGTTAACAAACTTCAGAATTACCTTCAGCTTGTGAGGGAGTTGGAGAAAATTATACTAAGGATTCAAGAAGACTTTACTCATTTGAAGATCAGATCAGCTCATACTTAAATCAATTCCAGCCATTAATTCTTTAAAGATCAAACCATCATGCCGCGTGACCAAAAATTTATCTACTGTTGTACCAATATTGCATATTCATCTTCATCAAGCATCTTAGTCAGCTCCTTTTTTTCCTCTTTGTTAAATCTTTTCTATTTTACATAACAAGTTACACAGATCAATATATGCTCAATTTGAGAGAATGTCAGAGTTGAAAGAATTAATAGTAAGATGTATCATGGTTAGGGCCACATGGGATATTATAAATTTATAATATTAGGTGTTATGAAAGACTAGTAAATATGATAGTGTTCTCTAATATACTTGCAAATAATCCAATAATTTCCTTCTCAAATGTTATGAATGATCTTGGCTCATGATTCAAAAAAGAGTTATCCCTCCAACTCTCAAGTAAATCGTCCTGGCGACTATAGATCTCTATCTCAAATTCTCAATATTCTAAACCTTGTGAATAACCGTAATTCATCCAAATCAACAGCATAACTAGAGACAGTGAGATTACTAGCAAAAGATTTTTACCAAGTAAAAAACAGTTGGTGTGACTACCACCATCGAAGAGGAAAAAAAAATCAAATGCCAACAATTTTATTGCCAAAATTATAGAATAAATTGAGCCAAAAGCAGGGCTGAAGTTTTCAACAAAAGGTTAACAATTTAGACAAGTTATATTGCCCTATTGCAATGATAAACCAATAAAAGCATGACTTAGTTTTGCCAGATACAATAGTAGGACAGCGTTGATAAAGTACTTGATTACAGAAGAAAGTTATCACTGCTATTAATGAAGATGTTAAAATCAAAAGGTCACAATTCAATCAAACTTCAATATAGATCCATGAGAAGAAAAAGAAACTAATCACAATATTTCACAAAAAAAATATAGCTGTATTCAGGTTTAATTTGTGCTTGTTTGCCTAAGATTTTTGAATCATTGAAAATTTTTTACCATCCGCCTTAATTGATTCTATAAATTCACGTTCAATATTTGTCATACATTTTTAACAAATTGGAAAAAAAAAATTTGATGTGGGAGACAGGACGATCCACTAATAATGCTTCATAAAAGATTTAATACTTGCAAATGCATCTCAAGTATCATGACCTTCAAACTCATCACTTTTATAAAAAAAGTTAACATTGTCTGTGCATATGAAAGATAAGGATTTGGACCTGCACATCAAGTTGCCTTAACAAGGGAACAGTCCTCTGCAAAACCTCTTCTTGTATACAGGGATCACTATCATCAAAAGCTCGAACAAACAAGGGAAGTACATGAGGTATCAAGTCTTGTTGGCTGACCTGGAAAAGTGCATTCAGCGTGAGGCAATGTTTTGTAACTGCCAAGTACATAAAAGCAGACTGATACACCAATCATATAGCAGAATAGCAATAGCACATCAAAAAATCATCAATTACCATGCTCTATAGAGATTCTAATTAAAGGAAACTACATGACAAAAATCTGCAAACCATCATCTAAAAGTAAAATTTGCATTTCAGCAGAAAAGATTACTTATGAACAATAACAGGCCCTCAAATAGAATTACAAAAAAAAAAATGAAGCATAGTGGCTATTTAAATTTACCAATATCTTCAAACAAGGTGAGTATACAAAGTAAAGTTAAAAAAAGGTAGATATAGCTGATCTAACAACTATGTCTAATATCTTGGAGCAAGCAGAAAGGGCGAGAGGAGAGCTAGAAGAAGCTCAAAACGAACTCTTAGCCGGCAATGGGACATCTAGTGATTATGGGTCTTTGAGAAAGAAGGCCACACTCCTTGCGGAGGCGGAGAAGATGTTGTACAAACAAAGAGCCAAGAGTGAGTACTTAAAGAAAAGTGACAAGTGTACCAAGTTGTTCCATGCCCTAGTGAAGCGCAACGATAAGAGGAATGTCATCTTAACACTCATGAAACAGTCTAGGAACAAATCTCAAGTTTGGAAGATGTTGCTAATGAATTTGTGGGGGTATTTCCAAGGATTATTTGACAAAAGGAGAAATGTATGTTGCTGAACAGTAGCTCCATCACCGGCTGGAAATTGTCGAAGAAACAATGGACAGGTTGATTGTACTGGTTACTTATTGGGAGTGATAAGGCTCCTAAACCCGACGGATATAATACAAAGTTCTTTACTTTAGCATGAGACACAGTTGGGGGTGATGTGGTGGCGGCAGTCGAGGAGTTCTTCCATCATGGTAGACTTCTCAAGCAATGAAACCATACTTTGATCGTTTTAGTACCCAAATCTTATCACTCTTCAAAAGTTGCTGATTTCTGACCAATTTCATGTTGTACAATCTTCTATAAAATCATCTCAAAGGTATTGGCAGGTCGACTAGCAAAGGTTATGGATAGTTTGTTAAATCCGGCACAAGTGGCATTTGTTCGGGATCGATTCATTGGAGAGAACATCAACCTTGCCTAAGAATTATTGAGGAAGTATGCTCACAAGAGGATATCTCCAAGATGTATGATCAAAGTGAATTTAAAGAAGGAATTTGACAATGTTGATTGGAGCTTTCTTGTGTCGACACTAGTTGGTTATGGTTTTCCCAACAATTCCAAGGATGGATTCAAGAATGCATCTCCACGGTCACGTACTTGATAAGCATCAATGGAAGTATACATGGATTTTTTGGAGGAAGAAGAGGATTGATGCAAGGGGATCCCTTATCCCCTCTATTTTTCGGCCTAGTCTTGGAGGTCTTCTCAAGGACGTTGAAGGAGGCATTACAGCTATCCTGATTTCATTTTCATCCTAAGTGTAAGGAGGTACAACTCACTCACTTGGCGTATGCGGATGATCCATTGATGTTCACGAGAGCGATACCTCTACCATCACGATATTGGCGGATGTACTAGAAGATTTTAGCAACAAGGCGAACTGCGGGCCAACCCATTGATGTCTAACATCTATATGGCCGGCGTGGATGAACAAACTTGGCAAAGAATTCTGCACATAACTGGTTTTCAACAAGGGAAGTTCCATTTTGGTATCTTGGTATTCCTCTAGCCATGGAGAGGTTACGTATTGTGAATTATGGCTCTTTGCTTGAAGCAGTATCAAAGAAGGTGGCGTCTTGGCCAAAACATATATTATCATACGCTGGAAGATTGGAGTTGGTAAGATCGGTATTACAAGGTGTGGAGTGCTATTGGCTATCTATACTTCCAATGCCAAGTGGTGTAATTGACAAATTATATGGTCTTTGTCTGTCTTTCATGTGGTCCACCAAACATATCTCTTGGGCAACAATATGTCTACCGAAAGATGAAAGGCGGCTATGGGCTTCGGGATCTATGGACGCTATGGAACATCAAAAGTCAAATTGACTCGTTATGGGTAAGATGGGTGCCACACTACTAGTGTAGATTTTTGGCAATGGTGCGGTAACGCATCATATTCTCCATTAATGAAGAGGTTATCACATATTAGAGATGATCTATTGCGAAGATTGGGGAGACAAGGTGATGTGAACATGAAGTTAATTGATTGGTTTGCAGAGGAAAAGAAAGGGTGGTAATGCGTACGAACTGTTCAAACAGTGCACGATGGAGGTGTTTTGGATGCCAGTCGTGTGGAGGGCTAGATTGATGTCTAAGCATCAGTTTACTTGGTCATGGACGGTTGAGGACGGCGAACACGATGACTTATGAGGCTTACAAAATATGTTCCTTATGCAAACAACAAGATGAGTCCAACGGTCACATCTATTTTCGCTACTTGATCACAGAAGGGAACTGTGGGATAACGTGAGGTGTTGGTTGGGATTTCGACATCGAATCAATTCTGTTCAACGGCTATTCAGGGCCCTTCGAAGGTGGCATCGAAGCAATGGTAGGCTAACGAAGGCACTACTTAGCGATCTCTTGCATGGTTTACCTCTTGTGGCAAGCACGGAACAAAAACCAGTTTGAAGGGGAAGCACCGTGTGTAGCAGTGCTGTTCCGGAAAATTCAAATTCATATGTGTTGATTTGTAGATGTTTAGAGTTGGTACTTGTTATGATGTGTTTAAGTTGTGTGGTGTAGTATGTCTCCTTGTGTGGTTATGTTTGGCCGCAAGGGGTATGATGTTTTGTGGGTCATGTGATGTGTGTGGTGAATGATGTCTCCTTGTGTGGCTGGGTTTGCCGCGAGGGGTTATGATGTTTGTGGTTTTGTGGGTCATGTGATGACCTTGCGTGGTTGTGCTAGCCCGCAAAGGTTATGATGTTTATGTGGTTTAGTGGTCATGTCTCCTTACGTGAATTGTTTGCCCACAAGGTTTGCAAACACTTCTGTTTTTGATTGGTAGACGTCTAGAGTCTATATTAGTTTGATCATTGGGATTTTTATATATATTTACATTCCCCACCCCCACGACAACAAAAAAAAAACTTGTTTTATTTTTTAAAAGTAATCATGTGCTATGAAAGGGAAAAAAAAAAACAGCTATATCTAAGCTTACACGAAGCTCTATTTGTTTACAAATTAATGCAAAGGGAACTTGGCATTTCGTTCTTTCAAGACATTTTTTCACTTTAAAACTACTAGATGATAGCTTAACACAACGGTAAAGAACTACATGAATATGATAAAAAAATTCATGCATTAATCTGCAACTAAACCCTGAAAATAACTACAAGAGTTAATATCATGAAGGACAATCAAGGAGTAACACCAACGATTGAAATACCGTTTCGTGCCGAGCGACACGAATGGTTTTTACCGTTCCACTTGGGGAGCAAAACCGACACAATAAACTCCCCAATTTTGTATGCGTCAACAGTGCGTCACGCGCGTGCATCACGTGTATGCGTCATGTGACAGGAGCTTCTCGGAGGCATCCCACGACGCTTCCGGCGTCGGAAGCGTCCTGCGACACATCCAGCACGGGAAGCGTCCATGGGTGATGTCACGAGTGATATCACTATGCAAAATTAAAATTGTTATCTATTTAATTTAAACAATTCTCAACTAAATGTGATATTTCGAAGAGGCTTTCATAAATCCTAATTAAATTATTCCAATAAAATATATAAAACATATATTTAAAATTTTAAAAAAATTATTAATTTACTAATTGATATTCTGAAATTATTTTTACCTTTATTAATTTCATTTAAAATTTCTAAAAATTTATAATAAATCAAATTTATATTCTGATAATTTTTTTATTATTTTATCTTTATTTACTTTTAAATTTTTAATTGATATTCTAATATTTTTTTACTATTTTAAATATATATTATTTAAATTAATAATTAATTAAATGAATAAATAGTTAATTTATATAATTATTATATATAAAATAGCGTCTTTGTATTAATTTATATAATTATGATTATTTAATCTGAGCATTGGAAAACTATATAGTTGACCTAAGTAGAATATTATGAGAATCAATATTTCCATCTAATTCATAGCACTCTTTTGGTATTATTAAGGTAACATAGTATGATGTATAAATTTTAATTCGAATCATTGATAGATCAATTTTCTTTAAAAAAAATTATATTTAATTATTTTTTCTAACAATATTAAGTTGTATAATAATGGAGAACTTCTATAAAATTAATATACAACTTATTTTTAAATTATATACAATAAATATATTTATCTAATAATTAGTATATATAAATAAAAAAAAATCAAAATTGTATTAGTACGGCACGATACGATACCGAAACTGTATTATTCTGGTCTAGGACTGAAACCTCGGTACGGGTCGAGATTTTAAACTTTGAGTAATGCAGTTGATTGTTTACAAGGATTTGAAAAGCTGATGTGCCATTAAAATTCGATGTATACAGAAAACATGAGTGACAAGGCTATCACACTATCATATGAAGTGCAATACAAAGTTTAAAATGTTTTAGCAATCATCAAAACCATCACTTGATGCCAAACATGCTCTACAGATTCAACTGGACATTTGAAAATCTATATCATTCGGCATATGTAAAATATTCTTTACCATTGCCTAGAAAAATTATCAAAAACAAAAGAAATATGAAAGTTTGTATCACAGAGTAGAAGTAGAATTATGGCCTATATCTACAGAATTTAAGAGTTACCAAATTGATTTACCTTGTGAGTAATAAGCTCTGCATTCTTTACAAGTAAAAGAAGTGTTTCTCCTGATGCATAACTTAGAATTGGAACAAGTGCAGGCAAAGTTGAATGCTCAAAATCATTTTTTTCCTGCAAGAACAACAGTTAGCATGCTTTTATTCTGCTTAAATAGAGTATATTTCAAATGGATGATAAAGATCACGTGTGAAACGCCACTAAAACACCAAATAATAAGTTTTCTAAAATTATTAGTCACTTGCTGAGATACATAGTTATTTATCTAGAATTCACCTGCCCATATCTTGCCATTTTGTAATGGTAGCAAGTGAAGAGCAATGGATGCGCATAACAAGGGATTCAATGCAATGAGTGACAAATAACAAAAACACAGCTACAAGTAAAATAAGCAAATCAAACATTGAAGTTGGGTACTACAGTCTAACTGGGAAGTTCCAATTCGTTCTTTTTATGCTTATACCTATGTTCTTAAAAAAATCAAGTCAATGACCTTTGTTTAAATGATTTTGATGTCTCTTACCATTTCTTAATCTTTTCTAAAAAGGAGCATTTTATATGCCAGGGGTTTTTTTTTCCTGTGCTTATCTAGAAACCTCTAGTTTAACAACACCAAAAACCACGAATATGCAAAATATTTTAATCAACTACCACAGAAAAAGACAAGTTCAAAGGAATCATTGGATTGCTCCTCCAGTTAATACACAACTTACAAAATAATTCCTTATGACCATAGTACCAGTTATGGTTGCAATGTACTCTTAAGATCCAAAAATGAGGCGATCCATTCAAATATTCTTCAATTGCTCATTTAATTTAAAATCCTAACTTTATTTTCTCTAGAATTAATTATTCCCTTTTATTTTTTTCAACAATTCATTATTT
Source organism: Zingiber officinale (assembly GCF_018446385.1). NCBI lineage: Eukaryota > Viridiplantae > Streptophyta > Magnoliopsida > Zingiberales > Zingiberaceae > Zingiber > Zingiber officinale. The sequence goes on from NC_055994.1 coordinate 139,673,158, forward strand.
TCTTTAGAACCAGAAGCCTTTTAATACATGGTTTAAAGTCTTAAGCCATGTCAGCCATCATTGTCAAAAATACCATTCTGCTCCTGAACCGCGATGTAGAGTGGAGTTGGCATAACAATCTCTTTGGCATCCTTGTGATCCCTCCTCCTCCTGTTAGCAAGGAGATCTCTCACAATTACTGTCACCATTCTCCTTGAGAGGAGAATTGTTGTCCAGAATCACTGTCAACACTGTGGTTTTCTCGCCATTCTGATCTCTGATTCTTCTGTCCTAGTGATCTATTCAGGTTCCTAAGATGCACTCCACGTAAGCTCCTTCTCACATTAGAGTCTACAATCTGGTGTCAGTAACTCCAATGAGAAGAAAGAAAAAGTGCTTACCTAGATTTTAGAGCTTTCCTACGTTCATCTTTCTCTTCATTGAGTTCCAACACCAAAATGGCACAAAGTGTCTTGTTCTGGTGAGGGACTGAAACCACAACTCATAAGGAGATTCTAAAGCTTGCTCTAATGTTCTTGTCCAGAAGCCTTTAATTATTGCATAGAAAAAAAATGAATATGCCAAATATTTTAATCAACTGTCAAAGTAAAAGACAAATTGAAAGGAGCCTTTGAATTACTCCTGAAGACATAGCACAACATGCAAGATAATTCCTTTATGACCTTATTACTAGTTATTGTTACAATGTAGTGATGTACTGATAGGATACTAAAAGGAGATTGATTCAAATAAACCTTCAATTGTTCATTCAATTTACAAAAGATCTTCCCTTATTTTCTCTACTAAGTGTTATTTTCTATTAATTTATTTAAAATTAGCAACCTCTTGTATGTGTATAAACAACCATGGATCTAGTCCTTTCGGGACGGTGCGATGGTTAAGACATGGGGTGTTGTCACATGAGGTCTTGGGGTCGAAACTCGGCGTGACCGAGCATGACCTCCCCCATGTTTTGGCCATTTGTATTAATGTCTAGTAGTCACCCGTGATTTACCTCTTCCGTGTTGGCCTAGGGACGGGTTGGCGGGGGCGCTGGGGGCGAGCGAATCGCCTTTTGCCACATAAACAACCATGGATCTGTTCCCTTGGATGGGTCTAGTAACTAGTACATGAGATGTTGCCACAATGAGGTCTGGGGTTCGAATCTCGGCAAAGGTGAGGTAAATACCTCCCTTATGTGCTAGTCACTATTCCAAAGACTAGTAGCCGTCCGTGATTTACCTCCTCTGTATTGGCCCTGGGACGAATTGACGGGAGCGCTGGAGACGAACGTATTCGGTTTTTTTTTTTTTTTTTTTTTGGGCCACAATAAACAACCATGGATCTTTAAGGTCATTAGTGAAGTAATATAGAATTTGGCATCTGAAGGTAGATTCCTTCAAAGTGTAATAATTCCCATTCCTCTCCATTTACTGACATTCTCCCCTTAGATAGGACTTGGGGTCTTATCATGTATATACTGAGTTTTATAGTGTATGTATGAACAGCATGCTGCCATTCTTCTCTCCCCGTACTATCGCTAATAGTGTCAATGAATACAAGATTTCTCTAGTTGACCTTGCAGGCACACAGTTGTATTGTCATACAGAAATACAAATCTAAGTTAGTGTATGGCTTCTGGTCAATCACCCTCTTCATAAAGTCTATGAGTAACTCAAAAATAATTCTAAGAAGAACATCTATGAGTAGCTAATTAGTTATTTCCTAATAATTCAAAGTTAGAACAATTTTGCACATTCAAATATTCTTATATATTGATTGCTAGAAAGCTTCCCGTCTGGTGGACAAAAACTTATATCAATAGGGTCAAATTTAACTTTATAATTAGAAGAGAGATTATCATGTTGCTTGGTAAAGTATATCACCAGAAGGGTAAGCCTACTGAGAAAACAGGAGTCCTTCAAATGGTACTAAGAAAATTTTGAAAGAATACTACAACTACAACAACAACAAAATCTTATCTTATTAGATGAGATCGGCTAAATTTTTTTATGAAAGAATAATAACAAAAAAAGATAGAGAAACATACCAGCTAAATAACACAGATTGTAGAAATAAATAAATAAATAAACACTGAATATATAACTTCGCCAAAATTAGTGAAATTACTAATGAAAATCTGCTCTTACGTAATAAATTGAACAAATAACTTGCTTGTAATGTTTGTTGTAAGATAGGGAACTGTGAAAAGAAAAAGGCAAATAACAAGAATTTGTGTACATTTTACCTGGGAGTCAGCTATTTTAAGAATCATTGGTTGTATTACCATATTCGGCAGCACAGCACAAAGTGGTGGAAGAACCTCCAAGTAAGAGAGATTATTTAAAAAGTAGGCAATAGAATAACTGTCCATAAAAATAAAGTCTCCATTAACATTATAATCATCCTACTAGGGGAGGGGTAATATTCACAGTTCACAAATATTATGGTTGGTCCCATGAAACCTAGGAATCTAGGGTTGAAAAATTCAGATACCTCTCTGAAATACTAGGGTAAGTCTTCATATACTAAACTTAACTGCTCATAAACATAAAGTCTCCATTAACATTATAATCATCCTACTAGGGAAGGGGTAATATTCACAGTTCACAAAATATTATGGTTGGTCCCATGAAACCTAGGAAGCTAGGGTTGAAAAACTCAGATATCTCTCTAAAATACTAGGGTAAGTCTTCATATACTAAACTTCAACATAGCCCCATTGTTGGAACCTCATTCTTCAGTTTTAGGCCGGCTGGTGAAAAAAATATATCAGGCTCATTGTCCAGCTATCTCATCAGTCATCAACATAATTGGAGGGGACAATTGCAAAACATATCTCAACCTTTATCACATTCAATAAATTTATCATCACCTTTAATTTTAACAAATTTATTCTCATTTCATATCCTATTTAAAACTCCGTCCATGACGACCGGTCATGACCGATCCCAAGTCCGAATAAATGAGGAGGGTTACGTTAGGTTGTCAGCCGGTGTTAAAACTATGGTAAATATTTAATGAATTGATCCATTAAACTATTGTGCTAATGCTAGGTTGTTCCCCGGAAGGAACGTGTTTCAGGGTCCGACTGTAACGTTTCGACAATGACCACTACATCTCTAGAACTCGGGTGTAGTGCTAAATATGCAAGAGTTCGCGTTACATGGTACAACTATAATGTATTAGTAAGGAGTGCTACATCTCCATAAGAACTTGGATGTAGTGTTAAATAGGCAAGAGTTCTCACACCATAGCAAGTAGGACTAGATTAAGCTACTAAATCAAGGTCTTGGGACGACTTAGATGAAATATTACAAAATATTCAATCAAATGAAATGATTTTAATAGGAGATTATCTAAATGGACATGCTGGAGTGAAAAATGAGGAATATGAGAGGCTACATGGGAGTTATGAGTTTGGAACAAGAAATGAAGAAAGGAAAACTATATTAGATTTTGTTATAGCATATGACCTTATATTAGCTAATACGTTTTTTAAGAAAAGAGAAGATCACTTAGTCACCTTCAAAAGTGGGAATACTAAATCGCAAATTGACTTTCTTATGGTTAGGAAAAATGATAGAAAGATTTGTAAAGATTGCAAAGTCATCCCTGAAGAAAGCTTAACTACCCAACATAGGTTAGTAGTGTTGGATGTACGCCTTAAACAAAGTATTAATAGAAAGAAAATATATACAATTCCTAGAATTAAGTGATGGAAGTTAAAGGATGGGAAGCAAAATAAATTTAAGGAGAAGATAGAAGTACAAGCATTAGGTGAAATATACGATGACTCTAATACAACATGAGATAAGATGATATCAAAGTTTAAAATAGTAGTTAAGAGTGTACTCAGTGAGTCAAAGGGGCATGCACCACTAAGTAAGGAATCTTGGTGGTGGAATGAGAAAGTACAAGAGAAAGTGAAGGAAAAAATGAATAGCTTATAAGGAATTATATATTTATAAGAACGAAGAAAATTTAAAAAAAAATATACAATAGTCAAGAAAGAAGCTAAGAAAGTAGTGAGCGAAGTAAAGAATGAAACTTTTAAACGATTATATTAAAAATTAGATACAAAGAAGGGAAAAGAGATATTTATAGAATAACTAAAGTGAGAGAAAGGAAAACAAGAGATCTTATCCAAATAAAATGTATTAAAAAAAAAATGTGGAACCGCCACATCAGCGGCCCCCCTAGAGCCGGTCCCACGGATATGGAGGGAGGTAAATGCAGGTAAAATAAAATGTATTAAAGATGAATGTAATAGGGTATTAGTAAACGATGGAGAAATAAAAGAGCAGTGAAAGAGATATTTTCATCAACTTTTTAATGAAGTTTTAGGTGACCAACTTAACTTAGGTAATTTAAGTAAGTCAAATGAGCATAGAAATTTTAATTTTAATTTTTATTATAGAATTCAAACTTCAGAAGTAGAATAAACTTTAAATGGGATGCACAATGAAAAAACCATTGGACCAAATGATATTCCGATAGAGGTATGGAAGTGCCTAGGGAAACAATGTATTGAATGACTTACAAAATTATTTAACATGATATTGAAAATGAAAAAAATGTCTAATCAATGGAAGATAAGTACTTTAGTTCCCTTATATAAGAACAAGGGAGATGTACAAAATTATGCAAATTATAGGGGTATTAAACTAATGAGTCATACCATAAAATTTTGAGAAAAAGTAATAGAAAGAAGATTAAGAAAGGAGACCACAGTGACCAAAAATCAATTTGGGTTCATGCCTGGAAGGTCGACAATAAAAGTTATACATTTTATTAAACAATTAATTGAAAAATATTGGAAGAAAAAATAAGATCTACACATGATATTCATTGACTTAAAAAAAGCTTATGATAGAGTCCCAAAAAATTATATGGAGAATTCTAGAAAAGAGAGGTGCTAGCGTAATATATATTGAACTAATTAAGGATATGTATGAGGATGTAACAACTAGAGAGCTGTTTAACCGTGAGGTGTTGCGAAGGGGATAAAATTTTATCCCCCTCCAGGCGCCTGGAACCCTTCCATGTGCTCCGACTAAGGCTATAAATACAACTTTGGTCCAAGAAGCTAAGAACAACAAGCATTTTGAGAAACAACACTTGTACGCTTCTAGTTTTCATTTAGTTTCTTCTTTTTGTGCAATCATTGCTATAAAGAGGCTTCTCCGCTTGAAGGAGATATTAGTACGCTATACTTCCTTGGATTAACAACATCCCCGCTTGTAACCAAGTAAAAACTTCTGTGCCTCTGTCTTTTGATTTCTTTATCATTTCTTATGCAAGTGTTTTTTAAGTTATAAGTCGAGAAAGGTTCTCTTGTTTGATTTTGTGCAGGGGCTATTCAACCCCCCTTTTAGCCGACCGCTAATGGTCCTAATAAGTGGTATCAGAGTGAGGTTCGCTTCAGGAGGACTAACCATTGAACGAAGCACAAGAAATGATCGGACCAATAATTTATCCACCAAAGTTCGAAGGGGAGTTCGCGAGCTAGAAAAAGAGAATGGAGGTATTTTTCAAAACAGACTTCGATTTATTATTAATAATGGAATTCGATTTTGAAGCGCCCGAAGGCAAGCAAAAATATAAATGGACAAAGAAGGAATAAATAGAGTTCGTGGCAAACGGCAAAGCAGAGTTCCATTTGCTGAGCGTCTGATACACTCTTGATTTGCCAATTTTTTTTACTATTTTTTTCTCTGTTTTTCCACTTCAATTTCAGTTTTCACACTTCAATTCCATCATTTTGAAACTCAAATAATCTCACATCAACTAGCCAAGAAGAGTTCCCTCCCCCACACTTAAAGTATTGCCCGTCTCGGACAATGAAACACAACATGTATAAAATGACTTGATACTCTTCAATCTACTGATCTTGTTCTCATTCTGCAGATTTTTGTACCCATGAAAATTCAATTTCAAGAGAATACACTCAATAATTGTACAACCGGAGCTCCAAGATATCAATGACAAGAATTAGCACATAGAACTCTCACAAGCATTAGAAGGAATGCAATGCAATCACATTAAAGGAATCCAATCTTAATTCATTATAATTTCTCCTTTCATGGTTTGTTCTATACACCTTTGGATTTCTGAAATTTCTGTACAGAAAATGCAATAGACTCAATTTGGTTTCCTTGCACTGAACTGATCATTTCAAAAAGTTGTCAGCATGTGCATCACTATTGAATCCACAGATCTCTGAAATCACATGCACCAAAATTCAGTAACTTAGTTCACAAATCCAGGATTACAGCAATTCTGATTTCCTGCATTCCAGAGATAAAATATATTCCTTATATCATCTATACTTCAGACTTCATCTAAATTCTGATGTATATATCTCAATTGGTCCAGCCATCAATTTGCTCCCAGGAATTCAGAAATCTTCACTGGATCAGTTTCAATGACTTATAGAATCCTGATTTTGGAAAATTTCAAACTTGAATTACCAGTATCTTCCAAAAAGAAGCAAAACAATTAGCATTAAAGCATCAACTTTTTAATTCTACAAGTTCTCTTCATTTTTCTTCCTCTGTTTCTATTATTTCCCTGTGGTTTTTCTGGTAAAGAGCAGAACTAAGACTAGGCACAAGATTATTCCCTTTGTCTTCCTTCATCCTTGACATCAAACTTACAGAAATGAACAATTTCAGAATTGAACTTTGCTATAAATGAGTTGCAGCCTCATCATTCTGCATTTCTGCACTTCCTCTATCCTCTTAGTTCCAGAATTTTTTTAAATCTGCAAATGGTACATAAATCCAGCAATTCAACAATTTGTTCCTACATTAATCCCTACTCAGGTTGGTTTCAGGAATCCTGTAAGATAATTCTGGAATTGATTTCACTTCTACATGTTCTATAAAATTCCAGCCGAGTAAATGGACAACAACAAACTTCCAGAATAAATTCTTGAAACTCATACCAACTTCTTGAATTCTGCACTGCATTTCAGTAATCAGAAAACAGCTTCAGCAGATCCAGCTCTGTATCCCAGCAACCACACCTTTTATTTCTTTCTTTCATTCTGCAGATTTTTTGTATTGTTGCTTTGTTTTCTGTTCCATTGAATTTGCATCCATCCATGATCCATTTCGATTCCTGATCAGAAACTTGTAACAAGAATTTGCCTGCATCATGCTTAAATTGACACATTCATTTACAGCTTTTATGAATATACTGCCAACAGCAATTAAGAAGACCTTAGGTAAACTAAACAGCAATAAGATGTAGCAATAAGTTTCAAAATCTGTAAGTTAAGGTAGTTGCAACTTATATCATGGAACAAAGAATTAAGCACACCACAGATTGCCATTGGCACACAACACTTTCAGTTGATACATAACAAAACAATTTCAGAATAAATGCTCAGAAATTCCAATCCATTCCTGTTCTCTGCATTCCAATTCAGAATAAAACTGATATTCAAATATCTTGTATTCTACCTTAGCAGTAGCACGATGTCACATTGTTAAAGGAGCAAACAAAATTTTGATGTCAAAATTACAGCACAATTCGTAATACTGCACTGCAATTTCATTACAGAATCGAGTGCTAAGTTCCAGCTTCAACTATAAATCTGATTTGTATTCAAATTTCAGTCTAAAAATCAGGTAGACTTAGTGAATCAAAATCAGTATACATCAACACTAAAACAACAGCTGAGTTTCAATTTTTCCATTAACATATAGATTTAAACTCCTTTCCACACAGCAAGGTACAGATTTCAGCGTTTTCCACATAACTTTGTATCAACTTTGCATTGTTTAGCCAACAAAAATCTCAATTCTTCTTCGTCTTGTTTCTTAAGACCCTTAATACTGCATACTTGAAAGAATTCCAAGTTTCATTAACTCTAGTTCATCACAATTCATTTCCCAAATTGGCACAAAAATATGCATTTATCTGTAGAATCCTGCATTTCCTAACTTTCTGCACTCTGCTCATTTCTGTTTTTGCATCAAAGATCTCCTTTTGTTTCCATTTGTTTCATTCCAAAATTTAATTTGTAATCCTTAAATGAGTATCACTAAACAACTCGAATAACATTTTCAAAAACAGCCTTCAATTGCTAGTAAGTGTCATTGTTATTCATCTGTGTTATTGCTTCAGAATTCCAGCAGTGCTACCATTATCCATTAAGAGATCTCTATATGTATTTGATTTCTACAACTCATGTGTTACTTCTAAGATTCCAATTCAACTAGCAACTTCAAACCAAATCATTACTGTTGCAATTAAGAACTCAGTTCCATTTCTGGATTCTAATCACTGCATTCACAGTTTCAGAATTTTTTTTCTTTTTCTCTTCAGATCTCATGATACTCTAGATTTCAAATTCATTGAAGTCTCGGAAAGAAGGAAATACATTTATCACTAATTACTCCTTTCCAGCATTACAGCAACACAAGCTATCTGAGACAAAATTCAGCATTTCTGAATTTCCAGCTTCTCTGAATTTTCCAGCACTGATCAGATTCAGTAATGCTCAGATCCACTTCTGCATATTAGAATTCTAACTTGTAGAACACTTGGAAGAGGAAGAATAACATATGTCAATGAGAAAACAAAAAGTTTACTTGAGTTTATCAATAACCAGGAAGCTGTACAGAAAGTTTGGCACATAACTAGTCCAAATTGATACACAACTGCTACCCTGCAACCAATCACTTGACAGACAACTTACAGCAGTCACCAGCTGGCATTTTCAGAAATCCAGAATCCTAATCTTAAGTTCCAGAATTGTAACTCCAAGGTAGCTTCAGTTAGATTTAACATATGCAGCATATTAACTTGATATGAATCCCAACTACTCAAGCATTTCAGCATTTGTAACTTAAGAAATCAGTGCCAGTAAGCATTTCAGAACATCAAGTTCGTGCCCAGACTGAAAAGAGATGGAATTCATGATGTTACTAATAAAAAATAGCATAGATATTTGGCACTATACATGTACTTGTTGATACATTGATTTCATTTCTGCAGATGCTGCAGAAATTTCGAATTTGGATTCTGGTTTTTCAGAACTAAGTTTCTGCATTTTGACTTAAATTTCAGAAATGCAATAAATGGTCTTGAACTTGAATTCTGAATTTTTAAGAATCAGACATTCAATTTCAACAGCAATATATATCAGTTTCTTGGACTGAGTTTCAGAAATCATATGTTTGAACATACAGCAACATCAATTCAGGAATCAAGGATTCGAACTCAGCAACTCTTTGCATACGAATGGAAAGACAAACTAAATTAGTCCCTGCCCATGATCAGCTTCATCACTAGCAAACAAAGTAAATCTGATTGTAATTATTATCATCAAAGATTTGAAATGATATATAGTTACAGCTTCTGAATTCCAACTCCAGCACTTCCATGATTGGAACTCTGAATTCCCAGCAACTTCAACTCCAGAACTGTAGAAACAAAACAACCTTTGTGTCAACTCCCATCCTCCATTCACTTCTTTGAATGCCGGTTGAAAAATTGCAAAACTTTTTCTTTGATTTTCTTCATTGATTTCAGGCACAACATCTGCAGATTTTTAATTTCAGCACATGCCAATTTAAGCTGCAGTTCTTATTTTTCTGCAGATTCACATTCCCTAATCTAAACAAATCTTTCCATTGGCACTAGCAATGTTCAGATGCAATCCTTCACTAGCATTCCTTCAGCTTCCCATTACTGATAACCATATTCTTTAAATAGCAAAACTCCTGGTCAGCATCAGATTTCAGCATTCACAATACCTTCTTCCAAAATTTGATTTCTAGAATTTTGAATGTATCAACTAAGTATCAAATCTCCAAATTCAAAACAATTGGATCTTGCTTTTGACATGATCAAACTCAGATAATGGTTAAGTTAATCACACTTGGGATCATTCAAAACAGAATTTTCCAGAATTTTACAACTTAAACACCTCCTAAAATCAGCCCCTCAACCATTTCCAAACCTTGATCCATTTCTAGATTGTACAGAATTCATACACCTCCCCCATACTTAATCCTTTGTCCATCTTAGCAATCTAACTCATCAAGATAATCAACCAAAACCCTCAATGAAATAAAGCAAAGAAAAGGTAATCAAAGGTTAAAATGAAAGAGGACAATGTTTAAGAAAGTTGTGGGGAAAGAAATTAGAAATTATGATGGAACAAAAATGACAAATATCCTTCATTTCCATGCACCATATGCTATTGTGACTTTGAAAAGAAGCAAAGTAAGTTCTAGAGTTTAATTTGCTATGAGTGCATGTCACACAAAAATATAATAGAGCATAGGCTTTAAGTGGTCCTCCCTAGGTAATATTCATGCAATCAAGCTCAATCAATCAAAATGGAATCCACCATCATTTTAACTAATATCATGTAAGTAAAGCATCCAATCATGTCAAATGACCTAAAATTGATGATCAAATTTAAGAAGCTTTTACCATCTTAAAAATATTACTAGAAAAATTCATGGAGACTTTTATTCAAAATGAAAATGCTATGTACTAAACAAAATGCAAAGTATGGAAGCAAAATACAAAATGAAAAAAAAAACAAAATGCAAACCCAAAGTATAAAACTAAAGAAAGTTGCACAAAAAGAATTTATTAACAAAACATGAATTAAAATGCAAAAGCAAGTGAAATTGGAACCAACTCCCCTTTCATTTCCCGGTGGTTGAAGTAGGTTGAGAGAAGAATCCATACCGGTAGTGGCGTACTTTTGGTTCCACTCAATTCCTTTTTATTTACCCTTTTTCCTTCGAAAGTTCCTTTTGGAGGTCTAAGGCGGTTCAGTTCAAGCATCCACTCCGGGAGCTTGTATTCTCCTACCACATCATTAAAATACAATCCCTTCCACTCACATAAGGGATAAAAAGAAAATAGGAAAACCTTAGTGCGGGTAGAAAATATATTAATCAATGAATCACAACTAATAAAGTCAACAATTGGTACCTCAATTAAATTTTTTGAAAAATCACAAGAAATACTCACCTTGTCATTTTGAAAGGTACCTAGAGTGGTGATTGTTACCTCCTTTTCATCAAGTGATGGTTCAAACTCTAGTTTTGGTGATTGTATATCCTCATGTAGTGATTCTTGGGTGCTTGGCTCCGTAGCACAAGTCCCTACACTTACATCCTCTATTCTTGGTGATTCTTGGTGATTCCCCTACACTTAAATCATCTTCAGCAATTAAATTTTCAATTCCTGTATCACTCACAACATCTAGAGCAACATCATTAGTAGAATCAAAAGTATGATCAACTACATCATCACAACAATAAAAAGTGCTTAAAGAATCTAGTGAAGAAGTAGATGCAGTGTCAGCGTCCTCCCGCCACAAGAAGTTAACCGGATCAGAGCTTATAGGTCCACCAAGGAGCTCTGGAAAAAATTCCTGGAACTTCACGAAGGAACCTCGGAGGCGAAACTTGTGAGAGGGGACTTACTTCGTAACCAGATCAGCAACCTCTGATTAGAAGAAGACAAAATAATTGCACACCTTCACTCGAGGATTAAGGAGCTCATCACCGGACTTTCGAATCTCGGAGAAAAGGTAAGGAACTGAGATTCGCTAAGGTACGCTCTTAATGCATTTCCTAGAAATACGAAATGGGCATCATTAGTAGATGTCTATTATATCTCTAAGAATTTAGAATATGTTATCTTAGAAGAGTTATTTTCAACCTTTGAAGTCCATGAATCGAGATGTGCAGATACAAAGAAGGAGCCAAAGCACGACATTGCCCTTAAGGAAAAGATGGACGAACAAAGTTCAGAGTCCTCTCTCGACGACGACAAAATGATAATGATGGTAAGACGTTTTAAAAAGTTACTTAAATCTAGAAAAACTAACCATCCGCAGGGTAGAAAGAGAAGAACGAGCAGATGCTACCACTACAATGAAGAAGGGTATATTAAAGACAACTGCCCTAAGTTAAAAATCAACAAGAAGAACAAAGGCAAGAACAAGTACAAGACCCTAAAGGCGACGTGGGATGAAACGTCGTCGAAATCAGAGGTCGAAGCATTTTCCGGACTGCCGTTGATGGCAAGTCAATAAGAAGACGAACATGAAGAAAGCTCGTCCGAAATATAAGCAACAAGAGCATCGATGGACGGGGAGCGTCAACAGAAGAAAGCAGCAGTTTAGGGGGAGCTATGGACAACGAGATCGACAAGGTAAGTCAAGTACGATCTCTTCCACCTGATAAGTTGTTTAAATGTATTAAATTATTAACTAAAGATCGTTGCAAACTTGAAAAATAAAATAAAGAGTTGAAATTAATTCTAGCTAAATCTTGTCCATTAGAAGAATTTGATAAAGTAAAATTGGAAAATGATATTTTGCAAAAAAAAAATAAAGAACTTGAAAAATCATGCATGCTCATATAATACAAGTAGTAGAAAATTTAATGGTCTAAATTGGTATTTTTATTACCACAAAGGACAAATTAGAAAAACTTCTCAGAAATATATACCAAAGAAATTTCTAATTAACCCAGTTGGAAGAAACCTATATTGGGTTCCAAAGACTTGTCTAAATTAAAATTTAATTAGACTTAGGGATTTTAGAAAGTACATTAAATATTTGATTTCATTATAAGGCTTTGTCTAAAAGTGGTTGATGATCCAATAGCCAAGAAGGCCTAGTGCCTCACCACAACCTGAAAGCCAATTAACGAAATAAAATATTTAATTGACTAACCGATAAAGCATTTAATTATAATTAAAAAATACTTTAAATAGTTACTTATTTTTTTAATCTTTTAAAACTTATAAATTTTAACTTAAAAGTTTTTTTTAAGTATCACCTTTACTTTTTCCAAAATTATTTCTACAAAATTAGCTTTTGCAAACTTAGAAAAATATTGATATTATATCAAATTTTTTTTAGAAATTTTTTCTAAAATTATTATAAGTGCTATCAAAATAAACTTGATAAGTTTTTCAAAATATTGAAAATCAATTTTTTTAAAAAAAAAATTCTTTTTTTTTTGAAAAATTTAACCCTTAGATTTTTTTTTTTACCCCATTTTTTATATGATCAAAGGGAGAGCAGGGAATATTAAGTCTAGGGGGAGGTAGTTTAACCTTTTTAATTTTTGCACTTTAATTGCAAATTTATTACTTTTACTTTATGTTAGTTTATCCTAACTTAACTTGGGTTGCTCACATCAAAAAGGGGGAGATTGTTAGTACCCCAAGATTTTTTTGATGTGATCAAACAAGTTAAGTTAGGTCCTGATGTGTTTAACCTTGTGTCTAAGTGTGCAAGAACTTAGGAGCACAGGGAGTCGAGCAAAAGACGCGGCTAACAAGAAGGACGACACATGAGAGAGCCGACGGGCTGGGTGCGTCTGAGGGGCGAGGTGCTGCGGAAGAGTACGCGGACGGACGAGAATGAGGCGTGTGGCGTTTCCGAGGGATGAGAAGCCAGAGCGGAAGGTTGCTCGAGGAGAAGGCCGGAAATTGAGTTAAGATGAGCCCTATTCTGGATGGCTAAAATCATCCAAGTGAGTGGAGCTGGAGCGGAAGACCTGGACCGAAGCAAGCAGAGCCGGAGCAAAAGGCCCGGATTGAAAAAAGTCAGTGTGGTTTACTTTCCTAGTCTGGGCGCCCAGAAAGGAGTTTTATCTGGATTACATTTGACCATGATCCGTTACAAAGGGGATAAAATTTTATCCCCCTCTAGGCGCCTGAAACCCTTCCAGGCGCCCCGACCAAGACTATAAATACAACTTTGGTTCAAGAAGATAAGAACAACAAGTATCTTGAGAAACAACACTTGTACGCTTCTAGTTTTCATTTAGCTTCTTCTTTTTGTGCGATCATTGTTATAAAGAGGCTTTTCCACCTGAAGGAGATATTAGTACGCTATACTTTCTTGGATTAACAACCTCCTCGGTTGTAATCAAGTAAAAACTTCTTTGCCTCTGTCTTTTGATTTTTTTTTTATCATTTCTTATGCAAGTGTTTTTTAAGTTATAAGTCGAGAAAGGTTCTTTTGTTTGATTTTGTGCAGGGGCTATTCAACCCCCCTTCTAGCCGGTCGCCAATGGTCCTAACAAGCTCAAAACATGACGACTTCTTCAAGTAAAAAAGAATACCTCGGTTAGTGGAGATATAAAAAGAGAGTCAAGTAATCTTACCAAAAGGTGCGCTCAAGGGTGTCTGGATGGAGCTTAGCCCAAAGGTATATAGTACACTCTCCCACAACAAAGAAGGGAGCCGCAATTTCACCCCTTCCAGTTTTTCGAAGGTGGTCAAGCAAGTGGGTTGGTGTTGATGATCCCCCAGCTCAAAGGGAGAAGGAAGACGGAGGCGCCATTCGGCAAGCCATGTCACGGCGTTAGGTAATTGGATATAGAAAAAGTGGGACTTCCAACCTTTATTGGAAGAAGGCATGCCCTCAAAAAACTTATACCAGTCCTAGATTGCACCATGAAGACGTCGGGTTCAGAACGCTTGAGGGAGTAAAAGTGGTGGAAAAGTTGAGGAGTAAAAAAAACTTGATACAAGCGACAAAGAATCACCATTCCACACATTGCGCGGAAGGTGTTGTGAGCGAATTGGGACAAAGAGATACCAAAATACTGACTCAAGGATGCAAAGAAGGAAGGAATGGGAAATTGCAGATCGCCAAGAAGCTGATCTTTGAAGAAGGTCACAAAGCCGGTTGGGGGGGGGGGGAGGATATGGATGGTTATTAGGCCTAGGAAGGCATAGTTGATATGCTTCGGACAACCTTAAACTGGATCACACAGCTTTAAGGTCACTCCTGTCCAAATCGGAATGAAAGTAGGCATACCAGGGCACTATCATATCTCCGACCATTATCTAATCAGCAAACGAAGGTGTAATGAAGGAAAAAGGAGAAGTACTTACATGAAATGGAGGATTAGCAAGCAGAGATGAGCGGGCAAGGGAAGAGAGATAGGAGGAAGATGATGTGCTAGTGAGCCACTACGAGAGGCCTTTAGGGTTTTTAAACTAAAACCCTTAAAGAGCATCGGGAATTGAACCAAACAATCAAAACGGCGGAGCCTACTATGACCGTCAGATCAAGGGACAGAAGCACCCTAGGGTCGTGTGCAGAAAGCGTGCGTTAGATATCATCACAAGTAAAGTTCAGGGGATACGTGTCAGCTCCCTATGAAAGGGCATTTATGATGGACATGACAGGGAAATCATGAAGGTAATATGCAAACAAGAGTACTCTACCTCAAGAAGACCACGCCTCGAGAACTGAAAATTCCAGGCGGCGGCCTCGGGAAATGAAGCAGGAGATGACGAAAAACGTTGATCAAAATTTGGCGCCTCAACCCATCCTCGGAATCAAGGTAAGGTTCAAATTTGATTAAAACCTTATGTAATGCACTTTGTGATCGTAGAAACATTAGGCTAAGTCCACTGGCCCAACTCCTTCCAATCCACAAGTACTGTCCTTCCAAGTTAATTCCTAATCAGGCTTCTAGACCAATTCCTGATCAGGCTATCAAACCAATTCCTGATCAATCTTCCAGACCAATTCCCGATCAACCTTCCAAACGACCTCTCGGTCAGGATTTCAAACTCTCGCCCCAGCTCGAGTTATAAGTGAGCATGCTCTCACACCTCCAGACTCTCACCCCAGCGCGAGTTATAAGTGAGCATGCTCTCACGACCAACGACCTCTCGGTCGAGATTCCAGACTCTCGTCCCAGCGCGAGTTATAAGTGAGCATGCTCTCACACCTCCAGACTCTTGTCCCAGCGCGAATTATAAGTGAGCATGCTCTCACGCCTCCAGACTCTCGCCCCAGCCGAGTTATAAGTGAGCTTGCTCTCACGACCAACGACCTCTCGGTCGAGATGTCAGACTCTCGACCTAGCCCGAGTTATAAGCAAGCATACTCCCGCACTTAATAACTCACGAGTCAGCTTTCTACACTCTTGTTCCTGGGAGGATTATCAGTAAGAAGAGCCTTCGCTAACCCCCCTCAGGGTCTGCATAAAGTAAAGAAAGTGTCAGGGAGGAAAGGAAAAAAGAAGCATGAACAATGACCAAAACCCAACTAGATTTGCATTTATTTGATAAAGTATAGGACACATCCCTCAAAATCTCATTTTTACATTAGAGACATCTAAGAGATTAGTGTCTCTTCTAGTATCAGCAGCCAGTTAGCACCCCGGGCAAAAGTGTTTCGCTTGACCTGCCTACTCCAGATAAGCTCGTGCCTGAATCAACTCTACCTCGATGAATTGAATAATGCGATGTTGCTGAGCAAGGGTCTCATCTTTAAGCCAGTTTTCTTCTTGAAGAAGGGCTATGGAAGGTTTTCTTCTTGAAGAAGGTCTATGGAAGAGGAATGTTTCTCTTTCAAATAGATCAGAAATTGGGATTGGCTCTCCAGGTATGAATAAGCTTTCTATTTTAACGCTGCTTTAGCATGGGCCCGAGATTTAGCGGCTAACCAAAATTCCTCAATTTCTCGGCGAAGAGAAGATTGAAGATCTCTATCCTGCGTCATCTCAACTAAGGATGTATCCCTTTGGGTAAGCAGTTGAGTCGTCTGATCCAATTGTTATCGGAGACGCTGCAATTCATTCAACTCAGAATTCACATCCATAGATAAGGGACGACAGTAGCAAGAAAGTACGACTCTATGGATGGTGATTGGCCCCCTTTTTAAACAAGAGGGGAAGGGGAAAGCAACTTATATAGAAGTTAAAATGACCCTTCTTCCCAAGTTGATTGTGTAGTTAAACAGGTTATATGATTGAGGATTTGGGAAAAGAAGCAGCATTTAAGATCATAATGGCGAAATAAATGCAACCAAAGTCTGAGTCTAGTTAGTCAAACCTGAGTCTCCTTCGACTAGACTTGGGGAAGGCTTATGATACGGTGCATAATGGTAGGGCCCGATCGTTGGAAGTTAATGAGATGTGGCAGTCAAAAGTCAAGGGGAGGTGACAGTAGAAGTCAAGGAGACGTGGTAGTCAGAAGTCAAGGAAACGTGACAGTCAGAAGTCAAGGGGATGTGACAATCAGAAGTCAAGGAAACGTGGCGGTAGAAGTCAGGAAGACGTGGCAATTGACAGTCAGGGAAAGAAGAAGGGGGATCGCTTGATGTCATCAGTCGCATAGTCACATAATTTTCGGTCAGGTGCTTACAGATCAGGATCCCAAATTTAAGACATAATATACAACCGGGGGTATTACCAGACCTGATCCGACTGGTTGGGTTTTCCCAGCTCGGTCTACATATCCAGGCCTGGTTCTCTCAGTAGGCCAACTCCTGGTCAGCTCTTGAGGGATCTCATCACAGATCTCCCTACCCCTCAAGACTTAGGTCAGATGTTATACCTGACAGATCATCCCAAGCTACCCCTAGTCATACCCGGGCGGGACAAAAGACGCTAGGTGACAACAAGGTCAGAGAATCGTAACTGCCTATCAGAGAATAACTACTGTATGTTAGGGAATATTCCAACGGCCGTCTATCATTTGAGAGTAGAACCTTCTTCTGTCCCATAGAATGATGCCACGTGTCCTCCATCACCCTACAAGGCCTGACACCCGATATTCTCTGACATCAGTCAGGATCCAGAGGTACGCACGGTTATATAAAAAGGGAGGTCATCTCCCTTGAGCAGGTACGCATACTTCTGCTCTCTGACATTCTTTTTCCTTCATGCACCTTTTCTTCTGGGGAAAAAATACTTGACTTGAGCGTCAGAGGGCTTGCTCCGGGGACTTTTTCCCTAGTTTCTCCCCTCTAACGTTCCGTGTGCTTATCTGAGTGTGCGTAGAGCTCAAGTACCATCGGCTCAGTCATTGTTGTCCATTAGCGCCACGTGGGGATCCGTTCTTGTGGGCACATACGATAAGGGTGCCATAGTCGACTCTCCGTCAACACCAGCGACAGCTCATCCGACCTTCGTCTGACTCAAATTCCGGATATGATCAATGTTTATCTTAGGTGTCCTTCATAGGGGAGGAGTTTTTTCCAAAGAATATACATCTGTCGAAAATTGATTCGTATTTTATTATAGTAAATTTATCATCCTCTAATCAACTAGACATCCTGTTGAAACACAATGAATAATATTCGTGAATATAGTTTATGAATAATTTTTACTAACAATATTTTTGAACTATAATTAATACTATTAATAAAACTCATGCTAATTCAATAAAGAAATTTTTAAAACGAATAAATAAATTTTTATTATAAAGTCAATGTAAACTTTTAAATAATTAAATAAATTTAAATTGAGAACTCATAACAAGTTAAACTTGATTTAAGTTCAAAACAAAAAATAAAAATAAAAAGCAAATGAAACTTAAACAATTTAAGGGCTTGTAGCTTGACTTGGCTTGAGATTATGTTATTATATAAACATAAGATTGAATACTTGAGTTGGCTTAGCCTGTTTATCATATGAGGCAAACGTATTAACGCAAAATCTCTGAAAAACGATTTGCTCTGTAAAATATTGTTAGAGGGTGTTTGATTAAATTTATTAAAAATAATTTATAAGTTCGTACAATTTATAAATTATTTTAGGAACTTATAAGTTGTTAGATTTCATTTTAAAAATAAATTGTTAAAATGTTTAGATGAACTTATTACAATCAACTTAAAGGTATTGATGTGTTTGGTATTACAAGATCTTTTTATTAAAAAAATTATCAAAAAGGGTATAATATTATTAATAGAAGGTTTTGAGTTTTTTTATTAATAGAGGGTTTTTGGCGAATTTCTATATCGGGAGAGAAAATTGGAAAGAGGCGTTAACGGAGAAGATGACACGACGCTGGAAGAGAAGTCGACAGAGATAGAAAGATATTAGGTTTATAAAAATTTATGGAGGTTAAGATGAGGATTTATGAAATTATATAAGGATATTTTAGAGAAAAAAATTATTAAAATATTTTTTTTTTTTAAATGTAGGGTCTTCCATTTAAAAAAAAAAACAACTTATAAACTCCAAAACAGTTTATTTTGATAGTTTATAAGTTGTTTGGAAAAAAAATTATCAAACAAATTTGAAGAGTTTATAAATTCTAAAACATCTTATAAGTTATTTTAAAAAATTTATAAGCTCAGTCAAACCCCCTCTTAGACGTGCTTTCATACGATGGAGAATTATATTCAACTCTCTTTGTTTTTTTTTTGTCAATAAAAAATTTAATTAAAAACAATATTTTTACGGTATGGACTCCAAGCCCATTAATGTATGCGAAACGAATGAGAGGCCCAAAAACAAGACGCGGTTGACCTATTCAATTCTGCACAGTGATGATACGCTTTAAATTTTCTAATAACCACTTTGCAGAAGCATACGTCAGATAGTTAGATATCCTTAATAAATGACCTGCCCAAGATATCAACCTAATCGAGACAGATAGATACGCATAAACAAAGGCTTATCATAACGGATGTATCTCCGATGTGGGGCCCCATGTTTGTGGACATCATCGAATCTGCAGGACTCATTCAACGAGTGTGCGTTTCACCCTTCGCCGTCAAGCATGAGAAAATTCAGCAGGCAAAATTAGACCGGGTTGATTGGACCGGACCTGAGTTCTCGTTCTGATTTAAAACTGATTAAATTGGCTCGAAGAAGTAGAATAAAGCAAGTAGTGGCGTTTTTCTTTTCTTTTCTTTTCTTTTCTTTTTAGGGGAAACTGATTGACATTTTTATTTGCGCCGTGAAGGGAAGCAATCGAAATCAAGCGAGTCCTTGTCGATTGAGCAGCAACCTACTTGGTGAAGTTGACCAGTGACCAACCATGGCTTCTCCTCACTAAGGAAAAGAAAGAAAAGATTCCTCTTTCGTTTTCTATGTATCGTTTTCTTTAGTTTCTTTTATTTAATCTGTTTTTGTTTGGAAAGAATAATAAAATTACTATGATTCCGCCCAGAATATGATAGCAGTGCCACGTTAGAGCTCTTTGAAGGCAATTAATTTATTTTTTTTCAATCTTCAAGTCTCCACTAAACCCCTTTTATATAACCTTCATCTTTTCTTTTTGGTAAGTTGATCTATTATCGATTAATTAATTTCTAACCTCCATTAGTCAGACTCAATTAAATTCAATCACAAATGAAAATATTATAATTATTGATTCCCCATTTTAAATTGATTACTTAATTGACTCAGCCACTATTAATAAATTAAATTCGCAGCAATCAAATAACTATAACTTTAATCCTAAATAGGACTTTTTTTCATTGGTTGGAGCTCCCAAGCGTAAATTGAGTTATACTCTCGCTCCATGTATATATATCTGTCAACTCTCACAACTCACCATGAAATCTTACCATCACAGTTTGGCTTTATCTTAAGGTTGTTTCTTTGAATGCATCTGAGCCATCAGCTTCTTTATATGTCATTCTTCATGTTCCACCTACCTAGTTCATTCTTCACTGACTATTGTCCTAATCACTACGAAATGCTCCTCGTATTACGATACTCCTTGATCTAGTGTAATCTTCTTTGATCTCCATTGTTCTTATCTGAAAGTTGGAGAGATGACACGCTAAACAGATGGATGCGATATTAATCGGGAGTAGACTTTGAATGAAGAAAAGGATGATGAACTAGAACAAAGAAAGGGTTCTAAGTGTCTCCCTCCTCTCTACGCACACGAAAACTCAATCCAACAGAACGTTAGGACAAAAACTAGGGAAGGAGTCCTTGGCATAGGTTCTCCGATGCTCAAATCAATATATGCCCGAGTGAAACATGAAAAGGACGAACAGTCAAAATGAGAGTGTGTGCTGTAGAGTTGGCTCAGAATGTATTGCATACCTCGCTAGCAGATAGAATCACCTCTCATAACCTCCGTAGTAATAAGACGAAAAGGAATATTCAGTGTCAGGAGCTGCCAAATAATGGAAGGTGTACAATCTGAAATTTATATAGTTATCCTCCGAAATTTTTTTCTATTATGTGTATATGAACAGCCTCGTGTAACCTCCATAATAATGACAGAAGTTGCATGGTTACCTTCGTAAAAAGGTTTCATTGAATGCATATGTTGTAACATCAGAATATTTTCTAACAAATGATTGGTACTTTTTGATAGAAGGGTGTGATTCTCTCAGCGGATATATATTATACTAGCATATCGATACCTGAACAATCAAGCATACCAAGTCCTATAAGGTCATCCGACCGATGGGATGCTCGGTTGTATATTATGTGGTATAGGGATCTGACATTGAAGTAATAAGGGGACAAGTCCTCTAGGTCCGGCCGACTTTTTAACCGACTGGGCATATATTGGGATACTTGCCTCTGAAGAAAGGGGATAAGTCCCAGGAAATCCGATTAGTATATTATCCAGTCGGATCTATCTTGTATTCATACAAGAAATAGGAATACTAAGCTATATAGACTTAACTGACATTATAACCGACCGACAATATACTAAGAGTCATAGTGAGACAGTGGGGAGTTGTTTCATATGCTAGACCGGATATATGCCTGAGTGGTGTAGTAGTCCGACCATCTCTTAAACCCAATTAGCTTATAGTTGATCGGATATGTAATAGGCGACAGTATAGGAGTGAAGCACTAGGTCTCAAATTTGATCGGCTCTTGGTCCGGTCGTTCTCCCATTGAAAGTTTTAGTGATGGATAAGGAGTGAAATTTTATTGAGAGTGACACGCTGATTGCTACATTTTCTTAACTTTGACCTCTACATCATCTTAATTTTGACTACCACATCATATCTGAGTCCGCTCATAACAGCCCATATCATCTATAAACCTCCAGCTACTTAGTTACCAATTTGGTTGCACCAAATAATGCTCCAAAGCTACTAAAACATAACTTCACCATCTTTGTTTTTATGGTCCCTCAATATTCTCAACCTTCTCTCTATCATTATCCATTTTCGTTGCCCTCATGGATATAAGTGAGCTGATACTTGAGGGGCAGAATTACCACACAGGAGTAAAGTTTAAAATCCCCTATAATTCATTACCTTAGAATGCAAGTGCCTCCCACCTAGAAAATTGTATAATAACATGATTTATCATCCTTCCACAGACATTAATTGGGGCAGACCATGAATAAAGATAAGTGTTATCATCTTTTGCCATGTATTATCTATTTTCGTTCCTCTATCTGTCATTGTCAGCTATAAGATTCCGTGTCTTGTAGATTTACTGCCACAATTAGGAGTCCGTCGTTGTGACTTTAAAGCCATATGCTTGATTGTCTCGTTGCTCGTACTGTCTTTAAGACTTTCACCTAAAGGGCATCTTGTGTTGTACTATATATGTCATCTTCTTTTTCTTTAAAACCTTCTGGAGTAAATTTTTATGAAGACTATCACAGATATAAATTAAGTGCAGTAATAAGATTGTAAAATATAAAATTTAGAACTAAAAATCTTAAATTCAAAATTCAAAATACAAGACAAAAGATAATATAATCAAAACTTTGAAACTGAAAATATGTTATAACATGCAAAGTATCAAGTTAAAATTATAAAAGCAACTATAACAATACATGCTATAAAAATCCTAATATAAAACTTATCATAAATTAACTAAGATTTATCACCATCACCATCATCATGATCATCATCATCACCAGGACGATTCTGACTTAGAGCAGAAATTAATTGAAAATATCACAAAATCAATTCCTGATTTAGGCGCATTTGTCTCATTTCTTCATCCCTTTCATTTAGAATCTCCTTCAACTGCCAGTAGCCAGCTAGGGTCGCAGCTGCCAGCAGCCAGGAAGGTTTAGATCCGACGATGCGCAACTACCAACGGCTAGTAAGGCTTGGATCCGGCGGTCCGCGGCTGTCAGCGGCCAAGAACGCCCAGATTCGGCAGCCCGCGGCTACCAGCGGCTAGCAAGGGTCGAATGTGGCGCCCCGCGGCTGCCAGCGGCCAGCAAGGCCCGGATTTAGTGGCGCGCGGCTGCCGTGCAAGGGCAGCCTTGACGAGGAGGCACCGCAGCTACCATGCAATGGTAGACGCAACTTTGAGCCACTGTAGATGAGAGAGGAAAGAAACTGAAGGTTACCTACCGGAGATCGTGGTCGAAACAGGAATTCTTGCCTGCACCGCCGCTGCCAACGAGGTGAAAAGAAGGAAGAGATAGAGAAATTAGTGATGTCAGGAGGATATTAGGGTAAATTTGGGGACAAATAAAAATTCGTCCCTAAGTTCGTCCCAAATTTCCATTTTTTAAAAAATTAGAAAAAAAGTGATAAAAATATGGATGCATGACCTAAAGACCTCGGAATGACATGAAATAAGATTCTATGCGTTCGCATCGATCTCCTGATCATAATGATGGCCTCAAACATTTTTTCACCTAATATTTTGAGGTTTATAAATTTTGGAAAGTGAAATTTTTAATTGTTGATAAAGAAAAGTTATGAACCTCAAAATATCAGATGAAAAAAATGTTTGAAGTCATCATTGTGATCAAGAGATCGATACGAATGCATAGTTCATATCATTGTGAGGTTTTTGGGTCATGCATCCACATTTTTATCACATTTTTTCTAATTTTTTAAAAAATATAAATTTTGGACGAACTTTGAAATTCGTCCCTAATCTGGGACGAACTTAGGACGAACTTCAAAGTTCATCCCAAAATTTAATTTTCTTAAAAAATCAAAATAAATTCTTTCAAAAAATAAAAACTAGCCCTAGAGAGCTCGGAATGGCATGGAACAAATTTCTATGAGCTCGTATCAATCTCATGACCACATTAGTGAACTCAAAAACCTAATATAGTTTTCCATAATTAAAGTGAATAGATCAAATTTATTAAATCTATGACTTAGTAAAAAAAGAGTTAGAGTTTGAAAATGTTAAAGCCATTTTGATATTCAGAATTATGGATTTAATTTTATTGGGAGGAAAAAATGTTTGAGGCCACTAATATGGCCATGAGATCGATACGTGCACATAGAAATTTGTTTCATGCCATTTCGAACTCTTTGGGACTAGTTTTCATTCTTCGAAAGAATTTGTTTTGATTTTTTAAGGAAATTAAATTTTGGGATGAACTTTGAAGTTCGTCCCAAATTTTTGTTTTTTTTTAAATTATAAAAATGTGATAAAAATGTGGATGCATGAGCTAAAGACCTCGGAATGACATGAAATGAGATCCTATGCGTTTGTATTGATCTCCTCATCACAATGATGACCTCAAACATTTTTGTCACCCGATAAAAAAATTTATGAATCTCAAAATATCGGGTGAAAAAATATTTAAGGTCATCATTGTGATCAGGAGATTGATATGAACGCATAGGAACTCGTTTCATGCCATTTTAAGGTCTTTAGGTCATGTATCCACATTTTTATCACATTTTTTATAATTTTTAAAAAATAAAAATTTGGGATGAACTTTGAAATTCATTCCTAATCTGGGATGAACTTTGAAGTTCATCCCAGATTTGGGACGAACTTCAAAGTTGGTCCCAAAATTTAATTTCCTTAAAAATCAAAATAAATTATTTCAAAAAATAAAAACTAGCCCCAAAGAGCTCGGAATGACATGGAACAAATTTTTATGTGCACGTATCGATCTCATGACCACATTAGTGGCCTCAAATATTTTTTCCTCCCAATAAAATTAAATTCATAATTTTTTAATATAAAATTAACTTTAACATTTTCAAACTCTAACTCTTTTTTTACTAAGTAATATGTTTTATAAATTTGATCTATTAATTTTAATTATGGAAAACTATATTAGGTGTTTAAGTTCACTAATGTGGTCATGAGATTTTATTTTTTGAAAAAAAATATTTTGATTTTTTAAGGAAATTAAATTTTGGGACGAACTTTGAAATTCATCCCAGATTAGGAACGAATTTCTAAGTTAATCCAAAATTTCTATTTAAAAAAAATAAAAAAAATGTGATAAAAATATGGATGCGTGACCCAAAGACCTCAGAATGACATGAAACGAGTTACTATGCTTTCATATCGACCTCTTGATCACAATGATGGCCTCAAACATTTTTTTCACCCAATATTTTGAGGTTTATAAATTTTAGGAAGTGAAATTTTTAATTGTTGATAAAAAAATTTATGAACCTCAAAATATTGGGTGGAAAAAAATATTTGAGGTCATCATTGTGATCAGGAGATCGATACAAATACATAGGAACTCGTTTAATGTCATTCTGAAGTCTTTAGGTCAAGTATCTGTATTTTTATCACTTTTTTCTAATTTAAAAAAAATAGAAATTTGGGACAAACTTTGAAATTCATCCCTAATCTAGGACGAACTTTGAAGTTTTTAATTGTTGATAAAAAATTTATGAACCTCAAAATATCGGGTGGAAAAAATATTTGAGGCCATCATTGTGATCAGGAGATCGATACAAACACATAGGAACTCGTTTAATGTCATTCTGAAGTCTTTAGGTCAAGTATCTGTATTTTTATCACTTTTTTCTAATTTAAAAAAATAGAAATTTGGGACAAACTTTGAAATTCATCCCTAATCTGGGACGAACTTTGAAGTTCATCACAGATTTGGGGCAAACTTCAAAGTTCGCCTAAAAATTTAATTTCCTTAAAAAATCAAAATAAATTATTTCAAAAAATAAAAACTAGCCCTAGACAGCTTGGAATGACATAAAATAAATTTCTATGTACACATATAAATCTCATGATCACATTAGTGGCCTCAAATATTTTTTCAGCTCATAAAAATTTATTCCATATCATTCCAAGCTCTCTATGGCTAGTTTTTATTTTTCAAACAAATTTATTTTGATTTTTTAAGGAAATTAAATTTTGGGACGAACTTTGAAGTTCGTCCCAAATCTGCGACGAACTTTGAAGTTCATCCCAAATTAGGGATGAATTTCAAAATTCATCCCAAATTTCTATTTTTTCAAAAAATTAGAAAAAATATGATAAAAATATGGATACATGGCCTAAAGACCTTGGAATGATATGAAACGAGTTCCTATTCGTTTGTATCGATCTCCTGATCACAATGATGACCTCAAACATTTTTTTCACCCGATATTTTGAGGTTTATAAATTTTGGGAAGTGAAATTTTTAATTGTTGATAAAAAAATTTATGAACCTTAAATATCAAGTAAAAAAATGTTTGAGGTCATCATTGTGATCAGGAGATCGATATAAATGCATAGGAACTTGTTTCATGTCATTCTGAGTTCTTTAGGTCATGCATCCATATATTTATCACATATTTTCTATTTTTTTTAAAATAGAAATTTGGGATGAACTTTGAAATTCATCCCTAATTTGGGACGAACCTTAAAGTTCGTCCCAGATTTGGGATGAATTTCAAATTTGTCCCCAAATTTAATTTCCTTAAAAAATCAAAATAAATTCTTTTGAAAAATAAAAACTAGCCTTAGAGAGCTTGGAATGACATAGAACAAATTTTTATGTGCACTTATCGACTCATGACCACATTAGTGGCCTCATATATTTTTTCCTCCCAATAAAATTAGATATGTATTTTGTGAATATCAAAATGACTTTAACATTTTCGAACTCTAACTCTTTTTTTACTAAGTCGTATGTTTTATAAATTTGATATATGCATTTTAATTATGGAAAACTATATTAGGTTTTTGAGTTCACTAATGGTCATGAGATCGATACGTGCACATAGAAATTTGTTCCATATCATTCCGAGCTCTGTAGGGCTAGTTTTTATTTTTTTGAAAGAATTTATTTTGACTTTTTAAGGAAATTAAAATTTGGGACGAAATTTGAAGTTCGTCCCAAATCTGGGGTGAACTTTGAGGTTCCTCTAAGATTAGGGGCGAATTTCAAAGTTCGTCCCAAATTTCTATTTTTTAAAAAATTAGAAAAAATGTGATAAAAATACGGATGCATGATCTAAAGACCTTGGAATAGCAGAAAATGAATTCCTATGCGTTTGTATCGATCTCCTGATCACAATGATGACCTCAAACATTTTTTTTACCCGATATTTTGAGGTTCATAAATTCTTTTATCAACAATTAAAAATTTCACTTTCCAAAATTTATGAACCTCAAAATATTAGGTGAAAAAAATGTTTGAGATCATCATGGTGATCAGGAGATCGATGTAAACGCATAAGAACTCATTTCATATTATTCCAATGTCTTTAGGTCATGCATTCACATTTTTATCACATTTTTTCTAATTTAAAAAAAAATTAGGACGAACTTTGAAGTTCATCCCAAATCTGGGATGAACTTCAAAGTTCGTCCCAAAATTTAATTTCCGTAAAAAATCAAAATAAATTCTTTCAAAAAATAAAAACTAGCCCCAAAGAGTTCAAAATGACATGAAATAAATTTCTATGTGAACATATCAATCTCATGACCATATTAGTGACATCAAACATTTTTTCCTCCCAATAAAATTAGATCCGTAATTTTTTAATATCAAAATGACTTTAATATTTTCAAATTCTAACTCTTTTTTTAGTAAGTCATAGGTTTTATAAATTTGATCTATTCATTTTAATTATGGAAAACTATATTAGGTTTTTGAGTTCACTAATGTGGTCATGAGATCGATACAAGTTTATAGAAATTTGTTTCATGTCATTCCGAGCTCTCTAGGGCTAGTTTTTATTTTTCAAAAGAATTTATTTTGATTTTTTAAGAATGTTAAATTTTGGGACGAACTTTGAAGTTTGTCCCAAATCTGGGATGAAATTTGAGGGTCGTCCCAAATTTCTATTTTTTTAACAAAAATAAAAAAATATGACAAAAATGCGGATGCATGACCTAAAGACTTCGAAATGATATGGAACGAGTTTCTATACATTCATATCGATCTCCTGATCACATTGATGATCTCAAACTTTTTTCCACTCAATATTTTGAGGTTCATAAATTTTTGAAATGAAATTTTGGCGTTTAAAAGATTTAAGTCATTTCATTTTAAAAAATTTATGAAGCTCAATATATTTGGTGAAAAAAATGTTTTATATCATCAATGTGATCAGGAGATTGATATGAACTCATAGGAACTGTCATTCCGACATCTTTATGTTCATCTTCTGTATTTTAGATGTATTTATTTTGTTCTTTTAGAAAATCATAATTTTGGGACGAATTTTGAATATTCGTTGTAAATCTGGGACGAACGGAAATTCGTCCTAGATTGCGACGAAATTGAATTCATCCAAAAATTGGGATAAACAAAATTTACTGTATATTTGCAACAAAAATATTTTTTTGTCGCAAACCTTGTAAAATTTCCAACGAACTTCATATTTCGACCTAGATTTGCAATAAAGTTTGCGACGAAAATTTATTTGTTGCTATTTTCCTACAATTGTTTTTTCGTTGTTAATTAGCGATGATAAAATTGGGACGAAAATGATTTGTTATAAATTTTCGTCCCTAACAATTTTTTTTTTTAAGTGATTGTCGTAGAGAGTTGAGGATAATGATATGTCTTTATAGTTATTGTTTCAAAGAGCCCTTGCTTATATTGTTAGTCGGCTCAATTCTATAATAAGTCAACTATTCATTCCTTCAATTGACTCAATTGCTTTTCAATCGACTCTTCTAGATCAACCTTCGACATGATATATGGTTTGTGGCTGTCTCATCTTGATCACGACAGATTAATTAGGATTTTGATTAATTCTTTTGGTGATTGTGTCATTAGTCGACTTTTCTATGTTATTAGTCTACTGATCCAAATCGATACGTTATTGATTCCCTTGGATTGTGACCGCTTCCTCTAGTGATTGTGTCATCAATCGATTGAGTCTCATCACTTGACTCGATTAATCCATATTTGTTTGTGTTCGAATCGTTTGATGATTGTCACATCAGTCAATTGGTTGAACATCATTAGTGAATTCCTTATGATCCATTTCTCTTGGTAATATCATAATTAACAGTATAATAATTTAATTTATCATTCAATTACTAGTCTACTTATTAGTCAATTGACTAGGTTTCAATGAATTGAATTGTCATTTAGTTAACTTGGTTTGTTGTAAGTTTCAACTTTTAGTAACTCCCGGGTCAACTAATCATGTTATTTGGATTCATTGATCATGACCCTAAAATACATGAGGTCTGAGCTTCGAATCTTAGTAAAGCCAAGGTAAATATCTCCTTTATGTACTAGTTATTATTCCAAAGGTTAGTAGCTGTTCGTAATTTACCTTTTCCGTGTTGGCCCTGCGATGGGTTGACGGGGACACTGAGGGTGAATGTATTCATCTTTTGACACCATATTTCTCAATCAAAATCACCATCTAAATAAGACAATTGCTCACACCCATAGTCTCTCACAACTCACATAGCAATAATTTACCTCCAGGGCTTCTTATATATTAGGTATTCGACCATCCTCAATCTACCATACTTCTGGTTAATTTGCTAAGAAGCCTCACCTGAGTCTTTGTCATTTGCTAGGTAACTAATCAAGCTTTACTTAACAGAATTTATCATCTGCCAAGAGCCCTTATCTTCGGATCTTCTTCATTTGACAAGTATACTTTGATCTATCGAAATTTCTCACTAGCCAACACCACAAAAAAAAAAAATAGTATTACCGACAAAATTTCCGACGGATGAAATTATCCGTCGGCAATCACCGACGGAAAATTATTTCTGTCGGTATATTTGGGATTTCCAACGGAAAAAGCTCATTCCGTCAGTAATGTGCACAATTTACCGACAGAAATATGAATTCCGTTAGTGATTACAAACACACTGTCAGAAACTAGATTACCGACAGAATATGAATTCCGTCGGTAATCCCGCCTTAAGAAAGCTAGGGCACGCCCAATCCTTTTCCTACACACACGTGATCTTCTCCGATCTCGCTCTGGTGATTCGGTACATTCTCTCTTTCTCCCTCTTCCCTACTCTTCCCGACGCTGATAGTGACTGGCGGCCGACACAACACGTAGTCAGTGTGCTGTGTTGGCTGCCAACACACGGCTGGCGTGCTGTGCTGTGCTGTGCCCTAGCGGCTGGCAGTCACGGCAACCACCAACATGCGACTGGCGGTTGCAGCGGCTGCCAGCACTGGCCTGGCTGTTGTGCTGGCCGTCAACACTCGGCTGGCGTCGGTTGTGCCAGCCGCTAGTGCGTAGGTTGGGTAGCCAGAGGCTTGTTCCGATTGAATTTATCTTAGCATGTCATTTTTTTATTTTGGCTAAATTTTATTTCTGTTGCAGTATACTACATTTGTTGTTGCTCTTCTCCATTTGGACTACACATATTCAAGTATAATTTACATGATTGAATTTAGATGTAGGTTAAGTTAATATTTTGATATATAACATGATATAGTCATATGGTGATTTTAGTGTTAGTAGATACTCCATGTTTAATAAATGGAAAAAAAATCTAAGTTTCTTTTGGTCCACTAAGTTGAATGTTCAATAAAAGTGAACATTATGTCTAATCTAACATATTTTGTTGTTAAATGGAAACTACTCATACTGTATTATATTTGATTACTTTATTTAAGGTTAAATTAAATTGTACAAGTTTAATAGTACTTTAAATTGTATTCCCATTGGTTAATAATATCTATGAACAAAGCATGGATGTACAATCCATTAGAAAAAAAAATTTATTAGAAATAATTTTATTGCTGAAGTAGAACAATTTGAGAACTTTACTAAGAGTCATCTAGAATGTATGAATGATGACGAGTTATGGTATCCATGCAATCATAAAAATGTCAAAATAGAGCTTTCTTTGATAAAGATACTGTAAAAATACATATATGTAGAAATAATTTTTTGTCAAATTACTACAATTGGTACTGTCACGAAGAGCCTTATTTGTATGAATCAATTGGGTCTTCTGGTGGTTCTTTATCTGGCACAACTTTTACTGCGCATGAATCATCAACTTATGATATTGGAATGTAATCAATGGTTCACGATGCTATGAATGCTGCAGTTGATTATTCTAATATCAATGAAATACCAATACCTGAATATCAACAATTATATGAAATGTTAAAGGCTAGTGAAAGAGAAGTGTAGAAAGACATTCCTTCTGGTCATTCTCAATTATCAGCTACTGCAAAATTATTGAATATGAAAGCATAACATCATTTTTCAGAAAGATGTTACGATGACATATGTCAATTGATGTTAAAATTACTTCCTGCTGATAATATAATGACTGATAATTTTTACAGTACAAAGAAATTGGTCAGAGGTTTAGATTTACCTGTAGAGAAGATTAATTATTTATAAACAACTGCATGATATTTTAGAATGAAGATAATGATCTACGTGAATGTAAAATTGTACACACTCTCGTTATAAGCATGGTACTCGCATACTAGGGCAGAAGAAGAAAAACATTGCTTGGAAAGTGATGTATTATTTTCCGTCAACCACTAGACTTCAACGTTTGTATGCATATGCTGCTACAACTTGCCATATGATGTGGCATCATGAGCATAAGCGATGGAGGTATAATGTGTCATCCTTGTGATTCCCCTGCATGGAAACATCTTGATGTTGTATTTTCCTCTTTTGCAATGGAACCATGTAATGTGAGATTGAGACTTTTTGCAGATGGATTTCAGCAATTTGGTCAGTCAGGGCAACAATATTCATCTTGGCTAGCTATATTAACACCATACAATTTACTGCCATGGATGTGTATAAAAGATAAATTTATGTTTCTTACAGTGTTTGTTCCTAGTCCAATAAATCGCAAAGAGAAGATAAATGCTTTCTTGCAACCTCTAATTGCCGAGTTAAATGAATTATGGAATGTAGGGTCGGTGACTTATGATGTTGCAAGTAAAACTAATTTTAGATTGCATGATGCATTATTATGGACGATCAGTGATTTTCCAGTATACTCAATGTTATCAAGATGGAGCACGACTGGTAAATTAGCATGCCCACACTGCATGATAGAGTCTGATGCATTTTTATTACCTTACAGTGGGAAAGTATCTTGGTTTGATAACCACCGTAAATTTTTACCACTTGATCACTCTTTCGAGCAGAATAAGAAAAATTTTTCAAAAAAATGTTATAGTCAGAAAATCCCCTCCAGTCTATGCTTCAGGTGAACAAATCATTGAGCAAATAAACAGTTATGCTTTTCTACCAGTATCTCAATCTGGTTCCGATCTGATGAGATAAATAAATATATTGTCAAGATGTGCAAGTGTGATTGGAAGAAAAAAAGTATTTTTAGGAGTTACCATATTAGAAGTATCTACATATTCAACATAATTTAGATGTCATGCATATTGAGAAAAATTTCTTCGATAATATCTTTAACACTATGATGAACGTGCCTAGAAGTGTTGGGACCAATTATGTTGCTAGAGGGGGGGTGAATAGCTTGGCGTGATCTCGTGCTCGTCGTTGCTTGTTTCTTGAGATGATGTGCAGCGAAAAATACAAAGAAAAAACACTCAACGCTAACGCTAGGGATTTACTTGGTATATACCTCAAGAAGAGGTGACTAATCCAAGGATCCACACACTCACACACCCTTCACTATGTAAACACTCCTTTTCGGTAACTACCGAAGGCGGAGAAGCCCTACAAGCTCACAGTACAAGAAGAAAGGGAAGGGAGATACAATACAAGCAAAAGCTTACAAGAGATGCACAAAAACCCCAACCCTAGCTTCTTCCTCGCCTCTTGACTTGGACGTGCACCAGCACAAGCCTCTAAGAACCTTCAAGATCTGGCGTGAGAGCTTTGTGGAGTCGCTGTGAAGATCTGGGATGAAAATCTTGAGCTTTAGAAGTTCTACCGAAGATGAACACACGCCAACAGCTATATCCTGCGCCAACGGTCAAATCTCAATCGATCGGATTGCTCCCAATCGATTGGGGAGGCTTTGGATCGATCGACTGATCGACCGATCGATCCAGAGCGCCTCTGTGCTCTCAGGAATTACCTGGATCGATCAGTCGATCGATCCAGGGCTTATCGTGAGAAATCGCACCTCCCAATCGATCGCCCGATCGATCGAAGGCTCCCAATCGATCGGCTGATCGATTGGGAGACTTTCTGTTCGCGCGACACATCTCCCCAATTGATCCACTGATCGATTGGGAGGGGGCTTGTCGCGGGGACTCTCCCAATCGATTGGTTGACCGATCCAGCTCTTGCTTTTGCCCAAAAACAAGTCCAAAGTCCCCTAAACCAACATTCGATCAACCATGACCTGTTGGTACATCATGCCTAGCATCCGGTCATCCTTGACCTACTAGGACTCCCTCACCAAGTGTCCGGTCAATTCTTTTGACCCATTTGGACTTTTCTCCTCGTGCCAAGTGTCCGGTCATCATTGACCCACTTGGACTTATCTCCACCAGGTGTCCGATCAACCTTGATCCTCCTGGATTTCTCGTGCCAAGTATCCGGTCAATCCCTTTGACCTACTTGGACTTCCCAACACCAGACGTCTGATCAAACTTGATCCATCTGGATTTCCTGTGCCTGGCTTCACTCACCAGGACTTTCACCTAGCTTCACTCACTAGGATTTTCCTTCTGCCTAGCTTCACTCACTAGAACTTCTCATTTGCCTGGCTTCACTCACTAGGATTTTCCTTCTGCCTAGCTTCACTCACCAGAACTTTCCATACTGCCTAGCTTCACTCACTAGAAATTTCACCTGGCTTCACTGACCAGGATTTTCCTTCTGCCTAGCTTCACTTACCAGGACTTTCCATACTGCCTAACTTCACTCACTAGGAATTTCACCTGGCTTAACTCACCAGGATTTTCCTTCTGCCTAGCTTCACTCACCAGGACTTTCCATCTGCCTAGCTTCACTCACTAGGACTTTCACCTGGCTTCACTCACCAGGATTTTCCTTCTGCCTGGCTTCACTCACCAGGACTTTCTAGTCAAGTATCCAGTCAACCTTGACCTACTTGACTCTCCTTCACAATCTCACCACATGAACAATCGCACCTGCAATCTCCATGTGTTATCTACATGTATTGTCAAACATCGAAATCCAAACATCAAGACTCGAGCTTGAACTAATTCAAACTCAGTCAATCAGGTCAACCTTGACCTAGGGAATATTGCACCAACAAGAAGAACTAAAGATACTGTAAAATTATGTGAGGAATTAAAAAAAACTAGTCAATAGACCAAAGTTACATTAGAATGAAATAACCAATAGATTTCCAAAGGCTTGTTATACATGAGACAAAGATGGTAAACAAGCTTTATGTAATTGGTTGAAAGAAATCAAACTTCCAGATGGGTATGCCTCAAATATGGCTCAATGCGTGGATATGAACAAATTAAAGATGTTTGAATTAAAAAGTCATGACTGTCATGTATTCATACAAAGACTTATTCCAGTAACTTTTCATGACTTACTTCCTAAAATGTTTGGCAATCACTCACTAAATTGAGTCTTATTTTTAGAGATTTGACAACGAGGTGTATTATGATGGATGATATGTTTCGGCTACAAACAGACATTCCTCTCATATTATGTAAGTTGGAGTGCTTATTTTCACCTAGCTTTTTTAATTCAATGAAACATCTACCAGTACATTTACCATATGAGGTACAAATAATAGGTCTTGTGCAGTACAAATGGATGTATCCATTAGAACGATTTTTGAGGAAATTAAAAAATAATGTTCGTAACAAAGCAAGAGTTGAGGGGTCAATATGCAATGCTTATCTAGTTGAAGAAGCATCTTCTTTTTGCTCCTATTATTTTGTAGATAGTGTGCAAACAAGACATCGCAAGTGTCCTAGAAATTCTGATGATGCTCATCAGCCAATAGACCCATCGATGTTTTCTATTTTCAAGTTTCCTGATAAGTCAATGGGTGCATCGCGCTCTAGATGGTTAACCGAAGAAAAATACCATGCTACAAGAACATACATACTCTTAAACTATGAAGAGGTCAAACCATGCATAAAGTAAGTTAACTTCTCTAATTAAACATTTATCCTCTATTTAATTATTTTGCTTGATATCCCAATTTTTATATAATTACCTTCTTTCTCAACTTATACGAACAACAACTATATCTACAAAATCCATCGATTGGTGCAAGTGAGATAGTTGCAAAGTTAGAGATCAAATTTGTATTATGGTTTCAAATATATGTAAGTTAGAGAATTTGTGAAATTTTTTAGTTGATGTCTATTAATAAGTGTCTTAATTTATATGTTAACTATTTTTATAGGTGTAGCACCGTAGAATATCAAATGTGAGAGATGATAGTGTAGGCCCCTTGGTGACCGGATAGAGAGGGGGGGGGGGGGGTGAATAGCCTGCACAAAAACAAACTCAACCTTTCTCAATCTTTTAAAGCTTAGTTAAATAAAACACTTGCATAAAAAGAATTAAGAAATTAAATAAAGAAAAAGAGGCACAATCGATTTACTTGGTTACAACCGGGGAAATTGTTAATTTAAGGAAGTTAATAGCTCACTAAAGTCTCCTTCAGACAGAGAAGCCTCTTACAACAGTTACAGCTCAGAAATAGAAAGCTAAACTTAAATAGAACTAATCATAAGTGTTGTTTCTCTAATTTTTTGTTATGCTTGGCTTTTGGGACTAGAATTGTATTTATAGCTCTGGTCGGTTGCTTGGAAGGGTTCCAAGCATCTGGAGGGGGATAAAACTTTATCCCTGTCTCAACAGATCATGTCAAACGTGATTTGGATAAAGATCCCGGTCAGGGTGCCCGGAAGGGTTCTGAGTGCTCGAAACGGGTGCTCGGAAGGGTTCCGGGCGCTTGGAGTCTAGTGAGTCCGGGCGTTCAGACCAAGAAGGTCAACAACATGTTGACTTTTGGTCCCGATCTTCTGCTCCAGTTCTGCTCACCTTGGTCTGGGTCTTCCACTCCGATCCTGCTCGTTTGGGTGATCTCGGCCATCCGAAATAGGGCTCACTCGAATCCAATTTCTGGCCTTCGAACAAGCTTCCACTCTAGCTTCTCATCCCTCGGAAATGTCGCGCACCTCTTTCTCGTCCGCTCGCATACTCTTTCGTAGAAACTCATCCCTCGAAAGCACCGAGCTTGTCGGCTCTCTCCCATGTCATCCTTCTCGCTAGCTGCGTCTTTGCTCGACTTCCTGTGCTCCTAAGCTCCTACACACTTAGACACAGGGTTAAACACCAACAGGACCTAACCTGACTTGGTTGATTACATCAAAACCATCTTGGGGTACCAACAATCTCTCCTTTTTGATGTGATCAAAGCCAAGTTAAGTTAGGGTAAACAAATAGCAGTAAAAAAACTTGTTAGTAGAAAAAAAAATACTTAAGTGCAAAAATGAAAATTTGAAATACTACTCTCCCCCTAGACTTAATCGTTATTACTCCCCCTTTTGATCACATTAAAAATGGGGTATAAAAAAAAATCCACTTAACAATGATAAAAAGTCTAAGGGTTACTTAAAAAAAAAATGAAAGTTTAAGAACGAAAAAGAAGTCTGAGGTTTTTTTAAAGAAAACTTTGAAATGTTTTACAAAAATTTTTTTTTACAAGGACTCAAAAATTTTCTAACTGTTTTACCAAAAATTTAAAAGCATCATGTGAGATAAATAATTCCTAATTTAATTTTTTATAGATGAGTGATAAGTAAAAAAAAATAATTTCTTGTGGAATTTTGACAAACATTAAAAGCATTATCTAA
This sequence comes from Zingiber officinale, assembly GCF_018446385.1. Classification (NCBI taxonomy): domain Eukaryota; kingdom Viridiplantae; phylum Streptophyta; class Magnoliopsida; order Zingiberales; family Zingiberaceae; genus Zingiber; species Zingiber officinale. The sequence continues at coordinate 139,709,782 of NC_055994.1, forward strand.
TTATAATTAAATGTTTAACAGTCAGTCAATTAAATATTCATTTCAGTAATTGACTTCCAGGCTATGGTGAGGCAATAGGTCTTCTTGGTTATTGGAGCAACAATCACTTTCTAGATAAAGTCTCTTAAAGAAATTTAAACATTTAATTTTCTCTCTAAAGGCCCTATTAAAAAAATCAATTTAATTTATGCAAGATTTTAGAACCCAATATAGGTTCCTTCCAACTGAGTTAATCAAAAACTTCTTAAGGATATATTTTGTTGATAATTTTCTGATTGGACCCTATGATATCTGAGATGTTAGCTTAGTCCATTATAATCTTGAGTTTGTTGAACATTTGAGCATGCATTATTTTTTCAAGTTTTTTACTTCTATTCTCAATTTATTATTTTCTGATTTAAATTTATCAAAATCTTCTAATAGACAAGATTCAGCTAAAATTAATTTTAACTCTTTATTTTCTTTTTCCAACATACAACAGTTTTTCGATAATACTTTAACAAACTTGAATAACTTATCAGGCGGAAGAGATCGTACCTGATTTACCTCGTCGATCCTGTTATCTGTAGCTCCCCCTGAAGTGCTACTTTCTTCTGAGGTCGCTCCCTCTTCATCGATGCTTTCGATGCTCATTTCGGATGAGCTTGCTTTGTTTTCGTCTTCTTGATGACTTGCTACTAACACAAGTCTAGTGATGGCTTCGATCTCTAATTCGGATGATGTGTCATCCCATGTCGCCTTTAGATTATACTTGGGTCGAGCTGACATCTTATTCTTTTCCTTGTCCTTACCCTTGTCCTTCAATTTTGAGCAGTTATCTTTGACATGCCCTTCTTCATCGCAGTGGTAGCATCTGATCCTTCTTCTTTTTCTACCCTACAGATGATTAGATTTTCTAGATTTAAATAATTTTTTAAATTTATGTACCATTAGCGTCGTTTCATTATCATCGAGAGAGGATTCTGAATCTTGTTCGTCCATCTTTACCCTAAAGGTAATGTTGTGCTTCAGCTTCTTCTTCAAATTTGTGCATCTTATTTCATGTACTTTAAAAGTTGAAAATAATTCTTCTAAGGTAGTTATTTCTAAATCCTTGGAAATATAATAAGCATCTACTAATGATGCCCATTTAGTATTCTAGGAAATGCATTAAGTGCGTACCTTAGCGAATCTCGGTTGCTTATATTTTCTTCAAGGATCGTGAGTTCGGTGATGAGCTCCTTGTGTAACAATTTTGCTTTACTCTAATCGAAGGTTGCTGATATGGTTTTTAAGCAGATCCCGTCTCACGAGTTTTGCTTCCGAGGTTCTTTCGTGTAGTTCTAAGAATTTCTCCCAGAGCTCCTTGGCAGACTCGTAGGCTCCAATTTAGTTGACTTCTTGTGGCAGTAATACGCTCAGCAGATGGAATTTCGCTTTCCCGTTTGTCACGAAGTTGGCTTGCTCCTTCTTCGTCCTTTAGTATTCTTCTTTACCTTCAGATGCTACAAAACCGAATTTTATTATTAAAAGTAATTCAAAATCAATTTTAAAGAATACCTCCATTTTCTTTTTCTAGCTCGCGAATTCTCCCTCAAATTTTGGTGGGTCGATGCTTGGTCTGGCCATCTCGTGTGCTTCGTTCGGCGGTTAGTCCTCCTAAAACTGTTGGGCTCTGATACCATTTGTAGGTCCCTTGGTGACCGGGTAGAGGGGTTGAATAGCCTGCACAAAAACAAATGCAACCTTTCTCGATCTTTTAAACCTTAGTTAAATAAAACACTTGCATAAAAAGATTTAAGAAATTAAATAAAGAAAAAGAGGCACAATCGATTTACTTGGTTACAACCGGAGAGGTGGTTAATCCAAGGAAGTTAATAGCTCACTGAAATCTCCTTTGCACGGAGAAGCCTCTTACAGTAGTCGTAACTTAAAAATAGAAAGCTAAACTCAAACAGAACTAATCACAAGTATTATTTCTCTAATTTTTTATTGTGTTTTGCTTATGGGACCAGTGCTGTATTTATAGCCCTGGTCGGGGTGCCTGGAAGGGTTCTAGGTGCTTGAAAGGGTCCAGGCGCCTGGAAGGATTCCAGACGTCTAGAGGGGGATAAAACTTTATCCATGTTGCAATGAATTGCGTCAAACGCGATCCGGATAAAGACCCCAGTTCGGGCGCCCGGAAGGGTTCCAGGCGCCCGGACCAAGAAGGTCAACAGCATGTTTACTTTCGGTCCCGATCTTCTACTCTGGTTCCACTCGCCTTGGTTCGATCTTCCACTTCAGCTCCGCTCGCTTGGGTGATCTCGTCCATCTAGAATAAGGCTCACCCGAACCCAACTTCCGGCTTCTCGTCCATCGAAAACGTCGTGCGCCTCTTTCTCGTCCGCCCGCTTATTCTTCCGAAGCACCTCGTCCCTCGAACGCACTGAGCCTATCGGCTCTCTCCTGTGCCGTTCTTCTCGCTAGCTGCGTCTTTTGCTCGACTTTCTGTAATCCTAAGCTTCTGCATACATAGACTTAGGGTTAAACACCAACATGACCTAACTTGACTTGGTTGATCATATCAAAACCATCTTGGGGTACCAACAGATAGAATAATGAATATTGCATTAGGACCCCTCCGTAAAATAAAGGTGTACTTTAATTATTATGTTAATGACCTTAAATTCCACATGACACAACGAGATTCATAGATATTAACCTATAATTCTTGTGTTTGTGTCAAAGGATCTATGGACAATAATAACATTGAGTTTGTTTATTATGGTAGACTTGATGAAATCATAGAGATTGAATATCTTGCATTACCTATAAAAATGTGTGTATTGTTCAAATGTTCATGGTATAATCTAACCCCAAGAATAGGTACCAGAATATGTCCAAATTATAATTTACTTGAGGTTAATGTAAATAAAAGATTCAACAAGTTTGTGTTGGCGCTACTCGGAAATCCGTTCTATTTCCCTTGTACAAAAATTTGTACAAGCACAGAACTTTCCTAGCAACCCATGTGCTTTTCAGAAGTTAAACTTGGATTGCAAATGAAACTTAACATTATTAATCCAAGTTTAACCCATGTGTTCATCAGAAGTTAAATCATATTACAGAAGTTGATTAAATATCTATTTTAAGGATTGGCTTCCAGGTCGTTGGCGAGGCACTCGACCTTCTTGGGTATGGGATCATCCACCACTTCCTAGTCAAAGCCTTTCAAAGAAATTGAATATTTAAAATCCTTACAGTAAACCCTAGGTTAAACTACAGAGACCTCAATCAAAGCACAAGATTGTTAGCCTCTTGTGTTGGTATTTCAGGATCCATACAAAGGAAAAATAAACTAGTACACAGTGAAAACAATTAACTAGTTATACCTTTATTTGTATCTTAAAGACCTCTTGATCTTCTGCTGTATTTCTCTTCTTCTCTTGGACGCCGTGTGGGCGACGATCTACCAAGATGCAAAGACCACCCAAGTCCTTCTTTCTTCCAAAACTTTCGGCCACCAAGGGATCAAAGCTAGGAACACCACCTCTTATTCTTCTTTCTTCCTTGCAACCTACCGGTCACAAGATGGTTGAAGCCTCTTGATGACGTTGACCTTAGATGAGAAAGCAAGGGGAGAATAAGAATATGAGGGGGCCAGCCACATGGAGAAGAGGAATAGAAATTGTGTAGATGATTATTTTCTCTGAGGCACCATCTATCCTCTTTTATAATCCTTGGTAATAGCTAAAAAGGAAATATTTTAACAACAATTAAAATCTCTCTTTTAAATTTCCTATTGTGGATGGCTACAAAAGGAAAGTTTTAAAATTAAAAATCCCTCTTTTAAACATTGTAGATAGCTATAAAAAGGAAAGATTTTTAAAATTAAAACCTCTCTTTTAAATCATGGTTACAAAAAAAGAAAGTTTTAATAAAAACAAAATCTCTCTTTTAAACTATTGTAGATGACTACAAAAGAAAAGATTTTTTAAATTTAAAACTCTCTTTTAAAACCATGTGGATGACTTCAAAAAAGGAAAGTTTTTAAAATTTAAAATCTCTCTTTTAAAATATTGTAGATGGCTACAAAAAGAAAGATTTAAAAAATTAAAAACCCACTTTTAAACCCATCTTGGCCGACCCCTTGCTTGGGCACTAAGCAAGGGGTAGCCGACCCCTTGCTTGGGCACCAAGCAAGGATGTGGCCGGCCATAAGGATGACTTGGGTGGATGCGAGGCTTTATACATAGAGGTTACAATAGGGACCTAGAGGAGGAATTGGTTTTGGCCTCCTGATGAGCTTGAGCTTCCTATGTTCGACCCGAACACCCAACTCAAGTTCATCAATAATAACTCATACCACTAAAGAGTTATTATTGAACTACCACGCCAATCCCATATTACATTATGAGCTCCTTCTTATCATGAGTGCATTAATCTCCCTATATTTAAGATATCGAATGCTCATTAATTAAATGAGTTACTAACAACTTACTTAATTAACATCTAGCTCTAAGAGTAGTACCACTCAACTTCATTGTCATGTCGGAACTAAGTCCACCTGCAGGGTTTACATGACAATCCTTATGAGCTCTTCAAGGAGACATCATCATCCTAATAAATAGGACATAGTTTTCTTCTATAATCAACAACACACCATATAAATAATATTATTTCCCAACTTATCTAGCCTATTGATTTAACGAATAAATCTCACCCTTTGATAAATTAAAGAAATAAATATTAAGTACATATGCTTGTTATTATATCAGGATTAAGAGTACGCATATCCATAATAATAGAAATTCTGTTCTTTTATGCAGTCAATATAAAAGGAACAACCTCAAATGATCCTGCTCTATACACACATAGTGTACTAGTGTAATTTTATAGTCAAGATAAACTAGTACCAAATTACATTACAACCATTCCAATGGTTTATCCCAATCCATCTTGGTTGTGAGCTTCTATTTATAATCTATAAGGAATTGATAACATGATCTTCTGTGTGACACCACACACTATGTTATCTACAATATAAATTAAATGGACAACTGCATTTAACTAAATACAGACATTTGACCAATGTGATTCTCATTTCAAAATAAATATTTATACAAAAGCTAGGCTTTTAGTATACTTTTTAATAGTTTGAACCTTTTATTTTTAGGATACAAGCGGGTCAAGTTTTCTATCTTGAATACCCTACGAAGAGAAAAAGATCTAGTGAATGGTTGTCTATTTGTCGAATCAAGCCTCGCTCGACCATAGAGATGCCTAACACAGTTACTGCTTAAAACCATGATGCATTTTATAATGATGAAGTGGAGAGGCATTCAGTTGATTTACAACTCTAATCTACTTCTCAATTACTTGTAGATGTTAATGTCACTTACAAAAAATGTGGAACCGCCACATCAGCGGCCCCCCTAGAGCCGGTCCCACGGATATGGAGGGAGGTAAATGCAGGTACACAGGTGGAAAGTGCATGGCGGAGACGTTAACCCCAGGCAGTGACATCCCGGGGATCGACCCCTGGACCTTTCAGCCACAGAACCATGCACTCCCCATCTGTGCTACGCCCTGGGGACGATGTTAATGTCACTTACGAATAGATAGATGATGGAGAGATGTCCAACAGTGAGGATGAAGTTAAACTAAGCTCACCTAGTGATGAGGACATAGAAACTATTAATGTTGATTAGTTAGATGTTAATGATGATTAACTATTAACAATATTATTCATCAAGTAAGTTATACTTCCATATTATTTTATATTTATATTATCATGTTTTTAAACCTTATTATGATGTGTTGCAATGTTATTTTACAGATATCATTATGACAAAGCAGCAGCCTGTAGCACCACATGACTACAAGGTCCTTAGAGTTGTTGGGGACTCGTAAGTATTTTTTTCTTATTAATAATTCAAGTTCATATATAACTGTATCATATATTTCTCATAACTTAATATTATTTCATGTAGATTCACTCCAGATGACCACTGAGTTGCCATATATATCATTGAAAAATTCAAGGAATGAGTTTGTATGTCTGGTACTACATAGAGGCATGTAAACCAGGAGATGAAGCTGTTTTATTATAATGAATTTGTCATAAGTAAATTTAATATATTTGGTATTCTAGAATATAGTTATCATTTAAACTAAATGTTTAACTTATAATTGTAGAAAAGATATACATGGAAGGATGGACAAGAAGAATAATTTAAAGCTACATGGAATAGTTACTGTGCCAAACTGTACAGAGATCATATGTATTATATGAGAAAGAAGGGCACTAGGCCTACGTATGTTTCTGAGGTGATATGAAGCGCACGGACGACCACCTGGGTTACAAAAAGATGGCAAGTAAATGCTGAAAAGACAGAAGCAAATAGAAATATAGAGCCAGGTGGCCCGAGCACCGGAACTGTTCGGCATACGTCAAGATCCAGATCTATTGTTGAGCATACCATGGATCTGTGAGTATAATTTAAAGTTATACTTTGTAGCAAATTTTGTATTTATTACTAAACTTGTATAATTTTATCCCAAATTCTTTTGTATATAGGAACGTGAACTTGCCCGATAGCCCACATGTATGGAGATATTCCGCAAGACCCACAAGAAGAAGAATGTGCCATTTATTGGTTCTCGATCTCAGACTCTACATGTAAGATTATTAACTTTATTATATTTGTTCATTTCTATCTTGATTAGTATTTACTAATACTGATTAAATTAGATATGATATTTTTTATACAACAACAAATGACAGATAGGGTGACTCAGACATCTCAACCATCAACGGAGACGGGAGAGTCACAATCTCTATCCACTGACGCTTTAAATGAGATTTATATGATGTTGTTGGTGAAAGGACAAAAAACTCCACCCTCTATGGCCTTGGCTCCCAGGCCAAAGTTGCATTTGATTGTTTGAGGAATCCAGTGGGTAGTGCTAGTTCCTCTTCTTCTAATGAGATGCAATCTTTAAAATGTGAAAATCAAGAACTGTGCACTCAATTGAAATCAATGGATCAGAGGATGACCGATATGGATTAGTGGAGGGTTGATGAGGAGAAGAAGAGAGCTGACCGTTACAAGAATAATGAAGCTCTCATGACTCAAATGTGGGCGATCGTGGCTTCTTTCACTTAGGCATCACATGGTTCTGAGTCATAGGAAACTCAAGATCCATCAGACGGTGATGATTAACTTTTTCTGAGGTATGTTCAATTACAATTTAATTTTTTATTTATCATTCATAGACTATGGTAACATATTTATTCTGTTTTGATTATATAATATGTTCATTTTTAAATATGTTATTATTATGTGTATCAGGAGTCACATTTGGTTCTATTTACATATTGACTCTTCATATCATCATATACTTATTTTTGTTCAGGTATCATTTTATTATATATAAAATTTGTTAAACATATATGTAAAAATATTTATTTATATGTCAACATGATCATTTAATATTTGACTTTTTGTAGGATTCCTTTATTATCTAGTGTTGTATATTTGGAGTACTTTCTATTACCGTATGTATTTTGTAAACTTAGATTTATATATGGATATTTGTTTTTGTATTATGTAGAATTGTTTAGTTTTATTTGTTGTAGATTATTTATTTTTTCTATTATTATAAATGTTAGTTTATTTGTGCTTATATGAATTGTATTAAGAAGAATGAATTGTTAGGATGTATGGATTGTGTTTTTATATATGGATTTTATAAGTGTGATTATTTGTATGTGATTGTTAATTGATGTATGTGTGTGGATTATATTTGATTTGTTTGTATATGTGGATGTATGAATTATATTTTTGTGTGTGGAGTGTATGTGTGTAGATTATATATGATGTATGTATGTCTGTGATGATGTTGTATATTTGGAAATTGTAAATATGGCAGAGCAGTGAAAATAGATTGATGCTGTCAATTTTTTTCCATTTTTGACAGAATACCGATAGAATATGGATTCCATTAGTGATTATTAAAATTAATTACCGACAGAATCCTTTGTTTCTGTCAATGTTTTGATATATTACCGACGGAATATGGTTTTGCTGTTGGTAATTACCAACAAAACTAGAATTCCGTTGGTAATATGGAATACACCAACCTCCACCTGTGATAATTGTTTCGGCAACATTACCGACGGAAGAAGTATTATGTCGGTAAAATATTAACGACAAAATACTATATTCCGTTAGAAATCTTATTCCCAACAAATTACCCCCCGACACTGAATATTCTATCGATATTCCGTTGATATGTCTATTTACCGACGTAATTCCGATAGATATTTCTGTCTGTATCCCTAATTTTTTTTTTATAGTGCAAGAGGTCTTGCCTTTGAATTTTCCTCATCTTAGACTTCTGAATCTATCAATATCGTGGGACTTCTATTTCGCTAAATATATAGTCAACCTCAATTTCCTTGGATTGTCATCGACTTTTTTTTTATCAAATATTAAGTCATCTTTGCTCCACTTGGATTTCAACCATTGCTTTACAATTGTATATCAAGAGTCCTCCACTTGCACACTTAGCATACAATATGAACCCGATTTTAAACTTTTATTAAACACATCAAAATCATATGGCCGAAGTTGATCACTTGGGCATGATTACATCAACATTCACTTACTCTTAATTTTGATGATGTTGGTGCAATTTGTACTAATGATCTAACTCAGGTTTTAATGAATGAAAAGAGGATTAAAGTTAGAGTGTTTTGTGATCTAATTACTTTACCAAGTGTACAGGAGTTGACGGATTTGAATGACCTAACACCAGGATGAAATCCAACTAAGTTTATGGGACCCGATAGTTGGTGCGAAGTCCAGATAGGTTTGCGGGACCAACCGAAGTCCAGTTGGGTTAACGGGACTTGACAACTTGAGGGAAGACCTGGTGGGTTAAAGACAAGTCAAGCAACTATAGTTGGTAAGTAAAGGTAAGCAACTGGAGGAGAGAACTAGTGAGAACGCGTTCCCGGTTGAGGGAACTGTAGGTGTTGGTCCAGCTTAGGCCCATTTAGAAAATCTAAGCTGAGACCTTGACTGGATCATGGTCTCAAGGAGACAGGATCTAATTACTACTACTTTTGTCGTAATTGTGCTAACTTTATTTTGCAGGATAAACATACTTTTATTTGCTTGGATTAATCCTTTTTGCAGGAAAAAGGCGGTTGAAAAAAGGGAGTTCGGCGCTCGAGCGAGCACCAGGCACTCAAGCGGTCCGGGTGCTCGGAATTGGTCCAAGCGCCCGGACCAGAAAAGTTATCTAGGAGCCGACTTGGAGTGCGTCGACTGGCTGAGCCACGTCAACGGTCTAGGCGCCCGGAGGAGGTTCAGGCGCTCGGAGGTGGATAAAACTTCATGGATGAAGTTTCAACAAGAGGTTGCCATGTCAGCATGGTCCAAACGCCCGTAGGGATTCCAGGTGCCCTGAATGGGACTATATAAGGGCCTTCGACCAACAACTTCAGGACATTATCTGCTAAGACTTTCCTTCCTGCGCGCTACTTCAAAAAGGTTCCTACGACGCTGTAATGATCCATCGACAACTGGACATCAAGATTTACTTAGTTTTCTCTGTTGTCGGTAATTTTTCATATATAATTTTTGTACTTCATTATTGTATCTTTTCGAACTATTATTGGATTACCCGACAAAAGCGATTGACAATTATGAGTCTTGGAGTAGGAGTCGTCGAAGGCTCCGAACCAAGTAAAACTTGGTACTATTAGTGTTGTGTTGTTTGTTTCCTTTTTCCGTTGTGCAATTAGTTTTAACTCTCAATTTTTGAAGAATGCTATTCACCCCCTCTAGCGTATTTATGGTCCTACATATGCATCTTTGACTTTTCCAAGAATCAAATTGATATAATTCATTTGGTCCATTGTTTCCACAACATAGAATTTGGTCGTCGAGAAAGTAGTGGGATAACACAGGCCCTCTTCAACCAACTTTAGGACTATGTTTGGTTAGGGGTAATATAATCAAGCTTGTAATATAATAAACTTTATAATGTAATATACTGTAATCTTGATTACATTACAACGTTTGTTAAAGTAATGTATGTAATGTTTGATTACCAAGGTGATTACATTCTTTTGTTTGGTGTCTAATATTTTTTATAAGAAATGTAATTTGTATTATTATAAAATGATAAACATATCCTGCGATCACTACCGGAGGTTGCTGTCGTACCTCTACCAGAGGCAGTGGTCGGCGGTCCTGGCCGACGGCGGTGCCCGGAGTAGTCGACGGCGGTGGCGGCGGAAGCGACCGGTCGGAATTGGGCGGCGGCGGGCTAGTGACCGCGACGGCAGAAGCGACCGTCGATGATCGATTGATGTCGAAAATGAACTAGGAATATATTTCGCATTTAAATTTTAGTTAAACGGTGACTTCATAATGTAATCGGATTACATAGTGTTTGCTTTGTAATCCAGATTACAAAACTTCATTACCTTTTGTAATCCTGCAGATTATATTACATTACAGCTTTAAAACGGTATCAAACAAAATAATTAATTTTATAATATAATCTTGATTGTATTATAAGGTGAATTACATGCTACCAAACATAACTTAGATTCTTTCTATTTACCTTTTCAATAGAATTTATAATTTAATCAGCGAGTACTTTAAAATAGAGAACAAATCATTATGATGGGAATAAATGGCCCATGATCTAACTCATCTGGATGTTTGAATGCATTAGTTTTTTTTTTTTTTTTTTGCTCCCAAGACGTAGCATAGATGGTGACACATGATATCTCTGGCGTAATGGCTAAAGGTCGATTCTCAGGAACTAACGACCTGTAATTTATTCCACCATACGTCTGACACTTATGTACCTGTATATACCTCCTTCTATATTTATAAGACCAGTACTAAGGGACCATTAATATAACATATCTACATTTTTTTTTTGAATACATTAGTTTCCTTGCCATTCCATAACATTTGAAAAGACAAGCATTCAATGCAACTCATGATCAGCTCGATGATGGGGGGTAGAGAAATTTCCATGGAAAAGATTATGCAGATAAAACCCTGTTTAGGTGAACTTCATCTAAATCTATTTTGAGTAAGCGTATATCCTTTCTTTTCTATGATTGTGTACAACTTCAAGTATTGTGTCCATAAATGCTATGGTATATAGTTTCTCATTTGACTTGCATACAACACATGTCTTGTATCTTGCACTCAAGCTCTTTTGTAGATCAAACTCCAAGCATATTCTTGCATAGTAGCCTCTTGAGAGTTCATTACTGACTTGGTTGATTATAATTAATTGTGTTATCATTGCTATTGCTAATGTCTCAAACATTCATCATTTTGATATTCTATTGGAAGACTAGGGAACCAACCCCAACCATTGTATGATTGATAGATAGTGATCGAAGAGGGTCATGCACCCTTTAGATTTCAATAATGACATATGATCAGAGCCTACATTATTTAAGGTCCTAGGTGAAAAAAATAGGCCTTTGATATTGTTTTAAAAAAAATTCCTTCATCCTTTTCCATTCAGATTTGGAACCAACAAACATTCGGACTTGAGATCAAAAACAATAGTTTAAAAAAATTAACAAATTAAAATAATAATTTTCTAAAAAAGGTTTTTATATAATTTTTTTTTCTCACTTTTGAGATGTAAAATTATTAATTAAAATTTTCATATTCAAGTTTTGATAACTTAATTTTGAGAAATATAAACTTTATAGTATTAAACATTGTATTATTATTAGATATAATAATAAACTTTATAGTATTAAACATTGTATTATTATTAAATATAAACTTTATTAGATATATCTCAAGGAGTTAATAAGTGTACAATTCACTTAATCGAAAATAAGTATATTTAGAATTGCTTAAAAATGAAGAAAGATAGAAGTATTCTAATTACTTAAATAAAAGATGGATAGAACAAGTGAACAACCCTTACAAAAAAAAAAAAAAAAAAAGGAAATAAGAACAATGAAAGAGGACAACAATAGAAAAAATTATGCTCCAGTGTTCAACTCATTATCACCTGCGAAGTAAAAAACAAATAAATAAAAAATACATGTACAAAATGACTAAACTCAATATAATCCTTAGAAAATAAAAATCCAATAAGACCAAACCAGCTATTATCATTTATTAAGAATAAATGAGAGCCTTTTTAGACATGGAATAAAAGAAAAAATAAAGTATATTTTTTATTACCTAAAGCAGAATAGTTGTAAATGATAGAATGGAGACAAAGGGGAAATCGAAAAATTTATGATTGTAAATACATTTAAATAAAAACTAAACTTATGGTAAAAGTATTTAACTCATTATTACTAAAAAATAATAAAATCCTCCATTTTGATCTGACGACACAATACAGACAAATGCATCAATATTTGAATTTAATTAAGCAAGAAACATAATAGCAACAACCAGATTAGTGTGATAGTGTTTGCTACGGTTTCTCTTTCCCAATCTCAACGAGTGAGAAAATCACATAGTAAGGGAGTTGGAAAAGGGGAACTAAAAAAACTACTATTTTTATTTTACATTGTATGGATAAGATGTAAAATTTCTAATTCATATTCTTATTGATCAAAAAAGAAAGCTTACCGACGAAAGAGAAATGTAATAAGAGATGCTAGGATTGAGAGATATTAAAGAGAAATAGATTAAATTTTATAAAATAAAATACATAATTAAAAATAAATTTAAAATATTAAAAAAAGTCTCTTTATAACTCTATCCGTTCGAACCATAATGAGATCTTTACGGAATTTGAAGCTTTAATCAGAGAATGAAATCATGTAAATCTATAATCATCTCTACTCTTTCAATTCTCTTAAAAAAATATACGTAAAAACATATTTAGGATTTTAAAAATAATGATATCAATTTTTAGAAAATAAGATTGTGCAAATCTTTTACCAAGTGGGCTCTATTCTTTTCACTCTCTTAAAAATACATAGAAATATATGTAATATATTAAAAAATATTATGCTCCAATAAAAATTTGAGCCCTAGTATGCCTAAAGTCGGCCTTGCATATGATGATTCTTGAATGATGCGTCTGATGATTCATCCAGTTTAGCCACATTCTTACTCTGCTAGACGGAGCAAATATCCCCTCTTAGGCCTTGCTTGGCTAACGCTCAAATACGGAAATTCCCTCAAGCGGAAAACTCCCAAGCGAGCTGACTTTCTCCGACCTCAATTTTCAATAGTTCATGACAATCGCAACCACCGAACCCTGTTGCCTACAACTACCCTCGATGGAACAATCGAAGCCTAGCCAATCGCTGTTGTCTCCTCCTACGCCCGACATCTCTCTGCCCAATTAATCGAGTCCGGATCCTCTGCGCCCGCCTCCCATGCGCCCTCTGCGCCCGTCGCTACGCGACAAAAAACCCACGCGCTAAACATGTGCGTTTCTCCGATCAGCAAGAATGCTGATCGGTCTACTGACCGATCAGCAGGAATACTGATCGGTCTTGCTGACCGATCAGCATTCCAAGCAAACTTTTTTTTAATTCTTTTTTTTTAAAAAAAATATTTACTCTAATTAATATGGATCGAAGTATATTGGACTTGTATAATTATTATATGTATTAGAAACGTTTTTATTTATTATTTTATTTTTTTTAAAAAAAAAATTAAAAAAAATTTGCTTGGAATGCTGATCGGTCTGCTGAACGATCAGCATTCTTGTTGATCGGAGAAATGCACGTGCTTAGCGCGTGGGTTTTTTGTCGCGTAGCGACGGGCGCAGAGGGCGCACGGGAGGCGGGCGCAGAGGATCCGGTCTCCAATTAATCATCTCTTGGCCTCTCACTCGAGCCCGTCGCTACGCGACAAAAAACCCACGCGCTAAGCACGTGCATTTCTCCGATCAACAAGAATGCTGATCGTTCAGCAGACCGATCAGCAGGAATGCTGATCGGTCTTGCTGACCGATCAGCATTCCAAGCAAATTTTTTTTAATTTTTTTTTTTTAAAATAAAATAATAAATAAAAACGTTTCTAATACATATAATAATTATACAAGTCCAATATACTTCGATCCATATTAATTAGAGTAAATTTTTTTTTAAAAAAAAAAGAATTAAAAAAAAGTTTGCTTGGAATGCTGATCGGTCAGCAAGACCGATCAGTATTCCTACTGATCGGTCAGTAGACCGATCAGCATTCTTGCTGATCGGAGAAACGCACATGCTTAGCGCGTGGGTTTTTTGTCGCGTAGCGACGGGCGCAGAGGGCGCACGGGAGGCGGGCGCAGAGGATCCGGACTCCTCTCACTCATGTGGTGGATTGCATGTCGTTAAGCCAGCTGGCGTGGTCTGTCCACCAGACGATGTGGATATTTTTTTTCATTAGCCATATAAGATTCGGCGATGGTGGGTAAAAATATGATTTTCTTCTATATACAGAGGAGGTCACTCTTCTCCCTTGAAATGCGTTTGGTTGGAATTATTTTTAATAATGTTAATTATCTATTCAAAATTATCAATAAAAAATCTTATTTAATTTAAATAATAGATGATTCTCAAATAATATTTCATATTCAACATGTTAATAAAAGAAACATGTATCCCAGAATAAAAAAGATTTTTCTTGATTTCGAGATTACGAAATTTTTTTACCCAAAATATTTCCGAATATTAGAAAAATGTGATAAAAAAGAAAAATATAAAGGAAAAAATAAAAAATAAAAAACTTAAAAAAAGAAAAAAAACGTAAAAAATAAAAAAATCTAAAAAATTAATAAAATAATTAAAAAATGTAAAAAAAAGAAAAAACGTAAAAATAATTAAAACGTAATAAAAAATTAAAAATAAAAAAACGTAAAAAAACATAAAAAAAATTTAAAGACATAAAACATAAAAAATAAAAAAAAACGTAGAAAACTTTAAAAAATTAAAAAAAATAAAAAATAAAAACACATAAAAATAAAAAAAACGTAAAAAAGGGGAAAAAATAAAGTGTAAATAATAATAATACTAATAATAATAATAATAATTATTATTATTATTATTATTATTATTATTATTATTATTATTATTATTATATATGGTTGATTTTGTAATTGAGGGTAATATAGTAAAATATTAAATTAGGTTATTCATTAAAATCTTCAAACAAACAAGTTTTTATTGCATTACCTAGGTCCAACCAAACAACATTTGGTTATGTTTTATTCCCCACAACTTTGGTTATATGATTACTTGGTAATCACATAACTAAGATTATACATGATAACTTGAACCAAACACACCCTTAAGCTATTCATTCATTCTTCTTCTGTTTTTTTTTTCTCGCATACCTGTAAGATCTCAGCTTTCAACCTAATGCGGACTTAATTATCGGAGGGATCACATCGATGCATGGCTGTTGATGCGGGTTGATTTGCAAGACTCTAGTGCTCGACCAAGGATAGACACATCTATAACTCCAAAGGAAAGTAGAGAGGAGGAGCACGAGTGCAAGCGCGGGCGTGAGAAGGATTTAAGGTTTAGCTCACCTCCTTCCGTAATAACTTTAAGATAATTGGCATCGTTCTCAGGATATAGTACAGATGGTGGACGCATGACATCTCTAGCGTAATGATCAAAAGTCGATTTTTCAGAAATCGATGACCTGAGATTTACCCCATCATTTAATTAATATTTATGTACCTATATTTACTTCTCTTTATACCCTGAGACCGATACTAAGGGAGCTATCTTTTGTTTAAGATAATTGACATCCTCCATTAATTGAATCCTCATGGCCACGAGTCTTCCGTTATTACAATGATTGTCGGTTGTCATCCTCTTCTACTTAAAGTTCGAACTTCCAAGACTCTTTGGTCTTCTCTCTCGATCAAGGGAGTTCTATCATCTCCTCCATCATGTTTCTTGAATAAGGAGGGCATGCTAAGCCTCTAATCGTCAGTAGTATTTTTTTAATTTATTTTGATGATCAATAGAAAAATTTTATAGGATAAAATTGGTCATCCAAGATTAGTTGGATTTATTATTTTTATTTACTTTTTCATTTTGTCCCTTCAAAATGATAAGATGGTTAAAATATTAAATATTATCATATTAAATAATGAGATCAAAACGTATACGTTTGAGTATACTTTCTCTCATATCTTTACCACAGGCAAAAATACTAAGGACGAACACATCACCTTATATCATATTGAATCAGTAAGGCATGCAGCTATCATTCATGTACTTTTGTCACGCTAAACTTTCTCTTAGCCTTTTGTTTTTTAATTCGTCAAGCCAATATACCTTCCTTCATGCCTTCATAGTGTTTTTTTTTTAACTTGTCCGGTACATGATACAGTACCTAAGTGCTTCTCAAATTTTTTTTAGCTCGAGTTTTAAATTTTGATAAATTAATAAAAAATTTTATTTAATAGACGATTAATAAGAATATTGAATTGATGAGTTATCCACTGACTTATGGGAGGACTTATGTGATAATATATCTTTTTACAAAAAATGTTACCATAAATTTAATATTTATAGGATGAAATTTACATTAAATTAAGTTGATTATTGAATTATTTACCAAAAAGATAACAAATAAACCATTTAATTAAGCAACAATAAATGTATAATGTGATCCGGATTATGATGTTATGGTAAAATATTTAGATTATCATCTAGTTATTTATGATTTGATTCTTAATTATAATATGTTTGTAGAAATTTTTTAAATTATTTATTGTGTGTGCTTCCTGATTTACTTTGATAGTCGATGAAAAAAATTCATAGAACCAAATCAATCACCCTAAGTCTCCTTCGTAAGACTAATTAGATTTATCATAATAAATATATAATATGACTAACTAGACTAATGAATAAGGCTAACCAGTCTATTCATGTTTCACAATTTTCAGCCAATAAATGTATAATATGATTCCCCTAAATTTTTTATTTAGATTTAAAATACATTAATAAATTGTAAACCAAATCATAAGCGTAGGACCACCAGTAATTTAACAAAGGCAGATTAGATATGAGCTATTTTTTTTTAATGAAGCTCGGATGAGCGTGTTTCATGTGCCACAGCTAATCACGGGTTGTCTCACTAGATTCCAGCCACCCTCTGTTCTTTTCATTGCAAAACAAATCAACAAGTAAAAGAGAAAAAAAAAAAAAAGCAAGGGGGCGTGGTGTAAATACCACCGCGTTATTTATTTTTCGTTATCACTATTTCGGATTCTGCGAGGTGAGATGAAAGACGGTGAGAAATTGACACGTGAAGACGACAAAAGGAATAAAAAAGAAAATAGCAGCAGCCAAAAAGACACGAAACATCATGACCCAACCATCTCCTCGTTCACACCATCATCGTTTGCCGTCCATTATTGATCTTGCGGCCAGGAGAAGGACAACGAAGTGTGATTCACGACCCACGAGACGACCACGTCTAGAGGGGTCCCGTTTTCTAGTTACCTCGCCACCCGCATGGTATGATTGGGAGGTGTGTCAGATCACGAAATGAGTAACGTGTTAGTACGATTAATTAGTGAATTGTAACAAACGCGAAATTAAAAACAATCTCCTCGAGTCTTATTTTTTTTAATTCTGTGCCAGAAGAGGAAATCAAAGAGGAAAGTGGCGTCGAGTAGAGAGAGAAGAGAGGCCAGAGCATCTCCTTCGGCGGAGAACAAAACAAAAGAGAGAGATCCACCTCGGAACCCTCATCGTCTCCTTTCCGGTCGCTTTTCCCTCCAATTTTGTGAGTCCAGATCGAGACGACGAGGGGAAGATGAGGGAGGAGGAGGAGGAGGAGGGCGACTGGTTCGCGCGGTGGCAGGAGCAGCTGCCGTCGCCGGAGGAGCTCATGCCGCTCTCGCAGAGCCTCATCACGCCGGGCCTTGCCGTAGCCTTCGACATCCCCATCCCGGCCGGCAACCCCAGCTCCGCCGTCTCCCCTCACCACCACCACTTCCACCGCGCCGGTCCGGCGCTCACTTCCGCCTCCCCCAACCACCCCCCGCCGCTACTGCCTCCGCCGGACTTTGAGTCATCCGATCTCAACTCCGCCTCCGGCAGCGGCGGTGGAGGCAGCGGAGCCGGAGATGAGCCCGCGCGGACGCTCAAGAGGCCTCGCCTCGTCTGGACGCCGCAGCTGCACAAGCGGTTCGTCGACGCCGTCGCGCACCTCGGGATCAAGAACGCGGTTCCCAAGACCATAATGCAGCTCATGAGCGTCGACGGCCTCACCCGAGAAAACGTGGCGAGCCATCTCCAGAAGTACCGCCTCTACCTCAGGCGCATGCAGGGCCACAACGCCTCCGGAGGAGCCGGCAGCGGCGGTCCGATCTCTGCTGCTGACGCGGCTACCGACCAGTTGTTCGCAAGCGCCCCGGTTCCCCACCATTTCCTCAGCCGTGGAGGACCAGTCACAGCGCCAGGGGCGCCCGAGCCGTTCCTGCCGTACGTGCCGGTGGCTGCGCTGCAGCACCACCAACAGATTACCGCCGCTATGCAGCAGCAACAATACCACCAGAGGCATTTGGGACAATTCGGATCTCCCACTGGTAGCGGAGTATTTGACCATGGGTTCCTGAACCGGGCGGCAGTGTCACCGTCAGGGATACATCAGATGATAGGACCGGCGCCGGGAATGGGTTTGTTGCAGCATACTGCATCGCCGGCCGCCAACTTTTCCGATGATTTAGAGACTTCCGGAAGAGGAAGCAGTGGCGAGAAGAAGGTGCTGACCCTGTTTCCGACTGGTGAGGACTGATTGCGCTCTTCTCTTCCTCCCTCGTCTACTTAATTTCCATGTTTAGAAGGTGTCAATTAGATGATTACGGCTCGGGAATAGTCTTCTTTAGATAATTCTTGGCGTCATATTCCTATGTTCTTGCTAGGTCGGAGTGGTAAGCTAGCAGAAGAGGAAGCTATAGTGTGGTAGTTCTCCACATTAGAATCGGATGGGGGGTTGTTAAATCCCCACAAAAAATATTGAATTCATCTTTCCATATAGTACTAAACTTCTATTCATCCCACTTCAGTAATCAACCATGGTTGTTTCTAAAATATTCAATTTCTGTGTGTGAAATGGTTTACTGGTGTTCGGCATTGGGATTCTTGTAGTTATCGGCTTAAATCTAAATGAATAATCCATGTTTATACCTTGACGATATGTGGAATTGGATTGAAATAGAAATCACAAGATGAATAACACATGGATGCTGCTCTGTACATAACAATTGGAAATCTGTTTTCCAAGAGATCAAAACTTTAGTTTCATCAGTCGAGGAAACTTGCAACCATTTAGCTTAATATTGAGAAAAACAATTTTGACTAGGATGAAAAAAACAACTTTAACAACCATTTTTTTTATATATATTCAGTGTTAACAACATGAACTACAACTTCCTGTTCTATATATATATGACTTATTGAGAATATTTCATTATATTTCCTATTCTGCCGGACTGCCGTCTGAGTCTTCATGAGGGTGCATTTCGTTTGAAAAACTATCCATGCAAGAATTGAAGCTATAGTCTTTTGTGCGATTGTTATTTGTTACTTTCACTGAGTTGGATACAGCTTTAGATATTTGGGTAGGCTTTTCTCCGAATATATGTATGCCATTTGTACTGGTCAGTGTGTTGATTTCTTCACTTTCTACTACTGGTGCTGAATGGTACTTAACACAATAAGAGAACCAATATAGATTGTGATTATACTTAACACAGTACGATACAAATCAACCTTTTTATGTAACAGTTTACACAGTGAAACAACTGCATCGCTTATATTCTTTCAGGTTGCTGATGATCTCTGTCTTATTGATAAAATGAAAACTGATGTTTTAGTCATTGTTGAAAAATGGGTCTGGGTTTATGATATAAAATGCACTAATACAAATGACAATGGGGAGCCGTTCAAGGTTCATATGTGATAAGTAAAAGTCGATCAATAGTAATTTGAGATAACTTTAGAGGCAGGTCGGAAACACTAACTCAAAGTTTGTATGTTTTTTTTTTGCCATTTTTTCTTTAAAAAATGACAAAAAAAAATTCTTAAATAGAGTTTGAAGGCGTGTTAAGTACCCTTTTGACCAAGAATGCTTTCTCCAACTTTGAGTTTGGTTAGCGTACATATTGATGCTAAAAACTCAAATAACGAACTTCTATGGCATCAGGTTATTAAGTTATGAATTAAGAGTATGACATTCTGAATTAAATTCAGAATTTTTATGCTCCACCTTCTTGGTTGTTCTTGATGATTCCAAGGTTTCTGACAACTGTTGACAAAATTTCTTTCTACTTTCTCTCAGGACCTTCTTAATTTGAAAGTGCCATGATATGCGCTTATTCTTGTTAAGCTAGTATTACTGTAATTAGAGATTTCTGTATATTCTAACAGTTCAACTTGATGCAGACTTTCAAGGATTTTAATTCTTTCAACTCTTTAGCTTTCCAATTCATGTTTGTAGATGTGGCTAAAATGTTTTCACTGCAATGTGATATTAATATATGCCTCTGTTTTAGTTACTAAGTGAATAGTGTATAAGAAGCGTTGCATGGGATTAGATTTGAAATTAATCACAATACAATAACTATCATAACAAAGGTTCATGTACATTTTATGCTACATTTTGTTCAAGTGACGTGAAGTTGTATGTTCAATTTGTATGCAAGTAGCCGTTGGAATAACTAAAAAGGTTTCACTAGTTGGTATAATGACTGGTATAGTAGAAAGATGATAAGATATTGTTCCTACATCAGAGGCAGCACTTGTATTGCAATTCAATATTCTGCACAATTTCTTTGTAAATGTCAAAAGCTGTTTTATCTGTCATCTAACTGTACTTTGTAATATGTTTGTACAATTGTACTTCTTCTTTTTGGTAGATAAATACAGCATCTTATGTTCTTTATTAGGATTCTATAAGTTGATTCATTTTAAGGGATTATTTTCGAAGACGCTTAACCAACTAATTTAGTTTTGCTGTTTATCTCATATTTCCAAAGCCTAACGGTGGCTAAATTGCATGCATGCTAAGGTTTTCTGTCATTCTTTTTCCCTGGTCAGAAATCTATTGTTCTGTTTGGGCATGATACCTATTGCACAAGCCCATTTATTCTGGGCAGCCCAATTAGGATTTAGCCCATTTTGTTTCTAGTTAAAAATGAGTCATAAAAAAAAGGCAAAACTGCATAATCGCAGCTTTAGATTTTGAGTAACGAGCAATTGAACTCATACAAATTCATTTGTCTTTGCCATTTGATTCTTGATTACTGATGATTAATCATAAAGATCCAAACAGTTGGCATATTACGAGGTTAGTGCTAAAAAACAAGACAAATCTTGAACACCAAATCGTATTTCAAACACTGTACGCTTTATTTGGCCTATAAATGTTGCACCACAAAGATTAAATATCCTATACGATTGGATGAAGCTAATTGTTTATATATACTTTGCACTAAGTAAAACAATTTAGAAAACAAAGGAAACGAGAGCAAGAATGTGTTTGCTTTTTCATCCAACTTAGTCTTTTTATAGATAATCAAGCACATTAGGATATTAAAATGGCCAAAAGTTATGACTTCCCAAAAGCCTTTTCATTTTTTTAAAATATCCAACAATCTCTCGTTATAATTAAAAAAATACTTTATTTATAGATTACAAAACACATCTTAATAATTTATGCATCAATAATGGTTTCTTTCGATTAAACTACTATCTTAGTGATAGTTTCTTATAGTTTGTAAATCATTTTGGTAGCTAAGCTTTGAACTAAAGGTTTATGTAACAAACCACATGAATCATCACACGCATATTCACTTCTTTCCAATTGTTATAAGTAACATACATTTTGTGTGATGTTACAATCCTTTCATCAATGTGTCAAAGTTTAAGTCCAAAATTTTAATAGATAATTAAATCCTATATTCATATAAGCAAGTTCTCAAATGTCTCTCCCATTTGTGACATTTTCTGAGATTTGTTAAGAATCACTAAGTTCATCCTTACTTTATTAGCGGGAATTCAAACACTTATCTTTGTTCAACCTTTGTCCAATGTACTTTTAATACATTGAATCCAAGACTACGCAATGTAGTAGCGTTAGATTAAGGTTTCCATTGTTGAAGGTTTATATCATGGACTTCAACCTCATCTCAATGGAGGTTCTTTCAACTATATCTCTAGTTAATTCTTTTGTTAAAGGATCATCTAAGTTTTCTTTGGATTTAACATAATCTATGGTTATGACCCCACTTTTTATCAAGTCTTTAACCATAATATATCTCACTCCAATATGTCTTGACTTGCCATTATAGACCTCACTATAAGCCTTGGCATTATACTTGTGTATCACAATGTATAGTTATAGGAGAGATAGGCTTTGGCCACATTGGTATCTCATACAATAAGTTTCTTAGTCATTCAGCTTCCTTGCTAGCTGCAACTAAAGCTACAAACCTAGCTATCATGGTGGAGTCGGTTATGCGTGTTTGTTTCTTAGATGCCCAGGATGTTGGTGCGAAAAGCATCCGACGATCGAACCTGTGTTTTGATTATGTCAAAGGATTCAAAGTTAAGATGTTTTGTTATCTGATATGTTGATTGAGCTTTACAAGAAAGTCCTAAGTGTACTTAGGCAAAAGTCATAACTACGGTTAGGCAGTTGGAAAATCCTAGGGGGTGATAACCCTAGGCGGAAAGTCTTGGCGGGTCGGAGCTCCGGGCAAAAAATCCTAGGGGGTGGTAACCCTAGGTTGAAATCCTGGTGTCGCGAACCAGGTGTAAGTCTGGACGGGTCGTGGACCGGACGCCCAACATGAAGACCGGAAGCATCAAACGCTGAACAAAGTCTAGTCGGTCTGGAGGACCGAATTGGCAAAAAGTAACTTCTCCTGAGTGGAGTAGGTGAGAATGCGTTCCCCGAAAGAGGGAACAGCAGACGTCAGTTCGACCTAGGGTTTCTGGTCGGAAATCCGAAGTCAGAACCGGACAATCCGAAGACTGTCAAACTTATTTCTCTTAAATGTTATCTGTTATGTTCTAACTCTATTTTGCAGGAGACTAACATTCTGTGTAGGGGTAAAATTGACCAGGATCGGTCGACCGAACCCCCAAAGCAGCAGATCAGATTTCCAGCGAGTGGATCGGGCTCGACCGGGGGATCGGTCGACCGAACCTGGTTATTGGTCGATCGAACCGGAGATAGGGGTTGACCAGATCGAAGCGGATCAAGCGGATCGAGTGGATCAGATGAGAAGGAGACCATCTGATCGGTCAACCGAACGTGGGGATCGATGGACCGATCCGCCTCGGGTCAAACCTGATCCCGAGTTTCGAGGATCTGGATCAGATCTGTAAAGGCTATAAAAGGAGCCTCGTGCTACAGCTTCCTGGGACAATGACAGACAGAATTCAAGCGATCCTTTAAAGCTGTGTAGTGCTCCGAATCACTTCGAAACTCCGACAATTGACGACTAGCTTCTTCATTTCTTTGTATTATCGGTATAAATTCTTTTCAAGCTCTTGTACTCTAAAGTTGTAAATAGATTTACGAATTGATAGTGATTTCCCATCGAAGGCAATCAACGATCGCGGGCCTTGGAGCAGGAGTCGCCCAAGGCTCCGAACCAAGTAGAAAATACTTGGGTCTTCTTTCTGTGTTGTGCTTTTAATTTCCACTGCTTAACTCATCGTTTTCCGAATATGAAAAGTGAAAGCCACGAGTGTTATTCACCCCCCCTCTAGCGCGTCTCGATCCAACAATTGGTATCAGAGCGGGGTGGCTTCAATTTGGTGCAACCACCAGTCAAACTCATTTTTTTCGTGGTATTTTTTCAATTTTTCGGAGTCGATCGGAATCGGTATTCTTATCGTCTTCCAATCTATTTTTTTCGTAATCGGATTTGTCTCAAAGTTGGTGCAACACCACTCGAGATCGTAATTTATTTTTATTTTTATATCGCACTGCTAATCCAGGATCAAGTCCTGGGAGTCGTTTTTCTTTTTATTGTGTGCAAGATTCTTTAATGGCTCTCCAAGAAGGTTTTAGCACAGTCCGACCGCCACTCTTTTCCGGTGAGGACTTTGGCTATTGGAAGAACCGGATGGAATACCACCTCAAGACGCAAGCCGAGATGTGGATAATTATCCAGACCACCTCATGCATCAACTGGGATGCCAACATAAAGAAGAAGGTTGAAGCCGATGCCAAAGCAACCTGTATACTACAATGCGGGCTGACAAAAGAAGAACTGAATAGAGTCGGACCCTTCTCAAGCGCCAAAGAGCTATGGGAAAAGCTAATTGAGCTGCACGAGGGCACTTCCGATGCTAAGGTAAGCAAGCGCAACTTAATTTTAAATAAATTATATAACTTAAGAATGAAGGAAGGAGAGACTGCAAGCCAACTTCACGCGCACATCCAAGACCTATTGAGCAGACTCCACGCAATTGGCCAAAGGGTGGAGAACATGGACGTTATTAGGTACGCGCTTAACTCTTTTCCAATGAACACTTTGTGGGCATCTATGGTTGATGCTTACAAAGTTTCCAAGGATTTATCTTTAATTAAACTAGATGAAGTTTTTTCCGAATTCGAATTGCATGAATAGACTAATGCATGTCAAGCCGAGAAGGGTATTGCCTTGACTGCAAGTACAAGCAGAACTCGGGAAGCTAAAACAATGTATAAAACCAAACCCGAGTCCAAAGACGGATTGAACTCAGAAGACGACGATGAGATTATTTCCAAATTAGTAAGGCTCGTACAAAAGATATGCAGAAACAAAGAGGTGACTCAAACGAACACGAAGGACAAGACTGAAGTCACATGTTATGGCTGCAACCAGAAGGGGCACTACAAGCCGGATTGTCCAAATCAGAAGCAACGAAGAAAGAAGGTATTGAAGGCAACTTGGTCCAAGTCATCAGATGAATCCGAAACTGACGGAGAAGAACCAGAAAGCTTCCTCGCGTTACCAGTGCAAGTATACGTTGATGAAACCGAGTTTGATTCAGAATCCGAGAGCGAGTCAGAAACCGAGTCCGAGCGAAGCCACGGATCCGTATCCGTTTCCGAAGGACCTAACCCGACTGTAAATTCTCTACTGGCCGAGACTCAATTAGACGATTTACAAAACTTAGTTCCTTACTTGCTAAAGAAATTAGTTAAATCCAATGTCTGAGTCAAGTCACTCCAAAAGGAGGTAACAACTCTTAAGGAAGCGACTGACTCGAGTTCTTTGACTGAGCCGGTTCAAATTGGAAGTTCAACTCAAGTCCAACAACTTGAGGAAGAAAATTCTAATTTGAAAACTCAAGTTAGAGAACTCAACGACATGTTGGAACAGTTCACCCTGGGTTCCAAGAATCTTGATCTGATTCTTGGAAAACAGCGAGCCGTTTACAATAAAACCGGACTTGGATTTAAAACTAAAAGAAAATACAAATTATATTTATCCCTAGTTAATAGAAATAATAGAAACATAGTCCAAGCATGGGTCCCCAAGTCGAACTTGGTTAATCAAGTTAGACTTGAACTATATTGGGTCCCCAAGGATAAGATCCATTACCTTGATAGACCGCATCGAGACTATGATCCAGGAGGAGCCAATAGAAAAATTATTTTTATCAATAGATAGAACTGTTTGATGCTTGACTTTTCTGCTCTTTATTATACATGCTTAGACTAGGGTAGATTAAGGACCTAGGCATAATTTACACTTGATTAGTTAAACCTAGGAGTTTCAAAAAGAAAATTAAATATATAATTTCTTTGAAAGGCTCTGTCTAGAAGTGGTGGATGATCTCATATCTAAAAAGGTCTAGTGCCTCGCTACAGCCTGGGAACCAATCTTTGAAATATGTATTTAATGGACTAATTGGAAAACCTATGTCTAACTCAAATGTAAATTAATCCTTAGAAATAATCTTAATTAAAGATAATCATCTCACAAAACTATATAAGGTATCCTGATTGATAATTTAGAATTGGGTGAGATGAATCTAGGAAATCATTTTAAAAAATCTTTTAAAAATTCTTTAAAAAATCATTTAAAAATTCTTTTTAAAATCTTTTAAAAATCAATTTTAAAATCTTTTAAAAATCCTTTTAAAAATTGTTTTAAAATCTTTTAAAAATCCTTTAAAAATTATTTAAAATCTTTTAAAAATTATTTAAAAATCTATTAAGTACTTGACTAAAATATTTATTCTCAAAATTTAGCTAAATCTCTATTGAAAATCAAGTGTATAAAGTGTTGGCCAAGTTTTTTCAAGTTAAAATGCTTTTGAAAAAGTTTTGAAAATACTTAACTATGCTTTTTATCTAATTTCTTTTAACCAAATACTTAACTAAGTTTATTTTTAAGATAAATACTTAATTGAGTTTTTTTTAATCTATGTTTTTAATCAACTCCTTTTTTTCTTTTAAAAAAAAAGGGCTAAGTTTTGAAAGCTAAGTACCAAATTTATTAAAACCTTTCTAGAAGCTAAATATTTTCAAAGCTAGGCTGAGTTTTTAGCTAAAATTTCAAGTTTAGCTAAGTGTTTCTTGAAGCAACTATTTTCAAATGCTAAATTTTGCTAAGTTTTTATTTAGCTAAATGTTTTTCAAAACAATTATTTTTTGAAAAGCTAAGTCTTTTAAGGCTAAATACTTACTATTATCTTCAAAAGTTTAGCTAAGTCTTTGTTAAAACTATTTCTCAAAACTAAATTCAACTAAGTGCTACCCTTTAGGGGAGCTTAAACTTAAATAGAGTAATTATTTTTTCTCTTCCTTGTATTCCTTTTGATTTATGTCAAAGGGGGAGAGAAAAGTCAAAGTTAAGTAAAGTTAAAGAACTTAAACATAAGTTAAGAACTTAAACATGATAATGAAAGGGAGAGCATAAGATTTTGTTTTCAATTCAAATTATTTCATTTATGCTCATGCTTAAATTTCTGCATTTAGTGTCATATTTTTACGTAACTTTAAATCATGTTACCATAATAAAAAAGGGGGAGCTTGTTGGTGCGAAAAGCATCCGATGATCGAACCTGTGTTTTGATTATGTCAAAGGATTCAAAGTTAAGATGTTTTGTTATCTGATATGTTGATTGAGCTTTGCAGGAAAGTCCTAAGTGTACTTAGGCGAAAGTCCTAAGTGTACTTAGGCAAAAGTCCTAGCTGCGGTTAGGCAGGTGGAAAATCCTAGGAGATGGTAACCTTAGGTCCTAGGGGGTGGTAACCCTAGGCGGAAAGTCTTGGCGAGTCGGAGCTTCGGGCAAAAATCCTAAGGGGCGGTAACCCTAGGTTGAAATCCTGGTGTCGCGAACCAGGTGGAAGTCTGGACGGGTCGTGGACCGGATGGCCAGCATGAAGACCGGAAGCATCGAACGCTAAGTAAAAGTCCAGTCGGTCTGGAGGACTGAACTGACAAAAGGTAACTTCTCCTGAGTGGAGTAGGTGAGGACGCGTTCCTCGGAAGAGGGAACAATAAGAATCGATTCGACCTAGGGTTTCCAGTAGGAAATCCGAAGTCAAAACTGGACAGTTCGAAGACTGTGAAACTTATTTCTCTTAAATATTATCTGTTATGTTCTAACTCTGTGTTGCAGGAGACTAACATTCTGTGTAGGGGTAAAACTGACCGGGATCGATCGACTGAACGTTTGGATCGGTCGATCGAACCCCCAAAGCAGCGGATCAGATTTCCAGCGAGTGGATCGGGCTCAACCAGGGGATTGGTCAACTGAACCTGGTTATAGGTCGACCGAACCGGAGATAGGGGTTGACCAGATCGAAGCGGAGCGAGTGGATCGAGCGGATTAGATGAGAAGTGTTGGTGCAATCGACCTCCAAGGTTTTAATATCAGACAAATATGTTTAAGTATGCTTAAGTATGTTTAAGTATGGAGTTTGATCTAGGCAAGTTCTAGTTGTAGGCTAGGCAAGGGAAGTCCTAGTTGGAGGCTAGGCAAAGAGAGAAATCTCGGTATATCGTGGAAGCCAGGTGGATAGGTCTGGAGGACTTGATCCCTGGGTAGCCGAATACTGAATTCTAGTTGTAGGCTAGGTAAGGGAAATCTCAGTATATCGTGGAAGCCAGGTGGATAGGTCTGGAGGACTTGATCCCTGGGTAGCCGAATACTGAGTCCTGGTGAGTGAAGTCAGGTTGAGAAAATCTTAGGGGGTGGTAACCTTAGGTAACGAGAAGTCTTGGAGGAGTGAACCCCAAGCAAAGTTGATCGGATGGTTTCCGGTCGACCGCGCGCGGTCGACCGGACCAGCGGATCTCGATAAATCTAGGTTTAGGTTTATCATTGTTTCTTGTATTACTATTATTGCTGTTGGCTAATATGGTATTGCAGGAAAAGTCTTAGTGGATCAGGCGATCAGACACTGAGCAGACAAAAGACCAAACATGTCTGGAGGATCATATTTGGCAGGTAAGTTGAGGTATGCAACTGGAAGAGCGACAGTGAGGTCGGGTTCCTAAAGGGAATAACCTAAGGTCGCTGATCCAACTAAAGAAACCGGGAAGGTTTCCAAGTTGAGATCAAGACAGTCCTAACTGTCATACTCATGCATTATATATTACTGTGCTGACTTTTGTGTTGCAGGAATACTTTGCTTAATACTGTGTTGCAGGTTTGGCCGGATCGGTCGACCGAACCAAGATGACTCAGCACAGATTAGTTTAATCAGCAACGATCAGATACAGAAGGAAAATACACTGATCGGTCGACCGAACCCGAGGATCGGTCGACCGAACCGTTAATATTAAAGGCACAGTAAATGCAGATCACGGCAAATCTCGACGAACAGGGAAGGAGCCTGTTCGGTTGACCGAACAAAGGGATCGGTCGACCGAACCATTGAAGTCCAGTTAATGCAGAATATCGAGCCAACGTCAAACTCCAGCTGGAAGGGATCAGAGCTGGTTCGGTCGACCGAACAGAGGGATCGGTCGACCGAACATCCATCATACCTATAAATTGAGGCTCGAAGTCAAAGGCCGAGAACAACTTTCTGATCAATTCTTGTGCTACTCTGAAAGCTGCTCACGGTACACATCTTCGTCAGCTCAGCAAGTAACATCGTCCGGAGTACCGACCTAAGCTTCATCTACAATACATTGTCGGTATAATTTAATTAAAGCTTGCTTTGTACTTTTATTTAAGCAAGATAGTAGGGTGTTACTATCTTGCTCCATTGTACGATTCACTTCTTTCTGAGGATTTCAGAAAGAAAGATTATAGTGCTTTGCCCATTGGTGCGGTCAAGGACCGCGGGCCTTCGAGTAGGAGTCGAGCTAGGCTCCGAACGAAGTAACCAAATTGTGTCTCTTTCTTATTTCCATTGCATGACTTTGATTTCAAAAGGGTAAAAGAAAAAGTTTTAAATGCTCGATATTCACCCCCCCTCTATCGCTTCAAACGATCTATCAAGAAGGAGACCATCTGATCTGTCAACTGAACGTAGAGATCGGTCGACCGATCCGCCTCGGGTCAAACCTGATCCCGAGCTTCGAGGATCTAGATCAGATCTGTAAGGGCTATAAAAGGAGCCTCATGCTACAGCTTCCAGGGACAACGACAGGCAGAATTTAAGCGATCCTTTAAAGCTGTGCAGTGCTCCGAATCACTTCGACACTCCGACGATTGACGACTAGCTTCTTCATTTCTTTGTATTGTCGGTATAAATTCTTTTCAAGCTCTTGTACTCTAAAGTTGTAAACAGATTTACAAATTAATAGTGATTGCTCATCGAAAGCGATCAACGATCGTGGGCCTTGGAGTAGGAGTCGCCCAAGGCTCTGAACCAAGTAAAAAAAACTTGGGTCTTCTTTCTGTGTTGTGCTTTTAATTTCCGCTGCTTAACTCATCGTTTTCCAAATACGAAAAGTGAAAGCCGCGAGCGCTATTCACCCCCCCCCCCCCCTTTTCTAGCGTGTCTCAATCCAACACAAGAAACAACTCCACTATCTAGAGTAAAGATCCAACCACTTATTAAAGAGTGATTATCTTTATTTATTATCCAACTAGTATTTGAGTATCTTTCAAGTACTGAAAGATCTCCCTTATAGCTTATACTATAATTTATTATGTTATTGAGATATCTCAAAATTCTGGTAACACGTAACCAAGGTTGTTTGTTGAGGTTACTTGTATACCTAGTTAATACCCCCACTACATAAGCAATATCCGGATGTGTACAAGTTATGGCATACATCAAACTTCCTATCACTTGTGAATATTCCAACTGTGATACTATTGAGCCCTCATTCTTGACATGGTCAATTTTAGGGTTTAAGGGAGTTAAATCCGGCTTACAATCATAGTGATTGAACCTTTTGAGAACCTTCTCAATATAATGACACTGCAAGAGTATGATTGATCCTTGTTCTCTTTTGATCTTTATGCCTAGGATAACATTGCCTTCTCCCATATCTTTTATATCAAACTTGCTTAATAACAAATTTTTTATTTCTAAGAATTATTCTAAGTGTAGGGGGGGAGTTGAATTGTAAGGTCCCACGAGCCATCGAATGTTTAAATTAAGAATTTAAGGTATTTTTTTATGTTAGTTCGATGTTTCCTAGGATATAGGTAATTTAGTGACGATTAATAGATAAATATAATAATAATAAAAAAATATTTGTTCCTTAAAAAATTATTTTATAGAATTTTTAGGAAATTTTCATAAATTTTTAGGGGTTTAAACAGGGCTCGTATGACATACTGATGGGGATAAACCTATTAAATTTTGAGGAAGCCTATTTAGAATATTAATTAAGTAGGAGTTAATAAATTCAATTAACCTAAGGTTGAGGTTTAATTAATCAAAGTATATAAACCTAAACCTAACTCCTTATCCGGGGCTCACCTCTCACATCCCCGATTATCTCCTCCTCTCCTCTTCGCCGCCACAACCAAACCCTCCACTCGTGCCAAAGATGGTCGACCGACGCCACCACGCCACAATCTTCTCGGTGGACAATGCCCACGACAACCCTTTATCTCCGATGCGTCATCCCATGGTTAAGGCTCCTATCAGCGGTACAAGAAGGGGAAGACAAGTATATTTCCTTTTAGTTATTGATGAGCGCTTCTTTTCGTAATCTAGCAGGAAGATTCAAAGGTTGTCCCTGGTTTTGCGCAAGGGTTTTGTTCGATCTCTTGATCCAGATTTGGGTGATTGTGTTTGATTTTCGGTGATGACTTTGTGTTTTTGAATTAGTTTTGATTTTGTGGAATGATTTAGGAAGTAAGTTAATTGATTTTGTTTTCTTGCCTTATTCTTCAAGAAGATTTTTGAATGTGGAATGGTTGTGGACAGTGAGGTTTGATTTCAATAAAATTATGTTTTCCTTAAGCTATTTGAGATGCAGTGGACCAGATTTTGATGGTGGTGTTCTGGTTTTATTTTTGTGATCTTGTCTTGAGAGGATTCGACTCTTGGGATTGATTTAGATGGAGGTGCAATGGCTTTGCATTGAGTTCTTGCTCTTGTGATTTTCTTTTTCTAATTCTCGGGGTTGATTTGAGGGTGTACTTAGTTCTGCTTCGGGTTTTAATGTAGAATGGGGGAGTGGAACTTTTGTTCTAATGTGTTCTAGTTTCCTTCCATAGCTTTGGATTTCTTGGTATAGGTTTCTTGGAAGTTTTTCTTGAGTTGAATTCGAAGTTGTGTTCATCACCACATGCTAAATAAATTTTGTTGGGCAAATTTGGTAGATTGTAGATCCGTTTCCATTATAAACCTCGTTTTTCAATATAGCCATGAAATTTGGAATAGATTTAAAGGTGGTGAAGTGATTCCAATGTTGTTCTTACCTTGATGAGATGTCTATTTGAGATGCAGTGGACTAGATTCTAGTGGTGGTGTTCTGGTTTTGTTTTTGTGATCTTGTCTTGAGAGGATTCGACTCTTGGGATTGATTTAGATGGAGGTGCAATGGATTTGCATTGAGTTCTTGGTCTTGTGATGTTTTTTTATGATTCTTGAGGCTGATTTGAGGGTGTGCTTAGTTCTGTTTTGGGTTTTGACACCTAGGGTTTGTTGGACCTCGTGGTTGTTGTGATGTGATCAACCAAGTTAGGTTAGGTCCTGCTTGCTATTTGATCCATGTGTCTAAGTGTGCAGGAGATTAGTGTTAGGGCCGATGATCTCGGCTAGAGAGGGGGGGGGTGTGAATAGCCGCCCCAAATCCTCAAACTCGATGGATGTAACGAGGTTCGGAGATGAAACTCCTACTCCTCGGCGTGTCCGTAAGGTGGACGAAGCCTATCAATCCGTCGGTGGATGAGTCCCCGGAAAATCGGCTAATATAAACTCCTTATGGGTGGAGAAACCTCGCCACAATGTCTTACAACAGCAAGATGAACAGGAGTACAAGAATACAGCAAGAAACTAAGTACAATACACAAATGTAATAACCCTAGCTTGCCTTCTTGTCGACTGGTTGAAGCAGCAATTTCACGAGACGCCTACAACAGCAGGAACCCAGTCGAAGAAGCTCACACGAAGCTTCGGAACTCAGCAAAGCTCAAGAGCACACCAGCAGCTCAGTAGAAAGAAGAGAAAGAAGAAGAACGAACAGTAGCTCCTCAATCCCTTTTATAACCTGCGAAGAAGACACAGAAGAAACTAGCCGTTGCTATGCAACGGCTAGGATGTGGACCGATCAGGCTTCATCCTGATCGGTCCACAAGGGTCCTGATCGGTCACAAGACCGATCAGGCCCTTCCCTGATCGGTCATGGAGACCGATCAGGTCCTTCCCTGATCGGTCCCATGACCAATCAGGTCCTTTCCATCCCGAAAGTGATCTCCTTCTGATCGTCTACTGATCGGTCTGCTGACCGATCAGATAACACTCAGTAGGCTACTGTTTGGTTACTGATCGGTCACCAGACCGATCCAGATACCCCGTGTATCACTGGATCGATCCACTGATCGATCCAGAGCTTGGTTTTTGCCCAAACCAAGTCCCAAACCTTCCAAACAACATCCGGTCAACCTTGACCTATTAGTACATCATGCTTAGCATCCGGTCACTCCCTTGACCTGCTAAGACTCCCCACCAAGTGTCCGGTCAATCCCTTTGACCCACTTGGACTTTTCTCTTTGTGTCAAGTATCCGGTCACTCCTGACCTTCTCAACACCAGATGTCCGATCACCCTTGATCCATCTGGATTTTCCCTTGCTCGGCTTCACTCACCAGGACTTTCACCTAGCTTCACTCACTAGGATTTTCACCTGGCTTCACTCACCAGGATTTCCAATCTGCCTTCCTGGTCTAGTGAGTCACCTAGCTTCACTCACCAGGACTTTCACCTGGCTTCACTCACCAGGACTTTCCCACTGTCTGGCTTCACTCACCAGGACTTATCCGTCTGCCTGGCTTCACTCACCAGGACTTTCCACATCCGGTCCAGAGAACGAGCTACCGAGCCCTCTCTGACCACAGTTCGGAGAACGAGCTACCGAGCACTCTCCGACTTCCATCCGGTCCAGAGAACGAGCTCCCGAGCCCTCTCTCACCTAGTCCGGAGAACGAGCTACCGAGCCCTCTCCGACTTCCACTTCTGGTCCAGAGAACGAGCTACAGAGCCCTCTCTGACCTAGTCCGGAGAACGAGCTACCGAGCCCTCTCCGACTTCCACTTGCCAAGTTCCCATACTTGGACTTTTCCCGTGTCAGGTCAACTCACCTCGGGTCAACCAGGTCAACCTAGACCTAAGGTTGCACCAACAATCTCCCATCAAAATACAACTCTTTCGTTCTTGTCAAACATCAAAATACAACTCGAGTCAGGTCAACTCGAGTCGGGTCAACCAGGTCAACCTTGACCTAAGGTTGCACCAACAATCTCCCCCTTTTTGATGTTTGACAATACCTTTAAGTTAGGCTAATCCAATAGCCTCAACTTTCCTCATGCCACTAGGTAATGAAACATAAGTTACAACCTTACATTCTCCTTCTAAGAATGCAACCTCCTTCTTAAATAATGAAGGCCTAACTTAAACCCTTCATTCTTCCCTTATTGGCACACATCAACAAACTCTCCCCCTGAAGAGTAAGTTATCGTTGTTCACAACTTCACTCGTCGTGATCAACAAACTCTCCCACTAACTCCAATGTTCTTCCTTGAACATTCTCTAGATATTCTTCCCCTTTTTGACACACATCAAAAGGAGTGAATCAAGATCAAGAGTTTCTTCCTAATGAAAGTCTCATACCTTTCATTGAAACCCTTAATTTCCCCCTTAATACTAATGTCAATAGTCAATTTAGTGATAATCCCATATCACTCACGACAACTCCCCCTAAAGGTCAACTCCCCTTGACCAATAGGTAAAACTCCCCCTAAAGGTCAACTCCCCCTTGACCATTGCACCAACAATGTCTTGGAGAGTTTCAACCCTTTAGAAATCCAAAACTCCAACTTCATTGCTGAAATTTCAGAAATTTCAGACAGCACAGTCGAAACTGGCACGCCCTGATCGGTCACCAGACCGATCAGGTCTTCCCTGGATCGGTCACGGTGACCGATCCAGGCACCCCTGGACCGATCAGAATCCCCTCTGATCGGTCCACAACTCTGATTTCTGATTTCTTCTCCCGAAATTCAGAAAACTCTAGAAAATCACAGAAAATTTCAAAAATTGTAAAATTTTGAGGATACATTCCTCATAACATATACTATCATGGAAAAATAATTTTCTATGAAAATAAGTTCCATTTTCAACTCTTGATACAAAGTTCAAAAGTCTTTGAAATAGCTCAAAGTTAACTTATCTTTGTATCAACTTGTTCAATGATGAATGCTATCACTAGAAAAGCTTCATCAAGGTTTTTCAAATCAATTTTGAAATGATTTTAAACCCTTTAATTTGGGACCACAATCTTAGGGCGAAATGTACATGACTCGTACACAAGCTTTCCCTATGATCCCCCTATTTCGAATTAGGCTCATCTAGGCACAAGAACTATGCACCTTGATCCTAACTCATCATCCTAATATATCACACACATCTAAGGTGTATCAAAAACACATCCAAGTCAATTTTGATGTGAGATATGGATTTAGGTTAGCTTATTCTAAGTTCTCATGCATTTTTCTAAACAACAATTTGATCTCCATATCAAATTGTGTTTCTTATCCTTATATCAATTTCGTTGATTATAAATGCAAGAAATGATGACATGGCATAAAATGATATCATAAATGGAAACATGTGCCAATGTCATGATGTCATGGCATAAAGTATGAAACTTAAATAAAGCATGACATATAACTAACCTAAGCATTATCATGACATTTTAAATGATCATAAAATAAATATGATGTCATGACATGACATATGACAAATAATATATGACAAATAACATGTAAAGGTATAGAAAATACCTAATTCTAGCCTTAGTTGCCATTTTTGATCATTTTTATCATTTTGCCATAAAATTCTATATTCCTAAGTGTAATAGACCTAAAGTCATATCATCAAGACTTTTAGATCATTATGTGCCAATTAGATTGACCTAAGAGAACTCCTCAAATGTAGTTGGCACATTCTAATCACCTTAGGAATAACTCTTAATTTCATTTTCAAGGCTTGATCACACCTTGAAAATTCCTAAAGTGCCACCTTTTGCCATGATTAGGTTAACTACCTATTCAAGTAAGGCTGGCACACCCTAACTCATCTAGCGTGATGGAATCACGCTCTTAGGAACCCAATACCTATTGGAGCTCATTGGGTTCACTAAGTATTCACTAGGGATGACTTCCCTAGCAACCCTTCTAATGACCCTCCTAGGCTTTGAAGCCTTGGTCATTTGGGACTCATCAAGATCAACTCTAGGGGTGACTCCCCTTGTGAACTTGGTGATAATCTTCCTAGTCCTAGGTTTTATTCCATAATCGAATGGAACATTATGATAATTGGGCTTGACCACTTGGGATTTAGGTTTGTGACCCAAACCTTTCTTGTCCTTGGACTTGGGTTTTTGACCCCTAGACCCTAGAGTCAAATCCTTAAGAGCCTTTTCTAGAGAGTCAAGTCTTGACCTCAAGACTAGATTTTCTTTCTCTAATACCTCAAGCTTTAATTTATCATTTTTCCTTGAGGTATTTCTAGGCATATGTCTAGTTGTTTTGGGATTCCTACCTAGGTTCTCCTTAGCCTTAGATGAGTTAATTCTAGGGTTAGCATTTCTAGAATTGTCCTTATCTAGGCTCACATGTTTGGCACCTAAGCATGTGTATCGATTTCTATAATTATCATGCTTATCATTATTGTTAACAATTGCAATCAAACTACTAGCATGTGTTCTATTTGAATTGCAAAAATGAGCCTTGGAGATTACCTTAGGGTTTACCTTAGCTCCCCCTATAGACGTGCTCGGTCTCTTGTCCTTGTGAGATTATCTCCCCCTCGGACATTGACTCCTATAGTGTCCCCTTTGATTGCATTAAAAGCACACCACGTGCTCTTTGCCTTTGCGTATCGGGACTCCGGCTTTCTTGACCTTTGGCGCCGGTGGAGTCTTTCTAATCCTCTTTGGACACTTACTCTTGTAGTGCCCAAATTCCCTACACTCAAAGCACATTATGTGTAATTTGCTAGAAACTAAATGGCTTGAGTTACCTAGAGGTGAGGATGGATGAACGCTCTCTCCTTCATCCCTTCCGGAGGTAGAAGCTTCTTCTTGCTCCGAACTTGAAGAAGAACTCTCCTCCTCTTCTTCTTTAGATGTTGAGTGGCCCTCAACTTCTAAATCCACATCTCCATGAAGTGAGCTACTTAGCTCACTTGACTCCTCTTCATGACTTGAAGTGGAGCTCCCCTCATGGAACTTGGCCAAATTGTTCCACAATTCCTTGACATTGTTGTAACCACCTATCTTACACAATATATCGTTAGGTAATGAGAATTCAAATATTTTCATTACCTCGTCGTTGACTAGAGATTGGTGGACTTGTTCCTTGGTCCACTTCTTCTTCTCTAGGGTTTCTCCTTTCTTGTCCATCGGAGGCTTGAACCCTAATTGAACACAACTCCAATTTTCAAGGTTAGTCATAAGAAAGTACTTCATTCTTACCTTCCAAAACGCGAAGTCGTCGCGATCGTAGAAGGGTGGAATCGTGACATCTTCTCCAAATAGATCCATCTCTAGCTTGTGCTCCCTCGGGTGTTAATCCGGCGAAGAGCGACCTTGCTCTGATACCACTTGTTAGGGCCGATGATCTCGGCTAGAGAGGGGGGGGGGGGGTGTGAATAGCCGCCCCAAATCCTCAAACTCGATGGATGTAACAAGGTTCGGAGATGAAACTCCTACTCCTCGGTGTGTCCGTAAGGTGGACGAAGCCTATCAATCCGTCGGTGGATGAATCCCCGGAAAACCGGCTAATATAAACTCCTTATGGGTGGAGAAACCTCGCCACAATGTCTTGCAACAGCAAGATGAACAGGAGTACAAGAATACAGCAAGAAACTAAGTACAATACACAAATGTAATAACCCTAGCTTGCCTTCTTGTCGACTGGTTGAAGCAGCAACTTCACGAGACGCCTACAACAGCAGGAACCTAGTCGAAGAAGCTCACACGAAGCTTCGGAACTCAGCAAAGCTCAAGAGCACACCAGCAGCTCAGTAGAAAGAAGAGGAAGAAGAGAGTACTGTACAGGCCCTCGAACTTCTTTTATAACTTGCGAAGAAGACACAGAAGAAACTAGCCGTTGCTACGCAACGGCTAGGATGTGGACCGATCAGGCTTCATCCTGATCGGTCCACAAGGGTCCTGATCGGTCACAAGACTGATCAGGCCCTTCCCTGATCGGTCACAAGACCGATCAGGCCCTTCCCTGATCGGTCATGGAGACCGATCAGGTCCTTCCCTGATCGGTCCCATGACCAATCAGGTCCTTTCCATCCTGAAAGTGATCTCCTTCTGATCGTCTACTGATCGGTCTGCTGACCGATCAGATAACACTCAGTAGGCTACTATTTGGTTACTGATCGGTCACCAGACCGATCCAGATACCCCGTGTATCACTGGATCGATCCACTGATCGATCCAGAGCTTGGTTTTTGCCCAAACCAAGTCCCAAACCTTCCAAACCAACATCCGGTCAACCTTGACCTATTGGTACATCATGCTTAGCATCCGGTCACTCCCTTGACCTGCTAAGACTCTCCACCAAGTGTCCGGTCAATCCCTTTGATCCACTTGGACTTTTCTCTTCGTGTCAAGTATCCGGTCACTCCCTTGACCTACTTGACCTTCTCAATACCAGATGTCTGATCACCCTTGATCCATCTGGATTTTCCCTTGCTCGGCTTCACTCACCAGGACTTTCACCTAGCTTCACTCACTAGGATTTTCACCTGGCTTCACTCACCAGGATTTCCAATCTGCCTTCCTCATCTGTGAACGAGCTACTGGCTTCACTCACGGGATTTCACGGCTTCACTCACTAGGACTTTCCCATTGCCTCACTCACCGGACTTATGTCCGCCTGGCTTCACTCACGGGACTTTCCACATCCGGCGAACGAGCTACCGCGCCCTCTCTGACCACAGTTCGGAGAACGAGCTACCGAGCCCTCTCCGACTTCCATCCGGTCCAGAGAACGAGCTCCCGAGCCCTCTCTCACCTAGTCCGGAGAACGAGCTACCGAGCCCTCTCCGACTTCCACTTCTGGTCCAGAGAACGAGCTACAGAGCCCTCTCTGACCTAGTCCGGAGAACGAGCTACCGAGCCCTCTCCGACTTCCACTTGCCAAGTTCCCATACTTGGACTTTTCCCGTGTCAGGTCAACTCACCTCGGGTCAACCAGGTCAACCTAGACCTAAGGTTGCACCAACAATCTCCCATCAAAATACAACTCTTTCTTTCTTGTCAAACATCAAAATACAACTCGAGTCAGGTCAACTCGAGTCGGGTCAACCAGGTCAACCTTGACCTAAGGTTGCACCAACAATTAGGAGCGTAGGAAGTCGAGTGGAAGACGTAGTTAGCGAGAAGGACGACACGGAAAGGGAGCTGACGGGCTTGGTACATCCAAAGGACAAAAGAGCTGTGGAAGAGTACACCGGTGGACGAGAAGAACGTACGCAGCCTTCGAGGGGCGAGAAGCCGGGTTGGAAGCCTGCTCGAGGAGAAGACCAGAAATTGGATTCGGATGAGCCCTATTTCGGTTGACCTCAATCACCCATGCAATCGGAGCCTCGGAAAAAGAAAACAAGTCAAAGGAGTTGGAAAAACTAGCTGGAGGCACCTTCAATGAAGTGCTGAAGGTGCCTGCGCTATCTGCAGACTTGGAGGCGCCTTCATTGGCTTGAAGGCACCCTCAACCTTGTCCAGGGCACCTTCAAGGCCATTGGAGGCGCCTTCAACCTGACCAAAGTGGTCGTTTGTAATCGGATAGAGTTTTATCCGGTCAAACCCCTTGGAGGCGCCCTCAAAACTCGAGATAGAGTTTCAGGAGCTATATAAAGGCCCTTGGAGCTAAAAAATTTATGATTCAACTGAGTATTTAATTCCTAGCAACTTGTAAGAGCTTTTAGTGTGTAAAAGGCTTCTCCGCCTTTAGTAAGGAGACTTTCTTAATGCGCTTTCCAACTGCCTTGGATTAACAACCTTCTTGGTTGTAACCAAGTCAAACCCTGAGTCTTCTCTTCTCTACTTTACTTTTATTTCTGTTTTAATTGTTATTATTGCTATTATTTTAGAGTTGAAAGTTTTGAGGAGGGTATTTTTATTTACAGGCAATTCACCCCTCCCCTTTTGTCGGTCCCGCTGCACTATCAAGTGGTATCAGAGCCAGACCACCTCATAAGGACTAACCGCCGACTGAAGCAAGAAAGATCAAAATGATGGTCGGTGCAAATATTCATCCCCCGAAATTTGACGGAGACTTTGTTACTTGGAAGCGAAGAATGAAGGTATTTTTTAAGACTGGATTTGATATACTTCTAATTATGAAATATGGTTTTTCATCCCCCAAAGACAAGAAAGAATACAATTGGACGAAGAAGGAGCAAGCCGATTTCGTGGCCAATGGAAAGGCAGAATTTCACCTGCCCAGCATTCTGTCGCCCCAGGAGGTAAGTCGGATCGGAAGTAACGACTCTGCCTAAGACCTTTGGGAAAAATTCCTGGAGCTCCACGAAGGCACTTCAGAAGCGAAGTTAGCAAGGAGGGACATTCTCCGGACTCAGCTGACGAATCTCCGGATGAACAACGACGAGAAGGTAGTGCAACTTCAAGCGAGAATCAAGGAGCTGATAACGCAACTGAACAACCTCGGAGAATCGGTAACAAACCAAGACTCAATCCGGTACACACTCAACGTCTTCCCAAGGTCTCCAGAATGGGCATCCTTAGTAGATGCATGTTACATCTCTAAGGACTTTGAGGTAAGTACTTTAGAAAAACTGTTTTCTACATTTGAACAACACGAGTCTCGAATTGCAGAGCCTAAACAAGTAGAGAAGTCAAATCTCAATATTGCCCTACAAGTTGAAAAGGACGATCCTGACTCTGAAGCGTCGATCGATGAAACCAAAGCAACACTATTGGTAAGGAAGTTAAATAAATTTATTAAAACTAATAAACTTATATCGCAGTCGAGGAAGCATCAACGTAACAAAAGGATGGTCCGATGCTACAACTACAACAAGGAAGGACACATCAAAAATAACTGCCCGAAGATGAAGAAAAAGAACAATGAAAAGGAAAAGTACAAAAGACTGGCGTCCTCAAAATGCAAGAGTCTGAAGGCTACATGGGATGAATCTTCATCCTCCGAGTCTGAAGTGAAAGTCTTCTCGGGATTAGCACTGATGGTCAACCATCAAATAGTAGAAGATGAGACCAGCTCAGAAATGAGCATAGATGAAGGAGGAGGATCATCAGAAA
This sequence comes from Zingiber officinale, assembly GCF_018446385.1. NCBI lineage: Eukaryota > Viridiplantae > Streptophyta > Magnoliopsida > Zingiberales > Zingiberaceae > Zingiber > Zingiber officinale. The sequence goes on from NC_055994.1 coordinate 139,750,692, forward strand.
AAGAAAGCTGCGATGAAGGAGGAGCATCAGAAATAGAGGTAAGTGAAGTACGTAATCTGACTTCCAAGCAGTCCTTTTAATTCATAAAAATTCTTACTAAAGACTTAGTTAAATTAGAAAAGGAGAATAATGAGTTGAAATTAAACTTAGCAAAAGCATGTCCACTAGAAATGTACGATAATTAAAAATTAAAAAATAAAAAATTGAAAAATAAAATTGAAAATTTGAAAAATGATTATACATGCTTAAATAGATTTCCAAAATAAAAAATTAGAATTTATGAAAAATCGAATTGGTATATTAGAAAACATCAAGGACAACTTTAAAAAGTTCCCAAAAGCTATATACCCCCTAAGTTCTTGATTAATCCAGTAAGAAGGAACCTTTACTGGGTTCTAAAATCTTTTCTAGACTAATTTTTTTTTTTTTTAAGTTAAAGCTTTCAGTGAGAAAATTAAACGTTAAAATTTCTTTATGAGGTTTTGTCTAAGGAAGTGGTTGTTGCTCCAATAACCAAGAAGGCCTAGTGCCTCGCCACGACCTGGAAGCCAAAATATTGAAATAAAAAATTTAATTAATTTTTTGGTAAAGCATTAAAATTAGAATTAAATAATACTTTAAAAATTTTTTCCAAATATTTTTTAAATTCTTCAAAAAAAAATATTTTTTATACTTAAAAAATTCTCAAATAATATTTTTTTTCCTAAGTTAAAATTGTTGATACAATCGACCTAGGATTAAATAGGGTGATCCTTGTTTTTGATGTGTATGTCAAAGGGTTTAAGTTAGGCTTTATAGTGGATCTAATATGTGTTGGTGCAACCTTAGGTCAAGGTTGACCTAGTTGACCCGACTCGAGTTGACGTGACTCGAGTTGTATTTTGATGTTTGACTTGGGGAGATTGTCGGTGCAACCTTAGGTCAAGGTTGACCTAGTTGTGTTGCATGTTGATGTTTGACACTCGTGAGAGAGTTCTATTCTTGATGTGGGACAAGAATAGATGTTTGGGAGATTATTGGTGCAACCGTAGGTCAGGGTTGACCTGGTTGACCTGATTCGGGAAAAGTCCAAGTATGGAGACTTGGCACGGAAAAGTCTAAGCAGGGAGCTTGGCACGCGAAAAGTCCAAGTATGGAAACTTGGCACTGGAAAAGTCCAAGTATGGAGACTTGGCACTGGAAAAGTCCAAGTATGGAGACTTGGCACGGGGAAAGTCCTGGTGAGTGAAGCCAGGCAGTGGGAAAGTCCTAACTGGGATGTTAGGCAGTTGGAAAGTCCTGGTGAGTGAAGCCAGGTAGTGGGAAAGTCCTAACTGGGATGTTAGGCAGTGTGAAAATCCTGGTGAGTGAAGCCAGGTGGAAAGTCCTGGTAAGTAAAGCCGGGCAAGGGAAAATCCAGATGGATCAGGGATGATCGGACTTCTGGTGTTGGAAAGTCTAAGTAGGTCAAAGGGATTGACCGGACACTTGGCAGGGAGTTCTAGCAGGTCAAGGGTGACGGATGCTAGGGATGAAGTACCAATAGGTCAAGGTTGACGGATATTGGTTTGGAAGTCTTGGGACTTGGTTTGGGCAAAAACCAAGCTCGGATCGGTCACCGACCGATCCGGTGATCTGTTTGCTCTGATCGGTGCGGTGACCGATCGAGATCTGAAACTCTGTTGATTCTTGATCGATCGGTGACCGATCGCAGCAACAGGCGAAAAGAAAGCGGTGATCGGTCCACGGGCCGATCGATCTGATCGATGCGGGGACCGATCGAGACGATGTCGCGAGCACGGCGAGTTGGGATCGATGCGTGGACCGATCCATCTTTGATCGATCTGCGGGCCGATCGAGTCTGCCGAAGGTTACGTGCACTAACGTCGATGCGGGGACCGATCGGCCTGAGCTGATCGGTCCGTAGACCGATCGGGCTTCTCTTCGCGGCTAGTTTCTTCGCTGTCTTCTTCGCGGTATAAAGGGGTCGAGGGCTGCGCGAGAACTTCTTCCTCTTCTCTTCTGCTACAGAGCTGCTGTTCTGGTGCTTGAGCTTTGTTGAGCTCTTCTTCGCAAGCTTCGCGTGAGCTTCTCGACTAGGATATCCTGCTGTTGTAGGTGTTCTGAGGAGCTGCTGCTTCAACGAAATCCAGTCGGCGAGGAGGCAAGAAAACCTGTGTTTTTACATTCATTGTTCTTGTCTTCTTGTATTTCTTGTTGTATTCCTTTCTTGCTGTTGCAAGAATATTGTGGCGAGGTTTCTCCACCCACAAGGAGTATATTGTATTAGCCGGTTTTCCGGGGACTCATCCACCGACGGATTGATAGGCTTCGTCCACCTTACGGACACGCCGAGGAGTAGGAGTTTCATCTCCGAACCTCGTTATATGGTTTGTCTTTCTTCTCCTGTTTTCTTTCTACGTTGTATTTCCGCTGCACTAACCTAATCGTAGGAAGAAACGCGAAAGATTGGGGTCGGCTATTCACACCCCCCCTCTCTAGCCGAGTACGAAAGATCCCAACAAGTGGTATCAGAGCGAGGCCGCTCTTCGACGGATCAACACCCGTGGGAGCAAAGCTAGAGAATGGATCTCTATGGAGAAGATGTCACCATTCCACCTTTCTACGAATGCGGCGACTTCGCGTATTGGAAGGTAAGGATGAAGTATTTTCTTATGACTAACATAATGAATTGGTTTTGTGTACAAGAAGGTTTTACTCCTCCGGTGGATGAAGAAGGAAAACCACTTGAGAAGAAGGAGTGGACAAGAGAACAAATTCACAAATCCGAAATCAACGAAGAGGTAACGAGAATAATTGAATTTTCATTGCCTACTAACATTTTGTGTAAGATAGGATACAACAATGCCAAGGAGTTGTGGAACAACTTGGCCAAGTACCATGAGGAGAGCTCCACCTCAAGCCATGAAGAGGAGCCTAGTGAGCCAAGTAGCTCACATCATGGAGGGAGCGAATTGGAAGTTGAGGGCTACTCAATATCCAAGGAAGAAGAGGAGGAGAGTTCCTCTTGTTCAAGTTCGGAGCAAGAAGAAGAAGTTTCCACCTCCGGAAGGGTTGAAGAAGAAAGCTCACACCCATCCCCAAACCTAGGTAACTCAAGCATCTCAATTTCAAATAAGTTACATATAATATGCTTTGAGTGTAGGGAGTGTGGACATTACAAGAGCAAATGTCCAAAGAGAGTTAGGAAGACTCCACCGGCACCAAAGGTCAAGGAAGCCAAAGTCCCAACACGCAAAGGCAAGAAGCACATGGTGTGCTTTCAATGCAAGCAACGGGGACACTATAGGAGCCAATGTTCGAAGAGGAAACCTCACAAGGACAAGGGATGCACATCGATAGGGGAGCTAAGGCAAACCCTAAGGTAACCTCTAAGGTTCATTATTGCAATTCTAATAAAACTCATGCTAGTAGTTTTGTTGCAATTGTTAATAATGATAAGCATGTTAACTTTAGGAACCAATACATGTGCTTAGGAGCTAAACATATTAGCCTAGATAGGGATACTACTAGGAATGCTAACCCTAGGATTAACACTTCTAAGGTTAAGAAAAACCTAGGTAGAAACCCTAAATCAACTAGACATATGCCTAGGAATACCTCAAGGAAGAGTGATAAATCAAAAATTGAGGTATTAGAAAAGGAGAATCAAGTCTTGAGGTCAAGGCTTGATACCCTAGAAAAGGCCCTTAAAAGTTTAGAGAAGTCAACTCTAGGGCCTAAGGGTCAAAAGTCCAAGGACAAGAAAGGTTTGAGTCACAAACCTAAGTCCCAAATGGTCAAGCCCACATATCATGATGTTCCATTCGATTATGGAACAAAACCTAGGGCTAGGAAGACCACCACCAAGGTCACAAGGGGAGTCACCCCTAGAGTTGATCTTGATGAGTCCCAAATGAGCTCTAATAGATATTGGGTTCTTAGGAGCATCTTCTCTACCCCATAGATGGGTTAGAGAGTGTCAACTCCGATTAGAAGGGTAGTTAACCCAACTTTGAGGAAATTGACACTCAAGGAGCATTTTCAAGGTTTTGATAACCTTTGAAAATGAAAAAGAATTATTATTTACTCCTTAAAGAGTAAATTGTGCCATATTTGAAAAATATCGATTTCAATCTTATTTGGCACAATTTAAGAAAACCTAGAGAAATACCATAATTGGGATTTTGGTTTTCTCTAAGGGATATATGGGCAATGTAGGGTTAGATTCTAAGTTAGCTAAGGCTAAGGATACTTAGATAGGGAATTTAGGCATTTTATTTGTGCTAACTTCCCATGATTGGTTGCCATATGCCATGCCATGACATCATACTTATTTTATTATCATTTGAAATGTCATGATAATGCTTAGGTTATCTATATGTCATGTGTTAGTTTCGTTTCAAACTTTATGCCATGACATCATGACATTGGCACATGTTTTCATTTATGTTATTAATGTTGGTGCGGGAAGCATCCGACGATCGAACCTAAGTTTTGATAATGGCAAAGGATTCAAAGTTAAGGTGCTTTGTTATCTGACAGCTTTTGCTGAGTGTTTCAGGAAAGTCCTAACTGCGGTTAGGCAAGGTAAAACCCTAGGGGGTGGTAACCCTAGGTCATAGGGGGTGGTAACCCTATGCGGAAAGTCTTGGCAGGTCGATGGCTTCAGGCAAAAGTCCTAGGGGGTGGTAACCCTAGGTGGAAAGTCCTGGTGTCGCGAACCAGGTGAAAGTCTGAACTGGCCGGTGAAGCGGATGTTCAGCAGAAAGTCCGGGAGCATCGAGTGCAGCAAAAGTCGGTCGATCTGGAGGATCGCACTGCAGTAAAATCTCACGAGAGGAGTAGGTGAGGACGCGTCCCGTAGAGGGAACAATGGCGTCGAGGTCGACCTAGGGTTTCGGTTGGAAACCCGAATCAGACAGTAGGAGGCTGTCATAATTTCATATTCATACTATTATGTTGTGTTAACTTTGTGTTGCGGTATCTTTGGATTAACATACTTGCAGTACCAAAAACACAAAGAAGGACTCGGATGAACAGGTGTTCAAGGCGCCTCCATGGAGCGTGGGAGCCCGGAAGAGGCCAGCGCAGCAGACTGGAGGCGCCTTGAATGGAGTTCAAGGCGCCTTGGATAGGCTGAAGGCGCCTTAAACCAGATAGAGTTCGACCAGGTCCGTGCTGATCCACGCGGGTGACTCGGCTCGTTCAAGGCGCCTTGGTGAACAGTGTAAGGCGCCTTGAACCCCCTTTATAAGGGGTCTCGACCAGCAGCTCTAGAACAGAACTTCCAAGCAATCCTTGTGCTGCGTGCTGCTCATTCAACGACCCTGAAGTGCTGTTACAAGTCCACGACGACCAGGAGCTTCGAGTTTACGATTCTGTCGTCGGTAAACTTGTTTTTAATTACTGTACTGATTGTAAATCTTGTACTCTTTTTCGTACTTATAAGTGTTGCCCACCGAAAGCGATCAAGGATCGCGGGCCTTCGAGTAGGAGTCGACCTAGGCTCCGAACGAAGTAAAACTATCTGTGTCTTTCTGTGATTGCATTCTTTACTTCCGCTGCGTATATTTACTTTGGTAGTTTTACGTTTCCGATACGACAAAAATAGCCGCGAGCGCTATTCACCCCCCCTCTAGCGCGATCTCGATCCAACAATTAATTTATGCCATGTCATCATCTCTTGCATTAAGAATCAATGAAAGTGATTTAAGGATAAAAACACATTTTGGTATTGAGATCAAAGTGTAGTTTAGAAAATGCATGAGAACTTAGCCTAAGTTGACCTTAACCCATATCTCACATCAAATTGACTTGAATGTGGTTTGATACACCTTAGATGTGTGTGAGATATTAGGATCATGAGTTAGGATCAAGGTACATAGTTTTTGTACCTAGATGAGCCTAATTCAAGAAAAGGAGGATCATAGGGAAAGCTTGTGTACAAGTCATGTACATATAGCCCTAAGATTGTGGTCCCAAATTAAAGGGTTTGAAATCATTTCAAAATTGTTTTGAAAAACCTTGATGAAGCTTTCCTAGTGATAGCATTCATCATTGAACATTGTGATACAAAGTTGACTTAACCTTGAATTATTTCAAAGTTTTTGAATTTTGTATCAAGATTTGAAAATGGAAGTTATTCTCATAGAAAACTATTTTTCCATGATAGCATATGTTATGAGGAATGTATCCTCAAAATTTCATATTTTTGAATTTTCTGGAATTTTTAGGAGTTTCGAATTTCGGAAGGAAATCAATCTCGATTCAGTGTGGATCGGTCACGGACCGATCCGAGAAGATCGGTGCGGTGACCGATCGGTGACGATCGATGCGATCGATGAAGCGTGGATCGGTCCGGGACGATCGAGGGATTCGATCGGTGCGAGGACCGATCGATCGTGCGGTTCGATTTTTCAATTTGTTGATCCGAAATTTCAGTGGAAGTTGGGTTTTGTGGATTTCTAAGGTTTGGAACTCTCAAAGACATTGTTGGTGCAATGGTCAAGGGGAGTTGACCTCTAGGGGAGTCTTACCTAATTGTCAAGAGGAGTTGACTTTTGGGAGTTTGTACTCCTTAAGACTCTTGAGGATTAGTGATATGGGATTATCACTAAGTTGATTGTTGAGTTTAGTATCAAGGGGGGAAATTAAGAGTTTCAATGAAAGGTATGGGACTTTCATTAGGAAGAAACTCTTGACCTTGATACTCTCCTTTGTCTTTTTGATGTGTGTCAAAAAGGGGAGAGTATTCATTGGAGAATTATTGGAGAACCCAAGTTAGGTTCTCGGGTTAACCTAAGCTAGGGAAAGAATGTCAAGGAATGTTCAAGGAAGAACAGTGGAATTCTTTTTGATGTGTATCAAAAAGGGGGAGAATTATTGGAGAGCCCAAGTTAGGTTATTGGGTTAACCTAAGGGGAGAATGTCCAGAGAATGTTCAAGGAAAGAACATTGGACATTGGAAGATGATTGAAAACCTAAGTTAGGTTATCGGGTTAACCTAACTTGATTATGGTTTTGTCAAACATCAAAAAGGGGGAGATTGTTGGTGCAACCTTAGGTCAAGGTCGACCTAGTTGACCCGACTCGAGTTGACGTGACTCGAGTTGTATTTTGATGTTTGACTTGGGGAGATTGTCAGTGCAACCTTAGGTCAAGGTTGACCTAGTTGTGTTGCATGTTGATGTTTGACACTCGTGAGAGAGTTCTATTCTTGATGTGGGACAAGAATAGATGTTTGGGAGATTATTGGTGCAACCGTAGGTCAGGGTTGACCTGGTTGACCTGATTCGGGAAAAGTCCAAGTATGGAGACTTGGCACGGAAAAGTCAGAGAGGGCTCTTGACCTGAAAAGTCAAGTATGGAAACTTGGCATCTGGAAAAGTCAAGTATGGAGACTTGCTGGAAAAGTCCAAGTATGGAGACTTGGCGGGGAAAAGTCCTGGTGAGTGAAGCGAGGCGGTGGGAAAGTCCTAAGCGGGATGTTAGGCGGTTGGAAAGTCCGGTGAGTGAAGCCGGGTGGTGGGAAAGTCCTAGCTGGGATGTTAGGCGGTGTGGAAATCTGGTGAGTGAAGCGGTGGAAAGTCTGTAAGTAAAGCAAGGAAAATCCAGATGGATCGGGGATGATCGGACTTGGTGTTGGAAAGTCCAAGTAGGTCAAGGGATTGACGGACACTTGGCGAGGAGTTCTAGCAGTCAAGGGTGACCGGATGCTAGGGATGAAGTACCAATAGGTCAAGGTTGACCGGATATTGGTTTGGAAGTCTTGGGACTTGGTTTGGGCAAAAAACCAAGCTCGGATCGGTCACCGACCGATCGGTGATCTGTTTGCTCGATCGGTGCGGTGACCGATCGGTCTGGCAATTCTCGTTGATTCTTGTCGATCGGTGACCGATCGGCAACAGAAAAGCGGTGATCGGTCCGCAGGCCGTCGAGGCCATATCTGATCGATGCAGGGACCGATCGAGGCGATCGCGGAAGCACGGCGGAGTTGGGATCGATGCGTGGACCGATCCGGTATCTGATCGGTGCGGACCGATCGAATCTGCTGAAGGTTACGTGCACTAAGCGTCGATGCGGGGACCGATCGGCCTGAGCTGATCGGTCCGTAGACCGATCAGGTCTAGCCGTTGCGACGCAGCGGCTAGTTTCTTCGCCGTCTTCTGGTATAAAGGTCGAGGGCCTGCTGTGCGAGAACTTCTTCCTCTTCTCTTCTGCGACTGATTGCTCTGGTGCTTGAGCTTTGTTGAGCTCTTCTTCGCAAGCTTCGCGTGAGCTTCTCGACTAGGATATCCTGCTGTTGTAGGTGTTCTGAGGAGCTGCTGCTTCAACGAAATCCAGTCGGCGAGGAGGCAAGAAAACCTGTGTTTTTACATTCATTGTTCTTGTCTTCTTGTATTTCTTGTTGTATTCCTTTCTTGCTGTTGCAAGAATATTGTGGCGAGGTTTCTCCACCCACAAGGAGTATATTGTATTAGCCGGTTTTCCGGGGACTCATCCACCGACGGATTGATAGGCTTCGTCCACCTTACGGACACGCCGAGGAGTAGGAGTTTCATCTCCGAACCTCGTTATATGGTTTGTCTTTCTTCTCCTGTTTTCTTTCTACGTTGTATTTCCGCTGCACTAACCTAATCGTAGGAAGAAACGCGAAAGATTGGGGTCGGCTATTCACACCCCCCCTCTCTAGCCGAGTACGAAAGATCCCAACAATATGTACTTAAGTTGTGCAAGACTTGGTAGATTGCACAAGCTTGGAAAGTTTCATGGCTCAGGCTCTTGAAGATTGGTGAAGGATGGTGCATCCGATGGACCACGGACAAGAAGCAAACGGAGTGAAGGGAAGTGAACCTCAAAGGCAATGTGAAGGATGGCACGAAGAATAGCTGTAGGCTTAAGTGCATATGAGGGACAAAGGCTGAGGAGGAAGACTTCAAGAGCAACTCCGGACACCAGTCGACTGATGCAGTCGACTGGGAGCGAACAGAATGTCTCTGTTCGCTCAGTCCACAGTCACCAATCGACTGATGAAACATGCAGTCGACTGGTGCAGTCGACTGCATGTTTCAGCAGTCGACTGGTATACTACTGTTGGGATGATAACACACAGGATCTCCACAGATTTGAATAAAACAGTAGCCATTGTGTGACACTAGTCGACTGCATGTTTCATCAGTTGACTGATATCGGGAATTCCAGCATACTGTATATAAAGTTGAAAGCTTGGAAAGAACAACTTAACTGATTCAAATTAGTGTTTAAGCTTTCCAAGTGATCTTCAAGTCTTACTACTCTTATTCTCTCCTCCCTAAGCTCATCAAAAAACTTGTAAAAGGAGGAGATCATCTTGTAAAGGTTTCTCCACCATCACTCTTGGATTGAAAAGGAGAAGATCTTAGTGGAGCTTGATTGGGTGTGTGTGTGCCTTGGATTAGTCACCTCAAGGAGGTGGAGATCAAGTAAATCGAGGAGTTAGCCTTGTTCTCTTATTGTTTTCCAATTTCATTTCTTTTCGTGCTTCCGCTAACAAATTGTAGGTGAAAAAAATCAAAGAAAGGCTAACCCCCCCCCCCCCCCCCGCGTCTAGCCATACTCAAGGTCCTATCAAAAATTTCTTTTGAAATTAGAAATTTTTGTTTAAGTTTTTTTTCAGAAAATTGTCTTACCTAAGTTTCACTTAGAAAATTTTCAAAAGATTTAAATTAAAAAATCTCAAAATTGTTTAAAAAATTGCCTAAGTTAAAATTTTATTTTACTTAGAAAAATTTCAAAAATAGTTATGTTTGCAAAATCTCTAAAAAAAAATTTTAGCAATTATTTTTTAAACTGATTTATTTTAAATCTCATTTATAATTTTTTTTTAACTTAGAAATTATTTTGAAAATCATTTCTTTTAAAACTTGAACTTTTCCTTCGAAAATTTCTACTTGAATATTATGACCCCATTTTTTACTGTGATCAAAGGGGAAGAGATAGGAACAAGTTTAGTGAGAGTTAAGGTTTAGGGATAGTTAAGAATTAAAAAATTATTTTTCTTAGTGTTGCAAATGCTATTATTGTGATCTTTATGCTTAACTATTAGTTTAGTAATTTCTATAAATTACTGTTTGTCTATTTATTCCCTAACTTGAATTTGGGTTGATGCACATCAAAAAGGAGGAGATTTTTGGACCCCGTGGTTGTTTTGATATAATCAACCAAATTAGGTTAGGTTAGGTCATGCTTGTTATTTGATCCCTATGTCTAAGTGTGCAGGAGCGCAGGAAGTTGAGCGAAAGACGCAGTTAGCGAGAAGTACAACACGGGAAGGGAGCCGACAGGCTCGGTGCGTCTGAAGGACGAAAGAGCTGCGGAAGAGTACACCGGTGGACGAGAAGAACGTGCGCGACATTCGAGGGACGAGAAGCCGGGTTGGAAGTCTGCTCGAGGAGAAGGCCGGAAATTGGGGTCGGGTGAGCCCTATTTCGGTTGGCCTCAATCACCTATGCAATCGAAGCCTCGGAAGAAGAAAACAAGTCAAAGGAGCTGGAAAAGCTAGCTGGAGGCTGTTGGAGTGTATACTGAAAGCCTAAGCTTTGTAAACATTCATTATGAATAAAGAATCATATTTGGTCAAATTAACTACATTTAGTTGTAGTTGTTCAATTAATTTATACTGTAGATAACATAGTATGTGGTGCCACATGTAGAAGATGATGTTATCAGTACCTTATAAATTATAAACAGTAGCTCACGACCAAAATGGAAAGGAACAAACCATTAGAAGGTCGTAATGTAATTAGGTATCAGTTTATCTTGACTGTATAATTACACTAGTACACTTAAAGTGTATTGAGTAGAACCATTTAAGGTCATTTCTTTTATACTGACTTTATAAAGAAATAAAGACCTCAGTTATTATGGAAGTGTGTGCTCTTAATCCTAATATAATAACAAGCACATATATTTGATATTTATTTCTTTAATTTATCAATGGGTGAGATTTAGTTCGATGAATCAATAAGCCCGATAAGTTGGGAAATGGTATCACTTATAGTGTGTGTTGTTGATTATAGAAGGAAACTGTGTCCTAGAGATACTAGGTTGATAATGTCCTCAAGAGGAGCTCATAAGGATTGTCATGTTAAACCCTGCAGGTGGACTTAGTCCGACATGACGATAAGGTTGAGTGGTACTACTCTTGGACTAAGATATTAATTAAATGAGTTGTCAGTAACTCACTTAATTAGTGGACATTCGATATCTTAAACACAGGGAGACTAACACACTCATAATAAGAAGGAGCCCAAAAAAAATGTAATTTGGGATTGGTGCGGTAGTTCAATAATAGTTCTCTAGTGGAATGAATTATTATTGATAAAATTGAGTTGTGTGTTCGGGGCGAACACGGGATGCTTAATTTTATCGGGAGACCAAAACCAATTCCTCCTCTTGGTCCCTATCGTAGCCTCTTATTTATAAAGTACTATACCCACCTATACCCACCTTCTATACCCACCTCGGCCGGCCAAGCTAGCTTGGGAACCAAGCTAAGGCCGGCCATGGGATGGCCAGCCCTAGCTTGAACCCAAGCTAGAGGGGCCAGCCAAATTAAATTAAAAAAAAATTTTAATTTTAATTTTTATTATGTGGAAGATATAATTTATTAAAGAGAATTAAAATTAAATTATCTCTCTTGTAAAAGATCTACAAAAGATTAAAGAAAGAGATTAGATCTCTTTCCTTATTTGCAGATTGGTGAGATATTTTATTTTCTCTTTAAAAATTATTCACATATTGTAAAATTAAAATTATGGAAATTTCTTTTTATCAACCATGAAGAGATTTTGAAGAGAAATTTTAATTTTAAAATTTCCGGAAACAAATTAGGAAGTTTTAATTGTTGATTGAAACTTGTCTAATTTGATTTCATGATGTGGCCGGCCATTAGAATTTAATTGGGAAAATTTTATTTTATTTTTCTCAATTAAATCATGTCAAGGAAATTAAGGAAATTTTATTGTAATTAAATTTCCTAATTTGCCTAGTCCAAGGAATATAAAAGAAGGGGTGAGGGTGCCTTCATGACACACAACCTCTATTATTTCTCTCCCTCTTTTGTTCCTTGGTGTGGCCGGCCATCATCATCATCCTCTCCCTCTCTTCCTCTTGTGGTGGCCGAACCTCTCTCTCCCCTTGGAGCTCTTGCGGTGGCCGGATACTACTTGGAGAAGAAGAAGAAGAAGGAGAGAAAGCTTGCATCTCTTGGAACTTGGTTGGTGTTTTGTTCTTCATCCTTGGTAAAGCTTCTTTGTGGCCGAACCTAGCTAGGAGGAGAAGAAGGTGGTTGGTGGTTTCTCATCTCGGAAGATCGTTGCCCACACAACGTCCGAGGTTAGAAGAGGAATACTGTAACACCCCACCCTCCTCACTACTAGTCTGCGAGAGCGGAGCGCTACTGGACTACTAACTTTACTTAATTAGAGTTGTTCACATGTAAAGATCAATACATAAACTCTCTAAAAATGCAATTAACTAGCAGCGGAAAACTAAATGACTCATCTAATATATTCTTAATAAATGGCAATCTTAATAAATCCTTATGCTAGGTCCCAAGGCTTCTATAGTCCAGGCATCACACATCCATCCGCACCTCCTTGTCGCCTTCCTTTGCTATAACTTTTTCCTTTCCTTTATCTGCAGTAAGAGGAAAATGCAACTATAAGCAAAATTACTTAGTAAGCGCTATCTAACTCACAAAACTCGAATATGCATGTAACTGGAAGAAGTCTAAAACTGAATGCTCAGAAAGAAATACTACTCATACTCATCTACTAATAAAAGAACAAGACATGCTGAAATGCTAAACATGTAAAGCTACTCATGCTCAGAAAATAGCAAAGAACAGTAAGCTAATCTAAATAACATGCTAGCATAAAAGAAAACTCAGCTTGCTGATTTTAAAATAAAGTGAAACTTAATTCATCTGTTCTAAACTTATTCTTTAATTCACTTGTTTAAAACTTATTCTTTAATACTTTATACTTATGTAAAAATTGCTTTACTTGTTCAAAAACTTATACTTATAATACTTCAAAATAATAATCAACTTCTCTTGGGCCCGGCAACTGTGCTTTTACTTTTGTAACGACCCGACCCATTTGGGGGCCCATTTGGCAACCCTCGAGTCGTCGACCGTCGACCGTCGGCCGTGCCATTACAACTAGGTTATCTAAACCTAGGGTCGACTATGGGAGCCCAACCCAAGGACAACTGAGAGTCCAGCATAGTGCCACTGATAAAAGTAAAATATTTGTTATCTTTTAATACTTCTAATATATAATGCCTCGGCATTTTCTTTAGCACCTTGTGTGTCAAATTCCCTAAAGTCTTGACTTTGGGATCTACTTAAGACCTTGGCCTTTTTCTTTCTTTTCTTTATCTTTCTTATACTTTTCTTAAACTCAAAATACTGATAGGGAACTCAAAATTTGTAATTGAAATGCTTAATGAAAAATCTACACTGCAATGCTTAATTAAACTCTGCATTATAAGCTTACATAAAAATCTGCACTTATAAGCTTAATTAAAATCTGCACTATAGGCTTAATTAAAATATGCACTATAAGCTTAAATAAAAATCTGCACTATAAGCTTAATTAAAATCTGCACTATAGGCTTAATTAAAATCTGCACTATAAGCCTAAATAAAAATCTGCACTATGAGCTTAATTAAAATCTGCACTATAGGCTTAATTAAAATCTGCACTATAAGCTTAATTAAAATCTGCTCTATAAGCTTAATTAAAATCTGCACTATAAGCTTATATAAAAATCTACATATGAGCTTAACTAAAAATCTGCACTATAAGCGCTCATCATGCTTCGAATTCAAGAAGAACAAAGGTCCGAAACTACTCCTACTGCAGGTGAGAAGCACTTACCTTGATTCTTGGACTCACAACCGAACAAAAAGGGCATCTAGGACCTTGGCCGGCCGCCGGAGATGATACCCTAACTCCCTTTCATTTTCTGCCCGAGCTCCGCCATCGTACGCAGAAGAGAAGGAGAGAATGGTTTAAGTCACGGGAAAACAGAGCATCAACTTATCCCCTTTTATAATCCAATATTCTGTTAATTATCTTAAATAAATTTGCTACTTTTTCTAAACAAACAAATCCAACATCAACTTATCCCTTTTATAATATTCTGTTAACTATCTTAAATAAATTCGCTACCTTTTCTAAACAAACAAATCCAACATCAACTTATCCCTTTTATAATATTCTGTTAACTATCTTAAATAAATTCGCTACCTTTTCTAAACAAACAAATCCAAGATCAACTTATCCCTTTTATTCTGTTATTAACTATTTATTACTTAAATATAATTCGATCCTTATTTAATCAAGTAATAACTACTAGCCTAGTTGGTTAACCGGGTTTTGCTCGGGTCAGGGGTTGCCGGTTCAAGCCTCAGCTTAGACATTTTTTTGTCGAAATTTCTTTCGTTTAGTAAAAATACCAAACGACCTCCAAAAATTACATAAAAATATTCTATAAATTCCTAAAAATCTCTAGAATTTTTCTAAAGCATTTATAGATTTTAATAAGGTCTTTTAGGACTCCAAATAATGAAATTTGGGGTGTTACAAATACGGTAGAAGATCAAGAGGTCTTTCTAGAAGGTATAACTAGTAGTTTTTCCTTTTCCGCATCATGCTAGTTATTTATGGAAATAATACCAAATACAAGAGGCTTACGATTCTAGTATTTCGAATATGTTTTTCGATATTGTGTTCTTTTGTTTTATTTTTCCTTGTGATTTGATTGTTCTTTTCGGTTAACCTAAAGTTATTTTAGGAAATTAAATATTAGCTTTCTATAAAAGGTTTTGTCTAGTCGGTGGTGGTTGCTCCCATATCCAAGAAGGTCATGTGCCTCGCCACGTCAGTACTGGGAACCAATTATGGAAATTAATATTTAATGGAATTTATAACTTAAGGTGATTTGGGTCGAACGTGTTAAGTTCCGCAGGAGACCCAAGTCAAAACCTAAAAGAACGAATAGATTAAGTTTTGGATCAAACGTGTTAAGTTCCGCAGGCGATACAAAATTTAATTTAAAAGAACACATGGTAGCTAGGAAAAGGTTCAGACCTTTGTACAAAATTTTTGTACAGTGGAACCTCTAGGTTTTCCTAGTAGCAGCCAACAGAGGCGCTTTCAACGAAGTGCTGAAGGCGCCTGCGCTGTCTGGAGACTTGGAGGCACCTTCATTGGCTTGAAGGCACCCTCAACCTTGTCCAAGGCACCTTCAAGGCCATTGGAGGTGCCTTCGACCTGACCAAAGTGGTCGTTTGTAATCGGATAGAGTTTTATCCGGTCAAACCCCTTGGAGACGCCCTCAACCCCTTTAGAGGCGCCCTCAAGACTCAAGATAGAGTTTCCAGGAGCTATATAAAAGCCCTTGGAACTAAGAAATTTATGATTCAATTGAGTATTTAATTCCTAGCAACTTGTAAGAGCTTTTAGTGTGTAAAAGACTTCTCTGCCTTCGGTGAAGGAGACTTTCTTAGTGCGCTTTCCAACTGCCTTAGATTAACAACCTTCTTGGTTGTAACCAAGTCAAACCCTGAACTTCTCTTCTCTGCTTTCCTTTTATTTCTGTTTTAATTGTTATTGTTGCTATTATTTTAGAGTTGAAAATTTTGAGGAGAGTATTTTTATTTGTAGGCAATTCACCCCTCCCCTCTTGTCGGCCCCGCTGCACCATTAGGTTGGCTCCGGATATTCTAGACAGATTTAGGATTTGAAGTTCGTATTTGAGGAAGTTCTTCTTCTACATTTTGGTTGCAGAATTGTGTTATGAATTTGGTGAGTTTTTGATTGGGTTTCAATGTGGAATTTATTTCTCCTTGATGTTGAATTTCTGGTCAAAAGTTGGTGACTTATTGAATGGGTTTCAATGTGGAATTTGCTTCTCCTTGATGTGGAATTTTCGATTAGAATTTGTTAAGTTCTTGGTATTTGGTTCCAGCGGTGGGCCTTGCTTCTTCCTGATAGCTGGATTTCTTAGACAAGTTTGGGTGGGTTTGAATCAACTTTGATAATGTGCTCGTTCCCTTCTACTATTTAAATTCTTGGAATAGATTCGATAGGATGGAACTTAGAAGTTTTTTTTTAAGTAGTAGTTGTCTTTTCTTTGTTATCTCATGATACTTTGACTGGTATATACACTATTTAGTTTTTAGGTAGTTCTTCCTATGAAGGTTATTTTGAGCAATATGCATGCTTACTTGTGAAATCTGGTATGAATAGAGCAATGTTTCTTAAGAAAAGATTATCTTGTTTCTTCCTTAAAGGTTTGATCAATTATCATATATGTATAATTGCAAAGTATAATATGAATAGGCTATGTTCATCAGGTAGGGACATTGGAATGAATATGTACATGTGGTAACAGTACGAGATGGGTGCCTCAGGATGAGCTCTGGGGAGGGCCCTTCTAAACATGAATGACGATGGAACGAATGTTAACTTCGGCTATATGATTATAAGTTCTACTAAGGGGTACCTCTAAAGTTTATGATTATCAACCGAATGAATGTGCTTTAAAGTGGTTGCCACACTTGCGTCATGTTTATCCCTTGCTAAGTTATGCACAGTTCCTTTCCTTGTTTTCTTAAGGTGTAAGGAAGTTTAAGCTTCATGTTCCCTAGTTTTATTCTTGCCTTACCATCCATTTCTTATATCTACTAGTGGAATATACTTGCTGAGTCTGTAGACTCACGATGTAACTGGTACAGGTGAGGGTGAAGCCGCCAAGGATATGATCGAAGATGTGGGGGTGGAATAGCTGAGGAGACGAGATGGAAGCATAACACACTGTCCGGGGACCCCGAGAGCATGTTATGGAATTGTCCTCTTATTTGTTATGTAGTTAAAGAATGGAGTTCTATTTGTTGGTTTCTTGTCTTTTTGGTAGAAGTTCATCAACTTCAAATTATTATGGTTGCTATGTGTTGAGTTTCATATGGTTGGAGATCTTGTGTGGCCGGTTAGAAAGGTGGTTGGATATACGGTGCCCCCAATTGATTGCTTCCTACACTTGTTAATTTGCGCAGCGGAATAATAATACAAAACGAACAAGCTAAATACTAAGAAAGAGATGCAAACCTCTAGCAAGCTCATTTACGTGGTTCGGAGATAACTTGCTCTTACTCCACGGCTGTCCGTAAAGTGGACGATCCCTCAATTCGTCGGTGGATTAGTCTCCGGATAAACTTCGACTAGCTCAAGACTTTTTGTGGGTGGAGAAACCTTACCACAATACTCACCAAGACGTCTTGAATTACAAAGAACTCTTGAGCACTTGTTGACTACTAATTAGGGTTAACCACCACTAATTTCATGAACCTTAACTAAGCTTCCAAGCCTTGGTTATATAGGCCACAGGTTGGAAAACCCCGCCTACTAGTTGATTGGTGAAAGTACTAGTCGACTGTCCTCTGTGAAAATTTGACTGTTACAACCCAACGACTCGATATCAGTCGACTAGTAAAAGTACCAGTTGACTACTCCACATTGGTCGAGCAAACAGAAACATTCTATTCGCTCCCAGTCGACTGGCCAATCTACTGTACCAATTGACTGCCATTTTCATTAGTCTACTGGTACCCCGAGTACAGTCTCTCAGTACTCGGACCCTTACCCTTACGACTCACTTGACTCTTCGTTGCAGCCTTGATCTCTTGCCTTCAAGCCTATTTCTTTTGGCTCTCATCCCTCGGATGCACCAAAGCCCGCAGCTCGTCCCAATGCCATCTTTTGAGTATGTCTCAAAGTCGCTTCCCTCGGCCCTTGTCTTTGTTGCATAGTCCATGTTCCCTCGGATGCTCCATCCTTTATATGACCCGAAGCCATCAACCTGAGTCATATGTGTATCCTACAAATATGCATAACTCAAATACACATATCAAATACAAGGGTGAATCTAACTTAAACTCTTTGTCCAAACACCAAAACACATGGTCGCATGGACCATTGGGATTGCTCTAACAATCTCTCTCTTTTTGATGTTTGGCAATACGTTTAAGTTAGGGAAAATATAATAGCAAAACAATATGCTAAAAATAATGGACTTACATTGCTAAGGATATACACTTAGACTTACACCGTCGAATGAACTTACGTTGCCAAAGATACACACTTGGACTTACATCGCCGAATGAACTTATGTTGCCAAAGACACACACTTGGACTTACAGCATTGAAATAAAAAAATGCAAACATTCATTGGAACATATCCCAAGGCTCCCCCTAGACCAAAGTTTCCCATTGAGATAGAAATTTTACCACAAGGCTATTTAAGAATCTATCACAAGGCTCCTCCTACAACTATACTCCTCATTGAGTTAGGAATTTCTTGCAAATGCATTTAAGGTTTTCTCAACTAAATCTTACTTCTCCCCCTTTGCCTAATATCAAAAAGCTCCAACAATATTTCAATTGTCAGAAACTTGATCACTAAAACTGACCATAAACTTGTGTATTTATCCCTTAGGATCTCATACACCTATACGAGCTGACCTGGTCAGAATCCAGTGTTGAAAATAATTTCAAACTGGTATCAGTCGATTGTCAAAAGCACTAGTCGACTGCCCTTATTGAAACAAACCCACAGAACCATTCTATGTTCGATAAACACTGTTACCAGTCGACTGGTAACTGTCCTAGTCGATTGGCACATTATTTTCTGCCCAAACAACATTTTGAACTCAATTTCAGAAATGTATAAAAAATTCCATAGACATCCAAAAATCTCCAAATTTTGTGAAGAGGTCTGTTTTACCCATGTCTACTTGGGAAAAATATATCTAAAAATGTATCTATCATTAATCTCAAGATTGACACAAAACTCAAAACTATCTAAATGGTTTAATTGAATCTTGACCTAAAATCCTAGTTTTGACTTCCTCTTGATGTATTTGCCCATACTAAACCACAATGCATCCCTAGCATTGGTTTATATAGCATCTATGCATCCAAAACTAATTACCATACAATATGACCCCCAATGTCATATTTCTTGCATGAAACACATCTCAATTGTGTCAATTCCCTAAGGTTGAGACTCAAATCCGTCTCCAAATATTTTGACACATTTTATGACCCAATCTAGACTCCTAAGTAAAACCCACTTGATATTCATTTGTTATGGGTCCCAAATTGACTCTTTGATCTCCCCCCTAAAGCTCCTAACCTTGGTCACCTCCCTAGGTGACTCATCCACAATTACTAGGTCACATCGGTGCAACTCCGGTGACACTTGACTTACAAACCTAACCTTCTTAATTTTGGACACCTTATCCTTGGTTAGCTTCTCCTTACCTTTAAATGGATTTTCCTTGTCATTTATTGACTTCTCCTTGCTATAGTGATATACAACCCTAGCATAAGACTTTCCCTTAGCCTTGGAGACACTAGATCGGTATCTCAAACTCGATCTATCATTGTTGGGTCTTTGGCTATCCAACACCATACTTAACCCTCTAAATCCAACATTGAATCTATCTAGGGTTTTTCTCCAATTGATCAAGTTTTGCCTTCAAAGCTTGATTTCCCCTTTCTAGGTTCCTAAACCTAGAGTCAACATGTCCATCATGGACATTCCTAGACCTACCCATTTTTCTAGGCATATGCCTCTCATTCTTAGGATTTTTGCCTAGGTTCTCCTTAGGCCTACCATTTCTAGATTTATCATGAATGAGTTTTCTAGGGTTATGATCTATATTTACCATATTTCTATCATGATATTTAAATATAAAATTTTGCATGGATAAATAATGAAAATTATTTCTAGCATGCATGGGAGAATAAACATTTGAATTGCAATTCAAATTGGGGTATATCTCCCTTACCCTTGAAGTTCCCCCTCGACTCAAGCTCCTCTTCTTCTTCTCCCATTTCTTCAATTGCGTTAGCTTCTTGATCTCCCTCTTCTTAGGGCATTTGGTGTGGTAGTGACCCTTCTCTCCACACATGAAGCATATGATGCGCATTTTCCTCCTTTGGGCTTCTTCATTCCTATAACCCTTATTACTGTTTAAATTAACTTGAATGAGTTTAGGATTTACCTTCTTCTTACCCAATGGACATCTACTCTTATAATATCCCTTCTCATTGCACCCGAAGCAAATGATGTGGTCCTTTGACTTTACTTCGGTGGAGATGCTCACTAAGTTGGTTTCCAAGACTTCTTCTTCTTCACTTGTCTTGGATTCTTCTTCAACCCTTGAGGATGTTGATGATGCTTCCTCATCCTCCTTCTCCTCCTCAGAAGTTGAGCACTCATCATCTTCTAGTTGCTCCTCCTCTACTTGAGCCACCTCATCCCTTTATTCAGATTTTTCTTCCTCTTGTTCTTGTGTAGACATAGGTTCTTCCCAAGAAACCTTCTTTATCTTGCTCCACAAATCATGGTCATTCTCGTATTCACCTACACGGCTCATCACATCATTAGGAAAAATATCAATCAAAATAGATATTATCTTATCATTTTCCTTTGATCGTGAGGTTTGCTCCTCCGTCCAATGACGTGATCAGAATCTCTTCTCTTTCTTGTCTCTTGGGACTTTGAATGGATCCTTGACCACCATAATGATGTCCTAATCCATATTGAAGAAGACCTCTATCTTCATTATCCAATACGTGATGTCCCATAAGCTTCCTCCTTCAAACTTTGGAGGTGCTATCAAGTCGGCCATCTTTCACTTCCTTGGCGGTTAGTCCAATGGAGAGTGTCATCGCTCTGATACCACTTATTTGGGATCTTGTGTGGCCAGATAGAAGGGGGGTTGGATAGACGACACCTCCAATTGATCGCTTCATATACTTGTTTGTTTGCGCAGTGGAATAATAATACAAAACAAACAAGCTAAAGACTAAGAAAGAGATGCAAACTGCTAACAAGCTCGTTTACGTGGTTTGGAGATAACTTGCTTTTACTCCAAGGCTGTCCGTAAGGTGGGAGATCCCTCAATCCTTCGATGGATTAGTCCTCGATAAACTCCGGTTAGCTCAAGCCTCCTTGTGGGTGGAGAAACCTTACCACAACACTCACAAAAACCTCTTGGATTACAAAGAACTCTTGAGCATTTGTTGACTACTAATTAGGGTTAACCACCACTAATTTCGTCAACCTTAACTAAGCTTCCAAGCCTTGGTTATATAGGTCACGAGTTGGAAAACTCTGCTACTAGTCGACTGCCCTCTGTGGAGATTCGACCGTTACAACCCAACGGCTCGATATCAGTCGACCGATTAGTCGACTGTATCAGTCGACTGTCATTTCCATTAGTCGACTGGTACCCCAAGTACGGTCTCTCAGCACTTGGACCCCTTACCTTTACGACTCACTTGACTCTTCGTTGCAGCCTTGACATCTTGCCTTCAAGCCTACTTCCTTTGGCACTCGTCCCTCAAATGCACCCAAGCCCGCGACTCGTCCCAATGTCATCCTTTGCGTATGCCTCGAAGTTTCTTCCCTCATCCCTTGTCCTTGTTGCATTATCCACGGTCCCTTGGATGCTCCATCCTTCACCGAACTCGAACCCATCAACCTGAGTCATATGTATATCCTACAAACCTGCACAACTCAAATACATATATCAAATACAAGGATGAACCTAATTTAAACCATTTGCCCAAATACCAAAACACATAGTCCCACGGAACATTGGGATTGCTCCAACACATATGTCATGCAACTTCACTTTTATTTTTCCATATCAAAAGTCTTAGGGTATGCTATTTGATGAGTCTTCCACTTGAGATCAGCATGTATTAAATATCTTGGGATGTGTAGGTTATAGGGTTGTTTCATGAATAGCATTTATCATTTTTTTTAAAAAATCACAAGAATACACAGTAGAAAATAAATGAATAAAATAAGAAGTGCTAACACAAGTAGTTTTACTTGATTCAGAGCTTTCAACGACTCCTACTCTAAGGCCCGTTCTCACTAAGTGTTTTTTTAGGGCAGTCACTATAAGCTCAAAAATATTACAAGAATTAAGGACAATGTAATAAACTAAAATGTACTGACAACAAGTAGAGTCTAAGCTTTAGTATCTATTGTTAGAGCAACTTTTCGACGTCGTGGAGAGCTTCTTGGTGCAGCGCGTGAGACCAAATGAAACACCCCTAGATTATTCCTTAATTTTTTTTTAAAACACCCCTTTTGGCTTCTGCTATGTAAATAACCACAGTACAATTCCATCGAAATAAACTATCTTTTCCAATGTAAATGACAACATCCCAAATATGAGTTCAACAAATAAGAACAATGTATTCACGAACATTTCCCTATACAAATAAAGAAACTCCCACAAAGGAACAAGTAAGCTTTGCACTCCTAAATGTCCAGACAGTGCCTTGCATCCATCACCAAACCAAAACATCACCCTCAATCGAATCAAAAATCCCACATGAACTTCAACATGAATCTAAAGTTCACAAGAAGCTTGAAACATAACTCAATTCACTAATTGACATCTTAGTCATGCAAATAAACAAACACGTGTCATGCTGAAAACCCGAAGCCACATCAACACAGAAGAAATCACATCTACACTCAATTTCAGTCCATCGAACACCAGTAAGACACGAGAGGAACACTCCGAAGAAATCAAACTCCTTCAACATCGAATACACTGGCAAAACAGATCCAAAAGCACTGTGAATAGAATGAAAACCTCGACGGACCATCAAACCGAATTTAAAACTTCATAAAAACCCAAATCACAACACAATCCACAAATTGACATCTCTATCAAGCATTTAAGCAAGCAGGTGTTACACAGAAACTCAAACAACAACCTTACGGAAGAAATCGAATCCAACTCACCCATAGCCAATCGATTAACACATAACCACGAGAAGTGTAACGCCCACCCTAAATGCTTTCTAAGAGTGGGATTACTTTCTTACACTTTTACTTCTTCTTTAACTGAAGCGCTACTCTACTTGGCAATAATTAAATGAATTTCTTTTACTCTCTAAAATGAATCCACATACAAGGCATCAATTAGCATACCTCACGTGCTAAAAGTATCAATCTCAAAAACTAATTAAGCATTTCTTCATTTTAATACTTTAGAATCTCATGCATATTCTTTAAAAGACATGGAATCATCATATCTAACAAACATTAACTAAAATTAATCTATTTCATCACTAGCAACAGAAATAATAAACAATATCCAACATATGCAAAATTAACTATTTATAAAATCTTCTTAACAATGAATAGAAAGTAACTCCCTAAATTTTCTTAGTAATTTAAAGAAAAATCTTAATATGTTCTTAGCAATTTCCCAAGCCTTTCCATAGTCCAAGCATCACACACACCATCACACATCCCTTTGTCACCTTCCTTCAAATTAGTTTTCCTTTTCCTTTGTCTGCAGTAAGAGGAAATGCAACTAGTAAGCAACAAGACTTAGTAAGTACTACCTAGCTCACAAAAATCTCGAGATGTGCAATCATGTTTTTTTAAAAATACTTTTCATGTCAGAATCTTTACTGCTACTTACACTGATGGTACATGTAAACATGCATAAATACTTTCGTACTAATAGCGGAACTAAAACAGGTTTAACTCAAGGAAACATGCATATATAAGCATTTAACTTTCTTAAACATATACAAGCATTTATCTTCCTTAAACTCGCTTTTTCTTAACTTAACTTGAAACTTGGAAATTCTTCAAAATTGAAAACTTTGCTAAAGCATATACTTGAAAATAAATAGCTTCACTTGGGATCCCTAAGGCGTAAGTACCATCTTATGCGCGTTCCCTAATAGGTTGGGGTAGCGAACCACCAATCCTAAAAGAGCAGACCTTGGTCTACCAGGGCCAAGACCTTGGAATTAGACACCTGGATTTATTTATGACAACCTTGAAAGTCGGGTACTGGCCTTTCAAAATAAAATATCTTAATTACTTCATCTTTAAAAGTCTTAGCATTTTAACAAGCACCTTGTGTGCCAAAATCGGTAAAGTCTTGACTTTGGGTCTACTTAAGGCCTTGGCCTTTTTCTTTCTTTTCTTTATCTTTCTTATACTTCTCCTAAGCCCACAATACTGATTGGGTATTCTTCCATATGCATTTACGAGTGAAATCAACTAGGTAACACACGATCATGCATAGAACACAAAAGAAATCTGCACATATAATATTTCTACGATGAGAAATCAATGGAAAACACCTCTTACTACAGGTGAGCAGTACTTACAGTGTTATCTTGAACTTACTAACGCGAAACCCCTCTAGGATTATGGTGAAACTTGAGATCCTCGCGGTTTGCTCACGTCCACGCGTTCCTCTCGTCGAGACGAGTCGGAAAATATCAAAAGCTCCCTCAAAGCTCGTCCTAGCCGGCCACCACAGGAAGCCCTAAGCTTCTTTTGTTTTTTGTTTTCGCCCAGGCTAAGGAGGAGTCGGGCACGGGAGGAAGAGGAAAGATTAGGTCGAGAAAATCTCATTATTTCACTTAAGTTCTTCAATTTATGCCTAGGGACGTATTTATTTCTACATAAAATTATTTTGCTCTCTTTCCTTTTAGCACACCCCTGCTGGGGTACCTGGTCATCCTAAATATTCTTAAGACTTTGCTTATTAAGGGGTTCTGGGGTCGAACCTCGGCTTGACAACTTTTTGCCACAACTTTATTTCTTTTGGTAAAAATACCAAACGACATCCGAAAATTCTATAAAAATACTCTAAAATTTTTTTAAAATCTCTAGAATATTTCTAAAGTATTTCTAAATATTTATAAGTACTTTTAGAACTCAAAACAAGAAAATTTGGTGTGTTACAATTCCCCATACCTTATAAAAAATTCGTCCTCGAACTTAAAATAATTCTAGATATTTTTGTCTCATACTATCCTCACGCTCCCAAGTAGCTTCCTCATGCTTCTGATTTTGCCAAATGACCTTCACTAATGGTACTTCTTTGTTTCTTAGTCTCTTAACTTCTCTGTCCACTATTTGTGTAGGTCTACTCTCATAGCTAAGATCCTCCTGGATCTGTACCGACTGAGGCTGAATCACTTGGCTGGGATCGTGGGCGCACTTCTTTAGCGTGGAGACATGAAATACATTGTGTATTGTTGACATGTCTTGTGGTAAGTCCATCTTGTAAGCTACTTTTCCAATCCTCTCTGTAATCAGGTAGGGTCCTACGTAGCGAGGACTTAACTTGCCCTTTTTGCCAAATCTCATCACTCCCTTCATTGGAGCGACCTTGAGAAAGATTGAATCCCCTACTCGGAATTTAA
Organism: Zingiber officinale; assembly: GCF_018446385.1. Taxonomy (NCBI): domain Eukaryota; kingdom Viridiplantae; phylum Streptophyta; class Magnoliopsida; order Zingiberales; family Zingiberaceae; genus Zingiber; species Zingiber officinale. Next base: position 139,776,002 of record NC_055994.1, read on the forward strand.
GTGGCCTACGGCGTGTGTCAGCATAGCTTTTCTGCCTACTCTGGGCAGTCTCGATTCTCTGTTTGATCTTCTGGATAGCCTGAGTGGTCTCATCTATCATCTCAGTCTGAATGCCTAACTCCACTTCCATTTCTTTCTTTTCACCTGCTTCTTGCCAGCAGATGAGTGATCTGCACTTCCTACCATACAACGCTTCATACGGTGTCATCTTAATAGTGGTCTGATAGCTATTGTTGTAGGTGAATCAGCTAAGTATAGATACTTGCACCAACTGCCCTTAAAATCTAATGCATATGCCCTGAGCATATCTTCTAAAATCTGATTTACTCGTTCTGTCTATCCATCAGTCTGAGGATGGAAGGTTATGCTGAACTTGAGTTTGGTGCCTAGTGCATTCTGAACACACTCCCAAAAATGAGAGGTGAAGCACCCATCTCTATCAGAAATGATAGATTTCAGAACTCCATGAAGTCTGATCACTTCCTTAACATATAGCTGTGCCAACTGCTCTATAGAGTAGGACACTTTGATGGCTAGAAAATGGGCAGACTTGGTCAATCTGTCCACTATCACCCATATTGCATCATATCCATTAGTGGTTCTTGGAAGACCCGTTATAAAGTCCATGGATATTTCCTCCCACTTCCACTCCGGTATTGGAAGGGGTTGTAGGACTCCTCCTGGTCTCTGGTGCTCCGCTTTAAATCTCTGTCATGTCAGACAGGTACTGATATATTTAGCAACATCTCTCTTGAGTCCAGACCACCAGAATCTCTGTTTCAAATCTTGATACATCTTGGTGGAACCATGATGCATGGAGTAAGGTGTACTATGAGCCTCTTCTAGAATCTTCTTTCTCAGTTCCTCATCATTGGGGACACAAAGGCGGCTTCCTAGATAGAGGATTCCACTGTCTGAGACTCGAAACTCTAAATTTTCTTCTTTTTGTATCCCTTACTTGATATTTTGGATATATGAATCCTCACTTTGTTTTCTCTATATATCCTCAAGCAGGGTTGACTTTAAGGTCAATGCAGAGAGTTGCCCATAAATAATTTCAACTCTAAAGTCTGGCAATTCCTTCTGTAGTGGTAATGCTAATGACGACAAGGACATCAGGGGTGCATTGGATTTTTGGCTTAGTGCATCAGCCACTTTGTTAGCTTTACCTGGGTGGTAGATGATTTCACAGTCATAATCTTTAACCAACTCTAGCCACCTAAGCTGTCTCATGTTTAAATCTTTCTGGGTAAAGAAATACTTCAAACTCTGATGGTCTGTGAAGATTCTGCACTGAACTCCATACAAATAATGTCGTCAGAGTTTTAGTGCAAATATCACAGCTGCCAGCTCAAGATCATGAGTGGGGTAGTTCTTCTCATAGTCCTTGAGTTGTCTGGAAGCATAAGCTATAACCTTCCCCTATTGCATGAGTACAACCCCAAGGCCCATCTTGGAAGCATCACTGTATATATCAAAACTCTTGTCACTCTCTGGAACAGTCAGAATGGGGGCACTGGTCAGTCTTTTCTTTAGCTCTAGCAAACTTTGCTCACATTTGTCTGACCATTCAAACTTCCTATTCTTCCTAGTTAGGGTTGTTAGTGGAGAGGCTATCCTGGAAAAGTCCTCCATGAATTTTCTATAATACCCAGCTAAACCAAGGAAGCTTCTGATCTCACTGCCATTTTTGGGCCTACACCAGTTGTTGACTGCCTCTATTTTAGCAGGGTCTACTTGGATACCTTCTCTAGAAATGATATGACCTAGAAATGCCACCTGATCTAACCAGAACTCGCACTTTGAGAATTTGGCATAAAGCTGTTTTTGCTGTAGGGTCTGCAGGACTATTTTCAAGTGCGCGTCATGCTCCTCTGGGGTTTTTGAATAGATCAGAATGTCGTCGATAAACACGATGACAAATTTGTCGAGATCTTCTCTGAACACTCTGTTCATTAGTTCCATGAAAACCGCAGGAGCATTAGTCACACCAAAGGCATGACTACTCGTAGTGATTGTATCTGGTTCTGAAAGCTGTTCTGGGTATATCACTTTCTTTCACTTTCAACTGATGGTATTCAGAGCGCAAATCTATCTTCGAGAAAATGGTGGCCCCTCTCAGCTGGTCAAAGAGATCATCCATTTTGGGAAGAGGGTACTTGTTCTTAACTGTTACTTTGTTTAGCGTTCTATAATATATGCACATCTGCATAGATCCATCCTTCTTCTTAACGAACAACACTGGAGCTCCCCAGGGTGAATGACTAGGGCGGATGAAGCCTTTGTCTAGAAGCTCCTGGAGTGGTTCCTGTAATTCCTTTAGCTCTACCGGGGACATTCTGTAAGGCGCCTTGGAAATTGGGTCGTACCAGGTACCAATTCAATTTCGAATTCAACTTCTAATGGGGGAGGTAGCCCAGGTAGATCTTCTGGAAATACTTCAGGATATTCATAGACCACCCGAACCTCCTCCTTCTTGAGTTCTTTCTGTTCTTCTGCATTCACTATGTATGCAAGGAACCCATCACACCCTTTAGCTAACATCTGGTGAGCTATTAAAGAAGATAGGAACTTCTTGGTCCTCATCTTGGGTGCTCCAATGAACTCGAATGGGACTTCACCCTCTGGACTGAATGTTACCTTTCTCTTACGGCACTCTACGACAGTATTGTACTTGCTTAGAAAATTCATACCCAGGATGACATCATAGTCTTGCATAGCAAGCACTACTAGGTCAACATATAGCTCTCGGTCTGAAATTCTGACTGGTACAGCCCGGAGCCACTGGTTGGACTCCATGACTTCCCCAGAAGGTAGGGTCATCAAGAACTTGGAGTTCATTCTCTCTGTAGACACCTGGAATTCTTTGGCAAAGGGTATTGATATAAAAGAATGGGTCACCCCAGTATCAAATAGTGCAGTAGCTAAATGCTGAAAAATAACTACTTGACCTATTACGACCGTGGAGGCACTAGCAGCTTCCTCCTTAGTGAGGGAGAATACTCTAGCACTGACTGAAACTGGTGGGGCTTCCAACCTCCTTGACTGAGTTGGGGTCCATCCAGAGTTGCAGACATGTAGTGTAGCTTAGGCTTGCCCCCGTACTGCACCGTCTGCTGCTGGAATGCTTTGTACTTGTTAGGGCAGTCCTTGGACCTATGTCTTTCTTGCCCACAAGTATAGCATCCTGTGACACCCAAAAGACACGTCCCTGGGTGTGTTCTCCCACATTTAGGATAGGGAGGGTACTTGACTTGCTTGCTCTCTGAACCTCCCTTCTGACTGCCTGGCCACTGCTTCCGCTTATTACTCTTGCTCTTCCAGTTCTGATTACTTGACTGGGGTTTCTGACCCCCTACTATCTTGTCTTCTATCTTAACTGGCTTGAGTTGCATTTGTTGTACCTTGATGTTGTTCAGATAGTGCTCAGCGATTAATGCACTACTGACCATCACTTCACCAGTCTGCGGCCGGTGAGTCCCACTACTCACATTAAGTGTTATCTCTGGTCTCAGCATTCGGAGCATCAGTCTGACTCGCTCCCTCTCTGTACTTACTAGCTCTGGGCAGAGACGAGCTAACTTATTGAACCTTTTGACTGCTTCTTCCACTGGCAGGTCACCTTGTCTGAATTCTATAAGGGGGCGTTTGGTTCTTTCCTAGGAATAGGAATCGGAATGAGAATCATTTGTTGGTGCGGGAAGCATCTAACGATCGAACCTGAGTTTTGATAATGGCAAAGGATTCAAAGTTAAGGTGTGTTGTGATCTAACATGTTGAATGAGTATTTCAGGAAAAGTCCTAACTGCGGTTAGGCAGGTGAAAAACCCTAGGGGGTGGTAACCCTAGGTGGAGAAAAGTCCTAGCTGCCCTTAGGCAAAGGGAAAAACCCTAGGGGGTGGTAACCCTAGGTCATAGGGGGTGGTAACCCTATGCGGAAAGTCTTAGCAGGTCGGTGGCTTCAGGCAAAAGTCCTAGGGGGTGGTAACCCTAGGTGGAAAGTCCTGGTGTCGCGAACCAGGTGAAAGTCTGGACTAGCCGTGAAGCGGATGTCCAGCAGAAAGTCCGGAAGCGTCGAATGCTGAGCAAAAGTCCAGTCGATCTGGAGGATCGCACTGGCAACAGGTAAATCTCCTGAGTGGAGTAGGTGAGGACGCGTTCCCCGTAGAGGGAACAGTAGGCGTCGAGTCGACCGGTTAGAAACCCGAAGTCAGGCTTGGATAGTCCGGAGACTATCATTATCACTTCTATTATGTTTCTGTGCTAACTTTGTTTTGCAGGGTATGTGTTTGGGACTAACACATTTTGCAGGAACAAAGGAGCAAGTTACAACTCGGATGAACAGTGTCCGAGGCGCCTCCATGGAGCTTGGAGGCGCCTCGGGTGCGAACCAGGAAAAGCCAGCGCAGAAGGTTGGAGGCGCCTTAGATGAAGTTCAAGGCGCCTTGGGTCGAAGGTTGAAGGCGCCTTGGGTAGGCTGAAGGCGCCTTGAACTGGATGAAGTTCGACCAAGTCTGTGCTGATCTCCGCGGGTGACTCAGCCTGCTTAAGGCGCCTTGAAGGGCTTCAAGGCGCCTTGAACACCCTTTATAAGGGATCTCGAGCAGCAGCACCAGAACAACGAATTCCAAGTCTTCTTTCTTCAACGTGCTGCTCCGAAAGACTCCCGGAAGTGCTGCTACAAGTCTCCGACGACCCAGAGCTCCAAGATTTCTCTTTTCGTCGTCGGTATAGATTTCTTTTATCGCATTTTCTATAATACTTAGTTTGTAATAATCGAGCTTATAGTTGTTGCCCACCGGAAGCCATCAAGGATCGCGGGCCTTCGAGCAGGAGTCGCCTTAGGCTCCGAACGAAGTAAAAATCTCTTGCGTCTTTGTGTGTTTGTTTTTATTCCGCTGCATTAACTCTTACGCTTTTTACGATTCCGATAATCGAACGAAATAGCCACGAGCGCTATTCACCCCCCCCTCTAGCGCGTCTCGATCCAACAATTGGTATCAGAGCGGGGTCGTCTTGAATCAGTGCAACCACTATTCAAGACAATATTTTTTTTGTGGTTTTGTTCGGAGTCAATTAGAATTTAGCCTCATAGCTATATTCTAATTTCTTTTTACGAATCGATTTTTTTTTGCCCGAAGTTGGTGCAACACCACTCGAGCTCGTAATTATTACTATTCTCTTCCTACACTACTAATCCAAGACTCAGTCTTGGAATAGATCTTGTTGTTTTTTGTTCTTTTAGATCTAAATGGCCCAACTAGAAGGATATAGCACCGTTCGCCCCCCACTATTTTCCGGAGAAGACTTCGGATATTGGAAGGGACGAATGGAAATATATCTAAAGATCCAGTTCGACACCTGGATGATCGTCAGAACAGGACTACAACTACCAACTGGTACCGATGGTAAGCCTACATCCTGTGAAAACTGGGAGCCCGCATTTATCAAGAAGGTGGAAGCCGACGCCAAAGCCACCTGCACCATCCAATGCGGTCTGACCAAAGAAGAGCTCAACAGAGTCGGTCCATTCTCCTCCATGGAAACTGATCGAACTACACGAGGGCACCTCGGAAACCAAGGTAAGTAAGCGTGATTTGTTATTAAATAAACTATACAATTTGAAAATGCAGGAAGGCGAGACGGCAAGCTCTTTGCACGCCCGAATTCAAGATATCCTGAATTCTCTACATGGAATCGGGCAGAAGGTAGAAAACAGAGATATAATAAGGTATGCCCTTAACTCATTCCCTAGGAGTACACTATGGGCATCAATGGTAGATGCCTATAAAGTCTCTAAGGATTTGTCTTCCTTAAAATTAGATGAATTGTTTAGTGAATTCGAACTCCATGAGCAGACTAATTATAACGGCCGAGAGGTACTGTAAGGCGAATCGCTACATCTTTGCTAAGCTATCTGCGCGGAAAACTGGGCTAATTAAAATTTTGCTAACTAATTGATTCTTATACACTAATCGCCTTACAGACCGATCTCGTCTTGATGCGGTCACAAGACCACAGATCGGTCTGTCCGATCTGAAGCTTCATTGCTACATTCTGGTGGATCGGTCTCTTGGCCGATCGAGTGCCTGATCGGTCGGTGAACCCGATCGGTGGCTTCGTGCTCTTGTTACTTTGGATCGGTCGGTGACCGATCCTTAAACCTTCGAATCTGGGTTCGCTCTTGTCCCGTCTTTGGATCGGTCGGCGACCGTCCGGCGGCTGAATCGGTCGGCGACCGATCCAGTACTAATCTCTTGAGGCTCTTGTATCGTCTTTGGATCGGTCGGTGGCGATCGAGGAGATCTGATATCTCTGTATCTCCTGGATCGGTCGGTGGCCGATCCGGTGCTTCTTCGAGCAGCGATCGGTGCAGAGGCCGATCGATGTCTTTCGGCAGGAACTCGGACTTGACACTTTGGCGTGCCAAAATACAATCTAACGACTACCTACTGCATAATAAACTATTCTAACAACATGTAATAACATTCTAACATGATTATCGACATTTTAAAACATTCTTTCATAGTTCAATGCGTTCCAAATCTAAATTGCATGAAAATGAAAGTATCAAAACTAATAAGTTGAAAGTGTTGAACGTAAATGCTAACGAGTTCTAATGCATAATTAAAACTTGTTAGATCCCGAGATCTTTCATTCCAGTTCCACACACACATCCTCATCTGCATTGACCTCCAACCTCCATTGCTAATCCACTTTTCTTTTACATGTATCTGCAGATAAGAAAAGTAGTACTATAAGCTAACGCTTAGTAAGAAACCATCTACCTCACAAAATCATGCATACGATGCGGTTATGATTTGAAAACATGCTATTCGAAAATATTTTGAACAGGCTAGCATGGCATGGCATACAATCATAGAAACATGGCATCTTGAACAAGTCATGGCATAGCATACAACTAATCATAAAGCTAACATAGAGAACTGAACTGAAACATAATACTGAGCTAAACTAAACTAAACTGAAGCTGAAATCAACTCAACTAACATAACTGATTTTGAGTTTGAAAACTAGTACATAATAAGTGAAAATAATAAACATGCTGTTGGGCCCGGCAACTGTATCCCTACTAGACCCGGGGTTGCAAGTCCCGAATTTAGCAGGGTTTACTAGGTTGTCTGAACCTAGGGACGACTGTGGGAGTCCAACCCAATGGATATCTAATCCATGCAGTGCCACTGAAAATAAAATACTGAAATAGCTAATACATGCTTTTCATACTATTCCTAGGTTATCCGAACCTAGAGCTAGGTTATCTAAACCTAGAGGCGACTGTGGGAGCCCACCCATTGGATATCTAATGCATGTAAGCGGAAATAGACTGAAAATACTGAATAGATACCTCTAAAGTATCTAAGCTAGCTGTTACAAATGCCTATGGTGCAGTTTTGCTAAACTAGCTATTTTATCGAACACAGGATGCTCTAACTCTTCTCCCTATTAGGGAGACCACCTCTAGGCACCCGACAACATCTAACCTCCTATCTGAAGAGGGAAGACATGCCCGGCCCATCTAAAGGTGCTCAACTAAGTCCCTAATCTGCGAAGAGAGTTAAATACACCCTAGATATCGATAAAAATCCGCATACATCCTAACTAAAGTATAAAAACTCAACCGGAAGCTATTATACTGCAGGTGAGGGGTTTCTTACCTCTTGATCGTAATTTCTTACGATTCTATTCGCTAGAACTCCGGTGGAGATGATCCTCTCGACGATCCGATCACGTCTTCGCGTTCCTCTCGCGGAGAAGAACCTCTTTCGTGTTGGAGTCGTCGCCGGAAGATGAACCTAGGGACCTTGGGCTAGGGCGCCGAGAGAAGGAGGAAAGAAGAGGCGGCGTGAGGTTTTGGGAGAGGAGAAAAAGTGGCGTGAGGTTTTGGTTGAGAGATTTCCAAACCAAAACTAAGTTAAAATAAACCAAACCCACTTGAACCTCCTATTTATATTAAGTGGTAATTTCCGCCCAAACCTAACATAAATATTATTGAATCCCTTTCCTTTCAGCACGGCCCTGCTGGGTTCACTGGTTTCTAACATTATCCGTAAACCGTAGGTCTCGGGTTCAATTCCCGCTTAGGCCGTTTTACGATTCTATTTATTTTTGCTACTTCCGCTACTCGGAAAATTCCGGAAAAATATCTAAAAACTCCAGAAAAATCATAGAATAATTCTAAAATAAATTCGGGAATTTTTCGGGCTTTACAATCCCCCATACCTTATAAAAAGTTCGTCCCCGAACTTAAAACAATTCTGGGTACTTCTGTCTCATGCTTGTCTCTGTCTCCCAAGTCGCCTCTGCCGCTGTGTGATTTTGCCAGCTGACTTTAACTAATGGTACTTCCTTGTTCCGTAATTTCTTTACTGCTCGGTCTATTATCTGAATAGGCCGACTGTCATAGCTGAGATCATCACGGACCTGTACCAACTGGGGCTCAATCACCTGGGTGGCGTCTGGGATATGCTTCTTCGACATGGAGACATGAAATACGTTGTGGACAGGTGACATCTCCCGAGGTAGCTCTAGCTCATATGCTACCTTGCCCACTCTCTTCGTGATAAGGTATGGTCCCACATATCCGGGAGCTAGCTTGCCCTTCTTCCCGCATGACTCCTTCATGGGAGCTACTCCGAGGAAAACTGTATCCCCATAGGGGTCTGCGGCGTGTATCGGCATAGCTCTTTGACGGCTGTGCTGTTTCTATCCTCTGGCGAATCTGCTGTATGGCTGTGGTATCTGCCACTAGATCTGTCTGAAGCTCTAGCTCCTTCCATTCACCACTCTCATACCAGCAGTTGGTGATCTGCACCTTCGCCCATAGAGTGCCTCATAAGGAGCCATGCCGATAGTGGTGGCCTGATAGCTGTTGTTGTATGCAAATTCTGCTGAGACTCGGATATTTGCACCAACTTCCTTGAAATCTAGGGCACAAGCTCGGAGCATATCTTGAGTGCACGATTTACTCGCTCCGTCGACCATCATGCGGGATGGAAAGCATCTTGAATTTTAGCTGGTGCCCATAGCTAGCGAACACACTTCGAAGTGTGATGTAAATCTATTGTCTCTGTCTGAAATGATGGTTCGTGGGACTCCATGTAGTCGGCGATCTCCCGGAGATACAACCGAGCTAGCTTCTCCATGGAGTAGGATATCTTGATAGCTAGGAAGTGGGCTGATTTAGTCAACTGTCAACTATTACCCGGATGGCATCAAAACCATTTGTGGTTCTGGTAGCCCACTATGAAGTCCATCGAGATATCCTCCACTTCCATTCTGGAATCTGTATAGGCGGCAGAACTCCTCCTGGTCGCTCCTTGACCCTCTGACAGGTGAGGCGGATGCTAACATATCTGGCGATGTCTCGCTTCATCCGGACCACCAAAGTGTTTCTTTTGGTCTTGATACATTTTGGTGGAGCTGGATGCATAGGGAGTCCTGTGAGCCTCACCTAAAATCTGTCTCCGTAGCTCCTCCGATGGAACACAGAGTCTATCGCCAAAATACAACACCCGCTATCGGACACTCTGAATTCTCTACTTTACGATTCTGCTAGCCCTTGCTTGATTCTCTGAATCTCAGGGTCCTGATCCTGAGCTGACTGAATATCACCAAGCAAGGTAGACTCTAGGGTCATAGTAGAGAGCTGTCCCACGATGAGTTCGAGACCGAAATCCACGATCTCCTTCTGTAGGGGCGGTGACATGGCTGTAAGAGCTAATAAGGTAGCACTAGATTTCCTGCTAAGTGCATCTGCTACCTTATTGGCTTTCCCTGGGTGGTAGAGGATGTCTATATCGTAGTCCTTGACCAGCTCAAGCCATCTGCGCTGTCGCATATTCAGATCCTTCTGAGTGAAGAAGTACTTCAGACTCTGATGATCTGTATACACTCTGCACTGAGCTCCATATAAGTAATGTCTCCAAATTTTGAGAGCGAACACTACTGCTGCAAGCTCAAGGTCATGAGTAGGGTAATTCTTCTCATAATCCTTGAGTTGTCTGGAGGCATAGGCAATCACCTTGCCGTTTTGCATCAGTACTGCTCCTAGTCCCAACTTAGAGGCATCACTATAGATGTCAAAGTCTGGTGTCGTCTGGTAGAGCCAAAATAGAGCCTTGGTCAATCTCCTTTTAGCTTTCATGATTCTCACGATCCTCGTCATTTGGAATTTCTGTTCTTTCGGTAAGAGTTGTCGGTGGGAGGCTACCCGGAGAAATCCTCTACAAACTTCCTGTAATATCCGCTAATCCCGAGCTCCCGATTTCCTTTGGCGTTCTTTGGTCGCTTCGATTACTTCTTCTATCTTGGGATCCACCATAACACCATCCTTTGAGATGATGTGACCCGGAAAGGACACTGATCTAGCCAAAATTCACATTTCGTGAACTTGGCGTAAAACTGGTTACTGAAGTGTCTGCAATACTAGTTTCGGTGCTCTGTTCTTCCTGAGTTCTGAGTAGATAAGAATGTCATCGATAAACACAATAACAAACTTATCTAAATACTCCTGAATACTCATTCATGAGATCCATGAATGTAGCTGGAGCATTAGTCACGCCAAGGGCATGACCACGAACTCGTAGTGTCCGTATCACGGTTACGAATCTTGTCTTGGTATATCCCTTCTTTAACCTTTACGATGATAACCTGATCGAGATCTACCTTAGAGAACACCGATGCCCCTTGATTGATCGAATAGGTCATCTATTCCGGGAAGAGATTGTGACCTGGTTCATGACACGTAGTCTATGCATGCGATGCTTCCATCCTTCTTCTTCACGAACAACACAGGCGCTCCCCATGGTGAGTGACTCGGTATGAAACCTTTGTCAAGAAGCTCCTGTAGTTGCTCCCAAGTTCCTTGATTCTGCTGGAGCCATGCGATGCAGTGCCTTGGAAATTGGATTTGTCTTGGGGATGAGCTCTATCTCAAATTCAATCTCACAGGTGTCCACGGTAGCTCCTCGGGAAGACTGCTGGGTAGTCGCAAACGACTCGAACCTCTGCTAGTTGGTCCTGTCTGGTGGTCCGACTTACGTGTGCTAAGAATCCGTGCATCCGAATCCATTAACGTGCCTTCATGTGAGAGAAACCTCTTGGCCTTTCTCCTTGGTTCCCCGACGAATTCGAACTGTGCTTCCGCTTCAGGTTGGAACGTGACTTTCTGTTTACGGCACTCGATAGAGGCACCGTATTTGACCAAAAAGTCCATTCGAAGATAATGTCATAGTCGGTCATTTCTAGCACTATCGGATCGCAAAAGAGCTCCATGCGCTATAATGACCGGCCTTTGCGAAAGGCGTGGGCGCCATGATCTCTCCACGAAGGTAGCGTCGTCAAAAGCGACCGAGTATCTCCGGAGGTACCTCTAATTTTCGGAGAACATCCGGCTATATATGAATGGGTTGCCCCAATGTCAAATAGAACAGTAGCACTATCTTGAAAAATGCTAATCGACCTGTGACAACCGTCGAGGCATTGGCTTCCTCTCCGGTGAGTGCGTAGATCCTCGCATTCGCTAAAGCTGGAGGGAATCTGCCCTGGCTGATAAGTGGACCTTCTAGAGCGGCTGCATCTGATGTAACTGTGCTGCATACTGAATCTGCTGTGGTGAGGAAGGCTGGTCTTGTTCGGGCATTGGTCATGTGCCCTTCCTGTCACATTCAAAGCATCCTCGGGCCCTTGCGACAAACTCCGGTGGAATTTCCCACAAGTGGCACACTTTGGATAACCGGGTCGCTTGCTAGATGGTCCTCCTTTTGAGTCACTCCCTGATTTGCGCTTGCTGTTGGAGTTCCCTTTCCAGTTAGAGCTGTGGCCCTGCTGCTTTTGAGTGTGAGAGTTTCCTTGGCCCTTGGCCTCTGAGAAGACTTGCCTCTGCTGCTTCATGCTGTTCTGGTAGTGCTCCGTGGTCAAGGCACTGCTCACCAACTCCTCTGTGGTTTGTGGCCTATGGATGCCACCAGCCACGTTCACTGCTATCTCTGGCCTCAGCATCTTGAGCATCAACCTGATCCGTTCCTTTTCTGTGCTGACTAGCTCTGGGCACAGACGAGCCAACCTGTTGAATTTCTTCACGGCTTCCTCCACTGAAAGGTTGCCCTGACGAAACTCCGTGAACTCATCGTAGTGGCGGTTGGTAACCCGCATGTGAAAGAACTCCTCAAAGAATTCCTTCTCGAAGTCCCCCCATGATCCGATTCACTGGGCGCTTCGTTCTGATTCTTTCCCACCACATGCGTGCGTCTCCTGTCAGGCAGAAGGAGGCACACTTCACCTTCTCGTGTTCTGGCCAGTCCAGAAGCTCCATCGTGCTCTCCAGTGTTTTGAACCATGCTTGTGCATCCCATGGTTCACGAGTGCTGAAGTTCTCTGGCTTGACTCATTGCCATTGGATCGGATAGGCTTCCTTTCTTGGCTCATTCTTTGAAATTCTTTGGTCTTTAATCTTGGTCTTTGGGGTTGGTAGGTGGCGGTGGAACCTCTAAGACTTACGGAGTCGTCGATTCGGTTCCGGGGTGACCGGGGGTACTCTGTGGTTAGCCTTTAAGGTGGCTATTTCTGTTCTTTGTTCACTAGCTGCTGAATGTGAGCCACTAATCTTGTAAGATCCGGAGGAGGCACCTCTTCTGGGGCTCGATAGCTAGTGCCCTTCTAGTCAAGGCGTCCTCGTGCCATTTCTAATGACATAGAGAACATATGTATAACTAATACTATCACGGTTATATAATTTCGACATCCTGTTTAAACTATCATGTACTAACAAGCATATAAACATGAACTGTAACTATAAACAAGAACAATTAAGAGAGTAGAGGTATTCTTACTTGGAAGCTGCAGGTACAATGCTGATGTGTGTGTAGGAAGTATGGAACACTGCTCTGATACCACTCTGTAACGACCCACCTTCTACTACTAGGCTGTAAGGCGAATCGCTACAGTTGTACTGTGCTAAACTATACTGTGCGGAAAGCTGGGCTAATTAAAATTTTACTCTACTATAACTAAGACAGGTGATAAGAAAGGTCTAAAGACCTCCTTTGCTGGTGTACATGTGCTAAAGAGGAAACTAAACATCCCAACTTAGCTAGGGACTCATAATTTACTTCCCTTCTCGATCGATCCACGGATCGATCGGACTCTCTGATCATCCCCGGTGGATCGGTCGGCGGACGATCCGGTATCTGAATCGGTCGGCGACCGATCCAGAACTGAATTCTCCGGAAAGCTCTTGTATTGCGGCTGGATCGGTCGGTGACCGATCCAGTATCTGAATCGGTCGGCGGACCGATCCAGAACTGAAATTCTCCGGAAGCTCTTGTATTCGGCCGGATCGGTCGGTGGCCGATCCGGAGGATCTGATAACATCAGATCCGTCGGATCGGTCGGCGAGATCGATCCGATGATCGAGCTCGATCGGTGCGGATCGATCGAGTCCGATTCGCTTTAAAATCAGACTTGACACTTTGGCGTGCCAAAATACAATCTAACGACTACCTACTGCATAATAAACTATTCTAACAACATGTAATAACATTCTAACATGATTATTGACATTTTAAAACATTCTTTCATAGTTCAATGCGTTCCAAATCTAAATTGCATGAAAATGAAAGTATCAAAACTAATAAGTGAAAGTGTTGAACGTAAATGCTAACGAGTTCTAATGCATAATTAAAACTTGTTAGATCCCTGAGATCTTTCATTCCAGTTCCACACACACACATCCTCATCTGCATTGACCTCCAGCCTCCACTGCTAATCCACTTTTCTTTTACCTGTATCTGCAGTATAAGAAAAGTAGTATCTATAAGCTAACGCTTAGTAAGAAACCATCTACCTCACAAAATCATGCATACGATGCAGTTATGATTTGAAAACATGCTATTCGAAAATATTTTGAACAGGCTAGCATGGCATGGCATACAATCATAGAAACATGGCATACTGAACAAGTCATGGCATAGCATACAACTAATCATAAAGCTAACATAGAGAACTGAACTGAAACATAATACTGAGCTAAACTAAACTAAACTGAAGCTGAAATCAACTCAACTAACATAACTGATTTTGAGTTTGAAAACTAGTACATAATAAGTGAAAATAATAAACATGCTGTTGGGCCCGGCAACTGTACTTGCTGTGCGCGCATCCCTACTAGACCCGGGGTTGCAAGTCCCGAATTTAGCAGGGTTTACTAGGTTGTCTGAACCTAGGGACGACTGTGGGAGTCCAACCCAATGGATATCTAATCCAGTACAGTGCCACTGAAAATAAAATACTGAAATAGCTAATACATGCTTTTTCATACTATTCCTAGGTTATCTGAACCTAGAGCTAGGTTATCTAAACCTAGAGGCGACTGTGGGAGCCCACCCATTGGATATCTAATCCATATAAGCTGAAATAAACTGAAAATACTGAATAGATACCTCTAAAGTATCTAACTGAGCTGTTACAAATGCCTATGGTGCATTTTTACTAAACTAGCTATTTTATCGAACACCTGGGATGCTCTAACTCTTCTCCCTATTAGGGAGACCACCTCTAGGCACCCGACAACATCTAACCTCCTATCTGAAGAGGGAAGACATGCCCGGCCCATCTAAAGGTGCTCAACTAAGTCCCTAATCTGCGAAGAGAGTTAAATACACCCTAGATATCGATAAAAATCCGCATACATCCTAACTAAAGTATAAAAACTCAACCGGAAGCTATTATACTGCAGGTGAGGGGTTTCTTACCTCTTGATCGTAATTTCTTACGATTCTATTCGCTAGAACTCCGGTGGAGATGATCCCCTCGACGATCCGATCACGTCTTCGCGTTCCTCTCGCGGAGAAGAACCTCTTTCGTGTTGGAGTCGTCGCCGGAAGATGAACCTAGGGACCTTGGGCTAGGGCGCCGAGAGAAGGAGGAGGAAAGAAGAGGCGGCGTGAGGTTTTGGGAGAGGAGAAAAAGTGGCGTGAGGTTTTGGTTGAGAGATTTCCAAACCAAAACTAAGTTAAAATAAACCAAACCCACTTGAACCTCCTATTTATATTAAGTGGTAATTTCCGCCCAAACCTAACATAAATATTATTGAATCCCTTTCCTTTCAGCACGGCCCTGCTGGGTTCACTGGTTTCTAACATTATCCGTAAACCGTAGGTCTCGGGTTCAATTCCCGCTTAGGCCGTTTTACGATTCTATTTATTTTTGCTACTTCCGCTACTCGGAAAATTCCGGAAAAATATCTAAAAACTCCAGAAAAATCATAGAATAATTCTAAAATAAATTCGGGAATTTTTCGGGCTTTACACTAATGCACGACCATCCGAGAAAGGGATTGCTTTGGTTGCAGGAACGAGTCGAACACGGGAATCAAGAGGACGACGAAAAATTGAATCGGAATCAGAAGACGAATCTGATTCAGAAGATTCAGAAGATGAACTGGCCGGCGAATTTGTGAATCTTGTAAAGAAACTCTACAAGAAGAAGAAGGGATTCAACAAGAAAGATCTGAAGAAGGCAGTTCAATCCAAGGAGGCCCAATCAAAGACAAAATTTGAAGTCACATGTTACGGGTGCAACCAGAAGGGCCATATCAAGGCCAACTGCCCCAATCAAAAGGAAGCCAAGAAGCAAAGAAGAAAGAAGGCTCTAAAGGCAACCTGGGACGAATCTTCTTCGGAGGACGAAGACGACGAACTCAACCAAACAAGTTTACTCGCATTGATGGCCCGGGACCAGATCAGCGAATCCGAGAGCGAGTCAGAAGCCGACTCTGAGCAAAGCCACGGATCCGCATCCGTTTCCGAAGGACCAGACTCCGCTGTAAGTATTCCTAGACTCAATAATTTAGTCAATTATTTACTTCGCAAATTAGCTAAGTCAAATTTGAAAATTAAGTCACTTTTAAGAGAAATAACCACTCTTAAAGGAGTAACTAACTCAAAATCTTTAACTGAAGATTCAACTCAAGTACAACGACTTGAGAAAGAAAATTCAAATCTGAAAAATCAGTTAAACAAGTTAAAAATTACTCTAGAAAAGTTCTCTCTGGGTTCCAAGAATTTGGATCTAATTCTTGGGACACAAAGAGCTGTCTACAATAGAACTGGGCTAGGATACAAAAGTAAAAAGAAATATAAATCCTATTTATCTTTAATAAACAAACAAAGTAGTAAATCAGTCCAAGCATGGGTCCCCAAGTTCAACTTGGTCAATCAAGTTGGACTTGGTCAATATTGGGTCCCGAAGGATCAAATACACTACCTCGATAGACCATATCGAGGCTATGATCCAGGGGGAGCAAAAAGAAAAAAATCTTAAAAATTTGAAATTCAAAATTAAATTTAAAATTTGAAATGAAATTAAATTTAAAATTCAAAATTTAAAATTCAAAATTTAAAATTTGAAATTCAAAATTATATTTAAAATTTGAAATAAAATTAAATTTAAAATTTAAAATTCAAAATTAAATTTAAAATTCAATTCAAAATTCGAAATTAAACTATAAATGAAATTCAAAATTCGAAATTAAACTATAAATGAAATTCAAAATTCGAAGTTAAACTATAAATTCAAAAATTCAAATTCAAAATTCAAATTTAATTTAAATTCGAAATTCTAAATTCAAAAATAGATGGTGGATCCAAACTAGCTGGCACCTCCAACTGAACTACCCGACAGGGTAACTGAACCTAATTTACCCGAAATGGGTAAAACAAGAGTAGATTACCCAGCAGGGTAATTAAGGACAGTTTAAAAAGGGCTGAGTTTAACTTTAACCACAGTACCGGTGAAGTTTTTGGATGATAGTACGTTAGGGAAACTTGGGCATCGCATGTCTAGGAAGATATGGCTTCGACCTGGTGCATTTGGCCAAGTGGAACTGACCGAAGCTACCCTTAAATGGATCCTAACTAGTTAGACCAGGGTTTAGTATTAAGTCTAATGGGTAGGACTATTCGGGAAACCTCGAAGGCATGGTTACTTTAATGAGTTCCTTGTGACTCACCATAGCCCAGAAGTTTATCCAAAGAATGCTTACTTGTTAAACCCAAAGCTAAACCTGAATCTAACACAAAGTTAAACCTTACCCCAAAATTCAACCATAATTCATCTCACAACAATTATAGGGTTCCCTGATTGACAATTTAGATCGAGTGAGATGACTAAGGAATTAAAAGTTCAAATTCAAAATTAAATTCGTAATTAATATCATGTTTTTTAATGAAATCAATTTAAAATTTATTTGAAAATTTTCAAAATCATTTTCAAAATCTTTCAAAATTATTTCAAAAATCTTTCAAAATCTATTCAAAATTATTTCAAAATAATTTTCAAAATCTTTCAAAATTATTTCAAAAATCTTTTAAAATCTATTCAAAATTATTTCAAAATCAATTTAAAATCATTTTAAAAATCTTTTAAAATTATTTCAAAAATCTTTTCAAAATCATTTTAAAATCTTTTAAAATATTTTAAAAATCATTTCAAAATCTTTTAAAATTTATTTGTAAAATTCTTTTAAAAATCATTTCAAAATCTTTTAAAATTATTTCAAAAATCTTTTCAAAATCATTTTAAAATCTTTTAAAATATTTTAAAAATCATTTCAAAATCTTTTAAAATTTATTTGTAAAATTCTTTTAAAAATCAAATTCAAAATCTTTTCAAAATCAATTTCAAAATTATTTAAAAATCTTTTTCAAAGCTATTTAAAAATCTTTTTAAAATTAATGTAAAAATTATTTAAAACTTAAAATGCAAAGTAATTTTTTTTAATTATCTTGAATACAATGGAATAGAAAACATAGTGTCTGCTTCAATCACGCTATCTTTAATCCATTAAAAAGAAACCAATTCAACTACTTCATGTGTAGGAGTTGGATCAATGGATGTTGGATAGTGGATGCTCCAGACATATGACTGGAGATAAATTGAAGTTTTCAAAGATTAAATTAAAAAATTTAGGATCAGTTGCATTCGGCAACAATGGTCAACTTAAAGTAATTGGAAGAGGTAATATCGAACTCAGCTCCGAGTTTAGTATTAGAAAAGTTCTGTTAGTTGATAATTTCAATTTCAACTTACTAAGTATAAGTCAATTATGTGATAGCGGATACTTAGTCACTTTTGACAAAACTAGGTGTTTAGTCAAAAATATTGAAAATCCTGAAATTACACTTAAGGGACTTAGGAAAAATAATATGTACTCAATTAATCTACCCACATCCCCAATAAAGTGTTTAATAACACAAGAAGAGGAGACTGACTTGTGGCACAGAAGACTGGGTCACACTCACACTAGACTCATTTCAAGAATGAGTTATAATGGTCTAGTTAGAGGTCTGCCCAAACTAAAATTCATTGAAACCTCAATCTGTAATGCTTGTCAACAAGGAAAACAAACTAAGTCAACACACAAACCAACAAATCTAGAAAGAACCAACTCATTACTTGAGCTCCTTCACCTTGACCTATTTGATTCACATGGAGCCAAGTCATTAAGCAAGAACCAGTATTGCTTAGTAATAATTGATGACTATTCTATGTTTACATGGGTAAGATTCCTAAAAACAAAAGATGAAACCTATGAAACATTTAGTAATTTTTGCAAATTAATAGAAAATGAAAAAGATACTAAAATTAAAAGAATAAGAAGTGATCACGGGGGAGAATTTGAAAATCATAGATTTACTCAATTTTGTAAAATAAATGGATATCTACTGTAGGTCCCTTTGGAGGCCGGCAAGAGGGGAGGGGTGAATTGCCCTACAAAATAAAACCAAAAACCCTTCTCGGATATTCAACTAACTTAAAAGAACTTGTAATTAAAAAAGGCAGAGACTAATTAAAACAGAAAATAGACACAGAGGAATTACTTGGTTTGCAATCAGAGGATTGCTAATCCAAGGCAAAGAAGGCGCACTAATTGATTCTCCTCTGGGCGGAGTAGCCTCTTACAGCGTTGAAAGTACAGAAAGAAATAACACAAATGAAAGAACTGGATTACAAGTAGTTGTTCTGATTAATTTGCTTCTGGACCAAGGCTATATTTATAGCCTTAGTCGGGGCGCCTGGAAGGGTTCCGGGCGCCCTGGGAGGATAAAACTTTATCCCCCAACGTTCAGATCGAGTTTGACTCGATCTGGTCAAAAACCTCATTCCGGGCGCCCGGACCACAAAAGTCAACTCGGTTGACTTTTTTCGTCCGGCTCCTCCGCTTCGGTTCAGCTCGTCTCGGTCCGGGTCTTCTGTTCCGGCTCCACTAGCTTGGGTGATCTCGGCCATCCGGAATAGGGCTCACCTGAACCCATGTTCCGGCCTTCTCCTCGAGCAGCCTTCCTTCCCGGTTTCTCGTCCCTCGAACGCCGCGCACGTTCTTCTCGTCCACCGGTGTACTCTTCCGCGGACACCTCGTCCCTCGGACGCACCGAGCCCGTCGGCTCTCTCCCGTGCCGTCCTTCTCGTTAGCCGCGTCTTCCGCTCGACTTCCTGTGTTCCTAAGTTCCTGCACACTTAGACACAAGGGTTAAACAACGCAAGACCTAGCTTAACTTGTTTGATCACATCAAAACACCTCGGGGTTCCAACATCTACATGAATTTTCATGTCCTAGAACCCCTCAGCAAAATGGCCTGGTGGAACGTAAAAATAGAACACTACAAGAAGCCGCCAGAACTATGTTAAATGAATATAATTTAAATCACCAATTTTGGGCTGAAGCCATAAATACTGCAAATCATATTCAAAAAAGAATTTTAATCAATAAATATCACAAGAAAACTCCTTATGAACTATATTATCATAAAATTCCTAACTTAAACTATTTAAAAGTATTTGGTTGTAAAGTTCACATTTTAAATACTAAAAATTACTTAGAAAAATTTACACCCAAATCTAACCAAGGAATATTCTTAAGATACTCCTCTACCAGTAGAGCCTTTAGAGTATATAATCAAAATACCTTGAAAGTTGAAGAAACAACTAATGTAATATTTGATGAAGAAAATAATTTAACTAATGAAAATATTGACACTAATCCAAGAGCAGTAGACGATGATGAAATCCAACCTAATCTTAATGAGTCAGAAGAACAAGGTTCTGACTCACAGATAAGACCAACTAGAATAAGCACTTCTCACCCACCTGACCAAATTTTGGGTGACCCAAACCTTGGAGTCAGAACAAGATCATCCTATAGAAACCTTAGTCAGATCGCTCTAATTTCTAAAATTGAACCTAAAACTATAGAAGAAGCCCTGCCTGATCCAGACTGGATTATAGCAATGCAGGAAGAATTAGCCCAATTTGAGAGAAACCAAGTCTGGGACCTTGTACCTAAACCCATAGATAAATCAATAATAGACACCAAATGAGTTTTTAGAAATAAGTTGGATGATAAGGGTGATATCATAAGAAACAAAGCCAGACTAGTAGCCAAAGGGTTTAGTCAAGTCGAAGGATTAGACTACGATGAAACCTACGCACCAGTAGCTAGACTCGAATCCATTCGAATGCTATTAGCCTATGCAGCAAATAAAGGGTTTAAATTATTCCAAATGGATGTTAAGTCAGCCTTTTTAAATGGTTTCATCAAAGAAGAGGTCTATGTAAGCCAACCCCCAGGATTTGAAGACTTAGACAATCCTAATCATGTATTTAAGTTAAAAAAAGGCCTTGTATGGACTTAAACAAGCCCCTAGGGCATGGTACGAACGGTTATCCAATCACCTTATATCCAAAGGCTTCAACCAAGGTCAAATAGATCCAACTCTATTTGTAAAAACTGTAGATAAAGACATCTTCATAGCTCAAATCTATGTTGATGATATAATTTTTGGATCTACTAACTCTAAATTTCTAAAAGAATTTGTTAGACTAATGGAAAATGAATTTGAAATGAGTATGGTTGGTGAACTTAATTTTTCTTAGGCTTACAAATAAAACAAACTAAAGATGGAAGTTATGTTTATCAAACTAAATATGCTAAGGAGTTAATTAAAAAATTCTGTATGGAAAATTCAAAAATAATAAATACTCCAATGGCAACCAACATCAATATTGACTCTGACCCAGTTGGAAAACCAGTAGACCCAAAATATTATAGAAGTATAATAGGTAGTTTACTGTATCTAACTGCAAGCCGACCTGATATATTGTTTGCTGTAGGTATGTGCGCAAGATACCAATCCTGTGCAAAAGAGTCACACTTAACCTATGTTAAAAGAATACTTAGGTACATTAAAGGTACTCTAAATATAGGACTCTGGTACCCTAGAACTTGCACTCTTGACCTTCATGGCTATTCTGACTCAGATTACGCTGGATGCAAGTTAGATAGAAAAGCACAAGTGGCGGTTGTCAATTTATAGGGCAATGCCTTGTAAGTTGGTAGAAAGCAACATTGTGTTGCTTTATCTACCACCGAAACTGAATATATAGCCTTAGGTGAATGCGCATCTCAGTTACGATGGATGATGCATACCCTTAAAGACTATCAACTGGAATATCAGAAAACAAAAATCTCAATTGATAATATAAGTTAAATAAATCTAACAAAAAACTCAATTCATCACTCAAGGACTAAACATATAGAGGTGAAGCATCATTTTGTAAGGGATCATGTAGCTAAGGGTGATATTATACTCAACTATGTTGAGTCAAAATCAAACCTAGCTGACATTTTCACAAAACCCTTACCTGAACTTGAGTTCAGCTCTCTTAGAAGACAAATAGGTATGTGTTGGGTAGAATAGATACTATAACATTATATTCTTGCATTTTTTTATAAATTCTAGGTAAAATCTTGATTTTGTCAAAATCCCTACTTTTCTAGAATTTCAAAAATTGGACTTAGCCTAGGATTTTCCCCTAGAAATCATGTTCCCCTAGGACTTAGCCAGAGCATCTCACAAACACCTAGGTTTACCTTGATTGTGTTTGTAAAACATAGAACGGCGTGAGATGCATAGGGTACAACCTGGACTCAAGAATGCTTATATCTGTGCATCGATATGAGTCTGGGCGTTAAATATGCAATAAACATTAATCAAGTTAAGTTCTCCAGCTCTAGTCAAGTCTATCTAGAATAAAATAACTTAATTTGACTAACCAAGTGAAAGCTATTGTCCTGTAGACAATCAGCAAGTAACTCAAGGTTAGACAGTTGGCAAAGGATACTCAATCTTTTAGTTAAAAATGCCTATACTTTAGGGCTCTGATACCTGATCAACACCAATTACATTGCTATTCAACTTGACTCATGCTTGGACTTAACGACAAACTGAATTTAACTTAACTAAACATTTAGCTACTCCCTCTTTGCTAACAAAAGACTTTAAACTAAATATCTTTCAAACTTGAGAATGTTTTTAAGCTAAAATACTTAAAACTTTAGCTACATTTTCTAACTTTTACATCTTTTCAAAATCACCCTTGAAGACTCCTTCAAAAGTCAAGTTTGCAAAAGGCTTAGCTAAGTGATTTCTATGAAAATTAAAAGCTAAGTCAATGTTTCAAAAGAAAAATTCTTATTTTTTAATTTTTATTTCACTTAGCAAAAAGTTAAACAATGAAAATTAATTATAACAAAGCTAAGTGTTATAAAAGCTATTTCAAATTTTTCTAAGTATTACTAGTGTTTAAAAATTTCAGACTTTTTAAAAAAAAAAATGATAAATTTTCAAATCTTGTCTACTCTTATCCCTCTTTAAAAAGTTAAGCATCAAACTAACTTGCTCTTCTGAAAAATTCAGACTTCTTTCACACTGGTATATTTTGATATATGGCAAAGGGGGAGAGTAGGAAAATTCAAGAGTAGGAAGTAGGAAAATTCAAAAAACAAAAAGGAGGGCTTGTATTAAGGGGGAGTTTAGTATTACAAAGTTAAAAGTCTCCAGCTTAACTGTGCTTGCCTTTAAAGTTTACTTACTTAAGCTTGGTTAAAACTTAATGCATCTATTTGTTATCGCATGTTTTTTTTACTTAACTTTGAATTTGGGTTGCCATAATCAAAAAGGGGGAAATTGTTGGTTCGGGAAGCATCTAACGATCGAACCTGAGTTTTGATAATGGCAAAGGATTCAAAGTTAAGGTGTGTTGTGATCTAACATGTTGAATGAGTATTTCAGGAAAAGTCCTAACTGCGGTTAGGCAGGTGAAAAACCCTAGGGGGTGGTAACCCTAGGTCCTAGGGGGTGGTAACCCTAGGTGGAGAAAAGTCCTGGCTGCCCTTAGGCAAAGGGAAAAATCCTAGGGGGTGGTAACCCTAGGTCATAGGGGGTGGTAACCCTATGCGGAAAGTCTTGGCAGGTCGGTGGCTTCAGGCAAAAGTCCTAGGGGGTGGTAACCCTAGGTGGAAAGTCCTGGTGTCGCGAACCAGGTGAAAGTCTGGACTAGCCGTGAAGCGGATGTCCAGAAAGTCCGAAGCGTCGAATGCTGAGCAAAAGTCCACCGAGAGGATCGCACTGGCAACATGTAAATCTCCCGAGTGGAGTAGGTGAGGACGCGTTCCCGTAGAGAACAGGAGGCGTCGAGTCGACCTAGGGTTTCGGTTGGAAACCCGAAGTCAGCTCGGATAGTCAGGAGACTATCATTATCACTTCTATTATGTTTCGTGCTAACTTTGTTTTGCAGGTATGTGTTTGGGACTAACACATTTTGCGAGAACAAAGGAGCAAGTTACAACTCGGATGAGCAGTGTCCGAGGCGCCTCATGGAGCTTGGGTGCGAACTAGGAAAAGCCAGGAGAAGGTTGGAGGCGCCTTAGATGAAGTTCAAGGCGCCTTGGGTGGGTTGAAGGCGCCTTGGGTGGTGAAGGTGCCTTGAGCGGATGAAGTTCGACCAAGTCTTGATCTCCGGGGAGCAGGCTTAAGGCGCCTTGAAGGGCTTCAAGGCGCCTTGAACACCCTTTATAAGGGATCTCGAGCAGCAGTACCAGAACAACGAATTCCAAGTCTTCTTTCTTCAACGTGCTGCTCCGAAAGACTCCCGGAAGTGCTGCTACAAGTCTCCGACGACCCAGAGCTCCAAGATTTCTCTTTTCGTCGTCGGTATAGATTTCTTTTATCGCATTTTCTGTAATGCATAGTTTGTAATAATCGAGCTTATAGTTGTTGCCCACTGAAAGCAATCAAGGATCGCGGGCCTTCGAGTAGGAGTCGCCTTAGGCTCCGAACGAAGTAAAAATCTCTTGCGTCTTTGTGTGTTTGTTTTTATTCCGCTGCGTTAACTCTTACGCTTTTTACGATTCCGATAATCGAACGAAATAGCCACGAGCGCTATTCACCCCCCCTCTAGCGCGTCTCGATCCAACATCATTGTATTGTGGAATGGGAATGGGTATGAGCATGGATATCACTCTTAAAAGCAATGTTTGGTTAGTTGCATATTTTCTATCGGAATAAATCAAAATTTCCTTTTTTACCTTTAAAGGAAAATAAGAGAAAAAATTAGATATGAGAGAAAAATAAATGTGAGAGAAAAATATGATGAAAGAGAATGATGAGAGAGAAAGTGTGATGAGAGATAATGAAGAGAGAGAAAGTGTGATGAGAGAAAATGAGAAAAGAGAGTGTGATAGGAGAGATCATGATGAGAGAAGATGAGAGAGAAAATATGATGTGAGAGAAAGTATGATGGGAGAGGATGAAGAGAGAGAAAATGTAATGAGAAAAAATGAGGAGAGAGTGTGTGATGAGAGAGATTGAGGAGAGAGAAAGTATGGTGAGAGAGAAAGTATGATGAGAGAAAAATATGGTGAGAGAGAAAGAATGATGAGAGAGAAAATATGATGAGAAAAAAGAGAACAGTGAGTGTGATGGGAGAGATTGAGGAGAGAGAAAGTATGATGAGGGAGAAAGTATGATGAGAGAGAAAGTGTGTTAAGGAAAAAAAAGGAGGGAGTGTGACAAGAGAGATTGAGGAGAGAGAAAATGTGATGAGAGCAAAAGTGTGATGAGTAAAAAAAAAGAGAGTGTGATGGGAGAGTATGATGAGAGAGAAAGTATGATGAGAAAAAAGAAAGAAGAAAGTGCAATGGAAGAGATTGAGGAGAGAGAAAGTATGATGACAGAGAAAGTGTAATGAGAAAAAGAGGAAAGAGAGTGTGATAGGAGAGATTAAGGAGAGAGAAAGTGTGTGATAAAATGATGAGAGAGAAAATATGATGAGAGAGAACAAAGAGAGAGAAGTGATATGAAAGAAAAAATAGATAAATATATTTTGATATTTGATATTAAGATAGAAAATTTTAGTTTTAGGCCAAGGGTATTTTTGGAATAAGGGAATATTTTAATTAATGAAAATAAGGTAATGGCTCATTGAAGGGGAGGAACATGGGAATGAGTTATTATCCAATTTTAAGGATTCATTCCCTTATTTGTATTTCTATTCCTATAATCCAAACATTAACAATGGCAATCAATGATTCTGATTCCCATTCTCCACTCCTATTCCCTTAAACCAAACACCCCCTAAATTCTTCATAGTGTTTATTGGTGACCCGAAGATGGAAGAATTCTTCATAGAACTCTGTCTCAAAGTCAGCCCAGCTCATCTGGTTGGCTGCTCTCTTGCTCTTAATTCTCTCCCACCACATACGAGCATCTCCAGAAAGGCAGAATGAGGCACACTTGACCTTCTCGACTTCTGGCCAGTCAAGAAGCTCCATTGTGCTCTCTAGCGTCTTGAACCAAGCCTGGGCATCCCAGGGCTCAGTCATGCCCGAGAAGCTTTCCGGTTTCAGCTTCTGCCACTGGATAAGGTATGCTTCCTGTCTTTTAACTGTTGTGACGACTTCCGGGGCAGCTGGTTGGACCTCAGTCACCACTGGAGTCTCCACGTTTACAGTTAGGGGAGTAGTAGGGACTGGCTGTTGATTAGCCATCATATTGACAATCACTTGTTGCTGCTCTGCTACTTGTCTCTGAAGTTGAGCAACAACTTCAAAAAGATTGGTCTCAGTTGTTCTGGGCTCCTCGTTCTCCTGAGCTCGGTTCTTAGTACGAGTGGTACGGGGACGTCCTCTCCTTGCCATCTAGTCATGCAGAGGGAAAACTTGAAATCATCACTATACTTTCTAGATATATCTTACTTAAGCATGATTCTTGACTTTAAACACATATGAACAGGTACTTCTAAACATTTCTCTATTCTGCAAGCACTAAAGGAAAAGCATAAAAGAAAGTATAATTACATTATTACTTGAATGCGGCAAGGCTGATGCTAATGTGTGTGATGCTGGAGAATGGGAACCGCTTTGATACCAACCTGTAACGCCCACCCTAAATGCTTTCTACGAGTGGGGTTACTTTCTTACACTTTTACTTCTTCTTTAACTGAAGCTCTACTCTACTTGGCAATAATTAAATGAATTTCTTTTACTCTCTAAAATGAATCCACATACAAGGCATCAATTAGCATACCTCACGTGCTAAAAGTATCAATCTCAAAAACTAATTAAGCAATTCTTCATTTTAATACTTTAGAATCTTATGCATATTCTTTAAAAGACATGGAATCATCATATCTAACAAACATTAACTAAAACTAATCTATTTCATCACTAGAAACAGAAATACTAAACAATATCCAACATATGCAAAATTAACAATTTATAAAATCTTCTTAACAATGAATAGAAAGTAACTCCCTAAATTTTCTTAGTAATTTAAAGAAAAATCTTAATATGTTCTTAGCAATTTCCCAAGGTTTTCCATAGTCCAAGCATCACACACACCATCACGCATTCCCTTGTCGCCTTCCTTCAAATTAGTTTTCCTTTTCCTTTGTCTGCAGTAAGAGGAAATGCAACTAGTAAGCAACAAGACTTAGTAAGTACTACCTAGCTCACAAAAATCTCGAGATGTGCAATCATGTTTTTTTAAAAATACTTTTCATGCCAGAATCTTTACTGCTACTTACACTGATGGTACATGTAAACATGCATAAATACTTTCATACTAATAGCGGAACTAAAACAGGTTTAATTCAAGGAAACATGCATATATAAGCATTTAACTTTCTTAAACATATACAAGCATTTATCTTCCTTAAACTCGCTTTTTCTTAACTTAACTTGAAACTTGGAAATTCTTCAAACTTGAAAACTTTGCTAAAGCATATACTTGAAAATAAATAGCTTCACTTGGGATCCCTAAGGCGTAAGTACCATCTTATGTGTGTTTCCTAATAGGTTGGGGTAGCGAGCCACCAATCCTAAAAGAGCAGACCTTGGTCTACCAGGGCCAAGACCTTGGAATTGGGCACCTGGATTTATTTACGACAACCTTGGAAGTCGGGTACTGGCCTTTCAAAACAAAATATCTTAATTACTTCATCTTTAAAAGTCTTGGCAGTTTAACAAGCACCTTGTGTGCCAGAATCGCTAAAGTCTTGACTTTGGGATCTACTTAAGGTCTTGGCCTTTTTCTTTCTTTTCTTTATCTTTCTTATACTTCTCCTAAGCCCACAATACTGATTGGGTATTCTTCCATATGCATCTACGAGTGAAATCAACTAGGTAACACACGATCATGCATAGAACACAAAAGAAATCTGCATATATAATATTTCTACGATGAGAAATCAACGGAAAACACCTCTTACTGCAGGTGAGCAGTACTTACAGTGTTATCTTGAACTTACTAACGTGAAACCCTTCTAGGATTCCGGTGAAACTTGAGATCCTCGCGGTTTGCTCACGTCCACGCGTTCCTCTCGTTGAGACGAGTCAGAAAATATCAAAAGCTCCCTCGAAGCTCGTCCTAGTCGGCCACCACAGGAAGCCCTAAGCTTCTTTTGTTTTTTTTTCACCCAGGCCAAGGAGGAGTCAGCGCACGAGAGGAAGAGGAAAGATTAGGTCGAGAAAATCCCATTATTTCACTTAAGTTCTTCTATTTATGCCTAGGGACGTATTTATTTCTACATAAATTATTCTGCACTCTTTTCTTTCAGCATACTTCTGCTGGGGCACCTGGTCATCCTAAACATTTTTAAGACTTTGCTTATTAAGGGGTTTCGGGGTCGAACCTCGGCTTGACAACTTTTTGCCGCTATAAAAATTTTTAGAATATTTCTAAAGTATTTCTAAATATTTATAAGCACTTTTAGAACTCAAAACAAGGAAATTTGGGGCGTTACAAGAAGAACCCTCTAGAGAAAATCGAGATCTATCTTAACAGAAATTCACTAGCAAAATCTTAGAAACAGAGCGAACTAAGCAGGAAACAACAACGAATCCTCAAGCCGAATCAAAACTCTACCAAAGGAAAACCAATCGTAAACCATACCGTCGATCCAAACACATAGATGAACATTCGTAATCCCTACGTTCCTACCCCATACCTTACAGATCTCGCACAACCATAAAGATATGTACTTGCCTTTCCTTGTCGTTCCCTTCCTCGTGCCGCCCCCGGAACCCTCGCGAAGTGCTACCGCACTAATCGCTATCCCCATCCGATCTTGTCACCCTCCGCGGAAGTTGGCTGTGATCTGTGGTGCGTGACCGGAGCTCGATACGCAGAGTGGAAGCTTCGTCGGAGTAGCGGAGGTGGAGAGGATAGCGACGCGGCGGAGATGAGGAGAAGAGGAGACGGTGATTTTGGGGAAAACCAGATCGCGTCAAGTGGGTGGTGAAGTTATATATATATATATATATATATATATATATACATAGGTTAATTAAATCCTAATCTTAGGGTAATTAAGCTCAATCAACTCCTAACCTAATTGGGTATTTCTAAACAAGCTTCTCATACCCAATTATACCCCTTAAAACCTAAAATAATTCCCTAACAATTCATAAAAATTTCAGTAAACTCCATAAATTCATATCAACTTAATTCATGATAAATCATCCATGAAAACATATTTATTTTTCCTTAAATAATCTAATGGTTAGATTTTAATTATTTATATCTTTATCCATATTTTTGGAATCTAATAACCTTATGTATTTATTTTATACTCCTCCAAGCCGTACAAAGGTTATAATTTACATCACCGAGCCCCATTTTTTTAATATAACTTTTATGAATATTTAGGTCATGCAATTTATTTAAGTTCGGATATACTATAACCTATTTGATTAAACATAATTAAAGCTAGCCACTTAAATTAAACTCCATTCTAACTATACCCGAACTAGTTAAATAATTACTTTTAATTAAAACAATTAGTTTAGGACATTACACCAAAAGTCGGAGTAATTGATATCTTGAAGATGTTGCTTGAAGGCCTTTATAAAGGACCTCTTAGGGCACCTGAAATTATCCCCGGGCTCCTAAATTGTGCTGACATGGCCGAATCATTGATGTGGGTTGGCCATTAGAAGTGTGCCACTGCAGTGCATCGTCTGGGTGCTTATACCTCCGGGCGCCTAAACAAGTTCCAGGCATTTGGAGCCCCTTTTTCAGCCTTTAATTTTCTGCATCACAAGGTTAGGCCAACAAGCAATAATATGTAAAGAAAAGTAATGTTTGACAATCTCTCGATTGTCTAGTCCTAACTTTGAGTTTTGCTGAAACTCTAAGTCAGACCGACGCCTACTATTCCCTCATCCGAGAATGCGTCCTCACTGGATCTCTTCTCTAGTTGCTTATCTTCAATTACTAATCGTAGACTTCCTTGATGTCAGATCCCTTGATTCATCTGGACTTCCTATCAGATCTCAACCAATCTGGACTTCAGTCAGTTGTCAACACAATTGGACTTCCTTCTACTAGATCTCAACTAATCTAGATTTTGTGTCAGCTATCAACCTAGCTGGACTTCAGCCTGGTGTTTCGGTCTTCTAGACTCATCAAGTTCATATCCTGCACACTTGGTAGATAAATTAGACAAACATAATATCTAACTTTAATCTATTTTTCATTTATAAAAATCTGAGTTTAACCATTAGTGTTAACTGCACAAATAATCTTTCCCTTTTTGATGCAATGACAACCTAGTTAAAGTTAGAAAAATATACAAAATAACAATATGAATATGATTTAAGAGAAGTTAAATAATTTAACTTTTTGTTTATTCTCTTTATCATTTTACAGTTAAGACTTTTAGTTTTTCATAATTTTCTTACTTAAATCCTTACCCTCCTTCTTTGGGATTTATCAAAATAAATATGTCACACCAAAAGTATAAGTTAAGTAAACTAGTTAAGAATAATATTTTGAGACATATGTTAGGGAGAGAAAATAAATTTTCAAAGTAAAATTTTAAGTACCTCTTGAAAAGGTTTGTAAAGGAGATTTTCAAGCATTTTTTTCAGAAACTTCCAAAGTAAATTTTCTAAAACACTTATCTAAAGGTTTTCCAAAAAACTTTTCAAGCATTTTTTTATAGTAATTTTTCAAAGTAAAATTTTCAAGTATTTCACAAACAAAGGTGAAATACTTTCCAAACACTTTAAGGTAATTTTAGTAAAACCTTCCAGATTTACACATTTTAAAATAATTTAAAATTTTTCAAAATAATTTTCTAAATATTTTTTCAAAAAGTTTAAAGTTTAAAAAAATGTCAAACACTTGTAGAAATTTTTTAATGTAATATTTGAAACACTTAGGGAAAGTAAGTTGACAAAAAAAAATTTTAAAAAAATAACCAATTTTCAAAACTTTGCAAAGTAAGATTTTCAAAGATTGTCAAATTCATTTTGAAGTATATTTCATGGTAGTTTTGCAAACATTGTTTAAAATAATTTTCAAGTAATATTCAAGAAATTTTTAAGTATTTTTTTTAAAAAATTTCAAAGTAACTTTTGTTCAAAATATTCTAAGCAAATTTTCAAAAATTACATAGCTATTTTAAAGATTTTCAAATAAAATATTCAAAAAAATTTTAAAAAATTTCAAGGATTTTTTTAACGATGAAAAGTTAACTTTAAAACAGAACATTTTCCTTAACTTGATATTACTTTTAAAGTAATCATCTAAAATTGATCCTTAAATATCTTTGGGGTACATCTAAACTAATAGTTTAAAAATATTTTCAAGGTATATTTTTAAAATATATTTTTTAAACCTTATTTTCTATAAAATTAATTTTAAAAATGCTTTTTAAAGAATATTTTCAAAATATTTATAAGAGTTTTCAAAGACCAAAGATTTTCAAGAATACTTGATTACTTATAAACTATTTGAAAAAATTTTCAACCCTTTCTCTCCTTACCCTGACACCTCCTGGTTACCCTTGTTAGGAACAAAGAGTTCTACCTAGGTGCCTAGGGAATTTAGTATTGTTAACACTTATGTTCAGTAAATATATTATTTGTAGGATCGAGATGTGCTGGGGGATAAATAGCACTCATGGATTTTTGGGTTTTTCAGAAAACACAAAATAACGCAGCGAAAATAAAAAGCAAGACAAAGAACAAGGACACCAAAGATTTACTTGGTTTGGAGCCTATGACGGCTCCTACTCTAAGGTCCGTAATCATTGATCACTTTCGTTGGACAATTACTATAGTTTCAGAAAATCTTTACAAATAGAGAATTACAAGTGCAGAACTTAATTACAATAATTTAAAATTATACTGATAATGTGGAATTATGAAAGTAGAGCTTTTGGTCGTCGGAGCAACGTTACGACTTCACCAGATCATCTTTGGAGTAGCACGCAGGAGAAGGATTGTGAAGATGAGTTGTTTTTGATGCTCTACTCATGAACTCCTTTTATGGGTTGTTGAAGGCGCCTTTAATCCCATTGAAGGTGCCTCCAGCTTTGTAACTTATCCCCATCTTCTCGGTATTGATAAGCTCCACAGCCTGTGCTATTTATCCATCCGAAGGTACCTTCAAGTCATGGAAGGCGCCTTCCATCCCAGCTCCAAGGCACCTTCAGGCACACGGAAGGTGCCTCCCCACCTCTTCACATAAGTCTTCAGCCAAGGTGCTCGAGGCGCCTCTAACCTCCCAGAGAAGCCTTGATCACTGTTCATCCGAACTTATTTTGTGTTTTTCACTCCTTGCAAGTCATATTAGTCCAAATATAAAAGATACCCTATAAGACAAAGTTAGCACAATAAAATGTGAATAATAGAACTTCTTGACAGTCTCCAAACTGTCTGGTTCTGACTTTTAGATTTTTTGAAAATCCTAGGTCGAACCGACGCTTATTGTTCCCTCAACGGGGAATACATCCTCATGTACTCCTCTTAGGAGAAATTACCTTTTGTCATATTAGTCCTCTAGACCTTTTGGACTTTTGCTCAGCGTCTAAGACATCAGGACTTCACACTGAACATCCGATCCTGAACCATCCAGTCTTCTATCTAGTGTCCGCGACTCTCAGGATTTTCACCTAGAATTCTTAACTCTAGGATTTTGCTCAAAGTCCTCAACCTGCCAAGACTTCACTCAGTCCCCTAGACTAAGACTTCGCAACCTAACCGCAGCTAGGACTTTCTACATGTTAGGGTTACCACCCCTAGGATATAGGGTTACCTCCCCCTAGGATTTTCTACCTGCCTATAATCCACTAGGAATTTTACCTAAAAACACTTAGGACTTTTCTACAAGCTTAGTAACACTTGTTAGATCACAAAACATCTTAACTTTTGAACCCTTTACAATAATCAAAACTCAAGTTCAATCATCTGGTGCTCCCTGCACCAACATTATTTACATAAGTATTTTCTATTTATCTATTATAAATTATTCATTAAGTTTAATTAATTAAAATAAAATTATTTAAATTAATCATTCATCAATTATTCTTGAAAAAATAATTTTTGATTAAGTTAAATAAGTTAAAATTAAGTTTCAAGTTAAATGAAATGATTAGTTAATAATGTATTATTAAGTTAAGAATAAGTTAATTAAGTTAAATTTTTTAACTTTTAATTAAGTGTACTTAATTAAATTTGGATTAATAAATAAATTTATTATTGTTTGGTTGATAGGCAAACTAAATTTTAGAAAAATTGATTAATAATTATTTACTTAATTTAATAATATAGTATTGATTTGATTAATTGAATTAGAGTTAATTAAATTGTGGATTAACTTAAATTTAGTTTAGTTAAGATTTATTTATTTAAATTAAGATTTAATTTAAGTTTAATTAAGTTAAGGTTTTAATTGAATTAATTTTAAGGTTTAATTAAATTAATATTCAAAGTTTAATTAAATTAATTTTAAAAAGGTTAATTAATTTTAAAGGTTTAATTATTTTTTAAAAGGTTTAATTTTAATTTATTTTAAATTAAATTTATTTAAATTTTATAATTCAATGATTAATTAGTTAGAAATTTGTGTAGTTTGAAAGTTAATTTAATTAAATTGATTGAAAATTTAATTGATCTTTATTCATCTCACATGATCTATATTTTCAATCAAGGAAATCCTATAATTTTGTGAGATGGTTTGACTATGTGTTAGATTCAAGTTTAACTGTTAGTTAATTAAATATTCATTTCAAATATTGGTTGCCAGGCAGTGGCGAGGCATAGGGGCCTTCTTGAGTATCGGAGCAACGACCACTTTCTAGACAAAACCTTTTTAAAAAATTGGATATTTAGTTTTCCTATTAATAAACCTTGGTCTAACTAGTCTAAAATGTGGTAAGGTAGCTTCGGTTAGTTCCACTTAGCTAAGTAGACCAAATAGGATACGTCTTACCCTACTTGACTCCCTTGACTAAGTTTTCCTAATGTACTATCATCACACTCCACTCTGGTACTAGGTTGGATAAGAGTCAAACTATCTTTTTCAATGTAGTTCTAAATACCTAGATGGGTAGACTACGTTCTTGAGGTATCAACTAATTTGGAGTCTCCCTTTGAATCATTAAACTTATATCTTGTGTTAAGTTTTTGTTTAGGTTTATATTGATTTGTTTTGTAGTTAAAATATAATTGACTATAGCTTTGTTGGTGGGATTTAAACTTTTTTTTGTTGAGTTGGACTTGTAGCCCAAATTTGAATTTAGTTTATTAGATTTATTTAAGGATTTATCTTATTTTATATAGTGAATTTCATTTTTAGGTGTATATAAAATTTGTTCAGTCCTATTTGCTTAGTTAGATATGTTTTCGGAACTTATGCTTTAGTTTGATATTTATTTTGATTGATTAGTAAAATAAATATTTTATTTGTTGAGCTTGACTTGTATTCAAGTCCGAATTTATTGTACATAGCTCGTTGAGATCCAAGTATCCTATTTATGTACTTGGATCTAGTTGTAAATTTTTCTAACAATTCTTTTAGATTGGTTATTTTAGTTTTTAAGTTAGAGTTTTATTTCTCAAGTCTTTCAACCTGAGTTGAGTTAGTGTTTTCTGTTTAAAAATTAAGTTGTTCCTTAAGGTGTTGATTTTCCTTAAGGAATGTGTCATTTTATTTTTTAGATTTAATTAATATTTTATTAAGACATGCAATAATTTTAAAAAACTTTACAGTTAAAATAGTTTGTATCTCATTAGAACATTCAGAAACGAGTACAGACTCATGGCTTAATTCATATTCAAACTCGTCTTCTTGATCTAAATCACTTTCCAACTTGGGTCTAGTTACCATGAGCGCAAGATAGCTTGCTTGCTTTCGATCTTGTGTCTGATTCTTCTGTGGAGAATTCGTCCCATGTGGCTTGGAATGCTTTCTTCCTCTTCATCTTCCGGGATTTGTCCTCCTTTGATTCTAATATTCGTGCTTAAAATGACCGTTCTTGCTGCATCCAAAGCACATAATCTTCGTCTTTGTGTCGTTGGATGTTGATTTGATCACTTTTTGTAAGTTCTTTGTAAAGTCGTTCTTTCTTCTACTAAACATTTTTCTGACCATGTTTACTAGTTGTTGTTCTTCGTCTATTTCTAAGTTAGATTCATCTTTTGACTCAGGCTTGACATGAGTTCTAGTCTTCATTTCCTTAGATGAACCTGTAATAAGAGTCACACATTCTCGACCTTTTGGGAGTTAGTATGTTCATATAATTCTAACTCACAGAATAATTCATCTAACTTTAATTTGTTTAAATTTCTCGAAACATTATAGGCATTTGTTTAAATTTCTCGAAACATTATAGGCATCTATTATAGATGCCCACAGTGCATTTCGAGGAAAAGAGTTAAAAGCATATCTTATTATGTCTCTATTTTTCATCTAGTGGTCGATCAAGTGAAACTCATTGAGGATGTTTTTGATCCTTGTATATAATTGACTTGTTGTCTCTCCGTTCTTCATTTTTATATTAAATAAACTATTAAAGAGAGAGAAGTCACATTTTGTTACCTTACAGGGTCATAACTTCCATGAGGCCAGAGAGGCAACCGCCTCAGGGTCCAGTCCAATGAAGGGCCCATTTTTTTTAATTATATTAAAAAAAATGAGAGATATGGACTCTAAATGGCCGTTAAACCTATTCTCATGGCTCCGAGACACACACCGACGTATGACTCTTCTTTGCATGCAATTTCTTCTTCGGTGTTGCTCTTCTTTGCACACGATTTCTTCTTTGGCGTTCTTTCTACTAAGGAACGGATCCACGGAACAAGAGATAATCATAATCTTCTTCTTCGTCCATCTTCTTCGTCTTGCAACACGTGACACTAATTGTAACTTAATCATGCAACAAGGATCGTTTGTGCAACCTAATCGCGTCGATTCTCGCAGTGGCTATCTCACTTGACGCGGGCTGGTGGTTGGCCTTTGTTCGCGTGGCTTAATTGCGTAGCATAGGGCTGTCACATGCTACTTCAGTCGCTTGTGCGAACTGCGACCTAATTGCATGGTGGTTACTACTTGTCGCCTTGCTACTGCCTGTGGCTACCATAATGGTATCAGTGTTATTGGATACACTAAATAGGCTACCAATATTATCGATTGAGAAAGAAAGAGTTTGATAATTGAATTATGCAGATTTGATAATTATTTTTATCTCTAAAACAGCTATACGAGTAGTGTTTATATAATTATTTTAAATATTTATTAATTTTTTGTTGATGCAATATATTTATTTTAAATTTATTTATATATTTAGTATATATGTTATTTGTAAATTGAACTTTATTATTATTTATCGTAGCAGAAGAGTCACTTTTTTAGTATGCACTTCAGGCCTCGTCGAACACAGGTACAACTCTGTTACCTTAGCATCATTTTTTTCCTTTGTGTAGTTTAATGAGTTTGTACTATAACTCTTTTGCATTCTCGTGCAGGCCAATTCAGTTCTTCCTTTGTAAGTCTGTATTGGATTGTGTTCATTGCCTTCGAGTCGACTTGCACTTTCTTCTTCATTTCCGAATTCCACTTTGACAGGTCAAGTGGAATTTCGGCGTTGTCATCAATGGGGGGTCGTATATCCTCTTTGGATGTTGAACCATTGGTCGATGTTGGTCTTTAAGTACACTTCCATCCGCTCCTTCCAATACGGGAAGTCATCACAGTTGAAGAACGTCGCCGCGGCGGCGGCGAGGGGGGGGGGGAGTGGGCAAGCGGTGTTGTATCCTTTGATTTGGGTCATTTAATTCTGAAAACTCAAATTTTTATAAAAATTCCAAGACTAGGTCTTGAGGTAAGTAGTGTGGGAGAATAATAGTAAAAAGAAAAGTCTCGAATGGTGTTGCACCAATTTTGAGAGAAAATAATAAAATAAAAAATAAAAGTATATGATAGATTTGTCAAAAGAGGTAATTGTATCAATTCTAAATAATAGTGAAAAAATATAAAATATAAAATCAGAAAAAGGTGTAAGAATATTTTTTAATCAAACACAACATATAATTTTTTTTTAAAAAAAAAACTCCTTGCTTGATTGGTGGTTGCACTAATTTAGAGCGACCTGACTTTGATACCACTTGTAGGATCAAAAAGACGCTAGAGGGTGGGAGGGGGAAAGAGAATCATGTTCATTGCTATTACAAGAATTTAAGTATGATGTAATAAACTAAAATGTACTGACAACAAGTAAAGTCTAAACTTTAGTATTGCTTCTCGGAGCAGCTTTTCGGCATCATGGATAGCTTCTTGGAGCAACGCGTGAGACCAAAAGTTGAAGTAATTGATATCTTGAAGTTGCTGCTCAAAGGCCTTTATATAGGACCTCTCTAGGCGCCTGGAATCTCCCCCTGGTACCTGAGTGTGCTAATGTGGTTGCACCTCGTCGAAAGTTTATCCTATAAACTTTATCCACCTCTGGGCGCTTGGTCTTGTCCGAGCGCCCAGACCACTGATGTGGGTTGGCAAGTTGAAGCATGCCACTATAGCCCATCGTCCGGGTACCTATCCACTTGTCCGGGCACTTGGAGCACCTTCGAGCCCTGGAACCTCTAGGTGCTTGGACAAGCTCCGGGTGCCTGGAGCCCCTTTTTCCATACTTTGATTTTCTGCATCATAAGGTTAGGCCAACAAGTAATAATATATAAAGAAGAGTAATATTTAACAACCTCCGAACTATCCAGTCCTGACTTTGAGTTTCTCTGAAACTCTAAGTCGGACTAACGTCTATTGTTCTCTTAATCGAGAACGCGCCCTCATTGGATCTCTCATCCAATTGCTTACCTCTATTTATCAATCGCAGACTTCCTTGATGTCAGGTTGAGTACGTATGCTTGGTGATGGTGTTAGTCCATTTGGTTTATGGGGAGTAGTTCCTAGTCGTGACACATGCAATCGACTAGTAATGGAATAAAAATATAAAGTTAGAAACGATGAACGAGCAAATTAAAAGCAAGGTCAACATATTGCAATGTTAGAAATAAAGATTTTTGACCAGTCAAATACAAATCCTCTTTCAAATTACAATTATAGTCAACACACTTCATCAAGTAGTAATCCACAAGGTTATATTCTGCCTCGTCCAACTTCACAGGTAAGATTTGCTTAATTTCTATTTTATTATATGTTCCACACCTCTTGAAAACTTTTGCTATGTTTTGCACTTTCATGTAGATTAAAAGTTTTGTCTTATCTTGATCAAAAGTTTGTTTAATTCGACAAAATTTGTGATAAAATGAGTGCTCCTTAGCATGGATCCAAATAATATAATAGGGAGACAAAAATTAATACCAGATTGGTGTGAAGTACAAGTACTAGTTGTCCTAGAATCCGAAGGAAATTCAATTAGACCTTATGATCTTTTACAAAAGTTTGAGGACACACTTGGAGGAATGATAACTTGGCCTTGTCATTTGGTATAATTTTAGCCTTTTAATGAAATATTATTAATTTTTATATTTATCATGTTTTTAAAACTTTAAATAAATATAAAATGTATTTATAGTTGGCAATAAGTGAAGATTTCTATTAGTGCATATGAAATGATCCTTTATTTGTTTATCGTTTGATATGATATTCAATCTTTTAAATTATTTTTATTAGGTTTATATTTGCATTGTTTAATTTACTTATGCAAATTTATGGATTGTATTTGTAGGTGATGGGTTTATATTTGGATTTTGCTTATAATATGATGATTGAAGATAGTTGATAGTAAATAGTTGAGTTTTTATTTTATAAGACTTTGTTAGTTCTAAAACTCAATGTTTTGTTAGTATTTTGTTAGTATTGGATTCAATACTTTTACATTAATATTTCATTTGTACTTTTGTAATAATGGGATGAATTGTGATGATGCGGTGAATGAATTGAATATTTTGGATGTCAAACTTTCCTATTTTGTATAGTGGGTGAATTGTGATGATGGATAAATTATGATGATGTGTCATATTTTCTATTATATGATGAGTATTTTTGTATTCTGAATAAATATCAATAATAATATTTAATGTCTTTATAAAATATTATAATTGACATTTAATAATATCATTATAAATTAGTTAAAATGATAATTTAAAATATTTTATAAATTATCATTACTCATATATTTTATTGTCCTTCTATAAAAATTTAAAATATTTATAATTATCAAAATAAATTAATTTAGGTGGCAGTCATATTTATCCATATTAAAATAATAATAAGACATACATAGATGTTCATAAAATATATTTTCATGACATTTCGATTGTTAGTATATTCTTATAATTAACTTTACACTCATTATGAAATAACTTTACTGATAAACTTTCATAGCTTCCATACTTCAAGGTCTTCAACCTCATGTGGACTATCCTCATTCTTGAGTTAATCTCATTTCAAGCCTTCACTTCATTGGATGCCCCAAACTCCCATAGCTTATTATTTTTGCTCACCAATGCAAACAAAATTAGTGCTTATTTGTCCAATTTCTATAAAGGCGACGCGTGGTCCCCAGGGCGGCTCTGCCTTATCACTTTCGCCTCGCTACTGAATCGTTCATTCACTTTGTGAGATTACTTGCCGCAAAGATGCTCACTGCCACTTGGATGGAGCTTCCACTCCTTCCCCTCTTCCTCTTATCCCTCTCCATCCTCTACTTCTTCTTCTTCTTCATCTTCCGTCGCTCCACTTCCGACGACGTATCGGCGTACCCTCCCGGCTTCAAGCCGTACCCTCTCCTCGGCCACCTCCCGCAGTTCGTCAAGAACCGTCACCGTCTTCCCGATTGGGTCACCGAGTGCATCGCGGCTACGCCCTCCAATTCCTTCGTCCTCTGCCGCCCTGGCGGCGTCCGCGGCCTCATGACAGCCAACCCCGTCCATGTAGAGCACATCCTCCGCGGCCGCTTCGAGCTCTACCCCAAAGGACCCCGCTTCATCTCCTTACTCCATGACTTCCTCGGCAACGGCATCTTCAATTCCGACGGAGAAGTGTGGCGCCTCCAGCGCAAGACTGCCAGCTTCGAGTTTAACACCAAATCGCTCCGCTCCTTCGTCCTCCGCGTCGTCCACGACGAGCTTCTCGCCCGCCTCCTACCCCGCCTCAACCAAGCCGCCGCACAAGGCGTTGTCCTCGACCTCCAGGATCTCCTGGAGCGCTTCGCGTTCGACAACATCTGCAAGGTCGCCTTCAACCAAGACCCCGCCTGTCTCTCCCCCGACACCTCCGCCGCAGCGCAGGACCCCTTCTCCTTCCGCTTTGCGTGCGCCTTCAACGACGCATCCGACATCAGCTCCGGCCGGTTCCGATACGCCGTGCCGAAATTCTGGATGGTGAAGAGGCTGTTCGGCTTGGGTTCAGAGCGGCGTCTCAAAGAGGCGATTACTACCGTGCACGAGTTCGCCGTGAAAATTATCCGAGCGAAGGAGAAAGAGAAGCAGACATACTCTGTTTCGAAGCCATCTTCTCTGTTCAAAGCAGATGATTTGCTATCCCGCTTCGTGGCCAACGAGGACCACTCCGAAGACTTCCTTCGAGACATCGTCGTCAGCTTTATGCTCGCAGGGAAGGACACCACCTCCTCCGCCCTCACCTGGTTCTTCTGGCTCCTTTCCTCGCACCCCGAGGTGGAGGCTAAGATCCTGGCCGAGATCAAGTCCATCCGCGCGCGCCGCCACTCCTTTGACGACGATGCGTTCGGCTTCGAGGATCTCCGCGAGATGAACTACCTGCATGCCTCCATCACGGAGTCGATGCGGCTGTACCCTCCGGTGCCCTTCAACTCGCTTCACTGCCTGGCCGACGACGTGTTCCCGGACGGGACGGCGGTGAAGAAGGGGTGGTTCGTGTCCTACACATCGTACTCGATGGGGCGGATGGAGGCCCTATGGGGGTCGGATTTCGATGAGTTCAAGCCGGAAAGGTGGTTGGAGGCGGAGACGGGTGCGTTCCGGCCGGAGAGCCCTTTCAAGTACCCAGTGTTCCACGGGGGGCCGCGGATGTGCCTGGGGAAGGAGATGGCGTACATCCAGATGAAGTCAATCGCGGCGTGCGTGCTGGAGAGGTTCGTAGTGACGGTGGCGGGGGAAAAGGAGGCGCCGCCGCCGGAGAAAATGGCGACGCTGACGCTAAAAATGAAAGGCGGCCTACCGGTGCGCGTGATGGGGAGGGAGAACTCCTGATTGCTACCAATCATAATTTATTATGATCGAAAAACGATTATTATAAATAATATTTAATGCTCAATAACAGTTTGATATCATAATTTATATTATTTTATATTTATTATTATAAACTATATCTATAATCATAATAATAACATAGAAATCAGTATTTTTTTATTTTTATTTTCTATTTCTATTGCAATTACATTATGTAATTAGGCTACGTTTGATTGGGCGTAATGTAATTGAGCTTGTTGATCCGGTAGTAAGAACAGGGGACCCCACCCTGTAGAGTCAACGCTACGTGGAAGCCACAGTAGCAGTTGTCCGTCCGGAGAGGGCCGAGTCCGACCGGATGACCAACCGGCTGATGGATTCGAACGCCCGGAGAGGGGTGGGGTCCGATCGGCTTGCCGACCGGACGATATTCGGTTGATGGTTAAAGGCGCCCTGTCGAAATCAGGGTTCCGGCACTCAGTGGAAAAGGTCGTGGGCCGAGCGGACCTCACGCTCGGCCAAAGCCATAAGGTAACACTGCTAATAGTCCCCATAAAGCACGTGAGGGAGGACCTCCCCAAGTAAACCACCGCATATGTCCGGCCGGATGTTGAGGGAGTTGTCCGCCCGGAAGCCAGATTTGGAGCAAAGGGGAAAAGGACAAGGAACGTCTTTTTCTGACAGCAGGTATGTTTCACGTGTGGGCCATGCTCCAAATCTTATGACAGGGGATTCCGCTGTCCCATCGAGGACATGCTGGGACTGTAGCAGTATGGGTCAGGTAAGCTCACTGACAAGTCCTTACTGGAGTATGGGCCATGGACACGTGTACACCTCGGTAAGTGTACACTCACTTATTCGCTGCCCTATATAAAGGCCCTCATTCTTCGCCGGAGGTACGCATTCTACCAGCTTTGGAGCCACCTTCTTTACTACTTGCTTGCCTGACTTGAGCGTCGGAGGGTCGCCGCTGGGAACCCCTGCCCGGCCCGACTTCTGTGCAGGATCGCCGGAGCTTCGGAGGCCTGCGTCATCGGCTAGGAGAGCGCCACGTGCCCAGCGTCCTTTGGTTCGGTGATTCGGACAGGATCAATTTGGCGCCGTCTGTGGGAACGCTCCTGCATCCGAACGGAAACAATGGACGAGGCTGGACGACAACACGCGGTGACACTTTCGACTGAGGAACTCGACGCTCTGATCGAGATAAGGGCCGCCAAGCTGGTGGAGCAAAAACAGAAGGTAGCAGCCGAGCGGCCAGAGCAGCAAGCAACTTCAGCGTCTGGCGGCCGAGCGGAGGCACCACCTGCCACCGTCGCCTTTCATCGGGCTCTGTTCCGCACCCCTGAAGCCGTGGCAGCCCACCGAGATAGGGGATCTTCTTCGGATGAAATGCCTAGACGAGATGACAGGAAGGGGAAAGCCCCTCGAGCGGACGCATCGCCCGAGCGGATCAATCGCCAATTTTCAGAGGCTATTTTGCGAGACCCTCTGCCCAAGCATTACGTGCCTCCGACGATCGGCGAGTATAATGGGACAACCGACCCAGATGATCATCTGGGTAAGTTTGATAACACGGCAACCCTCCATCAATACACAGATGGAGTAAAGTGCCGAGTTTTTCTTACCACTCTCTCGGGATCGGCTCAACGGTGGTTCCGGAGGTTGCCGGACGGATCCATCACAAGCTTCAAGGACTTCCGAACGGCTTTCCTCCATCATTTTGCAAGCAGTCGGCGCTATCAAAAAACGAGCGTGAGCCTGTTCGCCATCAAGCAAGAAGCCCGGGAATCGCTTCGAGCTTACATCCAGCGGTTCAACCAAGTGGCGATGGACATTCCAACGGCCACCTCGGAAACCATGATGAATGCCTTCACACAAGGCCTGGCGGATGGGGATTTCTTCCGATCGCTCATCCGAAAGCCGCCCCGAGACTATGATCACATGCTACACCGGGCGAACGAATACATTAACGTGGAAGAGGCACAAGCGGCTAGGAAAAAAGAAACTTCAACCGAGAGAGCTCCTCTGGCCGAGCGGAAACCACACGCCACACATCAGCCGCCCAGAGGACCAAGGGCCGAAGCAATCCGATCCCCCCATGCTAGGTCCAACGTGCAAGAGGTAGCCGCCGCCCGGCCCAAGCCAAAGAAGAAATGGACCCCGATGTTCTGCTCCTTCCACCGGACGGATACGCACAACACAAGGGATTGTCGAAGTCTTCCCTTCGTGGCTCATCCTATGCCTCGGAATGCCGGACGACGGTCTCCCTCAGTCGATAGGCGACAGAAAATTCAAGAGGCCGATCGGACTTGAGCCGATAGGCGACAGCAACAAACTCCCGATCGGCACCACTCCCCAAGGCAGGAGAATCGCCGAGCGTCCAGAGAACGGTCTCGACCGTCCGCTCGGGAAGAGGAAAATAAAAGCAATACCTCCCAAGGCGAAATCAATGTTATTGCTGGCGGGCCGACCGGAGGAGACTCCAACAGAGCTAGAAAGGCGAGCGTCCGGCAGCTCCAAATCCATGCCGTTGGATGCAGCCAAGAACGGGCGAACGGACCGGAAATCAGCTTCGGGCCAGGGGACTTGGAAGGAGTTGAAGTGCCCCATGACGACGCTCTGCTCATCAAAGCGGTAATAGCGAATTATACTATCCACCGCGTTTTTGTAGATACAGGAAGCTCGGTCAACATCATCTTCAAGAAAGCATTCGATCAGTTGCAAATTGATCGAGCCGATCTGTTACCCATGACAACTCCGCTCTATGGGTTCACTGGTAACGAAGTTCAGCCGGTCGGATAGATCCGGCTGGCTACCTCGCTGGGAGAAGAGCCGCTCAGGAGGACCAGGACAACAAACTTCGTGGTGGTCGATTCTCCCTCGTCCTACAACGTTATTTTGGGACGACCGGCTCTCAGCGAATTCCGAGCGGTCGTCTCAACCTTTCACCAGAGGATCAAGTTCCCCGTAGAGGACAAAGTAGGAGAAGTACGGGGAGATCAGCTAGCAGCTCGGCGATGCTACATCGAGATGGTTCGAGCAGAGGCCTGTTCCGCTCGGAAGGCGCCCCGGATCGAGGTAAACACCATCACCGAAAAGCCACCCTCTTTAATTTATGAAGAAAAAGAGGAAGTGCAGATTCACCCAACCCGATCGGAGGCCATAACCTTTATAGCGTCCGATCTGGAAGAGAAGCAGAAAGAAGAATTGATCCAATGCCTCCGAAGAAATCATGATGCCTTCGTCTGGTCGACACATGAGCTGCCCAGAATTTCACCAAGTATAGCGCAGCATGAACTACACGTCTGACCGGACGCACGGCCCGTGAAGCAGAGAAAAAGAGATTTCAGCGCCGAGCAGAATGTTATCATCCGAGCGGAGGTGGAGAAACTCTTGGAGGCCGGCCATATCCGCGAGGTACAGTTCCCGAGCTGGTTGGCTAACGTAGTATTAGTCTCCAAGCCGGGCGACAAGTGGAGAGTATGCATAGATTTTCGGGATCTCAACAAAGCTTGCCCGAAAGACTTTTATCCTCTGCCTCGGATAGATCAGCTGGTGGACTCTACGGTCGGCTGTGAATTAATCTGTATGCTCGACGCTTACCAGGGCTATCACCAAGTGCCGCTCGCCCGTGAAGATTAAGAAAAGGTCAGCTTCGTGACGGCCGACGGCACTTATTGCTATAATGTAATGCCGTTCGGATTGAAGAATGCGGGGGCCACATATCAGCGCTTGATGAATAAAGTGTTCAGAGAGCAGATCGGACGGAATCTGGAAGTTTATGTGGACGACATTCTCATTAAGTCCGTCCGATCGGCAGATCTCTTCAAGGACATGGAGGAAACCTTTCGAACGCTGCGCAAATATGGAGTCAAGTTAAATCCCCAGAAGT
Source organism: Zingiber officinale (assembly GCF_018446385.1). Classification (NCBI taxonomy): domain Eukaryota; kingdom Viridiplantae; phylum Streptophyta; class Magnoliopsida; order Zingiberales; family Zingiberaceae; genus Zingiber; species Zingiber officinale. The sequence continues at coordinate 139,820,767 of NC_055994.1, forward strand.
GCCTGTTCGGAGCAAAAGGAGGGCGCTTTCTGAGGTACATAGTAACAGAGCGGGGCATCGAAGCAAATCCCAGCAAGGTGAAAGCTCTACAAGATATGCCGCCTCCAAGAAATACAAGAGAAGTGCAGTGTTTGACCGGTCGGATAACCGCTCTGTCCCGGTTCATCTCCAAAACCGCCGACCGAAGCCTTCCATTTTTCAAGATCTTACGCAAGGCTACAAAATTTCACTGGGACGAAGAATGCGACCGGGCGTTCGAAGATTTAAAGGCATATCTGAATTCGCTCCCGGTATTAGCCAAGCTGACTATTGGCGAGCCGCTCTGTATTTATCTATCCTCGACCGAGCAGGCAATTGGCTCGGCACTGGTGAGGGCGAGCGGAGAAGAGCCTGTGTACTTCCTTAGTCACATTTTAAAGGATGCTGAATCTCGCTACACTGGACTCGAAAAGCTAGCTTTTGCTCTGGTCCTCGCCGCTCGGCGCCTTCGTCCATACTTCCTGGCGCATACGATCATTGTCAAAACCAATAGCCCGCTCGGGCGTGTTCTACTAAATCCAGAGGCATCCAGACGGCTTATCAAATGGACGACGGAGTTGAGTGAATTTGATATTCAATACCAACCCCGCTCGGCTATCAAAGCGCAATCCTTGGCCGATTTTGTGACTGAGGTGCAAAGGCCAGAGCCAGAAGCTATGTGGAGAATATATGTGGATGGGTCGTCCACTCAGCTCGGAAGCGGGATTGGAATATTGTTACTCTCCCTCCAAGAAGAGAAGATGCACTTATCCGTCCGGCTGGATTATAAAGCTACCAACAATGAAGCAGAGTATGAGGCCCTCATAGGTGGCTTGCAGGCAGCACGGCATGTGGGAGCCGGTCGGGTAACTCTTTACTCGGATTCGCAGTTGGCCGCTCAGCAGCTCTCTGGTACCTTCGAAATCAATAGTGCTCGGCTCAAGCTCTACGCTGAAGCCTTCGAGAAGCTCAAAGCTGACTTTAAAGAAGTTATTGTCCAGAAGATACCAAGAGCAGAAAATCAAGCAGTCGATGAGTTAGCCAAGCTCGCGAGCTCAATAACGCCGGTCGCCATTCAGCAATCAATTGAAAAAGTACTGTTGGTGGCGCACGTCGACCGGATGGAAGGTCTCACATTTCCAAGCGACTGGCAGACACCCATCATAGAGTTCCTCCGCTCGGGAGCCACACCGTCCGACCGGAACGAACCCCAGCTGTTAAGGAGGAGGGCCGGTTGGTTCACACTCATCGGCGATCAGCTTTACAAGAAGGCTTTCTCACGCCCGCTGTTGAAATGCGTGAGCTTGGAAGACTCGGCTTACATCCTCCAAGAGGTACATCAAGGATCGTGCGGAGGACATCCGGGCGGACGATCGTTGGCCAAGAAGATCCTCTTGGCCGGGTACTTTTGGCCAAGTTTACAAGCAGACGCCGCTCGGGCAGTATCTACGTGCCTTTCGTGCCAAAAGTATCACAACTTCTCCCACCGACCGGCAGAGGAAATGAAGGCATCCACCGTTTCATGTCCGTTCGATCAATGGGGAATGGATATTGTCGGTCCATTTCCGATGGCGACCGGGCAACGGAAATTTTTGCTAGTGACGGTGGATTATTTTTCCAAGTGGGTGGAGGCCGAGCCGCTAGCCAAGATCACCGAACAGATGGTCAAAAAATTTATCTGGCAACACATCATCTGTCGGTTCGGCATCCCTCGCCGATTGGTCTCAGATAATGGGAGGCAATTCACAGGGAAGATGCTAGAGGATTGGTGCAAAAGTTACGGCATCGAGCAACACTTCACATCCGTGGCATATCCCCAAAGCAACGGTCAAGCCGAAGTGGCCAATCGGGAAATTCTTCGTATTCTGCGCGCTCGGCTCGACCATTTGGGAGGAAGTTGGCCGGATGAAGTGCCGGGCGTCTTATGGGCCATCCGAACTACGCCGAAGGAAGGGACGGGTGTCACGCCATTCCATTTGGTGTACGGTGGCGAGGCGGTCATCCCGGTCGAAGTCGGCGTTGAATCCGCTAGGATCCAACATTACGATAAGGACAATGCCGAGCGGAGGAACATGGAGCTGGATCTGGTCGAAGAAGAAAGAGCCAAGGCGTCCATCCGGCTGATGGCGTACCGGCAACGGATGAAACAAAGTTACAACCGCCGTGTAATCCCCCGATCATTCCAAGTCGGCGATCTTGTCTGGAAGAAAGTCAAGCCGGTCGGCGACGTCGGCAAACTGGAGGCACCGTGGGCGGGCCCCTTCAAAGTTATTGAAAAGCTCCGCTCGGGCGCATATTATTTGGAGGATGAAGCTGGGCGGCAGCTGGATCGACCGTGGAGTGCAAATCATCTCCAGCCTTATCGAGCTGGATGAAAGGTGCACGATGTAATTTCTTTTTGTGTATATGTTGGTCGCCTATGTACTTGTAATGTAGGAAGCAAAATTAATTCAAAGGATGGCTAAGGGTTATTCCGATCGGCAGTGTAGAAGTTAGCCGTAAAGACCGTCGAGCTCCGACGTTAAATATCGAGAGACGAGCCGGCGTCTATAAATCATCCGAGCGGAAGACCGTCGAGCTCCGACGTTAAATATCGAGAGACGAGCCGGTGTCTATAAATAATCCGAGCGGAAGACCGTCGAGCTCCGACGTTAAATATCGAGAGACGAGCCGGCGTCTATAAATCATCCGAGCGGAAGACCGTCGAGCTCCGACGTTAAATATCGAGAGACGAGCCGGCGTCTATAAATAATCCGAGCGGAAGACCGTCGAGCTCCGACGTTAAATATCGAGAGACGAGCCGGCGTCTATAAATAATCCGAGCGGAAGACCGTCGAGCTCCGACGTTAAATATCGAGAGACGAGCCGACGTCTATAAATAATCCGAGCGGAAGACCGTCGAGCTCCGACGTTAAATATCGAGAGACGAGCCCCCGTCTATAAATCATCCGAGCGGAAGACCGTCGAGCTCCGACGTTAAATATCGAGAGACGAGCCGGCGTCTATAAATCATCCGAGCGGAAGACCGTCGAGCTCCGACGTTAAATATCGAGAGACGAGCCGGCGTCTATAAACCCTCCGAGCGGAAGACCGTCGAGCTCCAACGTTAAATATCGAGAGACGAGCCGGCGTCTATAAATCATCCGAGCGGAAGACCGTCGAGCTCCGACGTTAAATATCGAGAGACGAGCCGGCGTCTATAAATCATCCGAGCGGAAGACCGTCGAGCTCCGACGTTAAAAATCGAGAGACGAGCCGGCGTCTATAAATCATCCGAGCGGAAGACCGTCGAGCTCCGACGTTAAATATCGAGAGACGAGCCGGCGTCTATAAATAATCCGAGCGGAAGACCGTCGAGCTCCGACGTTAAATATCGAGAGACGAGCCGACGTCTATAAATCATCCGAGCGGAAGACCGTCGAGCTCCGACGTTAAATATCGAGAGACGAGCCGGCGTCTATAAATAATCCGAGCGGAAGACCGTCGAGCTCCGACGTTAAATATCGAGAGACGAGCCGGCGTCTATAAACCCTCCGAGCGGAAGACCGTCAAGCTCCGACGTTAAATATCGAGAGACGAGCCGGCGTCTATAAACCCTCCGAGCGGAAGACCGTCGAGCTCCGACGTTAAAAATCGAGAGACGAGCCGACATCTATAAATATTCTGAGCGGGGAAAAAAAAAAAAAGGGAGACTGCAAGTGTCCGAGAAGTTCGCCGCCAATATCGTTCGACCGACTCTACGTTCCGCTCGGCCCAGGGCCCCAAAGGTTCTTGTCGGCTTATAGCGAGCGATCCTTGCTAACAAAGCGGAATGTTACACGTCCGGAGTGTTTGCCCGAGTGGAAGGGCATCGCCCAGTACTTCGCAAAAATGCCTTTCGAATGCCAGAGGTGTGATAATAGGCGAGCGGGCAACACACATATTAATTAGCAAAAGGACAATGCAAAAAGATGGAGTGCGCGAAAGGAAAGCATTGCATTAAAAATAAAATCTCAGGCCTAAGTACAAAAGGATCATATTTAGCCGAGGGCCAAATTACAAAAATTACTCGATATAATCGTAGAGGGTCTTGGGGATGGTATCTAGGAGCGCCACCGTCGGCCGGAATATTGGTGGACTCGGAAGAAGGCCCTTCGACTTGAGATAGGTCATAGTGGCGGTCATGGCCAAGTCGAAGGCGAGTACATCCGCTCGCAGATCTTCTCCGAGAATTCGGGCGATCGGATGTAGCTTCGTCTCAGAGCGGCGACTCGGCTCGGCTCGGCATCCCGATATTCTTTGAAAGCCGCTTGGGAGCCGGTGAGGGCCTCGTTCAGATTCTTAAGCTTTTCTGCGTCGAGCGGCCCGCCTTCTCCCGGTCGAGCTGCTCGTCAATTCCTTTATCTTCGACTCTAGGCCCCGAGCCTCAGCGTTCTTCTTCTCGGAGATAGTTGTATTCTTCCGAGTGGTGGCTGTGGCTATTTTGTGTCCAGCGACTTGACTTGTCGCTCGGACTCGCCAAGGCATGGGCCCGGTGTCTTCTTCATCGGCCGCCGAGTTTGAGCTTTCTTGACTCCTTTGCACTGGAATAGGAAGGGCCTCAAGGCCGGACGGACCAACCGCGGCCTTGATTGTCGCTCTTCATCCACCAAGGCCAAGCGGTTGGAAACCGCAATTTCCTCCACCCATCTCTGGCAAAAGAAAATTATAGTTATTAGCGGCCGATCGGAAATAATGAACACCAAAGTTGGTAGATTACAAACTTACCCCAGTGGCCTGCTGCATATGGCTGTTAGCCAAATTTCCGATGGGTATCATCGCAGTGCGGGCCCGAGCATCAGCCCACATCTCAGCTAAGGACCCTTTCAAGGTAATGGTGTGCTCGGGCGCAGATGGACGGTCGGCTTCTGGAATCAGCTCTTCAGTCAGGAGATGAAGAGTGACCCGAATCGTGCGGCCATGACCAGGGGTCGTCCGACCGGCGGTCGGAAGAGGATCAGAAGCCGGCGAGCGGGCGGAAGGGTGCTGATTGGAATAGCCTCCATTGGCGCAGCCGGCTCGTCCCATTCAGAAGGTGTCCGGTCGGACGAGATGGTTTCGGTCACTGGCGCCTTGCCTCGTGCGGTTGCAGTGACCCGCTCGGATGGTTGGACCGCGGAGGTCGCCGACCGCAGGGGAGTCTCCACTCGGCGCCTCTTCTGTAGAGGCTGCTCCTCCTCCTGAGCGGAACCTTCCTCGGGAGCAGTTGGTTCTCCAGGAGTGGCTCCGCTGGCCACGTTTTGTTGAGAAGCGGGAGCGGTCGACTCAGCCTGAGTCCCGCTCTCTCCTTCGTGGGATCCGACCGGCTGGATACCCAAAGCTTCCATTTCTCTGGCCGCCGCGGCTTCCAGAGCGGCCGCCTTTCTCTTCAAGACACCGGCCATGACCGAATCCATAACGATGTCCGCTGCAAAGAAAGGAAAAGAAATCAGTTAGCAATCAAAGCAAATGCCCAACCAAAGTTCTTACCGAAGCCGGCCGGAAGAGGAGTCCGTATGTACATCACTCCCTCGTGGAGAAGTTTGTTGATGTCGAGTCGCAGACCGGCCAGTATATTTGCAGCGTGGAGGTAGTCCGGTCGGGTCTTGAACTTCTTCAACTCGGGAGTGGGAGGCAGACTGACCTGCCACTGGGTCGGGAAGTTTGCCTGATTGGGCATACGGATGTAGAAAAAATAATCCTTCCAATGTTTATTGGAAGTAGGAAGTTTGTTGAAAAAGACCAAACCGGGCCGAGCTTGGAACATGAAGGTGCCCGGCTCGGCTTGCTTGGGGTAGTAAAAATAAAAGAAGACCTCCGGTCGGAGGGGGATGTTGTGAATCTTAAACAAAACGACGACACCGCAGAGGAGACGGAAGGTATTGGGTACTAAACTGCCGAGCGGCACACCGAAAAAGTTACAGACATCTATGATGAAAGGGTGTACAGGAAAACGAAGACCGGCGGTAAACTGGTCTCGGAAGACACAGAAAGCTCCGTGCGGCGGCCTGTGAGGCCGAGTGGAGGGACCAGCTAAGCGAATTTCGAAATCCTCTGGGATTTCAAAATTGTCTGCCAAAATATCGAAGTCCCGCTGTTCGAATCGGGACTGCATGGTGGTGTACCATGGGCCGAGCGACTGATCTTCGGGATTGGAAGAGCTAGCCATGGGCCGATCGGGAGGAGTCAAAAGGCAAAAAAGGCAGGAGAAAAACAACAGCGAACGAAGGGAAGTTTCAAGGACCGAAACTGAGAAAGAAATGCGGAGGAAACACCGGAAAGGAGGAAGGAAAGATATAAAACCTTGCTGCGGGGAAAGGGATCGAGGAAAAGGCGCTGGAGAGCGTCGGAGAGCAGAAACAGGATCGCCGGAGCTCCAAAGCGCAGGGGGCAGTAGTCGAAATCGCAGAGGCAAGTGATGGAGACAAGGAAACGAAGAATTTATAGGGTGAGGGCCGGGCGGCCTCCACCGTTGGATCCAGGTCACGGGAATCAAAGCATGCATCGAGCCGTCCATTTCGAATCGCTTCGATCACATCAAAACACCATGCCACCGCCGCCGTACGCCGATGGCAGTGCTCCCCGTGGCATTCAATCATTCGGAGCATTTAATGAAAGCATGCTCAACCTTAATATCGAAGATTGGCGCGGAGCACGAGGAGATCCAGTCAATGCCATTGTTGATCCACTTGAAGGATACCTCTATGGTTGGCTGAGCGGAGGATACCAACACGAAGGAGCCGCTCGTCCATATGCTTAGTCCAGTCAGTCAGACTATTCGCCTCCTTCGACTAGACTTGAAGGGGAGGCAAGTGATCCGGTAGTAAGAACAGGGGACCCCGCCCTGTAGAGTCAACGCCACGTGGAAGCCACAGTGGCAGTTGTCCGTCCGGAGAGGCCGAGTCCGACCGGATGATCGGCCGGCTGATGGATTCGAACGCCCGGAGAGGGGTGGGGTCCGATCGGCTTGCCGACCGGACGATATTCGGTTGATGGTTAAAGGCGCCCTGTCGAAATCAGGGTTCCGGCGCTCAGTGGAAAAGGTCGTGGGTCGAGCGGACCTCACGCTCGGCCAAAGCCATAAGGTAACACTGCTAATAGTCCCCATAAAGCACGTGAGGGAGGACCTCCCCAAGTAAACCACCGCATATGTCCGGCCGGATGTTGAGGGAGCTGTCCGCCCGGAAGCCAGATTTGGAGCAAAGGGGAAAAGGACAAGGAACGTCTTTTTCTGACAGCAGGTATGTTTCACGTGTGGGCCATGCTCCAAATCTTGTGACAGGGGATTCCGCTGTCCCATCGAGGACATGCTGGGACTGTAGCAGTATGGGTCAGGTAAACTCACTGACAAGTCCTTACTGGAGTATGGGCCATGGACACGTGTACACCTCGGTAAGTGTACACTCACTTCTTCGCTGCCCTATATAAAGGCCCTCATTCTTCGCCGGAGGTACGCATTCTACCAACTTTGGAGCCACCTTCTTTACTACTTGCTTGCCTGACTTGAGCGTCGGAGGGTCGTCGCCGGGAACCCCTGCCCGGCCCGACTTCTGTGCAGGATCGCCGGAGCTTCGGAGGCCTGCGTCATCGGCTAGGAGAGCGCCACGTGCCCAGCGTCCTTTGGTTCGGCGATTCGGACAGGATCACTTGTAATATAATCAAATTTGTAATGTAATGTAATGTAATGTAATCTTGATTACATTACTACGTTTGATAATGAAATGTATGTAATTTTTGATTATAAAGATGATTACATTCTTTTGTTTGGTGTTCATTATTTTTATAAGGAATGTAATTCGTATTATTATAAAATGACAAAAATATCCGACTTCTACCGGCGGATGCTACATCTTTGTCGGAGCTTGTGGTGGCCGCTACCGCCCATCGTTGGCTGTCGCCGGCCATCGCCGTCGGTCGTCGGCGGTCGCCGATCGCCGGCGCCCCCATGCGCCGATCGTCGGCCGGTCGTCGGCCGGTCGCCGGTCGTCGGCCATCGCCGGTCGTCGCCCGATCGCCGGTCGTCGCCCGATCGCCGGTCGGTCGTCGGTCGTTGACCGCCGGTCATCAGCCGCCTGGGGCGATGGTGGGCAGTGACAGTGGCGACGAGTGAAGATGGGTGACGACAGACTATGGGTATATTTGATATTCAAATTTTTGTTAAAAGATGACCTTGTAATGTAATCGGATTACAATGTGTTTGTTTTGTAATCCAGATTACAAAACTTCATTACATTACAAGTTAAAAATGAAACCAAACAAAATAATCATCCTTGTAATGTAATCTGGATTACATTACATTACAATACAAGTTAAAAATGAAACCAAACAAAATAATCATCTTATAATGTAATCTGGATTACATTACAAGGCAGATTACACCCTACCAAACACAGCCTTAGTGTGTCTGGGATATTTTTTTATTTTACCTCTTATATTTCAAAATATTATATTCTCCCCTTATAACTTACAAAATTAAACTACAAAAATATCTATGATATGACAGTATCTTCTTTCATACCAATTTTAAAAATTTTCGGTAGCACCTACTACATAGGTAAGGTATGTTCAAGATTGAGAATTATTTATTAATCAAGATTAAATTATTGTTAATAAATAAATATAAGAAATAAGAAAGTCATGTGTCTAGGTATCTATATCTTTAATTGACGTTGATATGACACATCCAATCATATAAAATTTTTCCACTTGTTACTGAATAAATTTGAGAATAATAGATGGACCAGAAGACAACACAACATCTTGAGTAGTTCGAGCGTCATCGATATTTATTTGTGCTACATAAAAATTGAACTCATATTGTATGGAAAATTCGTCCATTCATCATCGCATCAAATCCCGAAGGTAATAAATAAATAAATAAACATGTTGCCAGGAGAATTAAAGTCACTATCATAACCTTCTTTTTATCATCATCATCAACCCCAAGACTATAGTACAATAGAAGAGCATCTAATTATCACCCAGATATTCATAATTTGACTCCTAATTATGATATATTTATAGGAATTTTTTCAACAAGTGAGACTTGCAATTAAGGGATGCTGGAATTTAGGCTGTCTGCCACGAATACTTTCCGATTTACCCTAACGGTTAATCCAATCGCCCCAGATTCAATATTACCTGACCTGATTAATCATTTTTTTCTTTACCATCATCATCGTAACTTGAAAAATTCACAATTTGGGTAGTATGAAATGAGTCCCACATGCCTACGTTCGCGACTCCATCGTAATCTCTTGGGTTGCATGAAGTCATCATTATTCCTAATATTGGTACAATTGACTTATAATCAAGATTGATAAACCTCCAGTTGGATTTCGATATTTGATCAATATATTTATTGATACTATAATAACAATCACAATCAAATCTTACCCTACTAGGTAAAATCTGCTATATGAATCATTCTACACTATTAGGTTATATCCCCTACTATATCATCATCTATACTTAAATAAATTTTATCTTATTTTATTATTGCTAACCAAATCTTTTTTTTTATCCTCCTTTTCTTCATTTGATGTGTGTATTTGTCATAGTTTTACATCGTCTAATCGAAGTATTTATTAGTCATCCAAGTACATGTCCATATCATTTTAAACGTATCTCTCGAAATTTTTTCTCAATATATGCAACTCTGATTTTTCTCTCTAATGCTCTCATATCTTATTCTGTTAATCCTTATATGCCCACATATATACCTAAATATCCTTATCTTTGCAACTCTCATTTTCTACTTATGTGCTTGAGTCATAGCCCAACATACAACACTACATAACATAGCAAGTTTAACCACTATTTTATGGAACTTTCATTTAAGTTTTAGAGGTACTTATGATCACATAAAACACTCGACATCCTCCTTCATTTCAACCATCCTGCTTCTATTTTATATAAGACATCTATCTCAATCTCTCCATCGTTTTATAAAAATGATCATAAATACTTAAAGCTCTTAGTTCCAGATAACTCGTCATCTCCTATCTTAATAATTATCTCATTACGTCTAATATATGTAAAATTAAATTTTATATATTTTGTCTTTACTCTACTGAACCTAAAAGATTTCCCCTCTAATATTTTCTACCAAGATTCTATTCTATCATTTACTCCTTTACGTGTCTCATCTATGAAAATAATATACATCACGGTAATGTATTTTGAATATGTAAATATCCCGTGGTAGTTTTGATGTGATCAACCAAGTTAAGTTAGGTCCTGTTATCTTTTAATGTCTTGTGTCTAAGTGTGCAGGAACTTATGAGCACAGGAAGTCGAGCGAAAGACGCAGCTAGTGAGAAGGACGACACGGGAGAGAGCCAAGGGGCTCGGTGCGTCCGAGGTATAAGGCACTGCGGAAGAGTACACTGGTAGATAAGAAGGAAGTGTGCAACGTTTCCTAGGGATGAGAAGCTGAAGCGGAAGGTTGCTTAAGAAGGCCGGAAAATGGATTTGGGTGAGCTCTATCTCATATGGCCGAAATCACCCAAGCAAGTGGAGCACATTGGCGGATGAGAAGGAAGCGCGCGGTGTTTCCAAGGGACCAGAAGACTGAGTGGAAGGTTGCTCGAGAAGGTCGGAAAATGGATTTGAGTGAGCCCTATTCTAGATGGACGAAATCACCCAAGCGAGCGAAGCCGGAGCAGAAGACTTGAACAAAAAGTCAACTCATAGTTGACTTTGGTCTAAGCGCCCGGACCCGTTCGGGTGTCGAGAGCGCCCTCAGTGTGGATCAAGTTTAACATGGTCCAATCTCCCGGACCAAAATAGTTAACGAAAATGCTAGCTGTCACGATCCGTTGTAACAAGGATAAAAGTTTATCCACGTCCAGGAGCCCGAATCAACTTTATAAATACAGCCTTGATCTCAGTAGTTCAAAAACAACACTTGTAATTGATTTCCTTGTTTATTCTACTATTGTGTGAGTGCTTTAACTACTGTAAGAGGATTCTCCGTCTGAAGGAGATTTATACTGGCTTTCAATATCTTGGATTAGCAATCTCCTGATTACAAACCAAGTAAAATCTCTGTGCCTCTTCTTTTCTTGTAATTAGTTTATTTTTGTACAAGTGTCTGTTTATTTTAATCAAGTCATAAAGATCAAGAAAGGTATTCCTGTTTTAAATTGTGCAGGACAATTCACCCCCTCTTGTTGGCCTCTAAGGGTCCAACAAGTGGTATCAGAGAAAGGTCATTTCAAAAGGACTAACAGCCCATTGAAGCACAAGAAATGGTCGGTGCAAGTATCTATCCATTAGTGTTCGAGGGGGAGTTCACGTTTTGGAGACATCGAATGGAGGTATATTTTAAAACCAATTTCAATATTTTACTAACTATCAAGTATGATTTTGATATGCCCAAAAGAGAAGAAGGAAAAGACCTTGAGGAGCATCGATGGACTGAAAATCAGCGCAATAATTTCATAGCAAATGGTAAAGCTGAGTTCCACCTTCTGAGCATTCTGCCTGTCCAAGATCTCAACAAAATCGATAAATATAAGAGTGCAAAAGAACTTTGGGAAAAGTTTTTAAAACTCTACAAAGAACCAAAAGAAGTTGAATCCAACTCCTCGATAGACACCGAGTCATCGTCAAAAGAATCCATGACCGAGGAGAGGAAATTACCGAAACAGCTCTCATAGCTGAATATCTACCTGAAGACAAAGAAAGCTCATCCGAGATGTGCATAGATGAAGGGGGAGAGACTTCGAAAAAAAACAACGATGAAGGGGGAACATCGAACAACGAAATAACAGTAAGTAAGGTATATTCCTGATCCCTTGAAGAACTATTTAATTTTATCAAAATGTCTTCTAAAAATATAGTTAATTTAAAAAAAAATGTAAAATTAAAATTGACTTTAACATATGCATGCAGACTAGAGGATTTTGATAATTTTAAAATAAAAAATAAAAAATTAATAGCATAAATAAATTAATTAAAAAATGACTATGCATGTTCGAATATTCCATGAAATTTCAAAGATCATCGAAGGATTAACTAGTATTTTAGATACCATAAAAGTTAAATTGTAAAAGTAGATAGACAATTAATTTCTAAGAAATTTTTGATAAATCTAGTTGGAAGAACCTATATGGGTTCGAAAATTATGTTTAAATTAATTCTTTTTTTTTTTTGTATATTATACTTTGAATTGATTTAATTTTTTTCTTAGAATTATCAAATAAATTATTTACATAATATCTATTAGAAATTAATTAGAATTTGATTTTTTTTTAAACAAGAGAATTTTATTTAAGTGTGTTTGTTGTTCGAGGGTGCTCGCTCATGTGCCTCTGCTTCTTCATGATAAGTATTAATGCAATAAAGATAATCATAAGATAAATGCAATAGTAATACATGATGTAATTCTTTTTACGAACTTTGCTTATATTTCACAACAAATTGCCATCCTATCAGTCATTTCCGATCAACTCACTAAAATTTGTCCATCACAAGAGGCCAAGGATCAATCCAAACTTTGAAATGATTACAATAAAGATATCCCCTCGAATAGAAATGAAATGCAAAGCTCGAGGAGAAGAAATTATCAAGGAGTTCTATGTTGAAGTTTTCAACTTGGATTATAAGACCTTTGAAGATTTTTGTTTGGCACTTGAGCGCTTGGTCAATAAAGCACATAGAATATTCTTATACACCCTTAACTACTCAATAACTCTCAAATTTTAATATAGATATCATTTTAATGCCCACATTCAGTCCACCTCTATTAGCCATGATCGTAAGCAACCAACGACTATATTAACAATTAACTTGAAATCTGAGCTAGTCCACCTTTCCTACTCTTAACTCTCTAATTTTTATATAGATATTATTTTAATGGCCACGTTCTGTCCACCTCCACTAGCCATGATCGTAAGCAACCAACTATTATATTAATAATTAACTTGAAATCTGAGCTAGTCCACCTTTCCTACTCTTACGGAAAGAGCCGTTATATACTTAGAGCATCTTCAATGGTTAAATCTTTCAATAAATTTTTTTTTATAGTTTCCAATATACCACATCAATGTCACATCACAAATATAAAAAACTTTTAAAATATCTCCAATGATTAAACTTTTCAATGAGCTTTTTTATAATTTTCAATATGCCACATCATGTCACATCACAAGCATAAATATCTACTATATCTCCACAATGAACAAACTTCCATACAATTTTTTGTGTGTGTCCTATATTATAAATCATATATTGTTATTTATTAATTTTTTATTTAATATATCTATATATTTTCCATTTAATATTTTAATTAATTTATGATTTTGATTTTATTTATTTATAATTTTTAATTAATAAATTTATGATTTTAGTTTAATTATAATCATTTCTATATTTTTAACTTATCTCAAATATAGTTATTTTTAAAAGAAAAAAATCATTTTAATTATTATTAACTATTTATGAAATAAAATATTATAATTAAATATTACACCAAATCATTTATTTTTAATTATTTAGATATAATCACTTTCAAGAGAAAAAAATAGATTTAAAAACTCAAATATATTTTTAAATTAAAAATCTCAAACTTCACTTACACAATCATAAAATCTCTTTTTAATTAGATTTTTCAATTTTACAAATCTTTTACAAAATTTGCATCGAAGATTCTCGTCATCAGCGTAAGTTACTTAATTTGTGGGTCCTACATTACAAATCATACATCTTTATTTTTATTTTTTCATTTAATATCTCTATATAATTTTTACTTAATATTTTATTTAATTCTCATCTTTAAATTAATTTATTTGTAATTTTTAATTAATAAATTAATAAACTTATGATTTTTAATTTAATTTAATTTAATTTGTCATTTTTATTTAATATTTAATTAACTTATGAATTTTAATTTAATTATAGTCATTTGTATTTTTTTTAACTTACCAAATATATTTATTTTCAAAAGAAAAGTGTATAATTTAACTATTAAATAAAATATTTAATGATTTAAAAAAAATTAAACATGCAATATTAATTTTTCAATGATTAATAGCTCCATCTTCAAAAGAAAAAAAGCAGGTTTGAAATATCAAACCTGCTCTTAAAATAAAAACCTCAAAGCTTATGTCTTCACTCATTAGAACTTTTTTGTTAAGCTTTTTCAATTTTACAAACCTGTTAAAAAAGCTAGATGCTCTTATATTAGAGTAAATATCTCTCATAATTTACTAAGCATGGGGTCAATCTGAAATGGCCGTTGAGATACAGTTTTACTTTTTGTTCTAACTCGATGAAATTAAATCTGATCTAATTGATTGCTCATGTCTTTAATTGAATTTGATTGAACATTTAAGTTCTACTTGACTATTGCTCAAGTAGAACAAAGTGGGACTGGGCTCGGGGAGTAATCCAATAGTAAGAATTAGCTATTGGATTATTAAAAAAAACCATTATGTTCATTGAACCTTGCATTTAGTCTATGCTTAGTTAATTAAATAATACCATCCAGTTAATTAAATCTTAATCATTCCTCTAAATTTTCTGATCCGCAATCTTTGGTCTCCTCCTGGTCCCTTCCATCATTTGCACATCAGATAACAGTCGAAATCCGGTAAAATTAATTATGATTTCTCCTAGGTTCATCTTCCCACCTAGGTTATAGTTGTTGAGAATATGCCCATAAAACAGATATTTATTATTAATTACTGAATTAAATAAAATAAACATTTATTTTATTGTTTGATTATTTTATGCTTATTTGTATAAAAATGAATATCTGTATAAAATCTATAATATATTGATGTAACTATGCTTTTAGTATATAAGATTGTTATATACAAGAGGATTAAAATCATAGATAATATATTTAAAATGTTCATGGTTTATTAAAGTATGGATCTTTAATTGGAAATCATGAATGCAGTTTGCTGACATTATGAATATGATAGTCTTATCCGGACAATCAGTATAATGACACTAAGCAGAGACATTTTATATAATATGATTATATAGGATAAGAATCAGATGTGATTTAAGTGTCTATGTTTAAGTACCGTTACAAAGACTCGAATCAACATAGCTAAGATGATCATATGTAGATCAATCTAAATCCTGAGTTGTCATAGACTCCTTGTTTGTATTAACAAGTCTCTTGATTTGTTTGTTAAAATCTATTTTAAATAATAGGTGTAACACTTACATTTTGGAGACTCAGTTATACATTCAGCTGGGAATATGATTTATAGATACGGAATCCGTAACTTCCGAAAGGATGCTAAAATGGTTCTCTTGAGTGTTGATTCTAGCACTGAATAGTTTGAGCGCTCTAATTCATAATTAGATTATGAATTAACTATTCACTAGTGAATCAATGGTACTTAAGGTTTTAGATACAAATAGAGAGGTAAAAAGGTAATTTCGCCTAGCTCTATTTGTGAACCATGAACGGAGGGTTGATCGACATGTAATGATTATATCAATAGACTGTTCAAATCTTTTAAGTAAATATGTTCTATAATTCTCAAGAGTGCAATTCCAGATTTTAGTGGAATAATCTCGGAATTAATAAATCAGATAATTAGTTAAAGAGCTTTAATTAATTGTATCTAAATTTATTAGAGCTTGAAATTATGGGTCCATGGTCCCCAAACCATCTTCGTATAATCATGATGGATACTCTTAAATAATTAATTTGATTAATTATTTATTCTCACAAAATTTATTAACTAATAAATTGTTTATTATTTTTACTAAAAGGAGATATTCTATTTGTAATTTAATTACAAATAAAATATAAAAGAGAGAGAAATCAAATATTCAGATATTCTATTTGTAATTTAATTACGAATAAAAAATAAAAGAGAGAAATTAATATTTGCAAATATTATATCTTTTCTCTCCCACTTTATAATATATGTTTTCCCTCTTTCTCTCCCATGTTCATAATACACGTTCCCCTCTCTCTCCTTACTATATCATACATCTCTCTTTCTCTCTCGGAAAAAAAAGGAGATGAGAAAGAATGAAAAAGAGAATTTTTGGTGAAAAATTCTATAGTTCATTTTGTGAGAAAAGTTAAAAGAGTTAACCCACACTTTTGTCCATCCGTTGATTCAAAGAATTGGAGAGGAAGATCGTGGCATTGGAAGAACTCCGGCAACCTGTGAAGAACTCCGGCAACCTACGAATCTTAGGCGGGAACTCAAGGTAAAGATTTTATTTTTGTAGAATTATAAAGAAAATATTATAATGTTTGCATGTTGAATTATAAGAGATTTATAATTAACAAGATCTTTTGTTCGATCTAAACAAAATTGTTTTGTTGTGAAAAATTTTAAAAGACGTTTAATCTATTTTTCACGCCTGCCGTTGCGCATCGAACAATTAAATACCAACATATGGTATCAGAGCCAGGTTATTGAAAAACATTATGATATTTTAATTATATGAATGATCACATGATTTGTTCGATATTTGATTGAATGTCATGTATTATATTTTTTTAATGCATGTTAGTGATTGACTAATTTTATGACTCCGTTTGTTTCTGATTTTATTATTAAGATCAGGCTAAAATTATTTTCTTTGGTTTTATGGATGGGTAGTTTTCTAATTCCACCGTACACTTATTAGCCTAAAAGATCCACTGTTCTAGTATAAAATTGTTTTATTTAAACTAGTTGATATATTTAATAGTTTTGATAATTAATGTAATTATCAAAAGTTAAATATTTCGATTACTTCAGTGGACAAAATTGAATTATCCATTTTTAAATATTTAATAGTTTTGATAATTAATATAACTATCAAAAGTGAGATATAGTTTTGATAATTAATATAATCATCAAACCAGAAGGGATATAATTATTTTATTCGAAATAATTAATTTATTTAATAGTTTTGATAATTAGTGTAATTATCGAAAGTTAAATAATTGGATTCAAAAGTTGATAAAATTAATTCAATTAGTTAATTTTATAATTTGACAAAATAGTTCAAGGTCATGAACTATTAATTAGAGGCAATTAAAGATTACAATTTTATCTCAATTCCATATATTATTCAATGATGTTTTATGTTCATAATAGCAATATGTCATTTAGAATTAGATGGGTCTATTCTGTGCATTATAGCATATCGCATGTTGCATATTGCAAACATCATGTATAATTGTAATTCATAAATTGTTTATGTTACAATTAATTAGAATTATTGAGAATTCTATAGACCTAGGTAATTATGACATGAGATGTCTAATTAATAATATGATTATTAAAATCTAGGATTAGTGGATAATTAGTTATCTAAGAAATTATATAATGAGTAATTATTTATTGGTCTCCCTCGTTGGTCTAGCACCGTGAGAGTTAGAATGGCACCTCTTAACGCTTTGATTTCGTTACCCTACGGGTGGTGTCCATTTTGATTCAATATCAAGGCTAGATTTCTGATGATAGAATTTTTAATGTATTTTAAGTTTGACCTGCCGTTACGGCGGCACTCTTGAGTTAAGTCTAAAATTTGAAACGAAGGTTTTTACTCATAAAGATATGAGATCAAAATTGTTGATTATATCTTTGACCAATTTTTTTTTTCCGGTAGTTAATATGTGTGTGAATAAAAGTTATTTTGGTACACATATGTTAATCAAGAAGAGTCTTGGTTTGACTAAGCAAGCAATGTGACCTTCCCAACGATGGCATCATTCTTCGTGGATAGTTGAATTATCGAAGGAATAGTGTATGGGATTTTTTATTTTATCCTTGCATTCTTACATCATGTTTACTATTCCTAAATATATACATATGGACATTTTTTTTGTCAAACAATTTAATCATGCTATTTATTTGAATTCAACAATAATGTCAATGGGAAATCCAATTATGTCTTTACTCGCAAACAATACTTTGACTGGGGAAAACTTTCCTAAGTGGAAAAGCAATATTAATATCGTGTTGGTCAGTGAGAACAATAGGTTTGTTCTTACAGAGGAATGTCCACCGGTACCACCTGCAAATGTCGCTCGTGCTGTTAGAGAACTGTATGATCGTTGGATTGCGTCCAACAATAAGGCTAAGGCATATATGCTTGCGAGCATGTCTGATGCACTAAGAAGCAAGATGGAGCCCAAAGAATGTTGGGTTTTTCGGGCCGCGAAAACCGCTTTTCGCGTCACGGAAACCCCGAATCACCCAAAGCCGTAGATCCGTGCAAAGAAAAACCGAATGAAATACAAGTACGAGTTTCAAAAACTTTAGATCTACTCCTAGATCTATGTGTTGAGAGCTTTTACCTTTGAAGCGTGCCCTCGCAAAATCCCGATCTCGAGAGTGTCAACGTAGACACTCCTCTAATGATATCCACACGAACAAGGAGTGTCTCTCACACTCAAAGGATGGAGAAGAGAGCCCCAAGTGTGCTAGCACTTTCTAGAGCTCTCGAATGGGATTGGAAAGGAAGAAAAAGAGGATGCAAAAAGAATGTCATACACTTAAGATGTAGTATCCCTCCTTTGTGACCTTCACTCTTCCTTTGCTCTTGGAATTCACTCAACCACCTTCTCCTCTCCATGGAAGTCACGGCAACACACAAGGAGAAGCAAGCATCCAAGGAAGAAGAAGCTAGAAAATGAATGCAAATCAATTGCATTCACACACCATCAAGTGTGTGACCGGCCACACAAATGTAACCCCCTCATTTAATGTGGCAGGCCACATTAAAAGGAATGAGTGTGTAACCTCCATGAGGTGGCACACCATTATGAGGTGGTGATGATGTGGCAAGGATGTGTCATGCCATGTAGGATGAGTCAACCTACATGATGTGGCAATGCATCAAGTCAAACTTGATGTTTCAACTTCCATTTGGTCAAGTCAAAATTGACCAATTTCTTCCTTGTTGAGTTAAATCCAACCTTTGATTCAAGTCAATTTCAATTTAATGAATCTCAATTCATTAATATAAATTGACTCAATGAGTCAAATTTAAATTAGACTCATTCAACAATTGAATCTAATTGAGTCTAACTCAATAAGTCTAATTTGAATCCAATCTTTGGTGCATCATATGAACCTAATCCAATTGGTTCATCATATGAACCTAATCTCCATCCACTTGTTCTTTGTGTGTGACCCAATAGGTTCTTGTAACGTTGGCAATGTTTCTAAACTCCTTTAGAAACATAAGCAATGAGCGGCATCTAGCAATACATCATTGCTACCCAAGTTACAAGAAATGTTGAGATCCAACATCATCTTGTGACTACTAATTGTGACTCCTCACAATATATGACAAGTGTCCTTCTATCCTAGACATCTAGATTGATCAATATGAGGCATAGACCGTGTCATCCTCTAATCAATCTAAATCTTGAACTCCAAGTAGACTCACTCAATCAAATGAGCTCAACATCTAATGTTGACTCATTTGGGCATGGCCATGCACTTAGTGGTCTCACTCTATCAAGAATACTGATGTCGCTCCCGTCATATGGGAGGGATAGATCCCATCTACATCACTCACATCCCTCTGCATAATTCGTTATATACCCAGTAATCGCCTTTATAGTCCACCCAGTTACGGGTGACGTTTGACGAAACCAAAGTACATAACTCCTTATGTAGGGATCCATGGTGACTTCAGGTCTAAGGACTAATAGTCATACTAATAGCCACATGAGAAAGTATATGACACTCATATAACAATCCATGATACTTTCTCATGGCGGGTCATTCAGTATACATTCTCCAATGTATACCCATGTGTCAGCTTGATATCTCTATATCCATGACTTGTGAGATCAAGTTATCGAGCTGACCTACATGCTAGTCTTATTGCATTAACATTGTCCCTGAATGTTAATACTCGACTAGGAATGATTTAGAGTAGTGTTCCCTATATCATCTCACTATCGATTCAACTAATCGATTGATATAGGTATGGACCTTCTACTCAAGGACGCTATTATACTTAGTCTATTTGGCACTAATACAAATAAGTATAATAACCAAACAAATGCCTTTATTAATATACAAGAATATGATACAATGAGTCCATACAATCATCAAATGATTGGCTCTAGGGCTCTAACTAACAAAGAATGTGCTTTTGAGATCATGGAATCTCTGCAAGAAATGTTTAGGCAACAATCTGAGCAAGCTCGTCATGAGGCCACAAGAAAGTACACAAATGCAAGAATGATTCTTGGCACTCATGTTCGTGATCATGTCATGCAGATGACAAATTATTTTTCTGAGGCTGAGATGCATGGGGCTGTAATTGATGAGGGTACACAAGTGAGCATAATTTTGAATTCGCTCTCTAGTGACTTCATCCCGTTCACGAGCAACTATATTATGAATAAGCTGAATTATGGGATGACTCAACTGCTGAATGAACTACAAACCTTTGAAGTTATCTTAGGACTGGTGAAGAACAAGGCTGAAGCAAATATTGTTTATAACCCCAATTCTTCAAAAGGTTTGAAGAAAAAAATGGCTAAAGGTGGTAAATCTGGTGGTAAATTCAAAAAGACAAAGGATGGGTCTAAGAACAACAAAACCAGATGCAAGAAGGCCAAGAAGAAACCTAAATGAAAATGTTTCCACTGCGGTGTAGATGGACACTGGAAAAGGAACTGTCCAAAATACCTCACGGAGTTGAAGGAGAAGAAGAAAGGTAAATTTGATTTACTTGTCTTAGAAGCTTGTTTAGTAGAGGATGACTCCTCCTTCTGGATAGTTGATTCAGAAGCCACTAATCATGTTTGTTCTTCTATGCAACTACTTAGTTCTTTAAGGGAGCTTGCAGATGGGGAGTTGACACTTAGAGTTGGCAATGGGGCATTAGTTTTAGTCAAGGCAGTGGGAGTCACCCGTTTAAATTTTAAAAATAAATATTTAGTGTTGAACGATGTTTATTTTATTCCTGGATTTTGTAGGAATTTAATTTCTATTTCAAAATTGCATGAACAATTATTTGGTATTTCCTTTTATGAAAATGGAATTTCTATTTCAAGAAATGGTCTTGAAATTTGTCATGCAGGAATGAAAAACGGGTTATATGTCCTTAAGCCTTGTGAAAATTTATCATTAAATACTGAACTATTCAAAGTAGCTTATCCAAAATCTAACAAAAGGCAAAAGCTTACAAATAGTGATGAAACATATCTATGGCACCTTAGGTTAGGTCATATCAATTTAGATAAGCTAAATAGACTAACAAAGGATGGTCCTTTGAGGGAGTTAATTGTTAACACTCTACCAGTTTGTGAATCTTGTCTAGAAGGGAAAATGACTAAAAGACCTTTCTTTTCGAAGGGCGAAAGGGCCAAAGAACCACTTGAGTTAGTGCATACTGATGTGTGTAGACCATTGAATGTCCACGCACGAGGAGGTTATCATTATTTCGTCACATTTATAGATAATTATTCGAGATATGGATATGTTTACCTAATGCAAAGGAAATCAAAAACTTTTGGAAAGTTTAAGGAGTTTCTAGCTGAAGCTGAAAAACAATTAGGTAAATCACTAAAAATACTTTGATCAGATCGAGGAGGTGAGTACCTTGATACCGAGTTCAAGAATCACCTAATTGAGAAAGGGATTATATCCCATCTCTCGGCTCCTAGAACTCTGCAACAAAATGGTGTTGTCGAAAGAAGGAATCGAACTTTGTTAGATATGGTTAGATCCATGATGAGTTATGCCTCGCTACCTACATCTTTTTGGGGATACGCTTTACAAACAGCGGTCTATATTTTGAATGTGGTACCATCAAAATCAGTCCCTAAGACCCCAATAGAAATGTGGAATGAGCGTAAACCTAGTTTGCGCCATTTTAGAATTTGGGGATGTCCAGCACATGTACTAAAAGGGAAATCTGGAAAATTGGAACCATGAACAGAAGTGTGTTTGTTTGTTGGCTACCCAAAAGGCACGAGAGGAGGTTTGTTTTTAAGCCCACAAGAAAAGAAAGTATTTGTATCAACACATGCTACTTTCCTTGAGAACGACTATATGACAAACTTCAAACCTCGAAGTAAAGTTGTACTCGAGGAATTGCTAAATGATCAGATCATTTCACAACCGATGATTGTTGAAGATAATAGGAAAGAAAAAGAAACCACTATTCCTAATCAGGAAAGTTTGGTACCTAGACGAAGTGGGAGAGTTGTTAGAACTCCTGCCCGCTACAGACAGGACGGTGAAACAAATATTGTTGTAGTTGATACCAATGATGATGATCCATCATCATATCAACATGCAATGAATGATCTTGATAAGGAAAAATGGCAAGAAGCCATGAACCAAGAAATAGAGTCAATGTACTCTAATTCGGTCTGGGAACTTGTAGATCCACCTGAAGATGTCAGGCCCATAGGATGTAAATGGATCTTCAAGAAAAAGAGAGGTGTGAATGGAGAAGTAGAGACTTTCAAAGCTAGACTAGTGGCAAAGGGTTATACCCAAAAGGAAGGAGTTGATTATGAAGAAACTTTCTCTCCGGTTGCCATGATAAAGTCTATCCGCATTCTCTTGTCCATTACCACTTGTCTTGACTATGAGATTTGGCAAATGGATGTCAAGACAGCTTTTTTGAATGGTCATCTTGAAGAAATTATCTATAGGGTGCAACCAGAAGGGTTCGTAGTTAAAGATCATGAGAAGAAAGTTTGCAAGCTACAAAGGTCCATTTACGGACTTAAGCAAGCATCTAGATCATGGAATCTTAGGTTTGATGAGATTATTAAGACCTATGGATTCCAACAAAATATTGATGAACCTTGTGTTTACAAGCTCATCAATGCTAAAAGTGTGGTTTTCTTAGCCCTTTACGTAGATGACATTTTACTCATTGGGAATGATATAAAAGTGTTATCTCATGTAAAGACTTGGTTGACTGAGCAATTCCAAATGAAAGATTTGGGAGAAGCAAGTTATGTTCTTGGGATCCAAATTATTCGGGATAGGAAGAATAAACTCCTAGCATTATCTCAAGCAACTTATATTAATAAGGTGCTCACACGTTTTTCGATGCAAAATTCCAAGAAAGGTCTCTTACCAACCCGACATGGAATTACTCTTTCGAAGGCACAATGTCCCAAAACATTGCAAGAGGAAGAGCATATGAGACGTATCCCATATGCATCAACAGTGGGGAGCCTTATGTATGCTATGTTGTGCACTAGGCCTGATATTTGCTATGCATTGGGAATGGTTAGTCGGTACCAGTCAAACCCAGGATTAGATCATTGGGTTGTAGTAAAACATATTCTCAAGTACTTGCGAAGAATAAGAGACTATATGCTTGTCTATTCAGGAGGAGTACTGAATCCCTTGGGATATACTGATTCTGATTTCCAGTCAGATAAGGACTCTCGAAAGTTGACGTCTGGATCAATATTTATTCTTGGTGGAGGAGCAATTGTTTGGAGAAGCATTAAACAATCCAGCATAGCAGATTCTACCATGGAGGCGGAATATATAGCAACTTGTGAAGCCGCTAAGGAATCAGTTTGGCTGAAAAAGTTCTACTCTGATCTGGAAATAGTTCCAGATATGGATAAACCATTAACCCTATATTGTGACAATAGTGGGGCTGTGGCAAATTCAAAAGAACCACGGAGTCATAAAAGAAGCAAGCACATAGAAAGAAAGTATCATCTCCTTAGGGAGATTGTACGTCGAGGAGATGTCGACGTTATGAATATAGCGTCGAAAGAGAACCTTGCAGATCCGTTCACCAAGGCATTACCTGAAAAAATGTTCATAGGTCACTTAGAGGGAATGGGTCTTAGAGATATGTCTCATCTGTTTTAGGTCAAGTGGGAGTTTGTTGGGAATATGCCCATAAAACAGATATTTATTATTAATTGCTGAATTAAATAAAAGAAACATTTATTTTATTGTTTGATTGTTTTATGCTTATTTGTATAAAAATAAATATCTGTATAAAATCCATAATATATTGATGTAACTATGATTTTAGTATATAAGATTGTTATATACAAGAGGATTAAAATCATAGATAATATATTTAAAATGTCCATGGTTGATTAAAGTATGGATCTTAATTGGAAATCATGAATGCAGTTTGTTGACATTATGAATATGATAGTCTTATCCGGACAATCAGTGTAATGACACTAAGCAGAGGCATTTTATATAATATGATTATATAGGACAAGGACCAGATGTGATTTAAGTGTTTATGTTTAAGTACCGTTAAACTCGAATCAACATCGCTAAGATGATCATATGTAGATCAATCTAAATCCTGAGTTGTCATAGACTCCTTGTTTGTATTAACAAGTCTCTTGATTTGTTTGTTAAAATCTATTTTAAATAATAGGTGTAACACTTACATTTTGGAGACTCAGTTATACATTCAGCTGGGAATATGATTTATAGATACGGAATCCGTAACTTCCGAAAAGATGCTAAAATGGTTCTCTTGAGTGTTGATTCTAGCACTGAATAGTTTGAGCGCTCTAATTCATAATTAGATTATGAATTAACTATTCACTAGTGAATCAATGGTACTTAAGGTTTTAGATACAAATAGAGAGGTAAAAAGGTAATTTCGCCTAGCTTTATTTGTGAACCATGAACGGAGGGTTGATCGACATGTAATGATTATATCAATGAGCTGTTCAAATCTTTTGAGTAAATATGTTCCATAATTCTCAAGAGTACAATTCCGGATTTTAGTGGAATAATCTCGGAATTAATAATTAGATAATTAGTTAAAGAGCTTTAATTAATTGTATCTAAATTTATTGGAGCTTCAAATTATGGGTCCATGGTCCCCAAACCATCTTCGTATAATCATGATGGATACTCTTAAATAATTAATTTGATTAATTATTTATTCTCACAAAATTTATTAACTAATAAATTGTTTATTATTTTTACTAAAATGAGATATTCTATTTGTAATTTGATTACGAATAAAATATAAAAAGGAGAGAAATCAAATATTCAGATATTCTATTTGTAATTTAATTACGAATAAAATATAAAAGAGAGAAATTAATATTTGCGAATATTATATCTTTTCTCTCCCACTTTATAATACATGTTTCCCTCTTTCTCTCCCATGTTCATAATACACGTTTCCCTCTCTCTCCTTACTATATTATACATCTCTCTTTCTCTCTCGGAAAAAAAAGGAGATGAGAAAGAATGAAAAAGAGAATTTTTGGTGAAAAATTCTATAGTTCATTTTGTGAGAAAAGTTAAAAGAGTTAGTCCACACTTTTGTCCATCCGTTGATTCAAAGAATTGGAGAGGAAGATCGTGGCATTGGAAGAACTCCGACAACTTGTGAAGAACTCCGGTGACCTGCGAATCTTAGGCGGGAACTCAAGGTAAAGATTATATTTTTGTAGAATTATAAAGAAAATATTATAATGTTTGCATGTTGAATTATAAGAGATTTTATAATTAACAAGATCTTTCGTTCGATCTAAACAAAATTGTTTTGTTGTGAAAAATTTTAAAAGACGTTTAATCTATTTTTCACACCTTCCGTTGCGCATCAAACAATTAAATACCAACAATAGTTTAGGTCGAGTCAGGCGACCGGAGGCCACCAGCAGTTGGACAGACTGTATGGCGCTGACTAGTGGGAGGCCCGTCCACCGGCGACGGCCTCTGACTCGATCCAAACTATAACCTAGATGAGAAGATGAATCCAGGGGAGATCACAGTTAATTTTAACTAGATTCCGATCATAATCCGACATGCAAATGATGAAAATGATCAGAAAAAAAATCAGGAATTATGAACCAGAAAATCTAAACTCCCTTCACTAATTAGCTTTACATTCCTATAAGCCCACCATGAAGTCTTAGGGTTGAATGAGTTTATACTACTACTCAGAACGTGTTGTCCCTTGTTTAACTGCTTTACATAAGTCACTAGGTAGTTTGTTTATACTTAACTAAATACATCATCCCGGATGATATTGCTCAAAAATAAAAATCAATCAAGATAATTTTACACTCATTATGAAATAACTTTACTCTCATAATCTTTCAACTTTACACTCATTATGAAATAACTTTACTCTCATAATCTTTCATAGCTTCCATACCTCTAAGTCTTCAACCTCACGTGGACTATCCTCATTCTTGAGTTAACCTCATTTCAAGCCTTCACTTCATTGGATGTGTAACGACCACCCTTCTTACTACTACTACTACTCTCTAAGAGTGACCGTTACTTATCTACTACTCTACTTAACCGGTTTATTAAAAATCACATGGAAAACCCTACCGAAAAATTTCGACAGAATCTCCCCTGTACCGGTGACCATTTTCCATAATACAAGCATAATATACTCAGCCACAGGCGGCTGGAAATATATCTCAATTAACCACGCAGTTTAATAATTCAAATCATGCAGATAATGAAAAACTGAAAACATACTTCTTACTACATAATTTTCTTATCAACTTAATAAGAAATTAAACTAAACAAATTCTTAAACTAAATGAGTTCTTTAGCTAAGTCCCAAGGACCTCCATAGTCCACCCATCACACACTCCTCTTGCATCTCCTTGTCGCCTTCCTTCATTGTATCTTTTCTTTCCCTTTATCTGCAGTAGGAGGAAATGCAGTCTATAAGCATAAAGCTTAGTGAGTGCTATCTACTCACAAAAACTCGATATGCATGTATATAAATAAGAACATGCTAAATCTGAATGCTAACATATAAAACTACTCATGCTCATATATAGCAAAGGAAATCATGCTAACTGAAATACTAAACATGTATAGTTTATCATGCTCATAAACTAATAAAAGAAGCATACTAAACATGTAAAACTACTAAACATGTAAAACTACTAAACATGTAAAGCTAAACATGTAAAGCTAAACATGCTCATAAGAATAAAACTATAACAGCATGCTGAAAGCAAATAAAACTAAACATGCTGAATAATCTAATAGCAAGAAACAAATAAAACTACTACTGAATGCTTCAAACAACAAGAAACTAAACTTTCTAATTCTAAACATATTTGAAGCTTGTTTCATTTGTTTCAAAACTTATACTTTAATACTTCAAAATAATAATAAACTTCTTTTGGGCCCGGCATTGTACCACTTTGCGCGCATTCTTAGTAAGAATCGAGGTAGCTAATCCCGAAACTACTAAGATACTTCTAGGCCTTGTGCCTAGGGGCATCTTGGAGCCCATCCCTTGGACCTTGTGTCCGGTACATGCCCTTTAAAAGTAAAATACTTATTATCTTAATTACTTCTTCTTTAAATGCCTTGGCATTTTAATAAGCACCTTGTGTGCCAAAAATCCCTAAAGTCTTGACTTTGGGATCTACTTAAGGCCTTAGCCTTTTTCTTTCTTTTCTTTATCTTTCTTATACTTGTTAATACTTCTAACAGAATACTTCTTTAAAGAGAAACTGAAATGTTTAAGCAAATTCTATCTTTGAAATGCTTAAACCAAAAAAAAACTGCCTACTATGCTAATAAAATTCTGCATATTAAGCTTAATAAAAATCTGTCCTAAAATTGAAGTTCTGCATGCAATACTTATCAAAATCTGCAAGCAATGCTTTTGAAAATCTACTTGTTAAAAATCTGCATACTATACTTATAAAAATCTACATGCTATACTTATAAAAATCTGCTTATTAAAAGTCTGCATACTATACTCAACAAATCTGCTCATGCACATCTATTAGCAAAGGAAAAGAAATCTGCTCATGCTCGAATATTAGCAAAATGGTAAACTGATCATGCTTAATTATTAGCAAATGGATAATTGCTCATGCTTTACTAACAACAAGGGAAAAATCTAAACGGCATAGAAAACTTTTAAAACATGTTGTGATAAGAGCAAAGAAAGTTAATCTAATCTTACTAATCATGCTACAAAATAGAGCAAAAAGAAAACTAATTTGATCTTGCTAAATGACACAAACGTAACGAAAATGCTAATGTTTGCATGCTGGAACTTACGGCTGTTCATGCTCTTGAAATGCCAAGAACTGAATCTGTTCATTAATAAGGAACATAAGGAGACATGCTTGAAGATGTAATTAATCAGGCTCTTCAATGGCAAAGAAATTCAAGCACAAAACATAACTCAAAGAACTAAAACAGCACGCCAAATGAATGCCTAGTGTTGTCTTGAATCTAATCCGAAGGCTTTTAAGTAAAGATTTCTCTCACAGCAGTATCATAATTCTAAGTGCTACACTTAGGTTCAAAACTGAACAGCAAGGGCTGTTCTTGCCCACTAACAAACTAACAGATCCAAGGATCTCCTAGAACAAACAAAGCCTCTTTAAACATACTACAACAGAACATAAAGGAGCAAATAAAACTCGAAATTACTAGCAGATTCTGTATAGCTTATTCCGAAAACAAAGAAGGATACTAAAGCCCTAAGAATCATCTTGTACAACATGTTCCGGAATGTTAAAGAATCTGTTCATGCTCGGCAAGGAAAAGAAGAAGGCAAAAATCGCGGAACAACTCCTACTGCAGGTGAGTAGCAACTCACCTTGCTTCTTTAACTTACAACCGACGAAGATGAAGGTTCTAGGGTTCGGATAACTTGAGTTTTCGGCTTCTTCTTGCGCCCACAGATCCTCCTCGACGATGGTGATCGCACACAGTTGAGGACCCGCCGGAAAGTCCCTTCGCCGGCGCCGAAGACAAAGCTAGGGCTTCGTTTTCGCCCAAGCACAGAACGGCGCCGCTCTGTCGCGTGAGAAACAGAGAAGAAGAGGAGAAAGTTAGGTCACGGGAGAAAATAAAACTCCCTTTATAACTAGGATATTCGATTACTAACTATACCTTAAATCAATTTGTTCTCATATCTAGTTAACAAATCGAGCACAGCTCGGTTGGTCGGGCCGAGTTTTGCTTGGGCCGAAGAGCTGGGTTAGAACCCCAGCTTCTACCAACATATTTTTCTTTTCTTTTCTTTTATTTTTTAAAACTTCTTCCTCTGGATAAAAATACCAAACGAACTCCAAAAATTGCATAAAAATACTCTAAAAATTTCTAAAAATCTCTAGAATATTTTAAAAGCATTTCCAAATATTTTTAAGGATATTTAGAACTCAAAATAAGGAAAATTGGGTCGTTACAGGATGCCCCAAATTCCCATAGCTTATTATTTTTTGCTCACCTATGCAAACAAAATTAGTGCTTATTTGTCCAAGTTCTATTCCTAAACCAAATAATAATAATAAAAAATAAATAACAATAATATAATAAATTTTGAGAAAATGGACATTCATTCACTTTGTGAGTTTAATAGCAGCAAAGATGCTCACTGCCACTTGGATGGAGCTTCGATCGACTGCTTCGCCTCTTCCTCTTCTCCCTCTCCATCCTCTATGCTTCTTCTTCGTCTTCAATCGCTCCACTTCCGACAACGTCCCAGCGTACCCTCCCGGCTTCGAGCTGTACCCTCTCCTCGGCCACCTCTCACAGTTCGTCAAGAATCGTCACCGTCTTCCCGATTGGTTCGCCGAGTGCCTCGCGGCTAGGCTCTCCAATTCCTATTAGGAAATAATTATTATAAGTAAATAGTTATTTATTTTCTAATTATTAGGAAATAATTATTATTAGAAAATAGTTATTTATTTTCTAGTTATTAGAGAAAAATAATTATTATTAGGAAATACTTATTATTTTTCTAATTTATGTATTTTTCTATTTTCACTTGTAATGGTATTTATATATATCATAGCTATTATTAATAATATGTGTGAATTCTATTGTCAATATGATATCAGAGTTCTCAGCTTAACAGCAACCTTTTTTCTCTTCTCTTTCTTTCTTTCTTCTCTCCACAATACCTACCAGCCGCCTTCTACAATATTTGTCGCCGATGACATCAACCGCCGGCTCCAACCGCCTTCTATAATGGCTGCCGCCGACGACATCACCCACCGGCTATCTCTCACAAATACTCCTTATTCTCCTACCTCTCTTGTGGTTCTCAACATCGATGTGATGGCACCGTTGAAACTCACCACCTCTAATTATTTTGCCTGGCGCTTGCAGTTCATGTCTCTTCTATTTGGATATGACTTACTAGGTTTTGTTGATGGCTCACATCCCTGCCCCCCTACGCAGATAACGCCTACAGATGTCACGCTCCCTCAAGCAAATCCTGATAATATTATCTAGCTCTGCTAGGATCAACTTCTCCTCAACGCTATTATAGGGAGTGATGCTTCTTCTGTTGACGTCATAGTATGTAAACTTCATGAAAAATTTACGATTAAGGATCTTGGGGCTCTTTCCCTCTATGCGGTATTGAAATTCGTCCAACCTCAAATGGTCTTCTGTTATCTTAGCAAAAGTATGTCACTGATCTTCTCTCCAAATACAACATGCTTGATTCCAAGTCGGTCTCCACTCCTATTGCTGCTGGCTCTCGTCTTACTTTGCATGATGGGTCTTCATCTTTTGATACGACTAAGTTCCAACAAATAGTTGGAGGCTTACAATATCTCCGTATGACTCGTCCTGATATTTCCTTTGCGGTCAATAAACTTTCACAGTTTATGGATGCTCCTTCAAAGACGCATTGGGGTGCTGTGAAGCGTCTACTTCGGTATCTCAATAGTACTAGGGATCTTGGCATTCGTCTTCTTACGAATACACCTTTTACTCTTCATGGTTTCTCCGATACAGATTGGGTAGGAGATCCAGATGATCGGTGTTCTACGGGTGCATTTATTATTTTCTCTAGGTGCTAATCTGTTTCCTAGAAATATACCAAACAACGTACGATTGCATGCTCTTCGACTGAAGCTGAATATCGTGTCTTTGCCTCTACAACAACTGAGATCTAATGGATTAAGTCACTTTTGACAAATCTGCTCCTTCCGGTTACCACGCCTGTTGTGTTTTTTACTAATAATTTGGGTGCCACGTATCTTTCAGTTTATCCTGTTTTTCACTCTCGGATGAAGCATCTAGCTATTAACTATCATTTTGTTCGTGATCTGGTGCAGACCTCCGAACTACGAGTTACTCATATTCATGCTGATGATCAGTTGGCTGATGCACTTACAAAATCGCTTTCTCGACTTCGGTTGTTTGCTATTTGCAGCAAGATTGATGTCATTTCTGGGACACTATCTTGAGAGGGTGTATTAGGAAATAATTATTATAAGTAAATACTTATTTATTTTCTAATTATTAGGAAATAATTATTATTAAAAAATTGTTATTTGTTTCCTAGTTATTAGAGAATAATTATTATTAGGAAATACTTATTGTTTTTCTAATTTATGTATTTTTCTATTTTCACTTGTAATGGTATTTTTATATATCATATGCTATTATTAATAATATGTGTAAATTCTATCGTCAATATGATATTAGAGCTCTAAGCTTAACAGCAACCTTTTTTTTTCTTTTCTTTCTTTCTTTCTTTTCTCCACAATACCTACCAGCCGCCTTCTACAATATTTGTCGTCGATGACATCAACCGCCGGCTCCAACCGCCTTCTATAATGGTTGCCGCTGACGACATCACCCGACGGCTATCTCTCACAAATACTCATGATTCTCCTGCCTCTCTTGTGGTTCTCAACGTCGATGCTAAGGCACCGTTGAAACTCACCACCTCTAATTATATATTTTGCCTGGCGCTTGCAGTTCATGTCTCTTCTATTTGGATATGACTTACTAGGTTTTGTTGATGGCTCACATCCCTGCCCCCCTACGCAGATAACGCCTACAGATGTCACGCTCCCTCAAGTGAATCCTAATAATATTATCTAGCTCTGCCAAGATCAACTTCTCCTCAACGCTATTAGAGGGAGTAATGCTTCTTCTATTGACGTCATAGTATGTAAACTTCATGAAAAATTTACGATTAAGGATCTTGGGACTCTTTCCCTCTTATGCGGTATTGAAATTCGCCCAACTTCAAATGGTCTTCTGTTATCTTAGCAAAAGTATGTCACTGATCTTCTCTCCAAATACAACATGCTTGATTCCAAGTCGGTCTCCACTCCTATTGCTGCTGGCTCTCGTCTTACTTTGCATGATGGGTCTTCATCTTTTGATACGACTAAGTTCCGACAAATAGTTGGAGGCTTACAATATCTCCGTATGACTCGTCCTGATATTTCCTTTGCGGTCAATAAACTTTCACAGTTTATGGATGCTCCTTCAAAGACGCATTGGGGTGCTGTGAAGCGTCTACTTCGGTATCTCAATAGTACTAGGGATCTTGGCATTCGTCTTCTTACGAATACACCTTTTACTCTTCATGGTTTCTCCGATACAGATTGGGTAGGAGATCCAGATGATCGGTGTTCTACGGGTGCATTTATTATTTTCTCTAGGTGCTAATCTGTTTCCTAGAAATATACCAAACAACGTACGATTGCATGCTCTTCGACTGAGGCTGAATATCGTGTCTTTGCCTCTACAACAACTGAGATCTAATGGATTAAGTCACTTTTGACAAATCTGCTCCTTCCGGTTACCACGCCTGTTGTGTTTTTTACTAATAATTTGGGTGCCACGTATCTTTCAGTTTATCCTGTTTTTCACTCTCGGATGAAGCATCTAGCTATTAACTATCATTTTGTTCGTGATCTGGTGCAGACCTCCGAACTACGAGTTACTCATATTCATGCTGATGATCAGTTGGCTGATGCACTTACAAAATCGCTTTCTCGACTTCGGTTGTTTGCTATTTGCAGCAAGATTGATGTCATTTCTGGGACACTATCTTGAGAGGGTGTATTAGGAAATAATTATTATTAAAAAATAGTTATTTGTTTCCTAGTTATTAGAGAATAATTATTATTAGGAAATACTTATTGTTTTTCTAATTTATGTATTTTTTTATTTTCACTTGTAATGGTATTTTTATATATCATATGCTATTATTAATAATATGTGTAAATTCTATCGTCAATATGATATTAGAGCTCTAAGCTTAACAACAACCTTTTTTTTTTCTTCTCTTTCTTTCTTTCTTTTCTCCACAATACCTACCAGCCGCCTTCTACAATATTTGTGAAGCGTCAAAGACGCATTGGGGTGTTGTAAATTAATCTTTCTTTCTTTCTTTCTTTCACAGATTATGCATGCTCCTTCAAAGACGCATTGGGGTGTTGTGAAGCGTCTACTTCGGTATCTCAATAGCACTAGGGATCTTGGCATTTGTCTTCTTACGGATACACCTTTTACTCTTCATGGTTTCTCCGATGCAGGTTGGGTAGGAGATCCAGATGATCGGTGTTCTTTGGGTGCATTTATTATTTTCTCTAGGTGCTAATCTGTTTCCTAGAAATATACCAAACAACGTACGATTGCATGCTCTTCGACTGAGGCTGAATATCGTGTCTTTGCCTCTACAACAACTGAGATCTAATGGATTAAGTCACTTTTGACAGATCTGCTTCTTCCGGTTACCACGCCTGTTGTGCTTTTTACTAATGATTTGGGTGTCACGTATCTTTCAGTTTATCCTGTTTTTCACTCTCGGATGAAGCATCTAGCTATTAACTATCATTTTGTTCGTGATCTGGTGCATACCTCCGAACTACGAGTTACTCATATTCATGCTGATGATCAGTTGGCTGATGCACTTACAAAATCGCTTTCTCGACTTCGGTTGTTTGCTATTTGCAGCAAGATTGATGTCATTTCTGGGACACTATCTTGAGAGGGTGTATTAGGAAATAATTATTATAAGTAAATACTTATTTATTTTCTAATTATTAGGAAATAATTATTATTAAAAAATTGTTATTTGTTTCCTAGTTATTAGAGAATAATTATTATTAGGAAATACTTATTGTTTTTCTAATTTATGTATTTTTCTATTTTCCCTTGTAATGTTATTTTTATATATCATATGCTATCATTAATAATATGTGTAAATTCTATCGTCAATATGATATTAGAGCTCTAAGTTTAACAGCAACCTTTTTTTTCTTCTCTTTCTTTCTTTCTTTTCTTCACAATACCTACCAGCCGCCTTCTACAATGGTTGTCGTCGACGACATCAACCGCCGGCTCCAACCACCTTCTATAATGGTTGCCGCCGACGACATCACCCGACGGCTATCTCTCACAAATACTCATGATTCTCCTGCCTCTCTTGTGGTTCTCAACGTCGATGCTAAGGCACCGTTGAAACTCACCACCTCTAATTATATATTTTGCCTGGCGCTTGCAGTTCATGTCTCTTCTATTTGGATATGACTTACTAGGTTTTGTTGATGGCTCACATCCCCGCCCCCCTACGTAGATAACGCCTACAGATGTCACGCTCCCTCAAGCGAATCCTAATAATATTATCTAGCTCTGCCAAGATCAACTTCTCCTCAACGCTATTATAGGGAGTGATGCTTCTTTTGTTGACGTCATAGTATGTAAACTTCATGAAAAATTTACGATTAAGGATCTTGGGGCTCTTTCCCTCTTATGCGGTATTGAAATTCGCCCAACTTCAAATGGTCTTCTGTTATCTTAGCAAAAGTATGTCACTGATTTTCTCTCCAAATACAACATGCTTGATTCCAAGCCGGTCTCCACTCCTATTGCTGCTGACTCTCGTCTTACTTTGCATGATGGGTCTTCATCTTTTGATACGACTAAGTTCCGACAAGTAGTTGGAGGCTTACAATATCTCCGTATGACTCGTCCTGATATTTCCTTTGCGGTCAATAAACTTTCACAGTTTATGCATGCTCTTTCAAAGACGCATTGGGGTGATGTGAAGCGTCTACTTCGGTATCTCAATAGTACTAGGGATCTTGGCATTCGTCTTCTTACGGATACATCTTTTATTCTTCATGGGTTCTTCGATGCAGATTGAGTAGGAGATTCAGATGATCGGTGTTCTACGAGTGCATTTATTATTTTTCTAGGTGCTAATCTGTTTCCTAGAAATATACCAAACAACGCACGATTGCATGCTCTTCGACTGAAGCTGAATATCGTGTCATTGCCTCTGTAGCAACTGAGATCTAATGGATTAAGTCACTTTTGACAAATTTGCTTCTTTCGGTTACCACGCATGTTGTGCTTTTTACTTATAATTTGGGTGTCACGTATCTTTCAGTTTATCTTGTTTTTCACTCTCGGATGGAGCATCTGGCTATTGACTATCATTTTGTTCGTGATCTGGTGCAAACCTCCGAACTACGAGTTACTCATATTCACGTTGACGATCAGTTTGCTGATACACTTACAAAATCGCTTTCTCTACCTCGGTTGTTTGCTATTGCAACAGGATTGGTGTCATTTTTGGGATATCATCTTAAGAGGGTGTATTAGGAAATAATTATTATAAGTAAATACTTATTTATTTTCTAATTATTAGGGAATAATTATTATTAGAAAATAGTTATTTGTTTTTTAGTTATTAGAGAATAATTATTATTAGGAAATACTTATTATTTTCTTAATTTATGTATTTTTTTTCTATTTTTACTTGTAATGATAATTATATATACTATATATTATTATGTGTGAATTTTATCGTCAATAATTCCTTCATCCTCTGTCGCCCAGACAGCGTCCGCGACCACATGACAGCCAACCCCGTCCATGTAGAGCACATCCTCTGCGACCGCTTCGAGCTCTACCCTAAAGGACCCCGCTTCATTTCTTTACTCCATGACTTCCTCGGTGACGACATCTTCAATTCCAACGGAGAAGCGTGGCGCCTCCAACACAAGACTACCAGCTTCGAGTTTAACAACAAATCACTCAGCTCCTTCGTCCTCATATCGTCCACGACGAGCTTCTCGCCCGTCTTCTACCCCGCCTCAACCAAGTCGCCACACAAGGTCCTCGACCTCCAGGATCTCCTGGAGCACTTCTCGTTCGACAACATATGCAAGGTCGCCTTCAACCAAGACCCTGCTTGTCTCTCCCCCGACATCGCAGTCGCTGCGCAGGACCCCTTCTCCTCCCGCTTTGCGTGCGCCTTCAACGATGCATCCGACAAGCTCCAGTCGGTTCTGATATGTCGAAGAAGCTGTTCGGTGTGGGTTTAGAGCGGCGTCTCAAAGAGATGATTACTACCATGCACGAGTTCGCCATGAAAATTATCCGAGCGAAGAAGAAAGAGAAGCAGACATACTTTGTTTCGAAGCCATCTTCTTTATTCAAAGCAGATGATTTGCTATCCCATTTTGTGGCCAACGAGGACCACTCTGAAGACTTCCTTCGAGACATCGTCGTCAGCTTTATGCTCGCAGGGAAGGACACCACCTCCTCCGCCCTCACCTGGTTCTTCTGGCTCCTTTCCTCGCACCCCAAGGTGGAGGCCAAGATCCTGGCCGAGATCAAGTCCATCCACGCGCGGCGCCACTCCTTTGACGACGATGCGTTCAGCTTCGAGGATCTCCGCGAGATGAACTACCTGCATGCCTCCATCACGGAGTCAATGCAGTTGTACGCTCCAGTGCCCTTCAACTCACTTCACTGCCTGGCCGACGACGTGCTCCCGGACGGGACAGCGGTGAAGAAGGGGTGGTTCGTGTCCTACGCATCGTACTCGATGGGTCGGATGGAGGCCCTATGGGGGTCGAATTTCGATGAGTTCAAGCCGGAAAGGTCGTTGGAGGCGGAGACAGGTACGTTCTGGCCAGAGAGTCCTTTCAAGTACCCAGTGTTCCAGGGGGGCCGCAGATGTGCCTGGGGAAGGAGTAAAAGAGATAAAACAGAATTATCAAAATTGACCGGATCAAATTACCAAATCAAATCATATTAGTATTTGAATTGTTCTAATAATTCTGTTATAATTATTAGAATAATTCTCAGAATTATTCTTAGAATAATTCTGTTATTTATTAATTGGTCAATTGACCAAGTACGTTTAAACATTATATATTGTATTGTCCTTAGGGCAAATATTAATGAACAACAAGATTTATTATTGCCACCACCTCTTCCTATTATTCTTCTATCATGGTATCAGAGCCTTTGCTCTTCTTCCTCTTCATAGCACCACCACCTCATATTATTATTCTTTTTCCCTCAAGGCAACAATTTCTCTCATGACAATTCACTTTTCTTATCTCTCTCCTATCTCTTATTTTTTAATTAATCCTTCTTTTTCTTTTTTGTTTTCTTTTGCTCTCGTTGAGGATTTCTCTTCTTCTTTCGTTTTCTTCAATTCCACCGTCTTCTATCAGCAAGGAGGAATAATTGAAACAGATACATGAAGGTATTATTTATAGACGGCAGCAACTTCTTCTTTCCTTCAGTGCCGCCGCTGCTCACCGAGGGAACACAGTGCCGCTGCAACTTCCGTCTCTGCCCAGTAAGCCTTTGGTAGGGGATCTCTGTTCTCTCAGCATCCCAGAAGAGAAGCTCCGACTATCTATTTCCTGCTTGTCCTGGTTTTCTGCCACAAGAAGCTCCGACTGTTCACATTGGCCACAACGCATATTTGTTCTCTTCTTCACCACAGATAAGTTTGCATTACACAGCTCATTCCTTTTATAATGTCAGAACTTTCTTCTCCATCTTCCACCACAGAAACAAATTTTGCGACACAATTCTCTTCCTTACCCCTAAATGCCATGTCTTATTTACCCATCAAACTCACCAATGATAATTATATGCTTTGGAAGATGCAATTTATTTCGCTACTTCGTGTTCATGATTTACTCGGAATCATTGATGGCACTTCTCTTAAACCGCAAGAAGATGATTCAGGCTATACTATATGGAATAAGAAGGATCAACTAATTATGACATGACTAATTTCAACAATTAGTGAGCCTATACTTCCTGCGATTGTAGGGCTTGTCAGCTCTCGTCAAATATGGGAAACTCTTGCTCGAACCTTTGCTTCACAGTCTCAAGCACGTGTTCTTCAACTTCACATGCAATTACAATCAGTGCACCGAGGAGACAAATCCATCAATGAATATATGCAATCAATTAGAACCATTGTCAATAATTTAGCTGCGATTGGCAATCCAATTTCAGATCCAGATTTATTAATACATGTTCTTGCAGGATTGGGGCCTCAATATGATAGCTTTATTCCTAGCATAACTACTCGCATCGATCAAGTGTCACTTGATACCCTTCATGGCTTGCTCTCTTCACATGAGATACTTCTACAATTACAATCTCAAAGGGTTTCAGATTCTATTGCTCTTACGGCATGCAAGCCTGATAGTACTATCCACCAAGGAAATCAAGGAGGTCGAGGACAAGGACAAGGACGAGGACAAGGTCGAGGACGAGGTCAAGGACAAGGACGAGGTCAAGGCCGAGGACGAGGACGAGGACGTTGTCAAATTTGTTTCAAGATTGGTCACTTTGCTCATCAATGTTATAAGAGATATGATCCAAATTTTACTGGAGGTTTTGCATCCACATCTCAAGCATCAACCTCAACTTCATCATATCACCCAGGGGCATTTTCTCTTGCAAGCAATCCTTATGTACCTACGACAAATTCTTCAGTCTCAGGATGGCATCCAGATTCTGGAGCAACTCATCATGTTACATCAGATTATGACATTCTTACAGAGGCCTCCTCCTATCATGGTCCTGATACTGTACAAGTAGGCAACGGTTCAGGTTTGCAAATTGCTCACCTTGGAAACACATTTTTTCATTCATCTGGTCGACTCTTTTCCATGCGCAATACACTTCATGTTCCTTCCATCACTAAAAATTTACTTTCAGTCCGTCAATTTGCTCTTGATAATAATGTGTTTTTTGAATTTCACCCTCACTATTGTCTTGTGAAGGATCCCACAACCAAAACCACCCTATTCAAAGGAGAAATTAGAGATGGTCTCTACTATCTTCAACCTACATCCGCCAAAGCTCTAGTTGGAGAACGCACAAATAAAACCTCCTGGCATGCAAGACTTAGTCATCCATCTCTACGTCTTGTTCAAGGAATCATTAATCGGTTTGGCCTACCGACATCTTTATCATTCTCATCTCATTCTTGTGAAGCATGTTTGAAAGCAAAAAGTCATAAATTGCCCTTTGTTTCTTCTTCTCATGTGTCTAGTTTTCCTTTAGAACTTATTCACTCTGATGTTTGGGGCTCTGCTCCTATTTTGTCAAATCAAGGTTTTCTCTATTATGTGATTTTTATTGATGACTTTAGCAAGTTTACTTGGATATTTTTCATGAAACAGAAATCTGATCTTTTTGATATCTTTTGTCAATTCCAAAGACACGTAGAACGTTTCTTTGACCGAAAAATACTTTCTCTCCACTCTGATTGGGGTGGAGAATATCAAGTGCTTCATCGTTATCTGGGCTCTTTGGGCATTCTTCATCGAGTCTCATGTCCTCACACTCCCGAACAAAATGGCTCTGCAGAAAGGAAACATCGCCATATAATCGAAACTGCCTTAACTCTTCTCAATCATACATCAGTTCCACTCAAATTTTTGGGATGACGCGGTTCAAACTGCTGTTTATCTTATTAATCGTTTACCTACTCCATTGCTTCACCATAAAAGCCCTATGGAAAAACTCCATAATCAGTCTCCTGACTATACCTTCTTACGTATCTTCGGTTGTGCATGTTATCCATGGCTACGACCTTACTCCAAACATAAACTTGATCCTCGTTCTCAACAGTGTGTTTTCCTTGGTTATAGTAATTTGTACCATGGGTACCGTTGTCTACATATACCGACAGGGTGCATATATATATCTCGGCATGTTGTTTTTGATGAATCTCTGTTTCCTTTTACAGCCACAACAACAACTCCATCCTCAAGCAGTGGTACCTTCTTACCACCACCTAATATCCCGTCTGAATTACCACAGGTTGCTCGTCTAATTAAACACACTGGAAATGTGAGAAGAGATGGCATCCTGGGTTCTGCTCCAGAATTCTCTACAAATTCTCCTAGATCACCAGAATTGACTCGAGTGGCTACTCCATTAAGACCAGGGCATACTGATGAGAGGAATAATGCTGTGGAACCTATTCCGTGTCCAATCTCGGAAACCTCGCCAGCTATGGATAATATACTCTCTAGCTCTGGATCATCAAATAATACAAGTCCATCATCAGAATCACCATGTCAAACTACTTCCTCTTCCTCATCAACAAGTGATTCGAATGATGGTCGTCCTTGTCGCATGCTTCCCTTAAGTGACATATATGCACGATGCCCTCAAATAACAACTCGACATCCTCTTCCTCGAGCTTTATTGGTTTCTTCAAAGTCTATTGAACCGACTTGTTTTACACAGGCAAACAAGGATCCAAATTGGCGTAATGCAATGGCTATAGAATTTGATGCACTTCTTCGCAATGGAACATGGAATCTAGTTCCGCATACTCCCTCCATGAATGTGGTGGGCTCTAAATGGGTATTTCGTCTTAAGCATCGAGCTGATGGTTCTCTTGAACGACACAAAGCTTGACTCGTAGCCAAAGGATTTAGTCAACAACCAGGTATTGACTTCAATGATACTTTTAGCCCAGTCATCAAAATTACATCTGTCAGACTATTGTTATCAATAGCTGTTAGTTCTAATTGGCCCGTACGACAATTAGACATTTCAAATGCGTTTCTCCATGGTCATCTTGAGGAAACTATTTTCATGGAGCAACCGCCTGGGTTCATTCATCCACAATTTCCATCTCATGTTTGTCAAATCAAGAAATCCTTATACGGTCTTCGACAAGCTCCTCGTGCATGGTTTCATCGATTATCTAATTGGTTACAAACTCAAGGATTTTTTGGATCGAAGACTGACTCGTCTTTATTTTACAAAAATCATGATGGATTTATGATATTTTTTCTTATTTATGTGGATGACATTCTGATAACCGGCAATGATCACAAGGGTATCACAACTTTATTAAGTCTTCTAAATCAAGAGTTTTCTACTCGAGATTTGGGTATTGCTCGTTTTTTTCTTAGTATTGAGCTTATTCCACATGAGGATGACTATCTTCTCTCTCAGAGCAAATACATTACTGGACTTCTTCAAAGAGCCAAAATGGATGGAGCACGTCCGGTCTCTACACCAATTGCTATAAACAACTTTCCAACTTCATCCTCTCCTGCTCTATCTGATCCACAAATTTATCGAAGTATTGTTGGGGTCTTACAATATGTCACTATTACACGCCCTGATATTACTTTTGCGGTAAATCGTGCTTGTCAATTCATGCATGCTCCAACTGAACAAAATTGGGATAATGTAAAAAGAATATTTCGCTATCTCAAAGGTACTATTCTACATGGTCTTCTTTTATATCGACAATCGTCTCGAGATTTACATGCATATAGTGATGCGGATTGGGCAAGTTCTCCTGAAGATAGACGCTCTACTAGTGGATATGCAATATTTCTTGAACGAAATCTTATCTCATGGAATTCAAAAAAGCAACCTACGGTATCTCGTTCAGCCTGAGGTAGAATATAAAGCTATAGCAAATACAACGTCAGAAATTATTTGGCATCAATCACTTCTCTCCGAACTTCATCTTGCATCAAATATTGCACCAAAAATTTGGTGCGACAATATTGGAGCAACATATCTCACAGCAAATCCAATCTTTCATGCTCGTACAAAACATGTGGAAATTGATTTTCATTTTATTCGTGAACGTGTGACAACTCAGCAGTTATCCGTCTCTTATATTTCTACTGAAGATCAAATCGCTGATATCTTTACCAAGTCACTATCCAGACAACGCTTCAACAAGTTAGCAAGCAAACTCAACATCAGAGATCTCCCGTTGAGTTTGTCGGGGGGTAAAAGAGATAAAACAGAATTATCAAAATTGACCGGATCAAATTACCAAATCAAATCATATTAGTATTTGAATTGTTCTAATAATTCTGTTATAATTATTAGAATAATTCTCAGAATTATTCTTAGAATAATTCTGTTATTTATTAATTGGTCAATTGACCAAGTATGTTTGAACATTATATATTGTATTGTCCTTAGGGCAAATATTAATGAACAACAAGATTTATTATTGCCACCACCTCTTCCTATTATTCTTCTATCAAGGAGATGGCGTACATACAGATGAAGTCATTCGCGGCATGCGTGCTGGAGAGGTTCGTATTGACAGTGGCGAGGGAAAAGGAGGCGTTGCCGCGGTAGAAAATGGTGACGCTGTCGCTGAAAATGAAGCGTAAATCTTAGTTCAAGCTGGTGCGCGTGATGGGAGGGAGAACTCCTAATTGCTGGGTAAATCTTAGTTATTCTCATTGATTATTTCTGGAGTGATCGGTTCTTTTCTATAGAATTTTTCTACCAATCATCAAGGTAAATCGGGAAGTGTATGCGGTAGTTAATCCAGAAGTTCAACATCTTTTGATCACGTCCCTCATTTAGAGAAATTTTTTTTACAAATATGTCATAGTTAAAATTTGAATCATGAATATTCGGATAATAATCTAGATGTCATATTGCAGCATCATGCCTCGAGGACACTGGATAAATAGTAAAAGATTGCAGTTCGAGTGATTTAAATAGAAGTTATAGAAAATAATGATAATGAAGATATAGAAAAAATGATGATGAAAATTATAATGAATGAATCAATTTACTAGGGAGACGCCTTTTTATATATAAAAAAATCAATATAGGGCAAAATAGACGTATTTTCTTTACTTTTGCCCTTTTAATTTTCTCCTCCCTCCGCTCAATTTCAATAGCTAAAAGGGCAATAGTTATGTTTGACCCAAGTTTTTCTTTCTCTGAGTACTTAATAATTCCTCTACTGTATTTTATTCCCCTCCTAAATCATTAGTCAAACATAACTAAATCCTTACCAATATAGGGCAAAATAAAACTGATTGTTTTAATTGGACAACAAGTTTCACGTGCCAATTCTCGGATAACAAGCCAAACATAATTAAATCCTTACCAACTACAGAAAAGAATATAACATTTAGTCAAACACAAATCCGACATAACTTCATTTGCAACCTTCCTTTGTTGATTCAAGGAATTTTTTGACCGTGAAATTTGTTATTTTATTTTTAGTTTTATAAAAGTAGAAAAACTAAAAAAAAATTATAAAGTATAAACTTTTATATTCTCCCATAAACTATGTTTGATTTTTCTCAAAAATAAGAAAAAAAGTAATGACATTTTTAGAAAAAATAAGTAAAACTAGAAGAAAAATAGTGGGATATCTTTAACAAGCAAACAAAAAGAGCGCTTATTTGTCCAAGTTCCCTTCCTAATAAATAACAATAACAATAATATAATAAATTTTGAGAAATGGGTTTCAATTTCTTTAAAGCCGACGCGTTGTCGGTCCTCTGCGTTATCACCAGCATCTTTCTCCTGGATCGTTCATTCACTTTGCGAGATTAATTGCAGCAAAGCTCACGATCATGTTCATTGCAACGTTGATGGAGCTTCGATTCCTACCGCCTCAATCCCAATCCATTCTCCTCTTCCTCTTCTCCCTCTCCATCCTCTACTTCTTCTTCTTCATCTTCCGTCGCTCCACTCCCGACGGCGTCCCGGCGTACCCTCCCGGCCTCGAGCCGTATCCTCTCCTCGGCCACCTCCCCCAGTTCGTCAAGAACCGTCGCCGCCTTCTCGATTGGTTCGCAGAGTGCATCGCGGCTACGCCCTCCAATTCCTTCGTCCTCTGCCGCCCTGGCGGCGTCCGTGGCCTCATGACAGCCAACCCCGTCCATGTAGAGCACATCCTCCGCGGCCGCTTCGAGCTCTACCCCAAGGGACCCCGCGTCACCTCCTTACTCCATGACTTCCTCGGCGACGGCATCTTCAATTCCGACGGCGAATCGTGGCGCCTCCAGCGTAAGACTGCCAGCTTCGAGTTCAACACTAAGTCGCTCCGCTCCTTCGTACTACGCGTCGTCCGCGACGAGCTCCTCGCCCGCCTCCTACCCCGCCTCAACCAAGCCGCAGCACAAGGCGTTGTCCTCGACCTCCAGGATCTCCTGGAGCGCTTCGCGTTCGACAACATCTGCAAGGTCGCCTTCAACCAAGACCCCGCCTGTCTCTCCCCCGACACCGCCACCGCAGCGCAGGACCCCTTCTCCTCCCGCTTTGCGAGCGCCTTCAACGACGCCTCCGACATCACCTCCGGCCGGTTCCGATACGCCGTGCCGAAATTCTGGATGGTGAAGAAGCTGTTCGGCGTGGGTTCAGAGCGCCGTCTCAAAGAGGCGATTACTACCGTGCACGAGTTCGCCGTGAAAACTATTCGAGCAAAGACGAAAGAGAAGCAGACATACTCTGTTTCGAAGCCATCTTCTCTGTTCAAAGCAGATGATTTGCTATCCCGCTTCGTGGCCAACGAGGACCACTCCGAAGACTTCCTTCGAGACATCGTCGTCAGCTTTATGCTCGCAGGGAAGGACACCACCTCCTCCGCCCTCACCTGGTTCTTCTGGCTCCTTTCCTCGCACCCCGAGGTGGAGGCCAAGATCCTGGCCGAGATCAAGTCCATCCGCGCGCGCCGCCACTCCTCTGACGACGATGAGTTCGGCTTCGAGGATCTCCGCGAGATGAACTACCTGCATGCCTCCATCACGGAGTCGATGCGGTTGTACCCTCCGGTGCCCTTGAACTCGCTTCACTGCCTGGACGACGACGTGTTCCCGGACGGGACGGCGGTGAAAAAGGGGTGGTTCGTGTCCTACTCGTCGTATTCGATGGGGAGGATGGAGGCCTTATGGGGGTCGGATTTCGAGGAGTTCAAGCCCGAAAGGTGGTTGGAGGCGGAGACTGGGTCGTTCCGGCCGGAGAGCCCTTTCAAGTACCCAGTGTTCC
This sequence comes from Zingiber officinale, assembly GCF_018446385.1. Taxonomy (NCBI): domain Eukaryota; kingdom Viridiplantae; phylum Streptophyta; class Magnoliopsida; order Zingiberales; family Zingiberaceae; genus Zingiber; species Zingiber officinale. The sequence goes on from NC_055994.1 coordinate 139,865,535, forward strand.
ACGGGGGGCCGCGGATGTGCCTAGGGAAGGAGATGGCGTACATCCAGATGAAGTCAATCGCGGCGTGCGTGCTGGAGAGGTTCGTGGTGACGGTGGCGAGGGAAAAGGAGGCGCCGCCGCCGGAGAAAATGGCGACTCTGACGCTAAAAATGAAGGGCGGCCTGCCGGTGCACGTGATGGGTAGGCAGAACTGCTAGCGCTGATTGCGTGGTGGGGATTGCCTGCATACCCATCATAATTTATTATGATCCTAATACGATTATTATAAATAATATTTAATAACAGTTTTATATCATATTTTATATTATTTTATATTTATTATTATAAACTAGCATGAAAACACCAATGTATTGTAAGGTTGTACCAATAGATCTAAATATTAATAATTATTGAATATCTTCCATTCCGATATAACTAATTATGTGTTAAAATAACTTACTTACCCTAAACGCCCCTCACTATCAACTTTACGGTGAGACGAAGGGAATAAATTATGATGATTGAACATATATATATATATATATATAATTATGATGTTTTAATTGCTAGTTTCTTATTGTTAATGCTAATTGACCTTCAATTAGGCATCTTTTCACATTGCGTATCGAAGGGATGTTTCACCAAGGTTGATAATTAATATAAGTGTTGCTCAAAACTATACTATAAAAATTTAGCTTATGTTTAATTTAATAGTACATTTCTCCCCAAAACTATAGGTCAAATGGTTTATTTTCACATTACCAAATAACCCATATAGTAAAATGAAAGGCACCATGCCTATTCAAGGTAGGGATGCTAGTGGGTAAGATTTGGATCAGATTGTATCTTTCATCTTTATTCATATTTATTAATTCATTCTAATTTCATCATATATTCAACTTTTATTTTCAATCCCATATCCGTTTATCGTACCTAAATATTTTATTACCACCTATAGTTGTATTTCTTCAAATTTGAATTATTCAATGAAGCTACAAAATTTTAAAATAAACTATTGCGTTGCGTGTGTAATATAATAATATATAAATTATTTGGGTTTTTAAAAATTAATTATTTGGGTAAGATTCGTCAGACCCATACAATAGTGACGCTAGAGAATCCTGTAACGGATTTCCCTATCTAAAAAATTATTTTAATTTAATATTATACTTGTCTTAGTAAAAAAAACTAAGAAAAGTTTATTTTTTAAAATCGTCGACCTAAAATATTTATAGAAGTTTCTTTAATCATAGTATTTTCAATTCTAAGATATGGGACTAAAGAAAACTATATTTTTTTATATAAAACAACCAAAGAAAATTAATGATGAGAAAAATTCATAATAATACGCTGTAGCTGAGTCTCGAACTCTAGATTACTAATTGTTTCACTTGTGGAATTACTAATAAACCTTGGAATTATTTTTAGTGTAAATAGAAAAAAGGACATTAACGTAAATGTATTTTAGGCTTCACCAAAGTTAGTTAGTAAAGAGGAGAGATTTTTAATAAAATAGTAAGATTATATCTATAATCATAATAATAAGAAAGAAATTAGCTTTTTTTTTATTTTTATTTTCTATTTCGGTTGCAACGACATTACGTAATTAGTGGGTCTAGGATATATTTTTTTATTTTGCCTCTTATATTTCAAAATATTATATTTTTCCCTTCTAATTTACAAAATTAAACTACAAAAATCTTAATCTTAAAGCAATATCTTCTTTCATTCAAAATTTAAAATTTTCGGTAGCACCTATTACATGTGTAACGTAAGTTCAAGATACAGAATGACCTCCCCCACATGCAATCATCACAGTGCATGGTAAAGTCATTCCTAATCTAGGGTATCTTGAATGGTTAAAATTTTTAATAAAATTTTTTATAGTTTTCAATATGCCACATCAATACTTATAAAAAGCTCTTAAGCCATCTCCAATGATTAAATTTTTCAATTAAATTTTTTATAATTTTTAATATGTCACATCATGCCACATCATAAATATAAATACCTTCTATTATCTCCACAATAAAAAAAACTCCATACAATTTTTTTTGTATGTCCTACATTATAAATTATAAATTTTTATTTATTAATTTTTCATTAATATGTCTATATAATTTTTATTTAATTTTTAATTAATTTATGATTTTGATTTAACTTATTTATAATTAATAAATTTATGATTTTAATTTAATTAAATTTATGATTTTAATTTAATTAAATTTATAATTTTAAATTAATTAATTAATGATTTTATCATTTCTATATTTTTTTAACTTATCTCAAATATATTTATTTTCAAAAGAAAAAAAATACCACTTTAATTATTATTAACTATTTATGAAATAAAACATTATAATTAAATGTTACATCAAATAATTTATTTTTAATTATTTGAAAATAATCATGCACATTAATTATCAATTTCATTTTCAAGAGAAAAAAAATAGATTTATTCAAACCTGTTCTTGAATTAAAAACCTTAAATCTTAACTACATAATTATAAAAAAAAAAAATTGATAAAATTTTTTAATTTTATAAACCTTTCATAAATCTTACATTGGAGATACTTTTAGGAATTTATCTCTCTACAATTGTGTCGTTCCCAGGCAACCTATGACTTTTGGCCACTAAAATACAAAATTATTTATTAATAAAGATTGAATTATTAATAAGTATGTTTATTCATGCTTTGAGACCTTCGATGGATGAGCCTTCGAGATCTTCGATGGGTGAGCCTTCAATAAGATGAAAGCGATGTTGATCAGAGTCGCTAATGTTATGTTTAATCTAGAGTGTGAATAAGGAAAAGAAAGAATCAACGATAGAAAGTTATCTTTGGAAGAAGAGAAAAGAAAGGATGAAGAAATCTTTTCCTTTCCACACTTGTTTACCTTGATAGAGGAAGGTGAATACTTGTGATGTAATTTTGTAAATAAAAAAGGGTACATGCGTCATTTTTTTGGTACATAGTATAATTTTGTGAGTTAAAAAGACTACATGCATCATTTTTTTTGTATATGATGTAATTTTGTGAATGTAAAAGAGGTACATGCGCATTTTTTTTTCCATCCACTGTTTTCCATCCGATTTTGAGTTGATCGATTTTGGCTCCAAAATTATCCGCTGATGGATTACATTACTTTTTCTTAGAAAAATTTTAATGAAGTAAACAACGAAAATTTTTCCACCATGGAAATTTTTTCTTAATTTTACTTTCCACTCTCCCAAATAAACAGAGCCTAAATCCCGGAGGGGAGAGATCTCCCAGAGAATGTCTTAGAAGGAAATAAATGGAGAGAAGAGGTAAGAATAATAGTCATGGGTGGCCGATGTTGCCATTTCGATAATCATGTAAATTTCGACGGAGAATAAATATGCAAACCTACCTTTGTTTGCCTTTGTGGACCTTTTTTATAATACTGTCATCATGTATCTCTCTCCTTTATATTAATGATGTATTAATCATGAACATGTATCATATTATAATAAGGGGAGTGTCATATCGTATCTACTAACATCATACAGATCAAGATACAACTTTCATATGCTCTGACAATCCACATGTTATGTTAGTACATGTATCATTTTTCATGATGGGCTGGCCTTGAGGCCCTTGAGCTATAAGATAATTGAGCATGAGATTGAGGGTCTATTAAATAGGAGAACGTTGAATTATTAAGGCTAAATGGAAATGGACAAGGCAATATGCCTCGTCGGTACAAGAGGTGAGCCCCTGGTCAACCTTACCACCCGGGAATAATAAAGCTCCTCCAGTCGGAGGGATCAATCAGGGATAGGGATAGTGGGGCACACCCTATCGAAGAGGGGTGAAGTGTGTTTGATCAGTGAGGATGATTTGGGAGAAATAGAGGTCGCCCGATTGATGAGACCGACTGAGGTGGGGCAGAGAGCGTCCAATTAGTAGAATCGACCAGAGAGAGGCGGAGAGCATCTGGTAGGTAGAACCGATCGGAAATAAATGGAGCCCTCCAATAGGGGTCCCAAAGGGTTACCTGAGCGAGTTTGTCCTTCATTAATTGTTGAGATTTTCGAACCGTAAAAATCACTTTTTTCGTTGCAGAAACCTCGAAATCTCATGCCACCAGATCCGTACGAATATTAAATTTTACATGTACAAGTTTTCTAATCCTAGATCTACACTAGATATACATGGTAAAGAAGTTATACCTTTGATGCGAAGCCCTTCGCTTATCCCGCTCGTCCAAGGTTCGCCGGATCTCAAGGGTGTCAAGTGAACACCCCTCTATGTGTATCTACACGAACAAAAGGTGGAAAAAAACACCTAGAGTGTGCTAGCACTCTTGGATGTTTCCGCCAAGGAGGAGAGGGAGAGAAGAAGAATCAAGAAAGAATAATGATGATCGATAATAAAATAAGAGTAAAAAAAATGACTTAAGTATTTTCATCTAATGAAAATACTTAATGCTCATTAACACCATTAATGAGCCTCATTAATGAGCCTTAATGAGTATTTAATGAATATTCATTTTTTATTAAATGGTCATTTTGAAACTCATTCGAAATTTGAATCTAAAATTCAAATTGAATTCCATTTATCATTAAATTCAAAATTCAATGAATATCATCATTAAGCCTCACTTGAGTCTAACTCAAGTCTAGCCTCACTTGAGTCTAACTCAAGTCTAACTCAATCGAGTCTTACTCAATTAATCAAATTTGGATTACTCTTAATCCAATTTGGTTCATCACATGAACCTAATCCTCTTGGTTCATCATATGAACCGAATTTCCATCTAATTGCCCTTTGTGTGTGACCATATAGGTTCTTGTAACGTTGGCAATGCTCCTAAACGCATTTAGAAGCATAAGTAACGAGCGGTATCTAGCAACACATCATTACTACCCAAGTTACAAAAATGTTGAGATCCAACATCATCTTTGTGACTACTAATTGTGACTCTTCACAATATATGACAAGTGCCCCTCTATCCTCGACATCTAGGTTGATCAATTTGAGGCATAGACGGTGTCATCCTCTGATCAATCTAAATCTTGAACTCCAAGTAGACTCACTATAATCAAATGAGCTCAATATCTCATATTGACTCATTTGGGCATGGTCATGCACTTAGTGGTCTCACTCTATCAAGAATAACGATGTCACTCCCGTTATATAGGAGGGATAGATCTCATCTACTTCACTCACATCCCTCCACATAATTTGTTACATACCCAATAATCGTCTTTATAGTCCACCCAGTTACGGGTGACGTTTGACGAAGCCAAAGTATGCAACTCCTTATGTAGGGAACCATGGTAACTTTAGGTCCAAAGACTAATAGTCATACTAATAATCACATGAGAAAGTATATGACACTCATATAACAATCCATGATACTTTCTCATGGCGGGTCATTCAGTATACATTCTCTAATGCATACCCATATGTCAATTTGATATCTCTATATCCATGACTTGTGAGATCAAGTCATCGAGTTGACCTACATGCTAGTCTCGTCGCATTAACATTGTCCCTGAATGTTAATACTTGACTAGGAATGATTAAGAGTAGTGTTCACTACAAAAAAATTGGACATTAGGACCAAAATATTAGCAGCGGTTGATGAAGCGGTTGTAAAAGCATACCCAATAGAATCGGTTAAGTGTAACCGCTCTTAAAACCGCTTCAATTGAGTTTTTTTGAAGCGGTTGGTAAACCGTTGCTATTGGACACGTATATAACCGGTTATTAGAACCGTTTCTATAAGTTTCTTTTAGAAGCGGTTCTAAACCGCTTCTAAAGGTTACATACGACCGCTTCTAAAGGGTACATACGAGATTAATAAAAAAAACATGCTCGCATCTCATATTATTTTCACAATTTCAACAAACCTTTCTTTTTCAGCTACCCTCTTTGTTCCAGCGACCTTCTCTTTTCTATCGACCATCTATGTTCCAACGATCCTTTCTATTCTAGCAACCCATCAGATTAATTATACCCTAACATCATCCTTCGACATCCACATCATAAATCACCTTTGATTTTATTTCTCGAGGTAATTTCTTGGTTTAGTTTTCATATGGTAACAATGTTTTTATATGTTAATGGTGATAAAAATTATAATCAATTAGGGTTTAATTTGTGTTGGCCGGTAGATTTGTAAATTTTTCCAATAAATCCCTTTAATTTAATTTGTCTTTTTCTACAAATTATCCGTATTATTTTTCATTAAATATTGAAATATGTTGATAGAATATAATTTGGTGGTTCTATTGAAGGTTGCTATTGAAGGTTGGAGCAAATGTCTTTTGTCGCTTGAAGCAAATGTCTTTTGTCGTTTGGAGCACATGCCTTTTGTTGTTTGGAGCACATGTCTTTTGATGTTTTTTTGGTGGAGAAAACTTGTTATTGAAGGTTGTATATATTTTGGAGATTGAAAAAAATATTGTGTTTTTGTTATAGTGTGGAGTTAAATGTTATATGTTATGAATATTTTGAAATGAAATACAAATTGTATGCGTTGATTTGGTAATCCAATTTATATTTATGTGTTATGGAAATAAATTAGGTGATCCGGTGGTAAGAATCCGGAACCCCATAACGAGGGGTCAACGCCACGGGGAGGTCAAAGGGCCCAGTCGCCCGCCGGAGAAGGACGAGCCGACCGGATTTGGAAGAAAGGGACATCTGGTAGTAAAAGGCACCCTGGTAGGGACCAGGGTTCCGACGCTCACTGAAACAGTACATAATGACCGAGCGGAGGGACGTGCCGCCCGGCCGACGCAGGGAATTAAGGCCGTCCGGACGCCGTTCTTCGCCCGGTCGGCCGGACGGACGTCCCGGCCGGGCGGTGGGTAAAGGAAGGGAACACCCTCTGACAGCCGTCAAGTCGCATGGCTACGTCATACTCCTAGTCTGGTAATGGGGTGTCCTGTTGTCCCATCGAAGACATGCTCGGACTGTAGCAGTATGGTGTCAGGTAAGCTCTCTGACAAGTGCATACCGAAGTATGGGTTGCTGACACGTCTACACCTCGGTGAACGTGCATTAGTTCTCTCCTCGCTCTATAAATAGAGCCTCTCACTTCGCCGCAGGTACGCACAAGAAACATCTCTGAAGCCCCCCTTTTACACTGTTTGCTTGCCTGACTTGAGCGTCGGAGGGTCGCCGCCGGGAACCTTTCCTTGCCCGACTTCTGTGCAGGTTCGCCGGAGCTTCGCGTGACCCGACGGAGGCCTACGCCATCGACTAGAAGCGCGCCACGTGCCCAGCGTCCTTTGGTTCGGCGATTCGGATAGGATCAATTTGGCGCCGTCTGTGGGAACGCTCCTGCATCCGATCGGAAACAATGGACGAGGCTGGACGACAACACATGGTGACGCTTTCAAACGAGGAACTCGACGCTCTGATCGAGACAAGGACCGCCAAGCTCGTGGTGCAAAAACAGAAAGCCGCATCCGAGCGGCCGGAGCAGCAAGCAACATCAGCATCTGGTGGTCGAGCGGAAGCACCACCTGCCACTGTCGCATTTCATCGGGCTCTGTTCCGCACCCCTGAAGCCGTACCAACTCACAGAGATAGGGGATCTTCTTCGGATGAAATGCCTAGACGAGATGACAGGAAGGGGAAAGCCCCCCGAGCGGATCAATCGCCAATTTTCAGAGGCTATTCTACGAGACCCTCTGCCCAAGCACTACATGCCTCCGACGATCGGCGAGTATAATGGGACAACCGACCCGGATGATCACCTGGGTAAGTTTGATAATACGGCAACCCTCCATCAATACACAGATGGAGTAAAGTGCCGAGTTTTTCTCACCACTCTCTCGGGATTGGCTCAACGGTGGTTCCGGAGGCTGCCGGACGGATCCATCACAAGCTTCAAGGACTTCCGGACGGCCTTCCTCCACCACTTCGCCAGCAGTCGGCGCTATCAAAAAACGAGCGTGAGCCTGTTCGCCATCAAGCAAGAGGCCCGGGAATCGCTTCGAGCTTACATCCAGCGATTCAACCAAGTAGCGATGGACATTCCAGCGGCCACTTCGGAAACCATGATGAACGCCTTCACAGAAGGCCTAGTGGATGGAGATTTCTTCCGATCGCTCATCCGAAAGCCGCCCCGGGATTATGATCACATGCTACATCGGGCTAACGAGTACATCAACGTGGAAGAAGCACAGGCAGCCAGGAAAAAAGAAACTCCAGCCGAACGGCCCCCTTAGTCCGAGCGGAAACAACATACCGCTCATCAGCTGCCCAGAGGACCAAGGGCTGAAGCAATCCGATCCCCCCACGTCAGGTCACATGTGCAAGAGGTAGCCACTGCTCGGCCCAAGCCAAAAAAGAGATGGACCCCAATGTTCTGCTCCTTCCACCGGACAGATACGCACAACACAAGGGATTGTCGAAGTCTTCCCTTCGTGGCTCATCCTGTGCCACGTAATGCTGGACGACGGTCTCCCTCAGTCGACAGGCGACAGAGAACTCAGGAAGCCGACCGGACGCGAGCTGACAGGCCACGGCAACAGAATCCCGATCGACATCGTTCTCCAAGGCAAGAGAATCGTCGAGCGTCCAAAGAACGGTCTCGACCATCCGTTCGGGAAGAGGAAAATAGAAGCAATACTTCCCGAGGCGATATCAACGTCATTGCTGGCGGGCCGACCGGAGGAGACTCCAACTGAGCTAGAAAGGCAAGCGCCCGGCAGCTCCAGATTCACGCAATCGGCTGTAGCCGAGGACGAGCGGAAGGACCCGAAATTAGTTTTGGGCCCGGGGACTTGGAAGGAGTTGAAGTACCCCACGACGATGCGCTGCTCATCAAAGCGGTAATAGCCAATTACACTATTCACCGCTTGTTTGTTGACACAGGGAGCTCAGTCAACATCATATTCAAGAGGGCTTTCGATCAGCTGCAAATTGATCGAGCCGAGCTGCTACCCATGACGACTCCGCTCTACGGGTTCACGGGTAACGAAGTTCAGCCGGTCGGCCAGATCCGGCTGGCTACCTCGCTGGGAGAAGAGCTGCTCAGGAGGACAAGAACAATAAACTTCGTGGTGGTTGACTCTCCCTCGTCCTACAACGTCATTTTGGGACGACCGGCGCTCAGCGAATTCCGGGCGGTCGTCTCAACCTTTCACCAGAGGATCAAGTTCCCCGTAGAGGACAAAGTAGGAGAAGTACGGGGAGATCAACTAGCAGCTCGGCGATGCTACATCGAAATGGTCCAAGCAGAGGCCTGTTCCGCTCGGAAGGCGCCCCGGGTCGAGGTAAACGCCATCACCGAAAAGCCACCCACTTTAATTTATGAGGAAAAAGAGGAAGTGCAAATTCATCCAACCCGGTCGGAGGCCACAACCTTTATTGCGTCCGATCTGGGGGAGAAGCAGAAAGAGGAGCTGATCCAATGCCTCAGAAGAAATCATGATGTCTTCGTCTGGTCGACACATGCGCTGCCCGGAATTTCGCCGAGCATCGCGCAGCACGAATTACATGTCCGACCGGACGCTCGGCCGGTCAAGCAAAGAAAAAGAGATTTCAGCACCGAGCAGAATGCCATCATCCGGGCGGAGGTGGAAAAGCTTCTGGAAGCCGGCCATATACGCGAGGTGCAGTTCCCGAGCTGGCTGGCGAACGTAGTATTAGTCTCCAAGCCGGGCAACAAATGGAGAGTGTGCATAGATTTTCGGGATCTTAACAAGGCTTGCCCGAAAGATTTTTATCCTCTGCCCCGGATAGATCAGTTGGTGGACTCTACGGCCGGCTACGAATTGATCTGTATGCTCGACGCCTACCAGGGCTATCACCAAGTGCCGCTCACCAGTGAAGATCAAGAAAAAGTCAGCTTCGTGACGGCCGACGGCACTTATTGCTATAATGTGATGCCGTTCGGATTGAAGAATGCTGGAGCCACATATCAGCGCTTGATGAATAAGATATTCAGAGAGCAGATCGGGCGGAACCTAGAAGTTTATGTGGACGACATTCTAATTAAGTCCGTCCGAGCGGCTGACCTCTTCAAGGACATGGAAGAAACCTTCCGAACGCTGCGCAGGTATGGAGTCAAGCTGAATCCTCAGAAGTGCCTGCTCGGAGCGAAAGGAGGACGTTTCTTGGGATACATAGTGACCGAGCGGGGCATCGAAGCCAATCCCAGCAAGGTGAAAGCTCTACAAGATATGCCACCTCCAAGAAATACAAGGGAAGTGCAGCGTTTGACCGGTCGGATAATCGCTCTGTCCAGATTCATCTCCAAAACCGCCGACCGGAGCCTCCCTTTCTTCAAAATTTTACGCAATGCCACTAAGTTTCAATGGGATAAAGAATGCGATCGGGCGTTCGAAGACTTGAAGATGTATCTGAACTCTCTCCCGGTATTAGCCAAACCGACGGCGGGTGAGCCACTTTATATGTATTTGTCTTCAACCGAGCATGCGATCGGCTCAGCTTTAGTAAGGTCGAGCGGAGAAGAGCCTGTATATTTTCTTAGTCACATTTTAAAAGATGCTGAATCTCGCTATACTGGGCTCGAAAAGCTAGCATTCGCTCTGGTCCTCGCCGCTCGGCGCCTTCGCCCATACTTCCTAGCGCACACAATCGTTGTCAAAACCAATAGCCCGCTCGGACGTGTGCTACTAAATCCAGAGGCATCCGGACGGCTCATCAAATGGACGACAGAAATGAGTGAATTTGACATCCAATATCAGCCCCGCTCGGCTATCAAAGCTCAATCCTTGGCCAATTTTGTGACTGAGGTGCAGAGGCCGGAGCCGGAAGCTATGTGGAGAATATATGTAGATGGATCATCCACTCGGCTTGGAAGTGGGATCGGAATATTACTGCTCTCTCCTCAAGAAGAAAAGATGCACTTATCCGTCCGGCTGGATTACAAAGCTACCAACAATGAGGCAGAGTATGAGGCCCTCATAGCTGGCTTGCAGGCTGCCCGGCATGTGGGAGCCGGTCGGGTAATCCTCCACTCGGATTCACAATTGGCTGCTCAGCAGCTCTCTGGCACCTTCGAAATCAATAGCGCTCGGCTTAAGCTCTACGCTGAAGCCTTTGAGAAGCTCAAAACTGATTTTAAAGAAGTTGTTGTCCATAAGATACCCAGAGCAGAAAATCAAGCAGCCGATGAACTGGCCAAGCTCGCGAGCTCAATAACGCCGGTCACCATTCAGCAGCCAATTGAAAAAGTACTGTTGGTGGCGCACGTCGACCGAATGGAGGGCCTTACATTTCCAAGCGATTGGCGGACACCCATCATAGAATTCCTTCGCTCGGGCGCCGCACCATCCAATGCGTACGAAGCCCGGTTGCTAAGAAGGAGGGCCGGTCGGTTCACACTTATCGGCGATCAGCTTTACAAGAAAGCTTTCTCGCGCCCGTTGTTGAAATGCGTGAGCTCGGAGAACTCGGCTTACATCCTCCAGGAAGTGCATCAAGGATCATGCGGGGGGCATCCGGGCGAACGCTCGTTAGCCAAGAAGATCCTCTTGGCCGGGTATTTTTGGCCAACTTTGCAAGCAGACGCCGCTCAGACAGTATCTACATGCCTTTCGTGCCAGAAATATCACAACTTCTCCCACCGACCGGCCGAAGAAATGAAGGCATCCACCGTTTCATGCCCGTTCGATCAATGGGGAATGGATATTGTCGGTCTATTTCCGATGGCGACCGGGCAGAGGAAATTTTTGCTAGTGGCGGTCGACTATTTTTCCAAGTGGGTGGAAGCCGAACCGCTGGCGAAGATCACCGAGCAGATGATCAAAAAATTCATCTGGCAACACATCATCTGTCGGTTCGGCATCCCTCGCCGATTGGTTTCCGACAATGGGCGGCAATTCACTGGCAAGGTGCTAGAGAACTGGTGCAAAAGTTACAGCATCGAGCAACATTTCACGTCCGTGGCCTATCCCCAGAGCAATGGTCAAGCCGAAGTAGCCAATCGGGAAATTCTTCGTATTCTGCGCGCTCGGCTCGACCATTTAGGAGGGAGTTGGTCGGATGAAGTGCCGGGCGTCTTGTGGGCCATCCGAACGACGCCGAAGACGGACGCCACACCGTTCCATTTGGTGTATGGCGGCGAGGCATTTCGGTTGAAGTCGGCGTTGAGTCCGTCGGATCGAGCTATGATGATGGGAACGCCGAGCGGAGGAACATGGGCTGGATTTGGTCGAAGAGGAGCGAGCTAGGGCGTCCGTGTGACTGCGGATGAAGCAGAACTACAACCGCCGAGTAATCCCCGGATCATTCCGATCTCGTCTGGAAGAAAGTCAAGCCTGTCGGCGACGTCGGCAAGCTTGAAGCTCCTGGGCGGGTTTCAAGGTTATAGAAAACTTGGAGGCTACTACTTGGAGGATGAGGACGGACGGCGAATCGACCGTGGAGTGCAAATCATCTCCACCCTATCGAAATTGATGAAAGATCGATTGTAATTTATTCTGGTGTATATGCTAGTCGCCTATGTACTTGTAATACAGGAAGCAAAAAGATGAGAACACATTGAGCATTCTCTGTCGAACGGATTACTGCGTGAAGACCCCTTGCCGTTCGGCCTGGGCATATAACTTATCCGAGCCAAGCGCTCGAATAGCGAGGCCCCCGAGCCGATCGGTCGGGAGATTTATATCCGAGCTGGGAGCTCGAGAACGTAGCCGATGGCAAGAGGGTTATATATTTAAACTCTCAGTTGTTGTACTCAGTTGATGCCATAAATATTATAAAGCGCGGGATATGATACGAAGGCCAAGGTCGCTCGGCCTGGTAAGGAGTTAGCCTTGAAAGGCCGACGAGCCCCGTCGTTAAAGATTGAGAGCCGCACCGACCGGCTATAAATATCCGCGCCGTCGAGCTCCGACGTTAAATATCGAGAGACGAGCCGGCGTCTATAAACGTCCGAGCGGAAGGCCGACGAGCCCCATCGTTAAAGATCGAGAGCCGCGCCGAATATCCGCGCCGTCGAGCTCCGACGTTAAATATCGAGAGACGAGCCGGCGTCTATAAACGTCCGAGCGGAAGGCCGACGAGCCCCGTCGTTAAAGATCGAGAGCCGCGCCGACCGACTATAAATATCTGCGCCGTCGAGCTCCGACGTTAAATATCGAGAGACGAGCCGGCGTCTATAAACGTCCGAGCGGAAGGCCGATGAGCCCCGTCGTTAAAGATCGAGAGCCGCGCCGACCGGCTATAAATATCCGCCGTCGAGCTCCGGCGTTAAATATCGAGACGAGCCGGCGTCTATAAACGTCCGAGCGGAAGGCCGATGAGCCCGTCGTTAAAGATCGAGAGCCGCGCCGGCTATAAATATCCGCCGTCGAGCTCCGGCGTTAAATATCGAGAGGAGCCGGCGTCTATAAACGTCCGAGCGGAAGGCCGACGAGCCCCGTCGTTAAAGATCGAGAGCCGCGCCGATCGGCTATAAATATCCGCGCCGTCGAGCTCCAACGTTAAATATCGAGAGACGAGCCGGCGTCTATAAATCCGCCGAGCCCCGTCATTAAAGATCGAGAGCCGCGCCGACCGGCTATAAATATCCGCGCCGTCAAGCTCCGACGTTAAATATCGAGAGACGAGCCGGCGTCTATAAACGTCCGAGCAGAATACCGATGAGCCCCGTCGTTAAAGATCGAGAGCCGCGCCGACCGGCTATAAATATCCGCGCCGTCGAGCTCCGACGTTAAATATTGAGAGACGAGCCGGCGTCTCTAAACGTCCGAGCGGCTCGCATGCGAAAATCCAGCGAAAACCTCTTTGAGGTGAGGCGCGAAGCAAAAGATGGTTAATCGGAATGGAGAAGGCAAACAAGCGACGTCTGCGCGCTGAGCGACTGCTCAGTCGCATGATGAAAGACATTAAAGACAGTTCATGTCTGGCATAGCGAGGTTCCGAGCTGAAGAGTTTTAAAGAAGGAAAAATTTCTCGCTAAAATAAAAAGTGAAAGGAACAGAAGATTATCTATTATGCAAGCCAAAAAAGTCATTACAGAGATAAGCCGGGCCGAGCGGCGGGAATACAAAAAAGTTTATAAAAACGCTCTTCACACATCAAAATCGAAAAGAGCGTCGGGGATGGTGTCCATCACGCTCGCTAGATCCTCGGGGGGGGATGGTCAGCTCGGCAGGCAGGTGACCTTTGGTCTTCAGATAGCCCACCGCCACCTTGATCACCTCCTCGAACGTGAGGGATATCTTGTCGGTGAACTTCTCTCCGAAGTCTTCCGAGCGGAGGAACGCCTTCCTCACTTCGTCCGAGCGGGCCGACTCCCCCTCTTTGTATTCCTTGAGCGTGGCGTGAGCAGCGTCACTGGCGGCTTGGAGCTCTTTCAAGTCTCCATCGAATCTTTGGAGATCCGCCGAGCGGCTCTCCTTCTCGGTGGTCAGCAAGGCGTCCAAGTCTTTGATGCGTTGCTCCAGCCCCCTGATCTCCACCTTCATCCGGTCCATATCATCGATGGCCTCGAGCTTCCGGGTGGTCGCCGTCTTGATATCTTTATCTCGTTGCTTGATCATCGCTTCAAGTCGGACGACCTTGCTCGCCAAATCGTTAGCCCTTTTCCGTTCGGCGTCCAGTAGTTTTTTGGCCTTCTCCAGAGCGGCCGTCGACTGCCCGTTGCCCCCCGCAGCTTTTTTCAACTCGTCCTCCAGTTCGGCCAATCGATCGCTAATAGCGATCTGCTCCACCCAGTTCTGCCAGCAAATGTGCGCAGGTTGAAAACATAATTCGAATATGCCAACCAAGAAAAAGAGAACATACCCCGGTGGCCTGTTGTAGGTTGCTGTCACCGAGCTGTCCGGGAGTCATCTTGGCTATTCGACGCCGAGCATCTATCCAAGCTTGTGCAAGAGGGCCCGTCAGAGTAATCTGCTGCTCGGGGACCACTGGCCGATCAGCAGCAGCCATGTACGCCTCTGAGGGGAGGCGCAGAACGGTCTTTATTAAATTCGAGCCGCTCGGCTCGCTCTGGGAAGCACCGGCCTTGCCGGTGGACGAGGAAGGAAGCTCGCCCAAACGCCTGATACGGCGCAAAGTTCTTGAAGGGCTGGAGGGCGGCACCTCCAAGCTGGCCCTCCGAGAACCCTGAGGGGTCGGGGTACTCTCGAGGGAAACCGTACCGGACAGCACCGGTACATCCGTGCCCCGCTCGGGTTGTGGCTCGTCAAAGGTAGAGGCAGGTGCGGAATCCGGTCGTCGACGTTTCCGAGTGCGTAGCGGCACATCATCGGCCGAGCGGTCCTCCACCACAGCTTCGGTAGGAGGTTCTATGCCGCCCGCGGCCTCATCAGGAGGAGCGGGGACGTCTGAAGCTTCAGGGACAGTTGGTGTCCCCGCACCTTCTTCGCCGGCCGGATCAGCCGGAGCAAGGCCCCGTTCGACGGCCTCCTTGCTCGTCACCGCCTCAATCTGAGCGGCCTTCAATTTGAGCCTCTCGGTAGCTTTGGCGCGCCACATGACTTCAGCTGCAGAAGCAGAAAATAAATCAGTTAGAACATAATAAAGGGGGAGATAAGGGAACTTACTCATGCTACAGGGCAGACCGGCTGGGGTAGAAGACAAGCCGAATATATGCATTACTCCCGGAAGGAGCATCTTGTCAATATGATAGCACTGACCGACTAGCCGTTCGGCTGCATAGAGATAGTCCGCGTCGCCTCTAAACTTGTCGAGCTCCGGTTGCGCGGGCATAGCTGTCTGCCACTTGGTGCGGAAAGTTGGCCGCTCGGGAAAACGTATATAGAAAAAATGCTCCTTCTAGTGTTTGTTGGAGCTCGGCATATGATCAAAAAGGACGAAGCCTATCCTAGACTGGAAAACAAAGGTACCCCACTCGGCTTGCTTGGGGTAGTAGAAGTAGTGGAAAATTTTTGGGGTTAAGGGGATGCCGTTCAGTTTGAACAAAACTATCACTCCGCTCAGCAGCCTAATAGAGTTAGGAACCACTTGGCCGAGCGGAATGCGAAAATAGTTGCAAACTTCTAAGAAAAACTTAGGGGGTGGAAAACGCAGTCCGGCCAGAAATTGGTCTCGGAAGAAAAGAACAGTGCCGGACGGCGGTTCATGAGGCCGATCGGCCGGCGTGGCTAGCACTATTTGATGGTCGGTCGGCAGGTCGTAAGTCCGAACGAGATGCAATGCGTCTTCCTCGTCAAAACGGCTCTCCATGGTCGTATACCACAGACCCGGAGCGCCGCCGGCCGACTGCGAGGTGCTGGTCATGATCGAAAGACAAGAATGCGGGATAAAAAAGGAGGGTTCAAGCAGAGAATGGAGGGAAACCAACTGAAGGGGACGAATAACAGAAAGAAGAAAACGTCGAGAGCAAGAAAAAGGGTCTTACAAGCGAGGGAGATAGTCAGAAGAAGCCGTATGGTCGCCGGAAAGCCTGAGCACAAGGTTGCCGGCGAAAGAAGGAGCAGCAGGGTGTCTGGAAATGAGGAGGATGAAATGCGGCGAGGAACATGGGTCGGGAGCTTTATATGGACGGCCGCCATTATTGTCCACCATCCGATCCAGGTCACGGATACCCAGATCATCATCCAGTCGTTCATTTCGAACGGCGGCTATCCCATCGGAAGTGACGCCACCGCCATACACTGACAAGCACACGATCGCCACGTGTCAACGGGATATTGGCCGCATTTAATGAGCTCCCCTTATCGTGCGCAGTGCACGTGATAAATAGTGGGGGGGGGGAGTATTGGACATGGATTCCGAGAGAAGCACAAGGCACGGACAAGACACTGCCGAACAGATGAGCATCCTTATGCCCGGCCGAGCGGACTAATGCAAGGGTCATGGCTCAGTCAGATCGGCAGTCCAGTCAGTCGGACCTCGCCTCCTTCGACTAGACTCGAGGGGGAGGCAAGTGATCCGGTGGTAAGAGTCCGGAACCCCATAACGAGGGGTCAACGCCACGGGGAGGTCAAAGGGCCCAGTCGCCCGCCGGAGAAGGACGAGCCGACCGGATTTGGAAGAAAGGGACATCTGGTAGTAAAAGGCACCCTGGTAGGGACCAGGGTTCCGACGCTCAATGAAACAGTACATAATGACCGAGCGGAGGGACGTGCCGCCCGGCCGACGTAGGGAATTAAGGCCGTCCGGACGCCGTTCTTCGCCCGGTCGGCCGGACGGACGTCCCAGCCGGGCGGTGGGTAAAGGAAGGGAACACCCTCTGACAGCCGTCAAGTCGCATGGCTACGTCATACTCCTAGTCTGGTAACGGGGTGTCCTGTTGTCCCATCGAAGACATGCTCGGACTGTAGCAGTATGGTGTCAGGTAAGCTCTCTGACAAGTGCATACCGAAGTATGGGTTGCTGACACGTCTACACCTCGGTGAACGTGCATTAGTTCTCTCCTCGCTCTATAAATAGAGCCTCTTACTTCGCCGCAGGTACGCGCAAGAAACATCTCTGAAGCCCCCCTTTTACACTGTTTGCTTGCCTGACTTGAGCGTCGGAGGGTCGCCGCCGGGAACCTTTCCCGGCCCGACTTCTGTGCAGGTTTGCCGGAGCTTCGCGTGACCCGACGGAGGCCTACGCCATCGACTAGAAGCGCGCCACGTGCCCAGCGTCCTTTGGTTCGGCGATTCGGACAGGATCATTAGGTTTGTGAAATAAAATATGAATTTTGTCAATTGATTTAATTTGAGCATTTGAAAATAAGATTTTGTCTATAAAATTGGTAATTCAATAATAGCAGCGGTTTTAACCGTTCCTATAGTTAGACCTCTAGAATAGGTTACAACCGCTTATAAAGGGCAGTTTTTTATATTGAAAAATTTTATAGAGGCGGTCATTAACCACTTCTATAGGTATGTATCAGGATCGGTTATTAACCGCTTCTATAGGTATCCATTAGGATCGGTCATTCACCGCTTCTATAGGTATGCTTTAGGATTGGTCAGTAACCGCTTCTATAGGTATTCATCAGGATCGGTCATTAACCGCTTCTATAGGTACCCATCAGAATCGGCTCTTAGTCCTGAACCACCGGTTAGCTGTACCGCATCTGTTGGCTTTAGCGTCGCCAACATCCGCAACGGTTTTGAACCGGTGCAATAGATTTAGAAGCGGTTGAAAACCGTTGCTATAGGTATCTTAAAACCGCTTCTAAAAGTTTATTTTTTTGTAGTGGTTCTCTATATTATCTCACTATCGATTCAACCAATCGATTGATATAGATAAGAATATTTTACTCAAGGACGCTATCATACTTAGTTATTGAGCATCAATACAAGTAAGTATAATAACCAAAACAAATGTCTTTATATACATAGGAATATGATACAATGAGTTCATACAACAATCATCACATGATTGACTCTAGAGCTCTAACTAACATTAACTTATCTTGACTTTGACCTCCGATCGAGGCCCAGAGGGCTACCTGAGCGGGTTTGCCCTTCCTTGACTTATCTTGACTTTGACCCTCATCCAGGCATGATATTTGACCCTGGATGCATGACACGTGGGACCTTTCCATTGTAAGATTATATTTATTTATTTATTTATAATTTTTATGGTAATTTGATCTTTTTCCCTTTTTATATTTAGGGTTTAGTGTTTCTTAACTTAACTATATAACACTTTATATTCTATATTTCTAAGAATCAATTTTGGATTCAATAATATGGTTAGTTTTTTCTTTTTCTTAATTTTACATGGTATCAAAGTGGTTCTCTTTCTTTGACCTAATTTTTCTATCATCCCTTGTTATTACTTCCTGTTGTTGTTGCCATCTTCTATTACTGCAGCCGATTTCTGTGTCGATGCCTTGTGTTGTCGATTTTAGCGTTGACACTCTTTTCTATCAATTTCGACGCTGACGCCCTGTGTTGCTAATTTTGATGCTGACGCTCTTTTCTACCGATTACCGTGTGATGCCCTATGCTGCTAATTTCGACGCTGGCACTCTTTTTTGTCGATTTCGGCGCAGACGCCCTTTGCTATTAATTTCAGTGCCAACATCTTTTTCTACCAATTTCGGTGCCGACACCCTATGATATCGATTTCTACGCCGACATCCTTTTCTACCTCGAATTTTTTGTGTGACAACGGGTCGTCCTGACCCCAATTTTTACAGATTATACAGATGTGTATCTTTACAGTTTGGTTATTTTGAGCATTATTCGTTCAATCATCATGTCTGGTCGTACAGATGTTTCATGGAAATCTTATCTGTATATGTTGGAACAATTTCAACAGTTCCTTCACAACCCTCTGTCATGTTAGCTTCTTCTCATATAGGTTTGTCATCATCTAGTATTTCAGGTATATCTTCATCCTCGTAGGTTTTGGACTCTGGTGCCTCCCATCATATGTCATCTAGTTTATCATCTTTTATTTTTTTTTCTCTAAGTTCATCTATATCTATTGTGGCAGCTGATAGTACTCTTATGTCATTAGTAAATATTGGTTCAATTGTTACATCTTGTTTATCTCTTACTAATGTTTATTATATTCCGAGTCTTACTTTAAATTTTGTTTCTGTTAGTCAATTATAAAGTCTAGATAGCTAGTCTTTTTTTTCTTCATCTAATTGTTATGTTCAGAACCCACAATTTCAGAGGTTGATTGAGACAAGTCGTAGGTAAGGAGAACTCTATGTTTTAGAGCAACTCAAAGTACCAGAAGTTGTAACTTTGAATGTGGATTTATCATATTTTTCATTTGAACCATTTATCTTGTGATTTTTATTTGTAGCACTCTTGTTTAGGTCATATTTCAACGTCTAATTTGCAATCTTTAGCTTCTACAAGAATATTAGGACCTTTAAAAAGTTTTGATATTTATGATTCTAGTAGTTATAAACTGTTGGACCCCGTGGTAGTTTTGATGTGGTCAACCAAGTTAGTTAGGTCTTGCGTTTTGTCTGAACCCTGTGTCTGAGTGTGCAGGAACTTAGGAGTACAGGAAGTCGAGCGGAAGACGCAGCTAGCGAGAAGGATGGCACGGGAAGGGAGCTGACGGGCTCAGTGCGTCCAAAGGACAAGAGATCTGCGGAAGAGTACTCCGGTGGAGCGAGAAGAACGTGCACGGCGTTCGAGGGACGAGAAGCCGGACGAAAGTCTGCTCGAGGAGAAGGCCGGGAACTAGGTTCGGGTGAGCCCTATTCCAGATGGCCGCAATCACCCAAGGAACCGAATCGGAGCAAGTCAACTGGGAGTTGACTTGTCAACGGTTCGGTCGACCGAACCTATTGATCGGTCGACCGAACCCTTCATTAACTGAAGCCAACCGCAGCATACACGTCGAATGCCACGTCAGAAGCTGACCGTTGGTGAAGCTGATCGGTCGACCGAACATCCTGATCGGTCGACTGAACCGAAGCTAATCCAGAGACCAAGTCGAGCAGTTTGATCAGGTCAACTCAGCTGGAGACCGCTGGCCGATCGGTCGACCGAACAAAAGGATCGGTCGACCGAACCTAGCTCGATCCACAGAGACTACACCTGGACGGAAAGCTGGGCAGGTACAGCAGGTTCGGTCGACCGATCCCTCTCGAGTTAAAACCTGATCCCGAAGATCAGGTCATCCGATAAGCTCTAGAACCCCTATATAAAGGTGGCTCTCGGGCAGCTTTAAAGAACAACGAATTCATACGAAAAAGCAACTCTGTAATTTCTGTTTAAGCAACTAGTGAACTTTCAAAGTGTAAAAGGTTGCTCCGCCTTCAGAGAAGGAGTTTTCTTACTGCGCCTTTCATCGCCCTGGATTAACAACCCTCTTGGTTGTAACCAGATTAAAACTCTGAGTTTTATTTCTTTTCTGTCATTTTGTTTTGTTATTAAGTGTTGCTTTATTTTAAGAGTTGAAAATTTTTGAGGAGGGTTATTTTTACTCGCAGGCAATTCACCCCCCTTTTGTCGATCCCCGCTGCACCATCAAAATAAATTGGCCAAATTTTCTGTCTTATCATTTTCTAAAAGTCTTTATTTTTCTTCTGCTTTATTTGATCTATAAGTCAAGGAAGGTATTTTTTTTTACAAGATAATTCATCCTCTTTTACCAACCATCAGGGACCAACAGATCTAGCCAAGTGAATAATTTTGATCAGTCTACTGACCTTTTAGGTTGGTTGGATCAATTAGACCAAGTTGATAGATTTGGCTCAACCAATCAAATTAGACAAATTAATTAAGAGATAAAATGGAATGAGATTAGTAGACTTAATTGAAACATATTGAATGGAATGTAGAAGAAAGTATATTAAATAGATAAGACAAGTTAAACTAATAAAAAAAAAGATGAACAAATGAGTCAAATATCAAATAAATTATTATACTAATTATACATTTTATTATTGCGACTAAACGACTAAATGAATTGGATCATTTTTTATTCTATTTTAAATTCTATTCCAATTTTATTTTGTTCTTTGTTACTTACTAATGAACCCCTTCTAAGAGGATGATCACCCGCCATTACCTAAGAATATCTACTGGAAATATATTTGACAGAAATATAAAAATGCAATTTTTATCCTTATCGTCAAAAGGTGCTCCTCAATGTATTGGATTTACTAGCTTTGAAAAAGAGAGAAGTTAAAATAGAATAAAAAGAGGCATGAGCATAACCATGTCCACTGATTTACAACATTAATATATAACTAATAAAATTACTATAAAATTTTCCTTCGTATTTCCAAAATTGACAAATATATTTTGTGAGAGCTCGATGCTCCAATGAAAAATACAGAGTACAAACAGAATTTGGGAACATATGAATGAGCAACAAAACTCTCGGTAAGCATGAAAAGTTGTTCAAAGACTGGACCAAAACAAAGATGAAAAGATAAGAAATAGGAATTCTAACAAACATTGCAGCTCATCCTGCAAAAGCCAGGCAATTCTGATGTTCCGACCATGTACTCCGGATTCTTTGTGCATTCTCCAAGCGCAGCCCACCTCGCGCAGTTGTTGTTCTCGTCAGTGCAATTTCCTTGGCTAGTGATGATTTTGTCAAAGGAGGCCACATGAATCCATTTTGTAGCTGACCATTTCTCGCCTTCTATTACGGGACATCCTGCATGGAGGCTAAGTGGATCGGTAGTAGCATCTGGATGAAGGCTGAAGAATAGAAGCGCATCCCCTCTCTTTGGCTTAACTAAAAGGCCAATCAGATGCAAAAACAAAAATCACTATTATTCACAATAAACAAGGTAATGCTCATTAAATCTTCATTACAGAGAAGAACAAAATATGAACGATTACACTATATCCTAAGCCATCACCTGCAACCCCTCGCCGTCCACACTCTGATAAGTCATCATCCTTAACATGTGCTCCACGTTGCGACAGCTCCTACTAGGCACAAAATAAAAGTCAGCACTAGCATAGCATGCAACTTATGTACACCAGTCAGGCAGCCAAGGAATAAAGGATTCAGTCGATTAGATTGACCACTTTGTTGGCTCATATAAGAGGAAATAGTCACATCTTGCCACAATATAATATCATGCTAACCAAAGTAGTAAAACCTAGCAAAGAGAAACGTAGCTGGCAACTAACCTGAGCTGAAGGAAACACAGTTTCCCCACCTTTGGCCACATCTGAGAGATACATGAGTACAGTAGCTATTCGATGACCACCACGAACAATATTAACTTTGTCCGAAAAGTAATCAAAATGGGGTTCATACTTCTGTCCCTGTTCATACCGTAAAACTTGTATGTCCTCTCCATTTTCTGGAATTCATCAAACAACTAATTAGTTAATCTTTCTTTAAAGTATAGAAATAGATAAAATCAACTTTGTATACAATGATCACATTGTCAATCACCCAACAGTAAGGTCTTCAAGTCATTACTTCCTATATGGTAGAATCCAAACAATTACAGAAAGAAATGGCAGATGTTTCCATGACAAGTCTGCTGATCTATAAGGAAAACCCTTCCTTACTTCTTCCCAGAAAAGACTAATCAAATGAACTCCCAGTTCTTATTTGGCAGCAGCAAAGAGCAACCTTGTGATTCCACTGACTGTTGGGTTTTACAAAACAAGAACTATTAAATCTATTAAATAATTATGGTCTTCACACTCAACAGAAATATTTTACTAGGCATGGCTCCTTTAGGGAGTCCTTTAAAATGAGAACACAGAAATGCAAATAACAAATTATCAATAAAAATTATTACTGCCTTTAATGTGCACAAGTGAAAAAGGACCAATAATAAAAAATGACAGGACAATCTCAAGAAGATTAATAGCATTAAAAATAAAAATTGACACAGAATACATGGAGTGGAGCTATAATAACAGATGTTTTTCCTGAGACATAAACTATTTTTATTTAATTTTATTTTTGAGGAAATACTTAACACTATCTTAAACCAAGTAGAAGGCAAACCTTTAGGAAGAAATGTCCATGCTGCAATTTTATCCTCTATACCTGAAACGATTGGATCCTGCAAAGGATTCATGTTAGTCACAACAAGCATCAACTACATTAAAACTTATCATCTCTTTTATCTTTTTTTCCCATTGTTTCCTTTTCTAACATCCATCCAATTTTCCACTTTGGTTGAAAATTCTACTTCTATAGATAATAGCAATCTAAACTCCTATATTTTCCATTCTTTCCAATCTGAGATTTACCCATCCATTCCATGAAGCATCACTAGGAAAGTGAGGTAAAAAAAATGCAATTGAACTACTTTTGATTTTCTTCACAGGAGCTTATTCCAATCATGTAAAAGCAGTAAGATACAATATCTTCATAGAGGAAGGAATTTGCATAGTAGGGTAATACCCTTAAAGCATTGTTTAATGTTTTGATTAACTCTTAACTTGAGCAAATAGAAATAACATCTATGTACCATACCTTTCATTGCTCAAAATAGTTCAGATGGATGCATAATAGTAAAACAAAAAGTTTATATATCCAAAGGCAAAGTTTTTGTTCTTTTTTTCCATGTACATCTGTAATTTGTATGAATGCAAGGAATGATGCAAATTTTGTATGCTAGTCCATCCCACTATGACATGATCGATGTGTGTTTATTATATTATGAAATTGTCACAAATCTTGTGTAAGTTCAACAGGATATTCTAATACACTTGTCTGGTGACAAGGGAAAAAATCCAAACTAATGCACTTTGGCTTGTATCCATTATCCCTTAATCTTCCTAATATTAGCCATTTTAGACAAATAAATATATTGATTGGGACTTTGGGATAAGTCATCATCAATAAATGCAAATATTTTGAATTTGATCACTCAAGTTTGAAGTTTTGATAATTTTATAGCCCATCATTTTTCTTTTTGAAAAAAAAAACTCAATTTATCCCTTGAAGTTTATATTTTAGATTCAATTTAATCCAATTTTCCTGAATTGCACAGTTTGTGATGATCAAGTGCAAGTCACATCCATATTCAATTTAATTTAAATAGACCAAATGGTATTATTAAATTTGTTGAGAGCAAACTATGTTTTAGTTTCAACCTGTTTCAGTTGCCCAAATTGTATCAAGTTTTTGAGGAAGAGCAAGTTAGTGTTCCTTTTAAATTCAGGTCCTAATTGATTATAGGGTCAAACTTCATGGGTAAATTTGAAATTACAATAAATGCTAACGTGATATCCAAGTGTGTGCCAAGACTGAATTCCTACCTTCGCACATTTATTTCACCTAATTGATTGTTGTGATGTTCTGCTTTGTTTGCACCATTTTTTCTATTTGGATTCCAGTAATGAATAAGTTTCTGATTTAACTTGCATACTAGACCATTAATATATAAATTTCCAAGTAACTTATGCCGTTGACATAAATAACTACCTAATAAACTTACAAGTTTTGTTTGATATTTTTTATTCTTACTACTTTGAAAATGTGTGTAGACAAAATTCAAACGCCTTGAATACTTTAATGTATAGAGAAGGCCTGCAAATAGTGCTCCCCAGTTTCCAAGGGTCGGACAATATCAAGCAAGAAAGGCCAGGATCGGAATGGAGCCACATTGGTGGGTTGGCATGTCCTAGAATATGAATTTACTACCACCAATTTAGATTTAAGTTTTTTAGCTAAAAATCTACTACCAAATTGGTGGGTTGGCATGTTTAAAGTTGGAACTGGCAAGTTGTGCATTTGGGATAATGGAATATGGAGCCAAGATGCGTCTACTACATTCTTTTTGCATTTAGCATTTGAACCATGTAGTTCAAATATCAAGCTGAGCCACTCCCCAGCAGGTTAGGTTATAACACGAACATAGCAAGAGAGTAACACGAGCACAATCCAATTCCTCGAGTGCTAATAGATTTCACACCTTTCCCTTTCTGATGAACATCCCGGAGCTAGTGCGGACTTCGCTCAACGTGCTTTTCCCTGACAAATTATCCGCCACCGCCGACCTCTTGAGCTCCGATCTCGCCTGGACAACAGGAAACCGATTCAGATGTCAGATCCGAACCAAAAGAAACACTAAAAAGACACATGAAAATTGAGCTACTCACGAGAGATATCAGGTGATCGCACTCTTCCTCGGTCAAGAAGCCTTCGTATACGAAAGCTCTGCCAAGCACGGATTTACTCTAAAATGGCGTAGATTCAACAGGGAAATGAGTGAAGAAATGGGGATTGAGCACTGACCTGGGCTTCCACGAGAGCATCCTGGATTTGGAGGGGTTGACGACGAGATCGGAGGAGGAATGCTGGAGGAGGAGCAGGAAGAAGAAAAGAGGGGAGAGAGATGAAACCATGTCCTTTCTTCCGTATTGGATTCTCTGTCGACGAAAGAGGGGAGAGAGGGCGAGAAATGGGACGGTGGAGGAAGCAGATCTGGTCTTCGGATCATGGGGTAGTTGTGGAACCGCCATCGTATTTCTTCATCCAACGGACTACTATTTTTCTTCTTTTTTTTTCCTAATAAAAGAAAAGGAGACTGTTATTGCCCTTTTATCGCATTCCTCTTTTCTAAAATTAATTTTATATTATTTTTTTATTAATCATGCATTATCTTTATTTTTACATTTAATTAAGTTTTAATCAAATCTTAAAATACCTTATATACTTATTTTAATTTGTATTAAGGATTCTAAATTTTTTGATACTTTAAAAGAGATTTAAGGATATTTTAGTAAATAAGGGTTGAACAATAAAAAATAGGAATTTGTTAGATAACTGTGAGCAAAATTAATTTTGAATCATTTAGAAACTTTGAGACATTATCAAAAACCATTCACTTTTCGAATATAAGAAGATTTTTTATTTTTTAACTATGTTCTTTGTCGGATATACTGGTACAAGCCGGTATGATATCATTTCCATGTTTCATATTCTATTTCTTTACTTTCTTCCATTTTCTATAACGTGAAAATACCTCAAGATCGACTTCTAAGTCAGTGTCATGTTCCGGATTTATTAGGCGAATCAGGAGAGAAGACAAACATACTCCACTTCCTCAGCTTGCAAAATTATATGAATGTATATATATGATTTCTGCCTCTAATTTATATCCTTGAATACCTAAATAGGCAAATTAAGTAACATGCTAAATAAATCGATTCAAACTAAAGAATTCTGTATAACTTAGCAGTTAAAACACTAAGGCTAATGCTCAACTGGCCGAGTTGCTAAAGCCAATGACAAGTTCTATTATTATTATTATTATTATTATTATTATTATTATTATTATTATTATTGTTGAGTGACAGCATTATGAATCTTTTGCACATACAAGTCAAACTTGCTATTCTTTCCAATGTTACATATGCCATCAGTTGTCATTTCAAACAGGGGAGCCTGGAAGGAGTTTAAACTTTAATTATTTGAATTATATCACACTATGATTACCTTTACATTAGGCAAACTTCAAGTCATACTTCAGAAAACAAGTAGACGAATTGAGGGCATTATTGGTTGTAGCGAACGTCCATTATTGCTTTTATTGCTTGGATGCGAGAAACAATAATAAGAACAAGGTGATTGCGTGGTACAAACTTTGTTTCCTGGATAGAGATATGAAAGAAGTCGCCAAGATACTTAAGCTGGACATCCGTCTTCAGCCAAACTAAGGCCTAACTTCCATGTACATTCCAAAGAAATAGGTAGTACTCGGCATTGCTTTGTTTTCAGTGGAGATTACGGGTGATCAGGCCCTCGAATATGGTATAGAGATCCTTGTTGTCTGGGCCAAAAATCTCCCCAGCCTTTCGTAGCGTTTCCTGGAAAGCAATTGAAATAAGTTTTGCAGTGGGCTGACAATGGAAAATTTGTAAGATGACTGACTGGGAGAGGCTTGTGGCAATCAGAATACCTCTCTCGACTGCTTGTGAGCATTCAATTCTTTGACATTGGACAGGAATGCACTGAACTGCTCGTAGGACAAACGATTCCTACATACATGTTCACAAGCCATCATAATCAAATATATACAATGAGCTATGGTCAAAACTGCTACTTCAAACTGTTGAGTCAGTCCCTCCTGTTGAACACATTGATTCGACAATAACAATTGGCACGACTACCATGTAACTCGAATACATATTTATGTTTAAGGGGAAAAAACAATATATGTTCTGCTAAAAATGCAAAAAAAGTTCAGTTGGTGTTTTAAAAATAGTTATATGCGCCACTTAATAACATATAAAAACAAAAAAGACATCTTGAAGACAGACATTAGTAGGAAAAAACTGTCAGTGGAATACCCTTTTATAGCTATAATAAGATATTTGTTGTCAGATCCGGAAAGCGGAACTAATGTACGAAAAACTAGAGCCTTTTACATACCGCACTTGACGAAAAAATTCTTTTCCATCAACCCGAGTTCGCCCTGAAACAAACCAGGATCTTGAATCAATGAGGAGAAAACATATTACAACATTTCTCCATCAAACTAATATTAATGCAGTGCATTCCCGGTCTACTATAAATTACAAAAAATATCATAATTATTTACCAGACATTGCAGAAAATTATTTGCCTCTTCAGCTCTGAATTTTTCTCATTCCATGTTTGAATTTTAGCGAGAACTCACAAAAAGAGGAAAAGGAGTCTTCATTGCTCGCTTAAATCCCACATTGAATCTTTCAGTCTAACCGTAAGTCTAGATATACCACTAGCTTGAGAAACACACATTCAACATTAGTGTCATTTGCTAGAGACCTGGCACTTCACCCATCACTCAATTTTATTTGATCATCATCAATCAAGAGATAAAGTAACCTCTACCAATTAGTGATAGCTCCAAATTTCCCTTTTATCGAATTTATGTTAATTCAGTAAAATATGATTAGTTATTTAAAGATGTAATAGATATAATCTATAAAGTTTCAGTAACCATATCAAATGCTAATTTGATATTATAGATAATTATGATGATATCTTATATGCTATCATTCTGATTTTATCAGTTTATTATTTATTATGTATCTACGGTATTATTAATAATTAGTGTCTAATGATATACAAGATATTCTTCTTATGATTTTTGAACATCATTTGCAATGTCATATATATAGCAATTTTTATTTTTATTTTTTATTTTTCCAATTGACTCTGATTTCATTAATTCCGCCCGTGGCGAACCAATCATAGCCGATTCCAAGCCCGGATAAAGGAGAAGGGTTGTGTTAAGTTGTCGCTCGTGACTAACTCTTGCATATTTAGTACTACACCCGAGTTCTGGAAATGTAGCGGTCCTTGGGTCCGATTGTAATGTCTCGACAAAGACCGTTACATCTCCAGAACTCGGGTGTAGTGCTAAATATGCAAGAGTTCATATTGCAGGGTCCAACTATAATGTATCAGCAAAGATCGCTATATTTCCATAAGAACTTGGGTGTAGTGTTAAATAGGTAAGAGATCTCACACCATAGGTTGGATAAGAACAAATATGATAGGAAAACTAATAATCTAAGATTTAGAACATGGAACATAGAAATCCTCACTGGTAAATCAATGGAAGTAGTAGAT
The DNA here is from genome assembly GCF_018446385.1 of Zingiber officinale. NCBI lineage: Eukaryota > Viridiplantae > Streptophyta > Magnoliopsida > Zingiberales > Zingiberaceae > Zingiber > Zingiber officinale. The sequence continues at coordinate 139,894,418 of NC_055994.1, forward strand.
AATTAGTATTTTTTTACAAGAGACAAAATGGGTAGGCGAGAAGGCAAAACTAATAGAGAACTCGGGTTTTAAGTTATGGTACACAGGAAAGAGTAAAGCAAGAAATGGTGTGGGTATTGTTGTAGATAGTTCGTTAAAGTATAAAATTATATGAGTAGTTAGAAAAGGGGATCGAATTATAGCCCTTCAGATAATAGTGGCGAAAAAAACTATGAACATAATTAACATATATGCATCGCAAGTAGAATTAGATAAAGCTACCAAATCAAGATTTTGGGGCGACTTAGATGAAATATTACAAAAGATTCCATCAAATTAAATGATTTTAATAAGAGATTATCTAAATGGGCATGTCAGAGTGAAAAATGAGGAATATGAGAAGGAACATGGAGGTTATAGGTTTGGAATGAATAATAAAGAAGGAAAAAATTATATTAAGTTTTGCGATAGCATATCACCTTATATTAGTTAATACATTATTTAAGAAAAGGAAGGGGAGCCTTGGCGCAACGGTAAAGTTGTTGCCATGTGACCAAAAGGTCACGGGTTCGAATCCTGGAAACAGCCTCTTGCAAAAAGCAGGGTAAGGCTGCGTACAATGGATCCTTCCCTGGGACCCCGCATGGCGGGAGCTTCGTGCACCGGGCTGCCCTTTTTTTTTTTTTACATTATTTAAGAAAAGAAAAGAACACTTAGTCACATTCAAAAGTGAGAATAATAAATCACAAATTGACTTTCTTATAGTTAGGAAGAAGGATAGAAAGATTTGTAAAGATTGCAAGGTCATTCCTGGAGAAAGCTTAACTACCCAGCATAGGTTAGTAGTGTTAGATAGACGTCTCAAGCATAATATCAATAAAAAGAAAATATATATGACTCCTAGAATTAAGGAGTGGAAGTTAAAGGATTAGAAGCAAAATATATTTAAGGAGAAAGTAAGAGGTAGGAGTACAAGTATTAGGTGAAATATATGGTGACTCTAATATGACATGAGATAAGATGGTATCAAAGTTGAAAATAGTAGCTAACAGTGTACTCGGTGAGTCAAAGGAATATGCACTACTAAGTAAGGAATCTTGGCAGTGGAATGAGAAAGTACAAGAGAAAGTGGAGGAAAAATGAATAGCTTATCAGGAATTATATATTTGTAAGAATGAGGAAAACTTAAAAAAATATATAATAGCTAAGAAAGAAGCTAAGAGAGTAGTGAATGAAGCAAAGAATGAAATTTTTGAACGATTATATCAAAAATTGGATGCAAAAGAAGGGGAAAGAAACATTTATAGAATAGCTAAAGTGAGAAAATGGAAGACAAGGCATCTTATCCAAAAAAAATGTATTAAAATGAATGTAATAAGGTACTAGTAAACGATGGAGAAATAAAAGAGCGATGGAAGAAGTATTTTCATCAACTTTTAATGAAGGTTTAGGTGACCAACTTAACTTAGGTAATTTAAGTAAGGCAAATGAGCATAGAAATTTAAATTTTTATCATAGAATTTAAACTTCAGAAGTAGAACTAATTTTAAATGGGATATATAATGAAAAAGTCATTGGACCAGATGATATTTCGATAAAGGTATGAAAGTACATAGGGAAACAAGGTATTAAATGACTTACAAAATTATTTAACATGATATTGAAAACGAAAAAAAGTTTGATCAATGGAGGATAAGTACTCTAGTTCCCTTGTAAAAAAACATGGGAGACATACAAAATTGTGCAAACTATAGGAGTATTAAATTAATGAGTCATACCATGAAACTTTGAGAAAAAGTAATAGAAAAAATATTAAAGAAAAAGACCACGGTGACCAAAAAATCAATTTGGGTTCATGCTTGGAAGGTCGACAATAGAAGTTATACATCTTCTTAGACAATTAATTGAAAAATATCGGGAGCAAAAACAAAATCTACACATGGTATTCATTGACTTAGAAAAAACTTATGATAGAGTCCCAACAGAAATTACATGGAGAATTCTATAAAAGAGAGGTGTTAACGTAACATATATTGAACTAATTAAGAATATGTACGAGAATGTAACGATTAGAGTAAAGACTTCAGGTAGAGTAACTGAAACATTTCCAATAAAGATATGGTTATGTCAAGGATGGGCTCTAAGTCCCTATATTTTTACACTAATTATGGACGAACTCACTAGTGCATGTTGTTTGCAAATGATATTATTTTAGTAGATGAAACACGTGAAGGAGTAAATGCTAAATTAGAATCTTTGCGGGAAATACTAAAAGGGAAAGGTTTTAGACTTAGTAGAATAAAGATATAATATATGGAATTTAAGTTTAGCAATATTAGACATAATGAGACGATTATTAAGATAGGAGATGACGAGTTACCCGGAACCGAGAACTTTAGATATTAGGATCATTTTTACAAAATGATGGAGGATTAAGAGAGATGTCTTACATATAATATAATTATGATGGTTGAAATAAAGGAGAGTGTCGAGTGTTTTATATGAACATAAAGTACCTCTAAAACTTAAATAAAAATTCTAAAAAATCGTAGTTAGACCTGCTATGTTATATAAAGCTGAATATTGGACTATAACTCGAGCACATTAGCAAAAAATGAGTTACAGAGATGAGGATGTTAAGGTGGATGTGTGAACATACGAAAATAGACAAAATAAAAACTAAGAGCATTAGAGAGAAAGTCAGAGTTGCATCTATTGAGAGAAAACTCCGAGAGACACGTTTAAGATAGTATGGGCATGTACCAATAAATGTTCCAGTTAGGCGATGTGAAAGTATAACAAACACGCATATCAAACGAGGAAGACCAAAAAAGACTTGGTTAGCAATAATAAAATAAGATAAAATTTATTTAAATATAGATGATGATATAGTAGGAGATAGAGCTCAATAACGTAAAAGGATCCATATAGCCAACCTCATCTAGTGGGATAAGGTTTGGTTGTTGTTGTACTCTAATTTCATTGATCCTAATGATATGATACCAACATGGTACTTGGATAGTTTGCTATTTGATCCTTATATGGAGACCTATTTTGACAACCATGGTTCTAACTTCCAAATATAATGAAAAATATTGAACTAAGTATGGTCAAAGCTAGATTGCCATCATCACTTCAGGTTATAAATGACACTTAAATTTCAGAACGGGTAAGGTAATTATCTTATCATTAGGTGAATGAGAACATATTTTTTAATAATGAACACTAATAAAATATATAGATATTGGCCCTAGTCTAATGCAGTTCCTAAATATGTATTCAAGAACATCAACATCTCAGTATATTACTTTAAAAACTGACATCTCGATATGTTCCATCTCCATTAAAAATTTCTCCATCAATGAAACCATGCTATAATATCACTACATGCATTAAAAGTGGGCATGCTGATATTTTTTTATATTCAAATTTTATAGGATATCAATACTATGTTGCAGATCAATAACTTCTCCCTGAAGCAAAGAAACTTCGCAACTTATGGTGGCAAGTAGCATATGCAAAAAGCCTACACAAGTTCTGTACAATGATGAATCTTCAAGAAATTCAAAAACCTACCTGTTTGAGACACAGGATCAAAAGGAGAGCTCACTGAGCTTTGGTGACTTGCTGGCAAGGAAGAAAATACTGATGACCTATCATCAAACATGTTCCTTGTGGTAGCAACTGAGATGGAGTGCCGCCTCGGGGGTGAACCTGGAGGAGTAAGTCTTGGTGTGCCACCAAGTGATGATAAAAAACTAGCTGGTCTGCTCTCTTTAGATCCTGAAATGAGGAGAACAAGGAAAGTATGATAGCAATTCTGATGTGTTTCAAAGTGCTGCATGCATAGTATCTGCATACCATCTACTTCAGCAGAACCACCATGCTCTATAGCAGAATTTCCAGATACAGATAATTGGTTTTGGAGGGAAGACCTATTTGGGGTTAAAACAGTATCCTCATCTGAAATGTGTATCCCAGATCTTAGTCTACAAGTAGACCATGGAATTGATTTTTGAAAATACTAGTATATAAATAATGAAAAATATGCAAATTTTTTGTGACAATTACGACATCTGATAATACCATCAATATTAGAGAAACTAGCTGTTTCTGAAATCTTTGGCGCTACTCTGGCAACAATTCCTTGCTACACAGAAGGAAAGTAATCAAAGCAACTGCTTAGTGGCTACAAGTGGTATGCACTTATGACAAGGAAAATTTAAAAAGGACTAGATATAATATTTCTATTACCAAATACCAATAAAGTATTCATGAAATAAGTGACCAAATCAAGATTTTGAGAATACAAAAATTTACCGGACTGTCATCTTCTTCTTGAAGTGATTGCATGAGTGTCTTCTTGAAAATTTCCAACTACACAAACCAAAATTCAAGAGACTAATGAGAATAAATATACAACGCCAAAGAAAAAGTTGTGATAAGCGGTGGTCAATGATGTACATATAATAATGTGATTTTAGCATGAACTACTCACAAATTATTCATGTGATAGGATAAAAACTTAGATGGTGATGATTATATGTTCACAATAGAAAAATATGCTCTCTGATATAGAGCATGATTATGCTAATCCAGAAGGGAATTTTTCAAACCCTTTATTACGGGATGAAACATATTACCACAGGCAAAGCAGAAGTGAAGTCTGACCCAGTGGTAGATTGTGCTATATTTCTTACAATGTCATCCAAGCATTTGAGCCAATATGCATATAGCTTATTGATCATATGTGAAAACTCGACAATGCTTCATAATTATTAGTGCATTTTCATATTTGTCAATACATTTAATAAATCAAATTGCAGAATATCTATGCTAAAGCATTCTGAACATCAATACAACTTTAGTTTAAGAGCACAAAATGGAATTGACTAATAGCCACTAGGCCATATTTGTCCCAACTATTTTGGTTCCCTATATAAATCTTATCCCTCCATTTAGTTTTATGCAATACTATCTCATTACTTATAGAAAATATAACAAAATAATATGAGAAAACTGAAGGATTTCTAGCATAAGTTCATATTCAGAAGTCAATTTTTTCCTTTTTTATTTTTGCATGATTATTATGAAATTTATAGGATTAAAGAAGGGAACAGATCTTTTTAGATGGGTTCGTGTTAACCTTATCATGCTATGATGCCATTAGAAATTATATATTTATCAATTTAATATTCATGATAGCCTTAGATGGCGTCGGAGATAAGGTAATACGAATGCCTCAATGATACTTCAAGGATCTTAGTTTATTGCTAAATTGGTGAGAAATAAATAATCCTCAGATATAATGTCATTAATACCAATGAGTTGATGTGAAAAGGAAAGATTGACTACATTGTTACCAAGAGAGAGTTGAATCTGATTCAAAATGTCAAGGGACTTAGGTGGGAGGCCTCTTGGCATCTAAGCATCCTTAATAAGTCTCACTTAGTAATAATGTGGGGATAAAAGGTAATTCATCGTCCCCTTCTCAATTCCTTCTTCAATATATATTTCAACATGCCCCTTTAGAATCATTAGAAAAGGTGAGGCCGTTAACTTTGATATCATGTTAAAACTAATCCAACCAAAAATGTCAAGGCTTAGAAAGGAACCTCTTCATATTTAGGCATGCCTATTAAATCACACTTAGCAATGTAAAACTAAGAGGTGGAGTTCCATCCTCCTCCTTGCTTCCTTACTCCCTTTAATGTATTTTAACAATCAAATTCCTAAAATCATTTAATTGATAGTAAGATTAATATGTGGCTATCTTCATAGATAACATACTCATTATCACGGGAAAAAAACCAAATGTAATATGTGATTGAACATAACTCACTAGTTGGCACCGGGCAGGATAGCGATTATCCTATGGGCTGACGAGAAAAGGGAAATTGAGGAGAAGACAAGAAGAACTTTCTAAAAGGAAACTTTTATTAAAATTAGAGGGTTGGTTCCTCTATATTTAAATACGATTATGATATACACCACAACCTAAGACTTAAATAAAGAAAGAAATTACAATTAACAGAAAGAAATTACAATTAACATATCTTAATTCCAATCTTGTAAAGAAAGGAAATAGATTTCTACCCAAAAAGGAAAATAATTAACTTAACGATCTTAACTCAAATCAAGACGCGGATCAAGACAAATCCTCTTTAAAAAATACCAAGAATACGTAAATTACCCTAAATATCTAAAAAATAAAAATTACCAAAACTAACAAAAAACACTGAAAAGGATTTAAATGGTGGAATTTGGGGTTAAAAATTTAGCAGTTACGATTTCACCAATAACAAGCGTAGGTTTTTAAATTCTACACGTGTGGCGACAGACAGAGCCTGATTTCGAGTCACGAGTCAAAAGTTATGACCATTTGAAGTTTGAAGGCTTAAATTGGGCTTCATCATGGGTTGGGCATGCATCAGTCTCCCTGGCTTGAAAAGAACTTGCCCTCGAGTTCAGATTAACTTCATCAGTAACCGTCGAATAAGGAGTTAGGTGCTTCACATTGAAGACATCAGAAGTCTTCATATGACTAGAAAGGCGCAATCTATAGGCATTGTCGTTAATCTTCTGCAATATCTCGCATGATTCGATCTTTCTATCACTTAGCTTATTATACTCTCCAACAAGGAAACGATCACGAGTCAATACAACTCAGACAAATCTCCAATCTTAAAAAGTACCTGTCGACAATAACTATCGACCCGAGCCTTATACTTGGCATTGCTTTCCATAATTGTTAGTTTCACCTGCTCATGAATACCTTGAAGATGCTCTGCCATCTCATCTACTTTAGGATTAATTCGTCCTACACGTGGAACAGGGGCTAAATCTAGAACACCTAATGGATTCCGGTCATAGACAATCTCAGAAGGACTTAATCCCGTGGCCTTGTTTCTCGATCTGTTGTAGGCAAACTCTGCTTGGGGTAATGTCAAGTTTCACTGCTTTGGTTTAGTTCCTGTAAGGCATCTTAAAAGATTGCCTAGGTTCTTATTTACCACCTCGGTTTGTCCATTTGTCTGAAGGTGGTAAGCACTGCTAAAGTTTAATTGTGTGCCTAATTTCCCCCATAAGCTCTTCCAGAAGTGGCTGATGAATTTGGTATCTCGATTTGAAGTCATGGACCAAGGAACGCCATGTAAATGCACGATCTCCTTGAAGTAAAGATAGGCAATTCGAGCAATATCCATAGTCTTCCTGCAAGCTACGAAATGTGCCATCTTTAAGAATCTGTCAACGACAACAAGAATTGAATCTAAGGCTCGTTAGGTGCGGGGCAATCCCAATACAAAATTCATGCTGACATCGAGCCAAAGAGTTTCAGGAACGAGTAGGGGAGTGTACAAGCCCGCATTTGTTAGAACCCCCTTAGACCGCTGGCATACAGAACATTTGTCAACAAAGTGAGCCACATCGCTGGTCAACTTGGGCCAATAAAAATTGGCAGAGATAAGAGCCAACGTTTTATCACGTCCGAAGTGCCCCACATAATAAAGCTCGCTCATAATCTGCTGCCTTAGAGAGCAGTCTGAAATGCACAAATACAACCCACAAAACAAATAACCATTATGCAAAATAAAATCATGTCGGTAACCATCATGTACCTCTTAGAATATCCTTCCGAATGATGGGTCGGCTGTGTACATATCTAGAAAAACCCAAAGCCTGCAATGTTGGTACTCATGGTGATGAGTAATGAAGAACGTTGACTCAAGGCATCTGCAGCACGGTTCAGACTTCCAGCTTGGTGCCTTAGTGTAAAAGTAAACTCTTGTAAGTAAGTCACTCACTTGACATGTTGCCTGCTCAACTTGTGTTGATCATTGATGTACTTTAGTGCTTCATGATTAGTAAACAGGATGAATTCCTTCCGTACTAGGTAGTGTCGAGCTTCAAGGACTGCACAATGGCATAGAACTCCAAGTCATAGGTAGAATAATTTTTCTTAGACTCGGAAAGCTTCTCGCTAAAGAAAGCAACTGGTCGCCCAAACTCCCAACCCCCACCTCACCCCACCCACCCCCAATACCTATGCCGGATGCATCACAGTTGACCTCGAATAATCTGTCAAAATTAGGAAGGGCCAGAACTGGTGCTTCGATCACCCTTTATTTGACTAGTTGAAAGTTAACCTCTGCTTCTTCAGACCACTTGAAATCCTTTCCCTTAAGACACTCGATGATAAGAGCAATCAGAGTGCTAAAATTTCTGATGAATCGGCGGTAGAAAGAAGCTAAGCCATGGAAGCTTCTAACATCGTGCAAGGTCCTCGGTTAAGGTCACTCCAGGACTACATCTATCTTTGTTTAGTCTGCATGTACACCATCAGTAGATACAATAAAGTCGAGGAAAGTTATCCATGTAGTAAAGAACGAGCACTTCTTCTTGTTTACAAATAAACACTCCATGTTCAGCTTTTCGAAGACAGCACGGAGATAATCAAAGTGTGATACCCATGTCGGGCTGTAAACGAGGATGTCGTCAAAGTATACCACCACAAACTTTCCTATAAAGGACCGCAAGACCTGATGCATAAACCTCGTGAAGGTGCTGGGTGCATTGGATCGTCCAAAAGGTATAACCATCCACTCATATAATCCATGTTGCATCTTGAAGACCGTCTTCCATTCATCACCCGGTCTTATTCTGATTTGGTGATATCCGCTTTTAAGATCAATTTTTTAGAAGACCTTAGAACCAAATAACTGATCCAACATGTCGTCTAAGCGGGGAATTAGAAACATGTACTTCCCTGTAATCTTGTTGATAGCTCTGCTATCAACACACATATGCCACGAGCCATCTTTCTTCGATACTAGTAGGGCAGGAACTACACAGGGGCTCATACTCTATCGGATGTGTCCCTTTTCCAACAACTCCTCCACCTAATGCTACAATTCTTCTACTTCCTTAGGGCTAAGCCGATAAGTTGGTTGATTAGGCAAACCCAACCCCGGAACAAGGTCAATCTGATGTTGGATATCTCGCATAGGCAGTAACTCAGAAGGAAGATCCTTTGGCATCAGCTCATCAAAATCCACTTGTAGCTATTGTACTTCAGCTGGTAACTCCGTGTCCATGGTAGGAGCAATGCTTTGGCACGATAGCAAAGCATATACAACTTCATGCTCCACTTCATCTAAAAACCTGGATATAGAAAGCAAATTAGTATTTTTAGCTATCGGAATTGGAGTAGTTCCTTCCCGCCACGGCGCCAACACAATTCTTTTTCCCTTGATGTTAAGGATATAGGTATTCTTATGCCCATCATGAACAGCACTGCAATCATATTGCCAAGGTCGCCCTAATAAAACATGACATATGTCCATAACCATCATATCACACTAAGCACTATTAAAGTATTTGCCAATTGAATAGAAAAAGAGACATCGTTGGTCTACTGTTACCTCACTTTCTTTATTCAACTAAGATAACTTGTAGGGTTTAGGATGACGATCTGTCTTCAGTTGTAATTTCAGATATATGTTCTCACAACTACCATTGTCGATAATCATCTTGCAGACTTTATTCGCGATGGTTCAGGTAGTATGAAAAATATTGGTTCTCAACCAATCATCCCCCTCACCCTTAGGAGTCCGCAAACTCTTACGAATGACCAAGAACGACCAGTCTCATGGCCATCGTCATACATCACTTCGTCTGATGCTTCATACATCAGATCGCCCATTGCTGTTGTATCTTCTATCACATCTTCCTCGATCAACAAGTTTTTGCCCTTTGGATCAATAGAAGAGGGCTTCCTGCATTGGTGTGTCATATGTCCTTGTTCACCACATTGATAACATTTGATAGAGGCTTTAGAGTAGACCTGTGGTGACCGCTGTGGTGCCCACTGCGATGATTGTTGTGGTGGTTGCTGCTATGAAGGCAAGAATTTTGAGGGCGAGTTGGCCGACTATTTTGGTCTCTTCTCCCCACTGGTTTCCGATTTTGTTGCATTTTACCCGCTAGGGCACGCTGAAAAGCCTCTGACACCGTCGAGAGTGAATGAACACTAAGGGCATCTTGCAAGGTCAAGCGCAGACCCCCTAAGTAACGTGCCACCTTCTGCTTCTCCGTAGGTCGTTTTAGGCCATCAGTTGGGAAAAAAAAAAATTTGTATATTTGTTGACCGATCTCGTACCCTGTCTTAATGAGTGAAGCCATTGGAATAGAGTTTAGATGTAGCCATGTAGGCGAAGGGAAGGAAGTGTTCTGTCGTGTTTTCCTTCATATCTTCCCAGTCAATTATTTGGGATTTACCTTATTTGTCTCGAGAGTGCCGCATTTGTTCCCATCATGCTGATGCTCGCCCTTTTAGTCTGATGGCAATTAACTTCACCTTCATCCGATCTAGAACTCACTTGTAGTCGAAGATCTGCTCTACTTCGTTGATCCAGTCAATGAAGTCCTCTGCTCGCAATGAACCAAAAAATTCGGGCAAATCCTGAAATTCGAAGTCTCCAGCAGATTCCTCTCGTCCACGATGTTCCTAAGGAGAGTCCCGCCGGTGATATAGGTTCTCGAAGGAAGACTCAGATCCACGATCTAAAATTTCACAATCTTCAAGATCTCGTGTTGCCATACGCTGGTTAAATCGGCAATTTGCCTTCATAAATCCACAATCGTCATTATGTCCTAGATGCGATCACAGGGCTTAGCTTCCTCCGTCGAAGCCTGCCTGTTGTGGCGACTGCGACTACGACCACGACGACTCGCTATTGGATCTGACGATGACCTTCTCGTGCTCTGATACCAACTAGCGCCAAGCAGGATAACGATTATCATGTGGGCTGACGAGAAAAGGGAAATTGAGGAGAAGATTAGAAGAAGAACCTTCTAAAAGGAAACTTTTATTAAAATTAGAGGGTTGGTTCCTCTACATCTAAACAGGACTCTTATATAGACCACAACCTAAGACTTAAATAAGGAAAGAAATTACAATTGACATATCTTAATTCCAATCTTGTAAAAAAAGAAAATAGACTTTTACCCAAAAAGGAAAGTAATTAACTTAATGATCATAACTCAAATCAAGACACGGCTCAAGACAAATTCTCTCTAAAAAAATACCATGAATACATAAATTACCCTAAATACCCAAAAAAATAAAATAAATTACCAAAAATAGAAGAAAAAAAAAACCCTGAAAAGGGTTTAAACAGCGAAATTTGGGGCTGAAAATTTGGCAGTTACGATTTTACCAATAACAAATGTAGATTTTTAAATTTTGCACGCGTGGCAACAGACAAAGCCTAGTTCCGAGTCTCAAGTCAAAAGTTACGACCGTTTGAAGTTTGAAAACTCAAATTAAGCTTCATAATAGGTTGGGTCTGTATCACTAGTAGATGGGGAAAAGTAACACAACTATGCTTAAGTAAATCAATATGACTTGCACATTAATAAATATGTCATGGTCGGTCCTAAGTCTGGATAAAGGAGGAGGGTTGCGTTTTAAAACTTTGATAAATGTTCTATTAATAGATTCATTAAACTATTGTGATAATGCTAGGTTGTTCCTGGAAGGAACGCGTTGCAGGGTCCGACTGTAACGTCTCGACAAGAACCACTACATCTCCAGAACTCGGGTGTAGAGTTCGCGTTGCAAGGTCCGACTGTAATGTATCAGCAAGGACTCTACATCTCCATGAGAACTTTGGTGTAATGTTAAATAGGCAAGAGTTCTCACACCATATGTTGGATAAGAACAAATATGATAGGAAAACTAATAGTCTAAGATTTGGAACATGGAACATAGAAACCCTCCCTGGTAAATCAATGGAGGTAGTAAATATGATGATTAGAAGAAAAATTAGTATTTTGTGTGGACAAGAGACGAAATAGGTAGGCGAGAAGACAAAGATGATAAAGTACTCGAATTTTAAGTTATAATACAAAGGAAAGAGTAAAGCAAGAAATGATATGGGTATTGTTCTAAATAGTTCGTTAAAGCATAAAGTTGTATGAGTAGTTAGAAAAGGGGATCGAATTATAGCGCTTCAGATAATAATAGCGAAAGAAACTATGAACATAATTAGCGTATATGCACCGTAAGTAGGATTAGATGAAGCTACCAAAATAAGATTTTGGGACGACTTAGATGAAGTATTACAAAAGATTTCGTCAAATTAAATGATTTTAATAAGAGGTGATCTAAATGGGCATGTCAGAATGAAAAATAAGAAATATGAGAAGGAACATAACGGTTATGGGTTTGGAAGGGAAAACTATATTAGGTTTTGTGATAGTATATGACCTTCTATTAGCTAATGCATTGTTTAAGAAAAGAGAAGAACACTTTGTCACGTTCAAAAGTGGAAATAATAAATCAAAAATTAACTTTCTTATAGTTAGGAAAAAGGATAGAAAGATTTATAAAGATTACAAGGTCATTCATGGAGAAAGTTTAACTGCCCAGCATAGATTAGTACTGTTGGATATACGTGTCAAACATAATATCAATAAAAATATATATGACTCCTAGAATTAAGGGGTGGAAGTTAAAGGATTGGAAGCAAAATATATTTAAGGACAAGGTAGAAGTACGAGTATTAGGTGAAATATATGGTGACTCTAATACGACATGGGATAAGATAATATCAAACTTAAAAATAATAGCCAAGAGTGTACTCGGTGAGTCAAAGGGGCATGCACCACTAAATAAGGAATCTTGATGGTGGAATGAGAAAATACAAGAGAAAGTGAAATAAAAACGAATAGTTTATAAGGAATTATATATTTGTAAGAACGAGAAAAATTTTAAAAAATATACAATAGCCAAGAAAGGGCTAAGAAAGTAGTGAATAAAGCAAAGAATGAAACTTTTGAACGATTATATCAAAAATTGGATAGATAAGGGGAAAGAGACATTTATAGAATAACTAAAGTGAGAGAAAGGAAGGCTAAAGATGAATGTAATAGGGTACTAGTAAACGATTGAGAAATAAAAGAGTGGTGGAAGAGGTATTTTATTAACTTTTTAATGAAGGTTTAGGTGACTAACTTAAGTATAGAAATTTAAATTTTTATCGCAGAATTCAGACTTTAGAAGTAGAATAAGCTTTAAATGAGAAGTACAATGGAAAAGTCATTGGACAAGATGATATTCCGATAAAGATATGAAAGTGTCTAGAGAAACAAGGTATTGAATGAATTATAAAAGTATTTAACATGATACTGAAAATAAAAAAAAAATGTCTGATAAATGGAGGATAAGTATTATAGTTCCCTTGTATAAGAATAAGGGAGATGTACAAAATTGTGCAAACTATAAGGGTATTAAAGTAATGAGTCATACCATGAAACTTTGGGGAAAAGTAATAGAATAAAGATTAAGGAAGGAGACCACCGTGATCGAAAATCAATTTGGGTTCATGCATGTAAGGTCGACAATAGAAGCTATATATCTTCTTAGACAACTAATTGAAAAATATCGAGAGCAAAAACAAGATCTTCATTGCCTTAGAAAAAGCTTATGATAGAGTCAGAAATTATATAAAGAATTTTAGAAAAGAGAAGTACTAACGTAACATATATTGAACTAATTAAGAACATATATGAGAATATAATGATTAGAGTAAAGACTTCAGGCGGAATAACTGAAGTATTTCTAATAAAGATAGGGTTACGTCAAGGATCAGCTCTAAGTCTCTATCTTTTTACACTAATTACGGACGAACTCACTATATACATCCAAGATAGTACCGTGGTGCATGTTATTTGCAGATGATATTGTTTGGCAGATAAAACATGCAAAGGAGTAAATACTAAACTAGAATATTGGCATGAAATACTAGAAGGGAAAGGTTTTAGGCGTAGTAGAATAAAGATAGAATATATGAAATTTAAATTTAGAAATATTAGACGTAATGAGACAATTCTTAAGATAAGAGATGATGAGTTGTCCAGAACCGAGAGCTTTAAATATCTAGGATCATTTTTGCAAAATGATGGAGGGATTGAGAAAGATATCTTACATAGAATTCAAACAGGATGGTTGAAATGAAGGAGAGAGTCGGATGTTTTATGTGCCGTAAAGTACTTCTAAAATTTAAAGAAAAACTCTACAAATTCACAATTAGACCTGATATGTTATATGGAGCTGAATGTTGGACGACTCGAGCACATGAGCAGAAGATGAGAGTTGCAAAGATGAGGATGTTAAGTTAGATGTGTGAACATACGAGAATGGATAGAATAAGAAATGAGAGCATTAGAGAGAAAGTTGAAGTTACATCTATTGGGGGAAAACTCCGAGAGACACGTTTAAGTTTGTACGGGCATGTAATTAGACGGCCAATAAATGCTCCAGTTAAGCGATGTGAAACTATGACAAATACACATATCAAAAAAAGGAATACCAAAAAAAGATTTGGTTAGCAATAATAAAATAAGATAAAATTTATTTAAGTATAGATGATGATATAGTAGGAGATATAGCTCAATGGCGTAAAAAGACCCATATAGCCGACCCCAGCTAGTGGGATAAAGGCTTGGTTGTTGTTGTATCATGTAGCAAGTGGAAAAAGAGGAAATATCACAACTATAAAAGGAGTGAAGGTAATGAAAGTTTTGAGTAGAGAATTACGAACCTACCGAACAATATTAGTGTGTTCCCCATTGATTAATTACCATTAAACTAATTGAGATTATTTTCTATGTACTCTCACCAAATAAAGAGAGAGCAAAGTAGTACACAAGAATCCTTTGTCCTACAGATGCTACAGTTGGATTCCCAGTGAAATCTCAGTCTTTGGGAATAAACCATGCCTCATTGTTCCTCAACTGGTTATCGCTCCAGTTATACAAACATTTGACTAGGTCAAGTATCTCCAGTGTATTGAAATCATAGATACTGTAAATCAATCTCATATACTATGATAAAAGTCACCTACATGACACAAGTAGGAAAAAATCTGCATAAGCACACATGATCACTGACAGAGCAGAACAAAAGAACAAATAATAAATGAGAAGAATTAGAAACAAACACACAAAACAAGAATTGAAATACATGAAGCAGTGAAAAGAATAAGTTTCTGAATCAAAGTTGATCGAGAATAAAACCATTCCTGAACAACTAACAACAAAAAATCTAGATCAAACACTTTGGACTGAATTTAAGAGTTTTGCTATGACCCAAAAGTTAGGTCAGGACTGAAGACTTCTCAGTAGTGAAAATTGCAGCCATCAACAGCATAAACTTAGTAATGAAATAAATGTATCAAGCATCTTGATGTTTTTGGGTGATAACTAATAAATGTATCTTGCAATTGTCTACATAAGATAAATAGTCGAGACTAAATTTAAGACCAAAAACTGAAATATATGAGATTTCAATTGAGTCAAAAGATTGTTTTTCTCATTAAGAAAAAAAAAATTGACTACTCTCCTAATGAGATGTTTAAGATTGGATAGTGATTCTCCAACATCCCCTATCTAATTCTTCTTTCTCTAACCGAACTCATTTTCATCGAAGCAAAATGCTCATGCCGTGATTAATAGCAAGACAATATCAATGTCAACCTTTCATAGTCAAGGAAAAAAATATATTAAATGGATGATCAATACCCTACCCTGGACACATCTCGGTTGAGCTTCTTTACAGTGTTGGAGAGAGAAGCGTTATCATTCAAGAGCGTCTCCTGCGAAGACCGAAGCCCATGAAAACCATCCAAAAAACTACAAAAGAGGGACCATCGCCAAGAGGGGGAGGGAAAGGTCTAACCTTTTCGTCCTGGGCGTGGGCGAGCCGTTCGGAGAGCTCGGAGAGGGAAGCCTCGAGCGTCTCGAGCTTGGCGCGGAGCTCTGCGACGAGGTCATCGCGCTCGGAGAGCCGGAGGCGGAGGACGGAGACCTCGGACTCAAGTCCCGAGATGCGGGAGGCTAGGGCGATGGAGGTGATCTTGCGGGCCACGTCTAGCAGCTCGAAGGGGTCGGCAGGCAGCGCCGACAGCACTTCCTCGGGCAGATCGAAGTCGGGCGGCGCGGCCGCCCCTGCCATATGATTTCCTCAGTCCTTTTCTCCTCAATTCTCCTCCTCGATTCTCGTTCCCAAGTCGTTCGTATCAGCTGGAACCGATTGAAACAACTCAATAATTGGCACAAATTCCAGAACAAGATGGAGAAAAAGAAGATTTTTAACACTCGATAATTAAGATAAAAGTTGTGGAGACGATTTGCGCGGATGGATATCTTGTATTCTTGCGGGATTGAGTGCATGGCAGGGAAGGTATGGATTGGTATCGGATTGGGTGGAAGGGGATTGTATGGCTCCGGACCAATTTGGCATCCAGAAGTTGATATTTCATAGTTGAAAATTATATTTTTTTCAACAAATTAACTAAATTTTTAAAATTATTAAATCCCGTATCCTAATCTATTTTTACTTTATATTTACTTGTGCCTACTCCCAATTCAGAAAGATATGGAATTAGGTGTTATATATTTATTTATATTTTTTTTATTATATTTATATTCTTAAAATAATTTTTAAAATTCAAACATATTTAAAAAATTTAATTTATATTTAAAAAATAATTAATCTCAATATGACATATGAAATGATGTTTGTAAATATAAATATAATCAAGAGAAATAAATAAATTATGTCATTTGAGTTCTCTAGTTGAATCTAACGATTTCAATCAAAAATTAATTCATGAACTTAAAGAAATCAGAATAATATAAAATCAAATTTTATATGTTTGTATAATTCTTCTCATTATATTTATATCCTTATATATTATTTCCATATGTGATATTGAGAGTGATAATTTTTTAAACACGAATCATATTTTTTTAATTGAGTGTTATAATGTAGCAACAGTAATCTGAATAGATTTAAAAATGAAATTGGATTTAATTTGATAATTTTAAATTTTACCTATATGATTTGGTATTTGATAATTTTAACTATGATTAAGTAGTTTACCGTATATTTCAGATTTGAATTCCAAAACTACGTTAACGTATGATTTTGCAATTTTAATACAAGAAATATGATTAATTTCTTTAATCACCTTATTCGAGAAGGAAATTAGTACATACGATAAATTAATTAGAATTATTTAATTGTGTTTGGAACAATCCCCAACTAGCCTAGATTCTACCAGATAGATTCCAAATCCCATTTCGGGTTATATTATGCAATTCTCAATAGGATTTTTATATTTGTTACAATTGTCTTCTCTAACGTAATAATCAGAGGTTGATTCTCAAAAACTGATGATTTAGATTTACATTATTATATATCTGACGCCTGTGCACCTACATGTACCTCCCTCTATATCCGTTGAATTGACACTAGTGGGCATTAATGTAGCGGATCTACATTTATATTTGTTACAATTGTCCCAGGTTGGTATCGAATTGTCACTCAGGTATTCACAATTCGATTCTCAACTAGATATATTTATAAGGTTTTTTCTCTAAATGGGGTGCGCAATCCAAATGAGACCCATAACCACAAACTACTGGACTTCTGGGTTGTCTGCCACGAGCACTTCTCAATTTATCTTAGCGGGTCGACGAAAATTTTTTATAAAATCAAACCAATCCCAAATTTAATGTTGTCTGGTTCCATATTTTTTTTATATTTGCTATAATTTTCAATAGAAACAAGAAAGCTATTGATACGGGTTATGATGAGTGGACTTAGAAGGTAATGTGACGGTCAAAGTTCAGGTGAGGAGACGGTCAAAGTCAATGTAAGGTGACAGTCATACTCTTAAAGGAGTAAAATCCCTTCATCCGATTTTGATTTAATCACCTAGTGCTAAGCTTTTCAGATTCCACCAGACCGAGTTATAATCCGGTCGGGGAAAGATAATCAACCCTTAAGCTAAACGAATCGAGGAGTCTAGGATCTCAAGGGCGGCCAGATCTTAAGATAATCAAACTTAAGGTCGTTTGGCCATACATATCAGTCGGAATAACTGACTCACGTCGTAGCATATCAATCATAAGTAACAATGTGCATGTGCATCCGTCCAGTCTCAAGGTCATATGAGTATACATACCCAGTGGCGGATCTAGACAAATATTTAAAGGGGTGCTCAAAAAAGAGACTAAAAATATTTTTTACTATCAAATAAATATATCAAAAGATAAAAGTACTGAATTAATAATGTTAATGATACAGATATAAAAACATGTGCATACCAATAAAGTAATTATTTTTTGATACTTGAATATCAGATCCGGACATACAAACAAGAGGAGGCAATTGTACCCTACGAGTGTTCATCTATTGAAAATGTTGTAAAATTTGTTCATTTTCAATTGTGGCAAAAATATCCTTCTCGATGTATACTATCAAACTGTCATTCATCCACTCATCCCCCATCCTATTACGAAAATCAGTCTTGATAATTTTCATAGCAGAAAAAACCCTTTCAACAGAAGCAGTTGCAACTGGTAAAACCAATGCTAACTCGATCAAACGATAAACCAATGAAAAAACTGTATTATTGCCCGTTTCAACCATCTTTTTAGCAAGACTTCCCAAATCTTCAATCATAGAAAATTCACCTCGCACATTTTGAATGTAAGTCTCAAGTTGGTCCTCAAGTATTACACGATCAGTCAATGAAAAGTCCTCCGGATAAAGTTCAGCAAGGCGGAGTAGCTTACTAATATTAAATTGAGAAAAAGAGTCCTTTGGATCTAAGCAAACAATGCAAGTAAGTACCTCCGTACTTGATTCTGAAAACCGATTATTCATCTCTTGAACCATCATATCAAGAACCTAATATTGTAACAATAAAAAAAATGAATAAAAAACATTATTAGAAAATTAAAATTTAATAAAATAATTAGAAATAATACCTTACAAAAAATTTCAACACGATAGTGATGAATATTAGTAATCATTTGTCCATTACGTCTGCTGCGACCACGAGTTCTCATATTTTCTTCCATATTCGGTATTGGGATCATATGGTTACTACAAAATTTGTTGACGGCATCCAAAAAATTCTCCTATCCTTCCTCTCTCAATTTTTGTAATCGAACTTTCATTGTCTTGATCAAACTGATAGCTAGTACAATGTTTTGATCCTTTTGTTGTAAGGCAAGTGACAATTCATTTGTGATTCCCAATAAAGATTTCATCAAATGCATCACAAACACAAATTCATAACTCTCCATCTTATCAATCAAACTGGCGGCGATATTATTATTATCATCATTAGTGCCATCATCATACATATTTTCAAGCACTTGTAAAACAGAAGTCCATGTAGACATCAAACGGATAATAGTCATGTAATGTGAACCCCAATGAGTATCCCCTGGTCGTTTTAAACTGATCTCCTGATTTTTTCCTTTACCACTAACAATATCTCCTTTCTGCAAACATTCTACAAGTTTATCATGTTCAAGTTATCTATGTTAGTTAGAGTCCCAGAGCCAATCATTTGATGATTGTATTATGGATTTATTGTATCATATTCTTATATATAAATAAAGGCATTTGTTTTTGGTTATTATACTTACTTGTATTGGTGCCAAATAAACTAAGTATAATAGCGTCCTTGAGTAGAAGGTTCTCACCTATATCAATCGGTTAGTTGAACCGATAGTGAGATGATATAGGGAACACTACTCTTAATCATTCCTAGTCTAGTGTTAACATTCAGGGACAATGTTAATGCAATAAGACTAGCATGTAGGTCAACTCGATGACTTGATCTCATAAGTCATGGATATAGAGATATCAAGTTGACACATGGGTATGCATTGGAGAATGTATACTGAATGACCCGCCTTGAGAAAGTATCATGGATCGTTATATGAGTGTCATATACTTTCTCATGTGGCTATTTGTATAACTACTAGTCCTTAGACCTGAAGTCACCATGGTTCCCTACATAAGGAGTTATGTACTTTGGTTTCGTCAAACGTCGCCCATAACTGGATGGACTATAAAGGCGATTATTGGGTATGTAACGAATTATGTAGAGGGATGTGAGTGATGTAGATGGGATCTATCCCTCCTATATGACGGGAGCGACATCGATATTCTTGATAGAGTGAGACCACGAAGTGCATGACCATGCCCAAATGAGTCAATATGAGATATTGAGCTCATTTTATTTAGTGAGTCTACTTGGAGTTCAAGATTTAGATTGATTAGAGGATGACACGGTCTATGCCTCACATTGATCAATCTAGATGTCTTGGATAGAAGGACACTTGTCATATATTGTGAGGAGTCACAATTAGTAGTCACAAGGTAATGTTGGATCTCAACATTCTTGTAACTTGGGTAGTAATGATGTGTTGCTAGATATCGCTCATTACTTATGCTTCTAAATGGGTTTAGGGGCATTGCCAACGTTACAAGAACCTATAGATCCACACTAAGGACAATTAGACGGAGATTAGGTTCATATGATGAACCAAGAGGATTAGATTCATGTGATGAATCAAATTGGATTAAGAGTAATCCTAATTGGGCTAGTTGAGTTGGACTCAAGTTGATTCATGTGTTCAATGAGTCTAATTTAGATTATGACTCATTGAATCAATTTAATTAAATGAATTAGATTCATTATATTAAATTGGCTTGAATTAAATGGTTGGATTAAATCAACCATGAGAGAGATTAAGTCAAGTTTGACTTGACTTGAGAGGAAGATAAAGAGTCAAGTTTGACTTGACTTTGTGTCACCTCATTGGTGAGTTGGCATTGAGTGGGCCAATGATGATGCTCCACATCATCATGGTTACTTAAGTAGGATGCCACCTCATGGGAGGTACCAAGAGTTGTGACTCTTGGCATTCCATGGAGGTTACAACACCTCTTAATGTGGTCGGCCACATGAATTGCATTAGTGAGTTTTCATTTTGAGTAATTCTCAGTAATTCCATCATCTTCTTCCTCAAGCTCTCCCACTCCTTTCTTGGCCGAACACCATAGGTGCTAGCACACCTTTGTTTGGTCCCCTCCACCTAATTTTGTTCGTGTGGATACTTGTAGAGGGTTGTCTACTTTAACAATCTTGAGATCCGGCAAACCGTTGGACTAGCGGGATAGCAAAGGGCATCACATTGAGGGTAACACTCTTATCTAGTGTAGATCTAGACTTTAGAAACTCGTACTCGTATTTTGTTTTATTTTTCCTTCGCACGGATCTGGTGGCGGGGGTTTCGGGGTTTCCGCGACGCGAAAAAGCGGTTTTCGCAGCTCGAAAAATCCAACAGTCTAAACTTATCTTTTCTTTTGCATGAAGCTCCAGTAATATTCACAATCATAGTAACATATTGGAAGAAATCACTCACAATTCGATTGCTTTTAGCACCTGCAACAACAACTAGTTGAAGTTGGTGAGTAAAACAATGGACATACCTTGCAGATGAATTTTCCTTCAATATGAGAGCCTTCAATCCATTATACTCACCTCGCATATTTGAAGCTCCGTCATATCCTTGACCTCTTAATCTTGATAATGACAACTTATGTTTTGCAAACAATTCATCAATAGCCTTCTTCAACGAAATAGCAGAAGTATCAGACACATGTACAATAGCAAGAAATCTTTCAATAACACATCCATGTTAGTTCACGTATCTTAAAACAACTCTCATTTGCTCTTTGACTGAAATGTCTCGACACTCATCAACCATAAGAGAAAATATATTGTCTTTCATATCATTAAGAATGAAATTTGTGACTTCAGCAGCACAAGCCCGTGTTAAATCCTTTTGAACTGTTGGAGATTTCATTTGGTTGTTTCTAGGGGCATTTTCATTCATTGTCTTAGCAACCTCGTCATTTCTTTGGGTATACCACTCAATCAATTCAAGAAAGTTACCTTTATTTGAGGAACTCAATGACTCGTCATGTACATGGAAAGACAAACCTTGTTTCAAAAGAAAGCGTGTAACATCCAAAGTTACCGTTAATCGAGTGCTATATGCAATCTCCATTCCACGTCCCTGTGCTTGTAGCAAATGTGACACACTTTGTCGTTGATTTTGAAAAGCCTCAAGTTGTGTTCTTGCATCATTGTGAGCACTAGCTACACCACCAACATGCGTATTAAATAATTCCATTGCTTTTCTCCAATTATGCATCCCTGAATTAGTAAATGCCTCATCTCCAACTCGACATCCTCTATGAGAATTTTTAAAGAGATAGCACCAAAAACAAAAAACTGCATCTTTTGATATACTTCTATGTTCTTTACCAAATTGCCTTTGGGGATAACTATGACCAAATGATTGACAAGGTCCTCTAATCAAATATTCTCTTCGAATCTGATCTCTAATTGAAACATCAAATTCATTTATTGGTTTGCGTAGCCCAGGGTCACTAACAAAATCATCCTGGTTGAATTCAACACGGGAATATTTTTTCTTGCTATTTTCTTCCATAGAATTCTTAGAAGACTCAACACTTCATTTTAAAATTTTCTCCATAACCTATATCAATTCATCAAAATTATTGATTTATGCAATCAACATAACAATTGAACACTACCAAGTATAAATCATGAAATTAGGAATAAGATGAAATAAGGAACAAGACTCACCTAAAATTGAAGGGATTTTGCTTGCTGTGGAGGAACGGCGGCGGAGCACAGTGGTAGCGGCGTCAACGGAACAGGCGAAGTGCCTACAACATTCAAATGGTGCATTCAAAATTAGAAGTTCTATGTTGTCCAACAACATTTCACAAGTTGCTTATTCAACCGACAATATAATACACAGTTAAAAGTCGAATCAGGGATAATCGAGTTAGAAACACCAAAGAAGCATGAGATTTTTCTTAGTTGACCTGGTCATTCTTGTCTTCTTCATTAGTTAAAAAAATTACATCCAAAGCTCAACACCAATGAAGTAGGAGAAAAACAGAGTTCATATCATCATATGCAATTATCAAATGAAGCAGCTAGAATCAGGTGGATAATCGACTTACCTACAAGGACACAATCAGAAGAATAGACTTTGATCTTTTTAGATGAATGAATGTTAAAGATCTGAAAGTCAAAAAGATTGCATCTCAAGAGTATTCCCAGTGGAGTCAACTTTACTTCAGTGTATGTTTTTGCTTTGTTCTACTCGTGATGATGAAATATTAAAACAATGGGAATAGTAGATGTTCAAGATTGTGCTAGATGCGATTTTATTGTCACGAGGAAGATGGTACTCGAAGGATTATGAAACTCATGTTGAATCTAATTAACATATGTAGTTAACATTCAGATGAACCTAGCAAGATTTAAACTTACTGCACCGACGGATGCAAAAGGGCGCGAGGGGGTGAAGAAGAAAGGGTGCTCGGCGGCTTGTCTTTGGTTTTAAGAAGAAAGGCTGAAAGGGTGCTCGGCCTCAGCGGAAAAAGAAGTCGGCTACTGGAAAAAGGTTAGGGCAGGGATCGGGCAATGAGAAGGAGGAAAGTTATTTTTAATGTTACTTTTGAAAAGAGTCCAATAAATTTTAAAAATTACAAGAAGGTCCTTTAATTTTTTTTTTAATAATCACTTCACTTATTTCCAGAATCAAGGGGGGTGTAGAAGCACCCCCTCGCGCTCCCTTGGATCTGCCGGTGTACATACCCTAGTCATATAAAAATCCGGTCGAGCAAGGACATGACGTAGTTCGACTCAATATATCAATCAAGCTTATCAAAACATAGCTGCCTCTCTCAGTAGCCCATTATAAGCTGAAGCGAGAAAAGGACGATCGGACCTGTAGCATCTATCCTCACATTATCACACAAGCAAGATTTTAGCAAAGCAGATGTTATCAGAAGGACTTCTAAAGAGCATGGGGCACTATATTATTTCTCAAGCATATTTCTAATGTGACTAAGATATTATAACACCATCAAACGAATATCTCAAAACTGTGCAGAATATAATAGAGAGGCTTAATGACAGATCAAGATACATGCAGGACAATATACGGCAAAGCATATAATACAAAATGCAATCGAACAGTCCAATAGAAGCTGTCAGCTTAAAGACCGGCTGAGATATATTTAATAGATTACATCATTTTAACAAAGTGGTTGACTTAAAGACCGTCCAAGACCTATACAGTCAACAACACCATCCTAACAGGGCAGCCGACTTAAGAACCGGCCAGATTATATTCAGTTGACAACAGCATCTTAACAAAATGGCGAGTTGAAGGATCGATCGAACCATATTCAACAAACAGTATCCTGACAACTTGTCATAATATATAACAACTTTGCGTCAAAGGATATTCTTCTAGAAGCTTCTTTAAGAACCATCGTGTCTCCCATCAGCAGACCAGCAATAACAGTATATTCCTTCGACAACCCCAACAATAAAAGAAGTTGTAAACAGTCACTGACACATTATGATGAATTACTTAACAAACTTTGACACATTTCATCACCTCATAATCGCGGAGGTTATGTGAGGTGGTATATTATAAGGGAGTCATCTCCGTGATAAAGGTACGCTCACTGCAAGGTTCTAAAATTCGCTAGGCGCTAGTCGGGTGGCAGACCAGCGTCTAGGCCGCCTAGGCAAGGACTAGGTGCCGCTAGGTGGATTCCTCGGTATCCCTTGTTTTATGTGGATTGTGGACAATGTCATATGCAAATGTAAATGTTGTCTTAAACAATTTCATAGCAATGGAGATCTAACTATGTATGCTGAAATAGATGCATAATTTCCAATACCAAAAAATGAAAACTATAAAAGAAAACTAATAGTTTTGTGCAAAAAAAATATGACTCAGTAAATACAAGTAAAAGAAACAGTTGAACAGTAGAACATGCAGTAAATTATCATAATCATGTAGTAAACAGTAAAACATATATCCAACTTGAATTTTAAAACCTTGCTATAAGCTAAAACAACTTTAGTGGTGGAAAACATTAGAAAATAGTAGCAATAGTTCAATTCAAGATTATATCATTGTTAATCAGTAACCACTAAGCAAAATATAATTATTGAATAACATAAATTATGTCTTAACAAAATGAGTTCAAAATTACACAACTAATAATATCTCATAGACTCATATTTATTCTACTTCTTGTTCTCCATAATTTTCAATAACTTGTTCTTCATCGGACACAAACTCAATATCATTATTGTGATCCTCCTCTTCTTCTTCGGATGCAAAATCATCTTCATAAAGTTCTCTCACTCTAGAGCTTCTTCGGGGTTGTAGATTTTCATCTACTCCACTTGTTTCATCAACCATTTGCTAAGTAAGCCCAGAACCTAGTTCAATTTCATCATCTTCCCCACCATCTACAATCTAACCTTGTGCATATGAAGCATCTTTTGCAAGAAGAATATCGACATTCCTTTCTTCTTTTTTTTTTGTTCAACAATCTAGCATTAAATTGGACAAATACTAGATTGTTCAACTTGTTGGCATCCAACCTATTTCTTTTCTTTGTATGAATCTAAAAAAAAAGAGAAAGTAAATATTATAGTTAGTACCTGAATATAGAGTATAGACATTAAAAATTATAACCGATTTAATTAAAGACTAAAAGTTTAAAACTTACTCCTTCAAATGTACTTCAATTTCTTTCACACCCAAATGAACTTATAGTTAAGGAAAGTATCCTTAATGTCACCCTTAGCAAGTTAGGTGTGTGAGCACCACATGTACTCCACCATGCACATGGATTAAATGTATCATCATTTTTTTCACATGTTTTTGCTGCCAATGTTTTTCCAAATAACCCAGTCTTATCTCTATATTTTGAAAATTTCTTGTTAATAATTATATCTTGTAGATCTAACTCGTTGGCATCTAAAGTTTCCATGCATTCAAAAATCCCCATTGCGACCTCCTCATAAAGAGCAATAGAACTATCTTTATAGCAAAAATAAGGATTCAACAAAAAAGTAGTGGTATGCAATGATGTATCAAGTCTATCCTTCATTTTTTTACTCAATAATGACTATGATAAGCTGATAATTTGATTTCACGTTGTTTAGAGCCACCTTGATATCTTCTTTAGCTTGAAGAAGCTCCCCATATAGAAACTCCATCGATGGCTTTCTATCTCCATCTACCAATCGAAAAACTCTTACCAAAGGAGCAAATATTTTCAAATAAAGTGTCACACCATTCCAAAAACTCATGCTCATCACTGCAAAGTAAGTCAATTTTCCTTTGTTTGTTTTTGACCATTTACATTTTTCCCACATATCACTTATAAAAATGACCCTTAAACTAGCTTTTTTTTTCAATCAAACTTTGCAATGTGAGAAAATTTGATGCAAATCTGGTAACTTCTGGTCGGACTATGTCTCTCTTCTTCGTGAAACTTCTCATCAATGACAAAGTCTTATGGTGAGCATAGATGAAAAAGGTAAAAGACTTGGATTGCTCAATAACCTTTTTATATCGTGGGAGTTTGCCAATACTTTCCAGCATGAGATTAACCGTGTGAGTTATACATGAACTCCAAAAAATCCTAGGTCGTTTTTTTCTCATCAATTTAGCTGCAACCATATTGTTGGTGACATGTTAGGACCTTCGGACGCGGCTAGAGAGGGGGGGGTGTGAATAGCCGACCCCAAATTCACGTTTCTTCCTACAATTTGAGTTAGCGCAGCGGAAATAAAAAGTAGAAATGAAAATGGAGAAGATCAAACCTCAAACGCGACGATATAACGAGGTTCGGAGATGATACTCCTACTCTTCGGCGTGTCCGTAAGGTGGACGAATCCTATCAATCCGTCGGTGGATGAGACCCCGGAGAACCGGCTAATAAAAACTCCTTCTGGGTGGAGAAACCTCGCCACAATCTCTCTTGCAACAGCAATATCAGCGTACAAGAAATACAGCAAGAAGCCAAGAACAATATGAATGTAAAAACACTAGTTTGCTTGCCTTCTTGTCGACTGTTGATGAAGCAGCAACTTCACGGAGGCCAACCACAGTAGCAACTAGCAGTTGGAGACCCAACCGAGGGAAGTTCACACGAAGCTTCAGTAATGGAGAGCTCAACAAAGCTCAGATCGCAAGGAACAAGAAGGAGCCAGCAGAAGTAGCAGTCCCAACAGTAGAGGCCCTCTTATATGAACCTGCGAAGAAGAAGACACAGACAGAAATCTAGCCGCTGTGTCTCAACGGCTAGACCTGGACCGATCAGGCTCCACCCTGATCGGTCCAGGATGGATCTGATCGGTCAGGGGACCGATCAGGCCCTAGGCTGATCGGTCCCCAGACCGATCAGCGAGTTGGTTGCGAGCCTTGATCGGTCTGTGGACCGATCAGGCCATTCCTTCTCCCAATCTGTTTGGTTACTGATCGGTCACCAGATCGATCAGATGACCCAGTGTATCACTGGATCGGTCAGCAGACCGATCCAATTTCCCAGCCTTAAACCTAAAGCCTTCCTGATCTAGAGAACGAGCTACCGAGCCCTCTCCGACTTCCACGTCCGGTCCAGAGAACGAGCTACCGAGCCCTCTCTGACCTAGTCCAGAGAACGAGCTACCGAGCCCTCTCTGACCTAGTCCGGAGAACGAGCTACCGAGCCCTCTCCGACTCCATCCAGTCCAGAGAACGAGCTACCGAGCCCTCGCGATCGTAGAAGGGTGGAATCGTGACGTCTTCTCCAAGTTGATCCATTCTCTAACTCGTGCTCCCCCGGGTGTTAATCCGACGAAGAGCGACCTCGCTCTGATACCATTTGTTAGGACCTTCGGACGCGGCTAGAGAGGGGGGTGTGAATAGCCGACCCCAAATTCACGTTTCTTCCTACAATTTGAGTTAGCGCAGCGGAAATAAAAGATAGAAACGAAAATGGAGAAGATCAAACCTCAAACGCGACGATATAACGAGGTTCAGAGATGATACTCCTACTCCTCGGCGTGTCCGTAAGGTGGACGAATCCTATCAATCCGTCGGTGGATGAGACCCCGGAGAATCGGCTAATAAAAACTCCTTCTTGGTGGAGAAACCTCGCCACAATCTCTCTTGCAACAGCAAGATCAGTGTACAAGAAATACAGCAAGACGCCAAGAATAATATGAATGTAAAACACTAGTGTTTTCTCCGATCGTTGGGAAAGCTAAGACAAGCCATGTCCAACAAACAAAGATCAGTTGGAGTCCAGCCGAGGGAAGCTCACACGAAGCTTCAGTAATGGAGAGCTCAGCAAAGCTCTGATCGCAAGGAACAAGAAAGAGCAAGAGCCAGAAATTCGCTATACTGTAGAGGCCCTTGATTTATATGAACCTGCGAAGAAGAAGAAAGAAGAAATCTAGCCGTTGTGTCTCAACGGCTAGACCTGGACCGATCAGGGACCGATCAGGCTCCACCCTGATCGGTCCAGGATGGATCTGATCGGTCAGGGGACTGATCAGGCCCTAGGCTGATCGGTCAGGGGACCGATCAGGCCCTAGGCTGATCGGTCCCCAGACCGATCCCAACTCTCACAGAGAGTTGGTTGCGATCCCTGATCGGTCTGTGGACCGATCAGGCCCTAGGCTGATCGGTCCCCAGACCAATCCCAACTCTCACAGAGAGTTGGTTGCCAAAGCCCTGATTGGTCTGTGGATCGATCAGGCCATTCCTTCTCCCAATCTGTTTGGTTACTGATCGGTCACCAGATCGATCAGATGACCCAGTGTATCACTGAATCGGTCAGCAGACCGATCCAATTTCCCAGCCTTAAACCTTAAAGCCTTCCTGATATAGAGAACGAGCTACCGAGCCCTCTCTGACCTAGTCCGGAGAACGAGCTACCGAGCCCTCTCCGACTTCCACGTCCGGTCCAGAGAACGAGCTACCGAGCCCTCTCCGACTTCCACGTCCGATCCAGAGAACGAGCTACCGAGCCATCTCTGACCTAGTCCGGAGAACGAGCTATCGAGCCCTCTCCGACTTCCACGTCAGGTCCAGAGAATGAGCTACCGAGCCCTCTCTGACCTAGTCCAGAGAACGAGCTACCGAGCCCTCTCCGACTTCGTCCGGTCTAGAGAACGAGCTACCGAGCCCTCTCTGACCTAGTCCGAAGAACGAGCTACCGAGCCCTCTCCGACTTCCCATGCCAAGCTTCCATACTTGGACTTTTCCCCGTGCCAAGCTCTCTGCTTGGACTTTTCTCGTGCCAAGCTCCCTGCTTGGACTTTTCCGTGCCAAGCTCCCTGCTTGGACTTTTCCGTGCCAAGTCTCCATACTTGGACTTTTCCCGTGCCAAGCTCCCTGCTTGGACTTTTCCGTGCCAAGTCTCTATACTTGGACTTTTCCCGAATCAGGTCAACACAAGTCGGGTCAACCAGGTCAACCTTGACCAAAGGTTGCACCCACAATCCCCCAAGTTCCTATTCTTGTCAACCATCAAAATATAACTTCTCTATTCTTGTCAAACATCAAAATATACCTCGAGTCAGGTTAACTCGAGTCGGGTCACCCAGGTCAACCTTGACCTAAGGTTGCACCAACAATTATCTGTTACAATCTGAATAATATTCTGAGCTCCTACTTGTTCAACACACTTGTCAACATACTCAAAAATAAGTTCAGCTGTATGTGCCTCATCTGAAGACTCCTTAGACTCTAAAAATGTAGTACCCTCCTTGCAATTAACACACAAATTTAAGATGCTTCTTCTTTTTCTATCACTCCATGCATCTGTCATGATCGAGCATCCATTCTTTGCTCCTTCTTCTTCATGTTTCTTCAGTAATTGTTTTGTTCTTTCAACTTTGGCTTTCAACAATGCCTCCCTAAGTTGATATTGAGTTGGAGGCTTGAATCCTGGTCCAAATTGACTCACTGCCTCCATTAGTTGCTTGAAGCTATCATTATCAACAACATTGAATGAGATTCCATTTTCATAAACTCATCTCCCAACATATTGTTGAACTTGTTGAGTTCTCTCTTTGAAAAGAGTCTCATTTATATTTTTTTGGCGAAGCACTTTACTTCCACCGGAGCCTGCATTTTCTGGAGCAATTGCCAATGCATATCTATCCATAGTGTCAAGTGGAAGAGGTTTTTTAATTCCACCAATCCCTTCAATTTCAAGACCTTCTTCATCTAAAGAAATACCCACCTCTGCTCTACAACTTTGTTCTTCCATTATTTTGTTCTTCTTTCTATTCCTCCCTTCTAAAATAGCCTATTTACACTTATTTTTGTCTTCTTGAGATGTTTTTTGACAACCATATCACTAAAAAAAACACTTGTAAAGGAGCGGTTGTTTAGGAGTGGTTTTAATACCGCTCTTGAAACTCGACCAACTAAATCGGTTTGAACTAAACCATTTCTATTATCTGGCCTTTTAGGAACAATTATGAAACCACTCTTATTGCATAGCTTTAGTATCGATTCGAAAGAACCGCTACTATAAACCGCTCTTAATGATACAACTATTAGAAACAATATTAAAATTGTCGATATTAGCTACTTTTAGTAGCGGTTCTGAGTAAAATGTTGCTACTAATTATTTCTATTGCTCCAACTTCTAGGAGCAATCTTCAAACCGCTCATATTGGATTCTTGGAACAAAAGCTTGTGTAAAGTGTTATTATAAACCATTGTTATTGCTCTAGTGGTTTAGAATTGATTTTTAAACTGCATCTATTACATAGTTTTGGCGTTGATTTGCATAAACCACTCTTATTGATAAACTTTTAGAAACAATATTGAAACTGGCAATTTTGGATACTTTTGGCAACCATTCTGTGTCTAACATTGCTACTAACTATTTCTATTAAAATAACTTCTAAGAGCAATTTACAAACTGTTCACATACATTCGGATACCCTGTACACTCAGTCAGGCACTGGAGTCAGATATGGGAGTTAGGTAGCATAAAATTACTCTCTCAAACTACCTCTATTTCTTATAACAATATCCTAAAATATTCATTTCTTTATTCAATAGAATCACCTTAACCATGTGATCATTGTTAACTTAGAATTTTTATGATCTTTATTTATAGGATAAAAATCAAATTTAAATAAATTTTTTAATAAAACTTATTAAAAATAAGAAAAATTTAAATTTGATTTTTTATTTTTCAAATTTTAATTTAAATTTTCTTAATAAGAGTATTTATATAAAAAATTTGACCATGTACCTAGTATTTGAAAACGGTACAAATTATTTAATATTTAATATAGTTATAGATATTTATACATTTATATTATTTTTCTTTTATTCAAATTAAATTAATCATATATGACTAAAATATTATTTTAATATATAAAACGCAATGCAAACAAAAACAAAAAGGGAGGGGTGTTTTCTTAAAATTTAAAAATATATTATATGATCATTTAATTTTTATTGATGATTTTATGCTCTTTTCAATTTTCACATAGATGAAAAAATATTTTCTCAAAATTAATTAAAATTACACCGTGTTTCAAATTTATTTAATTTTATAGTATTTTTTATTTGTACATTATATATTATAGGAAACATATAATTTAAATTTTAATTGCATGCCCGCTTAGAATTGGAATTATAGTAAGTGGATTGATTTTAATACTAAATTTTAATTAATTAAAACCTAAGTTTTAATTAACTATACATCTATTATTCTGTTAGTTATTCTGTCACGCGACGCCTTGCCAAGCAACCACGGCGTTGCCTTTTCCTTTCTTCCATTCTTCCTCTCCTTCGTGAGTGCACTCGTCGGCATTATCCTGTCGAAGCCACCACGCAATCATGTCCTGCTACGGTCAGCCACCTGCTCGTCGGCATATGACAAGTTGAGGCTCACCACTCGACATATGCCTTTAAAATTACATTTTTTTTAAATGGGAAGGAGGCCTATTAAATTGTAATAGTTAAAATATCTCTATATTAATAAGGGTCAAAATCAATTTGCTCCTTATGATTTTTAAGGATCTAACACTCTATCTACGTGGCAATAGTGTATTGGATAAAACAAGTGTCATGGATCAATTATGATTTTAATATTATTTACCATTGGATTAAAGTCAATCCAATGGTTGAATATTGCATCGCTCAAATTAGAAATGTCCTTTCTTTCCTATTTAAATGCACACCTCTTTTCATGGCGCGTCTCTTTCTTTTCTACTTAAACACACACCCCTTTTCATCACACACCCTTTTCATCACATCCAACCCTAATCTCACATTCTTCTACTAACGCATGCCCCTTTTCATCGCATCTAATCTCACATTCTTCTACATATACATAATGGTGTTTCAGACGAAGCAGATGGTGCGAAGTCTACTGGCAGCAAGGTGCCTAGGAAGTCAGATCCCGCGACTAGTGGCGTAAAGAAGCCACACCACTTCTTTCCAGGCATGGTGGTGTTGAGGGAGAGATCCGAAAGTACCAGAATAGCACGGAGTGGCTGATCCGGAAGTTGTCGTTCTGGCAACTGGTGCATGAGATCGCGTAGGACTTCAAGAGCAGATGCTACAATTCCAACCGCCCTATGAAGCTGAACATTGACAACTTCCTGCACCAGCCATGCCTCCATGCCACAACCTGCAAGACCTCATTGGTGAGCTTTGCTTTCTCCTTCAAATTTTAACTCAATCACTAGCAATTAATCTTGCTAAAACTATGACTCCACTACTCTATCTCGTGCGGGGGAAAAGATCCATGTCCTTGTCGGGTCGGGATCGGTAATGCAAGTGATGACATACACGACGTTGCAATGGTCGAGGATGAGCTCTTTGATGACCTCTCCGATGACGACATGCAAGCAGGGGAGAAGGAGGCGGTTGAACATAGAATAGGTGAGGGCACTGGAGAGGAGCTTCGAGCTATAGGGAAACAAACTGGAGTCAAAGAGGAAACTGCAGTTGGCTACAACGATTGGGCTACATCTAAGGCAAGTGGTCATTTGGTTCCAGAACAAGAGGGATGCATCTCTGAAGAATATACAATTAGATTATTTTCTTTAATGAGTTGAAAATTATTTTTACACCTATTGGGCTCTAGTTGAAAATTATTTATACATCTAATGAGTTTTAGAGCTAGAGTGATTTGAATTGTTTCTAAATTTTAATTTTAACAATGTTTTGAAGTACTCTTATACTTATGGCATTTATGTGTGGTTTGAAATTACTCTTAAATTTCAAGAATCAACCTTGTTTCGAAAGTGTTCTTTAACCACGTTTGAAGTGTCCTTATACCCATGATATTTAAGAGTGGTTTGAACTCACTCCTAAATTTTTAGCATCAATAGTGTTTCAAAATTTCTTTTATATATATGGTGTATAGGACGGTTTAAAATTGTTCTTATATATAATGTGTTCTATAATGGTTTGAACTGTTCCTAAATTTCAAATTTTAATAGCATTTTGATGTGCTCCTATACTTGCATTTAGGAGCGTTTAAAACCACTCCTTAATGTCTAGCATTAATAGCGTTTCAAAATCACTCTTATATCTATGACATACAGAAGTCGTTTAAAATCATTCTAACACCTAAAGAGTTTAAGAGTGATTTGAACTGCTCCTATATTTATAGCTATAGAAGTTGTTTGAAATCGTTGTTATGTGTACAGCGTGTAAGATCGATTTCAAATCGTACCTATAAAGTATAATAAGAGCGATTTTTTAATTTTTATCAACGGTTACAAAAATCGCTTCTATAGGATATAGGGGCGGCAATAAGAGGAGTGGTTTTCAAACCGTTGGTAAAAGTGTAGGAGTGGTTGAACACCGCTCTTTAAAGTCAAAAAAAGCATCCCTATATGGGTGTTTTTTTTTTTTTACAGTTGATACATTTCTAGGTATATTTCCAATGCGCTCCTTTATCTAGGGATGTAAATGAATCAAACGATTCGCGAGCTATTCGGAGATCGATTCGGTAAAAAGCTCGTTCGAGTTCGTTCGTTTATCTTATCGAACCGAGCTTGAGCTTGATTTCGAGCTCGATAGTTTTATCAAGCCGAGCTCGAGCTTAAGGATATTCGGCTCGTGAGTTCGCGAACATGTTCGTTTATAGGCTCGCGAGCCAAAAAAATGAGTCTTAAAATGAGCCTTAAACCGAGCCAAAAAAACGAGCTCTAAAACGAGCCTTAAAACGAGTTTTAAACCGAGCCAAAAAAACGAGCTCTAAAACGAGCCAAACAAACGAGCTCTAAAATGAGCCTTAAAATGAGCTTTAAAATGAGCCAAAAAAAAAGCCAAAAATGAGCTCTAAACGAGCCCGAAAATGAGTCCGAAAACGAGCCTGAGCTCGCTTAACGAGTTAGGCTCGTTAACTTTGATAATCGAGCTAATAACGAGTCGAGCTCGAGCCTTGTGATAAAAGCTCAATTCGAGCTCGAGCCGAGCTCGTGCCCAATATAACTTAAACGAGCCGAGCTCGAGCCTAATCCTGTTCGGCTCAGTTCGTCTCGTTTACATCCATACCTTTATCCTATACACTCCCCTTGACATTATTTTTTCACATAACTTGCATTTAATTTTATCGAGGTTCTTAGGATCAATCAATATCCCAAACTCCCATCCGATGTCATTTGACTTTCTTCTAAGAATCCCAGATTCGGATTGAGTGACAGATGCTATCGAAGATGAATTACTTGCCATTATAATAACAGATAACCTGAAAAAATTATATATAACAACATAACATGATAATAAAATTTAATTATAGTATTATACCATACAATACAAAATAATGAAATATAATATTAACAAGTCTGATAATATTTTTTTATATATCTTAATCTAATTAATAAAATTTATTAGATATTTGTTTTAAAAAATAAATTTTAAATAAAATTTTTATGTTTTAAAATCTACTTTATATATAAATTACTAATATTTATTGGAATGTTTAAAATTTTAATTTAATTTTTATATTTTTAAAACTGATTTATATAAATTAATAATATTTATTAGAATTTTTAAAATTTAAATATAATTTTAATATTTATAAATCTGATTAATATAAATTAATAATATATAAAATTTATAAATATGATTTATATAAATTAATAATATGTATAATAATTTTTTAAATTTTAAATATTTTTTTTATATTTTTAAATCTGATAAATAATAATAAATATTATTTATTAGAATTTTTTAAATATAATTTTTTAAATCTGTTATATAAATTAATATTTAATAATATTTATTAAAAAAATAAATATATTATTTATATATATAATCAGATTTATATAAATTAATTTGTTATTAGAATTTTATATATAATTTTATATATTTAAATTTGTTTTATATAAATTAATAATATTTATTATAAAAAAATTAAATTTTAAATATATTTAATTGGGATCATAATTTAATTAGGCTTTATGAATTTATTATTGAAATTATCCCAATTAGGAATTGTTTTAATTTATTAAATCTAAAAAAAATACAAAATAGAAAAAAAAAAAAAAAAAAAACGTGCTATCGCGCGAACGCCACAGGACGCCACCGGTGCCTCGTGGGAGGCCTTCGGTGCGTCCGGCAAAGTCCGGTGTTGTTTTTAGTGACGCTGGTAGCGTCGCGGAAAGCTTTCGGCACAGTCGAAAGCATCACGACGCTATCGACATTGCTAGAAGTAACGTCGGACTTCGCCGAACGCGTTCGACAATGCTTCCGGTGGCGTCTGACGCCCTGTGACACGTCCGGCGTTGCCGGAGAGTTGCCGCAACAACAAATCATGAGAAATAAAAAAAATTAACAGAAACAAAAAATAAAAACTTACCGGAAGCAAGCCGCGATGAGAGAAGACGAAGCGCCTCGACAAATCCGATTTAGTATTAAAAAACCTAAAATATGTCAAAAATACCTAGGCCCGCCAAGCCCGCCGAAATCCGCCGAAGCTCGCGATGGCCGCCGAAGCCTGTCGAGGATCGCCTAGGTAGCCCAACCGCCTAGGTCATCCGCCTGGTTGGTTTCTGGCACGGCCTACAACCGTACAATGCCTAAGCGGCCGCCTAGGGCATTTTTTCAAACACTGGCTCACTGACATCTGCCACTCTACTCTCGCGCATACATTCTGGCTGTTTTTCATCCATTCCTTGGGACGATGATTGACTTGAGTGTCAGATGGTGTTCACCACAGACTCGTCCTTGGTCTTTAGGTGATGACATTTTGTTGGTTCGTCTTCTTATGCGTAGAATCGAAAAAGAAGCTTATTTTGGAAGAAAAAATCTTCTGACGATCAATCATCCAATCCATCATACCCGGCACGTCATCTCTATATGTCACAGATGGGATCGACTATGAATTGTTTCACTATGCTTACTTCATAAATTAGGACATATTTTGTGGCACATGTAGAGATTGTGAAAGATATCATATATGAAAAATATCTTTAATTCTCCCTATATTTTCTATCAAGTATCATTTTGTCCCCTTATATTTTAAAAATAACATTTATTGCCTTTGACCAAAGTTAAATGTAATTTTTAAAAAAAGTTAATTATATCCCTATCTTTTTGATTTTTTTTATAATTTTAAAAGAAAAAAATTATATTAAATTTATTGATAATTTACGTCTACTTTTATTTCTTTTGTTGATATATCAACTAATTCCTAATTAATATTTTTTAACATATGTTAATTTACTAATTAAAATCAATATTGTATGTGACCTCTAATAATATATAAAGGTTAATAAATAATTATATGAATAAAATAAAATTAAGTATTTTAAAATGTATATTTTCGTTGTCCCGGTTGCGCAGCCTTCAAATACAATGTATAATAATTATTTTCTTTACTTTTCTCTAAATTTAAAATTTTAGATCTGCCTCTATCCATCATTATATAAGGTTATGTGAAAATAGGCGAAGACAATAATTCTTTTTTAAGACAAATGTAAATTTTCTTCATCTTCTTTGAGCTCTTTTTCTTTCTCATGCATGCACGCAAGGTTCATATCTCAGTTTATCATTAACTTGGGCGTCAAAGAGGGTAACACTAACAATAACAATATTTAGCTATCAAGTTTTGCTTTGTAGAACACTTACAGCGGATGCACCGACAAATTAACATCAATCACAGATTCGAGCGAGTAACAAAGGACACAATCACTAGATGCTTCTATATTTTTTTTATCCTTTTATGTATATTTTTCTCTCTGTACATATAATCGATCCAACTAATTAATAATTAAAGAATCAACTCCCGAAAATATATAATTATTTTTCCACGTCAATTCAATATATTTTTTTCCTTTTGATATTATTAAAATATATATATATATATTAACAACATAAGTACTTTAATCGAAGATTAAGTGTTATTTTTAAAATAAAGATATTTTTCTCTATATGGTAAAAGACTTTATTATAAATGACTTGTCTAAATTTTATATGCTATTTTATTATATCATATAGAATTAATTCCTTGTGTACTTTTGGCATTTTAATTTTACTGACGCCTTCGTGCTCCGGTCTGGCGTAGACAGTAAGTCCGACATACCATAATTAGAACGCTAAAACGGGAAACCGAAACACGTCGCCGATCGCAAGCCCATGCTTCCATCTTCCATCCTGGTCCACCCTTAACTGACTTGTTTACCACTACCCACGATCACCCACCTTCCTGTGATTGCATGAATCCACCTAACTCTCACTCGCACCCATACAAAGGCTCGTAACGAGAACCAGTGGGAATACGGGTGTAGATGTAATTATAGAAAAGGAGAAAATAAATGAATTTGCTAATTAAAATTTCCATTTAATTATCTCGATCCATCGCCCATCCTTTTCCCTTCGCTTCTGCCCTACCGATCGCGCTCTGTCTCCGTTTTCGTTTTCGGTAAGGGAAAAAAAAAAAGGAGAGCGAAGTAATGGCGCTACAAGGAAATAAAAAGGGGAATTAGAAAGCGATGCTGTACTTGTGTAGGGCAGCGCTTACTTTTCTAAGGCTCTCTGGTATCGATGTCGAAGATGGCCGGCGCAACGATCCTCGCCGCCGATGCCGGAATATTCCCCACGAATATCTCGACGGGCTCCGAATCGTCGTCGGCGATCTGTTGCAGTCGCCGAATGTGGTAATGTCCTCTGCCGTCAGGAAGCCTCCGCGGGAGAGGGTGGACGCAGGATCCCGCGGCCTCCACGATATCGTCTACGACGAAGGGCTGCGCATGTGCACGGAGGATCTTGGATCGGAGAGCGGCGATGGGAGGATGGAAGCGGAGGAGACCGAGGCGCCGGGATCGAGGAGCGGGACTCTACCATGGCGAGGGTTGAAGGAAGCTAGGAAGAAGCCACGGCCGCGGCCCCCGATCCCACCGCCGCTTCCCTGGTTGGCTAACGGGCGGACTCGGTTTTTAAGAGCGGTGAGAGAAGGCGGGCGGATCCGGATGACAGAGGTCTTGATCGAGCCGCCGGTGGAGGTCCTCCGCGCCACCCGCGAGGGTGGACGCCTCCGTTTGGATCTCGTTATCCTATCTGAAAGCGAAGAAAAGAACTTCGCCGGCTGCAAACCGGTTGATGAAGTGCGAAACGGAGTTACAAAAATCGCGGAGGAGGAAGAAGAAGAAGATCAAGATGGCGATGACGACGCAGAAGAAGATGCTAAGACAGAAAAGACTACAGAAGAAGTGGAAGCGGAGGTAAGATCGCCGACGGCGATGGTGGCGATACAGACGAGGAGCGGCGAGGAGCGGAGGTGTCAGGATATGTTGAGCGGTTACGGCGTCCCGACGTGGTGGAATCACCGCAGCTTGATGACAGCGTGAACCGCGCAGGTGCGTCACAACGGCGTCGCACGTGCGTGTGGCGTCACTTTCTTGTTCTTAGTTTGTTTATACTTTATAGCCCCTCTCAGTGTTTCTGGAATAACGGTTCGGTTTTCCAAAAGCGTAGGTCTGGAGGAGGAGGAGGAGGTTAATAATGATCGTCGCAGTTGCCAACATGCGTGTTAAGGGTTCGTAGAAGGTGAAAGGTTATTGATTTTTTTGCAGAAATATTCAGTTTTTATATTTCCAGATTTCTTCAAATTGGCAAATGGCAATCCCAATCTTCTTAATAGTGAATTCTTTCTTCACAAAAACATCAATTTTGGCAGCATTTCTTGGAAGCATAGCGATAGTTCTCTATGAGTTATGCCTGCCTTACAATTTTCACACTCCGGCATCTCAGTTCATCACTCAACAGCATGAATGGAAACCTGTGTCAAAATCTATAGACAAAATAAAAACAGCATCACATATTAGTCTACCAGATCCCTTTATTAGACGAAGAGGAGTCGATCTTTACAACTTTCGGTTGCTTCTCTTGGTGCCCATCATTGTTTGGATCAGTCTGGGATATTACAATGTCAACCTTCACAATGTGGTGGTCTGAAGTCCCTTTTGACGAAAGGACGCCATAAGAGCCAGGGACAAATTTGTAGGGTGAGTTTGGTGATGCAAGGATGTAATCAACTCTTGTCCCATATTTACATGTCCCTTGCACATCTTCAATTATAATTAGAGAACACGGCAGTTAGCTTCTAAAACGACAAGAATTTGATCTGAGATCAGTATGTTTTTCTTTACCTTGGCCCTTGACCACTACGACAACTGCTTCACATTCCCCTGCAAAGTTCTTGGCATCCAAGTAATGTTTCCCTGTCAAATACTTCATCACCTCAACTTTTGGTGTTGGCTTCCCCATCTCTTCATAATACTACAGATACCAATTCAAACAACTTCAGATGGATTTTTGTAAGTTGATACACTTATTTACCTTCTCTGCATCTGGTTCATAATTATATTTTTTGATTATTCAATTGATCAAATACGATTCACAAACTAACATCTTTACCTTTACAATATCAGCCCATCTTTCCGAAGAGTAGTCTGTTTCATCAAGAGAATTGAGGCAACCAGCCAAAATGTGAGGCCCTTCAGTTGATCTTAGTATCGTATTTATTTGTTTCATCCTCCAATTCTCATCGAGGTGATCGAGATGGGTGCATAGGAAATTTATATCTCCTGCTTTCGGGACCTCGATTGTGGCTTTCAGCACATTCCTATCACAAGACAAGTTAGCCTTAAAAAATTTGTTTTCTTGGGCCATTTAAAATCTATTTCCTTTCTACTGGAAAACTATAGCGAAATTTTCACTAATTCAGAGTTTGAATATTATCAAAATACCACCGGATTTATTATTTTTATTGTTTTTCCTTGACAATCTTTACAATTTCAACATTGTTAAACGACTCACTAGATCTTATAAGGGTCAATTGACTGAGATCTGTTAACTGAAGAGGCAATTCTTTAAATTCCTTAAATTTTAGAATATCGTTGAGTAGATTATCTAAAAATGTGAAGAGTCAGAGCAAAGTCAAACATGTTTTCTCATTATGATACTCTTGAGACAATCTAGTACAACCAGAAGTAAAATTTTGGTCCAGACAGGGTGAGCTACTTGACCGGTTACTGACGTCAAGAATGTACTTACTGAATGACGTCAGGACTGTTTCCTTTTTTTCCTTCACAAAATTATTTCCAAAAATTTTAAAATAATCATCAATTTTTTTACATTTCTTCTTTAGATAATTTTAATGTTAGCATAAAGATTGGCTCAAGATTTGATCAGATTATGAAGGGGATGTTAATGGATTGCATCGCAATTTGATCAGAGAGCCTCAATGGATGAAATTGCTAAGAAACAAGACAAAAAAAGCCCCCTTTTGTAGAAGATGACGTAGAGTACCTGAAATCTCTATCATCCAACATTTTCTGCACCTTCCACCGCTTGATCGGCCACTTGGAGAGTATGGCGTCGCCGTATTCCGGTGCCCAGCTCTCGGCGAACACATACTTCATCCCCAGTCCCTCGGCCAGTTCCGACAGCGGCCGCATCCCCTTCTCCTCTTCCGCCTTCACGTTCTGCAGCCCAATTATGTCGGCCCCCACCTCCCTCAGCACATCCAGTATACTCCTGTTGCTCCCACCGCCACGGAAGGAACTCGAACCGCCAGCGGGGCCATCGGAAGCAGGGGCCTTCCCTTTCCACGCGTGGCTTGCGCCCTCGCCCACGGCGGGATTCAGTTGCCGGGAGCTCAGCTTCTTGCTTCTCTCCACGGAGATCTCGTTGTCGGGGAGATTGATGGACACCCTCAGCTTGGCTTTCGCCATGCTCGGCTGCTTTAGTATGCCTCGCGGCCGGTCGTTGGCGGACTTGCAGCGGAGGTCGAGCTCCTCCTGCAACGACGCCGACACGACCGGCGCCATCGAGAACATGGCGGCGTTGAACGTGGCCAGCCGAATTGGACCTAGCGTCGGCTCGGAGATGTCATGGCGGGACTGATGGGGTCGGCGGCGGCGGAGTGGCCACCGGAGGTTGTAGCAGAGACGGCGGAGCTTTAAAGTTGCCATTTTTAGCATGGAGACGAGGTGATCCGGGCAGGGGAAAGATGGTGGTCCTCTTCCTCTTCCGATCGATGACATGGTCGTCGAAGTAAAGGACGAAGAAATCAAGAAACGGAGTTGGATTTGCTCTGTTTGTTTCACAGTGTGCTTGTAGTTTTTTGGGGAAATGGGCAGCCGCACTCTAGTAAGATAGAGAAAGACTAGAGATAATCGGAGATCACCCACCTGCCCCCAAAGAGGGAGAGGGTCCCACTCTGGGCCCATCGGCACTGGCAGCTGGACAGATGGTGTTGAGGCCACTTTTCATTTTTCTTTTCAAAGGCAGAAAACAACTGGCTGGCTCAACCACTCCAATAGCCTCCAACCTTGCAATGCATGCAGCCATGGAAATTGCAGCCAGGATCCTTCCTAACCTTCTCCTTCTCTTGTATTTCTTTATTGCAGTTACTCGCAATCTTTGGATTAACTTCACACTCTCTTGCGGTTGAACGCCTCATTCAAAGAGAGAGAGAGAGACGAGTAACAATAAAAATGTCAAGGCATGCCTCAGCAGTGGGATCAAAAACTGAGGTTGCAGATTGATTTGGGTTAGTTGTTAACTGGATTTTAATATTGGAATACCTCGACGAATATGACAATCATGACACTCCAAAGCAATCATATCTGACAATAGCAGAGAATCAACATTTCCTTTTCCTTTTCAAAATGGCCACAAACAGCTACCGAAAAGAACAACCTAGAGAGAGAGGGTAGGGAAGGAAAACAAAAGATGTAAAAGAAGGAAAAAGGGGGAAAGCCTGCAGAAAAGTAGGAAAGGAAACAAGCACCGAAGTCAGTGACAACAGAGCTCAATATCAGCAAGTTATCTAACAAAGCTACGTTCAGAATCCATGATGTTTAGTTTTTATGGCTATAAGATTCCTGCTTACCCAATGTCACCAAGGTTAGTTTTCTTATGCAGGTTTGAGATGTGAGTATCATAAAACTCTCAGCAACATTCTGGCTATTTCTCATGTAGTATGTAGCCATGAGAATTACAGACCTCTGCTATAGAAAGTGAGGACCTAGTTTCAGATGATTGCATAAAACTTTTAAGGTCAGGAACTGATAGGATGTTCTTTAGTTAATGGTTTAAAGAGTTTATGCTTGCTGTGGCCCTACTGAAATGAAAGATTTTTGACGAAGCTAAACGCGTTTTCTTTTCGAGTTCCTCCCCTTTAATTTGTCACCTTTTGTTATCAAGTTTGGAAAGTGAAAGCATCAAAAAAGAAGCATAGACATCATGGTGGACCATTGTTTCATTGATGGAACAATTACAGTCATTTCTCATTTGCATGCCCCATATCCAAGAAGTTCTCATGTACCTCTCAAGTTGTTACTCTGAAAATGAACTTAAAATCTTTCAACCATGAAAAAAAAAAATCTAATCTCAGTTAATTAATAATAAAAATATCATAAGAATTTGGTTTGAGTTTGAGTACTTAATTCATGAATGACATCAGTGGTGAGAACATTGAGTGGTAAGTCTACCTCAGCTTTGTTTTAGTCAGTAGAAGTTGGAGAAACATCTATATATTTAGATATATAAAAATGCACAAGTTAAAGCAATTAGATACATTTAGGCTCTTTTAGTCAATGTACTTGTCTGTGGTTGTCAAATTTTCGTCGACTGATTCCTACGAAAATGTGAAAGGTATTAATGATCTTGTGATGACTGAATTATGGAATGACATCAATGCCATAGAAAAAACTTCTGTTTGCTTTATCTAAATTTATAAATGGATTATTACCTATATCACCTTTTACTATGATTCATTTCATTTACGATTGATTTATTTAATTCAAATTTATTTTTATATATAATTAAAATAATACAATTTTAACAAATTAAGCATTTTGCTAGAATGATTATAGGA
Organism: Zingiber officinale; assembly: GCF_018446385.1. NCBI lineage: Eukaryota > Viridiplantae > Streptophyta > Magnoliopsida > Zingiberales > Zingiberaceae > Zingiber > Zingiber officinale. Next base: position 139,937,565 of record NC_055994.1, read on the forward strand.
ACTCTAATGCATTCTTTTTAAAATGTATTAAAATTTAGCCTTCATTACAAAATTGATGAATGATGTCAAATATCAATAAAATTTCTTAGGGTCTATTAAGGTGGATGTCACAATTTGATTGCCAACATCACCAACTCAAAATAGGTGTACAATTTAGGAGGGAAGAGGACTGCTAAACCTCTAAAACAATTAGCTCTTTTCCCTTACTCATTTTGGAGTCACCTATGACTAAGAGCTCTTTAATGACAAATCCCAGTTAGTCTCATAAGAGCTCTTTAATAGGATAACAAGGAAGGAAGATATGAGAGAGTTTTTTTTCCACATTGAGTTCCAAGGAGAGATGGAACTTGCCTTCTCACGCAAGCCCGATCCGATAAGGATCTTTCACGGGTATTGGGTTGAAGTCCAAGTACTAATTTAGTAAAAGCCCTTAGGATTTTTATCCACTTAGTACTTGAGTTTGGACAAATTTATACTCTTTTTAACTGTGATTTTACACATTTCAACTAGCTCATACATTACTTATAAGAAAATGAAGAACTAGCAAAAAAGGGGCATTCATTCATCCTTCCTGCCAAAAGAAAAAGGTGTCTTAGAATAAAAGATGTTTTAAAAAAGAAAAATAAATGAAAAAGAGAGATGATAGTTGATGATTCAAAGTAAACTAAACTAAACTGAAACAGACAGACAGAAGAAACAAACAGGAGGAATAATTCCTGAAGCAAGAACACTCCAAAAAGTTGGAACATCATTAAGAATCCTTCATTGACTTTTGCTACTGAACTAGGAGTTGAAGAAAAGAAGGCGCATTGGCTTTTGGTATCAAGCTACTGACTCACTGGGAATGCAAGGGAAACTGATCTCGGACAAATCTTCGATCTGCACGACGATGATTGTTATATCATCGGTCCGATAGTCTTTCTCTAACCACAACTTGTACGATTCAGCAGCAACCGCCGAGCAAGCGTTCCTCAGATCCACGAAACTAGAAACCTGGAAGGACGAGACATTTTCGTCGGATCAGAGAAGGAAGATTTGTGTAAAAATGGCGGGAGTGGCCAAGGAATCCGCCATTACCATGTCGACTACAGCTTGACTGGAGAGGAACTGGAAAACCCCATCGCTGGCTATTACAAAGAACGCATGGTCGTCCGTGATGTTCACCTCCTTCACCTCCGGCACGGCGACCACGCCGACACTCTCTGCTGTTGCATCCCCCACGCTCCTGGTGAAGGCCGTCCCCGGATACTTCCCGTCCTGCACCCACACCCTCGGCGGGTCGGGGTCCTTCTCGTCCCAGCACTCCACGTTCGGATCCTTCACGCCGTCTATTTGATCGATCGTCAACACCCGCGCGCCACACCGCTTCACCCTCTCGCATTCGTCCCGCCGGAATGGGGTCTGGTCGCTCGACAGCTCCTCTGCGACCACACGCTCATCTTTCCTGACTCCCGACACCGCCCGGGAATCCCCCACGTTGGCCACGAACAGCGTGTCGCCACGCACCAGCACCGCGATCGCCGTCGTGCCGCTGTTACTGTCGTCGATCGCGCTCTCGCGCAGAGCGCGATTCGTGGCGGCGAAGGCCGAGTTAAAGGCTTCTACGGGGTTCTCCGGCAGTCGCGCATCGGCGGCGAGGAAGTCCGGGAGCTTGTCGCGGACGAACTCGGAGCACTGCGCGCCGAACTTGCCGTGGCCGTCGAAGACGCCGAAGAGGTGGAGCTCGGGGTCGCCCTGCAGGCGCAGCTTCACGCAGAAGCTGTCCTCGTTGGTTCTATCCGGCTCGTCGGGGTAGTAACCGCGCTGCGTGAGGGTGGAGAAGTGCAGGCGGAGGCCGGCGGAGGGAACATCGGCGGCGCTAAGCGATGCGCCGGTGAGAACGTGGGAAAGGCCGCAGCGACCGCGGAGCTGCGAGGGGGCGATTTCGTTATCCCCGAAGGAGTCGTCGCCGGCGGCAGCGGTGCAAGAGGCTTGACAGTGGCTGCAGCTAACGCAGCAAAGGCAGTCGAAACTGCAGCTAAAGCAGAAGAACTTCTTGAAGCGCCCAAAGCACTTCCCGTGAACACAACCCATTGAACCTCAAATCTTATCTTTCAGAAAATTGCATTAAGAAGAAGAGAGAAATGAACAGAGAGAAATGAACAGAGGAAGCAAAGAAGAAAAGAATGAACAATTGCACAAGTATTGAATCAGCAAAAGATTAGGAAGGCAATAGACCACGCAGGGAGGAAGGAATCAGTAAGGATCAAGTTACTGATCTAGTGGAAGCAGAAGCAGAAGCATGTGGGACAAAGATGAGCCTGAAAGTACTGACGTCGAATTGGGAAACAGAGATTATGAAAGAAAAAAAAAACTATGAGGAGTGATGAAGGGAGTGAGCAATCTGTTCTTCACGGGTGCAGTGCAAGTGCGAGAAGGAACTGAATAGTCGCACAAGCAGCTGCAGTTGCTGCTGCTTGACGTTGAAGACGACTCTCGTCATTCGCTGTTAATGCCGATTGGAAAGCATCCCGCTAGCAAACAGTTGGTCAACGTTTTTATGGCTAAGTCGTGTGGATCTGCAGTGGAGTGCTAACTCGACAAAGAGAACGAAGGGGTTTGGTCGAGTTGGCCTAAGAAACTCGACCTATTTGATATGATCCTAAAAAAATCCATTCAATTTCAAACTCTTTGAATATTATAAACAAAATTATGGAATTTAATAAAAAAAAATCTATAGTTTCCTCCATCATTATTTATTTTGATTACTTTGAGGATTTACCATAACGAGAGCATCTCCAATCGTTAAAGTTTTAAATGAGTTTTCTTTAGAATTTTAACATGCCACATCAACATTGTAAAAATTCATTGAAACATTCCCAATCGTTAAAACTTTGAGTGAGTTTTTTTTTTTGTAATTCTCTCCACATGTAGTTGCATGACTCCATACATATTACATCAATTTCAATACAAATCTACTATTCTCTCCATAATTTTTTAAAAAAACTTACGTACAATTTTTTCATTTAATATCTTTATATAGTTTTCATTTGATATTTTAATTAATTATAATCTTTAATTTAATTTATTTATAATTAACAATTAATTAATTAATTAATTTTTAATTTTTAATTTTTAATTTAATATAATTTATTATTTTATTTAATATTTAATTATTTTATATATTTAATTTAATTATAGTCATTTGTATTTTTTTTAACTTATCTAAAATATATTTATTTTTTTAAAAAAAATATAATTTTAATTATTACTCATTATTTATAAACTGAAACATTATAATTAGTCCATCAAATAATTTATTTTAAAATATTTAAAAAAGATCAATCATATATATTAATATCACCTTCAAGAGAAACTCCAAATCTTACCTACATAATCATAAAAAAAAATTTAATAAGATTTTTCAATTTTATAAACTTTTGATAAAACTTGTATTGGAAATGCTCTGATGGAGAAAAAAGTTTTAAAGAATTTAGACAAGAAAAGAAGAAAGACCAAGTGACTTCACCTAACCTTTTCGATATTTTTTTAATGTTAATTATTATAAATATGTCTAAAAAATTTTGAAATGATGTGCTCAGATAACTTAATTCGAGGGGTATTTTTTTCATCTGGTCGAACATTCACACCTTTACTATCTGCCTTTATTCGTTGATACAAGTGTTCTCTGGGCATTTGAAGTTAGCGTAATTAATTTTTATTATATTTTATTTATTGATACACTTTATTTGTTATTTGTTGGAATGTAAGAAATTTTTCTAATAATAATCAAGTACTTTGATAACACTTTGTTTCACTTTGGGTAGATTTATTTAGTCTAAGACTTCGACAATGATTAATCCTTCACAAATGCTTAATTAGTCATCGAAGATGATCACTTCATTTGTTATGATAAAAATTTATTGTAAAAACTATCACAAAGAACCTTGTTTCAGATTAATTACTTTATAACAAAAATTTTAAGTTGATTTTTGCAACAAAGTTTATAATAAAAATTTTGATTTTCCAATTTCAAAATTATTTAATTATGGTAGAGTAGAGCTTTTGCAATGACAATGCCATTGCAAATTGTCTTCGCATGTGTCATATATGAAATAGAATATGTTAAAAATTATATAGTTAATGTCATTGCAAATTGTCTTCACATGTGACATATATGCAATAGAATATGTTAAAAAAAATATAGTCAATGTCATCGTAGATTTTTAAAAAATAAAAAAAATGCTAAATATATTTACCCATTTTAATAAGACATCATACAATCCTAAATACAAATAAATAGATAACACAATCGCATGAAATATAACATAAAAAAACCAACACATACATAATTATTTGTTACTTATACATTACTGCAGACATTCGAACCACCTGGCCGTTAATTAGGCGCGGTGAAAAGGGGGAAAAAAAAAAACGGTGAAAGCGGAGGCACGCGGAGTTGCGGAGACGACGCGTAATGGAGCTCCGCGTTTCCTTTTTGTCCCCCCTTATTTACCTCATTTACACACACTTGACCAGGACTCCCATTGCGCCTTCTCCCCCTTTCCGATTCCGAGGCTTCCTCCTCCTCCCTCCGTCCCTCGTTCTTTCGCTCGCCGCTTTCTTCCCCGAAGAGTCGTCCTTGGACTAGTCCTGTTTCTTTCTGACTTCGCCACGCGCGTTCCGTTCCGCCGCCAAAAATAGCCGCTCGCGTACCTGACAACTTAATTCCTCTAGCTAGCTCTCTAAATCTCCCTTTCTTGGCGCGTCGTCCATGGCCGCAAAGCTCAAAATATATCCCCCGAGCTTCGCTCCCTCCCTCCCGTTCATTGCCATCGGCTCTCCTACCCTGCAGCTCATCCTACGCCACCCGCCTTTAACATATCCTCCCCCCGTGGATTCTCCTCCTCCCCCTCCTTTACCTCCTCCTAACCTGACTTAGCTTCCTTCATCGCGCGGCAGGATGACGACCACCTCCATCCGCCGCGGCGTAATTATTGTACTCTCCTCCCTCCTCCTCCTCCTCCTCCTCCCTTCCGCCTCCTCCTCCTTCCGCGTCGACGTCATCCGCCGCCCCACTCCCACCCCCTCCTCCGCCACCCCTGCCTTCCGGGAGGCCCCCGCCTTCCGCAACGGCGACGACTGCCCCGCCTCGCTCCGCGTAGATGTCGCCATGACCCTCGATGCCAACTACCTCCGCGGCACCATGGCGGCTGTCCTCTCCATGCTCCAGCACACCTCCTGCCCGGAGAGCGTCACCTTCCACTTCCTCGCCGCCCGCCCAGAGCTCGACGTCCTCGCCGCCATACGCGCCGCCTTCCCCTACCTCGACTTCCGCGTCTACCGCTTCGACTCCGCGCGCGTGCGAGGTCGCATCTCCCGTTCCATCCGCCACGCTCTCGACCAGCCCCTCAACTACGCCCGTATCTACCTCGCCCACATCCTCCCCGCCGACGTCCGCCGAGTAATCTACCTTGACTCCGACGTCATCGTCGTCGACGACATCCGACGCCTGTGGCAGGTCGATCTCGAGGGCCGCGTCGTGGCCGCGCCAGAGTACTGCCACGCCAACTTCACCAAGTACTTCACCGACAACTTCTGGGCCGACCGAGAACTCGCCGGCACGTTCCGTGGCCGCCGCCCGTGCTACTTCAACACCGGCGTGATGGTGATGGAAGTGGAGCTGTGGCGAACAGGGGGATACACTGAGATGGTGGAGCAGTGGATGGGCGTGCAGAAACAGAGGAGGATCTACCAGTTGGGTTCGTTGCCCCCCTTTCTGCTGGTCTTGGCGGGAAAGATCAAGGCGGTGGACCACCGGTGGAACCAGCACGGCCTCGGCGGAGACAATCTGGAGGGCAAGTGCCGGAGCCTGCACCCGGGTCCCATCAGCCTTCTCCATTGGAGTGGCAAGGGGAAGCCATGGCTGAGATTGGATTCCCGGAAACCCTGCGCCGTCGACTACCTTTGGGCTCCTTACGATCTCTACCGGTCCTCGTCGCCGGCCCTGGAAGGGTAGCTAATTAGATTGCACGGGGGGACGAAGACCGATCGAGTCGGAGAGAGGGAGAGAATTGGCTTGCAAATTAATTTTAACTAGGAGAGTTATATAAAACATATTGGGGTGACCCACAAGATTAAAAAAAAAACAAACAAACAAACAAAGGACGGGAGCAGTAATTTCAATATTATTATCCATTTATGAAATTTTTTAGCTGCCTTAGCTGAATAGGAAGAGAAAAATATTTAACTATTTCTTTTATATTTAAATTTGGTTGTGTTTGCAGTTTACTTCGGCTTTCAATTGAAATAGAAGCAGATGTAGAAATATTATCAGGGTAAAGAGTTAGATATTATATATATATATATATATATATATATATATATATATATATATATATATATATATATATATATATATATAACAAAAATTTAAATATAATAATAAAATCTAAATAATATTTTTTAATTTTAAAACCCACTTGACATATTCCGAAAATAATTAATAATAATTTTATTTAACAGGCCATTCATTTAACATGCTACGAAATATATCCTTTTCACTATAAATAATTAAATTATCATTCAAATATTCATTTAATCATTTGAACTGTCTTTTTAGAAATATCATCAAGCCCTTATAACTCTAAAGCTTCAACATTCACACGTATATCCATCACAAAATTCTGAAGTGACAAAAGCTCAATAGGTGAAATATCTTTTAATTAAAATTGAGTCAATTTAACCCATCTTTGTTTGTCAAATGCAACAAATGAATTTAATGGATTTAGGCATGCCACACAAAGCAACAATTATGTATTTACCTCACTGAATCAGAAATTCAGCTCTTGTGATTACATATTGATAACTGTGTTAAATAATAATATGAATTTGTTACTTTTTCAGCTTTTCGCTATGATCTTCTCTCACCAACATATAAATCATTTATATTCGGAGTGTCAATATGAAACTTCTGATAAAAATTGAAAACTTCTTCAAATAATAAACTCCATCCATCATCCTGTATTCCTTGAATTTTTTTCTTACATATACCAACTAACAACATAGCTTGCCCGATATCTTGGTTCCTTTCATTGCAGTGCTAGGGACAACTTATTTGTTATTCCTAATATTGATTCCATCAAATGTAAATTAAACACAAATTTAAATGATAGTATATCTTTTACCAAGTGCAATGCTTCAGCTCTTTGATCCGAATGTAATCCATCATCCACAATCTCATCAAGCACATCAATTGCGGAGCCAAACATTTGAATCAAACTAAGCAGAGGATTATAATGTGATCCCCAACGTGTATCACTTGGCCGAATGAGTGTGTTCTCTTGGTTCAGCCTTGACCCTTGGTGATTTCTTCATTTTCCAAGGCTTGTACGATTCTAGCAGCATGTTTCTCTCGTAAAGCATCATGGCACTTAAAAGAGCCTCCAACCATATTAACAATATTACAAAGCACGTTAATTGCCACATAAGGTCTTGGGGTCGATTCTCAAAGTTGGCAAGGCGTAAATCCTTGCACTTTGTGTAAACTCTCTCCACCTATCACTTGCCTTCTCAGTCACCGTGATTTATTTTCTCTATGTTGACCTTGGACGGGCTGGCGGGGGCGCTGAAGACGAGCGTATTTGTCTTTTGTCACAAATATTACAAAGCACGTGAAAAAGTAAGGCAATATTAATATGATTCTTTGCCACAACTATAAGAGCAAGTTGGTATTGATGAGCAAAACAACAAACATAATACACACATTCATTTTCCTTTAAGAGAAGAGCTTTTAGTCCATTGATTTCCCCTTGCATATTACTTGTCTAATCATATCTTTGTCCACGTATCCTAGATACACTTAATCCATGTGCCAATAACAAATCTACAATAAGGGCTCATTTAAGTGCTAGAGTAGTTATACTACCTACATGCTTAAAGCCCAACAGACGTTCAACCACACATCCTTTGCTATCTACAAATCTCAAAACAACGGCAACCTGCTCCTTCACTGACACATCATGGGACTCATCAAGTAAAATGGAGAAAGGATTATCACCAAGCTCTTTTAATTTCACATTAGTTGTTTTGAATGCACAAGCTCTAACGATATTCTTTTGAATGTTGTGACATATTAACTTATCATTCCCATGAGCATTATCAAATGCAACTCTTCTCACTTCCTCATTATGATGCGCGAGAAATTTTAGAAGATTGAGAAAGTTTCCTTGATTGATTGAATTTTGAGATTCATCATACCCACAAAAAGGAAGTTCATGTGCCAAAATTCATCTTGGGAAACTTCCGTAGGGTTGGACCGATCATTCCAGGTTCAACATTACCTGACTTGGTTAATCACTTTTTTTATACTAAAAGCCATCTAATGCAATCAATTACTGTAGTTAGCTAATTTAGTCTGCTTTGCTCAAATGATGTAGCTAAATTAGTTTCAATATGTTCCTTTTGATTGAGTAAATCCTGACATTTACTCAAAGCTTTCCATGACCACTGTTATGACCTCTATCATGCTTATGAAGTTTATCTTTATTTTTCCAATCTCTAAAACCCCCACTGACAAAAGTATCATTACTTCCTTGGTGACCCAATTTATTCTTGAAAAGATAAAAATAAAATTACCTCCTTGGTGACCTAATTTATTCTTGAAAAGATAAAAATAAAGACAGAATGTTGCATCTTTTTCTATGTTATATTCCAACCATTTAAATTCATCAAACCACGCACGATTAAATCTTCTCAAATTTCCTTGGATTAATGTTTGTGGAAATTCATGTTCGCGAGGTTGGAAAAGCGCCATCTAAATAGTATGTTCTCCGGACTCTTTCACGAATATTTGGATCAAAATCAATAATCTTGAGTCTCTTTCCCGGATCTAACTGAAGTTCAAGTAAATCAAATTTGACACGATTTTTTTTTGGAAGAATCATTACCTTTTGAGCATACATCTTTTTCCCCTTTTCTTTTAAAATATTTAAACATATCTACCAAAATAATTTTTTTAAAAAATCAATCAATTGAAGAGATAAACAATAAAACTTAATAACTATAATCAACAAATATATAACAAAATCTTAAAGCAACAAAAAAATCTCTATAATAAAAAATTAGGGTTCGAATTTATATACCTGATTACTTGTTGTAGAATAAAATTTCAACTGATGTGTTCTCAATGGAATATAAGTCTTCCAAGGAATCACAAACCAAGGGAATACTCTAAACAAAGGCTCCAAAGAGAATGCAAATTAAGGTTCAGAACATACAGTGTGATGGTAACCCATATTTGATAGCTAGACTTTCTGGAGAGAGAGGTTACTCAACAAACATCGTTACGTTGGTTCTCAATATTCCCCTCTTTCTTTAATTGCTCTCCTCCGCACACCATACACGATGGGCATATGCAATTCCATCTTGTGATGCCCTCGCCAACGACCTGGAATTGAGCAAAGAGAACATCGGATATTAATTATATCGAGCGGACCTAGAGCGAGAGGTGTACACGAAGAGAAGGCTCTGCATGGGCATGCCCACCCTTATATAACAGCAAGGCGCGCGTTATATTATGTATAGGGTTTTGGAGAATATTTTATATTATAATTTATGTGTAATTTATAAAAATTTTAAAATATAAATATATTATAATAATTTTATATTAAATATTAAGGGGTGGGGGGAGCTGCACCCCTTGCCTTTTAATGGATCCACACCCCTGATAGAAGAACATCAAATTATAAATTAACCTCAACCCATTTAATTATGTAATTGCCAAGGGATCGCAAAATAGTCAAAGTGTGTTATTATTTTCTTTCTGGCATTTTATTTAATTGCATATATAGGTTTAGGGTATCTAATTTGGTATCTAATTTTCCATAATATTAAAATCATACAATATATTATTATCATACCTCTCATTCTTCTTTTCCATCCAAAAATTCACTATTCTCAATTTATGTTATTGAATTCAGATATGAGTGTGTAAATATATTAAGAAAACTTCGAAGATCTCTAGATTTATCAATCAATTTTATCGGAAATCATCTAATGAATTTAAAGAACTCTGAATCACTTCAAATCAAAACTAATATACTCCTAGAAGCATCCTTAATTAGATTTGTCAATTTGGGTTGAGTGGATTGAGTTATAATTTTATCAACTCATTTAAAGGTGGGTCAAGGTGGGCCAACTTGCCTGGGTCCGCGGCCTGTGCGGATCGACCCACGATGGGCTTGGGTTAACCCACACGTTGAGGAAATGCTGAAGCAGTCGCTCATGCACCTTGAACAATCATCGTTAAACTCTTTGGCGCTTCTCTCGTGTTCATCAAAGCTAAGATCTAACTTATTGTTCTTTTACAATATATTGATGCAATTGTGGTTACTATATTGGTTTATTTATTTTTACGGTAAGCTTTCTTAACTTATATTTTTTTTTTTGAGTAATAGGTGTTAAATTCATTTTGCTTCATAAACATTTTCTTTTTACTGGATGAGCAACCCACGGGTCAAAACAAGATGTTGCGAACTTTTTTTATTTTATTTTAATTTTTTGGTGGACCCGTGGGTTTGCCCGCCTAACCTGCAACCAACCTTGAGTTGTGATGGAGATTTTCCAATCCACCAAGATAAGGATCTGCCCGCCAAATGGTCGACCTGTCTCACCTCGTCAAATGGTCAGCCCACCCACGTGTTAGCCTATCAGACGACTCTATTCTTAATGTATCTATGTCATCATATTTGAATTCAACAGAGTAAATTGAGAATTGTGAATATTTAAACTAGTAAAAACTTGATAAAATTTGTCATGAATATTATTATATGGTGAAGGACAATGATGTTAGATATTATTATTATTATTATTATTATGCTTTTATATTTATTAGATATTAAGGATATATTAGTCTTTTTCTTGTTCTTGGTTTTTAACCTAACTATATAAACATATTTTTATGTAAACTTTCATAATTTTTTATGTACATAATAAAACACGCCTTAGTTTTCTCTCTTTTGATTTTTATATAGTGTCTGAGCCTTCATCTTCATAGTTTTGATTGTCTGATTGAAGAATTATTAATCACATCCACAATTTTCACAGACTTAACTCTATGGTGAGTTTGCTTGGGGTGGAGGGGGGCACCCCCACTTAGGGTTCAAGGCGAGGCCTACAAAAAAATTTTGTTGGTGCATCCGTACAAATTTTACAACAACTTGGTTTTGTATACTGTTTGATTATCCATGAGCATTATCCATTCTATTACCATAATTAGTCATACAGATGATTTACTTCAATTGATTAATATCCAACTAGATGGAAAAAATTATTCATATTGGGGATGTGTTATGAAAAATTTCTTGCGAGAAAAATCTATGTGAGGATATGATCCAGATGTGTGAGTTAAACCTACTGACAACAAAGATGTTGATTATGCAAAGTTGTTAGATGTTTGGGAGACTGATGTCGAGCGTCTGTCACTTACTAAGATCAAATTAATAATTTATAATCAACCAAACTCCTTAACCTACACTAAATTAGTATAGTAGAGGATTGGGTCGTCTCTCACGTGGAACTAATGACAGGATATTCGTTTTCAGACCTAATCAAACCAAGGAGTTTTATTTTGGGATTGTTCTCTAAACCTAATGTAATAGATGAAATCCTAACTAACCAACAATGATGAACCTATAGCGCAGTGGCACTCTACACTACAAGTATCACCTTTTACAAAATAACCATGCATAAATAAAATTAACCAACAAACCTAGCTAACTATCGAAGACTAACCTGCACCGTGTTATCACACTATGATACAAGCATCATCATCAATATGCATAACATGAAACATAACAAAGAACTCAAACATGCATAAATAAATCTAAGCAAAGTGCAATAATAAACAAGCAAACTGTTGGAACCCCAAGATTGTTTTGATGTGATCAACAAGTTATGTCTTGTGGTATTTTAACCTTGTGTCTAAGTGTGCAGGAGCTTAGGAGCACAGGGAGTCGAGCAAAAGATGCAGTTAGCGAGAAGGACGACATGGAAGGGAACCGACGGACTCGGTGCGTCTGAGGTACGAGGCGCTGCGGAAGAGTACGCGGACGGACGAGAAGGAGGTGCACGACGTTTCCGAGGGACGAGAAGTCGGAGCGGAAGGTTGCTCGAGAAGGTCGAAATTGGGTTCGGGTGAGTCTTATTTCGGTTAGCTGAAATCACCCAAGAGAGCAGAGCTGGAGCGAAATACCCAGACCGAGGCGAGCAGCACCGAAGTAGAGGGCCCGGACCAAAAGTCAACTTGGTTGACTTTAGTGGTCCGGGCGCCCGGGTTGGATTTTGACTAGGATCACGTCAAACGCGATCCGCTGCAAAGGGGATAAAATTTTATCCCCTCTCAGGCGCCTGGACCCCTTCCAGGCGCCCCGACCAAGGCTATAAATATAGCCTTGGTCCAGAAGCTTCAAATCAACTCAAGAATTCTGTATTCCAACACTTGTGCACTTCCTTGTTAGTTTAGCTTCTATTTTTTACGCTTTCACTGCTATAAGAGGCTTCTCCGTCTGAAGGAGATACTAGTGCAACACTTTTCTTGGATTAACAACCTCCATGGTTGTAACCAAGTAAAAAATCCTTTGCCTCTTCTTTTATTTTCTGTTTAGTTAATTTATTTATGCAAGTGTTCTGTTGAAAGTTCGAGAAGTGTTGTTTTAAATTTTTGCAGGGATATTCAACCTCCCTTCTAGCCGGTCGACGTGATCCAACACAAACATGCATAAAAAATAACTACAAAATCAAACAACAAATAAAACCTAATTAACCAATCCAATTCTCCATAATCAAACTTGAGAATTATTCCGCCTGTCATAAACAGAAACACCAAGGAAGAACTCCACTATCACTCAAAAATCTCTTGAATCGGAGGACGATGACATTGTTGTTCATAGGTATAGACAATGATGGTGGAAGCGCAACTTCCTCGAAGCGAACCACTCTTCGGAAGCCAACTGGATGAACAGTGATTCCGACCATGGGAAGGGGTTGTTGGAACTCTAAGTTATTGATGCCTTCTTCACCGTGTCCAGCATAACAACTTGGAGTTTCTGTGCTAGTCCGAAGGGATGGCTAACCGAAAACACAGGGAACACATAGATGGGAAGATGCCACCAGCACATCCCTAAAACTCTACCTTCTTCACCGTGTCCGATAGAGCAACTTGAGTGCCTATGATGGAATGAGATGTGGAAGTTGGAGAAGAGCAGGAACTTGCTGTCTGACGAGAATCTGCCGCCTTCTTCACCATGTCCAGTAGGAGACTCGTGCAAAGGGGAATGAGGTGGATGAAAGGCCGCACTAAAATGACCACTCTGGTGATGCATGAGGATCACCATTAATGCAACTCTATTGAAGCCGCCGTCAGAACTCGTCATCTTTGATTGGGGAAGAAGTTGGAAAAGGGTGCATTAGAGTTAGGAGGAAGAAGAGAAATAACGCACAATAATCCCTAGCCCGAGCCTGATGTTTGTTGATCTGCATTCATCCTTTAAAGGTCCACTTGAACTGGCCGGTTCACTTGAACCGGTTGGAACCAATTGAACCAAAATCTCTCCTCTTAATTGCAATTGAACCAGACTCCATTTAAGCTTCAATTAAATTGACTGGTTCAGCTAAACCGACTAGGGTCGAACTAAATTGAACCACTGAACCAATTCAAACTAGTTCATTTACATTAGAATTTTAGGGTTTCTTCATTTGGGCTTTTAAATTAGATTCTTCTTCTCTTGTTCTCCTCTAACCATTTGGCAATTGGACCAAACCGTGATTGGACCAAATCGGTGTTCCTCCTCTTAATTGTTGTCGCCTTCAATTCCTGTAAAATACAATATGATTAAATAATATCCATAATATCCCTCAAATGAATAGGAATTGAAATGAAGACTATAAAAATATCCAAACTCATGGAACATGCTATGAATATATACTTGGATACATAAGAGCAAGAAAATACCAATAAATAACACTAAAATAACCTGTCCAAATGCTGGTTATCAAATCCCCACACTTATTCTTTCTCGTCTCAAGCAAGTAAATAAAACAAGAAAGATAACTAAAGAAATTTCCCTAGCAATTCTCAATCATGTTTAGAAAATTAGGAAAGAAAGTTATTTAAGATTGTCAAATTCAAATGATCCAAGTATTCATGGATTCAATTCATACATTGATTAACGAATATGATAATTTCAATCCATACTAGATAAACTGAGAATGATAACAAATTAAACCTCACAAAACAAATGATGGTGGCTCTCCTCTCATAATCATACAATAATGGAGCTCACTCAAATTACTCATGGTTCATGCATTACCATATGCTTGTTTTTCTTCTAATCTTCACCATTATCATCTACATAAGAGTATACAATAAAACAATGAAGGCTTATTTGAAATGAAGGAAAACATGAATAAAAGTAAATAATAGTGTGTAAGCAAAGAAATGAGGAAGATAAAGCAAAGTAATGGTGGAAGACATGGACGTAATGGAATGCTACATAGATGAGTATAAGAAAACAATGCCCCAAAAGTATCTCATCAAAACTTCCAAGCTATCCTTTCACAAGTCCAATAAACATGTAGACAGCCTCTACTATAACTTTTCAATAAAAAATTCTACTTATGATATACAATCATATCTTAATGTTGCTAAAGTAAAAATTGTCACTTACAAAAATTCTACCACAAATGAGTATAAATAGCACGATATGTCAAAAGTCAAATTTTCAATTTTCCTTTTCTATTTTTTTTTGTTTCTGCTCACTTTACTTTTTTTTTTCTTTTCACTTTGTTTTTTTTCTATTTTTTTCGTTTATGTTTCTCTCTCTCTCTCTCTCTCTCTCTCTCTTAACCTATCATGCAATACCTTAAAAATCATTACTAATAACTCAGCTAAAATGATAAAAAGCATGGTTCACCTATGGTGATCAAGCATGACTTATCTATGTTTCCTCTAAATTTTGCTAAGCTAGTCCCCTTCCCCACACTTAAACTTTTGTCCGTCCCAGGCAACACACTCATCATGTATATCCAAGATATTCACATCTAAAAGAAGAATAAAGGGAAATAAATGGATGAAAAAAAAGAATGAAATGCCCAAAGATAAGAGAATTATTCAAGCAACATGTGATAACAAAAGGAATGAATAAAAGTAAGTGAAATTACCTTCATAAAAATTATACAATCCTATGATAATGTGGTCTTGAAAGAATTAAGCAAGTCCTAAAGTAACATTAACTATAACTGCATCACACATAAATGGAAATAATAGGCTTAAAAATCCTCACTAGGCATATCCAAATTATCATCTCAATCTATTAATATAGAATCCATCACCAAGTTGTAATCACATGTAATCCAATAATGACAATAAATCTCCAAACTCGATAATTAAATTTAACTAGCTTTCATAATTTCTAAGATTAAAAATAATTCATAAGGAATTTATTATGAAATCCTACAAGCAAACTAAAAATGAACTATCAAGCAAAAGCAAACAAAACACAGAAATATATACAAGCAGAAAGAAAATGAAAAAGTGAAAGTGAGATGGAACAAACTCCCCTGAATTTTTGGTGGTCTGAGTCGATTCAGTTCCAGAAGTCAATCTGAAAGTGGAATGGTTGTAGGTGAAGTGAGGCTCACTCCCTTCACCATTATCTCCTTAAAAATTTTCTCCAGTGGTCGAAGAAGGTTCAGTTAGAGTGTCCACTCCAAAATTTTCATTATTGCATAAAATGTTAAGGCCTTCTTCAATTGGTAAAATGCATCATTACATGATTGACTGGAAATGAAATGTCTGTAAAAATCTTGTGCACTACAAAGAGGATACAATTCCTGCATGCATACTATGTAATATGGACTAGAAATAATATTAATATTAACAAAGCATGAATTAAGAGATGTGCCACATTCAATAGAATCAAAAAGAATTACCTCCACGAAATTTTCTAAAAATTCAGAAGAAATATTGACCTTACCCTACTGAAAGATACCTAGAGGATCTAAAATAGTGAATGTGACATTCTCTTGGACAAGTAAATGTTTTGGCTCTAGATCATGTACAATCAGCGGAAGTAATTCTTGGGCCGTCCCTACACTTCCATCGTCACTAAGTGCAATAACAATAGGTTTAACTGGCTCGAGTGGTAGTGTGATCAAAGGAAGTGATTCTTGGGACTTTGTCTCTATAGCACAAGTCCCTACACCTCCATCATCATCAACAACACATGCAACATCAAGAATATTTGGAACAATAATATCAGAATCAACTACAATATCATGATATAAAAAACTAGAAGAGTCATGTAGAGTAGCTGAAACAAAGTCAAGAATATCACAAACTCTACAATCTATCTCCTCAGAAATTGATACGGTATGTTGATCTGATAACAACTGTAACTGTGTCGATAAATGTGTTCTTTCCTAGAACTGTGTTTCTTGATATTCCCAAAATTATTGTGAATGCTCCCTAAAATCCAGCTTAGATTGTTGATACTAAAAATAAGGGTGGTAATATTGGGGCCACTTCGAAATCCCTTATTGTGTGTTCCCATACCTGAATCCTGATAATGAATTATACCTATCCTGTTGATGAACCTGATAATACCGAGGATCACGCTGATGATACTGGATCTTGATGGGAATACATTGGCAAAGGAATAAACATCTTTGGCAATCGTTAGTCTAGTCCCATATGTTGGATCGAGATGCACATGAGAAGGGGGGGGTTGAATTACATGGTTCTAAAAAATTTTTCTTTTTAAAAACTAAGTAAAAGTGCAGGGAAATAACGAGAAAATACGAAAATTCGGAGTGTTCGGTAAATTCTACTCCAAGACCTAGATCCCGTGGACCTATCGATGGGTAATCTACTAATGACTTCTTCCAAAACCACTGGAAGAGAGGATCGAGTATAAAAAGAATAGGAACAAAGGTAACATGCTATACTTTCTCTTTTGCAATAATTAAGTACAGAATTAAACTTTTTTACCCAACACTTTCGAAGATGATCGGATCATGCTCAATGTTGGACAACTTCTCAGTAGCAATCAAGCATAGAAATGTCGTAATAAAGTAGCAGTAGGAAGCTGGGGCAGTCGAAACGTTAAACGAACGCGTAGAAGATCATAGAAGAAATATGTTAAAAGCCCTGGTTGAGATGCTCTTTTATTGAGCGTTGAAGGCGCCTTCCATAGCACTGAAGGCGCCTTCAATCCCAAAACTTTATCCCACAACTTCATCTTCTTATCGTTGCTAAAGTCTTCTACGTTATCCAATTGAAGGAGTCTTTCAAGCTCCCGAAGGCACCTTCCATGAACAGTACTTAAGGCACCTTTCATCGTCTGGAAGGCGCCTCGAGGACTGTTTACCCGAGGCCTTTTATGCTCCCTTTCCTCTACAAAATGTGTTAGTCCAATACAAAAATATTTAACCTACACAATAATGTTAGCATAATAATAATATAATTAATTTATAACTTAAACCCTGTTCTCCAGACTAATCTAGTTAGGGTCTTAATTTAGATTTCTGAGATGGACCTAAATTAGATCGACGCCTACAGTCCCCTCAACTAAAATACGTCCTCACTAAGTCACTTTCCTCCAGTGATTTGCCTCTACTTACCAAGTGTTAAGTTATCTCTTGACATCCATTCTGATGCACCAGGTCTTCCTGCTAGGATTGCATATCCTGACTTCGCCAATCGAGAATCAAACATCCCAAACCTTCTGTCAGAATCACACATATGGATTTCCACCCATTAGGAATTGAATATCTCAACCTCCTGTCAGAATCCCACATCAGCGCTTCCCACCTGATGTCTGATCCTCTTGATCCGTCAAGTTAGATAACCCTGTGCACTTAGTAACAAGGTTAAATTGTAACGACCCGACTCCTGGGTACTAAGCTGTGAGCCGGATCGCTACATTAACTATTGAAACTACTGTGCTGTACTGTGCGGAAGACTAGGTAAAATAAAATTTTACCAAACTATTGTAGTTGCCTCTGTTAACTCTGGGAGAGTGAGATTTCATATCCAACCACCTTCTAGATATTCATAGCTATACTGAGGAGGAGGTGAAACTGGAGCTTTGGATCGGTCCGTGGAGCGATCCACTGACACCCACGCGAACACTGGCTAGATCGGTTTGCAGACCGATCCAGCTACTCACTGATCGGTCGGCGGACCGATCAGTGGCTCACTGGTCGCGCACAGGAACGCTGGCTGGATCGGTCTGCAGACCGATCCAGCTGCTCACTGATCGGTCGGCTGACCGATCAGTGACCGCTGATTTCGTCCCGAACTCTCTGTTCGCGGATGGAACGGTCGGCTGACCGATCCTGGGAGATACAGTAGGCTACTGTATCCATCTGGATCGGTCGGCTGACCGATCCAGGAGAATAAACGGCACTGGATCGGTCTGCTGACCGATCCAGGCTCTGATAGTCTGAAACGAAATCAGAATTTCTGATTTCCAGCACTGATTCGTGCCAAGAATCACATACACAAGCTCTAGATACATGAAAAAAACACTCTAGCATGTAAATACTAACATTCTAACATGATAAACTAAACAAGGCATAGTTTACTAAGCTATAACACCTAGTAACAAGACTAAGTCATAAAACTAGACATGTTAAGTACTAAAACTGAAATAAAAGCGTGTAGATCCCAAGGATCTTTATTCCAAACCCCTTGCACACACACATCATCGTAGCATCGCCCTCCAGCCTCCGCTAATCCACTTTTCTTTTACCTGTATCTGCAATATAAGAAAAGTAGTACCTGTAAGCTAAAGAGCTTAGTAAGAAACCATCTACCTCACAAAAACATGCAACGATACAAATATGATTTTAAATCATGCTGTTTAAAATATATGCTGGATATACTGAATAAACTAGCATGGCATGGCATATAGGCATACAAAAGCATAAACTGGAACTGAAACATGGCATAGCATATAGATTGAACAGGCTTTAAACTGGACATGGCATACTTATAAGCTGAGCATGAAACTGAACTAGTCATGCATATATCTAAATCTGTACATGAACTCAAATCATGTAAACTGAACCTGAACTGAACTGAAAGCTAAATTAGTGTTCTCATCACTGGCTTCAAATTTGAAAACTATACATATAATAGATGAAAATACTAACATGCTGCTGGGGCCCTGACATCTGTACTTACTGTGCGCGCATCCGTACGAGACCCGGGATTGCAAGTTCTGAATCCAGCAGGGTTACTAGGTTATCTGAACCTAGGGACGACTGTGGGAGTCCAGCCCATGGATATCTGATCCAAATACAGTGCCAACTGAATAAAAGTAAAATACTGTTTTATTTTACTTTGCTGTTCTAGGTTATCTGAACCTAGAGCTAGGTTATCTGAACCTAGAGGCTACTGTGGGAGCCCACCCAATGGATATATGATCCATATAGCTGTAATAACTGATAATAAACTGAGTAAAATGTTTCTAATACGTTTTACATGCTGTTAGGACGCCTATTGGTGCATCCTTCTGAACTAGGCATTCTACCGAATGCTTGGTGTGCACTGAGAGCACACCCTATAACTGAAAACTGTAAAACTACTAAACTAACGCCAAAACTAACAAGCGAGAGCAATTATACTGCAGGTGAGGGGTTTCTTACCTCGTGTGCAAAGATTCTTACAAATCTAAGCGTTAGGTTTCCGGAGACGAAGACCTTCTCGACGAGCTGCTCGCGTCTACGCGTTCCTCTCGCGGAGGGGAACGTCCTTGTATCGAAGATCTCGCCGGAAGGTGCTCTCGTGACCCTTAGGGAAGGAACCCTAGGTTCCTTTTTGCTTGTGCTTGGGGGCGCCGAGAGAAGAGAGGAACCGAGAGGAAGAGAGGCGTGAGGGCTTCGGTGGAGAGGGATTTTGCCGAACCAAACTTCTCAAATAAACCAAACCCTCTTTAAGTTTTTAATTTATATTAAGTGGTTTAATGAACCCAACTCTAATATAAATATATTTGGTTCTCCTTTCTTTCAGCACGGCCCTGCTGGGTTCACCGGTTACTAAACTTATCCGTAAACCATGGGTCTCGGGTTCGATTCCCGCCTAAGCTATTTTGCGGTTCTATTTATTTTTGCTGCTTCCGCTACTCGGAAAAATTCCGGAAAAAATATCTAAAAATTCCAGAAAAATCATAGAAAAATTCTAAAATAAATTCGGGAATTTTTAGAATTTTTCGGGCTTTACATAAATCAACAACACATTTAACTTTAATCTACTTGCCATTCATCAAAACTCATGTTTGATCATTGGTGCCAACTGTACCAACACCATACTGTTAATAATTTACAGCCATAATCTCGATAAGTTCTCTGGCCTGAGTAGGTATCTTGTTAACAAGAGCTCATCTACTAGCTGCATCAACCATACTTCTGTCCATAGGACACAATCCCTAATAGAAGTATTGAATTAGTAGTTAATTGCTAATATGGTGCTGAGAGCAACTAGCAACAAGTCCTTTAAATCTCTCCTAATATTCTTGCAACGGTTCTCCTATAAATTGTTGAATTATGCAAATACTCCTCTAAATAGCTGCGATCTTAGAAGCAGGAAAGAACCTCGTCAAAAATAATTTCTTCATCTTAAACTAGCTGGTGATAGAGTTGGATAAAAGACAATACAACCAATCTTTTGCTGAATCTGCCAGTGAGAATGAAAATGCTCTCAGTCTGATAACTTCTTCTGATACACCATATGGGTTTAATGTAGAGCATACCATATCCAATTATTGTAAATGTTTATTGTGTTCGTGCAATTTGAACTAATGATCTAACTCAGGTTTTGATGAATTACAAATGGTTTAAAATTTGAGTGTTTGTAGTCTAATTGCTTTACCAAGTGTGTAGGAGTTGATGAATTTGAAGGACTTGACACCAGATTAAAATCTAGCTAGGTCTACGAGACACGATAACTAGTGTGAAGTCTAGATAGGTTCGCAGAATCTGATATCTGGCGAGAAGTTTGGTTAGGTTTGCGGGACCTAACAACCAGTCGAAGTCAAATTAGGTCTGTAGACCTGACAACTTACGGGAAGACCTAGTAGGTCAAAGACAAGTCAAGTAACTATAGTTGGTGAGTAAGAGGTAAACTACTGGAGGAGAGATCTAGTGAGGATGCATTCTCAGTTGAGGGAACTATGGGCGTCGGTTCATCTTAGGTCTATTTGAGAAACCTAAGCTGAGACCTTGACTAGATCTTGATCACGGGGAGACAGGGTCTAATTACTACTCCTATCTTATTATGTTGTACTAACTTTATTTTGTAGAATAAATATATTTTTTATTTACTTAGACTAATTCTTTTTTATAGGAAGGAGAAGTACGAAAAAGGGAAGTCCGGGCGTCCGGAGCTAGTTCGGGCGCCTGGACCAACACACCCGGTAGGTGCCTGGCCAAGCACCCGGGTGCCGGGCGCCCTGGAGTTGGTCCAGGTGTTTGAGTGGTCCAGGCGCCCGGACCATAAATTTCATCCCGAAGCTGAGTTGGAGCGTAATGACTGGTTGAACCCACGTCAACGGTCTAGACACCCGGAGGGGGTTCAAACACTCGGAAGCGGATAAACTTGACAGATCAAGTTTCGATGAGAGCTCACCACGTCAGCACTGTCCAAGCGCCTGAGAGGGACTCCAAGTTCCCAGAATGGGCTTATATAAAGGCCTTCAACAAACAACTTCAGAACAATATCTACTACAGGTTTCATTCTTACATGTTGCCCTGAAAAGGCTCCGAAGTTCGAAGAACGAAAAATTTTAATTTCCTTTCTGTTTGTCAGTAACAATTAATTTCAGCTCTGGTATTCTATCTTTGTAGCTCATTATTCGAGCTGACAGTGATTACTCAACGAAAGTGATCAACGATCGTGAGCCTTGGAGTATGAGTCGTCATAGGTTCCGAACCAAGTAAAACTTGATTTTGTTAGTATTATTTTTTGTTTTCTTTATTCTGTTATGTAACTTATTTGAAATCATGATTTTTGACGAATGTTATTCACCCCCCCTCCCTCTAGCATCTTAACGATCCAACATATTGGGATCCTCACCAGGAAGTCCATAAAATTTCAGTAATAGATGAATAATTTGCCATAACTTAAAGTATGTCTCCAAATCAGAATATCGAATGCAGAAGGAATCATCTGATAAATCTGGTGCTCAAAGCTCTCTGAGAGTCTTTTCAGTTTTGTTCTCCATAATATTTATCAAATATGAGGTCCTGATCACACTGAAACTATTGATGACATACAGAGATTTTCTGGTCTTACCTGAAATATTTATGCAAATAAAATTAAAAGACATAGAAAAATGTACAAGATAGATTGCGTGCATACAAGAGATAAAATAATTAAGCCCTAACAATATTTTTGAACTTTTGCAACCACTAAAGAAACAGAAATAAGAGGGAAAAAAGTTGAAAAATGAAATAAAAAATATTAAAAAACTAAAAAGGTGGTCTAAATGATGAAATTGACTAAAATAGGTCTTTATTCACGGTATAGGTATAGTATTCCTCCCCTCACTCCTTTCCTTCAACCTGCAAAGTTCAAAAACAAAAGGGAGATATTGACAATTACATCGAAAGAAAAATAAAATAATAAAGCAGAAAAATAAGAACAAGATAAAGATAAAACTAGTATATAATCTAAAAATAAACGGGCACCATTAAGTTCTCCGACAATGATTTCAAAATTTAATGTCAAGCTTCTGTCACTCGCTCAGATCAAATTAATAATTTTAAATCAATCGAACCCCTTAACCTACACTAAGCTAATATAGTAGAGGACCGGGTCATCTCTCACGTGAAACTAATGACAAGACATTCATTTTTAAACCTAATCAAACCAAGGGGTTTTGTTTGGGGAATTGTTCTCTAAACCTAATGCAATAGATGAAATCCTAATTAACCAACAATGATGAACCTATAGCGCAGTGTCACTCTATGCTACAAGTATAACCTTCTACAGAATAAATATACATAAATAAAATTAACCAACAAACCTAGCTAACTATCGAAGACTACCCTACACTACATTGTCACACTACAATACAAGCATCATCATTAATACACATAACATGAAACATAACAAAGAACTCAAACATGTATAAATAAATCTAAGCAAAGTGCAATAATAAATAAGCAAACATATATAAAAAAGTAACTATAAAATCAAACATGAACAATAAATAAAACTTAATTAACCAATCAAATTCTCCACAATTAAACTCAAGAATTGTTCTGCCTGTTACAACCAAAACCATCGAGGAAGAACTGTTGGCGCAGCGAGACCGGCAAGAGGGGTGAATTGCTTGTGAAAAAGTAAAAACAAAAAACTTCTTTCTCGATCCTTTAATTAGATTAGACTAGAAAAGTAATAATAATAATTTAATTGAACAACTAAATAAAGAAAAGTAAGAGGATAATACTATTTACTTGGTTACAATCTAGGTGGTTGTTAATCCAAGGTGTTAAAGAAAGCTTCATTAGAATTCTCCTTTGTTGCATGCGGAGAAGCCTCTTACAGAAGTTGACAGCTCAAAAGAAAGACTAGGAAAGTGTACAATACTTGTTGTTCAAGTTGTTGAATATTTCCTAGCTCCAGTGGCCTTTTTATAGCTCCTGGAAAATTCTATCCATGAGTGGAAGGTGCCTTCAGAAGGGTTCAAAGCGCCTTCAAGTGGATAATGTTTTATCCACAACTCAACGACAACAAACAGTTACTTTAGACTGGTACTGTTCATTGAAGGCGCCTTCAAGGGCCTTTGAAGGTACCTTCGTACTGTTCATAGAAGGTGTCTTCTAAGCCTTTGAAGGTGCTTTCGACACTGTTCATCCGAAAATGGTTAGCTTCCCTTGTTAACCATTTTTGCTTTGCTCGCTTGGGTGATGCTTCGGCCATCCAGAATTGAGCTCACCCGAACCCAAATCTGACCTTTTCCTTGAGCAGCCTTCCTCCCCAACTTCTCATCCCTCGGACCATTGCACACGTTCTTCTTATCTGTCGGTGCACTATTCCATAGCATCTCGTCCTTTGGATACACTGAGCCCGTCGACTCCTTTCCCGTATCATCCTTCTCGCTAGCTGCATATTCTGCTTGCATTCTTGTATTCCTAAGCTCCTGCATACTTAGACATAAAGATCAAACACAACATGATCTAACTAAACTTAGTTGACCACATTAAAATTACCCTTAGTTGACCTACAAGAACTCTGTTGTCACTTGAAAATCTCTTGAATCAGAGGATGATGATGCTACTAGTCAAAGGTACAAACAGCGACGGTGGAAGTGCAACTTCCTCAAAGCAAACCACTCTTCGGAAGTCGACTGGATGAACATTGATTCCGACCATGGGAGGGGGTTGCTGGAACTTTGAGTTACTGATGCCTTCTTCATAGTGTCCAGCAGAGCAACTTGGAGTTCCTGTGCTAGTTCGAAGGGATGGCTGACCAGAAACATAGGGAACATATAGATGGGAAGATGCCACCAGCACAGCCCTGAAACTCTACCTTCTTCACCGTGTCCGGCAGAGCAACTTGAGTGCTAATGATGGAATAAGATGTGGAAGTTAGAGAAGAGAAGGAATTCACCGCCTAACGGGAACCTGCCGCCTTCTTCACCATGTTCGGCAGGAGACTCATGCGAATGGGAATGAGGTGGATAAAAGGCCGCACCAAAATGACCACTTTGGTGATGCCGGAGGATCACCGTTGATGCAACTCCGCTGAAGCTGCCACCACCGAAATCGTCATCTTCGATTGGGGAAGAAGTTGGAAAAGGGGGCATCGAAGTTGGGAGGAAGAAGAGAAATAGTGCACAGTAATCCCTAGCCCGAGCCCGATGTTTGCTAATCTGCATTCGTCCTTTAAAGCTCCACTTGAACCGACCAGTTCACTAGAACTGGCCATTTCACTTGAACCGACCGGTTCACTTGAATCGGTTGGAACCAACCGAACCAAAATCTCTCCTCTTAATTGCAATTGAACCGGACTACATTTAAGCTTCAATTAAATTGACCAGTTTGGTTGAACTGACTGACGTTGAACCAAATTAAACCACTGAACCAATTCGAACTGGTTCAATTACAATACGATTTTAGTGTTTCTTCATTTTGGCTTTTAAATTGGCTTCTTCTTCTCTTGTTCTCCTCTAACCATTTGGCAATTGAACTAAACCATGATTTGATCAAACTGGTGTTCCTCCTCTTAATTGTTGTCTTCCTCAATTCCTATAAAATGCAATATAATTAAATAATATCCATAATATCCCTCAAATGAATAGGAATTAAAATAAAGACTACAAAATATCTAAACTCATGGAACACACTACAAATATATACTTGGATACAAAGGAGAAGGAGAATATCAATAAATAATACTAAAATAACCTGTCCAAATGTAAGTTATCAGAGACCGATAATGTGAAGATTATTACATAGATCAATGATTCTGTTATACACTCTATTGGTGCTCAGTTGGGCAAGTATGAGACTACCAAAGTGGGTTGAGATTATCTAACAAGATTATACACATAATCTAATTTTAACAAACAAAATCAATTGGAAGTGGATATTTGCGTGCTTTGGAAGAAAGATATGGAGGTCCAAGATTTTTATTTTTCCATATCAGAACTATAGGACCAGTTGGCACTCACAGAATCTTTAGAATTGTGAGCATTCCTAGGTTATGTCACTCATAGAGAAGAACAACATCTGGTCTAGTTCTTGATAGCTCTTCTTAATGATTTTGAAGGATTGTATGGGACAATTTTGCATCGTAGTTCTCTCTCTTTCGTTGATTCAGTGGTACATGAATTGTTAGCTACGAAGATTCACCCTAAGTCTCAAGTTGATAAAGGAACTATTGTGCCATTTACGTCATCTATTTTTGTAGCACCACAGTGGCCTCCGCCTCAACCAAAATAGGTCGACTTAGAAGGTTTCTAGTGATGAATGTACTTATTTCAAAGACAAGGGACACCAAAAGTCTCAATGTCAATTATTATTGAACAAAAGTAAACCACCGCCGCAGCAGAAATGACCACTACAGTAACAGTATCAACATCAATGACCTCAATAGCCACCATTGCTACGTCATAATGTTTCATGGAAACCTGGTAATCAACCACAACATTTGTCATATTGACTACCTCAGTCTAGTAATGCAGTGGTTGCCCCCTCTTTAGGTCCGTATACACTTGAGCAGTTTCAACAGTTCTTTACTTCATAGCCCTCTGTCATATTAGTTTCCTCTCATATAGGTTTGTCATCGTCTGGTATTTTAGGTATCTCTTTATCCTTGTGAGTTTTAAAATATGGTGTCTCCCATCATATATCGTATAATTTATCATCTCTTGTTTCTTTTTTCTCGCTGTTCATCTATATCTATTGTGACTACTGATGATATTCCTATGACATTAACAGGTGTTGGTTCAATTATTATATCTTGTTTATCTTTTACTTATGTTTATTATATTATGAGTCTTACTTTAAATCTTATTTCTGTTAGTCAATTATGTGAGTCTAAATACTTAATTTCTTTCTTTTCATCCAATTATTATATTCAGGATCCACGATCTTAGAGGTTGATTAGGATAGGTCATAGACAAGAAAGACTTTATGTTTTGGATTAACTCATAGTATCAGATGTTGTAGCTTCGAGTATAAATTTATCATCTTTTGGTTTAAGTCATTCATCTTCTAATTTTTATTTATGACATTCTCGTTTAGGTTATTTTTCAACATCTCATTTACAGTTTTTAGCTTCTACAAGAGTATTATGACCTTTAAAAAGGAGGAGTCAAGGTATTATGTTTCATTTATTGATGATTGCACTCGTTACTTTTGGGTGAATCTTGTGAAACACAAGTCTGATTATCTTATCATTTTCAATAATTTTAGAGCTCTTGTGAAAACTTAATATTCTAGTGTCATAAAGTGCTTCCATTGTGATTTAAGGGGTGAATACACTTTGAATGATTTTTCATGTTTATTTTCTTTTGATGGTATTATTTATCAAAACTCGTGAACAAATACTTCTAAACAGAATGGTGTGACTGAACAGAAACATAGATATCTTGTTGAAATAATACATTCATTTTTATTGTCTGTTAGTGTTCGTAGTTCCTTTTGGAGGGGAAGCAACCCTTACCGCTACTCACGTGAATAATAGAATTCTAACCATGCATAATTCATACTTGTCACCTTTTGAAAAATTATATGGGCTTCCTCCCACCTATTCCTTTTTGCACGTTTTTGGTTGTATTTACTTCATCCTTCGTCCGCATGTCGAGTGTAATAAATTAGTTCCTTGGTCTGTTCTGTTTATATTTTTGGGTTATGATAGGCCAAAAAGGATATCGTTGCTTTGATTCCGTTAGTTAAAAATTATATGTCTCTTGTCATGTTGTGTTTCTTCAGCATATTTCATTCTTTTCTATTCTTGCTAGTTTGCATTGATCCTTTCAATATTTACACTGAGGAAGCTTCACCCACATCCCCTACTGGTAGCTTAACTGAATTTGGTACTTTGGTTCCTGAGACATCTACTTCATGTTCTCCTCCTTCTGCCACTACCCAATCATCTCCTGAGATTACGGATGATCCTTCTCTCCACTGTCATTAACCCACTCATATTTTTAAGTCTACTAAACTACTAGATTTTGCTTACTCTTGTTAGTCTCGTTCTTTTGCGTCATTAATTGCATTTGTTCACTATCTTTTTGAGCTTGTATCCTATAATGAAGTCGTTCGTAATCCACTTTGGCAAAATGCTGTGACTAAGAAACTAACTGCTCTGCATCACACTCATATATGAGATTTAGTATCGTTGTCACCAGGAAAACACACCATTGGTTCTCATTAGGTATATATGATCAAAACTAAATTTGATGAATCTATCAAACAATACAAAACTTGTCTCATTGCTAAAGGTTATACTAAGGAATATGACATGGATTATAAGGAAACATTTGCCCCTGTTGCAAAAATAATAATTGTTCGTACTTTGATTATTGTTGCTTCTGTTTGTCAATTGAAAATATCTTAGATGGATATTAAGAATGCATTTCTAAATGGTCATATTCATGAAGAAGTTTATATGACACATTATTCTAGTATTTCACACTAACCTAGTGAAGTTTGCAAACTTTGTAAAGTACTTTATGGTGTTAAACAAACACCTCGTGCTTGGTTTGAGAAGTTCTCTATAGTGATTACTTTCCTTTGTTTCATTCTAGTAATCATGATTTAACATTGTTTGCCAAATGTATATAGGTCATATTCTTTTATTGTTTATATGTTGATGACATAATTATTATTGGTGATGATTATGATGGAATTGTTTCCTTGAAGTCATAGTTGACTCATTATTTTACTATAAAATACTTGGTATACTACTATATTTTCTGGGCATTAAGGTTGGATATTCCCTAAAATATTATATTTTATCCTAGTCAAAGTATAAAAGTATATGTATGATCTGTTTGAGCATGCACATCTAACTAATAATAGAGTCATTGATACTCTTATTGAAACTAATACTTGGTATTCTTTATCTGATGGTCCACCTTTGTCGGATCTTAGTTTGTACTAAACTATTGTTGGGAGCTTGGTTTATTTCACCATGACTCATCTAGATATTGCGTATGTTATTCATGTGGTTAGTTAGTTTGTCACTACACCAATTATAATTCATTAGACTATTGTTCTTCGTATTCTCAAGTATCTTCAAGACACTCAATTTCAAAGTCTTTTATTTTCTTCTACTTCATCTCTAGAGTTGCATGCATACTTTAATGCTGATTGGGATGGTAATCCTATAAATCGCAAATCTACCACTAACTTCTATATTCTTCTTGATGATTCCCTAATTTTTTAGAAGAGTAAGAAATAAGATATTATTTTTAGATCTTCTACAGAAGTCGAGTATCGTGTCATAGTCTCAACTACTTGTGAGATAATTTGGTTGCGTTGATTGCTTGCGGATATGAGTATCTCTTCATCAACTTACTCCGTTATATTATGATAATCGAAGTGTTATTCAAATTGCGCACAATCAGTTTTTCATTAGCAGACGAAACATATTAAAATTGATTGTTACATTACTCGTCATCATCTTTAACTTAGCACCATCACATTGTCACTAAACAAACAAGCTTGAACATATATGTGTTTAACTCGTTAATGTTCGTAAACAACATTTGTGAACAACGTTCGTGAACTATGTTTATTAATAAAACTCTTATCAATATGTTAAATAAATGAAAAAAACTTTTAAAATAAATAAACAAATTTAAATTATTAAACTCAATAATCAATCAAACAAATATAAGTTTCAAACAATCAAATAATTTGAATTGAGAGTTCGATAATATCTAAATGAATCAAGTCAAGCTTCAATTGAAAGCTCGAGAACATCTAAACAAACCAAGATCAAGCCAAGTTCAAACCCATCAATAAACCAAACTATGTTTGTGTTGGTTGCTACTCGGAAAACCTAGAGGTTCCACTGTACAAAAATTTTGTACAAAGGTCTGAACCTTTTCCTAGCTACCATGTGTTCTTTTAAATTAAATTTTGGATCGCCTGCGGAACTTAACACGTTTGATCCAAAACTTAATATATTCGTTCTTTTAGGTTTTGACTTGGGTCTCCTGCGGAACTTAACACGTTCGACCCAAATCACCTTAAGTTATTAATTCCATTAAATATTAATTTCCATAATTGGTTCCCAGTACTGACGTGGCGAGACACATGACCTTCTTGGATATGGGAGCAACCACCACCGACTAGACAAAACCTTTTATGGAAAGCTAATATTTAATTTCCTAAAATAACTTTAGGTTAACCGAAAAGAACAATCAAATCACAAAAAAAAAAAAATAAAAGAACACAACATCGAAAAACATATTCGAAATACTAGAATCGCATGCCTCTTGTATTTGGTATTATTTCCAAAAATAACTAGTATGATGCGGAAAGAAAAAATACTAGTTATACCTTTTAGAATGACCTCTTGATCTTCTACCGTATTCCTCTTCTAACCTCGGACGTTGTGTGTGCAACGATCTTCCGAGATGAGAACCACCAAGCACCTTCTTCTTCCTTGCAAATTTCGGCCATCAAAACTTCTTCTAGGATGAAGAGGTTCGGCCACCACCACCATGCTCCAAGGGATGCTAGAAAAAAGGCTTCTTTTCTCTCCTTCTTCTCCTTCTTAGATCCGGCCACCAAAGCTATCTCCACCATGAGAAAGTTTCGGCCACACAAAGGAGAGGAGAGAAAACAAAGGGTCGGCCACACCCAAGGAAGAAAAGAGGAAGAAAAATAGAATAGAGTCGTTAGCCTTGAAGCCTCCTCTACCTCCTCTTTTATAATCCTTGGTCTTGGCAAATAAGGAAAATTTAATAAAAACTTCCTTAATTCTTTTGTCAATGAAAAAGAAAATTTATTTAATTAAAACAATTTTTCCTTTTCAAATTTCAATGGTCGGCCACAACAATAAACTTCCAAGCAAATAAAATTTTAAACACCAATTAAAACTTCCTTATTTGCTTCCGGAAATTTATAAAATTTCTCCAATAATTTTATCCCTTCATGATTGGTTTATAAAAAGGAAATTTAATAAATTAAAATCTTTCTTTTAACATGTGGATAAAAAGAAAGTTATCTCTAAAAATTTAAATCTCTTTTAATCTACAAATAAGGAAAGATATCAAATCTTTTCTTAATCTTTTGTAGAAACTTATAAAAGAGAATATTTAATTTTAAACTCTCTTTTAAATCATGAACATGGTTAAAAAGGAAAGTTTTCTTAAAATTTAAAATCCTCCTTTAAACAACAAATAAGGAAAGATTTCAAATTTTAAACTCTCTTTTAAACATGTAGATGATTTACAAATAAGGAAAGTTTTTACCAAAAATTAAAATCATCCTTTTAAACTACAAATAAGGAAAGAGATTAATCTCTTCTCTTAATCTTTTGTAGAAAGCTATAAAAGGAAATTTTTAATTTTTAAACTCTCTTTAAAATCATGATATCCACATAAGAAATAATTTTAATAAAATCCTTTTAATATTCTAGTGGTCGGCCACCTAAGCTTGGGACCCAAGCTTTGGCCGGCCACCAACTGGCTCATCCACTTAGTCTTGGCGGCCCTAGCTTGGGTTCCAAGCTAGCTTGGCCGGCCCCATTGGATGGGTAAGAAGGTGGGTATGCGGTGGGTATAAATCTCTATATACTAGAGGCTACGATAGGGACCGAGAGGAGGAATTGGTTTTGGTCTCCCGATGAAATTAAGCATCCCGTGTTCGCCCCGAACACACAACTTAATTTCATCAATAATAATTCATTCCACTAAAGAACTATTATTGAACTACCGCACCAATCCCAAATTATATTTTGGGCTCCTTCTTATTATGAGTGTGTTAGTCTCCCTGTGTTTAAGATAACAAATGTCCACTAATTAAGTAAGTTACTGACAACTCGCTTAATTAATATCTAGCTCCAAGAGTAGTACCACTCAACTTCATCGTCATGTCGGACTAAGTCCACCTGCAGGGTTTAACATGACAATCCTTATGAGCTCCTCTTGGGGACATTCTCAACCTAGATCACTAGGACACAATTTCTTTCTATAATCAACAACACACACTATAAGTGATATCATTTCCCAATTTATCGGGCTTATTGATTTATCGAACTAAATCTCACCCATTGATAAATTAAAGAAATAAATATCAAATATATGTGCTTGCTATTACATTAGGATTAAGAGCACACACTTCCATAATAACTGAGGTCTTTGTTCCTTTATAAAGTCAGTATAAAAGGAACGACTTCAAATGGTCCTACTCAATACACTCTAAGTGTACTAGTGTAATTATATAGTTAAGATAAACTAATACCTAATTACACTATGACCTTCCAATGGTTTGTTCCTTTCCATCTTGGTCGTGAGCTACTGTTTATAATTTATAAGGAACCGATAACATGATCTTCTGTATGTGACACCACACACCATGTTATCTACAATATAAATTAATTGAGCAACTACATTTATCATAAATGTAGACATTTGACCAATGTGATTCTTATTTCTAGATAAATGTTTATACCAAAAGCTAGGCTTTTAGTATACACTCTAACAATCTCCCACTTATACTAAAAGATTAAGCTGTCATATCTGCTGTCATACATCTGATTCCCATGCCTTTCAAAAAGCTCTTGCCTTAAGGACCTTAGGTTATCATCTGATGCAATCTAGGAGGCAACAACTTCTCCTCGTTATACAATTTCTTGTATTGGGTAGTACTTGCGCTCTATTGTGTTTACTTGCCTTATAGACTCATGGTTTCTTCGAGTTTGTTACTGCACCATTATTATTACAATAAATTGTAATAATCTTTGGACAAACTAGAAATCATATCTAAGTCTATCTTGAGGTAATTAAGTCATTCAGCTTTTATGGCTACCTCAGAGGCTTGCCATATACTCAGTTTATATGGTGGAGTCCAGAAAAACACCTATGCTTATCACTCTTCCATAGTTATGACTTTTCCTCCTAAAGTAAACACAAAACCTCGAGGTCGACTTATTATTGTCCCTATCCGATTGGAAGTCAAAATCCGTGTAACCCACAGGGACCAAATTAACTGCCTTGTAAGCTAGCATATAATCTCTAGCGCCTCTAAGGTACTTTAATATATGCTTTACTGCAATCCAATGTCCTTGTCTAGGGTTACTTTGATATCTGCTAACTATGCCCTTGGCAAAACAGATTTCTGATCTCGTGCATAGCATACATTAGGTTGTCTAACTGCCGAAGCATAAAGAACTGCCTACATGTCCTCAATCTCCTTTGATGTCATTGGAGACATCTATTTAGATAAAGACACTCCATGCTTAAAAGGTAAGAAACCTTTCGAGGAGTTTTGCATGCTTAAAACGAGCAAGGATTTTCCGATGTATCAAGCTTGGGATAAGTAAAATATATTTTTTCTTTCGATCCCTTATTATTTTGATCTCAAAAATATATACATTCTCCCAAGTCCTTTATATCGAATTATTTGGACAACCATACCCTTACTTCTGACAATATTTTGATATTGTTTCCAACTACCAAAAATGTTATCTACGTATAGTACAAGAAATACCACCACGCTTCCATCACACCTTTTGTATACACAAGACTTATCCAGTTACTAAATGAATCCAAAGGTCTGGATTACTTTGATAAACTGGATGTTCCAAGACCTTGAAGCTTTGTATCAGTCCATAGACTGATTGAGCTTGCACACAAGATGCTCTTAGCCCTTTGCAATGAACCCTTCTGGTTGCTTTATATGGATGCTTTCTTCAAGACTTCCATTAAGGAATGCTGTCTTGACATCCACTTACCAAATAGATAAAAGAATCCGGATAGACTTAAGCATGGCTACCAGTGAAAAAGTTTCCTTTTTCATCTAGCCTTGCTTTGAAAGTTTCTACCTTCCTGTCTATCCCTCTTTTCCTCTTATAGACCTTTTTATACCCAAAGGCTTTTACACCATTTGGTGGTTCTACAAGCTTCCAGATTTTTTTAGAATACATATATTCTAATTCTGTTATTCATTACTCTTTGCCAAGATGTTGCATCTTTATTTTGAAGTGTTTCGTCATATGTCCGGAGATCAGGTTCATGTCCTCCAGGGATCGAGTCCAAAAACTCTCCCAAAACATGAATTTTTTTAGGTTGCCTAACAACCCTCCCACTACGACAAGGCACTTTCTGCAATTGTGTATCATTTGTGATACGTGTTGTAGTTTCCTTGTGGTATCTCATCTTGTACAGTTGGTACTAGATTAGACATGCCTTTTATTACTTCCTTAAGAACAAATTTTCTTATGGGCACATGGTTTATTACATAGTCCTTTTCTAAAAATCGGTCATTGATGCTAACAATGACCTTCTGATTTTTAAGACTATAAAGCTACTTTCATTTCACTAGGATAACCCACAAACAAGTGAATTCCTGTCCAACTTATCATTGTCTCTCTTCTGCATATGTGCTGGACTACCCGAATCCGAATATGCTTCGAAATAAGCTTACGCCTATTCAGCAATTCTATATGAGTAGAGAGTTCTGACTTTAGAAGGTACTATATTCACTCCCGTTTCCAGAGTATATCCTTAAAATGATTTTGATAATATTCTTAATAACTCATCAATCTACTTATTTCCATAAAAGTCATATACCTTCCTTTTCCTACACCATTCTATTGGGGTGTACCAGGTGCAGTTAGTTGGGATTGAATCCCTACTTCTGATAAATGACTCCTAAACTCTCCCAAGAGGTACTTGCTACTACGATCTTACCGTAGTGTCTTGATACTTTTACTTTGTCGTTTCTCCACATCAGCCTCGTACTCTTTGAACTAATCAAAGCACTTAGACTTGCGGCACATCAAGTAAATATATCCGTATCTCAAATAGTTGTCTATAAAATAGATGAAATATTTGAAACAACCTCTTGCCTGGATGCTCATAAGATCACACAAATTAGAATGAACCAATTCCAATATATCTTTGACTTCATACCCCTTAGACTTAAAAGCTTCTTGGTTATTTTTCCTTCCAAGTAAGACTCGTAGGTTGGAAAGATTTCCACTACTAATGAACCCAAAAGTTCATCAGCTACCAATGAATCCTACTCAAGTTAATATAACCTAGCCTTAGAAGCCAAAGATATAATTGGTTCATTTTCGAAGGTTACTTTCTCTTAAAGTTAGTAGATGTGTTACTAATTTTCATTTGTTGCATCGTGAGAGTTATTGGATTGCCAACCAACATACCAGAACAGATAACTTCCCTCTTTTTCTTAATAACAACTTTGTTATTTAAAAGAGGCAGAATATCAAGTTCTTTGAATAGTTTAGAAACTGAAAACTAGTTTTTTCTAAACTTGGTGCGTAAAGACAATTACTCAAAAATCCATGTTTTATTCTTATCAAAAGATAAACATCTCCCACTGCAACAGCTACCATTTTTACAGTAGTGCCCATGTAGACGGTGTTTTAATTTTCATTTAGTTGCCTGGTTTCCTGGAACCCTGCAATGAATTACGGACATGATTAATGGCATCTGTATCTACACTCCAGGTTCTAGTAGATAACACCACTAAACATGTTTCAACTAATGAATTAAATACACCTATATTGTTCTTAGTTCTAAGAAGACAGTCTACCTTAATGTCCAAGTCCTATTTCCAATCATTACAATTGGGATTACTAAGTCTTTCTTATAGTATGACTACTAGGGGATTGACAAACATTTTAAATCCTAAGAATCACAAAAATACTTGGTCAAGATCAACTCCTTAAAAATCCCCATGAATTTTGTATGTCACGATAGTGTGGACGTATACAAAATCGAAGAGGAGATTTTATTCATTAATTTTATTATCTCATCAACTTTACTTTATGATGAATAAAATTAATAGTTGATCTGTCTTTGATCAAATATTTGGTCAAAAACTTTTGAATTTAAAAAATATTGATTCCTCAAACAATATTATTTAAATTCACCAACACCTCAAACACCGTGAATTTTGCATGCCACGTTAGTGTGGACGTATACAAATTCAACATTTGTAAAAGAAGGGTTTTAACCCATTAATTTTATTATCCTGTCAACCTAACTTTTTGACAAATAAAATTAATAGTTGGTATCATTTGGTCACACAAATAATAGCAGTGACTCCGATGGGGAGGATACTATTAGATGTGTCTAAGTGTATACCATTACTTGACACTAAGTCCATTAATAAGATTATGCCCCTTCCGTTGGGGAAGATCACACGCTCTTAATTAACTTTCTATAGTCATCCAAAAATGGAAGTCTGTTCTAGTGATCCACAAACAAGCTCATCCGTTATGGAGGAAGGCACTCAGAGCCAACGCGCAAGCTTGTTTGCATCACTTACAAACCAGTAATGGAGACCATGGGATTTACTTAAAAAACCCTCTCCCACTTAGTTATTTATAAATGAGGAATTTTAACTATGCTAGCCTACTAAATATGTAAACTAACATGTACACACAACATAATATAAAAGCAATAAATAGAAAATCTAATTTTCAACTATTATGGCTTTTATCTCTTGTTGTCCTCCGTGTGTTGTCATCCCAAGCTGCTGCCATATTTGGCCACCGCCACCGGGTCTAGCTATCGCATCCATCTTGCTCTAGTTCCGCTGCGCCTCTGGTCCTTAGAAGGTTCCACGCTTTGCAAGATTCGATCCACGACATAAATAGAATTTTACATTTTGATCCTATATTCCTCGAAGGAATGTACATGTAAACTAGATCGAACATAAAATAAAATTTACATCCATTGATCCTATATTCCATAAAAGGAATGTACATGTAACTAGATCAAAAATAAAATCCTAATAAAACTAAATACAGCTCCTGCTGTATTTTATAATACAATCATGCACACACAATAAAATGCCCTTGACATATCCAAGGGTCCAATCACACACATAATAACTAAAAGCCATAATAGTTGGATCCTGCATCCACAAAGTTAGCACATCCTACTATTAACCTGCCTAAATTATTTATGACATGTGCATAATTAAACTAATACCAAATACACAGAGGCAAAACCCTAGCTCTGATACCAATTGTTGGTTGCTACTCGGAAAACCTAGAGGTTCCACTGTACAAAAATTTTGTACAAAGGTCTGAACCTTTTCCTAGCTACCATGTGTTCTTTTAAATTAAATTTTGAATCGCCTGTGGAACTTAACACGTTTGATCCAAAACTTAATCTATTCGTTCTTTTAGGTTTTGACTTGGGTCTCCTGCGGAACTTAACACGTTCGACCCAAATCACCTTAAGTTATTAATTCCATTAAATATTAATTTCCATAATTGGTTCCCGATCGACGTGGCGAGGCACATGACCTTCTTGGATATGGGAGCAACCACCACCGACTAGACAAAACCTTTTATGGAAAGCTAATATTTAATTTCCTAAAATAACTTTAGGTTAACCGAAAAGAACAATCAAATCACAAGGAAAAAAAACAAAAGAACACAACATCGAAAAACATATTCGAAATACTAGAATCGCATGCCTCTTGTATTTGGTATTATTTCCAAAAATAACTAGTATGATGCGGAAAGAAAAAAATACTAGTTATACCTTTTAGAATGACCTCTTGATCTTCTACCGTATTCCTCTTCTAACCTCGGACGTTGTGTGGGCAACGATCTTCCGAGATGAGAACCACCAAGCACCTTATTCTTCCTTACAAATTTCGGCCATCAAAACTTCTTCTAGGATGAAGAGGTTCGGCCACCACCACCATGCTCCAAGGGATGCTAGAAAAAAGGCTTCTTTTCTCTCCTTCTTCTCCTTCTTAGATCCGGCCACCAAAGCTATCTCCACCATGAGAAAGTTTCGGCCACACAAAGGAGAGGAGAGAAAACAAAAGGTCGGCCACACCCAAGGAAGAAAAGAGGAAGAAAAATAGAATAGAGTCGTTAGCCTTGAAGCCTCCTCTACCCCCTCTTTTATAATCCTTGGTCTTGGCAAATAAGGAAAATTTAATAAAAACTTCCTTAATTCTTTTGTCAATGAAAAAGAAAATTTATTTAATTAAAACAATTTTTCCTTTTCAAATTTCAATGGTCGGCCACAACAATAAACTTCCAAGCAAATAAAATTTTAAACACCAATTAAAACTTCCTTATTTGCTTCCGGAAATTTATAAAATTTCTCCAATAATTTTATCCCTTCATGATTGGTTTATAAAAAGGAAATTTAATAAATTAAAATTTTTCTTTTAACATGTGGATAAAAAGAAAGTTATCTCTAAAAATTTAAATCTCTTTTAATCTACAAATAAGGAAAGATATCAAATCTTTTCTTAATCTTTTGTAGAAACTTATAAAAGAGAATATTTAATTTTAAACTCTCTTTTAAATCATGAACATGGTTAAAAAGGAAAGTTTTCTTAAAATTTAAAATCCTCCTTTAAACAACAAATAAGGAAAGATTTCAAATTTTAAACTCTCTTTTAAACATGTAGATGATTTACAAATAAGGAAAGTTTTTACCAAAAAT
Organism: Zingiber officinale; assembly: GCF_018446385.1. NCBI lineage: Eukaryota > Viridiplantae > Streptophyta > Magnoliopsida > Zingiberales > Zingiberaceae > Zingiber > Zingiber officinale. The sequence continues at coordinate 139,975,745 of NC_055994.1, forward strand.
TAAAATCATCCTTTTAAACTACAAATAAGGAAAGAGATTAATCTCTTCTCTTAATCTTTTGTAGAAAACTATAAAAGGAAATTTTTAATTTTTAAACTCTCTTTTAAAATCATGATATCCACATAAGAAATAATTTTAATAAAAATCCTTTTTAATATTCTAGTGGCCGGCCACCTAAGCTTGGGACCCAAGCTTTGGCCGGCCACCTACATGGCTCATCCACTTAGTCTTGGCCGGCCCTAGCTTGGGTTCCAAGCTAGCTTGGCCGGCCCCATTGGATGGGTAAGAAGGTGGGTATGCGGTGGGTATAAATCTCTATATACTAGAGGCTACGATAGGGACCGAGAGGAGGAATTGGTTTTGGTCTCCCGATGAAATTAAGCATCCCGTGTTCGCCCCGAACATACAACTTAATTTCATCAATAATAATTCATTCCACTAAAGAACTATTATTGAACTACCGCACCAATCCCAAATTATATTTTGGGCTCCTTCTTATTATGAGTGTGTTAGTCTCCCTGTGTTTAAGATAACAAATGTCCACTAATTAAGTAAGTTACTGACAACTCGCTTAATTAATATCTAGTTCCAAGAGTAGTACCACTCAACTTCATCGTCATGTCGGACTAAGTCCACCTGCAGGGTTTAACATGACAATCCTTATGAGCTCCTCTTGGGGACATTCTCAACCTAGATCACTAGGACACAATTTCCTTCTATAATCAACAACACACACTATAAGTGATATCATTTCCCAATTTATCGGGCTTATTGATTTATCGAACTAAATCTCACCCATTGATAAATTAAAGAAATAAATATCAAATATATGTGCTTGCTATTACATTAGGATTAAGAGCACACACTTCCATAATAACTGAGGTCTTTGTTCCTTTATAAAGTCAGTATAAAAGGAACGACTTCAAATGGTCCTACTCAATACACTCTAAGTGTACTAGTGTAATTATATAGTTAAGATAAACTAATACCTAATTACACTACGACCTTCCAATGGTTTGTTCCTTTCCATCTTGGTCGTGAGCTACTGTTTATAATTTATAAGGAACCGATAACATGATCTTCTGTATGTGACACCACACACCATGTTATCTACAATATAAATTAATTGAGCAACTACATTTATCATATATGTAGACATTTGACCAATGTGATTCTTATTTCTAGATAAATGTTTATACCAAAAGCTAGGCTTTTAGTATACACTCTAACAGTTTGAACAACCATTTCAAAGGTTTGGTTCATTTTAGGCTCGGCTTGGCTTGACTTGACTCAGTTATCTTATCAAATAAGCTTGAACATCCCAAAATTTGCCTTGACTTGGCTTGACTTATTTATAGCACTAAACATATTTTATTTCACGCTATCATTTTTTATCTGACAAACTCTCAATATTTCTAGTTGTACCATCATAAGTTTGAGAGAAGATATTAGATTATACTACTATTATAATTATTGGGCTTTTCTATTTATTAACTATTAAAAATAGACTAGTCTTTTCCTTACATAATAAAGCAAATCCTAATTTTTCTCTATTTTAATTTCTAGTAATGATACTAAATAACTAACATTGCTAATGGATTATTAGGACTTTTCTGATTTGAACAGTATCAATTTTTAAAATTTTTGAGTTTTTTAAATTTATCGGCTAATTTTAGACCATTTGTCCGGAACTAACCGATGAATTTAAAAAACTTTAAATCAATTCAAATAAAAATTAATATACTTATGGAGGACTTCTTAATAATATATCTATGCATTTATATTTAAATTCGATAGTAAAAATTGATAATAATAAAATTTCAAATAGAAAAAAAAAAAGAGAAAATATATAATAGGAATGTGAGAGTGGTTTTTTATATACCAAAGATAACAGCTCTCTTTACGGGACGAACCGACGGACCTTCGCGGTATTCATCCCGGGGTGAGTCGTTCCTCTCGACTCGTGCCCTAACCCTAACGCGAAGAGTTCCCTGCCTCCGGCATGGATTTCTTCAGATCGGTCTTCTCTGCGGATGCCGACCTATCGACCTCGCAAACCTCTCCTCGTGTCGATCGCGATGGCGACTACAACGCGCGAGGAGGTGAGGATGCCTTTGGCGGCGAAAGCCGTAGTCATAATTCTCCGGAAAATGATGTCGATGACAGAGGCGACTCTGGAGGGTGGATCTTCGGAGGACTAATCGAGACATTTGCATCAAAGTCTGAGTCCATCATCCAGACATACCGCCGCGACCTGGCCGAATTCAGCTCCGGCCTTAAGGAGGAGACTTCGGTGTTCCGGGAGATTGCTGCGCGTGCTGTCCGTGATCTTCCTGGGTCACTTGGGGCTGGTGCCTCGTTGGCCCAGGAGTCCCTAGAGTCTGTCGGGGAGGCCATCGACGATTTGGGCGGTTCAGTGTGGCGAGGGACTGCTGGCATCATTTCCCAGAGCAGGGAAGCGATCCTATCTCTGGAGTCTGGGGCTGATTCAGGAGATGAATCGTCCAGTGAACCAAGGCTGCCGGCCAGTTCCGCTGTCTCTTCTAGGATTTACAGTCGGTACGAGATGCTGTTGCTTGCGATGCAGTCAGATGTGAGCACCTTCACCGAAGACCCAGAGGACACTGATAACTTCAGCAAGTGGAGATCGGAATTTGATTTGGCATCGAAAGCAGAGGAGATGGAAAATCTTTGCAATGAGAATGACACTTTGGATGGGTTCCTAAACAAGCTGGTGCCTAGTATTGTGGATTACAATACATTCTGGTGCCATTACTTTTATAAGGCGCATAAGCTGAAGCAGGCTGAAGATGCAAGAGCAAAGCTTGTGAAGAGGGTGATTTCGAGAGAGGCCGAGGAGGATTTGAGCTGGGATGTTGATGATGAGGACGAGGAGAAGATGGATGAAAAACTCAGAAAGGAGGAAAATCCAGACCAAACTGGTGATGTTAATGTGTCTGGAAAACCAGAAGAGGAGAAAGATAGTGATGTGCAGTTAATAGTGGATACTTCAACAGAGAAAAAATCTTCAGTTATATCTGAAGATAGGGCTTTGAAGGGATCGGATGTGAAGGTTAATGAGAAAGAGATATCAACATCTAACAATGCTGAAGAAAGTAAATTGATAGTTGATTCTTTGACCTCCAAGTTGGATGAAACTGTGCTGACTGAAGGAAAGACAGATTCTGCAGAGTCATCCAAGGACAGTGAATTTTCAATTATTTCAAGTCAGAATTCTATACCAGAGGAAGATGATCTTGGGTGGGATGAGATTGAGGATCTACCAGAGGATGAAGAGAAGAAACCCGGTGGCTCCAATGTGACTCTTCTCAAGGTGAATCTACACAAGAGGCTTAGTGCTGCTGAGGAGGATGAGGATCTGAGTTGGGATATTAAGGACGATGATGAACCCATCAAGCCTTGATTTGTGGATATAGATATGCCTACTTTGATTGTTTTGCATCCGTCTTATCCAATAAAATTCTTTCATGCTGTGAATAATTGCATATATGCTTGCTACTTAATTTGCAAACTAAGTTGGTGTTTCCTCATTGAACATGGAATATATGTACTATATCTTTAATTGGAATGTTAATGTTTGCTAATTTTTATAGAAAGCTCTGTTTTATATATGAAATTTGTTTATAGGATACAGACTTCTCGTTACCATATAACATGTTGCTGAATGAGACATCTGGTGATGCAAAGGATCTCTGTGCTTAATTTGCTGCAAAATCATATAGAATTTTGAGGCATTAGTGTACCTATCGATCTAAGCTGAGTGATCTTAGCTTAAACATTTCAACTTTTAAAAAATGCCACAAGTTAGCTTCTTTTACCTGCCTATGAATCTAATTGCATTGCTGAAAAAAGCAATATGGAAATCTTGTTTTGTAATTTTGTCTAAGCATACCTTTGGTAGGATCCTTGATCAAGTTGTTAGGTTATATATATTTACATTCTACTATGGTATGACAACATCTCAGTGTAAAAATCTGAGACCAAATATGCGAAACACCTCTGAAGCTGTTTATTTTCTTAATAGAAGTTCTCTGGTGGATATTTTAATTGTTTGCATCTACCTTTTAACTCTCTAAGTTCGGTTGTTATTAAATAAAGCCGTAGGTTATATCATATGCAATTGTTGTTACTTCCAATCAACTTATGTGTTAAACGTCAAGCGTAATTCAATGGTGAAAAGCACTGAGATCTAGTGAAAGGACTGGATTAATGTTCCAATTTATAGGGCTTAGAACCAAAAATGAGGTTCCTTTCCAGGGAGTTAAATTTAAATATTATCTAGCAAGACTTATCTATGTTTTCAATGCACAAGTTTATTCTGTAGATTTTGGTCCTCTTACTTGAATGTTTATATATTCAACTTTTGCAGACATTCTCCTTCACATTTCTAGTCCTCGCACATATGCTATGGTATTCTGATATCCACTAGGTAAGTCTTAAGAATTATTTGTGAATAAAGTTATTCTATATATTAAAACTGTTTTTTGGTTGGTCCCAATGTGACACATGGTGGAACAATTAGGCACTGCGTGGCTTGAGTTTGAGAATTTTTTCCTACTCACTATAGTTCTATTCCTAAAGGTGTTTTTCTTTATTAAAAAAAAACAGTTTTAGGCCTTGTTTGGCAATTGAAAACTTTCTATTTTTATTTTTTAGTTTTTAGAAAATAAAATAAATTCATTAAAGATGAAGAAGAAAAAAATATTTATCGCATTATTCACCTCTGATAAATTTAAATGCATTAAAAATACCAATTCTAACAATTTAATTTAAATTTTTTTTAGCGAGATTTTTTTTTATTTGTAAAAAACAAACAAGGTCTTAATAGACCTTCACTAAGAACCATATAGCCTGGTTTAGTGGCAAACTATACTTAGGTTGGAGAGGCAGAGGAAGAGATACCAACTTTGCTTTTAACAACTTCCCTTTTGGATTCCACCACTCCGAGACTGATAGCACGCACACCAGCTTCTTCGATTTGTTTTGATAGGCCAAAGTAATAGTATAGTTAGAGGTGTTTGTGCTAGCATGGAACACGAGCTCGAGCTAGGTTCAGCAATAAATATTTAATTTAGCAACTAATTTATTTTTTTATATAAAAAGGTGGGCTAGACTTATATAAAAAGGTAGGCTAGGCTTCTTGGCACATGGGCATGTCGAGTCTGATCAAGAGCCAACATGTACCCGCAGGTTGTGACCCCTATGGCTGGCATGGAACTTCACATGGGTCCATGCTAGTGGGAAACTGACACAAGACGAACTGCTCATCTCCACAATCAAATTGGCACCACATAGATTGCCGTGGATGTCGACAATGCATTGGCATCATGTTTCGCACCAACTTTGTGTTTGCCAGCATCAATAACTGAACAAGGTGGCAGAGTTTCAAAGAGCCCACTGACCTCACCATGTTGCATGTCGTTGCAAGCTGAACCCTGAGAATGAGCTCCAGTCTTGTCTGATGAACATGAGCTACTCCTCGGCCATGTTGCAAGCTCTACTTGTTGGTGATGACGACCTTATCATGCACATTGCTACTCTGTTGATTGACTTCTGGTACAATATGACTCGTGTTCAACCTGTCAAGCAGCAGTACATACACTTTGTTCTGAGAAGCAACACCCAGCTCAACTTTGCCTCCATGATGGTTGGTCTGTGTGGCAGATTTCTAAGAAAGGGCGACGTTGGATTCATCTGATGGGTTGTCTGGCAGTATGTCCACAAGAAGAATGATTCTGGAGCAACAACTGGCTTGTAAAGGGGTTGAGTGAGCCATAGTGGAGCCAATTGAGATCTGCAACAAGTTGTTCGGAGTTTGGAAGCGGTTGGTTCAATAACTATTGCCAAGGGGAAATTTATTTACTTTCTCTCTATCTAATAATATGCTGACATGGGTCTAGCTTTTGTTTGGTGCTTGGAAGAATTAACATAATGGTTTTCGCTACATCTTTCAGTGAACTAGCTTTATATTGGGTCAATCATCCTTATTCTCTTTGTAGCTTCTCTTGATCTTTAGTTGTTGATACAGTGTTATTGAAGTTTTTCTTCCACTGGTTGCTGGTGCACATTTGGCAATAGACTTTTGGGGAAGCCAGTAATTCTGCAGATTCTGGAGGAAGCAGAAAATCTTCAGGTTATTCCTTGCTCTCTTAATTTTCCTTTTCCAAAAAGCGGCATCATGAAAATTTCTGCAAAATTTAATGTATTTTTATAGGATTTGACATATTTAAGATTGATAATCCAGTCCATATCATCCATTTTATTTATGTTCCACATCACTAGAGTGGTAGATAACAAGCGATGTACCTGATGCCTGATGGATTGTTTGGTAAGTTTGAGAAATTTTAACTGAAAGTGTAATTCACTGCACTTATTGTCTGTAATATTTCTAACTAAGCTTGAATTTTGTCTCAGAATGTTGGAACTATATTGCAATTTTAACAGGTTCTATTTTGCTTGACCACACCATATGACACTCTATCTAATAGGTTCCATTCTGTTGCATGTTAAGTTGCCAGATTTATCTGAGAATGTTGTTTCAACTTCACGAGGCATTGTTTTTTCAAGTTGGATGTTTATGTTTCAGTTGACTTGTTTGTTCCCTCTTCACACATGAATAACTTGATAAATATTGATTTAATTAAAAACTTAATGATGTTTTAGGCTTAAAACTTTATTATTCGCTAGAGTTGAGAATTTTGGAGTCAATTATATGCTTGAGACTTCCCCTACTGTAGGTTGATTATTAATGTAGATACCGAACAAGTCACAGATGCCAAATGCCAAGTTCATTAGGATGCGAGCAAAAGGGTTCTAAAACTTTTGCTTTATGGATTATAGTTTTTTTATGAATTGTTTTAGTAATAAGAGTTTTCCTTGGCGAAATTTCTGCTGTGAGAACATGTATGTGGATTAATGTGTGTTTGAGAATGATGTTAAAGATAATTAATTGATCAAGATTTACCACATGTTCATAAGTTTTTTTAACTTTTTAAGCAAAAAGACTAAGAACACTGGACACTCAAATCAAACTAAGGGGGAAGATAAAAATTTATTGTTCAGTGATTGTATATATGAATTATCTACAATGATGCATTTGTATGGTTTGAAACTTTTACTATTAGACTTAAATATTCAGTCGCAAATAAAAAAAAACAATAATTTTGTAAGATTATTTGTATGAAAATTTTCTTAATATCACTTTTGAAGCACAACTTAGAGTTGAGGGGTAAACAACTACAGTAATAAAAATTTCAAAGTTACAAGTGGCTTAGTTATTGTTATTCCTTAATTTGTGACATCAAAATCATTGTTTGAAAATGTAAATGATAATTTTGTGGTCACTATTCAGTTGTTAGGCTTTATTTGTTTATTGAAAAATTAATTTATCTATGAAAAATATTTGTTTTTTTATTTTATATATATAATTTTTTATTTTATTTTTTTATATCTAATACTATAATTCAATTCGAGTTTTGAATTTTAAATGTAAAATTTAATTGGGATAATCGAGAGTTTAAGAATAAATAAATAAATAAAATAATAATAATAAAATATGTTACCCAATTTGATCAAGTTGATTGTTTTGATCAATTTGCCTTGATTGACCAACTTGCTCACGACATCTAGATCACTTGCCTTTATTAGATCCCTTGGCTAGATTGAATCAAGTAGATTAATTGGTCTACTTGAATCAAATTAGTTGGATTGACCATCTCAACCAGATCATCTAGCGTTGACCACTTGCTTGCTTCAATTGCTCAATCATCCAACCAAATCACTTGATTTGCATGCTTAGGTTGATTCAACCATTCAATTTGATTAGATTATCGGATCAATCGACCCATGTGGTTGGTTTGACCCACTAGGCCCACCCAACTCGTTTAGATTGCCTTGACTAATCAACATGTTTTAATTGATCCACTTTGTTCCCTCGAATGGGTCTAGTGGTTAGTGCATGAGGTGTTGTCATAATGAGGTCTGGAGTTCGAATCTCGACAAAGTTGAGATAAATGTCTCCGTCCGTGATTTACCTCCTCCGTATTGGTTCTGGAACGGGTTGACGGGGGCGCTGAGAGTGAGCATATTCACTGTTTGCCACAATTGAATTGATCCACTTTGATAAATTGTACCGATTAACTCGCCAACCTTAGTTCGTATGTTTTGCTTGTTGATCTATGTATTGGTTTATTACTCATATGGATTGCTCTTTAAATAAGGCGAAATGTAAAAGATGAAAAGGGAAAATCATAATATAATATACATATTAATAGAGAAAAAAATTACTAAAGAAATTTTGATTAACAATAATTAAAAAAATTTAAATTTAAATATATGATAATATAATAGGGATTGATTATGATAATCCGATCTTATTTATTGGGATAAATATTTAATTATTATTGTTGTATATATTTTAATTAATTAGTTTTCTTGGGACACACTAAATATATTACAAGTAAGAAATGGAGCCTTAATCTTTTTTTATATATAAATGTATTATAGAACGTTAAGTTATTTTGTACGTCATATTTAAATTAGTATTTTAAAAATTAATTACATTATATATATATATATATATATATATATATATATATATATATATATATATATATATATAATCTGTTTTTTTTAATTTATCCATAATTTTTATTAACATATAAGATTTATTTATTGTTATCTATTTGTATATTCAAGGGTAAATTTATACGTAATCCTCAATCATAAACTCAATTTTGCATGTAGTCCTAATCATAAACTCAACTTTACGTGTAGTTTCTATTGACCAAAATTTGTATTTCCACTCCCTAGTTAAATATAATAGGCATTAATTTACCTAATTGTTCCTGATATTTTCAAGTATAAAAGTCTAAAAATGAGTATAATTTTTTTTAAATTTAGCACATTAAATTAGAATTCAGTATATTTTCTATCAAATTAAGCATGATTTTTTTCCACTTTAATTAAATGAAAAATATATTAGATTTTCTTTGAATGATGTTGAATTTAGAATAACTTATATTAAATAAGAAAAAAGTCATATTCAATTTGATAAAAAATATATATATATACTGGATTCAAGTTTAAAGTATCGAATTTAAGAGAAATTATACTTATTTTTAGAGTTTTTATACCTAAAAAAATATGAGGGGATAATTTTGATAGATATATGTTGGATTCTAGTTTAAAGTATTGAATTTAAGAGGAATTATATTTATTTTTGGACTTTTTGTACCTAAAAAATTTGAAAGGTAATTAGACATAAAAGAGTTGAAGCAAATGAAACTTTATATGTAGGATGTGGAAACAAAGTCTTTTAGATATAGGGAATGCACACAAAGTTAAAGTTATGGTTGAAATTTTTTTTCTAATTTACAGTTATATTATATCAACACAATAAATAATATAAATTAAAATTTAAGATTTTTCTTTCTTTTATTGTCTTCGTAATAATACCGTACATTTTGTACCTCGAGACAGATTCTATGTGTTCATTCATTGGTTGGATGAATTGGATCCTACCTGTTTAACAGATGGGATCCAGTTCATCCGACAAATGAATAGACAGTATCTTTTCTAATTCGGAATTTTTTGAATCAGAGGATCTAACCTATGAAATGTGATAGTCTGGAATACCAGCGGATTTGCTGTCATGACCAATTTGATGCCTATCTCCATTTTTTTTTTCTCATGTCTTAGTCACTTAAGGATCTATATAAATTGTTCATATAATTTATTTTTTTCATATAATATAGGGACAGAGTACGAGTAACGTTTGAGATAGACATAAGTAATTATCTTTTTATTAGGATAATATTATAGTTTTTAGAAGGGCCACCTAAACTTTGGACTTGGAGCAACTTAAAAATAAAAAAGGGTTATCCATGATTAAAGTCGAACTAAATTTTATGATATTTATATTTATTTAATAAAATAATTGAGTTAAATGAAATCGATCCTAAATGAATCAAATCATTAAAATAGTCATTTAAATTTAACTTAAATTTTTTTTACGAGCTTAGTTTAATTTGTTTATATTTTATCAAACTTTCAATTCAAATTTATTTAATTGTTTAAAATTTTTATATTTATAAATTGATTAATTATTCAACTCGATAATAAAAAATTAATTATTTGTTTATTTTAAAATTTTATTTATTTATTTATTATATTGATAAAAATTTTATTACTAAATATGATTTAAAATTTTATTCATGAATATTATTCATAACTATTATTCATGAATAATTTATAATTTTTATTCATTTTTTTTAGTTGATATTAGGTATCTAACTTTTCGAATCGATTAATTCTGGGATGACCGATTTGGTATCATGAAAACTTCTCACGGACCATTTGAGTAAATCAAAAAGTAATCATGTAGACAATTAATGTTCTTAGATCCGCTTCTGCATAATTCAAACTTGAGATCGAGTTAAATACAAATATATATTTATTTTATTTAATTAATTATTTAAACTTTTTCATTGAATTGACCATGTTTGTATTTAACGGAAATAAGTTCTTACTAAATCCTCAAAATTTATCTTAAAAGAATATTCTAAATTGTTACAATTGGGTTCATATTATGACAAACTGTGGAGGTTTAGTTTGTAGAAGGCCAATTAAACTTTGGACTTGGAGCACCGTAAAATTAAAAGGGATAAAAATGAATGAAGATTGAGTTAAATTTTATGATGTTTAAGTTTATTTAATGAGATAGTTAAGTTAAATTAAATTAAATTTAAAATAAATCAAGTCATTCAAATGGTTATATATTATCAAACACTTAATTAAATAAAAAATTTATATTTTTAAACCTATTAATTATTAAACTTGATAATATAAATTTAATTACCAGTTCATTATTTACTATATTGATAAAAAAATTTATTAATAAATATTCGGTCTTTGTTTATTTTTTATTTGACATTAGATATTCAATTATTCGAATCGACTTATCCTACGATGACCGATTCGACCACACGAAAATTTCCCATAAGCTATCAGAATAAATCACAAAATGCTCATGGATGTCCATTCAGACGGCCAATGTTCATAAATCTATTTCTCATCAGAGGGAAAATCTCCAATAGAATGTCGCAAATGAGATTCAAACCTTAGATCCAGTTAAATGTATTTAAATTTAATTATTATATATATATACATTGAAGGGATATAAATAAATTTTTACCAAATTAAGCATCAAAATTGCCGAGGAACATTTGATTTAATTATTTACTATCTTAAAAGAATGTTCTAAATTGTTACAAGAGAGCATGATTGATGGAGATAAACTTGGCCTTGCATTATTGCATAAGAATGATTGCTTGGTTTAAAGTTAGAATCCCCAAAGGGACTCTTGACGGGGATATGCTGGGAAGTTTTCGAATAATGATTGGAGGGTTGCTAACATCCAGATGAATACAATGAGCTGATGCAGATGCAAACTTCTCTATCAAGCAGCCTCATCAAGTGAACTCTCAGAACAAATAACAGAATGCCTCCGACTCTCTAGAGAGAAAAGAAGAGTTGGTATGGACTCAACCAACAAGCAGACTGACGAACGCCTGGTAAGAGAGGCTTAATTTGCACGCAAATCGTAAAGTGACGTTTTATTAGAGAATACTTGTTAGATAAAGTGAAAAACAGAAGGTTAACTGGTTTAACATCAGCTGTCCCTATGGGATTAGAAGATGAGAAACTTACTACAATAGAATAAGAGATCGGACATAAAAAAAATCCCTCTCACATTAATTTTATAATTTATTTCCTTTTATATTACCTAAAAATGAGACTATGAAAGACATAAGATATAAACAGTCACCTTTTTAGCGGTATAACATCAGCTGCCAATCAGCATATCTGTTTAGCCGCCTTCTGGATTCTGAGAATATTGTTCAGAGCAGCAATCTCTCTCTTTTGACTTTGACTTTCCTATCCATGCAATATGAGACATAGTTAATCAGGTGAAATATTGAAATAGCTATTAGTTGATCAGTAGAAAAGATGCAGGTCAAAATTTTTGGCTGTCTCTGCTAGCCCTCCTATTGAGCCAGTGAAAAATCGAAACGAGGGGGCATCCGTCCTCGAGTTCCAAACATAATAGTCAATAGAGTTCATGATTTGTGCCTCAAGATCTGGTTTTGAGTTAGGCTGATCGAACGATTAAAAGAATACCAAATGACAAAGGAAATGCAAACTTGAATTCCACCTAGAAAGAAATATGAGACCAGGAATCTATCTAACTTCAGAAAAAGACATTCCTTGGCATGAAACCCCTCTTCACCATTTAGACACAACCATAACTACATCCACTTCCTTACAAGACATAACTAACAAAGAACATGCACCCTAATGTTGCAATTGCCATCTCTATGATTCTTAAAAAAAAGGCCTGATGGCCAGCTAATCCACGCTTTTCGGTTTGAGTCTGCCGGAAGAATCTATGCTTGTGCTTCTAGAGGGGATGGCAAGGCTAGCAGCCTCCTCTTCTGAATGCGTGGAGGGAGATGCTTGGTGTACTTCTTTGGGCCAATTGCCCATGGCAAGAAGACACCCGTTCCGTTGCGTGAAACCTTCTTAATCGGGTTCATGACAACTGCTCTAGGTGGTGGTGCCAGCATAACAACAGGGGTGCGGAGAGTCAAACCCCATGTAGCAGGGATCATGGCAGGAGGTCCATAGGCAATGATTCCGCCATTAGGCACCTTTTGCGGGGAGGTCGGGTTTCCTGATTGCCACAAGGTCATTGCTTTGTTGGACTGGATGGCAGTAGGTGAATCTGAATGGAGAGTGAAAGTTCTAACTTTCACAAATGTTATGGTCATCCTCTTACTTGGTGATGCGCACACAACATGCCTTGCCATGTCCGCACTATTCCCGCGCATAACTAGCAGCGATCTGCAGAATGTTATGCATGATTATTATGTAAGAATTTCATAACTGAATTGTCTAAACAAACTAATGTTGCTCGTAGTGTCTAACAAAACAATTTCAAAATGGAATTCAAGTTTGTTTGTATACCCTTCCTTAACTGTAAGAGTCAGAGATCCCTTATAATTTCCCTCATGATCGCTGATCAGAGACCGCCCAAATGCCATTGTAGTTTCAGAGAGGAGAAGCGTTGAAATGGGATTTTCGAGATGCGGAGGTTTGAAGTAGGGTTGTGAATGCTCATCCTGAAGAAAAACAAAATAAAGTTGGAGAGGCGCGTGAGAAAACTTGAACTTCAAACTTTAGAGTTCTAAGCATAATTCCAATTAACTCTATAAAAAAGTGTTACCTCATCAAAGAAGTTGATAATGCAGCTGTTAGGCTTCTTACTTTCTGGTACTAAGCGCCACTGAACCAAGTGATTAATTACAGTCTGCAAAGCAGAGGGAATCGATTCTATATTGCCTACATAAACAAAAAAAACACTTTGTCCATCAATTAGGGATTGTTTTTCTTTTTTTCCTTTTTTTGTGAACATCATCATTAGTTTATTCATGGATTGTTGAATGACCAAAGTAGCAAGTTTTCATATTGATGCCAAATTAATTGAAATTAACAGAATTGGAACAATTTTTAGAATTGTGATCTTTACTTGCTCCCTCTTCAGTAGCTGATTGGAATAATGGCACACCAAGTTGAATGATCTCCCTCTTGTTCCCCTTTATTTGCTTGTTGAAGAAAATATAAGTTTCTCCTGAAAACAAATGCACAAATGCAGTTATTCCACATTTGTTAACTCCTGATCAACTACAGTACAGAATGCCTCCAAACAAAACCTATGTTGACATACTGACCAATCTCAAACACAAGAAGACACATTTTTGACCAAAAAAACTGATGGCAGTATCAACTATTTGATTAATGAAAAGCAATCTCATTAATAAGAAATGCAGTGATTTGATACTAGAAAGTAATAAACGATAGAGCAGAATTTTACCAGGTAGTTCTCCTCTGCGTCCTGCCAGACGAAGCTCATTGATGTATTCAACAAGGCTTGGTAGCTCTGACTCTGAGAAAATGTTCTCATACAACTTGAGACCTTTTACAACATTGGCCTGACAAAATCACAATAATCAATACACTTGATCATATGGGAAGCTTGCTAATTTTATATGAATGCAAAACTTCTACTTCCTACAGCATCTTATATTGCATCTCTATACAGAAATTGTGTCCAATGATGTTAAGATAGAACTCGCCATATGCCCTTTCACTGCTTCCTTCGCCACAAAACCCTTGGAGATCTTGATCCTCTCTGGGCGAGGCACCAAGCAATCTCCACGTTCAGTACAAACGTTGACCTCCGCCACCGAACCCAGCTCCTCTTGCGATCCTAACACGTGCAATTATAATATACAGTTAATGCCTGAATCAACAACTCAGAAGGATTTTGAAATTTCAACATGAGATTCATTTATGGTCCAGCACTTCAACCACAGCAAAAAAACGCATGCCGTAGAAAACTTGAAATGGTAGTTGGGCACAGCGGTGAAGAAATAAAGTTCAAAGTCCAAATGCCCTAAATGCTTGCAAAATGGAATTTTCCTTGCAGTCGCCGCCAGAATGGTCTATTGCAAATAATGTTTAGGCGGCGGCCATTTCCATCGAGATGGGCTCCGCCTCCACGGACGCCACCTAAAGCCACCACTGGCGGGGCCCGGCGGTCCACAGGCATGTGGACGCCGTTGCGCCGGATCCCTAACAACGGCGTGGCGAGGTGACTGGGCCAGCACCACCAAACCCCTTCCCCGAGGGGGTAGGCTGGTTGACTACCAAACGGGTTGCGGCACATGTACCCTCACCCACCTCCCACTCCCACCCGACTCGTGGGGATCATCGGCTGGTTTAGACCGTCCGATCGTTAATTGCGGATCGTAACCCTCGTGGTCCGCGTCACACGAGAACAATCGCCACGTGACGCCAGGGAGCCGCGTCAAGCGAGGGCAGCACCGCTTGCTTTTGGTTCATCCCCAATGCGATCCGCAGCTTCTCCACGGCTTCCGAGCTAATTGGCTTCCTCTTCTGACTACCTAAAAAGTTGAAGGAAAGACGGAAAATCAACGATTCCCCATGTCTGTGGACGCTTTCACTTACAGGGTCTATCTCGATCTGACCGCCGGGAGGCCACGGCCACACAATCGACTGCTGAATGCTCAGAGGGTGAAGAGAAACTCTATCAGGGCCGTCCTATCGAATTGGAATTTCGTTCAAAGCTAACTCACGTTGGAGAAGAGATCTAGAAATGTAAAAAGCTGTAGCCGCGGGGGAAAAAAGTGTTGAAATTTTGAGAGAATGATTGAAATGGCATCCGTTGATTAATTGATTTGATAAATTAATTAGTTACCTTTGTCGGCGTCACCATCTTCAACTGCCTTGTGATCCGAAGCATCTCCCCCAGAATAAACCTCCGTCGCCGCCACCGCTTGCTCCTCGATCCCCGCACCTTCAATGCTACCGTAGGCCGCCTCGTCCGAAGGTATTTCCGCCGCCGCCGCATCCTTTACGCCGATCTCAACGCCCTCTGCCACCGCTTCCTCCGCCGCGGCAATTTCCTCCTTCGCGGGAGGGATGTCGATCGCCTTAGGCTTCTCCTCCGGCCGAAACACTGCATGGAACTTATCCTTCGCCGGAGATCGATTGGCCGCCACCGAATGAAGCTCGGCGGAGATGTCGGAGATGGAGTAAAATTTCTGCATATGGAGCACCGGGATCCAGTTGAGACGACGACGGTGTACGGCGGCGAACACCGACTCGTACTCCTCGGCACCCCCTATCTGCGCCAGGTGGCTGCAAAGCGCGTCGATGATCGCATTCGCGGCAGCGAACTCGCTCCGGAACCACGCGATCATCGCGTCCCTCGCGTATAGCTCCGGTACCGCCGCCGAGGTACCGGCCCCTGCCACCACTGCCGCCATCGCTCCAGAGATCACTCAATCGCCGCTCTTCCTACGAATCCCGGTGACAGCGAGAGCGAGAGAGATTAAGAACAGAAATATAAAAGAAAAAAAAAAGGATTTGAAATTCACAGTAAATTGCTGAGACTGCAGACACCAAATATCTTGAGACCAAGAGGAGGAGACCCCAAGGGCCGTATATATACAGCTGGATCCAATACACGTCGATATACACGTCGATTTCCACGTGGCGAACCAAAGTGGCCCGGAGCACCAGAACCGGGCGATCAGGCCAATACCAGTTCCGAGAGGCACCTAAATAATGATAGTTTCAATGTTTCATCAATCATGCTGGTACCTTTGAGTTATACTGCTCATCAAATTTTACGGTCGGCTAATTTATCTCCTTGTATATGATTTGGGAACGAACTCATATATAAAAATTAAAATTTAAAAAAAAAAAAAAAACTAGACTGCTTGGCATTCCGGTGGAGGATGACGTGGCGAAGTCGTCAGCTAGCACGTCGGTTGAGGCTTGAAACTTGAAAGAGACACGAGCAGTCTTTTAATTTCCTTTTTCCTCCTCATTCATTATTTGTTAACGCCCGTGGCGTGCACCTTTACGATAGCAGTTGGTCGATGGCAAATCTGACATCCCATCTGAGACAGCCAACAGAGATCTTCCCGGGACCCACAGTGTGTTCTCCATGTCCTCCACTGATCGCTCTCCCTTTCGCGTTCCCTGTCTAAGAAACTCTAGCCGCTTTCGTTTCTGATCCCCTTCCTTCCGAGCCAGACTGAGGGAACCGACCAAATCAGACCCGGTTCAGTGCCGAACGGTCCGAGGTCGATTGGCGAACCAAAGTCCAACCGGAAATTTCCAAATTAACACGTAAAGAATTAGGAAAGAGATGGGAAGGAAAATTGGGTACAGTAGTCGAGCACGTGAGGCGGCACGAGAAATATTTTAGCAGATACTCTGGATTTTGTACACGTGTGCGGCTGGAATCTAAAGCCCCCGATTATGTCAAGAGAAACGTGATTTTTCTTTATTGGTTGAAAATTTGGAAGCGATTGATTTGACCAAAACAGTGCTGCCTGATTTTGCAGGTGATTCGCTGGCCATGTTTATTTTACATCAATGTGGAGATAAATAAAGCTATATTAGTTTATTTGTGCATGATTGGGCAAGGAAATGAGCTATACGTCATTTAAGTTATTTGTTCATTAGAAATATATTAAAAATTCTTCAATTTACGTATGCATATTGTCCATAATTGGAAGCTTTGTAATGCTAAAAAGTGAGAAAAAAAAATTATGAATGGTACTTTATATAAAGTTGTCATAAATCCATTATATTAATTAGAGCTAGAAGAAGTAAATTTTACTAGGCTTTATATTCACATCACTTCTTGTCATCTTGCAAGAAAGGAAAATAAAATTTAAAATTTAGCCACGGATCAATCTGGACCGATTTCTCATCCATCTAAAATTAGGCGAAATTACTTTTTCTTTTCTTCTTAGTAAAATTCCTCTAAATTTTTGTTATTGCCTATCACGAGCAAACAACAAACTCACATTGAGCTTGTGTCCTAGCTGCTGGCAAGTCTCTCTGTGTGTGCTCATAGCTTGGCTGCAAGTAGGCCAATGCATAGTCTAGCCATAAGCTTTCAGCCGTGGATTGGTCGTGAGCTTATGATCATAGTCTGGCGGAAAAAAAAGGAGATTTGATCATTCCTAATACCCTATCAATCTGTACCTAGAATAATATAGATGAGTTAAATCACAGATGATTATTAACTATTAGTACAGGTGACTAAGATATAGAAGAAGATATGTTTAGACGCGTTGAGTTTTAAAGGTCGTCGTGAGTTGTGATTGTGGACTAACGATGATGTAATTTGAATCGATTTACTTGTCTATATTTTACCATGATAACGATATTGAACCACTTAGGGTACCTTTTTGCTCCAATATAAATTATTACGTGTTTGATTTTCCTCGTTAATATTAAAATTGCTCAACTAGGTATGGTCCATCTACCTTCGGTGAACCTGTCGAATAGCATTGATTTAGAAAGCTCAAACTTTGAAATAAGCACAACCAAATCCTGATGAACTCAAATTGGAAGGCACGCAATTCAGTAAATAAATGAAGGGCAATTTAAGCAATCTTATCGCATCTTTGTCACTCTCACTTTCTTTCTTTCCCATCTAAATTCATGTGTAGGACCATCAACTTCTTTTAGTATTCTGAAAGAGGATATGAAAAAGGTTGTTTTGATTTCATTAAATCCGAAATATAAATAACAGCATTATCATCACTGATCCAAAAGAGTGAAAAAGATTTGGTAGCCCAACCTTAAGTAAGGGCGATCCATTCTGTGGTCCTATTCCTTGTTCCCTTCCAAGGAATAATCTACAGTGTGTACCAAAGCTCGGAGTGCTCTTTGGATGGTGGAAACTAAAAGAGCAGCACCACCAAATTAAAGATACATGGCTCCTTCAGAGTGCTCGCCAGTCCCTACTCCAATCCCTTCGTGCTGCTCTCTTTAATTTGCTTCTTTGTGCCAAACATAGAAAAAGGCAACCGTGCTTTAGAAAGATTTCCGGTTTGCTTGTTATAAAACTTAATAAATTTTCGTTTGGTACAAAGGACAGAAAAGAAGACATCCATGGCTTTGGAATCTCCATCCTCTGTCAATGTCCTTAAGAATCTGTCATTAAATTAAAAATGGAACAGGGCAGTTCATTAGTATCTTGATTACGCGCGCATTAAGGGGACGTAGGATTAGACTATAGCAGTTTAATTTGTTTTTGTTGTCACATCATTAACTCAGAGTGTAGAAGTCATTAATCTAACAAAGTACGCAAGCATGAAAGATCTCGTTTTCCATTTCTGTCTAGATTATTGCAATTGTAGCTTTATATATTCGTTGATGTCGGTAATTTTCAGTACAATGATAATTAAACTTTGCAATATGTGGCCATCCTTGTGATTCAACTAATGAAGCAAATGATCCCAGCAAACTGATGCAACTGCAGTAATTTAGTAGTCAAGTTGCAGATATATTATGGCATGCATATAATTTTGATTTTGTTGCAAAGATGCATGACCTTAAAGATAAATATCGAGCAGAATATCTTTATTGCAGAGGCGACTAAAGGTCCCTCTCAAGGTTGTCTGTCATAGCTAGGTATTCTTTTGCACCACTCATTCATCATTCAAGAAACATTGGGGAGCACAAATGGATGGATCACTGGAAAAAAGGTTCTTGACTCAAAATATGCTCTTTGTGAAGCTTTCATGTGTGCAAGTTGACTGCAGGAGGTAGCACAAAAAGAATACTTTTGTTCTTTGGAGTCCACCAATTGGGTGCTTGAACTCTTGCTCTATGCTTTCTATATGCATGCTCATCATTGTTGGGCAGTAAGCAAATACAACAAGATACAGTTTCTTTGACACTGCATTGCTATGCATCCTTGGTACAAGTTTTATAAGAAGGATCTCTTAGTTTCTGACTTAACTTCGTTGCAGTAAAACTCACTAGTATCCATCTCAGGTAAGACCAACTAGACAATATCTGACAAAGAATCGATTCTTCTCTATTTTCATATTCTAATCACACATAATTTAGTTGCACTTGAGAGAATCTAACCTTTCTTTTCTAGTTTAGTAAAGTAATTGGATGGTCAAGAACAGCTCCTGCAGCACCTGTCAAGAATGATAAGTATCATTGAAGCTTTAAGGTTCCTAAGGCAAAAAAGGAATCTGATACTTATTGCCTCCCCCAGTTCAATGTATTTGTGGGGAAGTTACGTGGAAGAAAGAAGTCTCCTAAGCATTCGAATCCACGAAGCAAGTAGATCTCCTTCACTCACTTCTACCATCCAATTTTTTGACCCACCAAATATCCTTTCTGCTCTGCTCAGTAGTGTCCTATACTAAGGATATTGAAAGGTCTAGCTACACGATTGCACTGTGTTGCATTGGTCAAGGTTATAATTTCACTGCGATGATGATGAACAATGGCATTAAGGTCAGAAAATCTTCTGATTCCTCAGCATGTCATGATTGGATGGTAAACTAAAGCACAATGTTTGATGGAATGTGAAGAGCAAATTTGAGCTCAGAACTTTTTTAAAAGACAAAGCGATTGGTAAAGCAAGCAAACTGCAAATGGAATACCAAACTATTTAGGCTTGCCTTTTAAAATGATGTGACAGCTGTGGTGAAGCAAACTCTGATAAACAAATATGGAGTCAACTAATCATGAAAATTTATAAATCTTAGTTTCTTTAGGACATGCACTCTTCACCATTAATAAAATGTCAAAAGACAGTAATATAAACATAGGGAGATTCAAGTAGCATTTTTTAACATTAGCATAAACATCTCTGTATTGACTAAATCAGGCTTCCATCTCCTTAATATACAAATTATTAAGCAAAAAGCAATACTTGTAGATTAAAAGGTTATATAAATCCTTTTTTTTTAAAAAAAAAAAGTTATATAAGTAGATATATGATCCATGTTAGTTTAGATGAGGAGCAAGATATAATTCCCTGAATTAATCCTTTATGACTATATCAGACGATCATATTGAATTAGAGAAATCTGACCAATAAACATACTTGATGCCAATATTTAATATATGATTGTGACAGACAATGATAGATTTCAAAACAAAAAAAAAAACAGCCAGTAAACGTCACTCCTTCATAAAAGATATCTGGTCCCAAGATGATATATGCCATTGGGTGATGCACATGGAGATGAAGCTATTCAAGCAATGCTTTGCTACATTGTAATAAATTCTTTTGTTTTTTTTTTTCAAATGGAGTGTCCATGCATGACAAGAACACAGAAGAAACAAAGATACTAAGGCAAGGAGAAGTGGACTCCGGAAACCCGCGGAAGATGGTGAAAGCTTTGGTCCGCTTGGAAAGAATATTTGTTGCGTACCAGAATTCATCAGACCATTGATTGATAACAAAAAACCAAAAGCTATATTACAAGAGTCAAGAACAAGACTACAAGCAAAGTAAAGCATCAACTTAATCTCAGTGATGTTTCTCAAGCAGTAATATTAAGTTAAGATTTTTGGTCACTACGTTTCAAAAGCCGATGGAGATGCAAGTGGCCTCGATGCTTGATAGACTCAGCGAGATCTTAGGATTATCTCCTATCTCACCATTTACTCATCAAGAAAACATGACACAGTAACTTCAATGAAGTCGGAGTAAGAATTGCAATACATCAATAATGAACTAAAGGATGCATCAACAAAAGAATCTAGTTATCACCAATCTTTAAAGCAATATAGAAAATCGAAACAGTAGCTAGCGAAGAACTAATCTGAATCCATCGCTAAGGACTATTACTTTTTACTTGTCACTGGAGATCCTGCAAGCGTGGAATAATCTTTTACAGGAGTGGGCAACGACAATCCGTATTCCTTCTCAATAGGGACGAGAGGAGGGCAATGAAGAAACTCAAGAACATATCCTAATTCATGAGCATCTTCCTTTATATATCAAGTTCATCCTATAAGAAGTATCTACCTTAAACTCATTCATCATTAATAGCCCATTAATATTAATGAACTGAGTTATTAGATCTATACATTGAATTTGCATCTATTTAATACAAACTCTTGTATATGCAATTAAGCTTTAGATCACTTAATTGGAGTTTAGTTTTCTTAATGGCAATTAGTTGTGTATGTGTTAATCAAGTGTAAGCTCACTTTACGGAGATTAAGTTCACACATGTGGACTTAATTGGATTTAGTTCACCTATATAGACTTAATCCTATAATCTCCCACTTGGGCTATACATAATTTTGTATATACCACACAACCCCTTAATTGATCTCAACATGACAAACTTTATGGGTTAAATAACCCTTTAAACAATATGGTCTATTAAATCAATTGGTATAGGATTAAAAAAGTCATAACTACTATAACTGTAACAAGACTCAATAGTAATCATTAACAACATAGATCAAATGTGGATGTGTAGTATAAGAATGATACGAAATGTGATCTATAAATGTCCATTCTCAATAAATCCTCTTTATGACTCAAACCGGATCTAAATCATATTTACCAAAACTTTATGCTAAATCACAATGATAAATCATGATTCAATTTTATGACTCCTAATGGAGTTCACATCATATTTACAACAACTAGATGTAAAATTGTAACAGTAAATATGATATTTATATGTCAGAAAAAATCAAAATCATGCACATATATAGAAAATTTGCAGTATATATAATAAGCTAAAATGTGTGTTCATGAATATAGAGCATCATACAAAATACAAATTCCTACATAATTAGTACTTCATCAAAAGAAAGAACCCCATGTTCAGCACATGTTGATGAAACACTTTGGGTGACAAGTCATTAGTGAATAAATCTGCTAACATGGAATCTATCCTCTCAATGAACTGCAATCGATTGCCCAATCGATTAATAACACCAATCGATCAATCAATCGATTTGAAAACCCTCTATGGGTATCCTCAAATTCTGTAATTGATTAACTCCTCATGATAATCGATTAATGAACAGCAATAGATCACCCAATCAATTTGAAAACTCTCTGTTCGTAAATCAAGTTCAAATAATTGTTTGGCTCAATTGATTGATGAACACCAATCGATCAACTCAATTGATTTGGAATCCCGTCTCTATCTGGCAATCCTAATAGATTGGCCTTCATGCTAATTGATTAGTAATGCAAAAAGCCTTCTTGCTAATCGATTGGTAATGCAAAAAGCCTTCATGGTAATCGATTAGTGAACATTAATCGATTACCCAATCGATTGGTGACTGACAATCTGATCACAATTTTTTAGCTCAAAGAACCCTAAAACTGCGCTGCCAATCATGTTCTTTTTTAATAATGCAAAAAGCTCGATTCATAGGTTAAATCCTAACCTATCCATGTTGCATTCATTGGATATACATCAATTATGCTTATCTAT
This sequence comes from Zingiber officinale, assembly GCF_018446385.1. Lineage (NCBI taxonomy): Eukaryota > Viridiplantae > Streptophyta > Magnoliopsida > Zingiberales > Zingiberaceae > Zingiber > Zingiber officinale. The sequence continues at coordinate 139,998,658 of NC_055994.1, forward strand.
ATGAAATCAAATGTAAAAATTGATGAATATATGCCAAATTATTGAAAAATAATAATAAAATAAAGGATGCATCAATGACAAGATCTAGATATCATCAATCTTTAAAGCAATATAGAGAACCGAAACAATAGCTAGCGAAGAGCTTACCTGAATCCATCGCTAAGGAATATTGCTTTTTATTTGTCGCCAGAGATCCTGCAAGCGCGGAATAATCTTCTATAGGAGTGGGCGACGACAATCCGTATTCCTTCTCAATGGAGAAGAGAGGAGGTCAATGAAGAAGCTGAAGAGCATGTCCTAATTCATGAGCATCTTCCCTTATATACCAAGTTCATCCTATAGGGACTATCCACCTTAAAGTCCATTCATCATAAACAACCCATTAATGTTAATGAATCGGGTTATTGGGTTTACATATTGAATCTATATTCATTTAATCCAAACCTCTTTATATGTAATTAAGCTTTAGATCACTTCATTGAGGTTTAGTTTTCTTAATAGTAAATTAGTTGTCTGTGTGTTAATCAAGTATAAACTTATCTTATGAAGATTAAGTCCACTTATGTGGACTTAATTGGATTTAGTCCATTCATATGGACTTAATCTTACAGTTAGTTTAAGTATTTATGTATTTTTTTTCCTTTTGTCGGTAAAGAATTGTGAAGGAAGCTATTGTTTCTCTTTTTGAACTTTTTGGGCATGCTACTTTTCCAATTAGTGGAACTACTTTCTTCATCCTTGAGCAGAGCTGTTGATTCAACTAAATGAAAACAGCCATATATATATGATAACAAATCACAAGCAAATACAAGATTTAGCTTATAATTGTATTTCCGGACCTTATAATGAACAAGTGTTTGTAATAATGTAATTTGGCCAACACACTAAAACCAGTAGTTAAGGGAGTTTATAAGTCAACATAGGCTGAGTGTATGAAGTCTAGCTCAATCTACTGCCAGTGGGTTGAGTTTAGGCATTTAGACCATTATATTCATTCAAGTATATTGATGCGGACCTAATTCTAGGCTCAATGTAGCCACATCGATCGGGCCACAAAGTAGAGGATGAATGGAATACAAATATATGTACTTAGTTTGATTTATGGAATGAAACAAAGGTTTATTTCATTTCTATGTTTGATTTGATGGACTGTTGTAAGTACTAGTCTAATAGACATGGAATAGCTTCATGAGACCAAAATACTGCTATAACTAAAAAGGCTTTATCGACCCATTATAGACTTGCGGAAGGGAATTGGAATCATATTGTTACTACTACTGATTGAGTCGAATGTTGAATGCCTGCAAATATACCATCAATTGCAATTACACTTACTGAAAAATATTATTCATTAGAATTATACAAAAACTACTACTAGCATTGGAGTTGACCTTGAATGATGCATTCAACGATTGAAAGAAATATCATATATCTCAAATCATGGGAGAGAAAAGGCGGGTGAGAAAAACACTTTAACATATGTTGAGTGGTCGCAAGAGTCCTTCAACTAGTTTTTCGGCTTAGACTTTGATGCGGTGATAAGGGATCCACCTAGTGCGGGTCAAGGGCGAAGGTAGCAGATGATGTGGATGTTAAAGTCAAGGTCAATGTGGAGGTCATAGTCGGGGCGGTCAATGCTAGAGAATCAACAGGTTCATCAAAAGATGGACCGAGCGGATGTCTACTGCAGTTGCCGATCAAGCATTAAATGTCCGATCGACGAATAGCGGGTCCAAGCAGAATACCCGTACAACCAAGAGCACTACGGTAAGAGCATCATGTACTCATCACGAAGCAGAGGAACGTCAAGGCGACCGGAGCGCTCGCCCGATTAGGCTGAAATAATCTACCAAACTAAGTCATTACAGGAAGCAGCAGAGGTCAACTGAGCGTGGATCCCCGGCTGAGCGACTCCTTCGTTCGGTCAAGCAGTGGAGCCCCTCTCATATCCATTGATATCCCTTTGGGAGATAATACCGCTGACAACGAAGCATGCATGGTCAATAGGCGGATCGTACGACGGAAGTTTCTACTGTTTTGTTAGAAATTTGCATGTCATATTAAGGTATGGTGTCAGAGCCATTTTTTTGACATGTATTTTCATAGGATAATTTGGAGAACATGCTCACACCTTGAGGAGTGTGCACGTCGCCCGATGAGGCGCTATATAAAGGGGGGTCCATGCACTGACGGAGGTATGCATTATTCACTATTCACATACATGTTTACTGTTGCTCTGTTTCCTTTCATTTTTTCGGTGACTAACTTAAGCGTCGGAGGGTCAATGCCAGGACCCCTTTCCTGACTCGACACTAACATTTTTTTATGTTATAGGACGGAGCAAGGTCTACAAATAGTCAACCTAAAAGTTACATCCTCAGCTAATCTTCTTCACAATTATCGGACAAAATCAGACTTATTGTATCTGGTGTTTGTTCACAATGAATACCGCAGTGATATTATCTATTTCCTTTGTCTCCAAAGCGGTCAGCAAAGCACCCTTTGTGACCAAGAGGTCACAAGGTGATATATTACATGTACTTTTGAGTTGGAGTCGTAATTGATAGGTTGCAATTCTATTGTATTTTGTCTTTTGAGACGGGTCCTCTATCGATCTCAAATGTTCCACTCATAGGTATGGTGACTCCTGAATCAGCTATTGATCACGGGGGTTGCTAGAGGTGTGACTTCTAGTCTTTTTTATACAAATGTTGATTACCTTCTCGCACTGCTCTTGTATTTACTTGATTGTGAAAGAAGGGAGCATACGCTTTGAGAAGTTACTAGCAAGGTTCTCTTAGTGGCATCGAAGATGAGCAATGCAGCGTGGAAGGTTGAATGTGTCGTCCGTGTGAAATTGCTTAAGTCGCAGATTTACTTTTGTTCATAGAAGATCTTGCAAAATTTGGTGGTTGGGGTTGTTGGTTCAACTTAGCGGTGATAACCTTTTTCCAATTGTGTTCTCTGTTCTCTATGACTTCCTATTGAAATGTCATACAATATCAATTTAGTGGTGAAGGGATGTTTGGCTATTTCAACTCTTTTAGTATGCTAGAAAGGACAACTATTGATGAAAAAATATCTCCTTGTGGTTGGATTATACTACATTATTTTGATTGTTTGGCAATAAGAGTTAAGTATATATTTGATATCGCTACATTAAGTGTCTAGGTTTAGTTGTGTTAGACATACTTTGTGGTTAAGCACAGGAAATTAACTTGGGTAGAGTAATTAATGGACTTGAGGGATGAAAGCCCAAATCAAGGAAGTGCTTAGCCAAAGACGGAAAAAAGAGATCTTGAATAAGACCCAAAAACTCGCTTATTTACACCCCTAATTAATGTAGAATTAACTTAACATGACTCTTTGAATTTTAAACGGTAAAAAATTTTGATTCAGGATTTAAAATCAAGCTAAGAGTGTCACCACATGTGCAAAATTTAAAAATCTATATTTGTTATCAGGACACCTATAAGTGCCACTTTTCGAGTCCAATTTCATCATCTAGACCCTCAACTGAGTCTCAAAGATTTTATTATTATTTTTAGTATTTTTTTAAAATTTTTATGATATTTAAGGTATTTTTAATATTCATGTTAATTATGAGTCATAATTAATTTATAACAACGTCTTATATTATTTTTAATTTTTATCAAGAGATTCTTTTTCTCAAATTTTTTTTTCTTTACAAGATTGAAATTGAGTTCTGTATATTGAGAATTTTCTCCTTTTTATCTTAGAGTTTTCCTTATTTTTTTATGTTCTCTTTTCTTGAATTTCTTCTCTAAGCTTCCATCTTGTTAATCAGTAGGATAATCATTATGTCTGATGTCAATAATTAAGTTGTTTAATGGACCACTATGAAAAGTCACTTCACACTGCAAGAAGGAGAAGAAAAGTCCCCAAGAACTACCTTATTTTCAAGCTCAACTCTTGTTATTGTCTCCGGTCATGCATTTTAACTTTAGACTGGTACAATTCTGTATTTGAAAACCCACAAAATTTGGAATCACACAACTAGAGATTGAAAAAGCAGTGGCACAATATTGGAGCTAGAACTGATAAGAACAATCATTCAAACGCTGGAAAAACTGAATGCAATTAAAATGAATGCGAGAGAATCCTTTAATATATTTCAAAAATTAATGAGGTTCTTAAACCATACGTAATCAATAGGAAATCTCTCACTCGGGTGTTTACCATACGTAATCAATAGGAAATCTCTCACTCGGGTGTTTTGACAAATTCGATTAGATTAAATTATCCCTTAAGCTGTCATAAAGTATTTCCTCACTTCTAAAAATGATATTGAGGTTAAAGAGGAGTAGGATGTGAGAAGACGAGATGAACTTCAATTTCACATCTTAAAATAAAAACTATTTAAAATAAAAGTATTCTAGTAATTTTTTTACAATTTTCAATAAATATACGAAAGGAATATAATGAAACCTTTTTGACTTTTTTTTTCTTTTGATTTTTTTTTTTTCAAAATGCATAATTCAACTCAATCACATATTACATATTAAACTAACATTAAAACTTCCACATAGTATATTCCTGTGGATGGATTGAAGGATTCCTGTGTCAAAACATAGGTGAATATAAGGTTAAAATCAGAACTTCAGAAAATTGAAGAATGAAAATAACAATTATTTATAAAATGTAAAATGTAAAATATAATAGTAAATGACAATTGCTGCGCGCGTTGTTAAAATGATAATAATTATACTGTTTTTTAAATAGAGATATATATATGCTTAAAGTATATATATATAGCATAATACTGGCGTTACAACAGTAATTTCCAAAAGTGCAATCCCGTGCCTAATATATAATAGGATAATTCACCTTTTAACTTAGGCTACGTTTATGATCAAATTTGTAATATAATAAATTTTATAATATAATTGATACGATTAATAGAGATACGAGAATATAAGAGAGAGACATTTTTATTATTTTACTATAGCTCCTTTTATTTAGGGCACTACTTCTCTTTTCTCAGTTCGGTGCCACCTTGCCATAGGGCTCATCGCTACCTCACCGAGAGCCTTGCAGCCGACTCCCCCCTCGTCGTTGCCAACCAGCAGCCGTCCCATGTCGGTCGCCTCTCCTTCAGCGGCTAAACGTCATCGCCTCCCTCTAACACCGCCTCACACAGGGATCAGGGGAGCCCCATCCCTTTTTCCCTCGTGTGTTCCATCTTCGCCGTTAGTATCCCACAACGCCCCGGCTTCTCTCGTCGCCTTTGTCGTCAACTAGACGTCGTATACAGCGGTGGTCACCGCATCTAACGAGCGTCGTCGCCGCATCTAGCTGCTAACCTCCTCCCCCTCTCTCTCACACAACCACCCCCAGCCACCGCTGTCAAGGGCGCATGCAGTTGTTGTGTCCTCCTCTTCTCCCCCCCCCCCCAACCCCCCCCCCCCCCACACACACACACACACACACACACACACACACACACACACACACACACAACAACAACAAGTAGCCTCCCTGCAACCACTCCACAACCCACGACCCCATGTGTAGGCAGCCCAGGTGCCGACTCTGCCCCTGTTCTGACTCTTTGTCTTGGTTTTGTTCCAGCTTTCGCGCCATGTGATATTTCTACCTTTACGCCGCTATTACTATCCGGCTCGTGAGCCGTTAGTGTGTGTTGTGTTCCGACCTTCGCGTCATTATTGTGTTCCAGCCTATAAGTCACTATCATATTTCGACTTCCTACCGCATCCAGCTCCATACTGTCAGATCCAGTTCTTCATATGGCTCACATCCATCTACTCTTTTAGGCCACGACGACTCGATCAACATCACGATTAGCTCATCAATCCACCAGAGGATGCCCCCTGGGCCAGGGTACATCACCATACTCATTCCTTACTCATTTTTTATTCTACCATTATCATATTCCTTATATATTCGTATGATCTGCCTCAAGCATCGAGTGTCAGGGACCGGGGTAACCTGGTCGTTGTCTGCAGGTAGTGTTGACCAGAGATCTTCTGATGACTTGGTCAATATAGAAGACAGCTCATCTTACCCTCCCCTCCAGGGCATGGCGACTTGGTCAGCATTCTAGCAACATCATTCCCGCGGTTCTGTTTTCTCAGCTTTCGGAAAGGATCAGTAATGTAATATAATCTTGATTGCATTACTACGTTTGGTAATATAATGTATATAATCTTTAATTACAAGTGTATATTACATTTTTTGTTTGATATTCATTATTTTTATAAGAAATATAATTCATATTATTATAAAATGACAAAATATCCTACGACCTCTGTCAGAGGCGATGACCGCCTCACCTCTGCAGGAGGCGGTGGCCGACAGTGATAGCCGACGGTGCCCGAAGGTGGTGGCCGGCGGTAGCTACGTCGGTGACCTGGGTGGCGACTGACAACCGATGGTGGGTGACAGTGGCGGCCGGCGATTGACATTTAAATTTTAATTAAACGGTGACCTTATAACGTAATCGGATTACATAGTGTTAACCTTATAATCCAGATTATAAAATTTTATTATCTTTATAATTTAGATTATATTATATTACAGATTTTAAAATTGTACTAAATAAAATAATTATATTATAATATAATCGAGATAAGATAGATTATCTCCTATTAAACGTAGCTTTCTAGTCATATAATTAACTAAGAGATCGTAAGCTAATTCTCCTAAAAATAAATTTACTAAAATTTTGAAATTGAAGATCAGCCAAGAGCTAAAAGAATTGACAGATTTATTTACCTACCTAGCTTCTATAGTAGTATAGGTAAGAAATTAAACTAGGTCGTTGAATTAAATTCTGAAAATAATTATTCTTTTTTATTTAATTGTTTAAATTGTTTATTTTTTAAAAAATTTATTTAGACGATTAATGAGTTTAATATATTGATTAACTTAATTCACTAGCTTTCTTTATAAATATTAAGGGTACTTTTGGTTTAAATTATCATGTAATAATCACATAATCAAGATTATGAATAATAAATATAATTTAATATTATTTGATTCAACTTAGATAATGTAATAAAAATTTATCTGTACGAAGGTTGTAATGTATTACCTTGTTTAATATTCCATTATATTATCTATATTACAAAACTAATAATATATATTATTATTTTATTCTTTTTAAAAATTTTAGGGGGTGTTTGGTTGGTGTGTTTTCTTTTTTTTTTTCTAGAAAACATGTGTTTCTAAAAATGGTATTTGGTTTGTATTTTCCATGTCTTTTTCTAAAAAAATAGATAACATTTTCTGGAAAAATAGAGAATGTTTAAAAGTCTTTTTTTATCGATCCTGTCTGGAATCTGAGTTAACGGACCACCAGGTGAAGTAGTGGAATGTTGACCGAATCACAATGTCCCGGAGGAGGGTATGCCGAGATGACTTCTATGTTGACCAAATCGTCAGAAATCCTCTGGTCAACGCTACCTGCAATCAGCGACCGGATCGCCACGATCCCTGGTACCCCAATACTTGAGGCAGATCCAACGAATATATAAGTAACAGACTAATACTAGAATAATAGAATGAATGGAGAATGAGTACGGTAACGTACCCTGGCCCAGGGGGACACCCTTGGGTGGATTGGTGAGATGGTCGGGATGCTGTTCGAGTTGTCGTGACCTGGAATAGTAGATGAATGGGAGTTGGATGTGGAGCTTGCTCTAGCGGCACAGAGCGGAATGCAACTTGGATCCGAAAGACAACACACAAGCAGAGATATAACTCTAGCACGCGAGCCGAGATATAACTCTAGCACGCGGGCTGAGATATGACATCGGTACGCAGACCGAGAGATAATAGTGGCACAGAAACCAGGAGATAATAGCGACACGCATGCCAAGATATGATATCAACACGCAGGTCGTGATACAATAATGACACGAAGGTCGGAACACGATGGCTGCTAGAAGGCCAGAACATAATGATGGTTTGAAGGCCAGATCAATGTTGAAAATGCACGTTAACGTGAATCGGATACCGGGTTAGCGTTGGAAGTGTACGACAATACGAATCGGAGGCTGTCTATGTAACGACCCGCCTTCTACTGGCTAGGCTGTAAGGCCGGACCGTCACATTATACTGTGCTAAGCTATATCCATGACCATTACTAAGTCTAGGTGCGAAAAACTGTACCAATTTAAAACTTTGCTAAGCTAATACAAGTTCTTGGTCCTACATGTGCTAAGGGATTCAATCTAAGGTATTCATGGCATACCCTACATCCTCTATGGTCAAGGAGTTGAACTACAAGGTCTCTTGGTCGAAACCCCACTTCCCAATCAATCCAGATTGAACTCGATCGATTGCAAGCTATTGAATCGATCCATGGATCGATTCAGATGGCTACTGTATGCGGAACTTAGGTTGGATCGATCCAGTGATCGATCCAGCACGCTACTGTGCTCGGGCAATATTCTTGATCGATCGGCTGATCGATCCAGACTGGTCAATCGATCCAGCGATCGATTCCAGTGCTCTCTGTTCGCGGGAGGATTTCCCGATCGATCGAACGATCGATCCCTGAACTTTCTATTTGCGACAGAATGCGACTGGATCGATCGGCTGATCGATCCAGAAACTTACTGTTCACGGAACCAGGTTCCCAATCGATCCGTTGATTGATTGAGGGCCCCCAATCGATCCACTGATCGATTGGGGTTTCTGATTTCACAGCAAAACTCTGATTTCAGCACTGTTTCGTGCCAAACTCAACTACAAGAGTTCTATAACAACTAGAAACATACTAATAACACATAACTAGGATTATGAGCATAAGTTCTAACAATCTAAGCAAGTTTTCTATAATTCCATGCATTTAGATAACTAAATAAGCAAATAATAACATGATAAGAAATACTAAGTTCTTAAATGTTCTAGTTCTTCCAAGGTCTTTATTCCAGGTTCCATCCACACACATCTTCATCGTATTGACCTCCAGCCTCCGCTAATCCATCTTCCCTTTACCTTTATCTGCAGTATAAGGAAAGAAGTATCTGTAAGCTTTACGCTTAGTAAGAAACCATCTACCTCACAAAACATGCATTCGATGCAATATGCTTTTCAAACATGCTATTTGAATATGTACTGATTAAACTAAAACATGGCATGCTATCATACAATACATGGAAACCAAAAGCTAGTCATGGCATACTATCATCTAAAGCATGTGTAACAAAAGCTGAACATAGAGCTATCATACATAATCATAAGAGTGAGCTGAACTGAACCATGAACTGAGCTAATTCTAGCAAATGCTAAAGCTATACTGATTTCACCTAACTATTTTGTGAGAGTTTAAAACTACATATATAATAGATGAAAATACTAATCATGCTGCTGTTTGGGCCCGACAACTGTACGTGCTATGCGCGCATCCCTAACTAGACCCAGGTTTGCAAGTCCCAAATTTAGTAGGGTTACTAGGTTATATGAACCTAGGGACGACTGTGGAGCTCAACCCAATGGATATCTAATCTAGTACAGTGCCACTGAGAAAGTAAAATACTGAACATAAGCTAATAAATTCTTGTCTTGCTTTTACTAGGTTGTCTAAACCTAAAACTAGGTTACCTAAACCTAGAGGCGACTGTGGGAGCCCACCCATTGGACATCTAGTCCTGTAAAAGCTGTAGCAAGACTATATGAGCTGTGAAATGCTTCTATTGCATTTAACTAAGCTATTAAAATGCCTAAGTTGCATTTTAACTGTGCTAGTAATTTAATCGAACACTTGGTATGCGCTAATTCGCATCCTTTGTGCGGAAAAGCTATATACTACTAACTAAAATATGGAATTCACACGGAAGCTACTTATACTGCAGGTGAGGGGTTTCTTACCTCCTGTTCGGATTTTCTTACAATTCTAATCGCTAGATTTCCGGAGGAGACGATCCTTTCGACGATCTTCTCGCGTCTATGCGTTCCTCTCGCGGAGGGGAGCGTCCTCGTGTCGAAGTCGTCGCCGGAAATTGCCCTTGGGGATGGAACCCTAGCCTTGCTTGTGGTTGGCGCCGAGAGATGAGGGAGAAGGGAGGTTCGGCGGAATTAGGGTGAGGAAGAGGAGAGTTAACGTTTAGAAAATAATAACTCTTCCCTTAATTCCCTATTTATATTAAGTGGTAGATTCACCCAACTCAAATATAAATCTAATTGATTCCCTTTTCTTTCAGCACGGCCCTGCTGAGTTCACTTGGTTACTAAGGTTCACCATAAGTCATAGGACCCATAGGTCTCGGGTTCAATTCCCGCGTAAGCTATTTTCGTTTTCTATTTATTTTTGCTACTTCCGCTATTCTAAAAATTCCATAAAAATATTCTAAAATCCCAGAAAAATCATAGAATATTTCTAAAATAAATTTTGAGAATTTTCGGACGTTACAGTCTACGATGATGGGAACCGGCTACGGCTCGGGGCAGATTTTGCGCTGGCGTGGTCCGCCAGCAACCTCGCAACGACAATAAGGTGGGCGGCGGCTCGAGAGGGCAGCGTCGGATGGCGGTGAACGACATAGAGAAGGGCATCAGTAAGGAGGGAGAGGGAGGCAGAGTTGGGCTGCCGGCGGCCGCTAGAAATGGTTGTGGACTTTGGCGGCCACTGGAAGCGACTATGGACGCCGATAGCTGATTAAGTGGCAGGGGCTGCGAGGGAGAAATGAAGTGGAGAGGAGGAGATACACGATGGAGGCTACGCTAGGGCTGAGAGGCGGGACTCAGCCGAAGGTGTCCGGTAACCGGCGGCGTCTGTCGGGGCGGAGCAGCATGCCCCGGGGGAAAGGGCTCCTTGGCGGCGCCGGAGAAGGGTGGTAATGTGGCGACACTGGCAGCCCCAGCGGCGTCGGCTCAAAGAAGGAAGAAGCGATGGCGAGAGGTAGTGTCGACACTAATCCGGTGTCGCTGACATGGGGAAGGAAGGAGGCAGCTCGGAGGCGATCGTCGCCGGCGGGAGTCGCTCGTTGGTGGCAGCGGGAGTCGCTCGTTGTTGGCGGCGAGAGAAGGAGAAGAAGCTCTCTCCCTCCCCTCTTTGTTGTGGCAGTGGAGAAACTCCACGAAGCAAAAACCCCCTTTCTTTCGTCCAAACCCTTCGACCTAAAAGGGGGATCTACAATGGAATCTCCAAAATACCCCTGCCTCCTTTTCATTATTCCTAATGGGTCCCTTCTGATATATTCGTATCACCTATTTTCTAGAAAACACGAGTTTTTCGAAACATGAAAATGAAAAACACGTAAACTAAACGCACCCTAAGTTTTTGTTTTAAGTTTACGTTTTTTAAGTTTTCGTTGTTTATGTGTTTTTTTTAAGTTTTCATTTTTTCTAAACTTTACCTTATTTTAACTTTACTATATTTTTAAATATATATATATTTTTTAAAATAAAATACCACATATTTTTATTTTTTATTTATTTTTTATAATTTAAAATAAAATTTTTGTTATAAAATTTTAGGAGTATTTTTGTCCCAAAGTATAAATATCGAAGGATATTTTTGGTCAAAAATTTTTGTTTACTCCGGAATTAAGAAAAATCCTAGTTTTTTTTTTATATTTTCTGATTCCTGATTGCATGTCCCTTTTGCTGACGCATCAGACCTAGACCTGACCACGGTTCGGAACCGACGGTTCCAGACAGGTCGACCCTTAACCTTAACCGCTCAAGACGGTTACGGTTCACGGTTCGATTTACGGTTCATCACAGTTCGCCACGGTTTAAGATTATTATGTTAAAAAATTAAAAATTAAAAATTAAATATTACAAATTACAAATTAGAAATTAAAATTTATTGGAAAAAAGGGCTTGCACTTATTTAAACTGTCTACGTATCCCTTTAGGGAAATCAAAGCCCACGTAGTTCTTTTACATTTTTATCCTTTTACATTTTCACTCACTTCCATTTCCTGTTCTCGTTGTATTTGTTCCTTCAGTATCAAAATCTTCATATTCGTCATCTGAAAGTTGCATCCCTTGGATTCTTTTCTTCGCTCTAGTCCAATCGTCCAGTAATGCTTGGGCTTCTAATGAGTCGGGAGATAAAGTTGATCGTCGTTCATCTAATATGTTGTCGCCGACACTGAACGTCTGCTCCACAGCAACAGTTGACACTGGACAAGCTAATATTTCTTTGGCGATCACGGAGAGGACGGGAAAGCTTTGAGCCTTCTGTGACCACCACTTTAAGATATCGAAATTTTCGCTATCTGCTTCATTAAAATCAAAAGAAGTCGTAAAATAATTCTCAAGTTCCTGTGTAGAACTTGAGGATCCTCGTGGACGTTTTGTCCGTTCTTTTAATAAGAGTTGTGATTTTGTAAGTTTTAAATTACTACTAGTAGTTTGTTGTATTTCAGAAATATTAGTTTGTGTTCCATATTTTGCATAATATTGATTGTAAATATCATGTAAATAAATTCTAATATTATATATAATATTAACTGGATCAGGGGAAGAAAAATCTTTAATTGGAATTAAAGCGTCATAATATAAAGTTAACATTTCTTGTAAAACTTCTAATTTAAATCTAGTATCTAAAGCGAATGCAATTAAATAAATTTCAGGAATTAAATAAAAATATTTTCCCCATTTAGTTTTCATAGCTAAGATGCAAGGAGATAAAGATTCATTATTAATATGTTCATTTAAAACTAATATTATATTAGAAAATTTTTCTAAAATTAATTGAGTAGTGGGGTAATAAACACCGGAAAATTGTTCGGTTGCATCATTAAATACTTTTAAATTTTCACAAATACTACTACAAATATTCCATTGTTGTGAAAATAAATATATATTAGTATTAGTATTTTGTGCAAAAAATAAACATAATAATTCTTTATATTGAAATGAATCTTGTAATAATTGGTATGTTGAATTCCAACGTGTTGGTACATGATGTGCGTAGATTATATACACTTTTATGCATGCTTTGACGCACATCTACTTGTATTTCATTGGCATAATCTATGTTTATTACACCCTATTTCATTGTAATGTCATACTTCTATTATATTTTGTTCGGAAATATGCTCTTTGCTTGTTTTGATTGATAGGACGCTATTTGGAGCAAAAATGGAGCTAAAACGCACACGGGAGCAACTCTGGAAGAATTCATGCTTGGGTCGTGTATGCTACACGGTCGTGTGGCCATATCATGCCTTGGCAGTGCCAAATGGCACGACCGTGCTCCAGTACCATATGTAAAGAAGGCCACGACCGTGTGTTCCACACGACCATGCTAAGCTTCCCGTGGCCAAGCAACACATAGTCATGCCAAGTTTCCAGAGGAGAGAAAGGCCACGACCGTGTGAATCCACACGACCGTATGGCCTCGGCAGAGAAGAAAAATGCCACGGTCGTGTGTGCCACACGACCGTGTGACTTAACCAGAGAAGAAGCCGTGTAAGGCCGTGTGGATCTTACACGGCCGTGTGACGAAGAACACGGGCCATGCCATGCCAAAACAGAGTTGTGCTGAATTCTGGGCAGACTGCAGACCGTTCGTAAAACAGCCATAACTTTGTACTCGGTTGGAGTTTTTGGATTATCTTTATACCAAAACGTAGCTAACTTCAATATCTACAACTTTGCTTCAGGTCCAATAGAGAGGGAGACTTGTCTTCCCGTGCTAAATGGCACGGCCGTGCCTGGTTCAACTGGACCTCCGCCCAGACTGCAGACCAAACTTTGAACCGCCATAACTTTCGGCTCGGTTGTAGCCAGGGCTCGATCCAAGTATCAGATTGAAAATAATTTCAAGAGATGCAACTTTAGTTCAGGGTGAATTACAATAAAACTTGGTTTAGTGGGTGAAAACTCCGATTTATCGGATCCCTGTTTTCCTGGTTTTCATGGGCAGCTTGGAGGAGGTATAAAAGGGTCAAGATCCCCATTCTTTGACTCATCTTGGGAGATTTTGGATCTGGGACTTCGTCCCTCTCCTTGGGGGAAGGGTTTTCCCCTTAGGGGGAAACCCTAGAGCTCCATTCTTCTCCATCCCTTGGCGATCTATCCATCTCCGGAGCGAGAAGGCATCCCCAAGACAACGGAATTATCGGCAAGCATCTCTTCTTCCCCTTCTTCTCAAATCTAGGGTTGTTCACGTGGAAATTTTTTAGGTCTCATCCCATTAATTTTATAAAACCTACCCCATTATTTCATTATAGATGGATGAGACCATAAATAAGAAATTACAATTCTAATTGGTTTAATATAACTTTCTAAAATTTTTAAACCATCTTGAACACATAAATTTAAAACATGGCATATACAACGAATATGAAAAAATAAACCGCCAATAATAGGTTGACAAACAAATTTTAGATCATCTATAATAATATTGAAAATATTTTATGAGTTAAACCATATTCTTATAAAATTAAACATAATAATTGTGCGATATTATGAGCATTATGTGATTCATCAAAAACTCTAATAATCTTTTTTGGAGGTTCCAAGAGTTATCGATCCAATGGCAAGTCATACCCATATACGAATGTGTTTGCTAATGATCACTCCAAATATCAAACACATAAAGAAATTTTATTATCTAATTTACTAAATTCATCAATTAAATTATTTTTTCCTTGTTTTACTAATTTTTTAATTGTACGAGTAAGTGTAGTCCTAGAAACACGTTTAGCACATGGATTAAGAGATTCTTTACAAAAATCTTCAAATGTGCATTTAGATCCAAAACTAAAAGAAAGATGTTCTACGGAAATAAATTATCTAATGATTCTCTTAATTTATTATCCAAATATAAAAAAAACGGAATCGGTACTACCGCTAGTTGAAGAAAATCTTGATAATTGTGTTTGAGAATGGTTAAGTCCATATTTCGTCGGGTGCTTCGTTTCTACATGTCGTTTCAACGACCTATAGCCGCCGCCGGCTTGAAATTTGTAAGAAGCATTGCAGTGCTTACATTTTACACGCATTTCTCCCGACGGAAGAGTGACATTCTCAAAATGTTTAGTGAAAATAGAAGACTTTAGAGGAGGAAGTTCCCGAACCTTAGAAGTAATTGCATCAGTACTTCTTTGTGTTTCAGGTGTCAGATTCGGAAGATACTCGATCTCATCATCGGTGGATTGAATATTGGGGTCCTCCTCCCGCGGATTCATTATTTGCTTTCCCTTCAGTCCCCTCGGGGCGGTGCGATGGTTAAGGCATGGGGTGTTGCCACATGAGGTCTTGGGGTCGAAACTCGGCGTGACCGAGCATGACCTCCCCCATGTCTTGGCCATTTGCACTAATGGCTAGTAGGAACCCGTGATTTACCTCCTCCGTGTAGGCCTAGGGACGGGTTGGCGGGGGCGTTGGGGGCGAGCGAATCGCCTTTTTGCCACATTATTTGCTTTCCCTTCCAAGCTCGAGATAATGCACCTCCGCGGCCTCCTTCCATTGTAATTGAAAATTGGAAACGAAAGCGTGTAGAGATTAGAGACACTACAACAAAAGTGATTTTCCGCAGCGCATCATCAACGGCGTACAATTAAAGTGTGCCGTTAATAATCGTTTTTATGGCGTGCACAATTATGTGCGCTGTGAATAGTATAATATTTATACAAATGACAGCGTGCAGAAAAAGTACGCTGTCAATAAACTTTTCTATGACATGCAGAGTGTGCTGTTAAAACTTAATATTAACGGCATGTGGAGCGCGCTGTTAATAGTTCACTACAACAAATATGACTTTCAATAGCACGTTATTAACAATGCATGGTTAGGGCATGTCGTTAATGATAATTTTTACGGCGCGCTCAATTAATTGCGTTGCAGATAATATTATTTTTTTATAAACTGCAACTTATAGAAAAATATATACTGTTAATAATTTTTTTTATGGCGTGTAAAATACATTGTTAATATTTAATATTAACAACACATTTTTTAAAATATAAATATTAACAATGTGTGCAAAATGCACTGTTAAAAATTAGAAAAAATGTAGTGCTTTTGTAACCCAGTGTACCACACCAGAATTAATCCGTGAAACCCTTCCTCTACCGCCGCCCATCCCTTCGCGCCTTTGCCTCTGCCCAAACCCCTATGCACGCCACTGCCCTGCGCGACTTTGACTTCGTCTTCCTCTCTGCCCTTCGCCTCCTTCGTCCCTAACGCTAAGGCGACCTTCACACTACCCTCGAAGATGAGAACGAGGAGGAGGTGCCAAAGAATGGGGAGGATTTCAATTTTGACGGAGCCGTGGCGGAGAAGGCAGCCGACGCGATCGGGGTCAAATTAGGGTTCCATGGGAAGGGACAGGGAGAGGGATTGGGTGATCGAACTCATTGTTCTCTGGCTCCTTCCTCAACGCCAACGGCCAGTCGGACGCGGTCGCGAAGGTGGGCCGGATCTACTCCCGCGGCTTCCTGCCTCAGCTCATCTCCTTCACCCTTTATTATCCAATGCAACGATTCCTATAGGCTCAAAATATCATCAACCCCATGGTCGTCATCGTCGTCGCCATCCTCCTCTTCCATATCCTCATCTCCTAGCTTGTCGTCTTTGTCCTTGACTTCGGCCTCCTCGGCGCCTCCATCACTCTCAGCATCCCTTGGTGGGTGCTCGTCCTCTCCACTTGGCTCTACATCATCCTCATCCCTTCCTGCAGGGCCACCTGGACTGACCTCTCTATTAAGGTCTTCACCGACATCTGGCTCTTTTTCAAACTCACTGTTTCATCAACCATCATGCTCGTGTAAGTCAACCCTCCAACTTTCTCCCCCTCTCTTCCTCTTCCGCCTCGCTCAAACTCACATTCATCATAGCTTGGAGATTTGGCACATCCAAGGTTTCGTGTTGATCACAGGCTACCTCCTAAATCCAGAAATCTCACTCAATGTCATATCTATCTGGTAATCAATGACCACACAGCTTATCAATTCCTATCTAAATTTCTTACTGACAGTGTGATTGCTTCCAGTGCAAATTAGTGGAATTGGGAATTCGTGATCATGCTCGGCTTGAGCAATGCCGCAATGTTTGACGACTACTACACTTGCATCAATCTCTATGAATCATTCACTAATAACCAGAGGTTGTTTGTTGAAGTGTGAGGATAGGGAATGAGTTGGGGGCTGCTCATCCTCGAGTCGCTAAGTTTGCAGTCCTTGTTATGGTGACGACCAACCTGATCCTTAGCTTGATCATCAGTGTGTTGGTCCTCATACTGCACACGCTCTTGCGCAAGCTCTACACCAGCAATCATTAATCTAACTCCTCTACTTTCCATCTCCATTTTCTTGAATGGAGGTTTGTCAATTTTGTCTAGTACAACATTGATCTAAAATTCTATAATTATTTTTTTTAATGGACGACTAGCTTCAAGTGTTCACGAGGATGGATGATGTAGGAGTTGCTATTGGAAGTGGGTGGCAAGCCATAGTGGCTTATGTAAATGTGGGTGCTTATTACCTGATTGGACTTCCCATCGGCATTGTTTTTAGATTCAAGTAGTTTAGCTACTACTGTAAGTGAAAACTAAGATTTAAATTACTCTTTTGATCTGTTTTGATTTAGGAAAAATATTAAACAATTGTTTTTGATGCTGCTGTGGCTCAAGGAATATGGTGGGGATTGATCATTGGAGTCTTTGTTCAAACGATCTCTCTCATCATCTTAATTGTCAGGACAAACTGAAACAGAGAAGTTCTCAAACTGCTGCTCACCCATGAAACACTTTTTTTTCATAAAAAAATATCAAAATTTTCATTGTCTGAAAATGGTGATAGAATTTTTTCCCCTCTTTTAGCCTAATGAAATAGGACATATGAGAATGACCTCTGTTTGCAAGTGGACAAAGCGATCAAATGCTTGAAGCATACTGTTGATGAAGATACTTTAGCGATAGTCGGCGACATCAAGTGACTAGTCAGCAAAGTTAAGTTTTGTGAACATTTCGTGTAGTATGTGATTTACACTGAAAAAGAATTCTTTCATGTTGTTCAGTCACTTTGCTTATTCTTCAAATCCAGAAATATATTATACTTTTCTAGCAACTTCTGTAGTACAACTTAGGCATAGGAATAACTACTAGATTTACTAATGTAGCTGCATATGGTAGTTGCAGGTCTAACCTTCTGTTGTATGAATCTAGACTTGGGATGATTAGGTTTTGGTTCAAGTATTCTTGTTAGGTTTTGGTCCATAGTAAGCTACATTATCATTCTCTGCTTGAAATGGAATCACATAATTAGTTGTTACATTTCGATTTAGAACATTTTTCAAGATATACTTATTGTTCTTGTGAGATGTCATATTGATCTATTTGAAATGGAATCACATATTGTAATGTATGTTTTTTTAGTATCGTTAGCAACTTCTATGTTCTCTTTGTGCAACTACTTTTGAGATTCCAACTTACTTTAATTTGTTGTGTAAATACATATTGTAAATATTCATATTTTCAAGGCATGATATATTATTAGTTTGGGTGAAAGACAAGGTGCTTCCCTCTAATTTTCAATCTAACTGTTTCAGATTCTTTACACACCTACAAGGTAGAAAATCTACAAAAGCTTGGTGAAGATGAAGAATATGCTCGAATTATGGCAAGACTAGAAGAACTAGAAAAGATAGAGGAGCTTGAAAATAGAAATACTTCAAAAGATAACACTCAAAAGAATGAGCACAGTTCGTGATGGAGATTGGGGTAGCAAAGCTAGAGATAAAGATAAAGATGAGGACATTGAGGTTGGTCATAGTCTCTCGACATCAGATCATAAATATGAAGCTGAGAGATGAAGGCTAAGATAGAAGTCTTGAAAACTGCACAAACACTTGTGGCAAGTGGAATACTTGGATGCATATTAGATTAAAGCAGTGTTGGAACATTGTTGACAGTGAAATCTTTGATTGTTAGAAATTCATGATTTTTGTGCTTGACTTGGAGAAATTTGTGAGCTTTGTAAAATTATTATTAGATGAATAAAAGTTATGTATTCACATTTTTATTGTATTTTATAATTTTTTATTTCTATTTTAATAAGTGATCAATAAATTATGATAATTTTTAAATTTTAAATTTAAATTATATATTTTAAATAAATATTAGTGATAATTGTATGATATTTTAATTGCAACGCGCATCACGCGCTGCGAATGTTGTTAACAACAGCGCACAGTGCGCATTGCAAATGTTGTTAACAGTAGCGCATGGTGTGTGCTGCGAATGCTTTTATTCGCAGTGCACCGTGTGTGCTGCGAATGCTTTTAACCTCAGCGCGCGATGCGCGCTGTCATTGTTTTATGACTTTTAACAGCTTGCAGTTATGCAGCATGTAATGTGTGCTGCGGATAGCATATTTGCACGCTGCGGAAAGTCATATTTGGTGTAGTGAGAATACGAAAATGAGATTAAGAGTAGAGAAGATGTGTGTGAAAAAATGATGAAATGGGCTCTCTATTTATAGAGTTTTGATAGTAACGGACACTAAATCATAGCCATTGATCGAAAAATGGTCAAATGATCCTAACCGTTAAAAAAAAAGCCCAAAAAACCCTCCCAACGGCTACGAACCGCCGATTAACCGGCGGTTCCAACGGCTATGAACCGTCGGTTAACCGGCGGTTCAAGCCGTTTAAGGGGGAAAAAATTACGACCGAATCGTCGGTTCAACTCGTCGGTTCGTCGGTTTTACAGCGAATGAACCGGAATCGGCCCGGTAACTTGCCGGGCCGGTTCCGGTTCGAATCGGCGAACCGAGTCAACGGGCAACAGACCTGTTGACCCGGTTACGAGCCCCGCCCGGGTCCGGCCCAGACTCGGCCCGGTCGGGTCTAATCAGACCTGGATCATTACTCTAGAATCATCGATTATATAAATCAAACAGGATTTTCGTTGATAATCTTAGGGGAATTTCTCAAAAGCACCTGGTTTGGAATGGTCCAAAACCAAAAGGCACCTTGAGGTTTGAGACTACTCAAAAAGGTGCACATCTTTTCTAGTTTATCCCTTTGTCAAAGTTTACTTGTTCTTCTATTTTCTCTTTCTGTTCTACCTGCAACAACTTTTCTCTCTTTCTTTCTTTTTAAATTAAATTAAACTTTTTTTCTCCTTGGCATGCATACACCAACCACAATGATGTTAATTTTTAAAAACCAGCATCACAACTTAATTACACTAGCACTGCTGTGGTGCTACATTCATCAATGAGTTTTAGTCGGAACCCATTGATGGACCTACAAGATCTAGATTTTTGAAAAGTTGACCTGTAATGGAAGTGGGCAGTACAATGAAGGTATTTATGGTGTTCATATAAATCATGCCTAGTTCTGACATCTCTACAATAAATTATATATATGTGTTAATTGTCTTAAAGTTATAAACTTTAAAAACTTTATAATCATCGTCGTTAATAACTTCAAGCTAATATATTTGTGCACATATAAACTCTGAGGCACTTTAGAAACTTGTAGCACTTAGAATGCGTTCGATTGGAGTTCTCTAGGTTAATCAATGGGTTATGATCGAAACCCATTGATGAATCTAGGATATTTGAATTTATGAAAAGTTACATGTAATGAAAAAGGATAGTACAGTAAAGGTGTTTATGATGTTCATGTATGATTCTGAGATCCCTACAATAAGTTATGTATACGTGTCAAATGTTTGCTTCCAGAGGGTATAACTTTTACTCAAGTATTAGAACAAGACGATCTTTTGGTTTGAAGTGAAACTCGTTCAGAGATCTACATTTGTTACCGAGTGAAAATCCATAACAATCCAACTTCAAGCCCAAAAAAATATATTTTAAAACCTTTTCGGGTTTATCAATGGGTTTCAATTAAAATATATTGATGGGCTGAAACCCATTAATGGACCTAGAGAGCTTTGATCAGACTCATTCCAAGTGCTATAAGTTTTTGAAGTGCTCTGGAGTCTATATGTGCCTAGAGATGTCAGTTTGAAGTCATTAACATCAATGATTAAAAGATTTTCAAAGTTTATAACTCGTAGGCAATTGACATTTACACATAATTTATCATAGGAATGTTAGAATCAAACATGAACAACATAAATACTTTCACTATACTATCTCTTCCATTATATGTTAACTTTTTAAAAATCCAAATCCCCTAGGTTTAATGATTTTTAGCTAAAATCTATTGATCGACTTAGAACTTTGATTGAACCTATTCCAACTCTTGTGTGTAGGACCGTGATCGTTCGATAGAGGGGGGGTGAATATCGATTCGAAAACTCGAGTGTAAAAGTACGCAGCGGAAAAGTAAATGAACACAGTTGATTTTACTTCGTTCGGAGCCTGTGACGACTCCTACTCGAAGGCCCGTGGTCCTTGACCACTTTCGTTGGGCAATCACTAGCAATTCGAATATGATTACAAAAGGAATACAAGAAATGCTAATGAAACAAAGTAATACCAACAAGGAAATTAACCAAAGAAGAAGGAGCACTTTGTCGGAGCTTTGCTAGCGTCGTAGGAGCGTAGAGCAGCAGGACTAGCAGTCGAAGAGTTCTCAGATGTTGTTTTGAAGCTCCCCTCTGACCCTCCTTTTATATGAGGCTCGGGGCGCCCTGGTGAGACGTGGCAGGTCCAACTGGCGAGCTCCACGTGGCGACGCGTAATCGGGATAAACATCGCCTCCTGGGCGCCCGGATCCCTTCCGGGCGCCTGGACCTCCGGGCGCCCGGACCACCTTTCTCCAGAAACCAGCTTTCCTACAAGACAAGGTTAGTCCGAGGCAAATAAATAATGTATATCCTGCAAAATAGAGTGTTAGCACAGTTTATAAATTTGACATAAGAAGTATGACTTAGATTCCGTCTTTCCGAGACCGGAATCTAGTCACGATCTCGACTTAGATATCCGAAATGGATCTAAGCCGGATCGACGCCTAATGTTCCCTTCCCGGGAACGCGTCCTCGCAGTCACTCCCCTCCAGTGACTTACCTTACTTACTTGCCAGACGTCCGGTCATCCCTTCGACCCGTCTGGACTTCTCGCCAGCTATCCGGTCAGCCCGTCGAACTAGCTGGACTTCTCGCCAAGCGTCCGGTCAGCCCGTCGACCCGCTTGGACTTCTCGCCAGCTATTTGGTCAGCCCATCGACCTAGCTGGACTTCTCGCCAAGCGTCCGGTTAGCCCGTCGACCCGCTTGGACTTCTTGCCAGCTATCCGGTCAGCCCGTCGACCTAGCTGGGCTTCGTGCCAAACATCCGGTCAGCCCGTCGACCTGTCTGGACTTCTCCTGCACACTCGATCAAAGTGTTAGACAACAACATACTAACTTAACCTGATTTGTCATTCATCAAAACCTGGGTTAAATCGTTAGTGCTAACCGCACCAACAATCTCCCCCTTTTTGATGGAATGACAACCTGGTTAAGTTAGTGAAAACATATGCATTTATGTGGTTTTAAAGTTAGTTTGTATTTTCAGTTTGGTTCAGTTAACTTAACCACCTAACCCTCCCCCTTTGACATTCATCAAACATAAGCATTGATTAAGTAAACATAGACTTTTGAAATGTCAAGATAAGCAGACAAAGTAAAAAAAATGTCAAGATAATCTGGGGGAGTTTAAACTTTTTGAAAACTTGTTTGAAGCATTAGCTTTTAGCTTTTAGAAAAACAACTTTCAAACATAAGTGTATAAGTTCTAAATTTCAAGATCAAGTTTTAAATTTCCAAGACACGTTTCAACTTTGAAACGCTTTTCAAACATAAGTTTTCAAAATCAAAATTCCAAAACTAAGTTTGAAAAATCCAGTTTTCAAAACTGATTGAAATTAATTTTTCAACACTAAGTTTGTAAAAGATTCAATTTTCAAAATTAAGAAAAATGATTTTGAACTTTACTTTTGGTTTTCAAAAATAATTTTGTAGAATTCTTTTTCCAAAATCAAATTTTCAAAGTTCAAAAGTACTAGTTTCAAAACGATGGTTTAAAATACTAGAAAAGTTCAGTTTTCAAGGACTAAGTAAAAAGAATAAAAAGTGTGTGATTTAAAACAAACAATTGTGAGTTGATTTAAGAAATTTTTCCCAATTTTAAATAGGTTGATTTTGAAAATTGATTTTTAAACTTTGATTTTCAAAATTAAGTTTAAAATTCGATTTGAAAAACTGAATTAGTTTTATTTCTCCCCCTGAACCTGACATAAAATTTTGAAAATATTTGCTAAATATATTCAAAGTAGAAAAAAAATTGAGGTAGAATTTTCTAGAGAGATTTTAAAGAGAAGATTAAAAAATAACACTTAAGGAGATAATTAAAAACCTCCCCCTGAATTTGATACTCCTTTAATTTATTAATCCTCCTTATTTATTACTCCTCTTAATATAAAATTTTACAACCGTAACATATTTTCGTACCTAAGTGTTTTAGGCGATTGTATAATTATCTTTATAAAATTGTTTATTTAAATTTGACTAAACGTAATTAACGTTAGATTCAGTTGAAATGAGTTAACCTTTAGTGTAATGTTAAGTAAGATAAGTTGTTATTAATTCAATAATTAATCAATATTAATAATTTATTGATTAAATTTTGCTTGATTAAAATGTTTTAAAATAATTTTTAAAATACTTTTTAAAAGAGTTTTTAAAATGATTTTTAAAAGGTTTTAAAAGAATTTTTAAAATTTTTAAAATGATTTTTAAAAGGTTTTTAAAAGAATTTTTAAAATTTTTAAAATGATTTTTAAAAGAGTTTTTTAAAATAATTTTTAAAATGTTTTAAAATAATTTTTAAAATACTTTTTAAAAGAGTTTTTAAAATGATTTTTAAAAGGTTTTAAAAGAATTTTTAAAATTTTTAAAATGATTTTTAAAAGAGTTTTTAAAATAATTTTTAAATTGTTTTAAAATAATTTTTAGAATACTTTTTAAAAGAGTTTTTAAAATGATTTTTAAAAGAATTTTTAAAATTTTTATAATGATTTTAAAAATAATTTTTAAAATGTTTAAAATAATTTTTAAAATACTTTTTAAAATAGTTTTTAAAAGGTTTTAAAAGAATTTTTAAAATTTTTAAAATGATTTTTAAAATAATTTTTAAAATGTTTTAAAATAATTTTTAAAATACTTTTTAAAATAGTTTTTAAAGAATTTTGAAGATAATTTTAAAATAATTTAAAGATTTTAAAGTTAAATTTTTAAGTTAAATATAAAAATTTTAAAGTTAAATAATTTTTAGGTTAAAATAAATTTTTAATTTAAAATATTTTTTAGGTTAAAATAAATATTTAAGTTAAAATAATAAATTTTTAAGTTAAAATAGTTTTTTTAGGTTAAAATAAAATTTGCATTTAATATAATTTTTAGGTTAAAATAAATTTTTAAGTTAAAATAATAAATAATAAATTTTTAAGTTAAAAAAAAGTATGTTTAATTTTTAAAATAATCTTTTTTTAAAAAAAATTAAGTTTTTAAAATAAATTTTTAAGTTAAAAAAAATTAATTTTTAAAATAGATTTTTAAAAAAATATAATTTAAATTTAATTTAATTTAATTTGAAATTTGAAAATTAATTTTACTTAATTTCAATTTAGTGTGAAAGTTAATTAATTTAATCCTTATTCATCTCACCCAATCTAGATTATCAATCAGGGAATTCTATAATTTTGTGAGATGAATTAGATTTAATTACAGAGTTTGGTTTAACTTGTGTTAGATTCAGATTTAACTTTGGCCTCAACAAATAGGCATTTTTCGGATAAACTTCTAAGCTTGGTGAGTCACTTGGACGTCATTAGAAGTAACCAACCTTTCGAGGTTTTCCGAATAGTCCTATCCACGGAGCTTAGTACTAAACCTTGGTCTAACTAGTTAGGATCCATTTAAAGGTAGCTTCGGTCGGTTCCACTTGGTCAAATGCACCAGATTGAAGCCATATCTTTCTAGACATGCGATGCCCAAGCTTCCCCAACGTACTATCATCAAAAAACTTCACCAGTACCATGATTTAAGTTAAACTTTAACCCTCTTTAACTAGTCCTAATTACCCTGTCGGGTAGGTTGGTTTGGGTTACCCTTTTCGGGTAGATTAGTTTTGGAGGTGCCAGCTATTCTGGAGCCTCCTCCTGAATTATTAGCAATTAATTTAAGATTTTTGTATAATTAGAGTTGGTTTTAGTTAAGTTTTAATGTTTAATTTGTAATTTAAATTTAAGTTTTTAATTTTGAATTAATTAAATTGGTCAAATTATCTTTCTTTAAGAGAGTGTATTTAATATTTGAATTTCCTTTCAATTTCAATTTTATTGGGTTAATTGAATTATCTTTTTTTAATAACTTATTTTTAAAGTTTAAGTTTTTATTTATTTTAAAATTTGAATTAACTAAACTGTTTGAATTATATTTTCTTAACGGTTTATCTTTTAGCTTTTTATTAATTGTTAATTTTGAAATTTCTGGATTATTTTTGTTTAATATGTTATCTTTAACATTTAATTTTAAGTTTGTTAAATTCCGTTTTGATTTTATTTTATCCTTATATTTTCTTTGCCTTTTAAATTGATATGGTTAATTGAATTTATTAGATTAGTTTTATCTTTAAAGTTTAAATTTTTATTAATTAAATTATCTTGGTTTTGGATAGCATTTTCTAGACTGATTTTATCTTGATTATTAAATATTTTATCAGGGTATTTATTGATTTTATCCATTTTCTCATTTTTAGCATTTAAATTCAAATTTATTTTAATGTTTGATTTATTTATGTCTAAATGTTTACCTAATTTTAAATTTTCTGAATTAATTAAATTATTTGAGTTGATTTGGTCATTGTTTTGTTTGACCAAGTCAAGGTTGATGCCAAATTGATCAGAGTCTTGATTGACTTGATCAGAGTCTAGATTATTTTGTGATTTTGAATTTAAATCATTTAAATCTAGATTATCATGCACCATACTTGGACTAATTTCATAGTTATCATCATGCTGAATATTTAAACCACTATTAGCAGGGGTATTTTGATAAATATTACTAACCTTGAGCGCAACCCCTAATTCAGTAGGCTTCTCTGTTGGATTTGACTCGAGTCCACATTTGACTTTAACTTGATCTTCTAGCTCTATCGGCGTCTCGTGAAGCTTGATCAACTGGATCCACAGCTCATATGTATTCTTGTACTTTTCTAATCTACATAAAATATTGTTAGGTAAAACATTACAAATAATGTTATTTACCTTTTTGTTCAGTTCCGAGTTTTGAGTAGGTTTCCTCAAAATTAGCATATAATCGATGTCTATGCTTCCTAAGAAGCATTTCATTAATCGCTTCCAGTAGTTGAAGTCTTCATGATCGTATGGTGGTGGTTCGTGGGGGTTCCGTCCTTCTTGAAGAGTCATTTTTCTTGCACACAGAGAAACAGAAAAAAAAATCCCAAGACTTGGTCTTGGATTAGCAGTGATGAAAAAAATAATATTTCACTATTTTCGGGAAAAATAATAAAATATTAATAAAATATTTGAAAAAAAATATTATTTCAAAATTTTGAAAATGTAATATTTTTTAAATACTAAACAATGGTGAAAAGATGACGATGTATTTTTCAAAAATCGTTTTGGAGGGAAAAAACGAAAGGCGTAAGGTTTTATTTAAAAGACAAACAATATCTAATTTTTTCTTTAAAACGACCCCCCTTTGCTTGATTGGTGGTTGCACCAAATCAGAGCGGTACCTGCTCTGATACCACTTGTAGGACCGTGATCGTTCGATAGAGGGGGGGTGAATATCGATTCGAAAACTCGAGTGTAAAAGTACGCAGCGGAAAAGTAAATGAACACAGTTGATTTTACTTCGTTCGGAGCCTGTGACGACTCCTACTCGAAGGCCCGTGGTCCTTGACCACTTTCGTTGGGCAATCACTAGCAATTCGAATATGATTACAAAAGGAATACAAGAAATGCTAATGAAACAAAGTAATACCGACAAGGAAATTAACCAAAGAAGAAGGAGCACTTTGTCGGAGCTTTGCTAGCGTCGTAGGAGCATAGAGCAGCAGGACTAGCAGTCGAAGAGTTCTCAGTTGTTGTTTTGAAGCTCCCCTCTGACCCTCCTTTTATATGAGACTCGGGGCGCCCCGGATCCCCTCCGGGCGCCCTGGTGAGACGTGGCAGGTCCAACTGGCGAGCTCCACGTGGCGACGCGTAATCGGGATAAACATCGCCTCCCGGGCGTCCGGATC
Organism: Zingiber officinale; assembly: GCF_018446385.1. Classification (NCBI taxonomy): domain Eukaryota; kingdom Viridiplantae; phylum Streptophyta; class Magnoliopsida; order Zingiberales; family Zingiberaceae; genus Zingiber; species Zingiber officinale. The sequence goes on from NC_055994.1 coordinate 140,025,830, forward strand.
CCTTCCGGGCGCCCGAACCACCTTTCTCCAGAAACCAGCTTTCCTGCAAGACAAGGTTAGTCCGAGGCAAATAAATAATGTATATCCTGCAAAATAGAGTGTTAGCACAGTTTATAAATTTGACATAAGAAGTATGACTTATATTCCGTCTTTCCGAGACCGGAATCTAGTCACGATCTCGACTTAGATATCCGAAATGGATCTAAGCCGGATCGACGCCTAATGTTCCCTTCCCGGGAACGCGTCCTCGCAGTCACTCCCATCCAGTGACTTACCTTACTTACCTGCCAGACGTCCGGTCAGCCCTTCGACCCGTCTAGACTTCTTGTCAGTTATCCGGTCAGCCCGTCGACTTAGCTGGACTTCTCGCCAAGCGTCCGGTCAGCCCGTCGACCCGCTTGGACTTCTCGCCAGCTATCCGGTCAGCCCATCGACCTAGCTGGACTTCTCGCCAAGCGTCCGGTCAGCCCGTCGACCCACTTGGACTTCTTGCCAGCTATCCGGTCAGCCCGTCGACCTAGTTGGGCTTCGTGCCAAATATCCGGTCAGCCTGTCGACCTGTCTGGACTTCTCCTGCACACTCGATCAGAGTGTTAGACAACAACAGACTAACTTAACCTGATTTGTCATTCATCAAAACCTGGATTAAATCGTTAGTGCTAACCGCACCAATACTATGAACTTCTACCGTGCGTAGGAATCCAAATATACTTTATTGTTTTTTTTTAAAAAATCAATATCACAACTTAACACATTGTCGTGTTGGTTTTTAAAAACAAGCACTATAATAATGCTAGTGTAATTAAGTTATAATTTTGATTTTTAAAAATTAATATCATAATAATTGTTGCATGCATACAAAGTAGAAAAAATAAATTTAATCTAATTTAAGATGGGAGAAAATTATAATAAAAGATGATTATATTCATGTTGTATGTAAAGGGAAAAGAAAAGATATGAAAAAGTTAGGGGCCGTTTGGTTGGGTCGTTTTCTATTTTCATTTTCTTTTTTTTTGGAAATTACTGTTTGTTTTGTGTTTTCCATTTCCATTTTCTGGAAAATGAGAACTCATTTTCTAAGAAAACAGAAAATAACAAAATATCATTTTCTAGAGAAAATGGAAAACGCGCACAGAAAAATAGAAAACGGGAAAACGCGGCGTAACCTTGCGTTTCTGTCCTAAGCCCTAGTTTCTTCTCTCCACTCTCATTTTCCTCCCGAGCCCCTCTCCCGTGGTCTAGCTCCCTATCGCCGCCACCCATCCCTCTTCTTCCCCTCTCCACCGACGCCCCTCTACCACTGCCAGATTCACCACCGCCTCTTTCATCCTTTTCCTCCCTTCCTTCTTTCCTTGTAGCGACCACACAGCTCGTCGCCTTCCCTAACCTCGCGCTGAGAACGCACCCCTGGTCATCCCCGTCGTCGTCGTCGCCCTCTGCGCCATCAGGCTAGGGTTCTTCTCTGAGTCCGCCCTGCTGCCCTCCCTCTCCGATCGTCTCGTCATCCCTGTCGTCGCCGCCCTCTGCGCCATCGGGCTAGGGTTCTTCTCTGAGTCTGCCCCGCTGCCCTCCCTCTCCGATCCAGAAGCCACCTTCTCGTTCTAAAAGCTCCAGACATCTTTGGTTTGGATTCGTAAGATTCATCATTTCCTTCCTCCTTTTTCAGTTGATCTTTGTATTTGGATGAAGTATGGAATTTGAAATGAATAGAAATTTTGAAGAAGAAGTATATTTGACCTAATCTTGAATGCTCAAGTTTGTAGCTGTGCCACAATCTAACAGAAGCGTGATCAATGTGTGTTCTAACAAAAGCATGATTTTTTAATTTGTAATTTCTCACTAGTTAGTTTTATTATCTCCTTTTTTTTCCTATACAGTTGTTCAGATTGAGGTTGTTTGATGGCAATTGGTTTTTCATTTTGTTCAATTTGAGAAATGTGGGAATTTTCAAGGAGAGGACATAAAAATGTTGTATTTTTATACTTATAAAATGGCTATGATTATATAATAATTTTTTTTTACAAAAATAGATGGAAAGTTGTGTTCTTTATGTTGGAGTCAACCATTAGAATTGTTAGAATATGTAGGTTTAGTCTCACAAACTATATCTAGTCATTATGAATTACATTGGAGTTCATAAATCTATTTGTGATTATTCTCTTTTTACTTGAATAAAACAATGCATATCACAAGTACCATTGTCTATTGCAACTCAATCTCAGGGCCTTGTTTTCTCTACATTGGGGCATCAACTTACTAGATGAAAAGGTTAAAACTTGGATGTACATTCCAATTTTTTTCTCTACATGCTTGTAACTTGCTTAGGGTATTGCTTTGGGTATTACATTTTCTAATATATGTTGCTCTACATTTTTATGTCGCCTTTAATATTGGCAATTTTTAGAGATTACATTATGGGAGGGCATAATCCAAGTATCGAAATTGAGAAGTATGATTGGTCAAAAACAAATGTTGCCATGTTTGTCGATATCATTTATGAAAAAGTGAAGCACAATAAGCTACAAACATCTACCTTCACTAATACGGTTTGGGAGGAGATCAACAAAGAATTATATCAGGTTACGAACAAGAATTATGGTGTAGAAAGGCTCAAAGGTAAATGGAATCGTCTACGCACAAGACAACGCCTTTTTGCAGCATTGCTTGCACATACTGGTGTGACAATGGATCCTGACACCAATAAAGTGAATGCTCCAGAGGAAGTGTGGGCAGAATTTTATCTGGTAAATACTTATATCTAATCAAATATATAATTTTATTGTATGTTTATGTATAATAAAATGCATTTTTTTGTAATCAATGGAACAGAAAAATAAAAAGGAGTATAAGTCAATACGAAAGGAAGGATGTGATCATTTTCACATTCTTAGTGAAATTTTCGGCGGGACAACTGCAACTGGTGATATGCATAGAGCTTCTACTCAATTACCTCCCACATCTGATGAAGAGAGAGAGCTCGAAGAAGCATTTATTAACAGAGGTGTCAGCTCATATGTTGAAGTTGTCGATGATGAGAATGAGGACGTTGGAGGGGAACCTAACAATCGCCGACGTCGTAGTACAGAATCAACTGAGAGTCATCGACGTAAAGATCCTAAGCGTTCAAAAACTGAAAAATATGATGCTTATATGGACAAGTGGAGTGATACCTTGCAACACCTGAGTCAAGAATCTATTGCTAGGCAAAAATACCTGGATTTGAGGGCTGCTAAGTTAGAACGCGAACAAGAAATTTCTTCCTCTACTGGAACGAGCGGGTTCAGTGATCCTTACTCTATAGATATGTGCATGCAGGTTTTAAATCAGATGGATGACTTATCAAACCAAGTGTACACAAAAGCTACAGAAGCTTTCGGTAAACCTTGGCTACGAGAGGTTTTCATGAAAATTCCATCAAATAGGAGAGCTGGATGGTTGGATTGCCTCAATCTCGACCGTGTGTAGGGTCATATGTTGACAAGTTCATGGGGATTGCTTTTATTACCTAGCCGGAGACTTTTTAAGTAATGATGATTTTTGATTTTGTGACTTGAATGTGTAAGACATATTTGCTATTTTGTGGATTGAATGTTTAAGACATATTTGATATTTTGAAATTTAATGTTGATGACTATGTCATGCTTTTTAAATTTTAATTGTTTATTGGTTTGCCTCAATTCATAATTAATTTTATACATGTGTGCTGAGTTTAATATCGATTTATTGCAGATCATGTCAAACTCTGATGATGAATCTGATGACTATGATGAATTAGGCCCAGATATCAATTTGCTTCTTATTTTGAGCCATGCAAATGATTTTTTTCATGAAATGACTCAGTTTCATAGATCTATTGATCGGATGCCTTGTCGAACGTCATCCCTTACTGGGAGGATGTATATTCAAGAAATACTTGATGGGCACCCTCAAGTTTGCTTTGATAATTTTCGTATGTCGAAACATGTGTTCATGAATTTTTGTAGGACATTAAAAGAGATGAATCTATTACAAGATGGAAAGAAAGTTACTGTTGAAGAAGGTGTCGCTATGTTCTTACTAATCATCGGGCACAACACACGACATCGAATATGTGCAGATCGATTTCAACATTCATTGTACACTTGTAGCAAGTGGTTCAAACGAGTTTTACGAGCTGTTTGTACATTGGGCACACATATTATTCGACCATATGAACACAATGGCGTCCATCCTCGCATATTGCATAATCTAAAGTGGTTTCCATATTTTAAGGTATATATTTTACCCTAATGTATCTAGTTACATTAACAACATATCTTTACTAAGACATTGTGTATTTTTAGAATTGTCTTGGAGCTATTGATGGAACTCACGTATCGGCATGGGCACCGACATCAATTCAAACATCTTTTCGTGGTAGAAAGGTTATTGTCACACAAAATGTGATGCTTGTATGCGATTTCGATATGCTTTTTACATTTGTGTATACGGGCTGGGAGGGGACAGCAAATGATTCAAGGGTGTTCATAGACGCTTTGACTAGGCATGAAAATCATTTTCCTAAACCTTGCGGTGGTAAGTAATAGAAAAAATTCTCTATATATATTCATTTATGTAGGTATTTTACATTATTAATTAATATGATAATACTATCACAGATCAATTTTATTTGGTTGATTCTGGTTACCCAAATATGCCGGGGTTTCTTGCTCCGTATCGAGGTCAACGCTATCACTTGAGAGATTATCGACGACAAGGCAGACCAAGGGGGAAGGAAGAGTTGTTCAATTATAGGCATAGCACATGTCGTAATATTATTGAGCGATGCATTGGGGTGCTTAAGGCAAGGTTTCGAATTTTAAAGGATATGCCAAACTATCCAATTACTAGCCAAAGATTAATTCCACTTGCATGTTGTGCGGTGCATAATTTCATACGTCGGCATCATGCAATGGATAATTTATTTATAGAGTATTCATCTGAAGATATGCTCATGTCTGGAGTTGAAGATAGTTTTGGTGATCAAGAGCCGATTCCAATTGATCCAAGCCAAACAGCTCAGATGGGACACATACGTGATGACATTGCAAGCCATATGTGGAATGATTATGTGGAGCATCATCCGTAATTAGCTAATGTCTGGTTTCAGCCTTTTATGGCTCTTGATTTTGTTATGAATGACTGTTATAATTGGCTGTTTTTTGTTTTTGAATTTTGGTTGGGAAGCATTTTGTTACAATCTGTAATTAGCTCAGATGGGAAGCTTGTTGTTACAATCTGTGGCTCTTGATTTTTGTGAAGGAATAGAAAAGAAAGTTGTTGTTACAATCTGTGGACTTTCTTTGAGACCTACAAATTTGAAAATTAATGTCTCAAGTACATAGCATATGTGAGAGGAGTTTGGAACTCTGAATGTTGTGAGGATTGCTGCATATGAACTCTGAATGTTGTGAGGATTGCTGCATATGTTCTTTTTTGCTTATATGATCCTTACTTTTTTTATTTTCTTTTTTGCTGCATAGTTCCCCTCCTCCTCTAGTCATTAAGGTAACAAGCAGTCTTGTTGAAATGATTCAACTTGTGACGTCTTATTTCAGAGGTATTGATCTAACTGAGGCATTGCGGCTCCAGATGGAAGTTCAGAAACGCCTTCATGAACAACTACAGGTATCTTTTATAGTTGAGTTATGAGCATGCTTTTCTATTGTTTTATTTCTTTTTTGTATCTTTGACATGATCCAGGCCATAAATTTATGGAATTTTATTTGGTATTTTTCTTAACAAACAATTGTTAATGAATGTTGCGTGATTGTTGATTTCACATCTAACTTCAAAAAACAAGCAGCAGCCTCAAGCGTTAAACTGTATTTGTCCCAATTATTCTTGTTCAACTCACAGCTGTATCGTCGGTAATATTTTTTGTATTCTGTACCAGCAACAGCTAATGCAAGTCAGAATTGATTTTCAACAGATTCAGAGAAATCTACAACTCAGAATTGAGGAGCAAGGGAAGTACCTGCAAGTGATGTTTGAGCAGCAATGCAAGTCAACCATGAACAAATTCAACACTCTTTCCACTGCATAAGAGCCATCAAGTGTATGTTCTGATCCGATTGACATGGCTGCGAAGACCGATACCTCCATCAATTCAAAGGGAGCAGAAAGTTCCAAGCAAACAGCTACCAAAAGGAAGATGCCAGAGCTTGATCCTTCAAATCCAAGTAATGCAGATGCTATCATCGGGTGTAGATTTTTCAGTCTCACCTTGAGATGGTGGCAGGTTTTGGGAAAACCATTTCAAGTTGTTGTATAAGGTGGCAATGTCGCATTGTGCAGGATGAAGACTAGTCTTTTTTGTTCAAGACAATTATGTCATAAAATATGTTGACTGGAGATATTTATTCCTTCAATAAAAGTGTTAATGCAATGAGTTGTGCGTTTATGAAAGAATCATTTGATGTTTTGAATTTGGATTCTATGTTTAAGGGTTAATTTGACTGGAGATAATTATCATAGCTTTGTTGCGCGTGTTAAAACCTTGCTCTTTTCTGTGTTACTCTTTGTCGTAAGCGTCTACACATCAATGTTAGAAGATGTGTGTGTCTGTTTGTTTGTAAATAAATTTACAACAATAACTAGACATCAATAACACTTAATAGTTATAAACGAAATAAATATATGATCTTTGCAGAGCAAGTGGCGCATTGAAGGGCATTGTAAAATTCTCAGATATAAGTATAAACAATTAGAAAGATCAAATCCAGGAAAGCAACCTAAACATAAATCTAGTTTAAAAAACTTAAATCTAGTATAAAATAACATTCATATATAAATCTATTTTTTTTCCATATAAACATACCAAACGCATTTTCCAGTTTTCTTTTCTAGAAAATAGAATTACTGTATATCATACCAAACACATTTTCTGTTTTCTAAAAACAGAAACAGAAAACAGGAAAACAGAAATAGAAAATAGAAAACAGAAAATAGAAAATATTTTCCAAACCAAACGCCCCCTTAACTTTCCTAAAGAGGTAAAATGGGAAAGAGATACATCCTTTAGACATCTTAAATCTTGAGGTATCTTTTGGGCAATCCTAAATCTTGGATGCGTCCTTTGAAAAATTGTGAAGAATTCATCATCTCTGTTTAAATTTATTTATTCAATTTTGTTTGATGGTGTATATATTAAAGGAAGGTAAATAAGCTTTGCCACAGAAATTCTCCCTACGTATTTTTCTAATTAAGTTCGCACTCCAAGTTATTTATCATCCAATTGTCAAGCTGTGATGCCTTTCCAAGCTTGACACATGAGAGGTATTGGGGTCGAAACTTGACGTAATCGAGTATAATTTTCTTCATGTCTTTATCATTTGTACTAATGGCTAATAGACATTCGTGATTTACCTCCTCTGTGTTGACCTAGGGATAAATTGACGGGGGTGTTGGGACGAACGAATCACCTTTTGCCACATGTGATGCCTTTCCAAGCTCTTCATTTCACCCAGAACTACCGGTCCGGAATCCAGACCGGTTCCAACCCTCTCTCCCCAAAACCCTAACTCGAAGCATCAGCGTTTAATTTCGTCAACCCACAGTCACCCTGCGCAGCGATCGCCCAGTTTCTTCCCATGGCCATAGTGGCTGCTCTGAGAAACCATAGTTCAAGGCGGCTTCCACGCTTCACCTTCTCCTCACCTCTCCCAACTTCATGCCTCCGCGCGGACTCCCAATGTGTGCCCAGCCCCACCAGTGGAAGCGACACCGCGGTGGCGCTTTGGTGGAGGAGGTCTATGGCCACCTTCACCCGAACGTAAGACTCGCAATGCCCCTTTTATTAGTTGAGCTTTTGAAACATGCCGAAAAAAATTTGATTTTTAGCAGAACGAAGGAGAAATCCTTCATTTTGGCCTCAATGAGTGATACGCTGGTTAGTTCTTTTCGTAGGCATTGCCTTCTTGAAACGCAGTACAGATAACTTATCGACTATCTCATGTTATATTTTGCTGTACAATCAATGAATTATCCATGTTGTCCAAGTTATCGGGTTTAATTCTTCTGTCGCTTCAATGTCTTCTCTAGCTGGTTCCATCCAACAAATTCTTATTACTTGAACCTTTTAAATTCGATGAGAATTTTTCGGTTTGCTGAGTAGTAGTAGTAATTATTAGAGTCAAGCAGCTCTTTTGCTAGTTAATCTATATTTCGACTTGCATAGCCATTTGACTGGATAGCCCCGGCATTTGACCACACCAAATTTAGTTCTGGTTCTCTTTTTTTTTTTTGTTTCTTTTCTCTTCTCTACTTTACTGGTCAAGTTACAGTGGATATTTTGGGATTTTAAAACTCATACCACGCAATAAGTCAAATTTAGATTGTTGCTGTCTATTGGCTATTCATCACAATTCGCTACTTCCCTATTGAAGAGGATCCAATTGGCATCCATCAATTTTAAGTAAGGTGTCATGGCGGGGGTGTTCATTTTTTTTTGTGCTTGTTGAATTCTTCAGTTAAATTGTATTTCTAGTTTGGTTAACTACCCTTTTTTATTTATGTTCATTCAAATATTTGATGCATTTTGATAATCTTTTGTGTCACACTAATAATAGGAAGACACATAAGTGAAGAACTTTTAAGCAGTTTTGAGTTTAGTTTTTTTCTTTCTTTTATAGGAAACCTCATGTCAATGTTGGTACAATTGGGCATGTTGATCATGGGAAAACCACTCTCACAGCAGCAATTACAAAGGTTAGCTTGCCTTTCAGTTGTGATTTTTTTATTTGTTTTTGTTTTACTATCCAATTAGTTCATTTCTCTACATACTGTTGTTGTTTTTATGGATTTATGATGTAAATAATTTAGTTTTAGTCATTCTTTGTTGTCATAACTTCTATAAGCTAAAGCCAAATAAGTTTTATAACTGTTTACTTTGGTTTTTATGTACAGCTTTGTTCATTAAGATTTTTTTTTTTCTGTAGGTTCTTTCTGAAGAGGGAAAAGCTAAAGCAATTGCTTTTGATGAGATTGACAAAGCCCCTGAGGAGAAAGCTAGAGGAATTACCATTGCAACGGTTTTTTTTTTTAAATTTCTTTGATAATTCATTTTTTATTTTATATAAAAGGGCAGCCCGGTGCACGAAGCTCCCGCCATGCGGGGTCCCGGGGAAGGATCCATTGTACGCAGTCTTATCCTGTTTTTTGCAAGAGACTGTTTCCAGGATTCGAACCCGTGACCTTTTGGTCACATAGCAACAACTTTACCGTTGCGCCAAGGCTCCCCTTCTCATTTTTTATTTTATATGCAGATAATTTTTTGTTTTTGCAGGCACATGTAGAATATGAAACTGCAAAACGACATTATGCGCATGTTGATTGTCCCGGACATGCGGACTATGTTAAGGTAATATGGGAAACCATTATGTGTCCTTGAAAAGTTTAAATTATCCGATATTAGGAAAACCATTTGCATGATTAGCATACTCAAATCCTTTACGGGCGGCCTACTACCAGTTTGCCTAGTCTTGTTGGAGAAGTATTTAATTGCCAATTGTTATGGCTGAGTGACAATCAACACACTTGTTCTTCGATATTTTTTTTCTAATTCCTAGATTTTTATAACTTATCAAGTCTAAAATTTCATGCCAAAAACTTTGTGTGTGAAAAAGTCATGTCAAGAAAATTGTCTAACTTCATGTATCACTTCCATTGGCAATTTAATAGATTTTTCTTTAAAGTTAACTTTTAATCTCACATTTAGGTTGTTCTGAAATTCCTCCTATCAAATGCAAAAAATTGCTTAGAACTTTGCCAGAATTAAATATTTTATGAATCCTTATTTCTAAATCCATTGAAGGTCTTGTTACTAAATGCATTCTTGCATGCTGCAACTATATTGTGCATTGCTATGTTTGTTTTTCCTCTCAATAGTCAATTACCTCAGACTACCTAGTGTAAGCATCATCTTCAACTTGTCTTTTCTCATGAGCATATTTAATATTTTGTAGGAAAAACCAAATGTACTTAATATTTTGACTTATATCTTTGTTCAAAAATAGAATATGATCACTGGAGCTGCTCAGATGGATGGTGGTATCCTTGTTGTATCAGCACCTGATGGGCCAATGCCTCAAACGAAGGAGCATATTCTTCTTGCTCGCCAAGTAATATTGTTGTCATTCCATATTTGATTTTATTTTTCAGACACTATTTGGAGTATTTTTTTTATATTGATTCAATTTTTTCCTCATCATGTAGGTGGGTGTTCCATCACTTGTATGCTTTTTAAATAAGGTTGATGCTGTAGATGATCCTGAATTATTGGAGCTTGTAGAAATGGAGCTTCGAGGTATGGTCTTGGTTGATATTTTTTCCTTGTAGAAATTTGATACTTTTTCCATTGTGCTTGATATTCTCTTTGTTTAATTCTAGAGCTCCTTAGTTTTTACAAGTTCCCTGGGGATGAGATTCCTATCATTCAAGGCTCAGCATTGTCCGCTTTAGAAGGAAGAAATGAAGAAATAGGAAAGCAAGCTATTTTAAAATTAATGGATGCAGTGGATTCATATATACCAGATCCAATACGTCAGCTTGACAAATCCTTCCTCATGCCTATTGAAGATGTATTTTCAATACAGGTTTATATCATGACTTGACTAATTATTCAAATTTACTTTTAATCCTTTACAAAACTATTAAGGTTGTGAGAGTAATTTAAGATTATATGATATATGTCCTTGTTTTCAATTAGTCATATTGATTCTTATGATGCTCTATCAGAATTCCTTGGTGGTGAGTATTGAGAAAAGATCTACCTCTTGATTATTATGATCTTGCCATTAGATCATCTCACACATACAGCAGAATACCGGTTGATAATTTGGTTCTTGATTTTATGTTGAGAACGGAGATAAACATCTACTGCTCTTAATGTCCATATATACATTATCACGGTTCAAGTTGGAATTCCTTTGTAAAACTATGGATTAAAATCTTGAACTGTTTTGCCCGATATGGGCGAAACATCTCGTTCCATCCGCGGATTGGCATTGACACACAGTGTCGTCGCGACACGTCGCACGACCCTGCGATGCATCTAGAGGCATCGTGCGAGCCTGACAATGCCTCCGAAGGCGTCGCGAGGGCCTCGCATGCCCGCGGAACGTGAATGAGAATTATGATTTAATTAAATACTTAGGTTAATAAATTTAATCAACTCCTATCTATGATTGAGATAATTTAAAGAGGCTTAATTAAAATCTAATAAAATTATTCCATTATATATATATATATATATATATATATAAATTATTAATATTAAATTTTTTATTTTTAGTTAATATATTTTGTATTTAGGGAGTTGCATCTATTGAGGGAAAATTTAGAGAGACGTTTAAGATGATATGAACATGTACTTAGACGACCAATAAATTTTCGATTAGGCGATGTGAAACTATGCCAAATACTCATATCAAACGAGGAAAAGGAAGATCAAAAAAGACTTGGTTAGCAGTAATAAAATAAGATAAAATTTATTTAAGTATAGATGATGATATAGTAGGGGATAGAGTCCAATGACGTACAATGATCCATATACCCGACCCCACCTAGTAGGATAAAGTTTGGTTGTTGTTGTTTTTGCAGTTAATATATTTTATATTTAAAAAATATCGAAACTATATCGACACGATGTGCTACTGAAACTGTATCGTTCCGATCCGGGATCAAAATCTCGGCACGGCTTGAGATTTTAAACCATGTGCAAAACACTATAAATATACTTTAATCTTTTAATTTTTTTTCTTCTTTCATAATGTCCCTTACAAATCAATCTTTTCATGACATGCTTTGTGTAGTCTTTGATGTTCTAATTTCACTATCTGCTTGTACTACTTGAAGACTAATATCAAGAGCATGACGGTTGATGTTGCAGGGACGTGGAACTGTTGTTACTGGACGGGTTGAGCAAGGAACAATTAAAACTGGAGAAGATGTTGAAATTTTAGGATTAATGCAAGTGAGAGTTGTTTCCCTTAAAATTAGAGAATTAATTGAATTGACTATTGTTGTTAATATTTGCAAGAATTTATCTTTCTTATATGTGAATTATTTGTTGAAGGGGAGCCTTGGCACAACGGTAAAGTTGTTGCTTTGTGACCAAAAGGTCACGGGTTCAAATCCTGGAAACAACCTCTTGCAAAAAGCAAGGTAAGGCTGCGTACAATGGATCCTTTCCCGGAACCCCGCATAGTGGGAGCTTCGTACACCAGGTTGTCCTTTTTTTTATATGTGAATTATTTTTTAAATGGATGGATTTGAATATAATGCAGGTGAGAGTTTTTTTTTTCCTTCCTGATTGATCACATTCTTTTATTTATTAATGATATTTTTTTTTTTCATATTTTTCTATTATCAATATTTGTTTCTAGTTGAATTCTTCACATCACTTAACTAATATACTTGTCTCTTAAATTTCCTTTTATTAGGGTGGACCTTTGAAAACTACTGTCACTGGTGTTGAGATGTTTAAGAAGATCTTGGATCATGGACAAGTGAGTAGTTAATTTTTTGTTGTTTATTTTCTCCATTAGACTTCCTTAGATATCAGAACATATTATATAGTTTTTATGTAATCTAGGCTGGTGACAATGTTGGCCTTTTACTACGTGGGTTAAAACGTGGTGATGTGCAAAGAGGACAGGTGAGCATTAATTATCATAATTGTGCTTCAGACTGCTGAATTGCTACTTTGTGGCTTTGCAATATAACATTCTTTTATCGAAATTATCTATGACCAAATTATCAAATGTTGTTCTTTGTCTTCTATTTCAAGATATGAATGTGAAGACAACAATAGGTAAATTTGATACATAGGATTTCTCATGAAACTAAACTTGACTTCAAGACTCATGCTTTTGTGTTTTATGATTTGTATTTTCAGTTATGCATCAGTTTGTAACTTATAGTTTTTGATAAGTGTAGATAGTTTGCAAGCCTGGTACAATAAAGACATATACGAAATTTGAAGGAGAGATTTATGTATTGACAAAAGATGAAGGTGGTCGTCACACAGCTTTCATCTCAAAATACAGTCCCCAGTTCTACCTGAGAACTGCAGATATTACTGGCAGAGTTTTGCTTCCTGATCATATAAAGATGGTGATGCCTGGAGATAATGTCTCAGCTACTTTTGAGTTGATATCTCCTGTTCCCCTTGAACCAGGTACTTTATTGTGTTTTCCTTCGCTAGAGAAACAATGTTTCTATGAAATTGTTTGGTCATTTTGACAACCGTGATTAAGCGTCTGGTTTGCTAGACTTGCGTAGAGAAAATTATATGTATTAGTTGACATATAGCTTCATGTTGTAGATTATAATTCCTGATGTATTTCTTTTATGGATTTGTTGCATTTTGTGCTTGAAAAGGCTTTTATATCTTCCTCTTCTCCACCAGACCACTGTCATAGTGCTTTAGTATCTATTTACTAAACAATATGGCATGTGTTTGACACTTACACCTAGTGCTTATCTACAAGTTTACAGCTAAGATTTGTGTTAGTACAGCCCATATTTTAGTCCTTTTTCTTAAAAAAAAGATCTATTCGTCTCTTTGATATCATTGAATATTCTAAAATTTGGAAGTCTAGTGCAGGTTCTTAGGAAATTTTGCATTGCCTTTATATATGGTAATTGGCTATCTTTAGGTTAAGCTTGTTTTGCAATAGAAATCTGAAACCTGACAATGAAAATTTTCATATCCAGAATAGTACTATTTTGAATGTAGTAGATTGCTGCTGTGTTTCTATAGTTGTCTATTTCTCTGTTGCTACTTACCAAGTGAATTATTTTGATATCCAGATCAGTATTATCTTAAAACTAGTAGATTTACTGCTGGGCTTTTATCATTTCATGTCTCAATGTTAGTATTCACCATGTGCATAGTAAAATTATGGTTCTTTTTCTTGTAATTTTATTGCAAAACAAAGGCAGAATAGTGCAGACACTTCCGAATTTAAGTTTTTATAGTTTTATATATTATTTATTCCAATAAAAAAAATAGGCTGGGTGCAATGACAGTCTATATTTATTACTATTCCTTCTATTTTGGGGGCTAAAGCCTATAAGCATAATGGTAAATTATTCAGTATGTCAGGAATTTAGGAATAATTATGTTTTTGTATATTCAGAGATACTCTTCCCTTTTGTCTCTTGTCATTAGAGTGCCTAATTAGTTATTAAGGTACACAATCTATGTTGCATCTACAATATCAGAACCAAAATGGTGCACCAATATGAAAGTGGGAGGGAAAGTTGAGAAAGTTTTTAAAAAGCATATGCAAGTGGTATACAGTCTCCCCGGGACCCCGTATGACGGGAGTTTCGTGCACCGGGCTGCCCTTTTTTATATGCAAGTGGTATACAGTCTTTCAATTGCATTGCATATATGTATACAGGAGCATATTTGATCAATAAAGGACATTCTAGTACATGAAGCTCCCGCCAATGCGGGTCCGGAAGGGTCTATAGCACGCAACCTTATCCTGCTTTACAAGAGACGATTTTCCAAATTCAAACTTGTAACTTCCAGGTCACAATAACTTTATCTTTGCACCTACGCTCCCCTTCAGCATATATGATCGATATTAATATATTTAAAAATAGTATTGGTAATAAGGTCAGCATATATATACACACATACAACAATGTTACCCTACTTACGGTGCTCACTTTGTGAGTATCAAGTATATTTTTTTAGAGCTTAAGGTTTAGGTTTTATGATTTTGGGTTTGTGTTATAATATTTAAGCTAAAGAAATAAAAAAAAATTACACATGGTGCTCACCTTCCATAGGGTATATATATATATATCCATTCAAAACAAAAACATATGTAATTATACAAACAAAAACACATGCTATATAACAATATATATTGATCAACAATGTAAAACAAATGTGACATGTTTCAATTAACATAAAAAAAATTACCACACTAAAAAATTAGCTTATAGAGTGCTTTGTGATCAGAGTTCTCTGAGGAGGAGAACATAACATAAAAAACAAACCATTATTGTTTGAGGAGAGACCAACCTAATAATTAGAGTTTTATTGGATCGTGATCCTCCCTAGGTTCGAATTAACTATAGTGTAGTTTTTGAATGTATGCTTAATGCATTTATTATACTGAAGCCAATTACATAGGCCACTTTTTAAACAATGGTACAAGATTCACTGGGCTTATGAGATTTGTTGTTAGAAGTAAACAAACTCCTTTTTCAAACATGGGAAATCACATGAGCTTTGTTTATCCATCATTCAAAACATTATCCATTATATTTACCTTACCTCCTTTCCACCTTTACTATTTTTCCTTCCTGTAACCTTCCGCCCATTCTAGTTCTTCCTTTGACTTCTTGATTCATTTCCTTAGCTTCGATGACAACATAGTAGAACAAAGACATTGGGTCCATCTAACTTGTCAGAGTTGAGTTTCCATTGTTGATCTGCACATGGATTTCATCATTTTTAAATATCAGCTAAGATGGATGTAAATGGTGATTTGTCATTGGAAATTTGATCTACTTTGGAATCTTAGGTTAATTTCTGAGGATCTTTACATAATCATGTTTCTTTTTCATAGTTGTATGGATGATGACAGAAATCTAGACCTAGTCAGTTTGGATTCGGAGGTAATCATTCTACGTAGGATTCTCTTTCGAAATCCTGAGTTTGAGAAGCTACCAATTGTTTGGTGTCTCCAATGACAGTATTGGTATGCTAGATTAGCATTTGGGTGACTAGAACTGGAAAATTCTGGATCCCTATCTATATGCCTGAGTTTGAGTTGAATCTGATTCAATTCATACTTCCATGAAGATTATGTTACGGTTTAAAGGTTTTGTGATGCCTTTTGAGATTATCCATATATATCTTCAACAAGTCATGAATGTCGACTACCTGACCAAGGGGAGAGGTGAAATACCAATCAAAACTATTCATTTTTAGACATGGTGTGTAAGGGATACATGTCTTCGCCTTGTTGAAAGTAAGAGATGCATGGTTGCTTAACTCTGCAACAAGGGATGCTACCTTAATTGTTTGTCGATTCTTGATTCCTTACGAACAGTTTACATATAAAGTTACACTATTTTTTCAGTATTTGGGCCTATAACTCGAGCATAAAACTTTTATTTCCTGATTCAGGGCAAAGATTTGCGCTTCGAGAAGGTGGGAGAACGGTCGGTGCGGGAGTTGTGTCGAAAGTGATCAGCTGAGGTTTCTTCCCACTTCACTATATACCTAGCTATTTGCCTCAGATACCGGAACAAAATATTTCGCCACATAGCTTGTTTTTTATATTTCAATTGGTTTGCTTTCCTTCTGAAAGCATTCGGTGATGCGGCTACATGAAATTTTTGGGCGTCTGAAACGCCAACGAATCATTCATGTTATGCCATCATGAATAATTAACCAAATGTTGTGAGCAAATTGGACAAACCATGTGAAAATCCTATACATGGTTTGATCACTAACTGATACGATTTAAGTTGTCATTTACATTTTTTTTGTTATTATTAGATTAAAGTTTCTAGTTCTATCGGTATATGAATAAGAGAACTGCATCAGCCAAATTTTGTGATTCATTTTTTTTAATTGATACTAGGCATTCAATCTATGCTGCCTAATTTTGAGAGTGATCGGTCCGGTTCTATAAAAGTTTCCCATTGACTATTAGAATAAATCGAAAAGTACTGGACAACCCATCAGTCTAGCGTTTTTAGATAAACGATTCATTAAGGGAAATTTATCACTTGGATTGTAGAGTGGCATCACAATAATATCACACCTACTCTCTGTATCTATCAATGGTGATTTTCATGGTCACTTCAAAGGGGTAAGGGGGTTGTGATAAGGAGATCGATCCTCTGTTTCCGTACGTATTCTGTTTTTGCATTGACGTAGTCTCCCTAATTCAAAAGATATATTCATGGCCAAAACACACTTTGTTATGCAGAGAAGCTTCAACTCAGGTTTTTCAGTCCTTCGGGAGTGGAGTGCAGAGGTAGCTGCCCTTCCATTGCCTTGTACTGTTATTGACAACATCTATGTAGTTTGTCGTAGCTTCATGTGAATGTTGAAGCATTTACTAATCTCTTGGGCTGAGATATGCAATCCCAAGGAGAGTGGTGGCCGAGGGCTGAGAGATCTCAAGGTTTGGAACAAGACTTTACTGTAAGGTACTCTAGTGCATTGGACAACTGGACAAGCAGAACTCATTATGGATCAAGTGAATCCATCACACTTGGCTCAGGAGGATATATAGTTATAGCAAGCTAAAGGCACAGACTCTCCTCCCAATAAGAAAAATACTTTGATTCAGGATGAGATTTGATCGTCTGTTAGTTCCAATTTAGAGGTTGGCGTGCGCCTAGATGGGTAGAGTTTTCAGTGGCCAAGGGAGGAGTAGCTAAAGCTTATGACTTCTTCATGAGCCATGGGTGACTACGATATGGAAGACATTTAGTTTTATATTCACCACGTGACTGCTGGTGCATGAGAGGTTGCAAACTACAGAGAGACAACCATACGTGCATGCCAAGTTATGCATTTTTTGTGGGGTTGAGCATCTTTTTTTCAGGTGCACAATGGTGGATTCACTTAGGAGGAGAGTTAGTGACTGGCTCCAGATGACCCAAGAGCATGCTTCAGGTCTCCAAGTTGCATTTTGTATGGCAGTCTAGGAATCGTAACTAGTTCAAGGGAGAAAGGATTGATGTAGAGAGTACCTATAAGAAGATATAATACATGTATACAAAATTCTAGGTATCTTTTCAGATCCGACACTTGTGCATTTTGAATATTCCAATGCCAAGTCTGCGTTATAATATTATCCATGGAATAAAATTGATAAGAAATAAAACAATAATTCTTAAAAAATGAAGTAGAGAAAGAATGAAATGTTTTCTTTTGTTTCATATATGGGATCAATTATTCCCCTATTCGGGTTGTAAAAAGATTTTAAGTTCATAATTTGATTGGTTACCAGCCTAATTGATCCATTGTACTGTTAGATTTGTCCTGCCCGCTATGGTCATTTGCTTATTTGATTTCTCAAATTTACAACTTATTCGACCTATCTGTTGTGACTTCTGCGTACATGGTCGGAAGATCTAGAGAAATTTACAACCTAAAGAGTAAAGAATTGCTAATAGCTTAGCAAGTTCAACTCGAATAGCCATTAAAATTTTTTCTTTTTCAGTCAACTTCTAGCCGTAGAGACCTCTTATATATTTTTTGGAATGATTATAAATTTAGCTCAAGAATAAAAGCTTGAAGTGTTACAATGAGGCTCAGAATGCTTTCAATATGTCTGTGAATGCTTGTTTTTAAACAAGCTCCTTGACCTTTATTTTATCTCTCATTTAGCTTCTTTTGTTCATGACTGTCCTTTCTGCCGATTAGTCAACTGGAATGCTCCATCAAAACTGATGTACTGTAACTTTAGTTGATTCGACCATTGTTATAGCCTTTTTCCATCAACGAATCTCTTGAGCTTTTTTGCTATAGCAAGACTCAACTAAGTCTATTCGCCCATAAACAGAAATATTTTGGTAGTTAATCATCTCAAGTTGATTACCTAGCTGGCATCAACTAGACAACTACAACCTCGAACAGATGCACATCCTATAGGATGACTGAAGCCTTTAGTCGACTCAGTCACAATCAACTCACTCTAAGAATACCTCTGGGTTTAACTTGTTATAATGTTTTATGAAGCTTGATGTTATGTTTGTCTATCTTAAACTTCATTTTTGAAATTTAATATCAAGTGGCATCAAGTATACATAAACGTGCAATTCAGTCATAAATATATGACTAGCACATAGAATATACATCAAGGAAACAGTAATGTTCAAAGAATTGGACATCAAGTGGCATCAACCAATTATGAAGTATACATCAACGGCCAACTCAGCCATATGTATGTATACGACTAGCACACAGAATATACACAGAATATTGGCTCGAAGATGTCTCCAAACTGTGTTTTCATTCATTGCACTGACCTTCCAGATCCACCACTGATCCTTCTTCTTTCTCCAAAAATGATGATCTTGGGACTTCCACTTTGGAGGGAGTAGCAGGGGTACTCGCAGCCATGCTATTTTTGACGACGAGCGGGATGAGGGATTGCACGACATCGGTCATTAGAGGGCGATAGTCTGCTTCTGCTTGCACGCAGACTGCAGCTATAGCTGCAACCTGAAGATATCAACAAGTTATGCATGCATATAGATATAAGTTTTGTATTTGTCAACTAATCAGACCTGGACTAGCTCTTTTTTTGAGAATTGTCCACTTAGAACTGGATCTACCATTTCCATAACCTTCTCTCGGTTGGTAAGCCTTGGAAGAGCCTGCAACAGTTATCAAATGATAAGAAATCTAAGGGAAATGATACAATACAAAAATAATAATTAAAAAAAAAATGCCAACCCATGAGACTAAGACGTGCTCTCCTTGGGGCCTTGCTGGATCAACTGGCACCCTGCCAGTTATGAGTTCAAGAAGAACCACTCCGAAACTGTAAACATCCGACTTGGTTGTCAATTTGCCAGTCGACGCATACCTGTTCACCACCAAATTAATTTCTCTATGCTAACAAATGGATGGACACATATTCTGAGTCGTTAGTCACACTCACTCGGGTGCAACGTAGCCAGTAGTTCCCAAGACTCTAGTGAGAATCTGGCCATTGATCTTATCAGAGCCAACCTTGGCCATGCCAAAGTCTGAGACTTTAGCTCTGCAGTTGTGGTCCAAGAGGATGTTGCTGCACTTGAAGTCCCTGTGGATAACGGCTGGGACGGTGTGCTCATGAAGAAACTCGAGAGCGCGAGCACAGTCAAGTGCGATGCTGAGCCTCGTCCACCAGTCGAGAGGTCTGTGATTCTGGTTCTTCGATTTGGGGTGGAGGTGGTGTTGAAGGTTGCCATTAGGCATGTACTCGAACACTAGCAGCCGATGATGTTGATCGGCACAGTAGCCAATTAGGCCAACCAAGTGACCTGAGTGCAGTCGGCTAAGTAGATCGACCTGTAACGTCATGATTAAAATGTCTAAGAATTTTAACCTCGGCATCTTCTCTCTTTGAAAACCTTGTGACAAATGAGAATGTTTGATCTAAATTTCCATGTTCAAATAGAATTGTGTCTGAAATCAAATGGGGAATGAATTATAATACAAGAAAAGTAATATCTGAAAGTAAGCTACCTCTGTCCTAAAGTCTCTCTCGCCTTGCTTCCCTTCTCTTTGCAGCATCTTGATGGCTGTCACTGTCCCATCGTTGAGGGTTCCCCTAAACACCAAACCAAAGCCACCATTTCCGATCACATTGCTCTCACTGAATCCTTCGGTGGCCTGCTCCAACTCCTTGTAAGTGAAAACCTGCCCTCTCCTACACCTGACTTGCATGGGAAACCCCAGCTTCCTCCCTTGAATGCAACTCCTAACATCTGGATACAAATGGACTAGTTAGCTGAATCAATGCCCGATACGTATCATCATAAACAAGCTGAAGAATTGGGGTGAGCGAGTTAACTACCTGGGCTATAGCCATAGGCGATGCCATTGGTGGAGTAAATAGGAATTTGGGTCCTATCAAAGCTTCCTTTCCTAAAGCTGCTAGCGCAGTTGCTGATGTTGCCGCTCTTCCTAGATTTTACTCTGCAAACTACTACCAGCAACGAAACGGCGGCTACGAGAACTACGATCACCGTGAGAGGCCCAACGACGAGGACAACGGAATTAGAGGTGAGAAAGCTCGGGCCGCTCCTCCCATGTTGAGGTTCACTGTGGTTGGGATGACGCAAGAATGGCGGAGGGGAAGAAAGCATAGCCATTTCTGGTGACTATGAATGGAGAAGGGATAAGGAGAGGCGTGCTACTGGTTAGGGGATGCCTTTAACTGGAGGGTCAACAAGAAGCAAGCGCCATATAAGTCCAATCTTCTTTCACATGCTTTGTGCCCACCATTAATTCCCCAACTCTTTCCCCGGCTCCCTCTCGTGACTTCTTATTTATTATGAGGCAGTGCTTGATCCAATTTAGTTGTCATTTCGCGTAGAACATTGGGCTCCTTTCCCCACCTATCCAACTGTTTTCTATTAATGAAAAATTGACACCGAGTGATGAGATTGGATGAATTAATGCAAAGATATATTCTCCTTGCCCGACGCTGCTTGCTAACATTTGATATTTAGGACTCTGGGACCAAAAGAAGCTCTTTTCAGCTAAATAATGCTGGAGGGACAACCACCGCATGGCACAAGGCAATCAGCGGCAACCGCAAGGCTCTCCGGCGGCTCAGAACAGTTTGCGGGAGGACGAAGCGAACTCTCTCCGCTGCCCAAACGACGGTCGAGATCTGATTCTCTGTTCGCCGTCACCCGAGCTCGTTTTGAGGAGCTCAACGTGGACCTCTCGATAAAATTCTTGGAGAGATCGACTCTCTGTTCGAAGGTGCAGGACCTGCTGCTCCTTGACGTCACGCCTCTCTCGCTGAGGCTGGAGACCTCCGCCGGCGTCATGACGGTCTTGATTCCGAGGACACAATGATCCCCGCCAAAACGAAGCAAGTTTTCTCCACATACTTCGACAACCAACCCGGCGTTCTGATTCAGAGACAATAACGTCATCGAAATTCGAATTCTCCGGCATTCCTCCGGCCGCTACAGACGTCCCTCAGATCAACTTGCGGATCCATGCTCTTCTGTAAAACTAATGTTTGATGAAGCTTGATGTTATCTCTGTCATTCTTTAACTCATTCTGAAGTAGATCGGACAGAGTCTGTCTATCAACTTGTCTAATTAAGTATACACCAATGTCGCAACTCGGCCATAAATATATGACTAACACATAGAAACAAGAGCTATGCTGATGCATGAGGCTATAAAATAGCTGGTTGGTGTTCCCAAACTCTGTTTTCATTCATTGCGTTGACCTTCCAGATCCACCATTGATCGTTCTTCTTTCTCCAAGAATGATCTTGGAGCCTCTACTTTGGAGGGAGTAGCAGGGGTCGCTGCCCCTATTTTTGACGAATTAGAGGGCGATAGTCTGCTTCTGCTGCAGCAGGAGGATATTCATGTATATAGATAAGCATTCGTGCATACAGAACCTGCACGGCTGAAGTTCAGAATTTTTTTTTTTTTTTTTTAAGGAAAATTGATATGTATAAGAAAAAAATTTCAATAAAATGTTCAAAGATAGATATATAAAATGATGGACCCATAAAAAGTAAAATGATGAACCATGAATTTATATGTCTATCTTTGATTTTTCCTTAAATGTATCATAGCTCTTTTTTTTTATTTTGTATGTCAAATGATCAGACCTGGATAAGCTCTTTCTATGAGAATTGCCCATTTAGAACTGCATCTAACCAAGTGACTAGCGTGAAGTCGGCTAAGCAGATCAACCTGTAATGTCATGATTTTTTTCTGAAGTCGGCTAAGCAGATCAACCTGTAATGTCATGATTTTTTTCTAGAAAGAAGAGGACAAAAGGTCTGAGAATTTTACCATCTGAAGTGGGAACAAGTGTTGCCAGAGGGTTGGCATACTTGTGTGTCTTCTTCAATAATTAAGGGCATCAAAGCCATGGGGAAGAAAATAAACAACAAAACATCAATACAAGTGATATTAATGATTGAGGACAAGATGCCCCTGGTCTTATGGTCACATGTACTAGCATGAGTGTCTTTGACGGCAAGGATTTGTAGGCCAACCTCCCCTCTCTGAGAGATAAAACTTGTATATAGGTTAGCGTAATGGTTATTTAGTAAGTCTTGAAATTAATTTTTAACAGATGAAAAATATTTTATTATATATCTAATTTTTCTCATAAAAATGCAGTTGTTTTAGGATGAATGTTCCTCGTACTTCACCTCATTTTAGAAAATATGGGGCTGCTAAAGTGAGGACTCCACCTTTTGGTACGATAGGCAAATGAGAGCATTTCTTACCCGCACATTTCCCATTTCCTAAACCTCCTTTTCCCATTTCCTAAACCTCCTTGTCAATTGTAGTAGTTCAAATTAAATTCACATCTATATTGTTGGGTGATAGAACTTCTTTGTCTTGGGATTTTTAAAGTATTTGGAAAACTAAAAAACATCATTTCTATATTGAATCTTTTGGACTGGGTGAATACAGAATTACAAATATAAAATAGAAGCATTTCTATTATGATTAATTTAACTCATAATTAGTCACTATTGATAAGATTTTTTGGGTATGTATTTCAATCAATTAAAGAGGATTTAAGTTAACTAAATTTAAATAGAAGCATTCGTTTCATCTGCGTACCTTATCTTATATGTTGATTTGCTATATAAAAAAAATGATTAATTAGGTTGGATAACGTCGAGCCTGGAATGACCGGTTCGATCCCACGAAAATTTTCCACCGACCACTAGGATAAATCGGGAAGCGCTCGCAGCGGGCAGCCCAAGAGCCCAGCATCCTTTAGTTGCGTGCCTCATTTAGAGGAAAAATTCCTACAAATTCGCTATAACTGGGATTTGAACCGCAGGTATCTAGATGACAACCTGAATATTCTGTCGCGGCACTATAACCCCGGGGGCTTATTTGCTATAGCATAATCATTTTGAAATACTCTCATTCTTTTATCCCTTAGTGTGTTCAATGACTCTTCTTAGAACTAGAAATCATTGAGCACGTGAAGATTTCAGATCTTGTTAGCTCCCTCTAATTGTTTATCACTCGATCCAATTTGGTTGTCATTACCTGTGGGATACTTATACTGGGCTCTTCCTGACCTATCCAACTGTATTTTATTAATAAAAAATTGGCATTGCGACGAGGCTGCCTGATCAATGCAAAGATCCTCCCTCGTGCTACTGCCCAATGCTGCTTGCAAGCATTTGATATTTAGGACTTGGGACCAAAAACAGCTCGTTTTCATTCTAAATGCATGCTAGGACAAGTTAACTTGAAATTAAGTTGAAATGTGAAATGGGGATTCATCCAGCTTGAGGGCCGGTACGTAGATGCTTGTGACTTACGTTTCTTCGTACAATTATGTGGTTGGGGTTGCAGTCGAAACTACAACATCAGCCAAAAGGATCCACCCCAATTTTTAGAATTGAGAGAAAGATTAGGAAAGAGGCAACCAGAAGGTAGTTTTCAAAGTGCTCTAGGGTGTTGTCATCCAAAGCGAAGTAGAGCAAATTTTGGTAGATAGATAGATGGATTAAGAGCTACTTTTTGAATTCACCCATGTGAAGGAACTACTTAATATAGGCTTTAGGAGAGTGACGATAAAGGAACAGATGATTATGATTCTTATTTTTAAAGGACAAGTAGTATGTATGGTAAAAAGACAAAAATGTTGGGTTACTATTATCTAATTGTAGTTAGTTGAAGGAATTAATAAGAGTAAAGCTTACTGTTCGCTTATAAGTGTCGAGGAGAGTAAAGAAAATAAGGATGCTGCTGTTGGATATATGTAAATAGAGAAAATATGGAAGTGATACGAAGTTTTATTGTAAATGAGATTTTAATCTCACATTGAGAGTTTCAAGGTATGTTGGTTTATATTGATTCATATGCATTGATGATATGAATAAATATATAGGGAGAGACTCTTTCTTGTGTGTGGATGTACGAGGGTGTAAATTCAAGGTCTAGATTGCATTGAACCATGTTGACTCGTGTGCGAGCACGACTTGTATGAATGATAGACTGGTTGGGACAAAATTTATCCAAGTGAAAAAATTAATATTTTGCCACATAAACTTTTTGCTGCTTATTTAAGGGTGTCGAGTGAAACGTTAGCGTTTCACAGCTGGCGAACGTTGTCCATTGGTCTGAGCTCCTATATAAGGAGGTTACGATCACAGGCAAAAGATTACACGCTCAAAAAGTTGAAACTCTCCACCTACGTTCCCCTTCTCTTCTGTTGTGCATTTTTTGCTCGACGGAGTGCCCGTGATAGCAATCAGGTATCTCTCAGTTCGCCGTGACCATCAGTACTTGGTGGGGATTATGGTTCAATGTTGTATCCTGGGAAACAGACGACCCGAGGAAACCTCGAAGCATAGTTGGAGGTGTGGCGAATATGTTTCAAGGAAACTACGACCCTCACAGGTCTCGGTTTATCCACCTGCTCGAACTTTGCGTTAACTTGGACGCTACTCGGTCGGCCTCTGTGTTCGCTCGGTCATTAACTCGATTGGCATTTTCATCCGGTCGGCTGCTAGCCTGACCGGCCGCTCAGTTTGCTTGGCCATACGCTCGGTCCTCTCGGTCGTACACTCATTCGCTCGACCGCAAGCCCGTTCATCTGCACACTCTCTCGACCGCTCACTCACCCGACCTCTTCTTTGCTCGGCTACTAGCCCATCCGACCGCAATTCGCTTGGCCGCTCACTTGCTTACTCATTCGCCAGTTCGGTCACTTGGTCTGCGACTTGCCCGTCCGCTCACTCACTTACCCGGTTGCATAGCCCGTTCGGCCGCTCCACTCGGGGAGATTCCGCTCTGTCGAATCCTCCGCTTGGTGAAATTCCACTCGACCGGCCGAATCCTTTGCTCGGCGAAATTCCTCTCGACCTCTCACTTGGTTCACTCTGCAGTACACATGCCGCGCCGATCACTCGCTTGGCTACTCTGTCCGGTCGACCTAACTGCCAGCTCGACCTATCTAACCAGTCTCTAAGCTTGCTCCGTTTCTCAGCCCGATCGATCGCTTAGCTCGCTCGACTACTGTGTAGTCAGAGTTCAGCACTTAATAGAAACTAGCTTTTACTGACAGGCTAAGATTATCAGCTCAGGTCATCTCGATAGATAAGTTGAATTTAATTTGATGTATTTAAATTCAACTAATTTTTAAAATATCCGATAACAAATTATTTAATCCAACAACTGCTTCTAGCAAAATAGTAGCTATAGATATGAAACCAAAGATTGTTTTTGGAATCCTCACTTGGCTTTCTGTAATTAGACTTCTGCAAAGTGTAGTTAGTGAAAAAAAAATACTGTTAACAAAATTCACCAATTGAGCTTGTTTGGATTCTCAAAACAAGTTGAAAAAACTGTTACTTGTAATTATATATATATATATCACTACAAAAATACATGAGTTTAACGACGGGAGTACCGACGGAATCTTAACTCCGTCGGCATATACCGACTGAATATAATTCTGTCGGTACGTACCGACGGGGTTTAGGTCCGTCGGTACTCACCGACGGAATCACCATTCCGTCGGCGAGTAGCATAATATCGCCGTTAGAATTTTTGGTTATTTCCGACGGACTTATTATTCCGTCGGTAAATAGGCGGGTCCGGGTTTAAAGAATACCGACGGAATGATATTCCGTCGGTAATTAACGGGTTTAGGGTTATATTATACCGACGGATATATGATTCCGTCGGTAAATTTCCCCGTACCCGTTTCCTCTGCGTTCGCTAAACCTAACTAGCCGAAATCACCGACGGAAATAAGCATTCCGTCGGTGATTACCGACGGAAGTATATTTCCGTCGGTAATTACCGACGGAATGCTTATTTCCGTCGGTAAATCTCGATTTAGGGCACAGAATTCCCTTTCCTCTTCGCGCGATCTTTCCCTCAGCGGCGGCGGCGATTTTCCGGCGGCTCTTCGAGCGATCTCGGCGGCGCCCTTTCCTCCGGACCGCCAGCGCCTCCGCCTCGTCACGCGGCAGGCGGGGCTTGGGCGCGGGCTTGGCGGGACGGGGCATATAGCGCCACACCAGCCAGATCACCGCCAGCGCGATCAGCCATTTCACGCTCCGAGCATCCGCCGCGCCGTCATGCCGCCGGGCTGGCGGCGGCAGCGGCGGCCTTCGCGTCGGGCGCTCCCTCTTCCGACCAGGCTTCAGCAACCTGCTCGCAATTGTAGCGGTGCTTTGTTACTGTTCGTAGCTGAGCACAATGTAAACCCTAGAAAATTTAAGTGTTGTGATATATTTTGATCAATTTCGCTATTGTACTTGCATAAAATGTAGTTTGATCGATGCTTCTCATATATGTATGATTATTTCATTTGATAATGCTATAAGGAACAACATGTTTATAATAGTTTCATTTAATTGTTCTAGTGTAGAGGTGATTTATGGTAATATGATATGATGATTGTGAGATGAAATTGTGCACATAATTCTTTATTTAAACTTATTTCAAGTGATACAACAAGTTTAATAATGTTTCAATTTATATTCTCTTTAGGTTATACCAATGTATATGAACAAAGCTTGGATGTACAATCGATTAGACAATGGTTTTATCAGAGATGATTTTATTGCTGAAGTTGAACAGTTTGTGATTTTTGCTAAAAGTCATCCAGAATGTATGAATGGTTCTGAGTTACGGTGTCCATGTAATCATAAAAAATGTCAAAATAGAGCATTTCGTGATGAGGATACCGTAAAAATGCACATATGTAGAAATGGATTTGTGCCAAATTACTACAATTGGTATTGCCACGGAGAGCCTTATATATATGAACCAATTGGGTCATCTGGTGGTTCGTATTCTGGGACTACTGTTACAGCTCCTGAAGCATCAAATAATATTGATATTTCAATGCAATCAATGGTTCAAGATGCAATGAATGCAGTTGATTATTTGAATATAGATGAAATATCAACCCCTGAATATCAGCAACTATATGAAATGTTAAAGGCTAGTGAAAGAGGTGTTGTCATTTAGCATTTTTGTTGTAGTGAAGGTTATTGAATATGAAAGCAGAACATCATTTCTCAGAAAGATGTTACGATGACATTTGTCAATTGATGTCAGAGTTGCTCCCTACTGATAACATAATGACTGATAGCTTCTATGAAACAAAGAAATTGATCAGAGGTTTAGGTTTGCCTGTAGAGAAAATTGATTGTTGTATAAACAACTGCATGATATTTTGGAATGAAGACAGTGATTTGAATGAATGTAAAATCTGTACTCACCCTCGTTTTAAGCATCGTAATCGCATACCAGGGAAGAAGAAGAAAAATATTGCTTGGAAAGTAATGTATTATTTTCCGTTAACTGCTAGACTTCAATGCTTGTATGCATCTGCTGCTACAACTAACCACATGGTGTGGCATCATGAGCATGAGCATGAGCATGAAGAAGGTATAATGTGTCATCCTTGTGATTCTCCTGCATGGAAACATCTTGATAATGTGTTTCCCTCCTTTGCAATGGAACCACGAAATGTGAGATTGGGACTTTCTGCAGATGGATTTCAACCATTTGGTCAGTCGGGACAACAATATTCATCTTGGCCAGTTATATTAACACCGTACAATTTACCACCATGGATGTGCATGAAAGATGAATTTATGTTTCTTACCGTGCTTATTCCTGGTCCAGCCAATCCAAAAGATAAGATAGATGTTTTTTGCAACCTCTAATTGCCGAGCTTAATGAATTATGGAATGTAGGCTCGGTTACTTATGATATTGCAAGTAAAACTAATTTTACATTGCATGCGGCCTTATTATGGGCGATCAGTGATTTTCCAGCATACTCAATGTTGTCGGGATGGAGCACGGCTGGTAAATTAGCATGCCCACATTGCATGACAGAGTCTAATGCATTTTCATTACCTTGCAGTGGGAAGATATCTTGGTTTGATAATCATCGTAAATTTCTACCACTGGATCACCCTTTTAGGCGAAATAAAAAAAAATTTCTAAAGAATGTTGTAGTCAGAAAACCTCCCCCAGCAGTCCATGCTTCAGGTGAAGAAATCATTGAACAAATAGATAGTTATGGATTCATCCCAGTATCTCAGCCTAATTCTGATGAGATAAATAAGTATCTTGTGAGGATGAGCAAGTGTGGTTGGAAGAAAAGGAGCATATTCTGGGAGTTGCCTTATTGGAAGTATCTACTCATTCGACACAATATAGATGTGATGCATGTCGAGAAAAATTTCTTTGATAATATCTTCAACACTGTGATGAATGTACCTGGAAGAACTAAGGACACTGCAAAATCACGTGAAGAATTAAAAGAACTAGTCAACAGACCAGAATTGCATCAGAATGAAACAACCAATAAGTTTCCAAAAGCTTGTTATACATTGGACAAAGATGGTAAACAAGCTTTATGTAGTTGGTTAAAAGAAATTAAATTTCCAGATGGATATGCTTCGAATATGGCGAAGTAGAGAGACATTCGGTTGATTCACAAATCCAATCTACATCACAATTACTTGTAGATGGTAATGCCATTGACGAGGAGATAGATGATGGAGAGAAATCTAGCAGTGAGGATTTTGTTGAACTAACAGAGTCTAGCGACGACGACCTACAAACTGTTAATGTTGAGTAGAAATGCTTCCAGAGTCTAGCATTGATTAAATTTTAGCATTATTATTCATCTAGTAAGTTATGTTTTAATCATGTTTTGTTGCTTATTTATCATGTTATTAAAGATTTATTATGATGTGTGCTAATATGGTTTTTGTAGATATAAGGTATCATGACAGATCTTCCAGCACCACTCCGTGGATCCACCGTACTTAGGGTTGTTGGAGAGTCGTAAGTATTTTTTTTATTATTAGTAATTCAAGTTCTTTATTTATAACATATATCTTATGTCTTAATATTGCTTATATGTAGGTTTACTCCCGACGACCATCGAGTATCCACCTATATCACACGGAAATTTAAGGAAAGAGTCTGCATATCTGGGACTACATGGAGACATGTAGATGCTGGAACTAAGGATTTCTATTATCAAGAATTTGTGGTAAGTAAATTGAATATGTACATTATATTTATCCTTTAATATTCTAAACTTTTATTTTTAAATTGCAGAAAAAATATACATGGGAGGAGGGATACGAGGTAGAATTTGCAAAAACTTGGAATATTTATTGTGCCAAGTTGTACAAAGACCTATTATACTATGTGAGAAAGGATGGCACACGGCCTGCTTATGTATCCGAGGAGATTTGGAGTGCATGGACGACCACTTGGTCTGCAGAAAGATGGCAAACAAATGCTCTAAAAGCTCGAGCGAATAGGAATACAGAGTCAGGTGGTCCGAGTACTGGATCTGCTCGACATACATCAGGATCTCGTTCCATTGTTGAGCACGCTATGGATCTGGTGATTTTAATTTAAAGTTATATAAATTAAATTTTTATTTATTAATGAACTTGTATAATTTTAGTCAAATTTGTTTGTGCATGCAGGAGCGTTCTTTAGAAAGACAACCCACTTGCTTGGAGATCTTTCTCAAAACTCACAAGAGAAAGGATGGCACATATATTGATGATCGATCAAAGAACATTGGGGTTTGAATTAATTTATATTTAATCTTTAATAATGATTAATTAGCTTTACTAATTGTGTATAATATATAAGTTGTATATTTTTTCTACACAGGAGGAAATGACAAGCAGGGTTGCTCAGGCATCTCAGCCACCAGTAGAGGGAGGGGAGTCACAGGATCTATCCACCCAGGATATAAATGAAATTTATTATGATGTTGTGGGTGGAAGGACAAAGAACTCCTCCCTCTACGACCTTGGTTCCCAGGCGAAGGTGGTATTTGATCACTTGAGGACTCCTAGGGGTCGTGCGAGTTCCTCTTCTTCTTCTTCTGAGGTGGAGTCATTAAGAAAAGAAAACCAAGACTTGAAGACTCAGATGACTACCATGGATCAGAAGTGGGAGAAGAAGTGGGCTGCACAGGAGCAGACATTGGCCCAGATGCAAGCAATCATTGCACGATGGGACCCATCACAGCAGCCCCAGTCAGAGGAGACCCCAGACCCATCAGACCCAGACCCCGCTGATGATTAGATTTTGTTGAGGTATGTTTATCTATAACTTGATTTTTTTTATATTTTTTTAGATATTCATTAAGTCAAATATATTTATTGTATATTATTAGATACTTATCTTAAAGTGTTTTACATTTTTCAGGAGTTCATACTGATACATTCACCATCACCATTGATCCTGTCCGAACCAGGGGTCAACGAACGCTGGGGACGTGGCGCTCCCTACTAGATCCTCAGGTGCTCCGGCGAACCTGCAACAAAACCGAGCCGGGAGGGGTGTCCCGGCGACAGCCCTCCGACGCTCAAGTCAGGCGAGGAAATAGCAAAGAAGTGACCTTCAAGTAGAAGACTCGTGTACCTCCGGTGAAGAAATGGAGACCTTATATAGACCTCTCAAAGAAGCCTGGGCGCGCCAATCAAAGCAACCACCTGCTTTTGACCATGCCCAGGTATGGGTCTGTCAGAAGGGCCATGCCCAGATATGGATCTGTCAGGAAGACGTCCATGAGGCCATACTGCTACTGTATCAACCTTTCCATGATGTGACGGCAAGATCCTCCATCGTGCGATCTTGTGTACGGCCTAATCATCAGACATGCTTCTGCTGATATCCCATATCCCGAGCCGAGCGCATAGGCCGCTCGGCCACCTTTGTACCCTCGCCCTTATCTTGGCCGAACGGACAATCTGCTCGGCCCTTCGATCCTCCTGCCTTGGCGTCGGAAACCCAAGCCCATGGATGGGTTATTTCTAGCCCCGCTCGGACCCTTACCCGCTTGACCAGCCTTCCATCCGTCCTTAGGCTGGGACCCTTCAGAGGGTGGGCCCCCCATTCTTACAGCCGGATCACTTGCCTTCCCTTCAAGTCTAGTCGAAGGAGGCAGTGAGTCCGACTGACTGGACTATGTGTCCGAGCGGGCGGTCGTCGCCTTCCAGTCGCTTATAATATCCCTGGGGTCGTTCGGCCCTTCTGCCAAATTCAGCCGCTCGGCTCTTAGTTATGGTTGTCTTGTCGCTCAACGTGGATGTTTGCTTGTCTAAATCTTCTCGAAAATCACGCAAATCCTCTTCATTAAGGCGAAGCGTGCGCGGTATGGGCGCATTAATTGCGCTTGATGACAGAGCGCCACGTGGCTCCTTTTGCGTGGCGGTGATGATCCGTACGATGGGACGCCGATTGCTTTGAAATGGACGGTTAGATGATGACCTTGTCTTCCGTGACCTGCATCCGACGGCGGAGGCCGACCGACCTCAGCCGTATAAAGCCTCCGTCTCCTTCCTTCGCCGCATATTCGCTCGTGCGTTGCCTTCTGCTTCTTCCTCTGCCGTGACCTCCGACGATCCAGTTCTTGTTTTTCGGCGGCTACCATCTCACCGGTGATCCTTTCCGTCCGTTTCCTTCTCAGTGAGTCTTCTCCCTTCGTTTACAAGGTCTTCCCAATTTGTTTTGCCTCTTTTGCTTCCATTCCTTCGATTCCTCGCTATCTTTTTGCTTCTTCGAGATGGCAAGCTCCTCCGAACCCGCTGTTGGTGTTCATGGCCCTTGGTACCTGACCATGGAGAGTCGGTTTGATGAGGAGGGTGCTCGGCGCCTTGTTCGGACATATGGGATTCCCGATAACTATGAAATAGTTGTAGCCAACCCGACTGACCGGCCCCATGACCCCCCGATCGGCACCATTTGTTTTTTTCTAGACCAATTCCAGGGCGGCCTTAGATTTCCTACCCATCCCTTTATTTTAGAGGTTTGTAACTATTTTCGCATCCCGCTCGGCCAACTGGTGCCGAATTCCTTTAGGCTGCTGAGCGGGGTGGTCGTCCTCTTTAAGCTGCACAGTATCCCTCTTGACCCCAAAATATTCCACTTCTTTTTCTACCCTAAACAATCCGAGCTGGACACTTTTATCTTCCAAAGTAGAATATGCTTTAGATTTTTTGATAATATGCCGACCTCCAACAAACACTGGAAGGAGTTTTTCTTCTATATCCGGCTTCCCGAGCGGCCAGCATTCCGAACCAAATGGCAGACCGCTGTGCCGACTCAGCCGGAGCTCGGCAAGTTCAGAAGCAACCCAGCCTATCTTCATGCGGCGAACTGGTTATCCGGTCAGCGGTACAAGATCGACCAGTTGCTTCTCAAGGGGGTGTTGTATATTTTTGGGTTATCTCCCGTTCGGGCCAATCTTCCCTACCGCATGGGTAAGAGATTCTTTACTCCCTTCACCTTTTTTATCTAACTGATTTTAATTTCTTCCATTGCAGCTGAAGTCATGTGGCGCTCCAAGGCTACCGCTCATTTGAAATTGAAGGCCGTGGAAATTGAGGCGGCCACCAAAAAAGAGCTCGCCGAGCGGGGTCTCATCCCCAGCCGCCCGGCAGATGCAGGAGAGGGGGGGGGGGGCGCAGTCCGCCCCTGAAACAGAAGCTGCCCCATCCGCTTCAACGGAGGTTGAGGCGGATCTTGTTTCCTCAGCCCCCGCCGAGCTGGGGGTTCCTCAGGTCGGGGATCCACCACTGGAAGTTCGGCGAAAGCGTCGAAGAGACTCCAGCCTTCCGCCGCCACAAGAGGGGGAACCACAGGCGCCGATCGGCGTAACTTCGCTTGCTCGCACGCCATCACAGATCGGGACCCCCGTGGCTTCGCCTACCGCACAGCCCTCCGGCTCTCCTCCCCGGACTCGTCGCCGTTTACGTCGGTTGGGTGAAACTTCCACCATAGGGGAGTTTTCGCATCAAGCGGCCGCCACTGAAGAAGCGTCGTCCGGCCATCCGACCATCAAGACCACCCTCCGATTCCCATCGGAGGAATATTTACTGTCCGCCGATCGGCCCTCGAGCCCTGTTCACAAAATAACCCTGACGGGTCCGCTCGCCAAGCTTTTTGAGGACGCGCAGATTCAAGTGGCCCTCATGACGCCCAAGCAGCTCGGCGACAACAACATGCAGCAGGCCACTCAGGTAAATTCATTTTTCTTCTCGCAAGATGCTACTGTTTGATCCCTGATTTCATTATTTCCCTTACAGCGTTGGGCTGAGCAAATCGCCACTAGCCATCGGCTAGCCGAGCTGGAGGAGCTCCTGGAAAAACTCCAAGTGTCGGGAGGTGCGTCTGCTGAGCGAGAAAAACAAGCCTTCGAGGCCGAACAGAAGAAGTCTGCCGACCTGGCTACAGAGGTGGCTCGGCTAGAGGGCCAAGTCAAGAAGCGCGAAGCGGATGCCAAACGCGCTACTGCCCGGAAGAAGCGAGCGGTAGCCGATTTGGACAAGATGAAAGTAGATGTCCGTGCGCTAGATCAGCGATCCAAGGATCTGGAGGCCCAGCTGAACGTCGAGCGAGAGGTCCGTTCGGCGGAACGCACAAAGGCCGAGGTGGACTTGAAGGCTGTACAAGATACCTTAACCGCTTCCCGAGCGGCACTTAAAAAATATAAGGAGGGAGAGCCGAACCGCCTAGCAGCAGCGCGCCAAGAATACCTCCGCTCGGAGAGGTTCGGCGCAAAATTCGGCGGCAACGTCTCTTCTACTTTCGCCGAAGCGGTCAAGGTCACCATGACGTACTTAAAGAAGGGTGGCCACCTTCCCGAGGGAATGCATATTCCCGCCTCCGACCTGGCGGCCATGATTGATGATATCCCGGACGCCTTCTTTAATTTTGAAGATCCGGAGTGATGCGAGTTCCTTTTTAAGTACTTCCTGTATTTCATCCGCTCGGCGGATGTAAACTTTTTGTACGTGCCGGTCGGCATAATTTTTCTTCTAATGAAACGGTGCTCCTTTGCCTTTGTCTTCGTGCTCATTATCTATAATATTCTTCTGTTTGCTTAACGTTTATGCTTAGAGTCAGTCATGCTTTTAAGCGTTCTCCGTCACGCGGCCGATCGGCTTAACCCATTAAACAAATTTCGAGCGGGGAAGACTACTCGCGCTGCACGTATCTGGCTTACGTGAATTCAGCTAATGCCAAGTATCGAAGGACCAACCCCCGATCGGGCTTGAATGTTTTAATATTCGTAGTTTCCGCGGTCTTATTCTGATATTCGTTCATCCGCCCGGGGTATTATAGTCGCCGGACCGACTCGATGTTTGATGACGGGGCTCGTCGGCGCGGATATTTATAGCCGATCGGCGCGACTCTCGATGTTTAACGACGGTGCTTGTCGGGGCGGATATTTATAGCCGATCGGCGCGGCTCTCGATGTTTAACGACGGTGCTCGTCGGCGCGGATGTTTATAGCCGATCGGCGCGGCTCTCGATGTTTAACGACGGAGCTCGTCGGCGCGGATGTTTATAGCCGATCGGCGCGGCTCTCGATGTTTAACGACGGTGCTCGTCGGGTTGTATGTTTATAGCCGATCGGCGCGGCTCTCGATGTTTAACGCCGGGGCTCGTCGGCGTGGATGTTTATAGCCGATCGGCGCGACTCTCGATGTTTAACGACGGGCTCGTCGGCGCGGATATTTATAGCCGATCGGCGCGGCTCTCGATGTTTAACGACGGTGCTCGTTGGCGCAGATGTTTATAGCCGATCGACGCGGCTCTCGATGTTTAACGACGGAGCTCGTCGGCGCGGATATTTATAGCCGATCGGCGCGGCTCTCGATGTTTAACGACGGTGCTCGTCGGCGCGGATATTTATAGCCGATCGGCGCGGCTCTCGATGTTTAACGACGGAGCTCGTCGGCGCGGATGTTTATAGCCGATCGGCGCGGCTCTCGATATTTAACGACGGAGCTCGTCGGCACAGATATTTATAGCCGATCGGTGCGGCTCTCGATGTTTAACGACGGTGCTCGTCGGCGCGGATATTTATAGCCGATCGGCGCGGCTCTCGATGTTTAACGACGGAGCTCGTCGGCGCGGATGTTTATAGCCGGTCGGCTCTCGATGTTTAACGACGGAGCTCGTCGGCGCGGATGTTTATAGCCGATCGGCGCGGCTCTCGATGTTTAACGACGGAGCTCGTCGGCGCGGATGTTTATAGCCGATCGGCGCGGCTCTCGATGTTTAACGACGGAGCTCGTCGGCGCGGATGTTTATAGCCGATCGGCGCGCCTCTCGATGTTTAACGACGGAGCTCGTCGGCGCGGATGTTTATAGCCGGTCGGCGCGGCTCTACGGTTTAACGTCTGGGCTAGACGGCCGTTTAAGGCTAATTTTAACGCACCTGTTCGGCGCAGCTTTAAAATATACAATTAGCGCCATATTACACCACTTTGCTTCCCGCACGTGGCCTTCGGTTTTTGTGTCGATGCTTGGATATCGTACGCCGGCCGAACGGCACGGGGGTCTTCCGCATTGAGCATTTTGGCTCGGATAATTTACCTCCATCCGAACGGTACGGGGCCTTCGATCCTCGAGGGCTTGGCTCGACCCATTTACCTCCGGCCGAACGGCGCGGGGCCTTCGTTCCTCGAGCGCTTGGCTCGATCAATTTACCTCCGGCCGAACGGCGCGGGGCATTCGTTCCTCGCCAATGCCTTATATTTGTTCTCTTGATTCTTCATTTCTGCATTTCCAGTATTAGTCGAAAAAAGTACACAGGATGATTTACATTGGCACACCTTTCACCCCGCCCGGTAAGGCTGGAGGTGGTTCGTGCTCCATGGTCTATCTAGCTGTCGGCCGTCCTCATCCTCCAAATAATATGCGCCCGAGCGGAGCTTTTCGATGATTTTGAACGGGCCAGCCCACGGCGCTTCAAGCTTGCCGACGTCGCCGACCGGCTTGACTTTCTTCCAGACCAGGTCGCCGACCTGGAACGATCGGGGAATGACGCGCCGGTTGTAGTTTTGCTTCATCCGTTGACGGTACGCCATCAGCCGAACGGATGCCTTGGCACGCTCTTCGTCA
This sequence comes from Zingiber officinale, assembly GCF_018446385.1. NCBI lineage: Eukaryota > Viridiplantae > Streptophyta > Magnoliopsida > Zingiberales > Zingiberaceae > Zingiber > Zingiber officinale. The sequence goes on from NC_055994.1 coordinate 140,062,505, forward strand.
ACCAAATCCAGCTCCATGTTTCTCCGTTCGACGTTGTCATCATCGTAGCTCTGGATCCGGGCGGACTCGACGCCGACTTCAACTGGAATGACTGCTTCGCCGCCGTACACCAGATGAAAAGGTGTGACGCCCGTTGCGTCCTTAGGAGTTGTCCGGATGGCCCATAAAACCCCCGGCACTTCATCCGACCAACTCCCCCCCACGTGGTTGAGCCGAGTGCGTAGAATACGGAGAATTTCCCGGTTGGCTACTTCGGCTTGACCGTTGCTTTGGGGGTATGCCACGGACGTAAAATGTTGCTCGATGCCGTAGCTCTTGCACCAATCCTCTAACATCTTCCCTGTGAACTGCCGCCCGTTGTCGGACACTAGTCGACGAGGGATGCCGAACCGACAAATGATGTGTTGCCAGACGAATTTTTTAACCATTTGTTCAGTGATCTTTGCTAGCGGCTCGGCCTCCACCCACTTGGAGAAATAGTCTACCGCCACTAGTAAGAATTTCCTCTGCCCAGCCGCCATCGGAAATGGACCGACAATATCCATCCCCCATTGGTCGAACGGGCATGAAACGCTTGACGCCTTCATTTCTTCGGCCGGTCGGTGAGAGAAGTTGTGATACTTCTGGCATGAAAGGCAGGTAGATACTGTCCGAGCGGCATCTATTTGTAAAGTTGGCCAAAAGTATCCGGCTAAGAGGATCTTCTTGACCAATGAGCGCCCGCCTGGATGACCCCCGCATGATCCTTGATGTACTTCCTGGAGGATGTAAGCTGAGTCTTCCGAGCTTACACATTTCAGCAGCGGGCGCGAGAAAGCTTTCTTGTGAGTGTAAACCGACCGGCTCTTCTTCGAGGAGCCGGCTGCATATTCATCGGAGGGTGTGGTGCCCGAACGGAGAAATTCTGTAATAGGTGTCCTCCAGTCGCTTGGAAACGTGAGGCCTTGCATCCGATCGACGTGCGCCACCAGCAGTACTTTTTCAATCGGTTGCTGAATGGCAACTGGTGTTATTGAACTCGCGAGTTTGGCTAACTCGTCTACTGCCTGGTTCTCCGTTCGGGGGATCTTCTGTATAAGAACCTCTCGGAAAGTAGCTTTGAGTTTTTCAAAGGCCTCAACGTAGAGTTTAAGCCGAACACTGTTGATTTCAAAGGTGCCAGAAAGTTGTTGAGCGGCCAACTGTGAATCCGAATAGAGGGTCACCCGACCGGCACCCACATGCCGGGCCGCCTGCAATCCGGCTATGAGGGCCTCATACTCTGCTTCGTTGTTGGTAGCTTTATAATCCAGCCGGACGGATAGGTGCATCTTCTCTTCTTGAGGTGAGAGCAGCAATATTCCAATCCACTTCCGAGCCGAGTGGAGGACCCATCCACATATATTCTCCACATATCTTCCGGTTCTGGCCTTTGCACTTCGGTTACAAAATCAACCAAGGATTGGGCTTTGATCGCCGAGCGGGGTTGATATTGGATGTCAAATTCACTTAGTTCTGTCGTCCACTTGATGAGCCGTCCGGACGCTTCTGGATTTAACAGTACTCTTCTGAGTGAACTGTTCGTCCGGACAATGATGGTGTGAGCCAAGAAATACGGTCGAAGGCGCCGAGCGGCTAGAACCAAAGCAAAGGCCAACTTCTCGAGCGCGAGATTCAACATCTTTAAAATGTGGCTTAGAAAATACACCTGCTCCCTCACAAGTGCTGAGCCTACAGCATGTTCAGTTGACGACAGATACATATAAAGTGACTCACCCCCGATCGGCTTGGCAAGTACAGGCAGAGAAGTTAGATATGTTTTCAATTCTTCAAATGCTCGGTCACATCCTTCATCCCACTGAAACTTCGTAGCCTTGTGCAGGATCTTGAAGAATGGAAGGCTCCGGTCGGCGGTTTTGGAGATGAATCTGGACAAAGCAGTTATCCGACCGGTCAACCGCTACACTTCCCTTGTATTTCTTGGAGGCGGCATGTCTTGCAGAGCTTTCACCTTGTTGGGATTGGCTTCGATTCCCCGCTCGGTCACTATGTACCCCAAGAAACGCCCTCCTTTTGCTCCGAAGAGGCACTTTTGGGGATTTAGCCTGACTCCATATTTGCGAAGCGTTCGGAAGGTTTCTTCCATGTCCTTGAAGAGATCGGCCGCTCGGACGGATTTGATAAGAATGCCGTCCACATAGACTTCCAGATTACGCCCGATCTGCTCCTTGAACACCTTGTTCATCAGGCGTTGATAGGTGGCCCCGACATTCTTCAATCCGAACGGCATTACATGTAGGATCGAAAAGAATTTAGATATCTCCACAATGACATAATATTGTCCACTTTGGGCCTAAGCCCTCATGGTTTTGCTCTTGGGCTCTACCCAAAAGGCCTCATGCCAATGGAGATATCTTTCTCTTATAAACCCATGATCTTTTCCATGTGTTTTCAATGTGGGACTATGTTTGCAACCTTGCAACCCCAACAATCCCCCCTCAAACAAAGGACCATGGGCTTCCCACGTCCGATTCGACCCACCAGGTCTTCCTGCCCCTCGGTCTACCCGACCTACTAGGACTTCCTGCCCCTCGGTCTACCCGACCTACTAGGACTTTCTTGCCTAGCCGCAACTAGGACTTCCTGCCCCTCGGTCCACCCGACCTACTAGGACTTCTTTGCCTAGCCGCAACTAGGACTTCCTGCCTGGTGTCTGGTCCTCTTGATCCGAACATAGGAGCCCCCACTTTCTTTGTTCAAGGTCAATATTGTACTCACATGGTTCAATCAGACCATAGCACTTGTGCACAGTCGGCGGTTAAACCTTCTGGCAGTCCGGGCTCTGATACCAATTGTAGGATCGAAAAGAATTTAGATATCTCCACAATGACATGATATTGTCCACTTTGGGCCTAAGCCCTCATGGTTTTGCTCTTGGGCTCTACCCAAAAGGCCTCATGCCAATGGAGATATCTTTCTCTTATAAACCCATGATCTTTTCCATGTGTTTTCAATGTGGCCCCGGCATTCTTCAATCCGAACGGCATTACATTGTAGCAATATGTGCCGTCGGCCGTTAGGAAGCTTACTTTTTCTTGATCTTCCCGGGCGAGCGGCACTTGATGATATCCTTGATAGGCGTCAAGCATGCAAATTAATTCGCAGCCGGCCGTAGAGTCCACCAGCTGATCTATCCGGGGTAGAGGATAGAAGTCCTTGGGGCATGCTTTGTTTAAGTCCCGAAAGTCGATGCAGACTCTCCACTTGCCGCCCGGCTTGGAGACTAATACTACGTTTGCCACCAACCGTGACTTCTCGATGTGGCCTCCGAGTTTCTACTCACCGGATGATGGCATTCGCCGCACCGAAATCCCTTTTTCTCGCTTCATCGGCCGAGCGTCCGGTCGGACATGCAATTCATGTTGTACTATATTCGCGAAATTCCGGGCAATTCATGTGTCGACTGCATTTAATACATCATGGTTTCGCTTGAGGCATTGGATCGCCTCCTTCGCTTCTCCTCCGGATCGAGGCAACAAAAGTCGGGCCTCCGGTCGGATGAATCTGCACCTCTTCTTTTTCCTCGTAAATTAAGGCGGGTGGCTTTTCAGTGATAGTATTTACCTCGATTCGAGGCACCTTTCGAGCGGAGTTGGATTCTGCTCGGACCATCTCAATGTAGCATCGCCGAGCTGCTAACTGGTCTCCCCGTACTTCTCCCACCTTGTCTTCGACGGGGAACTTCATCTTCTGGTGGAAGGTTGAGACGACCGCTCGGAATTCGCCGAGCGCCGGTCGTCCCAAAATGACGTTGTAGGACGAGGGAGAGTCAACCACCACGAAATTTATTGTCCTGGTCCTCCTGAGCGGCTCCTCTCCCAGCGAGGTAGCCAACCGGATCTGTCCGACCGGTTGAACTTCATTGCCCGTAAATCCGTAGAGGGAGGTCGTCATGGGCTGTAGCTCGGCTCGATCAATTTGCAGCTGATCGAAAGCCTTCTTGAATATGATGTTGACCGAGCTCCCTGTGTCAACAAATATGCGGTGAATAGTATAATTTGCTATTACCGCTTTAATGAGCAGTGCGTCGTCGTGGGGCACTTCAACTCCTTCTAAGTCTCCGGGCCCGAAAGTGATTTCCGGTCCACTTGCCCGCTCTTGGCTACAGCCGACTGCGTGGATCTGCAGCTGTCGGACGCCCGCCTTTCTGGCTCGGTTGGAGTCTCCTCCGGTCGGCCCGCCTGCAATAACGTTGATCTCGCCTTGGGAAGTATTGCTTCTGTTTTCTTCTTCTCGAGTGGACGGTCGGGACCGTTCTCTGGACGCCCGTCGATTCTCCTGTCTCGGAGATCGGTGCCGATCGGGCGTCTGTTGATGACGCCTCTCGGTGCGTGTCCGATCGGCTTCATAGGTCCTTTGTCTCCTGTCGATAGGAGGTGACCGTCGTTCGGCTTTCCTGGGAACGGGATTGGCCACGAAGGGAAGACTTCGACAATCCTTCGTGTTGTGCGTATTCGTCTGGTGGAAGGAGCAGAACATAGGGGTCCACCTCTTCTTTGCCTTTGGCCGAGCGGCAACCACTTCTTGTACGTGTGACCTGGCGTGGGGATCGGCTTCGGCTCTTGGTCCTCTAGGTGGTCGCTGAGCGTTTCCGCTCGGCATGAATAGGTGCCCGCTCGGTAGTTTCCTTTTTCGGGCGGCTTGTGCTTCTTCCACGTTTATGTATTCGTTAGCATGTAGCATATGATCATAATCTCGGGCGGCTTTCGGATGAGCGACCGGAAGAAGTCCCCATCCACAAGGCCCGCGTGAAGGCATTCATCATCGTCTCCGAGGTGGCCGCCGGGATATCCATCGCCACTTGGTTGAATCACTGGATGTAAGCTCGGCGATTCTCTTGGCTCTTGCTTGATGGCAAACAAGTCGACACTTGTCTTCTAATGTCGGCGGCGCAGTGGTGGAGGAAGGCCGTTCGAAGTCCTTGAAGCTAGTGATGGATCCGTCCAACCTCCGAAACCACCGCTGAGCCGATCCCGAGAGAGTTGTAAGGAAGACGCGGCACTTTACTCCATCTGTATATTGATGGAGTGTAGCTGTGTTATCAAACTTACCCAGATGATCATCCGGGTCCGTTGTTCCGTTGTACTCGCCGATCGTCGGAGGCACGTAGTGCTTGGGTAAAGGGTCTCATAGAATAGCCTCCGAGAATTGGCGATTGATCCGCTCGGGAGATGAGTCCGCCCGGGGAGCTTTCCCTTTTCTGTCATCCCGCCTTGGCATTTCGTCTGAAGAAGAGCCTCTATCTCTTCGAGCTGGTGCGGCTTCAGGGGTGCGAAATAAGGCCCGATGGAATGCGACGGTGGCTTGAGGTGCTTCCGCTCGGCCACCAGACGCAGATGTTGCTTGTTGCTCCGGCCGTTCGGCTGATGCTTTTTGTTTTTGCTCCATAAGTTTGGTGGCCCTCATCTCGACTAGAGCATCGAGTTCTTCTATTGAAAGCGTCACTGTGTGTTGTCATCCAGCCTCGTCCATTGTTCCTGTTCGAATGCAGGTGCGTTCCCACAGACGGCACCAAATTGATCCTGTCCAAACCAGGGGTCAACGAACGCTGGGGACGTGGCGCTCCCTACTAGATCCTCAGGTGCTCCGGCGAACCTGCAACAAAACCGAGCCGGGAGGGGTGTCCCGGCGACGGCCCTCCGACGCTCAAGTCAGGCGAGGAAATAGCAAAGAAGTGGCTTTCAAGTAGAAGACTCGTGTACCTCCGGTGAAGAAATGGAGACCTTATATAGACCTCTCAAAGAAGCCTGGGCGCGCCAATCAAAGCAACCACCTGCTTTTGACCATGCCCAGGTATGGGTCTGTCAGAAGGGCCATGCCCAGATATGGATTTGTCAGGAAGACGTCCATGAGGCCATACTGCTACTGTATCAACCTTTCCATGATGTGACGGCAAGATCCTCCATCGTGTGATCTTGTGTACGGCTTAATCATCAGACATGCTTCTGCTGATATCCCATATCCCGAGCCGAGCGCATAGGCCGCTTGGCCACCTTTGTACCCTCGCCCTTATCTTGGCCGAACGGACAACCTGCTCGGCCCTTTGGTCCCAGCCGAGCGGATTCCCGCTCGGCCCTTCGATCCTCCTGCCTTGGCGTCGGAAACCCAAGCCCATGGATGGGTTATTTCTAGCCCCGCTCGGACCCTTACCCGCTTGACCAGCCTTCCATCCGTCCTTAGGCTGGGACCCTTCAGAGGGTGGGCCCCCCATTCTTACAGCCGGATCAACCACTATTATTGGTTATCCAAAATATAATCCAGGTATTTTTTTTTACAAGTAAAATTAGTCATATATAACAATGTTGGAGTTATATTACATTTGCATCGAGTTATTCTAATCATAATCTATTGTATTTGACTTTTACAGGATTATATTCGGATATATGTATAAGTGATGTATCATGGTATGTATTTTGGATATTTTGTATTTGTCGTTCACTTGTATAATTTTAGATACTTTTGATTGTGAGAACTTGATACTTAGATTTTATTATAGTTTGGAGATTTTCTATTTGTCGTTCAGTTATGTTTATATATTTGTTGTATGTTGTATTTTGGAGATTGTGGATTGATTTATATTGTGATATTGTTAATATATTGTGTGGATTGTGTTTGTGATACCATCGATTGTGATGGTTTGTATTTGTATTAAATTTGTATATGGGAAACTAGCAAAACAGGGGCTGGATTTCAAAATTTTTCCAGATTTTTACCGACGGAATTATAACTTCCGTCGGTAACTTATCGAAAAAGCACAGGTTTTCTTCGATATAATACCGACGGAATAACTGATTCCGTCGGTAAACACCGACGGAATAACTGATTCCGTCGGTAAACACCGACGGAAACATATTTTCCGTCGGCAAACACCGACGGAAACCCTAATTCCGTCGGCAACCACCGACGGAAACCCTAATTCCGTCGGAAAAGGCTCTTCCGTCGGTGTTTGCCAGCGGAAAAACTGATTCCGTCGGAATTATACCGACGGAATTAGGGTTTCCGTCGGTAGTCTCCGTTCACCGCCATTTGTTTCTTTACCGACGGGTAAGAATCTCAGTCGGTAATATACCGACGGAAATATATATTCAGTCGGTAATTACCGACGGATGTATTTTTCCGTCGGTAAAGTTATTGCCGACCAAAATACTTCCGACATCAGAAATTCCGTCGGCATTCCGTCGGTAATCTCATATACCGACGGAATACCGACAGAATATTCCGTCGGTAATAATGGTAATTTTTGTAGTGTATATGCACATCCGTATCTTATACATTCATGAGCAATTGTCAATTCGGACTCTCAAAAGTCCGTTCGAGCACCCTAATCGGCAAAAATATATCAGGGCTCCCGGATGGACTTTCGAGCGTCCGGATTTACATTCAATCGCCTATAAATGTGTAGCATAAGGATGTACAAGATAAATTTTCTCTCTCTCTATATATATATATGAATTTAATACCTTCCACATCCTTATCCTATATACTTATGGACGACTCAATATAAATCTAGATGCTCAGAAGCATGTCTGAATGCCTCGATCGGTAAAAATGAATCAGGATATCTACATGAGCTTCCGGATCATTAAATTTATACTTAGTTATCCATGAGTATGTAGAGTAAATTTTCTTCCTCTCTTTAGATATATATAGATATATTTTGATGTTTCAATTTAATCCGTTTAATCGATTGGTAGAATTTAAAATTAAAACTAAATTTAAAAATTAAAAAAAATAGTTTTTTTTGAAAAGGTAATTAAATCTTTTAATTAACTTCGATTTATTTACCTCTAAATACATCAATACACCCGTCCACAAAAGTTATTGACAAAGAATAACATCCTATTGGTTGATTGATGACAACTTATCATGAAATTGAATCATTGCTTTATTTCGGAGAAAAAAAAATAGGTAGGATTGATTGAATCATTGCTTTATTTCGGGAAGATAGGTAGGATTGATTGATGACAACTTGATCATGAAATTGAATCATTGCCTTATTTTGGGAAGATAGGTGCCTCAAGGCTATGAAATAGTAGAAGGATGTGAAATTATCATTTAGATATTTATAGTTTGATTTTTAATTATAATTATGATATACTTATAGGGTTATTTTTTTTAAATGAGATGGGTAATCATGAGATGTTAGACTTCTAGATAGTCTGTTATAAGAGATTTTCGATTTATTCAGATAGTCGATAAAAAATTTTCATAGGATTGAATCGGTCGCTCAAAATTTGATGTTATCTCATTCATTAATTTTTTTTTGTTTTTTTGAATTATTGCTATCTTTTTGTTTTCACTTTTATAAGTCGTCTATGATATTTACCATATGCTACCCTGACAAATATTGCTTCCAATAGAGTCGTTGTCATCACAACTCACTGAACTTTCTCTGGCGTAGTGCTTGGATTGCCCTAGTGGTGAGGGCAGAGACACAGCGCAGATCAGTTCACAATTTGATATGCATTGGTCATTGGCATGACTTCGATGGTCCCCAAGCTACGTGCTTAATTTCATTGTGGTTTAGTAATTAAAGAAAAGAATAGACCGTGACAATGTATAATTGAACTTGACGTATAAGTTTGAAATTAAACAGTTGTTTATCTTTTGCTTCTTCGGTACGTAATAATAGCGAAGTTATTAATAGATAACTTGGCTCGGAAGGATCACCTTCAGCTTCAGGCTCGTCAGCTACTACTACTAGGGAATCTGTCTCTCACGAAACACAATTTGAAATTTTGATTTATATTATTATTGAATATAATTATTTTTATTAAGTGGATTTATTTGTAAGTTATTTATGTGAATATTATTTGAATATTTTAAAATGATATAATTTAGATTTATTAGATTTGGTTGTTGGATGTAGACCTTAACTTGTATATGTAGAATTTTTAGTCCCGTATTTATTGTCATCTATATGTTAATTGATAATAGATGTTCAATATATATATGAATTTATAGTCCCGCATCTATTATTATGAGTTGATAATATATGTCCACTGTATATAAGGTTGGTCCCTAAGGACTTGAGAAAAAATTTTGACATAATTTCTATCCTTTAAGTTCCTTGGAAGATCTTTCTTTCCATATCTTTTTCCACATAAATCAAGTTGACCATTAAAATTCTTATACGATTTTAAAAATTCATGCGACTTAGATTTTATAAAAATTATCAATTGGTATTAGAGCCGTTTCATTGATTTCATGTTTAAAATTAAAGTTTTTATCGATTTTTGGATTTTATGTTGTATTAGGTTTTACTAATATAAATTGTATTTCATCATTGAAATCTTTAGTATAGAAGATTTGATCTTCTATGTAGTGATGATTTAATCAATTGATTGGATCCGTCAATTAATTATCAAATTTAAAATATTAAATAAAATTAATAAGAATTGATTAAAAAATTTTCTTTAATTGATTCTCTATCTAAACTCACGAATTGGTAATCGATTAAGTTTTTATTTTAATCAATTAAAGTTTTTTTTTTCCGATCTCTGCATGAAACAATACAAGAAATGGTTTCAGAGTGAAACAATAAACAAATTGTTTCAACATGAAACAGCAAAAGGGTAAAAAAAAACCTGTCACTTCTTCAACATGAAACAACTTCTACTGTTTCAAAAGTGCAACAGTATTTCGAAAAAAACACTGTTTCAATTTGAAACAGGATGTTATTAAAAACTAACTATTTCAAATCGAAACAATGGCAAGAGAGAAAAATAAAAAGTAAAAAAAATTATATATATATATATATATATATATATATATATATATTAAATGCATGATATTAAACGTTTTTTTAAACAGTATGACTGTTTATATATAAAAGAATATTAAATAAATTTTAATACCATGATTAAAGGATTAAATAATATTAAATACTATTATTTAATTATAGAAGAAGCTTTAATTTCTTAAGAAAGGGTTTTATATATATTCATATAGTCGTATACAATAGATTTTCAAATCGATCGAGATAATCACTTGGATCATACCAATCGATTACCATAAGGTATCAATCGATTAATAAGCCTAATTTTATATTGTTAAGGCTGATTAAGTAATTTTTATTCAAATTAAGTTTCTAGAGTTTTTTTTTGCCTCTATCTACACAACATGCTATTAAGTTGAACTAATTTATTGGCTCAAAGGAAGACACCTTAGGTAGGTTTAGTGCATTTTATGTTGGTAGACGTATATCTATTCTAAAAGTAATCAGCCCAAAGGAAGGTTACTTTTATGCTAGATATATGCACAAGGTAGTTTACAACTATGAAACAAAATATTATTTTGTTTAGATCATGAACAAAATATGTCTTTATGTATTTAGAAAATACATTTATTGTACCGTCTTTTCGATAGAATTTAATTTCAATTTCTTATTTGGACAAATCAGGTTATTCTTGTTCATTTAGAAATATAATTTTCAGTATTTTCTTTAATTCAGTATTGGTTGACAATAGTTCCTTGGTTGATAAGCTTTATAAATTTAACATATTTACTCTTATAGTTGACAACGTGATAATGCATAGTATATGTACGAAACGTAAATTGACTAATGAGAATTCTTCCATGTTGTGACATAGACGTTTAGGACATATATCCAAACAACGCCTAGAAGGTTAATATCACATGGAATTCTCAATTCCCTTGATATATTAAACTTTGATGTCTGTATAGAGTGTATCAAGGGGAAGACTACTAATAAAAGAAATAAGGAGACTAGCCGTTGTAGTGATGTTTTGTAGCTAATACATACGGATATTTATGAATCATTCCCTAAGGCATCTTGGAATGAACACATATATTTTATTAGCTTCATAGACGACTATTCCAGATTTGGTTATCTTACCTTATTCATGAGAAATCACAATCTTTGGACATGTTCAAAATTTTCAAAGCTGAAGTTGAACTTCAACTAGGTAAGAAAATTAAAGTCGTCCGATCCAACTGTGGAGGTGAATATTACGGTGATATGCTGGATCAGGTGAACAACGTCCAGGACCTTTTGCGAATTACCTTGCTGAGTGTGGAATTGTGCCTCAGTATACCATACTTGGTACACCCAGTCAGAATGGTGTAGATGAGCGCCGCAATCGAATCCTAAAAGACATGGTAAGAAGTATGATGACTTTCACTTCTCTACCAGAGTCCTTGTAGGATGAAGCACTCAAGACTGTAGTTTACCTACTTAAGAGAGTACCTAGTAAGACAATAACTAAAACCCCATTCGAGATGTGGATGGGTAAGAAGCCTAGCATTAGACACTTACATGTCTGGGGTTGTCCAGCTGAAGCTATGTCTTACAAGCCTAATGAAAGGAAACTGGACTCAAGAACGGTCAGCTGTAATTTTGTAGGATACTCTGAAAATTTAAGAAGGTATAAATTTTATGATCCCTCTTCGAAACGGAAAATGCCAAGTTCATTTAGGACAGTGGGAGTAATAATAAAATCAAGGAAGTATCTTTTGAGAAAAGTATTGGCGATCCTCCTATGATTACTACTAGCGCGATCAGTAGCGGTATGATTATCATACAACACATTATGAGTATCACACATCTTGTGAGCGTAGTTAACCAAGATATTTCTATGACATCTCAATACAATTGGAGGAACCTGTCACTGAAATTGAAGTGTTGTCTCATTTTGATGAGCAAGTACCTCAACCACCTCAAACATAAGTGCCTTTAAGGCGATCCCACAAGGTGTTGGATCGTGATGTTTCGATAGAGGGGGGGTGAATATCGATTACGAAAATTTTGATAAGAGTGAGCGCAGCGGAAAAGAAAATCAATGCTAACACAGAACCAATTTTACTTGGTTCGGAGCCTGTGTCGCCTCCTACTCCAAAGCCCGCACACGAGGGTGCTTTCGATGGGCAATTCACTAGCAATTCGATAACTATTACAAACTAATACAGGAATGCTAATGAAAAACAAAGTAAAGCTATACCGACAGAAGAAGAAATTAAAAGAACAGCGTTGTTGGAACTTGGCAACATTGCAGGAGCGTAGGAAAGCAGATTCTGAGTTGTTGTTGTAGCTCTGCCTTTGCCCCTTCTTTTATATGAAGCTCGGGGCGCCCTGGTGAGGCGTGACAGGTCCAACCAGTGAGCTCTATGTGGCGACACCGCATTTGGATAAATTTTGCCTCCCGGGCGCCCGGACCACCTTTCTCCAGGGACCATCTTTCCTGCAAGACAAGGTTAGTCTGAGGCAAATAGATAATGTATATCCTGTAAAACAAAGTGTTAGCACAGTTTATAAGTTCAATATAAAAAGTATGACTTAGATTCTGTTTTCCCGAGACCGAAATCTAGTCACGATCTCGACTTAGATATCCGAAATGGATCTAAGCCGGATCGATGCCTAATGTTCCCTTCCCGGGAACGCGTCCTCACAGTCATTCCCTCACAGTCACTCCCTTCCAGTGACTTACCTTTACTCACCTGCCAGACGTCCGGTCAGCCCTTCGACCCGTCTGGACTTCTCGCCAAGCGTCCGGTCAGTCCGTCGACCCGCTTGGACTTCTCGCCAGCTATCCGGTCAACCCGTCGACCTAGCTGGACTTCTCGCCAAGCGCCCGGTCAGCCCGTCGACCCGCTTGGACTTCATGTCAGACATCCGGTCAGCCCGTCGACCTGTCTGGACTTCGCCTGCACACTCGGTCAGAGTGTTAGATCACGACAAACCTAACTTAACCTGATTTGTCATTCATCAAAACCTGAGTTAGACCATTAGTGCTAACCGCACCAACAATCTCCTCCTTTTTGATGGAATGACAACCTAGTTAAGTTAGTGAAAAATATACGAGTAAAAACCAGCATGAGGTTTAAGTTAGTTTTTAACTTTGACATTTTGTTTCTCTAACTTAACCACCTATCCCTCCTCCTTTGGCATTCATCAAACAAGAACATAAGTTAAACACTCAAAAATACAGAATACAGACAAAGTTAAAATGTAACTAATGATATCAAGTTAATTTGGGGGAGTTTAAACTTTTGAAGGCTTGTTTAAAGCATTAGCTTTAGCTTTTAGAAAATAGCTAAGTTTTGAAAAAGTAGCTAATTGTAGCAAGATAACTTAGTGATGAGTCGGTATATTTTGAGTAATTTTTAAAGATAATTTTTGCAAAATTAATTTAATTTTCAAAAATGACTTTGCAAACTCAAAGAGAATTTTCTAATCAGAAATTTGAAAAGCTAATTTTCCAGTATAAGTGTATAAGTTTCAAATTTTAGGATCAAGTTTTAAATTTTCAAGTATAAGTTTAGGGAAGTTAAGTTTAGATAGTCTAATTTTCAAACATAAATTTTTAAGTTCCAAATTTCAAGAAATTAAGTTTTCAAACTAAGTTTCAACTTGGAACGCTTTACAAACATTAATTTTCAAAACTAATTAAGACTAAGTTTGCAAAAGATCCAGTTTTTTTTTTTTAAAAAAAAAACTTAGTTTATAAAATCCAATTTAAAAGCTAGTTTTTTTTTAAAATAGATTTTATTACATTTCCAAGGATTAGATTTAAAAAGTTTTTAAGATGAGTCATTACTTTTAAAGTGGAGAAAATAATTTTGGTACTAAGTATGAAAATAGGTTGATTTAATCCTCCCCCTAAACCTGATATTTAAAATAAAGATTTTGAAAATATTTGCTAAGAATATTTAATATAATATTTTCAAAGTAATTTTTTTTTAAATTAAATTGAGGTAGAATTTTCTAAAGAGATTTTAAAGGAAAAAATAATACTGAAGGAGATTGAAAAAATAAACCTCAATTTGATACTCCTTTAATTTATTATTCTCCCTTAATTTATCAATTTTCCTTATTTTATTATCCCCTTAATATAATACTAAGGTTTGGGTGTGTTAAATTTTAAAGCCCTAACACATTTTTCTACCTAAGTGTTCTAGGGGTTTTAGTAACACATAATTATCTCTATATCCTTGTATAATTGTTTATTTGAGTTTAATTAATAATTAATTTTAGATTCAGGTGTTTAAGATTTAGTTTAAGGTTAAATAAGATAAGATTTTATTAATTCAATAATAGTTAACCATTATCAATAATTTATTGATTAGTTTTTACTTATTCAATAACTTAATACTTAATACAATAATTTAAATTTTGTATTAATTAATTAAGTTGATTTAATGAAAGTGCTAGTTATAATTTTAACTATTCATTTACTTCCTTTTAAGTAGAATTAACTTAGTTTAAAGTTACCATTAATTCGAGGTTAAATTTATTAAAGTTATTAAACATAGTTAAGGTTCAATTTGAATCAATCATTAATAATGATAAATTATGATTTAATTATATTTTGATTAATAATAAAATTAAGATTTATTGAGTTAAATTAAGGTTAAGCATTAATTAACTGTTTAATATAAGGTCACATCTAATTTAGATCACAGTTAATTTTTGAAGTCCGTACTTCCATTATTAAATTTATGATCTTAATTTAATAAAATTTTAATTATTTGTTAATAATGTAATTAGAGTTTATTATTATATAATTTTATTTTATTTTAACTTTAGGTTTGCTTTTTGAATTACAATGACTTTTTAAACTAATTTTTAAGAAAAATTTAATTTTTAAGTTAAAAGATTTAAGTTAAAATAATATTTTTTAAAAAAAATGATTTGGGTTTAATTTTAATTGTAAATTTTAAATTAAGTTTAAATTTTAAGTTTTAAATTTAAATTAAGTTTAACTTCAATGCTACGTTTTAATTTAATTTAAAATTAAGTTTTAACTTTAATTTTAAAGTTTTTAGTATAAGTTTTAAAGTTTTAATTAGCTTAAGTGTCTTAATTTTAAAATGACTTTCAAATGATTTTTAAATTTTTAAAGTATTTTTAGAATAGTTTTCAAAGAATTTTTTAAAATAATTTTTAAAGTATTCTTTAAAATAATTTTAAAATAATTTTTAAAGTAATTTTTTAAATAGTTTTTAAGGAATTTTTAAAATAATTTTTTAAAGAATTTTTAAAATAGATTTTAAAGAATTTTTAAAATAGTTTTAAAAGTATTTTAAAAGTATTTTTAAAATAGTTTTAAAATAATTTTTAAAATATTTTTTAAAATATTTTTTAAAGAAATTTTAAAATAGTTTTTAAAGAATTTTTAAAGTGATTTTTAAAAGAGTTTTTAAAATAAAAAGAATTTATAAAAGAATTTTTAAAATGATTTTTAAAAGAGTTTTTAAAATAATTTTTAGAATAATTTTTGAAAGAATTTTTAAAATAATTTTTGAAAGAATTTTTAAAATAATTTTTGAAAGAATTTTTAAAATGATTTTTAAAGGAGTTTTTAAAATAATTTTTGAAATAATTTTTAAAATGATTTTTAGAAGAGTTTTAAAATAATTTTTAGAATAATTTTTGTAAGAATTTTTAAAATGATTTTTAAAAGAGTTTTTAACATAATTTTTAGAATAATTTTTAAAAGAAATTTTAAAAATAATTTTTGAAAGAATTTTTAAAATGATTTTTAAAAGAGTTTTTAAAATAATTTTTAAAAGAATTTTTGGAAGAATTTTTAAAATGATTTTGAAAGAGTTTTTAAAATTATTTTTAGAATAATTTTTAAAATAATTTTTAAAATAATTTTTGAAAGAATTTTTAAAATGATTTTAAAAAGAGTTTTTAAAATAATTTTTAGAATAATTTTTAAAATAATTTTTTTGTTAAAATAATTTTTAAAATAATCAATTAAGTTAAAATAATTTTTAAAATATTTTTTTAAGTTAAATTTTTAAAATAAATTTTTAAGTTAAAAAAATAACATGTTAATTTAATTTAATTGATTTAATTTTAATTTATTTAATTTAATTTAATTTAATTTTTATTAATTAATTAATTTCTTTTAGGTCCTCAATCATCTCACCCGATCTATGTTTTCAATCAGGGAATCCTATAATTTTGTGAGATGAATTAGGTTCAATTATAGGGTTTGGTTTAACTTTGTGTTAGATTCAGGTTTAGCTTTGGGCTCAACAAATAGACGTTTTTTGGATAAACTTTTGGGTTATGGTGAGTCACCTGGACATCATTAGAGTAACCATGCCTTCGAGATTTTTCAAATAATCATATCCACTGAACTTAATACAAAACCTTGGTCTAACTAGTTAGGATCCGTAAGGGGTAGCTTCGGCTAGTTCCACTTAGGCAAATACACCAGGTCGAAGCCATATCTTCCTAGACATGCATAGGCTAAGCTTCCCTAACGTACTATCATCCAAAACTTCACCAGTACTATAGGTCAAGTTAAACATTGTCCTTTTACTCTAGTCCTAATTACCCTGCCGGGTAGATTGGTTTCGGTTACCTGTCGGGTAAATTATTTTTGGAGGTACCAGCTATTCTGGAGCCTCCTCCTAAATTATTGATTTTTCTTTTATGATTTTTTTTTTTACAATTTAGTCTTAATGTTTAATTTATAATTAAGATTTAAGTTTTTAATTTTGAATTAATTAAATTGGTTAAATTATCCTTCTTTAAGAGAGTGTATTTAATATTTGAATTTTCTTTTAATTTTATTAAGTTAATTGCTTTATTTAATAGATTAGTGTTAATGTTTAAATTTTTACTAATTTTTAAATTTGAATTAATTAAAGTGTTTGAATTATATTTCCTTAAAGGTTTATCTTTTAACATTTTATTAATTATTAATTTTGAATTTTTCAGATTATCTTTGTTTAATATGTTATTTTTAACATTTAATTTTAATTTTGTTAAATTTAGTTTTGATTTTATCAAAGTGTTTGATTTTATTCTTATATTTTCTTTATTTTTTAAGTTGATATAATTAGTGGAATTTATTAGATTATTCTTATCATTAAAATTTAATTTTTTGTTAATTAAATTATCTTGGGTTTGGATAGGATTTTCTAGATTAATATTGTCTAGATTATTAAATAATTTATTAATTTTATCTAGATCAATATTGACCTTGTCATCTCTATCATTTGAGTTTTCAGATTTGTTTAGGTTCAAGTTTGAATTTTTTAAATTAATTGGATTTGTTTTATCAGATAATATCCTAGCGGTATTTTTGTAATTATTGTCAACTACATTATTTTCACATATATTTTCAGAAATAACCAGATCAATGCTCATATTTTTTAAACTACTATTAGTAGGGGTATTTTGGTAAATATTACTAACCTTGAGCGCAACCCCTAATTCAGTAGGCTTTTCGATTGGATCTAACCCGAGTTTGGATTCGATTTTTACTTGATCCTCGAGCTCCATCGGCTCCTCGTGAAGTTTGATCAATTGAGTCCAAAGCTCATGTGCATCTTTGTACTTTTCTAGTCTGCATAGAATATTGTTAGGTAAAATATTACAAATAATTTTACTTACATTTGTGTTTAGTTCTGAGTTCTAAGAAGGTTTTCTCAATATCAGTCAATAGTCAAAGTTTAGACTTCCTAAGAAACATTCCATTCTTCGCCTCCAGTAGTTGAAATCTTGATCGTACGGTGGTGGTTCGTTGGGGTTCCATCCTTCTTGAAGAAACATTATTCTTGTACACAAACAAACAGACAAAAAATCCCAAGACTTGGTCTTGGATTAGCAGTGCTGGAAAAAAAATAATATTTCACTATTTTTGAAAAAAAAATATTAATAAAATATTTTAAAAAAATATTATCTCAAAATTTTGAAAATGTAATATTTTGTCAATACTAAACAATGGTGAAGAGATGGTGATGTATTTTTCAAAAACAGTTTTGGAGGGAAAAAACGAAAGACTTGAGGTTTTATTTTAAAGACGAACGATATCTAATTTTTCTTTAAAAAACACTCCCTTTGCCTGATTGGTGGTTGCACCAAATCAGAGCGGTACCTGCTCTGATACCACTTGTTGGATCGTGATGTTTCGATAGAGGGGGGGGTGAATATCGATTACGAAAATTTCGATAAGAGTGAGCGCAGCGGAAAAGAAAATCAATGCTAACACAGAACCAATTTTACTTGGTTCGGAGCCTGTGTCGACTCCTACTCCAAAGCCTGCACACGATGGTGCTTTCGATGGGCAATTCACTAGCAATTCGATAACTATTACAAACTAATACAGGAATGCTAATGAAAAACAAAGTAAAGCTATACCGACAGAAGAAGAAATTAAAAGAACAACGTTGTCGGAACTTCGCAGCGTTGCAGGAGCGTAGGAAAGCAGATTCTGAGTTGTTGTTGAAGCTCTGCCTCTGCCCCCTTCTTTTATATGAAGCTCGGGGCGCCCCGAATCCCTTCCGGGCACCCTGGTGAGACGTGGCAGGTCCAACCAGTGAGCTCCATGTGGCGACGCCGCGTTTGGATAAATTTTGCCTCCTGGGCGCCCGGATCCCTTCTGGGCACCCGAATCCCCTCCGGGCGCCCGGACCACCTTTCTCCAGGGGCCATCTTTCCTACAAGACAAAGTTAGTCTGAGGCAAATAGATAATGTATATCCTGCAAAATAAAGTGTTAGCACAGTTTATAAGTTCAATATAAAAAGTATGACTTAGATTCAGTCTTTTCGAGACCGGAATCTAGTCACGATCTCGACTTAGATATCCGAAATGGATCTAAGCCGGATCGACGCCTAATGTTCCCTTCCCGGGAACGCGTCCTCACAGTCACTCCCTTCCAGTGACTTACCTTTACTCACCTGCCAGACGTCCGGTCAGCCCTTCGACCCGTCTGGACTTCTCGCCAAGCGTCCGGTCAGCCCATCGACCCGCTTGGACTTCTCGCCAGCTATCTGGTCAACCCGTCGACCTAGCTGGACTTCTCGCCAAGCGTCCGGTCAGCCCGTCGACCCGCTTGGACTTCGTGCCAGACATCCAGTCAGCTCGTCGACCTGTCTGGACTTCGCCTGCACACTCGGTCAGAATGTTAGATCACAACAAACCTAACTTAATCTGATTTGTCATTCATCAAAACCTGAGTTAGACCGTTAGTGCTAACCGCACCAACACAAGGGAACGGAGAACCACGAATTCTCGTGATTATGTTTATCTCCAAGAGCATGACTTTAACATATGATTGGAAGGTGATCCTACATCTTTCTAAGAATTCAAACAATCCTCTAACCTCGAAAGGTGGATTAACGACATGCAAGAAGAGTTGAAGTCTATGGTAGACAATGACATTTGGGAACTTGTCGAATTGCCTGAAGGAAAGAAATCCGTTAGTTGTAAATGAATATTTAAAACCAAGAGGGATTCAAGGGACAATGTCGAAAAGTATAAGACTCGTCTTGTTGCTAAGAGATTCACTTAGAAAAAAGATATTGATTACAAGGAGACTTTCTCACTTGTGTCGACAAAAGACTCCCTTAGGGTGCGTTTGGTTCAAGTCATCATGTATAACCTTGGTTATGTGATTACCAGGTAATCACATAACCAAGGTTATAGGGAATAAAACATAACCAAATGTTGTTTGGTTCAACTTAGGTAATGCAACAAAAACTTGTTTGTTTGAAGGTTTTAATGAATACCCTAGTTTAATATTTTACCGTATTACCCTCAGTTACAAAACCAACTATACATATTATTATTATTATTTATTTATTTATTTATTTTTTAATGTTTTTTTACTTTTTTTTTCCTGTATATTTTTTTTACTTTTTTATGTATTTTTTTATTTTTTAATGTTTTTATATTTTATATTATTTATATTTTTATATTATTTATATTTATATTTTTATATTTTTTACATTTTTTAAATTTAAATTTTTATTTATTTATTTTATTTTTAATTTTTTTTAAATTTGTAAAATTTGTAAAATTTTTTTTAATTTTTTAAAATTTTTATAATTTTTTTTAAATTTTTAAAATTTTTAAAAAATTTTAAATTTTTAAAATTTTTTTAACATTTTTAAATTTTTTTTTTATTTTTTAAAAATTTTTTTTATAATTTTTTAAAACATTTTTTTATTTTTTTACATTTTTTTATATTTTTTTTACATTTTTTCTCTTTTTTTCATGTTTTTTCTTATCGGAGGGTATTTTTGGTAAAAAAAATTCGTTAACCCCGGAATCAACAAAAACCTTAGTTTTCTGAGGTTTTCCGATTCCGGGCTGCATGACCCTTTTGCTGACGTGTCGGGCATAGAACATTACTTGGGAATCATCGAATACCTAAACCAAACAAGGTTTTTATTGATAACCTTGGATGGATAACCAAGGTTATCAAGAATAACCCCGAACCAAACGCACCCTTAGAGTAATCATGACATTTGTAGCTCATTATGATTTAGAGCTGCATCAAATGGATGTAAAGATTGTATTTCTCAATGGAGACATAGAAGAGTCTATATATATGGTACAACTAGAGAACTTTGAGTCTAAGGACTCAAAGCACCTAGTATGTATATTAAAAAGGTCTATTTATGGTTTAAAGTAGGCGTTCTGTCAGTGGTACTGAAAATTTGATCAAGTAGTTACCTTATTTAGATTTAAAGAGAACCTCGTTGATTAGTACATATATGTCAAGTTCGGTGGAAGCAAGTTTGTTATACTTGTTTTGTATGTGGACGATATATTACTTGTGAGCAATAATAAGGGTATGTTGCATTAAACCAAGTCATTTCTATTAGATAATTTTGAAATTAAAGACCCTGGTGAAGCATCCTTTATTTTAGGCATACATATCTATCGTGATTGTTCAAGAGGCATTTTTGAACTTTCACAATAGGCCTACATTGAAAAGGTTCTTATAAGGTATAATATGTAGAACTGTACACCTGGTGACACGCCTGTGTCAAGAGGTGACAAGTTCAGCTTGCAGTAGTGTCCACGACTTGAACTTGAAATAAAGGAGATGGAATAATTTTCATATGTGTCAGCAGTGGGAAGTCTCATGTATTCACAAGTTTACATTCGACCAGATATAACATTTATAGTGGGGATGTTAGGCAGATATGTAAGTAACCTAAGACCATCGCACTGAAAGCGGTAAAGAGAGTAATGCAGTATTTGCAAAGAACTAAAGGACATATGCTCATGTATCAGAGATCAAATCATCTGGAGATGATTGGATATTCAAACTCTAATTTTGTTGGATGCTTGGATAGCAGGAGATCTACTTCGGGCTATATTTTCATGCTTGCTGGAGGGGTTATATCTTGGAAAAACGTCAAGTAGACGCTAGTAACCACTTCTACTATGGAGGCAGAGTTGGTAGCATGCTACGAAGCATCTAATCAAGAGATTTGGCCATGGAACTTTGTCACAACATTACAGATCATTGATGACATTGATAGGCTACTGACGATCTACTATGATAATAAAGCTGCAGAACTTTATGCCAAGAACAACCACAGTTCGTCGAAGTCCAAGTATATTGATATCAAGTTTCTAACGGTTAAAGAAAGAGTTCAGAGTAGTCAAATTATGGTAGATCACATCAGTACAGATTCTATGTTGACCAATCCACTCACCAAAGGCTTGGTGCCTAAGGTATTTCATGTGCATGTTGTTGATATGTGAGTCATTCTTATGGAAGAATAACTCATCTAGTGGGAGTATATATTTATCTTATTGCTCTATATTTAATAATAAAGACAAATATTTTGTTTTGATTATTGTACGTACTTAAAGTTTAAAATATTAATAGGAATTTCTATGTTTGTTTGACTCTAACTTTGATATTATCATTTACTACTGCTGTTTAATATTTGATATTTGTAAATATGATACAAATTTCTTTTGGAATCATAAAGTTGATCATGATTTGCTATTGCAGTTTAGCATAAAGTATTTTGCAAATATGACCTGACCTTTTTTGAGGTCATCTTAGGACCAGTTGAAAATTGACATGTACTGATAACATTTCATATAATTTTCACTCTATACATCTACATCTTGATCTATGTCATTAATGACATTGTTATTGTGATTATTGTTGGGGCTTGTTGCGATCATATACAGTAGCTATGATCTCTTTAATCCTATACTAATGAAGTTATTGGACCAAATTATTTGCAGGGGTATCTTGTACCCATAAAGTTTGGTATCAACTAAAGTTTTACTTGTATTTCACATACAACTCACATATAGCTCAAGTGAGAGATTGTTGAATATAATTATCCCTATTAAGTGGACTTATTTATAAGTTGCATATGTGAATACAATCTGAACCCTTTAAAATGATCTAACTTAGGCTTATTGGGTTCGGTTATTGGATGTAGACCTTGTATGTATAGAACCTTTAGTCCCACATCTATTATCATCTATGATCTGGTAGTAAGAGTGGAGTCCCGTGCGGGATAGAGGTCAATGACACGGAGGTAAAAGCCAAGATAGTCAACCAAAAGGTGTGGCCGACCGGAAGGCCACTTGGTTGATCGGCCACGACCGCGCCCGAGGCGGCGCAGAAATAGTTCGGTTGCGGGCCGGGTTTCCGACGCTCATGAGTTAGCCTAGGAAAGTTGAGGCGCCGAGCGGCCTGTTCGCTCGGACGAGTTACGAATCAACGAACTCCCGTCCGAGCATGTGGCCGAGCGGCCTCCCCGCTCGGACTAATACACGTCCCCTCCCGAACGGTAGTAGGTCCTTGCATCTCTCTCGGTCAGGCTAGCAACAGACAAAAAGGAACAGAAAAGGACAAAGGGGACAGCCGGTGATATCCCTCTCGAGACATGAGGTGCTGACAAACAGTATGGTTGGCGGCCGGACCGGACAGAGAATCGTACGGTGGAAGTTTCCACTGTCACGTCAGAGATATGCTCGGATGGTTGAGGTATGGCGTCAGATGCACTTTTCTAACACGACCATTTCTAGGTATGCTTTGAGGAGCGTGCATGTTCGAAGAGCGTGCACGCGCCTCCGGGGAGCCCTATATAAGGGCCCCCAACTTTCGACAGAGGTATGCATTCTCATCTACTGTAGCTCTTGGCCTCATTACGCTATTTTGATTTCTTCTCGCGGGAGCTGACTTGAGCGTGGGAGGGTCGTCGCCGGGAACCCCTTCCCGGCTCGGTTTTGTGTTTGCAGGTTCTCACTGGAGGCTCACACCAGTCGGAGGTTCATATGCCGTCAACAAGAGTACCACGTCCCCAGCGTCTGTCGACTCAGCGCCCGGACAAGATCAATCTATATGCTAATAATAGATGTTTAGTATATATATAGACTTATAATCCCACATCTATTATTATCTATGAGCTGATAATAAATGTCTACTATATATAGGGTTGATCCCCAAGGGCTTAGGAAATAATCTTGACATAGTTTCTTGTTTCCCATTGATAAGAAGCATTACGACACCGTCATCCCTTAAGGCTCTTGGAAGACCTTCCTTTTTACTACATCTTCTTCTACAGAAATTAAGCCAACGATGCTAAAGCTCTTCAATCAGGTTCCTTGTCTATTATGTTTATGTATTTATTTTTCTTATGTCATGTTTAATTGATGAAACGAAGATCCATGCTTATATGTTCCTGTATTTCCTATATGTGAATTCTTATATGGTTTTTAAAAATTATGCGGCTTAGGTTTTACAAGAACTATTAGATGTGACAGATATCTGGACAGACATACCATAATTCAAAAAGGTCGCAACAAACATATGCCACAATAAGATATGACCTGCACTAACGACCATAACCCTCTTTGATTATACTTATAAGAACGTTAACTCCCTCACTCTTAGATTTATCATTTTCATCTCACGGTGCGTGCTGCTTAGGATGAACAATTATGAGTACTTTCTAATTTATCCTCATGTAAAATTTTGTTCGGTTCGGACTGGTTAACTCCAGAATTTATTAGCTCAAAAAGTTAAATATTTTGATGATATATATATATTATAAAATTGTGATATCAATATATAACATAAAAATTCAAATATTTGTTAATTGGGGTTTAAATATTTTAAAAAATCATTTCAAAATATAAAAATTTAATAAATAACTCTAAAGACAGTCCTATGAAGTTAATATTAATATCAGTTAAATATCAATATATTTATGAATATGTTTAGAGTTGGTTTGATTAATGAATTTAGTATTATAAATCCCTAATCTATTTATAATTTAATCTTTTAATTTCTTTGAAATATTATTGTAGAGTTAAAATAATTTAAATACTAAATTAATGATATAAGTTATCTAGAAAAATAATACTTTTGCTTGTTGTATATATATATATTTTGAAATAACTTGAACTTTTTTAAAGATATTTAGAAATATATTTGTATCAACTTTGTTACTTTGTGATAATGAACAAGAACATGTTAAATAGATGGGTCCTCCAGAAATATTTTTGACAAACGAGTTCAGTCATCCAATAGTTGCTGATAAAGAATCCTATTGATCTATCGGCAATTCGATAATGGAACTGAATCATTTTTACCCTTTTTTTTTGTTCACTTTCAATAACTTCCTCTGTCAGATTCACCTCATGCTACTGCCATCCCTTGGTTCCCTGACAAATATGACTTCCAATGAGTCATTGTCAACACAACTCACTAAACCTTCCCTGGCATAGTCCTCCTTGGATTGCCCTAGTTGTGAGGTCAGAAGCACAGCACATTGCTCACAATCTGCTAAGCATTATTCATTGCCATGGCGTCGATGGTCCCCAAGCTATTTGCAATACTCACTCACATTGCTGTAGTAAGAAAAGGACAAGACCGTGAGAATACATAATTGATCAGCATGATGGTGAGAAGCAATGACAACAAACTGTTCATCTTTTTGCTTCTGTAAGTAGCAAGCATGAATGGTCTATTAATAGTCACGTGCATGTGATCCTTTGTACCAAACTTCTTTGCGAGCCATGTTAATAAGCCTCAGATAAACATAATTTGGCTATTTTAAAATTTGTAGAGTGTGATCAACAGAGATATTAATTAAGGCCTAATTGCTTGTTTAACAGAATTAAAAATGAGAAGGCTCTGAGTACTGAAAAACAAAAAGTTCAATCAAGACATTTGTAGATTCGTCCTCATCTTTTGAGGATAAAATCATATTTAATTCGGGTGATAGTGACAAGATTAAAACAATTTTAGTAATGTTATATGAATTTAAAGCTCTGATCTCTGAAAAAAAAATTAAATATTTGAAATAGACTCTTGTAAAAAAAAAATAGGATAAAATTATATATAATTGATCTTTCTCGAGATCTCGCATAATGAGAATTTTGTGCACTGGACTGTCCTTTTGAAGGGGAGCATTGGCACAACGATAAAATTATTATTTTATGACCATAAGATCACAAGTTTAAATCCTGAAAACATCCTCTTGTAAAAAATAGAGTAAAACTGCGTACAATGGATCATTCTCCGGTACCCTGTATGATGAGAGCTTCGTGCAACGGGCTGCAGAAAAAAAAATTCTAAACTAAAAAATATTTAAAACAGCCAACATAATTAAATATAGTAAGAAACATAGATTTATATGAAAATTCTTAGAGGGATATAAAGTCATGGGCAAAGATGAATCATGTTACTGCTCACCGATTCATGGACAACCCATATAAATCCTAAATTCTAAACTTAATTTTTTTTTAAAAATGTTGCGTAAATTTGCCATATCAGTAGGTGCACATGCGTTACCCATAGATGGATGAATAGAATAATAGAATTATATATATGATAAATTATCAAACCACATAATTAAAATTTCTAAATACCCAAATAGCGCACCTAAATTTTAAAATTACCAAATCATATAGCTCATATCCATTTTAACCCTTTTTACTGTTCCTAATTTATCAATCGATTGTTACAATGTATCTACTAATCGATTGAGAATGATTTTGTGGCCCTAAATTTTAAATTCTAAAAGCTAATCCGTGTTAAAAAATTTACTGCACTCAATATAGAATGTTACATTAATATTTAAAAACATAAATATAATATTTCAAAAAAAAAAATTAGACAGAACATACAAAATCAAGTTCCATATCATTCCGAATTATTTAGATCTATCAATTAATTTTGATCCGGTTCCATCTCTCTATTTCCTTTTGCCGAAATAATTACAAAAGGAGAGTTGTATCGATCCTAATTAAATATTTTGACTTAATACATGACATCACGATAAACCTTAATTATGTATGTTTGTCTTATGTGTATGCCTTCATGACAACAGCACTTAGTTTCATGCGTGAGTTACAATTTACAAAAATATTTTAAATTTGTTGTAACGTGTGATTTTGCTTTTACGTGGATATGTGTACAGTCAAGGATCAATATAATATGAGTAGCAAGTGACAATTATATTAGCATATATACAAGGATCAAATCAAGTTAATTAGCTGGGACAATTGAATAGAGTAATGGTTTTGTATCAAATTACTTGTCATAATCGATTTGGATGTTTTTTGAGATTGAGACCATTGTATCAATCACTTGTCCAATATCAAGACTATGAAAAAAAAAATCATATGTACAATCAAATAAATTTCATGAAGATAAACACCATCTCCTTCCATCAAGATCATAAACATTAAGGGGGAAAAAAGCAAGAAAAGAGATAAGTAGAGATCTCCTCTTACACTAGTTTTCGATAGCTGTTGAATGTAACTAGATGCATTTAAAATTTTTAGTGAAAAACTCGATTTAAAATCCGATGATCCATAAATTGAGGAAACTATCAAATGACCTATTGAAAGTTCTGTCTCAGTAAGTTGGAGATGGAGTTGGGGATCGACATTGAACTTCCCTCTGCACTCATCAGGTCGCTCTGTTAGCTTTGTTCTTCTCTTTGATCATGGAGTGTAATTCTCCTGCTATGGAGTGAAGCAAGGGGGAATATCAAACTGCAAAAAGAATCCAATCCAAATTCCCTGCTTTAAATCCTGGTTAATTATTCAGAGTTTGCTTCGTTAAATCCAAGGACACAACTATACTTCTTGCTTGGTTCTGTATATTTTGTGCTGGCTCCAAATTTTCTTCCCTTCCTACTTGTGTTCTTTGACCTAGCATTTGTGATGTTTCACCATCAGGTATGTGCTGTTCATTGTGTCTTACAGTTTGTCTTCTTTCATTACTCTTTTAATGACATGTCTTGACTGAGATAATTTGACAAATTTTCACTAACCTGTCCAGTTTCTCATGGCATCAGTTAACTAGTTAAGTTTATCTGTTTCCTACAATTTATTTTTTTCTCAATCTGAAAATGTACTCAGGAGTCCATTTAAGAAATATTAGAGCATCGCTCCCTCGCTCCCTCCAAGCGACTCAGTATCGTCGGTTTCAGGCAGATAAGCATATCAGTTCATTTGTCCTAACCTTTTTGATAATCTGTTTAACCAGCGTTTGTCAAGTATCCTTTGCAGGTTTGTTTCTATTTCAAAAGAACAGAGAAAACACTGTCATTATATGCATATCGTTTATGGAACTAAACCTAAGTAAACTTTTTATAATTGCAGTTGTGTATATTTCAATATACTCTTTTTTTTATTATTATTATATGTAAGCTTTTAATAGGTTTAATCATATCTAAACTTTATATATTTGAATTAAATTACTATTGATTTTTAAATTTTCAATATACATATTATCTTTCTAGTTGTGAAATTATAGCTTTTTTTCCCCTTCATTTAGACAAAAGCAAAATTTTAATAATAAAAAATCTTCTTAATTTAACTAAAATTCATGAGCTAAAATCCATTAAAACACTAGCTATTAAATTACTTTTCTCGCACAATCGGCGAGATTTGGTGATTCACCGCAACCACAGGTCTTTTTGATTCCCGAATCCATTTGCCGCAACAACGTCTCATCCTTGACCTTGCCGATGAGGCGAGGGGGAAGGTGAAGAGGGGACACTGCCGCTGCCATGGGATGCGCGCAGTCCCGGATCGAAAACGAGGAGGCGGTGGTGCGATGCAAGGAGCGCCGACAGTGGATGAAGTCGGCGGTGTCCGCCCGCAACGCCTTCGCCGCCGCCCATTCCGCCTACGCCGTCCAGCTCAAGAACGTCGGCGCGGCTCTCGGCGAGTTGGGACAGGGAGAGTCCTACGAACCTAACCGACCTTCCTCCTCTTCCTCCGCTGCTGCCGAATCTTCCGCCTCCGTCGCCCCGATCCAGCCGCCCACCGATGCCTTCTTACCGCCGCCTCCGCCGCCGACAGAGTTTTCCGCAGTCCCTATCCAGCGCTCCAGAAGCATGCCCGACCTTCCTAATAAGCTCCCTTCGAAGATCAAGCCGGAAGCCTCCATCCGCGAGGACGATGACGAGGGGGAAGAGGAGGCCGAGGCCGACGATGAGGAGGAGGAGGAGGAGGAAGAAGAAGAGCGTGGGACTCGCCTCAAAAGGCGTCATCGGACCGCCAGAGCTACCGCGGGATTCGCATCGCCCTCTCCTCCCCCTCCCGTTCCCTCGCCGCCTCCCCCTTATTCCACGCCCCCTTCGCTGCCGACGGATTCAAATCCGAATGGCATGGAAAACAAGTGGGATTATTGGTTGCCCATGGACCATACCATGTTGCCGCCGTCGCTAGACCCGCTTGATGCGATCCGTTCTGAAAGAGCGGATGCTCCAGATGAGAAGCTTAACACACCATCTCCAGCGCCCCGCACTGCGAATCACCATGATGATGAGCCTCTGACGCCAGAGAAGGATGTCATCGAGCCTCCGCTGCCACCAAAGGTGCCAAAGAAACTGAAGCAGGGGCGAAACGTGCACCATCAGCACGCTCAATCTGCATCAACTCTGGATGCCAAGAGGGGGGAGATAATACTGGCAACTCGCCCAAGTGTTAGTCTCTCAAAGGTTCTTTTGGAACTCGATGACCATTTTCTTAAAGCATCGGAGAGTACGCACGATGTGTTAAAGATGCTCGAGGCGACTAGAATGCATTACCACTCTAATTTTGCAGATAGCAGAGGTATTTAATTATTTTGTGAATTAACTCTTAGGAAATTTATTTGTTGCAGAGAGTCAAATTGGATTGTAGTGTTGCTGCTAGATACCATGCCTAGGCTATTTCTGTTACCTAAACTGCATTGGATTACCAAGAATAAGCATAACAACAAATAGTCATAGGTTGAACAAGGACCTCGCCAAAATAATCAGTCCATTTAACTTCTCTTGGATTAGCACACTTTTTCATGAGATCTGGTGTATTAAATACCAAAACCATATAACAAACTTTAGTAACACATCTGTATGAGTGGAACACGATAAGGGTGACTACTTTTTTGTAATATTCCTGATCCTTGTGACTTCTTCAATTTGATTGTTTAATAAAGTCAATATATTTGAATTTGAGATCAGTCTAAGCTTGATTCTAATCACAATACCTTCTTTTACGCTATCTATCTTACAAACAAAATTTTGAGGTTTCAAATAGTTTAGAATAAAGTTATGCTTTATAACTTTTCTAGTAATTGGAAGGAATAAATTTAGCTATGGAATTATACAGAATACTGAAACAAATAGAATCATAAGACTAAGACAATTATGAAGTTATTAAGAGATTTGTGTTCTAAAGAAACCTGTAGTTTTCAGTAGTTACTAATCGGATAGGTTTTCTATGCCAATGTATTCACTATATTTCTGCATATTTCTATGAAACTTAGTGATTTTCTACTTTACCGACCAATAGGAAATGCAGCATATCAAAACAAAAAGATAAAATGGTGGTAAACCTTTTGATGTCCTTTCTTATAAAGTGTTCTTGATGCCATGTTCAATATTTGCAATCCATATGCTAATGATTAATATTTTGCAACCAGGGAATTAATTTATAACATTTTATACAATTTCATTAAAGAGGATGGACAAAATAAGAAATGAGAGTATTAGAGAGAAAGTCGGAGTTGCATCTATTGAGGAAAAACTCTGAGAGACACGTTTAAGATGATACAGACATGTACTTAGACGACCAATAAATGCTTCAGTTTGACGATGTGAAGTTATGACAAATATGCACATCAAATGTGGAAGAGGAAGATCAAAAAGACTTGGTTAGCAATAATAAAATAAAATAAAATTTATTTAAGTATAATGATGAAAAAATAATGGATAGAGCTGCGTAGAATGACCCTACCTAATGGGATAAGGATTGATTGTGTTATTGTATACAATTTCATTAACCTCAAACTTATTCTGTGATGGATGATAATTAAGCATCACTTTTAGTGGTAGCATTAGAGATTAGGACTCAACCTCAGGGCTAACTCAGTTGGTAAGTGTATGAGATAATGACGGTAGGGGTCGGGGGGTTGAAACTCGGTAGATGATTTCATCACTTCTACGACCCCTACCCATTCACTTGCCAATTTGGTTTCCTGTTAACTCCCTCTCAAAGACGCGGGATAGTCATGAGGGGCCGCCAACGTGGAGGTACCACATTTTTCTTAGAGATCAGGACTCAAAAGTTATGTAAGGTTTTTTTTTTTTGTAAAAATACCATTTGAGGTCTTCAAACTACAAATCGCATATAATTGTAGAAGACTTTTTTGGCATTGTACTTCATATTTATTCATCATGATTAGAGAAGATGTTGGGGTAGCTATAATGTGTTTAAGATAAAGGTAGTCCACATATTCTCGGCTAAGGCTAAGTCCCCGTCGGTATTACATACCTTCTTGGCATGATGCCCATTGAGAAGTGGACATTGTAGTTCCCTTTTTCATTGTTGTGATATCTCATGGCCTACGATTTTGCAGGTCACATAGATCATTCTGCCAGGGTCATGCGTGTTATTACTTGGAATAGATCGTTTAAAGGTGTTTCCGGGACAGAAGGCAAGAAGGATGATTTTGATGATGATGATGATAAATGGGAGACTCATGCAACTGTGTTGGATAAGATCCTGGCATGGGAGAAAAAGTTATATGATGAAGTGAAGGTGCATATTCTACTATAATTAAACAACTGTGGACTGCATTAAAAGACATCAAGCTGCTTTTCTTTGTTAGTCAGTGACTGGATTTTTAGCTAATTCTCTTTGCAATTTGCAAATTCAGATTATGGCTCTAGATGCTTCAGATCACCCCGTTTCTTTGTCATAATTTACTTTTTTGTTTCACCCCAGGGTATTTGTTAGTTGATATATATTACCTGTGCGGCTGTGCTATAGATTTGGTTACCTATTTATTTAAAATGCAGTAAACTTGATATGCACTTTTATGAAGAGTTCTAACTGAATGGTTGCAATAAATCGTCTCATGACAATTTTATGACCACGACATGAATGCTTTAAAGATTCTCTGCTGATGAAAATTCATCCCTATCATGTATGAAAAAGATTCATCTACAAGCTTCTGGTTTTGATGCACTGCAAAATTTTTTAGGTAAAATGCATATACTATTTATAGTCAAAGTGAAAATTGTCCCACTTTATTGTTTTTCTTCCATTTGTAAAATAGTAATTTTTTGTTATATCCTGCTAAGAGTATTAGGTAATAGGGCTATCGGTGAACTAAGTTTAATCCTGCATTGGTTTTTTAATTGTAGGTTTTCTACTTTAGTCTCGTATGTATTTGTGGATAATCACTCTACAATTATCCGTGCCGGCTTTTACTTATTGCTTTCCACCTGATCTGCCTCTCTGTGGCAACAACCTCATAAGAGATGTCCGTGCCTTATGA
This sequence comes from Zingiber officinale, assembly GCF_018446385.1. Taxonomy (NCBI): domain Eukaryota; kingdom Viridiplantae; phylum Streptophyta; class Magnoliopsida; order Zingiberales; family Zingiberaceae; genus Zingiber; species Zingiber officinale. The sequence goes on from NC_055994.1 coordinate 140,094,087, forward strand.
TTTGTGTTTTTTCTAGATCTTGTTTACTTGCTAAATTTAGAGACCATCAGCCTAAACTTGCTTCTTGTTATCCCATGATGAGGCTGGAAGGTTTCTTAACTACACTTTCCTCTTTTCTCATATGGAGGAAGCTTCAGAAATCTCTCCTAGTGATCGTCCATAGTGTGAGATCAAGGGCTCGATGGCAGATCTGCTCTTCCCTCTTGGGCTTTTGGCATTCATCTTCTTTACCTTTTCTTTCTTGCTACAAAGGTCAGCTGGATGTCGGCTCTTGGTGCTTGCATTCTGATTGTGTACATGAGAAGAAGCTGCTGGAGATGAGCTTGCTCCACTGGCATGAAGACTGGGTCTATCTCTGCTTTGACCATCTTCTCGCAAATGTGTCAGTCATGGACTTCTACTTGTTGTCTCCCATTTGGATTTTCCCACCACAGCAACACTGACTGTTAGATGCATCACTTTAGGGGCACCTTCCTCCGTGCTCATAATTCATCTCCAGTGTTGTTCCTAGGGGTGTCAACAATGAATCCGACCCGACGACGCAACCCAAGTCAACCCGAAAAAAATCAGGTTTGGGTTGGGCATTTTCGGGTTCGGGTTGGAGGGTTAAAAATTTTTGGGTTGGGCCGGGTCGGTTTCCGGTTGACCCGGGTTGACCTAAATATAAGGTTTAGTGGGTTTTTTTGGGTTAAATCAAATTTTATTTTGAAAATTAAGATGTTTTTATGTATATTAATATCATGTTTGTATGATAATGATGGAGTATTGAGATAAAAGTGAAGAATTATAGGGAAAATAGCCAAAAAAAAAAAAATCGTTTTGAATCAGATTTTCGGATTATCCGGGTCGGGTTCGGGTTGGTCGGGTTCGGGTTTAGGAGTTTTGGGTTGAACTTGGGTTCAGGTTAGGTTAAAAAAAAACTCAACTCGACCCGACCCAACCCAAACCGACCCACTCGAATTGACACCCTTAGTTGTTCCATTGTTTCACTGTTGATTCTATTGCATGCAAGGTTTTCTTTTTTGGTGCCCCAACTGGCGGAATACATCTCCCTTTTGTTGCTGCTGCTTGGAAAGGATCAATAATCTCTTCTGTCTGATGTTTATTTCATGGACTATATGTTCTCTTATAAAAGCAATTGCCTGATCCAATGGGGTTGTTGGTTTTCTATGGTTTATGTTCTTTGGTTTCTGCTCTTTTCCAACTCCAGATTTATGGTTTTCTATTTCAACACCAGCTAGCAAGACCAGTTTTTTCTCCAGCATAGAAGTATTGTAGCCTCTTCAACACTTATCTTCTTCAAGATACATCCAAGGGGGAACCCTTATTCCCTTTCTTCCTTCTTTTAGTTCATTGGCATCCATCTCTTCTCCTTCTTAGATCTTATCTCTGCATCTTTTTCCAGCCTTGTCATCGACCTTTCTTGTCTTCATCTTTCTGCCTTAATCTTTTGATTAACTCTAATTAATTCACATGATGCATATGCGCGGCCTAAAAGTCGATGAAGACCTGAACAAAGAAAATATCTGGTTCCCATTTTGCTATTTCTAGCAATGGATTGGATTGCACTTTCCATCTTCAGTTAACACCTCTAGAGAAAAAAAGGTCTTGTTCTCATTTTGCTATTTAGCAATTGAGTCAAGCTGCGAAGCCACTTTTTTCCTGTAGGATTCTTGAATTTGTTATTTTTCCTCGGATAATTTTGTGCTATTGTATCTGCTGCTTGAAGCCCATTCAAGTGTTTTGTTTTTGAGATCTCTTTTCATCCTAGTTTGATTTCATCATTTCTCTTTTTTATCTTCTTTGTGGTCGAAGAGATCATCACTTGCATTCTCCATCGACTATTTTCAAAACTTTGCTAATCTGAGACTGCAAGCTTTGTTAACTCAAGTTTTGTTTCGCCATGTGTGAATTTGTTTCCTTGTGATTGTTTTTTTTTGTCATAATTCATTTCCTTGAAAGGGGTAATAAAGTTATTGGTGTAGTAGGTTTAGTCCCGCATTACTATTTTGCTTGAAAGTGGTAATAAAGTTATTGTTGTAGTGTGATTAGTCCTGCATTAATATTTTAAGAGTAAAATTTTGACATATTCGTTCCATGTATAAATTTAATTAACCCTTACGGCATATGCAATACAATGTTTCCTTAAATCAAATTCAACTATATCCTTATAGTTTGCTTGAAGCCTTGAAATATAAAACATGATTTGAGTCTTCTTTTCAATAGTTAAAAGAATACTAGACACGTAACTTCAAAGAGTACATAAACTACCACTGATCAGCAATCCTCATTTAAACAATTTAAATTTTGTCAAGAATCTGTTAACGCTTTGATGGATATAATGTAACTTTTAGGTGAGTCAACAAACCACCACCTCTAGTTAATTGTAGTCCAAGAATTTAAATTTTCAGAAACATCTCAAGCACTTATAGATCTTGCAAAATACTGTATGTGGCACCATCAATTTAAATTCATGAATATATGCCCATGAACTGTGGTTCTACTTTTTCCAATATTGTCATTCATCTTATCCAATCAACTTATTTCAGATAAATCATTTAAGGTATTGTTTACATTATGCCAGCCTCACAGCACAGGATAACGACAAAAGAATTTGGGATCTGAAATCCTGGCAATTAGTGAACCTTGTACTTGTTAAGGAACCCCGTGAAAGACTGCACCGTCCAAACAAGTTTTACTAATACTACACTCAACAAGTTCAACTTTTTCTCCAGTTATTGCGTATAATCAAGCTTATGTGCATCCTGATTATTCCTTTTTCTTTCTGTTTTTTATCATTTTTGCCCTGTTTGCACATTAACTAAACTGAGTTCATGGAAGACAGGCAGGTGAGCTTATGAAAATTGAGTATCAGTGGAAGGCTGCTTTACTTCAAAGGCAAAATAATCGTGGCGCCAGTACTGAAACACTGGAAAGAACTAAAGCAGTAGTTAGCCATTTACAAACTAGGCTCATTGTTGACATGCAGTCGGTGGATTCAACTGTGTTTGAAATTGAGCGTTTACGTGATAAACAGCTTTACCCAAAACTTGTGGATCTTGTTGATGGGTAAGTATTTTTTGAAGTGTATTTTCTTAATGCATTATTTTTTATTATTCATCATGTTGAATATTTAGGATGCAATTAAAATCAATGCTCCATTTAATGTCTGTTTCGAACTACTGTTTTAAAGATACTTAATATCTTCTCTTTACCTCACCAATGGCCTGCTGTAGTATTTTGAGGTTTTGAAGTTTCTGGTTAATGTTTATTTTGCTAAGAATATATAGATGAGTTGCACCTAGTCATTTAGTAAATATATCTGTTTCTGTATAAAATATAAATGATGCTATTATACATAAACCATAATTATAAAATATTGGCAACTTGTCCTGGTTGGCATGCTTTTTCTTGCTTTCTTGTGTTAGTACACTTGTGCACAAGAACCAACCTGTCTGCCACCAAGCAAATACGCCACTGCAAGCACCATATTGGCAGTTTCGTTGGTCTAATCCTGCTTAGGGTATTTGCCTTCAGTTTTCATGTATTATCAGAAGTGTGTGATGCTCATATCTATGTATTCTAAGAAGCCTACTGTAGAAGATGACTCAAATTCTTCTCTGTGCATTACGTAGCATTGCGCAAACTAGGGCATCGTTGTTCAATTATGTCCTAGCTTCTTATTCTATTACTACATGTTTCTGCTAATATCACTAATGAATACCATCTTTCGTTATCAGGATGGCTAAGATGTGGCAGGTCATGCACAAGCATCACAGTGATCAGCTAAAGATAGTTAATGCCCTTGACATTTCGAATGCTCCCAAGGAAACAAGTGAAGTACAATATAAGCGCACATTACAACTGTTCAGAATCGTCAAAGCATGGCATACGCACTTCTGCGGACTTGTTAGTTATCAAAAAGAGTATGTGACCGTTCTTAATAGTTGGTTGAAGTTGAGCGTCATCCCAATTGAAACTGGCTTGAAAGACAAAGAGAAAGTATCATCTTCGCATCGACCACCGATCCAACCTTTCGTGCATACATGGCATGATCATCTGCAAAAAATCCCGCATGAGCCTGCAGCCAATGCTATCCAAAGCTTTTCGGCTGTCATAGATTCAATCCGGACCCTCCAAGATGAGGAGATAAAGCAGAAAGAAAAATGGGAGGAGATGCACAGGGAGTATTTGCGAAAGAATCGAGCTTTTGAAGACTGGTACCACAAGCATGAACATAAGATGATGAAATCAACAGTAGGTGCACCTGAGAGTGCGGAAGGGACAACCGAGAAGGACCAGATGGAGGAAAGAAGGTCCTATGTTCAGTCTCTCAAAACTACACTGGAAGGAGAAGTTGAAGCCCACCGGAGGTTGCTGAAGCAGGTGAGGGAGAAGACTGCCACTAGTCTCAAGACGCACTTGCCTGAACTTTTTCGAGCTATGTCAGAGTTTGCTGATTACTGTACCAGGATGTATACTAGTTTGAAGTTGATCGCCGATCAGAGTCAACAACACACTCACTCACCAGCTTGATAAGTGTTAGAAATCCTGTCTTATGTTTTTTTTTCCTAAATATTTTCTGTTTCTTGTTTGATTGCGGTGTTCAGATCGGTGACTGGTAAATGTAATTAGCTCATTAGTAATGTAATTCTGTTTGTAATTATTAATATTATTATTATTTTTCAAAAATGATATGATGACTGTCGCAGAAGTGAACGACTATAACTCGATGCGTGAGTACGGATTCCTTCCCACGGGAGGTGAATCCCCCCATGCCACACCCAACGCCAAATCCCTTGTTGGGGGTTTTACCTTGTGAGAAAGTTCCATGATCATCTATTAGTGGTTAGGGGGCAGGGCCGGGATGTGGCGCCGTTGATGGTGCAAAATTAGAAGAGGCCACATTTTTCTTGCAAATTACAGTTGATCTGGATATCGGATTGAAACCTCCATTTGATGCAACTAAGGATGAGATAACCATAGGCTTTTGATGTTCATTCAGGCATAATATTTGCTTGACACATGAAGTGAGAATCGACTACGTCCACCAACTGGCCAAACCGTGCATCTCACCGCATCATAAATAAACAAAAATGCTAATTACTCCACTGTTTATGAAAAACACTTTGAAATATCAAATTGTCTTGATGATATCATCACCAAAGAGTTTCTGCTAGGATAAGTTGTGCCTTCTGACGAAGAATTGCGTCGGTTAAATGTATCATTGTGGCAAAAGACGAATACGTTCGCCCCCAACGTCACCGTCAATCCGTCCCAAGGCTAACATGTTGGAGGTAAATCACGGACGACTACTAACCTTTAGAATAGTTGCTAACACATAATAAATTCGGTTAAATGTATCATGCTCCTTTGAATAGAGACATGTTAATAATAAATGAGGTTAGTAATCACTAGATGACTTCTCACCCTTGAAACTGACATTTAATGGATGTTAGAGTTCATTCAAAACATTCATGGATATATGCTATGCTTCTCAGGTTATTGATCGTTTGTTTTCATGGTTTCTGAACCAATTGCATCCTGCAAAACCAGTTTTGTTTGTATGATACTAATACAAGATATGATTTAGTATTACCAACTCATTTTTTTTTCATGTGATGACAGCTGAGGCAGCTATGTTTACCATTGAAAACTAGTTAATCTTCCTTGTGCTAATTGTGCTGTTTCTGCATAATGACATTTCTTTAAGTATGTTGAGGCGACTCCCTTGGACAATTGCCGACTCTGTTTTTTACTCATGTAACTTGATTGAATTAAATAGTTAAATGAACTGTGCATTTTATATAGGTTTTTATTATAGTTTAACACACATCCTATCTGATTTTATATGTATATATTGCATGTTTTCATCTTTGTGTACTTCCTTTTATTACTTTTAATTCGAAGAATTACATTTTACATGTTTTTATTGATAGGACATGAATTTGGAGCTAAAATGGAGCATTGAAAGTGGAGTGGAGCAAGGAGCCGAACACATGAAGCACCCACGAAGAAAAAGAATTCAAAAACCCATCAAAATGAAGTTTTAATCAAGGAACACGCTCTGACAATGTCCCATGACATGAGCATGATTATATGGAAGAAATTAGGCACAAAATGGTGCTAAAATGACCCTAAATAGCTCCCACACGACCAACCTGTGTGGCTGGACACGACCCATGCTGGGTTCTGCAATTTTCACATGGGTACCCGTGTGAACCAGCACGGCCTGTGTCAGGTTCTGCTTGCACTACAGACTAAACTTCAAATAACCATAACTTTTAGCTCGGTTCAAACCATGGGTCATGCCACATATTAAAATGTAGATAATTTTAATATCTACAACTTTGATTTAGGGTCCAACCCGAGAATACTAGATCTAATGGTCAAAAAGGACGTTTTGATGGAGTCTTGTAAATTTGGCAGACTTACCCTGCCTAACCCAAATTGCATACCAAACTTTGAAGGGCTATAACTTTCGAATCGATTGAAATCAGGGGTCGAATCACCTATCAAAATATAGATAACTTCAAAATCTACAAGTTTTCTTCAGGATTTAACCCAAGAAAATTGGGTATAAGTAGTGAAAAATCAATTTTGGCTAAGCCCATCAAATGAGGGCATATTTAGAATGTATGAAGGAGGTATAAAAGTGTCAAGTAAATCCTTGCTTGAAAAAGCTTGGACCAAGGGACTTCATTCCCCTCTTAGGGAGTGGGTTTTTCCCTCTATGGAAAATCCTAAAGGTATCATCTTCATCAACTCCGACGATCCGTCTACCTCTGTTGCAAGAGAACCACTCTGAAGACATTGGGAATCTTCTCTCTAAGCATTTCTCTATCTCTATTATCTGTTTTGATATGTATGAATGCTTTTATTAGTGTCTTTTGTTTGTAATTTCTTTGCAATAGAGTAGTTCTCTTAATTCTAGGATATAAGGAGTAACCCTTTTGATATGTGAATATCTTTTCGGTTAATCTATATGTTTGCATGTTTCTTGTTTGATGAAATGTGTGTTTATGGTTCAGATCTACCGCATAACACAATCTCAATGCCAAAAGTATGAGATTCGTACTCATGAGGGATTGGGGATGAATCGAAAGGAGAATCTGACCCTCTGACTTGTAGAAAATCAAGACGCGGAGAGTCGAATATGAAAGTGCAACTCGGTATGCCGCGAGGAACCTTAGGTCGTCATAGAGCCTAATGGATCAAACCCAATTTATTGTCACGTAGTAGGAAAAGTGGTCAATTAGAGATCATGAGATCTAATGATAGGGTCCTCTCTAAGTTATGATCAATAGTTATGATCTTTAAGAAAGTAGAAAAGGATTAGGAGTGATACACCATTGTAGAAGCAAAAGTTCACATATGATATCATAGGATTGTCTACTTATATAAATACCCATTAAGGATAGGAAATCAAACATAGATTAAATGCTTATAATCATTTAGGTGAAATTGAAGTACTAGAATTGGCCTTCACAACTAAACCTTTTGTGATCTTTCTGCTTCTGATCTAGATCTCTCTGTCTCCCTTCTACGATCATGTCTGCCTTCTCATTGAGATCTTACTGTTTCTCTTATGATCTCACCAACTTCTACTCTAATTTCTCTGCCTTCTTTCTATGATCTTCTCTGCATCTCTCTCTCACCTCTATCTCTTACTCTTTCAACTCTAGCTTTATTTCTTGTTCTAGTGACACACATAAACCTTTGATTGTCTATGATCATGTCTAAAATTGAGGAAGATGATGTGCTGGATAGGTGACTCTGTTGTTGACCATGAGAAGACTCAGAGCTGCAAGATGATAGCACCGAGCGATCCTTTCTGCGTACACCACGAAGAGAGAAAATGGAAACGTTAGAGAGAACTAGGGAGGGGGTCCCTGGCATAGATGTGTGTGTGTGTGTGTGTGTGTGTGTGTGTGCGCGCGTGTGTGCGTAGCGTAACGTACCTGCCAATGGAGAAGACCCCCTTATTATATTGACCCTCATAACCTCCATAATAATGAGGCGTTAGAGAATGTTTGGTGGCAGAATATGTTGGGTAACAGAGGTTGTACATTATCCCTCACCTAGAAGGTTCCGTTGTTTGTATATGTCAATAGCAAAATATTTCTTGATGAGTAGTTGTTATTCTCTGACAGGTAGTTGTGATTCATTAACAATGTTGTCTCTTAGAAGGAGTCTAACCGACTTTGGAGCCAACCAGCTATATGCTAGGAATGTTGCCCTTGGAGAGTGGGGAGCTAAGTCCCGGAAGTCCGACTGGTTCTTAGGTTGACCGGATGTATGCTTGGATCATGCCCATGAGAGGGGAGCTGAGAACTAGGGAGGTCTAATCGGCTCAATGACCAATCAGCTATATGACGAGAGATTTGTGTTGGTGCGGCTAGCACTAATGATTTAACCTAGGTTTTGATGAATGACAAATAGGTTAAGTTAGTCTTGTTGTTGTCTGACACTTTGATCAAGTGTGCAGGAGAAGCCCAGACAGGTCGACGGGCTGACCGGATGTCTGGCACGAAGTCCAGCTAGGTCGACGGGCTGACCGGATAGCTGGCGAGAAGTCCAAGCGGGTCGACGGGCTGACCGGACGCTTGGCGAGAAGTCCAGCTAGGTCGACGGACTGACCGGATAGCTGGCGAGAAGTCCAAGCGGGTCGACGGGCTGACCGGACGCTTGGTAAGAAGTCCAGCTAGGTCGACGGGCTGACCGGATAGCTGGCAAGAAGTCCAGACGACGTCTGACAGGTAAGTGAGGTAAGTCACTGGAGGGGAGTGACTGCGAGGACGCGTTCCCGGGAAGGGAACATTAGGCGTCGATCCGGCTTAGAACCATTTCGGATGTCTAAGTCGAGATCGTGACTAGATTCCGGTCTCGGAAAGACGGGATCTAAGTCATACTAACTTATGCTAATTCATACTATTATAAATGTGCTAATAATCTGTTTTGCAGGATATATATTGTCTCGGACTAACTTTGTTTTGCAGGAAAATGGAGATTTCTGGAACAAGGTGGTCCAGGCGCCCGGAGGGGATCTGGGCGCCCGGAAGGCGAATTCTATCCAGCCGAGTCGTCGCCACGTGGAGCATCATGGTTTGTGCAGTTACGTCACATTCCAGGCGCCCGGAAGGGATCCAGGCGCCTGGAACAGCATATAAAAGAAGCCCCAGGCAGGAGCTTCAGAATCAATCAATCAAGCTGAGAATTCTTCTACTGCTGGTCTTGCTGCTCAACGTTCAGTGCGACGCCAACAAAGCTCCGACACTACGCTCCATTCTTTTCCCTTCTTGTCGGTATTTTGTTTTTAGTTTTCATTAGCATTCACTGTACGGTTCTTTTGTAATCATTATTTCGAATTGCTAGTGATTGCCCAACGAAAGTGGTCAAGGACCACGGGCCTTCGAGTAGGAGTCGTCACAGGCTCCGAACGAAGTAAAACAACTGTGTCTATTTTACTTTTCCGCTGCGTTTATACTCGTCTTTTTCGAATCGATATTCACCCCCCCCCTCTATCGAATCTAACGGTCCTACAATTTGCATATGAGAAGTGGGAAGCTAAGCCCCGAAGATCCAACTAGTGCTAGGGTTGCCTGGATATATGTTGGGAGACTTGCACATGAGAAGTGAGGAGCTGAACCCCGGAAGTCCGACCAACTCTTACGCCTATCTGCTGTATGATGAGAGCATTGCCTTAGAGAGTAGGGAGCTAAGTCCCAGAAGTTCGACCGGCTATTAGGTCTACCGGCTATATGATAGGGTCATGCCCATGAGAGGAGAGTTGAGAACTAGGAAGGCTTAACCGACTTTATGGCCCGTTGGCTGTATGCTAAGAGACTTACACATGAGAAGTAAGGAGCTGATGGCTGACTCTTAGGTCGACCGACTGTATCCTAGAAGACTTGCACACGAGAAGTGAAGAGCTGAGTCTCAAAAGTCTGATCAACTCTTAGGCCGACTAGATGTATGCTGGGATCCTTGCCCTTGAAGAGTAGGGAGTTGAGCCCATGAAGTGACTGATTGACTATGTACACATTGACTTTAACTGTCACCTCACATTGACTTTGACTGTGATATCATCTTGACTATCCATCTCATATTACTTTCAGAGCTACTCATAACACGTTGTATCAGTCTAAATAACCTATTTTGCCATTCTAATTAGTACTTGATTTATAGTCCTCTTGAGATCGATATCTTTTATTACTTGACGACATCTCCATGCACTTACGAATTTATTTATATCAAGTTTTTGACATTGTTGCCAATCAATATTAGTTGGATATCATTGGGGTTAATCTATATTTCTTTTCTTGTTTCTCTTTTGTTGTATTTTCTTGTCTTGTTTTGATAAAGAAAAATGGATGCTTATAATCAATGATTTAATCAATTTAATGCTGTGAATTTTTCTCCTTATTATTGTGAGATTTGTTGTGCAATATGACATGTGATTGATGATTGTTCACTAATAGTTGACCCTACATATAGAGTAGGTGGAGAAAAATAGGGTGTTCTCTTCGACTATAATGATTGGTTGCAACAACAATTATATTGTGAGGTATATGAAACAACAGGACATACATCCGATAATTACAGTACGTCTCACAGCTTACAAATCAAGTTCGAAAAGTTTATTGCAACTCAAAACAAAGCAAATGAAGTCATGAAGATAGCACTTGAAGAAAAATATTTAGTTGTGTCTATTGATATTGTTATTACTTCTGTTGCTAACGTTAATTTTGATATATTCTATCCTACCTATGATGATATTGTGAATGAAAGTATAGGGACTTGTACTTTGAAAACAATGCTCCAAGAATCACTTCTTTCAGTCACACAATCACTGGACACTATTAATGTTGTAGGATTAGGATTTTTTGATGATCAAAGTGTAGGGACTTATATAGTGGAGACTAAGCCCCAAGAATCCACCTCTTTTAGTCACTTACCCACCGGAGCTAGAACCTACCCTAACCACACATGAAATCATATTCGATGATTTACTGACTTTGATGATTGATGTAGGTAAAATTTCATTTGATATATTTGAAGCTACTAATCAATATTTTCTCAAGCATGCTTGTGGTACGGTATATTTTTCATAGCAACCACATGGACGATTTCATGGGAACCATTTGAAGATGAGCATATTCAATGATAGCCTAAGACTTGGAGCAAGCAAGTAGCGAAAATGGAGTTGGTAGACAAATTCTGGAACTCTCCACGACTACCCATGCCTAGCAGCATGGGTCGTGCCAAGCTCGGGTTGCTGGCCATGATAGCCCCTTGTCTAGCGGCATGAGTGTGCTCCTTTTGGCTAGATGAACATGAACACTTGTGCCAGTCGAGATGGGTCATGTCTAATCTCCAAAAGTCAACATGGGCCATGCAAGCTGACACGGGCCGTGTCAGCTGACACAGGCCGTGTCAAGGCGCTCCATAAAAAAATGAAGCTTTCGTGTTAAATTTCTCCAAGAGCAATCACGAGCCATATCTACCTTGATCTTACTTCTTTCCTTTCTCCTAACCCTAACCCTCTACTTGGTTTTTCTTATCTAATTTTCTCTTTTAGGATTCAAAGTTGAGGAGAAATGTGAATAACGAATAGAGGGGCGCCTTTAACACATGAATGACTTAAACATTTGACACATCTCACTTGGTAACTCCTCTCACTCTAAAGTTCCTCCAAATTAGAGTTATGATTATCTTTGAGACATTGAAAATTTTAAATATGGGGAATGTATACACTTTGGGTTATTAGTTAGTTTTGTCATGTTTCTCATTATGTAATAAATTTTTTCTTCTAGTTTACATTGTATCAAATAGAAGCACTCATGCATGCCCTATCCATTAAGCATTATTTTGATGTGTTTAGTATTAATGCTACTATGTTGATGCAATCTCTCATTTTTGGTGATTCGTGTTTTGCCATCTAGTAGTAAAATTTAATAGAAGCGATGTTGTGTTGATTTTTGTTTCACCATATGCCTACTTGATAGTTTAATCATTACACTTCACTTTTGATTTGTTTCCAAAAGGTGGATTTATTATCACATAGTCATGATTCATTTTATTGGATCAGTATCATGGTGACCATAGGTGATCCTTTCCCCAACATTTTAGTTACTGGATTATGCTCGATTTGTGAAAGCCTATTTGGAAAAATCAAAATCTCATTTGCAAAAAATGAGGGGAAAATAAGAGAAAAAAATGTTTGAGATGCAATAAAATATCCAAGTGAAAAAAGAAAAACAAGAGTGTCAATAATGGGATAGAAAATAGTTGTCATGGGTAGAAAGGATGATATGACCCTTTGAGACCGAGTTAAATTACTGAAAAAATATTTATCCTTTTCTTTCAATACCGAGCATGCCTTTGAGACTTGGTGTTGGGAAGAGGGGATGAATCTCGTGTATAGCAGGTAAGTGTCTAATGTTGGAAACTATGAGAACACAATAGATTGATGATTTGACTAGAAAGGAACTTGAAATCTTAGGAACAAACTAGACACTAGGTACTTAAGCTAGCTCTTTAGGCTTGGTGAAACTAATTTTTTAAAGATGATATTATTTGATATGATTAGATAAACTTATTGAAATTTGGGAGATATGAATTCACATGTATTTTTAATATTGATGTTTGCTTGAGGATAAGCAAAGATTTAAGTCTAGGGGATTTTGATATGTGCATTTCATATAAGTTTTTTTTTTATCATAGTTTGATATGCATCTTATCCCATTTTATATACATATATTTCATGTTTTCATCTTAGTGTGTTTTTTTATTACTTTTAGTTTGAAAAACTGCTCTTTACATGTTTTTATTGATAAGACGTGAATTTAGAGCTAAAATGGACTATTGAAAGTGGAGTAGAGTAAGGAGTCGAACACACAAACCATCCATGAAGAAAAAAAAAAAAATTCAAAAGTCTATCAAAATGAAATTTTAATCAAGAAACATGCTCTGGCAATATCCCATAATACAAGCATGTTCATACGGAAGAAATCGAGCGTAAAACGATGCTAAGATGACTCCAAATAGCTCTCACACGGCCAACTCGTGTGGCTGGGCATGACATGTGCTAGGTTTTGCCATTTTCACATGGGTGGACATGTGAACCAACATGGTCTGTGTCAGCCTTTTCCTACACTATGGATCAAACTTCGAAAGGCTATAACTTTTAGCTTGGTTCGAATCATAGGTCGTACCATATATGAAAATGTAAATAATTTTAAGATCTACAACTTTGATTCAGGGTCTAACCCGAGAAGAGCTATAACTATAGATCTGCCTTGGTTCGAATCATTGGTCGTGCTATAACTTTTAGTTTGGTTCGAATCATTGGTTTGAATCATAGGATATGCCTTGTCCGACCCAAACTATAGATCAAACTTTGAAGAGCTATAACTTTCGATTCGATTGGAACTAGGGCTCGAACCACTTATCAAAATATAGATTACTTTCATATCTATAAGTTTTCTTCGGGGTTCAACCGAGAAAACTGGGTCTAAGAGATGAAAAGTCAGTTTTGGCCTAGCCCATCAAATGAGGGCAGATCTAGAATGTATAAAGGAGGTATAAAAGGGTAAAATAACCCCTTATTTGAAAAAGCTTGGACTAGGGGACTTCACCCCCCTCTTGGGGAGTGGGTTTCCCCCTCTTGGGGAATCCTAAAAGCATCATCTTCATCAACTCCGGCGATCCGTCCACCTGTGGTGCAAGAGAACCACTTCGAAGACACCAAAAATCTTCTCCCTAAGTATTTCTCTATCTCTATTCTCTATTTTGGTATATTTGAATGCTTTTATTAGTGTCTTTGGTTTGTAATTTTCTTACAATGGAGTAGTTTTCTTGATTTTAGAATGTAGGGAGTAGCCCTTTTAATATGTGAACATCTTTTTGATTAATCTATATGTTTGTATGTTTCTTATTTGATTAAATATGTATTTATGATATGGATCTACCATATTAACATGATCTTGATGCCAAAAACATGAGATTCGTATCCTATGAGGGTTTAGAGATGAATTGAAAAGAGAACCTGACCCTCCGACCCTTAGAAAACTGAGACATGGAGAGTCGGATACAAAAGTACAACTCGATATGCTACGAGGAGCCTTAGGCCGTCTTAGAGGCTAATGGATCAAATCTAATTCGTTGTCATACAATAGGATAAGTGGTTAATTAGTGGTTGTGAGATCTAGTGACAGAGTCCCCTCTAGGTTACTATAACTAGTTACGATCTTTACGAACGTAGAAAATAATTATGATGATACGTCATTGTAAAAATAAAAGTTCACATTGGATTTCATAGGATGATCTACCTATATAAATACCCATTGAGAATAAAAAACCAAAGATAGATTAAATATTTACAATCATTCGAGTGAAACTGAAGTCCTAGATTACCCTTCACTACTAAACCTTTTGTGATCTTTCTGCTTTATGACCCAAATATCTTGGTCTCCCTTCTGTGATCATCTCTACGTTCTCATTGAGATCTTACTGTCTCCTCTCTATGATCTCATTGACTTCTACTCTAATTTCTCTGCCTTCTTTCTGTGATCTTCTCTGCAACTCTCTTATTTTTTTTTTCTTACTCTCTCAACTATAACTTTCTTTCTTATTCTAGTAACACACACATACATTTAATTGTTTAGATAACTTATTTTATCATTCTAAATAGTACTTGATTCATAGTACTCATGTGATCGATATTTTTTATTACTTGATATTTCTATGCACTTACAGATTTTATTACTTACACATCATTAAATTAGTTTGAATCCCAGCTACAAGGCATTACCCGCATTACTTGAGCCCAAGGAGATTAAAAAAAAAACAAAAGACAAATGTGTACTTGTGATACAATATCAACTTAAGATGAGCATGCTCCAAAGGATTACACATCCATGCATGTGAAGAAAAGTTGGAACCTCCCTTTCAGTTTAAAGTAAACCTCCGATAACCATTCTGAAAACATCATCTAAATCAGGAGTTCGATTTGTCTAACCTTATTTTCTTGATATCCTACAATTTGAGTTGATCCAGGAACTAATAAATCATCTTTTGCCAGTTGCCACGTTAATATTCTACAATTTGATAAAATGAGCACTGTTTTTTTGTTTTGATATTTTCCAGGGGCAAAAACTTTTTTAAATGAATGATTTTAGGATCTTTGTGTAAATTTCGCCCATGAACAGAACGCACCCGCTGTGATGCTCGATTTCGCTGGATAAGAAGATAAGAAAATCGAACGCCCTCATCGAAGCAACAATGGCGCTGTCGGTGACGTGCAGCGGCGTCCGCTGCTCTTCCTTCGCCTCCGCTCGCACCGGGAAACCCGTATTATCCCTTCTACCCGGTCCTGCCCCCCTCTCCCCCCGCTTCCCCTTCCATTCCTTTCCCCGCTCTTTTTCCACCGGAAACCTACCCCACCGCGGCCCTCGAGGAGTGACGGTCATGAGCATGGAGGCAGGCATCGGCGTCATGGGAACAAAGCTCGGCATGATGACGTACTTCGAACCTGATGGTACTGTCGTCCCCGTAACCGTCGTCGGCTTCCGCGAGGGCAACATCGTCACCCAGGTGAAGAGCGCTGCAACCGACGGGTACGATGCCGTACAGGTGGGGTACCGCCGCGTCCGCGACCGGAAGCTCACTAAGCCCGAGATGGGCCACCTTGAGAAGGCCGGCGCCATCCCTATGCGCCATCTCCAGGAGTTCCGCCTCCAGTCCGTCGATGGATTCGAGCCCGGCCAGAGGCTCGTCATCGAGGATATATTCAAGGAGGGAGACCTCGTTGATGTCTCCGGCAACTCTATCGGCAAGGGTTTCCAAGGTATCGTGATTCCAACCTGTCTAATTGAGCATCTTTGTTCCGCATTCTTCATTTTCATTTGATCTGATGGTACTTACCCTCACAAGTACTTCAATTCGTGCATATTTCGGCCTGATGATTTCAGTTGAGAGATTACATCCCATAGGCAGCTTCTTGCCAAAAGATGATCATAAGTAAAAAAAACCAACCTTCTACACACTAAGATCCAATCCAAATGGATCAAGGAGCCTCAAGTTAGAAGCCAATTAAGGGTTGTACATCTGGAGAACCTGAGAAGTGTAACTACACTCAAGATCAGATTCAGGTCTAGAGGTAACGAAGCCATCCTAAGGATTCTTGCAATGTATGGCTGAGAGTTGGACTGGTCTTTGGGCTTATTTCCATGAAGGGATAAATCGAAGGATTGATTGGGAGTTAGAGATAAGTTGAAGGATGGAGGCTTGAATGTCTGGAATTAAATTTAGAAATCTTCTAATTCACAAATTAAATTAATATTTAAATAAATTGACAAGTTAAATAAGTAATCCTTAGAATTAACCTTTTGAATGAGTTATTATGGGATTGCTTGGGCTAATAAATGAATAAGTATACCCTATATGGTTAGTCTATGGGATGCATCATCAACATATTTTTTATAATCAAGATTATGTAATGCAATTCTTTGCTTAGATTGTAAATGGATATGTATTCGCAAATTCCTTAACATAATGGTTATAAACAAAGTTTTCAATTGCTAAAAGAGAAATTCAAATTCCTAATATGTCTTTTGTTTATTTTGTTTACTTGGTTATTTGAGCCTTTAGGGTAGTGTGTTATTAACATGATGAATGTTCCCTTAAGGTGGTGAATTATCATAGACCCCCTTTTAGGAGCTTTGATTAAAAGATTATCAGTATTAGGAGATGAGTATTGAATTAGGTAAGAATTACGATGGTTATGTGATCAGTGTCATGTTGAATGCTTTCCAAATGGAATAGTTTTTTGGGATGTTTTTTTTGGAATTAAGTACAAGCAAGGTTCACAATCTCGAGCCATGCTAGTGTTTTGGTCTTTGACTAGAATGATATTGTTTCAATATCATATCAATATACCGATGTACGGTGTTAGTGGTAAATTAGAGGTGGAAAGAGGAAAGAGATGAAGAAGAAAAAGATAAGATAACTATATAGTTAAGTTCAATGTTGGATTACTACAATTTTGATGTTAGCTTGTATGGAGACAAACTACAAAACTAAAAATGACAACATTATCTCAATTTTAGCATGCCAAGGACAAGGAGTATCGAGTGTTGACATGAAATGATACTCATCAACGTGATTGACACGACATAGGAGACATTATCTCAGTGATTAGTATTGAGTTTCAAGAATTTATCAGAACGATATATTTCGCTTGACACGGTAAGAGATTTCAAACCATGATACAAGGGTTAATAAAAGTCTTTGCTTCAAGAGAAGAATGACTAGGAGATTAGTATCATGAATGTTTTTCAAAGAGAATTGTTTATTAGGGTGATCTTTGTGATTAGGTACACAGGCTAGTTAAAGGCCCTTTGCTTTCAAGAGAAGAATCACTAAGTGAGGTACAGACTATCTCTTGTAGTGTGAAGATTAATTCATGATGATGACAAATTAAGTCATATCTTTGGGCTCTCCCAAGAGATGGATGACTCCAAGAAGGTGAAGCTTCAGGTGTTGACTTTTAAAGTACTTGGGTTAACATTTTTTCTAGATTGTTTCATACTTTTTTTAGGATCTCTTAATGTTAGGGTATAAGGGGCTTCCTTCGTTACTTGCAGTATAGGTTTAGATTTTTAAGAATGACATATGATTTTCTTTCCTTTATATTTTAAAGTAAATGTATTTTCCCTTCCATCATTTGTTATAAAGAGATCATACAACCACTATCTACTAAGGATGATATAGATGGTGTTCAAAGGGAGAATGTTAAATCATGTTTAATCAGTAATGGATATGAGTTATACCTCTTTTTGTGATGCAAAGTGATTCTAGCCTACCAATGCATATAAAGATTCAGTTGAGGTTTGGTGTGAGTTGGATCCTAATAAAGGTCTTCATGGAAATAATATCCATGCATGTCCCAATATGTATGAAAATTTTACATGTTTTGTCAACAAATGAGATGTATGGATGAGAAATATTAGTGTCATTTCATGTGTCATCTAATATGGATGAAATTAGGTATCTTACTGCGATAAATGAGTATCTATTTCATTTTCTTCTTTGTTTGATATTTCAATGTAAATTCTAAAGAATGAATATCTTTATTCCATTCCTTTCTATAAAGAAATTTAACATTTTGATTTTAGAACCATTGCCACCTGTATATAGACGACAACTCTATACAAATTGTTGTTGTTTTTTTAGATGCCCATGATAAAGGTATTGAAAGCATTTAGTTTCTAAATTGACTAATTAGAGTTGACTACAATAGATGGTAGTAACCTGAAAGTTGTAGTTTTAATGATTGACTGAACATGACATTGAAGTCAATATGTGATGGGTTATGAAGTTCTTTTCAATAAGTTGAGCTTTTTGGCATTTAAGGGAATTACCATCTCGATACTTGAGGTGGAAGATCCATTTTGAGCTCACAACATTCATGGAGGCAGTTTAGAAACTGAAGTGCATGCTCCATTGCGAGAAAGGACATAAAATTTTGTAGCCATTGTTGCGCAGCAATCCACCATTGTTCTGTGGCAATTCGGATCTTTCACTGTGTATAAAGCAAGTTGTTTCAAACACCAAAGCTCTCAAGAGAAGAAATCAAGTGACATTTGAAGACATCATGCATAAATGTTACTAAAGAGGAGCAAGGTGTCGAGGAGCATCCTCACCAAGGTGGTGAGGATTGTAAAGTTACTGCATTTGGTAAATGAGGACAAATGATTTGGTTAGCTTCAAAGACTTTATGTTGGGGATGAATCATCATCAAAGGCTCTAAAGGTCAATAGAGATGAAGTGGGACTTAGAAAGTCATCCCCTGCTTTACAGTGTCTGGTCAGCATAGCAACTCATTGACTCCTATTGAGAACCTAAACCTACAAAATCATGCATGAGCAGGCACTGGATAGCCACTGGCAACTTGCTTGTTGGCGATGGTCTTAGATGCTTATTGATGGAAATATCATGTTGAAAGGATTATAGCCGGATTTGAAGTTGCAGGATACATGCTCAAAAGTGAATGTCAAGGCTTGAGCAAGGGCCTCCCAGACTTGTGAGAGCTCTAAGTAGTGTGAGAAACTACATCTTCCAAACTAAATAGTTATAAATATTAAGTTTGATGCATAGAAAGGATACCACGTTAATTGGCAGAGAAAAGATCTGCATCATGCTGCCTCAATTGGAGTTAAAAGAGAAATTTCAAACATTTTTAGAAGGGCTGGTCTTGGAATATACCAGATTAGGTAGTTTAATTTATAGAAAGCCAAAAATTAGGCAAATCTGCCATTTTCCAAACTACAACGGCTAAATTAAAAAAACAGATCTGATTAAGATCAGATATAGATTTGTTCTCCACACCAATTAACATAGATCGATCAAAATTTGACTAATGGAAATGGTCTGGGTAATATTCACAAGGAAATGAAGACCATAGAGTTACCAGTGGCTTATAAATTGCTTACATCAACTGCAGATTCCAACTATTAGGGATCCGTTTTGCATATATTGTTAATGTAGTAGGAAAGACACGTGCTCTTTTCCTTTCTTAATTATTAATGTTTCTATTATCAACTATTTTGGGGAGATGAAAAATTTATTGATTGGTAGAATTGATGTTAATACAGATAGGGAAACTAAGGGTGCATTTGGTTTGTCCCATTTTCATTTTCATTTTCTGGAAAACGCGCGTTTTTCGTTTTTTAGAAAATGACTTTTCCGCGTTTTTCGTTTTCTTAGAAAACGCTCTCATTTTCTTAAAAATGAACGTGGAAAACACAAACCAAACACGTTTTTCATTTTCTCAGAAAATGAAAACAGAAAACAGCGTGGAAAACGCAAACTAAACACCCCCTAATTTTTCCAATGTTTTATGAAAAATGCAAATTGTTGATCTTCCATGCAAATCCACATCACGTATTATTCAGGCATATATGGCCTTCAATCTATATATCTTTATATATTTTTCTTGCTTGAACTAGTGACTTGGTCAACCAAAAGAGTATGTTTCATCCATCTTCCTGCTGCAACCAAATGCTGAGTAAAATCATGTAATTTGAACATTGGTCATGTTTGAAGAAAGCAAACAACCAACTACAAGAACCTCTGAGTTGAACATGAACATTCAGCATTTCCCCTTTTTCAGGTGGAATCAAAAGGCACAACTTCCGTCGTGGGCCAATGACCCATGGCTCCAAAAGTCACAGAGCCTTGGGTTCAATTGGTGCCGGTACTACTCCTGGTCGTGTATACAAGGGAAAGAAGATGCCTGGTCGAATGGGAGGAAACAAAAACAAGATCAGAAAACTGAAGGTCGTCAAAATTGACAGTGAACTGCGAGCAGTCATGATTAAAGGAGCTGTTCCTGGTAAGCCTGGCAATCTTCTTCGAATAACACCTGCCAAAATCGTTGGGCTAAATATACCCAAAAGTTAGCACTTATTATCTTGTCAATGCAATCGTTATTATTATTTTCTTTGTTGAGAACTGGGTGGCTAATGTTTTATTTTTTGATATGAATTTTGTTACCCAAAAGTTAGCACTTATTATCTTGTCAATGCAATCGTTATTATTATTTTCTTTGTTGAGAACTGGGTGGCTAATGCTTTATTTCTATGAATTTTGTTCAACTTTTATTGGTCTTCTATGGACTTGGTTCTCTGTTTCATTTACGCAGATCTGGTAGGAGTTATACTCGCAGTTTAACCATGCAACTTCTTTGTGTTACAAACATGGTTGCACACAATTAATATGGTTTACCCTCTCGCTCTCATGTTGCCTGTAGTACGCCCACTGCTTGATAGATGTCGTATTGTTTGACGATGAGGATTGTAAACAAAATAACCACCAAATTTTGTATTGTTAAAATTGTTTGATAAGGTAATTGAGTCAGACCGAGTATAAAACTTAATGAAGGTGCCCAAATGATCATTCTGTGACAATGGCGTGGTCAGCACAACCCCGTTTGAGATATTCAATTTATACTGTACTCATAACAAATTAAGTTCTACAATAATAAAAAAAAAATCAAGAACCAGCATAGGGGAAAAGAAAAGAGTTTGATTTACATATATGCACATACACGACAAAGATCTGTAATGGAAAAAAAAAAAATGAAAAACAGTCTCTAAATTACTTCTCTATAGTTTATGTTTATTTGCAGGCACCGTTAGTTATATCGTCACTAATCTTTTACATTCTCCTTTGAATTTGTGAGCTGAATTGATTTCAGCAGTTTCACTTGGTTCTCTCTGTACATGTTAGCTGATATGAGTTCATTACCTGACAAAGGATGATAGCAAGGTCTCAAGCTGTTCCTGGTCGAGCCCATCCATGTCCCTGACCATGGATCCGTCCTTGTAGATCGTAAACACCGGCACAGAGCAACCGTAGTCCCTCAAGGATGGGTGCTCATCGATCTCCAACTGCAAACACTTTGCAGTTTAATTCAATAGGAAAACGTTCGACAAATTTGACTGTGGACGACACCAAGTAACAATTCACCTTGAGAAAGTTAACACTAGGATATTTCTTTGACATTCTCTCCATGAAAGGAATTGTCTGCCCTGGAAGCTCACTTAGATTGTTGAAAGATAAGGAAACACACACCCCTGAAAATTAGTCAACACAAATGTCAACAACTAAAAGAAAAAGGCAAAAAAAATTATTTTGAATGAAGGGAGAAACTCGCCTGGTGCAGTAATGAGCTGTTTGAATTGATCTTTGCTCGTGACATTGGTAAAATTGTTGGCAAATTTATTATGATCTTGGCCTTTCGGTTTCTTGAGCTGCTGTTGTGCCTCGACCAAGGCCTTGCCCACCTCCTCATCTCCTGGAAGCTGTTGAACCAAAGCTTCATAATCTTGCACCGATGCTTCCCATCTCTCAAGCTATATAAACGCATGCAAACACGACGACCCACCTCAAAACCATGCATTGATTCTCCATTTTCAGACATGCATGGCACAAGCTGAGCTAGATTACCTTGGCATTGCAGTCAGCTCGTCTAAGACGAGCTTTGGCGTAGGAAGGGCGCATGATTAGTGCTGCATTGCAGTCTTCGATGGCCTTCTCCCACTGGCCAAGCTTCACTCGGCACGCCGCTCGGTTACAGAGTAGAATTGCATTCTGGGGGTCATGATCAAGGCCTTCGCTGTAGGCCACAGAAGCTTCGTTAACCTTCGATGCCTTGAAGAGATCGTTGCCTGCCGAACGAGCAGACGCTACTGCCCTCGTCTTGCGCGCTATGGCGTTGCCTTCCCTACTGCTCGGGTCGAGCTGCGCAGCTTTCTGGGCTATCGCAACCGCCTCGTCGAACCTTAAATGCAAGAACCGACGAAATAAATGTCTATTTAGTTCATGAGTACTCAGATAACGCGAGCACTCAGCCCTCACCTGCCAGCAGCCATTTGAACTTGTGCTCTCACTGACAGCAGGTAAGCGGTTCTGGAAGGACCAAAGAACTTGGCAGAGGCATCGATGTCGAACTTGACCGCAGAATCTAGCGTGCTCTCTGCCTCTTCCTGCTTGCCGAGTGCAAGCAGAGCCTCCACGTTGGCACCCAAGATCTAGAGAACAAAGCCAGAGAGATCTAATCTAGTTCTGGAATCTAATGCAATCGTATGATATCGTGGAGCAGAAGAGGATTGAGAGACCTGCGGATCTGCGTCAGCACCAGAAGCCACAGCCGCTCGCGCTTCCTTCAGCATCGAGTGCCAGTCTCTTTTCTTGCGCGCTTCTACGCTCTGGGAGAGATGGCCTTGCAGTCGATAGGCTTGCGCCATGTCCTGGGAATTCGCCTCTCTTTTTGCCAATTTGAAGTGATGGATCGCCTTCTCGGCTTCCCCTAATCTGCGGCCAACTTTCCAGAACGAATTTAGTTGGAATTGGCAAGTGTGGTTGTCGATGAGGAATTTAATCGAGTACCTGAGGTACAAGGTGGCCAAACGGCGGTGCGCCCGGCCATAAGACGGGTCTATTCTCACCGCCTCCTTGCATTCCGCGACGGCCTTGAGGAGCTGCCCCATGGCCATCAGCGCCGCCGCCTTGTTGCACCAGTACGACGCCTTGTGAGGGTCCATCACGATGGCGCGGTCGTACAGCGCCACTGCCTCCGCGTACCTCCCGTTCTTGTACTCCTCGTTGCCCATCTCCTTCAGCTCCTCCGGTTCCAGCCTCTTGGACAGAGCGCGGCAGAGCACCTCGGGCGGTTGAGGATCCTCTTCCTCTTCATCTTCCTCGTTGGTGCTTGGAGGGGCCATGGAGCCGGCGTTGGGCCGGGGCCTGTCCCTAGTAGCCTCCTTCTCCCCGTCCTTCTCCTTAGACGTCTTCGGCAAATAGTCGAGGACGTTGCGGTTGGGCGTGGTGGCGCCGGGGGCGCGTATGTTGCCGAGGTTGCCGAAGACCATGACGTTGCCGGAGGAGGCGCGGACGAGGGTGCTGCTTCCTTTGCTCCGCTGATGGTCGTGGATCAAGCTGTCGAGTTCCCCAGACAAGCCCAGTGGACCAGGTTTTCTGCCGCCCGGCGCCGGGCGGCCGGAGGCCTTGACGTAGCCACCGCCGGAGGCGGCGGCCTTGGGCATGGAAGGAGCCGGCGTGGCACGGACATTGGGTGCGTTGGTCGACTCCAACATGAATTCCTCATCAAACGTGGAGCGGCGCCGCTTGGGGTCGACCGGGGAGGCCCTGGTGCTCTGAGGGGCCGACGACGACTGCAGGGGGCTCAAATTCGGGTCCGCTGTCCCGCGGCGGAAGAAGCTGTTATAGAGGACGGAAAGGCCGCACCCGGAGACCTTCTTCCCGTGCTCCTCCTCCATCATAACAACATCAACAGCAATGGCGGTGCAGAGCTCCAACAATTATTAAACCATCGACGGTAATATTGGAATCTCAGCGAATTTCACGACGGAGGAGGAGGCGGAGAATGCCTGATCAGGTTGACCTGAGTTGCATTGCACGGAGAAGAAGAGATCAGAAAGAAAAGAGGAATCAGAAGAAGAGGAAGGAGAAAAGTTGCGTTACGTTGGGGTGTGCGGGAGAGCGGAGGAAGCGGGCGCGGGAGTCATTTGGTTCTCTATTATTAAATTGAGAATGGCATGAAGTCTTTTAATGTAATTATTTCGTAATGGGGAAAAAGTTAAGAAAATTTTGGTACTCGAAATTATATAAAGACATAATTTATATGTGAAGAATGAAGATATACCATACCAAATATTTATGAACAAGTTTGATGTTTAACTTGGTAAGAATTTATTTATATTCGTTCAATATACACCAGATCAATTAAACAAATAAGTTTGAATAACTCGTTAAATTAAATAAATAAGCTTTAACATATATATGTAAGTGCAAATGGCTAAGACATGAGGGAGGGTATGCTCGGTTACATCGAGTTTCGACCCCAAGACCTCATGTGACAATACCCCATGTCTTAACCATCGCACCGCCCCGAGGGGACAATATTCATTTGTGAACAATATTCATGAACAATATTTATGAATCATATTCATTAATAAAAGAATTATCAATATACTAAATAATTAATAAAATAAAATAAAATAAACAAATAAGTTTGACTTATCAAACTCAATAATCAATCAAATAAATAATTAAAAGTTTCAAAAAATCAAACAATCTTGAATTGAAAGTTCAATAACATTTATACGAACCAAACTCAAATCAAGCTCAAACCAAACTTAAATTGAGAGCTCGATAATATTTAAATGAACAAAAATCAAGTCTAACTTCAAATAAACTTAAGCTCGTAAAAAATAAATCAATCCAAGCTTGAAAATAATTTTAAAAACTTGATTCATTTTAAATTCAGCTTAGCTTCATTCGATTATCTTATTAAACAGATTTAAATATCCCAAAACTGGACTCAGTTCTTATTTACTGCCCTAATTTTTTTTTAGATATAAAATACTTAATGCACTCATTTAGTTTTTTTTTCAGCAATTGACGTCACGTTGTGAAATTATGAAACGACGAATCTAATTTTAAATTTCTCATGTATTTTTCGTTTTACCCTCTTGTCAACTATTGTGATACTGTATTTAAATGATGTTAGATTTTAAAAAATATCACAATGGTGCTGCGTTTTATATCACTATAATATTAATTTACAAACAATAGTACTATAATGGTATTACATTTCAAAAATCAATATCAAAGACAAATCCTAAAATAAAAAAATATTACTGTAATATTGATTTTTAAAATGTAACATAATTATGATGCTGTTTTTTAAAATCCAACCCAAGAATGGTGTTGTTTTTTAAATAGAACACCATAATACTTAGTAAAAGAAGTAAAATAAAATATAAATGAATCCTTAAAAAAATTATAAAGTTAGATGCACAACTTTGGGTCAATTGTAGTAGTTTTTTAAATTTTTAGTTAGACGCATCTTACTAAGTCTAAATCTTAAAACACCTTCTTTTCACCACTTCTCTTAATTCATATTTTAATCTACTTTCTTAAATCATATACAATCATATTATATTGGACAAAAGTTAAAAAGGGAATTTTTTTTATTGAACCACCGGGATGACACCATATTTTATGTTTTTTATATATAAAAAAAATGACATACTCCCATATATAATTATCTAGGAGTGTAAGTGAATCAAGTCACTCATGACCTATTCAAAACTCGATTTAATAAAAGTTCGTTTGAGCTCATTTAATAAGACTCGTTAAAATAAACAAATCAAGCTCAAGCTTCATAATATTAGGCTCGTTAGCTTGTGAATATGTTCGTTAAGTTCATGAATCAACTTTTTAATAAAAAATAATAATTTTGATATTAAATTTATAGATTTGACACTCTACTTGTGAAACATATATATTAAATTTATTTATTAGAATAAAATTATAAATTTTAATAAGAATATTATAATTTTTTTCTAAATATATAATTTAATTTTTAATGAATATTTAAATTTATAATTTATATTTATTAAGCTCATTTAGACTCTATAAAAATTCGAATAAGTTCATGAGCCATGAATATAATCATATTATATATATATATATATTATAGCAGCTACAATTTTATATATATTACGTAGTTGTAGCAACTAGGATTCCATGCTGCTACAACACATCAATTAAGAATAAAATTATTCGGAGCCTCTGAAAAAAAATTAATATTTTTGAGTTTGAAACATAATCGTTATGGATTCTATCCCATAATCAATTGTAGATCTCTGAATGAGTTTCGATTTGATATATTGTGTGTCTCGTAGTTCAATTCGAGTCAAAAGTTATAAGTCTCTCAAATATTAGGGTTTAATATTCACGTTAAAGCAGTTACAACTGTAGGACAACTTAGTTATAGTAGTAATAAAATCATAACTACTATAACGTGAATGCTAAATCTTAAACTTTGAGAGGTCATGACTTTTGACTCGGGTTGAACTAGGCCTAACCTCGGGCCGATTCCAGCTCATCCTCTCCAAAAATTGCCCATTGACGGTTAATCGCTGGTTCAAACCGGAGGTTCAAATTTTTTGATGATGAAGGGCCCCACACTGTTGGCATAGTGGAGGTCAAAGGAGGTCAAAGTCAAGGCGGTCAACGAGTGGATGACATCGACCGGTCCGACGAAGCACACCCCGACTGAGGATAAGGATCCGACCTACCGTCGCCTTCGACACGGGGAACAATCAAACAACCGATGCTTAAGGGAGAACGACGTGCAGAAGTCTAGCCGAGCGGCTGCCTTGCTCGGCCAGATAGCAGAGCCTAATATCAATAGAGTTCAACTTTGGCCGAACGGCTACCCCGCTCGGACTGACAGCAGGTCTCGACAGTGGCAGAGTGGAACTTCGGTCAAGCAAACAAAGGAGTATCGAGGTTCTTGTCGACCGGAAGGGGCACCAGAGTGGTGAATAACTGGCCGAACGACCAACCCGTTCGGCCTAGCGGTGCAACACATTGATATCCAGTGATATCCTTTTGGGAGTTGGTGCCGCCGACACCGGGCATGGACTGCCAAAAGATCGTA
Source organism: Zingiber officinale (assembly GCF_018446385.1). NCBI lineage: Eukaryota > Viridiplantae > Streptophyta > Magnoliopsida > Zingiberales > Zingiberaceae > Zingiber > Zingiber officinale. The sequence goes on from NC_055994.1 coordinate 140,121,127, forward strand.
CGGTGAAAGCTTCCACTATTACTTCAGAGATATGCTCGTCTTGTTAAGGTATTGTGTCAGGGACACTTTATTGACAAGTCTTTTCAGGGAAATTTTTGAGAAGCGTGCTCGCCTTGGGAAGCATGCACGCGCGCTACCGGAGCCCTATATAAAGGGGGGGTCCAAGAATCGACGGAGGTATGCGATATTTACTGTTTGCGCTACAGTTCTCTTGTTGCTCCGCTTCATTCCTTATCGCCGGTGATTGACTTGAGCGTCGGAGGGCCAACGCCGAGGACCCCTTTCCTGGCTCGGCACTGACGTAGTCTGTATTGCAGGTCCGCGCAGAGTCCACAAGAGGTCAGTGTGAGCGCCACATCCCCTGCTTTTCGTCCCTCAGACTTTCGGCAGGATTATATTTGGCGCCGTTTGTGGGAACATCACCTGCATCCGAGCCGAGAAGATGGAGGATGTTGGACGACTCACCACCATAATGCTCACTCAGGAGGAGCTTGAGATGCTCATTCAAGCCTGAGTAGCAAAAATGATCGAGCAACAACAACAGACGCTAGCCGATCGACAAGCGCCACAGCTTGCAACATCGGCGGCCGATAGGCGAGCGAGGCAGGAAGACCGAGCAGAGCAAATCTTTATATGGGGGTAGAACAAAAGGCCGACTGACACACGGGGGAGGCATTGCCTGCGTCGATCCCCTTTCATCGCACCCTATTTCAAACCCCCTCGGAGATAGCTTAGGTGCATCAAGAGCGGGGATCATCTTCGGATAATGCTCCCATTCGGGATGCACAAAAGGCAAGGCACCCCGGAGCAACATGTCGTCCGAACGGATCAACTGACAGTTCTCAGAGATCTTACAAGACACTCTACCCCGACACTATACCCCGTTGGCGATCTGGGCATACAACGATCGACCGATCCAGATGATCATTTGAATCGGTTCGACAATGAGGGCACGTTGCACCAGTATACAGACGGAGTGAAGTGCAGAGTCTTTCTCACTACGCTCTTCAGATCGGTGCAGCGCTGGTTCCGAAGAATGTCGGACGACTCAATATGAAGCTTTAAAGATTTCCAAGCCGCGTTCCAACATCATTTCGCTAGCAGCCGGCGCTATCAGAAGACGAGTGTCAGCCTCATTGCTCTAAAACAAGGGCCCAAGGAAGCGCTCTGAGCGTACATCCAGTATTTCAACCAAGTGGTCATGGACATCCCCTTAGTCTCGTCCGAGACAATGATGAACGCCTTCACTCAGGGGCTCCCCGAGGGAGATTTTTTTCGATCGCTCATCAGAAAGACACCCAAGGACTTCGACCATATGCTCAAGAAGACCAATGAGTATATAAATATGGAAGAAGCCTAAGCGGCTAGAAGAAAAGAGGCGCGGATCGAACCCTCTGCGCCGACTGAGAGCCGACCATCGAGCAGCCATCAACCGCCCAAGGGGCCAGGGGTCGAAGGAGCGCAGCCACACCAGGAGACCAGGGCACATGCTGTACAACATGTGGCGTCTGGTCGACCGAAGACGTCAAAGGGCAAAATATGAACGCCAATGTTTTGTTCTTTCCACCAGTTGGTGACCCACAACACGCGTGATTATCGCGGCCTGGGACCAATCGTCAGCCAACCGGCTCCACACAGATATCGCCGCTGATCTCCTTCTCCCGATCGGCGACAAAGGGTATTGATCGACCGGGCGACGAGAGGAAGAAAAAAGAGAGCCCGAGCGCCATCACCAACATTAGCGGAGGGAGGACACCGATCCCTCTCGAGTCCTGGCCAAGCGAAATAGATCATTCGCTCGGGAAGAAGAAAACATGAACAACGCTTCCCAAGGAGAGATAGGCATAATCGTTGGAGGGTTGATCGGCGACGACTCCAACAGAGCCAGGAAGTCATACGCTCGGCGGTTAGAGATCCACGCCGTGGGATGCAGTAAGGAGAAGGCTGAAGGGCCCCAGATCAGCTTCGGTCCCAGCAACTTGGAGGGGGTGGAGATGTCCCACGATGACGCGTTGTTTATCAGAGCGATAATTGCTAACTACATAATTCACCGAACTTCTATTGATACAGGGAGTTCGGTGAACATTATTTTCAAGAAGGCGTTAGATCAGTTATAAATTGATCGAAGCGAGCTGCTGCCCATGATGACCTCACTGTATGGCTTCACAGGGTACGAAGTATTGCCACTCGGATAAGCCAGCCTGGCCATCTCGCTCGGAGAAAAGCCACTGAGGAGAACCAGGACCACCAACTTCATCGTGATGGACGCGACGTCGGCCTACGATGCCATATTGGGCCGACCGACCCTCAACGAGTTCCAGGCAGTAGTATCTACTTACTGCCAAAAAATCAATTTCCCGGTAGATGATCGGGTTGGCGAATGCAGGGGCGATCAGTTGGCTGCTCGGTGGTGTTACGCCGAGATGATCAAGTCTGAGGCGAGAAGCGCTCGGAAGACTCCGCGACTGGAGGTAAACATGATTACTGAAAACCCCCTACCTTGGTATACGAAGAAAAGGAGGAGGTCCAGATCCATCCCAGCCGAGCGGAGGCAACAACCTTCATTGCCACCGACTTGGAGGAGGAGAAGAAGGCAGAGCTGGCCACCTACCTTAAACAAAATCATGATGTGTTCACCTGGTCGACACACGAGCTTCCCGACATCTCCCCGAGCGTGGCTCAGCACGAGCTTCATGTCCGACCGAACTCTCGACCGGTAAAGCAAAGAAAAAGAGACTTCAGCGCGGAGCAAAATGTGATCATCCAGGTGGAGATAGAGAAGCTGCTGGAGGTCGGCCATATTAGGGAAGTTCAATTCCCAAGCTGGTTAGCCAATGTTGTGTTAGTCTCCAAGCTGAGTAACAAATGACGGGTCTGCATCGACTTCCACGATCTGAACAAGGCTTGCCCAAAGGATTTCTATTCGCTACCCAGGATAAACCAAATGGTGGACTCAACGGCGGGCTGCAAGCTGATCTGCATGCTTGACACGTACTAGGGGTACCACCAAGTACCGCTCGCCCGTGAGGACCAGGAGAAGGCTAGCTTCATTATGACCGATAGAACGTACTGCTACAACGTCATGTCGTTCGGACTCAAGAATGCTAGAACCACTTACCAGAGGCTGATGAACAAGGTGTTCCAACGGCAAATCAATCGTAATATGGAGGTATACGTCGACAACATATTAATTAAATCCCTTCGAGCTGTTGACCTATGCGCAGATATTAATGAGACTTGCCATATACTGAGGACTTATGGGATAAAACTGAACCCTGACAAGTGTCTATTCGACGTGAAGAGTGACCGCTTCTTGGGCTATATAGTCATCGAGCCGGGCATTGAAGCCGATCCGAGCAATATCAAAGCTTTATAAGACATGCTGCCACCTCAGAACTTAAAGGAAGCTTAAAGGCTGGCTGGTCGAATCATGACACTGTCTAGGTTCATATCCAAGTCGTCCGATCCGAGCCTGTCGTTCTTCAAAGTGCTTCACCGAGCCATGAAATTCCAATGGGACTCCGAGTGCAACCGGGTGCAGGAAGAGTTGAAGGAATATCTAAACTCTCTGCGTGTATTAGCCAAACCAGTTGTTGGTGAGTCACTTTGGGTTTATCTATCATTCAACGAATATGTCGTTGGATCGACTCTGTTTAGGCAGAACGACCAAGAGCAACAGCCTGTATATTTTTTGAGTCATATATTGAAGGATGCTGAATCTCGCTACACCGGTCTCGAAAAACTAGCATATGCTTTGATTCTCGCCGCTCGGAGGCTTCATCCGTGTTGGTGCAATCGACCTTCAAGATTTTAATGTCCGACAAATATGTTTAAGTAAGTTTAATGGAGCTTGATTATGGGAAGTCCTAGTCGTGGCTAGGCAAGGGTGGGAAGTCAACCGAGTGACTAGTCCTAACTACGGTTAGGTAAGGGAAGTCCTAGTTGTAGGCTAGGCAAGGGAAATCTTGATATATTTGTGGAGGCCAAGTGGATTCAATAGGTCTGGAGGACCTGATCCCTGGGTAGCCAAATATTGAGTCTTGGTGAGTGAAGCCAGGTGGATAAAACCCTAGGGGGTGGTAACCTTGTATTCTGGTAAGTGAAGCCAGATTGTGAAAATCCTAAGGGGATATAACCTTAGGTAGCGAGAAGTCTCGGAGGAGTAAAATCCAAGTAAGGTTGATCAGATGGTTTCCTTTCGACCACGCGCGGTCAACTGGACCAGCGGATCTTGGTGATTCTAAGTTTAGTTTTACCATAACATTCTGTATTACTATTATTGCTGCTGGCTAATGTAGTATTGCAGGAAAGGCCTTGGTGGATCAGGTGATCAGACACTGAGCAGAGAAAGTCCAAACAAGTCTGGAGGATCAATGTTTGGCAGGTAAGTTGAGGTAAGCAACTGGAGGAGTGACAATGAGGTCGTGTTCCTGAAAGGAATAACCTAAGGTCGCTGATCCAATTGAAGAAACCGGGAAGGTTTCCAAGTTGAGATCAAGATAGTTGAACTATCAATTATCATTACTCATGCAGTTTATATATTACTGTGCTAATCTATGTTTTGTAGGAAAATACTATTTAACTCTATTTTGTAAGTTCGGCTTGATCGGTCGACCGAACAGGAGGATCGGTCGACCGAACAGGAGGATCGATTGACTGAACCAGACTAACTCAGAACAGACACAAGTTCAGACCAAACCAGAGCGAATTCGATCAGAGCTTGATTGGTCGACAGAACCAAAGGATCGGTCAATCGAACCCTGATGATGTGGCACAAATCAGCTCGGTCAGAAGCAGAGAAAGAAGCTAAGTTGATCGGTCGACCGAACTAGAAGATCGGTTGACCAATCGATACCTCATCAATACAACATTAAGTGCGAATCTCAGCGAACAAGGAAATTATCTGTTCGATTGACCGAAAAAGGTGATCGGTCGACCAAACACTTCAATTACAGTAAATGTCGAAGATCGAATCAACATCAAACTCAACGAAGATGGAAGGAAGCTGGTTCGGTCGACCAAACCTGGGGATCGGTCGACCGAATGTCGACGATTCTTATAAAAGAGAGCTCGAGGTCTGAGGCTGAGATACGGATTCTGATCGATTAAAAGTTCATCTCTGCACAAGCTACTTGCGCTACAAGTCTTCTGCACATCTTCAAGCAAGCAACACCATCCGGCCGACCGAGCTTCATCTTCTACTCTTGTCAGTATAATTATTTAAATCTTGCATTGTATTTGATTTAAAAAGAAGATAGTAGTCTGTTACTATCTTCTATTTGCATTTGTACGATCTGCTTCTTTTCGAGGATTTCGGAAAGAAGAGTTTTAGTGGATTGTCCATCGATATGGTCAAGGATCGCGGGCCTTGGAGTAGGAGTCGATCTAGGCTTCGAACCAAGTAATCGAACTGAGTCTTTTACTTTTCGCTGCATATTCTAATTGTCTTTAAAATATTAAAAGAAAAGTTTTTAAAAGAGTGCGATATTCACCCCCCCCCTCTATCGCTCTCGTTCGATCCTACAATCCGTACTTCCTAGCGCACACAATCATCGTGCTAACTAACAGTGCCCTAGGGTGAGTCCTTCTCAACCCGGAAGCATCAGGAAGGATAATCAAATGGACGACTAAGCTAAGCAAATTCGACATTCAGTATCAACCTCGAGCAGCAATCAGGGCTCAAGCCTTGGCGGATTTCGTCATAGAAGTCCAAAGTGACGAGCCGGTGGCAACATGGAAGATATATGTGGACGGCTCGTCCACTCGGTAAGGTAGCAGAATCGACATACTGCTTATCTCACCACGGGAAGACCGGATACAACTCTCCATTCGGCTGGACTATCGAGCCACTAATAACGAAGCAGAGTATGAGACATTGATAGTCGACCTTCAGGCAGCTCAGCATGTGGGAGCAGTTAAAGTCCTCATCCACTTGGACTCCTAGCTTGCTGTCCAGCAGCTATCCGGGACATTCGAGATAAGCAACGCTCGGCTAAGGCTCTATGCAAGGGCTTTCGAGAAGCTGAAGGCCAACTTCCAAGAGGTCATTATATAGAAGATCCCCCGATCGGAGAACCAGACGACGGATGAGTTAGCGAAACTAGCCAGTTCGTTGACGCTGATTGTCATAGGTCAACCGATCAAACAAGTCTCGCTTGTGGCGCATATCAACCGAATGGAAGGAATAACCTCCCCGAATGACTAGAGGACAACTTTGACGGAGTTTCTGCGCTCTAGAGCTACACCTTCCGATCCGGAAGAAGCTCGCTTATTGAAGAAGAGGGTCGGGAGGTTTACCTGGATCGGGGACCAGCTTTACAAGAGAGTTGTCCATTTAATTTATATTATAGATAACATGGTGTGTGGTGCCACAGAAGATCATGTTATCAGTTCCTTATAAATTATAAATAGTAGCTCACAACCAAGATGGATTGGAACAAACCATTGGAACGGTTGTAGTGTAATTTGGTACTAGTCTGTCTTGACTATAAAATTACACTTGTACACTATGTGTGTATTGAGCAGGACCGTTTGAGGTTATTTGATTTGTACATACTACATAAAAGAACAGAACCTCTGTTATTATGGATGTGCGTCCTCTTAATCCTTATATAATAACAAACACGTATACTTAGTATCTATTTCTTTAACTTATCAATGGGTGAGATTTATTCGTTAAATCAATAGGCCCAATGAGTTGGAAAATAGTACTATTTATATAGTGTATTATTGATTATAGAAAGAATCTGTGTCCTAATTATTTAGGATGATGATGTCCCCTTGAGAAACTCATAAGGATTATCATATAAACCCTGCAGGCGGACTTAGTCCGACATGATAATAAAGTTGAGTGGTACTACTCTTGGAATCAGCTGTTAATTAATTGAGTTGTCAGTAACTTATTTAATTAACGGAGATATGATATCTTAAACACGGGGAGATTAACACACTCATGATAAGAAGAAAATCATATTATAATATGGGATTGGTGCGGTAGTTCAATAATAACTCTTTAGTGGTATGAATTATTATTGATGGACTTGAGTTGGGTGTTCGGGCCGAACACAGGAAGCCCAAGCCCATCAGGAGGCATAAACCAATTCCTCCTCTAGGTCCCTGTTGTAGCCTCTATATAAAGCCTCGCATCCACCCCAACATAATTCGGTTATAAAAAGGGAGTTTTTTTCTAAACAGAATTCCATTATTTTTCTTTCTTTGTAACCGATGGCAAGGGTTATAAAAAGGGGAGGTGGCACCCCCTAAACATAAGTTTTCTACAACTCTCTTGTTTAGGATCGGCGACACAAGGTGGCAAGGTTCTCCTTCTCTCTTGCTTAGGGCTGGCGGCACAAGGTTCTCCTTCTCCACCTTAAGGCCGGCGGCACAAGGTTCTCCTTCTCCACCTTAGGGTCGGTGGCACAAATTTCTTCAAACTCCACCTTAGGGCCACGCCTTGAAGGAGAGGAAGAAGAGGAGAGGGTGCCCATCCTAGAGTCTCCTTTTGGTGGTCGGCGGGTTGGAAACAAAGAAGAGAAGAAGGGTGGTTTTTGTCTTAGTAGATCGTCGCCCACACGACATCCAAGAAAAGAAGAGGAATACAGCAGAAGATCAAGAGGTCTTTAGCTACAAAGGAAAGGTACAACTAGTTCTTTGATTCCGCTGCGTAATTAGTTTAGTTTTTTTTTGTATCGCTTTTGAATACCAACACAAGAGCCCAGCGATCTTGTACTTCGATCAAGGTATGCTTTGATCCATCAAGAACTTGCTTGATTGATCAAACACATGTCTGATCGAACATACGGGTTGCTAGGAAAAGTTCTGTACTTGTACAATTTTTGTACAGGGAAATTTAAACAGAACGGAATTCCAGCGCCTTCAAAGCAGCAGTTCGGCTAACGGCGTACCGGCAACGGATGAAATAGAACTATAACCAGAGAGTGATCCCAAGGTCCTTCCAGGTAGGCGATCTCGTTTGGAAGAAAGTGAAGGCGGTCGGCGAAGTCACCAAGCTCGAGGCCCCATGGGTAGGGCCTTTCAAGGTCGTGCACATGCTCTGTTCGAGTACTTACTATCTGGAGGATGAAGAGGGAAGGCAACTCGAGAGGCCATAGAGCGCGAATCATCTCCAACCCTACAGGGCTGGATGAGAGGTGCACGAGTGAATACTGTACTTTTTGAATTTTTTGTATGCCTCTCGAACGTAGGGTAAAATTTGAATAAAAAGTGAAGGCCTCTTGAAGTGCATCTCCCTCATCGATCGAGCGACGACCTTAAACCCGAGTTTACATATCAGTCAAGCAGTGACCTAAATGCGTGTCTCCATCAATAGTTGAGCGATGACCTTAAACGCGTGTCTCCACCAACGATCGAGCGATGACCTTAAACCCGAGTTCACATCAACGGTCGAGCGGAGACCTTAAATGCGTGTCTCCACCAACGATCGTGCCGCGACCTTAAACGCGTGTCTCCACCAACGGTCGAGTGGCAACCTTAAACCCGAGTTCACATCAACGGTCGAGCGGCAACCTTAAATGCGTGTCTCCACCAACGGTCGAGCAGCGACCTTAAATCTGAGTTCACATCAATGGTTGAGCGGCGACCTTAAACACGTGTCTCCACCAACAGTCTAGCGACGACCTTAAATGCATGTATCCACCAACTGTCGAGCGGCGACCTTAAACGATGTCGACATCAACAATCGAGCGGCGAGCTTAAACGCGTATCTCCATCAACGGTCTAGCGGCGACCTTAAACTCGAGTTTATATAAACGGTCGAGCGACGACCTTAAACTCGAGTCAACATCAACGGTCGAGCGGCGGCCTTAAACCCGGGATCACAGCAACGGTCGAGCAATGACTTTAAACCCTTGGCTCAGTGAGAAGACAAGTGTTGGCTACTCAAAAGCTTAAGTCTTCAAAATATAGTGATCGTTCGACACTATTTTTCAAGACGTCCCCGGGGCCGATCGACAATTCATAAAATCAGGACGTCACTGAGTTCAAAAGGGATCGGTCGGCTGGATAGACATTACAGACGATCGGAATTACGAGGCCACGAGTTCATGCAATGCTCAAAGAAAAGGGGAGTCAAAAAAACATTCAAGGAGATAAAATTTGTCTGAACGGATGAGCATTCATTAAGACTTCAAAATTCTTTGGATATTTTACAAGGACTCTCGTCCCCACTCAAGGTAGTCCAAAACATCATCCGATAACGCTGCAGTGAGCTTATCCCGATTGATAATGTTGCTGGTCAGAGTGGCCGATAGATAGTCTCCCTCGTGGAGCTGGTCGATCATCCCATCAATGGCTAGATCGAAGAGGCACAGAGCCCAATTGACGACCTTTCTTATTAAAACATCTGAGCAAAGGTAATTTTTCTTCATGGCCTCAAAACAGCTCTGCTCAGCATCTTGGTAGGTCTTTAAGGCCACTCGGGAGGCCTCCAGCTCATCCTTGGCGGTGGCTAGCACAGTGTCTTTGGAGGCGAGTTGGCCGCGAAGGGTTGTTTCTTCGGCCGACCGACTGTTCCGCTCAGCGACCAGGAAGTCCTCAGCTTCCTTGAGCTTTTGGGCGAGAGCCCAAGCCTCCTTATTCTTCGCTCGAGGTCTTCGATGGCCCGATTCTTTCGCGCATTGGCCAACTTAATTTTATTGTCAAAAGTGGTGACCTGCTTATTAAGCCAAGCCAGTATGGTGGCCTGCCCGGAGCTCTTCTCCCGTTCGGCCTCGAGCAGTTTATTGCTCTTCTCCAGGTCGACCCGCAGATTGGCCGCTCGACGCCTTCAGTTGCTTTACTTCCTCCTCCAAAAAGGTAAGCCTTTGGTATATGGCCAGACTCTCTGCCCAATACTACAAATAACAAGCGAATATAAGCATCTATCGGGAGTAAATTATGCAAATGTAAAACTTACCCCAGTAGACATCTGGGTGTGGTTATCCGCGAGTGCCCCCGGAGGCATCATCGCCGCACGGGATCGGGCATCCTCCCATATCTTGGCGAGCGACCCTTGGATGATGATCTGGTGCTCTGGAGCTCGGGACTCAGCACTGGATTCGCGCCACTCCTCGGTCGGGAGATGCAAAATCGTCGTAATGTGGCGTTGGCCGCTCGAGGCTGACTGTGCAGAAGTCGCCCGCCCGGACGACCATGATGAACAAGCCGGTCGGATGCCTGACTTCTTAGTCTTCGCCCTTAGTGGCAGGAAGGCCACCGACGGTGCGCAGACCATCCCTTGAGGCAGACCGGATAGGGAGGGCGTCCGATCCGACGACTCAGGGGCAGTGGACTCTTGGACGGGAGTAGGGGTCGACGTCTCCACCCGTTTGGTGGAGCGTACCCCGAAAGTGGTGGAGCGCGATGAAGGCTCCAATGGGTACCTCTTGCGCCTGATCAATGGCTCGGCCGAGGAGGCTGAGCCCGAGGCCCCCTCAACTTCAACAACCGACAGCCGTTCAGAAGGTTGGGAGCCACAGGTCGCTCCCACACTTGCTAGAGCGGGAGCCGCCTCGCTCTCGTCCTGCGGCTCCTCTTGCGAGCTGACCGACTGGAGGCCTTGACTCCCTAGTTCTTCGACAATGACCACGTTGATTGTGACATTCGATAGTTTCGCCTTACCGGCCAGACGTGTGCGCATCATGACTTCGGCTTCACAAAAGGAAGAAAAATCAGTTAGAATCAAAGAAAAGAGTAAAGTGGTCGCATCCTAGGCTGAACGAAAGCCAGTGCGGATCAGACTCAAGCCGAAGATATAAAGGACACCCTCCAGCGTCAACTTGTGGATGTCGTATTTCTGACCGGCCAACTGTTGGTTGGTCCTAGGAAGATCGTACCAGTTCCACTGTACAAAAATTTATACAAGTCCTGAACCTTTCCTAACAACCTATTGTGTTCTTTAGAAATTAAATTCGGGATCGTAAACGGAACTTAATATTATTGATTCTAAATTTAATTTATCCGTTCTTAATGGTTTAGACTTGGATCGTAAACGATACTTAACATTATTGATCCAAATCCACCTATGTTATAAATTCAATTAAATATTAATTTCTAAAATTGGCTTCCAAGACTGCATGGCGTAGACACTAGTCCTTCTTGGGTATGAGATCATCCACCACCGCCTAGACAAAGCCTTTTAAAGAAATCTAATATTTAATTTCCTTATATAACTCTAGGTTTAACCAAAAGGAACAATCAAATCACAAATTCGAAAAACAAAACAAAAGAAACACAACTTCGAATATCTAATCCGAAAATCTAGAATCTCTAGCCTCTAGTATTTGGAATTTATACAAAGAAAAACTAGTATGATGCGGAAAAGAATTACTAGTTATACCTTTCTTTGTATGCAACGACCTCTTGATCTTCTACCGTATTCCTCTTCTTATCTCGGACGTTGTGTGGGCAACGATTTACCAAGATGAGAACCACCCAAGCCCTTCTTCTTCCTTCTTGCAAGTTTCTACCAAGCACTTCTCTTTGGGATGAAGAGTTTCGGCCACCACTACCAAGCTCCAAGAGATGCTAGAAACAAAATCTCCTTTCTCTCCTTCTTCTCCTAGCTAGAACCGGTCACCAAACAAAAGCTCCAAGAGAGGGATAAAACCGGCTACTAAAGAAGAAGAGAAGAGGAGAAGAGCAAGGTCTAAGGCCACCACCAAGGAAGAGAGGGAGGAAAATAGAATAGAGATGTATTTCATGAAGGCACCCCTATCCCCTCTTTTATATTTCTTGGTCTTGGCAAATAAGGAAAAATTAAATAAAACCTTCCTTATTTTCTTTGCCACGAAAAGGAAAATTTTAATTAATTAAAATCAATTTCCTTTTCCTAACTATCATGGCCGGCCACCTCATTGCTCCAAGCAAGGAAAGTTTTAACACAAAATTAAAACTTCCTAATTTGTTCCTGGAAATTTTAAAATAAAAATTTCTCTAATAATTTTTTCCTTCACTGTTGGTTATAAAAGGAATTTTATAAATTTAAATCTCTCTATTAAAACATGTGGATGATTTCCAAAAAGGAAAGTTATCTTTAAAATTAAAATCTTCCTCTCAATCTACAAATAAGGAAAGATATCAAATCTTTTCTTAATCTTTTGTAGAAACTATAATAGGAAAATTTTGATTTTAAAACTCTCTTTTAAAATCATGAACATGGTTTCATACAAGGAAAGTTTTATCAAAAATTAAAATCTTCCTTTCAATCTCCAAATAAGGAAAGATATCAAATCTTTTCTTAATCTTTTGTAGAAACTATAAAAGGAAAGATTTAATTTTAAAACTCTCTTTTAAAATCATGAGGATGGTTTCATAAAAGGAAAGTTTTATCAAAAATTAAAATCTTCCTTTTAACTACAAATAAGGAAAGATATCAAACCTTTCACTTAATCTTTTGTAGAAAGCTATAAAAGAAAAGATCTAAATTTTAAACTCTCTTTTAAAACCATGGTATCCACATAAGAAAGATTTAAAAAATAATTTTTTTTTTAATTTAATATGGCTGGCCACACCAAGCTTGGATTCAAGCAGGGCCGACCACACAACATGGCTCATCCTTAGGATGGGTATAAAGGTAGGTATAGGTGGGTATAATACTTTATAAATAAGATGCTATGATAGGGACCGAGAGGAGGAATTGGTTTTGGTCTCCCGATGAAATTAAGCTTCCCGTGTTCGCCCCGAACACCGAACTTAATTTCATCAATAATAATTCATTCCATTAAATAATTATTATTGAACTACCGCACCAACCCTAAATTACATTTTGGATTCCTTCTTATTATGAGTGTGTTAGTCTCCCTGTGTTTAAGATGTCGCATGCCCACTAATTAAATAAGTTACTGACAACTTTCTTTAATTAATATTTTAGTCCAAGAGTAGTACCACTCAAGCTTATTGTTATGTCGGACTAAGTCCACTTGCAGGGTTTAACATGACAATTCTTATGAGCTCCTCTTGGGGACATTATCAATATAGATTACTAGGACACAGTATCCTTCTATAATCAACAACACACACTATAAGTAATATCATTTCCCAACTTATCGGGCCTATTGATTTATCGAGCTAAATCTCACCCTTTGATAAGTCAAAGAAATAAATACTAAATATATGTTCTTGTTATTATATTAGGATTAAGAGCACACACTTCCATAATAATTAAGGTCTTGTTCTTTTATTAAGTCAGTATAAAAAGAACTTACCTTAAATGGTCCTGCTCAATACACTCAGAGTGTACTAGTGTAATTTATCAGTCAAGATAAACTAATACCTAATTACACTACGACTATTCCAATGGTTTGTTCCTTCCCATCTTAGTCGTGAGCTACTGTTTATAATTTATAAGGAATTTATAACATGATCTTCTGTGTGTGACACCACACACCATGTTATCTACAATATAAATTAATCGAACAACTACACTTAACTTATAAATGTAGATATTTGACCAATATGATTCTTATTTCTAAGTAAATATTTATACAAAAAGCTAGGCTTTTAGTATACATTCCAACACCAACATCGAAGCTGCGTTGAGGTAGTCCGATCGGCTCTTGTACTTCTTCAATGGAGGCTAGGCCACCACGTCGAGCTGCTAGTGTGTTGGGAAATCCGGTCGCTCAGGAAAGCGTATGAAAAAGAAGTACTCCTTCCAGTGTTTGTTGGAAGTTGACATTTTGTCAAAGAAAACCAAGCCCGCTCGGACTTGGAAAAGAAAAGTCCCCGACTCGGACGACTTGGGATAATAAAATTAATGGAAGAGCCAGGGAGTGAGTGGAATGTCATGCAGGTGAAAAAGAACAACCACCCCACACAACAGCCAAAAGGAGTTCAACACAAGCTGATGGAGGGAGACTTGGAAGTATTTACACACGGAAGAAAAGGAGTGGATGGGAAACCGCAGACCGGTTGTGAAATGATCTTGAAAGAAGGTGACACAGCTGGGCGGCGGAGAATCTAGCCGATCGGAAGGAGAGGGCAAAAAGATTTCATAATCAGGAGGAAGCTCAAAAGCAGATTTTAGACTCTCAACATCGCCGACGTCGAACTGGGACTCGGTTGAAGTATACCAGAGCCCCGAGATGCCGACGGGAGGCTGCGATGAACTTGTCATTGCAAAACAAGAAAGCAAGAGAATGAACTTGCCGGTGGAATGGTCGTCGGAACACATAGACACCGAAAAAGAGGAAGATGAGGAAACACAGAAGCCGGATGACGCGAAAGCAAAAGGTCAACAGAGGGAGCTTACTGAAAATGGGTCGTCGGCGAAACAACGAAGGAAGAAAAATCGCCGGAGAAGAAGGGCGGAAGGTCATCGGAGGTCGAAGGGTGCACAGGAGAAGAGAAGGACTGTCGCCGGAGGCACTTGAAGATGGCAAAGCGTAGGGGAGGAACGCGACGCGACGGGCTTATAAGCCTCGGGGTTGGTCGACCGGAGTTGTCCGATCTAGGTCGCAGAAACCTAGGCCTAGATCTGATCGTTGAATTTAAACCGCCAAATGTCACATTGCTACCCTGTCACGTCAAGCGTGCAGCAGCAGTGGGCAGGACACATGGCGCATCACCACGGGTCGACATTTAATTATAGCATGGGAGCGCGCTCATTCTTAATGCGTAGAGATTTGCACGATTTCCCATAAATCTGGGTGACGTAAGCCTCGCTTGCGCTCGCCCAAGACAGTTCAAGCAAAGATTTTACAAGTGCAAACCTTCGTTGTGCCGATCGGATTGAGGGAGCATATCTACAGTCGAACGACAAGCTTCAACAGGCCGATCTGTAGGGAATGATCACATCCCGATCAGAAACCACATAGTGTTGAAGGCCAATCGGGAGGAAATCTGCTCAGACAATTGTCCAATCAGTCGGACTTATAACCTCCTTCAACTAGACTTGAGAGGGAAGCTTGTGATGCTGTGATGATGAAGGGCCCCACCCCACTGCCATGGTGGAGGTCAAAGGAGGTCAAAGTCAAGACGGTCAACGATGGATGACATCAGCCGGTCGGGAGAAGCATGCCCTGACCGGGGTAGGGGTGTAATCGAGCCGAGCTGAGTCGAACTCTTGGATGTTTGAGTTTGGCTCGTTTATAATCGAGCCGAGCTCGAGCTTTATTTAACGAATATATTCATGGCTCACGAGCTTATTCGTGCTTTTATCGAGTCTAAACGAGCTTAATAAATATAAATTATAAATTTAAATATTTATTAAAAACTAAATTATATATTTTATAAAAATTATAATATTCTTGTTAAAATTTATAATTTTATTCTAATAAATAAATTTAATATATTTGTCTATGTTTTTCATAAGTAGAGTGTAAAATCTATAAATTCAATATCAAAACTATTATTTTTTTTATTTAAAAGTTGATTTATGAGTTTAACGAACATGTTCACAAGCTAACGAGCTGAATATTATGAAGCTTGAGCTTAGTTTGTTTATCTTAACGAGCCTCATTAAACGAGCTCAAACGAACTTTTATCGAATTGAGGTTCGAATAGCTCACGAGCGGCTTGACTCATTTACACCCCTAGACCGGGGATAAGGATTCGACCTACCGTCGCCTTCGATACGGGGAACAATCAAACACCGACGCTCAAGGGAGAATGACATGCAGAAGTCTAGCCGAGCGGCTGCCCCGCTTGGCCAGATAGCAGAGCCTGACATCGACAGAGTTCAACTTTGGCCGAACGGCTACCTCGGTCGGCCTGACAGCAGGTCTCAACAGTGGCAGAGTGGAACTTCTGTCAAGCAGACAAAGGAGTATCGAGGTTTTTGCCGACCGGAAGGGGCACCAGAGTGGCGAATAGCTGGCCGAGCGGCCAACCCGTTCGGCCTAGCGGTGCAGTACATTGATATCCAGTGATATCCTTTTTGGAGTTGGTGTCGCCGTCACCGGGCATGGACTGCCAAAAAATCATATGGCGAAAGCTTCCACTATCACTTCAGAGATATGCTCGGCTTGTTAAGGTATTGTGTAAGAAACACTTTACTAAAAAGTCTTTTTAAGGGAAGCTTTGAGAAGCGTGCTCGCCTTGGGAAGCATGCACGCGCGCTACCGGAGCTCTATATAAAGGGGGGGTCCAAGAATCGGCGGAGGTATGTGATATTCACTGTTTGCGCTATAGTTCTCTTGTTGCTCCGCTTCATTCCTCATCGCCGGTGACTGACTTGAGTGTCGGAGGGCTAACGCCGGAGACCCCTTCCCTGACTCAGTATTGACGTAGTTTGTGTTACAGGTCCGCGTGGAGTCTACGGGAGGTCAGCATGAGCGTCACATCCCTAACTTTTTATCTCTTTGACTTTTAGACAGGATCATCATTTCACCCGTTAGATATAAAATTTTTTACTCCATCTCTGCACGTACTGTTATTTGAGTTTTGAATCCTTCAGTCAATGTCAATGATGAATGAATCCAGTTCATTATTAGATGATTGTAACATTGTCAAAAGGTATACCCAAGATTTACAACTAAATTGTTGAGATCAAAGAATTTGAAAGGGCGAGGATGTGTACCATCTATAAACTCTTCTAAGTCATTAGCAATCTCTATATTTAAAGGTAATTTTTCTAAATCAAATACTTATTTTCATCTAATTTAATATAAAGAGACTCATTCATGAAAAGAAGTGATGGAAGGGAATTGAGATTAGGTTGAACGATTATTGACAGAGCAGTAGAAGCTGGATTTTGATGATTTATATTCGGATTTGGCGAGTGGTTGATGATGTCGGAGAAAAAAAACCATGCTTGCCGATGGGCGACAATGACTCTGGTATCACCAAGAGCGTTCTACAAGCGAAGAGGAGACGAAGTATTAAAAATCTGTAACTTCGTGTATTCTTCTGTTAAGGATTTCTCCGTATAATGCAGATTATATATACTCAGGTACAGTAGATTACCTAATTCATTTGACAATTAGGAAGATAAAATAAAAAGATAATAACCATCAAGTGACTAAGACCATGTTAACCACCGGCTATTATACACATTGCTTATCAAAATCCTACACCAGAGTCGAAGCTCCGACCATGGAACCGTATCGTTGTATTACCAGAACCGACGTAATGGTTGAGAACTCTGACGAGGCAAGGTAGCCACCTACAGGGCCCAGCTCCGGGCAGTCGCTCTTCTCCGCCAGCGGAACCGCCGAAGAAGAGCGGCCCACGAGGAACAGGTGGAACCGCCCAAGGCGCTTGATGGCCGCTAAAATCCCGGCACTGTCGGCCGCCTCCGCTTCCTCGAACCTGGCCGACCGCTCCGCCTCTGTGGAGGACTCCAAGATAGCCCTGAACTTGGCTATGCACGCCTCGTCTTGTTTGATGTCTTCTGGATTTGCAGCCGCGGGGCAGAAGCGGAGGACCGTAAGGGCGATCCCCGGGTGCTCCCCCATGCGCGCGCCGTAGGCGAGTGCCTCACGGTCATCGGCGCCACCAAAGAAGAGGACCGCGACAGTATAGGAGATCTCGCTGGAGGCGACCTGAGTGGTGCCACCGAGGCCTCGATCCACGAGGACGGCAACGGAGCAAGGGGCATGCTGGAGGACTCGCTGATTGACAAGGCGGTAGGCGTGGCCAATGGACTCGAGCCCGCCGTTCATCTGCTGCACCTTGTGGAAGGGCAGGATGATGAGAGCGGCGCGCTTCTGCTGAGCGCTGGCAACGATGTCTTCGTGGATGGTTTCGAGGTCTGAAATGGCCGTGAGGGGACGAACGGTGACGGAGCTAAGCTGGCGGTAGGTCTCGAAGGCGACCACCAGCTGGTCGGAGTTACGGCTGGCCTTGTTCCAGAAGGGGAGACCATTGCGGCGGACCTTGTGGACCATGGAGATTGAGGAAGAGCGCTCGGAGAGCTCCATGAGGTGCATGGCGTATACAGTCAGGCGGCGGCGGCCAGTGCCGCGGGAGGACTCCACCACGCTGATGATCGTGGGAATATTGCGGCTGCCGTGGAAGCAGGCGAGCATACGGAACTCGCTGTCCATGTCGCCCCTCTCCACTAATCGGTGCTTGTATGGAGGCGCTTGCCGAGCCGGCTTGTAGATGCTCATAACGATAGGGGTGGTGATGAAGGTGGTGAACAGTGCCATTAGCACCATGATGGCGAACGTCTCGTCATTCAGCACCTGTTCGATGAAATGATCGTGAGAACAAAGATTTGAACATATCGAAACAGAGTCTTAATTCGTCTATAGGGTTTTTGAGTCAAGCCTTGCGATCTCTGCCGATGTTGAGGACGATGAGTTCGACAAGGCCTTTAGTGTTCATGAGGAAGCCAAGCGTGACGGCTTCTCGGACGGGAACCTTCGAGATGAGGGAGGCGACAATGGTGCCAATGATCTTGCCGAGGCAGGCGTTGATGATGACGAGGGCGCAGAGAGCCCAGGAACGCGCGCCGCTGATACTGGCGACGTTGGTCTTGAGGCCGCTGGAGACGAAATAGAGAGGAAGGAAGAGGCTGGATACGAGATCCTCTATCTTCTCGATTAGCACACCAGCGAAAGGCCCGTCTTTGGGCACGACCACGCCTATCACGAAGGCCCCGAAGAGGGCATGGATGCCGATCGCGTCGGTGGTGAATCCCGCCGCGAGGACGATGACGAGGGTGGCGCAGATGTAGGACTCTTTTATGCTTCCCTCGTTGTGGGAACGGCGGACCATCCAGGCGAGAACCGGTCGGACGAAGAAGGCTGCGACGGCTACAAAGGCCAGTCCGGCGAGCAGAACCCAAAGGGTGACGATTGGGGAGCCAGAGCCGGAGAGGGCGATGGCGAGGGCGAGGAGGATCCAGGCCGCGACGTCGTTGACGGCAGCAGCGGCCATGGCCGTGCGGCCGAGGTCGGTGGTGAGGAGCTTGAGCTCCGCGAGGATGCGGGCAAGGACGGGAAAAGCAGTGATGGAGAGGGCGACACCCATGAAGACGAGGAAGGGGCCATAGCGGGCTCCCTTGGCGATGGTAGAGTGGAACACGACGGAGGTGCCGACGCCGAGGACGAACGGGAGGGTAATGCCAGCGACTGCGATGTAGAGGGCGCCCTTTCCGGTGCGGCGGACGGTTCGGAGGTCGAGCTCGAGGCCGACGAGGAAGAGGAAGAAGATGAGGCCGATGTTGGCGAGGGTGTCCAGCACCGTCAAGCTCCGCTTGGGGAAAACATTGTCCATGAACCTCGAGCTACGGCCCAAAGCCGACGGCCCAAGTAAGATTCCACCCTGCATCCCAATTCAAAATTGTACTATATTATATTATATTAATTAATTAATTAATTTAAAGAATCTTCACCATTCTCCTTGCTATTTCCAAATCTCTGACGTGAATATGTAAACGTGTGACTTGACTTGTCACGCAGTTGAAACAGACTTTTTAAGCTTCTTCATTTTATTCGTCCTTTTATTATTTTTTTTCTTCGAATTATTCATTTTTAAGTACATATAGCAATTCACACTGATATACGTGTTAATGCATTGGACTAGCGGACGATATATTTATTCATGAACATCTTTAAAAACCTGATTAAACTATGATTGTTAAGCAAACGTGCGTCTACTGAAAACTAAAATATCAGTTTGAGAGGTGTAATTCATGGGGGATTGGCGACGTACGATGATCTCAGCGATGACGCGAGGCTGGCGGAGGGGGCGGAGGAGGAAGGCGAGGCTGCGAGTGACGACGACCACCAGGCAGATCTGCAGGATGATGAGCGGCAGCGCGTGGTGGAGGGGATTGTCACCGTCCCACGACCCATTCGAGGTCACCGGTGGTGGCGCAGGGCACCCAGTACTGCCCGTCGTCGCCATGCTCCCGCGCCCTCTTTTTCTCTCTCGGCACTTCGACCAAACACCTCGCGAGTTGTCGACGGCCCCGCTTCGTGGGTCTTCTCGGTTTGCGATTTTGTATGTGTGCGTGGTCAAATTTAATTAATTAAGAAAAAATTCCGTGTGGATGCATCTGGCCATCGGCAAGTTTGAATTTCTCACTTTGATTTTTTAGAACCAAAAAAATGTTATAAATTTCTTGTGCCTTGATGTCAGCCATTGACAAAGATTGTTTTGCGTAGTCAATCAAAGCAAAAATTCATCAAAATCAGTAACATATTACTATATAGAAAGGATATTATTCTCTGTATCCTTATCATCTCCGAGGTCATTGGAATTTAAACCATTATATATATATATATATATATATATATGAGAGATCCACTCGTTAACTTGTTCCTCGAGTGTGGTTCCTTCATGCAATAGACTGGATGTAAATGAAATTATATATATACATATGATATTATATAAAAAATTGAAGATATTTTCTGTTTTTTTAAATAAATTTTTATATATTTAAGTATTCAAATTGAGCTTTCCAAACTACTAGTTGACTGGCCAATTAACTGAAAATAATTCAAGTTGATTAAGTAAAAATTCTCCCCAACCCTCCCTAAATATTATTCCAATTGACTATTAGTTGGCAATCACCTTACGGGAACTAATCGTTTGATTTATTTTTTTATTACAAAAGAGAATTTTAATTTGTAAACTTTATCTATTTATCTCTCCTCTCTAGTTAGTCCGGACAATACATTCTAGTAATCATGCACCCTCTACCTAAATCATGTAGGAATATATTTATTCCCTCGAATGATATGATAGTTAAAATATAACGTATTATTATATAAAATTTTAGAATCGAAATTTGACATATTCGAGTATATCTTTTCCATGTCTTATCACATGTACTAATGGTTAGTAGTCACCCGTGATTTATTTCCTCCGTATTGACCTAGAGACGAATTGACGGAGACGCTGGGGGCGAGCGAATCACTTTTTTTATGCCACATGTTAGGAATACAATTCGCGTCGATGGATATAAGGCGGTAATTAGATAGAGATTTACTTTTTAAAATGAGGAGTCGAATCGGGTTAGCGGAGCGTAAATCCCTGCGTCCCATGTAACTCACCCCACCTATTTGTCTTCTCAGTCATCATAATTTACCTCCTTCATATTTGTCATGAAGCAGACTGGCGAGGGCACTGGGGCCGAGCACTTTGCCTTTTTTTGCCATATGTTGCGAATACAATTCCCGATAGACTTGTTATAATAGGACAAGTGATCAATTCTCGACGGACACATGTTTTAGGAAAGAAAACCTCTCATTTCCTAGCCAACTTGGTGGTCGGCTAAAACTGACCCTATGATTTACGTCCCTTAACATAACCTAGAGACGGGTTGTAATGGGCGCATGAGATGAGTATAATTATCTTTTACTACCACGTTGGGAATATAATTAAATCTCACATTGAAAATATATATATATATAAATCATAGGTTTAGAGATAAGATTTGACAACCTTTGGACAGTTTAGTCCTAATTTTGAGTTTCACTGAAACTTTAGGTCAGACCGATGTCTATTGTTCTTTTTTTGGGGAATACGTCCTCACCTACTCCTCTCAGGAAAGTTTACCTTTTGTCAGATCGGTCCTTCAGACCGACTAGACTTTTGCTTAACGTCTGAGACTTCAGACTTCATGTCGGACGTCTGCTCCATGACCCGTCCAATCTTCCACCTGGTGTCCACGATCCCCAAGACTTCCACTTAGAATCCATGACCCTAGGATTTCGCTTGATGTCCTTAACCTGCCAAGACTTTATCTAGTCTCCTAGACCAGGACTTCGTTGCTTAATCGCAGCTAGGACTTTCTATAACCTAGGGTTATCTCCCCCTAGGACCTAAGGTTACCTCCCTCTAGGGTTTTCTATCTGCCTAGAATCCACTAGAACTTTTGCCTAAGAATACTTAGGACTTTTCTACAAGTTCAGTCGCACTTGTTAGATCACAAGACATCTTAATTTTTGAACCTTTTGTCATTATTAAAACTCAGGTCCGATCGTCTGGTAGCACTTTTCCATCCTAGGAATGAGAGGGGAACTAGTCCAACTGCTCACCTAAACTTTCATAATTTTGTTATTCTATTAAACCAAGATCTTGGGATCTCCAATCAACAAAGTTGGGTTACCATTATGAATGTTCTTGTTTGGAGATTTTTAATCTCATTCCTCTTGATATACAGTATATTTGATCTCTATTCAAACCTTTTAATAGTATTGTGTCATCAAAGAATATTATATCGTGACTTACCATTATACATGCTATCGTGTGCCCTTGTAATTTCCAATTGATTATCATAATGTATCATCAAAGGCATTCAACTTCTTCTGCGGCTTTATCTAAGGCTATAAATGTTGGTTACTACTCGAAACACCGTTCTGTTTCCCCTGTACAAAAATTTGTACAAGCACAGAACTTAACCTAGCTACCCATGTGCTCTACTGAAGTTAAACTTGGATTGCAAACGATGCTTAACATTATTAATCCAAGTTGCTCTTCAAAAGTTAAACTTGGATTGGAAACGATACTTAACATTTTTACTCCAAGTTTAACCGATGTGATCTTCCTAAGTTAAACTATATTACAGAAGTTGATTACATATCTATTTTAAAGATCGGCTTCCAGGTTAAACATGATGAGGCACTAGGCCTTCTTGGTTATGGGATCATCCACCACTTCCTAGACAAAGCCTTTCAAAGAAATTGGATATTTAACTTCTTACATTAACCCTAGATTTAACTACAGAGACCATAATAGAAACACAAGATCGAAACACAAAATCGAAATACAAAATTGATAGCACAAAATCGAAACATAAAATCGCTAGCATCTTGTGTTGGTGTTTCAGAATCCATGCAAAGAAAACCAACTAATTAATTCAAAGCGGAAACCATTAATTAGTTATACCTTTCTTTGTAGCTAAAGACCTCTTGATCTTCTGTTGTATTTCTCTCCTCCTCTTGGACGTTGTGTGGGCAACGATCTACCAAGATGGAATCCACCCAAACCACTTCTTCTCCTCCAAGACTCTCGAGCCACCAAGAGATGCTAAAATAGGGAACTCCTTCTCTTCTTCTTCCCCTCCAAGCAACCGGCCACCTAGGTACTTCTTGTCTTCTCCTTCTTCTTCTTCAAGCTCCGACCTTAGAAGGAAGAAAAGGAGGAAGAAGGGAATATAGATGCCGCCGGCCTTAAGGGAAGAGAGAAGGAGAGGGTCGGCCACAAGCAAGGCGAAGAGGAGAATAATAATATATGTTACACCATAAGACATCACCTCCTCTTCTTTTATAATCCTTGTTCATGGCAAAAAAAGGAAAGTTTTAAACATAATTAAAACTTTCTTATTTGTGGCCTCCCTTTAAAAAAAAAAGAAATTTTAACAACAATTAAAATATCTCTTTTCTAAATTTCCTATTATACATGACAATAAAGGAAAGTTTTAAAATTAATCTCTCTCTTTTAAATCATGTAGACATCTACAAAAAAGGAAAGATTAAAATTAAAACTTCTCTTTTAAATCATGGTTACCAAAAAGGAAAGTTTTATCAAAAATTAAAATCTCTCTTTTAAGGAAAGATTTTAAAATTAAAACTCTCTTTTAAAACCATGTGGATAGCTATAAAAGGAAATATTAAAATCTCTCTTTTAAATTCCCTTAGTAGATGACTATAAAAGGAAAAGTTTTAAACAAAATTAAAATCTTTCTTTTAAACATTGTAGATAACTACAAAAGGAAAGATTTTATCAAAAATAAAATATCTCTTTAAACCATTGTAGATAACTACAAATAAGGAAAGATTTTAACAAAATTTTGTTTTTAATCAAAAACTTACTTTTCCTTTTACTTTGGTCGGCCCCATGCTTGGTCACCAAGCATGGCTTGGCCACCAAGCATGGCTTGGCCATCCCCTACTTGGGCTCCATGAAGGACTTGGGTAAAAGTGGACTTTATGGATACAAGGCTTTATAGAGGTTACAACAGGGACCGAGAGGAGAAATTGGTTTTGGTCTCCCGATGAGCTTGAGCTTCCTGTGTTCGCCCCAAACACCCAACTCAAGTTCATCAATAATAACTCATACCGCTAAAGAGTTATTATTGAACTATCACACTAATCCCAAATTACATTATGGGCTCCTTCTTATCATGAGTGTGTTAGTCTCCCTGTGTTTAAGATATCGAATGCTCACTAATTAAATGTGTTACTGACAACTCATTTAATTAATATCTAGCTCCAAGAGTAGTACCACTCAACTTCATTATCATGTCGGACTAAGTCCACCTGCATGGTTTACATGATAATCCTTATGAGCTTCTCAAGGAGACATCATCAACCTAGATTACTAGGACACAGTTTCCTTCTATAATCAACAACATATACCATATAAATAATATCATTTCCCAACTTATCGGGTCTGTTGATTTATCGAACTAAATCTCACCCATTGATAAATTAAAGAAATAAATACTAAGTATATGTGTTTGTTATTATATCAGGATTAAGAGTACGCACATCCATAATAACAGAGGTTTTGTTTTTTTATGCAGTCAGTATAAAAAAAACAACATCAAATAGTTCTGCTCAATACACACATAGTGTACTAGTGTAACTTTATAGTCAAGATAAACTAATACCAAAATACACTACAATCATTCCAATGGTTTGTCCCAATCCATCTTGGTTGTGAGCTACTATTTATAATTTATAAGGAATTGATAATATGATCTTCTGTGTGGCACCACACGCCATGTTATCTACAATATAAATTAAATAGGTAACTGCATTTAACATAAATACAGACATTTGACCAATGTGATTCTTATGTTTATACAAAAAGCTAAGCTTTTAGTATACATCCCAACAATAAACTCACATTCCATAGTTGATCAAGCTATGCACGTTTATTTCATGGATTTCTATGAGACTACTCAACCACCAACGGTAAAGACATATCCACTGGTGGATTTAGAATTTTTTGTATCAGATATCCAATTTGCATCATAATAACCTTCTAGTGTCGTTGTATATCTTGTATAATGTAATTCATACTCTAAGGTGCATCTTAAATATTTAAGAACCCTTATTAATGTCTTTCAATGGTCATTATTTGGATTACTTACAAATCTACTTAATTTGTTGATCGTATGGGTAATATCTGGATGTGTGTATTTAGTGATATATATCAAACTGTCAATTATCCTCAAATATTCCAATTGGGATATAGGTTCACCATGGTTTTAGCCAAGTACAAGCTTAAGTTTATCGGTATTTTTACATGGAAAAGATCATATACATTAAATTTCTTTAGTATTGTCTCACTATAATAAGATTGTGAAAGAATACTTCCATCTAATATCTTATCAATCTTAATCCCAAATATAACGTCCACTATACCCATATCGTTCATATCAAAGTTTTTAGTCAACATCTTCTTAGTAGTCATAATTATATCATGATTACTTCTCACGATGAGCATATCGTCTACATATAGACAAATAATGACAAACAAGTCAGGTATGCCTTTGATATATATACATTTATCACTCTCATTTATTTTAAATCCATTTGACATCAAAGTTTTGTCAAATTTCTCATGTCACTGTTTTGGTGCTTGTTTTAGCCCATATAGTAACTTCACAAGTCCACACACCTTATTTTCTTATCTTGGAGCCACAAACCCTTCAGGTTGCTCCATATATAATTCTTCTTCTAATTCACCATTTAGAAAGGCTATTTTCACATCTATTTGATGTATCTCAAGGTTATATATTGCAGCAATAATAATAAGTACTCGAATGGATGTAATCCTTGTTATTGATGAATATGTATCAAAGAAGTCAAGACTTTCCTTTTGTTTGAATCCCTTTGCCACTAGTCTTACATTGTATTTTTCAATAGTTCCATTAGTTTTATATTTCTTCTTTAGGATCCATTTACATCCTAAAGGCTTGATTCCAGGTGGAATATCTACCAATTCCCAAGTATGATTTTGCATGATGAAATTTATTTCACTATTGACGACTTCTTTCAAAAAGGGAGCCTTAGGACTTGATAAGGTTTTACTTATTGTCCTTGGTTTATTTTCCAACATATAAGTTATGAAATCAAGACTAAATGAATTTACTATCCTGACCCTCTTACTGCGTCTTGGTTTTTCATTATTTCCATGATTATCTTTACTTGTAGTTTCATAAGTTTTTTTATTTAAACTTTCCTCTTTCCTATCTTTGCAAGGAAAGATATCTTCAAAAAATACAACATTCTTTGATTCAATTGTTGTTCTAACATGTACATCAAGGATTGTTGATTTGTACACTAAAAATTGATATGAACTATTATTATTGGCATATCCAATAAAAATGTTGATCCGGCGGTAAAAATCCGGAATCCCATAAGGAGTCAACGCTGAGGGGAGGTCAAAGGATCCAGTGGCTCGCCGGAAAAGGGCGAGCCGACCGGACTCAGAAGAAAGGGAAATCTGATAGTAAAAGGCACCCTGGTAGGGACCAGGGGTCCGACGCTCAAATAAAGCAGTGCGTAATGACCGAGCGGAAGGAGGTGCCGCCCGGACGGCGCAAAGAATCAAGGTCGTCCGGACGACGTTCATCGCCCAGGTACCCCAGTCAGACGGTGGGTAAAAGACGGGGACATCTTCTGACAGCCACACGCAGAATCCTACGACGGGTGGTCTGCCGTCCCATCAAAGAACATGCTCGGATTGTGGCTGGTGTCGGTAAGCTCTCCGACAAGTGCATACCGTGGTATGGGTTGCTGTACGCACCTCGGTGGGCATGCATCAGTTCCTTCTCCGTCCTATATAAAGAGGCTATTACTTCGCCAAAGGTACAATCTGACAACCACTTTCTCCACCACTTACCTTGAGCGTCGGAGGACCGTCGTTGGGGCACCCCTCCGGCTCGGTTTTGTTGCGGGTTCGCCGGAGCGAGGAGGCGCCACGTGCCCAGCGTCCGATGATTCCTTGGACAGGATCAAATTGGTGCCGTCTGTGAACGCTCCTGCATTCGAACAAGGACAATGGACGGCTGGGCGACAACACACGGTGGCGCTTTCAGCAGAAGAACTCGACGCTCTAGTCGAGATGAGGGCCGCCAAACTCATGGAGCAAAAACAAAAGCACGGCCGGAGCAACAAGCAACATCTGCGTCGGTGGCCGAGCCACCTCCGACCGTCGCATTCCATCGGGCCTTATTTCGCACCCCTGCCATACCAGGCCGAAGAGATAGAGGATCTTCCTCGGATGAAATGCCAAGGCGGGATGACAGGAAGGGAAAGCTCGCGGACTCCTCCCAGCGGATCAATCGCCAATTTTCGGAGGCTATCTACGAGACCTCTGCCCAAGCACTTCGTGCCTCCGACGATCGGCGAATACAATGGAACAACAGACCGGATGATCATCTTGGTAAGTTCGATAATACAGCCACGCTCCATCAGTACACAGATGGAGTAAAGTGTAAGTCTCCTTACCACCCTCTCGGGATCGGCTCAGCGGTGGTTTCGGAGGTTGCGGACGGATCCATCACGAGCTTCAAGGAATTCGAACGGCCTTCCTCCACCACTTCGCGGTGGTGGCGTTATCAAAGACAAGTGTCGGCTTATTCGCCATCAAGCAGGCCGAGAGAATCGCTTGAGGTTATATTCGATTCAACCAAGTGGCGATGGATATCCCCACGGCCACATCGGAGGCGATGATGAATGCCTTCACGCAGGCCTTGTGGATGGGGACTTCTTCCGGTCGCTCATCCAGCCGCCCGAGATTATGATCACATGCTACATCGGACCAGAATATATAAATGTGGAAGAAGCGTAAGCCGCTCGGAAAAAAACTCGGTAGGCGCACTGTTCATCTGCGGAAGCGACCGCGCTCAGCTGACCACCGAGGACCGAGGCGAAGCAATTCGATCCCTCACGCGGATCGCACAAAGTGGGCTGCTCGAAGCCAAAGAAGAGGTGGACCCCTATGTTCGCACCTTCCACGGACGGATCGCACAACACGAGGATTGCGAAGCCTTCCTTTGTGTCAATCTGTTCGGGAAAGCGAGCGGTGCGCCTCCCATCGGCGAGGCGTGGGACTCATGAAGTGGCGGACCCGCGGGGCGACATCAGTGAACACCGATCGGCACCGATCTCGGCGGGGAGAATCGCGGGCATCGGAGAATGGTCACGGCCAGTCCGCTCGGGAGGAGAAAATAGGAGCAATACTTCCGAGGCGAGATCAGCGTTATTGCTGGTGGGCCGGAGGAGACTCAACCAAGAGCGAAAGGCGGGCGTCCGCAGATCCAGCGGTGGTGCGGCCAAGCGGGCAAGTGGACGGAAATCACTTTCGGACCGGGGACTTAGAAGGAGTAGAAGTGCCCCATGACGGCCTTGCTCATTAAAGCGGTAATAGCAAATTACACCATTCACAGCATATTTGACACAGGGAGCTCGGTCAACATCATATTCAAGAAGGCGTTCGATCGGTGCAAATTGATCAAGCCATGCGACCCGCTCTACGGGTTTCACGAACGAAGTTCAGGTCGGACAAATCCGGTGGCCATCTCATTGGGAGAAGAGCCGCTCAGAGGACCGGGACAATAAACTTCGTGGTGGTCGACTCTCCTCATCCTACAACGTCATTTTGGGGCGACCGGAGAATTCCGAGCGGTTGTCTCAACCTTCCACCAAGATAAAGTTCCCGTGGAGGACAAAGTAGGAGAAGTGCGAGGAGATCAGCTAGCGGCTCGGCGGTGCTATATAGAGATGATCCGATCCGCTCGAAGGCGCCCCGAATTGAGGTACACGTCATAACCGAGAAACCTCCGCTTTAATTTATGATGAAAAGGAGAAGTCGGATCCATCAGACCGATCGAAGGCCCGACTTTTATCGCCTCGATCCGGGGAAGAGCGAAGGAGAAGGCGATTAATGCCTCAGCGAAATCATGATGTCTTCATCTAGTCGAGTTACCGGAATTTCGCCGACCCTAGCGCAGCATGAATTGCATGTCGGACGCTCGGCCATGAAGCGGAGAAAAAGGGACTTCAGGGCAGAATGCCATTATCCGGGAGGTGGAAAAACTTGAAGGCCGGCCACATCGCGAGTGCGGTTCAGGTGGGCGTAATCTTGGTCTCAAGCCGGCGGCAAGTGGAGGGTGCATCGACTTTCGAGATTTAAACAAGGCATGCCCAAGTTTCTATCCTCTTGGATAGATCAGGTGGTGGACTACGGTCGGCTGCGAATTAATTGCATGCTTGACGGCTACCAAGGATATCATCAAGTCTTGCTCGCCGGAAGATCAAGAAAAATTAAGCTTCGTAACGACACATATTGTTACAATGTGATGCCGTTCGGATTGAAGAATGCAGGGGCCACCTATCAACGCTTGATGAACAAGGTGTTCAAGGAGCGGATCGGCGGAATCTGGAAGTTTATGTGGGCGACATTCTTATCAAATCCGTCAGAGCGGCCGATCTTTTCAAGGATATGGAAGAAACCTTCCGAGCAGCAAATATGGAGTCAAGCTAAATCCCCAAAAGTGCTGTTCGGCAAAGGAGGCGTTTCTTGGGTACATAGTGACCGAGCGGAATCGAAGCAAATCCGGCAAGGTTAAAGCACTGCAAGACATGCCCCAAGAAATACAAGAGAAGTGCAAGGTTGACCGGTCGGATAACTACTTTATCCAGATTAGAGCCTGCCATTCTTCAAGATCTGCACCGCCACTAAGTTCGATGGGATGAAGAATGTGACCGAGCATTTGAAGAGTTGAAGACATATCTTAATTCTCTGCTAGTGCCAAGCCGGTCGGGGTGAGTCACTTTATATGTATCTGTCAAATGAGCATGTTGTAGGCTCGGCACTTGTGAGGGCGACGAACAGCCGGTGTATTTTCTAAGCCACATTTTAAAGATGCTGAATCTCGTTACACTGGGCTCGGAAGTTGGCCTTTGCTTTGGTTCTAGCCGCTCGGCGCTGCGACGTATTTCTTGGCTCACACCATTATTGTCCGGACGAGCAGTCCACTCGGAAGAGTCTGTTGAATCCGAAGCGTCCGGACGGCTTATCAAGTGGACGACGAATTAAGTGAATTTGACATCCAATATCAGCCCGCTCGGCGATTATAGCCCAATCCTTGGCTGATTTTGTGACCAAGTGCAAAGGCCGGAGCGGAAGCTATGTGGAGAATATATGTGGATGGATCCTCCACTCGGCTCGGAAGTGGGATCGAATATTACTACTCTCACCTCGGTAGAAAAGATGCACCTATCAGTCCGGCTAGATTACAAAGCTACTAACAATGAAGCGGTATGAGGCCCTCATAGCCGGATTGCAGGCGGCACGACATGTGGGAGCGGTCGGGTGACACTCTATTCGATTCACAGTTGCGCTCAGCAACTTTTCGGCACCTTTGAAATCAAGCGTGTTCGGCTCAAACTCTGGCTGAGGCCTTTGAAAACTCAAAGCTACTTTAGAGGTGCTTATTGAAGATCCCGAGCGGAGAACCGGCCGATGAGTTAGCCAAACTCGCGAGCTCAATAACGTCGGTCGCCATTCAGCAACCAATTGAAAAGCTGCTGGTGGCGCATGTCGACCGGATGCAAGGCCTCGTTCCCAGTGATTGGAGGACACCTATTATAGAATTCCTCCGTTCGGGCACCACACCATCCGATGAATATGCAGGCTCCTCGGAAGAAGAGCCGGTCGGTTTACGCTCATCGGAGATCGACTTTACAAGAAAGCTTTCTCTTGAAATGTGTAAGCTCGGAGGACTCGACTTACATCCTTCAAGTACATCAAGGATCATGTGGGGTCATCCAGGCGGACGCTCATTGGCCAAGACCGCTTGGCGGATACTTTTGGCCAACTTTACAAACAGATGCCGCTCGGACAGTATCTACATGCCTTTCATGCCAGAAGTATCACAACTTCTCCCACCGACCGGCAGAGGAAATGAAGGCATCAACCATCTCATGTCCGTTCGATCAATGGGGAATGGATATTGTGGGTCCATTTCCGATGACGATCGGGCAGAGGAAATTTTTACTAGTAGCGGTAGACTATTTCTCCAAGTGGGTGGAGGCCGAGCCGCTGGCAAAGATCACTGAACAAATGGTTAAAAAATTCATCTGGCAACAC
Source organism: Zingiber officinale (assembly GCF_018446385.1). Classification (NCBI taxonomy): domain Eukaryota; kingdom Viridiplantae; phylum Streptophyta; class Magnoliopsida; order Zingiberales; family Zingiberaceae; genus Zingiber; species Zingiber officinale. The sequence goes on from NC_055994.1 coordinate 140,152,132, forward strand.
ATCATTTGTCGGTTCGGCATCCCTCTCCGACTAGTGTCTGACAACGGGCGGCAGTTCACAGGGAAGATGTTAGAGGATTGGTGCAAAAGCTACGGCATTGAGCAACATTTCACGTCCGTGGCCTATCCTCAAAGCAACGGTCAAGCTGAAGTCGCCAACCGTGAAATTCTTCGTATTCTGCGCGCTCGGCTCGACCATTTGGGAGGGAGTTGGCCGGATGAAGTGCCGAGCGTCTTGTGGGCCATCCGAACGACGCCAAAAGAAGGGACGGGAGTCACACCGTTCCATTTGGTATATGGCGGTGAGGCTGTCATACCGGTCGAAGTCGGCATTGAGTCAGCCCGGATCCAGAGCTATGATGATGACAACGCCGAACGAAGAAACATGGAGCTGGACTTGGTAGAAGAGGAGAGGGCAAAGGCGTCCGTTCGGCTGATGGCATACCGTCAGCGGATGAAGCAAAACTACAACCGGCGCGTAATTCCCAGATCGTTCCAAGTCGGCGATCTTATCTGGAAGAAAGTCAAGCCGGTCGGAGATGTCGGCAAGCTTGAAGCTCCATGGGCAGGCCCTTTCAAAATCATCGAAAAGCTCCGCTCGTTTGAGGACGAGGACGGACGGCGGCTAGATAGGCCGTGGAGCGAACCACCCTTACCTGGCGGGGTGAAAGGTGTATCCCTGTAAATCACCCATGTATTTCATTTTTCGACTAAATACTTGAAATGCGAGATGAAAAGTCAAAAGAGCGAATATAAGGCATTATCATCGTAACTCGAAGGCCCCCCGATCGGCCGGGAGGTTTATATCAGAGCCACAGGGCTCGAGGCGAAACCCCGAGTTCGGTAGGAGGTTTATATCAGGCAGGGGCTCGAACACAGCTGAGCCACTCGGCGGTACATTTAGTGAGTACTTCCTCGGGAGCGAAGGCTGAGCCGCTCGGCCAGTACATTTAGCGAGAATACCTCGGGAGGATTATATCTGAGCAAGCGCTCGATGTGAAGGCCCGAGCCGGTCGGCCGGGTGTTACCGAGCCAAGCTCGACGACGAAGGCCCGAGCCGTTCGGCCGGGTGTAGTCTCACGGAAAACCGACGAGCACCGTCGTTAAAATCGAGGCGCGATCGGCTATAAATATCCGCTGTCTAGCCCAAACGTTAAACCGTAGAGCCGTGCCGACCGGCTATAAAAACCGCGAAAGACGAGCCCCGTCGTTAAAATCGAGAGCCGCGATCGGCTATAAATATCTGCGTCGTCGAGCTCGACGATAAATATCGAGGCAGGCGTCATAAATAATCCGTGGACGAACCGGCGAGCCCGTCGTTAAAATCGAGGCCGACCGGCTATAAATATCCGCTCGGAAGACCGTCGATAAATATCGAGAGACACTTAAAGTTGGGACGAGGAAAAATTTCTTGCTAAAATAGAAAGGAGCAGAAGACTATCTAATATGCAAGCCAAAAAGTCATTACATAGATAAGTGGGGCAAGCCGAAAAAGTTTACAGAAACGCTCCTCACACATCGAAATCAAAAAGAGCGTCGGGGATGGCGTCCATCACGCTCGCCAGATCCTTAGGGGGGATAGTCAGCTCGGCAGACAGGTGACCTTTGGTCTTCAGATAGCCCACCGCCGCCTTGATGGCCTCCTCGAACGTGAGGGATATCTTGTCGGTAAACTTCTCTCCGAAGCCTTCCGAGCGGAGGAACGCCTTCCTCACTTCGTCCGAGCGGGCCGACTCCCCCTCTTGATACTCCTTGAGCGCGGCATGGGCAGCGTCGCTAGCAGCTTGGAGATCCTTCAGGTCTCCATCGAATCTTTGGAGATCAGCCGAGCGGCTCTCTTTTTCGGTGGCCAGCAGAGCATCCAGGTCCTTGATGCGTTGCTCCAGCCCCCGGATCTCCACCTTCATGTGGTCCATATCGTTGATGGCTTGTTGCTTCCAAGTGATCGCCGTCTGGATCTCCTTGTCTCGCTGCTTAATCATTGTTTCAAGCCGAACGACCTTGATCGCCAGATCAGAGGCTCGTTTCCGTTCGGCTTCTAGCGATTTCTTGGCCTTCTCCAGAGCGGCCATCCCCCGCCGTTTTTGTTTCTTGATTCCTCCTCCAGCTCGGCCAACCGATCGCTAATGGCGATCTGCTCCACCCAGTTACGCTAGCAAACACGAGCAGGTAAAACTTCAAATAAGAGAGAGAGGGGAAGGGCTATACCGGTGGTGATTGAAGGTTCTTGTCGCTTGCCGGGAGTCAACTTAGCTATCCGACTCAGAGCATCTATCCAAGCTTGTGCGAGAGGGCCGTCGGGGTGATCATCTGCTCGAAACACCCCGATCGGCGGTAGCCATGTCGCCTCCGAAGGGAGGCGCGAGCGGTTTAAGTAAATTCGCTCGGCCCGCTCCGAGATGGCCCGGAAGAGGTGGGTAGCTCGCCTAAACGCCTGAGGCTGGGAGGCGGCACCTCAGAGCTGGCCCTCGGAGAATCCTGAGGGTCGGGGTACTCTCGAGAGAGCTATTCGGACAGACCTGGCATCTGCACCCTTTGTGGCTCATCAAGTGTAGGCGGGCGGATTCGGTCGTGGCGTTCCGGCAGTAACACATCATCTGCGAACGCCCTCCACTTCAGCTTCACTCGCAGGTTCTATATTGCCCGTGGCCTCATCGGGAGGGGCAGGGCGTCCGGGGCTTCTGGGACCGTTGGGCCCCGTTCGGCGGCCTCCTGGCTCGTCACCGCCTCAATCCGAGCGGCCTTGAGTTTGAGCTTCTCGGTGGCTCGGCCCGCCACATGACCTCAGGTGCAGAGGAGAATAAATCAGTTAGAACAAAATAAAGGGGAAGATAGGGAAGCTTACTCATGCTACAAGGCGGATCGGCTGGTGTAGAAGACAAGCCGAATATATGCATTACTCCTGGGAGAAGCATCTTGTCAATGTGGTAGCGTTGACCGACTAGCTGTTCGGCTGCATGGAGATAGTCTGCGTCACCTCTAAACTTGCCGAGCTCCGGTTCGCGGGCATAGCCGTCTGCCACTTGGTGCGGAAAGTGGGCCGCTCGGGAAAGCGTATATAGAAAAAATGCTCCTTCCAGTGTTTGTTGGAGCTCGGCATATTATCGAAAAGGACGAAGCCTATCCTAGATTGGAAAACAAAGGTGCCCCACTCGGCTTGCTTGGGATAGTAGAAGTAGTGGAAGATTTTTGGGGTTAAGGGATTGCCGTTTAGTTTGAACAAAACTACCACTCCGCTCAGCAACCTAATAGAATTAGGAACTACTTGGCCGAGCGGAATGCGGAAATAGTTGCAAACTTCTAAGAAAAACTTGTGAGGAGGAAAACGTAGTCCGGCCAGGAATTGATCCCGGAAGAAGACAACAGTGCCGGGCGGAGGATCGTTAGGCCGATCGGAAGGCTTGGCTAACACTATTTCGTGGTCGGTCGGTAGGTCATATGCTCTAGTGAGGCGCATGGCGTCTTCCTCGTCGAACCGACTTTCCATGTTCGAGTACCAAAGACCCGGAGCACCGCCGGTTGACTGCGAGGTACTGGTCATGATCGAAAGGCCAGAATGCGAGATAGAAGAGGATGGTTCAAGCAAAGGAAGAAAACCGGCTGAAAAGGATGATTAACAGAAAGAAGAATGCGTCTGAAGCGAGAAAAAGGCTCTTACAGGCGAGGAAGATGACCGGAAGAAGCCGTGTGATCATCGGAAAGTCTGAGAACAAAGTCGCCGATTAGAGGGGGAATGACAGGAGTTTGGAAACGAAGAAGACGAAATGCGGCGGAAACGAAGTCAAGGGTCTTATATCGCCGCCCGGAAACGATCTCCACCGTCCGATCCAGGTCGTCGATATCGAGGTTGTCATCGGATCGTCCGTTTCAAACGGCGGCTGTCCCATCGGAAGTGACGCAACCGCCATACTCTGACAAATGCACGGTCGCCACGTGTCAGCCGGTTACTAGCCGCATTTAATGAGCTCCCCTTACCGTGCGCAGAGCACGTGAGGGGTAGTGTGGGAGAACAACGGACATCGATTCCCAGAAAATACAAGGCATGGGCAAAGTATCGCCGGACAGACAGATATCGCCGCACGGATGAGCATCTTTATGCCTGGCCGAGCGGCCTAAGGCAATGATCATTGTTCGACAGATCGGCAGTCCAGTCAGTCGGACTTTGCCTCCTTCGACTAGACTCGAGAGGAAGGCAAGTGATCCGGCGGTAAAAATCCGGAACCCCATAAGGAGTCAACGCTGAGGGGAGGTCAAAGGATCCAGTGGCTCGCCGGAAAAGGGCGAGCCGACCGGACTCAGAAGAAAGGGAAATCTGATAGTAAAAGGCACCCTGGTAGGGGCCAGGGGTCCGACGCTCAAATAAAGCAGTGCATAATGACCGAGCGGAAGGAGGTGCCGCCCGGACGGCGCAAAGAATCAAGGCCGTCCGGACGACGTTCATCGCCCGCCCGGCGGGCCGGACGTTCCGGTCAGCTGTGCCATACTTCTAGTCTGACAACGGGTGGTCCTGCCGTCCCATCAAAGAACATGCTCGGACTGTGGCAGCATGGCGTCAGGTAAGCTCTCTGACAAGTGCATACCGTGGTATGGGTTGTTGACACGTACGCACCTCGGTGGGCGTGCATCAGTTCCTTCTCCGTCCTATATAAAGAGGCTATTACTTCGCCAAAGGGACGCATGATACAAATTCGGCAGCCACTTTCTCCACCATTTACCTGACTTGAGCGTCGGAGGACCGTCGTCGGGGCACCCCTCCCGGCTCGGTTTTGTTGCAGGTTCGCCGGAGCACTCGAGGATCCAGCAGAGAGCGCCACGTGCCCAGCGTCCGCTGATTCTTGGTTCGGACAAGATCAAATGTAATTGATTGTCTTTGGTCCTATTTTAGTTTGCTTTGGCTTAGACACTTCTACCTTAGCCAAACACCCCCACACTTTCAAATATTTATAAGAAGACTTATGACCTTTCCATAACTCATAAGGAGTTTTATCTTTCTTTTTGTGAGGGATTTTATTGAGAATATGATTTGTCGATAAAATAGCTTCCTCCCATGAATTTTGGGGTAAACCCAAACTTATCAACATAGCATTCATCGTTTTCTTAAGAGTTTGGTTCTTATGTTCGACAATCCCATTTGATTGAGAAGAGTAAGGAGCTATCGATTGATGAATAATGCCAGATTATGCACAAAATTCATTAAATGGACCATCATATTCTCCTCGATCAATTCAAATTCTTTTAATTCGTTGACCAATTTGATTCTCAATTTCATTCTTATAATTTTTGAATGCTTCCCAGGCTTTATCTTTGCCTTTCAATAAATACACATAATAGTTTCTAATGCAATCATCAATAAAAGCAACAAAGTACTTTTTGTCTCCTCTAGTTTGCACAAATTTTAAGTCACATATGTCACTGTGAATTAATTCTAGAGGGGTCGTGCTTTTTTTCATTGAATTGAAATACAACTTTATCATTTTCGCTTCAACGCATATTTCACATTTATGTGTCTAATCAACGTTAAATGTTGTCAATAAATTTAAATTTATAAGTCATCATAAAGTGTTATAATTTACATGTCCAAGTCTAAGATGCCATAAATTGGAACAGTCAACCAAATAAGAAGAATTTATAATTTTATTGCCATTGAATTCATGGTGTACAACTATTACATTCATTTTGAATAGATCACTCTCCATGAACTCTCTACCTATGAATTGACCATTTTTTTATCAATACATATTTATTTGACTCAAACACTAGCCTAAATTCAGCTTTGACAAGAGCTAACCCTGACACTAAATTCTTCCGAATGTCGAGAACATGAAGCATATCAATTAGTGACACTTCTTTGCCTGATGTCATCTTTAGTACCACCTTGTCAAGACCAACAATGTTGGAAGTTGCAGAATTGCCCATGATTAGTTTTCTCCTATTATAGTGGTATAAGTTGAAAGCTAGGCCTTGTCAGAGCAAATGTGTCATGTGGCACCAGTATCAACCCACTACTGCCTTGGATTGTTCACTAAGTTAGTTTCAAATACAATGACAGTTAGGTCTAATTTTGACATATCTATTGGCACTGACTTATCTTCAGTCATGTGCACTTGAGTGACTTTCTTGGGCGTTAGCAGTCTTTGGCCTTGTAATTCAGTTTTCCATAGTTGTGGCATATTCCTTGGAACTTCTTGGCTCTCCCTTAGCTTTGCCCTTTACCAGAATACTTTCTTTTCTTGGTAGTGTTTGGTTTTAGCATATTTGGCTTTGCAAATATAGGCATTTTTATTGATGTTGATTGCTTACGATTGTCTTCTTCTATCCACAATCTTACAATCAGATCCTCAAGTCTTATCTCCTTTTGCTTGTGCTTTAAATAATTTTTGAATTCCCTCTAAGAAGGTGGAAGTTTCTCGATTATCGTGGCAACTTTAAAGGACTCATTCACTGTCATACCCTCGGCATGTAGATTATGTAAGATCGACTGCAACTCTTGGACTTAAGTTGTCATAGTTTCAGAATCAATTATCTTGAAGTATAAGAATTTGCTGATGATGAATTTCTCCAATTCGACATCTTTTGTTTTGTACTTTCTTTTCAGAGATTTCCATAACTCTTTTGCAGTTGTCATTAGAAGATACATATTGTATAACGTGTTGTCCAAGCCATTGAGGATATAGTTTTGACATAAGAAGTCACTATGTCCCCAAGCACATGACGCCTTCTTATCTTTATCATTTTCACCTTGAGATATAGAGGGTGCATCTTCACATATGAATCTCACAAGGTTCAATGTGGTTAGGTAAAATAATATCTTTTGCTTCCACATCTTGAAATTCGTACCTAAAAACTTCTCTGGCTTCTCGCCATGCACTGGTAGAATAGGAGTCATCAATGATGAATTCATTAAGATTGCATGAACTATTGGAGATCTTGTAGCCGACTAGAAGGGGGGTTGAATAGACGTTGCCCCCAATTGATCGCTTCTTTCTACAATATTAGTGCACTAGCGGAAATACAAATAAAGCAAGTAGAAAGTTAAACTAAAGAAAGGAAATGCAAATCACAGCATGTCAATTTACGTGGTTCTAAGATTAGGGCTTCTACTCCACGCCAGCCTATAAGATGGATGATCCCTCAATCCTTCAGTGGATTAGCCCCTGGAAACTCCGGCTATCTCAAGTCTCATTGTGGGTGGAGAAACCTCACCACAACACTCTCCAAGACCTCTTGGATTACAGAAGCACTTGAGAACTAGTTGACTACAAATAAGGCTTCAACCAAGTCTAATTTCGTCAACCTTAAACCAAGCTCCAAAGCCTTAGTTATATAAGCCACAGGTTGGCAAACCCCGCCTACCAGTCGATTGGTGAAAGTGCTAGTAGATTGCCTTTTGTGGAGATTTGATCATTACATCCCAACGGCTCGATACCAGTCGATAGGTGAAAGTACCAGTTGATTATTCTACACTGGCTGAGTGAACAAAGACATTCTATTCGCTCCCCAGTCGATTGGTGAAAGTACCAGTTGACTGGTACCCCGAGTATAATCTCACGCACTCTGACCCTCACCCTTACGACTCACTTGACTCTTCGTTGCAGCCTTGACCTCTTACCTTCAAGTCTACTTTCTTTGGCTCTCATCCCTTGGATGCACCCAAGCCCGCGGCTTGTCCCAATGCCATCTTTCACGTATGCCTCAAAGTCACTTCGCTCGACCCTTGTCCTTACTGCCTTGTCCACGGTCCCTTGGATGCTCCATCCTTCACCAGACCCAAAGTCATCAAGCTGAGTCATATGTGTATCCTATAAACTTGCACACTCACATACACATATCAAATAACAAGGGTAAATATAACTTAAACCTTTTTCCCAAACATCAAAATATATGGTCGCACGGACCATTAAAATTGCTCCAACATGAATAACTTCATCTTAAAATTGTTGGGATCTTATTGTGGTGCAATCTGAGCGCGAACAGAATGACAGTATAACATCGCTTTGGCGAAGTCAAGGCTAGAGTTAGACTATATCTCTTTATGATGAATTTACCCTACACACGGTGCTCATGGAACACGACAACCGTCTCCCAAGATACAATGACTTTATCTTACGATAGGAGCACCGCAAATCATAAGATCTATGAACTGAAGAAGCTTCTCAAACTCTCTAATGCAAGTATGGAATGTAATACTTGCTTTGCTTGGAAGGAATTGAGTCATTGAAATGAGGATGTGAGGGATCTTATTTATACTAAGTGAAGGGGTATAAGAACCTCTTAGTTTAATTAGATCTCATTCATTGATTTTGAATTGGATGATATAGATTGCATCCTTTCCTAAGAGACATACTACTTCTTCATTAGATGTCACCCTTTAGAAATCAATGAATGAGATTAAGTCATCCAAAGGGCACTTAAACCTTTCAAGTTGTCAATTTTGATCCAACAATCAAGATTTAATTTCTCATTTACATTAAATTTCTAACAGAATCCACTCTCATTCCATGAAGTTTGTCATTCATGTTCATTGATCTCAATCTTTGAACTACATGAAGGATCTAAATGTATATAATCAAATATAAATATGAAACTTAAATCGCATTGTGAAATCATCAAAATATGATGATTAGACTAAGCACAAGAGAGGAATCAATGCCCTAAGAATATATCTTCACTTCTAGTTTTCTCTTCTTATCATTTAATTGTATTTGGGATCCTACCTCAAAGAGATAAGTAGGCTAATTGTTTAAGCCTCAACAAGTTATCTAAAAATTGATCATATATAATAATAGATATCATTCAATTGTAAAGTAGAAAGTAAATTTTTATTATTATTATTATTATTATTATTATTATTATTATTATTATTATTATTAGCTAGCGCTGACATTTAGTTTTTTGGTCGACTAATTCTAGGAATAATATATTTGATCCCACACAAGTTTTCCATCAGTTATTAGGGTAATTCTAGAAATTCTTGTAGCGAGCGGCTCAGTAGTCCAATATCCTATATTTATCATCCATCAGAGGAAAATATCATGCAATACACCACAGTTGAGAATCAAACCATGAATACTTGGGAGATTGAATGAGTGTCTACTACTATAAAAAGGGTTTCCATCCACAGACGGAGGTATGTGATGCTTCACTGTTGAATACGCTTTTGCTACAGCATACTTACTATTCTTCTTCTACGTTTGTATGGATCACTGACTTGAGCGTCAGAGGGTCAACGCTAGGAATCCCTTCCCAGCTCGAGACTAACGTTTGTGTGGATCACTGACTTCGTGTTGTAGGACATTTGTGTGGATCACAGACGACGCCAAATATGATCTTGTCCAATAGCGGAGAAGATGATAAGCTGAGGATGTGGCTCGAATGTTGACGAGGCGAAGACACCATGTAGTCTTGCAACACGAATGACATTAGTGTCAGGTCAGGAAAGGGTTCTTGGCATTGGCATTCTGACACTCAAGTCAGTGATTCATAGAAACGTAGAAGAAGAATAGTTAGTATGCTATAGCAAAAGCGTGTTCAACAGTAAAGCATCTCATACCTCCATCTGTGGATGAAAACTCCTTTTATAGTGTCACTATAGTGTCTGTGCACACATCTCAAAGTGTGCACATGTTTTTCAAAGCATTCCAGGAAAAGAAAAATCAAAAAGTTGCCCTCACACATTCCTTAAGCGAGCATGTCAATCTCTGACGTGGCAGGCTGAAAGCTTCTAAAGTACAATTTACTTATTGGATATGCTTTATTGTCAGTGGCACAAACCTCCAAAAAGATATGATGAGATATGTAGGTGGGTCCCGCTATAGATCGATCGGTAGCTGCTCAGCCGTGACGTTTGGTTAGCTGGGATGATGGTCTGGGGATTTTACTATCATCACTACAAGAATTCTGAATTTTAGCAACGCACAACATGGTCAATGTCACAAAATGTGACCTTTTGGTGATGCTTAGAGTGTTTCACATCACTAAAAGATAGAACATTAGGAGGAAATTTTCTTACATTTATTTTGTATAATTTAGCGACACATTAAACAATATGCATTGCTAAAAAAAGGCTTTTGGCGACGTGCACATCACTCCACGTAGCTAAAAGGTAGCACAAATTCACCCTCCCCCCCACCCCCACCTCCCATAAGTTGGATCATTTGGCGACACAACTCAGAAAACACGTCGCCAAATGTGACACTTTAGCGATGCATTCTGCACTCGGCGTCACTAATAGTAGTGGTAATTTTTCCCACCACAAATTGTGGTCATTTGGCGACATAGAGACATTAAGCGTTGCTAAAATAAAATCCGAGATTAAAAATTTTTTCGATATGTGAAAATACCTCGCTTCAACCCCATCTATGAAAATCCCTCACCCAACTTGTTATGGTGAGGTCGTGAGGTCAGCACTCGTTCACGACGAATTTGAACCTTGTCCAAAGAGCTCACTCTAAAAATAAGGATTTCAAAGACCTATCTTTTTAAGCAAAATTAAAATTTGTTTTAGATTTTAATAAATCATAAGTAAATTTATTTAAAAGGAGCTATTTTAAATATATATATATATATATATATATATATATATATATATATATAATAAATACCATTTGAAAACAAATCTTATACAAAATTAAAATTAGAAATAAATTTATTAAATAATTCTTATTTTATTTTAATAAATGAAAATCCTATTCTCTCTATCTAAAAGTATTCTCTTTTTTAAAAAATTATAAATTAAAATAAATATCATTCAAAAATAAATTAGAAAGAAATTTATTAAATAATTATTATTTTATTTTAATAAATTAAAACCCTATTCACCTTTCGTGCATTCTCTTTTAAAAAATATTATGTCCCCGGGGCTATGATGTCGTGGTAGGACATCTAGATTATCACTCAGACACCCGCGGTTCGATCCCCAAGTATGATGATTTGCAAGAATTTTTCCTTCAAATGGGGAGTGCAACCAATGGATGCTGGGCTACTAAACTCGCCACCGCGCATGCTTCCCGATTTGCCCTGGTGGTTGGTGGGAACTTTCGTGACACCGGGTAGGTCACCCAGGGGTAGTTAATGAGACTAATTGGGTTTATTTATCTTTTAAAAAAATTATAAATCAAAATAAATACCATTTGAAAACAAGAAAGAAATTTATTAAATAATTATTATTTTGACCTGCTTCCACCTCCTTGGCCACAGCCGCTGTCACTGTTAGTTTTCCAGCCTCACTAATATATATGGTAGTTTCTACAATTATAGCCTTGCTTAATCTCTCATATTAGTTTTTCTACTAAATTAATCTACAAAAATAAGAATATGAATGCATTTTATGTAGTACAATTCTTCGTGTAAAATCAATTATACTTTATCATTTGATCCATGTTTGACAAATTAGTGATATACTTATGTAGGCATTTAAGAAACAGTGAAGAAAGTAGTTTAAAATTGGTTAACTAAATCTATGTCATGCCAGCATACTGAAATTGTCTGACTCTTTTTTTCTCTTGGTAATTTGTGTTTTAAGTTGGATGATATTTACGGTGTTCTCTATAATTACCAGCCTTGCTTATTCTCGCATTATGATTTTTCTACTAAAATTTCTGTTGAATGCTCTTCTACTTGTGTACAGATTAGATATTACCTACATCTTAACATTTTTCAATTGTTCTATATATTTTGAATTAGCTCCAGTTTCACAAAATGTCGATTAACAAAAATTGGATGAGTTTGACAAATTGAATCTCTCATAAATATAAAAATGATGTTTGGATATTTGTAGCACATGTTGTTGAGTACACCAATGAAGAGGGAAAAATAAAATGTCCATGTAATAATTGTTTGAATCATCGGCTACAGCCATCGAGCTTAATTAGTAGAGATATACCTAGTACGATATGACATACAATGGTTATACAAGGTGTGGGATTACCATGGTGAGCAATATGAACATCTACCAATAAAGCATGAAGTTTTATTTGATACTGATATCCTAGATGAAATGACAAATGTTCTAGCTGATTTGACTGGACCGATAGAGATTGGAGAATCTAGTGAGCCTATTCAACAAGAAGGTTTCCAGATTGAGAATTTCGATGATATGTTGGAGGAAATTGAGAAAGAATTGTATCCAGGATGTGTAAATTTTTCGACGCTTAATTTCTTGGTAAAATTAAAGCATGTGAAAGTACTCAACAAGTGGAGTAACAAGTCTTTTAATATGTTACTTAAGTTAATGAAGTAGGCATTTCCTCAAGCAATATTACCCGACTCACACTATGAGGCAAAGAGAAAGCTTCGTGAACTGGGACTAGGGTGTTACTTAAGTTAATGAAGCAGGCATTTCCTCAAGAAATATTGCCCGACTCGCACTATGAGGCAAAGAGAAAGCTTCGTGAACTAGGACTAGGGTACGAGTCAATACATTCTGTGAGCATGATTGTGCTCTATTCTGGAAAGAAAATATTGGGTTTGGGAATTGTCCTATATGTGGCTCAAGTAGATGGGTTGCCAAAAATACAAAAAGGAAAAAGGTACCAAAAAAGGTGATGCGATACTTTCAGCTAACTCCTAGATTGAAGCGTTTTATAGTTCTAGGCATACCGCAAAAGATATGAGATGGGTTGATGTTGAGCGACCAAAAGAGAATGATGTTTTAAGACACCTAGAAGATGGTTCTACTTGGAAGATGTTTGATGATAAATTTTTAGTATTTGGCATGGATTCTAGAAATGTTCGTCTTAGTTTGGCAACAGATGATTTTAATCCATTTAGCAGCATGAACACTGCTTACAGTATATGACCTATTATAGTTGTTCTATATAACATGCCACTTTGGAAGTGTATGAAGTCTGAAAACATGATGTTGTCTTTATTAATACCTAGACCGATATCTCCTGGAAAAGACATGGATGTGTTCCTTCAGCCACGTATAGAGGAGTTAAAAAAATTATGGGAAGGTGTGAATACTCGAGATGCAGTGACTAGTGATACTTTCTTAATGCATGCAGTAGTTTTGTGGACCATCAATGATTTTGCTGCGTATGCTTTAATGTCTGGATGCAGTACAAAAGGGTATAAATCATGTCCAACTTGTAATAAAGAAACTCCTTCAAAAGGCATAAGGAGTGAGATAGCTTATATTGGACATAGACATTTTCTTCCTCTAAATGATCCAAAGAGTCGAAGCAAACAATTTGATGGTCAAAAGGAAAGGAGATCTACTCCTAGAGAAATAACTGCTGAAGAAATACTAGCTCAGTTAGAACATGTGCATATTGGTATTCCTAGAAAACATAATCAATATGGAAGTATAAAGTGTAAGCGTTCTCCCATCGAGCTTAATTGGTCAAAAGAGCATATTTTTCCTGCTTGAATATTGGCAACATTTACCTCTTCGGCATAACTTAGATGTAATGCACATCAAGAAGAATGTAAGTGATAATGTTCTCAGTACATTGTTGAATATAGAAGAAAAATCAAAAGGCACAAAAAATGCGACACTAGATCTTCAAGACATGGGGATTAGGAAAGAATTGCATCTCTACAAAGATGAAAATAAATGGAAGAAGCCACCACCAACATATACATTAAGTTCTCAAGGAGAAGATTATTTTGCCAGTTTATCAAATCATCAGTGAAGTTTTCAGATGGTTTTGCCGCCAACTTAGCAAAAATTGTCAATGAGGCCATTGGTAAAATTTTGGGAATTAAGTCTCATGACTGTCATGTTTTGCTCCAACGTTTATTGCCGACAGGAATCAAGTCATACTTAAACAAAGAAGTTTGTGAAACTATTATTGAGTTGTGTAATTTCTTTCACTTCCTATTGGCAGATGTCAATATACGTTGTGCATTACTGTGTTAGCTATTGGCAGATGCCAATATACGTTGTTCCATTTTTGTTTCCAACACTTCGTATTTATTGTTTCATACATAAACACTTTATTATTTTATACATATATAGGAAGATGAAAATGATTATTTTTTATATTGTATAAACAGTTGCCACTCCTAGTCCATTAACTATCAGTTTGCATATGCTATTCGGTTCTATTCTTTGTCAATGTCCTTATGTATGTCTTGTAATGTGTATTTATACACCTTGAGAGTCTCTTCACCAAAGTGAGAAGCTTATTGTGCATTAGATGTATGCGCACTTTGAATTGCATTTATAATGATACATTATGTTGATACATTCAGGATACCAAATGCTTATTTTAAAGTACCTTTAAAGCCTAAGACAACTTATAAAAGGAATTTCTATTGTTAACATAGAATTGGCTAAGAATTTATGTACCTAATTAAGTAATAGGTGTCCGAATATTTCTATTGTTTGCATGTTTCTTAATGTTTTGTTTTAAGAATTCTGATTAATGAATATCTATACATAATACTTACTATTTGATCTGATTATATTTTGATTATGTTGTCTGCATATATAGTTGATACGAACTTCACATAATTCCTTCCGCTTCATCGAATTAATATAAAATGAAATAACATTTGGATATTTATTTGTATATATGGTGATTAATTTGTTTATAATTGTTTACCTATCGTTGATGTATTTATTCATAAAAATAAATTCATTAATCCATTATTTTGCATACTAATATTTTTTTTAGGTTGAAATGGTAGATCTTCGATTGACTTAGCCAGAAAGTGAAGTGTTCACCTCTATCGTTGATAATGTGCATTAGCCAAAAGATGTCGATATCATGATGTAAGTCTTAGGCTCACAGTCTTGTTACGTGAAGGGTTTAGGTCCATTACCTAAACTATCTGTAGTGGGTGCAATTATGCAAAAATGATCGATCAACAGAGTTAGACTATATGTGAGCATCATCAAACATTTGAAGCATTATTGCATCAGCTTCAATATGTCATTTCCGGTTTCTCATTCCAGCCTTCATCAACATGCTCTTCAAATCGATCTCCTCCACCACCTCCCTTGCCTCCATCATCGACTATGTAGATTTTTTGTTTTACAACATTATGTAATGCATATTTCACTACTTATATTCTTTTGAACACTTTTTGACTAGATGTGTTCATGTTTTAAAAATATTTGACTAATTAATAGTAAATTACACTTTTGTGATGCATTTTAGACATATTTTAAAGTTGTCACTGCATGAGCAATATATTTTGTAATGCATAGAATACATCACAAATAATTAAAGAAAAAGTGTAGCAAAAATACATTTTGCGACGCATTTCGTGGGTCGCGACATGTTAGAACATTTTCGTGACACGTAAAAGAATGCGTCGCCAATATTAGTGTTGCGAAATGACAACACCTATGGCGACGTCATTTGGTGATGCATAAAAGAAGGTGCCACCAATACTTGCATCGTGAAATGTTATAACCTTTGGCGACGTGTACCTTAATGCGTCGCCAAAGATCATATTGACATTTGCATATGAACCAATTGTGACACATGTCAGTGACGCGTGTTTGCATCGCAAAATGTTCTGCAATACGTTTTATGTACATATGGTGATGCTAAAATGCGTCGCTAACAGTCAGAATTCTTGTAGTATCATTACGTCGTAAGCTTTTAGAGACTAGCCATTGGGACAAGCTCATCTGTTCGGCTCTATGTTCGTCTGCTCAAACCGACTCACAGCTCATCCGGCCTTGTTGCCCTGTTCAGTCGCCTTCTCCTGATCTATGCGCCATGTTTCTTTGACTTTGACCATGTTTACTGCTCTTCCCTGCTTTGATCCATCTCTGGTGGGGCCCCTTTCATCACCATATCAAACATGAACATGGGAGAGAAACAAAAATGGATGTAGGGGTTTCTGTGCTGACCAATAGGGATGACAGATAGGCAATCGGCTACACAAATATCATCCCGGCCGGCAACCCAAACAAAGAGAGAATCTGATCAGAAGAAGGAGTAGGTAGGATAGCCTTCCTCTCAAGAATTGCAGAGGAATAAGTCTCGCCCCACTCAGATGGAGGGTGGGGAGTTGTTGCAGGAACTAGGCCTATAGAGCTGAAGTTATCGAGCGGGAGAAAGCCTCCGCTCGAACCAACTTATCACCTTTCCTTATCTATAGACCATGTTTCTTTGACTTTGATCTCCACGTCCGCTGCACTTTCCTACTTTGACCCATCTCTAGTGGGCCCCCCTTTTTCATCATCGTATTAAATTTGGACATGAGGGAGGAACGAATAATGGATGTAGAGGCTTCTGTGTTGACCGACGTGGGTGGTACATAGGCGATCTGCTAGGAAAATATTGTCTTAACCGGCAGCCCAGACAAAGAGGGAGTCTGATCAAAAGAAGGAGGAGTAGGTAGGACAACCTCCCTCTCAGGAATTGTAGAGAAAGAAGTCTCGCCCCACTTGGACAGAGGGCAGGGAGTCATTGCAGGAACTGGGCCTTGTAGAGCTGAAACTGTCGAGTGGGAGGAAGCCTCTGCTCGGTACCTCTAGTAGTGTTGAATCAACGGCTTGCCAGAAGTGGCCGACTCTGACGGAATTGCAATCGGCACCATAGAGGGGCGCTCGGGAGGCAGATCGCCATGTTGGTTGTGTTGGTGCAATTTGCACTAATAGTCAAATTTGAGTTTTGATGAATGACAAATAAGTTAAAATTAGATGTGTTGTGATCTAATCTTGTTACCAAGTGTGCAGGATTGACTAACTCCATTCAGGATGTTCGATTTCTGATTGGTTGAAAACTAGATGTGTGATTCCGACAAGTCGAGATGTTCGATTCCCAACAAGTTGAAGTCCAGGTGTGAGATTCTAGCAAGGGTCAAGATGTGAGATTCCCAATTGGAGAAGATCGGATGTGCGATTCTGGTAGGTCGGGATGTGTGATTCCCTATTAGAGAAGACCGGATGTGCGATTCCGGTAGGTCGGAATGTTTGATTCCCGAAATCCGGATGTGTGATTTCGGAGGATAAAATTTTAAACTTCATCGTGGATAAGGAGCAATGAGTTCGGGATTAAACTTTATAGGTTGGAGGTGTCTTCAAGGTTATGGAAGGTGCCTTTCACGCCCTTTATAAGGGTGTCTTGACCAAGCTTCAAGAATCATTACTTCTACGATCCTCTACGCATCCATTTGAAGTTTCGACTACTACAGCTTCCTGCTACTACTTCATAGAAGTCTGTCTGCCACCAAGCTACCTTTCCAAGTCATCCAATTATCTCTGGCAGACTGACAGCAACACGAGCACTCTCAAAATTGTTGATAATATTTTATTAAGTGTTGTAATTTTTACTATTGCTCTAAAAGGGAAGTGTAAGATGTTACACTGTCCCTATCTCTTATATTTGATCACCTCTTCCGGTGGCTCCAGAAAAGACATTTAGTAGATTATCCATCGATAGGTCCGCAAGACCTGGGTCTTGGAGTAGGAGTCGTCGAAAGTTTTGAACCAAGTAAAATTGAACACGTGTTATTTTGCTTGTTTTTCTACTTCGCTTTCTTTCTTAATTTTCCACCGCACACTTTGATTTCAAAATTGAAAAATAAGTTTTTGAAAATCAAGTGATTCCCCCCCCCCCCCCCCCCCCCCCTCCTCTTATGTGTGTCTTGATCCAACAGATGACCGCGTCACTGGCCATCACTCGACTTCCTCTTGCCTCGTCAGTCAGGTCCTTAGAATGCTCGACCGACAATAGACCATGACTCTCTAGCTCGGCCACTCCTTTGGCGTTGATCTCCATGTCGGCAAGCTTACTCTTACCGCTCAGCATCTCCCTCATCATGATTTGAGCTGCAAATAAGAAAGAGAAATCAGTTAAGATGGTAGGAAGAAAAATAGCATACCTAGAGGGGCAGCCAATCGTGTTCGGATAAGGCTTAGCCCGAACACATACAAGACTCCCTCAACAGCAGCCTGTGTATGTGATACTTCTGACCGACCAAACTCGTGGCTGCTTAGAGGTAAGCCGACTCAGCTCAATATCTCCCGAGCGGGGGAGGTTTCGACAGTTCTATCTGCTAGCTGGACGAAAAGGCGGGCTGAGCGAGTAAACGAATGAAGAAATAGTGCTCTTTCCAGTGCTTATTTGAGGTAAGTATTTTGTCAAAATAAACAGCGCCCACTCAGGCTTGAAAATGGAAGGTGTCCGACTCAGAAAGTTTTGAGGTAGTAGAAGTAGTGAAAAAAGCAGGGCAAAAGGGGAATGCCATACACACAGAATAGTATCACCACCCGACACAATAGCCTAAATGAATTAGGTACCAGCTAGTGCATGAGAATATGGAAATACTGGCAAACTTCAAAGAAGAAGGAATGCATGGAAAATTGTAGACCAACGTAAAATTGATCTTTGAAGAAATCGACCGAACCCTTGATGCTCCTTGGCTTGTTTGGTCCTATCAACCCGGTCTAAAGTTTATCCACCATTCGGTCGACTGAACTCGAGGTTCAATCGACCAATCCCTTGGGCGAAACTTTCACCACAAGCTAGAATCTAATTTGTTTGCTTGGGGGTTTGATTGACTAATCTGGATATTCGGTTGACCAAACAAGCCAAAATTCTAACCTGCAAAGTGATAGTATTCATGTAAAATAGAGTTAGAATAAAAGACAAATAACATGTAAAGAATGATAAGATTTAACAACCTTCAGACTGCCCGATTCTGACTTTGAGTTTCGCTAAAACTTTAGGTCAGACCAACGCCTACTATTCCCTCTTCGGGGAACGCATCCTCGCGTACTCCTCTCAGGAAAGTTTACCTTTTGCCAGACTGACCCTTCAAACCGACTGGACTTTTGCTTAATGTCCAAGACTTTAGACTTCATACTGGACGCCCATTCCATGACCCGTCCAGTCTTCTACTTGGTGTCTGCGACCCCCAGGACTTCCACCTAGAATCCATAATCCTAGTATTTTGCCTGATGCCCTCGACCTGCCAAGACTTTGCGTTGTCCTTCGGACCAGGTCTTCGTTACCTAACCGTAGCTAGGTCTTTCCTTTGGCTAAGATTACTTAAGACTTTTCTGCACACTTAGTTCAACTTATGAGATCATAAGACAACTTAACTTTAAACCCTTTGCCATGATAAAAATTTAGGTTCGATCTGGTGGTTTCTACACTAACAACAATCTCCTTCGACTAGACTTAAGGGGAAGACTTCTGATACGATGATGAAAATGGGCCCCACCAGAGATGGGCCAAAGTAGGGAAGAGCAGCGGATGTGGAGGTCAAAGTCAAAGAAACATGGTCCATAGATCAGGTGAAGGTAACCGAACGGGGTAGCAAGGCCGGACGAATGGTGAGTCAGTTCGAGCAGACGAGCATAGAGCTAAACAGATGAGCCATTCCGAGCGGCCAGTCTTTGAAAGCCTACGACGGAATGATAGAGATGACAGTAAAATCCCTGGACCATCATCCAGGCTAACCGGACGTCACAATCGATTGACTACCAGTTGGCCTATAGTGGGACTTACCTATGTATCTCATCGTATCTTTTTGAAGGTTTGTGCCACTAACAACAGAGCATGTCCAACAGGTAAATTGTACTTTAGAAGCTTTCATCTTGTCACGTCAAAGATTAATATGCTCGCTTAAGAAAAGGTGTCAAAGATACTTTTTGACTTGTCTTTTCCAAAGATGCTTTGGAAAATGTGTACATGCTTTGAGATGCATGCACAAACGCTACAATGATACTATAAAAGACGTTTTCATTTACAAGAGAAAGTATGCGATGCTTTATTGTTGAACACACTTTTGCTACAACATACTTATTGTTCTTCTATGTTTGTGTGGATCACTAACTTAAGCGTCGGAAGATCATTGCGGGGAACCCTTTTTTGGCCCGACACTAACTCCGTTCCTGTTGCAGGACCGCATGGAGTATTCACCTTATCAACCTTCGAGCTACATCCTCAGTTTATCATATTCTCCATTTTCGGACAGGATGATCTACCCTTCTCATTTTCTCTTCTTATCATTTAATTGTATTTGGGATCCTACCCCAAAGAGATAAGTAGACTAATTATTCAAACCTCAACAAATTACCTAAAAATTAATCATATATAATAATAGATATCATTAAATAGAAAGTAAATTATTATTATTATTATTATTATTATTAGCTAGGTCTCATTAACATTTATTTTTTTGTTGGTGGACTAATTCTAGGAATGATAAATTTGATCCCACACAAGTTTTTCATCTATTATTAAGATAAATCTAGAAATTTTTAGCTCAGTAGTCCAATATCCTATGTTTATCATCCATTGGCGAAGAATATCATACAATGTGTCACAATTGAGAATTGAACTGTGAATACTTGGGAGATTGAATAAGCGTCTACTGTTGTACCATAGCCTAGGGCAATTGATCATTATTTATTGGAGCAAAAATAATATCATTCACATCAAACAGTCTAATATTGTTGGCCTCACTATAAGATATAATTAAGTAAATAATAGAGTTATCTTAGTATATCAACTCTTTGCATGGAAAGATTAGATATCTCATGAGATATTTTGTATTTGCGGGGAACTGATCCCAAATTGATGATTACTTATATTAAGTAAACATATGGACTTGCTGTTTGTAATCGTACGTACACACTTCACCCACATCATTTTTACATAAATGAGATAATTGATTGTAATTAATCGAGTTGGACATTATATAACGTAAATGAACCTCATGCAACTATCACATTGACTACATCAATGTTTATTAAGTAAAATCTATTCTTTATTTAATAAATATGTTACGGTCGCTATAAATTGACCCATAATTTATCTTATTTCATATAATTTATAATAAAGTAAGAGGTGTCAGAAGAGTATAATCATTTTTTACTATGATTAAGTAAAATTTATGCCTAGGGGCAATGGTGCGGCAAAGCGTTTTCTTACTTTTGAAGATATTCAAGTATCGATTCTCAACTTCGGTGAATTAACGGATGAATTTTCTTTAATGGACGATTGATCTAAGAATGTTGGATTGATAGGTCGCTCACTATGAATACTTTCTGATTTATTCTGATGGTTGATATAAAACTTTCGTGGGATCAACTTGGTCACTCTCGTGATTAGTCAACTTAAGCTACATACCTAATGTCAAATATAATAAAAATTTAGCAAAGTTATTAGAGAAGAAGTCGAGAGATGTCAAAGGAGAGGTAAGGGAAGGATCATTTATGCTCAGTGATCCGGTGATAAGGACGGGGATCCTCGTTAGCAAGGGGTCAACGGCACGTGGAGGTCAAAGGTCAAGATAGTCAACCCGAAGACTGGCCGACCGGACGAAGCAAGCCTACCAACAGGGTTTGCAGGCCGACCGACCAGAAGTTCTCCGAACCGAATGGAGTACAACCTGACTAGGGGTCGGGTTTCCGATACTCACGATAAAAAGGTTCAAGGGTCGAGCGGGCTCACCGTTCGGCCGGTGCGCAAGGCAACACAGGCAGGAGCAGTCTTAGCCGAGCATATGACCAATGCAGGAGTAATATGCTTGCCGAGCGGCCTATCCGCTCGGCCCTGGAATAGACAGGACCCGTAAAAGGACAAAGGAGACAGGATAGCATCATCCTCGAGACACCTACCGCCGACAAGTAGCAGAGTTTGCGGCTGAGCCGTACACAGAATCCCCTCCCGGCTCGGTTTCTTTGCAGGATCGTCGGAGAATTACATCACCAGTCGGAGACAGCGGAGCGTGCCACGTCCCCAGCGTCCGTCGACTCAGCGCTCGGACAGGATCAAATTGGCGTCGTCTGTGGGAACGCACCTGAATTCGAGCCAAAAAGATGGAAGAAGCTGGACGTCAACTTTTGGTAACGCTCTCTCCTGAAGAGCTCGAAGCACTCGTCCAAGCACGAGCAGCGAAGATTGTGGAGCAGCAGCAGAAAGCCCAAGCTGAGCGGGCAGTGCAGCAAGCAACATCAGCTTCGGGTGGCAGAGCGCCACATGAAGACCGGCATGAGCAGCTCTCAATATGGGGGCAAAACAAGGGGTCGGCCGACACACAGATGGGTGCGCCACCCGCCCCAATTGGAGATGAAGGTGAATTTCTTCTTTATAAAATATCTTCTTTATGAAATATTGAATCATTTTACATTGACTCTCAAACTTCTGTTTATGTTTCAGTTTGCAACATCAAAAAACAAACAGTATTACGATCAATCTCAGTATGATGAAGTCAGAAGCGAATGGAGCGAATTCGTCTACTTCTATATTGGTGCTTAAGTGTAGGCTACGATATAAATTTTGGATTGTATTTAGAGAATTTTGGATACAAAAAATTTTGAGTTATGGTTATACGTGTCTTTTATGAATACACTTTTGGATTATATTTGATACATATTTATGATATATTTGTTTAATTTTGATGGTGAAAAATATTATGTGATCATATATTCTTTTGGCCAATTAAAATTATATTGTAGTAAAATATTATCAATTACTTCGACAGTAAGAATAAATGATGGAGTAATACAACACAAAAGACTTCTATAAATTTAAATAGTGGTGTAGTTAAAGAAACTATTTACTTCATGATCCTGTTCGAACCAAGGGTCAACGAACGCTGGGGATGTGGTGCTCCTTGCTGAGTCCTCGAGGGCTCCGGTGAACCTGCAGCAAAACCGAGCTGGGAGGGGTGTCCCGGCGACGGCCCTCCGACGCTCAAGTCAGGCGAGGAATAACAAGAAGGTGGTCTCCAGATCAAGATTTCTCATACCTCCGGTGAAGAAATGGAGGCCTTATATAGACCTCCTGAAGAAGCCTGGGCGCACCAATCAAAGTAACCACCTGCCTTTGACCATGCCCAGGTATGGGTCTGTCAGAAGGGTCATGCCCAGATATGGATATGTCAGGAAGATGTCCATGAGGCCATACTGCTACTGTATCAACCTTTCCATGATGTGACGGCAAGGTCCTCCATCGTGCGATCTTGTGTACGGCCTAATCATCAGACATGCTTTAGCTGCTATCCCATATCCCGAGCCGAGCACATAGGCCGCTCGGCCCCCTTTGTGCCCTCGCCCTTATCTTGGCCGAACGGACGACCCGCTCGGCCCCTCGTTTCCAGCCGAGCGGCATCCCGCTCGGCCCTTCGATCCTCCTGCCTTGGCGTCGGAAACCCAAACCCTTGGATGGGTTATGTCTAGCTCCGCTCGGACTTACTCAGCTGCTCGGCGTGGCCGTTAACCGCTTAGTCAGCCCTTCATCGGTCCTCAAGCTGAGACCCTTCAAAAAATGGGTTCCCCATTCTTACCGCCGGATCACTTGCCTTCCCTTCAAGTCTAGTCGAAGGAGGCAGTGAGTCCGACTGACTGGACTATATGTGTTCGAGCGGGCGGTCGCCGCCTCTCCGTAGCTTATAATATCCCTGGGGCCGTTCGACCCTTCTGTCAAATTCAGTCGTTCGGCTCTTCATTCCGGTTGTCTTGTCGCTCAACATGGATGTTTGCTTGTCTAGATCTTCTCGAAAATCACGCAAATCTTCTCCATTAAGTCGAAGCATGCGCGGTATGGGCGCATTAATTGTGCCTGGCGACAGGGCGCCACGTGTCGACCATTGTGTGACGGCGGCGTCACTTACGATGGGACGCCCCCGTTTGAAATGGATGGCCCGAGGGCGTCCTCGTTTCTCGTGACCTAGATCGGACGGCGGAGGCTGGCTGTCCTCGGCCGTATAAAGCCTCCTTCCCTTTTTTGGCCGCATATTAGCTCGCGCGTTGCCTTCTGCCTCGTTCTGTTGCTGCAGTCTCCGGCGATCTAGTGTCTGTTTTTAGGCGGCGATCATCTCATCGGTGATTCTTTCCACCCGTTTCCTTCCCAGTGAGTCTTCTTCCTTCACTTACTAGATCTTCTCTGCTCATTTCGCCCCTTTCGTTTCCCTTCCTTCGATTTCTTGCCATTCTTTCGCTTCTCCGAGATGGCAAGCTCCTCTGCACCCGCTGTTGGTGTTCATGGCCCTTGGTACCTGACCATGGAGAGTCGATTTGATGAGGAGGGTGCTCGGCGTCTTGTTCGGACGTATGGAATTCCCGATAACTATGAAATAGTCGTAGCCGACCCGACCGACCGACCACATGACCCGCCGATCGGCACAATCTGTTTCTTTTTAGACCAATTCTAAGGTGGCCTTAGATTTCCTACCCATCCCTTTATTTTAGAGGTTTGTAACTATTTTCGCATCCCGCTCGGCCAACTTGTGCCGAATTCCTTTAGGCTGCTGAGCGGGATGGTCGTCCTCTTCAAGCTGCACAGTATCCCTCTTGACCCTAAAATATTCCACTTCTTCTTCTACCCCAAACAATCCGAGCTGGGGACTTTTATTTTCCAAAGTAGAATAGGCTTTAAATTTTTTGACAATATGCCGACCTCCAACAAACACTGGAAGGAGTTTTTCTTTTATATCCGACTTCCCGAGCGGCCAGCATTCCGAACCAAATGGCAGACCAGCCAGAGCTCGGCAAGTTCAGAAGCAATCCAGCCTATCTTCATGCGGCGAACTGGTTGTCCGGTCAGCGATACAAGATCGATCAGCTGCTGCTCAAGGGGGTGTTGTATATTTTCGGATTGTCTCCCGTTCGGGCAAATCTCCCCGTCCGCATGAGTAAGGATTCTTTACTCTCTTAGTCTTTTTTGTCTAATTGATTTTAATTTCGTTTACTGCAGCTGAAGTCATGTGGCGCTCTAAGGCTACCGCTCATTTGAAACTGAAGGCCGTGGAAATTGAGGCGGCCACCAAAAAGGAGCTCGCCGAGCGGGGTCTCATTCCCAGCAGTCCGCCCCTGAAACAGATGCTGCCCCATCCGCTTCAACAGAGGTTGAGGCGGATCCTGTTTCCTCAGCCCCCGCCGAGCTGGGGGTCCCTCAGGTCGGGGATCCACCGCTGGAAGTTCGGCGAAAGCGTCGAAGAGACTCCAGCCTTCCGCCGCCACAAGAGGGAGCACCACAGGTGCCGATCGGCGTAACTTCGCCTGCTAGCACGCCATCACAGATCGGGACTCCAGCGGCCTCGCCTACCGCACAGCCTTCCGGCTCTCCTCCCCGGACTCGTCGCCGTTTACGTCGGTTGGGCGAAACTTCCACCATAGGGGAGTCTTCGCAACAAGCGGCTACAACTGAAGAAGCGCCGTCCGGCCATCCGACCATCAAGACCACCCTCCGATTCCCATCGGAGGAATATTTACTGTCTGCCGATCGGCCATCGAGCCCTGTTCACGAAATAACCTTGACGGGTCCGCTCGCCAAGCTTTTTGAGGACGCCCAGATTCAGGTTGCCCTCATGACGCCCAAGCAGCTCGGCGATAACAATATGCAGCAGGCCACACAGGTGAATTCATCTTTCTTCATGTGCCATGCTATTGTTTGACTCCTGATTTTATTATTTCCTTACAGCGTTGGGCTGAGCAAATCGCCACCAGCCACCGGCTGGCCGAGCTGGAGGATCTCCTGGAAAAACTCCAAGTATCAGGGGGTCCATCGGCCGAGCGGGAGGCAGAGGTGGCCCGACTCGAAGACTTGGTGAAGAAGCGGGACGGGGACGTGAAACGCGCCAGTGGCCGGAAGAGGCGGGCGATTGCTGATCTAGACAAAATGAAAGTCGAAGTTCGGGCCCTAGATCAGCAGTCTAAGAAGCTAGAGGCCGATCTGAATGCCGAGCGGGAGATCCGTGCAGCCGAACGCACAAAAGCTGAGATGGACTTGAAGGCTGTCCAAGATACCTTAACCGCTTCCCGAGCGGCACTCAAGAAATATAAGGAGGGAGAGCCAAGTCGGCTAGCCGCAGCGCGCCAGGAATACCTCCGCTCGGAGCGCTTTGGCGAAAAGTTTGGTGGCAACGTCTCCTCAACCTTCCTCGAGGCGGTCAAGGTCACCACGGCGTACTTTAAGAAGGGGGGGCATCTTCCTGCTGACCTGAGCATTCCCCCTCCCGAACTGGCAGCCATGATTGACGACATCCCGGACACCTTTTTTAATTTTGAGGATCCGGAGTGATGCGGGTTATTTCAAGTACTTTCTGTATTTCATCCGCTCGGCGGATGTAAAATTTTTGTACGTGCCGTTCGGCTCCCTTATGCGCCTTGTATTTTTTGTTTGCCTTTCATTGCCCCTTTTTAATGCGTTGCTGCTCATTCGTATAATCTGTTGGGCTCCCCGGGTTTCCTACTAAACGACCGATCGGGTTAATCAATTGACTCGCTTCCTCAAAATCACTTAGCGCTTAACCATATTGTTTGCACTTAGCGCTTAACCATACTGCTTGCATTCAGTGCACGTGAAGTATTGGCAAACCGACGGCCGACCGGCATTAATCAATCTGGTACTTGTGAACGATCATGAGCTCGTCGGCGTGGATGTTTATAGCCGATCGGCGCGGCTCTCGATCTTTAACGACGGTGCTCGTCGGTGCGGATGTTTATAGCCGGTCGGCGAGGCTCTCGATTTTTAACGACGATGCTCGTCGGCGCGGATGTTTATAGCCGGTCGGCGCGGCTCTTGATCTTTAACGACGGTGCTCGTCGGCGCGGTTATTTATAGCCGGTCGGCGCGGCTCTCGATCTTTAACGACGGTGCTCGTCGGTGCGGATGTTTATAGCCGATCGGCGGGGCTCTCGATTTTTAACGACGGTGCTCGTCGCCACGGTTATTTATAGTCGGTCGGCGCGGCTCTCGATCTTTAACGACGGTACTCGTCGGCGCGGATGTTTATAGCCGGTCGGCGCGGCTCTCGATTTTTAACGACGGTGCTCGTCGGCGCGGATGTTTATAGCCGGTCGGCGCGGCTCTCGATTTTTAACGACGGTGCTCGTCGGCGCGGTTATTTATAGCCGGTCGGCGCGGCTCTCGATCTTTAACGACGGTGCTCGTCGGCGCGGATGTTTATAGCCGGTCGGCGCGGCTCTCGATCTTTAACGACGGTGCTCATCGGCGCGGATGTTTATAGCCGGTCGGCGCGGCTCTCGATCTTTAACGACGGTGCTCGTCGGCGCGGTTATTTATAGCCGGTCGGCGCGGCTCTCGATCTTTAACGACGGTGCTCGTCGGCGCGGTTATTTATAGCCGGTCGGCGCGGCTCTCGATCTTTAACGACGGTGCTCGTCGGCGCGGATGTTTATAGCCGATCGGCGCGGCTCTCGATCTTTAACGACGGTGCTCGTCGGCGCGGTTATTTATAGCCGGTCGGCGCGGCTCTCGATCTTTAACGACGGTGCTCGTCGGCGCGGATGTTTATAGCCGATCGGCGCGGCTCTACGGTTTAACGTCTGGGCTAGACGGCCTTCAAGGCTAACTCCTTACCAGGTCGAGCGACCTTGGCCTTCATAACTTATCTCGCTCTTGAACAGTCTTTGTGCCCGGCCGAACGGCATGGGTCATTTGCTTGCGAACCTAATCGGCTGGGAGGCCTTCACTTATTCGGGTGCTTGGCTCGGATAATCCATATGCCCCTTTTACCCAGCTTGGAGAACGTACTCCTGGCCGAACGGCTCAGGGTCTGCTTCGAGCATTTTGGCTCGGATAATTTATCTCCATCCGGAAGGTACTGGGTCTTTGATCCTCGAGCACTTGGCTCGACCCATTTACCTCTAAGCGGCTCGTGGCCTTCGTTTCTTGCCAATGCCTTATATCTGTTCTCTTGATTCTTCATTTCTGCATTTCCAGTATTAGTTGAAAAAAGTACATAGGATGATTTACATTGGCACACCTTTCACCCCGCCCGGTAAGGCTGGAGGTGGTTCGCGCTCCACGGCCTATCTAACTGCCGATCGTCCTCATCCTCCAAATAATACGCGCCCGAGCGGAGCTTTTCGATGATTTTGAAGGGACCTGCCCACGGAGATTCAAGCTTGCCGACGTCGCCGACCGGCTTGACTTTCTTCCAGACAAGGTCGCCGACCTGGAATGATCGGGGGATGACGCGCCGGTTGTAGTTTTGCTTCATCCGTTGACGGTACGCCATCAGCCGAACGGATGCCTTAGCACGCTCTTCGTCGACCAAATCCAGCTCCATATTCCTCCGCTCGGCGTTGCCTTCATCATAACACTGGACCCGGATGGACTCAACGCCGACCTCAACCGGAATGACCGCTTCACCTCCGTACACCAGATGAAAAGGTGTAACGCCCGTTCCTTCCTTAGGAGTTGTTCAGATGGCCCATAAAACGCTCGGCACTTCATCTGGCCAACTTCCTCCCAAGTGGTCGAGCCGAGCACGCAGGATACGGAGAATTTCCCGGTTGGCCACTTCAGCTTGACCGTTGCTCTGAGGATAGGCCACGGATGTGAAATGTTGCTCAATGCCGTAGCTCTTGCACCAATCCTCTAACATCTTCCCTGTGAACTGCCACCCGTTGTCGGACACTAGTCGACGAGGGATGCCGAAACGACAAATGATGTGTTGCCAGATGAATTTTTTAACCATTTGTTCAGTGATCTTTGCCAGCGGCTCGGCTTCCACCCATTTGGAGAAATAGTCGACCGCCACTAGTAAAAATTTCCTTTGTCCGGACGCCATCGGAAATGGACCGACAATATCCATTCCCCATTGGTCGAACGGGCAGGAAACGCTTGACGCCTTCATTTCTTCGGCCGGTCGGTGGGAGAAGTTGTGATACTTCTGGCATGAAAGGCAGGTAGATACTGTCCGAGCGGTGTCTGTTTGTAAAGTTGGCCAAAAGTATCCGGCCAAGAGGATCTTCTTGACCAATGAGCGCCCGCCCGGATGATGGCATTCTGCTCGGCGCTGAAGTCCCTTTTTCTCTGCTTCACTGGTCGAGCCTCCGGTCGGACATGCAACTCATGCTGCGCTAGGCTCGGCGAAATTCCAGGCAACTCATGTGTCGACCAGACGAAAACATCATGATTTCGTTGGAGGCATTGGATCAGCTCCTCCTTCTGCCCCTCCATATCAGAAGCGATAAAAGTCGTGGCCTCCGATCGGGTCGGATGGATCTGAACTTCCTCCTTTTCATCGTAAATTAAAGCAGGAGGTTTCTCGGCTATGGCGTGTACCTCGATTCGGGGCGCCTTCCGAGCGGAGCAAGCTTCTGCTCGGACCATCTCTATATAGCACCGCCGAGCTGTTAACTGATCTCCATATACTTCTCCTACTTTGTCCTCCACGGGGAACTTTATCTTCTGGTGGAAGGTTGAGACAACCGCTCGGAATTCGCCGAGCGCCGGTCGTCCCAAAATGACGTTGTAGGACGAGGGAGAGTCGACCACCACGAAGTTTATTGTCCTGGTCCTCCTGAGCGGCTCCTCTCCCAGTGAGGTAGCCAGTCGGATCTGTCCGACCGGCTGAACCTCGTTGCCCGTAAACCCGTAGAGCGGGGTCGTCATGGGCAGTAGCTCGGCACGATCAATTTGCAGCTGATCGAACGCCTTCTTGAATATGATGTTGACCGAGCTCCCTGTGTCAACAAATATGCGGTGAACAGTATAATTTGCTATTACCGCTTTAATGAGCAGAGCGTCGTCGTGGGGCACTTCTACTCCTTCCAAGTCTCTGGGACCGAAAGTGATTTCCGGTCCACTTGCCCGCTCTTGGCTACAGCCGACTGCGTGGATCTGTAGCTGCCGGACGCCCGCCTTTCTGGCTCGGTTGGAGTCTCCCCCGGTCGGCCCGCCAGCAATAACGTTAATCTCGCCCCGGGAAGTATTGCTTCTGTTTTCCTCTTCCCGAGCGGACGGTCGTGACCGTTCTCTGGACGCCCGGCGATTCTCCTGTCTCGGAGATCGGTGTCGATCGGGTGTCTGTTGATGTCGCCTTTCAGTGCGGGTCCGGTCAGCTTCATGGGTCCTTTGTCTCCTGTCGATGGGAGGAGACCGTCGTTCGGCATTCCTGGGAACGGGATTGGCCACGAAGGGAAGACTTCGACAATCCTTCGTGTTGTGCGTATTCATCGGGTGGAAGGAGCAGAACATAGGGGTCCACCTCTTTTTTGGCTTGGGCCGAGCGGCAGCCACTTCTTGTACGTGCAACCTGGCGTGGGGGGATCGGATTGCTTCAGCTTTCGGTCCTCTAGGTGGCTGCTGAGCGGCGTGCTGTTTCCGCTCGGCATGAATAGGTGTTTCCGGGCGGCTTGTGCTTCTTCCACGTTTATGTATTCGTTGGCCCGATGTAGCATATGATCATAATCTCGGGGCGGCTTTCGGATGAGCGACCGGAAGAAGTCCCCATCCACAAGGCCCTGAGTGAAGGCATTCATCATCGTCTCCGATGTGGCCGTTGGGATATCCATCGCCACTTGGTTGAATCGCTGGATGTAGGCTCGAAGCGATTCTCTCGACTCCTGCTTGATGGCAAACAAGCTGACACTTGTCTTCTGATAACGCCGACTGCTAGCGAAGTGGTGGAGGAAGGCCGTTCGGAAGTCCTTGAAGCTAGTGATGGATCCGTCCGGCAACCTCCGAAACCACCGTTGAGCCGATCCCGAGAGAGTTGTAAGGAAGACGCGGCACTTTACTCCATCTGTATATTGATGGAGTGTAGCTGTGTTATCAAACTTACCCAGATGATCATCCGGGTCCGTTGTTCCGTTGTACTCGCCGATCGTCGGAGGCACGTAGTGCTTGGGTAGAGGGTCTCGTAGAATAACCTCCGAGAATTGACGATTGATCCGCTCGGGAGATGAGTCCGCTCGGGGAGCTTTCTCTTTTCTGTCATCCCGCCTTGGCATTTCGTCTGAAGAAGAGCCTCTATCTCTTCGAGCTGGTGCGGCTTCAGGGGTGCGAAATAAGGCCCGATGGAATGCGACGGTGGCTTGAGGTGCTTCCGCTCGGCCACCAGACGCAGATGTTGCTTGTTGCTCCGGCCGTTCGGCTGATGCTTTTTGTTTTTGCTCCATAAGTTTGGTGGCCCTCATCTCGACTAGAGCATCGAGTTCTTCTGTTGAAAGCGTCACGGTGTGTTGTCGTCCAGCCTCGTCCATTGTTCCTGTTCGAATGCAGGTGCGTTCCCACAGACGGCGCCAATTTGATCCTGTTCGAACCAAGGGTCAACGAACGCTGGGGATGTGGCGCTCCTTGCTGGGTCCTCGAGGGCTCCGGTGAACCTGTAGCAAAATCGAGCCGGGAGGGGTGTCCCGGCGACGGCCCTCCGACGCTCAAGTTA
Source organism: Zingiber officinale (assembly GCF_018446385.1). Lineage (NCBI taxonomy): Eukaryota > Viridiplantae > Streptophyta > Magnoliopsida > Zingiberales > Zingiberaceae > Zingiber > Zingiber officinale. Next base: position 140,183,193 of record NC_055994.1, read on the forward strand.
GGCGAGGAATAACAAGAAGGTGGTCTCCAGATCAAGATTTCTCATACCTCCGGTGAAGAAATGGAGGCCTTATATAGACCTCCTGAAGAAGCGTGGGCGCACCAATCAAAGTAACCACCTGCCTTTGACCATGCCCAGGTATGGGTCTGTCAGAAGGGCCATGCCCAGATATGGATATGTCAGGAAGATGTCCATGAGGCCATACTGCTACTGTATCAACCTTTCCATGATGTGACGGCAAGGTCCTCCATCGTGCGATCTTGTGTACGGCTTAATCATTAGACATGCTTTAGCTGCTATCCCATATCCCGAGCCGAGCGCATAGGCCGCTCGGCCCCCTTTGTGCCCTCGCCCTTATCTTGGCCGAACGGACGACCCGCTCGGCCCCTCGTTTCCAGCCGAGCGGCATCCCGCTCGGCCCTTCGATCCTCCTGCCTTGGCGTCGGAAACCCAAACCCTTGGATGGGTTATGTCTAGCTCCGCTCGGACTTACTCAGCTGCTCGGCGTGGCCGTTAACCGCTTAGTCAGCCCTTCATCGGTCCTCAAGCTGAGACCCTTCAAAAAATGGGTCCCCCATTCTTACCGCCGGATCACTTCACTACTGATCAAATTTGGAAAGTAGTTCGTATCAATTACTTCGCTACATTTGAATATTTTATTGTAGTAAAATATGCTCTATTACTTCTATACTACGATGAAGTAGTACGATAATGAATACTTCGACTAAGTCAAATTATGCGGAAGTAAAATAAAACATTTACTATACCAAAATTTAAAAAATGTGAAGTTGTATACATATTTTACTTCGTCAAATAACGTAACTTATGAAGTAATATATCGATTTTACTTCGGTATTTTTAAAGGTCTTGATGAAGTAATATAACTTTTTTACTTCAAAATCGGTTCGATTTTGAACCGGTTTTGAACTGGTGATAGACTTCGGTAATGTGTGGTGAAGTAAAAAATTTACCCTTTTACTTCACGTGCGTCTACTTCGGTAATTAATTACCTATTACTTCGGATAATATCCGAAGTCTATTAACGATTTTCACATAGTGCAATACCTTTTCATCGGGCTCTGTTCCAGACGCCCTCGGAAGTGGCGCAGGCCAATCAAGACAAAGGATCCTCATCAGACGAGGCACCCATCCGGGACGTCCGAAAAGGAAAGGTGCCCCGATCGGACACGTCTCCCGAGCGGACCAACCAGGAGTTCTCAGATGCTATTCTTCGCGATCCATTGCCGAGGCATTATGTGCCCCCTGCGATCGGGGAGTACAACGGGACGACCGACCCAGACGACCACCTAGGTAAATTCGACAGTACCGCCACTCTGCATCAGTACACAGATGGGGTAAAATGCCGAGTGTTCCTCACAACACTTTCGGGATCGGCACATCGGTGGTTTCGAAGACTGCCAGACGGCTCAATCACCAGTTTCAAGGAATTTCGGACGGCGTTCCTCCATCATTTTGCTAGCAGTAGGCGCCACCAAAAGACAAGCGTCAGCTTATTTGCCGTCAAGCAAGGCGCGAGGGAGCCGCTCCGAGCGTACATTCAGCGCTTCAACCAGGTGGCCATGGACATTCCAACGGTCACCTCGGAAATAATGGTGAACGTGTTCACGCAAGGGCTCGTGGACGGTGATTTCTTCCGATCGTTCATCCGGAAGCCGCCTCGGGACTACGACCACATGCTGCATAAAGCCAACGAATACATCAATATGGAGGAGGCTCAGGCGGAAAGAAGGAAAGAAGCTCAGAGCGACCAACCAGCTCTTGCCGAGCGGAAGCAACCCATCAGTCACCAGCCACCAAGAGGACCGCGGGCCGAAGCCGCCCGTCCTCATCAGCATACTCAGTCGCACGCCGTCCAACAAGTCATGGCTGATCGACCCAAACACAAGGGGAAGGTATGGACCCCAATGTTTTGCTCACTCCATCAGTCGGCCACTCACAATACTCGCGACTGTCGGAGCCTCCCCCCCCCCCATCGCTCATCCCGCACCAAGGAGTTACCGCTGCCGATCGCCTTCACCAGATCGGCAGCGTCGACAACGTAGCCCCAGGCAAAGGACAGAAGGGCGATCCCCCGAGCAGCATCACCGTCAGCAACACGGAGCCCACCATCGAGCGTCAAATGAATGACCTCGACCTTCGGCTCGGGAGGAGGAGAATAGGGGCAACGCATCTCGGGGGGAGATCAACATCATCGCCGGGGGTCCGACCGGCGGAGATTCGAATAGAGCCAGAAAGGCGCATGCAAGGCAGTTGAGGATCCACGCGGTCGGCTGCAGCCAGGAAAGGGCAAGCGGACCCGAGATCAGCTTCGGGCCCAGGGACCTACAAGGAGTTGAAGTCCCTCACGATGACGCCCTGATCATCCGAGCGGTAATAGCCAATTACACTATTCACCGCATTTTCATTGATACAGGTAGCGCGGTCAACATAATCTTCAAGAAAGCCTTCGACCAACTACAAATTGACCGAGGCGAACTATTTCCAATGACGACTCCCCTATACGGATTCACGGGGAATGAAGTCTTGCCGGTCGGTCAAGTCCGACTGGCTATCTCGTTGGGCGAGGAGCCGCTCAGAAGGACAAGGACCACCACCTTCATCGTGGTCGATGCTCCTTCTGCATACAACGTGATCCTGGGTCGACCGGCCCTCAACGAATTCCGAGCAATCATCTCTACCTTCTGCCAGAAGATCAAATTCCCGGTAAAGGATCAAGTAGGGGAGGTGAGGGGAGACCAGCTGGCCGCTCGGAGATGCTACGTGGAGATGGTCCGGGCCGAATCCAAGTCCGCTCGGAAAGTGTCGCGTATCGAGGTACATGCTATTACTGAAAAGCCACCTCCTTTAGTTTATGAAGAAAAAGAGGAGGTGCAGATTGACCCATCCCGACCGGAGGCCACCACCTTCATAGCTTCCGATCTGGAGGAGAAGCAGAAGGAAAAGGTGATCAAATGCCTCCAGCGGAACTGCGACGTCTTTGCCTGGTCGACCCATGAGCTGCCAGGTGTCTCGCCAAGTGTAGCGCAGCATGAACTTCATGTCCGGACGGACGCTCGCCCGGTGAAGCAAAGGAAGAGGGACTTCAACGCGGAGCAGAACGTAATCATCCGGGCGGAGATAGAGAAGCTTCTGGAGGTCGGTCACATAAGGGAAGTACAATTCCCGAGTTGGCTTGCCAACGTGGTCCTGGTCTCCAAGCCGGGCAACAAGTGGAGAGTTTGCATCGACTTCCGGGACTTGAACAAGGCGTGCCCGAAGGACTTCTATCCTCTTCCCCGGATCGATCAGCTGGTGGACTCCACGGCCGGGTGTGAGCTAATATGCATGTTGGATGCATACCAAGGCTACCATCAAGTGCCGCTCGCCCGAGAAGACCGAGAGAAGGTCAGCTTCGTCACGACGGACGACACTTACTGCTACAATGTAATGCCGTTCGGATTGAAGAATGCGGGAGCCACCTACCAGCGTTTGATGAACAAGGTCTTCAGAGAGCAGATCGGACGCAATTTGAAAGTGTACGTGGACGACATACTTATCAAGTCCTTCCGGGCGGCCGACCTCTACGCGGACATGGAGGAGACCTTCCAAACCTTAAGGAGGTATGGCGTCAAACTTAACCCACAGAAGTGCCTGTTCGGAGCAAGAGGCGGGTGCTTCTTGGGTTACATTGTGACCGAGCGGGGCATAGAGGCGAACCCCAGCAAGATAAAGGTGCTGCAGGACATGCCGCCTCCCAGAAATCTACGAGAAGTGCAGCGTCTCACCGGTCGGATCACAGCGCTGTCAAGGTTCATCTCTAAGACTGTCGACTGGAGCTTGCCGTTTTTCAAGATACCCCGTAAAGCAACCAAGTTTCAATGGGATGAGGAGTGCGATAGGACGTTCGAGGAATTAAAGACTTACCTGAATTCTTTACCCGTGCTGGCAAAACCAGCCGTAGGTGAGCCGCTTCGCATTTATTTATCATCAACTGAGCATGCTGTGGGCTCAGCATTAGTGAGGCCGAGCGGCGAGGAGCAGCTAGTGTATTTTTTGAGCCATATCTTAAAGGATGCTGAGTCTCGCTATACCGGTCTCGAGAAGTTGGCTTTTGCCTTAGTTCTGGCAGCTCGGAGGTTGCGCCCTTACTTTCTGGCGCACACAATTATTGTGATGACGAACAACCCACTAGCAATGGTACTCCTGAATCCCGAAGCATCCGGACGGCTTATCAAGTAGACGACGGAGTTAAGCGAGTTTGATATCCAATACCAACCCCGCTCGGCGATCAAAGCACAATCCTTGGCGGATTTCGTGATCGAGGTACAAAAGCCCGAGCCCGAAGCTACATGGAAAATATATGTGGATGGATCGTCCACTCAGCTCGGGAGCGGAATGGGGATAGTACTACTTTCGCCTCAGGGAGAGCGGATGCATCTATCCGTCCGGCTGGACTATCGGGCAACAAATAATGAGGCAGAATACGAAGCTCAAATAGCTTGATTACAAGTCGCGCGGCATGTTGGAGCCTGTCGGGTCGTGATACACTCGGATTCACAGCTTGCCGCTCAGCAACTCATGGGCGCTTTTGAAATAAACAATGTCAGACTCAAATTGTACGCGGAGGCCTTTGAGAAACTCAAGGCTGGCTTCACCGAGATAGTAGTCCAGAAAATACCCCAAGCGGAGAACCATACGGTAGATGAGTTAGCTAAACTCACAAGTTCAATATCACTCAAGAGCAGAAAGATGAAGAGGCAAAGAGGGAGGAGATCAAGAGAGGAGAATGAGATCAACATCATATTGTAGTATTGATTTTTAGATGAACAGTAAAAAAAAAAAGGAGAGAGAAGGGTAAAATGTAAAATCAACTCAATAAAACTAGTTGTTTGGACAATTTCAAAATCAAGTACTAAAATGAGAAAAATACAAAACCACCAGCACATTTTGGTAAATTGCTGGAAGATAAAAGCCGAAGTTGAGAGATTTTACGTCTTAAGATACGATAATTTTAATTATTTTCTAACAAACTAATAAATTAAAAAAAATCTATTATAAATTAAATTAAGAAAATTATATATGTATATATATTCTCCTCTTTTTCTTTCCGTTCATGTAGATTAAAAAAATAATAATAATTTAATTCTTACGACGACGAACTTCTGAAAACTTGGAAAAGAAATAAAAAATGAAAACATGTTTCCAGGGGCTTAACTGAAAAAAAACTGAAAAATTGGAGGAGAAAAATGCGCGTGAGAAAAAGTAAAATGAAAGTCCGATCTCGCGTTCACACCGCCCTCGTTTCTCTCCTCCAACCCTAGGAGGAGGCTGGAGAAGGAAAGCCACGGGGATCCATGAATTAATCGATCACATTTTGTTAGCCTAATGTATTCTTCGTTGTTTTTTGTTTGATAATCTGGGATCTGAGATTGATCTGGTGAGCGTTTCTCCTCAATGTTTTTTGTTTTGCATCTTTTTAGTCATTTGGGATGTTTGTGCATCTTCTTCTTCAGATCTGTTTTTTTTCCCATCTGATTGAGCTGTATTCCTTGGTACCTCGTTCTTTGCTTTCTCTTGGTCCGTGTGTATGTAGATCTGTAATTAATTAGAGTTCTAGTGCTGGACTAAAGGGATCTTGTTTATAGGATGTGCTTTAAAAGTCTTTCTTTCTGATATCTCGTCAATTATGAGAATTCAAAGCTCAAATGTCATTTTAGTTCACTCTATTTTTATCCTGAGTCTGGGTTTATGAATTTTCGATATGTGCGCCTTTGTTTCAGAATTTAATGCTTGTTTTCAAATTTTTGCTAATGGTAGTTTTTTGTGCTCTTTGTTTCGTGTTTTACATTAATAAATATGTGTTGTCCTAGACTAATATGGTGCTGATATTGAATGTTGAATATCTTATAGCTTATCTTTGTCTATATAACCACTTATTTGCATGGGACTGGCATCGTTACATATTTAATCTTCTCGAAGCTGAAGTCAGTTAGTCTGACGACTAATTTAAATTTAACAATATTATAGGTAATGAGATAATTGTTAAGAAAGAAGATGACGAGTTGTCTAAGAGTTTAAGATTATTTGTGGCAAAAGATGGAGAGATTGAGAGAGATGTCTTATATAGAATACAAGTGAGATGGTTGAAATGAAGGAGAGTGTTAGATGTTCTTTGTGATCATAAAGTACCTCTAAGACTTAAAGGAAAGTTTTACAAAATAACGGTTAAACTTGCTATGTTATATGAAGTTCATGAGTAGAATATAGTATTGTAGAGATGAAAATGTTAAGTTGGATTTGCGGACATACATGGATGAACAAACTAAGCAATGAAAATATTAGATAGAAAATCGGATTGCACATATTGAGGGAAAACTTCGGGAGACACGTTTAAGATAGTATGTATATATACTTAGATAATCAATAAATGTTCGAGTTAAGCGATGTGAAACTATGATAAATGTGCTCATCAAACGAGGAAGGAAGAGAAAGACCAAAAAAACTTGGTTAGCAAAATTAAAACAAGATAAAATATATTTATGATGTAGTAGGGGATAAAACCTAATGACATAAAATGATCTATATAGCAGACCCCACCTAGTGGGATAATGTTTGATTGTTGTTGTTGAAGTGAGTTAGTCTCATCTATGCGGGATGATTATTGCTAGGCATTGATTTTCTTCGGATTGTCTTTTGAGTAATCCAAATTGAACCTAGATGGCCGATTGGAATGATCTTTCAATCATTCATCTGTATTCCACATATGGCAGGATTTTTTTCTTTGCAATGCAAGCAGCTTGGTTTGTAATCATTTTCCTGTATAAATGTAGATGGAGGCTAGTTTGGCAACTATTAATAGTGATTATACTGTTGTAGTTGCTAAAATTTGTTAATGTTGTTTTCATACTAGTTTGTTTCCGACCATATCTTGTTTCTAGGGCTATTTTTCACCCATGGTATTGTCACAAGGGAAGTTTTTAATACATATCCTCTCTTGCTAATAATTATTGCTGAAAATTAACAATGGTTAGCTTGATAAAAAAATTAAGAACTTAAATTTCGACATCTACTATTTATTATTCTGTACCTGTAAAAACCTATACACAAAATGGATCGAAGAAAGCTCTACATATGTATCCTCAGTGCTGGCGTCATGTTTCTAGTATCAATTTTATTTGATTTTGATATAGGGATAATACTGATTCCTTGGAATTTTTTATCTTCGTATGTAAAGATTCTATATAATGTATATTTGGGGAACAAGTGAAGGTTCTTTTACTAATTGAGTGTATGCCTATTCACATGCTTGTATTTGAACTTATTTTTGGTGCTTGGTTCTTGAGTGATTGCACAATTTTTTAGCATTGCATGAATTCACGTAGTTTTTTCTTGAAATAACACTTCTAGTCCAGCATGTTGATACTATCCTTTTCTATCTGGCATTTTCTTTTAGGATATATACTTTTATGTTGAATTGAGTAAAGTGAATACTGGATGGCTTCAATGGCACCCACATCAGGGCAAAAACATGCTAGTGGTAGTAGTATTTCCATGGATAACTTACCAGATGAAATGAATGATATGCACATAAGAGATGACAAAGTGAGTAACAGTATATAAACTATAAGTATTTGAAAGGTTGATTTGTATATCTGATCTTCATTTTATTTTAATTTAGGATGTGGAGGCTACTGTAATTGATGGAAATGAGACAGAGACGGGCCATATAATTGTGACAACTATAGGTGGCAGAAATGGCCAGCCAAAGCAGGTACATTCTTTATTTACAAGCATTAATCCATAGTATGGGTATAATAACTAATAAGTTCAACAATCAGGTCAAATATTTTTCCCCGCAGTTCTCCATTTAGTCTCATTTTATCTGTTACTAACACTGAATGCCAACAGACTATAAGTTACATGGCTGAGCGGGCAGTGGGTCATGGATCATTTGGAGTTGTATTCCAGGTAACTTTAGCATAACACTTAAATGCTACTTAGACTATATTTGGTTATGGGTAATGTAATCAAACTTGTAATCTAATTGGGCTTGGAATGTAATTGGATTACATGTTGCTGGCCTTGTAATTCAGATTACAAAACTTTATTACATGTTGTTTGCCTTTTGTAATTCAGATTACATTACATTACATTACATTACAGCTTTAAAATTGTATCAAACAAACTAATCAATCTTGTAATGTAATCTTGATTGGCTGATTACCCCTCACCAAACATAGCCTTAGTCGCTTTAGAATGGAGATCTTTCAAACTACTTGCAGTTTTGCATATCTATCCTTGCTCCATTGATATTTTCCCATGACTTTTCTCCTGTTGTTAGGCCAAGTGTCTTGAGACAGGTGAAACAGTAGCTATAAAAAAGGTTCTTCAAGACAAAAGATATAAGAACCGTGAATTGCAAACAATGCGCCTTCTTGATCATCCAAATGTTGTATGCTTGAAACATTGTTTCTTTTCGACAACTGACAAAGAAGAACTTTATCTTAACTTGGTTCTTGAGTATGTACCTGAGACTGTTCATCGAGTAATCAAGCATTATAACAAAATGAACCAGCGCATGCCATTGATATATGTGAAGCTCTACATGTATCAGGTAATCCTAAACTTGTGTAACTCCTTTCCATGTTTCATTTTCCTGAAAAAGTTGTCCTTTTAAGGTAACTATTTGGCATTGGCTGTTGGCCCATTTGTTTGATGAGTATGTCGCGTCCAGATAGTGGCCAATATAAAGTACCTAATTATTTATGACTGTTGGAAGAACAAATTGAAATAACTTCTAAAAGCATGGATCCGATTATTTCTTTCCTATTGCAGATTTGTAGAGCATTGGCCTATATACACAATAGCATTGGAGTTTGCCACAGGGACATCAAACCACAAAATCTTCTGGTATATTGTCCACATTTTTTTATGGATAAATGGCTCCCGTTTGCTAAGATCTGCTTGCTTGATACTTTGTGAAGAGAATATGCATAAGAGACATTTTTTTATATAAAAAAGGTGGACCATATAATCAAGAGACAAAAGATGTCAAATCCATGTGATCATAAAATGTTCAATAGGTTAAAATATAGTAGGATTGCTTTGATGTCGATATTTATGTGGATCACTTCACGGCTGATAATGGGTGTTGATTCGTATTTGTTTGATATGCTGTGTCTATGCATGCTATATGCATATGGATATATCAATCACTTATGGCATATGTAATGCACTAATGAGTCTGTTGTATTGGCTTTTAACTGAAATAAAGATTCACATGTTATATGAAATATTCATCTATTGTAATCCCTTGTAACATTATGCATGTCACACTATATGTGGATGTCAGAGCATCCACACCGGCTTCCTTATCCAAAATGCATAATTTAGGGTCAAAAATTACTTTATTAAATTTGGATATCCACTTTTCAATACATCATATATCGGCTTCCCTATTTATTCTATCTCCTCTATAATGTTTAGGGAATGAAATTCATTTCCTAAATTTAGAGAAATATTGTTCATAAATGCATAATTTAGGGAATAGATAGGGTAGCTGATGCAAAGGTTTTTTAGTTATCCTATCTAAAATTTAGAGTAAAATCTTTGAATAAGGTATCTGATATGGATGCTCTTATGTATGTTCGTCTGTATGTCATATGCTATCAATCCTAAACGTTACTAGCACTATGTGTAACAGGTTAACCCACATTCACACCAGCTGAAAATATGTGACTTTGGAAGTGCCAAAGTTCTGGTACGTATTCATCTCTTGTTGTGGGCTATAGAAGGCATTCTTTAGTAGCTTTGTCTGAATTTTGAAATTTGTTTGCTTAACAGGTCAAAGGGGAACCCAATATATCATACATATGTTCTAGATACTATCGAGCTCCTGAACTTATTTTTGGTGCCACCGAGTATACAACGGCTATTGACATCTGGTCTGCTGGCTGTGTTCTTGCTGAGCTCCTCTTAGGACAGGTATAATACTTAGTTATACTCTCTTTGTTTTCTGAAAGAAAAATCCAGCCATGCTGACAATTTCCTTTGGAGTCACCAACAGCCTCTCTTTCCTGGAGACAGTGGAGTTGATCAACTCGTAGAAATTATTAAGGTACCTTTGTTCATTTTTCCTACGTCTGATTTCTATGCATTTTTAATGTCATCTGTTTTAGTCAATTGTTTCCCATGGTCCAGATTTTGGGTACCCCAACAAGAGAAGAAATTAAATGCATGAATCCCAATTACAATGAGTTCAAATTCCCCCAGATCAAAGCTCACCCATGGCACAAGGTATATCCATCAAGGCTCCATTTGGTTTTTAACATCAACAAGCTGCTGTCTTAGTCCCAAATATTCAGGATTGCTTTCATAGATTTAATCCTCCACTGATTTCTATACAAGATTATGTCACTTGTAATTAAAGTTCTATCGTGCTTGTTTCTCAAAGTTAAGCATATCATGTTTTCATATAACTGCTCCACATGCGGTTTCAGTAATATCTTTATCACATTTTGTCAGATTTTCCATAAGAGAATGCCACCTGAAGCTGTAGATCTTGTATCTAGGCTACTTCAGTATTCGCCAAATTTGAGGAGCACTGCTGTGAGTATATTGTCGAATATCTTTTACGTAGTTTATCCAAGGCTGTATACCTAACTGCATCGCAAATGAAAAGAAACGGACACCATAGTAATTGCCTTTCGTGCAGTTGGAAGCATTGATTCATCCATTCTTTGATGAACTTCGAGATCCAAATGCTCGTCTACCAAATGGCCGATGCTTACCTCCTCTCTTTAATTTCAAGCCTTATGGTAAGTCTGAATAACTGGAAAGCTTATCATCACAAATTATTAATCCTGTGATAAAATCATATTGTTTTGGCACTGCGTGATGATTAAACAGAACTAAAGGGAGTCCCAACGGGAATTATAGGAAAGTTGGTTCCAGAGCATGCAAGAAAGCAATGTACCTCTTTAGCACAGTGATCTGCCTCGTCATGTCATTGCCAATAGCTGATGTATGTTTGAGGTAAAATTTGGGGAAAAACTTTCCTCTTATTATTAAGTTTGTTGGCACGTGTAACCCCTCGAATCTATATTTCTTTGTTGATGTTATCGCTATTATCGTCTGTCTGCAGCCCCTTGTAACAACCACCTCTCTTGGTGTCAAAACTGCAGACCGCTTTTATGAAACGTCGTCTTATTCATGCAGATTGATTGTGTTATATACCTTATTATTACGCTTAACAACATATTTGTTTTTCACAAATAGCCATTATGTGAACTGTGACTGAATAATTATTTCTGCCTTTAATTACAAAATAATCCGAAATGCTATTTTAATCTCGGTGTTAAATTTATAAATACTTAATCTGTCAATATTGTTTTTTTTTTAAAAAGAAACTATTCTACTTTTCAAATTTCATTTCGTAAATCAAACAACCTTTCAATTTCTCTAATGGTTCAACAAGTTGAATCAGATTGATTCAAGATGTTGGGGAACTCGGTTTGTAACCAGTTAGGTGCGTTTAATTTTTATCATCCAATTAAAATCCATAAAATTCCAATTTTTCTTAAACCGGATCAAGCACTTGTTTTTCATCCTGTTGGATTGAACGAGAACCAAAGTTGGATTGAACGAGAACCAAAGCATGTCTGAGGCATATTTTTTTTTGCCAACGAGCAGTTGGTGATTCCAGTTTGCCAGCAATCTTCTGACACGTACGCCTGCCATTAGAATATTACTCGGGCCCCTATTACTTATGCCGACATCCAACAAATCAAATCCAAATCAGTCGATTGATTCCAAATCCTAAAACTAGCAGGCACTACTCTCCACTGCTACCTCCAATTCCCACACTTCCCTCACTCCCAAGTAAGTTTCTCCCATCTACATTTGGCCGTCTGATGCGTGTATATGTTGTCCCTTTCCCTGTCCCCCACTCGTTTCCTTGCTCTCGTGAACCAAACACCAAATCGTGTGACACAACTTAAGTTTCTGAAACCTTTCAGCCCCCGTGACACACGTAGACAAACCCAGCATACCATGAAATGCTCTTTCTCAATCAATGTCTCGGCCTTCCACTAATAAAGATGCCTTTGGACAACAGTACACCGACAGATACCTTAGTTTCTCAACCATTTAAGGATGAAGTCTCAAATTCGACAAATTAATGGATGCCTAAGAACGTTGAACTGATAGGTCATTCGTTATAATTACTTTTTAATTTATCCTGATGACAATTTAAAAATTTATCTGGAACTAAATTAGTCATCCCAAAATTAGTCAAACATAAAGATATTAAAGTCATCAAAACTTGATTCAAACCGTATAAAGGCATCTGATTACAGCCATCTAAACAATTGATTCAAACTGTATAAGTGAAATTAGATTGGAGAAGAAACCGTGCATATGCCATTTTATTACAGTCAGTCATTACAGTAAAGTTCGACAGTGACACTCGCTCAGTTATGGCAGGAGGACTCTACGTACAACACGTGAATATTAATCTCTGTGGTTTCCTGCTGCAATTTTTTCTTCTCAAGTTTTTCCTGGCCGCGTGAAGAGATTAAAATACATAGCAGCATCACGGGGTTCTCTGCATGAGCATGCTTAATTCACCACCTCTAGTTTCTTTGCTATACAACTTTTATTAATTCTTCTTTAATTGCTCTCATCTTTCGTAAGATCTTTGTCTCTTCCATATGCTCATTAAACAGGTTGGTGTTTTGCCCATATTTCTAAATCAGCCAGTTTAAACGTTTGCATTGAAACATATCAATGTTTTTTGATAGAAAAACCTCAGATAAAATGCCTTCAATGCAAACAAGAGTTCTTACTGTTTAGCATTTTCAAGGTTAATTCTGTAACTTGTCGCAGAGCTCTAGAACATTCTTTTGAATATGATGCATGGATTGCTAGTTTTGAGGCATAATTCCAGTTCCATTTTATAAATCCTAACTCACAGAGCTGGCCGACCCTAATTTTTGTTTCTTTGCTTGGATGCCATGAGAGAAACTGTTTCAAAAATAAAAGAATGAAATGGCGGTTCCTAAGATTCATGTGATGAAATATTTATGTTTTAAAAAAAAAAAGGACGATGCTTCATTCAATGAGTTATGAGAGAGCACATCACTGGCAATTGCACCATAAATAACTCTCTCCACCTGTGGATTTGTGATTGCCAATTCAAACCTCTCAGAGCTTCTGCACAATGCCAAATGGCCACCCATCACTATACGCCTCCATTACCACTCTTGCACTTCTACTACTCAGCCTTGAGAAATGTGAACCAAGGTATCACTACCACAAGCACCACAGCAGCAGCCCCAAGTTCAACTCTGGTAACCAAATCTCCCTGCCGCCGGCAAGTGCCCCAGCAGAGCCACCGTCTATGAGCAAGGATATAAACACCACCCGGTCGGAACACCGAGTGTTTGATGTGCGATCCTATGGGGCGATCGGCGATGGCTCGAGCAACGATGCCCAAGCCTTTCGGGCTGCGTGGAAGGCCGCATGCACGGCTAACTCGAGCGTGATCCTCGTGCCGTCGGACGGTGTCTTCATGGTCACATCCACTATTTTCTCAGGTCCATGCAGACCAGGGCTTGTGCTTCAAGTAAGCTATCCGGTTTCACTAGAGACTGAATTACTACTACTCGTTTTCAATTGAATTTTAAGTATTAAATCGTTGGTCGGAGAATGTAGATAGACGGAGTTGTTATGCCCCCGGACGGACCGGCCAATTGGCCAGCGGCCGACAGCAAGAAGCAATGGCTGGTTTTCTACAGAGTCAATAACATGATTCTCCAAGGAGGCGGCACCATCGAAGGAAAAGGCCAGGATTGGTGGAATCTCCCCTGCAAGCCTCACCGAGTAAGTATCCCAATTTCATTATTTCAACGTACGTTAGCATGGAATTACCTTAATCAAGTTAATTATATTTCTATAAATCCCACTGTAGGGGCCTCACGGAAGCACACTACCCGGGCCTTGCGACAGCCCTGCGGTGAGAGAAATCTTAACTAGCTAACAAACTAAGTAAAACTCGTCCCCTTCCTCATCGATCAATCATCATTAACCTGTTACATATCTTTTCTAGCTAATCAGGTTTTTCATGAGCTACAATGTGACGGTGGGAAGGCTCCGCATCCGGAACAGCCCGCAATTTCACATCAAGTTCGACGGTTGCGAAGGGGTGCACATCGAGGGCTTGTCGATAAGCTCCCCCTCCTTTAGTCCAAACACCGATGGCATTCACATAGAGAACACAAAGTCTGTGGGCATCTATGATTCCATCATAAGCAATGGTACTTAATACCATCTTATTTTATAATGTTTAATTAAAACCACCCAATGAACTAGTGCGTATGATACGATGATGCTGGTGCAGGCGACGATTGCATTTCGATTGGGCCGGGCTGCTCTAACGTGGACATAGCCAACGTGACGTGTGGGCCGAGCCATGGCATAAGGTTACAAAGAATAATTAGTACGGATGGATAATGAAGAGTAGTACTTTAGAAGAAATAATAATAATAATAATAATATGAATTGGGCGCAGCATCGGGAGCCTGGGCGTGCACAACTCGCAGGCGTGCGTGACGAACGTGAAGGTGCGGAACGCGAGGATCCGCGACTCGGACAACGGGCTGCGGATCAAGACGTGGCAGGGCGGGACGGGGTCGGTGTCGGGCATCAGCTTCGAGGACATCGCGATGGAGAACGTGCGGAACTGCATCATCGTCGACCAGTACTACTGCCTGAGCAAGCAGTGCCTGAACCAGACGTCGGCGGTGTGGGTGACGGACGTGGCCTACAGCAACATCAAGGGAACGTACGACGTGCGGAGCGCGCCGGTGCACTTCGCCTGCAGCGACACGGTGGCGTGCACCAACATCACGATGTCGGAGGTGGAGCTGCTGCCGCACGAGGGGGAGATGGTGGACGATCCCTTCTGTTGGAACGCCTACGGGGTGTTGGAGACGCTCACCATCCCGCCCATTTATTGCTTGCAGGAAGGGCAGCCGCAGTCGCTGGCTCTGGAAGATATCCCCGCAATGGGATGCAGCTAGCTAGCGACCAACAATCCTCTTGGCATACTCTCTCTCGACTCTTGAGATACGAGAGCCCTTGTCATTAATCAATTAAAGAATAGTTTGACTAAAAAGACAACAAAAATGCTGGCAGGTTCCTAGTTGCTCATGAATTTTTGAATCATGCAACGATACTATTGACATGCCACTGAAATTATAAGTCATGCAATGATCAGATATAAAAGAAATTAACGCCTTCGATAGATAAATTACACTGTGAGTGTAATGTATCATCTACTAGACTTAAAAGCACTAATGTTGGCCGTGAGCTCACAATTTGATTGAGAGCTTACACGTCGCCTAGCCGCAAGCTAGCCGTTTGTTGGGGAGCCTATCGGCCACCTAATAGCGAGTTCGATCGGGACTTGATCGAATCTGTTTGGCCACGAGCTAGTGGCATGTTAGTGAGCTTGTTGATTGGTGGCTACAAGCTCATGATCTACCCGTGAGTTCATCGGTTGCAAGCTTAATTCTGGCTTGCGTGCCAGCCTGCGATCGCCTAGTGGTGAGCTCTCAATATAATCTGGTCGTCAGCTTGTTGGCCACTTGCGAGCTCACTACTACCAGCAAGCTAATGGCCGATGACCAAAGTAATTGAAGTGCAAAACTAAAGTTTCATGAAGTGTACAATTAAAGCTAAGAATTTTAGTTAGTATTTCTAGATATATGTGAATAGAGAAGAGGTTGAAGAGACATGAAATTTCATTGTGAATGAGACATAAACGGCTTGTATCGAAGTTAAATTTGACTAATTCTCCAGAATTTTTGACAGATTGTTTCTCCAACAAGTACATCATCAAACATTAGCCTTTGAATCTTCTTTTTGACCTCTCTTTTATCTTTCATTTAGCTTTTCTTGTTTTTGATCATTTTGTTGTGTTGATACTGATGCACCCATTAACCCATCTAACCGTATAACGTTTTTCATATCTCTCTAGTAGAATATTCTACTGTAGGTTAAGTTGACTAAATCCTTTTATCAGTCAAATGTCCAATCAACTTGATTTCAAGTAGACATATTTTGTTCGTTACCTATATATTATCCTAAGTTGATTATTGTAGTCGACTCAACCATCATCTTAGTTGACTGACTTATTGCATCAATTGATAAACACCAAATTCAGCCTTGAACAAACAATTTTTTGTTTGTCGTATAATCCACTTGAATCGTCAACTCAACTGTCAATCGACTAAAGGGTACCTTCAGTTGACGAAATCACCGACTACTATTATTCTAAAGTTGTAAGTCTGTCTTAGTTGAAACCTTTTACAGGTACATGTCTCTCTCAACTTTCAACTCATCATAAAGTTTCACTTGGTTTGAGGTCATCTCTTGTCAAATTACTTATCCCTTGAATACACTCAAGTTTTTGACTCAGTTCATAAATGCCTTCCTTGGGCCTTCACCTAAATGACCCACCTCCTCTGGCTTAACTGCACTCCAATATTTCTCGTTGTATCTTATGTCATCCTTATTTGATCTACTCATATCTTGAGTTGTCAAGTCATTAATAACCTTAGCCATTGCCCCCTGAAACTTTTCTATTTTTTTTTTCTCTTCTATACTCAATTTTGGACAAAAATTAAAAGGCGACCCTTCTTTATTGGAATTGTTAAAAAGAAATCTTTTATTTATTACTAAAACACCACTCTATTTCACTAACTCATTTTCAACCTAAAAATATTTTTTTTATGATGTTGTAGTTAATTATGACTCATAACTACTGCACGATATGTTGTAGTTAATTATGACTCAATTTTAATCAACACTAATAACATAATATTATACCAATCATATTTCATAATTACTATAATCTGGACAATTGATCTCTTGTAAATATTATATTATAACAACTATAATTTTTAACCGAGGAGGAAGTATTGTTTTGATAATAAATTAAAAAAATATCATTTTAACAATTTCAAATTTTTACCCATAAATTTTCATCTAGGACAATCAATTATTTACCTTTTAAAATAAAATAAGTATAAAAGTCACGTCCAACTCAACCCTAGATACCTTCTATTATGAACCACTTTCTTGAAGCTGTTGCGTCTTTTTTTTTTCAATCAAACTTTGTCATGCCCATTTCCACTGCTTTTCTTTTTTTCACCGCCACTATGTAGGCCAATCAGTGTGATGCAGCATCATACACGTTCTACCACGTAAAGAAATGGAAAAAGAAAAGAAAAATCTTGGAGCCGACAGCTTGCATGGGCTACAGTTCGCAAAACGTTTCATTAAGTGAAGGTCAACGAGTTGAAAACTACAACTCTCCGACAGAATTATATCGTTGGGTCACAAACCATTGACTCCATCGACAAGGACTACAATCATTTAGATTGGAGAGATTTCCCACTTGCTATCTCATGTACCTGAAGAACTAGAACCGCTACTTTCTTCCGACACCACGGCATCTCAAATTTTGGACTGTGGGGTTAAAAAAAAATCTTGCGAGGTCAGAATTTAGCTGGATGTCTTTATCCATGAGGAGAATCCTGCAAGTCTATGCCTACTCAGAAGTTTGATAAGAAAGAATAGAAGAATCCTGAATGAAAGTCGCAACATGCATGGCATTATTGTGGAAGAATGATGTGCATATGAACGATGAGATGATCAGAAGAGCTGCACATAAATTAAACAGCATTCAAATCCATTCATTCTTGGAGATTTTTTTTTTTTCCTTTCTATTCTAAACTGCTGTTGGTAATGGCCTTAGGATTTATAGGTCATTTTAGGAAGTTGACTGATAGGAATCAAGGAATTTAGTTCAAAATATGCCTGGACAGATACCACCACTACACTTTTTACACAATTTAATTTAATTAATATCGAAGCAACAGAGTTTGCAAACCTTCGAGTTATTTGCTAAACTCAGGAATTACATAAGTTCCTCTATACGAAGAGAGGCTCACACTATTTCACATAAATGATGAAATTTAGTAGATGGAAACATATCTTGAGCACTGGCAAGCTACAATTATATGGTAAGAAGGCATTTAGGAATTAAGTTGTCATCCTTGTAGCACAATGGGTTCGTGAATCCATGCCTTCTACTTGGAACCTTCTCCTAACTTGGATGATCTAGTTTCTGCCATCCTCGGACTGAATTGCCTTTCGGCACTCAATCGAGGACTACGCTCTGGCCTAAGTTCACGAACACGGGGGCTGTAGGCCTTCTCTGTTGCTGATAACCTAGGACTGCTGAAGCTCCTCATGTCGGTTACTGGCGTAGTTCCTGAACTAGTCACTTTGGGGCTGTTCATACGCTTAATCTCGCCGCGGCTTCTGGTGACCATCTCGTCCAGGACCTCTCTACTCTCGGCAGAGGAGTACCTTGCTCCCAAATCAACCTCCTGATCATAGAATCAAAACCAGTGCCATGACTCAGAG
Organism: Zingiber officinale; assembly: GCF_018446385.1. Classification (NCBI taxonomy): domain Eukaryota; kingdom Viridiplantae; phylum Streptophyta; class Magnoliopsida; order Zingiberales; family Zingiberaceae; genus Zingiber; species Zingiber officinale. The sequence continues at coordinate 140,201,688 of NC_055994.1, forward strand.
CTAGGTGTGAAAAATATCTAAAAGAGTACTGAGATGCGCTGGTAGTAGTACCGTCTGCATGTTGAAGGTGATGGGTGGTAGTTCATCATATTCAGCTGCATCTAAATCCGTGAGATGTGCTCCTTTGAAGAGCTTCGGGAGAATGTACTGTCTAACTGGCACCAAAAGCATGATCATGGGAGGAAACAGGACTCCAGCTATAGGAATCCACGTTATCCCAAAGCACACAAGCAAGTACATGGATTGGAAGAGGGTGAAAGTAGTGATTGCCTTGAAAGGCACTGTTTCGACGAAGCTCGCGTGGCAGTCCTCGAGCACTCTGTAGGATCAAAGCTCACAATTAAAGCTAAAATCGCACCATCAAGATTCAAGGGAGAAGTATACTGATGATCATCATCAGTATCGATCCTTACTTGTATCTTCTACTTGGTGCAGTGAACAGAAGGAGAATCCTTTCCCAGAACTGGTTCCCAGGTAGGCTTTCTATGGCCATGAAAGCAAAGTATCCCCATAAAACAGAGGTGGGGATCTTCTTGAGGAAGGGCATAGCTGCCACACAAGCTCCGACCATCATGGCCTGCAGCAAGTTGCTCAGACGCTGCTCTTTCACCTCGACCGGCAGGAGGTCATCGATTTCTTTATCGATGTCGAATTGCGACTCGTCAACCGGTGCATCCATGCTCCCCAAGCTCGAAGCCAACTGAATTGTAGAATCCTTCAGCTCTTTCAGTCCCTGCATGATATAAATAAGGCTCATTTTCAGTCCACGTACAAGGAATTCACGATGCTAGCCGGATTTATTAATTCACACACTCGTGTTGATGATTCTTGGTAGATTAATGGTGTCTGCATCTGTCTGTAAGCTTCCTGCATATTTCCATACAGTTGAGTCAAGCTTGAATTTCTTTTCATGCTTTGGCGTGCAGTGGCTACCAGTCGATTACGAAGCAACTATGAGAAAATTCCCATGAAAAATATCAAATTAATAATGCTACAGAGAGAAGCATGAAATTAATCATTCATTCACAATTTGGAGCTTACTTGGTGTTTGAGGGTGGCCAAACTCTTCGTGTGCATTGGAGATTGTGGGATGACACCATTTGAAGGTGGAATTCCAATAAGACCACATAACAAGGTCTGGTCAGCAAAAGCAAGTAAAAGATTCAGGAGTCGGAGGCCATGCGAGATTTAACCAAAGAAGAGGCAGATTCAGGTGAGTACCAAGAAACCTAAAAGAAGTAAATCGTAATGGAATGATGGCGGCTTTCTGAGATTGAACTCCTTCTGTTGAGCGAGTTGAGAGGCCACACTATGATCAAAATAATACAACACTGCTATCATTGTGGCTGGTATGAAAGCTCCAAGAATGTAGATCAAGGGCACATTCAACATATCCTGTCAGCATAATATCTTTAGATTCTCCTTTTGCTGAAATAGATTAAAGAGTATGAACAGGGAAAGAGGAACAAAGAAGAAGGCACCTTTATCACAGTCCAGTTTTCATAGGCTCCTGGTGACCAGGGATTTGGGCTGAAGAGTCGTCTAGGAATTCCTTCTGGCACACCATTAGAAGGGATGTAAGAAACTCCAGTCCATGCAAGTACCATAAGTGGCACTCCATAGTCGGCGATGAGACCTCGTAGCCAGCCTGAGAAATATGGTTCAAACAAAGTGAAACAAGAAGACATATTCTCCGTGAAGAGGGAACAAAAAACATTTAACTCGAGCACACCAGCCCCGTAGCGCCATGATCGTGCCTTCCTGCTTCTTAACGCAGTGAGCAGAAGCCCAAATGACAGAACTAGCGCAAACATGCCGTTGGCAAACCTCCAAGATGGTGCAAATTCTAGTGCACTTGGGCTGTCTCTTTTTGGCACTCTGAACTCATCAACAAGCCCCTGTGACAACCAAAAGCACTATATTTTAGATCATCGTCCTAGAATGATGCTTGCACACTTTAAGCATGGACATAATTCTTAATAAAGTCAGTCAGTTATATATATGTTCTCACTTTGATAGCCTGTTGCATAAAGAGCATTGCAATCAGTAGACCGAAAAGCTCGCCGGCCAATCGAGTAAATCGGTTGATTATGGAACATGCTCCTAGAATGGCTAACAGAAATAGCAACAACGAGGTCCAGACACATACCCTGTAATTCAAAAACCAAAAAATTAAAACTAAACAAGCAGGGAAAAGAAATTTCACAGTTACTTCCTCTATCATTTCAGCTTACCATCCAGTCCATGCTAGGAACATGTTCTGGCCTAGATCAGCCCTTTGTTTTGCAAAGTTGAACATGAAAGTGTACATAATCACAGTGGGTTCTGCCACTCCAAGAATCAGCAAAGGCTGTCCTCCTATTATAGAGTGAATGATGCCACAGAGGGCAGTTGATGCCAAAGTCTGAACTGCTGTTAATACCCCATCTGCCAAAACCATATAGGAAAGTTTATTTGATATATACTTCAATTTTCAATGCACCTGCTAGATTTGAAATTTTGATTTCACTCACTAGTGTTCCTCTCCAATTGTTCTCCAAATGAAATGACTGGGATTGCTGAGGCGAAGAATATATATGTAGTCGGAGCCAGAATCCTGAAACATCAGTATTGAAGCATTGATCGAGTACAAATCCATCCACAGTGGTAATAATTCAGATAAATTTCTGAAGCAACGATCAATACCTGATGCCTGCACTGAAACCACTGGTCCAATCTTGCCTGTAGCACATCAATCGCCCTCGAAGATCATTCTTGATTCCGCGAAAAGGCTCGAACGTTTCCTCCATGTTCGTGCTCATTTTGTCAAAAATATACTCTCAAAAGCAACTTTTGATCAAATGAGAAGAAGGAAAGCGCTGAAAGAACAATGGCAAAAGCCACTGTAAAGAAAATATATATGGATTCCGGTTGACTGGATCCAAAACTGAAACTACATGATTGAAATAGCATATAAGCAATTGAAGCTACAATGTCATGGGTTCAAGGAAGAACACTCTAATGCAGCTCTCGATCTCCAAAACAAGAGCATGCAGATGCTGATGAGGGTCAGAGAGAAGCCTTGGCTTTTCTTGCATCAGTTCATTCACAAGTTGAAGTGGATGAAGAAGGACACAGAGAATGCTCGAGGGGTGTGCTAAATATATAGGCATTAAAGCCTTCAGAAAGAAACATGTAAATGATGAAGAGCAATTTGGTCACTGTGACAACCGCTACACATCACCATCAGTGCCTAAAGGCTCCAAGCAAGACAACGGCTGAAAAAGAATACAAATCGATGAAAGGTGGTGATCACTGATCACTCACTGAGAAGCCAGAGAATATTGATCGTTGTGTACAGTGTATATGTGAGTGGGAGTGGAGGTATGTTCATACATCTTTTTTATGTTTGGAATTTAAGAAAAGTGCAAATGGCTGGTCAACGAGTGATCCCATGAAGGGGGACTTTCTTCCGGAGCGTTCTAAGGCTTGACAGTTCTTGATAAGCTGGCCGAAGAAAGTGACCCTGAACCTTCTACTATTGATCTCATTGCAAAAATTAAAAAGTTGTGTCTTTTTCATTTATTATTAAATACCATCCATCCATCTTAATCCATTTTTATTTTAAAAAATAACCGACCTAATTAATTAAATTGAAACCAAACAAATATATATATATTTTTTTTAACAAATTATCAAACTTTGTCACTAAATGAAACAAACTCAATCGATAAAAAATTAATTAATTTGATTGATTATCAAATTAATTATTTTTTTAGCACGCTCCCATAAATACTATAATTTTGTTCCCTCGAATCGGTCTAGTGGCTAGTACATGAGGCGTTATCATCATAAGGTCTGGAGTTTGAATTTCGGCAAAGCCGAGGTAATTACCTCCCTTATGTGCTAGTCACTATTCCAAAGGCTAGTAGTCGTCCATGATTTACGTCCTCTGTGTTGACCCTAGGACGGATTGATGAGGACGCTGGGACCAACGTATTCATCTTTTGTCATCATTATAATTATATAATTATAGTTAACCAACCTGATTAATTATTTTTTTTATAATTATATAATTATAATAATTATGATCTCGTAACTATTATAATTATATAACATTTATAATCTCATAACTGCTATAACAATCAATATTAAGTAGAGATGAATTGTATATATTATAATAGTTATGATTTATATTGTAATATAATATTGATCAATCTTAATTAGAAATAAAATATTTATATTATAATAATTATAAATTGTAATAGTATTATTAGTATTGATTAAAATTGAATTATTAACATGTATGAATATTGATCCGGCGGGAAGAACAGGGGACCCTCGTTCTGGAGAGTCAACGCCACGCGGAAGTCAAATGACCAGGTGGTCGACCAGATATGGGTGGGTCGAACGTCCGGCCGACTGACCGGTTTCTAACTGAAGGCGCCCCAGCACAAAGCTGGGCCCCGACGCTCATGGTACAGGATCGTAGGGTCGAGCGAAGGGCACGCTCGGCCGAAAACATGAGGTAACATACTGCTAACAGTCTCCACAAAGCACATTACCGAGAATCTCCCAAGTAGACCACTATAGGTGTCCGGCCGGACGTAAGGCAGAGGCTGGCCGGCGAGACGCTCGGCCGTGAGCAAGGGGAAAAAGACAAGGGACATCTTTCTTTGACAGCGGGCATGTTCTACGTTTAGGCCATACTCCAAATCTTACGACAGGGGGTTCAGCTGTCCCATCGAAGACATGCTTGGACTATAGCAGTATGGGGTCAGGTAAGCTCACTGACAGGCCCTTACTGGGGTATGGGCTGAGGACACGTGTACACCTCGGTATGTGTGCACCCGCTTCCCTCCAGCCCTATATAAAAACCCTCATCGTTCGCTGGAGGTACGCATTATACGATTCTTGGAGCCACTTTCTTGTTGAGCTTTGCCTGACTTGAGCGTCGGAGGGTCGTCGCTGGGAACCCCTTCTCGGCCCGACTTCCTTGCAGGTTCGTCGGAGGACCGTAAAACCGGTCGAAGATCCACGTCAGTGACTCGGACAGCGCCACGTGCCCAACGTCCGTTGATTCAGCTTTCGGACATGATCAAATATAATTATTATAATAATATCAAATAAGAGCTAGTATTTTCCAAAATAACAATGGGAATGGGATAAGATGGAATGAGGTATAAATTTTATAATAAATTTAAAATACCCTTTTAAGTTTTAACCCTTCTACTAAAAATGGCATCCTTTAAATTTTTGTCCAATAATGTTTTGAAACGCATAGCTACGGTTCAAAGTTTTCGTTGAACTCCTCGACTTCTTCACTTTATAGATAATGGTCCCTCTGTGTGGTGTTTTAGGGAGATTCCTTTCAGCTTTTGGGGAAATAGTGTCGGCCTTAGTTCAATCATGCACAGCTGCCTTGCTCAGTCGATTCACCTACCTACCTTTCACTCAGAAAAAAAAAAAGTGTTTTATCAGAAAAATAAAAAGGAAAATTTGCTCCTTTTTCATGTGCCATTCTTCAATCATCTTCTGGTGCTTGTGTCATGATGCCTAATTTAGATTCGCAGTACAAAAATGAGTCAGTGATAGTATCATCCTACATAATTCATATATTTTTCATTGTCGTATCTGACAAATGAAAGCTTCTTAAGGGGGGAAAAAAATTAGAAACTTTATTTAAGGACAAACCTAGGATTGCACACATTAACTGGCCTCACACAAGCAATAAACAAACAATCATAAAATATTGTTTGTAATGCTTTCTCAATGTGTAAACATTTTTAGTGATCACGAGTATGGCAAACATTAGAGATGATCGAATACACTCCTATTGGCATGTCTATGTGAGGGATTTGTTGCTTGTTGTGCATTGAACTATTGCAAACCCTTGAGTTTAGTTAAGTGGCGTTGTTCAGGCTACACCCATTTACGTTAAATTAAATCGCTTGAACGAAACAGAGAGAACAAATTTGAAGCATTGATTGAGTGGCCTGACCCATCATAGGGAGAATCATAAAGCTCAAAATGGAAGGCACATTATGAAATCTGACTTTTATCAATATCTCAAACCTTATTAAATTGGTGAAGGTGAAGTTGCCTAAATTTGGAGAAGCTACATTTTGATTTGTTCTCTTCATGGCTCACTATCCCCTAAGAATCTTTAGGTTTGGGATGTGTTTCCTATCATTTTTTTTATAGTTCTGGTCAAAATCTTTGCTGGAAAATTTGGTACAGCTTCCATGTTCATTCACAAGGATCCCTTAATTCAATGATTCTAGTGATAGGAAAACACGAAACTTATTTTGATTAGATTAAATACTAAATGGTTTTGGAATGTATCAACCTCAAATGTACCTAAACTAATTAGTGAAAGTAGGTATTTTCATATTTTCAGAACTACAATGCTTGGATTATTCGTTTGTTGTTATCATTCTCATTTGGTGTTCTAAGTATGATTGCACCATTCAGCCATGTCTTCCTTGAAATTTTATTGTGTACCCTTTTAGGGAGCGCGAGATTACCATCTCCAAAAATTTAAGTATATAAGAATATGTATTTCTATATATATAGCCAGTAGTATAGTTTTATTTGGGTAACGAAATTGATCTCTTTTTTTTTTTTTTTGTATTTTTACACAAGATTAAACATCTTCTTTTAAAAGAATATCATCCTTTTATGAAAGGGCGCACTCAAAGTTTTGAATTCTCAAAAGATGAATCATGATTTTATTTTTTTCAAATAGCGTACTCAATTTAAAAAATATTTTTCCTGCCTTTAAGCCCTAAATTAAAGTTAAAAAAAATAATTTTATTTATTTAAATCGAATTAAATTGAATTGGTTAACAGGCCACATCAAAAATAAAATAAAATTTTAATTATTTCAAGAAAAAAAAGACATTGATACTCAATTTTTTATTTTTTTAGAGATTTAATAAAAAATATAAAAATATAAAAAATATAAAATATAAAAGAAGGTTAATAAAAAATCATAAAATAAAAAAAAATATTTTTTACATTTTATCTTTTTTAATAGTTTATTACAAGAAAAAAAATATTTTTTAAAAAAAATAAATAATTAAAAAATAATAATAATAATAATTTGGTTGTGTTAAAGCATCACTATATGGGTGCTAATTTTGTTAAAACATCACTATATTGGTGCTAATTTCGTCAAAAGATTATAATGTGTTGATTTCTTAAAAGCATCTCCACCTTGGTGTTGATTTTGTCAAAATATTACTACCTTAGTGTTGTCATCATCTTAGTGATCAAAAGATGGAATATCAATAGATCATTTGGTCTAATAAATTCCTTTCATTCTATTAAGTCTCACCACACTTAAACACTTTTGATTCATAACCTCTATTAGTTTAGAGAAATTATTTAAAAAATTTAACTTTCTTTATTTCTGGCACAATATCATATATGCACCTCTAATTTATTCTAAAACAAGGCTTATAGTTTCCTTGTGTTAAAACATGTAGAAAGCTGGAGGGAGGGGGGGGAGGTGATTAACTCTGATCACTTCATTGATGATTTATTGTATACATAAGTCTTGGGAATTTTTCTAAGTAGCCCCTGATATTTTCTTATATACCAATTTAGCTTTCCATAAATTTTAAGTTTTGATTTTTGGAAAACATTTGTTTTTGAACATGCAACAATTTTAATATTTCCAATTTGTATTTTCAAACTGTCATTTTCTGATTTTAAGTTGTTAAATAACTCTAAGGGGCATGATTCTTCTAATTTTAATTTTAATTTAGCATTTTCTTTTTCTAATTCTGCTAGATCTTTCATAAATACTTTGATAAATTGAAACGACTGAGTGGGGGTGAGATCACGTACCTTACTTACCTCACTTGGTGATGCTCCCCCTTCATCGTAGCTTTCCTCTTTTGATTCTCCACCTTGATCTATGCTCATCTCTGAGTCCGAGTCATCATCAAAGAGATGGTTGGCATCAATGCTACTCTTGAGAAGGCTTCAACTTCTGACTCGGAGGATAAAGAATCGTCTCATGTAGCCTTCAGACTTTTGTGTGTAGAGGATGTTGGTCTCTGAGGCTTCTCCTTATGCTTTTTCTTCAACTTGGATCAGTTATCCTTTATGTGTCTTTCCTCGTTGCAGTTGTAGCATCGGACTGTCCTTCTGTTGCGTTGATGCTTCCTCGACTGCGATTTAAATTTATTAGTTTTAACAAATTTATTTAACTTTCTTACCAGTAGTGCCGCTTCAGATTCGTCAATGGATGCTTCGAAGTACTCTTTCGCAGCTCTCTCATCCTTCGGACGCACCGAGCCTATCAGCTCCCTTCCCATGTCGTCCTTCTCGCTAGCTGTGTCTTCTGCTTGACTTCCTGCACTCCTAAGTTCCTGTGCACTTAGACACAGGGATGAGATAACCAGCAGGACCTAACCTAACTTGGTTGATCACATCAAAACACCCACGGGGTCCAACAACAATCATCTCTCATTTTCAAGATATCACAATACCTTAAAAATTCCCCAAAGTGATAACTTCACGTGGTTGGGTTAACTATCCTTCGAATTAGAGTAGACACACTCTAAACCCATCTAGGGTATAGAGAATACACTCTTAGAAATCTAATACCTATTGATGCTCTTTGGGTATTCTAGGTATTCACTAGGGATAGCTTTCCTTAATACCTTCCTAGGCTTCTTAGAAGCCTTAGTCACACTAGTCTTCTCAAGATCAATTCTAGGGATACCTTTCCTTGTAACTTTGGCTTAACTCCTAGACCTAAAGTTAGTTTCATAACCATATGGAACTTTATGGTATGAGGTCATACTTTCCTTGGACTTAGGTATATATCCCAAACCTTTCTTGCCCTTAGATGGCTCTTATCTTCCTAAGCCTAGGTGTTGTTTCTTAAACCCTTTGGCATTATTTGTTATTTGCTTAAGGATCTTCACTAATTTATCAAGTTTGACCTTAAGACTTGATTTTCTATCCATAAATCCTCAAATTTAGATTTTTCATTATTGCCTTAGATATTGTTCTTTTTAGGCATATATATGAATTATTTTGGTTTCTTGCCTAAATTATTTTCTATTTTCTTATCCTTAGGTGAGGTAGTCCTAGTATAATATTCTCTATAATTTTTCTTAGGATTATCATGCTTCTTATTTTTATGATAAATAACACTAAATATTTCTAGCATGCTTGTTATGATGAAATGAAGAATTACCATTTACTAATGGTACATTAGTTTTGTTCTTTAAAGCTCCCCTTTGATTTGAGCTTCCTCCCTTGTTAAGCCTTCCCTTTGGACATTGATTCTGATAATACTGTTTTTAGTTTTATATGAAGCATACAATGTACTACTTGTCTTTGCATATTACACGTAAGGCCTCCTTTGGTTTTTCCTTCACCTTGGGTGTCATTTGGATTTTGTTCTTCTCTAATTTAGGACAATTGCTTTTATAATGTCATTTTTCTCAACACTCAAAATAAATAATATAATCTTTGTTGGTGCAAGGAGCACCAGATGATCGAACCTAAGTTTTGATTATGACAAAGGGTCCAAAGTTAAGTTATCTTGTGATCTAACAAGGTTGATTGAGCTTGCAGGAAAGTCCTAAGTTGTCTTAGGTAAAAGTCCTAGTGGATTCTAGACAGGTGGAAAATCCTAGGGAGAGGTAACCCTAGGTCCTAGGGGGTGGTAACCCTAGGTGATGAAAAGTCTTAGCTGCGGTTAGGTAGGTGGGAAATCCTCGGGGGTGGTAACCCTAAGTCATAGGGGGTGGTAACCCTGGGCGGAAAGTCTTGGCGAGTCGAGCACTTTGGGTAAAATCCTAGAGTCAGAGACTCTAGGTGAAAATCCTGGTGGTCGCGAACTAGGTGGAAGTCTGGACGAGTCATGGAGCGGACCTCCAGCATAAAGACCTAAAGTCTCGGACACTGAGCAAAAGCCTAGTCGGTCTGGAGGACCAGTCTGGCAAAAAGGTAAACTCTCCTGAGAGGAGTAGGTGAGGATGTGTTCCCCAAAGAGGGAACAGTAGGAGTCAGCTCGACCTAGAGTTTCAGCAAAACTCAAAGTCAGAACCAGACAGTCCGGAGACTATCAAAATAATTTATTATTTTATTATGCTAACTCTATTTTGTAGGGTATGTTTGGTATTTTGGACTAACGTATCTTGCAGGGAGCGAAAAGGACTTAAAAGGCTCGGATGAACAGTGCCCGAGGCACCTCCGGGATTGTTGGAGGCACCTCAGGTGCTTTAGATGAAGGCTCCGTGTAGCAAGGAGCGAAGGCTCCGTGTAGCAAGGAGCGAAGGCGCCTTCCATGGAGCTTGAAGGCGCCTTCGGATGGATAAACAGCGCAGGCCACGGAAGTTATCGACTCCGACGTGGATGGGATAAGTATCCCTGCTGGAGGTGCCTTCCATGGAGGCTGAAGGCACCTTAAGTGGCTATATAAGGCTGTCTTGACCATATGCACAACAACAACATTCCAAGCAACTTTCCCTTCTTTGCGCTTCTATGAAAACGCTTCCTCGATGCTCAAAAACTATCCCAACGACCACTGTGCTGAAGATCTTTATTTTCGAATTGTTGGCATTCTTTAAGTCTTATAATTACTTGTAATCAATTATTGTACTTGTACTTCTTTCAATTGATTAGTGATTGTCCATCGAAGGTACTCTCACATGCAAGCCTTGGAGTAGTTGTTGTTAGGATCTCTTCGTACGGCTAGAGAGGGGGGTGTGAATAGCCGCCCCAAATCGCTCGTTTCTTCCTACAATTTGTTAGCGCAGCGGAAAATACAAATAGAAACGAAAGGAAGAATACCAAACCTTAACACAAGGATGTAACGAGGTTCGGAGATGAAACTCCTACTCCTCGGCGTGTCCGTAAGGTGGACGAAACCTATCAATCCGTCGGTGGATGAGTCCCCGGAAAACCGGCTAATACAATATACTCCTTGTGGGTGGAGAAACCTCGCCACAATATTCTTGCAACAGCAAGAAAGGAATACAACAAGAAATACAAGAAGACAAGAACAATGAATGTAAAAACACAGGTTTTCTTGCCTCCTCGCCGACTGGATTTCGTTGAAGCAGCAGCTCCTCAGAACACCTACAACAGCAGGATATCCTAGTCGAGAAGCTCACGCGAAGCTTGCGAAGAAGAGCTCAACAAAGCTCAAGCACCAGAACAGCAGCTCTGTAGCAGAAGAGAAGAGGAAGAAGTAACAGTGCAGCAGCAGCTCTCGACCCCTTTATACCTGCGAAGAAGACAGCGAAGAAACTAGTCGTTGCGTCGCAACGGCTAGAACCCCGATCGGTCTGCAGACCGATCAGCCTAGGCGCATGAGGCTTCTGTTTGTCACCTGATCGGTCCCCAGACCGATCAGGTGTCGCGATCGAAGCCCTGATCGGTCCATAGACCGATCAGGCTTACGCCTGATCGGTCTATGCCGATCGATCCAGCCATCAGGCCATGGGTCCCTGGACCGATCAGGAGCTTCTTTCTTCGCTTCTGATCGTTGCCTGATCGGTCTGTGGACCGATCAGGAACTCCACAGTATGCTACTGAGTGGAATCTGATCGGTCACCAGACCGATCAGGAAACACTGAGTATCACTGGATCGGTCTGCAGACCGATCCAACTCCTAGGTTTAGAGTGCCCTCTCTAACCTAGTTCGGAGAACGAGCTACCGAGCCCTCTCCGACTCCATATGCCAAGCTTCACTCACTTGGACTTCTCAACACCAGATGTCCGATCACCCTTGATCCATCTGGATTTTCCCTTGCCCGGCTTCACTCACCAGGACTTTCCACCTGGCTTCACTCACCAGGATTTCACACTGCCTAACATCCCAGTTAGGACTTTCTCATTCACCTAGCTTCACTCACTAGGATTTTCACCTGGCTTCACTCACCAGGATTTTCCCGAATGCCTGGCTTCACTTACCAGGACTTTCACCTTCACCTAGCTTCACTCACTAGGATTTTCACCTGGATTTCCCGACTGCCTGGCTTCACTCACCAGGACTTTTCCCCGTGCCAAACTCCTTGTTTGGACTTTCCCAGTGCCAAGTCTCCATACTTGGACTTTTCCAGTGCCAAGCTCCCTGCTTGGACTTTTCCGTGCCAAGTCTCCATACTTGGACTTTTCCCGAATCAGGTCAACCAGGTCAACCTTGACCTGCGGTTGCACCAATAATCTCCCAAACATCTATTCTTGTCCCACATCAAGAAAAGAACTCTCTCACGAGTGTCAAACATCAACATGCAACACAACTAGGTCAACCTTGACCTAAGGTTGCACCGACAATCTTCCCAAGTCAAACATCAAAATACAACTCGAGTCACGTCAACTCGAGTCGGGTCAACCAGGTCAACCTTGACCTAAGGTTGCACCAACAATCTCCCCCTTTTTGATGTTTGACAAAACCATAATCAAGTTAGGTTAACCCGATAACCTAACTTAGGTTTTCCAACCATCTTCCAATGTCCAATGTTCTTTCCTTGAACATTCTCTGGACATTCTCCCCTTAGGTTAACCCGATAACCTAACTTGGGTTCTCCAATAATTCTCCCCCTTTTTGACACACATCAAAAAGAATTCCAATGTTCTTCCTTGAACATTCCTTGACATTCTTTCCCTAGCTTAGGTTAACCCGATAACCTAACTTGGGTTCTCCAATAATTCTCCAATGAACACTCTCCCCTTTTTGACACACATCAAAAAGAAAAAGGAGGGTATCAAGGTCAAGAGTTTCTTCCTAACGAAAGTCCCATACCTTTCATTTGAAACTCTTAATTTCCCCCTTGATACTAAACTCAACAATCAACTTAGTGATAATCTCATATCACTAATCCTTAAAAGTCTTTTGGAGTAAAAACTCCCCCTAAAAGTCAACTCCCCCTTGACAATTAGGTAAAACTTCCCCTAAAGGTCAACTCCCCCTTGACCATTGCACCAACAATGTCTTGGCGAGTTTCAAACCTTTAGAAATCCACAAAACCCAACTTCCAGCTGAAATTTCAGACCAACAATTGAAAATCGAAGCACGCATCGATCGGTCCCGCATCGATCGAATCCCTCGATCGGTCCCCGCACCGATCCACGCTTCACCGATCGCATCATCACCGATCGGTCACAAGACCGATCAACTTCCCTGGATCGGTCCGGTGACCGATCCACACTCTGAAATCAGATCTGATTTCTCCTTCCGGAAATTCAGAAACTCCTAATAAATTCCAGAAAATTCCAAAAATCGTAAAATTTTGAGGATACACTCCTCATACCATATACTATCACGGAAAAATAATTTTCTATGAAAATAGTTCCCATTTTTTCAATCTTGATACAAAGTTCAAAAACTTTGAAAAAGTTCAAGTTTAACTCAACTTTGTATCACAATGTTCAATGATGAATGCTATCACTAGGAAAGCTTCATCAAGGTTTTTCAAATCAATTTTAAAATGCTTTTAAAATCATTTGAATTTAGGACCATAATCTTAGGGCTAGATGTACATAACTTGTACACAAGCTTTCCCTATGATCCTCCTTTTCTTGAATTAGGCTCATCTAGGTACAAAAACTATGCACCTTGATCCTAACTCATGATCCTAATATCTCACACACATCTAAGGTGTATCAAACCACATTCAAGTCAATTTGATGTGAGATATGGGTTAAGGTCAACTTAGGCTAAGTTCTCATGCATTTTCTAAACATCAATTTGATCTCAATATCAAATTATATGTTTGTCCTTAAATCAATTTCATTGATTATAATGCAAGAGATGATGACATGGCATATAATGATATCATAAGTAAAACATGTGCCAATGTCATGATGTCATGGCATAAAGTTTGAAACTAAACTAACACATGACATATAATAACCTAAGCATTATCATGGCATTTCAAATGATCATAAATTAAATATGATGTCATGACATGACATATGGCAAACAACCATGGTAAGTTAACACAAATAAAATACCTAGATTACCTATCTAAGTATCCTTAATCACTTAGCTAACTTAAATTCTAATCCTAGATTGCCCAAAGTGCTCCAAGAAAATGTCAAAACCCAAATTGACATTTCTTGATCTCTTGTTTGATTTATACCATTTAAAATTCTACAAGAGTAGCACTTCTAAGTTAAGGCCCGGATTGCCTTGATTACCTAAGAGAATATCAAAATCCCAATTTGATATTTCTCTAGGTTTTTCCAAATTGTGTCAATTTAAAGTAAGATTAATATATTCTCACTTCGGCACAACTTACTCTTCCAAGGAGTGAATGACAAAGATTATTCCATTTCATTTTCAAAGGTTCCCAAAAACCTTGAAAATGCTCCTTGAGTGTCAATTTCCTCAAAGTTGGGTGAACTACCCTTCTTATTGGAGTTGACACTCTCTAACCCATCTATGGGGTAGAGAAAATGCTCCTAGGAACCCAATACCTATTAGAGCTCATTGGGTTCACTAAATATTCACTAGAGATGACTTCCCTAGCAACCCTCCTAATGACCCTCTTAGGCTTTAAAGCCTTGGTCATTTGGGTCTCATCAAGGTCAACTATAGGGGTGACTTCCCTTGTGACCTTGGTGGTGGTCTTCCTAGTCCTAGATTTTGCTCCATAATCGAATGAAACATTATGGTAAGTGGGCTTGACCAATTGGGACTTAGGTTTGTGACCCAAACCTTTCTTGTCCTTGGGCTTTGAAATTTGACCCTTAAACCCTAGAGATGACTTCTCCAAGTTCTTAAGAGTCTTTTCCAAAGTATCAAGTCTTGACCTCAAGACTTGATTCTCCTTCTCTAATACCTCAATTTTTGATTTGTCATTTTTCTTTGAGGCATTCCTAGGCATGTGTCTAGTTGATTTGGGATTCCTACCTAGGTTCTCCTTAACCTTAGATGAGGTAATTCTAGGGTTGGCATTCCTAGTAGTATCCCTATCTAGGTTGACATGTTTAGCACCTAAGCACATGTGTTGATTTCTAGTGTTAACATGCTCATCATTATTTGCAATAGCAATAAAACTACTAGCATGTTTCTTATTTGAATTGCAATAGTATGCCTTAAAAGGTACCTTAGGGTTTGCCTTAGCTCCCCCTATCGATGTGCATCCCTTGTCCTTGTGAGGTTGCCTCCCCCTTGGACAATGGCTCCTATAGTGTCCCCTTCGCTTGCATTGGAAGCACACTACGTGCTCCTTGCCTTTGCGTATCGGGACTCCGGCTTTCTTGACCTTTGGTGCCGGTGGAGTCTTTCTTACCCTCTTTGGACACTTACTCTTGTAGTGCCCAAATTCCCTACACTCAAAACACATTATATGCAATTTACTTGAAATTAACATGTTTGAGTTACCTAGGTTTGAAGATGGATGAATGCTCTTTTCTTCATCCCTTCCGGAGGTAGATGCTTCTTCTTCTTGCTCCAATCTTGAAGAAGTGTTCTCATCCTCTTCTTCCTTAGATGTTGAGTAACCCTCAACTTCTAATTCCTCTCCTCTATGGTATGAGCTACTTAGCTCACTTGACTCCTCTTCATGGCTTGAAGTGGAGCTCTCCTCATGGAACTTGGCCAAGTTGTTCCACAACCCCTTGGCGTTGTTGTAACCACCTATCTCACACAAGATGTCATTAGGTAATGAAAACTCAAGAATTTTCGTTACCTCATCGTTGATCTCGGATTGGTGGATTTGTTCCTCCGTCCACTTCTTCTTTTCTAAAGGTCCTCCTTCTTTATCCATCGGAGGATTGAACCCTAATTGTACACAACTCCAATGCACTAAGTTAGTCATAAGAAAATACTTCATTCTTACCTTCCAAAACGCGAAATCGTCGCGGTCGTAGAAAGGCGAAATTGTGACATCTTCTCCGAACCGATCCATTCTCTAACGCTTGTGCTCCCACGGGTGTGAATCCGATGAAGAGCGACCTCGCTCTGATACCACTTGTTAGGATCTCTTCGTACGGCTAGAGAGGGGGGTGTGAATAGCCGCCCCAAATCGCTCGTTTCTTCCTACAATTTGTTAGCGCAGCGGAAAATACAAATAGAAACGAAAGGAAGAATACCAAACCTTAACACAAGGATGTAACGAGGTTCGGAGATGAAACTCCTACTCCTCGGCGTGTCCGTAAGGTGGACGAAACCTATCAATCCGTCGGTGGATGAGTCCCCGGAAAACCGGCTAATACAATATACTCCTTGTGGGTGGAGAAACCTCGCCACAATATTCTTGCAACAGCAAGAAAGGAATACAACAAGAAATACAAGAAGACAAGAACAATAAATGTAAAAACACAGGTTTTCTTGCCTCCTCGCCGACTGGATTCGTTGAAGCAGCAGCTCCTCAGAACACCTACAACAGCAGGATATCCCAGTCGAGAAGCTCACGCGAAGCTTGTGAAGAAGAGCTCAACAAAGCTCAAGCACCAGAACAGCAGCTCTGTAGAAGAAGAGAAGAGGAAGAAGTAACAGTGCAGCAGCAGCTCTCGACCCCTTTATACCTGCGAAGAAGACAGCGAAGAAACTAGCCGTTGCGTCGCAACGGCTAGAACCCCGATCGGTCTGCAGACCGATCAGCCTAGGCGCATGAGGCTTCTGTTTGTCACCTGATCGGTCCCCAGACCGATCAGGTGTCGCGATCGAAGCCCTGATCGGTCTGTGGACCGATCAGGGAACCTCCTGATCGGTCCATAGACCGATCAGGCTTCGGCTCCTCACGCCACTGATCTATGCCTGATCGGTCAGCAGACCGATCCACGATTTTTTTCTCGCAAGGTTGCGTTGCCTCCTGATCGGTCTCCAGACCGATCAGATTGCAATCAGTGAGCCACTGATCTGATTCTGATCGATCACCAGACCGATCAGGGCAAACGCAGTATCACTGGATCGGTCACCAGACCGATCCAACTCCTCGGTTTAGAGTGCCCTCTCTAACCTAGTTCGGAGAACGAGCTACCGAGCCCTCTCCGACTCCATATGCCAAGCTTCACTCACTTGGACTTCTCAACACCAGATGTCCGATCACCCTTGATCCATCTGGATTTTCCCTTGCCCGGCTTCACTCACCAGGACTTTCCACCTGGCTTCACTCACCAGGATTTCACACTGCCTAACATCCCAGTTAGGACTTTCTCATTCACCTAGCTTCACTCACTAGGATTTTCACCTGGCTTCACTCACCAGGATTTTCCCGAATGCCTGGCTTCACTTACCAGGACTTTCACCTTCACCTAGCTTCACTCACTAGGATTTTCACCTGGATTTCCCGACTGCCTGGCTTCACTCACCAGGACTTTTCCCCGTGCCAAACTCCTTGTTTGGACTTTCCCAGTGCCAAGTCTCCATACTTGGACTTTTCTAGTGCCAAGCTCCCTGCTTGGACTTTTCCGTGCCAAGTCTCCATACTTGGACTTTTCCCGAATCAGGTCAACCAGGTCAACCTTGACCTGCGGTTGCACCAATAATCTCCCAAACATCTATTCTTGTCCCACATCAAGAAAAGAACTCTCTCACGAGTGACAAACATCAACATGCAACACAACTAGGTCAACCTTGACCTAAGGTTGCACCGACAATCTTCCCAAGTCAAACATCAAAATACAACTCGAGTCACGTCAACTCGAGTCGGGTCAACCAGGTCAACCTTGACCTAAGGTTGCACCAACAGTTGTCACCATAGACTCCGAACCAAGTAACTCTTGGTGTTTGCGATTGTTTTATTGTATCTTTATTCTGCTGCCTATCTCTAAGTTTAGTTTTAAAATGAGCGCTATTCCCCCCCCCCCCCCCCCCCCTCCTCTAGCGCAATGATCCAACAATTGGTATCAAAGCAAGGTCACTCTGAATTAGTGAAACCACCAATCGAGCAGGGGGGCCCTTTTTGAAAAAAAAATTATATATTGTGTAAATTTATTCCCTCTATTATTTTTTTAAAAAAAAACCACTTTCATTTTTTCATAATTAATCAAAAATTTTGAAATATTACATTTAACAAAACTTTGTTATAATAATTTTTATTATTATTTTAGTATTTCCTTGAAATTCGTGCAATACTACTTGAGCAATTTCTTTACCTCCTGCACTACTAATCCAAAACTAAGTCTTGGGACAAGTTTCTACATTTGTTTGTGTGCAAGATCTTTTTTTTTAAATGGCCCACCAAGAATGCTACAGTACCGCTTGGCCACCACTATTCTCCGGAGAAGATTTCGGCTACTAGAAGGTTCGAATGGAGTACTATCTGAAGACTGAGGTAGAGATGTGGATAATCGTCCAAACTGGCCTCACACTTCCACTCGACGACACTAGCAAACTAATATCATGCATAAACTGGGACACAAGTCTAATGAAGAAAATCGAGGCTGATGCCAAGGCAACTCGAGCCCTACAATACGGCCTAACAAAAGAAGAACTGAATAGAGTTGGACCGTTCAACAATGCTAAGGATCTCTGGTAAAAGTTGATCAAACTTTATGAAGGAACCTCTGATGCTAAGGTATGTAAGAAAGATTTATTCTTAAATAAATTACATAACATCAAAATGTAGAACGAAGAATCAACAAGCCAACTACATGCCCAGATCCAAGATTTGCTGAATGGCCTCCACGCAATTGGACAAAAATTGGAGAACCGTGAGATAATAAGGTACGCACTAAATTCTTTTCCGATGATTACATTGTGGGCATCAATGGTAGACGCTTACAAAGTATCCAAAGATCTTTCAATTATTAGATTAGATCAATTATTTTTCAATTTTGAGTTACACAAACAAATTAATGCACACTCGACCAAGAAAAGTATTGTGTTGGTGCAGGTACGAGCAAGACGAAGGAAACCATGAAGAAGTACCAGATAGAACCCGAGTCCGGAGATGAATTGGACTCAGACGAAGACTATATCACCACCGAGGTAGTCAAACTAGTTCGGAAAGCACTTAAGAAGAAGAATGTGACTCAATTGAACATGAAGGTCAAGTCTGGAGTTACCTGCTATGGCTGCAACAAGAAGGGACAATACAAGCCTGACTGTCCAAACCAGAAACAAGGAAAAAGGAAGGCATTGAAGGCAACATAGTCCGAGTCATCAAAAGAGTCGGAAGAAGAAGAACACAAGCAAACAAGCTTCCTCGCTCTACTGGTACAAGTGTACATTGCCGAAACCAAATTCAAGTCTGAAACCAAAAGCGAATCAGAAACTGAGTCTGAGAGAAGCCACGAATCCGTATCTGTCTCTAAAGAGTCAAATAACATTGTAAGTTCCCTAATTTCTGGTACTCAGATAGATGACTTACAAAATTTAGTTATACATTTATTTAGAAAGTTGGTCAAATCCAACGTCCAGGTCAAGTCACTCCAAAAGGAGATAACAACTCTTAAGGAAGTGACTAACTCGAGCTCTTTGACTGAGCAAGTTTAGGAAGAGAATTCCAATTTTAAAACTCAGGTCAAAGAACTCAAGGACTTATTGGAACGGTTCACTTTGAGTTCCAAGAACCTTGACCTAATTCTTAGAAAACAAAGGGTCATTTACAACCAATTCGGACTTAGATATAAGGCTAAACATAAATTCATATCTTATTTGTCTCTTGTAAATAGATCAAATAGAAACATAGTCCATGGGTCCCCAAGTCTAACTTCACTAATCAAGCTAAATTTGGCTAATATTGGATCCCTAAGGATCAAATCTATTACCTTGATAGACCATATAGAGGCTATGATCCAGGGGAGCCAATAAAAGGACCATTTTTATCATAAAATAGAATTGTCTGATGTTTGATTTATTACTTTTTATTATTCATGCTTAGACTAGGTTAGATAAGGACTTAGACTTAATCAACATTTGACCAGTTAGACCTAGAATTTTCAGAAGGAAATTAAATTTTTTTTAAAAAAAAAACTTTGTCTAGAAGTGACGGATGATCTCATACCCAAGAAGGCCTAGTGCCTCTGCACAACCTGGAAGCTAATTATTGAAATGGATATTTAATTGACTAACTGTTAAACATTGATCTAACTCAAATATAGACCAATTCTTAGATTTGAATTTAAATTGAAGATAAAATTAATCATCTTACAAAACCATTAAGGTTTCTTGATTGAAAATCTAGAACAGGGTGAGATGGATCCTTATTTAAAAAACAAGTTCAAATATTTTTGAAAAAGTTTTTAAAAAGATATTTTTTTTAAGCTAAGCTTTTATCAAAAATTTTAAATTACCTAACTAAGCTTTAATCAAAATTCTTTTTAAGTTAAGTACTTAACTAAACTAACTATTTATCAAAATATTTTAACGCTAAGTTTTTATTAATGTCTTTTTAAAAGCCAAGTTGTTATCAAAATTTCTTTTCAGCAAGCTAAAGTACTTAGTAAAGTATTTTTAATTAAGCTAAGTGTTTGTCAAAGCAATTATTTTCAAAGCTAAAATATAAATAAGTTTTTTGGAAAAAGCTAAGACGGTTTCAAAGCTTAAGTTTAGCTAAGTTTTTATTGAAAAAGCTAAGTATTTGCAAAGTAATTATTTTCAAAACTAAGTTTAGCTAAGTTTTTTTTTTGAAAAAGTTAACTCACTTTCAACACTTAAAAATTAGCTAAGTTTTTTTTAAGTGATACCCTTCAAGGAGAGCTTAAAATTAAATAGAGTAAAAACTTTTTGTCAAACAACCTTCTCTCCACTTATATTACTTTTTGATTTATGTCAAAGGGGGAGAGAAAAGTTAAAGTTAAGAGTTAAATATAATTTTTATGAAAGGGGGAGCATAAGGGAGTTTTTTTTTTACAAATTATTGTATTTATGCTCATGCTAAAATTCCTTTAATTATTGTTATATTTTACTTAACTTTGAACCAGGTTGTCATAATCAAAAAGTGAGAGATTGTTGGTGCAAGGAGCACCAGACGATCGAACCTAAGTTTTGATTATGACAAAGGGTCCAAAGTTAAGTTGTCTTGTGATCTAACAAGGTTAATTGAGCTTGCAGGAAAGTCCTAAGTTGTCTTAGGCAAAAGTTCAAGTGGATTCTAGGCAAGTGGAAACCCCTAGGGAGAGATAATCTTAGGTCTTAGGGGGTGGTAACCCTAGGTGATGGAAAGTCCTAATTGTGATTAGGCAAGTGGAAAACTCTAGGAGATGGTAACTCTAGGACCTAGGGGTGGTAACCCTAGGCGGAAAGTCTTGGCGGGTCGAGCGCTTTGGGCAAAATCCTAGAGTCGGAGACTCTACGTGAAAACCCTGGTGGTCGCGAACTAGGTGGAAGTTTGGACGAGTCATGGAGCGGACGTCCAGCATGAAGACCTAAAGTCTCGAGCGCTAAGCAAAAGTTCAGTCGGTCTGGAGGACCGGTCTAGCAAAAAGGTAAACTCTCCTGAGAGGAGCAGATGAGGATGTGTTCCCCGAAGAGGGAATAGTAGGCGTCGATTTGACCTAGAATTTTAACAAAACTCGAAGTCAGAATCGGACAGTCCAGAGATTGTCAAAATAATTTATTATTTTATTGTGCTAACTCTATTTTGTAGGATATGTTTGGTATTTTGGACTAACGTATCTTGCAGGGAGCGAAAAGGACTTAAAAGACTCGGGTGAACAGTGTCTGAGGCGTTTCCGGGACTGTTGAAAGCGCCTCGGGTGCTTTAGGCGAAGGTTCTGGTAGCAAGGCGCGAAAGCGCCTTCAAGGAGCTTGAAGGCGCCTTGGATGCTGGATGGAAGGCGCCTTCCATGGAACTTGAAGGCACCTTCAGATGGATAAACAGCGCAGGCCACGGAAGCTATCGACTCCGATGCGGAAGGGATAAGTATCCCTACTGGAGGCGCCTTCCATGGAGGCTGAAGGCACCTTCAGCAGGCTATATAAGGCTATATTGACCAGATGCACAACAATAACATTCCAAGCAACTTTCCCTCCTTCGCATTGCTGTGAAAAAGCTTCCTCGACACTCAAAAGTTATCCCAATGACCACCATGCTAAAGATCTTTATTTCCGAGTCATTGGTATTCTTTAAGTCTTATAATTATTTGTAATCAATCATTGTACTTGTACTTCTTTCGAATGATTAGTGATTGCCCATTGAAAGCACTCTCATGTGCGGGCCTTGGAGTAGGAGTCACCACAGTCTCCAAACTCAGTAACTCTTAGTGTTTGCGATTGTTTTATTGTGTCTTTATTCCGCTGCCTATCTCTGAGTTTAGTTTTAAAACAAGCACTATTCCCCCCCCCCCCCCTCCTCTAGCGCAATGATCCAACAATCTTTATTTTTAATGCATGTAATTGTAAACCTTCACAATTTGTGTTTTCTTGGCTTGTAGAGGTGGCACCATTTTCTTTCTCATTGACTCAAAATGATGAGGTTTTTTTCTTGTTCCAATGTTAATAATCTCTCCTCCTCATCCCTTAAGGTGAATGCCTCTTTGATAACCTCCTTGGTTGTTGAGCATCTCTCAACCTCTGAATCCTCTAGTATTTTAAACAAAGAGTTTCTCTCTTTGCCTTTTTCTCCATTTTCCATTGAGGATGAATCTTCATGGAGCTTGACCAATTTGCTCTATAACTCACTTACATCCGTGTAATAATCTATCTTACCCAAAAAAATATTGTTAGGCAATAAATTAATCAAAATTTTGGTTACCTTATCATTAGCCTTAGATTTTCTTAGTTGCTCCTTGGTCCATTTGTTTTTCTTGAGGAGCTTCCCTTTGCTATCTGTTGTAGTTTGAAATCTCTCCATTAGAGTAAACCATTGCTCTATTTTCATCATGAAGAAATTTTCAACCATTGATTTTTAAAGGTTAAAACTTCCAATTTTGAATGGTGGAAGTGCTCAGATATTATATCTAAATCCATCTCTAAACTCCATTTTAAACTTGAGCTCTCTTAATGATTAGTCTTTTGACTTATTGAAATTAGGGCTCAAATCTTCAACTTCTGATTCTTCCTCTAGCTCGTTGCTCTTTCAGCAATTAGTCCAATGAAAAGCGACCTCACTCCGATACCACTTGTTAGAACATGTAGAGAGCTAGGGGTGATTAGCTCTGATCACTTCGTTGATGATTTGTTGTAGCAGAAATTTAAAGTGATGCTAACTCATTGGATTTTACTTGGTTCCCACCTCCTTGAAGTAACTATCCAAGGGTCGACTCTCCACACTCATAGATACACTATGAAAACCTCCTTTTCAGAGGTGGAGAAGTCTCCTACAATCTCAACACGAGAAATATAACGAGAGAATACAACAAAGGTACAATAAGAACAAAGAAGTAAATATAATAATGAAAAACCTTGTTCTTGATCTCTTGTTGCTCTGGACAGCCTCTTGATGCTTGGAAAGTACAGCAACACTTCTCTTCGAAAACTTCAAGAACTCGCAAAAACTGACGGAGAAGAAAAGTTATTTGAATCCTTCATGAAATCATTCATATCACGATGATTAGGGTTCACAATCGATTGACTTTACCCCCACTCAATTATCACTTCAGATTAGATCAAATCCAGCTGTCCAAATTTCACAATGACTCTTTTCTTCTTTTTCCAATCGATTAAGCTTTACCTTAATCGATTAAGCAGCTTCTTAATCAATCACCCAATAGATTCAGAATGTACTGTTCTCTCGTGAAATCTCTCAATCGATTATGCCATAGCCATAATCAATTAAGCAACTTCTTGATCAATCAGCTGATCGATCAAGAGTGCTGCTATTCGCAAAGAAGAAGCTTCACAATCGTTTGACTTCAAGTTGGATCGATTTTCTAATTGATCCAGAGTCCTTGTATTTCGCAAAGGACAGTTCACAATCGATCACTTGACTGATTGGCTTTGGACCAATCGATTACCCAACCCTGTTCCCCTAAACCTGATTTTAGGGTTCCTTTGCCAACCCAAAGCCTTCTATGACTTGTTGGGAGTTCCTGTTACCTAGCATACAGTCAACCTTAACCTGTCAGGACTTCTTTACGAAATATTTGATCAACCTTTGACCAACTTAGACTTTCTCTTGCCTACTTCCCAACTAGGGCTTCTCCCGTGCCAACTCTTTCACTCCCAGCTAACCCATCTTGGACTTAACCTAGTTCTCAACTAGGTTTGCCTAGTCCCACTAGGTCTTCTCTCATGCCAAGTGTTTTACTCCCAACTAACCTACCTTGGACTTAACCTAATTTCCAATTAGGTTTGCCTAGTCCCACTAAGACTTCTCTCGTGCCAAGTGTTTAGCTCCCAACTAACCCACCTTGTACTTAACCTAGTTCCCAACTAGGTTTGCCTAATTTCACTAGGACTTCACTTGTGCCAAGTGTTTAGCTCTTAGCTAACCCACCTTGGACTTAACCAAGTTCCCAACTAACTTTGCGTAGTCTCACTAGGCCTTCTATTTGTCTAACCTCCAAAACTAAGATTTCGCTAGTTAAGTCTCTGGTCAACCTTGACCCACTTGACATTTCATTCACACATATTGTCCAAACATCGAAACTCAAACCAGATTTAACTCGAACTTAATCAACCTGGTCAACCTTGACCCAAGGAAGATTGCACCAACACCTTGCACTCGCCTAATCTTGTCCATTCTAAAATTTTAAATTTTCAGAAACATCTATGTCATCAATAAGTTTTGGACAAACCTCATTGATAGACCTAAATAAGTTAATTTCAGTCTAAACTTTAAATAATAGATTCCTTTTACTCTCGTGAATCTCACCATACTAAAAAAAACTCTTAATTCATTATAGCAAAAGGTGATTACGCTTATCCCAAGCTCCCCTCACAGTTCGTTCCTTTGTTATGTGAATGAAGGTAAATCACAAGGTCAGCTTATAGCCGACCACCAAGTGGCTAGGGATTATAATTAAACTTGGTTTTTTTATAGAGATGGAGTTAGTGGGTGACGAGGTGGCAAGTAGTGGATAGATGATATGTTAGTGGTAATAATATATGCATTAATGGAGTCAGTGGGGAGATAAACACGGAGTTAGTGGGATTATTTGAGTTATGTAATAGACCTATAAATATGTTAGTCATTATGAATGAAATGAAAGAGAGAAGAGTTTTTGGAAGTTATCATTTCATTGTTTTCCTCTTCCACATAAAGTGTAATTTTTTCTTCTACAATTGTTTTTCTTCCAACAAAGTGGTATCAGAGCTATAAGTAATAGAGGTATGATTCCCTTTCAAGTTTTGGTACTTAAGGCGAATAATTATGATAATTAGAGTATCAAGATGAAGGTGCTTCTTGGAGCTCATGATCTTTGGGAGGTTATAGAAAAAGGCTATGTTGAGCCGCATGATGACTCGATGCTATCTCCGACTGAAAAAAGATAGTCTGAGAGATCTAAGAAAGAGAGACAAGAAGGCACTCTTCCTCATTTATCAAGCTTTAGATAAGGATAGTTTTGAGAAAATCTCAAGTGTTACTTTGGCCAAACAAGCATGGGAAAAGCTCCAAGTTTCATATCAAGGAGAAGAAAAGGTGAAAAAGGTATGCCTTCAAACGTTAAGAAGTCAATTTGATGCTCTTCGTATGAAGGAAGGTGAGTTGGTATCCGATTATTTTTCTAGAGTCTCTATCATTTCTAATCATGACTGAAGAGAAATGGTGAGAAACTAAAAGAATTAACTATCATTGAGAAAAATTTTCGATTATTGGATTCAAAATTTGATAGTATTACAACCATCATTGAAGAGACCAAATATCTACAAGTCATGATTGTTAGGACCCTTGCCGACCGGCTAGAGGGGAGGCGAATAGTGTTAGATCGAGATGCGCTAGAGGCGGGGTGAATAGCGCTCGTGGCTTTCACTCATTTTGGATTCGTAAAACACGTTCAGAATAAAGCAGCGGAAAAATAAAACACATAGAAGGACCCCAAGTGGTTTTATTTGGTTCGGAGCCTTGGGCGACTCCTACTCCAAGGCCCACGCTCGTTGAGCGTTTACTTTGGGCAATTCACTATAAAAGCGCAAGGTTACAAATTTGTATTACAAAAGAATAATTAAAAGACTATACCGATAACCAAAATATAGAAACTGGAGCTCAGGGTCGTCAGGAACTTGTCGTTTCTTGGCTGGGACGTTTCTTGAGCAACACGCAATGGAAGAATACTTTAGAAATCGTTGAATTAAGCTGCTGCTCGAACACCCTTTTTATACAGTGCTGGAGGTGCCTCAAACCTCATCCAAGGCGCCTCCAAGCCTCCGGGTCAGCCGCGCGGATCATCGCTGAACTGGTCGCAACTCATCCACTCCAAGGCGCCTCCAAGCCACTCCAAGGCGCCTCCAAGATCTGGTCCGAGGCACCTCTAGCTCCATCCGAGGCGCCTCCAAGCCTGCTGCGCAGCCAGATTCTGGTTTACACCTGAGGCGCCTCCAAGCTCCATGGAGGCGCCTCAGACGTTGTTCATCCGAGACTCAACCTTGTTCTTTTGTACCTGCAAGACATGTTAGACACAAAATACAAGCATATCCTGCAATACAAAAGTTAACACATATAATATCATAAATATAAAGTTTGACAGTCATCGGACTGTCCGATTCTGACTTCGGATTTCCTACTGAAAATCCTAGGTCGAATCGATATCTACTGTTCCCTCTTCCGGAGAACGCGTCCTCACCTACTCCACTCAGGAGAGTTTACCTTTGCCAGTTCGATCCTCCAGATCGACTGGACTTTTGCTCAGCGTCCGTTGCTTCCGGTCTTCATGCTGGATGTCTGATCCATGACCCATCCAGACTTCCACCCATTTCGCGATACCAGGATTTCAACCTAGGGTTACCGCCCATTAGGATTTTTGCCCGAAGCTCCGACCCGTCAAGACTTCCCACATAGGGTTACCACCCCCTATGACCTAGGGTTACCATCCCCTAGGGTTTTCCACTTGCCTACCCGCAGCTAGGACTTTCCTGAAACACTCAATCATACACATTAGATAACAATTAAACTTAACTTTGAATCCCTTTTCCATTATCAAAACTAAGGTTCAATCGTCGAATGCTTTCCACACCAACAAATAACCCCTGCACAAAAATAAACAAAACTATCTTCCTCGGCTTATAACTTAAACAAACACTTGCATAAGAATAATTAAAAGACTAAAAGGAAGAGGCACCGAGAATTTACTTGGTTACAACCGAGGATGTTGTTAATCCAATGAAGTTAAAGCGCATTAAGAATCTCCTTCAAGCGGAGAAGCCTCTTACAGCATTCAAGGTTCACAAAGCAAAGCTAAACGCTAACAAATTCAAGCACAAGTGTTGTGTCAAACTATTCTGCGTTGTTGTAAAGCTTTGGGAGCAAGGCTGCTTATATAGCCTTGCTCGGGCCACCTGGAAGGGTTCTAGGCACCTGGAGTGGGATAGAATTCTATCCCCAATGCGCCGGTCAAAGTTCACATCGATCTTGATAAAAGTTGGGTTTTGAGCGCCAGGACTGCTAGAGCGGAGCCATAGCAGAAGATTCGGACCGAAGCAAGTGGAGCCAAAGCTGGAGGCCCGGAGAGAAAGTCAACTAAATGTTGACTTCCTCTTCGGGGTGCCACCAGGGATCGGCCCACTAGGGATTCGATATCTGATCCTCCAGATATATCGAATCCTTCTACCTGGCCTCCATGATCTACCGAGATTTCCCTTGTCTAGTCGCAAATAGGACTTCCCTTGCCTAACCGCAGTTAGGACTAGCTAGTCACTCGGTTGATTTCTCACCCTTACCTAGCCATGACTAAGACTTCCCTTGATCAAGCTCATTTAAATATATTTGTCAGACATTAAAATCTTGGAGGTCAATCACACCAACAACGATGACTCTTCAACCAATTAAAAAAGATGAAAGCATCAATAATAATAGAAGTCAACATGAAAGAGGCCATTGATATGGATGAAGTCGTTCTAATGAGTAAGGATAGGGTTCCAATAACAACAATGAAAGAGAAGAAAATTCAACAAGAGGACGTGGAAGAGGACACATAAACATAAGGTATGACAAATCTCAAGTTAAGTGCTACAATTGTAACAAGTCTGGAAATTATGCTAGAGAATGCAGATCACCTAGAATAAAGTATATAAAAAAACAAACTATATGGAAAAAAGAAAAGAAGAAGATGACACCCTACTTCTAGCATATAAAAATAATGAAAGAGACAAAGGTACAATATGGTATCTCGACACTGGTGCCAACAATCATATGTGTGGAAAAAGAAATATATTCATAGAGCTTGATGAATCAGTTGATGATAATGTATCCTTTGTAGATGAATCAAAGATCGAGGTGAAAGACAAAGGTAACATTCTCATCCATTTGAAGAATGGAAAACATGAATTTATCACAAATGTTTTCTTTGTGCCAAATATGAAGATCAACGTCTTAAGTTTAGGACAACTCCTTAAAAAAGGATATGATATTCATCTAAAAGATAGTATGCTCATCTTGAAAAATGGTATTGGTTGCTTAATTGCTAAAGTACCTATGTCAAGAAATAAAATATTCTTGCTTAATATTCAAAATAATGTTACCAATTGTCTCAAAGCTTGTTATAAAGATATTACTTGGCTATGATATTTTCGATTTGGGCATCTCAATTTCAAAGGACTAGAATTGCTTTCAAAGAAGGAGATAGTTGCATCAAATATCCTAATCAATTATGTAAAGCATGTCTACGTGGGAAACAATTTAGCAAAGATTTTCTAGAGTCAAGTTCAAGAGCCCAAAAGCTACTTGAACTTATACATACAGATGCTTGTGATCTAATAAAGCCAAGTTTACTTGGTAAGAGTAATTATTTCATTCTTTTCATAGATGACTTTTCTCAGAAAACTTGGATGTATTTCTTGAAGCAAAAAATCAAAGGTCTATTGGACCCCGTGGTTGTTTTGATGTGATCAACCAAGTTAGATTAGGTTCTGTTTGTTATTTGATCCCTCTGTCTAAGTGTGCAAGAGCTTAGGAGCGCAGGAAGACGAGCGGAAGGCGCAGCTAGCGAGAAGGACGGCACGGGAAGGGAGCCGACGGGTTCGGTGCATCTGAAGGACGAAAGTGCTACGGAAGAGTACACCGGTGGACGAGAAGAACGTGTGCAGCGTTCGAGGGACGAGAAGCCGGGTCGAAAGCCTATTCGAGGAGAATGCCGAAAATTGGGTTCGAGTGAGCCCTATTTCGGTTGACCACAATCACCCAAATGATCGAAACTTCAGAAGCCTTCGTGAAGATGAAGAACAGCTGAAGAAGCCATTGGAGGCGCCCTCAACAGTGTTGAAGGTGCCCTAAACGTTGAAGGCGCCTCCAACATTGAAGGCACCTTCAATGTTGTTGAAGGTGCCTTCAACCTGGTCAACTCGACCGTTTGCGCGCAGATAAAGTTTTATCCGCTCACCTCGGTTGGAGGCGCCCTCAACCCCGTTGGAGGCGCCCTCAACCCCGTTGGAGGCGCCCTCAAGGCTCGAGATAAGTTTTCCAGGCACTATATAAAGGCCCCTGGAGCTAGGAAATAAATCATTCGACTAAGTATTCAATTCCTAGCAACTTGTAAGAGCTTTTAGTGTGTAAAAGGCTTCTCCGCATTCAGAGAATGAGATTGATAGTGCACTATTCCACCGCCTTGAATTAACAACCCTCTTGGTTGTAACCAAGTCAACTGCGGAGTCTTCCTTCCTGCTTTGCTGTTAATTAATTTTGTTTTTATTATTGTTGCTATCATTTAAGAGTTGGAAGTTTGAGGAGAGTACTTTTAATTTGCAGGCAATTCACCCCTCCCCTCTTACCGGCCCCGCTGCACCAACAAGGTCTTCGGTATATTCAAGAAATTTAAAGCTACTATAGAAAAGGAGAGTAGTCTTGAGATCAAAGCTATGCAATCTGATGGAGGAGAAGATTTTAACTCAAAAGAATTTTAAGAATTCTGTGAAGCCAACAGAATACGGAGACCTCTGACAATTCCAAGATTCCCTCAACAAAATAGAGTTGCAGAAAGAAAGAATCAAACCATCCTTGACATAGTAAGAATCATTCTCAAAAGCAAAATGCTACCAAAGGAACTATGGGCAGAAACAGTTGCATGTGCAGTATACTTATCCAACTGATCACCAACAAGGAATGTGTGATTGAAGGGTAAAGAAAATAAGAACTCAAGGGTAAAGAAAATACAACTTCTTCCCATACTTTAAAGAAGAAGATGCAGAGCAACCAAGGGTAAAGAAAATAAGAGAGGAGCCTACTACTCCACTAGTAATACTAACATCAAGTACTCAAGAAAATTTATCTACATCAATTTCAAGTGAAAGAGTACCATGCTTCAGGAGTTTACGGGACCTTTATGAGGTAACTGAAAATCAAGATGATATTACTTTATTTTATCTCTTTGTTTATTGCGAGTCTATGGATTTCTAAGAATCTATAAAGTGCAAAAAGTGGAAAGATGTGATGGATGAAAAAATAAATATGATCGAGAAGAATAGTAGATGGGAGTTAACTCCACTTTCTGAATTAGATAATTGATGTGAAGTGGGTGTACAAAATAAAGAAGAATGTCAAAGTAGATGTTGAAAGATTTAAAGCAAGATTGGTGGCAAAAGGCTATAGTCAAAGATCTAACATTGACTATGATGAGGTATTCACTCCCGTTGCTCGATTAGAAATTGTCGAACTAATCATTTCTTTACTAGCCCAAAATAAGTGAAATATATATCAAATGGATTAAAATTTACTTTTTTAAATGGAATTCTCGAAGAAGAAATCTATATTCGACAGCCATCAGGTTATGAGTCAAAGGACAAGAAGACAGAGTCCTAAAATTAAAGAAGACTCTCTGCGTGCTAAAACAAGCACCAAAGGCATAGAATAGCTGAATAGATAATTACTTACAAGAGAAAAACTTCATCAAATGTTCTTATGAACATGCACTATACATTCAAAATAAGGATAAAGATATTTTGATTATCTGTCTATATGTTGATGACTTGATCTTCACGGGAAGCAATCCAATTATTTTTATTTCCTTATTTTCCTCTTCCACATAAAGTACAATTTTTTTCTTCTACAATTGTTTTTATTTCAACAAAGGCGGGAGGAGCTTTTCCCCGAGGGCATGCGTCTCTTGAGAAAAAAAAACTCTTAATTCATAACCTTTTTTAGTTTAAAGAAATTATTTAAAGAATTTAGCCTTAGTGTTTATTTCATTAAAACATCTTCACTTTGGTGTTCATTTCATCACAACATCTTCACTTTGGTGCTAATTTCACCAAAATATTACCATTTGATACTGATTTCGATAAAACATCACCATTTTAGTATTAATTTCTTAATTTTGTTTCAAGTTTATTAGCACCGAGGGTGAATTTTTAAAATATTTTTCTAAATTGATACAGTCATGAATTAATAGTTTTTAGCAACATGAGACTCAAGAGAGTGAAGGAACTTATTGGATAAAATTTAGATGGATATTGATTTATCTAGGTACATCAATGAGTTTTGGTCAAATTTTAACATAGACAAGATAGTGCAAGAAAGGAATTGGTGCTTTTATGGAGTAAATTAGAGATGTTAAAGTTTAGAATAATTTTTTAAAAATAAATTCTCTAAACAGATAGAGATTATGCAAGAGTTTTTTTAGCATGATAAGATTCAAGGAAATGAAAGGAACCTATTAGACCAAAGCTCTTATATTCCATATTCGGATCACTAAGGTGATGATCTTCGACTAAAATAACACCAAAGTCAACACAAGCACCAAGTGGGTGATGTTTTGACGAAAGCAACATCAAAGTGATGATATTTTGACCAAAGCAGCACCTTTGACCATAATAGCACCAACATAATTTTTTATTTTTAATTATTTAATTTTAATTTTTAATTTTTTTTATTTTATTTCATTTTTCTCTTGTAATTAACTCTTAAAAAATATTTTAAAATTTTAAAATTTTCTATTTTTATTAAACTTCTTTTTTTTATTTTTTATTAAAACTATATATATATATATATATATATAATTTTTTAAAAATAAATGAGTTATTAGGTTTTCAATATCAATGACTTTTGTAGGAAATTTTTTGGATGACTTTAGTTCGATTTAAATAAAGAAAAATTAATTTTTTACTTTAATTTAGGGCTAAAAGACATAATAGTATTTTTGAAATTAAGTACGTCCTTGAGAAAAAAAAAATTTATTGTATGCCTTTTAAAAATTTGAGAATTTTGAATGCATCCTTTGCTAAAACACCTTAAAATTATTTACTAATATATAGCGCACTTAGTCAACATCTCACTAGGTTGTAAATTTGTAGTGCTTCATCATAATGTCTCTTCTTAGATTATGAAACGACAATTATTGAAAAATTAGCACTGTGATCTTATTGGTAAGTAAAATTGTGCGGGTCATGATGATACCTAATTAAGTTCATTCTAACCTATGGAAGAGCACAATAACAAAAACACTTCATGATTATACCATTTATTGGGCCATGGCCGAATCAAAGTTCTTACCAACCGAATAACTCTTTTTTATAAAAAAGAAAAAGAAATCTCTTTTGACATTAATTGAAAGATGGAAACTGATTTGTGACAACAATTTTGACTTTACATAATTATATTGAAGTTTCCTGTGCTAAGATCCCACTTCTGATTATGAAATACCATCATGAAACATGGTAGTGCAGGCCGTCAATTGTGGTTTATTTTCATAACTTTTTTACATGAAAACTTTAATCAGATGGAATTCAACCAAAAATATCTTGAGGGACCAAATTGGTAGAAAGTGAAAGAAAAGACACAAAATTAAAGATAACTGTCCTTCATATATATATATATATATAATTTTTTAGATCCATTTTTTAAATATGGTATCTTCATCAAACATTATGAAAAATTTTATTACTAATAAAAGTTCAATATATATTAGTATTTGCGTACTGCAATGTTAATTAAAGAACTTTATCTTTCTCAAGATAATTTATTTTCACAATTAATCAATTATTCCTATGTACCATAAAATTTTGGAATGCAAATTTGAAATCTGAATTTTCATATAATAAATTATGGCTCAAAAATAGTATATATAATAATTATATATTCTTTTGTTCGTGCAGAAAAAAACATCCAAATTTATGAAAATTGAGTCAGCGCCACAAGTATCATATATTATTATTGACGTGGATGCAAAATAGCTGGTTAATTAGGTTTTTGATTATGTGTTAGGATAAAATATTTTTTATAATTTATTTCTCTATAACTTATAGTGGGACCGATAATATTGGCGCTTAAAATACAGGATATTATTTTTTTTCTAATCTATTATTCTCTTTTATCTCCTTTGGGCCAAAAGCTCAAATATCAATCCCCGAGTAATAGTATAGCAGTTGAGCGTCTTCTTAGGTTTTCAAACATCTAAAATTAAGTCTCAATTTTGTTGAATTATATGATAAATTTTTCTTAATAGTTGGTTGACTTAAAAGTACTGGGCTGATGAACTGCTCGCTGCCAACGTTTTCCAATTTACATTGATGACCGATAGAAAATTTTTATATGATCGAGCAAGTCATCTTAGAATTAGTAAACTGAATATCTAATATTAACTAAAAAAATTCAAATTGCACATTATTTTGCACAAAATGTGGGAGACCTTGTTCGATCGTGATTTATATTATGTTGTCTCCATGGAAGAACCAGTTGACAGATGACCAATTTACTACAATAAAACAAAAATTAATTCTTAATAGATGCATATCCTATAGAAAAATTTCACTTACTTCTAACCACTTGATAATCAATTATAAATCTATCTTAATATCTACTTCTCTTCACTTAATCTACAATAGGAGGGTGAGAAATGTCGAGAGTGAGTCACCACCAACCAAAGTGATTGGTACTGTGCTTCTTTAAAAATGTGGGAGAGCGGCTCCATCTATTTAAGAATTCAAATGTAATAATTATTCCTCGTACAAGTCCTTTTTACTCAATTCACTTTGCTCTTTACTACGTGGCCGCCACTCAATAAACATTATTTAATTAGCTTAATTAATTAATTAATTAATTAATTAATTAAGCATTGTTCATGTAAAAAAGGAGCGAACCTCATCTAAAGCAACTAACCGTGCGCAAAAGAATGATGAGTAGCACCTCTAAATATTGTCGAAATGTGTTTGTGATTGTCAGACATCGGATCGAGTCTTAATTTCGAGCTAATAGATAATTTTTTTTAATAAACGATTCATCTGAGAATGTTAGACTAATACACCAGCATTTTTTAATTTATCCTAATTGATAGAAACTTTGTATAGCACTGAGCCGGTAATCTCAAAATTAATCGATATAAGTTATTAAATAGTTGGTGCTAACTAAAAATAAAATAAAAAAAATAAGCGTTATTGATTAGTCCTAGGACACGCACAGTGAGATGGTAAGAGACAATTGATTTCTCATGTAGCGAGGATTTAAATTTCACGCTAGGTATTCTCGAGTCTATGTACGGAGTTTAAATTATTGGAGATGTTGGGTTACTCGCTGTGATACACTTGTATTTCTTAAATTTAAAAAAAATATATATGTGAGGGTCTGACTAGTAGCTGGTAAGAGTTGGATATATACTTAGATTAAAAAAAATATTGATTTACTCCTCTCTGTTAGTATAAATGACAAATATAATGAGCTGACAGTATAAGGTGCATTTCCGGTAAAATGAAAATAATTAATAAAATAACTTGTTAAAAAACTAATAAAAATCAAAGCAATATTTACTCTAGATAAAAAAAATGATTTCAGTTCCCCAATTTTAATGTTGTTGTAGGGTGCATTAAAATTAAATCTATATTTTAATATCATTAAATGTTCAAGTTAAGTCTTATTATTATATAAAGAATTGAATAAGTATGCAAGATTTTTAACTTGAAAAGTCCTAATTAAGGATAGGTACAAGAAAGTCCTAGTTATAATTCGATAAGGAAAGTCTTAGCAGATCCAAGTTTACTCTAGATAAAAATGATTTCAGTTCCATGATTTTAATGTTGTTGTAGGGTACATTAAAATTAAACCTATATTTTAATACCATTAAATGTTCAAGTTAAGTCTTATTATTGTATAATGAATTAAATAAGTGTGCAGGATGTTTAATTTGAAAAGTCTTAATTAAGGATAAGTAAGTGAAAGCCCTAGTTACGATTAGGTAAGAAAAGTCTCAGCAGATCCAGGTTTACTCTAGATAAAAAATGATTTCAGTTCCACGATTTTAATGTTGTTGTAGGGTGCATTAAAATTAAACTTATATTTTAATATTATTAAATGTTTAAGTTAAGTCTTATTACTGTATAATGAATTGAATAAGTGTGCAGAATGTTTAAATTGAAAAGTCCTAATTAAGGATAGGTAAGAGAAAGCTCTAGTTACGATTAGGTAAGGAAAGTTTCAGCAAATCGTGAAAATCAGACAAGAAGTCTAGATGGATCAAGTGGACCTGACATCTGGCAAGTGGATTCGATAGATCTGGATGATCCGATATCAAATTAAAAGGAAGCTCTGGCATAATTAATTACTAATCCTAAATTGATTTAAAATTAATTAAGTTTAACTTAACCTAGACTATTTAAGATGTTAACTTAAAAATCAATTTAATTAACCTTATATTAATCCCTAATTAATTAATTAAATTTAAACCTTAATAATTTTAATTAATCTTAAATTAAACTTTATCATGATTTAATTAATTTTAACTTGTTTTTTAAGTTAAAACAATTAATAAAATCAGTTGTTAAAAAACTAATAAAATTCAAAACAATATTTACTCTAGATAAAAAGGGATTTCAGTTCCAAGATTGATTTCAATTCCAAGATTTTAATGCTGGTATAGGTGCATCAAAATTAAATCTATATTTTAGTATTATTAAAGTTCAAGATAAATTTTATTATTATCTAATGAATTAAATAAGTGTGCAAGATGTTCAATTTAGAAAGTCTTTATTGAGATTAGGCAAGAGAAAGTTCTAGTTACAATTAAGGAATGAAAGTCTAAGCAAATTATGGAAATCAGGCAAAAATTTAAGATGGATTAAGTGTACCTGACATCTAATAGGTGGATTCAATTAGTCTAGAGGACTCGATATCGAATCAAAAAGAAGCTCTAGCACAATTAATTACTAATCCTAAATTGGTTTGAAATTAATTAAGGTAAAGTTAACTCAGACTAATTAAGTTGTTAACTTAAAAATCAACTTAATTAATCTTAAATTAATCTCGAATTAATTAATTAATTAACTTTAAACCTTAATAATTTTGATTAATCTTAAATTAAACATTATCTTGATTTAATTAATTTTAACTTGTTTTTTAAGTTAAGTTAAATTAACTCTTAATCAAGCATTAAACTTAAACTTAACTTGAAATCTAAAATAATGCAAATCATCTCAGACAAGTATTGATTTATCTTGTTTGATTACTTAGAATTACTAAGATGCATTAGGCATGAAAAATCAAACAATTAACTTGAAGGTATAGTTATCAGTCGACTAAATATAGCAAGTTGATTGAACCTCAAACCTGTTACACGAAATCATGGCAAAATTAATTTATTCATTGACCGAACGTACGTTCCATCTGTTGGGACCTTAGATGGCTAGAGGGGGGTGAATAGCCTCTTTGAAAAACACTAAACACAAATTTCTTCAAGAACTTTGTTAGCACAGCGGAATTAGAAAACTAAAACAAGAAAGCACAGCACACTAACTCAGAGATTTACGAGGTTCGGGGATAACTTGCCCCTACTCCTCGGCGTGTCCGTAAGGTGGACGAATCCTCTTGATCTTTCGGTAGATCACACCCCGGAAGCTATCCGGCTAAAGGATTCTCCTTCTCGGTGGAGTAACCTCTCCACAAAGTCTTTAACAGCAGTAAGAAATTAAGCACAAGACTTACAGTAGTGGCTCAAGTGAAATGATCAAAGGAAGCTCACAGCCACAATCAGCGAAGAACAAGCACACTGCTTCAATCTTCCAGAGAGTTTTTCTCCACAGTGTTTTTCACAGCAAGAGCACAAAAAGCATTGTCACGAGAGCCTCTCCTCTCCACCTTCATATGCCTCTCTGCTCTGTAACGGATCTCTGCAAAACCTGCAGCAAATCCCTGCAAATCCCTGCAACCGTCCACGACGTCGCCAATCATGCTTCTTCCTTGTCTGATTGTCTCAGCTCCCACCAATGGAATCCTCGTTTCCACTGGTACCTCTGAGCTTGAACCTTTCAGCACAAGTCAAGCTGATTTCGACCAAACGGCTGCCAGCAGATCGCAAACGAGACGTTGCTACCAAAACTGGTTTGTCCGCAGCGAGACACAGCAAAAGCTTTTTCGTCGCCTTCTACTAATGATCCTTAATTTGAATTCACCCAACATCAAGTAATCTGTAACCTGTAACTTCGAGAAAGCTTACAGCAGATGGTTAGAAACGAAATAGGTAAAAGCAATTGCGAATCAGAAACAATAAGAGAAAGCGCATGCAAAGAAGCCATCGTGGATCGGTCTCGCACCGATCCATGCTCGATCATCTCGATCGGTCGCGGACCGATCAGAACTAATCTGATCGGTCCCGGACCGATCAGCGGTCGAAGGTGCGCGACGATCGGTGCGGACCGATCAAGCACTAATCTGATCGGTCCCCGGACCGATCAATGAAATCTCGATGGCTATCGATTGATTTCGATCGGTCCGCATCCGATCGGTAAAATCACGATGGGCTCGATCGATTTCGATCGGTGCGCACCGATCGAAACGCTCGAGCCATCGACACCCGATCGGTCGGCGGACCGATCGACTGACGGCAGACCGATCAGGTGTCAAGGTTTCACTGGATCGGTCCGACCGATCCAGCTTCTTGACTCGAGCTACCGAGCCCTCTCGACCTAGTCCGGAGGAACGAGCTCCCTAGCTCTCTCCGACTTCATCGGTCCAGAGAACGAGCTATCGAGCCCTCTCTGACTTCGCATGCCAAGCTTCCTTCTTGGACTTTTCAACACCAGATGTCCGATCACCCTTGATCCATCTGGATTTTCCCTTGCCTGGCTTCACTCACCAGGACTTGCACCTAGCTTCACTCACTAGGGTTTTCACCTGGCTTCACTCACCAGGATTTCCAATCTGCCTGGCTTCACTCACCAGGACTTTCCAACTGCCTAACATCCCAGTTAGGACTTTCTCAATCAGGTCAACCTAGTCAACCTAGATTAGTAATTAATCTGAGTTAAATATCTGATACAAACTTAAATCAGTGTCAACAGCAAAACAACATCCAGGTCAGACTGTATCAACAATCTCCCCCTTTTTGTTGTTTGACAACACGATTTAAGTTTAGATCAGAAATGCTCATTTACCCATAATTTTAGGGAAATCGGGATCCTCCCCCTAAGACGGATACACTACCAAGTCAATGACGGGAATCAAGATCCTTCCCTTTATCCTCTCCCCTAAAATCAAGCTTTCATACATTTCTAAACTTAGGTATCCTCTCCCCCTTTGTCAAACACCGAAAAGGTGCAAATGAGGTGACAAAAACTCAAAAGGCTCCCCCTTAAACCATACTGCCTTTTCTTAACCGACCCAGAGTTCCCTCTTAGGTCTCAATATGACAGTAAGAAAGACAAAAGATACAATCAAATCATGGCATAGGAACAGCATAAAAAATACAGAAAATGAAGCATAATAAGAAGCAAGCAAATATAAAACCGAGGAGCATAAATATATGAGTAGCATCAGAAGTACAAATATCCAGGTCAGACTAACACATAGCATCCAAAATACATACAGACTAGGTGACACACAGACTACATCAATCAACGTCCTCAACATGAGGAGCATCATCATCATCGGCAGGAAGGGTGAAATCCTGAGACGGCACGCTGGAGGATGGATAGCCTGGGTAAGACTGCGGAGGCGGGTATCGTGCCATCCATCCGAGTAGCAACTGCTGTGTCACCACCTGATGACTGCGCATATCATCGAAGCGCTGGTCAATATGCCCGCGCAGGTCATCGTAGCGCTGGTCAATCCGTAAGCGTAGTCCATCGAACTCAGCAGTCACCATCTCCTCGTGTCGATCAAAGCGACTCTCCAGCTCGGCGATCTGCCAGCGCAGATCAGGATCCGCCTCGCCAATGTCAGCAGGAGGAGCAGCTGCAACCTGTCGTGGAGGTCCCCGTGGTAACTCACCTAAAGCTCTCCCATCCTTCCACTGAACATCCCCATTTCGCCCTATGATTCCAGACTTGGAAAATGCCCTTTTTCCAAGTCGGCAATCCTGACCATTTTGATTATTCTACCCTTAGAGACATCAACCTGAAGGGTCTCAAGCCAATCAGTAATTATATGCCCATAAGGCATATAAATAGTGAAGCCGCTAGGCTGAGAATATGATATGATCGAGGAGTAGATGCTCGACATGATATCAAAATCAAGACGCCTACGCAACCCATAAAGCATCAGACAATGATACGGTCGAATCTCTGATAATGGTTTAGATGTGATAGGTAGAAGGTAGTTCGTGACAATTTTAAAAAGAATGTAGTCTTGAGGAGATAATCTCAGGGCTGCAAAAGTAGGGAAGTCAACATCTAGCTCATCTAGCCCTTGTCTAGGCTGTCTGAAGAAGTACTCATATATGTCGTCAGGTGAGATATCAAACGGTGGAAGTAATTGTTCTGGTAAGTCAGGAAATATCGAAAAAACATCACCGGAACACCTCCGACAATCGAGATACTCAAAGAAAGATGAGATACTGAAATCAAGAGTCCGCTTAGCAACTCTTGTTTTAAAACCTTGATCACTAGTCTCATGAAGGTTATTATAGAACTCAGAGACCAGGTCATAGTTGATATCTCGTTCCAAGTAGACTAGTGAATCGAGTTTGTAGTATGCTATGATTTCGGACACTTGTGGGCAAAATTCGTCCATGAATTTTCTATCCACGGACCTACAAGGGAGTAATTTGAAAGTCCTTTGTTGAAAAGCTTGTTCAGACTGGCGGTTTGGGAATCTACTGGAACTAGCTGGTTGGGGTCGGGAAGAAGCAGCAGGAGTTTTGGATTTGGATGTCTTGGTTGGTTCCTTAGAGGTTCCCTCACCATCAGTGGGTTTCTTCCTAAGGGGATACAATGGGAAAAACGAAGAGCACAGGAGCCACCAACAAATAAGAACCGAGACAACAATAACAGAAGATCCAGTGAGAAATGAAAACACAATGCCAAGTTTTAGAGAGGTAAGAAGTTACCTTGGTGCCATTTGAACTTTAGGCTAGGACTTCCGAGGGCTGGAGCTT
This sequence comes from Zingiber officinale, assembly GCF_018446385.1. Classification (NCBI taxonomy): domain Eukaryota; kingdom Viridiplantae; phylum Streptophyta; class Magnoliopsida; order Zingiberales; family Zingiberaceae; genus Zingiber; species Zingiber officinale. The sequence goes on from NC_055994.1 coordinate 140,241,921, forward strand.
CGGCGTGCAAAGAGAAGAGAAAGGGTGAACTGGTGGGAAGAGTCGGCTAGGGTTTCGCGTGAATGAAGAAAAAGAGGGATCGGGAGGTTTTAATGGTTTAGATGAGTGTACAGTGAAGAAAGGATCGGACGGTTGTCCGATCAGAAGGTATCCGAAGCCCCCTGATCGGTCACCAGACCGATCAGGGAACCTCCTGACCGGTCTGTAGACCGATCAGAAGGCGATCAGTAGCATTCAGCGAAGCCCCCTGATCGGTCACCAGACCGATCAGGGAACTTCCTGATCGGTCCGTAGACCGATCAGAGATCGATCAGTAAGCCCCCTGAGTCACAGACTTAACCAATGAAACCACTGATCGGTCTATGGACCGATCAGAAGAGCCTTATGCGTATCAGATTATCCTGATCGGTCCCTGGACCGATCAGTGAGGCGCACAAAAATAACCTGATCGGTCCCTGGACCGATCAGAGTACAGACAGAAAGGTTGGGAAGTTTTTGGATCGGTCTGTCGACCGATCCATCTTCTTCTGATCGGGCTGTAGCCCGATCAGTGTCTGATACTGAAATTTTCAGTGATTTCAGTAACCGAAATCCTTAGATATGTTTGATAGTTCGTAGAAGTTTCTCCAGTAAAACTTTCAAAATCCATATCTAGAACCCTGAGAATCTACAAGCATAACTATGTCCTAACGATGGGCTCTTATGGTGTGAATTAGTTTATAATTTGAGACTTTCAAAGTCGACTACAAACACTGATATTTCAGACAAGTTTCAAATTTGTCAAAATAGACAACTCAAGGTTAAAAACTGAAATCTTCAACCTTGCTATGTTCAGTCCCAAATTTGGCAAAATATGTCCAAATTTCTATCATTATTTCAATGACTTATCCTAGTTTCAATCAAAATCACGAAAGGTATGATCAAAGGTATCAAACATTCCAACAATCAAGATTACATGATTTATAGAGAAAAGTCCAACCAAGTTTCCTTGGTTGGAATATATGAGTAAGATCTAGGAACCAAATACACATGAATTATGTAATGGTCTTCCCCATACTCAATTAATGTCTCTTCAACCTAATTATTCAAGGATGCATGATACATTTTGAATAATTTAGTTGTTCCTAGCATCTCACCCCATTTCTAGCAAACAAAAATATTTTGTTAAACCTTATAGTTTGTGTGAGATGTTCCCAAGTTGCCCAAAATATTGTCCCAATTACTCTTGTCATTTTAATAGTCCTTATTGATCATGGTGAGGTTCTAATGACCTAAGGAGCCAAACACATCCCCAACTCCCTCCTTAAATGACTAAATTCATTTTCCGGAAGGGGTTTGGTGAAAATGTCGGCTAGGTTTGACTTTGACTCCACATATGTGAGCACAATGTCACCCCTAGCTACGTGATCTCTAATGAAGTGATGACGCACTTCAATGTGCTTGGTCCTAGAATGATGGACTGGATTTTAGTTAGGTTGATCGTGCTAATGTTGTCACATAGCACTTGTACACCCTTATAAAAAGTCCATAATCCTCTAGGGTGTGTATCATCCACAACAATTGCGATACACTCTCTCCATGGCAATATATTCGGCCTCGGTCGTGGAGAGAGCAACACAATGTTGCTTCCGACTTGACCAACTAACTAAAGATGAACCTAAAAATTGGCAACCCCCACTAGTGCTTTTCCGATCCAATTTGCACCCAGCATAGTCGGAATCGGTATAGCCTATCAAGTCAAAAGACTCTGTACGAGGGTACCATAGACCTACTCGAATTGTGCCCTTAAGGTATCTCAATATTCTCTTAACTGCAATTAAATGAGATTCCTTGGCACAGACTTGATATCTAGCGCACATGCCCACAGCAAAAAGTATGTCTGGTCGACTAGCTGTGAGATATAGAAGACTACCAATCATGCTTCTATATTGCGTTAGATCAATTGGTTTTCCACTCTCATCATTGTCAAGGCGAGTGCTTGTCGCCATTGGAGTGGACACTTCCTTAGAGTCACTCATATTGAATTTTCTAAGCATCTCTTGAGTGTATTTTGCCTGATGGACATAAATTTCATCTCGAGTTTGTTTGATTTCAAGTCCAAGGAAGAATGTCAATTCTCCTACTAGACTCATCTCAAACTCACTTTCCATGTGAGAAATAAATTCATTCAAATAGCCCTTGTTATTTGAGCCACAAATTATGTCATCGACATATACTTGGGCTACAAAAATATTTTCACCATCTCTACGCAGAAATAGTGTTGGGTCTATTTGGCCTCTCACAAAACCCTTTTCTAGTAAATATGTTGACAACCTTTCGTACCAAGCTCGAGGTGCTTGTTTAAGCCCATAAAGAGCTTTCTTGAGCTTGTATACGTGGTTTGGAGCTTCGGTACTCACAAACCCCGGGGGTTGTTCAACATAGACCTCTTCTTTAATGAAGTCATTTAAGAAGGCAGATTTAACATCCATTTGATAGAGTTTGAAACCTCTATGTGCAGCAAAAGCTAGCATCAAACGAATGGACTCTAATCGTGCCACGGGAGCATAAGTCTCATCATAATCGAGACCTTCGACTTGACTATAGCCCTTGGCTACAAGTCTTGCCTTGTTTCTTACAACTTCTCCCTTTTGATTTAACTTATTTTTGAAGACCCATTTAGTTCCAATAATGGTGGTCTTCTTAGGTCTAGGAACTAAGTCCCACACTTGGCTCCTTTCAAATTGACCTAATTCGTCTTGCATAGCTATGATCCAATCAGGATCGTGCAATGCCTCATCAACTAATTTCGGTTCAATCTCTGAAATCAATGCGACTTCATTAGACTCATTTCTGAAGAATGACCTAGTCCTAACCCCTTGTTGAATGTCTCCCACAATTTGGTCTTGGGGATGACTAGAGGCTATCCTAGATTGTCTTGGTGTTGATGGTGCCTCATGAATGGTCTCACTAGGCACGGGCAAGGACTCACTATCTGGCAAAGGATCAGATTGAGTTCTTTGTTGCCTTTGCTCATCAACATCAGAGTCAACTTCGACTCGTTCTTCATTTTGATCATTCAAACTTAGATTTCTAAGTTCAAATTGAATTTCTCCTATAGCCCTTGATTGATCATTTGAGTTAGGGATTTCTTCAAAAGCTACATCAGAGGACTCTTCAATCAATTTAGTCCTAATGTTGTAGACTCGATAGGCTTTGCTGGTGAGCGAGTACCCAACCAGTATCCCCTCATCAGCCTTGGCCGAAAATTTTCCAAGATGGTCCTTGGTATTTAAAATAAACACCTTACAACCAAACACCCTAAGATGTTTAATTGTAGGTGGTTTCCCAAACCAAAGTTCATGGGGAGTCTTTCCTAAAAACCTATGTATCAAGATTCGGTTTTGCACATAGCAAGCTGTATTCACAGCTTCAGCCCACAAGTAACTCGGTAGTGAGTACTCATTGAGCATGCTTCGTGCAGCCTCTTGTAAGACTCGGTTCTTTCTCTCCACAACCCCATTTTGTTGTGGGGTCCTTGGAGTTGAGAACTCATGTCTATACCCTTTTTCTTGACAAAATTCTAAAAACCTATGGTTTTGAAATTCACCACCATGATCACTTCTAATGGTTTTAATTGTTGTTGATTTTTCATTTTCAGTTCTTCTACAAAAGGAAATAAAAATATCTATAGTTTGGTCCTTATGCTTCAAAAAGAAAGTACATGTGTATCTAGTAAAATCATCAATGATTACCAAGCAATATCTACTTCCATTCAATGATATTACACTACTGCAGTCAAATAGGTCCATGTGCAATAAATCTAAGGCGGTAGATGTACTTACAATGCTTTTACCTTTATGAACACCTTTTGTTTGCTTACCCATTTGACATGCATCACATAGTTTGTTCTTTTGGTACTTGATGCTTGGTAAGCCTCGTACTAGTCCTTGGTTGGCCAACTTCCGGATGTTCTTCATATTGACATGTGTCAACCTTCTATGCCAAAGCCAAGACTCTTCTTCTTTTGACATGAAACACTTAATCAAAGCATTAGTAGCACTTTTAAATGATACTTGATAAATATTATCAACCCTTGTGCCTACTAGTACCGTGTCAAGTGTGTCAATGTGTTTAACCAAACATTGACTTGAATGAAATTCAATTGTGTAACCCGAATCACACAATTGACTGACACTTAGGAGATTAAAAGTCATCCCCTTGACTAGAAGAACATTCTTGATGTGGAGACATTCGGATATATGAATGTCTCCAACCCCTATAACCTTAAGACTACCATTATTGCCAAAAGACACATTACCTCTATTTTTATTTTATATGGTAGAGAATAGTGACTTGTCCCCTGTCATGTGCTTGGAGCATCCACTATCAACAAACCAAGTTGATAGACGCTCCCCCTCGACCAATGCCTACAAGACACGAAAGACGGATGTTTTAGGTACCCAAATTCTGGGACCTAATGCATCTACAATGAGAGACTTAGGCACCCATGCCTTAGTCACCTTCTTCGTAGTCTCATGAACCCTAGAAACATGTGTTCTATGAAATTGGGTTCTTGACACTAAAGAAATAAAGCTAGACTCCTTAGGTTGGTATCCTAATCCAGCCTTGTTGTAAACCGCCCTTTGGGCATTTAGAATCATGTCTAAGGTCTTAGAGCTGGTTGAGAATTTCTCAAGCATTTTCTTGAGCTTCTCAATTTCACCCTTCAAGGTTTTGTTTTCATCCTCTAGGGCCTCTTGATAAAGGTCATCGACCTCATCTTCCCTAAGGGCCCTTAATTTCTCTATTTCATCTTTTAGCAGTTTAGTTTCTGTTTTTGATTTTTTAAGGGAAGTAGACAAATGTGCAATTGTTTTATAACACTTTTCTAAATGGGGAGATGTTACCTCTTCATCATCCGAAGATGATGAAGTCGCGGCTGAAGAGCTTGAGTCCTCACTCTCGGACTCGGACTCCTCTCTTGCCATGAGGGCTAACTGCCGTGTACTCTTCTCCCTCTTCTCCTCCTCAGATGAACTTGAAGAAGACTCATCCCATGTAGCTTTTAGAGCCTTCTTCTTCTTGACTCTTTCCTCCTTCTTTTTGGCTCGTTCCTCCTTCCTTTTTAATTTCGGACACTCGCTCCGATAGTGTCCCTTTTTGCTGCACTCATAACATGTAACATTAGTTTTGTCAATATTTTGTTCACTAGGTTTACCTTTCCCTTTGTATCTTCTGCTTCTTCTCATGATTCTTCTCACGAAGTTGGCCATCTCGCTTGATGATGATTCACCTTCATCATTGGACTCGGAGGAGGATGAAGATGAAACAATTTCTTTCTCCTTTTTCTTTTCTTTCTTCCTTCTTCCCTCCTTGCTCTTTTCTTCTGCAACCAAAGCAATACCTTTCTCTTTTTGCCCTTTGTTAGCAAATTCATGTAATTCCATTTCACAAAAAAATTCATCTAACTTAACAATGGAAAGATCCTTGGATACCTTGTAGGCATCCACCATGGATGACCACAAGGCATTCCTAGGAAAAGCTTTTAGAACATACCTTACGAGGTCACGGTTTTCTACTCGTTCATCCACCGAATGGAGACCATTGATGATCTCCTTGAACCTTCCATGTATCTCACTTACAGTTTCATTTTCCTTCATGACAAGGTTCTGTAGTTGGTTTAGGAACAAATCCCTCTTGGCGATCCGAGAGTCTCGAGTCCCTTCTTGGAGCTCGATGAGCTTGTTCCATAGATCCTTCGCACTTGTGAAAGGACCAACCTTGACAAGTTGATCCTTGGCTATCCCACATTGCAAAGTGACAACCGCCTTGGCATCGGCTTGTCCCTTGCGAGTTTGCTCGGTTGACCATCTCGATGAGTCAAGTTCCTTACCTTCTTCGTCCTTTGGAGGTGAGAATCCCTCCTTGACCGAGAACCACATGGAGATATCAGTCTTGAGGTAATACTCCATGCGACTCTTCCAATACTGGAAATCTGCTCCATCGAAGAACGGTGGTCTGTTGGTGCTGAATCCTTCCTTCATGGCCATCTTGTTGCTCCTTGGAATGTTAGTCCAGATGAAGAGCACCAGGCTCTGATACCACTTGTTGGGACCTTAGATGGCTAGAGGGGGGTGAATAGCCTCTTTGAAAAACACTAAACACAAATTTCTTCAAGAACTTTGTTAGCACAGCGGAATTAGAAAACTAAAACAAGAAAGCACAGCACACTAACTCAGAGATTTACGAGGTTCGGGGATAACTTGCCCCTACTCCTCGGCGTGTCCGTAAGGTGGACGAATCCTCTTGATCTTTCGGTAGATCACACCCCGGAAGCTATCCGGCTAAAGGATTCTCCTTCTCGGTGGAGTAACCTCTCCACAAAGTCTTTAACAGCAGTAAGAAATTAAGCACAAGACTTACAGTAGTGGCTCAAGTGAAATGATCAAAGGAAGCTCACAGCCACAATCAGCGAAGAACAAGCACACTGCTTCAATCTTCCAGAGAGTTTTTCTCCACAGTTTTTCACGGCAAGAGCACAAAAGCATTGTCACGAGAGCCTCTCCTCTCCACCTTCATATGCCTCTCTGCTCTGTAACGGATCTCTGCCAAACCTGCAGCAAATCCCTGCAAATCCCTGCAACCGTCCACGACGTCGCCAATCACGCTTCTTCCTTGTCTGATTGTCTCAGCTCCCACCAATGGCATCCTCGTTTCCACTGGTACCTCTGAGCTTGAACCTATCAGCACAAGTCAAGCTGATTTCGACCAAACGGCTGCCAGCAGATCGCAAACGAGACGTTGCTACCAAAACTGGTTTGTCCGCAGCGAGACACAGCAAAAGCTTTTTCGTCGCCTTCTACTAATGATCCTTAATTTGAATTCACCCAACATCAAGTAATCTGTAACCTGTAACTTCGAGAAAGCTTACAGCAGATGGTTAGAAACGAAATAGGTAAAAGCAATTGCGAATCAGAAACAATAAGAGAAAGCGCATGCAAAAGAAGCCATCGTGGATCGGTGCATCCGATCCATGCTTCTGGATCATCTCGATCGGTGCGGACCGATCAGAACTAATCGATCGGTCCCGCACCGATCAGCGCCGCTTTCGAATGTGCGCTCGATCGCGGACCGATCAAGCACTAATCGATCGGTCCCGGACCGATCAATGAAATCTCGATGAGGCTCGATTGATTTCGATCGGTCCGACCGATCGATAAAATCACGATGGGCTCGATCGATTTCGATCGGTCTGCATCGATAAATGTTCAAGAACCATCGATCAATTCGATCGGTCGGCAAACCGATCGGTATAAGAGGATCGGGTCGCACCGATCCAGTGTCCAATTTCCGGATCGGTCGCCGACCGATCCAGCCTTCTTGATCCGGTCGAGCCCTCTCCGACCTAGTCCGGAGGAACGAGCTCCCTAGCTCTCTCCGACTTCATCTGGTCCTAGAGAACGAGCTACCGAGCCCTCTCTGACTTCGCATGCCAAGCTTCCTTCTTGGACTTTTCAACACCAGATGTCCGATCACCCTTGATCCATCTGGATTTTCCCTTGCCTGGCTTCACTCACCAGGACTTGCACCTAGCTTCACTCACTAGGGTTTTCACCTGGCTTCACTCACCAGGATTTCCAATCTGCCTGGCTTCACTCACCAGGACTTTCCAACTGCCTAACATCCCAGTTAGGACTTTCTCAATCAGGTCAACCTAGTCAACCTAGATTAGTAATTAATCTGAGTTAAATATCTGATACAAACTTAAATCAGTGTCAACAGCAAAACAACATCCAGGTCAGACTGTATCAACACCATCGACTGATTATCCAACCATAACATGCGGTAATTGTGTAGATTAAATTTTTACGTCAACCAAAACCCTCATTTCATCGATTGAAAATCTAAATCGAACTGGTAGATATGAAACAGTCAACATAAATTTAATTTATTCATTGACTGAACAAATTAATCGGTCAACTGAAAATCAAACAGACTCTCCTGATTCACGGCCAATTTAATGGATCAGTCGACCGATCAAACCTAATAAAAATGACGTCGGGAAGAAGCTTGGCATCCACAAATTAGGCTTCTCCTCTTCGTTTCCTCACCCAAGAACGCTAGACAAATCATTTCTAAGTTGCCTAAATCCCTAAAAATCTCAACCATGCCTCGTTAACTATCTTAACACTCTTATCTTTTCCTAAGAGCACCGTTACTTATTGCTTTTATCTTCAATTACAATGTAAAGAAACATAAGACCGTCTAAAAGGAGGATAGGTCCTTGCTTCGCAGCCAGGATCCTAGATTTTATACTGAAGATTTACATCAATCCTTTAGTAATAAAAAGTTCTTAGTTATTGGGACATGATGTCTTAACCTTCCATTTTATCAGACTTATTATCCTGAGACCATAGATATCATTCAACACTTTTACTTGTAGTTACTGGGACAATTGGCTCATATACCACTTGTAGTATCAGAAAGACGCTAGGGGGGAGGGGAGTGAATAGCGTTCACCGAAAAAATTACGAACGAATTAAAGGAAAGCACATAGGGGAAGAATAAAAAATAATGCTAACAAATCAAGTTTTACTTGGTTCGGAGCCTTCGACGACTCCTACTCCAAGGTCTGCACTCGTTAAGTGCTTTTGTTAGGCAATCTACTATCAGTTCGTAAATGTATTACAAGAATTGGTTACAAGAACTAAAAAGAATAAGGATACCAACACAGAAAGTAAATCTGAAGGACTCTTCATTCTTCGAACTTCAGAGCAGTCTTTCGATGTTGTCGAAGCCTTTTCAGAGCAGCAAGTGAGAAACTTATAGTAGTTGGTTAAATTGTCATTCTTTAAAGGAATGTACTTAATATTTAAATTTTTTTCAATTTTAATTTTATTAAGTTTAAATTATCTCTGGTTAAGAGATTATTTTTAATGTTTAAGTTTTTATTAATTTTTTATTTTGAATTTGTTAAATTATTTGAATTATATTTCTTTAAATGTTTATTTTAACTTTTTATTAATTATTAATTTTGAATTTACTAGGTTATCTTTGTTTAAGATGTTATCTTTAATATTTAATTTTAATTTTGAATTTGTTAAATTTAGTGTTTGATTTTACCAAAGTGTTTGATTTTATTCTTTTATTTTTTAAGTTTATATTCTTAGTTGAATTTTTTTAGATTAGTTTTATCTATGTAATTATCTTTAAGATTTAAATTTTTGTTAATTAAACTATCTTGATTTTGGATAGAATTTTTAAAATTGATATTATCTAAATTATTAAATAATTTATTAAGGTATTTATTGATTTTATCTAAATCTATTATCTCATTTTTTTAAGTTTAAATTTAAATTTATCTTAATATTTGAATTAATTATTTCTGAATTTTTATTTAATTTTGAATTTTTTGTATTAATTAATTTATTTGAATTGATTTTGTTAATGTTATCTTTGACCAAGTTAAGGCTGATGTTGATTTGGTTAAAGTCTTGATTGACTTGATCAGAATCTAGATTATTTTGTAGTTCTGAATTTGAATCATGTAAATCTAGATTATCATGGACCATATTTGGGATAATTTCATATTTATCTAAATTATCATGTAGATTATTTAAACTACTACTGATAGGGGTATTTTGATAAATTATACTAACCTTAAGTGCATCCCCTAATTCTGTAGGTTTCTCCGTTAGATTTGACTCGAGTCTGAATTCACTTTCGACTTGATCCTCTAGCTCTATCAGCTCCTCGTAAAGCTTGGTCAGACAAGTCTAGAACTCATAGGTATCTCGGTGTTCTCCAATTCTGCATGTGATTTCATTATGTAATAATTTTATAATTGAATTTATTACCTTTTTATTAGCTTCTATGTTTTGAGTTGATCGCCTCAGTGTCATGTCTCCATCGAAGTTGTTCATAAAGATGAAGCTTTACATCTACATCCTCCACGGATTGAATTCGTGCCTCTTGTACATCTCATATAATGGTGGTTCGTGGATGCTTCCTCCCTCTTGATGAGACATTAGTATACTTGTAAAAAATATAGACAAGAATCAATTTCCAAAACTTTATCTCAGGGTAAGTAGTGTGGGAGATAAAGAAATGAGGATATTTTACCGATTTCAAAAAAAGTAATATAATAATAATAATAATAATAATAATAATAATAATAATAAATATTATGACAAATTTTATCAAATGAGATATTTTACCAATTCTTATCAATGGTGAAAATTTGAAAACATAAAAAAATGAGAATTTTTTGAGGGGAAAAATGAAAGGCGTACCACCATGATACATAAAAAATGATATATAATTTATTCTTTTAAAAAGGAACCCCCTTACCTGATTGGTAGCTGCACCAATTCAAAGTGGCACTCACTCTGATTCCACTTGTAGAATCAGAAAGATGCTAGAGGGGAGGTGAATAGCGATCGTCGAAAATCGAGAGCGAATTAAATCAAAGTACGCAGCAGAAGAAAATAAAACAATGCTAACCAACCAAGTTTTACTTGGTTCGGAGCCTTTGACGACTCCTACTCCAAGGCCACACTCGTCGAGTGCTTTCGTTGGGCAATCCACTAATAGTTCACAAAAAGTGTTACAAGAGTTAAGTACAAGAACTGAAAATAAAAGTTACCAACAACAAAAAATAGGAAAGTCTTGGTCGATGGTTGTCGGAGGAGCTTCACAGCATCGTAGGAACTTTTTCAGAGCACCGAGCAAGAATGAAAGTCATAGCAATTATTGTTTTGAAGCTCTTGGTCGAAGACCTTTAAATAGGTCCATTCCGAGCGCCTGGATCACATGGCTCGGCCAATCGACACGCTCCACATCAGCTTATAGATGATTTTTCGGGTCCAGACACTTAGACCGACTCCAATCTCCCGGACCACCAAGGTGCCTCAGGCACCCGCCTAGGGTGCTTGGATCCCTTCCAAGTGTCTGGACCCCCTTTTCTTCAACATCTTTCTCCTACAAGAAAGAGGTTAGTCTAGGCGATAGAAAATATTTTTATCCTGTAAAACAAAGTTAACACAATATAATAAAATATAAGTAGTAATTAGATCCTATCTCCCCGAGATCAGAATCTAGTCAAGATCTCAGCTTAGGTTTCCCAAATGGACCTAAGTTGGACCAACACCTACAGCTCCCTCAACGGGGAACGCATCCTCACTGGATCTCTCCTCCAATTGCTTACCTTCACTTACCACTTGCAGTCGCTTGACTTACCTTTGACCCATCAGATCTTCCTGCTAGTTGTCAAGTCCGCAGAGTTAACTGGACTTCAGCCGATTGTCAAGTCTCACAGACCCAACTGGACTTCTCACTAGATATTGAGTCACGCGGACCTATCTGGACTTCCCACCAACTATCAGGTCTCGTGCACCTAGCTGAATTTCAGCCTGGTGTCAGGTCTTTCAAATTTGTCAACTCCTGCACACTTGATAGAAATGTCAAATAAATATCACATCTAACTTTAACCTATCTATCATATATCAAAACCAGATTATTAGTGCAACCTGCACCAACACATACAACCCCACACTCTATATTGAGTTCTATCATCCAGAGTTGCATCCAAGGATATATTGTTTGATCTTCACATGTTCCTTTGATTTTTGTAGATATGGCCTTTAGCCAACCAAATCTTTCTCTTTCCATCCTATTCATACATACTATCGGACCCATTTTCCCATCTAACTCTGGATATCATGTATGCTGATTTCTTCGAGGGTCCACACCCAAGAAGATGTCGTCAATTCCTCCCATTCCAAGAGACAATGCACTTTTTAAAATGGTTGTCTCTTGTGTTCATCCCCTAGCATCATGAGACTTAGTTGTCCTGCGTCTAGTGCATCTCATTCTGATGTACACACTGAGACATCGATTAGACTTTGATTTGGGGTATTAGGTCTATAGGTCCATCATTTATTATTCGGGGTATAGTATCTCGAATAAGGTTCATATGATCCAGTGTCACATCCTTACAACTTTCATTGCATCAATAGGGATAAGTGTCGGACGAGGAGAGTTGATAGAGTTATCTAATTTTGATCTGGTGGGTAGTCGTCAATTGTCCCTAGCTAGGATCAAGGCTAATTTACAAGGTCTTGTATATAAGCGCACTCATCCTTGTTATGTCCGACCCATTAAAGAGGAGGCTGATGATGAGGATGTGCCTATTGCAGTCGAGGAGTCCCATGATCCACGATAGCCTAGGAGTTCACCCTGACTCCATTCCTAGATACATCTTAGGGGGCATCATCTATAGCTCCTCCACCTATAAGTGCCCCTTACAGTCGACTTCGCAATGACATCTTCAATCATTTCGACTCACTCCAGACTATGATCCAGGGTCATTACACTTTATTCCAAGGGCAGCTCACAGATTTCCATCAGGACATGACCAATCGAGTTGATACTCTAGAGGCAGATCTGATGTTTGATTTTGTTTGCATGTTTTAAACTTAGACCTACTTATTTAATTGACTTGTTCATACTTTAATCTATCCTAGCTTCATGCTTTATCTAATGATGCAGTTATTTTGTTATTGCTTATCTTATTATTATCCTTATCTTTTATGCAAAAACTATCTCATTGAATCTTTGTTCATATAACATTTCTTTTTGAAACTTTTACCTTTGAAATTTTATTCAAAATTATTTTTGAAAATTATGTATACTTAATTTATTTTTCAAATTTTCAAAAATTATTTAGTACTAAAAAAATATTTCAAAATTGATTTTAAAAATTTATTTGTACTCATTTTCAAAATTTATTAGAAAATTTATGAAAATAATTTTATTTTAAGCAAATTTTTTAAAAAATATATTTTCAAACTTATTCATTTAGTCATATTTTCACTTGGAAAATGTTTTAATACTTAGAATTATCTTCAAATTTTTAAAAATTAATGTTATTTTTTAATCTATTTTTGAAAATTAATGTTTTCCAATTTCATTAACAATTTTTTACTTAATCAAAAATATGTTTACAAATTATCTCTATTTAAGAAACATCTTTCAAAGTTTTACTTTAAAATTATTTCAAAAAAAATTGTTTTGCTATGATCACATTTTTTTTTATGTGTATCAAAGGAGGAGAGAGAGATTGAATTCAGTATGAGAGTTTAATTTAAGGGGAAATTTTTTTTCCTTTAAACTACTCTAAATTATTTAACTTAACTTTGAACTTAGATTGTTAAACATTAAAAAGAAAAATATTATTAGTGTAGGGTGCACCAGAATCAACTATGCTTTAATATTGTCAGATGTTTAACTTAAATCTTATTGTTATATGATGAATTGAACAAGTGTGCAAGATGTTCAACTTGGAAAGTCCTAGTTGACATTAGGTATGGGAAAGTCATAGTTGCAATTATGTAAGGAAAGTCTCAGTAAATCTTGAAAACTAGGCAGAAAGTCTAGATGGGTCAAGTGGACTTGATATCTGGTTGGTGGATTCGATAGGTCAAGAGGACTCGATATCGAATCAAGAGGAAGCTCTAGCAGGCCGATCTGATGCTGAGAGATTAAAATCCAAACAGGTCTAGAGGACCCGATGTTTGGAAGTGAGTGAGGTAAGCTCCTGGAGGGAGTGTAGTGAGGTTGTATCCTGATAGGGGCAAACCTTAGGCATTGATCCAATTGAAGAAACTAGGAGATTTCTAAGTTGAGATCAAGATAGTCCTGACTGTCATACTACTCAAGCATATTCATATCTAACTAATTCTATTTTGCAAGACTACTATCAATACTATTTGTTGGGACACTTCGGAGCTAGAGGGGGTGAATAGTTCACTCGCTTCATTGATGAAGATCTTTTGTAGTGGAAATACTCAAAGCAAACTCTCAATGCTAATAAGTAGATTTACTTGGTATCTATATCAAGAAAAAGAGACTAATCCAAGGATCCACATACTGAATACACTCTCCACTATGTAAACCCTCCTTCTTGAAACAATCGGAGATGGAGAAACCTCATACAACACTCACACAAGTATACAACTCAAAACAAGAAGTGAATGTACAAAAATACAAATAAAACCTCTTCTTACTTGATCTTATGTAGCTTGAGGATGCCTCTTGACTCTTAGAAGTATAGCAACATTTGTCCCCAAGATCTTTCAAGAACCAGCGATGTTGAGCTTGAAGTGTAGGTCCCTTATGGCCGGCAAGAGGGGGGGAATTGCTTGAAAAATGAATACGCAAACCTTTCTCGACCTTATAGCTTAATTAACACAAACACTTGTATAAAAAAAAAATAAGAAGAAAATTAATTAAAAGACAGAGGCACATAAATTTACTTGGTTTGCAATCAGATGATTGCTAATCCAAGACAAGTAAAGCTCACTATGACAATCTCCTTTGGGTGGAGTAGCCTTTTATAAAATTGACAGCTCACACAGTAGTAGAATATACAAAGAACTCATTTACAATTATTGTTTTCTAACTATTGAAAGCAGAGTTGTATTTATAGACCTGATCTGGGTGTCTAGAAGGGCTTTGAGCACCTAAGCATGGATAAAAGTTTATTTGCGTCACAACGGATCACGACAGCTTGACAAGTGATAAGTTTTGTGGTACGGGCGCCTGAACCAGGTCCGAGCGCCCGAACTTGGCTAAACCATCCCTCTACCAAGGCGCGAGCCTGGGGCACCCTGGTTGGCCCCGGGGGTCCGTGCACCTGGACCTGGTCCAAGCGCCCAGAGTCCGGATGCCTGGAATAGCTCCAATCGCCCGGACTAGAGTCAACTCCATGTTGACTTTTGTTTGGGTCTTCCGCTCCAACTCCGCTCGCCTAGGTGATTTCGGCCATCTGGAATAGGCCTTACCCGAACTCATTTTTCGACCTTCTCGAGCAACCTCCTGCTCCAGCTTCTCATCCCTCAGAATCGCCGCGTGTTTCCTTCTCATCCATCAACGTACTCTTCCATAGCACCTCGTCCCTCAGACGCGCCGAATCCGTCGGCTCTCTCCCATGTCGTCATTCTAGCTAGCTGTGTTTTTCGCTTGACCTCTTATGCTCATAAGTTCCTGCACACTTAGACATAAGGATCAAACCATAACAGGACTTAACTTGACTTGGCTAATCACATCAAAACTATCATGGGATACTTACATGAAAAAGCGAAGAGAATCATGTGTTAGCATTATATTGTTTGAACCTCACTGTCACCTTTATATCTGCGCTTCTAGGGCTCCCAATCGATTAGGCATCCTCCCAATCAATTTCCATGTCAAATCTGCATGATCCCAGCCGTCCAAACCTCGCAACCTGCTCAACTGTCATATCCCAATCAATTGACCAATCGATTGGGGAGGCTTTGATTAATCGACCGATCGATTCAGAGCGCCTCTATGCTCTCACAGATTTCCTCGGAATCGATTCCGGCTACCTCGCATCCATCATGAGAAAACCTCCCCAACCGATCGATTGGGGAGCACACTGTGCTCTCGTACAAATATCAATCGACCGATCGATTGGACTGCCCTTACTCACAGGACTTTCCCAATTGATCGATTGGGCTCTGGTTCAATCGATCAAACCCTAACTATATTCACTCAAGCTTAGGGTTCCTATTTCCAACATCCGGCCAATAGTGACCTGTTAGAACTTCTCATTGCCTAGCATATAGCCAACCTTGACCTATTGGGACTTCGTCATCAAGTGTCCAATCAATCCTTTGATCCACTTGGATTGTTCTCCTCGTGCCAAGTGTCTGGTCAACCTTGACCCACTTGGATTTATCATCTCGTGTCAAGTGTCTGGTTCTTCATAACCCACTTGAACTTCCAAACACTAAGTATCCCGTCAACCTTAACTCATCTAAATTTTCACATGTCTGGCTTCACTCATCAAGACTTCCCTTCTGCCTAGCTTCACAGACTAGGGCTTTTCACTTAGCTTTACTCACCAGGATTTTCCTTCTACCTAGCTTCACTCACTAGAATTTTTCACCTGACTTCACTCACCAGGATTTTCCTTCTACCTAGCTTCACTCACTAAGTCTTTCACCTGGCTCCACTCACCAGGATTTTCCTCACCAAGTATCCGATCAACACTAACCCACTTGGATTTCCATCTTCTATCAACCTTCTCATTGGACTTGCCTTTTGCTAACCTCCATTTAGGATTTCCTAGTCAAGTATTCAGTCAACATTGACCTACTTGACTCTTCTTCATATTAAACTGGTCAACCTTGACCAATCTCTCCAAACGGACAATTGCACCTGCAATCTCCATATATTGTCAAAAATCAAAACTCAGACATCCAGACTCAAGTTTTAGTCAACTCAAGCTTAGTCAACCTTGACACAGGGGAAATTACACCGACACTATTGTACTAACTTTATTTTGCAGATAAATGAAGTTCCAAGTTGACTTAGGATTCGGTCGACCGAACATGTGATTTGGTCGACTGATCCGGCCAACATGGCACAGATCATATCGAAGTCCAAACCAATATGGTATACACAGGGGCGGAGCCAGGATTAGATATCTAGGGGGGCCAATAACAACCATGAGAATGATCAATTATTTATTATATATAACAATAAAATTTAAATATATCATATTTACATCAAATAATACATCAATATGCAATATCCACTATCAAACTTTCCAAAATACATCATTTACTTCCAAAGTTTCCAAAATACATCATTACTCTCAATTCCCAAATCTATTAGAATTTAGAACGTCTCTCTTGCATATCACAAAAATCATCTATAATTGAATCTATACTGAATTGTTTAGCAGTTTGCTTTTCAATATACACTAGCAAATAGTCATTCAGAAATTCATCATCCATCTTATTACGAAGTGTAGTCTTTACTATATTCATTGCAGAAAAAGATCGTTCTGTGGTAGCCGTAGAAACTGGAAGCGTGAGAATAAGTGTTACGACTCTAAACACAAGCGGAAAAATTTCTGACTTTCTAGTTTTCACCATCCATTGGCATAAATCAGAAATAGTTGCCAATGTTCTAAAATCAGGAAGTTGTCGAACATGATCAAAATGCTCAAATTGGATTCTTAATTGTTGCATCTCGTGCTCTGCAAAGTCTTTTAAGTAAAACTTTTGTACCAGTCTACAAATATCATCAATTCTGAATGAAGTGTGCATCTCTCTTGGATCTAATGCTGAGCTAAGAATAATCAACTCTATTGTGTTGTCATTGAATTTGTTGTTCAATTCTTGCAATTGAGAGTCTATCACAGCATTAAAAAGATCAACTTTGTAATGATGTTCTATTGTAATTTCATCTTGTTGATGGCGTGCCCTTCCTCTTCTTGCAATATATTGAGCATTGAAATCTGGCATAGCTTCACTCACTAGGATTTTTCACCTGACTTCACTCACCAGGATTTTCCTTCTGCATAGCTTCACTAAGTCTTTCACCTGGCTTCACTCAACAGGATTTTCCTCATCAAGTGTTCAGTCAACACTGACACACTTAGATTTCCATCTTCTATCAACCTTCCCATTGGACTTACCTTTGCCTAACCTCCAGTTAGGATTTCCTAGTCAAGTATCCAGTCAACCTTGACTTACTTGACTCTTCTTCATATTAAACTAGTCAACCTTAACCAATCTCCCCAAACGGATAATTGCACCTGCAATCTCCATATATTGTCAAACATCAAAACTCAAATATCCAGACTCAAGCTTTAGCCAACTCAAGCTTAGTCAACCTTGACCCAGGGAAAATTGTACCAATACAATTGTGCCAACTTTATTTTACAGATAAACAAAGTTCCAAGTTAACTGAGGGTTTGGTCGACCGAACATGTGGTTTAGTCGACTGATCTAGCCAACATGGCATAGATCAGATCGAAGTCCAAACCAATATGGTATACAGTGCTATTATTCGACATATAAAGGTTATCGGTCAACTGATACTTAAAAGGAAATGACAAAAGATCATATCATGGCGTAGCAATTCTAGATTAGATCGGATTACGTAGAAAAGGTATACTCAGGGTTCTATAAACAGATCAGGTTTATCACATGGTTCAGTCGACAGATAGGAGGTTTTGTTGACCGAAAGGTTCAATCGATGGAACAGTGGATCAGTCCACCGAATAGTGCTTATAAAAAAAGACCTCGGGGTCCAAACCAAATACTCAATTCATTTTCATTCGATCTCTTACTGTGCTTATTCATGCTCATGCAAACTTCTGTTACTACAATGCCGAAAGGCTCTCTAACAATCTACGCTTCATCCTTGATCATTATTATCAGTATATTTATATTTTTGTTTGTATTCATTCTATAAGGATATTACTAGTATTGCCATCCTCACGGGACTGCGAACCAAATAAAAATGGAATTTGTGTTCTTGTTCTTATTTTTTTTTTATGTTTGCTGTACTTTAATTTATATTTTAAAAGAAAAAATTTAAAACTAATGAGATTCACCCTTCTCACATTATCTACTATCCTTCATTTAATACTTATATAAATGAGTTAATTGAATTGACACCTTCAATACTTTAGTTTTCTCTAATTGTCAATTTGTCATCATATTTTCTTTTCTAAAGGATTGGCATGCAAGAACACCCAAGTTCTTATCATATGAAACATTTTAATTAGTTCTAATTAAATAATTCCAACAACTTAATCAGATTGTTTAGGAAGAAATTATGTTTAAGCAATATCTCTTGCCCTCATCGTCATTGTGTCATTCAATGCTGGGAGGAGCCAAAGAAAATTTAGTGAAAATTGACACATGTCTTTGGCCTCTTTTATATGGATTGTTTTCATTATTATTATTTTTAGTTGGCATTTATTCAAACTATCACAATTAATCTTATGTAACCGATCTGATATTATAGAAATTTTTCATCCGCTGTGGGAATAAATAGAAAATACTTATAACAATTCACCAGCCCAACTTTCTTAAATTAACTGTCTATTAAAAAATTTATTTATTAATTCAATAAAATTAAAACTCGATCTTATTGGATTGCGTCCAGCTGACGCACCCTTCATCCATTTATACTTTACGTTTGTATTTAATCTTATGAAATGTCTTAAGATTTTTAAACTTAATTATTGCTCTAATATTGTCTTTGTTTCGTTTTCCCAGAAATCCTCAGCCCTTAACAGCCCGTGAAAAGAAGAAACAAAAAAAATATTTAAAAACTTATAAAAATAATGCATTTATATTAAAAAAAAAAGCAATAATTAATGTTTTACTTTATATAATTAATTATAAGGTTCTCCACTGTTGGATTTGTCAGGGATTTAGTCGCCCCACAGTCACCTGCCTTCCAATTCTGAAATCATGCCAAAAATGTTTGACACTGACTTCAAAATTAATTTCAGGCTAATTTTAGAAACAACTTTTGATGAGAAAATTTATTTGAAATCTTTTACTAGAGTTCATTTTCACCTTAACATTCATGTCCGAGTCAACTTTGGCTCCAGTCACATTGATGTTAGAATCAAACATCTTTAAATAAATTGATCAACGAGCTGAATTTGAAATCAAGGTACGACATTTACCTTAAGAGTTCCAAACTGGAAAGCTATAACTGAAAGAAAAATGTCGAACACATTTTAATTTATTTATTTTCAAAAAGAAAAACCCCTTAAATTAGAATTATACACCGAACAATATTTGACGACATCGGTAATGACAAGTCACAAAACTATCCTTGCTGAGAACTCTTCATTGTTTTCATATCTTCCTTCTTTTGGTTCTGAGTTATTTTGCTCTCTTGAATTTCCAAAAGGGAAACAGGATTTCCAATTTACCTGCGAGGAGACATCTGAGGAATTCCATATCTACCAGAATCTACACATTTTAGGTTTTGTTTGTTGTCTTAGCAGAAGAGGAAATAGAAAAGGATGAGAGAAGGCTGCACCTAACAAGCATTTTCACAGGAAAAATTTCCAACTCCGCTAATTGCTAATTATCCTTGCCAGATCTTTTACCCTTCTTCTGTCTCTGCTTTAGCTGAGTCAAACCTGGTGCTGTAATCTTCACATTGCTTATGATTGCCGCGAACAATTCTGGATCTGTACATGCTTTCATGAGTTCCTTCTCCCGGCTTGTCACCTCTGGCGTATGACTAAACAAATTCATTGCAGTTTTGGCAGCTGAAAAAAAAAAAATCATTTGAAATAATGTTACGAACAAGGTTCTTCAATGAGAAGAAGCAAAGGCCGCCAAAAAAAAATGTTGAAATATAAACAGTTCACCATAAGAGCATAGCCTACAAAGGAAATGAACAAAGCCACCAGCTACTAATTGGAATTTGTCCATATCTAAAGGGTAAAAGGTTGAAGTACCATATTACCTTATCACCGGATAGAGCACATATCACAAAGTAAAAACACATGAACTAATAGATAGTTGCTATGAAAAATTACAAAAATTGATAATTACGCAAATCTAATAAAAAAAAAAATCTTTCGACAGAAGACGGGAAGGTATGTGGAGGGACCAAAACAAATCTGCAGCTATCCAGCCCAAATTACAACTAGATGCTTCTCATCATAATTGCCTTTGACTCGAGTAATCCAACTTGGACACCCTCATACCTACATTATTTTACTGTCCATCCATACACGCTCACCATCTAACTACTTGTCATACTATTGGATAGCTACTAAAGTGAACTGAATAAGTTTCCAGCTCTTAGAGTCTGTCATTATATGTGAAGAATTCTTCTCTCGAGTCAAGTAATAATATTTATGTATCCTTAACCTTAGAGGGCTTTTTTCTATTCTCAAGTTTCAATGTCCTAAATGTGGAACACAAATCAGTAAACATTGAGACAAAGATCCACCATATTGGCTTTTTGTTCCTGCAATGTCCCAACTCAATAGACATACTTTCTTTATGTGACTGTCTTATGGGAACAAAAATAGGTATGTGCATCTTCTAGCAGAAATCGAACGATCTTACATTGTTGATGTGCGTGTGTGTATAAAAAATAGAAGCTGCTTGTTCTTATATAAAGTTGAACAAGGAGATGATACAGGTATCAGAACCTGCTGTGAACTGCGCATAGATTTATAATATGGAAATTTGCAATGCACAATGTATTGAGAAGATAAAAGTATAATTAGATACTGCCTGTGCATGAATTACTAAAAAAAATTGCTATCAAGATGCATTTGAAATCCCAAGTGAGTGTCACTTTCCCATCATGCTATAAAAAAATAAGACCAATAAAGTACCTTTGCCTTTTTTAGCAGTTCCTGGGGTTATCTTGACCCGATATTTGTATGTTTGCAGGGCATTGTAAGGTCCACAGACAGGTACAGCATAAAGCAAAATATCACTCGGAAGTGGATTGCCCGTAAAATAATCTAAGTCATTCAATTTCTCTCTCTCTTCTTCACCTATCTCAGGGATGTCATCATCCTCAGTTGCAGCTATATCGATCTCACCATTGCCTTTATTTAGTACATTTACAGAGTCTCCAGAGACATTGACATTTGTCTTCTTAGGTTCAACATTATGTTCCTGACAGTCCTTGGAAAGATGACCGGCCTTCTTGCATTTGAAGCATATTTTAGATGATGAGTTGTTCTCATCTGTATAGCAACAAAGGTTGGTCAAAAGTTAGTCAAGTACCTTAAAATAGACAAGGATATTATATACTCTAGCATGCCTTGCAACTGTTTAATGTTCAATCATACAGAAGGTTGAAACTTAAAAATAAATGCATATTGATTGGCACAGCTCATTTAGGCACGTTTCCTGCAAAGAAAATAGATAGGCGAAAGCAAAGGGTAAAAAAACTACTGGGAAAAGGATTGAAAATAGTTTTCATCGGACCATTTCCTAAGGGGAGGAAAAAAAAAAGAGGAAAACTTATATTTCAAAATTTTTTAAGGAGAAAGAAATGAATGAGTGCATGTTATGGCACCACACTATACGAACCACGGTCAACAGCCAATATTTCAATTACTACTCACATCAACTGATTATGTCAAGCAAGTTTTCAAATCTAAACCAGACCTTATGTCAAATGTCCATACAATCAACAGCAATCTTCTGTTGAACTATAAAAATAGTTTTTGACAAAATGATATACCACAAGCAAAAGCAAATAATAGTACTTGGTGCAAAATGGATTGCATATCAAAAACAATAAAGAATAACAAGCTTAGTCTTATTGTTATCTAGAATTCAAAGTTGCATTGGAACTAAAGTGACAACGAAACATAAAGTCGATACAACAACACATAACAAACAATAATTACAATTATTTGTGACCAGAGACATGAATATTTTCCCACAATTGAGCTGTGTTTCACATGACAAAATCCAACTCACAAATTTACAGATTTCAATTTAAATTCAACAGATCGATTCATAAATGGGGCAATACAGATATGATCACAGTACATGAGCGGTCAGGTTCAGATTTTATAAGTTGACCCATGATCCATTTGTTAATTTACATAATTTGTAAGTTAACACTCAAATATGTTGTTCTTTTAAAATAATATAAATTTATATCAATTAATTTATACTTTATTATATCATAATTAATATAAATTCGATCAAAAGGATTAGGTCAGATGAACATATTTATCAAACAGGTTGTGTTTGGGATATAAATTAACTTGTTTATCAAATGGATCAACATTGTGTTAGAAATACATGGATCGTAGGTCAATGAAATATGACGTGTTTATGATCCATTAAACTAAATGGCTACCCCTACAATATCTTAAATAAAACAAAGATCATCTGTTAATTTTACCATGCCAAATTTTATTTACCATTCCTTACAATATTAATCTTTATCAACTCAACCACCATTGAACATGTTTATGCATTTTAACCTACTTTCTCTTGTTTACATCTGTTGGATTACACCAATATGCCCACAAATTTAGTCTTAGCTTTTCTTCTTTAGTTTGCATTATCTATTGAAATTTCACAAATTACACATAACTGAGGTTTTCTTTGGTCTACCCATATTCCCATCTGACCTAAATTCCTGTCACCTTTCCTACACTAATTTTTTAATGTATTCTTTCTCGGCTAGTCAACACTCTAAGCATAGAATGTGCTTGATTTAGAAACATACTAAGTTTTCCTTTTAGCCTAAGTGAACACAAAGTGTATACAAAAACTCTTGAACTCCCTTTCCATTATAACCTAACAACTTTTATCCTATAAATAACACCTTATCAATCTTGATAAGTACTATGCAAGGATAATACATTGACTCCTATCATAAATAGTGAAGCAATGGAACTAATTCCCTTGGTAAAAACAAATATAATTTTGGCTCACAGACAGCAATATATTGTTACAATATATTAAACAACAATTAATCATCAGGCATAAATGAATGGAAAATTGCCAACCACATATAAGTGCACAAAAGCACTTTTGTTGGATACCTGAATTACCAAAAAAAAACTTGCTGTAGTTAAAACATGGAAAGTTGCATATCATTATAAATTTCATTGATAAAAAAATGTAGATTACCAGTCAAAGATTTATTCAACTTGCCAGTAAAAGTAACAAGTTTTTCTGGCTCCTTCTCCTTTTGTGGTGCTTTTCCAGAAGACTGAACCATCAAGATTACAGGTATGATAAACAAAAAATAATGAAAAATGTGAAAAGGATCTCTAAAACTAAGAAAATGTACATTTAACTTACTGCAAGCAAAGCCATGCGGATTCTCCTTTCTTCTTCATCCTGTTCTGCATATTTCTCCTTGATCTTCTTAAGTTTCCCCTTCTGCCCACGAGTAATCTTTGGATTAACCGGCCTCACCTTCTGATTGTCATCTAGTTGTGAATTGGCAGGACTTGTATCATTCTCATTTTCATCAGAGCCCTTTGCTGCATCAGAAGTGTTCTTCTGGCCTTTCTTGAATTTTCTTCTTTCTGCCTTAGATATGTAAGGCTTCTCCCTGCCTATACTCGTTTTAATTTCATTTGTCTGAGACTCAACTATCGTTGATCCATGTGTATCAGATACAGCGTTATTACTTGAAAGCTTAGCGGGCTTGAGGCCAAGTGCCTTGTCGATAAGAAGGTCAAGTTGTGAAGAACCAGATGTGTCAATTCTGTCATCTATATCTGATGGCCTTCCGGCATGGAAGTTTCCTTCTCCAGTTTCATCTTGAGAAAAAACTTCAGGTGGATTTGAAGATGTAGCCTCAGTGGTTAAAGTAACAATGGAAGAATCAAATCCAGTGATGGTATCTGTATCCCCATTAGGCTGATGCCTAATTGGATTGAAGTGATTTTCTGTTTCCTTACTTGTATCTTCTACATCAATATCCTGCTCATCAGAGTCAGAATTATCCTGCTCCTTGTGTGATTCTACTTCCATCTCAAGAAGACCCTCCTCCTCTCCTCTAACTCTCCTCTCATTCAAATGTGGTGCCAAGGAGCTCTCATCCAAACGAAACATAATGCCAAAACCCATAACAAGAGGGTGAGGGGGAAGGAAATTTTTCCTACCACGAATCATAAAACTACCTACGGTGAGATACTCTCCAGAGGGAGCCGTCTTACTTACTTGATGTGGATAAACCCACCAGGCACTTGTGACAATTTTTGAGTCCCATGCTTGGCTATGGCAAACCTGTGAGGAATATGTCTTAGAACCTTTGTAGAAGGAAAGCTCCTAAAGCATCATATCTCCAACATTACAACAAAAAATGTTGAACTAACTACTAAGAACCTAATCACAAGAAAGGGCAAAAAGGGGATTACTGGTCTTTGGGCATAAAAAGGTAAGCCTCAACTCACAGTAAAACATCCTGCTTGATTTAATGTCAGAGGTGGTATTGGATTGTCCGGTTTGTGATTCTTGATTACAGTACTAGAAGCTCCATGCAAATCAGCATGCACATACCTATATTGTGACCACGTTAAGAATTGTCCCAGAAAAATAAATAAAAATTTTCTGGAAAGATGCAAGAGATTGAGAACATAAATTATGCAAACAGATGCAACTTTCAGAATATCTATACTCAAATTTCACCTTTTAGGTTTTAGATGCTGTAGTCTGGATGATTTTATTAACAAATCACAAAAAAGGCATGGAAAATTAATGAGATAAAACACTATCCAGAATCTGACACCTTATTAGATGCATACAGAATTCAAACCATGAGTAAGCACAGGTAGTATTCTTAGAGAGAAGAGATTAACAATCTCTGGGTACAAAGGAGAAAAGAGAATGACAGTTAACATTTTGAGATTAATACTTGCTTGATGGATTATATGCATAGCCAACTCTTTTAACTTAGTCCAACTCTTATAAACTTAGTGTACAAAACACTTTATTTCAATCAATCTAAATAAAAATAAACCAATAAGAAAATAAATATATTCTAATGCTTTGGTTCATGATGGGCCAAATCAATATTAAAACTAGTTTCAATTACGATAGCATACACAATATAATTAAGATAAACTATTATTTGTTGATAATGTGGCAGAGAAGCACATAGCATACCTTCTACCAAATGTTGCACAAGGGCATTCCCTAATTCTTGAAATGTATAATAAAACTCTAACGTTGATTAGTCTGATTTTTCCATCTAGAAAGTTTCTTGTTTTGGATGTTTCCCATAAAGAGGGGAAAGAAAAATGGCACAATTGCAAGGGATACAAAATGCAAGACTATTTAAGATACTTGTGATTTTCTTTTAAAATAACAAAAAAGGATTATTCAACATAGCATGGCTTTACATTCACTTCTTCTGTATTCCATCTTGAATATTTATAGCACAGGTTCAAGAAAAGATATTCCAGTAAGAGCCAAAATCTTAATAAAAGAATTGCCTGATGGATGCATAACCAAATATAACTTAAAAACTCTTTTATCAATGTTGACTACAAGCTAGTAGAAGTACAGAACGACTTTACTTACAGGTCTCCCTTAGACATATATCGTTTGACTATCATCTCATTTTGTTGTGCATCACGACCACTTATCACCAAATAATTTTCGCTGCTAATAAACCAGTTAAATTTCTCAAACCAATGAACTTTGCGCATGTGAGAGATTGCCGCAACAGTCTTCTCCTGCAAATACACAAACAAGAGTAACCAATTAAATTACAGAGGCCTACTTAAAAGAAGAAATCAAAATTGCAGTCCACCACAAGAAAGTAATTTTGAACTTACATGTAATAAGACATTAGCAAGGATTGTCTCAATCAAACTTTGGCAATTAAGGATAACCCAGATATTTTATAATTTTCAAGGCTTGTGTTAGTATTATTCAAAAAAAGTCTGAAATTATAGAAAGCAATTTTACAAACAACAAAGTGTCGTGTCATTGTGAAGAGAAAATCATAATGTAAGGGGCATAGGAGCGTGGATGAAGTCTGCGTTCTTTTTAATTCTTCATTAAAAGGGTAGATCCACATTATATGGATGCATGCCCACAAACTAAGGAAATGAGTACCTAAGCATATGATACAAGAAAAAATAAATAGAGAACAATAGTGAGAGAAGTAATAAAGATATCCTACATACAAGAATTCTATTCTTGATAGAGATATTCCAAAGAATATTCAAGAGATATAGTAGGGCATGCTACAGTGTTGGATAAGCTGGAAATATTCTAGCATTCCCAACAGTCCGCATTAAATTGATGAATGAATATCAGTCATTTCAGATTGCTTGTAATGTCTCTGCAAACTTAATTGTAGATATGCCCTTCCAACATTTCCAACACTCCGCATTAAATTTATGAATGAATATCAGTCATCTCAGATTGCTTGTAATGTCTCTGCAAACTTAATTGTAGATATGCCCTTCAACTTTCTTCAGCTCGAACAATGGGGAACACCTCATTAAGAGAAGGCACCTCTTCTTTTTAAAAGATTTGAAAAACAAACTTGATCGAAGATTGAGTTATGTCCTGCAAGAAAATCACACACAAACTCCTTCCACAAGTGTTTGAGTATCTTTCTTTTTTGGATTCCTATATTGATCCATATCCATCCATAATCTCTTCGTAGAATTGAGATATTCAGTAATAGCTTAATTGCCTTGCCCCGTATTTATAATCTTAGTCTTCAAGTACAAGAATTGATCACATTCTATGATCACACACCCATAAAAGGCAACCCGCTGCACAAAGCTCCCGCCATGCGGAGTCCCAAGGAAGGATCCATTGTACGCAGCCTTACCCTGCTTTTTGCAAGAGGCTATTTCCATGATTCGAACCCGTGACCTTTTGGTCATAAAGCATCAACTTTATCATTGCGTCAAGGCTCCCCTTCCACACACCCATAAAGGAATAAAAAGAAAGATAGGAGATAGGAATAGAGAGCAATAAAGGGAGAGAAATTAATAAAAAAATCCTTATATTATGAACTAGGCAACTGACTAGGCGACTAACTAGGACACCTAGTAATTAAGTGGTCTCCATTATGCGGTTATTTTAAAAAGTGAACCCGGAGAGCCAACTAGGCCTCTTAGGTGATCTAGGCAAATTGCCTAAGCGATCTCAGAAGGTTCATTACACAAAAATGGTTTATTTTCAGTAAATAGCTCAAATAAAATAATAAACCCTAATTACACAATATACCAACCACACTTGATTATAAGAAAACAAAGAGAGTGATAAAAGGAATTTACTGAGAATTTTTATATAATGAAGTTATTTGATTATAACATAATAATATTATCAACATTTTGATATTGTATCTTGAGACTAATTATAAAGTTGACTGCTATGTTATATTGTTATATGCCTTTCTTGAAATGTGGCATTACATGGTATATTCGTACATATTTATTGAGCTATATATTTGCTTCATTGCAATGTGAAAAATGACGTTTTATATAATGTTGTTATGTGTTTATTTTCAATTATCTACTTCTTAATTTGTAATTGATAATCTTGCTTTGATTAATTCATACACTTTATTGGATTAATATTTTTTATTTAATATCATTTCAATGCCAACTGCTTAGGTGCTATGCAGTGACCTGACTGAAATCATCATTTAAACCCTTGTATACAATTATTCCTATGGATAATAGAGATATCCCAAAGAAAGCATACGACCAATCAGTTTCCTAGATATTGATAATTCACTAAATGCCAAATGAGATTGTAGTGCTGTCCAGCAAGTTGCTCAATGTAAATAATAGCTGTAGAATTTTCTTGCTAAAAGTTTCATAAACAAGAAATTAGCAAGAGACAGCTACAATTCACAGTCTCACAGATAAGTCATGCTGATCAATTTGTAAGCATCCTAAGCATGTAAATTCCAATTTCTATCACAAGTTAACCCCTAAATTTATTTAAGGTATCACAACTGTAAGATTAGATATGTGAACCAATTAAACCAAAACATTAAACATATAGAAAAGAACAAAAGCTCTGACATGAATCTGTGAAAGTTCATCCCATGTAGGCATGTATACAAGATCAGCTATAGGGCATAGAATATATATACCTGAGCAAGTTGAAGTTTAGTTTTCTTCTCAGCAGCTTTGAAAGCCTTCTCGTGTGCTTTAACAGTTTTGTCCTGCTTATTTTCCTGTCGTTTCTTCAATTCATACCAGCGACGAGCATTGGCATGTGCAGAAAGAGCCAAATCAACCTCAACCTGGAAAAAATGCCATCAACAAAATTTTTACAATGCTTGTCCTAGATATCTCTGACCACAAAGAGCCTAAGCAAAAGACCAAAAGAAATATTGCATGAAAGCATACAAAGAAAGAAAATACTATTGATTTGTAATATACGCGATTACTAATATATTTCATGGTAAAGAAGTTCCAAAGTCTTCATTGTGTGTTAAACTTTAGCTCTCACAAATCCACATCTGAAGTTATTTTCTCCTTTCAATTGTTAAAATCATATTTCCATACATATTTTTTCTCAAATTTCCTTTTCATGGATGCTTTATTGGAAAAATCATCAGAAGACACTCATCTGATGTACCGATTCTGAAAATCAAATATTGTCCAATAATCATGATCAAATAAAATACATCTACAAAGTATTTTCTATAAAATATTTACAAGTATTTCCCAATTAGCCAAATATTGGGAAGAACATATCTATAACATATTAGTGAAAATGGTCCAAAGTCAACTTTATCTCATTACTCATATTTGGTATTGTTTGAAATAACCAACCACTCAAGGGAAACACACATAACCCTAATCTAGTGTTTGGCTGGTATTGAACTGAATCAACTACGATGCTATGGCCTGAGCATGGAAAACAAGCTACTACGTAGCCACCTATAAGGCTAAAAACAAGTGATCTATATGTCTTGCATTCTCAGAGCCCATCAAATCTTTTGTAACTCAAACTAACTACGATGAATATTATGATCAGAAAAAGAAATTAAATGAATACATACTTTACACAAGTATAAGATACTCAGACTGACACCACCTCAATCTGTGAAAATATTTTCAGTCCAGACAGCCACCAAACCAAAAATAGGAATGAGATTTATGCAAACAATGTCTTTGATGTTTTATTATGTTGCTATATGCTTGATTCTTGTTCCATCAAAGTTTACTTCAAACTGCCAGCCACCAGGACACGTGTGTTAGTTGCTTAACAGTTATTTCTTCCTTGACTAAAGGCACTGCACATGCATATCGATGCATCACCAAAATATCAAAATAATTAAATGTATACAAACCTTCAAGATTAAACATAAAAGATATATAGCCATGCTAATTGTTCAAAAGCTAAAATATTTAGCAAGCAATCATACTGGTAAGCATAGAAAATCAGTAATGCCACACATAACCAGGAGAACAGGATGATATTTTGAAGTTATAGTAGGAATTTTCCATATGCAAAAAGTGCATTGATCTTGTTCTTCCACTAATACCTTCTCAACCGGGGCAGTTTTCTCATCATCATCCATTTCATCGAGGTTGTTACTTAATAGCAAAGTAATACAATTTCTATCAAGATAAAGCTTGTCAATTAAACCAGCTACAGGATTTCCTGATTTTCTCTCTTCTTTCACCATACGAGCAAGGTCCTCCCAGCTCATCCCATTTGCAAGTGCAACACGAACAGCCAATATGGCTGCATCCACATCTTCCAAGTTATACTCGATCAATTCAGCCATTCTGATTGAGTAATCAACTTCCTTCTTTAGAGCATGAACACGGTTTTCCTGCATTTAAATAACAAACTGAAAAAGTAACTACCAAAAAAATGTATGGTTTTTAATAATGTTTTGCAGATATTTGCAAGAAAAAAATAGAATAATCGATGATATGTACAGAGTGGCAACTTGACCAGATTAAAAACTAGGACAGAATCATAATATGTGAAGTCACTGAATCACAACTACCATGCACTATCTTAATAAGTACAGACGTTGCAAGTACTAACGAGAATAAAAGGCAGTAGAAAATAAAAAAAGCAATGAGTGACTTCTGATTCTAAATTTAAACTCACTCTCCTATTAGCAGAAGCAGCCAAGACTTTTGGGAATGTGCAAATACAATCTGGCAGCAAATTACAATACAAAAGGTGCATAGTTTTCCTCAACAAGCATGACTAATCCTATCCTTTTGTGTATGATTTTCTATGGGTGCTGGAAAACATTGCTCCATCAGATCTGTGCATGTTTCTGTCATAAGTTGATTAAGTTCTCTTGAAAGTGTTATATTGATAACCATACAAGAATGCAATGACACAACTTTCAGAAATGCAAATTCATTCTTAAAGAATTTACATATTTAGAACCTGATCCAAGCGAATCTTATCAAGCTTTTGCATAGCTGATTCTTCTTTTGCTTTCCGCTGTTGTTCAGAGCGTTGACTTTCAATTTTACTGTAGAACTCATCTAGGGCATAATCAAATGCATCAAACTTTATGCATTCCCTTGATTTAAATTGGTTCAATAAAAGAGGACAAAATTCATCATAGATCTGTACACACAAAAAACAAATACATTCAGCTTCAAAGAAAAACAAAATTAGTGCAGAAACAAACAAATGTATCAATAGGCCACTAGTCAATACATAAACTGATTATCTTAATCGTGGATTAGATAATTGACCAAAAGATCATAAAGCTTAACGGGTACACCTATTGATGCACATCTTTGCAATCAAGAAAAGCATATGTTTTCCCTATGCAATCTTGTTTTACCTTGTCCACTTTAAGTTCTGATGTAACTACATGCTCCTTCTTCCCAGTACCTTTATTCTGCATCAAAATGTATCCCTCTGGAATGGTAGGACCAGATATAACATCCTCAAGCCAGTCCTCAAACCTTGTGACAGCTTGAGCCAAAATCTCAAAATTTTCATCACTAATTTTGACATTGGTATTTTCCCCAACTTTCACATTAGGAAGAAGACCAGCATCCAATATTATATGCTCAGATAGTGCAGGCCCATAGCTCAGTGCCTCACCAAGGATGGACTTTAATGTAGTTTTGTTTGGCTGTTTTTTCCTATTAGTTTCCTGAGCTGAGGGAGGTATGGTCATGCTTTTACCATCACCACCATCTTCAGATCTGTCATGTACGACGTCAATAGCCTCAGAGGAATTGCTTTCATTGGCCGGATCAGAACAAGCAAGTGCAGATTTCAATTTCATTAGATTAGTTCTTTCAAATACACGACAAGCTTCGATTGGGTAGCGATGGCGTGACATTATTGCCAACCCCTTATCATCATCTCTGCAATATGACATAATTAGCATTTTGAGATAAAGTATATATTAACCAGTTCTTTTGTAATTCAAATACTGTCACATGGCACTTCAAAAGAAATATAAATTAGTTCTGCCAGTCAAAAGGACAAGATAGATTAACAGAAAAAGTGGATGTAAAGATAATCGGTTGGAAAGTCATCTAGCTTGCAAAAGAGTTCAGAAAATATTATCCTAGGGATGGAAAATGAGCACAAAGTTCTAAAAAATCAAAAGGATGCATGACAAACTTAAAATTGGTGTGCTCAGAACTTTATGAAGGATTCTGAAACTCTAAAGATTGCATGAGAACTAGAAATGCTTTTATAATAAAATTTATATCAATTCATCTTGGCATGCACTTGAAGTAAAAATGAATAAAATAATTTTTTATTCAATTATATAATTAATATAGTCCTAGGTAACAGAGAATTAAATGATTAAATCCCTTTTGAATTCATCTCAGAGTGCACTTTAACACGTTTGTAGTGTGTTGAGTATTGATACAGTATATAACAATAAAAATTTAATTCATTCTTGTTATTGTTTTATTTTTAAAAGTAAATAAACTAGTTGGAAGGGTATTAAGGGAGGAAAGCTAATTCAAATTCATCACAACACATTTCGATTTTTGTCGAATATTGGCACCACATGATGTCGAGTCCATATTGTCAAGACCACTAAGGATCAAATCTCTAGCACAAAAAGATTCTTTGAGCTTTTCTCCCATCTAATAATGACACTTGTTTTGTGTCATCAATAACTAAGTGCTTATAATATTTTGAAACTTATTCCTTTGAAACTTTAATTCAAATGACTTTTTATTTGGCATAGATCAATATTTGGAATTAAAATAAGTCTAGTGGCTTTAGAACATATCTGAATTCATCTCAGCATACTCAACGTCAGCAAATTTAAAAATGATAGCCAAGAGCGTACTTGATAAGTCAAGAGGATGAACACCACCGAATAAAGAATTTTGACGGTGGAATGAGGAAGCACATGAGAAAGTGGTAGAAAACCGAATGACCTATAAGTCACTATACACTTGTAAAAATGAAGAAAACTTAAAAAAAGGTATGTAGTAGCTAACAAAGTGGTGATTGAAGCCGAGAATAAAGCTTTCAAACGCTTGTATTGACAACTTAATACAAAAGAAGAGGAAACAAACATCTATAAAATAGCTAAAGCAAGAGAGAGGAAAACAAAAGAATTTACCTAAATAAAACCATTAAAATGAATCCAATAGGGTATTAGTGAAGGATAAGGAAATAAAGGAACAATGGAAGAGGTATTTTCATCGACTTTTTAATGAAGGTTTAGGTGCTTAGGAAACTTAAACAGGTATGGAGAGAATACAAATTTAAATTTTTATTCGAGAACTCAAACTTTAAAAATAGAATAGGCGTTAAATGGGATATGTTCCGAGAAATTTGTTACTAAGGGGACGATGGGACTTGAGAGCAACTTCTCTTGGAAGGACCTTGAGGGATGTCAGATCTCGATCTTCGAGTGGCTGCACAACGCCACTAAAGAAAGAGTTAGAGGGTGTCAATAAGGATCTCGGCGAAACCTCTCCAATGCTTAAGTCAAATTGAGCCAAGAAAGAAACTATAACAGCCAAAATTTATCTCTTTTCTGTCTTACCACTTTGAGGTGTAATGCTAGCTATTTTAAGGCGTGCAAGGGAGTTCATCCCGATATAAGTGAACCACGAAGCCCCTGTTTTGGGGGCGTGTCCACGTCCGACACTTCTTCGATGAATCAACTAAGCTAAGTAGTTGGCTTCTTGCCTTTGTATGTTTTAGGAGCTCATGGACTAGGGGCTTTCGAACTTGTGTAAGAGGGGTCAGTGTTTTGTAGGCTAGATCGGCTTACGACCTTTAGCATGAAGTGAGGTGTTAACCGATCAAAGGGCCTATACTAGGGAACTCACTCCAATTATCCTTTCTTGAAGGGTATTGGGCCAACGATGCCAACTAGAAGGGGGATCAGCTTCAAAAGTCGACTCCTAGAGGTCCTCTAGCAATCCATGCTACCTAAGGGGGCTGAATACTCCAACCGACCTTGGGGACTCAGCTACTAGTTTGACTTGCAAGGGAATCTGATCTTGAGTCCTTGTTGGTTCGGTTCTCCCTTGTCCTAACTCGTGAGGAGACCCCACTAGTTGCGTAGGCAAGTCGTCCATCGCGGCCTAAAAATTTTTGTTGACATCAGGATGCAAAATGGGAAAGTGGTTAAACTGGATCATATTCAAATCGAGGCACGAAAGTACCTAGAGAAGCAGAGTATCGAGTGGCTTACAAAGTTATTCAACTGAATTGAAAACAAAGAAAATGTCTAAGGATAAGTACTCTAGTTCCCCTTATAAAAATAAAGGAAACGTACAAAATTATACAAATTATAAAGGCATTAAACTAATAAGTCAATTTTGAAAAGAGTGATATGAAAGAGATCAAGGAAACCAAGGTGATCGATAATCAATTTGGATTCATGTCTAAAAGTTCAACGATATAAGTTGTACATTTTCTCACACAACCGATGAAAAATATTGGAAAAAGAAGCAACAGTTACCCATGGTATTCATTAACCTATAAAAAAATAAAAATTTATGACAATTCTAAGGCCAATTATATGGAGAATTCTAGAAAAGACTAATGTTAGCATAACATATTTAAATAATTAAGAACATAAATGAGGATATAATTACAAAAGTGAAGGCTCCAAACGGATTAACTGAAGTGTTTCCTATATAAAGATAGGAGCTGTAAGTCCATACCTTTTAATAGATGAACTCAATGGGCACATCTAAGACATGTGTGCATGGTGCATTTTATTTGCAAATATTGCTTTAGTCGATGAGACACGTGAAAGAGTAAATGTTAAGCTTGTATCTTTGATGGGAAACACTAGAAGTTAAAGGTTTTAAGTTTAGTAGAGTAGAATATGAAATTTAAGTTTAGTAGTATTAGACGTAGCAAGACAATTGTTAAACTAGACAAGTGAGCTTTAAATATCCAAGATCATTTTTGTAAAAGAATAGAGGAATTAATAAAGATGTTTTAAATAGGATACAAGCAAGATGGTTGACATCAAGTGTTATAGGCAAGGTTTAAAATCTCGACCCGTGCCGAGATTTAGGTCCTAAATCGAAACAACATGATTTTGGTATCGTATCGTGTCTTACCAATACAGTTTCAATATTTTTTTTTATTTATATATAGTAATTATTAGATAAATATATTTATTATGTATAATTTAAAAATAAGTTGTATATTGATTTTATATAAATCCTCCATTATTAAACAACTTAATATTAGTAGAAAAATAATTAAATGTAATTTTCTTTAAAGAAAATTAATCTATCAATAACTCAAATTAAAATTGATACATTATAATATGTTACCTTACTAATACTAAAAGGAGTGGCGTGAATCAGATTGAAGCATTAATTCTTGTAATATTTAGCTTAGGTAATCTTTATATATCCAGATTAAATAATCATAACGGGGCAGCCTGATGCACGAAGCTCCCGCCATGCGGGGTCCCAGGAAGGATCCATTGTACGCAACCGTACCCTTCTTTTTGCAAGAGGCTGTTTCCAGGGTGACCTTTTGATCACAAAGCAACAACTTTACCGTTGCGCCAAAGCTCCCCTTCCAGATTAAATAATCATAATTATATAAATTAATACAAAATATTATTTTATATATAATATTATATAAATTAACTATTTATTAATTTAATTAATTAATAATTTAAATAATTTATATTTAAAATAGTAAAAAAAATTAGAATATCAATTAAACATTAAAATAGTAAAAAAAATACAAAATAATTTTAAAATTATCAAAATATAAATTTGATTTATTAGAATTTTTATAAAAAAAATTAAAATTTTTTAATAAAATTTAAAACATTAAAAACAATTTCAGAATGTTATTTAATAAAATTTATTAATTTTTTAAAAATTTTAAATATATTTTTTACATTTTATTATGATAATTTAATTAAGGTTTATAAAAGCCTCTTTAAAATATCACACTTAAGTAGGAATTGTTTGATTTATTTAAATAATAATATTAATTTTGTACAATAACGCCTCCGGAAGGGGAGCCTTGACGCAACGGTAAAGTTGTTGCTTTGTGACCAAAAGTTCACGGGTTCGAATCCTAAAAAAGCCTCTTGCAAAAAGTAAGATAAAGCTACGTACAATAGATCCTTCCCCGGACCCAGCATAGCGGGAGCTTCGTGCACCGGGCTGCCTTTTTTTTTTACAATAACGCCCCCACGCCCCATGTCCGATGTCGCCGACACCCCACACGCGTGTCACCTCCGACGCCCCGCGAGCGCATCCGATGGTCCTGGAGGTGTTTGACGACACCGGAAGCGTCCGACGACGCTTTCGACTCCTCCAAAAATGATGCATCACGATGCCTCCGGCGCCCGCGATGCTTCAGGAGCCCCATGATGCCTCTGGCGGTACCGGAAGTGTTCGGCAACACATCCCTACTGCTCGAGATGCGCGCGCGTGATGTGCCAATTTTGCTTCCCCGGCGGAACGGTAAAAACTGTCCATGTCGGGCGGCACAAAATGGCATTTCAATTGCTGGTTATAGGTAGCTCTAAAACTTAAAGGAAAATTTTAGAGTTAAACCTTCTATATTACATGGAGTTGAATGTTGGACTATCAAGTAAGGACACGAGCAAAAAATGAGCGTCGCGGAGATGAGAATGTTAAGGTGGATGCAAGAACATTAAAAAAAAAAGTCAAGGTTGCCCTTATTGAGGGAAAACTCTGAAAAATGCATTTAAAATGGTATGAATACATACTTAGGCGTCCAATGTGAGACCATGACAAATAATCACATTAATAGAGGATGAAGGAGACGAAAGAAGGCTTGTTTAGCAATAATAAGCCAAGATAAAAAATCAGTAAATATAGATTAGGATATAGTAGGGGAATTGAGCCCAATAGCATAGGAGGATTCATATACTTACCCCACATATTGGGATAAAGGCTTGATGGATAACACCATAACAAAATTGTACCATCCCAATAGAAGATCAAAAAAATTGGCATTGCATTAGATTTAAACCTTAGTCATGACACATTTGATGTATACACTTGAGATTTACCATGTCAACCATATACTAATGTAGTAGAATGTGTTTCATTCCTCAAGGCATATTACAAGCCCTCTTCTATTGTCTCACATTCTCATGAATGTTCCCTTGAAATAAATGAAATTTCTTTTTCTCCAATCAGATATTAAAAATTACTTATTATGATTCACTTATGCGGTGATGTAGAATTGTAAATAGTGAATATGGTTAAGACATTCAATCATCTAAATATTTTGATGGAAATGACTACAAAGAAACCAAGTACTAGCATAAAAGTACAAAATTTGGCAAAGTCAATCATCTAAATATTTTGATGGAAGTAACTACAAAGAAAACCAAAACTAACATAAAATTTTTTTAAAAAAAATGTGCTGCAACATTATCAAATTTTCCCAAAATTGCATTTCTTGAAGTGCAGTACCTGTGTGAACGGAGAAGTGTCAATACAGTAAATTCTGAATCCGTGAGAAGAATATTTCCTTGGGCATACAGCTCCAGAATAACAAAATGAGCATTATTTCCTAATCCAAACTGAAAAAGAACAATCTGCAAATAAAACAATAATGGGGTTGTCAAAGTTCTGTCCAGCAATCAATTAATGTTAAACATCTTACAGAAGACCTATGATAGGGTGGTATATGTTAAAATAAGGTAAACAGATAATTGCTTATATGTCAAAGTGAACTATAACAAATAATTACACGATCATATCCAAGTTGTCGAACATCTTCAAGTCTTCTTGTCCGTATGTGTCTCCGTAATTTTAGAGTAAACCCAGATGGAGTTATATTTTTGTCCCTATAAATGCCAAAAGAAGTTGATGAGAAAACTGCATTGCTTAAGCAAGCAACTGTAGAATGAAAAATAAATAGCCACACCGGACATATTGAGTAGTATGCAGCCTTACACCACTTTCCATCAACAATAAAACCTTTTCACTCTCCCCTGACTCAGTTATTCCACTGCTATTCATCATCTTGAAGAGATAAGTCTACAAATGAAGATTCATTTGCATTACATGAAGAAAGAGAACAGAAAAATAAAGTTTAAGTACATCCAAAAAAGAAAAGTAGAGCCTTAGCAATATAACAAACAGACAGTTCTGCAACAAAATGCATGATAAGAATGCTAGATAGCGAAACCTTTGTGCCAAGTTTTACTGCAGATCTCAAGTAGAGGAATACTTGAGATTTATAAGAATTCCGGTCCTTGGAGATCACAATTACAACGTAAAGATGCTATGTTTAATTTCAAGTTGTCAGTTCATGTCTGCAAGTCTGTTGAGCTTATAAGTTACAACCTACAACAGTTCAAGGAATTTTGTGTACTTTTTTGGTGATGCAATGAAATGAGATCTCAAACTCTTTTCAGACTTTAATTCCTCCACCAATACATCTCGTCTCTATAGATATAGTATTGATTGTATTGGAACTTCAAGAATCATGCCTGAAAGCCAACTGAACACAGAATAACAAACCAAACAACACATACAAAGAGAACCAAATCTGAACTTAATACAAGCACTCACGGTACACTTATGCCTAGCAATTACCAACAAAAAATTATAACAGAACTTTCTTTTGACGGACTACCTGATAATATGTATCATTCAGTTACAGTCAAGTAACATGACAATCGTAACTACGAAGGGAAATATTTAGAGAAGTACAAAGCATAAGTTGAAGATTCGTTTTTTCCCTTAAAAATTTCAGTAACTATAGATGCAGACTATTGAAAACCGAATGTGGTTTGCCGTCAAATTGAACGGTATAAAGATTCAAGTTTTAAAAGATCAAGGAAGAAGAGAGATCGTACCAGAGACGAACAGGTGCAGAATCGATAGCAAATCGCAATACGTGCAAACAATGTAGTGGATATATTGGCAAAAACATTACATTGGGTTATGTCCGCTACCTTAGGAGAGATATCGTAGACGTTGGCGCAACGCATTCCGATGAGCTTGCGTAGGCACTTCACCTCGCCGGCCACATCGGCCGTGTTCATCCGAACCTTCACCATCTGCCCTTATCGGCAAATACCCTTTTTTTTATTTTCGCCTCTTCTTTCCTTCGTACTGTCCTCTAGCTACTTTGCAGCTTCGTCCTTCGACTCTTCTAATAGATTCTGAAGATGATTTCAGTCTCTCAGGCGCTGTGGTTCGATATTGAACTCCCGCTCTCCGCCCACCTCCCCCGCCTCGATTTGAGTCGTTGATGGCCGGCGCCTCCTTTCAAGGACGGAGGAAGAAGACGAGGGCCAGTAAACGAATTAGGGTTTACCGTCTTCCTATTTTGCCGATACCCGAGATCTCCTACGGTTGTCGATGTTCAACCCGCGTCACCGCCTCACAGGATGCAACAGTACGCGCTCGACGCAGAGTTGTGATGGGTGTAGAAATTGCAATCGGGCCCGGCCCGGCCCGGTCCCACAATCCATGCTAGGACCGCAGTCGGCGTCCAACGCCGGCACGAGCCTGAATTTGTCAGGTTTAGTTGATCAGACATTTTAATATAAGATACTAATTATTAATATTTTAAAAATAATACTCATTTTAAAAATGTTATCACTAGTTTTATTATCAAAGTCATATCAAGGCTATTTTAAATTAATATTTTAATAATCATAGGCATTTTAATTACTTAAATTAGTGGTTGATAGTTATTCAATAATTTTATAACTTTTATATCATGAATTAGTAAATTCTTGACAATAATTTAGTAACTATTTGTTGATTGTTTCGATTTACGATGGATGAAAATGGACAGACGATGAGATGATATGTATGTTGATATGGATGCTATGAGTGGACCCAGACCTAGAGGTGACGTGGCAATCAAAATTAAGGTGAGGTGACGATTAAAGTCAAGATGAGATGACAACCAGAATAACATCTTCATCAGGGCTTAGCTCCTCATTCAGTGCTAAGGCTTACGATATAAGGACGGTCAACCCCAAAATTGGTCAAACTTGAAGGATCTAGTGCTCCATTTGTAAACAATCAAGCCAACACAAAGGTTGGTCGAAATTATGACTCGTACTACATAACTCTGTTATATGGCCGGTTAGCTCATAGGCCAACCAAGCTCATCTAAGCTTAGTATTCGCTAAGTCTCTCAATATATGGTAGGGCAGCCCCTAAGTTGGTCGAGCATATGAGATACAACTCCCCACTACTATAGCATATTCTCTCTAGTCGACCCAATAACCTGTCGACCCCATGGGTCTTAGTTCACTCCTCATATGTCAGTCCTCCTTCATACGACCAGTTGTTCATGAAGTCGGTCGAGTATACAGGGCTCAGCGTCCCTATCTCCTACACAAGCTGGTCGGTTACAACCCCAATCAGAATAAACTCATTCGGTCTTAATGCACCGGTTGAGCATGCAGGGTCTAGCTCCCCACTTCTACAATATTACTCTCAGTGTACAAACTCAGTCTTACGATACTACCTTTAGTATAAAGCCGACAAGCCCCACAACCAATCGAACTTACAAAGCCAAGCTCCCAGCTCTTCGAGAACTAGTCTCCCTGCATATGACCGGTTGGTCATAGAACCGATTAGAGCAATGAAACTTAGCTCCCCATTGCTTTAACATCAAATCCTCAGCACTAGAGCGTAGGGTATATAGCTGATTGCCCTTATGGCCGGTCGGATTTATAGGACCTTGCTCCTCGTTCTTCAAGGATATAAATCTCCTATTACATATAGCTGGCCAGATATAAGGTCGATCGGATTTCCTCCAGGAGACAACTATATCATAGAATCACAACAACGATCAAAGAGTAACAGCTATTTATTAGAGAATATTCTTCTGTTACAACATGTGTATTCAATAGAACCTTATTCGAAGGTGACTATACACCTTCCATCAGCCGACATATTATGACAACATATTCTCTTAACCGTCTCATTAATAGTATAAGTTATACATGTTGGTTCAGATATGAGTAACGAAAGATTCCTTAAAGAATGCTTATTAATCGACAACTTTTGACACCAAGTATTTTCTGCCACCTCATTATTGTAGAGGTTATGAGAGGTGGTATAAAAGGGGCCCCTCTCCGTTGGTCAGGTAGACAAGGCAATATATTTTACATGTTGCACGCATCTACTGTTCATCTTCTCCACTTTTCGCTCGGCTACCATACTGACTTGAGCATCTGAGTGCTTAGGCCAGGGACCTCTGTAGGTCCCTTGCGGGCGACAAGAGGGAAGTGAATTGCCTTGGTTGGCAATCAAAGATTGCTACTCCAAGGCAAATAAGCTCACTATGATGATCTCCTCCAACAAAGCATTGGAGGTGGAGAAGCTTCGTACACGAAAATTAAGTTTGGATGTGAAAAATAAAAAGATATTCAAAGTACAGAGCGTGTTGTTCGAAAAGGAGAAGACCAGAGCTCTGTTTATAGCTCACTGGTCAAAACTAACTATTTGTTGACGTGACACAGTCTGGGCGCCTCTAGCTTGGCAAATCTCATCTTTTCGCAAACGACTACGCAACGGACGTAAGATAAAATGTTATCCCACTCCAGGCACCAGGACCCACTCCGAGCGTCTAGACCCACTCCGAGCTTCCGGACCATTGTTGATGTTAATCCACAGCGCCGAGGAGTCGAGGAGCCCCGGCTGGACCAAAGTGGTCTGGGCGCCCCGGCTGGACCAAAGTGGTCTGGGCGCCCGGACACGAGTCAACTTCGAATTGACTTTTTGTCTGGGCTTCCGCTCCTACTCCGCTCGCTTGGATGATTTCGGCCATCCGAAATTGGGCTCACCCGAACC
This sequence comes from Zingiber officinale, assembly GCF_018446385.1. NCBI lineage: Eukaryota > Viridiplantae > Streptophyta > Magnoliopsida > Zingiberales > Zingiberaceae > Zingiber > Zingiber officinale. The sequence goes on from NC_055994.1 coordinate 140,283,475, forward strand.
CATTTTCTGGTTTTCTCGAGTAATCTCCAGCTTCTCGTCCCTCGAAAATGTCGTCGCTTCCTTCTTGTCCACCAGCAGACTCTTCAGCAGCACCTCGTCCCTCGGATGTACCGAGCCTATCGACTCCTTCCCGTGCCATCCTTCTCGCTAGTTGCGTCTCTCGCTCGACTTCTTGTTCTCCTAAGTTCCTATACACTTAAACAAAAGGATCAAAACACAATAGAACCTAACTTAACTTGGTTGGACATATAAAATTATCACGAGGTACTTACAATCTCTTCCTTTTTAATGTGAGCAATCTAAGTTAAGTTAGAGTAAACCAAAAATAATTAATAGTAAAATAGCAAGTACATAATTTGTAATTAATAAAAATATATAATATAAAATCAAAATGTACCCTCTCTCTAGAATCTTTAATTCTCCCCCTTTGATCACATTAAAAATAGAAAAAATTATGAAAAATATCATTGATATAAATCAGAAGTACTCTTTAAGGGAAAATAAATATTCATAAAAAATAATGAAGATTAAATATAAAAAATTTTAAATTTTACGACTTATAAGGCAGTTTGGAAAAAAATAATTTAAAATTATTTTTAAGTGTTGAAAAATTCTAAAAATTTTTATAATAGTTAAATAGATATATCCAAAGTAATAAAATTTTTAGAAAAAGTAAAATTAATTTAAGCAGTAATAAATTATTTTCTAAAAAAAATATTTAAAAATAGTTTGTATGCTCGAAAAATCTTGAAACATTTTCTGAGAATGTAATATAGCAAGTATTATTTTTTAAAAATTGAATGTTTGAGAATTTTTAATATTAAAAATTAGTATTTTATAAAAAATTCACAAAAAATGTAAAAACGGTCAAAAAATTTCAAAAATATTTTCTTGGGTAGAGAACATAATAAATTTTCACAAAAAAATAAAGTTTATAAAAATAACTTTGCAAAATATTTTTAAAATAAATAATATATTTTTTGTTAAAAAATTTATGAAAAATAATTCGAACAGTCAAAAAAAATTAATTCCTACAAAAAAAGTAATGAAATTCTCTTCCTTGGAAAATTTAAGATAAAATTAATTTTAAATCAAAATTATAAGAAATAATTTATTTAGATAATTCTAAGTAAAAAAATATTAAATCAAATTAAACTTAAGATATATATAAAAATTTAATCTAAGTATGATTTTGGAACTCATTCCTTCCTACCGAATTAATCAAAAACTTCCTAAAATTATTTTTTCATAATAATTTTCTAATTTGACCCTTATGATATCTAAAATATTAATTTAGTTCTTGATAATTTTTAAAATTTACAATTGTAATATTCGAACATGCAGAATTCTTCAAATTTTCTATTTGTTATTTTATTTTTTCATTTTCTATTTTTATTATGTCGAAATTCTGATTTTGCTAAAGTTCCTTTTAGTTCTTTGTTTTCTTTTAATAGTCTTTTATTATCATTTTCTAATTGACATGAATTTTTAGATAATATTTTAATAAATCTATATAACTGGTTAGGGGGTAGAGACCGTAACTGACTTACCTTGTCGATTTCGTTATCTGAAGCTCCCCCTGTAGTGATGCTTTCCTCTATTTTTGCTCCCCCTTCATCAATGATTTCGATACTCATTTCGGATGAACTTACTTCATCTTCTTCTTGGTGACTTGCCATCAACGCAAGTTCAGCGTGAGCTTCAATCTCTGACTCTGACGATATTTCGTTTCACATCACCTTTATGTTTCTGTGCTTTGTATGGGTCGACTTTTTGTCCTTCTCCTTATTATTCAATTTGGACAGTTATCTTTGACATACCCTTCTTCATCGCAATGATAGCATCTCACTTTTTTTTCTTTTAGCCTGCACTTGATTGAATTTATTAGTTTTAAATTTTTTTTTGAACTTTCTTACCATAAACGTGGTTTCATCATTGTCGAGAGATGTTTTGAAATTTGAATTGTTTATTTTTACCTTTAAGGCAATGTTCTATTTCGACTCCTTCTTTAGATATGCACATCTAGACTCATGATTTTCAAAAGTATAAAATAATTCTTCTAAATTACTTACCTTTAAGTCTCTAGAGATATAATATGCATCTACTAGAGTTTACCAGGTGTTCTGGGAAAAGCTTTAAGTGTAAATCTTAGCGAATCTCGATTGGTTACCTTTTCTCTGAGATTCATGTGTTCGGTAACTAGCTCGTTTAGTTTGGCGTGCAGTTGAAGAATTGTTTCACCTTCCTTTAGTCACAGATTCGTCGGTTGGTTCTAAAGTAAATCTCTTCTTGCAAGCTTGGCTTCGAAGGATCTTTCGTGGAGCTCCAAGAATTTTTCCCAGAGATCTTTTGTAGATTTGTAGACTCCAATTTTGTTTATCTCTTTAGGTGGTAGCATGCTTAATAGATGGAATTCTGTTTTTCCATTAGCCACGAACTCGGCTTGTTATTTCTTTGTACAGCTTTCTTCTTTCTTTAACTCACCATTGCTATTGGTAGGTACTGCAAAATCATTCTTCAAAATTAAAAATATATCAAAATCAATTTTAAAATATACCTCCATTTTCTTCTTTCAGTGGGTGAAGTCTCCCTCAAACTTTTGTGGGTGGATGCTTGTTCCAGCCATCGTCCTTGCTTCAGTTAGCGGTTAGTCCTTCTGAGGTAACCTTGCTCTGATACCAACTGTAGGTCCTTGCGGCCGACAAGAAGGGGGGTGAATTATCTTGGTTGGTAATTAGAGGATTGCTACTATGACGGAAATAAGCTCACTATGACAATCTCCTTCTCGAACAAAGCATCGGAGGCAGAGAAGCCTTGTACACAGAAATTAAGCTTGGAAGTGAAAAACAGAAAGAGATTTGAAATACAGAGCGTGTTATTTGAAAAGAGAAGACATGGCTCTATTTATAGCTCACTGGTCGAAACTGACCATTTGTTGATGTGGCACAGTCCGGGTGCCCCTAGCGTGGCAAATCTCATCTTCTCACAAACTACTACACAACAGACATGGGATACAATTTTATCGCCCTACAAATGATCGGATCCGCTTTGAGCGCTCAAACTCTTGTTGATGCTGATATATAGCACTGAGGAGTTGAGGCACCTCGGTTAGACTCTGGGCGCCCAGACAAGAGTCAACTTGTAGTTGACTTTTTGTCTGGGCTTCCGCTCCTATTCCTCTTACTTAGGTGATTTCGACCATCCGAAATTAGGCTCACCCAAACTCATCTTCAGGCATTCTAAAGCAATTTTTCTGCTCCGACTTCTCGTCCCTCGAAAATGTCGCGCGCTTCCTTCTCATCCGCCAACATACTCTTCGGTAACACCTTATCCCTCGGACGCACCAAGCTCGTCGACTCCTTCCCGTGCCCTCCTTCTCGTTAGTTGCGTCTCTTCCTCGACTTCTTGTGCTCCTAAGTTCCTGTACACTTAGACACAAGAATCAAAATACAATAGAACCTAACTTGACTTGGTTGATCACATCAAAATTACCAGAGGTACTTACAACTTCTTCCATGGTTCTCGCTCTAACATTCTGTTGGCTCTCTCTTAAGTGTGCGCAGAGAGGAAGGAAGCACCTGGAGCCCTTTTTTTTACCTTAACTCATCAACCCTTTTGCTAGTTCGAAGTCTCCTCCTGGTCAGCAGTAGAGCTACTTGCCCAACACGTCATCTCTACAGCTTCAGATAGGATCATACGCTAACTATAAGAAGACCTTGAACTGGAGGAGTCTCCAACCATGAATGAGTTTGTCACGTCACAGAGAATGGAGAGAGAGGAAAACATCAATAGACGGGCTAGGGAGAGGTCCCAACATAGTCACTCTGACGCTGAAGTTAATAAGTAGGTTGAATAATGGTAATCAAAGAACATTGATGAGGAATAATTAAGAGCAACCGGAAAAACTTACTTATGTTAGAGGCATATTGCTATAATAAGGTAACCATATTGTCATATTGCCCGAATTGCATGTTGCACCGACCAATTTCTGCGTACAGTGGGTGGAAACTGTTGGAACCCCAAGGTTGTTTTGATGTGATCAATAAGTTAAGTTAGGTCCTGTCGTGTTATAACCTTATGTCTAAGTGTGCAGGAGCTTAGGAGCACAAGGAGTCGAGCAAAAGACGCAACTAGCGAGAAGGACGGCACGGGAGGGAGCCGACGGGCTCGGTGCGTTTGAGGTACGAGGCCTGCGGAAGAGTACGCGGGCGGACGATAAGGAGGCGCGCGACGTTTCCGAGGGACAAGAAGCCGGAGCGGAAAGTTACTCGAGAAGGCCAAAATTGGGCTCGGGTGAGCCTTATTTCGGTTGGTTGAAATCATCCAAGCGAGCGGAGCCGGAGCGGAAGACCCGGACCGAGGCGAGCAGCACCGGAGCAGAGGGCCCGGGCCAAAAGTCAACTTGGTTGACTTTAGTGGTCCGGATGCACGGATCCATTCTGGGCTCCCAGAGCGATTCTGGGTGCCCGGAGTTGGATTTTGACCAGGATCGCGTAAATCGTGATCTGTTGCGAAGGGGATAAAAGTTTATCCCCTTCCAGGCGCCTGGAACCCTTCTATACGCCCTGACCAAGGCTATAAATACAACCTTGGTCCATAAGGTCTTCATCAACTCAAGAATTCTGTATTCCAATACTTGTGCACTTCCTTGTTAGTTTAGCTTCTGTTTTGTGCGCTTTCACTGCTGTAAGAGGTTTCTCCGCCTGAAGGAGATATTGATGCGACATTTTCCTTGGATTAACAACCTCCTCGGTTGTAACCAAGTAAAAACCCTTTGCCTCTTCTTTTACTTTCTGTTTAGTTAATTTATTTATTTATGCAAGTGTTCTGTTGAAAGTTCGAAAAGAGTTGTTTTTATTTTCGCAAAGCTATTCAACCCCCCTTCTAGCCGGCCGCTACGATCCAACAAAAACATCCAATATACTGGCTGCGTAGAGAATATTTCAGTGATTCTCTGACGACGGGCATTATACGTGGCCTTAAAAGACCTATCGGGTTGATAGGCCAAACGACTGACAAGCTGTTATCTCGTAATGGTGGGCCTTTCAAGCTTTTTAAGCCTTGATGGGCTATGGTGATGTTCCTACAGCGACCATAACCTTTCATGTTATCCAATCAGACCTCACTCCTAATCAAGACTGATTGAATAAAAGGGACTAGGTACTAGTGTAGTTTAGATGACTTTCGACTACTCAATCTATCCGGCGGTTGTCATCTACTTAGCCAGAAAGTCCGATCAAACCTAGAGGACCCCATGTCTAATTGGTCGTGGAGTTCGATCGGACTTGAGGGGAGAGATTTGGCCCATCAGGCTCTTAGGTCAACCATTGAAAAGCATCCGCTCAATTCCTTACAAGAAAACCTTTCCTTAGCTCGTCAAAAGTAGGGGTGGCAATTTTTGACCCGACACGAAAACACGACCCGAACCGAACACGAAAAAATCATGTTAGGGTTGGGTAGTTTCGGGTTCGGGTCGAAATCGGGTCGACCCATTTGACCCAATTAATAAACAGGTCGGGTTCGGGTCAACCTGAAATGACCCAATTACAACCCGTGAACTCGTTTATAAATAATTATAAATTTAAACTAAAATTATAAATTTAAAAAAGTTAAAAACCCTAAACATAGAGATATGTTATGTTATTGATTGCAATGTTGCTATGACTTATCATTTATGATATGAATTTTCAATTTGTGTAGATAAATGTTATTTTTAATTTTTAATTAAATATACAAATTTTATTTAATGAATTCAGGTCATATTCGGGTCAAACGGGTCAAACGGGTCGAACGAGTTAAACGGGTTAAACGGGTCAAACGGGTCGGGTTCGGGTCAAGTGCAAATAAACAGATCAGGTTCAGGTTGAATATTTTGACCCGAATTAATAATCAGGTCGGGTTCAGGTTGTCATTTACCAACCCGCCAACCTGTCAACCCAAACCTGTCAACCTGAACCCGAACCGAATTGCCACCCCTAGTCAAAAGACCTCGAGGGTTTCAAGTGGTCTTTGGCCAAGTAGGGATTATCTCCTTACTCCACTATTCTTGATGGGTTATCAATCTTTATGAATAGGCTCAAGATCTAAGTTGACCCCCTTTTAACTTTGACCACTATATCATCCAATATTCTTGACTTCAATACCCATTTGGGATGCCCCACTCTACTCACCGTATCATTAATATTCACAGGTGAAATTACGTTATGAATAAAACAATCACCCTTATGAGATTATTCATGAAGAAATTGCATGAATAATCCTATCAAAAGTATGACACTTGAAAGTAGTGTGATAACTAATTAGACTTAAGTGTGACATTTATGTATGAAGTATCTTACTTGTAAACTCTTAAAAAAAATACGTTATCAATGTCGTCAAACTAGTCATGCTGTAGTATTGCTAAATTTGCAATGCTTGATCATGGATAACTAGAAATATTTAAAAACGTCAGTGCTATAATCTTATGCAATTTAAGTGTACAACTTCATGATTAAGTTTGTCATTTTTAGTAAAATTAAAGTTTTGATAGATTTATGATTTTAACTAAGATTTGTCTTGCTAACGTGGAATCCAACTCACATCCAAAGAAATGTGTTGGGCAAAAATAAAAAAGGTGGCTTTTTTTTTTATTAAAATTGTTAAAAGGGATTAATCATCAATGCCCATCCGGCCTTTTAAAGGGACCTCATATTTTTGAAAGGGGATAAATCAAAAGGATATTTGTCCTAATGTAACACTCTTTACATGGAAATAATAATTATAAATTATAATTGTTATATATTGTAACATCTATCATTCATAATTACTATGATAAGTGTTAATATAAGTGTCATATACGATTTCATTTGTACATATGCGATTAAATCTAAATTGTAGTTGTTACAACATAGACATAGATGGTTAACAACACCCCTCTCAATTTTCGTATGGGGGTATTGAAATAAAGGGCAAATGGAGGGAAATAACACGGTCACCCACTCTTAACGTAAACACACATCTTTCGTCTTCCAAATATGAAATTTCTGATTCTGTCTAGTCCCCAACGTGCTACTTCTTTGAGTTTTCCACTGAGTTGGGTTCCCCGAGCTCTCTACTCAAAGTGGTCTGCCGAACTTTCCATTCAATTCGGGTTCCATGAGCTCTCTAAGTTTAACAGGGTATTCTCGAGCATACAGTGACACTTTTGTCTCATCCTTGTCGAACTTCATTATCTTTACTCTGATCAATACCATTGATAAATACAGCTGAAGCATCTGATCATCAATATCTCCTTGAGCAATGACGTTTACGTACACTCACTTTAATGCTATCATCTGCATTCATGAAAGTATTAAATGAAGTCATCCACTCTTAGTTTTTTTTACTCTCCTTGAACGAGAAATAGAAGAAGAGAAGCAATTCGTAGGAATCTGCAACCAAAATTAATGGTTTCTGCTGCTCTAGTTGGCCAAAAGCTCCTATAATTTTAGTCATAGTTCTCCACTCTCTCAGTATCAAGGACAGCTTGATTTCCACACTTAAAAAGATATAATTTTTTACAATAATTAAGAGCACTAATCCAACTGCTTTATGTAAAGTTAATTTTCATAAACTAAATCTCCCCAAAATAGAGGAAACTGAAGTAATGAAAATAATGTAAAGGAGAAATTAAAGCACCCAAAGGATTGAATATAATCCCTTCACGATCTGGGCTTTATTATAGTAAAGATTGTGATATTCCCATACTTTGGATAGCTGCAACCTGTTATGATTAATACTATACTTTATGCCTAATGACTCTCATTGCTTCATTTACAATGTCCACTCAAGAACATAAAGAAAATAATCTAGTGTGGAGTCTATTTAATTTATTAACAAATTAATATTCTTGAGCCCACGGATTGGAAATGCTCAGAATAGTCACCCAGGAAGGAAGGATAAGTTTGCTTGGGCATGCATATGAGTCAAGTCTTGTTAAATTTTATGATGTTTAAGTTCGTCAAGTCAAGTCAAATTTAAATTTAAAATGAAATTATTTAAGCTCGAGACTCTTAATTAAGCTTGTTTGATTATTTAAAAATTTTAATTTTTTTTAAACATTAAATATATTTATGTATTTAAATTTATTTATTTAATTAATTTTATATTAATTAAACGAACACACATAAACCAAATCGAACACTAGTAAGTTTACTCATGGATGTTCGAATCATTTATTGCCTACTAATTATATGGTAGGAATAAATATTACATTCTTTGCACTCAATACCCAGCCACTTGAAAAGAATAACAATGATGATAATATTGTTAATGATAATAATAAAACGGTGAAAAATAAACCTGAAAACCAGGCAGTTTCTTTTTCCCTCCAAATGGCAAAAGACAAGAAACAAAATGCAAAAAGGCAAAAGGCAAAAGGGGGAACGGTTTTACGTTCTGCCGTGCGTGGCAGCGCTCCTTAAATAGCCGGAGCCACGACACCTCGTCTCCCAGAAAGCATTGAGTCGGAGCAGATGGGGAGGCTTTCTAAGCCCTTGGTGGAGGTTCTAATCGCTCTCGCCGCGGTGATCGGCATCGGCTTCGCGCTGCTGCAGTGGTTCCTGGTCTCCAAAATCAAGCTCTCCGAGCAGCCGGCGAAGGGGGGGAAGAGCAAGACGGACGACGGCGTCTGCGATGACGACGAGGAAGGACCCGAGGGATTCGAGGCCGTCCGAAAGTGCTCTGAGATTCAGAATGCCATCACCATTGGTGAGTGCTTCGTCTCTGAATTCCTTTCTATTTATGGAATGCCGAAACCTAGGAGGGGATTCTAGTCGACAAAATCGTAGAACTTCCATAGAGTACAAGAAAGTTCGGTTTTTTTTTTTTTTTTTTCCTCTTCTGCGTTATAACATAAATGCAAGAATAGTTCAGTAAAATTCCAAGGCGGTTAAAATTCTGATGATCTACTTCTTGTTTATCTGATCAGAAGAATTTAAAATTATTCTTGACACTTCGTGGTATTGAGGTAATTGGATTTATTTTCTTTTAAAGATGGTTCCAATATACTGAAACTGCTATATGAGTACTTTAGGTTCCTAGCTGCTTTGAAGAGGTGTTTGATTTCTTGTTGATTTTTTAAATTACTGTTAGTTTTTTATTATTAGTTTATACTAAATTTATTTTTGTTGATCTGGGTTAAAATGATTGTTACTCCCTTTGGCACAATCCAGTTTAGTCACCTGCTATCTTATTTCTCCAATTATGTTCTTTCTTTGGGTTCACATGCAGAATTCATACCCTTTCTTTGGGTCAGTTTCTTGAAAACATTATTTGAAAAAAAAAAATATTTTAAACAGTTTCTTAGTATTTAGTTTAATAGAAAATTATGCAATTTTTTTTTATGATAGAACTTTAAAGGAAAATGACCTGTGGATGACATTTTCTTTACTCATCCTTTAGCAAATTTAGAAAAGAGTATAAATCATTTTCTCTATCCATCCATAAGCTTTTCACTTTATTAATAAACTTTTCTATGTCCTCTGCTCTCTATCCTCTTTTATATAAGTTGATCGGGGCTAAACAACCAATTGGTTTGGATAGGATGTTTGGGTTTGATCTGGTGGCTGATCAATCTGAGTGGGCTACGGAAGCCAGGTTGAGTAGTTTAGGCAAGCCAGATGAGCAAAACAAATTGCCTTATACGTCAGATGAGTTAGGCCGATTCAATCGGTCCACATGGGTAAGGTAGTCCACAAGCCGAACTAGATTGATGAGCCAGCCGGTTCAGTTAGGCAAAGTGGGTTGGTTGGGCTAATTGGATTGGATGGATGAGTCAATACAGTCAGGTGAAATGAGCTATCAAATTGTTTAGTCCACTTAGCTTGCTCAATTGAACCAACCTTCAGAAAGGGAAAATATTTTCCTATATATATACACCAAAAGAAAAAAAAAATCTAACAGATTTTAGTAAAACATCCAGACAATAGAAAATAATCTATTTTGCTAGAAAATATTTTTCACAGGTACGTTATTTAAGGTCGCGTATAATGGATCCTTCTCCGGGACCCCATATGACGGGAGCTTGGTACACCGAGCTGCCCTTACGTTATTTATTTCATCTAAGCATAAGTTTCCATATATTATTAATTTTTTATCAAAAGAATAAACGTAGACGTAATAAATGATATAGAAAATAGGCAACCAACACAAAGCCAGAATCACATAAATTTACATGGAAAATCCTAGATGGAGAAGAATTCACTACATCGAAATCAGTATAAGAGAAAAGTTACAGTGCTTCACATCACATAATCTAACAACAAAATCCTAATTGTACATATGTGTGTGAGAGGGAGACCTAATTACCTTTTCGAGTCAGGTCCATGAGAATTTGCATCATACACTCTTAACAATCTTTACCCAAGCAATGCTATTTAGTCACCAAATTATCAGAAAGATTACCGTGAGTATTGACTTTGCTCTTAACAATATCACCATTAGAAATTTTCTCTATAGTTCTCCTTCAAACAACGAGACCCTCTTCTTGAGCCTCACATCTAACTACAAGATGTTTCACTTGATCTCCTTAAAAATAAAACACCATAAACTTCATTCAGATTAAGAGTTTATCACAACTATAAAATAGTGTATTTGAAAGTTGAATGTGAAGAATGCAATGAACACAACAGGATTAATCTAAATCTCTTTCATCATATTTAACCTCTATGTTTCCCATTTATGAATGACTTCCTTGAAGACGATTAAGTGATCTTCTGAAGATGTACCTTTTGCCAAATGGTAAGAATATAGTCGTTGCTTCAAGTGCAATTTATTGGTTTGAAGATGAATTTGTCTTGCAAATGCTCCAACTTTAACCATAATGTAGTGGTAGTTTTCTCATTTAAAACATCTTGCAATATTTGATTTGACGATGAAGATGAATTTGGGATAGGGACTTTCAATCCTTGCATTGATTTTCTTTTGGTGACCAACTTGAGGGCATCTTTTCAAACCCTAATAGTGCATCATCCAAAATCTATTTGTGTAGGCACAACCTTCATCTTGAACTGCTATAGCAAAAATCAAGTGTTGTAATCCAATAGTAGAATATAATAATTCATGGTTGACGTAATTGTCAACGGTAGATTTATGTTCTATTTCATGGTTTAAAGTGTCGTGCTGAGATGGTTGAAACGGGCGAAACATTTCGTTCCGCTCGGCGACCGACACCGGCACGATCTTGGCACCAGACCCACGACAGGTGCGACGTGTTGCACGACCCCGTGGTCACAGTGGAGGGGTCACTCGACCCTGTGATGACAGTGGAGGGGTTGCATAACCCTTCCGCTGTCACCGCGGAGGCATTGTGCGACCCTGCAATCACTACAGAGGAGGCGCACGACTAACGTGGTCGCGCTGAAAGAGTCACGCAATCCCCGCGACCATGGCTGGTCGGGCAACCCGCGACAATGCCAAAGTCATGTGGGCTCGCGAGTGGTGTCAGATTTTAGATTTTTTAATTAAACTTAGGTTAATTATTTTAATCAACTCCTAGCTATGATGGAGATAATCTAAATAGATTTTATTAAACCATAATAAAATTATCTAATTAATTTTATATTTCATTTATTTTAATTTAAAAATTATAATAAATTTTTTTTTTATTTATTTATCTATTTTCATATCTTTTCCTTTTTTTTAAAGATTATTTTTTTTATATTATTTATTTTTTAAATATTTATGTTAAATATTTTAGTTTTTAATTAATATATTTTATATTTAAAAAATACCGAAACTATATCGGCACGGCACGATACGGTACCGAAATCGTATCATTCTGGTCCAGGACCGAAACCTCGGTACGAGTCAAAATTTTAAACCTGGGTTCTATTACCAATTTGTAACAAAATAATATTGAAAATAAACCACCAGCACAAGTAAAAAATACATAAATTCACATGGAAAACCATAAACAATAATAACAACCAAGCCTTATCCCATTAGGCGAGGTCGTCATCTATATATATCCTTTTACATCATTGGACTCTATCCCCTACTATATCAACATTTATATTTAAATAAATTTTATTTTGTTTTACAACATCTATATTTAAATAAATTTTATTTTGTTTTATTGTTACTAAGTTTTCTTTGGTCTTCCTCTTACTCATTTAGTGTGCATATTTGTCATAGTTTCACATTGCCTAATTGGAGTATTTATTGGTCATTTAATACATGCTCGTATAATCTTAAATGTATCTCAGAGTTTTCCCTCAATAAGTGCAATCCTGCCTTTTTTCTCTAATGTTTTCATTTTTTATCATGTCCATCCTTTATCTCCGCACATCCACCTAAATATCCTCATCTCTACGACTCTTATCTTCTGCTCATGTGATTGAGTCATAGCCCAACATTCAAGGTTCTAAAATTCGTTAGGAGCTAGTAAGGCGCCAGATTAGCGCCTAGGCTGCCTAGGCGGGGGCTATGCGCCACTAGGCGGATTCCATTAACATAAATTACATAATAAATCACGTACTATAACTCCAACACAATAACATCAAATTTAAAATGAGTTCAAAATTATATAACTAATAAAATATCACATATTTATTCTACTTCTTTTCCATAATTTTCAACAATGTGTTCTTCATCGGACACAAACTCAATATCATCATTGTGATCCTCCTCTTTTTCTTCTCAATTGTTGAACAACTTAATATTGTTAGAAAAAATAATTAAATATAGTTTTCTTTAAAGAAAATTGATCTATCATTAACTCGAATTAAAATTGAAACATCATAATTATATAAAATATTTATTTATTTATTTAAATAAAACATATTTAAAATAGTAAAAAAATATTAGAATATCAATTAAATAGTATAAAAAAATATAAAATAATTAAAAAATATCAGAATATAAATATGATTTATTAGAATTTTTAGAACTTCGCCCATAACGAACCAGTCATGGCCGGTCCTAAGCCTGGATGAAGCAAGAGGGTCGTGTTAGATTGCTAGCCAGAGTTAAAACTATGGTAAATGTTCAATTAATGAATCCATTAAGTTATTGTGCTAATGTTAGGTTGTTCCTTGAAAGGAAAGTGTTGCAGGGTCCGATTGTAACGTCTTGACAAGGACCGTCACATCTCAAGAACTCAGGTATAGTGCTAAGTATGCAAGAGTTCACGTTGAAATGTTTGACTATAACGTATCGGTAAGGACCGCTACATCTCTATGAGAACTTGAGTGTAGTGTTAAATAGGCAAGAATTCTTACATCATAGGTTGGATAAGAACAAATATGATACGAAAACTAATAGTCTAAGATTTGGAACATGAAACATAGAAACCCTCATTGGTAAATCAATGGAGGTAGTAGATACGATGATTAGAAAAATTAGTATTTTGTGTATACAAGAGATAAAATGGGTAGACAAGAAGAAAAGATGATAGAGAACTCAGGTTTTAAGTTATGGTACATAGGAAAAAGTAAAATAAGAAATAGAGTGAGTATTATTGTAGATAGTTCGTTAAAGGATGAAGTTGTAGTAGTTAGAAAAGGGGATAGAATTATAACCCTTAAGATAATAGTGGCGAAAGAAATTATGAACATAATTAGCGTATATGTACCGTAAGTAGGATTAGATGAAGCTACCAAATCAAGATTTTAGGATTACTTAGATGAACTATTATAAAACATTCCGCCAAATAAAATAATTTTAATAGAAGGTGATCTAAATGAGCATGTTGGAGTGAAAAATGAGGAATATGAGAGGAGTACATGGGGGTTATCGGTTTGGAATAAGAAATGAAAAAGGGAAAACTATATTAGATTTTGCGATAGCATATGACCTTATATTAGCTAATACGTTTTTTAAGAAAAGAGAAGAACACTTAGTCACATTTAAAAGTGGGAATAATAAATCGCAAATCGACTTTCTTATGGTTAGGAAGAAGGATAGAAAGATTTGTAAATATTGCAAGGTCATCCTTAGAAAAAGCTTAACTACCTAGTATAAGTTAATAGTTTTGGATATATACCTCAAACATAGTATAAATAGAAAGAAAATATATATGACTCATAAAATTAAGTGGTGGAAGTCAAAGGATGGGAAGTAAAATATATTTAAGGAGAAGGTAGAAATACAAGTATTAGGTAAAATATACAGTGACTCTAATATGATATGGTATAAGATGGAATCAAAGTTGAAAATAGTAGCTAAGAGTATATTCAGTGAGTTAAAGGGACATGCACCACTAAGTAAGGAATCTTGGTGGTGGAATGAGAAAGTACAAAAGAAAGTGAAGGAAAAATGAATAGCTTATAAGAAATTATATATTTGTAAGAACGAGGAAAACTTAAAAAAATATAGAATAGTCAAAAAGAGTCTAAGAAAGTAGTGAATGAAGCAAAGAATGAAACTCTTAGAACGATTATATCAAAAATTGAATACAAACGAAGGGGAAAGAGACATTTATAGAATAGCTAAAGTGAGAAAAAGGAAGACAAAAGATCTTATCCAAATAAAATGTATTAAAGTTAAATGTAATAGAATACTAGTAAGTAGTAAACGATGGAGAAATAAAAGAGCGGTAGATTGAGTATTTTCATCAACTTTTTAATGAAGGTTTAGGTGACTAGCTTAACTTAAGTAATTTAAGTAGATCAAATGAGTATAGAAATTTAAATTTTTATCGTAGAATTCAAACATTAAAAGCAGAACAGGCTTTAAATGGAATGCACAATGGAAAAGTTTTTGAACCAGATGATATTTCGATAGAGGTATGGAAGTGTTTAGGGAAACAAGGTATTGAATGACTTATAAAATTATTTAACATGATATTGAAAATGAAAAAAATGTCTGATCAATGGAGGGTAAGCATTCTAGTTCCCTTATATAAGAACAAGGGAGACATATAAAATTGTACAAACTATAGGGGTACTAAACTAATGAGTCATACCATGAAACTTTGGAAAAAAGTAATAGAAAAATGATTAAGAAAGGAGACCTCGGTTATCGAAAATCAATTTAAGTTCATGCCTGGAAGATCGACAATAAAAGCTATACATTTTCTTAGACAACTAATTGAAAAATATCTGGACCAAAAACAAGATCTACACATGATATTCATTGACTTAGAAAAAGATTATGATAGAGTCCCAAGAGAAATTATATGGAGAATTCTAGAAAAGAGAGATATTAGTGTAACATATATTGAACTAATTAAGAATATGTATGAGGATGTAACGACCAGAGTAAAGATTTCAGGTGGAGTAACTAAAGCATTTCAAATAAAGATAGGATTACATCAAACATCATTTCTAAGTCCCTATCATTTCATATTTTATGGATGAACTCACTGCACACATTCAAGACATAGTACCATGGTGCATGTTATTTGCAGATGATATTTTTTTGGTAGATGAAACACGATAAGGAGTAAATTTTAAACTGAAATCTTGACAGGAAACACTAGAAAGAAAATGTTTTAGGCTTAGTAGAATAAAGATAAAATATATGAAATTTAAGTTTAATAATAATAGTAGACGTAATAAGACAATTGTTAAGATAGGAGATGATGAGTTGTCGGAACCGAGATGTTTAAATATTTATAATCATTTTGCAAAACGATGGAGGGATTGAGAGAGATGTCTTACATAGAATACAAGTAGGATGGTTGAAATGGAGAGCGTCGAGTGTTTTATATAACCGTAAAGTACCTCTAAAACTTAAAACAAAGTTCTAGAAAATCACAGTTAGACTTGCTATATTATATGAAGCTGAATGTGGGCTATGACTCGAGCACATGAGCAGAACATGAGAGTTATAGAGATGAGGATGTTAAGGTGGTTGCGTGGATATACGAGGATGGACATAATAAGAAATGAGAGCATTAGAGAGAAAGCCAGAATTGTATCTATTGAGGAAAAACTCCGAGAGACACGTTTAAGATGGTATGAGCATGCACTTAGACAACCAATAAATGCTCCAGTTAGGCAATGTAAAACTATGACAAACACACATATCCAACGAGAAAGAGGAAGACCAAAAAAGACTTGGTTAGCAATAATAAAATAAGATAAAATTTATTTAAGTATAGACGATGATATAGTAGGAGATTGAGATAGAGCTCAATGGCATAAAAGGATCCATATAGCCGACCATACCTAGTGGGATAAGACTTGGTTGTTGTTGTTGTATTAGAATTTTTAAATAAAATTTAAAACAATAAAAAATAATTCATAATATCAATTAATAAAATTTATTTATTTTTTAAATTTTAAATATATTTTTTATATATTTTATTGTGATAATTTAGTTAGGGGCTATGAAAGTCTATTTGAAATATCACACTTCAGTTGGGAACTGTTTGAATTAATTATTTTTTTTTCGGTAATCGGAATGCAACATCGCGTGTTGGTCCCACGAGGCGACACCAGAAGCGTCTTGCGACCCTTTCGGCGGCCCAGAGGCATCTCGCAACGCTTTCGGCGACGCGGAGGCATCCTGCCATCAACGCTCGCATGCAATTCTTTCATGGTGATGCACGGATGATGCACGCTTTTGCCTAGGATGATCGCTTAACTTTTTCGGTACGGTTGGCGGTTGCCTAACGCCTAGATGGTGCTTGCCTAGCCCACAATTTAGAACACTGTCAACATTCAACTCCATATAACGTAGCAGGTCTAACCGTTGTTTTGTAGAACTTCCTTTTAAGTTTTAGAGGTACTTTACAATCACATACACGTGATGCTCTCCTTCATTTCAATCATCTTGCTTGTATTTTACATAAAATAAGTCTCTCAATCTCTCCATCCTTTTACAAAAATAATCTTAAATACTTAAAGCTCTTAGTTACAAACTCGTCATCTCTTATCTTAACAATTGTCTCATTACATCTAATATTGCTATAGTTGAATTATATATATTATGTCTTACTTTATTAAGCCTAAAACCTTTCACTCCTAGTGTTTCCCGCTAAGATTCGAGTTTAACATTTACTCTTTCATGTGTCTCATCTATCAAAACAATATCCTCCGTAAACAACATACACTATGGTATCGTGTCTTAGATGTGCCTAGTGAGTTTATCCATGATTATTGATTAGTGAAAAAGATAAGGAGTTGATCCTTGATGTAATCTTATCTTTATAGGAAACACTTCAGTTAATCAACCTAAAATCATTACTCTTATCATTACATTCTCATACATATACTTAATTATTTCAATATGCACACGTTAACACCTTTCTTTTCTAGAACTCTCCACATAATTTTCCTTATAACTCTATCATAAGCTTTTTCAAGGTCGACGAATACCATATGTAAGTCTTGCTTATGTTCCCAATACTTTTTAATTAGTTGTATGAAAAGATGTAAATCCAAATTAATTTTTGGTCACTATGGTCTTCTTTCTTAGTCTTTTTTCTATTGCTCTTTCTCAAGGTTTCATAGTATGAGCCATTAGCTTAATACCCCTATAGTTCAGACAATTTTGTATGTCTTCTTTGTTTTTATATATGGGGACTTGAGTACTTATTCTCCATTAGAAATGTTTTCGTTTTCAATATCAGATTGAATAACTTCATAAGTCATTCAATACCTTGCTTCCCTAGTTACTTCCATACCTATATTGGAATATGTTCAACTACTTTTCTATTTTGTATCCCATTCAATGTCTGTTCTACTTCTGAAGTTTGAATTATATAATAAAAATTTAATTTTTTATACTCCTCTGATTTGCTTAAATTACCTAAGTTGGTCACCTAAACTTTCATTAAAAAGTTGATGAAAAAAATCTCTTATTTTCATTAAGTTTTATTTTCTTATCTTTAAGTAATACCCTATTCATTCATCTTTAATGCATCTTATTTGGATAAGATCTCTTATCTTCCTCTTTCTAGTTTTGACTATGTTATAAATATCTCATTCCCCTTCTTTTGTATTCAGTTGTCGAAATAAGCATTCAAAAGTTTTATTCTTAGCTACTGTATACTTTTTAAAAGTTTTCGTTATTCATACAAATATATAATAACTTATTGGTTGTTCGTTTTTCATTTTCTCTTGTACTTTCTCATTTCACCACCAAGATTCTTTACTTGGTAGTGCAAATCCGTTTGACTCTCTTAGTATATTCTTGGCTACCATTTTCAACTTTAATGTCATTTTATCCTAAGTTGTATTCGAGTAACTATATATTTCTCCTAATATTTGTAGTCATACCCTCTCTTTGAATATGTTTTGTTTCTTATCCTTTAATTTCCACCACTTAATTTTAGAAGTCGTGCACGTTTTCCTTCTATTGATACTCTGCTTGAGGCTCATATCCAATACTATTAACCTATGTTGGGTAGTTAAGTTTTCTCATAAATATTTCTATCATTCTCCCTAATTAATTTGCGACTTATTATTCTCACCTTAAATGTAACCAAGTGTTCTTCTCTTTACGTGGAAAATCATATATGAGTAAAATCTACAGGTAGAGAAGAATAATTCATTATATTGAAATTGGCATAAGAGGAGAGTTGGCTTTGCATCACATCACAATGACATAACAATAAAATCTTAATTGCATATATGTGTGTGAGAAACCTAATTACCTTTTCTGGTGAAACCCAACAAAATTTGGAATAAGTTGTAACAATAAATATATTGGTAAAGAATGACATTTTGAGGAACTAAACCATATATGTGTTAATTTTTTAGAAAGGGGTATGAGACATGTGCTTGACAGCAATAGATATTGTTGACAGAGGTTGATATAGTTAGATTTTGAACTTTGATATTTAGACATAGGACCTCCTGCTCCGATTCCATAATTTATCCACAAGATCAAACTGTTTGACAAGAGATCAATTTATATTCTTAACGATATGATAATCTAATTAATCTTCATTTAGCAATCTAGAAATTAGACATAAAAAGTTAAAACTCCAATTCTGTCCTTGTGCAAGGAACTCAATCCTTAAGATTGTTAACTTGTGTCTGCATACCTTGATTTGGAGATTGTTTTTCGTATTTCTTTGATTCCTTTTGGTAAATATTTGCTGCATATTTTTTCCTTTTGGTAAAAACTTGGGTTCTTGACCTGTTCAACAAAACACATTATTATCTGTGTGAAATATTTATCTGAAGAATAGTAAGTTGTCTTTATATACTTTTCATTACCGTGCATGTAGCGTCAGAATTACCGAAACTCCTATTGTTTTAAGCTTTACTGCAATGTTTAGTTCCATACAGCTATCATTTCTAATTTGAATTATAATTGTGCGTTTGTTTCTGGTTCCTTTTTCTGATTATGAAAACAAGATAGAGAGAGAGAGAGATTATATGTACAGGTAAAGGAAAATAAAAGTTTCATACACAGTTTAATCCCTTATAGATTCTTCAGATTTAGCATTGATCAATCAGATATAGCATTTTCTTATCATAGTGAATACCATGTTACACAAAACAGCGCATTTTTATAGATTTGTACAGAAAGAATTAGTTCCTGGAAAGTCTAGGCAGTACTTGAAGCAAGAATTGAGACTAAGTGGTTATTCAAAAAAAAAAATAATAATAATAAATAAAAACTACAACAGCAACAAGTAGAAGTAAAATTATCTTTCAACAGCCATAGTTTTGCAAGGCAAATATTAGCTGAAAGATTGTTAGAAAATTTATCACTAGTTACTCAATGCTTTTGCTGCTAACCACAACATTCATGCAATAACAATTTAATGCATATATGCTATGCTTATCTTGTAATTGTCTGATTTGCAGGCATCTTAGTAGGGCCCACAACTATTTGCTAGTTAGTGTCTTAGTCCTTTTGTTGTCTTTCTGATAATTAGCAATGCCATTGTTCCTACAGGTGCTACTTCATTTCTCATCACTGAATACAAGTATCTTGGAGTTTTCATGCTTGTTTTTGCTATTATGATATTTCTCTTCCTTGGATCGGTGAGAAGCTATAGCACTCACTCTCAGCCCTGTCACTACAACAAGAATCAGATGTGCAAATCGTCCTTGGCAAATGCTGTATTCAGCACATTGGCTTTCCTTCTTGGCGCTCTAACTTCAGTTCTTTCGGGTTTTCTTGGGATGAAAATTGCAACTTTTGCTAACGCCAGAACAACTCTGGAAGCAAGAAAAGGTGTTGGAAAAGCTTTTTCTGCAGCCTTCAGGTCTGGTGCCGTCATGGGTTTCCTTCTTGCATCCAGTGCGCTCCTTGTTTTATATATCACAATCAATTTGTTCAAGATATACTATGGGGATGATTGGGAAGGTCTCTATGAGTCAATTACAGGTTATGGGCTAGGTGGTTCCTCAGTGGCGCTCTTTGGTAGAGTTGGAGGAGGTATATACACTAAAGCAGCAGATGTTGGTGCTGATCTTGTTGGCAAAGTTGAAAGGAATATTCCTGAAGATGATCCAAGAAATCCAGCAGTAAATTTCTACACATACATTTTCGTTTAGGGCCTTCCCTAGTAATTCTTTGTAGATCATTTAGGAGTAACAACCTTTTTTGATATGAAAACGATTGATAAATCATATTCTAGCATTCCAAGCTTACAAAGACCCTTCCAGTTTTTCTTGTAGTGTTCTAATCAGGATTTGTGCCCTTACATACAGGTGATTGCAGACAATGTGGGTGACAATGTGGGAGATATTGCAGGCATGGGCTCTGATTTGTTCGGATCTTACGCAGAGTCATCTTGTGCCGCGCTTTTTATGGGTGCAATCTCTTCGTTTGGCCAAACTCATAACTTCTCAGCAATGTCTTACCCTCTGCTGATCAGCTCAATGGGCATCATTGTTTGTTTGCTCACCACCTTGTTTGCCACCGACTTCTTTGAGATCAAAGATGTTAAGCAAATAGAACCTGCATTGAAATGGCAATTGATCATCTCCACAGTCCTCATGACTGGAGGAATTGCCATTGTTAGCTTTGTTGCACTACCACCGAAATTCACTCTTTACGATTTTGGTAACCAGAAGATTGTGAAGAATTGGTGAGTTCTTGTTATTATTAGTTGGATCGATGCTGCTATTATATTAATGGTCTGTTAATGTTTATCCTAATCGCTACTATGATTAATCCTGTCCCAAGCAATTTAATGCCAATCCCTATATGAAACTAAACAATTTTGCTCGGATACATTCATACTTATATATGTCTAGTCTGTGCTAATTTTTTACTCTGCAGCTGGACTGTAACTTTTCTCTTCTCAATTAATTTTGTCAGTTGCTTGTATCAGGCACCTTTTCTTCTGTGTATCGGTGGGGCTTTGGGCAGGTCTCATTATTGGTTACAGCACTGAGTATTTTACAAGTAATACATACAAGTGAGTTATTTTTCAAATTATGAGCATGAGTTGTTTTCAGAACTTGCTTAATTTTTACTCTAACATATATATATATATATATTGCTATTTTCACTGAAAGCTATATCAATTTTACAGACCAGTTCAGGCTGTCGCAGATTCTTGTCGAACAGGGGCAGCCACTAATGTCATCTTTGGTCTGGCTTTGGGATATAAATCAGTCATCATCCCGATATTTGCCATTATTGTAGCGATTTTTGTTAGCTTCAGCTTGGCTTCCATGTATGGAGTTGCGGTTGCAGCTTTAGGAATGCTTAGCACAATAGCCACTGGCCTCGCCATCGATGCTTATGGACCCATAAGTGACAATGCCGGTGGAATTGCTGAGATGGCTGGGATGAGTCACAGTATTCGTAAGAGAACTGATGCTTTAGACGCTGCAGGCAACACCACTGCTGCCATTGGCAAGGTAATGCGAAATAGCTACCAATTTCATAGCAAAGTAAAGCTTCCTCTTTCTACTTCACATAGTAACAAGCTTTTTCTTACAAGTGTTAGAACTAAGGTCTCAATGGGTTTAGCCTAGGTCAGGTAATTTTTGTGTCGTGCATGTGCTGATGATATAGTCCATAGTAGATAGTAGGCTCCTCTTGTAGTAAAAAGAGAAATCATCATCTTAACAATCCCTCCAAGATAATTTCACAAACTCTGAAATGGGATAAATTATCGGTGCATTTATCCTACCACAGCAGCCTTTTGACTATAGGCTCCTGTTGATAGAGGCCTGAGTGACATATGTTTGTGTTGGTTAAGACCCGTGGGCCAATTAGTATTTAATTATTTTTATACATAACAAAAAATCTAAAAACATTTAGACAATAGAAGAAATTCAAGACCTCAATACCTACATGTTAACAATATTACATTTTCAATTTAATATGCATAAGTTAATGCAATATGAATATTATAACTCAAATGTGTATAAAAATATTACATTTTAAATTTGATGAAAAATATTTATATTTGTGATCTAAACATAACCTTTTGCTCTTCTACTTGAGCTGCCTAACTGAACTACCAACTTACCTTCTTTTAGAAAGATCATGATCAACACATCAACACAGATCTACTTATTTTGTACTTATATTTATTTATCCTATGTGAGATAGAGATGTGTAAATTGTATCATGTTTAGCTTAGTTCTACTATATCACTTGAATCAATTTTGTCTGTCTCATGCTAAGAGCTGCCTTTATCATGTAGACGCACCTCTACGTAAAGCCACTCCTCTAGATGCATATATGCAAGACACTCCTTTAAGCAATTTCCCTTATCATCCAACACCCTACTACTTGCACTAAACTGAACTCGAATGTTATTGTAAATATTGAAATGATTAGTGCATTACGAGCCATGACACCTAAGATAAGATAAATTGATGCATAACTTATCCACTAACTTAAGTAATACACTTAAGGCAAGTTTTATATTATCGGTAAAAATTAAATTTTACAAAATAGTGGTTAAATTTGTTATGTTAATTATATGAATTAAATGTTTGACTATGTATGAATGAAATATGAAAATTGTAGAGACAATGATGTTAAAATAAATTTTTGAATATACAAAGATAAGAAATAAGAACATTAGAACAAAGTCGAGTTACACTTGTTGAGAAAAAACTATGAGACACATATTAATTAATATGATAAAATATGTACAAAGATCGATAACCAATGAATGCTCCAATAATACAAGGTAAGACTACTCTAAATATACATATTTAATTGAGGAAGAGAAAGATAAAATAAAACTTAGTTAGTAAAATAAAATATAATAAAATTTATTTAAATATAGATAATATGATATAGTAGAGGATCGAGTTTAATAATTAGAAATATCTATATAACCGACCTTACTAGGATAGAAGTTTAATTATTGTTATTGTAGAAATTAAGTTCATTTAACTCATTTTGAAGATTTACTTTTAGCAACTCCATTTTGATTTGGATAAGAATTAGCATGTCTAAATTTTTTTATTTAGGTATACACATTATGTCCAAATCCCATAGAAAGAGGGAATTCAAGACTATTAAATTAGTAGGTGACCATAATTCTCGTAGTAAATTGAATACATTCTATTAATATATTTTTAATTTCTAATATTTTATTGCATATTTATTAATTTCAATTTTTTATAGTATTCCTTTTTAATATTGCAAAACCCAAATATATTAGTTTTAGAATCTAAAATTGTAGTTCGACAAATAATATTAGGAGCATTAGAATAATATCATTTAGATTTTAAATTTTCATAGTATTAGGTTATAATATTACAAATATATATATATATATATATATATATATATATATATATATATATATATATATATATATATATATATAATTCTAGTGCTTAAAATTATACCTCCGCATGTCGACCGTTAGGATAGGATAATATATTTTTTATTTTTTTCGGATAACTCTTCTAAGTTCATAAAATAAGTTATTATATCTATAAACTTTAAATAAATCATTAATAGCACATAAAACGTCAAGTGTGTGTGAGATTGTAGTACATATAATAGAAAATTTATATGAATTAGGGAGCACATTAGTAAAAACTTAGTAATTCTATGTGATTAAAAAGTATTCTTAAACTAAATAAACACATTAGTAAAAATTAAAAATTCATTTCTTACATCAATGTGAAGAGTTGAGCAATCAAGGTGGTGATATGTTTACGACTTTAGCAACAACTTTGTGAGGAATTATAAGAATTAGGGAGTCATTATTATAAAATAAATACTATAATAATAATAAAATAAAATAACTAATAAAGAAATTAGGGAATTAAGAGAGTGTAATTGAACTTTGAGAGAATGAGAATTGGGAGTTGTTTCAATATGAGGGATGCCATTGAAGGTCAGTAAAGGATTTTTTTTAAAAGTCAAATTAGTAACTTTATAATTTATTTGACTAAATCATATCAAACTAGTTTTTTTTTTTAAAAAATAAAATTTGTGGCACAACCCAATTACCTGCTCCCATTTCGAGTCAAGAGATAAATAAATAGACACATCCCATTGCACTGATTGCACTGATCGGGATGATGCTCGTAGTGACTGAGGGGGTCGAAGACCAAGAAGTGAGTTATTTATACCAAGCATTCTTCTTATGGCTAGATCCAATCTCCTGGTCCCTGCGGAAAGAAAAAAGAATTTTACGTTCTTCCTTACATTATTAGGCCCGTCGCGTTGGGGGTGGTCTAACCAATTTGACACACTTAGTTAAAACTAACAAGCTACTTAAATCTACTCCATGCAACATTAACTAGAAGATTACTAATCTAAATGAAAAATAAGATTGGGATGTATTCCTCTCGATTTTATTAATGTCACCTATTCAGTTCTTTAACATGCTAAAATAACACTTACAAACCAGGGATTTGCCATTGGATCGGCCGCTCTCGTGTCTCTTTCCTTATACGGAGCCTTTGTCAGCAGGTCAGGCATTGACACAGTCAATGTGTTGACCCCAAAGGTGATCATAGGACTCGTCGCGGGAGCCATGCTTCCCTACTGGTTCTCTGCCATGACCATGAGGAGCGTGGGCAGTGCAGCACTCAAGATGGTGGAGGAAGTCCGGCGCCAATTCAACACCATTCCAGGCCTGATGGAAGGCACCACCCAGCCGGACTATGCCACATGCGTCAAGATCTCAACCGACGCTTCCTTGAGGGAGATGATTCCACCTGGTGCTCTCGTTATGCTCACCCCTTTGATTACGGGAATCTTTTTTGGGGTGGAGACCCTCTCTGGCGTTCTTGCTGGTGCACTAGTTTCCGGTGTGCAGGTTATACATTAGATCATTGAATTGTTTTCTTGGGTTCACTATATATATCCATTCGTCTGGCTTATTGTTTCCTGCTTTTGCATCATGGCTTCGTCTCTATGTAGGTTGCTATCTCAGCTTCAAACACCGGTGGTGCTTGGGATAATGCAAAGAAATACATAGAGGTATCCATTAATCTGTCATGCAATTCTAAACAAGTGGCATTGAGTCTCCTCCTCGTTGTTGTTAACAGGCAGGTGTTTCTGATCATGCCAAGTCACTGGGTCCAAAGGGTTCTGATGCCCACAAGGCTGCTGTAATTGGCGACACAGTAGGGGACCCCCTCAAGGACACATCCGGCCCCTCCCTCAACATCTTGATCAAGCTCATGGCTGTTGAGTCGCTCGTGCTTGCCCCCTTCTTTGCTGCCCACGGGGGTCTGCTCTTCAAGTGGTTCAGTTAATTCTCAACTCAGATGGAAAATCTGGGATGTTTTAGCGACTTGTAGTATGTTTCAACTCTCAAGCATATGGCGGTGAGGCTTCATCTTTCAACAGCCTCTCGACCTCTTCTTTTAGTTTGCAACCCTTGGGATAGTGACTTCCTTGGAACTCTGTTTTTATGTACTGTTGTAAAAGCAAGTTTATATGAATCTGTCGAGTGGAATAACAGGACTTGAGATGCAGAAAAGATTTAGGTCGTAGAATTGCTTAACTTTTGCTGTTGTTGATTCGGTAATGATAACAATAAGATTCATTTAGTATGGAAGTTCATGGTAAAATATCTGCCGAGGCAACAATCATTCACAGGTGAGTGAGAAGAGGAGAACCATGTTGGAGGTTAATTAGGTTGAGGGTATCATCCCTCTAGGATACAAGATTTTCATCTTGCAGATACATAGAATCTTTGCGCTTGTGCCTTAAGCCAAACTCAATTTTTGTTAATAAATCCATTTTCATAATTTGTGAGGAATAATATTACAATTGACGCCGTAAATCATAAGACAGTCAAGAACTTTAAATTTTATTGCTCAAGGGAATATACATTCCTAATATACAATTGACGAAGATAAGGTGTTAATGTTCTCGTAGATAGGAGATAAAGGTAGATAATTTGGTTTTTATTCTGATGTGGAAAAAAGAAACACTCAAATTGAAAGTCACAAGTGCTTTGTTGGGCTTTTATCAACAGAAGAAAATAAGTTGTGAAGTTTCTCAAGAAGGACTTGTGGTGAATAGTTATCAAGAGCGAGGTAGGAGCAAAACTTAGTATGGATCGGGTAATAATAATAAGACCCCTTCTAAGTCAAGGAAAAAGAAGGTAGTCATATGCTACAAGTGTGGAGACAAAGGTACGAAGAGATATTGTCCAAAGATAAAGAAAAATGTCACAGAGAACAAAGGTAATTCGATAGTCTACAAACATAGTTGAAGAGAAAAATTTAGAAAGCGGTGACGAAGATACGCTATTAGTTCTGTTGAGTTTGGAGTAGCTGACGGATGCATGGATCTTAGATTCTGCGTGTTCATATGACATGACATCAAATAAGGAATGATTTGACACCTATAGGGTAGCGAATTCTGGTTTAGTGTTGGTAGGGAATGATGTGTCTTATAAAATCATCAGCATAAGGAACGTTAGAATTAAGATGTCTGATGGTGTGATCAGAACGCTATGTATTGTTAGCACATACTAGATCTGAGGAAGAATTTGATTTCACTAGGTACACTGGGCAATATTAGTTGTAGTTATAAATCAGTGAATAAGATGATAAAAATCAACCAGGGAGTTCTAATGGTAATGAAAGGACAGAAGCTAGCAGGGAACATCTACAAGTTGATAGAGATTACGGTTGTAGGTGAATTTGTCGTGGTGGAAACTAAATTAAACAACATGATCTTGTGGCATATGCGGCTAGAGCATATGAGTGAACAAAGGATGATAGAATGTAACAAAAAAGATTTGTTGAAGGATGTCAAGACGTTCAAGCTTGAATTATGTAAATTCTGTGTTCTTATGTGGCAAAAGGCGATTCGCTCGCCCCCAGCGCCTCCGGCAACCCGTCCCTAGGCCAACACGGAGGAGGTAAATCATGGGTGACTACTAGCCATTAGTACAAATGGTCAAGACATGGGGGAGTTTATGCTCGGTCACGCCGAGTTTCGACCCCAAGACCTCATGTGGCAACACCTCATGCCTTAACCATCCACCGCCCCGAGGGGACCAAATTCTGTGTTCTTAGAACATATAGCAAGGTGCAATTTAAGATGGTTATTCACAAAACGGAGGAGATTTTGGACTACGTACATACAGATCTCTAGGACTAGCTAGTGTAGTATCAGGTGGAGGACACTTGTATTTTGTATGTTTTATTGATGACTATTCACGAAAGATTTGGGTATATTTCATTCATCACAAATATGAGACTTTTTCAAAATTTAAACTCTAGAAAACTAAAGTGGAGAAGTAGACCAGAATGAAAATTAAATGTCTTGGGTCAGACAATGAGATTGAGTACACAAATTTAAAGTTTCAGAAAATTTATGAGCAACATGGGATTATAAGATATTTCTCAGTTCACAGGACATCTCAGCAGAATGGTCTGACAGAAAGGTTGAATAAGACAATCATTGAGAAGGCAAAATGCCTTAGGCTAAATAAAAGACTTGTAAAGAACTTTTGGGTTGAAGCGGTTAACATGACAAGCTATCTAATTAATAGATCATCAAGAGTAGTACTAGAAAATAAAATATCGAAAGAGGCATGGACAAGGAATTAGGTTGATGACTCTCACCTTCGAGTATTTGGATGTCCAACCTATATACACATATATAGTAAGAAAAGATCAAAGATAAATGTAAAATCAGAGCAGTATATTTTTTTGGGGTATTAGAAAAGAGTTAAAAGTTTTAAGCTTTTAGATCCTAAGGTAAACAAGGTGATGATCGACAGAGATGTGGTCTTTTGACGAGAAGGATATGTTATAGCATACTCAGGGAGAAAAAGGAAAGGAAACACCATAAAACAATAATAAGGAAAAAGGTGTTTTACAGGTAGAGCTAAAGACTCATGACTCTGATGATATTAGCTCAGAGCACATGGAGCACCACACTATAACTAGAGACATGATGAAATAAGTCATAAAGCCACCCACCATATATAAATTTGAGGATTTAGTGTCTTATGCACTTATCAGTGTTGGATCGTAGAAGTTGCTAGAGGGGGGTGAATAGCGATCGAAAATTCGAATTGAGTATGCAACGGAAAATAAAAAACACAACGCTAACACAAAGTTGTTTTACTTGGTTCGGAGCCATCGTTGACTCCTACTCTAAGGCCCGCACTCGTTGAGTGCTTTCGTTGGGCAATCACTAATAGTTCACAAACAAGATTGCAATAGTAAGTACAAGAACTATTAAAATGAAATACCGACAATAATAATAATAATAATAAACTTGAACCGCAAGTTGTCGGAATAGCTTCGCAACGTCGCAGAGGCAGAGCACAACGGAGCAGTTGTAGAAGAAGTTGTTGGAGTAGCTTCGTGAAGGCCTTCTTTTATAGGAATGCTCTAGGCGCTCGGATCCCTTCCGGGCATCCAGACCGTGACATAGGTTTGGTCAATCAACGCGCTTCATATCTGCGACGAGATAAATTTTACCTTCCGGGTGCCCAGATCCCTTCCGAACGCTTAGATCACCATTTTCTAGAAATTCTTTTTCCTGCAAGAAAATGTTAGCCCGAGGCAAAATAAAAGTTAAAGTACTCTGCAAAACAAAAGTTAAATCAATTTATATCAAACAGAGTAGTAATTAGATTTCGTCTCATCGAGACTGGAATCTAGTCACGATCTTAACTTAGATTTCCGAAATGGTTCTAAGTTGGATCGACGCCTAAGTTTCCTAACTGGGAACGTGTCCTTACCAAGTCACTCCCCTCCAGCGACTTACCTTAACTTACCTGCCAGACGTCCGGTTAGCCCATCGACCCGTTTGAACTTCGTGCTAGCTATCATGTCAGCTCGCCGACCTAGCTGGACTTCATGCCAGACATCTGGTTAGCCCGTCGACTAGTCTGGATTTTGTGCCAGCTATCAGGTCAGCTCGTCGACCTAGATGGGCTTCGTACTGGCTATCTAGTTGGCCCGTCAACCTAGCTGGGCTTCGTGCCAGCTATCCGGTTGACCCGTTGACCTAGCCGGGCTTCTCTTGCACACTTCGTCAAATTAAAGTGTTAGATCACAACGAAACGAACTTAACCTACTTTGTCATTCATTAAAACCTGAGTTAGACCATCAGTGCTAACCGCACCAACAATTCTCCCTTTTTGATGCAATGACAACCTGTGTTAAGTTAGTGAAAAAAATATGCAAAACATAAGCAAGTATAAGACATGGTTTTTAAGTTAGCCTTGTTTTATGTTTGGTATTTTGTTGCTAACTAACTTAAACCACCTAACCCTTCCCCTTTGACATTCATCAAAAAATGACAAGTATAGATAATTTTCAAGTTGATAACCCCAAAAAAATACGAATAAATCTTATCAAGAGTGATATGCGAGTAAGGATCACCAAATGATAGATCTCTAGGAGGGTAGCACTGAAAAGTGAATGTGGATGGTCGTAGACCTAAAAAGGTTTGGATGACAGTAGGGGATAGCGTGATATTAATACCAGCTACCCTAGTAGTGTATAAAAGGTCATCTACTCTAACTAGGTTGTTGTACAATTCAGAACATAAACCTATGTTAACTGAACTGGTATAGTAAATAAGGCGATGCAAGCTGTAGCAGTCAATGGCCTCTACAGCTACGATGCAAGAGCGCATAAAAATTGGTCTATCTATACACTTAGTCCATATAGACATATAAATGGTAGAGTTAAACCTAATCCTATGTTCTTCAGTAGGAAATCTAGGATCAATACTAGCAGTAGAGGGCCCAACACCAATATTAGCATGTTTCCTACTTTATCAAAAAAAAAGAAGCTAGACTAAACAATAAATTATAGAAAAATACTTATTTAAGGAAATTTAGAAAATGAGAGAAAATTTACCGACGCATCGTGAAAAAATACTAGAAATGACAACCTCAGTTGATTTGCTATGGCGTAATAATCGAAGAAGGAAGTAAAAAAATTAAATTTAATCCCTCTTGCGTTAAAGCTCAGTGAGAGCCTTTGCAAGAGTGGAAAGGAGAAGTGCAAAGATTTGGGGGTGCCCCTGCCGCCCCTTATATAGGGCACTCTGGGCGCCCGGATCGGCTCCGGGTGCCTAGAATAGAATGCTGGGGTGGGGCGCCCAAAAGGCAATACCAGGGGTGGGCGTCCCTGGTTTCTAACCGTTTTTTTAAGTGAAAGTAAAAATTAGTTTTTAAGTTAAAATAATATATATATATATATATTAAAGTTGAAATATTTTTTTTAAAGTTAAAATAATTTTTTTAAGTTAAAATGAAAATTTTAAAGTTAAAATAATTTTTAAAGTTGAAATGATTTTAAAAGTTAAAATAATTTTTAAAGTTGAAATGATTTTTTAAAGTTGAAATGATTTTTAAAGTTGAAATATTTTTTTTAAAGTTAAAATGAAATTTTTAAAGTTAAAATATTTTTTTAAAATAATTTTTTAAAGTTAAAATGATTTTTAAAGTTCAAATAATTTCTTAAAGTTAAAATAATTTTTTAATGTAAAAAAAAATTAAGTTAAAATTATTTTTAAGAAAAATTGAAGTTAAAATGATTTTTAAGAAAAATTTTAAGTTAAAATAATTTTTAAGTAAAATTTTAAGTTAAAATAATTTTTAAGAAAAAATTTAATTTAAAATAATTTTTAAGAAAAATTTAAGTTCAAATAAATTTGAAAATAATTTTTACGTTAAGATATATTTTTTAAAATAATTAATTTTTAAGTTGAAATGATTTTAAGTTAAATTAATTTTTAAAATATTTTTTTAAGTTAAATTAATTTTTAAAATAATTTTTAAAATACTTTTTAAGTTAAATTAATATTTAAAATAATTTTTGAGTTAAATTAAATTTTTAATAATTTTTAAGTTAAATTAATTTTTTAAATAATTTTTAAGTTAAATTATTTTTTAAAAAAATATTTTTTTAAATAATTTTTTAAGTTAAAATAATTTTTTAAGAAAATAATTTGAAATTAAAATTTTAATTTAGTTTTAAATTAAATTTAATTTGATTTATTTTAATTTAATTTAATTAGATTTAATTTAATTTAATTTACTTTAATTAGATTTAATTTACTTTAATTAGATTTAATTTAATTTATTAGATTTAATTTAATTTGAATCGATACCAATAATTTTTATGAAAAAGTTAAAATAATTTTTGAAATTGATTTTTTAAAATTTAATTTAATTTAATTTAATTTAATTTGATTCGATTCGATTCGATTTGAAGTCTTTAGTCATTTCATCCGATTTACGTTTTCAATCAGGGAAGTCTATAATTTTTGTGAGATGAGTTAGATTCAGTTTCAGGATTTGGTTTAACTTTGTGTTAGATTCAAGTTTAGCTTTGGGTTCAACAAACAAACATTCATTGGATAAACTTTTGGCTATGGTGAGTCACCTGGACATCATTAGAGTAATCATGCCTTCGAGGTTTTCCAAATAGTCCTATCCACTGAACTTAGTTCAAAACCTTGGTCTAATTAGTTAGGATTCGTAAGGGGTAACTTTAGTTAGTTCCACTTAGCCAAATACACTAGGTCGAAGTCATATCTTCCTAGACATGCATAGACTGAGCTTCCCTAACCTACTATCATCCAAAACTTCACCAGTAGTGTAGGTCAAGTTAAACTTTTGTCCCTTTTTAACTAGTCCTAATTATCCTGTCAGGTAGGTTATTTTTGGAGGCGCCAACTATTCTGGAGCCTCCCCCTAAATTATTAATCTATTTTAGGTTTTGGTTTTTGGTTTATGTTGATTGCTTTTATAATTATAATATACTTAATTATAATATTGGTTTAAGTTGGTTTTATAGTTATTTCTATAGTTTGATTTATGTTTAGTTGGTTTAGGTTTTTGCTTTGGTTTATTTGATTTCACATAATATATTTTATTTTTACGTACATAGTATTGATTTATTCCTATTTGCATATTTAGACATGTTTTCGGAATCCAAGCTTTAGTTTGTGGTTTATTTTGAGTTATTAGTGATATAAACGATTTATTTGAGTTTGACTTGTATCCAAGTCCAGATTTATTATATACCGTCTTTTGATTATTTAAGATAAGATCTAAATTTTTAGATATGGTTGTAAAGTTTTCTAAGAGTCCTTTTAGTTTATTAATTTCAGCTTTTAGTGTTGAATTTTCCTCCTCAAGTGTTAAAACTTGATTTGGATTAGAGTTTATAATTTGTTCCTTGAGGTATTGGTTCTCCTCAAGGAGCATTTTATTTTGATTTTCAATTGCAGTTAACTTTCTATCTAAACATGCAATAATTTTAAAAAACTTTTTATTTAAACTAGGGTATGTTGGGACCGATGTGCTCGCTAGAGGGGGGGTGAATAACATTTCGTCGTGCTTGCGTCGGTTTGCTTCGTCTTGTTGTTATGCAGCAAAAAACTCAAAGACAAACACTCACAATGCTAACACCTAGGGTTTACTTGGTATCCACCTCAAGAAGAGGTGACTAATCCAATGATCCACACATCGACTCACTTCTCCACTATGAAATACTCCTTCTCGGTCGCATCCGAAGGCGGAGAAGTCTCGTACAAACACACAACACTACAACACTCACACAAGAAGAAAATACAAGAATACAACTGAAATACACCCTTCTTCTTGCTTACTTGTTGCTTGTTGTTGTTGCCTCTTGAATTTTGGAGATGCACTCCAAGAACCCTCAATGTAACGCCCCAGCCCGGGCGGGCCCCACCCGGACCGAACCAGGAACGACACCAGAATTACCTATCGGTTTGATGACTAGCTCCACGGACCACCGGAGGTCCTTTCAGCGTGCTTTGTCCTCACTCGCACGCACCCTGGAAAACTTCCCAGGAGGTCACCCATCCTCATATTTCTCCAGGCCAAGCACGCTTAACTTTGGAGTTCTTAAGTTTGGGCTTCCAAAAAGGAAGGTGCACCTTGGTGATATGGATAGTACCATCTAACCTTTTAAGTCATACTTAACCAGAATCTCAGAACCGGGGTATTACAATCACCCCCACTTAAAGACACAACGTCCTCGTTGTGTAACCACAAATCACACCACAAACAAATCCCAGAATCTCACTCGCTAGATGGTGCCCTGGGTGCTCCTACCACAGGCGCACTCACGGTCGCAAGGTCGCTCTGATACCATCTGTAACGCCCCAGCCCGGGCGGGCCTCACCCGGACCGAACCAGGAACGACACCAGAATTACCTATCGGTTTGATGACTAGCTCCACGGACCACCGGAGGTCCTTTCAGCGTGCTTTGTCCTCACTCGCACGCACCCTGGAAAACTTCCCAGGATGTCACCCATCCTCAGATTTCTCCAGGCCAAACACGCTTAACTTTGGAGTTCTTAAGTTTGGGCTTCCGAAAAGGAAGGTGCACCTTGGTGATATGGATAGTATCATCTAACCTTTTAAGTCATACTTAACCAGAATCTCAGAACCGGGGTATTACACTCAAGAACTGGTAAGAATCTCAGAGGAGATCACTGGTGAAAATCACAGAAAATCGCAGGAGAAGAACGCAAAGTTCTGGAGAAGAAAACACTTCGCCCAGGCTTTAAACAGTGCTCCCAATCGATCGAATTCATTCCCAATCGATTGCCACGTCAGCACCGCTCTATCACAGCCGTCCATCACCTGCATCCTACGTAACGATCACTTCCCAATCGATCGACTGATCGATTGGGACTTCCTGAATTGATCGCCCGATCATTTGGGAAAGCCTCTGTGCTCGCGATTCCACATCCCAATCGATCAACCGATCGATTGGGCCTTCTCACAATCGCAACACACTCCAATCGATCAGTGGATCGATTGGACCCTGGTTCAATCGATCACCCGATCGATTAACCAG
This sequence comes from Zingiber officinale, assembly GCF_018446385.1. Lineage (NCBI taxonomy): Eukaryota > Viridiplantae > Streptophyta > Magnoliopsida > Zingiberales > Zingiberaceae > Zingiber > Zingiber officinale. Next base: position 140,317,621 of record NC_055994.1, read on the forward strand.
CCTGGACTTGACTCAAACTCAAGTCCAAAGTCTCCAACCCAACTCTTGGTCAACCGTGACCTGTTGGGTCTCTATGCCTAGCATTTGGCCACACCCGACCAACCTCGAACTAGCCTTCTAGCCTCCTCCATCAGCCTTGCGTCCCTTGGATATCTCTCATCCTTCACGCCTTGCCTTCTGGAGCTTCCTTCGGCCTCATCCTAGTTGTTGGGTCTTCCTTGCCAAGTCATACCATGACTTACCTTGCCAAGACCACATGCTTGGACTTACACCCTTTGCCAAGATCACACCAGGACTTTCCAATTGCCTGGCTCATCACCAGAACTTTCCACTTGCCTGGCTCCTCACCAGGACTTTCCAATTACCTGGCTCCTCACCAGGACTTTCTCCTGCCTAGCTCCGATCACTAGGACTTTCCCATTGCCTGTCTCCTCACTAGGACTTTACCTTACCTAGCTCCTCACTAGGACTTTCCTGTTGCCTGGCTCCTTACCAGGACTTTCCCCTGCCTAGCTCCTCACTAGGACTTTCCAATTGCCTAACATCCAGTTAGGACTTTCCCAGTCAAGTCTCCTGTCAGCCTTGACCTACTTGACTTGTATTCTCATCAATCTGGTCAATCATTTGACCATCTCCATAATCGGACGATTGCTCCAGCAATCTCCTTATATTGTCAAACATCAAAACTCAAATTCTGACTCAAGCTTGACTCAACTCAAGCTTAGTCAAACTGGTCAACTTTGACCTAGGGAAATTGCTCTAACAATCTCCCCCTTTTTGATGTTTGATAATACCACTAAGTTAGGCTAAATCCCATAGCCTTAATCTCTTCTTTATCACAAGGCTAAATGTCATAGCCTTAACATCTTCTTTATCACAAGGCTAATTCTTATAGCCTTAACTTTCTTCTTTACACCAAGGCTAAATCTCATAGCCTTAACCTCTTCTTTATCACAAGGCTAATTCCCATAGCCTTAACTCTATGATAAAGCATGAATGAAGGTTTCCTTCATCCTCTCCCTTTCCTAGAAGACAAACTCCCCTTTCTTGGGATGAATGCCTAACTTAACCTCCAATTCTCCCCTTTTATCACACATCAAAAACTGAAAACAAACTCTTCTCCATAAGAGTTAACTTTACGTTGTTTACAACCTTATATATTATTAACAACCCCACAATAAAGATCTCATATTCTCCATTACCGCCAAAGCTCCCCCTTGAGCTCTACTTCACTTCACAATGCTCATCCTAGAGCATGCATCAACTTCCCAATGACACTCCCATTTATTGTATTCAATGCTCCCCCTTGAGCAGTAATCTTCTTCTCAATGCTCATCCAAGAGCATTTTTCACTTTATCGATGAAGGTCCGATCTCCTTCATTAATCCAATGCTCCCCCTTGAGCAGTAACCTACTCCATAATGCTTATCCGAGAGCATTTATCATCCTAGCAACGAAGATAACCAATCTTCCATTGTTCCCCAATACTCGACCCTGAGTATTATCCATCACGAAGGTTTAACCCCCTTCCAAGGTCCATGAAAATAAACTTTCATGCATTCAAGGAGTAACTGTAGGACCGTTGCGGCCGGCTGGAAGGGGGGTTGTTGGATATCCTGCAGAATAAAAACAAAAACAACCTTCCTCGAACTCTTTAAGCTAACACTTGCATAAATAGATTAAGCAGTAAATTAAAAAGCATAAAATAAGAGGCACGAGTATTGACTTCGTTACAACCGATGTGGTTGTTAATCAAAGGAAGATTAATCCAAATATCAATCTCCTTTAGGCGGAGAAGCCTCTTACATCATTGACGTACAAAAAGAAAGAAGCTCAACTAAAACTCTAAAGCGCACAAGCGTTGGATTTACAGTTCTGAGTTCGTTAAAAAACTTTTGGACCAAGGCTATATTTATAGCCTTGGTCGGGGCACCCTGAAGGGGTTCCGGGCACCCTGGGGGGGATAAACTTTATCTACCAACGATCAGATTGAGTCAAATCTCGATCCTGGTCAAAAGTCTGGTCCGGGCGCCCCGGAGCCCGAAGTCAACAGATGTTGACTTTTTCGTCCGAGACCTCTTCTCTGGTTCAGTCCCGCCTCGGACCGGTTCTTCTCCTCCGGATCCGCTCGCTTGGGTGATCTCTGCCATCCGGAAAAGGGCTCACCCGGACCCAAGTTCCGGTCTTCTCGAGCAGCCTTCCGCTCCGGCTTCTCGTCCCTCGGAATCGCCGCGTGTTTCCTTCTCGTCCACCAGCGTACTCATCCGCAATCTTTGTCCCTCAGTCGCACCCCGTGCTGACCTTCTCGCTAGCTGTGTCTCTTGCTCCCCGAGCAATCTTCCGCTCCGGCTTTCGTCCCTCGGAACCACCACACGCTTCCTTCTCGTCCACCGAGGTACTCTTCCGCAGCACCTCGTCCCTCGGACGCACCGCGTGCCGTCCTTCTCGCTAGCTGCGTCTTCCGCTCGAGTACCTGTGCTCCTAAGCTCCTGCACACTTAGACACAAGGTTAGAAACACCAGGACCTAACTTAACTTGTTGATCACACCAAAACAACCTTGGGGTTCCAACAATCTCCCCCTTTTTAGTGTGATCAACCCAAGTTAAGCTAGGGTTAAAATAGTCATTAAATAAAATTAAGTAAATTACTTAATTTACAATTTAAGTGCAAAAAGATAAAAAAATTAAATCTATCTACCTCCCCTTAGACTTATACTTTCCCTTCTCCCCCTTTGATCACAAAAAAATGAGGTTTCAAGAAAAACAATCTAAGGGTCAAAGACTTAGAAAAAAAATATTTCAAAAAAAAGATTTCTAAGTCAAGGAAAATTTCTAGGTTTTCACCATAAAATTTTTTTCCTAAGCCCAAAACTTTATGCAAGAAAATTTAAGAAAATTGATAATATTAAAAAAAATTTCTATGCATTTATTTATTTTATTCTAATACTTTTATCAGAAAGTTTTAAATTTCCATTTCAATATATCATAACTTCTTAAATCACACTTTTTCAGATTTAAAGTAAATAATATTAAACATAAAATTCTTTTGACGAAATATTTGGTAAAAGATCTTTCAAACATGTTTCAAGTTTGCAAGATTCGTTTGATAAAGTATTTTGTAACTTGCAAGACTCTTTTGACAATACTTTTATTTGGCAACATTCTTTCAGCAAAATAATAGGTAAAAAGTCTTTCGACAATTTTTCTGTTTTACAAGATTCGTTTGACAAAAGATTTTTTAATCCAAAATTTTTTTCCGACGATATAAAAAATTCTTTCGCCAATGTGCAAGATTCGTTCGAAAAAATATTTTGTAGTTTGTAGGAATTTTTTAACAAAAATTCTAATTTGCAGGAGTCTATTAATAATAGATTTCTTAATGTAAAAAACTTTTTCGAAGATTCAATTTCTGATTCGAAAAAATCTTCAGGTAATTTTTCGATTGATTAAACCAATTGATCAGAAGTTCGAGTTCATACCTGACTTACCTTTTCGATAGTTGATTCTCCCCCTGTCGAGTTGCTTTTTTCCGAAGTCTCTCCCCCTTCATCGTTGCTCATCCGGGATGGGCTTTCTGTGGCTTCGGGATGGAATTCGACCATTGAGTTTGTTGGGGTTGTCTCGGTAATTTCTTCCGTCTCGGATTCTTCTGATGACGGCTCGATGTCAATTGAGGAGACGGCTTCAACCGGTTCTTCGTAGAGCTTTAAAAACTTTTCCCTAAGTTCTTTCGCGCTTTTGTACTCTCCGACTCTGTCGAAATCTTTAGTTGGTATTGCGCTTAGAATGTGAAACTCTGCCCGAGCATTTGCCATGGACTCGTCACGTTGCTTCTCGTTCCAGAGGCGTATGTCGATTTTTTCTTCGTTCGTTTTCTTCGGTGCTTCATAACCTATTTTCATTATTAGAAAAATACCAATATCTGAGTTTAGGTATACCTCTATTCTTTACCTCCAAGAATCAAACTCCCCCTCGAACGCTGGTGGGTAGACACTAGCTTCGACCATCGTTGCTTCGTTCAACGGTTAGTCCTCCTGAAGCATCTCGGCTCTGATACCACTTGTAGGACCGTTGTGGCCAGCTGGAAGGGGGGTTGTTGGATATCCTGCAGAATAAAAACAAAAACAACCTTCCTCGAACTCTTTAAGCTAACACTTACATAAATAGATTAAGCAGTAAATTAAAATGCATAAAATAAGAGGCACGAGTGTTTACTTGGTTACAACCGATGTGGTTGTTAATCTAAGAAAGATTAAGCCCAATATTAATCTCCTTCAGGCGGAGAAGCCTCTTACAGCGTTGACGTACAAAAAGAAAGAAGCTCAACTAAAACTCTAAAGTGCACAAGCGTTGGATTTACAGTTCTGAGTTCGTTAAAAAGCTTCTGGACCAAGGCTATATTTATAGCCTTGGTCGGGGCACCTTGAAGGGATTTCGGGCGCCCTGGGGGGATAAACTTTATCTCCCAATGATCAGATCGAGTCAAATCTCGATCCTGGTCAAAAATCTGGTCCGGGCGCCCCGGAGGGCTTCGGGCGCCTCGGAGGGCTCCGGGCGCCCCGGAGGACTTCAGGCGTCGGAGCCCAAAGTCAACAGATGTTGACTTTTTCATCCGGGACCTCTTCTCTGGTTTAGTCCCGCCTCGGTTCGATTCTTCTCCTCCGGATCTGCTCGCTTGGGTGATCTCTACCATCCGGAAAAGGTCTCACCCGAACCCAAGTTCCGGTCTTCTCGAGCAGCCTTCTGCTCCGGCTTCTCGTCCCTCGGAATCGTCGTGTGTTTCCTTCTCGTCCACCAGCGTACTCATCCGCAGTCTTCGTCCCTCAGTCACACCCCGTGCTGACCTTCTCGCTAGCTGCGTCTCTTGCTCCCCGAGCAATCTTCCGCTCCGGCTTTCGTCCCTCGGAACCACCTCACGCTTCCTTCTCGTCCACCGGGGTACTCTTCCGCAGCACCTCGTCCCTCGGACGCACCGCGTGCCGTCCTTCTAGCTAGCTGCATCTTCCGCTCGAGTACCTGTGCTCCTAAACTCCTGCACACTTAGATACAAGGTTAGAAACACCAGGACCTAACTTAACTTGTTGATCACACCAAAACAACCTTGGGGTTCCAACAGCAACTCCTCCTAAAAATATGGTCACACCTCTACCTTTGCACTGACAATGACTTGGAGTTCCTAAACAGTTAGGAAAACCAAAACTTGAAGTGTCGAGGTTCAAAATTCAATAATGAAACGAAACCTCAACCTAAACTTCACCTAAGGCTACCTTAACCAATCTATACTTGCTTTCATGAAAACACCCCGTAAATGTATACACGTGTATTCCAAAGGGTTAGGAATGGTTAATGACATTTGAAAACCAAAACTTGAAGTTTTGAGGTTCCAAAATTCGAAATTGAAATTAAACCTCATCCAAAACTTCACTTTGATTTATCTTAACCAATCCATACTTATTTTCATCAAGAAAACTCCTCCTAAATGTATACAAATGTATTCCAAGGGATTTGGAATGGTTATTGGATCTTGAAGTGGCTTAATGTGCTGAAATCAGGCTTTTCTAGCCATAATCAGACTTCCCAATCGATTGAAGTTGGGACTCAATCGATTGAAGCTACTTCAATTGATCCATTGATCGATTCCGCAAGCTTCTTCTTGTAGAAATTCCCTCTGAATCGATCAGTTGATCGATCCAGCTTGGGTAAATCGATCGGCTGATCGATCCACTGACTCTCTGTTCATTGGAATTGGCTTCTCAATCGATCGACTGATCGATTAAAACCATCCCAATCGATCGGCTGATCAATTGGGTTTTTGATTTCTTTGAAATTCAATTTCAGCAGACTTCAGGAACTCCCCAGAAATTCTATAAACCTCTAAAAATCATAAAAACTCATGTAGACATTATTTAGAGTATATTCTATCAAGCAAAAAAAAAGTTTTCTATGAAAATACTTCCCATTTTCAAAGATTGACATAAATTTGAAAACTCTTGAAAACTTCAATATTTTCTCCTAGTTTGTGTCTAACTTTTCAATGATGAATACTATCAAAAGATAATCTTCACCAAGGTTTTAAAAGCATTTTAAAAACATTTTAAAAATCAATATCCAACTATGTTCTTTGGGCTCAATGCACATGACTTGTACATTAGCTTTCCCAATGATTGGAAAACACATAACTATGTGTTTTGATGAACCTAAAACTCAACAAGATGCACTAAATCAACATCTTGACTTTTGTTCACCATCATAACATCTCACTTGTATCTAATGTATACTAAAACACATACAAGTCACTTTATGGTTCTTTGTGAGATGTATATTTGGTTTTGCCCTAAACTAAGGGATCATGCATATCTACCTAGGCATTTTGATGGTTATGAACATCCGCTAAGGATGTTACTTGTTAGTGAATGTCATTGGTCCTTAATTGCAAGGAATTAAACATGATGCATGATATGTTATGACATACATAAAAAAATAATTTTTAAAAGAAAATTTCCTATAACTATATGATGTATGTATGATATGACATGGTATTTGTGTATTTTTCATAATAATCATAAATGCAAAAATAAATATGATATCATGACATATGATGGGCAAACAAAGCATGATAAATTAGCATAAATAAAATACCTAGATTATCTATCTAAGTGTCCTTAAACCTTAGCTAATCTTAAAATTAAATCCTAGATTGCCCAATTTTATCAAGAAAGTGTCAAATCTCAATTTGGCATTTCTTTAATCTCTTGATTTATTTATGCCAATTAAGATTAAGTACATTCCTCAAATTTTGGCATATTTATCCTTTCAAAGGAGTAATCACCTTATATTTTAATCCCGAATTTGCCCTTGACTCCCTAAGAACATACCAAAATCCCAACTTGATAGTTCATATGATTCTCCAAATTGTGCCAATTTAATTCAACCATAATTCCTTAAGATTTGGCACATGTTACTCTTTCCAATAATGACAATTTGGATTAAGGTTTACATTTCCTTTAATTCTATAAGAAAATGTCAAATTTCCAATTTGGCATTTCTTTTGCCTCTCTCAAGTGTGTCAATTTAAATTAGATCTAACTCTTCAAATTTTGACACATTTTACTCTTTCAAAGAATAACCCTAATAATCCTTCTCATTTTCAAAGGTTACAATAACCTTGAAAATGCTCTCAAGTGTTAACTTTACCAAGGTTGGGTTAACTACCTTTCCAATTGAAGTTGACACTCTCTAAACCCATCTAGGGTGTAGATAATATGCTCCTAGGAATCCAAAATCTATTGGTACTCCTTGGCGTCGCTGGTTCCCTCGTGAAGTTCGACAAGCTTGTCCCATAGTTCTTTTGTGTTCTGGTGTGGTCCCACTCGGTTCAGCTCACATTACAGTGTGCTGAGCTCTTTGAAATCCGTCTGCGCTTTCTTCTTCATGTCTGGATTTCATTGTTCCGGGTCCAATGAATTTTCGGAGTTGTCGACAGGCGCCATATAGCCATGAGTGACGTTGAACCACTGATCGAAGTTGGTCTTTAAGTAGACCTCCATATGCTTCTTCCAGTAGAGGAAGTTGTCACCGTTGAACAGAGGTGGGTGAACTGTGCTAAAACCTTCGATTTGAGACATTGATCCTGCACACAAGGAGAGAAAAGAAAAAATGAATCTCAAGACTTGGTCTTGGATTAGTAGTGCGGGATAAAATTAAAAAATAAAATAAAACTGAATTGGTGTTGCACCAGTTCAGCTTGATTGCTACGAATTTTTTTTTTCAAAAAGGTAATGATACCAGTTTGGACTATATCGTAAAACTTAAAATAAAAAAAATGACAAAGAATTTCATCCCTTTTGTCTGATTGGTGGTTGCATCAAATTAGAGCGGTACCTGCTCTGATATCACTTGTTGGATTGTTGAAGTCGCTAGAGGGGGGGGGGGGTGAATAGCGATAAAAAATTCGAAGTGAGTATGTAGTGGAAAATAAAAATCACAACGCTAACACAAAGTTGTTTTACTTAGTTCGGAGTCTTCGTCGACTCCTACTCCAAGGCCCACATTCATTGAGTACTTTTGTTGGGCAATCACTAATAGTTCGCAAACAAGATTACAACAGTAAGTACAAGAACTATTAAAATGAAATACCGACGACAATAATAATAAAAAAAACTTGAACCGCAAGTTGTCGGAGTAGCTTCGCAACGTCGTAGAGGTAGAGCGCAACAGAGTAGTTGTAGAAGAAGTTGTTGGAGTAGCTTCGTGGAGGCCTTCTTTTATAGGCATGCTTCGGGCGCCCGGATCCCTTCCAGGCACTCGGACCGTGACCTAGGTTTGCCCAATCAGCGCACTCCATATCTGCGACGAGATAAATTTTGCCTTCCGGGTGCCCGGACCAATTTCGGGCGCCTAGATCCCTTCAGGGCACCCGGACCACTATTTTCCAGAAATTCTTTTTCCTGCAAGAAAATATTAGTCCGAGGCAAAATAAAAGTTAAACTACCCTGCAAAATAAAAGTTAGCACAATTTATATCAAACAGAGTAGTAATTAGATTTCGTCTCCTCGAGATCGGAATCTAGTCACAATCTCAACTTAGATTTCCGTAATGGTTCTAAGTTGGATCGACGGCTAAGTTCTCTAACTGGGAATGTGTCCTCACCAAGTTACTCCCCTCCAGTGACTTACCTTAACTTACCTGCCAGACGTTCGGTCAGCCTATCAACCCGTCTAGACTTCGTGCCAACTATCAGGTCAGCTCGTCAACCTAGCTGGACTTCGTGCCAGACATCCAGTTAGCCCGTCGACCAGTCTGGACTTCGTGCCAGCTATCAGGTCAACCCGTTGAGCTAGCTGGGCTTCGTGCCAGCTATTCGGTAGACCCGTCGACCTAACTGGGATTTGTGACAGCTATCCGATCGACCCGTTGACCTAGTTGGACTTCTCCTGCACACTTCATCAAAGTGTTAGATCATAACAAAACTAACTTAACTTACTTTGTCATTCATCAAAGCCTGAGTTAGAAGTCAGTGCTAACCACACCAACAATCATCAATAGCAGAGACCCTATATTTTTCAAGAAGTGGTTTACAGCTCTGAGAATGACAAGTGGATAAGTGCTATGATGGAAGAGATGGAATCACTGCATAAGAATTAAACATGGGATCTAGTGAACTTTTCGAGGGAAAGTGAACTATAGGGTGCAAGTGGATCTTCAAGAAGAAGGAAGCAATATCAGAGGGAGAAGAAGTGAAGTTCAAAGCTCGTTTGATAGCAAAGGGATACTCAAAAGGGGATTGACTATGATGAGATTTTTGATCTCCAATGGTGAGACATATATCGATCAGAGTAGTGTTGATTTCGGTGACATATCACGATCAACTGGAGTAAATGGATGTGAAGATGACGTTTCTTCATGGTGATTTAGAGAAGTAAATTTTTATATCACAATCTGAGGGATTTAGTTAGCTCAAATAAAAACATTTGGTTTGTATGTTGAAGATAACACTCTATAGATTGAAACAATCTCCTATGTAATTGTATAAGTATTTTGATTAATACATGGTTCAAAACAAATATAGGAGATATGAGTATGATTGTTGCATATACGTGAAGAGTCTTGAAGATGGATCACTAGTTTTCTTACTACTATATGTGGATGGCATGCTTATTGTTGCAAAGAAGATGAAAGAGGTCTGCAAATTAAAGAGACTGTTAAGCAAGAAATTCAACATGAAAGATTTAGGAGAAGCTAAGAAGATTTTTAGAATGGAGATTCATAGGGATAGAGCTACATGGAGATTATGATTGTCTCAACATAGCTATGTGGAGAATGTACTAGATATGTTCAACATGAGTAATGCAAAGTTAGTGAGTACACCTATGGAGCAATACTTTAAGTTATTCAGTACATAGTGCTCAAAGATGGATGAGGAGATCCAAGAGATGTTGAAGGTTTCATATGCCAGTGCAATTGGTTATCGAATGTATGTCATGGTTTGCACAAGACAAGATTTGACGCAAGTAGATAGTATGATGAGCAAGTTTCTCTCACATTCTGGTCGATTGCATTAGGTTGCAGTGAAATAGATTTTTAGATACATAAGTAATACAACTGATTATGACATCATATTTAATAGACAATTAAAATATCTTTCAATTACTGAGTATATAGATGCAGACTATGTAGAAGATTTAGATGACGGAAGATCTACTACAAAATACGTTTTCACTATAGCGGGAGGATCAATCTATTCGAAGTCTATAATATAAGCTATTATTGCATTGTCTACTACGAAGTTAGAGTATATGGCAGTAGCGGAAGCAGTGAAGTAAGCTTTATGGCTTACAAGGTTGGTCAAAGAACTAGACATTCAGTAAGGTGAAGTCAAGTTATTGTATGATTGTCAAAGTGTTATCAATTTGGTTAAAAATCAAGTGTATCATGCGAAGACCAAGCACATTGTTGTGAGATTTCACAAAATAAGAGAGTTGATTGCTTCAATGAAAATTCAACTTGAGAAGGTTCATACTATATATAATACTACAGATATGTTGATGAAGGCAATGACCATAGAGAAGTTCAAGCATTGTTTGAACTTTATTCGTGCCAGTAGATGCTAGAGGAACGAAGCTTAAACCTAGAGTTCCAAGTGAGGTTTTGTTTAGATGCTCTTGTTCTCCAAAGGGGTAGATATTTGCCAAGGTGAAGTTTGTTGACGAGTGACTCATATTTGAGTGGAGGATGATATGAAGGATGCTGAAAAAGAGGGAAGAAGGGGCATGACCTAGCACGATTGTGCCTACCAGGCACGACCTAGCATAGTCGGGTCGTACCTACCAGGCACAACCTATCACCGCTAGGCTGTGCCTACCAGGTACGATTGGGCCATGTCCAATTCTAGAGGCACAACACGCCTAGGCACAAGCATACCCACCGAACACGACCTGGCTATGTCCAATTTTGGAGGTCCGACACATCCAAGCACGAGTGTACGTACTCACTGGACAGGTATGGCTGTATCTGGATCTGGATAAGCGACACAACTAGGCATGACTCGATCGTGTCTCGTCCGGGAAGCGACGGAAAACTTGTTCTTTTTTTTTTTTTTTGTATTTTCTATCCAAAATATCATGTAATGGTTTGAGCACATGATCATTGTAAACCTAATATAAGAGTTGAGAGAATTTTATTAAAGTTTCAGCCGTTTTCATGAAGTATGCATGTCGTCGAACCACAGTAATTCTCCGCTATCTCTTCTTCTTGTTTCTTTCTTATGTTCGATGCTTTCTTGTATTCTCTTGCTTGGATTCCTTCATTAACTTGTTGTATTGCGATCTTCTTTCGTCTCTCCTCCTCATCTTTTGTAACTAGATTTGGAGAGATTGTTACCGATAGCACAACAGTTGTTGTTGACATGCAAAAAGCTAGTCGTTGTGGTGGTTGAAAGAGGGCAACAAGGTATTGCTTGCTGGGAGAGGGCAACAACTAATGCTATTAGAGAGGGAAAATGAGAGAGCAACTAGGTTTGTTGTTGTTGTGTTTCTGAAAAAAAAGAAGAAAAAACAACAAGAAGGTTATATTTGTTGTAGAAGAAATTATTTTCAATTAGAAACAATTTCACATAATTATTGTTTGGAGAATGTGGGTGTAGTATCTGTGAGGCCTGAAATAATTGTAGTGTAGCTTTTTAAGGCTAGAATAATTATAGTATGGTCATTCAATATAATTATTTTAAGGGTGTGGTGCAATTTGTAAGTTATAATTAAATAGCCATTCTCAAATCTTAATTTATTTCATATTTTTATTTTATATGACATCCACATTATTGCATAGAGGAGGTCAAGTGGATGAGGATATCTATGCAAGAGTATAAGTATGCCATAAATTATTTTATTTTAATTTTCATTTTGGAGTGATATGTTTTTTCATTAAATGTACTAAATACTATTATTATTTAAGTAGTTACTTTTTATTTAAAAAATAATTATTTTTGTTTCCTTTCTGCTTTTAATTATGACTATTTGATGTTCAAATTTCAATTCAAAATCCTTTAATTTTTTGCATTTGATACTTTTTCTTATGAGGTTTTTTTTAGGTTTTACATGAAATGTAAGGTAGCTTCTTTGAACTAATATTGTTGATAAGATTGAGGAGTGTTGTTAATAAGATTGAGGAGTGCCTTGAGGCTATTAATATGGTATTTGATAATATTCAGAATCATTTTTAAATTATTTACTTAGTACTATTTGTTTATATTTGTTATAGTTTAGTTTACTAATATTACAAAATTATTTCTTAGTAGTGTTTAGAGCTCATGTGGTATTGTGTTTATGGATATTAAGTTTTTTTAGTTTGTGTTTTAAATTAATCAATGTGTAGTAAGAAGACCAACAACCCTCTTATATTGTCTTGTATTCCATTTTGTTATCTATACTTAGAGATTTTTGGATTCAAATTTAAAGAAAATCCTACCTAAATATTTATTCACACTAACCTAATGTTCATGGTTTTATGATGTATATTGTTTCAGAGGCAAAATAGTCTTCATGAACTAATTAGCGGATGGACAATGATGTTGACTATGACTTTTGTACAATCTCAATTAATTTGTATTAAAAATTTGAGATTGTAAGACTTGCTCATTAATATTTTGATTTGCTAGATTGTCTCAACAAACTTTGTTAGTTTGTTATTCGGTATAAGAGAAATCATTCATTTCATGGAGTTCAAAGGCATGCATGCTACTAGCAAAAGGATGGAGAAAGAATTATTGAATGTAAAAAAAAATAAAATTAGAGCTTGCTATCACATAAAGTAGGAGAAGGAAGAAAGACTTATCGAGGAAGGTAAACAAAGAGAAGAAAATCTCAAGAAAATAGTTTGTAAAATGATTCAAAAGGTAGAATATACAAATTAATTTTATCTAAGAGAATCTGGTCCCATGAACATCGTGATAGACAATGTAAAAATTAACTTACTTATAGTGAGATTTAAAAATCTATACAGTTACTTACCGTTTGAGTATTAATTAAATTTGCTTGGATGATATAAATTTTTATTTATCTCAATGTTAATTGTATGATTTTTTTTATTAAAAATTAAGTTTTAAAATTAATTTTAAATGTGCAATCATTTCTTGTAAAATAATATCTAGATGAGAAATATAGAAAATATAAAACTATACTATAATAAGAATTAGCGATAAATTTAAAAATGATATTATATATGGATTTATAAATTAAATTATAAATGGATTTATAAATAGATTAAAATTATATTTGATATGCTATTTGAGATAGATTAATGATATGGATTTAAAACAAAATTTGAAGAAAAATTTGTATTTAAAATTAATTTTATTTGGTCAAATTAAAATAGATTTATAAATGATTTTTTAATGTGTTTCTAAATTAGAGTCAGAATAATTTCATCTCCTGAATTAATAATGAGTTTTCAATAACATATTTTAAAGACAGAATATTTTTTCTCAAATTTTCTTTATAAATAGAAAAATAATTTTCGAGATGAATTTTTTCTTCTTTGATTTCTATTTTCTTGTAGTGAAAGGAGCATGCGGTGGGAAAGGAAAGAGAGAAGGAAGGAGGAAAAAGAGAAAAGAAAAGAGTAACGAAGCAAAGGTTATGGGAGAAAAATATGAAAAGAAAAAAAAGGAGAAATAGAATTTTCTCAAGAAGAAAAAATGATAAGGTTATATTTGTTGTAGAAGAAAGGAGCACGAATGAGTAAAAAGAGAAGGGGGAAAGAGAAAAGAATTAAGGGTGCGTTTGGTTCAAGTTATCATATATAATCTTAGTTATATAATTATCTGGTAATCACATAACCAAAGTTACGGAGAATAAAATATAATCAAATGTTGTTTGGTTCAATATAAGTAATGCATCCAAAACTTGTTTGTTTGAAGGTTTTAATAATTAATAACCTAGTTTAATATTTTACTATATTACCCTCAGTTACAAAACTAACTATACATAATAATAATATTATAATTATTATAATTATTATTATTTAAATTCTATGTTTTTTATTTTTTCATGTTTTTCTTTATTTATATATATATTATTTTATTCGCTTTTTTATGTTTTTGATGTTTTTTATTTTTTTTTAAGTTTTTTTACTTTTTTTATATTTTTAAAAGTTTTTTTACTTTTTATTTTTTAAAGTTTTTTTATTTTTTAATTATTTTATTTTATTTATTTTTAAATTTTTTATATATTTTTTAATTTTTTATGTTTTTATGTTTTAATTAGTTTTTAAATTTTTTTACGTTTTTTCTATTATTTATGTTTTTTTCTCATTTTTTTATGTTTTTTACAATTTTTTATTTATTTATATTATTTTTATGGGGTTTTATTTTTTTACGTTTTTTAATTTTTTTTATATATTTTCCATTTTTTTTCTTTAAGTTATTCTTTTTTTTCACATTTTTCTCTTATATGAGGGTATTTTGGATAAAAAAAATTTCGTTAACTCCGAAATCAAGAAAAATTCCAGTTTTTCGATTTCTAATTGTATACCCCTTTTGCTGACGTATCGGATATGAAACATTACTCGAGAATCATCGGTTACTTAAATTAAATAGGATTTTTATTGATAACCTTAAATGGATAATCAAAATTATCAAGAATAACTCTCAATAAAAAAATTATTGTCGTGAGATGGTGAGAGTTGCTCGTGTACATGATGGAGAAAAAAATTGAAAAAAAGAATATATTAAAAAAATCCTAAATCATTATAATTGCATTAAATTTGATCCGGCTATAATTCAGATATGTCAAATCTAAATAATTTTGATTTGAACCCATAAAATTAAAGATAGGGAGAAAAGAAAAAACAATAGACCATGGAAGCGACTAACAGAATGATCAATGAATTATTAGTGGGTCTGAAAAAAATATTAACAGAAATTAAAATTATTAATATTTCTTTTTAGGTAATTTATCAAAGGGCGTACGTGAAAATCTAAATTTACCAAAAGACATACACTACTTTTATATTTACCAAAGAGCGCACTTTTTTAAAAGCATTTCCTATTTTACTCTTCTGATAATTTAACTTTTTCTACTGTTTTTCTTTTCTTCATTATATTTCTCTCAGCAGAATATAGGAATAACATTAGTAAATTTCTAATCACATTTTAATATATTTGAAGAAGTCAAAATAAATAATGGACACCATATTTGGACTCATTGCAATTTTAGAAATCCACAGGAACTGAAATGGGTGCAATCGGAGCTTTCTAGGTCGATCAATGGGTTTCGGTCAAAACCCACTGATGGACCTAGAGAGCTCCGATTGCACTCATTTCAGTTTCTATGGATTTCTAAAATTACAAGGAGTTCAAATATGGTGTACATTATTTATTTTGGCTTTTTTATAGATGGTAACAAGTAAAATCAAAGAATCGGCATAAAAACCCACGTTGGACCTGATATCATTCCATATCAGGCCCACGTTGGGCCTGATTTGAGTCAATATCAGGCCCAATATGGGCTTTTTTGATGATTCTTTGATTTTGCTTGTTAACATCTATAAAAAGCCAAATAAATAATGGACACTATATTTGAACTCCTTGCAATTTTAAAAATCCATAGAAACTGAAATGGGTGCAATCAGAGCTCTCTAGGTCCATTAGTGGGTTTTGACCGAAACCCACTGATCGACCTAGAAAGCTCCGATTGCACCCATTTCAGTTTCTATGAATTTCTAAAATTACAAGGAGTGAAAATATGATGTCCATTATTATTTTTTGGCACTCCTAGTGGTAGACCAGAGGTTTTGAAAAACCCTAAATCTCTCTTTCTTTTTTTTCCCTTTTTTTTGTTTAGGCCTGATATGAAGAAATATCATGCCCACGTTGGGCCTGATATCTCCCCATATCAAGCCCAATGTGGGCATGATATGAGAGATATCAGGCCTAGTAATAACAAAAAAACAAAAAAATAAAAAATAAAAAGAAATAAAGAGAGATTTAGGATTTTTAAACCTCTGGTCCACCACTAGGAGTGTCATAAATAATAATGGACACCATATTTTCACTCCTTGTAATTTTAGAAATTCATAGAAACTGAAATGGGTGCAATCGGAGCTTTCTAGGTCGATCAGTGGGTTTCGGTCAAAACCCACTGATGGATCTAGAGAGCTCCGATTGCACCCATTTCAGTTTCTATGAATTTCTAAAATTGCAAGGAGTTCAAATATGGCGTCCATTATTTATTTTGGCTTTTTATAGATGTTAACAAGCAAAATCTAAGAATCGACAAAAAAGCCCACATTGGGCATGATATGGACTCAAATCAGGCCCAACGTGGGCCTGATATGCGTTGGGCCTGATATGATTCCATATCAGGCCCAACGTGGGCTTTTATGCCGATTCTTTGATTTTGCTTGTTAACATCTATAAAAAATCAAAATAAATAATGGACACCATATTTGAACTCCTTGCAATTTTAGAAATCCATAGAAACTGAAATGGGTGCAATCGGAGCTCTCTAGGTCCATCAGTGGGTTTTGACCGAAACTCACTTATCGACCTAGAAAGCTCCGATTGTACCCATTTCAGTTTCTATGAATTTCTAAAATTACAATGAGTTAAAATATGGTGTCCATTATTATTTTTGGCTCTCCTAGTGGTGGACCAGAGGTTTTGAAAATCCTAAATCTCTCTTTATTTCTTTTTTTCATTTTTTTATTTTTTGTTGTTACTAGGTCTGATATCTCCCATATCAGGCCCACATTGGGCCTGATATGGGGAGATATCAGGCCCACATTGGGCCTGATATGAAGAGATATCAGGCCCAACGTGGGCATGTTATCTCTTCATATCAGGCCTAAACAAAAAAAAAAGGAAAAAAAAGGAGAGATTTAGGGTTTTTCAAAACTCCTGGTCCACTACTAGGAGTGCAAAAAATAATAATGGATACCATATTTTCACTCCTTGTAATTTTAGAAATTCATAGAAACTGAAATGAGTGCAATCGGAGCTTTCTAGATCGATCAGTGGGTTTCGGTCAAAACCCACTTATGGACCAAGAGAGCTCCGATTGCACCCATTTCAGTTTCTATGGATTTCTAAAATTGCAAGGAGTTCAAATATGATGTCCATTATTTATTTTGGCTTTTTATAGATGTTAACAAGCAAAATCAAAGAATCGGAAAAAAAACTCACATTGGACCTGATATGGACTCAAATCAGGCCCAACGTGGGCCTGATATGGAATGATATCAGGCCCACGTCAGGCCCAACGTGGGCTTTTATGCCGATTCTTTGATTTTGCTTGTTAACATCTATAAAAAAAGCCAAAATAAATAATGGACATCATATTTGAACTCCTTGCAATTTTAGAAATCCATAGAAACTGAAATGGGTGCAATCGGAGCTCTCTAGGTCCATCAGTGGGTTTTGACCGAAACTCACTTATCGACCTAGAAAGCTCCGATTGTACCCATTTCATTTTCTATGAATTTCTAAAATTACAAGGAGTTAAAAAATGATGTTCATTATTATTTTTGACACTCCTAGTGGTGGACCAGAGGTTTTGAAAACTCTAAATCTCTCTTTATTTCTTTTTTTTTATTTTATTATTTTTTGTTGTTACTATGCCTGATATCTTCCATATCAGGCCCACATTGAGCCTGATATGGAGAGATATCAGGCCCACATTGGGCCTGATATGAAGAGATATCAGGCCCAACGTGGGCATGATATCTCTTCATATCAGGCCTAAACAAAAAAAAAGGAAAAAAAAAAGGAGAGATTTAGGGTTTTTCAAAACCTCTAGTCCACCACTAGGAGTGCCAAAAATAATAATGAACATCATATTTTCACTCCTTATAATTTTAGAAATTCATAGAAACTGAAATGGGTGCAATCAGAGCTTTCTAGATCGATCAGTGGGTTTCGGTCAAAACTCACTGATGGACCTAGAGAGCTCCGATTACACCCATTTCAGTTTCTATGGATTTCTAAAATTGCAAGGAGTTCAAATATGGTGTCCATTATTTATTTTGGCTTTTTATAGATGTTAACAAGTAAAATCAAAGAATCGGCAAAAAAACTCACATTGGGCCTGATATGGACTCAAATCAGTCCCAACGTGGGCCTAATATGGAATGATTCAGGCCCACGTTGGGCCTGATATGGAATGATATCAGGCCCACGTTGGGCCTGATATGATTCCATATGGGCTTTTATGTCGATTATTTGATTTTGCTTGTTAATATCTATAAAAAAAACAAAATAAATAATGTACACCATATTTGAACTCCTTGTAATTTTAGAAATCCATTGAAACTGAAATGAGTGCAATCGGAGCTCTCTAGGTCCATCAGTGGGTTTTGACCGAAATCCACTGATCGACCTAAAAAGCTCCGATTGCACCCATTTCAGTTCTTGTGGATTTCTAAAATTACAAGGAGTCCAAATATGGTATCCATTATTTATTTTGGCTTCTTCAAATGTATTAAAATGTGATTAGAAATTGACTAATATTATTCCTATATTATACCGACAGATAAGAGAGAGAAGTGAGAGAAATATAATGAAAAAAAGAAAAATAGTAGAAAAAGTCAAATTATCAGGAGGGTAAAATAGGAAATGGTTTTAAAAAAATACGCTCTTTGATAAATACCAAAGTAGTGTACACTTTTTGATAAATTCAGATTTTCAAGTACGTCCTTTGGTAAATTGTCGTTTCTTTTTAATGAGACTGGAACCCACTCGAGTAAAAACAACTCCACCCTGTATATATTATTCTTGATACATACTCAGTCCCGTTGTACTATGCCAGTATGCCCCCCACGTGTGCACCTCCGTCCCACGACTGACGGACTGAGGGACGGACACAACAACAATGGAGGGCCATCCCTACTATCACATGGTCTGCCCTCTCAGTCACACACCAGAGGCACGCATTGGGGGAGCATAAAACAGCTAGATACATACCATTACATGTTACATCTTTATAATTTATTTTATCCTTCCAATAGATTTAATAGTTAGCATATAAAGTTTTATTATAGAGTTCGAATCTCGATAAAATTAAGATAAATATCTCATTTATATATTAATTATAATTTATCACGTATTCATCTTTTACAATCATCTTTATAATATATTTTTCTTTCATTATTTTTATCATTACATCTGTATTATTTCCACATTGCGTGCAGTCGAAATTGGTAGCCCATTTGCCCTCTCCGAGCCGGCCCAACATCTCGGCTATTTTACTTCATGATCAAGCAACATCTCGGCTATTATACTTCATGATCAGGTAAATACTGCCCTGCCGTAAAACTATAAAGCCCAGCTTAATCGATCGTGAGCTGAATGAAGCCTTTCTGCGATTACTACTGACATCTGCTCGTGGGTTGGACTTGGAGCGGAAGCGAGGAGCATCTACCAATTCCTCCGCTGTTTGTTGCGACGAACACCGGAGGTGGAGAAACCCTCGATCGGCGCCGATCGCAGGCCGACGGTGGCGATGAGGCCTTACGTGAGATCGATCGACATCAACGCCCTCGCTCAGAGGGTGGAAGTCGACAACCGCATCTCCCTTCCCTTCTACTTTCGCATCGCCGATAATCTCCTCAAGCAGGTTCCCTTGCTTATCGACTCCTGTTCCGATCCCAATCTTGTGCCCTTTTGTCAATTCGAACTATCGTTATTTGTCATTATTATTATTATTTACAAAAATCGAATTTTGAACGGATTTTTTTTTCTTTCTCAATTCAAACTATTTTTTTAAGAAATTCGAAGATACCTTTATGAATAAGAAATAAGAAGGGGGAAAAGGAAATGTTGATGGTCGTTTGATATGAATTTTGCTGCTGGATATCTTTCTGTGGTAATAAACTTTCATGTCCTGTCGAGTAGCTATATTGCGAAATTTACAATTTTTTATCCTACTAATTTCTGGGTAGCTACTAGCAATTCTCAAAATGGAGAAGGAATGAAAAACTAAAAACTATCTGACTTTCTAAGGATGATACTAAAATTTTGCATACGTGCAAGGTTTCTCCCAAAATAATATGAGCTTATGAAAGAATCATAGCATCCGTATAAAAGATACTACGGTTTTATATTATGTCTTTAGAGAAACTCCATGAAACTTTGTCTAAGAATATCAAGAGGCAGTTATGTTTTATTTCAAATGTTGTGTTTATACCTAAAGTACAAAAACATATACTTCTTTGATACACAATACATTTATCAAGGAACATATATGAGAGAAAATACATAATAGAAGAATCAAATGATTCCTAAGATTATACTTGGTCCATTACAGCCTTTTTGGTTTCTAATGCTTGTAGACTGTGCTTTGCTTCAATTTTTTTGGCATATTGACATTGAACTGTTGAGGTGGACTTGATTATATTTTGTTCGACAAGACCTTTTTGATTTCATTATTCATTGCCAGATTAAGTGATTTAACAGTACGTGACTTTCTAAATTCAGATGCTTTCTTTTATCTTCAGGCTAGAATTTATAGGGAGGAGAAAAATATCATTGATTTGTACATCATACTTCTCAGATATTCAAGGTATGAATCCTGTCAACTAAGATACTGTTTTTATGCTTTTTTCCACCAAAGATTGTGGCTAGAAAAGTATCTGTTCAACAATCTTCTACGTTTTTTGTTTTTCCCTTCTATTTCAATTGGAAGCACACTACAATTTTTGGTTTTTGATAAGAATTTTTGGACTTAAACCTTATGGTTGCAGCCTGTTGTGTGAGACAATTCCCTGCCACCATGAATATCAGGCACTTCCTCTTGCGTTTAAGGAGGTTGGTATGGCCATTTTGTATTTTCTCAGACTTTGTAGTATTCTATTGATTGATAATTATTAGTATTTTTCCAATAGAAATTGTTAGCTGTAATGAATGAACTAGAATCGCTAAAGCCAGAAGTTCAACGCCGAGTTGATGAACTTAACCGTGAGCATATGATACTAAATTCTAGTCAGAAAAGGATCTCCACTAGTTCAGCTCCGGCTAAGACACAAATCCTCTCTAATTCACACATTGAGCAGGTATGCTTTTGCTGTTTCTCAGATAGTTGAATGATTGAACAATGATTGAACAATGCTTGATCAAAGAAAAGTTTGCGTGAGTATAACACTGTCAATGACGATGAGTACTTGATTCATCTCTGGCATAAATCCTAACTTTGAACTTTGCTATTAATTATTATCTTGTTCTCACAAATGCAGATGCCTGTAAGTAATACATCTTTGTCCTCATGGAGGCCTTCTAACAATAAGATTCAAATTGTGTCGCCAAACAACTTGCAGACAGAGAGATCATTTCAGAAAATGTATGTAGATAAATTATTTAATCGCCCTTAAACATTGTGTTGCCTAGTTTCGATAGGAATTTTGGAATTATGGAAAGAATCATTAAAACCAGAAGTTGCAACAGATTCAGGTGAAAGGAAAATTCATTGGATGTTTGATGTTTCATGAAAAGCTTAAATATTTTGTCAGAGCTAACCAATATATAGCCATGGCAAAATACATAAAGCATATAGAAATTAAATAAAAATAGTTCTTTTGCTGATAACTTGGTCCGATAAAATAGAACTATTCAGGGGTATAGACTTTTTTTACAAGTTTATTATTTCTATTTTCATTATCTCTAGCAAATTTAGCCTATTTTATCTTTTGCCTTATTAGATGGCTATTGTAAACCCTATAAAAGAGGGCATCATGTCATTATTCTATTCATTTAAGCATTAATGCAAAGTTATCTATTTGGAGTCCCCCTTTCCTTTCCTTTCCTTACGACCTTACGAGTGCATTGCAATCCTATAAGACCATTAATTGAGCCCCATGGTCTAATCTGGTGTTGTGTGAGTATATCCTCCCATTTAACATTTTTTATTACACTGTTGTCATCTTTAAATTTCAGTGGCTCATATGCCTCAAGTGCATTTTTTTGTATATCTTAGGATGTAAATCAGTAGTGTATACTCTCGGTAATGATTTATTCCAGTGGTTCAGTTAGGATTGTTGGACACCAGAATGGTTAATAATGCGTCCTCTACCACAAACACATAAAAGGGACATGTATACAATGTAGTCATTCTTCCTTTGGCTACTTATCTGATCTTTTATAATTTCTGATGAGATTTGGCAGCAATTGATTAGAAAAATGAGTCCAATCGCCAACTGGTGATTGGAAATCTTGCACTCAACAGA
Organism: Zingiber officinale; assembly: GCF_018446385.1. NCBI lineage: Eukaryota > Viridiplantae > Streptophyta > Magnoliopsida > Zingiberales > Zingiberaceae > Zingiber > Zingiber officinale. Next base: position 140,339,827 of record NC_055994.1, read on the forward strand.
AGAATACACGAGTTGGACACTAGTATTAGTGGGCGATGGGGCTCACTTCAGGGTTACTATGGCTACTTTGGCTCAAAGAATCAAACTACCAACATAAAGAACAAGTACCAAAGCTCCTTGTTTTGGTTCCACATGTGTTGGCACAAGACAAGGAAAAACATTTTATTTCCAAATCATTTATTCATAGAAGTCTGGTGGGTTTGTTGTGATTGTTTTTCTGAAGTTCCATGCTGCATATATGTTGTTTTTTGATTGTTTAAAATATAAACATCATCATCAAGTCGTGTTTATCCCAACATTGAAGTTGGCTATGTGAATTCTATCCTCCATTGAGATATATACAAGGTTATATCCCAGTGTCTAATTCATAGATTTTGTAGTATTTAATTTCACAGAACACTTTGTAGCGCACCTCATACCATCTGTGCGCTTGATAGTATAATTAGTTGGTAATGCAGGAGCACATTTCATCATGTTAACTGATTACATTGACTTGGAATGGACTTTGTATGTTTTTTATTCTCTTTTTGAGTTTTGATTGGAGATGAGCTCCTTAAAGGAGAAGTCACAAGGAATGGAATATTATCTTCACAGGCCTACAGGAATTCCATCTGGTGAGATGTACCTAGGTTCTTCTTGATAACTTGTTCTGTCGCCCAATAAGGGGATTACATCTTTCATATTTTAAGAATTGATTGATTATCCAGACTTCTGTTGTCATGAAATGAGCATGTTGATCAGTTGTCTGTTGCTTGTTCTTAAGGACTATAGTGTTGGATGACGTGTAGGTTATTGGGAATTTCAGAATTTTTATGGATTCTTAAGTATGTCTTTAACATTTACTTGGTTTCCACGGCTTCTTTCTATAGATTGGTTTAGGAAGTTATTTAAGATGTATCAATTTAAAGTCTTTATCATCTTTCTCTATTGAAAGGTTTTTAAAACATTAAGCTGCTGTTTGTTTATCTTTGTACTGCTGCCACTGATACTGTGCTAAAAATATGCATGACAAGGTCTTAATCTATTAGTACTTACTTTACAGATCCCTTGGCCTACTTCATCCAAAAGAAGAAACCTTATCTAGGCACTCCATTTTAGGGTCTAATGGGCTTTGGGGTCCCAATTCAAGACCAATTACTGGTAGAAGGGTAAAATCCTTTTGTTCTTGGCATATTTTTAGCCCTTCATTAGCATAGTTAATGGCTTTAATATTTTTTGCTATTTGGTACAGGTCCAGTATCCAAGCAATTCTGAGTTAATTCAAGATGCAAGTTCAAGGTGAAAATGTTTAGTCTTGATGCTTTACAAACTGCTTCTGTTACATGATTTACTTGTTTGAATTGCATAAAAAGAACCACTACTTTGTAATAATGTCAAGCAGGCTGATTCAAGATGTGCAATCCAGTTCAGCTGTGATAAATGAGGGCGATTCTAGAAAGAACAATTATGATCTGGACTCAGTTCTGTCCCTTGATGATGGTAGATGGTCTATTGCTGTAGAGGAATCTGATTCTATTATCAAAACCGCAGCTCAGGAAGATTTTGCTCATTTGAACATAAGGCAACCATCTCCTCCTCCAGTTCTAGCCGAAGTGCAACCTCAGTTGTTTGCAATTCCCCCATCCAGAGTTGCTGATCCAAGACCAGGCCCTGCAAATCCTTCACAAGAAGGAACAAAGTCTTTTCAACATATGCATGTTGTAAGCACTCTTCCTGGTTTATGTGTCACTCAAAAGATTGATTAACATAACCTAGTTAAACAATCAAAGCTTTCATTTTCAGCCAGTAAAGATGATGGAATCATTTTTGCGGCTAGCGGAAAAGAATACTTTCAAGAACTTGGAAACCTGTGGAATTCTTGCAGGTGCATTGGTAAGTAACCTTAAGTTACATTTATCTATGATTTTCAGTAAAAACTAACAAAAAATAATGTTATCTAACATAGCTGGTTTTGCTTGATACCTGATGTTATCCAATGTTTTTCTTGTAGAAAAATAGGATGTTTTATGTGACCACCTTAATAATCCCAAAGCAAGAATCAACATCTGATTCGGTATGAATCTTGTTACTCTTTCTGATAGATTATAATTTTATCCCTCATTACCAACAGCATATTGTGATTGGGCTTGACATTTTCTTTGTCTTTGTAATTTGATTGCACTATGACAATCAACTTAGTACCAATGAGCTTTTGTTGCTAGTTATATACATAATAATAGCTACGAGAGAATATCTGGTTATATCTAAGTGTTGTGTCTTCTCTAGTGTGTTAGTTATCTGTGCATGTTGTACATATCATCTCCTGCTCTTAAGCTGATTCACAATTTTATTTGTTTACTTTCTCTGTATAGTGTCTCTTGATTTTGTCATGGCATCCCCCCTTCCCCCCCAGAAATAATTCTGGTTGTTGATGCCGGAGAAACTCTTTGAAAAGATTCTTGGATATAATTGACTTTGGTCTTAAAGAGCCTAGTTGATTTGATTTTACACATAATTACAAATTTATGTTTCACTTGTTAATTTTTGAGCCTTGTAAATATTTCCATCCTTGATTTTTTCCCCCCTATTGTTAATCACTTGTTGTATGTAATATGTGTTCTTTTCTTCCAGTGCCAAACTACTGATGAAGAAGAAATATTTAATGTCCAAGACAAGCTCTCTCTGTTTCCTCTTGGGTGGATTCATGTAAGTCTTCTATGTCACTTGTGCTTAGCATAAAAATTGTTTTTTCCCCTCATTTCTCTTCCTAGTGGCATTGTTGAAACAATAATTGAAGTGCTATTAGGCTTCGCTCTTCATCTTCCCTGTTCTTGATGAATTTAAAGATCACAATCATGTTTGTATGCTTATATACTTGTCTTTTTTTGTTTTCCTATATTTGTAGTGATTTTAAACATTGAAAATGTATTCTTCTAACTCATTTGTGTATTGTCACGACTCAATGTGAAGGGGAGCCTTGGGACAACGGTACAGTTGTTGCCTTGTGTCTCGATGGTCACAGGTTCAAGTTGTCAAAACAATCTTTTGTAATATAAGGTAAAGCTGCATATAATAGACCTTTCCCCATACCCACATTGACAGGAACTTTGTGCGGTGGCTATCCTTTTTTTTGTGTGTGTATTGCCATGAATATTTATCCTACAACTATTGTGTGAGTAGGAATCTCCACTCTTTCAAACTGTGACACACCATTCAGTCTCACAGAGAAAGATGTGACTGACTAGGACGTTTATAGGTTTATTTTAGAATTTGTGTCTAATGGCTGAATCTTGTAAGTTCATCGGTCAATTTTCTCACTTGAATGGGCTGTGGCACAAACATGTAGAAGCTAAGATGTGATTGGATTTTTTTCTTATTCAACTATTTAAAACATTATGCATCTTTTGGTATGCCTGACATGATTTTTGGCGAATTCTATGTGTCTACATATTAGTTATATGATGTATGACTTGTTCGTTATAAGTCAATTCATTTGGATTATTTTCAGACTCACCCAACGCAGACATGTTTCATGTCATCAATTGATCTCCATACTCATTATTCATATCAGGTGAAACTTCAAAACCTTTTGTACTGCTTCTTTTTGTTAATTTTTTTTTTAATCCATTTTATATCATTTAACCATGATGTTGTACTGTGCTGAGTAATTATATGTAGTTTCAGTTACAAAGTAGATCTTTGCATCTTTTAAAAATGTTTTTCCTCCAACTTACATATCATTTTTAAAAATGACAATATATCGAACTCCAAATAGTTATATTTAGGCATTTGGTTCAAAGGAGAGGTGTTCAAAGGAAAGTTGTATTTTCCCTATTCATTTTCAGTATAGATTATCTTTTACCAGTTGATTTCACCTCTTTTTTTTGGATGAACTCACAAAAAATAAATTGGTATTTTCTATTCCAAGATTTCTATTGTGCATTCTTAAGAATGACTAGAGAAGTGTGCACTCACATTGCACCTCATTCCTGAGTTCCATAATGTCTTAGCTACATGTACTGCCTCACACCTCTGATAAAATGGTTTTAATGATGCTGACAAATTTTGTCCTTTAACTATCTACATCTCCATTGCCTATCTGTCAGTATACACATTCCATGTCCCACTCACTATTTCAATAATAATTATTTTTCACGATGATAATTCTTATGTAGTCGAAGACTGGAAGAAATATGACTGGAGTTATAGGGAATGGCAATGTTTGATCGGTCATGTTGCTGATACTGCTTTTGATCATAGTTTTTCATCCTAAACTACCCAAGCATATACTTAACATGTTGTCATAGGATATTTTCTTTTAACCATATATTAAACCAAGGGTTTAGTCAACAATCATTTGTCCTTACATTTATGTTACATTTCTTTTTTTTTTTTCCACACTAGTTGGAAGTAAACGAACACCAGTGTCACCTGACATTACATCTGTTGATGCTTTTGCGGAGATTAATATTTTGAAATTATTTCTAAGCCTTCGCCTTGTTATAACAGATTATGTTACCAGAAGCAATTGCAATTGTTATGGCGCCAACAGATACATCAAGGTAACCATGTCCTTTCTACCTTAACTTCTATAAGCTTATACTTAATCATTGACGTATAGTCTTTCCATTTTCTATGCCATGGATCAAGAGGTTAAAAGAGGGAACATGCAATAACCTTTCTCATAGGTACAATAAATAGTTGTAACAGCCAATTAGATGTCCAGTAAAACTGATCTAGTTAATTCTATGAACATTTGGATGCGTCTAAAATTCTTTTTTTATTAGTGGGTATAATTTTTTGGATTACTATTCTATGGTTTTAACACTAAAAAAAATGCATCCTAATGTAGTTTCTCTACATTATATTTGCTTTTTATGGAGAAGCTTCATGTTGTTTTCCTTTCTACAGAACACATGGTATATTCCATTTGACAGATCCAACAGGTGTTAATCTGATACGCAATTGTCAAGAACGCGGATTCCACCCACACGAGGAGCCTCTTGATGGCACTCCTATTTACGAACACAGCTCTCATGTTTACATGAATACCAATATGAAATTTGATGTCATCGATCTTCGTAGCTTGTGATTCAAGCATTTTGCGGAAGTGTGTCCAACTCACTGGAGAGATCTTAGAAGCAACATTCTGTTTATACTCCGGCAATTTGCTTGATCCATCCACGTACCTATCCATGCTCAAATTCCAACTGATATCCTCATGTCATATGTTCATGTTACCCTATTTATCGAAGCATGTATCCAATTGTGAGCGACGAGTGTTAAACCCAAGGGAGGCACCTTGTATCTCTTTGCTTTGGGTGTTACCTTGTTTAGCATTCGCGTATATGTCATTCCTCCAACACTTGGAACCGAAAAAAAAAATGAGCTTCTAATGGTTGCAATGGATGTTGTGGCTAACGGCAGTGATTTTTATCTGGGAGTGGTGGTGATGATTGGATATATTATTTTGTTATTAAAGATGATTAAAGTTGTGACCAATATCTGCGTGGAACCTTCCAGTTTTATTAAATCACATTATTTTTAATGTGTATTAAATGTGTAAAGAATAATTTTCAGTTTTACTAGCATGCCAAGTCCATTAGTAATTCTAAGTTTAGAATGCATATGGATTTGGTTTTTTACATTGTGATCTCTTTGGCTCCATTTTATTGTAACGTGGGCACATGTTGATTCCTTCACTCCAGACGTTTTTTATTGTTGGCCTCATAATGAAATGAAGGCAGTAAATTATTATGATCCAGCAACCTCTTTATGTAGGAGAAATTTTATTCTCTAAAAATGATTGGTGATTTGATTCATACTGTCAAGTAGCTATACCTACTTGACTAGATGTTCCCTGGTCTCCTCGGATGGGTCTAGTGATTAGTACATGAGATGTTATCATAATGAGGTCTGGGGTTCGAATTTCGACAAAGTCAAGGTAAATACCTTCTTTATGTGTTAATCAATATTCTAAAGATTAGTAGCTGTTCGTGATTTACCTTCTCCGTGTTGATCTTGAGATGGATTGATGGAGACGTTGGGGGCGAATGAATTCGTCTTTTGTCATAATTGACTAGATGCCCTCTACTTCATTATAATACAATTAGTGTAAGAGTCTATCACATGTATTGACACGTTATCGAAGATCCTAGATTTCATGAGAGCGTGCAGGTGAAATTTGTTTTAGTTTAGAATTTCATGCATTGAAAAACACTTTGCTGACAATTATTATTACTCTTTTAACCTCATCGACCCCAGATGACAGAGACAAAATTATGTGGCGGCGTAGGAAGACTTTTTATGAATAGAGCGCCATTCATCTCACTAATAAAATCTTAATCAATTATATTTTCAACCGCTAGTTCCTTGTAACTTCCAATTAAACCCCAAGTTAGAACTTTAACTCTGTTTTTATCTTTAAAATAGATCAACAATATTATTATTTTCATTCAATATGAGATTATAAAATTGACAACATGTGAGTAAATTGAAAATGCCTATCTGCACGTCATGCCCTGTTATTTTAAGTGCAATATCAAATCAAATATTTTCCCATTTCAGGATCACTATCAGGAACAAATCGGGAATTTCATATTGAGAGGGGAGGGGCGAAAATATGTATTGACTCTGAGAGCAGATTTCTGCCCCAGCCACATCAACCAACATAGCTTGGCAAGAAGGAACATGGATGATTAAACAAGTAACGCTTTTGCAAGTCAGAATAAAACTGATCTAATGTATCCATATTAATGATATGAATAGTGTGACTATTGTAAGTATCTTAACTTTTAATATGATTAATTGGATTAAGCTAGGTTCTGTATATTTGATGTCTTGTGTCTGAGTGTATAGAAAATCTTAACTTTTCAATATAAGAAGTCGAGTAGAAGACGTAACGGATGAGAAAGATGGTACGGAATCTGAGGGAGGAGAAGTTGTGGAAGAGTACACTGCTGGAACGAAAAGGACGCGTACTGCGATTCGAGGGACGAGAAGCAAGGGAAAGCCTACTCTAGGAGAATGTCAGAATTTGATTCGGGTGAGCTCAACTCTAGATACACAGAGAATCACCCAAGCAACTGGAGCAGAAGTCGGACAAATTAACACGAAGTTGACTTGTCCAGACGCCTGGACCAAGTCCAGGTGCTCGTACTTTAGGCGCTCAGATCAGGTACGAGTGCCCAGATCCAGCTTGGTACAGAATAGGCGCCTCGTCCAGACGTTACTGCAGATAACATTCGGAGTCTATATCCACAACACTCTAGGCGCCCGGACCGGTTCAAGCACCCGGGCGAGGATAGAACTTTATTTTCAAGAGTCGTTGCGAAGCAGATAAGGTGCACCGCTAGGGGAGCTCAAACCTACTTCAGGCGCTCGAAGCTGCCAGGTCAGCCAAAGGTCAAATCTTACGAGAGTGCTATAAAAGGAGAGTTTGTTCTCCTGTTTGTACAACAATTGTTGGTTCTTGTGCGGTCGGTAAGAGACGGGTGAGCTGCCTAAAATAGAAGTTAACCTTTCTCGATCTTTGGGCTTTAGCAAATACACACTTAACTAAAGTAAAATGAAATACATAAAAAGAAATATGAGACAATCAGATTGACTTGGTTTGTAATCAAAAGATTGCTACTCCAAGGCAATGACAACTCACTAAGATCTCCTTCTACAAGTGAATCCTCGAAGGTAGAGAAGCCTCGTACAAGCATTGAAAGTGTAAATTAAAAGTATAGAATTCGAAATGAGATTACAAAAGTGTGTTATCTAAACTCCTAGGACCAGAGCTCTGTTTATAATTCATTGGTCGAAATAGCTGTTTTAATGATGTGGCACTTTCAAGTGCATGGACCTAATATGGACGACCCTAGTGGTGAAAGTTTATCAGCTTCGCAACGGCTTGGAGATAAAACTTTATCTCTGCCCGAGCGTTAGACTGGTCTAGCCGCCTAGAGTGTTGCTGATATGGACCTAAGACCTATCCATATTACAACGGCTCGAAGAGGCACCCTGATCGGTACCAAGGTGGGTCGAGCACCCGGACTTGGTATAGACACCTGGACAAGTCAACTCTGTGTTGACTTGTCCAGTTGCAGCTCCGGTCATTTGGGTGATTATCCGTCCATCCAGAGTTGAGCTCACTTGAACCCAACTCTGGTCATCTCCTCGAGTAGACTTCAACTCTGGTTTCTCGCCCCTCGGAAGCGTCGCACACATCTTTCTTGTCTGCCAGTGTACTTTTCAGCAATACCTCATCCCTCGAATGCTCCGAGCTTGTTGACTCGCTTCCCGTGTCATCCTTCTCCTTAGCTATGTCTTCCGCTCGACTTCTTGTGCTCCTACGTTCCTGCACACACAAGGATCAAATACAATATGACTTAACTTAACCCGGTTGATCACATCAAAACTCACCCAGGGTGCTTACAATCTTTCTATTTATGATGTGCATTAACCCATTTACAATTAGGGTAAACCAAAACATAAAATATTATTACAATTAAGTACTAGTAAAATATTGTAATTAAGCACAAGTAAAATATTACAATTAACCCCCCCCCCCCCCCCTTAACCCCCTAAACTTCTCTCCCCTTTCATCACATAAAAAAGAGTAAATAGAGAAAAAATCTTAAAAATTTTCTAAGGGTGATTAAAAAAGTGGCCAAGGTAAAATGTTTTTACAATAATTAGTTTTAAAAATTTTGAATTTCTAAAATTTAAAAACAAGATTAGTTAAAAATAAAAAAAAAATATTTTTATTTAAAAATATTTTTTATCAACATTAACTAGAAATATTCAAATTAGAATAAAAATTTTCACAAAAATTATAAATTTATTTTAACAAAAAAATTATTTTATACATAAACATATATATTTTTTAAAATAAATATTAAAATAGATTTTGATCTAGAAAAACCTTGTTAATTTTTTTGAGTATATAAAATTTAATCATATCCATAAAAAAAATTCAAATTCAATTTTTAAGAATTTTTAATATTAAAAATTATTTTTTGGTAAAAAATTCATAGGAAATTCATTGATAGTCAAAATATTTCAATTTTTTTTTATTTTAACAGAATATCTACTGTCTTATCATTATAAAAATTTTGAACATAAAACTCTAACATTTTGTAAGAAATAATATTTTTCTAAGGAAAAAAATTCTTACCTAGCAAATCAATTAAATTAAGGAAAATTTATTCTAGACACGATTTTGAAACCCAATATAGTTTCTATCTACGGGATTACTAAGATATTTTTTAGGAATATATTTTCATAACACTTTTACAATTTGACCTTTGTAATATCTAAAATATCAATTAAATCTTTGAGAATTTCTAAAATACTGAACATTTGAACATGAGTGATTCTTTTTCAATTTTTCTATTTAATCTGTCAACTTTTTATTTTCAACTTTCAAAAATTGTTTAATAGACATGATTTTACCAAGGTAACTCTTAATTCTAAATTCTCCTTTCTTAATTGTTCATTTTTTGTTTCTAGTTTACATGGACTTCTATAAAGTATTTTGATAAATTTATATAATTTATTGGGAGGTAGAGAACATACCTCACTTACTGAGTCGGTCTCGTTATTTTACACTCTCCCTTCGTCGATGCTCATCTTTGAGGTACTTTCGTAATCTTTTTGATGATATGCTATCAATGCTAGTCTGACATGTGTTTCTAACTTAGACTCAGATGACAACTCATCTCTGTTGGGACCTTTGTGCTCGCTAGGGGGCTGAATAGCGGCTCGTCGCACTTGCGTCGATTTGCTTCGTCTTGATGATGATATGCAGCGGAAATAGAATACAAGACTCACACAACGCTAACAAGTAGATTTACTTGGTATCCATCTCAAGAAGAGGTGACTAATCCAAGGATCCACACACGACACACTATCTCCACTATGAAAACCTCCTTCTCGGTCGCAGCCGAAGGCGGAGAAGCCTTGTACAAATTCACCCACAACACAAACACAAATACAAGAAGACGAAATACAAATACACGTAAAGACACTCTCTTCTTGCTTACTTGTGCTTGTTGTTGTCTCTTGAACCTTGAGAGAACACTCCCAAGAGCCTTCAAGAACTAGCGGTGAAGATCGGAGAAAGTCGCTGAAGATCGCTGTAAGCTCGCAGAAAACAAATCGCAAAAATTTACGGAGAAAATGCTTCGCCAAAGCTTTAAACAGTGCTCCCAATCGATCCAATCCATCCCCAATCGATTGCCACGTCAGCACCGCTCCATCGCAGCCGTCCATCACCTGCATCCTACCCAACGGTCGAATCCCAATCGATCGATCGATCGATTGGGAACATCTGAATCGATCGGTGAATCAATTCAGATGCTTTCTGTGTTCTCGCGATCACGCGAGAACTCCCCTGCCCAATCGATCAGCTGATCGATCGGCAGCTCCCAATTGATCGCTCGATCGATTGGGAAGGCCTCTGTGCTCGCAAATTATGGTCCCAATAGATCGACCAATTGATTGTGTCATTCCTTCCTTCGCAGCACACTCCAATCGATCCACTGATCGATTGGATCCTGGTTCAATTGATCGCCCAATTGATTGACCAGCCTGAACTTGACTCAAACTCAAGTCCAAAATCTCCAACCCAACTCCTGGTCAACCGTGACCCGTTGGGTCTCCATGCCTAGCATTTAGCCACACCCGACCAACCTCGAACTAGCCTTCTAGCCTCCTCCATCAGCCTTGCATCCCTCAGATATCTCCCCATCCTTCACGCCTTGCCTTCAAGAGATTCCTTCGGTCTCATCCTAGTTGTCGAATTCTCCTTGCTAAGTCACACTAGGACTTACCTTACCAAGACCACATGCTTGGACTTACAACCTTTGCCAAGATCACACTTGAACTTTCCAATTGTCTGGCTCCTCACCAGGACTTTATCCTTTGCCAAGATTACACTTAGACTTTCCAATTTCCTGGCTCCTCACCAGGACTTTCTCCTTTACGAAGATCACACTTGGACTTTCCAATTGCCTGGCTCCTCACCAGGACTTTCTCCTTTGCTAAGATCACACTTGGACTTTCCAATTGTCTGGCTCCTCACCAGGACTTTCTCCTTTACCAAGATCACACTTGGACTTTCCAATTTGCCTAGCTCCTCACCAGAACTTTCCCCTGCCTAGCTCCTCACTAGGACTTTACCACTACCTAACTTCCAGTTAGGACTTCCAGACATCTAATCTCCAGTTAGGACTTACCCAGTCAAGTCTCCCATCATCCCTGACCTACTTGACTTGTCTTCTTATCAACCTGGTCAACCCTTTGACCATCTCCATAGCCAAACGATTGCTCCAGCAATCTCCTTATATTGTCAATCCCCTTATATTGTCAAACTCCTTATATTGTCAAATATCAAAACTCAAATCCCGACTCAAACTTGACTCAACTCAAACATTGGCCCAACAGTCTCACGTTGCTCTAAAGTTCTTGTGTTTGGTTTTATTTGGCCTTTTATCCTTCAATTTTGGGAAGTTGTCTTTTATGTGACCATCTTCATTGCATTTGTAGCATCTAATTTTCCTTTTGGATCGAAGAAGCTTTGTTGCCTATTTCTTACCAAAGTTATTAGACTTAAAATTTTTTGGAAACTTTCTTATCATAAAAGCTGCTTCGACTTCGTCGAGTGATGTGTTGGATTTTGGTTTGTCCTTCTTGACTTGCAAGGCTAGGTTCTAACTTGACTATGTTTCTTTTGTAACTCCTGTATATTGAGACTCATGTAATTCAAAATTTGAGAATAATTCTTTTAGGGTACTTCCTCCAAGTCTTTAGAGATGTAGTATGCATCTACTAAGGTTGACCACTCTTATGTTTTAGGAAAGACATTGAGCACGTACTGAATTGAGTCTCGATTCGTTACCAATTCTTTGAGATTGTTGAGTTGGGTGACTAGCTACTTGATCTTCGCATGGAGTTGAGCCACCTTCTCTCCCTTGTTCATTCAGAGGGTTGTTAGCTAATTTTGGACGATGTCTCGTCTCGCTAGCTTGGCTTCTGAGCTACCTTATGCAGCTTCAGGAACTTTTCCCAAAATTCTTTTGCTGAGTCGTAGCTGCCGATCCAATTGACTTCTTGAGGCAGAAGAACTCTTAGCAGATGGAACTCTACTTTGTCGTTTGCTATGAAGTCGACTTGTTCCTTTTTGGTCCACATGTATTCTTCTTTTTCAGCTTTGTGTTGATCTTTAGATGTTATAAAATCATATTTTATTATTAAAAGAATTTTAAAGTATGTTTTGAAGAATTCCTCCATTCACTTTTTCCGTATCACGAACTCCCCCTCAAACTTTGGCAGATGAATGTTAGATTCGTCCATCATCTTGGTGCTTAAGTTGGTGGTTAGTCCTTCTGAGAAGGTCTATGATACCAATTGTTGGTCCAAGTAAAGTCCGCAAAAGGGGAGTAAATTGCTGAAATAGAAGTTAACCTTTATTGATTTTTGGGCTTTAACAGATACACACTTAATTAAAGTAAAATGAAATACATAAAAAAAGAAATACAAGACAACTAGATTTATTTGGTTTGCAATTAGAAGATTGTTGTTTTAAGGCAATGACTACTCTCTAAGATCTCCTTTTACAAGTGAAGCCTCAGAGGCGGAGAAGCCTCGCACAAGCATTGAAAGCGTAAATTAAAAGCACATAATTCGAAATGAGATTACAGAAAGTATGTCATCTGAACTCCTAGGACCATGGCTTTGTTTATAGTCCAATAGTTGAAATAGTCATTTTGTTGACGTGGCACTTTCGGGTGCTTGAACCCGATCCGGGCGCCCCTAGCGGTGCAAGTTTATTAGCTTCCCAATGACTCGAGGATAAAACTTCATCCTTACCCGGGTGCCTAGACTGGTTCGAGTGCTTGGAGTGTTGCTAATGTGAACCCAAGACCTATCCACGCTGCAACAACTTAAAGAGGCACCCTGATCGGTACCAAAGTGGTCCGAGCTCCCTGACCTGGTACAGGCGCCTGGACAAGTTAACTCCATATTGACTTATCCGGCTACTACTTTAGTCATTTGGGTAATTCTTCGGCTATCTAAAGTTGAGCTCACTCGAACTTAACTCCGTTCTTCTTCTCGAGTAGACTTTCTCTCTGGCTTCTCGCCCCTTGGAAGAGTCACACGCATCCTTCTCGTCTGTCGGTGTACTCTTTCGCAGCACCTCGTCCCTCGGATGCACCGAGTCCGTCAACTCGCTTCTCGTGTCATCCTTTTGCTAGCCGTGTCTTTCGCTTGACTTTTGATGTTCTTAAGTTGCTACACACTTAAACACAAGGATCAAATATAATAGGACATAGCGTAACCTAGTTGATCACATCAAAACTCACTCGGAGTACTTACAACAATAACTTGTAATCAATTTCTATACTCCTTATTAAGTTGTCCACGATTGTAAGAGACTTCTCCGCCCTCAACGAAGAAGATTTTTATTAACCTTCATTTACCTTGGATTAACAACCACCTAAGTTGTAACTAAGTAAATCCTACCTTTTCTCTTTTACGTTGTCGTTTAATTTATTTATAATTGTTTAACTGTTTATCCTAACTCTAATTTCAGGGCTATTCACCCCTCTAGCCGGCCTCAATGTTTCTACAATTGATATCAGAGTCCAACCGTCTCAGAAGGACTAACGACAAACTGAAGTAACAAGAACATGGTCGGATCTAGCATCTACCCACTAACGTTCGAGAAGGAGTTTGTATTCTAGAAACGAAAAATATAGGTATTTTTTTGAACTGACTTTGATATAATGCTTTCAATTAAATTTGGTTTTAAAGTACCTAAAAGTAAAGATGGAAAAGAAGAGTATCTTTGTACCAAGAAGCAGCGCAACAAATTCATGGCTAATAGTAAGGCTGAGTTCCATCTTTTGAGTGTTCTTTCTACTCAAGAACTCGATAGAATTGACAACTACCACTATACAAAAGAACTTTAAGAAAAGTTTTTAGAACTCTATGAACAAACAAAAGAAGAAGAATTTGATTCTACAATGGATATCAATTCATCTTCAAAAGAGTCTGAGATCGAGGAGATTGTCGGAACAATACTAATTGCCAAGCACAAGAACCTTAGAGTAACATGGGACTAGTTGTCATCCGAGTCCAAGCTGGAAGAATATGTCAAACTAGCACTAATAGCGGATCACCAGAAAGACAATAAAAGTACCTTAGAGATGCAAGGGGAGAAACGAGATCAAATCTCCTGTCCTCAAATTTCTCTGTCCCCGTGTCCCCTTGCCGATCGGACAGACTAGATTACATCTCAAGGATGTCTTGCACATCACGAGGATACCGCACACATCTTAAAGATGTCATGATGCCTTGAGATGTAATCTGGTCTGTCCGATCGGCAAGGGACACGAGGACAGAGAAATTTGGGGACAGAAGATTTGATCTGGGGAGAAACATAAAAAAATAGTGATAAAGGGGAAGCATCAAATTACGAGGACGACACGGTAAGTGAGGTACGTCTTGTATCTCCTAATCAATTATATAAAGGTATACATACAAAAACTTTCTAGATCATTATGCAAGCTAAGGACGAAATGCATACAACGATTATATTTCTTTTTTATGAATTTTAATAAAAAAATGTAATTTAAAATTTAATTTTTTTCATAGATGAATTTTGAAAAACCTAATTTTTCGACTAATTATCATTGTATTTTGAACATTGAAAATAATCAATAAAATTTGTAGATGACAAATTATATTTTTAAACATTTAAATTCAAAATTATTTTTTATTATAATATTCATTCAGATCAAAATAAAAATATATTTTTCGTAAAACAATTTTTCCCTGATCTGATTTTTTTCTATTCGACTATAAGAAAATTTTTTAGTAATTTTTGAAATTTAAAAATAATTTTTAAATTATTTTTATCAAATCTATTTTTTTAAAACCCTAAATTTGAATATTTGAAAAATAATTCTCTAAAAATTATTCAAACTGATGCATTCAATCTAAAAAAAAATCAGTTTTTTCACTAGTTTTTCCTTTTTTTTTTTTTATATATATAATCAAAGGAGAGAAGATGAGAGATTAAGTTTAGGGGAGGTATATTAATTTATAAATTTTCTTTATCTATTAAAATTGTCATATTATCATATTTACTTGCAAAATTTATATATTTTATTGTTTATTATTACAATAACTTAACTTTAGTTGATACATATAAAAAATGTAGAGATTATAAGTACTCTGGGTGAGTTTTTATGTGATCAACTGGGTTAAGTTAGACTTTGTTTATTTGATGTCTTGTGTTTGAGTGCGCAGAGACTTAAGAACACATGAAGTCGAGTGGAACACACAACGAATAAAAAAGATGACATAGGAAGCGAGTCGACGGACTTGATTCATTTGTGGAACTAGAAGTTACAAAAGAGTACACTGGTGGAGTGAGAAGGATGCACGCTGCGGTCCATGGACGAGAAATCGGGGAGGAAGCCTATTCGAGGAGAAGATCGGAGTTGGGTTCGGGTGAGCTCAACTCTGAATGACCGGAGAATCACCTAAGCGACTGGAGCAGAAGCCGAACAAGTCAACATAAAGTTGACTTGTCTAAGCACCAGGACAAGTCCAGGCTCTTAGACTCCAGGCACTTGAACTCCAGGTTCATGGACTCCGACACTCGGATTAAGTCTGGGCACCTAGACCAGCCTAGTACAGAACAGGTGCGCCTCATCCAGACATTGCTACGAATAACGTTTGAAGTCCACATCAACAACACTCTAGGCTCCCAGATCGATCTAGGCGTCGGAACAAGGATAAAACATTATCTTCAAGAGTCGTTGCGAAGTAGATAAGGTGTACCGCTAAGGACGCCGGGACCTGTTCCAAGTTCCTGAGTTATCACATTAGCCAACAGTCAAATATAACCAAAGGGCTATAAAAGGAGAGCTTGTTCTCTTGTTCGTATAACAACTTGTAATCAATTTCTATATTCCTTATTGAGTTATCAACGATTATAAGAGACTCCTCCACTTTCAACGAATGAGATTCCTATTGAGCTTTCATTTGTTTTGAATTAATAACCATTTAAGTTGTAATCAAATAAATCTTATTTTTTTATATTACTGATTAATTTATTTATAATTATTTACTTAGTTCAAAAAACAAAAGATTATTCTAACTCTAATTTCAGGACTATTCAAACCAAAGCGTTCTTATAACTATAACCTACTATTCAACCCCTTTTAACTGACCACAGCGTCCTTATAACTATAACCTACCGGGGGCATATGCTTAGAGCTAACCTGATTTGGGTGGTTGGAACCTAATCAATCGATTAAAAAAACTATCGTCCTCAATGATCCACCAATACCAGCAGTCAAGAGATTCTCACCCATCCACTCACCCATCAATATTGCCCATGAACTGACACACTTGATTCATACAATAATAGTGCTACTGTTAACAGACTTGGTAGATTTTCAACCAGTACAGAGTACTTCATTGGTTGTCTGGCTGTCTCAACTTCTCCATGCTGTTGTTGCTAGGCAAAATTCTCTATAATTTACATCCCTTTGGAGGATCACTCAGAAAGGGCCGCCGAGATGATACGTACAGCTTTATAAAATGCCCCGTACCAGTCAAAGCTCATACACAGCTCACTACTTCAAAGGGTAGGTGGATTTTCCCAGCCTTTGTCACCTTCCTGCGTAGTAAAGGTTAAAGGGCGGCACAAGGAAACAAACCTCTTTTTTAGTACTCAACATTTAACAGCTCTGCAGCTTGGGAGATTCCCATGTTCACATGCACAACAGAAGCTCTCTTGCCCAGCAACAACCACCTTTCTTTCTGCGCTGCAAATAATCTATCTCCGCATCCATTGAACCAATGAAAGCTAGTTTTGTTTATTTTAGCGGCTACTGCATCCAAAGCTTTGCTCAAGTGCTCAATCATACCTGGTGGCATAAAAAATGGCAAGTGATACTTCGACGCACCAGAAAGTTCACAAGTTGTAAGCCCGAGATAGTTACTAATCCAGAGCATCATTTTGTGGGCACGGGATTTGATCCAGAAACCCTAAACTAGTGAAGTAATTAATGTGGGGCTACATAAAATGAAAGGAGTACCTGACCATTTGTTTGTTTAGAGTGAGCAGAGCCCCACCGCCAATGATGTGGTCCTTTCCTGAACGGATCATGTGCGTGCATGATAATAGAACACGCTAGTATGGGACTGAAGAAGCCACCTAGCATTTCACCAAACTTGATAAGCTTCGGATTGGTTCTGTCACCAACGTTAGCATCAAGTTGAGCAGTTGATTTGACTCCTGTTCGTGTACATTTGGCTGAAGGATGCACAAACTGATCTCTAAATTGACACTTGTACCATATGGTTGAACAATCAATAGCTTAAGCTAAATAATAGGCGAAAGCAAAAGTCCATTGGAGTGTTATACAGAAGTGTGCAGTCAGCTTGGTTAATCAATAAGAGAAGCAAAGCCTAACAATCAATGATCTGGAGACAGTGAGTAAGCACATCATAAATAGAGTTAATCACAAACACCACCGTCTTTACCCCTGGAAGAACAAATGACATGACAAATAACACTGGTTCATTCAGTAACTATTCTGCAACTTTTGTTTTACAACGCAGAAGCAAAGCCGTGTTGCAGTTGATCAATTAAAGCAAGTAATGAACAAGGTAATGATAAAATACACAAAACCAAACAGACGACAAGAAATCCTCGCGGAATTGGCTGGTTGCACTGAAACTTGAAGGATTTAGGAAATACAGCAACAATCACAAGATATGTACCATACGGAACACCGTTTTTTGGGGGGTATTTGGGGGTAGTAAGAACCAACGAGTTACCTCGAGGACACGGAGTTGAGGGAACGGGCGAAGCTATTAATGGCACCGTAACTCCTGGAGCTAAACCATAGGCAGCCGAGGAGGTCCTGCCGGTAAGGGAGGAAGGTTCTCCGTCTCATTTCCTCCGCCTGCGCCCGGTTCGCCGTGTAAAGCCGCTCGTGAGCCGACGGAACTGTCCTCCGCCGCCTCCCCGTACCGTTCATTGGCCTCTGTTGCGACGGCGGAGGCTGAAACCCCTCCTCTCGCTTTGACGTGGAGGTAGCTGGCTGCGGATTCGTTTCTGGCTCTGAGTGCGCCACGGGCTTCTCCCTGGCTTTGGAGGACGAAAAGGATATCCCATTCCAGAACTTTTTCCCCTGGCCGCTCGCTTCGCTTTTGCTACGGTGGAGGAAATCCTTGAGAGAGATCCACCGCTTTGAGATCCGCCCTGAAGAGGAAGACGACGACGTTGACGAAGAGGACGAGGAACGGGAGGACGCCGAAACGGGAGGTGCCGGAACTTCCTCTGCTTCGATCTGCTTCGGATCTGGAGTCTTCTCGCTTTCTTCACCCCACTCCTCCCTTCCCTTGCCATGCTGCCACCAGCGAAACGGAAGATTCCTCAGCGGCGACATTGATCTGGCCCTCCGATGCACGGACCTACTCCGGAACTTCAGATCCCGTCCGCGTACCTCGATATCCACCGCCTCACGGCTGCCCCGCGCGTCATCCTCCGCGTTCTCATCCTCCTCGGCCCCGAGATCTGGGAGTGGTGCGAGGGACTGCGGGCGCTGGAGGTGGGAAGACAGTTTCATCGGCCGGATCTGACCGTTGAGGAACAGTTCGTCGGCAGAGGCGGCAGTGGAGTTTGGGTGGTAGCGGGAGGAGAATTCGAACTCGAAGGAAAACTCACCGGAAGCAGGATCGAAAGGGGAGTCCTCAGGAGAACAGGGAGAGGTCGCGGAAGAGAGGACGTAGTGCATTGGGCTAGACGGGGCGCTAAAGAAGAAGAATCCCGCGATGGCGGAGGACGAACCACCGCGACCGGGACTGGATGGCGCACTGGCAAAGGGGGTCGAGCAGGCGCTCTCGAACTCGTCGCCATGGCTAGGGCTTTGGAGCTCCATAGTGGGGCGTAGAAGAGAGAGTTCCGACAAGCAAATCCTGGAGCAGCAGGGCGGGGATGGGGTTTTCAAGTCCTCTTCGCAGAGCACTATAGTAACGTGTGGATGTTATACTATAATATTCAAATGTTATAATAAATATGGATCACATGCCAACATCTAATTCTTTGAATGTTAAAAATATATATATATATATTTATTTAATATATATATATAAAATAAATATAATATCAGGTAAATGTGAATGTTAAAATGAATACGCGTATGTTTTAATAAAAAAATAATATTGTACTATTTAATTAAAAATTTAGCTTTTTAATAATTAATTTCAGTAAAACTTAAAATTAAATTAAGTTAATATTTTTTATATTGAAAATAATTTTAAAGATTATTAAAAAATTTCTAGTATTTTTATACTGTGAGTCAAATTGTCACAAAGTATTTAAGATTCGATCTTCTATGCATTTATAAAAAAAATTTCTTTAAATAAAATATACAATAACGTGATATTATGCTTTTAAATGGTCCGTTATGAGCTTAATTTGCCCTATTAATCAATAAAAAAAATTTATATTTACTCTATTAATCAATAAAAAAATTTTATGTGACCAAATGATCGTTAGGATTGTAAATGAATCAAGCGTTCGTGAACAAGTTTGGTGTTCGATTTGGTAAGAATTTGATTATGTTCGTTCAATATACATTAGATTAATTAAATAAACAAGCTTGAATAGCTCGTCAAAGCTAAACAAACAAGCTTGAACACATATGTGTTCAGCTCATTAACGTTCGTGAACATTGTTCGTGAATGTTGTTCACGAACTATATTTATTAATAAAATTCTTTTCAATATGCTAAATAAACAATAAAATAAAATAAATAAATTTAAATTATCAATCTTAATAACCAATCAAACAATTAAAAGTTTCAAACAATCAAACAAGCTTGAATTGAGAGTTTGATAACATCTAAACGAATCAAACTCAAGTCAAGCTCGAACCAAGCTCAAGCCAAATTTGAATTGAGAGCATGATAATATTTAAACGAACCAAGCTCAAGCCAAGTTTCAAGAAAGCTCAAGCTCATAAAAAATAAATGAAACTAAGCTTGAACACTCATTTCAAAAGCTTGGTTCATTTTAAGTTCGACTCGGCTCGACTTGGTTATCTTATCAAACAAGCTTGAACACCCCAAAATTCGACTCGACTTGTTTATAGTCCTAATGATTGTCCAAATTTAGTGTTAGTTCATTATTTGTTTTTTAAATGCTAGTTTTTTTTTAGTTTACTCATAGATTACTTTTAAAATTAGAATACTTATATTCATTAAAAAATAATAAATAAATACTATTATAATTACAATTATTTTCATGGAATACCACATATTTTAATCTACAATTTGAAGTAGTTCCTGATTAATCTTATTTTTTCCCTTAAGATATAGAGTATTATTATATAAAATTTTGAGATTAAAATTTAGCTGTGTCCGAACATGTCTTTTCTGGACAGATTAGGAGTGCTGGACGAGCAAAGCACATTTTACCATGTGATTAATCTTATTTTTAGAATTAAATTGATTTTCTTAAAAAATAAATGCCACTTTGCTTTTAATATTGCTCTTAAATTGCTAATTAATGCACATCAATTCAGGAAGTTGATCTAGACAGAACGGCCGTTGGGTTGGAAACAGTGTCGAGTTACATTTGAGAAACCCACCAGATCACGCGGCGGCTGGAGGACACGTAATTCATAACACGAAGCTCGAGTAACGAACAAAAGCCTCACCGCGGCTGGAGGAATTTTTTTATTTTGATTTATTTGATTTAATTAAATAAAAAATTCAAAAATTAAAATCAAACCGAATTAATAATATATTCCGTGGGTAATTGACGTATGTCGTCGGAAGGGTCGTTGTCGGTCACGGTGTGCGACTTATGGGTTAAGGTGGGTTAGTATGGATGGTAGTATTTGTTTTTTAATACATCTTTTTACAAATATTTAATTTATTTTATTTGTCTCTTCTTCTCTGATTAAATACGCTAATAATTCAGTTAAACAAAAAGAATCTCTTTCTGATTCTAAATCATATCAAATAAATGATATTTATAATCCTATTTTGTTAAAAAAATTCAATTTGTCTCAATTAATATGTCGGTATTTTCGATTTGTTACAGAATTAAATATATAATATATGATCTACCATAACCATTGTGGATGATTTGGTACAGAGATTTCCTAGGAAGTAGCTTCGGTTGGACGGACTCGCGGACCCTTTTCTCTCGGTCTTTCGTCTCTTTCTCTCTCCTCTCACATTCGTTATCCTCTTACTTTTCGCGTCTTCTCCTTTCTTAGATTGCCATCCAATCTCTAGGTTTGCTTGCACTAATACCCCAAAAGATTGATTCTGGAGAGGAGGTAAGATTGTAATTTTGATGAATCGTGATCCTTTGACGCACTTGCTATTGTTCCAATATCTTTTATTAATTTTTTTATTTCTCCGAGAAATGAAATCTTTTTAAGGTTTTTGATTCAGTTTCTCCCTTCGTTGGTATCCGCCCACACGCGGATCCTTAAGGTACTTTGCCTCCTCTCGAGTGTTTATTCGGATCGGGACCGAAAGATTGCAACTTTTCGTGGAAGATCGATTCGATGGGAAGGGTGAAACTGAAGATAAAGAGGTTGGAGAATAGCAGTAGTCGACAGGTCACTTATTCGAAGAGGAAAGCGGGGATACTAAAGAAGGCAAAGGAGCTCTCCATTTTGTGTGACATCGATCTTCTTTTAATCATGTTTGCGCCTAATTCAAAAGCTACTATATGCGTTGGAGATCGTAGGTAAATGTTTCTTACCCCCCTTGATCAATTTACATGCTACATTTGCATTTGAGAATGTTGATCTAATATTTAACTAAATTGAAATATGTTCCTTTCACGGCAAGATCATTGGATTGAATCTCTGTGCGCTTATTTATCTCTGGAAGGAACTAGCCTTATTTTTACTGAAATATGTCCAAGATATTGTAGACCTTTCCTCCTCAATGTTAAGTTATTGAATTTCTTATCATTGGAAATAGTCTCATCTCATCACATGAAGTATTTTAAAATTTATATCTATTCGCGATCATCTTAAGCAAGCATAAAAATTCTTCTCATGTTTTAGTTACTTGAAATTGTAAATAATCATCTTTTCTTACTTTTAAGTGTTTTCTAAAAGGCGCATGCTAGTTTTCTCTCAAGATACCCAAAGCTAAACCCTCCTAATGTCTTTTTTTTAAAAAAAAAAAAAATACTATGAAACTTATATTTGGATGAATAGCCTGGCTTGGCAACCACTCTTCAAAAGCTAGCTAGCATTCTCCCCTTTGATGATATTTAATGACTTCTTTCTAGTTTGTATTTTGTCAATTGCAAAATCCAGGTCATACTTTAACAAATTAAACCCTAACTTTTAAGAGTGAAAAAAGACTTCAATCATTCTCAATTTTATAATGGTTAACCAATCATCAATATGATGTTAGATTCTCAATTATGTTCAACTAATGAAGATATCTTTATTTTTTTTTGTTGAGGCATGTGGTTTGTGACTCAGCATGCATGCGATCCAATTACCATGGGTCTTCTTACTAACTTTTACTGTTTTACAACAAAGGATCCTTCAAACTTACCTTACTAACTTTAAAAATTTACAATTATCATTAACTTGTAATATTATATAGCAACTACTTAGGAATGTTTTTTTTTTAATGTTATTCAACCTCGCCTATATTTGAACAAATTGTGATCTAAACCACTCTATAGACCATTTACTTTATCTTCTTTTTTTTTTTGTCAACTAGCAATATTGAGAAGGTCATTGAAAGGTTTGCTCAAGTATCTCCACAAGAAAGGGCAAAAAGGTATGCATCTATTCTCATTGATTTTGCTTTATGTTTCTTCCTTACCATGACTTTTCAATGAGAACCTTTTTCTTCCTAATTTGATAGGAAATTAGAGAGCCTTGAAGTAAGTTTGTTTACCGTTCTACATTAACCATCAAAAAATGAGTATGATCATTCCATCTTTGTTTTGGAGAAGACTGAATTCACACAATTAATTTGTTTGCACAGTTTAAAATTTTATCTTTTCTTTAGGCTCTTAAGAAAACGTTTAAGAAGTTGGACCATGATGTCAATATCCAAGAGTTCCTTGGTCCAAGGTATTGTTTATGTTTATATAATGTTTTTTTTTTGCATAATGCCCTTGATTAGTTCTAACATAATTTATTTTTTCTTACAGCGAAGAATCAATTGAGGTATGACATTGAAATTTATCCCTCCATCATCATTGAAAAATAGAGTAAATTTTGATTTTAGCCTTTTTGAAGTTTAGTCTAGGTTTCTATTTGACCTTGAAATTTTAAATATATCTTATGCATAATCATATCCAATTTTGAATTGTAATTAATGGTGTATAACTAATTAGTTTGAGTTTACTAAAGATTAATGGAAAATTGAGACACTTAAAACTCACTTGTCAAATTGAGGCTTAGTCTAAACTTCAAGGGGAAATACTAAAATATCCCTTTTAATAGACCTTTCTGATCCTTGATATATCTTTATGCAGGATCTAACAAATCACTTGAGGTCATTGCATGGTCAATTACTAGAAGTACAAAAAAGATTAAGGTGCTATTTTTTTAAAAAAATTTCTATACTCCTTCCTCCATAAATTAGGGCTTGCAAAAGCAATTAGTTACTTTTTGTCTTAATAAGTTGTACCTTGATTGTTCATGGTGATAATTCATAGTTCATATGCAATTGTATGCTAGAGATAGTTCTACCATGTTACATAAGTTGTCATATAACATCAAACAATTGGGCAGCTAGATTGTAACTTGCCCAAAGGGAGGTTTCAAATTTATCTTTCTACTTGTGGCATTTTTATATATTCATTAACTGTGCTATGTTATTATAATGACTTAACAACTATTTGTTAATGTGTGATTTATGATAAAGAAGGTGGTGTGACAACCCAATATCCTAAAGACAGCATTGTTAGTTGTGGTCATTATGCATAATCATGGATAATTGTGTACAAATAAGTGAAGACTAAAGAAAGATTTGTTATGCAACTAAAGAATAGACACTTGGATTTCCACTGGAAGCCTTGAGTTTAGAAAGATGTTTATTTTTTAGTATGTCCTAACCAACCCAATAGTTGTTGGGAATGTAACAAAGGGAGAGGAGGTCAAGGATGCCTAAGGGAGCCACATTGTTTGATTTTTTTGTGAAGATTACAAATAATATGGCTAAATTAATCTTGACCTAGTACCTCCCTTCTTGAGTGGTTTAGTCATTTAATTAATGTTTTATCTTGCTTATAAGATATCTACTAGTAAAAAAATAATAGAAGGTCAGGATAACTACATAAAAGAAAATAAATCATAGAATCATAGTTAGGTAATATGAGAATGGCTCTCAATTGTAATTTGTAAGAGGATTAGTTAATGCCAATAAATAAGAAGAAGAAGAAAAATAGATACCTTGTATTGTACAAAACCATTTCTTCATGTGTGTTTTGTGAATAATACACTAACTTGTAGGAATATTGCTTTTCTATTTGATATATATAGAAATAATAGATTTCTTTTGCATATCTTATTTTCTCTTTTAGCCATCTTTTTCCCCCTTTATCTTCCACGTCAACAAAGTTTCATTCAATAAGAAAATCATGATATGATGTTGAATACTTCAAAAACACATATATTGTTGTTATTAATGGATTATGATCAAGAGTAGTTTACAATTACAACCTTACTTTTCTATTTCAGTTGTTGGGCAGATCCAGATAAGATTAATAACATAGACCATATTAGAGCTATGGAACAATCACTCAAGGAATCCCTAAACCGAATTCAGGCACATAAGGTACTAAAATATCTAAACTCAACTTCAATTGCCTAGTAAATGCATCATCTCATAGTATATTTTATCATGTCTATTGCATATTAACTTGGCCAAATACTTCTCACTTGAGTCTCAACCCAAAATATTGTTGCTTCGTATTTTATTTTAACATATTCTAAAATTATTTTATTTTTTCCATCTTGACAGGAAAATTTTGGGAAACAACTTATTTCTGTAGATTGCAATGGCCAAGTATACTAGTTTTTTTGTCTTTTTTTTTTTTTTGCTTTTTCATCACTATGGAAAGTAATTGATGCATACTTATTCATATATACAGTTCCAAAATGACATGCATTTGCCATTGGGACTAGGCTATGCACAAGGAGCCTCATCAGTGTCATGGTTGCATGACACTGATTGTCAACAATTAATGCTTCCACAAGATGCTAATTTGATATCTCAGAGGTGAGGAAATAATATGTTTTACTCTAAAATCATCCTTTATTTATAGGTAAGGTTTGGAATTTTCAATAGTTTTGATCATAGTTTATCCTTTCATTGTAAATATAACTCATTGATTCTTTGTGCATGTTCAAGAACTAAACTCTGTTTACTTCTAATGAATCTTAGTGTAGGAAAGTAGGACTGACTTCATGATCGAATTCCTAATTTTTTTTTCATTTGTATATTTTGATGTTAGCCGACCCCACCTAGTGGATAATGTTTGGTTGTTGTTGTTGGTATATATTTTGATGTCTTAAGATTTGTACTTGTGAAAGACGATGAAATGATTCTCAATTTGTGAATTGTTATTTTTCCTTGTAGGAATGTAAGATGCTCCTCGGATACAGGTCTTCCAGATTATCCTGCTTACTTCAACACAGATAAACAAACAGAGGCCAATGAACTAGTACCGGATGAATCCCTCCATGGTTTTAGCCCAAATGCTTGTTTTAGGCTACAACTAGGAGCACAATTCCACTACCAAACGTATGGTCATACTTTGTTGAATGAAAGGATGTTCAAGCCCGAGGTAGATCATAGTTTACAGGAACACACTCTTGATTATCAAGTGAATCATTTCGAGACACCCGGTCCAGGTTATGATGCTAGCTTCCAAAATTGGGCTTCTACATCTGGGAATTGTGAAGTTGCAATCTATGATGAGAGGTCATACACCCAAGTGAGTGTTCTGAAACAATAACCTTCTACTCTCATAGTTGGTTCACTATAAATGAAGTATAAAGTAACAACAAGAGTCGCATAAATTATTAGGAATCGAGATGTCCCAATCACGATTATTACCTTCTTTGAGTCATTCTTAATCTCAAAATTTTACAATTACAGTATTTTGATGTCATTTTGCAGCAACAATAACCAGAAGGAAGTCCCATCTCATTGTCAGTATTGTTAGTATTGCAAGATTTCATTCTCAAATTCTTTACTCTTCGTTGCAACGGAAAACAGATGAAGCTTTGAGTTGTGGTGACTCCATCTCCTTCACAGAAGCCGTGATCCTAGAAAAATAGATGATACGAAGTGGGATTATATACTGTCATGTATATTTTTATTAGGAAAATTAAGCATCTCTCCTGTAAAAAAAAACATATATTTGCTCTTTCATTATGTTTAAGTTCGTTCTACGTAGATCAGGAGGTTTTCTCCTCTTGTAAATTTTCTTATGTACTTATTTTGTATACTTACTCATTGTAACACTAAGAAAGTAATCGGGTTCATGATGAATAACCTTTAACAATTTATACACAAATTTAAAATAAATTATTATTAAATAAGCTCAATATATTTTTCAATTTTCTTCTCTCTCTCTCTCCTGTTTTTTAACTTGAAAGTCTTTCTTTCTTTATCAATGAATATATTTCTATTGATTTTTTAAAGATCATGTTAAATTTATTTCTTTTTAGTTTGAAGGAAAAATAAAATAAGATAGCTTTTTAATATGAGATGCCTTAATTTTTAGTATAAAAGACAATCAGCGTGAGTTGGCGCTGCCACCCCACGATACGATGAGGCATTTTTGATGAAGTCGCACCAAACCCTTCCGTCCACCGTCTCTTCTCCCGTTTGTTCAGCTTACTAATCTCCCTCGAGTCCCGTCACCGCCCTTCTGGTACACGCCAGCCGACGGAGCTTAAAAGTATTATGGTAAAGAGGCTACACGGTTCTCCGCCCCTTCTCATGTCCCAGCTGGCTTGTCCCTGAGATGGGAAAACGAAGTGGCAATCTTTTAGTGGATGCTAAACCTGTATGGTGTTTGGTCGTCACGGGGAGTGCTACTTTCAACTCGACCCCACAGATCGGTCAGTAAACCTGACCGAGACGAGATCAAGGATAGTTTGGTAATTAGGGCGGTTATTTCCATTTCCATCCCCCCTCCTTTCAAGCGAAGCAATTACTCCGTCCGCCATTTCTCTCTCTCATCCACGGAGAAGAAGTGGGCGAGCGATGCGGCGGAGGGTGGCACCGGATTCTTCGGCGATGGTGGCGGGAGGAGGAGGCGGAGGCGGGGGAGGGTGGGCGACGGAGGCGGAGCGGCAGGAGCAGGTGCAGCTGTTCTCCGCGATCAGCAACGGGGAGGACTTGGGCCCCTTCGTCCGCAGAGCGTTCGTCTCCGGACGGCCGGAGTCGTTGCTTTCCTCCTTGCGACACTTCTCTCGGTCGAAGGAGTCTGAGATCGAGGAAGTGTGCAAGGCGCACTACCAGGATTTCATCCGCGCTGTGGACGATCTTCGCTCCCTTCTCAAGGATGTCGACTCGCTCAAATCGGCCCTGGATGACTCAAACACCGCTCTCCAGTCCGCCGCTGGCCCTCTCCTCGCTGCTCTCGATTCCTACCTCGAGGCCCGTGCTGTCGCCGGCAATCTCTCCGCCGCCCTAGATGCCGCCCAGCTCTGCAGTCGTCTCTTCGCGCACCTCGCCCGCGCCAACGAGCATCTCGAAGCAGACCATCTGTACCTTGCGCTGCGCGCCGTCGCTGCCGCCGAGCGGGACTACCTCCCCTCCACCACTCACCCCACTATTCGACGCATGCTTCTCCGCCTCATTCCCGCTGTCCGTGCCCATGCGGAGCGCAAGATCTCCAAGGAGTTCTCTGATTGGATGGTTCAGATCCGCGTCGCGAGCCGCCACCTAGGCCAGATCGCTATTGGTCGCGCATCCGCCGCACGCCAGCGCGAGGAGGAGCTACGCGCTCGCCAGCGCCAAGCAGAGGAGCAGGGCCTCCTCCGATCCAGCTCTGTCACGCCCACTCCTGCTCTCCGTGATAACACCTACTCCCTCCGAGTTGAGGAGGATGATGATTGGGCCGGCGACGATGCGGATGATCTCGCAGCAGCAGCAGCCGCTGCTGCAACCTCGGAAGGCAGTACTCCGGGTCTCGATCTCACCCCTCTCTATCGAGCCTATCATATCCACAAAACCCTCAGCCTCGAGGAGCGATTCCGGAGGTACTATTTCGAGAACCGCAAGTTGCAGCTAACCTCAGACTTCCAAGTCTCCTCTTTGACCCCGTTCCTCGAATCGCACCAGACCTTCTTCGCTCAGATTGCTGGCTTCTTCATAGTAGAGGATCGAATCCTCCGCACGGGCGGTGGCCTCATCGCTAGACCCGACGTTGATGCTCTCTGGGAGACTGCCGTCAACAAGATGGTGTCTGTGCTTGAGGACCAATTCTCCCGGATGCAGACGGCCAACCACCTCCTTCTCATCAAGGACTACGTCAGCCTATTCGGCGTCACCCTCCACCGCTATCGATATGCGGTTGACCCCCTCCTCAACGTTCTCTCCAAGCATCGGGACAAATACCATGATCTGCTCCTCTCTGATTGCCGCCGGCAGGTTTCGGAGGCCCTTGACGCAGACAAGTTTGCGCAAATGGTAATGAAAAAGGAGTACGAGTACTCAATGAACGTCCTCTCCTTTCAGATCCAGACATCCGACATCACTCCGGCCTTCCCCTATGTCGCACCCTTCTCCTCCAGTGTTCCAGATCTTTGCCGGATCTCTCGATCCTTCATTGAGGACTCTGTCAGCTTCATGTCCCATGGAGGGCAGCTTGACATCTATCCTATTGTCAAAAAGTACCTTGAGCGACTCCTTATTGAGGTTGTCGACGGCTCCATTGTTCGGCTTATTGACTCTGGCGGGCTTGGTGTTTCCCAGGCAATGCAGGTGGCTGCCAATATGGCTGTCTTGGAAAGGGCCTGTGAATTCTTGTTTCGGCATGCTGCCCAGCTCTCAGGCATTCCATTACGTAATGCAGAGAAGGGAAGGAGGGAGTTCCCATTGAAGAAATCTCGTGATGCAACTGAACGTCTCCTTCTGGGGCTGCTGAGGAATAAGATTGATGATTTCATGATGCTGACAGACAGCATTAGTTGGCTGGGAGAGAGCCCACCACCAAATGGGAATGAGTATACTAATGAGGTGATCATATACCTTGAGACATTGGTCTCTACCGCACAGCAGATATTGCCTATCAATGTTCTATGGAGGGTCCTTCAGGGGGTTTTGAGCCATATATGTGACAAGATCATTGGTCTTTTCATGAGTGATACTGTTAAGAGATTTAATTCAAATGCCGTGATAGGAATTGATATAGATCTGAAGATGTTTGAGTCGTTTACTGAGAATCAATCTCATGTGTTTTACGATTCTGATGATTCCAGTGCAAATGAGTTGAAGCTTGCATTATTAGAAGCTAGACAGTTGGTTAATTTGCTCATGAGCAATAACCCAGAGAATTTTCTTAACGCAGTGATCAGAGAAAGGAGTTATAACAAGCTTGACTACAAGAAGGTGGTTACAATAACAGAGAAGTTCAGGGAATCATCGGATCGACTATTTGGAACTTTTGGTACAAGAGGGGCAAAGCAGAACCCAAAACAAAAATCATTGGATGCCCTAATAAAAAGGCTTAAGGATGCAAGCTGATCCAGTTCAACAGTAAAGTAAAACATGTTTCTTATCTACCCTTTTGCCTGTGTGGTTTTGTGTGAATTACAGTATGGTTTATTTCCTTGCTTAGATCCTAGCATTACTATGATTCATAAAAGTCATCAAATTCTTGTCGTCTAGATGTATCTCTAGTTGTAAACATGATACTTTGTTTTAATAGACATTTGATTTTGATTCATGATGACCTACTAATATGTTTATAATGCAAATTGCAATGTTTTTTTTAGATTTGTTTTTGAAATGTTTGGTAGATTGCTTTTCTAAGTTGAACTTTTTTTGAGAATATTTCTTTGTCAACAAAAACAGTTGTTGTGTGTAATGTCATGATGTAATCCATGTTTTAATTGATACTGAATCCTTTAAAGAAAATAGTTACTTTGTGGATAATATTTATTGTTCTGTTGGCAATATTATGTCAATCCTAAATCATGATATCCTAAGTGCTAGATTGAAAGTTGTGTTAGTTAATTGTTTATGAGGCTTAATGAAGCTATTATTATTGTGGAATCTAGATTCTGGACCTTGATGAGAACATTAAAGCCTTATTTACTTGGATAGAAGTCCGGAAAGGGAGAGAGACATAAAATTACATACAGACCTCCATTATTCATGTACATTTTTGTATCACTTTCCCTTATCTCCCGCATTTCTTTCATCCATTAAACTGGTTTGCAAGTTTAAGTAGGAAAGATTGTGACCCTCAATTTAGTTCGAAAAAACAAGACACAATTTAGTTGAGAATTTCTAACAGGTGTAGAAAATAGTTTGTGATGGTTTTGCTATTGCATTCCCATTTCAGAAGTCCTATTGGTGAATTTATTTAGAAAAAAGTGGAAGCAGTAATATTTGATAATCACAACTTTAAGTGTTGTTGACCAACTTTATCCTATGTAAATATGTACTTAAATTTTGTAAACTTTAAGTAGAACAAATATAATAAAAAAGAACTATACTTCTTTAAAATTTTGAAATTTACGTATCTAGTTAATTTCATTATTACTTTGTATTACAATGACTTTTCTCTTTTATGTTTATCATTGTCTTACAAAATTTGGCACTTCACTAGTCAAAATTAGTATCCTCTTCATAGGTTTTAATAATTTAGTATTATCATTTTTCCTACAGAATACCTTTATTAATTTTAATAATTTTAGTAAATTTGCTTGGATTTAATTGTTAATGTAATATATTAAATTTAATCAATACATAAACAAACTTTTAAATTATGGAAGTAGTTTTAATATTAAATATTAATTTGTAGGGTAAAACTGTAATTTGACATTACTTTATTTTTAAGGTATTTTTATTGGCATAAATATACTATATGTAATCAACTCTTCAAATTCTCATATCATAATTTTACTATGATACAGTGCCTTTTTCTTTACCATAACTAAAATGGTTTTGCAAGTTAACTTTAACTTCTATTGAGAAAAACACAATCTTTCTTTACCATGCAGAACCCAAAGTGCATTGAGGTTGAGGTATAAAATGCATTTTGTAAAAAACACTTTGGGTTCTCAATTCCATGTTGCATCTCTGAATGCAAATGCAATTGCTCATTCATGATTTCTTTAGTTATCATTTTCCTTCAAGATTAAATAATAGAAAAATCTTAGGACTTCAAACAAAGAGCCATAAACATCTTTTTACCTAGTAGAAACAATATAAAACATTTCATTTATGGATGGTTAGGAAATAGGTTTCAATAAGATTTATCAAGATTAGATTGAGCATTGCTAGATTGATATAATGTTCTTCTGTATAAAATATTTCTTTTAGTTGCTTATTGCTAGTTCGAGTAGTTTAAGCTAATAACAGTTGGTTACATTTACTAAATCGTATCAATAGTTAATAATGGTACGATATCAGATGTAATAAACGTTTAAATTTGTTTCTTGTGCTTATTGAATTGTTTTTTCTTTTTGCCACTTGTACTACCTTGGATTATTTCTTAATAGCTCTCATTTTTGTTTTTTTTTCTTTTTCATTCTGTTTTTTGTGCGTGCATCTGCCCTACGCATAAAGTTATGCTTCTTGTTCCTCGGTTGGATAGTTATTGTTTTTTTTTTCCAATTGTTAGTGTGTTGACTTCTTAATTAAACTTGATTTGATTTTGGATCTGCATGATGTTTTGAATCCGAGACAAAGTCGAAGTACAACTCGGAGGGTCCAATTGTTCTATATCTGTTTCTTATTTTCTAGTTATGCATCTGAGATTTTCTTGTTCGGAGATTGTTAAGTTGAACTTCCGTTTACTTGTTATCATATTGAGGACTTGACATGCAATTTTGATATGGCGAACAATTTGAGAAAAGTGTTTCAAAGTTATCTTTTTAGGATTTGCACCGTTTATAGTGTTAATGTCGCTGTTGGTTTTGCATGATTGTCTCACCTTTTAAGTTGTGTATTGTTCATAAGATTTAGCATTTGCTTTTTAATTGGCATAAATTAGAAAGTGTTTAACGGTCCATTAATCCAGTATTTTTAAGTTAACTGTCTATAAAAAAAATTCATTTAATTTGTTAAGATTAGAACTTAAGTTTTATATATATGGAAACTGAGAAGATGCACCTCATCGAGGGCAAAGATTTAACGTTTATGTATGGTTGATATATTGTGTTTTGTTCATATGTAACATGAAACTTGATTTGTTCGAGCAGAAACTTACACGAGTGAACTTTTCCTGATTTTAATCCGCAAACGTTCTCTTCAAAAGAATTATATATATATATATATATATATATATATATATATATATATTTTGACATCCTGCACGTCCGTACTATGCGTGCGCAGCATATCACTGATTTTAATTTTTTTTTTATTTTTATTTTAATTTTTGAATTAAAAAAATAATTAAAATATTTTTTAAAATTTTTATTTCTATGGTACAGGCTTTGGGTTATAGTATCAAAGTAATTTTTTTTTTTGATTTTACCTCTAGGGTTCAGGCTTTAGGTTATAGTATCAAAATTATTTAGGATTTTGGCTTTGAGTTATAGTATCAAAATTATTTTTTTCTTAAATTTTACCTCTAGCGTTCAGATTTTGGGTTATAGTATCAAAGTTTTATTTTATTTTATTTTTTTTTTAGATTTTACCTCTAGGGTTCAGACTTTGAGTTATAATATCAATTTTTTTTTTTTTTAGATTTTACTTTTAGAGTTCAGACTTTCCAATTAAGTTATAATGTTTGGTTTAAAAAAAAATAAAATAAAATTAATTCAATTAAGTTATAGTGTTTGGTTTAAAAAAAAATAAAATAAAATTAATTTAAATATTTATTGAGTATTATAATATATTAAAGGGATATATTAATATATTAAAAATTTATATAAAAAAATATTAATTTTTTTTAATTTAAAAAATTAAAAAAATAAAAAAAAAAACTATTAATTGATCTCTTGCACAACGCACATAGTTGACGCGCACTGACTATGCACGTCAAGCAAGAGATCAAAACTATATATATATATATATATATATATATATATATAATTAATTCCAGACATAATCTTGATAAATTAAGAGATAAATTTCTCTTAATATGTTATTAATTTAAGAATACTGAATTGAATTGATAAACTGTCCACTATAAATTCTTCCTAATTTATTTTGATAATCAATCAAAAATTTCTATAAAATCAAAATTAAATACACAATGTCAATTAAAAAAATAAAATAAAATAATCAAAATAATAATAATAATAATAATAATAATAATAATAATAATAGAAAGAGTTCCATTTAAGCCTTCAGCACTTTTCCTCTAATTAGGTGTGACATACCACATTTTTAAATGGAAGGAAAAAAAAAATCTAAGCTAGCAATATCATAATCATTACAAAACCAGTTGATGAGACGACTGTATACTCGTTGAGTCGCTTGACAAGCCAACGTAGAGAAAGACAAATTCACACAAAAAGGCCTACAACCAATATGGATTCACAGAAAAAGGCTCGTTAACTCTGCTGAGAGGATATTTGCAACATCTTATAATCGATATGTATATATATATATATATGTGGAGATAATTCAATGGATGCATACTGTTCCATCTTTTCTCAATATCGGACACTCCTTGAGTACTGTTAGTTCATTTCTCAAAACAGAGTACTTTTCATTTGCCTCCACGGTTCACTAAATCTTCCCATTTTCACACTTGCTCTGAAGATGACTTCAGCTAAAACTCATGCCGAAACTTGCTTCTTATTCAGTATTATTTTCCCCCTTTCAATCAGCTTTTAATCTAAGAATCTCCTTGGCAGTCCTCTTCCTGAAGTATGGCATGTTTTCCTGAGAAAAGGGCATATATAATTATGAAATGTACCATCATCAGTACGAAAAAAACCTAGACTAAGAATCTGACAGCTTCACCAGGTAGGGATAGGTGATGATCATATAACTCAGTTTAAGGAAGTACCTGCTGAAAAAAGAGGTTTAAACCACGGCTGTAGAAATCTGTATACTTGAGCATGAACATTCCACAATCCCACCTATTGATATAAACAATTATTTTCAAATTATTCAAGATAAAAAAAATAAAGATATATTAAGTTGAACTGCCATCAATTAAGTAGGGCCAACACAGAAGCATAACATCCCGGTTTGTACTAACTGCAGTGAACATACAAATGATTCAGTGTTAGAAATTAACAACTAATCAAACAGAAGAAAGTATCAGTCCTTCCTTTTTCTTTAGGTGAATAATGGTGCTTCAGAAGATGACTAGATCTACTATTAGGTGAAGATTTTCCTTTCTATGTAGATCAGAAATAGAAAAATTATCAGTTAAGAAACGCCAATTAATCAAATTGAGTCCATAAAGATTATACAAAGAATCATAATACTTTCAGGTCAAGCTTGATGAGTATTACGCAGGCTACTTAAAAGTTGGGTCAGAGTTAGATATGATATTTCCGTTATCAGGCTCCATCAACGATCCTCAACAAACAGGAAGGCAACATACGGTAAATCTATATTTTTAATAATATTTAAATTCATGGACTAAATCTCGAGCTGTTTTGTCCGATACGGACGAAATATCTCGTTCCACCCACGGACTAGCAAACTAGCAGTGGCATGCCGCGAGATGCCCGGCCTCGTAGATGCCTCCGGACACGTCGTGCAGGCTGCGCATGCTCGCAGTCATTGCATAGCAGAACAAGTGATTTCTTAGGCTTTAATAAATACCGAGAAGCAGGCGTCCAGAACAGTGACGCGCGAGAGTGGGCAGCAGGAGAAGACACGACGGTAAGGGGAAAACGAACTTAGGAGTTTTAATCAAAACTTAAGTTAACATTTCTATTCAACTCCCAACTTAATTTAATTTAATTTAATAAATAAAAATTTATAAGTCCTAGACTTAATAATTTGAGTTAATAATTTTAATCAAATCTTAGTTATGATTGAAATAATTTAAATAGGCTTAATTAAAGTCTAATAAAATTATCTAATTAATTTATATATATATAATATTTTTTAATTTAAAATAATTAAATTAAATATTTTATTTTTAATTAATATATATTTTATATTTCAAAAATATCAAAACTATAGGTACAATACTAAAACTATATAGTTCCAGACCAAGAACAAAATCACGAGTCGTTGACACCAGAATATTTTTTTTTTAGTTGATATCAGATATCTAGCTTATGCTGAGTAATCCTAGGATAACCGACTTGGCCCACGAAAGTTTCCGCCGGCTACTTAAGTCAACCACCCACATATCTTCCAAACATAGAGCCCATCACAGTTAAAGATTTTAAATCATGTTTAAATCAATTACATCACTTTTAATTTAGTTTCATTGATTGGTCTTAGCACCGACACATAAATCTAATTAATTCCCACTTAACCAACTAGGCACTAAACTTAAGGTTTTCATATTTTAAAATTCTCCTAAAATATTTTTTTAAAATATTATCACTATTTTTTTAGCCAAACTCAACTTTTTTGACCTTCAAAGTCTTCCATTTTTTTTATTTCACTATTTAAATTTTATCTTAACTCTCACAATTGAATAATTTCACTATTTACCTTATCATTAATTAAAAATTTAATGTTCTAATGTTTTATATATATTTTAGAAATTCCACACCACTCCCACAGCTATAAAATTTCAATCCTTTATCAATTTGTTTATGGACTTAACCTAGAAATTCTTAGAGAATGCCAACCATTTTCATTTATTTCAATTGAGGAACTCTATTATACAACCATAGAGACTAAATAGTGCCTTAATTGTAAAAAAAATTCAGAAGGTTGTGATGAGGAACCACTACCATGAGCACAATTTCACTAAAAAGAAGACACACCTAAGTCAAACATAATAAAAGATTCAAACATGACAACAACTTTAGCACTTTGGAAGAGAAAAGCAAAAATCCCTACTTAAATTCGAATAACCTTTAGGATTGATTTATATAACTTAACACAAGTGCCTCACGATGGCTTATCACTAGAAGTGTCCTACGATAATTTAGTCCCTTTACAAAAACATGCACACCAACTATTACGCACACAACTACAATCTGGAAAACAGAATATTTAATTTAGCCTCAAAATCCAATCCCACTACAAGCCAATTTGACCATTAACAATTAATTACAACTTCATTGATGTGTGTCCTATCCATGCTTTAAATTTTCGTTTCGTGCAGAGCAAAACGGACGAACATTCTGCAAATTGTCTCAAAAATTTCTTCTAAAACCCCTTTTGTCCATTTTTCAAAGACACACTAAAAGGAAATTGTCAACTTAATCAAACATTAGTTCAATTGTCCACATAAAGATATTAGAGCCTCTATCTGACATGTTGCCTTTGTCATAGATTCTCCTGCCCATATTCTCGTCCTCAACATTATTCCCCACGTCATGATTAATAAGAGCTATACAAAGAATTCCTAATAGTGATCGATCATATCATTTTCTTATTAGAAGGAATGATCAACGAACAAGACAAAGCAGAAGTTATATTCATTGAAGGTTCAAGACTCAGATCAAGTACTCAATAGTAATAATACCCAAACTAAAGATATTGCCAACTTGCCTACTACTTGCCAAGGTTTGAATTTTTAGTGGGATAGTGTGCTTAGGATCAACGACGAAGGTTTTAGTTTAGCAGTTTTGGAATAGAATATTTTGAATGCTACAAGTTTTTATTAAAGCAAGTCAAGAGAAAGTAGATAAATTTTTATTACTATTTTGGAGAATAAGCTATTTAGAGAATAGGTATTTACCACCGAATTTAAGTAGATTTAAATTTAGGAATCCAGCATTCTCAAATTCATTTTGGTTTTGACTAGATACCTTTAGAATAGACTTCAATCCCATACATTATTAAGTCACCTTTCAATTTAATAAAAGTAGGATTTTAATGAGCTGTTGAGTTGGTTCTCAGTGCTGCATCACCACAACTACGCATGACCAAAGTAGGAACATATAAGAGGCGTCGTACATTTTAGAAGAAACAAAGAGCCGTAAAAAAGTACCAAAAGGTGGGAAAATACAAACAGATCAACATGTACGCTTATTGCACCAATCACGGAGTTTTAATCTTCGTGATAACAAAAAACTAAATATTCAAGAGAAAAACAGTAGAGAATAAATGCAATAGAAGGCAAATATATGGAAATTCAATAGCACCAGCTAATAGCAGTGGTTAGAAACAAGTACCCATTCTTCTGCAAAGGTAGGTCATCAACTGCTTGCACTATCCAAGATGAAGTGTCAATCTGATTCCCATTCTTATCCTTCACTTCATCCATCAAATATTTAGCCTGAAATTAAAACGATCTAATATCAGATATTTACTGGATGAACAGTCAGTTACAATAAGGTTTTAGTTTCAAGTTGGCATGTTAGAATCACATAGTCAATATATGAGATTAGAGAACCTATTGATTATTACAATTGAACATAATAAAAATGTAACTTGAGCTGAGAAAAAAAAACAATTTGCAAAATCAATCATACCACACAACACAAGTTTATTCTCTTAGTCATGCACAAACTCAAGGATTAGCATCATTCCATGCAAAGGCAACAATCTCTACCTGACCTGGAACAGTAAGATTTTGATACATACCATACTGACATGAATTTGGATGTGTCTTCCTCTTGTAGTGCTATATTATGTGGCTTGTCTATTTCTAATCCTAAAATATAAATCAAATTTTCAAGAAATAAGTTAAAAGGTATAACCAAATTCTAAATTAAAAGGAAAATGATCTCTCTATTAATATTTTTCTAGCGAGCCTTTACTAGTAGTACCACAATGAGCATATACATCCAACTTGAGCAAGATCATCCTAAAACAAATTGAATAATACTTGTTAACTTCAATGTAGATAAAATTAAGTAGAATTAATTAATCTTATAGGGGCATATACATATTTACCATTTTAAAATTATGAAATGGCAAAAAAAATTAATATTACATATATATCTTTCCAAATCTATAAATTTTTCATAAATTCCATTATTTTAAAATAAACTCAATTTCCTGATGTTTGGTTAAGATTATATACTCAAAATGTTCTTATCATTATCTTGACAAATATTTAACTCCACCTTTGTTTCTTTCTTTATCTATTCAATTTGTATTCTATTTCCTTTTATTGGTCTTTCCTTGCATTCAAATACCATGCTAATATACTAAATATATAATAATAATAATAATAACAATATAATAATGGATAAGTAGCTAAATCCAAACACACTAGACATAATAGTGACTATTATCAATTACAATCATTAAATTACTAGGTTAAGATAGACAAAATCATATACATGTGAGATTTTGATATAGAACGATATATTTGTAAAATAAATAAAATGAAGTGGTAAAATGCAAAGCTTTGTCCACATTTATTATAATAGCTTATAAAGATATAGAATATTGATAACGAATAACATTAAGGGTAGCACGGTGCATGAAGCTCTTGCCAATGCAAGTCTCAGAAAGGGTCTACATTGGGTCTATTGTACGCAATCTTACCTTCCATTGCATTATAAGAGGTTATTTCTATGACTCAAACTTATGACTTATAAGGTCAAACGACAACAACTTTACCATTACGCCAAAGTTCCTCTTTTATATAATGAACAACATAATTAATAATAAATAATAATGATTTATCTATATTGGCGATTAAAATATAATACAACAAAACAATAATATATTTTGATTAAATTTAATCAACACAATGTCATATATGAAGTTCCGTGACTAATAAATAGCTATGACATGATAAGGTTATATTTCTAATTTAAATAAAATATATATATTATTATTACTAAAAGACATAAAATAATATTACCCCAACAACACCCATATTACTAATTTAAAATAGAAATTACAAGACATCAATATTATACCATCAACGATAATTTTATTCATATCCATCTGAATTCCAGCTGTCCTCTAATTGCACCCTATGCCTATACACATTTAACTGATATTGAGATATAAAATTGCGCCTCTTTGTATTACAAGGCTTTCAATTAATAAAATACTAATTCTCTGAATAAGGTTTCTCTTTTATGTGAGATTAGGTATTCCCTTTATTTTATCAATTTTGTCAGAATTCATCTGTGTGTGATTCAGGAGTTCAATTTTGGTACTTAATAACTGAATTCCTATTTGGTGTTCGATACTTCGACATCTACTATCACAACCTGCCATCTCACTTTAACTTCTGGCCCGCACTGACTAACAAGAACTTAGATCTCTGCCTGCAGATCTAATCTTCTCCCACACACTTCACGCACTACTACAACATGAAGAAACCCCATATCGAGCAGAAAGCTTCTGTCAAATCTCTCCATTTGGTCATCCTTGCATTCTTCATCAGCAAAAAAGAGGGATCTAACCCTTAGATCCAACAACAAGCTTCCCCTCAAGCAATTAGGGCTTCAACTATGTTCTGCCATACACAGCAATTCTGCCACTTCCCATACAGGCCCACTCGACGCTAGCCAATAGTGGAAGACTAGTGCAGCCCCCAGCGGTTAAAAACCCCCTCGAGCATTGGATCTCTACTTTCCTAATTGTCTTCACCTGCTAATCTTGTAGGACTCACCAAGGTCAATGTGCCATTGGCATCAAGTTCTCTCAACCCTAGTATAGCTATGACCAAGGTTTAAAATTTTGAACCGTGCCCAAGTTTCAATTTATGACCGGAGATACAGTTTAGTATTATATTGTGTCATGCTGATACAATTTTGATACTTTTAAAATATAAATATATTAATTAAAAATATTTTAATTAATATTTGATTATTATAAATACTTATTATTGAATTATCTTTGAGATGTTGAAAGTTGAGTTCAAATTTTGATATTATCTCGTACAATGTTTGATGATGCTCCACCAAGTAGACATGACAAAGTCAAGTAGATTTAAATTTAATTTAATTTAGATTTATTTTAATCAATTTAAAATTTAACTCGTAGCAATATATTTTATAAGATTAGAAATTATATTATATATATATATATTTTTTTTCTAACAATTGTTTCCTCCATCTTAAAGAGGTTTATTTTTTTTCTATTTATCTTGTGGATAAATAGAGAAAAAAGTAATCATCCTTTAAGAGAGATTTCTTCATTCACAGATAGTGGGGGAAAAAACATTATTCAAGAGCTAAAACAGATGATAAAGAAAACAAATAATAACAAAGGAGAAAAACAATTAATAGATATAAACAAGAATAACAACCCAACCTTATCCCACTAGGTGGGGTCGACTATAAGCAAAATTAAAAGAAAAAAAAAATAAGGAAAGGAATTTGAATTAACGGTTAGAAATAAAAAAAATAATAACAAATAAATAAATATAAAAAAGATTTTAAAATAAAAAATAGAAATGTAAAATAAAGAAATAACTTTATGAATAAAAAAAATAGGTGGTCATGAGGTCGTGACTATCTCCACGGCCACACGGCTACCTCGTCAATGTCGCGAGATAGCATCTTCATCTGCAACACCATTTCAATGCCAATCTATGAGTGGAATGGAAAACTCCGCCCATGCCGACCGACATAGTATTTAAATCCATAGCTATAACCTAGTCTGCTCCTCCATCTCCAACTCCAAGAAGCTTTGTGTAAGCCAACAACAATCAAGGGGGTATCGCAACCCCATTTACCAACAACTTCACCGCCATTCATGCAATAGTCAAATTTAATCCCTTCAATCCTAATGCAGGGGCAACCTTTGTCACCTCAAAACTACTTACTTCAAATTCATTGTTTTCCTACTTAGTGGACACCACAACACGCGACATCCTCATTTCCACAGTATGATTAATAAACCTCCTCACACATGTGACTGACATATTGAATCCCAATTAGGGATCCAATTTAGTTAGATTAACATTTAAAAAAAAAGGATTAGGTGATGGAAAAGAAAAATAAAAAGAGATTAAGCTAGGGGCAACAAGTAGCACCGACTATTTTGAAAAACAAAAGTGAGGAAAAAAGTTGTGGATTGGAGATTCAATACAAGTTTGGATTTGGAGCAAAGAATTGTAAAAATTGAAAGAAACTTAGCACACCAATTCATTGATTAAACTCAAACCTCATGATAATGTCAACATCAGATTTGGCTCACATCATCTAGGGTATAAACATATCTCCTCTTTTAAAAAAAAGTCCTTTTGTTTATTTAAGTTGGTTAATTTAAATTTATTAGGTTTAATTATTTATTCTTACAAGTTGTTGCAAGTAAGCATTCATTATCTGTTAAAAGAATATCAATAAATAAATTTCTTAGTTTTTCATCATTAAAAAAGGAAAAAAGAAGACATAATCCTGTCATTATCATCCTTATAATAGCATCCTCTTTACTTCCATTTTAATTTGTTTATCATCTTTCCTATTTTCTTGCATTATATTTAATTTATCGCATTGCTTGATTTTATAATCCTCACTACTAGTTAATACTTAGATTGATATGATAAGAGGAACCACCTCATCCACCTATATAATCTTGAGAGATGAGACAAGTGTCCCCTCGGGCCGGTCTAGTGACTAGCGCATGAGGTGTTGCCACCATGAGGTCTGAGGTTCAAATCTCGGCAAAGCCGAGGTAAATGCTTCCTTTATGTGCTAGCCACTATTCCAAAGGTTAATAGTCACCCGTGATTTACCTCCTCTGTGTTGACCTGGGATGAGTTAACGGGAGCGCTGGGGGCGAGCGTATTCGCTTTTTGCCACCTTGAGAGATGAGACAAGCTCACCCCCAAGGCGTAGCATAGACGATGGGCGCGCATGACATCTCTAGCGTAAATGGCTCAACCATGCATCTATGGTCTGTGTACCTGCATTTAGTTTCCTCTATATCCGTGGGGCCGACACTAGGGAGGCCGCTAAAGTAGTGGATCTACTTTTTTTTTAGAGAGAGATGAGACAATTTGTCCCCTCAGGGTGATGTGGTGGTTAAGGCATGGGGTTTTGCCACATTAGGTAATGAAGTCGAAACTTGACGTGTCCGAGTATGTCTTCTCCTATGCCTTGGCCATTGCACTACTGGCTAGTAGTCACCCGTGATTTACCTCCTTCGTGTTAGCCTAGGGATGGGTTGACAGAGGTGCTGGGGCGAGTGTATCACCTTTTGCCACATTAAGAGATGAGACAAGTCCCCATAGACTTAGTTGAGATGGTAAGTGGATGGTAGATTTGCCCAATGAGTGAAAGGTCAAATCCCAGGACTCGCACGGTGTAAATCCCTACACCCGGCATAACTCACCTTCTCATCCATCTTACCTCTCAGTCACTGTGGTTTCCCTCCCTTGTGATAGTCCTAGGGCAGGCTGACGAGAGCGCTGGGGACGAGCGTAATCACCTTTTACCCAATTGAGAGATGAGACAAAACTAACTAATGGAGGACAAGATTAAATTTATAACTAGAACTAACCATCCGAATAATTATTTGAACCCATAATTTCATAAATAGTATGCCCACTTATAGTAATCACATTGTCCTATACCAAGAGAAAGTGCAAGTCGCTTTCCTAAGAATAATGATCTAACCTTGGTATGAATATGTTAAAATCAGGCATCTTTAGTTTTAATAAACAATCGGATCCTAATATGACTTCAACTGAACGAACATGATTTACCAACAATAAATTCATAAGAGCTGCTGGAGAATTTTGGTAGTGTTCATAACCACTATTATATAGGCATATATCTATCACATATTGGCATGAAATAAAAAATTAAAAATAAAAAGTTATGTTATATTTTAAGAGATGATCACCTAATAACTTTGTGAAACCAAAACAATTTCCTTAAGTGAATAAAATCCAAAGAAAATATCTAAAGTTAAATTAAAAAAAAAAATAGTCGATAACTTACCCATAAAAGTTCCTTCCCCTGACATTTTTAGGAAATTGCTTTGAAATACTTTAGGAGAGTCCTCAATGATACCTCAAATAAGCCCCTTAGTTATATAATCTTAGAAAAATCTCACTCTATTGACTAGACCCTTTTCAAGGATAATCGATTTGATATCGATCATATCTAATTTATTTGGTCATATTATGAGAAAGGATAATTATAAAGCTTGTTTATTTGACTTGCCAATTTATTTCAATTTTCAAATTGGAGGAGATGCTAATTGTCTTAGAGAATTTTGAGCCTTCATCCTTTTGTGTTGATTTTATCATAGGTTTGTTTATGCAAAACTTATCCATGTTTAATTTCACAGTTACACGAGCATAAACATCATCTACACCTATAACAAACTAATATGTTTTCTTTGTTGGGAGCAAGAAATTTAAAAAGGCAGAACAATGAAGACAGGCCAAAAGAAAAGATAGATGCACCAATTTCTAACCCATTGGAAGGGAGTCAAAAGAACAAAATTACCATATTTAAAGACTCCAATTTGTGTTACTCCTATTCATTATTCATTGAAAATGATAATCTAACTAAAGATTCTCATAGCTCGCCTAGAAGGATAATCTAACAAAATCAATAATTTTGAATTTGTAATTGATCTTAGTAATTCTTTAAGTATTAATGTCTTCTACTTAGGTAACAGTTTAATAGGTACCTTTTTTGATTTGACAAGAGCTTATCGGGATTATTGTGTTTCTAATTAATGGTGTCCTTTTCCTAATTTAGTTGCTATTGAGTGTATAAACTCGACCTATCTTATTGTATTAGGAAGATTAATCAAATTATCTTTCAATTATGTGATGATTTATCCCTTTGCTTTATCAATTTCATTGTGTTTCTGTGTGATTCAAGGAATCAGTTTTAGTGATGCATTACAGAAATAACTAGTCATTTGCAAAAGAACTCAAAAGCTAATAAGTCCATAAGAAGTATCACATCTCCAAAATAGGTTTCTATCCTATTGGCTTTGAATGTGTACTTAAAACATACCAGTACTCTCAACACTGTCATATCCATTCCACCAAGTGAATCAAGATATTGGAGCTTCTTCTCTTTTACATGGATTACGGCCAAACACCAATGTATTTCTTTGTGTATTGGAACAAATATCTGCATTTAAATAATAAATAGGTTGAAGCAAGGATAGAAAACTAATGCAAGCACATTGAAATGAATGGAAAATTTTACTCTGTCACATTCAATAAGGCTATATCCAAGCTTTCTTTGAGTTGTCCACCTCCTTACAGCCTTGTAGTCATATCCATTTCTTCCACTTACCAACTAAACAAAAAAAAAGAAGAAAGTGAATTACAACTTAAGCAGGATGCTCAATTTTGTTT
The DNA here is from genome assembly GCF_018446385.1 of Zingiber officinale. NCBI lineage: Eukaryota > Viridiplantae > Streptophyta > Magnoliopsida > Zingiberales > Zingiberaceae > Zingiber > Zingiber officinale. The sequence continues at coordinate 140,384,371 of NC_055994.1, forward strand.
AATAAACAAAGGTGAAAAAACTAGCAGATAAGGGAGCAACAAAACTATAAATAAAAAATATAAATAAAACCAAAAAAAAGATGGTTCTAAGTAGAACACCACATAATTGACAGTTTTCCTCCAAAGAAGAGAAACATAGATGAACTCTTAAGCATTTATGAGGTATAAATCAATTGGAGTCAACCCTACCAATCAAGGAAATAATAATCATAGCAAAATTCATCACATGATCATATATAAATCTGAATAAGTATTAGTTGCAGTGATTACCAAAGATCTGCTTAATTGAAACCACATATTAGACTTGTATTTTCAGAACTGATAGAAGAAAAGTTATTTAAAATTGTGAAAATGATGTAATAAAATATATTAATCCAAATAAACAGATTCAGAACTATAAAAACATTATTTTTATTCATTCTAACTTTCCCTGTTTAAGTTATACTCTGTTTAAGTAGCAAACAGACCAACTACTCCGAAAGAGGCTCTATATCCTTGTTTGAGGCATTCAATCAATAATACAAATTCCATGTGACCAGGTTCAGCTCAACAATACTAGAATTACTCCATCCCTAGCTGACAGCCAAGCTAGCTCCACAAGAGGTAGGGTATCCACCCGGATAGCTTACCTGAATCAACCACCACCAAATCCACCCTTTTCATTGTTATTGATGATCCCACTACACAAGAAGCATCAATCAACTATGAAACCACCTCCTATTGTTGCCCTCTCCATTGAACTAATTGCAGCACCATCAGGTCATATATACCCCTACTACTACCCCAAACAAGGCCCCCATCATTGCTTTTCTAAAAACCCATGACCAAGAAAAGTCTTGCCCGCCACCTCCCACATAAAGACTTTGCCCACCATTCAGTCGCATTGCATGCCAGAACTGAGTTTGCTGGGATTTTCCATCACAATCACCACACCAGTGTTCAAGCTTCTTCAAGCATAATGTTACCAACTTCTTAAGGAAGACAAGCCTCCTACTAGGGTGCTACCATCACTATCAGTGTCATCAATTAAGAATGGCTCCTTCAGCAACCAAATCCATTAGAAAAGAGTGAGATTTACATCCTAGTCCATTAAACAGATGATTCCCTTCACGGACATGAGACTACGTACAAGGGCAAGCCCTTCAGAGTCTTAAAAAATATATGTTAAGAGCAAATGTAACAATATGTATAGAAATTTAATCAAGATTGCAAAAGAGAAAACTTACCTTCAGCAAACAAACTAAATTGAATTGATAGAGATTTGAATGAGTAGCATCTTAGACAGTAGACTCTTGTTTGATTTTATTGTTAGTTTTTTTATTATGCAATTGCATTAATTTTTGCCACCAAGAAAATTCCATCTTATATTAATTTCTCACAAACAAAACTCCATCTCACTTTATCCAAGAATTCCACAACTTTAGTCCCAAGAAATCTACATCAACAGATAGCTGGAGGAAACAATACTACCATTCTAAGAGATGAAGATGCTTGGTAGAGAATCTCAAATCAAATACTACAATATGAACAGAAGAGCTTACAAATAGAAAATTTTAATGTCTAACAATCTTTTGAAAAGCTATTAATTGAATCAACTGAGTAGAGAGTCTAACACTATGGCATTAATAAATAACATCTTATACATGCACTTGAATCCACAGTGCAATTAATCCAAGTTTATTGAAGATTTAAGTCAATGTCCTAAAGATCACAATAAATGTATGAGACAGTGTTGTAGGCACCAGAACAAACCTAGGAATCAATTAAGGGGGATCATAAAACACATTAGTCAAAGATACATGTACTTGTTTGTTAAATCCAAAAAAATTCAACGAAGGATCAGATGACATAGAAGAGTATTTTGCTCACTGTGACATGAATAGCCATCAACAAGAGCAGATTGTTAAAAAGAAGATTGTTAGGACCGCTAAAATATATAGTAAAGTGTTCAAATCAACTTAGTGACTATAAGAAACACTTATCGCACAATGGATAAGATGAGACTGAAGGAAAAATATATTCCAGTATACTTTAAGTCATAGAATACCCAAGTACATGTGTTTTGACATTAGAAACGACATAGATTCACTCCCATAGATTCATTAATGGACAGAAATTCTAGAGAGTATTCAGGGTAACTGGATAATCACAACAACAAAAATTATACCCACATGCCAGAAATATATCATTTATTCTTATTAACACCAAAAACAAATTTCCTTTGTACAAGTGAAGTCATCTTTTATCCAAGCTAGGTTTTTATCATTATCTTTAGTCTTCTTTTGCATAGATATGCATAGTCTTTTTATCCACGGTTATCCATTAGCATGATAACAAATTGTTAGTGCAATTATGTGTATTTATTTTCATTTTTCTAAATTTATTAGCATGCTTAGAATGCTATTCATAAATTTATCTTTCTCTTGTGATCCTATAAATTTTCTCAATTTTTTAAGCCAACTAAATCAACCAATGTCAACATTTAACAAAGATACCAATCTTGTAGCACTTAGATTTGAGGATAATTTTGTAAAAGATAATTTAGTTCATTTCTGATTTTGATTAATTCAATATTTACATACTTAAATCCAAACAAAAAATTAATAATAAGATTGTTAAGAATTCTTGTGTTATAAGTATTACTATTAGATCATGCTGGAAGCCATACTGAAACAAACAACACTTATGGTAATAAAACAGCTGAGGAATGACTACCTTTTTATAGAAAAAAGTGTTGAAGAAATGGCATTTCAGAAATTTCTTAGGTTCTCTTTTCTCTCTCTCCTTCAATAATTCAAGGTAGAGATTTATGACCTACACAGAAAAAAAAGAGAGATAATGTTCGTGGATAAGTAAATGATAAATTGTTAAGAAAACAATCTCATCAACAACTGCAGAACATCAAGTATCCAATCCGAATAGAATACAATGCTATATAAGAATTACCTCATCATTTAACCAATCATTCCAGCTTAAACAATGCAAAACCTTTTTGGTTATCTCAATGTTAGAGGGCTCATGTACAACTAGGATTTCACAACTGACACAGACAAAAGAACCTCATTTAGAAAGAAGAAAGTAATCAGCTGTACGAAATATGAACATATGTTTTACCTGTTTTTACCATTCAATGCATGGTCAACTTCCTCCTCTTCTTCATTCGTGAGTGGGGAAAAAACTTCTTTTAAATCCTATATTTATTGAAACAAAAACAGAAATGATCCAGATGCATAAAGCAAAAAAATGCTAATTATTTGTGCATATTATTCTAGAACTCATGAACCTAAAAAAAGGCATCACATGTCAATTGATCAGAAAAATAGACAATAAAAAAATTGTTAGAAGAATGCCTAGCTAAAAGAACTTGTGGAGAGCTTTGGCTTTATTAATTAACATATTGCAAGTGGAGTATCTTTTCTGTTTTGATATTTTTAGGGGATGATTTCTTTTCTATATTACACTGCTACATTTTAGATGGAGATCTAATTTGACATTTTGCAAACAATAAGGAATAGCCTTGTTGATGACAAAATTTGATAAAATTGGTATAGACATGTTCAAAGACAATTCTTAGGTTCCAGTTTTAGACAGACATAACTAGAGATGGAGTGAAAAGGGAGAGAAACGGAAATTGCACTGCACATAATTTTTAAAAAAAACACCTAAATGAACTAACCATATTATTGAAGCAATGTTGTGAGATTAAGATTGAAATCATTAATGATTTTTGGTGAATTATTGTTTAAAACATAAATCATGGAGTTCGGCTAAAAGAAATATAAAAATGTTAAATCTTCTTGCCTTAACAATACAATGAAATATCCTCTCAAACAGAGCAATATTACTCATGGAACACATTGGCATTGACTCATTGCAAAAACAACATGTTCGATTATCTTACATTGTTTAAAAGTAAAATTTCTTGTCTTTTAATTTCATTAATAGAAGTAAAACGTGCATCAAGGCAGTTCAACATTAATTCTTCCCTCTAATCATCACTCCACTCTCACTGTTAACTCTTTGAGTTTCAATGGCATAAAAGGAGTTAAAGAGAGTAAGGCATAGTCAATTACAATGATACATGAAAAATAGAGTTAAAGAGAGTCAGACTGCCCCATGCAGTTCGCAAGTCAAGTTGGGAACATCACAATTCTAAAACATGCCCAGCCCAGCACAGAATCAAATTCACACTGCCTACTGCCGAGCATGGTTTGCCTCAAATGCTATCTGATTAATATGTATTCCATATTATTTAATAAAAATATCATAATTAAATATCATTGCTAAATATTTTCAATAATATAATCAAATATTTAATTAAAAAAATAATATCAATTAATTATATCTTACATGCAGGTATTGCAATGCAATGTAGTGGAGCCCAACATCAAATTGGTGATGGACAAAGATACAGTCCATTTGAGTGTGTATTTCAAATGTCTATTTCAAACTAAAAACTGTCTAGTTTGGTTGGATCCAATTGATTGGGTTTCTAATTTTTTATGCTTACCTCTATTCACCACAAGACAAAATTTGTCTTCTTCTATGCCTTCCATCAACTTTGAGCATGTGGTGTTACACGCACACTATCTTGCATGCAGAATCGATGTGATGCAATGTGGTGGATCTAAGTAGCTCGGTGCACGAAGCTCCCGCCATGTGGTGGATCTAAGCATGGATTGCAAAATCGCGATCCAGATTGTAGGGGCGACAGGGATGTGCGAGCGCGCGGGTGAGGTCGTGAGGGGAGTAGTGGTCGTGAGGGGAATAGCGGCAGCAAGCACCTTGCATGGGTGAGGGGAGAGGAGAGCAGCAGCACAGTGATGAGTGAACTTTAGGTTTTTAGGTGTTTAATTGAAATTTTAGTTAATTGATTCAATCAACCCCTCACTTAAATAAGATAGTTTAAATAGACGGCCCCAAACACTAATCGAATTATTCTATTAAAATATATATAAATTTATTTTAATTTTTAAAAACTATAAATAAATTTTATTTATTTATTATATATATTTTCAACCTATTATTTCCATTAATATCATTAATATTATTATAAATTTGATTTAATTTATTTTAAAGGAAATTTTAATCAAATATCAAATTGATTTAGTCTTCGTTGATCAATTTGACCATCCCATCAAATACTATATTAAATTTTAAGGGTTTTTGATAGGACCGTATGATTCTACGATCCAATCCCACCAATCCGATTCTGATCCTAAATCGATCCTGCATAGGATCACGATCCCACAAACTATGGACCTAAGTGATAGTTTGTCAAAGGACGAAAATGACATCCATTTGGGACCTTTGGAATCCACATGGCACAAAGAGGTATGGCTCTCATGCTCACTAGGTTGCATGCTTACCCTCAATTGAACTAGCCACTCGCGTAGAAGTGTGTCAAAAGAAGGTGGATCACCAACTCTTCCCCTCTCGTATCTGACAAAATGTGAATCCAAATGTCTAACACAATTGTTTAAAAAAAGTTTACTATGTGACCAATAGGAAAGTTAAGTGGGTTGATGTATGAGTGTCACACATGCACAAAAATGATAGATGAAGAATCCAAGTATCAAAGCCATCTATTTCATTTGTGTAACAAAAGAAACCTCCTCTCTTTCTTCTTTTATAGATGGCTTGGGTATCAGTTACATATATTTGATTTCATTTAATGATTTGGCTATGTTAAAATTGATTTTATATGATGTTATACTTGCTAAGTTAAAATTGATTTTATATGATGTTATACTTTTCCGCATCAAATTAAATCATCATAAATCTTTTAAATGTTGAGTATATATATGATGTAGATCATTTTTGCATCTTGATCATGATCAATCACATAAGAAGAATTACGACTCATGATTATATAGCTCAATGATGAAATGAGTTAAGTTGATCCCAAATAGTTGAGAATTATTATAAAGGCAAATCAAGCTAAACATCCAAGCCCATTATATATATATATATATATAAGAAAAAGCAACCTAGCGCACGAAGCTCCCGCCAATGCGGGTGTCTATTATATGCAATCTACTCTCATTTGCAAGAGGTTGTTTCCGATATTCGAACATGTAACCTACAGCTAACACGGCAACAATTTTGCCGTTACGCCAAGGCTCCCCTTCCAAGCCCACTATATATAGTTGAAATAAATAACCTTTATCATCATTCATAACAAAGTACTTTACAAGAAAGAGTTCTTGCAAAATTCTAAGTATTTATAATGTTATTTGACTAATCTAGATCTGGTGTTGTGGATATTAGAGGTTGTGTTTTTTAGTGTCATAAAATGAGTGGAAATTTACTATCAAAGTTTTGTTAGGTCAAATATTAGGTAAATCTTCAGCACCTAAAAGGAATAGCACCACCTAAAAGCAATTTGGTTTTTTCTCAACAAAATATGTAGCCTGTGGTAAGAAAGTTGTTTTTTATGAAATGCATGGCTTATAGTATCCTTAACAACTCTAAGGCTCTGTTTACTCCAAAAGATGGTAAAGGGAAAGAAAGTAATTGATGGTGGAAAAAAATCCATACGAGATGGTAAAAGAAAGGAAAGAAAAAAGAAAAGAATCCGAGGGGGAGAGAAAGGAAAAAACTCTCCAAAGGAAGGGAAAGAGATGGAAAAGAATATAAAAAGAAAAAAAATAAAAGAGAATCACGAGGCATCATCCTCAACTTGCTCGCTGTCGTCTTCTCCCTCACCATCGCCAATCCCTCTAGCTTCCATCTCTGCGTCCTCCACTCCACCACCGGCAAGGTCGGCCAACCATAACGCTTCCATCCCCTTTGACGGCAATGTTGCCCTCTCCAGCCACGACCTCTTCGTCACTCTCCCCGACAACACTGTCGTATGGACCACCTGAGCCCTCTCCTTCTCCGTGCATGCCCTCCGCCTCCTTGATTCCGATAACCTCCTCCTCCTCGACACCGCGAATGCCACCCTTTGACAATCATACGATCACCCGACCGACACACTCCTCTCCGACCAAATCCTCCACGTGGGTTCACAACTCACTTTGTCATCACCTCCATCGATGTCGTAATGACCTGGAAAGGCAGCCAGCGATACTAGAGCCTCTCCACCGATGCCCGGACCTTCAACGAGTCCAACATAGAGGTCTCCTCCATGGCCACCAATGTGACTGGCCTCTACTTGTTCTCCCCAGGAAGAGAGGTCGTCTTCAAGATCTTCTTGCCGAGATCGGACTTCCAAATCTTGAAATTGAACCACGCGGGCAGTTTCCAAGTCACTAGCTACGCCTCCCCCAATTCGTCGATGATATTGGGAAATGAATTCAAGGAGCCAAGAAGCGATTGTGACCTTCCCTGATCCTGCCCTTCTCTTCCCCATCTCGGTTCTCGTCGTATACTCCCGACGTTGCGAAGGAAGAGAGCATCGCCCGGGGCCGCCCATAACAATCGTGTGAGGTCAGTCACGACTACGAGAAATAGTTGTGCACGTTGAAGATGAAGGAGGGAATTGTTTTCTGCCCGAATTGGATGGATGCAAAAATGATGAAAAATGATCCGTCGATGGATTTATAAATAATCTGTCTGATAATTAGGTAAATAAAAGAAAGAAAAATAATTATTCTATTTTTTTGAAGTAAATAAGAGAAAGGAATATAATCCATCCTTTTGTACAAAGCAAGCAGAGGAAAGTGTTCCACTGTGGAAACTTTTCCATAGTTTTTACTTCCTCTCAAGTAAAAACAGCCTAAATGAAGAGATCTTGTAGTCCATGAAGACATATCAATATAGATAAAGAATTAGAGTGGCTAGTATATACTGCCTGGTGGCTGATGGACGCTAGCATTGGAACTCTCAGCATCATGTTAAATTCAAGACAATTTTTTTTTAAAGTATACCTTTGGTGTTTATTTTTCCATGAGAAATCCTGGTCCATTCAAGAGTTCATGATATAATAGTGACAGAAAAAGATTAATAAAATAGACTCATCTACTTATCCTCTAAAAGTAATTGCCTTGTAAGTCCATGCAAAAGAGAGCTCAATAAGTACTAAATAAGTAGATTAAAGATTTATAAATCATACCTCTTCGAATTGCTTCTCTTCCTCATGGTGTATCAAGCGGAAGGAAGATATCCTCTTCTCAGCCAACTCCACCTCAAGGTCCAAGTTCCTCAGCTTTGTATCATGTTTTCTAGCAGACTCTACGTACAGCTCTTTATACAAAGGACTTCTCTTGACTGATGTTTTATCCTCTCTTGCTGGAGAGGATTTGCGAAGAAGTTTTCTGGCATCCTCTACCTTGCGATTTACTAAATGTAAGTTGGGCGTCTCCTCAGATTTCTGTGTCACAATTCTCAGGTCTGACAAACCAGATTTTGAGAAAGGAAATACTGCATTGTTGTGACTCGTCTCTGGAACCAAGTTACCATCTTTCACGTCGTTAACCAACTGAACATATTGATCCAACCCTAACCCTTCATGGCTCCCATCGTTACCATCCGAACCCCGATTCATACTGGACGGAGAAGACGCCTGGTCCCTCTTTCCCATCCTCCATGGTGTAAAGACGGCAGCTTTCTTCACTCGGAGGAACTGCGACACGAGATTACCCATCTCTACGTCTTTTGGCTTAAGAGGCGACGGCAGAAGGCGGGATCCGTTGGCCGACCCAAGGCCAAAGGCTCTGAGGATGCGCTGGGGGCCGTGGACGGGGCGCGGAAGAGGAGAAGGAGGAGGGAAGCTTCGCGCCGCGGGGGTCGGGGTAAGCGCTACTTGCGTCAAAGGCGTGATAGCGCAGAGAGAGACCGGTGGGGAGATGCGCTTGATCTTTTTGGAGGGAGGGGATGGCTCGGAAGCGAGATCAAAGACGGGGTGAGCGAAGGAAGACAGTCGGAGGTCAACAGCGAGGCGCCGCTTGCGATTCTCCGTTAGGGCTCCCATAGCAGTGAGATGGCGACCAGAGCACGAGGAAGAATCACAGTCGAGACCAATTCCATGGACGGGCCCTGCTACTCCATCGATCAAAAATAGAGAAGCGAGGAGAGGAGCGAAGAGCGCGAAACGGAAGAGAAAAAAAAAACCCTAGAAATTTGCTTCGAGGGAAGAACGGGAGGCGAGATGCTTCCTGAGGGTCCCTTGTTAAGTTTCCGTCGACTTTGTTTTCATTGAAAATATGGATAGCAAGAAATAAGGCGAAGAGAAGCGGAAAAACCAAATTAAAATAAGAAAAAAATAAGGAAAGAATCTTAATTAAATATATACCAAATTAAAATAAGAAAAAATAAGGAAAGAATCTTTTATATATAAAGAATCTTTTATTTATATATATATATATATATATATATATATATATATATAAAATAAGGATAGTCATCTAAAATGATGGACTCATAAAAAAATATAAAATAGCGTGATACGAATTTATATGTTTATTTTGAGCATTTCATTAAGATTTTTTTATGTAGATATTATTATTATTATTAAAATAATTAATTATATTTGTAAGGATGAGAGGAGACAGGAGAGGGGGTAAAAAAGGTAGAAAAAAAACTATGATCCTTTATCTCAATTTTATTAAAAAACAGAAAAGAAGGACTTACGAAAACTATTAACTCATGTTTCGAATTGAACCAAAGTAAAAGGTTTTAAGCTCTTGATAGTTTACTATTTTTTAGTCTCTTATTTTTATCTTAGACGATGTAAGAATTATTTGTTGAATCTTGAATTATAGAGGTTTTATCTGTTAAAGGGGTTGCTAATGAATAGAGTTGTCAGACGGGATCGGTTCATGATGAGGCAACGATTGGGCCGGCCCACAACCTAATAGATTGGAAAAAAGTTTATGGTAAAAGGTGAATATGTTTGTCCTTAACGTCCCCGTCAATTCATCCCAGGATTAACACGGAGAAGGTAAATTACGAGCGACTATTAACCTTTGGAATAATGATTAATACATAACAAATTAAAAAATTCCTAATCCAACACAAGATAGATCATGGATTAAGTGAGAACTTATGAGTCCATCAATAACAACAACATCAATCAAGCACTAACCTACTAAGTCTTAGGGGGTGTTTGGTTGATGAGTTTATGAATGAGGGAATGGAATGATAGTAAAAGATAGTGTTTGGTTTGTGGGTTTGAGAATGATAATTTGAGAATGATTTCTAGATTTTTGGGAATCAACAAAACCGTATAATTAGGTGGATTTCATTTTTATTCTCATTTTCATTCCACCTTATTATCAAATCTATACTCATAATCATTCCCATCATTTAATTAAACGTCACCTTAGATACTTTTGAGAGCTAGAAATCTCTCTTAAGAATATAAGACAAAAACAATATACAAATAACATCAAAATGAAATGAAATGAATAATTATATTATGATGACTTTCAGTTGTTTTGGATTTGTCTTCGGGAATGTAGCACTTTTACTTAAATCCCTCAAGATTCAGCATTGAAATCCTTCATGAAATCCTCCTTTATAAGCTTTAGGCCGGGCTAAAAATAACTTAATAGTCAACTATTAATTCTCATCAGTCGATTGCTTTAATCAGAATCTTGTCAACTGCTCTATACGGCTCTGTAGGAACTTCACCATTGTTAAATCTAGTCCTCCATAATCTATTTGAATTTTCTATCTCATGTGGATTCGGTGTCAAAAGTCGCTTCATACTCTAATCAAAATGTGAAGGAGTATTTTGGAGGTGCTATACATTTTCAAATTGCCTTATAAAAGTAGTTGCATTAGGCATCACATTTTGCAGGAATGCATAAGCTTGCTCGACACTAAAAACCACATTTTGTACCCGATAGTTCAACATCTCAATTGCTATAACGGCATTGCCCAACCTCTCAATTTAATTCATCTATAATGTTAATTGATATGGCGAGTAAGATGGGACCATCGAAGTTAGGTTCGACGTTAAGATAATTGACTGATGTAGCGATCAAAGTTAAGAAAGAGTAAATTCTCGGATCATATTAATGCCTTATTAAAATAAGTCCAGAGTCACCGTCGAATGCTTTGGCCGATCGGATTAAAAGTCCAATTGGGCATGCTAGGCACATCGCTCGGCTAGATTGAAATTTATATGCAAATATAGCGGCCGAGTGCAAAATAAAACTCTGACATAAAGTCCGACCGGACATATTGTCTGAGCGGATTCTGAATCTCCAGCATAAACTCAGTCGACTCAAGGCCGGTCGGACCTTAGGGGCTCAGCTCCCCACTTCTCTAAATGCAAGGCTCTCAGTTTGCATCCGTCAGGCCCCAGTGCTAGTCGAACTTACTAGGCTCAGCTCCCGCTCATAGGCATGACTCTCAGCTTACATCCGCCCTGCCCCAATGTTGATCGGACATTTGGGCCCCAATTCCCCACATGAGCATGACTCATAATCTACAGTTGGTCGGCTTAGAGCCTGTAGGACTTTCTCTAGGAGACAACATTGTCAGGAAATCGTAACAACCTGTCAGGGAATATGTCATTATTTTGGCATATGCATATAATAGAGTCTTCCTCCACCTATAGGAAGGTTGTCGTACATACTCCACCACTCGTCATACTTCAACACCAGACATTCTCTATCGCTTCATTAATGTGGAGATTATGAGAGACGAACAGACGGTATAAACAATGATCCTCTCCGTTGGCCAGGTACACACAAGAATGCATACATATCTGCACACTCATACATTTATGCTATTGTTCTACTGCTCATTTGTGTTCTCCATTTCGCTTGGCTACTGTTCTTATTTGAGTATCAGAGTGCCTGCGTCAGGGAATCCCTCTCTGGTTCTTGCACTAACACGCTTGTTGGCTCTGTCTGTGATTTGCACAGGTCCGTAGCTCTTAGCTCCAGGATCACTTGAGTCATCTTCTCCTAGCTCAAAGTCCTCTTCCAATCAACATACAAGTCATCTCGACGCTTCCCCTAGCCAGTGCACCATCTCCCCACTTTCAGACAGGATCAAATTTAGTGTTGTTTGTGGAAACTTCGCCTGAATCTGAAAGATGAAGATGGAAGAGGTTGGATGACTCACCACTATTGCCTTGTCACAAAGAAGACTTGGAGCTGCTAATAGCTGCTCGAGCGCAGAAGTTAGTGTAGCAACAACAGGAAGTACTCAAATGTCCTTTACAGAACAACCCTGTTATGTTAATGATGGGCCCTCACATTGAACAAGGGACCCAAGTGGAAGGTCCAATGGGGTTCCAACCAATTCTTCCTCCTTCGACAGGCTTTGTGCAAGTGCCTACGCAATCAAGTAGCTTGCCGCAGGTGTCACCTGTTAGGACTCTTGGTGGTCGGCTAGAAGGGGGTGAATATCCCCTGCATAAATTAAACAAATGAGTCTTTCTCGACTTATAACTTAATTAAAATAACATTTGCATAAGAATAATAAAAGAGACTAAAAGGAAAGAGGCATAACATGTTTACTTGGTTACAACTAGGAAGGTTGTTAATCCAAGTCAGATGAAATCGCACTAATTTCTCCTTCAGGCGGAGAAGCCTCTTTACAGCAATGAATGCATAGAAACAGAAGCTAAACAGAAAATTAAACGAGTACAAGTGTTGTTTCTCTTTTTCTTGTTGTTTTTAGCTTATAGGAGCAGAGATGCTTATATAGCCCTGCTCAAGGCACCTAGAAGGGTTCCAGGCACCTGGAATGGGATATTTTATCCCCGACATAACTGTTGGTGCAATCGACCTCTAGAGTTTCGATGTTTGATAATATGACCAAGGGTTGATCCAAACAGGACATAATATTTGGGAGAGAGAAGTCTAGTCAGGACTAGATGACTAGCAAAGATAAGTCCTAACCAAAGATTTTAACACTATTTTTATCTATTGTGCTAACTCAGTGTTGCAGGGAAGTTCAGCTAGGTCGACGGCTGACCAAGTAGTTGACGCGAAATCTAGACGGGTCGACGGGCTGACCGGACGTCTGGTGGGTAAGTTGAGGTAAGTCACTGGAGGGGAGTGACTATGAAGACGCGTTCCCGGGAAGGGAACACTAAGCGTCAATCCAACTTAGATCCATTTCAGAAATCTAAGTTGAGATCGTGACTAGATTCCAGTCTCGAGGAGACAGAATCTAATTAATACTTATTCCTTATATAAATTGTGCTAACACTTTATTTTGTAAGGTAGTTTTGCATTTTACCTCGGACTAACTTTTCTTGCAGGTTGCTAGAAAACATAGGTCCAGGCGCCAGAAAGGGGTCCGGGGGCCAGAAAGGGATCCAGGCGCTCAGAATGCAAAGTATATCCCCTTATCGCTTCGTCGCGTGGAGCACTCTGGTTGGACAGGCTACGTCACATTCCAAGCGCCCGGAAGGGATCCGGGCGCCCGGAGCCTCCTATATAAGGAGGATGCACCTTGGAGCAAAGAACAACGAACAACAAAGCCTTCAAAAGCTTGCTCTGCCGTGCTGTGCTCTTGCGACACCGCGAAGCGACTCCGATAACGTGCTGCTTTGGCTTTTATTTCTTTAAGATTGTCGGTATTTTTTTAAAAAAGTTCTTGTACCTTAAATTTGTAATCGAATTTTCGAACTGTTAGTGAATTACCCAACGAAAGCACTTGACGAGTATGAGCCTTGGAGTAGGAGTCGACCAAGGCTCCGAACCAAGTAAAAAATTACTTGTATTAGCGTTGCTTTAAGTTTATTTTTTCTGCTGCGTACTCAATATTCTTTTCGACTTTTTAAATCGATATTTACCCCCCCCCCCTCCTCTATTGACTTTCACAATCCAATAAGTGGTATCAGAGCAGCTACCACTCTGAATTGGTGCAACCATCAATCAAGCAAGAGGGGTCCTTTTCAAAAGTAAAATAGATATCGTTTGGGTTTAAAAAATATCCTTACGCCTTTCATTTTTTTTCCCTCCAAAACTATTTTTGAAAACTTCATTTTCATCTTTTCACCATTGGTCGATATTAGCGAAATATCACATTTTCAAAAATTTATAATAATATTTTTTAAATATTTTATTATTAAAAAAATATTATTTTCTTCACGCATATTTCTTTATCTCTCACACTGCTTACCCCAAGACAAAGTCTTGGAAATTGTTTCTTGATTATTTTTCTTTACATATACTAATGTCTATTCAAGAAGGACGGAGCATCCATGAACCACCACCGTACGATCAAGAAGATTTCAACTACTGGAGGTAAAGAATGAAATGTTTCTTAGTAAGTCTAGATTTTGATTATTGGCTGATGTTGAGAAAACCTTCTCGGGACTCAGAATTGAACGAAAATGTAAGTACAATTATTTGTAATATTTTACTTAACAATGTTTTATGCAGACCAGAAAAGTACAAGAATGCATATGAGCTTTGAACCCAATTGACCAAGCTTCACGAGGAGCCGATGGAGCTAGAGAATCAAGTCGAACTAGAGTTCAGATCTGAGTCCGAATCCCCAAAGTCATCCTCAGAATTAGACCAAATAAGTTTTATGGCTTTAATGCCACAAGAAGAGATGGAAGGATCTGAATCAGAGTTAGAACAAAAGAAGATTGTTGAATCAGAGTTCGGATCTTTCATTGCATTATTTTTACCCTAACTTGAACCTGGGTTGATGCACATAAAAAAGAAGATTGTTGGAACCTCGTGGTAGTTTTGATGTGATCAGCCAGGTTAAGTTAGGTCATGTTGTGTTTGACCCTTGTGTCTAAGTATGTAGGAACTTAGGAACATATGAAGTCGAGCAGAAGACGTAGCTAGGGAGAAGGACGACACGAGAAGGGAGCCGACATGCTATATGCATTTGAGGGATGAGGTGTTGCAGAAGAGTACACCGGTGGACGAGAAGGACGTGTGCGATGTTCCGAGGGACGAGAAGCCGGAGCGGAAGCCTGCTCGAGGAGAAGGCCGAAAAATGGGTCCGGTGAGCCCTATTTCGGATGGCCACGATCACCTAAGCGATCGGAGCAGCAGAAGAGCGAAAGAAGACTGGAATTGCTGCTGGAGGCACCTTTAAAGTGAATTGAAGGTGCCCCCGTACCTTCACTGTAGAAGGCGCCTTCCATGACTGGAAGGTGCCTTCAATGAACAGTATGAATGCACCTTCCATCCCTATAGAAAGCGCCTTCGACCAATTTGATATTGTCGTTACCAAAGGATAAAGCTTTATCTTTTGGCGCCTCGCTAGAGGTGCCTTCCAGCCCTATGGAAGGTGCCTTCAAGCCACGGATAAGATTTTCTAAGGGCTATAAAAAGATCCCTAGACCTAGGAAATAGAAAACAACTCTTGTAATCATTTTCTAGCAACTGTCTAAGCTTTTCAACGAGTGTAAGAGACTTCTCCACCTTCAATGAAGGAGATTTTTTTAGTGCTTTCATTGGTCTTGGATTAACAACCACCTAGGTTGTAACCAAGTAAATATGATGCCTCATATTTAAGTTGTTATTTTCATTTATTATTATAGTTGCTTTTAATTAGAGTTGAAAGAATGGAAAAGGTTTTTATTTTTTTTTAGGCAATTCATCCCTTCTTGCCAGCCCTAACTGGTCCAACAAAAACCACGCACGTGACCAAACACTAGTTATTCGTGGTGAAATAAGAATACACTAGAGTGCTATCATGAATGGTTCAGCCGAACAGATGCACAACTGAGAGAAAAGAATCGGGGAACGAAAGTGGAGGAATTCTTTTGCTTTCGCTTTTGCTCTCGTTCTTGATTTACTCAAGATCCAACTTTCTTATATAGGAGCTCTCATTTTGCCTTCAATGAATAACCAAATTATGGTCATTTAATGCTAGGTTTAATGTCACCATTAATGGGTTTAATGTCTTCATTAATGCCGAAATATTACGGAATCATTATTACTGGGTTTAATGACGCCATTAATGTCGAGACGTTACGAAGTCACCATTAATGAGTTTAATGTCACCATTAATGTCGAGACATTACGGAATTGTCATTAATTTTATATTAATGCTTACGTTACACTCTTAAGTAGGTAGCAAGAAGAGATTTAGATGGCAAAATGTTAGTTTATTCACTTGGGCAAATCTTGCCTCGATCGGTCGCGCATTCAATGTGCGCAGGTCGTGTTCACACATGAGTCAACCTTGGTTCAGTACAATCAGGGTCCTAGATTTGCATCCACCCCAATGCACCCATGCGTGAGAGAGTCTCCCCCATGCATATGTTTACAACATCAATGCATGTGCTAAAATTTAAACCAACAATAAAGCCAAGTGACTTCTAATGTGGTACTAACAACCCATGCATAATAGAGTCTCTTCGTCTCCACCTCTTTATTCCATTCATATTTCCAACAGTATGTATATTACTCTTAAAAATAATGTTTTGTTAGTTAAATATTTTCTATCGAAATGAATCAAAATTTCTTTTTTTACCTTTAGAGGAAAATAAGAGAAAAAATTAAATGTGAGAGAAAATATGAGAGAGAAAAAGATAGAGAACATATGATGAGAGAGAATGAGAAAAGAGTGTGATAAGAAAGGATGATGAGAGAGAAAGTGTGATGAGAAAGAATGAACAGAGAGAAAGTATGATGAGAGGAAATAAGAATAGAGAGTATGTGATGAGAGAGAAAATGATAGAGAAATGTGATGAGAGATAATGAGGAGAGAGAAAGTGTGATGAGAAAATCAGGAGAATGAAAGTATGTTGAGAGAGAATAAGGAGAGAAAGTAATATGAAAGAAAAATTGAACAAATATATTAAGAGTATTTTCATCCAAAATAATTTGATGTCTAAATTTTTGGATATAGTGAAACCCAAGGGAGAAGGTGGATTTTATCAATATCCAAGTTTTTAAGTTTTATTTCAAAATCTAATTTTCATTTCTATCAACTAAATATAAAATTTAGATATGAATCTCGTTCCCTATTTCCATACTCAAGTATCAAATGTCACCTAAATAGTCTGAGACCCCTTTAAGGTAAAAGAACACATTAGAAAGTAGGCGAATTTGGAAATAATAAAAACTATTTCATGAATATGTTGAAAACACCGAACACGCTCATAAAATAACACTAACAATTTATTTTTTAAATTAATGAGCCTTCAATTATGTCCTTATCAAAGTCGATTTATGGTGCATTATCATTAGTGATCCTGTCGGGAAGCTAAGAAGATGAACCTGCCGAAATGACGTGTCCGGAAGGTTGACCGCATCCCCATGACCCGGCTGATGAGCTGTCTCATGTGTTGACCAAGTCGTCTGAAGTCCTCTGGTCAAAAATCCCTACAACCAGCGACCAGGTTGCCCCGGTCTCTGGTACTTCGATGCTCGAGGTGGGTCCCACGAACATATAAGTAGCCGCATAAATAGAGCAATAAAATAAGTGACGAGTACGAATAAGGAGTACAATAACGTACCCTGGCCCCGGGGGGGCGCCCTCGGATGGATGGGTAAGCTGATCGCGTCGCCGTGACCCTGAATAGTAGATAGACGTCCACCAGCTGAGTAGCTGGATCCGGTGGCTCGAAGTCGGATGCGGTACGGATCCGCGAGACAGCGCAAGGTCTGACTACAGCATCGGCTCGCAGGCCGGACTAGGGCACGATGGTCGGAATACAACAATGGCTCGAAGGTCGAACACTCTATCGGCTCGCAGGCCGCCTCAAATAAATAATACGAAACACAAACACTCGGGCGACGGCTGCCCGGAGGGTGACGACGGCGTGTGGCGACTGCCGCTGAAGGCAGCGAGGTCGGCCGCTGGAGGCAGCTATGGCAGTCTCTAGAGGTGACGATAGCGCTGGTCGCCAAAGGTGGCGTGATGGCGGCCACCGGAGGTTGCTATATAGCCATTGGAGGTCGCTGCGGCGGTGGGAGGTGTCGGCGGATGCTGGAGACGGCGATGGCAGTTGCCCGAAGGCGGTGGCCGCGGGAGTCACCGGCGGTGACCACTGGAGGCGACGGCGGTGGTGGTCGGCGGCGACAGTGGTCGGAGAGGTAGCGACAATGTACAGGCAAACAACCACATATGTTGGACTGTTGCTGGGAATAGCAGTGAAGGCGACAGGGACCGAGAGGGGTGATATGCTTCCAGCGGTGGCTGTGATGGCCGTCGACCTCGAAGGTGGCTGAAGCCGGAGGCGGCGATATGCTCCCTACAACGGCTCTCTGTCGGCGAGAGGAGAGGGAGCAGGGAAGAGGACTGTCGGCGCGTGGTGGCGTCTGTGAAAGGAGGTGGTGGAGGAAGGAACGAAGCCTCCTCTGTGCTGTGCGGCGGCGACCCTGAGCCAAGCAACCCACTCTGGTTGTTACAGTGCCTCCACTTAAAAACCCAAAACCTAATTGAGGGCAAATCTCCAAAATGCCCTTCCCTCTAATCTCATTACCCTATCAATTAGCATATGGTCAAACAAAACACAACACACATACTAACAATTTGAGTTTTACTTGGTCCATCATCTCCCCAAGATGATTATGTCTAAGACTAACCTAGCGTTCTACCACCTCTATTAATTTACTCCTTCTCGGACCAAATTTAAAGGTAAAGAAACCTTTTACTGTTGTATTACAATAAACTTACATATTTTCACAAAAAGAAAAACCAATAAGAGAGAAGAGTAGAGTTACAGTTTTAGCATAAGACTCTTCCTCTTGATTGCTTGAAGATGCTGAGAATGAGAGCTTTCAAGATTGGATTGAACAATGAAATTGTGACAAGTTGTTACTGTTCCATTGGCTGAGGAAGACCAACATACTTGAATCGGGTTATTTTTGCACCTTTTTATCGTCATTATTCATCAATCGATTGATGATCATAGACTATCCATTGAACGACCACTTACTCTAAATCCACTGCTAAGATTATTCTGAAATTTAAATACCAATCGATTGATGGACGTCACTAATCATCAATCGATTGCTAATGCTCGGTTGAACTGGCCAATTAATTTAGCAAGCTTATGTTTGTTCGACATTTTCTGCCAATCGATTGGTAACCCTTAGTCAAATTGGTTAGTCGTTTCAGGAAGCTTCTATTTGCTCAAAATTGTTTATCAATTATATAAACCCTAAGTTTGGGGTTTAACTCAACAATATATTACATTGTTCAAGCAATTGATTGATGTGGTAAGACCCTGATTCGAGGGTTTATCTTAGCAATCAATTGCTTTGTCTTAGTAATCAATTTTAAACCTTATTTAGGATATTTACACTTGCCCTTAAACATAAAATCCTCCTTCAAGTATACAATGTGTCAATCGATTTGCTTGATGTTACCAATCGACGATACACTGATTTTAGCCATCCTAATGGCCAAAGTTTGCCTTAAGCTTCTCTACCCTCATTTTCCAATTACCTCATGTTAGATGAATCTCCTATGATCTTGCCTGAAAACGCCGACGAATGAACCATCGGTAAGTTAGTGTTGATGCTGACTGGTCGCCAATTGCCTAGTGACAACGAGGATCGATGAGGAGATCTGCTGGGACCTATACAGAAGAAGACCAAAGAGAGGGGTTAGAATGAAGGCCATGTGGTTCCCAGCTCAGCTACTCCGACGCTCAAGTTAATTTTTAGCAGTAGTGGAGGAAGAATAAATAAAGAAGAGTAGTTTTAGAGTTTTGATATGTTCTTTCATGTATCTATAAACGTCGCGTCCTCTCCTCCTGTGAGCTTGTTATTTGCTTCATGAAATATTACTGAATTTTGAAATCCTTACGAGCATTATCTCCTTCCTGAAATAGTCCTGAATTCCAAAATTCATACGAGTATTATCTCCTTCTTGAAATAATCCTAAATCCCGAAATCCACGCGAGTATTATCTCCTTCATGAAATAGTCCTAAATCTCGAGTCGCATCATCAAGGAAACGAGAGCATCACATAATCTGAGGGGGTCGAAGGAAACGAGAGCGTGAGAGCACCCGGGGGTAGGGGCTCCACAGAGTCGACGTGCCACGGAGTCAGGTGTGCCACAAAGTTGAAGACGCCAAAGAAATGGGAGCGTGAGGATGCCAACAGGTCGGGGGGCCCGACTTTCCCTTGGCTTGAATCATCACTTCGACAAGACTACTAATCTCCTTTCTCCACATGACACTCTCATATTACCTCCCAGATCATCCTATTCCCTGGACTTTTGTGCCTGAAACTTCCTCGTCTCCTGACCTTCATCTACCCTTTATCTGATCTCTTGATCTGCTTAGGTTTTCATCTTTTATCAAGAATCAGGTCCTCAATCTTCTTAGACTTTCCTTTCCTTGCATCTGATTTTCTAACCTGCATAGATATCTTTTTGGACTTTCTTTACCCTACATCCGGTCTATGAAAACTTTTCTTTTTCTACACATTCGTAACATAAATAAGATCTAATTTATTAACCTAAACTTAAATGCTCGTCAAACATTGAATTTTGTATTTAGAGCATAATTACACCAACATTAATCAAACATGGACAATAAAAATATATCAAACAATAAACCTTGCTATGGACCGACTTATTATGTAAAACTGAATAATCATCAAGTATTTATCACCACATCTGTATTTACAATTATGTTAAGTATTTGCCTTCCTTTAGCCCGATTATATACTGACATAATTAAATTGCATACACACAATCTTTTATATTTTAAAATAAATTATTTTTCAAAAGAATGGTATGTTGCTTGAATTAATTTATCTAAAAATATATATCTAACTGTACCAATATACAAATTTAAAATTATATACCGAATTAATATTAGTTGAGTTAACCTAAAATTTTCATATATGCTAAAATTTTATATATGTAAAAAATTTGATATGTACTAAAATTTTCATATATACCAAAAATTCATGTGTGCTAAAATTGTAATATGTACTAAAATTTTCATATAAATCAAAAATACCTGAAATTTTCATATATGCTAAAAATTCAATAATTGCTAAATTTTTCATATATTAGGAATTTTTGTTAAAATTTTCATTTATGTAAAAAATTCCATATATGCTGAAAATTCCAAATATACTAAAAATTCAAAATTTTCATCAAAAATTTTATATATGCTAAAATTTTCATATATACAAAAAATTAATACATGTTAAAATTTTCATATAAAAAATTCATATACTAAAATTTTCACAAAAATTTTCATATATACCAAATTATCTCAAACTTAATCACAATTTTTGCAATGTAAATTTCATATATATTAATATTTAATTGATTTTTTTGGAAGGTATATATATATATATATATATATATATATATATTATTATTATTATAAAGCAATTATTTTATTTAGGATGCTTATTATTACAACGACACTATTTTATTTATGGTTGATAATGAGAAATGGTTCTTCAATCAAATCTTACTAACCGCCATATATATATATATATATTATTATAGAGCAATTATTTTATTTAGGATGCTTATTATTACAACGTCACTATTTTATTTATGGTTGATAATGAGAAATGGTTCTTCAATCAAATCTTACTAACCACCCAACGGCATAAAGCCTAATGTCCAGCTCTAGGGACATTAAAATAATATTAAAATAGAAAATTGAAGTAAAATAAATTAAGAATGATTAATGTCTTAACAAATATACATTACACAAAAAAAAAGTGAAATAAAATTCATATCTCACATTATTGGGACTTAATTGGAAAATGAAAACTACAGTAAAATATAATCTTCCAATAATTTTAATATTAGAGGAATATAAATAAGTTTCATCAAACTAGATATTATGCTTTTTCACCAACTAATACAATCATTAATGAGTTTAAAAGACAGAATAGATGTGTCGCCTAAGACTTTTTCGAAAAAGTCTCGGCAATTGAATTCGTATTTTTAACTAGTAAAACTTTTTAATTATAAATTTATAATTCATAAATTTAGAAGAAGAATTTTTTTTTTGTTAAATATGGACGAAGATTTAATACCATATAAACTTAAAATTTACTTTAATCATACAATTTTTCTTAACAATTCATTTAAAATTTTTTACTTAAATTTGTAATTTATTAAAATCTTGTAATTAAAAAACAATCAATTGTAATCAAGCTAATAAATCAATAATAAATTTTAGAAAAAAAAACATAGTATCTTTATATTAAAAAAAATATTAAAGTAGTATGTCATGTTAATTTTTCGTATCATAGTCAAAATTGCTCTAACACTAAATAAAATTATGACATTAGTCAAAATTATTCGGATGTTAATCAAAATTATTGTAGCACTTGTCTAAATTGACCCAATATTATCGTAATAATTTTGAACCAAATTATTACAATGTAAATGATTTTGATCAAAACTGATGCTTTTAGAAATTTGTTAAAATTATTTGGTCAAGGAGGATATGTCAACTTCAGTAAGAGAATTGGTCTATATGAATTAAACCATCACTAACAAATACTTATCAAGAGAATGGAAAATTTTGCTTGTGTATGAAAAAAAAGTTAATTTACTAATGATCCTGCTTAAAAATAAAGAAGATAGCTTGCTAAAAAAAAGGTGACTTTGATATTGAATGAATGAAGACTTCTCTCTATCAAATAGTGACTATGAAGCGCTCCTGTGTATTAAAAAGAGCGTTAGCATTCGGGTCGAGGAAGAGGTCCCGGCATAGGCACTCTGACGCGTAGTCAATAATCGATCGAGAGTAGTGAACAATAGTATAAATGTGTGTAATCGAGTAGCTTCGCGTACCTATGCTTGTAAATGAAGATCCCTTTTTATAGTGCCACTTTTTATGCATAAATGTCAAAGCCTAAAATAGGACATATCATAAAGATACTTTGACACCTTTCTTAAAATGGACATGCAATCTCTACGTTTGGTAGAGAAGAATGTTTTAATGCACAGTTTGCATGCAGAATATTCTCTATCTTTCATGACACAAAATGATAAAAATAATAATAATAGGTTGTTGGGTTGAGAAGCCCACAATATGTTTAGCTAATAATCTGTCCGAGCCTCCCAAGTGTCTCGATCGGCCATCACTAGTAGGCCCCATCAGATCAGATTAGAGAATTGTAGCCGCAGACTCGACTATTGAGGACTCATATTCAAGAATAAGGAGGTCCGGGTCTTAACTCAGAAATTAAAAGAAACTGAGGCCAATCTACTTATCGAACGAGCTAGACGGGTGGCTGAGCAAGTTGCTAGGGAGCTTCAGATAGAGGAGCAGCAACCAGTCTTTGCTACAAAAGATGCCAAGTTGAAGGCGCTGAAGGCTGAGCTGGAGGCATAAAAGACAAAGTTTGCTAAATGCAAAAAGAGGGAGTTCGTTCGGCATGAGAGCTTTAGAGTAGATTATCTGCGGTCTAAAGACTTCAATCAAATGTTAACCAGTCGGATTGCTAAAATGTTTAGCTATGGAGTAGAGCAGGGACGGATCTCGAAATTAGAGTTAGGGTGGGCTTGAATTTAATGTAATAAATTATATATTATTATTAAAAAATATAATAAATTATATAGATATATAACTAAAAAAAGTTATTACATTAGGTTCAAAATTGTGCTCTACGATATTTTGAAACATAAAATTCATCTGTAATAAAATCTATATCTATATCTTTAGCTAAATCTTGTTCCATGTAAAGTGTCAAACAATCTTTAAAAAACTCATCCTTTATTTTATTATGAAGTGTCATCTTCACATCTTGCATTGCTGAAAAAGCTCACTTAGTAGTAGCGATAGAAACAGGTAACGTTAAAACAAAATGAATCAATCTAGTCAACATTATGTAAACTTTTGACCGTCCACTCTTAGTCAATTACTGACACAACTCAACAAGTGTTGGAACCTTCAAATTTTGCATAACATCAAGCTTATAATGTACCAATTCATACTCCAAAGCAATGATGTCTTGACTTCTGAAATCGACGATTTTGACTTCCAAATTTTATAGTCGCATACTCCAACATATCCGGTTGATAAGGTCTCATCTTTAGAGATGAACTTCTTATCTTATCTCGTATATTAACATGATATTCATATATTTATTTTTTTTTCTCGGATCTCGTTCAATACAAGCAAAGGATGACTGATGATCTTCGTTAGGAAAAGAAATTGAAGGAATTTGAAGACTAGGAATGAGAAGATTTTGACTATATTGATGTTTCATTGCAGTAGGAATTGAAATGCTTTTACTAGTTTCACAATCTCTTTTTTTAAATAAAGAGGATATTAATGTCTTTTTTTTCTTTGTAGTAGATTGATATTCTATTTTAAAATAGTTTAAATTATATCCCCTAAATAAATAATCAAATAAATAAATAATTAATGACTCAAAAATTATAAGAGGGAATAGTTTGAGATAAAATATAAATTATAATCTTATTCTAAAATAAAATCCTAAAAGTTAAAGTCAACCTAATTGAAAGCTAAGGGTACTAATTAGTAAAATAATAACAAAATGCAGTAAAATAATGGCATTACTTTACAAATTACCAAAGTATATTTACTTTATTGATTACCAAAGTATATCGAGGAAGTTAGCAACTAAAGTAATGATAAAATCACTGCTTTGGAAAAACTAAGGCGGCAAGTGGCAACGATGCAACGTGCAATGCTTTGGCAATTGTCAGTGAAGCCATGACATACTTTGAAAATTTGGCTGCTCAATAGTGGCCAAGATAAGTAGACAATGAATGTCCGAAGTCAGGAGGCAATTGCGAACAAGTTACCGTAGGAAAGAAAAAAAAAATTAGGGATTTAGATTAATTACCTGTCCAACTTTCATCCTCGCCCGTCGGAGTCGGAGAGATACTTAGATACATATACGTTGCTAGGGTTGGTGCGGCGGTGCCGTCGTGCCGTTACAATGAAGTCACTCCACGTCTCCATAGTTGGATGCCGACCGCCGAGCGATGCATCTTCGAGTTTGCGGTGCCGTCCAACGACACAGTGTTGGAGATCAGGAGGAATCAATTGAGCGATGGGATACGCAAACGACAAAATAGAGAATTAAACATTCTTTTTTGGACGGATAGGGCTGGGTTATAGCCTAGTATAGCTCTTGAATAGATCGATCAATAGAGCAGAGGGAGCTATGAAGCAGTTAAGGGAAGATGGCTATTTGATAGCCAATGTCCCTAAAAATTTCATCAAGTGCCAAAAAATCATGGAGGAAATCCTGAGATGCTTTTCCTATTTTTTGTAAAAAATTTTGCTGACTTTGTAAGAATTTAACCACTTTGTGGTTATAAATGTTTCCCCTTACTTTCCAGCTTTCACCACTTATTATGCCTCAGTGTCCAGTTTACATAAACGCTACTCGAGCGAACCTCAACTTGGGTAACTTCACATTTTGCAAGCTTTCTTAAACAAATTGAACTAATCAAATTTTGTTATTAAAATTAAACAAATCAAATTCTATTGGAAATTGAATTAATCAAATTTTAAAATATTTAAAAAGGTTAATAAAAAATTATTTGGTATAATAAAAAATTATTTATTATTATTATTTAATAAAATTTGTAATCTATTTAACTTAATTGATTTTTAAAACTTTAAAATTAAACCAATTTAATAACCTATGTTTAAACAAAAAACTGAACGTAAATCAAACTAAATTTCCAAATTAATTTAATTAATTGATTATTTCAATTGAATCTAAATTTTGTCTAACACGTGGTAAAAGGTGAAATCGCTTGCTCCCAGCACCCCTGTCGGACCCAACCCAAGGCCATCACGAGGGAGGCAAATCATAGCATCCTGAGCGAGCATGTGGCGGGTGGGATGAGTTACACAAGGACCGGAGATTTACGCCCCGACTACCCTGAGTTTCTATCCGTGACTTCATGTGACAAGCATCCCACCACATACCAATTCGGATGACCTGTGGGGTCCTAAATATTGTCAACATGCATCATGGAACAATTACCTTTTCGTCTCCGGCATAATACTGCAATAGAAATAAATAACTAAGGGTTTTTGTCAACATGTACTATAAGAGATTTTCTCTTTAAATTAAAAGTGGTTCTAAGAATGTTGACCATTTGGATAAGTCTCTATGAGCGCTTCTCGATTTATTTTGATGATCCATGGAAAACTTTTGTAGGATCGACCGATCATATTTAGAATTAATTAATTCAAAGAGCTATATACCTTTAAAAAAAAATAAACAATGACCTTATCATCCTTCGGTGATAGTGTTGCAATAACATCTAAGGATTAAATCCTAATTTCGATAAATTAACAAATAAATTTTTCTTAATAAACGATTAACCTAAAAACGCTAAGTTTTTTGGAAAACTTCCATAGGAATAATCTAAAATTAATCACATAAGTTAAATACCTAGTGCCATTTATATACAAAAAATAATGACCTCTTCATTACCATCTTAGTTGATATTTTTTTTTTATTATTTGGTAATCCAATTATTTAATTTTTCCATTAATTTTGAAAGTAACTCATCTAGTTCTATGAAAATTTTCTACCAGTTATCAGGGTAAATCCAGAAGTACATCATAAGTTCCCATTTTGCTTTCTAATTTACACTGGTATCCGATAAAATTTTTTTTATAGGATCCAATTGATCATCTCTAATTAATGGGATCGTAAAAACTAGAGACCTCAATTATAATTTAAAAATATGACAATTAATTAATTATTAATTTTTAAAAAATCTTTTTTCTTACGAGGCTCATGAAATTTTAGGTATCTTCCTCTCTCTGATTTGATAACATTAGTATTATATCTTATCCTTATTCCTTAATGTCAACTTTAATTTGTATACCTCGAGTTAAATAAAAAAAAAATCAAAACAAATTAAATTGCCCCAATCAACATTCCATATAGAGCACTCAACAATTACTGAAATCAAAAGTGTAGTCGGATACACAAACTTCGGTCAAATGTGGAATTTCGATGCCAAAATGAACTACATTGCCTTACAAGAAATTATTTTCACAACTCAAACACTGTGATCACAAAATCATGTGATAACAATTGTACAGTTACATCAAAGCTCTCATTCTCAACAGTAAGTTAGAATACAAAATTATTGCATCATATTATGCAATTAAAATTTCCCTGTTTATAGAAAATTTAGATCTTTGACACACAATTTACACCAACAGAATTCGTGACCAAACTAAAGTGAAGCCTCGAACAGAAGGGAGACGAGGTTATGTGATGTTCTTCTACAATACATAATCCTTGACCTATGTGAGGAAAACTTAGATATCCTTAAGTAAATGACTGAAATTCTGTTCAAGAAAGAGACCCAAGTCCCCTAATAATTCGGTTGGCTCGTCTTTTCCTCAAAAATTTTTGATCTCTAATGGACCTCTCAATATGTAAAGCAAGAGCGCATTGTAGTTTCTTTAGTTCAACAAAGAGCGTATCTCGGTCTCAACTTCAGTGAGAGGTTGGCCAGCATATAGACAAATCTGTCCCTTTCTCAACACAAGTAGCTTTAAAGCATCCGAATTTAGTGCCTCTATAAGTTCCTGCAAATGCCAATCATCTTGATTCAATATCGTGCATTTCTGAGAAAATAATTCATACTTCAGCTACATTTATTAGTGCATTGTGCATTGTCAACTCTTAAGATACGGCTATAAAGATGGGTAAATCTTATACAACCACTAAGAATTAATTTTTGTTGCATCAGTGAATTAGTTGAACTGCTAAGTTTGGGAAAAGAAATATTGTATTATGAAATACTCATTAATCCTAACTCTAAAACTACTAATATGGTACCAAACATTGTTCCTAATAACCTATTAACTCTAATACTCTTAATCCTCCTGGTTGAGTTAAAAGTATAAATATTATCTACATGCCAACTTGTTACATGGACTAGAACTAGAAAATGTAGACTACATCACGAGCCATTTTGAAACAAAACATAATTATCATAACCAAAAATCTCCGTGACCTCAGATCATCATACAATCAAATCGACATAAATAGGATAAATGAAATGAATTTTTGATGAAGAGATACCTGAGGAACAAATCTCTCAAGTATCCTTTTCCTTAAAGGAAGTTAGTTAAACATCATGAAGCGAAGAAGGATAAAACAGCATAACTCTACTAGAATTATAAATTGAAAACAATACCTTTTCATCTATTTTGATCTTCACTGGAGATGGATAGTACAAATTAACTCTTTGCTAGAAGTAGCAAATAAGAACAAAATATTTTACTTGTTTGGTCTATTGGAGACAAATAGGAGTGATAAAAGTAGAAGATAGTTAAAGCAATATCTAAAAGTGCTTGAAATAGGATATGGAAGAA
This sequence comes from Zingiber officinale, assembly GCF_018446385.1. Classification (NCBI taxonomy): domain Eukaryota; kingdom Viridiplantae; phylum Streptophyta; class Magnoliopsida; order Zingiberales; family Zingiberaceae; genus Zingiber; species Zingiber officinale. Next base: position 140,412,543 of record NC_055994.1, read on the forward strand.
AAGCAGGAGCATGTTTTTGTGGACTTTTAAGAGGAGGATTTTGCATATATGAATAGGCAAGTTTAGAAGCAGTAGCAACATGGACAATATTGGAAGGAGAGAATTAAGAACTTGGAGAGAAGATATTCCATAGCCAAATGCGGCATTGTAGAATTTAGGATGCATTTGGTACTCATAAATGGAATTAAAATGGAATGGTTTTGTTACTTAATGATTCCATTTGAATGTATGGATAGAGGAATTGAGGGGGAATGACCACGATCTTGGAAGATAATGGTATAAGAAGCACTTTCCTCACCTAATGAGGGATTTGCCTCCAAAGAATAAAGCCCTTCAGGGCCCCTACCATTAGATCCTCTCCGCAGAAGAATACCCTAAATCAAGAGTAATCATTCTATTAATACATATACAAGTTTATCAGTTTGAAATTAAGACATAAATCAGTGCCAAATTGGCTGCAAGGAAACAAATTGAAGCCAGTACACAACTAAAAGGAACTGAAAATATTTGCTCATAGAGAAAGATTAAACTGCTACAGAAATTATATTCTGGGAATTGCTTACTAGAACATACGACAGTTTTAGCCACCAAGGATTGTTTAAAAAATTCAACTGGTTTTGTTTGCCTTTATTGACAAATGATCTGTCATCAATCCTTTCAGCATGTAAATTGCACCTTAGTTTATCAACTCTCTCACAACTATACTCCTATTTAGGTCTATACTCCCTACCTTTTCCATATGTTCTCTACTCCTAGGAGTTTGTTATTTGCTTTTTGAAATATTCTTAAATTCCGAAAGCCACATGAGTATTATCTTTTTCTTTAAATAGTCCTGAATCTCAAAATCCTAATGAGTATTATCTTCTTTCTAAAATAGTCATAAATCCTAAAATTCATATGAGTATTATCTTCTTCTTGAAATAATCCTAAATCCCGAGTTGAGTTGTCAAAGAGACGAGGGCACCACAAAATCCAAGAGGCGCTAATGAAACGAGATCATGAAGAAGCCCGAGGTAGGGGTGCCATGGAGTCGGTAGCACCAAGGAAATGGGAGCATGATGACGCTGAGGGGTTGGGGGCGCCCCAACTTTCCCGCCACTTTGGCAAGACAGTTAATCTCTCTTATCTCTCTCATCTTATTCTCTAGACTTTTGTGACGCTTTCTTATCTTCGAGTTTTCATTTACCCTTACATCTGATTGATCTGCTTAGGTTTTCATCTTTTGTCAAGAATTAGATTTTCGACTTTCTTGTTCTTGGACTTTTTTTACCTTACATCCAATTTTCCTACTTGCACAAATGTCTTTTGCCAAGAATATGATGCTCAATCTTCTTGGACTTTTCTTACCTTATATCCGGTCTTTAGACCTACAAAGACTTTTTTTTACACGCTCATAATATAAGTGAGATCTAATTTATTAGCCTAAACTTCAGGTTCGTCTCAACTGGTTCCGAGGCCATAGGCAAATTTTTAATATATTTTTAAAAAAATATTATTAATTTATTTTATATAAAATTTATTATTTATTATTTTTTTAGATGAAAAAATTAATTAAAATTTTATATTTAAGCTTGATAATAATTTTTTTCAATGATAAAATTGTTAAATTATTTTGTTTTTATGAGATATTATTGAGACATAAATAAAACTTTATTGATTTTAATTTTAAAATTTATTTTCCAATGACATTATATTAACAAATATTATTAGTAGTATTCTATAAGTTATTCATACATTTTAAAAAAATATTTTTTAATATCTCAAGTATTAATTTAATTTAGATTTATTATTTTTATTTTTTCTAAAGTATTATCTTCTATGGAAAATTTAAGTGATTTTTCATTTAAATTTTCAATTGATTCTTTTGAGTGTTTATTTTTAATATTAATAACAAATTTATATAGTTCACATTTTGATTGAATAATGTCTTTTTAATATCCGGAATTAATTTGATGTTAAAAAAAATGGTAAATTAGAGAAAAATCTCCAATCACAATATTAACTTTGCATACAATACCCATGTCCAAAAAACTTTGTTTCCACTCCCTGTATACAAAGTATTACTTGTTCCAACTTTCTCATGCAAATATTGATACCTAAATTGCCCCTAAGATTTTGTAGGTACAAAAAGTCCAAAATTGAGTATAATTGTTCTTAAAGTCAATACTTTATATTAAAAATCGAGTATATTTTCTATCAAAATTATCCCTCTTATTTTTTAGGTATAAAAAGTTTAAAAATAAGTATAATTCTTGTTAAATTCAGCACTTTACACTATAATTTAGTATTCTATACTAGGATCTAGTATATTTTCTATCGAAATTAACCTTTATATTTTTCGGTACAATAGTTCAAAAATGAGTATAATTCTTATTAAATTCAATACATTAAATTAAAATTGAGTATATTTTGAGGTGAAAAAAGAAACGTATTTAATTTGATAAATAATTTATTTACTAATGGGTACTGCAGGTAAATTTTTCCTTAAAAAAACTGATATACTATCTTGCATCAAATCGAATGCATAAAAATCATTACTTTGTGTTCTTATCTGAAAGGAGAAGAAAAAAAATGCAGAAAGTAAATTATTAGTGAGGAAGGAAAATGACGTCTTTGAGAGTATCATTGATGAGAGATGAGAAAGACATCAGATCATCGTGTAGAGAGAAAAAAGACATGACAACACCAATAATAAAATAAATAGATACGAGATTACCTACATTTATTAGGGAGTATGTTTTTTTAGAAATCAATAGGAAAAAGAAAGAGTCAATTATATTATATAACTTTCTACCTATGATTTAGACTTCCTAATTCCAATTAATTTATAATATTCAGGTTAAAAAAATTTAAGATTTTATCTTTCCGACTTTCCAATTAAGCTATAGTATTCTGTTAAAAGAAAATTTGAAAATGAAACAAATTTAGATATTTACGGGGTATAGTAATATATTTAGGATTTATATTTGAAAAAATTTTAAAATTTTATTTTTAGGATTTATATTTTTTAATTAGGTTATAGTGTTCAGTTAAAAGAAAAATAAAAAATAAAAAAAATTAGATGTTTACATGACATAATAATATATTTAGGATTTATATTTAGAGAAATATTATTTTTTAAAATGGAAAATAAAAAAAATAATAAAATGCGTTGAAATCTTGCAGGTACAGTCGCGCAATGTGCGATGCATAAGATGTCATTATTATATATATATATATATATGATAATTAATTTTATTAGGGTTCTAAGCACAGAGGATACTGCTAAACTTAAATATTAGTCCAACATTAAATTTCAAATATTGACCAATTTATTACACATATGTAAAACTGAAAAATCATTAAGTGTTTATCACCACATGTATTTCAGTATTTGCAATTCTATTAATTATTTACCTCCTTTAGCCCGGTTAAATACTCACATAATTAAATTGCAAACACACACTCTTTTATATTTTAAAATAAATTAATTTTCATAAGAAGGGTAAGTTGGTTGAATTAATTTATCTCAAAATATATATTTAACTATACCAATATTCAAATTTCAAATTATATACCGAATTAATAGTAGTTGACTTAACCTAACATTTTCATAAATGCTAAAATTTTATATATGTAAAAAATTTGATATGTGCTAAAATTTTCATATATACCAAAAATACATATGTACTAAAATTTTAATATGTGTTGAAATTTTCATATAAATCAAAATTCCATATGTGATAAAAAATTTCATATATGCGGAAAAATCTATATTTGCTAAAATTTTCATATATGTAAAAAAGTTCCATATATATGTTGAAAATTCCATATATACTAAAAGTTCAAAATTTTCACAAAAATTTTATATATGCTAAAATTTCCACATGTACAAAAAAAAATTCATAAATGTTAAAATTTTCATATAAAAAAAATTATATACTAAAATTATCGCTAAAATTTTCATATATACCAACTTATCCAAACCTTAATGACAATTTTTTGCACGGTATTAGAGGGGTGACTAAAAATTTTCTCAAGCTCTGTCCTTACCTCTTGCTCTAACTCCTCAAAATCCTTCGATTTTTTTGTGTATCTCTAATGAGTCATGACTCATATAAAATGAAATAAATGATCATTCAATTACTTTAACATTTGGGAGGAATGAGGAAAATGAAAATTAGATTTTGGACTGGGCTAAATTAAATTTGTACATTGGGCATATTAACTTTTTTTTTACTATCCTACTAATAGTTGAGATAATAGTCCAAAGTAAGCTTGGGCTACAGTCCAGGCCTGTCACCCCTTAAATCCGCCCATGTTATATATATATATATATATATATATATATATATATAGAGTTTTGTTACTGTGCGCGACCGCACAGTGTGCGACTGTGCGCGTCGCGCACAGTAACAGCGCTTTTTTTGTTTTTTGTTTTTTGAATTTTAAAAATTCAACATTTCCTTATTTAAAATTTAATATATAGATATATCCCCTAAACACATTACAATATTCAATAAATACTTAAATTAATTTTATTTTAATTTTTTTTTAAACCAAACACTATAACCTAATTAGAAAGCCTAAACCCTATAGTTAAAATCTAAAAAAAAAATAGTTTTAACACTATACCCAAAGCCTGAACCCTATAAATAAAATCGTAAAAAAAATTTTTAATTATTTTTTAATTTAAAAATTAAAAAAAATTTAAAAAAAAACAAAAAAAATTTGATACTGCGCGCGACGCGCACAGTCGCGCACTGTGCCGTCGCGCGCAGTATCAAATCTGTATATATATATTATACACGATTTTATTTTTACGCGTTGCAACAGTAAACATGTCATCTAACATGGCATCTCATACATTTTTTCCTTTTATTTTTCTTTCTTTGTCACATCATTCGATATTTCCTTTTATTTCTTTAAACTAACTTTCGATGCCGTTCCCGCGACGCCGCTCGACGATCCCCGCCTCGACGCTCCTCTCTCGCAGATCTCCGCCGTCTTTCGTCACTGCCGTCGCTGTCTGTCGAGAGCCGCCTTCTTCGCTCTTCGATCCTCGCAGCCCTCGCCTCGCTCGCCAATCTCTGCCGTGTTTCGTCGCAGCTGACGTTGTCTGTCAAGAGCCGTCGAGGCCACGCCGTTCCTACCGCCGTCGCCTCTCCGTGAGACACCTCCCTATTTTGTTTCTAATAGCAAAACTTTTTCTTGCAACACAACCCTGTTGTGCCTATCTGTTAAACGTTGCATTAGTTGCAACGTCGGGAAGATGAAGGGGTGCCCATTCACCTTCATCTTCCTCCATTGAAAGCTGCCATCAAGGCATCGGTTGATAACCGATGTCTTGCTTGATATATATGGTAGCGTCCAAGGCAATCAGGTGGGTGATCGAGGCGATCAGAGGAGCAGCGAAGGTGATCTGAGAGAGCAAAGGGAGAGCATCCAGAGGCTGAGATTTGGCTCGTGAACCTTGAAGCTCTTTCCGGTTGCTCCGTGATCGTGCTTCCGACAGCGGCAATCTCTTCATCGACCGACGTCTTCGGTTGCGATTCTTCGGGAGATCACTGTGAGTGGTTACTGTATTGTTTTATCTTTGCTTAGTTTCGATTTTCATGTTCTCAAAACTACCAACAATGGTATCAGAGCATGCATAGTTTTGAAGGCATAGGAATCGACGCGAAAAAGCTCGCGTTTTTCTTCTTCTGTCGCGAAGAAGATGATACTGTTCATCAATTGAATCGATTAACCAATCGATTCAATTGGATTGAATCGATTAACCAATCGATTCAATTGGATTGAATCGATTGAAATGGTATTTCAATCGATTCAAAATCGCGGGATGAACAGTGCTTTTGGCGAAGCACAGTGAGAAGAAGACACTACTTCAATCGATTGAAGAGAAGGAAAAAAAAATGAACAGTGTTTTTACGAAGCACTGTAAGAAAAAAAAAATATGACCTGAATCGATTCAGAAACCTGGAATCGATTAAAGACATGTACTGGTTTTTACAAAGCACAGTGAAGAAAAAAAAATTTTAAAAAAAATGTGTAAATGCATGCATGTTTTTTATTCTTTCTTCTTCACATACAACAGTAGTTTAAGATTTAATTAAATATTTTTTATTAATTAATTAATTACATATAGAAATGTTTTATTAATTAATAAATAAATATTTAATTAATTTATGGTTCAATTTACTGAAAATGGAACCAGACCAACTTGGCCGATCAAACCCAGGTCTGGTTTAAATTATTAATTAATTTAAGCAGACCAGTTTGATTCAATGATACCTAAAGCTGGTTCAAATTATTTGTTAGTTTAACCAGCTCGATTTATTGTTGAATTAATTAGGGTGATCTTGATTGCAGAAGTTGGGTTGATCAAATATGACCGGATTAGTTCTGGTGTGTTAGATTTGATCATAAAACATTGGATTTGTTCTAATGAGTCAGACTTAATCCAATGGGCAATTGGACAAGTCAAACGAACCTGAGTTTGATTAATAAGTCTGTGATTGACTCAAATGAGCTTAAAGGATAACAGAACATAAGTCCAATTAGATTAATTCTAATGAGGACAATAGACTAAGTTTAACATCCAGACTCCTGATTGACCGGTTTAATGGGTCAGTCGACTTAAACTTATGAAAATCGAGAAGATTTGTTTTTCTTGATTTATAATGATGGTATGCCTGTATAAATTGAATTAAATTGGTTTTGTACTGGTTAGTCGGTTTTGTACTGACTTATTTAAATTCAATTTTTCAGATGGCACGGACAATTATCACATTGACTCGTCGCGAAGTACGGCGAAACCAGCTCCGAGAGGAGATTGAGGAGATAGAGTATAAGTCTGCTTATGGAGTTGACGGACATGTTAGACGGCTGGATAGACTATTTTAGAAACTTGAGCAAGAAGAGTTTCCAGTCCTGGACAGTTATAGGATCTAAGCATTGATGCATTCATTGCCAGAGTATCCCAGCATAATAGCAGACTTCGTATGAGGGTGTCATGAAGGAGGTGTCACATATTCAGTACTGTGTGAGGAACTACTTCACCATATGGGTGAAGAAGAGCCTGAAGAGTCTGAAGAGAACCAGGAGATGCTCGAGGAAGATCCAGAAATGGATCTAATGGAGAATCCTGAAGCTGCCCCATTTGAGATTATCCCAAATAAGTCCAGGTTAATAGGGATAGTGTTGGCTGCTATACTAGTGTTTGTCCTAGTGGGAGCAGTGCTGGCCTATCTAGTTTATTAGTGTTCTGTTTACTGTCGTTATGTACGAGCAGTGTTAGCTCATCTAGTTTTTGAGTCATGTAATAATTTCTGTTGTTTTGTACGAACATAATTATATAATAAAAGTTATGTTATATGTTAACCAACTTGGAAATGATTAGTTCATTTCATGATATGATTGGTTCATATAAATATGATTCGTTCATATAAAATGATTTGTTCATTTAGTTGAGATATGTGTAATATAATTGATCAGTGTTGATTAGATTAGAACATACAAATGATGAGTGGAAACAATGTTATCACTTGATTTTGTAAACTAACTCTAATTTACACTGAGTCAATAAATAGTTGCACATATATGAATTACACTGAAATAATAAATAATTTGTTTATTTATGTAGATCTTGACAACTAAAAATATCATAGCTGAACTCAATAAGGGTGAGAATGGGGATAACTACAAAATCTGGCACCTCAAGATACAATACGTTCTTGAGGAACAAGAAGTTTTAGAGGTTGTAAATCAGTTCATGGAGGAACCGGTTGATGGTTCCACAGCACAGCACAAACGTGACCTTGATGCCTATAAGGCATGGAAAAGGAAGGACTCCATTGCTAAGGGTATATTGATTAGTTCAATGATGGATGACCTGGTATTTGAATATGAGCTATTACCATCGGCTCATGCTATCTGGGTAGCCCTTAGAGAGAAGTACAGTGGAGTCAGTCTAAGTAAGCTCTGTCAGCTAACTATCAAGTTTGATAGTTGTAAGAAGCGCTCGAATGTTACCATGGCCCAACATCTCAGGGAGATGGGTAACATGATTCGAGAGCTTAAGACTGCTGGTTATACGCTGACCGATGAACAACAGGTTCAGGCAGTTATCCGTTCCCTTCCTGATTCTTGGGAAACGATGAAACAGAATCTGACCCATAGTGAAAGTATCAAGACTTTCACTGATATCTCACGCTATGTGGAACTTGAGGCGGAGAGGATTGAATCCGCAAGGATTTCGGGTCAAGCTTTTGTAGCTGAAGGTTCTGGTTCCAAGAATAAGAACAAGTGGTTTAAGAAAGGAAAGAGGAAAGGAAAGGAGGCTAATGTTGTTGCTGCGAAAAACCAAATCAAGAAGAAAGGAAAGAAATATGGACAAAAACCTAAGAGCAGGTTGACTTGCTTCAACTGTGGCAAGAAGGGCCATTTTGCTCGGGATTGTACTGAGCCTAAAAAGGTAAATCCATTTTTATCTTCTTTCCACGAGCAATATGTTGCAAGTACAGTGTTGTTAGCTGATTCGTATCCTTTGTGGATTGTAGATTCAGGAGCAACGAACCAAGTAGCTCGTGATCGAGCTACATATGTGGAGTACCGTCGGGTACCAGCTGGCAACAAATGGATATATGTAGGAAACAATGTAAGAATTGAAGTCAAAGGAATTGACACTTGCAAGCTCAACCTACGTGGTGGAGGCACCTTATTTCTACATGATGTCCTGTACACTCCTGAGATTCGATGGAATCTGGTTTCCGTTATTTGTCTTCTTGATTTAAGTTACAATGTAAATTTTTATAGCCGTTGTGTGGAACTTCGAATTAACTCTGTGTTAATTGGATATGGTTATGTAACAAATGGTTTTATGGTTCTTGATGTAGAACCAAATAATAATAGTTGTTTTTCAAATATTGCTCTTACTAGTAATACTGATGTTAATGATGAAATTTGGCATGCTAGATTGGGACATATAGGACAAGAACGAATGAATAGATTAGCTAAGGAGGGCCTATTAGGCACTCATGCTAAGATTAACTTGTCTGTATGTGAGCATTATCTTGCTGGAAAGACGACTAGGAAATCGTTTGGTAAGGCTATTATGACTGAATCACCATTGCAATTAATTCATTCGGATATTTGTGGTCCGATGAATATGAAGGCTAGAAATGGGAGTTCTTATTTCATTACATTTATCGATGACTTCACACGTTTTGGTCATATGTATTTGATTTCTCACAAATCTGAAGCATTGGATTGCTTTATTCGTTACTTGAATGAAGTTGAGAATCAATTGGAACGTAAGGTTAAAACCTTACGCACTGACCGTGGAGGAGAATATTTGTCTGATCAGTTCAAGACAATGTGTAATGAGAAAGGGATTATTAGATAGCTTACTATCCCTGGAACTCCACAGCAAAATGGGGTTGCTGAAAGAAGAAATAGGACTCTTCTTGAAATGGTTAGGTCCATGATGGCGCAGGCTAATTTGCCAATCTCCTATTGGGGAGATGCATTATTAGTTGCAGCCTATATACTTAACAAAGTGCTTTCAAAGTCAGTTCCATCTACCCCACATGAACGTTGGACAGGCAGAAAGCCGGATTTGAGTAATCTGAGACCCTGGGGGTCAGCTGCCTACGTTCATGATAAGACTCACGAATATGGAAAATTAGGACCTAAAGGTAAGAAGTGTATCTTTATAAGGTACTCTGAGACTTCTAAGGGTTTTGTTTTTATTGGTGAGCGAAAAGATGGAACCATCTCTGAAATATAGTCAAGAGATGCTACTTTTCTAGAAACTGAGTTCCCAATACGAGGTGAAGTTGATAAGACAATTCCTCTATATGAGATAGAGGAGGAGGATAATGTTCCTTTATCAACGAATCAGGAGATGCCTGAATCTAGTCAACCGAGTGGGAGTAATTTGCCACTGATTGAGTCAGTTTCTCAACAGTCTAACCTTCGAAGAAGTAGTCGTCAGATTATTCCTCGAAGAAGGTTTGATATTGAGAATGAGACATTAATGGTTCTCCCAGTTGACGTTGAGGAACCTCGAACAGTTGAGGAAGCTTTGAGCAGCTCAGTTAGAAAAGAATGGAAAGTTGCAATGGATGAAGAAATGGAGTCAATGAGAAAGAATCAAGTTTGGGATTTAGTCGATCTTTCTCCGGGCTGAAGGGCTATTGAGAATAAGTGGATTCTCAAAGTAAAGAGGAAAGCAGATGGATCGATTAATCGATACAAAGCTCGATTAGTTGCAAAAGGATATACCCAAATGGGGGGTATTGATTTTGAAGAGACATTCTCCCCAGTTGTGAAGTTTGTGTCAATACATGTCATCCTAGTTATAGTAGCACACTATGACATGGAATTACATCAGATGGATGTAAAAACGGCTTTCCTTAATGGTAATCTTGACGAAGAAATCTATATGATACAACCAGAAGGTTATGTTGGTGAAGGCCAAGAGAAAAGAGTATGTAGACTTCGGAAGTCTATATATGGGCTAAAGCAAGCGTCAAGACAATGAAACATAAGATTTAATGAAGTAATATTATCTTATGGTTTCGAAATGATCAAGAGGATCATTGTGTTTACTTAAAAAAGGAAAAAGGAAAGATTGTCATTTTATCATTATATGTTGATGATATGCTAATAGCTGGAAGTGACATAAAGTGTATGATAGAAGTCAAAAGTTGGCTTTCATCACAATTTGACATAATAGATATGGGAGAAGCAGAGTACATCTTAGGAGTGAAGATCGTTAGAGACCGATCGAAGAGGCTTTTGGGTTTGTCTCAAGAAGCTTATATCACTAAGATGATACAACACTTCAATATGTCAGATTGCAACATTGAACAGACGCCTATTGCGAAAGGTACCATCTTAAGCAAAAGTATGTATCCCAAGACTCCTGAGGAAATAGCTGAAATGAAGAAGAAATCATATGCTAGTGCTATTGGTAGTTTGATGTACACTATGTTGTGTACTCGTCCCGATATAAGCTATGCTGTTGGCTTAGTTAGTCATTTCCAGTCAAACCCAGGATCGAGACACTGGAAAGCGGTGAAGAGGATATTCAGATATCTTAAAGGAACAGCTGATTATTGCCTCTGTTTCCAAGGATCAGATATGAGCCTAAGTGGCTACTCAGATGCAGATTGGGCAGGGGACCTTGATGACAGAAAATCCACATCTGGCTATGTCTTCTTGCTGAATGATGGCACCATCTCATGGAACAGCAAGAAGCAGGCTTGTGTAGCCTTGTCGACAATGGAAGCTGAGTATGTGGCTTGTGCAGCGGCTGTCTGGCTAAGAAGGTTCCTGAAGCATTTGAGGATTGCTGAGGATAGTGGGAGTCCTGTTACTGTGTACTGTGACAGTCAAGCTGCGATAGCTTTTTCGAAGGATCCCAAATACCACAGCAAAGGCAAGCATATAGAAATTAAGTATAATTTTGTAAGGGATATTGTTGACAAGAAAAAGATTATTCTTGAGTACATCCCTACACGAAATATGCTTGCTGATCCTTTTACTAAGCCATTGACTAAAGAGTCATTTCATGGGCATATGAAGTCTTTGGGACTTCGAAGAATGTAACAATTGTAAAGATATTTTGATAAATGGAAAATACCATGATCTATTCAGTGTATATGTCTTGGTTACATTCGAATAAAAGTCTCGATAAGCATGTTGGCAGATTAAGATTGGTCCACTCACATGGACAATCATCTCTATTTGTTAAGTACGAATAGAGGTAAGACCGTTGCTTATGGGACAGCTTATGTAGCTGTGAATAGAGACATACCATAAGTTAAGGTCGCCTTGATATTTGTGTCAAGATGAGATCATTTGTGTAATGATTGGAGTAAATGCACCCACCATTTACTGAATCTGCTTGAAGCCAGATTAGAATTCATATGTTGAATTCAGGATTAGACATTAGGAATGTCTAGATCGAAATCTGTACGATGTTAAATTTAGGAAAAACATGCGCTCTTTTTGGTAAAGAGAATAACATCGTAGCATGTGATTCATACCACATGTGCTATGGCGACAAGAAGGGTAGTAGGAGAATGGATCTCTGCTTCTCTACTATGTGAGACCCTTGAGATTATAAGTTAATCTCGATTTTACCCTAAGTGACTATTTAGCTGTCTACTTGAAGTTCTGATCAGTGTCTACTACTTTAGCATGTTTCCTATTGGCTATGGATGATTCGATCTATGGAGCATAACTAGGAAAGCGACTGATTAGAATGAATGGATTCTAGCTAAAAAGGAAGATTAAGATTGATTTACATTTGTGACATTTATTCACTGGTACTGGTTACATTTTTAGTTCAGTACATAAAATGTAATTGTGAATAATTTGTTTGATTGGAGATGTTGAACATGCTCTTGACATATGGTCAATATGAGGGATTAGAGATGTTCATGATGATGTAAATAATTTAATCTGGGGTAAAAGCAAGCCATTTATGTCTTTGATTCGTTCTATGGACATTTATGTCTCTGATTTGTTCTATGGAGCAGCTAAGTAAGGTGTGACAATCTTCTTAGCAATTGAATGCTCACTGTGCTTGCTGTCGCACAAATCATTTTCCCTAATGTATGGAATGGATGTTCTGATATGGTTTTCGTGACTTGATCCTCATAAAGTCTATGTGACTTATTTGGTCTTTGTGACTAAATTTTGCTCTGGTCTTCGTGACCTGATCCTCATAAAGTCTTCGTGACTTATTTGGTCTTTATGACTAAATTTTGCTCTGATCTTCGTGACTTGATTCTCATAAAGTCTACGTGACTTATTTAGTCTTTGTGACTAATTTTGCTCTGGTCTTTGTGACATGATCATCTTGTAGTCTATGTGACTTACATGGTCTATGTGACCATATGGATTGACTTAAACGAGTGGGAGATGTTAAACGTTGCATCAGTTGTAACGTCGGGAAGATGAAGGGGTGCCCATTCACCTTCATCTTCCTCCATTGAAAGCTGCCATCAAGGCATCAGTTGATAACCGATGTCTTGCTTGATATATATGGTAGTGTCCAAGGCAATCAGGTGGGTGATCGAGGTGATCAGAGGAGCAGCGAAGGTGATCTGAGAGAGCAAAGGGAGAGCATCCAGAGGCTGGGATTTGGCTCGTGAACCTTGAAGCGCTTTCCGGTTGCTCCGTGATCGTGCTTCTGACAGCGGCAATCTCTTCATCGACCGGCGTCTTCGGTTGCGGTTCTTCGGGAGATCACTGTGAGTGGTTACCGTATTGTTTTATCTTTGCTTAGTTTCGATTTTCATGCTCTCAAAACTACCAACACTATCCTCTTCACTCTCGGATATAGCCTCCTGCTTGAATCGAATCAATCTTCAGTTCTAGTAGTTCAACTTGCTTATAGAAATCATTATTTTTTTTCATCCAATTCAATTTCGAGAAGTGTAACCTATCGATGCGACTCTATCTCCTACCTCTTTAACTTTTCGGTTAGTTTGTGAAGAGTATAAGACTTTCAATTGTAACCTGCAGTTTTGTATTTGATCGACTCAATAGATCAGACTCCTCTAATACTTCCATACAACGGGTTTTTGTCTCTTGTAGCTTTTGTTTTAGTTCTGCTTTATGCAACTCCGTTTCTACCTTTTGATGTTCAACTTCATTCTTCAAATCAGCAGCAAGTGAGCTTGTATCTTCTAAGTCCAGCCAGATGGATTCTGTGTCATTTTTTATGTATTTTAGTTGGGCTTCTAAAACAGATACAAGTTCTGATAGCTCGACATTTTATTATTCTAGTTGAGTTACGTGCAACTCTAACTCATTTTTGTTTCTTTCAAGTTCTATTGAACTTCTTTCAAAAGACTTATTAGTAGAAAGATGCAATTCTATGCTACTTGTGATCACTTACAAATCATGCTCCACATCTTGCAAGTGTTATTTTCCACTCTGCTAAAACATCAAGAGAAATTATTTTCCAAAATAATATTACTGACATTTCATGCCAAATAATGACACCCTTCTTGATCATGCCTAGAACTTGTAGAAAATGAGGTACTGTGCATCTGAACTCTATCTCCTGCCTCTTTATTTTTGAATTGACTTCCAGAAGATTCCATTCAAGTTTAGCTTTATCTGAACACAAGACAGATGCCTCTTGCACGACATCTAATGCTATGTTTCCTAGGTCACCGTGGTTTGAGGACTTATAGGACATCCAAGTATTTCCCATATGTAGAATAAAAGAAAATTTTCTTGTACAAATGTTGCCAAGCAGTGGATGAGTGTTAAATTTATTTTTTAAGCATTTTTCTTTTTCTTTCTCTTTCAAAATATATTGTGCTAAAAAGGGATTACCAATAACAAAATGTGGTCAGGACTGGGATGACAAGGTTGAGGTTGTATATATTGTTTCGCTTACAAATAATTGAGACATGAAAGATTGAAGGTATTTAGTGAATCTTGTTGGTGTTAGGTTGAAGGTATTTAGATTTTCTATGTGTTTTCAACGTGGAATTTTATTTGCAACCTTGCAATCTTAACCATTGTTAGGGCTCTTGTTAAAATTGCTTCACAAAGTGTCAAGTGTATATGAAACTACTTTTCTTGGAAAGATAGCCTTTCTAATTATGTTACTATATTGCATTTTGTTGGACTCATGTAAACTAGTAGAGGAGTCTTTTTTCAATGTGAATGGCTCTCATTATGGTATAAATTAGACGGTTTCGAATTCTTAATGCTTTCTTGATTTTGATATTTAGCAAGTAGAATGACCTTCATCCTTCATTCTGTTGATAATTTCCAATAGTTTTATTGATTTAGCACTTGTGTAAATCTGTGAGCGATGCTGGTGTAAGAAAATAGCAAGCTTCCAAGTTTGAATAAGTGAGATGCATATGCTTTCAGTTTGATGCTATAGGAGTTTATAGATTTAATTCTTATTTTTCTCAGATGAGGATGAATCTTGTTAGTTGTTAGCTCCTTGTGTTGAACGTCTGCTAGGATATTATTTTCCCGATGCCAATTGGTCAAATATCAATCATCCCAAGATCTTGAAGAAGCGTTTAAGAAGCATTATAATTTAATGATGTTTATCAAGAAGCATAACAAATGTATTTCTCACTTGCATTGTTAATAGTTGTAATTTGATGATGTTAATGCCAACTGGCACATGTTACTGGAAAAGTCGATTTCACATTCATAAATTTATATGTAATTTTGAATGTTAAGTTGGTATTAAAAAAAGTATTTACTGTTCGATAGTAGTGTTGTACTCCTGAGGTGCCTTGGAACCAGTTAATTTAGCTCTTCGTGTTGCAAGATGAATACTCTAACTAATGAGCTTACTGCAGCAAAACTGCAACATATTCACACAAGATGTTAGGAACGAGTTGACAATGCTAATACAGATATCTAATCATTTTTATTTTACCTAAAGTCCTGTTATTGTAATTTTTTACCAATACATGTTGGCTATAAGGCTAAATACTATTAGTTATTGCTGTCACTTATGAAAAAGTAGCTAAAAATAGATTGGAGTTATGTTTTCTGGTTTTACCAATACATTAAAGAAGTCATTGTAAAGCTAATACACTCTAGACATCTATGAACCTAACATGCAATATCAAAAAGCAACTACTACCATAACAAAAAATGTATAAAATAGTGAGAGAATATTTGTGTTGCTATTCCATCACTAAAGACATATTGCAACAAAATAATAACAAAAAAACATATCATTATGTAGACATCAGTTGTTCGCACTATAATGACGGAATATTAAATATCTATCACTATTAATAGCGATAGATATTTACATATCTATTGCTATATTTAACGATGAATAATTTAATTTCCGTCGCTGCTGGCCAAATGGAGCGAAATCGCTGTTAAGGTCTTAGCGATGGAAATTTAAAATTTTGTCACTAATCTATGCTACAGTGGACTAATGTCCATTTTGTTTTTCCTATTTTCCTTGTTTACGTAGAAATCTAAATCACTCCAACTATCACAAGAGATGGTTTTCACAATAAACTCATAATGCATAACAATAAAACTCACAACAAACTCACTACGCATCGACAATTACAATATAACAAACTCACAACACATAAAGAGTGCACAACAAATCATAAACAACACAACAATCTAGCTGAACTAAAATGAACAATAGATACATAATAGGAAATCCAAACACAGTTCTGAATCAAATATAAGATAAAATTTGTCCAATACAAATTAATCCAATACAATACATCTTAATCAAAATAAGGAACAAAATCATCTCTGGATCCTACATGAAATTTCATTGAGATTAGTTGTAAATAAAAAATATGATGTTAAACTACGGAAGATATAACTACTTATATTAAACTAATATGTAGTTTACGTAGCTGACATTCTTTAAAAATACATACTGGGTCCTTGGGATAAAAATATGTTAAATCTGAAAATGATTATGGAAATGTATAATACAATCAGAGATGCATATAATTATTAAAAAAAATAATTTTTAACTGAAATTAAAAGTTAACATAAATGCTACATACCTCAAAATAATCTACTCTGCAGGGGAATGACCGGGATCCTGGGTGTCCAGGGACTCCAAAAGATGCAACCCAAATATTTGTGAATCAGGAGACAACGTTGTTGTAAATGTTTGCATATGACGAACTATCACCTCAGTCTAAGCCTGTCGCTGCCACAACTCTTGTATCTTTGCGTCCCTCCTGGCCATCGTCTCCTCCAATGATAATAGTTGAGTCTGTAAGTCCTCATTTTCTTCGTGCAATTATTGTACCTCACTAGATGAGGAGGAGGAAGTAGGATGACCCCTGATCCCTGAAGCTCATATCCGCTCATACATAACTTTGGCCTGAGAGCCAAGCCCGTAGAGGGATATCTTTTTCCTTCCACTGACGATATTATAATAAATATCATTAACTGCATTGGTGGAAAGAACTGTGACCCCTCTCCCTCTGCCCTAGGCTAAGACGCCTCAGCAACTCTAGTGGCCATTGCTTACTATGTCAAAATAATGACTTTATTAATCTCTACATAAAATCTATAGATATATTCATGAAATTTAATATTCGTACATTAATTACTGAGGAACGCTGATCGACAAATTACTCATCTTTCTTCTTATTAGTTTTGTTAAATATCTCTCAACAAGTGGGAGGTCTCTGTAATTCAGCAGCCTGTGTATAGAAAATATAAATACATTAAAACTAATAACAAAACACATGTAAAAAAATATTTATATAACTTAATTTTAAACATACCAAGTCAGAGGCTTGCTCCACAATCGAACGAGATCCAACAATATGCTTTGTGGATCCGGTGCTCGACCCAGCAGGCTCTGAATTGCGATTACTGCGTGCAAACGATGAATTGTCTTGCCAATACTGGCCAGCCCAAATGACTCTCCAAGACTGCCAAACTGCATCAAGGACCTCGGATGGACTGGTGCTCCTCTGCCTCCACTTGTACAACATGTCCCTGTACAGTTTAGAGCAATAGACATTCTAAATTTTCTTGAATGTTTTCTCCTGGTCTTCTTCCCAAACATATCTCTTCTGTAACAATATATTTTGACAATTAATATCATGTTAACTACAAACAAGCTTCTATTCAAAATACTTACCAAAAATTCACCGTAATAAAAATTCTTCATATCCTAGTCTGTGAGCCACTATGTAGTACTAGCAAGAGACAATTGTTCTTTAAACTTTTTAGATATATACGAGGCTACCTGATGACCATTTGGGCCAAATCTGCATTGGAAAATATCATGTATTAAATACGTTTAATAATTAAAAAGAAGTTAAAGTACTAAAATAATTACTAAATATTGTATTACTTTTCAGTCACCAACAACTTGCAAAATAATATGGTCACCACATGGTCTTTGTGCTGGCTGCATGACTATATATGCAAAATCACAGTATAAGATATACACAGTTGGTATAATATTGTATTTTAACTAGGGAGATCAAAAAGAAATCATACAATATACCATAAGAGCATCCACATCAATGACCCTAAACTAAACTTTTACCTTAAATTTTACATTTTACATTAAAAAAATATTCGCATCAGGTACCCTATTCATTCCCTAAATATACATTTTATGAATAGTAGTTCTTTAAATTTAGGGAATGGATTCCATTCCCTAAACATTAAAATACTATTTCTCTCTCCTCCCTCTAATAATAAAAAATTTCTCTCTCCTTCCTCTATTAATAAAAAATTTCTCTCTCCTCTATCTCTTTCCTCCATCTAATAATAAAAATTATGAAGGAAAGAGAAAAAATAATAAAAAAATAAATATATGGTAAATTATAGGGAAACTGATGTATCATGTAGTGGAAAATAGATATCTAAATTTAATAAAGTAGTCTTTTTACCCTAAATTTTAGATTTTGGATGAGGATACTGATGTGGATGGTCTAACATTGTTAATAATTTTTAATCACCTGAAGTTATTCTGAATAAACTAAATTAACATTTTGTAAGTTATCATCGCTAGAGTTCATTGATACATCAACTTTCTCACTGCTAGATATCTCGTCATCATTTATTTCCTTGTAAGTGACATTAACATATACAAGTAATTATGATGTAGATTGTATTTTTGTATTAACTAAGTATAACTCGACTTCTTCATTTTGATATGCATCATTGTTTTGGGCAGTTATGGTGTTCGACATTTCTATGATTGATCGAGGCTTTTTCTGACACATTGTTAACTATTCACTAGGTCTTCTTCTCTTTGTTGGGTACTCAAGATAGAATATCTTATCAGCTTATATCATAAAGATGAAAGGCTCAAACTTGTTGAATCTTTTGTTTACGTTAACATCAACTAAATTATAGAAACAATATATTCTGATATATGTTCTTAAAGTTGGATCATACCATGAGCATCTGAACAATACACATTTTTTAAAAAGTAAAGCTGGATACTCAATCTCAATGATTTCCTCAAGTCTACCATAATAATCAAATTGAGTATCGCTATTGTTTATGGATCCTTTTACACAAACACCATAATTATATGTAAGTGTAAATCGTGTTGGACCACGTGAAATCTTAATCCATTAATATGATAACCTAAGTAAACTGTTATGTTATGGAGAGGTCCTAATGCAAAATTTTTTTAGTCTTTCATCTTGCACATTTGATATTCTAAGTCATTCACCTGTAACAGTAGTAATTATATAAATTAGATGTATATATAATACAGTTGCATTGTAATAAATAATTTAATCACTAACTTACATAAATTTGGAACCAATATGCAAATTCATTCCCTAACTTGGTCTCTACCTCACTTGTACTTATTGATGAATTTTGTAGATGTAGTTGTTATTCGTACAACCAAGGTACTTTGAGGACATATTAGATAGCATGTCAAATATTTTTTAAAACCGTATTATATTTATACTTGAATTATTACATTATGTATAGTTTGATCTCTTCACAATTCAAGAGTATGTATGTCTTAGCAGTATGATATTCTTGTTTATTTAACCGTCTAGAAACAGTTGCACCCATTGTCTTACCATGAAACTTGAAAATAGAAAGCATCTCTTGGTTTATTGGTTGAGTATCATTAGAATTTCAAGGATACTTACGATGTCTGGTTTTCACATTATCAGCAAAATAATAAGAGCATAAAAAGTTGCTTCTTCAATCAAATATGCATTACATATTGATCCCCCAACTCTTACTTTGTTACGAATATTATTCTTTAATTTCCTCAGAAATCTTTCAAATAGGTACATCCATCTGATCACCTAGTTATGTCTCATAAGGTAAATGAACAGGTAGATGTTCTATAGAATAAAAAAAACTAGGTGAGAATATTCATTCTAGCTTACAGAGTATCATTGGAATGTCTGTCTGAAGCCGAAGCATATCTGGTGTTATAATAACACTTGAAGTCAAATCTCTAAAAAAGAGACTCAATTATATAAGTGTTTGTCAAATATTGTTAGGATGTAGGTCATGGAATGCTATTGAAATTAGTCTTTGCATTAACACGTGACAATCATGACTCTTCATTCCAAATATTTTTAACCTATTCGTATCAACACGGTGAGATATATTCGAGGCATATCCATCAGGATATTTAATTATTTTCAAACAAGTACATAATACTTGTTTACCTTCTTTGTCTATTGTATAACATGTTTTCAGATATTTACCAGTTATTCATTCTGATGTAACTCATGTTTGTTTACTGATTGTCTTAATTTCTCACATGATTTTGTTGTATCTTTTGTTTTTTCATGAACATTCATCATAATATTGAAGATGTTATTGAAGAAAATTTTCTTAACATACATCACATCTAAATTATGTCGAATGAGTAAATATTTTCAGTATGACAACTCCTAAAATATGCTTCTTTTCCTCCAACCACACTTTTTTACTCTAACAATGTACTTATTTATATCATCAGAACCATCCTGATATACTGGTAGAAATTCATAATTGTCAATTTCATCAGGAACTTCTTCACCTGATTTTAATATTAGAGGAAGTTTCCTAACCATTTTATTCCTTTTAAAATTTTTTCTTATTTCTTCTAAATGAGTGATCAACTAGTAAAATTTTTTTGATAATTATCAAACCAGAATATCTTTTCATTGCAAGGCAATGAAAATGCATCAAACTCACTCATATAATATGGATATGCTAACCTGTCAGCCGTACTCTATCCTGATAATATTAAGTATGCTGAAAAATCACTAATCATTTATAATAAAGAAACATGCATTGTAAAGTTTGATTTATTTTTAATGTCATAAGTCTCAGACCCTACATTCCATAAATAGTTCAACTCAACAATCAAAGGTTGTAAAAAAAATATCTATTTACCCTTTTGAATTCTGAGGACCTGGAATAAGCACAGTAAGAAATATGAATTCATCTTTCATGCACATCTGTGGAGGTGAGTTATGTGACATTAATATAACTGACAAAGATATATATTATTATCCATAACTTTCAAATGGCTGAAATCCATCTGTAGAAAGTTTAAGTCTCACATTACATGGTTCCAATGTAAAGGAGGAAAATATTGTATTAAGATGTTTTCACACTGCTGAGTTACAAGGATGACACATTATATCCCCTTCGACATGGTTTTGATGCAACCTCAAGTGGTTGCTATTGCGGCAGATGTGTATAAGTGTTGGAGTGTAACAGTTAACGGGAAGTAATACATGACTTTCAAGGAAATATTTTTCTTCTTCTTCCTAGACATGTGACTACTTTAATTATAATGAGGGTGATTGCACATTCTACATTCCATCAATTCGCTATCTTAAGATTATGTAATTATTGATACAACAATGAATCTTCTCTACTGATAAACTTAAATATCTAACCAATTTCTTTGTATTGTAGAAGTTATCAGTCATGCAGTTATTAATGGGGAGAAACTCTGACATCAATTGACACATTTCATTATAACATCGTTCATAGAAATGATGTTCTTCCTTCATGTTCAGTATAATTTTGCAATAGCTGATAGTTGAGAATTGTTGGTGCGATATTACTCCAGGCATTATTTACTTTTGATATTTAGTTAAATAAGTTTAAGTTAAGCAATGTTGGTGATCTAACATAAATGTTGAGTAAGCAGATACAAAAGAAAGCCCAGGTATGAAGACTTGGTACGAAAAGTCCAAGAAGATAGTCTTGCGGATGAAGTCCCGGAGGTGCAGCCTCTTAGCGAAAGAAGACTTAGTATGATGAAGCCGAAGGAAGAACTTGAAGGCAAGCGCAAGGATGAAGAGTCACGGGCTCGGAAGCATCCTAAGGGCATGAGGTTGATGGAAGATACTTCAAGGTATAAGTCTAGGCTAAGAGTTTGTTTCAAGTATGAAAGATCATGTTTGAAGTGCTATACTCTTATATTAAGAGGTACCAGTCGATTGGTACTTCCACCAGTCGACTGATACCTGATTCTAAAATGAATAGAGTTGTGACCGGTTACTAGTCGACTGGTACTAGTACCAGTCGACTGGTATAATGTTGTGGGAGTACTGATGACGTATAGAATCCTCACAGATTAAAGTAGCAATTACTTGCTACCAGTCGATTGATGAATACATCAGTCAACTGGTGATCGGAGTTTTCAGTCTCAAGTATAAAAGACTTGAGAGCTTAGAGAAAAAATACTTTTGAATGTAAAAAAAATGTTGTTAAGCTTTCCAAGTGATCTCTAAGCTTATACAACTTTCAATCTCTTCTTCCTGAGCTCATCTCTCATCTTGTAAGAGGAAGAAATCATCTTGTAAAGATTTCTCCACCTTCGTTCTTGATTCGAGAAGGAGAAGATCATAGTGAAGCTTGATTGTGTGCGCACGCATTGGATTAGTCATCTCAAGGAGGTGGAGACCAAGTAAATCGAGGAGTTAAAATTGCCTTCTCATTACTTCATTATTTCATTGTTATTTTTCTTGATTCCGCTAACAATTTCTAGGTACAATTCGAAGAAAAGCTATTCCCCCCTTCTAGTCGGATGCAAAGGTCCTAATAAGAATAACCAGAAGAAATGTCTTCCCATAATTCTCTCTCACTAGCCTTCAATATATCATACATTTTCTGAACTTCGAGCATAGGTGTTTTCTCTATATTCGATTAATCATATGCATTTATTGCTTTGTAAACCATTGATTGCATTGCATTTATGCCTTGATGATTCCTCTAGATCAATCGGGTAGGATGACGAAGCAACGGAAGGTCTAATTTGTTCAAATACATATGACTCTACATTACAATACTAGTTGTAATAATTTAGAAAAACTAATACCTATATGATCGGGTAGTAAGAACAGGGGACCCCACCCTGTGGAGTTAACGCCACGTAGAAGTCACAGTGGCAGTTGCCCATCCGGAGAGGGCCGGGTCCGACCGGACGACAGGGTCGGGTCCGACCGGGCGGTAGGCCGGCCGTCCGGTGGAATCGAACGTCCCGATAGGACGATAGTCGGCTGATGGTTAAAAGGCACCCTGTCAAAATCAGGGTTCCGGCGCTCAGTGGAAAAGGTCGTGGTGCCGAGCGGACCTCACGCTCGGCCAGAGCCATAGGGTAACACTGCTAATAGTCTCCACAAAGTATATGATGGAAAATCCCCCCCAAGTAAACCACCACATATGTCCGGCCGGATGTTGAGGTTTCTGTCCACCCGGACGCCAGATCTGGAGTAATGGGGAAAAGGATAGGGGGCGTCTTTTTCTGACAGCAAGTATGTTTCACGTGTAGGCCATGCTCCAAATCCTGTGACAGGGGATTTCGCTGTCCCATCGAGGACATGCCGAGACTGTAGCAGTATGGGTTAGGGAAGCTCACTGATAAGTCCTTACTGGGGTATGGGCCATGGACACGTGTACACCTCGGCGGGTGTACACTCACTTCTTCGCTGCCCTATATAAAGGCCCTCATTCTTCGCCGGAGGTATGCATTCTACGCGTTTTGAAGCCATTATTTATTCCTTGAGCTTCGCCTGACTTGAGCGTCGGAGGGTCGTCGCCGGGAACCCCTTCCCGGCTCGACTTCTGTGCAGGTTCGCCCAAGCTTCGTGCCGCCGTCCGAAGATCCATACCAGCAGCCAGGAAGCGCCACGTGCCCAGCGTCCATTGAATCAACGTTCGGACAGGATCACTATATATATGTGTTTTCATTGTATTCTCATCACGTAAAGTTGTATTTCGACATCTGCATTGATTACACAGGCACTTTAACTCGACATCATTCAAACATTCTGGATGAGACTTAGCGAAATTCATAAATTCTTCAACCTTAGTAAAAATTTTTTAACTGATAAATTCATTGTCTAACCTATTGTACATCCAAACCTTGTTCATATACATTATATCCTAACGGGAATAAAATTTTCAACATGGTTAATTATGTCAAACTAAGTATAATTATATTTTTGAACATAGTTAATCATGTAAGTCATATCAATACGGTTAATCATCCAAATAATATCAATATGGACAAATACTATTAATAGCTTAAATCTGATAATTATATTTTCGATTAGTGTTGGCCACGGTTGATCAGTGCTAGCTACGACTGATCAATTTCGGTCGCGGCTGATTAGTGCCGGCCACGACCGATCCTGGCCTGGGATTTGCGGCTGATCAGTGCCGACCATGATTTGGCATTATCGGCTGCAGCCTGGTATTGCAGTCCTCGGCCTGGCACTGCCACAGCCTGCTCACCGCGACTGTGGCTGCGACACTACTGGACCAGAGCAAACCGAAGGAGGAGAAAATAGAGGAGGAGAAGAGAGTACCTGAATGTCATAGGAAGAGAAGCCGGAGGAGGAGAAGACGAACACTAGAGCAGGGAGGAAAGTGCAGTTCAAGTAGGGAAGAGATCGAGCACAGGATACCTAATATCTCAAATTTAGAGACGGAAAAATTCATCGCTAAATCGATTGCTAATCGCTATTCCTGTCGGTAAAAATGTAAGGACTAGCGACAAATTATTAAATAATCCGTCACTAAAGTTTGAACGCCAAATTTGAAATGTTGGGCTAATAGTGACGGATTGTTTACTTATCCGTCATTAATAGCAACGGATTATTATAGAATTCGTCGTTAATAGCTACGGAAAAATAAGAAATTCGTCTCTAATTAAAACATCCGTCGTTATTAACGACAGTTATCAGTCAGTCTCTAACTCGACACCAAAAATTAGAGTTTACCATTCCGACGACTAAATATACATGGATTAGTGAGGGGTAGTTTTAGTCCGTCGCTAATTGCGACGACTATTAAAATGTCAGTTGCCAATTAGAGAAGAAATTTTAATGGCCGTCGCCAATTCCGTCACTATTACCAGCTTTTTTTTAGTGTACTCTAGGTATCAATGAAACAAAAAATATGAATATGAACTTTATGGAACAACCTCTCAACACAAGGAACATCACCCTCAAAACAACATTTATTACGAGTTTGCCACACTAGAAAAACTATAAAGAAAAGTCTTTGTAAGTCATCTGTTCCCTCGATATAGCCTTCGAAATGCCCTGAATAATCATTGGACGAAAAAATTTGATGGTGAAAGTCCAACCAACTTGGGACTTTGTCCCAAAGCTCCCTCATGACAAAGCACCGAAAATATGGCACAAAAAACACAATTTGTCTATTACATATGGCATTCTAGCCGTTATCCTCAACCGTCTATGGGCCATTAACTAAAGGGTGAATTGGCGCTTAGGCAACAAACCAACCCTCCAAACAACTGACACCCAATAAACCTTGGGATACACTGTCTAAATAATTCATATGCATTGACTACTCTTCTTTCCACTCGCAAACCATTTAATTGATATTGATACAGTAGAAAGTAATATTTTTAGAGATTTTTTTATTATTATAGAGCTACTATTTTATTTAGCATGTTTATTTTTACAATGTTAATATTTTACTTATGGCATTATCATGAGAAATGCTTCTCCAATCAAATCTTACTAATCCTGCTAATGAAGGTATTAAAAAGATGTTTATAAGAGTCTCGAGGCTAGGGGTGTAAATGAACCAAGCTGCTCATGAGTTACTCGAAGCTTGATTCGATAAAAACTCGCTTAATGAGGCACATTAAGATAAACAAACCAAGCTCAAGTTTCACAATATTCGACTCGTTAGCTTATGAACATGTTTGTTAAGCTCATGAATCAATTTTTAAATAAAAAATAATAGTTTTGATATTAAATTTATAGATTTTACATTTTACTTATGAAACTTATAGACAAATATATTAAATTTATTTATTAAAATAAAATTATAAATTTTAATAAGAATATTATAATTTTTTTTAAATATATAATTTAATTTTAAATAAATATTTAAATTTATAATTTATATTTATTAAACTCATTTAGACTCAATAAAAGCTTGAATAAGCTTGTGAACCATGAATATATTCATTAAATAAAGTTCGAGCACGGTTTGATTATAAACGAGTCAAACTCAAACATTCAAGAGTTCGGCTCGGCTCGGCTTGATTACACCTCTACTCGAGGCTCTAGTACAATGATAAGGGTGTTTAGTTGTCTTCCATGTATATTAGGTATCCATAGTTCGATTCTCAGTTATGACATATTTGCAAGAATTTTTCCTCCAAATGAGACTTACAACACTGTCCGCCGCAAATGCTTCCCGAGTTACCTTGACGATCGATGGAAAACTTCTGTAGGGCTGATCGATTATCCAGACTTAACGTTACCTAACATAGTTAATCATTTTTGCCTCTGAGGCTATGCTGCAACGATAAGGACACTCAGTTGTCTCCTAAGCACCCATGGTTTGATTCCCAGCTACGACATATTTGTAAGGATTTTCTTCTAAATGAAACTTGTAACTAAGGGATGCTACAACTAAATGATGTTGAATTTTTGGACCATCTATCGTAAGTACTTTTTGATTTATCCTAATAATTGATAAAAAAAAATTTATAGGATCACCCTAAGCTCAGCGTACGTTTATAAGAGGCAAAGGAACCACCCAATGGCAAAAAGTCTAATGTGCAGGCTCTTGGGACATTAAAATAGCATTAAAATAGAAGGAAACTAAATTAAGAATGATCAATGTTTTGATATGTATAACACAAAATAAAAAAAAATTACAATAAAATACATATTTTACATTGGTACTTGGAAAATGAAAACCACCATGAAATATAAGCTTCCAATAATATATTTTATTATTAGGCAAAAATAAATAGGTTTCATCAAACTGAATACTAAGCTTTTTCACCAACTAATGTAATCATTAGAGAGTTTAAAAGATAGAGCAAATGTTTTGCCCAATAGTTATTCGAAGGCCCATTGATTCTCCCTGCAAACATTTTCCTCTTCTTCAGGGGTGAAGTTGTTAGGAGTCTTTCCCGTAATCATATCAGCTACACTCTGGCATGACAAATCCAGCAGGCCCTTAATGTCCATGTAATTTTCAGCTTGAGTACACCAGAACATGCTATCAATACAAAATAAATCTTTAGAAATCATAAGAAACATGTTGATAACAACTTTCACGCTCTTAAAAAACACCAATAATTATTTTGGAAGTCTAAATTGAGACCATAATTAGATCCTGATCTTGGTAAGACAGGATCTAATTAATATTTTGTTTTGTGGATTAACGTTTTTTTGTAAGATTCAAGTGCAAAAATTAACCTCGAATAAACAATGTCTAAGATGCCTCAGAACTGCAGAGAGGCGCCTCGGAGCTCGAATGAAGGTGCCCTGGATAGAGCAAAGGTGTCCTTGCGCAGAGAAACTTCGGGGATAGAATTAAGTTTGCTGCGGGAATGAGCCCTAGAGCGCATTAAAGGCGCCTCAAAAG
Source organism: Zingiber officinale (assembly GCF_018446385.1). Lineage (NCBI taxonomy): Eukaryota > Viridiplantae > Streptophyta > Magnoliopsida > Zingiberales > Zingiberaceae > Zingiber > Zingiber officinale. The sequence goes on from NC_055994.1 coordinate 140,439,906, forward strand.
CATTGGAGGTGCCTCGGAGTGTTAGGAGGTGCCCTTGTTCGGATAAAGGCCGATGGCTTTGAAGATGATAGAGGAAGAGTATTTCGAGATTGAATTTGAGGTTAGAGGTGCCTCGAATGGGGTTGAAGACGCCCTCAATACTCTTTAAATGCCCTGTTCGACCTGCAACTTATAGACAACTTCTACACGAACTCTAATGATCATTCTACGACTTCGTCTTCACGTTGTGGCTACACTATTACTCTATTGCGCCCGACCACTGCCGGAAGATTTACACCAACACACGAGCGCATCCAGATCTCCGTCCTTCGTGTTCATAACAAATTTACTATTATGTTTTTTTAATTATACTTACTTAAAGGAAATATAGCTTATTACACTATCCTATGATCTTTCTTGTACTCAATTATTCTATCGGGAGTTTATTGGTAGAGAATTCAATGGATTACCTATTAATAGGTCTGAGGGGATTGGGTTTTGGAGTAGAACCGCCGAAGGCTCCGAAACAAGTAATCGACTGTGTTTTGATTTTTCACGTGTTTATTTTCTTTTATTTTGCCACACACTCACTTGTCTTAAAGGTTTAAAAGGAATATATATTTTTTTAAAAATACATGTGATTCAACCCCTCTCACGAGACCAACGGTTCTACAAATACTATCAAAACATTGTTCTCTCTGAATTGATGCAACTACCCATCAAGAAATTAGCAACGCAAAGGTAATAAAACGGAAACTCTTATTAAATAGGTCAAGATTCTTAATTAAAATATATTAAGATAGAGCTACTAGGATGTTTATAATTAGCATGTTTCTATTTTATTTATGGCATTCGTCGTGAGAAATGGTTCTTCCAGCAAATCTTACTAATGAGAAAGAATCTTAAAGAATCTTACTAATCCGCCTAACGAAGGAATTAAAAAAGCGTTTAATGTTATAATATAGATATGGTCAACCCAATGGCAAAAAGTCTAATGTTTAGGCTGTAGGACATTAAAATGATATTAAAATAGAAAATAGAAGTAAACTAAATTAGGAATGATTAATGTTAATGAGTTTATATTTGATAAGTAAGAATTACACACAAAAAAAAAAAAAAAAAAATTCATCTCGCATCGGGACTTAATTGGAAAATGGAAATCAAAGTGAAATATAAACTTCCAATAATTTTACTATTACACGAATATAAATAAATTTCATCAAACTGAATACTAAACTTTTTCACCAACTAATGCAATATTAGAGAGTTTAAAGACAGAGCAGATGTGTCACCCAAGAGTTATTCGAAGGCCCATTGATTTTCCCTACGAATTTTTTCCTCTTCTTCAGGGGTGAAGTCGTTCTTGATATTGAACATCTTACGAACTTCTTCAGGAGTCTTTCCAATAATCATATCAGCTATACTTTGGCATGACAAATTCAGCAACCCCTTAATGTCCATGTAATTTGCAGCCTGAATATATCAGAATACGCTATCAATATAAAATAAATCTTTTGAAATCATAAGAAATAAAATTGCAATTAGAGCGTTGGATGAACTAATAATAAAAACCATTTTATGCATCTGTTGATAACAACTTCCACTCTCGTAAAACAACACCAATAATTGTTTTTAAATTAATGAGCCTTGAGCCTTCAATGGCTCCCTGTTCTCCTCTATCACCCCCCTTTCTTAAATCCATCATACATAATTTCACAATAATCCAAAAATTCCACTACTTCCCACACTAAATTGAACAACCTTAACCTTTGACGACAGTAAACCAACTCCAAAGAGTTAAATTGTTTTCCAGAATTATCAAACAAAAACAATGAGAAAAAAAGTTAGCCAACAACAAAATTCTTAACCGAACAAAAAGATAATTAGGGAACTAATAAATTTGAAGGATAAGAAAAATATCGAATCTCACCAACATAAGTTCGAATAGGGTGTCCCGGTCGACTTTAACGAATTTGTCATCCCAAGACTTGAGTTTTTCCTTGTCATCGGACGACTTGGCAGGATCATCGAGAACGTGCTTCTGGCAGTACTCAATGATCTTGACAAGGATCCTGGAGGTGACGTTGGGGAGGGGGATCGTGTCCTCTGCACAGTCGAACTCGACCATGTGCTCGATGGTCTTGGACACCATGGCCACCGCAGCGTCCACCTCAAACGCCTCGCCGTCGGAGCTCAACAAGGTGATCTTCTTCTTGTCCATGGCAATCGGCGAACGGAGGAAGCGATCGTTCAAGCAGACGGAAACCCTAAACGAGGGAGAGAGAGGATTCGAAGCAACCGACGAAGAAGATTAAAGAGTCGATTGAACCACAATGGCAGGCGGGTAGCGCTTTATATAGTGATCGAGGGGGGCCGTTATTGCCTCGAAAAAGTCTGGCAATTGAATTCGTATTTTGAACTAGTAAAACTTTTTCATTATAAATTTATAATTCATAAATTTAGAAGAAGAAAAAATATATTTTGTTAAATACGGATGATGATATAAATACCATATAAACTTAAAATTTACTTTAATCATACAAATTTTCTTAACAAATCATTTAAATTTTTTTACTTAAATTTGTAATTTATTAAAATCTTGTAATTAAAGAACAATCAATTGTAATCAAGTTAATAAATCAATAATAATTTTTAGGAAAAAAAACATCTTTTAATTTTAGTATCTTTATATTAAAAAATATTAAAATAACGTCTCATCTTAATTTTTCATCTCAAAAATATTTTTCATTGTATTATAATATATTATCATAGTCAAAATTGCTCTAACAAATAAAATTACTACGACATTAGTTAAAAATACTCAGATGTTAATCAAAATTATTCTAGCTCTTGTTGAAATTGCCCCAATATTATCATAATATCAAAATTTTTACAACCTAAACTATTTTGATCAAAACTAGCACTATTAGCAATTTTGTTAAAATTATTTGGTCAATGATGATATATCAAATTCAGTAAGATAATTGATCTATATTAATTAAACCATCGCTAAGAAATACTTATTGAGAGAATGAAAAGATTCACTTTGTGTATGAAAAAAAGAATTAATTAATTAACAAGAACCTTAAACATACTTCAAAAAAATTCATGGAGACTGTCTTCAACCATGAAATCTGACATCGTTTCATCATGCGTAGGTAATGCGACCACAAAAGAGGATTTTCACATTACTTGATATATTAGATCATGCGTAGGTTTGCGGAAGTTAGAATACAAAATTATTGCATTATATTATGCAATTAAAATTTCCCTGTTTATAGAAAATTTAGATCTTCTACGCATAATTTACATCAAAAGAATTCGTGACCAAACTAAAGTGAAGCCTCGAACAGAAGGGAGAGGAGGTTTTGTGATGTTCTTCTACAATACAGAATTCTTGGCCTATGTGAGGAAAACTTAGATATCCTTAAGTAAATGATCGAAATCCTATTCAAGAAAGAGACCCAAGTCCCCTAATAATTCGGCTGGCTTGTCTTTTCCTCAAAAATTTTTGATCTCTAATGGACCTCTCAATATGTAAAGCAAGAGCACATTGTAGTTTCTTTAGTTAACAAAGAGCCTATAGGCTGTCCAGCGTATAGACAAATCTGTCCCTTTCTCAACACAAGTAGCTTTAAAGCATCCGAATTTAGTGCCTCTATAAGTTCCTGCAAATGCCAATCATCTTGATTCAATATCATGCATTTCTGAGAAAATAATTCATACTTCAGCTACATTTATTAGCATTAAAAAAATTGCTTTGTGCATTGTCAACTTTTAAGATACGGCTACAAAGATGGGTAAATCTGATACAACCACTCAGAATTAATTTTTGTTGCATCAGTGAATTAGTTGAACTGATAAGTTTGGGAAAAGAAATATTGTATATTATGAAATAATCATTAATCCTAACTCTAAAACTATTAATATGGTACCAAACATTGTTCCTAATAACCTATTAACTCTAATACTCTTAATCCTCCTGGTTGGTTGAGTTAAAAGTATAAATATTATCTACATGCCAACTTGTTACATGGACTAGAACTAGAAAATCTAGACTACATCACGAGCCATTATGAAACAAAGTTTTTATAGCCAAAAGTCCCTGTGGCCTCATATCATCATACAATCAAATCGACATAAATAGGATATAACAATAACAACAATCAAACCTTTTCCCATTAGGTAGGGTCGACTGTATGAATCCTTTTACGCCATTGAGCTCTATCTCCTATTATATCATCATCTATATTTAAATAAATTTTATCTTATTTTATTGTTGCTAACCAAGTTTTTTTTTGGTCTTCCTCTTCCTAAATAGGATAAATGAAATGAATTTTTGATGAAGAGATACTTGAGGAACAAACCTCTCAAGTATCATTTTCCTTAAAGGAAGTTAGTTAAAGATCATGAAGCGAAGAAGGATAAAACATCATAACTCTACTAGAACTATAAATTGAAAGCAATACCTTTTTGTCTATTTACATCTTCACTGGAGATAGATAGTACAAATTAACTCTTTGCAAGAAGTAGAAAATAAGAACAAAATATTTTAGTTGTTTGGTCTATTGGAGACAAATAGGTGTGATAAAAGTAGAAGATAGTTAAAGCAATATCTAAAAGTGCTTGAAATAAGGATATGGAAGAAAAGCAGGAGCATGTTTTTTTGGACTTTTAAGAGGAGGATTTTGCATATGAATAGACAAGTTTAGAAGCAGTAGCAACTGTTAGTTAGAGCCCTAGAGTCAATCATTTGATGATTGTATGGACTCATGTATATCATATTCTTGTATATTAATAAAGGCATTTGTTTGGTTATTATACTTATTTGTATTAGTGCCAAATAGACTAAGTATAATAGCGTCCTTGAGTAGAAGGTTCATACCTATATCAATCGATTAGTTGAATCGCTAGTGAGATGATATAGGGAACACTACTCTAAATCATTCCTAGTCGAGTATTAACATTCAGGGACAATGTTAATGCAATAAGACTAGCATGTAGGTCAGTTCGATGACTTGATCTCACAAGTCATGGATATAGAGATATCAAGCTGACACATGGGTATACATTGGAGAATGTATACTGAATGACCCGCCATGAGAAAGTATCATAGATCGTTATATGAGTGTCATATACTTTCTCATGTGGCTATTGGTATGACTATTAGTCCTTAGACCTGAAGTCACCATAGATCCCTACATAAGGAGTTATGTACTTTGGTTTCGTCAAACGTCACCCGTAACAGGGTGGACTATAAAGGCGATTACTGGGTATGTAACAAATTATGCAGAGGGATGTGAGTGATGTAGATGAGATCTATCCCTCCCATATGACGGGAGCGACATCAATATTCTTGATAGAGTTAGACCACGAAGTGCATGACCATGCCCAAATGAGTCAACATTAGATGTTGAGCTCATTTGATCGAGTGAGTTTACTTGGAGTTCAAGATTTAGATTGATTAGAGGATGACACGGTCTATGCCTCATATTGATCAATCTAGATGTCTAGGATAGAAGGACAATGTCACATATTTTGTGAGGAGTCACAATTGGTAGTCACAAGGTGATGTCGGATCTCGACATTCTTGTAACTTGGGTAGTAATGATGTGTTGCTAGATACCGCTCATTACTTATGCTCCTAAATGGGTTTAGGGCATTGCCAACGTTACAAGAACCTATAGGGTCACACACTAAGGACAATTAGATGGAGATTTGGTTTATATGATGAACTAAGAGGATTAGATTCATTTGATGAATCATATTGGATTAAGAGTAATCCAAATTGGGCTAATTGAGTTGGACTCAAGTTGATTCATGTATTCAATGAGTCTAATTTAGATTATGACTTATTAAATCAACTTAATTTAATGAATTAGATTCATTATATTAAGTTGGCTTGAATCATATGGTTGGATTAGATCAACCATGAGAGAGATTTGATCAAGTTTGACTTGATTTGAGAGGAAGAGAAAAAGTCATGTTTGACTTGACTTTTTGCCACATCACTAGTGAGTTGGCAAGATGTGGACCAATAGGATTGCTCCACATCATCAATGTGTGCCACCTCATGGAGTTACAAGCCTCCATAGCATTTAATGTGGCCGGCCCACATTAAATGAGGAGTTACACTTGTTGCCATGTCATTTAGTGAGGTGGCAAGATGTGGACCAATAGTGTTGATTCACATCATCCTAGAGTGCCACCTCATGGGGGTTACAACTCTTTAATGGCTCCACATTAATTGCACTTAATGTGGAAATGGGAGTTACACATGTGAAGGTGGCCGGCCACTTGAATGTGTAGAATAATTTTCATTTTGAAATTATTCTATCATCCATTCCTTCTTCTTCCTCCTAGAGTTCTTCTTGCACTCTCCCTCTCCTCCTTCCTTGGCCGAACCACATAGGTGCTAGCACACCTTGGTTTTTGGTCACCTCCATCTAGTGTGTCGGTGTGGATACTTCTAGAGGACCGTGCGCTTGACGGTCTTGAGATCCGGCAACATTTGGACGAGCGGGATTCGCGTGAGGCGCGCATCAAGGGTAATGATCTTAACTTTAGTGTAGATCTAAAGTTTTTACAAACTCGTACAAGAAAAGGTTTTTCGAAAAGTTTTGTTTACGAATCTTTGCACGAGATCCATGGCTTTGGGTGACTCGGGGTTTCCGCGACGCGAAAAAGCGGTTTTCGCGGCCCGACGAACCCAACAGTGGTATCAGAGCCACGTGCAAAGACTTGTACGAGTTCGTTTGTATTTTTATGAAAAATATACCTTCTGTGATTTTCTGTAAAAATTGAGTTTTTAGAGTTTTTATGAGTAATTTTTCCGTAGAAGCGAAGCACAAGTGTCTCGGCACTTGTAGGCTTCGGCTACCGGAAAGTTTTCTTTAAACGGCTTCGTTTTTGCCCCAAATACGTTTGGGACAGCGGGGTCGGGTGTCATTAGATCGCAAAGGAGCAACTCACGATGGTTAGATCATGGGTAGGGGCATTGCCCCTAACTCCGCAAGGGAATTTGCTTCGCGATTGCACCCGAAATCGCTAAAAACGAACCCGCCGGGAAGATTTTTCCGAAACGGCAATGTCTCGACCCAAATCGTTTTGGGACAGCGGGTTTAGGCGCTGTTGGATCGCAAAGGAACCCTCGCGATGGTTAGATCGCCGGTAGGGGCGCTGCCCCTGGGCCCCGCAAGGGGATCCGTTTGGTGATTGCGCCCGAAACCGCTAAATGGGACCACCGGGAAATTTTATTCATAAAAATTGTAAAAAAAATTATTTTTAAAATTACAGAAAAATTATGAAAAATATATAATTTTGAATTATATATTAATTTGTGATAGTCATGGCCCAAAATACCCAATAAGATTGGATTTGTGTTGTAATTCATAATACGGCCTGCGTGCCGTCATATGATTGTGTGTGCTATATTTTATTTTTTTTCCCACGGCCTGCGCGTCGTGCCTTTCTCTTATTCTGGTTGTAAATTAGATTTAGACTCGAATGTAACTCGAGTTTCAAATTGTAATGTACAAATTGGAGCGGTGGAGGGTCCATACGAGATGGAGTTCCGAGGCGGGCACGAGCAACACAAGGTGGTCAAAGGGAGGAGCTTGGAGAAGCTGTTGACCCTAGGTTGACCATTCGATCTTCTCATTGGCTTGAGAAGATCGTAGTAGGGCCATGACTAAATCACAAATAGATTAATTAATTAATTGTTATGTATCTGATGCATGTTTAATAATTAATTAATTAATTAGTGCCTTAACGATTAGATTAGATCTAAGTCGTGCACATGATGCACCCTTGTGATTAGATTAGATCTAAGTCGTGCACAAGATGCATCCTTCTCGATTAGATTAGATCTAGATTGAACCAACTTTAAATGCCTAACCGTGCCGTGATACCTATCACTACCTCGATCACATGTATTGTTGAATCTGCCAAAGCAGAGCAATACATATTATCTTGGTAGAGTACGGAGGGACAATCTTGGTCCCGCCTATCAACACATGGGTGAATACAAACTCAAATAGATTGAGTATTCCTAGTTACTCGGTTGAATCGAGTCAACTATAGGCATTCTTCCAATAGTTGGAAAGGTAGGACAAAATCACGTTTAATTTAACTCTCGAGCGTATTAGCCAAAGCTAACTCGAGTTTTAATATAAATGCGGATATTGATTCTATAAACAAGAGTTGCATAGAGATGTAATTGGTAATCATTACCTACCGATCATACTAAGCCTTGGGTGTATTAGCCAAAGCTAACTCAAGGGTTAGTATGATGTGGATCTTGTCCCACAAGAATTATAGAATTCAGTGGGAGCATCATTTAATTAAAGGCCTAATTAAATAATTTTTAAAGAATATGATATTTATTTCTGCAAATTTTCTGTTGTAGATAACCATGACGTCGAACACGAATTCCTTCTCCCTGCGATCTGTCCTTGAGAAGGACAAGCTCAACGGAGCGAATTTCCTGGGTACGGGAACTTGAGAATAGTTCTCACTCGGGAACGTAATCTTGGAGCAGCCCATTCCCGAGGCTCCTCCCGCCACTGCGAGCTGACCGGATGCTTACAAGAAGCATCAAGATGACGCATTAGATGTGTCCTGTCTAATGCTTACGACCATGAACTCGAGCTTGAAGCAACACGAGTTGATGGGCGCCACGATATGGTTGAGCATCTTCGCCAACTATATCGTGGACAAGCGAGGCATGAGAGATTTGAGATATCTAAGGCACTGTTTCAGATGCAGACGGGGCTCCCGTAGGTCCTTATGTACTCAAGATGATTGGGTACATAGAGAACCTACAAAGACTGGGGTTTCCACTTGGCCAAGAGCTGGCCACTGACTTGATCTTGCAGTCCTTGCCAGATAGCTATAGTCAATTCATTATGAACTATAACATGAACGAGATTGACAAGCCACTGCCCGAGCTACTTAGTATGTTACGAACTGCTGAGATTAACCTTAAGAAGGTTAAGCCCATTCTGATGGTCCAGAAGCACAAGGGCAAGGGCAAGCCCAAAGGTAAGGGAAAGTCCCAAACCAAGGGCAAAGGCAAGGCACTGAAGCCTAAAGGAGGGGTCGCCAAGGATGCTACCTGCTTCCACTGCGGTCAGACCGGGCACTGGAAGAGGAACTGCAAGGTATACTTGGAGGATCTTAAGAAGAAGCGAAGTGAGACTTCCACTTCAGGTATATATGTTATAGAAGTCAATCTATCTATTTCTACATCTTGGGTATTAGATACTGGATGTGTTTCTCACATTTGTATTGATGTGCAGGCGCTGAGAAATAACAAAGGGCGAGGTGGACCTGCGAGTAGGCAATGGAGCACGGGTTGCTGCTGTTGCTGTAGGGATTTACTTTCTATCTCTGCCCTCTGGGCTTGTACTAGAGTTAGTCGATTGTTGTTATGTGCCTGCATTAACTAAGAACATAGTTTTAGTTTCTTGTTTAGACAAGAAAGGATACTCTTTTATAATAAAAGACAAATGTTGTTCTGTTTATTTAAAAGATATGTTCTATTGTAGTGCACCTCTGATAAACGGACTCTACATTCTAGACCTTGAGAGCCCTATCTATAACATAAATACCAAGAGGATCAAGTCGACTGACTTGAACCAAACCTATCTCTGGTACTGTCGCTTAGGTCATATAAATGACAAGCGCTTATCCCAGCTCCATAAGGATGGTTTGCTGGACTCATTTGATTTTGAATCATATGAGATATGCGAGTCATGCCTACGAGGCAAGATGACCAAGACTCCCTTTAGTGGGCACAGCGAGAGAGCAACTGATTTGTTAGGACTCATACATAGTGATGTATGTGACCCTTTCAATGTTGCTGCTAGAGGCGATTATAGATACTTCATCACATTTACTGATGACTTCAGTAAATATGGTTATGTGTACTTGATGACACATAAGTCTGAATCCTTTGAAAAGTTCAAAGAATTCAAGAATGAAGTACAGAACCAGCTTGGCAAGAGTATTAAAATACTTCGATCAGATCGATGTGGTGAATACTTAAGCCATGAGTTTCGTGACTATTTAGCTGAGTGTGGGATTCTATCCCAACTCACTCCTCCTGGAACACCACAGGTGAATGGTGTGTCCGAAAGGAGGAATCGTACCTTATTAGATATGGTACGATCTATGATGAGTCACACAGATCTTCCGACATACCTCTGGGGTTATGCTCTAGACACGGCAGCTTTCATTCTCAACCGAGTTCCATCCAAGGCCGTGATAAAGACACCATATAGGATATGGACTGGGAGAGATGTCCAGGTGTCTTTCATGAGGATTTGGGGTTGTGAGGCTTACGTACGACGTCAAGTCTCAGACAAATTAGGACCCAAATCCGACAAGTGCTATTTCATCGAATATCCCAAGGAAACTAAGGGATATTACTTCTACATTCCCAGTCAGCACAAGGTAGTTGTGGCAAAGATTGGGATCTTTCTAGAAAGGGACTTTGTTTCTAGAAAGACTAGTGGGAGCGCGTTCGATCTTGAAGAAGTTCAAGATGCGAACAATAGCACTGATGCCTTGATGGAAGTTGAACTGGAACCACAAAGTGTTGTGGATGATGTTGTTCCACAAAGAGTTGAGGAACAACAACCAGTTCAAGTAGACATACCTCTTCGCAGGTCTGATAGGGTACGTCGTCAGCCTGAGAGATACTCATTTCTCTTGTCTGACCATGATGACATTGTGCTCATAGAGGATGAGCCCACCACCTATCAGGAAGCTGTGATGAGACCAGATCCCGAGAATGGCTAGAGGCCATTCTCGGAGCTGGAATCTTCGATTCGATGATGCGATCAAACAGTTTGGTTTCATCAAGAACGAAGATGAGCCTTGTGTCTACAAGAAGGTTGTAGAAAACATAGTTGTCTTCATCATATTGTATGTGGATGACAAACTACTCATTGGGAAGGACATCCCTATGCTTCAGTCTGTCAAGACCTAACTAGGGAATTGCTTATCAATGAAGGACTTAGGTGAGACATCCCACATTCTTGGGATACATATCTATAGAGATAGATCTAAGAGATTGCTTGGCCTAAGTCAGAGTACATACATTGACGAGGTACTCCTACGGTTTGCCATGCAGAACTCCAAGAAGGGATTTCTGCCGATGTCACATGGCGTGAGTCTTTTGAAGACTCAAGGTCCCTCTTCTGGAGAGGAGAGAGACCGCATAGATCAGATCCCTTATGCCTCAGCTATAGGATCGATCATGCACGCCATGCTATGTACTCGACCTGATGTCTCGTATGCTTTGACTATGACGAGCAGATACCAGTCAGATCCAGGTGAAAGTCACTGGATAGCGGTCAAGAATATTCTTAAGTACTTAAGAAGGACTAAAGAATATTTCTTGATATATGGAGGCAATGATAAGCTAGCTGTAAAGGGTTACAGTGATGCTAGCTTCCAGACCGACCAGGATGACTATAGATCGCAGTCAGGGTTCGTATTCTACTTGAATGGTAGTGCTATGAGCTGGCAGAGTTCACAGCAGTTCTACAACGTTTCCATCTTATTCGAGAGATTATCGATAGAGGAGATGTGAAGATTTGCAGAGTATCTATAGAAGCTAACATCGCAGATCCCTTGACCAAGGCTTTGGCACAGAGGAAGCATGATGGTCACACTAGGTCATTAGGCATTAGAGCCTATACTGATTGGCACTAGTGCTAGTGGGAGATTGTTAGTTAGAGCCCTAGAGCTAATCATTTGATGATTGTATGGACTCATGTATATCATATTCTTGTATATTAATAAAGGCATTTGTTTGGTTATTATACTTATTTGTATTAGTGCCAAATAGACTAAGTATAATAGCGTCCTTGAGTAGAAGGTTCATACCTATATCAATCGATTAGTTGAATCGCTAGTGAGATGATATAGGGAATACTACTCTAAATCATTCCTAGTCGAGTATTAACATTCAGGGACAATGTTAATGCAATAAGACTAGCATGTAGGTCAGTTCGATGACTTGATCTCACAAGTCATGGATATAGAGATATCAAGCTGACACATGGGTATACATTGGAGAATGTATACTGAATGACCCACCATGAGAAAGTATCATGGATCGTTATATGAGTGTCATATACTTTCTCATGTGGCTATTAGTATGACTATTAGTCCTTAGACCTGAAGTCACCATAGATCCCTACATAAGGAGTTATGTACTTTGGTTTCGTCAAACGTCACCCGTAACAGGTGTTGGAGTGTATACTGAAAGCCTAAGCTTTGTAAACATTTATTATGAATAAAGAATCACATTTGGTCTAATTGACTACATTTGTTTGTAGTTGTTCATTTAATTTATATTGTAGATAACATAGTATGTGGTGTCACATACAGAAGATGATGTTATCAGTACCTTATAAATTATAAACAGTAGCTCACGACCAAAATGGAAAAGGAACAAACCATTAGAAGGTCGTAGTGTAATTAGGTATTAGTTTATTTTGACTATATAATTACACTAGTACACTCAGAGTGTATTGAGTAGGACCATTTGAGGTCGTTTCTTTTATACTGACTTTATAAAGGAACAAAGACCTCAGTTATTATAGAAGTGTGTGCTCTTAATCCTAATATAATAACAAGCACATATATTTGATATTTATTTCTTTAATTTATCAATGGGTGAGATTTAGTTCGTTGAATCAATAAACCCGATAAGTTGGGAAATGATATCACTTATAGTGTGTGTTGTTGATTATAGAAGGAAACTGTGTCCTAGAGATACTAGGTTGATAATGTCCTCAAGAGGAGCTCATAAAGATTGTCATGTTAAACCCCGCAGTGGACTTAGTCCGACATGACAATAAGGTTGAGTGGTACTACTCTTGGACTTAGATATTAATTAAATGAGTTGTCAGTAACTCACTTAATTAGTGGACATTCGATATCTTAAACACAGGGAGACTAACACACTCATAATAAGAAGGAGCCCAAAAATGTAATTTGGGATTGGTGCGGTAGTTCAATGATAGTTCTCTAGTGGAATGAATTATCATTGATAAAATTAAGTTGTGTGTTGGGCAACACGGATGCTTAATTTTATCAGGAGACCAAAACCAACTCCTCCTCTCGGTCCCTATCGTAGCCTCTTATTTATAGAGTTCTATACCCACCTATACCCACCTTCTAAACCCACCCAATAGGGGCCGGCCAAGCTAGCTTGGGAACAAGCTAGGGCCGGCCTAGGTATAATATTGGGTGGCCGGCCCTAGCTTGAACCCAAGCTAGTGGGGGCCGGCCAAATTAGATTTAAAAGGGATTTTAATTTTAATTTTTATTATGTGGAAGAAATAATTTATTAAAGAGAATTAAAATTAAAATATCTCTTGTAAAAGATCTACAAAAGATTAAAGAAAGAGATTAGATCTCTTTCCTTATTTGTAGATTGGAGAGATGTTTTATTTTCTCTTTAAAAATTATTCACATGTTGATAAAATTAAAATTATAGAAATTTCCTTTTATCAACCATGAAGAGATTTTAAAGAGAAATTTTATTTTTTTAAAATTTCCGGAAACAAATTAGGAAGTTTTAATTGTTGATTAAAACTTGTCCAATTTGTTCTCCAATGATGTGGCCGGCCATTGGTTTTAATTTGGGAAATTTTATTTTATTTTTCTCAATAAAATCATGTCAAGGAAATTGAGGAAATTTTATGGTAATTAAATTTCCTAATTTGCCTAGGCCAAGGAATATAAAAGAAGGGGTAGGGGTGCCTTCATGAGACACAACATCTATTATTTCTCTCCCTCTTTTGTTCCTTGGTGTGGCCGGCCAACCTCTCCCTCTCTTCCTCTTGTGGTGGCCGAACCCTACTCTTCCATTGGAGCTCTTGTGGTGGCCGGATACTACTCGGAGAAGAAGAAGAAGAAGGAGAGAAAGCTAGCATCTCTTGGAGCTTGGTTAGTATTTTGATTTTCTTCCTTGGTGAAGCTTCCTCTTTGTTGGCCGAACCTAGCTAGGAGGAGAAGAAGGTGATTGGTGGTTTCTCATCTCGGAAGATCGTTGCCCACACAACGTCCGAGGTTAGAAGAGGAATACGGTAGAAGATCAAGAGGTTTTTCTACAAGGTATAACTAGTAATTTTATTTCCGCATCATGCTAGTTATTTATGGAAATAATACCAAATACAAGAGGCTTACGTTCTAGTATTTCGAATATGTTTTTCGATGTTGTGTTCTTTTGTTTTCTTTCTTTTCCTTGTGATTTGATTGTTCTCTTTGGTTAACCTAAAGTTATTTTAGGAAATTAAATATTAGCTTTCTATCAAAGGTTTTGTCTAGTCGGTGGTGGTTGCTCCCATATCCAAGAAGGCCATGTGCCTCGCCACGTCAGTACTGGGAACCTTTTATGGAAATTAATATTTAATGGAATTAATAACTTAAGGAGACTTGGGTCGAACGTGTTAAGTTCCGCAGGAGATCCAAGTCAAAACCTAAAAGAACAAATAGATTAAGTTTTGAATCAAACGTGTTAAGTTCCGCAGGCGATCCAAAATTTAATTTAAAAGAACACATGGTAGCTAGGAAAAGGTTCAGACCTTTGTACAAAATTTTTGTACAGTGGAACCTCTAGGTTTTCCGAGTAGCAACCAACAACAGGGTGGACTATAAAGGCGATTACTGGGTATGTAACAAATTATGCAGAGGGATGTGAGTGATGTAGATGAGATCTATCCCTCCCATATGACGGGAGCGACATCAATATTCTTGATAGAGTTAGACCACGAAGTGCATGACCATGCCCAAATGAGTCAACATTAGATGTTGAGCTCATTTGATCGAGTGAGTTTACTTGGAGTTCAAGATTTAGATTGATTAGAGGATGACACGGTCTATGCCTCATATTGATCAATCTAGATGTCTAGGATAGAAGGACAATGTCACATATTTTGTGAGGAGTCACAATTGGTAGTCACAAGGTGATGTCGGATCTCGACATTCTTGTAACTTGGGTAGTAATGATGTGTTGCTAGATACCGCTCATTACTTATGCTCCTAAATGAGTTTAGGGCATTGCCAACGTTACAAGAACCTATAGGGTCACACACTAAGGACAATTAGATGGAGATTTGGTTCATATGATGAACTAAGAGGATTAGATTCATTTGATGAATCATATTGGATTAAGAGTAATCCAAATTGGGCTAATTGAGTTGGACTCAAATTGATTCATGTATTCAATGAGTCTAATTTAGATTATGACTTATTAAATCAACTTAATTTAATGAATTAGATTCATTATATTAAGTTGGCTTGAATCATATGGTTGGATTAGATCAACCATGAGAGATTTGATCAAGTTTGACTTGATTTGAGAGGAAGAGAAAAAGTCATGTTTGACTTGACTTTTTGCCACATCACTAGTGAGTTGGCAAGATGTGGACCAATAGGATTGCTCCACATCATCAATGTGTGCCACCTCATGGAGGTTACAAGCCTCCATAGCATTTAATGTGGCCGGCCCACATTAAATGAGGAGTTACACTTGTTGCCATGTCATTTAGTGAGGTGGCAAGATGTGGACCAATAGTGTTGATCCACATCATCCTAGAGTGCCACCTCATGGGGGTTACAACTCTTTAATGGCTCCACATTAATTGCACTTAATGTGGAAATGGGAGTTACACATGTGAAGGTGGCCGGCCACTTGAATGTGTAGAATAATTTTCATTTTGAAATTATTCTATCATTCATTCCTTCTTCTTCCTCCTAGAGTTCTTCTTGCACTCTCCCTCTCCTCCTTCCTTGGCCGAACCACATAGGTGCTAGCACACCTTGGTTTTTGGTCACCTCCATCTAGTGTGTCGGTGTGGATACTTCTAGAGGACCGTGCGCTTGATGGTCTTGAGATCCGGCAACATTTGGACGAGCGGGATTCGCGTGAGGCGCGCATCAAGGGTAATGATCTTAACTTTAGTGTAGATCTAAAGTTTTTACAAACTCGTACAAGAAAAGGTTTTTCGAAAAGTTTTGTTTACGAATCTTTGCACGAGATCCATGGCTTTGGGTGACTCGGGGTTTCCGCGACGCGAAAAAACGATTTTCGCGGCCCGACAAACCTAACAACAACATGGACAATATTGGAAGGAGAGAATTAAGAACTTAGAGAGAAGATATTCCATAGCCAAATGCGGCATTGTAGAATTTAGGATGCATTTGGTACTCATAAATGGAATTAAAATGGAATGGTTTTGTTACTTAATGATTCCATTTGAATGTATGGATAGACGAATTGAGGGGGAATGCCCACGATCTTGGAACACAATGGTATAAGAAGCACTTTCCTCACCTAATGAGGGATTTTGCCTCCAAAGAATAAAGCCCTTCAGGACCCCTATCATTAGATCCTCTCCGCAGAAAATACCCTAAATTATTCCATTAATACAAATACAAGTTTATCAGTTTGAAATTAAGACATTAATCAACGCCAAATTGGCTGCAAGGACACAAATTGAAGCCAGTACACAACTAAATGGAACTAAAAATATTTGCTCATAGAGAAAGATTAGATTGCCACAGAAATTTAATTCAGGGAATTGTTTACTAGAACATACGGTAGTTTTAGCCACCAAGGATTGTTTAAAATATTCAACTGATTTTTTTGTCTTTATTGACAAATGATCTGTCATCAATCCTTTCAGCATTTAAATTGCACCTTAGTTTATCAACTTTCTCACAGCTATACTCATATTTAGGTCTATACTCCCTACCTTTTCCATGTGTTCTCTCCTCCTAGGAGATTGTTATTTGCTTTTGAAATATTCTTAAATCCTGAAAGCCACACGTGTTATCTTTTTCCTTGAATAGTACTGAATAATCTCAAAATCCTCCTGAGCATTATCTTCTTCCTAAAATAATCCTAAATCCTAAAATTTGTGTGAGTATTATCTCTTTAATAAAATATTGTTATTTGCTTTTGAAATATTCTGAAATCCTGAAAGCCACACGTGTTATCTTTTTCCTTGAATAGTGCTGAATAATCTCAAAATCCTCTTGAGCATTATCTTCTTCCTAAAATAATCCTAAATCCTAAAATTTGTGTGAGTACTATCTCTTTAATGAAATAGTCCTAAATCCCGAGTTGAGTTGTCAAAGAGATAAGGACACCACAAAATCCGGGAGGCGCCAAGGAAACGAGAGCATGAAGAAGCTCGAGGTAGGGGCACCATGGAGTCGGTGTTAGACGTTGAGGAAATGAAGGGGTGTCGTTTCCCCTGTGAGGCGCTACTGGAGACGAAGGGTTCCCCTTCGTTACTCCCTTTGCTGCAAACGCCAAGGAGACGAAGGGGTGTCCTTTCCCCTTCGTCTTCCTCAGGCTTCCTATAAAAGCAGCATCCAAGCACATATCCAAAAAGGGATGCACTAGTAGAATTTTGACTTTTTACTTTGTATATTCACCGAAGTCATAGATAGATAATTACCGAAGTAGACGCACGTGAAGTAATAAGGTACTATTTTACTTCATCCTATTACCGAAGTCGTATATAAGAAAAAAGCGAAGTCTTTGACCGGTTTAAGGAGGCAAAACCGGTTCAAAGTTGGACCGATGCTGAAGTAAAAAAACATCTTTTACTTTATTTGTTTTGTAAAGTGCCGAAGTAAAAAATGATATATAACTTCACAATTTAAATGGATTGCTGAAGTAATAGATGATATGGAACGCCACGATTTATCCACAAAATGACAAATACCATAACAATCCAGAAATTTATCCATCAATCCACAAGTATATATATACCCATAAATCCACAAGCATAACTAAAAAATACATCTACATAAACCAAAAGTGTATCCACAAGTACGTATGTCCAAAAATCCATAATGTAAAATAAAATATTTATCCTAATGTACACGACCCATTTAGGCACCTAGATACGAGTAGATGAATTCGCTCCATTCACTTCTGACTTCATCATATTGAGATTGATTGTAATATTGATTCTTGATTGTTCCTGCAAACTTTTATGTAAAAAAAAAAAATACAAAAATGCATTAGATTTATAAAATCTACAAAAATGTATTAGATTTATAAAATCATTACATTCATTATATATCATAAAGAAGAAACTCACCATCTTCTCCAACTGTGGATTTGTACATTCAACTATCTCTTTCATGTACCTCATCACACAATATCCAAATTCAACAGAACCACTTTGTTTTAGATTGCCCTATAATATAATAAAAAAAGTAATGCAACAATTACAATCCAAATAATAAGAACTATCCATTCATGTTTTAATATATATGTACAATACATACCATCAATTGCTTAAAACCTGGTGCTTTAGCAATTCCCTTTGAGGCATTATACATCTTGACACCATTACATTTTAAAAAGTAAAAAAGTTATATTTTTCATATTTATAAGTGAATGCATTCAAAATCAACACAATCTACTACCTACTTGGCCGTCATAGTTTTCCATGCATCGTATCGGTTTCTATTAGACATACAGTCCAATAAATATATTATAATTTTATCTTCATTGACAATAGTCAAGATCCAATGGTACCTGCAAAAATAAAAATATAACATTGACTAATATGTAATAAGAATTGATAAATAATTAAAATATTACCCAATGTTGTATGGGAATCGACAATATGTTGTGATATGTCACAATCATCTCTATCAAGTGGGCATGTAGGTATGTTGTCGGGATCCACAAATGAAACAGAATCAACCCTGTCTTCATCTCTCAAATATTTATAGAGGTGACTACACTCAAATATTATATAACTCTGTTAGAAATGTTTCAAGGTGTGGACAAGTTTCAAATAAAATATTAAAATACAAATAAACATTGTAAGTTAGACATAACATATCCCATGTAAACCCAAAATCTGTCTGGCACCTATCTCTCTCATTTCCATAAAGCACAAGATATCTTCTCTCAGCAACCGTATACTTTTAGGATGTCCAAACATATATAGTGTCCTTAAACTCTATGTATATGCTTACTGTTGATGAGAATATGACGGTTCTAACATGATTGAATTTGAATCATCAATCACTAAAAGATACACAAACTTAACTAGGCTTCTTTTACTGCAAAATTGGATAGAAGCAAATTGAGCCTTATTATCCTTCAAGCAATGTGTTCCTCTGAAATATTCAAATGATGCAAGAACATGGAAGTTAACAAACTAAAATAAGCACAGAGCCTGAGTATTTGTAAGGAATAAATTGTTGATGAAGTACGCAACATATGTAAGACTATAGTTTTTCCAATAAATAAACATTAGCTTAATTGAAATTCAAGCTCAAGACTTGTTTAGCATTTGCAAGTCCTTTCTGTAAGAGTTCACCCATAATTGCCTCCATATACGTTGGCCACTAAAGCAAAGTATTGTTCCATTCTGTAAAATAACTAAAAGTAAGAACTATTAATATGCAAATATTTAAATGCCAACAAAAGAAGAGCCTGCAAAGTGAAAAAAATATTGTTGATTAAATACACATATAATCATAAGATTCACCCATTCTTTTAAAGTCCAGTATTTACCAAGATTTTGTGACGAGATGTTACTCAGAATGCCAACAAAAGGAATCTGGTGTTCCATGTAGTTTGATGAACCTAATAGTGTAGATTTCCTTTAAGAGCAAGAATCTAAAGATAGGCACCAACCTCCACCTTAGAGTTCAAGTATGGGAAATTCAATATCAGAAATAGATTGATTACCTCCAAGTGCAGCACCACTAGCGCCAAAGCCTAGAAAAGTCTCCCGAAGTCCATCAAAGAACTGACTGCTCATGAAGGACGAAGCATCGAGGAGCAGACGAATTGAGGAAGGGACTGAGGCGAGGGAGAGGGCAGAGGATTCACGCACGGTTCTCACTGGGGATATCCGAGTCCAGGAGCAACTCCAGGAGGAAGACACCGTCGCTACTGTAGCCTCTGCAGTTGGCAGACGCTTGGCTAGGTCTGAAGCGGCACACTTCCTCTAGCAACCTCCTAGTTGGCTCAACGAATTGGGAGTGGTTGAGGACGGCGGCGTAGCTAGTGAAGGGGCCAAGCAGGGCGGGCCGACCAACGAGATGACTCCGGATGCTCACGGAGGGGGAGGACAAGAGCAAGAGGGAGAAGAGAGGTCGATGCCAAAGACTCCTCCGCAGCCGTCGCAGGAACCGGAGAGGGAAGGCAACGTTGCGGGAAGGGTTAGGTTAAAAAAAAAATGAAAATGCTGGATCGTGATGAAATGGAAGTGAAACAAAAAGTCGCGGGGTGAAATGACAATTAAAATTAATTATATTCGATTTATCTTTTTTACTTCAGTATTTACTAAAGCATTCATCATTTTTTAAACTTTTTTACTTTATCAAATACATTATGTCAAAATAATAAGCTACCAAACAAAAAGAGTGAAGCCCGCATTTTTTTTAATGGGAAGTAAAACATATTTTTTTACTTCCCTAATGTTATTATCGAAGTTGTTTATTATATAGTGCTTCGAAATCCCTAATTACCGAAGTTATTTGTGTCGAAGTAAAAAATGATTTTTCTACTAGTGATGGAGAGGTGTGTGAGCGACTGGTGTTGCGAAGGTGATCAGAGAGCATTGTCGTGAGGTAATTGTGTGCGAGCAAAGGAGAACATCCAGCGGTTGGGATTTGGCTCGTGAACCTTGAAGTGCTTTCCGGTTGCTCCGTGATCATGCGTTTGACAGCGGGAACCTCTTCATCGACCGTTGGCGTCTTTAGTTGCAACTTCGGGAAATCCATGTGAGTGGTTACCGCTTTATTTAGGTTTTGTTTCATGCTCTCAAAACTACCAACAATGGTATCAGAGCACGAAATCATGGTTTTGAAAGCATGAAAATCAGTGTGAGAATAGCTCGCTGTTTTTTTTCTACCGCGAAGAAGATGAACAGTGCGCGTTTTTTGTTTTAATTGATTGTTCAATCGATTCAAATATTTGAATTGATTGAATAAGGAATTGAATCGATTCAATTGATCACTCATGTGTTGAATCGATTCATGAATCGATTAAAAAATAAAGGAATGAACAGTGCTTATTTGACGAAGCATAGTAAAGAATTAAAAAAAAATGTGTGTAAAAACTAAAGAGTGCATGCATGTTTTTTCTTTGCTTCTTCACGATCATGCACAGTAGCTAATATTTAATTAAATATTTATTTATTAATTAATAATACATACCTATATATATTTAATTAATTAAAATAAATAAATATTTAATTAAAAAATTGAAACCCTACCAACTTGTCCTATCAAATCCAGGTCTAGTTTAAATTATTAGTTGATTTAAGCAGACCAGTTTGATTCAATAATACCTAAAGCTAGTTCAAATTATTTGTTGGTTTAACCAGTTCGATTTATTACTGAATTAATTGGGGTAAATTTGATTACAGAAGTTGGGTTGATCAAATATGACCAGATTAGTTCTGTTGTGTTTTGATCATAAAAATTAGATTTGTTCTAATAGATCAGACTTAATTCAATGAGCAATTGGACGAATCAAACGAACCTGAGTTTGATCAATAAGTCTGAGATTGACTCAAATGAGCTTAAACAATAACAAAACATAGGTCCAATTGGATTAGTTCTAATGAGGGCAATAGACTAAGTTTAACATCCGGACTCCTGATTGACCGGTATAATGGGTCAGTCGACTTAAACTCCTGAAAATCGAGAAGATTTGTTTTCTTGATTTATTATGATGGTATGTCTATATAAATTGAATTAAACTAATTTTGTACTGGTTAGTCGATTTTGTACTGACTTATTTAAATTCAATTTTTTTAGATGGCACAGATAATTACCACATTGACTCGTCGTGAAGTGCGGCGAAACCAGCTCTGAGAGGAGATTCAGGAGATAGAGTATAAGTCTGCTTATGGAGTCGACGGACATGTTAGACGGCTGGATAGATTATTTTGGAAACTTGAGCAAGAAGAGTTTTCAGTTGAGGGAGATTAGACAAACACTGGGGTTTAAGGTCGTCGCTCGACCATTGGTGGAGACAAGAGTTTAAGGTTGTCGCTCGATCGTTGATGGAGATAAGCGTTTAAGGTCGCCGCTTGACCGTTGATGGAGACAGGCATTTAAGGTCATCGCTCAACTGTTGATGGAGATAAGCATTTAATGTCGCCGCTCGACTATTTTGAAAGTCTAAACTAAGACCATGATTAGATACTGATCTTGGTAAGATAGAATATAATTAATAATCATTTTATTTTAACTGCGCTAATTTTATTTTACATATTATATTTTGTTTTGTGGATTAACATTTTTTTACAAGATTAAAGTGCAAAAATTAACCTCGAATAAACAGTGTTTGAGGCATTTATAGAAAATGCCTGCTCAACACTCAAAAGCTGTTCTGACAACCATCATGCTGAAGATCCATATTTCCGAGTTGTTGGTATTCTTTAAAGTTTTTAATTACTTGTAATCAATCATTGTACTTGTACTTATTCTAGATTGATTAGTGATTGCCCATCGAAAGTACTCTTACGTGCGGGCCTTGGAGTATAAGTCGCCACAGGCTCCGAATAAAGTAAAACTCTTGGTGTTAGCGATTGTTTTTCGTTTACTTCTATTCCGCTGCGTATTTCCGAAACATAAGTGAAAGCCACGAGAGCTATTCACCCCCCCCCCCCTCCTCTAGCGCTTTCGATCTTATAATTGGTATTAGAGTGGGGTCGCTTCGAATCGGTGAAACCACCATTCAAGCAATTTTTGTGATAATTTTTAATTTTTCAGAGTCGATCAAAATCGATAAAATTATCGCCTTCCAATCTGTTTTTATCGTAATCGAAATTTTCCCTCAAAGTTGGTGCAACGCCATTCGAATTCACGCATTTATCTTTAATCCCGCACTACTAATCTAAGACCAAGTCTTGGAACAAAGTTTCTTATTTTTGTTTGTGCGAGATTTTACTTCTACAATGGCCCACCAAGAAGGCTACAGCATAACCCGCCCACCTCTCTTCTCCGACGAGGACTTTGGCTACTAGAAGGGTTGAATGGAGTCCTACCTCCAAATCCAATTCGAGATATGGATTATCATCAAAATCGGCATCTCACTCCCACTCGACGACGTGAGAAACCCAGTATCATATGAGAACTGGGACAGAAGTATGATAAAGAAGGTCGAGACCAATGCCAAAGCAACGTGTACTCTTCAATGTGGTCTAACAAAGGAAGAGTTGAACCGAGTTGGTTCATTCTCAAGAGCAAAAGAACTATGGGAGAAGCTGATCGAGTTACACGAAGGCACCTCCGATACGAAAGTAAGTAAGCGTGATCTAATTTTAAATAAGTTATATAACATGAAAATGCAAGAAGGTGAGACGGCTAGCCAACTTCATGCGCGGATACAAGATATACTGAACGAACTTCACGGGATCGGACAAAAGATTGAAAATTGAGACGTAATAAGGTACGCACTCAATGCCTTTTCAAGGAATACTTTGTGGGCATCCATGGTAGATGCTTACAAAGTATCCAAAGATCTTTTATCAATTAAGTTAGATGAGTTATTTTCAGAATTTGAATTGCACGAATAGACTAATGCACGTCCAGCCGAGAAAGGTATTGCTTTGGTTGCAGGTACAAGCAGAACTCAGGAACCAAAAGCAAAGCACAGAACCAAACTCGAGTCTGGAAATGAATCAGACTCAGAAGATGACGATGACAAGATAGCAGCTAAAATCGTCAACCTAATATGCAGACTCTACAAAAAGAAGAAAGGTTTCACCAAGAAGGATATCAAGAAGGTGATTCAGTCCAAGACAATGCCAGCTAGTCCAAAAGTAACGTTCGAGGTTACCTGCTACGGCTACAACCAAAAGGGACACATCAAAG
This sequence comes from Zingiber officinale, assembly GCF_018446385.1. Classification (NCBI taxonomy): domain Eukaryota; kingdom Viridiplantae; phylum Streptophyta; class Magnoliopsida; order Zingiberales; family Zingiberaceae; genus Zingiber; species Zingiber officinale. The sequence goes on from NC_055994.1 coordinate 140,463,783, forward strand.
CCAACTGTCCGAATCAAAAGGAAGCAAAGAAGCAAAGGAAGAAGAAAGCACTACAAGTAACATGGGATGCGTCTTCTTCAGAAGACTCTGATGAAGAACTCAAACAGACGAGTTTCCTCGCATTTAAGGCCCGGGAACAACTCGAAGAATCAGAAATTGAGAGCGAATCGAAAATTGAGTATAAGCGAAGCCACGGATCTGTATCCGTTTCCGAAGGGCCTAAACCCACTGTAAGTATTTCTCAATTAAGTAAACTGCATAATTTAGTTAATTACCTTACGCGTAAATTAGCCAAATCCAACCTCCGAGTTAAGTCACTCCAAAAGGAGGTAACCAATTCTTAAGGAGGAGACTAAATTGAGTTTTTTGACTGAGTCAGTTCAAATTGGAAGTTCAACTCAAGTCCAACAACTTGAGAAAGAAAATTTCAATTTGAAAATTCAACTTAGAGAACTCAAAGATACGTTGGAACAGTTCACTTTAGGTTTTAAGAATCTTGATTTGATTCTTGGAAAATAGTAAGTTGTTTACAACCGATCCGGAGTTGGATTTAAGGCTAAATGGAAATACAAGTCTTATTTATCCCTTGTAAATAGAGCAAATAGAAAAACAGTCCAAGCATGGGTCCCCAAGTCAAACTTGATTAATCAAGTTGGACTTGGACAATATTGGGTCCCCAAGGATCAAATCCACTACCTTGATAGACCCTATTGAGGCTATGATCCAGGGGAGACCAATAGAAAAACTATTTTTATAAATAGAATTGTTTGATGCTTGTTTTACTGCTCTTATTATACATGCTTAGATTAGACTAGATAAGGACCTAGGCATGATTTACACTTGACTAGTCAGACTTAGAGGTTTCAAAAAGGAAAATTAAATATTCAATTTCTTTAAATGACTTTGTCTAGAAGTGGTAGATGATCTCATACCCAAGAAGGCCTAGTGCCTCACAACAGCTTGGAAGTCAATCTTTGAAATGAATATTTAATTGACTAATTGAAAAGCCTGAATCTGACTCAAATGTAAATTAATCCTTAAATGATAAACTAAATCAAAGATTAAATTAACCATTTCATAAAAACTTATAAGGTTCCCTGATTAATAATTTAGAAAAGAATGAGATGGACTTAGATAAAAATCTTAGATCAATTAACCTAATCAACAACTCAATTAACCTAATCAATTAATAAATCTAATTAATCTAATTAATAAAATTGATTAAATTAATCTGATTAACCTAATCAATCAACTCAATTAACCTAATCAATTAATAAATCTAATTAATCTAATTAATAAAACTGATTAAATTAATTAACTCAATTAACCAAATCAATTAACCAATCAATTAACTCAATTAACCTAAATTAACTAATTCATAACTTAAACTTAAATTTGATTAACTCAATTAAACACAAAATCATCTCATAATCACCCATAAGAATACCATATTTGATAATCTAGATTGGGTGAGATGGAATATTAAGGGAACCCTAAATATAGGACTTTGGTATCCTAGGACTTGCACCTTTGACCTAATTGGCTATTCTGACTCAGACTATGCCGAGTGCAAACTAGATAGAAAAAGCACAAGTGGCAATTGTCAATTTCTATGTCAGTGCCTAGTAAGTTGGTCAAGCAGAAAGCAGCACTGTATTACCTTATCCACTCCTGAAGCTGAGTACATAGTCCTAGGAAAATGTGCATCTCAATTATTATGGATGATGCACACCTTAAAGGACTATCAACTAGAATATAAAGATACAAAATTTTCAATTGATAATATAAGTACAATTAACTTAACCAAGAATCCAATTCACCACTCAAGGACTAAACACGTAGAAGTGAAACATCATTTTGTAATGGATCATGTAGCTAAGGGTGACATTGTACTTAACTATGTTGAGTCCAACTCAAACCTGGCTGATATTTTCATAAAACCCTTACCTGAACTTGAGTTCAGTGCACTTAGAAGATAAATAGGAATGTGCTTAGTAAAATAGAGTTTACTTTCAAAATTAGCTCTTCTTTAATTTCTATTTCAAAGTTATAATATTGGTTTTAAATTCTAGGAAGAATATTTTCAAAAATCCAATTTTATTAGTTTTCAAAATTTGGACTTAGCTTAGGTATTTACCCCCTAGAAAGCATGTACCCCTAGGTATCAACCAAAGCATCTCACAAAAACACTAGGTTTACCTTGCTTGTGTATGAAAAATACTTAGAATGGTGTAAGATGCATAGGGTACTGCTTGGACTTCAGAATTCTTATGTCTGTGCATCAACATAAGTCTAGGTAATAAATACCAAATCCATATTAATCAAATTAAGTTGTCCATACTTAGTCAAACTAACTGGAACACTTACTTAATTTGACTAACTAAGTGAAAGTTGTTACCTCATTGTAAACAGCTAGTAATTAAAGGTTAGATATTTGTTAAGGAAGATTTATGATTTAACACTCATGCTTGGACTCTAGGACTTTAAAGGCTAGCATTAATCAAGGGGTGAAAGAAACCAAGTTTAAGTTTTTTTAAAGAATTTTTAAGTATTTTTCAAAACTTCAATTTTTGATGTTTTAAACAAAAGTCTTTTTAAGTTTTTATCTAAATATTTTAAAATCCTTTCTAGTCTGAATACTTAACTGAGCTCTTATATCAACATTTTATTTTATCTAAGTTTTGATTGAATTTTAAACTAAGTTAATATCAATTTATTCGCTTTAAAGTTAATGTTTTATCAAATTTTTTTTGAAAGCTAAGTCTTTTATCAACAGTCTTTTTGGCAAAGTCTTTTTTTCAAACTAAGTATTTTCAAAAAGTATTTTTAATTTAGCTAAGTGTTTTTCAAAATAATAATTTTCAAAACATTAAGTTTTTCTAAGTTATTTTGAAAAGTTAAGTCATTTTTCAAAATCTAGCTAAGTTTTTGGTAAACCCTAAAATCACTTTCAAAGTTTTGCTCGATTTTTTCTTTTTCTTCATTAAATCTACTTTCAACACTACTAACTTTCCAATGCTACCTTTCAGGGGAGCTAAAAATTCCCTATCTTTACAACCATCTCTCTGTTTGTTTTTTTTTATATATGGCAAAGGGGGAGAAGAAAGTGAAAGTTAAGTAATAAGTGATTTGATTAAGGGGGAGATACAACTTGATGTTCTACGTTGTTCTAAATTTTGCACTTAATTTCTTGAATCTTGATATTGCATTTATGATGTTTAAATTATGTTTTACTTAACTTTGAATTTTATTGTCATAATCAAAAAGGGGGAGATGGTTGGTGCGGGAAGCATCTAATGATCGAACCTAAATTTTGATAATGACAAAGGGTTCAAAGTTAAGATTATTTGTGGTCTAACATATTTGAATGAGTTTGCAGGAAAGTCCTAAGTGTACTTAGACAAAAGTCCTAGCTGCGGTTAGACAGGTGGAAAATCCTAGGGGATGGTAACCCTAGGTCCTAGGGGGTGGTAACCCTAGGCGGAAAAGTCATGGCGGGTCGAAGGCTTCGGGCAAAAACCCTAGGGTCGGGGACTCTAGGCGAAAAGTCCTGGTGGTCGCAGACCAGGTGAAAAGACTGGACAGGTCGTGGAGCGAACGTCCAACAGAAAGTCATGGAGTCTCGGGCGCTGAGCAGAGAGTCCAGTCGGTCTGGAGGACCGAGCTGGCAACAGGTAAACTCTCCTTAGAGGAGTAGGTGAGGACGCGTTCCCCTGCGAGGGAACAGTAGACGTTGGTTCGATCTAGAGTTTCAACGAAACTCAAAGTCAGAATCGGACAGGCAGAGGCTGTCGTAATTTCATATTATATGTATATTATTTTTGCCTAGACTAACTTTGTTTTGCAGAAAATAAGGGCTGGAGAAAGTTGGTCCTAGCGCCCGGAAGGGGTTTGGGCGCTCGGAACTGGTCCGGGCGCCCGGAGTCAGTCCAAGCGCCTGGAACCCAAAAGTTATCGGCAATCCGATGTGGAGCGCGCGGAGTGGTCAAGCCACATGGTCCAGGCGCCCGGAGGGGTTCCGGACGCTCGGAACAACCTATAAAAGTAGCTTCAATCAGAAGCTTCAAGACAACACAACGAACGACTTTCGCTTCTTCGAGCTGCTCAGAAAACGCCTCCTCGACACTCAAAAGCTGCTCCGACAACCATCGCGCTGAAGATCCATATTTTCGTGTTATTGGTATTCTTTAAAGTTTGTAATTACTTGTAATCAATCATTGTACTTGTACTTATTCCGGATTGATTAGTAATTGCCCATTGAAAGCACTCTTACATGTAGGCCTTGGAGTAAGAGTCACCACAAGCTCCGAACCAAGTAAAACTCTTGGTGTTAGCGATTATTTTTCCTTTACTTCTATTCCGTTGCGTATTTCCGAAACATAAGTGAAAGTCACGAGCGCTATTCATCCCCCCCCCCCTAGCGCTTTTGATCTTACAGCGCACTTACTTGTTTTAAAGGTTTAAAAAGAACAAGTTTTTTTTTACATATACATTATTCAACTCCTCTCATGTGACTAATGGTTCTACAAATTATATTAGAGCTTTGTTTGCTTTGAATTGATGGCAACTACCCATCAAGTAGGGGGTTTCTCCTATTATTTTCTTTCTTTTTCACCTTTTTAGATTTTTAATTTTTCGATTTAGTTCAAATTAGCAACGCAATGGTAATAAAATGGGAACTCTTATTAAATGGGTCTAGATTCTTAATTAAATACTAAAATATATTAGGATAGAGCTACTTGAATGTTTATAATTACAATGTTTCTATTTTATTTATGGCATTCATCATGCGAAATGGTTCTTCAATCAAATTAAATCTTACTAATGAGAAAGAATCTTACTAATCCTCCTAATGAAGGAATTAAAAAGGAGTTTAATGTTATAATATAGATATGGTCCACCAATGGCATAAAGTCTAATGTCTAGGCTCTAGGGACATTAAAATGATTAAAATAGAAATTAGAAGTAAATTAAATTAAGAATGATTAATGTTAATGAGTTTATATTTGATATGTAAGCATTACATCAAAAAAAAAATCGTATCTGACAATCGAACTTGGAAAATGAAAACAATGAAATATAAACTTCCAATAATGTTAATATTACACGAATATAATAAGTTTCATCAAACTGAATACTAAGTTTTTTCATCAACTAATGCAAGAGTTATTCGACGGCCCATTGATTTTCCCTACGAATTTTTTCCTCTTCTTCAGGGGTGAAGTCGTTCTTGATATTGAACGTCTTACGAATCTCTTCAGGAGTCTTTCTCGTAATCATATCAGCTACACTTTGGCATAACAAATCCAGCAATCCCTTAATGTCCATGTAATTTGCAGCCTGAATATATCAGAATACGCTATCAATACAAAATAAATCTTTAGAAATCATAAGAAATAAAATTACAATTAGAGCGTTGGATGAACTAATAATAAAAACCATTTTATGCATCTGTTGATAACAACTTCCACGCTCGTAAAACAACACCAATAATTGTTTTTAAATTAATGAGCCTTCAATGGCTCCCTGTTCTCCTCTATCTCCCCCTTTCTCAAATCCGTCGTACATAATTTCACAATAATCCAACTCCAAAGAGTTAAATTGAACAACCCAACACTAAATTGAACAACCTTAACCTTTGACGACAGTAAACCAACTCCAAAGAGTTAAATTGTTTTCCAGAATTATCAAACAAAAACAAAATTCTTAACCGAACAAAAAGATAATTAGGGAACGAATAAATTTGAAGGGAAAAAGGATACGAAAAATATCGAATCTCACCATCATAAGTTCGAATAGGGTGTCCTGGTCGACTTTAACGAATTTGTCATCCCAAGACTTGAGTTTTTCCTTGTCGTCGGACGACTTGGCAGGATCATCGAGAACGTGCTTCTGGCAGTACTCAATGATCTTGACAAGGATCCTGGAGTTGACGTTGGGGAGGGGGATCGTGTCCTCTGCACAGTCGAACTCGACCATGTGCTCGATGGTCTTGGACACCATGGCCACCGCAGCGTCCACCTCAAACGCCTCGCCGTCGGAGCTCAACAGGGTGATCTTCTTCTTGTCCATGGCAATCGGCGAACGGAGGAAGCGATCGTTCAAGCAGACGGAAACCCTAAACGAGGGAGGGAGAGGATTCGAAGCAACCGACGAAGAAGATTAACGAGTCGATTGAACCACAATGGCAGGCGGGGCATAGCATTATATAGTGATCGAGGGGGGCAGTTATTGCCGCGAAAAAGTCTCTGGCAATTGAATTCGTATTTTGAATTAGAAAAACTTTATCATTATAATTCATGAATTTAGAAGAAGAAGAAAAATATTTTGTTAAATACGGACGATGATATAAATACCATATAAACTTAAAATTTACTTTAATCATACAAATTTTCTTAACAAATCATTTAAATTTTTTTACTTAAATTTGTAATTTATTAAAATCTTGTAATTAAAGAACAATCAATTGTAATCAAGCTAATAAATCAATAATAATTTTTAGGAAAAAATATCTTTTAATTTTAGTATATTTATATTAAAATAACATCTCATCTTAATTTTTTATCTCAAAAATATTTTCCATTGTATTATAATATATTATCATAGTCAAAATTGCTCTAACAAATAAAATTACTATGACATTAGTTAAAATTAGTTAGATGTTAATCAAAATTATTCTAGCGTTTGTTGAAATTGTCCTAATATTATCGTAATATCAAAATTATTACAACGTAAATGATTTTTATCAAAACTAGCACTATTAGCAATTTTGTTAAAATTATTTGGTCAATGAGGATATATCAAATTCGGTAAGAGAATTGATCTATATGAATTAAACCATCTCTCAGAAATACTTAGTGAGAGAATGAAAAGATTCATTTTGTGTATAAAAAATATATAATTTACTAACAAGAACCTTAAACATACTTCAAAAAAATCATGGAGGCTGCATTCAACCATGAGATTTGCCATCGTTTCTTCATGCATAGGTAATGCGACCTCAAAAGAGGACTTTCACATTACTTGATATATTAGTGTGATAGAAAATTCAACCCTATCTATATAGATACTATCCCAACATAACTCAAGTTGGATGACCCCATTGACTCCCGGATGGGTCCACTAACCCCCTTGAATAATGTTGGTGTCTATATAATTTTGGTCATGCTACATTTGTTAAATGGGCTCTTGTTCAAGATGTTTTAGCTGGAATCTCAAATGAAATTTAGAATATTTAAACAAAAAAAAAAGAGATCCAATTAAAAGAGACAAGTAGTTTGATACTCAGGTATTTTTTTAAACTTTTTTTTAATTGACATAGGATTAAAGTAATTAAAAAATCTTGATTTATCATTTTTTTTTTCTTTTCTCTTCTCTTCTCTACTTGCATATACAAAAATAGGAAAGACTAAGGAGAAGTTGGCATGCATTGGGAGAGCCACAACACCTCATGTCAGTCATGTGTATAGGTTAAGCATTCAATTAGAATCTAAGTGATTCATATAATTCGAAATCAAATAAATTGAATTATTTTTAAAATAATTCAACTAATCAAATTTTGTTATTAAAATTAAACAAATCAAATTTTATTGGAAATTGAATTAATCAAATTAAAAATATTTAAAATATTTAATAAAAAAATTATTTGGTCTAATATAAAAAATTTAATTTTTATTATTATTTAATAAAATTTTTAATCTATTAAACTTAATTGATTTTTAAAACTTTAAAATTAAATCAATTTAATAACATATGTTTAAACAAAAAACCGAACGTAAGGATAAATCAAACTAAATTTCCAAAATAATTTAGTTCAATTGATTATTTCAATTTAATCTAAATTAAATTAATTCAATTCAATTGATTATTTCAATTTAATCTAAATTTTGTCAAAATGTATGTAACAATTACCAAATGAAATTTTCTTAATGTTGACCTAAAAATGTTAAATTTTTGGACTGTCCATACTTTTTGATTTACTATGATAGCTAGTGGAAAATTTTTATAAAATCAATTAAAATTATAAGTTGGACACCTATTGCTAACTATATAAAAAACAATTTTCTTTTCATTATCATCTTGTTGATATTTTTTTATTATTTGGTAATCTAATTATCATGTTTTCTAACCGATTAATTTTGAAAGTAGCTCATCTAGCTCTACGGAAATTTACCATAAGTTATCACGATAAATTCAGAAGTATATCGTCGAATGGAAGGGAGAGGAGGTTTTGTGATGTTCTTCTACAATACAGAATCCTTGGCCTATGTGAGGAAAACTTAGGTATCCTTAAGTAAATGACTGAAATCCTGTCCAAGAAAGAGACCCAAGTCATAATAATTCGGCTGACTTGTTTTTTCCTTAAAAATTTTTGATCTCTAATGGACCTCTCAATATGTAAAGCAAGAGTACATTGTAATTTCTTTAGTTCAACAAAGAGCATATCTCGGTCTCAACTTCAATGAGATGCTGGCCAGCATACAGACGAATCTGTCCCTTTCTCACAACAAATAGCTTTAAAGCATCCGAATTTAGTGCCTCTGTAAGTTCCCGCAAATGCCAATCATCTTGATTCAATATCATGCATTTCCGAGAAAATAATTCATAGTTCAGCTACATTTATTAGCATTAAAAAAATTGCTTTGTGCATTGTCAACTTTTAAGATACGGCTACAAAGATGGCCAAATCTTATACAACCTCTAAGAATTAATTTTTGTTGCATCAGTGAATTAGTCGAAGTGTTAACTTTGGGAAAAGAAATATTGTATTTTGAAATAATTATTAATCCTAACTCTAAAACGGTAGGAAATGGAAACGTGAGAACGTGCTCACGCTGTCCATTACTTTTAATAGAAAAAATCCATTTTACTCATGAGATAAACCCACGTTGCCTACTATTTTTAATGGAAAATGTCCATTTTACCCATGAGATAATTCACATTATAAAGGATACATCTAAGGATGGTTCAAAGGAAGTGTGTGTTGCGTTGATAAGACAGTGACGGAGAAGAACATTTACTGTGAGATTTGGTTTGTGAAATTATGAAGTTTTCTGATCCTGTGATCGCTCTTCCGTTAGCAAGTCCAATCGTCGCATATTGCAGATCTGTAGGAGATCGCTGTAAATATTTATCGTTTACATTTTAATTCATATATTTAGATTGCTACAATGGTATCATAGCGATGCTAGTTCTAAAAGCATGACTTGGTAAAAATGTTGCCCTTTTGCTCCTGTTTGTTGCGAAAAAAAAATCTATGATCGAGTGTGCTCTGTCGCTTACTGCCAGCATAGGGCGAGATTGTGTCCATGTCGTGATCTACCACAGTCACTGACGTCGAGAACAACCACTGTAATTAGACCTCGAGGGAATACCCACGGAGTTTGTCACCGATTTTGGTCGGAGTCGTGCTCATGGCTACCTCTAGCAGATTGTATTTGGCTTTGTGTCATTGGAGGATGCTGGCAAAAATATTCTGAGGTCGGTGACGACATCTAGGTTGGCCGACAACGTGCTTATGATCGGCTCTCGCGATTTATATATATATATATATATATATATATATATATAAAAGTTTACTTTTTATGCATGTATTTATATCAATGCATACAATTTGAAGAACCGATTTCTGTTGTGTAATTGAGTTCATTAAATTTGCTCAGTCTAATTTAAACTATTAGTTGGTTTAATTAAATTAGTTTGATTTAAATTAGAATTGATTTGCGTTGATTTAATTGGACTTAAACAAGATATGATCAGATGACTAGATTTGTTATAATGGATCAAATTTGATTAAATAATTAGATTTATTCTAATGAATCAGACTTAATCCAATGGGCATTGGTTTGATCAAACAGACTTGAATTTGATCAATAAGTTTGAAATTAGATGAAATCAGCTTAGATCAAATAGTAACAGAATATTGTTGGTGAAGCGGGCCAGCAAGAGGGGAGGGGTGAATTACTTGAAACATAAAAAAAAAATACCCTACTCGTTCTTTCAACTCTTAAGGTGCAATAATAATAAATAAACATAAAATAACATAATTTAAAGAAGAGATTAAGGGATTGACTTGGTTACAACCTAAATGGTTGTTAATCCAAGGCGGTTGAAAAACTCAATCAGAGTCTCCTTCTCTGAAGGCGGAGAAGCTTTTTACACAATAAAAGGTTAAGTAGTTGCTAGGAAATTAGTATAAGAGTTGATCATTAATTTCCTAGCTCCATGGCTCTTTTTATAGGACCTGAAAACTCTATCTTCGGCTTGAGGGCGCCTCCCATAAGCATAGAGGGTGCCTCCAGCGTGGCATTTGGATAAAGTTTTATCCAAATGTGAAACAGTCACTTTGACTGGGTTGAGGGCACCCTCAAAGCCATGGAGGGTGCCCTCAATGTGGAGGGCGCCCTCAATGTTGCAGCGTATAAATAGCTCCAACTTCTTTTCACTCCTTTTCTTCTTTCGAAGCTCCGATCGCTTGGGTGATTACTGTAGGTCCCTTTGGAGGCCGGCAAGAGGGGAGGGGTGAATTGCCCTACAAAATAAAACCAAAACCCCTTCTCGGATATTCAACTAACTTAAAAGAACTTGTAATTAAAAAGGCAGAGACTAATTAAAACAGAAAATAGACACAGAGGAATTACTTGGTTTGCAATCAGAGGATTGCTAATCCAAGGCAAAGAAGGCGCACTAATTGATTCTCCTCTGGGCGGAGTAGCCTCTTACAGCGTTGAAAGCACAGAAAGAAATAACACAAATGAAAGCACTGGATTACAAGTAGTTGTTCTTAATGTATGATTGCTTCTGGACCAAGACTATATTTATAGTCTTGGTCCGGGCGCCTGGAAGGGTTCCGGGCGCCCTGGGGGGATAAATTTTATCCCCCAACGGTCGGATCGAGTCAAAACTCGATCCTGTTGAGGTTCCGGGCGCCCCGGTCGGTTCCGGGCACCCGGAATGGTTCCGGGCGCCCGGAGCCCTAAGGTCAACATAGGTTGTTTTTTTGACTCCGGTTCAGCTCGTCTCGATCCAGCTCATCTCGGTCCGGGTCTGTTTGCTCCGGTTCCGTTTGCTTGGGTGATCTCGGCCTTCCGGAATAGGGCTCACCCGAACCCATGTTCCGGTCTTCTCCTCGAGCAGCCTTCCTTCCCGGTTTCTCGTCCTTCGAACGCCGCGCACGTTCTTCTCGTCTGCCGGTGTACTCTTCCGCGGTCACCTCGTCCCTCGGACGCACCGAGCCCGTCGGCTCTCTCCCCGTGCCGTCCTTCTCGTTAGCCGTGTCTTCCGCTCGACTTCCTGTGTTCCTAAGCTCCTGCACACTTAGACACAAGGGTTGAACAACGCAGGACATAGCTTAACTTGTTTGATCACATCAAAACACCTCGGGGTTCCAACAATCTCCCCCTTTTTGATGTGAGTAACCCAAGTTAAGCTAGGGAAAAAACAGATGCAATAAAAACAATTTATTTGCAATTAAGTCCAAAGATATTTCAAAAAAAATTTATATACCTCCCCCTAGACTTAACATTCTTCTCCCCCTTTGATCACATTAAAAATAGGGGTTCTTTAAACAAGTCTAAGGTAAACAAAATTTTAAGTGAATTTTTTAAAAAAATTCTAAGGCAATTAATATTAATTTGTAAGGCAATGTTTCAAAGGAAAAATGTATAGGACAGTATTCATAGAAAAATTTCTAAGTCAATTAAAAAAATTTATTTTCCAATTTTTTTTTAATTATAAATTAATTTTAAATATTTTCTAACACAAATTGAATAACTCCTTTAAAGCATTAGGTAAATTAAATTAATACTTTTTCAGTTAGTCAATTAAACTTTTCATTTCGATATTTGACTTCCAGGTCGTGGAGAGGCACTAGGCCTTCTTGGTTATTGGAGCAACAACCACTTCCTTAGCCAAAGCCTCATAATGAAATTAGTCGTTTAATTTCCTTGCTGAAAATGCTAAGTCTAAATTTAAATTAAACAGGTTTTTGGAACCCAGTAGAGGTCCCTACCTACAGGGTTAACCAAGTATTTCCTAGGTACATAGATTTTTGATATATTTCTAATTTGACTTTGATGAAATCTATAATACCAATTTAAACCTCTATAATTTCTAAAAGTAGAAATATTTGAACTTTTATATTTTTTCAATCTTTCTATTTCTTCTTTTAGTTTTTCATTTTCAATTTTCAATTTATCAAAATCCTTTATAAGACATGATTTTGCTAAAATTCTTTTTGTTTCAAAATTTTCATCTTTTAATTTGATATTTTCATTTTCTAATTTATACATGGATTTAGTCATTGCCTTAATCCCAGAATAAAGTTGATCAGGGGGTAAAAGGCATACCTCACTTACCATATCGGACTTGAAGCCTGAATCTCCCCCTGCTTCGCTGCCTTCATCTGAGGTCGCTCCCCCTTCATCGATGCTAGGTTCTGATGAGCTTTGCCCTTCGTAACTTGCCATCAGCGCTATCCCAACATATTCTTGAGCTTCTGATTCGGATGAAGAAGTGTCGTCCCAAGTTGCTTTTATGTTGTGTTTCTTGGGTGTCTTCATTTTGACCTTCTTGAGTTCTGGGCAGTCTTCCCTTAGGTGTCCCTCCTTCTGACACTGGTAGCACCGTACCTTTCTTCTACCTTTTTGATTCTTGTTATTCTGCATTTTAAATTTATTAGATCTAAAAAACTTTTTAAAGTTTCTTACCATGTACACTTCTTGATCGTCTTCGGAGTCTGACTCGGGTTCATCCTTATTGGTTGCGTTCAACGCCATAGTCTTGGTTGTGTCCTTTGATATCTCTGCACATCTAGTTTCGTGTAATTCAAGGGTAGAAAACAACTCTTCTAAAGTACTTACCTTCAGGTCTTTTGAGATGTAGTAAGCATCGACGATTGATGTCCATTCCGGAGTTCTTGGAAACGCATTGAGCGCATAGCGTATAGTGTCCCGGTTTGTTACCGTTTCACCAAGATTTTTGAGACCAGTAACTAGTTCTTTTACCTTTGTATGTAGACCGGCTACTTTCTCACCTTTCTCCAGACGGATGTTCATCAGTTTGTTGCGGAGGATGTCCCTTCTAGCGAGCTTTGCTTCGGACGTGCCTTCGTGGAGTTCCAAGAACTTCTCCCAAAGTTCTTTAGCAGATAAGTAGTTTCCGATGCGGTTGACCTCTTGAGGCGGTAACACGCTCAGCAGGTGATGTTCCGCACGGCTGTTTGCTACCGACTCATTCTGCTCCTTCTTTGTCCAATCGCTCTCTTCTTTTTCTTTTCCATCTTTATCTATTGGAGCTACAAAACCATATTTCATAATCAAAATCTGTTTTTAGGAATACCTCCATACGACGCTTCCAGTCTGCGAAGTTCCCCTCGAATTTTGGTGGAACAATGCTTGGTCCGGCCATCTTTGTTGCTTCGATCGGCGGTTAGTCCTCCTGAAGCGCCTCGCTCTGATACCACTTGTAGGTCCCTTTGGAGGCCAGCAAGAGGGGAGGGGTGAATTGCCCTACAAAATAAAACCAAAAACCCTTCTCGGATATTCAACTAACTTAAAAGAACTTGTAATTAAAAAGGCAGAGACTAATTAAAACAGAAAATAGACACAGAGGAATTACTTGGTTTGTAATCAGAGGATTGTTAATCCAAGGCAAAGAAGGCGCACTAATTGATTCTCCTCTGGGCGGAGTAGCCTCTTACAGTGTTGAAAGCACAGAAAGAAATAACACAAATGAAAGCATTGGATTACAAGTAGTTGTTCTTAATGTATGATTGCTTCTGGACCAAGGCTATATTTATAGTCTTGGTCCGGGCGCCTGGAAGGGTTCCGGGCGCCCTAGGGGGGATAAATTTTATCCCCCAACGGTCGGATCGAGTCAAAACTCGATCCTGTTGAAAAGTCGATTCCGGGCGCCCGGAGCCCTAAGGTCAACATAGGTTGACTTTTCGACTCCGGTTCAGCTCGTCTCGATCCAGCTCATCTCGGTCCGGGTCTGTTTACTCCGGCTCCGTTTGCTTGGGTGATCTCGGCCTTCCGGAATAGGGCTCACCCGAACCCATGTTCCGGCCTTCTCCTCGAGCAGCCTTCCTTCCCGGTTTCTCGTCCCTCGAACGCCGTGCACGTTCTTCTCGTCCACCGGTGTACTCTTCCGCGGTCACCTCGTCCCTCGGACGCACCGAGCCCGTCGGCTCTCTCCCCGTGCCATCCTTCTCGTTAGCCGCGTCTTCCGCTCGACTTCCTGTGTTCCTAAGCTCCTGCACACTTAGACACAAGGGTTGAACAACGCAGGACCTAGCTTAACTTGTTTGATCACATCAAAACACCTCGAGGTTCCAACAATTACGACCAACTGAAATAGGGCTCACTCAAACCCAATTTCTGGCCTTCTCCTTGAGCAGGCTTCCACTCCGGCTTCTCGTCCCTCGAACGTCGCATACGTTCTTCTCGTCCATCTATGTACTCTTCCGTAGCTCTTTCATCCCTCGGATGCACTGAGCCCATCGGCTCCCTTCCCGTGCCATCCTTCTCGCCAGCTACGTCTTCCGCTCGACTTCCTGTGCTTCTAAGCTCCTGCACACTTAGACACATGGATCAAAACCAAATAGGGTCTAACCTAACTTAGTTGATCATATCAAAATAACCACAGGTCCAACAAATATAGGTACATAAAATTCCTGTCCAATTAGATTAGTTCTAACGAGGACAATGGATCAAGCTTAGAATCTGGATTCCTGATCGACTGGTTCAATGGGTTAGTCGACTTAGACTCCTGAAAATCAAGAAGATTTATTTTTCTTGATTTATTATGTTGGTACTATGCCTGTATAAAATGAATTAAGCCAGTTTTGTACTGGTTAGTCAGTTTTGTACTGACTTATTTAATTTTAATTTTTCAGATGGCACGGACGATTAACACATTGACTCATCGTGAAGTGCGGCGAAACTAGCTCAGGGAAGAAATTTAGGAGATAGAGTATAACTCTGCTTATGGAGTCGATGTACACGTTGGATGGCTTGATGATCTATTTTGGAAACTTGAGAGAGAGGAGTTTCCAGTCCTGGATAATTATAGGATCTGGGTTTTGATGTGTTCATTGTCAAAGCATCTTAACTTCATAGAAGACTATATATGAGGCGCCATGAAGGGTGTTAGGATCGAAAAGAATTTAGATATCTCCACAATGGTATGATATTGTCCATTTTGGGCCTAAGCTCTCATGGTTTTGCTCTTGGGCTCTCCCCAAAAGGTCTCATGCCAATGGAGATATCTTTTCCCTTATAAACCCATGATCTTTCCCATGTGTTTCCAATATGGGACTATGTTTGCAACCTTGCAACCCCAACAATCCCCCCCCTCAAACAAAGGACCATAGGCTTCCCACGCTCGATCCTCGACCCACCAGGTCTTCCTGCCCCTCGGTCCACCCGACCTACTAGGACTTCCTTGCCTAATCGCAACTAGGACTTCCTGCCTGGTGTCTGGTCCTCTTGATCCGAACATAGGAGTCCCTACTTTCTTTGTTTGAGGTCAATATTGTACCCACATGGCTCAATCATACCATAGCTCTTGTACACAGTCGGCGGTTAAACCTTCTGGCAATCCGGGCTCTGATACCAATTGTTAGGATCGAAAAGAATTTAGATATCTCCACAATGGTATGATATTGTCCATTTTGGGTCTAAGCTCTCATGGTTTTGCTCTTGGGCTCTCCCCAAAAGGCCTCATGCCAATGGAGATATCTTTTCTCTTATAAACCCATGATCTTTCCCATGTGTTTCCAATATGGGACTATGTTTGCAACCTTGCAACCCCAACAAAAGGCGCGTCACATATTCAAAATTGTGTGAGGAACTACTTCACCATATGACTGAAGAGGATCCTGAAGAGTTCGAAGAGGACCCGAAAATGATCGAGGAAGATCCAGAAGAGGATCTGATTGTGGATCTGATAGAGAATCTTAAAACTGTCCTACCTGAGATTACCCCGAATGGGTCCAGGCAGAAAGGGATAATGTTGGTCATTGCACTAGTGTCTGTCCTAGTGGGAGTGGTGATAGCTTATCTAGTTTATTAGAGTTCTATTATTGTTATTGTTGTTATGTATAAACAAGATTAGTCCATTTCATTCATGTTAGTTTGTTATATGTTAACAATATGCAGCATATTTTTATGTTAATGATATGTTCATTCATTTATGATATTTACTCTACATGATGCATGATACTCTTTGATTAGTTCATTATGAGTATAATATATAATAATTAGTTCATTAGTTGGGATGTGTGTAATAGTATTGATCAATATTGATTTGATTGGTCATACGAATGATGAGTGAAAATATAGTTATCACTTAATTTTGTAAACCAACTCAAATTAATATTGAGTCGATCATAAATTGCATACATATGAATTACATTGAATACTAAATAATGTATTTATTTATGATAGATTATGGCAACCAAAAACATTATAGATGAACTCAACAAGGATGAAAAACTTATTGGGGATAACTATAAGATCTGACACCTCAGGATACAGTATGTACTTGAGGAACGAGAAGTTCTGGAGGCTGTAAATAAGGTTATGGTAGAACCTGTAGTTGGTCCCACTACACAGCACAGACGAGATCTTGATGTCTATAAGGGATGGAAGAAAAAGGGCTCCACTACAAAGGGCATATTGATTAGTTCAATGATAAATGACCTAGCTTTTGAGTATGAGTCGTATCTTTCGGCTTATGCAATCTAGGTAGCCCTTAAGGAGAAATACAGTGGAGTAAGTCTGAGCAAGCTTCGACATCTGACAATCAAATTTGACAGTTACAAGAAGCATCCAAATGTATCAATGGTTCAACACCTCAGGGAGATGTCGAACATGATTCGAGAGCTTGAAATTGTTGGTCATGAGTTGACCGATGAACAACAGGGTCAAATAGTTATTCGTTCCCTTCTAGATTCTTGAGAGACCATGAAGCAAACCCTAACTCATAGTGAGAGTATCAAGACTTTCACTGACATCTCATGCCATGTAGAATTGGAGGCGAAGAGAGTTGAATCCGCAAGGATTTCTGGACTAGCCCATGTGGTTGTCGGTTCTGTTGAATCATCTGGATCCATGAAAAATAAATGATTCATGAAAGGGAAGGGAAAGAAGAAAGAAACTGCTACTATGGGACATGGCCCGATCAAGAAGATAGGAAAGAAGACTGAAAAAAAAACCTAAAAATAAGTTGACTTGTTTTAACTATGGCAAGAAGGGTCACTTCACTTGGGAGTGCACTGAGCCGAAAAAGGTAAATTCAAGTGTGTCTTCTTTTCCTAAGCATTTTGTTGTTAGCTGATTCTTATCCTTTGTGGATTATAGATTCGGAAGCAACCAATCATGTAGCTCGGGAACGAGTTGTATTTGTAGAGTATCGTTGGGTACCATCTGGCAATAAATGGATCTATGTAGGAAACAATACAAGAGTTGAAGTCAAAGGAGTCGGCACTTGCAAACTCAACCTTCATGATTGTAGTGTTTTATTTCTACATGATGTCCTGTATGCTCCTGAAATTCAACAAAATCTTATTTCCGTTATGTGTCTTCTTAATTTAGGGTATTGTATTAATTTTCACAGCCGATGTGTTGAATCTAAGATTGACTCAGTGTTAATTGGATATGGTTCTTTAACAAATAGTTTTATGGTTCTTGTAGAACCAGATGTCGATTATGTTATTGATGGTTGTTTTTCAAACATTGCTCTAACTAGCAATGCATATATAACTAATGAGATTTGGCATACTAGATTAGGACATATAGGACAAGAACGTATGAATCGATTGGCTCGAGAGGATCTATTGGGCACTCGGGCTAAGATTCACTTGTCTATATGTGAGCATTATCTTGCTGAAAAAGTAACTAGAAAATCATTTGGTAAGGCTATTAGAGCTGAATCACCATTGCAGTTAATTCATTCGGATATTTATGGTCCAATGAATGTGAAGGCTAGACATGAAGCTTCTTATTTTATTACATTTATTGATGATTTCTCTCGGTTTGGTCATGTGTATTTGATTTCTCATAAATCTGAAACATTGGATTATTTCATTCGTTATATAAACGAAGTTGAGAATCAAACAAAAGTAAAGTTAAGACTTTACGCACTGACCATGGAGGGGAATATTTGTCTGAAATGTTCAAGACAATATGTAATGATAGAGGGATTATTAGACAACTAACAATCCCTAGAACTCCACAACAAAATGGGGTAGCTGAAAGAAGAAAGATGACTCTTCTTAAAATGGTTAGGTCTATGATGGCGCATGCTAATTTGCCTATCTCCTATTGGGGAGATGCATTATTAACTGCGACTTATATACTTAACAAAGTGCATTCAAAGTCAGTTCCATTTACCCCATATGAACGTTGGATAGGCAGAAAACTAGATTTAAGTAATCTGAGACTCTGGGGGTCTGCTACATATGTTTATGATAGTTCTCACAAGTATGGTAAATTGGGACCTAGGGGTAAAAATATATCTTTATTAGATATCATAAGACCTCCAAAGGTTATGTTTTCATAGGTGAGTAACTAAATGAAATCATCTCTGAAATAGATTCGAGAGATGCGACTTTTCTTAAAATAAAATTTTCAACCAGAGATGATGTTGATAAAATAATTTCTCTATTTGAGCATGTCTAATTGTAATATAAAATATACACATATTCTAAAATGTTAAAATTTATAGTATTTAAAAAAAAAAGGAGATTCAATTACAAAGAGACAGGTAGTTTGACACTCTGGTATTTTTTTAACTTTTTTTAATTGACATAGGATTAAAGTAATTAAAAAATCTTGATTTATCATAGGTTTTTCCTTTCTTTTTCTTTTCGTTTCCTTGTCTCTTCTCTACTTGCGTATACAAAGATAGGAAGGGCTAAGGAGAAGTTGGCATGCATTGAGAGAGCCACAACACCTCATGTGTATAGGTTAAGCATTCAGTTAGAATCTAAGTGAATCAAATAATTTGAAATCAAATAAATTGAATTATTTTTAAACCAATTGAACTAATCAAATTTTTTATTAAAATTAAACAAATCAAATTCTATTGGAAATTGAATTAATCAAATTTAAAAATATTTTAAAAGTTTAATAAAAAATATTTGGTCTAATATAAAAAACTAAATTTTTATTATTATTTAAGAAAAATTTTAAACTATATTTAACTTAATTGATTTTTAAAACTTTAAAATTAAATCAATTTAATAACCTATGTTTAAGCAAAAATCCGAACTTAGGATAAATCAAACTAAATTTCCAAATTAATTTAATTTAATTGATTATTTCAATTTCATCTAAATTTTGTCAACATGCATAGGACAATTACCTTTTCGTCTCGACTAATAGTGCAATAGTTAGACATTTTAATAAATAACTAAGGGATCTAAAATTTAAGACTCAGTTACGATGCATTACAAGAAATTTTCTCTTTAAATGAAAAGTGGGTTTAAGAATGATGATCATTTGGATGAGCCTCTATGAGTGCTTCCCGATTTATCTTGATAGTGGATGGAAAACTTCCGTAGGGTCGGCCGATTATCTCTAGAATTAATTAGTTATGTAAATACCCCATGGTGATTTTAATGTGATCAACCTAGTCAAGTTAAGTCTTGTTATTTTTGATGTCTTGTGTCTAAGTGTGCAAGAACTTAAGAGCACAGAAAGTCGAGCAAAATACCACAGTTAGCGAGAAGGATGACACGGAAGAGAATCAACGGGTTAGGTGCGTCCGATGGACGAGGCGTTACTGAAGAGTACACTGGCAGACGAGAAGGAAGCGCGCGATCGTTCTAAGGGACGAGAAGCCAGAGTAGAAGGTTGCTCAAAAAGGTCAGAAAATGAGTTCGGGTGAGCTCTATTCCGGATGACCAAAATTACCCCAAGGAAGGCGAGCCAGAATAGAAGCTCAGATGAAAAGTCAACTTGTTGTTGACTTTGGTCCGAGCTCCTGGAGCTATTCCAGGCGCCTGGAGTCTAAGCGCCTGGAGCTTGTCCGAACGCCCGAACCACTTCAGGTGCGGCGGGAACCCTTGAAGGCACCCTCGACTGCGAATGAAGTTTAACAGGGTCCAAACGTCAGGAGCTGGTTCAGGCACCCAGACTCAAAACTTGTCTCTCGCCATGTTGTCGCGATCCATTGCATCGTGAATAAAATTTTATCCATCCCCAGCAGCCCAAAACCCTTCCAAGCGCCCGGATCAACGTTATAAATACATCCCTGATTTCAGTAGTTATAGAAAACACTTGTAAATAATTTCTCTTTCTAGTCTACTACTGTGTGAGTTGTCAACTTTGTAAGAGGCTACTCCGTCCAAAGGAGATCTTCATAGTGAGATTCATTTGCTTTGGATTATCAATCCCCTGATTGCAAACCAAGTAAATCTTTTCTTACCTCTTTCTTTTAATTATTTAGCTTCCTAATTCATTTTTTTTGTGTTAATCAAACTGTAAGTTTCGAGAAAGATTTGCGTTCTTATTTTCAGGCAATTCATCCCCCCTCGACTGCTAAGGGACCAACAAGTTCAAAGAGCTAGATACCCTAGATACCTTTAAAAAAGACAATGACCTTATCACCCCTAGGCAATAGTGAGTAGAACGTCTTCTTAATTTTTTAAGCATCTAAGGATCAAATCTCAATTTCGACAAATTAACAAATGAATTTTCCTTAATAGACTATTGACGTAAGAATGCTTGGCTTTTTGATTGTCCATGCTTTTTTATTTACCTTGATAGTCAGTGGAAAATTTTCATCGGATCAATCTAAAATTAGTTAAATTGGACACCTAGTGACAACTATCTAAAAAAACAATGACCTTCATTACCATCCTTGTTGATATTTTTTTTCATTATTTGGTAATCTAGTTATCTAGTTTTTCCAACTGATTAATTTTGAAAGCAACCCATTTAGCTCCATGAAAATTTTCTATCGATCATCAGGATAAATCTAGAAGTGCATTATAGGTTCCTATTTCACTTTCTAATTTACACTAATGTTCGATAAAAAATTTCAATGGAATCCGATTGTCATCTCTAATTAGTGGGATCACAAAAATTGTAGACCTTAATTATACGTAAGAAATATGACAATTAATTAATTATTATTTTTTTAAAAAAATCTTTTTTCTTCGAAGGCTCACAAAATTCTATGTATCTTGCTCTTTCTGATTTGATACACATTAGTATTATGTCTTATCCTTATTCCTTAATGTCAACTTTAATTTGTACACCTCAAGTTAAAAAAAAACTCAAAACAAATTAAATTGCCCCAATCAACATTCCATATAGAGAGCACTCAACAATTTGCTGAAGTCAAAAGTGCAGTCAGATACACAAAACTTCGATCAATGTGGAGTTTCGATGCCAGATTGAACTACATTGCCTTACAAGAAATTGTTTTCACAACTCAAACCTGTGATCATAAAATCACGTGATAACAATTGTAGTGTTACATCAAAGCTCTCATTCTCAACAGTTTGCAGATGTTAGAATACAAAATTATTGCATTATATTATGGAAGCAAAATTTTTTTCCCCTGTTTATAGATCTTCCACACACAATTTACACCTAAAGAATTCGTTAACAAACCAAAGTGAAGCCTCGAACAGAAGAGAGGAGGTTTTGTGATGTTCTTCTACAATACAGAATCCTTGGCCTACGTGAGTAAAACTTAGATATCTTTAAGCAAATGACTGAAATCCTGTCAAGTTCTAATAATTCGGCTGGCTTGTCTTTTCCTCCAAAATTTTTGATCTTTAATGGACCTCTCAATATGTAAAGCAAGAGTACATTGTAGTTTCTTTAGTTCAATAAAGAGCGTATCTCGGTCTCAACTTCGGTGAGAGGCAGGCCAGCATATAGACGAATCTGTCCCTTTCTCAACACAAGTAGCTTTAAAGCATCCAAATTTAGTACCTCTGTAAGTTCCTGCAAATGCCAATCATCTTGATTCAATATCATGCATTTCTGAGAAAATAATTCATAGTTCAGCGACATTTATTAGCATTAAAAAAAATTGCTTTGTGCATTGTCAACTTTTAAGATACGGCTACAAAGATGGGGAAATCTTATGCAACCACTAAGAATAAATTTTTGTTGCATCAGTGAATTAGTTGAACTGTTAAGTTTGGGAAAAGAAATATTGTATATGAAATAATCATTAATCCTAACTCTAAAATTACTAATATGGTACCAAACATTGTTCCTAATAACCTATTAACTCTAATACTCTTAATCCTCCTGGTTGAGTTATAAGTATAAATATTATCTACATACCAACTTGTTACATGGACTAGAACTAGAAAATGTAGACTACATCACTAGCCATTATGAAACAAAACATAATTATCATAGCCAAAAATCCCTGTGGCTTCATATCATCATACAATCAAATCAACATAAATCGGATAAATGAAATGAATTTTTGATGAAGAGATACCTCAGGAAGAAATCTCTCAAGTATCATTTTCCTTGAAGGGGAGCATTTAGTAGCACACAATGGACTTAAGAGCAAAGGAAGTTAGTTAAAGATCATGAAGCGAAGAAGGATAAAACAGCATAACTCTACTAGAACTATAAATTGAAAACAATACCTTTTTGTCTATTTAGATCTTCACTGGATATGGATAATACAAATTGACTCTTTGCTAGAAGCAGCAAATAAGAACAAAATATTTTAGTTGTTTGGTCTATTAGAGACAAATAGGTGTGATAAAAGTAGAAGATAGATAAAGCAATATCTAAAAGTGCTTGAAATAGGATATGGAAGAAAAGCAGGAGCATGTTTTTGTGGACTTTTAAGAGGAGGGTTTGCATAAATGAATAGGCAAGTTTAGAAGCAGTAGCAACATGGACAATATTGGAAGGAGAGAATTAAGAACTTAGAGAGAAGATATTGCATAGCCAAAGGTGGCATTGTAGAATTTAGGATGCATTTGGTACTCATAAATGGAATTAAAATGGAATGGTTTTGTTGCTTAATGATTCCATTTGAATGTATGGATAGACTAATTGAGGGGGAATTGATTCATTCCAAGAAATAATTCAATCCACTAAATTTATTTTAATGTCCACTTAATTTATTTTATACTTTAAGAAGGGGAAAGGTTTGTTCCACCTATATTAAATATAATATCAATTAAAGGTTATCATCCCAAAATTAAAATTGAGATAAATATAATGAATGACTAAGCACGTCAAGTGTACTGGGCATAGACAAGCGAGTCAAGCTGGGTTGCTCGTGTTGACTGAATCGACCAAACTACTTGGACTCATTAGGTTGAACGATACAATGAATTGATCGGGTTGGGTTGGCTGCGTTGGACTCATTAGGTGGAAGAGATGGATGATCACTAGCTGGACCTGGCTTCTCTCAATTGGACAACTACTCCTGGATGTAAGGAGGGGAGCAGATGCTGCCTCCAGTGTGCAACACTAACTCTTTCACAGGGAAGGAAATCACAAATGAAGGTCGTGTAGATGTTGCAAGTGGCTGCAGCATTACGTTATAAATGGCAGCCTCGCCCTTTGGGAATACTTCATTTTGAAAAGTCTTAGCCTAAGAAAGAGTTTGATTCCTTGTTAGTTTAGGCAAACTCAAAGAATCATTCTATTGCATTTGTTATGCGATAACCATGATATTAGAACATAGAACTAATGGTAACATTCTATATCTAAAAGTACCAGTATGGGACTAAACTCATAGTATTTAAGCAATTGACTCTACTATTATCATGCACAGATAGCAAAACATGAGGGCGGATAATTCACTGAAAGCAATTTCTTATATTTGTTTCATTTTAATGTACTAGTTCAAAGAGGAATCCTTACTTGGATTGTCAGTGGAACCACATCAGCACTAACATCTCCCAGATCTTCAAAAAAGGACTCCAATAAGAAGCAGAAATTCATAGCATCACCACGATCTTGGAACACAATGGTATAAGAAGCACTTTCCTCACCTGATGAGGGATTTGCCTCCAAAGAATAAAGCCCTTCAGGGCCCCTACCATTAGATCCTCTCCGAAGAAGAATACCCTAAATCAAGAGTAATCATTCTATTAATACATATACAAGTTTATCAGTTTGAAATTAAGACATAAATCAGTGCCAAATTGGCTGCAAGGAAACAAATTGAAGCCAGTAGACAACTAAAAGGAACTGAAAATATTTGCTCATAGAGAAAGATTAAACTGCTGCAGAAATTATATTCTGGGAATTGCTTACTAGAACATACGGCAGTTTTAGCCACCAAGGATTGTTTAAAAAATTCAACTGGTTTTGTTTGTCTTTATTGACAAATGATCTGTCATCAATCCTTTCAGCATGTAAATTGCACCTTGGTTTATCAACTTTTGCAGTCTCCAAGGAACTTATTCTAGTAATTTCTTTGGAACTTTTCTTATTCTTTCGGAAGGTCTCAGCAATGTCATTGGTGGAATTGGTTCCTGCAAAGGAAGATATGCCCTCAATATCATCCACATGGTTATTATTCATCCAAGTATGATTATATGCATGTGAGACTACCTTTACTAACTTGTCTAACTGCCTCTTGACCTGAGACAGCCACATCATCCATGATATCATGCAGGCTTTGGGCCATCTCAGAAGCATGGGTGTTGCCTTGTTCATGATGCCATGCAGCTTCTTCAGCAATCTGGTGAACACCACCTAAGATGAATACACATGATAGTTTCATTTATTTGACAATTAGTTGCCAGAGACTCATGAAAAGAAAATTCTAGAGATCAACATTAGGCTTAGTAGTGAAAAAGTCTAAGAAAAGCTACATTGTGAAAGACAACATCACAACAATGAAATTGATTACAAGGAAATCTAGCTTATTTGTCAGAGATACAATAAATTTTATCATTATACATATCAAACTTAGATGAAAGCGACAAACAATTCCTTTAAAAGAAATATTTCAAGCTCTACAAAAGTTAATAAATATAACTGCAGAAGAAAAGATAAGAAACAACTATTTATAACATTATCTGAACAAGTCCACGTTTCTGAACCACAAATTTTTGCAAAGGACAATGTTACAGGAATAGACAAGGCAAAAACATCTTATATAACAATATATGAGCATATCACTCAGAGAATCCTGAAAAATTAAAGACCATGTAGCATATATGTCCATCACCAGTCTAGACAGCAGGTCAAGCTAGTGCGATTGAAGATTACTTGTCAACAGCAATGCAATCATAACTCACTGTGGAATATGATGCTGAAGAAAGCAACAAGGCACTCCATGGACATTGACAATCTCCTTGGAAATTTAACAAGAATATCATCTCTGGATATTAGAAGTAAGCTTTGAGATTTTCAGCTTGTACATCAATGGAGTGTAATCTTGCTGAAAGACTGGCAGCAATTTTTATGCAGGGTTAACCAAATCTAAGTTCTGATATGGTGAAAAAATAAAACTCTTGTGATCATATCTTTCATGAGTAACTCCTAGATGCTCATGAAATAATTTTGAAACTATGCTAATATAAAATGATTTTGCTTCGCAATTATGAAGGCCTAACTAGATTGTTGTATACTTGTATCAGACCTTACACATTGATTGACCTCCTTCAGTGAAGAAAAAGCATAAAAAGAACTGTTCTTCAATTTCTAAAGACAAGATGTTTTAGTGTATCTGGAAAAGAACATGAGATGGTTCATCATTGTGCATAATTGGAAAGAATCTCAGCCAGGGCCACTAATATAGATAAGCACACTATTTAGTAGCTAGTATGGGTAAAATTTGTTGCATTGACCCTCCCTGGATCTCATACTAGCAAATAACCGCAATAACCTGTTTGATTCATGAATACAGGCTATGTTACAGAATGAAAGTACTGCAAAAAGTTAAGCACTGAAATCGTAAGAGCTCATTTTACTTAGGGAAACCAGACTACTAGAGTACTGTACTAGAATGAAAATCTCCAGCACAAGAAATGATCAATAATGAAGTCATTGGTTGAGAAAAATATATCAGAATAATAAATAAGAAAAAAAAAATTAAGACCGAGATCACAGTTATATCACAGTTATAGGAAGAATGTTAATCTTCAGTCGTATGAATCAAGGAAAAGTAATACCGTTGCTTCCTTTGCCAGGCTCTTGCTTTTTTCCCGATCCACCAAATCCTTTCGGAATATTTTCAGATTTCCTTATGGATTTCAAAAAACCACCCTTTCTCTTGTAGTTCAATTTTTTTATATCCGTGTTCTGCTTGGATTTAAGCTTCTTTCCATCCATTTCCTCATCCACATTCTTGGAGGGCAGCGGCAGAGACACAGAAAATCCATTCTCGTCCAAGATGACCTTCGGAGATCTCTTTCTCAAACTACTAATCTTTTTGCTTAACTCGCCCTGGACTCCACTGTCTTCGGAAAGCTCCCTCCTTTCAGTCTCCCTCGCCTCCTTAGCCATCGCTCTAATCTCCAGGATCTTCTGAAACTCCGCTACTTGGCTCGCTGCACTCCCAACCCTGCCTTCCTCGACTTTCCGCTTGCCAGAGCCGTTCCCCTCCTCGCCTCCGACGCCGCCCAAAAACCAGACCGCAACCATAGTCTGTACCGCTACAAGCGCCGCGAAGCGTAGCGCTATACCGAAGTGTTGTGCAAAGGCTTCTCGAGGGAGCACCTGAAGGTCGGCAGCGGGGTCGATCCCCACCGTCGCCACCGGCGCATCCTCGACCACCTCTGCGGCGTCGACTTCCTGTACCACATGTTCGACAGCGTTAACCTCCTCTTCGAGAACCACAACCCAGGGCTCATGGGTCTGCAGCGGCGGTGGAGGAGGGGTTTGGAGTGGCTGGGGATTGGGAATCTTGAGGCGGAGATAATTGGGGCGTTTGGTCCGTGGCTTGGGCGAGGGGAGGGAAGATGCTCTGAAGAGCCCTTTGCCTTTGGAGGGCAGAGGAGTGGAAGCGAGAGAAGGATAAACCAGGGAGAGCGCGGGCGCCGCAGCAGATCGAGTCATGATATGCCGTAGCGCCCGTAGGTCTATTGGCGGTGCCAACAAAAAGCAGGTTGAGTTTTAGTCCCACATCTCTTGTTTTTCGCAAGTTTCCCACATAGGTTATTATAAATTGATCCGAAGCTCAACTGCAAAAATCACGCAGCTGCGTGGTGAGCACAGAGCGAATTATTCTTTCGCCTTTTACTAAAGAATACCGTGTGCTCGCCACTTTAAGCAGCATACGCCACTTTTTGGAGGGGCTTTGAAAAAAAGTCCCTAACAAATAAAAATGTTAAATTTTTATAAATGTTTTTTCAGAAGTTCTGTATTTTTAAGACATGGTCAACCTTAATAATTTTTTTCTAGTCATTTTGCATTGAACCTTATTTTCTTTTTAATTGTAAAAGGGTTTGTTAATCTCAGTCGATCAAGGTTTAACGATTACTTTAGTTTATTATTTTATTTTGAAAATATAGGTTTTCAGTTCTTTTGAATAAATCTAACGGTGCGGATTAATTTCGAAATTGATTAGTTTTGATATTTGAAATTTTGTTATCTACGTCCCGCCTGTTATCAAACGTTTTTTCATACTCTTAGATGTTACAAGTTTTCAAACTCCGTGTAATGTGTTCCATTAAAAATTTTAGAAGATTTCTTAATTTATGGATGCCATCCTTGCACAGATGTCATACTAATCTTCTCTGCCTCATTGACCAAACACGGTGATTTATCCGATTTATTCTATTAGTGAAAATCATGGACTGTATTTTAAATTATTTTTAGTGCCAATAAAAGATTCATTTTAGTTATAATTGTGTTATTTCTTATAAGTGTTCAAGTGATTTAATTGTTTCTAAATGTTAATTGGTGTCCAAGTTTGAAGTGAAATAATCGAGTTTCTAAAGAGAATCGACTATAAATTGCTATCTTTTTTAAGGGACAGTTCAAGTTATTATTATTATAATTATTATTTTCTGACAATTCAGTGTCTCATCGAATGTTTATTATAATGCTCAAATTAAGGATCACAATATAAAAGAAAAAGTTAATTTAACTATTATTTGTTGAATGAAATTTATTTAGATCAATATAATTATTCAAACCGTTAAAAATGTGATATATATTGGTCCTTTTAAATTCTTGAGAAACCCGTTTTCGGAGATCAGGTACTCTAGGTTTTTTTTTTTTTTAAATTTACACATTGAATTATGATCAGAATCGAGTTAAATTAACTGTAATTTTTTTTAGTTCGTTTTTTCACCTAAGTTCTAGTTTAGGTCAAGGTAACGATAAGTCGTCTTTGTCAACACTATATAATCTGTTCAACTGTCGACAACCTTCGATCATCTGACTCGATCTAAATTATAATCTAAATGAAAAGTTGAAGTTAGGAGAGATCACAGTCAATTTTAATCAGATTACATCCAACGTGTAAATTATGAAAAAGACTAAGAAAAAATTAAGAAATACTACAAATAGATCTGAACTCCTTTTTTTAGTTTATTTGCTATCCTTTTCTAATAATTATCATCAATCATTCTTTGGTGCATTATTAAAATACTCTTTCAAGTTTACTAAATATATTTTTTAAATTATTTTGACCGAGTCATTCTTTTGGATGTCAACTTATAATTTCAGATAAATTAGTACTTTCTAATATATTTTTTAAAATTACAACAATGGTTATATATATATATATATATATATATATATATATATATATATATATATATACTATTTTAATATACTGCGCGACACGCACAGTACGCGACTGTGCGCAGTATATAATGATTTTTTTTATTTTAATTAAAAAAATAATTAAAATATATTAATTTTGATAAAAAAAAATAAATAGAATATATATTTTTAAGATTTTATTAGTAGGGTTCAGGCATCCTAATTAGGATATAA
Organism: Zingiber officinale; assembly: GCF_018446385.1. Lineage (NCBI taxonomy): Eukaryota > Viridiplantae > Streptophyta > Magnoliopsida > Zingiberales > Zingiberaceae > Zingiber > Zingiber officinale. The sequence goes on from NC_055994.1 coordinate 140,492,690, forward strand.
TTTTTCAGTTAATTTTTTTAAAAGATTTTATCTCTAGAGTTTAGATTTTCCAATTGAATTATAATATTTAGTTAAAAAAAATTAAAAATGAAATAAATTTAAATATTTATGGAGTATTGTAATATGTTAAGGGGTATCTTAACGTAGCTACTTATATAAAGAAATACTGTTTTTTTAATTCAAAATGTCTGTGTTTTGTTATTTTTTTTATAATTAATTTTTGAATTAAAAAAATAATTAAAATATTTTTTAAAAATTTTATTTCTAGGGTTCAGGTTTTGGGTTATAGTATCAAAGCTATTTTTTAAAGATTTTATCTCTAGGGTTCAGACTTTGAATTATAGTATCAAAGCTATTTAGGGTTTAAGCTTTGGGTTATAATATCAAAGTTATTTTTTTTTTAGATTTTACCTCTAGGGTGCAGACTTTGGGTTATAGTATTAAAGCTATTTTTTTTTAGATTTTTACCTCTAGGGTTCAGACTTTGGGTTATAGTATCAAAGCTATTTTTTTTTTAGATTTTACCTCTGTGGTTTAGGTTTCCCAATTAGATTATAGTGTTTAGTTTAAAAAAGAAATTAAAATAAAAAAAATTTAAGTATTTATTGAGTATTGTAATAAGTTGAGGGGATATATTAATGTATTAAAGATTTAGATAAGAAAATGTTTATTTTTTAATTGTTTTTTTTAATTTAAAATATTAAAAAAAAATCCGATTGACATCGTGCGCGCGTACAGTCGCGCACTGTGCGGGCGCGCATGATATCAATCTTTTATATATATATATATATATATATATATATAGAGAGAGAGAGAGAGAGAGAGAGAGAGAGGGCTTATAATTTACTAATACTCATCCTAAAATCAAGGACCTCTAACATAACTTTAAATTTTTAGTCCCTGTAAAACTTTTCAAATCTTAGAATGTTTTAGAGAGTAGTAGGAGAGGAAAAGAGTTAAAAAAGAAGATTTTGAAAAATTCAAATTAAACTTAGTTTGAAGGTGCAAGTAAAATATAAAAATGGAGAGGTAATTTAAAGTAATTTTTATGTGCTACGTAAAAGTGAAAAATCGTATTCATCTATCTACTATTAAAAAAAATATTTTTTCAATAATTACATTATATATATAATAATGGATAAAAAATAATTGAAATTTTATAAGATTTAAAAAGAATAAATATAACAATAAACAATGAATTCTTACCAATCATTTTTGAAATGTAAATAATTAAATATATCATAATTAATAAATTAATTTATTATTATTTTTATTTTTAAAATTAAAAATAATAAAACGAGGAGCTTTCATTTAGGATGCTATATTTACTCTGATTGAGAAGAGGGAAAAAAATCAACGGAGGAGGGAAGAAAAAACGAAAAAGCAGGGAAAGGAAGAAAAACGAATTTCTTGAAAAGGAAGAGGAACTGAAAGTGAAATAGGACAAGGAAAGGAAGAAAAAAAATTGACAGGGTAAGGCGGCTGTATAGGGCCGCATAACGCGAGGCGGTCCTGCACGTTTGCCCACTGCTCGCTAGGGTCGATGAGACACTCGCTCGCGCCACCTCTGGGGGCGGGCTTCCCTTCTGAGGTCGTCGCTCGCCGCAGCACTTTGTAGTGTCTGTCAGCTGCCTTCGCTTCATTGTCATCCTCGTCAAGGCTGGTGCCCCCGTTGTGCACTATCGACATGCTCTCCTGCTACCTAGAGCCCAATGACTCATCATCAAAGGAGGCAACGAGTGGTTAAAGAACATCGAGCATTGCGAGGTTTTTGATCGAGGCTTGCTCTACCTTGGGATGGGCATCTCCGGTCGTCTCAAGATTCCTTGAGGCTCTAGGTAAAAAAATTAAAAAATAAAATTTTTTAATATATTTTTAATTTTCTTTAACATTTTTCATTTAAATTTGAGACCGAAAATAATAATTAAAAAAAAATATTTTTAAAATTAGTTATTAAAAAGAATTAAATATTATTTTTTTAAAAAAACTAATTTTTGATATAAAATTTAGTTTTCTTATTTTGATAATAATTTTATTTTTTATTAATAAAATTATTAAATTATTTAATCTTTTTAGTTAGAATGTCAAATAGATTTTATTAATTTTAATTTTAAAAAAATTATTTTTGCTAATGCATTTAACTTTGTATTTTATGATAAAAAAATCTCTAATTCATATTATTATCGAGAAATAAAAAGAAAGAGCGAGGAAGAAATTTTATCGACAAAAGAAGAGAAGGACGTTCTCTCCGAGTATTATCGGTGAGGAAAGAGAAACATGCAAAATCGCTGATGAAAAGAAAAGGGCACAATACAAGAACTATTAGGATTTTTAAGAAATATTGAGGAGAAAAGAATTCATTAGGTTTTATAAAAATAGTATTACTAATTGCAAAATAAAATGGGAATTAGAGTAATAATAAAAAAGAAAGAAATATATCAATTTAAAAATGAATTAATTGGCAAGGTGTCATTAATGAATTAGCAAGACATTTATAATTAATTAATATTAATGATGCTAATTTAATTTTTTCAATATCTTTAATTAATTAATCAATGGACCCCAATTTTATTGGGGGCCTAGACATAGACCTTAATGGCCTATGCCTTGAGCCGGGCCTGATCTCCGACTCCGGTGGCGAGGATGACAAGCACGAGGCTTCCCTCCACGGCTGACATTTGAGTGAGGTGGCCATGTGGGAGCATCTCAAGTTTTTCTACTTATCTGAAAACAGAGGAGATGGCAGACTTAGAATGTAACTAAAAATTTAATGCAGCAAAAATTTCATGTACTCCTTCAACACAAAAGTGTTAGTGCCAAGTCAGGAAGGGGTCCCGGCGTTGGCCCTCCGACGCTTAAGTCAGTTTCCTGTGACGTGGAGAATAGCAAAAATACTGTAGCAAAGAGCATGTACACTAAAAAAAATTAATGATTTAGGGACGAAAATTTGGTACGAATATTTTTCATCCCAAAATCGCACCAAGTTTGGCGACAAAAATAAAATTCGACCCAAATAAGCAATGAAATCTCCAACAAAATATTTTCATCGTAAATTCCCAATGAAAATTATTTTCGTCGCAAAATTTGTCCAAGATTCTGGGATGAATCCAGAATTCGTCCCGGACTAAAAAAATTTTAAAAATATTTTAAAAAATTATAAGGGAATCGTCCTCAATTCTGGGACGAATCCAGGAATGGTCCCTGAATCGAATTTTTAAAAAAAAAAAGAAAAAAAATAATCGGAAGTTTAAAATATGGACCTAGAGACATTAAAATTTCATGAAACAAGTTTCTATGTATTTCTATCAGTCTCCAAATAGTAAAAATGTCCTCATCCATAATTTTGTTCTAATATTTTTAGTGTGGTGATTTTTTAACCCGAATTTGACGTAAGTCGGGTTAAAATATTGTCACACTCAATAAAGTAGGTCAAAATTATATATAAGGATATTTTTACGATTAGGAGAACGATATGAACACATAGAAACTTTTTCATAGAATTCTGATATCTCTAGATCCATATTTGGATCTTCCAATTTTATTTATCTTTTTTTAAATTTTTTATATTCTGGGACAAATCCTAGATTCATCCCAGATTTCGGGACGAATTCAGGATTCGTCCCAGATTTTTTAGAGGAATCTTAGATTTGTCCCTGAATTTAATTTTGTTTTACAATAAAAGAAAAAATAATCGGAAGCCTTAAAATAATCGGAAGCCTTAAACATCGGAATTTCATGAAATAACTTTCAGTTATTCGTATCATTCTCTTGATCGTAAAAATGTCCTCATCCATAATTTTGACTTTCTATTTTGAATGTGGTGATTTTTAATCCGAATTTGATGTAATTCGGGTTAAAAAAATCACCACACTCAATAAATTAAGTCAAAATTATAAATGAGGACATTTTACGATAAGGAGAATAAAAAAAATACATAAAACTGATTCGTCCCAGATTTGGGGACGAATCCATAGATTCATCCCAAAAATAAAAAATTTTAAAAAAGAAAATAACAATCGGAAGTCTCAAATATGGACCTAAAGACATCGGGATTTTAAGAAACAAGTTTCTATGTATTCATATCGTTCTCCTTATCATAAAAATATCCTCACTTATAATTTTGACTTAATATATTGAGTCTGGTGACCTAATTCGTGGTAAAAAATTATCACACTCAATATATTAGGTTAAAATTTTGGATTAGGATATTTTTATGATCGGGAGAAAAATACAAATGCATAGAAACTTGTTTCATAAAATTCTGAAATCTCTAAATTCATATTTAGGGCTTCCGAATGATTTTTTTTTAATTTTTTAAAATCTGGGACGAATCTTGGAATCGTCCTCGATTATGGGAAGATTCCTGTATTTGCCCCAAAATCTAGGATGAATACAGGAATTCATCCCAAAATCTGGCATGAAACTAGGAATTCGTCCCAAAATCTGGGACGAATCTAGGACATGTCCCAGAATTAAAAAAAATATATAAGAAAATAAAAATGAATCAAAAGCTCTAAATATAAACCTAGAGATATCGAAATTTCATGAAACAATTTCTATGCGTTCGTATTTTTCTCCTGATCATATAATATCATAATCAGAATTTTAACCTAATATATTGAGTGCGGTAAATTTTTTAACCTGAATTTAACCTAATGCATTTTAAAAAATCACTACACTCAACATATTAGGTTAAAATCATGAATGAGGATATTTTAATGATCAAGAGAAAATTAAAAATACATAGAAACTTATTTCATGAAATTCCGATATCTTTATTTCCATATTTAGGAAAACATAGATAGTTTAATATTAATTAAGTATGCATGTTTGGATATGTGTTTAAAACTTAAAATATAGACTTACAGATATCAGAATTTCATGAAACATTAGTTTATGAGTTTCTAATTTTCTCCTAATCATAAATATATCCTAATCCTTAATTTTAAACTAATATATTGAGTGTCGGGATTTTTTTAACCCGAATTAGGTCAAATTCGAGTTAAAAAATCACCATACTCAATATATTAGGTTAAAATTACGGATAAAGACATATTTACGATTGGTAAAAAATTAGGAACTCATAAAAACTTATTTATATGAAATTTCAACATCTCTTGGTCAATTTTTAGGGCCTCTGATCATTTTTTTTATTTTTTAAATCTAGGACGAATTTTGAATTCATCCAAAAATCTGGGACGAATCCAAGATTTATTCGAGATTTAAAAAATATATATATATAAAAAAAGAAAAATCATTCGGAAGCTCTAAATATGGATCTAGAGATCTCAGAATTTTATAAAACAAGTTTCTTTGTATTTGTATTTTTCTCTTAATCATAAAAATATCCTAATCCAGAATTTTAACCTAATATATTGAGTGCGGTAATTTTTTTAACACGAACATGACCTAATTTGTGATAAAAAATCACCACACTCAATATATTATGTTAAAATTATGGATGAAGATATTTTTAAGATCACGAGAAAATAAGAAATCCGTAGAAAGTTGTTTCATGAAATTCCAATATCTCTAGGTCAATATTTAGGGCTTCCGATTGATTATTTCTTTTTTTAATTTTTTAAAATCTGGGATGAAAATTGGATTCGTCCTCGATCCAGGATTCATCCCCAAATTTGGGATGAATACAGAAATTCATCCCAAAATCTGGGATGAATCCAGGAATATGTCCTAAAATCTAGGACGAATCCAGGATTCGTCCCAGATTTTAGGACGAATCCAGGATTCGTCCCAGATTTTAGGACGAATCCAGAAATTAAAAAAAAAGAAAATAAAAATAAATCTTAGACTCTAAATATAGACCTAGAGATCTCAGAATTTTATGAAACAAGTTTCTATGCATTTATATTTTTCTCCTGATCATAAAAATATCCTAATCCAGAATTTTAAATTAATATATTGAGTGTGGTGATTTTTTTAACACGAATGTGACATAATTCATGGTAAAAAATCACCACATTTAATATATTATGTTAAAATTATGGATGAAAATATTTTTAAGATCACGCGAAAATTAGAAATCCATAGAAACTTGTTTCATGAAATTTCAACATCTTAGGTCGATATTTAGGGTTTCCGATTAATTATTCTTTTTTTTAAAAAAATTCTGGGACGAATATTGGATTCGTCATAGATTTTGGGATGAATCCAAAATTCTTCTCAGATTTGGGGGCGAATCTTGGATTCGTCCCGGATTCGGGGATAAATCCAAGATTCATCCCCAAATCTGGGATAAATCTTGGATTCGTCGTCAAACTTGAAGACAAAAATGACGACGAAATATTTTTGTTTCTGAAAAAACCCTAAATTCCTTCCTCCCACATTCAGATCCACTTTTCTCAACCCGATCTCGTTCTCGGTGGTGGTAACCATCTCCAGCGGCGATGCAGGTAATCACTCTCTTATCTTTTCTCTACCCTGTCTCCTCTGCCCTCTTCATCTGGCAGCGGCTGGTCGTGCATGGCCTCGCGTGGCCGCACGTGACCGCGTCTGGCCACGCTTGGCCTCGTGTGGCCTCGATGGCCGCGCCTGGCCTCGCGTGGCCGATGGTCGCGTCTGCTGCCAACGGCAGACCGGTCGGTGGCTACGGTTGCCCCCGGGGGCAATCCGATGGCCGCGGTTGCCCCTAGCGTGACACATTTTCTAAAATAAGGTAGAATAATGAAGTTACGCATACCTTCTCTGATAGATGGGAACTCCTTTTTTATAGTGCTACTGTAATACTTGCACAAGTATTTCAAAGCGTGACACATTTTCTAAAATGTCTTCGGAAATGACAAGGTAAAAAAATCTCTAACATCTCTCCTTAAACGAACATGCATATTATTGATATGACAGACTAAAAACTTCCAAAGTACGATTACCTACTGAATATACTCTGTTGTCAGTGGCACAAATATCTAAAAGGATACTAGGAGATACATAGATGAATCCTATTATAGGTCGATTGGCGTTCGCTAAGCCGGGGCACCCCCGCTCGATCATGTTGAAAAGAACAATCTCCCTTCACTCGGATTCTCCGTTTAGCGGAGGGCCACCTTTTACTCGGACAAACACGCCGCACCACTTGACACCGACGACGATCGAAAAATACACTGTCTATTCATCTCTTAACCTTATCTCTTAACCTTATGCTATTCACTTGGCTCGTCGGTTCGCTAAGACCTCCTGTCCAGCCATAATCGGCCCGCTCAGCCGACTTCAACGCCTTTGTTGATTTTAACTTCCACGTCTTCTATCCTTTGACCTATTTATCATCGTACTGCTTGGTTTATGCATTTGCATTTATAAACCAAGCCCGCGTTCGAATCAAAACCTTAATTTCATTAAAAAGAAATCAATCCTTCGTCACTCAATATTTACGACATTAATTTACTTCTCAATCCTTTAAAATTTTTATCTATGGTAATTTATGTATAAGATAATTATCTATATCTTTAATTGGTTTAGTACACAAACTAGATCTTAAAAAACATCGCAAGGACGTTTACATTTCCTAATAACCATATATATAATTACCCTTCACACAGTAGGACTCTTCTAATTGGCACAAAGTAAAGTAGAAGACGCTAGATTTGTTTACATTCGTACAAACGAACTCTCGGGAACATCTCAGAGGAGCAGGAAGTTAACGACGGCCAGGAAGGATACCCATGCGAGGTAGGGCTTGATGAGGTCGGCGGCGACGGGGTTGACGTGGCTGAAGCACTGCCCCAGCAGGAAGAGCACCACGAAGTGGGCCGCGCACACCGCCATGGCCGACCTCGAGGGCCCGCAGCCGAAGAGCAGCGGAGCCCACAGCAGCTCCATCACCAGCTCCGCCAGGTACAGCGGCAGCGCCTCGCTCCGCCCGTGGAACCCGCCCTTCGCCCACACCAGCCAGGCCGAGAGGCCCAGCAGCCCGGACACGAGGATCGAGCCCACGTGGAAGGCCCACACCGGCAGAGTCCGCGACGGTGACGCTGCCGCCGAGATGGAGGCGGCGGTGGCGACGGTCGGGATGGCGACGGCCACGGCCAGGGAGCGGAGGCCGCGCCTGGCCAAGGCCAGCTTTTGGTCTTTCGTCTTCTCGGGGACGGTGGACGAATCGGTAGTGGCGGTGGCCAGTTCGTCCTTCACCGGTGGCCGGTGTTTGAGAGTCCCGGAGGCCATGAAGGAACACGATTGAATGGCGTACGGCCGCTTTGATCGTTTAAAATAGGACGAGAATAGGAAGAAGGGGCACGGTGGGGGTGGAGACACGTGTGGGGACGTGGAGGAAGTGAAAGGGCGGCACGTGGGAGCGGGACCGCAGTCGTCGGCAACGTGCCTGCTTTGTGGATGGGCTCCGAATTTGCCGGTTCAGGATCGCATTCGATTTTCTACGGTGCTCATGTGAGGGGCATTCAAATCCCCTCCTTCAAATTTAGGTGCAGATGAATGAATTTGCCTTCGCACATTGTCTCCGTATATGACAGGACGTGCACACCAAACAAAAGAGGCTATGTGAATTGAATCTGCCTTCCCCACCTGAATGATTCTTAGGGTAAATAAGAACACAAGCTACATGATCTCTTTTCTTTTCATCCAGGTTCATAATCACCAGAAACCATTTTACACAAACAAAAGAGACTCCCCACCATTACACTAGAGCTCTACTATTTTACTACACGAACTACATGATGCGGCAGCCATTAGCATTCTCTTCGTCGAAGAGCTCACAATTTCGGGGCAATGGCGGATAGCTCAAGTACCCATTCTCCTGCATCGGCATCTGGTAGTGTGCTCCTCCGTAGCTCATGCTTGGCTGGACGGAGCTATAGCTGACTACACATGAAGGGAAGTTGAGTTGTTGAGGGATCAGGATGGTTCCAGTACTTCCATCTCCCATGTCCCTGCTTGGAGTTACTTCAACCTCATTGATGTTTTCCTTCTTCCCCTTTTTCTTACCACCACCTCCACTCTTGGCAGCCTGCTCTGGTTTCTCTTTAGCAGAGTTGGGATTGGCAGGAGAGCTTTGTGCTTTTTTCTCAGGGTTTTGTGGCGGCTTGCTGGCGTCGCCATCATCGGTCTTGTTGTTTTTCTTGATCTTCTTTTCAGTGGGTTTGTGCTCAGGCCAGAGCTCAGCATGCTTCCCTGTCTTTGTGAGCTTCTTCACAAGGGTCTCTGCCTTGACATTGCCAGTTACCACTACCTTGTGCTGCTGGCTGTCGATGAAAATCTTGTAAACACCTAACGAACATACAACAAACAACAACAAAAATTTGTTCAATTAGGAATAATGCGCAAAGGAAATGGGGCTGTAGTCTTTGATCATCCGTACCATCTATATGCTGAAGGGATTTCTTCACTTCTCTCTTGCAGCCTTCGCAGTGGATGGAAACCTTCAAGGCGAAGGTCTGCTGCATCACTAAGAACAACGTTACTCGAACCAGCAGAGGAAAGAAGGCACGCAGAGGGGAAAAAAAATTTAGACGAGAGAAGTGTTGACCTCGTATTTCAGTGTCTCAGAAACTTGTTCAGTCACTGCCATGAGGGATCGAAGAGGAGTTTGGAGCTCTTCCAGTGGCACAGATAAAGGTAAATGGTGAGGGGCGAAGGGTAGGAAAGGTGAAGTGTTGGGAGAATGTGCAAGGGCTTCGTTATGTTTAACACGATTAATTTAGAGTTTTTTTTTTTTTTTTTTTGTAAGGCTAACTTTTCTTCTCAAGTTGGTCCTCGTAGGAACAGTTAGGTGCATGAGCAATAACTATTATGCTATTTAATTTCAAAATATCAGGAAAAGATCCATTTAATCGTACAATTATTTCCAAACTATTCACTGTCAGAAGGTACTTTTGTGATGTAATTGCTGGGAATTGTCCAAATGCTGCAGAAATATATATATGTATATATATATATGGGAGAAAACAAATCTGTTCAAAGCTGATTTGCTTCTTCTCCAGAACTAAGATTGAGATCGGAGTGTGGACAGTGGAGTTAATGGTTGACATCAGCGGTTTCAGAAGAAAAGAATGGAGATTGACACGCTCCATAAGGCCCTTATTTAATCTTCCTACTGCTGACACTTCCTCTCGGAATTAACTCTCCCCTGCCAGAACAAGACAGGAAAAGCTAAACCTATTAATTAAGCTGGTACTCGTTCGGAACCAGAAAACAAATTCATGCAAGCAAATTGCTTCATGCAATTAGCCCTCCAATCTTAAAAAAAAACCCTAAAATTCTTGACAAACACAATATTATATTGCTGAAAATGGGGTAAAATCTAAGTTTTGTTCTCCATCCTCCTAGATAATAGCGAGATTTGTGGTTACGAGAGCATCTTAGACGAGTATAAAATAGCGCACTGGAGTTTGCTGAGGTGGGAACTATAACTTTGGACGAGAGACTTGGCGAGGCAAACAAGCAGCATCATGGAATTGAAGCTTAATGTTTTGTAGAAGTACAGAAGCAAATTATCAAACACAGGTGACACGGAAACAGCAACGACCTTCAGTTCTGTTCCTATTACAATTGCATCGTCCTCATTCACTAAATTCAGGACGCGACAATGAGGAGAAATGAGCTCATCAGGATGAGCGACTCGGCTCCCTCTTACAGTGGATGGTATGGAACGTATCCTAGCGACGATTTGACACTGCTCACTATATCACTGCACCTAATCATAAGGCTCAGCATTTGGTTCGCTAAGTCCTTGTTCCCCATGCGCCTTCCTTCGACGTCGCCATGCTGCATATAATTGTGCGGCTGGGCCGCGCCAGATGGAAGCCCGCGGAGGGAAGACAGCGGCGGAGTCACCCGATCCGCCGCCGCCCAGTGCAATGGTCGCGGTGGAAGCGGAGTAGATGAGACTGGAGTCACCAGCGGTGGGGGGATGTAAGCAGAGTTATCCACAGTCCTTGAAGGATAGGAATGAAGCGCAGACAGTGGCAGTGGCAGTGGCGGCGGCGGCGGGAGTAAAGCACCAGACTTTGTGGTCTTATTGATGACAGAATCTGAAGGAAGAAGGGAGAGGGGCGGTGCTTCGACATCGCTACGACTGCTGCTGCTTCCTGCAATCGCCGGCGACATCACTGGCTTCCCGTCCACATTGTCCAACATGAATTTTACGCGGGGTGCCTCTCGACTGCTGCTAGGGCCAACGTCGTCACCGGGCTTCTTCAGGATGGATTTCAGCTGTCCTGGCTTCTGGTTTGGATTACGTAGCGACCTCAAAGCGGTGCTTGAGCCATTCCCGGGTCGGAACTGGACGCCTTCAGAAGGCCGTGACTCTTGCTTCTGACCTCCGGCATCAGCGGACTGCTCCGGCGCCGCTGCGTCAGCGTCGCGGAGATAGAAGTGCACTTTGACCTGGCCAAAAATTTCGTTAACGCGTACGTTGTTGAGGGCTGCCTCCGCGTCGGGCTTGAACTTGTACACCACCTTGCAGGTGTTGGATTTCCAGTACACGCGGGTGCCGGAGAGATCGAGCGGGCCGAACCGGGCAAACCTTGCTTTTAAAGAGGCAACGGACGGCAGCGTCGTCCGGGGTGGGAACTTCATCACGAGCGCAGTTGGACAGGGAACTCGAGGCGGGGGAGGTTCTTTCTTCTTGAGGGGCTCCACGGATTTGGTGTTGCTGGGCTTCGCTGGCACAATCGGCATTGCTGACGGCGTTGCGGCTGCTGTAGGTGTCGCCGTGGAGGCACTGCCGGCTTCCTTCTGGTTACGCTTCTGACTGATCGCCGATTTCTTTTCACTGGCCAAGGCGGCTTTGACTTTGACCAGTTTCTTTTGCCTCTTTGCGCCCATATCCTCATGGAGATCAGAGGGCATGCGTTTCCGTCCAGCGACTACCGGATCATCGGGCCTAAATCCTGGCTTCGGTGGCTTCGCAGTGGCAGTTCCCTCCCTGCCCTCCTTCGCTATTTTCGCTGGAGCAATCTCCGCCGTCCCAACAACTACAAGAGGCTCCTGATGCTGCTGAGGAGGTGTGTCCGTTTGAATCTCCGCGACTTCAGCTTCAGTGTGGAGCGAAAGGGACAAGCTTTTCTGGTAGACCATCGATCGGAACTTAAGGAATACATGGAGCGCAACAACCGGAGCATCGCGGTCGATGCCGTAGAAAGGGTCGAGTGCTAGTTCATGCAGGTCGGCCACCAGCTCGGGTAGCTGCAGGTTGCGGGAGCTCAAGTCAATCTCGGGAAGCTGAAAGGCGAAGGGGAAGGATACGGTCGCACTCTCGACTCCATAGGCTCTCTTGGACGGCTCCGGCCCAATGCTAAGTAATCCCGAGGCAGATTTTCTATGAGTATCGTCATCTTTCGCCATCCTTACATGGTCAGGTATCAAGCCAGCCCCGTCGCTCTGTTCCCTGCTCTTCTTTTTAATCTTCTTCTTAACATTTACAGCAAGATCTGTTGGGTCGGAGCTAGCAACATCGCGCAGGCGCTTTTTGATCTTCTTCACCTTTGGGATTCCACCGACGACGACGACGTCGCCAGCGTCGTTCGGCTTCGCATCAGCAGCTACATCGGAGACAACAGGGTCCAACTTCCGGAACTCAATCACGCTCATCTGCGGCGCCTGTCGAGGACTAATAACAACGGGAACATCCACCACCGATGTGTCCGGTCTCTGCTCTGAGACCAGGTGAGGTTTCCCCTGAGCATGCAGGCCGGGTGAACCTTGCGGCAGCTTGTCGTCGACGTCGTCGATGATAATGGAAGGTTCCCTCCTCTGGAGCACGTAGTCACCGTGCACTGAGGCATCCTGGAAGGCGAGACTTGGTTGGGCAGGGGGCTGCTGAGCAGTGGGGAAGAGGTTGTAGAAGGTACGATAGGATTCGGTACGGGAGGTGAAGTCCAGCAATGGAGGGCCAGCGACAGGGGCGGTGATGGAGAATTGCTCATCCCTCCGCTTCAGCACGTATTTGTTCTTCTTCGCAGATGGAGGTTTGGGCACTTTGGGTGCGGAAGCTAGCTTATGGACGGAGCTTTTCTTCTGCCGGAGGGACTCGGGCATCACCAGTTGCCCGCTTAGAGGCGCCGCTGCAAAGAAACACAAATAGAAGAACACGCCATCAATACGACCGGTCCGTTGCTTCTGTTACTTTTAAAATAACCAGAGCCAACAATGAAATGTATATAAAATGGTCAGATTAACTTAAAATCAAATTAATTAGAAGCAAATTAAGGCTAAGATAAAACCTAAATATATTTAGGCTGTTCGACACGTGTTCTGGAATTAATTACAAGGCGGCCATGTTCGTTTATTGTAGGCATCAAAAATGCTTACGAAACAAGGGGAAGAAAGTGAGGAATTGGTCCCCTTGTTTTAAAGCTTTTATTTAGTATTAGATAAATAAAGAGAGTAGCTTTCCAAATCCTGGAGAGGTTGTAGATCGAAGACTGGTTGAGAGATTCATTCCTGCTCTGATACACTAGAACAAAATATACGGGCTTCTGATACCTCCTGGGATCTCATCCTAAAACCTACCTGAAACTCAAATTTCCTCGGGTAATCTCACTGGAGTTTTAAGTCCTAATTGCACCATAAAGAAACTGCAATCCTAATAAATTAACTAATTTTGTCCGCACAGTTTAAGTACCATCAACTTTCCACTGAGCCTATCTTTCAAGCAAAAAAACATATCTGAACCGTCAAAGAATAGGAATCGACATCTTTTTTTCTTCTCCTCCTTGTACTAATCAAAGAATCACCAAAAGGCTAAAATGAAGGATGCATCCACACAAATAGAATTAAGATTCGTTTTCTTTTTCAATCACAAGAAAAGATGATGACATTGACAACACTACCACCATCTACTTTCAAAACTCTCCTCATTTATGATTTTGATCCCTCTTTCAAAACTTAAAAGACCATGGTTAGACTGTGAAGATACTCATGGTGATCACTCATTTCCAAAGAGATATTACCAGAGATGGATGAATTTGTCATACATTCTACAATTTGACAACTGAGATGACACTATGACAGACTTGTTCAAACCAAATTAGTCTGTAACTTGTTAATTTCATTAGTAATCTTTCGGTTATTACTAACAAATTAGTCTGTAACTTGTTAAATTCACTGAAATGAAAGGAAAAACTAGTTTAAAAGATTATTCCGGATCCCAATCTATACAAATTCCTAGTCCTAGATTTCATATTTGCAAATCTTGTCCAGGATATTTGTTATTCGAGGTCTCAGGGAATTTGGAACTATATTGCATCACAGAACCAAATAGTACCAATAGGAAAAAAGATCCAACAAGTAAAAAAAGTATGCTTTGATTTCCTTGCCACTTCGAGGAGCTCTCCTGTGCAAACCAAGTTGCATAAATCAACAAAGGAAAAGCAATTTTGAATTGGGAGAAAATCAAGTTGCACCACAGGATGAAAAACTATAAAACCAGGTCGATGAAATCTCAGCATTCACAATGTCAGTGAAACAAAAATGATTTTCAATAATTTTTTTCATCAATAAACAACTATTATAAACTGCACCGAGCAGTCTGACAAGGGGATGAATCATAATCATAGATCAAAACGGTCATTGCAACCAAGAACATGGATTGATTGACCACTTTTGGTTAAATGACCTACGTCTGCCTTTCCTGATGGCTGAAAATGATTATATGCGTGCATCGCATTTAGCTTCGCAATACAATTTTGCATATTTATGAGTGTTTCAACCTCCAAAATTGCTTGTTAAAATAACAGACATTGAAATTACACAAAATACTCAATTTGAAAATTGAAAGCCTAAAAAACATTTAAACTGGCGTTGAGAATCAGCCAACAAATATAAGAAAGAGAAATATCCAAGGAAAACCCATCGCGAAAGAAAGAGAGAAACACAGCCATTAATGGATTAGAAAGAATAACATACCAAACAGAAGAATTTTTTTATTTTGAAAAAAGAATAGTAGTCGTGGAAACCAATAAAATGGACAAACTATTGGCCCCATGAAATCAGTTACCATAGCTAAATCTGAGACAAAAAAGCGTTTAGAAATCTCCCATTTTAATGAGTAAAATATAAAATATTGTGTTGGACTTGGATTAAAAAGATAGGCCAAAACATTTAGTGGACAACTAGAACCCATTTTGATGTGCAACATGTTTTACATAATATCATTTGAAGCTTAATGAGATGCTAGAGTTTTTTTGTGTAACGATATGATGCTAGACTTTGAAGAGTGCAAATTTCATGTGTCATTATGTTGTTTGTTCAAAATTTCTTAAACTGTATCCATTTTTTCATTTTGTTGTTTCTTTTAATTATGAAGGTAAGGTTAATCTGGCATTCCGTTTCTGCCCTAACAAACAGTCATTACTTCAAACTCCAATGACCATCTTTCACAACCGCATGTACCAAAAGAAATGAGTAGGACAACATAATACTGAAATCAACAGATATCCATGGCAATCATCTATAATATTCCAGAGTCTGCTTAATGTAAACCATAGCCAGAAACCAGACATAAAAATTAACTGGTTTAAAAAGATCGATTGCACCAGTACCATGAAATTACACAAATGCAAATACAAATTATATCCATGTGACAGCCTAAAAGCAGGGTAACAAAAAGGCATGCAATGATTAATACCTCGGGGGGTAAATCTTTCAGGATGATTTAACATAGACCCAGTCAGAGATGGCCGTACTGGCTCGACACCGAATGCTTGAGCATATGTCTCGTCAAATTCTTCGAAGACGGCACGGCGGTAAGCAAGCATCTTTGCCACGTTCTTAATCTGATCTATAGCAGGAAAACTCTCTTTCAGTGGACATAAGGCCAACTGCTTTAGAAAGAAGACAGATTGCTCAGGCACGAAGTTTTTCCGCGCATCCTCGATCTGCTTTGATGAGTAAAAGCCCCATGGTTCGAATCCTGGGACATCAACAAGAAAATATCCCGGGACATGTGCTGAACCAAAGTTGGATTTATTCCGGCAGTAGCAAGCCAGACCAAGAGCCTCCCTGCGGCTTGCTTCATCGGCTGCCTCTTCAACTGCCTTAACAAATGGCCGCAAGGTGGTCTGTTTAGACTTC
This sequence comes from Zingiber officinale, assembly GCF_018446385.1. NCBI lineage: Eukaryota > Viridiplantae > Streptophyta > Magnoliopsida > Zingiberales > Zingiberaceae > Zingiber > Zingiber officinale. The sequence continues at coordinate 140,508,728 of NC_055994.1, forward strand.
TCCTCATAGTGGGGGGCAAACGGGACGAGCTCAGCAGGGTCAAACCATCCGTAGCTGCTATCACCAAAGAAGGCTACCAAAACATGACCATCCCTTCTCGCCCTTCGAACAGAAGGCGAAGCAAAAGCCTCATTGAACAAGTAACCAGGCCACCATGGATGTGATTTCACCTTTCCCCACACCATGTCGCCCAGATCGAACCCATTCATCCAGTTTCCAACCGCCCTGTGCGGCATCTTCACCCCATCTGAAACTACAACCTCTTCAGAGGCACTGTCATCGTCGAAACCCACACTTTCTGCGAGAGAAAACTCAACTACGTCATAACCAGGGACAGAAATCCCTTTCCCAATACGAGATTCGAAATAATACCTGGATCCATCACTACGTCTCCGTGAGCGTCCTTGGAAGATCCAGAGAAACCCGCCTCGCCGCGGTCTAAAACCAAACCATAAGCCTCTTCCTTAAGCTCCACCGATTCGATCTCCTTGAAAACCCTTGATTCACCAAATCCGCATCCAAAACCATGTCCATCAGTCGCTGCCTTGTTTCCATCTACCGGTCCATGCGAACTGCCCACCTCCATGTAAGGATCAGCGATAGCACAGCCGATCTTAACTTCGTCGGCGACGAAGGTCTCGACGAGAGCAGCGGAGAGTTTAGAATCTAGATCGACGACGAGAAACTGAGACTAGCCCTAGCGTAGAGATGGAAAAGGACCCCTTGGATCGAGGTCGAAAACGTAAGAATCGAGCGCCATGAGCGCCACGACGAGAGGGAGGGGAGGGGAGAGGAAGAAGCCCTAGAACGCGAAAGGAGATTGGGAAAGCGAGTCGGCGGCTCATACGAGGGTTTGCGTTATTGATACGGGATTTGAGGGGATAAAAAGGGAAATGGAATGATCCGGAACATGAGGAGTGGAGCGATCGGACGGCCGAGAGGCAGCCGCACGGCCCATCTCACACCTGTCTTGCTCTACCGTCATAGGCACGCTCTCGGCACGTGAGATGATAGATAGAAGAGACGATTTGTTTTAAGCGACTCTAATTGAGTAATTTAGAACGCTAACGCTTCTTTATAAATCAACAACAATTTATTTTTTCTATAAAATTATAAATTTTTAAAATAAAATTCTTAATTATTTAATAATGTTTTTAACGAACTAAACTCTTCACTTCTTTTCTGTATAAGATAAAAACTAAACACTCTTTTCTAAAAAAAAAAAATCAGTCAGATTATCAAAATTAATGAATTAAATATTTTTAAACAAAACTAAAATTCTTAATTGTATGATTCTACTTAATCGAAGAGAAGTGACATCTATCATCCTCGTGTTAATGGAAGTGAAACAATTCTACATGTTTTTTCATGCCCTCCTATGACTTCCCACAGTATGAAGAGGGCTAAATCAAGAAATTAGAGATAGTCAACACGTAGAAGAATAATTTCTCGATTTTATTGGGTTTCTTATAACTGTTCCACAGTAGTATGAGAGACTAAATCAAGAAATCAAAATAGTCATCGCATAATAGAATAATTTAATATAAAAGAATAATTTTCTAATTTTATCAAGATTCGATCCGTATTTAATTCTATAAATTTATCGGAGAATAATTAACTCACCAATTGAAGAGAAATAATAATAGTAAAAAATAAAATCCACCACCCCTAACTATCCCTACATAGTTGGCCCTATAATAATTGATGAAGATATAAATCGGAAAGATATAGTTCAGTACGGGGAGAATTTTTTTTTGATTTTATCAAGATTTAAACCCTTATCTTATGATAATCCAAAAGTAACAATGATAAATATAATTAACCTCATAGATTAATTCTAGGATGATTGGTTCAGTCCCATAGAATTTTTTCACAGACCACTAAGGTAAATCGATAAGTACGAGTGGTGAGATAGCCTAAAAGTCCAGCATCTTTTAGTTGTGTTTCATTTGGAGAAAAAATTTCTGTAAATATATTATTGCTAGAGATCAAACTACAGATATTTAGATGATCTAATCTGAATATCCTCCCACGACATGATAGTCAGAAGTAACAATGGTGACAAAAAAGACGAATGCGCTCGCCCCCAGCATCCCCGTCAACCTGTCCTAAGACCAATATAGAGGAGGTAAATCACGGATAATTACTAATCTTTGGAATAATGATTAGCACATAAAAAAAATATTTACCTCGATTTTACTGAAATTCAAACCCCATACACTAACCATGAGATTCATCCAAGGAAACAATAGTCAGAAGTAACAATGTTAAATATGAAAGTGGAACGATTAAATCAAATCGGATGATACCAAATGCAAATAGAAAACTGAAGACGTCTTTTTAATTGAATCAGATAATTGTTAATTTATTTTTTCAGTTGTTATTATTTTTATCCTAATGTATTTCTCTATTTGCATTAGTCGGAAAATCATACCATATGATCCTGTCTGAACATTGAATCAACGGACGTTGGGCACGTGGTGCTATCCGAACTGATGACATGAATCTCCGGCCGGTCGTAGGGATCTTCGACGAACCTGCAAGGAAGTCGGGCCGGGAAGGGATTCTCGATAACAACCCTCCGACGCTCAAGTCAGGCAAGAGGAAACTATGAAGTGGCTTCGAATATCAGAGAATGCGTACCTCCGACGAAGTGTGAGGACCCTTATATAGAGCTATGAAGAGGCTTATACACACATACCGAGGCGAATACGTGTCCTCTTACCATACCTCAGTATGTGCTTGTCAGAGGAGCTTGTCTGACACCATACTGCTACAGTCCGAGCACCTCTCTGATGGGACGACAGAACCTTTTGCCGTAAGGTTCAGCGTATGACTTAGTCGTTGGACATGCCTGTTGTCAGAAGATGTTTCCCGATGTTTCTCTTGTCCTTTTGTCTCTTCTGTTCCCGCGCCGAGCGTCCGGCCGCTCGGCTGGCACGTCGCGTCCGACCGGACGTAGGTGATGGTTTGACCGGGAAGATTCCCGGTCATGTGCTCGGCTAACTGTTCACAGCATTGTCGCTCTAGGCCTTGGTCCGAGCAAGCTGCCCACTCGACCTGGCTACCCTGTTCCCTATGAGCGTTGAAAATCCGAGTCTCAATCGGGTTGTCTTTGATTCCGCTTAGACCCTGTTTGGCAGGTCGGTCCCTCTTTTTGGTCGGCCGTTTGACCTTTGACCTCCACGTGACGTTGACTTCCTTCAAAGGGGGTCCCGCGTCCGTACCGCCGGATCAACATATTTTCAATTGATTGAAGTAGACAATTAGAATCATTAAATATATATCTCTTGAAATTCTTGAATGCCTTGGAGTTAGCTAAGTGTTGCAAGAAGATATCCTAAAATCCTTTCTAATCTTTTTGTTGATCATCCTCAAAGCTTCCAAGTACTTGAATAAAGCTAGAGGCTCAACCCAAACACCTAATCAATCTTCTTTTACTAAAGTTTTGTTTTTCATTCTTATTTAGATGTGTCAATTCAAGTGAGATTATAAAGAAGTTTACCTCATTACTTTTGGTGCTGATAACATCATATGGTCGAACCTATATTTGGATGTATGACAAAAGTATTTAAAGTTAAATTGTACATATTTTAATTGATGTGCCAAGTGTATAGGTGTAAGAACTTACTAGAAAAATTCTTAATAGGTCAGATGATCAAATACTAACCATAATGAGATGATTTGGTAGATCGGGAGATTCAGAGACTAAGTAAGAGAAGTTCTAATGAGTTAAGAGGATTAGATGCTAAACAGAAGATGACATCAAAGATCAGGGGTTATAAATTTTATAATCTCATAACTAAATCAATTTTTAGTCAGGAAATGATTGATTTTTTGAGGATGTTGGGTTTACAGAGGGAGATAGGATTAGGGATTTTGTATTTCTAGAAGATGAATTTGGTCAAGATTCTAACCTTGATCATGTTCAAGATATAATGGATAAAGACAACATCAAAGAACCTCTCATTCAAGAAATTATTTGAAAAGAACAAATTCTACCACCGCAAGAACCATACTATTAAAGAAATCCACTACAAAAAGAGAAATGTAATGCCAAATGATTACATTATATTTCTAAAAACGTGAGATTGGCATTAGAATGATGGAGATGATCCAGTCGTCTTTCATCAAGTCATGTCAATTACTCACCCTTAGAAGTGGATTGATGTTAGGTGTGGATAAAAATTCGGTTAAATGAATAAGTTGATTGAATTTTAAAATTTGATTTAGTTTATTCAGAAATTTTATTTTTTTAAAAAAAAATCGATTAATTCTGTTCAATTTTAATTTTCAAATTTCTTATTTAATTAAACTGAATTAACTAAATTTTTATATCAAATTAAATTTTTAAACCCTATTTTTTAAAGCTGAAATTAGATTTTAATAAAAAAATCAAATTTTATTTTAAAAAGGAATTTTTAAACAAATTCAGTTAAAACCGAATTAATATATATTTTGTCGATTTGATTTGTTCGATTTTTTTTTTTAAATTTGATCAGTTTGGTTTATTTGAAAAAAAATTAATTTGATTTGATTCAGTTTGACTCGTCTTGTCTTATTACGATAGGTTTTATATAAAAAGACGTTTTCAAAATTATATTAGCATTAGTGGTGCATTTTGATCTTGAGTTATATCATATAAATATAAAGATCACATTCCTGGTTCATAACGCTGATGAGACGATTTATATGATGAAATCAGAAAACTCTATGTCATGAGATTTAAATAATATAGTTTGCAAATATAAAAAAATCCATCTATGGGCTCAAGCAAAAATCTCAACAATATATTTCAAATTTCATCAAGTCATCATCTCTATTGATTTTAAATGAATTTGGTTGATAATTGTATATACTAAGTGAGTGATCAATCAGGCATTTGAGTTTATTTATTTATTTTTTTAAACTTCCAATTATGTCAATTAGATTTTGTTTTTAGAGTTTAGAAGTTAAGTTATAATATTAAGAATAAAAAAAATTTAAATAAAAAAAATATACTCAAGGGCATATAGGATAAGATATGTAAGATAACCATTACGAAATCAAGAAAATAATATACATACTAGTAGTTAAAGATCAAAACATATGCATTGAGTGAATATCCTATCAACGCTCGATACATCACCCTCAAAATTACATCGATTTAAAGATTTCCAAATAAGATAAATCATGCAAGACATCGTAAAAACACTACAAAAAATCTTGGGTTTACCAACGGAAATATTCGTCGAAATTCAGTCGGTAAATTATTATCTCGACGGATTGCTGACGAGAAACCATATGTTGCGAGAACATACGTCCGAGCCTTATTTTCCGACGGAATTATAATTTCGTCGGTAGATCATCGACGGAATTATAATTTCGTAGAAAAAATTTGCCGGAAATACTGTGCAGCCAGCGCCAGCTTCTCCGACGGAAATAGATCACCCATCGGGAATAAGGTTCATTACGTATCAAAACTTACCGACGGAAATTGAATTTCCGTCAGTAATCAACAACGGAAATCGTAATTCCATCAGTGATTTCCAACGGAATGAGAACTTCCTTCGGTAATCACCGACGGAAATTCAATTTCCGTCGGCAAGTTTCGATACCCATTTCAGACGGAATTTATTATCCGTCGGTATTCCGTCAAAAAATAAAAAAGCTGACAGCAACAAATTGTATTCGGAATCAACCATGTTTACAAATTACATATCCATATAAAATCATCACAATTGATGGTATTTCATACATATAAGCATCATATTATACAATCCATACATACAATCATATTTTACACGTACTAACAATTTATACAATCACAGTTTACAAATCCTAACAATCCATACATACAAAACATCCATATATGAATCTAACACATTTCCATATATATGTCTAAACATATAGAAACAAACACAATATAAACAAAACATCCATATATGAATCTAAACATTTCCATGTTCAAATATATAAATTCATATCATGATAACAAATACTCCAAAAACAACTAATAGTGTAAAATCTTGCAGAAAGTAAAATACAATAGATTATGATCAGATTGATGTATAATTCAAAATATTGGATATATGTATAATGAATTTTACATGTAAAAAATAAATAACTAGATAGGATGATGATGATGATAATGATGATCGTGCTAAATATGCACACCTTAACGCTTGAAATATATAATAATATAATATTTAGAAATAAACATATTAGAATAAAACAATCAAATATATTTTGCATGTAACTTGTATGATAATTAAAAATTTAAATTGTAGTTGAACAAACCTCAAAACATACTAATCACCACGATCTGATGGGTCTTGAGTCTCCTGTGACTTAAAACCATCTGGTGTCTGGGTTTTGGCGAAATTTGCCACGATCTCTTGCATACGGGCCAAGACAGCATTATTATCCGTCCTGCTCTTCTCCTCAGCGACCCTTCACTGGTCCATATGTCACGCCCCCAGAGGAGTCCCCGTCCAAAGAAATTTCGGCAGCATCTCCCCTGTACGACGGACAATCTGAAACTTTCTACATATCTCCATACCTCAGCCACATGCAGCTGGAATAAATAACAATAAATATAACACAACCACACAAATATCCACGCAGTTATATATAATCAAACAAAGCAGTAATACTCTGACTCGAAAACCACCCTACTCAACTACACTCGTAAAACACAAATCCGACAAACTTACCTCTTCTGCCGTTCAAACAGGCATGAAGTAAAACATATTCAAACCATACCAAAAATCCATCAAACGATAAGAATCCATACAAGATCCATAAATAAAACCAATACAAGACTAAGACATAGTCCGATAAAGAAAACTAAAATAACATCTCATGATCAGCAAAGGTCTAGCACTACGTGCAGTGGGGACTAGCGAGTGGAACTGCTCCGAACAGCCTCAACCTGAAAATATAACAACAATGGAGGCGGGGTGAGTCCAACACTCAGCAGGTATAATTGATATGCAAAGTAAAGAAATAACACCTAGCACTAATCATGCGTACAGTCTCCTGATAAAAATAAAGGTAAATGCAAACCGAAGTAGACAGGAGAGAATCTGTACTAACCAGGACCCGGTATAATGACAAACAATCTGAAAGGTATAGAAGACCTGTATGCATGTCAAACATAGGTATCCAAACAATATGCAGCATATAAATGCAGCAAACACAAACACAAGCAATAAATGCATCATGCATATGATGTCAATGTCATGGTCACCCCTGACGCCAGTCAGCCAACTCACAACAAAAGTGGGACCGAGTGGGTAGGGTTGTGACGACCGTGCACTCTGCATCACTACCCTTGATGAGTGACCGAGTGGACGGAATGCTGTCGGAGTACACACATACTCCTACCCCAAATCATAAATGGGGGAGCGCAATGCTCTCATCTCCCGGTACGCTATGACGGGGAGGGATTTCTAACGTGCTACACGCTGTGTCACACTACCCATGAGCGGACCAACGGAGCACCGGAAGAGCCAAACTAACGTGCTACCACGCTGTGTCAGGCTACCCATGAGCGTCACAACGGAGCACCGAACAGTGATGAAAACTGTCAAAGTGCTCAACAATAATAGAGCAATCTATCGCACAGCATGCGATCATGCAAATGGTGCATGTCACTAAACATGGTAATATACTAAACCAACCTCTGGACATATAACAATGGGCACCATAGCGAATAAATCATATCAAGGTATACTGATCAAATAAGGTATCAAACCTAGGTCCTGACATGGTAAAACATGGTTATATCACTACCCATGAGCATGTGAAATCAGATATGTATCAATAAGAGATGCAAACAAACAAACAATCAAGCAGGTAACATGTATCGGGTAGTGATTAACCGAAACAAATAAGAAAACACAATTAATGCAAATTTTTAATTTCATTACTAAGCATATCAAAGACAATAAGTCAAAAGTACTCGCCTCCGACAAAAGAAAGGTCCAATTCCGACTCCGAGATACTCGTCTCGCGTCAAAATCCTGTGTCACCAATATACGTACATTTATTTAGCTAGAACTCAACGAATAGCTAAATAAAATCTCAACGACCAATAGGATAAGATCCTAATCAACCTATACATGATCAACAACATAAATCCAATCCCTTATGATCTACAACTAAGCAAATGCTTAAATCCATAGACCACATCATCTCAATACGTATCTGAATTCCTAATCACATTAAGAAATTCCAAATTATTACACCTTACCTCAAAATCACAGTCGTGATCACTGATTCAATGCCAAGATATAGTTGCTGCTGGATCAAGATTTGTGGCCGAGATTGTAGACCTGTTGTCTTCCAAATCAAACGCCCCAATCAATGGTTGCTGACCAAGAAACCAACAAGTTCTAGTGTTACTACTTGGATCTGTAATCCAAACGCAGATCAAAAGAATACTACTGATAAGAAGAAATAGCAAGGGTACGTTGCTCACCTCACTTACCTGTGAGCGGGGAAAGAAGAATGACCGAACGACAGTGGAAACTAAGCCGCGGGAGGGAGGACCTCTGGTCCCAAGAGCCGATCACCACAAATCAGTGAGGAGGAGCCAAGACTCGGAACTAGGGCAGAGATCAAACTCGGCAGGCAAGGTGGCGTTGGCACTGGGGTTCGGCACAGAGGAAGGAAGGAAAAATCGGGAAACAGAGGAGGGAAAACCAGCACTGCTCGTTGTCGGCTCTGTGAGTGGCGGCCGGCGACGGATCTAGGGCACGACTGGCACAAGCGTCGGGTGAGGTGGAGGCCGGAAGAAAGGAGGAGATGGCAACCCTTCCGGGCAACGACGGTGCGGTGCAGAGATGCGACAGAGAGGAAGAAGAGCACAGATGAATAAGCAGTGCTGCTCCGTGCGTCGCCGGTGACAGTGGCATCGGGTCGGAGTGGCGGCGACGCGGCTAGGGTTCGGCTCCGACGCTCGAAAGAGGAAGATGATAAGTCTCGGTGGCTGGCGGTTAAGGCACAGGGAAAGGGGTCGACGTCGACAGAGGAGAAGAAGAAGAATCCTTGTCGAGGGGTTTTTGTCGCGTGGGAGGGGAAGAAAGGAACCACCGAGGCAGTTAGGGCAAGGAGAGTAGGCGCGTGTGGGTTCAGCGAAGAAGAGGAACGGAGGAAAAGAGAAATAAAGAAAAGAAATAAAAGAAAATTAAAGGAAAAAGTAAACTTTTCCTCACTTAAATGGGTAGCCTAAACAGGCTTTCCCGGAATCCAAATCTTATCCCCGTTAACTCGTCCATACGAGCTCCGAAAAATTCCCGAAAAATTTTCAAAAATTTCAGAAAATTCCCTTATTCATATTCGCCTATTTCCGGTATTTTACACCATAAAGGTCATCCGCTCATCCATTGATTTCAGTTGAGTGCGTAGTTCTTCATTTTCGCGTTTTAAAGACTACATCTCACTAGAAGAAGAGGAATTAGCACGACCCCTAGGAGTTCTCAAATGATCAAATGCCACTTTGGCCTGGGAGCCAAGGCTATAGAGGGTGGAGTTTTTTGTCCTTCCACCGACAACATCATAATATATCTCATTTAGCGCATAGATGGATAGAAATTGTGGCTCCTCCCCCTCTGATGATGGCTGAGAGGCTGAGCCACTCTTTCTATCATTTGCTCCTGTGTGAAAAATTATAATATTGATCAATATGTAATTTGATAACAATTATTAAAGTTAATCAAAATAGAAATGAACAAATGTAATAAAGTTAATAATCTTACGTGTAGGGCCCGAGATCGAGAATCAACAAATGACCCATCTTTCTTCTTGTGGGTCTTCAGAAAAACCTCCATCCATGTGGAATGTCGAGCAAGATCATGCTCCTGTATACACAAATAATTTGGGGCATATTATACATACTAGTGTGATAATTAAATCAAAATTTTTTAGAAAGTATAACTTTAAATTAAATTACCAAATCTATAGCATGCTCAACAATAGATTTTGATCCTGACATAGTGACGTATGCCGAGTGATTCCGGTGCTCGGGCCACCTGGCTCTATATTTCTATTAGATCGAGCCTTTTCAGCATTTTCTCATCATCTTTCTGTAGCCCAAGTGGCAGTCCATGCACTCTATATCGTCTCCGAAACATACGCTGACCTAGTGCCCTTTTTCCTTATATAATACATGAGGTCTCTGTAAAGTTTAGCACAACAACTATTTCATGTAGCTTTGAACTGTTCTTCTTGGCCATCTTCTCATGTGTGTCTTTTCTGCAATTATAAGTTGAGATTTTAATATATGAAAAGATAAATATATTATTGAATACCAAATATATTAATTTTATTTACTACGAATTCATTGTAATAAAATGTCTTCATCTCCTGGTCTATATGCCTCCATGTAGTATCAGAAGTACATACTCGCTCTTTAAACTTTGCAGTGATATAAGAGGCTACCCGGTGCCCATCAGGAACAAATCTGCAAGGAAAAAAAATAGGTATAAAAATTATTGAATAAATAAATTAACTTGTATTACTAATAACAAAAAATACATACGTATCTCCGACAACTCTAATAATCTTGTAGTCACAGGGTGCTACTGTCTGCTGCTCAACTATAATAATATATCCGAAAATTAACATAGCATAAATGTACTAGTAATAATATATCTACTCTACATGATATATCTACTCTAATAACATATCTACATAATAATATATATCTACAAACATGCATAACATTAACATTAGCATCACAATAAAAAATTATATAGAAATTAACAGTTTCGACATCACATTAACATATGTTTAATCAACATTAACAATTTCAAAGTCTTCATCGCTAGACTCTGTTAGTACAAATTCATCTTCACTGTTGGGCATCTCTCCATCATCTATCTCCTCATAAGTGACATTAACATCTATAAGTAATTGGGATGTTGATTCAAGTTGTGTATCAATTGAATGTCTCTCTACTTCGTCATTCTGAAATGCATAAGGAATTTGAGTAGTGATAGTATTTGGTATTTCTATAATCGAGCGAGGCTTCATTCGACAAACAGAAAACCATTCATTAGGTCTTCTTCTCTTTGTAGGGTATTCAAGATAGAAAACCTGGGCCGTTTGTACCTCGAAAATAAAAGGTTCAAACTTGTTGAGGTGACGTTTGGTTTAGAGGTTTGGGAATGAAGGAATGGATTCATTCCCAAATCTTGTGTTTGGTTGATGGGAATGGAATCAAAATTTTGGAATGAAATCCAAAAACTTGGGTATGGATGATACCCACCCCCTCCCTTGGGTTTTCATGGAATAAGAATAAGAATTAAGTTTTGGACAAAAATACCCTTAGTATATTTGTTCAATTTTTTCCTATTTCACTCTCTCTCCTTGTCTCTCTCATCATACTTTCTCTCCTCATTTTATCATCACATTTTCTTGTTAGGACCTTTGTGTCCGCTAGAGGAGGAGGAGGAGGAGGGGGGGGTGAATAGCATTTCATCACATGCTTGTGTCGTTTGCTTTGTTTTGATATGCAGCGGAAAATGAAATACAAACACATAACCACCCAATACGTTAACACCTAGGGTTTACTTGGTATCCACCTCAATATGAGGTGACTAATCTAAGGATCCACACACGACATGCTATCTCCACTATGAAACACTCCTTCACGGTCGCAGCTGAAGGCGGAGAAGCCTTGTACAAACTCACACTACAACACAACACTCACACAAGAAAGAGAAATACAAATACAAAGGAATACACTCTCTTCTTGCTTACTTGTGTTTGTTGTTGCCTCGTGAACCTTGAGAGAACACTCTCAAGAGCCTTCAAGAACTGTCGGTGAAGCTCGGAGAAAGTCGCTGAAGATCACACCAAAGTGGCAGGAAGAAAGCTCGCACAAAATTACGGAGAAAACGCTCCGCTAAGGTTTTAAACAGTGCTCCCAATCGATCCAATCCATCCCCAATCGATTGCCACGTCAGCACCCAACAATCCTAGTCGTCCATCGCCTGCAACCTGAGCAACGGTCACTTCCCAATCGATCGACTGATCGATTGGGACTGCCTAAATCGATCGGTCGATCGATTCAGAGCCTTTCTGTGCTCTTGCGTCCGCGCGAGAGCTTCTGCTTCCCAATCGATCGACCAATCGATTGGCAGCTCCCAATCGATCGCGATCGATTGGCAGCTCCCAATCGATCGCGATCGATTGGGAGAGTTTCTGTGCTCGTGATTTCCTGATCCTAATCGATCGGCCGATCGATTGGGCCATTGCAACAATCGCAGCCTGTTCAAACGATCGCCCGATCGATTGAACACCCTGGACTTGACGCAAACTCAAGTCCAGCTTCCCAAATCCAACTCTCGGTCAACCGTGACCTATTGGGTTTGCACGTCTAGCATTTGGCTACCCCCGACCAACCTCAAACTAGCCTTCTAACCTCCTTCATCAACCTTGCGTCCCTCGGATATCCCCCCATCCTTCACGCCTTGCCTTCTGGAGCTTCCATCGGTCTCATCCTAGTTGTCGGGTTCTCCTCGCCAAGTCACACTAGGACTTACCTTGCCAAGACCACATGCTTGGACTTACGACCTGTGCCAAGCTCACACTTGGACTTTCCAATTGTCTGGTTCCTCACCAGGACTTTCTCCTTTGCCAAGTTCACACTTGGACTTTCCAATTTGCCTGATCTCACTTATCAGGACTTTCACCACCAAGTCTGGTTAACACTGACCTACTTGGATTTTCACTCTTACCAATTTCCTATTGGACTTACCTTTGCCTAATATCCAATTAGGATTTTCCCATTGCCTAACCTCCAGTTAAGACTTCACCACTGCCTAACCTCCAGTTAGGACTTACGTAGTCAAGTCTCCTGTCAACCTTGACCTACTTGACTTCTCTTCTTCTCAACCTGGTCAACCTTTTGATCATCTCCACAACCGGACGATTGCTCTAACAATCTTTATATATTGTCAAACATCAAAACTCAAATCCTGACTCAAGCTTGACTCAACTCAAGCTTAGTCAAACTGATCAAACATGACCTAGGGAAATTGCCACAACATTTCTCTCTCAACATATTTTCTCTCTCCTCATTCTCTCTCATTATTTTCTCTCTCTTCATTCTCTCCTCATTTTTATCATACTCTCTCTCTCTCATCATACTTTTTCTCTCCTCAATTTCTCTTACCATACTCTCTATCCATATTTTATCTCATCACACTTTCTCTCTCTTTATTCTCGTCCATCATACTCTCTCTCTTCATTCTCTCTCATCATACATTTTCTACCATTTTTTCTCTATATTCTCTCTCATCACACACTCTCTCTCATTATTTTCTCTCTCTTCATTCTCTCCTCATTTTTTATCATACTCTCTCTCATCATACTTTCTCTCTCCTCAATCTCTCTTACCATACTCTCTCTCCATATTTTATCTCATCACACTTTCTCTCTCTTCATTCTCTTCCATCACACACTCTCTCTTCATTCTCTCTCATCAAACATTTTCTCTTTGTATTCTCTCTCATTATTTTCTCTCTCTTCATTCTCTCCTCATTTTTTATCATACTTTCTCTCTCATCATACTTTCTCTCTCCTCAATCTCTCTCGCCATACTCTCTCTCATCACACTTTCTCTCTCTTCATTCTCTTCCATCACACTCTCTCTCCTCATTTTCTCTCATCACACTTCCTCTCTCTTCATTTTTTCCGTCATACTTTCTCTCTCATCATATTTTTTCATCATACTTTCTCTCTTCAATCTCTCATTTTCTCTCATCATATTTTCTCTCTCTTTATTTTTTCCCTTCACTCTTTCTCTCTCAACACACTTTCTCTCTCATCATACTTTTTCTTTTCTCAATCTCTCCTATCACGCTCTCTCTCCTCATTTTCTCTCATCACACTTTCCCTCTATTCATTTTTTTCCATCCCACTTTCTCTCTCATCACACTTTCTCTCTCATCATTCTCTCTCATCATATGTTTATCTCACATTCAACTTTCTCTTCCATCTAATTTTTTTCTCTTATTTTCCTCTAAGGGTAAAAAAGAAAATTTAGATTCATTCCGATTGAAAATATTTAACTAACCAAACATTATTTTTAAGAATGATAGCCAAGCTCATATTCATTCCCATTCCACATTACTATGATACTCATTCTCATTCCGATTTCTAGGAGAGAACCAAATGCCACCTGAATCTTTTGTTTGCATTAACCTCAACTAAGTTATACTTTGGATGTATTCTGGTACCTGTTCTTGGGGTAGGATCATACCATGAACATTTAAATAGCACACACCTTTTTATAGGTAATACATGATATTCAACTTCTATGATTTCTTCAAGTCTACCATAGTAATCAAACTGAGTGTTATTATTGCCCATAGATCCTTTGACGCAAACACCAGAATTATAGGTTAATTTCCGTGAATTTCGTTGGGTCACGTGGAATTTGAGACCATTAATATAGTAACCAGAGTAGACCTTTATTTTACGGAGAGGTCCTGATGCAAAATTCATTATCTTATCATCTGTCACATTTGATATTCTATGGTCTTTAACCTATACAATTAGTAGACATTAAAACACTACTTAATACACATGAACATAAATATTAGATAAAATCTCCAACTTAGATATATTTCAAACCATAATGCAAATTCAACCTCTAACTTTTCAGCTACGCCATCTGCATTCATTGATGGATTTTGTAGATATAGTTGTTGTTCATACAAGTTGAAAAAGAAGGTAATTTTAAGGTAATTGAGATATCAAGCAACAAATTAAACAGGGGATAATTTTTTAATTAGAGAAGTCAACTTACTTTATGTATGGTTTGACCTCATCACAATTTAAGAGTATGTATGTTCTTACATCGTGATATTCTTCACCTGAAATATGGAATGTTGGAGGAGGTTTTCTTACTACAACATTTTTTAGGATTTTTTTTTATTTCGCCTGAAAGGTGTTGGAACTCCAAGGTTGTTTTGGTGTTATCAACAAGTTAAGTTAGGTCATGTCAGTTTTTAACCTTGTGTCTAAATGTGCAGGAGCTTAGGAGCATAGGGAGTCGAGCAGAAGACGCAGCTAGCGTGAAGGACGGCACGCGGTGCGTTTGAGGGACGAGGCGCTGCGGAAGAGTACACCGGCGGACGAGAAGGAATCGTGCGGTGGTTCCGAGGGACGAGAAGCCGAAGCGGAAGACTGCTCGAGAAGCAAGAGACACAGCTAGCGAGAAGGTCAGCACAGGGTGCAACCGAGGGACGAAGATTGCAGATGAGTACACTGGCGGATGAGAAGGAAGCACGAGACGATTCCGAGGAACGAGAAGCTGGAACGGAAGCCTGCTCGAGAAGACTGGAAGTTGGGTTCGGGTGAGCCCTATTCCGGATGGCAGAGATCACCCAAGCGAGCGGAAGACTCGGACTGAGGTGAACAGAGTCGGAGCAGAAGACCCTGGCTGAAAAAGTCAACGGGGTTGACTTTTCCAGTTGGGGCGCCCGGAACTGTCCGGGGGCCCGGAACCCTTCCGGGCGCTCGGACCGAAAGTTTATCCAGATCTCGGTCAAACTGAGATCTGTGCGTTGGGGATAAAGTTTTATCCCCCAGGGCACCCGAAACACTTCGGGGCGTCCCGGCCAAGGCTATAAATACAGCCTTAGTCCAGAATCTTCACAACAACTCAAGAATTGTAATTCCAACACTTGTGTGCTTCTTTTAGAGTTTAGCTTCTTTCTTTTTGTGTTTTATCGTTGTAAGAGGCTTTTTCGCCTGAAGTAGATACTAGTGCGACATCTTCCTTGGATTAACAACCTCCCCAGTTGTAACCAAGTAAATCCCTGTGTGCCTCTTCTTTTCTGTGTTAATTTACTACTTTTATATTTTGCAAGTGTTAGTTTAAGAAAAGTCGAGAAGGGTTTCTTGTTATTTTTGCAGGTTATTCAACTCCCCTTCTAGCCGGCCACTGCGATCCAACAAAAGGGTGATCAACAGGTAAAAATTTTCGATGGTTATCAAACCAAGATACTTTCTGACTACAAGGTAAGGAAAATACATCAGAATCTGTCATGTAGTGTGAACAAGCTAATTTACCCATCATGCTCCATCCTGATATGCTGAAAAAATCACTGATCGTCCATAATAATGCAGCATGCAATCTGAAATTAGTTTTACTTGCAATATTATAAGTCATCAACCCTACATTTCATAAATCTTTTAATTTTGTAATTAGTGGTTGCAAGAAAACATCTATCTTCTCTTTGGGATTGGTTGGACCAGGAATAAGCACAATAAGGAACATAAATTCATCTTTCATGCACATCCATGGTGGTAAATTGTACGATGTTAATATAACTAGCCAGGATGAATATTGCTGTCCTGACTGACCAAATGGTTGAAATCTATCTATAGAAAATCTCAATCTCACATTACGTGGTTCCATTACAAACGAGGGAAATACAGTATCAAGATGTTTCTATGTAGAGAAATCACAAGGATGACACATAATTCCTCCTTCATGCTTATGTTCATGATGTCATGTCATGTGACAAGCTGTAGCGATAGATACATACAAGCGTTGAAGTCTAACATTTAAAGGAAAGTAATACATCACTTTCCAAGCAATATTTTTCTTCTTCTTCCCTGGTATGCGAGTACGATGCTTATAACGAGGGTGAGTACAGATTTTGCATTCATTCAGTTCGCTATCTTCATTCCAAAATATTATGCAGTTATTTACACAATAATCAATTTTCTCTACAGGTAAACCTAAACCTCTAACAAATTTCTTTATATTGTAAAAATTATCTGTTATTATGTTGTCAGCAGGAAGCAACTCTGACATCAATTGACATATATCATCGTAACATCTTTCAGAAAAATGATGTTCTGCTTTCATATTCAATAACCTTGCAGTAGCTGATAATTGCGAATGACCTGAGGGAATGTCTTCACACACTTCTCTTTCATTAGTCTTTAACATTTCATATAGTTGTTGGTATTCAGGTGTTGGTCTTTCATTTATATTGCAATAATCAACTGCGACATTAATTACATTGTGAACCATTGATTGCATTCCAATATCATAAGTTGATGAGTCACGCGTAGTAAAAGTTGTGTCAGATGATGAACCAATAGAAGGCCCAATTGGTTAATACAAATAAGGTCCTCGTACAGTACCAATTGTAGTAATTTGGCACAAAACTATTTCTACATATATGCATTTTTATAATATCTTCATCACGGAAAGCTCTATTTTGACATTTTTTTATAATTGCATGGATACTTTAATTCGACACCATTCATTTAAAACCTACAGAAAGACTCTTTTTTACCTCACTAATCGATTAGTGAGTCATACTAATCGATTAGGAAACCTCTAATCAATTGCGTCAATCGATTTCGGGACTTTCTATGCTATCACTAAAAGACTCTCAGTTGATTACCCTACCCTAATCGATTTGTTTGGCTAAATCGATTGTCCAATCGATTCTAACACCTACTATGATCACGATAAAGCTCCCAATTGATTACCATAATCGATTGGATCATGCTAAATCAATTAGTCTAATCGATTTAGCACCTTCATGTGCTTCAAAAGAAAGTCTTTCAATCGATTGAGTCAATTGATTGCCTAACCCTAAAACTCTAAACCAAAGTTTAAGATTCCTTTGTCCAACCCAAAAGTCATCTATGACTGGTTGGGACTTCTCGTTGCTTAATATTCGGTCAACCTTGACTAGCCATGATTTCTTCACTAAGTGTCCGGTCAACCTTTGACCCACTTTGACTTTTCCTTGTCATATTTCCGTTGGACTTTCCTTTGCCAACTTCCCAGCTAGGTCTTTCACTGCCCAGCCCCACTAGAACTTCCATTGCCTAATTTCCAATTACGACTTCCACTGCATAGCTCCACTAGAACTTCCACTTCCTCGTTCCCAACTAGGTGTTCACTACCAAGCCCCATTAGGACTTTCGTTGTCTAGTTCTCAACTAGGTCTTCCACTGCCTAGCCCCGCTAGGACTTCCACTGCCTAGCCCCGCTAGGACTTTCCGTTGCCTAACATTCAGTTAAGACTTTTCATTGTCTAATCTCCCGTTAGGGCTTCCTATTGTCTAACTTTCATTTAGGATTGTACCAGACAAATATTCAGTCCTCTTTTACTCTACTTAATTTCTCTCTCACATATTATCAAATATTAAAATTCAAACTCAAACAAATTGAAGATTAATTAAAATGATCAACTTTAATCCGAAGATAATTACACCTACAAACATTCTTCGGACAGAGGATTTCGAACTGCCAAACCTGAATTAGCGAACAGTTGGTTCAGAAACCATTTCGAGCTGTGATCAAACTGTCATATTAATATTAGATTAAGCTTAATTAAAATGATTTAACTAAGATTTTGGATATTTAACCTTTAATGTATCTGACATAATAGGATCCTTTAACGTTTCGCCTTTTGCTACAATAATAAGACCCTTTAATGTGTAAGACTGATTTCTATTTGTTTGATGAGCTAAAATAGAAAATACCATAGGATAATCGATAGATTATCTCTATAAATAAAGGTTGTTGTCCTCCAATCACGAGTCATTTTCTAATCTCTTCTAAATTCCATTGTCAACAGTGTTGAAAAAAAAGTCATACACGGATCCGGGTGCCTAATACGGCCGACCACAATTATTTATAAAAAGATAAATAAAAAAAACGTACTACAAAAAAAAAAAAAAAAAATCTCTCGGTTTCGTTAGAATGGACCCTTACGTAATTTGAATGTGGATAAACTTAATTTGACAATTTTATCCACGATGACCAACTCAGCCAACCTTTGTCAAAAGTACGGAAAGAACATGAAGAGGTCTCTTAAGGAAATCATGGTGATCTAGAAGGCCGACCGCAAGATATTAAATGTTCTAAATTCAGATATGCTTCTATATATTTATATATTTATTGATTAATTGAAAGATATATTGGAAAATGTTCCTTCCAAATGGCCTGTATCACCAATCCCTTAGTAAACAATGATCTTTTACATGAAAGAGGTTAGATATCCAATAAAATATTTTGTATCCACTAGTAATTAACTCCAAAAATATGGAAGATCTATGATTAGTGGAATTGACTCAAAAAATTTGAAAGATCTATGATTTTATATGTGATGGTTTAAGCAAAAGAATAATTATGTTCTTATTCTAACAACTAGCTCCTGTTACCACATCAAAGACTAGATTTTGTAATGGAACCTAACAAATTAAGACAACTAGACTATCAAAATAACCATCAAACTTGGCATCTAGTTCTCGCATAATTGGGACAGGGCAAAAAACATAGATATACTGTAATGATGCTTCTTCTCAAACACTATAACAGGCTAACTATGAAAATTCTATATTCATAACAGAAATTGATAAAACAAAAAAGGGCTACTATGGTGGTAGATTCTCACAAGTCCTCAACAAATGCTGATATAGTGAGGCAAATGCAATTTGAATTGGCTAGTAATTTATAGGACTCGCACCCTTCCCTTATCTTTGTGATCATCCCTGGTAGAATGAACTGTATCAAACTGTTTTGATTGAACGGAGTTGTGCACACTCGTAGCCAGGTGCTTCTTTCTCTTTAGTAGGCCTCCAGCAGCAGGATCGCCTAACGGTCCTGACCATGCAGTTGATGGTCCCTTTTGGTAGGGAAATATTGTGCTGAATGAAGCATCTGAATTATCAAACGAAGCATCCACATTATGGGAAGGGTCCAATTGATATCCAAGAGCGCCATCCTGGTGCGGAGGAGGGAATTTTTCGCTCTTGCTCTTTGCATTTGCATGAGTAAGAAGACGCATTTTCTGTTAATACCAAAAGTAGGTGTTAGGTTTAGATCGAGAATCCTTGCAAGGACGTAGTCATATGAATCACAACTAGAGAACTAGTGACAAAGTGACAATAACTGTTTGATTTTGATGAATAATTCAACTTTTAGATAATATTAATACGAAGTTTTAACTAATTTCATACCAATTTGCATCGTTGATGTAATGAAAGAAAATCCACTCAATACCAATAATGTATACTAACCCCAAAACATGAGATGCCAAATTTCAGAATACAACCTAGGCAAATTGGGGGGACAACTACAAGAAAATTAGCAACTGAGAAGACATCTAATGAGATTTTTCATGATAAGGACTAATAAATCAACATCAAGCAATGCTCTGTAACAAAATGGTACACGGCCAAAGAAACCAGACCCAAACATATAATATTGAACTGATTATGACAACCAGGTCTACTCGGACTCTTCCATTTCTGCTAAAAGAAGATTCCATTCACCATGTCTAGCTCCAAGGGAAAGGGATGTTTGGTAAGGAAGTGATTCTCTCCATTACAGTCTTAACAGGTAGGTTCTAACCATACTTACTTTTTTATCTAATTTTCAAACCTAAATTGCTCAACTTGTTCAAGGATGACCAGCTGCCACTATTTCACATGCAACTGTGCATAACCATTGTTTCAATGCTCTAAAAACAACTCAGGCAAGATGGTTGTTTTCATTTCTGGTTTCTCTTTTTACCTTGAGATGTAATACAAATAAGGAATTTATTTTTAAAAAAAAATAGCTTGAAAAAATTTAGCAGAACAGTTTATCAAGGAAATTTTAATTGGGTAACCATCTTGTTTAGACAATATCAACTTATTACAGCATTAACTGAGTGCTTTTTAGTATTATTTTTTTCGCAGAATATTTTAATTTATTTTTAATTTTGTTTGGATTGAAATTTTTAAAATGATATCAATCCCACATGTTAATCATCTTTTGCATAATAATATTCTTCTTTATGGGCTTATTTCTACGTGAGATTGTTCCATTTTGGTGCTAGTATCAGACCTAAACCATGATTCACCTTAATATCCTATTTTATTCTCTCTCCTACCTTTGGTGCCCAGATTCCTACTAGTTCTACCCTCACCATGACTTCTGCATCCTGCCCGTCTTCACTGTCACACACTCATGCAAGGATCCAGATCATACGATCTCCCTACCGCAATAATCATCAAGTTCCTTGTTCACCTAGCTCCCTTTTCCCCACAATCCTCATCATCCAACAAACACTGCTAGACTTGCCTTTCATCCGAATGTTGCTTTCCACAATCCTACCTGCACAATCCACTGAAGTGACACCCTCCCTGTGTGCCACCATCTCCATCTCCTGAAGAAGTCAATGGAATCAACCCCTCTTCTCTAAGGAAACTCTCTTGGCCTCCTATAAAACCTAGAGCAAGCATACCTTTTGCAGGCTTGCAAATTAGACCCACAGCAATTCCTTCTTGTTCTATGACACCAACACCAGCACATTTGTAGCAACCGATGATCTGATTTTCCTGCTTCCTACCACCTGCTTGATGGGCGAATAGGAAACCTCATGTCTGATTCATGTTGTCCACTACTTGAGTGAAGGTGCCCACCAAAAGTGCCCAAGTGTTCCTTTTTCGTTTCTCATATACAGCCTCTTCTGCCTAATTTATAATTGTGCCACATACAAACCTCTACCATGCAGAAGAAGTCACAACAGACCAGATCTATTGCCCAATTTTGGAGAAACACCAAGTTTGCTCACCTATGTACTATTTTCCCCACCAAATCCCTCCTCTTCAAGCCTATTTCAACATCTCTCTGCTTAGACCTAGTCTATGGAGATGGATACTCCCTCCACGATTTACTATCTTAGATCTGCACAGGAACCTCCAGCAAGCACTCAACTTTAGCTTTGTCTTCACCTCACACCATCAACAATCTCACCCATCTGCTGTCTGTTGGTCACTATGAATCCACCAGCAGCATATCGTGCTTTTTTACTTGATTGTAGGTAATCTCATCCTCGACATTATTATTTCTACATCCTATGGCTATTATGGAAATGCAAACATCACTTTCAGTTTCATTATTTTCTTAATCATTGAGAATGGCAAAATAAAGTCAAGACTTAATTCCTTGAGGAACATAAGGAAAATTAAGCTGAGAATAAAGTGAAAATTTAATTCCTTAAAGAAAAGAAGAAAAATTAAATTGCAATTATTCCTCATCATTTGAAGGGAATTAAAGAAGAATATCTGGAAACATTATGCTCCTTGAAGGTCAGACTCAGAAAGCTCATTGAAAAGGACATTCTAATTGAAGTTACAAACAATTTACCTAAGTCAACCTCTTAGTGAGAAAAAATAATTAAGAATTTAATGTTTAAACATTTTAGATTTTAAATAAGTTTAATTCAGTAGAGTCTTTGTTAGTTAAGGTAGTTTCTGATTTGATAGTTAGTAAATTGGGTATCTATTCTAAATTTGATCAAGTCTTAAAAAGGGTACCAATCTCCTCATGCCAATTATTTTTCTCACAACAATATTCCGAATTTTGTTCTTTGTGTAAGATTGCTAGATTTCACTAGAACTAAGAAGTATATTGTAGATAACTAAATAGGAGGGTCTGTTTATGTATGCCCACAACACCACAACAATGCAGTCGTATGTAACAAGGGACTTGCAAATGTAAAAGTACACTATAAGTAGAGGGTCAATTATTCATTATTCAGAGCATGTTACCATGACTTTCATTTAATTCATCTACAAATGTCTCAAACCAATATCAAGCTAAGGTCTCCATCATGGAACTTCTAATCAATCACATGCTGCTAAGACTAATTTTTCTGCTGTGGTTCCAGGGTGAGATTGGCCTTAGCATAAAGAGGATATTTATGTAAATATACCAAGTAGCTAAACTCAAGTAAAAAATATTTTTTACTTCTCAATATTCTGACAAATCCATTGTTGAGAAGCATTTCAAAATCAAGCTAAACATTCAACATTGAGTGTGCAAATTCTAAAGTTTTGGCGATCCACTTGGCTTGTAGTCCAGGATCTCGTATTGGACAAAGAGTCCATCAGCTCAGCAATGCCAACTTAAAGTCTAGAGAATGACTATGTTATACCCTGCTAAACTCATTATTTCATGTTTTTGCTTGAAAAGTGTAAGAGTATGGAAACTATCTTGGGTAACACAAACAACGATTGAAATGACATGCTAAAACTCAATAGAATAATAATAAACAATAAACAGAGTAGAACTGTAGGCTTTTGGCGTACATCAATATTTGCTTGGAGTTCAGCATTAGCTTCTGGAGCAGGAACTGCTCTAGGAGCTCGATCACGTGTGCGTATCTTTTGTGATCCATTGGCTTGGGCCTTTCCACCAGCAGCCCTCAACCTGCATTAGTAGATT
Source organism: Zingiber officinale (assembly GCF_018446385.1). Lineage (NCBI taxonomy): Eukaryota > Viridiplantae > Streptophyta > Magnoliopsida > Zingiberales > Zingiberaceae > Zingiber > Zingiber officinale. Next base: position 140,531,979 of record NC_055994.1, read on the forward strand.
CAATTACATCAAAAAATATTTGGAGGAATTATTTTTCAATATAATGGAAAAACTTATGATAGAAGATGATGGATGTGTGTGTTATAAGCATTCCTAGGCATATTCACAAAAAGCAAATGAAGGATTAGAGAATCATTTAGCAAATAAAATTTGTGTTCAAACTGTATAACTCATCACTAAATAATGAAAAAAAAATAGGTGCCATTAAGTTTTAAGCATCATCCTAGAGCAATCTCACTTGTTATTTAATAACTTAGACTAATTTTGTATGAAAGAACCTTCATTCTGCTCTTACAACCCATGCAAACAAAATAATACAGACACAACAAACATAGACCTCCTTTATTTCCTTGTAACAGAATACAATGACATGTTGTATGAAGATTTAATAAGATAATTTAAAGAAAGGTTGATGCATTGTGCTAAAATGCTGTAACCCACCAAAATGATGGTTTGTGTCAATCAAATACCTTCTGGCTTCTTCATCTCTCATTTTAGCATCCATCTCCTTGCTTGGAGGATATTTTGGAAGGCTCGAAGGATCACAAGCATACGGTTCTGTATTAAAAAACTAAAAGCAAATGGAAGAGGTCAGTTAGTGACATAGACAATCAATGTATAATAGAATTTTCAGTTGTGCAGAGAAACATAAGTGTAGTATTGTATTCCAAACAGACACTATGGGATGCATTGGCCCCAAACTGAATATTGGGTTCCAATCCCGGTTTAGATTTGGCAATTTGATCCTTCACAACTGAAATCCTAGTAAATGTAAGTTCTTTCATTTCAAACTTTCAGAGAAATTAATCAAGATAGAGAGAAGCTTTGCATTACCAACTGTTTGATGCTAATCAGGATGTTCTATCATTAGATGCAAAAAAGATTAAAAAAAAAAAAACTCTAGAAAGCACAACTACACTGCCCTTTCATCAATTTACAGAATTGTATTGTTGCTGCAAACTAGATAGCACATATGTCAAAAACATAAACATGTTGAGAATGCTAACCCTGATCGACAAGGATTGCTCTTTTTCCTAAATAATAATAATAGCAATAATAATAAAACCAGCTTCCATCTCTATCAGTTACCAACAGTGATTCCTATTCCTAAACAAAGAAACACTAAACAAAGGACATATGAGATGCTTAGCTGTTAAAGCACCTAAATTCATCAAATTGATGTTTCATCTAGAATACAGCCAGACTTTATATATCATGAGACTAACTTCAAAGTTCAAAGTATTAGTTCTTCTATGTTCAAAGCTTGAAGTATTAGCACTTCTATGTTCAAAGCTTGAAGTATTAGCACTTCTAAGTTGAAGTTCCATTTCTACTTTACATTCATATAAAAAACTCATCAAGTAAAGGCTTCATTTACCACACTTCTAATGTCGAACTAATCAACATCGTAACATTTACACAAACCAGCTGATGTTAAAACTGTTCATGATGCATTATTTCAATGATGCAAAAATCTAAGCCAAAAGATCAAGTTTTAAAACTACATGACATAAATAGACATTATTTGATTGCAACTAAAGATTGTGCAATGTGCTCAAACTCAAAGTAATCAAGAATAAAAAATTCATGTGCTTATGAAGCCATAAAGAATGCATGTGATAAGAGAAAAGCTAATTACAAATAAGAGATGTTACCTCACTATTTAAAGCAGCCGTAGCAGTTTGACGTTCAGCTGGATCTATTGCAAGAAGAGTTTCAACCAACAGCAAAGCTGATTGAGGGAAATCTTTAAATGATTCTCTAATGCAGCATTTATAAGGTTGTTGGGGTTTAAATATTGTAGCATGTGGTAGTTTTGACTTCTTCCAATAGTCTTCTGAAGGAGAGCCACATAGTTTGAAAATTTTATGCAACTGTTCAACCTGACGATCATATTTGATCTTAGAGAAGACTTACAACAATCTTTATGCTAAAATTAACTCCTAAGGATCAGACAAACCAAAAACTTGACATGCCATGGACGCATTAAACACAAGCAAATTCGAGGTTGAAATATGAACATGAATTTCCACACCCAAACACTTTACAAACTGGTTTCTTATTAATTCAAAGAAGTTACCCACCATACCATGAAGCTAATCAACTCATGCACTCTGCTCTCAGAAGCAGTATTTTATTTCATTGCAACTGTGTTTTGGTAAGTCATTTATGTACAGCTCAAAACTCCTACATTTTGGACATACAAATAGCTTACAGTGATACTAGAGGCATCTACTGCCATAAATTGTAGTCATCATTACAGTCTTAAAGTGATCCTGAACTATCTCACAATAAATAATTGCAACTCCAACCTAATTCAACATGTTAATACAGATTGGGCCTCCATTTTTCTTCTATGGTTGAGTGATCCAAGTGACCTTTTGTTGTTACTTGCTATAAGATTTCTTTCTCGTAAATACAGTAAGAACAATGTTAATTCTCTTTGATTGTATGAGTGTTCTTACAAAGTTTAACTGAGTGACTATAACTACGAGGGTGACAGTGCAACCATCATTAGTATCATGTCTACCCTTCAGCATAAGAATTCTTTTGTTCATAAATAATAATTTACTGAACAATGAATGGTCTATGTTCTTCAACAATTTATAGGATTTTTTTTTACAGATATAACAACCAAGGAACAATCTCCTTCAGTAATATAGAGAACCACACAAGGCTAATGAGCTTCATTGGGTACGAGTTCAAAGTGCCAAAACATACCTCAGTCCTCCCAGGCATAATAGGCTTTCCTGCCAGCAATTCTGCTAATATACATCCAGCACTCCATATGTCTACGCCAACAGCATAATCAGTGGCTCCAAGGAGCAGCTCAGGAGGGCGGTACCAAAGAGTGACTACCCTGCTTGTCATAGGATGCTTGCGATTAGGATCAAAGAAAGTAGCCAAACCAAAGTCCGCAATCTTGAGTAACCCCTCATTGTCGAGTAGAAGATTTGAGCCCTTAATGTCACGGTGCAGCACACCATTGTTGTGACAATGCTCCAATCCAGACAATAGCTGATGCATATAGCACTTCACCTGCGCAAAGCCAAAATTCAAACATGGAACTACAAAAAAAAGATCACGCTTTGATTAGAATCGAACCTGAGGTACTGTGAACTTGATGGTCGGACTGGATATAAGACCAGCGAGATCATGCTCCATGTACTCAAAGACCAAATATAAACTACAAGACAACCTGGAAGTGACCAAGCCCTCCAGCTTCACGACATTGGGATGATCCAAATGCCTCAATATAAGGATCTCTCTCGCCATAAATTTTACGCTCTCCGGCTCCATAATATCGAACCGGACCTTCTTCAAGGCCACTATTTTTCCCGTCAATGTGTCCCTAGCCTTGTAAACATTACTGTATGTTCCTTGCCCAATCTGAACAAGAAAAGAAATGGTCGCAATTAGTAATTAAACGAATAAAAAATGAAAGAAAAAAGGGACTAGAGGTTCACAGAGGAAATTTGCTCTTGCCTTGTCGATCTTTTCAAAGGAATCAGCCCGGCGGGGCGTCCATCCCTGGAGGGCCTCCCCGGCGGCGTGGGCAAGCCAGGGGGGCCAGCCGGCGGCGACCTGCTCGCCATGAAGATGCCCCGAGGGGTTGCTCAGCCTAGGGTCCGGCCTCGATCGACGCCTCCTTGACTGCCGCTCCCCAGCCGGCCGCTCTACCTGCTCCTTCTCCTCCTGCCGGGCGACAGCGTCAGGCGCATCGATGGAGGTCTCGACCCTAGGGAGGGAGGCTTGCGACTTGCGACCGGAGGCAAGGGGGGCAGTCGCGGCAGGTTTCTCCTTCTCCCGACCGCGGCTGCGGCTGCGGCGGCGGCTGAGGGAGGCCGGGGAGGGGGGAGTGGAGGCCTCCTTGGCTTGGACGCAGCCCATGGCTCAGCTTTCCGCCGCCATCCCAGGGTGGCGGGCTCGAGGGCGGGCAGATCGAAGCGCCGGCGAGAGAGGCGATCCGAGGATCCGCTACCGTGTCCACTGAAGGGATGGAGTCTCGGTGAAATGAGCGCGGTGACAGGAACTGAGGCGGTGAGATGTTTCGCCCAAGTGGCGTGCTGTAATGAAGAAGGAAGGGAGGAGAGAGAGAGAGAGGAAAAAGGCTAATAACGTTGAATTGAACTGATTATGCGGGAGAGAGAGAGAGAGAGAATAGTGCTGAACTGATTTACTGCATTTTATAGTTTATACTACAAAGGAAATTTGGACTTCCCTAATTCTCAATTTTTTTATACAAAATATTTAGTACAAATTTACGTGGCTATTTACGTGCACACTAACTGAATATAATTTAAGATTTCGTTTTGCTTAAATCTTTTCCATTTTAAAATCAATATAAAATATAAATGACAAAAAGACTAATTTAAAAGGACGTTTTTAAATATTCAAAAATACGGTCAATAATGGAGTTGGAATGGTTGAGTCACAAGGTCAATTAATTATATTTGATTATTTTTTTATAAAAATAAATTTTAAAAATGGGCGATTCTGAATTGTTTAATAAAAATATAGAAATTGTTTTTCAATCTCCTCTGAAGTTTTCTACCTTTTAATATATTCATTTCAATATTTAAAAATTATCCGAATACCTCTATAATTTTTGATCTTTTATCATTAAATGTATAATTATTGTCTTAATTCATTAAAACAATAATTGTGGTGGTGGGGTATAAAGAATAGAGAGAAACAAAATATGGGTATACTTTAAAATTAATCAAATTGTAAAATTCTTACAATTTAATTTAATTAATTAATAATATAGATAATTAATAATTAATTTTGATAAAATTTAAAATTAAATTATGCTAATATTTTTTTATATAATTTTTTTAAAAGATTTATTAATAATTTTCTTTAATTATTTTTTATAAAAAAATATATTGTCATAGCTCTCTTTAATTTCATATCTTAAATTGACAATACTAAAAGTTCAATAAATATCTATAACTTAGAAAGTATATCTTCCTCAATCTTTTGACTAAAATTAAGTATAATATCTATTTTTATTAATTTAATATCTAATATAAAAAATTAAATTATTTTTTTATAAACGAGAGTCTATTACAATAATTTACTGTTACATTTATTAAGTCCAATTTATAAGTTGAAATATTAATTTATATATATTTATATATTATATTATACATATAACATTTGAAAAGATGATTTATTTTTTATTTTAAAAAAAAAATTAAAAAAGTAACCTTCCTGGTGAAATGATTTGTTTTCATGCCTAGTAATACTTCAGACTACCATAAATAATGACACTTTGAGAATTGGCCCCTATCTAATCTAGATGGTAGATATATAGTTGCCACAATTACTATATATCTACTGATCCTGTCCAAAGGCTGAGTCGGACGGAGGCTGGTCGCGGTGGCCTGGTTGTTGACGGAAAGTCGTGGGCGATTCGGCTCCCACGGGTGGCTGACGCTGCTGCAGGACCCTGCACACACTCAGACGATCTCCCTCCCTCACGTTAGAGACCAGAACCTAGGGAAAAAGTCCCCGGATCAGGTCCTCCGACGCTCAAGTCAGGTCTTTTTTCCCCAGAAAAAGCAGAGAGACTAAAAACGAAAAGTTGTGGAAAAAGTGACGAGAGAGCGCGTACCCGCGTACGAGGAATTTCCTCCTTTTTATGCACCCGCCTTGCTTCCAGAACCTGCCATCCTGTCAGAAAACGTTAGACGCTGGACTTTGTCGTATATCCCCGACACCTGTCGTGCTGCTATTGGTCGTGAAGGCATCTTCTTGTTTAGGAACCTTCGTCTTTACACAGGGGTTTTGTCTCGTAGTGAAGGACATCTGTCAGGCTGCCATTGGTTATGAGAGCATCCTCTCGCTTAGGAACCTCCGCCTCCGCACATCTCCCTGGTATGCAATGATTACCCTTGACGGACAGTTGTGATCCTCCGACTCCTGCACAGCTTAGCTCGTCCTATTTATCGCGGTCTGCATCTACCTCACACCCCTCGACCAGATCTCGCCTCTATGCGTTACTTGTTAGTCGGGCTAACCCTGAACAACCCTGTCGATCACAGTCTGTATTCTGTACCCTGTATTTGCCGGCCCTCGACTGTAAGCCCGTAGATCGGGCTGTCTTTACACAGCCCTGTCGCTTCCGACCTGTGACTGGTGACTCGCACTTCCGGATCTTCGAGTCGCAGACCTGCAGACCGAGCCGTTTCTACACAGCCCTGCCGCTTCCGACCTTTGATTTGTGGCTTGCACTTCCGGGCCTTCGAGTCGCAGACCTGCAGACCGAGCCGTTTCTACACAGCCCTGCCGCTTCCGACCTTTGATTTGTGGCTTGCACTTCCGGGCCTTCGAGTCGCAGACAGCCCTGCCGCTTCCGACCTTTGATTTGTGGCTTGCACTTCCGGGCCTTCGAGTCGCAGACCTGCAGACCGAGCCGTCTCTGCAAAGCCCTGCCGCTTCCGACCTTTGATTTGTTTCCTGTCCCTCGACCATAGGCCTGCAGCTTGAGCTGCCTCTGCGCAACTTTGCCGATCCCGACCTGTACCCCAGGTTCCGCTTGCCGACTTCCTTTGTTTTCCCACGGCCTCGCCTGCTTGAACAACCAGTTTGCCTGACCTCTGCCTATTCCATAGGCTAGCCTTTTGACTGCCTAGTCAGCTTGACTATTTACCGCCACGTTCTCTTGACTTTTGACCGCTATATGGCCGTGACCTTTCTCACCCTTTCCTCTTGGGCCCCTCCACTGCTAACCGTATCATCTACCATCTATGCTACACATGGGACTTGATAGGGCAATTAAGCCAAATAAACCTATTGAGTTGGGTCAATCTGATTAGACAGATTCATTAGATTATGTAAATGAGATAAATTAATTGGGGCTAGTTGGACTAAATTGATCAATGAAGGTTGAGGTGGTTGAATCTAATTAGGCAATTATCATGGTGAATAAAGATATTTTAGCGTATCAAACCATTTTATTCGAGCAACCATCAAATATTAGAGGTCAATCTAGTCGATTGGAAGTTGAGAAATTAACTAGTAGTAAAAAGTAATTAGTTTATTTTAGGTGCTGCTCATAGTTTGTCCTGGAATTATGTGTAATTTTTTTTAACGATTAGTGATATAGTTATTTGATGTCCTATAATTACTTATGCTTGTGCAATCAACTAGTTAGAGGAGATTTCGCTCTCATAGGCTGAAATAGTTAGTACATGCATTAGGATTTGTTTTAATAAATTTGAGATCAATTCTCAGCGGTATAAAAAAATTCGTTAGATGTCTAACTTCTCTCATGCAAATAGTCACTGCGTTAGAGTAAAATGTCTCTTATAATTTATCTTCATATATTTTACTATAGAGCCGACGATACTAAACCACTTGAGATAAATGATATCACCTTGAGAATGCTTTAAATTACTCGTTGAGAGAGAAAAATATGTTCATTGGAGCCTTGCTTATATAAGCACTTGGGATTGTAAGGTTCCACGAGAATATTTTTAAAACTCCACAACAACATCTTCCCCAGCAGTACTGTTCAAATTGAGTTGTGGATTGATCGAAAGATTTGGTAGGTGACATAGAACAATCACATATAAAGGTACAGAGGATAATTTTCTTATCAATTTATAGACTACAAGGAATGGGATTGGCAGAACACCCCATGGTGGGACTAGCCCATGGCTTGTATTGGTGTAGTCTTCCTCCGTACTAATGTCAAAAGGACATAATAAAGTGTCCCGAGAAATGACACAGAAGTAGAGTATATTTTTAATTTTTTAAATATTTAAGAATTGAGTCTTAATTTCTATAAATTAATAGATGATTTTTTTAATAGATGATTAACTTAAGAATAGTGTATTGATAGACGATTTGCCGTAAGTATTTTTTAATTTATTTGAATAATCGATGAAATTTTTTTTATAGAATTTAAAATTAGTGGATGTACAAATATAAAAAGATAGAGCTGGTAGGGATGTGCCTTTTGTTTTTTGCAACATGCTCAAGTCAGGCCTTTCTTAAAATTTGCCCAACCACCTTTGCCCCCACTTTAGCTATCAATTGGGATTTTCCAACAAAGCTGTTTCGATGGAAGTGCTTTCACAAAAGTCTAGGAGTTGAAACCTTGACTCACTCAATCTTCTAGAATTGCTTTCAAATACTAGTGATACTTGAATTCTTCTCATCTCCGTAGCATCGCTTTGAAAGCCTCCACAGAAAAGTTCAAAGATATCGCACACAACGTTAACCCTTGGTATCAAAGTAGTCGGCAATCCTTCAATTATGACAAAGAGGTTTCGTCTTGCTTTCTCTACCAAGATGAGCCCTAGAGATCTTCTTAAAGCGACTTGGTTACGTTGAAAGAAACCGACCTATGGTATTCAACTTGCAAGGCACAAGGCTTGACAATTCAAGTCCAGGAAAGTTTAATTAATATACAGTTGTAGGTCATGTGGTCAATGAAGGCCATCTAGAACAATTGCAGTGCAGTTTGAACAACTAGATATATATAATTTCATTGTTAGGACTTAGGATATGCCGTACGATGACCAAATTTACTTGCCACAAGTCAGAATCCGTGAACAAAGTATTAATATGACAGTGTTCCTTCCTTCTTCCAGATAATGACATCAATGGCACTGTTCTTCCATTTTGGTACACAGATTATGAAAGTGAAGTTGAAGTGTTGATTTTCATTTCCACGTCTTAGAAAATTTATTAATTCCGAATATGTAATTGTTAATCAGGACGGGTCTAAATAATAATATAAAAAAACAAGAGGTGAATAAAAAAAAAAAATCTTTTTACGGGGCCAGAGTCCAGCAAAATACTTAGGATGTATTTAATTGAGGATTATTTTTAATCATGTTGGATATTGGAACTTTAAATGGACCAAAAATGATTTTGAAGAAGGAAGTCATCGATTGTTGAAAGTCGTAATTGACTTCAAAATTAAAATCTACGATTCGCCTAGATAGATTTAGACTATTAATTTGCTCAAAACCGATTAAGGGTGAATGAGAAATTAATGTTTAAAGTCGGCCCAAAATAACATTTATTATTCATTAATAAAGTGCATGGGAGAATAGTCCCACATCGAAAATTCTCGATGTGTATTCTCTACTTATTAATGAAGATGTATTAATGGATTTAACACAAAAATAAAAGGACAGGTGCTCCCTTAGCCCAGGGCGAGCAGGTGCTCGCACCTATGAGCCCGCCACCCGCAAGGTGCGCAATGGGCGCTTTATAGGCACACTTTGCAGCGTTGGATCGCAAAGAGTAACGATCTGACGGCATTCATCTCATCTCCAGAAGCTACCCAGGAATATTCACTCAATCCTCTCTTTTCTTCCTCAAGCATTCATCTCATCTTGTGCATTCAAGAGTCCAAGAAGTCTACTAGAAGGTTCGCTGGTCTCGGAAGTCGGAGTGCTACGATTCTGAGACGTTCGTCGTCGTTGTATCTTGGGAACGAATTGCAACAATCCGTTAAGCACCGTAGCGGAGCAATATCATTTACGGAGATAGTGTCGAACACTAGCCTCGACGATCAGTTTGCATACTCCATAAGCTACCCAGGAATAACAGTCGTAAACGATATTTCGTGCAAACTGATATGGATACCAACGACATTCCAACGGCCGTTCCGACCGCCACTCCGACAACCATTCCGCACAGAGAAAAGCCGGAGAAATTCACCGGAACCAACTTCAAAAGATGGCAGCAGAAGATGTTGTTTTATCTAACAACGCTAAACCTTGTACGGTTTTTGCACGAAGACACGCCAGCCGCTACGGCAGGTAGTAAGGCTGCTAGCGATGCGTGGTCTCACGGAGATTTTCTGTGCCGCAATTATATACTCAACGCCTTGGATAACACGTTATATAACGTATATTGTTCTCTGGAGACGGCGAAATCTTTGTGGGAATCCCTTGAGAAGAAATACAAGACCGAAAATGCTGGATTGAAGAAATTCATCGTCGGTCGGTTTCTGGATTTCAAGATGGTGGACTCAAAAAACGTCTCATCTCAAGTCCAAGATATGCAATTAATACTGCATGATCTGGACGCCGAATGCATGAAGCTGAACGAGACATTCGCAGTTGCTGCGGTAATTGAGAAGCTCCCTCCGTCATGGAAGGATTTCAAGAATTACCTAAAGCACAAACAAAAGGAGATAGGGCTGCAAGACCTGATCCTGAGTCTACGAATAGAGGAGGATAATCGAAAGTTATCCGACTCCAGAGGAACCAAGCGGACTATAGACGAAATGTCCAACCTGGTTGAGCCGAACGCTAAAAAGCCGAAGCAGTTCAAAAAGAAGGCTCAAGCAAAGAAGTTCAAAGGCTCCTGCTACAACTGTGGAAAGGCAGAACACCTGTCCAAGGACTGTAGACGCCCAAAGAAGCCAACCAAAGGGCCAAACGATGCTGTGAATCATGTCGCAACCTCTCTTGAGGACTTGGATCTCACTGCGGTTGTATTTGAAGCCAACTTGGTGGATACCAACCCGAAGCAGTGGTTCATTGATACTGGAGCAACTCGTCATATCTGTTCCGATAAGGCGATGTTCTCCAAGTATACTCCGATAAATGGCAGGAAGCTCTATATGGGTAATTCCACGACGTCGCCAATTGTTGGACTCGGAAAGGTTGTTCTGAAGATGACGTCCGGAAAGGAGCTAACACTCATTGATGTACTCCATGTTCCCGACATCAGTAAGAACTTAGTTTCTGGAGCGGCATTGGTCAAAGCCGGATTTAGGCTAGTGTTCCAGTCATACAACTTTGTACTTACGAAGAATGGTGTCTTCGTAGAAAAGGGGTACCTAGAAAAGGGTCTATTCAAAATGATTGTAATGCCTGTACTCCGAAATTTTGATGGTAATAAAATAAATGCTTCCAGCTATGTTGTTGAGTGTTTTAATTTATGACATGATCGACTCGAACATGTGCATAATTCTCTCAAACGTCTCGTCAAATTAAATTTATTACCAAATGTCAATGTTGACGGAACACACAAATGTGAAGTATGAGTGGAAGCGAAAATGACGAAACTACCTTTTCATTCGGTGGAAAGGACAACAACTCCTCTAGAGTTGATACATAGTGATCTATGTGACTTGAAATTTGTGCAAACTAGAGGAGGTAAAAAATATTTTATTACTTTTATCGATGACTGCACAAAGTTCTGTTATGTCTTTTCTTTTAAGAAGGAAAGACGAAGCCCTAGAGGCGTTCAGAACCTATAAAACAGAAGTTGAAAACCAACTTGACAAACGAATTAAAATAATTTGAAGCGATAGAGGTGGAGAATATGGTGCACCGTTTGATGAATTTTGTACAGAATCTGACATTATCCATCAAACAACGGCGCCTTACTCACCTCAATCAAACGGTGTTGCCGAACGTAAAAATCGAACACTAAAAGAAATGATGAATGCCTTGTTGATAAATTCAGGCTTACCTCAAAACTTGTGGGGGGAAACAATATTATCGGCAAATCACATTCTCAACAGAATCCCTCATAAGAAAAATGATAAAACTCCATATGAAGTATGGAAAGGCCGCGAGCCATCGTACAAATACCTGAAAGTGTGGGGGTGCTTGGCAAAGGTCGAAGTACCTAAACCGAAGCAAGTAAAGATCGGACCTAAAACGTTCGATGCGGTATTTGTCGGATATGCCCATAATAGTAGTGCATATCGTTTCCTAGTTCACAAATCAGACATTCCTGATATACATGTGGGAACAACCATAGAATCTCCGAATGCGATATTCTTTGAAAATGTATTCCCAAATAAAAAGGGAAACGTTGAAAGTGATAACAACGGAAGTTCAAACAAAAATGACGTTACCGAACTTAGCTGTTATAAAAGGACTATTGACGATCAAAGTGAAGAGCCACGTCGTAGCAAACGGGCTAGAGTTGAGAAATCATTCGGGCCAGATTTCATGACTTTCATGTCAGAAATGGAACCAAGAACATTAAGTGAAGCTCTCTCTAGACCCGATGCTCCAATGTGGAAAGAAGCTGTCAATAGTGAAATTGAGTCTATCATGAATAATCATACTTGGGAATTAGTAGACCTTCCTTCTAGTAATAAACCATTAGGTTGTAAGTGGATACTAAAACGTAAGTATAAAGCTGATGGATCAATTGACAAGTATAAGGTCAGACTTGTAGCCAAGGGGTACAAGTAAGAGGAAGACCTTAATTACTTCGATACATACTCACCGGTGACAAGGATTGCGTCCATACGAGTGCTAATAGCCATTGCAGCACTGTATGACCTTGAAATACATCAAATGGATGTTAAGACTGCGTTCTTAAATGGTGAGTTGGAAGAAGAAATTTATATGGAGCAACCCGAAGGATTCATGGCTCCTGGAAATGAGAAAAAGGTGTGTCGACTTGTTAAGTCGTTGTACGGACTTAAGCAAGCGCCTAAACAATGGCACGAAAAATTTGACAAAGTAATGCTGTCAAACGAATTCAGAATAAATGAATGTGACAAATGTATTTATGTCAAAAACACACCTGAAGGCTATGTAATTGTCTGTCTATACATAGACGACATGCTAATAATGGACAGTAATCATGATGTAATCATGACTACAAAGAAAATGTTGACCAGAAATTTTGATATGAAAGATATGGGTCAAGCAGATGTTATATTGGGAATTAAAATTCTCAGGACATCAGAAGGGATAGTTTTAACACAATCCTATTATGTAGAATCTGTATTAAAAAAATTCAATGCGTACGATCTCTCTACAGTGAAAACACCTATGGATCTAAGTCAACACTTAGTGAAAAACCATGGTGAGACCATATCGCAGTTGGAATATTCTCGGATAATAGGCAGATTGATGTATCTCACAAACTGCACACGTCTAGATATTGCCTGTACAGTCAACAAACTGAGTCGTTTTACGAGTAATCCAAACGACACCCATTGGAAAGCATTGATGCGAGTTCTAAGATATTTGAAATATACTATGAACTATGGATTACATTATGGAAAATATCCCGCTGTGTTGGAAGGATATTGTGATGCTAATTGGATATCAGATACAAAAGACTCCAAATCCACTAGTGGATATGTATTAACGATCGGTAGGGGAGCAGTATTTTGGAAATCCACTAAGCAGACTTGCATTGCTCGATCAACTATGGAATCCGAGTTTATAGCACTAGACAAAGCAGCTGAGGAAGCTGAATGGCTGCGGAATTTCTTGGAAGATATTCCGAGCTGGATGAAACCTGTGCCTGCCATACTAATCCACTGTGATAGTCAATCGACGATTGGAAGGACACAGAGTAATATGTATAATGGGAAGTCACGACATATACGTCGTAGACATAATACCATTAGGCAGTTGATCTCGAATGGAGTGATTGCAATCGACTATGTTAAGTCCAAAGATAATTTGGCAGATCCTCTAACGAAGGGGTTGAGTCGAGATCAAGTATACTGCTCATCAAGAGGAATGAGATTAAAAATCTACAACTGAAAACGACTGTAGCGGTAACCCAACCTTGTTGACTGGAGATCCCAAGATCTTGGTTCAATGGGACAACGAAGTTACAGAAGTTGTGGTCCAGCACATTAGATAGTTTATCTCTATCCCAATCCTAGGATGAATTTGTGCTGTCCTACCTCATGTAGTGAGGTTAAGCTTATGCTTTTAGTGACTTCTATACCTGATAAGGTGGAGTATGGTAGGATACTCTTGATAGAAGTGTCACCTATGTGAGTGTGAAGACAGGCCGCTTCAATGAAACACTCATGAATCCAAGATGGTATCCATGGCTCAAACGGAACCAACCATGAGAACCTAAAGTAGGTGAGATAGATCTCTGTGTGGGTGTTATTGTCTAAGTATACACCAACAACTGAGCAGTTCAAGACATCACTGCGCAGCCTAGTATACTCGATAGCATTTCACTACGGAAGGTTCAAAGCCACAAGCTACCTCTCCCGATGCAGTGACTTATCGATTGGACTCTTGTAAAGTGTCAGCATGCATACACGCATTGCATTAATTTCCATTCATGTGGGGGATTGTTGGATATTGGGGCCTTAAATGGACCAAAAACGATTTTGAGGAAGGAAGTCATCAATTGTTGAAAGTCGTAATTGACTTCAAAATTGAAATCTACGATTCGCGTAGATAGATTTAGACTATTAATTTGCTCAAAACCGATTAAGGGTGAATGAGAAATTAATGTTTAAAGTCGGCCTAAAATAACATTTATTATTCATTAATAAAGTGCATGAGAGAATAGTCCCACATCAGAAATTCTCGATGTGTATTCTCTACTTATTAATGAAGATGTGTTAATGGAGTTAACACAAAAATAAAAGGACAGGTGCTCCCTTAGCCCAGGGCGAGCAGGTGCTCGCACCTGTGAGCCCGCCACGTGCGCACGTGCGCAATGGGCGCTTTGTAGGCGCACTTTGCACGTACGCATCGTCGCGAGGAGCATTGAGGAGCTTAAATTTATGCTCCAGGTGACATTGCAGTGCCTACGTGGCACTCGGGTGACGTGTCAAGCTCGTACCTGACGTGACAGCACCTATGCGGCATCCTCGTGGGCAAAGGGAGATGACTGGACAGTTGACTTAGGGAATGGATGGCTACCGTTGATCAACGTTGATCAAATAGGTATGATGGATCGCTTGTGATGTGCTCTAGAGCGTTGGATCGCAAAGAGTAATGATCTGACGGCTTGGGATGAGACTTGATCTGAAGCATCGAATCAATGGATTCAGATCCGATGGCCGATGACAATAGGCGGGATCTGAGGGTCACAACTCCTCAGATCTGATGGATGAGATTGAAGTGGGATTGGTGAAGGGTTACAACCCTTCAGAATGGATGATCTAGATTGATCCAGCCCAAGGAACACATCCACTCACCCAAAGGACACTCAACCTCTTCTTTCAGTATAAATAGAACCCTCCAGATGATGGAATATTCACTCAATCCTCTCTTCTCTTCCTCAAGCATTCATCTCATCTTGTGCATTCAAGAGTCCAAGAAGTCTACTAGAAGGTTCGCTGGTCTCGGAAGTCGGAGTGCTACGATTCCGAGACGTTCGTCGTCGTTGTATCTTGGGAACGAATTGCAACAATCCGTTAAGCACCGTAGCGGAGCAATATCGTTTACGGAGATAGTGTCAAACACTAGTCTCGACGATCAGTTTGCATACTCCAGAAGCTACCCAGGAATAACAAATCATTTTAGTTATCTATTTAAGGTTATCAATAAAAATCTTATTTGATTTAAGTAATCCGTAATTTCTAAGTAATGATACATATCCGATACCTTAGCAAAAGGAACATATAATCCTGAATTAAAAAATCTTGAAAAAATAAAGTTTTTCATGATTCTGAAGTTTTACACAAAGCTCCCATCAATATAAAATTTGAAAGAAAATTTTAATTATATTGAATCAATTATACTCAGTCTTATATTATATTTTGTAAGAGACTTTGATTCAAATTTATAGTCTCAATATCATAATAATTTACTGTTACATTAAGATTTCCCGGCGTAAGTTAAAAATATGTTGCAAGAGATTTCTTTGCAGAAGCTTCCAGATAAATCTTTAAAAAACCACTAGCATTATGATTTTGATCAACTGCTTGTGTTCCACCTGGCGGTTAATTTTCAAAACTTTGAATTAGTTTTTGAAACGGTCAAAATTGTAATATATGAATATTTTATTATGGATCCGACGATAATTAATTAGTGGATTAAAGATTGCCTCTACGTGTTGACACAATTAATGTTTATACGTGGTATTATTGTAATAAGTCATGGGATAGATTTCGAATGCGTACGAAATTGAAGACCAAACTCATGCCGTGAGTAATGGTGTAACGGATATATCTTTTAAGAATTAATTAAATATTTAAGGATCAAATCTCATGTGGAATTTTTTGGAACAGGATTGATCACTTTCAAATAAATTAGTTGGGCTAAAAATCTAAATAATTAAATTAAAAAACAAAGAGACAGAGAAATTGAAGACCAAACTAAATCATTACACCATTTAATTGAATTGACAATTTCTACCTTGTTGAAAATTCAAGCTAAAGCATATCAAATCAACATGAATTGATTAACTAGTAAAGTACTCGTCTTAGAATTGAGTTAAGCATGAATTTATTAAATATATATCATCATAAATTTACCGCCGGCGTTTAATCTTCAAAATGACTGAGATCGCTAAATATTTTAGAAATATCCAAATAAATTTTCAAAACTTTAAAAAACATAGAAGAATATTTCAATTTTTTTCAAAATAAATTATTAATTTTTTTGTTTTAATCATCAATGATCTTATAAATATATAAAAAAACTCAAAGAATTAGAAAAATTCTACAAATTAAAAAAGGAATTCCTAAAATTCTAAGAAATTCAAAATAATGGTTTTCTTATCTCTAAATCATTTAATGATATGTTTTCTTTCCATATTTTTTTGTTGATGTATTCAACATCATCAAAATTAGATGCTTCAAATATTGTTATTGAGTCATGATTATTAATATTTTTAATGATGCTTTAAATATGTACTATGACATTGTCAAACTATCTCTATGGGGTGTACAATTAGTCAGAGGGTGACATATTTATTATAATTATATATGGATCAATTTTCGACGAGCACATGCCCTTAGAAAAGACTCCTCCCCCCTATGTTTGACTAAGTCTTAAGGGAATAATAAAAAGTGGTCGTTTGTTGTTGTATATAACTATAAAGTTCAGTTTACAAATAACAAATATACTAAATACATAAAAAAAATAAAAAATATATTATATCAATAAAAAGTTAATAAATATTTAAAATAATTACATAAACATTACTCATCTAGCTGTTTTAAAGGTAAAAATATTTATCAAATCTCTACACAATTCAATTGTTGGACTATTTCTTTCTTGATTGACAATATTACTAGTTCATTTAGTCTATCCTGTGATATTGTTGATTGAAGATAATTTTTAATTAACTTAAACTTTGAGAAATTTCTTTCTGTCGATGCAATTGTTACTAGTATAGTTAACCAAATCTTATAGGCAATATAAATATTTGGGAATAAATCATTCAGTTTTGCAAGACATGCTTATCAATTGCTCTTTTTTCATTTGTTAAATGACATCTTACGACTATCAACTCTGAACATAACTCATCACCATTAATGTTGGAACGTCCATTGTGACTCAAAAATTATTGAAGTTCCATACAAGACTTCATCAAGCCACTTAAAAACTCATTCTTTAACTTCTCCAAATTTAATACAAACCTAAAAACATCTTGATATTGTTTAAATTGTTCAAACCAAACTTGATAAATTATGAATAAAAAATATTCAACTATAAAAGATTCTTCACCTGATTGTGTCATATCATCATTGTCACTTTCATCAAATTATTTCTTTTTTTTCGAATGATCCTTTTTTTTCAAAATTAGATTCAATCCCCATTTCACTTGTCATTTGTATAGCTTCATTCATGGAACTAGTACATCCGTCTTCTCTAAACTCATCAATAAGTCCTTGTAAGAGTTTGATTGCAATATCAATATTTATATCTTCATATTGTATAAACTTACCCATAGTATTTATTGCTCGTAACAAGTTATATCAGATTATCATTCCAAACAAGAACTCAAAATTCTCAAGATCATATAGTGCTAAGGTCTCAGCATCACTCTTTGTTTTAGAATCTTTAGCAACTTCAGGTCAAGTCAAGTAAAACATCTCTTATATGGACAATTTTCTCTTTTATGACTTTCACACTTTAAACATGGCTTTCCCAACGGGTATGTGATAATGACTTAACAGTCAAACTAGGCAACTTATCTTTAAAAAATTTTAATCTCTTTGTAGAGGAAGAAAACAATGTGCAGATGCGTTGCACCACTCCAAAGAAGGATTAGCTTTAGGACAACCTTTCACCTTATCAACTAAGGCCAAATTAAGACTATGACAACCACTTGGTGTGTAAAAAGCTCTAGGATTTATGTCAAGCAATCTTTTTTGTACACTTTTGTGTCTTTCACTCGTGTTAGAGCCATTGTCATACCTTTGTCCTCTTATGTCATCAATGTCAAGCCCAACTTTAGTTAGCATATTCAAAAGTTCGCTTGATAACCCAAGACTTGATGTGTCATCCACCTTCAAAACTCAAGTCAATATTCTTCTATTTTTGGTGTGTCTATCAATCATCTAAGCATCATAGCACTAGGTGCATTTGTTCTTGTTGACTTGCATTTGGAGTATAATCAAGTATTATAGAAAAATATTTTGCATGTTTAACTTTTGCAATGATTGTCCTTTTCACTTCATTTGTCAAAGTCTCTGTCAATTTATTCTGAATTTTGGGACTAAAATATGCATACTGAGATTCTCTTGCTTCACAATGTTGAACATGCTCCTCCATCATTGGATCAAACTCAACAACCATTTCTATCATTTGTAAAAATAGCCTATTATTCTTGACACAAAGTTTCTCATCATCCTCACGAAAGGCCAAAGTATTTTTAGCAAGTGTTTTTCAATGGAGGTTATTCTTGTTAACACGCGCCTTCAATGTTGTCTTTCTTTATTGATTTAAAGTTACATATTGTAATCAATTGTTTGATTTTTTTTAACCTCTTTTCTAATTCAACCCAAGCAATCATACAATGCATATGGTCTCTACTAGCTTCATGCTGTTTAAGACTTCTATGCATATTACGCCAGTTTTTTTATCAATCATTATCCAAATTTCCCATTCTACTCATTATTTGTTTAGTCTTGAACAACTTACAACAAAAGTAAAATATTTTATCCAATGAAATAAAATATACAAGCTATCTTCTATCTAATGCTTGTCCATTTGCTATTACCTATGTATAATGTGATGAATCCAAATGCCTATTGTTACTATCCTTAGGAAACAAAAAGTCATCCATTCTTTTTAAACTCATTTCTATTAAGTAATCTCTCAGATTTTAACGGATGTTATTTCAATTTCCAAGATCCTCCAAATTCAGAGTAGAATTTAATTATTCATGTTGAGAGTCTTCTTCTAAGTTTTTATTTGACTCAACCAAATTGATAGTCTCAGACTCTCAGCCAATTCTTCATTTCATTGTGACTTTATTTTTCAATCATCAAATTATCCCCTAATTCTTCTCTTTCTATTATGCTACTTCTAATAAAATATTTGTTGATATTACCGGCTTGACTTTGAATTAATGTCTCTTCCCTTTGTTTTTTTTTTCTTTTGAGCTCTAGACAAATATTTAGGAAGCATTTTCAATGTTCTTTTATTATACCCGCAAGTTATTAAAAAAAAATATAACTCAATAATTCATAATGAAATTAATTCAAAATTTACATTTATAAACATAAATTGACTTATCAAGAGAACTCAATATATTGTCTTCTTCTTGATGCCACATTAAACTACGATTTGTATATATCTATTAAAAAACTAATTGGGATAAAACTATACAGAAAGCCAGGAACCTAGATAGACAAAACTAAACTAATTGGGATAAAATTATACAGAAAGCCAGGAACCTAGATAATCAAGTTTTGTCGCTACTTCAATCTAACAACAACTTGTATGCACATCCAAAAAAAACATTGCAATAATAATATCATACTGAAAATAACAATTTTATTGGATCATTTGAAATTCATAGAAAACCTATAAATATCCTAAACAACAACTTCATTCAGAACAGAAGATTCAACACCACAACATGACATGCTATCAATCAATCCAAGTCTAAAACCCTTATGTTATGCGAGCAACAATATTTCACTTAACCCATCCCTTTCTCTATTTTCTTATGTAAGTCAAATCACTTATAATATCTAATATAATATAACCGTGATGTTATCTTCCAACATGTTAAATCTTTATAACAGAAGCTTAAGACAATGATTATAATCAAAAGGGTAGCATACCGCGAGCAATAAATACCTACTCCGTGACAACTTTGTAAAGAACTGCAACTACAAAACAACTACAAGCCTGTTTGATCATAATTCTTTCAATATCATGCAAAAAAGGATTCATAAAATACAACAAATAAGTAAATACAGTTATCCTGAATTAAAAAAAAAGGAGACTTATCACCTGCTAGATACAATTTTTGAATCAAAATACCAAAAGATCAAATGCACAATAACAGAATGGCTGGTTTGTTACTCTGTTGCATATTTTAAAAAAAGATTTAAGAAGGAATTGTGGGTCTCCGTGGGTATTTTGATGTGATCAACCAAGTTTGTTAGGTCCTTCTTTATGTTTGATCCTTGTGTCTGAGTGTGCAGGAGCTTAGGAGCGTAGGAAGTCGAGCGGAAGACGCAGCTAGCGAGAAGGATGACACGGGAAGGGAACCGACGGGCTCCGTGCGTCCGAAGGACGAGAGAGCTGCGGAAGAGTACTCCAGTGGACGAGAAGAACGTGCGCTACGTTCGAGGGATGAAAAGCCGGACGGAAGCTTGCTCGAGGAGAAGGCCGGAAATTGGGTTCGGGTGAGCCCTATTTCGGTTGGTCGGAATCACCCAAAAGAACGAGACTTCGGAAGACGAAGCAAAGAAGCAAGCAAGCTGGAAAAGCTGCCAGCCAGCTTGGAGGCGCCTCCATCAGGCTTGGAGGCGCCTCCAGCTTGAAGGCGCCTTCAATGTGGTTGGAGGCGCCTCCAAGCTGGTCAAAACTGCCGTTGAGCTGCGGATAGAGTTCTATCTGCTGAACGAGTTGGAGGCACCTTGAACCTTGTTGGAGGCGTCTTGGACCCTCGGAATATAACTTCCAGGAGCTATATAAAGACCCCTGGAATTAGGAAATAATCATTCAACTCATTATTAAATTTCCTAGCAACTGTTGAGCTTTCTAAGTGTGTAAAAGGCTTCTCCGCCTTCAGAGAAGGAGTTTTCTTACTGTGTTTTTCATCGCCTTGGATTAACAACTGTCTTGGTTGTAACCAAGTTAATTCCGAGTCTTCTCTATTTCTTTTTACTTAATTGTTTTATTTTATTATTGCTTTATTTCAAGATAACTTGGTCTAACAAATATAAAACACTTTTTAAGAACTTAAAACAACCTTTAAAAATTCGACACTGAAAAATAATTTAGACTCTAACCTTTAATATGCATCAGTGCCACATCTATGCTCACTTTCCTCTTCAAAAAGGTATCCTAGTGTCGGCCCCAAAGATATGGAGGGAGGTTCATGTAGATACATAGGTCATAGGCACATGGCGGGATAATCCCCAAGTCGTCAGTTCCTGAGAATCGACCCCTGGCCATTACGCCAGAGATACCATGCGTCCACCGTCTGCGCTACGTCCTGGGGACGCTCACTTTCCTCTTCAAGCTTTTACATTTTCTTGTTACTTTTAGACTGCGCTCAACCAAGTTGCCAAATATTTGTTCACATGAAGTTTCTTATCGCCATGCAATTGAGACAGACATCATTGTCATTTATCCTGGAACATTTTTGGTTGTAAAAGGGGAAATTTTGCCAAATATTTAGTTCTTCCTTCCCAGTCAATTTTTTGCCACTTGTCAAACATGATAGATGATTTTTTCTCATGCAGTATTGCTCTCTAACTGGTTCAGCATTTTGTTTAATGAAAGACATTTGATTTTGTTTGCTTCATAAGACTTCCAAATACATGATTTCTCAATCATACTAGTACATCAATTTATTCTTATGGCTTAATAGAGGCTTTCATCCAATTGCTTATTGCTCTAAGGAGATGAGGCATTAAAAGCTTGTATATTTGTTGGATATTTTACTGAAGTCACACCTTGATTGATTTGCATAAAAGCGCTAGAGCTTGTGCATGCAAAGACAGTTTCTTGATAAAACAGTGAATTATATTACACTGAGCATATTTATCAATATTCTATTATTATTGCAGGGCTTCTTCTGTAGATGTATCTGACGGTTATGGATTTATTGGCACACATGATGGTGTCTTGTACAAGTGGGGATTATCAACCGGAAAGAAATTGTCAAATTTGCTCCGAGTCCAGTGTAAGTGATTATTTGTTTGAAATTCGTTAAAGTTCTTGGTATTTATCATTGGGTTAGTATCTGCAAATTTTCACCTATTAATCCATATTTTGCAAAATGCCTTCACCTTATCATTTGTTTTTCTTCTGTGACTATATATTAGCGGGGAGCATTATGTGCACAGCAGTGGACTCCAAGTCTGGTGTAGTGGCGGTTGCTGATGAGAAATGTCAGTTGCTGATTTTAAGGCAGAAGATAACGTGAAACTGCTCAAAATTCAAAAGATTAATGATCGTCAGTGTAATGCGGACTGGTGCAGTTGATGCACTTTTTCACTAGCCTTTATGATGGTTCAACAAAAATGCTTTATTTCAACAGATACTTCCAAATTAATTACATGGATAAAAAAAATAAAGAATTGTAATTAATTATATTGCTTAATTGACAAATGTGTCTCAGGTACAACAACGTTTTTAATGTTCATCTTGAGGATCTAGCTAATAATAAGAAAAAATGTTGATGTATTCAGTGTGGCTCTGACTCGGGAAATCTTGCTAGCTACTGAGGAGATCCTCCTCTTCGACCTCGGCGTCGATCATTCCATCATCTTGTGTCGAAGGGATCACTGTGAGGAGGTCCTCCTCGAGATCGGCAGCGAATTCTTCGACCTCGGCGTCGGTCACCCCATCATCTTGTGTCGAAGGGATCACTCTGAGGAGGTCCTTAAGATCGGCTTCGTAAGCTTGGAGTGCAGCATCTGTCATCAGATCATCCGAACAGATCTCGCTGAGGAAGTCCTCGATCTCGGCCAACTGGTCATGCTGCTGCAGCGGACGCATCTCCGAAATGTCCTCCTCGAGATCGGCGGCGAATTCTTCGACCTCGGCGTCGGTCGTCCCATCATCTTGTGTCGAAGGGATCACTCTGAGGAGGTCCTTAAGATCGGCTTCGTAAGCTTGGGCTGCAGCATCTGTCATCATATCATCCGAACAGGTGTCGTTGAGGAAGTCCTCGATCTCGGCCAACTGGTCATGCTGCTGCAGTGGACGCATCTCCGACATAGTCTGAGTCATCTGTGGAATCGGAAAATCGTCTGGCTGCTGCGCTGTCATCGTCGTCAACTGAGGCATCTGGTGCCAATATTGCTGCTCCAGCGGTGGCTGATAGCTGGCGGCGGAAAATTGAGCCTCGTTGATCTCCTGAATGTCGCGTTCGATCTGAGCCCAATGCTGCTGCAGTAGATGAATGTAGCCGACGCATCCAAACTCAGGGTTGCGTATGCGGGCCTCCGCCTCGAACGCCATCGACTCCGCCTTCCTCGTGCGCTGTTCGACTGGTGCGCTCTCTAGAATCTTCTTGATATTGTTGCACGAGTAGACTTGACTGATGTAGCCGAACGACGGGCTGGCCGCTGGGAAATACGGCGCGAATATGCAATTCGGCAAACATCTGTGATGCATGTGATTGCACGCCGCACACCCTGCCGTCTGAGTCTTCTGCTGGCCCATTTCTAACGGCTGAGGGTTGGATGGGAGGGGTTCACGGAAACGGACGGAGGCTGGGACAGCGGCAGCGGCGACCGGTCGGACGGCGAGGCTGGGACAGCGGCAGCGGCGACCGGGCGGACGGCGGCGACAGGTCGGACGGCCGACAAACCTAGGGGCGCGGGAAGAAAAGCAGTTCAGTGAATAAACAATTTCTAACGATATAGATAGATATATATATATATATCGAGTTATGATATCCTGCGCGTCGGCGCGACTGCGCGCGCAGGATATCAGCTGCATTCCTGTTATTTTATTTTATTTTTTTATTTAAAAAAACAATATTTCTTTAAATATAAATCTTAAATATATTATTATATTCTGTAAACAAATTATTATACCCATTATATCCGTAAATGTCTCATTTTTATTTTTATTTTAATTTCTCTTTTGACTGAAGATTATAATTTAATTGAAAAGTCTGAACCTAGATATAAAATTTTTAAAAAATTTTAAATATAAATTCTAAATATATTACTATACCCTGTAAATATATTATTATATCCAATAAATATATTATTAAAATCCGTAAATATCTATTTTTTTTTTCATTTTTTATTTTTCATTTTTCTTTTGACGGAACATTATAACCCAATTGAAAAATTTAAATCCTAGAGATAAAATTTTTAAATATAAATTCTAAAATACACTATTATATCCAGTAAATATATTACTATATCCATAAATGTCTAAATTTATTTTATTTTTAATTTTTATTTTATTTAAATACTATAATTTAATTAGAAAATCTGAACCTAGATATAAAATCTTAAAATTTTTTAGTTTGAATAATATAATTTAATTGGGAATTGGGAAGTCTAAATTATAGGGATAGAAAGTTTAAAAAATATATATATATTAAAAAAAAACTGATACGTTGGGTGATGCACTGTAGGTATAGTGTGTGTATATATATATACACGCGTTTTATGTGTAATATAATAATATATATATAAATTATTTAGGTATTTGAAAATCTGAATTATTCAAAACCAAGAATTAATTATTTTGCTAAAATTCGTCAGATCCATGCAATAGTGCAATAATGCAAGGGTGACGGGTGACGCTAGAGAATCCCAGCAATAAACTACTGTAACGAGCTTCCCTATATAAAAAAAAAAATATTTTAAATTAATATTATACTTATCTTAGTAAAAGAAACTAAGAAAAGTATATTTTTTAATATCGTCGACCTAAAATATTTATAGAAATTTTTTTGATCATAGTGTCGTCAATTCTAAGATGTGGGACTAAAAAAATTTATAATTTTTTATATAAAACAACCAGAGAAAATTAATGATGATAAAAATTCATAATAATACGTCATAGCTGAGTCTCGAACTCTAGATCACTGATTGTTTGCCTTGTGAAATTACTAATAAACCTTGGAATTATTTTTAGTGTGAATAGAAAAAAGGACAGTAACACAAATTTATTTTAGACTTCACCAAAGTTAGTTAGTAAAGGGGGGGAGAGATTTTTAATAAAATAGTAAGATATATATATATATATATATAATTTGTTTTATAAAAATAAAAATAGTATTAAAATTAGGTGAAAAATAAGATAATTTGAAAACATATAATTTCTATTTAAAATTTAATGGAAAATTAAGAGAGAAAAAAAATTTAATTTTAAATTTATATAAATTAGAGATAGATTTTTTTAAATGAAACTAAATTCGTTTCAGTTTTATATAAATTAGTGATAGATTTATTATATAATTGATAATACATTTATAAAATATAATATTTTAAAAGCAATTTAAGATACAATTTAAAATTAATTTGAGATTAAATTGTATATAAATTAAAAAATAGATGATAAAGTAAAGTTGAGGTCCTATGATTTTTGTAAAAAAAAAATCTATTTAAAATTTAATTTAAATTTGAGATAAAAAATCTGTTTATTTGTCATGAGAATACAAATTTAAGAACATAATCTCTAAAAGAATTTAAGACTATGAAAATAAATTAAATAATATTTCATATAAATTTATAAAAAAAATAATGAATAAATATAAATTATTTTATTTTCCTTTTAAATTTGTTAATGTGGATATTTTTTAAGATAGTCTTACAAGTATGTTATAATTATAATTATAAGAAATTATTATTTTAAATTAAAAAAGAATCATATTAGACTATTTTAAAGTCATAATTTTAACTTAGAGTATCAAGCTTGTATTGTCCTATTATTTATTCAAAGATATCTTGTGTTATCCTCGGTGCTACGGTGTAGTGATTAGGTCCTTTAAATAATTAATCAGATATTTATGTTTCAAATTTTAACTGTGACATTTTGGTAAGATTTTTTTCGGATGAAATTTAAGAACGTTGACCATTTCGTCTGGCTGCTTATGACTGCATCGGAAAATCGTCTGGCTGCTCATGATATGACTGCGCTGCCATCGTCATCAACTGCGGCATCTTATGCCAATATTGCTGCTCCAGTGGTGGCTGATAACCGGCGGCGGAAAATTGAGCCTATCTCCTGAACGTTGCGTTCGATCTGAGCGAAATGCTATTGCAATAGATAATGTAGCCGACGCATCCAAGCTTGGATTACGTATGCGGGCCTACTTTTGTGCAGTTAGACAAAATATAGGTATATATAATAATATAAAGAGAAAGAGAGAATTATATATAATAATAATAATAATAATAATAATAATAATAATAATATATATATATATATATATATTGTTTTAAAAAAAATAAAAATAGTATTAAAATTAAGTGAAAAAATAAGATAATTTGAAAACATATAATTTATGTTTAAAATTTTATTTAAAATTTGATGGAAAATTAAGACAGAAAAAAAAATTAATTTTAAATTTATATAAATTAGAGTAAAGGTGAGTATTCGGTTAATTCGATCCATAAATTAATCGAATTAATCAAAACCGATTTAGTGTTGGCTAACCGAATCAAATCAAAATTTTATTAAAACTGAATTAACCAAATTAGTTATTCTAGTTAACACCAAATTAACTAAATTTGTTTAAAATAACAATAAAAAAATTTATACAAAATTAATATCAAATTAATCGAATGCTCATTTCTAAATTAGAGACAGATTTTTAAAAATGAAACTAAATTCGTTTCAGTTTTATATAAATTAATGATAGATTTATTATATAATTGATAATACATTTATAAAATATAATATTTTAAAAGCAATTTAAGATACAATTTAAAATTAATTTGAGATTAAATTGTATATAAATTAAAAAACAGATTATAAAGTAAAGTTGAGGTCCTATGATTTCTGTAAAAAAAAAATCTATTTAAAATTTAATTTAAATTTGAGATAAAAAAAATCTGTTTTTCATAGATTTGTGAATACAAATTTAAGAACATAATTTCTAAAAGAATTTAAGACAAAGAGGGTGTTCGGCTAACTTATTAGAAACATCTTATGTCATATAGTTTATAAGTTGTTTTAGGAGTTTATAAATTGTTAGATCTTATTTTAAAAATAAGTTATTAAAGTGTTTGAGTGAATTTATTACAATCAACTTAATAATATTGATGTGTTTGGTATTATAAGATCTTTTTATTAATAAAATTACCAAAAACGGTATACTACTATTAATAGAGTAGTAGCCAGTGACGACCGGTCGGAGGGAGGCAGCATCGACGGGTCGAACGGTAGCGGCAGCAGCGACGACGGCGACGGACGACAGCGGCGACAAACCTAGAGGAGCGACAAAAACCTAAGCGGGGGCGTGGGAAGAAAACCAGTTAAGAGAATAAAAATTTTGACGGGACAGATATATATATATATATATATATATATATATATATATATATATATACTAGTGTGATCGTACACACGCGTTGCGTGTTTAATATAATAATATATAAATTATTTGGGTCTTTGAAAATCTGAATTGCTTGGATTTTCTAGTGTCACACTTATGAATAAAGAATTAATTATTTGGGTAAGATTCGTCAGACCCATGCAATAGTGACGCTAGAGAATCCCGTAACGGGCTTCCTTATGAAAAAAATTATTTTAATTTAATATTATACTTGTCTTAGTAAAAAAAACTAAGAAAAGTATATTTTTTAACATCGTCGACCTAAAATATTTATAGAAGTTTCTTTGATTATAGTGTTGTCAATTCTAAAATATGAGACTAAAGATAACTATATTTTTTTATATAAAACAACCAGAGAAAATTAATGATGAGAAAAATTCATAATAATACGCTGTAGCTGAGTCTTGAACTCTAGATCACTGATTGTTTCGCTTGTGGAATTACTAATAAACTTTGGAATTATTTTTAGTGTGAATAGAAAAAAGGACATTAACGTAAATGTATTTTAGGCTTCACCAAAGATGTGACACTGATGCAGATTAAAGGTTAGAGTTTAAATTATTTTTCAGTGTCGAATTTTTAAAGGTTGTTTTAAGTTCTTAAAAAGTGTTTTATATTTGTTAGACCAAGTTACCTTGAAATAAAACAACAATAAAATAAAACAATTAAGCAAAAAGAAATAGAGAAGACCCGGAATTAACTTGGTTACAACCAAGACAGTTATTAATCTA
The DNA here is from genome assembly GCF_018446385.1 of Zingiber officinale. Lineage (NCBI taxonomy): Eukaryota > Viridiplantae > Streptophyta > Magnoliopsida > Zingiberales > Zingiberaceae > Zingiber > Zingiber officinale. The sequence goes on from NC_055994.1 coordinate 140,560,100, forward strand.
AGGCGATGAAAAGCACAATAAGAAAACTCATTCCAAACAAGAACTCAAAACTCTCAAGATCATATAGTGCTAAGGTCTCGGCATCACTCTTTGTTTTAGAATCTTTAGCAACTTCAGGTCAAGTCAAGTAAAACATCTCTTATATGGACAGTTTTCTCTTTTATGACTTTCACACTTTTAACATGACTTTCCCAACGAGTATGTGATAATGACTTAACAGTCAAACTAGGCAACTTATCTTTAAAAATTTTTAATCTCTTTGTAGAGGAAGAAAACAATGTGCAGATGCGTTACACCACTCCAAAGAAGGATTAGCTTTAGGACAACCTTTCACCTTATCAACTAAGGCCAAATTAAGACTATGACAACCACTTGGTGTGTAAAAAGCTCTAGGATTTATGTGAAATAATCTTTTTTGTACACCTTTGTGTCTTTCACTCATGTTAGAGCCATTGTCACACCTTTGTCCTCTTATGTCATCAATGTCAAGCCCAACTTTAGTTAGCACATTTAGAAGTTCGCTTGATAATCCAAAACTTGATGTGTCATCCACCATCAAAACTCAAGTCAATATTCTTCTATTTTTGGTGTGTCTATCAATCATCTAAGCATCATAGCACTAGAGGCATTTGTTCTTGTTGATTTGTATCTGGAGTATAATTATTATAGAAAAATATTTTGCATGTTTAACTTTTGCAATGATTGTCCTTTTCATTTCATTTGTCAAAGTCTCTGTCAATTTATTCTGAATTTTGGGACTAAAATATGTATACTGAGATTCTCTTGCTTCACAATGTTGAACATGCTCCTCCATCATTGGATCGAACTCAACAACCATTTCTATCATTTGTAAAAATAGCCTATTATTCTTGACACAGTTTCTCATCATCCTCTAGAAAGGCCAAATTATTTTTGGCAAGTTGTCTTTCTTTGTTGATTTAAAGTTGCATATTGTAATCAATTGTTTGATTTTTTTTAGCCTCTGATCCGGTGGTAAGAGCCCGGGACCTCCTAACGAGGGGTCAACGCCACATGGAGGTCAAAGGGTCAGGTGGTCCGTCGAAGAAGGGTGAGCCGACCGGACGCATGAAAAAAGGGCAGGCCGATCGGCCTGCCCGTAAACGTCTGATAGTGAAAGACGCCCTGACAGGGGTCGGGGTTCCGACGCTCAATGAAATAGTAAATAATGACCGAACGGAAGGCCTAAGAGAAGGCAGGACATAATGGGCGTGCCGGCCGGCTGGCGCAGGGAATTAAGGTCGTACGGACGACGCTCTTCGCGCCGGCTGGACGGACGTCCCGGCCGGGCGTTGGGTGAAGGATAGGAACATCTTCTGACAGCCGTCAAGTCCTATGTCTAGGCCATATTCTAAGTCTGACAACAAGGTGTTCTGTTGTCCCGTCGAAGACGTGATTGGACTGTAGCAGTATGGTGTCAGGTAAGCTCTCTGACAGGTACATACCGAGGTATGGGCTGCGGACACGTATGCGCCTCGGTGGACGTGCATTAGTTCTTTCACCGCTCTATATAAAGAGCCTCTTACTTCGCCGGAGGTACGCATTCTACAAGCTTCGGATCCACTTTTTCCACCACTCGCTTACCTGACTTGAGCGTCGGAGGGTCGCCGCCGGGAACCCCTTCCCAGCTCGACTTCTGTGCAGGTTCGCCGGAGATTCGTGCGACCAGACGGAGGCCTACACCCTCGACTAGGAGTGCGCCACGTGCCCAGCGTCCTTTGGTTCGGCGATTCGGACAGGATCAGCCTCTTTTCTAATTCAACCCAAGCAATCATACAATGCATATGGTCTCTACTAGCTTCATGCTGTTTAAGACTTCTATGCATATTACGCCCGTCTTTGTATCAATCATTATCCAAATTTCCCATTCTACTCATTATTTGTTTAGTCTTGAACAACTTGCAACAAAAGTAAAATATTTTATCCAATGAAATAAAATATACAAGCTATCTTCTATCTAATGTTTGTCCATTTGCTATTACCTATGTATAATGTGATGAATCCAAATGCCTATTGTTACTATCCTTAGGAAACAAAAAGTCATCCACTTTTTTTAAACTCATTTCTATTAAGTAATCTCTCAGTTTTTAACGGATGTTATTTCAATTTCCAAGATCCTCCAAATTCAGAGTAGAATTTAATTATTCATATTGAGAGTCTTCTTCTAAATTTTTATTTGACTCAACCAAATTGATAGCCTCAGCCAATTCTTCATTTTCATTGTGACTTTATTCTTCAATCGTCAAATTATCCCCTAATTCTTCTCTTTCTATTATGCTACTTCTAATAAAATATTTGTTAATATTACCGGCTTGACTTTGAATTAATGTCTCCTCCTTTTGTTTTTTTCTCTTTTGAGCTCCAGACAAATATTTAGGAGGCATTTTCAATGTTCTTTTATTATACCCGCAAGTTATTAAAAAAAGATATAACTCAATAATTCATAATGAAATTAATTCAAAATTTACATTTATAAACATAAATTGACTTATCAAGAGAACTCAATATATTGTCTTCTTGATGCCACATTAAACTACGATTTGTATATATCTATTTAAAAAACTAATTGGGATAAAACTATACAGAAAGCCAGGAACCTAGATAATCAAGTTTTGTTGCTACTTCAATCTAACAACTTGTATGCACATCCAAAAAAAACATTGCAATAATAATATCATACTGAAAATAACAATTTTATTGGATCATTTGAAATTCATAGAAAACCAATAAATATCCTAAACAGCAACTTCATTCAGGACAGAAGACTCAACACCACAACATGACATGCTATCAATCAATCCAAGTCTAAAACCCTTATATTATGTGAGCAACAAGATTTCACTTAACCCATCCCTTTCTCTATTTTCTTATGTAAGTCAAATCACTTATAATATCTTATATAATATAACCGTGATGCTATCTTCCGACATATTAAATCTTTATAACAGAAGCTTAAGACAATGATTATAATCAAAAGGGTAGCATACCGCGAGCAATAAATACCTACTCCGTGACAACTTTGTAAAGAACTGCAACTACAAAACAACTACAAGCCTGTTTGATCATAATTCTTTCAATATCATGCAAAAAAGGATTCATAAAATACAACAAATAAGTAAATACAGTTATCCTGAATTAAAAAAAAAGGAGACTTATCAGCTGCTAGATACAATTTTTGAATCAAAATACCAAAAGATCAAATGCACAATAACAGAATGGCTGGTTTGTTACTCTGTTACATATTTTAAAAAAAGATTTAAGAAGGAATTGTTGGTTCCATGAGTGTTTTGATGTGATCAACTAAGTTGGTTAGGTCCTGCTTTGTGTTTAATTCTTGTGTCTGAGTGTGCAGGAGCTTAGGAGCGCAGGAAGTCGAGCGGAAGACGCAGCTAGCGAGAATGATGACACGGGAAGGGAGCCGACGGACTCCGTGCGTCCGAAGGACGAGAGAGCTGCGGAAGAGTACTCCGGTGGACGAGAAGAACGTGCGCGACGTTCGAGAGATGAAAAGCCAGACGGAAGCCTGCTCGAGGAGAAGGCCGGAAATTGGATTCAGGTGAGCCCTATTTCGGTTGGCCGGAATCACCCAAAAGAACGAGACTTCGGAAGACGAAGCAAAGAAGCAAGCAAGCTGGAAAAGCGGCCAGCCAGCTTGGAGGCGCCTCCATCAGGCTTGGAGGTGCCTCCAGCTTGAAGGCGCCTTCAATCTGGTTGGAGGCGCCTCCAAGCTGGTCAAAACTGCCGTTGAGCTGCGGATAGAGTTCTATCCGCTGACCAAGTTGGAGGTGCCTTGAACCTTGTTGGAGGCGCCTTGGACCCTCGGGATAGAACTTCCAGGAGCTATATAAAGGCCCCTGGAGTTATGAAATAATCATTCAACTCAGTATTAGATTTCCTAGCAACTGTTGAGCTTTCTAAGTGTTGGTTAAACCTAGGAAAACGTACCGGTTCCACGGTACAAAAATTTCTGTACAACTGTCGAACATTTCCTTAAATAACCTATTGTGTTCTTCAGAAGTTAAATAAGGAATCGCAGACGGAACTTAACATCATTTATTCCAAATTTAACTTATTTGTTCTTAATGATTTAGATTTGAATCACAAGCAGAACTTAACACTATTGATTCAAATCTACCTAGATTATTAATTCCACAAATATTAATTTCCAAAATTGACTTCCAGGACTGCATGGCGAGACACATGACCTTCTTGGATATGGGAGCAACCACCATCGCCTAGGCAAAACCTTTTAAGGAAAGTTAATATTTATTTCCTTAAATAACTCTAGGTTAACCGAAAAGAACAATCGAATCACAAATTCGAAAAAGAAGAAAACACAAAATCGAAAAACTATTTCAAAAAACTAGATCTAATTGCCTCTTATATTTAGAATTCTTACAAAGAGAAAAACTAGCATGATGCGGAAAATAATTGCTAATTATACCTTCTCTTTGTATACTAATGACCTCGAGATCTTCTACCGTATTCCTCACCTCGCCTTGGACGTCGTGTGGACGACGATCCTCCAAGATGAACACCACCCAAAAGCTTCCTCCTTCTTCTTCTAAAATCCGGCCACCACCACCACCAAGGAGAAGAGAGCAAAGGGAGAGGAAGAAGGGAGAGGGCCGACCACACCAAGAGATCACCCAAGCAAAAGAATAAGAGTTGTGTCTCATGAAGCCCCCTCACCCCTTCTTTTATATTACTTGCCCAAGGCAAATAAGGAAAAACCTTTTACAAAAAATAAAATCATCCAAGAGTTTTTCCTTTTCTCTTTTTATTTTTCCTTTTCTCTTTTTATTTTTCCTTTTCTTTCCTCTTGATTGAATCAATCACCAATCAATGGTTGAGATCAATCCTATTTGGTTTAGGATTAGGATTGGCCGGCCCCTTGCTTGGACACCAAGCAAGGTGGCCGGCCACCATATTTAGGAAAGAAAAATAATAATTTTTATAAAATTTTACAAGAAGAAAACTCTTATAAAATTTTTACAAGCTCTCTTTCCTAGAGTTAAAAAAGGAAAGTTTCTAAAAATTAAAATCATGTTTTAAAATTTAAAAACTCTCTTATAAAATTTTCCTTTTTAACATGATGATAGAAAATTTTAATTTTAAAACTTATCTCCCTTTTTTCCTTAAACCATAAGGATGGTTAAAAAAGGAAAGTTTTAAAACTTTTAAAACTCTCTATTAAAACATGTGGCTTAATTCAAAATAAGGAAAGTTTTAAAAATTAAAATCTCTCTTTTAAAACTTATAGTTTTCTACTAAGAGAAGATTTTAAAAATTCAAAACACCCCTCTTATTTGAATTAATCTTGGCCGGCCCCTACAAACTTGGTCACCAAGCTATAGGGTCGACCCCTATAAGAGGATGTGGCCGGACATTGCTTGGTCACCAAGCAATGGTCCGACCCCCTTCTTGGACACCAAGAAGAGCCTTACATTTGGATGGACTTGAGGCTATAATGAGGTTACGACAGGGACCTAGAGGAGAAATTGGTTTTGACCTTCCGATGAGCTTGAGTATCCTGTGTTCGCCTCGAACACACAACTCAAGTTCATCGATAACAACTCATTCCACTAAAGAGTTATTACCGCACTACCGCACCAATCCCAAATTACATTATGGACTTCTTCTTATCATGAGTGTGTTAGTCTCCCCGTGTTTAAGATTACGAATGCCCACTAATTAAGTAAGTTACTGACAACTCACTTAATTAATATCTAGCTCCAAGAGTAGTACCACTCAACTTTATTGTCATGTTGGACTAGGTCCACATACTAGGTCCACCTGCAGGGTTTAACATGACAATCCTTATGAGCTCCTCTTGGGGACATTCTCAACCTAGATAACTAGGACACAGATTCCTTCTATAATCAACAACACACACTATAAACAATATCATTTCCCAACTTATCGGGCATATTGATTTATCGTGCTAAACCTCACCCTTTGATAAGTCAAAGAAATAAATATTAAATATATGTGCTTGTTATTATATTAGGATTAAGAGCACACACTTCCAGAATAACTAAGGTCTAGTTCTTTTATTAAGTCAGTACAAAAAGAACTTACCTAAATGATCCTACTCAATACACTTAAAGTGTATCAGTGTAATTTATTAATCAAGATAAACTAATACTTAATTACACTACGACTATTCTGATGGTTTGTTCCTTTCCATTTTAGTCGTGAGCAACTTGTTTATAATTTATAGAGAACCGACAACATGATCTTCTGAGTGTGACACCACACTCCATGTTGTCTACTATATAAATTAATTGAACAATTGCATTTAACAAATAAATACAGATATTGACCAATGTGATTCTTTTATTTCAACAAATAAATGTTTACAAAAGCTTGACTTTTAGTATATACACTATAACAATCTCCCACTTATACTAAAAGACTTAGCTGCCATATCTGTTGCCTTACATTTGATTCTCATCCCCTCCACATGCCGATCAAAAGCTTTCGCCGGAAGGGCCTTTGTGAATGGATCTGCTAGGTTATCTTCTAATGCAATCTTGGCGACGACAACTTCTCCTCGCTTGACAATTTCTCGTATCAAGTGGTATTTGCGCTCTATATGTTTACTTGCCTTATGAGCTCGTGGTTCCTTCGAGCTTGCAACTGCACCGCTATTATCACAATAAATTGTGATGATCTTGGGCAAACCAGGAATCACATCTAAGTCCATTAGAAAGTTCCTGAGCTATACGGCTTCTTTTGCTGCCTCAGAGGCTGCAACATACTCAGCTTCCATGGTTGAGTCCGAGACGCATTTCTGCTTAACACTCCTCCATGCAATGGCTCCACCTCCTAGAGTAAACACTGTTAGGACCAAAAGTAGCTAGAGGGGGGGGGGGGTGAATAGCTCGTCGCGTTCGCTCGGTGCTCGGCGTTGCTTGTTCCTTCAAAGATGTGCAGCGGAAAATACAGAAACAAACACACAACGCTAACACGGTTGGTTTTACTTGGTATCCACCTCACAAGAGGTGACTAATCCAAGGATCCACACCAACACACACACCCTCCACTAAATAAAACTCTCCTTTGTGGTAACTACCAAGGGCGGAGAAGCCCTACAATACTCAATACAAGAAGAGAGGGAAAGGATACAAGAAATACAAGCTTACAAGCTTACAATGAGTACAAAACCCTAACCCTAGCTTCTCTTCTTGACTTTGATCCGCCTCTTGACTTGGAGAGCTTCCAAGATCCTTCAAGAACTGGCGTCCGAGCTTTGTGAGAGCTGTGGAGGAGTTGGCGAGAGCTGAGTGAATTGGAGAAGTTGTTTTTGCAGCCATCGCCCGCAGCTATAAACGACGCCAACGGTCGGATCCCGATCGATTCGAATGTTCCCAATCGATCGGGAGGCTTTGGATCGATCCACGGATCGATCCAGAGCGCCTGTGAGCCGCTGATCGATCCACGGATCGATCCAAGACTTATCGCGCAAAGGGCCCCCAATCGATCCATCGATCGATTGGGACCTCTGATCGATCCACGGATCGATCCAAGCTATTCCGGACTGTCCGGATCGATCCATCGATCGATCCAAGACTTGGTTTTGTCCAAAACCAAGTCCTAAACCTCCCAAACCAACATCCGGTCAACCTTGACTGTTGGTATGTCATGCCTAGCATCTAGTCACCCTTGACCGCTAGGACTCCCTTACCAAGTGTCCGTCAATCCTTCGACCCACTTGGACTTTTCTCGTGCCAAGTATCCGTCAATCCTTCGACCTACTTGGACTTTTCTTTCATGCCAAGTATCCATCAATCCTTCGACCTACTTGGACTTCCCAACACCGGATGTCCGATCATCCTTGATCCATCTGGATTTTCCTTGCCCGGCTTCACTCACCGGGACTTTCACCTAGCTTCACTCACTAGGGTTTTCCTTCCGCCTAGCTTCACTCACTAGGACTTTCACCTAGCTTCACTCACTAGGGTTTTCCATCCGCCTAGCTTCACTCACTAGGACTTTCACCGCCTCACTCACCAGGATTTCCATCCGCCTAGCTTCACTCACTAGGACTTTCACCGGCTTCACTCACCAGATTTCCTTCCGCCTAGCTTCACTCACTAGGACTTTCACCGGCTTCACTCACCAGGGATTTCCTTCACTGGCTTCACTCACCGGACTTTCATACCGCCTAGCTTCACTCACTAGGTCTTTCATTTTGCCTAACATCCCGGTTAGGACTTCATCAAGTATCCGATCAACCTTGACCTACTTGACTCTTCTTCAATCAATATCTTATTGTCAAACATCTAAACCCAAACCAAGACTCACCTTGGTTACCAGTCAACCTTGACCGAGGGATATTGCACCAACAATCTCCCCCTTTTGATGTTTGACAATACCACAATAACACTTACAATCCCATATGTAAGTTAGGCTAATCCCATAGCCTCCTTCTTCATGCCACTAGGTAATGAAAGCATAAATTAAGCTCTTCATTCTCCCCAAGAGGGCAAACTCCTCTAGGTAATGAAAGCCTAACTTACTCCCTTTCATGAGTCCTTTCATTCTCCCCTATGACCTTCCCATAGGTAATGAAGGACTAAGCTTAACCATACATTCTCCCCTATTGGCACACATCAACCCATCGTTGGACACACATCAACCTATGCTCCACTTCACACTTCAACAAATCCATTTGTTGAAGACTCTCCCCGAAGAGTTGCTCATCGTTGTTCACAACATCACTCATGATCAACACGATAATGAAGGTCCCACACCCTTCATTTATCCTTAACTTCTCCTCAATGTAGACAACTACCCAACCCTGAGCATTATCTACCACTTGAGTGTCCACTTGAAATAATGAGGATATCCACTCCCCATTTCTCCCCATTTCAAGTTTAAATGCTCAACCTTGAGCAAGTTCACAACAGAAGGTTAACCACCTTCCAAGGTTCATGAAAAATAATTTTCATGTCTTTAAAGAGTCCCTCCCCCTAAAGACATGGTGGTAACTTCTGTCATTGCACCAACAATGACTTGGAATCCCTAAAACATTAGGAAACCCAAATTTAGAAGTTTTGAGGTTCAAATATTCAAAATTTGAAACAACCTCAACCTAAACTTCTACTTAGTCTTCGTTAACCAATCCATCCTTGTTTTCAATATGAAAACACCCTTTGTATGTATACAAATGTATTTAAGGGGTTTGGAATGGTTACCTAGACTCAAGGAGGTTCAAAGATGCTGAAATCAGCCTTCCCAGCCAAATCAGCAACTTGGATCGATGGAGTTGGGTTCCAATCGATTGAACCTTTCTCGAATCGATCCACGGATCGATTCAGACTCGGATCGATCGGCTGATCGATCCAGAGCTTCTGTTCGCGGGAGGCTTTGAATCGATCCATGGATCGATTCAGAACTCCAATCGATCCATGGATCGATCGAGCTCGATAGTTGCTGAAATTCCATTTCAGTCTCATAAACCCCTAGAAAATTCTACAAAATCCAAAAATTATGAAATTTCGTGTAGACATTATTTAGGGCATACTTAATCATGGAAAAATAGCTTTCTATGAAAATACATCATATTTTCAAAGATTGACACAAACTTGAAAACTTGCAAAAACTTTAGTGTTTTCTTCAAGTTTGTGTCTAACTATTCAATGGTGATTACTATCAAAAGATAGCCTTCACCAAGGTTTTCCAAAAATATTTTAAAAACATTTTCAAAACCAATATCCCATCATGTTCCTTGGGCATAATGCACATGACTTGTACATTAGCTTTCCCAATGATGGGAAAACACATAACTATGTGTTTTGATGAATTTAAAACTCAAAGGAATGCACTAAGTCAACATCTTGAGCTTTGTTCATCATCCTAACATCTCACTTGTATATAATATGCACTAAAACACATACAAGTCACCTTAGAGGTCTTTGTGAGATGTAAAATTTGGTTTTGCCCTATTCTAGGGATCATGCATATCTATCTAGGCATTTTAGAGATATTAGACATCCACCCAGGATGTCACTTGTTAATCAGCGTCGTTAGATGCCATTTGTCCTTAATTACAAGGAATTAAACTTAATGCATGATTATGTTATGGCATACATCAAAAGAGAATAATTTTTAAAAGAAAATATCCTATTACTACATGATGTATGAATGTCATGACATGGTATTTTTGGATTTTCATAATAAGACATGAATGCAAAAACTAGACATGATGTCATGGCATATGATGGGCAAACAATCATGGCAAGATTTAGCATAAATAAAATATACCTAGATTAACTATCTAAGTATCTTTAAAGTCTTAGCTAAACTTACACCTTAAACCTAGATTGCCCTAAAGTGCTTCAAGAAAATGCCAAAGCCTAAGTTTGCATTTCTTATTCCCTTGATTAATTTATGCCAATTAAAATAAACATGTCCTCAAATGTTGGCATATTCCATTTTTCCTCAAGAGTAGCACTTTTAAATTTAAGGCCCGGATTGCCTTAAATTGCCTAAGAACATACCAAAAACCCAACTTGATAGTTCTTATAAATTTTCCAATATGTGCCATTTAAGATTAAAATCAATTCTTCCACCATTAGGCACATTTTACTCTTTCAAGGAGTAATCAATAATTCCATTTCATTTTCAAAGGTTAACAAAAACCTTGAAAATGCTCCTTGAGTGTCAATTTCCTCAAAGTTGGGTTAACTACCCTTCTAATCGGAGTTGACACTCTCTAACCCATCTATGGGGTAGAGAAGATGCTCCTAGGAACCCAACACCTATTGGTGCTCCTTGGATGCTCTAGGTACTCACTAGGGATAACTTCCCTAGATACCTTCCTAGTGACCTTGTTGGGCTTCTTAGAAGCCTTGGTCACTTTTTCTAGGTCGACTCTAGGGATAACCTCCCTTGTGACCTTGTTTGTGACTTTCTTAGACTTCTTAGAAGTCTTAGTCACATTTATTGTAAAAATACTCTTAGGGATGACTTCCCTAGTATTTTTGGCTTGACCACTAGACCTAGGGTTTGTTCCATAACTATATGGAACTCTATGGTAAGAGGGCACATCCTTCTTAGCCTTTGGTTTGTATCCCAACCCTCTATGGCCATTGGATGGCTTTTGTACCCCTAAACCTAGGTTATGCTCATTTTGCCCTAATAGGATATTTTCCATCCTTTTTAGGGTCTTTTCCATTTTATCAAGCCTTGATCTCAAGACTTGATTTTCTATCACTAAGTCCTTAGTTTTTGGTTTTTCATTTGATCCATGAGCATTTTTGTTTCTAGGCTTGTATCTTACATCCTTAGAGTTATTGCCTAGGTTTTTAGCTACATTCCTAGCCTTAGGGATAATAGTTTTGGCATGTAGGGCCACATGCTTTTCTTTAAAGCCCTCATGCTTCCTATTCTTATGGTAAATCGCATTAAAATGATAAAAATTTGACCTAGCATGCTTTTTACCATTTTGCAAAGGAATAGGCTCAATGAAAGTTACCTTCCTTTTTACCTTGGAGGCTCCCCCTTGACTAGTGCCTCCTTGAGCCTTGACCACCTTCTTCCCCTTGGGGCATTGACTTCGGTAATGCCCTTTTTGTTGACACAAGAAGCACACAATGTGCTCCTTGCTCTTCTTTGTCCCGGGGGTGGTCTCCTTGGGCTTCTCCTTGCCCTTTTGTGTCACTTGGCCCTTCTTCTTGGCCAAGTTGGGACACTTGCTCTTATAGTGCCCATGTTCCCTACACTCAAAACATATTATATGATTTTTATTATTAATTGAAATATTTATACCTTTGCTTGTAGGGGTGGCATCTTTTTCTTTGGATCCGGAGGTAGAAGCTTCCTCTTGATCGGACCTTGATTCTCCTCCATTTGATTTTTCTTGACTTGTGGAGGTAGAATCTACTTCCTCCTCTTCGTCTCTTGACCCGGATGTAGAAGCTTCTCCTTCTTCTTGATCCGGCGTCACCAAGGATTGCTCCCCCTCAATCATAGAGGTGGAGGCTTCATCATCTTGAATATGAAACAAGGAGTATGCTCCCTCCTTGTTCCCTTCGTTGCATTCCCTTGAGGATGAAGCTTCTTGAATTTCCTCTTCTTCGGAGGTTGAGCATCTATCAATCTCGGAATCCTCCTTTTGGTCTTGCTCTAAAGAGTCACCCTCTTTGGATTCTTCATGATCTTGTACAGTGGAGGGGATCTCTTCATGAAGCTTAGCCAATTTGCTCCAAAGTTCCTTTGCATCTTCAAATTCTCCAATTTTGCAAAGAATGGTGCTTGGCAATAAATTGACCAAAAGCTTGGTCACTTTGTCATTTGCCTCGCACCTTTGGACTTGCTCCGGGCTCCATTTGCTTTTCTTTAGAACTTTGCCCTTTGAATTTCTTGGAGCCTTGAAGCCTTCCATTAGAGCAAACCATTGCTCTATCTCCATCATCAAGAAATTTTCAATTCTTGATCTCCAAGAATCGAAGCTTGTGGATGTGTATGGTGGAGCCACCCTTGTATCAAATCCAAGTCCATCTTGGAATTGCATCTTGAAGTTGAGCTTCTTGAATTCTTTGACTTTGATGAATTTGCTCCAACTTCTTCACCCTCTAGCTTTTCTTGATATGTTTTCCCCTTCCGGCGGTGATTCCGGTGAAGAGCAACCTTGCTCTGATACCACTTGTTATGACCAAAAGTAGCTAGAGGGGTGAATAGCTTGTCGCGTTCGCTCGGTGCTCGGCGTTGCTTGTTCCTTCAAAGATGTGCAGCGGAAAATACAGAAACAAACACACAACGCTAACACGGTTGGTTTTACTTGGTATCCATCTCACAAGAGGTGACTAATCCAAGGATCCACACCAACACACACACCCTCCACTAAATAAAACTCTCCTTTGTGGTAACTACCAAGGGCGGAGAAGCCCTACAATACTCAATACAAGAAGAGAGGGAAAGGATACAAGAAATACAAGCTTACAAGCTTACAATGAGTACAAAACCCTAACCCTAGCTTCTCTTCTTGACTTTGATCCGCCTCTTGACTTGGAGAGCTTCCAAGATCCTTCAAGAACTGGCGATCTGAGCTTTGTGAGCGCTGTGGAGGAGTTGGCGAGAGCTCTGGAGTGAATCGGAGAAGTTGTTTTTGCAGCCATCGAACGCCTGCAGCTATAAACGACGCCAACGGTCGGATCCCGATCGATTCGAATGTTCCCAATCGATCGGGGAGGCTTTGGATCGATCCACGGATCGATCCAGAGCGCCTCTGTGCTCTGGAAACGCGCCTGGATCGATCCACGGATCGATCCAGAGCGCCTCTGTGCTCTGGAAACGCGCCTGGATCGATCCACGGATCGATCCAGCGCTTATCGCGCGAAGCAGCCGCGTCCCAATCGATCCACTGATCGATTGGGACCTCTGGATCGATCCACGGATCGATCCAGAAGCTCTCTGTTCGCTGGGACAGGTCTGGATCGATCCACTGATCGATCCAGAGCCTGGATCGATCCACTGATCGATCCAGCACTTGGTTTTTGTCCAAAATCAAGTCCTAAACCTCCCAAACCAACATCCGGTCAACCTTGACCTGTTGGTATGTCATGCCTAGCATCTAGTCACTCCCTTGACCTGCTAGGATTCCCTTACCAAGTGTCCGGTCAATCCCTTTGACCCACTTGGACTTTTCTCTGTGCCAAGTATCCGGTCAATCCCTTTGACCTACTTGGACTTTTCTTTCATGCCAAGTATCCAGTCAATCCTTTGACCTACTTGGACTTCCCAAAGACCGGATGTCCGATCATCCTTGATCCATCCGGATTTTCCCTGCCTGGCTTCACTCACGGGACTTTCACCCAGCTTCACTCACTGGGTTTTCCTTCTGCCTAGCTTCACTCACTAGGACTTTCACCTAGCTTCACTCACTAGGGTTTTCCATCTGCCTAGCTTCACTCACTAGGACTTTCACCTGGCTTCACTCACCAGGATTTCCATCTGCCTAGCTTCACTCACTAGGACTTTCACCTGGCTTCACTCACCAGGATTTCCTTCTGCCTAGCTTCACTCACTAGGACTTTCACCTGACTTCACTCACCAGGATTTCCTTCTGCCTGGCTTCACTCACCAGGACTTTCTTCTGCCTGGCTTCACTCACCAGGACTTTCATACTGCCTAGCTTCACTCACTAGGTCTTTCATTTTGCCTAACATCCCAGTTAGGACTTCCCAGTCAAGTATCCAGTCAACCTTGACCTACTTGACTCTTCTTCAATCAATATCTTATTGTCAAACATCTAAACCCAAACCAAGACTCAGCTTGGTTACCCAGGTCAACCTTGACCTGAGGGATATTGCACCAACAAACACATAGCCTGATGTTGACTTACTATTGTCCCTATCTGATTGGAAGTCCGAATCCGTGTAATCCACAGGGAATAAATCGTCTGCTTGGTAGACCAGCATATAATCTCTAGTCCTTCTCAGGTATTTTAAAATATGCTTCACAGCAGTCCAATGTCCTTGTCCAGGGTTACTCTGATATCTGCTAACCATGCCCACGACAAAACAGATATCAGGTCTCATACACAGCAATGCATACATAAGGCTTCCTACAGCTTATGCATAAGGAACTGCCTTCATGTCCTCAATCTCCTTTGATGTCTTTGGGGACATCTCTTTAGATAAGGCTACTCCATGTCTAAAAGGTCAGAAACCTTTCTTGGAGTTTTGCATGCTAAAACGAGCAAGGATTGTGTCTATATATAAAGCTTGGGATAGGCACAACATTCTTTTCTTGCGATCCCTTATAACTTTGATCCCAAGAATGTGTGCACATTCTCCTAAGTCCTTCATATCAAATTGTTTGGACAACCATACCCTTACGTCCGATAATACCTTGACATTGTTGCCAATTAACAAAATATCATCTACGTATAGTACAAGAAATACCACCACGTTTCCGTTACACTTCTTGTATACATACGACTCATCCGGACACTGAATAAATCCATATGACTAGATTACTTCGTTAAACCGGATGCTCCAAGATCTTGAAGCTTGCTTTAATCCATAAATGGACCGATTGAGCTTACACACTAGATGCTCTTTGTCCTTTTCAATGAATCCTTCTGGTTGCTTCATATGGATGTTTTCTTCAAGACTTCCGTTAAGGAAAGCTGTCTTGACATCCTTTTGCCAAATCTCATAATCCATATGAGCAGCAATGGATAAGAGTATCCGGATAGACTTAAGCATGACTACCGGCGAAAAAGTCTCCTCATAGTCGATCCCCTCTTTCTGAGTATACCCTTTCGCAACAAGCCTTGCTTTGAAGGTTTCTACCTTCCCATCTGTCCCTCTTTTCCTTTTGTAGATCCACTTGCATCCAACGGCTTTTACACCATCAGGTGGTTCTACAAGCTCCCAGACCTTATTAGAGTACATAGACTCTATTTCAAAATTTATTGCCTTTTGCCAAGATACTGCATCTATATCTTGGAGTGCTTCATCATATGTTCGGGGATCTGGTTCATGTTTACCTGGGATCAAGTCCGAAGACTCACCCAAAAACATGAATCTCTCAGGTTGCCTCATAACCCTCCCACTACGACGAGGCACTATCTCTGGCTGTGTATCTTGTGTGCCACGTGTTGCAGTTTCTTGTGGTACTTCATCTTGAACTGTTGGTACTAAAGTAGTCGTGTCCTCTCTAATTTCTTCTAGAACTATTTCACTCATGGGCTTATGGTTCATTACATAATGTTCTTCTAAAAATCGAGCATTGGTACTAACAATGATCTTCTGATTTTTATGATTATAAAACAAACCACCTTTCGTTCCCTTAGGATATCCTACAAACAGACAAACTTCTATACGTGATTCCAACTTGTCAGTATCTCCCTTCAGCACATGTGCTGGACTACCCCATATCCGGATATGATTCAAACTAGGCTTACGCCCATTCCATAATTCCATGGGAGTTGAAGGAACTGTTTTAGAAGGTACCATATTCAGAATATACACTGCTGTTTCTAAAACATATCCCCAAAACGAATTTGGTAATTCTGAATAACTTATCATCGATCTAACCATTTCCATAAGAGTTCTATTCCTTCGTTCTACCACACCATTCTGCTGGGGTGTGCCAGGTGCAGTCAATTGGGATTGAATCCCGACTTCTGATAAGTAATTCCTAAACTCTCCAAAGAGGTATTCGCCGCCACGGTCAGACCGTAGTGTCTTGATACTTTTACCAAGATGTTTCTCCACATCAGCCCTATATTCTTTGAACTTGTCAAAGCATTCAGACTTACGGCGCATCAGGTAAATGTATCCGTATCTTAAATAATCATCTATAAAGGAGACGAAGTATTCATAACCACCTCTTGCCTGGATAGACATAGGACCACACAAATCAGAATGAACTAGTTCTAATGCATCTTTGGCTCTATACCTCTTGGCCTTAAAAGGTCTCTTGGTCATTTTACCTTCCAAGCAGGATTCGCATGTTGGAAAGTTTTCCAACTCTAATGAACCCAAGAGTCCATCGGCTACAAGCCTTTGAATCCTATTTAAGTTAATATGTCCAAGCCTTAGATGCCAAAGATATGTTTGGTTCATTTTCGAAGGTTCTTTTCTCTTATTAGAGTTAGAAGATGTGTTATTAATTTTCATATTTTGCTTTGTGGGAGAAATTGGATTTAAAATGTATAAATTGACAATCAATGCACTAGAACAGATAATCACCTTATTTCTCTTTATAACGACATTGTTACTAAAAGAGACTGAATATCCATCTAAATACAGTTTAGAAACTGAAATTAAATTCTTTCTAAAACTGGGTATATAAAAATAATTACTTAAAATCAAATTTCTATTCCTTTCAAATGATAAGTAGACGTCTCCCACTGCAACAGCCGCCACCTTAGTAGCATTGCCCATGTAGATAGTTATCTCTCCATCAAATACTCGTCGGGTTTCCTGGAACCCCTGCAAAGAATTGCAGACATGATCAGTGACTCCTGTATCTACACACCAGGTACTGGTAGATAATATCGCTAAACATGTTTCAACTACTAGAGTATGAGATATACCTTTATTGTTCTGATTCCTATGAGGACAGTCCGCCTTCCAATGTCCAGACTGCTTGCAGATGAAGCACTTGCCCTTCGGCTTCTTCATTCCAGCTTTCTGTCGTGTACTCTGAGGTTTATTCACCTTCTTTGCTAAAAAGACCTGTTTCTTCTTCTTCTTGCCTTTCGACTTAGAAGTAGAACCATTTTCAGCATAGTGAATCTGAGAACTGTGACGAAATATTCCTTCTGCTGCATGTAGTTCTGTCAGAAGTTCCGCCAACGTATACTCTCTTTTGTTCATGTTATAGTTCAGGCGGAACTGCTCAAAACTTGTGGGTAGCGTTTGGAGAATTATATCGACCTGGGTTTCCCCATCGATTTCTCCTCCAAGGACTTGTATTTCATTCAGATAAGCCATCATTTTGAGGATATGATCCCTTACGGGTGTCCCCTCAGACATGGTGGCTGTCATTAACTTCCTCATTGCCTCTTGCCAAGCAGTCCGACTCTGGTGCCCAAATAGTTCTTTGAGATTGTTCATTATATCATAAGCTGTTGGTAAATCTTGATGCTGATGTTGCAATACATTTGACATAGATGCCAAAATGTAACACCGCGCTATCTCATCAGCTTTTACCCATTTCTTATGATACTCAATCTCCTCTAGAGTAGAGTCACCGTCAGGTGCATCAGGGCAAGCCTCAGTCAGTACAAACTTATAGCTTTTTGCAGTAAGAACTATGTCCAGGTTTCTTTTCCAATCAATATAGTTGGGACCAGTAAGTTTGTTCTCTTTCAGTATAATGGCTAGTGAGTTGAAAGTCATCCTAAGAATCACAAAAATAAACTTTGGTCAAGACTCTAAATTTAGAATAATATTGATTCCTCAAACAATATTATTTTAAATTAACCAACACCTCAAATCACCGTGAATATTGCATGCCACGTTAGTGTGGACGTATACAAATTCATCATTTGTAAGAGGAGGGTGTGACCCATTAATTTTATTATCTTGTCATCCTAACTTTATGACAAATAAAATTAATAGTTGGTTTCACTTTGGTCACATAAGACAATAGCAGTGACTCCGTTGGGGAGGATACTATTGAATGCGTCTAAGTGTATACCATTACTTGATACTGAGTCCATTAAATAGGATTGTGCCCCTTCAGTTGGAGAAGATCACACGCTCCTAAATAATTTCCTATAACAATCCATAAAAGGAAGTTTGATCTAGTGATCCACTACAAACCCATCCGTTGTGGAGGGAGGCACTCAGAGCCAACATGCAGGCTTGTTGCATCACTTACAAACCAGTAATGGAGACTATGGGATTTATTAAAATCCCTCTCCCACTTATTTATTTAAAAATGAGGATTTTTAACCTATCCTAGCATACATCACATGCATATAAACATCACAGTAAATAAAAGCAATAAATTTAGAAATTAATTTTCCAACTATTATGGCTTTTTCCATTACTGTCTTTAGTATGCTCCATCCCTAGCTGCTGCCATCTTTAGCCACCGCCATCGGATCGAGTTGTCGCATCCTTCTTGCTTCTTATTCCGCTGCGTCTCTGGTGCTCCAAAAGTACCACGCCTCGCAAGAATCCGATTCGTGACAAAAATAGAATTTTACATATATCAATCCTATATTCCACGAGGGAATGTACATGTATTCTAGATAGAACAAAAAATAAAATTCTAAAAATAATACAGCTCCTGCTGTATTTTATACATACAATCATGCACACAAATAATGCCCTTGACATGTCCAAGGGTCCAATCACACACAATATCAATCAGCCATAATAGTTGGAGCCTGCAACCAAAGAGTTAGCACATCCTACTACTATCCTGCCTAAATTATGTATGCCATGTGCATAACCTATTTGAATTCTAAAAATACACAGAGGCAAACCCTAGCTCTGATACCAATTGTTGGTTAAACCTAGGAAAACGTACCAGTTCCACTGTACAAAATTTTTTGTACAACTGTCGAACCTTTCCTTAAATAACGTATTGTATTCTTTAGAAGTTAAATAAGGAATCACAGATAGAACTTAACATCATTGATTTCAAATTAAACTTATCTGTTCTTAATGGTTTAGATTTGAATCGCAAGCGGAACTTAACACTATTGATTCAAATATACCTAGATTATTAATTCCATAAATATTAATTTCCAAAATTGGCTTCCAGGACTGCATGGCGAGGCACATGACTTTCTTGGATATGGGAGCAACCACCACCGCCTAGGCAAAGCCTTTTAAGGAAAGCTAATATTTATTTCCTTAAATAACTCTAGGTTAACCGAAAAGAACAATCGAATCATAAATTCGAAAAAGAAGAAAACATAAAATCGAAAAACTATTTCGAAAAACTAGATCTAATTGCCTCTTGTATTTAGAATTCTTACAAAGAGAAAAACTAGCATGATGCGAAAAACAATTGCTAATTATACCTTCTCTTTGTATACTAATGACCTCGAGATTTTCTGCCGTATTCCTCACCTCGCCTTGGACGTTGTGTGGGCGACGATCCTCCAAGATGAACACCACCCAAAAGCTTCCTCCTTCTTCTTCTAAAATCCGGCCACCACCATCACCAAGGAGAAGAGAGCAAAGGGAGAGGAAGAAGGGAGAGGGTCGGCCACACCAAGAGATCACCCAAATAAAAGAATAAGAGTTGTGTCTCATGAAGCCCCCTCACCCCTTCTTTTATATTACTTGCCTAAGGCAAATAAGGAAAAACCTTTTACAAAAAATAAAATCATCTAAGAGTTTTTCCTTTTCCCTTTTTATTTTTCCTTTTCTTTCCTCTTGATTGAATCAATCACCAATCAATGGTTGAGATCAATCCTATTTGGTTTAGGATTGGGATTGGCCGGCCCCTTGCTTGGACACCAAGCAAGGTGGCCGACCACCATATTTAGGAAAGAAAAATAATAATTTTTATAAAATTTTACAAGAAGAAAACTCTTATAAAATTTTTACAAGTTCTCTTTCTTAGAGTTAAAAAAGGAAAGTTTCTAAAAATTAAAACCATGTTTTAAAATTTAAAAACTCTCTTATAAAATTTCCTTTTTTAACATGATAATAGAAAATTTTAATTTTAAAACTTATCTCCCTTTTTTCCTTAAACCATGAGGATAGTTAAAAAAGGAAAGTTTTAAAACTTTTAAAACTCTCTATTAAAACATGTGGCCTAATTTAAAATAAGGAAAGTTTTAAAAATTAAAATCTCTCTTTTAAAACTTATAGTTTTCTACAAAGAGAAGATTTTAAAAATTCAAAACACCCCTCCTATTTGAATTAATCTTGGCCGACCCCTACAAGCTTGGTCACCAAGCTATAGGGCCGACCCCTATAAGAGGATGTGGCCGGCCATTGCTTGGTCACCAAGCAATGGTCCGACCCCCTTCTTGGACACCAAGAAGAGCCTTACAATTGGATGGACTTGAGGCTATAATGAGGCTACGACAGGGACCTAGAGGAGAAATTGATTTTGGCCTTCTGATGAGCTTGAGTATCCCGTGTTAGCCCCGAACACACAACTCAAGTTCATCGATAACAACTCATTCCACTAAAGAGTTATTACCGCACTACCGCACCAATCCCAAATTATATTATGGGCTCCTTCTTATCATGAGTGTGTTAGTCTCCCTGTGTTTAAGATTACGAATGCCCACTAATTAAGTAACTTACTGACAACTCACTTAATTAATATCTAGCTCCAAGAGTAGTACCACTCAACTTTATTGTCATGTTAGATTAGGTCCACCTGCAGGGTTTAACATGACAATCCTTATGAGCTCCTCTTGGGGACATTCTCAACCTAGATAACTAGGACACAGATTCCTTCTATAATCAACAACACACACTATAAGTAATATCATTTCCCAACTTATCAGGCATATTGATTTATCGTGCTAAACCTCACCCTTTGATAAGTTAAAGAAATAAATATTAAATATATGTGCTTGTTATTATATTAGGATTAAGAGCACACACTTTCATAATAACTAAGGTCTAGTTCTTTTATTAAGTCAGTACAAAAAGAACTTACCTAAATGATCCTACTCAATACACTTAAAGTGTATCAATGTAATTTATTAATCAAGATAAACTAATACTTAATTACACTACGACTATTCTGATGGTTTGTTCCTTTCCATTTTAGTTGTGAGCAACTTGTTTATAATTTATAGAGAACCGACAACATGATCTTCTGAGTGTGACACCACACTCCATGTTGTCTACTATATAAATTAATTGAACAATTACATTTAACAAATAAATGCAGATATTGACCAATGTGATTCTTTTATTTCAACAAATAAATGTTTACAAAAGCTAGACTTTTAGTATATACTCTAACACTAAGTGTGTAAAAGGCTTCTCCGCCTTCAGAGAAGGAGTTTTCTTACTGTGCTTTTCATCGCCTTGGATTAACAACTGTCTTGGTTGTAACCAAGTTAATTCCGGGTCTTCTCTATTTCTTTTTGCTTAATTATTTTATTTTATTGTTGCTATTTTTGAGTTGAAAGTTTGAGGAGGGTATAATTTTTATTTGCAGGCAATTCACCCCCCTCTTGCCGGCCTCCGCTGCACCAACAATTGGTATCAGAGCCAGACCGCCTCAGAAGGACTAACCGCCGACTGAAGCACAACGATCAAGATGATGGCCGGAGCAAATATTCTTCCCTCGAAGTTCAACGGAGACTTCGCGACATGGAAACACAGGATGGAGGTATTCTTTAAAACTGACTTCGATATTTTACTAACTATGAAATATGGTTTTGAAGTTCCGAAAGACAAAGAAGAGCATCAGTGGAGCAAGAAGGAGCAGGCCGAGTTTGTTGCCAACGGAAAGGCAGAATTCCACCTGCTGAGCGTGCTGGCACCACAAGAGGTAAGTCGAATCGGAAGCTACTCCTCTGCAAAAGACCTTTGGGAAAAATTCCTGGAGCTTCACGAAGGTACCTCGGAAGCTAAGCTAGCGAGGCGCGACATCCTCCGGACCCAGTTAACGAACCTTCGGATGAACAACGACAAGAAGGTAGCGCGACTCCAAGCAAGGATCAAAGAGCTGATCACGCAACTAACCAATCTTGAAGAAGAAGTAACGAACCGGGACTCGATCCGATACGCGCTCAACGCCTTCCCAAGAACTCAAGAATGGGCGTCCTTAGTAGATGCGTACTACATCTCTAAGGACTTCGAGGTAAGTACTCTAGAAAAGACAAGTCAGAACATTGCTTTGAAGGCAAGAACAAATGGTTTTGACTCCGAAGCCTCGATTGACGAAAATGAGGTTGCATTAATGGTAAGACGGTTTAATAAATTTTTTAAATCTAACAAATTTAGATCGCAGAAGCATGAGCGAAAAAGGAGAACGATTCGTTGCTACAACTGCAACGAAGAAGGGCACATCAAGGATGATTGCCCGAAATTAAAGAGTAAGCAGAAAGAAAAGGTCAAGTACAAGAAGCCAGAATCCTCCAAGCACAAGAACCTGAAGGCCACTTGGTCAGATTCGTCGTCTTCCGAATCAGACATCGAAGCCTTCTCGGGGTTAGCGCTAATGGCTAACCATCAGATAGAAGAAGAGTCAAGCTCAGAGATGAGCATAGATGAAGGGGGAGGAACATCATCAGCAGAAAGCGACGATGAAGGGGGAGCGTCACCGAGTCAGGTAAGTCAAGTATGCAATCTAACCCCGACTCAGTCTTTTCGCTTTATTAAGTCTCTTTCTAAAGATCTATTCAAATTAGAAAAAGAAAATGCTGAATTAAAATTGAAATTAGCAAAAGTATGTCCACTTGAGATGCATGATAATCTAAAATCAGAAAATGATAATCTAAAATTAGAAATTAAAAATTTAAAAACTGATACATGCTTAAATAGATTTCCAAACTCAAAAATAAAGTTATATGAAAAGTTAAACTAGTATATAAGAAAACATCAGGGTCAACTTAGATGAGTGCCCAAGAACTATGTACCCCCTAAATTTTTGAATAACCCTGTAGGAAGGAACCTCTCTTGGGTTCCAAATGAGTACTAAATTAATTCATTTAATTAAAAGCTTATAGTGAGAAAATTAAAGTTTGAGTTTCTTTATGGAAGCTTTGTCTAAGGAAGTGGTCGTTGCTCCAATAACCAAGAAGACCTAGTGTCTCGCCACGACCTGGAAGCCGAAATATCGAAATAAAAATGTTTAATTAACTTTCTGATAAAAGCATTAAAATTAGAATTAAATAATGCTTTGAAAAAGATTTTAAATATTTCCTTAGAAATTTATTTTTTTAATTATCTAGAAAAATGTCTCTTGAAAGTTTTACTTAAATTTTTTTTTTTTATTTTTTTTATTTTTGAAAATTCTATAAATCCAGTTTACTTAGACATTTTTTCATCTTAAATTTTTCTAACTTAAAAATTTTTGCTAATTTTTTTTTTCTGTTACCCCGTTTTTGCTGTGATCAAAGAGGGAGAGAGAAGTAGAAGTTTAGGGGGAGAGAATTTTTTAAAAATCTAGTTAACTCTTAGTTTAGTAGTTGCAATTTTATTTATTACAAACTAATGCTTAACATGTTAGTTTAGTAATTTTCTTTTAAAAATTACTTTTCTGCCTATTTTAACCCTAACTTGAACTTGGGTTGATGCACATCAAAAATGGGGAGATTGTTGGTCCCTGTGGATGTTTTGATGTGATCAACCAAGTTGGTTAGGTCTGCTTTGTGTTTGATCCTTGTGTCTGAGTGTGCAGGAGCTTAGGAGCGCAGGAAGTCGAGCGGAAGACGCAGCTAGCGAGAAGGACGACACGGGGAAGGGAGCCGACGGGCTCGGTGCGTCCGAAGGACGAGAGAGCTGCGGAAGAGTACTCCAGTGGATAAGAAGAACGTGCGCGACGTTCGAGGGACGAAAAGCCGGACGGAAGCCTGCTCGAGGAGAAGGCCGGAAATTGGGTTCGGGTGAACCCTATTTCGGTTGGCCGGAATCACCCAAAAGAACGGGACTTTGGAAGACGAAGCAAAGAAGCAAGCAAGCTGGAAAAGCTGCCAGCCAGCTTGGAGGCGCCTCCAGCTTGAAGGCGCCTTCAATCTGGTTGGAGGCGCCTCCAAGCTGGTCAAAACTGCCGTTGAGCTGCGGATAGAGTTCTATCTGCTGACCGAGTTGGAGGCGCCTTGGACCCTCTGGATAGAACTTCCAGGAGCTATATAAAGGCCCCTGGAGCTAGGAAATAATCATTCAACTCAGTATTAGATTTCCTAGCAACTGTTGAACTTTCTAAGTGTGTAAAAGGCTTCTCCGCCTTCAGAGAAGGAGTTTTCTTACTGTGCTTTTCATCGCCTTGGATTATCAATCGTCTTGGTTGTAACCAAGTTAATTCCGGGTCTTCTTTATTTCTTTTTGCTTAATTGTTTTATTTTATTGTTGCTATTTTTGACTTAAAAATTTGAGGAGAGTATAATTTTTATTTGCAGACAATTCACCCCCTTCTTGTCGGCCTCCGCTACACCAACAGGAATTTCATTCCTTCCAATTGAAAAAAAAACAAGAAGGTAAACCATGAAGATTTTGAGATTTTCCACTCGTCTAGACTCTAGAAGTTCGTAGAAGGAAAAAACAAACATATGGGAAATGATGAACAATGTTAACTTGCAGATAAGTAAACATATGGAAAATGTCTCTAACCAAGATAGAAGAGCAAAGCATCACCAAATATATTATATAACAGAATGGCGCGATTAGGTGCGAACAGCCATCGTTGCGCATGCAATTTGAGCACAGAATTGGTGCAGCGTGTTTGACAAAGAAGAAGGTAGGAAGATTAGGATTACCTCTTATTTAGTGGATCTGTTCCACGGTGGAAAGAACGCCGAAGAAGAATTGATGAAATCACTCAAGAGCAATGCATTGCAGCGTTGGTCGTCCGGACCTGTGAGCAATTTTTTTTGTTTTTTTGTATAATTAAAAAAAATTGAGACCCTTTTCTGAGCCGAGCCCTGAGGCGGTTAAATCTACTAAGTTCTATTCCAAACAAAAGAAAACTGAGTTCACGGGAAAAGAAGTCACGACATCAAATAACACAAAATTGTTCTACATATCCAAAATCATCTCAAGGAGCATAAACACACAGACACCTAACACAAGTGACAATTTCATCCTGGGAAAAAAGAAGCACACACATGGAACAAAACACCAACTTCATTCATCACAAATCGAAGCACACACATGGAGCAAAACACCAATTCCGTGCAACACATGTCAAAGCCCACACATAGAGCAAAACTCCAATTCCATTTGAAACATCACTTCCAATCTGCACAACAAAATTGACGTTAATCCAGAACCAACCCGAGCACAACGCAAGCTAGCCAGCACCTCCATTCTGACCGGAAATCCATGGCCCTCACAAGGAGCATGGATTACAAGAAAACCCGCACTGCGATCTCCTAGCTCTAACCCCAAAATCACAGTTAGCTTACGGAAACAAATACCACATTCAATCCGAACCCCAGCCTCTAAACCTAATCAGAAATCCACACAAGAACCCTCGTGACGATAGTGCAGGAAAACAAAACCGACATTGATGTACAACTCTCAGAAAAATCTGCAGTAGGAAAGGAAAACTCGAGGAAAAAGGAAAAACCTTGAATTCCTATCAGACAACACCCGATTATTGCTATCCAACCATAACCAAACCCTCATCCCCTACCTACTAGAGTAATCTACTTGCCCTTCGTTTTTTGGTGCCACTGTTGGATGCGCAAGAAGAAGCAACCAACTAACTGAATCGGGAGGCAGTGCCGAAGTTCGCCACTAGCTCCAAGTTGCTCCGGCAAAGCAACGATGTCGAATCAATGGTAACCGAGTGACGCCGTGTCAATGGAGAGTGGTAACGAAGAATCGAATTAGAGGTGAGCGATGGAAGAATTACACAAATAATAAGACGAATAAGACCTAGGGTTAATATTAAACTTAGGTTTATATACTTAGAGGGTGTTTAACTAAACTTATTAAAAACAGCTTATAAGTTCGTACAATTTATAAGTTGTTTTAGGAGTTTATAAGTTGTTAGGTCTTATTTTAAAAATAAGTTGTTAAAATGTTTGGGTGAACTTATTATAATCAACTTAAAGGTATTGATGTGTTTGGTATAAGATCTTTTTATTAATAAAATTATCAAAAAGGGTATAATACTATTAATAAAGGGATTTGAGATTTTTATTAATAGAGAGTTTTGGGTAAATTTCTGCACCAAGAGAGAAAAAATTGGAAAGAGGTGTTGGCGGAGAAAATGACATAGCACTGGAAGAGAAGTATGCGGAGATAAAAAGATATTAGGCTTATAAAAATTAAGTGTTTAAACAAGCTTAATAAATCTATCCTCTAAATAATGTCATATGAATTCATTAAAAATCCCTAAAAAATTCTATAAATTCCTAAAAACTTTATAAGTTATTTTCTTTTAATTAACATCTATCTTCTTATTTTAATCTGGCTCATTAGACCTTACACGTGAGTTGCAAGATTCCTTGAAAACATAGATCCTCCAAGCGGCTTTGTAAAAATATCAACATGTTGTTCATAGGACAATACTCTAGGTTGATTTCACCTTCATTAACAAGTTCTCTTAGGAAATGAAATCGCAAGTGGATATCATTGTTCTTCCATGTAGTACTGGGTCCTTTGAGATAGAAATTACAGAACTATTATCACAATATAATATTGTTGGATTTTTTTGCTTGCATTTTAATTTTTTAAGAACTTTTCTTAACTATAAAGTTTGGCATCCTACTGAAAAGGCTACTATATATTCTGTTTCAGTAAGTGAAAGTGTCAAAATTGATTTCTTCTTTGAACACTAAGAGATTGTTCCACTTCCAGGGTGAAAATATAGTCAGAGGTACTTCGAGAATTATCAATACTTCCTCCAAGATCACTATATGTATAACCAACAAGTTTGATGGACACTTGCGCTTTGTAAAAAATGTCATAATCAATAATTCCTTTAATATATCGAAGAAGCCATTTTGCAGCTTCCCAATGATTCAAATAAGGGTTTTCCATAAATCTGCTATTCAAACTTACTGGGAACATGCCTTTAAAGAATTTGAGTTGCATAGTATTCTTATGAGATAAAAATTCCTTCTCTTGATTGTTGAACATTAATACCCAAAAAATGATGTAACTCGCCCAAATATGTCATTTTGAACTCATTCATCATAGAGTTCTTAAATTCTATCAATATCTCCATATTATTTCTAGTGAAAATAATGTCATCAATATAAAAACTCACAAGTATAAAACTACATTCAGAATTCTATTTGATATAAAGTGTATGCTCAAAAAGACATATTTGAAAATCATATTTAATAAAATAATCATTAATTCAGTCATACCATGCACGAGGTAATTGCTTCAAATCATAGAAAGCTTTCGAAGTTCATATACTTTGTCCTTATCATCTATTTTCACAAAATCAGGTGGTTGTTCACTATAAATTTCTTCTTGAAGATAACTATTTTAAAAAGTTGATTTGACATCCATTTGTCATCCATTTGAAATAATCTCCAACCATTTTGAACAACATGAATAATAATTAATCGAAATGTATCAAGTCTAGAAACAAAAGCAAATACCTCATTACTTTTTCACCTTCTTTTTGCTTGAATCCCTTTGCAACCAAGCTTGCTATATTTATTAATGGAGTCATTTGGATTGGTTTTGGTCTTGAAGATCCATTTCACTCCAATTGGAGTTTTGTGTGATGACTCATTCTTCTTGATAGAGTTTATTTCTTCATTCATGGCATGAACCCATTTTTCTCTTTTGATGCTTCTTCATATGTGATTCTATCTTCTCCTTCAAAGAATGCAAAAAAAAAAAAAAACTTGATCTGTCATATTTACCTCTTCGGTCTCATTATAAATGTCTCTTAGACTCCTTGTTTTTATTTGCAATGATGATGGATATTTACTACTTTTAGGATTATCAGGTTACAAAGAAGAAGGGTCCTCATCAAAGTAAAAAAAATTGGCAATTTGATAAACTTTTCAATTTTGAAAAAATATAAGAAGCTTGTTCATCAAAATGGGCATTCCTGCTAATCACAATTCTTTTTGTGTTTAGATTATAAAATTTGTAAGCTTTGATCCTTTCACTATAACCAATGAAGATGCACTTTTTAGATTTGTCATCAAGTTTAGTTTTTAAAGAATCATGGATATGGCATATGCAAGGCAACCAAAAGTTTTTAAATGATGAACATTTGGTTTCTTTCCACACTAGGCCTCATTTGAAATATAATTTTGTAACATTTTTTTAGGTGATTTGCTGATTAGATAGACGACACATGATACTACTTCACCCTAGAATTAACCTGGTATATTATTCTTCTTCAACATATATCTGATCAGATCCATGATTGTTCTATTTTTTTCATTCTGTAATATCATTTTGTTGTGGTGAATAACAAGTTGTGAATTCATGTCTAATGCCATGGTTTTGACAAAATTCTTCGAATAAAGAAGATAAAAATTCACTTCCGCGATCACTTCTCAAATTTTTTATTTGGCAGCCAGAAATTTTTTCTACTGAAGTTTTGAAAACTTTAAAGCAAGAGAGAGCCTCTAATTTTTATTTAACCAAATATATCTAAGTTTTTCTAGTGTAATCATTAATAAATAATAAGAAGTACAAGTTATCTCCAAGAGATGATACTCACATGGGCCCACACAGATTAGTGTGGATAAGTTTCAATGGTGAATGTGATTCTTACTTAGATTTAGATGGAAATGACTCTCGATGTTATTTTTAAAATTGACATTCTTCACATGCTTCACTTAGACCATCAATTTTAGGTAGTCCTTGAATAATATCTTTGCTTGATAATTTATTCAAGCTTTGAAAATTCAGGTGCCCAAATCTGTCATGCCACAACTTAAAAATTTCTTCATTAGCTATAAGATAGCAGGTAGTATTTATACATTAAGTTTTAGAGGAAACAAATTATTTGAACCCAAATCAATATTTGCAACATTTTGATTTTTCTTCTTTATGGTGCAAAATTTACAGTAAAGTGAACATCAAAACCTTTTTTCCAAAGATGGACAACACTAAGGAGAATACTTCATAAACTAGGAACATAAAATAGCTCAGACATCTTTTTGATTTCTCTAAATTTTGTCTTGAAAATGATTTCTCCTACTTTTTCAATTTTGTAGGATTTAGCATCACCAATAGTTACTTACCCCTGGTTAGCTTTGACAATAGTTGAAATAAGCTTTTATTTCCAGTCATATGCAGACTTGCACCACTGACCAGATACCAAATGTTCTCAACATTTACATCACATGCAATTAATACATTAAAGTTTCAGAATTTTCAACTTCATTTACATGTGCTAAGCCCACTTTACATTTTTTTCTTTAGATATTTTTTTTTTCCAATAATCATTTATTTTATGTCCTAATTTATGACAATAATGGTATTTAATATAAGGTTTCGTACCTTTGTAATTATCACATCCTCTTCATCTTTGATAATTGTACGAAATTGTATCTCCTCCTTTTTAGAATCTTTGTTTCCATTTCCTTGTGAATATTGATAAGAATCTCTTCCATTTCTTCCCTCATTCCGACCTCTTTCATGTCCATGATAAGAGCCCTCTCGTGGATTGGAACTAGAATTTCAAAGCTTGATTTTGAGAAGAATAAGAGGACCTTGTTGAAGAATTCTAACCTCATGAGCCTCCAATCTTCCCTGCAAGCTTTCTATGTACATTAATGAAAGCTCATGTGATCCTTCTAGAGTGACTACCACATGATCAAATTTGCTTGGTAGGTTTCACAAAATTTTACCACCGCCCTTTGGGTCTTCATGTTTTCTCCATTTGATGCCATTTGATTAACAATATAACTCATTTGTGTGAAGTATTTTGAGACTTTTTCATTGTCTTTCGTCTTCTCAAATTATGCTCATAGAGATTGTAAGAGAACTTTTTTTACTTGATCTTAGTCGGAATAAGTCGTTTGTAGAATCTCCCATGCTCTTTGAGCATTGATTGGCTTTGATATTCTTTCATAAACTGGAACTTCAAGCGCTTGATAAATTTGAAAAAGAGTCTTTCTATCCTTTCGCTTCCTGGTTTTTAGAATATTTCTTTGTGTTGGTGTAGGGAGCACCAGATGATCAAATCTGAGTTTTGATAATGTTAAAGGGTTCTAAGTTAAGGGTTATTATTATTCTAACAAGTTGAACTGAGTATGCAGGAAAGTCCTAGGTGAGTCTAGGCAGGCGGAAAGTCCTAGCTACGGTTAGGCGAGGAAGTCATAATCTAGGGGGTTGGGAAAAATCTTGGTGAGTTGAGAACATTGAGTGAAATCCTAGGCTCGAGGACGCTAGAAGAAAATCTTGGGGGGCCGAAGACACCAGGTGAAAAATTGAACGGGTCAGGGATCAAACGTCCAACATGAAGTCCTAATATCTCGGACACTGAGCAAAATTCCAGATGATTTAGATGATCGACCCTAGCAAAAGGTAATATCTGTTGAGAGGAGTAGGTGAGGACACGTTTCCCATTGAAGGAACAGTAGACATCAATTTAACCTAGGATTTTTGGAAAATTTAAAAGTTAGAACTGGATAGTTTGAAAATTGTAAAATAGTTTATTTCTATATTATTTTATTATGCTAACTTTGTTTTGTAGGATATGTTTGGTATGTTGGACTAACATGTCTTGTAGAAAGAGAAATGTACAAAAGAACTTCGGATGAGCAATGCTCAAAATGCCTTCTATGGTTCTGAAGGTGCCTCAGATACCCTGGTTGAAGAAGCCTTCGAGTACCTTGAAGGCACCTTCGAATGAATAAATAGTGCAGGTTGCAAAAGTTATCGAGTCCAAGGAGAAGGGGATAACTTCTACAACTGGAGGCACCTTCCATGGTGTTGAAGGCGCCTTTAGCACTCTATAAAAGACTTCTTCGAGCAAGTGCTTGAATATAACTCATCTTCAAGATCCTTCTCTTGCGTGCTGCTCCAAAGACGATTCAACGAAATCGTAACGCTACTCCGACAACCAAAAGCTCTCAATTTCAACATCATTGTCGTCGATATAATTTTTAGTTGTAATTTTAAACTTGTTGCACTCATCTTTGTATTATTCAAAATTACTAGTGAATTGCCCAAAGTAAACACTCAATGAGTGTGGGCCATGGAGTAGGAGTCGCCATAGACTCTGAACCAAATGAAACCCAATTGTGTTAGCTTGATTATTTTTTTCTTTCCTTCTCTATTTCTGCTGCATGAACTTGTAGGATTAAAAGTGCTAGAATGG
This sequence comes from Zingiber officinale, assembly GCF_018446385.1. Taxonomy (NCBI): domain Eukaryota; kingdom Viridiplantae; phylum Streptophyta; class Magnoliopsida; order Zingiberales; family Zingiberaceae; genus Zingiber; species Zingiber officinale. The sequence goes on from NC_055994.1 coordinate 140,591,504, forward strand.
GGGGAGGGATGAATAGCGCTAGTAGCTTTTACGTTCGTTTAAAATACGATAGAGTAAAATGCAACGGAATATAAGGAGATAGAAAATAAAGCAATGCTAACAAGCAAAGATTTACTTGGTTTGAAGCCTGTGACGACTCCTACTCCAAGGCTCGCACGTAAGAGTGCTTTTATTGGGTAATCACTAATCAATAAAAGAATACAAGTACAATCTTAAATGATTACAAGTAATTTGAACAATAAAAAATATCGACGACTTTGGAGAAAGACATCTTCAGCATAATTGTCGTTGAAGTAGCTTCCGAACGTCGTATAGACTTTTTCAGAGAAGCACACAAAAGCAGAAGATGTTTCAATTAATGTGGTGAAGTTGCTGGTCAAAGCCTCCTTTTATAGCCTGATTTGGGAGCCTGAATCCCCTTTCGGGTGCCTAGACTGTGCTAACATAGCGAACTCTCATCAAAACTTCATCCTCAAAATTTATCCACGCCTGGATGCTCAGACATCCTCCGGTCGCCTAAACCGCTAACTTAGGTCTGCTAGTCGTCGCGCTCCAGCTCAACGTGTAAATGAGATTTTGGTCGTCTAAGTGCCTGGAGCAACTCCGGATGCTCATACCACCTGGGTGCTTGCTCAGGCACCCGCTTGAGTCTCTCCTTCAATGAAACTTGCTCGAGCGTCCGGAGCAACTCAAGGTGCCCAAACTCTGAGCGTCCGGACTAACTTTTTTACAACCTCTTCTTCCTACAAAATAAAGTTAGTTTAGACAATAATATATGAAGCATAATAAATTTTGACAATCTTCGAACTATCCTATCCTAACTTTGAGTTTTGCTAAAACTCTATGTCGGACCAATGCCTACTATTCCCTCTTCAGGAAACACATCCTCACCTACTTCTCTTAATTACCTTTTTTCAAATCGATCCTCTAGACCGTCTGGACCTTTGTTCATTTGGACTTTTGTTCAACGTCTGAGACATCAAGACTTCATGTTGGACGTTCATTCCCTAACCCATCCAGTCTTCCGCCTGGTGTCAGCGACCCCCAGGACTTTCACCTAGCGTCCTCGACCATAGGATTTCACCCAACATCCACTACCTACCAAGACTTTGCCAAGTCCTTTGGACCAGGACTTCATTGTCTAACCGTAACTAGGACTTTCCACCTGCCTAGCCTCAACTAGGACTTTCCTTTGCCTAAGATCACTTAGGATTTTTTTGCACATTTAGTTCAACAATTATTAGACAACAAGAACCTTAACTTTAAACTATTTGTCATAATCAAAACTTAGGTTTAATCATCTTGTGTTTCCTGTACCAACAGAACTCTTACGCGAATATTTTTTGAAAAGTGTGAACAAGTCATGAGCGCTGCCCCCTCTAGCGCTTTGGATCCTACACTTTGTGCTTCAGTCAATGGGTCTTCAGCCTCTGGTAGATTTACTCCGTCAACAACACTCCATAAGTCTTGAGATTCAAGACATAGTTTCATAAGAGTACTCAATAATCAAAATTTTAACATTGAACCAAGGTAAAGGGACACAATATTGTTGGCCAATTTTGTTAGCTTCAATAGTTAAACTAGAAGCAACCAAAAGATAGAGTTTAGGACCTATTGAAGTATAAAGGATGCCACAACTCATCATCTTCACAAGAACTAAGGCTCTGATACCAGATTGAAGGAAGAAAAAGCAGGGCAAGGAACTGAAGCAAGGAATTTAAGGGAAAATGAAAACATTATGAAGCAGATTAGATTTCTTTGTATTAAATTACTTGTTGCTACTGTTGGACCGCTGCAGCCTGCTAGAAGGGGGGGGGGGGGTTGAATAGCCTGAAAAATAATAAAATGGAACCCTTCTCGACTTTTCTTAAACTAACACTTGCATAAATGAATGAAGACAATACACAGAAAGAAGAGTCAAAGGATGTTTTACTTGGTTACAACCGGGGAGGTTGTTAATCCAAGGGAAGTGTAGCACTAAATACTCCTTCAGGCAGAGAAGTTGTTGGTTGCTACTCGGAAAGTCTAACGGTTCCATTGTACAAAAATTTTGTACAAAGGTCTGAACCTTTTCCTAGCTACCATGTGTTCTTTTAAATTAAACTTGGATCTCTTGCGAAACTTAACACGTTTGATCCTAAGTTTAACTTATTTGTTCTTTTAGGTTTAGACTTGGATCTCCTGCAGAACTTAACACGTTCGATCCAAATCACCTAGGTCACGAAGACAATTAAATATCTATTTCCAAAATCGGCTTCCAGTACTGCATGACGAGGCACTTGGCCTTATTGGATATGGGAGCAACCACCACCGACTAGACAAAGACTTTTAAGGAAATTAAATATTTAACCTTCCCATAGTAACCCTAGGTTAACCACTAAGAACAATCGAATCACAAGAAAAAAAAATAAAAAATAAAAGAACACAATTTCGAAAACTAATTCGAAAAACTAGAATCACATGCCTCTTGTATTTGGTATTTTTACAAAGAAACAAAACTAACATGATGCGGAAAACAATTATTAGTTATACCTTTCTTTGTGGATAATGACCTCTTGATCTTCTACAGTATTCCTCTTCTAATCTCGGATGTTGTGTGGGCAACGATCTTCCGAGACGAGAACCACCTAGCACCTTCTTCTTCTTCCTTCAAGTTTCGGCCAAGCACAAAAACTCCTAAGGATGAAGAACCTTTTCCACCAACCAAGCTCCAAGGGATGCAAGCTTCCTCTTCTTCTTCTCCAAGCTAGGATCCGACCACCACTTACTCTCCAAGAGGAAGAGGAGGTTCGACCACAAAGATGGAGAGAAGAGAAAAGGAAGAGGCTGGCCACACCAAGGAAGAAAAGAGGGAGAAGTAGAATAGAGGTTATATCCATGAAGGCACCCAAACCCTCTCTTTTATAATCCTTAGCCTTGACAAATAAGGAAAATTTAATAAAACCTTCCTTAATTCTTTTGCCATTGAAAAGGAAAATTTTAATTAATTAAAATTAAAATCCTTTTCTTAATGCATATGGCCGGCCACATCAAAACAAGCAAACAAGGAAATTCTCCGCTAGAAAAATTAAAGCTTCCTAATTTGCATCCGGAAAAATTTTAAAATAAAATTTCTCTTTAATAATCCCTTCATGGTTGATGTTATAAAAGAAAATTTCTATAATTTTAAAATTTATCTTTTCAACATGTGGATGATTTATAAATAAAGAAAGTTTTTACCAAAATTAAAATCAACCTTTTAATCTACAAATAAGGAAAGAGATTTAACTCTTCTCTTAATCTTTTGTAGAATCTTATAAAAAAAAATATTTTAATTTTTTAAACTCTCTTTTAAATCATGTATTCCACATAAGAAAAAATTTAAAATTAAAATTCCTTTTCTATTTTTAATGGCCAGCCACACATAGATTGAACCCATGCTTGGGCCGGCCACAATCATTCCCATCTAAACATGGTTTGGCCGACCCTTGCTTGGGCTCCAAGCAAGGCTTGGCCAACCCCTTTTAGATGGGTACGAAGGTGGGTATAAGTGGGTATAGTACTCTATAATTAAGAGGCTACGATAGGGACCGAGAGGAGGAATTGGTTTTGGTCTCCCGATAAAATTAAGCATCCCGTGTTCGCCCCGAACACACAACTTAATTTTATCAATAATAATTCATTCCACTAGAGAACTATTATTGAACTACCGCACCAATCCCAAATTACATTTTGGACTCCTTCTTATTATGAGTGTGTTAGTCTCCCTGTGTTTAAGATAATGAATGTCCACTAATTAAATGAGTTACTGACAACTCACTTAATTAATATCTTAGTCCAAGAGTAGTACCACTCAACCTTATCATCATGTCGGACTAAGTACACCTGCAGGGTTTAACATGACAATCCTTATGAGCTCCTCTTGGGGACATTCTCAACCTAGATTTCTAGGACACAGTTTCCTTTTATAATCAACAACACACACTATAAGTGATATCATTTCCCAACTTATCGGGCTTATTGATTTATCAAACTAAATCTCACCCATTGATAAATTAAAGAAATAAACATCAAATATATGTGCTTATTATTATATTAGGATTAAGAGCACACACTTCCATAATAACTGAGGTCTTTGTTCCTTTATAAAGTCAGTATAAAAGAAACGACCTCTAATGGTCCTACTTAATACACTCTAAGTGTACTAGTATAATTATATAGTTAAGATAAACTAATACCCAATTACACTACGACCTTCCAATGGTTTGTTCCCTTCCATCTTGGTCGTGAGCTACTATTTATAATTTATAAGGTACTGATAACATGATCCTCTGTGTGTGACACCACATACCATGTTATCTACAATATAAATTAATTGAACAACTACATTTATCATAAATGTAGACATTTGACCAATGTGATTCTTATTTCTAGATAAATGTTTATATCAAAAGCTAGACTTTTAGTATACATCCTAACAGAAGCCTCTTACAGCAGTGAAGCACAAAAACAAAGAAGTTAATCTAGAAATGAAGCGTACAAGTGTTGAAAATGAATTGCTTGAGATGGTTTAAAGGTTCTGGACCAAGACTGTATTTATAGCCTTCGTCGGGGCACCCTAAAGGGTTCTAGGCACCCTAGGGGGATAAAATTTTATCCCCTATGCATGGATCGCGGTTTGACCACGATCTGGATAAAGTCTTACTCCGGGCGCTCAGACCCCCAAGTCAACCAAGTTGACTTTCTGGTCCGGGCCCTCTGCTCCGGTTCCACTAGCTTGGATAATCTCTACCATCCGGAATAGGGCTCACCTGAATCCAACTTCTGGTCTTCTCGATTAGGCTTCTGCTCTGGCTTCTCGTTCCTCGGAATCGTCGCGTGCTTCCTTCTCGTCCGCCAGCGTACTCATCCGCAGTCTTCGTTCCTCGGTCGCACCCCGTCCCGACCTTCTCGCTAGCTGCGTCTCTTGCTCCCCGAGCAGTTTTCCACTCCGGCTTCTCATCCCTCGGAACCACCGCACGCTTCCTTCTCGTCCGTCGGTGTACTCTTCCGCAGCGCCTCATCCCTCGGACGCACCGCGTGTCGTCCTTCTCGCTAGCTGCGTCTTCCGCTCGACTACCTGTGCTTCTAAGCTCCTGCACACTTAGACATAAGGTTAAAAATACACAGGACCTAACTTAACTTGTTGATCACACCAAAATAACCTTGGGGTTCCAACAATCTCTCCCTTTTTTATGTGAGCAACCCAAGTTAAGCTAGGGTAAATAAACATAAAAAATAAACTAACTAATTTTGAAATAAAGTGTAAAAAGATAGAAAAAATTGGTCTACCTCCCCCTAGACTTATACTTTTCCTTCTCTCCCTTTGATCACATAAAAAATTGGGGTTCTAGGAAAAACTCTGAGGGTAAAAATTTTGCAATAATTTTCACATAAAGAGTCTCTAAGTAAAAAAAAATTCTAAGTAAATTTTAAGTAAGAAAATTTTTCTAAGAAAACTCTAAGTAAGAAAATTTTCTAAGTGAAACTTTAAGTAAGAGATTTTTTTTTTTAAATTCTGACTTAGGCAACTTTGAAAATTTTCCTAAGTAAAAAGAATTAAGCAGAAATTTCTAATTTCAGAAGAAATTTTAACTTATGCAAAAATAATTTAATTTTTAGGAATTAAAAAAATGTTTGACAAACTTTCAAAAAAAAATGTTAAAAAGACTTTTTAAAGCATTATTAAGTTTCAACCTTAATGCTTTATCAGAAAGTTAATTAAACATTTTATTTCAATATTTTGGCTTCCAGATCGTGGCGAGGCACTAGACCTTCTTGGTTATTGGAGCAACAACCACTTCCTTAGACAAAATCAAATAAAGAAACTCACTGTTTAATTTTCTCGCTGAGAGTGCTAAATCCGATTGAAATTTAGATTAAGCAAGACTTACGAACCCAATATAGGTTCCAGCTAATTGGATTAACTAAGAATTTCTTAGGGACATATCTTTTTGAAATGTTCCTAATTTGTCCCTTATGATACCTAAAATACCAATTTACATTGTTAAATTTTCTAACATGGGTATTAGATGAGCATGCATGATTTTTCAAGTTATTTACTTGTACTTTTAAATTATCATTTTCTACTTTTAATTTTTTATTTTCTAATTTAATTCTGTCGAATTCTTCTATTGGGCAAGATTTAGCTAATATTATTTTAAAATTCTTAATTTCTTTTTCTAATTTACAGCAATCCTTAGTTAACAATTTAATAAACTTAAATATTTTGTCGGGAGGAAGAGATCGTACCTGACTTACCTTGTCGATCTCGTTGTTTGTTTCTCCCCCTGAACTGATGCTATCTTCTGACATGGCTCCCCCTTCATCGATGCTCTCGATGCTGATTTCGGAAAAGCTTGACTCGCAGTCGTCGTCTTGATGACTTGCCATTAGTGCAAGTCCAGAAAAGGTTTTGACTTCTGATTCGGACGACGTATCGTCCCATGTCGCTTTTAATGCCTTGCATTTTTAAACATGATTCTTACCTTTATCTTTGTCCTTATTTTTAGCTTGGGGCAGTTGTCCTTGACGTGCCCTTCTTCGTTGCAGTGGTAGCAGCGGATGGTCTTTTTCTTTCTACCCTGTGGATGATTAGTTTTTCTAGACTTACAAAGATTCATGAATCGTCTTACCATCATTACCATTTCCTTGTCGTTGAGAGAAGACTCTGACTCAGGTTCGTCTCTCGATGCTTTGAGGGTGACGTTGTTCTTGGGCTCCTTCATACCTGCACAGCTTGATTCGTGCACTTCAAATGTCGAGAATAATTCTTCCAATGTATTTTTTTTTCTAAATCTTTCGAAATGTAAAAGACATCTACTAGTGATGCCCATTTTGTATTTCTAGGAAAAGAGTTCAGTGCGTACCTGAGCGAATCTCGGTTACTTACCTTTTCTCTAAGATTCGAAATTCCGGTGATGATTTCTTTAATTCTCGAGTGCAGATGTGCAACTGTCTCGTCTTCCCCAAGTCGCAGGCTGGTGAGCTGATTGTGAAGTAGATCCCGTCTAGCGAGCTTAGCTTCGCACGTTCCTTCGTGCAGCTCAAGGAACTTCTCTCAAAGTTCCTTTGCGGAGTCATAGTTGTCGATTCGGTTGACTTCTTGTGACGGGAGAACGCTTAGCAGATGGTACTCTGTTTTACCATTTGTCACGTAGTCGGCCTGCTCCTTTTTCATCCAGTGGTATTTCTCCTTACCTTCCGGTACTGTAAAACTGAATTCCATAATCAACATTAAATCAAAATTGGTTTTAAAAAATACCTGCATTCGTTTTTTCCAGCTAGCGAATTCCCCTTCGAATTTTGGTGGGTAGATACTTGGTCCGACCATTATTTCGTTACTTTGTTCGGCGGTTAGTCCTCCTGAAGCGCCTTGGCTCTGATACCACTTGTTGGACCGTTGCGGCCGCCTAGAAGGAGGGGTTGAATAGCCTGAAAAATAATAAAACGAAACCCTTCTCAACTTTTCTTAAACTAACACTTGCATAAATAAATGAAGACAATAAACAGAAAGAAGAGGCAAAGGATGTTTTACTTAGTTACAACCGGGGAGGTTGTTAATCCAAGGAAAGTGTAACACTAAATACTCCTTCAGGTGGAGAATCCTCTTACAGCAGTGAAGCACAAAAACAAAGAAGCTAATCTAGAAATGAAGTGTATAAGTGTTGAAAATGAATTGCTTGAGATGATTTAAAGCTTTTGGACCAAGACTGTATTTATAGCCTTGGTCAGGGCGCCCCGAAGGGTTTCAGGCGCCCTGGGGGGATAAAATTTTATCCCCTATGCACGGATCATGATTTGACCGTGATTTGGATAAAGTCCAACTCTGGGCGCCCAGAATGGATCCAGGTGCCCAGACCCCTAAGTCAATCAAGTTGACTTTTTGGTTCGGGCCTTCTGCTCCGGTTCCGCTCGCTTGGGTGATCTCTGCCATCCAGAATAGGGCTCACCCAAACCCAACTTCGGGTCTTCTCGAGCAAGCTTCCGCTTCGGCTTCTCGTTCCTCGGAATCATCACGTGCTTCCTTCTTGTCCGCCAGTGTACTCATCTGCAGTCTTCATCCCTCGGTCGCACCCCGTGCTGACCTTCTCGCTAGCTGCGTATCTTTCTCCCCGAGCAGTCTTCCGGTCCGGCTTCTCGTCCCTCAGAACCACCGCACGCTTCCTTCTCGTCCACCGATGTACTCTTTCGCAGCGTCTCGTCCCTCGGACGCACCGTGTGCCGTCCTTCTCGGTAGCTGCGTCTTACGCTCGACTACCTATACTCCTAAGCTCCTGCACACTTAGACACAAGGTTAAAAATATACAAGACCTAACTTAACTTGTTGATCGCACCAAAACAATCTTAGGGTTCCAACAGCTACAACTCTTATAATAAACTTAAAACTTCATCCTTATTTATATATTTTTAGATGACATGAAAGTTAACAAGACATTAAAAACATTAAATGCATTAATTAATAAGATTCATGAATCCATGAAGAGGTACTTGAGATAAAATTAGACTTTACTTCTTGTAGAAGAGGAAGAGACATTTGAAATTAATTTGTAATTTGATTCTTGAATTTGGTTTAACCCAAGAAGGACCTCTGTGGATTAGGAATTAAAGATCTAGAAATAGAATTCTATAATAAATCATTCTTATGCAACTTTCAAATACTCATGAACGCTAAATCGTTTACGAGTGAATGTTAGCTTATGTTGACTAAAATCAAGGGATTAATGAAATGCACATTATTTGTGTGTGAAGGAATGTCAGTGTCAATCAACACTTGCTTGCACGGTGCCAAACAAATGTAAGTACCTCATGATGGTTTTGATATAGTCAACCAAGTCAAATTAGATCCTATGTATTTGATCCTTATGTCTAAGTGTGTAGGAGCTTAGGAACACAAGAAGTCGAGTGGAAGACACAGCTAGCAAAAAGGATGGCACAGGAAGGGAGTCGATGGGGTTAATGTGTCTGAGGGACGAGGTGCTGCAGAAGAGTACGTTGGTGGATAAGAAGGAAGCGCGTGACGTTTTCGAGGGATGAGAAGCTAGAGCGAAAGATTGCTCGAGGAGAGAAGGCCGGAGTTGGGTTGTAGGTGAGCTCAAATCTGGAAGGCTGGAGGATCACCCAAGCGGCTGGAGAATGAGCAAACTATTTAAGAAGGTGTTGGATGGTCAACCCAATGCTGACTTATCCAAGCGCCTAGACCGTCTGAGCGCTCGGACCACCAAGGCACCTCACAAGCGCCTCATCACAGTGCTGTTGCTGTGGATCACCTTTAGGTCCACGTCAACAATGGTCTGGTCGCCCGAACATGGTCCAGATGCCCGGACGAAAAAGTCAATCTTGAAGCCATTGCATGGAGATAGAGCTTGTCTTGTTGGGGGCACCCGGAGAAGGTCCAGGTGCCTAAAGTTGCCACATCAGTAAACAGCTAGTTTCGACCAGTGGACTATAAATAGAGTTTTGGTCTTCTTCATTTAGCATAACACTTTTCGTATTCGAGTTTTTCATTCTATTCTTTAAAGTTTTGTGCGTTCAATGTTCTGTATGAGGCTTCTCCGCCTCTGACTTGTGTCGAGAGGGAGTCGATTAGTTGAGCTTCAATTGCCTTTGATTAACCACCTTCCTGATTGTAAACCAAGTAACTCCTTTTGTCTCATACTTATTTTATGTAATTTAGTTTCGTTTATTAAAGTGTTTGTCTTAAACAAAGTCAAAAGTTTTGGAAAGGGTAATTTTGTTATTTCAGGCAATTCACCCCCCTCTTACCGGCTGCACCAGGTCCAATAAGTGGACTTGGTGCAAGGCTTCTCTGCCTCTGGGTCCAACAAGTGGGATCAGAGAGAGGATGATTCAGAAGAACTAACCGCCTACCGAAGCAAAGAAATTGATGGTCGGACCAAGCCTCAACCTGCTAAAGTTCGAGGGGGAGTTTGCATACTGGAAATCTGAATAAAGGCATTTCTAAGAATAGATTTCAAAATTCTTTTAATAATAAAGTATGATTTTGTAATTTCTAAGGATAAATAAGGAGATACAAAAGAAGAAAAATCTTTGGACAAAGAAGGAATAAAGTGACTTCGTAGTTAACAATAGAGTCGAATACTACTTGCTAGGTGTATTACCATCTCAAGAAGTCAACCGCATCGAAGGCTACATCTCGGCCACAGAAATCTGGAAGAAATTCTTGGAGCTCCATGAAGGCACATTCAAAGCAAAGCTTGCATGACAGGATATTCTTCAGAATAAGTCAACAAACCTCTGCTTAGAAAAAGGTGAGACGATGGCTTAACTACACACGAAGATCAAGGAGCTGATCATCAGACCGATCAATCTTGGTGAAACGGTAACCAACTAGAACTCAGTCCACTACAGTCTTAATGCCTTTTCTAGAACTCCAGAGAGGACTAGATCATAGATGCCTACTACATCTCTAAGGACTTGAAGGTAAATACCTTAGAAGAATTTTTTTTCAACATTAGAATTACATGAATCTATATGTGCAGGTACAAGAAAGAAGTCAAGCCAGAACCTGGCACTGAGAGCCAACAAGAAAGACAAACCCGAATCAGACTCAGACCTTAATGCAAACCAAGAAGCGTTTATAGTAAGAAAATTAAAATAAAAAAATAAATCTAGTAAGTTTAAAGAAATGCAAACCAAGAAAAATCTAAGGAGCAAGCGAAAGATTCGATGTTATAATTATTAGAAAGAATGACATATGAAGGATGACTACCCGGAGCAGAGCTCAAGAAGGAGAAAACCAAAGGGCCAAAGTGAAATAAGCACAAAAATCTCAATGCCACTTGGGATGAAAGTTTGTCATCCGAATTAGAGATAAAAGCCTTTGGTGGTATTGATGGCTAGTCACGAAGAACCAAGCAACTCGGAAGTCAACATTGATGAAGGGGGAGCTACATCTGAAAAAAGCAACTGTGAAGAAGAAGAATCCAACTTCACATCAGATTGTTAAGTGAGGTATGCTTTCTATCACCTGCCCAATTATATTATGGTATAAAATCAATGTCCAAATCTTTATGTAAACTTAAAACCAAGAATATAAACTTGAAAAAAGAAAATATAAATTTGAAAATAATTTTAGCTAAAGCATGTCCACTAGAAGAACATGAAAAAGTTAAAACTAAAAATGCAAAATTGAAAGAATAAATAGAAAATTAAAAAATTCTGTATATTCAAATTTTACTACTTCAAATTTTAAAAATTATCAAGGGCTTAATTGACATTATAGATTCCATAAAGGTCAAATTAAAAAAAGTAACAAGAAAGTATATTGCAAAGAAATTTCTAGATAGGAATCTATATTGGGTCCCAAAATCATACTTAGGTTAAAATATTTATGCATATTTTAATTTTAATTTACTTTAATATTTTCATTGCATGCTTAAAATTATCGACTTTTTTCAAATAATTTTTTTAACCTTTCTGTTCGAAATTAATTCGATCTTAATTTTTATATGAAAAAATATTTTATTACTTATTTGTAGGAAAATATTTGAAAATTTTTAACTGTTAATAAATTTTCTATGATTTTTTTATCAAAATTTAAAATTTTCATATTAAAAATTCTCAAAAATACAAACTTTGAAAATATATTTTTTGTACAAATATTCTTCTTATTTTACATTCTCAAAAAATTTTACGAAATTTTTCTTGCTCAAAATCTATTTTTAAATATTTTTAAGAAAATATATCTCTTTATATAAAATAATTAATTACTCCTTATATTAATTTTGTTCATTCATAAAAATTTTATCACAATTCTGGTTTATCGTGTTTAATCGTGATAAAAATTTTCAAAATTTTTCAAGAAATAAAAATATTTTTTAAAATATTTTTATAAAAACTAATTTTTAAATCATAAAAATTCATTTTTTTTAAAAAAATTAATTTTCATATTTTTTTTAAGTCTTAGTAACTATTTAAATAACCCTTATAATTTTTGTTTTTATATTCATCCCTTATTTTTAATGTGATCAAATGAAGAGAGAAAAGATTAAGCGTAGGGGGATACAATATTTTTGTATTAGCTATCAATTTTTTATATTAACTATTTTAATTTGCATATTAAATGTTTTAATTTGTAAATATATTTTTCTTTACTGTTTTTTGTTAAACTCTAACTTAACTGAGGTTGATTCACATCAAAATGGAGAACATTGTAAGTATCCCATGGTGACTTTGATGTGGTCAATCAAGTCAAGTTAGGTCCTGTGTATTTGATTCATGTGTCTAAGTATGCTGGAGCTTAGGAATATAAGAAATTGAGTGGAAGACTTAGCTAGAGAGAAGGATGACACAGGAAGGGAGTCAAAGGGCTCGGTGCGTCTGAGGGACAAGGTGTTGCAGAAGAGTATGCTGGCGAACGAGAAGGAAGCGCACGACGTTTCCGAGGGATGAGAAACTAGAGCGAAAGACTACTCGAGGAAAGTGTTGGTTGCTACTCGGAAAGCCTAGAGGTTCCACTGTACAAAAATTTTGTACAAAGGTCTGAACCTTTTCCTAGCTATCATGTGTTCTTTTAAATTAAATTTTGGATTGCCTGCGGAACTTAACATGTTTGATCCAAAACTTAATCTATTCGTTCTTTTAGGTTTTGACTTGAGTCTCCTGCGGAACTTAACACGTTCGACCCAAATCACCTTAAGTTATTAATTTCATTAAATATTAATTTCCATAATTGGTTCCCAGTACTGACGTGGCGAGGCACACAGCCTTCTTGGATATGGGAGCAACCACCACCGACTAGACAAAACCTTTTATGGAAAGCTAATATTTAATTTCCTAAAATAACTTTAGGTTAACCGAAAAGAACAATCAAATCACAAGGGAAAGAAAAACAAAAGAACACTATATCGAAAACAAATTCGAAACTCTAGAATCGTATGCCTCTTGTATTTAGTATTATTTCCAAAAATAACTAGTATGATGCGGAAACAAAAATTACTAGTTATACCTTTTAGAAAAACCTCTTGATCTTCTACCGTATTCCTCTTCTAACCTCGGACGTTGTGTGGGCAACGATCTTCCGAGATGAGAAACCACCAACCACCTTCTTCTCCTCCTAGCTAGGTTCGGCCACAAAAAAATAAAGCTTCACCAAGGAAGAAGAAAAACACCAACCAAGCTCCAAGAGATGCAAGCTTTCTCTCCTTCTTCTTCTTCTTCTCCAAGTAGTATTCGGCCTCCACAAGAGCTCCAAGCAATAGAGAATTTTGGCCACCACAAAGAGGAAGAAAGGGAGAAGATGTTGGCCGGCCACACCAAAGAATAGGAGAGGGAGAATAATAGAGGTTGTCTCTTGTGAAGGCACCCTCACCCCTTCTTTTATATTCCTTGGCCTAGGCAAATTAGGAAATTTAATTACAATAAAATTTCCTTAATTCCCTTGACATGATTTAATTGATAAAAATAAAATAATATTTCCCCAATTAATCTCTAATGGCCGGCCACATCAAGAGGAAATAAATTAGACAAGTTTTAATCAACAAATTAAAACTTCCTAATTTGTTTCCGAAAATTTTAAAAATAGAATTTCTCTTTAAAAATCTCTTCATGGTTGATAAAAGGAAATTTCTATAATTTTAATTTTATCAACATGTGGATAATTTTAAAGAGAAAATAAAATATCTCACCAATCTACAAATAAGGAAAGAGATTTAATCTCTTTCTTTAATCTTTTGTAGATCTTTTACAAGAGAGATATTTTTATTTTAATTCTCTTTAATAAATTATTTCTTCCACATAATAAAAATTAAAATTAAAATCCCTTTTTAATTTAATTTGGTCGGCCCCCACTAGCTTGGGTTCAAGCTAGGGCCGACCACTCCTAGGCCGGCGCTAGCTTGGTTCCCAAGCTAGCTTGGCCGGCCCCTTATAGGTGGGTATAGAAGGTGGGTATAGGTGGGTATAGAACTTTATAAATAAGAGGCTACGATAGGGACCGAGAGGAGGAATTGGTTTTGGTCTCCCGATAAAATTAAGCATCCCGTGTTCGCCCCGAACACACAACTTAATTTTATCAATAATAATTCATTCCACTAGAGAACTATTATTGAACTACCGCACCAATCCCAAATTATATTTTTGGGCTCCTTCTTATTATGAGCATGTTAGTCTCCCTGTGTTTAAGATATCGAATGTCCACTAATTAAGTGAGTTACTGACAACTCATTTAATGAATATCTTAGTCCAAGAGTAGTACCACTCAACCTTATTATCATGTCGGACTAAGTCCACCTGCAGGGTTTAACATGACAATCCTTATGAGCTCCTCTTGAGGACATTATCAACCTAGTATCTCTAGGACACAGTTTCCTTCTATAATCAACAACACACACTATAAGTGATACCATTTCCCAACTTATCGGGTTTATTGATTTATCGAACTAAATCTTACCCATTGATAAATTAAAGAAATAAATATCAAATATATGTGCTTGTTATTATATTAGGATTAAGAGCACACACTTCCATAATAACCGAGGTCTTTGTTTCTTTATAAAGTCAGTATAAAAGAAACGACCTCAAATGGTCCTACTCAATACACTCTGAGTGTACTAGTGTAATTATACAGTCAAGATAAACTGATACCTAATTACACTACGACCTTCCAATGGTTTGTTCCTTTCCATTATGGTCGTGAGCTACTGTTTATAATTTATAAGATACTGATAACATGATCCTCTGTGTGTGACACCACACACCATGTTATCTACAATATAAATTAATTGAACAACTACATTTATCATAAATGTAGACATTTGACCAATGTGATTCTTATTTCTAGATAAATGTTTATACCAAAAGCTAGGCTTTTAGTATACACTCTAACAATCTCCCACTTATACTAAAAGACTAAGCTGCTATATCTGCTGCCATACATCTGATTCCTAACCCTTCAACATGTCCATCAAAAGCTCTTGCCTTAAGGACCTCGGTGGAAGGATCTATAGGTCATCACCTGATGCAATCTAGGTAGCAACAACTTCTCCTCGTTTATACGATATCTCGTATTGGGTGGTACTTGCGCTCTATTGTGTTTACTTGCCTTTATAGACTTAT
Source organism: Zingiber officinale (assembly GCF_018446385.1). Taxonomy (NCBI): domain Eukaryota; kingdom Viridiplantae; phylum Streptophyta; class Magnoliopsida; order Zingiberales; family Zingiberaceae; genus Zingiber; species Zingiber officinale. Next base: position 140,606,600 of record NC_055994.1, read on the forward strand.
GGTTTCTTCGAGTTTGCTACTGCACCAATATTATTACAATAAATTGTAATAATCTTTGGACAAACCAGAAATCATATCTAAGTCTATCTTGAGATTATTGAGTCATTCAGCTTTTATAGCTACCTCAGAGGCTTGCCATATACTAAGCTTCTATGGTGGAGTCCAGAAAAACACCTATGTTTATCACTCTTCCATAGTTATGACTTTACCTCCTAAAGTAAACACAAAACCCCGAGGTTGACTTATTATTGTCCCTATCCGATTGGAAGTCAAAATCCATGCAACCCACAATGACCAAATTAACTGCCTTGTAAGCTAGCATATAACCTCTAGTGTCTCTAAGGCACTTCAATATATGCTTTACTGCAGTCCACTGTCCTTGTCCATAGTTATTTTGATATCTGCCAACTATGCCCTTGGCAAAACAGATTCCTTATCTCATGCATAGCATTCATTAGGCTTCCGACAGCCGAAGCATAAAGAACTGCCTTTATTTCCTTTATCTCCTTTGATGTCTACAGAGACATATCTTTAGATAAAGTTACTCCATCCTGAAAAGGTAAGAAACCTTTCTTGGAGTTTTGCATGCTTTAAAACGAGCAAGGATTTTTCCGATGTATGAAGCTTGGGATAAGTAAAATATTCTTTTCTTGCGATCCCTTATTACTTTGATCTCAAGAATATATTTATTCTCCCAAGTCCTTTATATCGAATTGTTTGGACAACCATACCCTTACTTCTGACAACATTTTGATATTGTCTCCAACTACCAAAAATGTTATCTACGTATAGTACAAGAAATATCACCACGCTTCCATCACACCTTTTGTATACATAAGACTTACCCGGCTACTAAATAAATCCATAGGTCTGAATTACTTTGATAAACCGGATGTTCCAAGACCTTGAAGCTTTGCCTCAGTCCATAGACTGATTGAGCTTTACACAAGATGCTCTTAGCCCTTTGCAATGAACCCTTCTGGTTGCTTTATATGGATGCTTTCTTCAAGACTTCCATTAAGGAATGCTGTCTTGACATCCACTTGCCAAATAGATAAAAGAATCCGGATAGACTTAAGCATGGCTACCAGTAAAAAAGTTTCCTTTTTTATCAAGCCTTGCTTTGAAGGTTTCTACCTTCCTGTCTATCCCTCTTTTCCTATTATAGAACTTTTTATACCCAAAAGCTTTTACACTATTTGGTGGTTCTACAAGCTTCCAGATTTTATTAGAATATATATATTCTAATTCTGTTATTCATTACTCTTTGTCAAGATATTGCATCTTTATCTTGGAGTGCTTCATCATATGACCAGAGATCAGGTTCATGTCCTCCAGGGATCGAGTCCAAAAACTCTCCCAAAACATGAATCTTTTTAGGTTGCCTAACAACCCTCCCACTATGACAAGGCACTTTCTGTAATCGTGTATCATTTGTGATACGTGTTGCAGTTTCCTTGTGGTATCTCATCTTGTACAATTGGTACTAGATTAGACATGTCTTTTATTATTTCCTTAAGAACAAATTTTCTTATGGGCACGTGGTTTATTACATAGTCCTTTTCTAAAAATCGGTCATTGATACTAACAATGACCTTCTGATTTTTAAGACTATAAACCTACTTTCATTTCTCTAGGATAACCCACAAACAAGTGAATTCCTGTCCAATTTATCATTGTCTCTCTTCAGCATATGTGCTGGACTACCTGAATCCGAATATGCTTCAAAATAGGCTTACACCTATTCAGCAATTCTATATGAGTAGAGAGTTCTGACTTTGGAAGGTACTATGTTCACTTCCGTTTCCAGAGTATATCCTTAAAATGAATTTGGTAATTTTCTAAATAACTCATCATCAATCTACTTATTTCCATAAGAGTCCTATACCTTCCTTTTTCTACACCATTCTGTTGGGATATACCTAGGTGTAGTTAGTTGGGATTGAATCCCTACTTCTGATAAGTGACTCCTAAATTCTCCCAAGAGGTACTTGCCACTACGATCTCACCGTAGTGTCTTGATACTTTTACCTTGACATTTCTCCACATCAGCCTCATACTCTTTGAACTAATCAAAGCACTTAGACTTGTGGCGCATCAAGTAAATGTATTCGTATATCAAATAGTTGTCTATAAAATAGATGAAATATTTGAAACAACCTCTTGCTTGGATAGTCATAGGATCACACAAATCAGAATGAACCAATTTCAACATATCTTTGACTCCATACCCCTTAGACTTGAAAGCTTCTTGGTTATTTTTCCTTCCAAGTAAGACTCGCAGGTTGGAAAGATTTCCACTACTAATGAACCCAAAAGTTCATCAGCTACCAATGAATCATACTCAAGTTAATATAACCTAGCCTTAGATGCCAAAGATATAATTGGTTCATTTCCGAAGGTTACTTTCTCTTAAAGTTAGAAGATGTGTTACTAATTTCCATTTGTTGCATCGTGAGAGTTATTGGATTTATAAATTGCCAACCAACGTACCAGAACAGATAACTTCCCTCTTTTTCTTAATAACAACTTTGTTATTAAAAGAGGCAGAATATCATGTTCTTTGAACAGTTTAGAAACTGAAAACTAGTTCTTTCTAAACTTGGTGCGTAAAGACAATTACTCAAAAAAAATCCATGTTTTATTTTTATCAAAAGATAAACATCTCCCACTGCAACAGCTGTCACTTTTACAGCAGTGCCCATGTGGACGGTGTTTTTATTTAGTTGTCGGGTTTCTTGGAACCCTGCAATGAATTGCGGACATGATTAATGGCATCTGTATCTACACTCCAGGTTCTGGTAGATAACACCACTAAACATGTTTCAACTAATGAATAAAATACACCTATATTGTTCTTAGTTCTAAGAGGACAGTCTACCTTAATGTCCAAATCCTATTTCCAATCAATTATAATTGGGACCACTAAGTCTATCCTAAAGTATATCAGCTAGGGAGTGACCATCATCCTAAGAATCACAAAAATATTTGGTTAAGACCAACTCCTTAAAAATCCCCATGAAGTTTGTATGCCACGTTAGTGTGGACGTATACAAATTCAAAGAGGAAATTTTATCATTTAATTTTATTATCTCGTCAACCTTACTTTATGACGAATAAAATTAATAGTTGGTCTATTTTTAATCAAATATTTGGTCAAGACTTCTAAATTTAAAATAATATTGATTCCTCTAACAATACTATTTTACCAACACCTCAAAACACCGTGAATTTTGCATGCCACGTTAGTGTGGACGTATACAAAATCAACATTTGTAAGAGGAGGGTTTTACCCATTAACTATCTTGTCAACGTAACTTTATGACAAATAAAATTATCTCAAACACCGTTAATTTTGTATGCCACATTAGTGTGGACGTATACAAAATCAATCATTTGTAAGAGGGGTTTTAACCCTTTAATTTTATTATCTTGTCAACCTAGTTTTATGACAAATTAATAGTTGGTTTCATTTGGTCACACAAATAATAGCACTCGATGGGGAGGATACTATTAGATGTGTCTAAGTGTATACCATTACTTAACACTAAGTCCATTAATAAGATTATGCCTTCCGTTGGGAAGATCACACGCTCTTAATTAACTTCCTATAGTCATCCAAAATGGAAGTCTATTCTAGTGATCTGCAAACTAGCTCATCTGTTATGGAGGAAGGCACTCAAAGCCAGCGCAAGCTTGTTTGCATCACTTACAAACCATAATGGAGACCATGGGATTTACTTAAAAATCCCTCTCCCACTTAGTTATTTATTAATGGGAATTTTAACTATGCTAGCCTACTAAACTTGTAAACTAACATGCACACACGATATAAAAGCAATAAATAGAAAATCTAATTTTCAACTATTATGGCTTTTATCTCTAGTTGTCCTCCGTGTGTTGTCATCCCAAGCTGCTGCCACTTTTGGCCACCGCATCCATCTTGCTCCTTGTTCCGCTGTGCCTCTGGTCCTTAGAAGGTTCCACGCTTTGCAAGATTCGATCCGCGACATAAATAGAATTTTACAATTTTGATCCTATATTCCATAAAAGGAATGTACATGTATCTAGATCAAAAATAAAATCCTAATAAAACTAAATCCCTGCTGTATTTTATAATACAATCATGCACACACATATAAATGCCCTTGACATGTCCAAGGGTCCAATCACACACATAAAACTATAAGTCATAATAGTTGGATCCTGCATCCATAAAGTTAGCACATCCTACTATTATCCTGCCTAAATTATGTATGACATGTGCATAATTAAACTAATACCAAATACACAGAGGCAAAACCCTAGCTCTGATACCAATTGTTGGTTGCTACTCGGAAAGCCTAGAGGTTCCACTGTACAAAAATTTTGTACAAAGGTCTGAACCTTTTCCTAGCTACCATGTGTTCTTTTAAATTAAATTTTGGATCGCCTGCGGAACTTAACACGTTTGATCCAAAACTTAATCTATTCGTTCTTTTAGGTTTTGACTTGAGTCTCCTGCGGAACTTAACACGTTCGACCCAAATCACCTTAAGTTATTAATTTCATTAAATATTAATTTCCATAATTGGTTCCCAGTACTGACGTGGCGAGGCACACGACCTTCTTGGATATGGGAGCAACCACCACCGACTAGACAAAACCTTTTATGGAAAGCTAATATTTAATTTCCTAAAATAACTTTAGGTTAACCGAAAAGAACAATCAAATCACAAGGGAAAGAAAAACAAAAGGACACTATATCGAAAACAAATTCGAAACTCTAGAATCGTATGCCTCTTGTATTTAGTATTATTTCCAAAAATAACTAGTATGATGCGGAAACAAAAATTACTAGTTATACCTTTTAGAAAAACCTCTTGATCTTCTACCGTATTCCTCTTCTAACCTCGGACGTTGTGTGGGCAACGATCTTCCGAGATGAGAAACCACCAACCACCTTCTTCTCCTCCTAGCTAGGTTCGGCCACAAAAAAATAAAGCTTCACCAAGGAAGAAGAAAAACACCAACCAAGCTCCAAGAGATGCAAGCTTTCTCTCCTTCTTCTTCTTCTTCTCCAAGTAGTATCCGGCCTCCACAAGAGCTCCAAGCAATGAAATTCGGCCACCACAAAGAGGAAGAAGGGAGAAGATGGCCGGCCACACCAAAGAATAGGAGAGGGAGAATAATAGAGGTTGTCTCTCGTGAAGGCACCCTCACCCTTCTTTTATATTCCTTGGCCTAGGCAAATTAGGAAATTTAATTACAATAAAATTTCCTTAATTCCCTTGACATGATTTAATTGAGAAAAATAAAATAATATTTCCCAATTAATCTCTAATGATCGGCAACATCAAGAGGAAATAAATTAGACAAGTTTTAATCAACAAATTAAAACTTCCTAATTTGTTTCCGAAAATTTTAAAAATAAAATTTCTCTTTAAAAATCTCTTCATGGTTGATAAAAGGAAATTTCGATAATTTTGATTTTATCAATATGTGGATAATTTTAAAGTGAAAATAAGATATCTCACCAATCTACAAATAAGGAAAGAGATGTAATCTCTTTCGTTGATCTTTTGTAGATCTTTTACAAGAGAGATATTTTAATTTTAATTCTCTTTAATAAATTATTTCTTCCACATAATAAAAATTAAAATTAAAATCCCTTTTAATTTAATTTTGCCGACCCCCACTAGCTTGGGTTCAAGCTAGGGCCGGCCACCTAGGCCGGCCCTAGCTTGGTTCCCAAGCTAGCTTGGCCGACCCCTTATAGGTGGGTATAGAAGGTGGGTATAGGTGGGTATAGAACTCTATAAATAAGAGGCTACGATAGGGACCGAGAGGAGGAATTGGTTTTGGTCTCCCGATAAAATTAAGCATCCCGTGTTCGCCCCGAACACACAACTTAATTTTATCAATAATAATTCATTCCACTAGAGAACTATTATTAAACTACCGCACCAATCCCAAATTACATTTTTGGGCTCCTTCTTATTATGAGCATGTTAGTCTCCCTGCGTTTAAGATATCGAATGTCCACTAATTAAGTGAGTTACTGACAACTCATTTAATTAATATCTTAGTCCAAGAGTAGTACCACTCAACCTTATTATCATGTCGGACTAAGTCCTCCTGCAGGGTTTAACATGACAATCCTTATGAGCTCCTCTTGAGGACATTATCAACCTAGTATCTCTAGGACACAATTTTCTTCTATAATCAACAACACACACTATAAGTGATATCATTTCCCAACTTATCGGACTTATTGATTTATCGAACTAAATCTCGCCCATTGATAAATTACAGAAATAAATATCAAATATATGTGCTTGTTATTATATTAGGATTAAGAGCACACACTTCCATAATAACCGAAGTCTTTGTTTCTTTATAAAGTCAGTTGATCCTGTCCGAATCAAGAGTCAGCGGACGCTAGGCACGTGGCGCTCTCTGCTGGATCCTCGAGTGCTCCGGCGAACCTGCAACAAAACCGAGCCGGGAGGGGTGTCCCGGCGACGGTCCTCCGACGCTCAAGTCAGGCGAGGAATGACAAAAAGGTGGCCTCAAGATGAAGACGTGCATACCTCCGGTGAAGAAATGGAGGCCTTATATAGACCCCTCGAAGAAGCCTGGGCGCGCCAATCAAAGCAACCACCTGCATTTGACCATGCCCAGGCATGGGTCTGTCAGAAGGACCATGCCCAGATATGGATCCGTCAGAAAAGGCGTCCATGAGGCCATACTGCTACTGTATCAACCTCTCCATGATGTGACGGCAAGATCCTCCATCGTGCGATCTTGTGTACGGCCTAATCATCAGACATGCTTCTACCGATATCCCATATCCCGAGCTGAGCGCATAGGCCGCTCGGCCACCTTTTTGTCCCCTCGCCCTTATTTTGTCCGGGCGGGTTGCCCGTTCGGCTCTTTGGCCCCTGCCGTTCGGGCTCCCGGTCGGCCCTTCGATCCTCCTGCCTTGGCGTCGGAAACCCAAACCCATGGATGGGTTATCTCTAACTCCACTCGGACCTACCCGGCTGATCGGCTCGGCCATTAACCGCTTAGTCAGCCCTTCATCGGTTCTCAAGCTGAGACCCTTCAGGAAGTGGGTCCCCCATTCTTACTGCCGGATCACTTGCCTTCTCTTCAAGTCTAGTCGAAGGAGGCAGTGAGTCCGACTGACTGGACTATATGTGTCCGAGCGGGCGGTCGCCGCTTCCATAATCTTCCTTTTAGCCGTTCGGCCCTTATGCCGGATTCAGCCGCTCGGCTCTTCGTTTCGGATGCCTTGTTGTTCAACGTGGACGTTTGCTTGCCTAAATCTTCTCAAAAATCATGCAAATCCTTCCCATTAAGTCGCAGCATGCGCGGTATGACGCGCATTAATTGCGCCTAGTGGCAAGGCGCCACGTGGCTCTTCTCACGTGGCGGCGATGCTTAGTACGATGGGACGCGATTGCTTTGAAATAGACGGTCCGATGATGGCCTCGTCTTTCGTGACCTGCATCCGACGGCGGAGGCCGACCAACCTCGGCAGTATAAAGCCTCCGTCTTCTCCCTTCGCCGCATGCTTGCTCGTGCTTCCTCCGTCTGCCTCCTCTGCCGCTGTAGCCTTCGACGATCCAGTCCCAGTTTCCGGCTGCTACCTTTTCCCCGGTGATCTTTTCCGCCCGTTTCCTTCTCAGTGAGTCTTCTTCCTTCACTTACTAGGTTTTCCCTGCCCATTTCGCCTCTTTCGCTCCCCTTCTTTCGATTTCTTGCTATCCTCTTGCCCCTCCGAGATGGCAAGTTCCTCTGAACCCGCCACCAACGTTCACGGTCCCTGGTATATGACCATGGAGAGTCCGCTTGATGAGGAGGGTGCTCGGCGCCTTGTTCGGACGTATGGGATTCCCAACAACTATGAAATAATTATAGCTGACCCGACTGACCGACCACATGATCCGCCGATCGGCACAATCTGTTTCTTTTTAGACCAATTCCAGGGTGGCCTTAGATTTCCTACGCATCCCTTTATTTTAGAGATTTGTAACTACTTTCGTATCCCGCTCGGTCAACTTGTGCCGAATTCCTTTAGGCTACTGAGCGGGATGGTCGTCCTCTTCAAGCTGCACATTATCCCTCTTGACCCTAAAATATTCCACTTCTTCTTTTACCCCAAACAATCCGAGTTGGGGACTTTTATTTTCCAAAGTAGAATAGGCTTTAAGTTTTTTGACAATATGTCGACCTCCAACAAGCATTGGAAAGAATTTTTCTTCTACATCCGACTTCCTGAGCGGCCAGCCTTTCGAACCAAATGGCAAACCGCCGTGCCGACTCAGCCGGAGCTCGGCAAATTCAGAAGCAACCCGACATATCTCCATGCAGCGAACTGGTTGTCCGGTCAGCGATACAAGATAGACCAGTTGCTTCTCAAGGGGGTGTTGTATATTTTTGGGTTATCTCCCGTTCGGGCCAATCTTCCCTACCGTATGGGTAAGAGACTCTTTACCCCCTTCACCTTTTTAATCTAACTGATTTTAATTTCTTCTATTGCAGCTGAAGTCATGTGGCGCTCCAAAGCTACCGCTCATCTGAAACTGAAGGCCGTGGAGATCGAGGCGACCACCAAAAAGGAGCTCGCCGCCCCATCCGCTTCAACAGAGGTTGAGGCAGATCCTGTTTCCTCAGCCCCCGCCGAGCTGGGGGTCCCTCCAGTCGGGGATCCACCGCTGGAAGTTCGGCGAAAGCGTCGAAGGGACTCCAGCCTTCCGCCACCTCAAGAGGGAGCACCACAGGTGCCGATCGGCGTAACTTCGCCTGCTCGCACGCCGTCACAGATCGGGACTCCAGCGGCCTCGCCTACCGCACAGCCTTCCGGCTCTCCTCCCCGGACTCATCGCCGTTTACGTCGGTTGGGTGAAACTTCCACCATAGGGGAGTCCTCTGGCCAGGCGACTGCAGCTGAAGAAGCGCCGGCCGGCCACCCTACCATCAGGACCACCCTCCGATTCCCATCGGAGGAATATTTACTGTCCGCCGATCGGCCCTCAAGCCCCGTTCACGAAATAACCCTGACGGGCCCGCTTGCCAAGCTTTTTGAGAACGCGCAGATTCAAGCGGCCCTCATGACGCCCAAGCAGCTTGGCGACAACAACATGCAGCAGGCCACTCAGGTATTCATTTTTCTTCCTGTTCCCGGCCACTATTTGATTCCTGATTTCATTATTTCCTTTATAGCGCTGGGCTGAGCAAATCACCACTAGCCGTCGGCTAGCCGAGCTGGAGGGTCTCCTGGAAAAACTTCAATTGTCGGGGGGTCCGTCGACCGAGCGGGAGAAACAAACCCTCGAGGCCGAACAGAAGAAGGCTGCCGATCTGGCTGCGGAGGTGGCCCGACTCGAAGACTTGGTGAAGAAGCGGGACGGGGACGTGAAGCGCGCCAGTGGCCGGAAGAGGCGAGCGATTGCTGATCTGGATAAAATGAAAGTCGAAGTCCGGGCCCTAGATCAGCAGTCTAAGAAGCTAGAGGCCGAGCTGAATGCCGAGCAAGAGATCCGTTCGGCAGAGCGCACAAAGGTCGAGGTGGACGCTAGGCACGTGGCGCTCTCTGCTGGATCCTCGAGTGCTCCGGCGAACCTGCAACAAAACCGAGCCGGGAGGGGTGTCCCGGCGACGGTCCTCCGACGCTCAAGTCAGGCGAGGAATGACAAAAAGGTGGCCTCAAGATGAAGATGTGCATACCTCCGGTGAAGAAATGGAGGCCTTATATAGACCCCTCGAAGAAGCCTGGGCGCGCCAATCAAAGCAACCACCTGCATTTGACCATGCCCAGGCATGAGTCTGTCAGAAGGGCCATGCCCAGATATGGATCCGTCAGAAAAGGCGTCCATGAGGCCATACTGCTACTGTATCAACCTTTCCATGATGTGACGGAAAGATCCTCCATCGTGCGATCTTGTGTACGGCCTAATCATCAGACATGCTTCTACCGATATCCCATATCCCGAGCCGAGCGCATAGGCCGCTCGGCCACCTTTTTGTCCCCTCGCCTTTATTTTGTCCGGGCGGGTTGCCCGCTCGGCTCTTTGGCCCCTGCCGTTCGGGCTCCCGGTCGGCCCTTCGATCCTCCTGCCTTGGCGTCGGAAACCCAAACCCATGGATGGGTTATCTCTAACTCCGCTCGGACCTACCCGGCTGATCGACTCGGCCATTAACCGCTTAGTCAGCCCTTCATCGGTTCTCAAGCTGAGACCCTTCAGGAAGTGCCGGATCACTTGCCTTCCCTTCAAGTCTAGTCGAAGGAGGCAGTGAGTCCAACTGACTGGACTATATGTGTCCGAGCGGGCGGTCGCCGCTTCCATAATCTTCCTTTTAGCCGTTCGGCCCTTATGCTAGATTCAGCCGCTCGGCTCTTCGTTTCGGATGCCTTGTTGTTCAACGTGGACGTTTGCTTGCCTAAATCTTCTCGAAAATCGTGCAAATCCTTCCCATTAAGTCGCAGTATGCGCGGTATGACGCGCATTAATTGCGCCTAGTGGCAAGGCGCCACGTGGCTCTTCTCACGTGGCGGCGATGCTTAGTACGATGGAACGCGATTGCTTTGAAATAGACGGTCGGATGATGGCCTCGTCTTTCGTGACCTGCATCCGACGGCGGAGGCCGACCAATCTCGGCAGTATAAAGCCTCCGTCTTCTCCCTTCGCCGCATGCTTGCTCGTGCTTCCTCCGTCTGCCTCCTCCGCCGCTGTAGCCTTCGACGATCCAGTCCCAGTTTCCGGCTGCTACCTTTTCCCCGGTGATCTTTTCTGCCCGTTTCCTTCTCAGTGAGTCTTCTTCCTTCACTTACTAGGTTTTCCCTGCCCATTTCGCCTCTTTCGCTCCCCTTCTTTCGATTTCTTGCTATCCTCTTGCCCCTCCGAGATGGCAAGTTCCTCTGAACCCGCCACCAACGTTCACGGTCCCTGGTATATGACCATGGAGAGTCCGCTTGATGAGGAGGGTGCTCGGCGCCTTGTTCGGACGTATGGGATTCCCAACAACTATGAAATAATTATAGCCGACCCGACTGACCGACCACATGATTCGCCGATCGGCACAATCTGTTTCTTTTTAGACCAATTCCAGGGTGGCCTTAGATTTCCTACCCATCCCTTTATTTTAGAGATTTGTAACTACTTTCGCATCCCGCTCGGCCAACTTGTGCCGAATTCCTTTAGGCTACTGAGCGGGATGGTCGTCCTCTTCAAGCTGCACAGTATCCCTCTTGACCCTAAAATATTCCACTTCTTCTTCTACCCCAAACAATCCGAGTTGGGGACTTTTATTTTCCAAAGTAGAATAGGCTTTAAGTTTTTTGACAATATGCCGACCTCCAACAAGCATTGGAAAGAATTTTTCTTCTACATCCGACTTCCTGAGCGGCCAGCCTTTCGAACCAAATGGCAAACCGCCGTGCCGACTCAGCCGGAGCTCGGCAAATTCAGAAGCAACCCGGCATATCTCCATGCAGCGAACTGGTTGTCCGGTCAGCGGTACAAGATAGACCAGTTGCTTCTCAAGGGGGTGTTGTATATTTTTGGGTTATCTCCCGTTCGGGCCAATCTTCCCTACCGTATGGGTAAGAGACTCTTTACCCCCTTCACCTTTTTTATCTAACTGATTTTAATTTCTTCTATTGCAGCTGAAGTCATGTGGCGCTCCAAAGCTACCGCTCATCTGAAACTGAAGGCCGTGGAGATCGAGGCGGCCACCAAAAAGGAGCTCGCCGAGCGGGGTCTCATCCCCAGCCGCCCGGCAGATGCGGGAGAGGAGGTTGAGGCAGATCCTGTTTCCTCAGCCCCCGCCGAGCTGGGGGTCCCTCCAATCGGGGATCCACCGCTGGAAGTTCGGCGAAAGCGTCGAAGGGACTCCAGCCTTCCGCCACCTCAAGAGGGAGCACCACAGGAGCCGATCGGCGTAACTTCGCCCGATCGCACGCCGTCGCAGATCGGGACTCCTGTGACATCACCTCCTGCGCAGCCCACCGACTCTCCTCCCCGGACTCGTCGCCGCTTACGTCGGTTGGGCGAAACTTCCACCATAGGGGAGTCCTCTGGCCAGGCGACTGCAGCTGAAGAAGCGCCGGCCGGCCACCCTACCATCAGGACCACCCTCCGATTCCCATCGGAGGAATATTTACTGTCCGCCGATCGGCCCTCAAGCCCCGTTCACGAAATAACCCTGACGGGCCCGCTTGCCAAGCTTTTTGAGGACGCGCAGATTCAAGCGGCCCTCATGACGCCCAAGCAGCTTGGCGACAACAACATGCAGCAGGCCACTCAGGTATTCATTTTTCTTCCTGTTCCCGGCCACTATTTGATTCCTGATTTCATTATTTCCTTTATAGCGCTGGGCTGAGCAAATCGCCACTAGCCGTCGGCTAGCCGAGCTGGAGGGTCTCCTGGAAAAACTTCAATTGTCGGGGGGTCCGTCGGCCGAGCGGGAGAAACAAACCCTCGAGGCCGAACAGAAGAAGGCTGCCGATCTGGCTGCGGAGGTGGCCCGAAACGCGCCAGTGGCCGGAAGAGGCGAGCGATTGCTGATCTGGATAAAATGAAAGTCGAAGTCCGGGCCCTAGATCAGCAGTCTAAGAAGCTAGAGGCCGAGCTGAATGCCGAGCGAGAGATCCGTTCGGCAGAGCGCACAAAGGCCGAGGTGGACTTGAAGGCTGTTCAAGACACCTTAATCGCTTCCCGAGCGGCACTCAGAAAATATAAAGAGGGAGAGCCGAGTCGCCTAGCAGCCGCGCGCCAGGAATACCTCCACTCGGAGAGGTTCGGCCTAAAATTCGGTGGCAACATCTCTTCCACTTTCGCCGAAGCGGTCAAGGTCACCGTGACATACTTGAAGAAAGGGGGCCACCTTCCCGAGGGAATGCATATTCCCGCCTCCGACCTGGCGGCCATGATTGATGATATTCCTGACGCCTTCTTCAGCTTTGAAGACCCTGAGTGAGGCGGGTTATTTCGAGTACCTTCTGTATTTCATCCGCTCGGTGGATGTAAAATTTTTGTGCGTGCCGTTCGGCATAATTCTTCTTCTAAAGAAACGCTGCTCCTTTGCTTGTTTTCCTACTCATTGTCCATAATATTCTTCTGTTTGCTTAACGTTGATACTTAGAGTCAGTCCTGCTCTTAAGGGTTCTCTTTCACCCGTCCGATCGGCTTGGCACATTGCATAGAGTCCGAGCGAGGTAGCCTACTCACTTTGCACGTATCCTGCTTTGATATTCGTTCTTCCGCTCGGGATGTTTATAGCCGATCGGCGCGGCTCTCGATTTTTAACGACGGTGCTCGTCGGCGCGGATGTTTATAGTCGATCGGCGCGGCTCTCGATTTTTAACGACGGTGCTCGTCGGCGCGGATGTTTATAGCTGATCGGCGCGGCTCTCGATTTTTAATGACGGTGCTCGTCGGCGCGGATGTTTATAGCCGATCGGCGCGGCTCTCGATTTTTAACGACGGTGCTCGTCGGCGCGGATGTTTATAGCCGATCGGCGCGGCTCTCGATTTTTAACGACGGTGCTCGTCGGCGCGGATGTTTATAGCCGATCGGCGTGGCTCTCGATTTTTAACGACGGTGCTCGTCGGCGCGGATGTTTATAGCCGATCGACGCGGCTCTCGATTTTTAACGACGGTGCTCGTCGGCCGTTAAGGCTAATTTTGACGCTTCCGTCCGGCGTAGCTCTTTGCCTTTCACCCAGCTTGGATAATGCCCTCCTAGCCGAACGGCTCAGGGTCTACTTCGTCGAGCATTTTGGCTCGGATAATATACCTCCGTCCGAATGGTACGGGGCCTTCGATCCTCGAGCGCTTGGCTCGACCAATTTACCTCCGGCCGAACGGCGCGGGGCCTTCGTTCCTCGAGCGCTTGGCTCGACCAATTTACCTCCGGCCGAACGGCGCGGGTTATTTGCTTACAAGTCTAACCATATAAACCTCCCGGCCGGTCGGCTCGGGGGCCTTCGCGTTACGATGATAATGCCTTATATTCGCTCCTTTGACTTTTCATCTCTGCATTTCAAGTATTTAGTCGAAAAATGAAATACACAAGGTGATTTACAATGATACACCTTTCACCCCGCCCGGTAAGGCTGGAGGTGGTTCGCGCTCCACGGCCTATCTAGCTGTCGTCCGTCCTCGTCCTCCAGATAATACGCGCCCGAGCGGAGCTTTTCGATGATTTTGAAAGGGCCTGCCCATGGAGCTTCAAGCTTGCCGACGTCGCCGACCGGCTTGACTCTCTTCCAAACAAGATCGCCGACTTGGAACGATCTGGGAATTACGCGCCGGTTGTAGTTTTTCTTCATCCGCTGACGGTATGCCATCAGCCGAACGGACGTCTTTGCCCTCTCCTCTTCTACCAATTCCAGCTCCATGTTTCTTCGTTCGGCATTGTCATCATCATAGCTCTAGATCCGGGCTGACTCAACGCCGACTTCGACCGGTATGACAGCCTCACCGCCATATACCAAATGGAACGGTGTGACTCCCGTCCCTTCTTTTGGCGTCGTTCGGATGGCCCACAAGACGCTCGGCACTTCATCCGGCCAACTTCCTCCCAAATGGTCGAGCCGAGCACGCAGAATGCGAAGAATTTCCCGATTGGCGACTTCAGCTTGACCGTTGCTCTGAGGATAGGCCACGAACGTGAAATGTTGCTCAATGCCATAGCTTTTGCACCAATCCTCTAACATCTTCCCTGTGAACTGCCGCCCGTTGTCGGACACTAGTCGGCGAGGGATGCCGAACCGACAAATGATGTGTTGCCAGATGAATTTTTTAACCATTTGTTCAGTGATCCTCGCCAGCGGCTCGACCTCTACCCACTTGGAAAAATAGTCTACCGCCACTAGTAAAAATTTCCTCTGCCCGGTCGCCATCGGAAATGGACCCACAATATCCATTCCCCATTGATCGAACGGACATGAGATGGTTGATGCCTTCATCTCCTCTGCCGGTCGGTGGAAGAAGTTGTGATACTTCTGGCATGAAAGGCATGTAGATACTGTCCGAGCGGCATCTGTTTGTAAAGTTGGCCAAAAGTATCCGGCCAAGAGGATCTTCTTGGCCAATGAGCGTCCGCCCGGATGACCCCCGCATGATCCTTGATGCACTTCCTGGAGGATGTAGGCCGAGTCCTCCGAGCTTACACATTTCAGCAAAGGGCGCGAGAAAGCTTTCTTGTAAAGCTGATCTCCGATGAGTGTAAACCGACCGGCTCTTCTTCTGAGGAGCCGGGCTGCATATTCATCGGATGGTGTGGTACCCGAACGGAGGAATTCTATAATAGGTGTCCTCCAGTCAGCTATAATTATTTCATAGTTGTTGGGAATCCCATACGTCCGAACAAGGCGCCGAGCACCCTCCTCATCAAGCGGACTCTCCATGGTCATATACCAGGGACCGTGAACGTTGGTGGCGGGTTCAGAGGAACTTGCCATCTCGGAGGGGCAAGAGGATAGCAAGAAATCGAAAGAAGGGGAGCGAAAGAGGCGAAATGGGCAGGGAAAACCTAGTAAGTGAAGGAAGAAGACTCACTGAGAAGGAAACGGGCGGAAAAGATCACCGGGGAAAAGGTAGCAGCCGGAAACTGGGACTGGATCGTCGAAGGCTACAGCGGCGGAGGAGGCAGACGGAGGAAGCACGAGCAAGCATGCGGCGAAGGGAGAAGATGGAGGCTTTATACAGCCGAGATTGGTCGGTCTCCGCCGTCGGATGCAGGTCACGAAAGACGAGGCTATCATCCGACCGTCTATTTCAAAGCAATCGCGTCCCATCGTACTAAGCATCGCCGCCACGTGAGAAGAGCCACGTGGCGCCTTGCCACTAGGCGCAATTAATGCGCGTCATACCGCGCATACTGCGACTTAATGGGAAGGATTTGCGGAATTTTTGAGAAGATTTAGGCAAGCAAACGTCCACGTTGAACAACAAGGCATCCGAAACGAAGAGCCGAGCGGCTGAATCCGGCATAAGGGCCGAACGGCTAAAAGGAAGATTATGGAAGCGGCGACCCTCGGACATATAGTCCAGTCAGTCGGACTCACTGCCTCCTTCGACTAGACTTGAAGGGAAGGCAAGTGATCCGGCAGTAAGAATGGGGGACCCACTTCCTGAAGGGTCTTAGCTTGAGAACCGATGAAGGGCTGACTAAGCGGTTAATGGCCGAGTCGATCAGCCGGGTAGGTCCGAGCGGAGTTAGAGATAACCCATCCATGGGTTTGGGTTTCCGACGCCAAGGCAGGAGGATCGAAGGGCCGACCGGGAGCCCGAGCGGGCAACCCGCCCGGACAAAATAAGGGCGAGGGGACAAAAAGGTGGCCGAGCGGCCTATGCGCTCGGCTCGGGATATGGGATATCGGTAGAAGCATGTCTGATGATTAGGCCGTACACAAGATCGCACGATGGAGGATCTTGCCGTCACATCATGGAAAGGTTGACACAGTAGCAGTATGGCCTCATGGACGCCTTTTCTGACGGATCCATATCTGGGCATGGCCCTTCTGACAGACTCATGCCTGGGCATGGTCAAATGCAGGTGGTTGCTTTGATTGGCGCGCCCAGGCTTCTTCGAGGGGTCTATATAAGGCCTCCATTTCTTCACCGGAGGTATGCACGTCTTCATCTTGAGGCCACCTTTTTGTCATTCCTCGCCTGACTTGAGCGTCGGAGGACCGTCGCCGGGACACCCCTCCCGGCTCGATTTTGTTGCAGGTTCGCCGGAGCACTCGAGGATCCAGCAGAGAGCGCCACGTGCCTAGCGTCCGCTGACTCTTGATTCGGACAGGATCATCAGTATAAAAGAAACGACCTCAAATGGTCCTACTCAATACACTCTGAGTGTACTAGTGTAATTATACAGTCAAGATAAACTAATACCTAATTACACTACGACCTTCCAATGGTTTGTTCCTTTTCATTATGGTCGTGAGCTACTATTTATAATTTATAAGATACTGATAACATGATCCTCTGTGTGTGACACCACACACCATGTTATCTACAATATAAATTAATTGAACAACTACATTTATCATAAATGTAGACATTTGACCAATGTGATTCTTATTTCTAGATAAATGTTTATACCAAAAGCTAGGCTTTTAGTATACACTCTAACAGAAAGAAGGTCATAGTTCAGTTAGGGTGAGTTCAACTCTGGAAGGTCGAAAGATCATCTAAGTGACTGGAGAAGGAGCCAATTATCTGAGAATGCGCCAGATGGTCAGCTTGATGCTAATTGATTCGGGCGCTCAAACGGTCCGAGTGCTCGAATCGTCTGGGCGTCCGAACCACCAAGGCACCTCACAGGTGTCTCATCGCAGTGTTGTTGCTATGGATCACTTTCAGGTTCACGTCAACAATGGTCCGGGCACTTGAACAGGGTCCAAGCACTCGAACATGAAAAATTCAATTTCGAAGCCATTGCGTGGAGATAGAGTTTTATAGGATCATTGCGCTAGAGGGGAGGGGGGGGGGGGGGGGGAATAGCCCTCATTTTAAAACTAAACTCAGAGATAGGCAGCGGAATAAAGACACAACCAAACAATCACAAACACCAAGAGTTACTTGGTTCGGAGCCTGTGGCGCCTCCTACTCCGAGGCCCACATGTGAGAGTGCTTTCGATGACCAATCACTAATCAATCGAAAGAAGTACAAGTACAATGATTGATTATAAGTAATTATAAGACTTAAAGAATACCAATAACTCGGAAATAAAGATCTTCAGTACGGTGGTCGTCAGGAAACTTTTGAGCGTCGAGGAAGTGTTTTCACAACAACGCGAAGAAGGGAAAGTTGCTTGAAATGTTGTTGTTGTGTATCTGGTTGAGACAGTCTTATATAGCCTGCTGAAGGCGCCTTCAACCTCCATGGAGGCGCCTCCAGGAGGGATACTTATCCCTTCCGCGTCGGAGTCGATAGCTTCTGTGGCCTGCGCTGTTTATCCATCCGAAGGCGCCTTCCATCCAGCATCCAAGGCGCCTTCACGCCATGCTGCGCGGAGCCTTCACCTAAAGCACTCGAGGCGCCTCCAACAACCCCGGAGGTGCCTTAGACACTGTTTATCTGAGTCTTTTAAATCCTTTTCGATCCCTGCAAGATACGTTAGTCCAAAATACCAAACATACCCTGCAAAATAGAGTTAGGACAATAAAATATGAAATAATAAATTATTTTGATAGTCTCCGGACTGTCCGGTTCTGACATTGAGTTTCGCTGAAATTCTAGGTCGAACCGATGTCTATTGTTCCCTCGTCGAGGAATGTGTCCTCACCTACTCCTCTTAGAAGAGTTTACCTTTTGCCATACTAGTCCTTTAAACTAACTGGATTTTTGCTCAGCGTACGAGTCTTCAGAACTTTTCTGCTGGACGTCCGATCCCCAACCTGTCCAGTCTTCCACCTAATTCGCGACCACCAGGATTTTCACCTAGAGTCCCCGACTCTAGGGTTTCACCTAAAGTGCTCGACCCGCCAAGACTTTCCACCTAGGGTTACCACCCCCTAACCGTAGCTAGGACTTTTGCCTAAGAACACTTAAGACTTTTCTGCAAGCTCATTCAAACTTGTTAGACAATAAGTAGTCTTTGTTGGAGCAATCTCAATGGTCTGTGGGACCATGTGTTTTGGTATTTGGGTAAAGAGTTTAAGTTAGGTTCACCCTTGTTATTTGATATGTGTATGTGAGTGTGCAGGTATGCAGGATACACATGTGACTCAGGTTGATGGCTTCGGGTCCGGTGAAGGATGGAGCATCCGAGGGACCGTGGACAAGGCAGCGAGGACAAGGGCCGAGGGAAGCGACTTCGAGGCATACACGAAGGATGACATTGGGGACGAGTCGCGGGCTTGTATGCATCCGAGGGACGAGAGCCAAAGGAAGTAGGCTTAAAGGTAAGAGGTCAAGGCTGCAAAGAAGCGTCAAGTGAGTCATAAGGGTGAGGGTACGAGTGCACGAGAGATTGCACTCGAAGTAAAATCCTAGTTTTAGGATTTTACTATAGCGTTACTATAGCAGTACTGTAGCGTTACTGTACCAGTCGACTGGTGCAGTTGACTGGTTCAGTCGACTGGCAGCGAATATAATGTTTCTGTTCACTCGGTCAGTGTGGAGTAGTCGACTGCTAGTTTTAGCAGTCGACTAATATCGAGCCGTTGGGATGTAACGGTCGAATTTCCACAGAGGGCAGTCGACTGGTAGGTGGGGTTTTCAACCCGTGACCTATATAACCAAGGCTTGGAAGCTTGATTATCCCTGACGAAATTGGACTTGGTTAAAGTCTAATTAGTAGTCTACTTGTTCTCAAGTATTTGTGAGTGTTGTGGTGAGGTTTCTCCACCCACAAGGAGCTACTTGAGATAACCAGAGTTTGCCGGGGGCTAATCCACCGACGGATCGGGATCGTCCACCTTACGGACACGCGTGGAGTAGGAGCAAGTTATCTCCGAACCATGTTACATCGACGTGTCAATTGGTTTGCTTATCTTTCTTATTCGTTGTTTTAGCTTTCATATTTGTAGTTAGTATTAGATTTCCGCTGCGCATACTAACGAGTGTAGGAAGAAAGCGAATATTTAGGGGTGTCGTCTATCCAATCCCCCTTCAAGCTGACCACCGATCCCCAACAATCTTATCTTTGAACCCTTTGTCATTATCAAAATATAGGTTTGATCGTCTGATGCTTCCCACACCAACACGTTTGTCTCACTAGGGCGCCCAGAGAGGGTCCAAGCACTCGGAGTTGCCACATCAGCAGACGGTTAGTTTTGACCAATGTGCTATAAATAGAACCCTAGTCTTCTTCATTCAGCACAACACTTTCTATATTTGAGTTTTTCATTCTGTTCTTCAAAGTTTTGAACGTTCAGTATTTTGTACGAGACTTCTCCGCCTCCGACTTGTGTCAAGAAGGAGTCAACTAGTTGAGCTTCAATTGCCTTGGATTAGCCACCTCCCTAGTTACAAACCAAGTAAATCATTTTTGCCTCATACTTATTTTATATAATTTAGTTTCATTTATTAAAGTATTTGTCTTAATTAAAATTAAAAGTTCCAGAAAGAGTACTTTTGTTATTTCAGGCAATTCACCTCTCTTATCGGTTGCATCGGTCCAACAAATGGACCCAGTGCAAGGCTTCTCCGCCTTTGGGTCCAACAACAACATTGTGGGAACCCTGTTGTTCATTATGATCACCCCTTGGTTAAGAAGACATTAAAGAAGAAAATTTTGCCTTCTTCTATTAATACAATATTTCATTCAAATTGTCTATTCACACTTGTTTGTATTACCTCTCTATTATTATATAAAGGCACCAAGACTCTACTCTTAAACCACTCAAACTCAAATCGTGATCTTTTCTCTTGAGCTCTTCTCTTCTCCTATCCTTTCTATAGAGTTCTAAAATTTTAAAAGTTTGTTAAGATTTGAAATTTTGAGTGTTTATATTTTGATTTACAAGTGTTGTATCTTAGGAGATGGTTATTAATGAATCATAAGCAGTTGAGCAAGGCAATAAGAGACAGGGTCTTGCAGCCAAGCTCCCTCCACCTTTGCACTTAAGGGTAAATCTTTGTTCAACCCTAGCAAACCTTTGCCACTTCTATTACCTTTTGGGAGGTATATATTGGTACCGTGCGGCCGAAAAGAAGAGGTGATTGCTTGAAATTACAAAAGTACCATTCTCAAAACTTTCGACTAGAATTAGAAAAGCACTTAAATAAATTAAAACGAAATAAAAGGAAGGTACGAGATAACCGGATTTACTTGGTTTGTAATCAGAAGATTGCTACTCCAAGATAATTCAACCTCACTACTATCTCCTTCTATGAGCGAATCCTTGGAGATGGAGAAGCCTTGTACAAATATTGAAAGTACAATTATAAAAGACAGAGTAAGAAATTCAAAATAAAGAAAGTGTTGTGTTAAAACTAAGTGAATCAGAGCTTTATTTATAGTATTTTCGTCAAGTTTATCCGTTGCTGACGTAGTGGACTCCGGGCTCCTGGATGGTGATCCGGGCGCCTCCAGTGAGGCAAACTCTATCTCTATGCAACAACTTCGCAATGACTAAAAGATAGAATTTTTTTAATGTCCAGGCGCTTGGACCATGTCCGGGTGCTTGGACCATTGCTGACATGATCTGAAGAGTGATCCATTGCAATGAGATGCATGTTCGGTACCCTAGTCGTCCAGTGCCTAGACCAATTAGCTAAGTGTTGATTGTCCGAAGCAGTCCGGGCGCCTGAACTAGTCAGCCAGGTGTTGATCGTCCGACGCCTTCTCCAGTCACTAGTTTCTTCTCCGATCGCTTGGGTGATGCTCTGGTCTTCCAGAGTTGAGCTCACCTGAACCAACTCTGGTCTTCTCCTCAAACAGTCTTTCGCTTCGGCTTTTCTTGTCTTGGAAGCGCCGTGTGAGTCCTTCTCACTTCATTGGTATACTCTTCAACTGCTACTAGTCCTTCGGATGCACAGAGCCTGTTGACTCGATTCATGTGTTATCATTCTCGTTTGCTGTATCTTCCACTTGATTTCTTGCGTTCCTAAATCCCTGCACACTTAGACGCAAGACATCAAATACGCAGAGCCTAACTTGATTTGGAATTAATCACATTAAAACTCCGGGTACTTACAGTATATGCTCCATAAAACTATCTGGCTGGGCCCGTAGATACAAGATTAGAATTTTAGGAGGCTTTCTTCTCTTTCCACCTAAGCTATGAAGGAAAAACCCAAAGTTAATCCCAAGAAACAATAAAGCTTCATTGGGTCCTCCAGTCTATGTGAGGGTAGTTTGCATCTTCATAGACATGTTTATTTCACCAAGTTGTTCTATGAGATTATGCCTAAATTGCAACCTCCGCCGTGCGGATAAGAACTTACTCAACTAGATTGAGCCATGCACTTATTGGTGAGCTCATTGATTAGACCCTGTTGGACAAATTCCAACAGAAAATCCTCCAACAAGATAGATGACAACAAACTCACATGATTATGGTGTGATAGATGGAATATAGATATGCTCTTATGTAATTAGCTACCAACATCGATCGTTTAGGATATGTGCCAACAAGACCATAACCTTGAATTTGAATTATAAAAGGTAAATGAGACCTCAATCTTATAGATTCACATGTGATTGTCTATTTGTAGAAGCTCTATATGCTCTTACCATATCTTACTCTACCATCATTGAGTTGTAATTTCTGCAGTAGTGCAGTCAGAAACTCAGGATCATCTATTTACAAATTGCAGTATCGCTAAGAAGAGGCAGAGAACTATTAGTAGTCTTTTTTTCTCCGAGCTTCAATGCTCCGAAGCTTCCTTGGTTTTAAATCTCCATTTTTCAGCTCTATTTTTCAGTTATGATTTGATAACTATGGATTGCCTTCGAGGAAAATTGACATAACATTGCAAGATGCTCCAAGAAGCTTTGTTTTTCGTTGTAAAGACTATTGAGCTACTTGAGGAGGACTTGCAGTCATGGCGCTTGCTTGATAATTAAGATTGTTCAGCCGTCACTAATCCTATGATCATGGCATTTCTTTGTTTTTTTTAAACTTAAGAAAACTCTCTAGCTTCTTCTTTCTTCTCTATTTCTGCATTTTAGAAAATGGTTCGGCCATTAAATGAGTTGTTGATGATTGCACTTTTATAACCCCACAAGCATTTTTCTAGTGGGTTGGCTGGTATGGCACAATCATGCATGCCAAAGGCAAATGACGTCCCTTCACTCAGGAATCTTGTCCTCACTTCTCTTCCACAGCCACACAATTGAAACATGGCATGTTTGTTTCATCGCGCAGTAAAAAAAGAGAGAAAGAAAGGGCCATGATTACTCATCGAGTCTTTATTTGAATCCTTTCACGTATATGATCTGAAGTAGGTACAATAATTGAGACTCTGGACATCTCATTTTTACCATGGTAAATATGTCAATTATATTCCTACTTTTGTTAATTTTCTGGAGATCCCACTAATTTGCTTACTCGTTTAATTGTTTTTGACATTTTAAAAGAGTAACATTTTATATCTAAATGATATTAAAAAAAGGCAGATGATGTGTTTGTGTTGTTTGAAGAAATGATTGTTAGACGATTGATGCTTACAAGTACAATGATAGGGCTCTGATGATGCCAAATTCCTCCTCCAGTAATACAATCAACCTCATGATTTAGACCACATTATTTGATCTTGCACCAAAATCATTCCTTTTGGGAGTCGACAGTTGAGTTTTCATTGCATGGTGGTTCGCCCGTGTTGTCCAATTAATTGATGGCATTAAATCTTTATTTATAATTTATGTTTTGCAACATGGACATTTATTTGTCTTTTTTTTTATCATATACTTAGATTCTTGATGACCATATATTTATGCCAAACTATATTAAATTCTTTTTTACGTATTTATACTATTTTTAAAAAAAAAGGCGATAAAAAACTCACCACATAATTTATCATAGATATTTCAATTGCATTGTGATGGATATAGAAATCCGAACTAACAAAGTTTATTAATTAATTTTTTAAAAGAAAAGATAACTATGTATAAAAGATTTTAGGCACCATCCAGATAAATCCTAATTATATAATAGAAATTTCCGTACTGATTTAGAGACGGATTGATAAAATGTTAGAATGAACGAATCGTCTTTTGTCACATGATTATATAATAGAAAAGTCATCCATGTTATTGAAAGATTTAGGTTCTATTTACATTGCCACAATGTAAATAGAACCTAAATCTTTCAATAACATGGATGACTTTTCTATTTACATGAAAGAGTGGATGATGGATAGATAAAATAAATTTAGGCGCATTAGAAAAGAATGAAAAGTAAAAAAAATCTCTTCCTCCGTATTATTATTTATCTTGATTGAGAAATGTGAGTACATGTAATGTAATTAATTATTTTTGTAATCTGAAAAATGATATATGCATAATTTTTAGGTACATAGTATAATTTTGTGAGTTAAAAATGATATATGCGTCATTTTTTATATAGAATATAATTTTATAAATAAAAATGGGCACATATGTCATTTTTTTCCATCATTTACTTTTCGTCCAATTTTATGTGCTTAATTTTAACTCTAAAATTTTAATGAAGTAAATAATTGAAATCTTTTCACTATAAAAATTTTCTCTTAGTTTTACTTTCTGCTCTCCCAAATAAGCAGAAGATTAGGGAAGATACTTGGTCTGAGAATTGATGGATTGTCCCATGCAAATGCTTTTAATTTACGTGATAAAAAAATTTTATGAAACCAGATCGATAACCTCTAGAATTAGACAGTTTAAATTAGAAACATGGTGTCAATTTAAAAAAAGAATTATTTGTGTCTTCGGGACAATAGTATAGCAACATGACGTCTTATCAATTTCCCAAATATTTAAGGATCGAGTCTCCGCTTCAGTGAAGTAATCGATAATTTTTCTTAATGTACGGTTGATTTAAACATATTGAGCTAATGTGTCATTCATTGTGAGTACTTCTTGATTTATTCTAATAGTCAATAAAATTTTTCCATACGACTAAATTGAACATTTTAAAATTAGTCGATATAAATGAGATACACAGCACCAACTAAACAGGAAGAATTATTTGAATTAAATGGAGAATGAATAATGTTATATTATTTATACTATTATCCTTCTAATTTTTGCACAACGAACACAATCTAAGTAAGATACGCCATTTCTCCCAACATTTCTGCAAATGCTCTCTTACCTCATGAGCTTATTAGCTATTACTACAGCCGGCAGTGAAACCAATTGATAAATCCAACAACAACTACTAAAAGAAGCTGCAGGGATTCCCAAAGCAGCCGCCTCTGCTCTTACCCACCTCTCCATCATTGCCACAAGCATTGCCGTTAACTCCAAGACTGGCCTTCTCAACCTGACACACACCCGCTACCGTCCAATCCATTTCCACAGTCAAAGCTCAAGCAGTCTGCCATTAAACAAGTCATTGTGAGAAAATGCATGTGCCCACTCACAGGTCACACCTGTCTCCGTGTCGCTGCTAATCTCTAGGGTTGTTGGGAATTATAGAAAATATACTCCCATGAGAGAGTGGAAAAGACTGTCTTTGATCGTCTGTTTGTGTTATTGGACTCACTCCATAGTGGCTAATTAATTCCCCTGTTTCTCACCTGGA
The DNA here is from genome assembly GCF_018446385.1 of Zingiber officinale. Classification (NCBI taxonomy): domain Eukaryota; kingdom Viridiplantae; phylum Streptophyta; class Magnoliopsida; order Zingiberales; family Zingiberaceae; genus Zingiber; species Zingiber officinale. The sequence continues at coordinate 140,631,779 of NC_055994.1, forward strand.
AGTGGAGCGAAAAAAAAAAGACTTTTTTATCTTAGATTTCAGCAGCAGATGCGTGGATCAGAAGACGTTAAGTAGATAGATCCTTTTGCTGGTTCCCATTTGATCTGCGAGGTGCGTCTGTTTCAGTTCGATCTTGACTTGGGGGAGATGGTGCTGCAGCTGGAAAACTTCGGCTTGGATACTTCGTCGCCGTCCGTGGTTTACATGGACGTCAACGTTGTGCCTGAGCACGACGGCGAGGCATTATTGGCTTCCACGATCTCCGCCTTGCAAGGCAATGCTAATTTTTTTTAAATTTATTTCTTGGGTTTTTCTGGTGCATTCCTCAGCTTGGAGTACTAAAGATTTTGCTTCTTTTTTTTTCCTATTGTTGCAGCTGAGGTGAAGGAGTTGTTGGCGAAGCAGATCTTTCTTGATGCTAAGCGTCGAGAGGCGTTGAATAGAATCTTAGATATCAAAGGTGAGTTTTGTTTGTGAAAAAAGAGACCTTGCTTTTGCCATTAATGACCCCCTTTTTTTTTTGTTTTTGCTTTGCAGGAAGCATCAGAGTCTTCTGCAGGGTGAAGTTAAGGAATGAGAAGAAGGCATTGCCCATCTCCATTGAAGCAGACAAGATCACCGTTAGACCCCTTGGAACCTGCAAAGACTGCATTGTGGATCGTGTCTTCCCTCCGGAGTCAACACAAGGTAAATAAAATGTTCTTGTTCTTGGGTGAGATTTAATCGCGGAGATCATCTAGCTAACCCTAATCTTTTGAACCCTAGATGATGTGTTCCAAGAAGTGCGACCAATCCTCAGATCCGCGCTGGATGGCCACAATGTTTGCGTCTTGGCATATGGCCAAACTGGAACTGGGAAAACTCACACCATGGTAGATCGATCTTATTTCAATAAAAGAAAAAAAAAGTAGAGATCTTTGTGCAGTGAAGCTAATTGTTGGAAGTGAGAGATTTGTAGGAAGGAAGAAATGGGCAACAAGGAATCGTTCCTCGAGCAATCGAAGAGCTCTTTCACCAGATTTCTCAAGATAAATCTGCAAAGTTCAGACTGTCCATGAGTATGCTGGAGGTTTACATGGGAAGTCTCAGAGATTTGTTTGTTCATAGACCTTATTCTTCAGCTAGATCAACATATTTGATCCCTAAAAGGTAATCATTCACTTCAATCTCGAACTATTTCTGTTCGAGTCTTCAGTCTTCAATTTGGAATTACAATGATCACAGATGCTATCAAACACCCTTAATAGACCATCAACAAATAGTTCAGTCATTCTAACTTATTTCACACATTGCTTGTTAAATTTCACCAGTAACCTCAGCATCCTCAGCGGTGCCGATGGCACCATTGAGATTGAAGGACTCATGGATGTGCCAATGAGCGACGCAAAACAGGCCTACCGATGGTATGCAAGAGGGAAACACGCACGCTCGACATCCTGGACACATGTTAATGATGCCTCAAGCAGATCTCATTGGTCTGTCACTTGGCTTGTACATGTAAACCAATTTCTAATGCTTACTTTGGTTAGTAATTATGTCATTTCTCTTAGCTTTGTGTGTGTAGCTTGACTAGAATTACCATCTGCCGGTTGAGTAACGATACCGCAAAAGGTGCTGTTGAGCAAGTAAGCAAGCTTTGGCTGGTGGATCTAGGTGGAAGTGAGCGTTTGCTGAAAACAGGAGCCAAAGGACAAACACTTGATGAAGGGCGATCTATCAATTTATCTTTATCAGCCCTTGGTGATGTTATTGCTGCACTGAGAATGAAGCGCAATCACATTCCTTATAGGTAGGCATTCGATGAACTAGTTGAACTTTTGATTTTGTCTCATATCTGACCTTTGTTTCACCATGTTAGACGTCATGATTCCTGATTGGGTTTTGTTTTTTCATCACATATATACTTGCAGGAACAGTAAGGTTACTCAGATTCTGAGTGACTCATTAGGTAAGTGAATTTGTTTATGAAATTAAGTTGCATAACTTGGGACTAACATCAAGGCTTTGGGTTTAACAGGTGATGGTTCCAAGGTTTTGATGATAGTACATATCAGTGCCAGTGAGGAAGATATAGGAGAGACTATTTGCTCTCTTACATTTGCCAAAAGAGTTAGAGCAGTAGATTCCAGTAGAGAGCTTTCAGAGGTAACTGTCTCCGCGTCAATGAATCCATTTCACATTTTGATGCAAGGAATTAGTCTACACTCTACATAATCATGGTGCAACTCAGGAATCCAAGAAGAGAAAGGAGCAGTGCATCAACGAGCTCGAGCAGCAGATACAAGAATCCGAGGACGAGCTCAAGAAGGTGAGAAGCCAAATTGAGAAGACCGAGAGATTGATCAGAGAAAAAACCAAGCTCCACCAAGTTCCTTCTGACATGAACAATGGATCACCAAGGAGCACTCTAATTCTCGACGTCGAAGAAGAGAAGCCAATCCAAAGATCGCAAACTCGAGCTGCTCCGGGCTTCATGTCCTCCACCGAGTGCAGCAGGCAGAGGCAGAAGTTAGCAGTGTCGACGACCAAATGGAGGTCAATGAGTGCATCAACCAGGAAGCCACTGGATTTCCTGGGACCGCAAACTCTGAGCTTCTCCTCGTTGCCAAAGAAGAGAAACATGGCATGTAAACCTAGTGATCACTTGAACATGAGCCAAAACAGCATTGATTCCAGGGGATCAACAGCATCAAGAGCCAAGAAGGTTTCGAATTCTAATCCTAATTTGATGGTCGCGTTGCATAAGCACAGAAGAAGGATGTCTGCCCTGCTCTAGCAAAGCAAATTTCTTGGAGAGCATTCTTTGTACAGAACTGACATATTGGGACTTGAGTTTAGTTTTTTTCCTTTCACCGCCCCCCTTTCTCTTTTGAGGGATAGGCGTTGCCAATTACTGGTTGGTTTTTTTGGTTTTTTCTTTGTAGTTCTGAAAACTAATTTATCTTGATGTTTTGAGTTTGGAACAGAGAAGGGGCTTGTTGTAGAAGGTGTGCCGTTTTCCCCTGTCAAAGCTGTTCTTGGATTTGTGAAGCTTGTAAATTGCTATAACTATTGAAGCTTGTAATCCTTTCTTTATAAGTTAATAAGTTTGAATAAATATATGTTCAATTCGTTAATAAATAATATTTATGATCAATATCCAAACAAATGTTTATAGAAACTCTAACTTCTCCGTGTTATCGACTCCTCGACGATATAGCAAAAAGAGATGATAGCAATACAGTTGATTCTTCTAATGGGTTAAGATTTGAATATGATACCTTCAACTTAAGTAAAGAAGAGAAGAAGGATGTGCCATGTCGAAACCAAAGAGGAGCTAGGGGGCAACAACTGAGGAAAAGAGAGATTAGCTTTTTCTAAAAATTTTAAAAATCAATTAATCATAAATCTAAACTCATATATTTGCTTCCTTATAATCACTAGTTTATAAAAAGAAAACAACTTTTTACAACTCTGGTAGAAAAAAATTAATTTTTATTAACTTCATATTTATCTATTGGTTCGGCTTAGAGTATTCGTAATGAGCTCTATTGCAATTGTGGTAGTGGTGAGGGAGCTTCCTCCCATAATAGTAGAGTTCTTTCACTTTCCCGTAAAATAATAAAGGAGCTGTTAATAGATTATAATTTTTTAATTGTATTTTTTTTATATTGTAAGAGAGTGTGGGATCTATAATTGTGGAAAGCTCTGGGAGAGGTTGGAGATGCATATTGTACACTAAGAGAGGATAGTTTGTGAGACCTGATAAATCCGAATTTTGTCATAAAATGGTATTAAAAGAATTAAGTAATCGAATTCATTCTACACTAATATAGTATAAAGATGACTCAAATCGTCTCTTAATGAATGTAACTATGATGATATCTTAGGGTTGATTTGTTATTGCTTTATTAAATTTTTAATACAGAAATAGAGATTTTGAATTTTGAATCAAAATCTAACAAATGAAGAGTAATGCAAATATGAAACTAAATCTAACTAATGGAAGACAACATAAGAAATGAAACCTAAACTAACCGAACCTATTTGCATAAATAGACAATTAAAGAAACTAAGCTAGGAATGCAAATCAGCTTCTGAAAAGAAAAAAAATCTAAACGGTTGGTGCGGGAAGCATCAGACGATCGAACATAGGTTTTGATTATGTCAAAGGGTTCAAAGTTAAGTTGTCTTGTGATCTAACAAGATTGATTAAGCTTGCAGGAAAGACCTAAGTTGTCTTAGGCAAAAGTCCTAGTGGATTCTAGGCATGTGGAAAACCCTATGGGGTGGTAACCCTAGGTTATGGAAAATCCTAGGGGTGTCAACCCTAGGCTATGGAAAACCCTAGGGGGAGATAACCCTAAGTCCTAGGGGGTGGTAATCCTAGGCGGAAAGCCCAATCAATCTGGAGTATCGGTATGGTAACAGGTAACTTCTCCTGAGAGGAGTAGGTGAGGACGCGCTCCCCGGTGAGGGAATAGTAGGCGTCAGTTCGACCTCGGATTTTCGGAGAAAATCCGAAATCAAAACCGAGTAGTCCGAATGCTATCAAAGTTATTTATTTACATATTATCTGCTATGTGCTAACTCTGTTTTACAGGAAACTAACACTTTGTGCAGAGTTAGAATTGATCGGGATCAGTCGACCGAACGTCTGGATCGGTTGACCGAACCTCCAAGCGACAAGATCATAGTTCCAACGAGTGGACCGAGTTCGACCAGGGGATCAGTCGACAGAACCTCGAGATCGGTCGACCAAACCGAGGATAAGCGGTGACATGGTCAAGCCGAGTTGATCGGACCAGATGAGCTAGGGATCGATCAACCAAACGACGGGATTGGTCGACCGAATGAAGAAACTCTATCCGAGCAGCAGAACCGGAATTAGAAGGTTGAACGATTCAGGTGGGATCGATCGACCGAACCTGGGGATCGGTCGACCGATCCGGTTCGAGTCAAACCTGATCCCGAGATCAGTGGATCTGGATTAGGTCTGAAGAAGCTATAAAAAGGAGCCTCGACCAGCACTACAATACAACAATTTCTACACAAGCGATCTTCCAAGCTGCGAGCCATGCCGAAATGACTCAACGACGCTCAACTGCTATTCTGATAAATCGACAAACCAATTCATAATCATTTATTATCGGTATAATCTGTTTTAAGTTCAGTACTTGTACTTATATATTTGTAAAGAATTTCAGATCTATAGTGATTGCACAACATAAGCGATCAACGATCGTGAACCTTGGAGTAAGAGTCACCACAGGTTCCGAACCAAGTAAAAGAAATCTTGTTAGCGTTGCTTGTCTTTTTCATTCTTTATTCCACTGCATTTACTTTGAGTTTTCTGAAACGAACAAGAAAGCAACGTGTGTTATTCACCCCCCTTCTAGCACGTCTACAATCCTACAATTGGTATCAAAGCCAGACTGTTCTGAATTGGTGAAACCACCAATCGAGCAAAGGGGGTTTTTTCAATAATATTTTTTTTATTAATATATTTTTTTTAAAATTAGTGAATTGCTAGTTTTATTTTTTTCTCCCGCACTACTAATCCAAGACCAAGTCTTGGGACATTTATTTTTTTCCCCTTTGTGTGCGAGATTTACTTCTATAATGGGCCACCAAGAAGGCTACAGTACTGCACGTTTGCCTCTCTTTTCTAGCGAAGATTTTGGCTACTAGAAGGGCCAAATGGAGTACCACCTCCAGACGCAAGTCGAGATATGGATGATCATCAAAACTAGGCTCTCACTCCCACTCAGCAGCGCTAGAAAACCAATATCATGCGAGAACTGGGACACAAGTCTGATGAAGAAGATCGAGGTCAATGCCAAAGCGACATGCACTCTCCAATGTGTTTTAACAAAGGAGGAGCTAAACCGAGTTGGCCCGTTCCCAAGCATCAAAGACTTGTGGGAGAAGCTAATTGAGCTGCATGAAGGGACCTTTGATACTAAAGTAAGTAAAAGAGATCTAATTTTGAATAAATTATATAACATAAAAATGCAGGATGGTGAATCAGCGAGTCAACTACACGCACGCATCCAAGACCTTCTCAACTGCCTCCACGCAATCGGACAGAAGGTGGAAAATCGCGACATCATCAGGTATGCATTAAATGCATTTCCTAGGAACACCTTGTGGGCATCAATGGTAGATGCTTACAAGGTCTCTAGGGACTTTTCTTCAATTGGATTAGATGAATTATTCTCAGAGTTTAAATTACATAAACATACTAATACACCTCTGGTCGAGAAAGGTATTGTTTTAGTTGCAAGTGCAAGCAGAACACGGGAACCAAAGCTCAAGCGCCATACTGAACCCGAATCCAAAGATGAACCGAACTTGAAAGACGCCGATGAGATTGCTGCCGAACTTGTGAACCTAGTCTGGAGATTATACAAGAAGAAAAAAGGATTCACCAAAAAGGAGATCAAAAAGGTGATCCAATCAAAAACAATGCAACCAAGCCCAAAAATTAAGTCAGAAGTAACTTGCTATGACTGCAACAAGAAGGGACACATCAAAGCAAACTATCCAAACCAGAAGGAAACAAAGAAGCAACGGAAGAAGAAGGCTTTTCAAGCAACGTGGGATGAATTTTCATCAGAAGACTTCGACGAGGACCTCGAGCAGACAAATTTCCTCGCACTTCCTGCCTGAGAACAACTCGACAAGTCTGAAACCGAAAGTGAATCCGAAGCCGAGTCTGAAACAAGTCACGGATCCGTATCCATTTCTGAAGGGCCAAACACCGCTGTAAGATCTTCTCAAGTAGATAAACTGTATAATTTAATTAACTATTTAGTGTACAAATTAGCTAAGTCAATTATCCAAGTCAAGTCACTCCAAAAGGAGATAACAACCCTTAAGGAAGTGACTACCCAAGCTCCTTGACCGAACCCATTCAAACTGGAACTTCGACTCAAGCTCAACAACTTGAGAAAGAAAATTTCAGTCTGAAAGATCAAGTCAAAGAACTAAAGGGAACATTGGAACGGTTCACCTTGGGTTCCAAAAATCTTGATCTGATTCTTGGAAAATAAAAAGTCGTATACAGTCGATCTGAACTTGGATATAAGGTTAATCATAAGTTTAGATCTTATCTATCGCTTGTTAATCAAACACATAGAAGAACGATCCAAGCATGGGTCCCAAAGTCTAATCTGACTAATCAAGTTGGACTTGGTCAATATTGGATCCCCAAGGATCAAATTCATTATCTTGATAGACCTTATCGAGGCTATGATCTAGGGGGAGCTAACAAAAAGATAGTCTTTATAATAAAATATAATTGTCTGATGTTTGCTTTACTATTTTTCATTATACATGCTTAGATTAGGATAGATAAGGACTTAGGCTTGATCCACACTTGATTAGTTAGACCTAGGATTTTCAAAAGGGAAATTAAATATTTCATTTCTTTAAATGCTTTGTCTAGAAGTGGTGAATGATCCCATACCCAAGAATGCCTAGTGTCTCGTCACAACCTAGAAGTCAATTATTGAAATAGATATTTAATTAACTGACTGTTAAACATTAGTCTAACTCAAATGTTGATCAATCCTTAGATTAGAATTTAAATTAAAGATTAAATTAACCATCTCACAAAACTATTAAGGTTCCCTGATTGAAAAATCTAAAAAAAAGTGAAATGGACCTAGGTTTAAAGTAGTTAACCAAACCTAAATTAATTAAATTAAAGCTAAGTCAATTAAAATTCATAATTAATTATAAAATCATAATTAATTTTAAAATATAATTAATTATAAAAGTTTAATTAATTTCAATATTAATAATTAATTATAAAATCATAATTAATTCCAAAATCTAATTAATTATAAAAGTTTAATTAATTTTTAAATCTAATTAATTACAAAATCATAATTAATTTTAAAATATAATTAATTATAAAAGTTTAATTAATTTCAAAATCTAATTAATTACAAAATCATAATTAATTATAAAATCTCAATTAATTTCAAAATGTTAATTATTTTGAAATCATAATTAATTTTAAAATGTTAATTATTTTCAAATCATAATTAAATTATAATTACTCTCAAATTATAATTAATTTCAAAATATTAATCATAATTAATTTTAAAATATTAATTATTTTTAAATCATAATTAATTTTAAAATGTTAATTATTTTCAAAGCATAATTAAATTATAATTACTTTCAAATCATAATTAATTTCAAAATGTTAATCATAATTAATTTCAAAATATTAATTATTTTTAAATCATAATTAATTTTAAAATGTTAATTTCAAACTATAATTAAATCATAATTACTTTCAAAATGTTAATTATTTTCAAATCATAATAAATCATAATTACTTTCAAATCATAATTAATTTTAAAATATTAATTATTTTTAAATTATAATTATTTTCAAATCATAATTAATTTTAAAAAGTTAATTAGTATCAAATCATAATTAATTTTAAAAGTATAATTAATTTCAATTAATTTTAAAATCCTAAATCAAAGTAAATTATTTTCAAATGATTTAATTTTTAAAATCTTAATCATAACTATTTTTAAATATTGTTTAAAAATTTTTAAAATTCAAAATTTAATTATCCAAATGTATATGTTTTCAAATTCAAACATAATTATTCTGAAATTAAAATTTAAAATACTTTTATCTTCAACATTTTGAAATCTTCAAATTCAAACTTATATTTTACAAAATCTCAAATTCAGTATTTTTAGAATCTAAATTTAACTTAAATTATTTTTGAAATATACTTTAATATCATAAATACTTTTCAAAGTTAAAGATTAAATCAACTTAACTTAACTCCGTCTCACACATACTCATAAGTTGAACATGTTTAATAACTTAGAATGAGTGAGATGGAAAATTAGGAAAATAAATAATAACTTTTATATATTTTTTTTACATGCTTGGACTCTAGGGCCCTCAAACATTTTTGACATTAATTAAAGGGGAGTGAAAGGAAGGTTAAGACATTAATTTTTATTTTGTTAAAGCATTGTTTTTTCAAAGTTAAACTTTTCAAAAGTTCAAAATACTTCTGAAAGAGGAAGTTTATTTTTTTTTAAACTCTTTTTGAAAAGACAGAAACTAAGTTTTGGATAAAGTAAGTATTTTTCAAAAAAATCATTTACTTAGCTAAATATTTTTATCAAAATATTTTTAAAGCTAAGTTTTTATCAAAAGCTTTTTAAGCTAAGTACTTAACTAAGTTTTTATCAATTTCTTTTTAAAGCTAAGTACTTAACTCATTTTTTATCAAATTTTTTAAACTAAGATTTTATCAAAATTTCAGAAAGCTAAGTACTTGACAAAGTTTTTTTTCAAAACATTTCTAATTTAGCTAAGTGTTTTTCAAAGCCATTATTTTCAAAGCTAAGTTTAACTAAGTTTTTTTTTTATAAAAAAAAGAAGCTAACTCTCTTTCAACTCTTAAAATTAGCTAAGTTTTTTTGCTACCCTTCAGGGGAAGATTAAAGTTAAACAGAATAAATTTCCTTTTTTGTTTCAAACAACCTTCTCTCTTTTTTGATATATGTCAAAAGGAGAGAGAAAAGTTAAAAGTTAAGAGTTAAACATAATTTTTATGAAAGGGGGAGCATAAGGGAGTTTTTTTTACAAATTATTGTATTTATGCTCATACTTAAAATTCTTTATTTATTATTATGTTTTACTTAACTTAGAACTGTATTGTCATAATAAAAAAGAGGGAGATTGTTGGTGCGGGAAGCATCAGACGATCGAACCTGAGTTTTGATTATGTCAAAGGGTCCAAAGTTAAGTTGTCTTATGATCTAACAATATTGATTGATCTTGCAGGAAAAACCTAAGTTGTCGTAGATAAAAGTCCTAGTGGATTCTAGGCAGGTGGAAACCCCTAGGGATTGGTAACCCTAGATCCTAGGGACGGTAACTGTTGGTGCGGTTAGCACTAACGGTCTAACTCAGATTTTGATGAATGATAAAGTAGGTTAAGTTAGTTTCATTGTGATCTAACACTTTAACTAAGTGTGCAGGAGAAGCCTAGACTGGTCGACGGGCTGACCGGATATCTGGCACGAAGTCCAGCTAGGTCAACGGTTCCACCTGATAGCTGGAACGAAGTCTAGACTGGTCGACAGACTGACCAGATGTCTGGCACGAAGTCTAGTTAGGTCGATGGGCTGATTTGATAGCTGGCACGAAGTCCAGACGGATCGACGGGCTGACCGGACGTCTGGCAGGTAAGTTAAGGTAAGTCGCTGGAGGGAAGTGACTTGGTGAGGGCGCGTTCCCGGTTAGGGAACTTAGGCGTCAATCCAACTTAGAACCATTTCAGAACTTTAAGTTGAGATCTTGACTAGATTCCGGTCTCGGTGAGACGAAATCTAATTACTACTCTTCTTCTATTGTGCTAACTTCTGTTTTGCAGGGTAGTTTAAACTATTATTTTTGCCTCAGACTAACTCTTTCTTGTAGGAGAAGGACATTCTGGAGAAAGGCGGTCCAGGCGCCCGGGAGGGATCCAGGCGCCCGGGAGTTGGTCCGAACGCTCGGAAGGAAAATCTCATCCTGACGCAATTATCACACGTGGAGCTCACTGGTTGGCTGGGCTATGTCATGGTTCAAGCGCCTGGAGCATCCTATATAAGGAGGGCGAGCCCTGAAGCAAAGAACAATAACGACATATGGTCTATTGTGTTGTGCTCCTGCGACGCTACCTCTCTGACAACCTGCGGCTCGAGTTCTGTTTATTGTTGTTGGTATTGTTCATTTTTTTTAGTTCTTGTACTCAAATTTGTAAATCTTTTATGAACTATTAACGATTGCCCAATGAAAGCACTCGACGAGTGCGGGCCTTGGAGTAGAAGTCGACCAAGGCTCCAAACCAAGTAAATTGGTTCTTATTAGCATTTGTATTCTCTTTTACTTTTCCGTTGCGTACTCGCTTCAAATTTTTCGATCGATATTCACCCCCCCTCCTCTATCGACTTTCACGATCCAACAGTAACCCTAGGTGATGGAAAGTCCTAGCTGCGGTTAGGCAGGTGGAAAATCCTAGGGGGTGGTAACCCTAGTGATACGAGTTATGATAGATTGGTCGAGTGGGTGAAGGAGAGGTTTAGGTCCAGAGAGATAGGAAAGGTATATAGCCAGTCGAATAAAGGCAGAGCAAGCACCCCCACGCTCATATATGCTCGGTTGGGCAAAGCCCGCTCGAGCATAAAGGCATTTAGATTTATATAAGATTCTCAGTATATCACCGACCGACCGCAGGCCGAGTGAGCACCTATGTGCTCATATATGCTCAGCCAGGCAAAGCCCGTCCGAGCATAAAGACATTTAGCCTTATATAAGATTCTCAGCATATTGTCGGCCGATCTCAGGCCGAGCGAGCACCCACGTGCTCATATATGCTCGGCCAGACAAAGCCCGCCCGAGCATAAAGGCATTTAGCCTTATATAAGATTCTCATCATATTACCGGTCGATCGCAAGCCAAGCGAGCGCCCACGTGCTCATATATGCTCGGTCAGGCAAAGCCCGCCCGAGAATAAAAGCATTTAGCCTTATATAAGATTCTCAGCATATTGTCGGCTGATCGCAGGCCGAGCGAGCGCCCACACGCTCATATATTCTCGGCCAGACAAAGTTCGACCAAGCATAAAGGCATTTGGCCTCATATATTATCCTCGATATATTACCGGTCGACCGCAGGCCAAGCGAGCGTTTACGCACTCATTTATGCTCGACCGGGCAAAACCCGCCCAAGCATAAAGGTATTTGACTTTATATAATATTCTCAGTCTAGTATTGACCGACCGCAGGCTGAGCGAGCACCTACGTGCTCATATATGTTTGACCGGGCTGCAAAGCCCGCCCAAGCATAAAGTCACTTAGCTTCATGACACGTTCCTAATATACGATCGGCTTGAACGACCGACCGAGACATATTTAACAGAAAGCATTCTCAACAGTATATACGGACGGCTTGAATGATCGACCGAAATATATTCAACAGGGAGCATTCTTAACAGTATATACGACCGGCTTGAATGGTCGGCCGAGACATATTCAACAGGAGGCATTCTTAACAGTATATACGACCGGCTTGAACGACTGCCCAAGACATATTCAATAGGAGGCATTCTTAACAGTATATGTGGCTAGCTTGAACGATCGACCGAGGCATATTCAACAGAAGACATTCTTAACAATATATACGATCGGGTTGAACGACTTGCCGAGACATATTCAGCAGGATGTATTCTTAATAGTATATACAACCGGCTTGAACGATCGGCCGAGATATATTCAACAGGGGCATTCCTAATATATGGTCGGTTTGAACGACCGACCGAGACATGCTTAACAGAATATTTAGCGGGAAACATCTTCTAGAAGTTTCTTCAATTATAATGACGTACCCCCATTATAAATATAAGCCATAAACGACAAAATGGGTACATCTGGGAATGGAAAAGATTCTTTAAAGGATTATTGCACGAAGTATAGAAGATGACTTCATCTCCTAACAAACCCTAACGAATTGGGGGCCACTTCACGACTACGAAGGTCACGTGAGGTAGTATAAAAGAGGAGATCCTCTCCGTTGGCAAGGTACGCAAGTTCTAGCATCTAAACTCTGTTTCACTTCAGTTACTGTTCTTCTTCTTCTTCCATCTGTGAAAGGAATTGACTTGAGCATCGGAGGGCCTAGCCAGGGATCCTCACCCCGATCTTAGGTTACTAACACTTTGTTGACTCGTCTCTTTGTGCGTAGGAGTGTTGAGGAGTTTCTTCGGAGTTCATCTTCATCGGAGGTCATCATCATTCATCAATCTATTATAACCAGTTCTCAATTTATTGAGAAAGTTAGTGAAGATCCTGCACTTTATGTGACAAATGTTTCTCATCTCATTCCATGTTTCTTTTCAAACTGAATTTTACAGTCTTGAAGTATCAAGTTGCTTAAACAGTGAGGAAAACTGGAAAATAGTGATGCTAATTTGCTAGTAATTTGATCATTATGGTTAAAATTCAGAATTGAATTGGTGAGCACCATTTTACTTATTAAGCACTTGAAGACAGTATCATTGAATATGAAAATAAGGAAAGAAAGGGTAGTAATTGATACTGAAAGCAGTATAGAGAAAGAAGCTAGAATCTGATATCAAAAGCTATAGTGGGATCAAATGGTGTTCTGAAATATTATTGTTGAATTACAGATGGAGAAGTGAATCCTTTGTTATTTCTAGAATTAATGAAGTGTAGTAATGAATTTGTGCCAACCTTTAAATACATTTGTTGATCAGGAAAAGCTGTAATGATCTGAGTTCTTGCTGGATTTAAGGTTCTTAATCAAGTTTCTTGGTTGTTTGAGTTATGAAAGAATAGAAAAAGGAAAAGAGAAAACAAAAACAGAGGGGTTCCGAGCATTGTAAGAAGTGGAAACTCCATTGATTCTGAATCTTAGTTTTGATTTCTTGACTGATATAATTGATGCTCTTAACATTGATATTTAAATCTTTGAACTCTCAGGCTGCTGGAATTGGAAAAGTAGAGGTATGAAAGAAATAAGAATCTGAAACAATCTGTTGGGCACAAACTGTATTATGATTTCAGACTAACAACATTGTTTTTGTGTCATATGAGAATTTTTATATTTGAGATGCATCTCAAAATTAGCGGGGTCATAGAAGTATAGTTGTCATCAGTGAGCTATTGTGGAGACAAAGAAGAAATATGGAGCATAAGCAGGAAACATAAATTGATAAAAATTCAGGAAATTCTGCAACTTGGCATCGGAAATTTGTTTGAAGCAAATGCTCATGTTACTTTTGACCGAAATATTAATTTTAATTGAGATATGAATTCATAAGTTGCAAAGAACCTGAAGAGCTGGATCAGTAATACATAATGCTGAGAAACAAAATTCAGAACCTGCACTATTTTGAATTAGATTCTGAAGCCTGTATGAAAATTTTAAATCTGTTTGTGATGAGTGTTTAAATCATTGACTGTTGATGTAGTATAGAATCTTGAAGTAGAAATTATTTCTGGGGCTGAAGAATGTTGTTAGTTGCTACAGTGAGAAATATTCAGGAAATAAGCAAGTCAGTGCCAAATGATTCCCTTTTCCAAACTGATTATGTAACAATTCCGAAACTTAAGACTAGGGTCTAAATTTTTGAAATGTTTCAGCTAGTTTCTGCAGTAGATAAACTCTGAAAAATTGTGAGTGTAGATATAGATTTGAATTACTGGTTTTTGGAGATGTGTTGATTGAAGGTTAAATTCTGTAATCAAGCTGCAGGAGAGGCTGAATTCTTGATGAATCAAACTAAAAGTCCTATACAACAATTAGCACTATACTTCTTTGTGAGATGAAATCTTTAGCGCTTTCAGATTGCTTAATTCTGGAAATCTGCATGAATCGAATTGAGAGGCTGGAATTCTGATTGTTGCTGTTGATGGTATCAATGTTGTGCAGAACTTTGATTTTCGGAGCTAAGTTGTGCCATAAAATGTGCTTTGCTTCTTGCATATGTGCAGTAATTTCAGAATCCAAGCATATTTAGCAAACTAATTGAATGTTCAGAACTGAATTACAATGAAACAGAATTCATTGTAACTTTGAATGTTCAAAACTGTGACTTTGTTGTTGTGCCAAACATTCAAGTCATTTCTAACCAAAAATAGTTTGAATCTTTTCTAATATCAAGTTTGTGTTAAAGGATGCCTTATTTCATACCGAAGTGACTTTAAAGCTTCAATTCTATAACTTGAGAATTTCAGTAATGAGTTTTAACAGTATAGATTTCCAATTTTGTTTTTGAATTCGGAAGTATAAGGATGAATTCAAACCTAAAAGCTTTCTTGCAACTGTTGGGAATGACTGATTTGGTGGAATGGTGAAGAGTTTGTAATTGCTTTAAATCTGATTTTACTGGAACTGCAGATTGTTGAAGTTGCTGATTTTTCCAGCTGCATTACAGTGCTGAAATCAGTATGTTGGATTGTTTAGTAGGGATTCAAATGGATTGTCTTTCGGAGGATAGATTGAATAAGAGTGTATAAAAAGTATATTTCTTAAATGCTGAAATTGAAACCTGAAAGTCAGTTATCTGATTTGATACTTTTGCTAAAAACAGAAGTAAATCTTTGGGAGGTCATTTGGATATGGTACATTGGCTGTTGGGATAGCAAAATAGTAAAGAAGAAGATGGAAAAGTGGCAATAGCATGGGTACATGTTGTGTTTAATTGCCCGAGACGGACAATACTTTAAGTGTGGGGGAGGAAACTCTTCGCCATGAGGTGATTTGAGATTATTTTTGAGTTTAAAAGTGATGGAATTGAAGTGAAAAAAAAACAGCGAAGAAAAAAAAAATTGGCAAATCAAGAAAGTATCAAGAAGGTGGAGATAGAGTATCAAGAATTTTGGATGACCATCAAATTGAAGGAGAGGTTAGCTTGATACTTTGAATTGGTAGCGACAAATGGTATTCATCTCTTTTCGCATCAAAATGGCCAACTCATCAAGTATATTCCTCCAATACTCTCATCTTCTCAATTTTTCATTAAATTCTTTTCTTTTGCTTATTTCATTTACTTTCATTGTTCTTCTTGATTCCATTTCGATTCTTGTTGATAAAAATACTTTTGATTCATGTATGCTATGTTTATAGTGGTGGAGAATTAGAAAATAAGCAAGCTTATGGTAGTGAAATGTTGTGAGTTGCATTGAGTGAGCTCCACTTTTACACATGTTTGAGTGTGAGAGCTAGAATAGGTAAATACATTGTGAGATTGCAACTTGCTTAATTTTTCAATTGGATTGAAACTACTATACCTACTGATTATTGTTTGGATTGTATTCATGAATGTTTATGATTTTTCTAGATAACCTTAGTTAATTACTTCTTACCATCTTCTAGGTATTGCTAGGGAATTTGTGTGGAGATGATTTTTAGTTTTTCTTGCCTTGAATGGGACGTCCAAGATAAGTGTGGGGGATTTGATAACTATGATTTTGCTACATTATTTTGATTCATAATGCATATTTTTTATGGTCTATTCATAGCTTAATTTCACATTTACATCATATTTCATAATTACATATGATATTGGACTTAATTACAAATTAGCATATTATCATGGTATTTAATGCTAATATTTGATTATTATTTTGTAGGCATCAAAAGGCATGGACCCGATCAGATCAGACCACATTTGGGCTCAAATCAAGGAATAAACAAGTCGATCAAGCCTTCGAGCGATTTGGACCATCCAATGAAGATCAGAGAGATCTGATCCATCCATCAAGGATCTGGTCCATCCAAGCTACGAGGAAGCACATCACAACCGTAGATGAAGATCCAAGGGTTTTGATCCAGATCTGAGTTCATCCAGCCGTTGATCAAGCCCGAAACAATCTGGACCATCCGATCAGATTTGGGAGAGTTTAAAAGCTTTGAGAAGCTACAGTGTACTTGGGCTCGGCGTTTTCGCGACACTGTTTCATCTTCTTCTTCGACGCGACGCCGAAGCTCCCATTCCCAACTTCCAGATCCGTGAGCAATCCTTCTTCATCGCTGGCGATCTCCTAGCTTCCGGCGTCGTCGTCCGAGTCCAGAGAGTGGCGAGAGGCGTTCCCAGTCCGCGAGTTGAAATTCTGATCCACAATCACAGAATCGAGAGGTGTTCTCCGATGTGTGATTTCCATTAACCGACGAAGCTCAAGAGGTGTTCCCAGTAGCTTCAGAATCCATTCTAACTTCCTCTTCATCTGCTGCACTTGAGTTGATCTGATCAATCGGTCGAGTAGCGCAATCTTCAGAATTCAGCATCTGTCTTCGTGCGATGAGAGTGCCAGCTAATCGGAGCTCAAAAGGCGTTCCCAGTAGCTGTGGTCGTAAGCTAGCACTAGCCGGGAATTTGGATCTTCACCAGTGATTGCCCAAGAGGCGTTCCCAGTGGCATCTCTGTTTTTACAGTAGAGTGGAGAGTTTTGATCTAGATTTGGGTTGTGGAATGCTTAGGGTTTAGTTTTCTTGATCTTGTCTTTGAATTGTTCTTAAATCTGCTCAGATCTAATAATCTGATTTCTTTCTTTATCAATTCATTTTGTTTGAGTTTACTTTTCGGCAATTCCTGTAATGCCCGAAAATTCTCAAAAATATTTTAGGAATATTCTATGATTTTTCTGAAATTTTTAGATATTTTTTCGGAATTTTTCGAGTAGCGGAAGTAGCAAAACTAATTAGAAGAATAAAAAGGCTTTAGCGGGAATCGAACCCGGGACCTCTCGGGTCCGTTAAACCTTTAGTTAGCCTTAGTAACCGGTGAACCCAGCAGGGCCGTGCTGAGAGAAAGGAGAATCAAATATATTTATAATTGAGTTGGGCCAAAATACCCACTTAATATAAATAGGAAAACATAAGTTGGTTTGGTTTATTTTGTGTTGGTTCGGCAACTTCTCCTTTACCCTAACCTCACCGACGCCACCTCTCCCTCTCCTCCCTCTCTCGGTGCAAACTACAAGGGGACCTAGGGTTCTCTCCCTAGGGCTCCAAGGTCACTTTTCGGTGACGATTTCAGCACAAGGACGTTCCCCTCCGCGAGTAGAGCACGTGGACGCGAGCGAATCGTCGAGAAGTCGTCTCCACCGGAATTCCTAGCGATTAGATTTGTAAGAAATTTAGCACACAAGGTAAGAAACCCCTCACCTGCAGTATAAGTAGCTCCGTTTGGTTTTATACGCACTAGTTTAGCTATATGCAGTTTTTATCGACGCATAGGGTGAATTTGACCCTCCTCGCAGATTTAGGGATTTAGTGAGTACTTCTAGATGAGTCGGACACGTATTCCCTCTTCAGTGAGGGTTCCTAGACGTTGTCGGGTGCCTAGAAGTGGTCTCCCTAATAGAGGGGAGAGTTGGGGCACACTAGGTGTTCGATAAAATAACTAGTTAAGTTAAAATGCAAATTAGGCATTTTAATAGCTCAGTTAAATGCATTAGAAGCATTTAAATCAGTAAATCAGTTTATTTTAGCTTATATGGGACTACAGTCCAATGGGTGGGCTCCCACAGTCGCCCATAGGTTCAGACAACCTAGTTCTAGGTTCAGATAACCTAGATTCAGCAAAATAGTATTAGCTATTTCAGTATTTTACTTTTCAGTGGCACTGTACTGGATTAGATATCCATTGGGTTGGGCTCCCATAGTCGTCCCTAGGTTTAGCTAACCTAGTAAACCCTACTAGATTCGGAACTTGCAATCCCGGATCTAGTTGGGGATGCGCGCACAGCAAGTACAGTTGCCAGGGCCCCTCAGCAGCATGTTTAGTATTTTCACTTACTATATGTATATGGTTTTCAACCTTTCACAAATTAGTTCGTGAACTCAGTACAGTCCTAGCAGTAGCTCAGTTTTTAGTACCAGCTTAGTTTTTCATTGATACCATGTGATTGATATCATGTTCATCTTTAGATATGCCATGATTGTATGCTTATATGCCATGCCATGTTTAGGTTATTCAGTATACTCAGCATATCCTTTCAAACAGCATGATTTAAAATCATATTTGCATCGTATGCATGTTTTAGTGAGGTAGATGGTTTCTTACTAAGCTTTTCAGCTTACAGATACTATTTTCCTTATACTGCATATACAGGTAAAAGGAAAATGGACTAGCAGTGGAGGCTGGAGGTCAATGCAGATCAAGATGTGTGTGGAAGGAACTGGAATAAAGATCCTAGGGATCTAGTTTTATTTTATAATGCATTAGAACGTGTTCAGTATGCATTAGTACTTATAGTAAGCGTTATCTTACGTTTCTGTTAGTTAGCAAGAGAACAGCTTAAAACCTTGTTAGTTTTGGTTTCCATATGCTTACATGCCATGAATTAGTATTCTATGCCTTAATCATGTTTAGTATGTTAGCCCTTACTTAGTAGAATGTTTCTCTTAGCTTTTATAGTGTTATATAATGACTTTGGCACGCATCAGTGCTGTTATCAGGGGTCTGATACGAAATCAGAAACCCCTGATCGGTCAGCAGACCGATCAGGGAGTCTCTGATCGATCGGTAGACCGATCAAGGACCTGGTTTCTGCGAACAGAACTTTCTGTTCGTTCCCTGATCGATCCGTGGATCGATCAGGAGCTGGGTCGCGAAAAATGGCTCGCTGATCGGTCAGCAGACCGATCAGTAAGCCACTGATCGGTCTCATTGACCGATCAGGGACCAGCTGGATCGGTCGGAAGACCGATCCAGCAGCGTACAGAATTGCAGTGTAGATTGTGGATCGGTCGGTCGAACGATCTGGAGTTTCCTACCGTGCCAGTGGTAGTGGATCGGTCTGTGGATCGATCCGAAGTTTATTCTCAGTTGTAAACACCTCCCCTAGCATGTGTACAACTCCTAGGTACACCTAGAATACTAAGTTAAACCTTACAGCATTTAGTTCAGTAAAATTTTAAATTAGCCAGCTTTCATTCCGCATTAATAGTCCAGCACAGCATAACTGTAGCGATCGGCCTCGCAACCTAGTCGGTAGGAGGCGGGTCGTTACAATTCCAGACCTAATTTCTTTCTTGCAATTTTGATCTATTTGAGCTTTTGCAATTTAAATTTTGTTTAAGCTACATACTGAATTTGCATTCCATGTTTTGTTGTGAATTTATAGTTTAGGTTACTTCTAGCTTGTTAATTTCGATTCATTAGTTAGGAAGTATAAATCTATTAACTGAATCCATT
This sequence comes from Zingiber officinale, assembly GCF_018446385.1. Lineage (NCBI taxonomy): Eukaryota > Viridiplantae > Streptophyta > Magnoliopsida > Zingiberales > Zingiberaceae > Zingiber > Zingiber officinale. The sequence goes on from NC_055994.1 coordinate 140,651,520, forward strand.
ATTACGGTGATTGAGCTTAATTGTTGAATGCTCAACATGAGGTTTTGATTGTTTATCTTTGTTCATTTTTATTGTGAATGAGCTCTTGAGTTTAATTGTTAATTGTGATTGAGTATAGAAAACTTGGTGATTGAGTTAAGTTTTAAACTTGATTGTGATGGTGATAAATGTTAGGCTCGGTTCTTAAAATTGGGATGAGATTTTGAATATAATTGTTGTTGGATCGAAAGCGCTAGAGGGGGGGGGGGAGGGTGAATAGCGCTCGTGGCTTTCACCCTTTTTGAATTCGTAAAACTATTGAGTTATAAAGCAGCAGAATAAAATAAAGAACACAAAAGCACACCAAGATTTACTTGGTTCGGAGCCTAGGACGACTCCTACTCCAAGGCCCACGCTCATTGAGCGTTTACGTTGGGCAACAACTATAATCATGAAAAAGTATTACAAACTAAGTACAATTATGAACTGAAATAAACTTTATATCGACAACAATTAGATTGAAACTGAAGCTCCGGGTCGTCGGGATGTCGTTGCAGCACTTCGGGATCGTCTTGTAGGCAGCTTGCAGTGTAAGGATTGCTTAGAATTCGTTGTTCTGAGCTGCTGTTCGAAGTCCCCTTATAAACAGTGCTGGAGGCGCCTCCAGCACTGTCCGAGGCGCCTCTAGGCCGCCGAGTCCCACGCGTGGATCATCTCTGATCTGGTCGTACCTTATCCCACTGAAGGCGCCTCCAAGCTGCTCCAGGGCGCCTCCAACGCCTGGTCCAAGGCGCCTTCAGCTTCCTCCGAGGCGCCTCCAGCGTCTCTGGACAGCTGGCTTCGGCTAGCACCCGAGGCGCCTCTAAGCCCCATGGAGGCGCCTCAGACACTGTTCATCCGAGATTAAAGATGCTCCTTTGTTCCTGCAAAATGTGTTAGTCCCAAGCACAAACCCTGCAAAACAAAGTTAGCATAGAAATATGATAAATAAACTTGACAGTCGTCGGACTGTCCGGGTCTGACTTCGAATTTCCGACCGGAAACCCTAGGTCGACCCGACGCCTACTGTTCCCTCTACGGGGAACACGTCCTCACCTACTCCACTCAGGAGATTTACCTGTTGCCAGTGCGATCCTCTAGATCGATGGGACTTTTGCTCAGCATTTGAAGTTTTCGGACTTTCTGCTGGACTTCCGCTTCCCGGCTGGTCCAGTCTTTCACCTGGTTCGCGACACCAGGACTTTCCACCTAGGGTTACCCCCCTAGGACTTTTGCCTAAAGCTCTCGACCCGCCAAGACTTTCCGCGTAGGGTTACCACCCCATATGACCTAGGGTTACCACCCCCAGGGGTTTCCACCTGCCTAACCGCAGCTAGGACTTTCCTGAAATACTCAATTAAGTATGTTAGATCATAAGACAACTTAACTTTGGATTCCTTTGCCATTATCAAAACAACGGTCGATCGTCGGATGCCTCCCGCACCAACAATCTTCCCTTTTTTTATTATGGCAACTGAAATTCAAAGCTAAGTAAAATAGATACATAAAGTTTAAGTAAGCAAGCTTAATAGATTTTAAATACCGCGTGGTTAAGCTAAACACTTAAACTTCGTCAAGCTCCCCCTTAATAAAGGCATTCTTAAAAAAAAAAAAATTTATTTAATCTTTCTTTTGAATTTTCCTACTCTCCCCCTTTGCCATTCATCAAAAAATAAGCACGTTTGAAAAAAGTTTTAAGTCTTTGTGAAGATTTTTAGGAAAGAGAAAAAAATCTGAACTTTTTAAAAGCAACATTTCTTGTAAATCAAATTCACTAAGTTAAAACAGTTTGAACTCGAAGTTTGGTTTTTAAATTAAATTTTGCTGGAGAAAGAGTTTTCTTTTGTAGTATAGCAAAAACAATTTTAGTTTTAAGCAATTTAGTTAGGATTTAGAAACATTAGACTTCTAATAAGGGACAAGGTATTTTGGTAACACTTGGTTTTGTATAATATTCTTTAGCTAAGTGAAACCAAGTTTTAAAGAGCAATTTTTATTTCAAAAAGCTAAAAAGTTGACTTTGGAAAGTACTTAGTTAAATTTTTAAAAATACTTTAGTTTTTTTTTTAAATGGCCAGAATTTTGGAAGATTAGTCTAAAAATACTTAGCCAGAATTTTCAAAATAGTACACAAAATTGGTTCGAAAGTTTAAGGTTTTGAAAATTTAGCTTAAAGTTTAAATTTGAAAGAATCTTTCTTTTAGTCAAATAATTAATTTAAAGCTTTTGAGGGCAAGGGAGGTGCTTTAATCCTTAATGTCCAAGCATGAGTTGAGTTAGATTGATTGTTAATTAGTTAATTCCGCTTTAAGTAAGGTATCAGAGCCCTAATGTTCATGCCAAAATTTTTTTAAAAAAAATCAAGCACTTGGGTTCGCGGCCACATGTCTAACCAGTTAGCTACTAGCTGATCACCTAGAGGGCAATAACTTTCACTTGGTTAGTCAAATTAAGTCAATAGATCTAGTTAGATTTGACTAGTGCTGTAAGACTTGACTTAATTACTGTTAACTAGGTGTTTTAACACCCAGACTCATATTGATGTACAGATATAAGCATTCTTGAGTCTAGGCTGTACCCTATGCATCTCACGCCGTTCTATGTTTTTCAAACACAAGGAAGGTAAGCCTAGGTGTTTGTGAGATGCTCTGGCTGAATTCTAGGGGAGCAAGATTTCTAGGGTAGAGCCTAAGCTAATTCTATGTTTTTGAAAGTCTAGTAAAATTGGAATTTTAAAAACGATATTTTCCTAGAATTTAGAACATACGATGATTTTGAAAATTGTACGAAGTTGATTTGAAAATCAAAAACTATTCTACCCAGCACATACCTATTTCAGTAAACAACTAAAAACTAATAAACATGAGTAAATAGAAGTCAACCAAATACTAATACAATCTGAGAAGACAAATAGGTGTCTGTCCAAGATGCATCAAGTGATAGTCTCAAAAGGCAGGATCATCAAGAGCGGGATCATCAGCTGGAGGGTCGTCAGCTGGAGGTGATGCAAGAGGATGCTCGGGTGCCGGCTGAGGCTGTCCCTGGCGTTGTATCTCACCTCGGAGAGACGCGAACCCTGCAGCTATCTCGGATCGGAGAGATCGGAGGAAGCGATGGCTATCTAGCACATCCCATCGCGTCTGAATGGACTAGATCTCGAGCCGAGTAAGTTTGTCCTCGACGGAAGGAGGAGCCGAAGTCGAAGGCCCGGCTGATGTGGAGGGTCCGACAGAGGTGGAAGGATCTGCGAAAAACTCCTCTGCCAGGAAGTCGGGCCACTCCTCACCCTCACCTGGTACATCCTCGACCTCTAGAGCACCAGGAGCAGCGGCTGGCGGTGGTCGGCCCTTCCAGGCCAGAATACCCTCGGTAGTGACCTCTGCACCCGCTAATCTAAGACTACGCTGACCTAACTCATCGTATATAGTAAGTGGTATGAGTGTCCCTATGGTAGTATCTATCCTAGAGGAGGAGAAAATCTGGGTCAGGATATGGCAGTAGGGCATATGGATCACTTCAGTCGTGACTGTACTAGATGCCTGAATAATGTTATGAAACATATGCAGAGCAATGCCTATATCTAGGCGCTGGCTAAGAGCGTACAAAAAGAATGAGTGGGATGATCGCATCTTCGAGATGTCTCGAGATGTGATGGGTATGATGCATGCTATCAGGACTCTGTACATAACATAGTCCTGAACTCGAAGAAGAGTATACCTGAACTTAGTTAGGCCAAAGGGTCTCTCCTCCCCCAAAAAATGCATGTAGATGTCATCTAAGGTAATGTGGGAATAGGGATCACCGGAAAGTAGCTCCCTATTCGGGTAACATAAAAATGTACATTGAGACTCCCTAAGCTCTAGGCTAGTGCGAAGCAGGGAGGGAGTAAACTGAAGGTCAGTGCCACCAACTCTGGTGGAATAGGTGCTATCATCAACCTTTTCAAGGTTGTAATAGAACTGGGCACACAAGTCTTGATTCACTGTAGTGGTGCAGTCAACCAGTTTATTTAGATGACAGTAGTCTATCATCTGGACTGCGGAGAGGCAAAATTGGGCAAAATATTCCCTACCTATATACGTAGGTTTAATGGACTCAAAGGTGAACCTAGCAAAACCTATCCTATGTTGCTCCGAGGGGAATCTAGGGTCCGTGGAAGGGGCCCTAGCTGGTGTAGGATCAACAATGCGACGTTTCCTATTTTTGACAATATAAGAAAAAATACAGAATAATTACAAATAAAAACAATAGGGAGGTGTAAGATATACCTAGGAGGCATTGTAGAGGGGGTGAGGGAATTGCAAAGGGTTGAAGGCGCCTTAGGGGAGGATTTCGCACGAGAATCGTGTGCTTGTCTTCGGGAGAAAACGAACAGAGAACCTTCTGTTTGTGATCATATTTTGTGTTGAAGGCGCCTTAAGTCGAGTTTAAGGCGCCTTAAGTCGAGTTTAAGGCGCCTTGAAGGATCGATTGGAGGCGCCTCGTGGGTAAGCCGAGGCGCCTTGTGCTAGGTCGGCGGGATTTTTCCCGCCTCTGTTTAGGGCGCCTCCCGTGTGTGGGAGGCGCCTTTTGAGAGGTGCCACATGTTTATTACTGTTAAATATTTTTTTTTTCAATAATTTTTTTTAAACGTTATGTTAAGAAAATTTAAATTTTGAAAGGGGAATTTTAGGTTAATTAATTTTTGAAGTTAATTTAAGTTAATTAATTTGAAAAATAATTTAAGTTAATTAGTTTGAGAAAATAATTTAAGTTATTTAATTTTGAAAAAAATAATTTAAGTTAATTAATTTTAAGTTAATTAAGTTTTGAAAAATAAGTTTAAGTTAATTAAATTTTGAAAAGTAATTTAAGATAATTAATTTGAAAAGATAATTTAAGTTAATTAATTTTAAAAAATAATTTAAGTTAATTAATTTTAAGTTAATTAACTTGAAAAATTGTTCAACTTAATTAATTTGAAAAAAATAATTTAAGTTAATTAATTTTAAAAAAAAAATTTAAGTTAATTAGGTTTTGGAAAATAGGTTTAAGTTAATTAAATTTTGAAAAAAATAATTTAAGTTAATTAATTAAAAAAAATAATTTAAGCTAATTAATTTTAAAAAATAATTTAAGTTAATTAATTTGAAAAATTGTTTAACTTAATTAATTTGAAAAAAATAATTTAAGTTAATTAATTTGAAAAATTGTTTAACTTAATTAATTTGAAAAAAAATAATTTAAGTTAATTAATTTTAAAAAAATAATTTAAGTTAATTAGGTTTTGAAAAATAGGTTTAAGTTAATTAACTTTTGAAAAAAATAATTTAAGTTAATTAATTTTAAAAAAATAATTTAAGTTAATTAATGATCATGTCCGAACGATGAATCAACGGACGCTGGGCACGTGGTGCTCTCCAAACTGTTGATGTAGATCTTCGACCGGTCGTGCGGACCTCCGGCGAACCTGCAAGGAAATCGGGCCGGGAAGGGGTTCCCGGTGACGACCCTCCGACGCTCAAGTCAGGCAAGTGGACAACAAACAGGTGGCTTCGAATATTAAAGAACGCGTACCTCCGGCGAAGTGTGAGGCTCCTTATATAGAGCGGTGAAGGGGCTCACGCACACATACCGAGGCAAATACGTGTCCTTAGCCCATACCTCAGTATGTGCTTGTCAGAAAAGCTTACCTGACACCATACTGCTACAGTCCGAGCACATCTCTGATGGGACAACGGAACCCTCTGTCATAAGATCCTGCGTATGGCCTGGTTGTTGAGCATACCGGCTGTCAGAATATGTTCCCTTGTCTTTTTGTCTCTTCTTACCCCATGCCTCACGTCCGGCCGGTTGGTAGTCCCCTCACGTCCGGCCGGTCGTATGTGCTGGTCCGCTCGGGAGATTCCCGGTCGTGTGCTCTGCTGACTGTTCACAGTAATGCTACTTTAGGCCTTCGGCCGAGCGAGCTCCCCGATCGGCCCGACGACCCCGTTCCCCATGAGCGTCGGAGACCCGACTCCCCGTCGGGTTGTTTTTGATTCCGCTGAGACCCCGTTCGGCCGACCGGTCTCCCCTTCTCCGGTCGACCGTTTGACCCTTTGACTTCCATGTGGCGTTGACTTCCCTGAGAGGGGGGTCCCTGTTCTTACCACCGGAGCACTTGCCTCCCCTTCAAGTCTAGTCGAAGGAGGCGATTAGTCCGACTGACTGGACGATTGTTTAGCCGAGCAGCTCATCCAAGAAACCACCCTCCGCTCGGCCAATGTGGTGCTAACTACGGCCTCAGTCAATGCCCCTATCCCTCGGATCTCCTCGGAATTCACGCCAATCTCCGTCATTAAGGCCAAGCACGCGCTCTGTGCCTCTATAAGGCGCTTATTAAATGCTCTCCCGTGGTGGAATGCCACGTGGCATTGCTGCCGTCATCGCACGGCGGCGGCGTCGCAGGCGACGAGACCGAGGCGATTTGAAATGGACGGCCCAATGCGTGCTTCGGTTCTCGCGACCTGAATCCGACGGTTGAGGCCGCTCGGGCCCAACCCTATAAAGCCTTCGCTTTCTCCACCTTCGCCGCATTTCTGCTCTCGCGTGCCCAGAAGCTTCGGCGTTTTCAGTGCTCCGGCGACTCCGATTCTCCCTTTCCGGTGATCTTCTTTCTCTCTTTGTTTCTTGTGTTTCCTCTGCATTTCTTTCCCGAGTTTCGATCCTCGAGGCATCGTTTCGTTTGCTGCCTTCTTTCTCTTATCCTCTACCTTTCTTCGCCTTTTTTTATTTCGTCCGCTCGGACAATGGCTAGCTCTTCCCAGCCACAAGACCAAGCCCTCGACCCATGGTATACCACCATGGAGTCGCGCTTTGATCTGCGCGACGCCGACATTCTGATAGATAGTTTTGACATCCCTTCTGACCTCGAAATTATCTTACCCACTCCCTCCGCTCGGCCACACAAACCGCCACGCGGAGCCTTTTGTGTTTTCCGCGACCAGTTCACTGCCAGTCTGCGACTCCCCATTCATCCCTTTATCATTGACGTCTGTAATTTTTTCGGCGTTCCGCTCGGAAGTGTAGTTCCCAACACTTTCCGCCTTCTATGCGGTGTTGTTGTCCTATTCAAAATCCATAACATTCCCCTCCGACCGGAGGTTTTCTACTATTTCTACTACCCTAAACAATCTGAGCCGGGCACTTACATGTTCCAGGCTCGGCCCGGTTTAGTTTTCTTCAATAAACTACCCTCTTCCAATAAGCATTGGAAAGAATTTTACTTTTATATTCGCCTTCCCAAGCGGGCCCCCTTCCTAACGAAGTGGTAGATCGGTCCACCAACCTCACCAGAGCTCAAAAGGTTCAAAACCCGACCGGACTATCTTCATGCCGCCAACATGCTGGCCAGTTTGAGGTTTGACATCAACAAGTTCCTGCCTGAAGGGGTGATGTATATATTCGGTCTGAGTCCGATCAGGACCCCCCTTCCGAGCGGCTTCGGTAAGAATTTTACTTTGTGCATTTGTTTTAATTGCAAACTGATTTTCTCTGCTTTCCTTCGCAGCAAACATTGTCATGGAGTCGGTGATGGCTGACATTTTGAAGAGGAAGGCGGCGGCGCTCGAAGCCGCGGCGGCCAAAGAAATGGAGCAATTGGGCATTCAGCCGGTCGGCTCCAATGAGGGGGAGAGCGGGACAAATGCTGGGGAGTCGGCAGCTCAGGCTTCTCTCCCAGAGCCAGCAGCTGGCGCAACTGCAAGTCGAGAGCCTTCCGCTCGGGAGGAGGGCTCGGCGCAAGAAGCAGAGCGCCCCCTCCGACAAAAAAGACGCTGGGCGGAAACGCCACTTCGCTCGGCTACTTCTGCGATCCATCCATCCGAGCGGGTCACCGCCGCTTCTCGAGGCAAAGCTCCAGAGATCGAGGCGATTTCGTCCGATCGGACTCCCTCCCAACTTGATGCGTCTGCGGACCCTCTTGAGGCCGTTCCAGTCAGCGTCCTTCCGCCCGCTCCCCACCAAGTCCATCGTTCTACAATTCTTTCCCAGTTTTCTACGCCGGCTTCTGCTCCTTCTCCGGCTTCCGCCCAGACGACCCCCGGTCGGCGCCGCACCGTCCGAGTCTCACTTCACCTCCCGACCGAAGAATTGTTGCCCGAGGTCGATCGACCCACCGCGCCCGAGCATATGATCACAATGAAGGGGCCCTTAGCCGAGATGTGGGCCGACGCTCGAGCGCGTGTGGCGATGATTCCCCTCAGCAACTTGGCCAATAGCCACATGCAACATGCCACCGGGGTAAGTGCATTTTTTCAAGTCCTTTACGCATTTCTTCTGATCGGCTATTAACAATTTTTCTGTTGTCAGAGATGGGTGGAGGAGATTGTTGTCTCCAATCGACTTGCCATGGTGGACGAGGAGCTCAAAAGGCTACGGAGTTCGGGCGGCGCTCCTTCCCAAGGCTCGATGAGGAGAAGGCGGGCCGCTCGGCCGATGCAATTAAGCATAAGGACGAACTGAAAACTCTGCAGGAGTCCCTCGCCGCCTCCCAAGCCGCCTTCAAAGAATATCAAGAGGCTGAGCCTGGCCGAGTCGCAGCCCTGAGGCTAAACTATATCCGTTCGGCTGCATTTTCAGAGAAAGTCTGCGAACGGACGTACATTGCCTTTGACCTTGCTATGACCGCCACCACAACATATTTGAAGTCCAAGGGTCTTCTTCCCGACTCTGCTCTCATCCCGGCCGCGGATCAAGTGGCGCTCCTTGACAACATCCCGAAGGATCTTTACGATTATCTAGAATAGAAGTTTATATGTAATTCGGCCGCTCGGCTAAAAACGGTCACTTTTTTGTAACTCAGGCGCTCGACCTTAAGGTCTTAAATGCTATCCTTTGGCTTGCTTTTTCATTTATTAATCAGCATGCATGTTGGCCGCTCGGATTTCCAACTACCGTTCGTATTCCCTTAATTCACCTTGTCATTCGCCTTTCCTCCCACCTTTCTCGTGTTCGAAATGGATTTTTACGAAGTCTTTTGGATAGCTAGTCCGCTCGGCTGAATATATCCTGTTTTGTAAACGGGATTTCCGCCGGACATTTACGAAGTGCTTTTGGTTAATTGACCGATCGGCCAAATTGACTTACAAAGCCCCTCTTTATGTATTCTTCCGCTCGGAGGGTTTACAGTCGTCGGCTCGACTCTCGATATTTAACGTCGGCGCTCGACGGTCTTCCGCTCGGAGGGTTTATAGTCGCCGGCTCGACTCTCGATATTTAACGTCTGCACTCGGCGGTCTTCCGCTTTGAGGGTTTATAGTCGCCGGGTCGACTCTCGAGCGCCGGTCTTCCGCTCGGAGGGTTTATAGTCACCGGCTTGACTCTCGATATTTAACGTCGGCGCTCGACGGTCTTCCGCTCGGAGGGTTTATAGTCGCCGGCTTGACTCTCGATATTTAACGTCGGCGCTCGACGGTCTTCCGCTCGGAGGGTTTATAGTCGCCGGCTTGACTCTCGATATTTAACGTCGGCGCTCGACGGTCTTCCGCTCGGAGGGTTTATAGTCGCCGGCTCGACTCTCGATATTTAACGTCGGCCTTACGTTCCGGCGGAGGGTTTATAGTCGCCGCTCGACTCGATATTTAACGTCGGCACTCGGCGGTCTTCCGCCGAGGGTTTATAGTCGCGGCTTGACTCTCGATATTTAACGCCTCGACGGTCTTCCGCCGGAGGGTTTATAGTCGCCGCTCGACTCTCGATATTTAACGTCGAACTCGACGGTCTTCCACTCGGAGGGTTTATAGTCGCCGCTCGACTCTCGATATTTAACGTTGGCGCTCGACGGTCTTCCGCCGGAGGGTTTATAGTCGCCGACCGACTCTCGATATTTAACGCCGGCGCTCCGACGGTCTTCCGCCGGAGGGTTTATAGTCGCCGCTCGACTCTCGATATTTAACGCTGGAGCTCGACGGTCTTCCGCCGGAGGGTTTATAGTCGCCGACTCGATATTTAACGTTGGAGCTCAACGGTCTTCCGCTCGGAGGGTTTATAGTCGCCGGCTCGACTCTCGATATTTAACGTCGGCGCTCGACGGTCTTCCGCTCGGAGGGTTTATAGTCGCCGGCTCGACTCTCGATATTTAACGTCGGCGCTCGACGGTCTTCCGCTCGGAGGGTTTATAGTCGCCGGGTCGACTCTCGATATTTAACGTCGGAGCTCGAAGGTCTTCCGCTCGGAGGGTTTATAGTCGCCGGCTCGACTCTCGATATTTAACGTCGGAGCTCGACGGTCTTCCGCTCGGAGGGTTTATAGTTGTCGTCTCGACTCTCGATATTTAACGTCGGAGCTCGACGACCTTTAAGGCTAATTTTAACACTGCCGTTCGGCGGAGATATTTGTCATCTTATATCATTTTGCTTCCTGCATTACAAGGATATAGGCGACCAAAACATATATAAAATTACATCAGCGCACCTCTCACCCAGCTCGGTACGGCTGGAGATGATTCGCGCTCCATGGTCGATCCAGCCGCCGTCCGTCTTCATCTTCCAAATAATAAGCACCTGAGCGGAGGTTCTCGATGACTTTGAAGGGGCCCGCCCAAGGAGCCTCCAGCTTGCCAACGTCGCCGACCGGCTTTACTTTCTTCCAGACAAGGTCGCCAACTTGAAATGCTCTGGGGATTATGTGATGGTTGTAATTCTGCTTCATCCGCTGCCGGTACGCCATCAGCCGGACGGACGCCTTGGCTCGCTCTTCGTCGACCAAATCCAGTTCCATGTTCCTCCGCTCGGCGTTATCATCATCATAATTCTGGATCCGGACGGACTCGACGCCAACTTCGACCGGAACAACCGCTTCGCCGCCATACACCAAATGGAAAGGCGTGATGCCCGTTCCTTCCTTTGGGGTCGTGCGGATGGCCCATAAGACGCCTGGCAGCTCTCCACCCAGCTTCCTCCCATGTGGTCCAGTCGGGCTCGAAGAATTCTAAGGATTTCTCTGTTGGTTACTTCCGCTTGGTCGTTGCTTTGTGGATACGCCACGGAAGTGAAGTGTTGTTCAATGTCATAACTTTTGCACCAGTCTTCGAGCTGCTTCCCCGTAAACTGTCGTCCGTTATCAGATACAAGCCGACGAGGGATGCCGAAACGACAAATTATATGCTGCGAGATAAACTTCTTGACCATCTGCTCGGTGATCTTGGCCAGTGGCTCGGCCTCCACCCATTTGGAAAAATAGTCGACAGCCACCAGTAGAAACTTCCGCTGACCGGTCGTCATAGGAAATGGACCCACAATATCCATTCCCCACTGGTCGAACGGACAGGATACGGTAGCTGCTTTCATTTCCTCCGCCGGTCGGTGGGAGAAGTTGTGATACTTCTGGCAGGAAAGGCACGTCGTGAAGGTCCGAGGGGCGTCTGCTTGCAAGGTTGGCCAGAAGTATCCGGCCAACAGGATCTTCTTAGCCAACGATCGTCCGCCCGGATGCCCTCCGCACGATCCTTGATGCACTTCTTGGAGGATGTATGCCGCGTCTTCCGAGCTCACACATTTCAACAGCGGACGGGAGAAAGCCTTCTTGTAGAGTTGGTCTCCAATGAGCGTGAATTGACCGGCTCTCCTCCTTAATTGCTGGGCTGCTTCCCGATCGGATGGTGTTGCCCCCGACCGAAGAAATTCTGTGATGGCTGTCCTCCAATCGCTCGGAAACTCGAGGCCCTCCATCTGGTCGACGTGTGCCACCAAAGATAATTGTTCAATTAGCTGCTGGATGACGATCGACGTTATTGAACTTGCTAGCTTGGCTAACTCATCTGCCGCCTGGTTTTTCGCTCGGGGTATCTTCTGGATAATGACTTCTCTGAAGTTGGCCTTGAGCTTTTCGAAAGCTTCAGCGTAGAGTTTGAGCCGAGCGTTATTAATCTCAAAAGTGCCAGAGAGCTGCTGAGCGGCCAACTGAGAATCTGAATGCAGCGTCACCCGGCCGGCCCCAACATGCCGGGCGGCCTGTAAGCCGGCTATAAGGGCCTCATACTCCGCTTCGTTGTTTGTAGCTCTGTAATCTAGCCGGACGGATAAATGCATCCTTTCTTCTTGGGGAGAAAGTAATAGCACGCCAATCCCGCTCCCGAGCCGAGTGGACGATCCGTCCACAAATATTTTCCACATAGCTTCGGGCTTTGGCCTTTGCACTTCGGTGATAAAATCTGCCAAGGACTGCGCCTTTATCGCTGAGCGGGGTTGATACTGAATATCAAATTCGCTCAACTCCGTTGTTCATTTGATGAGCCGTCCGGACGCTTCTGGATTCAACAGCACTCTTCCCAAAGGGCTATTCGTCCGGACGATGATAGTATGCGCCAAGAAATAGGGGCGAAGTCTCCGAGCGGCGAGGACCAAGGTAAAAGCTAGTTTCTCGAGCCCAGTGTAGCGAGATTCTATGTCCTTTAAAATATGACTTAAGAAATACACGGGTTCTTCTCCGCTCGCCTTCACTAATGCCGAGCCTACTGCTTGCTCAGTTGAAGATAAGTAAATACAGAGCGGCTCACCCACAGCTGGCTTGGCTAGTACAGGCAGAGAGTTCAGATATGCCTTCAGTTCTTCAAATGCCCGATCACAATCTTCATCCCAATGAAACTTAGTGGCTTTGCGCAAGATTTTGAAAAACGGGAGACTCCGATCAGCTGTCTTTGAGATGAATCTGGACAATGTTGTTATCCGACTGGTCAAGCGCTGTACTTCCCTCAGATTTCTTGGGGGCGGCATATCTTGTAATGCTTTCACCTTGCTGGGATTTGCCTCGATGCCCCGCTCGGTCACTATATAACCCAAGAAACACCCGCCTTTTGCTCCGAACAGACACTTCTGAGGGTTCAGCTTAACTCCATACTTCCTCAGCGTTCGGAAAGTCTCCTCCAAGTCTTTAAAAAGATCGGCCGATCGGACGGACTTGATGAGAATATCATCCACGTACACTTCCAAATTGCGTCCGATCTGCTCCTTGAATACTTTGTTCATCAAGCACTGGTAAGTTGCTCCAGCGTTCTTCAGTCCGAACGACATCACATTATAGCAGTAAGTACCGTCGGTTGTAACGAAGCTAACCTTCTCCTGATCTTCTCGGGCGAGCGGCACTTGATGATAGCCCTGATAGGCATCGAGCATGCATATCAACTCGCAGCCGGCTGTGAAGTCCACCAGTTGATCGATCCGGGGTAGCGGATAAAAGTCCTTTGGGCATGCTTTGTTGAGATCTCGGAAATCGATGCAAACCCTCCACTTGTTGCTCGGCTTGGAGACTAGTACTACGTTCGCCAGCCAGCTCGGGAACTGGACCTCGCGTATATGGCCGGCCTCCAGGAGCTTCTCGACCTCCGCTCGGATGATGACATTTTGTTCGGCGCTGAAGTCCCTCTTTCTTTGCTTCACCGACCGAGCATCCGGTCGGACATGGAGCTCGTGCTGCGCTATACTCGACGAAATTTCGGGCAGCTCATGAGTCGACCAAACGAAGACATCACAGTTTCTCTGGAGGCATTTGATCACTTCCTCTTTCTGGCTCACCTCCAGATCGACAACAATGAATGTGGTGGCCTCCGATCGGGTCGGGTGAATCTGCACTTCCTCTTTTTCTTCATAAACCAAAGAGGGTGGTTTTTCGGTTATAGCGTTCACCTCGATCCATGGCGTCTTCCGGGCGGCATTAGCTTCAGCTCGGACCATCTCGACGTAGCATCGCTGAGCCGCCAGCTGGTCACCTCGTACTTCTCCTACTTTATCTTCCACCGGGAACTTGATTTTCTGGTGGAAGGTGGAGACGGCCGCTCGGAACTCGCTGAGCGCCGGTCGCCCCAAGATAACGTTGTATGCTGAGGGAGAGTCGACAACGACGAAGTTTGCAGTACGCGTCCTTCTGAGTGGCTCATCTCCCAGCGAGATAGCCAGTCGGACCTGTCTGACCGGCAGAACTTCATTGCCCGTAAACCCATAGAGGGGGGTTGTCATGGGCAGCAGCTCGGCTCGATCAATTTGTAGTTGGTCGAATACCTTTTTGAATATGATGTTGACCGAGCTTCCTGTATTGATGAAAACGCGGTGAATAGTATAGTTAGCTATTACCGCTTTGATGAGGAGAGCGTCGTCATGTGGCACTTCGACTCCCTCCAAGTCCTTGGGCCCGAAACTGATTTCGGGCCCGCTCGCCCGCTCTTGGCTGCAGCCGACCGCATGGATCTGAAGCTGTCTTACGCTCGCCTTCCTTGCTCTGTTGGAGTCGCTGCCGGTCGGCCCCCCAGCAATGATGTTGATTTCGCCTCGGGAAGTGTTACTTTTATTTTCTTCTTCTAGAGCGGACGACCTAGGCTGCTCCCTAGACCTCCGGGGATTGCCCTCACGCCTCGGAGTATGATGCCGCTCGGGAGTCTGTCTCTGCCGCCTGTCGGATATCATCCGATCGGCTTCGCGAGGGCGTTGTCACCTGTCGGATGATGGCGATCGACGATGGCCACCTCGGGGCACGGGGTGGGCGATCAAGGGGAGGCTTCGGCAGTCTCTTGTATTATGCGTGTCTGTCCGGTGAAATGAGCAAAACATTGGGGTCCATACCTTCTTTTTAGGTTTGGGCCGCTCGGCAGACACTTTTTGAATGGCGTGGGATCTTGCATATTGCTGGGGGCGGGATGCTTCAGCTCGCAGTCCTCTGGGCGGCTGATGAGCAGTCTGCGGCTTCCGCTCGGCAGGGGGTGCCCGTTCGGTTGGAGTTTTCTTCCTTCGGGCCGCTTGGGCTTCCTCCACATTGATGTATTCATTGGCCCGGTGTAGCATATGATCGTAGTCTCGGGGCGGCTTCTGAATGAGCGAGCGGAAGAAGTCGCCGTCCACGAGGCCTTGCGTGAACGCATTCATCATCGTTTCTGAGGTGGCCGTTGGAATGTCCATAGCCACCTAGTTGAATCGCTGAATATAAGCTCTGAGCGACTCTCTGGGCTCTTGCTTGATGGCGAACAGGCTGACACTTGTCTTCTGATAACGCCGACTGCTTGCAAAGTGGTGGAGGAAGGCCGTGCAGAAATCATTGAAACTTGTGATGGATCCGTCTGGCAGCCTCCGAAACCACCGTTGAGCCGATCCCGAGAGGGTGGTAAGGAAAACCCGACACTTCACTCCATCGGTGTATTGATGAAGGGTAGCTGTGTTGTCGAACTTACCCAAATGATCATCTGGGTCGGTGGTTCCGTTGTATTCACCGATCGCCGGGGGCACATAGTGCTTTGGTAGAGGGTCCCGCATAATGACATCTGAGAATTGACGGTTGATCCGCTCGGGGGAGGCGTCCGCTCGGGGGGCCTTGCCTTTTCTGTTGTCTCATATTAGCACTTCATCTGATGAAGATCCCCGATCGCGATTAACTGCTGCGGCTTCAGGAGGCGTGCGGAATACGGCCCGATGAAATAGAACCGTGGCATGAGGTGCTTCCGCTCGGCCCCCTGATGCTGATGTTGCTTGCTGCTCAATCCGCTCGGCTTGCGACTTTTGCCTTTGTTCCACAAGCTTAGCTGCTCTTGTCTCGATCAGAGCGTCGAGCTCCTCTGTGGAGAGCATCACCGAGTGCGGTCGTCCAGCTTCGTCCATTGCTTCTGATCGGATGTAGGAGCGTTCCCACAGACGGCGCCAAATTGATCCTGTCCGAACGATAAATCAACGGACGCTGGGCACGTGGTGCTCTCCAAACTGTTGATGTAGATCTTCGACCGGCCGTGTGGACCTCCGGCGAACCTGCAAGGAAATCGGGTCGGGAAGGGGTTCCCGGCGACGACCCTCCGACGCTCAATTCATGCAAGTGGACAACAAACAGGTGGCTTCGAATATTAAAGAACGCGTACCTCCGGCGAAGTGTGAGGCTCCTTATATAGAGCGGTGAAGGGGGTCACGCACACATACCGAGGCGAATACGTGTCCTCAGCCCATACCTCAGTATGTGCTTGTCAGAAAAGCTTACCTGACACCATACTGCTACAGTCCGAGCACATCTCTGATGGGACAATGGAACCCTCTGTCATAAGATCCTGCGTATAGCCTGGTTGTTGAGCATACCGGCTGTCAGAATATGTTTCCTTGTCTTTTTGTCTCTTCTTACCCCATGCCGAGCGTCCGGCCGGTCGGCAGTCCCCTCACGTCCGGCCGGTCGTATGTGCTGGTCCGCTCGGGAGATTTCCGGTCGTGTGCTCTGCTGACTGTTCACAGTAATGCTACTTTAGGCCTTCGGCCGAGCGGGCACCCCGATCGTCCCGGCGACCTCGTTCCCTATGAGCATCGGAGACCCGACTCCCCGTCGGGTTGTTTCTGATTCCGCTGAGACCCCGTTCGGCCGATCGGTCTCCCCTTCTCTGGTTGACCGTTTGACCCTTTGACTTCCACGTGGCGTTGACTTCCCTGAGAGGGGGGGTCCCTATTCTTACCACCGGATCAGGGTGGATTAATTTCGGAGGTGCTAGCTATTCTAGAGCCTTCCTTTGGATTTTGATTTAGTTTGGATTTAATTTGATTTTATTTGAATTTAATTTTATTTGAATTTAATTTGATTTTAATTTTATTTCAATTTAATTTGAATTTAATTTTATTCTTAATTTAATTTGAATCTAGTTTTATTTTTATTATTTTTTTTAGCTCCCCCTGGATCATACCCTCGATATGGTTTATTGAGATAATGTATTTGATCCTTAGGGACCCAATATTGTCCAAGTCCAACTTGATTGATCAGGTTGGACTTGGGGACCCATGCTTGGACCATTTTTCTATTTGTTCTTTGTATAAGTGATAAATATGATTTATATTTCTTTTTCGATTTGAATTCTAGTCCAGTTCTATTGTAAATTGCCCTTTGTGTTCCAAGAAGTAGGTCAAGGTTCTTGGAACCCAAAGAGAATCGTTCTAATGTTTTCTCCAGATCCTTGACCTGAGTTTTCAGGCTAGAATTCTCTTCCTCAAGTTTTTGGACTTGAGTCGAGTTTCCAGTCTAAACTGGTTCAGTCAAAGATTCGGAGTGAGTCACTTCTTTAAGGACAGCTACTTCCTTTAGAAGTGACTTGATTGTAAGATTAGACTTAGCTAATTTTCGTAACAAATAATTAACTAGGTTGTTAAGTCGAGGGATACTTACAGAGGGATCGGGCCCTTTGGAAACGGATACGGATTCGTGGCTTCTTTCTGATTCTGCTTCCGACTCACTCTCGCTCTCGGACACATCGATCTGGTCTCGGGCCATCAGGGCAAGAAGGCTCGTCTGTTCGAGCTTGTCGTCGGTATCCTCTTCTGAAGATTCTTCAAAGGTTGCTTTAGTACCTTCTTCTTTCTTTGCTTCTTTGCATCCTTCTGATTGGGGCAGTTGGCCTTGATATGCCCCTTCTGGTTGCATCCGTAGCAGGTCACCTCAAACTTGACCTTCGAGCTCGGTTGACCCTCCTTTGATTGGACTGCCTTCTTTAGGTCTTTCTTGTTGAAGCCCTTCTTTTTCTTGTAGAGCTTCTTTACTAAGTTCACGAGTTCGGTTGTTAGTTCGTCGTCTTCATCGTCTGAGTCTGGTTCTGG
The DNA here is from genome assembly GCF_018446385.1 of Zingiber officinale. Lineage (NCBI taxonomy): Eukaryota > Viridiplantae > Streptophyta > Magnoliopsida > Zingiberales > Zingiberaceae > Zingiber > Zingiber officinale. The sequence continues at coordinate 140,669,093 of NC_055994.1, forward strand.
TTCCGACTCTGGCTCAGTTCTCCGTCGTGATCTTGGTTGGCATGTTCTACTGGTACCTGCAAGCAAAGCTACACCTTTCTCGGGTGGCTGTGTATTCTAATCTAATAGAGGATAAATCCTTGGAGACTTTGTAGGCATCTAGCATTGATGCCCACAATGTGCTCCTCGGAAAAGCATTAAGTGCGTACCTTATGATGTCCCTGTTCTCGACCTTTTGCCCGATCGCGTGGAGGGAGTTTAGTATGTCTTGTATACGAGCGTGAAGTTGGCTGGCCGTCTTGTCTTCCTGCATTTTCAAATTATATAATTTATTGAACAAGAGATCTCTCTTGCTTACCTTAGTGTCGGAGGTGCCCTCGTGGAGTTCGATCAGCTTCTCCCAAAGCTCTTTTGCGCTGGAGAATGGTCCAACTCTGTTGAGTTCCTCCTTGGTCAGTCCACACTGGAGGGTGCAGGTTGCTCTGGCATCAGCTTCCACCTTCTTGATTAGGGTTGGTTCCCATTTTTCGCAGGGTGTCGGCTTGTCGTCTTCGTCGGATGGCAGTTGTAGTCCAGTCTTGATAATCATCCACGTGTCGAACTGTGTCTTGAGAAAAGTTTCCATTCGCCCCTTCCAATATCCGAAGTCATCTCCGGAGAAGAGTGGGGGGCGAACGGTGCTGAAACCTTCTTGTTGGTCCATTAGCGATATGCAACAAAAAAAAAGGAATATCCCAAGACTAGGTCTAGAATTAGCAGTGCGGGAGATAAAGTTAAGAATTTGCGAACTCGAGTGGTGTTGCACCAGTCTCGAGCAAAAACCAATTCGAAAAAAAAAATTAATTAGAATATAGCTATTAAGCTAATTCTAATTGACTCCGTAAAACTGAAAATACCACGAAAAAGATTGTGCGATTGGTGGTTGCACCAGATCAACGCGACCCCGCTCTGATACCAATTGTTGGATCGAAAACGCTAGAGGGGGGGTGAATAGCGCTCGTGGCTTTCACTCTTTTCGAATTCGTAAAACTATCGAGTTATAAAGCAACGGAATAAAATAAATAACACAAAAGCACACCAAGATTTACTTGGTTCGGAGCCTAGGGCGACTCCTACTCCAAGGCCCACGCTCGTTGATCGTTTACGTTGGGCAACAACTATAATCACGAAAAAGTATTACAAACTAAGTACAATTATGAACTGAAATAAACTTTATACCGACAACAACTAGATTGAAATTGAAGCTCCGAGTCGTCGGGATGTTGTTGCAGCACTTCAGGATCATCTCGTAGGCAGCTTGCAGCGTAAGGATTACTTAGAATTCGTTGTTCTGAGTTGTTGTTCGAAGTACCCTTATAAACAGTGGTGGAGGCGCCTCCAGGCCTATCCGAGGCGCCTCCAGGCCGCCGAGTCGCACGCGTGGATTAGCTCTGATCTGGTCGCGCCTTATCCCACTGAAGGCGCCTCCAAGCTGCTCTAGGGCGCCTCCAACACCTGGTCCAAGGCGCCTTCAGCTTCCTCCGAGGCGCCTCCAGCGTCTTTGGACAGCTGGCTTCGGCTAGCACCCGAGGCGCCTCCAAGCCCCATGGAGGCGCCTCGGACAATGTTCATCCGAGGTTAAAGATGCTCCTTTGTTCCTGCAAAATGTGTTAGTCCCAAACACAAACCCTGCAAAGCAAAGTTAGCATAAAAATATGATAAATAAACTTGACAGTCGTCGGACTATCCGGGTTTGACTTCGGATTTTCGACCGGAAACCCTAGGTCGATTTAACGCCTACTGTTCCCTCTACGGGGAACGCGTCCTCACCTACTCCACTTAGGAGATTTACTTGTTGCTAGTGCGATCCTCCAGATCAACTGGACTTTTGCTCAGCGTTCGAAGCTTCCGGACTTTCTGCTGGACTTCCGCTTCCCGGCTGGTCCAGTCTTTCACTTGGTTCACGACACCAGGACTTTCCACCTAGGGTTACCCCCCCCCCCCCCCCCCTTAAGACTTTTGCCTGAAGCTCTCGACCCGCCAAGACTTTCCGCATAGGGTTACCACCCCCTAGGGTTTTCCACCTGCCTAACCGCAACTAGGACTTTCCTGAAACACTCAATTAAGTATGTTAGATCACAAGACAACTTAACTTTGGATTCCTTTGCCATTATCAAAACAACGGTCGATCGTCGGATGCCTCCCGCACCAACAATTGTTACTGTGGTTGCGAATTATGGAGATAGAAATTGATTCATGTAATTAAATGATGCATTAGATCTTGAATTTAATGGAGGTTAATTTGATTAGAAGGAAGTGAATCATGTTTAGATGAGAGTTATCTTTCTTTGATGCTATTCTTGACCTGGTTGAAATTAGATTTTGATTGGAATCAATTCTAGAATTCACACACATTTACTAGCTATCCTTGGAAAAATACGACTTGGGACTCCTTACTACAACTCTATTCTTTAGTTTAATTGAGTTCCAATCTTTATTAATTTTGATGTGTCACGTGACATGTAAAAAGGCCGACATCAATCCCCACCCCAGTCTTAAGTCACTAACGCTTTGTTGGCTCATTTCATTGTGTGTAGGAGCATTGAGGAGTTTCTTCGTATCTTCGGAGTTCATCTTCATCGGAGGTCATCATCATTCATCAAAGCTAGTGCTCATCTTCGCAGAATTCAGACAGGATCACCTAGGTTATGGAAAACCCTAGGGGGGAGGTAACCCTAGGTCCTAGGGGGAGGTAACCCTAGGTTCTAGGGGGTGGTTGTTGGTTAGTCCTAGGAAGATCGTACCGATTCCACTGTACAAAAATTTTGTACAAGTGTCGAACCTTTCCTAAACAACCTATTGTGTTCTTTAGAAATTAAATTAGGAATCGCAAACGGAACTTAACATTATTGATTCCAAATTTAACTTATCTGTTCTTAATGGTTTAGATTTGGATCGCAAGTGAAACTTAACACTATTGATCCAAATCAACATATTGTAGGACCGTTGGACCGGCTAGAAGGGGGGTTGAATAGCCCTGAATAAAACACAACCCTTTCTCGAACGATTAAGCTAACATTTGAAAAATAGATTAAGCAGAAAATAAAGCATAAAGACGACACACCAGATTTGACTTCGTTACAACCGGGGAGGTTGTTAATCCAAGGAAGATGGTCGCACTAAGAACTCCTTCATGCGGAGAAGCCTCGTTTACAGTAGTGTAGGCACATAAAGAGAGAAGCTAATCTAAGCAGTGGAAGCACACAAGTGTTGTAACAATTTCTGAACTAATGAAAAGCTTTTGGACCAAGGCTATATTTATAGCCTTGGTCGGGGCGCCTGGAAGGGGTTCCGGGCGCCCTAGGGGGATAAAACTTTATCCCCAACGTTCAGATCGCGTTTGACGTGATCTGGTCAACAAAACAGGTCCGGGCGCCCCGGGCTGCTCCGGGTGCCCCGGAGCCGAAAGTGAACAACGGTTGACTTTTTTGTCCGGGACCTCTGCTCCGGTTCGGTTCAGCTCGGTCCGGGTCTTCTACTCCGGATTCGTTCGCTTGGGTGATCTCTGCCATCCAGAAAAGGGCTCACCCGAACCCAACTTCCGGTCTATTCGAGCGGGCTTCCCTCCGACTTCTCGTCCCTCAGAATCGTCGCGTGTTCCCTTCTCGTCTGCCGACATACTCATCCGCAGTCTTCGACCCTCGGACGCACCGCGTGCCGTCCTTCTCGCTAGCTGCGTCTCTTGCTCCCTGAGCAATCTTCCGCTTCGGCTTTCGTCCCTCGGAACCACTGCGACTTCCTTCTCGTCCGCCGGTGTACTCTTCCGCAGCACCTCGTCCCTCGGACTGTCGTCCTTCTCGCTAGCTGCGTTTTCCGCTCGACTACCTGTGCTCCTAAGCTCCTACACACTTAGACATAAGGTTAGAAACACACAGGACCTAACTTAACTTGTTGATCACACCACAACAACCTTGGGGTTCCAACACCTATGTTATAAATTCAATTAAATATTAATTTCCAAAATTGGCTTCCAGGTTAAACATGACGAGGCACTAGGCCTTCTTGGATATGGGAGCAACCACCACTTCCTAGACAAAAGCCTTTTAAGGAAAGCTAATATTTAATTTCCTTATATAACTCTAAGTTTAACCAAAAAGAACAATCGAATCACAAATTCGAAAAACAAAAAGAAAACAGAAACTCGAATTACAATTCGAAAAACTAGAATCTAATGTCTCTTGTGTTTGGAATTCTTACAAAGAAAAATAACTAGCATGATGCGGAAGAAAATTACTAGTTATACTTTTCTTTGTATGCTAATAACCTGAGATCTTCTGCAGTATTTCTCGCCTCGCCTTGGACGTCGTGTGGGTGACGATCCTCCAAGATGAACACCACCCAAAGAACTTCTCCTCCTTCTCTAAGTTTCGGCCACCACAACCACCAAGGAGCAAAAGAGAGCAAAGGGAAAAAAGAGGGAGAGAGGGTCGTCCACAAGAGGATCGCTAACAAGAGAATAAGAATTGTTATTTCATGAGGCCTCCCCTCCCCTTCTTTTATATTACTTGCCCAAGGCAAATAAGGAAAAACTTTTACAAAAAAATAAAATCTTCCTCTTGTTTTTCCTTTTTATTTTTCCTTTTCTTTCCTCTTAATTGAATCAATCATCAAACATTGATTGGATGATGATTTAATTTTGGCCTGCCCCTTGCATGGGCACTAAGCAAGGGTGGTCGGCCACATCATCAAGGAGAGAAATTATTTTTATAAAATTTTACAAAAGAATAAATTTTCTTATAAAATTTTACAAGCTCTCTTTCCTATTGTGGATGTTAAAAAAGGAAAGTTTTAAAAATTAAAACCAAGTTTTAAAATTTAAAATTTCTCTTCTAAAATTTCCTTTTTTAACATGGTTACAAAAATAGAAAATTTTAATTTTAAAACTTTTCTTCCTTTTTTCTAAAAACTATAAGGATGGTTAAAAAGGGAAAGTTTTAAAACTTTAAAACTTTTTATTAAACCATGTGGCCTAATTCAAATAAGGAAAGTTTTATATTTTAAAAACTCTCATTTAAAACTTGTAGTTTTCTACAAAGAGGAGATTTTAAAAATTCAAAACACCCCTCCTTATTTGACATATTATGGTCGGCCCCTCTTTGCTTGGACACCAAGCAAAGGGCCGACCCCTTTGTGAAGGAGATTAGCCGACCCCTTTGGCTTGGTCACCAAGCCATGGGTCGACCTCTTCTTGGACACCAAGAAGGGCTTTATATAGGTGTACTTGAGGCTTTAATGAGGCTACGACAGAGATCTAGAGGAGAAATTGGTTTTGGCCTTCCGATGAGCTTGAGTATCCCGTGTTCACCCCGAACACACAACTCAAGTTCATCAATAATAACTCATTCCACTAGAGAGTTATTATTGCACTACCGCACCAATCCCAAATTACATTATGGGCTCCTTCTTATCATGAGTGTGTTAGTCTCCCTGTGTTTAAGATAACAAATGCCCACTAATTAAGTAAGTTACTTACAACTCACTTAATTAATATCTAGCTCCAAGAGTAGTACCACTCAACCTCATAGTCATGTCGGACTAAGTCCACCTGTAGGGTTTAATATGACAATCCTTATGAGCTCCTCTTGGAGACATTCTCAACCTAGATTACTAGGACATAGTTTGCTTCTATAATCAACAACACACACTATAAGTAATATCATTTCCCAACTTATCGGGCCTATTGATTTATCAAGCTAAATCTCACCCTTTGATAAGTTAAAGAAATAAATACTAAATATATATACTTGTTATTATATTAGGATTAAGAGCACACACTTCCATAATAACTAAGGTCTAGTTCTTTTATTAAGTCAGTGTAAAAAGAACTTACCTAAAATGGTCCTACTCAATACACTTAGAGTGTACTAGTGTAATTTATTAGTCAAGATAAACTAATACTTAATTACACTACGACTATTCCAATGATTTGTTCCTTTCCATTTTAGTCGTGAGCAACTGTTTATAATTTATAAAGAACTGATAACATGATCTTCTACACGCAACACCACACACCATGTTATCTACAATATAAATTAATTGAACAACTACACTTAACAAATAAAATGTAGACATTTGACCAATGTGAATCTTTTATTTCAAAAATAAATGTTTACAAAAGGTAGGCTTTTAGTATACACTCTAACAGTGGTAACCCTAGGTTATGGAAAACCCTAGGGGGGGGGGGGGGTAACCCTATGTCCTAGGGGTGGTAACCCTAGGCGGAAACTCCAATCGGTCTGAAGGATCGGTCTAACAACATGTAACTTCTCTTGAGAGGAGTAGGTGATGACGCGTTTCCCGGTGAGGGAACAGTAGCCGTCAGTTCTGTTGGTACTCCAAGATTATTTTGATATGATCAAACAAGTTAGGTTAGGTTATATTGTGTTTAATCCTGTGTCTAAGTGTGCAGGAACTTAGGAGCACAGGATGTCAAGCAAAAGATGCGGCTAGCGAGAAGGACCGCACGAGAGAGAGCCGATGGGCTCGGTGTGTCTGAGGGACGAGGTGCTGTGGAAGAGTACGCGGGCGGATGAGAAGGAGGCGCACGACGTTTCCGAGGGATAAGAAGCCAGGAGCGGAAGCTTGCTCAAGAAGGTCAGAAGTTGGGTTCGGGGAGTCCTATTCAGAATGGTCAAAATCACCCAAGTAAGAGGAACCGGAGCAGAAGACCCGGACCGAGGCGAGTGAAACCGGAGCGGAAAGCCCGGACTGGAAAAAGTCAACTTGGTTGACTTTCTTGGTCCGAGCGCCCGGACTGTGGGCGCCCGGAATAGGATTTTATCCGGATCGCATTTGCCCACGATCCGTTACGAAGGGAATAAAGTTTTATCCCCCTCCAGGCGCCTAGAACCCTTCCAAGCGCCCTGAGCAAGGCTATATAAGCAGCCCTGCTCCCAAAGATAAAGAACAACAAGAAATTATGAAACAACACTTGTACACATCCACTGTTCTATTTTAGCTTTCTATTTCTGCGCTTTAATTGCTGTAAAGAGGCTTCTCTGCTTAAAGGAGAATTTCAGTGTGCTTTAACTTTCTTGGATTAGCAATCTCCCTTGTTGTAACCAAGTAAATCTGTGAGTTTCGTCTTTTTAGTTTATCTCTTATTTTGTTTATGTAAGTGTTTAGTTTAATTAAGTTATAAGTCCGAGGAAGGTTTGTTTTGCTTGATTTGTGTAGGGGCTATTCACCCCTCTCAGTCGGCCTCCGAGGGTCCTAACAAGTTCGACCTAGGGTTTCCGGAGGAAATCCGAAGTCAGAACCGGACAGTCTGAAGGTTATCAAAGTTATTTATTTACATATTATCTGCTATGTTCTAACTCTATTTTGTAGGAGACTAACACTTTGTGAAGGGTTAGAATCGACCGAGATTGGTCGACCGAACGTCTGGATCGGTCGACCGAACCTCCAAGCAGCAAGATCATAGTTCCAACGAGTGGACCGGGTTCAACCAGGGGATTGGTCGACTGAACCTCAGGATCGGTCAACCGAACCGAGGATAAGCGGTGACGTGGTTGAGCCAAGTTGATCAGACTAGATGAGTTGGGGATCGATCGACCGAACGGCGGGATCGGTCGACCGAACGAAGAAACTCTATCTGAGCAGCAGAATCAGGATTGGAAGGCTAACCGATTCAGGTGGGATCGGTCGACCGAACCTGGGGATTGGTTGACCGATCAGGTTCGAGTCAAACCTGATCCTGAGATCAGTAGATTTGGATCAGGTCTGAAGAAGCTATAAAAAGGAGCCTCGACCAGCAGTACAATACAACAATTTCTACACAAGTGATCTTCCAAGCTATGAGCCACGCCGAAATGACTCAACGACGCTCAACTGTTGTTTCGACAAATCGACGAACCAATTCATAATCATTTATTGTCGGTGTAATCTATTTTAAGTTTAGTACTTGTACTTATACATTTGTAAGGAATTTCGGATCTATAGTGATTGCCCTAAGTGATCAACGATCGTGGGCCTTGGAGTAGGAGTCGTCACAGGCTCCGAACCAAGTAAAAAAAATCTTGTTTGCATTGCTTGTCTTTTTCATTTTGTATTCCACTACATTTACTTTGAGTTTTCCGAAACGAACGAGAAAGCAATGATCCTACATAAACTACCTTAGCTACTGCATCTTGGGTTGAACAGAACCAAACCAAGAACAAGATCAGATGAAGAAAGAATCACAAAAGATTAGATGCTTAAGGGATCAAACCAACCATTCGTCATATGGAATGAGATCTACTTGGATCTATGAAGATGAATAGATAAAAAGTAACAACAACTGGAAATTGAAACTAATTCAAATCTATGAAACTGAACAACAACAAAAACAGACAAGCTCAGTTGGAAATCAGAAAGAACAGAAACAAAATTGTGATCTAGGGAAGGAGATAAACCCGGGTGAGCTGGGATAACCCCAAGCACTCACTGAATTGAACGAAGATGTTCGGATCTTCAGATGACGATGACTTGTTCAGGTAACCTCTAGATTTGGTAGATGCGGCTGGTAATGGGTTGGCAATCAGAGGGGAGGTAGAGCAAACACTCCTGCACATTGAGAGGGGTGCGGAGCTTCAAGAAAGGAAGATCGTTGGCCGGAAGACAAGGGAAACAACTCAAACCACCGAATTCCTCCTCTTTCTCCACTTCTTCTTCCTCACTCGAAGTTGCGGCAGAGTGGGTGATCAGTGATAAATCAGAAGGTTGAAGTGACATCGCCGGTTGCTAATGGGTGGATTTTAGCTGGAGGAAGGGTCACCCTTGACCTCGCTTGCTCGCCGACGGTGGAAGATCAGATGGTTGTCGCTGAAGCTGCATCGTGCCCACCTCCTCTATTTTGACACGAACCTGTAGAATTTGACCATCCTCCTACTGTAGCTTCTCACAGATTTTAAATTTGATCTCAGATTTGGGTGGATGGTTGCCATTTCTCCGGGTCGATCCAATGGTGAAAGTTGTTCAAAATCTGATCCAAAGGTATTAATTTTCATCAAGGGTCCTGATCTAACCTCTCTTAGCCTGGTCAGACCAGATCTTCAATGGACAGTTCAGATCTCTCTTGATCTTGATGAACGGTCCAAATTGGTTCTTGATTGGCTCTCCTCTATTAGCCTTAGATTTAAGCCCCAAATCTGGTATGATCTGATCGAGTCCTTGCCCTTTGATGCCTACAAAGATCATATTTAAATATTAGCATCAAATATAATGATAATGAGATAGTTTGCAATTGAGTCCAAGAATAAATGCAATTTATGAAATGTGATGTAAATATGAGTCTAATATATGAGAAGATCATAAAAACATATATTTATGAATCAAAATATTGTAGCAAAATTGATGGTTATCAAGACCAAGTATTAAAGAATCAGTCTTTCTTATAGGATCGTTACACATGTAAGAGGAGAAATCTATCATTTGTTATTTATAAAACAAGTACGCAACGGAATGACACGACCAAGAACTCGAGGAGTTACTTGGTTCGAAGCCTTTGGCCACTCCTACTTCAAGACCCACAATCCCTCGGACCTTATTGACGGGCAATCTACTATAAACCTCTTCCGACATCAACGGAAGAGAGAATCGAATACAAGATATTGATGGAAGGGAAGTGTAACATGTTAGAGTGTATACTAAAAGCCTAGCTTTTGGTATAAACATTTATCTAGAAATAAGAATCACATTGGTCAAATGTCTACATTTATGATATATGTAGTTGTTCAATTAATTTATATTGTAGATAACATGGTGTGTGGTGTCACACACAGAGGATCATGTTATCAGTACCTTATAAATTATAAACAGTAACTCACGACCATAATGGAAAGGAACAAACCATTGGAAGGTCGTAGTGTAATTAGGTATTAGTTTATCTTAACTATATAATTACACTAGTACACTTAGAGTGTATTGAGTAGGACCATTAGAGGTCGTTTCTTTTATACTGACTTTATAAAGAAACAAAGACCTCAGTTATTATGGAAGTGTGTGCTCTTAATCCTAATATAATAACAAGCACATATATTTGATATTTATTTCTTTAATTTATCAATGGGTGAGATTTAGTTCGATGAATCAATAAGCCCGATAAGTTGGGAAATGATATCACTTATAGTGTGTATTGTTGATTATAGAAGGAAACTGTGTCCTAGTGATCTAGGTTGAGAATGTCCTCAAGAGGAGCTCATAAGGATTGTCATGTTAAACCCTGCAGGTGGACTTAGTCCGACATGACGATAAGGTTGAGTGGTACTACTCTTGGACTAAGATATTAATTAAATGAGTTGTCAGTAACTCGCTTAATTAATGGACATTTGACATCTTAAACACAGGGAGACTAACACACTCATAATAAGAAGGAGCCCAAAATATAATTTGGGATTGGTGCGGTAGTTCAATAATAATTCTTTAGTGGAATGAATTATTATTGATGGAATTAAGTTGTGTGTTCGGGGCGAACACGGGAAGCTTAATTTCATCGGGAGACCAAAACCAATTCCTCCTCTCGGTCCCTATCGTAGCCTCTTGTATAAAGAGATTTATACCCACCACATACTCACCTTCTTACCCAACCAATAGGGGCCGGCCAAGCTAAGCTTGAAGCTCAAGCTTAGGGCCGGCCAAGCCTAAAGGTTGGCCTTAAGGTGGCCGACCAATAGCTTGGAGCCCAAGCTTAGGTGGCCGGCCACATCATATTAAAAAGGTTTTTTTTTAAAATTATTTCTTATGTGGATATCATAGTTTTACAAGAGAGTTTAAAAATTAAATCTTTCCTTTTAAAGCTTTCTACAAAAGATTAAGAAAAGATTTGAAATCTTTCCTTATTTGTAGATTGAAAGGAGGTTTTATTTTTAAGAAAAACTTTCCTTTTTAACCATGATAATAATTTAAAAGAGAAGTTTAAAAATTAAATATTCTCTTTTATTAGTTTCTACAAAAGATTAAGAAAAGATTTGATATCTTTCCTTATTTGTAGATTGAAAAGAGATTTTAATTTTTAGAGATAACTTTCCTTTTGGAAATTATCCACATGTTTAAAAGAAGAATTTTAATTTATAAAATTTCCTTTTTATTAACCAATCATGAAGGGATAAAAATTATTGGAGAAATTTTTATAAATTTCTAGAAACAAATTAGGAAGTTTTAATTCTTGTGTGAATTAAATTTTCCTTGTTTTGGGGAATTAGAAGTGGCCGACCATTATTATTAAAAGAAGAAAATTGTTTTTTAATTAAAATAATTTTTCTTTTTTATGACAAAAGAATTAAGGAATTTTTATTAAAATTTCCTTATTTGCCAAGACCAAGGATTATAAAAGAGGGGGTAGAGGTGCCTTCACGGGTGATCAACTCTATTATTCTTCTCCTCTCTTTTCCTCCTTGGTGGCCGGCCCTAGCTTCTTCCTCTTCTCTTCTTCTTATGGCCGGCGGCAACCTTTCTTGGAGCTCTTGATGGTGGCCGGTTCTAGCTAGGAGAAGAAGGAGAGAAAGGTGGTTTTGTTTCTTGCATCCCTTGGAGCTTGGTGGTGGTGGCCGGACCTCTACTTCTCTTGGAGAATTGTGGTGGCCGAAACTTGCAAGGAAGAAGAAGGTGCTTGGTGGTTCTCATCTCGGAAGATCGTTGCCCACACAACGTCCGAGGTTAGAAGAGGAATACGGTAGAAGATCAAGAGGTCTTTTTAGAAGGTATAACTAGTAATTTTCCTTTCCGCATCATGCTAGTTATTTATGGAAATAATACCAAATACAAGAGGCTTACGATTCTAGTATTTCGAATATGTTTTTCGAAGTTGTGTTCTTTTATTTTTCTTTTCCTTGTGATTTGATTGTTCTTTTTGGTTGACCTAAAGTTATTTTAGGAAATTAAATATTAGCTTTCCATAAAAGGTTTTGTCTAGTCGGTGGTGGTTGTTCCCATATCCAAGAAGGCCATGTGCCTCGCCACGTCAGTACTGGGAATCAATTATGGAAATTAATATTTAATGGAATTAATAACTTAGGTGATTTGGATCAAACGTGTTAAGTTCCGCAGGAGATCCAAGTCTAAACCTTAAAGAACAAATAGATTAAGTTTTGGATCAAACGTGTTAAGTTCCGCAGGCGATCCAAAATTTAATTTAAAAGAACACATGGTAGCTAGGAAAAGGTTCAGACCTTTGTACAAAATTTTTGTACAGTGGAACCTCTAGGTTTTCCGAGTAGCAACCAACAATTGGTATCAGAGCTAGGGTTTTGCCTCTGTATATTTGGTATTAGTTTAATTATGCACATGTCATACATAATTTAGGCAGGTTAATAGTAGGATGTGCTAACTTTGTGGATACAGGATCCAACTATTATGGCTTTTAGTTATTATGTGTGTGATTGGACCCTTGGACATGTCAAGAGCATTTATATGTGTGTGCATGATTGTATTATAAAATACAGCAGGAGCTGTATTTAGTTTGATTAGGATTTTATTTTTGATCTAGATACATGTACATTCCTTTTATGGAATATAGGATCAAAAATGTAAAATTCTATTTATGTCACGGATCGAATCTTGCAAAGCGTGGAACCTTCTAAGGACCAGAGGCACAGCGGAAATAGGAGCAAGATGGATGCGATAACTAGTCCTGGTGGCGGTGGCCAAATATGACAGCAGCTTGGGATGACAACACATGGAGGACAACTAGAGATAAAAGCCATAATAGTTGAAAATTAGATTTTCTATTTATTGCTTTTATATTGTGCTGTGTGTGCATGTTGGTTTACATATTTAGTAGGCTAGCATAGTTAAAATTCCTCATTTATAAATAACTAAGTGGGAGAGGGATTTTTAAGTAAACCCCATGGTCTCCATTACTGGTTTGTAAGTGATGTAAACAAGCTTGCGCGTTGGCTCTGAGTGCCTTCCTCCATAACGGATGAGCTTGTTTGTGGATCACTAGAACAGACTTCCATTTTTGGATGACTATAGGAAGTTAATTAAGAGCGTGTGATCTTCCCCAACGGAAGGGGCATAATCTTATTAATGAACTTAGTGTCAAGTAATGGTATACACTTAGACACATTTAATAGTATCCTCTCCAACGGAGTCACTACTATCACTTGTGTGACCAAAGGGAAACCAACTATTGATTTGTCATAAAACTAGATTGGCAATATAATAAAATTAATAAACCCCTCTTACAAATGTTTGAATTTGTATACGTCCACACTAACGTGGCATACAAGATTCATGGTGTTTGAGGTAATTTTATTTGTCAAAAGGTTATATTGACAAGATAGTCAATGGATAAAACCCTCCTCTTACAAATGATGAATTTGTATACGTCCACACTAACGTGGCATGCAAAATTCACGGTGTTTGAGGTGTTGGTGAATTTAAATAATATTGTTTGAGGAATCAATGTTATTTTAAATTCAAAGTTTTGACCAAATATTTGATCAAAGACAGATCAACTATTAATTTTATTCGTCATAAAGTAAAGTTGACGAGATAATAAAATTAATGAATAAAATCTCCTCTTCGATTTTGTATACGTAAAATTTATGGAGATTTTAAGGAGTTGATCTTGACCAAATATTTTTGTGATTCTTAGGATGTTTGTCAATCCCTAGTAGTCATACTATAGAAAAAGACTTAGTAGTCCCAATTGTAATGATTGGAAATAGGACTTGGACATTAAGGTAGACTGTCTTCTTAGAACTAAGAATAATTTAGGTGTATTTAATTCATTAGTTGAAACATGTCTAGTGGTGTTATCTACCAGAACCTGGAGTGTAGATACAAGATGCCATTAATCATGTCTGCAATTCATTGCAGGGTTCCAGGAAACCCGACAACTAAATGAAAGGTAAATCACCGTCCACATGGGCACTACTGTAAAAGTGGTAGCTATTGCAGTGGGAGATGTTTATCCTTTGATAAGAATAAAATATGGATTTTAAGTAATTGTCTTTACGTACCAAGTTTAGAAAGAACCTGATTTCAGTTTCTAAACTATTATAGATATTGTGTCTATTTTGATAACAAAGTTGTTATCAAGAAAAATAGGAAAGTTATCTATTCTGATATGATGGTTGACAATTTATAATCCAATAACTCCCACGATGCAACAAATGGAAATTAGTAACACATCTTCTAATTTTAAGAAAAGCAACCTTGAAATGAACCAATTATATCTTTGGCATCTAAAAGCTAGGTTATACTTGAGTAGGATTCATTGGTAGCTAATGAACTTTTGGGTTCATTGGTAGTGGAAATATTTCCAACCTGCGAGTCTTACTTGGAAGGAAAATAACCAAGAAGCTTTTAAGTCCAAGGGGTATGGAGTCAAAGATATGTTGAAATCGGTTCATTCTGATTTGTGTGATCCTATGACTATCCAGACAAGAGGTAGTATTGAATATGCTGTCTATTTTATAGACAACTATTCAAGATACAAATAAATTTACTTAATGTACCGCTAGACTAAGTACTTTGATTAGTTCAAAGAGTACAAGGTTGATGCGGAGAAATGTTAAAGTAAAAAGTCACTATGGAAGATCGTAGTGACAAGTACCTCTTGAGAGATTTTAGGAGTCACTTATCAGTAGTTGGATTTCAACCTCAACTAACTGCACCTGGTACACCCCAACAGAATGGTGTAGTAGAAAGAAGGTAAAGGACTCTTATGAAATAATTAGATAGATGATGAGTTATTCAGAAAATTACCAAATTTGTTTTAAGGATAAACTCTGATAACGAAAGTGAACATAGTACCTTCCAAGTTAGAACTCTCTACTCATATAGAATTGCTGAATAGGTGAAAACCTATTTTGAAGCATATTCGGATTCGGGTAATCCAGCACATATGTTAAAGAGAGACAATGATAAGTTGGATAGGAGTTCACTTGTTTGTAAGTTATCCTAGATAAACAAAAGTAGGTTTATAGTCTTAAAAATCAGAAGGTCATTGTTAGCATCAATGACTGATTTTTTTAGAAAAGGACTATATAATGAACCACGTGCTCATAAGTAAATTTGTTCTTAAGGAAATAATAAAGGACATGTTTAACCTAGTACCAACTGTACAAGATGAGATACCACAAGAAAACTGCAACATGTATCACAAATTGATACACAATTACAGAAAATGCCTTGTCGTAGTGGGAGGGTTGTTAAGCAACCTTAAAAGATTCATGTTTTGGGAGAGTTTTTGAACTCGATCCCTGAAGGACATGAACCTGATCTCCGGTCATATGATGAAGCACTCCAAGATAAAGATGCAGCATCTTGGCAAAGAGTAATGAATAAAAGAATTAGAATATATGTATTCTAATAAAATCTGGAAGCTTGTAGAATCACCAAATGGTGTAAAAGCCGTTGGGTGTAAAAAGGTCTATAATAGGAAAAGAGGGATAGACAGGAAGGTAGTAACTTTCAAAGCAAGGCTTGATGAAAAAGGAAACTTTTTCACTGGTAGTCATGCTTAAGTCTATCCGAATTCTTTTATCTATTTGGCAAGAGGATGTCAAGACAGCATTCTTTAATGGAAGTCTTGAAGAAAGCATCCATATAAAGCAACCAGAAGGGTTCATTGCAAAGGGCTAAGAGCATCTTGTGTAAGCTCAATCAGTCTATGGACTGAGGCAAAGCTTCAAGGTCTTGGAACATCCGGTTTATCAAAGTAATCCAGACCTATGGATTTATTTAGTAACTGGATAAGTCTTGTGTATACAAAAGGTGTGATGGAAGCGTGGTGGTATTTCTTGTACTATACGTAGATAACATTTTTGGTAGTTGGAAACAATATCAAAATGTTGTCAGAAGTAAGGGTATGGTTGTCCAAATAATTCGATATAAAAGACTTGGGAGAATGTATATATTTTTGAGATCAAAATAATAAGGGAACGAAAGAAAAAATATATTTTACTTATCCCAAGCTTGATACATCGGAAAATCCTTGCTCGTTTTAAGCATGCAAAACTCCTCGAAAGGTTTCTTACTTTTTAAGCATGGAGTGTCTTTATCTAAAGAGATGTCTCCGTTGACATCAAAAGAGATTGAGGACATGTAGGCAGTTCTTTATGCTTCGACAGTTAGACAACCTAATGTATGCTATACACGAGATCAGAAATCTGTTTTGCCAAGGGCATAGTTAGCAGATATCAAAGTAACCCTAGACAAGGACATTGGACTGCAGTAAAGCATATATTAAAGTACCTTAGAGGCGCTAGAGATTATATGCTAGCTTACAAGGCAATTAATTTTGTCCCTGTGGGTTACACGGATTTTGACTTCCAATCGGATAGGGACAATAATAAGTCAACCTCGGGGTTTTGTGTTTACTTTAGGAGGTAAAGTCATAACTATGGAAGAGTGATAAGCATAGGTGTTTTTCTGGACTCCACCATAGAAGCTTAGTATATGGCAAGCCTCTGAGGAAGCCATAAAAGCTGAATGACTTAATTACCTCAAGATAGACTTAGATATGATTTCTAGTTTGTCCAAAGATTATTACAATTTATTGTAATAATAATGGTGCAGTAACAAACTCGAAGAAACCATGAGTCTATAAGGCAAGTAAACACAATAGAGCGCAAGTACCACCCAATACGAGAAATCGTATAAACGAGGAGAAGTTGTTGCCGCCTAGAATGCATCAGATGATGACCTATAGATCTTTTCACTAAGGTCCTTAAGGCGAAAGCTTTTGATGGACATGTTGAAGGGTTGGGAATCAGATGTATGGCAGCAGATATGGCAGCTTAGTCTTTTAGTATAAGTGGGAGATTGTTAGAGTGTATACTAAAAGCCTAGCTTTTGGTATAAACATTTATCTAGAAATAAGAATCACATTGGTCAAATGTCTACATTTATGATATATGTAGTTGTTCAATTAATTTATATTGTAGATAACATGGTGTGTGGTGTCACACACAGAGGATCATGTTATCAGTACCTTATAAATTATAAACAGTAACTCACGACCATAATGGAAAGGAACAAACCATTGGAAGGTCGTAGTGTAATTAGGTATTAGTTTATCTTAACTATATAATTACACTAGTACACTTAGAGTGTATTGAGTAGGACCATTAGAGGTCGTTTCTTTTATCGACTTTATAAAGAAACAAAGACCTCGATTATTATGGAAGTGTGTGCTCTTAATCCTAATATAATAACAAGCACATATATTTAATATTTATTTCTTTAATTTATCAATGGGTGAGATTTAGTTCGATGAATCAATAAGCCCGATAAGTTGGGAAATGATATCACTTATAGTGTGTATTGTTGATTATAGAAGGAAACTGTGTCCTAGTGATCTAGGTTGAGAATGTCCTCAAGAGGAGCTCATAAGGATTGTCATGTTAAACCCTGCAGGTGGACTTAGTCCGACATGACGATAAGGTTGAGTGGTACTACTCTTGGACTAAGATATTAATTAAATGAGTTGTCAGTAACTCGCTTAATTAATGGACATTTGACATCTTAAACACAGGGAGACTAACACACTCATAATAAGAAGGAGCCCAAAATATAATTTGGGATTGGTGCGGTAGTTCAATAATAATTCTTTAGTGGAATGAATTATTATTGATGGAATTAAGTTGTGTGTTCGGGGCGAACACGGGAAGCTTAATTTCATCGGGAGACCAAAACCAATTCCACCTCTCGGTCCCTATCGTAGCCTTTTGTATATAGAGATTTATACCCACCACATACCCACCTTCTTACCCAACCAATAGGGGTCGGCCAAGCTAAGCTTGAAGCTCAAGCTTAGGGCCGGCCAAGCCTAAAGGTTGGCCTTAAGGTGGCCGACCAATAGCTTGGAGCCCAAGCTTAGGTGGCCGGCCACATCATATTAAAAAGGTTTTTTTTAAAAATTATTTCTTATGTGGATATCATAGTTTTAAAAGAGAGTTTAAAAATTAAATCTTTCCTTTTAAAGCTTTCTACAAAAGATTAAGAAAAGATTTGAAATCTTTCCTTATTTGTAGATTGAAAGGAGGTTTTATTTTTAAGAAAAACTTTCCTTTTTAACCATGATAATAATTTAAAAGAGAAGTTTAAAAATTAAATATTCTCTTTTATTAGTTTCTACAAAAGATTAAGAAAAGATTTGATATCTTTCCTTATTTGTAGATTGAAAAGAGATTTTAATTTTTAGAGATAACTTTCCTTTTGGAAATTATCCACATGTTTAAAAGAAGAATTTTAATTTATAAAATTTCCTTTTTATTAACCAATCATGAAGGGATAAAAATTATTGGAGAAATTTTATAAATTTCTAGAAACAAATTAGGAAGTTTTAATTCTTGTGTGAATTAAATTTTTCTTGTTTTGGGGAATTAGAAGTGGCCGACCATTATTATTAAAAGAAGAAAATTGTTTTTTAATTAAAATAATTTTTTCTTTTTAATTACAAATGTATTAAGTAATTTTTTATTTAATTTTCTTTATTTGTCAAGACCAAGGATTATAAAAGAGGGGGTAGAGGTGCCTTCACGGGTGATCAACTCTATTATTCTTCTCCTCTCTTTTCCTCCTTGGTGGCCGGCCCTAGCTTCTTCCTCTTCTCTTCTTCTTATGGCCGGCGGCAACCTCTCTTAGAGCTCTTGATGGTGGCCGGTTCTAGCTAGGAGAAGAAGGAGAGAAAGGTGGTTTTGTTTCTTGCATCCCTTGGAGCTTGGTGGTGGTGGCCGGACCTCTACTTCTCTTGGAGAATTGTGGTGGCCGAAACTTGCAAGGAAGAAGAAGGTGCTTGGTGGTTCTCATCTCGGAAGATCGTTGCCCACACAACGTCCGAGGTTAGAAGAGGAATACGGTAGAAGATCAAGAGGTCTTTTAGAAGGTATAACTAGTAATTTTTCCTTTCCGCATCATGCTAGTTATTTATGGAAATAATACCAAATACAAGAGGCTTACGATTCTAGTATTTCGAATATGTTTTTCGAAGTTGTGTTCTTTTATTTTTCTTTTCCTTGTGATTTGATTGTTCTTTTTGGTTGACCTAAAGTTATTTTAGGAAATTAAATATTAGCTTTCCATAAAAGGTTTTGTCTAGTCGGTGGTGGTTGTTCCCATATCCAAGAAGACCATGTGCCTCGCCACGTCAGTACTGGGAATCAATTATGGAAATTAATATTTAATGGAATTAATAACTTAGGTGATTTGGATCAAACGTGTTAAGTTCCGCAGGAGATCCAAGTCTAAACCTTAAAGAACAAATAGATTAAGTTTTGGATCAAACGTGTTAAGTTCCGCAGGCGATCCAAAATTTAATTTAAAAGAACACATGGTAGCTAGGAAAAGGTTCAGACCTTTGTACAAAATTTTTGTACAGTGGAACCTCTAGGTTTTCCGAGTAGCAACCAACATAACAACCTACACTCCCTTTTTGCAAGTAATAATAAAAAACCAATATTTAACTTTGTTACCAACTCGCATAAAGAAGATCCAGAAATGCTTAGGAGTTGGTGTCATCTACTGGTAGCAGTTGGAAATCGCGGAGTAGTAGCACAGCAACAGTTAGACATATTCATAGCAGTAGAATGATATTTGCAACTCATAGAGGAGATAATAATCGAGTTGATGCTTTATGCCGATCGAACTGCTCTTTTAAAGAATGTTGAGGGTGCCTCCAAGCTCATAGGAGGCACCTCCAACCCGAAGTTTAATCCCTTAAACCTCAGTCACGATAAACTGCGGGAACTTTATCTTCTATCTATTTGAGGGCACCTTCCATGCTCTCCGAGGCACCTCTGAAGCACTCTAAGGAACCTCCCATCCATTCGAGGCGCCTCCTTGTCTCCAACCAATCCGAGGCGCCTCCAATCCATCCAAGGCGCCTCCAATCTGCCAGTTTGGCACAATAATTTTTTAGAGGTCATATCTTTTGACTCCGAACTCAGAATCAAGCTTTGTCAGCTGCTACACGTACAAAATTCGAAAATCTACATTTGTCTCTACAACACAGAGTTAGAAAAATATATACATAAATATTTTATATATATTTATGAGTTAAATCCTGTCTTACCAAGACCAAAATCTAGTCTTGGTCGCAACATATATTTTCAAAATGGATCTAAGTTGGGCCAGTGCTTATAGTCCCACTAGGACTCGTCCTCACTGGAACACTCTCCTCCAGTGACTTACCATGCAGAATCGCTTGACTTGCCTTTTACCCACTAGGTCTTCTTGCTAGTTGTCAGGTCTGCAAACCTAACTAGACTTCGACCAACTGTCAGGTCTCGTAGACCCAGACATACTTCTCACTAGATATCGGGTCATTTCTTGACCTATTTGGATCTCTACACCAACTATCAGGTCCTTTAGACCTAGCTGGATTTTAGTCTGGTGTCAGGTCCTCCAGACTAATCAAATCGTGCACACTTGATAGAAAGGTTAGATCACACCATATCTAACTTTAATTCATTTATCATTCATCAAAACTTAATTTTGATCATTAGTGTCAACTGAACCAAGATTTCTCTCTTATCATTAGAAATAATTAATATTTTATTAAAATAAATTCTCGATTCTTGAATGATCTAAATCACTTCTAGTTCTATTGTAACAAAAGATTCTTTATTACGTGGAAAAGATCCGTATCAATAATTATGATTGTACATATGAATAATTCCTCACTATCTTGTTCATTCACAATAAAATATTTTCTTCGTGTGTTGGTAAAAAAACATATTTTGGAGGAGAGAGATTATTTTCCCCATCAAATTATAAGTATCTGACATATTTATATCTAACGATTTTATACAAAGGGATGACAAAAGGGGTAATTAGAATTTTTTTTATTGAATAAACTAAAATTTTTGTTAGTCTGTTTTTTTGCCTTAGTCTTTTTTTTATCATTATTATTATTTAGGATTTAGACTAGTCACAGTGTCAATCTATAAAAAAAAACGCGCATTAAAAGTTTTTTAAAAATTGTAATAAGAGTTGAGTTTTTTTTTTAATTGTAATAAGAGTTCGGAGTGATTGAGAAAATGAGAGAATAATTTTATATCAATCTATTATTTATCATTAATAAAAATTCTTGAAACATTCTCTTCCTTTAAATCTACATTAAATACATCAGGATTAAGGGAGCAAGGCATGGTTAGAGCATACAGAGCTTCAAGTTTTACAAATGGGATGTCAAATGTGAATATGAGATTGAGGTCTCATTTACTTTTACAATTCATATTTAAAGTCATGTTTTTAGTTTTTTTTTTTCAAATCCAAGTATCTAAATTTTACGATCTGACCTATCGTAGAGATGATTGATCCACTCCTATAATAATTTTTTATCAGTTATTAAGATAAATTAAGAAATACAAGTGACAATCCATATAATGTAATGATTCTAGTGGCTCAAATGCAGGAGACGACTTTTTTTGCTCTCCCTGGATGCTTGAGAAGCCCCAAGATATACTTACTACTGCATATGCTTACCACTACGTCATAATCGGATGCTCCAAGGTCATGCTCTTGTTGGCACATATAGTGAACAATGTTGTGATTACGTAAGGGCACATCCTCATTCCATCTACCATGCCTTAATCGTGTGAGTTTGCCATAACCTATCATCATCCTGATACTCCAACTAATGAATTTCTTAACTAAAATGATCTTCCAAACATAAGAATACTCAGAAGTGGATGAGATTTGCATAAAGTTCTAGTAAATATATTAATAATAAACCCAATCGATTAAATCCTTTCCCCCCTAAAGATTTTGTCAAATAATGTCATGTTAAATATGCTTTTATTTACCTCAGCAGATGGGGAAGGAGAGAAAAAACACTAATGCAACCACTTGACCGACCAAATGAATCTTAAAATACTACAAGTTGTACATAAAATTCAATGAGAAGAAACTCGTTGTAAAAGATCAATTTTGTGCCACTGTGATGATGAAGACTAGGTCGTAGTACTACTATCCATGACAATTTGAGTCAAGATTGTGTAGACTGAAAGAGATTAAATCAGAAGCTTAACTTTAAGCACACTGAAAGAAAAGAAAAAGGACCACTTTATTTGTAGAATCAGTTAAGATCTACTGGTTTAGCACTGAACTAGTTGGCTGTGGATGTGGAGAGCTAAGCAACATCCAATGGTAATATATTATGGTCATATAAAATTAACTTAAGCCTTAAAAACAAAGCATCGTCTCTGGAGACCTACAACGTACGTAAGTCTTGTTACAAGTCACAATCCCACAATTTAACAACAATAAAAGCTGCAAGTGTTGGTAATTCTTTAGGAGATTGCTGCAAGCTATAATAATCTCATACCGAGCTCCATTTGATCTTGAATCAGCCTGTCCTCCATTTGATCAAGTTGTAGCACATACTTAATGAGTGCTGATCGACCGAAGGTAGAAACAACAGTACTTAGATACCTACTGATGCCACCTTAAATAGTCCAAACGCATTGCGGGGTGTCAGTTCTTGGACCAGCAATAGTGCGGTAGATGTAGAGCTTCTCGACTGGGCAATTATCAGGCTGTGCCACCAGCGGTCCTCTCCCACTCTCATTGATGACCTCCACATTTAGCCGTGGCATAGCCCGGGCAAGCTGTCTGCATGCCCCCAATGTCACAGAGCATGATGACATCCAAAGGGATCGCATTGTCTCCAGTTTAGATGCATTCTGAAGCAATGGCTTATCACCAAATGGGCAGTCCCTGATCTCCAGCTTCCTCAAGTTCTTGCAACCAGAGAGAATGTAATGTAGACCCATATCTCCATCACCGGCAAAAGCTATTGAAAGCATCTCAAGATAATTTGCTGAGGCCCCAATGGATTTAAACACGAGGTCAGTGAGAAGACCAGATACGGAGAGTCGGCGGAGATCCTTGCAGGATTCTACAATTGCACTGAAGCCAGTATCTAGGGGCTCCTGAGTGACATAATCAGGGGTACGAGGCTCAATGATGCAAAGACGAAAGCATGTAAGATTAGGGCGATTCTTTGCAACCGTAAGGAGGGCTGCATTTGTCATCTGCCGACAAAAATAGAGAACAGAGTGGAGCATCGGGCAACCAGCAGAGACAGCAACAAGACCTTGTTCAGTAAGAGAGACCGGCTCTGCTGCATCATACGGATCAGAAGGGAACACCCGCAATTCTTGAAGGAGCTTGCATGATGATGCCACAGCAACAAGACCACTGTCTTCAATTAAATCCATAACCTACAAGTTTCATGTCAGTAAGTAAATTAATGACCCAGTGGAATTTTATATGGCCAAAGCAGATCAACCTAAACTATGGCAAGCTATCAAAATTTCACCTTTATGTAATCTACCACTGCAATTCTATTCCTTTCATGGTTCGATAAAATCATTGCATTGTTTTTAATAGTAGTTGTTAGATGAGATGAAAAAGATGTGGAGAAAGGAAAGAGGAAACATGCAAGCAAATGGACCATGGAATCAAGCTTGAGAAGCTGTGCCTCACTATCAACTTGTTAATGGAACATACAAAAGAATCATGCAGCTTCTCTTAACAGTCAGAAAATGAAGGGTTGAAAATGGGAGGAAAAAAAAACAGATATACCAGTAATCGTCGTAGATTTTTGCACCGGCTGATTAGCTTTACGAGCTCTGGATTCTGAATGGTAGCATAGTTCAAGTTAAGTGATGTAAGACCTTCACAAATTGAGTAGACTGCTGGAAGATAAGTGAGTCCAGGTTCCCAGAAACCAGAAAGGTTTCTCAAATTTTTACATCCTGCAATTGCTGACTCAAGCCTAGAGAAAAGCTGTGGATTATGACGTGCAGAAAACTTGCCAGTTCCAAGATCCATTAGCTGAGGAGCTCTCTGTAAGAGTCCAACAAGCCTTTCTAGAGGCACAGAATGGTTGAGTCTGAGGGTCATGATATTTGAACATCTACTAATGAGGCGTTCAAGAATAGAGGCATTCACCTCGCCTTCTAAGCAGGCAATATCCAAGGCTACTAAAGAAGTACATGACTCCGGAAAATGGCTGATCCAGTTCAGACAAGTTTCTTCCACTTCACTTTCACGTAGGTTTAACTCCCTAAGATTCCTGGCATCATAAAAAACACATACAGAAAAAATAGAAATCCAAAATATTAATATCATTTGCCATGAAGGTATCACTATGAATATAATTTTAAAACATAAGAAAATGTAAAATGTGAAGTTCATTGTTCTTTTGGAAACAAGTTTCCAACAATCTGAGTTTGATTTGTTATGTTAGAGGATAAAAATACAATGTTCTACTTATCCTTCTTAAATATAAAATATGAAGTGGTTACCAAGTAACATTCACCTGAACATGTACAGTAGAGTTGTATGTCATTCTAAGAAGCAAGTATGATTTACAACCTGTGTGCATACATGCCTGCATATGTACACTCACACAGTTACCTTTTTTAACTCAAGGATGGAACATTAGAACAGTTTCACTCCCCTCTATTTGTTGGTTGCAGAAGTACTGACTGCTGTTCTCAATAAAGCTGGGCATATATGATCTACATAATTGTAGTACTAGCTCCCACTGCGAATCTCTTATTATATATATGTGAGTGGGGCTCTTCTCACCATTGGTATTTCTCATATATTTCAGTTGTTAATTGAAATTTGCTGCCTCCAAGTCTAACCATGCTTACTTGGTGGGGCCAAGTATCTTGCAGCTACTAAAACTTTTACTTGATTACTGTGAACTACAACAAGCTTGTTCATAGTTAACTCCTCTCTTAATTACATGAAAGTAAACTAAAACACATCTTTTTGTAGAGACATACATGCTAAATAATAAGAGTAATCCTGTTATGGATGGTGTGCCTATCAACTTTGGTTTAAACTTGTCCATCCCAGCCATCTCGGTATCCAAAAACTTAGAAAGGGTATCAAAAGAAGAAGAAAAAAATGTACTCCGCAGAGCAAAACACTATGTAGAAGAAAGCAATCAAAAAAGTTTTCACTTATGTGAATATTAGAAATAATACCACCTAACTGATTCCAAGTCAATCTCCCTGTTCACGATCAGAATCTGTCTTATTGACGAGTTTCAATCTCCAATGTATCTTAAGTTTTTATTTGCTCTTTCTGAATTCTGATACTGGAAGGAGAAAACAAATAATTGTGACCTTCGAAATATCAATTTTTTAAATCTCTTCCTTATTGTCCTTTGCAGAGAAGCCCTTTAAAAGATATAAACTAAGGTTTACATATCATTCACTCTCTAGTATTATAGATCTTAAGAGCCTCCCAGAATTCAATCTTCCAAGGAGAAGAAAGCTTTCCATCAGCATGTCAGACGCAGATTTATGAGAACATTTATCAATTATATGATCTAGATTCTGTTAATCAAGCTGCTTGTTTATTGAGTCATCAAAGAGCAAAAAACAATAGAAGATTCTACAAGCATAAATCACTAAACTAGAAAGAGAACCGTATCTTTAAATATCCAATAAACCAATCAGTAAAAAAGGGCTCACGCCCACACTCAGTTTTGGTTACTTGTGGAAACAAAATTATAAGCTTCAAACCAAATGTACCGGTTAATGGCAACATACTTCTAAAGAAACTAGCAGAATGATTGTCAGCAGCATTTTTACCGCCAGATCCAATCACAAAAAATTAATTTTCCAGGTCAGAATGCCAAGTCCCATCACAAATCTGCATCAAGTTAGAAGAAAGGAGAGACAAACCCTACCTACAGTTGGCGGCGATCGCAGCAAGTCCAGACGTGCTGAACCCGTCGCAGGAAACGAGAGACAGCACCTTGAAGTTCTTGAAAGACCTGGCAATGAGATCCAAGCAGTCATCAGAGACCACCATCCTCTTGAACCGGAGCTCCTCTAGGTTCGGCCACCCCTCAGCCATTGCCTCCACCCACGCTTCTGCTCCGCCTCCCCAGTCGCTGGGCACTAGGTTGAAGTCAGCGAAGTGGGGCTTCCCCTTGATCACGGCCGCTCTCACCTCCGGGAACAGCCGCACTGCCACCGTCGGTGCCACCGAGTAACAGTTCCCGACGAAGACCCGCTTCCGCGACCTCCTCTCGATCCGGTTCCAGTTGCGGCAGACGAGCGCTGCAGCGTTGCGGTCAGCGTCCGACGTCAGGAACGAGAATACGTGCTCCCACACCTCGTCGGGGAACATAGCCGCCCACCTAAAGCGCCCCACCATCCCGGCCGCTTCCGCCGGCTGTCCTAGGGTTCCAGGCCGGGGAACGGCAATGCGAGGACGCTGTCCGAGGAAAGACTTTTCATGAGAGGAGGAGAGAGAGAGGCAGAGAAATGGGGGGATGACGATGGTCTCTTCTCTTCTTTAGCTTCGAAGCGACCCCGGACCACGAGATGGACGGTCCCCATGCCCAATTGCTGTCAGAACAGAAATCCGGGCCGTCCGATGCGTTCGGTGGGACGCGTACTTATCCGCATGGCGACGGCGGAGCGACACTAATGGGAAACGACTCGAGGGGAAACGAGGATGACCGCGTCCATTCCGCGTTTCCCCCAGCAGTCCAGGAAACCACGACACAAATTGGGAATCGGGGGACGGGATCGGCGTGGAAACAGAGGGAGCGCGGAATCGACGAGCAGAGAAGGAGCGTACGGTGGATGTGAGAGCCTGGTGGGGCCTCGAACTCCGTGCCGTGATTGGACGGTTCAGATGAGTGCAGTGATTGGTGGGTATATGTGAGGTGGGCCTGCTCTGACGTGATGTGAGGAGGAATCTTTTTCTTTTTTGAACCCACCACCACCGCCATCACCCAGAGAGAGGAGTGGTCCACCAGTGGTCCACCGGGCAAGATAGAGAGTGACATTTTTATTTTGATCTAAAAAAAAATACAATATTTTTTTATTAAAATAATAATTATTTTACATAAAAGAAAGCGATGGGTTTATTTATCTTATTTATTCGCCTTTGGCTATTTCTACTTTGATTTTCCAGTTTGTTGTCACATTGTTGGAATTTACACTTTCTTATCGATTGTTTTAATCCTAAATTTGTTAAAGGAAAAGAAAAGAAAATTTATGCAATTATTATCTAAGTTTAGTTTAAACTTCTTACATTTTAATTTTGATCTTTAAGTTATTTTTATCTGAGTTAAGAGAAAATTGTAAATCTCTATGTATTATATTCATATATTTTCTACCTTCGTGATAAATTTATTAATTTATTAACATTTCATTTAAATTTCTATAAATTATTTTTTTAGCTATTAAAGTGATGTTTTATTTTGTTGTGATTTCTAGACAAATGTGTCCTTTCAATTAATTAACTTGAAAGGAACAGAGAATCTCAAATCATGAAGTCAAAGTTAGTGTCAACATTTGTAACAATGACATTTTATTTGCAATATCTATTGTATAAAAAAAAATTAAAAAAACACCATTAAAAAGAAAAGAGAATCTTAAATTATCAACTCAAAATTAGTGTCAACGTTGGCAACAGAGACATTTTATTTATAAAAAAATAATAAAATTTAAAAGATTAAATCTACACATAGGAAATGTAAATATGAAACTTTTATGGTTTAATTCTCAGTAATTACCTTGAAAATCCAATTGTTGCTAATCCAACCTCTATTTTTTATTAATTTTTTCTCCAATATACTCCAAGCTCTCCAACCTCATTCAAAAAAAAAAGGGGATGGTTAAACGAGTCAGCTTATTGAGCTAAACAAGATGATCGAGTGAAATGATTTAGCCTATAGCGCATAGATTGATCGATCAGACTTAGTGAGTTAGTAGATTAGATGACCTAAATTGACTAGTTGAGGCAAATGGATTGATCAAGTTAATTATAAGTTGTGTTAGGATTAAAAGAGTTTTGTGCTTAATATTTTATAGATTTATTTTTGGATTATACGTAAAAAGCCTCTACCAAAAAATATATCTTCATCTTTTTAAACACGTATCTTTTCCATGTCTTTTTAATATGAGATTTTGATTATATTTCTAACAACCCTTTCCTTAAATAAAGGACCACCATTATTCTCATGGTTCGGATCTTTTCATAATCATCTGATCATTTTTAACTTGCTCTGTATCTCTCTGTAAGTATCTGGCCACTCTTGACTTGCTCCGAACCTTCCCGCAAACATCCGATCACTCTTGATTTGTTCCGGGCCTCCACGCATGCATATGGTCTGAACCATGACTCCGATATCATTTATTAGAATAAAAAAAATTCACATATCTCTATAATAGTATAATATTATTCAATTTAAATCTAATGTCTCATGGATTTTTTTTTTTACTCTACTCAAATGACCTTATATTAATTGGAATATCTTCATTCTTTTAAAACTCATGATCTATTTTATATCTTTTTAATATATAATTTTGATTATATTCTTAACAAATTGGACACACTAGTCAAGGAAAAAGAAAAGAAATATTTTAAGTTCAGATGTTATATTTGAATTTGATATGAGAGAGCTTGGAGGTTTGAAACCATTAAGCATGACTTAAAAATTATTTGAAATTCTTCCTATATTATTTGAATTAAGATTTGATTTAATTTGAGAAATATCAATTTTAAAGCTATCAAATGAGTGGTCTTTAATATTAGGGTTGTAAACGAGTCGGGCTAAATTAAGTTTTGTGATATTTAAATTTTTTTGATAAGATAATCGAGTCAAGCCAAGTCAATCCAAACTAAATCTAAAATAAACTAAACTATTTAAATCATTGTTTAATCTTTGTTGGTTTCCTTTATATGAGTTCGAGTTTGGTTCAAGTTTAACTTGTATTTGGTTTGTTTAAATATTATTGAGCTCTCAATTCAAGTTTGTTGATTATTTAAAATTTTTACATTTTAAATTTGTTTAATTAGTTATTGAGCATTATTTTAAAATTTTATTTATTTATTTAGCATGCTATTAGAGTTTTATTAATGAACATGATTCACGAATATTGTTCATGAATATTATTTAAGAACGTCATTCATGAACATTGTTCATGAATATATACATAAATTTATTCGTTTAATTTAACGAGTTATTTAAACTATATATATAGGGAGAGAAATAGAGAAAAAAATACTATATCATTAACGTATACTGTAATATATAAAAACCCGAGTCCGAAATTTCTCATACCACTCCTTTAATAAATCCACATTCATGATGAAGGTGACTCTTGTATCACATACAAGATTCGATATGCAACTTTGTAGCCAAATTCTATATAAAAAATTTTAGATCAACTTCACCAATAGATACTCTAGCTCAATAACTTGAAATTCCAGAGTAAGTCGGCACCTTCAAACTTTAACATCATGAGTGACATGCACAAGAAGTAGTTAATAATACACTACGAAGGAATCCTCACATAACTTGCCTATATCATCTTTAAGAATATCCCAAGTTACTATATATACTTACCTTTATTTGATGGCAAGAATATGGCTATTTTATAATACCATTTATATTTCTTTGAAAAATATTATATTAATTATTTGTATTTGAATAAATTATATACCACAACTAAAACCTATATCTATCTCTAATGCCTATAACCATCGCAAAAGACCTATCTACGATGATTCGATGATATCTTTGTGAAAATTATGTCACTATGAATATTGGTTGCAATAATTCATTGCCACAACATCTTTATCTTTTTGTTACTTGCAAGGCCCAAGTTGATTTATAAAATATATATCTTGTAAATAAATTTAAGATTTTTAATGTTTTTAGAATCACAAACTTATTGAAAGAAACTATGAGGGATAAAATGAGGATTTAAAACTCTAAAGGTATTGGAAGAAAATGATAACAAATTATGAGAGGTAAAACTATTATTTTATTAAAAAAAATCTTAGAAATTCTTCTGGTGGACGACTCTTGGTCACAGTACTCTCAATGAAATCTTGTGTAGATGGTGTATACAGCAGTAATTAAGTTCCATTACAATCTTCAACAACAACAACAACAAAAGACAAACACAATTCTTTTACAGTGAGTTGGAGGAAAGGGCCAGGAGGAGGAAAGACAAAGGGAGGGGACCCTGTTGATCTCCTACCTTGTGGCCATGGCCACACACGTCAATTACTTGTTATCTTACTCTCATATTGCCATTGCAGATGGTCTCTTCTTCTTATCCAGACATGCACTTGAGTTTTCTATTCTCAGGAGAAGCAATTATTCCCTTGGTTTAGCACTAGCACAGGGCATTAATTAGCATGGTATATATATATATATATTCCTAATGCAACGAAGCCTAAGTCGTATCGTGCCAAGCTGTGAGTCATGGACAATTTGAACCATTTTACATCTATAGCTAGAACACAAAATGATCACTTTAAAATATGGATAAAAATTAAAAGAGTGCCCTTTTTTTAATCATTAAAAGGGGGGTCATTTTGATTTTTTCTTTTTTATCAAAAAGGCACCTCATGCCCTAGTAAAATTACACAATTGTCCTCTATTATAGTGTTCTCATTATTATCTCTCTCCCATATTTTTCTCGCTTAAATCATGAACTGAGGTGCGTTGTAGTAGCTACGATCATATAGATGTTAATAAGTAGACGGTTTCATAGTTGCTACAATTGAGTTGCCACATATATTTGTCATAGCTACAGTTTTGTAGCTACTATAACATGAAAGAAAATTAAGACAAATTGTTTAAAGCTTTCGAAAAGACTTTAAACGATGTTTATTGAGCTAAAATCAGGTTGTTATAGATTTCAACTCATACAATTCTCTTTGAACGAGCTTTAATTTAATATATTATACGTCTCATAGTCTGGCACGAATAAAAAATTATGGCATTTCAAAGTTTAAGGTTTAACATGCACGTTGTAACATCTACAGTTTCATAGCTATTATAACTAGGAGTGCAAACGAATTGAGTCGGCTCACAAACTTTTCGAGCCGGCTTGAAAAATATTTGATTTGTATTTGAATTTATCGAATTCAAACTAAACTCGAACATGTTCAAACTTTTTTTCGAGCCGAACTCGAGCCCAAATTATACTGTTCGATAGTTCACAAGTCGCTCACGAGCCTTAATATTTTATTATATAAGTTAAATATATATTAAATAAATACATTTTGAGCCTTTCGAGTAGTTATTTTTGAGTAATAATTCAAATAGTTCGCGAACATATTTGATTTTTTCGAGCCAAACTCAGATCCCGAGCCCTAATTCAAACCGAGCTCGAATAAAAAATTTTAAATTTTTTGAGCTTCGAATCGAGGTCGAACTTGAATATACATATTTCGAGCCGAATTTGAACTTTAGATTTTTCTACATATTCGGCTCAATTTAATTCATTTACACCCCTAGACTTACAACTGAGCTGTCATGTAGTTGTAGTAGCTACGAAGTCATACCTACTACCATGTGAATGTTGAACACTAAATTTTGAAATGTCATAATTTTTTATTTGAATTGAATCACGGGACACATAATATATTAAATCAAAACTTGTGCAGAGATCTACAAATAATTATAAGTGGAACACATAATGGTCCTATTTTAGACTTAAAAAAATATTGTTTAAAGCATTTTAGGAGGCTCGAGAATGGGAGCCTTGGCGAAACGGTAAATTTTAGGAGGCTCCGAAGAATTTAATTCTTAAATATTTTTTCCTCATATTGTAACAACTACGAATCATAGCTACTACAACTATGTGATAGGTTAGTTATAGCAGTTACACAATGACATAGCTAATGCTGGGTTGCATTGGGCTCCAACCTAGTGCAACCCACAATTTCATCATTTTCATCACAAAAATAAGGAGTTCACCCGCAAACCATCACTAAATCAAAGTCCAGTACTAGGCTGCACTAGCCTACCTATTCCTTTTTACATGTTGAGAAGCACGACGTTCACTGGCACCAACAAGATAGTTGAAGATCCTAGCTATGTTATTGCATCTACGTGAATATAGCTGCTACAACGTTGTTGTGTCTTAATTTTAGGATTTAGACAAAAAAAAAAAAATAAAGGAGAGATAATAATGAGAACAATTTAATGGAGGATAGTTAGGTTATTTTATAAGATGATGGGATACACTTTTAATAAAATGTTAAAGTGGAAGTCATTTTGATGATTTCAAAAACTCAAGGATGTCCTTTTAAATTTTACTCTTAAAATATTATATAAGAATTTTGCATTATTTGAAAAGTTATATCCTATGACTTTGGATATAATTAAGAAACACAATAATGTTGAGACATGTGGGTCTTGGGCTACTGCTTTAACTAGATGGCCAATATTGTGGGGTGGGTCTTCAGGTATCCTATACGTACACTTTCCCACAAGGTCACCAATTAAGGTTTTATTCAATTTTGTGTGTAAACACTAATAAAGATCCAAGGGCTTAATTTGATAAGGCCATCAGTCATCGACGTTAAGCATATTCATATTATAATGAAATGTATGTTGCAGAAGCAAGGTCAAAAAAGTTAGCAGATGCTTCCTCATTTTAGAGTCAGACAACAAGAGATAAAGTTAGGAACACCAAAGGCATGCATATTCTTTTCTTTTCCGTCACATGCATTGAGAATTTGAAGACACTCAAATAAAGTTATCGACAAATGTGGGATTCTCTCAAGTTGTTAGAGGTTGTGGAACGAGCCACAGTCTACTGAGATCATATATATCCAATCAATGATGGTTGGCAATAAAAGGTCAGATGATAAAATTCTAAAACATAATGAACTGTAAAATTAGATATACCTTTTGGTAAGCTGTGGTAATTTTGTTCTCCGAAACAGTAAAAAGAAAAAGGGAAAAAAAAGAGAGAAAGAGAGAAAAAGTAATTTGAATGAGATGTGTGCAAACTCGACTCGAGTGTAAAAGGCAAGAAATAGAAAAAAAGGAGCTTTTGACCTACTGGCGGTTTTTACGATTAGCAATGTCTTCAAAGGAAGAACATATTGATCAGAAATCACGTAGTGCTTTTTCTTTACTACTACTTTCTGTGCCAGTTTATCTTTTCAGTTAACTCAAACTCCATTTATATCATGACAATCGATTTCAAGTTTCTGTAGCCGTCTGCAAAAAAATCAATATTAAGCCATCCATTTCCACGGGGTATACTTATCAAGAGCAATATCCAACATGTGTCCTAGAAGAGAAGTGAACAACCAGAGCATCACATGTGAAATAGCAAGCATTACTATCTACCAAAGAACCTTGACTCATCTCAAAAGCGTAATTATAGGATAATTCTTCATTCTATACTTTCTTTCTTTGTATATATGATACTTAGAGGAGTAGATGTTTATGAATTACTGAAGTTACATTGGATGTACATTTAGTTTAGGATGATCTATAAAGGATGATGGCGCGCATATGTGTAAAGCTAAGTGTAATTCAAGGTTTCCAATTTACCATGTAAAGTATATAATTGAAGGATGCATATGGTCTTATGCTTGGAATGATAGGATGATAGACATGGATGATAAGGATTTTCATCTTTAGAGTATAAAGTGCTCATTAAAGATAGACAAAGTAAGTCACCAAGATTTTATTAAGAAAATATGGGAATAAACCAGAGCATAAGAGCATAATTAAGAAGACTTGAGAGATCAAAAGAAGTGTCCATCATTGGGAATCTAGTTCAGGAGGATCTCGATTTTGTATATTGACTAGGATGAATGATGATCGATCAGGATGATGATAAGATTGGTAGGGGAAACTTGACAAAAAGAGAAAAGTTAAAAGGAAGAATATTAGATACGGGAGCTATGCCCCCTAAATTTAAAAAAGTTTGAGGAAAATATTTCAAAACCTAGGCGCACCTTCTCAAATACTTGCTTCGCCAATTTTCTCCAAGTGCCATCATCCTTGACCTCCTCAACAATGACAACTTCAATGTTTACGATAATGAATGTCATCAGTGCTGTAACTTGCTCCCTCATGCTAGTGCACAAACAATTGTTCCATGTATATTTTGCATAATCATGATTTGGATAGTAGGATCACACAATCCTACTATCCGGGAATGTTTTGGAATCATTTTTGTTGGGTGTCTCTATGCGTGTTTTTAAAAATTTATTTCGTAAATAAACAGTGAAAGTATGATAATTTTCTAAATTATTATAACACACACATCACACAAATACAGGATACACACATGCACAGACATAGTCATAGAACAAAATTTTCTAAAATGAAATTATACCTGCTGGATGATGTTAAGCAAACTCTGCCCATGACGACTGGTCATGGCCGGCCCCAAGCCCGGATAAAGGAGGAAGGTTGAATTAGGTTGCCAGCTAATATTAAAATTATGACAAATATTCAATGAATAGATCCATTAAACTATTGTGTTAATGCTAGGTTGTTCCCCGGAAGGAACGCGTTGCAGGGTCCGACTGTAACGTCTCGGCAATGATCGCTACATCTCCAGAACTCTAGTGTAGTGATAAATATGCAAGAGTTCGCGTTACGGGTCCGACTGTAACGTCTCAGCAAGGACCGCTACATCTCCATGAGAACTTGAGTGTAGTATTAAATAGGCAAGAGTTTTCACACCATAGGTTGGATAAGAACAAATATGATAGGAAAACTAATAATCTAAGATTTGGAACATGGAACATAGGAACTCTCATTGGTAAATCAATGGAGGTAGTAGATATGATGATTAGGAGAAGAATTAGTATTTTGTATGTACAAGAGACAAAATGGGCAAGCGAGAAGGCAAAGATGATAGAGAACTCGAGTTTTAAGCTATGGTACACTGGAAAGAGTAAAGCAAGAAATGAAGTGAGTATTATTGTAGATAGTTTGTTAAATGATAAAGTTGTAGTAGTTAGAAAAGGGGATAGAATTATAGCCCTTAAGATAATAGTGGCGAAAGAAACTATGAACATAATTAGCATATATGCACCACAGGTAGAATTAGATGAAGCTACCAAATCAAGGTTTTGGGAAGATTTTGATGAAATATTACAAAATATTCCACCAAATGAAATGATTTTAATAGGAGGTGATCTAAATGAGCATGTCGGAGTGAAAATGAGGAATATGAAAGAGTACATGGGAGTTATGAGTTTGGAACGAGGAATGAAGAAGGGAAAACTATATTAGATTTTGTGATAGCATATGACCTTATATTAGCTAATACGTTTTTTAAGAAAAGAGAAGAACACTTAGTCACATTCAAAAGTGGGAATAATAAATCGTAAATTGACTTTCTTATGGTTAGGAATAAGAATAGAAAGATTTGTAAAGATTACAAAATCATCCCTGGAGAAAGAATAACTACCCAACATAGGTTAGTAGTGTTAGATATACGCGTCAAACATAATATCAATAGAAAGAAAATATATACGATTCCTAGAATTAAGTGGTGGAAGTTAAAGGATGGGAAATAAAATATATTTAAGGAGAAGGTAGAAGTACAAGTATTAGGTGAAATATACGATGACTCTAATACAACTTGGGATAAGATGGTATCAAAGTCGAAAATAGTAGCTAAGAGTGTACTCGGTGAGTCAAAGGAACATACACCACTAAGTAAAGAATCTTGGTGGTGGAATGAGAAAGTACAAGAAAAAGTGAAGGAAAAATAAATAGCTTATAAGGAATTATATATTTGTAAGAACGAGGAAAACTTAAAAAAAAATACAATAGCCAAGAAAGAAGCTAAGAAAGTAGTGAGTGAAGTAAAAAATGAAACTTTTGAATGATTATATCAAAAATTGGATACAAAAAAAGAGGAAAGAGATATTTATAGAATAGCTAAAGTGAGAGAAAGGAAAATAAAAGAGCTTAGCCAAATAAAATGTATTAAAGATGAATGTAATAGAGTATTAGTAAACGATGGAGAAATAAAAGAGCGGTGGAAGAGACATTTTCATCAACTTTTTAATGAAGGTTTAGGTGAGCAACTTAATTTAGGTAATCTAAGTAAGTCAAATGAGTATAGAAGTTTTAATTTTTATCATAGAATTCAAACTTCAGAAGTAAAATAAACTTTAAATGAGATACACAATGAAAAAACCGTTGGACCAGATGATATTCCGATAGAGGTATAGAAGTGCTTTGGGAAACAAGATATTGAATGACTTACAACATTATTTAACATGATATTGAAAATGAAAAAAATACCTGATCAATGGAGGATAAGTACTCTAGTTCCCTTATATAAGAACAAGGGAGATGTACAAAATTGTGCAAACTATAGGGGTATTAAACTAATGAGTCATACTATGAAACTTTGGAAAAAAGTAATAGAAAAAAGATTAAGGAAGGAGACCACAGTGACAGAAAATTAATTTAGGTTCATACTTGGAAGGTCGATAATAGAAGCTATACATCTTCTTAGATAATTAATTGAAAAATATCGGGAGCAAAAATAAGATCTACACATAGTGTTTATTGACTTAGAAAAAGCTTATGATAGAGTCCCAAGAGAAATTATATAGAGAATTTTAGAAAAGAGAGGTGTTAGCGTAACATATATTTAACTAATTAAGGATATGCATGAGGATGTAACGACCAGAGTCAAGACTTCAGGCGGAGTAACTGAAGCATTTCTAATAAAGATAGGGTTACATCAAGGATTAGCTCTAAGTCCCTATATTTTTACACTAATTATGAATGAACTCACTACGCACATTCAAGACATTACCGTGGTGCATGTTGTTTACAAATGATATTATTTTGGTAGATGAAACACATGAAAGAGTAAATGCTAAACTAGAATCTTGGAGGGAAACACTAGAAGGGAAAGGTTTTAAGCTTAGTAGATTAAAGATAGAATATATGGAATTTAAGTTTAGCAATATTAGAAGTAATGAAACAATTGTTAAGATAGGAGAGACGAGTTACCCAAAATTGAGAGATTTAAATATTTAGGATCCTTTTTGCAAAATGATGGAGGGATTGAGAGAGATGTCTTACATATAATACAAGCAGGATGGGAGAAATGGAGGGGAGCGTCGAGTGTTTTATGTGACTGTAAAGTACCTCTTAAACTTAAAGATAAGTTCTATAAAATCGCAGTTAGACCTGCTATGTCATATGGAGCTGAATGTTGGGCTATGACTTGAGCACATGAGCAAAAGATGAGAGTTACAGAGATGAGGATGTTAAGGTGGATGTGTAGACATACGAGGATGGACAAAATAAGAAATGAGATCATTAGAGAAAAAGTTGGAGTTGCATCTATTGAGGAAAAACTTTGAGAGACACGTTTAAGATGGTACAGATATGTACTTAGACAACCAATAAATGCTCCAGTTAGGCGATGTAAAACTATAATAAACATGCATATCAAACGAGGAAGAGGAAGATCAAAAAAGACTTGGTTAGCAATAATAAAATAAGATAAAATTTATTTAAATATAAATGATGATATAATAGGAGATAGAGCTCAATGGCGTAAAAGGATTCATACAGCCGACCCTACCTAGTGGGAAAATATTTGGTTGTTGTTGTTGTTGGATGATGTTAAGCGGGAACTGCATCAACTAGTAAACTTGACCAAGTTTGTCTCTATCGATATCCATGCCGAGATATTTTCAAGACGGCTTCACTAAACCACAAGTCTTGTCTCCACTTCGGTACTAGCCAAAGGAAGGACAACAATGGTGTTGGTTGCTATACCTGGAGACCGCTCTAGTTCCCCTGTACAAAAATTTTGTACAAGCATAGAACTTTCCTAGCTACCCTTGTGCTCTACTGAAGTTCAACTTGGATTGCAAACAAAACTTAACATTATTAATCCAAGTTGTCCTTCAGAAGTTAAATTTGGATTGGGAATGATACTTAACATTCTTACTCCAAATTTAACTAATGTGTTCTTCTTAAGTTAAATCATATTACAGAAGTTGATCAAATATCCATTTCAAGGATCAACTTCCAGGTCAAACGTGGCCAGACACATGACCTT
Source organism: Zingiber officinale (assembly GCF_018446385.1). Classification (NCBI taxonomy): domain Eukaryota; kingdom Viridiplantae; phylum Streptophyta; class Magnoliopsida; order Zingiberales; family Zingiberaceae; genus Zingiber; species Zingiber officinale. The sequence goes on from NC_055994.1 coordinate 140,706,913, forward strand.
CTTGGGTATGAGAGAATCCATCACTGCCTAGACAAAGCCTTTCAAAGAAATCAGATATTTAAACTTCTTAAGTAACCTAGGTTTAACTATGAAGACCTCAATAGAAGCACAATATCGAAACATGAAATTGAAACGAAAAATCGATTACAAAAATGATAACTAAAAAATCGATAGCCTCTTGTGTTTGGTTTTTCAAGATCTATACAAAAGATGAACTAGTTATGATGCGGAATTAAATAACTAGTTATACCTTTTGTAGCTTATAAACTTCACAATCTTCTATCGTATTCCTCTTCTTATCTTGAACGTCGTGTGGGCGACGATCTTCCAAGACGAGACTCCACCAAAACCTTCTTCTTCCTTCCAAGTTTCGGCCACCAACAATCTCCTAGAGATGAAGAACTTCAGCCACCAACCAAACTCCAAGGGATGCTAAGAAACAATATCTCCTATCTCTCCTTCTTCCTCTAACAAGATCCGGCCACCAACAACTCCTAGAGATGAGATGCCGCTGGCCACCAAAGAAGAAGAATAAGGGAAGAAGAGGGTCGGCCACCACCAAGGAAGAGAGGAGAGGAATAATAGATGTGTTGTTGTGAGGTGAGGCACCTCTACCCTCTCTTTTATATTCCTTGGTCTTAGCAAATAAGGAAAGTTTTAAACATAATTAAAACTTCCTTATATTCTTTGCCAATGTTTAAGAAGGAAAATTTAATTAAACTTCCTTATAAACCTTTAATGGTTGGCCCCTACCTTGTTCTCTAAACAAGGAAAGTTTTAAACAAAAAAAAATTAAAACTTCCTTAATTATTTCTGGTAAGAAATTTTAATTAAAAAATTTCTTTCTTTAAATCCCTTCATAGTTGGTTATAAAAGGAAAGTTTTATAAATTAAAATCTTTCTTTTAAAATATGTGGATGGTTACAAAAAGGAAAGTTTTATCAAAAATTAAAATCTTCCTTTAAACTACAAATAAGGAAAGATATCAAACATTTCTCTTAATCCTTTGTAGAAACCTATAAAAGAAAAGATTTATAATTTTAAAACTCTCTTTTAAAACCATGGCTTCCACATAAGGGAAGATTTAAAATTTATCAAAAAAAATTAAAATATTCCTTTTAACTATAAATAAGGAAAGATATCAAACATTTCTCTTAATCCTTTGTAGAAAGCTATAAAAAGAAAGATTTATAATTTTAAAAACTCTCTTTCAATGTGAATGTGGTCGGCCACCCTTGCTTGGGCTCCAAGCTAGGGCCGACACAACTTGAACCGATCTAACCTTGGTTTGGCCGACCCTAGCTTGGGCTCCAAGCTTGGTTTGGTCAACCACCTTAAGGTGGGTAAGAAGTTAGGTTTGGTGGATATAAGACTTTATAAATAAGAGGCTACAATAGGGACCGTGAGGAGGAATTGATTTTGGTCTCCCAATGAGCTTGACCTTTCCGTGTTCGTCCCGAACACCCAACTCAAGTTCATCAATAATATCTCATTCCACTAAAGAGTTATTATTGCACTACCGCACCAATCCCATATTACTATATGGGCTCATTCTTATCATAAGTGTGTTAGTCTCCTTGTGTTTAAGATATCGAATGCCCATTAATTAAATGAGTTACTGACAATTCACTTAATTAATATCTAGCTCCAAGAGTAGTACCACTCAACTTCATTGTCATACCGGACTAGGTCCACCTACAGGATTTACATGACAATCCTTATGAGCTCCTCAAGGGGACATCATCAACCTAGATTACTAGGACACAGTTTCATTCTATAATCAACAACACACCATATAAATAATATCATTTTCCAACTTATCAGGCCTATTGATTTATTGAGTTAAATCACACCCTTTGATAAATCAAAGAAATAAATATTAAGTATACGTGCTTGTTATTATATTATGATTAAGAGTACGCACATCCATAATAACAGAGGTATTGTTCTTTTATATAGTTAATATAAAAAGATACTACCTCATATGGTCTTGCTCAATACACTCATAGTGTACTAGTGTAATTTATTAGTCAAGATAAACTAATACCTAATTACACTACAACCACTCCAATGGTTTGCCCCATTCCATCTTGGTTGTGAACAATTGTTTATAATTTATAAGAAACTGATAACATGAACTTCTGTGTGTCTCCTCACACCATGTTATCTTCAATATAAATTCAATGGACAATTACACTTTGCATAAATGTAGACATTTGACCAATGTGATTCTTAAATGTTTATACAAAAGCTAGATTTTTAGTATACACTCTAACAAATGGATCCAAGAGAGAACTCGGTTCTACTTGGTGTCCAGTTGTCACACCCCAGAGGAGTCTCCGCCAGACAAAAATCCGGCAACATCTCCCTTGTACGGGTGACAACCTGAAGCATTACTACATACAAAATATACATTAGCCACACTCGGCTGGAATATATACACAAAATAGAAACCACATAACACGCAGTTTAATATGCCTACACTGTTGAAAGTAAACATGCACAGCGAAAAAACGAGAGAAAACCCGCAATCCATAACCAGAGTTTACCAGCCAATTAGGCTTACATAACCACAAGAGCACGAAAGCAAAACACTACGAACCAAACTCCAAACACAAACTAATTCATACAACACCAAAATCGATATATACAAAAAAAAATACAAGTAAAGCGAAAATAAACCGATATAACATAGGAAAATTATCCTCGAGTGTGACGTGGGACCCAGGACTGGCAGCCGGGACTCTCTAAGCATCCATGACTCATCTACCTGTTACCTGGCGAAAGAAAACCATTTTGTGGGGTGGTGAGTATTGAAACTCAGCGGGTAAAGATAAGAGATGGTGCACGAACATAACACATAAGTAGCGAGTGTTAACAGTATACAGTCTCATAAGAGGAAATAGCAGATACTACATTAGAACCAAAATAAATGCTTATACCTGAAACCATATCCTAGGCTAGGTATAGTAGGTCAGAACTGGTACTAATCTGCTACAGTACTGCTCATAACTGCAGAGGTAATAAGCAAGGTATATACAAATTTCCAATGACTAAACATCTACAATGAGAATATATCTCAACACAAGTAAGCATATCAACATATGTGAACAACAGCGGTAAGTAAGCAATAACAGCATATATAGACAACAACAGCTAAAGCAAATATAATAACAATAGCGTATGCACGGATGGTCACTCCCACCCATCTCTCTGCACCATGACCCCTGTGTGGTCGAGAAGCCGGGTCAGTGATAGATTGTACACCACTCCAGCTACCACTCACACGAGTGGCCGAGGGGACAGTTGCATAGTAGCTAACTAGCTACATCTGCGACGGGTCCCTGCTGCTCATACTCCAGCTACCACTCACACGAGTGGCCGAGTGCGGCACGATAGGACAAGCGACATCAACTCCAGCTACCACTTAATCGAGTGGCCGAGGATGCGGCATGCATGCAATGACATGATGCGAACAATGTAACAGTCATCATATATATAAGCAGAAACAGGTATGCTACATGAGACCAGCATGCTCAATATCGTACATAAATAAGCAATAGTCAAAGCATAAACATGGTATCTAGTATCTGCTACTGATCATGGACAACAACAAGAGACTGTATAGATATGGAAACGAATATCTCAAAGATCACGTGGAAGTATCAAGCGTAGGAAAAATAAGAGTGGAGTCAAGGTAAATAGTCCTTATACAAAATAATTCATGCACCAAGGTCAAAGCACTAAAAGAAACAAAACAAGAAATACCCACCTTTATATGCAGATCGTGTCAATCATCTTCAATCAACGTCCTGCAAATCACGTGATGTATAATTTAGCTAATTTCATAACGACACTGGCTAAATCGAAACCTAACTTAATTAGGGAAAAATCCTAATCCAATTGTGAACCTCGATTCACCCAAATCTATCAAAATTCTCAACTACCTTTCAAGAGCTAATACCAAGAGCAGAGAAAAATCATATTGGGTTCATACTTCAACCTACTAGATCAGACCACAAGCTCACCGCTGACTCAATTCAATCCATAATTCTTTATATATAAAGGAAATAAAGGAAATCTTCCAATATAAAAGACTTCATCAAATTCAAGCTACGAATACCCAATCTGCCAAGAATACCAAGAAACATCAAAAGAAACAAACCCGGCAACAATTCAAACTCCAAGTAATGCATATACTTGCCATATATCATAGGGTATCAATGAAAAACATCAAAGTACCAGAAGCGAACAGTGAAGACCTCTAAGCACCCTAAGGAAACAATGAAAACATCTACTACCACACCTAAACCTATTCCTTCTAATCTGTCCGGAAATTCCACTGTCAATTCAAGAAATAATAACACAATGAAAATCCATTTTATCCGCTACGAATCTGTCCAGGAAACCACAACCAACACAAAAGACCCCTACTGGACGATTAGTCATTCTAATTACCACAAATCTGTACAAAAATGCCATAGTCAACACAAGATAACAAGGCTCAAATCCCACACCTGATTTCAAGCTCTTAAATCTGTTCTAGCAATTAAAATCCATTACAGAAGAATGAAACACCATTGGAAAAGAAGTAATCGCGACCTTCCCCAAATCCGAAACCGAAAACCAACACAAAACCTTTATAAAGAACTAGAACTTCATCAAAGAAAACCGTGCATATGTCTACTCCTATCCCTTTTTCCGAAACCCATACCTACAAGAGGGAAATTCTACCTGCCGGATTAATTAGGGCACGGCTCGGAGAGGACGATGGATTTTGGGCGGCGCTGCATGAAGGTTCGAGGAGGAGGATTCGACAAAGGAGGAGAGGTTGGCGGTTGTGGCTGCCCGCGTGCTTGCAGAGTAGAGGCTCGAGGAAGAAGCAGAAATCGGTGATGAGAAGAGGGCAGAAAGGGAAAAGCTCGGGGCGCGGCTTGGGAAGGAAGGGGATCAGCGTCTAACGCTAGGGCATGGGAAAGCTTTTAAAGAAAAGGAAAAAAGTAAAACATTTAAGGAAATTAATCATTTCCTCGTTTAAATCGCGTAACTTAAACAGACTTTTCCTTGGCCCAATAATTAATCCCCTTAACCTAACTCATACGAGCTCTAATTAATTCTCAGAAAATTTATATAATTTTCTAAAAATCCCAATAAGATTTTTCGTCTATTAAATCTTATTATTTAATTATTATTTGTTGCTATATTTTACACCGGTGGCATAAGACAACTGGGTGACACCAAGTGAGGTAACGACAGCCTCGTGGCTATTGTTGAGTGTCGCTGCAGGCTATTGTCGGTGTCTATGACCAGTGGCTATGACTAGCAATAGAGGGTTGTTCGGTAGTTGGGGCCTGCGACAACCTAAGGACAACAACTATAAGTTGTTGTTCGACAGCTGTTGCAACTATTCGACGATTGTGTGGTCGACGGATAGTGGCTAGCAGCTAGGCGGCTGATTGACAATAGGTGGCTGGAGAAAGGATGACAACTGACCTGCGAGGAGGTCGACTATGGGCTAGTTCTGATGGCATCAAGACCACCTTGGGCAGCGACAACAAGGAGAGGGAGAGAAAGAGAGAAGCCTAAAATAATTTTAGGTTTTCCTTAATTAATTTCTCTTGCTCTATGAAGAGACATTTATATACCTCTTTATAATGACATGGAGAGCAAGTCATAACCCAAGCCCAATAAACAAATCCAATCCATTATCATTAAGCTAGATTAAAGACCAAACTAAATTGTTTCATGATTGAACCAAACCAATTTTGGTTAATAATAAACTAAACCAATTTGGTTTATCATTAAACTGTAATGAATCTAAGTCACCTACAATAGGCGTGACCCACCATCGCTTCCAACTTGACAATTTTTTTTCATATTTACACCTTGTATAGTCCTACCAAACATAGTCTCTCTCAATCAAAGAATCTAATTCTTAAATTTATTTTATGTCTTTCGGATATAGTCGTAGTGTATGTGATACAATAGGTTCTCAGTTTATGTTGATTGCCCATAATTAACCATTAATTATAGATCAATTATGACTGACCCCTAGTAGTACATCATGATTCCCAATTAACCGAAAATCATAGTTGATCCCATAATAATTTTGAACCATTCAGCAACAATAGTAATTAGTGTATTTATTCCTTTCACTCATCTTATAACTATTTGATTTAGAATATGGTCTATATTATATTAGGCTGACTACATCACACTTAGTCTAAGTAGTAGTTACTTGTCTTGCGGATTCAAATTACTCAAATACATGTCCAAGAAGATCATCATTTTGATGTGTAATGCTTTGGCCAAAAATTTATGAGTAATAATCCTGACAATAGGGCATAGGGTATACGTCTCTTTATCAAAGGAGTGATGAATTCTCTATGAGTTATTCAATCACCTTCTAACACTTTGACTTATATTCAATCATCTCATGGTTACACCTCCAAGGAGATACTTGTTTAAAATGTAAAAATATAAGTCTCCATAACTAAAATGACTTGAATATCTCAAATTGAAGAAAATTTACACTAAAGCTGCAATCAGATCTTCATAGGCATGTATAGAACCATACGAAGTCTCATGGTAGGTTATATCTAATAAACTAGTTATCTTTAGCCAACATCCATACGTTAACTTTCAACATTCCAATGTTTCTAACCAATAAGGACCAACTACTTGGATAAACTAAGGAGCATAACATATGTTAGTCTTACTGAATTGATGATGTCTAATCTCATCAATTCATCGATTAGAGAATATTTCAATACATACAGAAGTTTAAATGGAAAGATACCCATTAATTGTGATCCAATCATAATTTCTCTCATGTTATATATTATATTGTGGACTTCATTAATTGAGTTTAAAATCAATATCATATACATAGATAATGTAAACTCAAATAGTGAATTTATTTATCTAATAAATAATACAATATCTAAAATAATTGCCTTAGGATACCTCTCAAATATAATATACTCCCACTTGACCTAATGACAATTGTCATGGTATATCATATGTTAGTGTAAGCCCTAAGAGTCAATCAAGAGTTGATTGACTTAGGACATGTTATATCATATTTCATTCATAAATATTATATTTACTTCATATATGTGCTAGATGAATAAGTATAATAATGTCTTAGGGTAGTAGATTCTAGTCTACAACATATTAATTGATTGAATTAATAGTGGAAAGTTATAGATATATATAGAATATTACTCTTAACTATTTCTAGTCAAGCATTAATGTAAAAGGATAATATTAATGCATTGATACTAGAATGTAGGTCAATTGATGACTTAATTTCACAAGTCATGGATATAAGATATCAAATTGATACATGGTTATATATTAGATAATATGAACTAAATTTGACCTGTCATGAGAATATTTCATAGATCGTTATATGAGTGTCATAAATATTCTCATAGTGACTATTGGTATTGATCCGGCGGTAAGAACAGGGGACCCTCGTTGTAAGGGGTCAACGCCACGTGGAAGTCAAAGAGCCGGGCGGTCCATCGAAGAAGGTCGGACCAACTAGGCCGACCGGAGAAAGGGGTCTGACCGACCGGGCAGCCTCCCGGTGTTTAGCCGATGGCAAAAGGCACCCCTACGGAAGTCGAGGTTCCGGCGCTCATTGAGCAAGATCGTAGGGCCGAGCGGACGGCACGCTCGGCCGAAGACATGAGGCATGCTGCTAACAGTCACCACAAAACACATTACCGATAATTTCCAGTGGACCACCATACATGAACGGTCGGACGGAAGGTGGAGGTGGGCCGGTCGGACGCCCGGCAGGAGTATGGGGAAAAAGACAAGGGACATCTTCTGACAGCTGACATGCTTCGTGATATGGCCATACTCCAAGTCTGACAACGAGGTGCTCTATTGTCCCATCGAAGACGTGCTTGGACTGTAGCAGTATGGCGTCAGGTAAGCTTTCTGACAGACACATACCGAGGTATGGGCTACGGACACGTATGCGCCTCGGTGGACATGTAGGAGCTCTTTCACCGCCCTATATAAAGACCCTCACACTTCGCCGGAGGTACGCGTTCAACACCTTCGGAGCTACTTGTTTTACTGCTAGCTTGCCTGACTTGAGCGTCGGAGGGTCGCCGCCGGGAACCCCTTCCCGGCCCGACTTCTGTGCAGGTTCGCCGGAGCTTCGTACGACTAGCCGGAGATCTACATCAGCAAATCGGAGAGCGCCACGTGCCCAGCGTCCATTGATTCAGCATTCGGACAGGATCAATTTGGCGCCGTCTGTGGGAACGCTCCTGCATCCGAACGGAAACAATGGACGAGGCTGGACGACAACACACGGTGACGCTTTCCACGGAGGAACTCGACGCTCTGATCGAGTTGAGGGCCGCGAAGCTTGTATAGCAAAAACAGAAAGCAACGGTCGAGCGGCCGGAGCAGCAAGCAACGTCAGCGTCTAGTGGTCGAGCGGAAGCACCACCGGCCACCGTTGCATTTCATCGAGCCCTATTCCGCACCTCCGAAGCCGCCGCAACTAATAGAGATCGGGGATCTTCTTCTGATGAAATGCCTAAATGAGATGACAGAAAAGGAAAAGCCCCCCGAGCGGACGCATCACCCGAGCGGATTAATCGTCAATTTTCAGAGGCTATTCTACGAGACCCTCTGCCCAAGCACTACGTGCCTCCGACGATCGGTGAGTATAATGGGACAACCGACCCGGATGATCATCTGGGTAAGTTCGATAACACAACTACTCTCCATCAATACACAGATGGAGTAAAGTGCCGAGTTTTTCTTACCACTCTCTCGGGATCGGCTCAACGGTGGTTTCGGAGGCTGCCGGACGGATCCATCACAAGTTTCAAGGACTTCCGGACGGCCTTCCTCCATCACTTCACAAGCAGTCGGCGCTATCAAAAAACCAGTGTTAGTCTGTTTGCCATCAAACAGGAAGCCCGCGAGCCGCTCCGAGCTTACATCCAGCGGTTCAACAGAGTGGCCATGGACATTCCAACGGCCACCTCGGAGACCATGACGAATGCCTTCACACAAGGCCTCGTGGATGGGGATTTCTTCCGGTCACTCATTCGGAAGCGGCCCCAAGACTACGACCACATGCTACACCGGGCCAATGAATACATCAACGTGGAAGAAGCGCAAGCGGCCCGGAAAAAAGAAACTCCAGCCGAGCGGGCTCCCCATGCCGAACGGAAACCGCACGCTGCTCATCAGCCGCCCAGAGGACCACGGCTGAAACAATTTGTGCTCATCCCAGACCTCATGTTCAAGAAGTAGCAGCCGAGCGGCCCAGGACAAAAAAGAGATGGACCCCAATGTTCTGCTCCTTCCACCGAACGGACACACATAACACCAGAGATTGCCGCAGTCTTCCTCTAATCGCCCACCCCATTCCCAGAGGCGGTGGTCGTCGGTTGCCATCAGCCGACAGGCGGCAGAGACCTCGTGAAGTCGATCGGATGGTAGCCGACGAACGACAACAACAAACTCCCGAGCAGCATCGCTCTCCGAGACGGGAGAATCTCCGGACGTCTAGGGAACGCCCTCGACCGTCCGCTCGGGAAGAGGAAAATAGAAGCAATACTTCCCGAGACGAGATCAACATCATAGCTGGTGGGCCGACTGGAGGAGACTCCAACCGAGCAAGAAAGGCGAGCGTCCGGCAGCTCCAGATTCATGCAGTCGGTTGTAGCCGAGAACGAGCGAAGGGACCTGAAATCAGTTTCGGGCCCGGAGACTTGGAAGGAGTTGAAGTACCCCACGACGACGCTCTGCTCATCAAAGCGGTAATAGCCAATTACACTATTCACCGCATATTTATTGACACAGGAAGCTCGGTCAACATCATATTTAAGAAGGCGTTCGATCAACTACAAATTGACCGAGCCGAGCTGCTGCCCATGACAACCCCGCTCTACGGGTTTACGGGCAATGAAGTCCTGCCGGTCGGGCAAATCCGGCTGGCTATCTCACTAGGAGAGGAGTCGCTCAGGAGGACGCGGACAGCAAACTTCGTGGTGGTCGACTCTCCCTCATCATACAACGTCATTTTGGGACGACCAGCGCTCAGCGAGTTCCGAGCGGCCGTCTCCACCTTCCACCAGAAGATCAGGTTCCCCGTCGAAGATAAAGTGGGAGAGGTACGGGGAGATCAACTAGCAGCTCGGCGATGCTACGTCGAGATGGTCCGAGCAGAAGCCAATTCCGCTCGGAAGGCGCCCCGGATCGAGGTAAACGCCATCACTGAAAAGCCACCCTCTTTAATTTATGAAGAAAAAGAGGAAGTGCAGATTCATCCAACTCGATCGGAGGCCACGACCTTTATTGCGTCCGATCTGGAGGCCAACCAGAAGGAGGAGTTGATCAAATGTCTCCAGAGAAATTGTGATGTCTTCGTCTGGTCGACGCATGAGCTGCCCGGAATTTCGCCGAGCATAGCGCAGCACGAGCTACATGTCCGACCGGACGCTCGGCCGGTGAAGCAGAGAAAAAGAGATTTCAGTGCCGAGCAAAATGCCATCATCCGGGCGGAGGTGGAGAAGCTTCTGGAAGCCGGCCATATACGCGAGGTGCAGTTCCCGAGCTGGCTGGCGAACGTAGTATTAGTCTCCAAGCAGGGCAACAAGTGGAGAGTATGCATAGATTTTCGGGATCTCAACAAAGCTTGCAGAAGACTTTCATCCGCCCGGATAGATCAAGGTGGCCGGCTGTGAATTAATATGTATGCTCGACGCCTACCAAAGCTATCATCAAGTGCCGCTCGCCCGAAGATCAGAATCGTACAGTGACGACACCTATTGCTATAATGTGATGCCGTTCGGATTGAAGAATGCAGGAGCCACATATCAACGCTTGATGAATAAAGTATTCGGAGAGCAGATCGTTTGGAAGTGTACGTGGACGACATTCTCATCAAGTCCGTCCGAGCGGCCGATCTCTTAAAGACATGGAGGAAACCTTCCGAGCTACGCAAATATGGAGTCAAGCTAAATCCCGAAGTGCCTGAGCAAAAGGAGGGCGTTTCTTAGGTTACATAGTGACCGAGGAATCAAGCAAATCCCAGAAAGGTGAAAGCTACAAGACATGCCGCCTCCAAGAAATACAAAGGAAGTGCGGCGTTGGGGTTGGATAAGCTGCTCATCGATTCATCTCAAAACCGTCGACCGGAGCCTTCCTTTTTCAAAATCTTGCAAGGCCACTAAGTTTCACGGATGAAGAATGCGAGCGTTCAAGACTTGAAGGCATATCTGAACTCTATCCCGGTATTGGTCAAGCCGGCTTGGGTGAGCCACTTTGTATCTACTTGTCTTCAACGAGCAAGCAATCGGCTCGGCATTAGTGAGGGCGAGACCTGTGTATTTCCTTAGTCATATTTTAAAGATCTTGAATCTCGCTACTTTGGGCTCGAGAAGTGGCTTCGCTCTGGTCCTCGCCGTCTTCGTCCATACTTCTGGCGCATACCATCATTGTCAAAACCAATAGCCCGCTCGGGCGTGTATTACTGAACCCAGAAGCGTCCAGGCGGCTCATCAAATGGACGACGGAGTTAAGTGAATTTGACATCCAATACCAGCCCCGCTCGGCAATCAAAGCGCAGTCCTTGGCTGATTTTGTGACTGAAGTGCAGAATTCAGAGCCAGAAGCTATGTAGAGAATATTTGTGGACGGATCATCCACTCGGCTCGGGAGCGGGATTGGAATACTGTTGCTCTCCCCTCAAGAAGAAAAGATGCACTTATCCGTCCAGCTGGATTATAAAGCCACAAACAATGAAGCAGAGTATGAAGCCCTCATAGCCGGCTTGCAGGCAGCTCGGCATGTTGACGCCGGTCGGGTAACGCTTCATTCGGATTCGCAGTTGGCCGCGCAGCAGCTCTCTGGTACCTTCGAAATCAACAGTGCTCGCCTCAAGCTCTACGCTGAAGCCTTTGAGAAACTTAAAGCTAATTTTAGAGAAGTTATTGTCCAGAAGATACCCAGAGCAGAAAATCAAGCGGCCGATGAGTTAGCCAAACTCGCGAGCTCAATAACGCCGATCGCCATTCAGCAGCCAATTGAACAAGTATTGTTGGTGGCGCACGTCGACCGTATGGAAGGACTTACATTTCCGAGCGACTGGAGGACACCCATCACGGAGTTTCTGCACTCGGGCGCCACACCGTCCGATCAGAATGAAGCCCAGCTGCTAAGGAGGAGAGCCGGTCGGTTCACACTCATCGGCGATCAGCTTTCTCGCGCCCGCTGTTGAAATGCGTGAGCTCGGAGGACTCGGCTTACATCCTCCAAGAAGTACATCAAGGATCATGCGGAGGGCATCCGGGCGGACGATCGCTGGCTAAGAAGATCTTATTGGTCGGGTACTTCTGGCCAACCTTACAAGCAGACGCCGCTCGGACCGTGTCGACGTGCCTTTCGTGCCAGAAGTACCATAACTTCTACCACCGACCGGCAGAGGAAATGAAGGCATCAACAGTCTTATGTCCGTTCGATCAGTGGGGAATGGATATTGTTGGTCCATTTCCTATGGCGACCGGACAGCGGAAATTTCTGCTAGTGGCGGTCGATTATTTTTCCAAGTGGGTGGAGGTCGAGCCGCTAGCCAGGATCACCGAGCAGATGGTCAAAAAGTTCATATGGCAGTACATCATCTGTCGGTTCGGCATCCCTCGCCGACTGATATCCGACAACGGGCGGCAATTCACAGGGAAGTTGCTCGAAAATTGGTGCAAAAGCTATGGCATCGAGCAACACTTCACGTCCGTGGCCTATCCCCAAAGTAACGGTCAGGCCGAAGTAGCCAATCGGGAAATTCTCCGTGTTCTGCGCGCTCGACTCGATCACTTGGGAGGAAGCTGGGTAGATGAAGTGTCGGGCGTCCTATGGGCCATCCGAACGACTCCAAAGGAAGGAACGTGCGCCACGCCTTTCCATCTGGTATACGGCGGCGAAGCGGTGGTTCCTGTCGAAGTCGGCATTGAGTCCGTCCGGATCCAGTGTTACGATGAGGGCAACGCCGAGCGGAGGAATATGGAGCTGGATTTGGTTGATGAGAAGCGAGCCAAGGCGTCCATCTGGCTGATGGCGTATCATCAACGGATGAAGCAAAACTACAACAGGCGCGTAATCCCCAGATCATTCTAGGTCGGCGACCTTGTCTGGAAGAAAGTCAAGCCGGTCGGCGATGTCGGCAAGCTGGAAGCTCCCTAGGTGGGCCCCTTCAAGGTTATCGAAAAGCTCCGCTCAGGAGCTTACTACTTGGAGGACGAAGACGGGCGGCAGCTGGACCGACCTTGGAGCGCAAATCATCTCCAGCCTTATCGAGCGGGGTGAAAGGTGTGCTGATGTAACTCACTTGTGTATATTTTAGTCGCCCATGTCCTTGTAATGCAGGAAGCAAAATTAATTCAAAGGATGACCAATGGGTTTGCCGAGCAGCAGTATTAAAGTTAGCCTTAAAAAGGCCATCGAGCTTCGACGTTAAATATCGAGAGATGAGCCGGCGTCTATAAACGTCCGAGCGGAAGACTGTCGAGCTCCGACGTTAAATATCGAGAGATGAGCCGGCGTCTATAAATGTCCGAGCGGAAGACCGTCGAGCTCCGACGTTAAATATCGAGAGACGAGCCGGCGTCTATAAATAATCCGAGCGGAAGACCATCGAGCTCCGACGTTAAATATTGAGAGACGAGCCGGCGTCTATAAACGTCCGAGCGGAAGACTGTCGAGCTCCGACGTTAAATATCGAGAGACGAGCCGGCGTCTATAAATAATCTGAGCGGAAGACCGTCGAGCTTCGACGTTAAATATCGAGAGACGAGCCGACGTCTATAAACGTCCAAGCGGAAGACCGTCGAGCTCCGACGTTAAATATCGAGAGACGCGCCGGTAAACCGTCCGGCGGAAGACCGTCGAGCCCGGACGTTAAATATCAAGAGGCGAGCCGGCGTCTATAAGCGTCCGAGTGGAAGACCGCCGAGCTCCGGCGTTAAATATCGAGAGGCGAGCCGGCGTCTATAAATAATCCGGCGGAAGACCGTCGAGCTCCGACGCTAAATATCGAAGACGAGTCGGCGTCTATAAACGTCCGGCGGAAGACCGTCGAGCTCCGACGTTAAATATCGAGGGACGAGCCGGCGTCTATAAATAATCCGGCGGAAGACCGTCGAGCTCCGGCGTTAAATATCGAGGGACGAGCGGGCGTAAGACCGTCGGCGGAAGACCGTCGAGCTCCAACGTTAAATATCGAGAGACGAGCCGCGTCTATAAATAATCCGGCGGAAGACCGTCGAGCTCCGGCGTTAAATATTGAGAGGCGAGCCGGCGTCTATAAGCGTCCGAGCGGAAGACCGTCCCGACGTTAAATATCGAGAGACGAGCCGGCGTCTATAAATAATCCGGCGGAAGACCGTCGAGCTCGACGTTAAATATCGAGAGGCGTCTATAAACGTCCGGCGGAAGACCGTCGAGCTCGACGTTAAATATCGAGCGAGCGGCGTCTATAAATAATCCGGCGGAAGATTGTCGAGCTCCGGCGTTAAATATCGAGAGCGAGGCGGCGTCTATAAATAATCCGGCGGAAGACCGTCGAGCTCGGCGTTAAATATCGAGAGAGCAGGCGTCTATAAATAATCTGGCGGAAGACCGTCGAGCTCCGGCGTTAAATCCGAGGCGAGCCGGCGTCTATAAACGTCCGGCGGAAGACCGTCGAGCTCCGGCGTTAAATATCGAGAGACGAGCCGGCGTCTATAATAATCCGGCGGAAGACCGTCGAGCTCCGGCGTTAAATATCGAGAGACGAGCCGTCTATAAACTCGAAGCGGAAGACCGTCGAGCTCCGGCGTTAAATATCGAGAGGCGAGCCGCGTCTATAAATAATCCGGCGGAAGACCGTCGAGTTCCGGCGTTAAATATCGAGAGGCGAGCCGCGTCTAAATGTCTCAGCGGAAGACCGTCGAGCTCCGACGTTAAATATCGAGAGTCGAGCCGGCGTCTATAAATAATCCGAGCGGAAGACCGTCGAGCTCCGACGTTAAATATCAAGAGACGAGCCGACGTCTATAAACGTCCGAGCGGAAGACCGTCGAGCTCCGACGTTAAATATCGAAAGACGAGCCGGCGTCTATAAATAATCCGAGCGGAAGACCGTCAAGCTCCGACGTTAAATATCGAAAGACGAGCCAGCGTCTATAAACGTCCGAGCGGAAGACCGTCGAGCTCCGACGTTAAATATCGAGAGACGAGCCGACGTTTATAACGTCCGAGCGGAATACCGTCGAGCTCCGATGTTAAATATCGAGAGACGAGCCGGCGTCTATAACGTCCAAGCGGAATACCGTCGAATATCGAGAGACGAGCCGGCGTCTATAAATCTTCCGAGCGGAGGATTCCGATAAAAAGGATGCAATGGCCCCGAAAACTAGCCTTCAATATTGTTAGACCATCTCTGCGTTCCGCTCGGCTCAGAGTACAAAGGTATTTGTCGGCTTTTAGTGAGCGATCTCTGATATCTAAGCAGAAGGTTACGCACTCGAAATAATTAGCCGAGCGGAATGGCAACACCAAGTACTTAGCAACAATCCCTTTCGAATGCCAGAAGGGTGATAATAGGCGAGTGGACAACACATATATTAATTAACAAAAGGACAAAGTGTGCGAAAGGAAAACACTGCATTAAAATTAAAACTTTAGGCCGGGCGGCCTAAGTACAAAAGGGATCATATCTAGCCGAGTGGCCGAATTACAAAAGTTACTCGATATAATCGTAGAGGGTCTTGGGGATGTTATCCAGAAGCGCCACCTGATCGTCGGTCGGAATATTAGTGGACTCTGGAAGAAGGCCCTTGGACTTCAGATATGTCATGGTAGCGGTCATAGCCAAGTCGAAGGCTGTGTACATCCGCTCGCAAATTTTCTCCGAGAATTCGGGTGAGCGGATGTAGCCCTGTCTCAAGGCAGCGACTCGACTCGGCTCGGCATCTTGATATTCTTTGAAAGCTGCCTGGGAGCCAGCGAGTGCCTCGTTCAGATTCTGAAGCTTTTCCGCGTCGGCCGAGCGGCCCGCCTTCTCTCTGTCGAGCTGCTCCATCAGCTCTTTTACCTTCAGCTCCAGGGCCCGAGCCTCCACGTTCTTTTTCTCCAGATCGGAGATGGTCGTATTTTTTCGAGTGGTGGCCAGGGTTAATTTTGTGTCGAGCGACTTGACTTGTCACTCAGACTCGGCCAGATGGTGAGCCTGGTCGGCTGTTTTCTTCTGCTCGGCCGCCAGCATATCCTAAGCCCTCTTAAGCTCCTTCTGCAGCTCGGAGTACGACGGGCCTTGAGAGCCGGACGGACCGCACGCCGCCTTCAGCTGCCTTAACTCCTCATCCACCATGGCTAGGCGGTTGGAGACTGCAATCTCCTCCACCCATCTCTGGCAAAAGAAAATTAGAGTTGTTAGCGGCCGATCGGAAAGAATACATACAAAACTTCGAATAGAGTGAACTTACCCCCGTGGCCTCCCGCATGTGGCTATTGGCCAAGTTTCGGAGGGGGATCAGTGCGGTGCGCGCCCGAGCATCGCCCACATCTCAGCTAGGGGCCCCTTCAAGGTAATGGTGTGCTCGGGCACGGTTGGTCGGTCGGCCTCTGGCAGCAGCTCTTCCGTCGGGAGATGAAGAGTGACCCGAATCGTGCGGCCATGACCGGGGGTCGTCCGACCGGCGGTCGGAAGGGGATCAGAAGCCGGCGCAGAAAACTAGGAATGAATGGTCGAGCGCTGGACTGAGTGATGAGCGGGCGGAAGGGTGCTGATCGGAATAGCCTCAATTGGAGCAGCTGGCTCGTCCCATTCAGAAGGCGTCCGGTCGGACGAAATGGTTTCGGCCTCTGGCGCCTTGCCCCGAGCAGTCGTAGTGACCCGCTCGGATGGTTGGACCGCGGAGGTAGCCGACCGCAGGGGAGTCTCCACTCGGCGCCTCTTTTGTAGAGGCTGCTCCTCCTCCCGAGCGGAACCTTCCTCGGGGGCAGTTGGTTCTCCGGGGGGTGGCTCCGCTGGCCATGTTTTGTTGAGAAGCTTGAGCAGCCGACTCAGCCTGAGTCCCGCTCTCTCCTTCGTGGGATCCGACCGGCTGGATACCCAACGCTTCCATTTCTCTGGCCGCCGCAGCTTCTAGCGCTGCCGCCTTTCTCTTCAAAACGCCGGCCATCACCGAATCCATGACGATGTCCGCTGCAAGGGAAAGAAAAGAAATCAGTTAGCAATTAAAGCAAATGCCCAAGCAAAATTCTTACCGAAGCCGGTCGGAAGAGGAGTCCGTATGGGACTCAGGCCGAAGATATACATCACTCCTTCGTGAAGAAGCTTATTGATGTCAAGGCGCAGACCAGCTAGCATGTTTGCAGCATGGAGGTAGTCCGGTCGAGTCTTGAATTTCTTCTGCTCGGGAGTGGGGGTAGGCTGACCTGCCACTGGGTCGGGAAGTTGGCCCGATCGGGCATACAGATGTAGAAAATATATTCCTTCCAATGTTTATTGGAATAGGGTAGTTTGTTGAAGAAGACTAAGCCGGGCCGAGCTTGGAACATGAAAGTGCCCGGCTCAGCTTGCTTGGGATAATAGAAATAAAAAAAGACCTCCGGTCAAAGGGAGATATTGTGAATCTTGAACAAAACAACAACACCACAGAGGAGGCGAAAGGTGTTGGGTACCAGACTGCCGAGCGGCACACCGAAAAAATTACAAACATCTATGATGAACGGATGTACAGGGAAACGCAGACCGGCAGTAAACTGGTCGCGGAAGACACAGAAAGCTCCACGCGGCGGCTTGTGCGGCCGAGCGGAAGGATCGGCTAAACGAATTTCGAGATCTTCTGGGATTTCAAAATTGTCTGTCAGAACATCGAAGTCCCGCTGTTTGAATCGGGACTGCATGGTGGTGTACCATGGGCCGAAGGACTGGTCTTCGGGGTGAGAAGAACTAGCCATGATCCGAGCGGGAGAAATCAAAAAGGCAGAAAGGTAGAAGAAAGACGGTATCAAGTGAAAAGAGCACCCTGGAAGCGAAAACTGGGGAAAGAAATGCGAAGAAAGTACCGTAGACGAGAAAGAAAAGGAGAGAATCTTACGGAACAAAAAGAGGATCGAGGGAAGAACACCGAGGATCAACAAAAGTAGGAGAACACGATCGCCGGAGCTCTAGAACGAGACGAATAACTGGGGGCACACGCAAGGAGGAGTGAGGCAACGGCGGAGCAAACGAAGATTTATAGGGTGGAGGCCAGGCGGCCTCCACCGTTGGATCCAGGTCACGGGAATCAAAGTGCACATCGCTCCGTCCATTTCGAATCGCTTCGATCCATCAAAGCACCATGCCACCGCCGCCGTACGATGATGACAGTGCGCCACGTGGCATTCAACTATTCGAATCATTTAATGGACGCATGCTCAGCCTTAATGTCGAAGATTAGCGCAGATTACGAGGAGATCCGATGAAGGCCGCTGTTGATTCACTCAAGGCCATCTCTGCGGTAGGCCGATCGGAGGATACTAGCGCGAAGGAGCCGCCCGGCCAGTCTCGCAGTCCAGTCAGTCGGACTAATCACCTCCTTCGACTAGACTTGAAGGGGAGGCAAGTGATCCGGCGGTAAGAACAGGGGACCCTCGTTGTAAGGGGTCAACGCCACATGGAAGTCAAAGAGCCGGGCAGTCCATCGAAGAAGGTCGGACCAACTAGGCCGACCGGAGAAAGGGGTCTGACCGACCGGGCGGCCTCCCGGTGTTTAGCCGATGGCAAAAGGCACCCCTACGGAAGTCGAGGTTCCGGCTCTCATTGAGCAAGATCGTAGGGCCAAGCGGACGGCACGCTCGGCCGAAGACATGAGGCATGATGCTAACAGTCGCCACAAAACACATTACCGATAATTTCCAGTGGACCACCATACATGAACGGTCGGACGGAAGGTGGAGGTGGGCCGGTCGGACGCCCGGCAGGAGTATGGGGAAAAAGACAAGGGACATCTTCTGACAGCTGACATGCTTCGTGATATGGCCATACTCCAAGTCTGACAACGAGGTGCTCTGTTGTCCCATCGAAGACGTGCTTGGACTGTAGCAGTATGGCGTCAGGTAAGCTTTCTGACAGACACATACCGAGGTATGGGCTACGGACACGTATGCGCCTCGGTGGACGTGTAGGAGCTCTTTCACCGCCCTATATAAAGGCCCTCACACTTCGCCAGAGGTATGCGTTCAACACCTTCGGAGCCACTTGTTTTACTGCTAGTTTGCCTGACTTGAGCATCGGAGAGTCGCCGCCGGGAACCCCTTCCCGGCCCGACTTCTGTGCAAGTTCGCCGGAGCTTCGTACGACTAGCCGGAGATCTACATCATCAAATCGAAGAGCGCCACGTGCCCAGCGTCCGTTTATTCAGCATTCGGACAGGATCAGGTATGAATAGTCCTTAGACCTAAAGTCACTACAGTTTCTTACATAAGGAGTTGTGTACTTTGGTATCGACAAATGTCATCTGTAACAAGGTGGACTATAAAGTCGATCATTGGTATGCAATAAGTTATACAGAGGGATATGAGTGATGTAGATGCGATATATCCCTTTTATATGATGAAAGTGATATTTGTGAACTCCTTGACTAAGTAGGACTATTAAAATGCATGTTCATGGTCAAATAAGTCAATATAAAATATTGAGCTCATTTGGTTAAGTGAGTATACTTGAAGATAAAAAAATACAAAGATTGATAGAAGATGACACAGTCTATGCCTTATTGATCAATCTAGATATCGAGGGTAGAAAGACGAAGTTATACAAAATAATAGACATAAAAAGGTTAGGTCGGATCTAGATATTCTCGTCAATTTGATAACAATGATGCATTACGAGATGCCACTCATTGCTTATGTATCTAAAGTGATTTTAGATATATTGCCAACGCTACGAGAGTCTATTGGGTCACATACAGAGAACATATTGATTTGGAGATGGATATATTTTAGTTTGACTAAAATATAATGGACCTTAAGATTATAGGGTTAAGTCTAATCCGAAGTAGGTTCATTGAGTTAGACTTATATGAATCCAACTATTGGATTATTGGATTGAGTCTAATCTGAATTAGATTCATTGGATTAGGCCCAACCATTAAAGAGGATTAGATTCATTATGATTAATGTCCATTAAAGAGATTAATGGAGAATTAATAAGAGGAAAACGAAAGGGTAAAAATCCTTGGTATTCATTGGATGAATATAAAAGGTTTTTGGCATTGCATTTGGATGAAGAGTTTATGCTTGTTTTCATCCTCCTCTTCTCTTGGCCAAACCACCCAAACTTGCTAGCACAAAGAAGGTGGTTCTTCTCCAAATCTAAGTTTGTGAAACGAACATGGAATGTGTTCGTGTGGATACTGCAACAACTATTTATCTGATAGAGTAGCAAGAACAAGTATACCGTATTCACGTGGATCTCTGGAGGGATCTTTTTTGTTGTTGTATTATGTGTTATTTTTTGCACAAGATCCCTATATCATATACTAGAGGACTCAACGTGAGTCTCAAACTTATTTTATGGTAGAGCCTTTGTCAAAGGATCTGTCAGGTTTCTTTCAGTGGACATTTTCTCAATTTGTATTTCTCTCCTACTTATGATCTCCCTAATCAAGTGATAGTGGCAAAGCACATGTTTAGATCGTTGATGAGACATTGATTTCTTAGCCTATGCAATCACCCCATTGTTGTCATAGTAAACTGGCAAAACTTTAACAATGCTCAAACAACACTAAGTTCAATAACGAACTTCTTGGTTCAAACCGCTTCCTTTGCTAGTTCAAAAGCTGTAATATATTTTGCTTCAGTGGTAGAATCAACAATGATTTCCTATTTGAAACTTTTTCAACTAATTACGTCTCCATTTAAGATAAATATGTATCCAGACTATAACTTGGAGTCATCATTGTCCATCTGAAAGTTGACATCAGTATACCTATATATGACTATATCATCATCTTCAAATATCAAGAATATATCCTTAGTTATTCTCAAGTACTTAAAAATTATCTTGACAGCCACCTAGTGATCCATTCCTGGATTCAATTGATATATGATCGTGATACTCAGAGTATATGATATATTGGGCCTAGTACATAACATAACATACATGATTGATCCTATAGTTGACGTATATGGGATTTGACTCATATGAATACTCTCATCTTGTGTGCTGAGACACATAGAATTTGAAAGGTGAATCCTATGTCTCATGGGAAGAAAAACTTTCTTGGATTCTTCCATACTAAACCGTTTTAGTGCTTTATCTATGTATGTGGACTGTAAAAAATCAAATAACTTTTTCAATTTATCTTTATAGATCTTAATCTAAAAAATATAGGTTATTTCTCCCATATCTTTCATGAAGAACATTTTGGACAATCAAAATTTAATAGACTATTGAACGGATACATCGTTTCCTATAAGTAATATGTTATTAATATATAACACTAGGAACACAAATACACTCCTACTAACCTTTATATATACGCAAGATTTACCTAGATTTTATGAAAAAATAAACTCTTTGATTAATTCACTATTCTGATGTCAGATAATAATATCATCTGTGGTGTAAGTAGCGTTAGTTGTATGTATATATAAAATTATTAATTTATTTATATGTAAATGATCATTTTAAATATATATATTTTTAATTATTAATTATGTATCATAAAATTTTAGAAGTTTTTAATATGATTGTATGATTTTATAATCCAATCTCCGATCTTGATTTTAAATTGATCTTATATAAAATCACGATCCTATAAACTATGATTCTCAATCTTGACTAATATGTGGGGGAAGAAGAACAAGTACACTTGCGATGGGCTCACGCTGGGGCAACAAGGCTCTTGGAGATTCCCTCTGGGAGGGTGTTCGAAGAGGCAGTGGAGGTGACAATTAATGTAGAAGTTTGTGACACTAATGATGCTGTGGAGAACTTTTTGATGGTGTGACAATAATAAATGGGACGAATCATGGGAAGAGGATATTTTTTCTATGTTAGTTTTTCTCCTGAGAGGAAACACGCAAAAGAGAGAGTTTTAATTTGATTTATTTTAGATTTAATTCACCGGTATTAATATTTTTTTTCATGTTATTTTCCTTCACCTTTGCAAAATGAAGCCTAAAGCATTAGATGAGAATCACTGATGCGAATATAATAACTCTCTCTATACTTGATACCCTACTTTATACAAATTATTTTATAACTTAAAATGCATATATAGTAATATACCATACACAAATATACTATCATGTATAGCATTATCTTCCCTAATGATTGTCCACAAACATATTTTCTCATGACAATTAGTCTTTAATCCAATGATTATGTTGGTACAAGGAGTACTAGACTATCAAATTTAAATTTTGATTATGGTAAAAAAAGTTCAAAATTAAGTTATCTTGTAATCTAACAAGTGGGGACTGAGTTTGCAGAAAAGTCCTAAGTGATTTTAGGCGAAAAAAAAGTCCTAGTTGAGGTTAGGTAGGTGGAAAATCTTAGTTGCGGTTAGACAACGAAGTCCTGGTTCGGGGGACTGGGCAAAGCCTTGGTGAGTTGAGGACTTTAGGCAAAATCCTAGAGTCGAGGACTCTATGTGAAAATCCTGGGGGTCGCGGACACAGGGTGGAAGACTGGACGGGTTGTGGAGCGGATGTTCGACATGAAGTCCTGTAGTCTCAAATGCTGAGCAAAAGTCAGACGGTCTAGAGAACCGGTCTGACAAAAGGTAATTTCTCCTGAGAGGAGTAGGTGATGATACATTCCCCGAATAGGGAACAATAAGTGTCGGTCAGACCTAGAATTTTAGTGAAACTCAAAGTCAGGATCAGATAGTCCAGATGCTGTCAAAAGTTAATTATTCTTATATACTGTTATTCTAACTCTATATTGTAGGAAGACTAACATTTTCAGGAAGACTAACATTTTGCAGGGTCAGAATTTGCCTTATTTGGTCGACCAAACGTCTGGATTGGTCAATCAAACCCCAAATAAAAGGATCATATTTCAGCTCGTGATGAGGTTCTGATCGAGGGATTGGTTGACCGAACAGGGAGATTCAGTCAATCGAACGATGAATAAATAGCAAATTGATCAGATTAGATAAGCCAGGGATCATCAATAGATCAATCGACTAAACGGTGGGATCGATCGACCGAACGAAGCCTCTTATCCGAAGCGACAACATCTGGATGGGAAGCTAGGCAGATTTAGAAGGTTTGGTCGATCGAATAGCTGGATCGGTCGACCGATCAACGTCAAGTCAAATAGTGATCCTGATATTAGTGGATCTAGATCATGTTCAACTTGGCTATAAAAAGGGTTCGATTAGCAGCTTCTAAAACAATCATTCAAATCATTCAGAACAACTTTTGCTCTTACACATTGTTCCGGAACGATTCGACAATGCCCAAATGCTGCTCTGACAATCGACAAACAACTCCTAATTCTATTATTGTAGGTAATTTTATTTTATAGCTATTATTGTATTTGAAATTTGTAATCTTGTTCGAGCTATCAGTGATTGTCCAATGAAAGCGATGGAGTAGGAGTCGTCAAACGCTCTGAACCAAATAAAACCAAAAGTGTCAGCATTGCTTTCTCCTTTATTTATTCCGCTGCATTTTACTCCGACTGTTTTCTGAAAAACGAACGTGAAAGTCACAAGCGATATTCACCCCCCTGGGGCTTTCGATCTTACAATTGACATCAGAGCGGGCCCGCTCTGAATCGATACAACTATAGTTCGAACATTCTTTTCATTGTTTTTTCGTCCATTTTTTTGGTAAAAAATAAATTCTTATGTTTTTTTTTCATTTTCAAATTTTTGCCATAAGTCAGAATTAGTCTAATAATCTCTCTTGATAAATTTATCGATTCGTCGAATTTTTTCTCGAAATTGATGCAATACCAGTCGAGCCATTTTTTCTTCTCTCCTTTATACAACACTACTAATCCAAGACTAAGTCTTGGAACAAGTTTTATTATTTTTGTCGTTGCAAGATCTTCACTAAAATGTCCCATCAAGAAGGTTATAGTGTAGGATCGAAAAGCGCTAGAGAGGAGAGGGGGGGGTGAATAGCGTTCGTGGCTAATTCATTTCTTTTCGGAAAACTCAAAGTAAATATGCAGCAGAAAAGTAAAGACATGGAAGCAATGCTAACACTTTTGGTTACTTGGTTTGGAGCCTGTGTCGACTCCTACTCCAAGGCCCGCGATCGTTGATCGCTTTCGGTGGGCAATCACTATAAGTTCGAGAATCTTTACAAGATTAATTACAAGTATATAATTTAAGTGCAGAAAAAATATACTAATAACTAAGAATGAAAAAATCCAGACTTCAGGTCGTCGGAGCAGTGCTACAACTTCTTCGGATCGTTTTGTTAGCAACACATAGAAGAAGTATTACGAGTATGAGTTGCTTTTTGGTATCTGCTTGGACCAACCTTATATAAGTGGTTGAGGGCGCCTCCAACCTCCATAGGAGGCTCCTCCAGCCCCGAGTTAGCTGCGTTGATAAGCTCCGCGGAGTTCGCTACTTATCCACCCGAAGGCCCTCCAAGCTCCATGGAGGGCGCCCTCCATCCAGCGTTCGAGGAGCCTCCCATCTCCTTGGAAGGTGCCTTCGCTCCTTGCTGCGAGACTTTCATTCAGGTCACCCGAGGCACCTCCAAGCTCTATGGAGGACACCTTGGGTATTGTTCATTCGAGGTTTCCTTTGGCCAACTTCATTCCTGCACGGCATATTAGTCTACAAACGAAGTATACCCTACAAAACCAAGTTAGTACAATAATATAAGATAAATATAAGTACTTGACAGTCATTGGACTGTCCAGTTCTGACTTCAGATTTCCTCTGAAAACCCTAGGTCGAACCGACGCCTATTGTTCCCTCACCGGGGAACGCGTCCTCACCTACTCCTCTCAGGAGAGTTTACCTATTGCTAGACCGATCCTCCAGACCGACTAAACTTTTACTTAGCGTCCGAAGCTTCCGATCTTCATGCTGGACATCTGCTCCACGATCCATCCATACTTCCATCCTGTTCGCAACACCAGAATTTCAACCTAGAGTCCTCGACTATAGGATTTTTACCCAAGCCTTCAACCCGCCAAGACTTTCTGCCTAGGGTTACCACCCCCTAGGACCTAGGGTTACCACCCCTTAGGGTTTTCCATCTGCCTAACTACAGCTAGGGCTTTTGCCTAAGAACCCTTAGGACTTTCCTACAATCTCATTTAAACTTGTTAGACAACAAATAATCTTAACTTTGAACCCTTTGTCATTATCAAAACTCAGGTTCAATTATCGGATGCTTCCCGCACATATAATACTATACGCTTGCCCCTTTTCTCTGGCGAGGACTTCGAATACTAGAAAAGTCAGATTATAATCCAAACCAGATTCACATTTTCCACAGAAGACGGAGTACTCATCCCTTGCGACAAGTGGGACGCACCAACAAAGAGGAAGATCAAGGCAGATGCAAAAGCAACATGTACTCTCCAATACAGCCTAACCAAAGATGAGCTGAATCGGATCAGACCATTCAGCATTACAAAGGATCTCTGCCAAAAGTTGATCAAACTTCACGAAGGAACCTTCGACACTAAGGTATGTAAGAAAGATTTGTTATTAAATAAATTACATAACATCAAATAATAGAACGAAGAATCAACAAGTCAACTATATGCTCGAATCCAAGATCTGCTCAATAGACTCCACTCAATTGAACATAAAATGGAGAATCATGATATTATAAGGTATACACTACAAGCCTTTCCTAGCAATACCTTATGAGCATCCATTGTAGATGCCTACAAGATTTCCAAGGATCTTTCAATTATTAGATTAGATGAATTATTTTTCGATTTTGAATTACATAAACAAACTAATGCATGCCCGACCGAGAAAGGTATTGCTTTAGTTACAGACACAAGCAATACTAAGAAATCAAAGCCCAAATTCTGACATAAACCCAAATTCGAATTGGAATTAGAAGACAACAAGGAGATCACTTTTGAACTAGTTAGTCAAGTTCAAAAATTACTAAAGAAGCAAAGGACAAGGAAGGCCCTAAAAGCAACGTGGTCCAAATCATTAGAAGACTCTGAAGAAGAAGAAGAATACGAACAAGTGAGCTTCCTTACTCTACCGATATAAGCTTACGTTGCCGAAACTGAGTCTAAGTCTAAAATTGGCGCTGAATCAGAAATGGAGTCTTAAAGAAGCCATGAATCTCTATCCATTTCCGAAGGGCCAAACAATATTGTAAGTTCTTTGGTTGCTGATACTCAAGTAGATGAATTACAAAACTTAATTTCATATTTCTTAAGAAAGTTGGCCAAATCTAATATCTGGGTCAAGTCACTCTAAAAGAAGGTAACAACCCTTAAGGAAATTACTAACCCAAGTTCTTTGACTGAATAAGTTCTAGATAGAATCTCAACTCAAGTACAACAACTTGAGAAAGAGAATTCCAATTTAAAAACTCACATCAAAGAACTCAAGGACTCATTGGAATGGTTCATTTTGGGTTCTAAGAATCTTGATCTAATTTTTGGAAAACAAAGTGTCGTATACAATTGATCCAGACTCGGATATAAGGCCAAACAAAGGTTCAGATAGTACTTATCTTTAGTAAAATGATCAAATAGAAACCTAGTCCAAGCATGAGTCACTAAGTCTAACTTGGTTAATCAAGTTGAACTTGATCAATATTGGATCCCCAAGGATCAAATCTGTTGGTGCAATTTGCGCTAATGATCTAACTTAGGTTTTGATGAATGACAAGTGGATTAAAGTTAGAGTGTTATATGAGATAATTAGTTTACCAAGTGTGTAGGAGTTGATAGGTCTGAAGGACCTGACACCAGGCTGAAATTCAGCTATGTCCATTGGACCCGATAGGTGGTGAGAAGTCCAAATAGGTCCATGGGACCTGATATCTAGTGGGAAGTCTCGTTGGATCTGTGGGACCTAACAACCAGTCAAAGTCCAGTTGGTTCTGCGAACCTGACAACTAGCAGAAAGACCTAGTGGGTCAAAAGACAGTCAAGAGATTGCAATTAGTAAGAGGTAAGCAACTGGAGGAAAGATCCACTGAGGACGCGTTCCCAGTTGAGGGAACTCTAGGAGTCAGTTCAGCTTAGGTCAGGTCCTGGTCTCGAGGAGACATGATCTAATTACTACTCCTATCATATTAATATTGTACTAACTCTATTATGTAGGATAAATATATTGTTATTTACCTAGACTAACTCTTTTTTGTAGGAATTCAAAGGATGAAAAAAGGGAGTCTGGGCGCCTAGAAAGGATCCGAGCGCTCAGAGTTCGGATGCCCGGACCAGCCTCACTCGGGCGGGCCTCAGGCACCCGGATGGTCTGAGCGCCCTGAGCTGGTCTAGGCACCCGGACCATAAAAGTTATCCTGAATCTGAGTTGGAGCATGACGACTGGCTGAACCCACGTCAACAGTCCAATCACTTGGAAGGGGTTAAGGTGCCTAGAAGTGGATAAAGTTTCAACAAGAGATTGCCAAGTTAGCAATGGTCCAGGCGCCCAGAATGGGCCTATATAAGTGTTAGGACCGATTATGTAGCTAGAGGGGGGGGGGGGTGAATAGCTTGGTGCGCTCGTCTTGCTCTTCGTTGCTTGTTTCTTCAAGATATGCAGCGAAAAATACAAAGAAACAAAATACACAACGCTAACAAGAGGATTTACTTGGTATACACCTCACAAGAGGTGACTAATCCAAGGATCCACACACTCACGCACCCTCCACTATGAAAACACTCCTTTATGGTAACTACTAAAGGCGGAGAAGCCCAACAAGTTCACACTACAAGAAGAAAAGGAAAGGGAACAAAATACAAGCAAAAGCTTACACGTTCGCACAGGAAAAACCCTAACCCTAGATTTCTTCTTCTTTTGTAGATCCGCCTCTTGACTTGGAAATGCCTCCAAGAACCCTCAAGATCTAGCGTGAGAACCGTGGAGAATTGGTTGGAGTCACTGTAGGGATCGGAGATGAAAGCCGTGGAAGTTCTACCGAAGGAATCGAACGCCTGCAGCTAAATACGATGCCAACGGTCGGATTCCGATTGATTGGATTGCTCCCAATCGATCGGGGAGGCTTTGGATCGATCAACCGATTGATCCAGAGCACCTCTGTACTCTCGAGAATTGCCTAGATCGATCAGCTAATCGATCCAGCCTTTATCGGCATAATCGCGACCCCCAATCGATCCACTAATCGATTGGGGGCTCTGGATCGATCGGTTGATCGATCCAGAGCTGTTCTGTGCGATCGCGCACTTCTCCCAATCGATCCACTGATCGATTGGGAGGAGGCTTGTCGCGAAGACTCGCCCAATCGATCATCCGATCGATTGGGCATGAGCCAATCGATCATCCGATCGATTGGGCATGAGCCAATCGATCGCTGATCGATCCAGCTCATGATTTCTCCCAAAATCAAATCTAAAGTCCCTTAAACCAACATCCAGTCAACCATGACCTGTTGGTTCATCATGCCTAGTATCCGGTCACCCTTGACCTGCTAGGACTTGCTCACCAAGTGTCCGGTCAATCCCTTTGATCCACTTGAACTTTCCTCCTCGTGCCAAGTATCCAGTCAATCTCTTTGACCTACTTGGACTTTCCACTTCGTGCCAAGTATCCGGTCAATGCCTTTGACCTACTTGGTCTTTCCAACACCAGATGTCTGATCAGCCTTGATCCATCTGGATTTCCTCATGCCTGGCTTCACTCACCAGGACTTCCTTCTGCCTAGCTTCACTCACTAGGTCTTTCACCTGGCTTTACTCACCAGGATTTCCTTCTGCCTAGCTTCACTCACTAGGTCTTTCACCTGGCTTCACTCACCAGGACTTTCCTTCTGCCTAGCTTCACTCACTAGGACTTTCACCTGACTTCACTCACCAGGATTTCCTTCTGCCTAGCTTCACTCACTAGGTCTTTCACCTGGCTTCACTCACCAGGACTTTCCTTCTGCCTAGCTTCACTCACTAGGTCTTTCCAGTCAAGTATCCAGTCACTCTTGACTTACTCGACTCTTCTTCACAGTCTCCCCATATGAACAATTGCACCTGCAATCTCCATATATTGACTACATGTATTGTTAAACATCAAAACCACAACATCAAGACTCGAGTTTGACTCAATTCAAGCTCAGCCAACACGGTCAACCTTGACCTGGGGAATATTGCACCAACAATCTCCCCCTTTTTAATGTTTGATAATACCTTCTTTAAGTTAGGCTAATCTCATAGCCTCAACCTTCTTCATGCCACTAGGTAATGAAGACGTAAGTCAAACCCTACATTCTCCCCCTAAGGGGGCAAACTCCCTCTTAGATAATGAGGGTCTAACTTAAACTCTTCATTCTCCCCCTATTGGCACACATCAAAAAGAAACTCTCCCCCTAAAGAGTACGCATCCGTTGTTCACAACGTCACTCATTGTGCACAACACGATTCAAATAAAGGTCTCATACCCTTTATTTTCATCAAATGCTCATCCTTGAGCATATACCACTAAACAATGAAGATATTCACTCTCCATTGTATTCCAATTCCCAACTTTGAGCATTCTCACTAAAGAAGGTAAACCACCTTCCAAGGTGTATGAAAAGTATTTTTCATGTCCTTAAAGAGTAACTCTCCCTAAAGACATGCATGAAACTTCTGTCATTGCACCAACAATGACTTGAAATGCCTAAACCTTTAGGAAACCCAAAATTAGAAGTTTTGAGGTTCACAAATTCAATAATGAAATCAAACCTCAACCTAAACCTCTACTTAGTCTTCCTTAACCAATCTATCCTTGTTTTCACCATGAAAACTCCCCTTAAATGTATATAAATGTGTTTTGAGGGGTTAGAAATGATTACCTAGACTAAAGATGGTCCAAAATGTTGAAATCAGACTTTACTAGCCAAAATCAGCATTCCCAATCGATTGGAGTTGGGTCCCAATCGATTGAACCAGCTTGAATCGATCCACTGATCAATTTAGGAGGGCTGGATCATTCATTAGATCGATCCAAGAAGCTTCTGTTCGCGAGAAGCTTGCTCTCAATCGATTGGCTGATCGATTGAGGTACTTCAATCGATCGAGTGATCGATTGAATGCTTGATAGTTCTGAACTTTAATTGCAGTGAATTTCAGAAACTCTCCAAAAATTCTACAAAATTCTAAAAATCATAAAAAAAACATTGTAGACATTATTTAGGGCATATAGTATCATGGAAAAATAATTTTCTAAGAAAATACTTCATATTTTCCAAGATTGACACAAACTAGAAAACTTGTAAAAACTTTAGTGTTTTCTCCTAGTTTGTGCTCAACTATTCAATGATGATTACTATCAAAAGATAGCCTTCACCAAGGTTTTCCAAAAGCATTTTAAAATGATTTTCAAAACCAATATCCAACCATGTTCCTTGGGCTCAATGCATATGACTTGTACATTAACTTTCCCAATGATTGGAAACCACATAACTATGTGTTTTGATGAACTTAAAAACTCACAAGAATGCACTAAATCAACATCTTGAGTTTTGTTCATCATTCTAACATCTCACTTGTATTTAATGTGTATGAAACCACATACAAGTCACCTTATAGTTCTTTTGTGAGATGAAAAGTTTGATTTTGCCCTAATCTAGAGATCATGCATATCTACCTAGGCATTTTGATGTTATGAACATCCACCAAGGATGTTATTTGTTAATAAATGTCATTTGTCCTTAAGTTGCAAGGAATTAAAATAATACATGATATGTTATGGCATACATCAAAAAGACATAATTTTCCAAAAGAAAATATCCTATAACTATATGATGTATGTATGACATGACATGGTATTTTTGTGATTTTCATAATAAAATATGAATGTAAAAATAAATATGATGTCATGACATATAATGGGCAAACAATCATGGCAAGTTTTAGCATAAATAAAATACCTAAATTACCTATCTAAGTATCCTTAATCCTTAGCTAAATTAAAATTTTACCCTAGATTGCCCACTATTTCCCAAGAAAATGTCAAAACTCAATTTTGATATTTCTTTTGATTTTCCTAATTTTGTGCCAATTTAAATTAAGCATATTCCTCAAATTTTGACACAAATTACTCTTTTAAAGAGTAACAAATTAAAATAAGGCTTAGACTTGCCTTTAACTTCCCAATAAAATGTCAACATCCCAACTTGACATTTCTTTAGACTTGATTTCTTGTGCCAATAAAATTTATATCCAAAAACTCAAATTTTTGGCACATCTTACTCTTTCCAAGAGTAAGCCATTAATCCTTATCATTTTCAAAGGTTAACAATAACCTTGAAAATGCTCTTAGAGTGTCAACTTTATCATGATTGGGTTAACTACCCTTTCAATTAGAGTTGACACTCTCTAACTCATCTATGGGGTAGAGAAAATGCTCCTAGGAACCCAAAACCTATTGGTGCTCCTTGGATGCTCTAGGTACTCGCTAGGGATAACTTCCCTAGATACCTTCCTAGTGACCTTGTTAGGCTTCTTAGAAGCCTTGGTCACACTTTCTAGGCCAACCCTAGGGATTTCTTCCCTTGTGACTTTTTTAGTGACTTTCTTGGACTTCTTAGAAGTCTTAGTCACATTTGTTGCAAAAATACTCTTAGGGATTACTTCCCTAGTATTTTTGACTTGACCATTTGACGTAGGGTTGGTTCCATAACTATACGGAACCCTATGGTAAGAAATTACATCCTTCTTAGCCTTAGGTTTGTGTCCCAAACCTCTATGGTCATTGGATGACTTTTGTACTTCTAGACCTAGGCTATGCTCATTTTGCCCTTTTAGGATATTTTTCATCTTTTTTAGGGTCTTTTCTAATTTATCAAGTCTTGACCTTGTTGGAGTGTATACTGAAAGCCTAAGCTTTTGTAAACGTTTGTCTTGAATAAAGAATCACATTTGGTCAAATTGTCTACATTTAGTTGTAGTTGTTCAATTAATTTATACTGTAGATAACATAGTATGTGGTGTCACATACAGAAGATAATGTTATCAGTACCTTATAAATTATAAACAGTAGCTCACGACCAAAATGGAAAGGAACAAACCATTAGAAGGTCGTAGTGTAATTAGGTATCAGTTTATCTTGACTGTATAATTACACTAGTACACTTAGAGTGTATTGAGTAGGACCATTTGAGGTCGTTTCTTTTATACTGACTTTATAAAGAAACAAAGACCTCGGTTATTATGGAAGTGTGTGCTCTTAATCCTGATATAATAACAAGCACATATATTTGATATTTATTTCTTTAATTTATCAATGAGTGAGATTTAGTTCGATGAATCAATAAGCCCGATAAGTTGGGAAATGGTATCACTTATAGTGTGTGTTGTTGATTATAGAAGGAAACTGTGTCCTAGAGATACTAGGTTGATAATGTCCTCAAGAGGAGCTCATAAAGATTGTCATGTTAAACCCTGCAGGTGGACTTAGTCCGACATGATAATAAGGTTGAGTGGTACTACTCTTGGACTTAGATATTAATTAAATGAGTTGTCAGTAACTCACTTAATTAGTGGACATTCGATATCTTAAACACAGGGAGACTAACACACTCATAATAAGAAGGAGCCCAAAAATATAATTTGGGATTGGTGCGGTAGTTCAATGATAGTTCTCTAGTGGAATGAATTATCATTGATAAAATTAAGTTGTGTGTTCGGGGCGAACACGGGATGCTTAATTTTATCGGGAGACCAAAACCAATTCCTCCTCTCGGTCCCTATCGTAGCCTCTTATTTATAGAGTTCTATACCCACCTATACCCACCTTCTATACCCACCCAATAGGGGCCGGCCAAGCTAGCTTGGGAACAAGCTAGGGCGGCCTAGGTATAAAATTGGGTGGCGGCCCTAGCTTGAACCCAGCTAAGTGGCCAAATTAAATAAAAATAAATTTAATTTTAATTTTTATTATTATGTGGAAGATATAATTTAAAGAGAATTAAAATTAAAATATCTCTCTTGTAAAAGATCTACAAAAGATTAAAGAAAGAGATTAGATCTCTTTCCTTATTTGTAGATTGGAGAGATGTTTTATTTTCTCTTTAAAAATTATTCACATGTTGATAAAATTAAAATTATAGAAATTTCCTTTTATCAACCATGAAGAGATTTCAAAGAGAAATTTTATTTTTTAAAATTTTCGGAAACAAATTAGGAAGTTTTAATTGTTGATTAAAACTTGTCTAATTTTTTCCTTCATTGATGTGGCCGGCCATTGGTTTTAATTTGGGAAATTTTATTTTATTTTTCTCAATAAAATCATGTCAAGGAAATTGAGGAAATTTTATTGTAATTAAATTTCCTAATTTGCCTAGGCCAAGGAATATAAAAGAAGGGGTGAGGGTGCCTTCATGTGACACAACCTCTATTATTTTCTCTTCCTCTTTTGTTCCTTGGTGTGGCCGGCCATCCTCTCCCTCTCTTCCTCTTGTGGTGGCCCAACCTCTCTCCCTTCCTTGGAGCTCTTGTGGTGGCCGGATACTACTTGGAGAAGAAGAAGAAGAAGGAGAGAAAGCTAGCATCTCTTAGAGCTTGGTTAGTATTTTGGTTTTCTTCTTTGGTGAAGTTCTTCCTTTGTGGCCGAACCTTGCTTGGAGGAGAAGAAGGTGGTTGGTGGTTTCTCATCTCAGTAGATCGTTGCCCACACAACGTCCGAGGTTAGAAGAGGAATACGGTAGAAGATCAAGAGGTTTTTCTACAAGGTATAACTAGTAATTTTTATTTCCGCATCATGCTAGTTATTTATGGAAATAATACCAAATACAAGAGGCTTACGTTCTAGAATTTCGAATATGTTTTTTCGATGTTGTGTTCTTTTGTTTTTTTCTTTTCCTTGTGATTTGATTGTTCTCTTTGGTTAACCTAAAGTTATTTTAGGAAATTAAATATTAGCTTTCTATAAAAGGTTTTGTCTAGTCGGTGGTGGTTGCTCCCATATCCAAGAAGGCCATGTGCCTCGTCACGTCGATATTGGGAACCAATTATGGAAATTAATATTTAATGGAATTAATAACTTAAGGAGACTTGGGTCGAACGTGTAAAGTTTCGCAGGAGATCCAAGTCAAAACCTAAAAGAACAAATAGATTAAGTTTTGGATCAAACGTGTTAAGTTCATGAGCGATCCAAAATTTAATTTAAAAGAACACATGGTAGCTAGGAAAGGTTCAGATCTTTGTACAAAATTTTTATGCAGTGGAACCTATAGGTTCCGAGTAGCAACTAACAATTGGTATCGAGCTAGGGTTTTGCCTGTGTATTTGGTATTTAGTTTAATTATGCACATGTCATACATAATTTAGGCGGAGTTAATAGTAGGATGTGCTAACTTTCTGGATGCAGGATCCAACTATTATGGCTTTTAGTTATTATGTGTGTGATTGGACCCTTGGACATGTCAAGGGCATTTAAATGTGTGTGCATGATTGTATTCAAATACAGCAGGAGCTGTATTTAGTTTTATTAGGATTTTATTTTTGATCTAGATACATGTACATTCCTTTTATGGAATATAGGATCAAAATGTAAAATTCTATTTATGTCATGGATCGAATCTTGCAAAGCGTGGAACCTTCTAAGGACCGGAGGCGCAGCGGAACAAGGAGCAAGATGGATGCGACACTAGACCCGGTGGCGGTGGCCAAATATGGCAGCAGCTTGGGATGACAACACGGAGGACAACTAGAGATAAAAGCCATAATAGTTGAAAATTAGTTTCTCTATTGCTTTTATATTATTTTGTGTGCATGTTAGTTTACAAGTAAAGTAGGCTAGCATAGTTAAAATTCCTCATTTATAAATAACTAAGTGGGAGAGGGATTTTTAAATAAATCCCATGGTCTCCATTATTGGTTTGTAAGTGATGCAAACAAGCTTGCGCGTTGGCTCGAGTGCCTTCCTCCATAACGGATGAGCTTGTTTGCGGATCACTAGAACAGACTTCCATTTTGGATGACTATAGGAAGTTAATTAAGAGCGTGTGATCTTCCCCAACGGAAGGGCATAATCTTATTAATGGACTTAGTGTCAAGTAATGGTATACACTTAGACACATCTAATAGTATCCTCCCAACGGAGTCACTGCTATTATTTGTGTGACCAAATGATACCAACTATTAATTTTATTTGTCAAAAGTTAGGTTGACAAGATAATAAAATTAATGGGTTAAAACCCTCCTTTTACAAATGTTGAATTTGTATACATCCACACTAACGTGGCATACAAAATTCACGGTGTTATGAGGTTTGGTTAATTTAAAATAGTATTGTTTGAGGAATCAATATTATTCTAAATTTAGAGTTCGACCAAAAGTTATTTGTGATTCTTAGGATGTCTTTCAACCTTGTCCATCATACTTCAACAGAATAGACTTATTGGACCAAACTACATAGATTGGAAAAGAAACCGGACATTGTTCTTACTTTGAAAGCTTAAAATGACTTTCGACCCACTGCCCATCATACTTTGGTGAATCTACCAAGAGGAGATTGAATATCATAGGAAATGGGTAAGAGCATGAGATGGAGCGGTGTTACATTTTGGCTTCAATGTCAAATGTATTGCAACACCGACATCAAGATTTACCAACGACCTATGATATTATGAACAATCTCAAGGAACTCTTTGGTCATCAGGATAGGGCTTCTAGGAAGAAGCCATGAGAAAGATAATGACGACCACCATGCAAGAGGGTACTCCAAGAGGATCATATCCTAAAGATGATGGCTTATCCGAAGATAGAGATCCTTGGAGGAGAAATTGATGGGAAACCCGGATCGATATGATCCTCCAAACGCTACCTAGAAGTTTTAAGCGTTCCTTTGAACTATAATATGAATAAGAGGGTTTATTCATTAGCGGAACTACTGTCAGAACTTCACAGCTGAAGGATTATTTCGTCACAATGCTCAAATTCACTATCTTGAAAATGGTTCTACTTCTAAACCGAAAGGAAGAAGAAGAAGAAACAAAATTTGTTCAGAAAGAAAGTGAATAAATCTCAGTGTACGGATTTAAAGTGGAATGAAGAAGAAGAAGGGCAAGTGCTTCATCTGCAAGATTGGAAGGCGGAATGTCCTCGTAAGAACCAAAACAAAGGTATATCTCATACTCTAGTTGTTGAAACATGTTTAGCGGTGTTATCTACCAGACCTGGTGTGTAGATAGGGAGCCATTGATCATGTCTGCAATTCCTTGCAGGGGTTCCAGGAAACCCGACGACTATCTGAAGGAGAAATTACCGTCTACATGGGCAATGCTACTAAGGTGGCAGCTGTTGCAGTGGGAGACGTCTACTTATCTTTTAGTAGAAATAGAAATTTGATTTTAAGAAATTGTCTTTATGTACCCAGTTTTAGAAAGAATTTAATTTCAGTTTCTAAACTGTTTTTAGATGGATATTCAGTTTCTTTCAGTAACGATGTAGTTATTAAAAAAAATAAAGTGATTATCTGTTCTGGTGCATTAGTTGGCAATTTGTATACTTTAAATCCAATTTCTTCCACAAAGCAAAATATGGAAATTTATAACTCATCTTCTAACTCTAATAAGAGAAAAGAACCTTCGGAAATGAACCAAGCATATCTTTGGCATCTAAGGCTTGGTCATATTAACTTAAGTAGGATTCAGAGGCTTATAGCCGATGGACTTTTGAGTTCATTTGAGTTGGAAAATTTTCCAACTTATGAATCTTGCTTGGAAAGTAAAATGACCAAGAGGCCGTTCAAGGCCAAGGGGTATAGAGCCAAAGAAGTGTTAGAGTTGGTTCACTCTGATTTGTGTGGTCCTATGTCTGTCCAGGCAAGAGGGGGTTTTGAATATTTTGTCTCTTTCATAGACGATTATTCAAGATATGGATATATTTACCTAATGCGCCGCAAGTCCGAGTGCTTTGATAAGTTCAAAGAATACAAGGCTGATGTGGAGAAATGACTAGGTAAAAGTATCAAGACACTACGGTCAGATCGTGGTGGCGAATACCTCTTAGGAGAGTTTAGGAATTACTTATCAGAGGCCGGGATTCAATGCACCTGGAACACCCCAACAGAATGGTGTAGCAGAGCGAAGGAATAGGACTCTTATGGAGATGGTTAGATCAATGATGAGTTATTGAGATCACAAATTTGTTTTGGGGATATGCTCTGAAACAGATATATTACGAACTTAGTACCTTCTAAATCAGTTTCTTCTATTCCCACATTGTGGAATGGGCGTAAAGCCGATCTAAGACATATTCGGATTTGGGGTAGTCCGGCACATGTCTGAAAACCAGATCTTGATAAGTTAGAATCCCGTATGAAGTTGGCGTGTTTGTAGGATATCCCAAAGGAACGAAGGTGGTTTATTTTATAGTCCTAAAGATCGGAAGGTCATTGTTAGCACCAATGCCCGGTTTTAGAAGAAGACTATATAATGGATCACAAGCCCCAGTAGCAAAGTTGTTTTAGAAGAACTTAGAGGACATGTCTACTTCAGTTACCAACGATACAAGATGAAGTACCACAAGAGGCGCAACACGTGTCACACATGATACACAACCACAGACGATGCCTCGTCGTAGTGGGAGGGTTGTCGAGCGACTGAAAGATTCATGTTTTGGGAGAGTCTTGGACTTGATCCGGTAAACATGAACCTGATCCGAACATATGACAAGCACTCCAAGATATAGATCCGGATCTTGGCAAAGGCAATGAATTCGAAATAGAGTCTATGTA
This sequence comes from Zingiber officinale, assembly GCF_018446385.1. Lineage (NCBI taxonomy): Eukaryota > Viridiplantae > Streptophyta > Magnoliopsida > Zingiberales > Zingiberaceae > Zingiber > Zingiber officinale. The sequence goes on from NC_055994.1 coordinate 140,744,787, forward strand.
CTCTAATAAAGTCTCGGAGCTTGTAGAACCACGATGGTATAAAAGCCGTTGGATGCAAGTGGATCTACAAAGGAAAGAGAGACGGACGGGAAGGTAGAGACCTTCAAAGCTAGGCTTGTTGCGAAGGGTACACTCGAAAAGAGAATCGATTATGAGAAACCTTTTCACGGTAGCCATGCTTAAGTCTATCGGATACTCTTATCCATTGCTACTCATATGGATTATGAGATTTGGCAAATGGATGTCAAAACAGCTTTCCTTAATGGAAGTCTTGAAGAGAACATTCATATGAAGCAACCGAAGGGTTCATTGAAAAGGCAAAGAGCATCTAGTGTGCAAGCTCAATCGGTCCATTTATGGTCAAAAGCTTCAGGTCTTGGAACATCCGGTTTAATGAAGTAATCCATCGTATGGATTTATTCAGTGTCGGATGAGTCTTGTATATACAAAAAAATGGAAGCGTGGTGGTATTTCTTGTACTATCGTAGATGATATTTTATTAATTGACAACAATGTCAAGGTATTATCAGATGTAAGGTATGGTTGTCCAAACAATTTGATATGAAGGACTTAGGAGGTGTGCACACATTCTTGGGATCAAGTGATAAGGGATCGCAAAAGAATGTTGTGTCCGTCCCAAGCTTCATATATAGACACAATCCTTGCTCGTTTTAGTATGGATTATTCGAAAGGTTTCTTACCTTTTAGGCATGGAATAGCTCTATCTAAAGAGATGTCTCCGAAGACATCAAAGGAGATAGAAGACATGAAAGCGGTTCCTTATGCTTCGGTGTAGGAAGCCTAATGTATGCAATCTATGTACGAGACGATATACATTTTCTTTGTGGGCATGGTCGTGAGATAGCGAGTAACCTCGGATAAGGACATTGGATGCGGTAAAGCATATATTAAAGTACCTAAGAAGGACAAGAGATTATATGCTAGTTTACAGGGCATATGCTTACATGGATTTTGATTTCCAATCGGATAGGGATAACGGTAAGTCTACATCGGCTATGTGTTTACTTTAAGAGGTGGAGCCATTTCATGGAGGAGTGTTAAGTTTTGGACTCAACCATGGAAGCGAGTATGTGACCTCGAGGCTAAAGAAGCAGTATGGCTCAGGAACTTTCTAATGGACTTAGATGTGATTCCTGGTTTGCCCAAAATCATCACAATTTATTGTGATAATAGCGGTGCAGTTGCAAACTCGAAGGAACCACGAGCTCATAAGGCAAGTAAACATATAGAGCGCAAGTACCACCTGATACGAGATATCGTGAAGCGAGGAGAAGTTGTCATCGCCAAGATTGCATCAGCGGATAATCTGGCAGATCCTTTCACTAAGGCCCTTCCGGCAAAAGCTTTTGATCGGCATGTGGAGGGAATGGGAATCAGATGTATGGTAGAAGATATGACAGCTTAGTCATTAGTATAAGTGGGAGATTGTTGGAGTGTATATTGAAAGCCTAAGCTTTTGTAAACGTTTGTCTTGAATAAAGAATCACATTTGGTCAAATTGTCTACATTTAGTTGTAGTTGTTCAATTAATTTATACTGTAGATAACATAGTATGTGGTGTCACATACAGAAGATAATGTTATCAGTACCTTATAAATTATAAACAGTAGCTCACGACCAAAATGGAAAGGAACAAACCATTAGAAGGTCGTAGTGTAATTAGGTATCAGTTTATCTTGACTGTATAATTACACTAGTACACTTAGAGTGTATTGAGTAGGACCATTTGAGGTCGTTTCTTTTATACTGACTTTATAAAGAAACAAAGACCTCAGTTATTATGGAAGTGTGTGCTCTTAATCCTAATATAATAACAAGCACATATATTTGATATTTATTTCTTTAATTTATCAATGGGTGAGATTTAGTTCGATGAATCAATAAACCCGATAAGTTGGGAAATGGTATCACTTATAGTGTGTGTTGTTGATTATAGAAGGAAACTGTGTCCTAGAGATACTAGGTTGATAATGTCCCCAAGAGGAGCTCATAAAGATTGTCATGTTAAACCCTGCAGGTGGACTTAGTCCGACATGATAATAAGGTTGAGTGGTACTACTCTTGGACTTAGATATTAATTAAATGAGTTGTCAGTAACTCACTTAATTAGTGGACATTCGATATCTTAAACACAGGGAGACTAACACACTCATAATAAGAAGGAGCCCAAAAATATAATTTGGGATTGGTGCGGTAGTTCAATGATAGTTCTCTAGTGGAATGAATTATCATTGATAAAATTAAGTTGTGTGTTCGGGGCGAACACGGGATGCTTAATTTTATCGGGAGACCAAAACCAATTCCTCCTCTCGGTCCCTATCGTAGCCTCTTATTTATAGAGTTCTATACCCACCTATACCCACCTTCATACCCATGGTAGGCCAAGCTAGCTTGGGAACAAGCTAGGGTCGGCCTAGGTATAAATTGGGTGGCCGGCCTAGCTTGAACCCAAGCTAGTAGGACCGCCAAATTAAATTAAAAAGAAATTTAATTTTAATTTTTATTATTATGTGGAAGATATAATTTAAAGAAATTAAAATTAAAATATCTCTCTTGTAAAAGATCTACAAAGATTAAAGAAAGAGATTAGATCTCTTTCCTTATTTGTAGATTGGAGAGATGTTTTATTTTCTCTTTAAAATTATTCACATGTTGATAAAATTAAAATTATAGAAATTTCCTTTATCAACCATGAAGAGATTTTTAAAGAGAAATTTTATTTTTAAAATTTCGGAAACAAATTAGGAAGTTTTAATTGTTGATTAAAACTTGTCTAATTTTTCCATTGATGTGGTCGACCATTGGTTTTAATTTAGGAAATTTTATTTTATTTTTCTCAATTAAATCATGTCAAGGAAATTAAGGAAATTTTATTGTAATTAAATTTCCTAATTTGCCTAGGCCAAGGAATATAAAAGAAGGGGTGGGGGTGCCTTCATGAGGCGAACCTCAATTATTTCTCTCCCTCTTTTGTTCCTTGGTGTGGCCGGCCATCATCATCCTCTCCCTCTCTTCCTCTTGTGGTGGCCGAACCTCTCTCTCCCCTTGGAGCTCTCGTGGTGGCCGGATACTACTTGGAGAAGAAGAAGAAGAAGGAGAGAAAGCTAGCATCTCTTGGAGCTTGGTTGGTGTTTTGATTTTCTTCCTTGGTGAAGCTTCCTTATTGTGGCCGAACCTAGCTTGGAGGAGAAGAAGGTGGTTGGTGGTTTCTCATCTCGGAAGATCGTTGCCCACACAACGTCCGAGGTTAGAAGAGGAATACGGTAGAAGATCAAGAGGTCTTTCTAGAAGGTATAACTAGTAATTTTTATTTCCGCATCATGCTAGTTATTTATGGAAATAATACCAAATACAAGAGGCTTACGTTCTAGAATTTCGAATATGTTTTTTCGATGTTGTGTTCTTTTGTTTTTTTCTTTTCCTTGTGATTTGATTGTTCTCTTTGGTTAACCTAAAGTTATTTTAGGAAATTAAATATTAGCTTTCTATAAAAGGTTTTGTCTAGTCGGTGGTGGTTGCTCCCATATCCAAGAAGGCCATGTGCCTCGTCACGTTAGTACTGGGAACCAATTATGGAAATTAATATTTAATGGAATTAATAACTTAAGGAGACTTGGGTCGAACGTGTAAAGTTCCGCAGGAGATCCAAGTCAAAACCTAAAAGAACAAATAGATTAAGTTTTGGATCAAACGTGTTAAGTTCCGCAGGCGATCCAAAATTTAATTTAAAAGAACACATGGTAGCTAGGAAAAGGTTCAGATCTTTGTACAAAATTTTTGTACAGTGGAACCTATAGGTTTTCCGAGTAGCAACCAACATACCTCAAGACTTAATTTTCCACCATTAAGTCCTTAGCTTTAGGTTTTTCATTAACACCATGAGCATTTTTATTTCTAGACCTATAACTAAAATTCTCAATTTCCTTGTCTAGATTTTTATCTACCTTTCTAAACCTAGGTGTGGTAGTTTTAGCATGTAGAGCCACATGTTTTTCTTTAAAGCTCTCATGCTTTCTATTTTTATGATAAATAGCATTAAAATGATAAAAATTTGACCTAGCATGCTTTTTACCATTATTTAAAGGAGTAGGCTCAATAAATGATACATTTCTTTTTACCTTGGAGGCTCCCCCTTGAGTTGTGCTTCCTCCATGAGCCTTGATCGCTTTCTTCCCCTTGGGACATTGACTTCGATAATGTTTCTTTTGATTGCAAGAGAAGCACACAATGTGCTCCTTGCTCTTCTTTGTTCCGGGGATGGTCTCTTTGGGCTTCTCCTTGCCCTTTGGTGCCACTTGGCTCATTTTCTTGGCCAATTTAGGGCATTTGCTCTTATAATGCCCATGCTCCCTGCACTCAAAACATATGATATGATTTTTATTTTTAATTGAATTAGTTATACCTTCATGTGTAGGGATGGCATCTTCTCCTTTTGATCCGGATGTAGAGGCTTCTTCTTGATCCGATAATGATGCTCCTCCAATAGATTCGACTCGACTTGTGGAGATGGATGCTTCTTCATCCTCTTCTTCTCTTGACCCAGATGTGGAGACTTTTCCTTCTTCTTGATCTGGTGTCGTCGAAAATTGCTCCCCCTCAATCCTAGAGGTGGAGGCTTCTTCATCTTCATCTTGTACATGGAACAAGGAGTATGCCCTCTCCTTGCCCTCTTCATTGCATTCCTTTGAAGATGAGGCTTCTTGGACTTCTTCTTCTTTGGATGTTGAGCATCTCTCAACTTCAGAGTCCTCTTCCTCTTGATCTTGATCCAATGAGTCACCCTCTTTGGATTCTTCTCGGATTGGCACAATGGAGGGGATCTTATGAATCTTTGCCAACTTGCTCCATAGCTCCTTGGCATCTTTGAATTCTCCGATTTGAGCCAAAATATTGCTTGGCAATAAATTGACCAATAGCTTGGTCACTTTATCATTTGCCTTGCTCCTTTGAATTTGCTCTTGACTCCATTTGCTTTTCTTGAGAGGCTTGCCCTTTTGTTGGAGCTTCAAAGCCTTCCATAAGAACAAACCATTGTTCTATCTCCATCATCAAGAAATTCTCAATCTTTGATTTCCAAAGATCGAAGCTTGTTGAAGTAAATGATGGAGGCACCCTTGTATCGAATCCAAGTCCGTCTTGGAATTCCATTGAAGTTGAGCTTGATAAAATCTTTGACTTGAAAATTTTGCTCCAACTTCTTCACTCTCTAGCTCTTTTCCCTTTCCGGCGATGATTCTGGTGAAGAGCAACCTTGCTCTGATACCACTTGTTGGGACTGATTATGTAGCTAGAGGGGGGGGGTGAATAGCTCGGTGCGCTCGTCTTGCTCTTCGTTGCTTGTTTCTTCAAGATATGCAGCGAAAAATACAAAGAAACAAAATACACAACGCTAACAAGAGGATTTACTTGGTATCCACCTCACAAGAGGTGACTAATCTAAGGATCCACACACTCACGCACCCTCCACTATGAAAATACTCTTTTATGGTAACTACCAAAGGCGGAGAAGCCCTACAAGTTCACACTACAAGAAGAAAAGGAAAGGGAACAAAATACAAGCAAAAGCTTACACGTTCGCACAGGAAAAACCCTAACCCTAGATTTCTTCTTCTTTTGTAGATTTGCCTCTTGACTTGGAAATATCTCCAAGAACTCTCAAGATCTGGCATGAGAACTGTGGAGAATTGGCTGGAGTCGCTGTAAGGATCGGAGATGAAAGTCGTGGAAGTTCTACCGAAGGAATCGAACGCCTGCAGCTAAATACGATGCCAACGGTCGGATTTCGATCGATTGGATTGCTTCCAATCGATCGGGGAGGCTTTGGATCGATCAACCGATCGATCCAGAGCGCCTCTGTGCTCTCAGGAATTGCCTGGATCGATCAGCTGATCGATCCAGCCTTTATCGCGCATAATTGTGACCCCAAATCGATCCACTGATCGATTGGGGGCTCTGGATCGATCGGTTGATCGATCCAGAGCTGTTCTGTGCGATCGCGCACTTCTCCCAATCGATCCACTGATCGATTGGGAGGAGGCTTGTCGTGAAGACTCGCCCAATCGATCAGCCGATCGATTGGGCATGAGCCAATTGATCGGCTGATCGATCCAGCTCATGTTTTCTCCCAAAATCAAATCTAAAGTCCCTTAAACCAACATTCAGTCAACCATGACCTGTTGGTTCATCGTGCCTAGCATCCGGTCACCCTTGATCTGCTAGGACTTGCTCACCAAGTGTTCGGTCAATCCCTTTGACCCACTTGGACTTTCCTCCTTATACCAAGTATCCAGTCAATCCCTTTGACCTACTTGGACTTTCCACTTTGTGCCAAGTATCCGATCAATGCCTTTGACCTACTTGGTCTTTCCAACACCAGATGTCTGATCAGCCTTGATCCATCTGGATTTCCTCGTGCCTGGCTTCACTCACCAAGACTTCCTTCTGCCTAGCTTCACTCACTAGGTCTTTCACCTGGCTTCACTCACCAGAATTTCCTTCTGCCTAGCTTCACTCACTAGGTCTTTCACCTGGCTTCACTCACCAGGACTTTCCTTCTGCCTAGCTTCACTCACTAGGACTTTCACCTGACTTCACTCACCAGGATTTCCTTCTGCCTAGCTTCACTCACTAGGTCTTTCACCAGCCTTCACTCACCAAGACTTTCCTTCTGCCTAGCTTCACTCACTAGGTCTTTCCAGTCAAGTATCCAGTCACTCTTGACCTACTCGACTCTTCTTCACAGTCTCCCGATATGAACAATTGTACCTGCAATCTCCATATATTGACTACATGTATTGTCAAACATCGAAACCACAACATCAAGACTCGAGCTTGACTCAATTCAAGCTCAGTCAACATGGTCAACCTTGACCTGGGGAATATTGCACCAACAATAAGGGTCTTCGACTAGCAACTTCAAAACGTCATCTTCTATGGCTTTCATTCTTGTGTGGTGCTCCAGAAAAGCTCCTACGACACTGTAAAGCTCCTCCGACAACCGACGATCAAAATCTATTTATTTTCTCTGTTGTCGGTAATATTTTTTATAGTTATTTTATTTAAATTTTGTAATCATCCAAACTATTAGTGGATTGTCCAACGAAAGCACTCGACGAGTGTGGGCCTTGGAGTAGGAGTCGTCGAAGGCTTCGAACCAAGTAAAAAACTACTTGTATTAGCGCTTGGTTTTTTCCTTCTCCATATTCTTTATTCCGCTACGTAACTCATTTTAATTCAAAATTTTCGATGATCGCTATTCACCCCCCTTCTAGTGACCTTACAATCCTACAAGTGGTATCAGAGTGAGGTCACTCTGATTTGATGAAACCCTCCAAATTTTTTCTTCATTGAAAAATTCTCATTTTTTCCATTTTTAAATTTTCACCGTTGGTAAGAATAGGCAAAATATCTCATTTGGTAAAATTTGTCATAATATTTTATTATTATTATATTATTATATTATTATTATTTTATTAATTTTTTCAAAATTGGCGAAACATCCTCATTTCTTTATCTTCCACGTTACTTACCCCAAGATAAAATCTTGGAAATTGCTTTTGTCTATATTTTTTGCAAGTATACCAATGTCTCATCAACAAGGAAAAAGCATCCACGAACCACCTCCATATGAGATGTACAAGAGACACGAATTCAATCTGTGGAGGATGTAGATGGAAAGATTCAACCTTATGAATGACTTTGGTGATGGCATGACACTGAGACGATCAATCCAAAACACAGAAGCCAACAAAAAGGTAATAAATTCAATTATAAAATTATTACCTAATGAAATCACATGCAGAATTGGAGAACACCAAGATGCCTATGAGTTCTGGACTCGTCTGACCAAGCTTCACGAGTAGTTGATGGAGCTAGAGGATCAAGTCAAAAGTGAATCCAAACTCAAGTCCAACTCAACAGAAAAGCCTACTCAATTAGCGCTTGAGCTAAGCCCAATTTACCAAAATACTCCTAAGTAGTGATTTACATAATATACATGATAAATTAGATATTATTTTTTGTAATAAATTAGATAATGTTTTGCATGACAAATTATATTTAAAAATTTTAAATAAAACAAAAATTTTAATTAATAATTCAGAAAATAAAACTATTAATTTTTTAAAAAATAATTATTTTAGAAAATTATGAAACTTTAGATCTAATAAATTTAACAAATTCAAATTTAAATAAAGTAATTAATAATAATTTAATTAAATTCAAACCTTAATATAAACTTAAAACCTAAAGATAAAATTAATATATTTCTTAATAAAGTATTTTGTAATCTAGATCTATAAATTTCTACCCAAAATAATAATTTAAATATCAAAGATAATTCAATTAATTCAAAATTAAATAAAAATTTAAATTGTAAGGATAAATCTATAGATAGAATTAATTTAATAAAACCAAAACTAAATTATACTAATTTAAAATCAATAAATAATAAAAAGCCAAATATTAAAGATAAATCTTTAAAGAAAAATAATTTAACTAATTTAAAATTAAAAAATAGTAAAAATTTAAATATTAAATATAATCAATTAAACAAAGATAATTCAAATAATTTAATATATTTAAAATTAAAAGACAATTTAATTTTTAAGGACAATCTAACCAACTTAATTAATTCAAAATTAAAAACTAAAATTAAACGTAAATTACAAATAATTAAACCTTGGCTAAAACTTAATTAATTTTAATTAAAACATAACTAAAGTTCAATAATTCAAGGGGAGACATTAAATTAGTTGGTACCTTTAAAACAATAGTTACTCGGCTATGTAATTAATGATTAATTTAATTAAGGACAAAAGTTTAATTTGGCAAACAATATTGGAGAAGTTTTGGATGATAGTAGGTTAGGGAAACTCTATCTATGAATGTCTAGGAAAATATGACTTCGACTTGGTGCATTTGACTTAGTGGAACTAACTAAAGGTGCCCCTTACCAATCATAGCTGTAGAACCGTTAATTTCGGTTGGGCCTGTAGGATTGGCCCACCCCGCCAAACAATTTAAGTGGGTTGGGTTAGAATTTTATCAACCCAAGCCTGCCGTGGGTCGACCCGCTTAGGCACGCGACTAGGGCTGTAAATGAACCAAGCGTTCGTGAACAAGCTTGGTGTTTGGCTTGGTAAGAGCTTGTTTATGTTCGTTCATTATACATAAGATTAATTAAACAAACAAGCTTGAACAGCTCGTTAAGCTAAACAAACAAGCTTGAACACATATGTGTTCAGCTCGTTAACGTTCGTGAACAATGTTCATGAACAACGTTCGTGAACAATGTTCATGAACAACATTCGTGAATAATGTTCATGAATCATATTTATTAATAAAACTTTTTTCAATATGTTAAATAAATAATAAAATAAAATAAAATAAATAAATTTAAATTATCAATCTTAATAACCAATCAAACAATTAAAAGTTTCAAACAAGCTTGAATTGAGAGCTTGATAATATCTAAAGGAACCAAGCTCAAGCTAAGTTCGAACCAAGCTCAAGCCAAACTTGAATTGAGAGCTTGATAACATCTAAATGAACCAAGCTCAAGCTCATAAAAAATAAACCAAGCCAAGCTTGAACACTCATTTCAAAATCTTGGTTCATTTTAAGCTTGGCTCGACTCAGCTTGGTTATCTTATCAAACAAGCTTGAACACCTCAAAGCTCGGCTCAGCTCAGCTCGGCTCGACTCGTTTATAGCCCTACACGCGACTGGTGCGAGTCGTCCCACAATGGGCTTGGGTTGACCCTTGGGTTGACAAACACACGTAAACCAAGTTTTATGTCAATTTATTATCTTTCTTTGTTATAATTCTAAAATAAAAATAGTACTTTTCATCCCACATAAGTACTATTTTGTGTTTATTTATATTTAAAATATATGTTTATGGATACATTTGATTGGTAAATCTTTTCGAAATAAAATATTAAAGATATAAAATATTTATAATTTTTTAAAAAAAATTTGATGGGCCCGCGGGTTGGCCTGCCAAACCTGCAACCCGCCTTGAATTGGGTTGGGTTTGAAATTTAACAACCCGCCAAGTTGACGGGTTAGCCCGCCTTGCCCTGCCAAATGGTTGGCCCACCACGGGTCGCCCTGCCCCACCACGGGTTGGCCCGTCTGACAGCTATACTTAGCTGGTTAGACCAAGGTTTTGTACTAAGTTCAGTAGACAAAACTATTTAGAAAATTTTGAAAATATGATTACTTTAATGATGTCCAGGTGACTTACCATAATTTAGAAGTTTATCCAAAAGATGTCTATTTGTTGAACCCAAAGTTAAACTTGAATATAATGTTGGTGTGGTTAGCACTAACGGTCTAACCCAGGTTTTGATGAATGACAAAACAGGTTAAGTTAGTTTTGTTGTTAATCTAACACTCTGACCTAGTGTGCAGGAGAAGCACAGACAGGTCGACGGGCTGACCGGATGTCTAGCACAAAGCCCAGCTAGGTCAACGGGTCGACCGGATAGCTGGCACGAAGTCCAAACGGGTCAACGGGCTGACCGGACGTTTGGCATGAAGTCCAGCTAGGTTGACGGGTTGACCGGATAGCTGGCGAGAAGTCTAGACGGGTCGAAGGGTTAACCGGACGTCTGGAAGGTAAGTAAAGGTAAGTCACTGGAGGGGAGTGGCTGTAAGGGTGCGTTCCCAGGAAGGGAACTTAGGCGTCGATTGAACTTAGATCCATTTCGGAAATCTAAGTTGAGATCGTGACTAGATTCCGGTCTCGGAAAGATGGAATCTAAGTCATACTCATTTCTATTAAACAATGAATTGTGCTAATAATCTATTTTACAGGGTATAATTGCCTCGGACTAACGTGTTTCTTGCAGGAATGTGTCTGTTGGAAAACATGGGCCCGAGCGCTCAGGAGGTACCCCGGCGCCCGGAGGAAAAATTTTATCCCCTTCGTGTCAACGCCACATGGAGGCTCCTGGTTGGGTCAGCTACGTCACACCGGGGCGCCCTGAAGGTTCCAGGCGCCCCAAACCTCCTATATAAGGAAGGTCAAGGCTAAAGCTCCAGAACAACTAAGAATTCGCTCTCCTGTGCTCCTGCGACGCTACGAAGCTCCGACAAACGCGCTATTTCTCTTTTGGTCTCTTACTTTGTCGGTATTGCTTTAATTTTTCATTGACATTTCTCTGTACTTAGTTTGTAATAACTTTCGAACTACTAGTGAATTGCCCATCGAAAGCACCCTTGTGTGCGGGCCTTGGAGTAGGAGTCGACACAGGCTCTGAACTAAGTAAAAAGACCAGTGTTAGCATTATTTTTACGTTTCCGCTGCGTACTTTACTCGACAATTTTTTTGTTATCGATATTCACCTCCTCTCTCTATCGATTCCTCACAATCCAACAAGTGGTATTAGAGTAGGTACCGTTCTGACTTGGTGCAACCACCAGTCAGACAAGGGGGTTACATTTCTTTCCTTTTTTTTCTTCCGGATTTTCAGTTTTTTTTCGCATAATTCCAAACTGGTATCATTACTTTTTTGGAAAGTTTTTTTCGTTGCAATTAAATCTAAATTGGTGCAATACCAATTTGATTTTTTTTCTTAATTCTTCCCGCACTATTAATCTAAGACCAAGTCTTGGGATTGTGTTTGTTGTTGCTTTATTGTGTGCAGGGTCATCATGTCTCAGATCGAAGGTTTCAGTACGGTGCGTCCTCCCCTATTCAACGGAGGCGACTTTTCGTATTGGAAGAAAAGGATTGAGGTTTACTTGAAGACGGATTTCGACCAGTGGCTCAGCATCACGAGAGCCTACAAAACACCCGTTGACAGCTCCGGGGTTCCGCTAGACCCGGAACAGTGGACTTTGGACTAGAAGAAGAAAACATCAACGGAGAATAAAGCGATCAACACGTTGCAATGCGGACTGACAAGAGAAGAGCTAAACCGGGTAGGACCGCACCAGAACGCTAAAGAGCTATGGGACAAGTTGATCGAGCTGCACGAAGGGACAAGTGACGCAAAGGTAACGAAACGAGATTTACTATTAAATAGAATATTTAATATAAAAATGCAGGAAGGAGAAACGACGAGTCAACTTCACGCGAGGATCAAGGGCATCCTCAACGGGCTCCACGCGATAGGCCACCAAATGGATAACAGAGACTTGATAAGGTACGCGTTAAACGCATTTTCACGCAATAGTTTGTGGGCATCCATCGTGGATGCTTACAAAATTTCTAAAAACTTATCTAAACTAAAATTAGATGAACTTTTTTGTGAATTAGAACTACATAAACAAACTAATGCCAAACTTGAGAAAGATGTTGCTTTTATTACAGGAACATCAAAAGAAAAAGCCAGAACCAAACCGGAACCTGAAGTTGAGTCTGACCAAGACTCAGACGATGAAGAATACCTGTTGAACCTAGTAAGAAAGATGTTCACCAAGAGAAAGAAGAACTTCACTAAAAGGGACCTGCAGAAGATCAACTCCGGCAACAAGAAGACAAATGCCACGTGTCTTGGATGCAACAAAGGGGCATTACAAGAATGATTGCCCAAATATAAAGAAAAAGAAATCCCTCAAAGCAACGTGGGACGACTCATCTTCGGAAGAATCGGAGAGCGGTGAACCAAAAGAACCAGAGTTATCTCGCTAATGGCCTACGAAGCTGAATCGGAAGACGGGTCCGAACCCGAATCAAGCCACGAGTCCGTACTCGTTTCTGAAGGTTCCAAAGAGGTATACTTTAATTTGAACAAAAAGTTTTTTAAAATTATTTCATGTTTAAATAATAAATTAATGAAAATTGAAAAAGAAAATAAATTGCTCCTTGAGGAAAATCAAAACCTCAAGGAACAAATCACAAATAAAAAACCAACTCAAGATCTAACACTTGAAGAGGAGAATTCATCATTAAAATTAGAAATTAACAATTTAAAAAGTATGTTAGAAAAATTTACTACAAGATCAAAAAATTTAGACTTAATCTTAAATAATCAAAAAGCAAGTTACAACAAAATCGAACTTGGCTATAAGTCAAGTTCAAATAAAACATTTAATTCATTAATAACCCAACACAAACCAACAAGAAAAACTTGGGTTCCGAAAGCGTGCTTAACCATGCAAGTAGGACTTAACGAATATTACATACCTAAAAATAAAATATATTACATAAAGTCAAATAAACCAAATCAAAAACTAGAATACAAACCTAGACAAAAAAAACTCAAAATCTAAATATTCTAAAACTCACCAAAACTTAGACTATCATCAAGTAAATTATAACTATAAAAGAAATAGACATAAACCTAGAATGAAAAATTAAAAAGGACAATAATTCAGGGAGAGACTCCAAAATAGTTGGCACCTCCAAAACTAACATACCCGGAAGGGTAACCCGAACCAATCTACCCGACAGAGTACTTAGGACCAATTAGGAAGGGGACTAAAGTTTAACTTGAAAAATGATACTGGTAAACTTTTGGATGATAGTATGTTAGGGAAACTTAGTCTATGCATGTCTATAAAGATATGGCTACGACCTGGTGCATTTGGCTAAGTAGAATTGACCGAAGCTACCCTTTATGGATCCTAACTAGTTAGACCAAGGTTTTGTATTAAGTCCAGTGGATAGGACTGTTTGGAAAATCTCGTTTTCATCATTTGCGATCCAAGTCTAAACCACTAAATAGTCCTATCCACTGGACTTAGTACAAAACCTTGGTCTAACTGGTTAGGATCCATAAAGGGTAGCAGTCGATTCACTACCTAAATGCGCGGTCAGCCATATCTTTCTGGACATGCATGAATAAGCTTCCTAACGTGCTATCATCCAAAATTCACCGAGCCATTTCGGGTTAAACTTGAGTCCCTTCCTGTGGTCCTAAGCTACTGTCGGTGAGTTAGTTTGGAGTGAGGTGCCGATTCGGAGCCTCCTAATTATTGTCCTTAATTTTTCGTTAGATGATAATTATAATTATGCTCGATGATAGTCTAACGATATATTTTTAAGAGTTATATTTTAGATTTTCTGATATTTTACAGTTTTGATGTTTATTATTTATGTAATGATATTTTTTTTTAGGTATGTGTTACTGTCTAGCACATGGTTAACACGCCTTTGAAAGCTTATAGCCAAGTTTGTTTTTGGTTGATTATTTGAGAGTAATTCTTGAACTTTTCTTTATAACTTTATTTCAAGTAATTACTTCCAAATTGTTAAAACTTGTGGTTTTTTTTTATGTTGTAGTTTTTTTGAAATTCCTCAAGTGTTAGATCTTAATTTTCCTTTTCAATTACATTAATTTATTCATTTAAACTATTTGAAATAATTTTAAAAACTTTTTGTTCAAATTAAAGTATTAGGAACCTTCTAAGGAAAGTGTGCATCGATGTACCTTCTTTTCATTGTTATTTCTTTGATCACTGACAATTTTCATGTCTATCGTAGTGTTTGAATCTTCTTTTAGTGCAGGTTACAAGCACTTAGCCACGACTCGACAATGCTTGAAGGAAGATTTCTTAAGTTTCTTCTTGAAGGGTTGATTAAGTGTAACGGTGTGTCTTCAAGTTTTAATTTAGTCCTTCGTGTTTCGGCTTGTTCTTCTTTTCCTTGGAGGAACCTGCAAACAAAGCTATACCTTTCTCGGATCTAGCATTAGTTTGTTTGTGTAGTTCTAATTCACAAAAAAGTTCATTTAATTTTAGTTTAGATAAGTTTTTAGAAATTTTGTAGGCATCCACGATGGATGCCCACAAACTATTGCGTGGAAATACGTTTAACGCGTACCTTATCAAGTCTCTGTTATCCATTTGGTGGCCTATCGCGTGGAGCCCGTTGAGGATGTCCTTGATCCTCGCGTGAAGCTAACTTGTCGTTTCTCCTTCCTACATTTTTATATTAAATATTCTATTTAATAGTAAATCTTATTTCATTACCTTTGCGTCACTTGTCCCTTCGTGCAGCTCGATCAACTTGTCCCATAACTCTTTAGCGTTCTAGTGCGGTCCTACCCGGTTCATCTCTTCTCTTGTCAGTCCGCATTGCAACGTGTTGATCGCTTTATTCTCCGTTGACGCTTTCTTCTTCAAGTCCAAAGTCCATTGTTCCGGGTCTAGCGGAACCCCGGAGCTGTCAACGGGTGTTTTGTAGGCTCTCGTGATGCTGAGCCACTGGTTGAAATCCGTCTTCAAGTAAACCTCCATCCTTTTCTTCCAGTACGGAAAGTGGTCTCCGTTGAATAGGGGAGGGCGCACCATATTGAAACCTTCGATCTGAGACATGATGACCCTGCACATAATAAAGCAGCAACAAACACAATCCCAAGACTTGATCTTGGATTAGTATTATAGAAAAAAAAGGAAAGAAATGTAACCTTGTCTGACTGGTGGTCCGTCGAATCGTCCTCTCTCTAATACCACTTGTTGGATTGTGAGGAATCGATAGAGGAGGTGAATATCGATAACAAAAATTGTCGAGTAAAGTCCTACTCCAAGGCCCGCACACAAGGGTGCTTTCGATGGGCAATTCACTAGCAGTTCGAAAGTTATTACAAACTAAGTACAGAGAAATGCCAATGAAAAATTAAAGCAATACCGACAAAGTATAGACCAAAAGAGAAACAGCGCGTTTGTCGGAGCTTCGTAGCGTCGCAGGAGCACAGGAGAGCGAATTCTTAGTTGTTCTAGAGCTTCAGCCTTGACCTTCCTTATATAGGAGGTTCGGAGGCGCCTGGAACCTTCAGGGCACCCCGGTGTGAAGTAACTGACCCAACCAGGAGCCTCCATGTGGCGTTGACAAGAAGGGGATAAAATTTTGCCTCCGGGCGCCCGGACCTTCGGGCGCCTGGGTATCTCCCGGGCGCTCGGACCCACGTTTTCCAGCAGACACCTTCCTGCAAGAAACACGTTAGTCCGAGGCAATTATACCCTGTAAAACAGATTATTAGCATA
The DNA here is from genome assembly GCF_018446385.1 of Zingiber officinale. NCBI lineage: Eukaryota > Viridiplantae > Streptophyta > Magnoliopsida > Zingiberales > Zingiberaceae > Zingiber > Zingiber officinale. Next base: position 140,760,747 of record NC_055994.1, read on the forward strand.
ATTCAATGTTTAACAGAAATGAGTATGACTTAGATTCCGTCTTTCCGAGACTGGAATTTAGTCACGATCTCAACTTAGATTTCTGAAATGGATCTAAGTTGGATCGGCACCTAGATTCCCTTTCCGGGAACGCATCCTCACAGCCACTCCCCTCCAGTGACTTACCTTTACTTACCTGCCAAACGCCCGGTCAGCCCTTCGACCCGTCTGGACTTCTCGTCAGCTATCCGATCAACCCGTCGACCTAGCTGGACTTCGTGCCAAACGTCCGGTCAGCCCGTCGACCCGTTTGGACTTCGTGCCAGCTATCCGGTCGACCCGTTGACCTAGTTTGGCTTTGTGCCAGACATCTGGTCAGCCCGTTGACCTGTCTGGGCTTCTCCTGCACACTCGGTTAGAGTGTTAGATTAACAACAAAACTAACTAACCTGTTTTGTCATTCATCAAAACCTGGGTTAGACCGTTAGTGCTAACCGCACCAATAGTGCGTACTCTTAATCATGATATAATAACAAGCACGTATACTTAATATTTGTTTCTTTAATTTATCAAAGAGTGTGATTTAGCTCGTTAAATCAATAGGCCCGATAAGTTGAGAAATGATATTGTTTATATGATGTGTTGTTGATTATAGAATGAAACTGTCCTAGTAATCTAGGTTGATGATGTCCCCTTGAGGAGCTCATAAGGATCGTCATGTAAACCCTGCAGGTGGACCTAGTCTGGCATGACAATGAAGTTGAGTGGTATTACTCTTGGAGCTAGATATTAATTAAGTGAGTTGTCAGTGACTTATTTAATTAGTGGGCATTTAATATCTTAAACACAGGGAGATTAATGCACTCATAATAAGAATGAGTCCATAATGTAATTTGGGATTGGTGCGGTAGTTCAATAATAACTCTTTAGTGGTATGAGTTATTGTTGATAATCTTGAGTTGGGTGTTCGGGGCGAACACAGGAAGCTCAAGCTCATCGGGAGACCAAAACTAATTTCTCCTCTCGGTCCCTGTTGTAGCCTCTATAAAATCTTGTATCCACTAAGTCCATTTCTTATCCAAGTAATGGGCTGGACACAACCTTGGTTGGAGCAAGGGGGTCGGCCAAGTATAGGCTTGGAGCCCAAGAAGTGGCCGGCCAAATCATGCTTGGTGTCCAAGCATGGGGTCAGCCACATAGGATTAAAGGAGATTTTAATTTTTATTAAAATTTTTCCTTTTATAGCCATTCATGAAAGGGATTTAAAAGAGAAATTTTATTGTTAAAATTTCCTTTTATAGTCATCCTCATGGTTTTAAAAAAGAGAGTTTTCGATTTTAAAATCTTTCCTTTTATAGCTATCTACAAAAGATTAAAGAGAGATTTTAATTTTATTAAAATCTTTCCTTATTTGTAGTTGTCTATAATGTTTAAAAGAAAGATTTTAATTTTTGATAAAAACTTTCCTTTTATGTAACCATGATTTAAAAAAGAGAAGTTTTATTTAATCTTTCCTTTTTTTAGTTATCTACATGTTTTAAAAGAGAGATTAATTTTTAAAACTTTCCTTTATTGTCATGTACAATAGGAAATTTAAAAAGAGATATTTTAATTGTTATTAAAATTTTCTCTTTTAGAGGGAGGCCACAAATAAGGAAGTTTTAATTATGTTTAAAACTTTCCCTTTTATAAACATCATGGTTTAAAAGGAAGCTTTAATTTTTTTTGTTGTAATTTTTTTTCCTTTTTAGTATACCATGATGTGGCCGGCCATAAGAAGATTAAAAAGGAAGTTTTAATTAAACTTTCCTTTTTTTACCAAAACTAAAGATTATAAAAGAATGGGAGAGGGTGCCTCATGTACTAGACAACCTATTCTTATTCCCTCTCTATTTCCTTGGTGGCCGACCATGCTCCCTTCCTTTCTTCTTTCTTGTAGTTGGCGGCACCACCTTCATCTTGTCACCTCTTTTGCCTCCTTAGGGATGGCGGCATCGAGGGTTGCTATATCCTTGTGGTCGGTCGCTTGGAGAGGAAGAAGAAGAAGAGGAGAAGCACTTGGTGGCCGGTTGCTTGAAGGAGAAGAAGAAGAAGGAAATTTCCTATTTTGGCATCCCTTGATGGCTCAAGAGTCTTGGGGAAGAAGAAGTGGTCCTGGTGGAATTCATCTTGGTAGATCGTCGCCCACACGACGTCCAAAAGGAGGTGAGGAATACAACAGAAGATCAAGAGGTCTTTAGCTACAAAGAAAGGTATAACTAATTGTCTTATTCTGCATCATACTAGTTTTCTTTGTATGAATTTTGAAATACTAAACACAAGAGGCTATCGGTTTTAGGCAATCGATTTTATGTTTCGATTTTGTGTTTCTTTTATTTTTCGATCTTGTGATTCGATTGTTCTTAGTGGTTAAACCTAGGGTTACTATAAGTGGATTAAATATTGAATTTCGTTGAAAAACTTTGTCTAGGAAGTGGTGGATGATCTCATATCCAAGAAGACCTAGTGCCTCGCCATGTTTAACCTGGAAGCTGATCTTTGAAATAAATATTTAATCAACTTTGTAACATGGGTGGATTTGGATTAATAATGTTAAGCATCGTTTGTGATCCAAGTCTAAACCTCTAAGAACAGATAAGTTGAACTTGGAATCAATAATGTTAAGTTCTGTTTGCGATTCCAAGTTTAATTTCTAAAGAACACAATAGGTTGTTAGGAAAGGTTCGACACTTATACAAAATTTTTGTACAGTGGAACCAATATGATATTCCAAGTAGCAACCAACAATTGGTATCAAAACTTTGTTTTAGCCTCTGTGTGTTTGGTTTTCAGTTTAATTATGCACATGCTATACATAATTTAGGCATGATAATGGTAGGATATGAAAATAGATTGACTATGTGGTTGCATGTATCCTAGATCTAACTATTATGGTCATAATGTGTTTATGTGTGATTGGACCCTTGGGCATGTCAAGGGCATTTTGTGTGTGTGCGCATTATTATAATATTAAATACAACAGGAGTTGTATTAGTTATTAGGATTTTACATTTTTGTTCAATCTAGATTACATGTACATTCTCTTGTCGAAAATAGGATCAATAAATGTAAAATTTTATTTTTTTGTCGTGGATCATATCTTTGCGAGGTGTGGTGCTATTGAAGGACCATAGGCGTAGCAGAAAAGGAAGTTCGATGGACATGACGACATGAGCCCTAGGACTGGCGGCTAGCGTTGACGGCTGCTAGGGCTGTTGGCACACGAAGGACAGTGATGGAAGGGGCCATAATAGTTGGAAATTTATTTTTCCATATTTATTACTTTTATTTACTGTGATGTGTGTATGTGTGCTTGCATGATAAAATTCCTCATTTTAAATAACTAAGTGGGAGAGGGATTTTAAATAAATTTCACGGTCTCCATTATTAGTTTGTAAGTGATGCAAACAAACTTGCGCGTTGTCTCTGAGTGCCTTCCTCCACATTGGATGAGTTTGTTTGCGGATCACTAGATCAAACTTCCTATGGATGATTATAGGAAATTATTTAGGATGTGTGTGATCTTCTCCAACTGAAGGGGCACAATCCTATATAGTGGACTTAGTATCAAGTAATGGTATACACTTAGGCACATTTAGAGTCACTACTATTATTTGTGTGACCGAAGAAAATAATCAACTATTAATTTGTCATAAAGCTAGGTGAAATCTCCTCTTACAAATGTTTGAATTTGTATACGTCCACACTATCGTGACATACAGAATTCACGGTGTTTGAGGTAATAAAGTTAGGTTGACAAGATAATTAATGGGTAAGACCCTCCTCTTACAAATGTTTGAATTTGTAAACGTCCACACTATCGTGGCATACAAAATTCACGGTGTTTGAGGTGTTGGTGAATTTAAATGATATTGTTTTGAGGAATCAATATTATTTTAAATTCTAAAGTTTTGACCAAATATTTGATCGAAGACAGACCAACTATTAATTTTATTTGTCATAAAGATAAATTGACAAGATAATAAAATTAATGGATAAAATCTCCTCCTACAAATGTTTAAATTTATATACGTCCATACTAATGTGGCATACAAAATTCACAGGAATTTTGAGGTGTTGGTCTTGACCAAATATTATTGTGATTCTTAGGATTTCAAATAGTTTTCAATCCTCTTATAGGACAAACTGACTAGTCCCAAATTACATTGATTGGAAACAAAACTTGGACATTGTAAACTATAAGGACTGACCTATCAAAAATGAGAACAAAATAGGTGTATCTTATTCATTAGTTGTTAAAACATGTTTAGTGGTGTTATCTACCGGTACCTAGTGTGTAGAAACGGGAGCTACTGATCATGTCTGCAATTCATTGCAAGGGTTTGAAGAAACCCGACAATTATATAAAGGAGAAATCATCATATACATGGGCAATGCTACGAAAGTGGTAATTGTTGTAGTGGGAGAATTTAATTTTATGAATAAAAAAATTGATTTTGAGAAATTGCCTTTATGTACAAAGTTTTTAGAAAGAATTTGATTTCAGTTTCTAAAACTTTTATGAATGGATATTCTATTTCTTTTGATGGCAAAGTAGTTGTCAAGAAAAATAGGGAAGTTATATGTTCTGGTACATTGATCGGCAATTTGTTCAATAACTCCCACGATGCAACAAATGGTAATTAATAACACATCTTCTAATTCTAATGAGAGAAAGTAGCCTTCGAAAATGAACCAAACATATCTTTGGCATCTAAGGCTAGGTCATATTAACTTGAGTAGGATTCAAAGGTTAATAGCTGATGGACTTTTAGGTTCATTAGTGGTGGAAAATTTTTCAACCTACGAATATTACTTGGAAGGAAAAATGATCAAGAGATCTTATAAAGGGGTAAAGAGCCAAAGATGTGTTAGAATTGGTTCATTCTAATTTGTGTGGTCCTATGACTATCCAGGTGAGAGGTGGTTTCGAATATTTTGTCTCTTTTAGATGACTATTCGAAATATGAGTACATTTACTTGATGCGTTGCAAGTTTGAGTGTTTTGATTAGTTCAAACAGTACAAGATTGATGTGGAGAAACATCATGGTAAAAGTATCAAGACACTACGATCTGATCGTGGTGGCAAGTACCTCTCAGGATAGTTTAGGAATTACTTATCAGAAGTTGGGATTCAATCCTAATTGTCTGCACCTGGTACCCCCCAACAGAATGGTGTAGTGGAACGAAGGAATATGACTCTTATGGGAATGATTAGATCGATGATGAGTTATTCAAAATTACCAAATTCATTTTGGGGATATACTCTGGAAACAACAACGTACATTCTGAATACGGTACCTTCTAAGTCAGTACCCTCTACTCCCATAGAATTGTGGAATGGGCGTAAGCCTAGTCTGAAGCATATTTGGATTTGGGGTAGTCCAACACATGTGATGAAGGGAGGCATTGATAAGTTGGAATCACGTACAGAAGTTCGCTTGTTTGTGGGTTATCCTAAAGGATCGAAAGGTGATTTATTTTATAGTTCTAAAGATCAGAAGGTCATTGTTAACACCAATGCCCGATTTTAGAAGAGGACTATGTAATGAACCACAAGCCCATGAGTAAAGTTGTTCTTGAGGAAATAAAAGAGGATACGTCTAATCTAGTACCAACAGTACAAGATGAGATATCACAAGAAACTGCAACATATGTCACAAATGCTGCACAATTACATACAGTACATCATTGTAGTGGGAGGGTTGTTAGGCAACCTGAAAGATTCATGTTTTAGGAGAGTCTTCGGACTTGATCCCTGGTGAACATGAATCTGATCCCCGGACATGTGACGAAGCACTTCAAGATAAAGATGCAACATCTTGACAAAGAGCAATGAATACAGAAATAGAATCTATGTATTCTAACAAAGTCTAGGAGCTTGTAGAATGCAAATGGATCTACAAAAGGAAAAGAAGGACAGACGGGAAGGTGAAAACCTTCAATGCAAGGCTTGTTGCGAAGAGATATACTCAGAAAGAGGGAATCGATTATGAGAAAATCTTTTCGCCAGTAGCTATGCTTAAGTCTATCCGGATACTCTTATCTATTGCTGCTCATATGGATTATGAGGTTTGGCAAATGGATGTCAAGACAGCTTTCCTTAACGTAAGTCTTGAAGAAAACATCCATATGAAGCAACCAGAGGGGTTTATTGTAAAGGGCAAAGAGCATCTAGTATGTAAGCTCAATCGGTTTATTTATGGACTGAAGCAAGCTTCAAGGTCTTGGAACATCCGGTTTAATGAAGTTATCCAGTCTTATGGATTCATTCAGTGTCTGGATGAGTCTTGTGTATACAAGAAGAGTGACGGAAACGTGGTGATATTTCTTGTACTATACGTAGATGACATTTTGTTAGTTGGCAACAATATCAAAGTGTTGTCAGAAGTAAGGGTATGGTTGTCCAAGAAATTTGATATGAAGAACTTGGGAGAATGCAGACATATTCTTGGGATCAAAGTAATAAGGGATCGTAAGAAAAGAATATTATGACTATCCCAAGCTTCATATATTGATACTATCCTAACTTGTTTTAGCATGCGAAACTCCAAGAAAGGTTTTCTACCTTTTAGGCATGGAGTATCTTTATCTAAAGAGATGTCTCCTATGACATCAAAAGAGATAGAGGAAATGAAGGCAGTTCCTTATGCTGTAGGAAACCTAGTGTATGCGATGCTATGTACGAGACCAGATTGTTGGTGCGGGAAGCATCCGACGATCGAACCCAAGTTTTGATAATGGCAAAGGAATCAAAGTTAAGCTTATTTGTGATCTAACATGTCTGATGGAGATTGTAGGAAAGTCATAAGTGTTCTTAGGCAAAAGTCCTAGCTGCGGTTAGGCAAGGTGAAAATCCTAAGGGATGGTAACCTTAGGTCCTAGGGGGTAGTAACCCTAGGTGGAGGAAAACCCTAAGGGGCGGCAACCTTAGGTCCTAGGGGGTGGTAACCCTAGGTGGTGAAAATCCTAAGGGGGGGTAACCTTAGGTCCTAGGGGGAGGTAACCCTAGGTGGAGAAAAATTCTAGGAGGTGGTAACCCTAGGCAGAAAGTCCAGTCGGTCTGGAGGACCGGACTAGCATCAGGTAATCTCTCCTGAGGGGAGTAGGTGAGGGCGCGTTCCCTGCAGAGGGAACAGTAGGCATCAGATCGACCTAGGGTTTCCGGTCAGAAATCTGAAGTCAGACCAGGACAGTCTGATGACTGTCGATCACTTGATTTATCATGTTTATATCTGTTCTAACTTTGTCTTGTAGGGTATGTTGTTGTTTTGGGACTAACGTGTCTTGCAGGTACAAAAGGAACAAGCTAAGTCTCGGATGAACAGTGTCTGAGGCGCCTCCATGGAGCTTGGAGGCACCTCGGGTGCAAAGATGAGTTGTCTGCACAGAGGAGTTGGAGGTGCCTCCATAGAGCTTGGAGGCGCCTTGGACTGCTTCTTGGAGGTGCCTCCATGGGGCATTGGAGGCGCCCTCAGGCGGATAAGAGGAAGCGGTGAAGGCTTATCGCAGCGATCAACTCGGGATATAATTTTGGGTCTGAGGCGCCTCCATGGGGCATTGGAGGCGCCCTTAACGCCCAATAAAAGGTAGTCTCGAGGCAACAGCAGGGGCATCACCTTCCAAGCAATCCTTACGCAACCAGCTACTGACGAGAAGTTCCGACGAAGCTATAACTTGACACTGACGACCCGGAGCTCTGAATCTACTATTTCTTATTTGTCGTCGGTATATTTTACTATTGTTGATTGTACTTAATTTGTAATCCTTTTCGAAATTATAGTTATTGCCCAACGTAAATGCTCAATGAGCGTGGGCCTTGGAGTAGGAGTCGTCACAGGCTCCGAACCAAGTAAATACCTTGTGCTTGCGTTGTGTTCTTTTATATTTTCACTACTTTAACTCGGTAGTTTTACGAATCCTAAACACGTGAAAACCACGAGCACTATTCACCCCCCTCTAGCGCGATCTCGATCCAACATAGATATCTGTTTTGCCATGGGCATGGTTAACAGATATCAAAGTAACAAGACAAGGACGTTGAACTGCCGTAAAGCATATAAAAGCACCTGAGAAGGACTAGAGATTATATGTTGGTTTACCAAGCAGATAATTTGCTCCCTATGGGTTAAACGGATTCAGATTTCCAATCAGATAGGGAAAATAGTAAGTCAACCTTGGGGTTTTGTGTTTACTTTAAGAAGTAGAGCCATAACAATGGAGGTATGCATTTCAGACTCCACCATGGAAGCTGAGTATGTGCCAACCTCTGAGGCAGCCATAGAAACTGTATGGCTCAGAAACTTGATGATGGACTTAGATGTGATTCCTGCCCAAAAGTATTACAGTGTATTGTGATAATAGGTGGTGCAGTAGCAAACTCGAAGGAACCACGAGCCCATAAGGCAAGTAAACACATAGAGTGCAAGTACCACCCAATATGAGACATCGTATAACGAGGAGAAGTTGTTGTTGCCTAGATTGCATCAGCAGATAACCTGAATCTTTTCACTAAGACCCTCAAGGCAAGAGCTTTTGATGGGCATGTTGAGGGGATGAGAATCAGATGTATGGCAGCATATATAGCAGCATAATCTTTTAGTATAAGTGGAAGATTGTTAGGATGTATACTAAAAGCCTAGCTTTTGTATAAACATTTATGATCCGGCGGTTAGAACAGGGGACCCCCATTCTGAGGGGTCAATGCCACGCGGGAGTCAAAAGGCCAGGTGGCAGACCGGAGAAGGATGGGCCGATCTCCCGGCCGGCCGACCGGGGAATAGCCGATGGCAAAAGTCGCCCCAACAGAAGTTGGGGTTCCGACGCTCAATTGAACAGTAGCAAAGAGCCGAGCGGAAGGCCTAAGAGAAGGTGACCCAGCATATCGATGCCAACGGCAGGCCGGACGTGATGTGAGTGTCGTCTGGCCGGCGCGTAAGATGAGGGCTGGCCGGACAGACTCCCTGTCCAGCCGGCCTGCCGGACGCCCCGGCCTGTGGTCGGTAGAGAAGGACAAGAACATCTTATGACAGCTGTCAAGTCCTATGGCTAGGCCATACTCCAAGTCTGACAACGAGGTGTTCTGTTGTCCTATCGAAGACGTGCTTGGACTGTAGCAGTATGGCGTCAGGTAAGCTTTCTGACAGACACATACCGAGGTATGGGCTGCGGACACGTATACGCCTCGGTGGACGTGCAGGAGCTCTTTCACTGCTCTATATAAAGAGCCTCATACTTCGCCGGACACACGCGTAAAATACCTTTGGAGCCACTTTTTTCATTGCTTGCTTGCCTGACGTGAGCGTCGGAGGGTCGCCGCCGGGAACCCCTTCCCAGCTCGACTTCTGTGCAGGTTCGCCGGAGTTTCGTACAACTAGCCGGAGATCTACATCAGCGACTCGGAGAGCGCCACGTGCCCAGCAATGGACGAGGCTGGACGACCGCACACGGTGATGCTCTCAACGAAGGAGCTCGACGCTCTAATCAAGGCAAGAGCAGCTAAGCTCGTGGAGCAACAGAGAGAGAATGCGCAAGCCAAGCGGCTGAAGCAACAAACAACGTCAGCATCAGGTGGCCGAGCGGAGGCAATGATCCCCGAGCGGACGCCTCCCCCGAGACAATGATCCAACCGGCATTCAAGGGGGAGCACTGCCGAGCGGATGAAGATGGATTGGGACTTGGATCAACCATGAAGTGCAAATTATTTCCAGCCTTTCCGGGGCAGGGTGTATATTTTCCGTTTGGCTGTATATTTGAAATGCAGGAGGCAAAATGTTAAACGCAATTGGCATTATCTGCCGAGCGGACTATCTCCATGATGTATAAGATCCGAGCCACCGACTCGAGGGCGAAGACCCCGTGCCGAGCGGCCTGGGGTATGGTTACACGATTCAAGCTCGAGGGCGAAGACCCCATGCCGTTTGGCCCGGCGTAAAAATTATAAGAGCCAAGTCATTGAAGACGAAGACCCCTCGCCGCTCGGTAGGGCGTATGTCATCAGTGTTAAAATTAGCCGTAAAGGCCGTCGAGCTCCGACGTTAAAAATCGAGAGACGAGCCGGTGTCTATAAATCTTCCGAGCGGAAGACCGTCGAGCTCCAACGTTAAAAATCAAGAGACGAGCCGACGTCTATAAATCTGCCGAGCGGAAGACCGTCGAGCTCCGACGTTAAAAATCGAGGGCAGTAGCGTCTATAAACGTCCGGCGGAGACCGTCGAGCTCCGGCGTTAAAATCGAGAGGCAGGCGTCTATAAACGTCCGGCGGAGACCGCCGAGCTCTGACGTTAAATATCGAGACGGCGGCGTCTATAAGCGTCCGGCGAAGACCGCCGAGCTCGGCGTTAAAATCGAGGCAAGGCGTCTATAAACGTCCGGCGGAAGACCGCCGAGCTCCGGCGTTAAAATCGAGAGAGCCGGCGTCTATAAACGTCCGGCGGAAGACCGCCGAGCTCCGACGTTAAAAATTGAGAGACGAGCCGGCGTCTATAAACGTCCGGCGGAAGACCGTCGAGCCGACGTTAAAATAGACGAGGCGGCGTCTATAAACGCTCCGGCGGAAGACCGTTGAGCTCCGACGTTAAATATCGAGAGACGAGCCGGTCTATAAACTCCGGCGGAAGACCGTCGAGCTCCGACGTTAAATATCGAGGGACGAGCCGGCGTCAAACTCCGGCGGAAAACCGCCGAGCTCCGGCGTTAAAATCGAGAGGCAGGCGGTGTCTATAAACTCTGACGGAAGACCGTCGAGTTCGGCGTTAAATATCGAGGCAGGCGGCGTCTATAAACGTCCGGCGGAAGACCGTCGAACTCCGACATTAAATATCGAGGACGAGCCGGCGTCTATAAACGTCCGGCGGAGACCGCCGAGCTCCGACATTAAATATCGAGAGATGAGTAGGCGTCTATAAGCGTCGGCGGAGACCGCCGACTCCGGCGTTATATATCGAGAGAGCAGGCGGCGTCTATAAACGTCCGGCGGAAGACCGCCGAGCTCCGGCGTTAAATATCGAGGCAGTGGCGTCTATAAACCCTTGACGGAAGATCGTCGAGCTCGGCGTTAAATATCGAGGCAGGCGGGCGTCTATAAGCGTCGGCGGAAGACCGCCGAGCTCAGGAAATATCGAGAGGCGAGCCGGCGTCTATAAACGCCCGGCGGAAGACCGTCGAGCTCCGGCGTTAACTATCGAGAGCAGAGCCGGCGTCTATAAACGTCCGGCGGAAGACCGCCGAGCCGACGTTAAATATCGAGAGCGGGCAGGCGTCTATAAACCCTCCGGCGGAAGACCGCCAAGCTCCGGCGTTAAATATCGAGAGGCGAGTCGGCGTCTATAAACCCTCGGCGGAAGACCGTCGACTCCGACGTTAAATATCGAGGCAGGCAGGCGTCTATAAACGTCCGGCGGAAGACCGTCGAGCTCCGACGTTAAATATCGAGAGACGCCGGCGTCTATAAACCCTCGGCGCGGAAGACCGCCGAGCTCCGGCGTTAAATATCGAGACGTCGAGCTCGGCGTTAAATATCGAGGCAGGCGGCGTCTATAAACGTCCGAGCGGAAGACCGTCGAGCTCCGACGTTAAATATCGACAGACGAGCCGGTGTCTATAAACCCTCCGAGCGGAAGACCGTTGAGCTCCGACGTTAAATATCGAGAGACGAGCCGGCGTCTATAAACCCTCCGAGCGGAAGACCGTCGAGCTCCGACGTTAAATATCGAGAGACGAGCCGGCGTCTATAAAACCTCCGAGCGGATAGCCATCCACGTGATACATTCCGGCGGTAAGAGCCGACCGACGACAGAGCCTGTTCTTTAAGGCCAACATACGGCCGAGCGGCTCGCTTAGCGAAAATATATCGAAAACCCCTTTGAGGTAAGGTGCAAAGCAAACGATGGTTAATAAGAATTAAAGATGTGAGCACGAGTACGAGTGACGTTCGCGTGCCGAGCGGCTACGCAGTCGCATGGCGAAAGACGTTTTTTGAAGACAATCGGCTTGAGTCCATGTTAGAGTATGAAGCCGAGTGGAGGAGTTTTAAAGAACACTTTAAACATGACGAAAGAAAAATTTCTTGCCAAAACAAAAGTTGCAGGAACGGAAAGATGATCTATGTACGCCAAACGCTGGGCAAACAAAAGAAGTTACAGCAAAAATAAGTTTTGCCGAATGGCGAGGATACAAAAAAGTTGATAAAAAACACTCCTCACGCGTCAAAATCAAAAAGAGCATCAGGAATGGCGCCCATCACGGTAGCCAGATCCTCTGGGGGGATGGTCAGCTCGGCGGAAAGGTGGCCTTTAGTCTTCAAGTAATTCACCGCCGCCTTGATCGCCTCTTCGAAAGTGAGGGAAATCTTGTCGGTGAATTTCTCTCCGAAGTCATCCGAGCGGACAAATGCCTTCCTCACTTCGTCAGAGCGGGCCGACTCCCCATCCTGATACTCTTTGAGCGCGGCTTGGGAGGTATCGTTGGCGGTCTGGAGATCCTTCAAGTCTCCTTCAAATTTGAGCAGATCGGCCGAACGACCCTCCTTCTCGGTGGCCAGAAGGGCATCCAGATCCTTGACGCGTTGCTCTAGCCCTCTGATCTCCACCTTCATTAAGTCCATGTCGTCGATGGCCTTGCGCTTCCGAGTGGTCGCCGTCTTGATTTCTTTATCCTTTTGTTTGACCACAGCTTCAAGCCGAGCGACCTCGCTCGCCAAATCGGAAGCTCGTTTCCGTTCGGCTTCTAAGAGCTTTTTGCTCTTCTCTAGAGCAGCCGTGGATTGCCCTTGGTTCGCATCCGAGAGCTTGAGTTTTTTCATTTCTTCCTCCAGCTCGGCCAGTCGATTGCTGACCGCAATCTGCTCTACCCAACTCTGCGAACGAAGGCAGTTAGGCTAAATGCTAAAAGCTAAAACAAAAAATATCAGTAAAGCAGAAAGGCATACCCCGGTCGCCTGCTGCAGGTTACTGTCCCCTAGCTGACTGGGGGACATGAGCGCGACGCGTAAGCGCGCGTCTTCCCAAACTTTAGCGAGCGGACCGGTGAGGGTGATCTGTTGTTCGGGAACCGATGGCCGATCGGCGGACAGTAGGTATTCCTCCGAGGGAAATCTTAGGACAGTTTTAATCACCCTCGGGCCGCTCGAGTCATCTTGAGATGTAGCAGCATGGCCAGAGGACTCGTCGATCGGGACCGGACGGTCGCCCAGTCGTCTAAGACGACGTAGAGTTCCAGAGGGGAAAGGTTGCGCCTCAGATATGGTCGGCGGCAATTCAAGCTGAGTCGGAGTGTGCTCCGAGGAGACCGCCTCAAAAACCACATGAGCATCATCGCTCCGCTCGGAAAGCGGCTCTCCTGGTGGAGGCTGTTGAGCGGCTTGTTCTAGCCTACGGCGTTTACGAGTCACCAGAGGGATTTCATCAGCCGATCGGCCCTCCTCCTCGGCATGATCAGTAGTAGTAGGATCGAGTGCGGCGTCATCAGCGGAGATAGGGGCGGCCGGATCAGTGGGAACCATCTGAGTCCCCCCATCCCCTTCAGTTGTCGAGCCGGCCAGAACCAAATCCCGTTCGGCTACCTCTTTGTCCTTCACCGCCTCAATATTGGCGGCTTTCAGCTTGAGCTTTTCGGTTGCCTTAGCACGCCACATAACTTCAGCTGCAGAAACAAAGAATAAATCAGTTAGAACAAAAGAAAAAGAGGGATAAGAATCGCTTACTCATGCTACAAGGCAGATCAGCTTGGATGGGAGACAAGCCAAATATGTACATTACTCCAGGAAGGAGCAACTTGTCGATATCATAACGTTGGCCGACCAGCTGGTTGGCCGCATGAAGATACGCCGGATGGCTCTTGAATTTGCCAAGACCCGGTTGATTCGGCACAGCCGTCTGCCACTTCGTTCGGAAGGCCGACCGTTCGGGGAGACGCATAAAAAAGAAATGCTCCTTCCAATGCTTATTGGAGCTCGGCATGTTGGTAAATAGGATGAAACCCGACCTAGATTGAAATATGAAGGTCCCCCACTCGGATTGTTTGGGGTAGAAGAAATAGTGGAAGACTTGGGGGTCCAAGGGGATATCATTCAATTTGAAAAGGACTATCACCCCGCTCAGCAACCTAATCGAGTTCGGGACTAATTGGCCGAGCGGGAGGCGAAAGTGGTTGCATATTTTGATGATGAACGGATGTGGAGGAAAGCACAGCCCGGCCAAAAATTGATCACGGAAGAAGCAAATGGTGCCGGGCAGCGAGTCATTAGGCCGATCGGAAGGACTAGCCACAACTATCTCATGGTCAGCCGGAATTTCATACGTTCGAATGAGACGCAGTGCGTCTTCTTCATCGAATCAGCTCTCTATAGTCATATACCAGAGACTAGGAGCGCCGACTGTAGGCGTAGAAGTACTCGCCATGGTCGAAACAGAAGAGATATTGACAGAAAAACTAAAAGAAAGCAATACAAGAGGAGGGGAGGTGAAAAGGAAGGCTTACTGCACGAGAAAGATCGAGGAAAGGAAGAAGATGGCGAGCGTACCAAACAGGCGAGGAGTAAGGATCGCCGGAGCAGAAACAACAGCGGGGGGTCGAAGGTCGATGAAGAAGAAGGCGGCGGAGAGAGGGGGCCGCGAGATTTATAACATTTGCCCCGTACGGCCTTAGCCGTCCGATTCAGGTCGTGAAGAACGAGGTCATCATCCAGCCGTTCATTTCAAACGGCAGCTGTCCCATCGGAGGTGACGCCACCGCCATACCCTGACAAAAGTAAGATTGCCACGTGTCAGCAAGATACGGGTTACATTTAATGAGCGCCCTGTATCGCACGCAACGCACGTGGTTGGCAGTAGAGAAGAAGATTCAGCATAAATTCCCAGGCAATACAAGGCACGGGCAAGATACCGCCGAACGGATGAGCATCCCTGAGCCTGGCCGAGCGGACTAATGTATCGGTCATTACTTAGTCAGATCGGCAGTCCAGTCAGTCGGACTTCACCTCCTTCGACTAGACTTGAGGGGGAGGCAAGTGATCCGGCGGTTAGAACAGGGGACCCCCATTCTGAGGGGTCAATGCCACGCGGGAGTCAAAAGGCCAGGTGGCGATCTCCCGGCCGGCCGATCGGGGAATAGCCGATGGCAAAAGTCGCCCCGACAGAAGTTGGGGTTCCGACGCTCAATTGAACAGTAGCAAAGAGCCGAGCGGAAGGCCTAAGAGAAGGTGACCCAGCATATCGATGCCAATGGCAGGCCGGACGTGATGTGAGTGCCGTCCGGCCGGCGCGTAAGATGAGGGCTGGCCGGACGGACTCCCTGTCCAGCCGGCCTGTCGGACTCCCCGGCCTGTGGTCGGTAGAGAAGGACAAGAACATCTTATGACAGCTGTCAAGTCCTATGGCTAGGCCATACTCCAAGTCTGACAACGAGGTGTTCTGTTCTCCCATCGAAGACGTGCTTGGACTATAGCAGTATGACGTCAGGTAAGCTTTCTGACAGACACATACGGAGGTATGGGCTGCGGACACGTATGCGCCTCGGTGGACGTGCAGGAGCTCTTTCACTGCTCTATATAAAGAGCCTCATACTTCGTCGGACACACGCGTAAAATACCTTTGGAGCCACTTTTTTCATTGCTTGCTTGCCTGACGTGAGCGTCAGAGGGTCGCCGCCGGGAACCCCTTCCCAGCTCGACTTCTGTGCAGGTTCGCCGGAGTTTCGTACGACTAGCCGGAGATCTACATCAGCGACTCGGAGAGCGCCACGTGCCCAGCGTCCGTTGATTCAGCATTCGGACAGGATCAATTTATAAGAATAACATTGGTCAAATGTCTATATTTTTGCTAAGTGTAGTTGTTCATTTAATTTATATTGAAGATAACATGGTGTGAGGAGACACACAGAAGATTATGTTATCAGTTCCTTATAAATTATAAATAGTAGCTCACAACCAAGATGGAATGAGACAAACCATTGGAGTGGTTGTAGTGTAATTTGGTATTAATTTATCTTGACTATAAAATTACACTAGTACACTATGAGTGTATTGAGCAGGACCATTTGAGGTAGTTTCTTTTATACTAACTACATAAAAGAACAAAAATCTCTGTTATTATGGAAGTACGTACTCTTAATCATGATATAATAATAAGCACGTATACTTAATATTTATTTCTTTAATTTATCAAAGGGTGTGATTTAACTCGTTAAATCAATAGACCCGATAAGTTGAAAAATGATATTGTTTATATGATGTGTTGTTGATTATAGAATGAAACCGTGTCCTAATAATCTAGGTTGATGATGTCCCCTTGAGGAGCTCATAAGGATTGTCATGTAAACCCTGCAGGTGGACCTAGTTCGACATGATAATGAAGTTGAGTGGTACTACTCTTGGAGCTAGATATTAATTAAGTGAGTTATCAGTGACTCATTTAATCAGTGGACATTCAATATCTTAAACACAGGGAGATTAATGCACTCATAATAAGAAGGATCCCATAATGTAATTTGGGATTGGTGCGGTAGTTCAATAATAGCTCTTTAGTGGTATGAGTTATTGTTGATATACTTGAGTTGGATGTTCGGGGCGAACACAGGAAGCTCAAGCTCATCGAGAGACCAAAATCAATTTCTCCTCTCGGTCCCTATTGTAGCCTCTATAAAATCTTGTATCCACTAAGTCCACTTTTTATCCAAGTAATGGGTCGGACACAACCTTAGTTGGAGCAAGGGGGCCGGCCAAGTATAGGCTTGGAGCCCAAGAAGTGGCCGGCCAAATCATGCTTGGTGTCCAAGCATGGGGCCGACCACATAGGATTAAAGGAGATTTTAATTTTTGTTAAATTTTTTCCTTTTATAGCCATTCATGAAAGAGATTTAAAAGAGAAATTTTATTGTTAAAATTTCCTTTTATAGTCATTCTCATGGTTTTAAAAAAGAGAGTTTTCGATTTTAAAATCTTTCCCTCTATAGTTATCTACAAAAGATTAAAGAGAGATTTTAATTTTGTTAAAATCTTTCCTTATTTGTAGTTGTCTATAATGTTTAAAAGAAATATTTTAATTTTTGATAAAAACTTTCCTTTTATGTAACCATGATTTAAAAAAGAGAAGTTTTAATTAATCTTTCCTTTTTTGTAGTTGTCTACATGTTTTAAAAGAGAGATTAATTTTTAAAATTTCCCTTTATTGTCATGTACAATAGGAAATTTAAAAAGAGATATTTTAATTGTTATTAAAATTTTCTCTTTTAGAGGGAGGTCACAAATAAGGAAGTTCTAATTATGTTTAAAACTTTCCCTTTTATAAACATCATGGTTTAAAAGGAAGCTTTAATTTTTTTGTTGTAAAATTTTTTTCCTTTTTAGTATACCATGATGTGGCTGACCATAAGAAGATTAAAAGGAAGTTTTAATTAAACTTTTCTTTTTTACCAAGACCAAGAATTATAAAAGAAGGGGAGATGGTGCCTCATGAACTAGACAACCTATTCTTATTCCCTCTCTATTTCCTTGGTGGCCGACCATGCTCCCTTCCTTTCTTCTTTCTTGTAGCTGGCGGCACCACCTTCATCTTGTCACCTCTTTTGCCTCCTTAGGGCCGGCGGCATCGAGGGTTGCTATATCCTTGTGGTCGGTTGCTTGGAGAGGAAGAAGAAGAAGAGGAGAAGCACTTGGTGGCCGGTTGCTTGAAGGAGAAGAAGAAGAAGGAAATTTCCTATTTTGGCATCCCTTGATGGTTCAAGAGTCTTGGGGAAGAAGAAGTGGTCCTGGTGGAATTCATCTTGGTAGATCGTCGTCCACACGACGTCCAAGAGGAGGTGAGGAATATAACAGAAGATCAAGAGGTCTTTAGCTACAAAGAAAGGTATAACTAGTTGTCTTATTCGCATCATACTAGTTTTCTTTATATGGATTTTGAAATACCAAACACAAAAGGCTATCGGTTTTAGGCAATCAATTTTATGTTTCGATTTTGTGTTTCTTTTGTTTTTCAATCTTGTAATTAGATTTTTCTTAGTGGTTAAACCTAGGGTTACTATAAGGAGATTAAATATTGAATTTCGTTGAAAGACTTTATCTAGGAAGTGGTGGATGATCTCATACCCAAGAAGGCCTAGTGCCTCGTCATGTTTAACCTGGAAGCCGATCTTTGAAATAAATATTTAATCAACTTTGTAACATGGGTGGATTTGAATTAATAATGTTAAGCATCGTTTGTGATCCAAGTCTAAACCTCTAAGAACAGATAAGTTGAACTTGGAATCAATAATGTTAAGTTCTGTTTGTGATTCCAAGTTTAATTTTTAAAGAACACAATAGGTTGTTAGGAAAGGTTCGACACTTGTACAAAATTTTTGTACAGTGGAACCAATACGATATTCCGAGTAGCAACCAACAAGCTTATCAAAGTTTGCCACCTCACCTCAGCTAGTCGCCTGTTCAACCCCTTTTGGGTGTTTGGACCAAGTTCAGGCGCTTAGATTATGATCGAGCGCATGGAGCCCTTTTTCCAGCCATTTGATTTTCTATATCATAAGGTTAGCACAACTAAGTATAACATGTAAAATAGAGTTATCATAATATTCAAATGACATTATAATTAGATTATGTCTTGCCAATACCAGAATCTAGTTATGGTCTTATCTTAGACTTTCAAAATGACTCTAAGTTGGACTAGCACCTATAGTCTCATTGGGATTCATCCTCACTGATCACTCTCCTCTAATGACTTATCTTCACTTACCATTTGCAGTCACTTGAGTTGTCTCTTGACCCATTAGGTCTTTTTGCCAGTTGTTAGGTATCCAACTGGACTTCAGCTAGCTATCAAGTCCTGTAAATCCAGTTAGATTTCCTGCCCGATATTGAGTCACACATTGACCTATCTGAACTTTGTGCCAGTTATTAGGTCCTCAGACCTAACTGGGCTCCAGCCTTGTGTCAGGTCCTCTAGACCCGTCAATTCCTGCACACTCGATAACATAATTAGATCACACAACATTTGACTTTAAACTATTTGTCATTCATCAAAACCTGAGTTTGACCATTGGTGCTTAACTACACCAACATATTTTTGATATAAAAGTTCAAAGATCTATACTTTTATTGCCAATTAATTGGTTCAATCGATTGATGGTTCAATCAATGGTCCAATAGATTGGAGCAATAGATCAATACACTATAGTAGCAAATAAAAAGTTATAGAATCGATTGGAAGCAACCAATCGATTGGTGAGTTACACCAATTGATTGGTAAGGTAAAAAGTAGTCACTCTACAAGTTTAAATGGCCGATTTCGATGGCAATCAATTGGTGAAGTCAACTGATCCGGTAGTAAGAACAGGGGACCCCGCCCGGTGGAGTCAACGCCACGTGGAAGTCACAGTGGCAGTTCATCCGGAGAGGGCCGGGTCCGACCGGACGGCCGTCCGGCCGATGGAATCGAACGTCCGGAGAGGGCCGGGTCCGACCGGACGGCCGGTCGGCCGATGGAATCGAACGTCCGGAGAGGGATGGGTCCGATCGGCTTGCCGACCGGACAATATTCGGCTGATGGTTAAAGGCGCCCTGTCGAAATCAGGGTTCCGGCGCTCAGTGGAAAAGGTCGCGGGGCCAAGCGGACCTCACGCTCGGCCAAAGTCATAAGATAACACTGCTAATAGTCCCCATAAAGCACGTGATGGAGGATCTCCCAAGTAAACCACCGCATATGTCCGGCCGGATGTTGAGGGAGCTGTCCACCCGGAAGCCAGATTTAGAGCAAAGGGGAAAAGGACAAGGAACGTCTTTTTCTGACAGCAGGTTGTGACAGGGGATTCCGCTGTCCCATCGAGGACATGCTAAGATTGTAGCAGTATGGGTTATGGAAGCTCACTGACAAGTCCTTACTGGAGTATGGGCCATGGACACGTGTACACCTCGGTAGGTGTACACTCACTTCTTCGCTGCTCTATATAAAGGCCCTCATTCTTCGCCGGAGGTACGCGGTCTACGAGTTTTAAAGCCACTGTTTCTTTCTTGAGCTTCGCCTGACTTGAGCGTCGGAGGGTCGCCGCCGGGAATCCCTTCCCGGCCCGACTTCTGTGCAGGTTCGCTGGAGCTTCGTGCCGCCAGTTGAAGATCCACGCCAGCAGCCGGAAGCGCCACGTGCCCAACGTCCGTTGATTCGGCATTCGGACAGGATCAATTTGGCGCCGTCTGTGGGAAGGTTCCTGTATCCGAGCGGAAACAATGGACGAAGCTGGACGACAACACATGGTGACGCTTTCGAACGAGGAACTCGACGCTCTGATCGAGATAAGAGCCGCCAAGCTTGTGGAGCAAAAACAGAAAGCCACAGCCGAGCGCCCGGAGCAGCAAGCAACGTCAGCGTCTGGCGGTCGAGCGGAAGCACCGCCGGCCACCGTTGCATTTCATCGGGCCCTATTCTGCACTCCTGAAGCCGCAGCAGCTCATAGAGATCAGGGATCTTCTTCGGACGAAATGCCTAGACGAGATGACCGAAAAGGGAAAGCCCTCCGAGCGGACGCATCGCCCGAGAGGATTAATCGTCAATTTTCAGAGGCTATTCTACGAGATCCTCTGCCGAAGCACTACGTGCCTCTGACGATCGGCGAGTATAATGGGACAACCGACCCAGATGATCATCTAGGTAAGTTTGATAACACGACAACCCTGCATCAATACACAGATGGGGTGAAGTGTCGGGTTTTCCTCACCACCCTCTCGGGATCGGCTCAACGGTGGTTTCGGAGGTTGCCGGACGGATCCATCACCAGCTTCAAGGACTTCCGAACGGCCTTCCTCCACCATTTTGCGAGCAGTCGACGCTACCAAAAAACGAGCGTGAGCCTGTTCGCCATCAAGCAAGAAGTCCGTGAATCGCTTCGAGCTTACATCCAGCGGTTCAACAAAGTGGCAATGGACATTCCAACGGCCACCTCGGAAACCATGATGAATGCCTTCACACAAGGCCTAGTGGATGGGGATTTCTTCCGATCGCTCATCCGAAAGCCGCCCCGAGACTATGATCACATGCTACACCGGGAGAACGAATACATCAACGTGGAAGAAGCGCAAGCGGCTAGGAAAAAAGAAACTCCAACCGAGCGGAAACAGCACGCCGCTCATCAGCCGCCCAGAGGACCAAGGGCCGAAGCAATCCGATCCCTCCACGCCAGGTCCCATGTGCAAGAGGTAGCTGCCGCCCGGCCTAAGCCAAGGAAGAAATAGACCCCGATGTTCTGCTCCTTCCACCGGACGGATACACACAACACAAGGGATTGTCGAAGTCTTCCCTTTGTGACTCATCCTGTGCCCCAGAATGCCGGACGACGGTCTCCCTCAGTCGATAGGCGACAGAGACTAATGAAGCCGATCGGACGCGAGCTGATAGGCGACACCAACATATTCCTGATCGGCATCGTTCTCCAAGGCAGGGGAATCGCTGAGCGTCAAGAGAACGGTCCCGTCCGTCTGCTCGGGAAGAAGAAAATAGAAGCAATACTTCCCGAGGCGAGATCAACATCATAGCTGGTGGGCCGACCGGAGGAGACTCCAACCGAGCCAGAAAGGCGAGCGTTCGGCAGCTCCAGATCCATGCAGTCGGCTGTAGCCGAGAGCGAGCCAGGGGACTTGGAAGGAGTTGAAGTGCCCCACGACGACGCTCTGCTCATCAAAGCGGTAATAGCCAACTACACTATTCACCGCGTATTTATTGACACATGAAGCTCGGTCAACATCATATTTAAGAAGACATTCGATCAACTACAAATTGGTAGAAAGTGCGCCCATGACGACCCGCTCTCGGGTTTCTGGGCAATGAAGTCCTGCCGGTCGGGCAAATCCAGTAGCTATCTCGGATAGGAGAGCTCGGAGGACGAGGATAGCGAACTTCGTGGTGGTCGACTCTCCTTCTTCCTACGTCATTTAGGACGACCGAGCCAGTGAGTTCCGGCGGCCGTCTCCACCTTCCACGGAAGATCAAATTTCCTTGAAGACAAAGTAGGAGAGTGCGGGAGATCAATGGCGGCTCGGCGATGCTACATTGAAATGGTCCGAGTAGAAGCAAGTAAATCGCCCGGATCGAGGTAAACGCCATAACCGAAAAGGCCTCCTCTTTAGTTTATGAAGAAAAAGAGGAAGTCCCGACCCGATCGGAGGCCACGACCTTCATCGCGTCCGATCTGGAGGAGAAGCAGAAAGAAGAGCTGATCCAATGCCTCCGAAGAAATCATGATGTCTTCGTCTGGTCGACACATGAGCTGCCTGGAATTTCATCGAGCATAGCGCAGCATGAGCTACATGTCCGACCGGACGCACGGCCAGTAAAGCAAAGAAAAAGGGACTTCAACGCCGAGCAGAATTCCATCATCCGAGCAGAGGTGGAAAACTTCTAGAGGCCGGCCATATACGCGAGGTGCAGTTCCCGAGCTGGTTGGCTAACATAGTATTAGTCTCCAAGCCAGGCAACAAGTGGAGAATGTGCATAGATTTTCGGGATCTCAACAAAGCTTGCCCGAAAGATTTTTATCCTCTGCCCCGGATAGATCAGCTGGTGGACTCTACGGCCGGTTGTGAATTAATCTGTATGCTCGACGCCTACCAGGGCTATCACCAAGTGTCGCTCGCCCGTGAAGATCAAGAAAAAGTAAGCTTCGTGACGGCCGACGGCACTTATTGCTATAAGGTGATGCCGTTCGGATTAAAGAATGCGGGAGCCACCTATCAGCGCTTGATGAACAAAGTATTTAGGGAGCAGATCGGGCGGAATTTGGAAGTTTATGTGGACGACATTCTCATCAAGTCCGGCCGAGCGGCCGATCTCTTCAAAGACATGGAGGAAACCTTTCGAATGCTACGCAAGTATTGAGTCAAGCTAAATCCCCAGAAGTGCCTATTCGGCGCAAAAGGAGGACGTTTCCTAGGGTACATAGTGACCGAGCGGGGCATCGAAGCAAATCCCAGCAAGGTGAAAGCTCTACAAGATATGCCGCCTCCAAGAAATACAAGGGAAGTGCAGCGTCTGACCGGTCGGATAATTGCTCTGTCCAGGTTCGTCTCCAAAACGGCCGACCGGAGCCTCCCTTTCTTCAAAATCTTGCGCAAGGCCACTAAATTTCACTAGGACGAAGAATGCGACCGGGCGTTCGAGGATTTGAAGGCATATCTGAATTCCCTCCTGGTATTAGCCAAGCCGACTGCGGGTGAGCCACTTTATATGTACTTGTCTTCAACCGAGCATGCAATCGGCTCGACTTTAGTGAAGTCGAGCGGAGAAGAGTCTGTGTATTTCCTTAGTCACATTTTAAAAGATGCTGAATCTCGCTACACTGGGCTCGAGAAGCTGGCTTTCGCTCTGGTCCTCGCCGCTCGGCGCCTTCGTCCATACTTCCTGACGCATACGATCATTGTCAAAACCAATAGCCCGCTCGGACGTGTTCTACTAAATCCAGAGGCATCCGGACGGCTCATCAAATGGACGACGGAGTTAAGTGAATTTGATATCCAATACCAGCCCCGCTCGGCGATCAAAGCGCAATCCTTGGTCTATTTTGTGACAGAGGTGCAAAGGTCGGAGCCGGAAGCTATGTGGAGAATATATATGGATGGGTCGTCCACTCGGCTCGGAAGCGGGATTGGAATATTGTTACTCTCCCCTCAAGAAGAGAAGATGCACTTATCCGTCCGGCTGGATTATAAAGCTACCAACAATGAAGCAGAGTATGAGGCCCTCATGGCACTGCAGGCTCGGCATGTGGGGCCGGTCGGGTAACGCTTCACTCGGATTCGCGATTGGCCGCTCGTGACTTTCGATACCTTGAAATCAATAGTGCTCGGCTCAAGCTCTATCTGAAGCCTTGAGAAGCTTAAAGCCGATTTTAGAGAAGTTATTGTCCGAAGATACCCCGGGCGGAAAATCAAGCGTAGATGAGTTAGCCAAACTCGCGAGCTCAATAGCAGGTCGCCATTCATGACCAATTGAAAAATCTTGTTGGTGGCGCCGTCGACCGGATGGAAGGCCTCACATTTCCAAGCGATGGCGGACACCCATCATGGAGTTCCTCGCTCGGGCGCCACCATCAATGAGTATGAAGCCCAGTGCTAAGGAGGAGGCGGTCGGTTCACACTCATCGACGATTTACAAAAAGGCTTTCTCACGCCCATGTTGAAATCGTGAGCTCGGAGGACTCGACTTATACTCGAAGTACATCAAGGATCGTGCGGGGCATCCGGCGGACGATCGTTGGCGAAGATCCTCTTGGCGGGTACTTGCCAACCTGGCGAGCTCGGACAGTATCTACGTGCCTTTCGTGCCAGAAGTATCACAACTTCTCCCACCAACCGGCAGAGGAAATGAAGGCATCAACCGTTTCATGTCCGTTCGATCAATGGGGAATGGATATTGTTGGTCCATTTCCGATGGCGACCGGGCAGAGGAAATTTTTGCTAGTGGCGGTCGACTATTTTTCCAAGTGGGTGGAGGCTGAGCCGCTAGCAAAGATTACCGAACAGATGGTCAAAAAATTCATCTGGCAACACATCATCTGTCGGTTCGGCATCCCCCGTCGACTTATCTCCGATAATGGGCGGCAATTCACGGGAAAATTGCTCGAAGATTGGTGCAAAAGCTATGGCATCGAGCAACACTTCACGTCCGTAGCATACCCCCAAAGCAATGGTCAAGCTGAAGTAGCTAATCGGGAAATTCTTTCTATTCTGCGCGCTCGGCTCAACCACTTGGGAGGAAGTTGGCCGGATGAGGTGCCGGGCGTCTTATGGGCTATCCGAACGACGCCGAAGGAAGGGACGGGCGTCACGCCGTTCCATTTGGTGTATGGCGGCGAGGCGGTCATTCCGGTTGAAGTCGGCGTTGAGTCCGTCCGGATCCAGAGCTATGATCATGGCAACGTCGAACGGAGGAACATGGAGCTGGATTTGGTCGACGAGGAGCGAGCCAAGGCGTCCGTTCGGTTGATGGCGTACCGGCAGCGGATGAAGCAAAATTACAACCGCCGCGTAATCCCCAGATCATTCCAGGTTGGCGATCTTGTCTGGAAGAAAGTCAAGCCGGTCGGCGACGTCGGCAAGCTAGAAGCTCCTTGGGCGGGTCCCTTCAAGGTTATTGAAAAGCTCCTCTCGGGCGCTTACTACTTGGAGGATGAAGACGGGCGGCAGCTGGATCGACCGTGGAGTGCAAATCATCTCCAGCCTTATCGAGTTGGATGAAAGGTGCACGAATGTAACTCATTTTTGTGTATATGCTAGTCGCCCGTGTCCTTGTAATGCAGGAAGCAAAATTAATTCAAAGGATGGCCAAGGGTTCCGCCGATCGGCAGTGTCGAAGTTAGCCGTAAAGACCGTCGAGCTCCGACGTTAAATATCGAGAGACGAGCCGGCGTCTATAAACGTCCGAGCGGAAGACCGTCGAGCTCCGACGTTAAATATCGAGAGACGAGCCGGCGTCTACGCGCGAGCGGAAGACCGTCGAGCTCAGGCGTTAAATATCGAGAGACGTGTCTATAAACGTCCGAGCAGAAGACCGTCGAGCTCCGACGTTAAATATCGAGAGACGAGCCGGCGTCTATAAACGTCTGAGCAGAAGACCGTCGAGCTCCGACGTTAAATATCGAGAGACAAGCCGGCGTCTATAAACGTCCGAGCGGAAGACCGTCGAGCGCCGACGTTAAATATCGAGAGACGAGCCGGCGTCTATAAACGTCCGAGCGGAAGACCGTCGAGCTCCGACGTTAAATATCGAGAGATGAGCCGGCGTCTATAAACGTCCGAGCGGAAGACCGTCGAGCTCCGACGTTAAATATCGGGAGACGAGCCGGCGTCTATAAACCCTCCGAGCGGGGAATGCCTATAAAGAGAATACAATTGCCCCAGAAACTCACCCTCAATATCATTAAATCGTCTCTACGTTCCGCTTGGCCGAGAGCCAAAAAGTACTTGCTCGATACATAGCGAAGGATCTCTGATATCAGAGCGGAAAATTAAGTAGGCAAAGTATTAAATGTTTAGCCGAACGGCGGGGCAAGGCCAGGCGCTTGGTAAAAATCCCTTTCGAATACCAGAGGAGTGATAATGACAGAGCGGATGAACACATATTTTGACTATGAAAGGAGACAGCAAATTCAAGGAAAACGTTGCATTAAGGGTAAAGCTTTAGGCCGAGCGGCCCAATTACAAAAAAAGGATGATATCCGGGCGAGTGGCCGAATTACAGAAAACTACTCAATATAATCATAGAGGTCCCTGGGAATGTTATTCAGAAGCGCCACTTGATCGCCGGCCGGAATAGTAGTAGACTCCGGAAGGAGACCCTTAGACTTCAGATAAGTGGTGGTGGCGGTCATAGCCAAGTCGAAGGCTGTGTACATCCGCTCGCATATTTTCTCTGAGAATTCGGGCGAGCGGATATAGCTCTATCTTAAGGCAGCAACTCGACTAAGCTCGGCATCTTGATATTCTTTGAAAGCCATCTGGGAGCCAGTAAGGGCCTCGTTCAGATTCTTAAGCTTTTCCGCATCGGCCGAGCAGCCCGCCTTCTCCCTGTCGAGCTGCTCTGTCAACTCCTTTATCTTCAGCTCCAGGCCCCGAGCCTCAACGTTCTTCTTCTCCAGATCGGAGATAGCTGTATTCTTCCGAGTGGTGGCCAGGGCTATTTTCGTGTCAAGCGACTTGACTTGTCGCTCGGACTCGGTCATGGTGTGGGTCTGGTCGGCTGTCTTCTTCTGTTCGGCCGCCAGCAGAGTTTGAGCTTTCTTCAGCTCCTTTTGCAGCTCGGAATAGGAAGGGCCCTGAAGGCTGGACGGACCAACTGCGGCCTTCAGTTGCCGTAGCTCTTCATCCACCAAGGCCAAGCGGTTGGAAACCGCAATTTCCTCCACCCATCTTTGGCAAAAGAAAATTATAGTTATTAGCGACCGATCGGAAAGAATGAACACAAAAGTTGGTAGATTACAAACTTACCCCCATGGCCTGCTGCATATGGCTGTTAGCCAAATTCCCGATGGGGATCAGGGCGACGCGTGCCCGAGCGTCGGCCCACATCTCAGCGAGAGGCCCCTTCAGGGTGATGGTGTGCTCGGGCGCAGTCGGTTGATCGGCCTCTGGCAGCAGCTCTTCAGTCGGGAGATGAAGAGTGACCCGAATGGTACGACCATGACCGGGGGTCGCCCGATCGGCTGTCGGGAGGGGATCAAAAGCCGGCACCGAAAACTGCGAATGAATGGTCGAGCGTTGGACTAGTAGACGAGCGAGCGGGAGAGTGCTGACCGGAATAGCATCAAGTGGCGCGGCCGGCTCGTCCCATTCAGAAGGTGTCCGGTCAGACGAAATGGTTTCAGTCACTGGCGCCTTGCCTCGACCGGTTGCAGTGACCCGCTCGGATGGTTGGACCGCGGAGGTTGCCGACCGCAGGGGAGTCTCCACTCGGCGCCTCTTTTGTAGAGGCTGCTCCTCCTCCCGAGCGGAACCTTCCTCGGGGGCAGTTGGTTCTCCAGGAGGGGTGGCTCCGCTGGCCATGTTTTGCTGAGAAGCGGGAGCGGTCGACTCAGCCTGAGTCCCGCTCTCTCCTTCGTGGGATCCGACCAGCTGGATACCCAAATCTTCCATTTCTCTGGCCGTCGCGGCTTCCAGAGCGGCCGCCTTTCTCTTCAAAACACCGGCCATGACCGAATCCATAACGATGTCCGCTGCAAAGAAAGGAAAAGAAATCAGTTAGCAATCAAAGCAAATGACCAACCAAAGTTCTTGCCGAAGCCGACCGGAAGAGGAGTCCGTATAGGACTCAGCCCGAAGATGTACATCACTCCCTCGTGGAGAAGTTTGTTGATGTCAAGTCGCAGACCGACCAGTATATTTGCAGCGTGGAGGTAGTCCGGTCGGGTCTTGAACTTCTTCAACTCGGGAGTGGGGTAGACCGCCACTGGGTCGGGAAGTTGGTCCGATCGGGCATACGGATGTAGAAAATAATCCTTCCAATGTTTATTGGAAGTAGGGAGTTTGTTAAAAGACCAAGCCGGGCCGAGCTTGGAACATGAAGGTGCGCTCGGCTTGCTTGGGTAATAAAAATAAAGACCTCCGGTCGGAGGGGATGTTGTGAATCTTAAACAAAGCGACAACACGCAGAGGAGACGGAAGGTATTGGGTACTAAGCTGCCGAGCGGTACACCAAAAATTATGGACATCTATGATGAAAGGGTGTACAGGAAAACGAAGACCGGCGGTAAAGACAGAAAACTCTGGCGGCGGCCTGTGAGGCCGAGCGGAGGGACCACTAAGCAAATTTGAAATCTCCGGGATTTGAATTGTCTATAAAATTTCAGATTCCAAATTTTAAAAGGGCATTTTTGATAGTTGTAATAATCTTACTTGAAGATAGTGGTTGGAAAAAGCAATAACCATAGCAACGAAAGGAGGTTTCAAGGATAGAGTCAAAAAAGAAATGCGGAGGAAACACCGGAAAGGAGGAAGGAAAGATATAAAACCTTGCTGCGGGGAAAGGGATCAAGGAAAAGGCGCCGGAGAGCGTCGGAGAGCAGAAACAGGATCGCCGGAGCTCCGAAGTGCAGGGGGCAATGGTCGAAATCGCGGAGGCAAGTGAGGAAGAGAAGGAAGCGAAGAATTTATAGGGTGAAGGCCGGGCGGCCTCCACCGTTGGATCCAGGTCACGGGAATCAAAGCATGCATCGAACCGTCCATTTCGAATCGCTTCGATCACATCAAAACACCATGCCACCGCCGCCATACGCCGATGGCAGTGCTCCACGTGGCATTCAATCATTCGGAGCATTTAATCAAAGCATGCTCAACCTTAATGTCGAAGATTGGCGCAGAACACGAGGAGATCCAGTGAATGCCATTGTTGATTCGCTTAAGGCTGCCTCTATGGTTGGCCGAGCGGAGGATACCAACACGAAGGAGCCGCTCGTCCAGACTCTTAGTCCAGTCAGTCGGACTATTCGCCTCCTTCGACTAGACTTGAAGGGGAGGCAAGTGATCCGGTAGTAAGAACAGGGGACCCCGCCCGGTGGAGTCAACGCCACGTGGAAGTCATAGTGGCAGTTCATCTGGAGAGGGCCGGGTCCGACTGGACGGCCGTCCGGCCGATGGAATCGAACGTCCGGAGAGGGCCGGGTCCGACCGGACGGACGGCCGGCCGATGGAATCGAACGTCCGGAGAGGGATGGGTCCGATCGGCTTGCCGACCGGACGATATTCGGCTGTTGGTTAAAGGCGCCATGTCGAAATCAGGGTTCCGGCGCTCAGTGGAAAAGGTCGCGGGGCCAAGCGGACCTCACGCTCGGCCAAAGCCATAAGGTAACACTGCTAATAGTCCCCATAAAGCACGTGATGGAGGATCTCCCAAGTAAACCACCGCATATGTCCGGCCGGATGTTGAGGGAGCTGTCCGCCCGGAAGCCAGATTTGGAGCAAAGGGGTAAAGGACAAGGAACGTCTTTTTCTGACAGCAGGTATGTTTCACGTGTGGGCCATGCTCCAAATCTTGTGACAGGGGATTCCGCTATCCCATCGAGGACATGCTAAGACTGTAGCAGTATGGGTTAGGGAAGCTCACTGACAAGTCCTTACTGGAGTATGGGCCATGGACACGTGTACACCTCGGTAGGTGTACACTCACTTCTTCGCTGCCCTATATAAAGTCCCTCATTCTTCGCCGGAGGTACGCAGTCTACAAGTTTGAAAGCCACTGTTTCTTTCTTGAGCTTCGCCTGACTTGAGCGTCGAAGGGTCGCCGCCGGGAATCCCTTCCCGGCCCGACTTCTGTGCAGGTTCGCCGGAGCTTCGTGCCGCCAGTCGAAGATCCGCGCCAGCAGCCGGAAGCGCCACGTGCCCAGCGTCCGTTGATTCGGCATTCGGACAGGATCATCAACCAATCGATTGGTAGGCGAAAATTAGTCCAAATAGTAGTTTTATAAAGAGGATTTCGAGGAGGATTCTCGACGCCAGTTCTTGGGGGTTTTGGAGGATAGTGTAGCAGCATTTCCGGACCAACAAAAGGAAATTTTAAGATACAAGAGATCAATCAAGCAAGGTTTTAATTGTGAAGTCTTTTTTGATTGTATTTGTCTTTGTTTTCTTTTTTTTTTTATTTTTGTGCTAATGCTTGTAAGAGTCTTCTCCACCTTTGGAAGGTTTCCAAGAAAAAGGAAGTTCTTAAGAGGCTTCTCTGCCTTTGGAAGGTTTTCAAGAAAAAAGAAGTTCTTAGTGAAATCTATGAGTGAGAAGTGAACCCTTGGATTAGTCATCTCGAGAAAGTATATATCAAGTAAAATTAAGGTGTAATGCATGTGGTGTCCAAGTTAATTGAAGTTTCCGTTGTGTATTCAACGATGAGTATAAAGCAACGAAGAGAAGTAATCGAAATTATTCATTCCCTCTAGTTCTTACAGCCCTTGTTGGAGAAAACAATTTGTTGCTGGAGATTTTGGGATTTTGTCGAATTCAAATTACACAAAATTAAATTCAATTTAGTTGTCGAGATAACCTGAGATGATAATTTCAGGCTGGCAGCAGGGGTTGGTGTCTGCCTAGTGTTGAACGCAACCTCCACAGTGGCCGAGTGAGCGTCTGCCAAGAGTCAGGTTGGGTGAGTGAACTGAGCAATTGGTCGAGCGAGAGTCCGATCGGGCGAGTTAGCCGAGCGAGTTGGAGGTTGGTCGGGCGCAAAGACCGGCCGGGTGGGTGAAGCGACGGGGCGAGTGAGCCTTTGGCCGAGCGAATCGACCGGGCGGGCAAAGAGACCGACCGGGTGAAGAGGCAGTGTACGTGGCCAGCCGGGCGAATTGACAGAGCGGTCGAGCGAATTGAGTGAGCTACCGAGTGAGTGACCAGCAGGGCGAACTACCTAGAGGGCGGCTGATCGAGCGAGTGGCCGAGCAAATGACCGGTCGAGTGCTAGCGAATGACCGGCTGAGCAAGCTAGCGAGAGAGCAACCGACCAAGTGAGTGGTCGAGCGGCCGAGTGGGCTATGTGACCGGGCAGATGCTGTGACCGGGTGAGTGATGTGAGCGACTGGATGTGTGAATCGAGGTCTGCGATACGCAGTTTCCTTGAAACAACTTTGTCCCACCTCCGGCTGTGCTTCGAGGCTTTCTTGGGTCGTCTATTTCGCAGGATACAACGGTGAACTATGATTCCCACTAAGCATTAATGGTCACAATGAACTGAGAGATACCCGATTGCTATCACGGGCACTCCGTTGAACAAGAGATGCATGATAGAGAAAAGGGGAAACGTTGGTGAAGAGCTCCTGCTGCTGCTTTTCGATGTGCGTAACCCTTTGCTTGTGGTCGTAGCCTCCTTATATAGGAGCTCAGACCAATGGTCAAAGCGTTAATGAAACACCCTTAAATAAGCAACAAAAAGTTTATGTAGTAAAATGTTAGTTGTTCTACTTGGGAAAATTCTCCCCCGACCAGTCCGGCATTCGGTGCGTGCAGGTCGTGCTCGCACACAAGTCAACTTGGTTCAGTACATCTTGGCCCTGGATTTTTACCCCCCCTTGCACCCACGGGTAAGAGAGAGTATCTCCCCTTGCATTTATTTACATCATCAAAATATGTGAATCAACATAAAGTCTCATTCACAATGAAGCTCCATGCCTCTTCCACATCTTCTCTATTCATATATATCCAACAGACCTAACATGATCGAGTCTCAACTTAAGCGAATTAGTGGATTAGAATTTTTTTTAATAGACAATTTACCTAAGAATATTGGGCCGATGAACCGTCTATTATAAGCACTTTCTAATTTATCCTAATATCTAGTGAAAAATTTTTAAAGGATCGAATTGATGATCTTAAAATTAATCTATATATAAGTTGAATACTACCAACTAAAAAATAATGAATTTTCTTCTTTGTAAAATATCAAGGTGCGTTTGATACGTGCATTTTTCATTTTCATTTGTTTAAAAACGTATATTTTTTGAAAAATAGTGTTTGGTTTATATTTTTCGTGTCTGTTTTCTAAAAAAATAGATAGCGTTTTTTAGAAAAATAGAGAATGACAAAAAGTCCTTTTCTGTTTTCTAAAAAATACATGTTTTTCAGAAAATAAAAAACATGCGTACCAAACGCACCATTACTTTTTTTTTTTACAACTATATAATCATTGATTTGTCTACTGTGTCCAAGTGTCGCTGAAGTTATCGCCTGGTCCTATATTCCTTGTGATTGACTAATCCTCATACTTGCTAGTTTCTTTATTGAAATCAAATCATAAATATCTAATGTTTATACACCCTCATATTAAAATGCATATAAAAATATTTTTTCTAGCATAGTAACTTTTTTTTATAGAAGAGATCAAATAGTCAATGAAATATTTTATATCCATTAAAAATTAATCTTAAAATTTATTAAAATAAATATTCATATGCTACTAACTACATCAACCTGCAAATGCTTATTTAATACAATACCATATTCGAAAGTAGATGGTATATTATCAGTACAAATATTTCTATCTAAATGAGCAACAAAGTGATTTCCCTCCCATACTAATTCAACCTATTCAATAAATGTGAATACTCTATTTAAAAGAATTCTCGGTCCATTGAACTCCTAATCACTTATATTTTTTGTCAAAAATGCTTAATGAAAATGGAGGTCCTAAAACTATTAAAAATTGAACATGAAAGAAACTCAAAATGGTTAATCGTTTTGGAGGCCTTAAAACTTAAAAAAAAAAAACATGGGAGAACAAGGGAATGCAATCCTTATCCATGACGGACTTTAGACATAGGTTATTAAAATCTATGCCTAGGATCTCAATTTTTATTAGGGCATATTATTTTTAATGTATTAAATATTTATATATATATTTTTAAAATATAATGGAAAAAAATATGACCCACATGATAAAATATTACACAATTTTATTCTCTAAAAATTTCTAAAAAATTGGAATCATTATTTTAATATATTAAATATATTTTTATGTATATTTTTTTTAAGAGAATGGAAAAGAATAGGGCCCACGTAATTAAATATTTACATTATCTCAATATATCAAAGTTTCAGATTTCACAAAGATCTTATTAGAGTTTCAATGGATAGAGTCGGTATTTTTTTTTAACAAATTAAATTTATTTTTAATTATGGATGTTATTTTATAAAATCTAATCTATTCCTCTTCAATATCTCTCAATCATAGCCTATTTTGATTACATTTCTCCAGTGTCGTACCTGAGATTTTGATAACCTGAGTCAAACTTCAATAAAAAGGCCTCTTACATCATCTTACTACTATATTAACTTTAAAAATCATCTACACTTCAAAATATGATTAAAATATAGTAAATGACTCTAATTGCACTCATAACTAGTCATGAAAATTTTATGCTGCTACAATTCAAGTGTAGCACAAGGGATCTTGTTCATTGCTTGTTTTTTTGCTAGGGAGGTTAATTCAATTAGGTCCTCCTTTACAATGACAAGTGAGCATAAAATGACATCAAAATGATAGATTGAAGCCAAAGAGCTAATCTCAAATAGATGAACAGGAAGAAAACTACTACTTACATCTAAAAAAGTCATCTTAGCATATCTTCTGCTTCAATGAGTTCACAGTCAAAATTTATGATTCAACATTCTTCTACTTGGGGCCATCTAAAGGAATTGTTTTGGGCACAAATAATTGACCAATTGTTGTTGGAAAATTTATTAATTTGTCTTTATTTTTGGTATATTTAGTATTTAATGCAATGAGCATTAGTGATCAATCATGCAAAACTCAATTAAATTGTTAGATGTGGATTTACTTGTTATATCTCTCATGCTTTCCCTACTAAGGAGGGGGAATCCTTTTTTCTAGCTCGCTTCCAGATGCAAAAAGCTAACTAGTTTAATGCTACAAACTAATTGAATCAAATTGGATGGAGTTAATAGGAATTAAGGAGCAGGAGCAAAGAGGCAGAAGAGAATAAGAAAAGTCAGCTTTGCTTTTGTCTCCATCTCACCTTTTTCCTTGCTTTTGTAACCGCACAAAACACAACAATTCAAAAGCAAGCAAGAAGTCAAAAACAATGAAGTTGATCAGAAATAAAAACTACACAGATCAAACAGAAATTTACCAAAATGGAAAATTAATCGAAGAGGCTGGCAGGTTGCTATAGTCGGCCGTGTAGAAAACTAGAAATGACCACCCTTGAAGAGGAGAGTTCACGGCGAAATTAGGGCAAGGATTGACACTTTGCGACGGCAAAATTAGGAGAGGATCGGCACAGCAAAACATCGGCACTTTGCGATGGCGAATTTAGGGCGAGGATCAAGTGATTGACAAAGTGGCACTTCTCAAGTCGCAATGGCGAAAAATTAAGGAGAGGAATCGATGATTCGAGTTTTATTAAAGTTAAAATATACATATTAAATTACATGATAAACTAATAATATTTGGGCCCCTCTTAGAACTGGGTCTGAGGCAAGCGCCTCCTGGGCCTCACCTCAAGTCCGGGCCTGCATTTCTCGTTCGTTAGTGATACTTTCTCCTTTAATCAATAAGAATATGAATTAGAAATTTTTTATCTTATCCATACAATACAAATTAAAAATGTTAATTTTTTAAAGTTCCCCCTCTTCCCCTTTTTCAACTTTCCCTTTCTGTGCTTCTCTTACTCATTGAGATTGGAGAAGAGAAACTGCACCTAGCACTAACACGCTCATGCGGTCAATGCTACAATGCTTGTTGCTTGATTAAATTCAAATGTGCCATCAAAATGGAAGATTGTATTATTTTTTAGCAATAACGAGTTAGATACCTCTACCATTTTGCTTCTTTGATAGACATTAAGTTTAACTTTTATTTAAATATAATAAATTATTCAATTTTCCATTTATCTTCATTCTATCATTTATAATTGTTCTGATTTAGGTAATGAAAAATATGATTTATTTTTTCTTTTTCTTTATGCTTAAAAAGACTTTTATTTAGTTCTTGATAAATGCTAGTTTGGTTTCATTGTGATATTTATTTTCTAAGGATTGTATTCAGTTTTATCATTTTGTATATTATTTTTTATTTATTTATATTTTGTACTTCGCCGATGATAATGAGTTGAGCATGAAAACATGAATTTTTTATATTGTTATCCTATTTTATTGTTCTTATTTCCTCAATTTTGTTCATTTTGATAAGGGTTGCTCTCTCAATCTTTTATTTAAATACACTTATTTTTAACTAAGTGAATTGTAAACTTATTATCTACTTGAAGTATATTATTATATCTAATAATAATTTTCTGTTTAATACAGTAAAACTTATATTTCTTTGAATTAGATTATTAAAATTTGAATATAAAATTTTAATTAATAATTTTACATCTAAAAAGTAAGAAAATTAAATTGTATATAAAAAATATTTTTTAAAATTAATATTTAATTTGTTAAAAAAAATTTTAAACCACCATTTTCGATCTAAATCTATGAAAAAAAAGTGAGGAATATTTTTTTAAAATAATGCCAAAGGTTTAAAGAAAAAAAAATTCTAGCTAGGTCCTCAAATAGCAGTTCAGATCCTCTGTCCTCAAATTTCTTTGTCCCCGTGTCTCCTACCGATCGGACGGACCAAATTACATCTCAAGGCATCATGACATCTTTAAAATGTATGCAGTATCCTCGTGATATATAAGACATCTTTGATATATAATTTAGTCCGTCCAATCAATAAGGGGATATGAGAATAGAAAAATTTAGGGACAGAATATCATCCTCACATAGAGGCCCTGTTTACTTATCTTGAAAAGATTCCTTCAAACCATAGAAATCCTCGAGGAGCCCGTGACAAATTGTTTACAAGTCAAATTTAGAAATTAGACATGCTCGTGAATGACGTAAATGCAAGCTTGATTGCTCATAGTGCTGCGCATAAATGAACAACGCCGGCGTAGAAAAGATATATACAACATAATAATTTCTTAAAGATGCCAGTCAAATTTTCTTTTAATAAAATTTAATTCTTTCCCGTGCACCTGCACGCGAGTGAGGAATCAAACATACGATGTCTAAAAATACGAATTTATTTTGTTTTTGTTTTTTTTTATAATAAAATTATCCCTTTTCTATACGATTTTTTATGCACAGGCGTGCTGCGCTAAATTGATAATCTAAAGAAGAAAAAAAAAAAATCAAGATTCAAAACATTTCATTGTTGTTCTAAACATCTACTTCATTTTCTCCGGATAAGATTATATATTAGTAACGATACAAATCTTTCCAGCTCACCGTCATTTAGCCAAATCCGAGTTGGTCACCACCGCTGCTATAATTGGTCAACGTGGCTCAAATCGGTTAATTTGCCGATTCATATACTATTTGGTACAATCACAATTGCACCCAAATCTAATCTAATTTAATATATTTCTGATTAAGCAATTTTAATCAATTAAAACTTTTTTTTCAATAAATCTGTCCATATATATATAATTTTAAATAATATTGATTTTTTTTCAATTTAAGAGGACATAAATGTTTACCTATTTGCTTTTTTTTTTTCTGTTAAAAAGGAAAAAAATTATGGACGATGAAGGTTTACTCCGTAGCAAGCCGTTCGGCTCACGTGACCACGAGATCAGACGCAACGCCGAGAACACCAGACACGAAGCCAATTCGTTGGACGCGATCTCGAAGATAAAAATGGCCTCTCGGCTGCTCCCGTTGCGTTGCAAAAATCTGTTTTTTTACAGCCCACACACACCGGGGTCTGCGCTGACGCTTGTCTTCTGGTGAGAGATCTCCGCCGGAATACTGCGGCCGGGGCGGTGCCATGGCCGTGGATTTATCGAGTCTAGCGATGAAGCTGGGGATCTCTCAGCTCGGGACCTCGGATCATGCGTCGGTGGTGTCGATCAACATCTTCGTGGCGCTCATCTGCGCCTGCATCGTTATTGGCCACCTGCTGGAGGAGAATCGCTGGATGAATGAGTCCATTACTTCATTAATCATTGTGAGTCTCTGATTGTCTTCTGGTTTTTTTTGGTAATGTTCGAACTGTTTGGTACTTACTGTTTAGTGGGAGGCATGAGATGATTTGGGGGCGGTTTTGAACGCAGGGACTGTGCACTGGCGCCGTAATTCGTCTCTTGACGCAAGGGAAGAACTCACATATTATGGTCTTCAGTGAAGATCTCTTCTTTATCTATGTGCTTCCACCAATAATCTTCAACGCAGGGTACTTTTTATATTCTTTGTTCCAGTTTCACTTGTTAGTTTTTACACCGGGGAAATGATTCGTATGTTCGTTTCTTTCGTTTGAGTTTTGAGCTTCATAGTTTCGTTATGGTATGAGGCTTCCATCATGGGTCCTGCAAACTAGGACAACCTGACACTTTAACAACCAAATCTGTAGTTACTGATCTAGCTAATGTTGGAATCAGACATTAAAATATTGGTTCCACGATTATTAAACTTGCCAATTTCGAAGAAGAGACACCAAATAATAAATCTAATCAACAGTTCTCCAAATCTCATTGTAAAATGAAGTGTTTAGCTCCTGCGGGCTTAATTCTGTCTTATCACAGCTGAAGGGTGCAATCAGTGTTGTCTTTGCTATCAGCATGATGGTGTATTGAGGCCTGTCATGTAAAAGAATATTGTCTTGAAATATTGAGAATAAGAATAAGAGGAGGACCCTAGAGAAGTCTCCACTTCCCTTGACCATGACTTTATTGGTCAAGGGAAGTCTTGGTCGAATATGCTTTTGTCAGGGAACTATTATTGTTGCTAATTTTGCTTCTTCAATTCTGCTCTTATCAAGGAATTGCCGCTGTCGAGGAACTCTGTAAATCCTTCAATAAATTAGAGAACAAATGCAAGGTGCATACACTCGTTTTTCTTAAGAAACTATTTGCTCCCACCATGGTGATGTACTCGAACTAAGCAAATGTTCCTTCAGGATACAATGGATTCCTTAATAATGTTGTTTCCAAAGTGCACGCTTGAAAACAACCCCGAATACCTTAGATTATTTATTCAAGATCAACAATTGAATGCTTGTATATTGTTACTGCAGTATAACAATATACAAACAACACTTTGAAAGCAAGTAATTTTGAGAGGAAAGGTTTTTGATATGAAGATGATGGAGTGTTTGTGCATAATGGAGTTTTATAGTGTTTGAATCATTCTCTATGATAAGACATGTCTTTTGGATCACAACCTTTCTTTCAAACATCAAAAGACACCAATACATGAAGGGACAATTAAACAGACACAACTTATTCTTTTCCATTTTATAGAAATCACCAACAATCGTCCATCATTTCCATAAAAATGAAATTTTGAAAACTTTCATTTATCAAGTGACAAGCCTTATGCATAAATAAAGGTATCCAATGGATTGGAACCTTTACATAGTGAAGACCTCTCAAATGCTAACCAAGGTGACCAGTAGACCAGCTTTGAACCATCGACCTTATTCGATTAACCGGAGCAATCTCACACATAGACTTTCCTTATCCTCGATATTCATATTGGCGACACGTGGATTGACCTTGTGTCTTAATACCTTGGTTTTCCATGAATATTTATGTAGTTAGCCAGACCACACTAGAGACGACCCTATCTCCTATATTCACATAGGTGGATGTTATAAAGAATACCCACGTAACTAAGTATTCCAAAGGATTGCCCTTTATAACTCCATTCAAAGCTTAGAAGCTTTTCCCAACCATTCCATTACGTGAATCAAGCACTTTCTTAGACAAATTAAGTGCTTCAACCATCCATATAATATACTTTGCTCATTGAACCCAAGATTTGGAAATCACCCAAAGTTGAGTCAAGTTTCTACTATTGATGATCAATAAGTTGACTTTAGTCCCATCTCCTTTGACGTTCTCAAAACTAGATCCCTTATAAGGCCTTTTGTCAAAGGGTCAATCAAGTAAGACTTGACTTCACATAGTCTATAGTTATGATATATTCAGATATTAATTGTCTAACTGAATTATGTCTCAATCCAATATGCCTCAATTTTTCATTGTAAATATTGTTATATGCCCTTAATGGTGTAGCCTCACTTTCACAACGTATAGCAAATGGAGGCATTGGTTTTTGCACAAAGGAACTTCCATTAACAGGTTCCTTGACCATT
The DNA here is from genome assembly GCF_018446385.1 of Zingiber officinale. Taxonomy (NCBI): domain Eukaryota; kingdom Viridiplantae; phylum Streptophyta; class Magnoliopsida; order Zingiberales; family Zingiberaceae; genus Zingiber; species Zingiber officinale. The sequence goes on from NC_055994.1 coordinate 140,799,873, forward strand.
CTACTTCCTTAGCACACGAAGCAAGAGCTATAAACTTGGCTGTCATTGTGGAATCAACAATATAAGTTTGCTTTTTTAGAACCCAAGATATGATTCCACTAATTCTGAATATCCATCCACTTATAGTTGTATGATCTTTTGAATAAGATATCCAACTAGATATTCTTCTAGAATTTTAGGATATCCAAGATAATATATATCATAATCCGTAGTGTCTTAAGTGCTTCAATACTCGATAAATTGCATTCCGGCGCAATTGACTAGGATTGTTGGTATACCTACTCAATTTTCCAATTGCAAATGCAATATCAAGTCTAGTCGATATCATTGCATACATCAAGGAACAAAGCATATTCTAGTTGGTTATCTGTCCTTCCCGTATTATGATACAGTTTAATACTAGAATCAAAAGGTGTTGTAACGGTCTTACAATCAAAATGGTCAAAGTTTCCCAATATTTTTTTCAATATAATGAGATTGTGAAAGAACAAGACCCAAATATTTCATATCAAAGAAGGATGACAACAATAATTTAGTGTCATTTACACTAATCATATCGGTTCCAAAGATCAACATGTCATCCACGTAAAGACAAATAATAACACCTTTACTATGGTTAAACTTACTATACACACATTTATCGTATTCATGGATTTTAAATCCATTAGCAACTATCAAAAAAAAAAAAAAAAGGCAGCTCGGTGCACGAAGCTCCTGCCATGCGGGGTCCTGGGGGAGGATCCATTGTACGCAGCCTTACCCTACTTTTTGCAAGAGGCTGTTTCCAAGGATTAGCAACTATCACTTGACCAACTATCACTTGACCAAAATTTTCATGTCATTGTTTAGAAGCCTATGTAAGTTCATATAATGATTTAACCAATTTACACACTTTTATGCTCTTGTCTAGGCATAATGAACTATTCCAGTTGTTCCATATAGATCTCCTTATCTAGCTTTCTATTAAGAAACGTTGTTTTTACATCTATTTGATATATCTCAAGATGATAAATTGATACTAATGCAATCACGGTTCTAATCATAGCAAACCTAACAACGGGTGCATAGGTATCAAAATAGTCTAGGTCTTCCTTTTGTTTAAAGCCCTTTACTACTAACCTTGCCTCAACTTTCATCTTCTTTTTAAAGATCCATTTGCAACCGATTGGTTTTGAGCTATGTGGAAGATCAACCAATTTCCACGTTTTATTGCTCATAATAGACTCCATCTCATCATTAATTGCTTCTTTCCAGCATGCAACATCCCTAGACTTCATTGCTTCTTCATATGTTTTGGGATCAGATTCCGTATGTGGTTATCTGTTTCACATTTGAATTCCTAGTTCCCTGCATAACAAAGTCAGGTCCAAAGGATCCTTTTGAGCCCATTTACTTGTCCTTAATTTAGGAGGATTAACATCAACATTTGCATGAACAATTACTTCATTATTGACTATTGATGTGCTAGTAGTAGAATCATGAGGAACTTCAGAATCTAAGGCTTTAGGTATAGTAAAAATTCTGTTCTCATAAAATATGACATTGACAGAAATAGAATTATTGGGTTCAATAACAAGGAACCTGTATGCCTTACTATTTTCAGCATAACCCAAGAAGATGCACTCAATACCCTTCTCTCCTAACTTCCTCACTTTTGGTTCAGGAAGTCTAACAATAGCTCTACATCCCCAAACTTGTAAGTAAGATAGATTAAGCTTGCGTTTCTTCCATAATTCATATGGGATAACTTTATTTCCTTTAGAAGGAACACAATTTAGAATGTGACATGCAATCATTATCGCTTCACCCCAATAGTCCTTAGTTGTTGATTCCTCAACATAGTATTCGCCATTTCAATAAGAGTTCTATTTTTCCTTTCTGCTATTCCATTTTGTTGAGGAGTATATGCAGAAGATAGTTCATGCACAATGCTCATATCTTCACAATATTTAGAAAAGTTATGTTCACCTCCTCTATCACTTCTAAGACATTTAAGCTTTAGAATTACATAGATTTTTTATTTCGGTCTCATAAATTTTAAGTTTATCAAATAGTTCATCCTTAGTCCTCATTAAATAAACATAACAATATCTAGAAAAATCATCGATAAAGGGCAGCCCGGTGCACGAAGCTTCCGCTATGTGGGGTCCTGAGGAAGGATCCATTGCACCCAGCCTTACCCTGTTTTTTACAAGAGGTTGTTTCCAGGATTCGAACCCGTGACCTTGGTCACAAAGCAACAACTTTACCGTTGCGCAAGACTCCCCTTCATCGATAATGGAAAGAAAATAACATTTTCCTCCCCTAGTAGGCGTAGCATGTAAATCACATACATTCATCACTATGTATTAATTCCAATATAGAACTAGTTCTTTTTATTAGGAAATGGAGTTTTAGTTTTTTTGTTTTGCATGCAGACTTTGCATTTTTCTAGTATGTCATCCTTATATTTTTGGTATTAAATTCAGATTACTCATGTCATGCATTCTTCAAGAATTAACATGTCCTAAACGAAAATGTCACAAATTAAATGAATCAACCATATAAACAGAAGCAACAATTTTATTTATATGCATTTTAAACATTCCATTATACACAAATCCTTTGCCAACAAATACACCTCCTTTAAGGATGATTACAAAACAGATTCAATGACAATTTTGAAGCCACACTTGCTAAGTATGCTTTCAGAAATAAGTTTCCTCCTAACTTCAGGAACATGATACACATTAGTCAACGTGTCTTCCGTGAACTCCAATTTGATGGTACCAATTCCTTTGACGATTGTCGTAGAGTGGTCCCCATATAGATAATTATCTTTTCTTCAACTGGTGAATAGGTAGAGAATTAGTTTCTATTAATACAAATGTGCTTTGTAGCACCGGTATCAATTCACCAATCTTGGGAATCATCAACGAAACATGCCTCTATGATCATAGCCACATACTCATACCTTCCCACCTTATTTTGTTTCTTTAAGATACTACATTCTCTTTTGTAGTGCCCTGGTTTACCACAATGATGACGGTTATCTTTTCTTTTTTGGTTCCTAGAGTTATATTTCTTGTCATCAACTTTCCTCTTTTTATTTTTAGAGGAGTTACCATTATTATTGTTCCTTGGATTTTTGATTTCCTCCACCATAAACACCTTAGAGGACTATTCCTTCGAATTGTTAGTGCAAAAATCTTTCTCAATACGAAGATGGCTAGCCAATTCATCTAGAGACAAATCCTCCTTTTTATGCTTAAGATTATTTTTATAATATTTCCATGAATTAGAAAGTTTGTCAATCGCCAAAGACACAACAATAGATTCATCCATATGCATTTCATGTTATGAAAATTGAGTATAAACATGGAATTGCTCAATAATTTTTCTAATGTCGACCATGCGATATTGGAAAAATTTGGAACCAGAAATTTCTTGCTTATAGCATCTTCAAATTGATACTTAGCTTCAAGTGAGTCTTATATTTCCTTTGTGGTTTCCTTGTTGTAGTATTGGTTGAATAAAGCATCAAACATTGCATTGCAAATATGCCCCTTGCACGCATAATCGTCTTGATCCCATTTTTGTCTTGCCCTTGTTTGTACTACAGTTTCATTTCTTTTTCTGCTGGTTTCGATGCCGTAAGAGCATACACCACATTTAATAAAGTGAGTAGGAAATGCAATTTCTTTTGCGAACGCCGTAAGTTTTCTCCATTGAACCTTTTAAACTTGACAAAATCTATAGCAAAGTTACGAAGTGAATTTTCTTGAGAAGTCATAAATAGTTTCTTAAGATTGTTGGTGGGAAATCTTGGTTGAATATGCTTCTGTCACGTTGTTGCTGTCTTATGTTGCAGATTTTGCTTCTTCAATTCTGCCCTTATCAGAGAATTGATGCCGTCGAGGAATTTCGTAATTCCTTCAATAAATTAGAGAATGAATCCAAGGAGTGTACACTCGCTTTCCTTAAGAAACTGTTTGCTCCCACCACGGTGATGCACTCGGACTAAGCAAATGTTCCTCCAAGATACCATGGATTCCCTAATAATATTGTTTTCAAAGTGCACACTTGAAAACAACCCCGCATATCTTGGATTTATTCAAGATCGACAATTGAATATTTGTATATTGTTACAGCAATATAATAATATACAAACAACACTTGGAGTTTTATAATGTTCGAATCATTTTCTATGATAAGACATGTCTTTTGCATCACAACCGTTCGTTCATACATCAAAAGACACCAATACATGAAGGGACACAATTGAACAGACACAACACTGTTATGGTTCCTTTTCCTTCCATTCTTTTCCATTTTATGGAAATCACCAACAAACTTTCTCTTGATGCATAAACCTTTAGAAAGACTTTTCTTTTATAGAGAGCAAGTTTCACAAATAAAAATAAAAATTAAATTAAACTGAATTAGGTTTGTGATTTAGAGTTCTTTATATAAAGAAACATTAACAAATCCCTTAAAATATTTTAAATTCAAAAGAATATAATAGTAAATAAAACATTGCTTAATATTTTTACCATGCCATTAGTGAAGTGCTTTGACAAGCGTAAACTTTTACTTAGTACTAAAGCTTTGATTAGATTGAACAAGGTGAGCTAGGTCTTGAACTACACCCCTCTTGCCCCTACTTTACCTAAGGCACATATAATTTATGATGTAAAAGGTTGGTGCATAAATGATCTGTGTGCAATTAACTCTTTGATTTCCATAAGGACTAGGACAGTCCAGCTCCTAATTGTGATTCTATATAGCTACCCCATATAGAAGAGCCCCAACAAGAGATGTGTGGAGAAGTCACACCTCAAGGAAATTATTTTTGGGTCTCTGTCAAAAATTTTAAGAAACTCTTCTTATTTTAGTTCTATCTAAGATTACAACCAAATTACGCTATAGGAACATGTTGGGTTCATCGGGCCGCGAAAATCGCTTTTCGCGTCGCGAAAACCCCGAATCACCCAAGGCCAACGGATCCGTGCAAGAAAAATTCGAAAAACATACGAGTACGAGTTACAAAGACACTAGATCTACATGAAGAAGATCTTTACCCTTGATGCGCGCCCTACGCGAATCCCGCTCGTCCAAATGGTGCCGGATCTCAAGACCGTCAAGCGTACGGTCCTCTAGAAGTATCCATACGGACACACTAGATGGAGGTGACCAAAAACCAAGGTGTGCTAGCACCTATGTGGTTCGGCCAAGGAAGGAGGAGAGGGAGAGTGCAAGAAGAACTCTAGGAGGAGGAAGAAGGAATTACACCACTTGAATGAAAAATGAAATTCACATTCCAACACAAAGTGGCCGGCCACTCTAAAAAAAAACTCCCAAATTAATTGCATTAATTGCAATTAATATGAAGCCATTAAAGAGAATGGCTTTGTAACTTCCATGAGGTGGCACCCATGATGATGTGGAACATCATTATTGGTCCACCTAATGCCAACTCACCAATGAGGTGGCAAAAGGTCAAGTCAAAATTGACCTTTGGTCTTCCTTCTCAAGTCAAGTCAAACTTGAACCAATCTCTACCATGGTTGATCTAATCTAACCATTTGATTCGAGCCAACTTAATATAATGAATCTAATTCATTAAATTAAATTGATTCAATGAGTCAAAATCTAAATTAGACTCATTGAACACATGAATCAACTTGAGTCGAACTCAAGTTAGCCCAATTAGGATTACTCTTAATCCAATTTGATTCATCAAATGAATCTAATCCTCTTGGTTCATCATATGAACCTAATCTCCATCTAATTGTCCTAAGTGTGTGACCCTATAGGTTCTTGTAACGTTGGCAATGCCCTAAACCCATTTAGGAGCATAAGTAATGAGCGGTATCTAGCAACACATCATTACTACCCAAGTTACAAGAATGTCGAGATCCGACATCACCTTGTGACTACTAATTGTGACTCCTCACAATATATGACATTGTCCTTCTATCCTAGACATCTAGATTGATCAATATGAGGCATAGACCGTGTCATCCTCTAATCAATCTAAATCTTGAACTCCAAGTAGACTCACTCGATCAAATGAGCTCAACATCTAATGTTGACTCATTTGGGCATGGCCATGCACTTAGTGGTCTCACTCTATCAAGAATACCGATGTCGCTCCCGTCATATGGGAGGGATAGATCCCATCTACATCACTCACATCCCTCTGCATAATTCGTTATATACCCAGTAATCGCCTTTATAGTCCACCCAGTTACGGGTGACGATACCAAAATACATAACTCCTTATATAGGGATCCATGGTGACTTCGGTCGAAGGACTAATAGTCATACTAATAGCCACGTGAGAAAGTATATGACACTCATATAACGATCCACGATACTTTCTCGTGGCGGGTCATTCGATATCATTCTCTAACGTACCCATGTCGACGATATCTCATATCCACTTGAGATCAGTCATCGAGTGACCTACACGCTAGTCTTATTGTATTAACATTGTCCAGAATGTTAATACTCGACTAGGAATGATTTAGAGTAGTGTTCCTATATCATCTCACTATCGATTCAACTAATCGATTGATATAAGTATGAACCTTCTACTCGAGGACGCTATTATACTTAGTCTATTTGACACTAATACTGAATAAGTATAATAACCAAACAAATGCCTTTATTAATATACAAGAATATGATCTGATAAGAGTTCATACAATCACCAAATGATTGGCTCAGGGCTCTAACTAACAATCTCCCACTAGACTAGTGCCAATCATTATAGGCTCTGAGGCCTGACCTAGTGTGACCATCATGCTTCCTCTGTCATAGCCTTGGTCGAGGAATCTGCGATGTTAGCCTCTGTGGGTACTCTGAAATCTTCACATCTCCTCTATCGATAATCTCTCGAATGATGGAAGCGCCGTAGTATACGCTTGGTCCGCTGGTGTGAGCGAGGTTCGCTTGTGCTATAGATCCATTGTTGTCACGATAGAGCTAATGGTCAGCAATGCTGGGAACCACCCAAGTTCGATGATGAACTTGCGGATCAAACGCCTCCTTTCACGCTTCGATGCGTGATGTACTCGACCATTGTAGAATCAACTCGTATCTGCTTGAACTCTTCACCGGTGGCGCCACCATTAATCAAAATACGAATCCCGATTGCGATCTATAGTCATCCCGGTGGGTCCGGAAGCTAGCATCACCGTAACCCTTCAACTAGCTCATCATTGCCTCCATATATCAAGAAATATTCTTTAGTCCTTCTTAAGTACTTAAGAATATTCTTGACCGCTATCCATGACTTTCACCTGGATGGTATCTGCTCGTCACGCTCAAAGCATACGAGACATCGGTCGAGTACATAGCATGGCGTACGTGATCGATCCTATGGGAGGCGTAAGGGATCTGATCCACGGTCTCTCTCCTCTCTAAGAGGGACTTTGAGTCTTGAAGACTCACGCCGTATGACATCGGCATAAATCCCTTGGAGTTCTGCATGGCAAACCAAGGAGTACCTTGTCGATGTATGTACTCTGACAGGGCTAGCAATCTCTTAGATCTATCTCTATAGATCTGTATCCCTAGAATGCGGGATGCCTCACCTAAGTCCTTCATTGAGAAGCAACTCCCTAGCCAGTCTGACGCATAGGGATGTCCTTCCCGATGAGTAGTATGTCTCCCACATACAATATGAGGAATACAACTATATCCCCTACAACCTTCTTGTAGACACAAGGTTCATCTTCGTTCTTGATGAAACCAAACTGTTTGATTGCATCATCGAATCTAAGATTCCACTCCGAGAAGCTTGCTTTAGTCCATAAATGGACTGTCGACTGCATACTCTACTCTTATTTGTGGATCTAAAACCCTCGGGTTGTGTCGTATACGCATCCTCGAGTAGGTTTCATTCGAAACGCGGTTTGACATCCATTTGCCATATCTCGTAGTCATGGTTGCAATAGCAAGCGTGATCCGAATAGACTTAAACATCGCTTTGGAGAAAAGGTTTCATCATAGTCGATACCATGAATCTGCTTAAAACCTTTAGCTACCAAGCGACCCTTATAGATAAGTCCATCCGTATCGGTCTTTCTCTTAAAGACCCACTTACACCCGATGGGTTTTACCCATTCAAGTGGATCAACCAAAGTCCGTACTTGGTTGGTGTACATGGACTTCATTTCGGATCTCATGGCCTCTAGCCATTGCTCGGAATCTGGTCTCATCACGACTTCACGATGGGTGGTAGGCTCATCCTCTGAGCATAACGTCATCGTGATCGGATAAGAGAAATGAGTATCTCTCGGGTGACGACCCCTATCGGACTGCGAAGAGGTATGTCTACTTGAACGGTTGTTGTTCCTCAACTCCTTGTGGAACAACATCATCCATAACACTTTGTGGTTCCGGTTCAATTTGCATCAGTCTTATTGTTCGCATCTTGAACTTCTTCAAGATCGAGCGTGCTCCCACTAGTCTTTCAGAAACAAAGTCCCTTTCTAGAAAGACCCGATCTTTGCCACAACTATGTTGACTGGGAATGTAAATAATATCCTTAGTTTCCTTGGGATATCCATGAAATAGCACTTGTCGGTTGGGTCCTAATTTGTGCGAGACTTGGCGTCGACGTAAGCCTCACAACCCCAAATCCTCATGAAAGACACTGGCATCTCTCCCGTCCATATCCTATATGGTGTCTTTATCACGACCTTTGATGGAACTCGGTTGAGTATGAAAGCTGCCGTGTCTAGAGCGTATCCCCATAGATATGTCGGAAGATCTGTGTGACTCGGCATAGATCGTACCATATCTAATAAGGTACGATTCCTCCTTTCGGATACACCATTCCACCGTGGTGTTCCGGGAGGAGTGAGTTGAGATAAAATCCCACACTCCTAAGTAGTCACGAAACTCACGGCTTAAGTATTCACCACCTCGATCCGATCAAGTACCTTAATACTCTTGCCAAGACTTCGTTCTTGAATTCTTTGAACTTTCAAAGGATTCAGATTTATATGTAATACACATAACCATATCTCTTGAAGTCATCAAATGTGATGAAGTACCTATAACCGCCTCTAGCAATGACATTGAAAGAGCCACATACATCACTATGTATGAGTCCTAAAAATTAGTCGCTCTCTCGTGCCCACTAAAGGGAGTCTTGGTTATCTTGCCTCGTAGGCATGACTCGCGTATCTCATATGATTCAATCAAATGAGTCCAATGAACCATCCTTATGGAGTGGGATAGCGCTTATCGTTTATATGACTGGCGATGCAGATACGTTTGGTTCGTATCGTTTGACTTGAACCTCTTGGTACTAATGTTATAGATAGGGCTCTCAAGGTTTAGAATATAGAGTCCGTTTATTAGTGGTGCACTGATAGAACATATCTTTTAAATAAAGCGAACAACATTTGTCTTTTATTATAAAGAGTATCCTTTCTTGTCTAAACAAGAAACTGAAACTATGTTCTTAGTAAGAGCGGACATAACAACAATCATCTAAATTTAGTCCAAGGGCAAAGATAATGATAAGTTCCTACAGCAACGTGCTCCATTGCTTACTTGTAGGTCCACCTCGCCCTTTGCGAATGCTCTGCTACACTCCAACACAAATGTGAGAAGCACGTCCAATATCTAATACCCATGTGAAATAGATAGATTGACTTCATAACATATATACAAGGAGTCTCACTCCGCTTCTTCTTAAGATCTTCCAAGTATACCTTGCGGTTCCTCTTCCAGGTGCGGTCGACGCGGTGGGCGGTAGCATCCTGGCGACCCTCCTTTGGGCTTGATTTGCCTTTGCCCTTGGCAGGACTTTCCTTTGCCTTTGGGCTTGCCTTTGCCCTTATGTACGGACCGTGAATGGGCTAACCTTCTTAAGGTTAATCTCGGCAGTTCGTAACATACTACTCGGGCAGTGGCTTGTCGATCTCGTTCATGTTATAGTTGAGCGAATTGACTATAGCTATCCGGCAAGGATTGCAAGATTAAGTCGGTGGCCTCTTAGTGGGAACCCGTCTTTGAGGTTCTCTATGTACCCAATCATCTTGAGTACATAAGGACCTCCAGGAGTATCTCGTACATCAAACAATGCCTTAGAGATCTCAAATCTCTCATGCCTTGTCCCCGATATAGTTGGCGAAGATGCTCAACCATATCGTGGCGCTCATCAACTCGTGTTGCTCAAGCTCGAGTTCATGGTCGCGAGCATTAGACAAGACACATCTAATCGTCGTCTTGATGCTTCTTGTAAGCATCTTTGTCATCTCGCGTTGGCGGAGGAGCCTCCGGAATGGGCTGCTCCGAACGTGCTTCTTGGGTGAGAACTATTCTCAGGTTCCTGTACCAGTCCAGGAAGTTTGCTCCGTTGAGCTTGTCTTTCTCAAGGACAGATCGCAGGGAGAAGGAATTCGTGTTTGACGTCATGGTTATCTACAACAGAAAATTTGCAGAAATAAATATCATATTCTTTTAAAATCATTTAATTAGTCCTTTAATTAAATGATGCTCCCACTGAATTCTATAATTCTTGTGGGACAAGATCCACATCATACTAACCCTTGAGTTAGCTTTGGCTAATACGCCCAAGGCTTAGTATGATCGGTAGGTAACGATTATCAATTACATCTCTATGCAACTCTTGTTTATAAAATCAATATCCGCATTTATGTTAAAACTCGAGTTAGCTTTGGCTAATACGCCCGAGAGTTAATATAGATGTGATTTTGACCTATCTTTTCCAACCGTTGGAAGAATGCCTATAGTTGACTCGATCCAACCGAGTAACTAGGAATGCTCAATCTAATTGAGTTTGTATTCACCCATGCGTTGATAGGCGGGACTAAAATTGTCCCTCCGTACCCTACCAAGATAATATGTATTGCTCTGCTTTGACAGATTCAACAATACATGTGATCGAGGTAGTGATAGGTATCAGGGCACGGTTAGGCATTAGAGTTGAGTCGATTGAGATCTAATCTAATCGAAAAAGGATGCATCTTGTGCACGACTTAGATCTAATCTAATCGCAAGGGTACATCATGTGCACGACTTAGATCTAATCTAATCGTAAGGCACTAATTAATTAACTACTTATTAAATATGCATCACATACACAAGCAATTAATTAATCTATTTGTGATTTAGTCATGGCCCTACTACGATCTTCTCAAGCCAATGAGAAGATCGATTGGTCAACCTAGGGTCAACAGCTTCTCCAAGCTCCTCCCTTTGACCACCTTGTGTTGCTCGTGCCCGCCTCGGAACTCCGTCTTGTGTGGACCCTCCACCGCTCCAATTTGTACATTACAATTTGAAACTTGAGTTACATTCGAGTCTAAATCTAATTTACAACAAGAATATAAGAGAAGGCACGACGCGCAGGTCGCGAATAAATAAAACATACAACACGCGCAAACACATAACGGCACGCATGCCGTATTATGAATTACAACACAACCAATCATATTGGGTTTTTGGGCCATGACTATCACAAAATTAATATATAATTCAAAATTATATATTTTCATAATTTTTTATAATTTTAAAATTAATTTTTACAATTTTTTACGAGTAAAAATTTTCCAGCGGTCCCGTTTAGCGGTTTCGGGCGCAATCGCGGAACGGATCCCCTTGCGGGGCCCAGGGGCAGCGCCCCTACCCGCGATCTAACCATCGCGAGGGTTCCTTTGCGATCCAACAGCGCCTAAACCCGCTGTCCCAAAACGATTTGGGCCGAGACATTGCCGTTTCGGAAAAATCTTCCCGGCGGGTTCGTTTTTAGCGATTTCGGGTGCAACCGCGGAGCAAATCCCCTTGCGGGGTTAGGGGCAGTACCCCTACCCGCGATCTAACCATCGCGAGTTGCTCCTAAGCGATCTAATGGCACCCAAGCCCGCTGTCCCCAAAAATTTTGGGGCAAAACGAAGTCGTTTTGGAAAAATCATTCCGGTAGCCGAAGCCTACAAGTGCCGAGACACTTGTGCTTCGCTTCTACGGAAAAATTACCCATAAAAACTCGAAAATCATAATTTTACAGAAAATTACAGAAACTTTTAGTTTTCATAAAACCAAAAACAAACTCGTACAAGCCTTGCACGTGGCTCTGATACCACTGTTGGGTTCATCGGGCCGCGAAAACCGCTTTTCGCGTCGCGGAAACCCCGAATCACCCAAGGCCAACGGATCCGTGCAAGAAAAATTCGCAAAACATACGAGTACGAGTTACAAAGACACTAGATCTACATGAAGATCTTTACCCTTGATGCGCGCCCTATGCGAATCCCGCTCGTCCAAATGGTGCCGGATCTCAAGATCGTCAAGCGTACGGTCCTCTAGAAGTATCCACACGGACACACTAGATGGAGGTGACCAAAAACCAAGGTGTGCTAGCACCTATGTGGTTCGGCCAAGGAAGGAGGAGAGGGAGAGTGCAAGAAGAACTCTAGGAGGAGGAAGAAGGAATTACACCACTTGAATGAAAAATGAAATTCACATTCCAACACAAAGTGGCCGGCCACTCTAAAAAAAAACTCCCAAATTAATTGCATTAATTGCAATTAATATGAAGCCATTAAAGAGAATGGCTTTGTAACTTCCATGAGGTGGCACCCATGATGATGTGGAACATCATTATTGGTCCACCTAATGCCAACTCACCAATGAGGTGGCAAAAGGTCAAGTCAAAATTGATCTTTGGTCTTCCTTCTCAAGTCAAGTCAAACTTGACCCAATCTCTACCATGGTTGATCTAATCTAACCATTTGATTCGAGCCAACTTAATATAATGAATCTAATTCATTAAATTAAATTGATTCAATGAGTCAAAATCTAAATTAGACTCATTGAACACATGAATCAACTTGAGTCGAACTCAAGTTAGCCCAATTAGGATTACTCTTAATCCAATTTGATTCATCAAATGAATCTAATCCTCTTGGTTCATCATATGAACCTAATCTCCATCTAATTGTCCTAAGTGTGTGACCCTATAGGTTCTTGTAACGGTGGCAATGCCCTAAACCCATTTAGGAGCATAAGTAATGAGCGGTATCTAGCAACACATCATTACTACCCAAGTTACAAGAATGTCGAGATCCGACATCACCTTGTGACTACTAATTGTGACTCCTCACAATATGAGACATTGTCCTTCTATCCTAGACATCTAGATTGATCGATATGAGGCATGGTGTCATCCTCTAATCAATCTAAATCTTGAACTCCAGTAGACTCACTCGATCAAATGAGCTCGACATCTAATGTTGACTCATTTGGGCATAACCGCACTTAGTGGTCTCACTCTATCAAGAATACCGATGTCGCTCCGTCATATGGGAGGATAGATCCCATCTACATCACTCATCCCTCTGCATAATTGTTATATACCCAGAATCGCCTTTATAGTCCACCCGATTCTACGGGTGACGTTTGACGAAACCAAAGTACATAACTCCTTATGTAGGGATCCATGGTGATTTCAGGTCAAAGGACTAATAGTCATACTAATAGCCACATGAGAAAGTATATGACACTCATATAACGATCCATGATACCTTCTCATGGCGGGTCATTCAGTATACATTCTCTAATGCATACCCATGTGTCAGCTTGATATCTCTATATCCATGACTTGTGAGATCAAGTCATCGAGCTGACCTACATGCTAGTCTTATTGTATTAACATTGTCCCTGAATGTTAATACTTGACTAGGAATGATTTAGAGTAGTGTTCCCTATATCATCTCACTATCGATTCAACTAATCGATTGATATAGGTATGAACCTTCTACTAAAGGACGCTATTATACTTAGTCTATTTGGCACTAATACAAATAAATATAATAACCAAATAAATACCTTTATTAATATACAAGAATATGATACAATGAGTTCATACAATCATCAAATGATTGGCTCTAGGGCTCTAACTAACAGAACAAACATAGAAGCTCTTTTAATATGGAACTCATGCACATAGAGTTCATTTACAGGCATTTAATATATATACTCCCTAGGATATCCAATTAGCTTATTATCTCCTATCAAAGCGATGTAGTGGTCACCATAAGAGACCCCTCTTGGACAAATCCTATTCCCCTCAATTAATAGAGGATTTTAAACATTTAGTTGCTTCTATAGGTTAGTCTGTATAACCCTTAGTAAGGCCCTATGCCAGGACTTTAATCTTGTACTTTCACTTAAATAGGCAAACATTTTTTTCTATAGAAGTAAGAGATCAATATCATTAAACATTAACATATATAAGTAAAAATATCTGCTCAAATTGCATTTCCAATTGCTTGCCCTCAAATTTTATAGTTGTGTTATTAAAATATCACATACAAGAATCCCCACATTCCTATGATATAAAAAATTATTGTTCAAGGGTTTTAAACTGTAAAATGCTTATGTCTAATCATAGTTATCCATGATATATTTTCCAAAGTATTTTCAAAATAATGTGTGCAAGTTATTAACACTTTCATGCCTTATGGTGCATATAGGCTCTGTTCAATTTGTATTGAAGAACCATGCATTATAGTAGTTGATGATTATTAATCATATCTTTTTAAACACCTTTTAGTTTTTTAGTAATTAGTAAAAGTACTTTTGTATGCTGATAGTTCAGAATTTATATCATGGGCCTTTGTTTGGAATGATGGCAAAGGCAAAGCAAGACCATGCTGGGATAATTGTTTCATATAGCTTCAGTTTTATTATTTCATTTGTCTATTTGATTTTTAGGTTCCATATAGCCGATCCTACTTAGTGGGATAAAATTTGATTGTTGTTGTCATTGACTCATTGCCTATCTGAGTTTTATCAATTTCAATGAACGCCCTTCAATTTGTAATTGAATTTTGTATTATTGTTAAATGCTTGTTTTTCATGCCATCTTTCATAAAAAGTAAGGATGCCAATATTGGAAATGTTCTGTCGTCTCTTCTTCATATGCATCATGATCTCAACAACCATGCCACTTCATATTACTTGCCATCTTGATTTCATATTATTGTTAAAGTATGTTTTGATTTCATACTTTCTAAAAGGTAAATAGACATTCATAATGCTCTGTTGTGTTCTTCATTTACATGCCATCTAGAATCATGGTCTGAACACCTAACTACTGTAGCTGTTTATGCATCATTCTTGAATCATGTCCTCTATCTCTTGTGTGCAACTATATTCTACTAAACTATATCAATGGAAATGTCAAAACATTTTTGAGAAAACTTGCCTTTGATGGATCAGGTTCCAAGTAAAGAAAAAACAGTTCTTCCGCAACTTCATGACAATTATGCTGTTTGGTGCAGTAGGGACATTGATCTCCTTTGTCATAATTTCACTTGGTAAGGGTAACATATCTAAACACGCATTTATTACATACATGAGTTCTTATAATTTGCATGGTTTGTACTGTAAAGCAGAACTTTTTACTAGTAGAAAAGTTAATTCTGCCATCAACCATTTTGACATTGTGTCAATTTGTTAAAGTAGCTTCATATCTAAGTTATAAAATGTATCTTTGTCATATGCATTGATTTAGTTAGACAATTTCATGATTCTCGAGTTATTCCTCATTATGAATGACCATGAGGCACACCTTAAGGCACTATGAACATATTTTTATGGAGTAAGTTCTTTGATTGTTCTGATTCAACTGACCATGTGAGGTTGAAAATGCTCCCTCCTTGTTGGGTTAGGGAATTTATTATTCACAGATAGAAGTAACTAACGTTCATCAAATCCTCCCCATGTAAGATGGAGCTTTATTGTTTATGTAGGCTCTAGAACTTTCAGCAGGTGCAAGCCTTTGCCACTTTACCTCTAATTAAAAAATTTAGAGAGATTTGGATTAAGGAGCCAAATGTTATTGTCAAACATACAAGACATTCACGTGCATTCATTGCAAAATTTATTACATGGAAAAGGAAAATTTGCATAATGTAAAAGTATGAAAACGTGTAGTGAAGTTGGTAATGGAAAAGTCTTAAGACAAATTTCATAATCTAAGCTTTGCAAATTGTGCTTAGCAGTGCTAGACTTAGATTTAGGTGAACATTCGCAATGGTTGTGCAGATGTGCTTAGAGTTTCAATTCGGATTGCTGTTATTTGCTTCCAATTGGTTTGTTTGCAGTTCAATTGATTCAAACTAGTCCACTTTTTGAGCTTAGTTTGGGGGCTGATTATGGGTCAAACTTGAACTTACCGTGTGGTCACCTTTTATATCACCAAGTAGTCAACTTGATTTCATGATTGGGCTGAATTTAATCAACTTGATCAAGTGCAGATGTATATTTTTTCTATGTTCCATTCCAAATGGCATCATTTATTATAAGGTACGAATCCCAAAAGGAAGCATTTACATGTGACTTTTCATTAGTATTAACTCAACATCACCCCCCACCCACCCACACACACACAGTTTGATGCATCCACCAGGAGTCCAGGGCCACATTCATATGGTGTTTCATTTTTTTTTTTTCTTCCTATGCCATTTCTAGCAAAAAGCAGGGTAAGGTTGCGTATAATGGATCCTTCCTCGGGGCCCCGCATGGCGGGAGCTTCGTGCACCGGACTGTCCTTTTTTTTTTTTATGCCATTTCTGCTTCTTCTTCCATAGGTAGCTGACCACATGGGGCTTGCCCTCCTGTGCCGCATTGGATGTCAGCAAGGGGCTGGGCGAGATCCCTCGAAGGCGATATTTAAGTGTTTTTCTCGTCTGTTCCCTTGAGGGCAACGTCAGTGGCGAGGGCAAGAAAATGAGGGTGGCGAAGCCAATTGCCATCATGTAAGCTTGTGCTTGGGGCTATGTAGGAGATGGACAATAGCATTACGACACTGACGATGCTTCTTCTTCCTCACCCAACCAACGGATTGTGGATTATTTTCCTTTCTTTGGAACAATAGTTTTTTTTTCTTTTCACTTTGCTTCTTTTTTACCGATCGAGGTGCTGGCTAGATGTTCTCAAATTAAGCAATGACCAATATCAGATGGCGGTTGCAAGATAGTAAGCGTATGATGATTTGGGCTTTTCTTCTCCTTACACTTCCCACAAGAAAAGGGGCGATATGAATTTGTCCCTAGTCCCCACATAAATGACGCCAATGATGAGTGATAGTCTCTTTCATCTTCAATTAACTTTGCAACTAGTTTTTTACAGTGTTAATACTTAGCTTTTTTCACATTGATTTGCCCACATAAACAAAGCCCAAGAGTTAGACCCATCTTTTCCTTCATCAAGTGGGTGGAAGTATTTCACATAGGTTTGCTTATACTAGCATAGCTCATCATTTTTTCCTGATGTTACTCGGAAGTGGCCATGTGCATCATTACTGACCAAGCTTTTTTTGTTCTCGAGCAGACCTCTTGTCTAGTCACTTTTCTTCTTGTGCTCTCCATGAATTTGGGCAAGGATAAAATACTTAGTAATATGTATTTTTTTTATTTTGTTTTTTTCTCTCCTTGACAATTAGAGGGGAGAGCGAGGTAGAGCAAGGTTGACAATCTCTTGGGCATTTTCTACACCATAGGCAGCATAAA
Source organism: Zingiber officinale (assembly GCF_018446385.1). Classification (NCBI taxonomy): domain Eukaryota; kingdom Viridiplantae; phylum Streptophyta; class Magnoliopsida; order Zingiberales; family Zingiberaceae; genus Zingiber; species Zingiber officinale. Next base: position 140,817,413 of record NC_055994.1, read on the forward strand.
AAACATGGTGCGGTAGTAAAGCACTTAGGGGAACAATAAGGTAATCAGGGTTCAAATCTCAAATGAGATAATTACGGTTCGAATCCCAAATGAGACGAATATCCTAGAGGTCGACTTCTAAGTGTGCATAAGTTGTGCTCCGAATTTGCTCAGTAGGCGAACTAGGGGGAAGACTGTCTAGGATTGGTTTGGTGAATCATGAACACCTACAAAAAAAACATATTGGGATTATATTAAAATAAGAGCTTGATGATCTTCTTCTCAAGTTAGATCAACAAGGGGTTCTAATGGCTAGAGGAGATGTACGGAGGTAGCCTGGTCTCAAGTCCTCGTGGCATCCTTTGCAAGTAATAATGGACGATGATAAGAGCAATGATTTCAATGGAGGATGACATGGATGGTTAATGTTCCCCTCTTCAAAGGTTATGAGACTCAAAATCATCAAGAAATTGTTGGTGTCTTTGGCTTTGTGCGATGTCGTGTGACTTGAGGTTGTAGGATGCTACCACCCACATGGAGATGGATTGAGTAGAGGCCATGTCTTCCCTTAGCGAAATGAGGCAATATGCATTCTTGACCTTGCCTCCACAAAATGGGTGACAAATTGCCAAGGTATTGTTGGCAGGTTGGTTCTCAAGTGAAGGAGTGGGTGGGTGAAACTAGTCAGGTAGACCAAGATGGAGCAGATGATGTGACTGCTAGTGCCATGCTTGTGCAAGAACCTAGTCTCACACTTGATGTTGTCACTAGACCACAACCTTTCATCAAAGATGTGCCTATAATGAATGATTGTGTAGGTAATCCAATAGAACAGCATGCCAATTCTTGATGTTGTAGTTGGAGAAGCCGACGAAGTATTCAGCGATGAATGCAGGAGTACAGAGCTTAGGTTTCCTATGACTTGGAAAGGAGGAGGGAGAGACAAAGTGGATCTATTTATTATATTTTTACCTCCATTCTGTAGATGACAATGAAGTGGAGGAAGATTTTGCCACCAAGTCTTTTTTTTTTTCCTTCTGTTCTCTTTTGCTCTCTTCTCCCTTTTTTGACTCTTTTTTTTAATGAAATATGACATTATTAGTAAATTGTACATGCTGCTTTATCTAACGGAATTCATTGTCATATTTGATTCATAATATTTGGCAGATAATTATATGATTTCGTTGAAATTCTCCCTAATATTTGGTAAGTCTTTGATTTCTTTAGTTGGTGAATATTGGTGCTTGGTGTTTGGAGATGCATATCTAATCCAACTCTTGGATGGGTAGGTATAGATTTGATCAGAACTTATCAGCATCAATTTTAAATATAATTGGATTATTCAATTCTTCCAACTTGCATTGGCTTAACTTGATCTGTTCCCCACAGGATCTTGAGTGAATTTTTAACTTGTAGTCTGCACATAATCATATCTGCCCAAACTTTTTTGAATGTCAATAGACCAATTGATGCAACCAACCCAAATCTGAGTGTTTCTGAATATTAGGAAATGAATGTTTTGAGGCATCTTTATTTGTTGGCTTATTTTGTTGTCGCAAATGCAGTTAACTTGAAGTGATCCAATGGAACATTTGAGTTTATTTTACTTAATTGCTAATGTTGAATGAAAATCAGTTTATCCTATATGACTAGTCTATTTATAAATTTTAATTAACTGAAGTATTCTCTTGAATTATGAAAATGATGAATAATTTTCTTTGTTGATCTCTGTTCTCTTACAGGTGCCATAGAATTTTTCAGAAAAATGAATATAGGTGAATTGGACATTGGAGATTATCTTGGTAAATAACCTTGCAGTGTACTTTTGTTTGATTGTATACATGTTTTGTTTAATTCCACTTTTATGTTGCCACTAGTCTTCCCTTTTTGATGTCTTTTCTTGTTTATGCAGCTATCGGTGCAATCTTTTCTGCTACAGATTCTGTTTGCACTTTGCAGGTTATCAACTCTAGCATATTATATTATGTAAGTGACTTTGTTTTAGCTAACTGATGTTTGCAATTTATTACTTGAAAATCAGGTGCTCAATCAGGATGAGACACCTTTGCTTTATAGCTTGGTGTTTGGTGAAGGAGTTGTAAATGATGCTACATCAGTGGTGCTTTTTAATGCAATTCAGAAATTTGATCTAGTTCATGTTGACTTCACCGTAGTGTTGCAGTTTGTTGCAAACTTCTTTTATCTGTTTTTAGCAAGCACCTTACTTGGAGCAGTTGTAAGTTCTAACCCAATTTACTATGGATGTATTTATTATGTTATAGTTTTTCTGATATTTTAACTCGCTTTGCAGGCAGGATTGCTGAGTGCTTACATTATTAAGCAGTTGTATTTTGGAAGGTATGAAAAACATCAACCGTTTTTCTTCTAGTCTCTACATTTTCCTCATGTTTACTATCCTCTGTATAATGTAGCAGCACCATAAATAATTAAAGGACACTCATAGATCATACAGAACTACGAATAATATTGCAGCAGCATAGACCATTTAAGTTAAACTAAATGTCTGTGGTGTTTTTGTTTTCTGCAATTGATGTAAATGATAAAAATAAAGCATTTCAATTTTTTTTTTCCATTGATCTATCGTCTCTCACATTCGCTTTCGATTGCTATCCAGACATTCAACAGATCGTGAAGTTGCTCTTATGATACTTATGGCTTATCTTTCTTATATGCTGGCTGAAGTAAGTTTGTTTCTCATTTCACCGAACATGTCTTATGCTGAATTTGTTTGTGATAAGATTTAGCTCATCAATTGTAAATTAATTTGTCATTGCAGTTGCTGGATTTTAGTGGTATTCTTACTGTCTTCTTTTGTGGAATAGTAATGTCACACTATACCTGGCATAATGTAACGGAGAGCTCTAGGGTCACTACAAAGTATATGATTTTTGTGCTTCTTCTATCAGCACAAGTTGCTTTAACTTGTTTCTTGATCAATCTTGTATCAGTCAGTTTGAGCTCTTTCTTGGTTGTCTTTTCAGGCATGCCTTTGCAACATTGTCATTTATTGCTGAAATTTTCCTTTTCCTTTATGTTGGAACCGATGCATTAGACATTGAGAAGTGGAAATTTGTCAGTGACAGGTTTGTTATATTTTGATCATGTTTTGTATATGTGCTATAACTGATTACAAAAACCAAAAGTGTGCATGAATATTACTACCTTCTTTTGACTATTTTGTTATTTATGTCTCAATTTGATATTGTTGTATGGTAATCTATAATTTATTTTAAAGAAATTTCATTATCTGTGGCGAAAGGTGATAATGCTTATCCCAAGCGGCCAATATCGTCGTCCCCCAGCTAGATACAACCATACAGGGGTTCGTCTAGCAACAATAACGCATGTAGTGGGGTGAGGTAACTCATGGGGCTTCCGCACCCATCGGGAATTGACCTAGACTTATCTGTGGCAACATCACTGCATGAACCATCTGCGCCAGCCCGTGGGGGCAAAGAATTTCATTATCAATTTCGCATGTTGTGGATCCATTGAAATCACTAGGTTTTCACGATTAATGTACTGTAAATTTAAAACCAGAAAGTTGGTCTTAGAAACATTTTAATCTAAATTAGAAATATATATTTTTTTAAAGTTCTAGATTCTGTAAAAGAGATCCTCTTGCATATGAGAATAAGTTAGCTAAGATGATTCTAAAGTGGTACTTCTCTTATTAGGACTGTAGGATAATTTGGTAGAACTTTAATTTAATTATTTTATTTTCTAATTTATAAGTTAGTTTATTTTTAATTTAATCAGGTCTTTAGGTATAGGGTTATTTCTTTATTTGAATGTTTTTAGTTTGTTTTCAATTTTGTTAGGGTTCAAATCCTTAAAAAAGACACTAACCCACTTTATCTTTGCATAATAAAGTTTTCTCTTTGTGAGATTTCTTTCCTCTGTGAATATTTGTTCTTCATGCTACATCAAGTAGTATCAAACCTATATAAGTTTTTATTTGTGTTAGTGTTGAATCAATTTGATATGAGAATCAAATTCTTTCATGTTCAATACTCTTCCTTACCTACACCACTTCATCCTAATTCCTCCTTGTTGTTCCCTTCTTCCATTTCAATCCTTAAGTGCTTATCCACGAGAAGGCATCCCTGACCCACCTCGTCAGCCTTCATCACTAGTGTTTCTCTTCCTTTTCTCCAACCCTCTTGATGTCACCTCCCTCCTATTACCTCACCATCATATTGCATGCCCATCATCCCTTACCATCACCTTTTTTGTTTTTTCTTGTTCTCACCATCTCCATATGCTACAAGCCATTTAGGCCACCAAATACTTTCCCCGTCCTCACGGTTTGTTAACACAATGATCTACTCACAAAGACACACATGCCCTTGTTCTCTCTCATTTCTCACCAACCATCATGTTCTTGCATGCAAATCTTGCCTCTTTCTTCCAATCGTGGGTTGCTTTTGCATCACAACACCTTCATACGCTAAAGCCATTCACCTCCATCCCTATCAAACTTCATCCCTCCTTTAGCCGTCACCTTTTTTTACTAGTTGTCTTCCTATTGCCTACTGACTACTCCATCTGCCACAACAAATCAACAAGCAATTCATTGCTGTGCTCTTCCTTCTATAAGCATGCCTCCTTTTGTCTGCACCATATAATCATGTTGGGTTCTTGACCTGCCACCATAAGGAAGAAAGCATATGATTTCTTCATGGCATAGGAGGCTTCTCAGTTATTGATACTCTAAAATCTATTTCGTGGATCTCACTTGTTGAAAAAACCAAAATGAAGTTATTAAGTGAGAACCCATAGAGTTATCAAATGGGTAAAGTCGGCCGCAACTAGACTTGACTTGGCATGACATAAGTCATGTCATACCAAACCCGAGCCCTAAATTGGTTCAGGTTGAGTGACACCTATGCAACCCATGTGTTGGGTTATTGGGTTGGGCATGATGTGGTTCCATGCTGTGCTTGCCTGACAAGAACCTTGGTTGAATTTGGCCCATATCTTTTTTCAACCAAATTATAATTTATAGTAATATTTAATTATAAATATTTTTTTAACTTGAAATATTAAATATTTTAATTAATATTTAACAATATTATTATTTTTAATAATAATAAATTAATAATTTTAATTTTAGGTGTTTTTATTATTTTTCATAATTAAAATTAATCGGGCCTAGGCCATGCTGGTTACACGATTGCCCCTAGCTAAGGCTCCGGCCAAGTCATGGTTCTTTCACTTTAGTTTTTCACATTACTTAAATTTGAAATTTTTCACACTTTAGTTTTACATCTCAATGTTGCTTAGATTGATATGATTAGAGGAAATACAGTCATTGCTACTGCATGTATGAATGATGTAGCTTTTAGGAAGGTTATTAAACCAATCACACTTATGAAGAGGACGAGCTTAGATTAATGAAAATCAGAGCGAACTATATGAATAGTTTTAATGAATATTGTCCCCAATACATATATAACTCATGGATAACAGACACCCTAGCTTATAATCCCGTACCCCTATGTCTAGAGACGAATTAGATCACTTCCCTTCCTCAATACCCAGAATCAATATAGGCGTAGACGTGACAGGGAGGATGCCATTAGTTTTGAATGAAATTGTGCCGTAATAGTTTTTTCCATTAGTTAATTGAGATAAAAAAAAGTTATGCTGATTGGTATGCTATGACCTCTACTAAGCCAGCATGATTGAGCAAATGAAAGCTCTTTAGAGCAGCTTAAAATTTTTGGCAAGTGCTCAAATCAACCTAGCCCAATATGGACAACCATTTATCGAACATTGGCCTGAAAAGAGTGTAAATTCATAGAAAGATACATTCCAAAACATTTTGCTGATGAACAATACTATAAATGGATAAGTCTAAAAATTCATACTTTGTGTTGCATAATACTAATCTCAATTTGAATAATTGCACAAGCATTGTCATATTAGGGAAAATCTAGGTGCACCCTTGTTCAAAATGATGATCTTAGGCAAAAAATTCAGATAGAAGGTATATTATCTTCACTTACTAGGTGAGGCATGTCATAAAACTATCAAAACTGAAGATTGTTTTAAGCATATGAAATCCTACTATAAAGAAATATAGGGAATACTACTCTACACTTTAAATAACACATACCAAAGACACAAGTTGTAGCCTCAAGTTGAAAAAAAAGTAAATTATGTACTTTAGAGGCAATAGTTGTAGCCTCTGGTTTACTTAAATCCCAATAAACTTTGGTTGATGCATACAGTTTATCTCTAAATGCATCCTTTGTTATTTTAAAAGCATGCCTATAAATTTTAATGGGATTTTGGTAGTCTCACCCAGCGGTCTTTTTCTTGATAATAATGAACCATTAATTGAACCACAAGACCTAAACATTAGACCCCTGATGAATTAACCCTAGAGAAGATCCAAATGATTTAGGATTTATTCTAGAAGATGCCCTTTGATGTTAAAAGATACCCTAATGATATGATCTTCAAAGAGTTTTTTTTTAACTTGACTTCTTTGAAAAACAATCAATATGTTGCTAACCATTACTTAGGTAGTAAATGGTTTGTAACCTAGAATATAGTGAATAGATATATAAATCATGGATATAAGACATCTATTTTATAATTAAGTATTTATTTCATTAGTAGACGTATTTATAACTCTAAAATTTGTTTGCTTAAGATACTTACTTTTCTTCTCTACTACTTAGCACGACATTGATATTTCTACTCATCTAGTATAAGGAGCATGCATCATTAATAGGAACAAAATTATACTGAATTATTATTATTTTATTATTACACTCATACCCTACATAGACTAAAAGAGCTTCATATAAATGCGTTCATTAATCTACGCAATCTCATAATCAGTATTCATTCCACTAATAGCCTGAGCAATAGTGATTTTAGTCAATGTTTATCTTACTTATCTAACCATTAGTTCAATTTTTTAATTTGTGGATTTGTTAATTTATTGGTAGACATTCAAACCTTCATTTTTACATGCAGACTTTGTTATAGATCATACTTCTTTGAATTTGGTACTGGTGACATAGTCTTTAGTATTAACATTTGCACACTGCAAGATTATTCTGGAGATGGGCATCTTGCTCCATAATTAGTTGTGGCATTTCTTATTTCCAGAGAGCAACTAAAACTGAAGAGAATAAAGTAGGCACAATTTCTCTAGAACTAGAAGAACCACAATACATCAATTTTTCATTCATTAGAAAGGTTGACAAAGGAGAGTTAATGAAAAAATCTTGCTAAACAAAGGCCATAAAATTTTTCCTTACATTCGGATACCATGACCCAAGAAAATGTAGATAACTTGCCTAGAATTGGTATCTCCTTGGTAGGAAAGAATAGTGCAAATTAAGAATTTAACTTCTAAAAGGATTATTTTGCTAATTCCTCTTGTCAAGGAGGATAGGTTATTTAAGGTAGTTTTAAATTGGTAATTGTCTTATTAGGATTGTAAAATTTTTGGGAGGGAACTTTAATTTAATTTGTTTATTTTCTAATTTTTAATTTAGTTTATTTTCTAGTTTGATTGATTTCTTTTAGATTTTATATTTTTCTTTCATTATATGTTCATTTGTTTGCAACTTTATTTGGCTTAGAGTATATAAAAAGGGATATCAAGCTTAAAAATGTTTGCATAACAAAATTTCATGTCAGTTTGGATTCTGTGACGTTTATTTCTTTGTGCGGATTGTTAATTCTTCATGTTACATCAAGTGGTATGAGAGCTTTAATTTACTTCCAGGCTATATTATCGTGTCTGAACATGTCATCAACCTAGTGTGTCATATCTATTTATTAAAAATTATATATACAAAGTTAAGGAAAATACCACCATCAGAGGAGACTGCAAACTGTATACTGAGTGAAGTCCAGGGGACACTAATAAAAATTTGTAATTTACTAATGATCCTCTTTCACTCTGTATGTATATGGATAAGTGCTTTATTGTGAATATCTATTAGCAATGCATCCTTGCATCAAATTCATATATTTGTATATAGAATGCTTTAGAATTGTTAATTTTGATCATGCTTAATTGTGATGATGTATTTTACTATAGTCTACATTATTTTGATACATTGTCTTATTTGCTTCAGTCCATTTGTTCAGTATCTATCTTTAGAAATGCTTAATCAGAGGCATTAATATATTGTCTGCAAATTTTGTCTGCATTGGTTTACTACTGCAATACACTTGATTCCTGGGTAACTTAATATTTGCACTGTCATACAGCCCTGGAAAATCCATTGGTGTGAGCTCAATTCTTCTAGGTTTGGTATTGGTCGGAAGAGCCGCCTTCATCTTTCCACTATGTTTAATTTCCAATTTTAAAAAACCTCAGAATCAAAAAATTTCCTTCAAGCAACAAGTGAGTTTTTCTTCAGTGCTTTCTCACTAAACTTATGTTTTGAACTTTCATTCTCGATCCTTTTTGAACATACATTACTTATCCACAGGTTATAATTTGGTGGGCTGGTCTTATGAGAGGCGCTGTGTCAATCGCACTTGCTTATAACAAGGTCATCATGACTAATGACCACTTTCTATAGAAGCAGCATTTTCTGTAGATTCATAATTATACTGACTATATCAGGCAATACTGTTTTTATGATTTTAGAACAAGTGATCTTCTATTGTTTTTCATTTTATGAAAGCAAAAGCAACTGCTATGGACAGCGGCTTAATCTGAATGATAGCTATAATACAAGAGAAAGTGATGGTTGAGGCATTGCTATATCTACATACTTTAATATTTGTGTTTATAATCATCTATCCATAAGTTTGTTATATCATATTTGAACCTGTTTGTGGGAAAATTAGATAACAACCTAGAATGAGGGGAAAACGGTACACTTCCTGTAGTCTTGTTTTAGTTGTGTTCTTGTCTCCTTTATTAGTTGGATGATGGTTGAGGGAATTTACATTACATTTACGACCACACACAGAGAAATACATGCATAGCATCCAAGTACTCTGTCATACAATTATTCGTGCCTCATACCATGCCACAATTGCTCATCAAACCTTTAATCTTTATGCTGACAAATTGTTGATGCTTTTTCAGTTCACCAAATCTGGCCATACTCAACAGCGTGGAAATGCTTTTATGATCACCAGTACCATCACAGTTGTTCTTTTCAGTACAATGGTAAGACTTCTGTTTCATGGTATTGTGGTACTAGTCACTACAATAGTGTGTCATAGCTCAATTGTGACACCATCTGTTTATTATAATAAGCATTAGGTTTTGCACTTAAGGAATATTACCATTCTCTCAAGTTAGTGCTAACTGATTACAAATTTCATTATTATTTTTTTTTTTTGGAATTTCTTCTGAAGGAGCTTGCCATTCTAATAGAATGCGATTATGATTGCTCATGTCAAAGTGAAAGTTCTATTGTACTTCTGCAATTTTGGTTTATGATTTCTCATTTCATTGGAGTTTTTATTGAGATTAGTAGTCATAAATTTATCTACGTACTTTTGGAGATGATTTTTGTGAGAATAGTATATCATGTTGAGCTGAATTGTTTTTTTGACTGTGTTAACAATATAAATATATGTATTAGTCCCTTTCCCATCAGTTCAAACTCTTGGGATAAATGGTTATCCAATCAACTTTAACATGCTATAGAAGAGAAGATCAAGAGTCTGAATCCCATCTATGTCAAACCAAAAGAAAAAAAATCTGCTTAAATTTTTATGAGTTGGGAGGTCTAGATCAATTAAGTTAAATACCCCACCCACCACCCACACATGAAGGGGGAGTGCTAAGAATATAGATATGTAAATTGATCCCTTTCCTTAAATGGTGAACACCAAGAAGATTTGAATTACCTTTCCTGAATGATTGTTGAAACCTATATCTCTGATTTTTACTATATTAAGTCACATCGTTTACTGTATTTTCTGCAATGGATTTTGTGCTGATATCTCCTTATTTTGCTAGGTGTTTGGTTTTATGACTAAGCCTCTTATTTACTTCTTGCTGCCTCCAAGCTCTAAACACCTCACCAGATCTCTCAGCATCTCTTCTGAGCCATCGAGTCCAAAGTCCTTCCTTGTTCAACTACTTGACAATGGACAAGGATCTGAGGTTGAAACTGTGCAACCTGTGCCTCGCCCAACAAGTCTTCGCATGCTTCTGACAGTACCAAGCCGCTCTGTTCACCATTACTGGCGCAAGTTTGATGACGCCTTCATGCGCCCAATGTTCGGTGGCCGAGGTTTTGTTCCATTTGTTCCTGGTTCACCTGTTGAGCGCACTGTCAATGCCTGGGAGTAAGCCTATAGCTAGAGGATCACCGTTGCTGGTGTTCATTTACTTGGTTCTTCAGGGAAGATGATCAGATGAAAACCAACTGTGGAATTTCTAGATTTATTGTGTGAAATCTAAACTTTAGCAGTAGAGCTTGTATATGGAGAAGTTCATGATATCGGAGTGAATCTCATCAGCACCTACTGTATTTATTTTGTACCATCATCTATTTTGTATCAACTTCTATTTAATCTGTAGAAGTGTGTATATTCATCACTCCAAAAGAAACTGACTCACATGGAGTTGTTTTCTTGTATGTTATACCTTTTTGTTAGTTGAGTTTCTGAAGCTGTAAACCTATGACTGTACTATGAGATTGGCAATCACTTACCTAAGTTTACTCGTGCGAAAAGTGGCTACTCCCTGCTCCATTTGTTTGTTCCTTTTATGTGTGCAGAGTGGATGAAAAAGAAAAACCTTCAGAAAAGTTCTCCTGAAAAGTTTCAAATGGTGATGCATTTGGGCCAAGAGGCTTATCTCTGGATCTTCTGTTTGTTAGGAGCGTTGAGACCTTTTATTTATTGGCTTATCCGATCCATCATGATCTATTAGAATTTCTCGTCTAGATTTACTCGGACTTTCTCCATCTGCCAACTCATAACTCTTGCTGAATTTTTTCTGTCAATGCCCATCAAACTTCTCTATCTGTCAAGAATCTGATTAACCTCAAGTTACTTAGATTATTTTCACTAACTGTTAGTTGCAATAACACGTATTTGATAATTGCACTCTTACAAATATATAAGTGATTCTGTCTTAAACGATCAAGTTGGACCAGCAATTAGTTGACTTTAAAGTTGATCCACAAAGAGAAAGGAGAAGAACGTCAGTCAGCAGGGCAAGGGGTCTTTGATACAGCTACATTCAAGTCAGTGAAGTGGAAGAGAATATAGAAGATGAACAGAAAATGTTGAGATCGTGTGAAGTGAAAAAATATATCTGCATCCACGAGGCCAAGATCATTTTATAATATCTTTGTAATCCTGCATTAATTGTCATATCAAAATATAAGATATGTCAAATTCATGTAACTTTTCTGTATTGCACCATCTTATCATCTATACGTTACTTGTATCTTATATCCTGTACAAATATATGGTCCTACTTGTTTCTGACAATTTCACGCACAACATTAATTATGAAATAAGTTTGTGAGTAGAACAACCCTTTGGACTTTCTAGGCCTAGCCCAATCAATGGGGTGAGATAAGGGGTTAGAAAAAGTGGGTCTAGTCGTATGACTATTCATCTTATAGGGAATTGAGAGGAGCAGAGCCGCGCGTGTTGGTGCAATCGATCTTCAAGATTTTAATGTCCGATAAATATATTTAAGTATATTTAATGGAGCTTGATTATGAGAAATCCTAGTCATGGCTAGACAAGGGTGAGAAGTCAACCGAATGACTAGTCCTAACTGCTGTTAGGCAAGGGAAGTCCTAGTTGCAAGCTAGGCAAGGGAAATCTCGGTAGATTGTGGAAGTCAAGTGGATTCGATAGCTCTAAAGGACCTGATCCTTGGGTAGCCGAATACTGAGTCTTGGTGAGTGAAGTCAGGTGGAAAAAACCCAAGGAGGTGATAACCTTAGGTCCTGGTGAGTGAAACCAGATGGAGAAAATCCTAGTGGGAGATAATCTTAGGTAACGAGTGTTGGATCGTGAAACGTCGATAGAGGGGGGGGGGGGGTGAATATCGATTCGAAAAAAAACAGCGTTAATAAGAGTTAAGCGCAGCGGAATAAAAAAAACTTAGACAAACTGAACACGGTGTTTTTTATTTCGTTCGGAGCCTGTGACGACTCCTACTCGAAGGCCTGTACTCCGTGAGTACTTTCGTTGGACAATCACTAGCAGTTCGAAAATGATTACAATTTAAAGTACAGGAATGCTAGCAAAATAAAGAAAATACCAACAAGAATTAAAAAAAAGGAAAGGAGCGTATTGTCGGATCTTTGTTAGCGTCGCTGGAGCGCAGAGCAGTAGAGCAAGCAGTAGAAGACTTTCTTTTCGTTGTTGTTCTGAAGCTCCCCTCTGACCCTCCTTTTATATGAGGCTCGAGGCGCCCCGGATCCCTTCCGGGTGCCCTGGTGGGACGTGGCAGGTCCAACCAGCAAGCTCCACGTGGCGACGCGCGAGTTTGGATAAAACTTACCTCCGGGCGCCCGGACCTCCTATTTCCAGGAACTCCTTCTCCTGCAAAATAGAGTTAGTCCGAGGCAAATATATATCTTGTAAAACAGATTGTTAGCACAATTAAAGTTCAACAAAGTAATAGCAAAGAGTATGACTTAGATTCCGTCTTTCCGAGATCGGAATCTAGTCACGATCTCGACTTAGATATCCGAAATGGATCTAAGCCGGATCGACGCCTAATGTTCCCTTCCCGGGAACGCGTCCTCGCAGTCACTCCCCTCCAGTGACTCACCTCACTTACCTGCCAGACGTCCGGTCAGCCCGTCGACCCGTCTGGACTTCGTGCCAGCTATCCGGTCAGCCCGTCGACCTAGCTGGACTTTTCGCCAAGCGTCCGGTCAGCCCGTCGACCCGCTTGGTCTTCTCACCAGCTATCCGATCAGCCCGTCGACCTAGCTGGGCTTCATGCCAGACATCCGGTCAGCCCGTCGACCTGTCTGGACTTCTCCTACACACTTGATCAAAGTGTCAGACAACAACAAACTAACTTAACCTGATTTGTCATTCATCAAAACCTAGGTTAAATCATTAATGCTAACCACACCAACAATCTCTCCCTTTTTGATGGAATGACAACCTGGTTAAGTTAATGAAAACATATGCAAGAAACAACATGTATTTATGTGGTTTTAAAGGTTAGTTTGTTTTCAAATTGGTTTAGCTAACTTAACCACCTAATCCTCCCCCTTTGACATTCATCAAAAATAAGCATGGATTAAGTAAGCATAAACATAGACTTCAGACAAAGTAAGAAATAATGTCAAGTTAATCTGGGGGAGTTTAAAACATAGATTATTTTGCTTTTATTTCTTAAATCTTTGAAAAAAAACTAAGTCTATTTTGCTTTTTATTTTGTTTTCAAAATCAAAATTCCAAAACTAAGTTTGAAAGATCTATTTTTCAAAACTGATTGAAATTTATTTTTCAACACTAAGTTTGTAAAAGATTCAATTTTCAAAATTAAGGAAAATGATTTTGAGGAGCTGAGTTTGTAAACTTAAGTTTTGAAAAATCTAATTTCCACAATTTTCAATAACAAAGCAATTTTTAAAACTAATTTTTGTAAAATTTTAACTTTCAAATCAAATTGTCAAAATTAAATGAAAAAAAATTTAATTTTCAAAACTAAGTTAGATATAATTTTCAAAATCAATTTTTTAACAAAAAGTAAAGCCCAAAACAACTTAGTTTTATAAGAGTTAGTTTTCAAAAATAAGTTTAAGAAATATTTAAGAAAACATTTTTCAATCACTAACAAAAATGAAAAAATATTCAAAGCAGAATTTTTTTTTTAAACAAAGGAGTTTTCAAAATAATTTTGTAAAATTCTTTTTTAGAATCAAATTTTCAAAAATAAAAAAATTGCACATTTTTAACCAAGTTGAGTTTAGACTTTGATTTTCAAAGATAAGTTTAACAAGTCAATTTGGAATACTGAAGTAGTTTTATTTCTCCCCCTGAACCTGACATTAACTCAAATGTCTAACCAGTTTGTTACTGACTGACTTATCAGAAGGTTTTCACTTGGTTAGTCAAGTTAAGTTCAACCTTAACTTGATAAATGTATATTTTGTATTTAACGCCCAGACTTATATCGATGCATTGAAATAAGCATCTTAAGTCTTAGGCAAGTGGCCTATACATCTCACCCCTTTCTATGTTCGTCAATCACAAGCAAGTTAAGCCTAGAGTTTTGGTGAGATGCTCAAAACTAGTCCTATGGGTACATGCTTTCTAAGGATTTTGAACTAGTATAAGACTAAAAATATATTTAAAAAACTAAAAATAGGAAATTTTTGAAAATGAAATATGTTTTAACCTATAATTTTAGAATAACCATTTTTGAAAAATATTTTTGAAATTTGAAACTCCTAGTCTATTAAGCACATTCCTAGTTTTCTACGCAAATTGCTAAATTCACTTTCAGGGAGTGGTTTAGTGAATATGTCAGCTAAGTTTGACTTGGACTCAACGTATTTGAGTTCAATGTCACCCTTAGTAACATGATCCCTGATAAAGTGGTGCCTGATTTCAATGTGTTTGGTTCTTGAATGATGCACTGGATTTTTTGTTAAATTTATTGAGCTAATATTGTCAATTAAAACTTTGACATTTGTGATTTTTAAGTTGAAATCTTTTAAAGTGTGCATCATCCATAATAATTGGGCTACACATTCTCCTATGGCTATGTATTCTGACTCAGTTGTAGATAGTGCAACACAATGTTGCTTTCTACTAAACCAGCTAACAAGTGATGGGCCTAGTAGTTGACATCCACCACTTGTGCTTTTGCGGTCTAATTTGCATCCAGCATAATCTGAATCAGAATATCCTATTAATTCAAAGTCATTGGTCCTAGGATACCAAATTCCTACGTTTGTTGTTCCCTTAAGATATCTAGAAATCCTTTTGACTTGAGTCAAATGGGATTCTTTAGCACAGGTTTGGTATCTAGCACACATACTAACTGCAAATAAAATATCAGGTCGGCTTGCAGTTAAGTAAAGTAGACTACCTATTGCACTTCTGTAATACTTTAGATCCACTGGTTTTCCATTTGGGTCATTGTCTAAGATTGTGTTTACTGCCATGGGTGTTTTTATTTCTTTTGTATTTTCCATTCTTAATTTTTTAAGTAATTCTTTAGTGTATTTATGTTGATAAATGTAATTTCCTTCATTTGTTTGTTTAATTTGTAATCATAGAAAATATGTCAATTTTCCTACTAAACTCATTTTAAATTCTTGTTCTATTAGGTTGATAAATTCTTCTAAAAAGTCTGAGTTAGTTGAATCAAATATTATATCATCTACATATATTTGTGCTATAAATATGTCATTATTTAGTAATTTAACAAACAAGGTTGGGTCAATTTGTCATTGGTTGAATCCTTTGGATGTTGATCCGGCGGTAAGAATAGGGAACCCCCGTGCTGGGAAGTCAACGCCAAGTGGAAGTCAAAGGTCCAGGTGGTCCATCGGATAAGGATGGACCGATCGGACTCATGAAAAAGGGTGGACCGATCAGCCGACCGGAGAAGGATGGGCCGACCTCCCGGCCGGTCGACCGGTGAAAAACCGATGGCAACAGGCGCCCCGGCAGGAGTCGGGGTTTCGGCGCTCGATTGAACAGGAACGAAGGGCCGAGCGGAAGGACGGCCCTCAGTCTTCCCGGACGGGCGACCACCTACGTGTTAGAGTGTATACTAAAAGCCTAGCTTTTGGTATAAACATTTATCTAGAAATAAGAATCACATTGGTCAAATTGTCTACATTTAGTTGTAGTTGTTCAATTAATTTATACTGTAGATAACATAGTATGTGGTGTCACATGCAGAAGATGATGTTATCAGTACCTTATAAATTATAAACAGTAGCTCACGACCAAAATGGAAAGGAACAAACCATTAGAAGGTCGTAGTGTAATTAGGTATCAGTTTATCTTGACTGTATAATTACACTAGTACACTTAGAGTGTATTGAGTAGGACCATTTGAGGTCGTTTCTTTTATACTGACTTTATAAAGAAACAAAGACCTCGGTAATTATGGAAGTGTGCGCTCTTAATCCTAATATAATAACAAGCACATATATTTGATATTTATTTCTTTAATTTATCAGTGGGTGAGATTTAGTTCGATGAATCAATAAGCCCGATAAGTTGGGAAATGATATCACTTATAGTGTGTGTTGTTGATTATAGAAGGAAACTGTGTCCTAGAGATACTAGGTTGATAATGTCCCCAAGAGGAGCTCATAAGGATTGTCATGTTAAACCCTGCAAGTGGACTTAGTCCGACATGACGATAAGGTTGAGTGGTACTACTCTTGGACTTAGATATTAATTAAATGAGTTGTCAGTAACTCACTTAATTAGTGGACATTCGATATCTTAAACACAGGGAGACTAACACACTCATAATAAGAAGGAGCCCAAAAATGTAATTTGGGATTGGTGCGGTAGTTCAATAATAGTTCTCTAGTGGAATGAATTATTATTGATAAAATTAAGTTGTGTGTTCGGGGCGAACACGGGATGCTTAATTTTATCGGGAGACCAAAACCAATTCCTCCTCTCGGTCCCTATCGTAGCCTCTTATATATAGAGTACTATACCCACCTATACCCACCTTCTATACCCACCAATAGGGGACCGACCAAGCTAGCTTGGGAACCAAGCTAGGGCCGGCCTAGGTATAAGATTGGGTGGCCGGCCCTAGCTTGAACCCAAGCTAGTGGGGGCCGGCCAAATTAAATTAAAAAGAGATTTTAATTTTAATTTTTATTATGTGGGAGATATAATTTATTAAAGAGAATTAAAATTAAAATATCTCTTTTGTAAAAGATCTACAAAAAGATTAAAGAAAGAGATTAGATCTCTTTCCTTATTTGTATATTGGTGAGATATTTTATTTTCTCTTTAAAAATTATTCACATGTTGTAAAATTAAAATTATAGAAATTTCTTTTTATCAACCATGAAGAGATTTTGAAGAGAAATTTTATTTTTTAAAATTTCCGGAAACAAATTAGGAAGTTTTAATTGTTGATTGAAACTTGTCCAATTTGTTCTTCATTGATGTGGCCGGCCATAAGATTTCAATTGGGGAAATTTTATTTTATTTTTCTCAATTAAATCATGTCAAGGAAATTGAGGAAATTTTATTGTAATTAAATTTCCTAATTTGTCTAGGCCAAGGAATATAAAAGAAGGGGTGAGGGTGCCTTCATGGGGGACAACCTTTATTATTTCTCTCCCTCTTTTGTTCCTTGGTGTGGCCAGCCATCCTCTCCCTCTCTTCCTCTTGTGGTGGCCGAACCTCTCTCTCTCCCTTGGAGCTCTTGTGGTGGTCGGATACTACTTGGAGAAGAAGAAGAAGAAGGAGAGAAAGCTAGCATCTCTTGGAGCTTGGTTAGTGTTTTGATTTTCTTCCTTGGTGAAGCTTCTTCTTTTGTGGCCGAACCTAGCTAGGAGGAGAAGAAGGTGGTTGGTGGTTTCTCATCTCGGAAGATCGTTGCCCACACAACGTCCGAGGTTAGAAGAGGAATACGGTAGAAGATCAAGAGGTTTTTCTACAAGGTATAACTAGTAATTTTTCTTTCCGCATCATACTAGTTATTTATGGAAATAATACCAAATACAAGAGACTTACGTTCTAGTATTTCGAATATGTTTTTCGAAGTTGTGTTCTTTTGTTTTATTTTTCCCTTGTGATTTGATTGTTCTTTTCGGTTAACCTAAAGTTATTTTAGGAAATTAAATATTAGCTTTCTATAAAAGGTTTTGTCTAGTCGGTGGTGGTTGTTCCCATATCCAAGAAGGTCATGTGCCTCGCCACGTTAGTACTGGGAACCAATTATGGAAATTAATATTTAATGGAATTAATAACTTAAGGCGATTTGGGTCGAACGTGTTAAGTTTCGCAGGAGACCCAAGTCAAAACCTAAAAGAACGAATAGATTAAGTTTTGGATCAAACGTGTTAAGTTCCGCAGGCGATCCAAAATTTAATTTAAAAGAACACATGGTAGCTAGGAAAAGGTTCAGACCTTTGTACAAAATTTTGTACAGTGGAACCTCTAGGTTTTCCGAGTAGCAACCAACACTACGTCTGACTAAAGACGAGCGCGCTGGCCGAGCGGCTGGACGGTCGATCCTAGAAGAGGAAGTCAAAGAGTAGGGGACAGTGTGGACGTCATCCCAGTAACCCCTGTTGCTGACAACAGGCATGTTCGAAGACTAAACCATACGCAGTATTGTGCGATCGAATATTCTGCTGTCCCATCAATTAGACGCTCAGATTGTAGCGGTATGGAGTCAGACATGCCCTTCTGACAAGCCCATGCTGCGGTAAGGGATATGACGCGTGTACACCTCGGTTGGTGTGCACCTAGTTCCCGTGGCTCTAAATAAAGGCCATTAGACTTCACCGGAGGTATGCAATTTGAAATCTCTGGAGCCACCTTCTTGCCATTCGTTTTTTGACTTGAGCGTCGGAGGGTCGTCGCCGGGAACCCCTTCCCGGCTCGACTTCTTTGCAGGATCGCCGGAAGTTCGCACCAGCAGTCGAAGACCCACGTCAGCAACCGGAGAGCGCCACGTGCCCAGCGTCCGTTGATTCAGCTTTCGGACAGGATCAATTTGGCGTCGTCTGTGGGAACGCTCCTGCATCCGAACGAAAACAATAGACGAGGCTGGACGACAGCACACGGTGACACTTTCCACGGAGGAACTTGACGCTCTGATTGAGTTGAGGGTCGCTAAGCTTGTGGAACAAAAACAGAAGGCACCAGCCGAGCGGCCTGAGCAGCAAGCCACATCAGCATCAGGTGGCCGAGCGGAAGCACCACAGGCCACGGTTCCATTCCATCGAGCTCTCTTCCGCACTCCTCCTGAAGCCGTAGCAGCTAATCGCGATAGAGGCTCTTCGTCAGATGAAGTACCAATGCGGGATAACAGAAAAGGCAAAGCCCCCCGAGCGGACACCTCGCCCGAACGGGTCAATCGTCAGTTCTCAGAGGCCATCTTGAAGAACCCTCTGCCAAAGCACTATGTGCCCCCGGCGATCGGTGAATACAATGGAACCACTGACCCGGACGATCACTTGGGTAAATTTGACAATACGGCTACCCTTCACCAATATACAGATGGGGTGAAGTGTCGAGTTTTTCTGACCACCCTCTCTGGATCGGCTCAACGGTGGTTTCGGAGGCTGCCGGACGGATCCATTACAAGCTTTAAAGACTTCCGTACGACCTTCCTCCACCATTTCGCCAGTAGTCAACGCTACCAGAAGACTAGTGTGAGCCTCTTCGCCATCAAACAAGAGCCTAGGGAGACGCTCAGGGCTTATATCCAACGCTTCAACCAGGTGGCCATGGACATTCCAACGGCCACCTCAGAGACAATGATGAACGCGTTTACACAAGGCCTCGTGGACGGGGATTTCTTCCGCTCGCTCATCCGGAAGCCACCCCGGGACTATGATCATATGCTACATCGGGCCAACGAATACTTCAACGTGGAAGAAGCCCAAGCGGCCCAAAGAAAAGAAACTCCCACTGAACGGACTTCCCATGTCGAGCGGAAGCCGCATACCGCTAATCAGCCACCCAGGGGATCGCGGGCCGAAGCAATTCGTTCTCATCCAAGACCTCATGTCCAAGAAGTAGCAGTCGAGCGGCCCCGAACAAAGAAGAAATGGACTCCCATGTTCTGCTCATTCCACCGCACTGACACGCATAATACCCGAGATTGTCGGAGTCTTCCCTTGATTGCTCATCCCTTTCCTCGGAGTGGCGGCCGCAGATCACCATCGTCTGACAAGCGACAGAGGCCTCGTGAAGCCGAGAGGACAATACCCGATAGGCGGCAAAGGCAGACTCCCGAGCGGCAGCATACACAGAGACGTGAAGACAATCCCCGAATGTCTAGGGAGCAACCCAAACCGTCCACCCAGGAGGAAGAGAATAGAAACAACACTTCCCGGGGCGAGATCAACATCATAGCTGGTGGGCCGACCGGAGGAGACTCCAACCGAGCAAGAAAGGCGAGCGTCCGGCAGCTCCAGATCCATGCAGTCGGCTGCAGCCGAGAGCGGGCGAGTGGACCCGAAATCAGTTTCGGGTCCGGGGACTTGGAAGGAGTTGAAGCGCCCCACAACGACGTTCTGCTCATCAAAGCGGTAATAGCCAACTACACTATTCACCGCGTTTTTATTGACACAGGAAGTTCGGTCAACATCATATTCAAAAAGGCATTCGATCAACTACAAATTGACCGCGCCGAGCTGCTGCCCATGACAACCCCCCTCTACGGGTTTACGAGCAATGAAGTCCTGCCGGTCGGACAAATCCAGCTAGCTATCTCACTGGGAGAAGAGCCGCTCAGGAGGATGCGGACAGCAAACTTCGTGGTGGTCGACTCTCCCTCATCATACAACGTCATTTTGGGACGACCGACGCTCAGCGAGTTTCGAGCGGCCGTCTCCATCTTCCACCAGAAGATCAAGTTCCCTGTCAAGGACAAAGTGGGAGAAGTACGGGGAGATCAACTAGCAGCTCGGTGATGCTACGTCGAGATGGTCCGAGCAGAAGCCAATTCCGCTCGGAAGTCGCCACGGATCGAGGTGAACGCTATAACTGAAAAGCCTCCCTCTCTAGTTTATGAAGAAAAAGAGGAAGTGCAGATTCACCCGACCCGAACGGAGGCCACAACGTTCGTTGCGTCTGACCTGGAGGCAGGCCAGAAATAGGAAGTGATCAAATGCCTCCGGACAAACTGTGATGTCTTCGTTTGGTCGACGCACGAGCTGCCCGGAATTTCGCCAAGCATAGCGCAGCATGAGCTACATGTCCGACTAGACGCTCGGCCGGTGAAGCAGAGAAAAAGGGATTTCAGCGCCGAACAGAATGTCATCATCCGGGCGGAAGTTGAGAAGATTTTAGAGGCCGGCCATATACGCGAGGTTCAGTTCCCGAGCTGGCTGGCGAACGTAGTATTAGTCTCCAAGCCGGGCAACAAGTGGAGAGTGTGCATAGATTTTCGGGATCTCAACAAAGCTTGCTCGAAAGACTTTTATCCTTTGCCGCGGATCGATCAGCTGGTGGACTCCACCGCAGGCTGCGAGCTGATATGTATGCTCGACGCTTACCAAGGCTATCATCAGGTGCCGCTCGCCCGTGAAGATCTAAAAAAAGTCAGTTTCGTTACAGCCGACGGGACCTATTGCTATAATGTGATGCCGTTCGGATTGAAGAACGCGAGAGCCACATATCAGCGGCTGATGAACAAAGTGTTCAAGGAGCAGATCGGGCGAAATCTGGAAGTATACGTGGACGACATTCTTATCAAGTCCGTCCGAACGGCTGATCTCTTCGAAGACATGGAGGAAACTTTCCGAACGCTACGGAAATATGGAGTCAAGCTAAACCCCCAGAAGTGTCTGTTCGGAGCAAAAGGAGGGCGTTTCTTGGGTTACATAGTGACCGAGCAGGGTATCGAAGCAAATCCCAGTAAGGTGAAAGCTCTACAAGATATGCCGCCTCCAAGAAATCTGAGGGAAGTGCAGCGTCTGACCAGTCGGATAACTGCTCTGTCCAGATTCATCTCCAAGACCGTCGACCGGAGCCTGCCCTTTTTCAAAATATTGCGCAAGGCCACTAAATTTCACTGGGATGAAGAATGCGATCGGACGTTCGAAGAACTGAAAGCATATCTGAATTCTCTGCCTGTGCTAGCCAAGCCAGCCGTAGGTGAGCCTCTTTGTATCTATTTATCTTCAAATGAGCAAGCAGTCGGCTCGACATTAGTGAGGGCGAGTGGAGAAGAGACTGTATATTTTCTGAGCCATATTTTAAAAGATGCTGAATCTCGCTACACTGGGCTCGAGAAGTTAGCCTTCGCTCTGGTCCTTGCCGCTCGGCGCTTTCGTCCATACTTCCTGGCGCATACCATCATTGTCAAAACTAATAGCCCGCTCAGACGAGTATTATTGAATCTAGAAGCATCCGGACGGCTTATTAAGTGGAAAATGGAGTTGAGTGAATTCAACATTCAATATCAACCCCGCTCGGCAATCAAAGCACAGTCCTTAGAAGATTTTGTAACTGAGGTGCAGAATTCAGAGCCGGAAGCTATGTGGAAAATATTTGTGGACGGATCATCCACTCGGCTCGGAAGCGGGATTAGAGTACTGCTGCTCTCTCCCCAAGAAGAAAAGATGCACTTATCCGTCCGGCTGGATTATAGAGCTACAAACAATGAAGCTGAGTATGAAGCCCTCATAGCCGGCTTGCAGGCAGCTCGGCATGTGGGAGCCAGACGGGTGACTATACATTCAGATTCTCAGTTGGCTGCTCAGCAGCTCTCTGGTACTTTTGAGATTAACAACGCTCGGCTCAAACTCTATGCTAAAGCCTTTGAGAAGCTCAGAGCCAATTTCAGAGAGGTCATCATCCAAAAGATACCCCGAGCGGAAAATCAAGCGGCCGATGAGTTAGCCAAAGTTGCAAGTGCAATAACGTCGTTTGTCACCCAGTCGCCAATCGAACAAGTATCTTTGGTGGCGCACGTCGACCGGATGGAAGCCCTCACATTCCCAAGTGATTGGAGGACACCCATCATGGAGTTTCTCCACTCGGGAGCTACGCCATCCGATCACCATGAAGCCCAACTTCTCAGGAGAAGGGCCGGTCGGTTCACACTTATTGGAGATCAACTCTACAAGAAGGCTTTCTCCCGCCCGCTGTTGAAATGCGTGAGCTCGGAAGACGCGGCATACATCCTCCAAGAAGTGCACCAAGGATCATGCGGAGGACATCCGGGCGGGCGATCACTGGCTAAAAAGATACTGTTGGCCGGATACTTCTGGCCAACCCTGCAAACAGACGCCGCTCGGACCGTCGCGACGTGCCTTTCTTGCCAGAAGTATCATAATTTCTCACACCGACCGGCAGAAGAAATGAAAGCAGCCACTGTGTCCTGTCCCTTCGACCAATGGGGAATGGATATTGTGGGTCCATTCCCTATGGCGATCGGGCAGCGGAAATTTTTACTAGTGGCAGTCGATTATTTTTCCAAATGGGTGGAGGTCGAGCCGCTAGCCAAGTGTTGGTTGCTACTCGGAAAACCTAGAGGTTCCACTGTACAAAAATTTTGTACAAAGGTTTGAACCTTTTCCTAGCTACCATGTGTTCTTTTAAATTAAATTTTGGATCGCCTGCGGAACTTAACACGTTTGATCTAAAACTTAATCTATTTGTTCTTTAAGGTTTAGACTTGGATCTCCTGCGGAACTTAACACGTTTGATCCAAATCACCTAAGTTATTAATTCCATTAAATATTAATTTCCATAATTGGTTCCCAGTACTGACGTGGCGAGGCACATGGCCTTCTTGGATATGGGAACAACCACCATCGACTAGACAAAACCTTTTATGGAAAGCTAATATTTAATTTCCTAAAATAACTTTAGGTCAACCAAAAAGAATAATCAAATCACAAGGAAAAGAAAAATAAAAGAACACAATTTCGAAAAACATATTCGAAATACTAGAATCGTAAGCCTCTTGTATTTGGTATTATTTCCATAAATAACTAGCATGATGCGGAAAGGAAAAATTACTAGTTATACCTTCTAAAAAGACCTCTTGATCTTCTACCGTATTCCTCTTCTAACCTCGGACGTTGTGTGGGCAACGATCTTCCGAGATGAGAACCACCAAGCACCTTCTTCTTCCTTGCAAGTTTCGGCCACCACAATTCTCCAAGAGAAGTAGAGGTTCGGCCACCGCCACCAAGCTCCAAGGGATGCAAGAAACAAAACCACCTTTCTCTCCTTCTTCTCCTAGCTAGAACCGGCCACCATCAAGAGCTCCAAGAGAGGTTGCCGCCAGCCATAAGAAGAAGAGAAGAGGAAGAAGCTAGGGCCCCACCAAGGAGGAAAAGAGAGGAAGAATAATAGAGTTGATCACCCTGAAGGCACCTCTACCCCTCTTTTATAATCCTTGGTCTTGACAAATAAGGAAATTTTAATAAAAAATTCCTTAATTCTTTTGTCATAAAAAAGAAAAATTATTTTAATTAAAAAACAATTTTCTTCTTTTAATAATAATGGCCGGCCACTTCTAATTCCCCAAAACAAGGAAAATTTAATTCACACAAGAATTAAAACTTCCTAATTTGTTTCTAGAAATTTATAAAAATTTCTCCAATAATTTTTATCCCTTCATGATTGGTTAATAAAAAGGAAATTTTATAAATTAAAATTCTTCTTTTAAACATGTGGATAATTTCCAAAAAGAAAGTTATCTCTAAAAATTAAAATATCTTTTCAATCTACAAATAAGGAAAGATATCAAATCTTTTCTTAATCTTTTGTAGAAACTAATAAAAGAGAATATTTAATTTTTAAACTTCTCTTTTAAATTATTATCATGGTTAAAAAGGAAAGTTTTTCTTAAAAATAAAATCTCCTTTCAATCTACAAATAAGGAAAGATTTCAAATCTTTTCTTAATCTTTTGTAGAAAGCTTTAAAAGGAAAGATTTAATTTTTAAACTCTCTTTTAAAACTATGATATCCACATAAGAAATAATTTTAAAAAAATCCTTTTTAATATGATGTGGCCGGCCACCTAAGCTTGGGCTCCAAGCTATTGGTCGGCCACCTTAAGGCCAACCTTTAGGCTTGGTCGGCCCTAAGCTTGAGCTTCAAGCTTAGCTTGGCCGACCCCTATTGGTTGGGTAAGAAGGTGGGTATGTGGTGGGTATAAATCTCTATATACAAGAGGCTACGATAGGGACCGAGAGGAGGAATTGGTTTTGGTCTCCCGATGAAATTAAGCTTCCCGTGTTCGCCCCGAACACACAACTTAATTTCATCAATAATAATTCATTCCACTAAAGAACTATTATTGAACTACCGCACCAATCCCAAATTACATTTTGGGCTCCTTCTTATTATGAGTGTGTTAGTCTCCCTGTGTTTAAGATAACAAATGTCCACTAATTAAGTAAGTTACTGACAACTCACTTAATTAATATCTAGCTCCAAGAGTAGTACCACTCAACTTCATCGTCATGTCGGACTAAGTCCACCTGCAGGGTTTAACATGACAATCCTTTTGAGCTCCTCTTGGGGACATTCTCAACCTAGTATCTCTAGGACACAGTTTCCTTCTATAATCAACAACACACACTATAAGTGATATCATTTCCCAACTTATCGGGCTTATTGATTCATCGAACTAAATCTCACCCATTGACAAATTAAAGAAATAAATATCAAATATATGTGCTTGTTATTATATTAGGATTAAGAGCACACACTTCCATAATAACTGAGGTCTTTGTTTCTTTATAAAGTCAGTATAAAAGAAACGACCTCTGATGGTCCTACTCAATACACTCTAAGTGTACTAGTGTAATTATATAGTTAAGATAAACTAATACCTAATTACACTACGACCTTCAAATGGTTTGTTTCTTTCCATCTTGGTCGTGAGCTACTGTTTATAATTTATAAGGTACTGATAACATGATCCTCTGTGTGTGACACCACACACCATGTTATCTACAATATAAATTAATTGAACAACTACATTTATCACAAATGTAGACATTTGACCAATGTGATTCTTATTTCTAGATAAATGTTTATAATTGCTTGAAGATTGGTGCAAAAGCTACGACATCGAACAACACTTCACGTCCGTGGCATATCACCAAAGCAATGGTCAAGCTGAAGTAGCCAGTCGGGAAATTCTTCGCATTTTGCGGGCTCGGCTCGACCATATGGGAGGTAGCTAGATGGATGAAGTGTCAGGCGTCTTATGGGCCATCCGAACGACCCCGAAGGAAGGAACTGGCGTCACGCCCTTCCATCTGGTGTATGGCGGCGAAGCGGTTATTCCTGTCGAAGTTGGCGTCGAGTCCGCTCGGATCCAGAATTATGATGATGACAACGCCGAGCGGAGGAACATGGAGCTGGATTTGGTCGAAGAAGAAAGAGCCAAGGCGTCCGTCCGGCTGATGGCGTACCGTCAAAGAATGAAGCAGAATTACAACTGGTGCGTAATCCCCAGATCATTCCAAGTCGGTGATCTTGTCTGGAAGAAAGTGAAGCCAGTCGGCGACGTCGGCAAGCTAGAAGCTCCTTGGGCGGGCCCCTTCAAAATCATCGAAAAGCTCCGCTCGGGCGCTTATTATTTGGAGGATGAAGACGGGCGGCAACTGGATAGGCCATGGAGCGCGAATCATCTCCAGCCTTATCGAGCTGGGTGAAAGGTGCACTGATGTAACTCATTTTTGTATATATTTTGGGCCGCCTATGTACTTGTAATGCAGGAAGCAAAAATGATTAAAGGGCAAATAGCTTCGCCGAACGGCTGCTTCAAAGTTAGCCTTAAAAGGTCGTTGAGCTCCGACATTAAATATCGAGAGACGAGCCGACGTCTATAAACCCTCCGAGCGGAAGACCGTCGAGCTCCGACGTTAAATATCGAGAGACGAGCCGGCGTCTATAAACCCGCTGAGCGGAAGACCGTCGAGTTCCGACGTTAAAAATCGAGAGACGAGCCAGCGTCTATAAACCCGCCGAGCGGAAGACCGTCGAGCTCCGACATTAAATATCGAGAGACGAGTCGGCGTCTATAAACCCTCAGAGCGGAAGACCGTCGAGCTCCGACGTTAAATATCGAGAGACGAGCCGGCATCTATAAACCCGCCGAGCGGAAGACCGTCGAGCTCCGACGTTAAAAATCGAGAGACGAGCCGACGTCTATAAACCCGCCGAGCGGAAGACCGTCGAGCTCCGACGTTAAAAATCGAGAGACCGTCTATAAACCCGCCGAGCGGAAGACCGTCGAGCTCCGACGTTAAAAATCGAGAGACGAGCCGGCGTTTATAAACCCGCCGAGCGGAAGACCATCGAGCTCCGACGTTAAATATCGAGAGACGAGCCGGCGTCTATAAACCCGCCGAGCGGAAGACCGTCGAGCTCCGACGTTAAATATCGAGAGACGAGCCGGCGTCTATAAACCCGCCGAGCGGAAGACCGTCGAGCTCCGACGTTAAAAATCGAGAGACGAGCCGGCGTCTATAAACCCGCCGAGCGGAAGACCGTCGAGCTCCGACGTTAAAAATCGAGAGACGAGCCGGCGTCTATAAACCCGCCGAGCGGAAGACCGTCGAGCTCCGACGTTAAAAATCAAGAGACGAGCCAGCATCTATAAACCCGCCGAGCGGAAGACCGTCTGGCGCTGACTGTAAAATTCGACGTTAAAAGCCGAGCAACCGGAGTCTATAAATCCTCCGGATAGATAACTTTCTGCAAGGTCCTGCTCGGTTGTAAAGGTCGACCTCTGATCGGGCCTGCCGATAAGGCGAGAATAAAGGCAACGTGTGGCCGAGCGGCTCCCTTATAAAATATACTTGGCGCAAGAAAATTAGGACCGAGGCAAAAGTTAAAGATTTGATGCTGGTCGAACAAACAAATAACAAAAGAAGAGAATTCATTTGCGCAGAACAGAGGAAAGACAAAATTTATAATAGTATTCGCCCCGAACGGCCAGCTTACAAAAGACAGCTAACACTTAAAGAAAGTTCATAAATCCTTCATTCACTATCATCAAAAGTAAAGAGAGAATCAGGGATGGAGCCCATCGTGACCGCCAGATCTTCGGGGGGGGGGGGGGGATCGACAGCTCGGTTGGTGCGTGGCCCTTGGTCTTCAGATATTCAACTGCCACTTTGATCGCCTCTTCGAAAGTTAAGGACAGCTTGTCGCTGAACTTTTCGCTAAATTCATCCGAGCGGACAAATGCTTTGCGCACTTCCGCCAACCGACCGGGCTCCCCATCTTGATATTCTTTAAGAGTGGCTCCGGAAGCGTCAAGGGCCGCCTGGAGATCTTTCAAAGCCCCTTCCGCTTTAACCTGGTCGGCCGAACGACCCTCCCGTTCAGCGGACAATGAGGCGTCCAATTCCTTCACGCGCCGCTCTAGCCCCCGGTTCTCCACCTTCATCAGGTCCATGTCGTCGATGGCTTTGCGCTTCCGGGTGGTCGCGGTCTTTATCTCCTTATCTCGTATCTTGACCAAAGCTTCGAGGCGGGCCACCTCACTCGACAGATCGGAGGACTTACCCCGCTCGGCTTCTAGCAGTTTTTTGGCTTTCTCCAGAGCAGTTGTTGATTGTCTGCTTTCCCCCGAGGCTTTGAGCTTTTTCAGCTCGTCCTCCAGTTCGGCTAGTCGGTTGCTGATGGCAATCTGCTCCACCCAGTTCTGCGAACGGATATGAACAAGTTAAAAACTCAATCCAAGTAACCAACACGGTAAAAGTGTTAGGATCGATGGTCGCGGCTAGAGAGGGGGGGTGTGAATAGCCGACTCCAAATCTTCGTTTCTTTCTACAAATCAAGGTTAGCGCAGCGGAAATAAAAATAATAGAAACGAAAGCGGAGAAATCAAACCTCAACACGCGTCGATGTAACGAGGTTCGGAGATATACTCCTACTCCTCGGCGTGTCCGTAAGGTGGACGAATCCTATCAATCCGTCGGTGGATGAGTCCCCGGAGAACCGGCTAATATATATATTTGCAACAGCAAGCATAAGTACAAGTACAGCAAGAAGCTAAGAACATAAATGTAACAACACTAGCTTGCCTTCTTTTCTTCGACTGGATGAAGCAGCAGCTTCACAAGACGCCTACAACAGCAGGAACCAGCCGATGAAGCTCACACGAAGCTTCAAGCAGAAGCGAGCTCAGCAAAGCTCAAATCACAGCAGTGAAGAAGAAGAAGCAGAAGCTTCGGACTAGAAGAAGAGTATCCTGTAGCAGCCCTCGATCTCCTTTATATAGCCTGAACCTGCAACTGCACCTGCAAAGCAGACAGCGAAGAAGACGGAGATACCCGTTGAATCTCAACGGATATACCTGGACCGATCAGGACATATCCTGATCGGTCCAGGAAGACCCTGATCGGTCCTGGGGACCGATCAAAGCTTCCTCTGATCGGTCCAGGGACCGATCAGCATGCATGTCCCTTCCTTTTCTCCCGAACTTCTGTTCGCTTTCTGATCGGTCTGTAGACCGATCAGATAACATACAGTAGCATACTGTTTGGTTACTGATCGGTCACCAGACCGATCAGATAACCAAGTGTATCACTGGATCGATCCACTGATCGATCCAGCTCTTGGTTTTTGCCCAAACCAAGTCTCACGCCTTCCAAACCAATATCCAGTTAACCTTGACCTATTGGTATCTCATGCTTAGCATCTGGTCACTCCCTTGACCTGCTAAGACTCCCTACCAAGTGTCCGGTCAATCCCTTTGACTCACTTAGACTTTTCTCTTAGTGCCAAGTATCCGGTCACTCCCTTGACCTTCTTGACCTTCACAACACCAGATATCCGATCAGCCTTGATCCATCTGGATTTTTCCTTGCCCGGCTTCACTCACCAGGACTTCCCAACTGCCTGGCTTCACTCACCAGGACTTTCACCAACTACCTGGCTTCACTCACCATGACTTTCACTTTCACCTAGCTTCACTCACTAGGGTTTTCACCTGGCTTCACTCACCAGGATTTCCAATCTGCCTGGCTTCACTCACCAGGACTTTTCCGTCTGCCTGGCTTCACTCACTAGGACTTTCCATCTGCCTGACTTCACTCACCAGGACTTTCACCTGGCTTCACTCACCAGGATTTTCACCTGGCTTCACTCACCAGGATTTTCCATCTGCCTTCCTGATCTAGAGAACGAGCTACCGAGCCCTCTCTGACCTAGTCCGGAGAACGAGCTACCGAGCCCTCTCCGTCTTTCACTTCCGGTCCAGAGAACGAGCTACCGAGCCCTCTCTGACCTAGTCCGGAGAACGAGCTACCGAGCCCTCTCTGACTTCCACTTGCCAAGTTCCCATACTTGGACTTCTCCGTGCCAAGTCTCCATACTTGGACTTTCTCGTGCCAAGTCAACTCACCTCGGGTCAACCAGGTCAACCTTGACCAAGGGTTGCACCCACAACCTCCCAAGTTTCTGTTCTTGTCAAACATCAAGATACAACTTGAGTCAGGTCAACTCGAGTCAGGTCAACCAGGTCAACCTTGACCTAAGGTTGCACCAACAATCTCCCATCAAAATACAACTCTTCTGTTCTCGTCAAACATCAAAATACAACTCGAGTCAGGTCAACTCGAGTCGGGTCAACCTTGACCTAAGGTTGCACCAACAATCTCCCCCTTTTTGATGTTTGACAAAACCCTAACCTAACGTAGGTTTTCTAATGTTCTTCCTTGAACATTCTCCCCAAACCTACACTCTCCCCCTTTTTGACACACATCAAAAAGAGTGAATCAAGGTCAAGAGTTTCTTTCTAATGAAGGTCTCATACCTTTCATTGAAACCCTTAATTTCCCCCTTGATACTAAGGTCAACAATTAACTTAGTGATAATCCCATATTACTCAAGTCTTTAGGAGTAAAAACTCCCCCTAAAAGTCAACTCCCCCTTGACTAATAGGTAAAACTCCCCCTAAAGGTCAACTCCCCCTTGACCATTGTACCAACAATGTCTTGGAGAGTTTCAAGCCTTTAGAAATCCAAAACACCAACTCCCAGCTGAAATTTCAGACAAAACAGTCGAAAATCAGCAAGTTGGCACGCGTTGATTGGTCACCTGACCGATCAGACCTTCCCTGGATCGGTCACCAGACCGATCTACACTTCCCTAGATCGGTCCAGTGACCGATCCAGAGTGCCCTGGACCGATCAGAATCCCCTCTGATCGGTCCCCAACTCTGATATCAGAAGTTTCTGATTTTTCTACTTCCGAAATTCAGAAACCTCTCAAAAATCATATAAAATTTCAAAAATTGTAAAATTTTGAGGATACATTCCTCATAACATATATTATCACGGAAAAATAATTTTCGATGAAAATAACTTCCATTTTAAAATCTTGACACAACGTTTGAAAAACTTTGAAATAACTCAAGTTTAGTTCAACTTTGTATCAACTTGCTCAATGATGAATGCTATCACTAGAAAAGCTTCATCAAGGTTTTTCAAATCAATTTTGAAATGATTTTAAACCCTTCAATTTAGGACCATAATCTTAGGGCTAAATGTACATGACTTGTACACAAGCTTTGCCTATGATCCTCCAATTAGAATTAGGCTCATCTAGGTACAAGAACTATGCACCTTGATCCTAACTCATCATCCTAATATCTCACACACATGTAAGGTGTATCAAATACATCCAAGTCAATTTTGATGTGAGATATGAGTTTAGGTCGTCTTAGGCTAAGTTCTCATGCATTTTCTAAACAACAATTTGATCTCCATATCAAATTGTGTTGTTTATCCTTAAATCAAATTAATTGATAAATGCAAGAGATGATGACATGGCATAAAATAATATCATAAGTAAAAACATGTGCCAATGTCATAATGTCATGTCATAAAGTATGAAACTTAAATAAGGCATGACATATAGCTAACCCAAGTATTATCATGACATTTCAAATGATACTAAATTAAATATGATG
Source organism: Zingiber officinale (assembly GCF_018446385.1). Taxonomy (NCBI): domain Eukaryota; kingdom Viridiplantae; phylum Streptophyta; class Magnoliopsida; order Zingiberales; family Zingiberaceae; genus Zingiber; species Zingiber officinale. The sequence goes on from NC_055994.1 coordinate 140,848,988, forward strand.
TCATGACATGGCATATGACAAACAATATATGGCAAATAACATGTAAAGGTATAGGAAATACCTAATTCTAGCCTTAGTTGCCATTTTTGATAATTTTGATCATTTTACCATAGGTTCTATATTCCTAAGAGTAATAGACCTAAAATCATACACCAAGGATGTTTAGATCACTATGTGCCAATTAAACTGACCTAAGAGAACTCCTCAAATGTAGTTGGCACATTCTAATCACCTTAGGAATAATTCTTAATTTCATTTTCAAGGCTTGATCGCACCTTGAAAATTCCTAAAGTGCCACCTTTTGCCATGATTAGGTTAACTACCTATTCAAGTAAGGTTGGCACACCCTAACTCATCTAGCATGATGAAATCACGCTCCTAGGAACCCAATACCTATTTGAGCTCATTGGGTTCACTAAATATTCACTAGGGATGACTTCCCTAGCAACCCTCCTAATGACCCTTCTAGGCTTTGAAGCCTTGGTCATTTGAGACTCATCAAGATCAACTCTAGGGGTGACTCCCCTTGTGACCTTGGTGATGGTCTTCCTAGTCCTAGGTTTTGTTCCATAATCGAATGGAACATCATGGTAAGTGGACTTGACCACTTGGGACTTAGGTTTGTGACCCAAACCTTTCTTGTCCTTGGACTTGGGTTTTTGACCCCTAGACTCTAGAGTCAAATCCTCAAGAGCCTTTTCTAGAGAGTCAAGTCTTGACCTCAAGACTTGATTTTCTTTCTCTAATACCTCAAGCTTTAATTTATCATTTTTCTTTGAGGTATTCCTAGGCATATGTCTAGATGATTTGGGATTTCTACATAGATTTTCCTTAGCCTTAGATGGATTAATTCTAGGGTTGACATTTCTAGTATTATCCTTATCTAGGTTAACATGTTTGGCTCCTAAGCTCATGTATTGGTTCCTAAAGTTAACATGCTTATCATTATTAACAATTGTAACAAAACTACTAGCATGTGTCTTATTGCAAGAATGAGACTTAAATGTTACCTTAGGGTTTGCCTTAGCTCCCCCTATTGACGTGCTCGGTCTCTTGTCCTTGTGAGGTTGCCTCCCCCTCGGACATTGACTCCTATAGTGTCCCTTTTGCTTGCATTGGAAGCACACCACGTGCTCCTTGCCTTTGCGTGTCGGGACTCCGGCTTCCTTGACCTTTGGCGCTGGTGGAGTCTTCCTAACCCTCTTTGGACACTTACTCTTGTAATGCCCAAATTCCCTACACTCAAAGCACATTATGTGTAATTTATTTGAAATTAAATGGCTTGAGTTACCTAGGGTTGAGGATGGATGTGAGCTCTCTTCTTCATCCCTTCCGGAGATAGAAGCTTCTTCTTCTTGCTCCGATCTTGAAGAGGAACTCTCCTCCTCTTCTTCCTTAGATGTTGAGTAGCCCTCAACCTCTAAATCCATGCCTCCATGATGTGAGCTACTTGGCTCACTTGACTCCTCTTCATGACTTGAAGCGGAGTTCTCCTCATGGAACTTTGTCAAGTTATTCCACAACTCCTTGGCATCGTTATATCCACCTATCCTACACAAAACATCATTAGGTAAAGAAAATTCAATGATTTTCGTTACCTCATCATTGACGGTTGATTGGTGGATTTGCTCCTTCGTCCACTTCTTCTTCTCCAAAAGTTCTCCTTCTTTATCCAATGGAGGAGTAAAACCTAATTGCACACACCTCCAATTTTCTAAGTTAGTCATAAGAAAGTACTTCATTCTTACCTTCCAAAACGCGAAGTCGTCGCGATCGTAGAAAGGTGGAATTGTGACGTCTTCTCCAAATAACTCCATTCTCTAGCTCGTGCTCCCCCGGGTGTTGATCCAACGAAGAGCAACCTGGCTCTGATACCACTTGTTAGGATCGATGGTCGCGGCTAGAGAGGGGGGGGGTGTGAATAGCCGACTCCAAATCTTCGTTTCTTTCTACAAATCAAGGTTAGCGCAGCGGAAATAAAAATAATAGAAACGAAAGCGGAGAAATCAAACCTCAACACGCGTCGATGTAACGAGGTTCGGAGATATACTCCTACTCCTCGGCGTGTCCGTAAGGTAGACGAAGCCTATCAATCCGTCGGTGGATGAGTCCCCGGAGAATCGGCTAATATATATACTCCTTCTGGGTGGAGAAACCTCGCCATAATCTTTGCAACAGCAAGCAGAAGTACAAGTACAGCAAGAAGCTAAGAACATAAATGTAACAACACTAGCTTGCCTTCTTTTCTTCGACTGGATGAAGCAGCAGCTTCACAAGACGCCTACAACAGCAGGAACCAGCCGATGAAGCTCACACGAAGCTTCAAGCAGAAGCGAGCTCAGCAAAGCTCAAATCACAGCAATGAAGAAGAAGAAGCAGAAGCTTCGGACTAGAAGAAGAGTATCCTGTAGCAGCCCTCGATCTCCTTTATATAGCCTGAACCTGCAACTGCACCTGCAAAGCAGACAGCGAAGAAGACGGAGATACCCGTTGAATCTCAACGGATATACCTGGACCGATCAGGACATATCCTGATCGGTCCAGGAAGACCCTGATCGGTCCTAGGGACCGATCAGAGCTTCCTCTGATCGGTCCAGGGACCGATCAGCATGCATGTCCCTTCCTTTTCTCCCGAACTTCTGTTCGCTTTCTGATCGGTCTGCAGACCGATCAGATAACATACAGTAGCATACTGTTTGGTTACTGATCGGTCACCAGACCGATCAGATAACCCAGTGTATCACTGGATCGATCCACTGATCGATCTAGCTCTTGGTTTTTGCCCAAACCAAGTCTCACGCCTTCCAAACCAATATCCGGTCAACCTTGACCTATTGGTATCTCATGCTTAGCATCTGGTCACTCCCTTAACCTGCTAAGACTCCCTACCAAGTGTCCGGTCAATCCCTTTGACCCACTTAGACTTTTCTCTTCGTGCCAAGTATCCGGTCACTCCCTTGACCTTCTTGACCTTCACAACACCAGATGTCCGATCAGCCTTGATCCATCTGGATTTTTCCTTGCCCGGCTTCACTCACCAGGACTTCCCAACTGCCTGGCTTCACTCACCAGGACTTTCACCAACTGCCTGGCTTCACTCACCAGGACTTTCACTTTCACCTAGCTTCACTCACTAGGGTTTTCACCTGGCTTCACTCACCAGGATTTCCAATCTGCCTGGCTTCACTCACCAGGACTTTTCCGTCTGCCTGGCTTCACTCACCAGGACTTTCCATCTGCCTGGCTTCACTCACCAGGACTTTCACCTGGCTTCACTCACCAGGATTTTCCATCTGCCTTCCTGATATAGAGAACGAGCTACCGAGCCCTCTCTGACCTAGTCCGGAGAACGAGCTACCGAGCCCTCTCCGTCTTTCACTTCCGGTCCAGAGAACGAGCTACCGAGCCCTCTCTGACCTAGTCCGGAGAACGAGCTACCGAGCCCTCTCTGACTTCCACTTGCCAAGTTCCCATACTTGGACTTCTCCTTGCCAAGTCTCCATACTTGGACTTTCTCGTGCCAAGTCAACTCACCTCGGGTCAACCAGGTCAACCTTGACCAAGGGTTGCACCCACAACCTCCCAAGTTTCTGTTCTTGTCAAACATCAAGATACAACTTGAGTCAGGTCAACTCAAGTCAGGTCAACCTTGACCTAAGGTTGCACCATCAATCTCCCATCAAAATACAACTCTTCTGTTCTCATCAAACATCAAAATACAACTCGAGTCAGGTCAACTCGAGTCGGGTCAACCTTGACCTAAGGTTGCACCAACAAAAAGAACATACCCCGGTCGCCTGTTGTAGATTGTTATCGCCTAGCTGACTGGGAGTCATAAGTGCGATGCGGAGTCGAGCGTCCTCCCAGGCTTTGGCGAGAGGACCCGTAAGGGTGATCTGCTACTCGGGGACCACTGGTCGATCAGCAGTCGCCATGTATTCCTCCGACAGAAGGCGCAGGACAGTCTTTATCAATCTCGGGCCGCTCGGATCACCCTGGGGCACAGCTGCTTTACCAGACGGCTCACCGCCTGAGGAAGGAAGGTCGCCCAATCGCCTAAGGCGACGCATGGTTCGCAGAGGACTGGCGGGCGGCACCTCAGAGGTAGCCCTTGGAGAGCCGCGCGGCGTGGGAGTACTCTCTATAGAGACCGTCCCGGACAGTATTGGAGCTTCATCGCCCCGCTCGGACTGCGGTTCATCAGATGGAGTTGGTTGAGAGGCTGGTTCTGGCCGTCTGCGCTTCCGAGTTGCCAGGGGGCTTCGTCAGCCGAATGGCCCTCTACCCCGACTTGAGTAGAAGGCTCTATATCGCCCGCAGCCTCGCCGAGAGAGGCAGAAGCGTCTAAGGCTTCGGGGACACTCTGAGTCCCCTCACCCTCTCCGCTGGCCGGACCAGCTGAGGCCAAGCTCCGCTCGGCGATCTCCCTATTCTTGGCCGCCTCGATCTCAGCGGCTCGTAGTTTCAGCCTCTCGGTAGCCTTTGCACGCCACATAACTTCGGCTGTAGAAACAAAGAATAAATCAGTTAGAACAAAAGAAAGAGGATGATAGGAGAGCTTACTCATGCTGCAAGGCAGATCGGCGGGAATAGAAGACAAGCCGAATATATACATCACTCCTGGAAGGAGCAGCTTGTCGATGTGGTAGCGCTGGCCGACCAGCCGGTCGGCTGCATGAAGATAGGCCGGATCGCCCCTAAACTTGCCGAGCTCCGGCTGTGCTGGCATCGTCGTCTGCCATTTGATACGGAAGGCCGGTGGCTCGGGGAAACGCATGTAGAAAAAATGCTCTTTCCAGTGTTTGTTGGAGCTCAGCATGTTATCAAAAAGGACGAAACCTATCCTAGATTGGAAAACAAAAGTTGTAACGACCCGCCTTCTACTAACTAAGCTGTAAGGCTGATCGCTACATTATGCTGTGCTAAATTACTATTGCGGAAATCTGGATTGATTAAAATTTTGCTAAACTGATTACTGAAAAATCTGAACTTAATATTCTAGGTGTACCTAGGAGTTGTACACATGCTAGGGAAGATAATCTATGCCTCTCGGATGTCCTGCTAGCTGTAATCAGGCATTTCAATCGATCCATGGATCGATTGGGCTGTCGGATCGATCCCGTGATCGATCCAGCTTGATACTGGCACGGAAGAAGGCTCTGGATCGGTCGGCTGACCGATCCAGAAGCTGTATCGCTTCTGTATGCGGCTGGATCGGTCTACCGACCGATCCAGGAGTGCACTGATCGGTCGGCTGACCGATCCAGTGGCTCACTGATCAGTGAGCTTCTGTACTCACTGTTCGCGACTGGATCGGTCAGCTGACCGATCCAGTGCAGACGCTAACTCTCTGTTCGCATCTAGATCGGTCGGCTGACCGATCCAGTGGCACAACCCAGTCCTGATCGATCTGTAGATCGGTCTGAGTTTCTGATTTCGAATCAGAACCCCTGATTTCAGCACTTGTTCGTGCCAAAATCTCACACAACAGTTATAGAATGCATGGAAAACGTTCTAATATCTATTAACTAGCATTCTAACATGATATAGTGCAAAGTTTATTAATTCATAGCATTTAAACCACTAGAAATGCATAAAAGTATCTTAAGACAAGGAACTAAATTCTTAATTTGCTAAACTCCCTAAGGATCTTCATTCCAGGTTCCTGCCACACACACACCATCACTGCATTGACCTCCAGCTTCCTCTGCTAGTCCATCTTTCCTTTACCCTTATCTGCAGTATAAGGAAAAATAGTATCTGTAAGCTTTAAGCTTAGTAAGAAACCATCTACCTCACAAAAACATGCAATGACGCAATCATGTTTTTAAAGAATGCTATTTACAAACATGCACTGAATTTGTTAAAGCATGGCATACGGAAGTTACATGGCATAAATACTGAAACATGGCATGCATAATAAAATCTAAGCATGGAGCTATCTCATGATATCAACTAGGAGAAAATAAGCTGAAACTGTAACTGAAACTGGGCTAAAGCTGAGCTAGTGCTGAGCTGAACTATAATCACATGACTAGGATTATGAATTTGAAAGCTATTATCGTAATAAGTGAAAATACATAATCATGTTGCTAGTGGGCCGGCAACTGTACTTTGTTGTGCGCGCATCCCTAACTAGACCCGGGTTTGCAAGTCCCGAATTTAGTAGGGTTACTAGGTTGTCTGAACCTAGGGACGACTGTGGGAGCCCAACCCAATGGATATCTAATCCAGTACAGTGCCACTGAAAATAAAATACTGAATATAGCTACTAATTGCTTATTTTGCTGTTTCTAGGTTATCTGAACCTAGAGCTAGGTTATCTAAACCTAGAGGCGACTGTGGGAGCCCACCCATTGGACCGTAGTCCCATGTAAGCTGAAACTAGACTAATATACTGATTTAAATGCTACTAATGCATTTAACTGAGCTGTTAAAAATATCTGAGGTGGGCCACCTAGAGGTCTCCCCTCTAATAGGGAGACCACCTCTAGGCACCCGACAACGTCTAGAGCCTCCAACTGAAGGAGAATAACGTGTCTAGCCCATCTAGAGGTGCTCAACTAGATCCCTAGTCTGCGAGGAGGGTTTAAACACACCCTAGGTGCCGAAAAATTTGCATATAGCTAAACTAAAGGCATGTAATCAAACGAAAGCTACTGATATTGCAGGTGAGGGGTTTCTTACTTTCTATTCGTAATTTCTTACGATTCTAATCACTAGGTTTCCAGAGGAGACGATCCTTTCGACGATCTTCTCGCGTCTAAGCGTTCCTCTCGCGAAGGGGAACATCCTCGTGTCGGAGATGTCGTCGGAAGGTGTCCTTGAAGCCCTAGGAAAGGAACCCTAGGTTTCTTCTTGTGGTTGGCGCCGAGAGAAGGAGAGGGAAGGGGGCGGCGTGGCTAGGGTGAGGAGAAGGAAAAGTCACGTTAAAAAAAATAACTCTTCATCTATTAAATTCCCTATTTATATTAAGTGGGTAATTTCAGCCCAACTCTAATATAAATTTAATTGCCTCCCTTTCCTTTTAGCATGGCCCTGCTGGGTTCAACTGGTTACTAGCATTATCCCTAAGCCATAGGCCTCGGGTTCAATTCCCGCTTAAGCTATTTTACTTTTCTAATTATTTTTGCTACTTCCGCTACTCTAAAAATTCTGGAAAAATATCTAAAAATTTCAGAATAATTGTAGAATATTTCTAAAATAGTTTTGAGAATTTTCGGGCGTTACAAAAGTACCCCACTCGGCTTGCTTAGGGTAGTAGAAGTAGTGGAACACTTTGGGGTCTAATGGGATGTTGTTTAGTTTAAAGAGAATTACCACCCCACTCAGCAGCCTAATGGAGTTCGGAACTAGTTGGACGAGCGGGATGAGAAAATAGTTGCACACTTGTAAGAAAAACTTATGTGGAGGAAAGCGTAGCCCGGCTAAAAATTGATCTCGAAAAAAGAGTACAGTGCCGGGCGGCGGTTCATGAGGCCGGTCGGCGAGGGTGGCTAATACTATGTGGTGGTCGGCAGGGATTTCATAGGTCCGAGCGAGGCACAGTGCGTCCTCCTCGTCAAACCAGCTCTCCATGGTCGTGTACCAAAGATAGGAGCGCCGGCGATCGGCTGGGAAGTGCTAGTCATGGTCGAAACACAATAAAGAATTCGAGACAAAAAGAAGGGTTCGAACAAAATAGAAAAGGTGGCAGACTGAAGGGGACAGCTAACAGAAAAAAGAAGAGGGAGGGAACGAGGAAAAGGAAGGCTTACGAGCAAAAGGGATGATCGAAAGGGGCCTCGGGGTCGTCGGGGGGCTGAGACACGAGGTTGCCGGAGCAGAAAGAACAGCGGGAAGTCGAAGGTCGACGAAGCAAGAATGCGGCGGAAAGAAGAGGTCGCGAGATTTATAGCGTTAGCCTTGAACGGCCTCAGCCGTCCGATTCAGGTGGTGAAGAACGAGGCGATCATCCAATCGCTCATTTTAAACGGCGGCTGTCCCATCGGAGGTAACGCCACCACCATACTCTGACAAAAGCGAGATCGCCACGTGTCAGCAGGACACGGGTCACATTTAATGAACGCCCCTTACTGCGCACAGGGCATGTGCTTGGCAGTAAGGGAGAGGATTCGGCATGGATTCCAAGGGAATACAAGGCACGGGCAAGACACCGCCGAACGGGTGAGCATCCCCAAACCTAGCCGAGCGGACTAGTGTAGCGGTCGTTACTCAGTCAGATCGGCAGTCCAGTCAGTCGGACTTCGCCTCCTTCGACTAGACTTGAAGGGGAGGCAAGTGATCCGGCAGTAAGAATAGGGAACCCCCGTGCTGGGAAATCAACGCCAAGTGGAAGTCAAAGGTCCAGGTGGTCCATCGGATAAGGATGAACCGACCGGACTCATGAAAAAGGGAGGACCGATCAACCGACCGGAGAAGGATTGGCCGACCTCCCGGCCGGCCGACCGGTGAAAAACCGATGGCAACAGGCGCCCCGGCAGGAGTCGAGGTTCCGGCGCTCGATTGAACAGGAACGAAGAGCCGAGCGGAAGGACGACCCTCAGTCTTCTCGGACGGGCGACCACCTACGTCTGACTAAAGACGAGCGCGCTGGCCGAGCGGCTGGATGGTCAATCCTAGAAGAGGAAGTCAAAGAGTAGGGGACAGTGTGGACGTCATCTCAGTAACCCCTGTTGCTGACAACAGGCATGTTCGAAGACTAAACCATACGCAGTATAGTGCGATCGAATATTTTGCTGTCCCATCAATTAGACACTCAGATTGTAGCGGTATGGAGTCAGACATGCCCTTCTAACAAGCCCATGCTGCGGTAAGGGATATGACACGTGTACACCTCGGTTGGTGTGCACCAAGTTCCCGTGGCTCTATATAAAGGCCATTAGACTTCACCGGCGGTATGCAATCTGAAATCTCTGGAGCCACCTTCTTGCCATTCGTTTTCTGACTTGAGCGTCGGAGGGTCGTCGCTGGGAACCCCTTCCCGGCTCGACTTCTTTGCAGGATCGCCGAAAGTTCGCACCAGCAGTCGAAGACCCACGTCAGCAACCGGAGAGCGCCACGTGCCCATCGTCCGTTGATTCAGCTTTCGGACAGGATCAGATGTTAAGTAAGTTGTTAGCCTTTCATACCATGCCCTCGGTGCTTGTTTAAGTCTATATAATGCTTTCTTTAATTTAAAGACATAATCAGGATGTTCTAGATTTTCAAATCCAGGAGGCTGACCTACATAAACTTCTTCTTTTATCAGCCCATTGAGAAAGACTGACTTAACATCCATTTGATATAGTTTGAATCCCTTATGGGCTGCATAACTTAGTAATATTCTAATGGATTCTAATCTGGCTACTGGGGCATAGGTTTCATCGTAGTCAAGTCCTTCAACTTGACTGAACCCTTTGGCAACTAGCCTAGCCTTATTCCTAGTAATTTCCCCAGATTCACTTAATTTGTTTCTAAATACCCATTTTGTTTCTATTATTTTCTTATCTTTAGGTGGTGGTACTAGATCCCAAACTTCATTACGCTCAAATTGAGCTAGTTCCTCTTGCATAGCGATGATCCAATCTGGATCAAGTAGGGATTCAGCTATAGTTTTGGGTTCAATTTTTGAAATCAGGGAAATTTGACTTAGGTTCCTAAAGGATGATCTGGTCTGAACCCTTAGGTCTGGGTCACCAATTATTTGATCAGTTGGATGGTTAGGGTTGATTGTTATAGTTCTTGGAGGTTGATTTGCTTAAGTGTGTTCATCTTCTTCATGATCTAGGGATTGATTGGTTTCTTCAGAATTATTATTTTCAATAGGTTGCAGTTGATTTTATCCTTGGGTTTCTTCAAATTTTACGTTTGTGGTTTCCTCGATTTTTAATGTAATTTTATTATATATTCTGTAACCCCTACTGTTTAGAGAATATCCTACAAAAATTTCATTTTCTATTTTAGAGGTAAATTTTCCTAAGTGTTCTCTAGTATTTAAGATGTAGGCTGGATACCCAAATACTTTAAAATATTTTATGTTGGGTTGTTTGTTATAAAATATTTCAAAGAAAGTTTTATTATGTCTTTTATTTAATGTTGTTCTGTTTTGCACATAGCAGGCTGTACTAACAGCTTCTGGCCAAAAATATTTAGGTAAGTTATATTTATTTAACATAGTTCTAGAGGCTTCTAATAAAGTTCTATTTTTTCTTTCTACAATTCCATTTTGTTGGGGGGTTTTAGGACACGAAAATTCATGATGGTAGCCATTCTCAAGACAGAACTTGTTGAAATTATGATTTTTAAATTCTCCCCCGTTGTCACTCCTAATTCTTTTAATTTTAATATCTTTTTCGTTTTCAATTTGTTTGCAAAAGTTTGCAAAGATTTCAAAAGTTTCGTCTTTATATTTTAAGAATTTAACCCAAGTAAATCTAGAATAGTCATCTATTATCACTAAGCAGTATAAGTTTTCATTTATGGATTTGACTCCATGGGAGTCAAAAAGGTCTAAATGTAGAAGTTCTAATATTGAGTTGGTTTGTGGCTGATTGCTTGGTTTGTGAGTGGATTTTGTTTGTTTACCTTGTTGACAAGCATTACATATGATTGAATCTAGGTTAGGTAATTTCGGTAAGCCTCTCACTAGTCCATTTAATTTACTTATATTTCTAAAGTTGGTGTGAGACATTCTCCTATACCATAACCAAGTTTCTTCTTTTTGTGTTAAATAACACTTAATTGAAGAGGTGGTTAAGTTGATAGCATAGATGTTGTCTTTTCTAAAACCTTTTAGACTTATAGTAGGATTATCTAGATGTTTGATTAAACACTCTGTGGATAGAAATTTAGCCTTATACCTAGTATCACACAATTGACTTATACTCAGGAGATTGTATTTAAAATTCTCGACAAGTAGAACATTTGTAATTATGAAATCTATTTTTAATTCAATATTACCTATTCCGATTACCTTGAGTTTGCCGTTGTTTCCAAAGGCAACTGTTCCTAAACTTTTGTAACTGAGTTGAGTGAACTTAGTGTGATCTCCAGTCATGTGTTTGGAGCAACCACTGTCCAAAATCCACTTGGTTTCCTACAAGGAGTAGGAATTAAGGTTAGTCTTTTATTTTTAAAGTTAATTTAATAATTTTTAAAATAGTTTTTAAAGTTAAAATAATTTTAAAATAATTTTTAAAGTTTAAAAGAAATTTAGTTTTAATTCGAAATTTAATTTAAATTTGAAATTCAAAATTTAATTTTAATTTAATTTAATTTGAAATTCAAAATTTAATTTTAATTCATTTGAAATTTGAAATTTAATTTGAAATTTAATTTAATTTAATTTAATTTAATTTGAAATTCAAAATTTAATTTTAATTCATTTGAAATTTAAAAATTTAATTTTAATTAATTTAATTCAAAATTTAATTTTGATCCTTAGTCATCTCACCCGATTTAAGTTTTCAATCAGGGAATCCTATAATTTTGTGAGATGGGTTGGATTTTAATTATGGAGTTTGGTTTAACTTGTGTTAGATTCAGGTTTAGCTTTGGTCTCTACAAATAGGCATTCTTCGGATAAACTTCTAAGCTTGGTAAGTCACATGGACGTCATTAGAAGTAACCAACCTTTCGAGGTTTTCCGAATAGTCCTATCCACCGAGCTTAGTACTAAATCTTGGTCTAACTAGTTATGATCCATTTAAGGGTAGCTTCGGTCAGTTCCACTTGGCCAAATGCACCAGATCGAAACCATATCTTTCTAGACATGCGATGCCCAAGCTTCCCTAACGTACTATCATCCAAAAACTTCACCAGTACCATGATTCAAGTTAAACTTGGTCTCTTTTTAACTAATCCTAATTACCCTGCCGGGTTAGTTAGTTTTGGAGGTGCCAGCTATTCTGGAACCTCCTCCTGAATTATTGGCCTTTAATTTAAATTTTCGCTTTAGGTTTGTGTCGATTTCTTTTATAATTATAATTAACTTGGTGATAATTTATATTTTGTTAAGTTTTTGATTTCTTTGACTTGTATTTTGGTTTTTGATTTGGTTTATTCGAGTTTATATAATATATTTTTTCTTTAGGTATGTAATATTGATTCATTCCTACTTGCGTGGTCAAACACGCTTTCGGAACCCAAGCTTGATTAGTTGATTTGTATTGGGTTATTAATTACTTAAAGGTTTTATTTGAGTTCGACTTGTATCCAAGTCCGATTTTATTATAACATGCTTTTTGATTGTTCAGGATTAAGTCTAGATTTTTTGATCTTGTAGTGAATTTTTCTAGTATTTCTTTTAAGTTATTAATTTCTGATTTTAATGATGAATTCTCTTCAAGTATTAGATCTTGAGTTGGATTTGAATTTTTTATTTGTTCCTTGAGGTCTTGATTTTCCTCAAGGAGTGATTTATTTTCATTTTCTATTTTAATTAACTTGCTATTTAAGCAAGAAATAATTTTAAAGAATTTTTTGTTTAAATTAAAATATACCTCATCCGGGCCTTCGGAAACGAGTACGGACTCGTGGCTTGATTCGGGTTCCGACCCGTCTTCCGATTCATCTCCTGACTCGTCTTCTGTTTCAGCTTCGAGGGCCATCAGCGCGAGGTGGCTCTGGTGTTTCTGCTCTTCTACCTCCGATTCGTCCGAGGAGTCATCCCACGTTGCTTTGAGGGCCTTCTTTTTGGTTGGCTTCGGTTTGTCAAACTTCAGTCTTGGACATTCGCTCTTGTAGTGCCCTTTTTTGTTGCATCCGAAGCAAGTCACATTCTTTTATTCCGGGGGAGGACTGATCTTTTGAAGGTCCTTTTTGCTGAAGCTCTTTTTTCTCTTGGTGAACATTTTTCTTACAAAGTTCACCAGGTATTCTTCGTCTTCTGAATCTTGACCGGAATCCTCTTCAGATTCAGACTTGCTCTTCTTTTCTTTGGATGGTCCTGCAAATAAAGCAATACTTTTCTTGGCTCCAGCATTAGTTTGTTCATGTAATTCTAACTCGCAGAAAAGCTCGTCTAATTTTAACTTAGATAGATTTTTTCGAAATTTTGTAGGCATCTACGATTGATGCCCACAAGCTGTTACGAGGAAAGGCATTTAGTGCGTACCTTATTAAATCTCTGTTTTCCATCTGATGGCCTATCGCGTGGAGTCCGTTGAGGATGTCCTTGATTCTCGCGTGCAGTTGACTTGCCGTTTCCCCTTCCTGCATTTTTATATTAAATATTTTATTTAAAAATAAATCTCTTTTTGTTACCTTTGTGTCGCTCGTTCCTTCGTGCAACTCGATCAATTTGTCCCACAATTCTTTAGCATTCTGATGCGGTCCAACCCGGTTCAGCTCTTCTCGTGTTAGGCCGCAGTGTAGCGTATTGATTGCTTTGTTTTCTGTCGACGCCTTTTTCCTCATGTCAGGAGTCCACTGTTCTGTGTCTAGTGGATTTCCAGAGTTGTCGGTTGGAGCTCGGTAGGCTTTTATAACGCTGAACCACTGATCGTAATCCATCTTTAGGTACACCTCCATTCTTTCTTCCAGTAGGAGAAGTCATCCCCGTTGAATAGGGGAGGACATACTGTGCTGAAGCCTTCTAGTTGAGACATTCTGCACACAAGTAAACAACGAAAAAATGTTCCAATACTTGGTCTTGGATTAGTAGTGCGGGAAAAAATAATAGCTGTGTCTAAGTTGGTATTGTACCAATTTAGATTTAATTGCAACGAGAAAAAAATCCCAAATTAATAATAATATCAACTTAGAATTAAGCGTAAAGAAAAAAAGAAAAAAAATCTTTTCACCCCCTGTCTAATTGGTGGTTGCACCAAATCAGAGCGGTACCTGCTCTGATACCACTTGTTGGATTGTGAAACGTCGATAGAGGGGGGTGAATATCGATTCGAAAAAAAAAACAGCGTTAATAAGAGTTAAGCGCAGCAGAATAAAAAAAACTTAGACAAACTCAACACGGTGTTTTTTACTTCGTTCGGAGCCTGTGACGACTCCTACTCGAAGGCCCGTACTCCGTGAGTACTTTCGTTGGGCAATCACTAACAGTTTGAAAATGATTACAATTTAAAGTACAAGAATGCTAGCAAAATAAAGAAAATACCGACAAGAATTAAAGAAAAGGAAAGGAGCGTATTGTCGGATCTTTGTTAGCGTCGCTGGAGCACAGAGCAGTAGAGCAAGCAGTAGACGACTTTCTTTTCGTTGTTGTTCTGAAGCTCCCCTCTAACCCTCCTTTTATATGAGGCTCGGGCCGCCCCGGATCCCTTCCGGGCGCCCTGGTGGGACGTGGCAGGTCCAACCAGCAAGCTCCACGTGGCGACGCGCGAGTTTGGATAAAACTTACCTCCGGGCGCCCGGACCTCCTATTTCCAGGAACTCCTTCTCCTGCAAAATAGAGTTAGTCCGAGGCAAATATATATCCTGTAAAACAGATTGTTAGCACAATTAAACTTCAACAAAGTAATAACAAAGAGTATGACTTAGATTCCCTCTTTCCGAGACCGGAATCTAGTCACGATCTCGACTTAGATATCCGAAATGGATCCCGGATCGACGCCTAATGTTCCCTTCCCAGGAACACGTCCTCGCAGTCACTCCCCTCCAGTGACTCACCTCACTTACCTGCCAGACGTCCGGTCAGCCCGTCGACCCGTCTGGACTTCGTGCCAGCTATCCGGTCAGCCCGTCGACCAAGCTGGACTTCTCGCCAAGAGTCCGGTCAGCCCGTCGACCCGCTTGGTCTTCTCGCCAGCTATCCGGTCAGCCCGTCGACCTAGCTGGGCTTCGTGCCAGACATCCGGTCAGCCCGTCAACCTGTCTGGACTTCTCCTACACACTTGATCAAAGTGTTAGACAACAACAAACTAACTTAACCTGATTTATCATTCATCAAATCCTAGGTTAAATCGTTAATGCCAACCGCACCAACAACGAGAAGTCTTGGAGGAGTGAACTCCAAGCAAGGTTGATCGGATGGTTGCGGTTGATCAGACCAGCGAATCTCGATAAATCTAAGTTTAGGTTTACCATAGTATTATGTATTACTATTATTGTTGTTGGCTAATATAGTATTGCAGGAAAAGTCTTAGTGGATCAGGCGATCAGACACTAAGCAGACAAAGTCCAAATAGGTCTGGAGGACCAATGTTTGGCAGATAAGTTGAGGTATGCAACTGGAAGAGCGATAGTGAGGTCGTGTTCCTAAAAGGAACAACCTAAGGTCGCTGATCCAACTGAAGAAATCGAGAAAGTTTTCAAGTTGAGATCAAGACAATTCTACTGCCTAATACTACTCATGCATTATATATATTAATGTGCTAACCTTTGTGTTGCAGGAATATTTTGTATAACTTTGTTTTGCACGTCTTACCTGATCGATTGACCGAACAGGAGGATCGATCGATCGAACAGGAGGATCGGTCGACCGAACCAGCTTGACTCAGACCAGAGATCAGTTTAGACCAAAGCAGAGAACATTCCAATCGAAACTTGATCAGTCAAACGAACCTTGATGATGTGGCACAGTACAGATCGATCAAAAGCAAAGATGGAAGCTAACCAGATTGGTCGACCGAAGAAGGGGATCGGTCGACCGAACAATCATCACATTAAAGGCACATTAAGTGTGAATCTTGGCAAACAGGGAAGTTCACTGTTCAGTGAACTGAACAAAGGGATCAGTCGACCAAACCATTAAATGTAATTAATGTCCGAAGATCGAATTAGCATCAGATCTCAGCGAAGAAAGAGGGTTCGGTCGACCGATCCTCTTCTTCGGTCGACCGAATGTTGACGATTCGTATAAAAGTGAAGGTTGAGGTCCGAGGCTATACATCTGTTCTGTGTTCATTGTTGTGCAAAACTCCTGTTCGTACGACAAGTCTGTTACTCATCACCAAACAAGGTGTTGCTCAACTCAAGACGTACCGACCGAGTTCCATCCTACATTGAGTGTCGGTATACTTTTAATTAGCTTGTTTTGTACTCTATTTAAAATAAGATAGTAGGTTGTTACTATCTTACACATTTCATTGTACGATCTGCTTCTCTCCGAGATTTTCAGAAATAAGAGTTTTAGCGGATTGCCTAACGGTGCGATCAAGGATCATGGGCCTTGGAGTAGGAGTCGACCTAGACTTCGAACCAAGTAACCGAAACGAGTTTCTATTTTCCGCTACGTTACTTTGTTTTAAAAAGAAAATGAGTGTTTTTAAGAAGCGATATTCACCTACCCCCCCCTCTAACGCACTCTTTCTATCCTACACTGTGAATCGGAGATGATTGGGAGGATGAGGGGAGCATAGTCCCATGAGTCGGAGATACAATCGGGAGGATGAGGGAAGCCAAGCCTCGTGAATCAGAGATCTGATCGGGAGGATAAGAGGGAGCCCCTAGGATCGGGATAATCCGCCTAGGAGGATGAGGGGGAGCGGAGCCCCTAGTATCAGGATGGTCCGACTGGATATATCTCTTAGATCATAGACGGATCTACTAAAGGGTTGTGCTGGGTTGTAGCTCAACCCCTTTTTTTATTGTTAAATATATATATTAGAGTTAGGTTGAAGCAAGGCCTGTTGCTGTGATAAAAAATAGAAATAAGATGGAGTACCAAGTCAAAGAAACAAAAATTGACCGAGTGCCGATCTTTTTTTAAAAAAAAATTCAAAATTTTTTAATCAAGAGGTCAGTTATTAAAGTCACACATATTTATCCTATCTCCATATATTTGACAAGATCTCACCCAATACTTTTATTTTTAATTTAATTATATATTTTTTTAATTAACTTTCTATTTTATTTTAATTATAAATACGGACCATTAATTTGCCACCTTTTATATATGTTATTTCCTCAGCTATTATTCGACTCCGACCATGGATGGTAGCCCTTGATATTTGACTCTGAGATCACACTTTGATTTTCCTCTGACTTTAACCTCCTGACTAGTCTTGCTCCTCCACCCGTCCTTCCTCGACGATATTACTTCTAACGTTTCTCTTACTTACTCATCCCCATGTCTTTGTCTTATCACCGCTCGTGGTTATGACCACTCTCTTCATGGCCAAGCCCTCGCCCTCGAAGGCATAGTCGTTGACATGGTTGTCCTCAGTCGTAGTTGCCAGGATCGGATCAACGTGTCCTCTACATTAGCATACCCTTATAGTCACGCCAATGCAAGAGGCAAGCAGCTATAGATTGAAGTGTTGCATGAGATGCTCGAGCATGGTCTCATGCCAAGCTCATGGATTGACTACGTCTACCTCACCATTGACGACGTGCTCTAGCGTCGACAACCAGGTCTTCTGCCACAGTCCATAAATTTTTAACATCTACAAATTAGATATCATTACTGATAAATTAAAAAAAAATCATTCAATAAAAATTTAAAATTTGGTGAAAATATAAGTGAAAACAAGTTGGTAACGTGCTCGTGTGAAGTGAACTTGGACCTCTTCTATGGTGGACTAGACCAACTCGAGATCAACCCAGCCCACTTCTAATTCCTTGATTCATCCCTGTCTTAAATGGTCTGATCAACAAATCACTCAAGTTGATTCTACATAAGGATCCCCTATATCAGTCGTATCAATAAGCAAACAAAACATTAGCACAACTTATATCTTTTATCAAAGTCATCAAATTCATTTGATCAAACTCAATCACCCTTTGTCTAACACATCAAAAATCATTTGATTGAACTCAATCATCCTTTGTCACACACATCAAAACCATTTGATCCAACTCAACTATTTTTTTTTGTCAAACACACAAAACTACTTAATTGAACCATCAACTATTGGTGCAAGGTGTACCAAAATCAAACCTGAATTTTGATGTTGTCAAAGGTTCAAGTTAAGTCTTATTATGATATGATGATTTGGCTAAGTGTGCAGGCTATTTACTCAATTGGGAAAGTCTTAGTCACGGCCAGACAGTAAAGTCCAAATAGGTCTGGAGGACCCAATGTTTGACAGGTAGGTTGAGATAAATAACTGGAGGAGCGACAGTGAGGTCGGGTTCCTGAAGGGAACAACCTAAGGTCGTTGATCTAACTGAAGAAACCGGGAATGTTTCCAAGTTGAGATCAAGGCAGTCCTAACTGTTATACTCATGCATATTACTACTCATGTATTATAACTGTGTTAACTTTGTTTTGCAGGAATATTATTGTTATATCGAACTAACTTTGTGTTGTAGAATCATATGCCCCCTTGGACTTCAAATGGTCATAACTTTTGACTCAGAACTCAGAATCAGGCTCTGTCAACGGCCACACGACCAGTACTCAGAAACCTTCATTTGACCATGGGTTCAGTCGACTGAACAGGAGGTTCAGTTGACCGAAAAAAGCATTTTATCAGTCGATCGAAAAAAGGTTTGGTCGACCGAATAGGAAAAAATGGCAAAACAGATCAGGCTTGCAAATAAGGTATCACAGCATGATCGGTCAACCGAAAATGAGGTTCGGTCGACCGAACAATGAAGATATTAATGGCGCATTAATTCAAGATCTCGACGAACAGGGAAGGCTACTGTTCGATCGACCGAACAAGGTTATCGGCCGACCGAACCAATAAAGATCAGTTAATGCTCGAAGATCAGATCTCAGCGAATCTCATCACAGAAGGAAGGAAGCGGGTTCGGTCGACCGAACGTCGATGGTTCTTATAAAAGAGAGCTCAAGGTCCAGGGCTAAGCAACACTGTTCGGGTTCGAAGTCAATCTTTGTGCTAGCTACTGCTATTAGTGCTACTGCTCTACAACTCTTCTACACGCAAGCAAGTGCCAACCAAGCTTCAACTTTCACATACTGTCGGTATACTTTACTTTTGTATTGCACTTAAAACTCATATAAGATAGTAGGCTTGTTACTATCTTATATTATTGCATACTGTACGCATTGCTTCTTTCCGAGGTTTTCGGGAAGAAGAATCTTAGTGGATTGCCCATCGGTGCGATCAAGGATCGCGAGCCTTAGAGTAGGAGTCGACCTAGGCTCCGAACCAAGTAATCGAACGAGTTTCTTTTTACTTTCCGTTGTACGACTCTGTTTTCTAAAGTAAAAGAAAAATTTTAAAAGCGTGATATTCATCCCCCCCCCTATCGCACTCATCCGATCTAACAATTGGTATCAGAGCCTCGTAGCTCTGAAATTACTTAACCGTTTTTCAAAGCACTTTTAAAATTTTTTATTTTCACTTATTCCTTTTCTTTTTCTTTTAGATTTTTCTTTCTTTTTCTTATTTCTTTTTCCAACACTACTAATCCCAAGACGAGAGTCTTGAAAATTCTTTTTGTTTCTCAACTTTTACTGCAAGAACAAATGACACAATCTGAGGGATATTCGACCGTGCACCCTCCGCTATTCGATGGAAGAGATTTCCCATACTAGAAAAAGAGGATGGAAGTTTTTCTCAAAACAAACATTGATCAATGGTTCATTATCCGATGCGGCTACACATCATTAGTCAACAACCTAGAGGAATAGACAGAAGAAATAAAGAAGAAAGTACAAATTGATTCAAAGGCACTCAACACTTTACAATGTGGATTATCAAAAGAAGAATTAAAACGAGTTGGCCCCTTCGAGAATGCAAAAGAGTTGTGGGATAAGTTAGTCAAACTACATGAAGGGACAAACGAGACAAAGGTAATAAAGCGTGATCTTTTATTAAATTCATTACTAAATATTAAAATGCTAGATGGTGAGTCGGCAAGCCAACTACACATGAGGATTAAGGGCATCCTTAATGGACTACATATCATCGGTCATCAACTCGAGAATCGTGATATCATCAAGTATACACTTAACTCATTCCCTCGAAACTCCTTATGGACATCTATTATAGATGCCAATAAAGTTGTGAAGGATCCTTCTACTATTAAATTAGATGAATTATTTTGTAAATTAACATTACATGAGTAGACTAACTTGAGTCAAACCAAGAAAGGGTTAGCTTTGTATGCAGGACCAAACAAGGAAGCTAAGCCCCGAACAAATCAGAACCAAAGCACTTGAGTCATATAGCATTTATGTATTGGATCGAGACGCACTAGAGGGGGGGGTGAATAGCGCTCGTGGCTAAAATCGTTCAATTATCGGAATCGTAACAACTATTGGAGAAGTAACGCAGTGGAAAGTAAACAACCACACAGAAAGACAAGAGAATTTACTTCGTTCGGAGCCTGTGACGACTCCTACTCGAAGGCCCGCGATCCTTGATCGCTTTCCGTGGGTAACAACTATAAGTTCGACAAGAGTACAAGTATTACAGTTAAGTATAATGAAAAAGTACAGTTATACCGATGACAATATCGTAATCTGAAGATTTCGGAGCTCCGGGTCGTCGGTGTCTCGTAGCAGCACTTCGGGATCGTCTCGTGAGCAGCTTGTAGCAGAAAGATTGCTTGGAAGTTGTTGTTAGGAGCTGCTGGTCGAAACCCCTTATAAAGGGTGTTCAAGGCGCCTTCTACTGTTCACCAAGGCGCCTTGAACAGCCGAGTCAGCCGGGGAGATGAGGAGCGAACTGGTCGAATCTTATCACAGACTCAAGGCGCCTTCCACTGTTCACCAGGCGCCTTCAGCTGTTCAAGGCGCCTTCCACTGTTCATCAAGGCGCCTTGAGTAGCTTCTCACAGCCAGCTCCAGCCTTGCATCCGAGGCGCCTCCAAGCTCCATGGAGGCGCCTTGGACACTGTTCATCCGAGGCTTTAAGTTGCTCCTTTGCACCTGCAAGATACGTTAGTCCCAAACACTACCCTACAGCACAAAGTTAGCACATAATACAATAGATATTATAAATGAAGTATTAACAGTCTCCGGACTGTCCGAGTCTGACTTCAGGTTTCCAACCGAAAACCCTAGGTCGACCCGACGCCTACTGTTCCCTCTACGGGGAACGCGTCCTCACCTACTCCACTCAGGAGATTTACCTGTTGCCAGTACGATCCTCCAGATCGACTGGACTTTTGCTCGGCATTTGACGCTTCCGGACTTTCTGCTGGACATCCGCTTCCCGGCTAGTCCAGACTTTCACCTGGTTCGCGACACCAGGACTTTTCACCTAGGGTTACCACCCCCTAGGACTTTTGCCTGAAGCCATCGACCTGCCAAGACTTCCTGCATAGGGTTATCACCCCCTATGACCTAGGGTTACCACCCCCTAGGGTTTTTACCTACCTAATCGCAGCTAGGACTTTTGCCTAAGTATCACTTAGGACTTTCCTGCAAGCTCCATGAACTTTGTTAGATAACACCACCACTTAACTTTGAGTCCTTTGCCATAATCAAAACTCAGGTTCGATCATCTGGTGCTCACTGCACCAACAATCTCCCCCTTTTTGATTATTGCAATCTTGGTTCAAAGTTAAGTAAAACATAACTTTTAAATAAAGGAATAAATAATGAAAGTTAACCAGAAGCATCAATGCATAAATAAAATTTAAAGTTTATGCTCCCCCTTTCATTCTTGATTTCTTAACTTTGACTTTTCTCTCCCCCTTTGACATAAATCAAAAAGAATTAAGAAAAGAGAAATAGTCTAGTTAATTTAAGCTCCCCCTAAGGGGTAGCATAGTTAAGTACTCAGACTTAAAAAAAATTTAGGTGAAGTACTTAGCTCAATTCATAAGGTGTTTGAAAAGAATTGTTGCATAGATAATTTAGATTTTAAGTTAATGCCTTAATAACTTCTTTGAGTTTAGGTGTCCAAGCATGAATCAAATTAAATTATTTAACTTGATTGGGTATCAGAGCCCTAAAGGAATTTGTTTAGCCTTAAAGTACTAGCATGACTCTGTTCATTCCCCCTTAAATAATGTCAAATTAAATTCTTAGGGTCTTAGAGTACAAGCATAAGAAGAACTTTATATTATCCTAATTCCAGCTCATCCATTCTAGATTATCAAACATGTGCAGCTTATGAATGAGTTTGAGATGAGATTATTTGAAAATATTGAAAATTTAAGTTCCAAATGAGAGAATGCTAAACTTTTGAGAATTTATTGAAAATTAATTAGAGTTAACTTTAGCAATCAGAATTTGATAATTAAATATTTTTAAATCCTTTTAAATTAATATTTTGACAGTAATTGAATTAATTTTAAAAGATTTTGAAAAGAATTTTCAAAAGATTTTTGAAATGAATTTTCAAAGGATTTAAATAAGTTTTTCAAAAGACTTTCAAAGCATTTTTATATAAGTTTTTCAAAGATTTTTGAAGTGTTTTTTAAATAATTTTGAAATTGATTTTCAAAGGATTTTTGAAATGATTTTGAAATTAAGTTTTAAAAGATTTTTGAAATGATTTTTAAATAATTTTGATTTTCAAAAGAATTTTGAAATGATTTTGAAATTAAGTTTTAAAAGATTTTTGAAATGATTTTTAAATAATTTTGAAATTGATTTTCAAAGGATTTTTGAAATGATTTTGAAATTAAGTTTTAAAAGATTTTTGAAATGTTTTCTAAATAATTTTGATTTTCAAAAGAATTTTGAAATGATTTTTAAATAATTTTGAAATTGATTTTCAAAAGATTTTTGAAATGATTTTTTAAATAATTTTGAAATTGATTTTCAAAAGATTTTTGAAATGATTTTGAAATTAAGTTTTAAAAGATTTTTGAAATGATTTTTAAATAATTTTGATTTTCAAAAGAATTTTGAAATGATTTTTAAATAATTTTGAAATTGATTTTCAAAAGATTTTTGAAATGATTTTTAAATAATTTTGAAATTGATTTTCAAAGAATTTTTGAAATGATTTTGAAATTAAGTTTTAAAAGATTTTTGAAATGATTTTTAAATAATTTTGATTTTCAAAAGAATTTTGAAATGATTTTTAAATAATTTTGAAATTGATTTTCAAAAGATTTTTGAAATGATTTTTTAAATAATTTTGAAATTGATTTTCAAAGGATTTTTGAAATGATTTTGAAATTAAGTTTTAAAAGATTTTGAAATTAATTTTGAATTAACTTGATTTAAGTTAATTTTAGTTTTAATTTCCTAGTCATCTCACCCGATCTAAATTTTCAATCAGGTAATCCTATAATTGTGGTGAGATGAATTGTGGTTCAGTTTAAGGGGTTGGTTTAACTTTGTGTTAGATTCAGGTTTAGCTTTGGGTTCAACAAGTAAGCATTCTTTGGATAAACTTCTGGGCTATGGTGAGTCACACGGAACTCATTAAAGTAACCATGCCTTCGAGGTTTTCCAAATAGTCTTACCCATTGAACTTAATACTAAAACTTGGTCTAACTAGTTAGGATCCATTTAAGGGTAGCTTCGGTCAGTTCCACTTGGCCAAATGCACCAGGTCGAAGCCATATCTTCCTAGACATGCGATGCCCAAGCTTCCCTAACGTACTATCATCCAAAAACTTCACCAGTACTGTTAGTAAAGTTAAACCTAGCCTATTTTATCTAACCTTAATTACCCTGCCGGGTAGTCTACTCTTGTTTACCCATTTCAGGTAGATTAAGTTCGGTTACCCAATCGGGTAATTTAGTTGGGAGTGCCAGCTATTCTGGATCCTCCTTCTATTGAATTTTAAATTTCAAATTTTAAATTTAATTTTGAATTCGAATTTTGAATTTGTAATTTGAATTTTGAATTTTTGAATTTTAATTTCGAATGTTGAATTTTAATTAAATTTCGAATTTTAATTTAATTGTTAATTTTAGATTTATGAATTTTGAATTTCATTTATTAAAATTGTTTTCCTTCTTGCTCCCCCTGGATCATAGCCTCGATATGGTCTATCGAGGTAGTGGACCTGATCCTTGGGGACCCAATATTGTCCAAGTCCAATTTGATTAACTAGGTTGGACTTGGGGACCCATGCTTGAATTATGTTCCGTTTATTTCTTTTTACCAATGACAGATATGATCTATATTTAGTTTTGGGCTTGAATCCAAGTCCGGATTTGTTGTAAACGGCACGCTGTTTTCCAAGAATCAGATCCAAATTTTTGGAACCCAACGTAAAGCGTTCTAACGTATCCTTGAGTTCTTTAATTTGAGTTTTCAAATTGGAATTTTCTTCCTCAAGTTGTTGGACTTGAGTTGAATTTCCAACTTGAACTGACTCAGTTAAAGAACTCGAGTCAGTCGCTTCCTTAAGGGCTATTACTTCCTTTTGGAGCGACCTAACCCGGATGTTGGATTTAGCCAATTTTTTAAGCAAATAAGGAACTAAATTTCTTAAGTCATCTATTTGAGTTTCGGCGAGAAAAGAACTTACAGTGGGGATCGGGCCTTTGGAAACGGATGCGGATCCGTGGCTTCGCTCGGACTCTGTTTCTGACTCGTTCTCGGCTTCGGACTCGAGTTCGGACTCGATTTCGTCAATTATGTTAGCCTGCGTCGGTAATGCGAGAAAGCTCGTTGGTTCTTCTTCCTTGTCAGTCTCGGATTCGTCTGACGACTCGGACCAGGTTGCTTTCAATGCCTTTCTTCTTTTCTTCTTGTTTGGGCAATCTGGCTTGTAGTGACCTTTTTGGTTACAACCGTAGCAGGTGACATCTGATCTGTCCTTTGTGTTCATTTGAGTTGCCTTCTTCGACTTGCACATCTTCCGTACGAGTTTTATCAAGTTGGAAATAACTTCGTCTTCATCTTCTGCGTCTGATTCATCGTCTTCGTCCTCTGATATTTTAGATTTGCGCCTTGACGTCGGTTCACGTGTTCTGCTAGTACCTGCAACCAAAGCAACACCTTTCTCGACCGGGCGTGCATTAGTCTGCTCATGCAATTCTAATTCAGAAAACAATTCATCTAGTTTTATTGAGGATAAATCCTTGGAAACTTTGTAAGCATCAACCATGGATGCCCACAAGGTGTTCCTCAGAAAAGCACTTAGCGGGTACCTTATTACGTCGCGGTTTTCCACTTTTTGTCCGATCGCATGAAGCCCGTTGAGTAGGTCCCGGATGCGTGCGTGAAGCTGGTTCGCCGTCTCACCTTCCTGCATTTTAATATTATATAATTTATTTAAAATTAAATCACGCTTACTTACTTTAGTGTCTGACGTGCCCTCGTGCAGCTCGATTAGTTTGTTCCACAGCTCCTTCGCACTTGAAAATGGTCCGACTCTATTCAGTTCTTCTTTTGTCAACCCGCATTGCAGCATACAGGTTGCTTTGGCATCAGCTTCGACCTTCTTTCTTATGCTGGTATCCCAGTTAGTGCATGAAACGAGTTCTCCAGCGCCGTCAAGTGGTAGCTCGAGACCGGTCTGGATGATGATCCACATCTCGACTTGCGTCTTGAGATGGTAGATCATCCGGTTCTTCCAATAGGCAAAGTCTTCGCCGGAGAAGAGCGGGGGGCGAGAAGTGCTAAAGCCTTCTTGGAGGGCCATTTAAAAGAACCTTGCCCACAAAAAAATAGCAAAACAATGTACCAGGACTTGATCCTGGATTAGCAGTGCGGTATGGAAGGATAGAAATAGAAGTTCACCAGTTTCGAAAAATAATAAAATATTATTAAAAAATATTTTAAAAGATATTATTTCAAATTTTGCCAAATTCAATATTTTATCAATACTAATAAGCCGTGAAAGGATGAAAATGAATTTTTCGAAGATAATTTTGGAGGGAAAAAAAAAACGAAAGGCGTAAGGTTTTATTTTTACCCTATACACACGACAAAGCCACGAAAAATGCTTGAATGGTGGTTGCACCAGTTCAAAGCGACCCCGCTCTGATACCAATTGTTGGATCGAGACGCGCTAGAGGGGGGGTGAATAGCGCTCGTGGCTAAAATCGTTCAATTATCGGAATCGTAACAACTATCGGAGAAGTAACGCAGCGGAAAGTAAACAACCACACAGAAAGACAAGAGAATTTACTTCGTTCGGAGCCTGTGACGACTCCTACTCGAAGGCCCGCGATCCTTGATCGCTTTCCGTGGGCAACAACTATAAGTTCGACAAGAGTACAAGTATTACAGTTAAGTATAATGAAAAAGTACAGTTATACCGACGACAATATCGTAATCTGAAGATTTCGGAGCTCCGGGTCGTCGGTGTCTCGTAGCAGCACTTCGGGATCGTCTCGTGAGCAGCTTGTAGCAGAAAGATTGCTTGGAAGTTGTTGTTAGGAGCTGCTGGTAAAACCCTTATAAAGGGTGTTCAAGGCGCCTTCATCGTTCACCAAGGCGCCTTGAGCCGAGTCACCGGGAGATGAGGAGCGAATCGGTGAATCTTATCACGGACTCAAGGCGCCTTCCACCTGTTCACGGCGCCTTGATTGGCGCCTTCCTCATCAAGGCGCCTTGAGTAGCTTCTCACAGCCAGCAGCCTTGCATCCGAGGCGCCTCAAGCTCCATGGAGGCGCCTTGGACATTCATCCGAGGCTTTAAGTTGCTCCTTTGCACTGCAAGATACGTTAGTCCCAAACACTACCTGCAGACAAAGTTAGCACATAATACAATAGATATTATAAATGAAGTATTAACAGTCTCCGGACTGTCCTGACTTCGGGTTTCCAACTGGAAACCCTAGGTCGACCCGACGCCTCCTCCCTCTACGGGAACGCGTCCTCACCTACTCCACTCGGAGATTTACCTGTTGCCAGCACGATCCTCCAGCGGACTTTTGCTCGGCATTTGACGCTTCCGGACTTTCTGCTGGGCATCCGCTTCCCGGCTAGTCCAGACTTTCACCTGGTTCGCGACACCAGGACTTTTCACCTAGGGTTACCACCCCCTAGGACTTTTGCCTGAAGCCATCGACCTGCCAAGACTTCCCGCATAGGGTTACCACCCCCTATGACCTAGGGTTACCACCCCCTAGGGTTTTTACCTGCCTAACCGCAGCTAGGACTTTTGCCTAAGTATCACTTAGGACTTCCTGCAAGCTCCATGAACTTTGTTAGATAACACCACCACTTAACTTTGAGCCCTTTGCCATAATCAAAACTCAGGTTCGATCATCTGGTGCTCACTGCACCAACATTATGGCAAGGACAGAAGAGTCCGAATTCGAGTCTGAAGATGAGTACGAGTCAGAGTCCGACGACAAGTCTAAGATAAGCCACGGATTTGCATCCGTTTTCGAAAGACCTGATAAGGTAACTTTCAATTCGAAATCTAAAATGTTGAAAGTAATTAAATGCTTGTTTAAAAAATTAACAAAATCTGAAAAACAAAATAACTTGCTACTTAAGGAAATAAACCACCTTAAGAAGCAAGTTAACTTGAGTGACTCGACTAATCATGTTCAAGTTGGAACTTCGGCTCAAGTTACAAAACTTGAGGAAGAAAATTCCAACTTGAAAGGACAAGTCGAGCGACTCAAGAAAATGTTGGAAAAGTTCGAACTGGGATCCAAGTGTTTAAATATGGTACTTGGGTCGCAACGAGCCATGTACAACAAATCGGGACTCGATTATAAATCAAATAAAACAAACAAATCATACTTGTCTTTAATCAGTCAAAATGTTAGAAGTCAAGTCCAAGCATGAGTTCCAATAAAATATTTAACCAAACCAATTAAACCAAATTTTTATTTGATCCCTAAGAGTCAAATTCACTACTTAGATAGATCATATCTAAGTTATGACTCAGGGGGAGCAAATAGAAAAATAATTCAACCAACTTGATTAACCAACTTTACATGCTTAGGATTAGGTTTACTTTCTGCTTAGAACGGTTAGTTAAAAAGGTTTACCAACCCCTATAACATAGCATCGGAATGGATTGGGATGATAGTACGTCAAGGAAGCTTTGTCGAATGCATGTCAAGGTTGAATCTTGTGTATTCTATCTGGTGCACTAGACTTAGTGGATCTGACCGAAGCTACCCCAGTCAAACATGGGCTAGTAAGACCAAAACTTAGTATTAAGTTTTTTGGGCAGAACTATTTTGGAAAGTATTTAGCAAGTGGCCCACCATTGATATACAAGAAGGTCATATGTCTCACCATTGAACTGAAAACTTATCTTTAAGAAGCTTGCTTGATTAACCCAAAGCTAAGTTTGAATCTAACATGAGTTCAACAATCTTTTTTAAAATATTTAATTAAAACTTAACTTAACTTAAAACTTAAAAATAAATTTAAACTAAAACTTAAAGTAATTAATGTCACGCCCCAGAGGAGTCCCTGTCCGAGAAAATTTCGGCAGCATCTCCCCTGTACGGTGGACAATCTGAAACTTTTCTACAAGCACTAAATACCTCAGCCACATGCGGCTGGAATAATAACAACAAAATAAAAACAATCACCACGCAGTTTATATAGATATTCAGCCTCTGGCTGTCACAACCACGCAGTTAATAATAGTAATCACAACTATAGTACTCTGACTTGAAATCCACCCTACTCAACTACACTCGTAAAGCTCAAATCCGACGAAACTCACCTCTTCTGCCGTCCAGGCAGGCATGTAGTAAAAACATATCGAACAGAACATCCATCAATATCAAAAGAAAAACATACGATGTCCAAGTATCCAAATAACCAAGTACACACATAAGCAAATAAAAACCAAACCAAATGGTAAATACATCCTCGAGGTCTGCAGGGATCTAGCACTACGTGTAGTGAGGACTAGCGACTGGAACTCCCTCCGGACAGCATCAACCTGAAAATAACAACAATGGAGGCGGGGTAAGTCCAACACTCAACAGGTACAATTGATATGCAAAGTAAAGAAATAACACCTAACACTAATCATGCGTACAGTCTCCTGATATAAGAAAGATATAAATATGCACCTGAAGTAAACAGGAGAGGAACTGTACTAACCAGGACCTGTGTATAAGGGCAAACAGTCCGAGTGGTATAGGAATCCTGTATGCATGTCAAACATAGGTATCCAAACAATATGCAGCATATAAATGCAGCAAGCACAAACACAAGCAATAAATGCATCATGCATATGATGCCAATGATGCGTCCTGGTCACCCCTGACGCCAGTCGATCATCTCACACACAATAGTGAGGCCGAGTGGGTAGGGCTGTGACAACCGTGCACTCTGTCGTCACTACTCCTGATGAGTGACCGAGTGGACGGGATGCTGTCGGAGTACACCTATCCTTCTACCCAAATCATAAATGGGGGAGCGCAATGCTCTCATCTCCCGGTACTCAAAGACGGGGAGGAATCCCTGCCGAATAACACGTTGTGTCACACTACCCATGAGCGGACCAACGGTGCCTAACAGAGTCCCTGCTGCAACACACTCAGCCTGAATCGACCACTAACCCATGAGTGGTGGTGTGTGCAGATCCATGTAACTGGCGATGTGATCAACAATAATGGAGCGGACTATCGCACAGCATGTAATCATGCAAATGGTGCATGTCACTAACCACAAAATATCCTGACCTAATCCACATGTATATAAAAATGCATCATAGGTCAACGAACCAAAACAATCCAAAGGTACACAGAAGGTATAAAACCTAGGTCCTGAACATGATAAAGCATGATATATCACTACCCCCTATAAGCATGTATAAACAAATAAAGTATACATGGGATGCAAATCAAGCAATCAATCAATCCTGTATCAGATATTGGGTAGTGACTAACCGAAACAAATAAAGGACATAATTAATGCAACATGTTAATTTCATTACTAAGCATATCAAAGACAAAAAGTCAAAAGTACCCGCCTCCGATAAAAGAAAGGTCCAATCTGATCCAAATACGACGTCGAGATACTCGTCTCGCATCAAAGACCTGTATCACCAATATATACATTTTTATTTAGCTACCTTCAAATAAATTTAAAATAGCCAAATAAAATCCTCCAAACCAAATTTAGGGAAAAACCCTTATCACATAACCATTATCCCACCTAAACAAAGTTTAACGATACAATGATTTAGTTACCAAATCTTCAATCCACCACCAGATCAAGAATCCAACTTAATTCCATTTACACATGATTAATCATCAACATAATCAATCACCTAATTCAAATACATAAGCAATTATGTATGTACCAATTCCTACCTAAATTAAATCCAACTCTGAAACCTCATGCTATGTAAATCTGATATCCAAGCCAACTTACCTTAATTTGCCAGAGATCTAGCTGCTGAAAAGTCTGTGATTGCAGCTATGGATTGTCCGCGTACAATGCTAGCTGAAGCAGGATAAAAGGATGCTGCCCTCTACATCAAATGTTCCCTAACTCAACCAAGATATCTATACATGACAGTAATGCACTAAGAACTTTCTCAGCTTCCTTTGCTTCTTGTGGATTTAATGGAAGACCAAGTGCAGGTGCCAGTGTGCTGTTAAGAACAAAGCCCATTGAACCATGGCATAGATTGGAGTGATGCCTGAACTTAGCAATCTATCAATTAACCTTGTAATCTAATCAAGCTCAATCCAACAACCTTACCCCAGACTTCTCTCCTGCAGATGTGCACTGCCCAGGCAACGGTTCTCGGCGTCGAGCATCCAAATCGAAAGAAGAGTAGAGAAGATGGCGGTGGTTAGGGCACAGATCCGTGGTGGCGGCTACCGGCGAGATCGACGGCGGCAATCCAGTAGCGGTGGCGCAGCATGAGGGAGAAGTGCGAGGAATCTCAGTGGCTGGCACAAAGGAGGCGACCGACGGTACTTCTCCGGCAGCGTTGGCTATGGCGGCGACGCGAGGTGGCTAGGGCACAAGGGAGACCGGCGGGGTCGCGATCGGGGACCAAGAGCCGGCGGCCAGTGATCGGAACCTCACGGCTAGGGCGACGGGCAGTGGCGATGCTACTCGGGTCGGCGGCGCGCTGCAGACCTAGTTCCGTGCGGAAGAAAACTCGGGAGAGAAGAGAATGAAGAGGAAGTGGGTGGCGGCGCGAGATGCTAGGCAGAGGCGTCGGGAATGGAAAGAAAAAGAGAAAAAAAAATGGAAGCTCGCGACTCGCTAGGGCACAAGGTCACTCGGCTGTGGAGAGGAAGAAAATAAAGACAAAGGAGAGGAGAAGTGGCCGAGAGATTTCAGGTTTGGCGAGGAAGAAACCGCCGGCTTCGGTTAGGCTTCGGCGTCGCAGGGGAAATCGGGAGGAAAGGCAATGGTTCGGCGTGAAAGAAAAGAAAACAAAATAAAGAAAATAAAAGAAAAAGGTAATGTAATTATAAACATTTCCTCGCTTAAATGGGGTAGCCTAAACAGGCTTTTCCGGGTCCCGTTTTTGTCCCCGTTAACTCGTCCATACGAGCTCCGAAAAATTCTTGAAAAATTTCCAAAAATTCTGGAAAATTCCCTTATTAATATTCGCCTATTTTCCGATATTTTACATTCTCCCCCACTAATAAAAATTTGGTCCCCAAATTTCGTTATCTACCATCAGCAAGTACTAACAACAGATATAGAGTATAAATGCTGAACGGTAAACAAAATCACATACCTCAAGTGAAAAGATGGGGTTATCGAGCTCGGATCGTATCCTCGAGCTCCCAAGTAGCCTCCTCGTCCGAATGATGTTGCCATCCGACTTTAACCAGTCGGATAGTCTTGTTCCACAACTGACGCTCTTTCCGGTCGAGAATCCGTACCTGAACCTCCTCATATGTAATGTCAGGCTGAACTGGAACTGGAATATCTGCCAGCACATGCGTCGGATCGGGCACGTATCTTCTCAGCATCGATACGTGAAATACATCGTGAACGCCTGACAGGGACGGTGGTAGTGCCAGTCGGTAAGCTACTGCTCCGATCCTCTCCAAGATCTCGAAAGGGCCAATGTACCGCGGAGCTAGCTTACCTCTGAGGCCAAATCTCTTCACCCCTTTCGTGGGTGAAACTCGCAGAAATACATGGTCGCCAACAGAGAACTCTAGTGGTCTGCGTCTCCGATCAGCATAACTCTTCTGGCGATCCTGCGCCTCTGACATCCTCCGTCTGATAGTACGGATCAACTCTGCATCCTGCTGAACTCTATGAGGTCCCAACAACTGGGCCTCTCTAACCTCATCCCAAAGGACGGGTGTCCGACAAGGTCTACCATACAACGTCTCAAACGGTGTCATCTGGATAGCCGAATGAAAACTGTTGTTATAGGCAAACTCTACTAACGGCAGATGGTCCTCCCAACTGCCTCCGAAATCCATAACACATGACCTCAGCAGGTCCTCTAAAGTCTGAATAGTCCGCTCTGACTGTCCATCTGTCTGTGGATGGAAGGCTGTACTGAAACGGAGCTGTGTGCCCAAGGCCTGCTGCAGACTCTGCCAGAAACGAGACGTGAACCATGGATCTCTATCCGAAACGATACTCAACGGAACACCATGTAGTCTGATAATCTCCCGACAATACAGATCTGTCAATCGATCCAGGGGATCAGTCCTCCGGATCGCTAAGAAGTGTGCGGATTTGGTTAATTGATCAACAATTACCCAAATCGCGTCGTGACCTCGTCGTGTCCTCGGCAACCCTACCACAAAGTCCATGGTAATGTGATCCCACTTCCACTCAGAAATAGGAATCCGCTGAAGTAACCCTGCAGGTCTCTGGTGCTAAGCCTTCACCTACTGACAAATAAGACATCTAGCTACGAAATCCGCGATGTCTTTCTTCATACCGTTCCACCAATAGGAACGCCTCATGTCCCGATACATACGGGTCCCGCTTGGATGGATCGCAAATCGAGAACGGTGAGCCTCCTGAAGTAGCTCCTGTAAGACCAGATGAGACTGAGGTACGCATAATCTACCTCGGAAGTATATAACACTCTCCTCGTCTCATGTGAACTCGGTCTGCTGCCCGAAAGCTATCTAGCTGTAAATAAACTGCAAATACTGATCAGCAGCCTATGGCTCTCGTATCCCTGTCCTGATCAACGACTGAGCACCCATGGTACCAAAGTACCCTACTCTGTCTGTCCTTACCCCTCAAGGCACAACTCGGAGAAACCTTGAATCAAGTCTGTGACCACAACTCGATGGCAAGCTAAAGTCCCTCTGGATTTCCTGCTGAGTGCATCAGCAACCACATTAGCTCTTCTCGGGTGATAGCTAATGGTACAATCATAATCCTTCAGGAACTTCATCCATCTCCTCTGTCGGAGATTAAGTTCCTTCTAAGTAAACAGATATTTGAGACTCTTATGGTCAGTGAGAATCTCAAATATAACGCCATATAAATAATGTCGTCAAATCTTCATGGCAAAAATAATGACGACTAGCTCCAGATCATGTACAGGGTAGTTCTTCTCATGTTCCTTCAACCGACGAGAAGCATAGGAAACTACCATATCGTGTTGCATCAGAACAACGCTCAAACCCTGAATAGATGCGTCGGTGTAGAGGACATATCCGTCCTCTCCAGAAGGTAAAACCAAAAATCGGAGCCGACACTAGTCTCCGCTTCAGCTCCTAAAAACTGGTCTTGTCATACTCAGTCCAAGTGAACTTCACGCCTTTCCAGGTCAAGCGTGTCAGTGACATAACTATCCGAGAGAAATCCTCAACGTATCTCCGGAAATATCGAGCCAAACAAAGAAAGTTGCGAGCCTCTTCTATAGACTCCGTCTACTCCCAACGGTAACAACCTCGATCTCCTGTGGAACCATGATATACTCCTACTGGTGACCGTTTGTCTCAAACATCTCACAGGAGACAATCAAAATACACACTACTGAACTTCACATATAGACGTTTCCATTGAAACATCTCTAGAACTATGCAAAGATAGTGTACGTGATACACCTCAGATCAGGAATAGATCACAACATCGTCAACAAAGACAATGGAAACTGATCCAAACATCCTGGAAATACCAAAATCATCAAGTCTCTGAAAACACCTAAGACTTCCCAAACCCTAATGGTAAAATCATGACCCATAATGTCCATATCACAGACATTTCTAACCATAAGATCCCTGACAATAAGTCTGAAATATGATCACCAATGATATAAATCATCTAAGCATAGATCCTCCAGTGTGAGAGCAACGCTCCATCACAGAAAATACCACAAAGGTGGGAGCAACGCTCTACCACAAGAAATCCTTAATATGTAGGAGTAACACTTCACTACAAATAATCTATAACATGTATCTGCAATAGATATGGGAGTAATGCTCCGCTACAAGCCATCCGAAATATGTATATGTGGGAACTCCGCTCCACCACAAACGATCCATAAGTGTCCAAGGCACCTAACTATCCAACTAGAGGCTGCACGAGATCACTCAACCACATATCACTGTGGCAGCCAAGGGTATAGCAATCTAGCAATCAAATCAAACTCATCCTCAAATCTATCAACATCGTAGTGAGTCACTCACTGATAAGAATATGGGTTGACAGGGTAATCCAACAAATGACATAATGCAGACACTCCACAAACATAAGTAGAATCATCAAACAACCACATAACATTTACTCTCATAAATCATTTGAAATCAACATATCACAATATCTGATATCACAATATCCTACAACCTCAAATCATTCTCAACAATGATCAAACATGATAACTCTCCAAATGACCAATTTTTATCGTATCGGATACCCTAATATCCAAAAGATACGAGTATAAAAACTCTACTGGCTAAGTCCACAGGAATATATAGGTATCATCCATTACCCAGCTAACAATAGCAGAGGCTGGTATGTGCCTCCAACTCCTACTAGTAGTAACAGAAACTAAAACTACTGGTGGTATGATATGAAAATCACCAGAGACTATAATCCTTGATCTCTATTAGGGTCGACCATGATCAGTGGCTAACCCATCACATGTAATATGGCTACAACAACCAGACAGGTAATAAAGATAAAGTGCTAATAGATGTCATAACTATCATAAAATAAACATCATACCTATTTGTCGTCTGGAGATGTTCCATCGCTGTCCAGTCCCCAACTTCTGACCTCAAAATTCCAAACGAGAAAATCGCTGGAAATCCGAAACATAACCATATCGAAAATCCGAAAATGCCCAGTTTGACTCGCAAACCTGGCTAACCAAATATCCAGAATACCAACAACAGGTATCCGATAAATCTCCAGAACACCAAAAGCAGGTATCATAATCCTGCTCTGATACCAATAAATTGGTATCAGTTAAATCTCGAAAATCCATAATACAAAAATCCAACAAGTATCGCCAAACTTGGCGCTCTGATACCAAATAAATAAATTGATATCAGGTTATCCCAAACATCCAAAATACGAAAACAAAAGATCGTATAACTGTGCTCTGATACCACTAAATTGTCACGCCCCAGAGGAGTCCTTGTCTGAGAAAATTTCGGCAGCATCTCCCCTGTACGGTGGACAATCTGAAACTTTTCTACAAGCACTAAATACCTCAGCCACATGCGGCTGGAATAATAACAACAAAATAAAAACAATCACCACGATGTTTATATAGATATCCAGCCTCTGGCTGTCACAACCACGCAGTTAATAATAGTAATCACAACTATAGTACTCTGACTCGAAATCCACCCTACTCAACTACACTCGTAAAGCTCAAATCCGACGAAACTCACCTCTTCTGCCGTCCAGGCAGGCATGTAGTAAAAACATATCGAACAGAACATCCATCAATATCAAAAGAAAAACATACGATGTCCAAGTATCCAAATAACCAAGTACACACATAAGCAAATAAAAACCAAACCAAATGGTAAATACATCCTCGAGGTCTGCAGGGATCTAGCACTACGTGCAGTGAGGACTAGCGACTGGAACTCCCTCCGGACAGCATCAACCTGAAAATAACAACAATGGAGGCGGGGTGAGTCCAACACTCAGCAGGTACAATTGATATGCAAAGTAAAGAAATAACACCTAACACTAATCATGCGTACAGTCTCCTGATATAAGAAAGATATAAATATGCACGTGAAGTAAACAGGAGAGGAACTGTACTAACCAGGACCTGTGTATAAGGGCAAACAGTCCGAGTGGTATAGGAATCCTGTATGCATGTCAAACATAGGTATCCAAACAATATGCAGCATATAAATGCAGCAAGCACAAACACAAGCAATAAATGCATCATGCATATGATGCCAATGATGCGTCCTGATCACCCCTGACGCCAGTCGATCATCTCACACACAATAGTGAGGCCGAGTGGGTAGGGCTGTGACAACCGTGCACTCTGTCGTCACTACTCCTGATGAGTGACCGAGTGGGCGGGATGCTGTCGGAGTACACCTATCCTCCTACCCCAAATCATAAATGGGGGAACGCAATGCTCTCATCTCCCGGTACTCAAAGACGGGGAGGAATCCCTGCCGGATAACACGTTGTGTCACACTACCCATGAGCGGACCAACGGTGCCTAACAGAGTCCCTGCTGTAACACACTCAGCCTGAATCGACCACTAACCCATGAGTGGTGGTGTGTGCAGATCCATGTAACTGGCGATGTGCTCAACAATAATGGAGCGGACTATCGCACAGCATGCAATCATGCAAATGGTGCATGTCACTAACCACAAAATATCCTGACCTAATCCACATGTATATAAAAATGCATCATAGGTCAACGAACCAAAACAATCCAAAGGTACACAGAAGGTATAAAACCTAGGTCCTGAACATGGTAAAGCATGGTATATCACTACCCCCTATAAGCATGTATAAACAAATAAAGTATACATGGGATGCAAATCAAGCAATCAATCAATCCTGTATCAGATATTGGGTAGTGACTAACCGAAACAAATAAAGGACAAAATTAATGCAACATGTTAATTTCATTACTAAGCATATCAAAGACAAAAAGTCAAAAGTACCCGCCTCCGATAAAAGAAAGGTCCAATCTGGTCCAAATACGACGTCGAGATACTCGTCTCGCATCAAAGACCTGTATCACCAATATATACATTTTTATTTAGCTACCTTCAAATAAATTTAAAATAGCCAAATAAAATCCTCCAAACCAAATTTAGGGAAAAACCCTTATCACATAACCATTATCCCACCTAAACAAAGTTTAACGATACAATGATTTAGTTACCAAATCTTCAATCCACCACCAGATCAAGAATCCAACTTAATTCCATTTACACATGATTAATCATCAACATAATCAATCACCTAATTCAAATACATAAGCAATTATGTATGTACCAATTCCTACCTAAATTAAATCCAACTCTGAAACCTCATGCTATGTAAATCTGATATCCAAACCAACTTACCTTAATTTGCTAGAGATCTAGCTGCTGAAAAGTCTGTGATTGCAGCTATGGATTGTCCGCATACAATGCTGACTGAAGCAGGATAAAAGGATGCTGCCCTCTACATCAAATGTTCCCTAACTCAACCAAGATATCTATACATGACAGTAATGCACTAAGAACTTTCTCAGCTTCCTTTGCTTCTTGTGGATTTAATGGAAGACCAAGTGCAGGTGCCAGTGTGCTGTTAAGAACAAAGCCCATTGAACCATGGCATAGATTGGAGTGATGCCTGGACTTAGCAATCTATCAATTAACCTTGTAATCTAATCAAGCTCAATCCAACAACCTTACCCCAGACTTCTCTCCTGCAGATGTGCACTGCCCAGGCAACGGTTCTCAGCGTCGAGCATCCAAATCGAAAGAAGAGTAGAGAAGATGGCGGTGGTTAGGGCACAGATCCGTGGTGGCGGCTACCGGCGAGATCGACGGCGGCAATCCAGTAGCGGTGGCGCAGCATGAGGGAGAAGTGCGAGGAATCTCAGTGGCTGGCACAAAGGAGGCGACCGACGGCACCTCTCCAGCAGCGTTGGCTATGGCGGCGACGCGAGGTGGCTAGGGCACAAGGGAGACCGGCGGGGTCGCGATCAGGGACCAAGAGCCGGCGGCCAGTGATCGGAACCTCACGGCTAGGGCGACGGGCAGTGGCGATGCTACTCGGGTCGGCGGCGCGCTGCAGACCTAGTTCCGTGCGGAAGAAAACTCGGGAGAGAAGAGAATGAAGAGGAAGTGGGTGGTGGCGCGAGATGCTAGGGCAGAGGCGTCGGGAATGGAAAGAAAAAGAGAAAAAAAAATGGAAGCTCGCGGCTCGCTAGGGCACAAGGTCACTCGGCTGTGGAGAGGAAGAAAAGAAAGACAAAGGAGAGGAGAAGTGGCCGAGAGATTTCAGGTTTGGCGAGGAAGAAACCGCCGGCTTCGGTTAGGCTTCGGCGTCGCAGGGGAAATCGGGAGGAAAGGCAATGGTTCGGCGTGAAAGAAAAAAAAACAAAATATAGAAAATAAAAGAAAAAGGTAATGTAATTATAAACATTTCCTCGCTTAAATGGGGTAGCCTAAACAGGCTTTTCCGGGTCCCGTTTTTGTCAACATTAACTCGTCCATACGAACTCCGAAAAATTCCCGAAAAATTTTCAAAAATTCCGGAAAATTCCCTTATTAATATTCACCTATTTTCCGATATTTTACAATTAAACATTATAAAACATAAATATTAATAAAACTAAATGAAATACTAAAATTTAATTTTAACCCCAAGTAAAAGTTTAAAACTTAATTCTAATTAAAACTAAAAATTAAATTAACACTCAATTAAACTCAAACTTAATTTTTAAAATTATAATTAAAACTTAAAATCATAAACTTAAAGGAAAACTAAATCAAATCTAAATTCAAAACTAAATGATTAATCAATTAATTGAACTTGAAATCACTAATTAATTAGTTAATTCTCTTTAACAATTAATCTTGAAATTTCTAAACAAAAAAATAAATTAATAAATAAACAAAATAAATTTATAATAATAATAAACTTAAAATTAATTAAAACATAAATTAAAACTTAACTAAATTCAAGGTTAATAAATTAATTAATTAAAACTTAAACTAAAATTTAAAAAATATAAACTTAAAATTAAAAAAAAAACTCACACAATATAAAATTTAATCTAGACATAAATTCAATACTAAAGATCAAAACTTAATTCAATTCAAATTTAAATTAAATTAAAATTAAACTCTAACTTAAAATGATAATCATTTTTTATTGAAATAAGTAATAACTAATCTAAAAATTATAATAATGTAAACAAAATCAATCTAACTCAAAACTAATTTAATTCAATTAATTACCTCTTAATTAATCAAATTATTTAAAACTGAAATTAATAATTAAAGTTAAATTAAGTTAATCAACTTGATTAATTAATCTAATTTAATAAATAAATGAATCAATTATTCTTAATTAATAAATTTGTAATTAATTACTAACCCTAAATTAATTATGAAAACTAAATTAAATAATTTTAAAACTAATTAATTTATTTTAAATAATTAACTTAAAAATCAACTTTAAATTAATTCTTAATTAATTAATTCTAAATTAAATAATTTTAAATTATACAATAAATTAGAAACTAAATAAATCAATAAAGTTTTAATCTCAAACCTAATTTATTTAATTTAATAATTAAATCATTAATTAATTTGAAGTTAATTAATTTAGGGGGTGTTTGGTTGATGAGTTTGGAAATGAGGGAATAGAATGATAGTAAAAGATAGTGTTTGGATTGTGGGTTTGAGAATGATATTTTGGGAATGATTACTAGATTTATGGGAATCAACCAAACTCATATAACTTGATGGGTTTTATTTCCATTCCTATTCTCATTCCACCCTACTATCAAACTCATACCCATAATCATTATATTCCCATCATTTAACCAAACTTTACAAATCTAATTAACAC
Source organism: Zingiber officinale (assembly GCF_018446385.1). Classification (NCBI taxonomy): domain Eukaryota; kingdom Viridiplantae; phylum Streptophyta; class Magnoliopsida; order Zingiberales; family Zingiberaceae; genus Zingiber; species Zingiber officinale. The sequence goes on from NC_055994.1 coordinate 140,888,607, forward strand.
AAAATTCAAACTAATCCAAATTGAATTCTCAACTTAATCAATTAATTATTTAATTTAATACGTAAATTAATTCACGTTTAAATGATCTTAATATATCTTACTATTTTATTAAAAATCTCCCCCTTTACTAACTAATTTTGGTGAAGCCTAAAATGAATTTACGTTAATATCTTTTTTTTCTATTCACACTAAAAATAATTTCAAGGTTTATTAGTAATTCCACCAGCGAAACAATCAGTGATCTAGAGTTCGAGACTCAGCTGCGACATATTATTATAAATTTTTCTCATCATTAATTTTCTCTGATTATTTTATATAAAAAAATATAGTTCTCTTTAATCCCACATCTTAGAATTGACAATACTATGATCAAAGAAGCTTCTATAAATATTTTAGGTTGACAAGGTTAAAAAAAATATTTTTCTTAGTTTTTTTTACTAAGATAAGTATAATATTAAATTAAATTAATTTTTTTTCATAGGGAAGTCGTAGGGATGACACTAAAAAATCCAAACAATTCAGATTTTCAAAGATCCAAATAATTTAGATTTTCAAAAGTCAGATACTTTACCCTAATGACTCTACTTTAGTATTTTAATACTAAAATGCTTTAATTAATATAATTTCATTATAAAGGATCAATGTGATTTCAATGTATTATATTACACACGCAATCACTAGTTTTAATTAAAAATTAAAATTAATTAATTTAAAATTAATTAATTGATTATTAACTTGCTTTAATTAATCTAAAATTGATCAACAATTTAAACTAATCATCTTATTTTATTAATTTAAATTTAATTAATCAATTATTTTAATAAATTATTAATCCTAATTGATAAATTTAAATAATAATTAATTAATCTTACTCAATTCAAAACTAACATTAATTAAATTTAACTTAAATAATTCGATAATCAAATTTAGCAAATAATATTTGATTAATTAAATCAAACTTAGCTTACTCATTAATTAAATTAACTTTAAACTTTAACCATAAATTAAACATTAATTAATTATTAATTTAACCTAATTACCTAAATAATTTGAATCATCTCACACAACTATAGGTTTATTTAGTTTAATAACTTAGAAATGGTGAGATTAATTAATTAAATCAAAAAATATTCCAAAACTTTGGTCTAACATATATTTTTCATATCCCACTTGGACCTTAGGTTATTATTTAATTAAGGGGAGCATAACATCATTTCAAGACCCATCTTTCCTAGAATTTTTCAAAATTCATATTTTCAAAACTTATTTGTTAAATATTTCTTTTAGACTTATGGATTTTAAAATATATTTCAAAATTCTTTTTCCAAAATATTTCAAAAATTATACACTTATTTTCCTAAAAAGTATAAATGTTCTTAATTATAAAATTTTGCTTCAGTCTTTCAAAACTTAACTTTTGCATTAAACTTTCTTCTTCAAAATTTTGACTTAGGATTTTTTTTTAAAAAAAAAAACTCTAAAGACTAATTTCAAAACTTAATTCACTATTTTCTCTTAGAAAATTTTCTAACTTCAAAAGTTTTCCTTAGAAAAATTTTCTAACAAATCTTAAAATTTATGCTTTCTTTAACTCACACTTATTCATGGAAAATTTTAAGTTGTTCTAAATATATTTCCAAAAATTTTAACTTAATTCTATTAAAATGCTTAGATATTTTATGATTTTTTTTAAATTACTATTATTTTCAATCACATAACTTCTAACTTATATTAGAGAACCTTGATTTTAAAAAAAAAATCAAATGATTTTTCTAACTAAAACTCTTAATTTTTCTCTTGAACTGCTTCAAATATGTTGGTTGATATTATCCCTATTTTTGATCTGTGTCAAAGGGGGAGAAATAGTAAATTTAGGGGTTGAACTCAGGGGGAGAGTTAAAATCTTTTTTACTTAACTCTGCATATTTTAAACTTAACTACGAACCTTAGTTCCCAAACATCAAAAAGGGGAGATTGTTGGTGTAGGTGCACCAGAATCAAACCTGAGTTTTAATGTTGTCAAAGGTTCAAGTTAAATCTTGTTATGATCTGATGATTTGGCTAAGTGTGCAGGCTATTTACTCAATCGGGAAAGCCCTAGTCACGGTCAGACAGTAAATTCCAAACAGGTCTAGAGGACCCAATGTTTGGCAGGTAGGTTGAAGTAAATAACTGGAGGAGCGACAGTGAGGTCGGGTTCCTGAAGGGAACAATCTAATGTCGTTGATCCAACTGAAGAAACCGAGAAGGTTTCCAAGTTGAGATCAAGACAGTCCTAATTGTTATACTCATGTATATTACTACTCATGTATTATAACTGTGCTAACTTTGTTTTGTAGGAATATTATTGTTATATCGAACTAACTTTGTGTTGCAGAATCATATGACCCCTTGGACTTAAAATGGTCATAACTTTTGACTCAGAACTCAGAATCAAACTCTGTCAGCGGCCACACAACCAGCACTCAGAAACCTTCATTTGACCATGGGTTCGGTCGACTGAACAGGAGGTTCAGTCGGCCGAAAAAAGTATTTTATCAATCGACCGAAAAAAGGTTCGGTCGATCAAACAGGCAAAAATGGCAAAACATATCAAGCTTGCAAACATGGTATCACAGCATGATCGGTCGATCGAAAATGAGGTTCGGTCGACCGAACAATGAAGACATTAATGGTGCATTAATTCAAGATCTTGACAAACATGGAAGACTACTGTTTGGTCGACCGAACAAGGTTATCAGTCGACCGAACCATTAAAGATCAGTTAATGCTCGAAGATCATATCTCAGCGAATCTCATCACAAAAGGAAGGGAGCGGGTTCGATCGATCGAACCCAGGGATCGATCGACCGAACGTCGACAGTTCTTATAAAAGAGAGCTCGAGGTCCAGGATTGAGCAACACTGTTCAGGTTCGAAGTCAATCTCTGTGCTAGCTGTTGCTGTTCGTGCTACTGCTCTACAACTCTTCTACACACAAGCAAGTGCCGACCAAGCTTCAACTTTCACATAGTGTCGGTATACTTTACTTTTACATTGCACTTAAAACTCATATAAGATGGTAGGCTTGTTACTATCTTATATTATTGCATACTGTACGCATTGCTTCTTTCCGATATTTTCGGGAAGAAGAATCTTAGTGGATTGCCCATCGGTGCGATTAAGGATCGTGGGCATTGGAGTAGGAGTTAACCTAGGCTCTGAACCAAGTAATCGAACGAGTTTCTTTTTACTTTCCGCTGTACGACTCTGTTTTCTAAAGTAAAAGAAAAGTTTTAAAAACACGATATTCACCTCCCTCTCCCCTTTATCGCACTCATCCGATCTAACATCAACATGTTATTCTTTCATTGTACACTATATATACCCTCCCCATAGAGATCATCTATAGTTTCCTAATTTACCTTTATCGTGAGACGGACCATATGCATGTGGAGACATCCGGGATTCGCATATGACCCTTTATTATGTTTCATTGTACACTATGATCATTATAGTAGATTATCTTCTCCTCCCTAGTGGACTTGTCTTCATAGTTAAAATCATATGTAAATTCTATGATTTCTCCATTCTCATCTTGTCAAATCTTGATTTTTCTTATATTTTTTCCTTTTCACCATTTAATCTTAATGTGTGTTCCTTTTCACCCTTTGTTATGGGCTGGCCTATTTAGCTTTGTGTGGGTTGGGCACTAAATATTTCATTATGGGGCGGGCCAAGCATGATTCATAATGTCATACTCAACCGTCTAACATAGACAAGTTTAATTGTATTGGATCGGGCTGTAAGCCAGAAATATTTTTTAAAAAATAAAAAGAAAAATGAAAACAGGAATAATTCAAAAAAGAGAAATCATTATTTTAAAAAATAGAAAATAGAATAAAATAAAAAATAAAACCCATAAATGTAAAAAAAAAATAAAAAATATATATATATAGTAAAATTAGAAAATAGAAAAGGTATGAATTTGAGGAAGCGATTATGTATAAGTTAGAAATAAAATTATTAATTAAAAAATTAATATTTACATGTTTATATTGTTAAATATTTATTTTAATCAAAAACAAAAAATTAATATTTATTTTAAATTTTGTATAAATATATCTCAAATTAAAAAATATATATATTTATATTTAGACTATAATTAAATCTAAACCTTTTTGATTTTCTACCTAGCTTGTCTATGTACCATGCAAGGACGGATCCAAGAATAGAGATAGAGTCTCTAAGCACCAAAATTAAATAAATAAAGAGAAAAGGAAAAAAAATACATCAATATAATACTCTTTGATGCATGTCAAATTGTAGGTAAATCATATGATTTAATTAAATCATATATAAATTCAGACACATTGGCCCGAATAAATTTAATGTTCAGATCAACATGGGTCAAACACTTAAACTATAACATTATTATTTTAAAATTTATTTATAAATCTTAAGTAACGAGAACAATCTGATTTCAGTCAATGAGTAATGATATATTTACAGTGTTATCTACTTAACTATTTAATTAATGGTATACAAATAACATTTAATAGTGCCTAAGTAACTGCATGGAAAAAGGAAAATAAAAAGTTAACTATATCACAGTAGGCAAATATTTGATTTAGAAACTAGAACCTTTAATTATAGGAATGAGAGACTATTTTAGAGGTTTTTCTTAGAATTTAAATATCCGAGTTTTACTAACTAATTTTGATTTTGTTTTTTATTCATTTGAATGAATTTAAAATATAATTTATGTGCATCCTTATTAAATATAAATTCATAAGCATTTAATAGGTTTATTTGCAAGTGTATATTATTACATTTGACAAATTCGAATTATTTGTGACCCTAAATCATCAGAATCTGATGAAATTTTTTTTATAGGATCTGATGAATGGATTAATCGGATGTTGAATATCTGATTATAAAATTTGGATGCACCAAGTAAGGACGATAAAGGATCAGATTCAGATTGAATCCTATATCCGTAGTCTCATATTCATTAGATATAAGATATACATCCTCATACTTATTCCTATTGAAGGATCAGATATAATAATTTTTTTCTTTCCCTTCAACTATCAAAATTTGATCATATATATAATTTAAAAATAAATTACACATCTATATAGTTTCCTAGCTCTTAATATTAATAAAAAATATTTAATGACTTTTAAGAAAAGATTTTTTTAATTTATTATTTAATTGGATATTTAAGTTATATATTGGATAAATTCGTATGCTTAATTCGGATAGTTAAGGTTATCAAATCCTTAATCCAATCCGATTCATAATCTGATTCAGAAGAAATTATCATGACTATCACCGAGCGAAGCTTCCCTGTGACTGCTGAACATCACTTTCTCCTCCCAAACTCGAACCCTCGTCTTCCTTTTACTTTTTTCTCTCCCTTCCTCTGCCTCTCTCTCATCCTCCTCCTCCTCTTTTGCATGCCCCGAAGCAGCTGCCTCCCTTGGAGACTGAGACGGCGTAGTGCCCAATGCGCTTTCCTCTCTGCCTTGGCCCTTCTTCGCTCGGCTCACATATGACCTCCACGGCTCCACTGCGAGTTTTTCAAATAATACCCTCCCTTTAATACAGAAGCAGAAGCAGAAGCTTCCTCGATAACCTGCTCTGCGATACCAAGCTCCCTTTACCCTTTAATTTATTCTCTTCAAATATCTCGGAGTTGCAGATAGTAGATCGTCCCTGTGATCGACAAAGCTACCTAGCTACCTACCAACTTCTATCCTTCTCCCTCCTTCCTCTCCTCTTCTTTTCGCTAGGCCCTAGTCCAAAAGCAAGGAAGAAACTCCGACATCTTTAATATATATATATTTATTGCCAATTCCTTTACAGGTGTGGAGATAGAGCCTGAATTAACAATTTATGTTGGTGAGTCTGCATGGTATTCTGTACCTTCATCTTGATGTTAATGACAGTAGCTAACTCGGTAGGTTGATCGATTGCCATGGCCCATGTAAATGCTTGTTTTATTTTTCCAACCTGCGAGCACAGTCTAAAAAGGATGACATTGTCTGTAACTAGTGGTACCGGTTAAGAAACGAAGCGACCAACAAAAGAGCTTACTAGCCTTGGTCCTTGGACATAGATTCTGCAGATCCAGGGAACAATATCTTTTAACTAATCAAGAAACGAGCTGCATAGTCATTTGAAGCCCCTGGGTTCGTGAAATAAGTTTCTCCTACCACTTGAGAAACCACTCCGTATCTTTTAACGACTCTGTGGACGCCGTGGGAGGGGCGCCTGAGATGAAAATTATGGCCTTTAATTTTTTGCAAACAACCTGATACATTGGTGAAATTAAAATAGCTTTAATGAAATAGAAAAGAATAAATTTTGGTTTATTTAAGTTGTTTCACAAAAAAGATTAATCTTTTTGAAAAAAAAAATGGTTAGAAAAAGAAAAGGGGTGTTTAATCTGGAAATCTTAGAAGAACAGGATCTCCATATTGGTTGTGGCATCTGTTGCATTTGGTGACTGATGCCTCTTATTTTCTTTATTGCAACTTAAATCAGATTGAGCTTTTAGTAGATTAGCCTCGGAACAAGGAATCTCAAAATTCTTCGATGATCTGAATTAAACCATGCATGTATATTCGTCTAGCTAGCTTGTCTTAATTCAAATCCAATTCCTATAATCAGAGAATTATTCGGAGCCTGATTCATGTGTTTGGCAGCCTCTCGACTGCATCTATCTATCTTTCTTTCTTTCTTTCTGGAGTAGTCGTTAGCATCGAGGTGCGTTAAATGTTCGAGAATTCATTTACTGGCTGATATTGTGCAGGCGAAAAAAAGAATGTAAGAGTCCATGAATATATATATAAAAAAAGTGATTCCACAACGTCATATAGCAACACTCTATATCGTAATCATCGCATCCTTCAAACACTTACATGACTTTAGGGGTTAGCATAATTTCAATTTTAACATTACGGATCACCGAATTAATTCAGAAATTGGATTAGATTAATTTGGAAGTTCAGTTTTTTTTTTATAAAAGAAGATATTGACTATTTTAGTTAATTTAGTTCTGTTTTAATTTTGATTTTTAAAAGTCAATTAAACCGATTAAATGACTAATTTTTTCTAGGATGATAAAAAAAATTTAATTAGTTTGATTTTAACAAATTCAATTTTGTTGGTTCAATTTTAAGAGAGTGTTTACCCCTACGTGGGTAGGAACTTTCTAAGTCATTTCAGCTTGTTTGGAATTTATATTTCATAGTATCTAAGTAGAATTGGTCAACTTGGTTCTCATGTTTATTAGTGATTAATCGGTGCGCACTGTAAATTGAGTTAACTACAGTGCATTGGTATGCGTAGATTATCTCTTATGACTTTCAACATATTATACAATGTAGGATGGACATTGCAAATATAATAATAGCTTGTTGTAAAAAGTCAAATTTATTATAGTAATCTTGTACTACAACCATAAATGACTGGATTTGACTCCTGTGGCATGATATAGTGGTAAGACATTTGGTGGATAGTCAAGAGTATCATGGCTCGATTCTCTCCTAAAATATACACATATTCTATTTTGGAGGAAAAATTGACGTGGGAAGTGATAGAAAGTGTACGATTACCCAAATGAGATCGGACGGCTTCATCTGATGGAGTAATTATGGGTGGCTATTAGTTTTTGGAATAGTGACTAGCATATAAAGAACGTATTTATCTCTATTTTATCAAAATTCGAACCTTAAATCTCATGATGACAACATCTCATGTGCTTACGACTAAATCCATCCAAGAGGACGTATTTGTAACCCACATGATTAATACCCAAGTGGAGCATATATATATATATATATATATATATATATATATATATATATATATATATATATATATATATATATATATATATATATATATATATATATATCTCTGGATTACTCGTGGAGGTCAGTTGTCAATGGTTTTCAACATGAATACTTTCTGAATTTATTTTGATAGTGGATGTAAAATTTTCATGAAGTTAGGTTGATCATCTCCAAAATTAATTCATTCAGAAACATAAATTATAAAAAAAAAATGATGTGGTCGGATTTTCTTCCTCAGTAATCCAATCTTGTTCTGTTGTTCCTGGACATGTTGTGCTCGGTTGCTGTACTTAATTTATCTCCTCACATATGATTACAGGGATGGGGAATTTCACCTTTTACTACTATCGGTTTGATTATTTGATTGATCTGGGTTCTCACTGATGCTCGAAGGCTGGAGCTTAGTTTGGTTTCATTGGGTCAGACCTGAACTTCTGTGCGCGGTAACCATCTGTATTTCACTTTTTGATCACATTGTGGCCGGTACATGCCAGGCTAGCTAATTTCATGTTCTTCGATCAGTGATTACAGGGGCTGAGTTCGATCTATAAATTTTGTTAATTTATTGCAGGCGAACGAGTACAATTGTTCATCCTATTGCTTCTCAAGATCAAAGGGAACACAAAACCAAAATTAAGATAGCTCCAACAACAAAATTAAGGCACTCCCAATATCTCAGCTAATGTTTCAAGCAGCAGCTAGCTAGCTAAAGTTTAGTGGTTAATTAATTAATTACGACACACAACTCCAACTCAATCGCTTATTTGAGCATGAGCCTGGTGAGATAGAACTGCACCCACCGATATAGTCAGCCTCACCCGTAGGACAAGTTCCTAGCTTGTGTCATCGCCATCATGGGGCTAATCATCTCCATTCCAAGCGGAGCTCTCCTCGGCGGCGGCGACGGTCGGTCGAGCTTCGACGCCGACGATGACGATCCATCGTACTTCTTCTGATCGTCGGCAGCGGTGAGGGTGCCGTCCAGTGAAAGCACTGGCTTGGTCTCGTAGACGTTGGCCATGGGATTCACCTCAATGCCGGCAGGTTCGATCACGGGCAGTGCCATGTGAAGAAGCTGGTCGCACTTGGAGTACGGCTCTTGGTCAACACTACTGCTGGGTCCGAGCGCGGCGCCCCAACCGAGCCACGAGCTCCTCCCATTGACATTATTGCAAGGGCTGTGCCTCTTGGACTTGCCTAAAATTATGGATTCGGCACTGCTGTTGGGGCTAAAATTGAAGCTATGATCTAAATTATGGTGATCCAATTGGTCCCCCGAGCCATATAAGTGGAGGTCTTGGAGAGAAGGGAAGCTCATGGAGGAACTCAGCTCCTTGATTGGGGCACTCAACTGGCCGTCAGCCGCCATCGCCGGCGCTTTGTAGCTGCTGCCGGAGTTGACCATGCTCTCGGCGGCCAGAGCTTTACACGCTCTCTCTAGTATGCTCTGCATGTACTTCCCGTGCGCCTCAATCCGCATTTGAATCAATTTTTGCACCTAAAACACCAACATAGTTAATTAATTAATAATATATTAAGGAATGCAAGAAAATCATTATGTAATAATGCTCACAATGATATATATATATATATATATATAAAAAGAGAGATCGATATTAATTTTCTACAGCTATATATATATATTTATATATATATTTATCTTGCCTCTAACTGTTCTTGTAGTCTCCTTTGAACTTCCATCTGCATCATGTGCATGTTCCTGAAATATATATATTTGTGCATATATATATATATAACACCAAAAAATTAATTGAACTAAAAAAAACAAAAATTCAAGATAGAATTTACTCGTTCAAGTTACGACCCATCATTGATGAGGAAGCTGCGTTTCTGTGTAGATCTACCGTAGCTATACCACCAAAGGTAGCACATATACAGATAAGGAACTTAATTAATCAACAAGGTTAAGTATTTAAGGCAAAAAATTTTAAAAAAAAATGGAGATGGTAGTTAATTCTCACAATTCCTGAAAGAATTATGATCATTGGGATCCTTGTGAGGTTGCTTCCCTAGCCGAAATTTCTTCAAAGTAATATGAAGAAAAAAAAATTAATAAAGTGACATGCATGCAAAAGAATGAAGAATTAATTAAGTACCTGAAGGTGGCTCTTGAGGTGGTAGAGAGTGAGGCCCTTCACACCCATAACTCTCATGATGGTTTTGGGTGTCGCCTCTACAACACCAAAAGAATGCAATCATAACTAAAGTCACTCTGAGAAATTAATGGATTAAAGAACGCATCGTATAGTTAATACTGTCGGGTCCTCCGAGCTGGGTGACGGCATCGACAAAGCGGTCATGGAGCTCGACGGTCCACCGGAGACGCGGCTTGGGATCGGTGGTGAGCACGAGGCCGGAGTCGCCCTGGACGCACACGGAAGGAGGCCTCTCGTGGGAGGATGAATTCATAGTTGTTGCCTTCTTGGAGGGGAACATTCTTGCTTCCTATTTCCTAATTTCTTTTTTTTTTCTCTCCCTTCCTCTCTTTCTCTCTGGATAATTTTAATCTAAAAATCTCTCCAGTTGCAGTGAATTGGGAAGAGATTCAAGAACAGAATTGGAATAGGGTTCTGCCTCGGCCTCGGCTGCTGCTGCTGCTGCTGCTTCTGCTGCTGTTTGTTGCTGCTGCCCTCTCTCTTTCTCTCGGGAGGGGAAGGCACGGTGTGAAGTTATTCCTGAACCTGCAGCATAAAACTTAAAAGCCACCTACTTGAAAGTTGAAACCCTACTTTGCCAAAAGATGCGTGGAGAACGGAGAGAATAAAACGTCGTTATTAGGGTATTAACTAATATCATTGCGGTCAGTAAAAGAATTTTTTTTAAAAAGAAGAAGAAGAAGTAGATAAAACATAAGGAAGACGGCAGACCCCAAGGCAATCTCTTATATCAACAGTAGTATTGGCATTTTGAGTGGTAGTTTATGTTTACAAGTGGAGCAATCAATGATGTTCATCTCATGGCTCTGTCTCTTTTTATTTATATTAGATCCTTAATAATTTAATTATTTTTTTATATATATATTTTCTATGTGTCCTTATTAAGTCCTTGTGGTGCATTCCGAGAGGGCCGGGCAAATCGAGTACAGACTGATTTGATATTGTCACTGTGTGTTGTTTATTTAGGTAGCACGAAATCATTGGGTGCATAGTCGCTTGATGATGCCTGGAAACATTGATAAGGAAACACTTGCATGCGACAACTTAATTCTAAATAGGATCGAATGTGTCGAAGAGAATCATCAGTTAGGTTTTGAATTCTAAATCATTGTTGCTTCAGGAAACATGTACAGCACAATATAATTTCTACGTGCTCCTGTTTGGTCTTTAATTTGTGATGAAGAAAATGTTTAACATTAATTTACTCGCATCACAAGGGGATTTGATGCTCTCTTATCTTTGACAATGCAGCCAGAGATGCTTTTGGAATTGGGTGAGGAGAAGGCTGAAAATTACTCCTTGTGTACGCAGTGGGAGATTGTTCCAAGCCGTCTCAAATAATTTATTATTAATCAAATACCTTTTGGAGTTGTTAATTTATCAGATTGATAAAGTTTGAAAGGATATATAGGTCGGTACACAGCTCTCGTTACCCAGCTCCCGTTAATATAAGATCTCGATGAAAGATCGGACCATATTGAATTTATTATATATAACTTTACTTTATATTGTAAGAGACTATCTTACAATACAAGATAAGATTACATATAATAGATCTAATGTGGTCCGATCCTTTATAATTTGTATAGACAAGAACTCTATGCACTAGACTATTTTTTTCATAAAATTTTTAAAAATTGTTAGTAAGATATTCAATTTAAAAATATTATTTTTATCATAATGAGAATACATTTTTTATTGATGCAATCGACCTTTTGTCAAACTTGACCAAGGTAACCAAGCTCAAGTTGAGTTTTGATATTTGATCAATATATCAGTTGAACGTCAAGTAGGTCAAAATTGATCGAATACTTGACAGTTAATTAATATATTAAATTGGTTAAGAGAAAAATCAAATAGGCCAAAGTTATCATATACTTGACAAAATATAAAAAGTTCAAGTGGGTGAGTCGACCCAACGCTTGGCGCTCAGAAGTCCAATATAAAGTTGGCACGAGACAAAAAGTTTAAGTGGGTCATGGTTGATCAGAAACTTAGTGATTGGAAGTCCAACAAGGACTTGTCAAGTGAAAAGTCTAAATGGGTCATGAGTAATCAAAAACTTAGTGGTTGGAAGTCAAATAGGGAGTTAACATAAGACGTTAAGTTCTAGCAGGTCAAGATTGACCGAATGTCAAATAATGATGAATTCTCGATAGGTCAAGGTTAATCGAATGCTAAGCAGCAAGGAAGTCCCGGTAGGTAAAAGTTGACCAGATGCTAGTCAATGGGAAGTTTCAGCAAGTCAAGGTTAACTGATGTTGAGCAAAAGAAGTTTTAATAGGTTGAGGTCAACTAGATACCGGACAAGACGATAATTCGATTTTAATAAGGCTAAAATAGAAGTATTAGTTGATTGATAAGGTGTAGCGATTGACTAATCGACGCAAAACTTCATAAATAGGATTGTTATAATACTATTACAATAATTGCGGATAGTATTTTGCTATAGTAACAATTGACTAATGGGCACTGTAGTAGTATACAGACGTTTCAAAACTCAAATGGAAAATTTGACCAACTATAATAAGTCAATTGTTAAGAGTGTATTAGTTGACTGATGTCATTGTTTGAGTAAATAAAGAGTTCATAACTCGACTATGGAATTCGACTGATTAGGCAATAGTCAACTAATGGTAATGGATAGTCAACTAATGTTGAGATGGATGAAGCTAAGCCATTGAGTTGATAGGTCAAAGCAACATTCAAATCTATAGTGGATATGATGGATAAGATTAGTCGACTGATAGGTAAAAATCGTCCCGATATCAACCCAATGAAAGAAGGTTTTGAGGTGTTTGAAGAGGTCGATTCTTAAGAGGTTGGATACGAAGTACTATTACATTTCCTACTATCAAGAGGCGATTCAAAGTGACAAAAGGGCAAGCAAAACAAAGATCATTGTGTAAAATTGTTTTCACATTTATTTGTATTTGCATTCTTATTTTCTTATTGTGTTCTTGTAAGAACAAGTTATAAGAGGCTTCTTCGTCTTTGAAAAATATCCGAGAAGGAGAAGGATAGTGATAATAATCGTTAGACTAGTCGATTTTGTCTGAAGTTATTCATTGCACATTCAAACGATGAGCACGAAATTAAAACAAAGCAATCAGAGTTATTCACCATCTCTAGTTCACATCGGTCCTAACAATTTTATACATATTATTCACTTGTGTGCTATTCCTCCTCTTAATAACTAGCACTATGCCACTATGCTAAGCACCATTGACCACTCTCATGTTGCATTGTGTGGCTTTACCCTTACATGCCATATTGTTGTTGCATTATGTTGTTTAGAAAGTAACATTATGTTATTTTTCCCTTGCATGTCATATTATTGTGACCATCATGTGTACTATTTGTTGGTATAATTTACACTAACAGTCTAACTCAGATTTTGATGAATGAAAAATGAGTTAAGTTAGATGTTTTTGTGATCTAATTACTTTACCAAGTGTGCAGGAGTTGACGGGTCTAGTGAACCTGATACCGGGCTGAAATCCAGCTAGATCTGTGAGACTCGATAGCTGGTGAGAAGCCAGATAGGTCAAAGGGCCGACCTGCTATTTGGCAAAAAGTATAGCTGGATCCGTGGAGCCTGATAGCTGGCTGAAGTCCAGTTAGATCTGTGAACCTGACAACTGGCATGAAGACCTGGTGGGTCGAGAGGCTAGTCGATAGACTACAAATTAGTAAGTGAAAGTATATCACTGGAGGAGAGTGACTAAGTGAGGGCGCATCTTAGTTGAGGGGGCAGTAGGCATCAATCCAGTTTAGGTGCATTTTAGAAGCTTAAATTGAGAGCCTGACTAGATTCTGGTCTTGGGAAGACAGGACCTAACGCATAAATTATTCATGTATATATTTTTCTAACTCTATATTGTAGAGACAAACATAGACCTTCAAATTCTGCACATCGTGGCAACTAACAGAGCTTGATTCCGAGTTCGAAGTCAAAAGTTATGGCATTCAAAAAATTGATGTGTCAAACCGGCAGTTGGAAGTGCCTTGAGCTTGCTGGAAGGCGCCTTAAAGAGCTTTGAAGGTGTTGGATCGAGATCACGCTAGAGGGGGGGGGGGGGGGGGGATAGAGTGCGTGGCTATTTCTTTCGATTCGTAAAACAAACGAGTAAAAACGCAGCGGAATAAAGAAATAATAAACACAGAGAGACAAGGAGATTTACTTCGTTCAGAGCCTAAGGCGACTCCTACTCGAAGGCCCGCGATCCTTGATCGCTTTCCGTGGGCAACAACTATAAGCACGATAAAGATATTACAGACTAAGTACAATTCAAAGTAGTAAACAGATTATATCGACAATAAAAGACTAAATCTAAAGCTCCGGGTTGTCGGGGTGTCGTTGCAGCACTTTCTGGATCGAGTCGTTAGCAGCTTGTCGCAGGGAGATTGCTTAGAAGATTGTTGTATATGTTGTACTTTAGCTGCTCCCTTGACCCTCTTTATATATGATATTTCGGGCGCCTGGATCCCTTCCGGGCGCCTGAAGTGTGACGTGGCCAACCAACCAGGATGCTCCACGTGGCGAAGTCGCGGCAGGGATAAAGTTTGGTCCCGGGCGCCCGGACCACCTTTTTCCAGCAGCTCCTTCTCCTGCAAAACAAGGTTAGTCCGAGCAATTGCATACCCTGCAAGACAACGTTAGAAACTGATATTCCATACTAAAAAAAGAGCTGACAGTCTTCGAACTGTCCGAGTCTGACTTCGGATTTCCAACCGGAAACCCTAGGTCGACCCGACGCCTACTGTTCCCTCTACGGGGAACGCGTCCTCACCTACTCCACTCAAGAGATTTACCTGTTGCCAGTCGATCCTCCAGATTAACTGGACTTTTGCTTAGCACTCGACGCTTCCGGACTTCCTGCTGGACATCCGCTTCCCGGCTAGTCCAGTCTTTCACCTGGTTCGCGACACCAGAACTTTCCACCTAGGGTTACCACCCCCTAGGACTTTTGCCTGAAGCCATCGACCTGCCAAGACTTTCCGCATAGGGTTACCACCCCCTATGACCTAGGATTACCGCCCCCTAGGGTTTTCCCTTGCCTAACCGCAGCTAGGACTTTCCTGAAACACTCAGCAAAAGCTGTCAGATCACAAAGAACCTTAACTTTGAATCCTTTGTCATTATCAAAACTCGGGTTCGATCGTCGGATGCTTCCCGCACCAACAATCTCCCCCTTTTTGATTATGGCAACACGTAATTCAAAGTTAAGTTAAAATTATGCAGCACACGAAACAAGATAAGCAAGATAAGCATGATAGCAAAAATAGGCATAAACATAGCTCCCCCTTAATACAAGGTCCCTTTAAGAATACGCATAAACAAGCTCCCTTTAAAATATTTTCTTTGAATTTATTTATTTCTTTGAATTTCTCTACTCTCCCCCTTTGCCATACATAAAAAATGAGCCAGTTTTGAAAAACCTAATTTTCAACTTCAGAAATTTGTTAACAGAGTTTTCAACTTCAGAAATTTGTTAAAATAATTTTTTAACTTCAGAAATTTTAAAACTTTTCAACGTCAAAAGTTTGCTAACAAGATTTTCAACTTCAAAAATTTTAAAAAATTTTAACTTCAGAAATTTTCTAATAAAATTTTCAACTTTAAAGATTTTCAAGCAGAATTTTTAATTTAAAAAAATTTCTTGAAAGAAGATATTCAGGTTTTTAAGCTCAAATTTCCAAATTTCGAAGAGGTTTCAGCTTAAATAAGGTATCAGAGCCCTACAGTCCAAGCATGAGTAAAGATTTGTTTTGATCAGGTATCAGATCCCTTAAGTACAGACATGCTTAAACTTATTATTTCCTCCATCAACTGTCTAACCGTTTAGCTACTTGCTGATTGCCTAGAGGGCAACAGTGTTCACTTGGTTAGTCAAGTCAAGTCAATTGATCCAGTTAGATTGTACTTAGGCTGGAAGACTTTATTTGATTACTGTTAATCATGTATTTAACGCCCAGACTCATATTGATGCACAGAAATAAGCATTCTTGAGTCCAGGCTATACCCTATGCATCTCACACCGTTCTATGTTTTACAAATACAATCAAGGTAAACCTAGGTGTTTGTGAGATGCTCTGGCTGAGTCCTGAGGGAACATGATTTCTAGGGGGAAATCCTAGGCTACATCCATCTTTCGAAAGTCTAGCAAAGTGGGGATTTTGGAAAATCAGTTTTTCCTAGAAGTTTATAAGAAAGTAAGAATATAAAGTTATAGTATCTATTCTACCCAACACATACCTATTTGTCTTCTTAGTGAGCTGAACTCAAGTTCAGGTAAGGATTTTGTGAAAATGTCAGCTAGGTTTGATTTTGACTCAACATAGTTGAGTATAATATCACCCTTAGCTACATGATCCCTTACAAAATGATGCTTCACCTCTATACGTTTAATCCTTGAGTGATGAATTGAGTTTTTTGTTAGATTTATTGAACTTATATTATCAATTGAAAATTTTGTTTTATTATATTCTAGTTGATAGTCTTTAAGAGTGTGCATCATCCATAGCAATTGAGATGCGCATTCACCTAAGGCTATATATTCAGCTTCAGTGGTAGATAAAGCAACACAATGTTGCTTTCTACTTGACCAACTTACAAGACATTGCCCTAAAAATTGACAACTGCCACTTGTGCTTTTTCTATCTAACTTGCATCCAGCGTAATCTGAGTCAGAATAGCCAAGAAGGTCAAGGGTGCAAGTTCTAGGGTACCAGAGTCCTATATTTAGAGTACCTTTAATGTACCTAAGTATTCTTTTAACATGGGTTAAGTGTGACTCTTTTGCACAGGATTGGTATCTTGCGCACATACCTACAGCAAACAATATATCAGGTCGGCTACCTATTACACTTCTATAATATTTTGGGTCTACTGGTTTTCCTACTGGGTCAGAGTCAATGTTGATGTTGGTTGTCATTGGAGTATTTATTATTTTTGAATTTTCCATGCAGAATTTTTTAATTAATTCCTTAACATATTTAGTTTGATAAATGTAAATTCCATCTTTAGTTTGTTTTATTTGTAAGCCTAAGAAAAAATTAAGTTCACCAACCATACTCATTTCAAATTCATTTTCCATTAATCTAACAAATTCTTTTAGAAATTTAGAGTTAGTGGATCCAAAAATTATATCATCAACATAGATTTGGGCTATGAAGATGTCTTTTTCTACAGTTTTTACAAATAGAGTTGGATCTATTTGACCTTGGTTGAAGCCTTTGGATATTAAGTGATTGGATAACCGTTCATACCATGCCCTAGGGGCTTGTTTAAGTCCATACAAGGCCTTTTTTAACTTAAATACATGATTAGGATTGTTTAAGTCTTCAAATCCTGGGGGTTGGCTTACATAGACCTCTTCTTTGATGAAACCATTTAAAAAGGCTGACTTAACATCCATTTGGTATAATTTAAACCCTTTATTTGCTGCATAAGCTAATAACATTCGAATGGATTCGAGTCTAGCTACCGGTGCATAGGTTTCATCATAGTCTAATCCTTCAACTTGACTAAACCCTTTGGCTACTAGTCTGGCTTTGTTTCTTATGATATCACCCTGATCATCCAACTTATTTCTAAAAACCCATTTGGTGTCTATTATTGATTTATCTATGGGTTTAGGTACAAGGTCCCAGACTTGGTTTCTCTCAAATTGGGCTAATTCCTCCTGCATAGCTATGATCCAGTCCGGGTCAGGTAGTGCTTCTTCTATTGTTTTAGGTTCGATTTTAGAAATTAGGGCAATCTGACTATGAATTCTATAGGAAGATCTAGTTCTGACTCCTAGGTTTGGATCACCCAAAATTTGGTCAGGTGGGTGAGAAGTACTGGCCTTGGTCTTATAATCGGGTCAGGGGCTGGTTCCTCTTGTTTATTAAGATTTGGTTGAATTTCATCATCTTCTATATTTCTTGGATCAAGATTCTCATTTATATTTGGTAGATTATTTTCTTCATCAAATATTATATTAGTTGTTTCTTCAACTTTTAGAGTGTTTTGATTGTAGACTCTATAGGCTCTACTATTTGAGGAGTATCCTAAAAATATTCCTGGGTTAGATTTGGGTGTGAATTTTCCTAAATAATCTTTAGTGTTTAAAATGTGAACTTTACACCCAAATATTTTTAAATAATTTAAGTTAGGAATTTTATGATAATATAGTTCATATGGGGTTTTCTTGTGAAATTTGTTGATTAAAATTCTGTTTTGAATATGATTTGCAGTATTTATTGCTTCAACCCAAAATTGGTGATTTAAATTATATTCATTTAACATAGTTCTAGCGGCTTCTTGTAGTGTTCTATTTTTACGTTCCACTAGACCATTTTGCTGAGGGGTTCTAGGACATGAAAATTCATGTAGGTATCCATTTATTTTACAAAATTGAGTAAATCTATGATTTTCAAATTCTCCCCCATGATCACTTCTTATTCTTTTAATTTTAGTATCTTTTTCATTTTCTATTAATTTGCAAACATTACTAAATATTTCATAGGTTTCATCTTTTGTTTTTAGGAATCTTACCCATGTAAACCTAGAGTAGTCATCAATTATTACTAAGCAATACTGGTTCTTGCTTAGTGACTTGGCTCCATGTGAATCAAATAGGTCAAGGTGAAGGAGCTCAAGTAACGAGTTGGTTCTTTCTAGATTTGTTGATTTGTGTGTTGACTTAGTTTGTTTTCCTTGTTGACAAGCATTACAGATTGAGTTTTCAATGAATTTTAGTTTGGGCAAACCTCTAACTAGACCATTATGACTCATTTTTGAAATGAGTCTAGTGTGAGTGTGACTCAGTCTTCTGTGCCACAAGTCAGTTTCCTCTTCCTGTGTTATAAAACACTTTATTGAGAATGTGGGTAGATTAATTGAGTACATATTGTTTTTCCTAAGTCCCTTAAGTGTGATTTCAGGATTTTCAATATTTTTGACTAAACACCTAGCTTTGTCAAAAGTGACTAAGTATCCGCTATCACACAATTGGCTTATACTTAGTAAGTTGAAATTGAAATTTTCAACTAACAAAACTTTTCTAATAATAAAATCGGAGTTGAGTTCGATATTACCTCTTCTGATTACCTTAAGTTGACCATTGTTGCCGAATGCAACTGATCCTAAATTTTTTAGTTTGAGCTTTGAAAACTTCAATTTATCTCCAGTCATATGTCTGGAACATCCACTATCCAACATCCATTGATCCAACTCCTACACATAAAGTGAATGAATTGGTTTCTTGTTAATAGATAGAAAGATAGTTTGACTGAAGTAGACTCCTTAGAATTTTATCTTACCCAGGCTAAGTTAACAATAATATTGTTATAATTGTTTTGAAAAGTGTTTTAAAGTTTAATTTAAAAGATTTTTGAAAGATGAGTTTTAAAATAATTTTGAAATTGGGTTTAAAACAATTTTGAAATTGAGTTTAAAATAATTTTGAAATTGAGTTTAAAATAATTTTGAAATAATTTTGTTGAATTAACTTGATTTAAGTCAATTTTAATTTAGTCATCTCACCCGATCTAAATTTTCAATCAGGGAACCCTATAATTGTTGTGAGATGAATTGAGGTTCAGTTTAAGGAATTGGTTTAACTTTGTGTTAGATTCAGGTTTAGCTTTGGGTTTAACAAGTAAGCATTCTTTGGATAAACTTTTGGGCTATGGTGAGTCACAAGGAACTCATTAAAGTAACCATGCCTTCGAGGTTTTCCAAATAGTCCTACCCATTGAGCTTAATACTAAACCTTGGTCTAACTAGTTAGGATCCATTTAAGGGTAGCTTCGGTCAGTTCCACTTGGCCAAATGCACCAGGTCGAAGCCATATCTTCTTAGACATGCGATGCCCAAGCTTCCCTAACGTACTATCATCCAAAAACTTCACCAGTACCGTGGGTCAAGTTAAACCTAGCCCATTTTATCTAACCTTAATTACCCTGCCGGGTAGTCTACTCTTGGTTACCCTTATCGGGTTGATTAAGTTTGGAGGTGCCAGATAATCTGGAGCCTTCCTTTGGATTTTAATTTGATTTAATTAAATTCGAATTTAACTTTAATTTCGATATTTTAATTTCGAATTTTGAATTTCATTTTTGAATTTATAATTTAATTTTGAATTTTGAATTTAATTTTTGAATTTATAATTTAATTTTGAATTTTGAATTTGAATTTATAATTTAATTTTGAATTTTGAATTTTGAATTTAATAATTTAATTTCGAATGTTGAATTTAATTTTTGAATTTATAATTTAATTTCGAATTTTGAATTTAATTTTTGAATTTATAATTTAATTTCGAATTTTGAATTTATAGGTTAATTTTGAATTTTTAATTTATATTTTTAATATCGTTTTTCTTTTTGCTCCCCCTGGATCACGGCCTCGATATGGTCTATCGAGGTAGTGTATTTGATCCTTCGGGACCCAGTATTGACCAAGTCCAACTTGATTGATCAATTTGGACTTGGCGACCCATGCTTGGACTGAGTTACTACTTTGTTTGTTTATTAAGGATAAGTAAGATTTATATTTACTTTTATATCCCAGCCCAGTTCTATTGTAAATGACCCTTTGTGTCCCAAGAATTAAGTCCAAGTTCTTGGAGCCCAAAGAAAACCGTTCTAAGGTAGTTTTTAAATCTTTAACCTGATTTTTTAGATTTGAATTTTCTTCCTCAAGTTTTTGAACTTGAGTTGGAAATTCAGTCTGACTCTGGTCAGGTAAGGGTTTAGTGTCAGCTACTTCTTTAAGGACAGTTACTTCCTTTAGAAGTGACTTAACTTTCAGGTTTGACTTAGCTAATTTGCGCAATAAGTAACTAACTAAAATGTTTAACCGGGAGATACTTACAGCGGGGTCTGGTCCTTCGGAAACGGATACGGATCCGTGGCCTTGCTCGGACTCCGCCTCAGACTCGCTCTCGCTTCCGGATTCGACGATTTGGTCCCGGGCCATTAATGCGAGTAGACTCGTCTGTTCGAGCTTGTCGTCGTCGTCCTCCGATGAAGATTCGTCCCATGTTGCCTTAAGGACCTTTTTCCTTCTTTGCTTTTTGACCTCCTTCAGGTTAGGGCAGTTGGATTTGATGTGCCCTTTTTGGTTGCACCCGTTGCATGTCACTTCAAACTTCATTTTTGAGTTCTGTGAACCTTCCTTCGTTTTCACTGCCTTTTTTAGATCTCTTTTGTTGAAGCCCTTCGTCTTGTAGAGCTTCTTTACGAGGTTTACCAGCTCGTCGTGATCTCGGCTCCCGTGTTCGACTTGTACCTGCAACCAACGCAATACCTTTCTCGGTTGGCTGTGCATTAGTCTGCTCATGAAGTTCAAACTCACAAAATAATTCATCTAATTATTGAAGACAAGTCCTTGGAAACTTTGTAGGCATCTACCATTGATGCCCACAATGTGTTCCTTGGAAACGAGTTTAAAACATACCTTATGACGTCCCGATTCTCTATCTTCTGTCCGATTCCGTGAAGAGAATTGAGGATGTCTTGGATTCTCGCATGTAGAGAACTCGCCGTCTCGCCTTCCTGCATCTTTAGATTATATAATTTATTAAGTAAAAGATCTCTTTTACTTACCTTGGTGTCGTTAGTGCCTTCGTGGAGTTCGACTAGCTTTTCCCAGAGCTCCTTTGCGGAAGAGAATGGGCCGACCCTGTTGAGTTCTTCTTTGGTAAGGCCGCACTGGAGGGTGCAGGTAGCTTTGGCGTCGGCTTCCACCTTTTTGATTAGAGAGGCGTCCCACTTCTCGCAGGGGGTTGGTTTGCCGTCGTCATCGGAAGGTAGCTGAAGTCCCGTCTTAATGATCATCCATGTTTCGAACTAGATCTTCAGATACGTCTCCATTCTTCCCTTCCAGTAACCGAAATCATCTCCGGAGAATAGTGGAGGACGAATAGTACTGAACCCCTCTTGTTGAGCCATTTGTAATATGCAACAAAAACAACAAAAATATATGTTCCAAGAGTAAGTCTTGGATTAGTAGTGCGGGAATAAAGAATAGTAATAATTACGAGCTCGAGTGGTTTTGCACCAACTTCGGGCAAAAGCCGATTCGATAAAAGAATTAGAATAAAGCTATAAGGCTAGATTCTAATTGACTCCGAAAAATATAAAATCGAAAGAAAAATTTGTTTTGAAAGGTGGTTGCACCAATTCAAAACAACCCCGCTCTGATACCAATTGTTGGATCGAGATCACGCTAGAGGGGGGGATAGCGTGCGTGGCTATTTCTTTCGATTCGTAAAACAAACGAGTAAAAACGCAGCGGAATAAAGAAATAATAAACACAAAGAGACAAGGAGATTTACTTCGTTCGGAGCCTAAGGCGACTCCTACTCGAAGGCCCGCGATCCTTGATCGCTTTCCGTGGGCAACAACTATAAGCACGATAAAGATATTACAGACTAAGTACAATTCAAAGTAGTAAACAGATTATACCGACAACAAAAGACTAAATCTAAAGCTCCGGATTGTCGGGGTGTCGTTGCAGCACTTTCTGGATCGAGTCATTAGCAGCTTGTCGCAGGGAGATTGCTTAGAAGATTGTTGTATATGTTGTACTTTAGCTGCTCCCTTGACCCTCTTTATATATGATATTCCGGGCGCCTGGATCCCTTCCGGGCGCCTAGAGTGTGACGTGGCCAACCAACCAGGATGCTCCACGTGGCGAAGTCGCGGCAGGGATAAAGTTTGGTCCCGGGCGCCCGGACCACCTTTTTCCAGCAGCTCCTTCTCCTGCAAAACAAGGTTAGTCCGAGCAATTGCATACCCTGCAAGATAACGTTAGAAACTGATATTCCATACTAAAAAAAGAGCTGACAGTCTTCGAACTGTCCGAGTCTGACTTCGGATTTCCAACTGGAAACCCTAGGTCGACCCGACGCCTACTGTTCCCTCTACGGGGAACGCGTCCTCACCTACTCCACTCAGGAGATTTACCTGTTGCCAGTCGATCTTCCAGATTGACTGGACTTTTGCTCAGCACTCGACGCTTCCGGACTTCCTGCTGGACATCCACTTCCCGGCTAGTCACCAGGACTTTCCACCTAGGGTTACCACCCCCTAGGACTTTTGCCTGAAGCCATCGACCTGCCAAGACTTTCCGCATAGGGTTACCACCCCCTATGACCTAGGATTACCGCCCCCTAGGGTTTTCCCTTGCCTAACCGCAGCTAGGACTTTCCTGAAACACTCAGCAAAAGCTGTCGGATCATAAAGCACCTTAACTTTGAATCCTTTGTCATTATCAAAACTCGGGTTCGATCGTCGGATGCTTCCCGCACCAACAGAAGGTACCTTCCAGAGGATAAAATCTAAAGTTTGTAGATTTTTTCATCATCAAAGATTGAGGGATAAACTTTACTTGTGGAGGCACCTTAGAGGAGGTTGAAGGCGCCTTCCATAGCCTATATAAGACATGCTTGAGCAGCATTCAAGACACAACTCTTCTACAAGTTTGTACGCGTCCGTTTGGAGTTCCGACTACTCCAGCTTCCTACTACTGCTCTGCTATGACGCTGTTGTGTCCGACTATTGCTAAGGAGTCACCCAACACCGAGTTTGATTTAATCATCTTTGAGGGTGTTGGGTAACGAAATTTTAATACTGTACTTAATTGTTGCATAAAGAAAAATGTAACATATTACACTCTTTCTTATGCTTTCATTGTACTCGATCCCCCCTCTTTCAGTGGTTTCGGAAGAGGTATTTTAATGGATTACCCATCGATAGGTCCGAGGGACCTGGGTCTTAGAGTATGAGTCGACGAAGACTCCGAATCAAGTAAAACCGATCGTGATTATCTCTATCTTCTTATTCTTTTTTAATTTCTATATTTTTTTGCTATGTACTTTATTTTCAAAATATAAAAGAACAAGTTTTTCAAGACCACGTGATTCACCCCCTCCCCCCTCCCTCACGTGCGACTCAATCCAACACTATTGTTGCATCATTTTTTCCCTAAAAAATTATGCATTGGTGTTTGATATTTTCTTTTGGTAATCCAATTATCCAACTATTTGAACTGACTAATCCTGGAGGTGATTGACTTGGTGCTATGAAAGTTTTCCACCGACCACTAAGGTAAATTTGGAAGCACAAGTAGTGGGCAGTCTAACAGCCTAACATTCTAGGTTTTCCATTCCATTAGAGGAAAATACATGTAGTGTGTCGTAGCTAGGAATCAAACTGTGGATGTCTGTAAGACTGCATGGGCATCCTACCATCGCACCGTAGCCCAAGGGGTTTTGATACTACTTTTGCATGGCATTTTATTGATGTCCTTCTACATCACATCATTGTGGCCCTTACATGCCACACGATTGCTATGCTTCCTAAATGAGGCATAAAGAAGTAGTCAAAGTATCCAAAAACTTATTTTGCTAAATGTTTAGAGTTTGTTTATGTTGGAATTGATGATGTCTCTAGGGGTGAATACTAATTCACTTCAATCATTCGATTTTGTTCATTATCCTTATCTACAAAGAGTTAAAAATGCAATGAAAATCTAAACAAAATAAACATAATCAATATAAGCACAACAAATTAATTTCTATATGGTTTGAAACCTAAGTTCCTACTTCATAGCCTAATGTCCTAGTGTGATAGTATCACTATCTTTTTTTTCCTTCTCGGATTCCTTCATAGACAAAGAAACTTCTTTCCAATCTATTCTTATAAACCAACACAAAGCAAAGATAAAGATATAAATAAAAATGTATACAATCAATACAACAAGTTTACACTAATGAAACTTTGCTCTGAGTCGTTTTGGATTTAACTCTTGAAAGTCTGCAAAACAACAACACTTTCCCTCAAAACCTCCAAGAATTGACGTTGAAATCCTCCACAAAAACCCTCCTTTATAGACTTCAAGTCATGGTTGGAAACCACCAATAGTCGATTAATAGTTTTCATCAATCGATTGATCCGCCAAAATTTTTATGTTGCTGAACTTTAATCACTCAATGACTTCTTCCAACTCAACATGAAGGACAATAGTCAGCTACTATACCATCGACTATTGTATCAATAATTGAGTGCCTGGATCAAATAAAAAAAATTATTTGTTGCAATAGTGACATCAATTGATTAATCATGCATCTGTATCAATCAATCGATGATGATCAGTCAAATTGATCAGCTAAGTTTTTGATATTCTATTTGCTCTAATATTATCATCAATTAGTTGATGAACCACAACAATCGATTGATCACACAACAAACTTGCCTGAAACTTCGAATTCATGATTTAGGGGTTCATTATTAGTATTCTATAGTAGTCACTGATACATTTATTACTAAGATTGAATTTTCACTTTATCTAGTATCTGATTAACCTCAACCTACATGACTTCCTTTGTCTAGTATCTAATCAACTTTGATATGTCAGGGCTTCATCATTGCCAAACATCCAGTCAACTTTAAACCATCGAGGCTTCACATGTCTAACATCTAGTCAATCTTGAATTCTTAGGATATCACCATTGCCAAACATCCAATCCTTTTTGACATGTTTGAACTTTTCTTTTCGTGCCTAACATCCAATCCTCCATAATCTATTAAGACTTTTACAACATGTCTAACATCCTTCCTCCATAACTTGTTAGGAATTTTACCATATGTCAAACATGTAGGGGGATCGGTGACCGGCTTGAAGGGGGGTTGGATAGACAGCGCCCCCAAATCGTTCGCTTCCTACGTTGTTAGCTTGCGCAGCGGAATAATACAAAAATAAACAAGCTAAACAAAATACAAGACAATAAATGCAAACCAAGCTATACGATCATTTACGTGGTTCAAAGATAAAGCTCCTACTCCATGACGTGTCCGTAAGGTGGACGATCCCTATCCGTCGGTGGATTACTCCCCGGAAGATCTCCAGCTAGCTCAAACCTCCTTGTGGGTGGAGAAACCTCACCACAAACTCACCAAGACCTCTTGGACACAAGGGAAACTCTTGAGCACTTGTAGACTACTAATTAAACCTTAACCAAGTCTAATTTCGTCAAAGATAACCAAGCATCCAAGCCTTGGTTATATAGGCCGCGGGTTGAAAACCCCGCCTACCAGTCGACTGCCAAAACATGCAGTCGACTGTCCTCTGTGGAAATTCGACTGTTGCATCCCAATGGCTCGATTCCACACTTACCGAGCGAACAGAGACATTCTGTTCGCTGCCAATCGACTGCCCCAGTCGACTGCACCAGTCGACTGCTAAAACATGCAGTCGACTGCTACAGTACTGCTACAGAAAAATCCTAAAACTAGGATTTTACTCCGAGTACAATCTCTCGTGCACTCGTACCCTCACCCTTATGACTCATTTGACGCTTCTTTGCAGCCTTGACATCTTGCCTTTAAGCCTACTTCCTTTGGCTCTCGTCCCTCGGATGCATTCAAGCCCGCAGCTCGTCCCAATGTCATCCTTCGCGTATGCCTCGAAGTCGCTTCCCTCGACCCTTGTCCTCGCTGCCTTGTCCACGGTCCCTCGGATGCTCCATCCTTCACCGGACCCGAAGTCATCAACCTGAGTCACATGTGTATCCTGCAGTCCTGCACAACTCAAGTACACATATCAAATACAAGGGTGAACCTAACTTAAACACTTTGCCCAAACACCAAAACACATGGTCGCACGGACCATTGGGATTGCTCGAACAATCTCCCCCTTTTTGATGTTTGGTAATACGTTTAAGTTAAGAAAAACAAATAGCAAATAAACATGCTAATAATGAAACAATGGACTTACGTTTCCAAGGCTACACACTTGGACTTACACCGCCGAATGGACTTACGTTGCCAAGGCTATACACTTGGACTTACACCGCTGAATGGACTTACGTTGCCAAGGCTATACACTTGGACTTACACCGCTGAAACACAAATGTAAACATGCATTGGAACCTATCCTAAGGCTCCCCCTACACCTAAGCTCCCCATTGAGATAGGATTTTACCATAAGGCTATTTAAGAACCTATCACAAGGCTCCCTCTACACAAAGGTACTTTCAGGTTTTCCCAACTAAACCTTACTTCTCTCCCTTTGCCTAACATCCAAAAAGTTCTCCAACAATATCCTAATTGTTGGCAACTTGTCATTCAAATTGACCCTAAACTCATGTATTAATCCCCCATGGATTTCATACATCTATACGAGCTGACCCGGTCAAAATCTAGTGTTGAAAACACTTTCAAACTGGTATCAGTCGACTGCAAGAAGTACCAGTCGACTTCCCCCATGAAAATGAGCTTACAGAGACATTCTGTGCTCATGAACAGTGTTACTAGTCGACTGGTAACTGTACCAGTCGACTGGAACACTATTTATGAAAAAATCAATCTTTTTCTGGCCAACTTCAAAAATGCGCCAGAAATTCCACAAACCTCCAAAAATCCCCAAATTTTGTGGAGTGGTCTATTATATCAATATCTACTTGGGAAAAATATATATATAATTATATCTATCACCAATCCCAAGATTAATACAAAACACAAAACTAGCTAAAAAGTTCAATTGAACCTTAACCTAAAGTCCTAGTTTTGGCTTCCTCTTGATGTATTTGCCCATACTAACCTACAATGCATCCCTAGCATTGGTTTATATGACATCTATACATCCACAACCAATTATCATGCTATATGACCCCAATGTCATATTTTCAAGCATGAAACACAACCCATGTGTGCCAATTCCCTAGGTTTGAGACTCAAGTCCGTCTCCAAACCACTTGGCACATTCCATGACCTAACCTAGACTCCCAAGTAAAATCCACTTGAGATCCATTGGCCATGGGTCCCAAATTGACTCTTTGAGCTCCCCCTAGAGCTCTTAGCCTTAGCCACCTCCCTAGGTGACTCATCCACAATGGCTAGGCCATTCCGGTGCACCTCCGGTAACACTTGGCCTACAAATCTAACTTTCTTAACCTTGGACACTTTATCCTTGGTTAATTTCTCCTTACCATTAAATGACTTTCCCTTTCCATTTATTGGCTTCTCCTTGCTATAGTCATATGCAACCCTAGCATAAGAGTTTCCCTTAGCTTTGGAGGACTCTCCCTTGCCATGATCATTTGCCACCCTAGCACATGATCTCTCATTAGCCTTGGAGGAACTAGATCGGTATCCCAAGCCCGATCTATCTGTTAGGATGTATACTAAAAGCCTAGCTTTTGGTATAAAACATTTATCTAGAAATAAGAATCACATTGGTCAAATGTCAACATTTATGATAAATGTAGTTGTTCAGTTAATTTATATTGTAGATAACATGGTGTGTGGTGTCACATACAGAAGATCATGTTATCAGTACCTTATAAATTATAAACAGTAGCTCACGACCATGATAGAAAGGAACAAACCATTGGAAGGTCGTGGTGTAATTAGGTGTTAGTTTATCTTAACTATATAATTATACTAGTACACTAAGAGTGTATTGAGTAGGACCATTAGAGGTCGTTTCTTTTATACTGACTTTATAAAGGAACAAAGACCTCAGTTATTATGGAAGTGTGTGCTCTTAATCCTAATATAATAACAAGTACATATATTTGATATTTATTTCTTTAATTTATTAATGGGTGAGATTTAGTTCGATGAATCAATAAGCCCGATAAGTTGGGAAATGATATCACTTATAGTGTGTGTTGTTGATTATAGAAGAAAACTGTGTCCTAGTAATCTAGGTTGAGAATGTCCCTAAGAGGAGCTCATAAGGATTGTCATGTTAAACCCTACAAGTGGACTTAGTCCGACATGATGATGAAGTTGAGTGGTACTACTCTTGGAGCTAGATATTAATTAAGTGAGTTGTCAGTAACTTACTTAATTAGTGGACATTTGTTATCTTAAACACAGGGAGACTAACACACTCATGATAAGAAGGAGCCCAAAATGTAATTTGGGATTGGTGCGGTAGTTCAATAATAGTTCTCTAGTGGAATGAATTATTATTGACAAAATTAAGTTGTGTGTTCGGGGCGAGCACGGGATGCTTAATTTTATCGGGAGACCAAAATCAATTCCTCCTCTCGGTCCCTATCGTAGCCTCTAGTATATAAAGATTTATACCCACCACATACCCACCTTCTTACCCATCCAATGGGGCCGGCCAAGCTAGCTTGGAACCCAAGCTAGGGCCGGCCAAGACCAAGTGGATGAGCCATGTAGGTGGCCGGCCAAAGCTTGGGTCCCAAGCTTAGGTGGCCGTCCACTAGAATATTAAAAAGGATTTTTATTAAAATTATTTCTTATGTGGATATCATGATTTTAAAAGAGAGTTTAAAAAATTAAAAATTTCCTTTTATAGCTTTCTACAAAAGATTAAGAGAAGAGATTAATCTCTTTCCTTATTTGTATTTTAAAAGGATGGTTTTAATTTTTGGTAAAAACTTTCCTAATTTGTAAATCATCTACATGTTTAAAAGAGAGTTTAAAATTTGAAATCTTTCCTTATTTGTTGATTAAAGGAGGATTTTAAATTTTAAAAAAATTTTCCTTTTTAACCATGTTCATGATTTAAAAGAGAGTTTAAAATTAAATATTTTCTTTTATAAGTTTCTACAAAAGATTAAGAAAAGATTTGATATCTTTCCTTATTTGTAAATTAAAAGAGTTTTTAATTTATAGAGATAACTTTATTTTTATCCACATGTTTAAAAGAAATATTTTAATTTATTAAATTTCCTTTTTATAAACCAATCATGAAGGAATAAAAATTATTGGACAAATTTTTTATAAATTTCCGGAAGCAAATAAGGAAGTTTTAATTTTTGTTTAAAATTTTATTTGCTTGGAGAATTTATATGGTGGCCGGCCATTACAAATTGAAAAGAAAAATTGTTTTTAATTAAATAAATTTTCCTTTTCAATGGCAAAAGAATTAAGGAAGTTTTTATTAAATCTTCCTTATTTGCCAAGACCAAGGATTATAAAAGAGGGGGTAGAGGAGGCTTCAAGGCTAAGGACTCTATTCTATTTTTCTCCCTCTTTTCCTTGGTGTGGTGGCCGGCCCTTCCCTTTCTCTTCTCTCCTCTTGTTGTGGCCGAAATCTATCATCTCTTGGAGCTTGGAGGATGTGGCCGGATCAAGGAAGGAGAAGAAGGAGAGAAAGCATGCATCCTTTGGAGCTTGGTTGGTGGAAAATTCTTCATCCTTTGGAAGTTCTTATGCTTGGCCGAAACTTGAAGGAAGAAGGAAAAAGGTGCCTAGGTGGTTCTCATCTCGGAAGATCGTTGCCCACACAACGTCCGAGGTTAGAAGAGGAATACAGTAGAAGATCAAGAGGTCTTTCTAAAAGGTATAACTAGTAATTTTTTCTTTCCGCATCATACTAGTTATTTTTGGAAATAATACTAAATACAAGAGGCATACGATTCTAGTGTTTCGAATTTGTTTTCGATATAGTGTTCTTTTGTTTTTCTTTTCCTTGTGATTTGATTGTTCTTTTCGATTGACCTAAAGTTATTTTAGAAAATTAAATATTAGCTTTCCTTAAAAGGTTTTGTCTAGTCGGTGGTGGTTGCTCCCATATCCAAGAAGGCCCTGTGCCTCGCCACGTCAGTACTGGGAACCAATTTTAGAAATTAATATTTAATGAAATTAACAACTTAGGTGATTTGGATCAAACGTGTTAAGTTCCGCAGGAGATCCGAGTCAAAACCTAAAAGAACAAATAGATTAAGTTTTGGATCAAACGTGTTAAGTTCCGCAGGCGATCCAAAATTTAATTTAAAAGAACACATGGTAGCTAGGAAAAGGTTCAGACCTTTGTACAAAATTTTTGTACAGTGGAACCTCTAGGTTTTTCGAGTAGCAACCAACACTATCATGGTTGGATCTTTGGCTACCCAACACCATATTTAATTCCTTAGATCCAACATTGAATCTCTTAAGGAATTATTCTAACTTATCAAGCTTTCCCCTTAAGGCTTGATTCTCCTTCTCTAGGTTCCTAACCCTAGAGTTAATTTGTCCAAATTGGACATTCCTAGACCTACCCTTTCTAGGCATATGTCTCCCCTTCTTGGGATTAATGCCTTGGGTCTTCTTAGGTCTACCATTTCTAGATTTTTCATGAATGGGTCTCCTAGGATTTTGATCTACAATTACCCTACTCCTATCATGATATTTGAAATCAAAATTTTGCATGGGCATATAATGATTAACATTATTTTTCCTAACATGCATGGGAACATAAGAGTTTGAATTTGAATTACACTTCAAATTAGGGTATACCTCCCTTACCCTTGAAGCTCCCCCTTGATTTGAGCTCCTCTTCTTCTTCTCCCACTTCTTTAGATGCTCCAACCTCTTGAACTCTCCCTTCCTTGAGCATCTTGTGTGGTAGTGTCCAAGTTCTCCACACGTGAAGCATCTAATCTTCTCCTTCTTCTTCCTACAACTCAAATTAGATTCTAAAGAGATTGAATTGAGTTTAGGAGATACCTCTTTCTTACCCATAGGACATCTACTCTTGTAGTGTCCCTTCTCATTGCACCCGAAACAAATGATGTGATCTTTTGACTTTACTTCGGTAGAGGTGCTTGCTAGATTGACCACTTCCAATACCTCTTCTTCTTCTTCACTTGCCTTGGAATTTTCTTTAATTCTTGAGGATATAGATGCTATATCTTCCTCATCCACACTTGTGGATGACCTTTCTTCATCCTTTTCCTCAAATGTGACCAAATTTACTTCCTCTTCTTCTTTTGATGTTGAATTGGTCTCCACATCTGATTGGTCCTTCTTCTCCTCTTGGACCACTTTATCACTTTCTTCGGATTTTTTTTCTTCTTCTTGTATAGGCAAAAATTCCTCCCATGGTAATTTCTTCACTTTACTCCACAATTCATGGGCGTTCTCATATTTACCTACACCACTTATCACATTAGGAGGCAATAAATCAATTAAAATTGCTATTACCTTTGAGTTTGCCTCCGATCGTGAGGTTTGCTCCTCCGTCCAATGTTGTGTTCGGAGTTTCTTTCCTTTCTTGTTCTTTGGGACTTTGAATGGCTCCTTTACCACCATCATGGTGTCCCAATCCGTGTTGAAGAAGATCTCCATCTTCATCATCCAATAGGTGATGTCCCCAAGGCTTCCTCCTTCAAACTTTGGAGGTTCAATCAAGCCGGTCATCTTTTGCCT
This sequence comes from Zingiber officinale, assembly GCF_018446385.1. Classification (NCBI taxonomy): domain Eukaryota; kingdom Viridiplantae; phylum Streptophyta; class Magnoliopsida; order Zingiberales; family Zingiberaceae; genus Zingiber; species Zingiber officinale. Next base: position 140,920,800 of record NC_055994.1, read on the forward strand.
CCTTGGCGGTTAGTCCAATAGAGAGAGTCCTCGCTTTGATACCACTTGTAGGGGATCGGTGACCGGCTTGAAGGGGGGTCAGATAGACGACACCTCCAAATCGTTCGCTTCCTACGTTGTTAGCTTGCGCAGCGAAATAATACAAAAATAAACAAGCTAAACAAAATACAAGACAAGAAATGCAAACCAAGCTACACGATCATTTACGTGGTTCGGAGATAAAGCTCCTACTCCACAGCGTGTCCGTAAGGTGGACGATCCCTATCCGTCGGTGGATTACTCCCCGGAAGATCTCCGGCTAGCTCAAACCTCCTTGTGGGTGGAGAAACCTCACCACAAACTCACCAAGACCTCTTGGACACAAAGGAAACTCTTGAGCACTTGTAAACTACTAATTAGACCTTAACCAAGTCTAATTTTGTCAGAGATAACCAAGCTTCCAAGCCTTGGTTATATAGGTCGTGGGTTGAAAACCCCGCCTACCAGTCGACTGCCAAAACATGCAGTCGACTGCCCTCTGTGGAAATTCGACCGTTATATCCCAACGACTCGATTCCACACTAATCGAGCGAACAGAGACATTCTGTTCGCTGCCAGTCGACTGCCCCAGTCGACTGCTAAAACATGCAGTCGACTACTACAGTACTGCTACAGTAGCGCTATAGTACTGCTACAGTAAAACCCTAAAACTAGGATTTTACTCCGAGTACAATCTCTCATGCACTCGTACCCTCACCCTTATGACTCATTTGACGCTTCATTTGCAACTTTAACCTCTTGCCTTCAAGCCTACTTCCTTTGGCTCTCGTCCCTCAGATGCATTCAAGCCCGCGACTCGTCCCCAATGCCATCCTTCGCGTATGCCTCGAAGTCGCTTCCCTCGACCCTTGTCCTCGCTGCCTTGTCCACAGTCCCTCGGATGCTCCATCCTTCACCGGACCCGAAGCCATCAACTTGAGTCACATGTGTATCCTGCAGTCCTGCACAACTCAAGTACACATATCAAATACAAGGGTGAATCTAACTTAAACACTTTGCCCAAACACCAAAACACATGGTCGCACGGACTATTGGGATTGCTCCAACATAACATCCAATCCTCCATAACCTATTAGGACTTCCACAATTGCTAAGTGTTCAGTTAAGCTAAACTCATTTAGACTTCACGTCTCATGTCAACTCCTTATTACACTTTCAACTACCAAATATCCAATCAATTATGATCCGCTTGAACTTCTTCACTGTGAAATATTCGATCAACCTTGACCTCTTAACTTTTCACCCTCACATCAAACAAATTACTTAAACATGGAAACTCAATTCGAGCTTGATCAATCTTGTTAAGAGATTAAATATTGCTCCAATAGTTTCTACCAAAGTTATCATACCATCTCACTTGGGTTAGCTAGATGAGCCATGAAATCCCAACTTTAATTAAAAGATAGAAAGATATTTTTTTTAATATCCAACTGTTACTAACTAGAATGGACATAATAAGCTTACACGTGTGCCATCTTTACAATATTTACTCTCATTAGGGAATTAAGAATTTTAAGAATTAAAAAAGTTTTTAACATATTAATTTCTCCACTTTTCTTTAAAACTTGACTCAATTTGAACCTTGTAGCTATAGGTCATAGAGGCCTTCCATGTTCAACGTCTTCCACTATTTCATATTTTAATCTCCTCCACTACCTACTACCAAGATTTTTCATATAATTTAAAGATGCCCCTCAATTTGCCGGACTACATCAATGAGAGAACAACCTTAATGATGCAGGAGCATCCAAGGACATAATCATCTTATATCATCCAATACGGTTATATTCTCCTTCGAGCTATTACGAGAAGAAAATGAGACTACCAACCTTCCTTTTGGATCTAGAAGAAGGATGATCGAGGTTACTTACAAGAAAGATGATGGGTTCGTGGTCTCCTGATATAGTTGCACTCTATTTGGAGTCTGGACGAGATGAAATCAGCTAATTAGGTTGTCAAAACTCTAGATATGGTCTTTTGACTTTTCCTTTATTTATTTCAAATGTTTAGAATTAGTTTTCTTTTCTAAAAATTAATATAGATTTTATCTCTTTCTTTTTTTAGGATTAATTTTCTTTTTTTAAAGTTAGTTTAGATTTTATCTTTTTTTAAAGATTAGTTATTTTTATTTTATTTTTTTTCTGTTACGACTTTTTCTTATTTTTTAGATTATTTAAACAAGGTCAAAGATTAGGGCTCATGTAAATGAGGAGATGGTTAATGTTGAGTTTAGTTTTGATTTGAATAAATAAATTATTTTTGTTTAAATCTAGAGGCGACTACTCTTTATTTACGAATTATCTTCCTATGTCTTTCTCTGCAAACTTCTAATTCAAACATCACATCCGAAGTTCTTTCCCTTGCGTTAGTTGGTATCAGAGCTCATTAACATCCAATGGAGGATTATCATGGATATGATCATGGTCATGAGAGATATGTTCCAGTTGAGGAAGCCTCACACAGTAGTCGTAGCACTTTAGACAAGACTAATATCTATAGAGACAAGTTATTTTGATATTGAATCAATTTGTTTCCCTTAAGTCACATTACGATTGCATGTTAATCCCTCTAAAACTTCACACCCCAGAATAATTTATATTCTGCTCGATATCAGTTGGTATCATAGCCTTAGATCCATGGATGATCATCGTAGTCGAGGTCGTGGTCGTGAAAGACAGGTTACGGCTGAGTAAGTCTCACACGAGGATCGAAGCATATCCTACGAGCTCATCAAAAATCTACAGAGACAAGTCATGGAGTTATCCCAGCATCTAGCGGTACAAGATCTTGAATATAGTAAGTGCATGGTTGAGATCATGATAGACAGGTTTTGGATGAGAAAGTCTCATACCATGATCATAGTGCTCGAGATCTTAAAGGTCTTAAGTTATTTTATTTTAATTTGAATAAATTTTTTCTTGAGGAAGATATGGATGATAAGATTGAAATTGTCGATGATCCAATTTACGACGAAGACATTGGTGATGATGACAAGTCCCGTTGACCGCCCGTAGACTCTGCTAACATAAAACTAGAAGCGAACTCCTCCAATGCTAACATAAGAATTTACTTGGTATCCACCTCAAGAAGAGGTGACTAATCCAAGGATTCACATATAAGTATATTCACTAAGAAATATACTCTTTCTAAGAACAATCAGGAGGTGGAAAAACCTCGTACAACACAAGAACAAGAATACAACTCTAAACAAGAGGTAAATGTAAGAATACAACTCAAAACCTCTTCTTGCTCGATCTCTTGTTGCTTGTGAATGCCTCTTGTAAGCTTGGCGGTGTAGCAACACTTTAGCCCTAAGCTTCCAAGAACTGGCGGTGGAGACCTGTGAGTAGTTGCGGAGAAGAGATGTTGTATTTGAACTCACCAATGACTTTATCTCTGAGCGATCTAGGGCTCCCAATTGATTGGGCTTATTCCCAATCGATTGGGCTTACTCCCAATTGATTGCCACATGAGATTCAAGCCATCCCAGCCGTCCAAAGCTCGCAATCTGCGTAACGATCATATCCCTAATCGATTGGATGATCGATTAGGATAACTGGATCGATTAACTAATCGATCCAAATGTCTTCTGTGCTCTCGCAAAAGACCCCAGAATCGATTTGTTAGGACCCTCGGCGGTCGGCTAGAGGGGGGCGAATAACCCATGCACAAATTAAACAAAAATACCTTCCTCAAACTTATAACTTAATATAACACTTACATAAATAAAATAAGAAATAAACTGAAAAGAAAGAGACACAGTGAATTACTTGGTTACAACAGGAGAGATTGTTAATCCAAGGCGAAAAGCGTACTAACAAAATATCCTCTGGGTGGAGAAGCCTCTTACAGCATTCAAAGCTCACAACACAAACCTAAACTCTAACAAACTCAAGCACAAGTGTTGTTTCAAACTATTATGCGTTATTGTAAAATTTTGGGAGCAAGGCTGCTTATATAGCCTTGCTCGGGCGTCTGGAAGGGTTTCAGGCACCTGGAGTGGGATAGAACTCTATCCCTGATGTGTCAGTCAAAGTCCACGTCGATCTTGATAAAAATTAGGTTCCGAGCGCCCCGAAGGGAAAAGTCAACATTTTATTGACTTTCTCTCCAGTCCTCCAGCTTTGGCTCTGCTTGCTTCGATCTAGGTCTTCCGCTCCGACTCCACTCGCTTGGGTGATTTCGACCATCCGGAATAGGGCTCACCCGAATCCAACTTTCGGACTTCTCCTCGAGCAAGCTTCCGCTCGGGCTTCTCGTCCCTCGGAAATGCCACACACCTCTTTCTCGTCCGCCCGCGTACTCTTCCGCAGTACCTCGTCCCTAAGATGCACCGAGGTCGTCGGCCCTCTTCCGTGTCGTCCTTCTCGCTAGCTGTGTCATTTGCTCGACATCCTGTGCTCCTAAGTTCCTGCACACTTAGACACAGGATTAAACACAACAGGACCTAACCTAACTTGTTTGATCACATCAAAATTGTTGGGACCGAAAAGTAGCTAGAGGGGGGGTGAATAGCTCGTCGCGTGCTTGTGGTCGACGTTGCTTGTTTCTTCAAAGATGAGCAGCGGAAAATACAAGAAACAAAACATACAACGCTAAAAATGATGGTTTACTTGGTATCCACCTCACAAGAGGTGACTAGTCCAAGGATCCACACCTACTCACGCACCCTCCACTATGAATAACACTCTTTTATGGTAACTACTAAACGCGGAGAAGCCCTACAAGTTCACACTACAAGAAGCAAGGGAAAGGATACAAAATACAAGCACAAAGCTTACAATGAGTACAAGAAAACCCTAACCCTAGCTTTCTTCCTCTTGCTGTAGCGCCGCCTCTTGACTTGGGAGAACTCCAAGAACCTTCAAGAACTGGCGGTGAGAACCCTGTGGAGATTTGTGTAGTCGCTGGTGAGGATGGGAAGATGTATCTGTAAGTTCTGCGAAAAAGCTCTCTCAAGGAATCGAGCGCCTGCAGCCTTTATCGACGCCAACGGTCGGATCCCGATCGATTGGAATGCTCCCAATCGATCGGGGAGGTTTTGGATCGATCGGTGGATCGATCCAGAGCGTCTCTGTGCTCTAGAAATTCGCCTGGATCGATCAGCTGATCGATCCAGGGCTTATCGCGACAAAACGCGCCACCCTGATCGATCCACTGATCGATCGGGGTCTCTGGATCGATCACCTGATCGATCCAAAGGCATTCTGTGCTCGCGACATTTCTTCCCAATCGATCAGCTGATCGGTTGGGAGGAGCTCTGTTGCAGGGACTCACCCGATCGATCGGCTGATCGATTGGGAAGCATCCAATCGATCAACTGATCGATCCAGATGCTGGTTTTTGCCTAAAACCAAGTCCCAAAGCCCCCAAACCAACATCCGGTCAATCCTTGACCTGTTGGAACATCATGCCTAGCATCCGGTCACCCTTGACCTGCTAGGACTCCCTCACCAAGTGTCCGGTCAATCCCTTTGACCCACTTGGACTTTTCCCCCGTGTCTGGCTTCACTCACCAGGACTTCCATTCTGCCTAACTTCACTCACTAGGACTTCTCTTCTGCCTGGCTTCACTCACCAGGACTTTCACCTAGCTTCACTCACTAGGATTTTCTCCTGCCTAGCTTCACTCACTAGGTCTTTCACCTGGCTTCACTCACCAGGATTTCCCTTCTGCCTAATATCCTAGTTAGGACTTCCCAGTCAAGTATCCGGTCAATCTTGACCTACTCGACTCTTCTTCAACCAACCTGATCAGACCCTGATCAGAGGGGAATTACACCAAACAATCTCCCCAAATACACAACTACATTGTCAAACATCGAAACCCAAAACAAGACTCAAACTTGGTCAACCAGGTCAACCTTGACCTGAGGGATATTGCACCAACAAAAATAACCTTGGGGGTACCAACACGATTAACTAATCGATTCCAACTATCTCGCGTCGTCACGAGAAAACCAGCTCTAATCGATCAACTGATCGATTGGAGTGGCCCAATCAATTAACTGATCGATTGAGAAATCTTTTGTGCTCATGAGATTTACTCTCGATCGATCACCTGATTAATTGAGCTCCACACATCAAAAAGTACTGCCCAATCGATCCACTGATAGATTGGATTCTGGCTCAATCGATCACCTGATCAATTGATCAACCCAAATTTCGTTAACTCAAGTCTAAGATTCTCAATCCCAACATCCGGTCAACTGTGACTTATTAGAACTCCCTTATGCCTAGCATCTTGTCAATCTTGACATTCTGGGACTTCGTCACCAAGTATTCGGTCAATCCTTTGACCCACTTAGACTTTTCTCCCTGTGCCAAGTGTCCAGTCAACCTTGACCCATTTAGACTTACCATCTTGTGTCAAGTGTCTGGTCCTCTATTATCCACTTGAACTTTCAAACACCAAGTGTCCGGTCAACCTTGACCCACTTGAATTTCCACATGTCTGGCTTCACTCACTAGGACTTTTCACCACCTGACTTCACTCATTAGGATTTTCCTCTGCCTAGCTTCACTCACTAGGGTTTTTCACCTGGCTTCACTCACTAGGACTTTTCTCACTGCATAGTTTCACTCACTAGGACTTTCCAACTACCTAGCTTCACTCACCAGGACTTCCATCTGCCTAACTTCACTTATTAAGATTTTTCACCACCTAACTTCACTCATCAGGATTTTCCTCTGTCTAACTTCACTCACTAGGGATTTTCACATGGCTTCACTCACCAGAACTTTTCTCGCTGCATAGTTTCACTCACTAGGACTTTCCAACTGTCTAGCTTTACTCACCAGGACTTCCACTTGTATAACTTCACTCACTAGAATTTTTCACCACCTGACTTCACTCATCAAGATTTTTCTCTACCTAGCTTCACTCACTAAGGTTTTTCACTTAGCTTCACTCACTAAGGCTTTTCACTTAGCTTCACTCATCAGGACTTTTCTCACTACATAGCTTCACTTACTAGGACTTTCCAACAATCTAACTTCACTTACCAGGACTTCCATCTACCTAGCTTCACTCACTAGGATTTTTCACCTTACTTCACTCACCAAGACTTTTCATCTGCCTATCTTCACTCACTAGAGCTTTTCATCTGCCCGGCTTCACTCATCAGGACTTTCTCACTGCTCAACTTCACTCACCGGGACTTCCCAATCTACCTGTCTTCACTCATCAAGATTTTCACATCAAGTGTCTTGACAACACTAATCCACTTAGATTTTCTTCTTCTTCCAACTTTTCCATTGGTCTTGCTCTTACCTAAACTCCAGCTAGGACTTTCCAGTCAAGTATCCGGTCAATTTTGACCTACTTGACTCTTCTGGTCAACCTTTAACTGTCAATATCATATATGGATAATTGCACCTGCAATCTCCATATATTATCAAACATCAAAACTCAAACATCAAGACTCAAGCTCGAGCTAACTCAAACTTAGTTAACTTGGTTAACCTTGACTTAGGAGAAATTGCACCAACAATTCTCTCATGGACTATTATTATCTCAAGCTACTCTCATGTTAGGAAGAAGATTCTATTAGTCCTTAACGATGCATGGAATGAAGTCGAGGAGTTGAGAAAGTCGTGTACGACATTCATGTATACTGCTGCAGGAAGCAAGGTCATAGTGACAACTCAGAGCATGAGCATTGCTAACAAAATTGGTACAGTGGAGGCGATTATTCTTGGTGGTTTAGATGAAGTATTCTTTGGGGAGCTATTCAAGCAATGTGCATTTGGTTCTTCCAAACCCGAGGAGCACGCAGAACTTGTGGGCATCTGGAGAAGTATAGCTTGGAAGTTGAAGGGCTTGCCACTAGCAACGAAAACAATGGGAAACTTGTTAGGACCCAACTTGAACCCACACCACTGGAGAAGTATACTGAAAAGCGAGGAATGAGAATTACAACAGAATAAAAATGATATTATTCCAGCCCTACAATTGAGCTATCAATATCTTAGTGCACCTGCCAAGTGGTGTTTTGCCTCTGTGCTCTCTTTCAAAAGGATTACATGTTTTTTTAAATTGAATTAACAAGAATTTGGATGGATGAAGGATTCAATGTAGCTCAAGAAAATCAGAGGATGGGAGATGTAACAAAAATGCAACGGCTGATAATAGATTTTATCAATTTGATATGAGACGATCTTCCTCCTATGTTACCACCTGATATAATTATAAACTTGAGAATGAGTTCTTTTCAACCCGGGGCATCTTATGCAGGAGTATCCAGGGACACAATCATCTTATGTCAACTAACATGGCTATGTTCCCCTTTTAGCTATTATGAGAAGAAAATGAGGCTACCAACCTCCCTTTTGAATCTAGAAGAATGACGATCGAGGCTACTTGCAAGGAAGATGATGAGTTCATGGCCTCCTGACGTGGTTGCACTCTATTTGGAGTCCAGACGAGATGAAATCGGCTAACTAAGTCGTCAAAACTCTAAATATGGTCTTTTGACTTTTCCTTTATTTGTTTCAAATTTTTAGAATTAGTTTTTTTTAAAAAAAATAATATAATTTTATCTTTTTTTAGGATTAATTTTCTTTTTTAAAGTTAGTTTAGATTTTATCTTTTTTTTTAATATTAGTTCTTTTTATTTATTTTTTTCTGTTGCGACTTTTTTGTTATGACTTTTTTTTAAAAAAAAATAGGTTATATAAACAAGGGTTAAGGCTCTTGTAAATAAGGAGATGATTAATGTTGAGTTTGGTTTTGATTTGAATAAATAAATTATTTTTGTTTAAAGTTAGAGGCAACTACTCTTTGTTTATAAATTATCTTCCTATGTCTTTCTTTATAAACCTCTAATTCAAACGTCGCACCCGGCCGGAGTTCCTTCCCCTGTATCAGTTGGGGCATCAGTTGGTATCATAGCTCATTAAGATTCAATGGAGGGTACATGATCATGGTCGTGAAAGACAGGTTTCGGTTGAGGAAGTCTTACACCGTGTTCTTAGCACCTAAGACGAGATTCAATATCTACAGAGACAAGTTATTTTCATATTGAATCAATTGGTTTCGCTTAAACCACGATGCGACTACATATCTTTTATTCTTTTATTCCCTCTCTTGTTTTCTTGAGAAGGTTTTTAAACCTAGCTCAGGCTACTTCTTATTTCAATATTTCTCTCTTATTTTCTCGTAATCCCTCTGAAACTTCACATCCTAGAATAATCTATATATTCTACTTGGCGTCAATTAACTTCTAAAGTAATTTCATCCATATGTCTATGTTATAGAGGGTCAACCTCTATGTCATGGATAGTAATGATTAGGCCATCAACCCTAACTTCGAATCCTATAATCAAACTATTCAACATGAGTGAGCTTTCCCACTACACCGTAGATCACGGATAAAAGGTGTTTTTGCAAGGATTCAAATCATTATTTCTAAGTCACTCCATCGCCAATTCTTGGACGATTCGAGGTGAAGTTTTGCTGCACTTCCGAGTCTACAAGAGGCGTTTCCAAAAAAAAAGAAAGCAAGAAAGATTCTCATTGTATTTATGTATTCATTTCGTTGTTCTTGTTGTATTTTTCTTGTTGTGAGCTTATACGAGGTTTTTCTACCTCCGTATTATCTCCGAGAATAAGTTATTTTCATAGTGGACTGTGTTTAATGTGAATTCTTAGATTACTCACCTCAATGAAGTGGATACTAAGTAAATTCGGGCGTTAGCATTGCTTCGAGTTTTTCGACTGTAACAAATCAACAAGACGAAGCGATTAGAGCTAATCACCCTCCTCTAGCTCCCGTAGTATCCTAACACTTTCTACCAAAGTTGTCATACCATCTCACTTGGGTTAGCTACAAGAGCCATGAAATCCCAACTTGAATTAAAAGATAGAATTTTTTTAAAATATGCAACCGTTACTAACTAGTATGGACATAATAAGCTTGCTCGTGTGCCATCTTTACAATTATATATTTACTCTCATTAGGAAATTAAGAATTTCAAGGATCAATTAAGTTTTTAACATATTAACTTCTCCACTTTTCTTTAAAACTTGACTCAATTGAACCTTGTAGCTATAGGTCTTACAGACCTCCATGTTCAACTCCTTCCACTATTTCAAATCTTAATCTCCTCCACTGCCTACTACCTTGCTTTTTCATATAATTTAAAGATGCCCCTCAATTTGCTCGACTACGTTAATGAGAGAACAACATTAACTTCTAAAGTAATTTCATCCATATATCTATCTACATTATAGAGGGTCAACCTCCATGTCATGGATAGTAATGATTAGGCCATCAACCCTAATTACTTTGAATCCCATAATCAAATTATTCGACATGAGTGAGTTTTCCCACTACACACATCTAATGTTAAAATTTTACCCTAGTCAATAGGATGAAGCCTCTAAAATCACACCTACAAAAACTAAGGTTCTATTAAATTGGAAAGGTCAACCCCCTCTAGCACAAGTTGATCTCCTCGAGGAATTAAGATCAACTTCATTGTTGGAGATCATATATACCACGTGAACTTCCTCTTCCAATTAAGGATTTAGATCATTTGACAATCTAGAGAAGAATATTTCCAAGGTGAAGGTGGTCAAGATCACACAGAATATAATCTCCTACCAAATGCCTTACGTCTCCACAAAAAGTGGCCTTTATAATTGTTTTACCAAACCCAAACCGAAGACGCGAGCTCCAATCCAAATGAGAACGAGTCTTAAAAAGGTACAATCTAGCTACCTTCCAAACTTGGTCACGAAGCTCCATAGCCTACCTTACAATATTGATCTAATTATCTTTTACTACTCACTTTTATAAAAACCTATTGACAAATAAAAACTTATCCACGTGCACAGAATTAAGCTGCTCCACTTAGTTAAATATACAAATTAATCGAAAAAGTTTTGATTTAACCTTTAGCCATTCCATTAAGCTCCAAATCAACTAATTAAATGAAAAATATATTCAGGATCAAATGTTAGCTTAGATTTTAAGCACGCACTGCACTGCGCTGCACTGCACTTGCAGTTGCTTTTGCAAAGCGAATCATTCCTTGGTTGTTTTAAATATTGCAAATTCCAATCTTTTCCTGCAAGCTTGGCAAACCCTACGCTAGCTTTCATGGCCTAGTGAATAATATAATTAACCTATTACAGCTCGATAAAAACACATTAGTTCTTGTTTAAATTAATTACATTATAGAGTAATTATATGTTTGCATTATGCAGTAATTGATGAATATAAAAATCTTCCCTGCCTCTTATTCAGATCCTCAGATCATACCTAACCCGTCCCTTTCAATGTAATTATGATGCCAATTAATGATCTTTGCTGACTAATTAATCTGAAACTATTATTTTAAAAGGCCCAAATCCATTGGATTGCCAAAAAAATGTGAATTGGGCATTCATCATGCAATTAGTCAATGACTCATTACTTCATTATGATTTGTTCAATAATTAATTAGCCAACGTATGTGAAGCAATCAATGGCTCGAAACTTTTCCAAAGCACTAAGATTTTATTTATGGTATATAATCCATAGGTCCATCATGCCTCTTTCAGTTCCTACTTTGCCTTTCCATCTTCGAAATTGCTGTCTCCCTCCCCTCTGTATTAAAATATTTACATGCACCTTTAGCAATTACAATTTTAATATCAGAATATTCTTATAATATATTAATTGATTTTTTTTTTCTTGTGAAAGAAAGTTTGCTAGCTATTAGTAATTAAGAAAATGACGTTTCTGCTAGTACCGTAGGATGTTGTTTTTTGTTTTGGAGTATTGTCGACTAAGATGAAAAGTATTTAGACATGGAAGTTCACGTAACTTTGCATGTCCCAACATTGTCTAAGCAAAGTATTGAAAGAATGATTGAGTTATTATCTTAGTGAAGAATGTGTATAAATGAGGTGGATTAATTAATTAAGTCAAATCCAATTCATTGAGGATCAAAGTAAAATGAATACAAGATTAATTAAGTATAATCCCCTTTCTTAAATACTCAACCTTAAATTAGAGAAACTATAAGTATCTTTAGTTAGAATTAGATATTTTCATATAATTAATTCCAAATTAGAAGACACACGTGCCTTGAGATCGATGATATTCACAAACTTTGAAATTATAAGATATCTAGAATATGCCCATGAATTTCGATCAATGACTAGGTTCAATTTGAAGAATGATCTACACATCTTACAAAATGATGTGATAACCTCTAAAAGATCATCACATGATGCCTGTGAGTGCTTTGATTCATACAATTATTCTTATTAACAATCTCATTAAGCTCTATCCAAACGGTCGTGTTTCATATTGAAGCAACAAATCTCAAATAGATTGGTGAGGATGCAGCTCACTAATGCGTTTCAGTGAGACTGAGGGTACTTAAACTTATGACCTTTTCATCTTCCTGCCTTCAGGATATCAAAAAAATATAACAGTTAATTGCATGATCGCTTGAAATTTTATATTCTCTCATAATTCACTAAATTTCTATAACTTTGCATGATCGATCACAGGGAAAGATCGAATGGCCTTGGAACAGAGGCAGTAGAATGGTGAAACTGTTTCCTACGGACACAAATGATCGACTATCACTACTGTTGTATTAGAACAAATATTAAAACGGCAAAAAAAACTATAGAAATTCAGCATGCATGGGAAGCATAGCAGACTCTCTGAACAAAAAGGACAAAAGCTAAAACATTCCTAAATTAATTGCCTTCTCACAGAGTGTGAAGAACAAAACAAAAATAATTCATTCTCCATCATCTGCTACGAATTGAAACCTGATAAATCATAATTCGAATCGACTAATTAAGCAATCCTGATATGATGGTAAAAGGTGCTTATCAAGTATAAGTTAAAGGTAGGATTAACCGTCGACGTAGAGGTTAAAATTAAGATGATCAACGTTAGAAAAGCAACGAGCCTACCAAAGTCATGGCCGAGCGGAAGTCGAGTCAACTGCCGATCGGCTAGGTGGCTTATATGAATGGATTGCTTGTCCGGCCAAGGTCACTACGGAAAAAAAAATCAGATGCTCACAACTAACCAAATGAATGCTAGGCCGATCCGACATTAGATGCTCGCAATTGACCAAGTGAAATTATACCGATCGGAGCGCATGTCCGGTCAGATAAGAAATAATCTAATCTACCGAATCGAGGTACTACGGAAAAAAAACGGCTGAGATCGATTGGGTGGGGAATTCCGGCCGAGCGGCTCCCCAGCTCAGCCAAGCAATGGGACCCCTCCCATATCTCATAATATCCCTCTGGGAGATAATGCGGCTGACAACAGAGCATAGTCAACATATAAATCGCACGACGAAAATTTCTACTGTCATATCCGAGATTTGCATGCTCTGTTAAAATATGATGTTAGAGATACTTTTCGATAGGTCTTTTAATAGGACAATTAAGAAAATGTGTCCGCATCTTGAGAAACGTGTACGTCGTCTATTGTAACATTATATAAAAGGGGTTCATATACTGATGGAGGTATGTGATACATGTTATTTGTGTTTGTGCTCTCATTGCTACTAGATTACTTTGTCGTCTTTCTACTGTTCCAGTGACGATTTAAATGTCGGAATGTCAATGCTGAGGACCCCTTTTCTAACTCGTACTGACGTTTCTTATGTTACATATCAGAACAGAACCTTCACACGATCAACCGAGGAGCCACATCCCAACTAGTCCTCTTCACTATTTTCGGACAGATCAAATTCCATATCTTGCCTCGAGATGGGATTTGGGTGATCACTATTAAGTGGGAAAAGGATCAGAGTTAATTGCGACGATCAGTTTTCAAAATTCCACAATCTCATGCGCGATGTCGGCACTGAAGACATTCCATCCACATCGAAAGAAGATGTTATGTAGGATTATTTAGGCCTTAAAATCATGCAAAAGAACAAGCAGGGGACCGCCACAAATACATGCAAAATTAAACGCCCTGTTAATCCACCACAAACCTCTGTTCTTGTTCAAATCTTGCATAGCGAGGCTCCAGTTACTCTCCCACCACAAGGCTCATATAAAAAAATGCTCCTGCGTTGACAGAGGAGTTTAAATAAACTGAACACTTATATCTTATATTTCTATCAAGAAATATAAAGATTTTACTACATGATCTTATCATAATGGTCATTCCGCGCGCATTCCAAGTTGCAACCAAACGCACGAATTTAAACTTCAAATATGTAACTTGGAAACTACAAATCATAATCTCTCTCAAGTGCTTCATTCCCTTTCCAATCCCATAACCAAAACTCTCACCGTGAAAGAAACATAATGAAATTTCTTCAGTTTCATATTGGTTCTCTGTTTTCAGACAACTGGCTCGCTAGAAGATATCAGATTCTAGAACTACTACTAGAATTTATGAGATGAGGGGGCCAGGTGAATGTTTAAATTTCCAAGCTTTGGACCCTAGCTGCAACTTGTCTAAGAGAAGATGCAAAGGGTCATGATCATGAACAAATTCCAAATGAAAAAACACGTAATGCACTGTCCTCTTCTGAACCATTCTCTACGCCAAATTATGTACGCTAGCTGCATGATTCGAGCGAGTAACGCTTGGACGTGATATTGTTTTGGCATTTGTTAACAACTCGCAGAACTCGATTATTTCATAATTAGCGATCAAAATTAGAGTTATGGAATTAGGGCTGTCCTGTAATTAAAGGACGATGAGCTTGGACAAAACCGACGACTTCCAGTGGGATCAAGCGAAGACTTGAACTCTATATAAACCTTGGCAAGCAAGCTGCTTTATTATCTATCTATCATCTCGTTGGGGGACCGAGTGAGATATATAAGGCATGGCCAAGTGTCTCGTGGCCGCTCTGGCGCTACTACTCGTAGCCAACTGCGCTCTTTTCCTCCCTTCGCTCGCTTGCCCGTACTGCCCGACCCCAACAACTCCGCCGCCGCCAGCACCCAAGGTACTACCGCCGCCAACAGTACCCAAGCTGCCGCCGCCAACACCGAAGTTGCCGCCGCCGTCACCCAAGCTGCCGCCGCCGTCACCGAAGCAGCCGCCGTCGGCCGGGGCGTGCCCCATCAACGCACTGAAGCTGGACGCGTGCGTGAACTTGTTGGGCGGGCTGGTGCACGCTGTCATCGGGCAAAACGAGAAGAGCACGTGCTGCCCGGTGAT
This sequence comes from Zingiber officinale, assembly GCF_018446385.1. NCBI lineage: Eukaryota > Viridiplantae > Streptophyta > Magnoliopsida > Zingiberales > Zingiberaceae > Zingiber > Zingiber officinale. The sequence continues at coordinate 140,935,994 of NC_055994.1, forward strand.
TTCGGGGCTCGCCGACCTGGACGCGGCGCTCTGCTTCTGCACCATCATCAAGGCCAAGGCGCTCAACATCAACGTGTTGCTTCCCATCGCCATCGAGCTCCTCGTTGACTGTGGAAAGCACGTGCCCTCAGACTACAAATGCCCTGCTTAACCTACTCATCTGTCGATCTCCGACAGTGTTAAGCTTGTTGTATCAATCAATATGTGTGTGGTCGATTAATATCGTGTGTAAGATCCTTAATAAGTGTAGCCTGGCTATCACAAATGTGGCACATATATATAGTTGCTATATATGGTTAAATGTCGTACGTTGAAATATTTTCCTTAGTTTTACAAAGCATGTTTTCCAACAACACAGGAATGCTTGATATATAGTCTTACAATGCAATATACAAAACAAAAGATGAAATACTGATAAAGTTATGAACAATGGTGCATGGCTGGGACGATGAGTCTTGAACAATAACCAAATTAATGTTGGTTCCACGCTTGTGTAGTAGATGGTTGACTAGTGCACAAGAGAAACCTTGATTAATTAATGCACAAGGTCAGATAATATTTTAAAATAAGATCCAAGAATTAAGTCCTTGAAACATTCAAATTCAATCATTTATTTTTGAGGGTCTATAAAAAACCATGCATAATCTGCATTGCATAAAACAAACATTTTGATATACAGACTCTGCTGTCATAGTCTGTTTCCCATTTTTTTTCAAGATGAAATTGAATGAGGGTGAAAATTATAATTATTTATATAATAGTCTTTATCAGATACTCACCTTCACATACACTAGCTGTACCGGCCGTTGTTAAACCATTAATTTTGGATTCATTTTATCAAATTTTTCATTCAGAAATATATTCTTGTCCTCGTGCAATAAAAAGTCAATGCAATTTTATGTATTCATTAAATGCTATGCAATAAAAAGTCAATGCAATATTTCCATATGGTTTCATGCGCTCAGTAGGCTACGGCGGCGAGTCTTCAGTAATTTATCTAAATATTCATAGTTTAAATCCCAGCTGCCGGATAGTTTTTTTAATCAGATAAAAAATTTGGGACATTGGTTTATCTAAATATTTTTTTTAAGCATCCATGGAGATCCATAAAGAGATCATTTAATACTTATCTCAATGTCACATCAAAAATAAAAACTCTTATATATATTTTTTCACTATAAAAAAAACCTTTCAACAACTTATATCCCATATTTTTTAATTATATATATTTTTTATCTTTCCCTCCTATTTTACCTTATATATAATTAAAAGACATAAATTATAATAATATATAAAAAATAAACTTAAACACATCTATATATCCAAAGTTATTTTGATGTCATTTCACCAGTATCCTTCGTAAGAATTTCATAATTCTTATAAAAGATTTTAACTTTTCGCAAAGTCATTTTTTCTATTTGATATTTTTAATATCTTGTCATTCTTTATCGAGGATTTATTCCATTATGTCGCACTCTCTAATTTTATATTTGTCCTTCCTCTTCGTTACCTTTTGCCCTATCGGATGATTACAAGCTTTAGAATCATTCACATCAACACTCGTATCTGGATTTGGATTTGATGCTAAAGTGTTCCCTCCTGATTCAGATGTCTTTGTCTTCTTGTTAGAGGAATGAGCAACTGATTGTAAAGTATATTTCTCATACTCTTTGAGAACCCTCAACACATGCATATACTTGAAATCCTTATTTTTATTATTGGTTTTTCACATATTTAATGTGTTCTTCAACACATTCTCGTCACTCCATTCACTTTGACGATGAATATACTATTGAAAATAATAGATAGAGGAAAGAAATAGAATAGAAGATAATTCTTTGATCTATTATTTACTAAAGGCAATAGATTTATTTATACAAGTTGTCCAAATATTAATGGAAAAATTAAATATGGCATACAATTATAAGCATAGTAATAAATATAATAGATTTGAAAGTATTATTTTTGTTAGTTAATTCATGTCGATCTTGATTGTGATGTCAAATATAATAAATCTCAATTGATTAAAATCAATTCAAGATTATTTTCCACTATTGTCATTATCCCCTAATAAATTCAACGAGAATGCCTGAACATTGAGTTTGAGTGCTAACTTGGTGAAACATTGTCTGGATAATGGCTTGGTAAATATATCAGTAATTTGATCTTCAGTAAAGATGTAAGAAACTGAAAGTTGTCAAATCGCTACACGCTCATAAACAAAAAGAAAGTCAATCCTACATGCTTGGTACAAGTATGAAAAATAGAATTTGTCATAAGATAAGTAGCTCCAATATTATCACACCAGTTTTTGGGCATAGAAGTTGGGGAAAAGTGTAATTCCGAAAGAAAATATTGTAGCCAAATAATTTCTGACGTCGCATTAGCTATAACTTTATATTCAGCTTCAGTACTTGAGCGAGAGACTGTAGGTTACTTATTTGAAAGCCAGGAAATCATATTTCGCCCAAGAAATATGACATATCCACTAGTAGAATGTCTATCTTTGGGAGATCCAGCCCAATCTGCATCACTATAAGCAATCAACTCTCGTGAGAACTGATGATATAAAAGAAGATTATGTAGAATAGTGTCTTTCAGATATCGAAAAATTCTCTTAACATATTCCCAATGATGTTCAGTAGAAGCATGTATAAATTGACAGGCACGATTGATAGCGAAAGCAATATCGGGTCGTGTAGTGGTGACATATTCTAGGGCACCAACAATGCTTCGGTAGATTTGAGAATCAGTCATCGAAGAGGAGGATGAAGGTGCAATGAAATCACCTTCAATGATTGGTGTGGAGATAAGGTGTGCACCATCTATTTTAGCTCGTTGTAGAAGTCCAGTAATATATTTGCTCTAAAAGAGAAGACAATATTCAGAATGTGAGAGAAACTCAATGCCAAGGAAAAAATGAATATTGTTAAGATCCTGAATAGGAAACTCTTAACGAAGAAGATGGAGTAAAATATTAATATCATTTTGATCACTACCAGTTATTAAGATATCATCCGTATAAATTAGAACAAATATTGAAAATTTCTCATGACATTTGTAGAATAGGGAAGAGTTAGTTTTTAAGCCCAAAAATCTCTGAGTATGAAGTTAGGTAGATAGACAATGAAATCATGCATGAGGTGCTTGCTGAAGACCATATATAGATTTTTGAAGTTGACACATGCGTTGAAAGTTACGGGTGGATGAATCCAGGTGATTGCTCCATAAAAACAGTTTCTTCAAGGTGTCCATGAAGGAAACCATTGGAAACATCTAATTGTCATATCGGCCAATTGGAGCTAACAGCTATAGATAGTAGCAATATGATAGTTATAATTTTGACGGCTGGACTAAAAGTATCATTAAAGTCAATACAGGGTTGTTGATTAAAGTCTTTAGCAACAAGGCGAGTTTTGTAATGTTTAATAGATCCATCTGCACGATACTTAATTTGGTCAACTCATTTAGAGCCCACAATATTCATAGATGGAGTACGAGGAACTAAGTTCCAAGTTGCATTACGAAGAAGACTATCAAACTCTATAGTCATCGCAACACGCCAATTTGGATCTTTGACTGTCTATGTAAAGCTAGAAGATTCGACAAAATTTGAAGAAGCAATAAGAGCACATGGAAGAGGATAATGAGTGGAAACTGGTTGACATCGTGCATAAATGTCACTTAGAGGAAGCATTCACCGAGGATTATCATTATTAGAGCTACTCGGAGATGAGTGATCAAATGGATTAGAATCAAAACTAGAGAGAGGATCACCACTAGCCGCTGAGTCTACTAGGATTTGTGGAGATGGAGTAGGATCTAAGCGAGCATCCCCCTTGCACTTTCAATATGTCATGATGAAGCAATCTGTGAGGATTTTAATATATTACTCGGTGATATTAGAAAAGTTCCTTGATTATCTGAAGGAGGATCTGAGGTAGCAATTACAAACGAAAAAAGAGATTCATCAAAAGTAACATGTCGAGAAATATATATATATTCGCCTGGTCAAAATATAGAGACTACGATACCCATGATGCAAATTACTATAACCAAGAAAAAACATATTGTTGAGAGCGAGGGTTTAACTTGTGTTTAGAGTAAGGTTGTATAGCCAAGGATAACATATGCAACCAAAGATATAAACAAAAGAGTAATCCAGAGAACAATTATAAAATCTCTCCAAGGGACACTTGTTTTAAAGTAGTGGAGTGAGTAAACGATTGATAAGGTAAACTGCGATTTGGAGGGCGTCATCCCAAAATTTAAGTGAAGCTGAGACATGATTAAAATCAATTCGAGAATATTTTCCAGTATTGTCATTATATGCAAATTATTATAAGTTATAGAAAATTCATTTACCATCGGCACAAACTTATAGTAATGTGATTTTAGCACATAATAGCTTCTCTTTATAGTTCCAATGAGTCAATGCTTGTTATAGTAATCAACTATATGTTTTCAAAAACCTTGATCCTTCTAGTCATTACCATTGACTGCGTCGATGCTAATAGTTGCCCATGACTTCGCAAGGATCGTGTCTTCATCAAGAGATCAAAATCTTCGTTTCGAATCATCTTTCTCCGGTTCAACTTCACACTCTTCTTGTGATGAGTGTGGTGGCCACTGAGATGTTGGAACAGACGATGGCGTTAGAGGTTCTTTTTGCTAATAGATGGGTCAATAGTGTTGGATCGATATACACATGAGAGGGGGGTGAATCATGTGGTTTTCAAAAACTTATTTTATTATTTAAATAAAAAACACGAGTACGTGCAGTGAAAAAACAGAGAAATCTAACGACAAGTAAACAAAACCAAAACAGACATGGTCGGTTTACTTGGTTCGGAGCCTTCGGTGACTTCTACTTCAAGACCCAGGTCCCATAAACCTATCGATGGGCAATCCACTAAAATACCTTTTCCGGCACCTCCAGAAAAGTGAATCGAGTACACAGAAAAAGGGAACAAGTGCAACACCTTGCACTTGTCCTTTTGTAAGTAGTAAAATGTACAAATTACAAATCATTACCCAACTCCTTGGAAGATTGTCAGCTTAGGCTCAATGTCGACCGGCTCCTTGGCAGCAATCGGGCACAGCAGTGTCACAACAAGAAGCCAGAGCAGTCGAGACCTCAAATGGACTCATAGAAGCTTGTATGGATGTTGTTTTTTGAAGCTTGGTCGAATAGCGCTTATAAAGGCTGTGGAAGGCGTCTTCCAAAAGCTTGAAGGTGCCTCCAACTTGAGAAATCTAATCCTGACTTCACTGTATCTTATCTACGATGAGGTCCAAAAGTTATCCTACAGAAGATGCCTTCAAGCCATTAAAGGTGTCTTCCATGAACAGTGCGAAGACGCCTTCAAATGCTTGAAGGTGCCTTTGGGTACTATTCATCCGAAGGCTTTTTACTCCATTTGCCCTGCAAGTTGTGTTAATCCAAAACTAAAACATTTAACCTATAAAACAAAGTTAGCACAGTGAAAGATAAAAAACTAGTAATTAGTGTAAGACCGTTGGCGGTCGTCTAGAAGGGGGGTTGGATAGCCTACAAACACAAAAACAAAACCAACGTAACCCTTCTCGAACTCTTAAATTAATACTTGCATAAATAATAAGCAGAAAGTAAATAGAACATTAAAAGAAGAGGCACAAGTATTTTCTTGGTTACAACCGATGTGGTTATTAATCCAAGGAAATTGAAGCACTAAATACTCCTTCAGGCGGAGAAGCCTCGTACAACGTTGAAGCGCAGAAAACAGAAACTTAACTCTAAATTACAGCACACAAGCGTTGGAAGTGAATTTCTAAGTTCGTTGAAAAGCTTCTGGACCAAGGCTATATTTATAGCCTTGGTCGGGGCGCCTGAAATGGTTCCGGGCGCCCTGGGGGGATAAAACTTTATCCCCAATGTTTAGATCAAGTCAAAGCTCGATCCTGTGAAAAACTCAACTCCGGGCGCCCCAGTCAGCTCCGGGCGCCCCGGACCCAAAAGTCAACTCTGATTGACTTTTTCGATCGAGGTCCTCTGCTCCGGCTCTGGTCGCCTCGGTCCGGATCTTCAACTCCGGATCCATTCGATTGGGTGATCTCGGCCATCTAGAAAAGGGCTCACCCGAACCTAACTTCCGGTCTTCTCGAGTGGGCTTCCCCTCCGGCTTCTCGTCCCTCGGAATCGCCACGTGTTTCCTTCTCGTCCGCCGGCGTACTCATCCACAGTCTTCGTCCCTCGGACGCACCACGTGTCGTCCTTCTCGCTAGCTGCGTCTCTTACTCCTCGAGCAGTCTTCCACTCCAGCTTTCGTCCCTCGGAACTACCACATGCTTCCTTATCGTCCGCCGGTGTACTCTTCCGCAACACCTCGTCCCTCGGACGCACCACGTGTCGTCCTTCTCGCTAGCTACGTCTTCAACTCGACTACCTATGCTCTTAAGCTCCTGCACACTTAGACACAATGTTAGAAACACACAGGACCTAACTTAACTTGTTGATCACACCAAAACAACCTTGGGGTTTCAACAATCTCCCCCTTTTTGGTGTGAGCAACCCAAGTTAAGCTAGGGTAAAAATAGACATAATATAAACTTAACTATATTTGCAATTAAGTGCAAAAATAAAACAAGTTAAATTTTGATCTACCTCCCTATAGACTTTTTGGTCTACCTTCCCCTAGACTTATACTTTTCCTTCTCCCTCTTTGATCACGTAAAAAATGGGGTTATAAGAAAAAATCTAAGGATAAAAACTTAGAATTTTTTTTTAGACTTAAAAAATTTGCAATAATTTTCACATAAACAATCTTTAAGTAAAAACAACTTTCTAAGAAAATTTTCTAAGTGAAATTATAAGTAAAAGAAATTTCAAAAAAAAAATCTGACTTAGGTAATTTTGTAAAAAAAAAAAAAATCCCCCAAAATCCTAAGTAAAAAAAACATAGAAAAAATTTCTAAGTTAAATAATTTTTCACAAAAATTTTGAGAAATTTGTTAAAAAAAAATTTTGAAGATTTTTCTAAGAATAAAATTTTAATCAGAAATTTCTAACTTCAGAAAAAACTTTTGACTTAGGATTTTTTTTTTAATTTAAACAAAATTCATTATTAAGTTATTGCCATTTCTTTAATATTATTATGATATCTAAATTTCTATTTTAGTTTATCATAATTTCTTAAATCATAACTTTTCAGATTTAACACAAATAATATTAAACATGCTGAAAATTGTATTCGTTCTTTTAACATGTCATTTTCTATTATTAGTTTGTCGAGATTCTTTAATCAACAAGCTATTTCTTTTAACTTAATAATTTTTGTTATATTTTGAATTTCTAATTCACAAAAATATTTTGATAATATAAATTCTAACTTGCTAAAATTTTTCAACAATATAATTTGTAAAACATCTTTCGGCAATGTTTCTACTTTACAAAATTCGTTCGAAAAAATATTTTGTAATTCGTAGAAATATTTTGTCATAAATTCTAATTTGCAAAAATATGTTAATAGTAGATTTTCTAATTCGAAAAACTCTTTCGATGATATTTTGATTGAATCACTCAATTGATCAAAGGTTGAAGTCTATACCTGACTTACCTTCTTGGTCATTGATTCTCCCCCTGTTGAATTGCTTTCTTCCGAAGATTCTCCTCCTTCATTGATGCTCATTGAAGAAGAGCTTTCTGTGCCCTTGGGATGAAATTCGGTTGTTGGGGATGTCGCGGCACTTACCTCGGTTTCAGACTCTTCTGACGATGGATCAGTGTTGGATTCAACTTTGACTTGTTCTTCGTAGAGCTTTAAGAACTTTTCCCAAAGTTCTTTTGCACTTTTATATTCGCCAACTCTATCGAGATCTTCATTTGGTATTACGCTTAGAATGTGAAATTCTGCCCGGGCGTTTGCCATATACTCGTTACGTTGCTTCTCGTTCTAGAGGCCTTTATCGAGTTCTTCTCCATTCGTTGTCTTTGGTACTTCAAAATCAGATTTCATTATTAAACAAATACCAAAATCAGTGTTTAGATATACCTCCATTTGTTTCTTCCATAAAGAAAACTCCTCCTCGAATGCTGGTGGATAGATGTTATCTCCGGTCATCGTTTTGTTGCTTCAGACAGTGGTTAGTCCTTCTGAGGCGTCTCGGCTCTGATACCACTTGTAGGACCGTTGCCGGCCGGCTAGAAGGGGGCTTGGATAGCCAGCAAACACAAAAATAAAACCAACCCTTCTCGAACTCTTAAACTAATACTTGCATAAAGAATAAGCAGAAAGTAAATAGAATATTAAAAGAAGAGGCACAAGTATTTTCTTGGTTACAACCGATGTGGTTGTTAATCCAAGGAAGTTGAAGCACTAAATACTCCTTCAGGCAGAGAAGCCTCGTACAACGTTAAAGCGCAGAAAACAGAAGCTTAACTCTAAATTACAGCACACAAGCGTTGGAAGTGAATTTCTGAGTTCGTTGAAAAGCTTCTGGAGCAAGGCTATATTTATAGCCTTGGTCAGGGCGCCTGGAAGGGTTCCGGGCGCCCTGGGAGGGGGATAAATCTTTATTCCCAACATTCAGATCGATTCAAATCTCGATCCTATGAAAAACACAACTCCAGGCGCCCCAAAGGAGTTCGGGTGCCCCGGTACGTTCCAGGCGCCCCGGACCCAAAAGTCAACTCTAGTTGACTTTTTTGATCCGGTCCTCTGCTCCGGCTCTGGTCGCCTCGGCCCGGATCTTCAACTTCGGATCCATTCGCTTAGGTGATCTCGGCCATCTGGAAAAGGGCTCACCCGAACCCAACTTTCGGTCTTCTCGAGTGGGCTTCCGCTCCGGCTTCTCGTCCCTCGGAATCGCCGCGTGTTTCCTTCTCGTCCGCCGGCGTACTCATCCGCAGTCTTCGTCCCTCGGATGCACCACATGCCGTCCTTCTTGTTAGCTGCGTCTCTTGCTCCTCGAGTAGTCTTCCGCTCCGGTTTTCGTCCCTCGAAACCACCACACACTTCCTTCTCGTCCACCGGTGTACTCTTCCGCAGCGCCTCGTCCCTCAGACGCACCGCGTGCCGTCCTTCTCGCTAGCTGCGTCTTCCACTCGACTACCTGTGCTCCTAAGGTCCTGCACACTTAGACACAAGGTTAGAAACACACAGGACCTAACTTAACTTGTTGATCACACCAAAACAACCTTGGGGTTCCAACAATTAGCTCATATCCTCCTAGGACTAGGAAATAGTCAAGGTCTTAGATTAGGGATCCAAAATGGATCTAACCTGGACTGACGCCTACTGTTCCTCAATCAGGACGCGTCCTCACTTAATCACTCTCCTCCGATGACTTATCTCTACTTACCAACTTGTAATAGGTTGATTGGCCTCTTGACCCACCAGACCTTCATACCAATTGTCAGATCTGCAGACCCAACTAAACTTCTGTCGATTGTATGATCCCACAGACCCAACTGGTCTTCCTGCTAGATATCCAGTTAGCCCGTTGACCTACCTAGATTTCGCACCAGCTATCTGGTCCTCAAACCTAGCTGGATTTCAGCTTGGTGTCCGGTCCTTCGGACTTATCAGTTCCTATATACTTGGTAAAGCAATTAGATCACAAAACACCTAACTTAACTTCCTTATCATTCATCAAAACCTGAGTTAGACCATTAGTGCAATCTGCACCAACAGATAATAGCCCTTCTTGCTTCATTCGAAAACATGGCTAATGGTTGAAGAGATGAAAATACGAAAGGCGGAGAAGACATCCCAAATTGGTTGCTCGTGGTTGATCAATCTTAGCGTGAATACATATCAAATGGAGCTGAGGTGGTGTTACTCTGAAGGGGGAGTGAAAAATTTTGAGAACTTTGGGAATTTGGGAAAATTGGAAGACCTTGTGGAACATATAAGATATTTTAAAAATTTGGACGGTATTGCCTATGAGAGAAAAATTGACGATATTGGGCATCATGATTTAGATGAATGCTAGTATTTTGAGAAGATGTATTTTCTTCCGTATTTGAAGAATTCAAAAGATTTGTAAAACAAGTATTAAAATTTTCGTCCATCTCGAATACAAATTGAGAATGGAAGGATGAAAGAAATAAAGCACGAAGAGATGAATGAAAAAAATAAGAGTTCGTGATGTATTTATAGAATTTTTTTAATTAAAAAAAATTGAATGTTGAACAATGGCTATCAAATTAGCTATTATTTAACATCTCATCTTCTTCGACGTTCAACGTTTATTTTTTATACAAATATAAAAAAATAATTAAAAACTAAAAAAATTGATGGCCGAGGCTCCGCGTTTGCAGAGCCACTCCGTCGTTTGAGGGACGAACCTCCCTCCCACTATGGGAGGGAAGTCTGTCCCATGTGCCAACTTAGCAATGGCCGCTTCAAAGTGTTTGTGCAATTGACCTCTAGGGTTTCGATGTTTGACAATGCACTTAAGTCTAGTCAATTTGACCAACGGTTAATCCAAACAGGACTTAATGTTTGGAAGAGAATAGTCTAGTCAGGACTAAATGACTAGCAAGTGAGAAGTCCTAACCGGTCCTAACCTAGTGAGTGAAGCTAGGTGGAGGAAGTCCAGACAGGTCGACGGGCTGACCGGATGTCTGACGAACTGGTAAGTGAAGGTAAGTCACTGGAGGAGAGTGACCGAGTGAAGACGCGTCCCGGTTGAAGGGACAGTAGGCGTCAGTTCAGTTTAGGTCTATTTGGGATCCCTAAGCTGAGACCTTGACTAGTTCCTGATCCTAGGAGGACGGAAACTAATTACTATTCTTTAATTATAATTATGCTAACACTTATCTTGTAGGTTTATTGGACTAACATTGTTTTGCAGGACAAAAGAAGGAAATTGCATTCGGGTGAACAGTGCCCGAAGGCGCCTTCTGCAGGATAAATTTTGGCCGAAGTTGCGGATAAGTATCGGACTGTTCGAGATCGATTTTACCTCATTGGAGGCACCTTCCATGGCTATGGAAGGCGCCTTCCATGCCTTTTATAAGGATATCTCGAGAAGGCATTGAATAACAACTGATATACAAACTTATACACATTCGATTGAGGTTCCGACTGCTCTGGCCTACTGCTGTGACTCTGCTACGACACTGTTGCACCCAACTACTATCAAGGAACCGACCGACACCGAGCCTAAACTGACAATCTTCGAAGGTGTTAGGTAACGAACTGTAATTTGTATACTTAATTATTTGTAATAGAATAAGTGCAAGGTGTTGCACTTGTTCCTTCTTTCTCTGTACTCGATTCTCTCTTCCGGAGATATCGGAAGAGATTTATAGTGATTTACCCATCGATAGGTCTGTGGGACCTGAGTCTTGGAGTAGGAGTTGCCGAAGGCTCCGAACTAAGTAAACCGACCGTGTCTTCTGGTGTTCGCTTTTGTAATTTTTGTTGCGTTCTTACTTTGATCTTAAAAACGAAAAGACGAGTTTTTGAAAACCACGCGATTCACCCTCCCCCCCTCTCTTGCTTCTGTTGATCCAACACAAAGTAACTTCCATTGCGGATGCTTTTAGTATTTTTTAATTTATCTCATGGACGGATCAGAAAAAGACTATCCGTATCGAGAATTAATTCGACCTAAGGTCTAGACATTTTGATTATAAAAAAATAATAATAATTTCATTGGTTTTAAAAATAAATTATGAATATATATTATTATAAAATCAAAGAAATGTAATTAAAGCTAAAATTAAATTTTACAAAAATATTATAAAAACATAGATAAACAAATTAATCAGCAAATATAAATAAACAGATATTAGCAAACATCACATTTTTAGCACTATTAAAAATTATAAATCTTCTTTACACACAAGAAATACAACATTAATGACTTGAAATTTTTTTATTAATCACACTTTGCAACGGAATTATTAGTCTTAAAAATTTGGGTCATGAATCCAAATTAAAATTTGTCCTAAATTGGACGAGGATATTAAAATTCGTCACTAAATTTAGGATATTAAAATTAGTCATCAAATTTAGTAACCAAAATAAAATTACATCACTATATTAGCGATGGAAACCAAAATCTGCCAACTTTATTTCCGTTGCTAAATTAAGGAACTCAAAATTTTCGTTGCTAAATTAATGACGAATTTTAATTTTCATTGTTAAATTTAGCTAAAATTTCGACAACACACCTTCATTGTGTGATTTAAATCCGGTTTACATGTTTACATCCAAATTTCAATATAACATTCACGATGCATTCCAATCTTCCACGATATATTTATAAATACATTACAAACATACACGATATATTCAAAATTCACAAACCACACTATATTTAACATTTACAAACACATTCATTTATCAACAAAGCAGCATTTATGTTTAACAATAAAATAATATTTAAAATATCGTACATGGTTAAAAATATATATATAATTATCACTTCCAGCAAAAAACAATCACATATAGTTCAAATTCATCTCATCCCTTCCCAAATCTCAAAAACTAATAACTCTTACATCATCACATTTCATCATCATCACATTAAAAAAGATTAACTATGATATTTATTTTTATTAATAACAACTGATATTAGGATGGAATTTTAATTCATTAATTCTAAACGACTAAATGCAATTCTAAACGATAGGCATGCATGACAATGGTAAAACAGTCGGTCCATAAGTCATAATTTTGAAATAGTTCAACAAAGCATTACTTTGTTTAACTTTATATATCTTCTTCAAAAATAAACTAGAAAATCGGTAGGTGATCAAATATTCTACCCCTCATATAGAAGATCTAGAAACGCTAAAATTCAACCAATCAACCACACAAAAGTTAAGCAGAGGAGGTCCACTTGAGGTTCAGGACTGCACAATGTGGCAACCTCCACACGTTCCAAAAGATAACTGACGCAAATTGTGGCCGTGAGCTAGAGTTGTTGCCACGCACGAACTGTGATACGTGTTTGGCCTCCCAACTGGTTCATCTTCCGGAAACAGCAGGACACTCAATTCCAACTTGTTTAGGCGGAATAATTGGTTGATGACTTCGAAGTGGGAAAAGGCTCCGAGCAATCGGTCGCATGTCAAATTCCACTGTCCCATGCATGATGTCGGCACTGAAGACAATCAGTCCAAATCAAAAGAAGATGTTTATGCAACTGCCTTGCCGATCCGGCACAAATACATGGCTGCTATACTCACACAACTTAACGCTACAATTAGTCTGACGCGACGACCATACGAATAAGCGGAATATGCTCTCTTTTTTCAAACAACTAATTATTGAGTTGACGCTGCGTAATTGTGCGATTAATGGGACGAGGTGGATGTGTTTTGTCACCTTTGGTTGTTAATTATATTTCTGCAACTTGTCTAGGAGAAGGGAATGAAGTCTTAAGGGGAGGGCGAACGAAAAGTCGTGGTAATGCACAGACCTCTTCTCCACCGGCAATTATGCATGTCGACTGGATGGTTCAAGTGAATGACAGTGCCGGAACACAAAATGAATCTTATAGTCTGTTTCTGAACAGCTCGACATGATCAGTGTTTTGAAAGCAATGGTACGTAGTTAAATATGTGGACTGATCGATGGGTATGGAAAAAGACAATGGCTTCCAATGGGAACGAGCAAAGATTTCAACACTAGAATTGGGTGTGACCTGACTCACTTAGCACTCAATTGGACCCGCAACCTAGAGTGCCTTTTAATCTGAGCCAATTGATCATTTGATCCCTTGTTTTGTAATTTTGAACAACTTTGGTTAATTTACTAGTTTTATATAGCTAGTGTTCCTTTAATTTGGAGTATATGTGAAGTCACTTTATGCTTTTGTTTTTTCATAGTTGATCAATTTAGATTTGTATAATTTTGAACAAGTTTGGTTAATTTACTAGTTTTATATAGCTAGTGAGTCCACACCAAGGCATAAAATTTATGTGGAGTCATTTTAAAATTTGTGTTCCTTTAATTTGGAGTATATGTGAAGTCATTTTATGCTTTTGTTTTTTGATAGTTGATCAATTTAGATTCGTAAGTACTTTTAACTAAAATTATTATATGAACGTAAAATATTTAAATATGAAAATAAAGATATGAAATAACTCTACACACTCTAAATTAAGAACATAATAGGATGGGATGGAATGAGTAAAGCTTCATTAATGAAAAGGAAAGAGAAAGAAAGGGAGGGTAATTTTTTTACTCTGATTTAGAGTGTAAGAACATAGTTTATTTGAGGAATAAGAGTGGGTAAAAGTTCCCCCTCTCTCCCCCTATCTCCTTCCCTCACCTCCTTTCCAAATAAGGATAAATGTCATCTTCGCTCACCTCTTCCCAAACAAATCATAAAAGGAGGATAAATAGGATTCGTGATTCTTTATCATTTTCTATCATCGGGCTCATCTAGAATATTGTCTCAACATGCAGCAAAAATAAAGACATAAAACAAAGTGATCATGTACAAAAGTCGATGAGATGAAAAGTTAGGGATGTGAAGGTTCTGTTGATCGCTCGTAGACTCCGTTCCACCCTGCAAAATAGATGTCGTCAGTGCCGAGTCAGGGAAGGGGTCCCCAGTGTTGACCCTCCGACACTCAAGTCAGTCACCGACGATGATGTAGAAGGCGGAGCAACAACAATGAACACTGTAGTGCAAATAGTGTATATCGTGTACCTCCTCCGATACTTGGACCCCCCCCTTTTTATAGAGTTCCAATAGCGCGCATGCACGCTTCCCCAGGCGACCACGCTTCTCGAAGTATCCCCTGAAAAGACTTGTTGGTAAAGTGTCTCTGACACAATACCTTAACAAGCCGAGCATATCTCTGATGTGACCGTGGAAGATTCCGTCGTATGATCTTCTTATCGACCATGCCTGGTGTCAGCGGCACTAAGTCCTAAAAGGATGTCGAGAGATAACACAGTGGGTCTGTTGTTAGGCTGAGCGGGTTAGCCGCTCGACTAGAACTTTGTTGCGCCTATACCGTGTCAGCTCGGCCGGAACTCCGCTCCATCTGCGCCAAGTCATGTTGTCGGGCCGAGCGGGGTAGCTGCTCAGTCAAGATTCTACATATCGTCTCTCCTTCTTTTGGCGTCCAACAATACTCATTGAGCGTTGACTGTTTGACACACCTCCCCGAGTCAAAAGTGGGGTCGGACCGGAACCTTCTCCTCCCGGTCGGGGGCTTGATCTCCCGACTGGCCAATACTATTATCATCCATTTAGCCATATGATACCTGAACGTTGACCGCCCTAACTTGACCTCCATCGTGGCAACTAACCCTTGCAGGGTGGGCCCCTCCTTATCGCCGCATCACAAAGTAAAAGACATAAAACAAAATAAAACACATGCACGCCAAACTGAGATTTTACGTGGTTTAAAACTCTAATTAGTTCCTACTTCACTTCATGACCTAGTCTTAGTAATAGTGCACAATCCTTTTTCTTGCAAAAGATTTTTTAGAGGTGGAGAAAATTCGTACAATTCTTACCATATCTGTTCTTCTAGTACTATCCTCCAAAACCTCTAAGAAAAACCTCTAAGAATCGGTGATGAAAACCTCCATGAAACCCTCCATTTAGAGCTTTGAGGTTAGGCTCGGGGTTGATTTCTGCCTATCAGACATTTGTAGTAGTGCAATTTTCCTTTGATCAAGGTTGACTAGGTTAACTAAGCTTGAGTTGGCTCAAGCTTCAGTCTTGATGCTTGAGTTATGATATTTAACAATATATCAAGATTGCATGTATAATTATCCATATGGATATTGACAGTCAAAAATTGACCAAAAGAGTTAAGCAGGTTAAGGTTAACCGAATACTTGAATGGAAAGTCATAATTGGAGGTTAGGCAAGGGTAAGTCCAATGGAAAGGTCGACAGAACATGAAAGTCCAATTGTGTCAGTATTGACCAGATACTTGGTGTGAAAGTCATGGCGAGCGAAGTCGGGCGGTTGGGAAGTCCCGGTGAGTGAAGCTGGGTAGTTGAGAAGTCCCGGCAAGTAAAGTCAAGCAGTGTGAAAAGCCCTAGTGAATAAAGCTACGCAGTTAGAAAATCCTAGTGAGTAAAGTCAAGTGAAAGCCCTAGTGAGTGAAGCTAAGCGGATAGAAATCCTGGTGAGTGAAAAGCCCTGGTGAATGAAGCTAGGTAGTGAAAAGTCCTGGTGAGTGAAACCAGACAGTTGAGAAGTTCTAGTGAGTAAAGATAGGCAGATGAAAATCTTGGTGAGTGAAGTCAGGTGAAAAATCCTAGTGAGTGAAGCTTGGCAAATGAAAATCCAGGTGAGTGAAGCCAGGTGAAAAAGTCCTAATGAGTAAAGTTAGGTAGTGAGGAAGTCCTAATAAGTGAAGTCAGACAGTAGAAATCTAGGTGGGTCAAGGTTGATCGGACATTTGTTTAGTGGAAGTATAAGTGAGTCATGGATGATCGAACACTTAGTACGAGACGGTAAGTCCAAGTGTGTCAAGGTTGACCGGACACTTTGCACGAGGAGAAAAGCCCAAGTGGGTCAAAGAGTTGACCGGACACTTGGTGATGAAATCCTAGCAGGTCAAGGTTGACAGATGCTAGGCTATGAGGAGTCTTAACAGGTCACTGTTGACCGGATGTTAGTCATGAACCCTAGGCTTGAACTAAGTAAGTTAGGGTTGGTCAATCGATTAGGTGATAGATCGAGACAAGGCCCAATCGATCGAACAAAAGCGTCCCAATCAATCAACGGATCGATTGGGGTATGCTAATTGATCAATTAATCGATTGGCAGCCATTATCGGGAGACAGAAAGTTCCCAATCGAATAAGTGTACAAATGACATAAAACATCGAATGAATAATTTAATCTAAGAAGTTTTACTTTGATTTATATTTATAGTTTTGGCTTGTCTTCTAAGGTCCTAAAATGCACTAGTACTATCCTCCAAAACCTCTAAGAAAAAACCTCTAAGAATTGTTGATAAAGATCTCCATGAAACCCTCTATTTAGAGGTTTGAGGTCAGGCTCGGGGTTGATTTATGCCTATTAGACATTTGTGTTGGTGTAATTTTCCCTTGGTCAAGGTTAACCAACTTGACTAAGCTTGAATTGCTCAAGCTTGAGTCTTGATACTTGAGTTTTGATGTTTGAGAATGTATCGAGATTACAGGTGCAATTATCCATATAGGATATTAACGGTCAAACATTGACCAGAAGAATCAAGTAGGTCAAGGTTGAACGGATACTTGACTGGGAAGTCCTAACTAGAGGTTAGGCAAGAGCAAGTCCAATGGAAAGGTTGGCAGAAAATGAAAGTCCAAGTGTGACAGTATTGATTGAACACTTGGTGTGGAAGTGCCGATGAGCGAAGCCAGACAGTTGGGAAGTCCCAGTGAGTGAAGCCGGGCAGTTGAGAAGTCTCGATGAGTGAAGTGGGATAGTGTGAAAAGCCCTAGTGAGTGAATCTATACAGTTGGAAAATTCTAGTGAGTAAAGTCAAGTGAAAGCCCTAGTGAGTGAAGCTAGGTAGATGAAAATTCTGGGAAGTTCTAATTGGAGATTAGGAAAGAGCAAGTCCAATGGGAAAATTGGTAGAAGATGAAAGTCCAAATGTGTCAGTATTGAGCGAACTTGGTATAGAAAGTCCTAGTGAGCGAAGCCAAGCAGTTGGGAAGTCCCAGTGAGTGAAGCCGGGCAATTGAGAAGTCTCAATGAATGAAACAAGGTAGTGTGAAAAGCCCTAGTGAGTAAAGCTATGCAGTTGGAAAATCCTATTGAGTAAAGTCATATGAAAGCCCTAGTGAGTGAAGCTAGGTAGGTGAAAATTATGATAAGTGAAGTCAGGTGAAAAGCCCTAGTGAGTGAAGTCAGACAGTGAGATAGTTCTGGTGAGTGAAGCCAGGCAGTTGGGAAGTCCTAGTGAGTGAAGATAGGCAGATGGAAATCCTGGTGAGTGAAGTTAGATGATAAATTCTAGTTAGTGTGTTGGAACCCCAAGGTTGTTTTGGTGTGATCAACAAGTTAAGTTAGGTCCTGCGTTGTTTCTAACCTTGTGTCTAAGTGTGCAGGAGCTTAGGAGCACAGGTACTCGAGCGGAAGACGCAGCTAGCGAGAAGGACGGCATGCTGTGCGTCCGAGGGATGAGGTGCTGCGGAAGAGTACACTGGCGGACGAGAAGGAAGTGCGCGCGGTGGTTCCGAGGTACGAAAGCCGGAGCGGAAGATTGCTCGGGGAGCAAGAGACGTAGCTAGCGCGAAGGTCGGCACGGGGTGCGACCGAGGGACGAAGTCTGCGGATGAGTACGCTGGTGGACGAGAAGGGACACGCGGTAATTCCGAGGGACGAGAAGCCGGAAGGAAGCACGCTCGAGAAGACCGGAAGATGGGTTCGGGTGAGCCCTATTCCGGATGTCAGAGATCACCCAAGCAAGCGGAGCCGGAGCAGAAAGACCCGGACCAGAGGCGAGCTGAACCGGAGAAGAGAGCACGGACCAAAAGTCAACTGGGTTGACTTTTGGCTCCGGGGCGCTCGGAACTGTCCGGGGCGCCCGGAACCCTTCCGGGCGCCCGGAAGAGACTTTTTCACAGGATCGAGCTTTGACTCGATCCAACCGTTGGGAGATAAATTTTATCCCCCCAAGGCGCCCGGAACCCTTCCAGGCGCTCCGACCAAGGCTATAAATATAGCCTTGGTCCAGAAGCTTTTCAACGATCATGATCATTCTATTTCCAAACACTTGTATGTTTTAGTTGTAGTTAAGCTTCTGTTTTCTGTGCCTAAACGCTGTAAGAGGCTTCTCCGCCTGAAGGAGTTTTTGAGCTTAATCTTCCTTGTATTAACAACCACATCGGTTGTAACCAAGTAAACATCTGGTGACTCGTCTTTTCTTTTATGCTTTTATTTATCTACTTAATTCATTTTACAAGTGTTAGCTTAATCGTTCGAGGAAGGGTTGTTTGTTTTTAATTGACAGGTTATTTACCAACCCTTCTAGCCGGCCCAACGGTCCTACATAGTGAAGCTGGAAAAATGAAAATCATGGTGAATGAAGTCAGGTGGGAAAGTCCTAGTGAGTGAAGTTAGGCAGTGAGAAAGTCCTAGTGAATGAAGCTAGGCAGTAGAAATCCAAGTGGGTCAAGGTTAACCGGATATCTAATGAGTGGATGTCTAAGTGAGTCATGGAAGACAAGACACTTGGCACGAGACGGTAAGTCCAAGTGTGTCAAGGTTGACTAGACATTTTGCACGAGGAGAAAAGTCCAAGTGGGTCAAAGAGATGACCGAACACTTGGTGACGAAGCCCCAGTAGGTCAAGGTTGATTAGATGCTAGACAATGAGGAGTCCCAACATATCACTATTCACTATGGACAAGATGTTGGGCACGGGAACCCTAGACTTGAACTAAGTAAGTTAGGGTTGGTCAATCGATCAATTGAGGCACGACCCAATCGATTAGTCGATCGATTCAAAGAGTGCCGCAAACAAAGGCGTGACAATCAATCGGGCTACACCAATTGATCAGCTAATCGATTTACATCCATTATCACGAGCATAGAAAGGTTCCCAATCGATCTAGGATAATCCCAATCGATCAGTTGGGCTGGGTTTTCTCGCGAGATTGCGAGGTGACCAAAATCGATTGGTCAATCAATTCCAGATCTTCTCGAGAGTACAGAGGCGCGTTGAATAGATCAATTGATTAAAGCATCCCTAATCGATTAGGATATGACTGTTGTGCAGGTTACGAGATTTGGGTGGCTATGATCGTTGGAATCTGACATGGCAATCGATTGGGAGCATGCTCAATCGATTGGGAGCCCTAAAAGTACAGATATAAAGGCGACAATGAGTTCAAAGGCGACAACTCTTAAACGCTCCTCTCCGTCGGTTCTTAGAAGCTTAGGGCTGAAGTGTTTCTCCACTTCTAAGCTTACAAGAGGTATTTACAAGCAACAACGAATCAAGCAAGAAGGTTTTTTATTTATATTTGTGTATTTACTTCTTGTTTTGAGTTGTAATCTTGTGTGGAATTATACGAGATTTCTCCACCTCTGAATTGTTCCGAGAAAGAGTGTTTACATAGTGGAGAGTGTACTCGAGTATAGATCCTTGGATTAGTCACCTCATCTTAAAGTGTGGCATTGGAGGAGTTTGCTTCGAGGTTATCTACTACAAATCATCTTCGACGAAATGAGCGAGCTATTCCCCCCCCCCCCCCCCCCCTCCTCTAGCTCCGAAGTGTGGCAACAGTTTGCTCATTACCATCAATCAATTGATCCACTTTCCACCTGCATAATGACTCTTACCAATTTTAATTTGACCATGAATAGTCGATTGTTACTATCCATCAATCGATTGATACTCAAATAGTCAAGTGTTGCAATCGGCTCATAAACCTTCTGTTCGCTGATATAGTAATATAAATCCATTGATTTCATCAGTCGTTTGTAACAATCGAGTTTTCAAAATTTCTTTCTACTTTATAGTGTCACCCCTCTATCGATCACACAAATCCTTCCATCAGTCGTTTGTAACAATCGAGTTTTCAAACTTTCTTTCTACTTTATAGTGTCATCCCCCTATATCGATCACACAAATCCTACAATCAGTCGATTGTTACTGCTAATCAAACGATTGATATTGTAACAAAAATACTATAGCAAAAATACTACTTATATTCGATGGATATTGTTCATCAGTTGACTAATGTTTTGTTATATAGTGGTGAAAATATTGTTCACACTGAATTTGCTTATGCCAAGGACCCTCATGTCTCTGAAACTTCCTCATACGATTAGTACTGTTTAACCCAGACTTGCTATGATCTCATCCTTATCTAATATCTGATTAACTTCAACCTACTAGGACTTTATCAGCTTAACACCTTGATTTGTCAAGACTCACTTAGACATTGTCTTTGTCAAATTTCTATTGGACTTTTTAACAACTAAGTATCCAATCAATTGTGATCTGCTTGGGCTTCTTTATTTGTCAACTCTATATTGGACTTCCAGTGTTAAGTGTCTGATCAACCATGCATGATCCATTTAAAATTTTCCACTATTAAGTACTTGATTAATTTTGACATTCTTGACTTTTTGCTCAAACATCTGCACCCGCATCAATTTTAGTCAATCAAATAAGAGGTCGATTGTATCAATAATCTCTCTATTTAATAAACTCTTCTTCTACTCATCCTCTCACTCTCGTTAACAAATATATTAATCAAACAATAAAACTCAATGAAACTCACATCAAACCAATTTAATCTTGGTCAATCTAGTCAATTTTAACTAGAGATAGATTACACCAACCTAATATAGGGATCATTTTCAAGATTTGACCAATTTAGATTCATATAGTTATTAGAAAACAAAGGTACGTAAGAATTACTCCACGGGTCCTAAGAAACACAAATAGTTTCGGCCCAAACTATTACACAGACCTAATCTAGTTAAAATTTAAAAACAAAGGGATAAATAATATAATATTAAATGTTATAGGGAATATAAAATAGGTCCTTTTGAAATTTGGTTAGTTTTGAAGAATATATAGTTTTATCTAAAACTATTATATGAATTTGAATTGAATGATGACACAAGCTCTATGGAACATATATATAATAGATATATCATTTTTTGAAATTTGGAAATTTAAGTTCCTATTGTATAGTCAAAATTGTCATATAGATCTAAATTTGTCAAAGAAAGTAAGGACATAGACTAGCTAAGGAATATAAAAGAGGAATTTGATCAAAATTATATTATACAATTAGTTGCGGTCTATAATTTAAATTTATCCAAAAATTGTTATAGAAATTTAAATCGATCAAAATTAGAAAACAAAGGCATGAAAATCAAGTAGCTAGGAAGTGGTGCGTGGAGACACATGGGAACTTGTGATACATATGGCAGCTGACACATGCAACAGTGACACACGCCTGATCGAGTCACAAACCAACCAGCTAGCCACCAGCAAACCAAACGTCTCCTCCACCATCTCAGATCCCATCTACCGCCATAAAGAAAGAGGCGGCAAAGTGGAGGCAGCAGGACATAACCCTCGGTCACAGTGATACATTACAGCAGCAGCGACAGGGGCAGAGGCTGAGCCTGAGGCTGAGGCTGAGGTAGTGGTTGGCAAATATAGCAACCCAGAGGAGCCGCCAAGCAAACCTGACTCGTGATGCAAATGGCAAACAGCACCATCGTCCATCAATCGATCGATCCATCTCCCACGACATAAAACAAAAAGCAGGAACTCATTGCTCTACTGCCCTTTTCATCATCAAATCCAAGGTAGCAGCAGCTAGCAGGAGTGTGATGCTATGTCAACCGAGAGTCCAACGAGGAGCGGATTGGACGTATGAAAACAATGCATGTTCTTCTTGTCCTTCACATTGTCTCTCTCTCTCTCTCTCTCTCTCTCTCTCGCAGAGGACCTCTGTTGCCATTGCATTTGCCCCACGGGGTTATCTCGGCTGGTAAAGGCGTGGAAGTTTGCCACTGAGAACATGGGTTCGAGTCCGCAGGGCAACGGGGATTTATTCCCTATCCCTGTGCAAAAAGTCTCGGCCCATTGCGTACTTGCCACCGAGCTACCGTGATTTACCTCCCTCGTGATGACCCTGGGCAGGGTGCGGCGGGGGCCCTGAGGGCGAGGGTTTCGCCTTTTGCCTCTGTTGCCATTGCATTTTTTTTTTTCTAATCCATTTCCTTCTCGGTTAATGGAGCTGATCATCCCATCTCTTCTTCCTAAAGAGTGCACCACCCTGCGGCAGATACTCTGCTCCGCCCCGGCCTCGATCGTTGCCACTTCCAAAACATAGTGTTTTGGATGTTCCAGCAAAATCCAAACTCACGGCATGCATGAATGAAGCTGGCTCGATCCTCGCGAGCAGTAGCATTAAATCGAAGAAACTATCTCGCTTCCGGACGGCTGAAGGAGTACTCTGGAGGCATTCACGACCATTGGCCACCACCACGAACAATTTTCAGGTTGAGGGAATTTATTCCCGTCAGCCTTTTGTTAAAAAATAAATTAATTAAGTTTTGAAGTTGTTTTAATGGAAGCGTTCAAACAGATTGATTGGTTATACTTTTGTATTAAATTTGTTGTTTAAAATTTAAAAAATGTGTTGAATAATTTCATAGTTTCATATTTTAGATCTAGATTTAGAGATCAAGGACCCATTTTAATTATAAAAAATATAAATTATTCAATTAATAGTTCTAAAAATCATTTAATATTATTTTTTCATCAAATATTAAAAACTATTAAGGGCACGTTGGATCGTAGGTTATTATTGATAATTTTGATTATCAATTTAAGGTTATGTTATTTAATATGTTTCGTTTAAGTAACGAGTAATTTTTAAGTAATTGAGTTTGTTCACCACATTAGCAAATGAGGGATATGGTACCAAGTGGGATAGTCATTATCCTATATGCTGATAAGAAGGGGAAATTAAGGAGAAAACAAAAAAAAAACATCGAAAACAAAAAAAATTATCATTCTCTAGACTTACTAAAAAAAATAAAATTTTATTAAGAATATAGGATAATTTCTCAAATAGCTAAACATGACGCTTATATAGATAAACTTTAACTTATAATTACCGACATACCAAACATATCCAAAATACCATCAAAATATAAATGATTAAAAATAGAAAAAAAAATGTTTGGATTTTCTAAAAAGTGTAGGTCAGAGAAGCGCTAGAGGAGTAAATAACACATGCCATTTTTTCACAATTTTCAAAAGTACAAAGCGAAAATTAAACACATACGAGCACAATGCTAACACAATTTCTTTTTACTTCGTTCACAGCCTGTGCTGCTAGTCTAAGATCTATGATCGTTGATCGCTTCATATGGACAATCCATTAAAAATTCAAAATTACACAAATTTGAGTATGAAAAGAAATACAAATAATACTAATATCAACAATCAAATTGAGTAGAGACTTGATTGTTGTTGTCAGAGCAATAATTCAGTGTCATAGCAGAATTTTAGAGTAGCGAAAATATCATTTGAGTATAGAAAAGTGTTGTTTTGAGCTTCTAGTTGTAGGTTGCTTTTATAGTGTATCGAGGTTGACTCGAATGACCCAGGGCGCCTAAGTATGCCTTATCTGATCCGCTTCATTCGCTCATTATCCTCTTGATAATGATTCTGATCCAGGACACCTTGGATGTTTTGGGGCGCTTGGAATTAGGGTGCTTTGGATTGTACCAGGGCACCTAGAATCTTTCGATGCCCAGAAATTCCTCCAGGCGTCTGGAACTTCGTCCCGTGCCTGGAATCTTCCGACACCTAGAAACTCCTCCAAACGACTAGAACTTCGTCGAAACCATTTCCTTTGACTACATGCATCACAAAGTTAGCACACAAGCATAATATGAAAGAAGACATAAACTAATTTGACAATCTCAGGGTTCAGACTTTTAGATTTCTCGTGAAAGCCTAAGTTGAACCAATGCATATTGTTCCCTTCAAAATAATATGTCATCGCCTACTCCTCTCAAGAGAAGTTATCTGACTTGCCAAACATCCGGTCCTCCATATCTGTTTAGATTTTCTACTCCGCATCCGATCCTTCAACCCTTAGGACTTCCTCTTTTTGTCTGGTCCTTCAGACCCATCAATCTACTAGACGTTCGGTCCTCTAGACTCATCTAGACTTCCTGTCTACTATATTCGATCTGCCAAGTCTTCTGGCTAGTATCTCGTCCAGTTGACCTACTAGGATTTTCCCTTGCCTAGTATCCAGTAGAACCTTTATGTTGGTTATTATCTCTAATTAGTGGGTTTAATTATAAGTTGTGCATATGAGTACAAATTGAATCCATTAAAGTAATCTGATTTAAGCTTATTAGATTTTGGGTTATTGGATGTGAGTTGAATGTAAAGAACCATTTAGCCAATTTTATTATCATCTATGGGTTGATAATAGATTGGTTGTCTTTATAAGGGGAGGTCCCCAAAGATTTAGAATATCATATCTTGACCTAGTTTCTTGTTCCCCATTAACAAAAAAAATTTTACCGTCGTCACCCCTAAACCCCTTAGAAGATCTTTCTCGTTTGCTTCCATTTCTTCTTCATCCTCCTCAGGATCTTCTAGACGACGCTAAGGGATAAAGAGAATGACTCTTCAATCAAGTTCCTTGTCGTTTTTGTTTATACTCTTATATTATGTCATATTTTCGATGAAACTAGATCATGTCTTATGTTTTCTCGATTCGAGTTCTTATTTCATTCCTAGAATTCATGCATGCTATTAGGAAAAAACTCAATTTCTATCATTTCGTCTTACTTAGTGATCCTGTCCGAACCAAGAGTCAGCGGACGCTGGGCACGTGGCGCTCTCTGCTGGATCCTCGAGTGATCCGGCGAACCTGCAACAAAACCGAGCCGGGGGGGTGTCCCGGCGACGGCCCTCCGACGCTCAAGTCAGGCGAGGAAATAGCAAAGAAGTGGCTTCAGAGATCCAGACGCGCGTACCTCCGGTGAAGAAATGGAGGCCTTATATAGAACTATCGAAAGAGCCCAGGCACGTCAATCGAAGCAGTCATCTGCTTTAGACCATACCCAAGTATGGGCCTGTCAGAAGAACATATATGAGGCCATACTGCTACTGTATCCACCTCTCCCTGATGTGACAGCGAAATCTTCCATCGTGCAATCTTGTGTACGGCCTAATCATCAGACATGTCTTCTCTGACATCCCATATCTCGAGACAAGCGCATAGGCCGCTTGGCTACCTTTGTACCCTCGCCCTTATCTTGGCCGAGCGGACCACCCGCTCGGCCCTTAGGTCCCAGCCGAGCGGACTCCTACTCGGCCCTTAGATCCTCCTGCCTTGGCGTCAGAAACCCAAGCCCATGGATGGGTTATCTATAGCTCCGCTCGGACCATTATCCGCTGGGCCAGCCCTCCATCCGTCCTTAGGCTGGGACCCTTCAGAGGGTGGGCCCCCCATTCTTACCGCCGGATCACTTGCCTTCCCTTCAAGTCTAATCGAAGGAGGCAGTGAGTCCGACTGACTGGACTATGTGTCCGAGCGGGCGGTCGTCGCCTTTCCGTCGCTTATAGTATCCGTGGGGCCGTTCGGCCCTTCCCTCGGCTCTTCGTTATGGTGGTCTTGTCGCTCAACAGGAATGTTTGCTTGTCTAAATCTTCTCGAAAATCACGCAAATCCTCTTCATTAAACCGAATCCTGCGTGGTATGGGCGCATTAATTGCGCTTGATGACAGAGCGCCACGTGTCGACCATTGTGTGGCGGTGGCGTCACTTACGATGGGACGCCCCCGTTCAAAATGGACGGCCCGATGGCGTCCTTGTCTGTCGAGACCTGAATCCGACGGCGGAGGCCGACCGACCTCAGCCGTATAAAGCCTCCGTCTCCTTCCTTCGCCGCATATTCGCTTGTGCGTTGCCCTCTGCCTCTTTCTCCGCCGTGACCTCCGACGCTCCAGTTCTTGCTTTTCGGCGGCTACCATCTTACCGGTGATCCCTTCCGTCCGTTTCCTTCTCAGTGAGTCTTCTCCCTTTGTTTACAAGGTCTTCCCAACTTGCTTTGCCTCTTTTGCTCCCATTCCTTCGATTCCTCGCTATCTTTTTGCTTCTTCGAGATGGCAAGCTCCTCCGAACCCGCTGTTGGTGTTCATGGCCCTTGGTATTTGACCATGGAGAGTCGGTTTGATGAGGAGGGTGCTCGGCGCCTTGCTCGGACGTATGGGATTCCCGATAACTATGAAATAGTCGTAGCCGACCCGACTGACCGGCCCCATGATCCGCCGACCGGCACCATTTGTTTCTTTCTGGACCAATTCCAGGGCGGCCTTAGGTTTCCTACCCATCCCTTTATTTTGGAGGTTTGTAATTATTTTCGCATCCCGCTCGGTCAACTTGTGCCGAATTCCTTTAGGCTGCTGAGCGGGGTAGTCGTCCTCTTTAAGCTGCACAGTATCCCTCTTGACCCCAAAATATTCCACTTCTTTTTCTACCCTAAACAATCTGAGCCGGGCACCTTTATCTTCCAAAGTAGAATAGGCTTTAGATTTTTTGATAATATGCCGACCTCCAACAAACACTGGAAGGAGTTTTTCTTCTACATCCGACTTCCCGAGCGGCCAGCCTTCCGCACCAAATGGCAGACCGCTGTGCCGACTCAGCCGGAGCTCGGCAAGTTCAGAAGCAACCCATCCTATCTTCATGCGGCGAACTGGTTATCCGGTCAGCGATACAAGATCGACCAGTTGCTTCTCAAGGGGGTGTTGTATATTTTCGGATTGTCTCCCGTTCGGGCAAACCTCCCCATCCGCATGAGTAAGGATTCTTTACTCTTAGTCTTTTTTGTCTAATTGATTTTAATTTCTTTTACTGCAGCTGAAGTCATGTGGCGCTCCAAGGCCACCGATCATCTGAAGTTGAAGTCCGTGGAAATCGAAGCGGCGACTAAAAGAGAACTCGCCGAGCGGGGTCTTATCCCCAGCCGCCCGGCAGC
The DNA here is from genome assembly GCF_018446385.1 of Zingiber officinale. NCBI lineage: Eukaryota > Viridiplantae > Streptophyta > Magnoliopsida > Zingiberales > Zingiberaceae > Zingiber > Zingiber officinale. The sequence continues at coordinate 140,963,458 of NC_055994.1, forward strand.
TACAGGAGAGGGGGGGACGCAGTCGGCCCCTGAAACAGAAGTCACCTCAGCCGCTTCAACGGAGGTTGAGGCGGATCCTGTTTCCTCTGCTCCAGCAGAGCTGGGAGTCCCCCAGGCCGGGGATCCCCCACTGGAAGTTCGGCGGAAACGTCGAAGAGACCCCAGCCTTCCGACTCAAAGCGAACCACAAGTGCCGATCGGGGTAGATTCGCCGGACCGCACACCGACGCAGATCGGGACCCCTGTGGCTTCGCCTACCGCACGGCCCTCAGGCTCTCCTCCCCAAACTCGTCGCCGCTTACGTCGGTTGGGCGAAACTTCCACCATGGGGGAGTCCTCGCATCAGGCGGCCGCGACTGAAGAAGCGCCGTCCGGCCATCCGACCATCAAAACTACCCTCCGATTCCCATCGGAGGAATATTTACTGTCTTCTGATCGGCCATCAAGCCCTGTCCACGAAATAACCCTGACGGGCCCGCTCGCCAAGCTGTTCGAGGACGCCCAGATTCAAGTGGCCCTCATGACGCCTAAGCAGCTCGGCGATAACAACATGCAGCAGGCCACTCAGGTAAATTCATTTTTCTTTCTGTGCTATGCTACCGTCCAGTTCCTCATTTTATTATTTCCCTTACAGCGCTGGGCTGAGCAAATCGCCACTAGCCATCGGCTAGCCGAGCTGGAGGATCTCTTGGAGAAACTCCAAGTGTCAGGGGGTCCATCGGCCGAGCGGGAGAAACAAACCCTCGAGGCCGAACAGAAGAAGTCCGCCGACTTGGCGACAGAGGTGGCTCGACTTGAAGGCCTGGTCAAGACACGCGACGCAGACGTGAAGCGCGCCAGCAGCCGGAAGAGGCGGGCGATTGCTGATCTGGACAAAATGAAAGTTGAAGTCCGAGCCCTAGATCAGCAGTCTAAGAATCTGGAAGCCCAACTAGCTGCCGAACGGGAAGGGCGCTCGGCTGAACGCACCAAAGCGGAGGTGGACCTGAAAGTTCTTCAAGATTCGCTGATTGCCGCCCGAGCGGCGCTCAGACAATATAAGGAGGGAGAGTCGAGTCGCCTAGCAGCAGCTTGCCAAGAATACCTCCGCTCGGAGCGGTTCGGCGCAAAATTCGGTGGCAACGTCTCCTCAACTTTCCTCGAGGCGGTCAAGGTCACCATGGCGTACTTGAAGAAGGGTGGCCACCTTCCCGAGGAAATGCACATTCCAGCCTCCGACCTGGCGGCCATGATTGATGATATCCCGGACGCCTTCTTTAATTTTGAAGACCCAGAGTGAGGCGAGTTGTTTCAAGTGCTTTCTGTATTTCATCCGCTCAGCGGATGCAAAAATTTCTGTACGTGCCGTTCGGCCTCCTTATGTTTCTTTGCTTGCATTTTTTTGTTTGCCCTTCATTGTCTCGTTTTAGCGTGTTGTTGCGTATTCGTAGCATCAGTTGGACTCCCCTAGCTTCCTACTAAACGGCCGATCGGGTTAACCAATTGACTTATTTCCTCAGAATCGTTTAGCGCTTGGCTATAATAATTGCCTTCAGTGAATGCGAAGTGTTGGCAAACCAACGGCCGATCGGGTCAATCAATCTGGTACTTGCGAACAATCATGATCGGTGGGGCTCTCGATCTTTAACGACGGTGCTCGTCGGCGCGATTATTTATAGCCGATCGACGCGGCTCTCGATGTTTAACGACGGTGCTCGTCGATCTTCCGCTCGGGGATTTATAGACGCCGGCTCGTCTCTCGATTTTTAACGTCGGTGCTCGACGGTCTTCCGCTCGGGGATTTATAGACGCCGGCTCGTCTCTCGATTTTTAACGTCGATGCTCGACGGCGCGGATATTTATAGCCGGTCGGCGCGGCTCTCGATTTTTAACGACGGTGCTCGACGGCGCGGATATTTATAGCCGGTCGGCGCGGCTCTCGATTTTTAACGACGGTGCTCGTCGGTCTTCCGCTCGGGGATTTATAGACGCCGGCTCGTCTCTCGATTTTTAACGTCGGTGCTCGACGGCGCGGATATTTATAGCCGGTCGGCGCGGCTCTCGATCTTTAACGACGGTGCTCGTCGGTCTTCCGCTCGGGGATTTATAGACGCCGGCTCGTCTCTCGATTTTTAACGTCGGTGCTCGACGGCGCGGATATTTATAGCCGGTCGGCGCGGCTCTCGATTTTTAACGACGGTGCTCGTCGGTCTTCCGCTCGGGGATTTATAGACGCCGGCTCGTCTCTCGATTTTTAACGTCGATGCTCGACGGTCTTCCGCTCGGGGATTTATAGACGCCGGCTCGTCTCTCGATTTTTAACGTCGGTGCTCGACGGCGCGGATATTTATAGCCGGTCGGCGCGGCTCTCGATTTTTAACGACGGTGCTCGGGATATTTATAGCCGGTCGGCTCGTCTCTCGATTTTTAACGTTGGTGCTCGACGGCGCGGATATTTATAGCCGGTCGGCGCGGCTCTCGATTTTTAACGACGGTGCTCGTCGGCCTTCAAGGCTAACTCCTTACCAGGTCAAGCGACCTTGGCCTTCATTTCAAGTCTAGCTTGGATAATTACCCCCTGGCCGAACGGCTCAGGGTCCACTTCGTCAAGTATCTTGGCTCGGATAATATACCCCCTTCCGAATGGTACGGGGCCTCCGTTTTTAGAGCGCTTGTCGCCAATTTGATCCGTATACCACCGGCCGAGCGGCTCGGGGCCTTCGTTGTCGAGCGCTTGGCTCGGAAAACCATATACCCGGCCGACCGGCTCAGGCCTCCACATCGAGCGCTTGGCTCGTAAATAATCCTCCCCGAGGTAGCCTCGGCTAAAATGTACCTGGCCGAGCGGCTCAGGCCTTCGCTCCAGGCAATAACGAACGCTGCTTATATTCTATACGTAGCCCGGCCGAACGGCCTGGGGTCTTCGGGTTACGATGATAATGCCTTATATTCGCTCTTTTGACTTTTCATCTCTGCATTTCAAGTATTTGGTCGAAAAATGAAATACACGGTGATTTACAGTGATACACCTTTCACCCCGCCCGGTAAGGCTGGAGGTGGTTCGCGCTCCACGGCCTATCTAGCTGCCGTCCGTCCTCGTCCTCCAAATAATACGCGCCCGAGCGGAGCTTTTCGATGATTTTGAAAGGGCCTGCCCATGGAGCTTCAAGCTTGCCGACATCTCCAACCGGCTTGACTTTCTTCCAGACAAGATCGCCGACTTGGAACGATCTGGGAATTACGCGCCGGTTGTAGTTTTGCTTCATCCGCTAACGGTATGCCATCAGCCGAACGGACGCCTTTGCCCTCTCCTCTTCTACCAAGTCCAGCTCCATGTTTCTTCGTTCGGCGTTTTCATCATCATAGCTCTGGATCCGGGCTGACTCAACGTCGACTTCGACCGGTATGACAGCCTCACCGCCATATACCAAATGGAACGGTGTGACTCCTGTCCCTTCTTTTGGCGTCGTTCGGATGGCCCACAAGACGCTCGGCACTTCATCCGCCAACCTCCTCCCAAATGGTCGAGCCGAGCGCAGAATCTGAAGAATTTCCCGGTTGGCGACTTGACCGTTGCTCGAGGATAGGCCACGGACGTGAAATGTTGCTCAATCCGTAGCTTTTGCACCAATCCTCTAACATCTTCCCCGTGAACTGCCGCCGTCGGACACTAGTCGGCGAGGATGCCGAACCGACAAATGATGTGTTGCGGATGAATTTTTAACCATTTGTTCGGTGATCTTTGCGGCTCGGCCTCCACCCACTTGGAGAAATAGTCTACCGCCACTAGTAAAATTTCCTCTGCCCGGTCGCCATCGGAAATGGACCCACAATATCCATTCCCCATTGATCGAACGGACATGAGATGGTTGATGCCTTCATCTCCTCTGCCGGTCGGTGGGAGAAGTTGTGATACTTCTGGCATGAAAGGCATGTAGATACTGTCCGAGCGGCATCTGTTTGTAAAGTTGGCCAAAAGTATCCGGCCAAGAGGATCTTCTTGGCCAATGAGCGTCCGCCCGGATGACCCCCGCATGATCCTTGATGTACTTCCTGGAGGATGTAAGCTGAGTCCTCCGAGCTTACACATTTCAGCAAAGGGCGCGAGAAAGCTTTCTTGTAAAGCTGATCTCCGATGAGTGTAAACCGACCGGCTCTTCTTCTGAGGAGCCGGGCTGCATATTCATCGGATGGTGTGGTGCCCGAACGGAGGAATTCTATAATAGGCGTCCTCCAATCACTTGGAAACGCGAGGCCTTGCATCCGGTCGACATGCGCCACCAGCAGCGTTTTTTCAATTGGTTGCTGAATGGCGACCGGCGTTATTGAGCTCGCGAGTTTGGCTAACTCATCGGCCGCTTGGTTCTCCGTTCGTGGGATCTTCTGAATAAGCACCTCTCGGAAAGTAGCTTTGAGTTTTTCAAAGGCCTCAGCGTAGAGTTTGAACCGAACACAGTTGATTTCAAAGGTGCTGGAAAGTTGCTGAGCGGCCAACTGTGAATCAGAATAGAGTGTCACCCGACCTGCTCCCACATGCCGTGCTGCCTGCAATCCGGCTATGAGGGCCTCATACTCTGCTTCATTGTTAGTAGCTTTGTAATCTAGCCGGACGGATAGGTGCATCTTTTCTTCCTGAGGTGAGAGTAGTAATATTCCGATCCCACTTCCGAGCCGAGTGGAGGATCCATCCACATATATTCTCCACATAGCTTCCGGCTCTGGCCTTTGCACTTCGGTCACAAAATCAGCCAAGGATTGGGCTTTAATCGCCGAGCGGGGCTGATATTGGATGTCAAATTCACTTAATTCTGTCGTCCACTTGATGAGCCGTCCGGACGCTTCTGGATTCAACAGCACTCTTCCGAGTGGACTGTTCGTCCGGACAATAATGGTGTGAGCCAAGAAATACGGTCGAAGGCGCCGAGCGGCTAGAACCAAAGCAAAGGCCAACTTCTCGAGCCCGGTGTAACGAGATTCAGCATCTTTTAAAATGTGGCTTAGAAAATACACCGGCTGCTCTTCGCCGCTCGCCCTCACAAGTGCTCAGCCTACAGCATGCTCAGTTGTCGACAGATACATATAAAGTGACTCACCCCCGACCGGCTTGGCTAACACTGGCAGAGAATTCAGATATGTCTTCAACTCCTCAAATGCTCGGTCACATTCTTCATCCCACTGGAACTTAGTGGCCTTGCGCAAGATCTTGAAGAATGGCAGGCTCCGGTCGGCGGTTCTGGAGATGAATCTGGATAAAGCAATTATCCGACCGGTCAACCTTTGCACTTCTCTTGTATTTCTTGGGGGCGGCATGTCTTGCAGTGCTTTAACCTTGCTGGGATTTGCTTCGATTCTCCGCTCGGTCACTATGTATCCCAAGCCCTCCTTTGGCTCCGAACAGGCACTTTTGGGGATTTAGCTTGACTCCATATTTACGCAGCGTTCGAAAGGTTTCTTCCATATCCTTGAAAAGATCGGCCGCTCGGACGGATTTGATAAGAATGTCGTCCACATAAACTTCCAGATTCCGCCCGATCTGCTCCTTGAACACCTTGTTCATCAAGCGTTGATAGGTGGCCCCGGCATTCTTCAATCCGAACGGCATCACATTGTAACAATATGTGCCGTCGGCCGTTACGAAGCTTACTTTTTCTTGATCTTCCCGGGCGAGCGGCACTTGATGATATCCTTGGTAGGCGTCAAGCATGCAAATTAATTCGCAACCGGCCGTAGAGTCCACCAGCTGATCTATCCAGGGCAGAGGATAAAAATCCTTGGGGCATGCCTTGTTTAAATCTCGAAAGTCGATGCAGACCCTCCACTTGCCGCCCGGCTTGGAGACCAAGACTACGTTGGCCAGCCAGCTCGGGAACTGCACCTCGCGTATGTGGCCGGCCTTCAGAAGTTTTTCCACCTCCGCCCGGATAATGGCATTCTGCTCGGCGCTGAAGTCCCTTTTTCTCTGCTTCACTGGCCGAGCGTCCGGTCGGACATGCAATTCATGCTGCGCTAGGCTCGGCGAAATTCCAGGTAACTCATGTGTCGACCAGACGAAGACATCATGATTTCGTCGGAGGCATTGAATCAGCTTCTCCTTCTGTTCTTCCCCCAGATCAGAGGCGATAAAAGTCGTGGCCTCCGATCGGGTCGGATGGATCTGGACTTCCTCCTTTTCATCATAAATTAAAGCAGGAGGTTTCTCGGTTATGGCGTGTACCTCAATTCGGGGCGCCTTCCGAGCGGAACAAGCTTCTGCTCGGATCATCTCTATATAGCACCGCCGAGCTGCTAGCTGATCTCCCCGCACTTCTCCTACTTTGTCCTCCACGGGGAACTTTATCTTCTGGTGGAAGGTTGAGACAACCGCTCGGAATTCGCCGAGCGCCGGTCGTCCCAAAATGACGTTGTAGGATGAGGGAGAGTCGACCACCACGAAGTTTATTGTCCTGGTCCTCCTGAGCGGCTCTTCTCCCAGCGAGGTGGCCAGCCGGATTTGTCCGACCGGTTGAACTTCGTTGCCCGTAAACCCGTAGAGCGAGTCGTCATGGGCAGCAGCTCGGCTCGATCAATTTGCAGCTGATCGAACGCCTTCTTGAATATGATGTTGACCGAGCTCCCTGTGTCAACAAATATGCGGTGAATGGTGTAATTTGCTATTACCGCTTTAATGAGCAGCGCGTCGTCGTGGGGCACTTCTACTCCTTCTAAGTCCCCGGGTCCGAAAGTGATTTCCGGTCCACTGGCCTGCATCCTACCGCATGGATCTGCAGTCATCGCGCGGACGCCTTCCGGCTCGGTTGGAGTCTCCTCTGGTCGGCCCACCAACAATAACGTTGATCTCGCCCGGAAGTATTGCTTCTATTTTCCTCCTCCCGAGTGGAGGGCCTGCTTCAGTCATCCCGTCCCACGTGGGATCGGTGCCGATCGGGTGTCTGCTGATGTCGCCCCTCGGTGCGGGTCCGGTCAGCTTCATGAGTCCTACGTCTCCTGTCGATGGGAGGCGACCGTCGTTCGGCTTTCCTGGGAACAGGATTGGACACAAAGGGAAGGCTTCGGCAATCCCTCGTGTTGTGCGTATCCGTCTGGTGGAAGGTGCAGAACATAGGGGTCCACCTCTTCTTTGGCTTGGGCCGAGCGGCAGCCACTTCTTGTACGTGCGATCGAATTGCTTCGGCCCTCGGTCCTCTGGGTGGCTGCTGAGCGGCGTGCTGTTTCCGCTCGGCATGAACAGGTGCGCGCTCGGCTGGGGTTTCCTTTTTCCGAGCGGCTTGCGCTTCTTCCACATTTATATATTCGTTGGCCCGATGTAGCATGTGATCATAATCTCGAAGCGGCTTTCGGATGAGCGACCGGAAGAAGTCCCCATCCACAAGGCCTTGCGTGAAGGCATTCATCATCATCTCCGATGTGGCCGTGGGGATATCCATCGCCACTTGGTTGAACCGCTGAATATAACCTCGAAGCGATTCTCTCGGCTCTTGCTTGATGGCGAATAAGCTGACACTTGTCTTTTGATAATGCCGACTACTGGCGAAGTGGTGGAGGAAGGCCGTTCGGAATTCCTTGAAGCTAGTGATGGATCCGTCCGGCAACCTCCGAAACCACCGTTGAGCCGATCCCGAGAGGGTGGTAAGGAAGACTCTACACTTTACTCCATCTGTGTACTGATGGAGCGTGGCTGTATTATCGAACTTACCCAGATGATCATCCGGGTCTGTTGTTCCATTGTATTCGCCGATCGTCGGAGGCACGTAGTGCTTGGGCAGAGGGTCTCGTAGGATAGCCTCCGAAAATTGGCGATTGATCCGCTCGGGGGAGGAGTCCGCTCGGGGAGCTTTCCCCTTCCTGTCATCCCGCCTTGGCATTTCATCCGAGGAAGATCCTCTATCTCTTCGGGCTGGTATGGCTTCAGGGGTGCGAAATAAGGCCCGATGGAATGCGACGGTGGCTGGGGGCGCTTCCGCTCGGCCACCAGACGCAGATGTTGCTTGTTGCTCCGCCCGCTCGGCGGATGCTTTTTGTTTTTGCTCCATGAGTTTGGCGGCCCTCATCTCGACCAGAGCGTCGAGTTCTTCTGTTGAAAGCGCCACCGTGTGTTGTCGTCCAGCCTCGTCCATTGTTCTTGTTCGAATGCAGGAGCTTTCCCACAGACGGCGCCAATTTGATCCTGTCCGAACCAAGAGTCAGCGGACGCTGGGCACGTGGCGCTCTCTGCTGGATCCTCGAGTGCTCCGGCGAACCTGCAACAAAACCGAGCCGGGGGGGTGTCCCGGCGACGGCCCTCCGACGCTCAAGTCAGGCGAGGAAATAGCAAAGAAGTGGCTTCAGAGATCCAGACGCGCGTACCTCCGGTGAAGAAATGGAGGCCTTATATAGAACTATCGAAAGAGCCCAGGCACGTCAATCGAAGCAGTCATCTGCTTTAGACCATACCCAAGTATGGGCCTGTCAGAAGAACATATATGAGGCCATACTGCTACTGTATCCACCTCTCCCTGATGTGACAGCGAAATCTTCCATCGTGCAATCTTGTGTACGGCCTAATCATCAGACATGCCTTCTCTGACATCCCATATCTCGAGACAAGCGCATAGGCCGCTCGGCTACCTTTGTACCCTCGCCCTTATCTTGGCCGAGCGGACCACCCGCTCGGCCCTTAGGTCCCAGCCGAGCGGACTCCTACTCGGCCCTTAGATCCTCCTGCCTTGGCGTCAGAAACCCAAGCCCATGGATGGGTTATCTATAGCTCCGCTCGGACCATTATCCGCTGGGCCAGCCCTCCATCCGTCCTTAGGCTGGGACCCTTCAGAGGGTGGGCCCCCCATTCTTACAGCCGGATCACTTAGTATTAGTCAATTTGGCCTACTTAGACTTTCTAGTTGAACTATTTATAGACTTAGTGAGCCTTCATTAGATCATAATAAAATTTAACTTTGAACCTTTGTTAATATTAAAATCTAGGTTCAACTATCCGATGCTCTCTACTTCAACAATCTTCCTATTTTTTATTTATGACAAACTAGTTTAAAGTTAATTAAAATAAACATAAAGAAAATATTTTAAAACAAAAATGCTCCCTCCCCTTAACATGTGTAAGGTTCAAAAATGTCTTCCCATACTTCTCTTTCACTAGCCTTTAACATTTAATATAGTTGTTGATATTCAGGTGCAGGTCTTTCGTTTATATTGGAATAATCAATTGCGACATTCATTGCATCGTGAACCATTGATTGCATTCCAATATCATAAGTTGATGAGTCATGCGCATTAAAAGTTGTGTCAGATGATGAACCATCGGAAGGCTCAATTGGTTCATACAAATAAGGTTCTCCGTGACAGTACCAATTGTAGTAATTTGGCACAAAATCATTCCTACATATATGCATTTTTACATTATTTTCATCACGGAAAGCTCTATTTTGACATTTTTTATGATTGCACGGACACTTTAATTCTGCACCATTCATACATTCTGGATGACTTTTAACAAAGTTAACAAATTCTTCAACTTCAGCCATAAATAATCTCTAATAAATTCATTTTCTAATCGATTGTACATCCAAACTTTATTCATAGACATTTTCACCTAAAACTAATAAATTGAGAATTAGAAATTAACTTAGATTAACGTACAAACACAAAACAAACAAAAGAACTATATATTATTACAGATTAATATACGAATATAACATATATCTAAATTAAACCATGCTAAATAATATAAAATACAATAAACTAAATTATACATGAAGATGTGAAGGTCTACCGGAGAAGAGTAGCAAATGCTATCTGTTTACAAAATAAAAATAATTTAGCACAAAATTTATCAAAAAATTAACAAGTAGAAAGACGATCGGCACAGGCCAGCACAACAGCATCTGACACACCCGTCAGTAAGCTGCTGGCGGCATCCGGCACAGCTAGGGCTAGCATTCGGCACAGCAGTGTCCGGTATAGCAGCGTACAACACAGTAGCGTCTGACATAGCCAGATCACTAGCATTCGACGCAACAGCCAGTAGTTCGCTGGCGGCCGGCACAGCGGCCAGCGGGCCGCTGGCGGTCGGCACAGCGGCCAGGAGGCCACTGATGGCCGGCACAATGACCAACGTTGGGCGGCACAAAGGCCAGCAGGGCACTAGCGGCCACAAAGAGAGGAGGCGCTGCTTCAGAAAATGGAAGAGAAAAACGAGGGCTCTTACAGATGAAATCGGGGAGGGGGAGAGGAGCTGCCGCGCGCGCGTGGAAAGAAATGAAAGGGGCTAGGGTTTAGATTTAGCCGGCTTTACTGACGGAATTTAGATTCCGTCGATAAACCTTTTTTTTAAAAAAGAAAATTAAATTACCGACTGAATTAAATATTCCATCGGTAATTTTCAGACATTACCGACGAAATATTCAATTTCGTCGGTAATTTCGGATATTACCGACGGAAGATATTATTACGTCGATGACTTCGGATATTATCGACGGAATTTGTAATCTGTCGGTAAACCTGTCGGTAAAATTATATTTTTTTAGTGATATTTAAACAAAATTATTTAACTTTTAGCACTATACTCTTCTCCTTCTTACATTTATCAAAAATAAATTTTAAATAAATTATTGTAAAAAGGATTTTGCAAAGTTAGAAATAGAAAGTTTTCAAAAGGAAATTTAGAAAACACTTTATGATTTAATTTTTAGAAGAAAAGATGTTTGAATGTTTAAATTTTCAAAACTCTCCCTCATTTTAAACTCTTTCCTTGAATTTAATATACTTAGGTTTTAAAAATAATTAAACTTTTTAACCTATTCTCGTCCTTTTTATATACATTAAAAAAAACTAACAGAAAGTTCCAAGAATCGTAAATATGTTAAAATAATTTAAAAACTTATTATTGTTTCAAAATAATGGTTTCAAAAATCGTAAGTAGTTCGAAAAAAGTATTTGTAAAACTTTTAAATTTTAAAAGCTAATTTTGTCAAATGAACTTGGCGAAGTTAGAAACTAATTTTTGAGAAATAGGTTAAGTTGAAAAATAATTTTCAAAGAAATATTTAAACATATTTTACAATAAAAAATAGCTTTTAAAAGTAGTTTTCCAATTTATTCTGAAGCAAGATTTTTCAATAAGGTATTTTCAAAAATAGATTTTTAAGAGAAGTATGTTCAAGTACGGATTTTTAAAAATATTTTTTTTAAAAAAAAATAAATTTAAGAAAAATAATATGAAAACTAATTGCATTTAAAAACATATAACGATTTAATCAATGTTTGCAATTAAAATAAAGTTGAGCTTGTTATACTCGTCCACAAAGAAACAATCACTAATAAATATAGTCCAAACAAAGTTGCAAGATAGTACCTGATGATGATGACGATTAACCTGAGTCTTGTACTTGGTGTTATTCTCTTGAATAACTTGCTTCACTTGCTCATGAATACCTCAAAAATATTTTGTCATCTCATCTGCTTTAGGACTGAATCGTCCTCTACATAGGATGGGGTTGAATCCCCGATTGGGTTCCTCGCATAGATAACATCAAAAGGACTCAAACCTATATTTATGTTTTTCGATCTATTGTAGGTAAACTCTGCTTGAGGTAACGCCAAGTCCACTGCTTCAGCTTAGTTCTTGTTAAACACCTTAGAATATTGTCCAAACTCTGATTCACAACCTCAGTCTGACTATCTATTTGGGGGGTGGTAAGAACTGCTAAAATTCAATTGTGCTCCCATTTTTTTCCATAAGCTCTTTCAAAAATGACTGATAAACCTAGTATCATTATTTGAAGTAATGGATTGAGGAATGTTAGGTAAACACACAATCTCTTTGAAGTAAAGATGGGCAAGCCAGACAACATCCATAGTCTTCCTATAAACTACAAAATATGTCATAAATCTGTCAACCACAACTAAAATAGAATCTGAGATTCGTTGGGTGTAGGGTAGTCCCAATACAAAATCTATACTGACATTGAACCAAGGAGCTTCAGGAAGACGAAAGGGAGTGTACAAACCTTCATTGGTAAGAACCCTCTTGGATCACTGGCATATAGAATATCAGTCTACAAAGTGAGTCACATCATTGGTTAACTTGGACCAATAAAAATCAATAGAGATGGGGGGCCAATGTCTTATCTAGTTCAAAATATCCCTCATTATGAAGCTCACTCATAATTTGTTGCCTCTGAGAGCAATCTGGAACTCACAATTGTAACCCATAAAATAGATAGTCATTTTGCAAAATAAAATCGTGAAGGAGACAATCATGTATCTCCTAAAATATCCTTCCAAATAAAGGGTCAGCTGCGTATATATCTACAAAGACTTCAAAGTCTACAACTTTGGTATTCATGATAGTAAGTAATGAAGAGCAACAACTCAAGGCATCCGTGACAATTTAGACTCCTAGCTTAATGTCCTAACGTAAAGGTGAACTTCAGTAAATAAGGCACCAACTTGACATGTCGTCTACTCAGCTTATGTTGACCGTTAATATATTTTAAGGCTTCATGATCAATAAATAGGATGGACTCCTTACGTACTTGGTAGTGACGCTAATGCTTTAAGGATTATACAATGACATAAACTATAAGTTGTAAGTAGAATAATACTTCTTGGATCCGGGCAACTTCTCACTGAAGAAAGTTATTAGATACCCAGACTGACTCAGAAAACCCCTATATCAATGTCGGATGCATCACAGTTGACCTTGAACACTTGGTCAAAATCATAAATTGCCAGAACCTATGCCCCGGTCATCTACTGCTTGACCAGTTAAAAAGCAACCTCTACTTCTTCAGACCACTTGAAATCTCATTCCTTAAGACACTCGGTGTTGGGAACAATCAAATGCTAAAATTTCTTATGAACAAATGTAGAAAGAAGCTAAGATATGAAAACTTCTGACATCATGCAAGGTCCTCAACTGAGGTCACTACATGATTATGTCTATCTTTGTTTTATCTACCTGCATATCATCAACAGACACAATAAAAACAAGAAAAGTTACCGATGTAATAAAGAAAGAATACTTCTTTTTGTTAACAAATAAACACTCCATTTTAACTTTTCAAAAATAGCATGGAGGTAATCAAAGTGCAATACCTCTGTTGGACTGTATACAAGGATGTCATTAAAGTAGATCACCACAAACTTTTACATAAAGGACTATAAAATATGAAGCATGAACCTCATGAATGTGCTAGGTGCATTGGACAATCTAAAAGGCATGATCATCCATCCATATAGCCCATGTTGCATCTTGAATCTTTTCTTCCATTCATCTCCTAACCTTTTTATGATCTAGTGGTATCTGCTTTTAAGGTTACTTTTTTAGAAGACTCTAGAACCGGATAGATGATCTAACATGTCATCCAAGTGGGGAATTAAAAATCTATACTTCACTGTAATCTTATTGATGACTCAATTGTCAGCACACAAAGCCCATGAATCATCCTTCTTTGGCACGATTAGGGCAGAGACTTCACATAGGCTCATGCTCTCACAAATATAATTATTCTCTAGTAATTCTCACGGATATAGCTGAAGGGCACTGGAATTCCATTCTGTTTAAATTTTCCTGAACAAAATTGTACAAGTACATAACTTTTCCTACCAACCCGCATGTTTGATCAGACATGTGTTTGATCAATCAAGCAAGTTCTTGACGGATCAAAGCACACCTTGATCGAAGTACAAGATCGTTGGCCTCTTGTGTTGGTATTCCAAAAAATGATACAAAGGAAACTAACTAATTACGCAGCGGAATTAAAGAACTAGTTGTACATTTTCTTTGTAGCTAAAGACCTCTTGATCTTCTACCGTATTCCTCTCCTCTTCTTGGATGTCGTGTGGGCGACGATCTACCAAGACAACACCACCCTCCTTCTCTTCTCGGTTTCCAAACCGCCGGCTACAAAAGGAGGCTCTAGGATGGGGCACCTTCTCTTCTTCTTCCTCTTCTCAAAGCCGCCGGCCACCAATGGATTGCTAGGAAGGGGCGCCGTCCCTAGCTAGGATAGAAAGGGGGGTGCCGACCCTAAGCAAGGAGAGGAGGGGACGGCCCTTGCAAGGTAAGGAAGGGGCGACCCTAACAAGGTGAGGAGGGGCGACCCTAGCAAGGTGAGGAGGGGCACCGGCCACAAGGAGAGAAGAGGATTGTGGAGAATTAGAAAATTAGGTTTTATGAGCCACCACCTATTCCTTTTTATAGTCTTGCCGTCGATTACAAAGAAAGAAAAATAACAGAATTCTGTTTAGAAAAAATCTCTCTTTCTATAACCGAATTCTGTTAGAAAAAATCTCTTTTTCTATAACCAAGTTAAACAAACCAAGTTAAGTTAAACCAAACCAAGTTAAGTTAAACTAAACCAAGTTAAACCAAACCAAGTTATGGATGGGTGGATGCAAGGCTTTATATAGAGGCTACAACAGGGACCTAGAGGAGGAATTGGTTTAGGCCTCCTGATGGGCTTGGGCTTCATGTGTTCGGCCCGAACACTCAATCCAAGTCCATTAATAATAACTCATACCACTAAAGAGTTATTATTGAACTACCGTTCCAATCCCATATTACAATATGAGCTCCTTCTTATTATGAGTGTGTTAAACTCCCTGTGTTTAAGATATCGTATGTCCATTAATTAATTGAGTTACTGACAACTCAATTAATTAACATATAATTCCAAGAGTAGTACCACTCAACTTTATTATCATGCCGGACTAAGTCTACCTGTAGGGTTTACATGATAATCCTTATGAGCTCCTCAAAGGGGCATCATCAGCTTAAATAATTAGAACACAGTTTTCTTCTATAATCAACAACACATCATATAAACAGTACTATTTCCCAACTCATCGGACCTATTGATTTAACGAATAAATCTCACCCATTGATAAGTTAAAGAAATAAATACTAAGTATACATGCTTGTTATTATATAGGGATTAAGAGGACGTGCATCCATAATAATAGAGGGTTTGTTTTTTTATGTCAAATCGAACAACCTCAAACGGTCCTGCTCAATACACATATAGTGTACTAGTGTAATTTTGTAGCCAAGACAGACTAATACCAAATTACACTACAACCATTCTAATGGTTTGTACTAGTTCATCTTGCTTGTGAGTGTCAGACCGTTGACGGCCGGCTAGAAGGGGGGTTGGATAGCCTGCAAACACAAAACCAAAACCAACCCTTCTCAAACTCTTAAACTAATACTTGCATAAAGAATAAGCAGAAAGTAAATAGAACATTAAAACAAGAGGCACAAGTATTTACTTGGTTACAACCGATGTGGTTGTTAATCCAAGGAAGTTGAAGTACTAAATACTCCTTCAGGCGGAGAAGCCTCTTACAACGTTGAAGCGAAGAAAACAGAAGCTTAACTCTAAATTACAACACACAAGCGTTGGAAGTGAATTTCTGAGTTCGTTGAAAAGTTCTGAACCAATGCTATATTTATAGCTTTAGTCGGGGCGCCCCGAAGGGTTCCCGGCGCCCGGGGGGATAAAACTTTATCCCCAACGTTTAGATCAAGTCAAATCTTGATCTGGTCAAATATCGACTTCCGGGCGCCCCGATATGTTCCGGGTGCCCCGGTACGGTCCGGGCGCCCCGGACTGTTCCGAGCGCCCCGGACTGTTCCGGGCGCCTCGGGCGAGAAAGTCAACCTCGTTGACTTTTTTCAGCCCGGGTCTTCTGCTCCGGCTCCGTTCGCCTCACACCGACTTTTCCGCTCGCTTGGGTGATCTCTGCCATATGGAATAGGGCTCACCCGAACCCAACTTCCGGTCTTCTCGAGCAGGCTTCCGCTCTGGCTTCTCGTCCCTCGGAATCGCCGCATGGTTCTTTCTCGTCCGCCAGCGTACTCATCCGCAGTTTTCGTCCCTCAGTCGCACCCCGTGCCAACCTTCTAGCTAGCTACGTCTCTTTCTCCTCGAGCAATCTTCCGCTCCGGCTTCTCGTCCCTCGGAACTACCGCACGCTTCCTTCTCGTCCACCGGTGTACTCTTCCACAGCGCCTCGTCCCTCGAACGCACCGCGTGTCGTTCTTCTCGCTAGTTACGTTTTCCCCTCGACTACCTGTGCTCCTAAGCTCCTGCACACTTAGACACAAGATTAAAACACACAAGACCTAACTTAACTTGTTGATCACACCAAAATAATCTTGGGGTTCCAATAATCTCCCCCTTTTTGTTGTGATCAACCCAAGTTAAGCTACAGTTAAAATAGATATAAAAATAAATAATTTATATTGCAATAATGTGTAATAAGATAGAAAATTTAAATTTTAAAAAAAAAAATTAATTTCTACCTCCCCCTAGACTTATACTTTTTCTTCTCTCCCTTTGATCACATAAAAAATTGGGTTTGCAAGAAAAAACTAAGGATTGACACTTAGAAAAATTATAAAAATCTATTTCAATGATTTTCTTGAAAATATTTCTAAGTCAAGGAAAATTTCTAAGTCAAAAATAACTTTTGAAAACAATTCTTAAGTTTTCGTCATCAAGAATTAAGAACTTTCTAAGCCGAAAACTTTATGCAAGAAATTTTTTTTAAAAAAATTTCTATGCATTTATTTTATTTATTTTTAATTCTAATGCTTTTATTAGAAAGTTTTAAATTTCCATTTTAATTTATCATAACTTCTTAAATCACACCTTTTCATATTTAAAGCAACCAATATTAAACATGCAAAAAATTGTATCATGTTAATATCTATTATTAGTTTGTCGAGATTCTTTAATCGACAAACTATTTCTTTTGACTTAATATTTTTTGTTATATTTTGACTTTCTAATTCACAAAAATATTTCGATAATATAAATTCTAACTTGATAAAGTTTTTCGATAGTATTTCTAATTTGCAAAATTCGTTCGACAAAATATTTTGTAATTTGCAAAATTTATTCGACAGAAGATTTTCTAATCCAAAAAACTCTTTCGATGATTCAATTTCTAATTCACAGAATTCTTTCGGCGACTTTTCGATTGATTTAACCAATTGTTCAGAAGGTAGAGACCATACCTGATTTACCTTGTCAGAAGTTGATTCTCCCCCTGTCGAGTTGCTTTCTTTCGAAGTCTCTCCCCCTTCATCGATGCCCATCTGGGATGAGCTTTCTGTAGCTTCGGGATGGAGTTCGGTTGTCTCGGTAGTTTACTCATTCTCGGACTGTTCTGACGGTGACTTGGTGTCCATCGAGGAGCTGGATTCGACTTCAGCTTGTACTTCGTAGATCTTCAAGAACTTTTCCCAAAGTTCTTTTGCGCTTTTGTATTCTCCAACTCTGTCGAGATCTTCATTTGGTATTACACTTAGCAGGTGAAATTATGCCCGAGCGTTTGTCATACTCTCCTCACGTTGCTTCTCGGTCCAGAGATATTTCTTGATTTCTTCTCCATTCGTTGTCATTGGTGCTTCATAACCAAATTTCATTATTAAAGAAATACCAAAAATCTGTGTTTAGATATACCTTCATTTGTTGCTTCCAAAAAGCAAACTCCCCCTCGAATGCTAGTCGGTAGACGCTAGCTCCGGCCATCATTTTTTTGCTTCGATCGACTGTTAGTCCTCCTGAAGCGCCTCGGCTTTGATACCACTTGTAGGACCGTTGACGGCCGGCTAGAAGGGGGGGTTGGATAGCCTACAAACACAAAAACAAAACCAACCCTTCTTGAACTCTTAAACTAATACTTGCATAAAGAATAAGCAGAAAATAAATAGAACATTAAAAGAAGAAGCACAAGTATTTACTTGGTTACAACCGATGTGGTTGTTAATCCAAAGAAGTTGAAGCACTAAATACTGTTGGTGCGGGAAGCATCCGACGATCGAACTCGTGTTTTGATAATGGCAAAGGATTCAAAGTTAAGGTGTTTTGTGATCTAACAAGTCTGCTTGAGTATTTCAAGAAAGTCCTAGCTGCGGTTAGGCAAAGGGAAAACCCTAGGGGGTGGTAACCCTAGGTCATAGGGGGTGGTAACCCTAGGTCATAGGGGGTGGTAACCCTATGCGGAAAGTCTTGGCAGGTCGATGGCTTCAGGCAAAAGTCCTAGGGGGTGGTAACCCTAGGTGGAAAGTCCTGGTGTTGCGAACCAGGTGAAAGAATGGACTAGCCAGGGAGTGGATGTCCAGCAGAAAGTCTGGAAGCGTCAAGTGCTGAGCAAAAGTCCAGTCGATCTGGAGGATCGCACTGGCAGCAAGTAAATCTCCTGAGTGGAGTAGGTGAGGACGCGTTCCCCGTAAAGGGAACAGTAGGCGTTGGGTCGACCTAGGGTTTTCGGACGAAAATCCGAAGTCAGACCCGGACAGTCTGGAGACTGCCATTACTCTGTTATCATATTTTCTGTTGTATTGTGTTAACTTTGGTTTGCAGGGTATGTGTTTGGGACTAACACTTTTGCATGACCAAAGGAGCACAAGTGAACCTCGGATGAACAGTGTTCGAGGCGCCTCCATCAAGCTTAGAGGCGCCTTGGGTGTAAAGCTGGAGCTGGCTGCGAAGCACTCTGGAGGCGCCTTAAAGGAGTCATAAGGCGCCTTGAACCAGTTGCTTAAGGCGCCTTGGATGAGGCATAAGGCGCCTTGAACAGATAAAATTCGACCAGTTCAAGCTTGATCCACGCGGATGACTCGGCAGTATGGAGGCGCCTTGAATAGCTTTCAAGGCGCCTTGAACTCCCTTTATAAGGGGGTTTCGACCAGCAGTTCAATACAACAATTTCCAGACTTCCTTTCTTCAACGTGCTGCTAACAAGATCATTCCGAGATGCTGTTGCGACATACCGACGACCTGGAACATCAATTTTGATTCTGTTATTGTCGGTATAATTTATTTTGGTGCTTACAATTGTAAATCTCTTATTTTACTTTTAACGAATTTATAGTTGTTGCCCACTGGAAGCGATCAAGGATCGCGGGCCTTCGAGTAGGAGTCGTCACAGGCTCCAAACGAAGTAAATCCTTCGTGTCTTTATTATTTACTTTCCGCTGCATTATTTCTGAATGAGTTTTTACGATTCCGATAATCGAACGGAATAGTCGCGAGCACTATTCACCCCCCCTCTAGCGCGTCTCGATCCAACAAATACTCCTTCAAGCGGAGAAACCTCTTACAACGTTGAAGCGCAGAAAACAGAAGCTTAACTCTAAATTACAACACACATGTGTTGGAAGTGAATTTCTGAGTTCGTTGAAAAGCTTCTGGACCAAAGTTATATTTATAGCTTTGGTCGGGGTGCCCCGAAGGGTTCCGGGCGCCCTCGGGGGGATAAAATTTTATCCCCAACGTTTAAATCGAGTCAAATCTCGATCTAGTCAAATATCGACTTCCGGGCGCCCCGGTACGGTCCGAGCGCCCCGGACTATTCCGGGCGCCCCAGGCGAGAAAGTCAACCTCGTTGACTTTTTCAACCCGGATCTTCTTCTCTGGCTCCGTTCGCCTCAGACCGAGTCTTCCGCTCACTTGGGTGATCTCTACCATCCGGAATAGGCTCACCTGAACCCAACTTCCGATCTTCTTGAGCAGGCTTCCGCTCCGACTTCTTGTCTCTCGGAATCGCCGCATGAGTCCTTCTCGTCCGCCAACGTACTCATCCGCAGTCTTCGTCCCTCAGTCGTACCCCGTGCCGACCTTCTCGCTAGCTGCATCTCTTTCTCCTCGAGCATTCTTCTGCTCTGGCTTCTCGTCCCTCGAAACCACCGCACGCTTCCTTCTCGTCCGCTAGTGTACTCTTCCACAGCGCCTCGTCCCTCGGACGCACCGCATGTCATCCTTCTCGCTAACTGCGTCTTCCGCTCGACTGCCTGTGCTCCTAAGCTCCTGCACACTTAGACACAAGGTTAGAAACACACAGAACCTAACTTAACTTGTTGATCACACCAAAACAACCTTGGGGTTCCAACAGTGAGATACTATTTATAATTTATAAGGAACCGATAACATGATCTTCTGTGTGGCACCACACGCTATGTTATCTACAATATAAATTAAATGGACAACTGCATTGACATACATATAAATCTAAAATACAAACATTTGATCAAAGTGATTCTCATTTCAAAATATTTCGAAACAAGTGTTCATACAAAAGCTAGGCTTATAGTATACATCCCAACAATAGCCTCCTTGGGACTGAGGAAATTGTTGATCGATTAGCCAAACTCAACCTTGAAAAAAGATTAATCTGATGCTGGATATCTCGCATAGATGGCAGCTTAGAAGGAAGATCCTCTAACATTATCTAATTAAAATCCACTACCAACTGCTATGCTTCAATTGACAACTCAGCTCCCGTGAGTCAATTTGTTCAAAGGAACCCAATGAAAGTCTCATACCTTTAATTATATCATATGCTCAACCTCTAGCATATATTCATCATAATAAAGATTTCCAATCTCCCATTATCTCCTTATTAAAAAATAAATAAATCATGTCTTTAAGGAAGACCTTCCCCTCAAAACAAACTCTAACTTTTATCATTGCGCTAATAATGATTTTGAGTTTATAAATCTTTAGGAAAACTCAAAACGAAATCATGAGGTTAAAAATTCAATATCGAATATAAACCTCCTCCTAAACAGCAAATTAGTATCTTTTAATTATTTTTTATTTTCATCAAGAAAATTACCCTAAATGCTAACCTAAGCACTTCATAGGGTTAGAGATGATTAACTTGATTAAACGTAGCTTAATAGACTAAAATCAGACTACTTAAACCAAAATCACCATTTCTAATCGATTGGTAGCTGCTACCAATCAATTATAGCCTGTCTGAATCGATTGGTGCCCATTGTCAATCGATTCCGGCGTGTTCTAATTGATTGGCAATAGTGCCTAATCAATTGGGATTTCTAATTTTAAAATTAATTTCATATTGAAATCCAAAAACTCCTAAATAATTCTATGATTTTCCAAATATCATGAAATTTCACGTAGATATTATTAATGTCATATATTATTAAGAAAAAATAGTTTTCTATGAAAATATATTTCATTTTCAAAGATTCATATAAAATTAAAACCATTGAAATTTTAATATTTTATTCTATTTTATATCTAACAATCAATAGTGATTCTTATTAACAAATAGACTTCACCAAGATTTTTCAAAATATTTTTTAATATTTTTCAAAATAAATTTTCAACCATGATCTTTGGACTAAATACACATGTCTTATACACTTGCTTTCCTCATAATTGGACATCACATAATCTATTATTTTGATGAATCTAAAACGTAAATAGATGCACTAGATCAATATCTTAAATTTTATTCATCTTTCTAACATCTTACTTATATCTAATGTATCTCAAAAATATATACAAGTCAAATCTATGGTCTTGTGAGATGTAAAATAGTTTTTTTCTAAAACTAAGAGATCATGCATATCTAACTAAGTAATTTAGCTTTGATCATCCTACCTAGGATGTCAATTAATGTCATTATCATTAATTATAAGAAATTAAAAATAATACATGATAATGATCATGGCATACATCAAATGCATATTTTCAAACAAAAATCTATCATATCTTGACTCGAATGATGTATGTATGATATGTATCTTCTTCCATGCAAGATATATGATATGATGACATGACATGTGATAGGGTACACAAAACATGGTAAGTTTAACATAAAGAAAATACCTAGATTTTCTAGTATCATTATTAATCACTAAGTCAAAAATAAACCTAAGTTTGTCCTTATCTCTCTCGAATATGTCAAAATCTTAACTTCATATTTCTTTGAGTTCTATCCTATTTGTGCCAATTTAATCAGGCTTAATTCTTCAAATTTTATTAGCACATCCTTACTCTTCAAGAGTAACAATCATCTCTCATTTTCAAGATATCGCAATATCTTGAAAATTTCTGAAAGTTTCAACTTCACAGTGGTTGGGTTAACTACTCTTCCAATTAGAGTTGACACACTCTAAACTCATCTAGGGTGTAGAGAATATACTCTTATGAATTCAATACTTATTGATACTTCTTGGGTGTTCTAGGTATTTACTTAGGATAACTTTCTTTGATACCTTTCTAATAACTTTCCTAGGCTTCTTAGAAGCCTTAGTCACACTAGTCTTCTCAAAGTCAATTATAGAGATATAGCTTCCCTTATAATCTTGGCTTGACTCCTAGACCTAGAGTTAGTTCTATAACCATATGAAACTTTATGGTATAAGGTCATACTTTTCTTGGACTTAGGTTTGTATCTCAAACCTTTCTTGTCCTTAGATAACTCTTGTCTTCCTAAACCTAGGTTTTGTTTCTTAAACCCTTTGACATTATTTATCATTTTCTTAAGGATCTTCTCTAATTTATTAAGTATTGACCTCAAGATTTGATTTTCTTTCCTTAAATTCTCAAATTTAGATTTTTCATGATTTCCATGAGCATTTCTCTTTCTAGGTATATATCTAAAATTCTTAGAGTTCTTACCAAAATTATTTCCTACCTTTCTAACCTTAGGTAAGGTGGTTCTAACATGAAATGCTTTGTAATTTTCCTTAACTTTTTTACGGTTTTTCATTTTCATGATAAATAGTACTAAAATGATGAAATTTATTTCCAGCATGCATTTTATCATGACTTAAATAAGTATCATTAGCTAATGATATCTTAGTTTTGCCCTTTGAAGCTCCCACTTGATTTGAGATTCCTTCTTTGTTCTTGGTCGAATTCCTCCCCTTTGGGCATTGGATCCGATAATGTCTCATTTGATTACAAGATAAGCACACAATATACTCATTACCCTTTCACATCATGGGGTCAACCTCTTTTAGCGTCTCCTTCATCTTGATAGTAATTTAATCCTTCTTCTTCATTAAATTGTGATACTTACTCTTGTAGTGTCCACTCCCTACATTCAAAGCATATAATGACTTTTAGTTTGCAAATTGAAGTTGATATACCTTCCCAATTTTTGCTCCCATGGCTTGTAGAGGTTGAGCAATCTTTGTTTCCATTTACTTAAGAAGTTGAGACTGCTTCTCATTCTGGTGTCAATGAGCTATTTCCCTCATCCCTTGAGATGGATGCCTCTTCGATAACCTCCTCAGATATTGAGCACCTCTCAACCTCCGAATCCTCTTGAATTTGAAATAAAAAGTTTCCCTCTTTGCCTTTTTCTCTATTTTCCATTGAGGATAGATCTTCGGAGTTTGGTCAATTTGCTTCATAACTCACTTGCTTCCTTGTAATTATCATACACAAAATATTATATATTAGGCAATAAATTAACTAAAATTTTGGTTACTTTATCGTTTGTCTCAAATTTTTTAGTTGCTCCTCGGTCCAATTCTTTTTCTTGAGAAGTCCTTGACCATCAATTGGGGCTTCAAATCCATTCATTAAAATGAACCATTCTTCAATGTTCATCATGAAGAAATTTTTAACCCTACCTTTCCATTGGTCGAATCCTCCCAATCCAAAGGGTGGAGGTGTTTCGATGTCATATCCGAATTCATCTCAGAAATCTATTTTGAGGTTGAGATACATGATGATATGTCTTTGACTTGTTGAAAATTAGGGCTTCAACTTTCAGCTTCTTTTTCCGGCAATTAGCTCAATAAAGAGTCGTTCTGATACCACTTGTTAGGACACTTGAGAGCTAAAGGAGGGTGAATAACTTCTTTCACTTCTTCTTGTTGATGTTGTAGTGAAAAACTCGAAACAATTATAACACCTTTGCTTTACTTGGTAACCACCTCCTTGAGGTGATTAATCCAAGGGTCCACTCTCCTTACTCACATATGCACTATGAATACCTCCTTCTTAGAGGCGGAGAAGCCTCATGCAAGCACAAATACAAGAATACACCAAGAATAAAAGAAGCAAATACAAATGAAAATCAAAAATAGTTTTACAATACTTGAATCTTACTTAGTTTGCTTTCTTCTTGCTTGGAAAATGCTTTTAGATGTCTAGAAATGTAGCAACACTTGTCTCTGAGAGCTCAAGAATTGACAGCCAAGAATTGTGCTTCAATCCTTCATGAATATCTTTTTCTAGGGTTCCTTTGACACTTCTAATCAATTAAGTTTTTTCCTAATAGATTGTCACATCATCATTCGACCATTCACCTGCAGAATGACTCTTTTCCAAACTCTTAATCGATTGATGAGTCATACCAATTGATCAATATGGTCTTAATCGATTATCCAATCGATTCTCAACCTTTATATTCTCTCGCAAAATGCCTTAATCGATTAGCCCAATCGATTAAGAAAGGTTGAATCAATTACCTAATTGATTCACTAAGCTTCGTGAAAAACTTCTCTCAATCGAATACTCAACCAATTAAGAAGAGGTGAATCAACTAATCGATTCACCAAGCTTCTATTTTTCACGAAAAACACCTCTCAATTGATTACCCAATTGATTGGAGATGATCTTGATAGATTACCCAATCGATCCAAAACTCTTCTGTTTCATGAGGAAAGTGTCTAATCGATCACCTAATCGATTGGTTTTGGACCACCTAATCAATTGTCTAGCCCTAATCCCCTAAACCTAGTTTTAGGGTTACTTTGCCCAACCCGAAGTCTTCCATGAATTGTTGGAGCTTTCCATAGCCTAATATACAGTCAACCTTGATCTATCAGAACTTTTTTTACCAAATGTCCAATTAACCCTTGACCAACTTAGACTTTCTCTTGTCTAGTTCCCAACTAGGACTTCTCTCGTGTCAAGTATTTATCTTCCAACTAATCCACCTTGGACTTAACCTAGTTTTGAACTAGGTTTGCCTATCTCACTAGTCCTTCCCTTGTGTCAAGTGTTTAGCTCCCAGCTAACCCACCTTGGACTTAATCTAGTTCACAACTAGGTTTGTCTAGTCCCACTAGGACTTCACTTGTGCCAAGTGTTTAGCTCCCATCTAACCCAGCTTGGACTTAACCTAGTCCCCAACTAGGTTTGCCTAGTTCCACTAGGACGTCCCTTGTGCCAAGCGTTTAGCTCTCAGTTAACTCACCTTGGACTTAACATAGTTCCCAACTAGGTTTGTCTAGTCTCACTAGGACTTCCATTTGTCTAGCCTCCGATTAGGACTTCTCATTTGGCTAACTTCCAATTAGGACAATCACCGTTTGCCACCACGAATGACCTCCAATGATCGGGCAATTAACCCAATTGATTACCTAATCGATTGCCTAACCCTAACTCCCTTATCCGAGTCTAGGGTTCCCTTGCCTAATATACAGTCAACCTTGACCTCTTCGGATTTCACGTTGTCTAACATCCGATCAATCTTGACCTGCCAGGGCTTCCTCACCAAGTCTCCGATTATCCACTTAGATTTTTCTCTTGCCTAATCTCTAGTTATGACTAGTCACTCAGTAGACTTCCACCCTACCTAACCTCAGTTTTGGCTTTCCCTTACTTAATCGCAGTTAAGGCTTTCCTTTACCAATGTGCAATCTTCCTTGACCCACTTAGACTTTTCTTTGCATAACCTTTGAGTTTATGACTTTACCTTACCTAACCTCTAGTTAGGACTCTTCCTAATCAAGTATTCGGCCCTTCATGACCCACTTGACTTCTATCTCACATATTGTCAAACATCAAAACTCAAGGTCGAGTTCATTCGAGTTTAGTCAACTTGATCAACATTGACTTGAGGTAGGTTGTACTAACATGGATCAATTAAAATGATGATCCGTTTAGTCTATATCCTAGCCGGATTAATTAAAACCTCGATTTGACTAATAAAAATTAATTTGAAAAATAAACTAATTAATTCAAATTTAATTAGTCAATATTAATCTAATTAATAATCAAATTTAAATAATTCAAAATTAATCAAAGATGATAAGATTTTTTTAAAAATAGAAAAATATTTTTCAAAATTTTGAAAATCAGAAAAATAATTTTTAAAATTTTAAAATTTTCAAATTTAGAAAAGAAGTTTTCAAAATCTAAAGATTTGAAAAATCAGAAATTAATTTTCAAATATAAAATTTTGAATTTCAAGATTTTAAAAAATTAAAATTTGAATTTTAAAAATAAAGGAAATAATATTTCAAATTTTAAAAATGATAAAACTGATTTGAATTTTAAAAATCATAAAAAACATTTTTCAAAAATTAAAAGTTTGAAAAATCAATATTTAAGTTTTGAAAATTCAAAAGATAAGTTTTTAAAGTTGGCGGCGTGCTTTAAATGTGTGTCGTTGATGCTGAACCGTGAAAAGTTATATTTGTTGTAGTGAAGTCAAACCCATGTTAAGAACCTAGATTTCATTATAAACTTATTTATAATGAAGTACTTATTACATTGGAACTAATCAATAAATTATACTTGAGAAAATTATAAAACTTAACAAAATTAAAATGTGTCGAAGTAGTTAGCATAAAATATATCAAATTTGAGTTTGATATATTATTAGAAACAAACGCTTTAAATATGATTTGTTTGACTTAATTTTCTTGATTCTAGCTATACGTGTTCATATTTGTCATGTTCATGTATATTTTTGTAAATTGCAATGTGTCATGCTTCACCTGCATGCATTTCTATCCATGTGATTATTGCTTATTTTATAACAGATAAATAGAGCAAATATAAGGTGAAGGAGTTTAATCTTGACTCATAATACGTATTAAAGAGGGTTAAGATGATACTACGCTAAAGAAATTTTATTGATGTATTTCTAAATTGAATCATAAGTAGTCTCCTTGGTATAATCGATTCTGTAGATCTAACTGAAGCTACATTAGTTCAATCTGGACTAATTAGATCAAAGTTTAACATTAAGTCTCTTGAGTTGGATGTTGGAAAAACTTTGTCTTAGCCAAGTGGTTACTCTAATAATATCTCATGTGACTCATCATAACTTACAAACTTATTCTGAAAACAATGGCTTGTCGAATTCAAAATTAAGTTTGAATTTAACACAAGATAAAACTTCCTTAGACAAACAATTTAATCAAATTAAAATTGAAAATCTCATCTCACAAAACTTTAAAACTACCATGTATTGTGTATACTGAGCCACATAGAACGGATGAGATGTTAGGATAATTAAATTGAAAATATTTTTGAAAAGGTTTTCAAAAATTTTTAGGATTATTTTATTAAAAATATTTTCAAAATAGTTGTCTACGTTATGATGTTTAATGATATTTCATGTTTAATTGAGTATATTATATAAATATTTTTTGAAAAATTATAGAGAATATCATATTAAAGGTGAGCTCTATCGAAATACCAATATTTTAAAAGAGTTTTCAAAAATATTGACACACTTTAGGAGTATATAAATAAATAGAAGTCTTAAGATCACACCATAGATACAAAAATTTGTCATTAGTTAAAGAGATTGGTAAATGCTTTAATTTCATATAGTGTGTGATTAATCTTTGAATCATGTATAGTCCAACACTCTAACTTCCCCATATTTTGATTACGCACCAACAACATGGTCGGTATATACGAGATATGCCATTGAATTGGGCTTTCTAACTCACGTCAACGGTACACAACCATGTACATTATACGCCCACTCACGATCCCTGTTCTCTTTGTCCCTTAATTCGTCCTTCGCCGGCTCATGTGATATGAGATGAGATGAGATGCGATGATGACGATCGATAGATTGAAAAGACTACACACAACAGAAACCCTACTGTAGTGTCTCCCCATTCCCCTTCTCAATTCTCTCTCCTTTCTGCATTTCTTTGTTTGTTCCTTTTTCTTTATCTTTTGTACAGCTTCTTCTTTCTCCTTGCTATTCTTCTGCCTTATATTCGACACCATCTTACCCTCTAATTGACTCGCCACTCACCGCCACAAGCCATTCATAGATTGCTGCTGTCGTGCGCGCGCTATGGAGGAGGCTTTCACCATTTCCATAACTACCGCGGGGGCGGCCGGGACAGGGGCCGGGGCCGGCGCTTCCTCTTCCTCCTCCGCCTCTTCGTCTGCCAGCGTAATTACCGTGGTAAACATGGACCCGCGCATATGGCGTCACCTGCCGCAGGGGATGGTGGACCGCGTGCTGGCCTTCCTGCCCCCCGACGCCTTCTTTCGCGCCCGCGCCGTCTGCAAGCGCTGGTACTCCCTCGTCTTCTCCGATAGCTTTCTTGAGCTCCACCTTCGCCTCGCTCCCGCCCTCCCCTGCTTCGTCTTCTTCCTCCTCCCCTCCACGACCGCCTCCTCGTCCGCACCTTCCGATGCATCCTCCGCGGCTATCGCCGCCGCCTCCTCATCGTCATCGAGGCCGCCACCTCCCCCGGCACTCCTCCTCGACCCCGTTGCCGATTCCTGGCACCGCATCCCCCTCGACGCCGTCATTCCTCCCGGCTTCTCCCCCGCCGCCTCCTCCCACGGAGTGCTCTGTTTCATCTCCGACGACGCTGGCTCCAAGACCCTCGTCCTCTGCAACCTCTTGTCCAAACTCGCAGCCCATCTCCCCCCTTCCCCTACCCCGCGCCTCTTCCCCACCGTCGGCCTCGCCGTCGGGCCTTCATCCATTTGCACCGTTCTTGCCGGCGACGACATGATCTCCCCTTTCGCAGTCAAGAATCTCACCGCCGAGTGCTTCCACGCTGACGGCGTCACGGGCTTCTACTCCCCCTGGGCCACCGGCAGCGCGCTGCCCCGCCTCTGCAGTTTCGAGCCCGGGCGCATGGCCTACGCCGCCTCGGCGGGCCGCTTCTACGGCATGAGCTGCGGCCCCTTCGGTGTGCTCTCCTACGACGTCGCCTCCAACGCATGGGAGAAGATCCAACCGCCGATGCGGCGCTTCCTCCGCTCTCCCAGCATCGCTGAGTGCGGCGGCGGGCGGGTGGTGCTGGTCGCGGCGGTCGAGAAGAGCAAGCTGAGCGTGCCGCGGAGCGTGCGGGTGTGGTCGCTCCAGCCGTGCGGCCGCGCGTGGTCGGAGCTCGACCGCATGCCCCACGACGTCCACTCCCGTTTCTGCGACGCCGAGGCTGGCCGCGGCTTCGAGTGCGTCGGCCACGGCGACTTCCTCGTCATCACCATGCGCGCCTCCCACGACGTGCTCCTCTTCCACGTCCGCCGCAAGGAGTGGCGCTGGGCCCCGCCCTGCCCCTTCCTCCGCGGACCCGGCGGAGTGATCGGCACGCTTCGCGGATTCGCCTACGTGCCGCGCCTGGCTACTCCCTGCATGGCGCTGCTCGATTCATCCTCCTTCATGCCTCCCGTAGGCTTCGACGGTTAGCCAGCAACCCAGAGCTCCTCACTCTTACTCTCGTAGCATTCATCACTTCACCTGTTTGTCAATTTAGTCATCGATCGATCGATCGCAAGTGGCTCCCTCCCTCTAGCTAGAGTATAGTAGTTAACTAGCTCGTACCTCATGATCCATGCAATATGCATGCATCTAACCACTATTCACTACTACACTTATCTAATCCTCTAGCTAGGTTTCCTGTTGTAGTCTGAAATCGATGATCTTTGATACATTTTGCATGCACTTTTTCTTTCTTTGTTCGGTTGTTTGTTTCCTTTTTATTAAAAGAAAACAAAAAAAAAAAACCTTCAAATTAAAACATCACACAGAATGGGAATGGCATTGAACAGGAGTAGTGAGAGTGGTTGTTACGTTGGTGTTGGCCTTTTGGATAGCAGCAAAGGTAGTTCATGGAATATGGTTTGCACGCTGTAGCATGATCAGGGAACTGTTGCACGCTGTAGCATGATCATGAATGGGCGCAGTGCATGGTTGGCGAGATTGGAATGCGACCATGAAATTAAAGTGGAAGGAGGCATTGCTATAAATAAACATATGCGATTATTTATGTTTGGTACTATCATGAGTTTATTTGGAGGGGGAAGAGGTTTAGTAAATCTCGCCTTGTGTGTGTGGGAGAGGGCAGGAAAAGGGTTGGCTTTCTGCAGTTTGAGTACAAGATGGGGAGTTTTCTATACAGAAGAGGAAGAATCTCACAGTACTCACATGCATGAAACGCTATAATTAAAAGCCTGCAAACACAACCCCTCACTGCACCTGACCTCTCAAAATTAATATACCATGCAATACTGCGATTATATACAAATATATATATATATGCATAGAATAGAAAGAGTTGAAGCTACTGGCTCTGCGGGGCCTGGAGATTAGCTGCGAGATCTTACCAGTGCAGCTGTGCAGGGATCTATCTATCTATCTTCTTGAATTTGTAGTGGAATAAAATATGTTAATGTAAAGAGTGGATGGGGTTCAGAACTAGAAGGAACAGAACAGAAAAATACTGACCTCTTTGATTTGAACACACAGAAAAATACGTACTGGTTTAGTTCCTTTGCTCATTGTGTACATGATTAATTATATTACCTGATCCTTTGTCGATGAGTTTAGGCTATATGTGCTTAATTGGTCGAGTATATATAGATTTGCATATGCTGTGTTTTCTTTCACATAGCCGTGAAAGACATTGGCTGCTTGTATATATGATCAGTATCTTGTAAAACTGGAAGCACGATCGATGTGTGCTGATACACTACAAAAAAAAAAAAAAAACCAACAGTTTGAACAGGAATACCGACCGAATTAATATTCCGTCGGTAAAATTTATTCCGTCGGTAAAAATAAATTTTACCGACGGAATAAGTTATTCCGTCGGTACATCCTTGCAGTACCGACGGGATATAGATTTTCGTTGGTAAACCAAGGATTTTACCGACGGAATAACTCATTCCGTCGGTAACATTTATTTTTACAGATGGAATATTAATTCCGTCGGTAAGTCTCACTAAAAAGTACCCTAATCCCTCGTTGTTCCCTAACGCGCGCGGCGGCCGACAACTCCTTCGTTCTCCCCGATCCCGATCGCAGGTTACGTTTGTTTTTTTCTTCTTTTTTTTCCGGCAACGGTAGTTGCCGGCGGCCTGCCGCCTGAAGCGACGGCGCGCCGCCAGCTGCTGGCGTCGGCCGCCTGCGGCTGTCGGCGGCCACCTGCGGCTGGCGGGCGTTCACCTGCGACCGCCTGCGGCTGGCGGCGTTCGCCTGCGGCCGCTGGCGGTGGCCGCCTGCGGCCTTTTGCGCCCTCCAGCGGCCGGTTGCGGGGTTCTGCGCTGGCCAGTGGTCGCTTGCGCCTGCCTGTGGCTGTGCCGACAGTTGTCGGCCGCCACCTGGCTGCTGGCCGCTGTGCCGGCCAGCTGCTGGCGGCTGTGCGTCGGCCGGTATATATAGGCTGGCTGCTTGTTGCCACGAGCAACTTGAAAATATTTTTTGTCATAATTTTTAGTTAAATTATTTTTATTTTGTAAACAGGTAGCATTTGTTGTTCTTCTCCGGTTGACCTACACATCTTCAGGTAAAATTTTCTAAACTATATTGTATGTCATTTAACATGGTTCAATTTAGAAATATGTTATGTTAGTATATTAATAATTCACATAATATAGTCCGTTTGTTTATTTTGTGTTAGTATCTTAATCGTTAATTTTTAGTTCTCAATATATACGTTTTAGGTGAAAATGTCTATGAATAAAGCTTGGATGTACAATCGATTAGAAAAAGGATTTATCAGAGATGATTTTATTGCTGAAGTTGAACAGTTTGGGAACTTTGCTAAAAGTCACCCTAAATGTATGAATGGTGCTGAGTTACGGTGTCCATGCAATAATAAAAAATGTCAAAATAGGGCTTTCCGTGATGAGGATACTGTAAAAATGCATATATGTAGAAATGATTTTGTGCCAAATTACTACAATTGGTACTGTCACGGAGAGCCTTATCTATATGAACCAATTGGACCTTCTGGTGGTTCGTCATCTAGGACAACTGCTACCGCTCCTGATGCATCAACTAATATTGATATTGCAATGCAATCAATGGTTCATGATGCGATGAATGCTGCAGTTGATTATTCCAATATATATGAAACACCAACACCTGAATATCAACAACTATATGAAATGCTAAAGGCTAGTGAAAGAGAAGTATGGAAAGACATTCCCTCTGATCATTCTCAATTATCAGCTACTGCAAGGTTATTAAATATAAAAGCAGAACATCATTTTTCAGAAAGATGTTACGACGACATTTGTCAGTTGATGTCAGAATTGCTTCCTGCTGATAACATTATGACGGATAGTTTTTACAGTACAAAAAAATTGATCAGAAGCTTAGGTTTGCCTGTGGAGAAGATTGATTGTTGTGTAAATAACTGCATGATATTTTGGAATGAAGACAATGATCTGCGTGAATGCAAAATCTGTACACACCCTCGTTATAAGCATAGTACTCGCATACCAGGGCAGAAGAAGAAAAAAATAGCTTGGAAAGTGATGTATTATTTTCCGTTAACTGCTAGACTTCAACGTTTGTATGCATCTGCTTCTACAGCTTGCCATATGACGTGGCATCATGAGCATGAGCACGATGGAGGTATAATGTGTCATCCTTCTGATTCACCTGCATGGAAACATCTAGATGTTGTATTTCCTTCTTTTGCAATGGAACCACGTAATGTGAGATTGAGACTTTCTGCAGATGGATTTCAGCCATTTGGACAATCAGGACAACAATATTCATCTTGGCCAGTTATATTAACACCGTACAATTTACCGCCATGGATGTGTATGAAAGATGAATTTATGTTCCTTACAGTACTTATTCCTGGTCCAACCAATCCCAAAGAGAAGATAGATGTTTTCTTACAACCTCTGATTGCCGAGTTAAATGAATTATGGAATGTAGGGTCGGTGATTTATGATGTTGCAAGCAAAACTAATTTTAGATTGCATGCTGCATTATTATGGACGATCAGTGATTTTCCAGCATACTCAATGTTGTCGGGTTGGAGCACGGCTGGTAAATTAGCATGTCCACACTGTATGACAGATTCTGATGCATTTTCATTACCTTACAGTGGGAAAGTGTCATGGTTTTATAATCACCGTAAATTTTTACCACTTGATCACTCTCTTAGGTGAAATAAGAAAAAAATTTAAAAAAATGTTGTAGTCAGAAAACCCCCTCCACTCTATGCTTCAAGTGAACAAATCATTGAGCAAATTGATAGTTATGGATTTCTACCAGTATCTCAATCTGGTTCTGATGAGATAAATAAATATATTGTTAGGATGTGCAAGTGTGGTTGGAAGAAAAGGAGTATTTTTTGGGAGTTACCGTACTGGAAGTATCTGCTTATTCGACATAATTTAGATGTTATGCATATTGAGAAAAATTTCTTCGATAATATCTTTAACACTGTGATGAATGTGCCTGGAAGAACTAAAGACACTGTAAAATCACGCGAGAAATTAAAAGAACTAGTCAATAGACCAGAGTTGCATCAAAATGAAATAACTAATAGATTTCCAAAGGCTTATTATACATTGGACAAAGATGGCAAGCAAGCTTTATGTAATTGGTTGAAAGAAATCAAATTTCCAGATGGTTATGCCTCAAATATGGCTCGATGCGTGGATATGAATAGATTAAAGATGTTTGGAATGAAAAGTCATGGTTGTCATGTTTTTATGCAAAGACTTATTCCAGTAGCTTTCCATGATTTACTTCCTCAAAATATTTGGCAAGCACTCACTGAATTGAGTCTATTTTTTAGAGATTTGACAGCAAGGGGGTATCACGATGGATGATATGCTTCGGCTAGAAACAGGCATTCCTCTCATATTATGTAAACTGGAGCGCATATTTCCACCAAGTTTTTTTGATTCAATGGAACATCTACCAGTACATTTACCATACGAGGCACAAATAGCAGGTCCTGTGCAGTACAGATGGATGTATCTATTTGAACGGGTTTTGAGGAAATTAAAAAACAATGTTCGTAACAAAGCAAGAGTTGAAGAGTCAATTTGCAATGCTTATCTAGTTGAAGAAGCATCTGCTTTCTGCTCCAATTATTTTGTTAATAGTGTGCAAACAAGACATCGCAGGTGTCCTAGAAATTCTGATGATGTTTGTCAGCCGATAGATCCATCCATGCTTTCTATTTTTAAGTTTCCTGGTAAGATATTGGGTGCATCATTTTCTAGATGGTTAACCGAGGAAGAATATCATGCTGCAAGAATATATATACTCTTAAATTGTGAAGAGGTCAAACCATACATAAAGTAAGTAAATTTCTTAAATCAACATTTATCATCCGTTTAATTATTTTGCTTGATATCCCAATTTATAATTATTTTTTTTTCTCAGCTTGTACGAACAACAATTATATCTACAAAATCCATCAATTGGTGCAAGTGAGGTAGCTACAAAGTTAGAGACTGAATTTGCATTGTGGTTTCAAATATATGTAAGAAAATTTGTAAAAAATTTTAGATGGATGTTTATTAAGAAGTGTACTAAGATATATGTTACTTATTTTTATAGGTGAAAGACCGTAGAATGTCAAATGTGCAAGATGATAGGATAATGAATATTGCATCAGGACCCCTTCGTAAAATAAAGCTGTATTCTGGTTACTATGTTAATGGCCTAAAATTCCACGTGGCACAACGAGATTCACAGAGATTAACTTATAATTCTGGTGTTTGCGTCAAAGGATCTATGGACAACAATAACACTGAGTTTGATTACTATGGTAGACTTGAAGAAATCATAGAGATTGAATATCCTGCATTACCAATAAAGAGGTGTGTGTTGTTCAAATGTTCATGGTATGATCCAACCCCAATAATTAGTACTAGAATTCATCCAAATTATAATTTAGTTGAGGTTAATGTAAATAAAAGATTCAATAAGTTTGAGCCTTTTATTTTCGGAATACAAGCGGGTCAAGTTTTCTATCTTGAATATCCTACGAAGAGAAGAAGATCTAGTGAATGGTTGTCTGTTTGTCAAATCAAGTCTCGCTCGATCATAGAGATGCCGAATACAATCACTGCTCAAAACCATGATGCATTTCAGAATGATGAAGTGGAGAGACATTCAGTTGATTTACAACACCAATCTACTTCTCAATTACTTGTAGATGCTAATGACATTTACGAAGAGATAGATGATGGGGAGATGTCCAACAGTGAGGATGAAGTTGAACTAAGCTCATCTAGCAATGAGGAAATAGAAACTGTTAATTTTGATTAGTAAGGATGAAGTTGAAGATTATTATTTCCGTCGGTAAGTAATGTTTCCATATTGTTTTGTATTTATATTATCAGATTTTTAGACCTTATTATGATGTGTTGCAGTGTTATTTTACAGATATCATTATGGCAGAGCAGTAGCCTGTGGCACCCCGGGGCTACAAGGTTCTTACCGTTGTCGGAGACTCGTAAGTATTTTGTACTATTAATTCAAGTTTATATATAACTTTAGTTATAATATATTTCTCATAATTTCTTATTATTTTGTGCAGGTTCACTCCAAATGGGCACAGAGTTGCCACATATATCACTGCAAAATTCAAGAAACGAGTTAGCGCATCTGGTACTACATGGAGGCATGTAGACCAGGATATGAAGCTATTTTATTATAATGAATTTGTGGTAAGTAAATTTAATATATTTGACATTCTATAATTCCGTCGGTATCATTTAAACTAAATGTTTAACTTATCATTACAGAAAAGGTATACATGGGCTGACGGGCAAGAAGAACAATTCAAATCTACATGGAATACTTACTGTGCCAAATTCTATAGAGATCATATGTATTACATGAGAAAGAAGGGCACTAGGCCTGCGTATGTTTCGGAGGCGATATGTGTTAGGATATATATTAAAAGCCTAGCTTTTGGTATAAACATTTATCTAGAAATAAGAATCACATTGGTCAAATGTCTACATTTATGATAAATATAGTTGTTCAATTAATTTATATTGTAGATAACATGGTGTGTGGTGTCACACACAGAGGATCATGTTATCAGTACCTTATAAATTATAAATAGTAGCTGACGACCAAGATGGAAAGGAACAAACCATTGGAAGGTCGCAG
Source organism: Zingiber officinale (assembly GCF_018446385.1). NCBI lineage: Eukaryota > Viridiplantae > Streptophyta > Magnoliopsida > Zingiberales > Zingiberaceae > Zingiber > Zingiber officinale. The sequence goes on from NC_055994.1 coordinate 140,999,317, forward strand.
TGTAATTAGGTATTAGTTAATCTTAACTATATAATTACACTAGTACACTTAGAGTGTATTGAGTAGGACCATTAGAGGTCGTTTCTTTTATACTGACTTTATAAAGAAACAAAGACCTCAGTTATTATAGAAGTGTGTGCTCTTAATCCTAATATAATAACAAGCACATATATTTGATATTTATTTCTTTAATTTATCAATAGGTGAGATTTATTTCGATAAATCAATAAGCCCGATAAGTTGGGAAATGATATCACTTATAGTGTGTATTGTTGATTATAGAAGAAAACTGTGTCCTAATAATCTAGGTTGAGAATGTCCCCAAGAGGAGCTCATAAGGATTGTCATGTTAAACCCTGCAGGTGGACTTAGTCCGACATGACGATAAGGTTGAGTGGTACTACTCTTGGACTAAGATATTAATTAAATGAGTTGTCAGTAACTCACTTAATTAGTGGACATTCGACATCTTAAACACAGGGAGACTAACACACTTATAATAAGAAGGAGCCCAAAAAGTAATTTGGGATTGGTGCGGTAGTTGGATATTATATTGTTTTTTATCCAGCAACAAATGACAGAAAGGGTGGCTCAGGCATCTCAGCCCTCAGCAGAGGGTGGTGAGTCACAATCTTTATCCACCGATGATCTAAATGAGATTTATTATGATGTTGTCGGTGGAAGGACAAAAAACTCCACCCTCTACGGCCTTGGCTCTCAGGCTAAAGTAGCATTTGATCTGTTGAGGAATCCAATAGGTCGTGCTAGTTCCTCTTCTTCTAGTGAGATGCAATCTTTAAGACTTGAAAATCAAGAACTGCGTTCTCAACTGAAATCAATGGATCAGAGAATAGCTGATAGGGAACAGTGGAGAGCTGATGAGGAGAAGAAGAGAGCTGAACGTGACAAAAATAATGAAGATCTCATGGCCCAAATGCGGGCGATCGTGGCTTCTTTCACCCAGGCATCACAGGATTCTGAGTCACAGGAGACTCAAGATCCATTAGGCAGAGATCATTAGCTTTTTTTTTAGGTTTGTTCAACTAAGCTTTAGTTTTTTATTTATTATATATAACGTGAGCCTGTTTTGATATTATAACATATTTATTTTTAAAGGTTTTATTACTATATGTTTCAGAAGTCACGTTCAGTCATATTTACATATTAGCTCTTCACTATATCATTTGCTCACTTTTGTTCAGGTATCATTTCATATAAAATTCGTTATACATATATATGCAAACTGTTTATTTAAACATCATTTTGTATTTGTCTTTCTACAGGATTTGCTTTATGTTTTCGCGTTATTGTGTTATTTGGAGTACATTCTAATTCGGTATTATTATGTAAACTTGACTTTAGACATGGATATGTGTTGAATATATATTCTATAGATTTGGTTAGCTATGGATTGTATAAAATATGTTTGTTTGTGGATTTTATTATATATGTGTGGATTATATTGATTTTGGATTTTATTTGTTGTGTGGATTGTATGATACCATCGATTGTGATGGTTTGTTTATGTATTTGGAAAATGTATATGGAAATAGCGTGTAAATAAACCAAAGCTGTGAATTTTTTTTTTAAATTACGTCGGAATACCGACGGAATAAGATTCTGTCGGTAAGCTATCGTAACTACAGATTCGATAGCTTACCTATGGAATAGCTGTTTCCATCGGTACTTACCGACGGAATGGGCTGCTTCCGTCGGTAAATACCGACGGAATGGGTTGTTCCGTCGGTAAATACCAACGGAATGCGTTGTTCCGTCGATATTTTCCGACGGAATGGGTAGTTCCGTCGGTAAATACCGACGGAAACAACTATTCCGTTGGTAAGGGCAATTTCTTGACTTTTGTCATTGTTGCGAACTATACCAACGGAAGGGTAATTCCGTCAGTAATACATACCGATGGAAGTAGAATTCCGTCGGTATATTTTGGGCCGTCGGATATTTTACCGATGGAAAAATTTCCATCGAAAGGTTGTTGGTATTGCTATGTATCGACGGAATACCGACGAATAATTTCGTCGGTAAAACTGTTTTTTTTTTTAGTGATATAAGTCTTTAAATCAAACTAAAAGCTGAGTTTCACTATATGAAAACAGAGATGGAAAAAATCATCTGTCGAGATTATTTTTCTATCTTAAAAAAAAAAGTTGAATTATATATGCTGGAAAATTTCATCTCAAAAATCTATTATTGAAAGTTTCTTTACTCACTTTAAACATTATATGTTTCTAATATTAGAGGCCCATTATAAAAGTATTTATAAATCTGTTTTTTAATTTAGCCGAATGACGATAATTTTAAATTTAAATTTAGCCTTTAATGTTATTTATATATAAGTTATTCTTAAATATAGTTTTTATTTATTTATAATTTTGTTTATAAATTTATTTTTAAATTCATTTCTAAATTTATCACTAATTTTATGATAGAGATATTTATCTGTTTTAAGAAACTTCTACATCATACCTGAGTGAGTATTCTTGTTTTTTACCCCGGCCGGCGTAATGATGCGACGGTAGGGTGTATTTATAAGTTTTTAGATAACTAAGGATTGAGTTCAGTTTCAATTATACGAATAAATACGAGTCACTGACTACGAGTACTTTGGATTTATTTTGATGATTAATAAAACAAAAATCCATAGGATTAGAATAGGTATCCCATGAATATCTACACGTTAGCCAAAGTTTTCTGCATTTATTCCTTCAATTTTTACGTCAAATTAATGATTCAGGAGCCAGAAATAAATATAAATTACACCAAATTAAATAATTGGGAATACTAGTTCATGAAAAAGATAAAACTCTATAGTATGAAGAAAATTTAATTCAACTGTGACATGAAGCTGGATCATTAATAGGTGTTCCCATGTGGATGTTTACTTGATTAGAGGATCACATATTTATATGGGATAAAGAATTAATTGTCGGCGGATTATACTTTGGAGAAATAAATTCCTCTCATCTTCTATTTATTTAGCGGTCCGTTATAAGTTCATATTTACTTATTTTCACTAGCTCAGGATATTGTGATTTATCTCTCTCGTGATGGCTTCGGGTCGGGTGCGGCGGAGGTACTGGGGGCGAACGATTTCGCCTTTTACCACATATTTACTTATTTTCACATAACTTGGGACAGGTTATAACATAACTTGGGACAGGTTATGAGAGGTTCTTAAGATAATCATAATCGCTTTTTGCTATAATGGATCATTAATAAATTAATAGGATAGGAATCAATTTCCAACGAGTACATTATGGCAAAAGATAAATACGCTCGCTCCCAGTGCCCCCGCCAACTCGTCCCAAGGCTAACACGGAGGAGGTAAATCACAGGTGACTACTAGCCTTTGGAATAGTAACTAGCACATAAGAGAGGTATTTATCTTGACTTTGCTGAGATTCAAATCTCAGATTTCATTATGATAATACTTCATGCGTTAGTCACTGACCATTCGAGGGGACTTATTAATGATAGATGATTACATGCCCTTAGAGTACATGCCCTCTAGTACATGCCCTTAGATTTATTTAGGGTTTAGAGTTGTAAAAGAACGCTCGGTCAACTTGATTTTCTCTCTTTATTTTACTATGGCTATGGAACCGGCGATAAAAAATATTTAGGATGAGCGATCTCCTTTTAGCACGTTAACAGGCTTAGTTGAAAGTAAATGAAAGAAATAAACAATCGAATCGTATCATTTCTATCTCGACTTTAAAAATCCCTTTGTTTTAATTAACACGAATTAAATCCTACATAGAGAAATTAAAGATGTCAGTTTAAATAACCTTATTTATGGATGGATATGTTACATTAGTCTTCTTATTGCTTCGTTTTTTATTTCATCATCGGTGATTAATTTGAATATCGGAGAATCAACGTCGGGGACCCCCTCCTTGACTCAGTTTTGACGTTATCTATGTTACAAATCCACACATAGTCTACAAGAGATCAATATGAATACCACATCTCTAACTTTTCGTCTCTTCAATTTTCGAACAGCATCCGACTCTAATCATATTTAGTCAACCCAAATGTGCTTTGGTTGACTAATATTTTGTTAATCAATTCAACTGAATAATTAATTAAGTTTGCAATTTTATCCATCACTAGGTAATATTTTCAATCAACTCCAACTTGTTCTAGTCAATGTAAATCTATCGTTGCAAATCTTATCCCCCAATAAATATATACATCTTGAATCGACTCAAGATTTTTCTAGTCAACTCAGACTACTTCATTTGAGTGAATTCCAATTTAGTTGTTTCAAGTTAGAATAGAATGCTTCTATTTATAAGAGCAGTACATCTACAATCGCACCAAGTTGATTGAATAGATGCCCAACTAAAATTAACATTGGGTAGAATAATGATTATTCTGTATGCTAATGAGAAAAAAAAAATTAGAGGAGAAGACAAGAAAAGAATAAAAAAAAACAAATAGAAAAATCATCGTGTGTCAAACAAAAATTAATAATAGAGGATAATTCATCATACAATACAACTGATAAGTATTATATAAATCTTCAAACTCTGTGACTTAAAAGGGATATTTTTTTTAAAAAATTTTAGGCCTCAATTCAAATCTTATTAAAAAATAGAAGAGAGAAAAGTAAATTTCATAATTGACAGAAATTAATAAAACATGATATTGATATAGACAATCTCTAACCCCCTAAATATCGAAAATATCAAAAAATATCCTAAATACCATAAAAATAGAAATTATTAAAAAGATAATAAAAAGACTTCAAAAATGGTCTAAATAGTGAAATTTGGGTCTGAAAATTGATGGTTACAAGTTCCCTCATAAAAAATGTAGATTTTTTAATTCTTATTTTGAATCCCGAGTTAAAAGTTATGCCCTCCGAAAAACTAAATTCTCCTATGTTAGTCCTGCATAAAAAATTCTATCAAAAATCTAAGATTACAATCACTCATAATGTTTCATCCCACTTGTCTTCATCAAGGGTCAGGGATGCAGCCAATAATTTCATATTAAAGGGGTGAAAAATGTGTGTTTATATTGAGGAGTGGTTGTGTATACAAAAGTCATTGTCAATTCAAGAACTGAAGTTGTTACAATTTAATCACTTCCAAGATGAGTTTCAAATGATAGATATGTTGGATGTGAATGGAAAAGAAGTGGAGAGGCAAGAGGTTTCATTGTGAATAAGATTTTAGTCCTGCATTGGGAGTTTCAAGGTATATTGGTTGGTTTATACTATTTCACAAGCATTGTAGTTGTGAACAAATGCATGAGGAAAGACTATCTCTCATGCGTGGGTGCGCAGGGGGTTGCAAATCCAGGTCCGAATTGGACTAAAACAAGTTGATTCGCTTGTGAGCAAAAAACCTGTGTGAGTTGAATGTTGGACCAGTCAGGATAAAATTTGCTGAAGCAAATGAACCATGCATGCAAGGGTCTAAGCTCCTATATAAGGAGGTTGTGAGCATGAGCATTAAAGAGAGCACAGATCTCCTGGAACACTTTTTTATGGTTCAGGGGATGTGTCACTCATATTTATGATCGGATCGTGGTCGCGATCCGACCGTAAATTGTTGAGATCCCTTCCTGGGTTCACCGTCCCCACCAAATTATAATTTTTGTTCGGAGCGGGCGGTCGGAGGTCGCCTGGAGGTCTCCGGTGGTGGATAAGTGGCCAGGTTACTGGGCGCCGAGCGAGGGTGTCCTCCGGGCAGCCTCCGGCCACTCGCTACGAACAAAAACTATAACCTAGTGGGGACGATGAACCCAGGAAGGGATCGCAACCATTTGCGGTCGGATCACGACCACGATCCTACCGTAAATACGAGTGACCCATCCCTTGGATCACAAAAAGTGGTCCAGGAGATCCTGCCTCCATTAAAGAGAGAACTAATAGCAAAAATTTTCCTCCATCGTTCTTCCAAATCTTCTCTTTGTCGTGCTTTTTTACTCAGTGGTTTGCCTTGTTGGGGCACTCCGATGAGCTAGAGGAAGGGTGATTAGCACCAATCGCTTCTTCAATGATGAGTTACAACGGAAAACACTTGAATCAATGCTAACACCTGGATTTACTTAGTATCCACCTCAAGAAGTGACTAATCCAAGAATCCACACAAAGTGCACTTTTTGTTAGATTGAAAGCGCTAGAGAGGGGGGTGAATAGCGCCCATAGCTTTTCATGTTTTCATAAAAGACTTAGTCAGAATAACACAGAGGAATAAAGATAGTAGTAAATGAAAACAAACGCTGACACTTTTCTTTTACTTGATTCAGAGCTTGTGATGGCTCCTACTCCAAGGTTTTTCATCGACTATCGCTTTCGTTGAGCAATTCACTATCAATTTGTAAATTACAAGTACAAAGATGAGTACAATAAGATTATAATTTAAGTGCTATAAACACAAATTATACAGACGACTTAAGGATTCAAAGAGCCGTGCTTTCAATCGTCAGAGTCATGTCACAGAGTCGTAAAGTCATTTTTGAAGCAGCGCAAAAGAGAGATCATCAAAATGAGTTGTATTCTGTCATCTGCTCAAACATTGCTTTTATAAGCTGTTGAAGGTACCTCCAGCTGTTGGATCGTAGAGTTCGATAGAGGGGGGGTTGAATATCGATTCAAAATTTCGTCGAGAGTACGCAACAGAAAAATAAAAACAATGTTAACAAAGTCAATTTACTTGGTTCGAAGCCTTTGACGACTCCTACTCTAAGACTCGCACGTAAGGGTGCTTTCGATGGGCAATCCACTAGCAATTCGAATATTGATTACAAAAATTAAGTATAGAAATGCTAGAAAGAAAATACCGACAATAAACACTAAGAAGAAAAAGAGCAGAGCTTTGTTGGATGGCTTTCATAACGTCGCAGGAGCGCAGGAGAGCAGGTTTTTCAGTTGTTGTTGCGACTTCAGCCTTGACCCTCCTTATAAAGGAGGTTCGGGGCACCTGGAACCTTCAGGGCACCCTGGAGTAACGTAGCCGAGCCAACTAGCAAACTCTATATGGCACAGCGACATTGGGGATAACTTTTTGCCTCCGAGCGCCCGGACCTTGATTTCCAGCAGCTTCCTTCCTGCACTTATATCTCTTGCAAAATAGATTATTAGCACAGTTGTAATAAACAGAAATAGTATTAATTAGATTCCGTCTCTCTAACACCGGAATCTAATCAAGATCTCAACTTAGAGTTCCGAAATGGTTCTAAGTCAGATCGGCGCTCCCTTCCCGGGAACGCGTTCTCACAGTCACTCCCCTCCAGTGACTTACCTTTACATAACTTTCAGACGTCAGGTCAGCCCTTCGACCCGTCTGGACTTCGTGCCAGCTATCCGGTCAGTCCGTCAACCTAACTAGACTTTGTGCCAAACGTCGGGTCAGGCCGTCGACCCGTTTGGACTTCGTGCCAGCTATCCGGTCGGCCCGTTGACCTAGTTGGGCTTCGTGCCAGACATCAGGTCAGCCCGTCGACCTGTCTGGACTTCTCCTGCACACTTGATCAAAGTGTTAGATCAACAACAAAACTAACTTAACATATTTTGTCATTCATCAAAACCCGGGTTAGACCGTTAGTACTAACCGCACCAACACCGACTACATCCAAGGTGCTTCCAGATGTAAAGATTATCTCCTAAGCTTCGGTCGTGATAATCACCGAATCTACGGTTTTTATCCTCTAGAGGGTGCCTTCTATACTCTCTGAGGTGCCTCTGCGCCCATCTCCAAGGTGCCTCCAGTAGCATGGGAGGCGCCTCCACGCCCTTCCACACAAGGTCTTCAACCAGGGTATCGGAGGAGCCTCCAACACCATAGGAGGTGCCTCGAGCACTGTTTACTCGAAGTTTCTTTGTGTATTTCACTTTCTGTAAGACATGTTAGTCCAAAATACCAAAGATACTCCTGCAAAATAAAGTTATCACAATAAAATATGAATAATTTAATAGTCTCTGGATTGTATAGTTCTGACTTTCGGATTTCCAGTGAAACCCTAAGTCGAGCTGACGCCTACGGTTCCCTCAATGGATAACGCTGCTTCATCTACTCTTCTCAGGAGAATTATCTTTTTCCAAACTAGTCTTCCAAACTGTTTGGACTTTTGCTCAGTATTTGAGACTTTAGGACTTTCAGTTAGTATCCTCGACCCTAGGATTTCTCCCCTGGTATCCGCGACCTCCAGTACTTCACTTAGTGTTCTCAACCCTAGGATTTCTCGCCTAGTGTCCGCGACCTTCAGGACTTTCACCTAGTGTCCTTGATCCTAGGATTTCCCGCCTAGTGTCCACAACCTCTAGGACTTTGACCTAGTGTCCTCGACCCTAGGATTTCGCTCAATGTCCTAAACTTGTCATGACTTTGGTCAATCTCACGGACCAAGACTTCATTGCCTAACCACAACTAGAACTTTCCACCTACCTAGTATCCACTAGGACTTATTTGCCTAACATCAACTAGGATTTTCACTTTATCTAAGATCAGTTAGGACTTTCCTGCATACTCAGTTAGATTTATTAGATTAAAACATAGCTTAACTTTGAACTTTTGTTAAATATCAAAGCACAAGTTTGATTAGCTAGTGCTTCCAGCACCAACACTTTCCACTATGAAAATACTCCTTCTCAAAAACACTCCGGTGGTGGAGAAATCTCGTACAAGCTCACAAATAAGAAATATAATGCAAACAAGAAGAAAATACACAATGTAAATGAAAATCTTGCTTGTTTTCTTATAGCTTGTAAATGCCTCTTGATAGGTTGGAAAGTGCAACAAGACTTGTCTTCCAAATCTCAAGAATCGGTGGTGAAGAATGGAGAAGAAGAGTTGTGTTTGAATCTTCATCGACGCCTTTATATCCCATGGATTAGGGCTCCTAATTGATTGACCTTACCCTCAATCGATTGTCACGTCAAATCTGAATACATCTAATCGTCCAAACCTCACAATAGCTCTTTACTTCGTTACTTAATCGATTACCCAATCGATCAAGCTCTCATGAGGAAGCTACTGTGCTTTGCGAAAAACTCCTCTTAATCAATCAGCTGATTGATGAAGAGGTTGCTATTTGTCATGACGAAAACACGTCCAATTGATCACCTAATTGATTGGTGCAACTAATTGATTCACTGATCAATTGGGAATGCCTTTGTGCGTCACGAAGAAGTGCACTCAATCGATCCACGGATCAATTAGCGCAACTCTCAATCGATCAGTGGATCAATTGAGAACACCTTTGCGTCGCGGAGAAGTGCGGTCAATTGATCCACTGATTGATTGGTGGAGTACTCAATTGATCACTTGATTGATTGTCCAACCCTAACTTACTTAACCTAACTCTAACGTTCCCTTGCCCAACCTCTGGTCAATTGTGACCTATTGAAACTTCTCCACCAAGTGTCCGGTCAACCTTTTAACCTACTTAGACTTTGTCAACTTTCAATTGGATTACCATCACGTATGATACTTCTTGACTCACTTGGATTTTTCTCTTCTCTAACCGCAGTTTGGATTTTACCTTCCAAATGTGCGGTTCGCCTTGACCCACTTGGATTTACCTTTACTTAATCGTAGTTATGATTTTGCTTTGCTAATGTGCGATCATCCTTGATCTATCTAGACTTTTCTTGTCTTCTTACCTAACCGTAGTTAGGACATTCCTTATGAACATGCGATCTTCCTTGACCCATTTAGATTTTCCTTACCAATGTGCAGTCCTTCCTGACCCACTTGGACTTTCCTTTACCTAACCCTCGAGTTAGGACTTTACCCTTGTCTAACCATAGTTAGAATTTTACCATTACCTAACCCCTAGTTAGGACTTTACCATTACCTAACTCCTAGTTAGGACTTTACCATTGTCTAACACCTAGTTATGACTTTACAAGTCAAGTACCGGTCTTTCATGACCTACTTGACTTCTCTCTCATATGTCCCACAATATATTATCCAAACATGTTGTTCACAATATATTGTTTAAATATCGAAACTCAAGCTCGAATCCACTTGAGCTTAGTCAAATTGGTCAACCTTGACCCGGGGAACGATTGCACCAATAATCTCCTCTTGTTAATGTTTGACAATATGTTTAAATTAGACTAACCCATATTAGCCCAACTCCAACTTCATGTTGGACCCCATGAGTGTTTTGATGTGATCAACTAAGTTAGGTTAGGTCATGCTAGTTATCTCATCCCTGTGTCTAAGTGTGCAAGAACTTAGGAGTGCAGGAAGTCGAGCAGAAGACGCAGCTAGCGAGAAGGACGGCACGGAAAGGGAGCCGATGGGCTCAGTGCGTCCGAAGGACGAGAGAGTTGCGGAAGAGTACTCTGGTGGACGAGAAGAACGTGCGCGGCGTTCGAGGGACGAGAAGCCAAGACGGAAGCCTGCTCGAGGAAAAGGCCAGGAATTGGGTTTGGGTGAGCCTTATTCTGGTTGGCCACAATCACCCAAGCTATTAGAGCATCAGAAGCTAAAATGAAGTTAAAAGGAGTTGGAAAGTTAGCTGGAGGCGCCTTCAATGAAGTGCTGAAGGCGCCTCCACTACCTGCATTGTCTGAGGCGCCTCCATAACCTTGAAGGTGCCTCAGACCCAATCCGAGGCACCTTCAAGGGTAATGGAGGCGCCTCAGACCCAGTAAAAATGAATGTTTGCAATTGGATAAAGCTTTATCTGATCAATCCTCTTGGAGGTGCCTTCAACCCTCTTGGAGGCGCCTTCAACACTCGAGATAAAGTTTCCAGGAGCTATATAAAAGCCCCTCGAACTAGGAAATAATCATTCAACTCTGTATTAAGCTCCTAGCAACCTCTGAGCATTCTAAGTGTGTAAAAAAAACTTCTCCGCCTACAGTGAAGGAGATATTCTAGTAGAGTTGTTCGACCGCCATGGATTAACAACCCCCTGGGTTGTAACCAAGTTAAAATTTTGTCTCCTCTTTATTTCTATTCTTTCATTTTTATTAGTGTTGCATTTTTGAGTTGAAAGTCTTGAGGAGGGTATACTTTCATTTGCAGGCAATTCACCTCCCCTCTTGCTGACCCCACTGCACCAACAAGTGGTTTCAGAGCCAGACTGCCTCAGAAGGACTGATCGCCGACTGAAGCACAAAGATCAAGACGATGGCCGGAACCAGCATCCATCCCTTGAAATTCGACGGAGACTTCGCGACGTGGAAGCGTCGTATGGAGGTATTTTTTAAGACTGAGTTTGATATTCTTCTTGTTATGAAATATAGTTTTGTAGCCCCCAAAGACAAGGAAGAATACAACTGGATGAAGAAGGAGCAAGCCGATTTCGTGGCCAACGGAAAGACAGAATTCCACCTGCTCAACGTCTTGCCGCCCCAGGAGGTAAGTCGGATCGGAAGCTACAACTCTGCTAAAGACCTCTAGGAAAAATTCCTGGAGCTCCACAAAGGCACCTCAGAAGCAAAGTTAGCAAGGTGCGACATCCTCCGGACTCAGCTGACGAATCTCCGAATGAACAACGGCGAGAAGGTAGCACAACTCCAAGCTAGAATCAAGGAGCTGATAACGCAACTAACAAATCTTGGCGAATCAGTAACGGACCAAGATTCCATCCGATATGCGCTCAACGCCCTCCCAAGAAATCCAGAGTGTGCATCCTTAGTAGATGCTTACTACATCTCTAAGGACTTTGAGGTAACTAGTTTAGAAAGTTTATTTTCTACATTTGAACTTCACGAGTCTCGAATTTCAGAACCTATAGAGAAGTCAAAACTCAACGTTGCCCTACAAGCCGAGATGGGCGATCCCGACTCCGAAGCATCCATCGACGAATCTGAAGCGGCACTACTGGTAAAAAAGTTAAATAAATTTGTGTCAATTTAATTAGATCCAAATTTTCAAGTTTTGGTACACTTTACTCTTCTAAATAGTAAATATTTAAACATTCATTTTCAAGGTATAACATTACCTTGAAAATGCCTCAAACTGTCAACTTCACCAAGGTTGGGTTAATTACCCTTCCAATTAGAGTTGACATTCTCTAAATCTGTCTAGGGTTTAAAGAACACACTCTTAGAAATCCAAAACTTATTGGTGTTCCTTGGATGTTCTAGATATTCGCTAAAGATAACTTCCCTTGATACCTTTTTGATGACCTTCATAAGCTTCTTAGAAGTTTTGGTCACACTAGTCTACTCATAGTCAATTCTAGTGATAACCTCCCTTGTGACCTTCTTAATGACTTTCCTAGGCTTAGGATTAGTTTCATAGCTATATGAAACTCTATAGTATGAGGGCACATTTTTCTTGGCTTTTGGTTTGTATCTCAAACATCTCTTGTCATTGAATGACTATTGCCTATATACCCCTAGATTTTGCTTCTTTGACCCTATGACATTATTTGTCATTTTCTCTAGGGGGTCCACTCCAATTTATCAAGTCTTGACTTCAAGACTTTATTTTTTTTCTTCTTGAATCCTTAAATTTAGATTTTTCTTGATTTTTTTAGCATTTTTATTTTTAGGCATATATCTAAAATTCTTAGAGTTCTTGCCTAAATTATTATCTACATTCCTAACCTTATGTGAGATAATCTTAACATGAAATGATTTATAATTGACCCTAAGGTTTTTATGATTTCTATTTTCATGATAAATTAATATTGAAATGATAGAATTTATTGCTAGCATGCTTTTTATCATAATTTAACCAAGTACGTTAGCTAATGGTACCTTAAGCTTGCTCTTGGAGGCTCCTCCTTGATTTTAGTTTCCTCCTTTGTTAAGTCTTCCCTTTGAACATTGATTGCAGTAATGCCCCTTTTGATTGCATATGAAGCACATAATGTGCTCCTTGTCTTTGTATATCACGAATAAGGTCTCCTTTGGCTTCTTCTTGCCCTTTGGTGTCAATGGACCCTTCTTCTTAACCAATTTTGATCACTTGCTCTTATAGTGCACATTCTCCCTACACTTAAAGTAAATAATAGATTTCTAATTTTACAAATTGAACTTGATATACCTTCTTTTCTTGTAGAGGTGGCACATTATCCTTTTTCATTTGACTCGAAAGTAGAGACTTCTTCTTACTCTAGTGTCAATGAATTATGCTCTCCCTCAATCCTTGAAATGGATGCCTCTTTAACTTCATCCTCGGATGTTGAGCACTTCTCAACCTTCGAATCCTCGTATACATGAAACAAAGAGTTTCCCTCTTTGCCTTTGTTGTTGCTTTCCGTTGAGGATGGATTTCATGAAGCTTTGTCAACTTACTCCACAGCTCCTTAACATCTTTACACTCTCCGATTTTACACAATATGGTGCTTGGCAATAAAATTACCAATAATTTGGTTACCTTCTCGTTGGTCTCGCATCTCTTGACTTAATCCTTGATCTATTTCTTCTTCTTGAGGAGCTTCCCTTTTCTATCAATTGGAGTTTGAAATTCCTCTATTAGAGTAAACCATTACTCTATCAATATCATGAGAAAATTTTTAACTTTTAATTTTCAAAAGTCAAAGCTTCCAATGTCGAATGGTAGAGGTGCTTGGATATCATATCTGAATCCGTCTCTAAACTCCATTTTTGAACTTGAGCTCTTTTGATGATAATCTCTTGAATTTGAAATTAGGGCTTTAAGCTTCAATGTCTTCTTTTTCCTCTAGCTCATTGTTTTTTCAGAGATTAGTCCAAAGAAAAATGGTCTTGCTCTGATACTACTTGTTAGAACACTCCAGCAAGCTAGAGGGGATGATTAGCTTCAATTGCTTCTTCGATGATGAGTTGCAGCAGAAAACACTCTAAATAATTCTAACACCCGGATTTACTTGGTATCCACTTCAACGAGGTAACTAGTCCATGGATCCACACTGAGTACACTCTACTATGAAAATACTCATTCTCAGAAACATTCTAGAGATAGAGAAACCTCGTATAAGCTCACAAACAAGAAATATAATACAAACGAGAAGAAAATACACAATACAAATGAAAACCTTGGTTGCTTTCTTGTAGCTTGTAAATGTCTTTTGATCAGTTGAAAAGTATAACAACACTTGTCTTCCAAAGCTCAAGAATCGATAATAAAGAGTGGAGAAGAAGAGTTACATTTGAATATCTATTAACACATTTATATTCCACGGATTAGAGTTCTCAATCGATTGACTTTATCTCTAATCAATTGTCACATTAGATCCGAGTACATCCAGCAGTCCAAATCTCACAATAGCTCTTTTCTTCATCACTTAATTGATTATGAACCTTCTTAATCGATCACTCAATTGATTACGAACCTCACTGTTCGCTCGTAAGTTCTCCCAATCGATTATACAATCAATCACGCTCTCACGAGGAAGTTACTGTACTTCATGAAAAAATTCCTCTTAATCGATCACGCTCTCAACCAGCTCAATCTTCTCAAACAACTCTTCTTTCCATAACTTAGGTTGTCCTAATAGATAAATTTAATTTAATTTGTAATTTTAATTCAGACTCCTTTCCCTTAATATTTATCTGCCAAGATTGTGGAACAATATCTCTTTGGAACTTGATAAAGTGATAATGACTTCTCATTCTTTATCGAAAAAGATGAAAAGTAACAAACCCCAATTAGACAGCATCATTAGCTATTGCTAATGCCAACACAACACCATGTAATATTAATATGTATGGGTTGGAATGAGCCCATGAAGAAATGCTAGGCCCATTTAGCAAGCAGCGACATGAGACCTGCACCCACCAAAACTGCAAGATGACACCACAGCTGCAGCCTCCCATTGCTCTGCAGCCTGGGATTGGTGAAGTCCGTCGCCAACAGATCGACCAGCGCCATGTACACGAGGATGCCTGCGGACGCCGCATTGAAGACGCCCTCAACGATGAGCGCTGTCGCGCTCGTCTCGTCGTAGATGGAGGAGACGGCGATGCCCAGAGCAATCCCCATGGGAGCCGTGAGGGAGAAGAACACTGCCATCACCACCGTCGACTTGGTTCTGAAGCTTGCCTGCATAGCATTTCCACAACAACAAAGTAAACACGTACGGTGGCATACTCCATTAGATATTTGGATCAGCTTCGTCTCTCAATTACCTGAACGATGCATCCACCGAGTCCTATCCCCTCGAAGAATTGGTGGAAGCTCAAGGCCCCGACGAGAGGCCTAATCGTGGAGGGCCTCCCGGAGGCACCTAATGAGATGCCGATGATTATTGAATGGACCAGGATTCCAAGCTCCAGTACCTGCACTAATGTCAGATCAAATCATCGGCTCACTGTTTGAGGAAATTAAACTTGCGAGCTATTTACCCTCACATACTTGGGAAATCACTTGGTGCCTAATCCGCTCCGAGAGGGAGGCCGCCTCTGCTGCGGCGTCCGAGGAGTCATGGCCGTGGACATGGAAGGGATGCGCTTGATCCGGCGAGGCCGTCTCCTCGCCTTCTTCTTCCACTGGCCTCGCCTTGCTGAAGTGGGACCGCTTGTAGTAGCTGGTGGCGAAGGAGTCGATCATCATCGTAACGATGGCCGACGACATGACCACGAACCCTGTGACTGGGAACTGCCGCCAGGGCCGCTCGGCGAGGCACGGCGACGTCAAGCTCTGGAACGCCGCCGGGAGGATGTGAATCAGCCCCGTGGCGAGGATGACGCCGGCGGCGAAGGCCTTGATGACGAAGAACAGATTGGACTCTGGGCGCAAGGCCGAGACGGACCTGCCGAGGATGGGGATGAGCACGCCGACGGCGCCGGCGGCTAGGATGGAGGCTATGGCGACGAATTTTAAGCGCAGCGCCGCGGTGCTGTCGCGGCCTCGGACGTCTCGATCACACTCGCACTCAGCAAGAGCTCCAAGAGGGAGGAGGAGGAGGAGGAGGAGGAAGAAGAAAAAGAAGAAGAAGCAGAGCTTCATGGCTCGGTTTCCTCTCACAGAGTCACAGGGACTGAGTGAAATTAAAAGCAGGTGGATAATATCGATGGCGTTGATGTGATAGAAGATTTAAATAGAGCGGTGGGCGATGCTTGCTTTGTGAAATGACATGGGACAATGGGCTCATCTTCGATTATTGATGGAAGGTTTGCAGCGTGGCATAAAGTATTAGCAGAGAGGGCCAACACTGACAAGAGGGAAGAAGCTTTTTCGTCGTCTTATAGTGTTGACATAATGTTGTCATAGTACGTTAAGTAATAAAGAAGTCTCTGCCAATTATTAGAAGCCAAATATGTGTGAGTTTAATTCTAAACTATTTTCAGAATCCAACAGCAAACAGCATTCGCTGATCATGTAGAGGAGCAGTGGCTTCCAATTGAACAGGAGTCGCCACGGAGAAATACACCAATTATTCAGCTATCTCGTGCCTAAAATAACAGGGGCGCGACAGCACCTGAGACAGTCAAGGAGATGTCCATTATTGCACTATCATTCCACCTCCTCACACTGTTCGACGGGCGACTTTGGAGCAATCAACTACGTACGACTCTGCGTGCGTCGATGAAGGTGGAGCAAGTATTGTACAGACAGTAGAGAGAGGCTCCAGTATCGTTATCGTTTGGTCTACCGGACTCCACTTCCCTGCATTGTCATTTGAGAATATAGTTGCTCTCAAGAAAAGCAAATTGAAAAGGAGGAACATTCAAAAAAAAAAGAAAAGAAGGAGAGGTAGAGGAGGAAACGAAATGAAAAGGAAGAGAGACTTTGTTGATCTTTAGATTCATGGCCATATGATCAGTTAATTGAATTAGAAATTTAAATTTGATTTCACGAGCATGCGTTTCTGTTATTAATTAGACACTTCACTACTTCAGTAGATTCGTTGTCATATGTTTTGAAGGTGCCTCTCGTGCTGTCTGGCGTACCCTTCCTTGCCTTCGATTATCATTCTCTTAACGAGCATTTTGCGAGTTTTAAAGATTTTACAATTCAATTTCTGGGAACAAGTCACTGTTGACTTGCAACATTGTAGAAATCAGATGATAGCACTCCGTTTCTAGCAGTGCCGCTAGTTTCATCATCGCCGGCTGCAGCATCTCCGGTTGCAACATCACACGAAGAATTAAGTTTCATTGCTTCATCCTCTTGGAGCCCAAAGTCACTACAAAAATGTCTGTGTTTAATGACGAGAATACCGACGGAATCTCAACTTCGTCGGCGTATACCGACTGAATATACCTCTGTCGGTAAATACCGACGGGATATAGATCAGTCGGTAATTACCGACGGAATCACTCTCCCGTCGGTATTTACCGACGGAATTATTAATTCCGTCGGTAATTACCGACGGAATCACTATTCCGTCGGAGCGTACCATGATATTATCGTTAAGGTTTTGTTTATTTCCGACGGACTTCTTATTCCGTCGGTAAATACGCGGGTGCGGGCATAAACATGACCGACGGAATGATATTCAGTCGATAATTAACGGGTTTAGGGTTTTATTATACCGACGGAAATCGAATTCCGTCGGTGAGTTTTCGCCCGTACCCATTCTCTTTTACATTCGCTAAACCTTACCCGATAACTAGTCGAAATCACCGACGGAATTAACCATTCCGTCGGGACTTACCGACGGAAACATACTTCCGTCGGTAAATCACGTTTTAGGGCACAGATTGGCCCTTTCCTCTTCGCGCGACCTTTTTCTTTCCTCCGATTTTCCAGCGGCGGCAATATTCCGGCGGCTCTCTCCAGCGATCTCGGCGCCCTTTCCTCCCGTTCACCCCGTTCCGGCGATCTCTCAGGTATGCTCTTCTCTTCTCCTCTCTCGTTTTCGTTTTCACACGGCCGGCAGCCGCGCCCTGCTCGGCAGGGTCCTTGTGGCCGCCGGGCTGCTCGCGCCCGCCGGCCTGCTCGGGGGTTCTTGGGTTGCTCACGGCCGGCGGCCGACGGCCAGCGGCCTGCTCGCGGCCGACGGCCAGCGGGCAGCGGCCTGCTCGCGCCTCGCTGCTCGCGGCCAGCGGGCTGCTCGCGCCTCGATGGCCAGCAGCCTACTCGCAATTGTAGCGGTGCTTTGTTACTGTTCGTAGCTGAGCACAATGTAAACCCTAGAAAATTTAAGTGTCGTGACATATTTTGATCCATTTCGCTATTGTACTTGCATAAAATGTAGTGGCCAACGGGTGTTTGATCGATGCTTCTCATATATGTATGATTATTTCATTTGATAATGCTATAAGGAACAACATGTTTATAATAGTTTCATTTAATTGTTCTAGTGTAGAGGTGATTTATGGTAATATGATATGATGATCGTGAGATGAAATTGTGCACATAATTCTTTATTTAAACTTATTTCAAGTGATACAACAAGTTTAATAATGTTTCAATTTATATTCTCTTTAGGTTATAACAATGTATATGAACAAAGCTTGGATGTACAATCGATTAGACAATGGTTTTATCAGAGATGATTTTATTGCTGAAGTTGAACAGTTTATGATTTTTGCTAAAAGTCATCCAGAATGTATGAATGGTTCTGAGTTACGGTGTCCGTGCAATCATAAAAAATGTCAAAATAGAGCATTTCGTGATGAGGATACCGTAAAAATGCACATATGTAGAAATGGATTTGTGCCAAATTACTACAATTGGTATTGCCACGGAGAGCCTTATTTATATGAACCAATTGGGTCATCTGGTGGTTTGTATTCTGGTACTACTGTTACAGCTCCTGAAGCATCAAATAATATTGATATTTCAATGCAATCAATGATTCAAGATGTGATGAATGCAGTTGATTATTCAAATATAGATGAAATATCAATCCCTGAATATCAGCAACTATATGAAATGTTAAAGACTAGTGAAAGAGAAGTGTGGGAAGATATTCCTTCTGGTCATTCACAACTATCAGCTACAGCAAGGTTATTGAATATGAAAGCAGAACATCATTTCTCAGAAAGATGTTACGGTGACATTTGTCAATTGATGTCAGAGTTGCTCCCTACTGATAACATAATGATTGATAGCTTCTATGAAACAAAGAAATTGATCAGAGGTTTAGGTTTGCCTGTAGAGAAGATTGATTGTTGTATAAACAACTGCATGATATTTTGGAATGAAGACAGTGATTTGAATGAATGTAAAATCTGTACTCACCCTCGTTTTAAGCATCGTAATCGCATACCAGGGAAGAAGAAGAAAAATATTACTTGGAAAGTGATGTATTATTTTCCGTTAACTGCTAGACTTCAACGCTTGTATGCATCTGCAGCTACAGCTAACCACATGTTGTGACATCATGAGCATGAGCATGAGCATGAGCATGAAGGAGGTATAATGTGTCATCCTTGTGATTCTCCTGCATGGAAACATCTTGATACTGTTGGGGTTGCAAGGTTGCAAACATAGTCCCATATTGAAAACACATGGAAAAGATCATGGGTTTATAAGAAAAAGATATCTCCATTGGCATGAGGCCTTTTGGGTAGAGCCCAAGAGCAAAACCATGAGGGCTTAGGCCCAAAGTGGACAATATCATGTCATTGTGGAGATATCTAAATTCTTTTCGATCCTACAATTGGTATCAGAGCCCGGACTGCCAGAAGGTTTAACCGCTGACTGTGCACAAGAGCTATGGTCTGATTGAACCATGTGAGTACAATATTGACCTCGAACAAAGAAAGTGAGGGCTCCTATGTTCGGATCAAGAGGACCAGACACCAGGCAGGAAGTCCTAGTAGATCGGGTGGACCGAGGGGCAGGAAGTCCTAGTTGCGGCTAGGCAAGGAAGTCCTAGTAGGTCGGGTAGACCGAGGGGCAGGAAGTCCTAGTAGGTCGGGTAGACCGAGGGGCAGGAAGTCCTAGTAGGTCGAGTAGACCGAGGGGCAGGAAGACCTGGTGGGTCGAGGATCGGACGTGGGAAGCTCATGGTCCTTTGTTTGAGGGGGGGGATTGTTGGGGTTGCAAGGTTGCAAACATAGTCCCATATTGAAAACACATGGAAAAGATCATGAGTTTATAAGAAAAATATATCTCCATTGGCATGAGGCCTTTTGGGTAGAGCCCAAGAGCAAAACCATGAGGGCTTAGGCCCAAAGTGGACAATATCATGTCATTGTGGAGATATCTAAATTCTTTTCGATCCTACAATTGGTATTGACTGTGAGGACGCGTTCCTGGGAAGGGGACATTAGGCGTCGATCCGGCTTAGATCCATTTCGGATGTCTAAGTCGAGATCGTGACTAGATTCCGGTCTCGGAAAGACGGAATCTAAGTCATACTATCTTTATCTATCTGTTGAACTTTAACTGTGCTAACCATTTGTTTTACAGGATATATATTTGCCTCGGACTAACCTTGTTTTGCAGGAAAAAGGAGTCTTTTCTGGAACAAGGTGGTCCGGGCGCCCGGAGGGGATCCGGGCGCCCGGAAGGCGAATTTTATCCAGACACCTCGTCGCTACGTGGAGCATCTTGATTTGAGCAGTTACGTCACACTCCAGGCGCCCGGAAGGGATCCAGGCGCCCGGAACAGCATATAAAAGAAGCCCCAGACAGGAGCTTCAGAATCAACTTTGACTGAGAACTCTTCTGCTAATCTTGCTGCTCGACGTTCAAGTGCGACGTCAACGACGCTCCGACAAAAGTGCTCTTCCGGTTTTTGTTTAATTTTCCTTTTGTCGGTATTGCTTTATTATTACTAGCATCTCCTGTACTTTTTCTGTAATCATATTTCGACTTGCTAGTGATTGCCCAACGAAAGTGGTCAAGGACCACGGGCCTTCGAGTAGGAGTCGTCACAGGCTCCGAACAAAGTAAAAATATTTGTGTCTACTTTATCTTTTTCCGCTGCGCTTAAACTCTTGTTTTGCGAATCGATATTCACCCCCCCCCCTCTATCGAATCTAACGATCCTATAAGTGGTATCAGAGCAGGTACCGCTCTGATTTGGTGCAACCACCAATCAGACAGGGGTGAATTTTTTTATTAATTTTAAAACTGGTGTTTCGATAACTTAATATTTAACTAATCAATTTAAATTAGTGCAACACGAATCTAGTCTTTTTTTATCTTTTTCTTCCCGCACTACTAATCCAAGACCAAGTCTTGGGATATTTTCTTGGTTATTTATATGCACAGAATGTCCCAACAAGAAGGATTCATCACAGACGACCTCCACTCTTCAGCGGGGACGACTTTCCTTCTTGGAAGAAGCGCATGGAGGTCTACCTCAAGACAGACTTGACCGGTGGATGAGCATTACGAAACCTTACAAAATTCCGGCGGACATCTAGTGGATCCTGAAGACCGGACAGCGGATCTCAAGAAAAAGCGTCAACAGAAAACAAAGCGATCAACACTCTATGCGGACTAACAAGAGAAGAGCTAAGCAGTCGGTCCACACAAGAGCTAAAAATTATGGGACAAACTGATCGAGCGAAGGAACAAGCGCGCTAAGGTAACAAAACGAGACCTGCTTTTAAATAAAACTTTTAATATAAAAATGCAGGAAGGAGAAACAGTGAATCAACTCCACGCGAGGATCAAGGACATCCTCAACGGGCTCCATGCGATAGGTCACCAAATGGAGAACAGAGACTTAATAAGGTACGCTTTAAACGCTTTTCCACGTAATAGTTTGTGGGCATCAATAGTGGATGCCTACAAAATTTCTAAAAATCTTTCTAAATTAAAATTGGATGAGCTTTTCTGTGAATTAGAATTGCACGAACAAACTAATCTTGGAGCCGAGAAAGGTGTAGCCTTATTTGCAGGCCCTCCAAGAAAAGCAAGCCACGAGTTGAAGTCGAATCCAAGACTCGAACGAAGAACACCTGAATTTAAAGAAAATGTTCACCAGAATAATTCTTCTTAAAAGGATCTTCCAAAGATTAGAAAATGAAAAAAGAACGTAACTTGCTACGGTTGCAACAAAAAGGGACATTACAAGAACGAATGTCCAAAACTAAAGTTCGACAAACCAAAGTCAACCAAAAAGAAGGCACTCAAAGCAACGTGGGACGACTCCTCGGATGAATCGGAGGAAGAAGAGCAGAAACATCAAAGTCACCTCGCACTGATGGCCCGCGAAGCCGAAACAGATAACGAGTCGGAAGATGACGACGGGTCTGAACCCGAAACAAGCCACGAGTCCGTACTCGTTTCCGAAGGCCAGAATGAGGTATACTTAAATTTAAACAAAAAATTTTTTAGAATTATTTCCTGTCTAAATAGTAAGTTAACTAAATTAGAAAATGAAAACAAATCACTTCTTGAGGAAAATCAAAACCTCAAGGAACAATTAAAGAATTCAAATCCAACTCAAAATCTAACACTTGAGGAGGAGAATTTATCATTAAAAAATGAAATAAACAACTTAAAAGAGATGTTAGAAAAATTTACAACAAGATCAAAAAATTTAGATTTAATCCTAAATAATCAAAAAGCATGTTATAATAAAACCGGACTAGGATATAAGTCGAATAAAACCTTCAAATCATTAATAACCCAATACAAGTCAACCAATCTAGCTTGGGTCCCGAAAGCGTGTCTGACCACGCAAGTAGGACTTAATCAATATTATATACCTAAAGAAAAAATACATTATATAAAATTAAATAAACCAAATCAAAATCCAAAATACAAACCTAAATCAAATTCAAAATCTAAACAGTTTAAAAAACAACAAAATTATCACCAAGTTAACTATAACTATAAAAAGAATCGACACAAGCCTAAAATCAAAACTTAAATTAATGGCCAATAATTCAGGGGGAGGCTCCAGAATAGCTGGCACCTCCAAAACTAACTTACCCGATAGGGTAACCCAAAAATTTACCAACCCGGCAGGGTAATTAGGATTAGTTAAAAAGAGAGAAAGTTTAACTTGAAACATGGTACTGGTGAAATTTTTGGATGATAGTACGTTAGGGAAACTTGGGCATCGCATGTCTAGAAAGATATGGTTTCGATCTGGTGCATTTGGCCAAGTGGAACTGACCGAAGCTACCCTTAAACGAATCCTAACCAGTTAGACCAAGATTTAGTACTAAGTTCCGTGGATAGGACTATTCGGAAAACCTCGAAAGGTTGGTTACTTCTAATGATGTCCTTGTAACTCACCAAGCTTAGAAGTTTATCCGAAGAATGTCTATTTGTGGAAACCAAAGCTAAGTCTGAATCTAACACAAGTTAAAACAAAACTCTGTAATCAAACTAATTTCATCTCACAAAATCATAGGATTCCCTGATTGATAATATAGATCGGGTGAGATGAATAAGGCTTAAAAATTAATTTCAAATTTTCAATTTTAAAACTTAAATTAATTTCAAAATTTTAATTTTAAAACTTAAATTAATTTTAATTTTAAAACTTAAATTAATTTCAAATTTTTAATTTTAAAACTTAAATTAATTTCAATTTTAAACTTAAAAATTAATTTCAAAATTTCAATTTCAAAAATTAATTTCAAAATTTCAATTTTAAACTTAAAAATTATTTTCAAAACTTTAATTCTAAACTTAAAAATTATTTTCAAAATTTTAATTTTAAACTTAAAAATTAATTTCAAAATTTTAAAACTTAAATTAATTTCAATTTTAAACTTAAAAATTAATTTCAAAATTTCAATTTCAAAAATTAATTTCAAAATTTCAATTTTAAACTTAAAAATTATTTTCAAAACATTAATTTTAAACTTAAAAATTATGTTCAAAATTTTAATTTTAAACTTAAAAATTATTTTCAATTTTAACTTAAAAATTATTTTCAAAATTTTAATTTTAAAACTTAAAAAATTATTTTCAAAATTTTAACTCTAAACTTAAAAATTATTTTCAAAATATTAATTTTAAACTTAAAAATAAATTTCAAAATTTTAATTTTAAACTTAAAAATAAATTTCAAAAATTTTAATTTTAAACTCAAAAAATTAATTTCAAAATATTAATTTTAAACTTAAAAATTAATTTCAAAATATTAATTTTAAACTTAAAAAATTAATTTCAAAATATTAATTTTAAACTCAAAAATTAATCTCAAAATTTTAATTTTAAACTTAAAAATTATTTTCAAAATCTTAATTCTAAACTTAAAAATTAATTTCAAAATTTTAATTTTAAAACTTAACTCCAAAACCTAAAAAAAAAAAATGCAGTCAAAAACCAGGGGCGGGCGCCCCGCCCTAAATCAACCCCGGGCGCCCGGAAGGGATCCGGGCGCCCGGAGTCCCCTATAAATAAGGGGCAGCAGGCGCCCCCAACTCTTGCACCACTCACTCTTACTTTTGCCAAGGTTCACTTTGAACCTCAGCGCGAAAGTACTTTTAACTAAAATTTTCTTACGGTGAAGACGCTGTCGCGATTCAACCGAGGTCGTCAGATCTATATTTATCGATGGCTCCTCGGTAATACTTCTTCCCCTATCTGAAATTTTATTTGAAATTATCTTTTCAAACTCTCTTAGAATATTTTTTTTAACAGTAAGAAACGAACAAATACTGGTGCTGGACCCTCCAATGCTAGTACAGACCCTAGGTTTCCCACAGACGAACTTAGGATTAAGTTTGAGTCCACCATTTATAAGGCCATAAGGACTACCTGCATAGATAGATCGTTCTTTCTAAGGTCATGTCCCTCTGCTTTAGAGGTTATAGGCTACTATAACTTAACGAACCTTGTCGAATGTACCAGTCCAATAAACATAAGCCTGTGTGCCGAATTTTGCAATAACCTAGTAAAAGTAGACGATTTCACCTATACCACTAGGGCAGCAGGCACTGATATCGTATTTTCCCCTACGACTATCCGAGAGTTTTTAGAGTTGCGTCCATCTACTTGCTCCTTTTTGTGCTATCCTCCGAGGGATCTACCGTTCGAAGATCCCTACTCACATATTACTCTCGATACGATCTATTCGTATTTTTTGGGAGAGAGAGATCCCACGGTGACACGGTTTAGGTCAGTGAACTTGAGTCCGGGACTACGCTCTTTATAGGGTTGTAGTCCTTTGCATTTTACCACTGACTACTCGGGACATCGCTGTGATGCGCCCATTCCATTCGTTCTTACTTTATGCCCTGATTCATAGGTTAGACATTGACATTAGCCTACACATCTTCTCCACCATTATCTATTCAGCTGGATTTGTGACAGACAGTCGAGTCCATATACCATTTGGTCACATTCTGACAGCCTATATGTCCTCGTTGCACATTGATGTCACTAGGGGAGACGTTGCCCATATGACCGAGTTCGATGTTATAGCCGCTCGAAACTTTTCCCTAGCCGGCATCCACATAGATAGAGATGACGGGACTATGTCTTGGCGGAGGGGGGCACAGCACCAGCCCGATCCAGACGCACAGGTGGACGAGTTCATGCTCGCACTATTTCCAGAGGAAGTCGCACCGACTCCACCACCACCCCCAGCTCGAGCACCACGACACGCTCCCTGCACTCTAGCCGATCGTATGACCGGACTAGAGAGAGCTATGGCGAGTCTCCAGCAGGAGAACTCTGATTTTCATCGGGACATGCGGCGAGAGGTTGCCGAGTTACGAGCTGCCGGAGTCACCCGACACACTGAGCTGATGGCACTTCTTCGATCCTTGGGATCTGGACCACCCCCTTCATCATCTCAGTAGCCTTAGTGATGACCTACTTCTGTAGCTACACTACTTGTAAAATATTTTGGATTTATCTAGTGGCATTTCAAACTTACATTGAATATGTTCTATCTTAATAGGCTAGCATCTCTCAAAAATACTTTCAAAAATGATTTTACCAACTTATAGGCTAAACTTGTTTGTTTTTAAACTTTCCATTTTTTAGATTTTCAAAAACAGTTTTGGCCTTAGACTAGTTTTGAATCCTTAGAAAGCATGTACCCATAGGACTAGTTTTTGAGCATCTCACCAACACCCTAGGTTTACCTTGCTTGTGTTTGACAAACATAGAAAGGGGTGAGATGCATAGGCCAACTGTCTGGACTTAAGATGCTTATTTCAGTGCATCAACATAAGTCTGGACGTTAAATACAATTCAGATATTAATCAGATTAAAGTTCATCAGTCAAGTCAAACACTGACTGGTTGTAATTAACTTAATCTGACTAACCAAGTGAAAGCTACTATCTTCTGATAGTTAGTTAGTACCTAATTGGTTAGACAGCTGGTTAAAGTTAAGTATCAGGTTCAGGGGGAGGAATTAATTAAAAATTTCCCTTTATATAAAATATTTTAAATTTTGTTTGAAAAATGTTTTCTTAAAAATTTCTTAAACCTACTCTTGAAAACTAACTCTTATAAAACTAAGTTGTTTTTAAGAATTGGGTTTTACTTTTTATTGAAAATTGATTTTGAAATTAGATTTAACTTAGTTTTGAAAATTGTGGAAAATAGATTTTTCAAAACATACGTTTACAAACTAAGCTTCTCAAAATCATTTTCCTTAAATTTGAAAATCAAAGTTTAAAAATCAATTTTCAAAATCAACTTGCTTAAAATTGTGAAAAAAATTTTTTACTTAGTTTTTGAAAACTCAACTTTTCAAGTATTTTAAACCATGGTTTTGAAACTAGTACTTTTGAACTATAAAAGTTTGATTTTTTTTATTTTACTTTATCAAAGTTAGTTCTCCCAAACTCCTTTGAAAACTAAAAGTAAAGTTCAAAATCAATATTTGCAAACTGAAATTTGATTTGCAAAACTCAGTGTTGAAAATTATGAAAGTTAGATTTTTCAAACTTAAATCATTGTCAAAATTTAAGTTTTAATCGTTTACAAATTTAGTTGTGAAAAATAAATCAGTTTTGAAAAAATAGGTTTTTTAAACTTAGTTTTGGAATTTTTGGTTTTGAAAACTTATGTTTGAAAAAGCGTTTCAAAGTTGAAACTTGTTTTGAAATTTAGACCTTATACACTTATGTTTGTAAATTTAAATCTTGAAATTTTTCTAAAAACTACTGCTTTATACAAGTTTTCAAAACTTTATACTCCCCCAAGTCAACTTGATCTTTTCTTGGATTGAAAAATTGTACTTTTATCCTTAAATTCTGAACTATGATTGTTTAAGTGTTATTCAGTAACTCTACACTATGATTGTTTACCCTTGTTCTTTTTGATGATGAATGCCAAAGGGGGAGGAGGGTTAGGTGGTTAAGTTAGCTAAACCAATTTGAAAACACAAACTGACTTTAAAACCACACAAATGCATGTTGCTTCGTAACATATGCTTTCACTAACTTAACCAGGTTGTCATTCCATCAAAAAGGGGGAGATTGTTGGTGCGAGTAGCACTAACGGTCTAACCCAGGTTTTGATGAATGACAAATAGGTTAAGTTAGTTGTGTTGTTGTCTGACACTTTGATCAAGTGTGCAGGAAAAGTCCAGGTCGACGGGCTGACGGATAGGTGGCGAGAAGTCCAAGCGGGTCGGGCTGGCCGGACGCTTGGCGAGAAGTCCGCTAGGTCGACGGGCTGAGCTGGCGAGAAGTCCAAGCGGTCGACGGGCTGACCGGACGCTTGGCGAGAAGTCAGACGGGTCGACGGGGCGTCTGGCGGTAAGTGAGGTAAGTCACCGGAGGGGAGTGACAGCGCTCCCGGGAAGGGGACATTAGGCGTCAATCCAGCTTAGATCCATTTCGGATGTCTAAGTCGAGATCGTGACTAGATTCCGGTCTCGGAAAGACGGAATCTAAGTCATACTATCTTTATCTATCTGTTGAACTTTAACTGTGCTAACCATTTGTTTTACAGGATATATATTTGCCTCAGGAAAAAGGAGTCTTTCTGGAACAAGGTGGTCCGGGCGCCCGGAAGGCGAATTTTATCCAGACACCTCGTCGCTACGTGGAGCATCTTGATTTGAGCAGTTACGTCACACTCCAGGCGCCCGGAAGGGATCCAGGCGCCCGGAACAGCATATAAAAGAAGCCCCAGACAGGAGCTTCAGT
Source organism: Zingiber officinale (assembly GCF_018446385.1). NCBI lineage: Eukaryota > Viridiplantae > Streptophyta > Magnoliopsida > Zingiberales > Zingiberaceae > Zingiber > Zingiber officinale. The sequence goes on from NC_055994.1 coordinate 141,027,169, forward strand.
ATCAACTTTGACTGAGAACTCTTCTGCTGATCTTGCTGCTCGACGTTCAAGTGCGACGTCAACGACGCTCCGACAAAAGTGCTCTTCCGGTTTTTGTTTAATTTTCCTTTTGTCGGTATTGCTTTATTATTACTAGCATCTCCTGTACTTTTTCTGTAATCATATTTCGACTTGCTAGTGATTGCCCAACGAAAGTGGTCAAGGACCACGGGCCTTCGAGTAGGAGTCGTCACAGGCTCCGAACGAAGTAAAAATATTTGTGTCTACTTTATCTTTTTCCGCTGCGCTTAAACTCTTGTTTTGCGAATCGATATTCACCCCCCCTCTATCGAATCTAACGATCCTACAGATACTGTGTTTCCCTCCTTTGCAATTGATTCACGAAATGTGAGATTGGGACTTTCTGCAAATGGATTTCAACCATTTGGTTAGTCGGGACGACAATATTCATCTTGGCCAGTTATATTAACACCGTACAATTTATCACCATGGATGTGCATGAAATATGAATTTATGTTTCTTACCGTGTTTATTCCTGGTCCAGTCAAACCAAAAGATAAGATAGATGTTTTCTTGCAACCTCTAATTGCCGAGCTTAATGAATTATGGAATGTAGGGTCGGTTACTTATGATATTACAAGTAAAACTAATTTTACATTGCATGCGACCTTATTATGGACGATCAGTGATTTTCCAGCATACTCAATGTTGTCGGGATGGAGCACGACTGGTAAATTAGCATGCCCACATTGCATGACAGAGTCCGATGCATTTTCATTGCCTTGCAGTGGGAAGGTATCTTGGTTTGATAATCATCGTAAATTTCTACCACTGGATCACCCTTTTAGGTGAAATAAGAAAAATTTTCTAAAGAATGTTGTAGTCAGAAAACCTCCCCCAACAGTCCATGCTTCAGGTAAAGAAATCATTGAACAAATAGATAGTTATGGATTCCTCCCAGTATCTCAGCCTAATTCTGATGAGATAAATAAGTATCTTGTGAGGATGTGCAAGTGTGGTTGGAAGAAAAGGAGCATATTCTGGGAGTTGCCTTATTGGAAGTATCTACTCATTCGACACAACATAGATGTGATGCATGTTGAGAAAAATTTCTTTGATAATATCTTCAACACTGTGATGAATGTACCTGGAAGAACTAAGGACACTGTAAAATCACGTGAAGAATTAAAAGAACTAGTCAACAGACCAGAATTGCATCAGAATGAAACAACCAATAAATTTCCAAAAGCTTGTTATACATTAGACAAAGATGGTAAACAAGCTTTATGTAGTTGGTTAAAAGAAATCAAATTTCCAGATGGATATGCTTCGAATATGGCTCGATGCGTTGACATGAACAAGTTAAAGATGTTTGGAATGAAGAGTCATGACTGTCATGTGTTCATGCAAAGACTTATTCCAATAGCTTTTCATGATTTACTTCCCAATAATGTTTGGCAAGCACTTACAGAGTTGAGTCTTTTTTTCAGAGATTTGACAGCGAGGTGTATTATGACGGTTGATATGATTCAGCTAGAGACTGACATTCCTCTCATACTTTGTAAGTTGGAACGCATATTTCCACCAAGTTTTTTTGATTTAATGGAACATCTACCGGTACATTTACCATATGAGGGCACGAATAGCTGGTCCTGTGCAGTACAGATGGATGTACCCATTTGAAAGGTTTTTGAGAAAATTAAAAAATAATATTCGTAATAAAGCAAGAGTTGAAGGCTCAATATGTAATGCTTATCTGGTGGAGCAAGCATCTTCTTTCTGCTCTTATTATTTTGTTGATAATGTTAAAACCAGACACCGCAAATCTCCTAGAAATTCCGATAATACTCAGAATATAGATTCATCGATGCTTTCTATTTTCAAATTTTCTGGTAAACCAATGGGTGCATCTGTTTCTAGATGGTTAACTCAACAAGAATATCATGCTACAAGAACATACATACTCTTAAACTGTGATGAGGTCAAACCCTATATAAAGTAAGTTAACTTCTCTAATCAAGCTTTTATTTCGTTGTAGTTAATTGCTTGATATTCTAATTTTCTTATAATTACCTTTTTTCAAAGCTTGTATGAGCAACAATTATATCTTCAAAATCCATCAATGACTGCAAGTGAGGTTGCTGAAAAGTTAAAGACCGATTTTGCATTATGGTTTCAAATATATGTGAGTTAGAGAAATTTTCATAATTCTTTATTAAAATAAATTCGGTCCTAATTTTTCGTATTACTATTTTGATAGGTGAAAGACCGAAGAATATCTAATGTACAAGATGATAGAATATTGAATCTTGTATTTGGACCCCTACACCAAATAATGGTCTATTCGGGTTACTATGTTAATGGTCTCAAATTCCATGTGAGATAACGAGATTCGCAGAGATTAACTTTTAATTCTGGTGTCTGCGTTAAAGGATCTATCGACACCAATAACACTGAATTTGATTACTATGGTAGACTTGAGGAAATTATAGAGGTTGAGTATCTTGCATTACCGATAAAAATGTGTGTGTTGTTCAAATGTTCATGGTATGATCCAACCCCAAGAACATGTACCAGAATACATCCAAATTATAATTTAGTAGAGGTTAATGCAAACAGAAGGTTCAATAAGTTTGAACCTTCATTTTTGCAATACAAGCGGGTCAGGTTGTTTATCTTGAATATCCTACGAAGAGAAGAAGAGCTAGTGAATGGTTGTCTGTTTGTCGATTGAAGTCTCGTTCTACCATAGAAATACCGAACACTATTACTGCTCAAAACCATGATGCATTTTAGAATGACGAAGTATAGAGACATTCGGTTGATTCACAAATCCAATCTACATTACAATTACTTGTAGATGGTAATGCCACTGACGAGGAGATAGATGATGGAGAGAAATCCAGCAGTGAGGATTTTGTTGAACTAACAGAGTCTAGCGACGATGAATTACAAACTGTTAATGTTGAGTAGAAATGCTTCCAGAGTCTAGCATTGATTAAATTTTAGCATTATTATTCATCTAGTAAGTTATGCTTTAATTATGTTTTGTTGCTTATTTATCATGTTATTAAAGACTTATTATGGTGTGTTGTAATATGTTTTTGTAGATATAAGGTATCATGACAGATCTTCCAGCACCACTCCGTGGATCCATCGTACTTAGGGTTGTTGGAGAGTCATAAGTATTTTTTTATTATTAGTAATTCAAGTTCTTTATTTATAACATATATCTTATGTCTTAATATTTCTTATATGTAGGTTTACTCCCGACGGCCATCGAGTATCCACATATATCACACAGAAATTTAAGGAAAGAGTCTGCATATCTGGGACTACATGGAGACATGTAGATGCTGGAACTAAGGATTTTTATTATCAAGAATTTATGGTAAGTAAATTGAATATGTACATTATATTTATCCTTTAATATTCTAAAATTTTATTTTTAAATTGCAGGAAAAATATACATGGGAGGAGGGGCACGAGGTAGAATTTGCAAAAACTTGGAATATTTATTGTGTCAAGTTGTACAAAGACCTATTATACTATGTGAGAAAGGATGGCACACGGCCTGCTTATGTATCCGACGAGATTTGGAGTGCATGGACGGCCACTTGGTCTGCAAAAAGATGGCAGACAAAGGCTCTAAAAGCTCGAGCGAATAGGAATACAGAGCCAGGTGGCCCGAGTACCGGATCTGCTCGGCATACATCAGGATCTCGATCCATTGTTGAGCACGCTATGGATCTGGTGATTTTTATTTAAAGTTATATATGTTAGGACCAAAAGTAGCTAGAGGGGGGGGTGAATAGCTCGTCGCGTTCGCTCGGTGCTCGGCGGTGCTTGTTCCTTCAAAGATGTGCAGCGGAAATACAAAGAAACAATCACACAACGCTAACACGGTTGGTTTACTTGGTATCCACCTCACAAGAGGTGACTAATCCAAGGATCCACACCAACACACATACCCTCCACTATGAATAACACTCCTTTATGGTAACTACCAAAGGCGGAGAAGCCCTACAACCCTCTCAATACAAGAAGAAGAAAGGGAAATACAAGATAAGCAAAAGCTTACAAGATGTGCAATAAAAACCTTAACCCTAACTTCTTCCTCTTGCAATAGATCCGCCTCTTGACTTGGAGAACTTCCAAGATCCTTCAAGAACTGGTGATCTCGAGCTTGGAGAGAGCTGTGGAGGAGCTAGTGAAGATCTGAGTTGAATCGGTGAAGAGATCTTGAAGGAATCGACGCCAGCTATAAACGACGCCAACGGTAGAATCTCAATCGATTGGATTGCTCCCAATCGATCGGGAGGCTTTGGATCGATCAGGCGCCTGCGCTCGAAATCCAGATCGATCCACGGATCGATCCAGCTTATCGCGGAGGCGTCCCAATCGATCTCGATCGATTGGGACCTCGATCGATCCACGGATCGATCGAGAGGGCTGTTCGCGGGACTCACCGGATCGATCGGCGGATCGATCCGGATCTTCTGGATCGATCCACCGATCGATCCAGATCTGCTGGATCGATCCACGGATCAATCAATCGGCTGATCAATCCAAACCTTGGTTTTTGTCCAAAACCAAGTCTAAAGCCCCCTAAACCAACATCTAGTCAACCATGACTTGTTGGTACATAAGACCTAGCATCCGGTCACCCTTGACCAGCTAGGACTCTCTCACCAAGTGTCTGGTCAATCCCTTTGACCCACTTGGACTTTTCTCTTCTTGCGTCAGTCCCTCTGACCTACTTGGACTTTTCTTTCTCGTGCCAAGTATCTGGTCACCCCTTTGACCTACTTGGACTCTCACCAGATGTCTGGTCAACCTTGACCCATCTGGATTTCTCTTGCCTGGCTTCACTCACCAGGACTTTCCCAATTGCCTAGCTTCACTCACTAGGTCTTTCACCTGGCTTCACTCACCAGGATTTTCCTCCTGCCTAGCTTCACTCACTAGGACTTCCCAATTGCCTAGCTTCACTCACTAGGTCTTTCACCTGGCTTCACCCACCAGGATTTTCCTCCTACCTAGCTTCACTCACTAGGACTTCCCAGTCAAGTATCCGGTCATCCTTGACCTACTTGACTCTTCTTCAATCAACCTTGCATTGTCAAACATCGAAACCCAAACCAAGACTCAAGCTTGGTCAACCAGGTCAACCTTGACCTGAGGGATGTTGCACCAACAATATAAATTAAATTTTTATTTATTAATGAACTTGTATAATTTTAGTCAAATTTATTTGTGCATGCAGGAGCGTTCTTTAGAAAGACAACTCATTTGCTTGGAGATCTTTCTCAAAACTCACCAGAGAAAGGATGGCACATATATTGATGATCGATCAAAGAACATTGGGTTTGAGTTATTAACTTGCAATTTATATTTAATCTTTAATAATGATTAATTAGCTTTAATAATTATGTATAATATATAAATTGTATATTTTTTCTACACAGGAGGAAATGACAAGCAGGGTTGCTCAGGCATCTCAGCCACCAGTAGAGGGAGGGGAGTCATAGGATCTATCCACCCAGGAAATAAATGAAATTTATTATGATGTTGTGGGTGGAAGGACAAAGAACTCCTCCCTCTACGGCCTTGGTTCCCAGGCCAAGGTGGTATTTAATCGCTTGAGGACTCCTAGGTGTCGTGCGAGTTCCTCTTCTTCTTCTTCTTCTGAGGTGGAGTCATTAAGAAAAGAAAACCAAGACTTGAAGACTCAGATGACTACCATGGATCAGAAGTGGGAGAAAAAGTGGGTTGCACAGGAGCAGGCATTGGCCCAGATGCAAGCAATCATTGCACGATGGGACCCATCACAACAGCCCCAGTCAGAGGAGACCCCAGACCCATCAGACCCAGACCCCGCTGATGATTAGATTTTGTTGAGGTATATTTAACTATAACTTGATTTTTTTTTTAGATTTTTTTAGAAATTCATTAAGTCAAATATATTTATTGTATTGGGATATTATTATATGCTTATCTTAAAGTGTTTTACATTTTTCAGGAGTTCATACTGATACATTCACCATCACCACTATTATTGGTTATCTAAAATATAATCCAGGTATTTTTTTTACAAGTAAAATTAGTTATATATAACAATGTTTGAGTTATATTACATTTGCATCGATTTATTCTAATCATAATCTATTGTATTTGACTTTTACAGGATTATATTCGGATATATGTATAAGTGATGTATCATGGTATGTATTTTGGATATTTTGTATTTGTCGTTCACTTGTATACTTTTAGATACTTTTGATTGTGAGAACTTGATACTTAGCTTTTATTATAGTTTGGAGATTTTCTATTTGTCGTTCAGTTATGTTTATATATTTGTTGTATGTTGTATTTTGGAGATTGTGAATTGATTTATATTGTGATCTTGTTGTTGTATGTTGTATTTTGGAGATTGTGAATTGATTTATATTGTGATCTTGTTGTTGTATGTTGTTAATATATCATGTGGATTGTGTTTGTGATACCATCGCTTGTGATGGTTTGTATTTGTATTAAATTTGTATATGGAAAACTAGCAAAACAGGGGCTGGATTTCAAATTTTTTCCAATTTTTTACCGACGGAATTATAGTTTCCGTCGGTATATTATCGAAAAGCACAGTGTTTTCTGCGATATATTCCCGACGAAATTACTGTTTCCATCAGTACACAACAACGAAAACAGTGATTCCGTTGGTGTTTACCGACGGAATCATTGTTTCCGTCGGTGTGTGCCGACGGAATCACTGTTTTCGTCGGTGTTTACCGACGAAAACAGTGATTCCGTCGGTAAACGCCGACGGAAAAAATGATTCCGTCAGGAGTTTACCGACGGAATCACTGTTTTCGTCGGTGTTTACCGACGAAAACAGTGATTCCGTCGGTAAACGCCGACGGAAAAAATGATTCCGTCAGGAGTCTCCGTTTACCGCCGTTTGGTTTTTTACCGACGGGTAAGAAACTCAGTCGGTAATATACCGACGGAATTATATATTCAGTCGGTACTTACCGACTGATATACTTTTCTGTCGATAAAGTGAATGCCGACCAAAATACTTCCGATATCAGAAATTTCGTCGGTAATGTAATATACCGACGGAATATTCAGTCGGTAATAATGGTATTTTTTTTGTAGTGAGTGGGAGATAGCTAGGGTAGAAATCATAGAGTAATTGATACAATGGAAAATTATCAATTTTGTGATCTTCTAAATCCTATTTATTCTAAGTAATACAAGGAGATAAGCAATCAAACTCAATATTTGGGAAGAAGGATATCGTAAATTCATGTTAATCAAAAACTAAAAACCTCAAACCAACTAAATAATGATTTAAATAAACTCAGGACCCTAATATTGTAAAGAAAAAATACCTTCAAAATACTAACTCGATAAAATAATAAAATAAAATAGCACTCAGCCACATGTACATTAATCAGGAATGAAAATGTATGATTAAAAGGTATGGTCGACGTACTTTACATTAATGGCTAGGGATTTGAACGGTTTTCAAGAAATTATGGTGACATCAACAATAATTAAAAGACACTAAGTGAGGGTGGTCACTCAGAAAAGAGATCAGAAAGAAGTTAAAGAACGACTAAATGTTGTCCGTGTTAGATCCGAGCAGCATCAACCTCAGAGTACAAGTGATCGCTCATAAAAGATATAAGAAAGAAGTTAAAGAACAGTTAAGTGTTGTCCGTGTTAGATCCAAGCGGTATCAACCTCGGAGTATGATTCACTAATCGGAGAAGAAATTAGTTTCTTGGAAAGTAGTAGGAACAGTGATGTTCACGGCTGAGTGGCGGCTTTAAATCCTAGTACGTCCGGTCAGGGAGAAGTTAGCTTCTTAGCAAATAATAGAAACAATGAATGTCATAGCCGAGCAGCGACTCTAAATCCTAGAATACCCGATCGGGGAGAAGAGTTGCAGAACATACTAATTGTTCAGTCAATCGGACTTACAACCTCCATAGACTAGACTTGAGGGGAAGACTTATGATATAATTATGAAGAGGGGTCTCGTCAAAGATGGGGCAAAGTAGAGAAGAGCAGTTGACATGGAAGTCAAAGTCAAAATAGTCAAAAGCTCAGGTCCACAGATCATGTGAAATTAGTCGAACGGGCCTCCAATGTCGGTCGGGTGTGACCGCCCAAATGGCCATCCCTCTGAAAGCATATAGATGGGGTTAAGAGATAAACAATAAATCTCTTGACTCACCGTCCTTGCCAAGCGGACGACATGTCTGATCGGACAAAAGGCAGGCCTCAGACAATAGGAAAGTCGAGTAAAGGAAAATCTAGGGCGTCCCTGTCGAGCGACATTCGGTCTGCCTATAGTGGGACCCACCTACATATCTCATCATGCTCTTTGGAAGTTTGTGTCATCGATAACAGAGCATGTTTAGCATACAAATCGTACTTTAAAATTTTCTAGTCAATTACATCAGATTATTACGTGTCTGCTTAAGGAAAGATGTCAGAGATATTTTTTACTTATCTTTCCTAGGGTGTTTTGGGAAATGTGCATACACTTTGAGATACATGCATAGACACAATAATGACACTATAAAAAAAGATTTCCATCTGTAGGTAAAGATATACAATATCCTGTGATTCTACACGCTCTAACTATTATTCATACTGTTCTTCTCCATGGAATTACTAATCCCACCTTATTATTAATTTTGAGATGGAAAGGTAAATTTAAAATTCTACTATTCTTAACCTATAAACTTCAAATCTTAACTCATTAAAGTTTTTTCCAATTTTTTATTTCATAAACTACAATGAAAATCTGGAGATACCTTGGAACTTTCTACCAAGTTTCACTGTAGATCAGGTCTACCTCTACATAGATTGATGATGATATTGATAACCAAGTCAAGGACCGAAGATATTGTTAGAGAATCTTTTGTGAAAAATATTAGAAATTAGCTCAATTTAAATACATCAAATTAAATTTAATTTATCCATTGAGATAACCCGAGTTGATAATCTCAGGTTGCTGACGGAACTGGTTCTGCCAAATTTTTGGTAGTTCGAGTCGCAGAGTTAATGCAATGCATAGTAGAATCGGAAAAGGAATTCGTCGAAGAAGATATCGAGGCCTACGCTTAACGCAGTTTCCTTGAAACAAATTCGCTCCACTTCTGATTGTGCTTTGAAGTTCTCTCGGGTTGTTTGTTTCTCAAAATACAACGACAGAACTACACACACAACCAAGCACTAGTTGTACGTGGCGAACTGAGAATGCACCTGAATACTATCACAAGTAGTTTAATCGAGCGGAGGCATAACTGAAAGAAAATAATCGGGAAACGAAGGTGAAGAAATTCTTTTACTTTCGATTCTCTTTCTTTGCTTAAGATCCAACATCTTTATATAGGAGCTCTTACCTTTCTTGCAATTACCTCCTTCCATATCCATGGGACCGACTCTAGGGGGTCGCTGATGTGATGATTCTACATTTTTTTCTTACCTTTCTTGTAATAAATAACTAAATTATGATCATTAAGACTAATGTAGGAAGTAAAATGACATTTTAAGAGTATTAATGATTTACGTTACGAAATCATTATTAATAATTTTAATATTATATTATGCTGAGATGTTACGAAATTATCATTACTGTCGAGAGTTACGAAATCACAATCAATTTCATATTAATGCTCATGATAAAATCTCTCCCCATACATATATTTACCATGTTAATATATATTTCATAATTTAATATAAAACTAATACGCCCCTTTATTCCATTCATATTTCCTACCAACATTTTACTACTTTATGTCAGGAGAACCTGGGCACACGATTCTGAAACTGCAGTTGAGTATCAACAACTGCTGGGTAGCATCCTTCTTTTGACTGATTGAATATAATTAATGATAATATTCTGGCCGGCCAACGAGGGCAAATGTTAACTTCCGGTGTTAATTAGTGTGTCATTAATGAAAAACTAAAGGGAATATTGAAGTCAAATGATCAACTTGCAGTGTGAAATTATCAAAGGGACGAAGGATCCATGAGAAACGGACAAAACGGTTGAACGAGTCAACGCGGTTTTCAGAATTTGAGCCCCCACTTGCTTTTCTTCTGAAGTTGCAACATCTGTGCAATTTAATTCATAATCTACTGATATTTTATATAGTTTTATTATTTAGAATCGTACTCATGCAACAAAAATGTGTATTGCACCTTTTTTCGACTCACAAATGTGTATTATATTTTGACTAGTTAGCCAACGAATGGTTGATTAGAAAGCTTTTGTTAAACCAACCTTTATTCGACTCACTACGGTTTTGTTAAGCAGTTTTGGTTAGAATGTATATATTTGATGGCCCTATAAGCCTTAAAATCTTGACAAAATAGGGAAAATAGCATAGAAAACACTAGGGATGGACAACGCATCTAGGGTTGTCAAAATAATTAAGTCACCCAAAAAAAAGTTTGATGGTGAACAATTAACTAGTTAGCTGAGGGAGAGTTAGAACAAAGTTTTTGTTAGTCCGCAATTATATTTGATTGACTGATCAAACGATTGATATTTATCGATCGAGTAATTTTGGAGGTTGGGAGATTGGGATTCGATTGATAGAGTGGAAGAGTTGTTCGAGAGATCACAAAGAAGTTGGTGCTTTGGGAGGAATTAGCTATAGGAAAGAACTAGGGTTTTGGGGGAGAAGCAAGGGTATAATGGGTCAAACCAAGCCAACTATGATTGTTCAAATTTATCTATTTTCTTACAGAGTTTAATTCAAACTTATTTATTAAAAATCTTATCGAGTTGGATCCAAACTCAATCTTTTTGTTGAGCTCAACTAACAATATTTTTGTTCTTATAATTTAGGTAAACATATATTATTTATTTTTTTAACATATTATGAATAATTTAAAATTTTATATTTTTAATATGTTTAAATAATTATATATATACATAATTAAAATTTTGAAGTATAAAAGAGATAGAAGGAGAGTAGGAGCAAGAAGCACATAAGTATTTGAAAAAGTACAATCACGAAGCACATAAGCATTTGAAAAAGTACAATAATAGTTCAAGTTGACTTGAAGAAATTTAGATAATTAGGTGGGAGAGAAAGATATTTTTAAATCTATAAAAATAAATATATTCTTTAGGAAACAAAATTAGTAAAGGAAAATCCCTAACCATTGAAGAGAACCAAGAAAAAAAAGTGATCTTATGAATGGCACAACGAATTAAATGTCTCCTAACATAAACATACCACCTGTTAGATACCCTTAATTATCTAGTGATCGACTATAACTTTATCTTGTCATTTATCTCTCATACAATCTACTAATATAATCATTTTTTACGATAACTTAAACAATTAAATGGGACCGTACAAAAGATACAACACCGAGTTGAATTTGTCTACCCGTCGGCTCTACGTACCAGATACGAGATCGTTCCTCGGCGGAAAAAAACAATTACAAAAGAAAGGAGATTAAACTATAGGTTAAACACATAGATTTAAACTAATTATATATGTCGAGATCCGTGGACGTCTGGTTCACGCCACCTCCGGCGGCGGCGGTTGGTTGAGGTCGACGTCGAAGGGGAGTCTTCCCTTTGGCGCCTGCGATACCCTGAACCCAATTAAGGAGGCAGCCGCCGGCGCCCGATCCATCATCAGGAGGTGGTTGACGTTTGCTGGTTTCAACCTCGCCGTCGCGACCGGGATGGGCGCGAGGCGATCGGAGGCGTGGCGGAGCTCGAGTTCCAGATCCGGGCGGACTGCGGTGCCGGCGGCGGCCGCGTGGGGGGAGGGAGTGGAGGACTCGATGCTGCTGTTGCTGGGGCTGGCGGCGGCGGCGGGAGGGAGAATGGAAGGGCAGGAGAAATTGGTCTTGGCCTTGAGGCCGCGGAAATGGATGGCGGCGGCATCGTAGGCCCGCGCCGCCTCCTCTGCGGTGTCGAAGGTGCCGAGCCACACGCGGCTCTTGCTCTCCGGGTCACGAATCTCCGCCGCGTACCGCCCCCATGGCCGCTTCCTCACGCCCCGGAATCGCGGTTCTGTCCCCTTTCCTCCACCTCCCTCGCCGAGAGCCTTCACCATCAAGGTCTTCTTCGCCGGCGATCGGGTTAGGCGCGTGACCTGGCTGGAGAAGAAGAGGGGTTGGGCAGCTGGGGAAGCAGAGGATGAGGTGGAATATATAGGCGACGAAAGAGACGTGGAGAGGAAGAAATTAAATTAGAGGGAGAGGTGGAGCGGCGAAGTTGAGGGGAAAAAAACAATGGGCGCGTTAAACGGGCGGATTGACCGACCGCGGCCGCCGCCGCCCCCTCTATCTTTCTCGTGATCTATCGGACCATACGTGTTTATCACTGCAGGATTTGGGTGGCAAGGCAAGGCAAGCCACGTTAACACGATTAAGCAGAGAATTTGGTTGGTTAAGGCAAGGAAGCGGCCAGGCCATCCGCCATTCCGCCGTCATTTTCACGCCGTCCACTCGGAACGAGCCACTCGATGACGTGCTGGATCAGTCTGCTGCGCTTTTGTCGGGCCACGACGGTCAGGGCGGCCGCGCCTATCTCTGTCTGCTTCTCCGCGACTTCCTCGCGCGCGCGGTCCTGACGGTAGCTAGGTGACGGCTGTCAAGGCTGTCGTTGCACGCGGAGAAAGCAGGAGGCGACGACCGCGGTGGTGGCGGCGGAGGAGAAGGTTGGTGGGCCCGCGCCAGTTGTTAGGCGAGGAGGACTGGCTTCCGCGTGGCGTCGTCTCCGTTTCCGCGGCGTCGGCGAGGTTGGGGTTGTTCCCACTCCGCATTCATTCGCGTGTCGGCGTGTGGCTTTAATTACCTGAGGCTCGTCTGATCCGACCAGGATCCACGAAAGACGACCAATCAAATTTAATTAACGGAAATAAATAGTGGGTGAGTTAAAATGTCATACTGCCGTTACAGAGTTTTGCTAGCCTATTTTCAGTTACCTATAATTTCCTCCTAGTTGGTTTTCTTCCTGTTTTCGTCTTGGTCAAAAACTACAAAATATTCCTACAAATTGATTATGACGTTGCCTGCAATCCATGAGTGCACACCTGCATACACACCGCTAAAATGTGAAAATTTTAAAAATAAATATATTTTTTAGTTGGACTGTGGGTCATATGAGATTATTTTATGTAATAAATAAAATTTAAGTAAAAAATATACTTTTCTTGCAAAAGTAAGTTAAAAAAATAATCAAAAAATAAATTTAATGATGTTTTAAAAATTAAAGGATGAAATCATTAAGAAAAACGGTGAGGGAAGCTATTTTAAAATTTTGACTAGTTATCGTGTTTTTAATTTTATAAACAAATAATTATAAAGATCTAGTTAAATCGTTGATGATTTATTATAGTTGAAATTTCAAAGAAATCGATGATATTTAGGTTTACTTAGTATTTATCTTATTGAGATAGCTAATCCAATGATTAACACGGTTGTGGACATTTCATTATGTAAAATATTCATTCTTGGAAATAATCCGGTCATGAAAAAATCTCAAAAAAACTTATAATAAGAAACTATAAGGAAACAAATACACAATACAATAAATACCTTACTTGATCACTTATATCTTTGTATATGTCTCTTGATCGTTTGAAAAGTACAACAATACTTATCTTCTAAGGGTTCAAGAACTAGGAGAATGTGCGAGAGAAATGTTACATTCAAACCTTGGCAAAAACCCTTTTCTAGGATTTAGTCTGTTGGTCCCTTGCGGTTAGCAAGAGGAGGGGGTGATGAATTGCTTGAGAATAAAAATGAACTTTTCTCGACTTATAGGTTGATTAAAACTAGCATTTGTATAACAAGAATTAAAAAACTAATTAGGAAGAAAGAAGAGGCACAAAAGAATTTATTTAATTTGCAATCAAAAGATTGTTAATTCAAGACATTGAAAAAACTCACTAAAGTTTCTTTCCGGCAGAGAAGCCTTTTACAGCGTTGACAGCTCACACAATAGTAGACTAGACAAAAAATTTGATTACAAGTGATTATTTCTAGCTACTGAGATCATAACTATATTTATATCCCTGATTCGAACGCTTGGAAAAGTTTCAGGTGTCTGGGTGTGGATAGAATTTTATTCACGTTGTACCGGATCACAACAGGTGGCTTTGTGATAAACTTTCTGGTTTAGGTGCTCGGAATAGCTCCGGGGGCCCAGGCCAAAGTCAACTTCTGGTTGACTTTTCGTTTGGGTATTCCGCTCTGCTTGCTTAGGTGATTTCAGCTATCCGGAATAGGGCTCACCCAAATTCATTTTCCGACTTTCTCGAACAACCTTTCGCTCCTGCTTCTCGTCCCTTGGAACCGTCGCGCGCTTCCTTCTCGTCTGCCAGCGTATTTTGCAGTGCCTCGTCCCTCAGACGCACCGAGCCCGTCGACTCTCTCCCGTGCAGTCCTTCTCATGAATTGCATATCTTTTGCTCGACTTCCTGTGCTCCTAAGCTCTTGCGCACTTAGACACAATGATCAAACACGACAGGACCTAACTTAACTTGATTGATCACATCAAAACTCTCACGAGATACTTACAATCTCTCTCTTTTTTATGTGAGCAACCCTAAGTTAAGTTAGGGTAAACAAAAATCAATTAACAGAAAGATAGCAAGTTTATTTGAAAATAATTGTAAAAATCAAAATGTAGCTTCTCCTAGACTTAATCTCTAATCTCCCCTTTTAATCACATTAAAAATGAGGTGTGAAATTAAAACCGAGTCTAAGGGATAAAAATAAAAAAATCATTAAGTTAAAAGTTCGAAAATCTATATTTTTATAATTTTTAAACTATCTTTGAAAAAAATAAATTTTAAAAAAATTTTGAATCGTACAAAAATTTTGAAATTTTTTTTTAGTGGTAAAACAGACATAATCAAGATTGTAAAAAAAAATCACTAAATTATCCAGTTGATTTAAAAATTTCTACGCAAGGATGGATTTTTGAAAAAAAAAAATCTTAAAAATGGCTTTTCAAAAAAAAAAACTTAAAAATGGCTTTTCAGATCGAGAAAATCTTGAAAAAAATTAATATAAATTATTGCAAGTAGCTTTATAGAGAAAATAAATTTTCAAAATAACTTTTCAAGAATTTTTAATATTAAAAGTTATATTTGGATAAATAATTTATAAAATATTCACCAATGGTCAAAATTTTCAAAAAAAAATATTTTAGGTGGAGAAAATGATAAAGTTTCACAAAAATTAACTTTACAAATGATAGCATTGCGAAATATTTTAAAATTAAAAATATGATTTTTGAAAAAAAAAATCATAGAAAAATAATGCAATCGTTAAAAAATTTGAAAAAATTTCTCTAGATGGGTAATGAAATCCTTTTTCTTGGAAAAATTAAATTCTAATTAATTTATAACAAAAATCATGCAAAGAAATTTATTTAATTTTTTAAAAAAAACTTTAATTCAATTAAAGATTAGGGCATGCAAAAAACAATTAGGCCCGATTTTGGAACTCAATATAAATTTCTTCCAACAGGATTAATCAAAAATTTCTTAGGGATATATTTTGATGACAACTTTCTCACTTGGTCCTTGGGAAATCTAAAATACCAATTTAGTCCTAAATTATTTCTAAAATTTGAAGGATTAAAAATTAAACATGCATAACTTTTCAAATTTTGTATTTGCTCTTTTAAATTTTCATTTTCTATTTTATGTTGATCAAAATCTTCCAATTGATAAGATGTTGCTAGGGTTTCTTTTAAATTATTATTTTCTTTTAATAATTTTTTATTGTTAATTTATAATTTAAAGGAAGTTTTAGACAATATTTTTATAAATTTAAATAACTTGTCAGGGGATAGAGTTCGTACTTGACTTACCTTGTCGATCTCTTGATCTGAAGCTTCTCCTGTAGTATTGCTTCCTTTTAACGTTGCTCCCTCTTCATTGATGCTCTCAATGCTCATCTCGGAAGAGCTCGCTTTGTCTTCTTCTACTTAATGACTTGTAGGGATGGCAATTTCACCCGAACCCGATGGAGGATCCGACATCCGACCCGAATGGAGGAGGGTATGGAGGGACTATCAATACCCGATACCCGACCCGAATACCCGATTAAATAATATATATACATATATTAAAGAAAATTTTCTTTTTTCTAAAATCAATTTACTATTTTCTGTTGATATTAGTAGGCCTATATAGATGTTTAATCTATTTTTTATAATTATATATAAATTTTTTAATAGGATGTTAATTTTAATATATTTTTTTGAATGATAATAGCTCGATAGAAAGAAGAAAAATTACACGTATAAAATATATGCGGTCCTTTAATGGGTATGGGTATACCCATTGGATATCCTATACCCGATGGGTATGGGTACGGAGGATATAGAATCCGACCCGAACCCGACCCATTGCCATCCCTAATGACTTGCCATCAATGCAAGTCTGACTGTGCTTAGATCTCTAACTCTGATGACGTTTAGTCCCACGTTTCTTTTAGATTTCCATGTTTTGTCTGAATTGTTAGGATGTATACTAAAAGTCTAGCTTTTGGTATAAACATTTATCTAGAAATAAGAATCACATTGGTCAAATGTCTACATTCATAATAAATATAGTGGTTCAATTAATTTATATTATAGATAACATGGTGTGTGATGTCACACACAGAAGATCATGTTATCGGTTCTTTATAAATTATAAATAGTTGCTCACGACTAAGATGGAAAGGGATAAACCATTGGAATAGTCGTAGTGTAATTAGGTATTAGTTTATCTTGACAAATAAATTACACTAGTACACTCTAAGTGTATTGAGTAGGACCATTTTAGGTAAGTTTTTTTTATACTGACTTGATAAAAGAACTAGACCTTAGTTATTATGGAAGTGTGTGCTCTTATTCCTAATACAATAACAAGTACATATATTTGATATTTATTTCTTTAATTTATCAATGGGTGAGATTTAGTTCGATAAATCAATAAGCCCAATAAGTTGGGAAATGATATCACTTATAGTGTGTGTTGTTGATTATAGAAGGAATCTGTGTCCTAGTAATCTAAGTTGAGAATGACCCCAAGAGGAGCTCATAAGGATTGTCATGTTAAACCCTGCAGGTGGACTTACTCCGACATGACGATAAGGTTGAGTGGTACTACTCTTGGACTAAGATATTAATTAAGTGAATTGTCAGTAACTCATTTAATTAGTGGACATTCATTATCTTAAACACAGGGAGACTAACACACTCATAATAAGGAGCCCAAAATATAATTTGGGATTGGTGCGGTAGTTCAATAATAGTTCTTTAGTGTAATGAATTATTATTGATGAAATTAAGTTATGTGTTCGGGACGAACACGGGATGCTTAATTTCATCGGGAGACCAAAACCAATTCCTCCTCTCGGTCCCTATCGTAGCCTCTTGTATATAGAGATTTATACCCACTAAATACCCACCTTCTTACCCAACCAATAGGGGTCAGCCAAGCCAAGCTTGAAGCTCAAGCTTAGGGTCGGCCAAGCCTAAAGGTTGAGCCTTAAGGTGGCCGGTCAATAGCTTGGAGCCCAAGCTTAGGTGGCCGGCCACATTATATTAAAAAGGTTTTTTGTTAAAATTATTTCTTATGTGGATATCATGGTTTTAAAAGAGAGTTTAGAATTTAAATATTTCCTTTTATAGCTTTCTACAAAAGATTAAGAAAATATTTGAAATCTTTCCTTATTTGTAGATTGAAAGGTAGATTTTAATTTTGAGAAAACTTTCCTTTTTTAACCATGTTCATGATTTAAAAAGAGAGTTTAAAAATTAAATATTCTCTTTTATAAGTTTCTACAAAAGATTAAAAAAAGGTTTGATATCTTTCCTTATTTGTAGATTAAAAGAGATTTTAATTTTTAAAGATAACTTTCTTTTTATCCACATGTTTAAAATAAAGATTTTAATTTATAAAATTTCCATTTTACGAACCACTATGAAGGGAAAAATTATTGAAGAAATTTTTTATAAATTTCCGGAAACAAATTAGGAAGCTTTAATTTTTGTTTTAATTAAAACTCTCCTTGTTTTGGGGAAATAAGTGGCCGGCCATTGTAAATCGAGAAGAGAAAATTGTTTTTAATTAAATAAAGTTTCCTTTTCATGGCAAAAGAATTAAGGAAGTTTTTATTTAAATTTTCTTATTTGCCAATAACAAATATTTTAAAAGAGGGGGTAGAGGTGCCTTCATGGGTGAACGACTCTATTATTCTTCTCCTCTCTTTTCCTCCTTGGTGGTCGGCCCTAGCTTCTCCCTCTTCTCTTCTTCTTGTGGCCGGCGACAACCCCTCTTGGAGCTCTTGATGGTGGCCGGTTCTAGATAGGAGAAGAAGGAGAGAAAGGAGGTTTTATTTTTTGCATCCCTTGGAGCTTGGTGGTGGTGGCCGGACCTCTACTTCTCTTGGAGAATTGTGGTGGCCGAAACCTAGAAGGAAGAAGAAGGTGCTTGGTGGTTCTCGTCTCGGAAGATCATTGCCCACACAACGTCCGAGGTTAGAAGAGGAATACGATAGAAGATCAAGAAGAAGTTATTTTTGCTTACAAAGAAATATATAACTAGTAATTATTTTCTGCATCATACTAGTTTTCTTTGTATTGTTATTTTTGAAAATACCATACACAAGAGGCATATGATTCTAGAGTTTTCGAAATAGTTTTTCGAGTTTATGTTTTCTTCTTTTTCGAATTTGTGATTTCATTGTTCTTTTTGGTTAACCTAGAGTTATTTAAGGAAATAAATATTAGCTTTCCTTAAAAGGCTTTGCCTAGGCGGTGGTAGTTGCTCCCATATCTAAGAAGGTCATGTGCCTCGCCATGCAGTCCTGGAAGAGGCATATGATTCTAGAGTTTTCGAAATAGTTTTTCGAGTTTGTGTTTTCTTCTTTTTCGAATTTGTGATTCGATTGTTCTTTTTGGTTAACCTAGAGTTATTTAAGGAAATAAATATTAGCTTTCCTTAAAAGGCTTTGCCTAGGCGGTGGTGGTTGCTCCTATATCCAAGAAGGTCATGTGCCTCGCCATGCAGTCTTGGAAGCCAATTTTGAAAATTAATATTTATGGAATTAATAACTTAAGTAGATTTGAATCAATAGTGTTAAGTTCCGCTTGCGATTCAAATCAAATCATTAAGAACAGATAAGTTAAATTTGGAATCAATGATGTTAAGTTCCGTCTGCGATTCCTAATTTAACTTTTAAAGAAAACAATAAGTTATTTAAGGAAATGTTCGACACTTGTACAAATTTTTTTTTTATAGTGGAACCGGTACGATTTTCTTAGGACTAACCAACATGGATCGATTTTTTGTTCTTTTTCTTGTTCTTCATCTTTAGACAGTCGTGTTTGACGTGCCCTTCTTCGTCGCAGTGGTAGCATCTTACCTTTATTTTCCTTCTTTTACTCTACATTTGATTAAACTTATTAGTTTTAATAAAAAAATTTAAACTTTCTCATCATAAAAATTGTTTCCTCATCATTGAAAGACGTTTCGGATTATGATTCGTCTATTTTTGCCTTAAGGGTAATGTTCTGTGTCATCTTCGTTTTTAGATCTATATTTCTAGATTCATGAATTTCATGTGTAGAAAATAATTCTTCTAATATACATACTTCTAAATCCTTAGAGATGTAATATGCATCTATTAAGGTTAAACATTCGGGAGTCCTAAGAAATGAGTTAAGTGCGTACCTTAGTGAATCTCGATTTGGTTACCTTTTCTCTGAAATTCATGTCCAGTGATGAGTTTCTTGATCTTTGAGTGAAGATGTGAGATGGTTTCTCCTTCTTCTAGTCAGAGGTTGCTGATTTGGTTCCGAAGCAGGTCACGTCTCGTGAGTTTGGCTTCGGATGTACCTTCATGTAGCTCCAGGAACTTCTCCCAAAACTCCTTTGCTGATTCGTAGGCACCGATTCTATTGACTTCTTGCAGAGGTAGCGTGCTCAACAGATGGAATTCAGCTCATCCATTGGCTACGACGTATGCTTGCTCTTTTTTGGTCTATTAATATTCTTCTTTGTCTTTTGGTGCTAAAAAAACATACTTCAAAATTAGTAATAAATCAAAGTCCTTTTTGAAAAATACCTCCATCTTTCTTTTTTAAATCGCGAACTTCCCCTCAAACTTAGGAGGGTAGATCTTCGGTCCGACCATCTCTTGTATTTCAGTCGACGGTTAGTCCTTCTTGTTGGGATCTCTTCGTACTCGGCTAGAGAGGGGGGGGTGTGAATAGCCGCCCCAAATCGCTCGTGTTTCTTTCTACAATACGAGTTAGCGCAGCGGAAATAAAACAGTAGAAACGAAAGCGGAGAAATCAAACCTCAACACGCGTCAATGTAACGAGGTTCGGAGATGATACTCCTACTCCTCGGCGTGTCCGTAAGGTGGACGAGCCCTGTCAATCCGTCGGTGGATGAATCCCCGGAAACCCGGCTAATAAATACTCCTTATGGGTGGAGAAACCTCGCCACAGTCTTTTGCAACAGCAAACAAAGGAGTACAACAATAGAGACAACAAACAAGAACAACAGAAATTGTAAAACACTTGCTTGCCTCTTGTTGTCGACTGGAACCTTGATGAAGCAGCAGCTTCTCAGATCCAGCAGCTAGAACACCAGCAGGAAACTCACGCAGAGCTTCAGCAGCGATGAGAGCTCAGCAAAGCTCAAAGCTCTGTAGCAGAAGAGAAGAGGAAGAAGTTCTTGCGCAGCAGCACCCTCCTTTATACTGCGAAGAAGAAGAAAGAAACTAGCGGAACCGAAACCTGATCGGTCTATGGACCGATCGGGCCTATCTGATCGGTCCCCGGATCGATTAGTACGAACCTTCATGCGTACTACGTCGATGCGTGGACCGATCGGGCTCTGGATCGGTCCGCACCGATCCCTCCGGCGTCTTCCATGACATCGTCTCGATCGGTCCCGACCGATCAGGACATCTCGATCGCGTGGACCGATCGGCTGCCTTCTTTCGCCTGTTAACTGGCGATCGGTCACCGATCGATAGCCAACAGAGTTTCGATGTCGATCGGTCACCGTCGAGCAAACAGTATCACTGGATCGGTCTGTGACGATCCGAGCTTGGTTTTGCCCAAACCAAGTCCCAAGACTTCAAGCCAATATCCGGTCAACCTTGACCTATTGGTACTTCATCCCTAGCATCGGTCACTCCCTTGACTGCTAGAACTCCCGCCAAGTGTCGGTCAATCCTTTGACCTACTTGGACTTTCAACACCAGAAGTCCGATCATCCTCGATCCATCTGGATTTTCCTTGCCGGCTTTACTCACGGGACTTTCACCGGCTTCACTCACTAGGATTTCGACACCGCCTAACATCCGCTAGGACTTTCTCCTTGCTTCACTCACAGGACTTTCCAACCGCCTAACATCCCGTTAGGACTTTCCCACCGCCTGGCTTCACTCACGGGACTTTCCACACCGCCTAACATCCAGTTAGGACTTTCCCTTGCCTCACTCACGGGACTTTCCACCCGCCTAACATCCAGTTAGGACTTTCCCACTGCCTGCTTCACTCACGGACTTTCCACACGCCTAACATCCAGTTAGGACTTTCCCACCGCCTCACTCAGGACTTTCCAACCGCCTAACATCCAGTTAGGACTTTCCATTGCTGGCTTCACTCACCAGGACTTTCCGCACTGCCTAACATCCCAGTTAGGACTTTCCCACTTGCCAAGCTCCCTGCTTGGACTTTTCCCGTGCCAAGTCTCCATACTTGGACTTTTCCAGTGCCAAGTCTCCATACTTGGACTTTTCCCGTGCCAAGTCTCCATACAAGTCTCCATACTTGGACTTTTCCCGTGCCAAGTCTCCATACTTGGACTTTTCGCGTGCCAAGCTCCCTGCTTGGACTTTTCCAGAATCAGGTCAACCAGGTCAACCCTGACCTACGGTTGCACCAATAATCTCCCAAACATCTATTCTTGTCCCACATCAAGAATAGAACTCTCTCACGAGTGTCAAACATCAACATGCAACACAACTAGGTCAACCTTGACCAAAGGTTGCACCGACAATCTTCCCAAGTCAAACATCAAAATACAACTCGAGTCACGTCAACTCGAGTCGGGTCAACCAGGTCAACCTTGACCTAAGGTTGCACCAACACTTCTGAAGTGACCTGTCCCACATATTGTTTAAACATCAAAACTCAAGCTCGAACCCACTCAAGCTTAGTCAAACTTGACCCGAAAATGATTACACGAACAACCTGCTAATATATATATATATATATATATATATATAAGTATTTCGACTGGAGTAATCATAAGAGCATCCACAGTGGGAGCTCCGAAGAAATATTAGAGATGTTTTTTTAATTAGGAAAGAAATATATATGGTTGGAAGGTTTAAAAAAATATGGGATCATGAAACTTTATGTTAACAATTTATAAATTTAAATTTTATAAAAATTTAATGGTGTATAATGTAAAATATGGAGGAAAAATGAGAATTATATATAGTGAAAAGTGTGTGACCCATGAAGGAGTTGTTGAGAGGTTTTTTGATAGTGGAAGAGATATGAGGTTTTTAATTTTTAATGTGGTGCGGACGTGATAATAAAAAGAGTTCTCAATGAACTCTAACCGCTATGGATGCCCTAAAGACAATAAAGACAGACGATCATTGTTCCAAAATGTCGTTCCTTCTTGGCCTATAATGTGTCGAGTATCTCTGATATTCATTCAATCACATATATAAATGAGGCAATGAGATAAGTATCTACGAGCATATTATACATTGTCTGAAATTCTCTTAGTGATAAGTTATAAATCATTCAATAAAAATAACCTTGACTAAATTAAGTCCCTTCTAGTCAAGTCAACACTTGATGTAGAGGTCATTATAGATTTAAAAAAAAGAGTGAATTACATTTTAATCCCTGAGATTTGACTAAAGTACAAAACAACTTTCGTGGTTTCAAAAGAAACAAAAAAGCCCCCTGACCGATAATATTGTAACATTATAACCTTTTGACGTTGGGAATGCACACTAAAATGTTGATGTCATCATAAATTCCTTTTTTTTGGACAATAATACCCTTATTATGCTGTGAATTTAAATCCGGGACAATACTACCCTTTAACAAAAGAAAGGTAGCCGATTTGATGAACAACCTGATGAACTAATCCTGCGTAGCCGATCTGGGCTCGTGTAGCCGATAGGAAGGTTGCCTCCGATCGACCAATGCCCGGTCGAGAAGACCAATGGATATCCGCCCTGCAAAAGCGAGAAGCATTCGACCTAGCAACGCCCGATTGGGAGTGGTGTCTCCGGTCGGGCAACGCCCGATCAAGTAGTCTACCGGGTAGCGTCCGATCGACAAGACTAAGAAACATCCGAGTGACCAAGGTATTATTGACCAATGATTTTATATATGAGGTTGTTTTGCAATTACCTTTCTTTTGTTAAAGGGTAATATTGTCCCGGATTTAAATTCACAGCATAATAAGGGTATTATTATCCAAAAAAAGGAATTTATGATGACATCAGTATTTTAGTGTGCATTCCCAGCGTCAAAGGGTTATAATGTTACAATGTTACCGGTCAAGGGTTTTTTTTGTTACTTTTGAAATCATGAGAATTGTTTCGTACTTAAGTCAAACCTCAGGGGGTAAATTGTAATTCACCCTAAAAAAAATGAAAGTAAAACATCAACAACTTTTCCACTTACAATCTATCTTGGTTGTCTTAAATAAATTTTTAAGATCGTCAAAGACCTAGTCAACTGTACAAATACACCCTTAAATCCTCTTTAGAAGAAAATCCACTCAAATGAGTACAAGACAAGTAAAAACTTCTTAGTGACCTTTATAGATAAAGATCTAATTTTTGGTAAAGAGAATATTAATAAAAAAAAATTCAGATCCAAAGATAAATTTTTGTTGTTTGTTTCCATGCTCGTTGGCATTTTCTTTGCCACTTGAAAGAAAATTAGGGACATTTAAGAGTGTTTTTGTGTGAGCATTAGTTGCCAAACAAATATCTAAAAAGGCATTTAAATTAAAGCATTCACCACCTTCTATGTTAAGCCACTTGTGTTGATCAACTTCTTTAGTCACTTGAGAGCCGGTATGGTGACGCCGTACGAGATAGCGATTGACACAAATGTGGCTAACTTGGCTGACATAAATGCAACTCGATTAACTCAATTTAAACATAAAAAAAACTCGATTAACTCAATTTAAACATAAAAATAAAACTTAGTTGACACAATTATGAGTTGTGAGACCCTAACTTAGTTGGTATAGTGACGCCGTGCAAGATAGCGATTAACATTGACACGAAAAGGAAAATTGAAGAAAAGACAAGAAAAGTAACCTCTAGAAGGAAAACTTTCTTTTAAAATTTGACGAGTTAATCCCTCAATATCTAAACATAATTCTTAATAATTTTAACTCAAATCAAGAATCAAGACAAATCCTTTCTAAATAATACCAGAAATATAAAATTATCCTAAATACTAAAAAAATAAAAATGACTAAAAATAGTAAAAAGCTCTAAAAAAGATTTAAACATCAGAAATTTGGATTGAAAATTTGATGGTTAATGTTTTACCCATAACAAATGTAAGTTTTCGAATTCTGAACGCGTGACAATAGATAAAGCCTGATTTCGAGTCCCGAGCCCAAAGTTATTCCTGTTTAAAGTTTGAATACCGATGTTGGACTTTAACACAGGTTGGACATGCATCACATAACTTCTACATATTATTATTATTATTATTTTTATAATCCATGTATTAACTTGTACAATCTAATTAAATCTATGCATTGTTTAGAGATCAATATAACATTCTAAAATTATAAATTGACATATGAACATAAAATTATAAATTTAAAAAGATCTCCATGTAATCTAAAATCGTAGAGATGAACATGAAAGTGAAAATCTCAAAATGTAATATTATTTGATATCCATGTCAAAGTTACAAACATATTTACGGGACAATTGCAAAATCATAATATAATATAATTTCTTATAACGAATATGAAAATTATTAAAAATATGAGGATGAAAAATAACAACTTAAAAAAATTACTATAATTAGTACCTTTTATCATAAAAAATTATGGAATTCTTTTTAAAAATTATTATAAAATAAATTTAAAGACTTAGAGAATTTTGGAAAGTATTATAGGAACAATTGTAAACCTTTTATACAGCCATGCCATATATGGTATCATAATTTTTGATGTATTAAATTTGCGGTTGACAAAATATTAAAGAAATCAGCCCGGCCCATTAAGTTAACCCGTTTTTTAACTTTCAAATTTTTGCCCAGCGACTCAGCGTCAGCGAGAGCGCGGAAGATTTCCGCCATGTGAAAGTCAATTTTGACCGTCGGATATTTATATTTCGCCCATCATCTAACGGATCCTGCTGTTCCACGCTGGCAATCCGCGGGACGACGCATTCTCCAATGGCGCCCGCTGGGCGTAGAGACGCATCTATATATTCCTGTGCAAACCCTCACGATCCGGCAACCAACTCGGCTGTGTTTCTCTCGGCGAATAACTTCGATCTCGAGCGACGCGATGAGTTCGACGGCGGCGACGACGACCAAGGGTGGCCGCGGCAAGGCCAAGGGTACGAAGGCTGTTTCTCGGTCGCAGAAGGCCGGTCTCCAGTTCCCGGTGGGCCGCATCGCTCGCTATCTTAAGGCCGGCCGATATGCTCAGCGCGTTGGTTCCGGCGCGCCTGTCTATCTCTCTGCTGTCCTCGAATACCTCGCTGCTGAGGTAAATCGCTTTGTTGTTTCACTAGGGATCCCCTTCTCTACCCAAGTTTACGTTTCTTGATTGTTCCAGGTGCTGGAGTTGGCCGGAAACGCTGCCAGGGATAATAAGAAGAACCGCATCATTCCGAGGCACATTCAGTTGGCCGTGAAGAATGATGAGGAGCTTGGCAAGCTCCTAGCTGGTGCGACGATCTCCAATGGCGGAGTTGTGCCCAACATCCACCAGGCTTTGCTGCCCAAGAAGCAAGGCGGAGGGAAGGGTAAACCAGAGATCGGATCGGCCTCTCAAGAATTCTAGGCTTTTTTTTTTAAAAAAAAATCTGCTCATCTTTCTGTTTTGGATGCAAAGGAATCTTTAGAGCTGTAATTAGAAATCTCTTTCAATGGCAGTTGCTTTATATGCGCATTTATCTGGTCTAAAATTATGTTGATTATTCATTACCATACGCGGCTAACATGATAATTTCAATTGACATAATCGGTCAGCTAGCTTTACAGGATATCTTTATTGAATCTTCATTCCTTGTTCTTGATGTTACATGCTTTTGATTGTAATTTGTCTTCTGCTGCAGAATGTTTGAATTCTATCACTTGCCTCTTTCAGTATATCAGCAGGAATTCCAAAGAATATTCGTATCCAGTTTTTCATTCCTATTACAGAGCCTGTAATTGCACTTTGAAGTATTAATACTGTACAATTATTTCCACTGACTCTTTAATCAAGAAATCATGAATCTGCATTACCTGGTAGAACTAACACTGATTCTTCTCTCATCAACTCTGTTGCAAAATCCATATCATTTTCAATTCCAAACAGAAGTGTAGTGTTGATCTCAACCTGCAATCGAAGGCAAGGTTAGTGACTGAGATTGCATCGGACAGAGCTATGGTAGGGATGAATATGAACTAACCATCATGAACATTGAACCTTGAGGTTTGGAGTGGCATCGCAGTGGCTTGATTTGCTCAATCTTTGTATACAGAGCATCTAGTGAGGATTCTAACACTTGCAGGACTTGGGAATGGAAATCTTCATGAGCATCTGATAGAATATTGGGAACCGCTGCCTGTTTAATGAAAAGAAAACACATGTAAGGTGCTGAATTCTCGTTTTCATTGTGGATAGCGAGAGGTCAGTTGGTATCTACCTGAATCATTGATACTGGTCCTGCAGTGACATTCATAAGCATCTCTGTTGCCACCTTTATCTATCACATAAAGGCGGAACCTTTAAGTTGAAGCTGATCTTTTTTTACTGATTAGCCTCAACTAGTTATTGCGATGAAAAATCTTGTAGCTCTCACCTGTTTTATGGTCCCATAAGGATCACAAAAGGCCAGCCATCCGAGACGCCAACCCGGGAGCATCCAGCGCTTGGACAAGGCTCCGATTGTGATGACCGGCGTCGAGTGTGCGAAGGACGCCATTCGGACAAATTTGCTTCCACCAAAAACCATATTCTCATATATCTCGTCTGCGATAACAGGAATGCCCAAGTCTCCTGCAGTTTCCGCAATCTGCCATCAATGAAACCTCGAAAGTTAATCAAAGTCTTGTAGACACAGTGGAGCTCGATGCATGAGTGAGTTACGGCGCACCTGTTGGAGATGGGCATGCGAGTAGACGGCACCGCAGGGGTTGTTGGGGTTGATGATGACTAATCCGGCAGTGTTGGCGTCGGCCAGCGAGCGGATTTGTGAGAGGTCGAGCTCCCAGCCGCGGTGGGGTGCTAGGTCGTAGAACCTGGGTTCGATGCCTACGATCTCGCAGATGGCCTCGTAAGGAGGGAAGCCCGGGCGAGGGAGGAGCAGGTTGGAACCAGGGCTTGCCAGCACCGTGAGACAGATCTGGATGGCCTGCGTTCCGCCCACCATCATGTACACATCGTCCTCTCGGATTCCATGCTTCACTCCCTTCGACAGGTGCCCTGCGACTGCTCTGTTCATTCATTCATTCACAAGTCGTATAAGCTCTCCTAGTTGATCAATAAGGTCTTTGATTCAGCCTCAATGCCTCATTCAGATATTTAGTTGCCATTGTTTTAGGGGTGCTGGGTTCTTGCAAGGGAATGAAAATAAGAATGGAAATGGGAATGATAGAAGTGGAGATTGAGAATGGAGGGATTTTTATTCTCTCTATTTTGCTAAGTAACTATCCATTTTAGAGATTAAATCCATGGGATCTACTATCAATTCCCTAAACCAAATACTAATTTTTCATTCCTTTCTTATTTCCCACTCTCATACCATCCAACCAAGCATCTCCTTAGTATTTTTTTTCAAGCTAAATACCTTTAACCCATGTAGCATTTTGCCCTCTATATTTCAAAAGTAATATTTAACCCCCTACTAAAACATAGATATGTTTTTTATAAGAGATAATTGAACCTTTGTTTCTTTTATCATTTTTTGATAATAATTTTAAAAGGTAAAAAAATATATTAGATTGAACATTATGTTTTTCGATAAATCTTCATAATATTTATACATATACTATCCTAAACAACAATAAAAAAATAACTCTAAACAAAATAATCAATAAAAAAAATCCATTCCATCACTCTCATCAAACAAAAACAAAGAACCTGAATTCTAAATTATTAAATCAAAATTAAATGAAGATGGAACAAAGTTTATCTTTAAAAATCTTTTACTAACATCAATGTAGTATCTAATAAAATAGAAGTGAAGTATTGGTATGATAAACTTATGTCAATATGCATATTAAAGACATTATGAAATCTAGGAAGAAAATTTATGGACTGTTGTGACTATTTTAATATACTATATAAACTTAAAACCACTAACATCTAATGGATGCTAATTTCTATTTACATGTAGAGAAATAATGTATGATGGATTAAATAGAAGAAAAGACACAAGACATTAACAACTTCACATTTCAAAAAATTTAGGAATTGTACTTAAAAATCACAATACTTAATAGAAGAAAGGCTAAATATTGGTGTAATTTTAACCCATCAATACTTTACTCTATTTCATTATATATCACATTTGATGATGAGAAAATTTTAAGATGAATTTTGTTTCATCTTTATTTGATTTTGATCCTTAAATTTAGAATTTTGATTATTTTTTAATTTGGTGATGACGGGAGAATAAATTTTTGACTAATTATTCCTTTTAAAATTGTTACTATTCTATTATTTATATTGATATATGTATAATTTTTATAAGGATTTTTATAAGGATTTAATAGTTAATTATATATATATATATATATATATATATATATATATATATATATATATATATATATATATATATATATATAAAAGATTGTTATTGAAAACATGATAATAAAAAAAAGGATAATAGCACAGTTATCCTTTATAAATTTTCTTAATTTATATATATATATATAAAAGATTGTTATTGAAAACATGATAATAAAAAAAAGGATAATAGCACAGTTATCCTTTATAAATTTTCTTAATTTTTGATCAAGAGGATTAAATATTATTTTTAAATTACAAAGGGATAAAATACTACTTGATAAAAAACACAGGCATTAAAGGTATTTACTTTTTTTTTCTAAAAAATAATGGAGGGTATTTTCTTAAAAAAAGAGACGTCCAAGAAAATGTTACAATTCTAGCGGCCGAAAATTGACATGGAGAAACCTCTGGAAGTGAAGCAAAAGACAAACTATATATTCACTCAAAATAATTGAAAAATACAGAGTCAAAGTAAATAAAAAGATAATTCAATTCTATTTTTCTCAGTTACACAATCTATGTTTTTTTTTTCTTTTTAGAATATTGACATTTTTGCTAAATTGGAATTTATTTTCAATAAAATTTGAGAAAAAGACAATTAGTTGGCAGGTGAGCACCATACAATCTGTAATCACTGTACGTGGCGTGATGGGCTCCAAATGATAGTGTCGGATTGGAATAGCGATAGACTATTTTTGAAAAAAATGTACCGCTTTTGTCTTCCACGCGTCAGCTTCTCCATCTGATAACATTTTTAATTACTATTAAATTAGAAAAAGGAGACTCTTCGCCAAACGTTTTCTTTTCTAAACGTGTAGTATTTTATCCTAAAAATCTTTCAATTAACTACTGTTAAATTTATCGGAGAGCAAACGTTTGATTATATGATAATATAATTAGCTAAGATGGACAACTCCTTGCTCTGTCATCAAAGATTCGTGATGTGATAAGGATTCGAGATCGGTCCTACGTGTATTATCAATATTGCATTACTGTAGAGCTACATTATTTGCTCTAAACAGATAAAATTAATTTTAATTTTCAAGATACGGGAATGCAAGCAAGCAAGCAAGCAACACGTGAACTTAAATGCGAAGGAGAATTAAACAAAAAAAAATCAAGAAATTATGAAAATTAATTACCAACCTGCGGGCGAAGGGAAATCCGTAGGAAGGGGGGTAGCAATCGAAGGTGGCGGCGGAGACGATGGCGACGAGGGAGTCGGCGAAGCGCTTGCCCTTCTTGAAGCAGGAGAAGGCCGAGGCGTCGCCGACGCCGAGCGATATCAGCGGCTTGTTGTTCTCCGTCTGGCGGGCCACCGCCAGCAGCTGCGCCACCACGCCCCGTATCGACGTCTTGCTCTCCGACAGGATCGGGTTGCACCTGGCCGCCAGGGGGCCGTTCGCCTTATCGGCGTCGGCATCGGATGCAATAGGTTCCTGCGGAAACTGGTTGCTCGAGATGCGAATCTGGGACGTGGGCGCCATTGAAGGGAGGGAGGGAGAGGGAGTGAGATTTGGGAGAGACGCAAGTTCTTGTGATGTGAAATGGTTGCTTCGACGAAGTGTCGCTTCAATTGTTCTGTTTATAATTATTTGGACCACAAACATTGTACAAATCACGAACGAGGCGTGGGGTGTGGACTGTATTCACTGAATTCACAGCATTCAATTCTTACTGCAATTAATTAAAAATATAATCTTTAAATTTAAATTACGACAGGTAGAGAATATTAATTCATATTTAATTTTCATTTAATTTTTTACTATAATTCATATTATATTGTATCATTATATATTGTATATTTTCTCGGTGAATAAAATATGATTTCTATCTAAAAGTTTGACATGGTATCAGAGCCAAGTTCAACCCCTACCATGACTGTCGAAATTTCTTCAATCGACCTAACCACTCAATCCAATCAACTCGCCAGCCAGATTACCTTAGGATCTGACATAGTTATAGCTCCGATAGGCCTAAAGCTGGATGACTCCAACTATGCTTTATGGTCCCAGGTGGTTGAAATGTATATCTCAGGCAAAGATAAACTGGGATATATCAATGGAGATTTCCCTCAGCCAGCCTTGGACGATCCGACTTTTCGACGATGGCATATTGAGAATGCTGTTGTCAAAGGTTGGCTAATCAACTCTATGGATGTTTCCCTTATCGGGAATTTTATTTGCTTCCCAACCGCAAAATCAGTATGGGACGCCCTGGCCACGACATACTTTGACGGCAGCGACACCTCTCAAGTGTATGATCTTCACCGTCGGGTGACACGACTTAAACAGGCTGGTGGTTCTCTAGAGAAGTTTTATTCAGATCTTTAGGACTTTGGAGAGAAATTGATTTTCGACGACCAAATCCGATGGAATGTCTTGGTGATATTCAATGGTATAATTCCTTGGTTCAAAAAGACCGCGTCTACCAATTTTTGGATGGTTTTGATGATCATCTTGATAATATTTGTAGTAATATTCTACAACTTCAGCTGTTTCCCACACTAGAGCAGGCTTTTGCCCATGTTCGTCGAGAGGCTACTCGACGATCAGTAATGACCAACTACCCTGCGGATGATCTACATGGAGCAGGCTTAGCAACCCGATCGAGATTCTCAGTCAGGTCCTCGGGTTCCACCTCACGTTGGTGCTCAGTCGAGTTCTGGTAGGAGAACAGACCCTACCACCAAGGCCCTTCCTTGCTCGCATTGTGGTAGCATTAAGCACTCTCGTGACAACTGTTTTAAACTTCATGGATACCCCGACTAGTGACACAACCTCCAGGCCCGCAAGAGGAAAAATAGCAGTGGGCAGGGCTCTTGGTCAAGCTAGGCAGGCGGACTTAGCAAGGCATCCCTCATGGACGGGCAGGATATTGGAAAGGAGGACAGTTCATTTGGTCCAATGGTTAGACCAGGCCGAGTTGCAGTGGTAGGAGCAGCTACCCAAACAATAGGGCAGAACGTTGATCTAGGCCAGACCAATGGACAAGATGTCCCAAACCGAATAGTCGAGCAACAACTGTCCATCCTTTCACCTGATGGTCTACCTACTTCTTCAGGTAATACTCTTCTTGGCTCGACTCAAGGGATAGCAGATCATTCCTGGATACTTGATTTTGGTGCGACGGATCACATGACTTTTGATGTGACGGATTTTACTCAACGCACTCCTCCCAGGCGAACCACAATTGTCAATGCTAATGGCGACATATCTTTGGTAACTAGGGCTGGGACTGTGCAATTGTTCCCTACCCTATCCTTATCTAATACCCTATTAGTGCCTTCCTTGTCCCACAAGTTACTGTCTATTGGCCAACTTACTAAAGATTTGCATTGTATTATACTTATTTATCCCACGTTTTGTGTCATTCAGGATATTCTCACAAAGGAGATCATTGGGCGTGGTACTAAGAGGGGGGGGGGGACTTTATTACATGGATGACTTCATCAATGGTAGTGCTCACCACACATTTAGTGATTATCAAACATAACAAGTTCTTTTGTGGCATCATCGATAGGGCCACCCTTCTTTCAGTTATTTGCAGCATGTGTTTCCAACGTTATTTGTGGGTTTACCTTCTATGGATTTTAAATGCGAAACTTGGTTATTAGTAAAAAGCCACAGAGTCTCATATCCATTACGACATAATAAATGTGACATTCTGTTTGCATTAGTCCAATATGATGTTTGGGGTCCTGCTCCAAATCCCACGTCGTCTGGTTACCGACGATTTGTGACATTTATTGATGACTGTACTCGCATGACTTGGATTTATCTACTGCGCCATAAAAAGGAAGTGTTAACTATATTTCAGTCTTTTCAGACACAATTTGGAGTTAAAATCAAAACGCTTCATTCCGACAATGGAGACAAGTATATTAATCAATTCTTCTGTCAATATTTCAGTTCACATGGTCTCATTCATGAGACCTCTTGCCCTCATACTCCCCAACAGAATGGAATTGCGGAGTGAAAAAATCGACATATCCTGGAGACTACTCGAGCTCTCCTTCTTGGGGCCCATGCCCTACAGCACCTCTGGGTTGAAGCTGTCTGTATCGCCGTATATCTCATTAATCGAATGCCCTCCAAAGTATTAGGGTTCCAAACTCCGTTACAAGTTCTGGCGACCGCAATCTCATTACCTACCATTCTGATGCTTCCACCTCGTGTTTTTGGATGTGTGGCTCTTGTCCATCTTCCTGAAACCCAACGGACCAAGCTTGATCCATGTGCCATCCGTTGTGTTTTTGTGGGATATGGTACTCACCAGAAGGGGTATTGATGTTATGATCCATCGACTCGCCGTACATATGTTACTCTGGATGTTACCTTCATGGAATCTGAATTATTTTACTCTCCCACTACTTCCCTTCAGGGGGAGACGGTATCAGAAGGGATTACATGGCTCTCGTATGACCAACTAAATGAAGCAAGCATTTCACTTTCTGACTTAAGAGAAACAACAAAAGAAACAACAAATTATTCGGAAGATTGCCCAGGAGGAACCTCTCCCTGTCCGGGCGACACAGTAAAGCTGCCGGAAGAATCTCACTCTGCCCGAGCAATACCATGCAAGTACCGCTCAAGACCCCTCCCTCGCCAGTATCCACCAGTCTATCTCTTGAGAATATCATTGAGGTACATCCTTATGCTAGTGATAAAACTACTATTGTTGGCTATGAATTACCTTTCAAGCACAATAGGGGTAAACCTCTAAACCAGTACTCTCCTGAAGGAAAAACCAGGCAGTCTAAATATCCCATTGCAAATTATGTATCTACACAAAAATTATCCAACCCTCTAAAACACTTTGTATCTGAACTATCTTCAAATCAAGTTCCTACAAGTGTAGAAGAGGCATTGGGAAATCCTAGGTGGACTCAAGCAATCGAAGAAGAGATGGCAGCGTTGCTTAAAAACAAGACATGGACGCTAGTATCACTACCAGAGAATAAAAATATAGTGGGATGCAAATGAGTATTTTCTATCAAATATAATGCCAATGGATCGATTGAGAGATACAAAGCAAGGTTGGTAGCGAAAGGCTATACATAGACATATGGTATAGACTATCAAGAAACTTTCTCACCAGTAGCAAAATTAAATACTGTCAGGGTACTATTGTCTTTTACAGCAAATCTTGATTGATCTTTACATCAGTTTGATGTAAAGAATGCTTTTCTCCATGGTGACCTAGAAGAATAAATATACATGGAAGTGCCTCCAGGTTATCAGGTAGATACTCAAACTAAAGTGGCATGTAAGTTGCAAAGAACTCTATATGGGCTGAAGATATCTCCTAGAGCATGGTTTGGT
The DNA here is from genome assembly GCF_018446385.1 of Zingiber officinale. Classification (NCBI taxonomy): domain Eukaryota; kingdom Viridiplantae; phylum Streptophyta; class Magnoliopsida; order Zingiberales; family Zingiberaceae; genus Zingiber; species Zingiber officinale. The sequence goes on from NC_055994.1 coordinate 141,061,535, forward strand.
CGTCTAACTACTCCCATGAAAAGATATGGGTTTAAGCAAAGCCACTCAGACCACACGTTATTCTTAAAACATCATCAGGGTAAGATAACTGCTCTAATAGTATATGTGGATGATATAATCATTACAGGAGATGACTCAGAAGGAATGACTAATTTAGAAAGGAGGCTTGCCACTGAATTTGAAATGAAGAATCTCGGAGGATTGAAGTATTTCTTGGGTGATGCAGATATATTGAGGGGCCCAGAGGGAATTAATGGAAAGGAGAGGGGCATTTCAGTCTTTTGGGCGTGAGTAGGGTTTGGTGTTAAAAGGGGGGGGGCACTGTAGCAGAAGAAGGGGGGCGTTTTTTTGGTCCACCGCCAATAGGACCTTCTTCCTCCTTCCTCGCCGGCGCCGGAGCCGGCCGCCGGCTGCTCCTCTCCTCTACCTCTTGTCCTCCAGCCTCCACTACAGCGCCGCCACCAGGAGCAAAGGGGGTTGGGCTCGTGCTTTTTTCCGCCGCCGCCAACAGGAGGTCGTCTTCTTCTCCCTCCCACGCTCCTCGCCAGTGTTGACACCGGCCGCCGGCTGCCCCTTCTTCTCTTCTCTCCCTCTATTATCGTCGGCACCCGCGACCGTGGCCTAGGACGCCGCCCCTGCCTCCATTTCTCTCTCGCTCCTCTCCCCTCGCTGGCAGAGACCACCGACCGTAGTGGCCTCCCCTTTCCCCTCATCGATGGGTTGAGCAGGTTCCTGTTGCACGCCCTTGTGTTCTCCATAGTCGTCTCAACCTCATCGACTTCACCCTTCGACAGCCACCCGACTCCGACACCTGCACGTCCATCTTGCCGCATCCCATTCATGCCGAAGCCCACAGGCCAACTGCCTCTGTGCATGGCAGCCACCTCCTCGCGTTGGCAGCCGCCGCTGCCCCCTCCCGCGGCCAGATTCACCGCTGGCAGCCGCTACTGCCTTCTCCCGTTGCTACAGTGGTCGTCGGCAGCCGCTGTTACCTCCTCCTTCGGCCATGGCCGCGTCTCTAGTGGACGCCGTCAACTTCCGAGTCGCCGCAACCTTCATACTATTTGTCTACGCAGGCCTTCTAGCCGAGAGGGTGTTCGGCCGACAAGCCGATGTGGTTCCGACCATCGAGCTATTATGCTTCGTGATTTGCACCATTATTATGCTTGGGCGTTACTAGTATTATCCGGCTTGTGTGCCGGCTTACGAGCCGCTATCATATCAGGCCTGCGTGCCATCTTCTTGGATTCTTGCTGCACTAGACTCCCTGTCGTCGCTTTCAGGTCCGGCTTCTCAGCTGGCTCGCATACATCCACTCGTCAGGGTTGCGACGGCTCGATCCGTATCACAACTAGGTCACCGATCCATCTGAGGTCGCCCCCGGGACCAGGGTATGTCACCATATTCATTTCGTATTTATTGCACTGTTCTACTATTATTCGACTGCTCATATATTTATGGGATTCGCCTTGAGCACCGGGGTACGAGAGACCGGGGCCACCCGGTCACTGGCTGCAGGGATTGTTGACCAGAGGACCTCTGATAACTTGGTCAACACAGGAGATAGCTCACCATCCGGGTTATGGAGATGCGGTCAACATTCCAGACACGACACTCCGGCAGGTCCGTCTTCTCAGATTTCTGACAAGATCATATTAGCGCCGTCTGTGGGAACACACCTGATCTGGAACGTGAAGATGGACGACGAAGGAAAATTCTACCATCCTCATGACCTCGATCAGTTTTTGCGTTATCTTTTCTCTTTCAGTTATATGATCTGCCCTATTTTCTCGATCGAGGACCCCCATATCGATCGGCTGGGCGTATATTATCTGTGCCATGGGCTCGATGTCGAAGGCCCCGTGCCGATCGACCGGGTGTATATTATCTGAGCCATGGGCTCGATGTCGAAGACCCCGTGCCGATTGGCAGGGCGTATATTATCCGAGCCACGGGCTCGATGTCGAAGACCCCGTGCCGATCAGTCGGGCGTATATTATCTAAGCCATGGGTTCGATGTCGAAGACCCCGTGCCGATCGGCCAAGCATATATTATCCGAGTCATGGGCTCGATGTCGAAGACCCCGTGTCGATCGGCCGGGCGTATATTATCCGAGCAATGGGTTCGATGTCGAAGAACCTGTGCCGATCGACCAGGCGTATAGTATCCGAGCCACAGGCTCGATGTCGAAGACCTCGTGTCGATCGACCGGGTTTGAGTTATGCTAGAAGATCGTTGAGCGACGACGTTAAACCCCAGAGTTGAAGCGGCGACTATAAAAACCCCGCCTTGAAGGTCGTCGAGCGGCGACGTTAAACGCCAGAGCCGAACCGGTGGCTATAAATACCCGGTCTGAAGACCGTTGAATGGCGACGTTAAACGCCAGAGCCGAACTGGCGGCTATAAATACCCGGTTTGAAAATCGTCGAGTGACAACATTAAACACTAGAGCCGAACCGACGGCTATAAATACTTGGCCTCAAGACCGTCGAGCGGCGACGTTAAACGCCAGAGCCGAACCGACGTCTATAAATATACCCGACCTGAAGTCCGTCGAGCGGCGACGTTAAACGCCAAAGCCGAACAGGCGGCTATAAATACCCGGCCTGAAAACCGTCGAGCGACGACGTTAAACCCAGGTTTCCACCGACGGTCGAGCGGTGACCTTAAATCCGTGTCTTCACCGACCAACTTATCAGATTTTCTATCTCCCCCGTTCGGGGTCAAGCGACATCATATTAGATCTTCTATCTCCCCCGTTCGGGGTCGAGCAGTCGTCACGAGCGGCTATCTCCCCCGTTCGGGGTCGAGTAGTTTTCACGAGTAGCTATCTCCCCCATTCGGGGTCGAGCAGCCTTCACTGGTCGCGGAACAACATAACATATCTTCTACCTCCCTCATTCGGGGTCGAGCAGCCTTCACTGTTGCGGACCAGCATATCATATCTTCTACCTCCCTCATTCGGGGTCGAGCAACCTTCACTGGTCGCGGACCAACATATCATATCTTCTACCTCCCTCATTTGGGGTCGAGCAGCTTTCACTGGTCGTGGACCAGCATATCATATCTTCTACATCCCTTATTCGGGGTCGAGCAGCCTTCACTGGTCGCGGACCAGGATATCATATCTTCTACCTCCCTTATTCGGGGTCGAGCAACTTTCACTGGTCGTGAACCAGCATATCATATATTTTATCTCCCATGTTCGGGGTCGAGCAGTGGTCACGAGCATCTATCTCTCCTGTTCGGGGTCGAGCTATCTCCGATAGTCGCGGACAAGAGTATCTTCACTGGTTTCGGACTATAATATCTCAATAGGCTATGCGCATGTTCGGCTCATGACTTTCACTTCCGTGCGCCTTCGACTCACGGGCTACACTCCAGTTCAGTTCACGTGTGATGCGCTCGTTCGGCTCACGAATTTCGCGTCCCTGCGCCTTTGACTCACGGACTACACTCCAGTTCAGTTCACGTGCGATGCGCTCGTTCGGCTCATGACTTTCACGTCCCTGCGCCTTTGACTCACGGGCTACACTCCAGTTCAGTTCACGTGCGATGCACCCGTTCGACTCACAACTTTCGCGTCCCTGTGCCTTCGACTCACGGGCTACACTCCAGTTCAGTTCACGCGTGATGCGCCCATTCTTCGCACTTGATTTCATGTGCTATGCTCTCGCTCAATCTTTGGGATCCACTCCTGCCCAGCGCTGCTTCATCTCTCGATTGGTATTCGCCTATGCACTCACTTGGAGTTCGACCGAGAGCTTGCCTGGCAGCCGCTCGGCACTATTTTTCGTCGCTCGACCGACACTTTGGTAGCCACCTGATCGTCTACTTAGCCACACACTTGTGTTTCTTGGTGGTCGTCAGGTCGGCATTTTATGGCCACTTGGTTGACATTTTTAGGTCGCCCGATCGCAGTTTACGGCAATCCGATCGACATTTTACGATCACCCTGTCGGTATTCTCCAGGTCGCTCGTTTAGCATGCTCATGATCGTCTGACCGATACCGCTCAGCCGCCCATTCGGCCATCCACTTAAACTACTCGATCGAACGCTCGACATTCTCTCAATGGTCTGGTCAGGATCTTATGGTCGACTGTCTGACATTTTCTCGGTCATGCACTCGGCATCGTCTGCCCGACGTCTATCCACCCAATCGATATCCTTCCGATTGCCCGGTTGGCATCTTCGCAGTCGCACGCTCGACATCGCTCGTCCGCTCGATTTGCTCATTATCCCGCGTATCGCTCAGTCTACTATCATTTTACTCATCACTCGCTTGATGTTCTGTCGCCCGCTCGGCATCAGTCGGGTTGTCGACTTGGTATTATTTCTCGTAGTTTGCTCGGCATCACCACAGCTACTCGTTCGACGTGATAAGATAAGCCCAGTTGTCCAACTTCGCGGTCGGTAGTGATTCTGTTTTGGGATTGGTCTATTTAGTCAGACTTGCACCTTCTTCGACTAGACTTAAAGGGAAGACTTGTGATGCGGATATGTTGAGGGGCCCAGAAGAACTTAATGGAAAGGAGAGGGGCATTTCAATCTTTTGGGCATGAGTAGGGTTTGGTGTTAAAAGGGGGGGGGCACTGTAGCAGAAGAAGGGGTGCGCTTTTTGGTCCGCCGCCAATAGGACCTTCTTCCTCCTTCCTCGCTGGCGCCGGCTGCTCCTCTCCTCCACCTCCTGTCCTCTAGCCTCCACTACAGCGCCGCCACCAGGAGCAAAGGGGGCTGGGCTTGTGGTTTTTTCCGCCACCGCCAACAGGAGGTCGTCTTCTTCTTCCTCCCAAGCTCCTCGGCGGTGCTGACGCCGACCGTCGGCTGCCCCTTCTTCTGTTCTCTCCCTCTATTATCGCCAGCAGCCACGACCGTGGCCTAGGACGCCACCCCTGCCTCCTCTGCTCTCTCGCTCCTCTCCCCTCGCCGGCAGAGACCACCGGCTATAGTGGCCTCCCCTTTCCCCTCATCGGTGGGCTGAGCAGGTTCCTGTTGCACACCCTCGTGGTCTCCATAGTCGTCTCGACCTCGTCGACTTCACCCTTCGACAGCCACCCGACTTCGACACCTGCACGTCCATCCTGCCGCATCCCATTCATGCCGAAGCCCACGGGCTAGCTGCCTCTATGTGTGGCAGCCACCTCCTCGCACTGGCAGCCGCCGCTGCCCCCTCCCGCGACCACATTCACTGCTAGCAGCCGCTACTACCTTCTCCCGCTGTCATAGTGGCCGCTGGCAGCCGCCGTTGCCTCCTCCTTCGGCAATGGCCGCGTCTCTAGTGGACGTCGTCGCCTTCTGAGTCGTCACGGCCTTCATACTATTTGTGTATGCCGGCCTTCGAGCCGGGAGGGTGTTCGGCCGACAAGCTGATGTGGTTCCGGCCATCGAGCTGTTGTGCTTCGCGATCCACACCATTATTATGCTTGGGCGTTACTAGTATTATCCGGCCTGTGTGCCGTGTGCCGGCCTGCGAGCCGCTATCATATCAGGCATGCGTGCCGTATTCTTGGATTCTTGCTGCACTAGACTCCCTGTCGTCGCTTTCAGGTCCGGCTTCTCAGCTGGCTCGCATACATCCACTCGTCAGGGTTGCGACGGCTCGATCCGTATCGCGACTAGGTCACCGATCCATCTGAGGTCGCCCCTCGGGACCAGGGTATGTCACCATATTCATTTCGTATTTATTGCACTGTTCTACTATTATTCGACTGCTCATATATTTATGGGATTCACCTTGAGCACCGGGGTACCAGAGACCGGTGCCACCCGGTCACTGGCTGCAGGGATTGTAGACCAGAGGACCTCTGATGACTTGGTCAACACAGGTGACAGCTCACCATCCGGGTCATGGAGATGCGGTCAACATTCCAGACACGACACTCTGGCAGGTCCGTCTTCTCAGATTCTCGATAGGATCATTGGGCATTGAAGTTGCTCGCTCGAAGCAGGGTATATTTCTTTCTTAAAGAAAATATGTTCTTGACTTGGCAGAAGTTGGACTACTAGATTGTAAACCTGTGGACACCCCAATAATCCAAAATCACAGGCTTGGAGAATACATAGATCAGGTTCCAATAGACAAGGGCAGATATCAAAAATTGGTGGGGAAATTAATTTATCTCTCCCATACTCAACCTGATATTGCATATGCAGTAAGTGTGGTGAGCTAGTTCATGCACAACCCAAGTAAAGATCACATGAGAGCGGTAATTCGTATTCTCCAATATCTAAAGTCATTTCCAGGAAAGAAACTTATGTTTACAAAGAGCAACCATTTGTTGATTGGGGGGGGGGGGGGGGGGGATACAGATGCTGATTGGGCTGGAATAATTTTGGATAGGAAGTCCACCTCTGGGTATTTTACATTTGTCGGTGGTAATCTAGTCACCTGGAAAAGTAAGAAGCAGAATGTGGTGGCTCTATCTAGCGCTGAAGCGGAATTTCAAGGTATAGCAAAAGGGGTGTGTGAACTTCTCTGGCTAAGGAATCTATTAATTGAAATAGGCTTTGCGCCTGATCATGAAATTGATCTATTTTGTGATAATAAAGCAGCTATTGTTATTGCTTATAATCTAGTTCAACATGATCAGACGAAGCATATGGAAGTTGATTGGGACTTTATTAAAGAAAATCTGGAGGAAAAAAAAAATTTGATTTCCTTTTGTCAAATCTGAAGATCAACTAGCGCAGATATACTTACAAAAGCAGTATGTAGCAAAAATTTTCATGACTCACTCGACAAGTTGGGATTGCGAGACATCTACCTACCAACTTGAGGGGGAGTATTGGAGAGAGTTAGGAAAGATAATCACTGAGTTAGCAGCATTCAATTTTTACTATAATTAGTTAGGAATATAATCTTTAAATTATGATAGGATAGACAGTATTAATTAGTATTTAATTTTCATTTAATTTTTTACTATAATTCTTATTATGTTGTATTATTATATAATGTATATTTTCTTGGTGAATAAAATATAACTTACCCCTAAAGATTTGACATGGGCTACTGTGGGCTGTTAATTTCCAATTAATTTTCTGCTGGTCTGGTTAAATTGAAACCACAAGCTACTAAAGTAGAAGGACTGTTTCATCACCATCTATATGTCTACAAACTCGAGGACGAAGACTTTAGTTAAATTAATTATGGCGGAGGTATTACTAATAACGACGTTCAGGTCTCCATTATGTTGAATACACATCATTAATTCTGAATAAAGATTGACTACGGATTAATGTGGTGAGGTTGACAGTAGCTAGTGGAATTAATTAGCAACTGTCAAGTTTGTCAATTAGATTTCAAAGGAGAGCGTTGATTAGATTTCTTGGAGTGATCCCAGCAACAGAAGCTGGATAAGATAGGTGTCGTTCGTTTGGACAAGAAGTGCGCGTCCCAACCGTCGAATGGCTCTGTGATTCTGAGCACATTCCAAGTGCTGGGAAACTTACAAGGTGCCATCCGGCAGACAGCCTGTTCGCCGTTAATGATTTTTTGGTACTTGGCTTTGAGTTAAGCCACCACATGAGTGTCTCACTCGAGAGAACTCCAAAATAATTCCCTGTTCATGCATGTGCATCTGAAAAAGAGCAACAGCGACAGAGTAACTTACGATGGCTCCGCGATATTCTTGCGATGGATGGATTCAACACTGTTATAAGACGAACTACCATGAAGTGTTAAATTGAGAGAGAGGGGAGACTTCTGGACCTCCATATATGGTATATATATGGAATAATGGTCTAGTAAGTAAGATACTATGAAATATTCAATCTAAGATAGATTCACTATGGATAAGATGGGTTCATCAATTTTATAGCAAGGGAGTTAACTTTTGACAATGGAAGGTCAAGGTCTCGGACTTTCCTTTGATCAAGTGGTTGGTGAACAATCGAAATAAGATAATCTAGAGGCTACACGGGCAAGGGGAAGCAAATATGACATTGCTGGTGTCGCTTGCTTGCGGGAAAAAAAGTGGGACTTGAGTTTTTCAAGTCAAGGGGACATGTGGCAACTTGGGCATTGGTAGTTTGAAGGCTATAACTCATGCCAAAACACTGTTTTTTTTGTGTGATTGCTCGCACATGGGAAGTTATGGATATCAGACAAATTATTATATGAGCCAAATAAGGTTTGTGCTCTATCCTGACTGCAAAATGAATCAAATGTGTATATCTTTTTTGACTTCCCCGGACAAGGTTAAGAGATGGATATGTTAGGACCGATAGAGATAGGAGGGTGGATAGCTTACTTCGATTTCTTATTTGTAACATATACTTGAAGTTTAGAATGTTACAATGCTAACAACTTAATTTACTTAGGGGGCGTTTGGTTCTCTCCTAGGAATCGGAATGGGAATGAGTATCATAGTATTATGGAATGGGAATGAGTATGAGCTTGGGTATCATTCTTAAAAATGATGTTTGGTTAGTTAAATATTTTCAATCGGAATGAACCTAAATTTCTTTTTTTACCCTTACAGGAAAATAAGAGAAAAAATTAGATGGGAGAGAAAGTTGAATGTGAGAGAAACATATGATGAGATAAAACGATGAGAGAGAAAGTGTGATGAGAGATAAAGAGTGATGGGAAAAAATGAAGAGAGAGAAAGTATTATGAGAGAAATTGAAAGAGTGAGGAGAGAGAAAGTATGATGAGAGAGAAAGTATGATGAGAGAGAAAGTGGGTTGAGAGAGAAAGAGTGATGGAAAAAATGAAGAGAGAGAACGTATTATGAGAGAAAATGAAAAAGTGAGGAGAAAGAAAGTATGATGAGAGAGAAAGTGGGTTGAGAGAGAAAGAATGATGGGAAAAAATGAAGAGAGAGAATGTGTGATGAGAGAAAATGCAAGACTAGGAGAGAGAAAATATGATGAGAGAGAAAGTGTGCTTAGAGAAAAAGTGTAATTAGAGAAAATAAAGAGAGAGTGTGTGATGAGAGAGAATAAAGAGAGAGAAAGTGTGATGAGAGAAAATGAGGAGAGAGAGTATGCTGAGAGAGATTGAGGAGAGAGAAAGTATGATGAGAGAGAAAGTACAATGAGAGAGAAAGTATGATGAAAAAATAAGTAGAAAGTGTGTAATGGGAGAGAAAGTGTGATAGAAGAGAATGAAGAGAGAGAAAATAAGGAGAAAGAGTATATGATGGGATAGAATATAGAGAGAGAATGATGAGAGAGAAAGTATCTTGAGAGAGAAAATGTGATGATAAAATAAGGAGAGAGAAAATATGATGAGAGAGTGTGTGAAATTAAAAAAAATTGAACAAATATACTAAGGGTATTTTTGTCTAAAACTTAATTCACAATCCTATTCCATCAAAACCCAAGGGAGGGGGTGTGTTTCATCCATACCCAAATTTTTGGGTTTCATTCCAAAATCTTGATTCCATTCCCATTAACCAAACACAAGGTTTGAGAATGAATCCATTCCCTCATTCCCAAACCCATAAACCAAACGCCACCTTAGTTTTCACCTCCTTGAGGTGACTAATTGATATAAGCACGACCCGTATTGAAGTACAATATGAACCTTTACACTTCAAACAATCATAACATTTGACTCGGAACTGAAATCAAGCTCTGTCAGTCGTCACGCGTGAAAACCTACATTTGTTAAGGGTGAAACTATAATTGTCAAATTTCCAGTCCCAAATCCCGCAGTTTGAACCCTTTTTAGGGCCTTTTTGCTAATTTTAGTAATTTTTATTTTTTTAGATATTTAGGTAATTTTCATATTTCTAGTATTTTTAGAGAGGATTTGTCTTGATCTGCATCTTGATTTGGGTTAATATCGCTAAATTAATTACTTTCCTTTTCGTGTAAAAATCTATTTCTTTTCTTTGTAAGATTGAAATTAAGATATCTCAATTGTAATTTCTTTTCTTATTTGAGTTTTAGGTGGTGGTTAATATAAGAGTCATGTTTAGAAGTTGAGGGATTAATCCTCTAGAACTAATAAAAAGTTTCCTTTTTGGAGGTTCCTCTTCTTGTATTCTCCTCAATTTTTCTCTTCTTGTTAGCCCGCAGGATAATCACTATCCTGCCGGCGTTAGTTGTTATCAGAGCACAAGAAGGTCATCAACATATCCAATAGCGGGTCGTCGTGGTCATAGTCATGATCGTAACAGTAGGCAGGCTTCAGCGGAGGAAGCTGAGCATTGTGGTCATAGTGTCCAGGACATAATGACGATTGAGGATTTATAGAGGTAAGTTGCAGATTTAACCCAGCGTATGACAGCGTGAGATCTCGAAGATCATGAGATTTCATATCGTGGATCTGAGTCTTCTTTTGAGAACCCATATCACCAGCGAGACTCACCTCAGGAATGCTGTGAACGAGAGGAGTCTGCTCGAGACTTCGAAATTCGAGATCTGCTCGAATTTTTTGGTTCGTTATGAGTAGAGGACTTCATTGACTGGATCAACGAAGTACAGCAGATCTTCGATTACAAGCAAGTTCCAAATCAGATGAAAGTGAAGTTAATTGCCATCAAACTCAAATGACGAGCATCAGAATGGTAGGAATAGATACGACACTTTAGGGATAAACAAAGTAAATCCCAAATAACTGTCTAGGAAGATATGAAAGAAAATATGAAGGAATACTTCCTTTCGCCTACACTCAGACTATGTTCTAGTGACTTCACTCATTAAGACATGGCGTAAGATTGGTCGATGAATATACAGAAGAGTTTTTACAGCTGGTGGCCCGAAATGACCTATCTAAGTCAGAGGAGAAGTATGTGACACGTTACTTAGGGGGTCTGCGCTTGGCCTTGCAAGATGCCCTCAGTCTTCATTCACTCTCGATGGTGTTAGAGGTCTTTCAACATGTACTGACGACTGAAAGTCAACAAAATAGGAAACCAATGGGGAGGTGACCAGAACAATTAGCTAGCTCGCCCTCAAAATTCTCGCCCTTCAGAGTAGCAGCCACCGCAACAGCCATCACAGTGACCACCGCAGCGGTCACCATAGGTTTATTTTAAGGCCCTTATCGGATGTTATCAATGTGGTGAACAAGGACATATGACATACCAATACAAGAAGCCCTCTTCTACTGATCCGAAGGTTAAACACTTGTTGATCGAGGAAAAAGTGATAGAAGATACAACAATAATTAGCGATCTGATGTATGAAGCATCTGATGAAGTGATTTATGGTGATAGCCATGAGACTTTGGTCGTTTATAAGAGTCTGCTGACTCCCAAGGGAAATTTGGGGGATGATTTGTTGGGAACCAATATTTTTCATACTACCTGCACTATCACGGATAAAGTTTACAAGATGATTATCGACAACAACAGTTGTGAGAATGTAATATTTGTAGAGGCTATCCAGAAATTACAATTGAAAATAGATCATTATCTTAAATCCTATAAGTTATCTTGGTTGAATAAAGAAAACGATGTAACAGTAGACCAGCAATGCCTCATTTTCTTTTCAATTGACAAATATTTTAATAGTGCTTGGTGTGATGTGGTGGTCATGGATGCATATCATATATTGTCGGGACGACCTTGGCAGTATGATTGTAGTGTTGTTCATGATGGGCAAAAGAATACCTATACCCTTAATGTCAAAGGAAAAAAAATTGTGTTGGCACCTCGGCGGGAAGGAACTACTCTAATTTTGATAGCTAAAAATACTAATCTACTTTCTGTATCCAGGTTTTTAGATGAAGTGGAGCAAGGAGTTGCATATGCAAAGCATTGCTCCGACCATAGACGCTGAGTTACCATCCGATGTACAAGAGCTGCTAGCGGATTTTGATAAGCTGATGCCGAAGGATCTTCCTTCTGGGCTATCACCTATGCGAGATATCTAACATCAGATTGACCTTGTTCAGGGGTCGAGTTTACCTAATCGACTAGCTTATTACCTTTGCCCTAAGGAATTAGAAAAATTACAGTATCAGGTGGTGGAGTTGCTGGAAAAGGGACACATCCGAGAGAGCGTGAGTCCCTGTGCAATTCCTACCCTACTAGTATCGAAGAAGGATGACTCGTGGCGTATGTGTGCCGATAGCAGAGCTATCAACAGGATTACAATGAAATACAGGTTTCTAATTTCCCGCTTGGACGATATGTTGGATTAGCTATCTAGTTCTAAGATCTTCTAAAAAATTGACCTTAAAAGCAGATATCACCAGATCCGAATAAGGCTATATAGGTGATAAATGGAAGACGACATTCAAGATGTAGTATGGGCTATATGAGTGGATGATCATGCCTTTTGGACTGCCCAATGCACCTAGTACCTTCATGAGGTTTATGCATTAGATCTTATAGCCCTTTATGGGAAAGTTTGTGATGGTATACTTTTATGACATCCTTTTTCATAATAAGGGACACTTTGGATATGATAAGACGTTGACCCTCATCTCTATCAATTTCTATTGACCCAAGTTGACTAGTGATGTGGCTCACTTTGTCGATCGATGTTCTGTATGCCAGCGATCTAAGGGGGTTCTAACCAATGCATGCTTGTACACTCCCCTACCCATTCCTGAAGCTTCTTGGCTCGATGTCAGCATGAATTTTGTATTGAGATTACCCCACACCCAACGAGCATTAGACTCAGTTCTTATTGTCGTTGATAGATTCTCAAAGATGGTGCATTTTGTAGCCTGTAGGAAGACTATGGATGTTGTTCAAATTGCCCATCTTTTCTTGAAGGAGATCATACATTTACATGGTGTTCCTTGGTCCATTAATTTAGATTGAGATACCAAATTTATTAGTCACTTATGGAAGAGCTTATAGGGGAAATGGGGAACACGATTAAACTTTAGCAGTGCTTACTACTCTTAGATAAATGGACAAACCAAGGTGGTGAATCAGAGTTTGGGTAATCTTCTGAGATGCCTTACAGGAACTAAACCAAAGTAGTGGGATTTGAGGTTACCTCAAGTAGAGTTTGCCCACAGCAGATTGAAAAACAGGACCACGGGATTGAGTCCTTTTGAGATTATCTATGACTAGAATCCATTAGGTGTTCTAGACTTAGGTTCTATTCTACGTGTAGGGTGAATTAGTCCTAAAGCAGATGGGAAGACAGAGCATCTTCGAGGTATTTATAAGCAGGTAAAACTAAAAAATTATGGAAAGCAATACTAAGTATAAGGCTCGGGTCGATCGTCATTGTCGATAGGTGCTTTTTGAGATTGGAGATTTTGTCTAGGCCGTATTGACTTGTAATCGTTTCCCTATTGGAGAATCTAATAAGCTAAAGGATAAAAAAATTAGACCATGTGAGATACTGCAGAATATTAACGACAATTTTACAAGTTCTGCCTTCCTAATAATCTAAAGACTTTTGATATCTTCAACATGAAGCACCTAACTCCTTATTTGACGTATTCTAATGAGGTTAATCTAAACTTGAGGGCGAGTTCTTTTCAGCTGGGGAGACTGATGCAGGCCCAATCCATGTTGAAGCATAATATGAGCCTTCAAACTTCAAACGGTCATAACTTTTGATTCGGGACTCAAAATCAGGCGGCCCTGTCTATCGCCACACAAGCAAAATTAAAAAACCTACATTTGTTATGGGTGAAACCATAACCATCAATTTTTAGCCATAAATTCTGCCGTTTGAATCCTTTTCAGGGTCATTTTACTATTTTTAATAATTTTTATTTTTTGTTGGTATTTAGAATAATTTTCATATTTCTAGTATTTTTTAGAGAGCATTTATCTTGATCCATGTCTTAATTTGAGTTAAGATCATTAAGTTAATTAATTTTCTTTTGGGGTAAAAATATATTTTCTTTCTTTACAAGATTGGAATTAAGATATGTCAATTATAATTTCTTTCCTTATTTGAGTTTTAGGTGGTGGTTTATATAAGAGCTATATTTAGATGCTAAGGAATCAACCCTCTAGAACTAATAAAAAGTTTCCTTTTTAAGGTTCCTCTTCTTGTTTTCTCCTTAATTTTTCTCTTCTCGTCAACCCGCAAGATAATCTCTATCCTGCCTGGCATCACTAATCTAAGGGCCCACACTAGCCGTCACAGATTCCACTATGAACTCTCCTTCTTGGACCAAACCGAAGGTGGAGAAATCCTTTACAATAAGCTTTCAAAGCTCTCAAAAGAATATAACAACAAAGGAGAAGAAGAAAGAAAAGATTACAAGTTTTTGGCTTGGTTCTTCTTCTCTTGATTGCTTGAAGATTGAAGATGAGAACTTGGCCAGGAGAATAGTTGTAGAATCGCAATGGAACAGTCTTGTTGCTTTGTGCCTAAAATCTTCCTTTTGAGTGCTTCAAAATCTAGCTTTTTCTCATCTTTTTGTTGCCGTTAATCGATTAACTAAAATCTCAATCAATTACGGATTTTCTGATAGATTCGTTGAATGCTACCAACTTCAGATCGACGAATGAGATTATTTCATTTTGAATCCTAATCGATTTGTATCAAACATTGATTGATTAGTCATCTTAATCGATCAGTCAATCAATTAGAAAACTTTCTATTTTCATAATGAAAACGAATCGATCTGAGACCTTTCTATTCCCATGAAGAAAGTGTCCCAATCAATCTTCTAATCGATTGGTAATCTCCCAATCAATCTGAGACTTTTCTATTTTCGCGATGAAATCATCTCAATCGACTAGCCAATCGATTGGTAATCTCCTAATCGATTAACTAATCGATCACAGAGCTTTCTGTTCTAGTGATACAATCTTCTTAATCGATTAATAATTTACAAATCGATCAGCCAATTGATTATGAAGCTCTTTGTGTGCTTGAATTTAATTACCAATCGATTGACAATTTTATCCAATTGATTGATACACTCTTTGGTTTCCAGGTTTTGGGTTTTAGCTCACCAATCGATTTGTAAACTTACTAATCAATTGGTGAACTTTAAAAATGGAATTTTCACCCTAAAACCTTTAGCACACGCTCTCTTTGATCCCAAATACCTTATGCTAGATAAACCTCCTGTTCACTGAATTTTGTGTTTGGAGTTTCCTAATCTCCGGGTCTTCGTGCTAAGAATCTGGTCCCTGATCTTCTTGGACTTCTCTTACTTTGGCTATCTAGTCTTCCGACCTATGAGGACTTCTTCTTGCCAAGAATCTAGTCCTCGATCTTCTTGGACTTCTTTTGCCTTGCATCCGATCTTCCGACTTGTAAAGACTTCTTCTTTCCAAGAATCCAGTCATCGACCTTCTTGGACGATCTTGCTGCACAAACTTCTAAATCAAATTAAATCTAATGTATTAACCTAAATTTAAATAATTATCAATTATTGAAACTTTTAGGGCATGATTACACCAATAAGATAGACATCAGATATGAGATCCGAACAATTGAAAAGTTATTCTAGATTTTAAATTAGCACTACAAGAGCGGATGCCGCATTATAAAAACAAGACACCTTGCTATTTTGAGCATGGTTTCTGTATTGTAGGAAGCTCGTAATAAATATCATTTTAAGGATCTTGTTCTTGATGTTGATAGCTACAGATATATGTGTATCGACTTATGGACTTTTAGTGATTGTAACTCATGATTGTATGTTAATTATAAATTGTCAGTGCTTTCTCTTGAGATATTTATAAATTATTTATTTTTTTGGGGAGATAGAGAGAGGTAAAAAGGAAAGAGAAAAAAAACAAACTTATTTAACTTATTTAACTTGCTAAAAGATTATATTATTTATAAATATAACGAAGGAGTTGAGGATGTATTAATTTAGAAGAGGAATATAATTAAAAAAATTTATTTTATTTTTTCTCATTGTCTTTTTTGCTAAAATTTGACTTAGTCTAAAAGTAACTTGGTGTCTTCCTACATTAAAGATATTATTATATTTTTTAATACTAGATAATTTAATTCTGTATCGTAATTTAATTAACCACTATATTATTTTATCAAATTTAATTTGATAACGACCAAAATAATTTAGTTTAAAGTTGACAATGCAATTTGGTTATTTAGACTTCGTCTTAAGAAAGAAAGGCCGATGGAGGTCTCCACTTTGACCTTAATATTATTATTATTTATAGGGATACAATTAACTAAAGGGGTGTGTCAATATTTAAAGGAATGACTCGACGATCCATGAACTTACCCTACATCCATGAAATTTTTTTGAAGGAGTTCCACGAAGATGAAACAAATCCATCGAGAAGCAGTACTAAGAGAGTTCCACCGATTATGAGGAAATAATTCATCTATGATATTAACGAAATCTCATACCATAATCTTCATAATGAGAAAAAAAAAAGAAGATAAAGAACAAAATTCTTAGTTTTTTGGAAGGGAAAACTTGACTAGGAGGTTACTTGGGAAAGAAATGTTACACTTCAACAATTCGAAAAGAAAATTGAGGTATAAATGTAGAAGCGTTCCATGAGGACATTGAGTTCTTTTGGTGGGGGAGGTTAGTTAACCTCCTAATTCTATGGCAAGGCTAGGCATAAGGATTGGGTCGTTTCTCCTTTGACCTAGCCTATTGGGTATGTGTACAAGGAATGCCAAGCAACGATAGGATTTATAACAACACGCGGTTGTTATTCAAGCACAATTCAAGCAGTAAGTAGATTTGGATTATGGTGAGAAGATGTGAGGATTGGACATGTTGACAACATTTAGCCAAGCAAATTTGCAAGCAATGCGAGCGATGACTGTTAGATCTAAAATAATTTACATATCTCCATAATGATATGATATTGTCCACTTTGTTGATGCATCATCCTTGGGTCAAAGTTGACTAGTTTGACTAATCTCAAGTTGGCTCGAGCTTGAGTTTTGATGTTTGACAATATTTCAGGGAAAAGACAAGTAGGTTAAGGGAGGACCAGATACTTGTTTGAGAAATTCCTAACTGAAGGTTGGATAATGGAAAGACCTAACTGGAAGTTAGACAGTGGAAGTCCTAACTGGAGGTTAGACAATGAAAATGTCTTAGTGAGTGAAGCTAGACAGTGGAAGTTCTAACTGGTGGTTAGATAATGGAAAATCCTTAGTAAGCGAAGCTTGGCAGTGGAAGTCTTAGTGGAGCTAGGTAGTGAAGACCTAATTAGGAACTAGGCAGTGAAAGTCCTAATGGGGCTAGACGGTGAAGACCTAGTTGGGAACTAGACAATGAAAGTCCTAGCTAGGCTAGGTAAGAAAAAAGTTCAAGTGGATCAAAGGTTGATTGGATACTTGGTGAAAAAGTCCTGGTAGGTTAATGTTGACCAGATGCTAGGTAACGAAAAGTCCTAATGAGTCACAGATGACTTTGGAGTTGGACAAAAGAACCCTAAACTTGGGTTCAGAGTTTAGGGTTAGGTAATCGATTAGCCTTAGCCCAATCAATTAAGGTAATCGATTGGAAGACTCTTTCATGAAGCATAGAAAAATATTGAATCGATTAGGCTAATCGATTCAGTATGACCCAATAGATTGGGGCAAATTTATTGGATGGTGTTTCATGAGCATGGAAAGATGGTGAATCAATTATGGTCGTCAATTTGCCTTCCTCAATCGATTAGGCTAATCAATTGGGGTTTTTTTGTGAAAAAATAAAGAGTGCGGAAATCGATTGGGCAGGTAGTTTTTTCTCATGAACAAAAAATTTCTAAATCGATTAGGACAATCAATTAGAAGTTGCCAAATCAATTGGTATTACTCACCAATAGATTAGATGAGCGAAAGAGAGTCGTTCAGTAGGTTTTTAAATGATTGTTAGATTAGGGGTAAGCCTAATTTATTAGGAGACATCAAAGTAATCATAGAAAAAGAGTTTCATGAAGAATTGAAGCAAGAGTTGTTCACGCCAGTTCTTATGAGTTTTGGAGTAAAGTGCTATTGCATTTCCATCCACCAAGAGACAATCAAAAGTAAGAAAAGAGCAAACAAAGTAAGGTTCATGTTGTAAAGTCGTTTTCATTTTCCATTATAACCTAGTTTGCATTTCTTATTGTATTCTCATGCTCGAGCTTGTACAAGATTTCTCCGCCTCCGGGAAGGGAGTTTTCATAGTGCATCTGTGAGAATAAGAAGTGGACCCTTGAATTAGTCACCTCAAGAATGTGGATACTAAGTAAAATGAAGGTGTTAGCATTCCATCAAGTTTTCCACTGCAAATCAAGTTCAAAGAAACGATCGAAGTTATTCACCCTTTTCTAGCTCTCTACATGTCCTAACACACTTTGGCCTAAGTCCTCATAGATGTATTTTTAGGTTCTATCCAAAAAGCTTTATACCAATGGAGATAGGTTTTATATTTTAAACTCATGATATTTTCCATGTATTTTCAATGTGTGACTTTGATTGTATTTCCAACAATCCTCCTTTTAAATAAAGGATCACCATTACTTTCATGATCTGAAACTCTCCTTAAGTATTCGGTCACTCTTGACCTTATCTGGGTCTCCAGGCAAGCGTCCGGTCACTCTTTATCCATTCTGGGCCTCCCCTCAACATCTTTCTAGGTCACCTTATATGACATCTAGTCTGAACCATGACTCTGATACTACTTGTTAGGTCCAAAAGAATTCACATATCTCCATAATGGTATGATATTGTCCACTTTGGGCTTAAGTTCTCATGAATTTATTTTTGGACTCTACCCAAAATATTTCATCCTAATGGAGATATTTTTTATCTTTTAAACCCATGATCTTTTTCATGTATTTCCAATGCGAGACTTTGATTGTGTAAGTACCCCGTGGTAGTTTTGATGTGATTAACCAAGTAAAATTAGGTCATGTTGGTATTTAACCTTTATGTCTAAGTGTGCATGAACTTAGGAGCATAGGAAGTCGAGCAAAAGATGTAGCTAGCAAAAAAGACGGCATGGGAGAGAGCCGACGGACTAGATGTGTTTGAGGTACGAGGTGTTGCGGAAGAGTAATTGGACAGACAAGAAGGAGGCGCGAGGCGTTTTCGAGAGACGAGAAGCTAGAGTGGAAATTTACTTAAAGGTCAAAAAATGGGTTCAGATGAGCCCTATTCCGGATAGCCGAAATCACCCAAGTGAGCGAAGCCAAAGCAGAAGACCTGGACCAATGCGAGCAGAATTGGAGAGGAAGGCCGGGACGGAAAGTAAACAGAATGTTGACTTTCTGAATCTGGACACCTAGAGCAGGTTTTTATCCGAAATGTGACGTGGCACATTCCATTGTGATGGGGATAAAAGTTTATCCCCCCAGGTGCCTGGAACCCTTCTAGGCTCTCCGACCATGACTATAAATACAGCCCTGGTCCTATAAGATAAAACAGAATACTTGTAATCATTTCTATTTCGATTTAGCTTTCTGATCTAGTACTTTAAGTGCTGTAAAAAGGCTTCTCCACCTGAAGGAGAGTTTAGTGAGCCTTCAACTTTCTTGGATTAACAACCTTCCCGGTTGTAATCAAGTAAACCTTGTTGTGCCTCTTCCTTTTTAGTATCTTATTTCTTTTATGCAAGTGTTGATTATTGTTAAACTATAAAGTCGATAAAGGTATTTTTGTGTTTTTATTGTATAGGCTATTCATCCCACTCTAGCCGATCGCCAAATGGACCTACAAGTGGTATCAGAGCCCAACAGCTTCAGGAGGACTAACCGCCGAATGAAGCACATGAGATGGCTGGACCGAGCATCTACCTACCAAAGTTCGAGGGGAATTTACGAGCTAGAAGAAAAGGATGGAGGCATTTTTTAAAACAGATTTCAATTTACTTTTAATAATGAAATTTGGTTTTATAACACTTGAGGATAAAGAAGAATACCAATGGACGAAAAAGGAGCAGGCCGACTTCGTGGCAAATGGAAAAGCAGAGTTCTATCTGCTAAGCATCTTATCGCCACAAGAAGTCAATTGGATCGGAGCCTACGAGTTAGCAAAGGAGCTATGGGAGAAATTCCTGAAATTATATGAAGGGACCTAGGAGGTGAAGCTCGCGAGAGGGGATCCTGTTGGTAGTTTTGATGTGATCAACCAAGTAAAGTTAGGTCATGTTGGTATTTAACCCCTGCGTCTAAGTGTGCAGGAACATAGGAGCACAGGAAGTCGAGCAAAAGGCGCAACTAGCGAGAAGAGCGGCATGGGAGAGAGCCGACGGGCTCGATGCGTTCGAGGTACGAGGTGTTATGGAAGAGTACGTGGGTGGACGAGAAGGAGGAGTACGACATTTCGTAGGGATGAGAAGCCGGAGCGAAACTTTGCTCAAAACCCGAAAAATGGGTTCGGGTGAGCCCTATTTCAGATGGCCAAAATCACTCAAGCGACCAGAGCTGGAGCAAAAGACTCAGACCTAAACCCTGTTGTGCCTCTTCCTTTTTAGTTTCTTATTTCTTATATGCAAGTGTTGATTATTATTGAACTATAAAGACGAGAAAGGTATTTTTATATTTTTGTTGTGCAGGCTATTCACCCCCTCTAGTAGGTCGCCAAAGGGTCCTACAAATTCTATTCTCAACAATGACATGTGGTGAGCATATGTAATGCAACACGACAGATGGAGTAGCAAAGGGGATGTGTCATCTAATTCCGTCGAGCCGAGCTTGGGCTAAGCACAAGGCGTGCATGCCAACTTTTTGGCATGGTATCGAAGCACAAATGATATGGACAAATAGTTTGTACATGTGTGATGGTAGTTGCCAAAATTGTCATGTAATCGCTAAACCAATTGATGCCTATGCATTATAAATAGACAAAGTTTGAAAATAGTAAAGGGAGAAGAATGTGTGAGTAAATATGTAAAGAGTCTATTTTGTAACCTTTTATTGCCTGAATAATATAAGTTGGGGGTTTTCTTGTATATTGTGTGTTGCTTGCTTGTCATTTTTGTAAGTCAATTTTGAGCAAGACATTCTCTTGCACTTTTGTAGTTCATTTGTAGGTTGAATCAAGTGTGAGACTTAATGGTTGTGTAGAAAAATTTCTAAGGCAGATATTGACCATGTGACTATTGGTGTGATCAACCTCTGGTCCAACTTGACAAGGTTGATTAAACTTGAGTTGACTTTGATATTTGATTAGTATGTTAGTTGGATGTCAAGTAGGTCAACATTGATTGAATACTTTATAGTTGATCAATATGCTAATTTTGTTGAGAGAAAAGTTAAGTCAAAATTGATCGAGTACTTGACAAGATATAAAAAGTCCAAGTGAGTCATGGTTAATCAAACACTTGAAGGTCAAAAGTTTAATAGAAAGTTGACAAGTGAGATGTAGCGACCACCCTTCTTACTACTACTACTACTCTCTAAGGATGACCGTTACTTAACTACTGACTCTACTTAACCGGTGTGATCGAAACCACGAGGAATCCCTACCGAAAAATTTCGGCAGAGTCTCCCCTGTACCGATGACCAAATTCATCAATATATTCACAGTATACACAGCCACAGGCGGCTGGAAATATATCAAACACCCACGCAGTTTAATAAGTGACAAAAACTAATTACAACCATGCAGTAATAAGACACAACAACTCAAAGAAAACTAATCTAGTAATGGTAAATGAATAAAACTCCAACAGTGGAAACAACCAAACAAATAATGCGGAATAGACTCAATAGCAACATCAGAAAAATAGAAACAACTCTTTATCAATCTCTATTGACATAAAACATAAAGTGTGACTCAATTCCCCTGATCTCTCCCACAGTCCACGCATCACATACCATCCGCACCACCTTGTCGCCTTTCTTGCTAAATCTTTTCCTTTCCTTTATCTGCAGTAAGAGGAAGTGCAGTCTATAAGTAAAATTTGCTTAGTAAGCGCTATCTAACTCACAAAAACACGAATATGCATGTATACAGAGAGAACTAGAAACTATATGCTCTAAAAGAAAGTAAAGCATAAACATAACTGCTCATGTCAAACTAATAGCAAAGAAAAGCTAAGGAATCATGCTATACAAGGAATCATGCTATACATGATAAAACTGCATACTGAAAGATAAAACTAATCATGCTAAATATCAAATTAGGAAACAAACAAAACTAATATTGCATGCTAGAATTCAAAAGAAGCTAAACTTACTGACTCTAAGCATAAATGGTGCTTGCTTCATTTGTTTCAAAACTTATACTTTATTATTTTAAAATAATAATCAACTTCTATTGGGCCCGGCATTGTACCAATTTGCGTGCATCCTTAATATGAGTCGAGGTAACTAATCCCGAAACTACTAAGGTACTTCTAGGCGATCTTGTGCCTAGGGGCGATCTAGGAGCCCACCCAATGGACCTTGTGTCCGGTACATACCATTAAAAAGTAAAATACTTGTTTTCTTTTTAACTATAACTTCCTTATAATTGTTATTCTTTAATTCTCTTATAACAAAATGCCTTGGCATTTACTCAAACACTTAGTGTGCTTTTAATCCTAAACTTCTGGAATTTAGGATCAACTTAAGACCTTGGTCTTTTCTTACTTATAATCATTCATAACCCCTAAAAGAGTTTAATAGAACACTATATGCATAAAAATTCTAGAGTTTCACAGAATAAACACAATTCTGCATATTAAGCTACACAATTCTGTACTATAAACTCTAAAGAAACTAGAAACTGATTGTTTTAAAAGAAGGCTACTCATGCACATCTAATAACATAAGGAACTAGAAATCTGCTCTAAGATTGGAGTTCTGCATATTGAGGTAACAAGGAAACTCAAATCTGTATGCTTAAATGGATGGTAGCAAAAAAAACATATCTAAACCACATGCTAGAGTAAAGAACTCACATCTGTATCCTAGAATGGGTATAGCTAGAAAACATATCTAAACCTCATGCTAGAATAAAGAACCTCAAATCTGTATACTTCAATGAAAGTAGCATATTTAAATTACTCACATACTTCTCACCTGTTAATTTTATTACATCAATTCAAATCATCTTCAGTCTTAATATATAATACTCACCAAAACAACATATTACATATGCTCATCTTCACTCTTTCATCCACACTTCTGCACTAAAGAGATTACACTACCTACTTCATCATAAAATAAACCAAAATCACTACCGGATCAACCTCTAATTAGCCTAATAAACCAATACTTGATCCAAGTTATTCTATGTTCATTGCCTAATAGCAGAACAAAGGGAAACTAAAAGCTTAAAGAAAAATCTAACTATATACTTGAAATAAAAGGCAGTTCGTTGCATAGATTTAACTAAATTCTGCACTTGAAATGTTAACTAAACCTTCACTTTATACTCTAAAGAAATCTGCACTATATTAAATTGCATGCTTTAAGAACTAAAACTAAACCATTCATTCATATCCAAATCTGATGAAATTTTGAATTAAGCTTCATGGCAACTTCAACCACAGTCAACATCAGAAATTAATCACAATAGAAAACCCTTTAATCGCTTCAATTATGTCTCAAACCAACCTAACATTAAATTCCAAACACTTCCAGATATCATGCTTGTTGGGACTGAAAAGTAGCTAGAGGGGGGGGGGGGGGGGAATAGCTCGTTGTGTGCTCGGTGCTTGACGTTGCTTGTTTCTTTAAAGATATGCAGCGGAAATGTACAAGAAACAAAACACACAACGCTAACAAGGAGGGTTTACTTGGTATCCACCTCACAAGAGGTAACTAGTCCAAGGATCCATGCACACACACACACCTCCACTAATAAACACTCCTTTTCGGTAACTATCGAAGGCGGAGAAGCCCTACAAGTTCACACTACAAGAAGAAAGGGAAAGGGAAACAAAATACAACACAAGCTTACAAGAAACCCTAACCCTAGCTTTCTTCTTCAGCTATAGATCCGCCTCTTGACTTGGAAAACCTCCAAGAACCTTCAAGAACTGGCGATCTGAACTTTGTGGAGAAGCTGTGTAGTCGCTGAGATGAATCGTATGAAGTCTCGGAAGATCTGCCGAAGGAATCGAGCGCCTACAGCTAAATACGACGCCAACGGTCGGATCCCGATCGATTGGAATGCTCCCAATCGATCGGGGAGGCTTTGGATCGATCAATGGATCGATCCAGAGCGCCTCTGTGCTCTAGGAATTTGCCTGGATCGATCGGCTGATCGATCCAGGGCTTATCGCGACAAAACGCACCTCCTCGATCGATCCACTGATCGATCGGGGTCTCTGGATCGATCAGCTGATCGATCCAGAGGCGTTCTGTGCTCGCGACTGCCTCCCAATCGATCCACTGATCGATTTGGATGAAGACTTCTCGCGGGGACACCTCAATCGATCGGCCGATCGATTGGGCTCCAGCCAATCGATCGGCTGATCGATCTAGCTTCTGGTTTTTGCCCAAAACCTAGTGCCAAAGCCTCCAAACCAACATCCAGTCAATCCATGACCTGTTGGTTCATCATGCCTAGCATCTGGTCACCCTTGACCTGCTAGGACTCCCTCACCAAGTGTCCGGTCAATCCCTTTGACCCACTTGAACTTTCCTTCATCATGCCAAGTATCCGGTCACTCCCTTGACCTACTTGGACTTTCACCAGATGTCTGGTCAACCTTGACACATCTGGATTTCTCCGTGCCTGGCTTCACTCACCAGGACTTTCATTCTGCCTAGCTTCACTCACTCGGACTTCTCTTCTGCCTGGCTTCACTTACCAGGACTTTCACCTAGCTTCACTCACTAGGATTTTCACCTGGCTTCACTCACCAGGATTTCCATTCTGCCTAGCTTCACTCACTAGGTCTTTCACCTGGCTTCACTCACCAGGATTTCTTTACTGCCTAACATCCCAGTTAGGACTTCCCAGTCAAGTATCTGGTCAACCTTGACCTACTTGACTCTTCTTCAACCAACCTGATCAGACCCTGATCAGAGGGGAATTGCACCAAACAATCTCCCCAAATGAACAACTGCATTGTCAAACATCGAAACCCAAACCAAGACTCAAGCTTGGTCAACCAGGTCAACCTTGACCTGAGAGATATTGCACCAACAATCTCCCCCTTTTTGATGTTTGACAATAACACATTTAAGTTAGTCTAATCCCATAGCCTCAACCTCCTTCATGCCACTAGGTAATAAAGACAAAGTTAAACACTTCATTCTCCTCCTAAGAGGGCAAACTCCCTCTAGGTAATTAAGTCCTAACTTAAACCCTTCATTCTCCCCCTATTGACACACATCAACAAATGCCCCATCTTTGGGCACACATCAACAAATTCACTTGTTGAAAACTCTCCCCATGAAGAGTTGCTCATCGTTGTTCACAACTTCACTCGTTGTGATCAACACGACAATGAAAGTCCCATACCCTTCATTATCCTTAACCCTACTTTCTCCCATTAATGTAGTCAAATGCCCATCCTAGAGTATTTCTAACTTAAACCACTTGAACAATGAGGATATCCACTCCCCATTAAAGTTCAAACGCTCAAGCTTGAGCATTTTCTGAAAGAAGGTTAACCACCATTCAAGGTTCATGAAAAAATAGTGTTCATGTCTTTAAAGAGTCCCTCCCCCTAAAGACATGGTCATAACTTCTGTCATTGCACCAACAATGACTTGGAATCCCTAAACCTTTAGGAAACCCAAATTAAGAAGTTTTGAGGTTCAAAAGTTCAAAATTTGAAGCAAACCTCAACCTAAACTTCTATTTAGTCTCCCTTAACCAATCCATCCTTGTTTTCAACATGAAAACACCCTTTTTATATATACAAATGTATTTTGAGGGGTTAGGAATGGTTACCTAGACTAAACATGGTTCAAAAATGTTGAAATCAGACTTTACCAGCCAAAATCAGCATTCCGGATCGATTGGAGTTGGGTTCCAATCGATCGGACCATGCTGAATCGAACCACTAATCGATTTAGGAGGGCTGGATCGATCAGTGGATCGATCCAGAAGGCTTCTGTTCACGAGAATCCTACTCTCAATCGATCGCCCGATCGATTGAGGCACTCCAATCGATCCATTAATCGATTGGAGCTCTGAAACGGCTGAAGTACAATTTCAGTCAATTTCAGAAATTTCCCAAAAATTCTACAAAATTTGAAAAATCCTGAAAATTTGTGTAGACATTATTTAGGGTATACTTTATCATGGAAAAATAGTTTTCTATGAAAATACATTATATTTTCAAAGATTGACACAAACTTGAAAACTTGCAAAAACTTAAGTGTTTTCTTCAAGTTTTGTGTCTAACTATTCAATGATGATTACTATCAAAAGATAGCCTTCACCAAGGTTTTCCAAAAGCATTTTAAAAACATTTTCAAAACCAATATCCCACCATGTTCCTTGGGCTTAATGCACATGACTTGTACATTAGCTTTCCCAATGATGGGAAAACACATAATTATGTGTTTTGATGAATTTAAAACTCAAAAGAATGCACTAAATCGCATGTTGAGTTTTGTTCATCATCCTAACATCTCACTTGTATCTAATGTGCACAAAACATATACAAGTCATTTTATGGGTCTTTGTGAGATGTAAAAGTTGGTTTTGCCCTAATCTAGGGATCTGCATATCTATCTAGACATTTTGTGGATATTGAACATCCACCTAGGATGTCACTTGTTGATACACTTGTACCGCTTGTTAGTGAATTTGTACCACTTGTTACAAAGACCACTTGTTGGTACAAGTTGATAAATGTCATTTATCCTTAATTTTAAGGAATTAAAAATAATGCATGATAATGTTATGACATACATCAAAATGAAATAGTTTTCAAAAGAAAGATTCCTATAACTACATGATATATGTATGTCATGACATGATATTTTTGTGTTTTCACAATAAGGCATGAGTGCAACAATAATCATGATGTCATGGCATATAATGGGCAAACAATCATGGCAAGATTTAGCATAAATAACATATACCTAGATTATCTATCTAAGTATTCTTAACCTTAGTTAATCCTAAAACTTAAACCATAGATTGCCCAAAGTGCTTCAAGAAGGTGCCAAAACCTAAATTGGCATTTCTAATTTTCTTGATTAATTTATGCCAATTGAAATTAAGCATATCCCTCAAGTGTTGGCATATTTCATTTTTCCACAACAGTAGCACTTTAGATTAAGACTTAGATTTGCCTTAAATTACTAAGAAAATATCAAAGTCCCAACTTGGTATTTCCTTATGTTTTCCAATATGTGCCATTTTAAAATAAATTCAATACATCTCAAATGTTGGCACATTTTACTCTTTCAAAGAGTAAATCATAAATCCATTTCATTTTCAAAGGTTAATAATAACCTTGAAAATGCTCCTTGAGTGTCAATTTCTTCAAAGTTGGGTTAACTACCCTTCTTCTTAGAGTTGACACTCTCTAACCCATCTATGGGGTAGAGAAAATGCTCCTAGGAACTCAAAACCTATTGGTGCTCCTTGGATGCTCTAGGTATTCACTAGGGATAACTTCCCTAGATACCTTCCTAGAGACCTTGTTTGGCTTCTTAGAAGCCTTGGTCACTTTTTCTAGGTCAACTCTAGGGATAGCCTTGTTAGGATCCTTCGTACTCGGCTAGAGAGGGGGGTGTGAATAGCCGCCCCAAATCGCTCGTTTCTTCCTACAATTCGTTAGCGCAGCGGAAAAATAAACTAGAAACGAAAGGAAGAATATCAAACCTTAACACAGCGATGTACGAGGTTCGGAGATGATGCTCCTACTCCTCGGCGTGTCCGTAAGGTGGACGAACCCAATCAATCCGTCGGTGGATGAGTCCCCGGAAAACCGGCTAATAAAAACTCCTTCTGGGTGGAGAAACCTCGCCACACTTGTTTGCAACAGCAAACAGGAGTACAAGTACAAAGAATAAGCAAGAAATACAATAAGAATACACAAGCACTCTACCAAACTTGCTTTCTCGTCGACTGGAGTCCGGATGAAGCTGCAGCTTTAAAAACCCTAACAGCAGCAGCTGTTCCAGTCGGGGAAGCTCACGCGAAGCTTTCGAAAGGAACTCAACAGAGCTCTTATCGCAACCCACAAATCTTCAGCAGAAGAGAAGGAAAAAAAGGAAGGAAGAAGAAGCACCAAAGCCTTGATCTCCTTTTATAACCTGCGAGCCTGCACAGTGAAGACAGAAGCCAGCGGAGAAGACGGAGCGACCCGTTGTGACTCAACGGTCGAATCGTGGACCGATCAGGCTCCACCCTGATCGGTCCAGGACCCTTCTGATCGGTCTGGGGACCGATCAGGCCCTGGGCTGATCGGTCCCTAGACCGATCAGATTGCTCCACAGAAAGTTGCCCAACTTTCTGTTCGTTTCCTGATCGGTCTGTGGACCGATCAGGCCACAGCTGGATCGGTCGTGGAGACCGATCAGGCTTCATGCTGATCGGTCCCCAGACCGATCAGTAAGCTCACAGAACCGATGCGCTTTGCCTTCTGTTTGTTATCTGATCGGTCACCAGACCGATCAGATACACAAACGTATCACTGGATCGGTCTGCAGACCGATCCAGAGCTTGATTTTTGCCCAAACCAAGTCCCAAACCTTCCAAACCAATATCCGATCAACCTTGACCTATTGGTACATCATGCTTAGCATCCGGTCACTCCCTTGACCTGCTAAGACTCCTCACCAAGTGTCCGGTCAATCCCTTTGACCCACTTGGACTTTTCTCTTCGTGTCAAGTATCCGGTCACTCCCTTGACCTACTTGACCTTCTCAACACCAGATGTCCGATCATCCTTGATCCATCTGGATTTTCCCTTGCCCGGCTTCACTCACCGGGACTTTCACCTAGCTTCACTCACTAGGGTTTTCACACCGCCTAGCATCCCGCTTAGGACTTTCTCACCGCCTCGCTTTACTCACGGACTTTCCAACCGCCTAACATCCCGTTAGGACTTTCCCAGCTTCACTCACCAAGACTTTCCAACCGCCTAACATCCCAGTTAGGACTTTCTCACTGCCTCACTCACCGGGACTTTCCACACCGCCTAACATCCCAGTTAGGACTTTCTCCGTGCCAAGTCTCCATACTTGGACTTTCCGCGTGCCAAGCTACCTGCTTGGACTTTTCCCCGTGCCAAGTCTCCGTACTTGGACTTTTCCAGTGCCAAGTCTCCATACTTGGACTTTTCGCGAATCAGGTCAACCAGGTCAACCTTGACCTAAGGTTGCACCTACAATCTCCCAAACACCTATTCTTGTCAAACATCAAGAATACAACTCTCTTCTCGTCAAACATCGACATGCAACTCAACTAGGTCAACCTTGACCTAAGGTTGCACCGACAATCTTCCCAAGTCAAACATCAAAATACAACTCGAGTCAAGTCACCTCGAGTCGGGTCAACCAGGTCAACCTTGACCTAAGGTTGCACCAACAATCTCCCCCTTTTTGATGTTTGACAAAACCCATAATCAAGTTAGGTTAACCCGATAACCTAACTTAGGTTTTTCAATCATCTTCCAATGTCCAATGTTCTTTCCTTGAACATTCTCTGGACATTCTCCCCTTAGGTTAACCCGATAACCTAACTTGGGTTCTCCAATAATTCTCCCCCTTTTTGACACACATCAAAAAGAAAAAGGAGAGTATCAAGGTCAAGAGTTTCTTCTTAATGAAAGTTCCATACCTTTCATTGAAACTCTTAATTTCCCCCTTGATACTAAACTCAACAATCAACTTAGTGATAATCCCATATCACTAATCCTCAAAAGTCTTAAGGAGTAAAAACTCCCCCTAAGAGTCAACTCCCCTTGACAATTAGGTAAAACTCCCCCTAAAGGTCAACTCCCCCTTGACCATTGCACCAACAATGTCTTGGAGAGTTTCAAACCTTTAGAAACCCAAACTACCAACTCCCAGCTGAAATTTCAGAAATTTCAGACATAATTTAGCACGCCCGATCGGTCACCGGACCGATCAGGTTTTCCCTGGATCGGTCCAGTGACCGATCCACATTCCTGGACCGATCGAACCTCCTGATCGGTCCACAACTCTGATATCAGAAGTTTCTGATTTTTCTCCTTCCGAAATTCAGAAACCTCTAGAAAATCACAGAAAATTCGAAAAATTATGAAAATTTGAGGATACATTCCTCATACCACATACTATCATGGAAAAATAGTTTTATCTGAAAATAACTTCCATTTTCAAATCTTGATACAAAGTTCAAAAACTTTGAAATAGTTCAAGTTTACCTCAACTTTGTATCAATTCGCTCAATGATGAATGCTATCACTAGAAAAGCTTCATCAAGGTTTTTCAAATCAATTTTGAAATGATTTTAAACCCTTTAATTTGGGACCACAATCTTTGGGCTATATGTACATGACTTGTACATAAGCTTTCCCTATGATCCCCAATTTCTTGAATTAGGCTCATCTAGGTACAAGAACTATGCACCTTGATCCTAACTCATGATCCTAATATCTCACACACATCTAAAGTGTATCAAACACATCCAAGTTAATTTTGATGTGAGATATGGGTTTAGGTCATCTTAGGCTAAGTTCTCATGCATTTTCTAAACACCAATTTGATCTCAATATCAAATTGTGTTTGTCCTCAAATCAATTTCATTGATTATAATGCAAGAGATGATGACATGGCATAAAATGATATCATAAGTAAAAACATGTGCCAATGTCATGATGTCATGGCATAAAGTTTGAAAACTTAAATAAAGCATGACATATAAATAACCTAATCATTATCATGACATTTCAAATGATCATAAATTAAATATGATGTCATGACATGGCATATGGCAAACAATCATGGTAAGTTAGCACAAATGAAATACCTAGATTACCTATCTAAGTATCCTTAATCACTTAGCTAATTTAACATCTAATCCTAGATTGCCCTTATATCCCTAAGAGAAACTAAAATCCCAATTATGGTATTTCTCTAGGTTTTCCTCAAATTGTGCCACTTAAGATTAAAAATGATATTTCCACCATTAGGCACATTTAGCTCTTCAAGGAGTAACTAGTAATTCTATTTCATTTTCAAAGGTTAACAAAACCTTGAAAATACTCCTTGAGTGTCAATTTCCTCAAAGTTGGGCTAACTACCCTTCTAAGCGGAGTTGACACTCTCTAACCCATCTATGAGGTAGAGAGGATGCTCCTAGGAACCCAATATCTATGTGAGCTCATTGGGTTCACTAAATATTCACTAGGGATGACTTCCCTAGCAACCCTCCTAATGACCCTCTTAGGCTTTGAAGCCTTGGTCATTTGGGACTCATCAAGATCAACTCTAGGGGTGACTCCCCTTGTGACCTTGGTGGTGGTCTTCCTAGCCCTAGGCTTTGTTCCATAATCGAATGGAACACTATGATAAGTGGGCTTGACCACTTGGGACTTAGGTTTGTGACCCAAACCTTTCTTGTCCTTGGACTTGGGTTTTTGACTCTTAAACCCTAGAGATGACTTCTCCATGTTTTTAAGAGCCTTTTCTAAATTATCAAGTCTTGACCTCAAGACTTGATTTTCCCTCTCTAATACCTCAAGTGTTAATTTGTCATTTTCTCTTGAGATATTCCTAGGCATGTGTCTAGTCTTCTTGGGATTTCTACCTAGGTTTTCCTTAGCCTTAGATGAGTTAATCCTAGAGTTGGCCTTCCTAGTATTATCCTTATCTAAGTTAACATGTTTAGCACCTAAACACATGTATTGATTTCTAAGGTTAACATGCTTATCATTCTTGACAATTGCAATAAGACTACTAGCATGTATCTTATTAGAAGTGCAAGAATGAACCTTAGAGGATACCTTAGGGTTTGCCTTCGCTCCCCCTTTACACGTGCTTGGTCTTTTGTCCTTGTGAGATTGCCTCCCCCTTGGACATTGACTCCTATAGTGTCCTCGTTGCTTGCATTGGAAGCACACCACGTGCTCCTTGCCCTTGCGTTTTGGGACTCCGACTTCCTTGATCTTTGGCGCCGGTGGAGTCTTCTTAATCTTCTTTGGACATTTACTCTTGTAATGTCCAAATTCCCTACACTCAAAACACATTATATGCAATTTGCTAGAAGCTAAATGGCTTGAGTTACCTAGAGGTGAGGATGGATGAACGCTCTCTTCTTCATCCCTTCCGGAGGTAGAAGCTTCTTCTTGCTCCGAACTTGAAGAAGAACTCTCCTCCTCTTCTTCTTTAGATGTTGAGTGTCCCTCAACTTCTAAATCCACATCTCCATGAAGTGAGCTACTTGGCTCACTTGACTCCTCTTCATGGCTTGAAGTGGAGTTCCCCTCATGGAACTTAGCCAAGTTGTTCCACAACTCCTTGGCATTGTTGTATCCACCTATCCTACACAAAACATCATTAGGTAAAGAAAATTCAAAAATCTTCAATACCTCATCGTTGACTAGGGATTGGTGGACTTGTTCCTTGGTCCACTCCTTCTTCTCTAGGGTTTCTCCTTTCTTGTCCGTCGGAGGCTTGAAACCTAATTGGACACAACTCCAATTCTCAAGATTAGTCATAAGAAAATATTTCATTCTTACCTTCCAAAACGCGAAGTCGTCGCGATCGTAGAAGGGTGGCATGGCGATTGCTCCTCCGAGTTGATCCATCTCTAGCTTGTGCTCCCTCGGGTGTTAATCCGGCGAAGAGCGACCTCGCTCTGATACCACTTGTTAGGATCCTTCGTACTCGGCTAGAGAGGGGGGTGTGAATAGCCGCCCCAAATCGCTCGTTTCTTCCTACAATTCGTTAGCGCAGCGGAAAAATAAACTAGAAACGAAAGGAAGAATATCAAACCTTAACACAGCTATGTACGAGGTTCGGAGATGATGCTCCTACTCCTCGGCGTGTCCGTAAGGTGGACGAACCCAATCAATCCGTCGGTGGATGAGTCCCCGGAAAACCGGCTAATAAAAACTCCTTCTGGGTGGAGAAACCTCGCCACACTTGTTTGCAACAGCAAACAGGAGTACAAGTACAAAGAATAAGCAAGAAATACAATAAGAATACACAAGCACTCTACCAAACTTGCTTTCTCGTCGACTGGAGTCCGGATGAAGCTGCAGCTTCAAAAACCCTAACAGCAGCAGCTGTTCCAGTCGGGGAAGCTCACGCGAAGCTTTCGGAAGGAACTCAACAGAGCTCTTATCGCAACCCACAAATCTTCAGCAGAAGAGAAGGAAAAAAAGGAAGGAAGAAGAAGCACCAAAGCCTTGATCTCCTTTTATAACTTGCGAGCCTGCACAGTGAAGACAGAAGCCAGCGGAGAAGACGGAGCGACCCGTTGTGACTCAACGGTTGAATCGTGGACCGATCAGGCTCCACCGATCGATCCCTCCGATTCCGACCGATCAGGCCCTGGGCTGATCGGTCCCTAGACCGATCAGATTGCTCCACGAAGTTGCCCAACTGTTGCTTCTGATCGATGCGTGGACCGATCAAGACAACCGGATCGGTCCACGCACCGATCCCACCTCTCGGTTGCGTCTCGATCGGTCGTGAGACCGATCAGACTTATGCCGATCGGTCCCGCACCGATCGAAGCTTCCGTAATCGCTTTGCCTTCGTTTGTTATCCGATCGGTCACTAGATCGATCGATACACAACGATCGGTCTGCAGACCGATCCAGAGCTTGGTTTTTGCCCAAACCAAGTCCCAAACCTTCCAAACCAATATCCGATCAACCTTGACCTATTGGTACATTATGCTTAGCATCCGGTCACTTCCTTGACCTGCTAAGACTCCTCACCAAGTGTCCGGTCAATCCCTTTGACCCACTTGGACTTTTCTCTTCGTGTCAAGTATCCGGTCACTCCCTTGACCTACTTGACCTTCTCAACACCAGATGTCCGATCATCCTTGATCCATCTGGATTTTTCCTTGCCCGGCTTCACTCACCAGGACTTTCACCTAGCTTCACTCACTAGGGTTTTCACACTGCCTAGCATCCCAGTTAGGACTTTCTCACTGCCTGGCTTTACTCACCAGGACTTTCCAACTGCCTAACATCCCAGTTAGGACTTTCCCACTGCCTGGCTTCACTCACCAGGACTTTCCAACTGCCTAACATCCCAGTTAGGACTTTCTCACTGCCTGGCTTCACTCACCAGGACTTTCCACACTGCCTAACATCCCAGTTAGGACTTTCCCCGTGCCAAGTCTCCATACTTGGACTTTCCGCGTGCCAAGCTACCTGCTTGGACTTTTCCCCGTGCCAAGTCTCCGTACTTGGACTTTTCCAGTGCCAAGTCTCCATAATTGGACTTTTCACGAATCAGGTCCACCAGGTCAACCTTGACCTAAGGTTGCACCTACAATCTCCCAAACACCTATTCTTGTCAAACATCAAGAATACAACTCTCTTCTCGTCAAACATCGACATGCAACTCAACTAGGTCAACCTTGACCTAAGGTTGCACCGACAATCTTCCCAAGTCAAACATCAAAATACAACTCGAGTCAAGTCACCTCGAGTCGGGTCAACCAGGTCAACCTTGACCTAAGGTTGCACCAACAAGCCTCCCTTGTGACCTTATTAGTGACTTTCTTAGACTTTTTAGAAGTCTTAGTCACATTTGTTGTTGCAAAGATACTTCTAGGGATGACTTCCCTTGTATCCTTGACTTGACTTCTAGACTTAGAGTTGGTTCCATAGCTATATGGAACCCTATGATAAGTAGGTACATCCCTTTTGATTTTAGGTTTGTATCCCAAACCTCTATGGCCCTTGGATGACCCTTGTTGTCCTAAACCTAGATTTTGCTCATTTTGCCCTTTAAGGATATTTTCCATCCTTTTTAGGGTCTTTTCTAGTTTGTCAAGTCTTGACCTCAAGACTTGATTTTCCATCACTAAGTCCTTAGTTTTTGGTTTTCCATTAAATCCATGAGCATTTTTGTTTCTAGGCTTGTAGCTAAAATCCTTAGAGTTCTTGCCTAGACTTTTACCTACATTCCTAGCCCTAAGTGTAGTGGTTTTAGCATGATAAGCTACATGATTTTCTTTAATTTTATCATGCCTCCTATTTTCATGGTAAATAGCATTAAAATGATATAAATTAGTGCTAGCATGCTTTTTACCATTATTCAAGGGAGTAGGCTCAATAAAAGTTACCTTCTTTTTTACCTTGGAGGCTCCCCCTTGAATTGAGCTTCCTCCTTGAGCCTTGACCACCTTCTTCCCCTTAGGGCATTGACTTCAGTAATGCCCCTTTTGGTTGCACAAGAAGCACACAATGTGCTCCTTACTCTTTTTTGTTCCGGGGATCGTCTCCTTGGGATTCTCCTTGCCCTTGGGTGCCACTTGGTCCTTCTTCTTGGCCAAGTTGGGACACTTGCTCTTGTAGTGCCAATTCTCCCTACACTCAAAACATATAATGTGATTTTTATTTTTAATTGAATTGTTTATACCTTCACATGTAGGGATGGCACTTGGTCCTCCATGTGATGTGGATGTAGAGGCTTCCTCTTGATCCGATAGTGATGCTTCTCCATTTGATTTAGCTTGACTTGTGGAGGTGGAAGCTTCTTCATCCTCTTCTCTTCATGACCTGAATGTAGAAGATTCTTCTTGCTCTTGATCCGGTGTCAATGAAGGTTGCTCCCCCTCAATCCTAGAGGTGGAGGCTTCTTCATCTTCATCTTGTACATGGAACAAGGAGTATGCTCCCTCCTTGCCCTCTTCATTGCATTCCCTCGAAGATGAAGCTTCTTTTTCTTGGACTTCTTCTTCGGAAGTTGAGCATCTCTCAACTTCGGAGTCCTCCTCTCGGTCTTGCTCCAATGAGTCGCCCTCGTTGGATTTTTCTTGGCTTGGTACAGTGGAGGAGATCTCATGAGTCTTTGCCAATTTGCTCCATAGCTCCTTGGCATCTTCAAACTCTCCAATTTACTCCAAAATGTGGCTAGGCAATAGATTGACCAAAAGCTTGGTCACTTTTTCATTGACCTCACATCTTTAGATTTGTTCTTGGCTCCATTTGCTCTTCTTGAGAATTTTGCCCTTTGAATTTCTTGGAGCCTCGAAGCCTTCCATAAGAGCAAACCATTGCTCTATCTCCATCATCAAGAAATTTTCGATTCTTGATCTCCAAGAATCGAAGCTTGTCATTGTGAATGGTGGAGGCACCCTCGTGTCAAATCCAAGTCCATCTTGGAATTTCATCTTGAAGTTGAGCTTCTTGAATTCTTTAACTTTGATGAATTTGCTCCAACTTCTTCACCCTCTAACTTTGCTTGTTTTGTTTGCCCCTTCCGGCGATGATTCCGGTGAAGAGCAACCTTGCTCTGATACCACTTGTTGGGACCAAAAAGTAGCTAGAGGGGGGGTGAATATCTCGTCGCGTGCTCGGTGCTTGACGTTGCTTGTTTCTTTAAAGATATGCAGCGGAAATGTACAAGAAACAAAACACACAACGTTAACAAGGAGGGTTTACTTGGTATCAACCTCACAAGAGGTAACTAGTCCAAGGATCCACGCACACACACACACACACACACACACACCTCCACTAATAAACACTCCTTTTCGATAACTACCGAAGGCGGAGAAGCCCTACAAGTTCACACTACAAGAAGAAAGGGAAAGGGAAACAAAATATAGCACAAGCTTACAAGAAACCCTAACCCTAGCTTTTTTCTTCAGCTATAGATCTGCCTCTTGACTTGGAAAACCTCCAAGAATCTTCAAGAACTGGCGATCTGAACTTTGTGGAGAAGCTGCGTAGTCGCTGAGATGAATCGTATGAAGTCTCGGAAGATCTGGCGAAGGAATCGAGCGCCTACAGCTAAATACGACGCCAACGGTCGGATCCCGATCGATTGAAATGCTCCCAATCGATCGGGGAGGCTTTGGATCGATCAATGGATCGATTCAGAGCGCCTCTGTGCTTTAGGAATTTGCCTGGATCGATCGGCTGATCGATCCAGGGCTTATCGCGACAAAACGCACCTCCTCGATCGATCCACTGATCGATCGGGGTCTCTGGATCGATCAGCTGATCGATCCAGAGGCGTTCTGTGCTCGCGACTGCCTCCCAATCGATCCACTGATCGATTTGGACGAAGAATTCTCGCGGGGACACCTCAATCGATCGGTCGATCGATTGGGCTCCAGCCAATCGATCGGCTGATCGATCCAGCTTTTGGTTTTTGCCCAAAACCAAGTCCCAAAGCCCCCAAACCAACATCCAGTCAATCCATGACCTGTTGGTTCATCATGCCTAGCATCTGGTCACCCTTGACCTGCTAGGACTCCCTCACCAAGTGTCCGGTCAATCCCTTTGACCCACTTGGACTTTCCTTCATCATGCCAAGTATCCGGTCACTCCCTTGACCTACTTGGACTTTCACCAGATGTCTGGTCAACCTTGATCCATCTGGATTTCTCCGTGCCTGGCTTCACTCACCAGGACTTTCATTCTGCCTAGCTTCACTCACTCGGACTTCTTTTCTGCCTGGCTTCACTCACCAGGACTTTCACCTAGCTTCACTCACTAGGATTTTCACCTGGCTTCACTCACCAGGATTTCCATTATGCCTAGCTTCACTCACTAGGTCTTTCACCTGGCTTCACTCACTAGGATTTCTTTACTGCCTAACATCTCACTTAGGACTTCCCAGTCAAGTATCTGGTCAACCTTGACCTACTTGACTCTTCTTCAACCAACCTGATCAGACCCTGATCAGAGGAGAATTGCACCAAACAATCTCCCCAAATGAACAACTGCATTGTCAAACATCGAAACCCAAACCAAGACTCAAGCTTGGTCAACCAGGTCAGCCTTGACCTGAGGGATATTGCACCAACAATGCTATCTCAAACCACAAACCAAGATTTGCAAGGCTACACCACCAATTTAAGCTTACTGGAAACTAAAACAATACCTATAACATTAACCATCTGACCAAAACTTTCGAACTCCATCTTGAAGAAGAAGAACTCGTCAACTTCAATTACACTCTCTAATCTGCCGAGAAATCTAGAATGAAGGAAGGACATCAACTTAAGGAGGAAGTACATCATCTTTCCAAGTCCAATTTCTGTTGGTTGCTACTCGGAAAACCTAGAGGTTCCACTGTACAAAAATTTTGTACAAAGGTCTGAACCTTTTCCTAGCTACCATGTGTTCTTTTAAATTAAATTTTGGATCGCCTGCGGAACTTAACACGTTTGATCCAAAACTTAATCTATTCGTTCTTTTAGGTTTTGACTTGGGTCTCCTGCGGAACTTAACACGTTCGACCCAAATCACCTTAAGTTATTAATTCCATTAAATATTAATTTCCATAATTGGTTCCCAATACTGACGTGGCGAGGCACATGACCTTCTTGGATATGGGAGCAACCACCACCGACTAGACAAAACTTTTTATAGAAAGGTAATATTTAATTTCCTAAAATAACTTTAGGTTAACCAAAAAGAACAATCAAATCACAAGGAAAAGAAAAAACAAAAGAACACAACATCGAAAAACATATTCGAAATTCTAGAATCGTAAGCCTCTTGTATTTGGTATTATTTCCATAAATAACTAGCATGATGCGGAAAGGAAAAATTACTAGTTATACCTTCTAAAAGACCTCTTGATCTTCTACCGTATTCCTCTTCTAACCTCGGACGTTGTGTGGACAACGATCTTCCGAGATGAGAACCACCAAGCACCTTCTTCTTCCTTACAAGTTTCGGCCACCACAATTCTCCAAGAGAAGTAGAGGTCCGGCCACCACCACCAAGCTCCAAGGGATGCAAGAAACAAAACCACCTTTCTCTCCTTCTTCTCCTAGCTAGAACCGACCACCATCAAGAGCTCCAAGAGAGGTTGCCGCCGGCCATAAGAAGAAGAGAAGAGGAAGAAGCTAGGGCCGACCACCAAGGAGGAAAAGAGAGGAGAAGAATAATAGAGTTGATCACCCATGAAGGCACCTCTACCCCCTCTTTTATAATCCTTGGTCTTGGCAAATAAGGAAATTTAATTAAAAACTTCCTTAATTCTTTTGCCATGAAAAAGAAAAATTTATTTAATTAAAAATAATTTTCCTATTCTCAATTTACATGGCCGGCCACCATCAAGCTATAAACAAGGAGAGTTTTAATTAATTAAAACTTCCTAATTTGTCTCCAGAAATTTATAAAAAATTTCTCCAATAATTTTCCCTTCATGGTGGTTAATAAAAAGGAAATTTTATAAATTAAAATTCTTCTTTTAAACATGTGGATAATTTCCAAAAGGAAAGTTATCTCTTAAAAATTAAAATCTCTTTTCAATCTACAAATAAGGAAAGATATCAAATCTTTTCTTAATCTTTTAGAAACTAATAAAAGAGAATATTTAATTTTAAACTTCTCTTTTAAATTATTATCATGGTTAAAAAGGAAAGTTTTTCTTAAAAATAAAATCTCCTTTCAATCTACAAATAAGGAAAGATTTCAAATCTTTTCTTAATCTTTTGTAGAAAGCTTTAAAAGGAAAGATTTAATTTTTAAACTCTCTTTTAAAACTATGATATCCACATAAGAAATAATTTTAATAAAAAATCCTTTTTAATATGATGTGGCCGGCCACCCAAACTTGGGCTCCAAGCTATTGGCCGGCCACCTTAAGGCCAACCTTTAGGCTTGGCCGGCCCTAAGCTTGAGCTTCAAGCTTAGCTTGGCCGGCCCCTATTGGTTGGGTAAGAAGGTGGGTATGTGGTGGGTATAAATCTCTATATACAAGAGGCTACGATAGGGACCGAGAGGAGGAATTGGTTTTGGTCTCCCGATAAAATTAAGCATCCCGTGCTCGCCCGAACACACAACTTAATTTTATCAATAATAATTCATTCCACTAGAGAACTATTATTGAACTACCGCACCAATCCCAAATTACATTTTGGGCTCCTTCTTATCATGAGTGTGTTAGTCTCCCTGTGTTTAAGATATCGAATGTCCACTAATTAAGTGAGTTACTGACAACTTATTTAATTAATATCTTAGTCCAAGAGTAGTACCACTCAACCTTATCATCATGTCGGACTAGGTCCACCTGCAGGGTTTAACATGACAATCTTTATGAGCTCCTCTTGAGGACATTATCAACCTAGTATCTCTAGGATACAGTTTCCTTCTATAATCAACAACACACATTATAAGTGATACCATTTCCCAACTTATCGGGCTTATTGATTCATCGAACTAAATCTCACCCATTGATAAATTAAAGAAATAAATATCAAATATATGTGCTTGTTATTATATTAGAATTAAGAGCACACACTTCCATAATAACCGAGGTCTTTGTTTCTTTATAAAATCAGTATAAAAGAAACGACCTCAAATGGTCCTACTCAATACACTCTAAGTGTACTAGTGTAATTATACAGTCAAGATAAACTGATACCTAATTACACTACGACCTTCTAATGGTTTGTTCCTTTCCATTTTGGTCGTGAGCTACTGTTTATAACTTATAAGGTACTGATAACATGATCTTCTGTGTGTGACACCACACACCATGTTATCTACAATATAAATTAATTGAACAACTACATTTATCATAAATGTAGACATTTGACCAATGTGATTCTTATTACTAGATAAATGTTTATACCAAAATCTAGGCTTTTAGTATACACCCTAACAATTTCTGCAACAGAATATCCTTGAACGAAGACCCACATGGGAACAGAATAAACCACCATTAGGCAAATCCCCTTCAGGATTGACAAGTGGACTCCTATGTGGAAACACTAGGCCATGTTAACAATTGATAAAAAGAGAAACAGACAATCCCAACATATTACTATCACACATAATCAGAACCTTACACCTAATTCCATATGGCAAACATGCAATGTTTGGGTACCAATGTTTTCACAGAAATCATATTCCGATCCATAAATCTAACCACCAAAGCTATGTCCACCACAAGAAGAACCCAACACCATCAGTGAAAATTTCAAGCAAACTTACTATCCTTCCAATTCCCGAACCCAACATGAAACACACTTTCGTTTCAAGACCAGATCCGACATCCAGTAATAGCAAAAGAAAGGAGACGCAACGAGAACTCAACTCAACACTTCGAAGTCAACTACATGCTCAATTCATTCAAATCTCTTCTCTTCTTCCTTATAAAACTCACAGTAGCAACTTCAAACTCATCAATCTTACAGCTTATTCTGAAAGCTCAAAAGAAACTCAAATCAAACTTGGATCCTTTGAACCCCACAGCAGAAGGCCCTAATCCTTAGCCCTTATAGTATAATTCGAATACTGGAAGAAATTAAACCCCTAGCAAATCCGAAATTTCCTCACGGCACATTTCAAAACACCAAAACAAAACTTCACAGCATACTCAAAAACAAGGAAAAACCAAATTAAATTCGGAACTACTCTTACTGCAGGTGAGTAAGCGACTTACCTCTTGTTCTTGGACTTACAGCCGAAGAGGAGGTTCTAGGGTTCGGAGAAGCTTGATCTTCCCGGCCTCTTCCTCGTCTCTATGAACTCTCCTCGACAAGAGAACCGAAATCACCAAGGTTCGCCAGAAGGAAGCCTTCGCCGACCGCCGGAGGGAGGAAAACCCTAGCTCGGCTTCGTCTTCGCCCGAGAGAGAGCCGTCGCGCGCCGTCGCGAGTGTGAGAGGAGAAGAGAGGTTTGGGTGAGAAGAAAAGTTTAGGTTTCGGGAGAAAAACTAATCCTTTTAACTAGGTCTAACTTTGGATTCTTTTTATAACTTAACTATATTTCGATGTAGATTTAATTAAGAAAAGTTTGGCTGGTCTGTTGGTTAAGTGAATCTTTGCTTAACCCAAGGTTCACGGTTCAAACCTCGGCTTTGACAATTTTTTTATCAAAACTTCTTTCGTTTAGTAAAAATACCAAACGACCTCCAAAAATTACATAAAAATACTCTAAAAATTTCTAAAAATCTCTAGAATTTTTCTATAGCATTTTTAAATATTTTTAATTTACTTTTGGGACTCGAAATGAAGAAATTTGGGTTGTTACATGAGAAGTCCAAGTGAGTCATGAGTATTCGAATGCCAGACGTGAGGTGTGCATCCTGACGTGATAGGATGCCAGACAAGGATGAAGCTCCATATATCAAAGTTGATTGGATACTAGACAATAAGAAAGTCTCTACAGGTTAAGATTGATCAGATGTCGGACAAAAAAATCCTAGTAGGTTGAAATCAAATAGATACCGAATAAGACAAAAATTCAACTTTGATAATGCTAAAACATAAGTATTAGTTAATTGATAGGTTATATCGATCGACTAATAACTTAAAATTTCAAAAAATAAGGTTGCTATAGTAACTATGAATAGGATTTTGGTACAGTAAAAGTCGACTAATGTGTTTGATTAGTTGATTGTGTTGAGAATACAATCAAAGTCTCACATTGAAAATTCATATATTTTCTTGGTTACGCCTTTTGGGTAGAGCTCAAAAATAAATTCATAAGGACTTAGACCCAAAGTGGATAACATCATACCATTATAAAGATATATGAATTCTTTTGGTCCTAACAAGTGGTATCAGAGCCATGGTCTAGATCCAGCTATGTGGGTGAAATAGTGGCCTTAAATGAAGAAAGTGGGGGCTCCTAGAGGAATGAACTCTAAGTGAAAAGTTCAAGCAAGTAAAGGATGACCAGATGCTTGATGGAAATCCCAGAGGAGTGAATCCTAGGTGGTGAAAATTCTATGAAGGTCAAAGGTGACCGGATGTTTGGTGAAAATC
This sequence comes from Zingiber officinale, assembly GCF_018446385.1. Lineage (NCBI taxonomy): Eukaryota > Viridiplantae > Streptophyta > Magnoliopsida > Zingiberales > Zingiberaceae > Zingiber > Zingiber officinale. Next base: position 141,104,101 of record NC_055994.1, read on the forward strand.
TTGAGGGAGTGAACCTTGTGTGGTGAAAAAGTCTTAGAGGAGAGGAGTGACCGACAAGTTTCTTAAGGGGAGGGCCGAAGCAGGTCAATAGTGTGGACGCTTGAGGAGAGGTGGAGAACAAGTCAATAATTATCGGATGCTTGAAGAGAGATCCAGAGCAAGTCAAGGGTGACTAGATACTTGAGGGGAGGCTTAAAGCAGGTCAAGGGTGATCAGATACTTGAGGGAAGACCCGAACCATGAGAATAATGATGGTCCTTCATTTGAGGGAAGGATTGTTGAGAATACAATCAAAGTCTCACATTGAAAATACATAGAAAAGATCATGAGTTTATAAGATGAAAGATATCTCTATTGGTTGAAGTCTTTTTCTTAGAGCCCAAAAATAAATCTATGAGGGTTTAAATCCAAAGTGGATAATAACATATCATTATTGAGATATGTAGATTCTTTTGATCCTAATAGATTGATGGTATTGTTGCAACATAAGAAGCTTCAAAACTCGACTATTTATGATCAATTGATTGATAGAGTGTATCAATCAACTAATATCATTGTTCTAGTAAATAGAGAGTTCAAAACTCAACTGTGAGATTCATCTGATTAGGGAACAGTCGACTAATGGTAATGAGCAGTCGACTGATGCCGAGATGGATGGAGCCGTTGAGTTGGAAGGTTAGAGCAACGTTCAAATGTATAGTGGAATATCAATCGATTAATGAGTAAAATCAATTGATTGATAGACGAAAATTAGCCCGACATCAACCCTATAAAAGTGGGTTTCGAGGAAGATCGAACAAGCCGGATATTGGAGGTTTGAGGATAAAATGCTAGTGCATTTCTATGTAGGGATCTAGCGCGCTAAATATGCTTAAGCGCAGCAAAAAATTAACTAGATCCTCTCCAGAAGATCCATGAGAAGGAGAAAACAATCATATACTAAGTTTTTCATGAGAGGTATACCTTTGTTGCGTGCCCTTCACAATCCCGACAACAACTTTTTCTTTGGATGCAGATCTCAGCGCGATCAGGCATCCTCGCCTCTACGGTATCCACACGAACACATCCTTTATTCGTCACACGAACGAAGCCTTCAAAGAAGAACCACCTTCATGGTGCTAGCCACTCATGGAGGTTCGGGCAAGAGCAAAAATCACCCAAGGAGGAAGATGGAGGAAGAAGAGGGAAGATTAAGAGTCACACTTTTCATTTTTTTCCATCTCTTTTAAAAATTAATTCCAAAAGCTTATTTATATTCATCCCATGAATACTAAGAGTTTTTGTCTCTTTGTATTATTCTTAATAGGTTGGATTATTATATTGGATTAACCATTAATCCAATAACCCAAAAAGTCTAACCTGTTGGGGTTGCAAGGTTGCAAACATAGTCCCATATTGAAAACACATGGAAAAGATCATGGGTTTATAAGAGAAAGATATCTCCATTGGCATGAGGCCTTTTGGGTAGAGCCCAAGAGCAAAACCATGAGGGCTTAGGCCCAAAGTGGACAATATCATGTCATTGTGGAGATATCTAAATTCTTTTCGATCCTACAATTGGTATCAGAGCCCGGACTGCCAGAAGGTTTAACCGCCGACTGTGCACAAGAGCTATGGTCTGATTGACCATGTGAGTACAATATTGACCTCGAACAAAGAAAGTGGGGGCTCCTATGTTCGGATCAAGAGGACCAGACACCAGGCAGGAAGTCCTAGTAGGTCGGGTGGACCGAGGGGCAGGAAGTCCTAGTTGCGGCTAGGCAAGGAAGTCCTAGTAGGTCGGGTAGACCGAGGGGCAGGAAGACCTGGTGGGTCAAGGATCGGACGTGGGAAGCCCATGGTCATTTGTTTGAGGGGGGGATTGTTGGGGTTGCAAGGTTGCAAATATAGTCCCATATTGAAAACATATGAAAAAGATCATGAGTTTATAAGAGAAAGATATCTCCATTGGCATGAGGCCTTTTGGGTAGAGTCCAAGAGCAAAACCATGAGGGCTTAGGCCCAAAGTGGACAATATCATGTCATTGTGGAGATATCTAAATTCTTTTCGATCCTACATAACCCATTGAGTCTAACTCATTAATCCAATATGACTAATTCGGATTGGACTCAATCCAATGAGTGAGTTCATTTGAGTCTAATTCAATGAGTAACCCAAAAAGTCTAATCATCTTATAATTGACTCTTAGGACTAATTACTATCATTTTAAACCAATAAGATCAACCAACAACGTTCAAAAGTAAAATTCATTGTTGTAATACATTTTACTTACATTACTTATTTCTATTTGTATCTTTTTTTGTATTCGCATTGCTTGTGCAAGACAGATTTGTAAGAGACTTCGTTGCCTTCAAAAGATATTTGAAAAGGAGAAAGATAGTAGTGATAATCGTTAGGATTAGACTTTAGGCGTAGTCTCCTTGGAAGAACAAATTAAAATAGTTTGTATTGTGCTTGTGTCTCTTGTGTATTGCTTACTTGTTTCCATTGTGTACTAATAAATTGTAGACAAGCACACAAAATTGAGATAAAGCGATGAGAGCTATTTACCTTCCCTCTAGCTCGTACGGGTCCTAATAGCGTGACAAAAAAAAAAGATGATTCACTCACTCTCAGCGCCCCCACGAACCTATCCCTAGGCCAACACGGAAGAGGTAAATCATGAGTTAGTACTAGTCATTAGTGTAATGACTAAGACATGAAGAAAGATATACTCAGATACACTGAATTTTAATCTCATGATCTAATGATGTGATAATACTTTATGTCTTAATCATCGCATCGTCCTGAGAAGAAAAAAAAATAGTGACAGTTAACTTGTGTACCATGTTTAAATTAAAGTAAGAAGAGAGAAGTAGAGAAATAGAAAAAATAGAAAGAGATAAATAATTACCTTAATTAATTTATCAAAAAATTACATTATTTACAGATTATATTGTATGATCAACAATATTAATTCCTAATTAATAAAAATTATTTATTCTACCAATTACTTTCTTTTCTGGATAATAATTTAAGTTGAGAGAGTAATCTCTAATTAATAAAATTTTTACCCTTTATGATGGTTAATCGTGGTAAATGTTCCGTGTTTATTTATTTATTTATTTATTAATCTTTTGGTATGGAATAATATGACTATATCATATTAAAAATTAATTAATTTTTAATATCAATAATAACCTCAATACCTCTTCAAAACTTTTGTAAGGCAGTGACAATGTCTACGCTAACATCCTTCAATGACAATGGAGGTTTTGAATTTAAAACCTTAACAATAATTAACTTCTAAAACTCTTATCATAGTTGATACATAATTTGTTTCAATGCATGTGCGTGAGTTGGATTTCCAAATTTATTTATTTTTGGATCAATAAAACTCTAAATTATTTTAAATAATTAAAAATAAATTTCAAAATTTTAGTTATTGATTTTTAAAATTTAAAATTAAGAATTAATTCTCGATCGGCACTTGTAATATAATTCGTGGACCTGTCTCATGATATCTATATTATTTAAGGCTGTCTTCAAATCCGACATCTCGTTGAGAGACTCCCAAAATCTTTTGGTGATCGTGGTCAAACCGGACACATAGACAGCGCGTCATCCAACCTATTGAAGATGTAGTTCTACCTAATGAGGTTGTCGTCATGCACAAAAGTCTTTTTATACACAATTAGTTAATCTGTCCTTCATCTTTGGATATACATGACAGGAACGTGCCTTGATAAGAACTTGACAATACATCTCATGAAATTGATCCCGAGAATTTCTTGTTGGACAATCTTACTGCTCAAGAATGTTATCGGATTTGAAGTTACAAAATTGACATTTCGATTTTATGTTAAGTTGACTTCAATTGATAATCTCAAATTATGAGATTATCAGATTGGGTTGGTTAGGCTGAGCAACTGGATTGACCAAGCTGTCAGAAACCATTCTGGCCAAGTTGCCTAGTGCCCGAGTTGCTAAGTGCTCGAGCAAGGTTGAGTTCCGTCTTGGCCGAGGGTCGAGCCAATCTAGTAGTCACCTGTCAGACTATCGAGTGGACTTCCTGTCCCAAGTCCAAGTAGGATGCTCGAGTAGTATGCTGAGTCAAGTCGTTAAATGTCGAGTCGGGATATTAAATTGTTCGACTATCGAGTTCAAATCGGGAAATAGAGTGCCAAGTCAGCCTTGTGGAGTCTGAATGGGTCCTGTTGTTGACTGCTGAGTCAGAAGAGAAATAACAAGAGTTGTGTTGACCTAGTTTCCTCAAAATATATTCATCTCCTTGGATTGGTGGATGTATATTTCTTAGGATATAACGAGAAAATTACATAAACAATTAAGCAAGGTCGGCTTTAGGCATAGGCTATTAAGGCCTATGCCTAGGACCCCAATTTTTATTGAGGCCCATTATTTTTAATGTATTAAATATATTTTTATGTGTGTGTTTTTTTAAAAAGAATGGAAAAAAAATACGTAAAAGATTGCACAATCTCATTCTCTAAAAATTAGTGTCATATTTTTAATATATTAAATATATTTTTATGTATATTTTTTTAAGAGAATAGAAAAGAATATGACCCACATGAATAAATATTTACATAATCTCAATCTTGATCAAAACTTATTTTACAAAAAGTTTATTATTGTTCCAATCGACAGAGTCATGAAGGTGTTCTTTTTTAACAAATTAAATTTATTTTTAATTATAAATATTTTTTTTATAAAATCTAATCTATTTCCCTTTAATATCTCTCAATCCTAGCCTACTTTTGTTATGTTTCTCATTCGTTGATGATATTTTCTCCTTCGATCAATAAGAACATAAATTAGAAATTTTTTATTTTATCTATACCATGCAAAATAAAAAAGCTAGTTTTTTTTAGTTCCCCCTCTTTCTCTTTTCCAACTTCCCTCTCTATGCTTCTCTTGTTCATTGAGATTGGAGAAGAGAAACTGTGTCTAACATTAACACGCTGATCCAATTGGTGCTACTATGCTACTTGCTTGATTAAATTCAAATGTGATACATTCATCCATATTGTATCTAATTAAAATGGAAGATTTTAAAATTTTTTTAGCCATAACGAGTTAGGTAGCCATTTCACTTCCTTGATAGACATTAAATTTAACTTTTATTTAAATATATTTACGGTCATAAATTATTTGATTTTCTCTTTATCTCTATTCTATCATTTATAACTATTCTAGTTTAGGTGATGAAAAATATGATTTATTGTCTTATTGCGATCTTTATTTTCTAAGGATTGTATTGAGTTTTGTCATTTTGTACATGTATTTTTTATTTATTTATTTTTTGTGCTTTGCCAATGATGATGAGTTGAGAATGTGAGCATGATTTTTTTTTCTATTTTTTTTATTATTATCCTATTTTATTATTCTTATTTTCTCAATTTTATTCTTTAATTTAAGTAATTAGACATACTTTTGTCTTTCTTTATTTTTTAAAACAACTTTGAATATATTTATTTTTTTAGGTAAATAAATAGTAAACTTATTATTGACTTGAGGTATATTATTATATCTAATAATAATACTCTATTTAATACAGTAAAATTTATACTTCTCTAAATTAGGTTATAAAAAAAATGAATATAAAAATTTAATTAATAACTTTGCATCTAAAAAAGTGAAACAATTCAATTTTATAAAAAATAATATTTTTAATTTGTTAAAAAAAAAGTAATCCATATTTTTGATCCGAATGAAAAAAGGTGAGGAATTTATTTTAAATAATGTCAAAAACCTAATTTTTTTTTCCGCCTAGGGCCTCAAATAGGCTTGAGCCGGTCCTACAATTAAGCATATACCCGAATACTATTGTGGGTAGATATCTCAAGTGGAGTGCATGTCATTAATAAGGAAGTGAGGGGGAATGAAGGTAGAAGAATTTTTGTGATTCTATGTCTACCTTTCTACTCAAGGTCACAACATTCTTATATATACAGGAGTACACAACATTAAATGGTTGAAACGTCAGCCACAGGTACTCAGGCGGTTACGGATAGGCCATTAACATTCGATCATTTTAGATTCGGTACATTAATACATCCGTTATGCAACTGAGCATGTAACAAAATAAAATTTGAATGACAAAACGTTAGTTGATTCTTGCTCGAGCAAATTTTATCTAGATCGGTCCCGCATTCGATCATGCAAGTTGAGTTTGCACACGAATCACCTTTGATTTAGTACAATTCAAATCCTGAATTTGTATTCCTACGTGCCCATATATATATATATATATATATATATATATATAATCAATTGCAACACCTGGGAGGATATCCGAACTTATGAGAGTCACTTGTAAATGTGTTGAATAAAGATGTACAAAAGTTGTATAGTGTAATGATATGCTACGAATCATTCATTGTGAAAAGGTCTGTAATCAATTTTTTTGGATGCGTGGAATTAATCCATGCACCTTGATTTATTTATTTTTTTATTAATCTTTAAATATTTAGTTGAGACACTTAGATTTAATCCAGACATCTCGATTTTTTTAAATTTTTATAAATAAAAAATTTCTTAAATTTAAAATTTAAAATATCATAAATACATATATTATATCCCGTGAATACAAAATTTATCTTGAATACTATAACAAAAAGGGAAGTCTAGACCCTAGAAGAAAATCATATTAGCTAAAATCCATTATAACCAAACGCCTAAATTCTAAAATCTGAAAACCTAAATATATATAATATACCCCGTGAGTATCTAAAATTTTTTATCTTAGTACTATAATCCAAGAGAGGAGCTTGAAACCTAGAGGAAAAATCTTATTGACTCAAACTCATTATAACTCAACTCTTAAATTCTAAAATTTTAAATTCTAAATACATATAATATATCCTAAAATAAAATAAAAAATAAAAAAAATTATTGAAAGAGTCCAAGCACCTAGGCCATGTCACCCACGAGCGCTTGGATCAATTTTAGACATCCCGAGTCAAGTACGGATGAATCCATATATATCTATATATCCTAAGCATCGTTCCCTGCAAGATAGTTCGTGATATATATATATTTTTTTGAAATGCTTGGTCGGGGATTTAAATCCAAACACCTCAACTTTATTTATTTATTTTTTTTAATTTTAAAAATAAAAAATTTCTTAAAACATCCTAAATATATATATTATAACATGTAAGCATCTAAAATTTTTTATCTTGAATACTATAACCAAAGAAAAAAAGTCTAAACCTTTGAAGAAAAATTTTATTAACTTAAATTCATTATAACTCAACCCCTAAATCCTAAAATCTTAAATCTAAATACATATAATAGAACATCTAACATTTTTAATTTTAAACACTATAACTCAATAAAGAAACCTAAACCCTATGAGAAAATGTTATTAGCTCAAACCCATTATAACTCAACTTCTAAATTTTAAAATTTTAAACTTTAAATATATATAATATACTCCTTATATAAAAAAAATACTTAGATGAATACAGGTGCCTAGAATCATTCTAATTGTCGCAAAAGATGAATACGTTCGCCCCGAGTACCCCCGTCAACTCGTCCCAAGACCAACACGGAGGAGGTAAATCATGGACGACTACTAACCTTTGAAATAGTGACTAACACATAAGGGAGGTATTTAACTCGGTTTTGCCGAGATTCGAACCCCAAACTTTATTATGGCAACACCTCATGTGCTAACTACTAGATCCATCCGAGAGGACGCCTAGAATCATTCCAAGCGCTTATACAAGTTTGCTCACAGACGCCTCAATTAATGCCAGATGCCCCGAGTGAAGTCCGAACTTATTCCAGATGCCCCAAGTGAAATCCGAACGAATCCCTAGCCAAAGGTATATATAAAATCTTGAGCCATAAATATATATAATATATCAACAAATAAATAAAAAATTAAGACGTATGAATTTGATCAAGGTAAAAATAAAATCCTAAGGCACCTTAAATGCGTACGAATCCATAAGAATAAATCTACAGCAGAGCAACTCTCTCAGTCTCAGCTATAATATATATATATATATTCTTTTTCCATTAGCATTTTCCGAGCGTTTCTTTGGATCTCTTTCGTGCGCTGGATTAGGATAGCCGTGACAATAAACATTATCACAAACTATTTCTAGTCAAATGGTAAGCTGCCGCTCAGTGCGATGCAGTCGGCGGTCAACCACGTGCACCCAAACTTAGACATATCTTCATGATAAAATTAAGCTTCCATATTTCTCCCACCAACAGAACAAACATGATACATATATATCCTTTCTTATTTTTAATAACAGAGTCTTTACTGAGTAATTAATGCATGCGTATCTACAATATGCGATGAGCTTCCAACTCCCCTCATCGATTTCTCTCATACTTGGGGTTCTGTTAGACGACAATATCTAACTCGATAATCATAATTAAAGATGTAAAATGAAAAATGCCCATCCCCCATTAACGATTTTCGATTCACCTTAATGCCACCGGAAGTTGCCGCTGTCGCTATTGGGCTGGGCCGGTCCTGGGCCGAACAAGAACAACTCGGCCATCTCCGAACTAGTTGTTGGGTCGGAATTATTGGGCTGGAAAAATGCTTCGTTCGCCTTCGGAAATTGCTGCTGCTGCTGCTGATGATGATGGAAACGCGGGAACTGGAGCTGCGGCTGCTCCAGGAACAGCTGCGGCTGCGGGAAGTGCAGCGTCGGAGGAGGCATCACGGCGGCCGGCGGCGCGTCGTGGACGCTCGGCCCGTACTGTTGGCCGGACGGGAAGCCGGTGAACTGCTGCACCATCGCGCGGAAGTTGGCGGTGTCGGTGTTGAGCAGCGTCACCGGCGCCTTCCTCGACACCCTCGTCCGCCGCCTCGCCGGCCGCGCCACCTTCCCGCCCGACGACGCGGCCGCCACCGCGGTGGACTCCGTCGCCGCGTCGAACGAAGGAGGCAGGGCCTCGTTGCCCCCGCCGAACGGGACCCACTGGGCGGGGCTCGAGGACGCCTCCCTCGCTGCGTCCATCGCTAGATTGCGTGAAAGAGGAGGAAGGAGAAGGCGTGGCATTTTATTATATTTACACCAGGAGGAGGAACTGGCGAAGGCTGACCCAGACACTACGACTGCCGTCGATTCGATTGGCTCGACGGGTGAAACGATGCCACGTGGGAAGTTGTTTTGACCTTCTGGATGGATCGAGGATGAGCGTTCGAGGAAGCGTCGTGGTTGATGAGCACCGGCAGCGGCGTAACATGTGAAACAGGCCGGGGATTTGGGTGCCGTCTCCTTCGCGACGTGATGTTTCTGGAATTGGACCGGTCTTGGAATAATTACCCATCCATATCTGTTCGTATTACTATCAAAATGCAACACGTCGTACAGCGGTCACACACCAAACGCTATCGGTCCAAGAGGTTGGCCAACTCGAATCCTTATGCCACGATTGAGAAAGACAATGGGAAACCATTTATTAATCGTCGTACGTGTGCCATAATACCCATTGCATTCTTCCGGTCCGGTCTGGTCTGGTCGAAATCTGACCACACAGTTTGAAATCGACTGCTGTATCTGGTCTGGTCTCCTCCTCTACTACCACCCCGCGGTCAAAACTCCTCCCACATGCCCGGCTCGATCCATTTATCTCCGGACCCGGTTTGAACCGAACTACCACTTCACAAAGGGAATCTTGGCCGAATAGATCACCTTCTACAGCTAACCACTGTGAGCATATATATTAATCCGGTGGCAAAAGAAGAATACGTTCATCCCCAACGTCTCCATCAATTCGTCTCAGGATCAATACGAAAAAGATAAATCATGGATGGATATTAGCATTTGGAATAGTGAATAGCACATAAGGGAGATATTTACCTCGACTTTGCCGAGATTCGAACCCCATACTTCATAGTGGCAACACCTCATGTACTAGTTACTAGACCGTCCCGAAAGGACTATGATAATATTAATTCGGACATGACACGTAGTGACTACGTTTTTTTTCCTTGCATTAGTGGTGATAAGATTTTCTATTTTTATGGGATAAATTAGTGGAATTAGTCTTTCCTATTTTCATGAGTTAGTGGTGTTAATTTGTGATGTATTTAAAGAGTCCTACGGATGTGTAGTAAATTAATTTATTTTTTTTCACTGTAAGAAAGTATTGTAGCAGTTATTTTCCTCGCTCTATTCGTTTTTCACATTAGTGAGTATATGTGTGTTTGGGTGTGATACCAATAGTTTCTAAGCCAACATCTGGTATTAGAGTGAGATTAGTATAGAACTCCCAAGTTAGTATTGAACACCCAAGAATCCACGACTCCACAATAATGTCGGGTGTCCCACAAGCTGCTGTGAAGGAGAATGACGGAGTGTCATTTTCCTATCCAATGCTAAGTCCTCACAATTATACTGTGTGGGCAATCAAGACAGAAGTGATTCTTGATGCCCAGGGAGTTTGGAAGGTGGTGGAGCCAGAGGAAGGAGCCTAGCTGGATGCAAAGAAGAACAAAAAGGCGTGTGCATACATCTTGCAGTGTGTCCCCGAAGACATCCTTCTTCAGATCGTAAAAAAAAAAAAAGACGGCAAAGGAAGTCTGGGACAGCCTCAAGATGAGGTATCAGTAGTGATCGGGTGAAGAAGACACAATTACAAATGTTGAAGAGTGAGTTCGACGCCCTCCGAATGAAAGAGACCGAGACGATTGATGAGTTTGCTGGCAAACTCAGCACCATGAGCAGCAAGTTCTCCACTCTTGGTGTCACGCTTGAAGATTGCTCTTTGGTAAAGAAGTTGCTCGATTCTGTCCCTAATAAATTCATTCCTATTGTTGCTGGTATTGAGCAGTTCCACGACCTTGAGATAATACCATTTGAGGAGACTATAGGACGACTGAAGGCGTACGAGGAACAAGCATTACGATTACGCGGCAATACCAACAACACTGAAGGTGAACTCCTACTTACTCATGCCACATGGCAAATGCGATAGAAGGAGAGCAACGAGGACATTTCGTTAGGAGGCAAGGGGCGTGGGTCCAGGAGCCTTGGTCGTGGAAAATGGTGTGGGCATGGGCGAGGGCGCGGTCGTAGTCGTGGTACACCGTGCCAAGATAGTGTAGGAAGCACTAGCAGCAACGACAGAGATACTCGTGATAACAGTCATATAAAGTATTTTAATTGTGAGAAAATGGGGCATTATGCGCCCGAATGCTACAACAAGTGTCATGATGATGAGGTTCACTTCACTTGCGCCACCGATGAAGAGCCAACACTGATGATGACCGTGTCCCACGAGGAGTCTCACACTATGCGTGAGCGGCAGGATACCATTCCGCTCAGTGAAGATAGGTTGCTGCTAGAGATGTACCACGGCGTTAAGAAAAGAGATAAAGACGTCTGGTACCTCGACAATGGTGCCAGCAACCACATGACTGGCCATGACGAGAAGTTTCAAGATCTAGATGAAACCATCACCGGGAGGGTGAGGTTTGGCGATGGATCAACCATTGAGATCATGGGCAAGGGGACGGTTGTGTTCGAATGCAAGAACGGTGATCAGGATGCTCTCCACGAGGTATACTACATTCCGAAACTTTGTAGTAATATCATAAGTCTTGGTCAATTGACAGAAATTGAGAATGAGGTGCATATGAAAGGGGATAACATGAAGGTGATTGATAGGAGCGGGAAGCTCTTGATACTGGTAAAGCGAACACAGAATCGCTTGTACAAGATAACCTTGAAGATATTTAAGTAAGTCTGTCTCCTAGCAAGACTAGAAGACCCAACCTGGTTATGACATGCAAGGCTCGGACATGTCAATTTCCATGACTTGAAGTTGTTGGGTGAGAAGAAATTGGTGGTTGATGTGCCACTATTGCTCCAGCCGAACAAGCTTTGCGAGGTGTGTGTGATCACTAAGCATTCAAGGTCACCATTCCCGTGCCAAGCAAAGAGCGAAGAAGCTATTGGAACTTCTCCATGCTGATATTTGTGGGCCAATCACACCATGTACACTCGCCGGTAACAAGTATTTCCTTTTGATTGTTGATGATTTCATAAGGTGGATGTGGGTGTTTGTATTGTCAACAAAGAATGATGCTTTCCAAGCATTCAAGAAGTTCAAATTTTGGATTGAGAACAAGACTGAGCACAAGATCAGAACACTCCAGACAGACTGGGACGATGAGTTTCTATCCACGGAGTTTATTCGGTTCTGTGAAAATGAAGGAATCAAACGACACCTCACGTCTCCCTACACACCCTAACAGAATGGTGTTGTGGAGCGCCGGAACCGCACCGTGATGGCTATGACAAGATCTCTCCTCATGGATACACACATGCCAACAAGGTTTTGGAGAGAGGCGGTTAGGCATGCTGTCTATCTACTAAACTGTCTCCCAACTAAGGTGCTGGGAGAATGTACCTCATTTGAAGCTTGGATAGGGAGAAAGCCACATCTCACCCACTTGAAAGTATTCGGTTGTGTTGTATATGTGAAAAATACAGCCCCTCATCTTAAGAAACTTGCCAACAGAAGCTCACACATGGTATACTTGGGTGTCAAGGAAGACTATAAAGCTCATCGTGTATTTGATCCAAGGCATGACAAGTTACAAATAAGTAGAGATGTAATGCTTTAAGAAAATTGAGAATGGACATGGAATGCAGGTGCTAACAAGGATGAAAACTTACCGGAGTTTATGGTGGTGGATGCATTCGACACCGAAGGGGTGATTGTTGCAGCAAACGTTGAGGCAGGGGCAGAACATGTCACACCACCGGCAACAGCTATAGTACCCATGCCAAGAGCGTTAAGTCCATCTACACCACCATCGAACGCTCATGCAGTTACCTCGCCTCCAGTAACAAACACACCCGAGTCTCATGAAGGGCCAGCCCGTTTTAGATCCATTATTGATATCTATACCAACACTGAGGAAGTGGTTGATGTTGACGAAGAAGAGAATGAGGTGATGATGGTGATGTCTGAAGAGTCGACATGCTACTAAGAGGCTACAACCGAGACTTACTGGTACAAAGCAATGGAGGAAGAGCTGAGATCTATTGAGATGAACAAGACCTGGACCCTAACTGAGCTCCCATTAGGCCACAAATCTATTGACCTAAAGTGGGTGTTCAAATTGAAAAAAGATTCAACGGGGAAAGTCGTTAAGCACAAAGCAAGATTAGTGAATAAAGGTTATGTACAAAGACAAGCCATCGACTTTGAAGAGGTGTTTGCACCTATCGCTAGACTTGACATTGTTCAAGTCATTCTTGCGTTTGCGGCAAATCAAAGTTTGGAGGTACACCATCTAGATGTGAAGTTAGCATTTCTTAATGAAGAGTTAAAAGAAGAAATATATGTCACTTAACCGGAAGGATTTGAGGTACAAAATCAGAAACACAAGGTGTACAGGTTGTCCAAAGCCCTCTATGGGTTGCGGCAAGCTCCAGCTTGGAACATGCGACTGAACAGGAGTCTGGAAGAGCTATGTTTCAAAAAAATGTACTCGAAAACTTGCAATATATACAAGAGGTGAAGGAGAAGCAAGTATACTTGTTGGAGTGTATGTCGACGATCTCATCATGATAGGAAATATCACAGAAGAAATCAACAAATTCAAACAACTAATGATGACGGAATTTGAGATGAGTAATTTGGGTCTTCTCTCCTACTACTTAGGAATTGAAGTAAAACAACAGAAAAATTGAATTTTACCTAGACAATCAACTTATGCCAAGAATATCCTGTCTTAATTCAAGATGGGAGATTATAATGCCACAAAGCATCCGATGGAACCCAAGGCATAGCTGCATAAAGACTTGGAAGAGGCTCCAGTTGACACCATAGAGTACAGACGCATCATTGGTCGTCTGAGATATTTGCTACACATGGCCTAACCTATCATATTAAGTCGGAATGGCGAGCAGATACATGGAGAGGCCTACAATCATGCATCATAAGGTGGTCAAATAGATTCTCAGGTATTTGAAAGGTACAATTCACTTTAGACTTGTTTACATGAAGGGACCCCAGGAAATTGGTATATTCGGCTACTCGAACAGTGATCTAGCCGACAATCTAGATGGGAGGAAAAACACAAGTGGAATGACTTTCTATTTTAATGAAAGTTTGGTGCCCTGGAATTCACAAAAGCATAAGACAGTGGCGCTTTCATCTTGTGATGCAAAGTTCATGGTAGCCACAACTGCAGCCTATCATGCTTTGTGGTTAAGAAGCCTTGCCAGCGAATTAACCAGTGTAGAGCAAAAGTCGGTGACTCTATTTGTCGACAACAAATCTGCCATAGCTCTCATAAAAAATCTAGTATTTTATGGTTACAGCAAGCATATAGATGCAAGGTTCCGTTTTATCAGAGAATGTATTGAGAAGGGACAGATTATGGTTGAGTTCGTTAATACCGGAGAATAGCGAGCCGATGTATTAACTAAAGCATTGCCAGGAGTGAAGTTAGTTGCCATGCGACAACTACTCGACGTCTGTGATTTAGAGTCATGTCAGGATTAGGAGGGGTAATGTGAGTATATTAATCCGGACATGACACGTAGTGACCATATTTTTTTTCCTTACATTAGTGGTGATAAAATTTCCTATTTTTATGGGATAAATTAGTGGAATTAGTCTTTCCTATTTTCATGAGTTAGTAGTGTTAGTATGTGGTGTATTTGAAGAGTTCTAGAGATGTGTAATAAATTAATTCATTTTTTTCTCACTGTAAGAAAGTATTCTAGCAGTTATTTTCCTCCTTGCTCTATTCGTTTTTCACATTAGTGAGTGTACGTGTCTTTGGATGTGATACCAACAGTTTCTAAGTCAACAACCACTGCATTCGTAGCCGCCGTACCCTGCTGCCTAGAATTGCCCTTGTGAGACACTCAAAACTGAGGATGATATTTGGCCAACGGTCTGATCATGTCTAATGTATGACTCCGTCGTTATCCCCTCTAATGCATGATCTGACTCTGTTCAACTAGCCGGCTAACTCCTGACTCCTTGTGCATGCAGTGGCAGACCGACGATCTTGCTCTTCTTCCCTCTCCTGTGCACATGTGTGAGCGTCTTTTCTTCATTTTAGCAGTTGGCCATCGAAGGGGGGTCACATCAGCCATGCAGACACCTGCTGATGAGTGTTGACTAGTAGGACACTCAGATTCAACCGATCAAACGATGAATGCTACCATGACCCTTAGACCGAAGGGGAGAGGAGGAGCCTAAATCAAATGAGATTAGGAGAACACCATCATCGACGAGTCAATAATTCAAAATAGTCAGCTTAACGTTTCAAAATTTGTTGACCCATAAATTATTATTATGTTGAATATGAAGAAATTGAGATGAAAGATCAAGGGATGGGAAGAAGATAAAGAAAAAGATAAAAGATCATTTTCTTTTTTTGGGTATATTCAAATTTTGTTACAAGAACGATTAGGTTTCACCATGGAAGACGATAGTTTTGACAGTCAAGATGACTTGAACGGATTCGAAGATGATTTAGAGGAGGAATTTGACCCAAAAGAAATTAAAAAGGAATCTTGATCTCAAATTGGAGATGAGACTGAGGTGATTAGCAAGCAGGTTGATCCTGTCTAAAAACTAGGAAGATGATACGCTGAGTACGTGGCTCTGAGGTTGACAATGAGAAGACGAAAACCTTGATAGCGTGGATGAATCTACGTGGCAAAGATAGAAATTATTGTTGAGGAAGCACCAGATGATTAAACCCAAGTTTTGATAATGACAAAGGGTTCAATGTTAACGATTATTGTGGTTCTAATAAGTCTGATTGAATGTGCAGGAAAGTTCTAAGTGAGTTTAGGCAAGATAAGCAAGTGGAAGCCTAGTTGTGGCTATGTAAGGAAGTCTTAGTCCGAGGGACTAGGTAGAAGTCTTAGTAGGTCAAAGACATCGGACATAAAATCCTATGGGTCAAAGACAGTAGATGAAAGTACTGAAGGTCGCGAACACCAGGTGGAAGTCTGGATGGGTCGGGGATCAGACATCCAGCTGAAAGTCTTGAAGTCTCAGATACTGAGCAAAAAGTCCAAATGATCTGGAGCACCAGTTTGACATCAGGTAAACTCTCCTGAGAGGAATAGGTGAGGATGTTTTCCCCGTAGAAGGAACAGTAGCGTTGGTTCGACCTAAGATTTCACGGAAATTGAAAGTTAAAATCGGGCAATCCAGAGATCGTCAAATATTTTATTTCCATATTATTGTTTGTTGTGCTGATCTTGTGATGTAGGAAATCATGTGGCTAGAAAATGGGGCTCCAGGCACCTGGACAAAGTCTAGGCGCTCGATGGTTCAAGCGCCCAGAGTTGGTCCAGATACCAGGGAAGGGACAGAACGGGCGACTAGCAGGAGTTGAGGCGTCGCACGCTAATTGACCAACATACGTCATAGTTTAGGCGCTCGGACAGGTCTAGGCACCCGAAGATAGATAAAGTTCGTCGGTTAGAGTTTCACTGAGGTCATGCCACGTCAGCCTTGTGAGGGTGCCTAGGATCGGTTTAGGCACCCAGATAGGGATATAAAAAGAGAGTTTGACCAACACCACAAGAGGAACGACTCATATGTCTTTCATACTTACGAGCTGCTTTGGAAATTGCTCTACGACGTCGAAACACTTCTCTGATGACTACGCTCAAGTTTCTTAATTAAGTTGTCGATATATTATTTTATTTTTATACAAGTTAAATTCTATATTCAATGTAATTCTTCAATCTTACAGTGAATTGTTCAACGAAAGTGATTGACGATCGTGAGCTTTGGAGTAAGAGTCATCACATTCTCCGAACTAAGCAAAACCAACCTGTGTCAAGTTTTATTTTATTCCATTGTATCTATTACTCTACATTATTCTCTTTGAGTTCTTGCGAAAAATGTGAAAAAGACACAATTACTATTTACTCTCCCTCTAATACTTTTCGATACTATAGAAACTAGGCGAAGAAAGCGTTAGACACCAGGCTAGGAAGGGGGTCCCTGGTGTAGGTAATCTGACGCTCAAGTCAGAACAGTAGTCAGGCGAAAAATATAGAAGAAGATGAACAGTATAACCATAGTATAGATGCATGTATGCACGTAAGTGCGGATGCTTATGTGTACCCAGCCAATGGAGATGCCCCTCTTTTTTATACAACCTTTTATAATCTCTATAATTAATAAGGCATCAGATAATTATCTGGTGTTAGAATATGTTGAGTAATGGAATATGTATAGCAGTCCTCCTCTTGGCAGAGGAAGATTCTATTGCATGTATGCGTCAAAATAATGAAATATTCTCTGACAGTGTTGTCTTCCAAGAGAAGTCTGACCGACTCTAGGACCTATCGGATATAAGTTGGGAGGCATACCCATGAGGAGTGCTGAGGAACTGAGTTTGGAGGTCTGATCGACACTGTAATGGGGTGGATGTATGTTGGGGTCCTTGCCCTTGCGGGTTGATGAGGAGCTGAGCTTTGAATGCCCAACTGGCTCTGGATCTGCTTGGACATATACTAGGAGTTGCGCCTAGGATGAGTGTGGAGTTGGACCCTAGATATCCAACTAACTCTTGGGTCGACCGAATGTATACTAGGAGCCCTACCCAGGAGAAGTGGTTTGTTTGACTATGTACATCTTGACTTTGACTGCTACTTCACCTTGACTTAGATTGCCATATCATCTTGACTTTAACCCTAACTTCGGGAGCCCTACCTTATTTGTCGCATCAAAAGCCTCCCTTTTAAGTCTAGTCGAAGGAGACACGAGTCTGACTGACTAGACCAAGTCCTTTTGTCGCTTGATCCCCCATTTTTTTTTATCATTTTTATGTCTTCTATTGCCATTTCTATCGCCGAGCGGACCAAGTAAATGAGTGTTAGGAGTCATGCCTAAGTAAATGACTGATGGGAGCCATGCCCATTTGAATAAGTCATAGTTGTGGTTAGATTCGGGAGTAGGGCTGTAAATCAACCAAACATTCATGAACAAGCTTAGTGTTAGGCTTGGTAAGAGCTTGTTTATGTTCGTTCAATATACACAAGATTAATTAAATAAACAAGCTTGAACAGTTTGTTAAACTAAACAAACAAGCTTGAACACATATGTGTTCAGCTCATTAACGTTCGTGAACAACGTTTGTGAACAATGTTCACAAATCATATTCATTAATAAAACTCTTTTCATTATGCTAAATAAAATAATAAAATAAAATAAAATAAATAAATAAGTTTAAATTATCAAGCTCAATAATCAATCAAACAACTAAAGTTTTCAAACAATCAAACAAGTTTGAATTGAGAGCTCGATAACATCTAAACAAACCAAGCTTGAACCAAGCTCAAGCCAAGCTTGAATTAAGAGCTCGATAACACCTAAATAAACCAAGCTTAAGCCAAGCTTCAAATAAGCTCAAGCTCATAAAAAATAAATCAAGCCAAGCTCGAACAATCATTTCAAAATCTTGGTTCATTTTAAGCTCAGCTCGGCTCGGTTACCTTATCAAATAAGCTTGAACACTCCAAAACTCAACTCGGTTCGGCTAGTTTATAGCCCTATTCAGGAGCAACCAACTGGATTATCGTTGGGCATGACAGACATGCTCATTTATAACTCGCAGCTGAGGTAAGAGTTTGGGGTAGCCAATCAGATGGTCATTGGATGCGAGAGTCATGCTCACTTACAACTCATAGCTAGGGTAAGAGTTTGGGATGGGTGCGAGGGTAGACTCGATTATAATTTGACCGAGCGGCATGAGAGTCTGGGACAGGCACGAGGGCAAACTCGCTTATAACTTAGTCGAGCAATAAAAGAGTCTGGGACGAGTATGAGAGTTGGCTCGTTTATAACTCGGTCGGGCGACATAAGAGTATGGGATAGACGCGAGGGCAAGCTCGCTTATAACTTAGCCGAGTAGCACGAGAGTCTAGGAAGGGCGCTAGAGCAGGCTCGATTATAACTCGGTCGTGCAGCATGAGAGTGTAGGATGGGCGCGAGGGCAGACTAGCTTATAACTCGGCTGAGCGGCATAAGAGTTTGGGACGGGCGTGAAGGAAGACTCGCTTATAACTCAACCAAGGGAGACGAGAGTTTGAGACTTGGGTTTGGAAATTAGAAGGATAGTGTCGGAGGCATGGTGTATGACTTGAATGCCTTGGAGAATAGAGACATGGTGTATGACTCGAATACCTTGGAGGGTAGAGGCATGGTGTATGACCCGAATGCCTTAGAGTTGGGATGCACAGTGTATGACCTGAATACCTTAGAAAGCGGAGGCATGATGCATGACTCGAATGCCTTGGAGTTGGGAGGCACGGTGTATGACCCGAATGCCTTGGAGAGCGGAGGGACGGTGTGTAACCCAAATGCCTTGGAATTGGTAGGCACGGTGTATGACTCCAGTGTCCTGGAGTTAGTAGGAATGGTGTATTACCCGAGTGCCCTGGAGTTTGGAAGCATGATGTATAACCTGAGTATCTTGGAGTTTGGAGGCATGGTGTATTATAAGTATCCTGGGATAGTTTTGATGTGATCAACCGAGTTAAGTTAGGTCATGTTATATTTGATCCTTGTGTCTAAGTGTGTAGGAACTTAGGAGTCGGAGTAGGTGCTACGAAAGAGTACACCGGTAGATGAGAAGAATGCGCGAGGTGCTTCCGAGGGATGAGGAGTCGGAGCGGAAGACTACTAGAGAAGAAGGCCAAAGTTGGATTCTGGTGAACTCTACTCTGGATTGTCAGAGAATAACGCAAGCGATTGGAGCAGCAGCCGGATAAGTCAATATCATGTTGACTTATCCAAGCGCCTGGACTAAGTCAAGGCACCCGGACCAGCTTGGGCTAGCACAGGCGCCCTTTCAGAGATGTTGCAGCCGGTATAGAGTTTGGGTCCATGTCAGCAACACTTTAGGCTCTCGGACAGGTCTAGGTGCCCGGATGAGGATAAAACTTTATTCTCAAGCCATTGAAGAGTCATTGCAAAGCAGATAAGGTGCACGACTGGGGGTGCCCGTACCTAGTCCAGGTACCCAGAGATGCCACGTCAGCCAACAGACGAATTAGACTAGTAGGACATAAATAAAGCTCTGGTCCTAGAAATTTAGAAGAACATTTATACTTTCATTTATGAATTCTATTGTTCTGTCTATGTTTAAACATTGTAAGAGGTTACTTTACCTTCACTGAAGGAGTTTATCAGTGCTTTCAACATCTTGGATTAACAACCTCTTCGATTATAACCTAGTAAATTTCTTGTGTCACTTACTTTTCTTTTATGTTTTCATTTCTAACTAACTAACTAATGTGTTTGTCTTTACTAAACTGGAAAGCAAAAGAAGATTGGAATTTAACTTGCATACTATTCATCCCTCTCTAACCGGTCTCACTGGGACCTTTAATTGGTATTAGAGCTCGAACGCCTCAGAGGGACTAACCGCTAACTCAAGCAATGCAGAGATGGCCAGAGCGAGTATTCACCCACCAGTGTTTGATGGGAAGTTTATGTTTTGGAAATATCATATGGAGGTATTCTTTTTTTTTAAAAAAAATTAATATTGTATTAATAATGAAATACGATTTTGAAGCTCTAGAGAACAAGAATGGAGAATAACTCAAAAAACACCTCTAGACCAAAAAGCAACGCGACGAATTTATGCAAAGTTTAAGGCCGAATTTCACCTTATTAACGTACTACCGGTTGAAGAACTCCACAGAATTAGTGCATACAAATCCATGAAGGGATAAGCTTATGGAACTCCACAAAAAATTAAAAGAAGAAGAATCTGACTCTTTAATAGATATCAATTTAACTTCAGAAGAGTCCAAGACCGAATAAATTGTTGGAATATCGCTCATAGCTGAATATCTATCTGAAGACAATGGAAGCTCGTCCAAAATGTACATCGATGAAGGGGGGATACGTCAGAAGAAAACAACGATGAAGGGGTAGTAGGAGACGACGAGAATAATATGGTAAGTGAGGTACGTTCCTTACCTCTTGAAAAGTTGTACGAATTCATGATGGCAGAAAGGCGAATACGCTCGCCCCCAGTGCCCCCGCCTACCGGTCCCAAGGCCAACATGGAGGAAGCAAATCACGGGCGGCTACTAACCTTTGGAATAGTGACTAGCATATAAGAGAGACATTTACCTCAACTTTGTCGAGATTCAAACCCCTGACCTCATGGTGACAACACCTCATGTGCTAGCCACTAGACCGTCTCGAGGGGATAAAAAATACTTTTTAGAAGTATGTGCAAATTAAAAACAAAGCATGTGCTATTAAAACCAAAAAATACGGAATTAAAAGTTATTTTAGCAAAATCATATTTATTAGAAGATTATGATAAATTGAAAATTACAAATTACGAATTAAAAGATCAATTAGAAAATTGAAAAAGGACTCTGCATGCCTAAATTCAAAATTTTCATAAAGTTCGAAGTTTAGAAATTATCACTATGTGAATTTCAATGATAGACTTCGCCACTGGTTAGTTCGGCTATTATTAATTACAAAGTCATATATGCTAATAAACTTCAATAATAAAATTAGTATAGTAAATACTATTTTAGACTTCATAAATTAAAAAAAGTGGGCTTCACTTCTAATTTTAAGTGAGGATTTACTTCATAATATGTATTCGATGAAGTAATAACTGTTAAAATAAAATTTATAATTTAAAGTGATGAAGTAGTAACTTTGAACCGGTTGAAACATGAGTTAAACCGATTAATTTTTTTAACCCAACTAATCCCTACTGCATTAAACCCTCCCTCTCTGTTTTCTCCACACAATACTTCACAATTTTTTTTCTCTCGTGACTTATTTATTCGCGATGTGACAGACCTAGGTTCAATGTGATGATTTACTTCTTCATCAACACGCGTCGATTTCCTTCTTCTTCATCTATGCGACCGACTAGGTTTCCTTCTTCTTCATCAACATGACAATGCTAGGGTTGTTGCGACAGTGCTAGGATTGTGTTTGCCGCTCAACTCCACTATTAGACCAAGGTTTATCAATAAGAAAATTAAATGTCGAATTCTTAAAAAGAGTTTATCTAGAAGTGATCATTACTCTGATATCCAAGAAAGTTCCTACGACTCGCTATAGCCTGAAAATCGATTTTTGAAATATATATTTAATTGACTGATAGTTAAACCCGAATCTAACTCAAAAGTCAAAATATCTTGAATATAAAATTTTGAAACTGGTCATCTCACAAAATTATATAAACCCCTTATTTGAAAACATAGATTGGGTGAGATGATTAAAAATATTTTCAAATTAAACTAACTTAATTTTATAATTAAATTAATATTAATTCAATTATTAATTTAACATTAATTCAATTACACTTTGGATATTAATTTAATTAAATGTTAATTTAATTAAACCTTCAATATTAATCCAATTAAACTTTAAAATTAATTTAATTAAATGCTAAAAATTAAATTAAATCTTAAAATCAAAATTAAATTAAATGTAAAGTTAAAATATATTTTTTTTAAAAAAACTATTTTAAACATCTTTTTAAATGAAAAAAATTTTAAAAACTATTTTAAAAATTATTCTAAAAATCATTTAAAAAATCTTTTTAAATAAAAATAGTTTACAATATATTTTAAAAATACTTTTAAAAACTATTTTAAAAATTATTTTAAAAAAACATTTTAATTATTCTTTAAAAAAACCATTTAAAAAAATTAAACATAAATTTAAAATTTAATTTAACTTTAATATCTTAATTTAACCTAATTAAAACTTTAATCCAACTTAATTTAATTAAACATAGTATAAGTCTTAAAATTAAAATTAAATTAAATTAAATTAAATTAAATTAAAATAAATTCAGTAATTAATCAATAATAACTCTAATTAATCCTACTTTTCTATCATAATTTGATTAATACCAATTTACTGACCGAATATTAATAAAAAAACTTATTTTAAAAATCATTTAAAAAATATTTTAAAAATCATTTAAAAAATATTTTAAAAAATATTTAAAAAAAAAATCTTTTTAAACCTTTTATAAATTTTTTATCTTAAAAACTTAATTAAAATTTAAACACTTAGCTAAAATTTAAAAACTCAAAACATTAAACTAACTTAATCAATCTAATTACTAATCAATTAACTTAAATTTCAATTAAATAAATTTTAAAAAGTAATTAATCAAGTCATACTTAAAATAAACCCTTAATTTAACTTAAATTAAAATGTAATTAAACTTAACTTTATACAATTAAAATTTCAATAATAGTTAATCAATATTGATAACAAACAATGCAATTTAGTTTCAAGTAAACTATCAATGCATAAATAAATTTATTAAAATTTGCTTTAAATAAATTTGATAAATCTTTGTAACATGCTTTTTCACTTTGTTGAACTTTGGTTGAAAAATATTTTAAAAATATTTCTAAAATGATTTTCCTAATTTTTAAAAAAATGTTTTATAAAATGACTTCAGAAATGGCTTACTCTTCTACTTTTTAAATATCTGTTTTGTTTTGAATACTGATTAAAATTACTTTTTCAAAAATATTTTTAAAAATGACTTGGATAATATTTGAAAACTTTTTCCTTTGGAAATTCATTGTTTTAAAATTACTTATTTGAAAAATACTTACAAAATTTTAATTACATGATCATCTTTATGAAATACTAAATTACTAAACTATGTTCGAAAAGTTTGTTTTCAAAACTCTGTTTGTTTTTAGATTTGAACCAAAAGCATCTTGAAAAATGTGTTTGTCTGCTTAAAAACCTCACTTGACAAGTGATTTACTTGAAAGTTTATTTGAAAATATTAGTTGGAAAATTTTGTTTAGAAAATTTGTATTGTAGAAAATATCTTAATTCCTTGCAAAATATCTGTCTAAAATATTTCTTTCCAAAGATAGCACTTTCTATTTTAAAAAATATTTGTTTTCAAAAACTTATTTTTGAAATATTACTTTGAAACCATACTTAAAAATTTATTTCAAATTGTAATTAAAAAATTATTATTTGAAAACTTTTGAAAAACTTGGTTTGCAAAATCTATTTATTTTGTTAAAAGCTTTTTTTAAGTTGTTCAAAAAAATTCTAAATTTTGTCAAAAAAATTGGTTGAAATATTTACAACTTTTGGTACAATTTTTTAAAAATATTTTGAAAGTCAAGTTGTCAACTTTTATAAATAATTCAAATTGGAAATTTTTAAGAGTTCCTCATAAATTAGTTTTAAATTAGTTTATAGAACAACTAATTGATTGACTTTATTTTTAAACATCTAAATTGTTCTAATATTTAATGTGTTGCATTATATTTTATATATGTCAAAGGGGGAGGATAATGAATTATGTTAGAAAAATTAACTCATTTTACTCAAATTTGCATTACATGTTTAAATGCTCATTTGCAAGTATGTATTTTTTTTTTACAAATTTTAACCCAGGTTATCAATACATCAAAAATAGAGAGTTTGTTGGTGCAAGTTATACTAATAATCAAATTTTGATATATGAAAAATATATTAAAGTTAGATATGTTGTTTGTTTAACCTTTTATCAAGTGTACATGACTTGATGAGTTTAGAGGATTGAAACACCAGGCTGAAGTCCAGCTATGTCGATAACTGGTATGAAGTCCAGATTGATTGAGATCTAGCAGAAAAAAGTTCAGATTGGTTGAGATCTGATAGAAAGAAGTCTAGTTGGGTTGACAATTGACTGAAGTTCAAATTGGTTGAGATCTGACAAGAAGTCCTGGTGGGTCAAGAGACTTGACATCAAGGAAGTTTGCGATTGGTAAGTGGGCTTACCTGGAGGAGAGATCCAGTGGAGACGTGTTCCTGGTTAAGAGAATAGTATGTGTTGATCTGACCTAGAGTTTCAGTGAAACTGAAAGTTAGGATTGGACAGTCCAAAAACTATCAAAATTTACCTTACTCTATATATTATTGTTGTATGGACTAACCTGTGATGCAGGATGAAGATTGCTAGAAAACATGCATCTAGCCGCTTGGAGCTTGTCCAGGAGCATGGACGGTCCGAGCACTCAGAGGTGCTTTGGGCACCTAGGTCAAGGCCTTCAAGGGAGCACGGGTAGGCACTCAGACGGTCTAGACGCTCAGATTTGCTCCATGCGCTCAGATTGGCAAAGCTCATCTCCAAGATGAGTTGGAGCACGACGATTGGCTGACCCATGTCAGCGGTCGGAGGGGGTCTGAGTGTCCGGACGTGGATAAACTTTGAGGATGAAGTTTCGACGAGAGTTCTCTACATTAGCACAGTCCAAGCGTCCAGGAGGATGAGGTTATAAAAGGAGGGTTTGACAAACAACTTAAAAACAATATTCTCTACAACTTTTGTACTCGCATGCTGCTCTAAAAAGGCCTCCGGGATACCGAAAAGCTGCTATGACAAACTAGCTTGTTCCTTATACTTTGTATTGTCGGTATATTTTTATTTCTTGCAATCTGTACTTAATCTTTGTATTCATTATTCGTGATTATAGTGATTACCCAACGAAAGCACTCGGCGAGTGCGGGCCTTGGAGTAATAGTTTTCGAAGGCTTCGAATCAAGTAAAAATTATTTTGTTAGTGTTTTGAGTTTGTTTATTTTCCGCTATGTATTCTTGTGATTTATGAAAAAGCAATAGACAATATTCAGGCCCTTTCTGGTGTCTTTACGATCTTACACCAGGAGAAGTCCGACCAGCTCTAGGGCCTATCGGATATAAGCTGGGAGCTATACTAATGAGGAGTGTTGAGGAACTGAGTTTGGAGGTTCAATTAGTTTTTTTTTTTTTTTTGGGGCGGATGTATGCTTGGGGCCTTGCTCCTACGGGGTGATGAGGAGTTGAGTTCTGGATGTCAGACCGACTCTGGGTCAGGGCGGACATATGCTGGGAACTGCGCCTAGGAGTAGTCGAGAGTTGGGCCCCGGATATCCGACTGGCTCTTAGATTGATTGGTTGTAGTCTGGGAGCCCTGACTAGGAGAAGTGGTTCGTTCAGCTACATACATCTTAATTTTAACTACCACCTCACCTTGACTTGGATTGTTACATCATCTTGACTTCGACCACTACTTCGGGGGCCCTACCTTATTGGTCGCATAACCGGTATATGACGATTATGGAACGGACGAAGTGCTTGATGATGATCCTTTATTCATTTCGGATTCATGTTCTATCTAGCAAGATAATTTTGAACATTTTATCAAATTTTATCAAGCAACTTATTGTAGACCATCTAAAGAAGACCTAAAAGGTAAGACAAAAGAGATTTGTGAATTGATTTATAATGATGGAGTTAACGAGGTGCAATAATTATTTTTAGACTATGCTAAATTTATTCCAAATGATATTCCTCCTATAGTACCCTTGTGATTGTTGTTACCAACATTGTCATCATTCTTTGAAAGCAAGATATATATTGAATGTGATTTTCACACATGATTTCAAAATTTGTCTAGAAAGATGAATATATGTTTGATGATTAAAAACAATCATTATGAGTTGGGTCACATAGAACAATATAAGAAAGAAATTAATGCTATGCCACATTAGAAAAACAAAATCAAACAAATCTCAAGACGACAATGAACAAATGGATACACCAAATTTCAAAATTTTAATATATAATGTCAATGGACTAGAAATGAGAGTCCTAGTTCTAGTACAATTATGTCCATTATGGATCGTTGAGGATTTTTAAAGTTCAATAGTTACTAGTAGATTTTACCGATTTGCTGTTAGATGATTTTTTTTTTAGGTTATCATTTGAAATTACTCTAAATTTAAGGACGAGTTTTTTCAACCAGGAGAAACTAATGTAGAGGATTCAAATATTATTATTATTAATTTATTTTGTTGGCAATTTTGATTTTTTGGTATTTTAAGTAATTTATATCCTTTTGTATTTTTTTATTTTAAATCGGTTTAGGAATTTTAGGATTATAAGTCGGTTAATCAATTTTCTTTTCTTTTATAATTTATTTTCTTTCTTTATAGGTTTGTAGTTCATTTATTGGGATTTCTTTTTTTTTTTTTATTTGTTTTGGATATGTAGTCTATATAATATTTTAGCTATTGGGTCGGTAGTCTATATAACTGTAATAATTCTCCATTATAAATAATATTTTTTTTAGAAAAATTAAAGAATGATAATTTTCTCTTCTTGTATTTTTCTTAAACCCTCCTTTTTTTTTATCAATATGCATGATAATTGTTATCCTATTTGATATCAATTTTCTACAACTTAATAAATTAGGTGTTGAATAAATAAATAAAATAAAATTAATGAGTTTAATAGGTTAAAGAGGGACTAACGCCACATAAAAATTTTGGACTACTAGATTGAAAAACAAAACTAAAATAGTCTCACATTAAAAAATTTAAAGTAAATGAATTGGTTTATATTAAATCACACTAATAATAGGTTATAAATATTATTAAAATAGAGATTCCCATTGGAAAATCTAAATGAATTTTAAAAACCAATATTTTTTTTTTAAAAAAACAAAGTACAGGTGAATCGTCGGTTAGCCACCGCTGAAATGGTAGGTTCACCGATTACATTTGGGTGGCCCGTGAACCGGATTAATTGAGTGATCAAGCCGTTGGTTCGAACGATTACGATTCCAAGCCGACTCTGGTTCGAACCTAGCTCCGGGGCATTTGGTTCTAGATAATAGGACAAAAACTAAAAAGGATATTTTTATTTTTTATTAATTTAAAAAAAATGCATCCTGTTCTATTTTTTATTTAAAAATATTATTATTATTGTAATAATTTTATCTCAAATTAATATAAATATATAGAGTATTTTTGGCTAAAATTATAGCAATTTTGCTAAAGCTGCTGTAATATAGAATGTAGAATGTGTACTTAATATTGTTCAAGTACTTTTGATTAAATTATTTCAACATTAGCTACAATTTTTCTAATACTAAATAGTTTTGATCAAACTGTTAAAATATGAAGAAACTTGGGTCAAAATTGTTCGAGATAATTTTAAATAATTGTCCTAAGTTGTAATAATTTTTAATTAAAATTACTATAATAATATTTAATAAATTTTAATTGAATTAGAATCATTTTAATAAATTAAAATAATTTTAATCAATATTTATGCAGATTGAATAATAGTAAAAGTGTTTTAACTGAAATTAAATAAATTATTTTCAAATATATGACTTATTATAACAATACTAGAATAAGAATATAAGAAAATAAAATAATATTAGAATAAAAATAAAATGAGACACTCTAAATTAGTATATTCTTTGATGATAACAAAGATAAAGAATTTTTTTAAAAATATTTTATCTTAAATTATAAAATTGTGGCCACAATCTTAAATTATAAAATGCTATTATATTTGGACGAGGCATAACTTTTGGTCTCTGAAATTTCACGTGTTTGGAATTAGCACGAAGAGAACCGGGTGAGGCGGCGCCGACCAGTCAAAGGCGGGCCCCACCTGTATATTCAAAAGAGAATTTTGGTTTTTGTAATGCCACGCCGTCAATCCATCAGTGGATTGACGGAATATATCCATCAGAAACGTGCGTTTTAAGGTGTATTTTGAAACGTGGTGGCAGGTTTGAGGAATAGAGTGCCACTGCGTGAGCTGCGGTCAATGAAAGGCAAAGGAAAGGGGTGGGTCAATGAAAGAGTTTGGATGCCACCTACTTACCGACAGTAAATCTTGCATTAATATTTGACTTCTGTTCCAATTACCAGACCATGGTGAAGAAATAAAGTTTTCCTTAGGGTTATTTTGTGACTGCAAAATTAACGATTTACACTTCTATTATGACTTAAGATAATTTGTAAATTCTCATCTTTAAGGCTACAATAGAAGACAGTTCATATGTAAATATTATTATTGCCTTTTATGTTTTCTTTTCCAGGCTATTTCATATATATTCAGAGCTACATAAATTATCAGAAACTAGTATGCTTTCTTTTCTGCTCGGAAGAGTGAGTCGGGTGTGCCTTCCCTGGCTGGTGTAGGTTGGGGGAAGGTGTGGCAATTGGAGACATCCGTTTCGGAGGAAATTGTGGTGGTATAGTATGGATGAGTTAGCGCCTTTTGCATCTCACCTTCTGTAGCTGACACTTCGCTTGTATTACTCGTCCTATTGTTGGACGCTTTTTTAGAGGATCGGTCGGTTGATGCTCCCGCTCGGTCAAAAGGAGTTGTTCTTATCGATTCAACTAATCTCCTCTAACTAAAGATATTCGAAAGCTAGACCTAAGAGAAAGGTGTCCATTGTATAAAGGAAAAGAGACCTTAGTTAGTGATAACACGGATGTTAAGTTACTAATCCTTACCAAAGGAAGAGGGAAGCGTCATTCTGATTGAGCTCAACCCAAACAAGTAGAGGAGGCTCTTATGCAGCAGTTGGATACTATTGAATTGTAGGTCATTCATCCTCTCCAAAGCAAAAACAAAAACGAGATCATATTTGTAATCTCCTAGATCGGGAATAAGAGGAAGGTCCGACTCAGTTAGCCAAGATACAAGATTAGACATTTGAATGTAAAAAAGAAATGAAATTTTTATCCCTTATTAGAAAATGTAGTTTCTTAAAGGAAACTATGTCGGGGCGTAATTAAAACAAAAAGATTCCGGATTCGATTTCTTAGAGTAAGAGAAATAATGAAAGTTGCGTGGGGGTTAGGAGGATGCTATATAAGTGAAACAGAATGGTCATTCTGTGCACATGAAGTGTAATGACAATAATAGAAAATAATCTCGAATTGATTTTAATCAATTAAGATTTATTATATTTGACATTATAGTCAAAATCAACATCACAATCAAAATTGACACGAATCAAATAGCAAAAATAATATATCTAAATCTATTATATTTATTACTATGCTTATAATTGTATGTCATATTTAATTTTTTCATTATTGTTTGGATAATTTGTATAAATAAATCTATTGGCTTTAGTACATTACAGATCAAAGAATTATTCTCTATTCTATTTCTTTCCTCTATCTATTAGTGTCTACATGGTATCAGAGTCATCTTCTCTACCTTCCAATTTTTCTCTTCCAAATTTTTGTTACAACAACTACGAGAGTTTCTACATGCTGGTTTGATATCATTGTTTACAGTGCGGCAATCTTGGCAACATCGACGATGGCAACAGCAGCTTCAGCGGTAGCAAATTTTCTTCTCCTTTCATCAACAACTCTTTTCCGTCGACAACATCAACTTCGACAACGTCAATCATAGCAAGACAGAGTTGCTATTTATTCGTTTTATTCATCTCTTCATTTTTTTTCTCTTCTTTGTTTTTTTTCATCTCCGTACTGCTTTCCTTCTCCATACTGTTAAAAAAAAGTCAGAGAGAAAAAAAAAAGGGAAAAAAACTAGAGAGAAAAAAAAACAGAGAAGGAAGAAAAAACAAGTAAAAACAAAATAGAGGGAAAAAACAGAGTGCAAATAAAAAATATCTTCTTTAGATTCCTCTGAGATCCTTGTGCCATCACAAAATATCTCTTTCCGTTTTCATATAGTTCGTTAAACTTTACCATCATAACTATTTATTATGAAAATTATAATTTCTTCCATTACTTTATGTTCATGACTTACTTGGTCATATTGATGGTACTTCATCTCCACTTCAAAAAGATGATGCTATTTGGTTTAAGAAGGATCAATTAGTCTTGACTTGGTTAATTTCATCAATTACTGAGCCTATACTTCCCATGCTCATTGACCTCAACACTTCTCATCAGGTTTAGGGAGCTCTTGATCATTCTTTTGCATCCCATCTCAAGCACGAGTTCTCCAAATTTATCTATAATTACAGTCTGTGCAATGAAGAGATGTCTCTATCAATGACTATATGTAATCAATCAAGACCATTGTCAATAACCTAGCTGCAATTGGACATCCGGTCTTTGATCCAAAATTATTAATGCATATTCTTGCAAGTTTGGGTTCTCAATATGATAGCTTTGTTCCCAGTGTGACAACTCACATAGATCAAGTGACACTCGAAACTCTTCATGGTATGCTATCTTCTCATGAAAGACTTCTATAAATACAATCTCAAAGGATATCAGATTTTCTGTCTTTATTGACACACATGATTAATAAAGCTTCACAACCTGATCAACATAATCAACCTCCTCCCCAATATGGTCATCAAAATCAGATTGGAGATTTCAGAGGTCGAGGTCGAGGTTGAGGTTGAGGTTAAGGTTGAGGTCGAGGTCGAGGTTGAGGTCGAAAACGCTGTCAGATTTTCTTCAACTATAGTCATTATGCTCAAAATTGTTATAAAAGTTATTATTCAAATTTTTGAGGAGGACCTGTATTATCAAATCAACCCCCTCTCTCATCTTGACAATCTAATACTCAATCATCTCATTCTAGAGCATTCTCACTCTTCATCCCTCCTAATGTAACGTCATCGATTCCTAAAACCCTAAGATGACATCCGGATTCTGGAGCGACTCATCATGTTACATCAGAGTATGATATTCTTACAGAAGTTTCTCCTTATCATAGACTTGACATGGTACAAATAGGCAATGACTCAGGTTTGTAAATTGTTCACATTGGAAACACATCCTTTCATTCATGTGGTCGTACTTTTTGCATGCACAACATTCTTCATGTTCCTTATATTATTAAAAATTTACTTTTTGTACGTCAATTTGCTCTTGATAATAATATATTTTTTGAATGTCATCCTCATCTTTGTCTTATGAAGGATTCCACGATTGGAACTATTCTACTCCAAGGGGACACTAAAAATGGTCTTTATCATCTTCAACCCACCTCTCTCAAAAACTTTATTGGAGAATGCATGGATAAATTTTCTTAGCATGCACGTCTTGGTCATCTGTCTCTACATCTTGTTCAAGATATTATTAATCATTTTGTATTATTAACTTTTTTAGTGTCATCATCTCATTTATATAAAGTTTGTATGAAAGTAAAATCTCATAAACTACTTTTTGCATCCTCTACTCGCAACTCTAGTTTTTCTTTGAAAATTATTCACTTTGATGTATGAGGTCCTGCTCCTATTCTTTCTAATCAGGATTTTCTTTACTATGTTATTTTTATTGACAACTTTAGCAAGTTCACTTGGATTTTTTCTATTAAAAGAAAATATGATATCTTTAATATTTTTTATCATTTTCAAAAGCATGTTGAGCATTATTTTGATCATAAAATACTCTCCCTTCATTTTGATTGGGGTGAAGAGTATCAAGCGCTTCATCATCATCTTACTTCCTCTGGCATCCTCCATCGAGTCACTTGTCCCCACACTCCTGAGCAAAATGGATCTGTCGAGAGAAAACATCGTCATGTAGTTGAAACTGCCTTAGCTCTTCTTAATCATACCTCAGTTCCACTTAAATTTGGGATGAAGTTGTCCAAATCGCAATCTACCTTATCAATTGTTTATCCACTGCACTACTTCAAAAAAAGTGTCCCTTGGAGAGACTTTATAATCGTCCTCCATATTACTCTTTCTTCTAAATTTTTGGTTGCACATGTTATCCTTGACTACGACTTTACTCTAAACACAAGTTAAACTCTCGCTCTCAACAATGTATTTTCCTTGGTTATAGTAATTTGCATCATGGGTATCGTTATCTTCATATTTCGACCGGATGAATACATATTTCTTGACATGTTACTTTTAATGAATCTCTTTTCCCATTTGCAGTTGCTACTTCGGATCTTCCTTTAGATAATCAAGGAACCTGTCTAATATCACTGAGTAATATACTAGAATTCTCATAGATTGCTTCATCAAGATATATTGAAAGTACAAGGGGGATGATATCTTGAATCCTACTCTATCTCCATAAATTCTAGTAGATTCAGCAGCTAGTGGTGATCCACTCTCTAGTTTTGATTCCAATATGTCTGATCACTCATCTCCGAGTAGCTCTGATGATGATACTCCTTAGCGAATACTTCCTTTAAGTGATATTTATGCACATGGCAACCAGTTTCCACTCGTTATCCTCTTCCACGTGCTCTTATTACTTTTTCAAATTTTACTGAACCTTCTAGCTTTACACAAGTAGTCAAAGATCTAAATTGGCATGTTGCGATGACTACAAAGTTTGATGTTCTTCTTCGCAATGCAACCTGTAGCTTAGTTCCTCATACTCCATCTATGAATATTGTAGGCTTTAAATGAGTTTATCGAATTAAGTATGGTGCAGATGGATCTATTAAACGTTACAAAGTTTATCTTATTGCTAAAGACTTTAATCAACAATCAGGTATTGACTTTAATGATACTTTTAGTCTACTCATCAAAATTACAACTATCAGATTGCTACTATCTATAGTTGTTAGCTCTAATTGGCTGATACGACAATTAAATGTTTCCAATGCTTTCCTTAATGGACACCTTGAAGAAAATATTTTTATGGAGCAATCATTTGAATTCATCCACCCGCAACTTTCAACACATGTGTGTTAACTTCATAAATCTATATACGGTATTCGGCAAACACCTCGTTCATAGTTTCATCATTTATCTACCTCGTTTTATACTCAGAGATTTTATAACGCAAAGACCGACTCTTCCCTATTCTACAAATGTAATGAGAAATTTTTAATATTTGTTCTGATTTATGTGGATGATATCTTAATAACTAGTAGTGATCAAAACGATATTACTACTTTACTCCATCTTCTTCGTCAAGAGTTTCCTATTCGAGATCTTGGCAATGCTCATTTTTTCCTTGGCATAGAGTTTTTTTTCACATGATAGTTATCTTCTCTCTAGAGCAAATATATTACTGGACTTCTACAATGAGCTAAAATCGATGGTGCATTACTTCGGATATCAAACTTCTGACATATGTTTTTCCAAGAAAGATAAAGTTGAACGTAACATTAATAGGCGGTTAGAAGCATGGCTAACTAGTCGGACCAGTTGATCAGGTGATCAGGTGGAAATAAAACTTGGGTCTAGTCAGTTGGCCACAAACCTCCTTAGACTAGATTCGAAGGGGAAGCTAGTGATACAATATGTTGTGAGTGGACCCGTAAGTAACGTGAAATCAATGGTCAAAATGATGTGACAGTCAAAGTCAAGGTGGGGCGGAGGTTAATTTCATGGTGATGATTTAGAGTATATGCAACTGAATGAGTTACTCTCATTAAGACGCAACTCCTCACTTCGTAGTGCTAAGACATTCAGTATGAAGCCGGTTGGCCCTAGAGTTGACCGGACTTAAGGGCCATAACACTTCATTGCTCAATATCAAGGCGCTCAGAATATAGTCGGCTGGGTCAAAAGTCGATCAAATTTATGGGGTTTAGCCCTCTCATTCTTCAAGCACAAGTCTCTCAGCATACGGTCGATCGGCCTCAGAGCCGGTTAGATTTAAGAGACTAAAGTCCCCATTCTTACAATACAACTCTTAGTATATAGCTGGTCGACCCAAGAGTCGGTCGAACTTCCTGGACGTGGTTCTCCATTTCTTAGCGCCAAGACACTCTGTATACGGTCGGTCGGCCATGGAGCTGGTCGGGCCTTTAGGGCTTAGTTCCCTGACCCATTGCTCATGTACAAGCCTCCTAATATATAGTTGGTTGGCTACTAGGCTGGTCGGACTGCCTCTAGGAGACAACATTATCAGGGGGTCACAACAATCTGTCAGAGAATAACATCTACTCGTCAAGGAATATTCTACCACCAAGGCATATACAGGAGACGAAACCTTTCTCTAAGGATAGTCCTACAATTTTCATTGTCTAGTGTTACTTGACATAGTCTAGCATCAAACATTCTTAGTTGCCTCATTAATACTAGAGTTACAAAAGATGGTTTATGTGCATTAAGTGGAATCTTCCTTGAAGGATGTTTGTACATATTCCATTACTCGCTATATTCTGACACCATACATTCTCTAACACCTCATAATTACGGAGGTTCTGAGGGTCAGTATAAAAAGCGGGTTCTCTCAATTGATCATGTACGTTTTTACATGTTCTACTACACGTTGAAAAACATGCGTGTATCCACTCTATTGTTCATCTTCTTCTCCACTTTTCGCTCAGCTACTGTATTAACTTGAGCTTCGGAGTGCCTATGTCAGAGACCCTTCTCTGGTTCTCGCTCTAATGCTTCTCTTTGCTCTCTTTGCCGTGTACGTAGGAAGGAGTGCAAAGAAGAAGTGTCAGATGTCATCTCTTCTCCATCTCAAAGTCTCCTCCCAGTCAACGACAGAGTTATCTGCCCAGTGCATCATCTCCACCGATTTCCGACAGAATCACTAATATTTAGCTTTCATGAATATAGAATCACCACTTACATTGCACTTCTACTACCATCTTTACCATTTCAGCTGGTGTTCTAGTCTCCTATATATGACAAATTAGCTAGTCTTGAAATAAATACTATGAGAATATATCCATCAAAAAGTTTGTCAATCTCTCCACATATATACATACAAAACTTGCTCTTCTTACTCCCTAATGCAAGGTTTTACAATTGAAGGCAAATTCCTTAATGGGGCGACAATGGTGCCTGATAGAGGGCTTTGGCTAAGCCATCCTAGGTATGTACATTGCCGAGGAACAAGGGAGGAACCTGTCCAGAATAGTCGAGAAGAAGTCGTCGAAGGTATCATCCATAGGCATGCCAACCACTGAAACCGTATGTACGTTTATTACAACTGACAGGTACTGCATGCCTACATATACTAATGGGTCAGACGTTGACGAGTTGTTGGCGGGTTGATGGTGGATTATTGGTGAAAGTAGATCCAAATGGCGTATGAATGGCTTGTTGGTCCAGTGAAGGTAGGAATTGAATGGCTTGGTGGGCTCCATGAATTGATGGTGAGTAGCAGCTGCTGGGAGCCATTAAGGGAAAGCCCAGACGCAGAAGAGAAATGAAAAGAGAAGGCGGCTAGCTATGCAGTTGATGATAAAGTACCCCTAGAGTTTATAGGCTGCCTTTGGAGGAAGCCAATCATGTTCTTTTACACCTACAGATCATGGATAACTCTACTTGTATTTCCCCTGAAACAAGATATCAAAGCCTTAGGTTTCTCAGTTTTACCATTGAGGTTATGTGGTAATGCAACTAATAATCTCCTACTCCTAGACCCTCTTCTTCTACTTACTCCATGGAGAACTGTACACCCACCACCATTGTTCCACCCTGTTGATTTAGCCATAACGGTATGCACATCATAGTTGCACACCACATAACAATATTCAGAGTCTCGCAGTAGAAGAACACTTGCAATGGTTCTACTTAGTCGAAGTGTTGGCTCCCTACCTCTCCATCAAAGGGTTTAAGTTATTAGATAGGAGTGTTAAGTGTGCAAGTTGCACAGGTTGATTGAAAGATTAAGATATAATTCATGTTGATTAGAAACTTAGAAGAATAATTCATTTGATCAAATGGATAATTGGTTCGATGGCTTGAAGGCCCAGAGTGAGAGCAACTCAAGAGCATGATATATAACTTGAAGTTGAGGTTTTTTTAACCTGGAGTTTATTATACTAGAGACCATGATATATAAATTAAACTCTAAACTTTCTTTAACTATTGTTTGCTTAATCATTAATTAAGAAAAATTAACACATCTATTTTTTTTATTTAAAAAAGATGCCATGAGTGATAAGTAAAGGCCTTTTTGATGGAATTAGATTGAACAAGTGACTTATAAAGCTAAAAATATAATTTTTAAGTTTACTAAATTAACAAAAGAAGGCCATATATTCAAACGTGTGGTTTCCTAACTTTCAAGAGCTTGGAGATCTTTCAATCACAAAGTAATATATGATATATATGAGGAACTCTCCATCAGCTTTTGGTGGATCAATAATCATTGTTTGGCTGCAAATAATATGCTTAGTGATTCAAGTCATCCACATTCTTGAAATGGGCAATGAACCTTCCTCTTTTGGCTTCCACGCCAATTCATGCTCCACTTTCTGTCATTGTTAAGAAACACAATTGTACTCTGAATTCTTTTCTTGTCAAAACCCAGTAATTATGAAGTACTTTTTGCCACTCTTGGTTAGGTTACAGAAATCTATGAGCAAAGTACCATGGTACTGATGCTTATCTAGAGCAAATTGAGAAGATAAAAGCAGGCCACTTAATAATCAATCAGTTTGCTCAAAATCCTGGTTTCTCATTTTCTGAATTTAGTAATAACCATGAAAAACACACTTGAATGAAATTGTATGTGGTCATTTAACTAACCCCTACGACACTGCTTTTTTTCCTTTCTTTTCTGTAAATAATAATAACATTACTTTCATTGCTAGCAGCAGAAGAATAAAAAAAAAAGAAACAAAAAGAGAGCTCAAAGGGACACAGTTTGTTTCTCATGACCAAAGCTTTCTCTCCAATTTTTATGCTATACCATCTTTAATTTTACTACTCCAAGACATTCTGATTCAAAGATCGACATGAATTAACTCCTGTTAGTTTTGAAGCAAATAAATATTTATCTATAAATAACATGTTCACTTGGACATTAATTATCTAATCTGAAGAAAACACTTTTTGTTTACTAAGTTTTGATTATTATTATCCTTAGCAACACTGGGGAATATGACAGTAAGCACAATTACATCGATCTTTAATTAGTTCTTCGGCTTTAAAATTATTGTACAGTTTCACTTTCTAACTAGCACAATATCAATATGAGTCCTCAGAAATGAATTCTGAATTAATAATAAAGTAGCTGTGATCTATGGTTTAGGTAACTTGTGATGGACAACATGGATTGATCAAAAGCAAGCTAGGGCATTGAAGAAGGGAAGTGTGAAACCTGGAAATCTCTGACATCAAAGTCTTTGGGTACCCTAAACAAGAAAGGTGCTCAAGTAAAGGCATTACACATACCATGTGCATGCAGCACCAATATTTAAGAAGAATTGCAACTCTCTGTCTGTTCCTATCTGGGTTGAGGTTTCAGCTGTCCATTCCACATTTTGCCTCTTGAGGCAAAACCCTAATTTCCTAGGCATCATGTGTTTACAAAAAATGGAAACAATGGCAGAACAAGGAAGGGCCACCAGGTCAGAGGCAGTTAACAGTCCACAACAAGGTCCACTTAATAACAACTTACATAAACTATATGCAAAAGAAATCAATTAGTTTTACTTAGAATCAGGATTTTACTTAGTTAATTGCTGTGCATATACATAAAGGCCAAAGCTCATAACATGGCGGATTAGAGTTAACATAAGAAAGAAAACATATGAATTGTTAGCTTAGTTTGATGAACAAAACTAGTAAAGTCATGTAGAAATTAAAGACTTAGCTATATATATTTAGTGCCTTTCCTTCCCTACCGCTCGTCTCATTCTTCAACAAGTCTGAGTTGCAGGTAGGCTCAAAAAGCCAGCTCTCTTCTTCTTTCTTTCTTTATACTACATCCTCCTCGATTCTTGTTCTATATATCAACTTTATTTCAAGAGAAAGTTGTCTTGTGATGCTTCTAACAAATTTTCTACTTCTGCTGGCAGTAATTACAGCAAGTAATCTTCTACAAATATAAGGCCGGATCCTTGATCGGCTTGTTTTTCTAGGTCATTACTTTTTTCTCCCTCTATTTGATCGATATCTTTTAGTCATAATCAGCTTCTATGATCTCAAACTTGGAACTTTATACTATAAAAAAAAGGTGGACTGGCTGACTTTAAATGGGTTGATTTTTTCTTCTTCTTCCTTTTCCTTCAGAGAATTGGATCAATCAACATGGGTCGTGGGAAGATAGAAATCAAGAGGATCGAGAACCCGACCAACCGCCAAGTTACCTTCTCGAAGAGGCGAGGAGGGCTGCTAAAGAAGGCCAATGAGCTCGCGATACTATGCGATGCACATGTAGGACTTGTGATCTTCTCCAACACAGGCAAGATGTTTGAGTACTGCAGCCCACACTTGAGGTATTGACATATGACTATCTTGTTCTTGGATTATATATGAAACGATTTCTTCGTTATCTTGGTGAAAAATCCCAAATTCTTTTCATAATTAATTGCAGTCTTTATCTACAATATCTTTCAATTTATGTAAGATGGTGATTTGATATGCAATGATTACTTTTTTATCTGCCTTTGCCATTGATGGCCACCAACTAGCTAAAGGTGAATTTGGCATGATTAGGGGTTTCTTGATCTGATCTCTTACATGAGCAGATGTTTGTCTTTCTATACAGACCTTCATTCAATAGTCATGTTTGGAAAAAAAATAATCTGTAAACTAATGTTAAAGGTTTTTTTTTTCAATAATTTTCTTAGTTCTCCCTTGAGTTAACCAAAAATTAATGTTGCCATCAGTTGGCCTGTAATTAAATCCTCCTGCTCATTTGGAGCTGAGTTAATTGATCATGTCTAAATTTCAGTCTTTTCTTAACGAAATGCTATGAGAATTTAAGTTGTTATATATCATCATTACCAAGAACATGTTTGATCAAGACTAACATTCCTCTTACTTTTCTTTTTTTCTTCTTTAATTTAATGTGATCTAGAAGAGCTTAAGAAGTCAATAAGTGTTATATATTAATCTAAAGACTTTTTTCACCATAAACAGAATACTTAACAAATTAAAATCAGTGATTTGTAGAGAATGAAATTTGACACAACTATATATAAAGATATTGACTCAACGTAAGTCATAATATATCAGCAGAAGAGATTAAAGACGAGTTTACATCAACCTTAAATTTTTACAAATTAAAACACAAAATTGATTAATGAACTAAATCATATGACAATTTACTCTTAATCAGGAGCCATTGAAATAGGCAAGTGCATATATGGTTTGCTTAGTACTCTAATTCATACATAATAATATTCATTTTTTTTCTTTTGCAGCATGAGGCAACTCATAGATAGGTATCAAAGAACCACTAACACTGGTTTTGAGGAGACCAACAACCAACAGGTATTATCTTGATTTCTTAAAATATCACTTAGTTTTATTGTAGGTTGTGAAAAATACCAAATTAATTGTTTATAATTTTCACTGTATTAGCATATGATTTTTGAGATATCCCGGATGAGAGATGAAAACCGCAAGCTTCAGGACAGCATGAGGCAGTTCATTGGGGAAGACTTGGCTTCCATGACTTTGAATGAGCTGAATCAACTGGAAGAGCAGCTTGAGTTCTCTGCCAACAAAGTTCGAGCAAGAAAGGTAGCATTAACAGATTAATGTTCATTAGCATAATAAACATACTTAGACTACTATATATATATAGAAAATGTTTTGAAATTTTAGATACAAGAACTAAAGCAAGTACAACTAAATGTAACTTGCAAAGATATATAAGTATGTAAGTGTGTATAGTTCATGGAAACTGGTACTCTCTCTATTTGCAGCATCATTTGCTGGATCAACAACTGGAAAATCTGCGCCGAAAGGTACGATAATTCAATCAAGCTAGCAATACTCGACTTCTTCTTCTAATATTGATCAACTACTGCATGTGTGTTTGCTGCAATAGGAACACATTTTAGAAGATGAGCATCAACACCTTTGCCGCATGGTAACTTATAATCGATCGATGCATATAATTCTCTGATTTAGTTATTTTGTTGCT
Organism: Zingiber officinale; assembly: GCF_018446385.1. Classification (NCBI taxonomy): domain Eukaryota; kingdom Viridiplantae; phylum Streptophyta; class Magnoliopsida; order Zingiberales; family Zingiberaceae; genus Zingiber; species Zingiber officinale. The sequence continues at coordinate 141,144,659 of NC_055994.1, forward strand.
GACTTAATTAATAATGTATATATATAAATATATTCAGATAGCAGAGCATCAGATGGCCATAGAACAGCAAGCACAGCAGGTGGAGGTGATGGAGCACAAGGTGGGGGATGTGCCGATGCTCGAACACTTCGGCCACTTCTACGCCGAGGAGACATCGAGGAACTTGCTGCAGCTCTCGCCGCAGCTTCATGAGTTCCGGCTGCAGCCGACCCAACCCAACCTGCAGGATGCCGCCTTCCAAGCCGGCCACGGCCTCCAGCTTTGGTACATGATCTATCTATAAACTAGCTAATTAATTAGGGTTCTATATATGTACTGTGTGGAGTTTGATGATTAGAATATTGCACTTGGTTTCTAGGTTTTGACATCTTGCATCGGCTTATTGAACAGATGGATCGATCCTGGGGAGATGCCGAGGAGGGGAGTGATGAATGATCGATATATGGTGGGTAATTAAGTACTTAATTATAGTTTGTCATAAAATTTAGTTTCTGTGCGTGGTTAATTAGTTTGGTGAGATTAAGTGTGTGAACATATGTATTGTTTAAGTTAGAACGTGTATGGATCAACTTTGGGACATGTACGCTGCACTGTGTGTTCTGGCCTTTCTCTCCAGTAGGAGCCAGTGGTTTTAAGTTTAATAATTAAATCTTAGAGCCAATTTAATTTAATTTTATATATTCAATTTCGCATGCATGATTATATATGATTTATTATCTTTTGTGCACTTAATTATAATTAAATTAAGATTTTTTGTCAATTAAGATACATAACCTCAAAGAATATTTTTACTAAAGATATATAATTCCCAATTCATTTGGAGTTTCACAAGTAGGTATAGCTTTAGTCTTTAGAGAAGCTTCCAATCTGTGGGGCCACCGTTGATATTAATTTATTATTATCCATGTAGGATTCACACAAAATTCTGCATTAGCAAATAATTATGAAATATTTTTCATATATATCTCCTAAAAGAGATGTGGTGTGAAAAATTCAATGGTAAAAAAGTGGATGATAATTTTTTTTGTATTTTCACCTTATATATATATATATAATAATAATAATAATAATAATTAAAACCTATTTTTAAAATGGAAAATAAAATTTCTATATTGATAGATTCTCTAAAACCCCCATATATGTAATTTATTTTATACAAAACAACAAATATATATATTTAAATTGCTAAAGAAATCTAAAAAATAATGATAAATCATTACAATAAAATCTTGCCTTCAGCACTTCTCCTCGTGTTGGACCATTCATAGAAAACAGAGATTATTTATCATTGAGGATTTAGTTATGACTCCCTCTCTTATCTCAATATATATTATGTTGGAAGGTAATTTATTCAAAAGTAATTAATGTTTTCTTTTAAAATACACGAATGTATCTATCTTAACTTGACCCCTATTCTTATAGTAATAGAAAAAGAATAAATCCATTAAGTTTTGTGACAACTTATCCTCGAGAAAGTTTAAACTATTTTCATGATCAAACTCCCAAAATAAGTTCTATAGATCCAATATTAGAGTTCACTTCTCGTTCAGTCCCATAATCTCTAATATATGCTAATGTACGCTAATACAATAGTTGTTAAATATGCTAAAACTGAATCAAAAATTGAACATATCATAAATAAAAGAGAAAAATTACAAACGTCAATCGTCAACTTAATATCCGATTACTCCCTAAATTAGAATTCAGGAGAGACTACTCTATCATGATGGAAAAATAAATCATTGACATCAAAGAAAATATTCTACAATGAAAAATTAAAAATAAAAAATGTAGAAAGAATTCAGTTGTAAATGTCATCGACGTCTCTAGATGATCTCTAAGTGATCTTTGGTAGTTGAAATCTCTAGACTTCTTAGATCTCTTTTAGGGTCTCATGTCTCGAGAAACCGTTCATGCCTATAAATGACACCCTTTGGTTGCTTTTATGTAGACATAAAAAATATAAGGGGTGGCACCGCAAGTGAAACCCTAATGATTCACGATTGTCCACAGGTAAACTGTGAATCATGCTGGAAGGCTTCCTGGCCAAACTTAGAATGAATCACGGTAGTGGCAGGTTCCCTAGTCTAGCCATGGTTCTTGTTGAATGTTCCAAGCGACACTGATGACAAATCTGACTCCTAGATGATCCATGACCGTGCTAGGTGCCACAAAGCATGCTGTGGATCCTCCTGCAATACTGCTCCATTAGTTTTTTTTGTCTCCAAATACATTCCAATGTCAAAATCTTCCTGTCGGCATAAATCACAAAGAATAGTAATCTGAACTAAAAAAGATAGATGTAAAAACTAAAATTTTACTTAAATTATGCTTATGTAATGCAGTAATATGCTAAATAAGAATGATAAGATATGCATGATTTACACATAGAAGTCTAATAAACAATTAACAAGATGAAAAGATGAAATAGATTAAGCCAATAGTGATGGATTATTATTATTATTGAAGGCCTCAATTTTAAAAAATATCTTAATTTTTGAATGTGTTAAACCACCTTCATCTTCTTCTTCTTTTTATTTTATGTATTTGGAAATGTAATTATTTTATCGGTAAGATTTATGTATGTGGATCCTTGTCCGTTCAGCAAAACCCGATCCGTGGCATGCCTGTTTTGGATCCTCATTTGCTACTTCTAATCCGATTAACATGGGTCGGGCTGTCGATATCGGAAAAAATCCGCGCCGCTTCCACCCCTGCCCTCTTCGACGGGTCGGAGATGGTGAACGACACGGGCAGCGAGGAGAAGTCGCGTAGGCTGCATCGGAGGCGCTCGCTGTCTCCATCTCCTTTGCCTTCTGATTCGCGAGGTCGGCACCAGAGAAATCTATGAACTTTTTTCTGTTGATTTCTTTCCTGTTACTATATTTTGGTTTGGTTGTTTGTTTTTTTTTTTTTTTCTGATCCAGATGGGGAAGAGCGGAGCAGAAAGCATCGGAAGAGAGACGGGCAGGAAAGGAAGATCCGGAAGGACGAGAGTAGTAGCAAGGAGAAGAAGCGTGATAAGTCCCATAAGCATTCCAGGAGCGGGGACGGGAAAGGTTAGGGTTTGAATTTCTATTGATATTGAGGTTCATATTCAAATTTCTCGAGGGTAAGTATTTCGATTTCCCATTATGACTGAGTAAATTTTCGTGTTTGGTGCTAGCAATTTGGTTATTTGAAGAGGCTGGACAATTTAGTGCCTTTTTTCTCTGTAGATAATCTTGTGTTGGAGTAAGCGTAAGTTAGTTTTTTTTTCTACTTTGCCTCTCTTTCTTTTGACAGGTAAGAAATCAAAGGAGAAGCATAAGAGAAGCAAAAAGGATTCAGATTCAGTGAGTTCCCTTTCTATTTAAATAGTTACGTTGCTTGCTTCGTTTATAGCAATGCAATTTTTCTCGCCATATGATCCAGTACACCTTTAATTTTGTAAGGTGTGGTTATAACTTGGGACATTCTGGAACTTCATCATAATGATCTGGGACTTGTTATCCATTTTTCCCCCGAAAGGTTACTTGTTATGTCATATTGTTTTATGGAATCCATATTTGAAATGCCTATGCAAGCTGCTGTTTCTAGGTGACAAATTCTTTGCATTTGATATTGTTTTTGGTTGATAGCTCCATCCGATTAAATTACTCCAATACATTTAATTTTTAATTATCTTTCATTCCTGTTAATGCCAACCTCACCTAGTGGGATAAGGCTTGGTTGTTGTTGTCTCATTCTTGTTAATGTGTCACTTCCCCAAAACAAAGAAATGCATGTTTGGACAGATGATACACGTGTTTGATTTAAGGTAATGTCACTTAAGGTGGGCATTTGATACACAAAATGATTGATCAAGAACTTATTTACATAGTTTATATACGGAATGATTATGATGATCTTCTTAGTTTATTCACTATCATCAAGCCATCAAGCTATGTTGTCGTAACCGTGCAAGACTATATCATTAAAACTATTTAAATTTAATTGCATTTATATTCACTAGATTATTGTTTTCTGAGATTAAGCATCCACTTCTTGCACTTTGCCTTTTTTTTAATAAGTCTGTCATATAGGACTTTCTTTCTTGCATATTGGTATACTTGTTTTCCTTAAGTCAGGATTAAGTCCCTCTAGTTATCAGTATAAACAAAAAAAAAACACTTTTTCATGGTATTTAGCACAAAAAGACTACATATTCAGTAGATGCCTATCTCCAAGGTAGAAAGCAGGATGTTTATAAATGAGCACATTGATCTTGATACTGCCAAGAATGTCCATTCGGTGGCAAAAGGTCATACGCTGACCCCGGGCTCCCCCACACGACTGGTCCACAGTTATTTGTAGAGAGATAAATCACGGGTGACTTCTTTTGCCTTTTGAACAGTGGTCATTGCATGAGGGAGGGCAGGGACCTGACAAGTATTTCGCTGTCAGAAATTGACCTCTAGACCTCTTGGTGGCAATGCCCCATGCAATGACCATCTGCCCGTCCCATAGGGACAAGAAGAATGTCCATTCGGGATGTTGCTTTACGATGTTCTGTTTTCTGAACATCTCCAGTTATATAAGGCTTCAATTTACTGCCAAATTATCTATTCAATGGTAACAATATCAAAATTTTACCATTAAATAATACATAGATCCTTGGCGGTAGTCAGAGATTTTCTGTTGCCGTGGTTAACAATCCAGTTATCACCAACTCTGTCACATAATTCAACTAGTTTGTAACCCCATACCCAATGAATGTATAGCAAGTTTTTTTATTTTTTGACTGGAGTGCTACCGATTACAATCATTTTCTATTGCTAGTGACTTGCCAACACGATGCTACCCCATATTCTTCTGATATGATTATGATTAGTCAAATCCCTTCTCTATCATAGTAATTTTACATCTTTTGTCTTCTATTTCATATTCTTTTGCTTTGTGCCTCAACTTTATCAGCTAGAAGCATATTGTCTCTGAAGTTCCTGAGGCTGAGTGGCAGAGAAGAATGTGTTGATTTACTGCATCACAATGTACCATTGATATGTTACTACTAGATGAATGATCATTTTTGGTAGATGATTAGGCCAAACAAGTTATTTGATTAGTTCTCTCATTCTAGGAGATTGTGACAATTGGTATTCCTAATCTTTGACATAGTGGAGTATTGAAAAGGGTTATATATCTGATGACAAAGCCATTGTTGGGCTTGACATGTGACAAGGATGCAAACCTTGAGTAGAAGAAATTGTGATAGTCCAATTTTGTCCTGTATGATGAGTTGTGGACTAATGAAGTTGGATAAATTTAGTTGGGTTAGCTACTATAACTTAGGCTTAAACATCATGGGCCAATGGTGGGTCTGACAAGCTAATAGATAGATCCTCTCATCTATGTGAGCCATAACATGATACAACAGGATCTTTAGCTAGATTATTTTACTATGTTGAACCTTCATTTTTGGTATAAAAATCATGTGATTTGGTTCGTGTATGACATATGGACTATGAAAGGTTTCTGTTCTTTCATGAAATTGATTATGAAATTCTTATCTGATGGAATCTTTAAACTAAAATGTGAATTCCATATGATTACATAAAAATATAATGTGGGCATTTATAAGCAGAACTGCTGATTGCTGATTACTTTTCCCCAGAATAATTATTTGGAATTATAATCTTACATGTCCTTAAATTCAAGGAACACTTCCTTCTCTTCTAAATAATTTATTTTCCCTTGTGCAAGTAAAGTTTGAAGAGCTCTCCAAGGATGACTACTTTTCAAAAAGCAACGAGTTTGCGACCTGGTTGAAGGAAAAGCGAGGGATCTATTTCTCTGACCTGACATCTGATAAAGCTAGAGAGATTTTCATTTCTTTCGTGAAGGAATGGAATAAGGGAAAGCTACAGCCACAATACTACAAAGGCATTTCTACTGGACCTCGAACAGCTCATAACTGGAAAATTAAACTTGATGAATAGGTCTAGGGAACCGAGTGTTTTGAAGGTTCAAATTGCCTACTACTGCTTTCTTAGCTAAATCAAGTTTGTTTAGTTTGTAACCAAGCACATCTATTTTAGCAGATGCATATTTTGTACTGAGGAGGTTTGTTCTCAAGATCATTGATATCGTAGATGTGTAAAATTCAAGTAGAACTTTCAACTTTCCATATATTTTAGAATAGATCATTGATATCGTAGATGCGTAAAATTCAAGTAGAACTTTCAACTTTCCATATGTTTTAGAATAGATCATTGATATAGTAGGATTGTCCCCAACACACAGGAGACAATCAACTTCTTGCAACACAAGTCAAACAAGAACTTCAATGTGCAGAAAAGGATGTAGAGAAGAGTTGTGTTCTCAGAAGCACATATCAAGAAGGCAGCAGCAGCAGAGTCCAGCACAGCTACAAACAGCAAGAAAAGAAGGCATAAGATGACACAATGGCTTAATCACAAGCATTTAGTAGCTGAAGAGAATCACTGGAGTTTCATTGATAGTTAACGATAATTAAGTCAAAAACTACCATCCTCTCCAGAAGCCATCCCCTCGGCTTTGCGTCTCTACTGGAGCATCACCCTTGGATGGATAACCTGGCTGAGGCTGAAGCTGAGGTGGTGCATACGGCTGAAGGTAAGCCTGCCCTGGCGGCGGCAGTGGTGGTGCTGCTGCTTGTGGCTGACCGTAGTGGCTCATTCTTGGAATCCAGATACGAACCAGAAAGAAAGCACAAGTGAGGACAGAAAAGAATGCTATGGATCTGTAATTTATAGACGAGGATTGCTTGGTGCCGAGGGAATTGAAACCGGTGACAGTGGTCAGTGGGTGAGAAAACTTAATGGAGCTCTGTCGCCTTGCCGGCGTCGGAAGCGCAGGAAACATGGCCGTAGCTTTGTAGCCGCTTAGCCTTCAACTGCTCCACTAAGTAGGTGAAAAATCTAGTTTCGGAGGTGGAGTTAAGTAATCGTTAGTTATATCTCAGTTTTGCCGATGTTGTATCTTAATTAACGTTATCCCATGGTGTAGTGCAGGCCGTGAATATATGATTTCTTAATTTGAGGAACTGATGATTTATATTATTATTGTGGTAAAAGGTGAATACTGAATACGCTCGCCCCTAGCGTCTCTGTCAGCCCGTCCCAAGACTAACACGGAGGAGGTAAATCACGGACGACTACTAACCTTTGAATGATTTATATCATCATGTACGTAACTCCTGTATATTTATATTTATCTCCTTTCATATTTATAGATTGACATTACTAAGACCGTTAAAATAATAGATCCATCTTTAATTAAGTAATGTTTAAAATGTTAACATAAGGACTAATTTTATAAATTTAAATAATTTAAATTTATTTAAGACATAGTCAGTCATAAGACTATTATACTACAGTCTTCATATTTTAAAACCAAGTCATCCTTCACAAATCATCTTTAAATAAAAAAAGTATCTCTCTAGGTTAAGGATGAAGTTCACATTGAAAATTACATAAATTAAATCATCAAAGAAGTCATTAAATTGTGTTGGATATTGTAGTACTAACCAATTTTAATTTTGACTTTTGTATGGGATCAATCTTTTTAAATATTGCATCCCAATTATTCTTCTTTTAATTATATTGATTAATATCAATGTTTTTTTTTAAGAATTACTATTCTATTTAGTTTCTCACCAACACTTCGCACATCTCTCATTCCGTTCGTCGGAGCTTTTCCTCCATAAATCAATTTTTTCAGCAAAAAATTTATAAATGGAGTGGAAGTTTCGTAAATTGAGGGTTTTTTTTAAAATGAAGTAAAAATTCTAAGACCATCGCCGTCTGTGGGAATCGAACCCACGACCACGTGGTTAAAAGCCACGCGCTCTACCAGCTGAGCTAAGACGGCTTACAACATTTTATCAACATAATATATATGTATTTATAAATAAAACTAACCGTTGTGGTCCACCCAATCTTACGTGAATAATTGACCTTAGTGCTCTCGATTCACCTAGTTTGACCAACCAGATATGTTAGATCAAACTATTTCGTCTAACTTGATTGACCTGACCCATAAGTTTGTTCGACCCAATCGGTCCACTCCTCCTAATCCATTTGCACAGTAGATAGTTCCCTCAACCTGACCAACTCGATCTAACTAACTAATCAACCTTATATCATCGATAAAAAAAACCTACGTAAATTAAATAGTTCTCCTGTCAATGAAACTCTCTTTTAGGTGATAATCTTCACTCGGGAGCTATTAGGTCATGTGATTTGAAAAAGAGATAAATCTTGGAGGCTTCGCGTGATGCCGGAGGATTTAAATAAATTTTATTATTATTTTAGAATTAATTTTATAAATGATATTTTAGGATTTTGAGACGGTTTGAGATATTTTAGATTCCTAGTATGCTTAGATTTTTTTTCTTGAATTTTTTAAATTTATGTTAAGATTTTTCTTTCCTGTGGGATTTTTTAAAATTTATTCTAAGATTTTTTTTCTTCTATTTATTTATTTTTCTTTTACATCTGAGTATTTTAGATCTATATAAAGATTTATTTAGTTGATATTTATGGAGAAGATTTTCGGTTTAATAATATTTTCGGTAGTGCCGTTATTTTTCTATTTCCTAGTATTCCTCTTCAAATCAATAAATTATAAAAATTATTATGATATTCGCATGCAAATTAATAACTTCAATTACCCGCGGGATAATTACTATCATGTTAGCGTCAATTGATATCAGAGCAGTTGCAACGCCCCATGCAATAATCATCTGCCCTTCTCGTGGGGACGGTATCAGAACTCTTTGGATCACATGGATGGTCATCGTAGTCATGATCGTGGTTGTGACATGTAACTTCCGGTTAAGGAAGCCTCACACCGTGGTCATAGCATCCAAGATAAGATTTAAGATCTATAGAAACAAGTTGCAAAGTTATCTCATCATATAGTAGCGCAAGATATTAAAGATCGTAAGTTCCGTTATCTTAAGTCTGATTCCATTCTCAAAAAATCCCTAATTTCCAATTGAGGAGAGAAGTCCAAGTGCAAGTTTGGTATCGAGGGATACGAGATCACTCCGCCACCTACAACTTAGAGAGAACATCGACCCCGCAATGTCTCTATGTCCCCCCTTCCTTCGCGGTGGCGGAGACAACCATGAGGATGCATACCTTGACAACATTGAGTATGACTAATCCTATTCTTCTAATCGTCCGATCACATGAGGTAGCAAAGACAACGACAAGATCGAAATATTTGGTGATCCAGCTTATGATGATGATGAGGTGGATGAAGTTGTCGATGAAGTTGATGATGGCGTGTTGTAGGTTTCTGATCCGGCAGTAAGAATAGGGGACCCACAGATAGGGTCCCGTCCGAGCGGAACCCGAGATTACCCAGCCAAAGGTTTGGGTTTCCGACGCCAAAGCAGGAGAACTGGAGCCGAGTGACCGAGCGGAAGTGTCCGCTCGGCCGAGGACAGAATGGCCGAGCGGAGGTGTCCGCTCGGCCGGAATCGTGGCAAGGGAACAGTGGTTAGCCGAGCGGCCTATTCGCTCGGCTCGGGATATGGTATGTTAGCAAAGGTATGATGATTAGACTGTACGCAAGATGTCACTATTAAAGGTCCCACCATCACGTCATGGAAAGGTTGATACAGTAGTGATATGGCCTTATGGATGCCCTTCTGACAGGCCCACACCTACGCATGGTCGAGAGCAGGTGATTGTATCAACAGTATGGTCTTATGGATGCCCTTCTGACAGGCCCACACCTGGGCATGGTCGAAAGCAGATGATTGCTTCGATTGGTGTGCCCAGGCTCCTTTGAAAGGTCTATATAAGGCCTCCACTTCTTCAACCGAAGGTACGCTAGTCTTCATCTTGCAGCCACTTTCTTCATCTATTCCCTCGCCTGACTTGATCGTCGGAGGGCCGTCGCCGGGACACCCCCCCCGGCTCGGTTTTGTTACAGGTTCGCCGGAGCACTCGAGGATCCAGCAGGGAGCGCCACATCCCCAGCGTTCGTTGACCCCTGGTTCGGACATGATTAATTTGGCGCCGTCTGTGGGAACGCTCCTGCATCCGAACGGGAACAATGGACGAGGCTGGACGATAACACACGGTGACACTTTCCACGGAAGAACTCGACGCTCTGGTCGATATAAGGGCCGCCAAACTTGTGGAGCAAAAACAGAAAGCAGCAGCCGAGCGGCCGGAGCAACAAGCAACGTCTGCGTCGGGTGGCCGAGCGGAAGCACCTCCAGCCACCGTCGCATTCCATCGAGCCTTATTTCGCACCCCTGAAGCCGTACCAGCTCGAAGAGATAGAGGATCTTCTTCAGACGAGATGCCTAGGTGAGATGACAGAAAGGGGAAAGCCCCCCGAGCGGACTCATCTCCCGAGCGGATCAATCGTCAATTTTCGGAGGCTATTCTACGAGACCCCCTACCCAAGCATTACGTGTCTCCGACGATCGGTGAGTACAATGGAACAACAGACCCGGATGATCATCTGGGTAAGTTTGATAACACAGCTACGCTCCATCAATACACAGATGGAGTAAAATGCCGAGTTTTTCTTACCACTCTCTCGGGATCGGCTCAACGGTGGTTTCGGAGGCTGCCGGACGGATCTATCACCAGCTTCAAAGACTTCCGAACGGCTTTCCTCCACCACTTTGCAAGCAGTCGGCGATATCAAAAAACTAGCGTTAGTCTGTTCGCTATCAAGCAAGAAGCCCGTGAATCGCTCCGAGCTTATATCCAGCGATTCAACCAAGTGGCGATGGATATTCCAACGGCCACATCGGAGACCATGATGAATGCCTTCACACAAGGCCTAGTGGATGGGGACTTCTTCCGGTCGCTCATCCGAAAGCCGCCCCGAGATTATGATCACATGCTACAATGAGCCAACGAATACATAAACGTGGAAGAAGCGCAAGCCGCCCGAAAAAAGGAAACTCCAACCGAGCGGGCACCTATTCATGCCGAACGGAAACAGCACGCCGCTCATCAGCCGCCCAGAGGACCGAGGGCCGAAGCAATCCGATCCCCCCACGCCAGATCACACGTACAAGAGGTGGCTGCCGCTCGGCCCAAGCCAAAGAAGAGATGGACCCCTATGTTCTGCTCCTTCCACCGGACGGATATGCACAACACGAGGGATTGTCGAAATCTTCCCTTCGTGGCTAATCCCGTTCCCAGGAATGCCGAACGACGGTCTCCTCCCATCGACAGGAGACAAAGGACCCATGAAGCCGACCGGACCCGCGCCGAGAGGCGACATCAACAGACGCCCGATCGGCACCGATCTCCGAGACAGGAGAATCGTCGGGCGTCCAGAGAACGGTCCCGACCGTCCACTCGGGAAGAGGAAAACAGGAGCAATACTTCCCGGGGCGAGATCAACGTTATTGCTGGTGGGCCGACCGGAGGAGACTCCAACCGAGCCAGAAAGGCGGGCGTCCGGCAGCTCCAGATCCACGCAGTCGGTTGCAGCCAAGAGCGGGCAAGTGGACCGGAAATCACTTTCGGGCCCGGGGACTTAGAAGGAGTTGAAGTGCCCCACGACGACGCTCTGCTCATTAAAGCGGTAATAGCAAATTACACTATTCACCGCATATTTGTTGACACAGGGAGTTCGGTCAACATCATATTCAAGAAGGCGTTTGACCAGCTGCAAATTGATCGAGCCGAGCTGCTTCCCATGACAACCCCGCTCTACGGGTTTACGGGTAACGAAGTTCAGCCGGTCGGACAGATCCGGCTGGCTACCTCGCTGGGAGAGGAGCCGCTCAGGAGGACCAGGACAATAAATTTCGTGGTGGTCGACTCTCCCTCGTCCTACAACGTCATTTTGGGACGACCGGCGCTCGGCGAATTCCGAGCGGTCGTCTCAACCTTCCACCAGAAGATGAAGTTCCCCGTCGAAGACAAGGTGGGAGAAGTACGGGGAGATCAGTTAGCAGCTCGGCGATGCTACATCGAGATGGTCCGAGCAGAATCCAACTCCGCTCGGAAGGCGCCTCGAATCGAGGTAAATGCCATCACCGAAAAGCCACCCTCTTTAATTTATGAAGAAAAAGAGGAAGTGCAGATTCACCCGACCCGATCGGAGGCCACGACTTTTGTTGCCTCTGATCTGGAGGAGAAGCAGAAGGAGGAGCTGATCCAATGCCTCCGACGAAATCATGATGTATTCGTCTGGTCGACACATGAGTTGCCCGGAATTTCGCCGAGCATAGCGCAACATGAGTTGCATGTCCGACCGGACGCTCGGCCGATAAAGCAGAGAAAAAGAGATTTCAGTGCCGAGCAGAACTCCATCATCCGGGCGGAGGTCGAGAAGCTTCTGGAAGCCGGCCATATACGAGAAGTACAGTTTCCGAGTTGGTTGGCTAACGTAGTATTAGTCTCCAAGCCGGGCGGCAAGTGGAGAGTCTGCATTGATTTTCGGGACTTGAACAAAGCATGCCCCAAGGACTTTTATCCTCTGCCCCGGATAGATCAGCTGGTGGACTCTACGGCCGGCTGCGAATTAATTTGTATGCTCGACGCCTACCAAGGCTATCATCAAGTGCCGCTCGCCCGGGAAGATCAAGAAAAAGTAAGCTTCGTAACGGCCGACGGCACATATTGCTATAATGTGATGCCGTTCGGATTGAAGAATGCCGGGGCCACCTATCAACGCTTGATGAACAAAGTGTTCAGGGAGCAGATCGGGCGGAATCTGGAAGTTTATGTGGACGACATTCTTATCAAATCCGCCCGAGCGGCCGATCTCTTCAAGGACATGGAAGAAACCTTCCGAACGCTACGCAAATATGGAGTCAAGCTAAATCCCCAGAAGTGCCTGTTCGGAGCAAAAGGAGGGCGTTTCTTGGGGTACATAGTGACCGAGCGGGGAATCGAAGCAAATCCCAGCAAGGTGAAAGCCCTACAAGACATGCCGCCCCCAAGGAATACAAGGGAAGTACAGCGTTTGACCGGTCAGATCACCGCTCTGTCCAGGTTCATCTCCAAGACCGCCGACCGGAGCCTTCCTTTTTTCAAGATCTTACGCAAAGCTACAAAATTTCACTGGGACGAAGAATGCGATCGGGCGTTCGAAGAATTGAAGACATATCTTAATTCTCTGCCTGTACTTGTCAAGCCGATCGGGGGTGAGTCACTTTATATTTATCTGTCTTCAACTGAGCATGCTGTAGGCTCGGCACTTGTAAGGTCCAGCGGCGAGGAACAGCCGGTGTATTTTCTGAGCCACATTTTAAAAGATGCCGAATCTCGTTACACTGGGCTCGAGAAGTTGGCCTTTGCTTTGGTTCTAGCCGCTCGGCGCCTTCGACCATATTTCTTGGCTCACACCATCATTGTCCGGACGAACAGTCCACTAGGAAGAGTACTGTTGAATCCAGAAGCGTCCGGACGGCTCATCAAGTGGACGACAGAACTAAGTGAATTTGACATCCAATACCAGCCCCGCTCGGCGATCAAAGCGCAATCCTTGGCTGATTTTGTGACCGAAGTGCAAAGGCCAGAGCCGGAAGCTATGTGGAAAATATATGTGGATGGGTCTTCCACTCGGCTCGGAAGTGGGATTGGAATATTGCTGCTATCACCCCAAGAAGAAAAGATGCACCTATCCGTCCGGCTGGACTACAAAGCCACCAACAATGAAGTAGAGTATGAGGCCCTCATAGCCGGATTGCAGGCAGCACGGCATGTGGGAGCCGGTCGGGTGACTCTCTATTCGGATTCACAGTTGGCCGCTCAACAACTTTCTGGCACCTTTGAGATCAACAGCGTTCGGCTTAAACTCTACGTTGAGGCCTTTGAAAAACTTAAAGCTACTTTCCGAGAGGTTCTTATTCAGAAGATTCCCCGAACGGAGAACCAGGCAGCCGATAAGTTGGCCAAACTAGCAAGTTCTATAACGTCGGTCGCCATTCAGCAACCAATTGAAAAAGTACTGCTGGTGGCGCACGTCGACCGGATGGAAAGCCTCACATTTCCAAGCGACTGGAGGGCACCCATAATAGAGTTCCTCCGCTCGGGAGCTACATCAGCCGATCGGAATGAAGCCCAGTTGCTGAGAAGAAGAGCCGGTCGGTTCACACTCATCGGCGATCAACTTTACAAAAAGGCTTTCTCTCGCCCGCTGTTGAAATGCGTGAGCTCGGAAGACTCAGCTTACATTCTCCAAGAAGTACATCAAGGATCGTGCGGAGGGCATCCGGGCGGACGATCACTAGCTAAGAAGATCCTGCTAGCTGGATACTTTTGGCCTACCTTACAAATAGACGCCGCTCGGTCAGTATCTACGTGCCTTTCGTGCCAGAAGTATCACAACTTCTCCCACCTACCGGCAGAGGAGATGAAGGCATCAACCGTTTCGTGTCCGTTCGATCAATGGGGAGTGGATATTGTGGGTCCATTTCCGATGGCGACCGGGCAGAGGAAATTTTTGCTGGTGGCGGTCGATTATTTTTCCAAGTGGGTGGAGGCCGAGCCACTAGCCAGGATCACCGAACAGATGGTCAAAAAATTCATCTGGCAACACATCATCTGTAGGTTCGGTATCCCTCGCCGATTGATTTCTGACAATGGGCGGCAATTCACAGGGAAGGTGCTAGAAGAGTGGTGCAAAAGCTACGGCATCGAGCAACACTTCACGTCCGTGGCTTACCCCCAAAGCAACGGTCAAGCCGAAGTAGCCAATCGGGAAATTCTCCGTATTCTGCGCGCTCGGCTCGACCACTTGGGAGGAAGTTGGCCAGATGAAGTGCCGGGCGTTTTATGGGCCATCCGAACGACTCCTAAGGAAGGAACGGGCGTCACACCTTTTCATCTAGTGTACGGCGGCGAAGCGGTCATTCCGGTTGAAGTCGGCGTCGAGTCCGTCCGGGTCCAATGTTACGATGAAGGCAACGCCGAGCGGAGGAACATGGAGTTGATGAGGAGCGGGCCAAGGCATCCGTTCGGCTGATGGCGTACCGTCAACGGATGAAGCAAAACTACAACCGACGCGTCATTCCCAGATCATTCCAGGTCGGCGATCTTGTCTGGAAGAAAGTCAAGCCGATCGGCGACGTCGGCAAGCTTGAAGCTCCGTGGGCAGGCCCCTTCAAAATCATCGAAAAGCTCCGCTCGGGCGCGTATTATTTGGAGGATGAGGACGGTCGGCAGCTATATAGGCCGTGGAGCGCGAACCACCTCCAGCCTTACCGGGCGCGGTGAAAGGTGTGCCAATGTAAATCATCCTGTGTACTTTTTTCGACTGAATACTTGAAATGCAGAAATGAAAAATCAAGAGAACAAATATAAGGCATCGTCAACGAAAAGACGAAGGCCCCCGAGCCGTTCGGCCGGGAGGTTTATATTCGAGCCATAGGCTCGAAAACGAAGGCCCCCGAGCCGTTCGGCCGAGAGGTTGATATACGAGCGAGGCTCGAAGACGAAGGCCCCCGAGCCGTTCGGCCGGGAGGTTTATATCCGAGCCATAGGCTCGAAGACGAAGGCCCCCGAGCCGTTCGGCCGGGAGGTTTATATCCGAGCCATAGGCTCGAAGACGAAGGCCCCCGAGCCGTTCAGCCGGGAGGTTGATATACGAGCGAGGCTCGAAGACGAAGGCCCCCGAGCCGATCGGCCGGGAGGTTTATATCCGAGCCATAGGCTCGAAAACGAAGGCCCCCGAGCCGATCGGCCTGGAGGGTTATATATTTAAACTCGTAAGCGAATGATCCGTGCTGTTCGGTCGGGCATAAATATTGTTCTAGCGCGGGATATGATATGAAGGCCAAGGTCGCTCGACCTGGTAAGGAGTTAGCCTTGAAAGGCCGATGAGTCCCGTCGTTAAAGATCGAGAGTCGCGCCGACCGACTATAAATATCCGCGCCGACGAGTCCCGTCGTTAAAGATCGAGAGCCGCGCCGACCGGCTATAAATATCCGCGCCGTCTAGCCCAGACGTTAAACCGTAGAGACGAGCCGGCGTCTATAAACTCTCCGAGTGGAAGACCGTCTAGCCCAGACGTTAAACCGTAGAGACGAGCCGGCGTCTATAAACTCTCCGAGCGGAAGACCGTCTAGCCCAGACGTTAAACCGTAGAGATGAGCCGGCGTCTATAAACTCTCCGAGCGGAAGACCATCTAGCCCAGACGTTAAACCGTAGAGACGAGTCGGCGTCTATAAACTCTCCGAGCGGAAGACCGTCTAGCCCAGACGTTAAACAGACGAGCAGGCGTCTATAAACTCTCCGGCGGAAGACCGTCTAGCCAGACGTTAAACCGTAGAGAAGCTGGCGTCTATAAACTCTCCGAGCGGAAGACCGTCTAGCCAGACGTTAAACCGTAGAGAGCAGGCGTCTATAAACTCTCCGAGCGGAAGACCGTCTAGCCCAGACGTTAAACCGTAGAGACGAGCCGGCGTCTATAAACCCTCGAGCCGAAGACCGTCTAGCCCAGGACGTTAAACCGTGAGACGAGCCAGCGTCTATAAACTCTCCGGCGGAAGACCGTCTAGCCAGACGTTAAACCGTAGAGACGAGCCGGCGTCTATAAACTCTCCGGCGGAAGACCGTCAAGCTCACCGAGAGACGAGCCGGCGTCTATAAACTCTCCGAGCGGAAGACCGTCTAGCCCAGACGTTAAACCGTAGAGACGAGTCGACGTCTATAAACTCTCCGAGCGGAAGACCGTCTAGCCCAGACGTTAAACCGTAGAGACGAGCCGGCGTCTATAAACTCTCCGAGCGGAAGACCGTCTAGCCCAGACGTTAAACCGTAGAGACGAGCCGGCGTCTATAAATCCCCGAGCAGAAGACCGACGGCCGACGAGATCCGTCGTTAAAGATCGAGAGCCGCGCCGACGAGCTCCGTCGTTAAAAATCGAGCGCCACGCCGACCGGCTATAAATATCCGCGCCGACGAGCTCCGTCGTTAAAGATCGAGAGCCGCGCCGATCGACTATAAATATCCACGCCGAACCCGCGACTGTGAACTTACTGGATGGAACTAAGGACGCCAAATAACGAGCGTTCGCAAGTACTAAATTAATTAAGTCCGATCGGCCATCGGTTTGCCAATACTTCGCATTCACTGAATGCAAACAGTATAGCCAATCGCTAAACGATTTCAAGGAAATCGAGTCAATTGATTGACCCGATCGGTCGTCTAGTGGGAAACACGTGGAGCTTCACTGACTCTACGAATAAGCACCAAACAGACAAGAGACGGCAATGAAGGGCAAACAAAAATAGTGGCAAAGGAAGACAATTACGCCGATCGACACATGCAAAAATTTTACATCAGCAGAGCGGATGAAATACAGAAAGTACTTGGAAGAACTCGCTTCACTTCGGGTCCTCAAAATTAAAAAAGGCGTCTGGGATATCGTCAATCATAGCCGCCAGATCTGAAGAGGGAATGCTCAGGTCAGCAGGAAGGTGCCCCTCCTTCTTCAAGTACGCCATGGTGACCTTGACCGCCTCAACGAAAGTTGAGGAGACGTTGCCGCCGAATTTCGCGCCGAACCGTTCTGAGCTGAGGTATTCTTGGCGCGCTGCGGCTAGGCGACTCGGCTCTCCCTCCTTATATTTTCTGAGCGCCGCCCGTGAGGCAATTAGCGAGTCCTGGAGAACTTTCTGGTCCACCTCCGCTTTAGTGCGTTCAGCGGAGCGCCCATCCCGTTCGGCAGCTAGTTGGGCTTCTAGCTTCTTAGATTGCTGATCTAGGGCTCGGACTTCAACTTTCATCTTGTCCAGATCAGCAATCACCCGCTTCTTCCGGCTACTGGCGCGCTTCACGTCTCCGTCGCGTTTCTTCACCAAGTCTTCAAGTCGGGCCACCTCTGTAGCCAGGTCGGCGGCCTTCTTCTGTTCGGCCTCGAGGGCTTGTTTCCCCCGCTCGGCCGATGGACCCCCCGAGACTTGGAGTTTTTCCATGAGATCCTCCAGCTCGGCTAGCCGATGGCTAGTGGCGATTTGCTCGGCCCAATGCTGTAAGGGAAATAATAAAATCAGGAACTAAACAGTAGCAGGGCACAAGAAGAAAAATGAACCTACCTGAGTGGCCTGCTGCATATGGTTATCGCCGAGCTGCTTGGGGGTCATGAGGGCCACCCGAATCTGGGCGTCCTCGAAAAGTTTAGCGAGCAGACCCATCAAGGTTATTTCATGAACGGGGCTTGATGGCCGATCGGCAGATAATAAATATTCCTCCGATGGGAATCGAAGGGTAGTCTTGATGGTCGGGTGGCCGGCCGGCACTTCCTCAGCCGCCGTCGCCTGGCCCGAGGACTCCCCTATGGTCGATGTTTCACCCAACCGTCGTAAGCGACGACGAGTCCGTGGAGGAGAGCCAGAAGGCTGTGCGGTGGGCGAGGCCACTGGGGTCCCGATCTGCGACGGCGTGCGATCCGGCGAAGCGACCTCGATCGGCGCCTGTGGTTCGCCCTCTTGGGTCGGCGGAAGGCTGGGGTCTCTTCGACGTTTCCGCCGAACTTCCAGTGGTGAATCCCCGGCCTGGGGGACTCCCAACTCGGCTGGAGCAGAGGAAATAGGATCCGCCTCAACCTCCGTTGAAGCGGATGGGGTAACTTCTGTTTCAGGGGCGGACTGCGCCCCCCCTCTCCTGCGTCTGCCGGGCGGCTGGGGATAAGACCCCGCTCGGCGAGTTCTTTTTTGGTAGCCGCCTCAATTTCCACGGCCTTCAATTTTAGGTGATCGGTAGCCTTGGAGCGCCACATGACTTCGGCTGCAGCGGAAGAAATTAAAATCAGTTAGACAAAAAAGGCGAAGGGAGTAAAGAATCCTTACCCATGCGGTAGGGGAGATTGGCCCGAACGGGAGATAATCCAAATATGTACAACACTCCCTTGAGAAGCAACTGGTCGATTTTGTACCGCTGACCGGACAACCAGTTTGCCGCATGAAGGTAGGCCGGATTGCTTCTGAATTTGCCAAGTTCCGGCTGGGTCGGCACAGCGGTCTGCCATTTGGTTCGGAATGCTGGCTGCTCGGGAAGTCGTATATAGAAGAAGAACTCCTTCCAGTGCTTGTTGGAGGTCGGCATGTTATCAAAAAATTTGAAACCTATTCTACTTTGGAAAATAAAAGTGCCCAACTCGGATTGTTTAGGGTAGAAGAAGTGGAATATTTTGGGGTCAAGTGGAATACTGTGCAGCCTAAAGAGGACGACCACCCCGCTCAGCAGCCTAAAGGAATTCGGCACAAGTTGGCCGAGCGGGATGCGGAAATAATTACAAACTTCCAAAATAAATGGATGGGTAGGAAATCTAAGGCCGCCCTGGAATTGGTCTAGAAAAAAACAAATGGTACCGATCGGAGGGTTATGGGGCCGATCGGTCGGGCCGGCTACAACTATTTCATGGTCGTTCGGGATCCAGTAGGTCCTAACAACGCGCCGGGCGTGCTCCTCATTGAACCTACTCTCCATACTCATATACCATGGACCGTGAACCTCGGTAGCGGGTGCAGAAGTGCTCGCCATGACTAAAGAGGGGAAGGAAGCCTAGCAATACTCGGAAACGAGGGGACGAGAGAAGAGAAGAAGCTTACTGAGGGAAGATCAAAGGAAAGAACTCCCAGGAACTCGAAAACCGCCGGAAAGCAAGCACTGGAGTCGCCGGAGTAAGCTAGCAGCAGGCGGCTTCGACAGAGGACGCACGATGGAACAGAGGGTGCGGCGTGAAGGCCAGCACTAGGGCTTTATACAAGCGAGACCGCTTAACCTCGTCCGTCGGATGCAGGGCACGAGAGACGAGGTCATCATCTAGCCGTCCATTTCAAAACAAAGGGCGTCCCATCGTACGGAGCGTCACCGCCACTAGAGACGAGCCACGTGGCGCTCTGTCACCAAGTGCAATTAATGCGCCCATACCGCGCATGCTTCGGCTTAATGAAAAAGACTTGCGCGATTTTCAAGAGGATTTAGACAAGCAAGCATCCACTTTGGGCGCCAAGGCACACAAAGCGAAGAGCCGAGCGGCTAAATTCAGCATGAGGGCTGAACGGCTCAAGGGATATCAGCAGCAGCGATAAGGCGACGACCGCCCGCTCGGGCACACAGTCCCGTCAGTCGGACTCACTGCCTCCTTCGACTAGACTTGAAGGAGAGGCAAGTGATCCGACAGTAAGAATGGGGGACCCACAGATAGGGTCCCGTCCGAGCGGAACCCGAGATTACCCAGCCAAAGGTTTGGGTTTCCGACGCCAAAGCAGGAGAACTGGAGCCGAGTGACCGAGCGGAAGTGTCCGCTTGGCCGAGGACAGAATGGCTGAGCGGAGGTGTCCGCTCGGCCGGAATCGTGGCAAGGGAACAGTGGTTAGCCGAGCGACCTATTCGCTCGGCTCGGGATATGGTATGTCAGCAAAGACATGATGATTAGACTGTACGCAAGATGTCACTATTAAAGGCCCCACCATCACGTCACGGAAAGGTTGATACAGTAGTGATATGGCCTTATGGATGCCCTTCTGACAGGCCCACAACTAGGCATGGTCGAGAGCAGGTGATTGTATCAACAGTATGGTCTTATGGATGCCCTTCTGACAGGCCCACACCTGGGCATGGTCGAAAGCAGGTGATTGCTTCGATTGGTGTGCCCAGGCTCCTTTGAAAGGTCTATATATGGCCTCCACTTCTTCAACCGAAGGTACGCTAGTCTTCATCCTGCAGCCACTTTCTTCATCTATTCCCTCGCCTGACTTGATCGTTGGAGGGCCGTCGCCGGGACACCCCCCCCCCCGGCTCGGTTTTGTTGCAGGTTCGCCGGAGCACTCGAGGATCCAGCAGGGAGCGCCACATCCCCAGCGTTCGTTGACCCCTGGTTCGGAAAGGATCAGTTTCAAACACTAAGAATTCCCTCGATGAAGTTGATGACAATGTCGCCTTGGTTGACTAGCTCTTGCTTTGCCACAACACCTCCTTGGAAGCGCAATAGACCTTGCCCTACTACTGTTGGTGTAATTTTTCCTTGGTCAAGGTTGGTCAGGTTGACTAAACTTGAGTTGGCTCAAGCTTAAGTTGTGATGTTTAAGTTTTGATGTTTGATAATATGAGAGGAAGAAGTCAAGTAGGTCAAGGTTAATCAGATACTTGACTAGGAAGTCTTAACTGAAGGTTAGGCAAGGGCAAATCCAACGGAAAGGTTGACAGAAGATGAAAATCCAAGTGGATCAGTATTGACCGAACACTTGGTGCGGAAAATCTTGATGAGTATAGTCAAGCAGTTTGGAAAATCTTAGTGAGTGAAGCTAGGTGATAAAAAGTCTTGGTGAGTGAAGTCAGACAGTTTGGAAGCCTTTAGTGAGCAAAACTAGACAGCAGGAAACCTTAATGAGTGAAGCAGGTGGAAAGCCCTAATGAGTGAAGTTAGGCAGAAGGAAATCCTAATGAGTGAAACCAGGTAGTCAAAAGTCCCGGTGAGTGAAGTTGTGCATGTAGAAATCTAGGTGGATTAAGGATGACCGGACACCATGGGTTTAGAAGTCCAAGTGGGTCATGGAGGACCGGACACTTGGCACGAGACGATAAATCCAAGTGGGTCAAGGTTGACCGGACACTTGGCTCATGGAGAAAAGTCTAAGTGGGTTATAGGATTGACCGGACACTTGGTGACAAAGTCCCATCAAATCAAGGTTGATCAGATACTAGGTAATGATGAGTTCCAACATGTCATAGTTAACCGAATGTTGGAAGTGGAACCCTAGACTTGTGTTTGGTGAAATAGGACTAGACAATCGATCAGTTGATCGTTGGCCCAAGTCCAATCAATCGGTCGATCGATTTAGAGGCTATCATAAAAATGAACAGTGGGTTCCCAATCGATCAACCGATCGATTGGGATACTCCAATCAATCAGTGGATTGATTGGGAAAGATTTTCTCGTAAAGGTGCGGGAAGCCGGAATCGATTGGTCAATCGATTTTGGAGAAATCTGTGAGAGTACAAAGGTGCTCTGAATCGATCAGTGGATTGATCAAAGTTTTCCTAATCGATTGGGATATGACCGTTACATAGGTTACGTACGAAGTTTGAATGGTTAGGATCGCGCGGATTTGACCTTGCAATCGATTAGAAGCAAGCCCAATCGATTGGAGCCCTAGAAGCGCAAATATAAAGGCGATGGCGAGTTCAAACGAAACATCGATTCTAATCTTCCTCACACGACACTCACCGTCAGTTCTTGGGAGCTTAGGGTTGAAGTACTGCTACATTTCTAAGCTACAAGAGGCTTCTACATCAACAAGAGATCAAGCAAAAAGAAGTTATTCTTTATATTCTTATATTTACTTCTTGTTTGAGTTGTAATCTTGTTATGTGAGTTTGTACGAAGTTTCTCCACCTTCGAATTGTTTCGAGAAGGAGTATTTTTCTTAGTGGAGTAAGTGCTCGGTGTGGATTCTTGGATTAGTCACCTCTTTTAAAGGTGAATACCAAGTAAATCCTAGTATTAGCGTTTTTTTTTTATTTTTATTCTGCTGCAAATCAACTCAACAAAGTGAACAGAGCTAATCACCCCCCTCTAGCTCTCAAAGTATCCCAATAAGCGGTATCAGAATGAGGCTGCTTTTCATCGAACTCATCGCCGAAGGGCAACGAGCTAGAGGTAGTAGAAGTTGAAGTAAAATTTCAACAAGTCGAAGACTTCATCAACAAGCTCAACTTCAAGATGAAATTTTGAGATGAACTCGGATATGACACAAGGGCACCTCCACCATTTATAGTGTCAAATTTCAATGCTTGGAAATTAAGGATCAAAAACTTCTTCATGGTAGATATAGAGTAATAGTTTGCTCTAATAGAAGGTTTTCAATCTCCGACAAAAAACAAGGGTAAAATTCTTAAAAAGAGCAAATGGAGCAACGAAAAAATTTAAAGATACGAGGCGAATGACAAAGTGACCAAGGTATTGGTCAATTTATTGTCAAGTAATATTTTGAGCTGAATTGGGGAATATCAAGACACCAAGGAGCTTTGAAGTAAATTGGCGAAGATCCATGAAGAACCCTCCACTACACCAAATCAAGAAGAATCCAAAGAAGACAACTAATTGGATCAAGAAAAAGAGAGCTCCAAAGTTGAGAGGTGGTCAACATCGGAAGAAGAAGAAGAAGAAGGTCCATCCTCTAGAGACCACAAAGATAAAAGGCAAATGAGTGTACTCCTTATTTCATGTGCGTGAGGATTCGGACGTTGAGAGATGCTCAACATTTGAGGATGAAGAGGAAGAGGCATCCACTTCAAGGATTGAGAGGGAGCTTGGATCATCATTGTCTGATTAAGAAAAAACCTCTACATCCAAATCAAAAGAAGAAAATGGCATCCCTACATGTAGAGGTATAAAGAATTCAATTTGTAAAAATAAAGATAATATCATTTATGTTGAGTGTAGAGAGAAAGAGTACTATAAGAGCAAGTGTCTAAAATTGACTAAGAAGAAGGGTCAAATGACACCCAAGGCTAAGGAGAAGCCTAAGGAGGTCAGTCTCATGGTACGAAAAGGCAAGGAACATATTGTGTGTTTCTCTTACAATCAAAATGGATATTATCGGAGCCAATGTCTAATGGGAAAGGATCTGACCAAAGTCAAAAGAGAAAGCTCAAATCGAGAGGGAGCTTCTAAGGAGAAATCCGAGGTATCATTCATTGAACCAATTCCTTTAATCCATGATAAAAAGCATGCTAGGTTTAGTTTATATCATTTTAATATAATTTATCAAGAAAATAGGAAACATGATAGAGTTAAAAAAAAAAAATGTAGCATATCATACTAAGATTACTTCACCTAAGGTTAGGAAGGTAGATAATAATTTAAGCAATAATTTTAAAGATCTTAAATATAGACATATAAATAGAAATGCCAAAGGAAATCTAGAAAAATCCACATCCAAGGATTTAATAATGGAAAATCAAGCCTTGAGGTCAAGTCTTGATAAATTGAAAAAGGCCTTTAAAAGAATGGAAAATATCTTTAAAGGGCAAAATGAGCAAAACCTAGGAATAGATAAGAAAGAGTCATTCAATGACTATAGAGGTTTGGGATACAAACCTAAAGCTAAGAAGAATGAACTTCCATACCATAGAACTCTATATAGTTATAAAACTAACCCTAGGTCCAGGGGTCAAGTCAAGATTATAAGGGAGGTCATCCCTAAAATTAACCTTGAAAAGACCAATGTGACTAAGGCTTCTAAGAAGTCTAAGAAAGTTATTAAGAATGTTACAAGGGAAGCTATCCTTAGAGTTGCTCTAGAAGAGTCCAACATGACCAAGGCTTATAAGAAACCTAAGAAGGTCAATAGGAAGGTATCAAGGGAAGTTATCCCTAGTGAATACCTAGAACATCTAAGGAGCACCAATCAATTTTGGGTTCCTAGGAGTGTGCTCTCTACACCCTAGATGGGTCTAGAGAGTGTTAACTTTACTTGAAAGAGTAGTTAACTTAACCTTGAAGAAGTTGACACTTGAAGGGCATTTTTCAAGATAGTTGTACTCCTTGAAAATGAGAAGGTCTAATTTGTTACTCTTGTTGAAAGAGTAAAATGTACCAAACTTTTGAAAATTTAGGCATGCTCTCAAGAGCAAAATTTAAAGATGTGTTCCAAGGCTTCCCCAAGCTACCCCTGGAAGCTATTAATGTCCACATGTCAGCCTTCCCTCCACAGCCTTCTTCGGCCAACGACCCCCACCTTTTAGACAATGCTACGGATCCACCCTGCCCTGAGCGTGTTGGTTTCATATGAGCACCACTTATTGGTTAGCAATGATTTATTTAGACTCTCTCAAGTGAAGTTGGAGTTGTGTAAAAGGCTTTTAAGGGATCATCAGGTGCAAGCGAGGGCTTTGGACACTACTCGAGGTAATCTTGAAGACACATTTAGGAAGTTGAATTACAGTACATGGAATTCGTTAGGTGCTTTGCCTAGCCGCACAAGCACCACTCTGAGCTCCTCGCTAACTTTGAGAGGGATGTTGACATTGCTAAAAAACTCGTGGATGATTCAGACCTCCCGCTTTCTTCCTCACTTCTCTCGCATACTGTTGTGTTAGTTCTTGGCCAAATTTATGATGTGCATGAAAGCAATCACCTTCCAAATATGCAGAATTGTGATCATGTCGTGTCAAAGTTGCTTGATAAGTGCAAGTCAAAAAAAACAACATGAATTTGTTGGTTTATCTCAGTATATAGAAGGTCAAGTCCATTCAGTTGGGCATCAAAGACATGATCTATGAACTTCATGTGTTTCGAGAGGTAATGGATCATCAAAACAATGAGTTTAAAAATGTAAAATTTGGCAATGGTGTAGGACAGGCTTATCAAGCATGTCTTACCAAGTCGTAAGAAGGAAATCTTCCTTGAAGTTGTATGATATGGGGAGTATGTTAGGGAGAGACTTGTGTTATGGGGAGTATGAAAAGCTACCATGAATGCAAATGAGGGTCAATTAAATGTTGAGTTAGGTTAAAGTCAAGGAGGACCAACGGGACAACCTCTTCTCGACTGAGATGACTCGATAGGGTCAACCTGCCAGAGCTGACTAGCTAGGGTCGACCCACCAAAGCCAACTATTAGTATACTAAGGTCGAACACCATTCTTCAAGGTTGACTCTCCAACCTTCTAATACTGACCTACTAGAGATGACCTGCCAGTCTTTCAAGGCTGACTTTCTAGTCTTCCAAGGCCGACCTACTAGCGCTAACCTGCTAATCTTTCAAGGTCGATCCGCCAGTCATTCCGGATGACTAAGAAACACATGAGCCCCATGTGGATTGTCATAATATGTGGGTTGTTAGAACACGTGAAGTGATATGGGTGACATAGCATGATCCCCATGAGATCTTCACAGTACAAGGCATGGGCGACAAAACTCACATTTGTGACATGATATATTCTTTATTATAGACGTGACATCTAATTAATGTGGAAATTACAAAGTATTATAAAAAGTCTCTCCCTCGTAGGTGTAGATACTCTGAAAAAAATCACAGCCTACATTCATATACACTGTTCATCTTCGACATTTTCCTTTACTACACTAACTTGAGCATCAAAGTGGTTGCATCTACTTACTGATGTCCTTTTTGTTGGTGCAATCGACCTAGGATTGATTGGTACAATTATGGTTTTGATGTGTATGTCAAAAAATTTAAGTTAGACTTTCATATTGGTTTGATATATGTGATTGAGTCATGCAGGACTTGGTGAAACACACATAAGGAGCTTAGCGTGGTCAAGCTTGGGAAGCTCATCCTAGGGCTCGGGCCCTTGAGACGGTGAAGGATGATGTGAAAAGCATCCGAGGGGCCACGAACGAGGAGCAACGGAGTAGAGTCAAGGGAAGCAAACTTTAAGGCAACACAAAGGATGTATGGAGAGGAGTCGTGGACTTGTGTGCATCTAAGGGTCGAAGGCCAAGGAAGAAGGGCTTCAAAGGGCGACTTCGGAGAGGATAAGTGTGAGTGTGTAACCGGAACCAATCGACTAGTACATGGACTGGTCGATTGGTCTAACGAACAGAAGCTCTTTGTTCACTCAGCCAACAACGACCAGTCGACTGGTACAATGTCTTTGGCGACCATTGGCAGAATCTCAGATTCTGCAAAGAGTCGTTAGCTGTATACAATGGCTACACCAGTCAACTGGTGCTGAGATGAGTTGACTTTACGTTCAACTCTCTTCTCTTATTTAAGGGGAGCTTTGGGGCATAAAGGAGGTTATAGTGATATTCATTAAATAACTCCTAAGTTTTTGCCTAAAGCTTCCAAGCCTTTCTCTTCCTCCTAAACCTAAGTTCCATCTTGTAAGAGGAAGAGAGCTTTGTGAGAGGTTGTACTCCATCGATAAGGAGTAAGCTCTAGCCGAAGATTGTCGGAGGCTAATCCATTGAAAGATTAAGGGTTCGCTCACCTCAAGGACAAGCCGTGGAGTAGGAGCAAGCAATCTTCGAACCACTTAAAAGGAATTTTGTTAGCGTTTATACTCTATTTTCTTTCATTGTTTAGTATTTGTATTTCTGCTACGCACTAATTATTTTGTAGAAAGAAAATCAACTTGGGGTGACAAATCTATTTCCCCCTTCTAGCTGACCACCGATATCTAACAAGTAGTATCAGAGTGAAGAAGCCCTTCAACGGACTAATCGCCAAGAAGAGCAACATCATTAAATGGTCGACTCACGCATTCAACCACCAAAATTCGAAGGATATTTTTCTTGGTGGAAGAAAAGAATGAAGGTATTCTTTGAAACCAACTTTGATATAATGCTACTCACAGAAAATAATTTTGAGATGCCTAGGGATCAAAACAATGAGTTAATTGAGAAAGTAAGATGGAGCAAGAAGCAAAGGGAAGAGCATGTAGCGAACTCAAGAGCAATGCATCACCTCCTAAGTGTTTTTCCCCAACAAGAGATGACTAAAATTGAAAACTATACAAGCGCTAAGGGCTTGTGGGAAAAGCTAGTGAAGCTTTATGAAGAGACATCGAAGGCAAAGTTAACAAAAAGAGACCTTCTCTGATCTCAACTCAACAACATCAAACTTGAGAAAGGAGAAAAGGTATCAATTTTACATTATAGAATTAAGAAAATTATTAATGGATTAATAAGTGTAGGTGAGATACTTTCAAATCAAGACATGATGATGAAAGCCCTAAATGTCTTCCCAAGAACGACAACTTGGATGTCAATAGTGGACTCGTTCAACATTTCAAAGGATCTAGAGAAGTGTACTCTAGATGAATTCTTTTCAGTAATGGAGCTCCATGAAACTAGAGTTGAAGGGTTGGATGGAGAAATACATAGATCAAGAGGAGTAGTTCTTGTAGCAAACAAGGGAAAGGGCAAGAAGAAGAAGTCTTCATCCCCATTATCATTTAACTCCGAAGAACAAGCGCCTCAATGGATAGTGATCAAGAGACGTATATGGTAAGAAAAATGAAAAGAGCATTTAAAAATTTTTCAACTAACAAATCTCATGCTAGGAGAAGTTCAAGGGACAAAAGTAGGACAAGGAGGATCATTTGCTATAATTACCAAGAAGAATGACATATGAGAGATACATGTCCTCTCCTAAATAAGAAAGAAGAAAAGAAGAAGGAAGAGAAGAAGAAGACAAAAGAAAAGGGGAAGAAGGTCAAAAATCTTAAGGCAACACGGGATGATCTATCATCATCGGAGGAAGAAGAACATCATGTTTTCCATTTTGCTCTAATGGGAATTGATGATATTGCCTCCACCTCACCCGAAAATGAAGAAGGAAACTAGGAAAGAGCTCAAGTGAAGAAGAAGGGAGCTCAAGTGAAGGGGGAGGGCAAACATTGGATTCAGACTTCTCGGTAAGTGAGGTATACAATCTGTTGGAACTCCAAGGTTGTTTTGGTGTGATCAACAAGTTAAGTTAGGTCTTGTGTGTTTTTAACCTTGTGTCTAAGTGTGCAGGAACTTAGGAGCACAGGTAGTCGAGCGGAAGACGCAGCTAGTGAGAAGGACGGCACGCGGTGCGTCCGAGGGACGAGGCGCTGCGGAAGAGTACACTGGCGGATGAAAAGGAAGCGTGCGGTGGTTCCGAGGGACGAGAAACCGGAGCGGAAGATTGCTCGAGGAGCAAGAGACGCAGCTAGCGAGAAGGTCAGCACGGGGTGCGACCGAGGGATGAAGACTGCGGATGAGTACGCTGGCGGACGAGAAGGAAGCACGCGGTGATTCTGAGGGACGAGAAGCCGGAGCGGAAGCCTGCTCGAGAAGACCAGAAGTTGGGTTCGGGTGAGCCCTATTCCGGATGATAGAGATCACCCAAGCGAGCGGAAGACTCAGTCTGAGGCGAACAGAGCCGGAGCAGAAAACCCGGGATAGAAAAAGTCAACGGGGTTGACTTTTCCCTCCGGGGCGTCCCGGACAGCACCCAAGCGAGCGGAAGACTCGGTCTGAGGCGAACGGAGCCAAAGCAGAAGACCCTTGATAGAAAAAGTCAACGGGGTTGACTTTTCCCTCCGGGGCGCCCGGAATAGTTCGGGGCACCAGAGTTGACTTTTTGACCGGATCGAGTTTTGACTCGATCTGAATGTTGGGGGATAAAGTTTATCCCCCTAGGGCGCCCGGAACCCTCAGGACGCCCCGAACCCTCAGGGCGCCCCGACCAAGGCTATAAATATAGCCTTGGTCTAGAATCTTTTTCAATAACTCAAGCAATTCATTCTTTCTACACTTGTACACTTTCTCTGTAGTTAAGCTTCTGTTTTCTGCGCTTCATCATTGTAAGAGGCTTCTCCACCTGAAGGAGTTTTTAGTACGATCATTCTCCTTGGATTAACAACCTCCCCGGTTGTAACCAAGTCAACTCCGGTGCCTCGTATTTTCTGTTTTAAGTTATTGCTCTTCAATTTTATGCAAGTGTTAGTTTAAGAGTTCGAGAAGGGTTTGCGTTTCATTTTCAAGCTATTCAACCCCCCTTCTAGTCGACCACTACGATCCAACAAGTGGTATCAGAGTAAAGGCACTTCAGGAGGACTAACCAGCAATCGAAGCAAAGATAATGGTCAGACGAAGCATCTACCCGCCGAAATTCGAAGGGGATTTTGCTACCTGGAAAAAGCGAATGCAGGTATTCTTTACAATTGATTTTGAATTAATTTTAATAATGGAATTTGGCTTTGTAGCTCCAGAGGGCAAAGAAAAATATCAATGGACGAAAAAGGAACAGACCGACTACGCGGCGAACGGCAAAGCAGAATACCATCTGCTAAGCGTTCTTCCGCCACAAGAAGTCAACCGGATTGGGAACTACGACTCGACAAAAGAACTTTGGAAGAAGTTCCTTGAGCTGCACGAAGGAACGTCCGAAACCAAACTCACTAGACAGGATCTACTTCGCAATCAGCTTACCAGCCTGCGACTTGGGGAAGACGAGACAGTTGCACATCTGCACTTGAGAATCAAAGAGATCATCACTGGACTATCGAATCTCGGAGAAAAGGTAAGTAACCGAGATTCGCTAAGGTACGCTTTAAATTCTTTTCCGAGAAATTCAAAATGGCATCACTAGTAGATGTCTTTTACATTTTGAAAGATTTAGAAAAAATTACACTAGAAGAATTTTTCTTGACATTTGAAGTGC
Organism: Zingiber officinale; assembly: GCF_018446385.1. Lineage (NCBI taxonomy): Eukaryota > Viridiplantae > Streptophyta > Magnoliopsida > Zingiberales > Zingiberaceae > Zingiber > Zingiber officinale. The sequence continues at coordinate 141,174,771 of NC_055994.1, forward strand.
ACGAATCAGGATGTACATGTACGAAGGAGCCCAAGAACAACGCCACCCTCAAAGCATCGAGAGACGAACCTAAGTTGAAATCTTCTCTCGACGACGAGGAAATGGTAATGATGGTAAGACGGTTTAAAAAGCTTTATAAATCTAGAACTACTAACCATCCGCAGGGCAGAAAGAAAAGGATCATCCGCTGCTTCCACTGCGACGAAGAAGGGCACGTCAAGGACAATTGCCCCTAGCTGAGGAACAAAGACAAGGATAAAGGTAAGAAGCCTGTCCAAATGCGCAAGGTCCTAAAGGCGACGTGGGACGATACGTCGTCCGAATCAGAAGTCGAGGCATTCCCCGGACTCGCATTAATGGCGAGTCATTAAGACGACGACTGCGATTCAAGCTCTTCCGAGATCAACATCGAGAGCATCGATGAAGGGGGAGCTACGTCGGAAGAAAGCAGCAGTTCAGGGGGAGACACGGACAACGAGATCGACAAGGTAAGTGAGGTATGATCTTTTCCTCCCAATAAACTTTTTAAGTTTGTTAAGTTTTAACTAAAGACTGTTGGTGCAATCATGCCCTGGAAGTTTCAATGTATTGATAATTATTTAAGTTTAGGTTAATACGTTGGATCTAACATACAATGTGAGTTTGTAGGAGAAGTTCTTGCATGTCGGAAGACCGGATGCAAGGCAAGAGAAGTCCAAGAAGGTCGAGGACCGGATTCTTGGCAAAAGAATCCTTGTAGGTCAAAAGACTGGATGCAAGGTAAGAGAAGTCCAAGAAGGTCGAGGATCGGATTCTTGGCAAAAGAAGCTCCTGCAGGTCATAAAGCTGGATGCATGATCCCTCACGTATCAGAAATCGATAGGAAAATCGATTTAGACACGGCTGTGAGGCAGAATGCCTCTGGATCGATCAGTCGATCGATTGGAAGGAAGCCAATCGATCGACCGATCGATTGCGAAGGTTCTGCGCGAAGCACAGAGTGCTTCTGGATCGATCAGCCGATCAATTGGGGAAATCCAATCGATCGATCCAGGAAGCTCCTGTGCGAAGCACAGAATGCTTCTGGATCGATCAACCGATCGATTGGGGCAATCCAATCGATCGAGCGATCGATCCAGGAAGGTTCTGTGTGAAGCACAGAATGCTTCTAGATCGATCAACCGATCGATTGGGGCAATCCAATCGATCGAGCGATCGATCCATGAAGCCTCTGTGCGAAGCACAGATTTCCCTTGGATCGATCAGCCGATCGATTGAGGTTACTCAATCGATCGGGCGATCGATCCACAGAGCTGCGATTTCACGAGCAGTGGTCTGAATCGATTCAAGAATTGCACCGATCGATTCAAACTCAAATGAAGCAATCTAAGCCGTTGATCGTGACGCGATGGTTTCCAACGGATACTTATGAATCGATCCAAATATGACTCTGATCGATTCACGGCAACGGCTACGTGAGAAACGACTAGTTTTCTCAACGTTTAAAGGCATGGAAGAAAAAGAAAAGATAGAAGAAAACAAAGAGATACTGTTCCATTGCTCTCCAAGGTCTCAACTCTCTCAAGTGCTCAAGATCTTCAAAAGGTGCTCAAGTTTAGAATCTCCCGCTCGCTACTTTCTCAAATCTCACTCAGCGAAGAAGAAGCCTTTCTAAATCCTGTAATCTTTCTTTTCTTTTTCATTGTGGTGAGTGTGATCCTTTACTTTGGAGAGGGAGAGTTGTAATCGTGTAAGGTTTCTCCACCTTTGGTGTGATTCCGAGAAGGAGGGTTTTGATAGTGGAAGAGTGTGAGTGGTGTGGATCCTTGGACTAGTCACCTCCTTGGGGAGGTGGATACCAAGTAAATATCCAAGTTAGCATTGCCTTCGAGTTTCCGCTGCGCAAAATCAAGTTGATCAAGAAAATGAAGTGAGCCATTCACCCCCCCCCCCCCCCCCCTCTAGCTCAACCGATTCTAACAAGTGATATCAGAGCATTGGTTTGCTTTTGAGGATTCATCGCCAAGAAAGCACAAGTTAAAGAGCTACAAGATGTTTTTGAAGGAGGGACATAGTACTTCACGACCACCATTCTATGAATGCAGTAATTTCACGTATTGGAAGAGCTGCATGGAACACTATCTTATGACCGAGATTGACATGTGGTTCTCAATCATGGAGGGATTCACGACGCCAACCGAAAATGGAAGAATGCTTGAATCATCAAGGTGGACTGTTGAACAAAAAATGAAGGCTCAAGCAAATGCAAAGGCGATTGTGACTCTTCAATGTGAATTAAGCTCGGAACAACTCAACAAGGTTGGACCTTTCAAGAGTGCCAAGGATTTATGGGACAAGCTCATTGAGCTAAATGAAGGCACCAAGGATTCAAGAATTGCAAAGAGAGATCTTTTGATAAACCAACTCCAAAATTTCACAATGAAGGAGGGAGAAATGGTAAGTTCACTACATGGGAGGTTCAAAGAACTCCTAAACGGTCTTCATTCAGTTGGAGAGAGTGTAGAGAACCGAGACCTCATAAGGTATGCTTTAAAATCCTTCCCAAGAAACTCATTATGGTCATCCATGGTGGATGCCTATAAGGTATCAAGGGATTTGTCAATAGTAATGTTGGATGAATTATTTTGTGAACTTGAATTACATGAGCAAGCTAGCACAAGCCACAAAGAGAAAGATATAACTTTGGTTGCAGGTGAAAAGAGCAAAAAGAAGTACAAGTAAAAGAAAAAGGAGAAGGAGTAATCTTCGGAATCTGAACAAAATAGTGATAGTGATAGTGATGAAGAGCTATCATCTAGTGAAATGACAAACTTTGTTCGAAGAATGATGAGACATTTAAGGAAGTTTGACAAAAAGGATGTCAAGAAGATTTTCAATGATGAAAAGAGAAAAGGTAAATCTCTTGTGGATTCTAAGACTAAGACTGATGTTATTTGCTATGAATGCAAGAAAAAGGGACACTACAAAACGGAGTGTCCAAAGTTGAAAAAGCAAGAGGAAAAGATCAAGAAAAAGAAGAAGGCTTTGAAAGCCACATGGGATGACTCATCGTCAAGCTCATCGGAAGAAGATGAAAGGAAGAGCTCTAAGCACATGACTCTCATGGCCTTAAGCCATGTTGAAGATAGTGAAGATGAAGATAGTCATGGAGAGGATGTGGAGTCTTCAAGTGAGTCATCATCTAGTGATGACGAGGTAATTTCTCCCTCTTATAATGTATACTAAAAGCCTAGCTTTTGGTATAAACATTTATCTAGAAATAAGAATCACATTGGTCAAATGTCTACATTTATGATAAATGTAGTTGTTCAATTAATTTATATTGTAGATAACATGGTGTGTGGTGTCATACACAGAAGATCATGTTATTAGTACCTTATAAATTATAAACAGTAGCTCACGACCAAGATGGAAAGGAACAAACCATTGGAAGGTCGTAGTGTAATTAGGTATTAGTTTATCTTAACTATATAATTACACTAGTACACTTAGAGTGTATTGAGTAGGACCATTAGAGGTCGTTTCTTTTATACTGACTTTATAAAGGAACAAAGACCTCAGTTATTATGGAAGTGTGTGCTCTTAATCCTAATATAATAACAAGCACATATATTTGATATTTATTTCTTTAATTTATCAATGGGTGAGATTTAGTTCGATAAATCAATAAGCCCGATAAGTTGGGAAATGATATCACTTATAGTGTGTGTTGTTGATTATAGAAGGAAACTGTGTTCTAGAAGGAAACTGTGTCCTAGTAATCTAGGTTGAGAATGTCCCCAAGAGGAGCTCATAAAGATTGTCATGTTAAACCCTGTAGGTGGACTTAGTCCGACATGACGATGAAGTTGAGTGGTACTACTCTTGGAGCTAGATATTAATTAAGTGAGTTGTCAGTAACTTACTTAATTAGTGAACATTTGTTATCTTAAACACAGGGAGACTAACACACTCATAATAAGAAGGAGCCCAAAATGTAATTTGGGATTGGTGCGATAGTTCAATAATAGTTCTCTAGTGAAATGAATTATTATTGATAAAATTAAGTTGTGTGTTCGGGGCGAACACGGGATGCTTAATTTTATGGGGAGACCAAAACCAATTCCTCCTCTCGGTCCCTATCGTAGCCTCTTAATTATAGAGTATTATACCCACCTATACCCACCTTCTTACCCATCCCATAGGGGCCGGCCAAGCTAGCTTGGAGACCAAGCTAAGGCCGGCCAAAGTTTGGTTCATGGGTGCTTCAAGGTGGCCGGCCCTAGCTTGGGTTCAAGCTTGGTGTGACCGGCCTAAATTAAAATAAAAGGATTTTTATTTTTTAAAATTTTTCTTATGTGGATAACATGATTTAAAAGAGAGTTTAAAAATTTAAATCTTTTCTTTTATAAGATTCTACAAAAGATTAAGAGAAGAGCTAAATCTCTTTCCTTATTTGTAGATTAAAAGGTTGATTTTAATTTTGGTCAAAACTTTCCTTTTAACCATGTTCATGATTTAAAAGAAAGTTTAAAAAAATTAATAATTCTCTTTTATTAGTTTTTACAAAAGATTAAGAAAAGATTTGATATCTTTCCTTATTTGTAGATTGAAAGGAGATTTTAATTTTTAGAGATAACTTTCCGGAAATTATCCACATGTTTAAAGAAAGATTTAATTTATAAAATTTCCTTTTAACCAATTATGAAGGGATAAAAATTATTGGAGAAATTTTTTATAAATTTCCGGAAGCAAATAAGGAAGTTTTAATTTGTGTTTAAAATTTTATTTGCTTGGAAATTTTATGGTGTGGCCGGCCATTGTAAATTGAAAAGAAAAATTGTTTTTAATTAAATAAATTTTCCTTTTCAATGGCAAAAGAATTAAGGAAGTTTTTATTAAATTTTCCTTATTTGCCAAGACCAAGGATTATAAAAGAGGGGGTAGAGAAGGCTTCATGGCGAATAACTCTATTCTATTTTCTCCCTCTTTTTCTTCCTTGGTGTGGCCGGCCATCCTCTCCTCCTCTCTTCTCTTTGATGGCCGAACCTCATCCTTCTTGTGGAGATTCATATGGTGGTCGGATCAAGTTTAGAGAAGAAGAAGAAGAAGGAGAGAAAGAAAGTTTTGTTTCTAGCATCCCTTGGAGCATGGTGGTGGTGGCCGAACCTCTTCATCCTAGGAGAAGTTTTGATGGCCGAAACTTGTAAGGAAGAAGAAGGTGCTTGGTGGTTCTCATCTCGGAAGATCGTTGCCCACACAACGTCCGAGGTTAGAAGAGGAATACGGTAGAGAATCAAGAGGTCTTTCTAAAAGGTACAACTAGTATTTTTCCTTTCCGCATCATACTAGTTATTTTTGGAAATAATACCAAATACAAGAGGCATGCGATTCTAGTATTTCGAATTTGTTTTCGATGTTGTGTTTTTTTTTGTTTTTCTTTTCCTTGTGATTTGATTGTTCTTTTCGGTTGACCTAAAGTTATTTAAGGAAATTAAATATTAGTTTTCCTTAAAAGGCTTTGTCTAGTCGGTGGTGGTTGCTCCCATATCCAAGAAGGCCATGTGCCTCGCCACGTCAGTACTGGAAGCCAATTTTGGAAACTAATATTTAATGAAATTAATAACTTAGGTGATTTGGATCGAACGTGTTAAGTTCCGCAGGAGATCCGAGTCTAAACCTAAAAGAACAAATAGATTAAACTTTGGATCAAACGTGTTAAGTTCCGCAGGCGATCCAAGTTTAATTTAAAAGAACACATGGTAGCTAGGAAAAAGTTCAGACTTTTGTACAAAATTTTTGTACAATGGAGCCATTAGGTTTTCCGAGTAGCAACCAACACTCCCAAGCTTGATAAGATGTATGCCACCATTGCATGCTTAACCAACGCACTAGCTAAATCAAAAGGGAAGGTTAAGAAATTGCAAAATGACTTGAAATCACTTAAAAATGAAATTGTGTCATGTGAAACTTGCATGCTTCATGAAAATGACAAAAATGATTTTGATGATCTTAAAAAGGAAAATGTATCGTTGAAATTACAAGTTGATGATCTTAGATGTGCTCTAGAAAAATTTACTTCAAGCTCAAAGTATTTAGACATGATTCTAGGAGCTCAAAGGGGTGTGTACAACAAAGTGGGACTAGGTTTTAAATCACAAGATAAGGAAGTCAAATTCATGTCTCTAATTAGTAGAAATCATGCTTCAAGAGTTAAGTTTGTTCAAGCTTGGGTACCCAAGCAATTTGTTATTGATGCTACCGGACCCAAGGTTTGGGTACCGAAACATTTGGTTTATCGTGTTTAAACAGGCATGCGCCGAGGGGGAGCATCCAACAACATGGTTCGTAGATAGTGGATGTTCTAAGCATATGACGGGGGACTCATCAAAATTTTCATCATTTAGACACAAAAGTAAAGGTACCGTTTCTTTTGGTAATAGTGGTGAATTAAAAGTTATAGGAATAGGAGATATTAGAATTTCGAAAAAATTTATAATAAAAATATGCTATTAGTGAAAGGCATGGTCTTTAATCTTTTAAGTGTTAGTCAACTATGTGATTCGGGTTATGGAGTTGAGTTCAACTCATCTCAATGCCTAATCAAGCATAGTGAACTAAACACCAATATTCTCATAGGCCATAGAAGAGAGAATATTTATCAAGTTGAACTATTTGGTGCTACTAATGTGTTTGCTAAGTGTCTCATGTCCAAAGAAGAGGAGACGTGGCTTTGGCACCGGAGACTCGCTCACACCAACATGAAGAATATCAAAAACCTTTCAAAGAAGGAGTTGGTGCAAGGATTGCCAAAGTTAAAGTTTCAAAAAGACAAAATATGTGATGCATGTCAAATGGGTAAGCAAACCAAAGCTACTCATAAAGGTAAAAATGTTGTAAGTACCTCAAATGCTTTGGAGCTCATTCACATGGATTTATTTGATAGTAGTAAATATATTTCTTTAAATGGTAGTAGATATTGCTTTGTGATTGTGGATGATTACACTAGATATACATGGGTGTTTTTCTTGAAACATAAGGATCAAACTCTAGATACCTTGATTGTTTTTTGTAATAGAGTAGAAAATGAAAAGGCTCATAAGATAAACAAGATAAGAAGTGATCATGGAGGTGAGTTTGAAAATGATAGATTCACAAATTTTTGTATAGAAAAAGGATATAAACATGAATTTTCCACCCCTAGGACTCCTCAACAAAACGGAATTGTTGAGAGGAAAAATAGGGTTTTGCAAGAGGCTGCTCGGAGCATGTTAGATGAATATTCACTTCATAGTTTCGTATGGGCCGAAGCAATTAATACGGCATGTTATGTGCAAAATCGAACATTAATACATAGGTTTCTAGGAAAAACACCTCATGAGTTGTGGTTTGATAAACCACCTATAATTAAGCATCTTAGAGTGTTTGGGTGTAAGGTCTATATTCTAAACACCAAAGACCACTTGGGAAAGTTTTCCGCTAAGGCGGATGAGGGGATTCTTGTAGGTTACTCAAGTCATAGTAAGGCGTACCGAATTTACAACAAAAGATCAAAATTAGTTGAAGAATCACTAAATGTTGTCTTTGAAGAAAATCCTTCTTTGAACTCTATAAGAACAAACGATGAAGAAATATGTTTTGAGTTAGAGAAGTTAACATTGGATAGAGTAGATCATCAAGGTCAAGAAAGTGATGGTGAGAAGAATGAATCTTTGCCACTTGAACCCGAAATTATAATAAATAAAGAATCAAGACCTTCTAGGATTCATGTAAATCATTCCTTAGATCAAGTAGTAGGAGACATCACTCAAGGAGTGAGAACTTGATCTTACTTTAGAAATGAAGGAAGCCAAGTCGCCTTGATATCTCAAATAGAACCAAAAACCATTGATGATGCCTTGTTTGATCCCGATTGGATTTTAGCAATGCAAGATGAACTATCTCAATTTGAGAGAAGTCAAGTTTGGGATTTAGTTCCTAGGCCTACAAACAAATCGATTATTGATACAAAATGGGTTTTTAGAAACAAACTTGATGATAAGGGGATAGTTGTGAGAAACAAAGCTAGATTGGTTGCTAGGGGTTTCAATCAAGTATAAGGGTTACACTATGATGAAACTTATGCACTCGTAGCAAGATTGGAGTCAATTAGGATGATGTTGGCATTTGCCGCCCACAAGGGGTTCAAATTGTACCAAATGGATGTAAAATCAATATTTTTGAATGGTGTTATAAAAGAAGAGGTATATGTTGAGCAACCACCGGGGTTTGAAAATTTGGAGTGTCCAAATCATGTATATAAACTTAAAAAGGCCTTATATGGGCTAAAACAAGATCCCCGGGCTTGGTATGAACGATTGTCAACATTTCTAATATCAAAAGATTTTCATAGAGGAAAAATTGATCCCACTTTATTCTTGAAAAATAGTGGTAATGATACGTTTGTGGCCCAAGTATATGTAGATGACATTATTTGTGGTTCTACAAATAAAGATTATTTAAATGAATTCATTAATCACATGGAGAGTGAATTTGAAATGAGTTTGGTTGGTGAATTGACATTTTTCCTAGGGTTACAAATTAAGCAAACAAGAGAAGGCATTCATATTCATCAATCTAAATATGTTAAAGAGCTATTTAAGAAATTTGGAATGGAAAATGCAAAGGAAATATCTACTCCCATGGCCACTAGTACTAAATTGGATAAAGACGTTGAGGGGAAAGAAGTTGACTCCAAGATGTATCGTAGTTCTATAGGGAGTCTTCTCTATCTTACAGCTAGTAGACCCGACATACTTTTTGCCGTCGGTATATGTGCACGGTATCAATCTTGTGCCAAGGAGTCACATTTGAGTGTCGTTAAGCGAATTCTTCGTTATCTCAAGGGGACTCAAAATGTTGGTCTTTGGTATCCTAGAACCGAAACTTTTGACCTAGTAGGCTATACCGATTCCGATTATGTCGGATGCAAATTGGATCGGAAAAGTACTAGTGGTAGTTGTCAATTTCTAGGATCTTCTTTAGTAAGTTGGTCAAGTAGAAAACAACATTGTGTAGCTCTATCCACAACCGAAGCGGAATATATTGCCATGGGAGAGTGTGTATCATAATTATTGTGGATGACTCATACTCTAGAGGACTATAAACTTACTTATACCGATGTTCAAGTTCTTTGTGATAATGTGAATACAATTAACTTGACCAAAAATCCCGTTCATCATTCAAGAACGAAACACATAGAAGTTAAACATCATTTTATTCATGATCATGTAACTCGAGGTGATATCACCTTAAACTATGTTGGATCAAAATCAAACTTAGCCGATATCTTCACTAAACCACTTCCCGAAGTTGAATTTAGCTTTCTTAGAAGGGAATTGAGAATGTGTTGTATTGATTAACTCACATCCTCCATGATCACTTTATAGGTAAAGCTATTTAAGTTCTATTCACCTTAAAATTGCCTCTCACAAGAACATAGGTTTGTCCTCTTACTATGATTTAGATGGGGTGAGAGGTTAGGGACATTTATCTTGGTCATGATGCTTGTTATGATGTATCATTTTGGTCAAGAAAAGTGGTTTTCATATGAAACATTCATTTGTCCAATCATAGGGAAAGCAGGTGCACAAATCATGTGCACTTTGCCCTACGATTATGATTGGAAATTTCAAATTTACATATGTATAAAACTTTTGTTTGACACCTTGATTGAAGGTTGGTGTTGAATGAGAGTTATCATTGCACAATTGGATACATACTTACTCAAAGTATTAAAGTTTTTGACACTTTTCGATTTTGTGTAAGTTTTCGCTAAGAAGAATCAATTTATGTCAAAATTTATTTTTCCTTGATAATATGAGACATATATAGTGACTACACAAAATCTCATGATTTTTAGAGGCGTGTACAATTATTTGTGCATTTCTAATCCTTGGATTTGAAAGTTTTCAGAAATGCAGAAATATCAGTTTTCTCAATCGATCAGTTAATCGATTGGGCGGCTTGCTTTTCATCACAGAGAGCGTTTAAATCGATCGATGGATCGATTCAGCGCGTTTCGACCGATCAATGGATCGATTGAAACGCAGTTTCGACTTTCCAGAAAGCATCTGGATCGATCAACGGATCGATTCGATGCATTTGAATCGATCAATGGATCAATTGGGACACCCTTTTCGATTTTCACAGAAGGCTTTTTAATCGATCAACGGATCGATTCAGTGCATTTGAATCGATCAATGGATCGATTGGGACGCCCCTTTCGATTTTCACAGAAGGCTTTTTAATCGATCAATGGATCGATTCAATGCATTTGAATCAATCAATGGATCGATTGGGACGCCCTTTTCGATTTTCACATAAGGCTTTTTAATCGATCAACGGATCGATTCAGTGCATTTGAATCGATCAATGGATTGATTGGGACGCCCTTTTCGATTTTCACAGAAGGCTTTTTAATCGATCAATGGATCGATTCATCCCAGTTGAATCGATCGTTGGATCGATTGAGACGCATCTCCAAATTTCACAGAAGCTTCGTGAATCGATCGACCGATCGATTCACCTGCTCTTAATCAATCGGTAGATCGATTGAGAACTTAAAACCCATCTTAAACCCCTAAATCCATTGGTTCTCGAATCGATTCACTTATTCTCATCTCTCCCTTTTCTCTCTCTCGACCCTGTCTTGCCCTAGGCGATTCTCCAGGTGACTCTCTTGTCTGCCTCGCTCGTTCACTCCGACGTGCTTCTTCGGCGAAGGGGAGCTCTTTCACTTCTCTTCCGGTTCTGCTCCTTCTCTCTCGACGTACTGGGCAGCCTTTCTTCCTTGTCTCCGCGTCCTCACTCAACATGTGGTCTCAAAACCCTAACCCTAAGTAAATTTCTTTGCCCTCTTCTTTTTTTTTTTTTTGGGTTTTTGCTCCTATATTTGACCTAATCTATGTATCTTGTGTGTCTTTCTGCATTATCCCTCATGCATTGCATTATCTGCACTGCCCTTGCATTTTTGTATATTTTTTCCCTGCATTTTTCTGTTGCACTGCAAAACCGTGTGCCACCTTTTGTGTTTTGTTTTTTCATTTCCTATCCCACAGAAAGAAACAAAAGGTTCGTGAATCGGGCGAAGGATCGTTCGTACCTCCATCACGTCCTCAGCCTCCTATTGATCCGAGATTCCCAAATGCTGCAATGCAGCAAGCCTTTAGCAAAAACATCTTCAAACTTATAACCCCTAGATCAGTTGATTTGCAATACTATATGACATCTTGTTTTGATACCTATAACCGGTTCAAGCACTATAAACTTGACTCCTTGTTAACCTGTGAGAGGGATATCAATGTAGGTCTTGTCTCCGAATTTTATAATAATTTGCACACTTCTGATGGTGTAAATTATCGCACTCGTGTTGCAAAACAGAGCTTGGACTTCTCCTATGAGATCCTTCAATCTTTTCTTGACTGTCTACCATCCACAAATGATTTTGTCTTTTATCCCAATCTTCCCGATGAGTTGCCTCCACCTTTTGAGCATATCAGCATTGCGTCCATGCATCAGTTCCTTTTTGGTCGTCCTCGTCCGGATGGGCCAAATGCTCATATCACTAAGTTTTCTTCACTTGAGTTATCGGCTGAGAACGCCGCCTTATTTAAAGTGATCATCAACTGCCTTTTCCCTATTGTTTCTCGCGCCTTAGCCGCTCTGCGACCTCCTCACATGTTTGCCCTCTATGCCATTCGTCATTCCCTTGACATCAACATCGCTCTGAACATCTTTCATTGCATCATTCATTTTACCCAGCCCGTGTAGCAGACGGTCCATATGCCTTTCGGGCATCTCATCACAGATTGGTTGGAGTCCCAGAAGATAGATGTCTCTCGGGGATGGCTGGAGCACATGACTGTGGCTTATTCTCGGATTTCTTCCCGCTCCTTCACGAAGACGGGCTTAGTTGGTGGTCCAGCAGGAGTTCGATGGCGCGATGGACGTGCTTTTGGTGAGGGGCCCAGGGCTCGCCGCAGGGGGGATGCACAGGCATTGGTTCCTGCGGCAGATGATTCTGAGGAGGATATCCCCGAGCCAGCTTCTCCAACATTCGAGGAGACTGTCGACACTCGCCTGGAGGAGCTGACTGTTGGTTGCTACTCGGAAAACCTAGAGGTTCCACTGTACAAAAATTTTGTACAAAGGTCTGAACCTTTTCCTAGCTACCATGTGTTCTTTTAAATTAAATATTTGGATCGCCTGCGGAACTTAACACGTTTGATCCAAAACTTAATCTATTTGTTCTTTTAGGTTTTGACTTGGATCTCCTACGGAACTTAACACGTTTGATCCAAATCACCTAAGTTATTAATTCATTAAATATTAATTTCCAAAATTGGTTCTCAGTACTGACGTGGCGAGGCACATGACCTTCTTGGATATGGGAGCAACCACCACCGACTAGACAAAACCTTTTAAGGAAAGCTAATATTTAATTTCCTAAAATAACTTTAGGTCAACCGAAAAGAACAATCAAATCACAAGGAAAAGAAAAACAAAAGAACACTATATCGAAAACAAATTTGAAACACTAGAATCGTATACCTCTTGTATTTAGTATTATTTCCAAAAATAACTAGTATGATGCGGAAAGAAAAATTACTAGTTATACCTTTTAGAAAGACCTCTTGATCTTCTACCGTATTCCTCTTCTAACCTCAGACGTTGTGTGGGCAACGATCTTCCGAGATGAGAACCACCTAGGCACCTTCTTCCTTCTTCCTTCAAGTTTCGGCCAAGCACAAGAACTTCCAAAGGATGAAGAATTTTCCACCAACCAAGCTCCAAGGGATGCATGCTTTCTCTCCTTCTCCTTCCTTGATCCGACCACATCCTCCAAGCTCCAAGAGATGATAGATTTCGGCCACAACAAGAGGAGAGAAGAGAAAGGGAAGGGTCGGCCACCACACCAAGGAAAAGAGGGAGAAAAATAGAATAGAGTCCTTCGCCTTGAAGCCTCCTCTACCCCCTCTTTTATAATCCTTGGTCTTGGCAAATAAAGAAAATTTAATAAAAACTTCCTTAATTCTTTTGCCATTGAAAAGGAAAATTTATTTAATTAAAAATAATTTTTCTTTTCAATTTGTAATGGTCGGCCACCACATAAATTCTCCAAGCAAATAAAATTTTAAACAAAAATTAAAACTTCCTTATTTGCTTCCGGAAATTTATAAAAAATTTGTCCAATAATTTTTCCCTTCATGATTGGTTTATAAAAAGGAAATTTAATAAATTAAAATATTTCTTTTAAACATGTGGATAAAAAGAAAGTTATCTCTAAAAATTAAAATCTCTTTTAATCTACAAATAAGGAAAGATATCAAATCTTTTCTTAATCTTTTGTAGAAACTTATAAAAGAGAATATTTAATTTTAAACTCTCTTTTAAATCATGAACATGGTTAAAAAGGAAAGTTTTCTTAAAATTTAAAATCCTCCTTTAATCAACAAATAAGGAAAGATTTCAAATTTTAAACTCTCTTTTAAACATGTAAATGATTTTCAAATAAGGAAAGTTTTTACCAAAAATTAAAACCATCCTTTTAAACTACAAATAAGGAAAGAGATTAATCTCTTCTCTTAATCTTTTGTAGAAAGCTATAAAAGGAAATTTTAATTTTTAAACTCTCTTTAAAATCATGATATCCATATAAGAAATAATTTTAATAAAAACCTTTTTAATATTCTAGTGGTCGGCCACCCAAGCTTGGGACCCAAGCTTTGGCCACCCACCAACTGGCTCATCCACTTGGCTTGGCCCTAGCTTGGGTTCCAAGCTACCTTGGCCGGCCCCATTGATGGGTAAGAAGGTGGGTATGTGGGTATAAATCTCTATATACTAGAGGCTACGATAGGACCGAGAGGAGGAATTGGTTTTGGTCTCCCGATAAAATTAAGCATCCCGTGTCGCCCTTAACACACAACTTAATTTTATCAATAATAATTCATTCCACTAGAGAACTATTATTGAACTACCGCACCAATCCCAAATTACATTTGGGCTCCTTCTTATCATGAGTGTGTCAGTCTCCCTTTAAGATAACAAATGTCCACTAATTAAGTAAGTTACTGACAACTCACTTAATTAATATCTAGCTCCAAGAGTAGTACCACTCAACTTCATCGTCATGTCGGACTAAGTCCACCTGCAGGGTTTAACATGACAATCCTTATGAGCTCCTCTTGGGGACATTCTCAACCTAGATTTCTAGGACACAGTTTCCTTCTATAATCAACAACACACACTATAAATGATATCATTTCCCAACTTATCGGGCTTATTGATTTATCGAACTAAATCTCACCCATTGATAAATTAAAGAAATAAATATCAAATATATGTGCTTGTTATTATATTAGGATTAAGAGCACACACTTCCATAATAACTGAAGTCTTTGTTTCTTTATAAAGTCAGTATAAAAGAAACGACCTCTAATGGTCCTACTCAATACACTCTTAGTGTACTAGTGTAATTATATAGTTAAGATAAACTAACACCTAATTACACTACGACCTTCCAATGGTTTGTTCCTTTCCATCATGGTCGTGAGCTACTATTTATAATTTATAAGATACTGATAGCATGATCTTCTGTGTGTGACACCACACACCATGTTATCTACAATATAAATTAATTGAACAACTACATTTATCACAAATGTAGACATTTGACCAATGTAGATAAATGTTTTATACCAGTATACATCCTAACAATCTCCCACTTATACTAAAAGACTAAGCTGCCATATCTGCTGCCATACATCTGATTGCCATGCCTTTCAAAAAGCTCTTGCCTTAAGGACCTTAGGTTATCATCTGATGCAATCTAGGCGGCAACAACTTCTCCTCGTTATACAATTTCTCGTATTGGGTAGTACTTGCGCTCTATTGTGTTTACTTGCCTTATAGACTCATGGTTTCTTCGAGTTTGCTACTGCACCATTATTATTACAATAAATTGTAATAATCTTTGGACAAACTAGAAATCATATCTAAGTCTATCTTGAGGTTATTAAGTCATTCAGCTTTTATGGCTACCTCAGAGGCTTGCCATATACTCAGCTTCTATGGTGGAGTCCAGAAAAACACCTATGCTTATCACTCTTCCATAGTTATGACTTTTCCTCCTAAAGTAAACACAAAACCCCAAGGTCGACTTATTATTGTCCCTATCCGATTGGAAGTCAAAATCCGTGCAACCTACAGGAACCAAATTAACTGCCTTGTAAGCTAGCATATAATCTCTAGTGCCTCTAAGGTACTTTTAATATATGCTTTACTGCAGTCCAATGTCCTTGTCTAGGGTTACTTTGATATCTGCTAACTATGCCCTTGGCAAAACAGATTTCTGATCTCGTGCATAGCATACATTAGGTTGTCTAACTGCCGAAGCATAAAGAACTGCCTACATGTCCTCAATCTCCTTTGATGTCATCGGAGACATCTCTTTAGATAAAGACACTCCATGCTTAAAAGGTAAGAAACCTTTCTAGGAGTTTTGCATGCTAAAAACGAGCAAGGATTTTTCCGATGTATTAAGCTTGGGATAAGTAATATATATATATTTTTTCTTGCGATCCCTTATTACTTTGATCTCAAAAATATATACATTCTCCCAAGTCCTTTATATCGAATTATTTGGACAACCATACCCTTACTTCTGACAACATTTTGATATTGTTTCCAACTACCAAAAATGTTATCTACGTATAGTACAAGAAACACCACCACGTTTCCATCACACCTTTTGTATACACAAGACTTATTCGTTTACTCAATAAATCCATAGGTCTGGATTACTTTGACAAACCGGATGTTCCAAGACCTTGAAGTTTTGCCTCAGTCCATAGACTGATTGAGCTTACACACAAGATGCTCTTAACCCTTTGTAATGAACCCTTCTGGTTGCTTTATATGGATGCTTTCTTTAAGACTTCCATTAAGGAATGCTGTCTTGACATCCACTTGCCAAATAGATAAAAGAATCCTGATAGACTTAAGCATGGCTGCTAGTGAAAAAGTTTCCTTTTTCATCAAGCCTTGCTTTGAAAGTTTCTACCTTCCTGTCTATCCCTCTTTTCCTATTATAGACCTTTTTACATCCAAAGTCTTTTACACCATTTGGTGGTTCTACAAGCTTCCAGATTTTATTAGAATACATATATTCTAATTCTTTTTATTCATTACTCTTTGCTAAGATGCTGCATCATTATCTTGGAGTGCTTCGTCATATGTCCGGAGATCAGGTTCATGTCCTCCAGGGATCGAGTCCAAAAACTCTCCCAAAACATGAATCTTTTTAGGTTGCCTAACAACCCTCCCACTACGACGAGGCACTTTCTGCAATTGTGTATCATTTGTGATACGTGTTGCAGTTTCCTTGTGGTATCTCATCTTGTACAGTTGGTACTAGATTAGACATGTCTTTTATTATTTCCTTAAGAACAAATTTTCTTATGGGCACGAGGTTTATTACATAGTCCTTTTCTAAAAATCGATCATTGATGCTAACAATGACCTTCTGATTTTAAAGACTATAAACCTACTTTCATTTCTCTAGGATAACCTACAAACAAGTGAATTCCTATCCAACTTATCATTGTCTCTCTTCAGCATATGTGCTGGACTACCCGAATCCGAATATGCTTCAAAATAGGCTTACGTCTATTCAGCAATTCTATATGAGTAGAGAGTTCTGACTTTGGAAGGTACTATATTCACTTCCGTTTCCAGAGTATATCCTTAAAATGATTTTGGTAATATTCTAAATAACTCATCAATCTACTTATTTCCATAAGAGTCCTATACCTTCCTTTTTCTACACCATTCTGTTGGGGTGTACCAGGTGCAGTTAGTTAGGATTGAATCCCTACTTCTGATAAGTGACTCCTAAATTCTCCCAAGAGGTACTTGCCACTACGATCTTACCATAGTGACTTTTACTTTAACATTTCTCCGCATCAGCCTTGTACTCTTTGAACTAATCAAAGTACTTAGTCTTGCGGTACATTAAGTAAATTTATTTGTATCTTGAATAGTTGTCTATAAAATAGACGAAATATTCAATACTACCTCTTGTCTGGATAGTCATAGGATCACACAAATCAGAATGAACCAATTTCAACATATCTTTGACTCCATACCCCTTAGACTTAAAAGCTTCTTGGTTATTTTTCCTTCCAAGTAAGACTCGCGGGTTGGAAAGATTTCCACTACTAATGAACCCAAAAGTTCATTAGCTACCAATGAATCCTACTCAAGTTAATATAACCTAGCCTTAGATGCCAAAGATATAATTGGTTCATTTCCGAAGGTTACTTTCTCTTAAAGTTAGAAGATGTGTTACTAATTTCCATTTGTTGCATCATGAGAGTTATTGGATTTATAAATTGCCAACCAACGTACTAGAATAGATAACTTCCCTCTTTTTCTTAATAACAACTTTGTTATTAAAAGAGACAGAATATTAAGTTCTTTTAATAGTTTAGAAACTGAAAACTAGTTCTTTCTAAACTTTATGCGTAAAGACAATTACTCAAAATCCATGTTTTATTCTTATCAAAAGATAAACATCTCCCACTGCAACAGCTACCATTTTTACAGTAGTGCCCATGTGGACGGTGTTTTAATTTTCATTTAGTTGCCGGGTTTCCTGGAACCCTGCAATGAATTGCGGACATGATTAATGGCATCTGTATCTACACTCCAGGTTCTGGTAGATAACACCACTAAACATGTTTCAACTAATGAATTAAATACACCTATATTGTTCTTAATTCTAAGAAGACAATCTACCTTAATGTCCAAGTCCTATTTCCAATCATTACAATTGGGACTACTAAGTCTTTTCTATAGTATGACTACTAGGGGATTGACAAACATTTTAAATCCTAAGAATCACAAAAATATTTGGTCAAGATCAACTCCTTAAAATCCCAATGAATTTTGTATGTCACGATAGTGTGAACGTATACAAAATCGAAGAGGGGATTTTATTCACTAATTTTATTATCTCGTCAACTTTACTTTATGACGAATAAAATTAATAATTGATCTGTCTTTGATCAAATATTTGATCAAAACTTTTTGAATTTAAAATAGCATTGATTCCTCAAACAATATTATTTAAATTCACCAATACCTCAAACACCGTAAATTTTACATGCCACGATAGTGTGGACGTATACAAAATTAAACATTTGTAAGAGGAGGGGTTTACCCATTAATTACTTTGTCAATAAATCTTTATGACAAATAAAATTACCTCAAACACCGTGAATTTTGTATGCCACGATAGTGTGGACGTATACAAAATCAAACATTCGTAAGAGGGATTTTTAATTTTATTATCTTGTCAACCTATTTATTTGACAAATTAATAGTTGGTTTTCTTCGGTCACACAAATAATAGCAGTGACTCCGATGGGAAGGATACTATTAGACGTGCCTAAGTGTATACCATTACTTGACACTAAGTCCATTAATAAGATTATGCCCCTTCCGATGGGGAAGATCACACGCTCTTAATTAACTTCCTATAGTCATCCAAAATGGAAGTTTAATCTAGTGATCTGCAAACAAGCTCATCCGATATGGAGGAAGGCACTCAGAGCCAACGCGTAAACTTGTTACATCACTTATAAACCAGTAATGGAGACCGTGGAATTTATTAAAATAAATCCCTCTCCCACTTAGTGATTTAAAGTGAGGAATTTTGACTATGCTAGTCTGTAACGCCCGAAAATTCTCAAAACTATTTTAGAAATATTCTATGATTTTTCTGGAATTTTAAAATATTTTTATGGAATTTTTAGAGTAGCGGATGTAGCAAAAACAAATAGAAAACGAAAGTAGCTTAAGCGGGAATTGAACCCGAGACCTATGGGTCCTACGACTTATGGTGAACCATGGTAACCAAGTGAACCCAGCAGGGTCGTGCTGAAAGGAAAGGGAATCAATTTTATTTAAGTTGGAGTTAGGCCGGAATTATCACTTAATATAAATAGAAAATAATTAAGTGAGGGTGATATTTTTGGTTTCCACCGTGAACTTCTTCTCCTTACCCTAGCCTCACGCCGCCCCTCTCCTTTCCTCCTCCTTCTCTCGGCGCACCAAGCCAAGGGCCCTAGGAGCACCTCCCAGCAACATCAAAGGCACGAGGACGCTCCCCTCCGCGAGAGGAACACATAGACGCGAGAAGATCGTTGAAGAGATCTCTCCTCCGTGAAACCTAGCGATTATAATCATAAGAAATTACGAACAGGAGGTAAGAAACCCCTCACCTGCAGTATAAGTAGCTTCCGTGTGAATTCCATGTCTTAGTTTAGTAATATGTAGACTATCGACACAAAGGATGCGAATTAGCGCATACTAAGTGTTCGATTAAATTATTTAGCACAGAAAAATGCAACTTATGCATTTTAATAGCTCAATAAATGCAATAGAAGCATTTAAATAGTTTAGTTAGCCTTGCCATAGCATATATGGGACTACGGTCCAATGGGTGGGCACCCACAGTCGCCTCTAGGTTCAGATAACCTAGTAGAAGCAAGGTAAATTAACTAGCTATGATTCAGTATTTTATTTTCAGTAGTGGCACTGTACAGGATTAGATATCCATTGGGCTGGGCTCCCATAGTCGGTCCCTAGGTTTAGATAACCTAGTAAACCTTGCTAAATTCGGGATTTGCAACCCCGGGTTTAGTTGAGGATGCGCGCATAGCATGTACAGTTGCCGGGCCCATTAGCAGTATGATTATATATCTTAATCTATTATATTATAGTTTTTCAAAACTCACAAAGATCAGTTATGTTAGTTGAGTTTGAATTCAGTTCCAGACTAGTTTAATTCATGTTCAGCTCAGTTTTCCTTGTTGTTACACATGATAGTTATGGTTAGCTTTGTATGCCATGCTTTGGTGTTCATGTTCAGCTTTTATTTCACATGTTTAGATGATAGTATGCCATGACTAGCTTTGATTTCTATGTATGATAACATGCCATGTTTCAGTCTAATCAGTGCACTTTCAAACAGCATGTTTTAAAAGCATATTGCATCGAATGCATGTTTTAGTGAGGTAGATGGTTTCTTACTAAGCGAAAGCTTATAGATACTTTCTTTTCCTTATACTGCATATAAAGGTAAAGGAAAGATGGAGTAGCGAAGGCTGGAGGACAATGCTACGAAGATGTGTGTGGGCAGGAACTTGGGATAAAGATCTAAGGAATTTTAGCAAGCTTGTTTAAGCATTGGAACTTTTCAGTATTTGATTATTTTGCACTTTAGTTGTTAATCACTATGAATTAGTAAATCATGCACCCTATCATGTTTAGAACATTATTTTGGTGATGTTAGAATGTTTTGCATTTAGTTTAGAATTGTTATATGTAGTTTTGGCACGAACAAGTGCTGAAATCAGGGGTTCTGATTCGAAATTAGAAACCCAGATCGATCTATTGATCGATCAGAATTGGGTTGTGCCACTGGATCGGTCAACTGACCGATCCAGTCGCGAACAGAGAGTTAGCGTCTGTTATGGATCGGTCAGCCGGCCGATCCAGATGCAAGGAGTATAGAGCTCACCGATCGGTCACCGCCCGATCGGTGAGTTAATCGATCGGTCCACCGACCGATCGTACTCGGATCACCGGCAGACCGATCCACCGCATACGTACAAGATATTGTGGATCGGTCACCGACCGATCCAGAGTTTTTCTCCGTGCTAGTATCAAGCTGGATCGATCACTGGATCGATCCGACATCCCAATCGATTCATGGATCGATTGAAATGCCTGATTACAGCTAGCAGGACATCCGAGAGGCATAGATTATCTTCCTTAGCATGTGTACAACTCCTAGGTACACCTAGAATATTAAGTTCAGATTCTCCAGTAATCAGTTTAGTAAAATTTTAATCAATCCAGATTTCCGCAATAGTAATTTAGCACAGCATAATGTAGCGATCGGCCTCACAGCCTAGTCAGTAGAAGGCGGGTCGTTACAGAGTGGTATCAGAGCAGTTTCCATACTTCCTACACACACATCAGCATTGTACCTGTAGCTTCCAAGTAAGAATACCTCTTACTTTGTATGTTTATTGCTTTTCTGTTATAGATAACTAAAGCATGCTTGTTATGATAGTAGTTAACATGATAACAATAGTTTCTCTATTATGCTTGTGTTAGTCATGTATGTCCTGCATGTCTTTAGAAATGGCACGAGGACGCCCAGCTAGAAGGGCACCAGCCACTGAGCCCCAGCATGAGGCAGGCAGTTCAGTGCCTCCCCCAGACCTTACAGCACTAGTGGCTCAGTTACAGCAGCAGCTAGCTGAACAGCAACAGGAAATAGCCACCTTAAAGGCTAGTGAGCAGAACACTCCCACTGTCACCCCGGAGCCTAACTTAGCGACACCAGTGGTCTTAGAGGTTCCACCAGTCCAGCCTAGGGCACCAGTAGCCCCAGCAGCAGGAACGCAGAGAGAAGCCTATCTAATCCAGTGGCAGAGAGTCAAGCCCGAGAACTTCTCAGGCACCAGTGAACCATGGGATGCACAAGCCTGGTTCAAAACACTGGAAAGTACGATGGAGCTTCTGGACTGGCCAGAACACGAGAAGGTGAAGTGCGCCTCCTTCTGCTTGACAGGAGATGCACGTATGTGGTGGGAGAGAATCAGAGCGAAGCGCCCAGTAAATCAGATGACATGGGCAGACTTCGAGAAAGAATTCTTTGAGGAATTCTTTCACACGCGGGTCACAAACCGCCACTACGACGAGTTCACCGAGTTTCGCCAGGGCAACCTCTCAGTGGAGGAAGCCGTGAAGAAATTCAACAGATTGGCTCGTCTATGCCCCAAATTAGTCAGCACAGAAAGAGAATGAGTCCAGTTGATGCTCAAGATGCTGAGGTCGGAAATAGCGATGAACGTGGCTGGTGGCATTCATAGGCCACAAACCACAGAAGAGTTAGTGAGCAGTGCTCTAATCACTGAGCATTACCAGAATAGCATCAAGCAACAGAAGCAAGTCCTCTCAGAAGCTAAAGGTCAAGGAGGCTCAGGCACTCAGAAACAGCAGGGTCACAGCTCTCATGGCTCTAACTGGAAAGGGAACTCTAACAACAAGCGCAAACCAGGGAGTTACCCAAAAGGAGGGCCAGTCAGCAAGCAGCCCAGTTATCCAAAGTGTGCTACTTGTGGGAAATTCCATCCTGGAGTTTGTCGTAAGGGCACACGAGGATGCTTTGAATGCGGACAGGAAGGGCATATGGCCAAGCAGTGTCCAAACAAGACCATTCTTCCTCAGCCACAGCCGATTCAGTATGGAGGCCAGCCAGCTCAGTTACATCAGATGCAGGCCGCTTTAGATGGTCCACATATCAGCCAGGGCAGATTAGAAGCCCCTCCAGCTACGACCAATGCGAGGATCTACTCACTCACCAGAGAGGATGCAGCAAATGCCTCGACAGTTGTTACAGGTCAGATTAGTATTTTACAGCAAAGTACAACTGTCTTATTCGATACTGGGGCAACCCATTCATACATATCCAGGGCATTTGCTGAGAAGTTAGCAGTACCTCCAGAGGTACTCAGTAGTCAGTTCCTTACGACGTTACCCTCGGGAGAAATCATGGCGTCCACGCACTGGCTCAAAGGCCGGTCACTATAGCGCAGAGAGCTCTTTTGCGATCTGATAGTGATTAATATGACCGACTACGACGTTATCTTCGGGATGAACTTCTTGATCAAATACGGTGCCTCCATCGAGTGCCGTAAACATAAAGTCATATTCCAACCTGAAGCGGAAGCACAGTTCGAATTCATCGGAGAACCCAGGAGAAAGGCCAAGAAGTTTCTCTCAGCTATGAAGGCACAGAGATTAATGGATTCAGGATGTACGGGGTTTATAGCACACGTAGTCAGTACCAGTCAGACAAGGACCAACAGCTAGCAGAGGTCCGAGTCGTATGTGACTACCCAGCAATCTTCCCTCAAGAGTTACCAGGCCTAGCACCAGACAGGGAGATCGAATTTGAGATAGAGCTCATTCCCGGTACAAATCCTATTTCCAAAGCGCCTACCGCATGGCTCCAGCAGAACTAAAAGAACTTCATGAGCAACTACAGAGCCGCTTGACAAAGGCTTCATACGCCCTAGCCACTCACCATGGGGAGCACCCGTATTGTTCGTGAAGAAGAAAGACGGAGCATGCTAGTGTATAGACTACCGGCACCGAACCAAGTCACAATCAAGAATATCCTCTTCCTGAAATTGATGACCTGTTCGATCGCCTAAAGGAGCAAGATGTTCTCAAGATAGACCTCCGATCAGGTTATCATCGGTGAAAGTTAAAGAAGGGGATATACCCAAGACAGCATTCAGGACTAGATATGGACATTACGAGTTCGTAGTCATGCCATTTGGTGTGACAAATGCTCCAGCTACGTTCATGGATCTCATGAACAGAGTATTTAGAGAATATTTAGATAAGTTCGTTATCGTGTTCATCGATGACATTCTTATATATTCAGGAACTTAGGAAGAACACGCGTAACACCGAAACAAGATTGCACCCTTCAAGCAGATCACCAGACGCCAAGTTCACAAAATGAATTTTGGCTAGATCAAGTGTCCTTCCGGGTCACATCATCTCAAAGGATGGTATCATGGTAGACCCCAAGAAGATAGAAGTCGTGAGCAACCGGAAAAGACCAAGAACGCCAGGAGATCGAAGCTCGGGATTAGCAAACACAGAAATTCAGAGGACTTCTCCAGATAGCCTCCCCACTGACAGCTCAAAAGAACAAAATTTCAAAGGATGAATGGAAGAGGAGAGCTAAAAAGAGATTGACCAGTGCACCTATTCTAGCTCTACCAGAGAACACATACAGCTTCGACATTTATAGTGATGCCTCTAAGTTGGGACTAGGAGCAGTGCTAATGCAAAACGACAAGGTGATCACCTATGCCTCCAGACAACTTAAGGATTATGAGAAGAACTATCCTACTCATGACCTTGAGCTTGCAGCAGTGGTGTTCGCTCTCAAGATTTGGAGACATTACTTGTATGGAGCTCAGTGCAGAGTGTATACAGATCATCAGAGTCCGAAGTACTTCTTCACTCGAAGGATCTATGCGACAGCGCAGATGGCTAGAACTGGTCAAAGATTACGACATAGACATCCTCTACCACCCAGGAAAAGCAAATAGGGTAGCAGACGCCCTCAGCAGAAAGTCCAGCGCTACCCTATTATCTCTAGCATCCATGTCACCACCCCTACAGAAGGAGATCTTAGATTTCGATCTCGAACTCATAGTCGGACAGCTCTCTACTATGACATTAGAGTCTACCTTGCTCGGTGACATCCAGATACAGGAGCAGGATCCTGAAATTCAGAGAATCAAGCAAGGTTTAGCGGAATCGAAGGTGGAGAGTTCAGAATATCCGATAGCGGGTGTTGTATTTTGGTGACAGCCTATGTGTTCCGGATCGGGAGGAACTACAGAGGAAAATCCTAGACGAGGCTCACAAGACTCCCTATGCGATGCATCCTGGCTCCACCAAAATGTACCTTGAAGAAACATTTTGGTGGCCTCGGATGAAGAGAGACATCGCCGATATGTCAAGACCGCCTAACCCGCCGAGGGTTAAGGCGAACATCGAGACCAGAGGAGTCTTGCAGCCCATCCGGATCCCAGAGTGGGAAGACATTTCTATGGATTTCATAGTGGGATTACCCGGAACCACGAATGGTTTTGATACCATCCGGGTAATAGTCGACAGATTGACTAAATCAGCCCACTTCTTAGCTATCGGGATATCCTACTCCATGGAACAACTAGCTCAGTTGTATCTCAAGGAGATCGTTAGATTACATGGAGTCCCACGAACCATTATTTCAGAGACAAGAAGTTCACGCCACACTTCCGGGAGTGTGTATGCATACTTTGGGCACGGTTAAAGTTCAAGATGCCCTTCCACCGCATGATGGATGCAGAGCGAGTAAATCAGTACTCGAGGATATGCTCCGAGCATGTGCCTTAGATTTCAAGGAAGTTGGTGCAAATATCTGAGTTTAGCAGAATTTGCATACAACAATATCTATCACTATCCGTATGGTACCTTACGAGGCTCTCTATGGGCGGAGGTGTAGATCTCCAATCTGCTGGTATGAGAGTGGTGAACAGAAAGAACTAGAACTTCAGACAGATCTAGTGGCAGATACCACAGCAGCTATACAGCAGATCCGCCAGAGGATGGAGACAGCTCAGAGCCGCCAGAAAAGCTATGCTGATACACGGCGCAGACCTTTAGAGTTTTCAGTTGGGGATTCAGTGTTCCTTAGAGTAGCTCCCATGAAGGGAGTAATGCGTTTTGGGAAGAAGGGCAAACTAAGTCTCAGATATGTGGGACCATACCTTATCAGCAGAAGAGTGGGCAAGGTAGCATATGAGCTAGAGCTACCTCAGGAAATGTCAGCTGTCCACAATGTATTTCATGTCTCTATGCTGAAGAAGCATACCCCAGATGCCACCCAGGTGATTGAGCCTCAGTTGGTACAGATCCGCGAAGACCTCAGCTATGACAGTCGGCCTATTCAGATAATAGACCGAGCAGTTAAGAAATTGTGGAACAAGGAAGTACCATTAGTCAAAGTTATTTGGCACAGTCACACAGCAGAAGAGGCAACATGGGAGACAGAAGTACCCAGAATTATTCTGAGTTTGAGGATGAACTTTTTATAAGGTATGGGGGATTGTAACGCCCGAAAATTCTCAAAACTATTTTAGAAATATTCTATGATTTTTCTGGAATTTTAGAATATTTTTATGGAATTTTTAGAGTAGCGGAAGTAGCAAAAACAAATAGAAAACGAAAGTAGCTTAAGCGGGAATTGAACCCGAGACCTATGGGTCCTACGACTTATGGTGAACCATGGTAACCAAGTGAACCCAGCAGGACCGTGCTGAAAGGAAAGGGAATCAATTTTATTTAAGTTGGAGTTAGGCCGGAATTATCACTTAATATAAATAGAAAATAATTAAGTGAGGGTGATATTTTTGGTTTCCACCGTTAACTTCTTCTCCTTACCCTAGCCTCACGCCGCCCCTCTCCTTTCCTCCTCCTTCTCTCGGCGCACCAAGCCAAGGGCCCTAGGAGCACCTCCCGGCAACATCAAAGGCACGAGGACGCTCCCCTTCGCGAGAGGAACACATAGACGCGAGAAGATCGTTGAAGAGATTTCTCCTCCGTGAAACCTAGAGATTATAATCGTAAGAAATTACGAACAGGAGGTAAGAAACCCCTCACCTGCAGTATAAGTAGCTTCCGTGTGAATTCCATGTCTTAGTTTAGTAATATGTAGACTATCGACACAAAGGATGCGAATTAGCGCATACTAAGTGTTCGATTAAATTATTTAGCACAGAAAAATGCAACTTAGGCATTTTAATAGCTCAGTAAATGCAATAGAAGCATTTAAATAGTTTAGTTAGCCTTGCCACAGCATATATGGGACTACGGTCCAATGAGTGGGCACCCACAGTCGCCTCTAAGTTCAGATAACCTAGTAGAAGCAAGGTAAATTAACTAGCTATGATTAAGTATTTTATTTTCAGTAGTGGAACTGTACAAGATTAGATATCCATTGGGCTGGGCTCCCATAGTCGGTCCCTAGGTTTAGATAACCTAGTAAACCTTGCTAAATTCGGGATTTGCAACCCCGGGTTTAGTTGAGGATGCGCGCATAGCATGTACAATTGCCGGGCCCATTAGCAGTATGATTATGTATATTAATCTATTATATTATAGTTTTTCAAAACTCACAAAGATCAGTTATGTTAGTTGAGTTTGAATTCAGTTCCAGATTAGTTTAATTCATGTTCAGCTCAGTTTTCCTTGTTGTTACACATGATAGTTATGGTTAGCTTTGTATGTCATGCTTTGGTGTTCATGTTCAGCTTTTATTTCACATGTTTAGATGATAGTATGCCATGACTAGCTTTGATTTCTATGTATGATAACATGCCATGTTTCAGTCTAATCAGTGCACTTTCAAACAGCATGTTTTAAAAGCATATTGCATCGAATGCATGTTTTAGTGAGGTAGATGGTTTCTTACTAAGCGAAAGCTTATAGATACTTTCTTTTCCTTATACTGCAGATAAAGGTAAGGAAAGATGGAGTAGCGGAGGCTGGAGGACAATGCTACGAAGATGTGTGTGGGCAGGAACTTGGGATAAAGATCTAAGGAATTTTAGCAAGCTTGTTTAAGCATTGGAACTTTTCAGTATTTGATTATTTTGCACTTTAGTTGTTAATCACTATGAATTAGTAAATCATGCACCCTATCATGTTTAGAACACTATTTTGGTAATGTTAGAATGTTTTGCATTTAGTTTAGAATTGTTATATGTAGTTTTGGCACGAACAAGTGCTGAAATCAGGGGTTCTGATTCGAAATCAGAAACCCAGATCGATCGACTGGGTGTGCACTGGATCGGTCACCGACCGATCCAACCGCTAACGCAGAGTTAGCGTTCGTTATGGATCGGTCACCTACCGATCCGGATGCTAACAGGAGTATGAAGCTCATCGATCGGTCACCGACCGATCGCTGAGCCATCGATCGGCCACCGACCGATCGCTGTACTCGGATCGGTCCACCGCATACGTAAGCAATAGCTTGTGGATCGGTCACCGACCGATCCAGTGCCTTAGAGCTTCGCGTTGGATCGATCACTGGATCAATCCGACATCCCAATCGATTCATGGATCGATTGAAATGCCTGATTACAGATAACAGGACATCCGAGAGGCATAGATTATCTTCCTTAGCATGTGTACAACTCCTAGGTACACATAGAATATTAAGTTCAGATTTTCCAGTAATCAGTTTAGTAAAATTTTAATCAATCCAGATTTCCGCAATAGTAATTTAGCACAGCATAATGTAGCGATCGGCCTCACAGCCTAGTCAGTAGAAGGCGGGTCGTTACATAGTCTACCTAACATGCATACTAACAAGCACACACAACACAGCATAAAAAGCAATAAATAGAAAAACTAATTTTCAACTATTATGACTTTTATCTATTGCTGTCCTCCGTGTGTCGCCAACCCTAGCTGCTGCCATCTTTGGCCACCGCCACCGGGTCTAGTTGTCGCATCCATCTTGCTCCTTGTTCCGCTGCGTCTCTGGTCCTCAAAAAGGTTCCACGCCTTGCAAGATTCGATCCGCGACATAAATAGAATTTTACATTTTTCGATCCTATATTCCTCGAAGGAATGTACATGTAAACTAGATCAAAAAATAAAATCCTAATAAAACTAAATACAGCTCCTGCTGTATTTTATAATACAATCATGCACACACAATAAATGCCCTTGACATGTCCAAGGGTCCAATCACACACATAATAACTATAAGCCATAATAGTTGGATCCTGCATCCACAAAGTTAGCACATCCTACTATTATCCTGCCTAAATTATGTATGACATGTGCATAATTAAACTAATACCAAAACACAGAGGCAAAACCCTAGCTCGATACCAATTGTTGGTTGCTACGGAAAACCTAGAGGTTCCACTGCATAAAAATTTTGTACAAACGTCTGAACTTTTCCTAGCTACCATGTGTTCTTTTAAATTAAATATTTGGATCGCCATGAACTTAACACGTTTGATCCAAAACTTAATCTATTTGTTCTTTTAGGTTTTGACTTAGATCTCCTGCGGAACTTAACACGTTTGATCCAAATCACCTAAGTTATTAATTCCATTAAATATTAATTTCCAAAATTGGTTCCCAGTACTGACGTGGCGAGGCACATGACCTTCTTGGATATGGGAGCAACCACCACCGACTAGACAAAACCTTTTAAGGAAAGCTAATATTTAATTTCCTAAAATAACTTTAGGTCAACCGAAAAGAACAATCAAATCACAAGGAAAAGAAAAACAAAAGAACACTATATCAAAAACAAATTCGAAACACTAGAATCGTATGCCTCTTGTATTTAGTATTATTTCCAAAAATAACTAGTATGATGAGAAAAAGAAAAATTACTAGTTATACCTTTTAGAAAGACCTCTTGATCTTCTACCGTATTCCTCTTCTAACCTCGGACGTTGTGTGGGCAACGATCTTCCGAGATGAGAACCACCTAGGCACCTTCTGTAGGACCGTTAGATTCGATAGAGGGGGGGGGGGGTGAATATCGATTCGCAAAACAAGAGTATAAGCGCAGCGAAAAAGTAAAATAGACACAGTTGTTTTACTTCGTTCGGAGCCTGTGACGACTCCTACTCGAAGGCCTGTGGTCCTTGACCACTTTCGTTGGGCAATCACTAGCAATTCGAAATAATGATTACAAAAGAATCATACAGTGAATGCTAATGAAAACTAAAAACAAATACCGACAAAAGGGAAAAGAACGGAGCGTAGTGTCGGAGCTTTGTTGGCGTCGCACTGAACGTCGAGCAGCAAGACCAGCAGCAGAAGAGTTCTCAGCTTAATTGATTGATTCTGAAGCTCCTGTCTGGGGCTTCTTTTATATGCTGTTCCAGGCGCCTGGAATGTGACGTAGCTGCACAAACCATGATGCTCCACGTGACGATGACTCGGCTGGATAGAATTCGCCTTCCGGGCGCCCGGACCACCTTGTTCCAGAAAACTCCCTTTTCCTGCAAAACAAAGTTAGTCCGAGGCAAATGTATATCCTGTAAAACAGATTGTCAGCACAGTTAAGGTTCAACAGATAATTAAAAAGAGTATGACTTAGATTCCGTCTTTCCGAGACCGGAATCTAGTCACGATCTTGACTTAGACATCCGAAGGGATCTAAGCCGGATCGACGCCTAATGTTCCCTTCCCGAACGCGTCCTCACACTCACTCCGGTGACTTACCTTGCTTACCTACCAGACGTCCGGTCCCGTCGACCCGTCTCGACTTCTCGCCAAGCGTCCGGCCAGCCCATCGACCGCTGACTTCTCGCCACTATCCGGCCACCACAACCTAGTGGACTTCTCACCAAGCGTCCGGTCAGCCTGCCGACCCGCTTGGACTTCGCCTATCCGGTCAGCCCGTCGACCTAGCTGGACTTCGTGCCGGACATCCGGTCACCGACCTGTCTGGACTTTTCCTGCACACTTGATCAAAGTGTCAGACAACAACAAAACTAACTTAACTTATTTGTCATTCATCAAAACCTGGGTTAGACCGTTAGTGCTACCCGCACCAACAATCTCCCCCTTTTTGATGGAATGACAACTTGGTTTAAGTTAGTGAAACCATATGCAAGAAGCAACATGCATTTGTGTGGTTTTAAAGTTAGTTTGTGTTTTCAAATTGGTTTAGCTAACTTAACCACCTAACCCTTCTCCCCCTTTGGCATTCATCAAAAAAATGAACAGAGGTAAATAATCTTAGTGAAGAGTTACTGTAACAGGTAAAAAAAATATCTAAGTTTGGTCAAAATTTGAAAGATAAAAGTGCAACTTTTAACACCAAGTAAAAAATAGTCAAGTTGACTGGGGGGAGACAAGTTGAGTTTTGAAAAGTTGATCAAGTTTAACTCTTAAGCTTGTGGAAATTTTCAAAAATAGGTTTTTCAAATTTACTTTTTATGTTTAAGTTACATCTACTTTTCAAAAAGGAAATTTTTCAACTTCGATTTTTCAAAACAAAGCAAAAATTAAATAATTTTTCAAGAAATAAAATTTTTTCCAACATTAATTTTTAAGGCTAATTTGATAGAGGCTAAATTTGAAAATTGGGTGGGATTAAACTTTCACTTTTTTCAAATACTTAGTTAAATTTAAAATTTGTAAATCTATGTTCAAACATAGGTTAGGTTTTAAAAAACATTTTTCAAACACACAAAATTTGAGTTAATTCTCCCCCTGAACTTGATACTTAACTCTAACCAGCTGTCTAACCAATTAGGTACTAACTAACTATCAGAAGATAGTAGCTTTCACTTGGTTAGTCAGATTAAGTTAATTATAACCAGTCAGTGTTTGACTTGACTGATGAACTTTAATCTGATTAATATCTGAGTTGTATTTAACTTCCAGACTTATGTTGATGCACTGAAATAAGCATCTTAAGTCCAAACAGTTGGCCTATGCATCTCACCCCTTTCTATGTTTGTCAAACACAATCAAGGTTAGGGTGTTGGTGAGATGCTCAATAACTAGTCCTATGGGTACATGCTTTCTAAGGATTCAAAACTAGTCTAAGGCCAAAACTGTTTTTGAAAGTCTAAAAATGGAAAGTTTGAAAACAAACAAGTTTAGCCTATAAGTTGGTAAAATCATTTTTGAAAGTATTTTTGAATGATCCTAACCTATTAAGATAGAACATATTCAATGTAAGTTTGAAATGCCACTAGATAAATCCAAAATATTTTACAAGTAGTGTAGCTACAGAAGTAGGTCATGACTAAGGCTACTGAGATGATGAAGGGGGTGGTCCAGATCCCAAGGATCAAGAAGTGCCATCACCTGCAGTGTCGGGTGTCTCCTCAGAACTCGCAACCTCTCGCCGATGTCCCGATGAAAATCGAGTTCTCCTGCTGGAGACTCGCCATAGCTCTCTAGTCCGGTCATACGGTCGGCTAGTGCGGGGAGCGTGGTGGTGCTCGAGCTGGGGTGGTGGTGGAGCCGATGCGGCTTCCTGGAAATAGTGCGAGCATGAACTCGTCCACCTGTGCGTCTGGATCAGTTGGTGCTGTGCCCCCTCCGCCAAGACATAGTCCCGTCATCTCTATCTATCTGGATGTCGGCTAGGGAAAAGTTCCGAGCGCCTATAACATCGAACCCGGCCATATGGGCAACGTCTCCCCTAGTGATATCAATGTGCATATAGGCTGTCAGAATGTGACCAAATGGTATATGGACTCGATTGTCAGTCACAAATCCAGCTGAATAGATGATGGTGGAGAAGATATGTAGGTGATGTCAATGTCTAACCTATGAATCGGGGCATAAAGTAAGAACGAATGGAATGGGCGCATCACAGCGATGTCCCGGTAGTCGGTGGTAAAAGGCAAGGACTACAACCCTATAAAGAGCGTAGTCCTGACTCGAAGTTCTATCGACCTAAACCGTGTCACCGTGGATCTCTCTCTCGAAAAATACGAATAAATCGACGAGTAATATGTGAGTAGGATCTTGAACGAGATCCCTGAGGATAGCACAAAAGGAGCAAGTAGATGGACGCAACTCTAAAACTCCCGGATAGTCGTAGGGGAAAATACGATATCAGTGCCTGCTGCCCTAGTGGTATAGGTGAGATCGTCTATTTTTACTAGGTTATTGCAAAATTCGGCACACAGACTTATGTTTATTGGACTGGTACATTCAACAAGGTTCCTTAAGTTATAGTGGCCTATAACCTCTAAGGCAGAGGGACATGACCTTAGAAAGAACGATCTATCTATGCAGGTAGTCCTAATGGTCTTATAAATGGTGGACTCAAACTTAATCCTAAGTTCGTCTGTGGGAAACCTAGGGTCTGTACTAGCATTGGAGGGTCCAGCACCAGTATTTGTTCGTTTCCTACTGTATATAAATAAAAGAATATTCTAAAAAATTGAGAAGACAAATTCTAATAAGATTTTGGAGAGGGGAAGTATTTTATTTACCGAGGAGCCATCGAAAAATATAGATTTGACGACCTCGGTTGAATCGCAACAGCGTCTTCACGGCAAGAAAATTTTGATTTAGAGTACTTTCGCACTGAGGTTCAAAAGTGATTGTGGGGCTAAGGTTGGGGGCGCCTGCTGCCCCTTATTTATAGGGGACTCCGGGCGCCCCGGAGGGGAATACCAGGGGCGCCTGCCCATGGTTTTTGACTTTTTTTTTTTTTTTTTTTTTAAAATTAGGTTTGAAGTTAAGTTTTAAGTTTGAATAAAATTTTGAAATTAAGTTTAAAGTTAAATTTTGAAATTAATTTTTAAGTTTAAAATTAAAATTTTGAAATTTATTTTTAAGTTTAAAATTAAAATTTTGAAATTAATTTTTAAGTTTAAAATTAAAATTTTGAAATTAATTTTTAAGTTTAAAATTAATATTTTGAAATTAATTTTTGAGTTTAAAATTAAAATTTTGAAATTTATTTTTAAGTTTAAAATTAAAATTTTGAAATTAATTTTTAAGTTTAAAATTAAAATTTTGAAATTAATTTTTAAGTTTAAAATTAATATTTTGAAATTTATTTTTAAGTTTAAAATTAATATTTTGAAATTTATTTTTAAGTTTAAAATTAAAATTTTGAAATTTATTTTTAAGTTTAAAATTAAAATTTTGAAATTAATTTTTGAGTTTAAAATTAAAATTTTGAAATTAATTTTTGAGTTTAAAATTAAAATTTTGAAATTAATTTTTAAGTTTAAAATTAAAATTTTGAAATTAATTTTTAAGTTTAAAATTAAAATTTTGAAATTTATTTTTAAGTTTAAAATTAAAATTTTGAAATTATTTTTTAAGTTTAAAATTAATATTTTGAAATTAATTTTTGAGTTTAAAATTAAAATTTTTGAAATTTATTTTTAAGTTTAAAATTAAAATTTTAAAATTAATTTTGAAATTAAAAAAAAACTTTTAAAATTAAAATTTAAGCCTTATTCATCTCACCCGATCTATATTATCAATCAGGGAATCCTATGATTTTGTGAGATGAAATTAGTTTGATTACAGAGTTTTGTTTTAACTTGTGTTAGATTCAGACTTAGCTTTGGTTTCCACAAATAGGCATTATTCGGATAAACTTCTAAGCTTGGTGAGTCACAAGGACATCATTAGAAGTAACCAACCTTTCGAGGTTTTCCGAATAGTCCTATCCACGGAACTTAGTACTAAATCTTGGTCTAACTGGTTAGGATTCGTTTAAGGGTAGCTTCGGTCAGTTCCACTTGGCCAAATGCACCAGATCGAAACCATATCTTTCTAGACATGCGATGCCCAAGTTTCCCTAACGTACTATCATCCAAAAATTTCACCGATACCATGATTCAAGTTAAACTTGGTCTCTAATCCTAATTACCCTGCCGGGTTAGTTAGTTTTGGAGGTGCCAGCTATTCTGGAGCCTCCCCCTGAATTATTGGCCATTAATTTAGATTTTGGTTTTAGGCTTGTGTCGATTCTTTTTATAGTTATAGTTAACTTGGTGATAATTTTGTTGTTTTTTAAACTGTTTAGATTTTGAATTTGATTTATGTTTGTATTTTGGATTTTGGTTTGGTTTATTTAATTTTATATAATGTATTTTTTCTTTAGGTATATAATATTGATTAAGTCCTACTTGCGTGGTCAAACACGCTTTCGGAACCCAAGCTAGATTGGTTGACTTGTATTGGGTTATTAATGATTTGAAGGTTTTATTTGAATTCGACTTATATCCTAGTCCGGTTTTATTATAACATGCTTTTTGATTATTTAGGATTAAGTCTAAATTTTTTGATCTTGTTGTGAATTTTTCTAACATCTCTTTTAAATTGTTTATTTCATTTTTTAATGATAAATTCTCTTCCTCAAGTGTTAGATCTTGAGTTGGATTCGAATTCTTTGATTGTTCCTTGAGGTTTTGATTGTCCTCAAGAAGTGATTTGTTTTCATTTTCTAATTTAGTTAATTTGCTATTTAAACAGGAAATAATTCTAAAAAAAAAATTTGTTTAAATTAAAGTATACCTCATTCGGGCCTTCGGAAACGAGTACGGACTCGTGGCTTGTTTCGGGTTCAGACCCGTCTTCATCTTCTGACTCGTCTTCCATGGGCCATCAGTGCGAGGTGGCTCGATGTTTCTACTCTTCTTCCTCCGATTCGTCCGAGGAGTCGTCCCACGTTGCTTTGAGTGCCTTCTTTTGGTTGGTTTTGGTTTGTCAAACTTTAGTTTTGGACATTCGTTCTTGTAATGTCCTTTTGTCACCGTAGCAAGTCACGTTTTTTGTTCGAGGAGAGCTGATCTTTGAAGATCCTTTTGAAGCTCCTCTTTCTCCCGGTGAACATTTTTCTTACCAAGTTCACCGGTGTTCTTCGTCTTCAGAATCTTGATCGAGTCTTCTTCAAGTTCAGCTTGCTTTTCTTTTCTTTGGAGGAACCTGCAAATAGTGCTATACCTTTCTCGGCTCCAGCATTAGTTTGTTCGTGTAATTCTAATTCACAAAACAGCTCATCTAATTTTAAGTTAGAAAGATTCTTAGAAATTTTGTAGGCATCCACTATTGATGCCCACAAACTATTACGTGGAAAATCGTTTAAAGCGTACCTTATTAAATCTCTGTTCTCCATTTGGTGGCCTATTGCATGAAGCCCGTTGAGGATGTCCTTGATCCTCGCGTGTAGTTGATTCGCTGTTTCTCCTTCCTGCATTTTTATATTAAAATTTTATTTAGAAGCGGTCTCGTTTTGTTACCTTAGCGTCGCTCGTTCCCATTCGATCAGCTTGTCCCATAGCTCTTTAGCTTTTTTGTGGACCGTTCAGTTCTTCTCTTGTCAATCCACACCGTAGAGTGTTGATTGCTTTATTTTCGCTGACGCTTTTTCTTGAGATCTGCTGTCCAGTCTTGAGATCCACTAGATTCCCGGCGGTGTCCCGGAATTTTGTAAGGTTTCGTAATGCTCATCCACTGTCGAAGTCTATTTTGAGGTAGACCTCCATCGCTTCTTCCAGTAAGGGAAGTCGCCCCGTTGAAGAGTGGAGGTCGAACTTTGCCGAATCCTTCTTGTTGGGACATTCGTGCACAGGTAAATAACCAAAAAAATATCCCAAGACTTGGTCTTGGATTAGTAGTGCGGGAAGAAATAGAAAAAATCTAGATTCGTGTTGCACTAATTTAAATTGATTAGTGAAATATTAAGTTAACGAAACACCGCTTTTAAAATTAATTAAAAAACAAAACAATTCACCCCTGTCGATTGGTGGTTGCACCAAATCGAGGCGACTGCTCGATACCACTTCATGGAACCTTGATTAAGGTGAACTTATTGCATCAAACAAAATATCTCTCACAATTAAATTATGGTACAAAAATAAGATCTATCTGGCTTACCTCAGCATGTTGCAGAATAGCAACTACATAACGATTGAACAATGTCGGGGAAAAAAACTTTGGCAATCAGATATAAAATTGATAAAGCAAAAAAAGATTATTTAAAATTCTCTTACACCAATTCGACTTAATTGATTGATTCTCAATCCGCCTTTGATATTTTCCCATTTGTACTGATATATTTCCCGTGACGTAGCTGCACAAACCATGATGCTCCACGTGGCGACGACTGGGCTGGATAGAATTCGCCTTCCGGGCGGCCCCGACCACCTGTTCCGAAAACTCCCTTTTCCCGCAAAACAAAGTTAGTCCGAGGCAAATGTATATCCTGTAAAACAGTTGTCAACACAATTAAGGTTCAACAGATAATTAAAAGAGTATGACTTAGATTCCGCTTTCCGAGACCGAATCTAGTCACGATCTCGACTTAGACATCCGAAATGGATCTAAGCCGGATCGACGCCTAATGTTCCCTTCCCGGAACGCGTCCTCCTGTCCTCCCTTCCGGTGACTTACCTTGCTTACCTGCCAGACGTCCGGTCAGCCCGACTTCTCGCCAAGCGTCCGGTCAGCCCGTCGACCCGCTTGGACTTCTCGCCAGCTATCCGGTCAGCCCGTCGACCTAGCTGGACTTCTCACCGAGCGTCCGGTCAGCCCGTCGACCCGCTTGGACTTCTCGCC
Source organism: Zingiber officinale (assembly GCF_018446385.1). Classification (NCBI taxonomy): domain Eukaryota; kingdom Viridiplantae; phylum Streptophyta; class Magnoliopsida; order Zingiberales; family Zingiberaceae; genus Zingiber; species Zingiber officinale. The sequence continues at coordinate 141,211,536 of NC_055994.1, forward strand.
AGCTATCCGGTCAGCCCGTCGACCTAGCTGGACTTCGTGCCAGACATTCGGTCAGCCCGTCGACCTGTCTGGACTTTTCCTGCACACTTGATCAAAGTGTCAGACAACAACAAAACTAACTTAACCTATTTGTCATTCATCAAAACCTGGGTTAGACCGTTAGTGCTACCCGCACCAACACCTTCTTCCTTCTTCCTTCAAGTTTCGGCCAAGCACAAGAACTTCCAAAGGATGAAGAATTTTCCACCAGCCAAGCTCCAAGGGATGCATGCTTTCTCTCCTTCTTCTCCTTCCTTGATCCGACCACATCCTCCAAGCTCCAAGAGATGATAGATTTCGGCCACAACAAGAGGAGAGAAGAGAAAGGAAGGGTCGGCCACCACACCAAGGAAAAGAGGGAGAAAAATAGAATAAAGTCCTTCGCCTTGAAGCCTCCTCTACTCCCTCTTTTATAATCCTTGGTCTTGGCAAATAAGGAAAATTTAATAAAAACTTCCTTAATTCTTTTGCCATTGAAAAGGAAATTTTATTTAATTAAAAATAATTTTTCTTTTCAATTTGTAATGGTCGGCCACCACATAAATTCTCCAAGCAAATAAAATTTTAAACAAAAATTAAAACTTCCTTATTTGCTTCCGGAAATTTATAAAAAATTTGTCCAATAATTTTTCCCTTCATGATTGGTTTATAAAAAAGAAATTTAATAAATTAAAATCTTTTTTTTAAACATGTGAATAAAAAGAAAGTTATCTATAAAAATTAAAATCTCTTTTAATCTACAAATAAGGAAAGATATCAAATCTTTTCTTAATCTTTTGTAGAAACTTATAAAAGAGAATATTTAATTTTAAACTCTCTTTTAAATCATAAACATGGTTAAAAAGGAAAGTTTTCTTAAAATTTAAAATCCTCCTTTAATCAACAAATAAGGAAAGATTTCAAATTTTAAACTCTTTTTTAAACGTGTAGATGATTTTCAAATAAGGAAAGTTTTTACCAAAAATTAAAACCATCCTTTTAAATTACAAATAAGGAAAGAGATTAATCTCTTCTCTTAATCTTTTGTAGAAAGCTATAAAAGGAAATTTTTAATTTTTTAAACTCTCTTTTAAAATCATGATATCCATATAAGAAATAATTTTAATAAAAATCCTTTTTAATATTCTAGTGGTCGGCCACCTAAGCTTGGGACCCAAGCTTTGGCCAGCCACCTACATGGCTCATCCACTTGGTCTTGGCCGGCCCTAGCTTGGGTTCCAAGCTAGCTTGGTCGGCCCCATTGGATGGGTAAGAAGGTGGGTATGCAGTGGGTATAAATCTCTATATACTAGAGGCTACGATAGGGACCGAGAGGAGGAATTGGTTTTGGTCTCCCGATAAAATTAAGCATCCCGTGCTCGCCCCGAACACACAACTTAATTTTATCAATAATAATTCATTCCACTAGAGAACTATTATTGAACTACCGCACCAATCCCAAATTACATTTTGGGCTCCTTCTTATCATGAGTGTGTCAGTCTCCCTGTGTTTAAGATAACAAATGTCCACTAATTAAGTAAGTTACTGACAACTCACTTAATTAATATCTAGCTCCAAGAGTAGTACCACTCAACTTTATCGTCATGTCGAACTAAGTCCACCTGCAGGGTTTAACATGACAATCCTTATGAGCTCCTCTTGGGGACATTCTCAACCTAGATTACTAGGACACAGTTTCCTTCTATAATCAACAACACACACTATAAATGATATCATTTCCCAACTTATCGGGCTTATTGAGTTATCGAACTAAATCTCACCCATTGATAAATTAAAGAAATAAATATCAAATATATGTGCTTGTTATTATATTAGGATTAAGAGCACACACTTCCATAATAACTGAGGTCTTTGTTTTTTATAAAGTCAGTATAAAAGAAATGACCTCTAATGGTCCTACTCAATACACTCTTAGTGTACTAGTGTAATTATATAGTTAAGATAAACTAACACCTAATTACACTACGACCTTCCAATGGTTTGTTCCTTTCCATCATGGTCGTGAGCTACTGTTTATAATTTATAAGATACTGATAACATGATCTTCTGTGTGTGACACCACACACCATGTTATCTACAATATAAATTAATTGAACAACTACATTTATCACAAATGTAGACATTTGACCAATGTGATTCTTATTTCTAGATAAATGTTTTATACCAAAAGCTAGGCTTTTAGTATACATCCTAACACTGACCATGGAGGTAGCCGACCTGCGTTCCATGATGGAGACCATGGTCCATCGACAGACTTCGATGCAGGCGACTATGGATACATTAGTGGATTTAGTGAGCTCCTGGGTGACGGGTCATCCGTCTCAGTCTGCTCCATCCACAGCTCCCGTTCTCTAGGCTGAGGATGCTGCTGGTGCTGACTCTGCGGCGGTTCCTGCTCCAGCTACTACTTCGGCTCCTCCTGCTGCTGCTGCTGATCCCCCTCCTTCGGGCGATGATCTTATCGAGTTTTATGTGTCTTTGTGATATGTTATTGTATGTCTTATGGATGGTAGTTATGGAGTCCTTATGTGAACTCTATTTTATTTTTGGATATATGCTACTTGTTCTACTTTTTCTTTTGCTTCTCCAATTCACGTGGTTATATTTTGTTGATATCTGTGTGGTTTAGGGGGAGTAATCCTTGGGTTTATTGTGTTTGCTTAGTGCACATTTTGAGGGGGAGTTCTATTTTTTTGATATTTGCCAAAGGGGGAGATATATGTTGAAGTTCATGCTAAATAAAATTTAAATTGAAACTCAAGCTTGCTGTGTATGCTCATACTTACTGCTTATGATTTTCAGCGTTGTTGCAATCATTATTTATCAATTGTACTATTGTGGTATATTGGAAATTGGCCTAAACTTAAATAGATTGTCAAACATCAAAAAGGGGGAGATTGTTGGTGCAATCATGCCCTGGAAGTTTCAATGTATTGACAATTATTTAAGTTTATGTTAATACGTTGGATCTAACATACAGTGTGAGTTTGCAAGAGAAGTTCTTGCAGGTCGGAAGACCGGATGCAAGGCAAGAGAAGTCCAAGAAGGTCGAGGACCGGATTCTTGCAAAAGAATCCTTGCAGGTCAGAAGACTGGATGCAAGGCAAGAGAAGTCCAAGAAGGTCGACGACCGGATTCTTGGCAAAAGAAGTTCCTGCAGGTCATAAAGCTGGATGCATGATCCCTCACGTATCAGAAATCGATTGGAAAATCGATTTAGACACGGCTGTGAGGCAGAATATCTCTGGATCAATCAGTCGATCGATTGGAAGGAAGCCAATCGATCGGCCGATCGATTGGGAAGGTTCTGCGCGAAGCACAGAGTGCTTCTGGATCGATCAGCCGATCGATTGGGGAAATCCAATCGATCGAGCGATCGATCCAGGAAGCTTCTGTATGAAGCACAGAATGCTTCTGGATTGATCAGCCGATCGATTGGGGCAATCCAATCGATCGAGCGATCGATCCAGGAAGCCTCTGTGTGAAGCACATATTTCCCTTGGATCGATCAGCCGATCGATTGAGGTTACTCAATCGATCGGGCGATCGATCCACAGAGCTGCGATTTCACGAGCAGTGGTCTAAATCGATTCAAGAATTGCACCGATCGATTCAAACTCAAGTGAAGCAATCTAAGCCGTTGATCGTGACGCGATGGTTTCCAACGGATACTTATGAATCGATCCAAATATGACTCCGATCGATTCACGGCGACGGCTACGTGAGAAACGGATAGTTTTCTCAACGTTTAAAGACATAGAAGAAAAAGAAAAGATAGAAGAAAACAAAGAGATACTGTTCCATTGCTCTCCAAGGTCTCAACTCTCTCAAGTGCTCAAGATCTTCAAAAGGTGCTCAAGTTTAGAATCTCCCGCTCGCTACTTTCTCAAATCTCACTCAGCGAAGAAGAAGCCTTTCTAAATCCTGTAATCTTTCTTTTCTTTTTCATTGTGGTGAGTGTGATCCTTTACTTTGGAGAGGGAGAGTTGTAATCGTGTAAGGTTTCTCCACCTTTGGTGTGATTCCGAGAAGGAGGGTTTTGATAGTGGAAGAGTGTGAGTGGTGTGGATCCTTGGACTAGTCACCTCCTTGGGGAGGTGGATACCAAGTAAATATCCGAGTTAGCATTGTCTTCGAGTTTCCGCTGCGCAAAATCAAGTTGATCAAGAAAACGAAGTGAGTCATTCACCCCTCTAGCTCAACCGATTCTAACAAAGACTGCTGCAAGTTAGAAAAAGAAATTAAGAATTTAAAAATAATATTAGCTAAATCTTGCCCTTTAGAAGAATTAGATAAAGTTAAACTAGAAAATGAGAAATTGAAATCAGAAAATGAAAATTTAAAAATTCAAGTAGATAACTTGAAAAACCATGCATGTTCATCTAATACAAATTTTAGAAGATTTAATAATTTAAATTGGTATTTTCGATATCATAAGGGATAGATTAGAAATATTTCAAAGAAATATGTCCCCAAAAATTTTTTAGTTAATCCAGTAGATTGAACCTATATTGGATTCCTAAATCTTGTTTGACTTGAATTTTTAATCAGATTTAGAGCTTTTAGCGAGAAAATTAGACATTAAAATTTCTTTATGAGGTTTTGTCTAAGGAAGTGGTTGTTGCTCCAATAACTAAGAAGGTCTAGTGCCTCGCCACAATCTGGAAGCTAAAATATTGAAATAAAATGTTTAATTAACTTTCTGATAAAAGCATTAAGGTGGAAATGCTTTAAAAAGTCTTTTAAATATTTTTTTCAAATTTTTTTTAATTAGAATATTTTTTTAAAAATTAAAATTGCCTAAGTTAAAAGGTCCTCTGAAATTAGAAATTTATGTTTAGAATTTTTTTTTTTTGCATAAAACTTTTATACAAAAGTTAAAACTTTTTTCTAAAATTTCTGCTTAAAATCTTTACTTAAACAAATTTTCAAAAAAAAAAATTGCAAAATTTTTAAAGTCAAAATATTTTTACTTAAAAGTTTTTTTAACTTAGAACATTTTTTGCTTAAGTTACAAAATTCGTCTGAAAGTAATAAATTATTTCGTAAATTTTTTTAAAGTTAGATTTTTTTTTTCAAAAATTCTCTAACTTAGAGTTTTTTTTTCAAATTAGAATATTTTAAGAAAGTTAGAAATTTTTTTTAACCCTTAGATTTTTTTCGGAACCCCATTTTTTTTGTGATCATAGGGGGAGAAGGAAAAGTATAAGTCCAGGGGGAGGTAGACAATTTTCTATCTTTTTGCACTTAATTGCAAATTTAGTTAGTTTATTTTCATGTCTATTTTACCCTAACTTAACTTGGGTTGCTCACATCAAAAAGGGGGAGATTGTTGGAACCCCAAGGTTGTTTTGGTGTGATCAACAAGTTAAGTTAGGTCTTGTGTGTTTTTAACTTTGTGTCTAAGTGTGCAGGAACTTAGGAGCACAGGTAGTCGAGCGGAAGACGTAACTAGCGAGAAGGCCGGCACGCGGTACGTCCGAGGGACGAGGCGCTGCGGAAGAGTACATCGACGGACGAGAAGGAAGCGTGCAGTGGTTCTGAGGGACGAGAAGCCGGAGTGGAAGACTGCTCGAGGAGCAAGAGACGCATCTAGCGAGAAGGTCGGCACGAGGTGCAACCGAGGGACGAAGACTGCAGATGAGTACGCTGGCGGATGAGAAGGAAGCACGCGGCAATTCCGAGGGACGAGAAGCCGGAGTGGAAGCCTGCTCGAGAAGACCGGAAGTTGGGTTCGGGTGAGACCTATTCCGGGTGACAGAGATCACCCAAGCGAGTGGATACTCGGTCAGAGGCGAATGGAGTCAGAGTAGAAGACCCGGGCTGGAAAAAGTCAACGGGGTTGACTTTTCCCTCCGGGCCGCCCGGAGCTGTCCGGGGTGCTCGGAACCCTTCCGAGCGCCTGGAGTTGACTTTTTGACCAGATTGAGTTTTGACCAGATTGAGTTTTGACTCGATTTGAACGTTGGGGGATAAAGTTTATCCCCTCCAGGGCTCCTGGAACCTTCAGGGAGCCCCGACCAAGGCTATAAATATAGCCTTAGTCCAAAAGCTTTTTTAATAACTCAAGCAATTCATTCTTTCTACACTTGTACGCTTTCTCTGTAGTTAAGCTTCTATTTTCTGCGATTCATCGTTGTAAGAGGCATCTCCACCTGAAGGAGTTTTTAGTACGATCATTCTCCTTGGATTAACAACCTCCCCGGTTGTAACCAAGTCAACTCCGGTGCCTCGTATTTTCTGTTTTAAGTTATTGTGTGGTAACTGGAAGAAATAGATCTGTCAAAAGTAACTTAATCCATTGGATCTTAGTTGCAGCAGAGGCAATGACACGATATTCAGCCTCAGTCAAAGAGCACACAACAGTGAGTTGTTTGGAAGATGAATCAGGAGTATTTGTGAGAGATAGCCGGTGAGTGATGTCGTCAGCGACAACCATTGTAGAAGGTGGTCGATGGGCATTCTTTTAGAGCAAAATCCACCAGTGCGATCAACGAAACGACAATTTGTTGAACTTTGCCTTTGATGAAAGAAGACAACAACTAGAAGGAGACGAGGTGTTGTTTTTTGAAGGTTGGAATCTGACTTGTCATCGGAATAACAGCAGCAGAGAGAGAAGGCTGCATTTTGGTGGCTGCATATGCTGGAACAGATGTAGAAAATCTGTTATTGAACAAAACTTGAAAAAAAAAACTTACTATTTGGCCTATCAGAAGATGGCTAAAACAATACTCATGAAGGAAAGACCGCTATAATGTGGCTGCTGCTTAAAAAAAACAAGCAAACAAAGGAGAGGAGGAAGAGAAGGATGAAATTTGATGTTTTTAAACTTAAGAAAAAAGATAATAATATTGCTCTTGTTATGAGAAAAAACAAGAAGAGAAAGAGAAAAAAGAGGAGGAATTGAACCTCGCTATTAATGAACTTTTTGAAAGAAGAAAATAAAATTATTATACGGTGGAAAAAATGAAGTTAGAAAAGAGATTTTTTTTAGGACAAAAAAACATAAGAAAGGAAAATAGGGGAGAAAGAAGATTCTAAGAAAGCTAAAGAGATCACAGAAGCAGCTGGACAGAAAACTCGAGAAAAGGCGACACCAATGAAGGAGGTGCCACAGGATGAACTTGAACCCGAGAAGGAGAAAGCGAAGGAAGCGGTGGAGTCGCTAAGTTTGTAGGGAAAGGGGGGCTGGTGATACAAGGACGTCGGCAGCGGAGGGACAGCAAGAACTTTTTTTTTTTTGATGGCGATAAGGCCGATGGTAGGCTGCCTTTGGACGATGACGCCTTCTCTGGCCGCAGCAACAGGTGAATAGTAGAAAAGGCGCGACAACGGCGAATCCCGTTGGCGTCAATGGCAGAAAAAGGAGAAGAGAGCTAAGGTTTTTTTTTTGAACCGTAAGAAAAGGAAACACGGAAGAGAGGAGAAAAAAAAGAAAAAAAATTAAAAAAAAGATTGTTGTTAAGCTTATCGCTCTGATACCATATTGACGATAGAATTCATACATATTATTAATGATAGCATATGGTATATATAAATACCATTACAAGTGAAAATAGGAAAATACATAAATTATGAAAACAATAAGTATTTCCTAATAATAATTATTTTTTAATAATTAGGAAACAAATAACTATTTACTTATAATAATTATTTCCTAATAACTTGGTCTAGGCGCCTGGAGGTTCGGGCACCCGGAGGAGGTCTAGGCAAACCAGCAGGTGGCTGGCTAAGGTGACACACACTGATTGCCCGATACACATCAAGTTCAAGCACTCGGATTGGTATGGGCACCCGAAGATGTATGAAATTTCAGAGATTGAGTTTCACTGAGTTGCAGCCACGTCATCAACATTCCAGGTGCCTGGAAAGAGCCATTAAAAAGACTTCAACCAAAGCCTTCTAGATATCACTCGCTCTGACTTTTGTACTCGCGTACTTCTCCAAGAAGATTCCAACGGCACCGAAAGGCTACTCCGACAACCAATACTCAAGCAATTACTTCTTCTGTTGTCGGCATTTTTAATTTAACAAGGTCTTGTACTCAAATTTTGTAAACATTTTCGAACTGATAGTGATTGTCCAACGAAAACACTCTATGAGTGTGGGCCTTGAAGTAAGTAAGAGTCACCGAAAGGTTCGAACCAAGTAAAAAAAGATTTATGTTAGCGATTGTCTTTCTGTTCTCGTTTCTTTCTTTTCCGCTGTGTTATTTTAACTCATTATTCCAAAAAAAGTGAGAATGCTATTCATCCCCTCTAGCGTCTTTTTAATTCTACAACTCCTGCCTACATAGATTCAGAAACCTCTTGTAAAAAACTAATGTAGTTGAAGAATCAACCTTTGAAAGACAAGGATCAAATAAAACTATTCTAGCACGCATCTGTCCATAGCAAATGATTATCAAGTTGATACCAGATGATTTTCCTCTTGAGCTACCATATGAAATTATTCAAAACTCGAAGATGAGTTTTTTTTCAACTCGGGATGGTTGATGTAGAAGGATTTGAATAATTTTTTGTTATTATTTAAAAATTAATTGTCTTTGGTATTTTAGGATTTTGAGTCAGTTGATATTTTAAATTTTTAGTATGTTTAGATTTTTTTCCCCTTTTTTGGGATTTTTTTAATTTATATTAAGATTTTTTTTTTCTTCTGTTGATTTTTATTTTACTTTCTTTCACGTCCTAGGATTTTGGACATACATAAAGGTCTATTTAGTTGATGTTTAAGGTGAAGATTTTTAGTTTAATAATATTTTTAATGGTACCGTTACTTTTCTATTTCCTATATTCCTTTTCGAATCAACAATTTTTTGAAAATTATTTTTAACATTCATAAACGAATCAACAGATTCAACAACGCACAGGATAATATTACACTATCTTACCTGCATCATTCGCCCAACACAATTACCCATGTCTAGTGATCTATGGTGCATTTCACACACACTTAAAATCAACCCCATGACTTATTACAATAATACCATATGCATTAATCAACTGTGCCAGCCCAGGGGCAATATTAATGGGATTTAGATTTATCTTTTTGAGATTTCAGGACAAACAATAGACAGACAATTCATATTACCTTTTACAAGCAAACGAAGTTTTGAACCAAAAAAAAAAAACAAAAACAAAAGCAGCAAAAAAAAAGCTGGCCTTATTATAGTTTAACAACATTAATTCGCCTTTGCCAGGAAGGAGCTAAAAATTATGCAGGATTTGAGTTCCATAAGCTCGTGAGAATGGATTTTTTTTTTTCCTCTCATCTCCAATAATATACTGTAATTTACATCAGGAAACACTGCACCTGTTCATCTGCAGCTCGCAAAAAGAAGTTCTTTTGCTGTCCAAGTCACTTGAGAAAGATCTTGCAGTGAGCAAACTGTTTCTTTGTCCAATGGAAAAAGCATAGGAAGGCACTCTGTTGAGAGATGAACAAGAAATATATAAATAACATCGAACAAATATGAGCTCTAGAGAACAATTACAGGAAACCATGGAGAAAAAAGATTCATTTAAGTAGACGAGACATTGCCTGGATATCTAACAAAGTTGAATAGGGAAAGTGAAGCCAACACCCTCTCCTCCTGGGCTTTGTGATAGCTCAGGCTTTCAAACAAGCGCGGCGCAAGAGTTGAACAAGCATGAAACAACAAATGGTTTGCATTCTGCCATGAAGCCAAAGAGCTGCTCATCCATGCCACTGTGACAAGGCATGAGCGCGAGAGACTCGGGATTCCTTCAGATATGCAATTTGAAAGTGCCACTAAGAACCTTTTATTACCACTGGTAAGCAAGGTGATGGCCAACTTCCTTAGCCACTCTTCAGTCGCTTTTTCTTCTTCTTCCTGTTAGTTGAAGGCAAATCTATAATTGGAACAGTTTGCCCTAAAAGAATAAGATGGCTATGAACTAATCAATCTCGAAACATACCGGTCTCACAGTTTCATCTAAAAATATCTCTCTGCTTCTAAATGAGTCTGAAAAACTGTCTTGTAGACCTGCTCTCCTTAGCAACCATGCCTCAGCGGTGTCCTCCCCGGAATGAGAGAATCTGCCTGCCAAGAGCAAAAGAGCTCTGCTGCACTTCTCTTGGATCTTTCTGTTGTGTAAATTGTGTTCCAAGGCTGTGATTAGAGCATCAACTGCATCTTCTCTGTACATACTATGCCGCAAAGGATCTCCCTGAAACATAACTGCCATATCGAGACCGCACATAGAACTATACTGGAAACTTTTAACAAAGCAACAGAATGATGAGGATTTTGGTTGGAATTTGTACCAGTTGATCAAGCTGCAGTAGAAGAGCTGCAGCTAGTGGACGCTGTTCATTAGGCGCTTGTTGCAGATAAACCAATAGAACATGCATTGCATTCATATAACCGGCATTTCTGAATTCCTTCAGGAAGGTAATAATCTGTGTTGTTCTGTGTAATTAGAAGAATGGATGAGATTGAAGTTTTGAGGCAAGAATGTTGCATTGAACATGACTACAATCAAATTACAAGTTCACTGGAGTAGTTGAACAAACCTGTTGAGACAAACCATCTCACTCAGCAAAGTGATTGCACTGCTGTTGGACTTCATTTGGTTGCATAGGAGGAGTTGAACTATCGATGCTTTGTTTATGTTTTCTGCCAAGTACTCCCTACAGCTTCCATCTGCTCTGACACATCTTGCTAAGATTGAAGCACAGTGCGTCTCATGAGAATCACCTATTTCAAGTCTTCTCATCAGCAGGTCCAATCCACCAAGAGCAACCAACTGTTTCGAGTTCTCTACATTTCGGTCCACATCAAAGCCCGTAAGAAGCTGATCTAAGAGGTAGAATGCAGCCGTTCGGGGATGACATTTTATAGCAAACAGACTTTGCGAAGCATCGCCATGGTCCATAACCCGCAATACCAATGGTATCCAGTCGACAGATAGCATTTGCTTAGCCTTTGGTCGTAACAGGTAAAGGACTACTGCTGCCTTCAAGAATATATTTTTACTTCTCAACAGTCTTAAGAAAATTTCAAGCTGTGGATCTGCATGCAGTACTATCTGTCTGTTCACGTCATTTCTTGCAACCAACTCTGCTAAGATTGAGATAGATAACTCTAGCACATCATCATCTGTAGAGGTGAAATTTACCTCAAGAAAGCCCTCGATCACAGATGATGTAGACAGTGCTGTCACAAGCGTAGCATCTCTATGTGAATCACGCCAAGCTTTTGCAATTATGTGAATTGCAACTTCACATTCTTTGAGATTATCAGATTCTGAAATTAAGCCAATTGCTTTGCTAAGATTCAGTGGTTGCATGTTATTGTCTGTTTTTTGAGCAACCACTGCAAATTCCTTCTTGGGAGTTGGCACATGATGCACGGTAGCAGCATCTGGCACACTCCGACATGAGAATAACCTAAAAGAATGCGATTTGCGTGGTATCAATTCTGCTCTAGAGATTAAATTCTCTTGCACTTTATCCGTCTCTCTTTGCCTAACACCAACATCATTCTGTCTACTCAAAACGAAGAACATGTAAGAAAACATCCAAAAGTTACTAGTTCATATAAGATACTACTTTTCCACCATGAATGAAAAAGCACAACCATCTCTACATTTTGAAGATTTTCAACGATATCAGAGTGCTTGTTTACTCCCCCCTTTCATATTTGACAAAAAAAAAAATGAAAAAACAATTCAGATAATGCTGATGATGTGCATGATCTGAATAAAATCATGAAGCAAGATAGAGAAGAGTCTAAGAACAAGAGCAAACATCTAAAGTATCAAAATCTCTTGCTACTATGAATCCAAATCATGATTAATTAAGTAAAGCAGCTGAAATCAGCATACTAACAAAACTAAGAAGCTTCTTACTTAATGTCTAGGCATGGAAGCAGAACCATATCGACAAAATTCATTGAGCAGTTTATCTTTCAGGTTTCTTATCTGAAGAGTATTTAACAACAATGAAGAAAACAGAACGACTCCTAATAATACATTTTCTTGTGGTGTTAAGGTCCCAAACAAATCTATCTACTGTAACTACATTGCTTGTAGGAGAAGCAATCCACCATGTTTGTGTCTCTATACTAACAATCATATACTTAGGTAGATTCCATTGCACAGAAGATCAATAATGCGAATGGGAGAATGAACCATTTGTTGAATTATTTACCGAGAGAAGCCGCATTGACTCACATGGACACCGTTCCCACGATCGGTGCTATCTGAATCAGCAGCCAATTGAGTTTCTGAGACTAATTTAGCATCATCAATGAGGATGCCATCGCCAGTTTCTTCTCGTTCCAATGACAGACCAAAAACTGCTTGATATCTTCATGGAATTTAGAGTAATAAAAACATAAGAAAAGAGAGATTTTTAAGCTTAAAGAAGAAGGGATGTCAAGAAATCTACAGTGGCATGAACATAAAAGATTGTTTTCCAAGGACGTTATCACATACAGGTTCTTATTGATGGAACTCCGTGAGAGAGACAGAGATCTCTTGCCCCATGGTTCGAGGTAGCTGGGCCTCGGTGGCAAAGACACGGTGGGAATGGGCGGCGCCTTGCCGTCAACCTTAATCCAGTCCCTGTAGTATACTGCGAATTGAGCGGTGCCGGCGTCCATCTGATCGTTGTAAGTCATGTTCAAGCTTTTCATCTTCTGCTCCCTGTCCGCCGCCTCCCAGCTGGCGACGAGCTCCACTTCTTTGGTGTACCACACCTTGAGATGAAGCAGGTGCGGAAGCAGGAAATGATCCCAGAGATCGGGAAGAAGGTTCTTGCGCGCAAGGTAGGGCGCATCCACGAACACCTGGAGGAGGTGCTTGGCAGAGACGCGGTCGTTCCTCTCGATCTTGTACACGACGGCGAGGTAGAGTTGGGCGCAGGCGGAGAGGTGGGCGTTGGGCACGCCGCAGGTGTAGAGGCCGGCCCGCGACCGGGGGGAGTTGAGCGACGCCACCACGCTCAGCAGCCGGATGGAGTTCCGCAAAGATCGGATCTTGGAGTCCCCAGCGCCGCCGATGTAGGGGCCTTCCTCCGCCAGCCTCTCGATGCTCTCGATCCCCATCTCCAAGTTCGTGAGCACGGCATGGGTGGCGGCGCCCTTCCGGGCCGTGACGATGCACGCCGCACATTTATCCCGCAACCGTCTCCGGAAGTCAGCATCCTTCAAGAACCGGCCGGCGTAGCCGGAGAGGACGGAAACGACACCGCAGAGCGCGGCCTCGTCAACAACCGGGTCATCATCGTCGTATCCAGCAGCGCTCACGGTAGTTGACCTGGAATTGGAGTTGGAAGGTTCGGAGCGTTGGCCGGCGCAGCGGCGGGGGCGGTCGAAGCTCCGGCGCCTGGCGGAGACAAGTGGGGAGCTCGTGGATTTACTGCGGTTGGAGTAAAGCTGTGAGCTTTCCTGAGCGAGGAGCTCCCGGAGAGAAGCAGCCATGGACGGGGTTGGCTCCGGATAGCTAAGTGAAAAAAATAGGACCTTGTGAAGGGCATCGCTTATGGAGCAGTGAAAGATGCGAACTGAGTTTAACGCAGCATGGCCGGAGGATGAAGACAAAGAGCGGAGTCGATTTCAGGGAACACAAACCGCAAGCGCAGTTGTCATACCCTCTGTCGCCACTCTGCACGCCGCGCTCGCTCCATCTCTCTCCCTGTACAAATTTACAGCATAAAATAAACGAAATCCCATGATGCGTGACACGTGAAGAAGAACATAATAGCAGTCAGTCGGCATTCGAAGAAACTGGGATGGGAAAACCATAAATTACTGAGCAAGACTGAGTCGTCCTCTTACCATGCTCGATCGTTCCGTTGTCCGTTGCAGGGGGCTGTGCTCGACTGCACGGTGACATGTGTGATTCTCCCAGGTTACGAGGAAAGGTTCAAAAGCTAAAAACTTCGAAGTAATCAAGGTTTGGCAGGTGGCTACTTGTCTCTGAGGGAGACTTTGCAGGACACGCCTTCTCGCACTAGCTACTTGAGCTCGATTCTCTCAGCCTCAGTATTCGGCTTTGGTTGCCTGAAGAGGGGTAATAAAAGTTAGCAAGTGGATGGGTAAAACTTGCAGGCGGCAGCTTCTCTGATGGAGATTGCTCAGGAGCTATTAAGTGATGCCATTTGGGAGCCTGCAGATATCTTTATGAAACATTCAATCTCTGTGCTGGAGTTTGGACCCCCAATCTTGTTTTTGTTTGAGAAGAAGGGTATTTATAATTTCATAGGCATGCACGAAGAAATTTAGATGGCACTAGGGGCCGATATATCTACTATGCTTACAGTCGTTTCGGTCTCAATTATTCACTTGTTTGGCAATATTTTGGAAAACATTCAGAAAGCTATTCTGACTCAGAGCCTTACATTCTCGTTTCACTTTTATGCCAAGTAACAAATAAATTTGGCCTAAAAGGTGTTTTTTTATAAAAAGAATAAATTATCCAAATTATTATATATTTATTTTAATTGAATTTAAAATTTGAATATATAGATGAGTTACAGAGACATTGGACTTCACTCGTACTTGCAATGCAACCAAACAATATGACATATTTAATATTTCTCTTAATTTATAGCGCTCTATTAATTTTTCCCCCATAATAATTTTATCCAAAATGTCCATTTCTTTTTTACATTTTGAATATGAATAAATAGATATACTCTAAAAGGTCATCAGAGACTTCTCCTACTTTTAAAATGACTAAAGCATTTTAAAATAATCATTTATAGTTTTGATCAAAACTATTATATACATTAATGCGCCAAAAATCTACGTTGGCTGCCGAAGTCATCGAAGGGCATCAAAATTATCTGACAAAACTCTTGCAATGCTTAAGTTACTAAGCTATCATAGTCACCACCACCGATAATAATAAAGTAAGATTATTGCTATCGACTTTAATATTTATAAAAGATCAATATACAAAACTCTAGGGTTATTGGACTTTGGGGATCACAGGTGGTAGTTCGTAAAGAGTTCGGATCCTCTGTCCCCAAATTTTTCTGTCCCCGTGTCCCCTTGTCGATCGGACGAACCAGATTATATCTCAAGGATACCTTACACATCACGAGGATACTGTACACATCTTAAAGATGTCATGATGTCTTGAAATATAATCTGGTCCATCCGATCGGTAGGAGACACGGGAACAGAGAAATTTGGAGACAGAGGATCTGAACTGGTTCATAAAGGGGTCATCCAATTATGATCCATCCTAATGAGTAGAGTTGTAAGACGGATTGACCCATGGTGAGATAGATCAACCCGCGAAAAAATCCATCATTTGGCTGATTCCAAAAATTTCTAACCCAATTCAATTCAATCTAATTCAAGATGGTTAAAAATTTGGAAATAAATAAAAAATATAGAAATGGTTAAAAATTTTAAATTTGGATTCCAATTCACTTACTTTTAAGTTTTTTTTTAAAAAACTTCTCTTCAACCCATGGAACAACTCATGCCCGCTGCAGGACAGCCCACCTCATTCTCATCATCAAGGACAGTTTCAATCAAAAACAGATCACAATGTTTACCAATTTCTTTGATCATTTCGAGCACAAGGAACCTATCGGTAGCATGTTTCTGCACGTCCATTGGGTTCCTCAATCAAACTAGACCAGAAAGAAGAAGAACAAAGCACATAGAAATCATTAACCTGAAGCTCTTCGGTGGTTTTCTTCCTGAGGATTACTCCCAGAAGCTGGCGAGTAATTTGTAAAGGACCAAAGAAAAGGAATAAGAGAACAAAATTATCAAGTTTATAAACCAAGGATTACTCCAAAATGTCAATAGGCAAAGCCAGGAATGTCTTAATCAGTAATACAAATTGTTCATGTCCACCCATCTATGTCAAAAACAAATTGAAGATGATCAAGTTAACTTGATGGAAATGCTCATAAGATTACTTATTTAAGTAAGCTGAGCACAACATGAGTAATTACAGTTTTAACATGCTGATACTCAATCCAAGTGATAGAGCAAATAGGAGGTGCAAGCTTCATATTGATCCCCAAATTGCTTACTGGAAGATGTGAAATCAATGTTAATGGTAATTTTAGTGCACTAAAAACCTACTAACCTGAAGGAACACACCCGTTGGATACTAGTTAAGCAGGATATTGTCTGATCAAATAGGATCAAGGTTGTAATAATCATAAAGCCCAGTCTATCAACACTCAGTATGTAAAGTCTTGGGTCTTGGGAAGCCTAAGCTACATCAACTTAGATTGTATACTTGTTTGCACATTTCAGCCTAGATTGCTTGTAGATAGAAACCAAGCATATAGATGAATACAGCCACAACAGCAAAAGTGATTCTGAAGTAAATGAAGCATGTATCATCACTCAGTATGTAAAGCCACAGGATGCCCAAGTTAGATCCACCTAAACTGTATATTTATCTGCACATTACAGCCTAGATTACTTGTAGACTGAAATCGAGCATATAGGTAGGTGAATACAACCAAAAAGGAAAAGTGGTTCTGAAGTAAACAACAAAAATGTAGAACGATTTCATCTATTCTGATTCCCTACCCTTCGGCAACCACCAAGTCTATTCCTCACGATCTGTCAGAGAGTCAACTACGATAGTTCAAAATAAAGAAAAAAAAAATTAGAGACAGTCATCGAAGATTCCAAAACCCAAAGCCAAACTTGAATTCATCCTCAACAGCAGACGCAACAGTTTGGACCACATTGGCGTCCTTCAACGGCCGGTCCAACAGACAAGCCTCCTTGCGAGACCAGAGAAGCACCTCCAGCGACGATTTAGGGTTAGGATCCAATCGGAGACTGATCGAGGCGGGAAAGTTTTAGGGTTAGGATCACAAAGGCACGATTTACCTTGTGGTGGACGGCGTGGGCCAGGACGTCGGAGATTTTGGGATGGAGGAGGCGCGAGAGGTGGCGCACGAGGGCGCCGACGTTTTCCGCCTCGCGATCCGACATGGGAAGAGGAGACTCGCCGACGTCGAAGGGAGGAGGCGATTCTTCCGCTTGGAGTCGCCGACGATTACATACGCTCCAGTAGGCGCGCGTGTCCTCACTCGTGACTCGAGGAGTTTGGCCTTTAACCGAACTCGTGACTAAACTCGTAATTCATGATTAGGGCATTATTGAAATTGCGTTTCCTTATTTTGTTTACTTTACAAAACTTTCATCAAAGCACTTAGGTTTTCAAAAATACCACATTAATTTTCCTCTCAATTTGTATGGGCCAAAAATTAAAAAGGCATCTTTGATGATGTGTTATTAGGGTGATCGTGGATCGAGTTGGTTTGATTATTAGGATAAAAAATTATTCGGCCCTACTAGATCAGATAATACAATATCAGGACCTACATCCGACCCTATATCCGGCGGTTATTATGTATCAGGTATTCGACGGGTTATCAGTTATTTGGATATCCGACCCTATATCCAATGAAATATAAAATAATAAAAAATAAAATATTTTAAAATGATAATAGACATTACTCATTACACGTTGTAGTAGTTAATTGCCAATAGCTGCTACAACGTGTAACAATTTATCGACAGTAGCTACTACAACGTGTAGCAGCTTATTCGCAGTAGTTACTAGAACGTGTAGCAACTTATCGACAGTAGTTGCTACAAGTAGGGGGGATCGCGGATCGAGTTGGTTCGGTTATTGGGATAAAAAACTATCCGACCCTACTAGATCGGATAATGTAATATCATGACCCTATATCCGGTCCTATATCCTGCGGATTTTATTTTTTCGGTTCGGTTCGGGTCGGTATAAACGGATTGGTCGATTTGCGGGTTGACTGTTCACCCCTATGTGTTACTTATTGTCAATAAATATTTATTTTATTTTTTATCTAAAAAACTTTTATCCTAAGGTATAAAATAAAATTATTTTATTTATCAAAATTATTATATATAATATTATTATGCTAAAATATTTTTTTAACATAATTAAAATTATTAAATTACTCTAATACTATGACAATTTTGACAAGGTTATTATATGAAATATATTTTAAAATAAAATAAATTTTAATTATTTTTTTAAAATAAAATATTTTTTTAGTGATAACGAAAAATATATATATATTTTTTGGCTCATTCATTTCCCGCCACGAGGCTGTACTGCTATACAGAAGGACCGGAGAGAAGTCGGCGGAAAGAATGGAGGGACAGCGATGGAGAAGAGGAGTTCGTGAGGCGGGACGAAGGCTGCACCGGCGGGTGCATCAAGTGCAGGAGTACGGAGCACTGGTCGCGCGACCGTCCTTCCTCTTCTTCAAACCCTAATGAACCTAGCCCTAATCTCGTCGCCACTCAGCCTCTCGGTAAGCCTTGGCGGTCACCAAGTCCTCCATTAAGAAGGCTCTGAGAACGAGGCTCAAGCTCACCCCGCGGTTCTTGAACTCGGAGGATGGCCTTGGTTATGTGGTTCGCCATTTCCCCCGCGCCTTCAAGTATCTCGGCTGCGGCCATTAAGTAAAAAGAATATTATATTTGTTCTCTTTCTTCTTTGGTTCATTTTTTTTCTTGAAATCTTTGTTTGCTCTCCCTAGTTGAGAGCTTAGACGAATGATTGCCTTACTTCCTTTTCCTTCTTTTCTATTTATTTTTGTGCTTCAATTCAACTAATGGACAAAATCTTTGATATTTGTGACATACTTAATTCACCTTTCACCGTTGATATGCGATGTATTATTCTTCTCAAATTTAGATAATGGGGTTTGGGGAATTTTGAGTTATTTGAGATGCCTTTTTGAATGATTACGTTGCTGCTCTCTGTGGACTGGATTATAACTCAGTCAACGTAGATGTCAGCGTGCAACAATTTGAATCTGGTCAAAAAGTAAAATTTGTATGGGGATTTTTCATGAAAGAAAGGGTTCATTTTTTTTTTTTTTAATGTGTGCTTAGACACTGGTGATTAAGCTACATTCTATTTTTTCCAGGTTGCTGATCTTGGTAACTTGACTGGTCTTTAAGCACAGTGGCATTCTCAGTTAATCCCTTACTATTCCTTTGATCAATTTGTTCGCAAGGTTGAGCAAGTTGGTGCGACTGGACGAGTTAGGGTAAGTTAATTATCCTGTATAAATTTTAAGGTAATTTTTTTTAGTGTGTTGTACCTTTGTTTATCCTCTTTTGTGAAGCTGCATATATGTTCCTGATGTACCACTGTTGTTTAAAATTGATGGTTAAGATGAAGCAAAATCACTAGATTTTCCTATTTTAAGGCACGTGATGTAGGTGCTCTACAAAGCAAAGCCTACTGGAGCACCTTAAATCTTGCTAGGAAGAGAATTCAATCTGGTATGCTCTATAGGTGCTCACATAGATGTTTCATACTTTTTTCAATATAAACAAGTGATGTTGTAATGATGTGAAGATCTTTACAATTTTGAAAAACAATTAATATTTTTTACTTGCCCCCTTATTTGTTTCTCTCCTATTCCCCTCTACTACTTTAGTCTTCCATTTTTCTTCTTTATTATCTTCAACAAATGTTTATTCTGTTAATAAAGAAGCTGAGGTTGCAACTTTCTGGCATTCTTTTGTTGAAAATTTGAATTGCTTATTATTGACCCTTTAGTCATGCTAACACAAATATAAACAAACATCAAACTTGCATGCCAAAGTAAAATTTTAGACTATCCACAAGTTTCCTCTAGTAAACATGGATATGCTTGAATGGCCATCTTTCTCTTCAATTTTTTTTCTTCTTATGTCAAAGGAACAAAACATTAAATGTTAAATATGATTATTAAAATAAATGCACCTTGATTTGTTTCGGCTCTCACCTAGCACCTTTGGTAATCCAGGACTTGGCACCTTAAAGTATGAAGACCTTTTAACAATACTTGATTTCCTTAACATGCCTTGTCTACTACGTGAACATCAGATACTGCTTTGTTTGTGTTTACTTCAATAACTCGTTGTAGGAACTTCAAATACTTATCGATCTCAATGTTTCTTTACATGTTGAAAATATGGGATATTGATTATCTTCACCTTGCCCTTTTTCTTTTTGTTCTTAAATGGTTACACACATTGGCATAAGTTTATCACGATTCATCTAAGACATCAATGCTTTGCATGAACTATTCACATCTATTTTTAACTTCTTGTGATTTTAGTTTACTTTATTCACACAAATATATCTGTTTTACAAATAATGATGAGTCCGCTTGAAAAAATTAGGGTGTGTTTGGTTTGCCCCATTTTCATTTTCATTTTCTGAAAAACGCGCATTTTTCGTTTTTCAGAAAATGACTTTTCCGCGTTTTTCGTTTTCTTAGAAAAATCTCTCTCATTTTCTTAAAAATGAATGTGGAAAACACAAACCAAATGCGTTTTCCATTTTCTCAGAAAATGAAAACAGAAAATAACATAGAAAACACAAACCAAATGCCCCCTTACTTTTTTCCCCATTACTACTATGATTTCAATAGTTATTCTGTTTAAATTCCTTGAAATATTTGTGTACCTGTGAAATTTTAAGTAATGAACAGCAACTAAAAATGCTAGATAGTCTTAGGTAGTAGTATTTGAAACTTCATTAATCTAGATTGAATTTCAGGATAATTACATGACTTTCCTACGATAGAATGATGAAAGATTTGGACTAACAAATAATATTAATCCAACGTGCCTTTGATGGCTACTAAGATTAAGGATATGGAAAATGCATTCCATAGTGTTGGAAGTTCTAATATGAAGAGAAATTTGAGTGGTGTGTTGAACCCAAAAGATTGTCAACATAAGGAAACACTTTATGCTTAACAACCTTTATTAGGTAGCTAAAATAAGAATGGAAATGTTGTCATATTTCATATAGAGAAGTTAGGTATTAGAAGATATAAAAGGTTCCTCAAATTTATAAATTTTGTTTCAGAGTGTAATTTTAGATAAAAGCTATAAAATAGTGAGATGAGATAAGTTCTTGTTAACAATAATGAGTTCAAGAAGAAAAGCTGTAAATAATTTTTTTTTACTAGCTATGAAATGCACACTATCATGATTTACACTAAACATGGAAAACCATTGAACGCTAGAAATTACAAGATAAAAGCTTTTAAAAAAGTAAATAGAAATGTAGATTTTGATGGACACTTGGGGCGTATAGGGAAGACATAATTTGGATAACTTGTTATATATATTATAAGAATAAAAAAGACAGCGTACAACTAGAGGTAAAAATTGTCAGTACCCATTTATCAGATTAAGAAAGATTTTGGTAGAGAAATTTTTGTCATTGTTTCAATATTCAATTTTGAGACTGAAGGTGCATTGACTGTTTCGAAGAATCAATTTAATTTTACAAATGACAACACTAGGTTGTATTAGTATTGCTATGGTTAAAGACATGACATTACACAGCTCAATGGTAAGTGAGATTTCTTTAAGCAATACAACAAGCATTGAGTATGAAGTAGCTTTCCAATTATAATGATAGTTGAAATAGCATTAAGTAGCATGGAGCATAACAAATTGAAATATTTAATTCACTTGTTTGTCATTATAATTGGTAAGCAAATTCATCTGTAGATTTCTGAGCATTTTTTTCCTTTTATCTTAACTTGCTTAGATTTGAAAGATAGAGTTGCCACCTAATGAAGTAGCTTGCTATTCATTGCAATGAAAATTTGTATTGGTCATGAAAAAAAAATAAGGATGCATAATTGAAGGCAGGTTTCTACCTAGTTGTTCCATATACTCAACAAATTCTTTCAGGCAAATGCATATTAATATTTCTGATTTCTTTATTTTCAAGAGATGCATATCAGAATTGAAGGATAAAGTTGCCAATGGCGGGGACCCCTCAAAGCTTTATGAATCCCTATTGAAGAAGTTGCTCCAGAAATTGAACAAGGTATAACATAATTGTCATAATTGCATGAAGTTGAAGGGATATTTTAGTCACACATACTGTATTAAGCTAAAATATCTAATTTATGCTTCAATTGTTTTACCATGGACATATCTCTGTAAATTTTGGCATGTTAGTGGTTGTCCGGTGTTATGAACTAGGTTTATCTAAAATAACACTACACTTACAATAACAACAACAACAATCAAGTCTTATCCTAGTAGGTGGGGTCGACTAAAATAACACCACACTTAAGTGATAAAATATCAACTATTTCCAAAGGCTTTATGCATGCATCTTCCAGTAACCGTCTCCGAAGTAGCACTTGATCTGTCATGGTTAACCCCTCATTAGTTCAAAATTCTTTTTTATTTTTGGTTGGTTTTGTATGGTGTGAACTATTCATGTTTTTTACATCTTCCCTTCCTTTTAACGTTGAGAAGACAGCAAACATTGTTTTAAGTTTTACGACTATAGATGATCCAACTGCCGGAGAACCAGTTGCAGATGCAGTAGATCCATTATTTGACTCCATTGAAACCGATCACATACAGGAGGAAGAGATTTTCAATGAGATTTATCACAAAGCTACTGAAGTAAGTCATTATATTTTCTTGTCCTGCAGTAGTTATCTAGTCATTCATTCATGAGCATTTTTGTTCTTGTATTTATTGCAATAAAAATGTGCTGTAGCATGATTTAAGTTAACCTCTTGATCAATATCTGCATCACTGACTTTTATGTTGTAGTTCTTAACCCATCGTCAAACAGATAACAAAAAACAAATCCAGTGATTAGAAGGATGCAGGCCAGCATCCTGTGACGAGTGCATGAGTAGCTGTGAGTTGCAATATTTAGAGGCAACTTGAAATAAGTAATAATTGAGTTGTTCTAATCTTGTAATTTTAAAAGTTGAATAAATAAGTCAAATTATGATCTGGTGTGTTGCAGCACCCTACGTTTCTATTTCTATAAAAGAAGTCAAATTAGACAAGTGTTTTTGTAACTTTATCATGTCTGTTCCAAAATCAGATTCATTTTTATGTCAATTTCATCCTTGATCTAACATTTGTGTTAGGCCTATTAACTTTAGCCTGTCTGAGTCAGTTATCAGCTTCATACATACACCTAACCACTCGTACTGCTTGTGAATTATTTGTATCTAGCAGTTATATGTTTTTGATCTCAAACTCACATCATAAATCACAAATGTTAATGGTACCATTAATATTGTCCAGGTTAGGTGAATGTGCTGGAGAGTAGATTTATCTTCTGAGCAATTAGTACACATTTTGCAAGTATGAATACAGATATGTTAAATTTGTATTGGAGTATGGAGTAGGCCTTCTAGTCATATGTCAGTATAACAAGATTGATATGTATGTGTGATTAAAATACGAAGCCGGTAACACTATAAAAACTTACAGTATCTCCTGAAGAAGAATGATGTTTGTCGTTGGAAGAGCAATCACAAAATCGGAAAGCCCTTCACCGATCCACGAAACAAATCCCTCTCTTGCTTGGACATTCTCCTTTTCTCTCTGTATTTCTCTCTTGCCTTTTTTTTTTTTTTGCTTTTTTCTCTCTATGTTTCTTTTTTTTAGGATAAATGACTTGGATGCTTATATAATAGGAATCCACCAGGGGTAGTATGATAATTTGCCCTAATTAAATGTGGCCAATGTGTGTATCATGGGTAATCTCACATTTGCACGTTTTCAGTACCAATATCTCCTATTCATCCAAGTCAAGTTACCAAGAATTAGTCACAAAGATTAAATAGAATTAAGTTACAAAGACTACACAAGAATTAAGTCACAAAGACTACACAAAAATCAAGCCACAACTATACAAGAATCAAGTTACAAAGACTACACAAGAATCAAGTCACTACTATATAAGAATCAAGTCACAAAGATTATATAAGAACATCCATTTCATATATTAGGGAAAATTGTTCGTGCGACAAGTATACTGAGTGATTGATGTTAAGAATATTGTTACACCTTGCATAGTCGCTCTCTGAGCGATCAATGCTAATAAAATTATTGTACTTTACTTGGTCGCTCTTCCAAATGAATCAGGGACATCTATATCTTGCCTTTACTCTAGATTAAATCATTTACATCAGTATGAACATCTCTAATCCTTCATAACGACAATTATGTTTAGAGTATGTTCCATATCTCCAATTAATACAATTATTCATAATTACATTTTATGCACTTAACAAAAAAATGTAATTGGTCGATTCGTGAATAAATGTCAAAGATATAAATTTATCTAAATCTTCCTTTTTAGTTATAATCTATTCATTCTAATCAGTCGTTTTCTTAGTTATGTTCCATTCGAATCATTCATAGTCATAGGATGTTTGCTAAAGTAGTAGACATTGATTAGAACTTCAAGTAACAGCTAAATAGTTACTTAGTGTAAAATTGAGATTAATTTATAATCTCAAAGGTCTTACGATATTATAAAGACTTCATATATTCTTGAAATGTCTCTTTAGTCAATGACTTAATAAAAAGATCTGCAAGCATAACATATGTAGGAATATACTCAAGAATTATCTTTTTTTGTCAATAATATCTCTTATAAAATTATACTTAATTTCTATATGCTCGTCTTTGATGTGATATTTGGGATCTTTGGAAAAGACTATAGTAGCTTGATTATCATAGTATACTATAATAGGACTCCCATTGTCCTCAGCAACCCTTAGATGCTTTAGGAATTTTTTCAACAAGACAGCTTTTTGCATAGTCACTACACAAGCCATATACTTAGCTTTTAGTGTGGACAAGGCTACACAAGTCTGCTTCTTGCTGTTCCATGAGATGATGTCGCCATTCAGTAAGAAGATATAACTAGATGTGGATTTTCTATCATCAATGTCTCTTGCTCAATCTGCATCTGTGTAACCCTTCAGGTTCATCTAAGATTCTTTTGAAAACAGAGACAATAATATGTTGTCCTTTTGAAATATCTGAATATTCTTTTCACCGCTTTCCAATATCTCAATCCTGGGTTGGATTGGAGATGGGTAGTTAAGCCAACAACATAACTTATATTAAGATGAGTACACAACATAGTGCACATTAAACTACTAATGACATTGGCATATAATTTTTTTTTTCATTTCGGCTATTTCTTCAGGAGTTTTAGGATACATACTTTTTACTCAGAACAGTACTTCTCACTATAGTATTTGTTTATGTTGTTGTTGGTCCCAGTGTGATCGGTAAGAGGGGGGTGAATTGTCCTATACTGAAATTTAACATTTTCTTTTGCTATCGTTCTTAGCAAAGTCACACTGTTAGTTTAAATAAAATAAATAAGATAAAAAAAGTAAGAGACAAATAAAATTTTACTTAGTTACAATCAGGGAGATTGTTAATCCAAGGTAGATAAAGCTCACTAAGATTCTCCTTTCATCGTCGGCAGAGTAATTTCTTACAGTCGTTGAAAGCACAAAAATAATTAACAGAATTTGTAGATGAATACAAGTGTATTGTCCAGAATGAAGATGACTAGGGCTCTATTTATAGCTCACTGGTCGAAACTAGTTGTTTGCTGACGTGGCAACTCTGGGCGCCTGGACCCTCTCCGGGCGCCTCTAGTGAGACAAACTTTATCTCCACGCAATGGCTTCGAGATTGAATTTTTCATGTCCAAGCGTCTGGACCATGTTCGGGTTCTCGGACGGTTGCTGACATAGACCTGAAGGTGATCAACATCAACGACATTGCAACTAGACGCCTTGGTGGTTTGGGCGCCTGGACCATCTAGTTCGGGCACTCGGATTAGTCAGCCTCGGGCTGACTGCCCGGCACCTTCTATAGTCGTTGGTTTCTTTTTCGGCCGCTTGGGTGATTCTCTGGCCTTCCAGAGTTGAGTTTATCTGAACCCAACTCCAGCTTTCTTCTCGAGCAGTCTTTTGCTTCGGCTTCTCATCCCTAGGAAATATTGTGTGCTTCCTTCTTGCTCCACCGGTGTACTCTTCTGTAGTTTCTCGTTCTTGGGATGCACCGAGCCGCTCGACTCGATTCCCGTGTCATCCTTCTCATCTGTTGTGTCTTCCGCTCGACTTTTTGTGTTCCGAAGTTTCTGCGCACTTAGACACAAGGATCAAAACACCATATGACCTAACTTAACCCGGTTGATTACATCAAAATTTATCCGGGGTACTTACAGTTGCAATATGACATATTGAAATGTTGTAGTATCTTAGTGATATAGGTCACTTGAGACACTCAAAAATCTTTTTGATCGATAATAATCTTTACTCTTAAGATATACTATGCTTCTCCCTTATCTATTATGTCAAATTGTGATGAAACTCATGATTTTACTTTTATCACAAACTTTATGTCATTTCTATCTATTAGCATATCATCAACCTATAATGATAATATGCTCAACTTTTCTTTCTTATTTCTTAAGTAAACACAATGATCTTCATTGATTATTTAGAAAACATAAGATAAAATGATTTCATTAAATCTTATGTTTCATTGTCTTGACGCTTGCTTTAACCTATATATAGACTTTTTAAGTATACATATTTTATTCTCTTGGCTTGTAACAATATAACATTTTGCCTGCGCTATATAAATTTTCTCGTCAAGATTACTATTAAAGAAAGTCATTTTTACATCTATCTTATGTAATTCTTGGTTATAATGTGCTATTTAGGGATGACAATGGGGCGGGGCGGGGGCGGGTTTGTC
Source organism: Zingiber officinale (assembly GCF_018446385.1). Taxonomy (NCBI): domain Eukaryota; kingdom Viridiplantae; phylum Streptophyta; class Magnoliopsida; order Zingiberales; family Zingiberaceae; genus Zingiber; species Zingiber officinale. The sequence goes on from NC_055994.1 coordinate 141,238,169, forward strand.
ATTCTCATCCCCACCCCATTCTCATTTTTTCGAGTTCGAGGATTCCCCGAACCCGAACCCACGAGGATCAAATCCCCATCCCCGCCCCCATCCCCGTCCCATTCCCAATTTTAATTTATATTATTATTATTATTTAATAATTATTATTAATGATAATATTAATATTAATATCAATATTAATAATATTATTAATAATAATATTTTCAAAAATTTTAATATTAATATTAACACTATTATTAATATTTTTTTAAAAAAAAATCATATTATTATTTATTAATATTAATAATAATAATAATATTCGGGGCGGGTTGGGGATGGGGATAGTATTCCCATACCCGCCCCGAACCCGCCCCATCCCCGAAAAATCGGGGATCCCCATCCCCATTTCAGGTTTAACCCGCGGGGCCCCAAACCCGCGGGGAAAATTGCCATCCCTAGTGCTATTATAGTTAAGATGGCACGTATTAACATAAATTTTATAATAGAATAAAATGTCTTTTCAGAATTAATACCCTCTATTTGAGTATATCCTTTTGCAATCAGTCAAGCTTTATATCGATTAATTGATCCATCTATTTTCCTCTTTATTTTGAGAATTTATTTATTCCCAATAGCCATTTGACTCGGAGGAAGATCGATAAAATTCTAAACTTGATTTTTTCTCATAGACTTTATTTCTTCATCCATTGTAATTTTTCATTTTTCTCTAACTGAGCATCTCATTGCTTCCTCAATTGTTCAAGTTTCCTCATCATAATTGGGAGAATTATTAATGTCTCATTCTCAATATCAAACATTCTGCGAGGAATAATCTTACAACTACTTCTACGTAGGTTGAATTGTTGAGAAATCATCTCATTAATTGATAATTACTCCCAATGGGTTGACTAGATTTAGGCATCTCTTGTGATACCTAATTTGTTGATAAAGGAACATTATCCTTTTTTTCTATTGCAAATAAAGGAATTGTCTTATCAATTTTACCTCTTGTTAGGAACTTAGTTTCGAGAAAAGTAGGATCTCTTGACTATATTTTAGAGATAGTTTCATCTTGTTACTCATCGATAAATTTATAACTCTTAGAAGTATCAGAATACCTTATAAAGATACACTTCTTTCCCTAGGTCCTAATTTTCTATATTTGTGAGTTTTATTATGAATATAAGCAACTAACCCCCAATGTCTCAGATTATTCAAATATGATTTTCTGCATGTCTAACATTCATATGGAGTGATAGAATAGGTTTAGAAGACATTCGGTTAAGTATATAGGTTGCAATTGAAGGATCGAAAAAGAGCGATAGAGAGAGGGGGGAGGGAGAATATCGCTCCTTTAAAACTCTTTCTTTTCGTATTGATTCATAAAACGATTATCAAAGTAGAAGTAGAAAAACAATACAGAATACTCAGGTGGTTACTTGGTTCAGAGTCTATGTCGACTCTTATTCCAAGATCCGCGATTTTTGATCGCACTGTTGGGTAAATCACTATAATGAAAAAGCAATTCGTATAATGAAATATGTAAGATAGTAACAACGTACTATCTTACTTGAAACTAAATACAAAGCAAGCTAAATAAATATATACTGAATCAATAAGAAGCGATGAGGATTGTCGTCACTTTATTGGAGTAGTAGCTTGCTTCAAGATGCGTTGTAGAGTAGTAGTACGAATAGAGACTTTGCACAGAGATGAACAAAAAATTTCGTTGCTGCCTCGGACCTCGAGCTTCCCTTATAAGCATGGTTTGGTCGACTGATAAACTCATCGGTTGACTGATCCATTCGGTCGATTGAACCTTGTGCTTTCTTTCTTTGTTGAGATCCGATCCTTGCGTATTTATGAGCTTTAATGGTTTAGTTGATTGATCACCTTGTTTGGTTGATCGAACAGTGAACTTTCCCTATTCAACGAGATTCATACTTAATTTATCATTAATGAGGTGGTCGTTCGGTAGATCGATTCTCAGGTTTGGTCGACCGATCAGCTTGACTTCCTTCTTTGCTTCGGCTTGATCTAATCTATGCTCAGTTCCATATCATTAAGGTTCGATCGACCAATCAGGCTTTGATCGGACTCTGGGTTGTTCTGCTCTAGTTTGATCTCTGGTTTGAGTCGATCTGGTTCAATCGACCGATCTCTTGGTTTGGTCGACCGATCATGTCATTTCTTGCAAAACAGAGTTAAACAAAATATGTTCCTACAAAACAAAGGTTAGCACAATATAATGCATGAGTAGTAAGATGCATGAATAATATTTAACAGTAGAACTATCTTGATCTCAATTTGGAAACTTTCTCGGTATTTTCAGTTGGATCAGCGACCTAGGATTTGTTCCCTTCTGGAACACGACCTTACCGTCGCTCCTCTCCAGTTGCATTCTTCAATTTACCTGCCAAACATTTTGTCCTCCAGACCTGTTTGAACTTTCTTTACTCAGTGTCTGATCGTCTAATCCACTAAGACTTTTCCTGTAATACTACATTAGCTAGCTGCAATAATAGTAATATAGAATACTATGGTAAAACTAAACTTAGATTTACCAAATTTCCTGGTCTGGTCGATCACGCGATCAACCTTGCTTGAAGTTCACTACTCTAAGGCTTCTCGTTACCTAGAGTTATCTCCCTTTAGGGTTTCTCCACCTGATTTCACTCACCAGGACCTAATGTTACCACCCCCTAGAGTTTTCTCCACTTGCTTCACTCATCAAGACTTAGCATTGGATCAACCCACCAGGAATTTGATATCGGGCCCTCTAGACCTATCAAATCTTTCTACTTAGCTTCCACGATCTATCAAGATTTTCCTTGCCTAACCGCAACTCTTGGTTGATTTCTCACCCTTGCCTAGCCGTGATTAGGACTTCCTTTTATTAAGCTCCATTAAACATATTTGTCAGACATTAAAATCTTGGAGGTCGATTGCACCACTAGCAGCTAATAACGCATCTCTCTAATAGGAAATTGACAAATTAATTTAAGCCATCATATATCTAACCATATCAACAAAAGTTTGATTTCTTTTTTCAGCAATCCTATTTTGCTGTGGAGTTCCAGGGATAGTTGATTGTCTAATAATCTCTTTCTTATTATAAATTGTCTTGAACTGATCAAACAAATATTCATCCCATGGTTAATGTGTAAAGTTTTAACCTTACGTTCTAATTGATTTTTAATTTCGTTTAGATAATGTTTGAAACAATCTAATGTTTCAAATTTATAAGAAATCAAATACACATAATCATAACGTGTGAAATCATCAATAAATATAATGAAATAGGAACCTCCTTTCTAGCCTTCATATTCATCGGACTATAAATATCCGAATGAATTAATTGCAATGGTGATTCAACTCTAATAGTCTTATCAAATGGTTTCCTAGTTGCTTTTCCAGCAAAACAATGCTCATATATAGACAAGTCAATCTTAGTATGAGCGCCTAATAGACCATCTTTAGCTAATCTATTTATTCGTTTTTGTCTAATATGTTCTAGTCTAGCATGACAAACTTTATCATTAATATTAGTATAACTAGTAAGAGCAATGTTTGAAAAATAATTATTAATACCATAATTAATATCTGGTTCAACATTAAGAACCATGAAACTATTTGTTACATAACCACACCCAATTAACACAGAGTTAATTTGAAGTTCAACACATTAATTAAAAAAAATTATACAATAACTCAAATTAGGAAAACTAGTAATGGAAACCAGATTCGCTCGAATCTTAGGAGCATAAAGGGCATCATATAGAAACAAGATAAGTTTACCACATAAGTTGAGTTTGTAAGTGTCAACTCCTTTGACTTCAATTCTTGCGTTGTTTTCCACATATATTCATTTGTTACCAGCTGACATCCGACATTATTCCACGTATATAGCTCGATCATGAGCTACATGATTCATTGCTCCTGAATCTATAATTCACAAAGGATAAAAATCAACTAACAATACTGAACTAGCAACATAATGCTCATGAAAAGAAGTTAAACATGAATCTACTTATTTTGGCTCAGTACAATTTCGAGCAAAGTGGTCCTTCTTACCACAGTTATAGCAAGTCAGTTTGCTTTTAGGTTTCTTTTCTTACTGTTTTCCCTTTCGTCTTGATTATACCTTGTCCAAGAACACTATCAATTTCTTTTCCCTTTTCCTTTTTCTTATGGAATCAATTCCTTTTATTCTTGGATCCAGATGCTCGAATAAAACCTTTAGCTATAAAAACTTGTTCAGAATCCTTGCAGATTCTGTTCTCTCCGTCTTAAGTTTAACATGGCGTGAGATATCAATGAAAGTCTTGATACTCTCACTGTATGTAAGATTCTGTTTCATCATTTTCCAAAAATCAGGAAGGGAACGAATTACTGCTTAAACCTGTTGTTTAGCAGTGAACTCATGATCAACAATTTTAGCTCTTGAATCATATTAGCTATTTCCCTCAAATGTTTGGTCATGGTAACATTTAAGCACTTTTTGTAGTTATCAAACTATATTGTCAGCTGACGAAGTTTGCTTAAACAAACTCCATTGTACTTTATCTAAGGGCTACTTAGATAAGATGAGTTAATGGAAATGACTTATACTCATAGTTGAGATCATTTATCATTGAACTAATCAATATACTCATAGTTGAGGCATCAAGATCACGTTTATATTGTGTCGTACAACCATCTGCAGGTTCTTCTATAAACTGATGAACATTCTCTAGAATTTCTTGTTCCTCAAGAATATATTATATCTTGAGGCGTCAGATTTTGTAGTTATCTTTATTAAGTTTTCTCCCTTATTGAATTCAACTATGATGTTTAGTTCCCAGACTTTATATTGTGTCGTAGAACCATCTGCAGGTTCTTCTATAAACTGATGAACATTCTCTAGAACTTCTTGTTCCTCAAGAATATATTATATTTTGAGGCGTCAGATTTTGTAGTTATCTTTATTAAGTTTTCTCCCTTATTGAATTCAACTATGATGTTTAGTTCCCATGATTTAACATAAATAAACACATTATTTAATAATTCAGTGTAATTCATATGCATGCAATTTAAGATTGACTCAATGTTAATCTGAGTTGGTTTACAAAATTAAGTGATAATTACATTTTTACTCATCATTCGTATGATTCAATCAAATAAATAATGATTAATTCTATTACATACATCCCAACAAATAAACTAATTATGAAATAAATTAATTATTAAAATAAATATGAATTAATCATGAAATGAACTAATCATTAAGTTAAATATGAACTGATTATTAAATTAAATTTGTTAACACATAACATAACTTTTCATAAAATAATTATGTTTATTGTGATATATAATGATAGAAATTATTACATGACTTATAAATTAAATGACATATTAGGCAATCTGATCTATTTTTGATCAAATTTGGCCCATTTGATCAAGTCTAGAAAGATTCAGTCTAATAAATCAAATTGGTCCATAATGGGTCCTGATTTGGATTTAATTGATTTAGTTAAACTAACTAATAGTTTGAACTAGATCGGGGTCTGATTGAACTAAATTTAGTCTTGTTAAATCAACTTAGTTGGTCTGATTTAGGGGGGTGTATTCAATTAAGAGACTGAATAGCTTTTATTGATTTTTTTTTAATAATAGATTTTTGTGGAGTTAATAGATTTTTATTAACTCTTATAAAATCTCTCATAGTTATGAAAAGAATTTCATGGAGTTCTATAGACTTTTTTTTGTAAGATTTTTACATACATTTGTAAATTTTTTCATAGAAACTTGTGGATTTACGGGAAAGAAAAATTCTATAAGTTTCATGAACATTGCTTTACATTCGATTTGCTATTATATCTCTCTATGTATTGACATTTATTCATTGTTGTTCTCATAGACGGATGTATTCAAGGGCTATACTGGGCTATAGCCCAGCCCTATCAGCCCAAAAAAATAAAAATAAGTGAAATGTTTAATTTTCAATTTTGCCGTTTTCTCTCGACAGACACCTCTTGATTTCCAACACTGCGCCGTTTGACGATACAGCAAACTTGAAGGCGGTGCTCGGCATCCAACCGTGGAGACGTGGAGTGACTCCACTAAATCGGCACGACGACACCGTTGCACCAGGCCTGGCAGCATATGTGTATCTCTGATCTCTCCGACTTCGAGGACGAAAGTTGGACAATTGGACAGGTAACCCTAACCCTAAATCCCTAATATTTTCTTTTCTCTTTCCTGCGATAACTTATTTGCAATTGCCTCCCGACTTCTGTTGTCGTGGCCGCCATTGAGCAGCTAACATTGTGGCTTCATTGCCAATTGCCAAAGCATTGCTTATTTGCTTTGCACGTTGCGTCACTGCCGCCTTAGTTTTTCTAAAGCGGTGATTTTGTCACTACTTGAGTTGTTAACTTGCTTGACTTACTTTGGTAAATGGTAATCAATAGACAATAGAGTAAATATACTTTGGTAATTTAGTAAAGTAATGATTTTACTGATTAGTACCGTGTACCCTTAATTTGACTTTAACTTTTTAAGATTTTATTTTTAGAATAAGATTAATAATTTATATTTTATCTTAAACTAGTTCCTCACATAATTCTTTGAGTCATTAATTGTTTATTTATTTGATTATTTATTTAGGGGATATAATTAAACTATCTCAAATGGAACATCAATCTGCTACAAAGAAAGGAAAGACATTAATATCCTCTTTCTTTAAAAAGAGAGATCGTGAAACTAGTGAAAGCACTTCAATTCCTACTACAATGGAACATCAATTTAGTGAGAATCTTCTCATTCCTAGTGTTCAAATCCCTTCTATTTCTTCTCCTAATGAAGATTATCAGTCATCCTCTACTTGTATTGTACGAGATCCGGGGGAAAGAAAACAAATATGTGAATATCATGTTAATGTACGAGATGAGATAAGACGTTCATATCTAAAGATGGGGCCTTATCAACCAGATATGTTGGAGTATCCGGCTACAAAATTTGGAAGTCAAAATCGTCGATTTCAGAAAAAATGGTTCCAGAAATTTCATTGGTTGGAATATTCGCCTTTAACAAATAAGACATATTGTTTTTATTGTTTTCTTTTTCTGAATGATATTAATTCATCTAATATCTCAGCACTGGTCAATGAAGGATTTGACAATTGGAAAAGAGTAAATCAAGGAAAAACATGTGCATTTCTTGCTCATATTGGTTCTGTGGCTTCTTCGCCTCATACTATGTGTGAGAGAATGGCTGAAAATTTGATGAGACCCTCTCAACATATCGATAATGTGATTCATGTTCAAGCTAAAGAGGAAAAGGAGAAAAATCGTTTGCGTTTGAGGACCTCAATTGTCACAGTTCGCTGGCTAGCACTTCAAGGTTGTGCCTTTAGAGGCAACGATGAATCTCTATCTTCATCTAATCGTGGAAATTTTCTTGAATTGGTGAAGGCTTTTGCAAAAATGAGTACAGAAATTAATGAAGTTGTACTAGAAAATGCTCCAAAAAATGCTCAATATATTGCTCCAGATATTCAGAAAGAGATTTTACATATTATGACCAATAGAATACGACAGATGATTCGTAAAGAAGTTGGAGATAAAATCTTTTGTATTCTTGTTGATGAAGCATAAGATATATCTAAACGGGAGCAAATGGCCATTATCTTGAGGTTTGTGAATAATCATGGGATTTTGACAGAAAGATTTTTTGCCATCAAAAGTGTTAGTGACACTACCTCATTGAATCTGAAAAATGAAATATCAGATGTTCTTATACATTATGACTTACAAGTTAAGAAAATTAGAGGTCAAGGATATGATGGTGCTAGCAATATGCGTGGGGCATGGAATGGACTTCAGGCATTATTTCTCAGAGATTGTCCTTATGCATATTATATCCACTGCTTTGCTCATCGACTACAACTAACATTGGTTTCTGCAGCCAAAGATGTCAGCGTTATTTGGGAATTCTTTTCTCATTTGGATAATATTGTCAATATTGTCACTTCTTCTACTAAGCGTATTGCTGAGTTACGTACTGCACAAAGAAATGAAATTGAACATATGTTGGCAATTGGAGAACGTGATTCCGGAAGTGGGGCCAATCAGATTGGTAATTTGCAACGGGCAGGAGCTACTCGTTGGAGTTCTCACTATGACTCAGTAAAAAGCTTAATAGGTATGTACGTTGCAACTTGCAAAGTTTTTGAAGTTCTTAGTGACTATTCTCCAAATGCAAGAGCTAAGGCTGAAGTTCGGGGAATTTACAGAAACATGGCAAGCTTTGAATTTGTGTTCATTTTGCACTTAATGCATAAAATTATGAGAACAACAGATAATCTTTGTCAAATTCTTCAAAGAAAATCTCAAGATATTTTGACTGCTATTACATTTGTCTCTACTGCCAAAACTATCCTTCAAGAACTTAGAGAATGCGGTTGGGAAGAATTTCTTCATGAAGTGAAAGTTTTTTGTTCGAGAAATGAAATTGATGTGCCTGACCTTGATTGCCAATATAAGATCGGTCGTTCTCGTCAGCAAACTACAGTTGAGCATCATTACCACTTTGATGTTTTTAATGTAGCAATAGATTCCATCTTGATGGAGTTAAATACTCGGTTCAATGAGTCATCGATGGAACTACTTTCTCTTAGTACAACTTTAGATCCTAAAAATTCATTTGACTCATTCAACAGTGATGATATTTGCAAACTTGCAAAGAAGTTTTATCCTGAAGATTTCACAAGTCAAGACATCGTTGCTTTGGAGTATGAATTGGTACATTATAAACTTGATGTAGTGCAAAATTTGAAGGTTTCAACACTTGTTGAGTTGTGTCAGCAATTGACTGAGAGTGGACGGTCAAAGGTTTACATTATGTTGACTAGATTGATTCATCTGATTTTGACGTTACCTGTTTCTACCGCCACTACTGAGCGAGCATTTTCAGCAATGAAGCATGTGAAGACGGCATTTCACAATAAAATGGAGGATGATTTTCTTGAAGATTGTTTAACACTCTATATTGAACGAGATTTAGCTAAAGATATAGATGTAGATTCTATTATAGATGAATTTTATGTTTCAAAATCTCGTAGGGCACAATTTTGAACAGTATAATGTAATGACTTTTTTTTGGTTATATATCTATAATTTATTCTCTTTTTTAATAATAATATATAATTTGTTATATTAAATTCAAGCCCAGCCCAACTCTAATTCCTGGATCCGTCTCTGGTTGTTCTTGAGATAAAATGTGTCACTCAGTACTTTTCGAAGGCGAACTTGATAGGTAAGAAGTGTAGCTTTGCAGCAACATACAAGTGACATGAAAATATAGATGAATGTTAAAGCATCATAATTTTCAACCCAAGTAAACTCTGCCTTAACGTCTCAAACCGGACTCAGTTCCTCTTTATGTTACTAGTAATTTCATGTGATTGTAGCTTAAAATATTTCATAATTTGAAATCAAAGCAAAACGCATTTGTTGGGCATAGCGCAAGACATTGTTGTTGGAACAGTCATGGGGGTTTTTATTTTCAAGTAAAAAGGACACAAGATTTTGTATGTATTAAGCATGATTACAGCAACACAGCTCCAACAAATAATATGACTTTGTTTCTTACCAACTAATTCACTCTTGTCTTATGGTCTATGATTAGAAAAAAAAGAAGAAGACGATCTGGTCATGAAATGTTGTTGTAAATCTTGTTGCTCGCTCCTAATGTGCATCTCTGAATCTTTGCTTACAGTTTGTTTATATATAAATAGGATTATGATGTTCATTTATTGGCTCTGCAAACCTCAGTGCCACCACCTCTCTCACGTTCGTCAGCATCGCCCGCCTCACCCTATCCATTGCCACGTCCTCCATGAACTGTTCGTCGAACCTTGCCCCTCGCTCCGCCCTCAGCGCCGAAACCGCCTGGTGCACCAACCGCGCCATGAGTCGAATCACCCACGCCCCCTTCGCTGCCATGAAGAAGGCCTGCAGCAGCCCCTCCGGCCACGGTGCCTGCGCCGGAGTCGTTCATCCCACTGTCCCCACAACCTCGCTCATCTTCATATCGCAGAATTATCTCACATGGAGAATGGATGATTATCGATCCTTTAAGATTTATAGAAATAATAAAATCGAGCAGCGGGAAAAAAAAATTGATTTATTCATAAAAAATTAAAATGATTTGTAGTATATAGAAATTTCAAAATTGAGGAGAAGATTTTTTATTTTATTTTTAAAATTGTTGAAGAGTTTTTATTGGTTAAAATTTATATATAAGGAATTATAAAAGAATTTATGAAAATCTATTGAAAATTTAGATATCAAAAAATTTTCATAAAATTTTAAAAAGTAAATTTGAATATCATTTTTTTAAAAAAAATTTATAAAAATTTAATTTGAATATCACTAGATTTTTATAGAATTTATAAAAATCTAAGTTGAATACATTAAATTTTTAAAATTTATAAAAATTATTTAATTAAACATTGAATACCCCTCTTAGTAAATCAGATATAGATTAAGGGAAAATTTACATGCAGTCTCCATTGGCAAACACAACTTTGCATGCACTCCCCATTCGAAAAATTCTTTGTTTTCACTCCCTAGTCTAATATACTTACTTAATTGCCCCTGATATTTTAAGTATAAAAAGTCCAAAAATGAGTATAAATCCTCTTAAATTCGGTACATTAAACTAGAATCTAGTATATTTTCTATCAAATTGAGTACGATTCTTTTTCCACATCAATTGGATGGAAAATATACTAGATTTTTTTAAATAGTACTTAATTGGATGGAAAATATACTAGATTTTCTTTAAATGATACTCAATTGGATAAAAAATATACTAGATTTTTTTCAAATGGTACTGAATTTAGGAGGAATTATATTAAATAGGAAAAAGTCATACTCAATTTAATAAAAAAATATACTCGATTCTAGTTTAAAATGCTGAATTTAATAGGAATTATACTCATTTTTAGACTATTTATACTTAAAAAATATGAAGAGCAATTTTAATAGAAAATATACTCGAATATACTAGATTTTCTTTAAATGATACTCAATTGGATAGAAAATATACTAGATTTTATTTAAATGATACTTAATTGGATAGAAAATATACTAGATTTTCTTTTTACATGGTGCTGAATTTAGGAGGAATTATATTAAAACAGGAAAAAAAATATACTCAATTTAATAGAAAATATACTCAATTCTAATGTAAAGTACTGAATTTAAGAGGAATTATACTTATTTTTGGACCTTTTGTACCTAAAAAATCTGAGGGGCAATTAGGTCACAATATTTGTATGAGGGAGTTGAAACAAATAAAACTTTACATGCAGGGAATGAAAACAAAATTTTTTATGAGTGGAGATTACATGCAAAATTTAAGTTGTGATTGGAAATTTTTCTCTACTTCACTGATAGATTAAATCAGTCCAACTAAATTGGTTTAAAAAAAAAAAACTAAACAGGCCAGAATTTAAACAGAAGCATGGAAATAATAAAAATAACGTTTTATCTGCATGCAAAACAAGTTTTTTTATTTCTTGCTTTTACTATCAACACGAAACCTAAAGCTTCGAGTTTTTTTTTCGAACCACCGTCACCCACGCAGTCACACGATCCTCTCCACACGCCGCACGCCTCTGCCATGACGAATGCGCCAGCTGTCGCGGCTGCTCATCGCCGGTCTCCTGACACGGTCGCCAGCGCTCTCCGGCCCCAAAAGCCGATCACTAGCTCTACCTGTGATAGTCCGACGACGGAGAGAACCCGGCGCGACGCTACTCTTCTGCCAGCGCCCCTCTGCCGTGATGCATTCCCCGACTTCAGGAGCACAAAGACGGGGCCTGATCGCGACTGCGCCCAGTGTTAATGGCAGATCGCAATGGAGCAATGGTTTTTTTTTTGGGAACATTAAACAGACATGTTTACAGTTTATCATCCTTTTTCAATATTAATATCACGATTCAACATGCATAAATTTTGCAAAACATGGTTGCAGGAAAAAAAAAAAGGCAAACAAACATGCATATCAAATCTGTTAATGCTCTAATACCAATATAACAAGATTGATATGTATGTGCGATTAAAATACGAAGTCGAGGGAGACATTTCTTACACGGGATTAATTGTCAGGGTGGATGTCAAAATTTAGAGGGTCAATATCCGGGTGTTAAAGAGTCGAACGGAGGATAATTATAATGGTTGGTCGGGCGGTCAGACCTCGATCGGCAGGAGACGGGTCCGAGCATGCCCCCATTTTCGGATCGGGATGATACGCAAGATAACCGACGTTCAATACGAAGTAGCAGGATGCTGAGGATACCGCATAGTTAGTCTAAATAAGGGAAGATATGTTAATGCACGGTCACCGCTAGAAGAACCACGGAGGCCGATAGAGCGGAGGAGTTCCGACCAAGCGGCTACCTCGCTCGACCGAGCGGCTACCCCGCTCGGCCAAGCAACGGAATCTAGCCATGGACGGAGTGGAGTTCCGGTCGAGTAGCTATTCCGCTTGGCCAAACAACGGGATCACTGTAGTATCTCTCGACATCCTTTTGGGAGATAGTGTCACTAACACGTGGCATGGTCGAGAGGCGGATCATATGACAGAAGCTTCTAATGTCGCATCAGGGATATGCATGCACTATTAAAGTAGGATGTCAGAGGTATTTTCCTGATAAAACCCTTTCATGGGATACATGAGAGAGCGTGCCCATGCCTTGAGAAGCACCCACATTGCTTACCAAAGCTCTATATGAAGGGGGGTCCATCACCTGCGGAAGTATGTGTTATCTACTGTTTGCACATAATGCTATTGTTGCTATGCTTCTCCACATTTTCCGGTGACTGACTTGAGCGTCGGAGGACTAACGTCGGGACCCTTTCCCTGGTTCGGCACTGACATTGTTTGTGTTCCAAAGCGGAGCGAGGTCCACAGCCGGTCAGCGAAGCCACCACTTCCCTAGCTTTTTAGCTTTTCGCTTTCAGACGGGATCATTTTGGCGTTGTCTATGGGAACACAATTTGCATCCGAACAAGAAAATGAAAATGCTAGACGATTCACAACGATGACGCTGACATAAGATGTGCTCGATATTCTAATACAAATCCGAGCGACGAAGATAGTCGATCAACAGCAACAGCAGGCGCTTGTCGAACGCCAAGCGCAGGAATCCACAACATCAGCCGCCGGTCGACGAGCCGAACAGGGTGACCGAGCGGATCGAGTATCCGCTCAGGGTAATAGCAAGAAGCCGGTTGGCACATATGAGGAAGCGCCCAATGCACCTATTCCCTTTCACCGAGCGTTGTTCAAGACCCCATCAGAGGAACAGGGTCGAGTGGACAAAAACTGGGGGTCTTCCGCAGATGACGCCACCAGAAGACAAGCGTAAACTTGTTTTCATTGAAGCAAGGGCCCAGAGAGGCATTGAGACCCTACATCCAGCGCTTTAATCAGGTGACCATGGATATCCCAGCGGTCTCCTCAGATGTATTGGTAAACGCCTTCACCCAAAGGCTCATTGAGGGGAGTTTTTTCGATTGCTCATTCGGAAGCTGCTGAGGGACTTCGACTACTTGTAAAGGAAGGCAACAGAATACATAAACCTGGAGGAAGCCCAAGCGGCCAGAAGAAGGGAGGCGCTGATCAAAGCTGCAACAATGCCTGAGAGGCGACCGCCAAACAACCATTAGCCACCCAAGAGCCCCCAATCAAGGGGATCACAGCCAAATCACGAGCCCATAACGCATGTCGTGCAACATGTGGCAGTCGGTCACCCAAAGGTTGCAAAAAGCAAGGAGTGGACGCCAATATTTTGCTCTATCCACCGGTCACTAACACACAACAGCAGGGATTGCTACGACCTAACGTCGGTAGATAGTCGGCCACCCCAGGGAGAACGTCGTCATCAACCACCATCTCCTGATCGGCGACACAGGCGCTAATCAGCCAGGTGAAGGGACGAAGAAAGGATGACGATCGTGCCACGCCATCATCAATCTCAGAGAGGGGACGATCAAGGTCCTGCCCGAGCCTCTGCCGAACGGAGCAAACCTTTAGTTCGAGAGGAGGAGAACAGGAGCAACTCCGTTCGAGGAGAAATAACATGATCCCCAGTGGGCCGACCGGCGATGATTCCAAGCGAGCAGGGCGCACGCCCGGTGACTCGAGATCCACGTTGTTGACTGCAGCAAGGAGGTGCGTGAGTAAATATAGAAGTATTTGTATAAGTGCATGTGTGTCTTTTGTGTTGATGCAATATTCCCTATGTCAAGGACCTGTTTGATTGGGATTGAAGTGAGTCAAGCTCGAGTCTTGATGATTTGGTTTCGATGTTTGACAATACTTGTAGACAACACATGAACATTGCAGGTACAATTGTTCATGTGGGGAGATTGTGAAGGAGAGTCAAGTATGTCAAGGTTGACTGGATACTTGACTGGAAGCCAGGCAGAAGAGAAATCCTAGTGAGTGAAGCTAGGTAGAAGGGAAGTCCTGGTGAGTGAAGCCAGACACGGGGAAATCCAGATGGGTCAAGGTTGACCAGACATCTGGTGAAAGTCCAAGTAGGTTGAAGGGATTGACCGGATACTTGGCAAGAGGAGAAAAGTCCAAGTGGGTCAAAGGGATTGACCAGACACTTGGTGAGAGAGTCCTAGCTGGTCAAGGGTGACCGGATGCTAGGTTTTATGTACCAACAAGTCATGGTTGACTGGATGTTGGTTTAGGGGGCTTTGGACTTGCTTTTGGGCAAAAACCAAGATATGGATTGATCAGCCGATTGATCCAGCAGATCTGGATCGATCAGCTGATCGATCGGGTGAGTTCCCACGAACAGAACCCCTTTGGATCAATCCGTGGATCTATCCAGAGGTCCCAATCGATCAGTGGATCGATTGGGAACTGCGATTTCGCGCGATAAGCCCTGGATTGATGAGCGGATCTATCCAGGCAATTCCCGAGAGCACAGAGGCACTCTGGATCGATCAGTGGATCGATCCAAAGCCTCCCCGATCGATTGGAGCAATCCAATCGATCAGGATCCGACCGTTGGCGTCGTATTTAGCTGCAGGCGTTCGATTCCTTCTGGAGAACTTCACCGATTCATCTCCGATCCTTACAGCATCTCCACAGCAACTCTTTAAGGTTCAGATCGCCAGTTCTTGAAGGATCTTGGAGAGACATCCAAGTCAAGAGGCGAGAACACAACAAGAAGAAAAGCTAGGGTTAGGGTTTTCATTGCTTATCATGTAAGATATTTCTTATATCTATTTTCCCTTTGCTTTCTTCTTGTATAGAGAGATTGTAGGGCTTCTCCGCCTTTGGTAGTTACCATAAAGGAGGGTTATTCATAGTGGAGGGTGCGTGCGTGTGTGGATCCTTGGACTAGTCACCTCTTGTGAGGTGGATACCAAGTAAAATCCATTTGTTAGCGTTGTATGCTTTTGTTTCTTGTATTTCCGCTGCATATCTCTGAAGAAACGAGCAACGCCGATGACGAGCACGCGAAGAGCTATTCATCCCCCCTCTAGCTACTTTTCGGTCCCAACAAGTGGTATCAGAGCGAGGCCGCTCTTCATCGGAATCATCGCCGGAAGGGGCAAACAAAACAAGCAAAGCTAGAGGGTGAAGAAGTTGGAGCAAATTCATCAAAGTCAAAGAATTCAAGAAGCTCAACTTCAAGATGCAATTCCAAGATGGACTTGGATTTGACACAAGGGTGGCTCCACCGTACACATCTACTAGCTTCGATCTTTGGAAATCAAGGATCAAAAACTTCTTAATGGTGGAGATAGAGCAATGGTTTGCTCTAATGGAAGGCTTCGAGGCTCCAAGAAATTCAAAGGGCAAAGTCCTCAAGAAAAGCAATTAGAGCCAAGAGCAAATCCAAAGATGTGAGGCCAATGATAAAGTCACCAAGCTCTTGGTCAATCTATTGCCTAGCCACATTCTTGAAAAAATTGGAGAGTTCAAGGATGCCAAGGAGCTTTGGAGCAAATTGGCATCAATCCATGAGATCCCCTCCACTGTACTGAATCAAGAGGAATCCAAAGAGGGCGACTCATTGGATCAAGACCAAGAGGAGGACTCCGAAGTTGAGAGATGCTCAACTTCCGAAGAAGAAGTCCAAGAAGAAGCTTCATCTTCAAAAGGATGCAATGAAGAGAGCAAGGATGGAGCATACTCCTTGTTCTATGTACAAGATGAAGATGAATAAATCTCCACCTCTAGGATTGAGGGGGAGCAACTTTTGGTGACACCGGATCAAGTAGAAGAAGAAGTCTCCATATCTGGATCAAGAAGAGAAGAGGATGAAGAAGCTTCCACCTCCACAAATCAAGACATATCTATTGGAGGAGAATCAACATCCGGATCCAAAGGAGAAGGAGTCACCCCTACACAAGAAGGTATAAATAGTTCATTTAATAATAAAAATCATATCATATGCTTTGAATGTAGGGAACATGGGCATTACAAGAGCAAATGCCCTAAATTGGTCAAGAAGAAGGGCCAAGTGGCACAAAAGGGTAAGGAGAAGCCTAAGGAGACCACTCCCAGAACAAAGAAGAGCAAGGAGCACATTGTGTGCTTCTCTTGCAATCAAAAGGGGCATTACCGAAGTCAATGCCCTAAGGGGAAGAAGGTGGTCAAGGCTCAAGGAGGAAGAAAAATTCAAGGGGGAGCCTCCAAGGTAAAAAGGAAGGTATCGTTCATTGAACCTACCTCCTTTAATAATGGTAAAAAGCATGATAGTTCTAATCTATATCATTTTAATGCTATTTACCATGAAAATAGAAGGCATGATAAGATTAAGGAAAATCATGTAGCTTATCATGCTAAAACCTCTCAACCTAGGCCTAAAAAGGTAGATAGGAATTTAGACAAGAACCCTAAGGATTCTAGGTATTTGCCTAAGAAGAAGAGAAATCAAGGTTTTAGTGAAAAACCTAAGGGTGAAGAATTATGGAAGGAAAATCAAGTCTTGAGGTCAAGAGTTGACAAATTAGAGAGGACTCTTCGAAAAATAACAAATATGACACAAGGGTCCAAGAGTCAAAATCTAGGTTTAGGACAACAAGGGTCATCCAAGGGTCATAGAGGTTTGGGATACAAATATAAAACCAAAAAGGATGTACTTACTTATCATAGAGTTCCATATAGTTATGGAACTAACCCTAGGTCTAGTGGTCAAGTAAAGAATACTAGGGAGGTCACCCCTAAGAGTATTTTTGCAACAAATGTGACTAAGACTTCTAAGAAGTCCAAGAAAATCATAAAGAAGGTCACAAGGGAAGCAATTCCTAGGGTTGACCTAGAAAATGTGACAAAGGCTTCTAAGAAGCCAAACAAGGTCACTAGGAAGGTATCTAGGGAGGTTATCCCTAGTGAGTACCTAGAGAATCCAAGGAGTACCAATAGGTTTTGGGTTCCTAGGAGCATCTTCTCTACCCCATAGATAGGTTAGAGAGTGTCAACTCTAAGTGAAAGGGTAGTTAACCTAATCATGTTGAAGTTGACACTCAAAGAGCATTTTCAAGGTTATTATTAACCTTTGAAAATAAAATAGATATATCATTTACTCCTTGGAAGAGTAAAATGTGCCAACTTTTGGAAATAGTGATTTTAATCGTAATTGACACAATTTAGGATAATCATAAGAACTACCAAGTTGGGAGTTTGGTATGTTCTTAAGAGATAAAGGCAATCCGGGCCTTAATTTAAAGTGCTACTCTTGTGGAAAAATGAAATATGCCAACACTTGAGGAATATGATTAATTTCAATTGGCATAAATTAATCAAGAGAATTAGAAATGCAAATTTAGACTTTGGCATTGTCTTGAAGCACTTTAGGCAATCTAGGTTAGATTTAAAATTAGCTATGGGGTTAAGAATACTTAGGTAGGTAATCTAGGTATTTTATCTATGCTAACTTGTCATGCTTTGTTTGCCCATCAAATGCCATGACATCATATTTATTTATTTGTGTTTGCACTCATGCCTTATTATGAAAAACACAAAAATACCATGTCATGTCATCCATACTTCATATAGTTATAAGAAATTTTCTTTTGAAAATTATTCCTTTTTTATGTATGTCATAACATCATCATGCATCATTTGAATTCCTTGTTTATTAAGGACTAATGGTATTAATTAACAAGTAACATCCTTGATGGAAGTTTAGTATTCAAAAATGCCTAGATAGATATGCATGATCCCTAGATTAGGGCAAAACCAAACTTTACATCTCACAAAGACCCATAAGGTGACTTGTATGTGGTTTAGTGCACATTAGATACAAGTGAGATATTAGGATGATGAACAAAACTCAAGATGTTGATTTAGTGCATTCTTTTGAGTTCTAAGTTCATCAAAACACATAGGTATGTGTTTTCCCATCATTGGGAAAGCTAATGTACAAGTCATGTGCATTAAGCCCAAGGAACATGGTGGGATATTGGTTTTGAAAATCATTTTAAAATGCTTTTGGCAAACATTGATGAAGATTATCTTTTGATAGTAATCATCATTGAATAGTTGAGCACAAACTAGAAGAAAACACTAAAGTTTTTACAAGTTCTCTAGTTTGTGTCAATCTTAGAAAATATGAAGTATTTTCTTATAAAATTATTTTTTCCATGATAATATATGCCCTAAATAATGTCTACACAAATTTTCACAATTTTTAAATTTTTGTAGATTTTTCTAGGGGTTTCTGAAGTTGATTGAAATGGAATTTCAGCAACTATCAGAACTTCAATCGATCACCCGATCGATTGGAGTGTCTCAATCGATCAGCCGATCAATTGAGAAGGCTATTCTCGCGAGCAGAAGCTCGCTGGATCGATCAGTCGATCGATCCAGACTAGCTGAATCGATCAGTGGATCGATTCAAAGCAATTCAATCTATTGGGACCCGACTCCAATCGATTGAGGAAGCTGATTTTGGCTGGGAAAGCCTAATTTCAGCATTCCAAACCAGGTTTAATCGAGGTAACCATTCCAGACCCATCAAAATACATTTGTATACATAAAAAGGGTGTTTTCATGTTGAAAACAAAGATGGATTGGTTGGGGAAGACTAAATTGAAGTTTAAATTGAGGTTTGATTTCAATATTGAATGTTTGAATCTCAAAACTTCTAAATTTGGGTTTCCTAAAGGTTTAGGGATTCCAAGTCATTGTTGTTACAATGACAGAAGGTACGACCATGTCTTTAGGGGGAGTTACTCTTTAAGGACATGAAAATTATTTTTTCATACACCTTGGGAGGTAGTTAACCTTCTTTTAGAGAAAATGCTCAAGGTTGAGCATTGAAATTAATGGGGAGTGGATATCCTCATTGTTTAAGTGGAGTTTGCTCATGGATGAGCATTTAATAAAAAATGAAGGGTATGGGACCTTCATTTGGGTTATTCAAGTGGTTAACGCTCAAGGGTGAGCATTGATGATAATGAAGGGTATGAGATCTTTATTATCATGTTGATCACAACGAGTGAAGTTGTGAACAACGATAAACAACTCTTCAGGGGAGAGGTTGTGGTTGATGTGTGCCCAAAGATGGGGGCATGTTTATGATGTGTGCCAATAGGGGGAGAATGCTTGGTAAGTTAGGCCTTTGGTACCTAAAGGGGGAGTTTGCCCTCTAGAAAAGGAGAATAATGGAGGGAACCATCATTCAGATATTGGCATGAAGGGAGTTGAGGCTATGAGATTAGCTTAATTTCCTAACTTAACATGTGGTATTGTCAAACATCAAAAAGGGGGAGATTGTTGGTACAATATTTCCTAGGTCAAGGTTGACCTGTTTGACTGGGCTTGAAGTGAGTCAAGCTCGAGTCTTAATGATTTGGTTTCGATGTTTAACAATACTTGTAGACAACACATGAACAATTGCAGGTGCAATTGTTCATGTGGGGAGATTGTGAAGGAGAGTCAAGTAGGTCAAGGTTGACAGGATACTTGACTGAAAATCCTAGTGAGTGAAGCTAGGTGAAAGTCCTGGTGAGTGAAGCCAGGCAGAAGGAAATCCTAGTGAGTGAAGCTAGGTGAAAGTCCTGGTGAGTGAATCCAGGCAGAAGAGAAATCCTAGTGAGTGAAGCTAGGTGAAACTCCTAGTGAGTGAAGCCAGGCAGAAGGAAATCCTAGTGAGTGAAGTTAGGTGAAAGTCCTGGTGAGTGAAGCCAGGCAGAAGAGAAATCCTAGTAAGTGAAGCTAGGTAGAAGGGAAGTCCTGGTGAGTAAAGCCAGGCACGGGGAAATCCAGATGGGTCAAGGTTGACCAGACATCTGGTGAAAGTCCAAGTAGGTCGAAGGGATTGACCGGATACTTGGCAAGAGGAGAAAAGTCCAAGTGGGTCAAAGGGATTGACCAGACACTTGGTGAGAGAGTCCTAGCTGGTCAAGGGTGACCGGATGCTAGGTTTTATGTACCAACAAGTCATGGTTGACTGGATGTTGGTTTAGGGGGCTTTGGATTTGGTTTTGGACAAAAACCAAGATATGGATTGATCAGCCGATTGATCCAGCAGATCTGGATCGATCAGCCGATCGATTGGATCATGCCCAATCGATCAGTTGATCGATCGGGTGAGTTCCCACGAACAGAAACCCTTTTGATCGATCCAGAGGTCTCAATCGATCAGTGGATCGATTGGGAGTTGCGATTTCGCGCGATAAGCCCTGGATTGATCAGCGGATCGATCCAGGCAATTTCCGAGAGCATAGAGGCGCTCTGGATCGATCAGTGGATCGATCCAAATCCTCCCCGATCAATTGGGAGCAATCCAATCGATCGGGATCCGACCGTTGGCGTCGTATTTAGCTGCAGGCGTTCGATTCCTTCGGGAGAACTTCACCGATTCATCTCTGATCCTTACAGCATCTCCACAGCAACTCTTTAAGGTTCAGATCGCCAGTTCTTGAAGGATCTTGGAGAGACATCCAAGTCAAGAGGCGAGAACACAACAAGAAGAAAAGCTAGGGTTTTCATTGCTTATATTGTAAGATATTTCTTGTGTTTGTTTTCCCTTTGCTTTCTTCTTGTATAGAGAGATTGTAGGGCTTCTCCGCCTTTGGTAGTTACCATAAAGGAGGGTTATTCATAGTAAAAGGTGTGGGCGTGTGTGGATCCTTGGACTAGTCACCTCTTGTGAGGTGGATATCAAGTAAAATCCATTTGTTAGCGTTGTATGCTTTTGTTTCTTGTATTTCCGCTGCATATCTCTGAAGAAACGAGCAACGCCGACGACGAGCACGCGAAGAGCTATTCACCCCCCCTCTAGCTACTTTTCGGTCCCAACATTTTGGATGCAGGACAAATATGAATAAAATCCAAAGTGTTCCAAACTCTTGATCCGATCGGCCAAGTCAAAAGTCGAGCAACGACTATAAACCCTTGTCTACGCATTACAACCGTCGAGCGGCGACATTAAACCCTAGTCTTCACCACCGTCAAGCAGGACGTTAAACCCTAGTCTTTATCAACCGTCGAGTAGCGACATTAAATCCTAGTCTTCACTGACCGTCAAATAGCGACGTTAAATCCTAGTCCTCACCAACGGTCGAGCGGCGACGTTAAAACCCTGTCATCATCAACGGTCGAGCAGCGACCTTAAACCTTTGTCTTTATCAGCGGTCCAGCGGCGACCTTAAATCCCCATCTATGTGTGCCAATGGTCGAGCAACGACCTTAAATCCAAGTTTACGTCTTCAACAGTCAAGCGACGACTATAAACCCGAGGCCAACGAAAAATGACTTATCCAAACAAGTAGTACAAACACCGACCGACGGGCCATGGAGCCACACTTGGAAATTTTCATAAAATGGTAAGCGGTTCGTAGTCCTAATCGATCCTGAGCGGCAACGCAGGGACAAACAAGTCAAAAAAATAAAATAAGGAAGTGTCGAACGGTGCAGCATGAAGGAGCGACATCAAATAAAAAGGACCGCCCAATGGGCGACCATTCATTAACACTACTAGTGTTGGTGCAGGTTGCACTAACATTCTGGTTTTGATGTATGACAAATAGGTTAAAGTTAGATGGGTTGTTTGTCTAACGTTTCTACCAAATGTGCAGGAGTTGACTGATCTGAAGGACCTGACACCAGACTGAAATCCAACTAGGTTTATGGGGCTCGATAGCTGGTGTGAAGTTCAGATAGGTCCGCAGGGCCTGATATCTGGCGGGAAGTCTGGTTGGGTTCGCAGGACCTGACAATCGGCCGAAGTCCAATTGGGTTTGCGGACTTGACAACTGGTGGGTCAAAGGCAAGTCAAGTAATTGCAAGTGGTAAGTAAAGGTAAGCGACTGGAGGAGAGATCCAATGAGGACGCATTCCCCGTTGAGGGAACTGTAGGCGTCGGTCCAACTTAGGTCTATTTGGGAAACCTGAGCTGAGATCTTGACTAGATCCTGGTGTTAGGGAGACATGATCTAATTACTACTCATATTTTATTATGTTGTGCTAACTCTATTTTGTAGGAAAAAATTCCATTTTTGGTTGCCTAGGACTAACATTTTCTGCAGGGGAAAACTGTTGAAGAAAAGGCGTCCTGGTGCTCAGAGATAGTCCAAGCGCTCGGACCAAGCTCGCTCGGGCGGGCCGCAGGCGCCCAAGTGGTCCGAGCGCCCAAAGTCAGTCTAGGTGCCCGAACTTGAAACTTCATCTACAAGCTGACGTAAAGCGTGTCGATTGGCCGAGCCACGTGGTCTAGGCGTCCGAAATTAACCTATATAAAGGTCTTCGACCCTGAGCTTCAAAACAATAATCACTATAAGTTTTCTTCTTGCTCGGTGCTTCTAAAAGGCTCCCGTAACACTTCTACGCTCCACTAACAACCGACGACCAAGACTTTTCAATTCCATTGTTGTTGTTGGTAACTTTTTCAGTTCTTGTACTTAACTCCTATAATCTTTTACGAACTGTTAGTGATCTATCCAACGAAAGCACTCAACGAGTACAGGCCTTGGAGTAGGAATCATCAAAAGCTCCGAACCAAGTAAAACTCGATTTGTTAGCATTGGTTCATTTTTCCTTCCACTGCGTACTTCAATTAATTCGCTATCGATTTTTGAGATCACTATTCACCCCCCCCCAACCCCCTCTAACATTCTTTTCGATCCTACAACTTGTTTTTACAAGGCTAGACGAGGCAATACAAAAAGAAGACAAGATGCACAGCAAACTCACTCGAGGTAGTTAAGTACGTCATCGGGCAGCGACTCAGTCATCTTATCTCGGATTATAACCTTGCTCGTCAGGCTGGTTGAGATATGGTCGTCGCTCTTCAGTTGGTCGAGCGTGTCGTCGATGGCAAGGTAGAAAAGACGGAGCGCCTGATCAGAGACCTGATCATTTAAGGCGTCCGAGCGGAGGTAAGCCTTTTTCTGCACCTTGAACCGGCTGGACTCCGCGCTTTGGTAAACCTCCAGCGCCGATTGGGATGCCTCTAAATCCGCCTTCAAAGTGGTCAGCTCTGCATCTTTGGCGTCGAGCTGGGCCTTCGCTGCAGATCGATTGGCCGACCTGCCCTCCCGCTCAGCGTTCAGCGTGCCCTCCGCCTCCTTCAGGTTATGAGTCAACGCCCAAAACTTTTTATTTTTAATTTACAAGTCTTTGATAGCTCGGTGCTTCCTGGTATTGGCCGAGTGGATCTTCGCTTCGAAGGAGGTAGCCTGTTTATTAATTTGATCCAATTGAGTAGCCTGCTCGGCGCTTTTGCCCCTCTCCGCATCCAACAGCTCAGAGCTCTTCTTTAGATCGGCCTTTAGTTGGGCCATTTCGGCGCTCATCTGCTCCATGCGCGCCTGAGAAGCCGCCTCTTGGTCGCTCAGGGAGCACAGCTGCTGGACTTCATGTTCTAGATATGCGAGCCTATGGCACATAGCCAGGCTCTCTACCTAGTACTACAACGACAGTAAAATTGTATGAGCCGAACGGATGTAAAAAAGAAAAGAAAGGTATAGCGTATATACCCCAGTGGGCATCTGGGTGTCATTGTTGGCGAGTTCCCCTGGAGTGATAACCGCTGCACGGGTTCGGGCATCGGCCCATATCTGTGCGAGCGACCCTTGAATTCTTATTTGGTGCTCAGGGGTGAGGGGCGCTGGGTTGTCCGCACTGTGGTACTCGTCCGTCGACAAATGAATGATTGTCGTTATTTGCCTGTGGCTGCTCGGGCTAGAGGGGTTTGAAGTTGCCCGGCCTGAAGACCAAGACGATAGAACCGGTCGGATGTGAGACACCTGGGTCGCTGTCAAAGGTGGTGGCATGAAGGTGACCGATGGCGCGCAAATCATCCCTTGAGGCAGCGGTGACAGCGAAAGTGTCTAGTCGGATGATATGGACGCGGGGAGTTTTATGACTGCCTGCTAGAGAGGTGGAAGCAAGGTCTCACCCCACTCAGATGAGGGTCGGGAGGCGATCGGTGTCAGGGTCTGCAGGGCAGAAGTCACAGATCGGGAGGAACCTTCTGCGCGACACCTCTTGCGTTGCCGCAAGGGTTAGCCAAAAATGGCTGACTCTGAAGCGACCGCGATTGGAGCCATCGACGGCCGTTCAGGTGAAAGGTCCGTTGTTGCAGCCACTGCGTCGCTCGCGACTGTCTGACTTCTCCCAACTCTGCTCCCCAACACTTGTGTTCCCTCATCATCGCCGAGCGGATCTTCGTGGGAGCCGACCGGCTACAAGCCGCGACTTTCCATGTCATGCCCCGGGGGAGTCCCTATCGAGGAAATTTCGACAACATCTCCCTTGTATGGGTGACAATATGGAACTCATCTACATATCCCTCAGGGCTCACAAACCTCGGCCAACACGGCCAGAACATATACAATAAAATATTTAAACAACCACGCAGTTTATGTTGGTCCCCGTGGTTGTTTTGATGTGATCAACCAAGTTAGGTTAGATCCTATTTGGTTTTGATTCCTGTGTCTAAGCGTGCAGGAGCTTAGGAGCGCAGGAAGTCGAGCGGAAGATTCTAGCAAGAAGAATGACATGAGAAGGGAGCCGACGGGCTCGGTACATCTGAAAGATGAAAGAGCTGCGGAAGAGTACACTGGTGGACGAGAAGAACACGCTCGACGTTCGAGGGACGAGAAGCCGGGGCGGAAGTTTGCTCGAGGAAAAGGCCGGAAATTGGATTCAGGTGAGCCCTATTTCGATTGACCGTAATCACCTAAGCAATCAGAACTTCGGAAGCTAAAGAGAAGATGAAGAATTGCTGGAAAAGTAGTTGGAGGCGCCCTGAACAGTTGTTAGAGGCACCTTTGCCCTCTCAGCTTGAGGGCACCCTCAACAACATTGAGGGTGCCCTCAACTGGGTCAATTCGCTCGTTTGTGTGTGGATAAAGTTTTATCTGCTTATCACCCTCAAGACTCGAGATAGGATTTCCAAGAGCTATATAATGACCCCTGGAGCTAGGAATTGTTCATTCAACTCAGTATTCAATTTCCTAGCAACTCTTGAGCTCTCTAAGTATGTAAAAGGCTTCTCTGCCTTCAGAGAAGGAAATTCTTATTGCGTTGTTCAACCGCCTTGGATTAACAACTATCTAGATTGTAACCAAGTCAAATTTCTGAGTCTCTTATTTTTTATTTCTTTTATTTTATTTGTTATTATCTTATTGTTGCTATTTTAGAGTTGAAAGATCGAGGAGAGTATTTTTTTTATTGCAGGCAATTCACCCCTTGCCGGCTCCGCTACACCAACAGTTTATATAATTCAACCTCCGGCTAACTACACAACAATTCATAACCACGCAGTTTAATAAACCTATACCACTACTCGAGGAAAACACAACCCGCAACGGAAAACCATCGCAGCGGAAAAACAAAGGTAGTAGACCAAAACTCGATATAAAAATCCTCGAGTACAACCACACATTATAAGTATATAGGAACATAACAAGGAAACCAAAAGTTCAAAGATAGAAACTGTCGCAACTCAGGGTGGGGACTAGCAACTGGAACCTCCTGACAGTATCAACCTGAAATAGAAAATATATCAACAGGATGAGTCCAACACTCAGCGGATACCAAGCTGATGTGTATAGTAGAAAATAACCAATAGTAACAATTATGCATACAGTCTCCTGGAATAATAATAGAAAATGCAAAATTGTAGAAAATGGGAGAAGTTGTACTCATCAGGACCTTCTATCAGAATAATAAGGTTGTCAGACCAAAAATATCATATCTCCTGTATGCATGTCAATCATATACATCCATCAAATATGCAACAAACAAAGTGCAGCAAACACAAGCAATAAATGCAATCATGCATATGATGTAAATGACATGTCATGGTCACCCATGATGCAAGTCAGCTATCTCACACACGATGGTGAGACCGAGTGGGTAGGGTTGTGATAACTGTGCACTCTGCCATCACTGCTCCTGAGTGACCGAGTGGATAGATTGTTGTCGGAGTACACCTATCCTCCTACCCGAAATTATAAGTAGGGGAACTCAATGCTCTCATCTCCCTGAGACAGTTCAGAGGAGGGATCCCTGTCGTGCTACCACGTTGAGTCACGCTACTTATGAGTGGACCAGCGGAGCACTGACAGAGCAAACTGCCACACACCCTGCCTGATATACCACTAACTCATGAGTGGTTGTGTGTGCAGATCCATGTAACTGACGATGAGCTCAACAATAATGGAGATGTCAATTGCTCAGCATGCAATCATGCAATAAGGTGTATGACACTAAGCTAGAGCCGTCAATTTGGGTTGGGCCCGTCGGGTTGGCCCGCCCCACCAAACAATTTAAGCGGGTTGGGTTGGAATTTTATCAACCCAAGTCCGCCGTGGGCCGACCCGCCTAGGCCCGCGACCCGCGCGGGTCGGCCCGCTTGGGCTTGGGTTGGCCCGCGGGTTGACAAACACATGTAAGATAAGTTTTAGGCCAATTTATTATCTTTCTTTGTTATAATTTTGAAATAAAAATAGTATTTTTCATCCAACATAAGTACTCGTTTATATTCATTTATATTTAAAATACATGTGTATGTATACATTTAATTGTAGAAAATTTTTTTGAAGTAAAATGTTGAAGATATGAAATGTTTTTTAATTCTTTTAAAAATTTTTGATGGGCCCGCAGGTTGGCCCGCCAAACCCGCAACCCGCCTTAGAATGGGTTGGGTTGGAAATTTCCCAACCCGCCAAGTTGACGGGTTGGCCCGCCCCGCCCCGCCAAATGGTTAACCCGCCACGGGTCGACCCGCCCCGCCACGGGTTGGCCCGTCTGACAGCTCTACACTAAGCATGTAAATTCTGACCATATCCACATCCATAAAGTATGTCGAAAAAGGTAAATGGTATGACAAATAACTAGTGCAGTACACAATAAGGCATGGTATGTCACTACCTCCATGAACATAAATACACATGGCAATAATCAAGAGGGTAATAAAACATAAATGTAGAACAGATAAAAAGCATGCAACAGGTATCATGTAGTGACATACCAAACAGAAATCAACATAACCATTACTGTAAATTATAACCTACTAAGCATATCAGAATGACAATATCAAACGATAAGTCAATGGTACCTGCCTTAAAATATAGGATCGTATCCGAAATAAACTTCATGTCGTGATCCTCTCCCTAAATCAATGTCCTACATCACATATCTAACTTATCTAATTACATATGTTATATATAGCTAAATCACAATCCGAAACAAATAGCTAATCCCACATTATTGATTAACCTTGGTTAAGTTTCCTTTATTAATCAAATCAGACCTAACACATCAGTAACCTTTATGCTAACAACTGACCCCAAATAAGAGGCACCTCTGCTAACTCTCAGTCTAAGAAGGTGCAGAAGAATGTGTTGCTGAAGGTTACAATTGAAGGAAGTTAGGTGAAGCTTCTGCCCTTTATGTCAAGTACTACAAACCAATACTTGCTGGACGATATCAATAGGGGTGTAGTGTTATAGGTTGGGTCTGCCTCCTATATGCAGATATGATGATTTCCATGGCCGACAATTGAACGGAAGGAAAATTAGGAATGGAAAAGCATAGCGTACCTTCCTATGGCCGAAAGAGAGGCGATCGATGGCTGAGTTGGGCTCGGACTAAGACAGAGATAGCTGTGGATCCTAAACTAGGTCACAACCCAAGGTAAGATGAAGACTTGTAGCTAGAAAGGGGCCAACGACAACGCCTATGCTCCGGTGTCGACCCATGACAGCCGGTGGTGAAAAGGAACGGCTAGGGCACGAGGCCAGCCGTCGATCTACGCCAGCGACACGTCGGGAAAGAAGATGGTGCTCGGCTTCTGGTGACCGGTGTCGGGTTGTGGCGGTCGGCTTCAGGCAGTGGAATCGAAGAGGAGAAGAAGGGGAAGATGAAGCGAGGGTCAGCACCGGCTGGGGAAGACGAATAGGGCCGATGTCGGGTTGGGGAAAGCGGCACAAGTCGGGCGAAGGAGAAGGGTTCAGCGGCGAAGAGGAAGAAAAGAGGGGAGAAGAAATGGGGCACGACATGGTGACGAGAGAAGAATAAGAAAAGGAAAAAAGGAAGAAAAATAAAATTTTTTCTCGTTTAAATGAGTAGCTTAAACAGACTTTCCCGTGACCCAAAAATTAATCCCCTTAAACTCGTCTTACGAGCTCCGAAAAATTCCCAGAAAATTTCTAAAAATGCTTGAAAATTCCCTTAAATTATATTTAGGTGTCGTATTTTACACTCCAACTCGGCCACAACCACAGTGTTGATCTCTGCGTTCACGAGCATTCACTTGCCAACCAGACGCGCTCGTAACATGATTCGAGCTGTACAAAAGGAGGAAAAATCAGTTAAATTCAAAGGTTGGGAGAAGAAAGAGCATACCTAGGCTGGACGGAAGCTTCGTGCGGATCGGGCTCAAGATGAACACGTAGAGGACGCCCTCCAGCAACAACTTGTGGATGTGGTACTTCTAATCGACCAAGCTTGAAGCTGCATGGAGGTAGTCTGATCGACTCTTGTACTTCTTGAGCTTCGGAGGGTTCAGCACTTCTAGCTGCCAGCTGGTCGGGAAATCTAGCCGCTTGGGAAAACGTACAAAGAAAAAGTAATCTCTCCAATGCTTATTGGAGGATGACATCTTATTAAAGAAGACTAAGCCCACTCGTGCTTAGAAGAGAAAAGCCCCCGGCTCGGACAATTTCAAATAATATAAATAATGGAAGAGTCGAGGAGTCAAAGGAATGTTGTGCAGGTGGAATAAGACGACGACCCCACACAACAGCCGAAAGGAGTTCAACACTAATTGATGGATAGAAATACGGAAATATTTACAAACCACGGGAAAAAAAGAGTGGGTCGGGAATCGCAGACCGATAGTGAACTGGTCCCTAAAGAAGCATAAAAAATCCGATGGTGGTTCATGCGGCCGGTCGAAAGTAGAAGGAAAAGCAATTTGATATCCAAAGGGAAATTTGTAAGCAGAGTTCAAACTCTCAACGTCGCCCTCGTCAAATCTGGACTCGGTGGAAGTGTACCAGAGCCCAGGGACGGAGGCGAGGGGCTAGGAGGAGCTTGCCATCGAAAACAAGGAGGATGATGAAGAACAATGAAAAGATTTGACGGAAAAGATGAAGAGGATTATAGGAAGGATCGCCGGAGAGGCAGAAGGAGTGAAACATCATCTGGAAACTCGAAGACGAAAGCACGCGAAGTGAGGAAGACGATGACGCACGCGAGGTTTATAAAGCTCACGACCGATCGACCTGAGTCGTCCGATCTAGGGTTGTGAAAAACTAGGTGGAGATCCGACCATCGAATTCAAAAAGGCGCCTATCACGTCGCCAGCAGATATCTGCCTATCACGTCAAACGTGCAGCGGCAGAAAGAAGGACACGTGACGCTCAATAACTGAACGACATTAATGAGGCTTAATTAAAATGTATGGTTGCGTGCTCGGTCATAATGATCAGAGATTTGCACGGTCTTTGAGAAATCTGGATGACGTCAGGGCACTCGGCCAAACAGCACAAGAAAAATGAATTTTCTCCAAGTGTTGTCTCACATTGCTCGAGTGGCATGGATAAGTGATTATTACACAGCCGAACGGCCGAAGCACAGTTTGCTTTAAAGGGCTTGGGTCGAGCGACAATTGTACACCTAGTCTGGCACTGCAAAATCGAACGGCAAAGGCGTGGAAGTCATCGAAGACTCTACTGGTCCAGCTAGTCGGACTTGCAGCCTCCTTCGTCTAGACTTGAGGGGGAAGCTTGCGATGCGGCGATGGAGGGAGGCCTACCTGGCATGGGGTCAACTGCGAGAGTGGAGGTCAAAGTCAAGATGGCTAACGCCCGGGTGTCAAAGGGTCGAATGGAGGACAATTGCAATGGTCGGTCAGGCGGGCAGGCCCCGACTAACAGGAGACGAGTCCGAGCAGACCCCATTCCGGATCGAGATGATACGCAAGACAACCGACGCTCAATACGGAATAGCAAGACGCCGAGGGAGACCGTATAGCTGGTCTGAATGGGGGAGGATATGTACTACACGGTCACCGCATAGAAGAACTATGGAGGCCGACAGAGCGGAGGAGTCCCAACCGAGCATGCACCTACCCTGCTCGGCCAAGTAGGGACTTGGCCATGGACGAAGCGAAGTCCCGGTCGATCGGCTATACTGCTCGGCAATCAACGGAACCACTGTAGTATCTCTCGACATCCTTTTGGGAGATAGTACCGCTGACACAAGGCATGGTCGATAGGCAGATCGTATGACGGAAGCTTCTACTGTCGCGTCAGGGATATGCATGCCCTGTTAAGGTATGGTGTCAGAGGTACTTTCCTGATAAAGTCTTTTCATGGGACACATAGGAGAGCGTGTCCATGCCTCAAGAAGCGTACACTCTCTCCTATGTGCTCTATATAAAGGAGGGTCCATCACTAGCGGAGGTACATGTTATCTATTGTTTGCTCACAATGCTACTGTTGCTCTGCTTCTCCACATTTTCCGATGACTGATTTGAGTGTCGGAGGGTCAACGCCAGGATCCCTTTCCTGGCTCGGTACTGATGTTATTTGTGTTGCAAAGCGGAGCGAGGTCCACAGCCGGTCAGCGAGGCCACCACCTCCCTAGCTTTCCAGCTTCCCGCTTTCGGACAGGATCACTTACATTGATCTCCCGAAGAGATCTCCTGAAGAAGAATACTGCTTGTCGTGATTACAAACTCAAAAAGTCCTCCACAAATCTACGAAACAAATCCCTCTCTTGCTTGGACGTTCTCCTTTTCTCTATGTATTTTTCTCTTGCCTTTATCTCTTTGTATTTCTTTTTTTTTTTTAAGGATAAATGGCTTGGATGTTTATACAATGAGAATCCATCAGGGGTAGTATGTATTAGTACAATGTTATGGATTCTGATTTGGTTGTTTCTTAAAATATTTACACCTTTTAGGAAGATATTAGTTTAGTTCTGTCTCAGTCCCATTGTCTAACAAGGGTGGAAATAGATCAAGAGTTTTGAGCATCACCTACTGTCATAAGAAGCTTGATCAGTTTAGTAATCTACTACCAATGTGTTAATACGTTTTAAAAAAGTACACCTTAATGCAGAAGCCTAATCATCCTTAAGCAATCCTGGTTGCTACTCTGGACAAATGAATCAGCACTACAAGAACAAGTGCCAGACAGTGGTGACTCTGTGCCTAGCAAAGTTCAGATTTCAGAAGAACAAACGGCACAGATGGAAACCAACCACTTGAAAGCACTAGAAAGGGCTGCAGCTCGTCCTCGTTCACAGTCACAAGCATCTTGAATTCTTCTAGTAGAGTGTATTCGAAGCTCTCCACAGCATTAACTTTGAATGCCCATTGCAGTCTAGTTGGTGTTGTTCGCTAAGCTTCTCCGCCTTATGATAATGCCAGCCATTTCTTTCTTTATCTTCAGATGGCCAGAGAGTGAGGAAGTGTTCTGCGGTTGGGTTTGCACTTATGCATATCCTGTCAAGTATAGCAATAGCCCTAATGTTCACTTGGGTATGTTTAAATAGTTTTGTTTTGGCAAGCTTGTTGTTATTGGTTGTTTGTAGGCTTTCCAAATGCGAAAAGTTATGTGATTTCTTGAGATCTGATACTGATGGATGATCAGCCATGCTGTTGAGTCTCTGATCCGGCTCTTCATCCTGTGTGGTATCTCCTTTGCTCTGAGTTCTGTTGAGTCTCTGAGTTGTTTTTAGGAGCTCAATCATGCTAACCATGTGTTGCATACCTCATTCCATTTGAATAGCAAAGACTGCCATTCCTCACCTGTTTGAAATATTTGCCAGGCAATACCAACCTGTTTTTGTCAACTTTTGAATAGATGGAACATGGACTCATCTTATGAATTGCAGAAGACACAGTCATACAGAGGATCAATCATTGGTGCTCTGACTCTGATGAGCCATGCCATAGAGTTCAGTCTATTATTTAGCAACCAGACAAAGATCTTTTTCTTTGGAGCAAAGACTGACCACTGAGTGGCCATCTGAGAGTTTTTAGAACAACTATTAGTTGAGTAGAATAAACATCTTTATCCACTTTGGAGGAAAGGATCATCATGTTCAAGGAAATATATGTTCTCGGAAGTATGCTAAACTTAAGCATTGTAAACACTTTTATCATCTTTGGAGTGAAGGATGAGCATGCTCTTGGAGCTTTATGTTCTAGGAAGTATGTTAAACTTAGCATTCTGCCTAGGTATTTCAAGTTCACCTGTAAGTTCTCTGATGTCTGGCATTCAACCCAAGTCCAATATAATGTAATTCATAGATGAGATCACTGATATCAGACCTGCCACAAGCTTTGAATAGATTTGGAACTTCAATCTGATGTGCTTGGGCACATAGACCATCTATCCCATCAAAACCAAGGGTTTTTATCATCTTGAATTATCGAGTTGATACATACTGATACAAAATCTTAAGCCTGAAAATGTCTCTCCTTAGATAGGATCATCGCCTATTGTTCATCTCCAACATGCTGTAACGAATGTTTAAACATTGCAACCTCTAAAATTTGAATTCCCTTTGATTCACTAAGAAAAACCTATTTAATCTACCAAAGCACCATTATATTAATTATTGGATAACTTTTATATAACAATCAATCACTAAACTATTTGGTCTACTAACAATGAACAATAATTTGTTGGCAACCAATCTTTTTAGAGTCCTACTATACTTTTTTTTTTTGTAGTAGTAGTATTACATTCAAATCAAATACTTTGGGCATCCTTTCAAGGACAAAAGCCCTATTTCAACTTATCCATCCATCTAATAATTATTAGTTATTGATCATCTACTTAACCTTATCAACTTACAACTCAACTAATTTATCAAACATAAACTACTCAAATATGGTAGTCAAGGATCAAAATCCATGATGGACTAACATGTTATGTATGTGAAAGTTCAAATTGGATGAGTCAAATATGTAAGGACGCCCTAGGCTAACATGACATCACGAGTCATTGTGAAATCTAGGTACTATCATGGACAAGGAATCTAATGGTGTCATATGAGGACTGATTGCAGTGGACAGTGTTCTAGGGCAGGACAATGGAGTAATCAATTACCTTGAGAAAGAACTTCGAGGTAGAGGTAAGATTGCAAAAATTACCCATAAAAGATTATATAAA
This sequence comes from Zingiber officinale, assembly GCF_018446385.1. Taxonomy (NCBI): domain Eukaryota; kingdom Viridiplantae; phylum Streptophyta; class Magnoliopsida; order Zingiberales; family Zingiberaceae; genus Zingiber; species Zingiber officinale. The sequence continues at coordinate 141,271,822 of NC_055994.1, forward strand.
TATATGATATATAATCTCAATTATCTAACTACAAATTTGCTAAATAGCAATGCTAAAACTTAATTGATGAATACTTAGATGGTATATTTTCCTTCTATGATTCATGTTCTCTATGAGTTAAGCATGGTTTAGAGAGTCAATTTTTCTCCCTAGAAATTGGTGCAATTTGATAATTCTCAAATGAATGATCAAAATTGTAAACTTATAAGATCTGAAAATTAACTACACGCCATAAAAATTAAATCTTTTGGTAGCTTTGTCAAGAGAGAATCAATCAACACTCTCACACACACACAAACAGAAACACAACAACTACAAGTAGACAAGCTTTGCGCATTTCAATGCCGCTGATCTCTCACATATTGTAAACAGCCATACAACACTGTGGAGAGGAAAAGGCCAAATTCCATGAAGACAAAGCACAAGAAACATCCCTTGTCTGTGGACTCCCTGCCACCTCTCTCCCCTTTAGGTGGAAAGCCACCTGACTGGTCTTTTCTGAAACCCTAAACATGCCTGCGTTTCCTTTTAGGTGAGCAGAAGAAGGGACACATGGGCCACTGCCAAATCAGTGAGTTTGCATTATTGAGATATAATTCATCAGCTTGCTAGCTTTAATATTATATATATGCACATAGTCTTCTCTCTTTCCAATGAAACATATCAAGCATTTCTTGGAGATTTCAATAATTAATTAAGGGCATCAAATTGTAGTGAAAGATAGGAAAGGATGTGCCAAGGAATGATCAAAGTTTTTAAGGTGGTAACTCAGTGAAAGAAAAGCTGCTGCACTTTATGGACTCTCTTTATACCACTTGATGCATTCTTTGAGAATGCCTCATATGTGTCCCCCAAAACTTTATTTCTGGACTTTGAAAATAAAAGAGACAAATTAATGTATTTTCTTGAGTATCTAGTTGTGGGAAAAGCCTAAAATGAAAAGTAGCTATTGGTTTGCTTCCTAGCTAGTAGATTTGTTAGTGTCTTTAGTCTCCCTCCCTTCTCGTCTCATGCCTCTTGAGTTCGAATGGCTAAACGAGAGACTCCGCTAATGTTAGAACGATATCAAACTAAACTATTCTCTTCAAATGAGGAATCACAACCGATAACACAACGATTTCAATAATTAACATAACCAACCTATGTGAGTAAGGTATTCATAGTGAAATTCAAGAATACATGTGCATGAATCATCTGTTTTAAGAAGAATTTAAATAGCAATAGGAAATTAAAATTATCTCCATTTCAAGCATCTATAAGCCATCATTATTTGTATATCTTAAAGTTGTCACCATATCTTAGTGTTAACATATTGAACATTTATTTAAGTATTGTGCTTCAACATTTGCTCATTCTAAATTTAATTCAGTTAACATCTTTTGACTACCAAAAAATATAAGATCTACAAGAATGCTACTAAGGCTAATGGACAAAAATTTTCCCTAAATTATTAGAGTGTAGCTCGAAATCTCAAAGTTTGGTTCACAATTTTTATTATTATTACTTTAAGATTCACATTACTAAATACTCTTGTCCTTGTCATTATTGATGCATTTTTTATTGTTCAAAATATGTATGCTCCATTCATTATTGCTGCATAATTCATGTCAATATTAGGGTATAATCTAAGTTATTTATTTTCTTGGTTTTATCAAAAATTATGAATCCATTATGAAGCATTTTAAACAAAGTTGGTAAAGCAATATAAAGACAAAATGATTAATTAACATAGGATTTATCACTATAAACGATTCCTTTAGTAGGCCATTTCTTGACTGTATCGAATAAACAATTATAGATGTCGTAGTACAATAAACACTAAATTAATTAGTCCCAGGGACACATTATGATATAAGAGCACATTGTGATACAGAAGATAAAGGGATAACCTCACTACTAAATATTTTATTAAAATCATTACTATTAGAATAATGGTACATATACTTAATATCTTATTAGAGGTAAATCAAATATTGTGTATCTAAACCAATAAAGAGATTATATATATATATAGGATCTATGTCTAGGAGCCTGTTAAATCACACATGCAAAGTGTAATCTTTTGCCATACGATACATGTACCCAAGAAAGAGTAGTGCATAATTAATCATCAACTATCTTGATTGATTAATTAAATAACTAAGAGTTGATTGATCAACCATGGAAAGGTTGTTGATGTATCTTGGAAAATTTTTAGGCCAAGCTAATCAAGCTAATCGAGAAGAGACAAAAGAAATAATACATCCATCAGAAGAGGGACGCATAATATTTCACAAGTTAAGGATAACTCCCACTCTTTTTCCATGCAAAGGCAAAGATTAGTGATAATCTCCCTAACTAATCTCTTCTACCTTAGCTTACATATAATTAACTTTTATTGATATAATATTCTATTTAGGCCCTTTTAATATAAATTATTTATAATAGCTATTGAACATAAGCATACTTCTATTTTTATAGAAATACAGAACATTTACATACAAAAATGATTAATCAAGTTAGATAATATCAAATTTGGGGTAACCGGTCCGACTCCAGAGAAATTTTCTACTAGCCGCCGCTAGGATAAATCGGAGAAATACATATGGAGACTCATCCTGATAGTCAACATTCTCATATCCGCTACCCATTAAGAAGAAAATCTCTCAATAATACGTCGTAACTAACTGCATAACATTTACATACAAAAATACAAATTAAACAAGGGGTGGATTCACATTCAGAAGTATCATTTCAAAAAATTACATAATATATTATAATCTAGTTGAATTGCTAAGTTTGTATAAAAATACTCCTTGTAAATTAGAATAATAGATGAAAGTAACAACTACTAATTTATTTACAATAGAATCCAACTAAAATAAAAGTTTCATTAAATGTGAATGAATCACATACTACTATTAATACACCTTTTAATAGATGTTGAGATTATCAATAATATTCATACCTATATGGCCTATCTTGGATTATACTCTGCCTGACACAAGTAAAGATTAATTGAGTCACTATCTCGGATAACTGAGTCCTTGTCTCCTCTCCAAAGTACTAAGAGCCCCCTCCTTCTGAATACTCTAAGTTTCATGAACTCTCCATCCCGAACTCTCAATGTTGCCCAAATGGCCATTCCTATCCTAGCATTCTATTCCATAATTGGATATGATCCCTCATACTACTTCTCTCTATAGTACCTCAGGCCATATTTAGATATGGCCCTTTACAATTACATGTCATACTTAGGCATGGTCTCCCATTTATTTATAAATATCTAAGTGCATCCCATTAATGTAAAGATGCTCTTAAATTTCTCTCATTTATATATTTTTTTCTCTCATTAATCTTGGAGATAAGTTATGATAGACATCACCGTAAATATCTATCTTACGAGAAAAGCAAACCCTAATTCTATAAAAATTCATCCTACCATTTACCATCACATCATCGTACGGCTATATATATATATATAATTCATCATCTCTTTATCAATGCAAATATAAATACAAATACAAGCTACAACCCTCTCCCTGTCCAGGGCCCCACCAAGGTGACATCCTCAATTAGGCTCTTCTGCCTCATCATCATCAACCACCGCACCTCCTCCTCCACCTCCACCTCCTCCCATTGCCCCTTACTTAATTACTTGGCATCCTCATCTCATCTGACTAAACTTTTTGTGGTGCAAATTAAGGATCGAGCAAAGGAAAGATGGCCAAAAGAGAGGTTTGGAGGAGGAGGAGGAGGAATCCATAAGAGAGACTAGCTACCTTCTCTCTCTCTCCCTCTCTTTCTCGTCTTCTCCCTCTTTATACTACTTAATTGTCACTCCAGTGCCACAGTTTGTTTGGATCCTTGCCTCCTCTTTGTTGTGTAGCACAAGCAGAATTTGGAGGCTTTCCGGTGGCTGACTACCTCGTGTTCGTATAGTTCTTGTACTTAGATTTGGGGGATCTTTCCTGGCTCGTCTTTATCCTCTTGTTGATTAATTAGATTCAAAACAAGATAGCAGAAACTGAGAAAAGTTCCCTGTTGCTTTCCTGCTTTAATTCCATCCAAGCCCATGGCAGCAGCTTCTTCGTCGGTTCCTTGCTTTGGAATTAGAGGGGAAGACGAGCTCAGCGAGCAACAGTCGTCGGCCGCAGCTGCTTCTGCACCAGCTGCTCCTAAGAAGAAGCGAAATCAGGCTGGAAATCCGAGTAACTCATCTGCCTTCTTCTTCGTTTTGTTTTGAGTATTCAAAGTTTTTTTTTTTTTTTTATCTTTTTATTTTTGAGGATGGTGATGGATTTCGGCGGTCGAATGATCAGATCCGGACGCGGAGGTGATCGCTCTGTCGCCGAAGACGCTCCTGGCGACGAACCGGTTCGTCTGCGAGGTGTGCGGCAAGGGGTTCCAGCGGGAGCAGAACCTGCAGCTGCACCGGCGGGGGCACAACCTGCCGTGGAAGCTGAAGCAGAGGAACCCGAAGGAGGCGCGGCGGCGGGTCTACCTCTGCCCCGAGCCCTCCTGCGCGCACCACGACCCCTCCCGCGCCCTCGGCGACCTCACCGGCATCAAGAAGCACTACTGCCGCAAGCACGGCGAGAAGAAGTGGAAGTGCGACAAGTGCTCCAAGAAGTACGCCGTCCAGTCCGACTGGAAGGCCCACTCCAAGACCTGCGGCACCCGCGAGTACCGTTGCGACTGCGGCACTCCCTTTTCCAGGTCCCACTTTCCTCTCTCCGTATCCATTCCTTCACCTGCACTAACTCACACGTAAGCTTCCATTAGGGTTCCGTGATCTAGGGATAGGGTTAGGCCGGGGGTTCATCGATGCAGGCGCGCAGAGATCATGAAATCAAGAAACTACCTAGCTCTTACCACCCTCTCTCCCTCTTTCTCTCGTCGGTTCATGGCCGACGGTCTTTACCTCTTCCGTGTTGATTTTGGGACAGGTTGGCAGGACATTTAGGACGAACGTATTTCGTCTTTTGCCACCGCGTGTTAATAAATCTTGGAACAAATTAACGAGGGCACTGAGAACGAATGTATTCACCTTTTATCATCACGTGTTGGCCGGCGGATTGAGAGTAGTGCAGTGGTCTTTTACAATCGTGGTGCCATGGTCAATTTGTTGGGTTGTGGTTTAGAGACATGCATTCAGGAAGCAGCTCTGCCGTCTCTGACCTCTGTCGACGAGTAAAACTGGGATTTTACCGCACGCCATCCTTGTCCGCCGATCAATCAGAATCGAGATGTATGACATGACATGATGTGGCGAGACTGTTTCAGGTCGATCTGCATTCCGGCCGGTTGATTAATGCTTGCATGGATTTGGTACGAAGTCGCGCCGTGCGTCGAGTAGTTCATGAGCTGGATTTGCTATTTAAGTTTATATATATATATAGATCGATTTATTCCTCTTTCGTTTCAGGGGATTTGAATTGTATTCCTCTTTCGTGTTTCATGAAATCGAAGTGTTAAATGCATGCAGGCGCGATAGCTTCATCACGCACAGAGCCTTCTGCGACGCGCTGGCTCAGGAGACGGCGAGGCTCCCCCACAGCATTTCCGCCGTTGGAGCAGCTGGCGGTGGAGGAAGCGGCGGACACTTGTATGGAAACAGTGTCGGCGCCGGGGGGATCAATTTGGACCTTGTTCCTCCGGCGAATCCACAGTTCGGCCACTTGAGCACTGCGACCGGCTCGTCCTTGTTCCGGCCGACGCAATCCTACCATGCCGGCGCTGGATTCGGCCACGACTTAAATAGCTTGATCCAAGACATGCAGAGCAACATAGATTCCTCGCCGGGAAGTCTTTACAACCTCAGTTTCTTCTCCAACAACGCCGCAGCCGGTGGTGCCGGCGGCGCCCATCACTTACTGCTCCCTTCCGATCAATTCCACAATTCAAGGTCCGCCGGCAGTCTTTTCCCCGGCATCAGCATGAGCAACGACGACGCCTCTCCTTTTCTCGCGGTTGGAGCCACCGAGCCCCCGGCCGCAGCGCTGGCGCCGCAGATGTCCGCCACCGCGCTGCTTCAGAAGGCCTCGCAAATGGGCGCCGCGACGCAGAACAGCCGCGGATCCTTGCTCGCCGGCGCCGCCTACCACTCAGACACGTCGAGAGCGCAACAGGTGGACACCGGCAGGACCTTTCAAACCCTAATGGAGTCCCTAAGCGGCGGTGTATACGGCAACAACAACGCTAACGTGGTAGACGATGCCGCCAAGTTGCACCACGCCGCCGGCAGGGGCACGCCTGCTGCCGACAACGGGCTGACGAGGGACTTCCTTGGCGTCGCCAATTTATGCGTGTTGGAGTCGGAGATGAAGTCGGCTTTTTCCAGGAGGAGCAACCCGTGAGAATGTAATATATATATAAGCGTACGTATAATCTCGTTATAATTAGAATCATTAATAATAATTAATAGTTGTTCATGTTGGACCATCGGTGAGCTGTCTTCTACGGAGTCTTCAAACTTCAAGGAAGAGAAAGATGAAGAGAGCTGGATCAACCGTAGCGCCTGCAAAACTTAAGACAAAGAGAGTTAGAATGAAGATAAGGATGGCTCTGGCTCAGTCTTTGACGGGGGATCAGGTGGAGAAGAAGAACAGTAGCTAGGGAAATACGATGATTAATGAGTATGTGTGTCTATATACATATCTTTGCCCGCAGATGCAGGTTTCTTTATAACACTAATGAAGAGGAAATAATACTTATCTCCTGGTTAATTGAATGTCATATGTGAGTAAAGAAAGTGTCATGTCATCGTATTTGGGGGTCATGTCACCCACGTTCTATACCGGAGAAAATCATATGGGATCACATCATGTCCATCATATGTCACTTCATGTGCTCTGAGAACCCACATATTATCCCACATGTTATGCCAACCCATAAGATAGTTGGGTTAAAGGGCATAACATGTTAAGTGGAGGAGTCCTAATTTGATATGGCCGAGGGGAGCGTCAGTTTGGAGGGTTGAGCGATGAGGAGCATAGTGTCCAGTCGACGGGGCTAAGCAGTGAGGAGCTGAGCGTCCGGTCCACGAGGCTGAGATGATTAAACGGGGCGATCAAATTGATAGAACTAATCCAACTGAGCATGATGATCCAAACGATAGAATTGATTCTATTGAGTAGGACGATCAGATTGGTTGAATTGATCCAACTAATGAAGCTTCTCATTTTGATGAAGATCCTTTGGGTCTTGGAGGAGCCTCTAGTCTCGGTCCTGCTGAGACCAAAGGCGCTTCTCCATTCGTCTCGGCGGGGTCGAGACGAATGGTGAAGCCTCTCATCCCAGAGGCAATTGGAATGACTCATCCTAGCTAGCTAGGTAGGTCTAGCGGAGATGATTCCGTTGATCTATCTTGACTTTGAACTCTATTTTAATTTGGCAGTTGACGTTTTACGACGCATGAAGACTTCCAATACTTCCCACATCTGGTATTTTAAGTAGATCTTTATCCTTGTGGATTTTGGATTATGATACCTCCTACTATATGTCATCTAATTGATCAAGGAAACCTGATTTGTATATGCTTGAACAGTTTCAATAATTCTTTGCTTCGCAACCCTTTGTCATGTCAGCTTCTTATTTTATAGATTTGTCAACATCTAATATTTCAAGTAGATCTTTATCCTTGTGGGTTTCGAACTCTGGTACCTCTTATTATATGTCATCTAATTTATCATCTTTTGTTTTTTTTTCTCCCAGTTCATCTATATCTATTGTGATTGTTGATGATACTCCGAAGCCATTAGTGGGTGTTGGTTCAATTGTTACGTCTTGTTTATCTTTTACTGATGTTTATTATATTATGAGCCTTACTTTAAATCTTATTTTTGTTAATCAATTATGTGAGTCTGGATATATAGTTTTTTTTTCATCCAATTGTTATGTTCAAGATCTACGATCTTAGAGGCTGATTGGAATAGACCGTAGGCAAAGAGGACTCTATGTTTTGAATCAACTCAAAGTACCAGACGTTGTAACATCGTGTGTGGATTTATCATCTTTTTATTTGAGTTTTCATCTTCAGATTTTTATTTGTGGTATTCTTATTTAGGTCATGTTTCAGTGTGTCGTTTACAATTTTTATATTCTACAAGAGTATTTTGACCTTTAAAAGTTCTAATATTTCTTATTGTAGTGGTTATAAACTGGCCAAATTTTTCATCTTATCATTTTATAAAAGTCTTTCTTTTTTTTTTCTATTCCATTTGATCTTATACATTATGATGTATGAGGACCCTCTCCTATTCATACAAAAAAAGGGCGGGGTTCAAGGTATTATGTTTCATTTATTGATGATTGCATTCGTTACTCCTAGATCTATCTTATGAAACGCAAGTTTAATTATTTTACTATTTTTAATAACTTTAGAGCTCTTATGAAAACTCAACATTTTGGTGTTATAAAGTACTTTCATTGTGATTTGGGGGGTGAATACACTTCGAATCATTTTTCATGTTTACTTGCTTTTGACGATAGTATTCATCAAGCCTCGTGTACAGATATTCTTAAACAGAATGATGTGGTTGAATGGAAACATAGACATCTTGTTGAAATAGCATGCTTATTTTATTGTCATTCCATCGGGACGGTTTAGTGGCTAGTACATGAGGTGTTGCAACCATGAGGTCTGGGGTTCGAATCTCGGTAAAGTCGAGGTAAATGCCTCCTTTATGTGTTAGTCACTATTCCAAAGGCTAGTAGTCATCCGTGATTTACTTCCTCCGTGTTGGCCCTGGGACAGGTTGGCAAGGACGCTGGGGGCGAGTGTATTCGCCTTTTGCCAGCATGTTTATTTTATTATCTGTCGATGTTTCTAGTGTCTTTTGGGGGGAAGTAATTCTTATCGTTGCTCACGTGATTAATAGAATTCCAATCACACACAATTCAGGCTTGTCACTTTTTGAAAAATTGTATGGGCATGCTCCTACCTATTCCTCTTTGAGTGTTTTTTTTATTGTATTTACTTTGTCTTTTGTCCACATGTTGAGGATAATAAGTTAGCCCCTCAGTCTATTCTGTGTGTCTTTTTGAGTTATGATGTTCGTCAACAAGGATATCATTGTTTTGATCCCTGATGCAATGATAAAGGGGGACCACTAAGTGCGGGTCAAAGGGCAGAGATAGCAGCCGACATGGAAGTCAAAGTCAAGGAGGTCAATGTCAAAGAACCAAGGGGCTCACCAAAGGGGGGGTCGAGCGGAGCTCTACTGTAGTGGTCGATCAGGCATGAACCGCCCGACCGGCAAAGGGATGGTCCAAGCAGAACTCCCATACAACCAAGATCATCAGGCGCTCATCACGGAGCAAAGGAATGTTGGGATGACCGGAGCGTTAGTCCGGTCGGGTGGAAACAAACTACCGAGCTGAGTCACCGTAGGGAAGAGCAGTCGAGTCCGACCGAGTGGAGAAGTTCTCAGCCGAGCGGCTATCTCATTTGGCCAAGTAGAGGGATTATTGGCGTATATCTTAATATTCTTCTGGAAGATAGTGTCATTAACATAAGGCATGGTCGACAGGCAGATCGTACGATGGAAGTTTCTACTGTCTTGTCAAGGATTTGCATACCCTGTTAAGGTATAATGTCAGAGACACTTTCTTGACATTTCCTTTCATAGGACAAATTGGAGAACATGCGTGCACGTCACCCGCTGGGGAGTTATATAAAGGGAAGTCCATGCACCAACGGAGGTACGCATTATTCACTATTCACGCTTGTGCTTACTATTGTTCAGTTTTCTTCTCTTTTTCTGATGACTGACTTGAGCGTCGGAAGGTCAACACTGAGGACCCTTTCCTTGGTTCAGCACTGACGTTTCTTGTATTGTAGAGAGAAACGAGGTATATATCCAGTCAATGCAGCAGTCATATCCCCAGCTAGCCATCTCCACAATTTTTGAACGAGATCAATCCCATTAGTCAAAAATTATATATCTTTCATCATATTATGTTTTTTAAGCATATTCTACTATTTTCTATTCTGGCTAATTCACATAATATGACAAAGTCAGATTTATTTTACATTGATCCTTTTAATATCGACACTAAGGAAGTTTCACCCACAACCCCTACTGGTAGCTCAACTGAATTTGGTACTTTGGTTCTTAAGATACCCCCTCGACATGCTCCTTCTTCCACTACCAATCATCTCCTGAAGTTGATCCTTCTCTCCATTGTTGTCAGTTTACTCATGTCCATAAGTCTACCTAGCTACCAAATTTTGCTTACTGTTATTATTCTCCTTCTTTTATTTCATTTGTTGCATCTGTTTATTTCTTCCAAACTTGTATCCTATAGAAAAGTTGTTCATAACCCACTTTGACAGAATGCTATAGTTGAGGAACTAACTACTCTGCATCAGACTCATACAAGAGATTTGATACTGTTACGACCAGGAAAACAAATCATTAGTTCTCGTTAGGTATACAGGATCAAAATTAAATCTGATGGATCTATCAAAAGATACAAAGCTTGTCTTGTTACTAAAGATTATTCTCAAGAGTATGACATGAATTATGAGGGAACATTTACTCATGTTATAAAAATAGCGATTATTCGTACTCTGATTGCCATTGCTTCTGTTTGTTAATGGAGAATATCTCAGATAAATGTTAAGAATGCATTTCTAAATGGTATTCTTCATGTAAACATTTATATGACTCCTCCTCCTGGTGTTTCACACCAACCTAGTGAAGTTTGTAGGCTTCGTAAAACACCTTATGGTTTTAAATAAACACCTCGTGCTTGATTTGAGAAATTCTCTATAGTGATTATTTTTCTGGTTTTCATCCTAGTAATCATGATTTAACATTATTTATCAAATATACGAATGCAGGTCATATTCTTTTATCGTTATATGTTAATGATATGATTATTACTGGTGATGATTCTGATGGAATTACTTCCTTGAAGTCTGAGTTGGCTCATTATTTTGCTATGAAAGACCTATGTATACTATGTTACTTTCTAGGTATTGAGGTCATTTATTCTCCAAAAGGTTTTCTTTTATCCCAATCAAAGTATATATCTGTTTTCTTTGAACGCGCACGTCTTATGGATAAATAGGTCGTCGATACTTCTATTGAGATTAATGGTCGGTATTTTCCATATGATGACACACCTTTGTCAGATCTTAGTTTGTACTGAACTATTATTGGGACTTGGTTTTATCTCACTGTTGTTGGTGCGGGTAGCACTAACGGTCTAACCCAGGTTTTGATGAATGACAAATAGGTTAAGTTAGTTGTGTTGTTGTCTGACACTTTGATCAAGTGTGCAGGAAAAGTCCAGCTAGGTCGACGGGCTGACCGGATAGCTGGCGAGAAGTCCAAGCGGGTCGACGGGCTGACCGGACGCTTGGCGAGAAGTCCAGCTAGGTCGACGGGCTGACCGGATAGCTGGCGAGAAGTCCAAGCGGGTCGACGGGCTGACCGGACGCTTGGCGAGAAGTCCAGACGGGTCGACGGGCTGACCAGACGTCTGGCAGGTAAGTGAGGTAAGTCACTGGAGGGGAGTGACTGTGAGGACGCGTTCCCGGGAAGGGGACATTATGCGTCGATCCGGCTTAGATCCATTTCGGATATCTAAGTCGAGATCGTGACTAGATTCCGATCTCGGAAAGACGAAATCTAAGTCATACTTTGCTTATCGATAAAACTGTGCTAACATTCTTTGCTGCAGGGTACATTTGCCTCGGACTAACCTTTTCTTGCAGGAGAAGGACTTTCTGGAGAAGAGGGGTCCGGGCGCCCGGAGGGGATCCGGGCGCCCGGAGGCAAGTTTTATCCCCAGGACGACGTTGACACTTGGAGAATGCTGGTTGGGAGTGTTACGTCACATTCCAGGCGCCCGGAAGGGATCCAGGCGCCCGGAGCAGCATATAAAAGAAGCCCCAGGCAGGAGCTTCAAAACATCAGTCTTCTGAGAACTCTGAATCCAATCACTCTGCTGCTCTGCGCTCCAACGACGCTCACAAAGCTCCGACGACTCACTCCGGCTCTCCTTCTTAATTTATTGTTTGTCGGTTAGCTTTGTTTTCCTTCTTTTCATTAGCAATATTTGTACGTAAATTGTAATTATCCGAATTGCTAGTGAATTGCCCAACGAAAGTACTCAAGGAGTACGGGCCTTCGAGTAGGAGTCGTCACAGGCTCCAAACGAAGTAAAAATCAACAGTGTTCATCTCTTTACTTCTTTACATTTCCGCTGCGTTTTAACTCGAGATTTTCGAATCGATATTCACCCCCCCTCTATCGAATCCAACGGTCTTACAAGTGGTATCAAAGTAGGTACCGCTCTGATTTGGTGCAACCACCAATCAGACAGGGGGCGAAATAATTTTTTTTAATTCCAAACTGATATTATTATCTTTTTGGAAGATTTTTTTTTCGTTGCATTTAAAATCTAAATTGGTACAACACCAACTTAGAGCTTCTATTTTTTCCCGCACTGCTAATCCAAGACGAAGTCTTGGGATTTTCTTTTTCCAGTTAATTTAGTGTGTGCAGGATAAGATGTCTCAACAAGAAGGCTTCAGCACAGTACGTCCTCCTCTATTCAACGGGGATGATTTTTCGTACTGGAAGAGGAGAATGGAGGTCTACATGAAGACAGACTACGACCAATGGATGAGCGTCACAAGGGCTTACAAAATTCCAGTAGACAACTCCGGGAACATACTAGACCCTGAAGACTGGACAAATGATATAAAGAAAAAGGCATCAATTGAAAACAAAGCCATCAATACTCTACACTGCGGACTAACACGAGAAGAACTGAACCGAGTCGGACCGCATCAAAACGCTAAGGAGCTTTGGGATAAACTGATCGAGCTGCACGAAGGAACAAGCGATGCGAAGGTAACAAAAAGAGATTTGCTGTTAAATAAAATTTTTAATATAAAAATGCAGGAAGGAGAAACGGCAAGTCAGCTCCACGCGAGGATCAAAGATATCCTCAACGGTCTCCACGCGATAGGCCACCAAATGGAGAACCGAGACTTAATAAGGTACGCGTTAAATGCTTTTCCGCGAAATAATTTGTGGGCATCAATTGTAGATGCCTACAAAATTTCAAAAATTTATCTAAATTAAAATTGGATGAACTCTTACGTGAATTAGAACTTCATGAGCAAACTAACGCCGGAGTCGAGAAAGGTGTAGCTTTATTTGCGAGGTTCCTCTAAAGAAAAGAAGAACAAACCCGAATCAAGAAGATTCCGATCAAGACTCTGAAGGAAGAACACCTGGTGAACTGGTAAGGAAAATGTTCACCAAGAAAAAGAGAAGCTTCAGCAAACAGGATCTTCAGAAGATTCAGCCGACTCAAGAAATGTCACATGTTTCGGATGTAACAAAAGGGCACTACAAGAACGAATGCCCAAGATTGAAACTTGACAAACCAAAGTCAACAAAGAAGAAAGCCCTCAAAGCAACATGGGACGATTCCTCCTCAGACGAATCGGAGGGAGAAAGGCAAAAGCACCAAAGTCACCTCGCGCTGATGGCTCGCGAAGCTGAAACGGAAGACGAATCAGAGGAATCGGAAGACGGGTCCGAACCCGAATCAAGCCACGAGTCCGCACTCGTTTCCGAAGGTTCCGAAGAGGTATACCTAAACTTAAATCATAAATTCTTTAGAATTATCTCGTGTTTAAATAAAAAATTAGTTAAATTGGAAAATGAAAGTAAATCTCTTCTTGAGGAAAATCAAAACCTCAAGGAACAATTAAAAAATTCGAATCCAACTCAAGATCGAACACTTGAGGAGGAGAATTTATCATTAAAAAATGAAATTAATAAGTTAAAAGAATTGTTGGAAAAATTCACAACAAGATCTAAAAATTTAGATTTAATTCTAAATAACCAAAAGGCATGCTATAATAAAACCGGACTTGGATATAAGTCAAATTCAAACAAAACCTTTAAATCATTATTAACCCAACACAAAGCAACTAAACAAGCTTGGGTCCCGAAAGCGTGCTTAACCTCGCAAGTAGGACTTAATCAATTCTATGTACCTAAAGATAAAATACATTATAATAAATCAGATCAAAAACTAAAATATAAATTTAATTTAAAATCAAAACTCAAAACTCAACAAAATTTAGATTATCACCAAATTGATTATAATTATAAAAAGAATCGACACAAACCCAAAATCTAAATTAATGGCCAATAATTCAGGGGGAGAAATATAACTATAGCCCTCCAAATTGAGTCTTAAAACAAACTAACCCGACAGGGTAAGTAGGATTAGTTAAAGAGAGACCAAGTTTAACTTGACTCATGGTACTGGTGAAGTTTTTGGATGATAGTACGTTAGGGAAGCTTGGGCATCGCATGTCTAGAAAGATATGGTTTCGATCTGGTGCATTTGGCCAAATGGAACTGACCGAAGCTACCCTTAAACGAATCCTAACCAGTTAGACCAAGATTTAGTACTAAGTTTCGTGGATAGGACTATTCGGAAAACCTCGAAAGGTTGGTTACTTCTAATGATGTCCTTGTGACTCACCAAGCTTAGAAGTTTATCCGAAGAATGCCTATTTGTGGAAACCAAAGCTAAGTCTGAATCTAACACAAGTTAAAACAAAACTCTATAATCTAACTAATTTCATCTCACAAAATCATAGGATTCCTTGATTGATAATATAAATCGGGTGAGATGAATAAAACTTAAATCAATTTCAAATTAAAAAAAAAAAAACTTAAATTAATTTCAAAATTTTAATTTTAAAACTTAAATTAATTTCAAAATCTTAATTTTAAAACTTAAATTAATTTCAAAATCTTAATTTTAAAACTTAAATTAATTTCAAAATCTTAATTTTAAAACTTAAACTCTTAATTTTAAAACTTAAACTAATTTCAAAACTTTAATTTTAAAACTTAAATTAATTTCAAAATTTTAATTAAGATTTTTTTTACTTAAATAATGATTGATTAAAAATTGATAAACTAAGACTAACATAAAAATCCTACTTGTTGTAGGAAACCAAGTTGATTTTGGACAGTGGTTGCTCCAAACATATGACTGGAGATCACACCAAGTTCACTCAATTAACCTACAAAAGCCTAGGAACAGTTGCCTTTGGAAACAACGGTAAACTCAAGGTAATTGGTATAGGTAATATTGAATTAAAAATAGATTTCATAATTACAAATGTTCTACTTGTTGAAAACTTTAAAAACAATCTAGCTCAAATTTATGTAGACGATATCATCTTTAGTTCAACAAACTCAGAGTTTTTAAACGAATTTACAAACCTAATGGAACACGAATTCGAAATGAGTCTGGTAGGAAAATTAACTTATTTTCTAGGGTTACAAGTCAAACAAACAAATGAAGGAAATTATATTTATCAACAAAAATATACTAAGGAATTACTTAGAAAATTTGGAATGGAAAATACTAAAGAAATAAAAACACCTATGGCCGTCAACACAATCCTAGATGATGATCCTAATGGAAAATCAGTAGACTTAAAACATTATCGGAGCGCAATAGGTAGTCTACTTTACCTAACTGCAAGCCGACCTGACATTTTATTTGCAGTTAGTATGTGTGCTCGATACCAAACCTGTGCTAAAGAATCTCATTTGACTCAAGTCAAAAGAATCTTTAGATACCTCAAGGGAACCACAAATGTAGGAATTTGGTATCCTAGGACCAACAACTTCGAATTAATAGGATATTCTGACTCAGATTATGCCGGATGCAAATTAGACCGCAAAAGCACAAGTGGTGGATGCCAACTACTTGGTCCATCCCTTGTCAGCTGGTTTAGTAGAAAGCAACACTGTGTTGCACTATCTACAACTGAGTCAGAATACATAGCTATAGGGGAGTGTGTTGCACAAATATTATGGATGATGCATACTCTAAAAGATTTCAACTTAAATATCACAAATGTAAAAGTATTAATTGATAATATAAGTTCGATTAACTTAACCAAGAATCCTGTACATCATTCAAGAACCAAACATATTGAAGTTAGGCATCACTTCATCAGGGATCATGTTACTAAAGGTGATATTGAACTCAAGTACATTGAGTCTAAATCAAATTTAGCTGACATTTTTACAAAACCACTCCCTGAGAGTGAATTTAGCAACTTACGACGAAAATTGGGGATGTGCTCAATAGACTAGGAAATTTCAAAATACTTTCAAAAATAATTTTATCAACTTATAGGCTAAACTTGTTTGTTTTCAAAATTTCCATTTTTAGACCTTCAAAAACAGTTTTTTGCCTTAGACTAGGTTTACATCCTTAGAAAGCATGTACCCATAGGACTAGTTTTTGAGCATCTCACCAACACCCTAGGGTTACCTTGCTTGTGTTTGACAAACATAGAAAGGGGTGAGATGCATAGGCCAACTGTCCGGACTTAAGATGCTAATTTCAGTGCATCAACATAAGTCTGGACGTTAAATACAATTCAGATATTAATCAGATTAAAGTTCATCAGTCAAGTCAAACACTGACTGGTTGTAATTAACTTAATCTGACTAACCAAGTGAAAGCTACTATCTTCTGATAGTTAGTTAGTACCTAATTGGTTAGACAGCTGGTTAAAGTGATGTCAGGTTCAGGGGGAGGAATTAATTAAAAAAAATTTCCTTTATATAAAATATTTTAAATCTTGTTTGAAAAATGTTCTCCCAAAAATTTCTTAAACCAACTTTTGAAAACTAACTCTTATAAAACTAAGTTGTTTTTAAAAATTGGGTTTTACTTTTTATTGAAAATTGATTCTGAAAATTAGATTTAACTTAGTTTTGAAAATTGTGGAAATTAGATTTTTCAAAACTTAAGTTTACAAACTAAGCTTCTCAAAATCACTTTCCTTACTTTTGAAAATCAATTTTCAATATCAACTTGCTTAAAATTGTGAAAATTTTTTGTTTTAAATCACAAACTTTTTATCCTTTTTACTTAGTCTTTGAAAACTCAACTTTTCAAGTATTTTAAACCATGGTTTTGAAAATAGTACTTTTGAACTTTAAAATTTTGATTTTTGAAAATTAGACTTAATTATCAAAATTAGTTCTACCAAACTCCTTTGAAAACTAAAAGTAAAGTTCAAAATCAATGTTTACAAACTGAAATTTGATTTGCAAAAACTCAAGTGTTAAAAATTATGAAAGAAACTTAAATCACTGTCAAAACTTAAGTTTTAAATTAAATCGTTTACAAACTTAGTGTTGAAAAATAAATTTTTCAAACTTAGTTTTGGAATTCTGGTTTTTGAAAACTTGTGTTTGAAAATCAAAACTTAACTAGCTTTCTAAAAGCTAAAAGCTAAATGCTTTAAATGAATTTTCAAAAGATTAAACTCCCCCAAGTCAACTTGACTATTTTTTTGCTGTTAATTTTATCAATATCTTTGAATTTTTTTAACCAAACTTTTTATTACTCTACACTATACTTGTTTACCCCTGCTTACTTTTTTATGAATGTCAAAGGGGGAGAAGGGTTAGGTGGTTAAGTTAGCTAAACCAATTTGAAAACACAAACTAACTTTAAAACCACACAAATGCATGTTGTTTCGTACATATGCTTTCACTAACTTAACCAGGTTGTCATTCCATCAAAAAGGGGGAGATTGTTGGTGCGGGTAGCACTAACGGTCTAACCCAGGTTTTGATGAATGACAAATAGGTTAAGTTAGTTGTGTTGTTGTCTGACACTTTGATCAAGTGTGCAGGAAAAGTCCAACTAGGTCGACGGGCTGACCGGATAGTTGGCGAGAAGTCCAAGCGGGTCGACGGGCTGACCGGACGCTTGGCGAGAAGTCCAGCTAGGTCGACGGGCTGACCGGACGCTTGGCGAGAAGTCCAGCTAGGTCGACGGGCTGACCGGATAGCTGGCGAGAAGTCCAAGCGGGTCGACGGGCTGACCGGACGCTTGGCGAGAAGTCCAGACGGGTCGACGGGCTGACCGGACGTCTGGCAGGTAAGTGAGGTAAGTCACTGGAGGGGAGTGACTGTGAGGACGCGTTCCCGGGAAGGGGACATTAGGCGTCGATCTGGCTTAGATCCATTTCGGATATCTAAGTCGAGATCGTGACTAGATTCCGGTCTCGGAAAGACGGAATCTAAGTCATACTTTGCTTATCGATAAAACTGTGCTAACATTCTTTGCTGCAGGGTACATTTGCCTCGGACTAACCTTTTCTTGCAGGAGAAGGACTTTCTGGAGAAGAGGGGTCCGGGCGCCAGGAGGTCCGGGCGCCCGGAGGCAAGTTTTATCCCCAGGACGACGTTGACACTTGGAGAATGCTGGTTGAGAGTGTTACGTCACATTCCAGGCGCCCGGAGCAGCATATAAAAGAAGCCCCAGGCAGGAGCTTCAAAACATCAGTCTTCTGAGAATTCTGAATCCAATCACTCTGCTGCTCTGCGCTCCAACGACGCTCACAAAGCTCCGACGACTCACTCCGTCTCTCCTTCTTAATTTATTGTTTGTCGGTTAGCTTTGTTTTCCTTCTTTTCATTAGCAATATTTGTACGTAAATTGTAATTATCCGAATTGCTAGTGAATTGCCCAACGAAAGTACTCAAGGAGTACGGGCCTTCGAGTAGGAGTCGTCACAGGCTCCGAACGAAGTAAAAATCAACAGTGTTCATCTCTTTACTTCTTTACATTTTCGCTGCGTTTTAACTCGAGATTTTCGAATCGATATTCACCCCCCCCCCTCTATCGAATCCAACGGTCTTACAACTGTGACTCATCCAGATATTATGCATGTTGTTCATGTGATTAGTCAATTTGTCATTGTATCAACTATAGTTCATTGGACTGTTGTTCTTTGTATTCTCAAGTATTTTGAGGCACTCAATTTTAAAGCTTTTTATTTTCTTCTACTCCATCTCTGAAACTATGTGTATACTCTAGTGCTAATCTACCCCTGACTTCTGCATTGATCTTGATATTTCCCTCATTTCTTAAAAAAGTAAGAAACGAGATGTTATTTCTAGATCCTCCATATAAGTCCAATATCGTGCTATAATCTCAACTACTTGTGAGATAATTTAATTACGTTGGTTGCTTACGGATATGAGTATCTCTCTTCATCAATTTGTTATATTATGATAATTAGAGTGCTATTCAAATCGTGCGCAATTCAATTTTTCATGAGCGGATAAAAGATATTGAAATTGATTGTCACATTACTCGTCTTCATCTTCAACTTGACACCATCACATTGTTATTCGTTCCTTCTAATATATACAAATTATTGATATGTTTACCAAGATACATTTCACTTTATACTTTCATTTTTTGTCATATAAATCTTAATGCTTCTAGATATAAC
The DNA here is from genome assembly GCF_018446385.1 of Zingiber officinale. Classification (NCBI taxonomy): domain Eukaryota; kingdom Viridiplantae; phylum Streptophyta; class Magnoliopsida; order Zingiberales; family Zingiberaceae; genus Zingiber; species Zingiber officinale. The sequence continues at coordinate 141,291,137 of NC_055994.1, forward strand.
ATCATGAGTTTAAAAAAGGATATTAGATTATATTATTATTATTATTAGACTTTTATATTTATTAGCTATTAAAGATAGACTAATCTTTTTCTTAGTATTTAACCTAACTATATAAACATCTATCTTATTATATAATTTTTTATTAAGTTTGATATTCATAATAAAATAAACCCTAATTTTTTCTCTTTTGATCTTTATAAATCCGACGCTCCCTAAGCATACCAAACTTACCGTGGGAATGAAACGTCGAAGATTAGTGTTAATTAAAATGATTAAAAAGTTGATTTGAATTAAAATCATTAATTATAACGATGAGATTGCTCTGCTACGTTTTGTGGTCTGCCCGGTGGCACAGAGGGCAGGTTCACGTGCATGGCAGCGTGACCACTGACGAGTCCATGCAAACTGCAACAGTAAACTGAAAACTGTACTCCTCCTTACCGTCCTCCCTGGCTAATCTCACTATTTTAATCTTCACTGGAAGAATGTTTACCTTCTCTGAAATCTTTCCAAATTTCAAAACTCACGTTGACTATCGGGCCCACCGTGGACGATTCTGTTTGTCCTGTGACTCCTTGTCGTCGGAATCTCCAGCGGCGCGCGCGGTCGTGACTCGCCGGCAGACTCTACACCCGATGCGATGGCATTTTACTCGAAGAGGATGCTAATTAACTTTTACCCTCTCGATCGCTTGCCACAAATTGAATACGACTTCTGATCGATAATTTGCAAAAATCGGTGGTTCACATGGAGAACAGTGAGCGAGCAGCTAGCTAGCTAGGTCGTCTGTCTGCATTGCGGGCCCCCCAGAAAATATTCTTTCTTCACATATTTTAAAATTAGGGTTTCATGTGTGTGTGCATGTAGCCCTGGACATGGGAGGAATGACACATGTGCCTTCGTTTTCTAAGCTGAAACTGATCAATTATTGAACTAGATATGGCTGAAAGTATAGTGAGTTCAATAATAATATTCGGTCGTCGTCTTCTTCATCGATCATTGAAAAAGCAAGGAAATGTATGAATTTACTATGTGACAAATGAAGCATTATTGGTCGACTGGAGTGGAGGATCAGTACGTGTGAGGCAAGTGATCACCAGTTTCATGGAGAATCCGATGCGAGACGCAGTGTGCATTCTCGTGAAATTAGTGTACCATGCATATATATATGTGAGGATCAGATCACGAGTTACCTAGGGAATTAAACTTAGTTTACTCGGAGGGAGTAGATCGAAGTAAACGGAGTTTAGTGGGATTGGAATGGTTAATTTGCCGACAGTTAATTGTTTGGTTTGTAGAATAGTAGGTAATTAAGTTAGATTTTAGGGATAGTTGAAATCGGTATAAAAGTATTATTGGAAAAGATTTAACCTCGAGGAGCATATAGGGCTATAAATGAACCAAGTGTTCGTGAACAAATTTGATATTCGGCTTGATAAGAGTTTGTTTATGTTCATTCAATATACATAAGATTAATTAAATTAAACAAACAAACTTGAACAGCTCGTTAAACTAAACAAACAAGTTTGAACACATGTGTTCAGGCTTGAACCAAGTTCAAGACAAACTTGAATTGAGAGCTTGATAACATCTAAACGAATCAAGTTCAAGCCAAGCTTCAAACAAGCTTAAGCTCATAAAAAATAAATCTAAGCTTGAACACTCATTTCAAAAGTTTGGTTCATTTTAAGCTCAATTCGACTCGGCTTGATTACCTTATCAAAGAAGCTTAAATACCCCAAAATTTAGTTCAGCTCGACTTGTTTACCGCCCTAGGAGTATATATGCTTATGACTTTGATTTATTAATTGGGATATGGTTTAGGAATGAAAACTCGATGTATAAGTCTCTTTTAGCCCTAGTCATTTCCTAGTATATATCAAACATCATAATATTCTACAAAATTGATATGTTTATTATACTTTTTTGAGCTTTACGTTATTAATTAATTATACATAAATTTTTCATCTAATAAAAGTCCATTAAAATGTTCGATTAAGTTAGGAAATTTTGAAATATTAAATAAATAGTATTAGCCATTTTATTTGGAGAGTATATATATATATAATTTTTCAGACCTATAGATTCAAATGCAATTCTGAATTAGTATATTTGATGATTTAATATGAGTTGTTGTTTCTAAATTTAACATTTAGTCTTGATGAAATTAAGAATTTTAGATATCATAATACATTAACAAAGAAGACAATTTAAAAATCACCGACTCGATCGTGGACATTTTCTTTTTCATGCAAAAGAATGTATATATAAATAAGCTCGTGCCAAGAATTTTTAAACAAAAATAGATATATAAGTCCTTTGTAATCTAAGATCCATCAAATTTCGATTTTGCATATATAAACTATGAACTTTGACTACCCAAGCTAATTCACAAATCTTCTCGCGTCATGAACAACAAGAGATTAATGTTGGAGCTCCTTTCAACCTAAGATAGTCAATTGGTGGTCATCCCCAACTCAAGCATGCACAAACTAGAGGTTTTTATACTCATAGGTCGATTTGCTTGCATGGTGAAAATGTAAGATGACTCGCAAATAAAGTTTTAGCTTGATTTTTCTAGATAAAAATTCATATATATATATATATATATATATATATATATATATATATATATATATATATTTGAATCTCTTCCATTGACAGTTTAAAACATCTAACAACTTAATTTTAATTTGCATGAACTTGCAATTTTTACCTTGTAAATTGATTCACAAAGCTGCTTTGTAGGACATTTTATGTCAATGGGACTCCACCTCTTAAATGTCATATCTTCAAATCTAGAGGTCAAAATGAAGGAGCATAAACACATATACCTAGTGATGGTAAAAAGGTGAATACGTTCGCCCCCAGCGTCCCCGTTAATCCATCTCAGGGTCAACACGAAGGAGGTAAATTACGGGCGGCTACTAGCTTTTGAAATAGTGACTAGCACATAAAGGAGGTATTTACCTCGGCTTTACTGAGATTTGAATCTCAGATCTTATGATGATAACACTTCATGCGCTAACCACTAAATTCATCCGAGGGGACATAAACATATATACCTAGTGCATATATATACCTAGTGGGCCAGTGGCTGTCCTTCAGATAATAAATGCATAGATTAAGGCGAATGAGAAAAGTATGGCATTCACTTTTAAAAGTGCAATGTGATTGAGGCAGAGAAGAAGAGTTCAACCAATAGTTGTTTCCTATGTGAGACAGTGAGAGGGGATGAGAAGTCTGAAAAACTAGTATGCCTCGCTATCCATTTCCATTACCACACCAAGATACTTCATTTTCTTTCAAAAAGATCAAATTTTAATTACTTAAATATTCCCTATTTAATCACACATGTTAACCTATTTAATCTCACACACTAACAGAATGAACAAGCAAAGATAGCGTCAGTTAATAATTTAGTAAATTAGAATCAGAAACAGTAGAACAGTTCTATAATTTGAGGTAGGAAAATGTTGATTCAATTAAAAAAAAAGTGTCACAATCGTTTTTACGTAATCAAATAGGATATATCAAAACAATGAAAATGCTTCCTCATTAAATTAGAAAGAATGATGAGATTTGTGTATTCTCAGATAGTATTTGCCAAAAACCGAAAAAATGGAATCACAATTCTGATTTGCGTGCCTGTGTGCCCAGTTGGCTGAATAAAATGGCCATATCCATCCCTTGTATCATGGTAGGCATAGCTGTTTCGTAGGGACACTCTTTGGAGAACCCAACCTTGTTGGTCTTTTTCACCTTCTCGATGCAGCGCTTGAACTTGTCATGACATGGAACACTCATCAGACCTGGAATTAGTCAACAGGGCAACATCAGAATATGAACTGAAGAAAAACAACAGAATGATATAGGCTGGACATGGAGGGTGTATCTCAATACGCAAGTATGAGAAAGAGTCCATGCTTATAGATAAATAACTAACACGAGTCCTATAAGCTCAAAGCTATGAGAGCAGAACTGTAAACAATGAATGGAGAGTAAGAAGTCAGATCTTGATCAACAACCTCACACCATTGCTTCTTCGTAGTTCTGCATTCCCATTGCTGATGATTTAGTACGAGGATAAATTTTTATTTAAGGGAAACTCATGATAAGGCTTTATTAGCATAACAGGTTGACACAAAGGTTTAGTTGGCCGGCCAATACTAAGACACTTCACACAAAAGCGGCATACTAAAAACTTCCCACAGGAATGTTTTGGACCAATCACACCAGATGCTTAAGTGGCATTTGGTTGGTCAACCAATTGATTGCCAGAAAAGTGGCTAGGTTTTAGTTTTTTATGTATGCCAGTCCTTTTTACACTGTCAACTATTAATACTGAGTACAGTCTATTTTGAAACAGATTATGTGCATTAGACGTTGAAAGATTGAACATGAGATGCATGGGGTTAAACCATAATGGATCCCCCACTGACTAGGCGCTAGGTAGTTGGTCAACTATCCACCCCGGTAATCATCTTTTATTAATACCTTGTTCATAACTTTTTCTGAAAGGTAACCACAAACAAGTTTGTTTCATATCTCTTCCCAACAACCAAAATAAAAGGAGAATAAATAAAGATTGCTTTCTATGCTAAGTTTAATTAAAGAACAGATCATTATCCTCTCCCCTTAGTAGATTGGGTATGGTTTCAAGTATTATCTACTTTCCATATTACCATCGGACAGCCATATGCATAATTAGTGTTGCAGCATTACAGACATGTAATCACATAAAATTTTATTTTTCAAATAGTTTACCTATACCATACTAATCTAAAAGTTCAATCCACTTTAAGCCTTAGAATAAACTAGAATGAGCACAGTGCATCTTATTAATCACAAATTTTATTTAGATATAAATAATAAAAATAAAAAGGAAATCATATCTTTGTATGAAAAAGACATGATAGTCTTAAAGGAATATCTACAATGGTTAAAAACAAAATGAGACTACACTAGCATAGAATTTGGCATTAGATTCAGTTGTAAAAGTTTGACAATGTTGTTTAGATAAATAAAAGGAGTGTGATGATTAAGAGGAATTCATAGATGATTATAGACTGCCAACTTTGCAGATTAAACTATGAATCTATTTACTTAAGCACTACATGTTTTCCAGATTGGTGAATACTAAAAAACTTATGTTATTTGCATTTTCTACTAATCAATAATCATTATTTGGTAGGTGGAACTTGTATATTTATCAACCTTTGGTTTTGAAGAAATTATTAACAATTGTTCAAGCTACATTTTAAAAATTGATTTTCTTAACATCATTCACATAAGCATCAACATAAGTGATTGCATTCAGCATCTGCACTATGTGCGATACGATCACCTCACTCGGCATAGGTTTTTCCCAACCATGATATAATCAATTTATCCTATTCTTCTAAAGATCTAGAAGCATAAGTTTTATCCATGATCAAGCAAATATCCATATTGGCTATCAGCTCACCAAACAGAGGCACGGCAGTTATAGTATAATTGTCTGAGATGACATTAATCTGTTGTTACATTTATTTTATCTTATTTGTATTAGTCTATTAGAGTTTCACAAGAGACCTTATAAATTCCCTCAATCTACAGGTAAAGATACCAATGTTTAATGTATTTTTCCTCCTTTTTTCTATATAAAAAAAAGAGGAATATCTATAAAGCTAGAAACTTCATCAATCTATAGGTAAAGATATCAACGCATTACATACTTTTTCCTCCCTTTTTCATTCGTAAAAATTATTTTAAAAAAGCTTAATCAATCCTACATTATTCAGGTGGAATACAAAAGAGTTCAATTTCTAGGTCTATTATACTAAGATAAAAGAAAAAACAGCGAGATGTGAGAAAGCAAAAACGCCAACCTTTTTTCTCAACACACTCATCGTGGGCTTTGCAACAAGCATCGAGTTCATCGCAGGGTTTCTCCCCAGGGCAACCGGTCCAACCCACGCCACAGAACTTCCCATATCGAATGCCAATGGCTGATCAAACCAACAACAACAACAAAAAAAAGTCAATTTAGTTCAAATTTTAACCCCAAGACGTCCGATCCCTGAGCCAAAAATAACTCACTGTTGCAGTTCTCCGCTACGCATCTCCTGCTGCAATTGATCTGCGAGCACAAGTTAAGATCTCAGAAATAGAGTCAAACCTAGAAGCTAAGGTTCCGATGCGAGGAAAAAGATGGATCGGTACATGGGCGTCGGAGTCGCTAGCAGCGATGCGGTGGAAGAAGACTGCGAGGGGTAGGAGGAGGAAGCAGGTGACGAGGGAGACGGGAAATCTCTCCCGTTGGCTCCGCATTGTCCTTCAATGGAATTCTGCCTTCTGCGCCGCGTACGACCGCGTCGAGGTCGCTCGCTCTCCGGGCTTCGTCTCTTGCCCAATGCCTAGTCGCCAACCGCCAAACCCTCTTCGTGTTTTGTGAACCGGACCGCCCGTCGAAACCCTGAGCTAAGAATTTCAGTAAATTTTTCAATAAGCACCTCAATAGTTGATAATTTCTGAAATTAGTGTATTAGTATCATTTAAATAAAACTTATAATTTTAAAGTAAAAAAGTGAAACTGTCACTGTAGCAACCCCATACTTTCTCAAAGGAATGTGGGTATAGCATAAAGGGCATTTGAATCCTTTACATTCCTTTCTGAAAGGAATGTGGGTAAAATCTCTTATATTAGTTAAAAAGTAATCCAAAATTTATTAGAACAATCATCCATACAAACGTCAATCCATGAGGATTTATCTCCTCTAAATATCTGTGAAGTCGGACCCAAAGGGTCGCTAAGGTGACAGTTCCACCTTTTATAATCAATCCATGAGGATTATGATTTTAATAACCGTAGAATATATTTAAGTTCTCAAATAATTTATCTTTAGGCGAGTCAACTTGGAAATGGGCCAAGTGTCTATTTTTTTTTCTCCTTTGCCATTTCTTACTCCATATCGCTAGATAATGTTGGTTGCTACTCAGAAAACCTAGAGGTTCCACTGTACAAAATTTTTGTACAAAGGTCTGAACCTTTTCCTAGCTACCATGTGTTCTTTTAAATTAAATTTTGGATCGCCTGCGGAACTTAACACGTTTGATCCAAAACTTAATCTATTTGTTTTTTTAGGTTTTGACTTGGATCTCCTGCGGAACATAACACGTTCGACCCAAATCACCTTAAGTTATTAATTCCATTAAATATTAATTTCCATAATTGGTTCCCAGTACTGACATGGCGAGGCACACGGCCTTCTTGGATATGGGAGCAACCACCACCGACTAGACAAAACCTTTTATAGAAAGCTAATATTTAATTTCCTAAAATAACTTTAGGTTAACCGAAAAGAACAATCAAATCACAAGGAAAAGAAAAAACAAAAGAACACAACATCGAAAAACATATTCGAAATTCTAGAATCGTAAGCCTCTTGTATTTGGTATTATTTCCATAAATAACTAGTATGATGCAGAAAGAAAAATTATTAGTTATACCTTGTAGAAAAACCTCTTGATCTTCTACCGTATTCCTCTTCTAACCTCGGACATTGTGTGGGCAACGATCTTCCGAGATGAGAAACCACCAAGCACCTTCTTCTTCTCCTAGCTAGGTTCAGCCAACACAAAGAAGCTTCACCAAGGACGAAGAACAAAACACCAACCAAGCTCCAAGGGATACAAGTTTTCTCTCCTTCTTCTTCTTCTTCTCCAAGTAGTATCCGGCCACCACAAGAACTCCAAGCAAGAGATAAGTTTCGGCCACCACAAAAGAGGAAGAAAGGAAGAGGATGGCCGGCCACAATAATTTTCTTCAAGGATGAATAATTTCGGCCACCACCAATGCTCCAAGGGATGCTAGAGATGAGACTTGCTTTCTCTCCTTCTTCTCCTTCCTTGATCCGGCCACAAACAAAAGCTCCACCAAGAAGATAGGTTTCGGCCAACAAGAGGAGAAGAGAGAAAGGGAAGGGTCGGCCACCACACCAAGGAAAAGAGGGAGAAAAATAATAGAGGTTGTTCACCATGAAGGCACCCCTACCCCTTCTTTTATATTCCTTGGCTTTGGCAAATAAGGAAATTTATTTATAATAAAATTCCCTTAACTTTCCTTTACAACAATTAATTAAGAAAAATTAAATAAATTTTCCTAATTAATTGTATGTGGTCGGCCATCTCATGTAGAGCAAATAGGATAATTTTAATCAACAATTAAAACTTCCTTTTTTGTCTTTGAAAATTTTAAAAAATAAAATTTCCTTTTAAAATCCCTTCATGGTTGATAAAAAGAAATTTCTATAATTTTAATTTTCAACATGTGAATAATTTTTCAAAGAGAAAAAATAAAATATCTTTCCAATCTACAAATAAGGAAAGAGATCTAATCTCTTTCTTTTAATCTTTTGTAGATCTTTTAAAAAGAGATATTTTAATTTTAATTCTCTGTAATAAATTATATCTTCCACATAATAAAAATTAAAATTAAAATTCTTTTTAATTTAATGGGGGCCGGCCACCTAAGCTTGGGTTCAAGCTAGGGCCGGCCACCCATGAACCAAGGCTTGGCCGGCCCTAGCTTGAACCACAAGCTAGCTTGGCCGGCCCCCTTCTCATGGGTATGAAGGTGGGTATAGGTGGGTATAGTACTCTATAAATAAGAGGCTACGATAGGGACCGAGAGGAGGAATTGGTTTTGGTCTCCCGATAAAATTAAGCATCCCGTGTTCGCCCCGAACACACAACTTAATTTTATCAATAATAATTCATTCCACTAGAGAACTATTATTGAACTACCGCACCAATCCCAAATTACATTTTTGGGCTCCTTCTTATTATGAATGTGTTAGTCTCCCTGTGTTTAAGATATCGAATGTCCACTAATTAAGTGAGTTACTGACAACTCATTTAATTAATATCTTAGTCCAAGAGTAGTACCACTTAACCTTATTATCATGTCGGACTAAGTCCACCTGCAGGATTTAACATGACAATCCTTATGAGCTCATCTTGAGCACATTATCAACCTAGTATCTCTAGGACACAGTTTCCTTTTATAATCAACAACACACACTATAAGTGATACCATTTCCCAACTTATCGGGCTTATTGATTTATCGAACTAAATCTCACCCATTGATAAATTAAAGAAATAAATATCAAATATATGTGCTTGTTATTATATTATGATTAAGAGCACACACTTCCATAATAACCGAGGTCTTTGTTTCTTTATAAAGTCAGTATAAAAGAAACGACCTCAAATGGTCCTACTCAATACACTCTGAGTGTACTAGTGTAATTATACAGTCAAGATAAACTGATACCTAATTACACTACGACCTTCCAATGGTTTGTTCCTTTCCATTATGGTCGTGAGCTACTGTTTATAATTTATAAGATACTGATAACATGATCCTCTGTGTGTGACACCACACATCATGTTATCTACAATATAAATTAATTGAACAACTACATTTATCATAAATGTAGATATTTGACCAATGTGATTCTTATTTCTAGATAAATGTTTATACCAAAAACTAGGCTTTTAGTATACACTCTAACAGATAAAGCCCGAGTAAGATTAACCATTCAGTTGATAGTAAATGTTAGATTAATTTCAGCCATGGGGTAGTTATTTATCGACAAGGACAGTACCTTAAGTGTCTCTCAATACCAATGCCTTTTTTGTAATCCATATATAAGAGTACCAATGATTCCTTGTTGAATCATTAGTAAAAAGGATTGTCCACTTGGCAACATCCTACATTAATTAATATTAAGTTAATCGATTGTTTAGGATATATAATTAGTAATCATCAAAGAAAAAAAAAAGATAAGATAGGCAACGTGAAGCATCATGAGAATAACCAATGCACAACACATGCCACCATCATGTCTTGCTATGCAACTAAACAAGCATCTTTTGCCCCACAATGTGCAAGCCACTTCGTGACCTCATAAAATTTAGTTAATTTCTTTAGATTAAGTACTTAATTCTAGTTCATTATTTTGTTCCGAATCCTCAAACTCTAGTGACCACTTAGTCAGAGGGATAAACAATTTGTTTATATATAAAATCTAAACATTCTTTTAAATAAAAAGAATAATTTGTTTAATTAAAAGGAGAAGCAACACCACGTCATCCCGCGGCATGACTTGGAAGGCGACGACGGAGCACGGAAACGGTCATATAAAATGGCGCCAAATGTAGCGCGGCAAAGCAACGGCCAAGCAACCTCCATTCCCGGCTGAGCTGTGACAGCCTTCGCAAACGCCCGCACGTTTAATGAGTCTTTTTGATCCGATCGAATTAAATTTTTAATTCTGAAACAAAGCCCAAAATTATAATTGTCTACGAAGAATAAGAAAAATAACAATAAAATGCCACTACATGATGAGCTTTTAGGAATCAAAAACGCCGGCTTTAACCGCGACGCTCTTTTGCTCTAAAAAGCTGGCTTTCTCCTCGATTTCTACCATTGATCCATGTCTCCTCCTCCTCATCTACTTCCCTGCTTAGATCCATGCGGAAACAAGCGCTGAGAAAGGAAACGAGAGAATATTTACCAAAAAGGTTGGAGCTTTTCTTGATGAATTTGGCGAGATTTTGATCGATCCTCGCTGTCTCTAGTTATCGCTAGTTTGATGCTTTGTTTTTTTTTCTTTCCAGGAACTTGTGTTTCTGTAGTTTTAACAGCAAAATTTAGCATCGAGTGCGCGAGCAAGATGCTTAAGGATTTTTTTTTTTCTTTTTGTCATTCTTTCTAATCCTTGTTCCAATGTCTCTGTTGATAGGGATTTGTGGCTGCAAATCGGTTAATCCATCTCTTCTTTTTTCTTGAGAATTGCACATTGAGTTTGACTTATATTTTCCTTGTCGATCTTCATCATCATCATCCACTCTGTCATTTGTCTGAGTCTGAAGATTCAGAAATCAGCCAGTGACCTCCTTTGGCAGTTGAATCTTAAGTTATTGCGTAGCTGATATTGAATCTAGTGGCAATAGATGATTAAGTGCATATGAAGGATCACATATTGGAGGAATATCTTACTTTTTTCGACTCCGGTAAAATGGATAAATCCCACAGATCGGCACCGAAGAAGCATGGAGATGGTAAGGACTCAACTATCAATGCTGCTCAAGTTTTCATTTCAGAAGAGATTGAAGAGTTTATTGCAATTTATTCAAAAAAAAAAAAAATCTTCTCTCTTTACTCTCTTTGCTAAGTTCTTGTCGATCATGGTAGGTTTCGAAGCTCCCCGGAATAGCTTGGACATATCCAGTGCATCTAGAGGGTATCACTGTGTCACTGGAGATGTTCAGGTAAATTCTCCACCTTGTATTTGCATATCATGCATATGTTATTGTCAAATTCTCGATCTAATACGAGTACTCTTTGAACAATTGTCCCAATGGAAACTCTACGAAGAGGTTGATTGATGGAGAGACATCTAGTTCTAGGCAAACAAGTGATAGATCTGTTGGACCGAGTGTCGTTGCCCGATTAATGGGAATGAACTCAATTCCAGAACAAAGTCTGAAAGTTCACACAAAGGAACATGAAATCTATAGATCAAGAAGATTGATGGAAGCAAGCAAAGCCACCGTGAGTTCTACATCCTCTAGGGAATCAAAGGACAGCTTACTCGTAAATAGTAAAGGAAGACATTCAAAAGCTGAGAGCAGAGGAAAGCCACACCGACGACAACATCCACAAGAAGAGCAGCTGAAGAAGTTCAAGGTGGAGTTTGAGGCATGGCAGGCTTCCAAGTTATGGGAACATTCAAAGCAACTGAAACATAAGACAGATGGAGATGGCATGGATTACCAAACCCTCCTTGCACAAGAAATTCTGTGCAAGGAAAAAATGGCTAAGTATTTGGATACCAATAAAAAAGTGACCGAAAAGAATCCCACCGGCCTCATAGCTCAAGGAAAACAAATAATTGATACAAAAGAAGAGGTCAGTTTTGATTGCTTCCGAGTTACTAAGACTGATAGGAAACAAGAGAGAACTAATTCAGCTACACGAATAGTGATACTGAAGCCTAATTTTGAGAGGATTGACGGCGACGAGGAGCAATTAGCTGCATCCTCTGATCAGTTTGGGAAGGAAAATAGCATGGAAGATTTTCTTGAAGAGGTGAAGCAAAGGCTCAGAACTGAAGTTCAAGGAAGGAGTAGAAACAATTTTGTATCAAGAGGAAATGTAGTGAGGACTTCATTTGATGAAAGCGCGATGAATCCAAAACAAATTGCTCATGACATAGCAAAACAGATAAGGGAAAGTGTGACCAGAGACATGGGAATGAATCTGTTGCGATCAAACTCAACTAGAACTGTTAGGAGTGACATGCAAATTAGTCCGGTTGACTCACCGGAGTTCATTGGAAGAGATATGAGGAAATTTCTATCCCAGAAATCAAAGAATGTGCTAAAAAATGAGTTACTTTTGGAGAATCCTTTAACTATCCATGGAGATTCAGGTGCTTCCTCCAACAAAGGAAAGAAAATATCAAAGTTGATATCTGATTTCTCAGACAAAGTGAATGAATCAGATCCAAGTCCAACTCAGAAATTTCTGACAATCAACTCAGATTCAGAACCACAACGGAACCTGATCAGATCATTTTCTGCACCAATGTCTGGAACAGATTTCGGGAAGCTCCTCTTAGAGGACCAGCATATTGCTTCTGCTCAAATTCACAGGAAGCATGAACCATCTGATAATAATTTTTCAGAAACAAGGAAACAAAGAAAGGATAGTTTTAACTTGAAAGGAACAGTTTCCAATCTAAAACATAATTTAAATCTTAAAGGAATGTTGTTTGGGAGAAAGAATCAGCCAATAAAGGAATCAACTCAAGGCAAATTCATTTCAGTAGACAAAACAGCCATGGCTCAGGCAAGGCTGTTCTTAACTTTGTCGAAACTAGTTTATCTGCTATTAGCAACTTGTATCATTGTTTTGATGCAAACTATTTGTTCTCAGGAGAAATCTACAGAGGTGCCTTCCAGTCCAGCATCTGTATCAAGAAATTCTGAAGAGTTTTGTAGGCAAGACAACCCGAGTCCGATATCACCACTGGAGGTCATGGAATACCACAATTCACCCTGTATCTCTGAAGAGTTGAGTTCCAATGCTCCAGGAAGAGGTAGAAGTTATCATCTGTTTTGAGTGCACTTAATTCAAACTAGAATTGTGTTCTCAAGACTTGAAGTTGTTTCATCTTATCTAAAGTAGCTTTTGTCACATGCTATAATCTTAACACCTCTATTGCTGAACTAGATTTATCAGAAAATCTTGAGCATGGTGGAGCTGAAATGACAGTAGGAGAGCAGCCTCCAATGCAAGAAATAACTAACATGGAGAACAAGGATGCGACTCACTTGCATGATATCCTTGCAACTGCTGGGTTTTATGAGGATGAGCCAATCTCATACCAAGATTTTGAAATGGAAGAAGCATACAGCAAACGCGGCAAGGTGGATACTTATTCTTCGATACCTCGCAATGATGATGTAACTATACGACACAAACTTCTATTTGACTTGGTGAATGAGTCTATGCAAAGTCTGCTCGGTCCGAATCTAAAATGCTCCATGTTCAAGAGATGGATTCTAGGCCCAACTTTCTCATCACAAGGAAAAAGATTGTTGGAAGACTTGTGGAATCAGATTCAGTTGCTCTTAAATTCCTCAGTTGATGGTTCTAATGCTCCAAATAGCATGGTGGCTCAAGATTTGAAGATGACAACTTGGCCAACGATGTCGTACGAAGACATGGATGTTGTAGGAAGGCAGATCGAGAGGGTCATTCTACTGAACTTGATCGACGATATTGTGAGAGAAATGTGTCTTCGGAGCAACTAGATAGAAAATAGGTACTAGGGAAAAAGCTAATTGATTGTAATGTTTGTGCAGTCCTCTTCCATTTAGAAGAATCTTTTCCACATTGCAGCCATAGTAAAATAAATTTTTGAGGAAAAAGTTGATTGATGTTGTAGTGAGAAAGATGACTGGCTAAAATGGGAAATTGTATGTGTGAATCATTGGTTTCTCTTGCTTAACTAATTGAAGACTCCTAAGAAACTAGCATACTCTTGGAAACTAAATGGGCAAAAATCAAAAGGGCTTCTTCCTATTGGTATCGTGAAGGGAGTGCCCCTTTTTTCCCCTTTTTTCTTTTCTTTTTCTAAAAAATCGAGCAGTGCTTCATCCTATATTTTATTTGAAGAATATCTTTATTCCGAGTAACACTTCAGGGGCATATAGGTTCCAACATAGAAAAATTACTCTAACTAAACAAAATTAAAACTACTATATAAAAAATACTTTTATTATCAACTCTATTAAAATTAGTTAAATATTATTATAATAATTATGATTCTTAATCATCATCATTGTAAATAATGAATCAGATAAGATCAAATCTGAAACGACTAATTTCATCCTATAAAAATTTTTCATTGGCCGCTAGTATGAGTTGGAAAGGACTCGCGGCAAACAGTTCAAAAACTCAGTATCCAATGATATAATAATCAACTGCTATAATAATATTGATATAATTTTTTTTTTCTACCTGCCGTTTTTTTATAAAAGCATTTTAAATCCATTCTAATCTTGTCATTAGGTGGGGAGACAACGTGGTTTGAAGAAATATTACTCCTAACAAATTGAAGTTTAATCCAGCATTATTGTGGTACGACTAAAATTTAACTAAAATTAAAAACAATTTCAAATTCAGAAACTGTCTTTAAAAACTAGCTTAAATTGGACTGTGTTTTTTTTTCTTCAATTTTTTCATAATTTAATTTTTCTAAAAAGGTTTTGGTGTCTTTGTTCGTTTTCTCCACTAGTTTTTCTACTTTCCTACGCGCAATTTGGCTCCGAGTTGGAGGTAGACGAACCAGCCGCCGGAGCGAATTCGTCAAAAGGCTCGCCTTCGATCCACCGTCTGCGTTCTCCTTGGCTTGCTCCGGTGGTTGGTGTTTCCGATTTCCCCCGCTTTGGATTCTTCCGTTGTCGATTAGAGAGGATGCTTCTGTGGTCTTGATTGCAAACAGATACAAATTCGTCTCTTTGCTTATTGGCAACTTGGCGCATCCTCTGGTGGTCAGTTATTGAGGTACGGATTCAGTAGGTTTTCCTTGCTGGCGGTCGAAGCGATTTGGCTGATGGATGCCGTTCCTGAGAGTTCACCGGCGCGAAATCTGTCTGATGGGGCTGCCGATTTGGATTTTCTGGATCAGTTTTTCTCTGGAGATGGCTGGTTGGAATTTCCTGAATTCCTTGATGAATTCCAATCTGATACGCCTAAATCCATCAGCCCCTTCAACCCTATGAGCTTTTCGCCGCTTTTTGAGGTCAACGATAACAACCCTAATCCGGGTATGCTGGAGACCTGTTATCGAGAAGGCATAGGGAAGCCAGATGCATCTACGTGTCTTCCCGGGGATGAATACATGAACGAGAATCTAAGCTCGGAGACAAGAACGAGTTGGCAGATTCAACCAGGGGCTTCCAGTTTCTCTGTGGAAGAGAAAATCGTACGGGTACTTGATCACTTCAAGGAGATCCAAAGGGATGGAGAAGTACTAGTTCAGTTATGGGTGCCTGTGAAGAGAGGAGACCAGATGTTTCTTACAACGTACGGTCAACCTTTCTCACTCGACCCGAATTGTGAGAGACTTGTAAACTATCGACAAGTCTCCACCAGCTATCAGTTCTCAGCCGAAGAGAGCTCTGGAAAGGCATTAGGGTTGCCTGGTCGAGTATTTATAGGAAGATTGCCTGAGTGGACACCAGATGTTCGATACTTTAACAGCTATGAGTACCCACGTGTGGACTATGCACAGCGGTTTGGAATACGTGGAAGTATAGGAATTCCTGTTTTTGATCATGGTCGTCGTTCTTGCTTGGGAGTTGTGGAAGTTATCATGACAACTCAGAAAATAAACTACACGTTTGAGCTTGAGAAAATTTGCAATGCTCTGCAGGTTATTCTTTTCCATTCTTGTTCTTTATTCTTAAGCTTTTATGATCTCTCCTTTCGAATTATCCTTTTCAGACTGAAATAGTATATTTCTATCTGCCTCCTATTCCAGAGTTTTTTTTTCTTGTTTGTCTCTTCGAGTTGAAGTTTGTTTCGTTTTCTTTGTTTTGTGAAATTTTGCTGAAAAATGCTAAAATTTGCAGGAAGTAGATCTTAGTAGTTCTTCAACAGTGATTGTTCCACAGATTAAGGTGAGCTAGTAGAGTGCACAAGTATCATGATTGAGTTCCTATTGATCATAGACGCTGATTTTTTTTTTTTTTTGCCTGTTACTAGGTGAGTAGTGATTCTTACCAAGCAGCTGTATCTGAGATTCTGGAGGTCCTAAAAACTGTTTGCAAGATTCACATGTTACCATTAGCTCAAACTTGGGTACTATGCACACAACAAGGTAAAAAAGGCTTCCGCCATTCTGATGAAAACTATAGGGAATGTGTCTCCACTGCTGATGCTGCTTGTTATGTAAATGACCCTTCTATGATTGATTTTTATGAGGCCTGCTCTGAGTATCACTTGCTAAAAGGACAAGGTATTGTTGGTAGAGCTTTCATCACAAATCAACCATGCTTTTTTCCGGATGTTACCACTTTCAGTAAGACAGAGTATCCGCTTGTTCACCATGCAAAGTTGTTTGGTTTGAAAGGTGCTGTTGCAATACGCCTTCGGAGTATTCTTACTGGAAATGCTGATTTTGTATTGGAGTTCTTTCTCCCTACAAATTGCTTACTGATTGAAGACCAAAAACTGATGCTTGCTTCATTATCAAGAACTATGCAACATGTTTGCCAAAATTTAAGGGTTGTCACCAATAAGGAGCTAGCAGATGATTCGACATTATGGGTAAATAAAATGATTCCTCCAAACTTTTTGATGGAAAGTTCTTCGCCTGAAGCAGAACCAGGTAAAATAGATCACACTGTCACTACTATTGAAGGTCAGATAACAAGGATGTCTAGGGATGTTGCACCTTTATCAAATACAGAAGGAGGCTTGAAGAAAAAAACAAGCCAAGATGATCATAAGGATGAAATAGAAAGATTTGGTATCATAAGGGACAGAGATGATGTTGAAGTGATATCAAATGCACTAAATATATCTTCAATGCATAAGCAGCATCCAGTAGACATGGGCAAAGATGATAGTGATAATGAAAATTCTATGAATTTTGGTAGTAGTAGTAATCCGGTGGTGGCAAAGACAACAGCAAAGAGGCACAGAAAACCAGAGAAGAATGTCAGTTTGGAAGTTCTTCAGAAATATTTTTCTGGTAGCCTGAAAGATGCTGCAAAGAGTGTCGGTGGTAAGGTTCATTCTCTATTGGAAAAGCCAACATGGGTTAGATAATTATTTTTCTCCTTTAATTTTTTTTATTTATGTTTCTTTGTTTAATAACTTCCTTTTCTCAACAGAAAGTGTCATGACTAAATATAGTGATACTAAATTTCTTCTTGTTCTTTCTTTCTCTTTGTTAAATAAAGTCATACATTGATTCCTCAAAGGAAACTTTGATTCTGATATGATGGAACATAATACAAATTAGTTTCAATGGAAGCGTAAGGATCCAAGATCTTAGTGTAACTCTTGAGTTGAACTCTTCCTAGCTAAGTGTTGCTTGTGTTGTTTGGTTCTTTTGCTGCATATTTGTCAACTTGGAAGTGAAGACTAGGAAAGGGAAACAACATTATTAGATGGTAGCTGGTGCCTAGGTGGCCTGTATTAAAATGACAAAAAAAATGGATATAGGATTCAAGTGCACCAATGAGTCCTTGTTTCTTCAAATTTGGATATAGAAATTATGAAGAGAGATGTACAGAAAAGATAGGGTTGCTGAGATGTGAATGTTGAGATGGATGTATCATGATACAATAAAGAATGAAATAAAAAAATATCAATATCCGAGATCAGATAGGCGGAGCTATGCCACAATGATGATAAAATAAGAGATATAAGTTGAGATGGTGCAAACTGTAAACATGTCAAAAGGTGAACAATTGATTATAGTGACAAGAGTTAAATCATAGTTGTAAGCAGTAGGAGACCAAAGAAAACTTAATTTAACAGAATAATGATTTTATTAATTTAAGTATTACATTTGATGTAGCTTTCCATATTACATTTGATGTAGCTTTCCATAGAGATAAGCTCTATGTAACTAATCCCAGATCATTGGGACATGATGATGGAAGGAAGCACAATTGGCTAAAAAGGATCACCATAGACTACAATTTTTTGCTTTTAAGTTATCTATAATCTGACTACAACTTGGGGCTTACTCTTGGTCATATTTATGGTAGTTTAGTTTTTAGGGGAAATTCCATTTACCACAGATTTTACATTTTTAACAAATGGCCCTCTAGAGTTTTTTTTAATTAAAATGAAAATTTTCTTAGTTTTTGTGATGGTACCTTACCAGGTTATATGGATGCCCTTTCTGTCTCTACTGCTGCAATGATTCAGTTATTTTTCATTTCAACTATACTTGTGGGACAAGTTGCATAGTTCAATCAATCTGACTAATGATACTGTTGTCTATTAACTTTTCATGTGCTAGTGTGCCCTACTACACTTAAAAGAATCTGTCGGCAGCATGGAATAACTCGTTGGCCTTCCCGGAAGATAAAGAAAGTAGACCACTCTTTAAAGAAACTGCAGGTTGTTATTGACTCAGTTCATGGAGCTGATAAAGCCATTCAACTAAGTTCCCTGTATAAAAATTTCACAACAGTACCCATCTCAGAGAAGAATTCATCAGGAGACTCTCAAGATAGAAACTCGTCAGGAGATTTTCCAGTATCCAAATCGATCCAACATGACTGTCCAAATACTAATCAGGACGTAGATGCTAGATCAAGTCATCACCATTCATCATCTTCTCACTCATCATGCAGTCAAACTTCGACTCCAAGTCTCTCATCTCCAGGTGGAGAACAGCACTGTATTCAGATTGCTAACCCTGGAATGAAGCAAGAAGAAAACCATGAGAAAATTAGTGGTATTCCTCAGGGAGCAAATAGGGAGATGGATTTGCATCTGTCATCTCAAAGCACATGGATTTATCCTAATGAATTTCAGAGTCACAAATCACTTGGAGAGCATTATTCTTCTTTGGAGCCTACTGGAAATCTTAAAAGCAATTGGATGATAGTAAAAGCCACATATGGTGAAGAGAAAGTTAGGATACGATTAGATCCTAGTTGGAACTTTGAAAAGTTGAGACATGAGATCTTGAAGAGGTTCAATATAGTTGTTGAAAATTCTGTGAATCTCCATTACGTCGATGATGAGTCGGAGTGGGTTTTACTAACATGTGATGCAGATCTTCAGGAGTGCATTCATATATATAGATTGTCAGATGTTCAAACAATAAAAATTTCTGTCCAAGAAATTGGTACTCATGGACCATAGCATCTCCATGTAACATCTGATGGAGTTCATCATTTGGAGGCCAATCTGCTTTCTTCCAGCTATGGAATTTTTCAATGATGGCCTGATCTTAGCAATGATCTGTGACCATGTATCTATCAGTGTGGATTGTTGGCCATGGACTCTCAAACACATGCAATGCTCCATGCTGAAATGCTAATGCTCATTGAGACCGTCCTGAATATGAAACAAAGTAGCACGCTGATACAAAAAGTGAATTGATCGCTTAAAAAGAATTTATGGAATTAACTATTCTTCTAACAACTTACAAGATAGATTCCTTATGCTCATTCTCAAGGGGAAAGACTTGTTAACAATGTATAAAGATCAAAGGCAAAATAAACTATAGATGCAATGGGTTTCACATTTATCATGCTTGCATCCCGATTAAAGATCCAATTGGTTGTTAGCATGAACTTTGACAGACAATTACAGAGATTGTTGGATTTTTAGTGTGCTCCATTGATTCAAGATCAACAAACTCCAGAGTCATGATGGTAAGCAGAAAAAATAACATCCTCAAAAAGGATCTGAACAGATGCTAATACTGGCTACTGGCAAGGTTACAGACTATGAACGAGTAATTCCAAATCAACAGTTATCCAAATTCAAACGCATTGGAGTATTGCTCAGTTTTGTGCAATAATTTATCTTGATGCAATGTTAATACTTTTGTTTAAGGTCCATAGTATTTACAATTCGATTAAGTTCCATGATTTCAGCGGCGTTGTCTATTTCCAAGGTTTTAGATATTTGATATTGACGGATAGATTTACTATGCAGTTTTGCCAACCAAAATCTGAGCTCTAGTTTGGTAGCTTGATGGAGACATGGAGTTTGAGAAATGTCCTCACAGAGGAAAAAGAAGCGATGAAAAGAAGCAGGTGAGCATCAGGAGGGCTACTGGAGCTCCGTCTCCTGTTTCTCACTGGAAGAGACAAGGGATCTGGAACCTTCAATAGAACGATCATTCACTCAATGGACTTCTCCTACTTGCACAATGCCATTGTCCCTGCTCTGATCAAAAGAGAAGTCAGTGTAAGATGGTTTGCTGATGGAAATGTTGATTGAAAATAGATTCAATCAACATCTAAAGACACCCGATAGATTTGTTTCTTTCATCATCACTATTACTTATTGGAGCTGAAACTTCCATGCACAATGGTGGCAAAAAAGGCGAATACACTCGTCTCAGCGCCCCCGGAAACTTCCATGCACAATGAGGCTTCAAGAGTTTGTTTTTCGTTTTAATTTAAAATCTTGTGAGGGTAGTGTTCAGATGGTTACAAGTCCAGGAGAGAAGAAGAAGCTCGTATTGCCGAAGCATGAGTGTGGTGCCTGAGATTCTGGTCTGGGCCAGTAAGATGGTCTTCCTTCGAGTGGCTTTCTCGTTTACTAAATTTGGATCTCTTTATCGTATCAGTGATGCGCAAAGTTAGCTGGTGATCGGAATAATGCCGATATTAACTCTGTGCTTTGGCTGGCTATGGGAGGTACACCTTTGTTATGGCTTTTCTTCTCCACTCCCTTTTTAGGATGTTGAAGAGTTATCAATGGGACTGTATAACTTTGTTGAGATTTTGATCCGTGAAACAGGCTTCGGAGACTGATGTTTAGCTATTTCTTTTTTAAGAAAACGAGATGAATTAATGGAAGGACTACGAATATGAATGGGTCGATGCAAGGATTCATTCATCCAACTGCATGTAAACAAATATAAATACATAAATCAAAATTCAGACACCTGTTTCATCCATCTTCATCATTTCATCCATTCATTGTAGTACAGGCAAAGACGTGTTTGACAACTGATGAGTTATTTCACCCCACATGAATGGCGACTTCGTCTTCATTCTAATGTCTAACACTTGGAACAAGAATTCTACCATGATATATACAACAAATGATATTTACAAGAATTGAAACTAATATTAATCAACAATAAGATTAGCTTTTCGTTCCATTCCGGATTCATTCAACCAGCGCAATCGACCCTACAATATTAAATTACCTACAAAAGCTTCAGAGATTCTAAAATTCACAATTTGAAACAGTTGGGAAACAAAGTCATTGTGCAGGTATCTGATGATATTGATAGCACTGCACGTAATCAATTCAGTATGAACTGATCTAAGTAAAACACATGAATAATTGGCAATAAGCCACCGAAATTAAGGAAACAAAACTGGCAGTGCCAGCATAAATATTTGAATTTTAAAAAGAAAAAAAAACATTGTAATAATAAATTATTTTAAAAAAGTTAAATCTGTGCTATTCTAGTGTAAAGAGAAACTACCTCACTCTATAGATAAAGAACTCAACATGCCTTGACTAGTGCCTATACATGAGATTGCAAACTGAAATATGTTGGTTCGAAATTTGTGTCCCTGCAACCTGTATACCCTGTTTCAATCGACTAGGACAAAATTACTCCAGATACACATCGTTACTATAAATATAAGCAATAGACACCTATGCAAAAAAAAAAAAAAAAAAATGGAACTACTTACCTAATGCACCAGGAACAGATAATGATGTGCTGCCATCTGAGAGGTAGAAAGTGTGTTTGCGGCAAATGTTCACATCTTACACTGCACCAAGCTCATCGTGATGCAGCAACAACAGCAGCATAAGTGGCAACATATACTCGAAAACACTCTTGGCTTAGAGTACCGCAACGTCTAGACTGTAACAAACAGGTGGACTCTGAAGCATGTAGTATTTGTCTTGCTACGACAATAAACTGAATAATGATTGAACAAATGTGAACTCGGGCGTTGGTATCAAATTATCTGTTCCATTTTCAAACTGTGACTGCCGAATAATAAAGAGATGACAAGAACATATTGGTACCTGCAGGCTTGGAGCATGGAAATTGTTCTCCAGATGTTTGCTCCCCATACTACCGCAAAGACAGCTTCTCAGAACTTGCCAGTCAAAATAATCATGAATGATTGGGCTTTCACCTCAGATCACTCAGAGCTGTTTGATGTATTTATGTCGTCACTCAACATCATTCCAGAACCATTCAGCCTAAGTTCACTCCATGATTCTGGGTTGCTTTTCAGAAACTCCAAAGCCCATTCAATACTCAAATGCATACCCCTACCACTGCAAACATATGAAATGGAGCTAACTCGTAGCTATGTCAAATGACTCGTTCACTTTTCCACCAAGCATCTGTTGTCATACACTATGCTGGCAAATTTGGATCCAGTACCAAGATGATTTCATTCCTTGCTTAGGAAGGGCATAGAATCCATTCGGAACACCTGTCATCATTCTTGGCTATCCATCCTTAAACAATTTACTGTATGGAATTTAATTTTTATCAAGTGTTCATTCCTAAGTTAGTGTCTGTGCTTCATAGCCAATGAGTCACTTCACTTGTCAGGCCTCCCCACAATTCACTTGTAAGGCCTGTTTATCCATGACATGAATTGCTTTGCCTTTTCAATATAAGGTAGAAGATCAGGCTTTCAGACTTTGTAAAATCTCAGGGAGGCCAACCAAATGAAAACTCAATAAAGTGATGCATAATCCTACGACCCTCTTGCATCCTCTCCAGCCAATCTTTGTTTCTCTTCTTCAGTTTGCTTGTTAAGAACCTGATATAATTTCATGGTATTAGCAGAAAAATTTTCCACAACTTCAAAGACATGTCCCAGACTTGACTGGAAACTTATGACAGTCGGCCCACGATCCTCATGTTCAATTGTTGGCATCTTGTTCTCGCTAGAAATTGTAAGTAATTTCTTTCTCTGTTTAAGCAGTTCTTGTTCTTCCATTTCAATTGACCTTAGTTTGCTATTCTTATCTTTATTTGTTAACTGCCTCTGCTGCTGCACAGCTTTGTGCTTTTTCCATATATTTAGGACATTATCGATAAATGACTGTGCTGCTTTAATAACTTCCATTTCAGATACCATATCTATACTGGAGGACCAGTAATTGCAGATAACGAATACAGGGGGTGCACCTAATCTCCCAGGAGAAAAAGGAACCTCTCCATCATCAGTAACCTCAGGCTCATAAGCTATACCTTTCCTTAACCATCCATTCAAAGCGTTGACATACATCTTTTGAGCGGTAACCCAAATAGAGAAATTGGCAATCCATTCAGCCATAACCAATTCTAAATGCTTTATTGTCTCCAAAGCATCAGGAGGCTTTCCTCCAGGCACAGCAGAGTCTAGGTTTTGTGCTTGGGATATTGCTTGATGCTGAATAAGATGGCATTCTGACATGACTCTCCACATTTCTTCAAAACTGCAAGGTTATTGTGACAATAAGAACACATTGCACCTTTAAGATGGATAAAAGTGAAACAGCATGAAATTGAATATTGAGACAATTCTGCAGTAAGATCTCACAATGCCACATACAAGCTGATATGCACCAACATTAAGATAGATTATATCAAACAGCTCAATGAAACAAATATAAATCTCATATTAGATTACCATGTGGATTATTTTCATATTATAAAATAATGGTGAAACAAGGTTTTGATAACTCATCTTTAGAAGCTTAACGGAAAAGATAAAAATCACGTACTACTTAGAATGTTATTTCTCTTCATCAAAATTTAAAAGGGCAAGAAAATAAAAGTTGATTCACATTCCTCGTAACATACACAAACCTACAGTGATATTGATGCTTTGCCCCTGATCAATCATAGAGGACATTAACTTCACAATTTGATAATAATTACTAATTTTAGGGAATCAATAAAGCTCTAGTTTACACACAATTGTGGCCTCAAATACTAATATCACATACTGAGATAATTTGTTCTTATCTCACCAAGATACAGCAAACGTCCTTTTCTCAGTATCATCAGAACATTAGAATTAAAAAAAAAATCATAAGGTAGTAGACATAGCAAATGTTTACCAGATTGAACAACCAATCAATTAATTAGATTAATTTCAAGAAAATGCAATAGAATTAAGTGTATCAAGGGAGAATCGAAAAAAAGCTATTAAATGAGCAACAAGAGAGTATAACATCCTCCAAACAAATGGCATAGCAAATATGATAACCAAGTGAATATAAGGAACTACTTTATATTTCTTTCTTTACAAATATAATGAACTCCAAGCAAATAATTCGTCAAAATTGAGAGTAAGTCCAAAAGTACCAATAGAATAATTGTTTGAAAAGACTCGATATTACTTCAAAATTTATTTATTTATAGATAAAAAGATCAAAAGGGCATAATGCAGAGACCCAAAGATGGTAACAGACCACAATAAGAAGCATAGGAAACCAAATAAAATTTTCTGCCTTTAAAAGAATGTACATCAAGGAATCACAAAAGTGGAAACAGTATGTTACTAAGAAATCACATAGATGGGTAGCCCCTCAATCCTCATTGTATAAGAAAAACTCTTATGACCATGAAGGGTCGTCCACAAGACATCAACACAAAAAAATATGCAACAATTCTTCCCAAGTAGCGATTATAATGACTTTCTACCCAGAGATATAAACTACATTAATTGGAAATAGTTAAACACATGGTTTAAAATCTCGAGCCGTATCAGAGTTTTAATTTATGACAAGAATAATACAATTTCGGTACTGTATTGTGCCATGTTAATATGATTTCAGTATTTTTCAATATAAATATATTAATTAAAAATAAAAAATTAATCTAAATATTTAAATAATTAAAAAATACAAAATAAAATAAAATAATTGTTTTAAAAAGAAAATACTAGATCGCTATGCCTCCATATGATAAATAAATAAAAATTTCATTATATATTTTCAGAATTAAAATAAATAAAAAAGTATATATTAAATTAATGGAATAGTTTTATTAGACTTTGATTAAGCCTATTTAAATTAACCTATTTAGATTATCCTATTTAAATTATCCATAGTTAAACATACAAATTCATATCACATTCAATTAAAGTAACTCAGCATGGCAACACTGTTTTATTTTTAACATAACTACATACTCAACAAGAGTATTTCAAAACAAAATAATATATATAAAAAGAGCGACAAATACATATTACATACCCATTGATAATTTCACAGACTCGTAACCAGAGTTCTCCATCCCTTAGCTGATTAATTTTATTTGAAATTGTGCCCGCAACCTGAATGGATATTCTTATCTTTGTAGATAACTTTCTGATGGAAGTTTCAACTGCCTCAAGCTTTTCAGCTTCTGCACCCCTTTCACTCAAGTACCTCAAGTCTTGACGTTTTCTTTCATATTGAACTCTCATCTCTTCTTCATCCTACATATAAGGTTAGCATAAAGTCATTTAAGCAAGACAAGCACATACCTTTCCAACTTGAGTATATGAAAATAGCCAAGGAACAATGACTCCTCAAACAGTTACACATAAAACTTCATCAAGACAACCATAATGAAAGCTTCAATGCAACATACATAATTGCCTTTTGCAATATTCACAAGGCGGATGCATTATGTATGTCGCATGCAGGAATCCTGCAGGAGGATTCCTGCAGTTCACATCTTCAAAAAGCTAGAATATCAGGGTTGGTCCAGATACATGTTCTAAGTATATTAAATATAGCTGAAACAATGTGAAGGTCAATAAACACATATAGGCTAGACTTTAAAAAAAAAAAAAGATGAATTTGACAAAAATGGCATCGTGATGGATTAGATCAAGGAACATGCCACCAAGTTTAAAGATAATTCCCATTTGGAACATAGCTCAGGTATTGCTATGACAAATAATTCCAAATCAAACAAAAAAAAAACCTGCAAGTTTAATATCAGAGGAGGTATGTAAAGTCAACTACGAATGGTCCCAACCAACCAGATATTGGTTGAAAACAATAAAGTAGAATAACTGGAACATTAAATTAATTAAACTTTTGAAAAAAGACCTGGAGAAGTAATCTGAAGGGGGAAAAAACCTCTCTGAGAAGTTTGGTCAATGGAAAAATTATAAGTCTTTAACTATTATTTAAGGAGATGATAAAAAGTATTTTTTATTTCCTATGATAGCCAAAGAATTATTGCTTTAGACTATCTAGAATCATTAGCTTCCCTGGTTTCACCTTTGATCTGCTTGTGGTCAGCCGGTTCCATATAAATATTAAAATCAAATGACATGACTACTAAACCTCAAAAATATGATCGCTGTACTAACCATGACTTCTGCAAGAAGCTTTTGTTCCCAACTGTAGAGTTTCTGCAATGTTGATGAAAGACTGTCATCTTCTTCATATGACAGATCTGCATTGGTCGAAGTTAGAGACAACCCGCATATCATCCTCCTGACAGAAACTGTTAAAAAACAACAACAATATTAATAATAATAATAATAATAATAAATAAAAGAAGCAAGGTCCACTCAAATTGCAAACTACGTGTCCACCTTTGTGAGAAGATTTTTTTTTCTGATATAGAGTTTTTCCGACTTCAAGCATCTTGGACGCCTGCTCAACCGATTGCGAAACCCTATCAAACTGAGTCTTTATCTCTTGTACGATCTCAGAATCATTCTGGTAATTTCGGGAAACTGTAAATCCTGCAGAGCGCCGCTCTGCAGGTTCAGCCACCACACTCTTCTCAATCATGTGAATCTCATGCTCCGAGCTGCTCCCTGCCTCCACTGGCTTAGCCTTTCGTTGGGAAGCATCATCAGCACTGTTTATCTCAACTTCTTTTGATCGCCTAGCAGTCTTGCCGGAGTACGTTGCATTCGCACCATTCGCAGAGGCTGATGTGGAAGCTGTGTACTTTGGATCGCCATATGCTTCCTTGACTACCTCCCGGTCTTCATCTTCTAGATCAGGGATCCCTTCCTCCTCTCTCAACTCCCTTGAGCTACGTCTAGGCGAGTATGGCGCAAAATAATTATCAAACGATTCAAATGGGTTCAAAAAGTCGAATGCTGAAGCCGTAGAAGTTGGAGGCGGTGGAGGCTCCCGGGAAGTAGGACTCCCACTTGCTGCCATGGCTGGTGGTGGAATGTTTGGAGGTGGCGAAGAGAAACCAAAGAACCCACCACTCATCCCATCCCCGTAGTTCATGTGTGATTGGTAAGAAGGATAGGAAGGGTAAAAGTTGGAATTTTGAGGAGGATATGGGTAGCCATAATAAGGGCCAGCCACGGAAGCTGGTTCATCGACGGAGCCAAAACGCACCGGCTCGGAATTTGGAGGCTGCTGCTCGTGGGTGACGGACGACTTCGGGCCCTTTTTCGCATAGTTAAGGTTGACGTAGGTTTTCCCAACGGCGGCAGAGTCATCCGCGGGCAGGTGGTGAAGCGGAGAACCTCCATCCGAGTGAAATGGAGAAATATCATCCGAGTCGGAATCGGAGGGGTGGAAATTGATGTGCGAACCAGAGTGAGATTGAGAGTGGCCGTGGACAGCGGCGAAGGGAAGGGACACAGCCGCTGCAGCGGCGGCGGCGGGGAGGGGTGAGGGCGTGAATGGCGGAACAGGATCACCTTTCCTCTGGGAAGGTAGTGGGAGGACGGGGGATGCCTGATGGGGCGGCCGGGTGCCGTATAGGAACTCATGGAGGGCGACAGCGACGGATTGGAGGGATCGAGCGTAGGCGGCGTGAGCGTCGGCGAGGTCGTATCGATAACGGATGGCCTCGGCAAGGAGCTGGGATCGCTGGCGGCAGAGAGACACCGCGGCCTCCTCCTGGAGCTTGGAGCCTCCGCAACCCATCCCGAGGCGAACACCCCAAAATCCACCAGCCAAGGCAATCCAACCAGCGGAAATCACATCAGCGGAGTCTCTCCGGAGGAGTAGCGGCCGTGTTCGGCAGCGATCGGAGAGATTAGGGTTGTGCGATCGAAGAAGGACAAAGATTCCGCCGTAGAAGAAGAGCGAATCATGACATCGTCGACCGCGTCGTAAAAGCGAATTGCTATTTGGCTTTTTGATGGCGGTAGGAATTGCGTAAAGATGAGAACAAAACAAACACACACACAAAATAACGAATGTAATTATTCGGTACGGGCCTAATAAAATATTCCCTTTGTGCCACGTCATCTTGACGCCTCTCGCGCAGCCATTTTTCCATTTTAAAGTTTTGCAATGCCTAGCCGCCAGCTAGACACTATTCCGATTCGAAATCGATAGATAGCTCCATGGTTCCTAACCAATAATTTGTGGAATGTCGAATTATAATTTATCATCTTGAAAATATATATCAATAAAAAATAAATCATTAATATTAGACATATATATTTAAATACATCAATACTTATATATTAAAATTAATATTATCTTATGATATTAAAACAAGTTTTGAAAGTTAATTTATATTCTTTTAAGAGTAAGAATAATACTTAAGAGATGTTATAATAATATGTGTTTCATCAAAAATTCTCCGTAGATGTTTAATTGAGAGTTATCTTAATAAACTCGGTAGATTATCAATAAAAATCTTTTTTGATTTAAGTAATCAGTGATTCCTAGTAATGAGCAACTCTCACCATGTCAGTAATTTAAAAATATATTTTGAAATCAGAAAAACTTATAAGCGTGGGTTTTTTTTTCTATTCTCGGGTTAATAATTTTTTCTCTCTAAACTTACTCTCAACAAACCGAGCATCTCCTGCGGCCTTCGCGTAAGGTTTGGGTCCCTACGTGGTTGTTCAACTCCCCCGCCTTCGTAGAGGAGATCGGATCCTCTATCCTCGTGTCCCATTCAATTTTTTTTTAAAATTTTTTTAAGCTTCTTATTGTGCCAATGAAATTTTGCCCTTAGGATTTAAGGGTTGAGTTATAATATTAAGCACAGAAAAATTTTAAATTGAAAAAAAAACATATGAAAAATGATACCTTAAGGACCTTATGCGCCGTATACTCCGTGCACATCCAAAAAAAATGATTTGAAAATTTATGTGTGCTTAATACTATAACTCAACCCTTGAACACTAAAAGCAAAATCTCATTGGCACACAATCGAAAACTTTAAAAAAATTCAAAAAAAAACTGAATGGGACTCGGGGACAGGGTTTTTTTTGGGGGGCAGAGGATCCCTGTTGCGTCGATTGAGGAGGAGCATGGCTTTGCGCCTACCAGTGGCCTTGCAACTCGGAGTTCTTCACATGGGTTGTCTCAATGCTTGGACGATACAAGGAATGACTTTAGCGTTTTCGACCTCGACTCCCTCCTCGGTCTCTTTGATGATATCAACCGTGATGGTGCCTCCTTGGGATTCTGCCTCTTGACAAGTACTTTGGCCACAACCCCCGCATCCATTGTCATCCCCCTCGTTGAACAAGCGATTTATTATGTATTTTTGGCAACAAGCCTGAATATCGACTTGAAGAGGACCCATCGCCAACTCACCAACTAGGGAAGAAGCTAACAACTAATTACTGTGCGACGTGATCTCTATCCTGTCCCTTGGAAGACTTCTTGTAGCTTTGCCCGTGTCATATGGGGTCCAGAGGTGGCAGAGGTATAAGCGGGTGAGGCGAAGAGAGACGATTGAAGGAGGTACGTCTGTCAAAGTAAGATTTTTAGAGGTAGGGTGACTACCAAATTAGGGTTTTCGATTGATTTTCATGTTCCGATGAATGTTTTCCAATTCATTCATTGGATTATGAACACCGAATTTCTTGCTTTCAGATTGATTTTTGCCATTGTCATCGCTTGTTGTGTCTCCTTTGAAATTCTAATGTCTTGAAATAGATTCTGAGGGCAGTTTGCATTTAGACACTAATGTTATCGAGGGAAAAATTGGCATGTCCAAGAAGAGGGTGTACGCTTCCTCTTCCTCGAGGAAGAAGCAAGGGTAAATTAGTAAAATATTAAATTAGATTGTTGCATTAACTAAGTTGAATTAAACAATATTATATTATGTTTTATTCTACATAACTAAGGTTATACATAATAACTTGAACCAAACACACCCTATAAGTTAATAACCTTTTTTGAATGTCCTTGGACAATGATCTAGCGATAAGGTGTTTGACAGATTAATCAAGCATTCATGGTTTGATTCTTAGCTATGACACATTGTAGTTCATTTTCCTCTAATTGGATGAAAAACCTGGGGCGTTGGTTGTTGGCCAAAGAGTCGTGTGCTCTTTCGGAGAGCTGTGTACACTTCCCGTTTTACCCTGATTGTCAGTGGGAGCTTTCCATGAGGCTGAGCCGGTCACCTTTAAGACTTAGCCGGTGTAAAAAATTGGATACTTGTATTATCAAAAGTAATAATAAAAAAATAGGAGTTATAGATCCAATAACAAATCACACTCGTACAAGTTTGCCAATAATCACCATTAATATCATACCATAAAAACCTTTATTATTTAATTTATTAAATTCTTCGATTAAATTTTTTTCATACCTTCTTATTTTTTAAATTTTACAAGTGTAGTTCGAAGTATTGGTGCAATTGACCACTAGTCAAAATTGACCAAACTCAAGTTGACTTGAGTTAAGATTTCGATATTTGATCAATATGTTAGTTCATCAAGTGTCAAGTAGGTCAAAATTGACCGAATACTTGACAGTCGATTAATAGGTTAAGTTAGTTGATCGAAAAGTCAAGTTGGACAAGATTGACCAGATACTTGATAAAATATAAAAAGTCCAAATGCGTCACGGTCGATCGGAAACATGACGATTAGAAGTCCAATATGGAGTTGACATGAGATGAAAAGTCCAAGTGGATCATGGCTGGCCAGATACATAGTGATCAAAAATCCAACAGACAGTTGGCAAGAGAAAAGTCCAAGTGGATCATGGTTAACCAAACACTTAGCAGTCAAAAGTCAAACAGTGAGTTGGCATGAGACGTGAAGTCCCGATAGGTCAAGCTTCATCATATGCCAGGCAACAATGAAGTCCCAACAGGTTAGATTTATCGGATGCTAAGTAACGAGCCAACGAGGAAATCCCGGTAGGTTAAGGTTGACCAGATGCTAGGTAATGGGAAGTCTCGATATGTCAAGATTGACCGAATGTCAAGCAAAGAAAGTCCTGATAGGTTGATGTTAACTAAATATCAGACAAGATAGGAATTCGACTTTAATAAGCCTGAAACAGGAATATTAATCGATTGATAGTCCCGACTAAGTAAACTTCCAAAAGTCATAACTTTTGACTCAAATATCAAAATGAGTCAATTTTTAGTGTGAAACGAAGCTCGTTCAGATATCTGTATTTCTTACTCAATATTAGTCAACTGATGGATTTAGGAACCGAACAGTAGCAAGTTGATTCGATTATTTGACTCAACTGATTACATCATCGACTGATGGTTGATATCAATTGACTGATGACTTCATAAATTAAACAGAAGCAAGTCAATTTGATTGTTCGACTTGACTGATGATATCAATCGACTAATGATTGATTCAGTCGATTAATGTCGATCAGAAATCGAAAAGAAGCAAGTCTATTTGACTGTTCAACTCGACTGATAATATCAATCGATTGATGGTTGATATTAGTCGATTAATGTCTATCAAAAAATCAAACAAAAACAAGTCAATTCAACTGTTCAACTCGACTGATGGTTGATATTATGGGTGGAATTGGGTCAGGAGCCATCCCATAACCATCTTACCATATCCCCGTCCCGATAAAAATTGGAAATCTCTTTTCTCCTGATCTCGTACCCGACAAGTGTCGAACCTCAAATGTTCAATATCCTAAATGTTCAAATCCCGTCGGATAGGATGATGATATTCCAAAAATATTTTTTAAAATTTCTTAACACCTACCATTTGACATTCAATAACCAAATAAAGAACCTAACTTCACCGCATTATAAGGATTCTTCTTGTCTTTCTTCATATGCCCATCAATGTCATTATTCTCATGTGTTCTGCTATGGACAGGAACTTCAGTTTTGCAATAATTACAAACAGTAACAATAGCAATGATCTCATTTTTGTTATTTCTCCTTATAATTTTCTTGGCGTGTGACCATACATCTGATACTTTTTTCCTTTTGCCTTCAATATTTACTACTTCCTCATGAATGATTGGTATTTTGGATGGAGATAATGTTTGAGGTTGAGTGGTAGAAGGAGAGCTACCACTTTCGCTAGATGCATCCATTTGCACCTAATTAATAATAAATGAAAAATATCAGAGTGGAGGGGCCAATCAAAGTTGAAGTTGGAGGATGGTGGGGGTTCAATCGGAGTGGCCACTAGGCTCTTATCGACAACGGATTCTCTTCTTCACACCAAGTTTAAAAACCTTTCATATAATTGAGAAAAATAATGGAGAGTGGTTGTTGAACGAGATGTGTTGAACCCTAGTTTTCTATATATTTTTTAAAAGATCTAATTAAAAAATATTAGTAATATATTCAAGTTGGGTTGGGAATCCAATCAGGTAGAGTTTGTGTTCCTGATCCTTTTTCCGATTTTGATCGAGTCGGGAAAAATCTCGATCACTCGGGTTGGAAAAAATTCAGGTCTCGAAAATTTTAGGGCGAGAACGGGTTGGGAGTCTAGAAGAGTCGGGAATTTTGTTATTTTTGCCAGCCCTAGTTGATATTAGTCGACTGATGTTCAAATAATCGAAAAAAACAGACTAATTTCCAAAAATTTAGAGGTCGTTCAATGGTCAGAGACTAGATCAATTAACTGATGGGTAAGATCAGTTGATTGATAGGTGGAAATCAACCCCGACCTAAAGGCTTTAAAAGGGGGGTTTCAAGGAGATTTTAAGAGCCGATTCTTAGAGATTCTGAAGTGAAGTACTAGTACATTTCCTGATCAACAAGAGACATTTTCAAGCAATCAATAGCAATTAAAAGTGAGATTCATGTAAAGTTGTTTACATTCTTGTATTTGCTTGTATATCTTATATTGTTGTTGCATTATGACATTCTTGTAAAAGCAAGCTTATAAGAGGTTCCTTCGCCTCCGAAAGGTTTTCAAAAAAGAGAAAGTTGAAGGGAGATCACTAGGAGCAGGTCTTGGATTAATCACCTAAGAGGCGGATAACAAGTAAATTCTAGAGTTGTGCATGTGACATTGGTTTTGGATTCAAGTTTCCACTGCGTATTCAAACAATGAACATGAGATCAAGATGAAAAGCAATCAGAACTATTCACCCCTCCCTCCCCTTTAACTCGCATGGTTCCTAACACGAAGATCATGTTTAGCACGAGTTAAATGATTCTTGACAAAATATTCAAATTAAATGTGTATTTAAATCCAAAATTAAAAGAAATATGTGCTTCTGAAAAGAATCTAATTAATAATTATCTAATTTATAATCAGAATATTTAAGTAAATTTGAACTGGTGTTTGCATTAGTCGAGAAAAATTTAGATGATTGCATTTGAGAATGCTCGATTTAAATTTTGTCAGGTGCTTTTTTGACATGTCATTTCAATAACTCATAGCTGCCACTCAATTGGACTTTGAAGAATACTTTGCAATATTTATATTTTACACATAATCCTTTGAATGGAAGAATGAGATTTCTAAAATATTTAATAAAAACAGACGATTTTAAAAATGAAGTATCCCCAAACTTCAGAAGTACCATTAGTTCCTTATGTCTGATGTCAAAACTTACTTTAGTTCATGATTAGTAAATTAAATATCATCTATATTCGAATTGGCTATTTTTTTAACTCTTTTAAGACCGGATGATGAGGCTTCTTCAATATGGAAAGCTCTTTTTATTAATCATATTATTAAAAAGACACCTCTCTTTTGAAATTTTAAAAAGATACCTCTTCCGGTAGTTTACAGTTATTTTTTTTTCTTGTTCATCAGCAATGTAACTTAATAGTTTGATAATTCAATTTGGTGACTCATTAGCCCTAAAATCATACTATTTAGTGCAAAATCATTTTAAGAGTATTTGAATATTAGATTATAGATAAAATGTTGTTTTAATAATTTTTAAAAGAGAAATATTCTTTCAATGACATAGATAAAATTTTTGTATTGCATTGAGCTAAGTAGCTAAGTAGGACATGAATAATAATGGGCAAGAATTAAAAAATCCTCCCTTATTCTTATGATTATTAAAAGATCATTATATATATATATATATCAATTTAAAAATATTTTTATTTTATTGTAGAAGTTATGATGATAACTATTAGAACATGGACAGAAATTAATATAATTTGATTAAAATTACTAAAATTATTTATTAAATTAATTAAAGTTACTCGAGCTCAATTAAAAATCATTCTAATTCCATAGAAAATATTTTAATATTCTTATAGCAACTGTTGTGCTGCTGTATAATTTGATAAAGTTCACTACTATATATTATAGTAATTATGGTTATAGTGTTAGAATAAGTGTATTTATTCAATGAAAATCTCTCTTTTGATATTTTTAAAACCTTTTGATGATAATAAAAATAAGGATGCCCTTTTATTTTTTTATCCACCATAAATATTAAATCATAACAAAAAATGAGAAAATTATTAAAGTTATCCTCGATTATAAAAAAAATGACCCATGGAATTTGGTGCAATGTTAAACAACTCAAAGAAATAATAAGAGTATCTGAATTTAAATTCTAAATGAAAGAAATATTCTCAAAGTTAATTTCGTGGGTATAAATTGTATTCTAAATTTATTTGATAGACGACTTAAGAGATCTATCTATCTCTAAAATTAATTGGACAAAATCGGAACATCTAAATTATCAAAAACAAATATATTTTAAGAGTTAAATATATTTTAAAATTTTTAAATAATTTTTAAAATTTAAATTTTATGATAATTTTTATACTTTAAATGTTTTACAACTAACTCAAATATATGTCATATGTGATATAATCCACAATTAAATTATAATCGATTTGACTTATACATCAAGCCACTTATGCCTATCCCAACTTATTAATCAAATCAAACATAATTACTCTGGTGGTTTGTGGCATAGCTAGGGGTGTAAACGAATCGAATCGAGCCGAATATGTTGAAAAACTTAAGGCTCGAATTCGGCTCGAAATAGGTATATTCGAGTTCGAGCTCGATTCTAAGCTCGAAAAAATTAAAATGTTTGGTTCGAGTTCGGTTCGAATTAGGATTCGGGTTCGAGTTCGGCTCGAAATATTCGAACATGTTCGCGAACTATTCGAATTATTACTCGAAAATAAGTTCGAAAGGCTCGAAATTTATTTATTTAATATATATTTAACTTGTATTAATAAATATTAAGGCTCGTGAGCGGCTCGAACAATATAATTTGGATTTGAGTTCTGATCGAAAAAGTTCAACATGTTCGAGTTAGCCTGAATTGATAAATTCGAATGCAATGAATATTTTTCGAGCCGGCTCGAAAAGCTCGTGAGCCGGCTCGATTCGTTTGCAACCCTAGGCATAGCCACAATTTTAATTCAAAAAGAGACAATTTTTAAAAATTTATGTAGATCAATTCTTATCCTTCAAAATCTAAATTTCAAATTTAAATAGTTAAAAATGAACTTAAATTTAAAATTTTTTATTTTAACCTTTGATTTTATTTGAAATAACGATTAGTCATTCATATTATACTCAAGGATGTTTTTTCTTAGTCCAAGATCACTAAAATATCCATTCAAGTCGACATCAAGAAATAGTAGAAAAGACGAGGAGGAGGAAGTGATAGAGGGGGAGATGTCATTTGGAAGTAAATTCATCACGTATTTTTTTAAAAAATACTTTAATATTATTATTTTCACTTAATTTATCATTAGTAGAATATTTTAAAAATATAATCACCTAATTTCATTATTATCTTTTTCTAATAATTCAAAAAAACAACAAACAAAATAGATAGCAAACAACTAACTAGCAAACAAAAGCATTAATATATATATAAAAATTAACACTATATATTTTTTAACACTTAAATTCGTAATCAAAATAGATCGAGCAAGAAAATTTCACCTCAATCAAAAAGTGTCTGTTGTGGAACCTCGACAAAGTGACGACAACAGTGTTAGCAGCAAACCACGACAACGCTAGTAACAATAGCATGCTGCAATAACGATGTTGATAACAGTGGTAGCCACTTACGGCTGGGAATTTTAAAGATAATATTAAGGGGGCGTTTGGTTTAAGTTATCATGTATAATTTTAGTTATGTGATTACCAGGTAATCACATAACTTATGGGGAATAAAACATAACCAAATATTGTTTGGTTCAATCTAAGTAATGCAATAAAAATTTGTTTGTTTGAAGGTTTTAATGAATAACCTAGTTTAATATTTTACTATATTACCCTCAGTTACAAAATAGTATATATTTAACTCGTTTTTTTTTGTTTTTTTTCACATTTTTCTTTATTTATATATATATATATATATATATTTATTTATTTATTTATTTTGTTTGTTTTTTTGATGTTTTTATTTTTTTTCATTTTTTTATTTTAAAGTTTTTTCCCTTTCTTTATTTTTTTATTTTTTTTCCTTTCTTTATTTTTTATTTATTTTTTTTAATGTTTTTTTTACATTTTTTTAAAAATTTTTTAAAGTTTTTTAAATTTTTTAATGTTGTTTTAATTTTTTATGTGTTTTTACATTTTTTTTATTTTTTATGTTTTTAATGTTTTTTAATTATTTTTTTACTCTTTAATTTTTTTAAAAAATTTTATGTTTTTTATTTTTTATGGGTTTTTATTTTTTTTCTCATTTTTTATGGGTTTTCTATTTTTTTTAATGTTTTCCTATTTTTTAAGTTTTTTTACAATTTTTAATTTTTAAAATTATTTTTATGGGTTTTTATTTTTTATATTTTTCTATTTTTTCTTTATGCTTTTCTTTTTTGTCATATTTTTCTCTTATCCGAGGGTATTTTGGGTAAAAAAAATTTGTTAACCCGGAATCAAGAAAATCTCAATTTTCTAAGGTTTTCCGATTTCTGATTGCATGTCTCTTTTGCTGACGTATAGGGCATGGAACATTACTCGAAAATCATCAATTACCTAAATCAAAAAAGATTTTTATTGATAGTCTTGAATGGATAACTAAAGTTATCCAGAATAACTTTCAATCAAACGCATCCTAAGATTATGAAAAATATAAAAAAGGGATTAGATGAGTAGAAGAAAATATGGTGAAATAGGAAAAAGAAAATATGTGATAGAAGAAAAATCAAATGGGAGAAAAGGAAACAATTAAGGAGAGAAAAATCAAAACAGATTTTTAGTTGGACCTGTTTCTTTTTTGAAAAAAAGTCAAAAAGTTTATTTAATTTATTATAATGATTGATTGATTGACTGACTGACTACATGCAAATTTCATCCGAATAATGCTAAGACGTACACTTTCTTGATACTAGTAAATTTGAAGCATAAGAGCATCTACATCAATATCCTCATCCAAAATTTAAAATTTAAGGTAAAAAAATTACTTTATTAAATTTAGATATTCATTTATTACTACATAATACATCAGCTTCCCTATAATTTACCATATATTTATTTTTTTATTAATTTTTCTCTTTCCTCCATATTCTTTATTATTAGATGGAGGAGAGATGAAGGAGAGAAGAAATTTTTTATTATTAGAGGGAGGAGAGAGAAATAGTATTTTAATGTTTAGGGAATGGAATGCATATTTAGGGAATGCATATTTAGGGAATGGGTAGGGTAGCTGATGCGGATGTTTTTTTAATGCAAAATGTAAAATTTAAGGTAAAAGTTAAGTTTAGAGTAATTGATGTGGATGCTCTAACTCATGGATATTTAAAATTCAACTAATATTTATCCATATTATAAGATCAGAATTTTGACTATATCCGTGGGACTATATCATTATGCTTATGTTTAGACTACATGTGGCTAACCCAATTTACATGGCTAGTGGTAACTATATTTAAAAGATGAAAATAGTAAATAAAAAAAATAGTAGATGAATTTTCAAGTTATTGACTCAATAAAATTGACGGTTTGGCTTTTTAGTCAACGCGTGCGTCCCTGTTCTAGAAGAAATTATCAAATTAGTAGCATTTTAAAAAATAGAATTAAAATGGAAGGAAGTAAAAGGTGGTCGTTGCATGCCTTCGTATTATTCTTAGTCAACGTTCGCATGCACGAACGCGTCCAATTTCGGTAACAATAATTAATTTATTTGCCTGAATCTGGCTGACTCACTCCTTACTCTCCTTAGGTCGTATTCGGCTCGGTCGTTGTCATCCAACTTGGCCTTTTTAATTGCTATGACTTATTTTGTTGAAAAAATGAATACAAAAAATTAATTTTGCTTTGAATGAGGAAATAGTCCTTTAAATGAATACCTAATATTAATTAATTTATAATAATAATAATAATTGGGCATGATCTGTTCACAGGCTACAACCCATAATTCCTAGGGCCCAACAACCCTAGAGTTTAGGATGTCGATCCTTTATAAGCATTAAAGTCGATGGTGGTATGGACATTAATTTAACCTTAATCTTACTCTATTACTTTCATTACTATTCTATTTGCAACCATAGCATTAAGTGTAGTGATCACTTAAGCATCAAAGGGGTTTTGTTGGACAACTCCTTTGTCCTTAGATTATCTCCAACCATAAAATCCATTTTGATGCATTTTTAACACTAATTTAGTGTTGTTTCTCCTTTGTCCTTAGATCATCTCCAACCATAAAATCCATTTTGATGCATTTTTAACACTACTTTAGTATTGTTTTCATCTCCTCTCCCGAATAAATCAAAATAAAAGGAGAATAAACAGCATCATTTATGCTAAGTTTAATTAAAGAACAGATCATTATCCTCCTTAGTAGATTGGGTATGGTTTCAAGTATTATCTACTTTCCATATTACCATAATGGGACAGCCATATGCATAATTCAGTGTTGCAGCATTACAGACATGTAATCATACAAGCATTATCTACTTTCCATATTACCATTGGAAAGCCATAAAGTTCAATCCAATTTATGCCTTAGAATAAACTAGAATGAATACAGTGCATCTTATTAATCACTAATTTTATTTAGATATAAATAATAAAAATAAAAATAAATCATATCTTTGTATGAAAAAGACGTGATAGTCTTAAAGGAATATCTACAATGGTTAAAAACAAAATGAGACTACACTAGCATAGAATTTGGCATTAGATTCAGTTACAAAAGTTTGATAACAAGTTGTTTGATAACAAAAAGGAGTGTGATATCAAGAGAATTGAAGTAGATGATTAGATTGCTAACTTTGTAGATTAACTATGAATCTATTTACTTAAGCACTACATGTTTTCCAGATTGGTGAAT
Organism: Zingiber officinale; assembly: GCF_018446385.1. Taxonomy (NCBI): domain Eukaryota; kingdom Viridiplantae; phylum Streptophyta; class Magnoliopsida; order Zingiberales; family Zingiberaceae; genus Zingiber; species Zingiber officinale. Next base: position 141,330,799 of record NC_055994.1, read on the forward strand.
ACTAAAAAACTTATGTTATTTGCATTTTCTACTAATCAATAATCATTATTTGGTAGGTGGAACTTGTATATTTATCAACCTTTGGTTTTGAAGAAATTATTAACAATTGTTCAAGCTACATTTTAAAAATTGATTTTCTTAACATCATTCACATAAGCATCAACATAAGTGATTGCATTCAGCATCTGCACTATGTGCGATACGATCACCTCACTCGGCATAGGTTTTTCCCAACCATGATATAATCAATTTATCCTATTCTTCTAAAGATCTAGAAGCATAAGTTTTATCCATGATCAAGCAAATATCCATATTGGCTATCAGCTCACCAAACAGAGGCACGGCAGTTATAGTATAATTGTCTGAGATGACATTAATCTGTTGTTACATTTATTTTATCTTATTTGTATTAGTCTATTAGAGTTTCACAAGAGACCTTATAAATTCCCTCAATCTACAGGTAAAGATACCAATGTTTAATGTATTTTTCCTCCTTTTTTCTATATAAAAAAAAGAGGAATATCTATAAAGCTAGAAACTTCATCAATCTATAGGTAAAGATATCAACGCATTACATACTTTTTCCTCCCTTTTTCATTCGTAAAAATTATTTTAAAAAAGCTTAATCAATCCTACATTATTCAGGTGGAATACAAAAGAGTTCAATTTCTAGGTCTATTATACTAAGATAAAAGAAAAAACAGCGAGATGTGAGAAAGCAAAAACGCCAACCTTTTTTCTCAACACACTCATCGTGGGCTTTGCAACAAGCATCGAGTTCATCGCAGGGTTTCTCCCCAGGGCAACCGGTCCAACCCACGCCACAGAACTTCCCATATCGAATGCCAATGGCTGATCAAACCAACAACAACAACAAAAAAAAGTCAATTTAGTTCAAATTTTAACCCCAAGACGTCCGATCCCTGAGCCAAAAATAACTCACTGTTGCAGTTCTCCGCTACGCATCTCCTGCTGCAATTGATCTGCGAGCACAAGTTAAGATCTCAGAAATAGAGTCAAACCTAGAAGCTAAGGTTCCGATGCGAGGAAAAAGATGGATCGGTACATGGGCGTCGGAGTCGCTAGCAGCGATGCGGTGGAAGAAGACTGCGAGGGGTAGGAGGAGGAAGCAGGTGACGAGGGAGACGGGAAATCTCTCCCGTTGGCTCCGCATTGTCCTTCAATGGAATTCTGCCTTCTGCGCCGCGTACGACCGCGTCGAGGTCGCTCGCTCTCCGGGCTTCGTCTCTTGCCCAATGCCTAGTCGCCAACCGCCAAACCCTCTTCGTGTTTTGTGAACCGGACCGCCCGTCGAAACCCTGAGCTAAGAATTTCAGTAAATTTTTCAATAAGCACCTCAATAGTTGATAATTTCTGAAATTAGTGTATTAGTATCATTTAAATAAAACTTATAATTTTAAAGTAAAAAAGTGAAACTGTCACTGTAGCAACCCCATACTTTCTCAAAGGAATGTGGGTATAGCATAAAGGGCATTTGAATCCTTTACATTCCTTTCTGAAAGGAATGTGGGTAAAATCTCTTATATTAGTTAAAAAGTAATCCAAAATTTATTAGAACAATCATCCATACAAACGTCAATCCATGAGGATTTATCTCCTCTAAATATCTGTGAAGTCGGACCCAAAGGGTCGCTAAGGTGACAGTTCCACCTTTTATAATCAATCCATGAGGATTATGATTTTAATAACCGTAGAATATATTTAAGTTCTCAAATAATTTATCTTTAGGCGAGTCAACTTGGAAATGGGCCAAGTGTCTATTTTTTTTTCTCCTTTGCCATTTCTTACTCCATATCGCTAGATAATGTTGGTTGCTACTCAGAAAACCTAGAGGTTCCACTGTACAAAATTTTGTACAAAGGTCTGAACCTTTTCCTAGCTACCATGTGTTCTTTTAAATTAAATTTTGGATCGCCTGCGGAACTTAACACGTTTGATCCAAAACTTAATCTATTTGTTCTTTTAGGTTTTGACTTGGATCTCCTGCGGAACTTAACATGTTCGACCCAAATCACCTGTTATTAATTCCATTAAATATTAATTTCATAATTGTCCCAAGACGTATACGGCGAGGGCACACTACCTTCTTTATACTTTTGAGCAAACTACCACCCATCGTATAAACCATAGAAAGTTGGTATTTAATTTCCTAAAATAACTTTAGGTTAACCGAAAAGAACAATCAAATCACAAGGAAAAGAAAAAACAAAAGAACACAACATCGAAAAACATATTCGAAATTCTAGAATCGTAAGCCTCTTGTATTTGGTATTATTTCCATAAACAACTAAAGTACGATGCAGAAAGAAAATTATTAGTTATACCAGAAAAACTCTCTCGATCTTCTATCAGATTTCAACTCGGACATTGTGTGTGGCAACCCATCTTCTAGGATGAGAAACCACTGTTAAATCTTCTTCTTCTCCTAGCGCAGGTTCAAATTTAACACAAAGAAGCTTCACCAAGGACTAAGAACAAAACACCAACCAAGTTCTGGCAGGATAAGCAAGTTTTCTCCTTCTTCTTCTTCCTCCATGCAGTATCCGCCACCACAAGAACTCCAAGCAAGAGATAAGTTCAGCCACCACAAAAGAGGAAGAAGGGAAGATGATTGCCAATTTTCTTCAATGATGAATAATTTCGGCCACCACCAATGCTCCGAGGATGCTAGAGATGAGACTTGCTTTCTCTCCTTCTCTGATCCGCCACAAACAAAAGCTCCACCGAAGAAGATAGGTTTCGCCAACAAGAGGAGAAGGAGAGAAAGGGAAGGGCGGCCACCACACCAAGGAAAAGAGGGAAAAAATAATGGAGGTTGTTCACATGAAGGCACCCCTACCCTTCTTTTTATATTCCTTGGTTGGCAAATAAAATTTATTTATAATAAAATTTTAACTTTTCTTGACAACAATTAATTAAGAAAAATTAAATAAATTTTCCTAATTAATTGTATGTGTAAGCCACCTCACGGAGCAAATAGGATAATTTTAATCAACAATTAAAACTTCCTTTTTTTGGTTCTTTGGAAATTTTAAAAATAAAATTTCCTTTAAAATCCTTCATATTGATAAAAGAATTTCTATAATTTTAATTTTCAACATGTGAATAATTTTCGTAGAGAAAAAATAAACATCTTTCCAATCTACAAATAAGGAAAGAGATCTAATCTCTTTTTAATCTTTTTGTAGATCTTTTTAGAGATATTTTAATTTTAATTCTCTGTAATAAATTATATCTTCCACATAATAAAATTAAAATTAAAATTCTTTTTAATTTAATGGGGGCCGCCACCCAAGCTTGGGTTCAAGTTAGGGCCACCCATGAACCAGGCTTGGCCGACCCAGCTTGAACCAAGCTAGATTGGCCGACCCCTGCTCATGGGTACGAAGGTGGGTATAGGTGGGCACTCTATAAATAAGAGGCTACGACGATAGGGACCGAGAGGAGAATTGGTTTTGGTCTCCCGATAAAATTAGCATCCCGTGTTCGCAACACACAACTTAATTTATCAATAATAACATTCCACTGAGAACTATTATGAACACTGCAATCAATCCCAAATTACATTTTGGGCTCCTTCTTATTATGAATGTGTTAGTCTCCTGTTTAAGATATCGAATGTCCACTAATTAAGTGAGACCGACAACTCACTTAATTAATATCTTAGTCCAAGAGTAGTACCACTTAACCTTATTATCATGGGACTAAGTCCACCGGCAGGATTTAACATGACAATCCTTATGAGCTCATCTTGAGCACATTATCAACCTAGTATCTCTAGGACACAGTTTCCTTTTATAATCAACAACACACACTATAAGTGATACCATTTCCCAACTTATCGGGCTTATTGATTTATCGAACTAAGTCTCACCCATTGATAAATTAAAGAAATAAATATCAAATATATGTACTTGTTATTATATTAGGATTAAGAGCACACACTTCCATAATAACCGAGGTCTTTGTTTTATAAAGTCAAGATAAAAGAAACGACCTCAAATGGTCCTACTCAATACACTCTGAGTGTACTAGTGTAATTATACAGTCAAGATAAACTGATACCTAATTACACTACGACCTTCCAATGGTTTGTTCCTTTCCATTATGGTCGTGAGCTACAGTTTATAATTTATAAGATACTGATAACATGATCCTCTGTGTGTGACACCACACACCATGTTATCTACAATATAAATTAATTGAACAACTACATTTATCATAAATGTAGATATTTGACCAATGTGATTCTTATTTCTAGATAAATGTTTATACAAAAAACTAGGCTTTTAGTATACACTCTAACAGATAAAGCCCGAGTAAGATTAACCATTCAGTTGATAGTAAATGTTAGATTAATTTCAGCCATGGGGTAGTTATTTATCGACAAGGACAGTACCTTAAGTGTCTCTCAATACCAATGCCTTTTTTGTAATCCATATATAAGAGTACCAATGATTCCTTGTTGAATCATTAGTAAAAGGATTGTCCACTTGGCAACATCCCACATTAATTAATATTAAGTTAATCGATTGTTTAGGATATATAATTAGTAATCATCAAAGAAAAAAAAAGATAAGATAGGCAACGTGAAGCATCATGAGAATAACCAATGCACAACACATGCCACCATCATGTCTTGCTATGCAACTAAACAAGCATCTTTTGCCCCACAATGTGCAAGCCACTTCGTGACCTCATAAAATTTAGTTAATTTCTTTAGATTAAGTACTTAATTCTAGTTCATTATTTTGTTCCGAATCCTCAAACTCTAGTGACCACTTAGTCAGAGGGATAAACAATTTGTTTATATATAAAATCTAAACATTCTTTTAAATAAAAAGAATAATTTGTTTAATTAAAAGGAGAAGCAACACCACGTCATCCCGCGGCATGACTTGGAAGGCGACGACGGAGCACGGAAACGGTCATATAAAATGGCGCCAAATGTAGCGCGGCAAAGCAACGGCCAAGCAACCTCCATTCCCGGCTGAGCTGTGACAGCCTTCGCAAACGCCCGCACGTTTAATGAGTCTTTTTGATCCGATCGAATTAAATTTTTAATTCTGAAACAAAGCCCAAAATTATAATTGTCTACGAAGAATAAGAAAAATAACAATAAAATGCCACTACATGATGAGCTTTTAGGAATCAAAAACGCCGGCTTTAACCGCGACGCTCTTTTGCTCTAAAAAGCTGGCTTTCTCCTCGATTTCTACCATTGATCCATGTCTCCTCCTCCTCATCTACTTCCCTGCTTAGATCCATGCGGAAACAAGCGCTGAGAAAGGAAACGAGAGAATATTTACCAAAAAGGTTGGAGCTTTTCTTGATGAATTTGGCGAGATTTTGATCGATCCTCGCTGTCTCTAGTTATCGCTAGTTTGATGCTTTGTTTTTTTTTCTTTCCAGGAACTTGTGTTTCTGTAGTTTTAACAGCAAAATTTAGCATCGAGTGCGCGAGCAAGATGCTTAAGGATTTTTTTTTTTCTTTTTGTCATTCTTTCTAATCCTTGTTCCAATGTCTCTGTTGATAGGGATTTGTGGCTGCAAATCGGTTAATCCATCTCTTCTTTTTTCTTGAGAATTGCACATTGAGTTTGACTTATATTTTCCTTGTCGATCTTCATCATCATCATCCACTCTGTCATTTGTCTGAGTCTGAAGATTCAGAAATCAGCCAGTGACCTCCTTTGGCAGTTGAATCTTAAGTTATTGCGTAGCTGATATTGAATCTAGTGGCAATAGATGATTAAGTGCATATGAAGGATCACATATTGGAGGAATATCTTACTTTTTTCGACTCCGGTAAAATGGATAAATCCCACAGATCGGCACCGAAGAAGCATGGAGATGGTAAGGACTCAACTATCAATGCTGCTCAAGTTTTCATTTCAGAAGAGATTGAAGAGTTTATTGCAATTTATTCAAAAAAAAAAAAAATCTTCTCTCTTTACTCTCTTTGCTAAGTTCTTGTCGATCATGGTAGGTTTCGAAGCTCCCCGGAATAGCTTGGACATATCCAGTGCATCTAGAGGGTATCACTGTGTCACTGGAGATGTTCAGGTAAATTCTCCACCTTGTATTTGCATATCATGCATATGTTATTGTCAAATTCTCGATCTAATACGAGTACTCTTTGAACAATTGTCCCAATGGAAACTCTACGAAGAGGTTGATTGATGGAGAGACATCTAGTTCTAGGCAAACAAGTGATAGATCTGTTGGACCGAGTGTCGTTGCCCGATTAATGGGAATGAACTCAATTCCAGAACAAAGTCTGAAAGTTCACACAAAGGAACATGAAATCTATAGATCAAGAAGATTGATGGAAGCAAGCAAAGCCACCGTGAGTTCTACATCCTCTAGGGAATCAAAGGACAGCTTACTCGTAAATAGTAAAGGAAGACATTCAAAAGCTGAGAGCAGAGGAAAGCCACACCGACGACAACATCCACAAGAAGAGCAGCTGAAGAAGTTCAAGGTGGAGTTTGAGGCATGGCAGGCTTCCAAGTTATGGGAACATTCAAAGCAACTGAAACATAAGACAGATGGAGATGGCATGGATTACCAAACCCTCCTTGCACAAGAAATTCTGTGCAAGGAAAAAATGGCTAAGTATTTGGATACCAATAAAAAAGTGACCGAAAAGAATCCCACCGGCCTCATAGCTCAAGGAAAACAAATAATTGATACAAAAGAAGAGGTCAGTTTTGATTGCTTCCGAGTTACTAAGACTGATAGGAAACAAGAGAGAACTAATTCAGCTACACGAATAGTGATACTGAAGCCTAATTTTGAGAGGATTGACGGCGACGAGGAGCAATTAGCTGCATCCTCTGATCAGTTTGGGAAGGAAAATAGCATGGAAGATTTTCTTGAAGAGGTGAAGCAAAGGCTCAGAACTGAAGTTCAAGGAAGGAGTAGAAACAATTTTGTATCAAGAGGAAATGTAGTGAGGACTTCATTTGATGAAAGCGCGATGAATCCAAAACAAATTGCTCATGACATAGCAAAACAGATAAGGGAAAGTGTGACCAGAGACATGGGAATGAATCTGTTGCGATCAAACTCAACTAGAACTGTTAGGAGTGACATGCAAATTAGTCCGGTTGACTCACCGGAGTTCATTGGAAGAGATATGAGGAAATTTCTATCCCAGAAATCAAAGAATGTGCTAAAAAATGAGTTACTTTTGGAGAATCCTTTAACTATCCATGGAGATTCAGGTGCTTCCTCCAACAAAGGAAAGAAAATATCAAAGTTGATATCTGATTTCTCAGACAAAGTGAATGAATCAGATCCAAGTCCAACTCAGAAATTTCTGACAATCAACTCAGATTCAGAACCACAACGGAACCTGATCAGATCATTTTCTGCACCAATGTCTGGAACAGATTTCGGGAAGCTCCTCTTAGAGGACCAGCATATTGCTTCTGCTCAAATTCACAGGAAGCATGAACCATCTGATAATAATTTTTCAGAAACAAGGAAACAAAGAAAGGATAGTTTTAACTTGAAAGGAACAGTTTCCAATCTAAAACATAATTTAAATCTTAAAGGAATGTTGTTTGGGAGAAAGAATCAGCCAATAAAGGAATCAACTCAAGGCAAATTCATTTCAGTAGACAAAACAGCCATGGCTCAGGCAAGGCTGTTCTTAACTTTGTCGAAACTAGTTTATCTGCTATTAGCAACTTGTATCATTGTTTTGATGCAAACTATTTGTTCTCAGGAGAAATCTACAGAGGTGCCTTCCAGTCCAGCATCTGTATCAAGAAATTCTGAAGAGTTTTGTAGGCAAGACAACCCGAGTCCGATATCACCACTGGAGGTCATGGAATACCACAATTCACCCTGTATCTCTGAAGAGTTGAGTTCCAATGCTCCAGGAAGAGGTAGAAGTTATCATCTGTTTTGAGTGCACTTAATTCAAACTAGAATTGTGTTCTCAAGACTTGAAGTTGTTTCATCTTATCTAAAGTAGCTTTTGTCACATGCTATAATCTTAACACCTCTATTGCTGAACTAGATTTATCAGAAAATCTTGAGCATGGTGGAGCTGAAATGACAGTAGGAGAGCAGCCTCCAATGCAAGAAATAACTAACATGGAGAACAAGGATGCGACTCACTTGCATGATATCCTTGCAACTGCTGGGTTTTATGAGGATGAGCCAATCTCATACCAAGATTTTGAAATGGAAGAAGCATACAGCAAACGCGGCAAGGTGGATACTTATTCTTCGATACCTCGCAATGATGATGTAACTATACGACACAAACTTCTATTTGACTTGGTGAATGAGTCTATGCAAAGTCTGCTCGGTCCGAATCTAAAATGCTCCATGTTCAAGAGATGGATTCTAGGCCCAACTTTCTCATCACAAGGAAAAAGATTGTTGGAAGACTTGTGGAATCAGATTCAGTTGCTCTTAAATTCCTCAGTTGATGGTTCTAATGCTCCAAATAGCATGGTGGCTCAAGATTTGAAGATGACAACTTGGCCAACGATGTCGTACGAAGACATGGATGTTGTAGGAAGGCAGATCGAGAGGGTCATTCTACTGAACTTGATCGACGATATTGTGAGAGAAATGTGTCTTCGGAGCAACTAGATAGAAAATAGGTACTAGGGAAAAAGCTAATTGATTGTAATGTTTGTGCAGTCCTCTTCCATTTAGAAGAATCTTTTCCACATTGCAGCCATAGTAAAATAAATTTTTGAGGAAAAAGTTGATTGATGTTGTAGTGAGAAAGATGACTGGCTAAAATGGGAAATTGTATGTGTGAATCATTGGTTTCTCTTGCTTAACTAATTGAAGACTCCTAAGAAACTAGCATACTCTTGGAAACTAAATGGGCAAAAATCAAAAGGGCTTCTTCCTATTGGTATCGTGAAGGGAGTGCCCCTTTTTTCCCCTTTTTTCTTTTCTTTTTCTAAAAAATCGAGCAGTGCTTCATCCTATATTTTATTTGAAGAATATCTTTATTCCGAGTAACACTTCAGGGGCATATAGGTTCCAACATAGAAAAATTACTCTAACTAAACAAAATTAAAACTACTATATAAAAAATACTTTTATTATCAACTCTATTAAAATTAGTTAAATATTATTATAATAATTATGATTCTTAATCATCATCATTGTAAATAATGAATCAGATAAGATCAAATCTGAAACGACTAATTTCATCCTATAAAAATTTTTCATTGGCCGCTAGTATGAGTTGGAAAGGACTCGCGGCAAACAGTTCAAAAACTCAGTATCCAATGATATAATAATCAACTGCTATAATAATATTGATATAATTTTTTTTTTCTACCTGCCGTTTTTTTATAAAAGCATTTTAAATCCATTCTAATCTTGTCATTAGGTGGGGAGACAACGTGGTTTGAAGAAATATTACTCCTAACAAATTGAAGTTTAATCCAGCATTATTGTGGTACGACTAAAATTTAACTAAAATTAAAAACAATTTCAAATTCAGAAACTGTCTTTAAAAACTAGCTTAAATTGGACTGTGTTTTTTTTTCTTCAATTTTTTCATAATTTAATTTTTCTAAAAAGGTTTTGGTGTCTTTGTTCGTTTTCTCCACTAGTTTTTCTACTTTCCTACGCGCAATTTGGCTCCGAGTTGGAGGTAGACGAACCAGCCGCCGGAGCGAATTCGTCAAAAGGCTCGCCTTCGATCCACCGTCTGCGTTCTCCTTGGCTTGCTCCGGTGGTTGGTGTTTCCGATTTCCCCCGCTTTGGATTCTTCCGTTGTCGATTAGAGAGGATGCTTCTGTGGTCTTGATTGCAAACAGATACAAATTCGTCTCTTTGCTTATTGGCAACTTGGCGCATCCTCTGGTGGTCAGTTATTGAGGTACGGATTCAGTAGGTTTTCCTTGCTGGCGGTCGAAGCGATTTGGCTGATGGATGCCGTTCCTGAGAGTTCACCGGCGCGAAATCTGTCTGATGGGGCTGCCGATTTGGATTTTCTGGATCAGTTTTTCTCTGGAGATGGCTGGTTGGAATTTCCTGAATTCCTTGATGAATTCCAATCTGATACGCCTAAATCCATCAGCCCCTTCAACCCTATGAGCTTTTCGCCGCTTTTTGAGGTCAACGATAACAACCCTAATCCGGGTATGCTGGAGACCTGTTATCGAGAAGGCATAGGGAAGCCAGATGCATCTACGTGTCTTCCCGGGGATGAATACATGAACGAGAATCTAAGCTCGGAGACAAGAACGAGTTGGCAGATTCAACCAGGGGCTTCCAGTTTCTCTGTGGAAGAGAAAATCGTACGGGTACTTGATCACTTCAAGGAGATCCAAAGGGATGGAGAAGTACTAGTTCAGTTATGGGTGCCTGTGAAGAGAGGAGACCAGATGTTTCTTACAACGTACGGTCAACCTTTCTCACTCGACCCGAATTGTGAGAGACTTGTAAACTATCGACAAGTCTCCACCAGCTATCAGTTCTCAGCCGAAGAGAGCTCTGGAAAGGCATTAGGGTTGCCTGGTCGAGTATTTATAGGAAGATTGCCTGAGTGGACACCAGATGTTCGATACTTTAACAGCTATGAGTACCCACGTGTGGACTATGCACAGCGGTTTGGAATACGTGGAAGTATAGGAATTCCTGTTTTTGATCATGGTCGTCGTTCTTGCTTGGGAGTTGTGGAAGTTATCATGACAACTCAGAAAATAAACTACACGTTTGAGCTTGAGAAAATTTGCAATGCTCTGCAGGTTATTCTTTTCCATTCTTGTTCTTTATTCTTAAGCTTTTATGATCTCTCCTTTCGAATTATCCTTTTCAGACTGAAATAGTATATTTCTATCTGCCTCCTATTCCAGAGTTTTTTTTTCTTGTTTGTCTCTTCGAGTTGAAGTTTGTTTCGTTTTCTTTGTTTTGTGAAATTTTGCTGAAAAATGCTAAAATTTGCAGGAAGTAGATCTTAGTAGTTCTTCAACAGTGATTGTTCCACAGATTAAGGTGAGCTAGTAGAGTGCACAAGTATCATGATTGAGTTCCTATTGATCATAGACGCTGATTTTTTTTTTTTTTTGCCTGTTACTAGGTGAGTAGTGATTCTTACCAAGCAGCTGTATCTGAGATTCTGGAGGTCCTAAAAACTGTTTGCAAGATTCACATGTTACCATTAGCTCAAACTTGGGTACTATGCACACAACAAGGTAAAAAAGGCTTCCGCCATTCTGATGAAAACTATAGGGAATGTGTCTCCACTGCTGATGCTGCTTGTTATGTAAATGACCCTTCTATGATTGATTTTTATGAGGCCTGCTCCGAGTATCACTTGCTAAAAGGACAAGGTATTGTTGGTAGAGCTTTCATCACAAATCAACCATGCTTTTTTCCGGATGTTACCACTTTCAGTAAGACAGAGTATCCGCTTGTTCACCATGCAAAGTTGTTTGGTTTGAAAGGTGCTGTTGCAATACGCCTTCGGAGTATTCTTACTGGAAATGCTGATTTTGTATTGGAGTTCTTTCTCCCTACAAATTGCTTACTGATTGAAGACCAAAAACTGATGCTTGCTTCATTATCAAGAACTATGCAACATGTTTGCCAAAATTTAAGGGTTGTCACCAATAAGGAGCTAGCAGATGATTCGACATTATGGGTAAATAAAATGATTCCTCCAAACTTTTTGATGGAAAGTTCTTCGCCTGAAGCAGAACCAGGTAAAATAGATCACACTGTCACTACTATTGAAGGTCAGATAACAAGGATGTCTAGGGATGTTGCACCTTTATCAAATACAGAAGGAGGCTTGAAGAAAAAAACAAGCCAAGATGATCATAAGGATGAAATAGAAAGATTTGGTATCATAAGGGACAGAGATGATGTTGAAGTGATATCAAATGCACTAAATATATCTTCAATGCATAAGCAGCATCCAGTAGACATGGGCAAAGATGATAGTGATAATGAAAATTCTATGAATTTTGGTAGTAGTAGTAATCCGGTGGTGGCAAAGACAACAGCAAAGAGGCACAGAAAACCAGAGAAGAATGTCAGTTTGGAAGTTCTTCAGAAATATTTTTCTGGTAGCCTGAAAGATGCTGCAAAGAGTGTCGGTGGTAAGGTTCATTCTCTATTGGAAAAGCCAACATGGGTTAGATAATTATTTTTCTCCTTTAATTTTTTTTATTTATGTTTCTTTGTTTAATAACTTCCTTTTCTCAACAGAAAGTGTCATGACTAAATATAGTGATACTAAATTTCTTCTTGTTCTTTCTTTCTCTTTGTTAAATAAAGTCATACATTGATTCCTCAAAGGAAACTTTGATTCTGATATGATGGAACATAATACAAATTAGTTTCAATGGAAGCGTAAGGATCCAAGATCTTAGTGTAACTCTTGAGTTGAACTCTTCCTAGCTAAGTGTTGCTTGTGTTGTTTGGTTCTTTTGCTGCATATTTGTCAACTTGGAAGTGAAGACTAGGAAAGGGAAACAACATTATTAGATGGTAGCTGGTGCCTAGGTGGCCTGTATTAAAATGACAAAAAAAATGGATATAGGATTCAAGTGCACCAATGAGTCCTTGTTTCTTCAAATTTGGATATAGAAATTATGAAGAGAGATGTACAGAAAAGATAGGGTTGCTGAGATGTGAATGTTGAGATGGATGTATCATGATACAATAAAGAATGAAATAAAAAAATATCAATATCCGAGATCAGATAGGCGGAGCTATGCCACAATGATGATAAAATAAGAGATATAAGTTGAGATGGTGCAAACTGTAAACATGTCAAAAGGTGAACAATTGATTATAGTGACAAGAGTTAAATCATAGTTGTAAGCAGTAGGAGACCAAAGAAAACTTAATTTAACAGAATAATGATTTTATTAATTTAAGTATTACATTTGATGTAGCTTTCCATATTACATTTGATGTAGCTTTCCATAGAGATAAGCTCTATGTAACTAATCCCAGATCATTGGGACATGATGATGGAAGGAAGCACAATTGGCTAAAAAGGATCACCATAGACTACAATTTTTTGCTTTTAAGTTATCTATAATCTGACTACAACTTGGGGCTTACTCTTGGTCATATTTATGGTAGTTTAGTTTTTAGGGGAAATTCCATTTACCACAGATTTTACATTTTTAACAAATGGCCCTCTAGAGTTTTTTTTAATTAAAATGAAAATTTTCTTAGTTTTTGTGATGGTACCTTACCAGGTTATATGGATGCCCTTTCTGTCTCTACTGCTGCAATGATTCAGTTATTTTTCATTTCAACTATACTTGTGGGACAAGTTGCATAGTTCAATCAATCTGACTAATGATACTGTTGTCTATTAACTTTTCATGTGCTAGTGTGCCCTACTACACTTAAAAGAATCTGTCGGCAGCATGGAATAACTCGTTGGCCTTCCCGGAAGATAAAGAAAGTAGACCACTCTTTAAAGAAACTGCAGGTTGTTATTGACTCAGTTCATGGAGCTGATAAAGCCATTCAACTAAGTTCCCTGTATAAAAATTTCACAACAGTACCCATCTCAGAGAAGAATTCATCAGGAGACTCTCAAGATAGAAACTCGTCAGGAGATTTTCCAGTATCCAAATCGATCCAACATGACTGTCCAAATACTAATCAGGACGTAGATGCTAGATCAAGTCATCACCATTCATCATCTTCTCACTCATCATGCAGTCAAACTTCGACTCCAAGTCTCTCATCTCCAGGTGGAGAACAGCACTGTATTCAGATTGCTAACCCTGGAATGAAGCAAGAAGAAAACCATGAGAAAATTAGTGGTATTCCTCAGGGAGCAAATAGGGAGATGGATTTGCATCTGTCATCTCAAAGCACATGGATTTATCCTAATGAATTTCAGAGTCACAAATCACTTGGAGAGCATTATTCTTCTTTGGAGCCTACTGGAAATCTTAAAAGCAATTGGATGATAGTAAAAGCCACATATGGTGAAGAGAAAGTTAGGATACGATTAGATCCTAGTTGGAACTTTGAAAAGTTGAGACATGAGATCTTGAAGAGGTTCAATATAGTTGTTGAAAATTCTGTGAATCTCCATTACGTCGATGATGAGTCGGAGTGGGTTTTACTAACATGTGATGCAGATCTTCAGGAGTGCATTCATATATATAGATTGTCAGATGTTCAAACAATAAAAATTTCTGTCCAAGAAATTGGTACTCATGGACCATAGCATCTCCATGTAACATCTGATGGAGTTCATCATTTGGAGGCCAATCTGCTTTCTTCCAGCTATGGAATTTTTCAATGATGGCCTGATCTTAGCAATGATCTGTGACCATGTATCTATCAGTGTGGATTGTTGGCCATGGACTCTCAAACACATGCAATGCTCCATGCTGAAATGCTAATGCTCATTGAGACCGTCCTGAATATGAAACAAAGTAGCACGCTGATACAAAAAGTGAATTGATCGCTTAAAAAGAATTTATGGAATTAACTATTCTTCTAACAACTTACAAGATAGATTCCTTATGCTCATTCTCAAGGGGAAAGACTTGTTAACAATGTATAAAGATCAAAGGCAAAATAAACTATAGATGCAATGGGTTTCACATTTATCATGCTTGCATCCCGATTAAAGATCCAATTGGTTGTTAGCATGAACTTTGACAGACAATTACAGAGATTGTTGGATTTTTAGTGTGCTCCATTGATTCAAGATCAACAAACTCCAGAGTCATGATGGTAAGCAGAAAAAATAACATCCTCAAAAAGGATCTGAACAGATGCTAATACTGGCTACTGGCAAGGTTACAGACTATGAACGAGTAATTCCAAATCAACAGTTATCCAAATTCAAACGCATTGGAGTATTGCTCAGTTTTGTGCAATAATTTATCTTGATGCAATGTTAATACTTTTGTTTAAGGTCCATAGTATTTACAATTCGATTAAGTTCCATGATTTCAGCGGCGTTGTCTATTTCCAAGGTTTTAGATATTTGATATTGACGGATAGATTTACTATGCAGTTTTGCCAACCAAAATCTGAGCTCTAGTTTGGTAGCTTGATGGAGACATGGAGTTTGAGAAATGTCCTCACAGAGGAAAAAGAAGCGATGAAAAGAAGCAGGTGAGCATCAGGAGGGCTACTGGAGCTCCGTCTCCTGTTTCTCACTGGAAGAGACAAGGGATCTGGAACCTTCAATAGAACGATCATTCACTCAATGGACTTCTCCTACTTGCACAATGCCATTGTCCCTGCTCTGATCAAAAGAGAAGTCAGTGTAAGATGGTTTGCTGATGGAAATGTTGATTGAAAATAGATTCAATCAACATCTAAAGACACCCGATAGATTTGTTTCTTTCATCATCACTATTACTTATTGGAGCTGAAACTTCCATGCACAATGGTGGCAAAAAAGGCGAATACACTCGTCTCAGCGCCCCCGGAAACTTCCATGCACAATGAGGCTTCAAGAGTTTGTTTTTCGTTTTAATTTAAAATCTTGTGAGGGTAGTGTTCAGATGGTTACAAGTCCAGGAGAGAAGAAGAAGCTCGTATTGCCGAAGCATGAGTGTGGTGCCTGAGATTCTGGTCTGGGCCAGTAAGATGGTCTTCCTTCGAGTGGCTTTCTCGTTTACTAAATTTGGATCTCTTTATCGTATCAGTGATGCGCAAAGTTAGCTGGTGATCGGAATAATGCCGATATTAACTCTGTGCTTTGGCTGGCTATGGGAGGTACACCTTTGTTATGGCTTTTCTTCTCCACTCCCTTTTTAGGATGTTGAAGAGTTATCAATGGGACTGTATAACTTTGTTGAGATTTTGATCCGTGAAACAGGCTTCGGAGACTGATGTTTAGCTATTTCTTTTTTAAGAAAACGAGATGAATTAATGGAAGGACTACGAATATGAATGGGTCGATGCAAGGATTCATTCATCCAACTGCATGTAAACAAATATAAATACATAAATCAAAATTCAGACACCTGTTTCATCCATCTTCATCATTTCATCCATTCATTGTAGTACAGGCAAAGACGTGTTTGACAACTGATGAGTTATTTCACCCCACATGAATGGCGACTTCGTCTTCATTCTAATGTCTAACACTTGGAACAAGAATTCTACCATGATATATACAACAAATGATATTTACAAGAATTGAAACTAATATTAATCAACAATAAGATTAGCTTTTCGTTCCATTCCGGATTCATTCAACCAGCGCAATCGACCCTACAATATTAAATTACCTACAAAAGCTTCAGAGATTCTAAAATTCACAATTTGAAACAGTTGGGAAACAAAGTCATTGTGCAGGTATCTGATGATATTGATAGCACTGCACGTAATCAATTCAGTATGAACTGATCTAAGTAAAACACATGAATAATTGGCAATAAGCCACCGAAATTAAGGAAACAAAACTGGCAGTGCCAGCATAAATATTTGAATTTTAAAAAGAAAAAAAAACATTGTAATAATAAATTATTTTAAAAAAGTTAAATCTGTGCTATTCTAGTGTAAAGAGAAACTACCTCACTCTATAGATAAAGAACTCAACATGCCTTGACTAGTGCCTATACATGAGATTGCAAACTGAAATATGTTGGTTCGAAATTTGTGTCCCTGCAACCTGTATACCCTGTTTCAATCGACTAGGACAAAATTACTCCAGATACACATCGTTACTATAAATATAAGCAATAGACACCTATGCAAAAAAAAAAAAAAAAAAATGGAACTACTTACCTAATGCACCAGGAACAGATAATGATGTGCTGCCATCTGAGAGGTAGAAAGTGTGTTTGCGGCAAATGTTCACATCTTACACTGCACCAAGCTCATCGTGATGCAGCAACAACAGCAGCATAAGTGGCAACATATACTCGAAAACACTCTTGGCTTAGAGTACCGCAACGTCTAGACTGTAACAAACAGGTGGACTCTGAAGCATGTAGTATTTGTCTTGCTACGACAATAAACTGAATAATGATTGAACAAATGTGAACTCGGGCGTTGGTATCAAATTATCTGTTCCATTTTCAAACTGTGACTGCCGAATAATAAAGAGATGACAAGAACATATTGGTACCTGCAGGCTTGGAGCATGGAAATTGTTCTCCAGATGTTTGCTCCCCATACTACCGCAAAGACAGCTTCTCAGAACTTGCCAGTCAAAATAATCATGAATGATTGGGCTTTCACCTCAGATCACTCAGAGCTGTTTGATGTATTTATGTCGTCACTCAACATCATTCCAGAACCATTCAGCCTAAGTTCACTCCATGATTCTGGGTTGCTTTTCAGAAACTCCAAAGCCCATTCAATACTCAAATGCATACCCCTACCACTGCAAACATATGAAATGGAGCTAACTCGTAGCTATGTCAAATGACTCGTTCACTTTTCCACCAAGCATCTGTTGTCATACACTATGCTGGCAAATTTGGATCCAGTACCAAGATGATTTCATTCCTTGCTTAGGAAGGGCATAGAATCCATTCGGAACACCTGTCATCATTCTTGGCTATCCATCCTTAAACAATTTACTGTATGGAATTTAATTTTTATCAAGTGTTCATTCCTAAGTTAGTGTCTGTGCTTCATAGCCAATGAGTCACTTCACTTGTCAGGCCTCCCCACAATTCACTTGTAAGGCCTGTTTATCCATGACATGAATTGCTTTGCCTTTTCAATATAAGGTAGAAGATCAGGCTTTCAGACTTTGTAAAATCTCAGGGAGGCCAACCAAATGAAAACTCAATAAAGTGATGCATAATCCTACGACCCTCTTGCATCCTCTCCAGCCAATCTTTGTTTCTCTTCTTCAGTTTGCTTGTTAAGAACCTGATATAATTTCATGGTATTAGCAGAAAAATTTTCCACAACTTCAAAGACATGTCCCAGACTTGACTGGAAACTTATGACAGTCGGCCCACGATCCTCATGTTCAATTGTTGGCATCTTGTTCTCGCTAGAAATTGTAAGTAATTTCTTTCTCTGTTTAAGCAGTTCTTGTTCTTCCATTTCAATTGACCTTAGTTTGCTATTCTTATCTTTATTTGTTAACTGCCTCTGCTGCTGCACAGCTTTGTGCTTTTTCCATATATTTAGGACATTATCGATAAATGACTGTGCTGCTTTAATAACTTCCATTTCAGATACCATATCTATACTGGAGGACCAGTAATTGCAGATAACGAATACAGGGGGTGCACCTAATCTCCCAGGAGAAAAAGGAACCTCTCCATCATCAGTAACCTCAGGCTCATAAGCTATACCTTTCCTTAACCATCCATTCAAAGCGTTGACATACATCTTTTGAGCGGTAACCCAAATAGAGAAATTGGCAATCCATTCAGCCATAACCAATTCTAAATGCTTTATTGTCTCCAAAGCATCAGGAGGCTTTCCTCCAGGCACAGCAGAGTCTAGGTTTTGTGCTTGGGATATTGCTTGATGCTGAATAAGATGGCATTCTGACATGACTCTCCACATTTCTTCAAAACTGCAAGGTTATTGTGACAATAAGAACACATTGCACCTTTAAGATGGATAAAAGTGAAACAGCATGAAATTGAATATTGAGACAATTCTGCAGTAAGATCTCACAATGCCACATACAAGCTGATATGCACCAACATTAAGATAGATTATATCAAACAGCTCAATGAAACAAATATAAATCTCATATTAGATTACCATGTGGATTATTTTCATATTATAAAATAATGGTGAAACAAGGTTTTGATAACTCATCTTTAGAAGCTTAACGGAAAAGATAAAAATCACGTACTACTTAGAATGTTATTTCTCTTCATCAAAATTTAAAAGGGCAAGAAAATAAAAGTTGATTCACATTCCTCGTAACATACACAAACCTACAGTGATATTGATGCTTTGCCCCTGATCAATCATAGAGGACATTAACTTCACAATTTGATAATAATTACTAATTTTAGGGAATCAATAAAGCTCTAGTTTACACACAATTGTGGCCTCAAATACTAATATCACATACTGAGATAATTTGTTCTTATCTCACCAAGATACAGCAAACGTCCTTTTCTCAGTATCATCAGAACATTAGAATTAAAAAAAAAATCATAAGGTAGTAGACATAGCAAATGTTTACCAGATTGAACAACCAATCAATTAATTAGATTAATTTCAAGAAAATGCAATAGAATTAAGTGTATCAAGGGAGAATCGAAAAAAAGCTATTAAATGAGCAACAAGAGAGTATAACATCCTCCAAACAAATGGCATAGCAAATATGATAACCAAGTGAATATAAGGAACTACTTTATATTTCTTTCTTTACAAATATAATGAACTCCAAGCAAATAATTCGTCAAAATTGAGAGTAAGTCCAAAAGTACCAATAGAATAATTGTTTGAAAAGACTCGATATTACTTCAAAATTTATTTATTTATAGATAAAAAGATCAAAAGGGCATAATGCAGAGACCCAAAGATGGTAACAGACCACAATAAGAAGCATAGGAAACCAAATAAAATTTTCTGCCTTTAAAAGAATGTACATCAAGGAATCACAAAAGTGGAAACAGTATGTTACTAAGAAATCACATAGATGGGTAGCCCCTCAATCCTCATTGTATAAGAAAAACTCTTATGACCATGAAGGGTCGTCCACAAGACATCAACACAAAAAAATATGCAACAATTCTTCCCAAGTAGCGATTATAATGACTTTCTACCCAGAGATATAAACTACATTAATTGGAAATAGTTAAACACATGGTTTAAAATCTCGAGCCGTATCAGAGTTTTAATTTATGACAAGAATAATACAATTTCGGTACTGTATTGTGCCATGTTAATATGATTTCAGTATTTTTCAATATAAATATATTAATTAAAAATAAAAAATTAATCTAAATATTTAAATAATTAAAAAATACAAAATAAAATAAAATAATTGTTTTAAAAAGAAAATACTAGATCGCTATGCCTCCATATGATAAATAAATAAAAATTTCATTATATATTTTCAGAATTAAAATAAATAAAAAAGTATATATTAAATTAATGGAATAGTTTTATTAGACTTTGATTAAGCCTATTTAAATTAACCTATTTAGATTATCCTATTTAAATTATCCATAGTTAAACATACAAATTCATATCACATTCAATTAAAGTAACTCAGCATGGCAACACTGTTTTATTTTTAACATAACTACATACTCAACAAGAGTATTTCAAAACAAAATAATATATATAAAAAGAGCGACAAATACATATTACATACCCATTGATAATTTCACAGACTCGTAACCAGAGTTCTCCATCCCTTAGCTGATTAATTTTATTTGAAATTGTGCCCGCAACCTGAATGGATATTCTTATCTTTGTAGATAACTTTCTGATGGAAGTTTCAACTGCCTCAAGCTTTTCAGCTTCTGCACCCCTTTCACTCAAGTACCTCAAGTCTTGACGTTTTCTTTCATATTGAACTCTCATCTCTTCTTCATCCTACATATAAGGTTAGCATAAAGTCATTTAAGCAAGACAAGCACATACCTTTCCAACTTGAGTATATGAAAATAGCCAAGGAACAATGACTCCTCAAACAGTTACACATAAAACTTCATCAAGACAACCATAATGAAAGCTTCAATGCAACATACATAATTGCCTTTTGCAATATTCACAAGGCGGATGCATTATGTATGTCGCATGCAGGAATCCTGCAGGAGGATTCCTGCAGTTCACATCTTCAAAAAGCTAGAATATCAGGGTTGGTCCAGATACATGTTCTAAGTATATTAAATATAGCTGAAACAATGTGAAGGTCAATAAACACATATAGGCTAGACTTTAAAAAAAAAAAAAGATGAATTTGACAAAAATGGCATCGTGATGGATTAGATCAAGGAACATGCCACCAAGTTTAAAGATAATTCCCATTTGGAACATAGCTCAGGTATTGCTATGACAAATAATTCCAAATCAAACAAAAAAAAAACCTGCAAGTTTAATATCAGAGGAGGTATGTAAAGTCAACTACGAATGGTCCCAACCAACCAGATATTGGTTGAAAACAATAAAGTAGAATAACTGGAACATTAAATTAATTAAACTTTTGAAAAAAGACCTGGAGAAGTAATCTGAAGGGGGAAAAAACCTCTCTGAGAAGTTTGGTCAATGGAAAAATTATAAGTCTTTAACTATTATTTAAGGAGATGATAAAAAGTATTTTTTATTTCCTATGATAGCCAAAGAATTATTGCTTTAGACTATCTAGAATCATTAGCTTCCCTGGTTTCACCTTTGATCTGCTTGTGGTCAGCCGGTTCCATATAAATATTAAAATCAAATGACATGACTACTAAACCTCAAAAATATGATCGCTGTACTAACCATGACTTCTGCAAGAAGCTTTTGTTCCCAACTGTAGAGTTTCTGCAATGTTGATGAAAGACTGTCATCTTCTTCATATGACAGATCTGCATTGGTCGAAGTTAGAGACAACCCGCATATCATCCTCCTGACAGAAACTGTTAAAAAACAACAACAATATTAATAATAATAATAATAATAATAAATAAAAGAAGCAAGGTCCACTCAAATTGCAAACTACGTGTCCACCTTTGTGAGAAGATTTTTTTTTCTGATATAGAGTTTTTCCGACTTCAAGCATCTTGGACGCCTGCTCAACCGATTGCGAAACCCTATCAAACTGAGTCTTTATCTCTTGTACGATCTCAGAATCATTCTGGTAATTTCGGGAAACTGTAAATCCTGCAGAGCGCCGCTCTGCAGGTTCAGCCACCACACTCTTCTCAATCATGTGAATCTCATGCTCCGAGCTGCTCCCTGCCTCCACTGGCTTAGCCTTTCGTTGGGAAGCATCATCAGCACTGTTTATCTCAACTTCTTTTGATCGCCTAGCAGTCTTGCCGGAGTACGTTGCATTCGCACCATTCGCAGAGGCTGATGTGGAAGCTGTGTACTTTGGATCGCCATATGCTTCCTTGACTACCTCCCGGTCTTCATCTTCTAGATCAGGGATCCCTTCCTCCTCTCTCAACTCCCTTGAGCTACGTCTAGGCGAGTATGGCGCAAAATAATTATCAAACGATTCAAATGGGTTCAAAAAGTCGAATGCTGAAGCCGTAGAAGTTGGAGGCGGTGGAGGCTCCCGGGAAGTAGGACTCCCACTTGCTGCCATGGCTGGTGGTGGAATGTTTGGAGGTGGCGAAGAGAAACCAAAGAACCCACCACTCATCCCATCCCCGTAGTTCATGTGTGATTGGTAAGAAGGATAGGAAGGGTAAAAGTTGGAATTTTGAGGAGGATATGGGTAGCCATAATAAGGGCCAGCCACGGAAGCTGGTTCATCGACGGAGCCAAAACGCACCGGCTCGGAATTTGGAGGCTGCTGCTCGTGGGTGACGGACGACTTCGGGCCCTTTTTCGCATAGTTAAGGTTGACGTAGGTTTTCCCAACGGCGGCAGAGTCATCCGCGGGCAGGTGGTGAAGCGGAGAACCTCCATCCGAGTGAAATGGAGAAATATCATCCGAGTCGGAATCGGAGGGGTGGAAATTGATGTGCGAACCAGAGTGAGATTGAGAGTGGCCGTGGACAGCGGCGAAGGGAAGGGACACAGCCGCTGCAGCGGCGGCGGCGGGGAGGGGTGAGGGCGTGAATGGCGGAACAGGATCACCTTTCCTCTGGGAAGGTAGTGGGAGGACGGGGGATGCCTGATGGGGCGGCCGGGTGCCGTATAGGAACTCATGGAGGGCGACAGCGACGGATTGGAGGGATCGAGCGTAGGCGGCGTGAGCGTCGGCGAGGTCGTATCGATAACGGATGGCCTCGGCAAGGAGCTGGGATCGCTGGCGGCAGAGAGACACCGCGGCCTCCTCCTGGAGCTTGGAGCCTCCGCAACCCATCCCGAGGCGAACACCCCAAAATCCACCAGCCAAGGCAATCCAACCAGCGGAAATCACATCAGCGGAGTCTCTCCGGAGGAGTAGCGGCCGTGTTCGGCAGCGATCGGAGAGATTAGGGTTGTGCGATCGAAGAAGGACAAAGATTCCGCCGTAGAAGAAGAGCGAATCATGACATCGTCGACCGCGTCGTAAAAGCGAATTGCTATTTGGCTTTTTTTGATGGCGGTAGGAATTGCGTAAAGATGAGAACAAAACAAACACACACACAAAATAACGAATGTAATTATTCGGTACGGGCCTAATAAAAATATTCCCTTTGTGCCACGTCATCTTGACGCCTCTCGCGCAGCCATTTTTCCATTTTAAAGTTTTGCAATGCCTAGCCGCCAGCTAGACACTATTCCGATTCGAAATCGATAGATAGCTCCATGGTTCCTAACCAATAATTTGTGGAATGTCGAATTATAATTTATCATCTTGAAAATATATATCAATAAAAAATAAATCATTAATATTAGACATATATATTTAAATACATCAATACTTATATATTAAAATTAATATTATCTTATGATATTAAAACAAGTTTTGAAAGTTAATTTATATTCTTTTAAGAGTAAGAATAATACTTAAGAGATGTTATAATAATATGTGTTTCATCAAAAATTCTCCGTAGATGTTTAATTGAGAGTTATCTTAATAAACTCGGTAGATTATCAATAAAAATCTTTTTTGATTTAAGTAATCAGTGATTCCTAGTAATGAGCAACTCTCACCATGTCAGTAATTTAAAAATATATTTTGAAATCAGAAAAACTTATAAGCGTGGGTTTTTTTTTCTATTCTCGGGTTAATAATTTTTTCTCTCTAAACTTACTCTCAACAAACCGAGCATCTCCTGCGGCCTTCGCGTAAGGTTTGGGTCCCTACGTGGTTGTTCAACTCCCCCGCCTTCGTAGAGGAGATCGGATCCTCTATCCTCGTGTCCCATTCAATTTTTTTTTAAAATTTTTTTAAGCTTCTTATTGTGCCAATGAAATTTTGCCCTTAGGATTTAAGGGTTGAGTTATAATATTAAGCACAGAAAAATTTTAAATTGAAAAAAAAACATATGAAAAATGATACCTTAAGGACCTTATGCGCCGTATACTCCGTGCACATCCAAAAAAAATGATTTGAAAATTTATGTGTGCTTAATACTATAACTCAACCCTTGAACACTAAAAGCAAAATCTCATTGGCACACAATCGAAAACTTTAAAAAAATTCAAAAAAAAACTGAATGGGACTCGGGGACAGGGTTTTTTTTGGGGGGCAGAGGATCCCTGTTGCGTCGATTGAGGAGGAGCATGGCTTTGCGCCTACCAGTGGCCTTGCAACTCGGAGTTCTTCACATGGGTTGTCTCAATGCTTGGACGATACAAGGAATGACTTTAGCGTTTTCGACCTCGACTCCCTCCTCGGTCTCTTTGATGATATCAACCGTGATGGTGCCTCCTTGGGATTCTGCCTCTTGACAAGTACTTTGGCCACAACCCCCGCATCCATTGTCATCCCCCTCGTTGAACAAGCGATTTATTATGTATTTTTGGCAACAAGCCTGAATATCGACTTGAAGAGGACCCATCGCCAACTCACCAACTAGGGAAGAAGCTAACAACTAATTACTGTGCGACGTGATCTCTATCCTGTCCCTTGGAAGACTTCTTGTAGCTTTGCCCGTGTCATATGGGGTCCAGAGGTGGCAGAGGTATAAGCGGGTGAGGCGAAGAGAGACGATTGAAGGAGGTACGTCTGTCAAAGTAAGATTTTTAGAGGTAGGGTGACTACCAAATTAGGGTTTTCGATTGATTTTCATGTTCCGATGAATGTTTTCCAATTCATTCATTGGATTATGAACACCGAATTTCTTGCTTTCAGATTGATTTTTGCCATTGTCATCGCTTGTTGTGTCTCCTTTGAAATTCTAATGTCTTGAAATAGATTCTGAGGGCAGTTTGCATTTAGACACTAATGTTATCGAGGGAAAAATTGGCATGTCCAAGAAGAGGGTGTACGCTTCCTCTTCCTCGAGGAAGAAGCAAGGGTAAATTAGTAAAATATTAAATTAGATTGTTGCATTAACTAAGTTGAATTAAACAATATTATATTATGTTTTATTCTACATAACTAAGGTTATACATAATAACTTGAACCAAACACACCCTATAAGTTAATAACCTTTTTTGAATGTCCTTGGACAATGATCTAGCGATAAGGTGTTTGACAGATTAATCAAGCATTCATGGTTTGATTCTTAGCTATGACACATTGTAGTTCATTTTCCTCTAATTGGATGAAAAACCTGGGGCGTTGGTTGTTGGCCAAAGAGTCGTGTGCTCTTTCGGAGAGCTGTGTACACTTCCCGTTTTACCCTGATTGTCAGTGGGAGCTTTCCATGAGGCTGAGCCGGTCACCTTTAAGACTTAGCCGGTGTAAAAAATTGGATACTTGTATTATCAAAAGTAATAATAAAAAAATAGGAGTTATAGATCCAATAACAAATCACACTCGTACAAGTTTGCCAATAATCACCATTAATATCATACCATAAAAACCTTTATTATTTAATTTATTAAATTCTTCGATTAAATTTTTTTCATACCTTCTTATTTTTTAAATTTTACAAGTGTAGTTCGAAGTATTGGTGCAATTGACCACTAGTCAAAATTGACCAAACTCAAGTTGACTTGAGTTAAGATTTCGATATTTGATCAATATGTTAGTTCATCAAGTGTCAAGTAGGTCAAAATTGACCGAATACTTGACAGTCGATTAATAGGTTAAGTTAGTTGATCGAAAAGTCAAGTTGGACAAGATTGACCAGATACTTGATAAAATATAAAAAGTCCAAATGCGTCACGGTCGATCGGAAACATGACGATTAGAAGTCCAATATGGAGTTGACATGAGATGAAAAGTCCAAGTGGATCATGGCTGGCCAGATACATAGTGATCAAAAATCCAACAGACAGTTGGCAAGAGAAAAGTCCAAGTGGATCATGGTTAACCAAACACTTAGCAGTCAAAAGTCAAACAGTGAGTTGGCATGAGACGTGAAGTCCCGATAGGTCAAGCTTCATCATATGCCAGGCAACAATGAAGTCCCAACAGGTTAGATTTATCGGATGCTAAGTAACGAGCCAACGAGGAAATCCCGGTAGGTTAAGGTTGACCAGATGCTAGGTAATGGGAAGTCTCGATATGTCAAGATTGACCGAATGTCAAGCAAAGAAAGTCCTGATAGGTTGATGTTAACTAAATATCAGACAAGATAGGAATTCGACTTTAATAAGCCTGAAACAGGAATATTAATCGATTGATAGTCCCGACTAAGTAAACTTCCAAAAGTCATAACTTTTGACTCAAATATCAAAATGAGTCAATTTTTAGTGTGAAACGAAGCTCGTTCAGATATCTGTATTTCTTACTCAATATTAGTCAACTGATGGATTTAGGAACCGAACAGTAGCAAGTTGATTCGATTATTTGACTCAACTGATTACATCATCGACTGATGGTTGATATCAATTGACTGATGACTTCATAAATTAAACAGAAGCAAGTCAATTTGATTGTTCGACTTGACTGATGATATCAATCGACTAATGATTGATTCAGTCGATTAATGTCGATCAGAAATCGAAAAGAAGCAAGTCTATTTGACTGTTCAACTCGACTGATAATATCAATCGATTGATGGTTGATATTAGTCGATTAATGTCTATCAAAAAATCAAACAAAAACAAGTCAATTCAACTGTTCAACTCGACTGATGGTTGATATTATGGGTGGAATTGGGTCAGGAGCCATCCCATAACCATCTTACCATATCCCCGTCCCGATAAAAATTGGAAATCTCTTTTCTCCTGATCTCGTACCCGACAAGTGTCGAACCTCAAATGTTCAATATCCTAAATGTTCAAATCCCGTCGGATAGGATGATGATATTCCAAAAATATTTTTTAAAATTTCTTAACACCTACCATTTGACATTCAATAACCAAATAAAGAACCTAACTTCACCGCATTATAAGGATTCTTCTTGTCTTTCTTCATATGCCCATCAATGTCATTATTCTCATGTGTTCTGCTATGGACAGGAACTTCAGTTTTGCAATAATTACAAACAGTAACAATAGCAATGATCTCATTTTTGTTATTTCTCCTTATAATTTTCTTGGCGTGTGACCATACATCTGATACTTTTTTCCTTTTGCCTTCAATATTTACTACTTCCTCATGAATGATTGGTATTTTGGATGGAGATAATGTTTGAGGTTGAGTGGTAGAAGGAGAGCTACCACTTTCGCTAGATGCATCCATTTGCACCTAATTAATAATAAATGAAAAATATCAGAGTGGAGGGGCCAATCAAAGTTGAAGTTGGAGGATGGTGGGGGTTCAATCGGAGTGGCCACTAGGCTCTTATCGACAACGGATTCTCTTCTTCACACCAAGTTTAAAAACCTTTCATATAATTGAGAAAAATAATGGAGAGTGGTTGTTGAACGAGATGTGTTGAACCCTAGTTTTCTATATATTTTTTAAAAGATCTAATTAAAAAATATTAGTAATATATTCAAGTTGGGTTGGGAATCCAATCAGGTAGAGTTTGTGTTCCTGATCCTTTTTCCGATTTTGATCGAGTCGGGAAAAATCTCGATCACTCGGGTTGGAAAAAATTCAGGTCTCGAAAATTTTAGGGCGAGAACGGGTTGGGAGTCTAGAAGAGTCGGGAATTTTGTTATTTTTGCCAGCCCTAGTTGATATTAGTCGACTGATGTTCAAATAATCGAAAAAAACAGACTAATTTCCAAAAATTTAGAGGTCGTTCAATGGTCAGAGACTAGATCAATTAACTGATGGGTAAGATCAGTTGATTGATAGGTGGAAATCAACCCCGACCTAAAGGCTTTAAAAGGGGGGTTTCAAGGAGATTTTAAGAGCCGATTCTTAGAGATTCTGAAGTGAAGTACTAGTACATTTCCTGATCAACAAGAGACATTTTCAAGCAATCAATAGCAATTAAAAGTGAGATTCATGTAAAGTTGTTTACATTCTTGTATTTGCTTGTATATCTTATATTGTTGTTGCATTATGACATTCTTGTAAAAGCAAGCTTATAAGAGGTTCCTTCGCCTCCGAAAGGTTTTCAAAAAAGAGAAAGTTGAAGGGAGATCACTAGGAGCAGGTCTTGGATTAATCACCTAAGAGGCGGATAACAAGTAAATTCTAGAGTTGTGCATGTGACATTGGTTTTGGATTCAAGTTTCCACTGCGTATTCAAACAATGAACATGAGATCAAGATGAAAAGCAATCAGAACTATTCACCCCTCCCTCCCCTTTAACTCGCATGGTTCCTAACACGAAGATCATGTTTAGCACGAGTTAAATGATTCTTGACAAAATATTCAAATTAAATGTGTATTTAAATCCAAAATTAAAAGAAATATGTGCTTCTGAAAAGAATCTAATTAATAATTATCTAATTTATAATCAGAATATTTAAGTAAATTTGAACTGGTGTTTGCATTAGTCGAGAAAAATTTAGATGATTGCATTTGAGAATGCTCGATTTAAATTTTGTCAGGTGCTTTTTTGACATGTCATTTCAATAACTCATAGCTGCCACTCAATTGGACTTTGAAGAATACTTTGCAATATTTATATTTTACACATAATCCTTTGAATGGAAGAATGAGATTTCTAAAATATTTAATAAAAACAGACGATTTTAAAAATGAAGTATCCCCAAACTTCAGAAGTACCATTAGTTCCTTATGTCTGATGTCAAAACTTACTTTAGTTCATGATTAGTAAATTAAATATCATCTATATTCGAATTGGCTATTTTTTTAACTCTTTTAAGACCGGATGATGAGGCTTCTTCAATATGGAAAGCTCTTTTTATTAATCATATTATTAAAAAGACACCTCTCTTTTGAAATTTTAAAAAGATACCTCTTCCGGTAGTTTACAGTTATTTTTTTTTCTTGTTCATCAGCAATGTAACTTAATAGTTTGATAATTCAATTTGGTGACTCATTAGCCCTAAAATCATACTATTTAGTGCAAAATCATTTTAAGAGTATTTGAATATTAGATTATAGATAAAATGTTGTTTTAATAATTTTTAAAAGAGAAATATTCTTTCAATGACATAGATAAAATTTTTGTATTGCATTGAGCTAAGTAGCTAAGTAGGACATGAATAATAATGGGCAAGAATTAAAAAATCCTCCCTTATTCTTATGATTATTAAAAGATCATTATATATATATATATATATATATATATATATATATATATATATATATATATATATATATATATATATCAATTTAAAAATATTTTTATTTTATTGTAGAAGTTATGATGATAACTATTAGAACATGGACAGAAATTAATATAATTTGATTAAAATTACTAAAATTATTTATTAAATTAATTAAAGTTACTCGAGCTCAATTAAAAATCATTCTAATTCCATAGAAAATATTTTAATATTCTTATAGCAACTGTTGTGCTGCTGTATAATTTGATAAAGTTCACTACTATATATTATAGTAATTATGGTTATAGTGTTAGAATAAGTGTATTTATTCAATGAAAATCTCTCTTTTGATATTTTTAAAACCTTTTGATGATAATAAAAATAAGGATGCCCTTTTATTTTTTTATCCACCATAAATATTAAATCATAACAAAAAATGAGAAAATTATTAAAGTTATCCTCGATTATAAAAAAAATGACCCATGGAATTTGGTGCAATGTTAAACAACTCAAAGAAATAATAAGAGTATCTGAATTTAAATTCTAAATGAAAGAAATATTCTCAAAGTTAATTTCGTGGGTATAAATTGTATTCTAAATTTATTTGATAGACGACTTAAGAGATCTATCTATCTCTAAAATTAATTGGACAAAATCGGAACATCTAAATTATCAAAAACAAATATATTTTAAGAGTTAAATATATTTTAAAATTTTTAAATAATTTTTAAAATTTAAATTTTATGATAATTTTTATACTTTAAATGTTTTACAACTAACTCAAATATATGTCATATGTGATATAATCCACAATTAAATTATAATCGATTTGACTTATACATCAAGCCACTTATGCCTATCCCAACTTATTAATCAAATCAAACATAATTACTCTGGTGGTTTGTGGCATAGCTAGGGGTGTAAACGAATCGAATCGAGCCGAATATGTTGAAAAACTTAAGGCTCGAATTCGGCTCGAAATAGGTATATTCGAGTTCGAGCTCGATTCTAAGCTCGAAAAAATTAAAATGTTTGGTTCGAGTTCGGTTCGAATTAGGATTCGGGTTCGAGTTCGGCTCGAAATATTCGAACATGTTCGCGAACTATTCGAATTATTACTCGAAAATAAGTTCGAAAGGCTCGAAATTTATTTATTTAATATATATTTAACTTGTATTAATAAATATTAAGGCTCGTGAGCGGCTCGAACAATATAATTTGGATTCGAGTTCGGCTCGAAAAAAAGTTCGAACATGTTCGAGTTCGGCTTGAATTCGATAAATTCGAATACGAATTGAATATTTTTCGAGCCGGCTCGAAAAGCTCGTGAGCCGGCTCGATTCGTTTGCAACCCTAGGCATAGCCACAATTTTAATTCAAAAAGAGACAATTTTTAAAAATTTATGTAGATCAATTCTTATCCTTCAAAATCTAAATTTCAAATTTAAATAGTTAAAAATGAACTTAAATTTAAAATTTTTTATTTTAACCTTTGATTTTATTTGAAATAACGATTAGTCATTCATATTATACTCAAGGATGTTTTTTCTTAGTCCAAGATCACTAAAATATCCATTCAAGTCGACATCAAGAAATAGTAGAAAAGACGAGGAGGAGGAAGTGATAGAGGGGGAGATGTCATTTGGAAGTAAATTCATCACGTATTTTTTTAAAAAATACTTTAATATTATTATTTTCACTTAATTTATCATTAGTAGAATATTTTAAAAATATAATCACCTAATTTCATTATTATCTTTTTCTAATAATTCAAAAAAACAACAAACAAAATAGATAGCAAACAACTAACTAGCAAACAAAAGCATTAATATATATATAAAAATTA
Source organism: Zingiber officinale (assembly GCF_018446385.1). Taxonomy (NCBI): domain Eukaryota; kingdom Viridiplantae; phylum Streptophyta; class Magnoliopsida; order Zingiberales; family Zingiberaceae; genus Zingiber; species Zingiber officinale. Next base: position 141,361,889 of record NC_055994.1, read on the forward strand.
ACACTATATATTTTTTAACACTTAAATTCGTAATCAAAATAGATCGAGCAAGAAAATTTCACCTCAATCAAAAAGTGTCTGTTGTGGAACCTCGACAAAGTGACGACAACAGTGTTAGCAGCAAACCACGACAACGCTAGTAACAATAGCATGCTGCAATAACGATGTTGATAACAGTGGTAGCCACTTACGGCTGGGAATTTTAAAGATAATATTAAGGGGGCGTTTGGTTTAAGTTATCATGTATAATTTTAGTTATGTGATTACCAGGTAATCACATAACTTATGGGGAATAAAACATAACCAAATATTGTTTGGTTCAATCTAAGTAATGCAATAAAAATTTGTTTGTTTGAAGGTTTTAATGAATAACCTAGTTTAATATTTTACTATATTACCCTCAGTTACAAAACTAATTATATTTAACTCTACGTTTTTTTTGTTTTTTTTTTTCACATTTTTCTTTATTTATATATATATATATATATATATATTTATTTATTTATTTATTTTGTTTGTTTTTTTGATGTTTTTATTTTTTTTCATTTTTTTATTTTAAAGTTTTTTCCCTTTCTTTATTTTTTTATTTTTTTTCCTTTCTTTATTTTTTATTTATTTTTTTTAATGTTTTTTTTACATTTTTTTAAAAATTTTTTAAAGTTTTTTAAATTTTTTAATGTTGTTTTAATTTTTTATGTGTTTTTACATTTTTTTTATTTTTTATGTTTTTAATGTTTTTTAATTATTTTTTTACTCTTTAATTTTTTTAAAAAATTTTATGTTTTTTATTTTTTATGGGTTTTTATTTTTTTTCTCATTTTTTATGGGTTTTCTATTTTTTTTAATGTTTTCCTATTTTTTAAGTTTTTTTACAATTTTTAATTTTTAAAATTATTTTTATGGGTTTTTATTTTTTATATTTTTCTATTTTTTCTTTATGCTTTTCTTTTTTGTCATATTTTTCTCTTATCCGAGGGTATTTTGGGTAAAAAAAATTTGTTAACCCGGAATCAAGAAAATCTCAATTTTCTAAGGTTTTCCGATTTCTGATTGCATGTCTCTTTTGCTGACGTATAGGGCATGGAACATTACTCGAAAATCATCAATTACCTAAATCAAAAAAGATTTTTATTGATAGTCTTGAATGGATAACTAAAGTTATCCAGAATAACTTTCAATCAAACGCATCCTAAGATTATGAAAAATATAAAAAAGGGATTAGATGAGTAGAAGAAAATATGGTGAAATAGGAAAAAGAAAATATGTGATAGAAGAAAAATCAAATGGGAGAAAAGGAAACAATTAAGGAGAGAAAAATCAAAACAGATTTTTAGTTGGACCTGTTTCTTTTTTGAAAAAAAGTCAAAAAGTTTATTTAATTTATTATAATGATTGATTGATTGACTGACTGACTACATGCAAATTTCATCCGAATAATGCTAAGACGTACACTTTCTTGATACTAGTAAATTTGAAGCATAAGAGCATCTACATCAATATCCTCATCCAAAATTTAAAATTTAAGGTAAAAAAATTACTTTATTAAATTTAGATATTCATTTATTACTACATAATACATCAGCTTCCCTATAATTTACCATATATTTATTTTTTTATTAATTTTTCTCTTTCCTCCATATTCTTTATTATTAGATGGAGGAGAGATGAAGGAGAGAAGAAATTTTTTATTATTAGAGGGAGGAGAGAGAAATAGTATTTTAATGTTTAGGGAATGGAATGCATATTTAGGGAATGCATATTTAGGGAATGGGTAGGGTAGCTGATGCGGATGTTTTTTTAATGCAAAATGTAAAATTTAAGGTAAAAGTTAAGTTTAGAGTAATTGATGTGGATGCTCTAACTCATGGATATTTAAAATTCAACTAATATTTATCCATATTATAAGATCAGAATTTTGACTATATCCGTGGGACTATATCATTATGCTTATGTTTAGACTACATGTGGCTAACCCAATTTACATGGCTAGTGGTAACTATATTTAAAAGATGAAAATAGTAAATAAAAAAAATAGTAGATGAATTTTCAAGTTATTGACTCAATAAAATTGACGGTTTGGCTTTTTAGTCAACGCGTGCGTCCCTGTTCTAGAAGAAATTATCAAATTAGTAGCATTTTAAAAAATAGAATTAAAATGGAAGGAAGTAAAAGGTGGTCGTTGCATGCCTTCGTATTATTCTTAGTCAACGTTCGCATGCACGAACGCGTCCAATTTCGGTAACAATAATTAATTTATTTGCCTGAATCTGGCTGACTCACTCCTTACTCTCCTTAGGTCGTATTCGGCTCGGTCGTTGTCATCCAACTTGGCCTTTTTAATTGCTATGACTTATTTTGTTGAAAAAATGAATACAAAAAATTAATTTTGCTTTGAATGAGGAAATAGTCCTTTAAATGAATACCTAATATTAATTAATTTATAATAATAATAATAATTGGGCATGATCTGTTCACAGGCTACAACCCATAATTCCTAGGGCCCAACAACCCTAGAGTTTAGGATGTCGATCCTTTATAAGCATTAAAGTCGATGGTGGTATGGACATTAATTTAACCTTAATCTTACTCTATTACTTTCATTACTATTCTATTTGCAACCATAGCATTAAGTGTAGTGATCACTTAAGCATCAAAGGGGTTTTGTTGGACAACTCCTTTGTCCTTAGATTATCTCCAACCATAAAATCCATTTTGATGCATTTTTAACACTAATTTAGTGTTGTTTCTCCTTTGTCCTTAGATCATCTCCAACCATAAAATCCATTTTGATGCATTTTTAACACTACTTTAGTATTGTTTCTGCATCAAATATTTTTTTCAACTCCAATCAATACACATCGTTTCCTACGTAAAAAAGAATATTCCTTATAATATTCTATTTTCTATCTTATAATTTATTATTCAACATACACATTAATTTGTTAAATATATTTATTCTGATAATAATAATAATTATTAAATTAATAATTTTATGGTACATAATAATTAATTTTTATGATATTATGTTTTTAGTTATAAGAAAATAAAAATTAATATTTTTCTTTTTAATTTTAGTGGAAATAATTTAGTAGTCATACTAATATTTAAAGATAATACATAACCATAAACAATTAAGATAAAATATTTTAAATATCTTCACAAAACAAATAACACTTGAAAATACATCATTATGAACTTTAATTAGACTTACAAATATTTTAAATATTACTTATTTAAGTTAATAACTAATATAAAATTATAATATATAAAATTTATATAATAAATTAAATTATATTAATTTATAATATTTAAGAATATTATAAATATAAATTTAATATTATAATATATTACATTAAAGAAAGTAGTTTTCTAAATTTAAAAATAGAAAATAAAGGGGGAAAAAAAAAGAAAATCGGCACTTGTACTATTTTGGTGCAAGTTAACAATGCACTTAAGGGACACGGTTTACTTGCACCAAAATGGTGCAAGTTTAGGGAACACGGTTAAAGTGCATTTGATGTCCCTTTTATGCTAAAATGATGTAAAAGGGATACAGTTGGAGTTGCTCTTAGCATGTGTTGCCTTGCACAAGACTGTCTTCATACTAGACTAGGACGGTTTCTTTAAGCATCTAGCGCGTGGAGATGGATTTAAAATGCATCATTTTGATATCACAAAAATTTGTTTTGATTGAGCGAGAGGCATTGAGGATAGTGAATACTTAGAGAAATAATTTGGAAGAGGCTACCTTTGGATGGCCAACCTCGCTTAACAATTTGAAAATAGAGGCGTGGCCTATGGTACATCCAACCTAACTTATCACTGCAACCGATGAGGAAGTGGATATGACACAAAATCCTCTTCTTTATGAGGCCCAGGCAGAGGAGTAGAACCCGAACTGAACTCCAAAAATTCATATCCCAAAGTTCTCAAGAGTGTCCTGTAGTAATCTGATTACGTAAACATAGTAATCTATTTGCATCAAAATAGTAAGCATGTAATAAACTTATAAATGAAAAGAGTAAAGTTAAGAAATCGTGTATCTCTGGTTGAAGCGCCGACGTACCGACTGTCTTTAGAGAATTTATTGCCGCCCACAGTGCAGAGGCTATCCGGCAAAATTCTCCCAAGATCTGACAACCACACGCGTCGTCCGTAGGTGCACTTCAAAATGAACGCCGCACTCGGACTCAACCTCAGATAACAGAACCAAGCCTCAGAACAGGAGAAGAGAGGGAAGAAAGCAGAATGCTCTGTTTTCTGGAGTGAGTTGAGAAGGAACAGAGGAAGTGTATTTATATACTCCGAAGCAGTGCATGCACTAAAGCGTACGTCGCTTCTCTTCCTCTCGCGGACAGGTGTGTCGCGTTGCTTCCTCACGCGGACAGAACCAAACCCAACTACGCGCGGGTCAGAACCTAGAACTAGACCAAACCGGAGACCGCCTGCAAGCGCGAGGCCCACGAGCTGGGGATTTGCACCCCCCCTGCGCAATGATCGCGTACGTCGCGCCCGGTTTATGGATTTCTGGCTCGAACCCTCCGAAGTCACCTGATTTGGGCTCGACCCGCGCATGCGTGTAGGCCCCCCTTAACTTTGCTAAGCAAGGATGGAAGGACTCCATATATAAGGCTTTCCAACCTTCTTTGCTTAGCAATGTGGGACTAAATGCATACACACATGCATTGCCAAAACAACAACTAAACCAAAAAATAGTTTGAATTAAAATACCAAACTCAACAATCCCCCACTAATTCAAATTATTTTGGTTGGAAACAAAGATATGTTCTGAGGGTTGGTTGCAATGAGCTTTTAGTGAAAATACCTTCCGGTTTGAATTTTCACCTAAGTACACCAATCTTATTCACATAGGTTTGAAGTGAACTCACTCTTGAACTTAAACCTTTTATATGTGAAAATCAATTGGTAACAACTCATCACGGGCGACGGTTGAATCCTTCTGGGTTGGTGCATTACGACCATGCCATCGAATCTTGTTTCATAATGCTAAAGAGAGTTGCCTATACCTCCCACACTGCGGCCACACAGTTACACTTACATAGGTGAGTTCTCCAAGGATGTACTGCAAGCATCCTGTCATTAAGACCTTGAACTCATTAAGAGCTCCTAAGCTCATCCTTACTAGCAGTCAAGCATCTATCCAGGAAAGAGACTATGAGATTACATCTCAATAAATTTGATGCTTACGGTTCACCTTTATAACTTGTTTGTACCATATTGAACCTACTTCTTGGGATCTCCAATCAGATAGGTTGGGTTGCCATTATAGATGAAACCAAGATAGGCCTCAGTCCCATTCCCTTACTGGATCTCTTGATTCTCTCAGAATCAAGTCCTTTAGTGAGTGGATCAGCGATATTATCTTTTGAACTTACAAAGTCCAATGACACCACTCCAAGAGACACTAACTCACGAATAGACTTTAATCTTATTCGTACATGTCTCTTCTGTTTCTGGTTATACTTGGAGCTTCTAATCTGAGCTATTGTTGTTTGATTATCACAGTATACTGAAATAGAAGGTATTGACTTTATCATCAAGGGAATTTCAGAAAGAAGACTCTTAAGCCAATCAGCTTCAGTTACTGTGGTATCCAAAGCACACAATTATACCTCAGATGTAGAATGGGTTATAATCGTTTGTTTAATAGACCTCCAAGCAACTGCACCGCCTCCAAGTGTAAAGACATAACCGGTAACGCCTTTACACTCAGCAGTGTCAGCTATCCAACTAGCATCACTATATCCCTCCAGGACTGCAGGGAATCTCTCATACCACAAGCCCAAGGATATAGTGCCTTTTAGGTATCTGAGTACTCTGTCTAATGCATCCCAATGCGTTCTGTCCGGACAGCTGGTAAACCTGCTCAATTTCGTTATAACAAAATAAATATTAGGTCTAGAACAATTTGCTAAATACATTAGACTACCTATTATTTGTGAGTATCTTAATTGAGACACTGTCACACCACTCTTATTCTTGTGGAGAGTTTTTGAAGGATCATAAGGTGTGACGACAGATTTAACTTGGCTATAGCCATATTTCTCTAATACTCTCTCAACATAGAGTGATTGAGAAATTGTTATTCCATCAGTTGAACGAGTCAACTTCAGCCCTAAAATCATGTCAGCACAACTCATATCCTTCATATCAAACTTACCACTTAAGAGGGTCTTAGTCTCATTAATAATAGAAAGGTTAGAACAAAAAAGTAGAATATCATCTACATATAAACATAAGATAATACAATTATCACCTTTTATTTTAGCATACACACATTTATCAGAGTCATTCATTTCAAAGCCAAACGATAGCATAGCTCTATCAAATTTTTCGTGCCACTGCTTTGGGGCTTGCTTCAAACCATAAAGAGATTTGACTAACCTACAGACTTTATTCTCATTTCCAGAGACTACATGTCCCTCAGGCTGATCCATATATATCTTTTCTTCAAGATCTCCATTTAGGAATGCCGTTTTGACATCCATTTGATGGACCTCAAGATGATATATGGATGTCAATGCTATTAACACTCGGATTGTAGTAATTCTGGTAACAGGAGAATAAGTGTCAAAATAGTCAATCCCTTCTTTCTGTTTGAATCCCTTAGCAACTAGGCGGGCTTTGAATTTATCTACTGACCCATCAGGTTTTAGTTTTTTCTTAAACACCCATTTACATCCTATAGTGGTACACCCAGGAGGTAAATCTACCAACTCCCAAGTGGCATTAGAGATAATAGAGTCCATTTCACTTTTAATGACCTCTTTCCAGTGTTTAGCTTCAGGAGAAGCCATAGCATCTCTATATGTCACAGGGTCACCTTCTATATTATAAGTGATAAAGTCCTGGCCTAAACCCGTAGACACACGTTGCCTCTTGCATGCTCCTTCTCAGTTCTGTATGCTCACTAGATTCATCTAGTCTAGAGTGACTTGAGGAAGGTGTACATTCTACGGATAATGGGGCCTCTACGGAAGCAGGCATATCTCTAGCAGGAATACTAGATATAGACTGAGGTGTTCTCATTTTCATAGGAAATATATTCTCAAAAAATGTAGCATCACGAAGTTGTACAATAGTATTTGCATCTATTCCAGAAATTTCAAATGTAATAATCAGAAACCTATATGCAATACTATTTTGAGCATAACCCAAGAAGATACCATCTACGGTCTTTGGACCAAGTTTTTTCCTTCTGTGTTCAGGTACTAGTACCTTTGCAAGGCACCCCCACACTTTAAAGTATTTCAAACTTGTCCTCCGGCCTTTCCAAAGCTCATATGGGCTTTTATCCCTAGACCTCATGGGAACTCTATTTAACACATGACATGCAGTGTATAGAGCTTCCCCCCACATGAAGTTGGGTAACCCAGAACTGCCTAACATGGAATTAATCATATCTTCAAGGGTTCGATTTTTTCGTTCTGCTATACCGTTGGATTGAGGACTATATGGAGCAGTTACCTAGTGAATTATACCTGCACCTTGACAAAATTTTTAAAACAGGTTCGAGGTAAACTCTCCACCTCTATCAGACCTTAACCTCTTAATAGATTTATTTGTTTGATTCTCAGCTTCAGATTTAAAAATCATAAATTTATCTAAAGCTTCATCCTTAGTTTTTAGCAAATAAACATAACAATAACGAGAGTGATCATCAATGAAGGTAATGAAATACAGTTTATGGTCTCTCGTTATTACACCGTTAAACTCACAACAGTTAGTATGAATCAATTTTAAAATATCAGAATTTCTATCAACTAATTTAAAAGGTTTACGGGGTTGTTTATATTGCACACAAACTTCACATTTTATTTATCATTTATAGCATGCTTAGGAATCATGTCTAGATTCATCATCCTTTTTACGGTATTAAAATTGACATGTTCTGATTTGTCATGCCATATATCATAAGACTCAATGTTATATGAACAACCAATATCAGTAGATTTATTTAAGGTAGTATTTTCTACATTGAGTTTAAATAAACTTTCATTAAGGTAACCTTTTCCAATAAAAGTTCCTAAATATAATATGACCCGCTAATCAACTCAAAGGTAACCTTTCCCAACTTTATTACATTTAAAGTTCAACTCATAACCAGCGCGGACTAACTTTGACCCGCTAATCAAATTCCGACGGACCGCTGGAACATGATGCACCTCATGTAGTGACAGGACTTTTCCAGAGGTGAACCTCAGGTCAACTTGTCCTATCCCAAATACCCTGGCTGCAGAATGGTTCCCCATGGTCACAGAAGTGCCTTCAATTATCTAATAAGTAAGGAAGGCAGAGCGATCAGCACAACAATGCACATTAGCACCTGTATCAACTAACCATTCATTGGGTTGATAGATCAAGTTTAGTTCGGGTTTGAAGGTAACAAACCTATCGCTGGTGCCGTCACTAGCAGTCACAACATTTCCTTGTGCCTTGGTGTTGGACATATTGCTCTGGTTCTTCTTCTTGGGGGCAGAATTTGACATAATGTCCAACTTGTCCACATGCCCAGCACGGCTTGGTTCCATTTTTCTTTTGAATTTTTGGTTTGGGTTTCATCTTGTTCTTCATTTTCTGATTTTTGAATTTTTTCTTGTCAGATGAGACTACTACGTTTGTCTTTGGAATAAAATCCATAGGCATTTTTATATCATCATTTTTATGTTGCTTCCGATGTTCTTCTTCGATATTTAAGGCAATCATCAAATCTTCTAGAGAGATTTTACCTCTCTGATATTTAAGAGTCATGCCAAAATCTTCCCAACTCGGAGGCAATTTTTCGATGATAGACAAGACCTGAAATTTTTCCGGTAATGGCATATCTCCTTCAGCAAGACCATAAATCTTCCCAACGTCGGTTGAAGCGTCGGCGTGCCGACTGTCTTTAGAGAATTTATTGCCGCCCACGGTGCAGAGGCTCTTCGGCAAAATTCTCCCAAGATCCGACAACCACACGCGTCGTCCGTAGGTGCACTCCAAAATGAACGCCGCACTCGGACTCAACCTCAGATCGCAGAACCAAGCCTTAGAACAGGGGAAGAGAGGGAAGAAGGAAAGAAAGAAGAATGCTCTGCTTTCTGGAGTGAGTTGAGAAGGAACGGAGGAAGTGTATTTATACACTTCGAAGCAGTGCACACACCAAAGCGTACGTCGCTTCGGACAAAACCGCGTCGCTTCTCTTCCTCTCGCGGACAGGTGTGTCGCGTTGCTTCCTCATGCGAACAGAACCAAACCCAAGTGCACGCGGGTCAGAACCTAGAACCAGACCAAACCGGAGACCGCCTGCAAGCGCGAGGCCCACGAGCTGGGGATTTGCACCCCCCCTCCCCTGCACGTGATAATCGCGTGCGTCGCGCCCGATTTATGGATTTCTGGCTCGAACCCCCCGAAGCCACCTGATTTGGGCTCGACCCGTGCATGCGTGTAGGCCCCCCTTAACTTTGCTAAGCAAGGATGGAAGGACTCCATATATAAGCCTTCCAACCTTCTTTACTTAGCAATATGAAACTAAATACATACACACATGTATTGCCAAAATAACAATTAAATCAAAAAATAATTTGAATTAAAAATACCAAACTCAACATGTCCTACCAATCAAGTCTTTGTAGATATCAAGGGAATCTTCTAGTACCTCGGAAGGCCATGAATGAGGTACCCTCATGTAAAGGAATCCCCTTCTTAATTAGTCGTGATTTTGGTCTCTATTCTCTGATGTAAAGTTTATGACAGATTTATAAAATTTTAAAAAATGAATAAAAACTTTAAATCATTATATATAGGTTTGAGATTTGTAATAGTGAAAGTTAAATATGTTTTTTTTTAAATTGATATAATATGTGTAAAATCATACAAGTCATGTTATGAGATCACTTGACTAAGGCATAGGCCTGCCTAGGGCCTAATTTTATTAGGGTCCTTTATTATTTAAAAAAAAATAGATTTAATACCTAATACTTAGGTTTAACAACTATACTTCTCAGGCTGTATGAGGCATGCATGCAAATTTTGCTTGCTTTGATTTTCATTCTAGTGTTCTTCAGATTTTGCCGGCTTCCATCAACGATTTTCCTTAAGATTTTGCACTTTCAATTTTCTTAGTGCTCTTTAATTAATTCCAATGATAACTGCATTTAATTATATATTAATTATAATTATTATATTCTTTAGTCCTAAAATCATATCTAGAGCTACAATAAAATTATATAAGACCCTACACAGCTCCACTTAATGTCTTTTTTTTATGTTATTTTTTAATTAGTTGATCATCTCATTATTAATTATAATTATTATATTTTTCTCTCCCTCGTCATTAGTTCCCTAAGAAAACATTCTTCTCCTATCTCACTTGATAATATTTTTTTCGCTCTTTTCTTTTCCTCGAAATGTTTTTTTATTATTTTATATAAATGATAAATTATAGAAGGAATGGATTATGAACCAAACCTAGATTATTAGCAATTATGAGAATTTTATTATATATTTGTGTTAATAATAGTTGAACTTTGAAATATCATCAAATTAAAATTACACGGTATGAAATTTTTAAATATAATTTATTTAATAAAAAAGTTAAATCCGTCTTTGTCGTTCTAAATCTGAATAAAAATGATAAAGAAAAAATTAATTTTTAAAAATATATCATTAAAGTTTTTTTTTTCACCAAGGGTCTCGTAAAATTTTGAGACGGTCCTGCATGTTATGAATTGAATTTTTTTTTTAAAAAAAAACCCCAAGTTATGCATAAAGTCATACAACTCATTTCGAACTCTAATTATTAAAGATACCCTAAGAACCAACCTCCTAATTTTTGGCTGCTACAAGTAGAGGAGTATTATGGTTCATTTGGGAATACCATTTTGCTTGGCCTCTCTACACCACTTCATCAGTTGTAAGAAATATCAAAAGTCCTCCTTAGTCTATTCAACCTGAAGCAGCTAAGGCAAGCAAGACTTACTATAGGAATATATTGGGTGTTTAACCTCTGGCCGCCTGTTACAAGCTCCTTAAGGTGTCTAAGAAGAAGACGTTGCACATTTACAAGGATATAGTCAGTCACTCCAACGTCCCCCAAGATATGGCAAGGGACTAGGAAGTAATAATCTAACTTCTTTGGATTATTTCACCACTCAGACTATTAAAAGTTAGACCATGAAATTGCATGACCACCCCTAGCTATGGTCGCTCTTGGTATTAGAAAGGAATTCGCAAAAAGGGCAAACTTCATACCATCCAAGGCCCTCAAGGGCGAAGAAGACTCAAAAATGAAGGGATCAGAGAATCCACTAATACTATTGTGCTGTACATGCTCCATTTGAAATCATGTCAAGTCGGATATGATCATTTTGGACTTTTGCCAGTTTGAAAACCTAAAATAAACTGGTCTAAGGAGCTCCATATGTTGAACCTAAATCAACTCAATTCCATTAAAAAGGTACCATCAAAATTAAATTAAATTAAATTTGTATAATCTGGAATGGACATGACATACTGGGATTGCACAGTCTTTGATGGTACGATAGGCTCGAGCAGAGAGTGGGTTTAATAAGGAGTCAAAGGCAGCCGAGCCAAATGATTATATTCCCTGCGTGGATACAGTCAAAACTTAGAATGTCCCATCCATCAAAACCCCCTTCTTCAACACTATCAAATTTGCAGGCCTAGCAAACACAAGTTCCCATGGTTTAATTATTACAAAGTACCCTTTATCTCATCAGCCTTTTGAATAAAAAAATAGGTTCCTTCTTTCGGGAAGTGTGCAGTTTAACTTCTTTCCCAACTTTCTTATATTTAATTATATATGACATCTTTCTAAGTTGCGCATTAGAGGCTTTAAAATAAATGTCAGTTTGTGGGCTATGACTTTTTTTATTTATCCAAAGGCAATTGCGTTTCCCCCAAAACAGCTTGGGTCCCAACATTGATCTCTTAGAACTATTTATTCTTTTTGTTTATGATCATGTCCATATTGATCTTATAATATTGTTTATTTTAGTCCCTGCTCATACAATTTGATATAAAAAGAGCTCAAATTTCATGTCAGGAATCATTTTTTCATTACTAAACTCTTAAAAAAAAATTCCATACTTTTTATCTACAATTTTGAGGTAATTTAGCCAAAATCGATTGAGGATCCAAAAGAGCTCAAAGTCATGACACGTAGGCAACACTCCATTACATCCTTGCAGATTTTTTGCTAATAATCTTTTTAGTCTCTATTCATATTGGTGAGCCCAACTATTTTGTCCAAAATATTTGGATGACAAATTCACATCACATTGCATTCATATTAGTTTCTAACGGAAGGATTCATGTTCAAGTTCCCAAGGAAAAAAACATTATTAGTTGGTATGACCTCCCTCATAGGTTAGTGTCACTATAAGAAAAATGTAATGGCTAATTTTGTTGCTTACACATCTATTGTCATCACTAACCGTTAATAGTGATTATTGGGATATATTCTTTATTTATTGTACATTTATTATGATATATCCTCTATTTATTGTGTATTTATTGTGTATATTATGTTTCCTTTATTTCATATAATTATTTAGTAGGTTTATATTTTGTATATATATGCTCTCTCAATAGCTTCTACATGGTATCAAAGCAATATGATCTACTCCACTAAACCTAATTCTAGCTAATAGCCGTTGCCGTCATTTTTTTTTCCCCACAATCCTATGGCTGCCTCCTCTCCTGTTGTTGTCCCTACTCTTCCAATCTCTTTCAATGTTGTTGCTCATGCTCCCTTGAAGCTCACCTCCTCCAAGTATCTCTCACGGCTTCTGCAGTTCACGACCTTCCGCACTGGTCATGATCTACTTGGATTTGTTGATGACTCCCATCCATGTCCAGCCAAATTTGATACTACCTCCAATGTTCAGATGGCTAATCTTGCATATCTTTTGTGGATTCGCCAGGATCAACTCATATTAAACATCATCATTGGATCATTGTCTCCTCATATTAAACATCATCATTGGATCATTGTCTCCATCCTCATTGGATCATATTAAACATCATCCTCGATTGCTTGCACATTTGCCAAAGCCTGGAACATTCTTTCTTAGACCTATGGCAAACCCTCTCATGGCCACATCACGCAACTAAAAACACAACTTCAAAATCCGGTCAAAGGGTCACAATCCATATATCACTAAGTTTTTGCAGTTTATCAAATCAAAGACTGATGAACTTGCTCTCATGAATGCACCCATTGACGATGAAGTTCTCACCATCAAAGTTCTCCATGGTCTGGATGACGACTATATATAAGGAGTTTGCTCATGCAATTCAGGCTCGGGACATTGCCATTTCGTTTGAGGAGTTATATGAAAAGCTCCTCAATCATGAAGCTCACCTCACTGCCTGTCGGGATACTCAAGTTACTCTTCTAGCCACCGCTCATCCTACCATCCAATCTATTGGCTTCTCCCGTTGGTTGGCAATTGCAGAAGCCACAACCCATCATCATGTGTGAACCATAGCAGTCGTACCAATCGTCTTTCAGCCAACATGCACCTTGCCCGTATCTCGGTCGTTGTTAGCTTTGCAGTCGTCAGGGTTACTCTGTCACATGTTGCCCGTATTTTCAATATCTGCCGAATATTGCCTTTGTGCCTCATTCACCGCATCCTCGCCCTTACTCTAGACCGTCTGCTTTTCATACCGCTGCCTACTCACTAGCGTAGCCCTCTCAATCTGACTGGATTATGGACTCTGGAGCCACTTATCATGTCACTTCTGATCTCGCCAATCTCTCCATGCATACTCCATATGTTGACTCTGATGGTGTCATTGTTGGGGATGGTGTTGGCCTTCCCATTTCTCACATAGGTTGTCTCTGACCACCCTCTACTTCATGTTCTTTGAAGTTCCCTCACACCCTCTGTGTTCCCTTGATCAATAAAAATCAACTCTGTAAGTCTAATGGCGTCATTGTTATTTTCTCTTCCTCTATTTTTCAGGTGAAGGATCCGCGCACCGGGACAATCCTCCATCAAGGTCCACTTAAAGGTAGTGTCTACTCCTAGCTTGCCTCAATGCCTTCTTCACCACTAGCTCTCTCTTCCTCTATCATGTCACTGGCTGTCTGGCACAATCATCTTGGTCAACCATCTGATTGAGTCCTACGTCAGTTAATTGTGTCTAAGTCATTATCATCTCATACTTCTCCGTTACAACATTTCAATTACAATTCTTTCAAGTGCAATAAAAGTCACTAAGTTACCATTTCATGACTCTTTTCTTGTTTCACAATTTCCACTTGATCTAGTTTTTTCCGATGTTTGAACTTCTCCAGTTTTGTCCTATGATGGTTATAAATATTATGTTATATTTGTTGACCACTACAGCAAATATATTTGGTTATACCCTTTAAAACGTAAATTAGATGGCCGTCATGTCTTTCATTGCTTTAAATCTCTTGTGGAGAAACAGTTTAATCGTCATATCATCACTTTGTATACTGACAATGGTGGTGAATTCCTTGTACTCAAAGAATTTCTTGGTTTGCATGACATTTCTCACCTGACCACCCCTCTACACACTCCTGAGCATAATGACTTCTCTAAATGTTGTTACCGCTATGTTGTCGAAACTGGTCTAGCGCTTCTCCACTATGCATCTGTACCTACTCAGTTTTGGCCATTTGCATTTGCCACCACAGTCTATTTCATTAATCGGTTACCTAAACAGAATCTTTCCTACAAATCCTCCTTTGAAAGTCTTTTCGCTACATTACCAAATCTTTCTAAGGTTCACATTTTTGGTTGTCTCTACTATCCTTGGCTTCGCCCATATACTTCACATAAACTTACGCACTACTCTTCCCCTTGTGTTTTTCTTGGTTATTCCTTGACTCAAAGTGCCTACTATGTTATGATTCATCCTCTGGAAAATTTTTTGTTTCGCGTCATGTTGTATTTATTGAGTCTGAGTTTCCTTTTGCTAGTAGTGGCTCTGGTACTGGTTCCTCTCCTAGAGTACTTCCTGGTGTGCCTTTGGAGGATTTCCTAACTAGTGACTCTTCACCTCTCTCCTCATCTGCATCGTCATCCATACCTGCACTCTTTGTGCAACCTAACCCGCCGCATCCCTCACCTGATTCTACAGTTGAACCCCTTCCCACCTCATCGGCCCGCCGCACCCTTCACCCGATTCTATAGTTGATCCTCTTTCTATCTCGTCAGGCCCTGGCCATAGTTCTTATCCTATAGTCACCCATTCTAAAAATAATATCTTCAAGCCCAATCCTCACTTTGGCCTCACTGTTGTCACTGACATTACTCCATCTGAGCCCACCACACATACTACCGGTCTCAAGGATCCCCTATGGCATGCAACTATGTCTGAGGAATTTGATGCTCTACTTCATAATGTCACTGGAGATCTTGTTCCATCTGACATCCTTTAGAATGTGGTTGGATGCAAATGAGTGTTTCGTAATAAACAGAAGTCCGACGGTTAAGCATGTCTAGTTACTAAGGGATTTCATTAGCGTCCGGGTCTTGATTATACTGCCACTTTCAATCATGTGGAAAAACTGACTACGATTCGTATTCTATCGTCCCTTATAGTTTCCAATGAGTTGTCTCGTTGTCAAATGGATGAGAATAATGCTTTTCTTCAGGGTTAGTTGGATGACAGTGTTTATATGGCATAACCTCTTGGGTTTGTTAACTCTAATTTTTCCTCTCATGTTTGCAAGTTAAACAAAGCGATTTAGGTCTTAAGCATACGCCACATGCTTGGTACACTGCGCTTCGTCGATTTTTACTCAGTGCAGGGTTCACTAGCTCTCATGCTGACACATCTCAATTCATGTTCTATTCTGGTGGTGTTAGCATGTATCTCCTAGTCTATGTTAATGATCTCATTCTTACTAGAAATAATTCAAGCACTTTACAAGGTTTTGTTGATCAATTGAGTATTTGGTTCTCTATCAAGGATCTGGGTTCCTTGTCTTATTTTCTAGGTATTGAAGTTGATTCTTATGCAGGGGCCTTTATCACTCTCAGAAAAAGTATCTTCTTGACATTCTTACCAAGACCAACATGGCTATCTCGAAATATGTTCAATTGCCTCTCACCATGTCTCCTGTGTTACACCTTGCAGACGACTCATTGATAACCTATGTTTTCTCATATTATTTAGGATCCTATACATGTGTTTTTGAGTTGATTGTGTGCTAAATTCACATTTATATCATATTTCATGAATTAGACTGATTTTTGGATTTTAATACAATAATATCATTTATTTGTGAAATTATAGTTAATCATTTGAATGTGGTCTTTGTAGGCAATGAAGGGGCCATTAACTTAAGTTGGATCGATCAAAGTTTGGCTCAATTTTGAAATTAATTGGAGAGATCAAGCTTTGAAGCAATCTAGGTTGTCCATTCAAAATCCGAGGAGATCTAAGTCATTCATCAAAGATCTGTTCCATGCAAGTCAAAGAGAGGGTAGGTTAGGGTCATTGATCAAGATATGGAGCTTTTGATCCAGATCTGATGTGATCCAACCATTAGATGAGATTTGAAGCATTCTCAGCCATTGATTGAGATCTGATTTGATTCAAATGAGAAGCTATAGTGCAAGGGGGGAAGAAAAACAGAATAGGGAGCACGCGATCACGCGAAGCAAAGGGAGGAAGATCACAATTTCCACCACCACCGCCGACCACCGGAGCTTAATCCTTCTCATCCACCGAGGTTTAGGGGTTTTTCCTACCTCGTTCATCTCCATCTCTACATCCATCGAAGCTCCGACCATCATCTCCATTATCCGCCAGTTTCATCCTCCAATTGTCGGCCACCCCTCGACTCTATGATCCACACCGCGAGATATCACCAAGAGGTTCAAGGGCTTTTCCTTACTTCTCGGATTCCACCTCCAAGATGCCAATCGAAGTTTAACCAGCACCTTCGATCGACCTCCTCTGTTCATCTTCATCGCTAAGTTCCTTATCCGATGCACATAAGATCCAAGCTAGGGGTTCCCTTGTTTGATTAGTGTGAAGCTTCTGGATGCTAGTTTCTTCATCTTTGTTTGAATTGTAGCTTTGTTGTTGTAGTTAATTCAAATTCCCTTGCTATTGCTTTGGAACCTTCGGTTAATGCCACTATTCTTGATGTCTACACAATTAAGGTTTTGCTTAATTATTGCAGTAGGTTATTCTTGTTTGTTATTTCTTTCAATGCAGTAGTGTAGGTTGCTTGAGTTTTTGTTAATTATATTTCTTAAGTTTCCTTGCTTTATTAGTGCAATGTTCTTTCATGAATTGTTCCACGGATGTAGTTTAGCATGTACTACTTCATATCAGTTGTATTACTTCATGTTGCCATTATTTCCATCGTGTTCACAGTTTAGTGAATTTGTATGCATGATGGTTGTATTGAATTCCATTCTTTGGTTGTAGCTTTAGCATTTGAAAAATCCAACCCCAGTTCTGAATAAATTTGATCCTAAGATTTCAATTCACAGGCTACATTCCTTGAGAGATAATCTAAGTCATTCCCTATATTGTACTAGTGTAGAAAGGGGGTTCAGTATTTTATTATTTGATACCCAATTCACGATAAAATTAGGATTTATCACTCACCCCTGTTGATGCAAGCAACCTTGTATCGTCAAACGGTTGGTAGCCAGCAATATCTTTCATTTACTCATCTAGATATTGCCTTTGCTGTTAACAAATTATCTTAGTTTATGTACTCTCCTTCCTCTCTACACTGGGGGCCGTCAAACTGCTATTATGCTACCTTAATGGTACACGTTCCTATGACTGAAAGCAGTGTTCCCCTTCCTTACATGCCTACTATGATATTGATGATCACATTTCTACTGGTGCCTATATTATTTTTTTTTGTCCCAATCCAATCTTGTGGAGCTCCAAAAAGTAGGGATCTATTGCTCACTCATCTACTGAGGCTGAATATCGAGTTGTAGTTGTTGGACCGTGACAGCCGGCTAGAAGGGGGGTTGAATAACCTGAAAATAAAAACGCAAACCATTCTCAAACTCTTAAACTAACACTTGCAAAATAATATAAACAGAAAGTAATTGAGAAAAGTAAAAGGCACACCGGGATTTACTTGGTTACAACTGGGGAGGTTGTTAATCCAAGGAAAGCGTAGCACTAGTATCTCTTTCAGGCGGAGAAGCCTTTTACAGCAATGAAGCGCACAACAGAAGCTAAACTACACAGAAAGCATACAAGTGTTGAAAGAATTGCTTGAGTTCTGATTTACTTTCTGTTTATATTATTTTGCAAGTGTAAGTTTAAGAGTTCGAGAAGGGGTTGCGTTTTTAGTTTCAGGCTATTCAACCCCCCTCTAGTCGGCCACCACGGTCCAACAAGTGGTATCAGAGCTAAGGCGCTTCAGGAGAACTAACCGCCAATCGAAGCAACAAGATGGCCGGAATGAACATCTACCCACCGATGATCAAGAGGGAGTTTGCTTTTTGGAAGCGACGAATGCAGGTTTACTTTAAAACTGATTTTAATATGTTATTAATAATGGAATTTGGTTATAAAGCTCCTAAGGACGCAAAAGGAGAAGAACTTGATGAGCATCAATGGACTGACGAGCAGCGCAATGAATTCATGACAAACGGTAAGGCTAAGTCCAGTCTTTTGAGCGTGTTACCTGCCAAGGATCTCGACAGAGTCAGAACGTATAAAAGCGCAAAAGAACTTTGGGAAAAGTTCTTAAGGCTTTACGAAGAACCACTTGAAGTCGAATCCAACTCCTCGATGGACACCGAGCCGTCGACAGAAGAGTCCGGGATCGAGGAAATTGCCGAAACAACAATCATAGCTGAAGATCCACCTAAAGACTAAGAAACCTCATCTGAGATGAGCATCGATAAAGGGGGAGTGTCTTCAGAAGAAAACAAATCAACAAGGGGAGAATCAACAACAAAAAAGGTAAGTCAGGTATGACCTTCATCTCTTGACCAGTTGATTAATCCAATCAAGACATTATCGAAAGATTTTTTTTGAAATAGAAGTTACATTATCAAAAGATTTTTTCGAATTAAAAAATTTATTGTTAAAAGATTTCTGCAAATCAAAATTTATGTTCTCAAAATATTCTTGTGAATTAGAAATTCAAAATAAAACAAAGAATATTGAAATAAAAGAAACTCCAACAACAGCTTGTCGATTAAAGGATTTAGATAAGCTAAAAATAGAAAATGACATTATACAATTTTTTGTATGCTTAATATTTCTTGCTTCAAATTTGAAAAATTGTGATTTGAGAAATTATGATAAACTAAAGTGGAAATTTAAATATCACAATTAATGTAAAAAGTAGAGATTTTGATCTAAATTAAAACTTTAGACTTAGCGCTTTCAGCGAGAAAATCTTACTATTTTATTAAAAATCTTCCCCCTTTACTAACTAACTTTGGTGAAGCCTAAAATGAATTTACGTTACTGTCCTTTTTTCTATTCACACTAAAAATAATTCCAAGGTTTATTGGTAATTTCACAAGCGAAACAATCAGTGATATAGAGTTCGAGACTCGGCTCTGACGTATTATTATGAATTTTTCTCATCATTAATTTTCTCTGATTGTTTTATATAAAAAAATAAAGTTCTCTTTAGTCCCACATCTTAGAATTGATAACACTATAATCAAAGAAACTTCTATAAATATTTTAAGCTGACAATGTTAAAAAATATACTTTTCTTAGTTTCTTTTACTAAGATAAGTATAATATTAAATTAAAATAATTTTTTTCATAGGAAAACTCATTACAGTAGTTTATTGTTGGGCCCAAATAATTTATATATTATTATATTACACACGCAACGCATGTGCACGATCATACTAGTTAAATATTAAATTTCTTTATGAGGCTTTGTCTAAGGAAGTGGCTGTTGCTTCAATAACCAAGAAAGCCTAGTGTCTTGCCAATACCTGGAAGCCAAAATATGGAAATAAAATATTTAATTAACTTTCTGGTAAAGCATTAAAATTTAATAAATGCTTTAAAAAGTTTTTAACATTTATTTTGGAAATCTTTCTAAAATATTTTTATACTTAGAAAAAAATTTTCGTGCGTAAATTTTTTTTTTGGAAAATTTAAAAATTTAAGTTAGAAATTTTTAATATTTTCACTTACAAATTCTCTAACTTAGAATTTATTTTTTGGGACTGCATTTGTTGAAAATTATTGCAAATTATCTAACTTAGAATTTACTCAACTTAAATTTTTTTTTAAGAAAGTTAGAAATTTTTTAACCCTTAGATTTTTTTTCAGAACCCCAATTTTTTTATGTGATAAAAGGGGGAGAAGGAAAAGTATAAGTCTGGAGGGAGGTAGACAATTTTTTTTTTTTTAATCTTTTTGCACCTTATTGCAAAATTAGTTAGTTTATTTTTATGTCTATTTTACCTTAGCTTAATTTGGGTTGCTCACATCAAAAAGGAGGAGATTGTTAGAACCCCAATGTTGTTTTGGTGTAATCAACAAGTTAAGTTAGGTCCTGTGTGTTTTTAACCTGGTGTCTAAGTGTACAGGAACTTAGGAACACAGGTAATCGAGCGGAAGATGCAGCTAGCGAGAAGGACGACATGCGGTGTGTCTGAGGGACGACACGCGGTGTGTCTGAGGGACGAGGCACTGCGGAACAGTACGCCGGCGGACGAGAATGAAGCGTGCGGTGGTTCCGAGGGACGGGAAGCCGAAGCGGAAGATTGTTCGAGAAGCAAGAGATGCAGCTAGCGAGAAGGTCGGCACGAGGTGCGACAGAGGGACGAAGACTGCGGATGAGTACGCTGGCGGACGAGAAGGAAGCACACGGCGATTCCGAGGGACTAGAAGCCAGAGCGGAAGCCTGCTCAAGAAGACCGGAAGTTGGGTTCGGGTGAGCCCTATTCCGGATGGCAGAGATTACCCAAGCGAGCGGAAAACTCGGTCTGAGACGAACGGAGCCCGAGCAGAAGACCTGGGCTGGAAAAAGTCAATGATGTTGACTTTTCGAACCGGGGCGCCCGGAACCCTTCCGGACGCCCGGAGTTGACTTTTTTACTGGATTGAGTTTTGACTCGATCTGAATGTTGGGGATAAAGTTTATCCCCCCAGGGCGCCCGGAACCCTCAAGGCACCCCGAG
Organism: Zingiber officinale; assembly: GCF_018446385.1. Classification (NCBI taxonomy): domain Eukaryota; kingdom Viridiplantae; phylum Streptophyta; class Magnoliopsida; order Zingiberales; family Zingiberaceae; genus Zingiber; species Zingiber officinale. The sequence goes on from NC_055994.1 coordinate 141,383,047, forward strand.
CAAGGTTATAAATATAGCTTCGATCAAGAAGCTTTTCATCAATCAGAACTCAAACAATTCTTTCAACACTTGTATGCTTTCTCTGTAGTTTAGCTTCTGTTGTGCGCTTCATTGCTGTAAAAGGCTTCTCCGCCTGAAGGAGATACTAGTGCTACGCTTTCCTTGGATTAACAACGTCCCCGGTTGTAACCAAGTAAATCCCGGTGTGCCTTTTACTTTTCTAATATACTTTCTGTTTATATTATTTTGCAAGTGTTAGTTTAAGAGTTTGAGAAGGGTTTGCATTTTTATTTTCAGGCTATTCAACCCCCCTTCTAGCCGGCTGTCATGATCCAACAATAGCCTCTATAGTTGCAAAGCTGCAATCGGTTCGATCCCTTCTTCTTGAACTTGGTGTTACCTTTGCGCTTTTTCCCATCTCCATCATTGTGTCAACATTGGTGCCACTTACTTATGTGTCAATCCTGTGTTTCATTTTCGCATGAAGCGCATTGCTCTAGATTATCATTTTGGTTGTGAGCTAGTTTAGAACAACAAAGTTCATCTCTCATATCTCATCCTCTGACCAATCGATTGATGCTTTGACCAAGTCTCTCCCTAGTTCACATTTTCATCTACTATGTTCCATGATTAGTGTCTACATGTATCCACCATCTTAAGGGGGCCTATTAGGATATATCTTGTATTTATTGTGTATTTATTGTGATATATCCTCTATTTATTATGCATTTATTGTGTATATTATGTTTCCTTTATTTCTTATAATTCTCTATTAGGTTTATATTTTTATATAAACTTGTCTTGTATTCATTCTTGGAATATATGAGAATATATGTTCTCTCAATAGCTTCTACAGCGGCAAATATTTTTCATCCATACCATCATTGCTATAAGCTTGTCGTAAACCATATTTAGTGACGAAAGTAAAAATTTTGTCGTGAAGATTAATCACATAAGATAAAGCGTCGCTAAGATAAATATAATCGCCGCTAAATTGGGTTATTTTTTGGGGCGATTATCGAAAAAATCATCCCTAATATTAGCAACGAATTAACAAATTCTGTCGCTAAGGTATGCAAAATTAGTGACAAGGTTTAAAACCTTGTACGAATACCCCATGGTTAGTGATAAAGTTATCGGAAGTCATCGCTAAATACAATGGTTAGCGATAAATTCTGATAAATTCGTCACTAAATATGATGGTTAATGACAACTTTTAGAAAATTTGGACTACGTCGATGTCATTCTTGTATTTTCTTGTGTTTGAACATATTTATCACACAGTCTCACCACATTATCCTAGAAATAACAAATATGTTAAAAATATCATAAAAATAATTATGCACAGTTAAGAATAAATTCACAAAATTGGGTCATAACATATGTATGCAACTTCAGCCCTCTCCCCAATCCACCCTTTGACGAGCTATAGTGAGTTTCATTAAGGATAACAATTTGATCTTTACACTGTGACTTGAGCTTCATTCCTACAACTTTTGTTAGTGTTTAACATAACTTGAATGAGTTTAGGATTTACCTCTTTCTTACCCATTGGACACATACTCTTGTAGTGTCCCTTCTCATTACACCCGAAGCACACAATGTGGTCCTTTAACTTTGCTTCAGTGGAGATGCTTACAAAGTTGACTTCCAAAACTTCCTCTTCACTTGTTTTGGACTCTTCTTCAACCTTTGAGGATGTTTCCTCATCCACACTTGTGGATGCCATTTCCTCATCCTTCTCCTCCTCCTCCTCGGAAGTTGAGCGCTTGTAACCTTCCGGTTGCTCCTCCTCTACTTGAGCCACCTCATCCGATTCTTCAGATTTTTCCTTTTCGTGTGTAGGCATGAGTTCTTCTCCTAGAACTATCTTTATCTTGTTCCACAACTCGTCGGTGTTCTCATATTTACCTACACGACTCATAACATCATTAGGCAACATATCAATTAAAATTGATATTACCTTTGAATTTCCCTTCGATCGTTTGGTTTACTCCTCCGTCCAATGTTGTGGTCGGAGCTTCTTCCCTTTCTTGTCTTTCGGGACTTCAAATGGCTCTTCCACCACCATCATTGTGTCTTAATCCGTCTCGAAAAAGTTCTTCATCTTCACCATCCAAAAGGTGATGTCCCATAAGCTTCCTCCTTCATACTTCGACAGATTTATCAAGACGGTCATCTTTGCTTCCTCGACAGTTAGTCTGACGGAGAGCGTCCTCACTCTGATACAACTTGTAGGGGATCTTACGGCCGGCTAAAAGGAGGGTTGAATAGGCGGTGCCCCCAAATAAATCGCTTCCTACCAGTCGACTGCCTTCTGTGAAAATTTAATTGTTACATCCCAACGGCTCGATATCAGTCAACTGGTAAAAGTATCAGCCGACTGCTTCACACTGGTTGAGCAAACAAAAGCATTTTGTTCGCTCACAGTCGACTACACCAGTCGACTGATGTAACTACCAATCAACTACACCAGTCGACTGATACCCGAGTACAATCTCTCAGCACTCGGACCCTCACCCTTATGACTCACTTGACTCTTCATTGCAGCTTTGACCTCTTGCCTTCAAGCCTATTTCCTTTGGCTCTCGTCCCTCAGATGCACCCAAGCTCGTGGCTCGTCCCAATGCTATCCTTCGCGTATGCCCCGAAGTTACTTCCCTTGGCCCTTGTCCTTGTCGTTGGGACCTTTGTGTCCGCTAGAGGGGGGTGAATAGCGTCTCGTTGCACTTGCGTCGTTTGCTTCGTCTTGATGATATGCAGCGGAAAGAAAGATACAACAAACCAAAACGCTAACACCTAGGGTTTACTTGGTATCCACCTCAAGAAGAGGTGACTAATCCAAGGATCCACACATCCTCCACTATGAAAACCCTCCTTAATGGTAACTACCGAAGGTGGAGAAGCCTTACAAGCTCATAATATAACAATAAGAAAGAAAGAAGCAAAATACAAGTAAATCTTACAAGATTACAATGGAGAACCTAGCTTCTTCTTGTTGTTGTTGTAACTTACCTCTTGACTTGGACGTGCCTCCAAGAACCTTCAAGATCTGACAGTGAGAGTGGAGAAGAAAACGCTATGTAGAGCTTTGCTGTGATCGCCCGTGGAGACGGAATGAAGAACTACGTAGAAAAACGCTCGCCAACGGCTTTATCTGCGCCAACGGTCGAATCCCAATCGATTGGATTGCTCCCAATCTATTGGATTGCTCCCAATCGATTGGGGAGGCTTTGGATCGATTGGTCGATCGATCCAGAGCGCCTCTGTGCTGTCTGGAATCGCCCTGAATCGATTGCCCGATCGATTTAGGGCTTCTCGAGCGATTTCCAGTGCTCCAATCGATCGGTCGATTGATTGGAGGTTTCAATCGATCAACTGATCAATTCAGAAGCTTACTGTTTGCTCAGAAACTCTCCCAATCGATTGGAGAAGTTTTGATCGATTACCCAATCGATCCAGAAGTTTTTTACGTGAAATCGCATCAACCAATCGATTGAACCCCCCAATCGATTGGCCAATCAATTGAAAGGTAGAAAACTGTGTAGATCTTGAAATTAGCTTTGTTTCGCATCTGAGATCATCTCATTCCGATGCCCGAGTCAAAAGTTATGCCCTTCAGAAGTTTACTATGTCCGAACTTCCTAGTTCCATGCCAACTCCCTATTGGACTTACGACTGCTAAGTGTTCAATCAACTTTTGACCCATCTGGACTTTCTCTTTGTGCCAAGTATCTGGTCAATCCTTTAACCTACTTGGACTTGTCAATACCAAGTGTCCGGTCAACTGTGACCTACTTGGATTTTCGCGTGCCTGACTTTACTCACCAGGTCTTTCCATCTGCCTAGCTTCACTCACTAGGACTTCCCATCTGTCTGACTTCACTCACCAGGACTTTCACCTAACTTCACTCACTAGGGTTTTCACCTGGCTTCACTCACCAGGATTTTTCCACTACCCGGCTTCACTCACCGAGACTTTCACCTGCCTGGCTTCATTCACCAGGACTTTCCAACTGCCTAGCTTCACTCACTAGGTCTTTCACCTGGCTTCACTCACCAGGATTTCTCAACAGTCTGGTTTCACTCACCAAGACTTTCAACTGCCTAACTTTCAGTTAGGACTTTCCCAGTCAAGTATCCAGTCAACCCTTTGACCTACTTGACTCTTCTTCACATCTAACTGATCAACCTTGACCAGAAGGGAATTATATCAACAATATCCCCAAATAGATGATTTGCATCTACAATATCCATATATTGTCAAACATCGAAGCCCAAACATCAAAACTCAAGCTTGAACTAACTCAAGCTTAGTCAACCAGGTCAACCTTGGCCTAAGGAATATTGCACCAACACTTGCTGCCTTATCTACGGTCCCTCGGACGCTCCATCCTTCACCGGACCCGAAGCAATCAACTTGAGTCATGTGTATTCTACAAACCCGCACACTCATATACACATATCAAATACAAGGGTGAACCTAACTTAAACTCTTTGCCCAAATATCAAAATACATGGTCGCACGGACCATTGAGATTACTCCAACAATATCCACCTATAAAGATGTCCTCGAACATAATGCAAATCATATTTAAACAAATTGTCATACTTTCGACATGGATAATGAATAATTTTAGATAAATTTAAACATATCTTATAATTCTTTTCACATTTAAAAATTGATTTAACTCATTTATATATTTATGGCTAATCCGATTCTCAATCATTATCTAACTTTTATTCATATTTATAGAACCTAGTTAAACATATAAAAAATCATATATTTTAATAAATAACACTTATAAATAAGTTTGATAATAACTTTCAATGAAATTAATTATGCAACTTAAATAAATTAATCACATCACTCGGGTTATACACCGAGACCAAGCATGTTCCTAGGAAATCAAAGTCACTCAGGTCATACACCGAGTCTAAAGTCACTCAGGTTATACACCAATTCATGTGTGTTTCCATGAATTCAAAGTCACTTAGGTCATACACCGAGTCCAAATATGTTCCCACGAAATCAAAGCCACTCGGATCATGCACTAAGTCCGAGTGTGTTCCCATTAAATCAAAGACACATGGGTCATACATTGAGTTCAAGCATATTCCCACGAAATCAAAGCCACTTGGGTCACACACTGAGTCTAAGTGTGTTCCCACGAAATCAAAGTCACTCGGAGCATACACCGAGTCTAGAATCACTTGGGTCATACATCGAGTTCAAGCATGTTTCCATGAATTCAAAGTCACTTGGGTCATACACCGAGCCCAAACCATTTGGATTATACACCGAGTTCAAGCATGTTCCCATAAAATCAAAACCACTTGGATTATACACCGAGTCCAAGCATATTCTTATGAAATCAAAGTCACTCGGGTCATACATTGCCCAAAGCCACTCGGGTCATACACCGAGTTCAAGCATGTTCCCACAAAATCAAAGCCACTTAGGTTATACATTGAGTCCAAAGCCACTCGGGTCATATACCAAGTCCAAGAGTGTTCCCATGAAGTCAAAGCCACTCGGCTCATACACCAAGTCTAAAGTCACTTGGGTCATATACTAGTCGAAAGCCACTCGAGTCATACACCTAATCCAAAGCCATTCGGGATCTACACCAAGTCTAAAGCTACTTGGGTTATACACTGAGTCCAAGCCACTCAGGTCATACACAGAGTTCAATTATATCTCCACGAACTTCAAATCACTCGGGTCATACACTAAGTCCGACCATGTTTCCATAATTCTAAGTTACTTGGGTCATACACCAAATCAAGAGTGTTCCTATGAGGTCAAAGTTACTTGAGCCTTCAAACAAGGTCTTAAGTTTGGGTTGACTAATTTCTCACCTCGGGGTGAAGTAGCTCCCAACTCAAGAGTGATTTGAAGTGAGATATATGCACATAAAATGAGATAAGATGTGTGTTAAACTACGATAAAAATCTTATATAAAATGCACACGTCACTTGGGTTGTGACCTTGACCTTGTGTAGCTCCACCATTACCTCTTCCTCCTTCAATTCTTGACTGGGAGCGATCTGCTGAGCCTCTAGCTCATCCAACTGAGTTTACATGACTTGGTGGGATCAAGAAGTTGTGGAATTGGGAAGTTAGCTCCATGCCCTTGAGCCATAACTAAAGATCAGAATTTAATTTTAACAAACTTACATAATAGCCTCGCCCAACATGGCAGAGCCTACTAGTTCTTACCTTGGTCAAGTCCAAAGCTATTGACTCTGCTAGAGACTTGAAGTATTTGTGCTTCACCACTTCATCGGTGTCGGCCCAAATTCTCACCATACGATTGGTTAACCTTATCGCGACTGACGACTGAGACTCTTAGGGAATATCCTATCCTCAAGGCACACTCAGTGCGAAAGGCAAGTCCCTACCTATCCTTTAATGCGAGGACGACAACCTAAAATGACCAAGGGAGCATAGCGGACAGTCACTTCAAGGGGGGACACCTCGAGGGAGACTAGGGAGACAAGAGCACTAGGATGACGGGTTGAACTTGGGTTAGCAGGTTGAGGCACATAATTTACTTCTACCCATTGCGATCTCACCTTCTCTATATGGGACTTGGCACGACCTGTTGAGACATTGCTCTGAGGGAAATTGAAGCCACAGTCGACAGGTGAGGTTCAATAGAAGGCCCTTGAGGTAAGCGCCTTTTCCTATTTATCCTTAGCGACTCCCTCGACTCGTCGGAGGAGACGGGCACCACTAGTATTAAATGACGAGGCAACAAAAGATTGTCCATGTTTATGGTTGCATCACTGGAGGAGCCAGTGGACAGAGCACTAGGCCCCACTAGGTCGGACTTGGTCAGCTTCAGGCACTTGTCGACGAACAATTTCAATATTGTCTAAGCTGCACAAAAAGAAAAATCTTCAGTTAGTCATCACATAAGAAGAAGATAAAAAAATTCTTACCGAAGGAAGGTTGGAGCTCGACACCAATCGGGCTCAACCCAAATAAAAAAAGAAGGCCCTCTCGAGCAATGAGTTAGCTTTGAACTAGAGATCAATTAGTTTGTCAACAACCTCCAAATAAATTGGCTCCAATTTAAAGTAACTCAGACGTGGGGGCTAGGGCAATTCCATCTACCAATCGGTTGGCCAAGAAATAGGGGTTGGAGGTTGGATGAAAAAGAAATGAAATTTCCATCCTTATATGAAGTCGGAAGTTTTTTAAGAAATTGCACATGGGCCAAGCAGTGAAGTAAAATACTTTGGCTTCCATTTTCTTAAGGAAAAGAAATAATGGAAGAGTTGGGGGGAGAAGTACTCGGTATAGGCGGAAGATTATGGTCATCCCGTAGAGTAGTCAGAAAGAGTTCGGGGATAATTGTTGAAGAGAGATTTAGAAATATTCAGAGATCTCGATGAAGAAAGTCGGAATAGGATATTGAAGTCCACTGAATAGTTAACCCCAAAAGATATAATAAAGTCGGTGGGTGGATGAGTGAGTCGATCAATGGCACTAGGGAAGATAAGATAGTGGTCGGCCGAGATCTCGAACTGCAATTGTACTTGGTCCACAACGGCCCCCTCGACACCAATCGGGCTCAACCCAAATAAAAAAAGAAGGCCCTCTCGAGCAATGAGTTAGCTTTGAACTAGAGATCAATTAGCTTGTCAACAACCTCCAAATAAATTGGCTCCAATTTAAAGTAACTCATACGTGGGGGCTAGGGCAATTCCATCTACCAATCGGTTGGCCAAGAAATAGGGGTTGGAGGTTGGATGAAAAAGAAATGAAATTTCCATCCTTATATGAAGTCGGAAGTTTTTTAAGAAATTGCACATGGGCCAAGCAGTGAAGTAAAATACTTTGGCTTCCATTTTCTTAAGGAAAAGAAATAATGGAAGAGTTGGGGGGAGAAGTACTCGGTATAGGCGAAAGATTATGGTCATCCCGTAGAGTAGTCAGAAAGAGTTCGGGGATAATTGTTGAAGAGAGATTTAGAAATATTCAGAGATCTCGATGAAGAAAGTCAGAATAGGATATTGAAGTCCACTGAATAGTTAACCCCAAAAGATATAATAAAGTCGGTGGGTGGATGAGTGAGTCGATCAATGGCACTAGGGAAGATAAGATAGTGGTCGGCCGAGATCTCGAACTGCAATTGTACTTGGTCCACAACGGCCCCCTCGACACCAATCGGGCTCAACCCAAATAAAAAAAGAAGGCCCTCTCGAGCAATGAGTTAGCTTTGAACTAGAGATCAATTAGCTTGTCAACAACCTCCAAATAAATTGGCTCCAATTTAAAGTAACTCAGACGTGGGGGCTAGGGCAATTCCATCTACCAATCGGTTGGCCAAGAAATAGGGGTTGGAGGTTGGATGAAAAAGAAATGAAATTTCCATCCTTATATGAAGTCGGAAGTTTTTTAAGAAATTGCACATGGGCCAAGCAGTGAAGTAAAATACTTTGGCTTCCATTTTCTTAAGGAAAAGAAATAATGGAAGAGTTGGGGGGAGAAGTACTCGGTATAGGCGAAAGATTATGGTCATCCCGTAGAGTAGTCAGAAAGAGTTCGGGGATAATTGTTGAAGAGAGATTTAGAAATATTCAGAGATCTCGATGAAGAAAGTCAGAATAGGATATTGAAGTCCACTGAATAGTTAACCCCAAAAGATATAATAAAGTCGGTGGGTGGATGAGTGAGTCGATCAATGGCACTAGGGAAGATAAGATAGTGGTCGGCCGAGATCTCGAACTGCAATTGTACTTGGTCCACAACGGCCCCCCCCAAGTCTGACTCAATGAATTCATATCTGAAGGTGGAAGGGCCTTCAAATGCCATGGCTAGAGGGAAACCATGGAAAAAGGGGTGGAAAAGCAACGATGAAGGAGACAGTACAGAAGAGAAGACGATAACTTACATGGGGAACTACAAGCGAAAATAGGAAGTTGCAAGAGAACAAAAGAAAAAAGGAATGATGAATGAGGCAACATTCCTCTGTCGCCAACCCTAATATAGTCAGGACTCAAAATTTTAGCCATCAAATCTGGGAGACTAAAAGGTGGGCTACTGTACTGAGTCGTTGGATCACGTACCTGAATCCATAGAATCTCAATAGTCATCTTAAGTCGATCTCCTGGCATGGCCTCAACACGTATGGACCTCAAACCTGGTAGGATTAATTGCACGATAAGAAATGCCAATAATAACTCTAGTACGCAATGACGCGTATCACCCATATTAATGACGACTAACTCATATATTCCCAAAGCGACCAATAGTGAAGCAATAAGGCTCCTTAGCCACCTCAGTCGTAAGACCTGGTTGACAATTTGGCTAAATTACACTAGTCCGGTTAGTCAGACTCTGACCTTCTTCAACTAGACTCGGGGTAAGGCTTGTGATGTGGCAAATAGAGAAGCTTACACATAGCAAGGCCAAGTCAAAAGTCAAGTCGTCTGGTCAAAAGTCAAATAGAGGTGGAGGTCAAAGCAGACCCTAGATGATTGACTCAATCATAGGGGGGCTTAGTCCACTAGATTCCTTTGACTCCTCGTGTTTGGCCCACCAGGCTCCTCCAACTCATTGGACTCAGTCCATCCACCTCCTTGAGTTTGACCCGCCATGATCCTCCAACTCAGTCCACCTGACTCTTCAGACTCAGTCCATCTGACTTCTTGGAATCGGTCCACTTGACTCCTTGGATTCTGTCCCTCCGACTTAGTCCACCTAATTCGTCGAACTCAGTTCATCCAACTCCTTGGGATCAATCTACTAGACTCCCCTGACTCCTCAAGATCGACCCACTAGACTCCTCTGACTCTTTCAACTAAGTCACCTTGGGCTGATCTCCCCCAGTGTGAGAGGAGAATATGACCTTGATATGTGGAACTCGACATCATCTCCAACTTGATCTCTCTTCTGCATCAGTCTCTGGATCAAACTTATACCCTATGTGGCCCGTCGAAAATGTGGGGGGAGTGTGGATAATGAAGTGAGATAATTGTTTCATTGATGAGACCATTTTTCCCGAAGGATGTGGAGAACAGTAGCACGTATCTTGGAGTATGTGTGTAATTGAAGCATACATTTCGAAATATGTGGTGAACCGAAGCGTACGTCCCGAAGAGACGTGCACATTCACTACCTTTTAAAGAGTTGCTCGCTCCTGCAGACGCAGGTACGTGCACATAGATATTTGAACTCTTCTCCTCTATATTTTTTCTCTTCTCTAGCCCCTTGTGCTAACTTGAACGTCATAGTTTGTTGGTGCAGGCTGCACTAACAGTCTGATTTTGATGTATGATAAATATGTTAAAGTTAGATGAGTTGTTTGTTTAACACTTCTACTAAGTGTGCAGGAGTTGACTGGTCTGAAGAACTTGACACCAGGTTGAAATCTAGCTAGGTCTACGGGGCCTGATAGTTGGTGGAAAATCTAGCTAGGTCCGCGGGGCCCGATAGTAGGTGCGAAGTCTAGATGGGTCGGCAAGGCCCGATATCTGGCGAAAAGTCTGATTGGGTCCGCGGAACCTGACAACCGGCTAAAGTCTAGTTGGGTCTGCAGACCTGACAACTAGCGGGAAGACCTGGTGGGTCAGAGGCAAGTCGAGTGACTGCAAGTGATAAGTAAAGGTAATCAATTGAAGGAGAGATCCAGTGAGTACGCGTTCCTCGTTGAGGAAACTGTAGGCGTCTATTCATCTTAGGTCCATTTAGGATATTTAAGCTGAGACCTTGACTAGATCTTGGTCTTAGGGAGACTAGATCTAATTACTATTCATAAACTATTATGTTGTGTTAACTCTATTTTGCAAGGTAAAATATATTTTTTGATTGCCTGAACTAACCTTTTCTTGCAGGTGGAAAGGCTAAAGAAAAGGGGTTCGGGTGCCCGGAAGGAGTCCAAGCGCCAGGAGTTCGGGCACCCGGAGTTGGTCCTGGCACACGGACGAGGCTCACTTGGGCAGGGCCGTGGGCGCCCAGGCGATCTAGGCACCCGGACTCGCTCCAGGCGCCCGGACCCGAAAATCGATCCATAAGCTTACATGGAGCGTGTCGATTAGTCGAGCCGCGTGGTCTAGGCTCCCGGAGGGGTTCCAAGCGCCCGAAGGGGTTCCTAGCGCCTAGAATGGACCTATTTAAAGGCCTTCGACCCGGAGCTTCAAAACAACAACTGCAATGACCTTCTCTTTTGCTCAGTGCTCTGAAAAGGCTTCCACAACGCTGCTATGCTCCACCAACAACTGGACTTCAGCTTTAATTAGTTTTTTATTGTCGGTAATTTTTATATATAGTTCTTGTACTTGCAATTTGTAACCATTTAGAACTATTAGTGGATTACCCAACGAAAGCACTCGATGAGTGCGAGTCTTGGAGTAGGAGTCATCGAAGGCTCCGAACCAAGTAAAAACTTGGTCGTGTTAGCATTGCTTTTTATTCTTCCGCTGCGTATCTGTTTTAAATCAAATTTTCGACGATCGCTATTCACCCCCTAGCGTTCTTACTGATCGTACAAGTGGTATCAAAGCAGGTACTACTCTAAATTGGTGCAACCACTAATCAGGCAAAGGGGGTGATATTTTTTTCTTCTTTTTTCTTTCTATTTTTTTTTACTTTTGAGCTTTTTCGATATAATCCAAATTGGTGCAATTACCTATTTGGATAATTTTTTCATTTTAAACTACTTTAAATTGGTGCAACATCAATTTACTCCCACACTGCTAATCTAAGACCCCGTCTTGGGACCGCCTTTTCTTTTTTCTCTTTGTGTGCAAGATTCATGGCCCAAAATGAGGGATACAATACCGTCTGTCCTCCTCTCATCAACGATGATGACTTCCTATACTAGAAGAAGTGGATGGAGGTATACCTAAAGATCGACTTCGACCAATGGTTCAGCATCACCAAAGGCTACAAGGCTCCCGTCGATAACGCCGGAATTCTAATAGACCTGAAAAATTGGATTCCAAAAATGAAGAACAAGGCCTAGATCAACTTCAAGGCTCTCAATACAATCCAGAGTGGATTAACAATGGAAGAGCTAAACCGCATCGACCCACACGAAAGTGTAAAGGAGTTGTGAGACAAACTTATCGAACTACACGAGGGAACCAATGACGCAAAGGTAACAAAAAGGGACCTTTAGTTAAATAAATTATTTAACATAAAAATACATGAAGGAGAATCTGCGAGTCAACTATATGTAAGGATAAATGACATCCTCAACCAGCTTCATACAATGAGTCATCAAATAGAGAACTGAGACTTGATAAGGTATGCTCTAAACGTGTTTCCTCGAAATACATTATGAGCATCTATCATGGATGCTTATAAAATTTGAGGAACTTATCTAAATTAAAACTCGATGAATTGTTTTGTGAACTTGAACTCCATGAACATACTAACTCAAAATAGGTCGAGAAAGGTATTGCTCTTTTTGCAGGCCCCTCAAAAGAAGCTAAATAGAAGAACAAAGCCAGAATCTGAATCTGACTCAGAAGACGAAGAAGAACAACTTATGAACATGGTTAGAAAACTGTTCACAAGAAAAAAGAACAACTTCTCAAAGAAGGACCTACAAAAGGTAATTAAGTCAAATGACATGAAGGCGAAGATCACATGCTACGAGTGTAACAATAAAGGACACTATAAGCATGAGTGCCCAAAGATGAAAGACGACCAATCCAAAACAACCAAAAAGAAAAAGGCACTCAAGGAAACGTGGGACGAATCATCTTCAGAAGAATCGGACGTCGAAGATCAGAAGCACCACAACTACCTCACGCTGATCGCAACAGGACCGAAATCAGAAAGCGAGCTGGAACAAGATGACGAGTCCGAATACGAATCAATCCACGAGTCCACACTCATTTTTGAAGGTTCGAATGAGGTATCTTCTATCCTAACCTCAAAATTCTTTAGAATTATCACATGTTTAAATAAAAAATTAATTAAACATGAAAAACAATCTGAATCACTTCTTGAGAAAAATTAATGCCTCAAGGAACAAGTTGAAAAAGGAATCCAAATCAAAATATAAAACTTGAGGAGGAAAACACAAATTTTAAAAATAAAATTAATAATCTTAAAGGATTATTAGAATCCTTCACAGCCAGATAAAAAAACTTGGACTTAATTCTTAAAACCCAAAAGGTTGTATACAATAAATTCTGGCTTGGATACAAGTCCAGCTCAACAAACAAAACTTTTATGTCACTGATAAGTCAATGACAAAAACTTTACTAAAGCTTGGGTTCCGAAAGTATGTCTTACCACGTAAGTAGGACTCAATAAATTCTATGTACCCAAAACTGAAATTCATTATCTAATACCAAATCCAACTAAACCCATTAACTTAAAACTAAAGAATCAAATAAAATCAAATAAATCATATAATAAAATGAAGTCAAATAAGTCAAACTCAAATAAATCAAATAATTACCATCAAGTTTATTATAACTATAAAAATAAACGACATAAACCTAAAACATAAAAACTCAATAATTCAGGGGGAGACTCCAAATTAGTTGGCACCTCTAAAATATTAGTTTACCCTGCTGGGTAAGTAGAATTAGATTAAATAGGGACAAATGTTTAATTTAAAAAATAACACTGAAGAAGTTTTGGATGATAGAAAGTTAGGGAAGCTCTGTCTATGCATGTCTAGAAAGATATAGCTTTGACCTGGTGCATTTGGCTTAGTGGAACTAATTAAAGCTATCCTCTACCAATCCTAGCTAGTTAGACCAAAGTTTTGTTATTAAGTTCAGTGGATAGCACTATTTGGAAAACCTCGAAGGCATGGTTACTCTAATGATGTCCAGGTGACTCACCATAGCTCAGAAGTTTATTCGAAAAATGCATATTTGTTGAACCTAAAGCTAAACTTGAATTTAACACAAAGTTAAACCAAACCCTGAAATTTAATTTAACTCATCTCACAAAACTATAAGATCCCTTTTGTTTGAAAATTTAGACTAGTGAGATGAATAAAGATAATTTAAAAGTAAATTAAATCTAAATAATTAAACTAAAATCAAATTCATTAAAATTTTATGCAAATAAGTTTAAAAATGTTGCTTGTGTCAGAAAAATCTTTGATTAAGGGGGAGGATATTTATTTGGATAATTTTTAAAATTCTAGGAAAATTTATTTACTTATATTTTCTAAAAATTTTCCATTTTGTTAGTTTTCTAAAATTTGTTTTGGCCTTAGCCTAGATAAAATCCTTAGAAAGCATGATCCTATAGATATAGGAATTGAGCATCTCACAAACACACTGGGTTATCTTGATTGTGTGTGTATAAAAATAGAATGGTGTGAGATGCGTAGGCATTTTGTCTGTACTTCAGATGTTTATATTAATGCATCAATATAAGTCTGAGCGAAAAAATACAACAGAATATTGATCAAATCAAATAGTCCTTTTTCAGTAAATATTTAATTGGACATAAATAATTGATTTGACTAACCAGGTAAACACTGCTATCTTCTAATAGTTAGTTAGTAACAAAGGATTAGATAGTTAAGGACTAATAATAGATGAATATTTTTAACTAAGCTTTTATTACTACTACTTTTCTTAAATTTTTATCTTAATTAGTCTTTTAACCTATGTTAACTTAATCTTTGACTTAATTACTAACTTAAATTAATTAATTAATTAATGAAATTAACTCAAAATAACCTTTAAACTCGAATTAATTAATCCTCAAGTCAATCAATTTAATTAACCATTAATTAAATTCATACTTTTTCATAAATCAATCTTCTTAAGCTAATTAATCATCAAAATTAATTCTAATCTACGTTAATTAACTTAAGTTTCAATTTAATTTCATAACTTGAAATTAACTTATAACTTACACAACTTATTTAATTTAATCAATTCTATAAATCTACTTGATTCTTAACCTAAATTAAAGAATTCACCTAACCTAATTATCTCTTAACTTATTTAACAAATTAATTAATCTATTAAAACTCTCAATTAAAATCCTTAACCTTAATTAAAAATAACTAAATTAACCATTTTAACTTAATCATTTTTTAATCTCCAATTCGGCTAAATATCACAACGGTTTAACTTAAGATAAATACTTAATCATCTTCTTTACTTAATTTTCCAATTTCACCTAATAAAATTTAATTAAACAATTTAACTTTATCAATTTTAACTTAAATAGATCCTTAAACTTAACACCTAACTAATTAATAATAAATAAATAATAAAAAAAAACCACGAATGAGAGCTCAAAACCAGGGGTGCCCACCTTGGTATTGGGATATGGGCGCCCAGATGGGGGTTCAGCGCCTCACACCGCACCCCCATTCCAGGAGTCTGGACTCAGTCCGGGCACCCAAAACACCCTATAAAAGGGAAGGGGGGGGGGGGGGGGAGGGGCACCCCCAACCTTTGCCCCTCACCCTTTTTCTCTTTTGCAAAAAGCCTCTTACCGGGTTTTACGAGCACAAGCAAGAAAAGAGAAAATATTTTTTCCTAAAACTTTCCTACATTGGTTATCAAGCCATGCGTTGCGGATTAACCGAGGTCGTCAGTTCTTTTATAAATATTCCTGATGCCTCGGTAATTTTTTTTTACCTTAAAATTTATTTTTTCCCTTAGAGCTTCATTTTAGGCTATTATTTGTTAATTAGGAAACAATCTCGTTCTGGCGCTGACCCCTCGACTGTTAGTACAGACCCTAGGTTCCCCACTAATGAACTTAATTAGGGTTAGATTTTTCTCTACTATATATGTTCCTATATCTTCTAGACTTTTAGATAGACACTTTTTCATGCAATCATGCATTCTTACTATAGAAATTATTGATTATTACAGCTTGCAACAATTAGTTTATTGCTCTAGTTCAGTTAACATAGGTCTGTGTGCTGAGCTGTATAACAACCTAGTTAGAGTTGATGATTTTACCTACACTACTAGTGTCGTTGGTGCAGATATAACCTTATCTCCCACTATTATTCGTGACTTTTTGAGGTTGCGTCCATCCGCATGTCCATTCCAGTGCTATCCTCCTTGGGATCCACCATTAGGTGATTCCTACTCACATATCACACGTGATATGATCTATTCGTATTTTTTTTAGGGTCAGGGTGTACCGACTATGACCCTATTTAGATCAGTTACCCTTAGAGTCCAGGACTATGCCCTCTATTGAGTCCTAGTTATATGTATTTTGCCCCTGACCACTCGCGACGTAGCGATGATGCATCATTTTCATTCCTTTCTCCTTTATGCATTATGTCATAGATTAGATATAGACATTAGTTTTCATATATTTCACACCATCCTTTATTCGCCTGGTATTACCACTAGCAGTGGGTCCACATGTTGGGGTTGCAAGGTTGCAAACATAGTCCCATATTGAAAACACATGGGAAAGATCATGGGTTTATAAGAGAAAAGATATCTCCATTTGCATGAAGCCTTTTGGGTAGAGCCCAAGAGCAAAATCATGAGAACTTAGGCCCAGAGTGGACAATATTATACCATTGTGGAGATATCTAAATTCTTTTCGATCCTACAATTGGTATTAGAGCCCGGACTGTCAGAAGGTTTAACCGTCGACTGTACACAAGAGCTATGGTCTGATTGAACCATACGGGTACAATATTGACCTCGAACAAAGAAAGTGGGGGCTCCTATGTTCGGATCAAAAGGAGCAGACACCAGACAGGAAGTCCTAGTTGCAGCTAGGCAAGAAAGTCCTAGTAGGTCGGGTGGACCGAGGGATAGGAAGACCTGGTGGGTCGAGGATCAGACATGGGAAGCATGTGGGGGGGGATTGTTGGGGTTGCAAGGTTGCAAACATAGTCCCACATTGAAAACACATGGAAAAGATCATGAGTTTATAAGAGAAAAGATATCTCCATTTCTCCATTGGCATGAGGCCTTTTGGGTAGAGCCCAAGAGCAAAACCATGACGGCTTAGACCCAGAGTGGACAATATCATACCATTGTGGAGATATCTAAATTCTTTTCGATCCTACACCACATGCCATATTGCCATATTTTGACTGCATACATTGCCTCATTGTACGTTGATGTCACCGTAGGTGATGTTAGAGCCCTAAATGAGTTTAACATGGTAGGTCCTAGAAACTTCTCCTTAGGAGGTGTATATATGTTGGATCGAGATGCGCTAGATGAGGGGGGGGGGGGGGGGGGGGGGTGAATAATCCTCGTGACTTTCACTTTTCGTTTCAAAAAATCAATGAGTAATGCAGCGGAAATAAAGTAAACAAAAACAATCGCAAACACCAACGATTTACTTGGTTCGGAGCCTGTGGCAATTCCTACTCCAAGGCTCACACTCGTTGAGCATTTACTTTGGGCAACGACTATAATTGCTCAAATATTACAAGAAGAATATTACAATTTAACTAAACTGAAATTATACCGACAACAGGAATTTGAAATTCGCAGCTTCGGGTCATTGGGGTCTTGTTATGGCTCAGCCGGATCATCTTATTAGCAACAAACAGTTGAAAGATGCTCAGAAAAAGTGATTTCCTATGCTGCTGCTCGAGACCTCCTTATAAAGTCCATTGAGGGTGCCTTCAACCTCCTTGAGGGCGCCCTCATCTGCGCCGAATCCGCAGTGTAGATGGGCTCTGAACAAGTCACCGCTTATCCTTTTGAAAGCGCCTCCAATGCCATGGAGGGCACCTTCAAGGCTGTCCGAGGCACCTCCATACTTCTTGAGGGCACCTCCAGCTTGACTTCGCGTGCTCCTTCTGCTAAAGCACCCGAGGCGCCTCCAAGCTCCATGGAGGCGCCCCGGACACTGTTCACCCGGGGAGTTGAGTTCTTTTTACATCCTGCAAGATACGTTAGTCCATAAAATAACATATTCTGCAAAATAAAGTCAGCATATAATAATAAAAATAAATGTCTAACAGTCACCGGATTATCCAGTTCTGACTTAGTTGAACCCTTTTGCTACTAACCTGGCTTTGTTCCTTACTATCTCACCTTTATCATCCAATTTATTTCTAAATACTCATTTAGTGTCAATTATGGTTTTGTTAATGGGTTTAGGTACTAGTTCCTAGACCTGGTTTCTTTCAAATTGAGCTAACTCCTCTTGCATTACTAATATCTAGTATGAGTCTGGTAGGGCTTCATCTATAGTTTTGAGTTCAATTTTGGAAATAAGGGCTATTTGACTTAGGTTTCTATAAGATGATCTAGTTTTGACTCCTAGAGTTGTGTTACCCAAAATTTGGTCTGATGGATGATTGGTACTTGTTCTTGTTGATCTTATATTTGGGTCAGTAACTGGTTTTTGTAATTCACTAGGTTTAAGTTGAATTTCTTCATCATCTTCTATGTTTCTTGAGTTAATATTTCTGTATTAATATTTTCATTTATTACATTGGAAAGATTATTCTCTTCATCAAAAATTACATTTATTGTTTCTTCAACTTTTAGAGTGTTTTTGTTATAAACTCTATATGCTCTACTAGTTGTAGAGTATCCTAAAAAGATTTCTGGGGTTGATTTTGACGTAAATTTCCCTAAGTAGTCTTTGGTGTTTAGAATGAAAATTTTACACCCAAACACCTTTAAATAGTTTAAGTTAGGAATTTTATTATAATATATTTCATATGGTATTTTATTTTGAATTTTATTAATTAAAATTCTATTTTGTATATAACAGACTGTATTAATTGCTTCAATCCAGAATTGATTAGATAGATTATATTCATTCAACATGGTTCTAGCAGCTTTTTATAGGGTTCTATTTTTATGTTCTACTAGACCATTTTGTTGGGAGGTTCTAGGGCATGAATATTCGTGTTTATATATGTTTATTTCACAAAATTCAATAAACTTGTGGTTTTCAAATTCTTCCCCATGGTCACTTCTAAATCTTTTTATTTGAGTGTCTTTTTC
The DNA here is from genome assembly GCF_018446385.1 of Zingiber officinale. Lineage (NCBI taxonomy): Eukaryota > Viridiplantae > Streptophyta > Magnoliopsida > Zingiberales > Zingiberaceae > Zingiber > Zingiber officinale. The sequence goes on from NC_055994.1 coordinate 141,401,956, forward strand.
ATTTTCTATTAATTTACAAAAGATTTTAAAGACTTCGTAGGTTTCATCTTTAGTTTTTAGAAATTTTACCCAAGTAAATCTTGAGTAGTCTTCGATTATCACTAAGCAATATTAGTTTTTGCTTAGTGACTTGACTCCATATGAATCAAACAGGTCTAAATGTAGGAGCTCAAGTATTGAATTAGTTCTATTTAAGTTGGTTAACTTGTGGGTTGACTTGGTTTGTTTAACCTGTTGACAAGCATTACAAATTGAACTTTTAATAAATTTTAGTTTGCGCAGACCTCTAACGAAGTCATTTTGACTCATTTTTGAAATGAGTCTAGTATGAGTGTGACCCAGTCTTCTGTGCAACAACTTAGTTTCCTCTTGTTGTGTCAATAGACACTTTAGTGAAGAGGATGGTAGGTCAATTGAATAAATATTCTTTTTCCTAATTCCCTTAAGTGTGATTTCAGGATTTTCAATGTTTTTAATTAAGCACTCAGATTTTGAAAATGTGACTAAGTATCCTGAGTCATACAACTGACTAATATTAAGTAAGTTAGAATTGAATTGATCAACCAGTAGAACATTTAGAATATAGAAATCGAAACTTAATTGGATATTACTTGTTCCGATTATCTTAAGGGTTCCGTCGTTGCCGAATGCAACTGACCCTAGGTTCTTGAGTTTCAGCTTAGTGGCACTAGGGAGGCCGCTAAGGTAGCGGATCTACCTTCGAGTTTCAGCTTAGTGAATTTCAATCTATCTCCAGTCATGTGTCTGGAGCATCCACTATCTAGCATCCATTGATCCAAATTTTTATGTTCCTACACATAAAGTATTTGATTTGGGTCAATTTAATGGATTCAAGAGATAGTTTGATTGAAATCACCTCCTTAATGTTCCATCTCACCCGGTCTAGATGATCAAACATGATATTTCTATGGGTGATTGTGAGATGGTTTATTAAGTTATTCAGGTTTAAGTTATGAATTAGAGTTAGTTAAATTAATTAGGTTAGGTTAGTTAATTTGATTAAGTTAATTAATTAGTTAATTTAGTTAATTTGATTAAGTTAATTAATTAGTTAATTTGATTAAGTTAGTTAATTAAGTTAAGTTAGTTAATTAGATTAGATTAATTAATTAATTAATTTGATTAAGTTAATTAATTAGGTTAAGTTAGTTAATTTGATTAAGTTAATTAATTAATTAATTTGATTAAGTTAATTAATTAGGTTAAGTTAGTTAATTTGATTAAGTAGTTGTAAAGTAATTTTAATTAAGTTATTAATTAAGTTATGTTTAATTAAGTTAAATTTGTATCTTAAATTGAATTAAGATTTAAATTGTATTGAATTGAAAGTTTAAATTGAATGAAATTCGACTAAGTTCATCCTAAATCCATTTCACCCAATTCTAAGTTATCAATCAGGGAACCTTATGTAGTTTTGTGAGATGATTATCTTTTAATTTAGATTATGTCTAAGGATTAATTTACATTTGAGTTAGACTTAGGGTTTTCAATTAGTCAATTAAATACACATTTTAAGGATCGGCTCCCAGACTGTGGCAAGACACGAGGTCTTCTTGGGTATGAGATCATCCACCACTTCTAGACATCCTTTCAAAGAAATTATATATTTAATTTTCTTTTTGAAACTCCTAGGACTAACCAATCAAATGTAAATTTTAATCTATTCTAATCTAAGCATGCATATTATAAAGAAAAGAAAATAACAGTTATCAAACAATTCTATTTATTTATAAAGATAGTTTTTCTATTGGCTCCCACTGGATCATAGCCTCGATATGGTCTATCAAGGTAATGTATATGATCCTTGGGGACCCAATAATGTCCAAGTCTAACTTGATTAATCAAGTTAGACTTGGGTACCCATGCTTGGACTACCTTTCTATTTGGTCTGTTAACAAGTGATAGATATGAACGGTATTTTCTTTTAGTCCTAAGTCCTAGTCCGGATTGGTAGTATATGGCTTTTTATTTTTCAAGAATCAAATTAAGATTCTTGGAACCCAGTGTAAACCGTTCCAACGTAATCTTCAAATACTTGACTTGAGTTTTCAGGCTGGAATTCTCTTCCTCAAGCTTTTGGACTTGAGTTGAGGTTCCAGTCTAAATAGGGCTAGTCAAGGATTCGGAGTTAGCCACTTCTTTAAGAGTTGTTACCTCCTTTAGAAGTGATTTGATCCGAACGTTAGATTTAGTTAATTTGTGCATAAGATAATTGACTAGATTATATAACCAAGAAATACTTACAGTGGGGTTAGGCCCTTCAGAAATGGATATGGATCCGTGGCTTCTCTCCGATTCTACTTCCGATTCGTTCTCGCTTTCGGATTCGTTGATTTGGTCCCGGGTTGTCAGCGCAAGAAAGCTCGTCAGTCTGAGCTTTTCATCGGACTCTTCTGATGAGGACTCATCCCAGGTTGCCTTCAGAGCTTTCTTCTTTCTTTGCTTCTTTGCATCCTTTTGATTCAGACAGTTGGCTTTGATATGCCCCTTTTAGTTGCAGCTGTAGCAGATTACTTCGAACTTGACCTTTGAACTTGGTTGAACCTCCTTGGAATAGATCACCTTCTTGACGTCCTTCTTGTTGAAGCCCTTCTTATTTTTGTAGAGTTTTCTTGCCAAGTTGACAAGTTCAGCGGTGATCTCGTCGTCGTCATCGTCTGAGTCCGGTTCTTCTTCTGACTCCGGTTCGGTTCTGCGTCTTGCATTTGGTTCGCACACTCTACTTGTACCTGCAATCAAAGTTATACCCTTCTTGGTCGATCGAGTGTTAATTTGTTCATGCAATTGAAATTCAGAAAATAATTCATCAAGTTTAATTAAAGATAGATCCTTAGACACCTTGTAAGCATCTACCATGGATATCCACAAGGTATTCCTCAGAAAAGCATTGAGTGAATACCTGATTATGTCTCTGTTTTCCACCTTTTGTCCGATTGCGTGGAGACCATTGAGGAGGTCTTGGATGCATGTATGTAGTTGGCTTGCCGTTTCACCCTCCTGTAATTTTATATTATATAATTTGTTAAGAATGAGATCTCTCTTACTTACCTTCGTGTCTGATGTACCCTCGTGTAGCTCGATAAGTTTTTGCCATAACTCTTTTGTACTTGAGAAGGGGCCGACTCGATTTAGCTCCTTCTTGGTTAGACCGTATTGAAGGATACATGTTGCCTTTGCGTTGGCTTCTACCTTCTTTATTATGCTAGGGTCCCAGTCTTCTCATGATACGGGTTTTCCTGCGCCATCAAGTGGGAGCGAGATGTCAGTCTTGATGATCATCCATACATCAAACTGAGTTTGGAGGTAGGGCTCCATTCAGCCCTTCCAGTAGCCGAAGTCTTCCCCAGAGAAGAGCGGTGGTCGGGCTGTGCTTTAGCCTTCTTGATGGGTCATTTAAGAGATGAACCTTGCACACAGAAAAATAAACCGAAAAAGATTCCAAGACTAGGTCTTGGATTTAATAGTACGGGAAAAAAGAAGTAAACACGTGAACTCGAGTGGTGTTGCACCAACTTCGAGAAAAAATTCGATTACGAAAAAAAACTAGATCAGAAGGCGGCAATAATACCGATTTCGATCGACTCCGAAAAATTGAAAATCACCACGAAAAAAATGCTTGATTGGTGGTTGCACCAAATCGAAACGACTCCGCTCTGATACTAATTGTTGGATTGAGATACGCTAGGGGGGGTGAATAGCGCTCGTGGCTTTCACTTTTCATTTCGGAAAATCAACGAGTAACGCAACGAAAATAAAGTAAACAAGAACAATCTCAAACACCAACGATTTACTTGGTTCGGAGCTTGTGGCGACTACTACTCCAAGGCCCACGCTCGTTGAGCGTTTACTTTAGGCACTCGTGCAAATATTATAAGAAGAATATTACAATTTAACTGAACTGAAATTATACCAACAATAGGAATTTAAAATTCTCAGTTTCAAGTCGTTGGGGTCTTGTTATGGCTCAGGCAGATCGTCTTGTTAGCAGCAAACAGTTGAAAGAAGCTCAGAAAAAGTGATTCTCTATGTTACTGCTCGAGACATCCTTATAAGGCCCATTGAGGGCGCCTTCAACCTCCTTGAGGGCGCCCTCATCTGCGCCGAATCCGCAGCGTAGATGGGCTCTGAACAAGTCGCCGCTTATCCTCTTGAAGGCGCCTCTAATGCCATGGAGGGCGCCTTCAAGGCTGTCTGAGGCCCCTCCATAATCCTTGAGGGCTCCAGCTTGACTTCGCGCGCTCCTTCTGCCAAAGTACCCGAGGCGCCTCCAAGCTCTATGGAGGCGCCCCGGACACTGTTCATCCGGGAAGCTGAGTTCTTTTTACATCCTGTAAGATATGTTAGTCCACAAAACAACATATCATGCAAAACAAAGTCAACACATAATAATAAAAATAAATGTCCGACAGTCACCGGACTTCTCGGTTCTGACTTCGGATTTCCGACCGAAAACCCTAGGTCGAACCGACGTCTACTGTTCCCTTAGCGGGGAACGCATCCTCACATACTCCACTCAGGAGAGTATACCTATTGTCAGTTCGATCCTCCATATAGACTGGGCTTTTGCTCAGTGCCTGAGTTTTCAGGTTTTTCTGCTGGACGTCCGCTCCACGACCCACCCAGACTTTCCACCCGATCCGCGACACCAGAATTTTCACCTAGAGTATCCGACTCTAGGACTTTTGCCCAAAGACCTCGATCCGACAAGGCTTTTCGCCTAGGGTTACAACCCCCTAGGACCTAAGGTTACCACCCCCTAGGATTTTCTTGTCTGCCTAACCGCAACTAGGACTTTTGCCTAAGATACCTTAGGACTTTTCCTGCAAACTCATTCAACACATTAGATCACAAATAACCTTAACTTTGAATCCTTTTCCATTATCAAAATTCAGGTTCGATCGTCGGATGCTTCCCACACCAACAACATATAGATGATGAGGGTGTCCTGCCTTGAAGGAGAGCAACCCAACACCAGCCCAATCCAGTTGCCCCGCCCTAACCTGATCCTAAGGCCCAGGATCAGCCTGATCCAGCTCCAGGCGAGGAGGTAGAGCTAGATGCGTACATTGCTGATTGATCTCACTATGTTATCAGATTAAGGGGGAGAATTTATAAAAATGATTTCTAAAAATGATCCCTCTATATTTTTTTCCTTTAAAACATCTCTCTTGCTTAAAAAATTTTTCTCATTTTTTTGGGAAGTACTTACGAAATTAGCTTACATAGTTATATTTTTCAAAGTACTTTAGATTTTTAAGAAAAATATAATTTATTTATTTAAAATTTTTTGACAAACTTATTTTGAAAAACTTAAGTCAAATGTTTTGAAAAATATTTTTAGAATGCTTTGAAAACTTATTCCATTTTGATTTTTTTTTAAAAAGAAGTTTTTACAAAGCTTTACTTCAACAATGCTCTTATCTACATAATTTCTAAAAAAAATTTCTTTAAACTTCCTTTGAAAATATTACTTAGACATTTCTCTCAAAATTATTTTTGAAAGTCTTACTTATAAAATTTTGAATTTTTAAAAATCATTTTGAAAAACTGCTTTACCATATTTTGAAAAGTTATTACTTTTAAAATATTCAAAAATCTTGCAAAATTTCTCAAATATTATTCCTCCCTCAAATTAACCTGAACTTCTATCATGTTACAAAATTATTTAAAGTAATTAGTATTCAAAATTCCTTACATTGTCATAATTCTTTGAAACTTACTTGAAGATCTCAGCTTGTAATATTTTCTTACTTATTTTTTTTATGCATAATGCCTTAATTTTTTGATGTATGCCAAAGAGGGAGGATAGTGGGTTAAGTTAGACTCACTTTTAAAACACTTTATGCTTTATTGTTTTATTGCATTTTTTTCTAACTTTAACTCAAGTTGTTATTACATCAAAAAGGAGAAAATTGTTGGTACAGGTTGTACTAACAGTCTAGTTTTGATGTATGATAAATAGGTTAAAGTTAGATGGATTGTTTGTCTAACGCTTCTACCAAGTGTGCAGGAGTTGACTGGTCTGAAGGACCTGATACCAGACTAAAATCCAGCCAGGTCTGCAGGGCCCGATGGTTGGTGGGAAATCCAGCTAGGTCCGCGGGGCCCGATAGCTGGTGGGAAATCTAGCTAGGTCCGCGGGACTCGATATCTGGAGGGAAGTCCGGTTGGATCCGCTGGACCTGACAACCGGTCGAAGTCCAGTTAGGTCTGTGAACCTGAAACTAGCGGAAAGACCTGATGAGTCAGAGATAAGTTGAGTGACTGCAAATGGTAAGTAAAGGTAAGCAACTAGAGGAGAGATCTAGTGAGAACGCGTTCCCCATTGAGGGAACTGTAGGCGTCGGTCTAGCTTGGATCCATTTAAGAAACCTAAGCTGAAACATTGACTAGATCCTGGTCTCGGAGAGATAGGATCTAATTACTACTCATAATATATTATGTTGTTCTAACTCTGTTTTATAAGGTAAAATATATTTTTTAATTGCCTGGACTAACCTTTTCTTGCAGGTGGAAAGGCTGAAGAAAAGGGGTCCAGGTGCCCTGACTCCTTCCGTCGCTACTTTGAAACAAACTAAAACTAAATAACTAAAAAAATATATCTCTAGTTAGCGATGGATTATTAAATTTCATGGCTATAACTAAACTAACACTGTTAACATAAATAGCGACAGTTACAAAATTCCGTCTCTAAATTTAGAGATGAAATTTTATTCCGTCTCTAATTAGTGACGAAAGTTTACATTACGTCTCTAAATATAGTCAGTAACAAAAACCGTAGCGGGGATATTATTCCGTCGCTAATCTCAATTTGCGATGGAATAGCGACGAAATTTTTTTGTCCCTAATGCTTTTTTTTTAGTGGTTTTTATCGTTTTATATGTTTTTGTCACATCTATTGATAGATAGCACAAGATTTGGCCTAGGACAATATCACCTTTTAGTGGCCATGACATGCATGTGTAAATATTAAGTGGAACTTGATTGATTTTTCATGGAATGCTAAAAGGAAAAAAAACAGTTTCAATTCTTGCAATCCTCAAAAGAGATATTGTACTCACAAATAGCATATTTCCATTTCCTGGCTACATGTGTTTTGGTGACCAAATTGACTTGGAGCTCAAGTGGCTTTTCTCATGAAAGAAAGCTCCACTGTTTATTTGCTTTAGCTCTTGTCACAAACTCTTGTACGAAGACACCCCTTCTTTTCTCAATCCCACTAGCTACTTACCTATATATATATGTATGTGTGTAGTCTCATTGTCCAAGTAGAACAAACAAACAACTTTCCATAAAGCTTGATTCCCATATATTTACATTTTTATTTCATATTTTTTGGGTTTATTATTTATGTACAATATGTTAGAAAAGGACTAATAGGTGATGCATCAATAAAAAAGGAAAGTAGAGACATGATGAGATGTTTTAATAGGATTGTGTCACTTGTGATGGTGAAGTCATGATTTAGGTGAAAATTATAATACCCTAGTTAAGTGCCATATGAACAATTACAAAGTAATAAAAAAGATATATGGATCGAACTAGAAATTGACATAAAGATTGGTGAATGGCCATAAAGAAGTTTATATATATATATATATATATCAAATAATTTTAATGAAAAGACTTATACTTCTATCAAATCTAAATTTCAAAACTAGAAATGGACTAATAGAGCCTCTAGGATCAATCATTTACTTTCAAGTAATAATATTAACCTAAAATGGTTCATTAACTAGTTTTAGTTAAAAGTACGTAGATAATTGCCTTTGCCAAATTTATATTCAAAGGTCAAAATTGGATTCTTGAAATTCCAAGATCAACCAAATTGCTTTTAGGTGATAGTTTTAACTTGAAATGATTCACTCATCAAATAGCTTTGGTAAAAAATGCTCGATGGTCATGGAATTATCAAATTTAAATTTCAAGATCAAGAATTAAAGTCTAAGGGGGTATCTTGAATTAATGGAATACTACTCCTATTTACCTAAATTGATAAAGTTTCAATTCCAAATTCTCTTCTCCAAAAAAAAAAAAAAAGTAGTTTTAGTAAAAACTACTTGATATCCCAAAACAACTCATTTCAACTTTTGTAAATCTTATTATACTTTGATTGAGAAGAACAAAGCAATGGCAATGAAGAATAAGAAAGTGACGAAGATGAAAGATGAGTTGGGGAAACCCCATTGCAAGCTAAGGATCCAAAATTTTATCACAAGATCGTCACAGAAAATTGAAGATTGTTCATTGGTTTTTAAGTCATCATAGAGGTAGCCGCAAAAGACTATCTTTATCTAGTGACGATTCAAAGACAATCACAGCATTTTTGCAAAATAATATCCAAACGACCTTTGTCAACAACTAGGTTACGTCATAATTAGATCTCAATTTTCGTTGTCATGCTTCACTATAGCAAAACTCCATTGTCAATATACTTTTTTAGTGTCTTAAGCAAACCTAATGTTATGCATGTGAGGTTTGATAATGATTGTTTATATATGTTAGGAATGCGTGACCTGTTTGGATGAGGTTTACGTGTGGTTCACCATGGCTAGAGCGGGAGTGAGCTAATCGCCAGAACCCTAAAAAAACTCTCTTACAAACATGAACAATTTAAATTTGTTAGTATGGATGATGTGTTTATTGTTGGCGCAATTAACCTCTTGTCAATGTTGACTAGTTGATCAAGTTTGAGTTAACTCAAGTTGGATTTCGATGTTTGAGCAATATGAAGGTGATAAAATGAAATGTCGAGTAAGGATGATAATTTCCTCTTAATCCGATGGAGGATCCAATATCTGACCTGAATGGAGAAGAGTATGAGGGATTTTTTAGACCCAATTAAATAATTGGATAATTATGTATGTGTATTCGAGTAATCGGATATAGAGGGGTCTAGTAGAATCCTACCCATACCCGACCTATATATATACATATTCCCAAAATCTACTAATTATTTTGTTGGTGTTTAAGATATAAATTAGGAGTAGGCTACAGATGTTTCATCTATTTTTTTAATTATATATATATATTTTGGATATGATGTTAATGCTAATATGTTTTTATTAAATGATAATAGTTAGATAGAATGAAGAAAAATATTAGTATAGAATATATCCAATCCTATGATGGATATAAGTATTAGAATTGATATCTGATCCCTGATGGAGGGATAAGGATGGAAGTTGAAAACTCGAAGGGGAGGGATAGAATAAACGGGGATGGGACGAAGGATATGAAATCCTATCAAACCCTAACCCATTACCATCCTTGACGTTGAGTAGGTCAACGTTGATCGGAAACTTGATGATGTCGAAAGTCCAATGCAGCGTTGGCATGTGGTGAGAAAAGTTTAGGTAGGTTACGATTAACCGAGCACTTGGTGATCGAAAGACCAACAAAAAGTTGACATGAAGGCAAGAAGTTCAAGGGGGTCACAGTTGACCAAATACTTGATGGTCGGAAGTCCAATAGAGAGTTGACATGAAAAAGAAAGTCCAAGAAGGTCATTGTGAACCAGACAATTGGCATGAGAAGTGAAGTCCAAGTGGGTGATAAAGGATCAAATACTTGACATGGGAAGCAAAGTTCAAGTGGGTCATGGAGGATTGGACACTTATTAATGCAAGTCCCAGCAGGTCAAAGTTGATTGGATGTCAGACAATGATGAAATTCCAGTAAGTCAAGATTGACTGAATGCTAAACAACGAAAAGTCTCGACAGATTAAGATTGATCGAATGTTAACCAAGGGAGCCCAAGTAGATTAATCTCAACTGGATATCAAACAAGATGAAAATTCAACTTAATAGTGTTGAAACATAAATATTAGTCAGTTGATAGGGAATATCGACCAAGTGATAGACTCTAAACCCCAAATTTGAGATTTTGATGTGTTTTTAAGGTTTGCTACGATAACTAAGGTTTATACTATAGTGCCATGGTTGACTGTAAATGATAACTACCCCCCCCCCCCCCCCCCCCCCCCACACACACACACGCACACGCACACACACACAAACAAAAAAATGATACAGTAACTATAATGACTAGTTTAAGGTTTGCTGCTATAGTATTTTTACTACAGTACCAATCAATTGATGAGTTCTACCAATTGGTTAATGGCACTGTAACAGTGAACAGAATACTTTCAAATCGACTGACTAGTTCGACTGGAGACAAGCAATCAACTAGTAAGGTTAAAAAAAAGAAGTCATTCTATAGGTTTAAATGGTTGAATTCGATGGCAATTGATTGATGAATGTAAGCAATCGATTGTTAGGTGAAAATTAGTCATAATGCAACCGTTTAAAAGAGGATTTCAACGGAAATCAAATATGCCAGTTCTTGGAGGTTTGAGAGTCAAGTAATAGTGCATTCTCATATCAATAAGAGGTAATTTCAAGTAACAAGAAAGTATCCAAAGTAAGATTCATATAAAGATATTTATACTCATTGTATTTGTTTTCATCCCTTATATTCTTGTTGTATTGTTGTAATTAAAGGTTGTAAGAGACTTCTCCGTCTCTAGAAGGTATTCCAGAAAGAGAAGATTTAGTTGTGGTAGGTTACTAGGACTCGGCCTTAGATTAATCGCCTTAAGAGGCGGATACCAAATAAAATCTCGGTGTTATCCATGTGACATCAAGGTTGTTTCAAGTTTTCTGTTATGTATTTAAACGACGAGCACGCAATCGAGACAAAGCAATCAGAGTTATTCATCACCCTCCCTTTCTAGCTCACACGGGTCCTAACGTTTGTGTGTTCACTTATTCATACTAAGTAATGATAAATTGAAAATAATAATGATGCTAATGCACATAATTAACTTGATTCGAAGACCCACTCCTAATCCACAATTTATGATGCATCCAATGCTTCACTCCCGACTTCAACTTTGAGATGTTATAATGTTCACTCCTATCATATGGAATGAATATAAATAGCTAAGAAAAGAGAAGATGGTAGCTTGAGTTATGTTGAAGACTTCCACTTTGTTTAATCCTAGAGATTTTTTTTAGCAATGTTAACACACATGTAGAGGAGTATCTAAATTCATTTTGAGAAATTTAAGTTTCTTGATGGTCGAATTAGATATCCCTTCTTTCTTCTCGATATAAATATTTTTTAAAAAAGAAAGCTTTCTCTTAATATACATATATTGGACTATCCAATATAGGATCCATTGGTATTCCATCATTCATTTATCATATTTTTTTTTTACTTGTTTAAATTAAAATAATATAATGTTATTTTCAATGTCTTTTGGAAGCTTGACGTGAGACTTCTCTCACATTTCTTTTCAACAAAAAGCAAATGTCAAATCATTCTCAATTGAATACAATAGCGATCATTCTATAAGATCATTTTTATAGAGGGATTATCGAGAAAAAAAGAAATCGTCAAACGTAAAAGAGTCATCTTTAAATTTAACTAAAATAAATTAATTTAAAATAAAAAATAATCCACTAACATCAACTAAACAACAAGTGTTTAAATAGACTTAAAATTCTAAGATAAAAAGATGAAAATAATCTTAACATAAAAGATAAAATCTTTGGAACCACTGAAAAGGTCTTAAACGGTATTTTTCATACCTAAGACTTGATCGTTATGGGTTCTATCTGGTCATCAATTGTAACTCTCTGATAATCTCAATTTGCTATAATATTAAAATTCCTATGATTCAATTCGAGACAAAAATTATAATTTCTCAAAGTTTGGATCCCTTGCATCAACTAGCCCCTCAAATCATTCCACTTAGCATCTTTCAATAAGTCATATATGTAGTTTACCTTTTTAAAGTTATCATCGAACTGTCAAACTTGTTGAGAATATAATAAAAATCACACATTGAAAATAAATAGAAAAGATCACGGATTTATAAAATAGAAGATATCTCCATTGATATAATGTTTTTTGGACAGATCCCAAAAATAAATCCATGAAGGCTAAAGTGCACGAGGACTTAGGTCCAAAATAGATAATATCATATAATTATAAAAATACATAAATTTTTTTAGTCTTAACAAAACTAACTCAGTGTACTCCTTATCCTACAGTTCCTTGGATACTCTATATCATCCTTTGTTGATCTTCACTATAACTTAATCTCATTGAGTCACAAGCTCTATAAACTTTTTGTGTGCATTTTGCTGAGACCTTACAAATTTCATACACATATTAGTAATATAAATAGACTTAAATTCTTTGTCAAACACATCACAATATCTTGGTTAACATGTGATCACCTAGAATAACATTGCACTAACAATAAACTTATGTTCCATACCGGAAGTAATATAGTCAAAGTATATTTCTACACCTTAAAACACAACATCACTAAAAAACAATTTCAAATGATAATTTTCATGAATCAACATACCCAACTAAAGTCTAAACTTTAGTATCTAATTAATTACCTCCAAGTTGCCAATTCATCTATACATAACTATATAATCTTTGGTTCCTAAAGATGCCTAATAACCTTCTTTGCAACTCTCTAGTAACTTATTTCTCAGTTACTCTAATATCCCTCCTCCAACATTTTGATAGCAAATTCAATATCAAGTTTTGTGAAAATTTGATCATACATTAGATTTCCAATGGCAGAAAGACATAAAATGTTTTAGAGTAAATTTATTTTTACCCCATTTTAACAAAATAATTCCAATTGAACCTGCCACCCTTTATAATGAGAGATATACTTGATGAAAAAATTCTTCATTTGAAATCTCTTTAGACCCTTATTGATATAAATTTCTTGAGATGACAAACCTTATAGAACAAATTGAGATGTGATATTATTAATCAAACTGTTTGTGTTAATAGCAATGGAACTCTCAACCACTTCTTTCATGCCAAAGTTCTGAAAGAAAAATTGTTTCAACTCATATATCAACCCTCATCATTCATTGAACATAGAAGATCATCCACATATGGGGTGAGGGAAAAGCTTTAATTTGCTTCTGCTAGTCTTTTGACATATGCATTGATATATGATGAAAAACCATCATGAAACTAAAAATATTATTGAAGAGAAGTATGTTTCATTCAACAAATAAATTGTTAATTATCTTGTATACCTAATGCTCCATCTCTAGTGGAGAATCCTTTTAGTTCTCACATAAACTTCCTAGTCTAGATTCTCATTGAAAAATGCTTTATTGCATTCTTTTGATGTAGCTCTAAGTTAAAATGCATAGTAAATTCTATAATGACACAAATGGAATGTTTCGTAGACATAAGAGAAAAATTATACATGTATAATCAACCCTATTCTTTTAAGTGGATCTTTTAGCTATTAGTTTAATTTTGTCTCCCAATATTTTTTGCTGAAACTTTACTTTGAAGAACCATTTAAAGCTATTAATCTTTGCAACATTAAAAAAAATAAAACAACATCCTAGATTTTAGTTATATGTCATAGTATAAGGCTTATATTGCATGAGACTTTACCCAAATTCAGATTCTCCAAGAGTCATGGCTAATGTTTTAGATCAATGTGAGATACCCGATCAATAGAAATTATTGAATCTCTTTTGCATTGATCTTATTTTTGTCCCCGGGGTCATGGTGCCGCGGTAGGACATCCAGGTTGTCTCCCAGACACTTGCGGTTCGAACCCCAACTACGATATATTTACAGGAATTTTTCCTCCAAATGAGGGGCGTAATCAAAGGATGCTGGGCTTCTGGGTTGACCGCCGCGTGCGCTTCCTGATTTATCCTGATGGTGGATGGGAAACTTCCGTAGGATTGGATTGATCACCCCAGAGATAATCAATGAGGCTAACTGAGATTATCATATTTTTTATTAAAGTTGTCTCAACATTCTTGAGAAGCATGTTGTACAATTAGGTGCTCAACCAGCTCTTGCAATTTAGAACGACTTGTACCTACTAAAGTCTCATTAGTATATTTTGTGGAGATTAAAGTATGGAATGTCCTACACAGTTGGATTTTAAACGTGAGAATTTGGATATAAAAATGATATTTCACAAGGATTTTAAAATTGAGAATTTGGATATAAAAATGATGTTTCACAAAAAAGGCATTTTGAGACTTGAAGTGGAAAAATTGAAATAGAACCATAGCATTTATGGTTATTCAACAAGAATGATAATGAATACCTCCCCTCTCTCTATAAAGTGTCTCCGCACCATATTGGATGCGAAAATATTGGTTTTATAGTTAAAATTATAAAAAAAAAATATCGAATTAGTTATAATACAGGTGGATGTAAATTTACTTAATCACTTAATTAATTTCCTTGGTAGTATTCTTGCCAACAAATGAAAACCTTAATTATACTAAAATAAATAAATAAAATCTCTAAAAAACACTGTACATGCCTATAAAACACTGTACATACACATTAGTTGTACTAAATTCTTTAAATATATATTTTAAAAATCTCGTACATGCATATTGAATTTTATTACCTTATTTGAGATTGGTATGAGGTTGGCTGCAAAGAATCTGAAGTTAATCCAAGTGCTCCAGACAAAGCCAAGTTCAGAAGATCAGTAAAAGAAAAAAATAGATATGTCCTCGATCAAGAGTGGACTGAGCAAAGCCAGCAGGCAGGCTTTACTTGTTTTCTCTGATTACCCCCAGTTGCAAGCTGGGAAGGATTGTTATAGCTACCTATGATCTCTGCTCCTCTCCATCTCAATCCCACTATCAGTGCTAAGCTAGGGTTTTGTTGGCTTTGGATATGCTATAATTTCTTAGGGCTTATTTCCTGGCAGGGGCGTGCCCTAGCTTGCCCTTGCATGCGCCCCATAAAGTGGGTCACTTATGGGGTTGGTAATATTTTAGTTCATGTTTTGCTTTCTCCCTGTCTTGTGGGCTATAAATCCTCCACACACCAACTCATTCTTGGTCCCTCATCCTTTTTCCTAGCTACCTCCCTTCTTCTTGTTCATATTTTTCACTTTTCATACAGCTCAGAGAGTAGGTGGTGGTGGTGCATGGTGTTTTAGGTTTCTTGTCTCAGGATCATCAAGAGGCTTTGCAACCTTTTATAAATACTCTCTCCTTTGAGGAAGAGAATTGCATCTGAGGAAGAGAAGACATGAAGAATTGAGCTGTGATCCTATGTGATGATTTTGGAGAGTAAGATTTACAGGTGAAATTGATGTGCCTGGCTCCCTGTATGCCACACACACAGTTCAATCCATGATGGGATTGGCTACTCTGGGTGGCGTGCAAGGAGCCAAGCATGTCCTCCTCCTTCTCTCTCTCCCTCTCTCTGGTGAGGGATGTGAATTTTAAGTCTTTTATTTCACATGCATGGTGGTGGTGATATTATACATAATATTCCGGCCGGCCACATATGATCACATATATATTTTAAGACTGGACTTGGTGATGCCTTGATGTATGTTTCTTTCTTTTGCAGGAGATTTCAAGTTAAGGGCTAGTTTGTTGATTTGCAAATTCACGTCCCCTATATATTTTAGTTAATTTTGTCACTCTAGTGTTAGGGCAAGTTCTTCTAGCTAGTTGATGCAAATAATCAACCATAAAATTATAAATCCAGCATGTTTGTGAAAGGTACAGTACTGAGATGGTCAATAAGTTTTATGATTCTTACACCCTCTTGGTCATAATAAAAGATTTGTTAGTTTTTTTTCCCCTTCTTTTCTTCTTGCACAAAAAAAATGTGGGTGTAAGAAATGAAGAAGGTCATGGAGTGTGTGACATGCTGATGTATGTTATCAATAGCTAGCAAAGCTAAGCTCTTCTATTGTGGTGTAATATATATGAATCTAGAGCAACAGGTATTTGTTGCCTTTCTATGTCTCTTATTTGCCAAAGTTTGTGCATTGTAGCTAATGGATTTATGCTATTGCTCTGTGGTAGCTGATCAGATTCTCTAGGGTTCAGATATGTCAGACACTGTTCATCTGGATGAGACTTCTTTTCTTCTTTCTCTCTATATCTATCTCTCATCTAATTCTAGGCTCAAACTAAAGACATAGACAGTTTTTTTTTTCTTTTTGCTTCTTGGCTCCCTCTCTTACCACGCATTAGAGAATCATCAAACAAAATGTATCTTTCTTAGCTGTCCTTGGAATTATAAATTCTTCTTTTTCTCTGTGGTATCATTATAGGCACGTTGATGCTGATCATAAGGATTAAACTGCTATATGAACTATTTTAATATATAAATCTCCTTAAATCATTGACAATTAAACTTGTGATGAAAAAGATAAGTGAAGGTTATCACTACTGTTCCACTGATGAGCTAGATCCTATCTTCCCTTCGACTGCTAAATCCATGTAAAATGGTAATGATGATGAAACCTTGACATGTATATTATATATGATATTTATAGTGTGTGTGGGCGCTTATTCTCAAATTTTTCTTTCTTTTATGGTGAGATATGTCCATACATAAATAAAAGCTTCTCAAACTATTCAGAACCACTCATGTCCATCCACTTGATACATCCTCCTGAGTGATCTATTAATGTCATTAGTCAGTTCCTCTCTCTCCCTCTCTTAAATGATTTTACAGTTTGCACCTTGAAAACATGGTGAGAGGACTGAGGTGGTGACAGCAGGTTATAATTAATAGCCATAATATATAGTTAAATTTGAGAAGAGAGAGATGGAGAGAACAGCTAATAATTATAATAAATTTGAGGGTGCATATATTTATGCATTGTACTATACTTTTTGCCTAGCTCTGGTTGGTGATCGTGCAAGCAAGAAGAGCTCCCAAGTGTTTTGGCTCAGACTGCTGCAGCTTTCTAGCTTTCCAAGGACCACTCCACCAGGCAGCTTTATGTGTCATCCATAAGGAATTTTCAAGCTTAGGGAACCAAACCCTAAATTCTAGTAGTCATTAATAAAACCCCGTGGGATATCAATCTCTTTTTCTCTCTCTCTATATCTCAAATCTACCAATCTACATGGTTTTATATAAACTGTCCAAACATAGCAGAACAACTCGACACAGGGACTTGAGACAAAGGAAGGAATACCATTCTCATGCATGTTAATCTCATGATGGCAAATATATGGATTTGTGAAGGACATGCATGTCCTGTTAGATCTTGTAACTAGGGGAACAAGGAAAGGAAATTTGGATGTGTAGTGGAAATAATTGCTGACATGCATGTCAGAGGGAAATATAATGGAACGTGCACACACAAATTTTGGAGGATGTCCTTTGCAATTGCAGCAGCAATATTATCTCTCTACATAGGGAGTTAGGGTTAGGGTTCACATGGTCATATGGAAGATATGAGATCTTGACTGACATGGACCCCTCAGTTTCTGGTCAATAGTGTTCTAGGGCAGCAGTGCATGGTTTGACAGGTGGAATTCCACCAGACCATGGCATGGAGTACTTGGCAAAATGTACCATCGATCAGGGCATGCAGTGCAATGTGTTGGATTCACAAGATGAGTTTAGATCGAGAAAAAGTTGTGCTCTCAGAGTAATTCTAATTGGTTTCATTATTTGTTTGGAATTCAGAAAGAAGCCCTATAAGAAAGCTCTTGTGCATTATTTTTGCCCCACTGAAGCTTGTAAAAACAGAGCAGTACTTGTTCAGGGCTTGCTGCTGAATATGTTGTAAAGTTAATCGTACGTTCTTTAAGAAACTGTTCATATGTTTTCTTTTTCTTTTTCGAGCTCCATTAGTTAATTTGCTTTGCTTTCCGCTCTACCTCTTCAAGACCAAATTTATAAGAACAAAGATAATGATTAGAAGATAGAATTGAAGACCGAGCAATGATAAAAAGATGAAGCTAAATGACTTGCGTCTTGTAATGTAAATGATCTATACAAACCTTTCTGTCTTTCATATTGTCTATTGTTAATTACTGCAACCTCTCTAATTCTTCTCCTCCTTGTACTCTTACCCTTCTGCTCGTCTTCCATTCCCCTTCTTCCTTTATAATGAACAGATGCAGTGAGACTTCTTACTTGGTGAGTTCTTCTCCCCATCGTTCCAGTAGTCAAGGCTTCCAGCAGTGCTCCCATAGATAGAATCAAAATTTCTAGGTAATTTTTGTCGGGATTAAATGCTCTAATAATTTCAGTGCAATTGGTTATTGTATCACTGAGAAAAGACAATACCATTGGATTCCATTAAGTTTACAATAGAAAGCCTATTCATGTAGAGTCATGCTAGGCTTAAGGTCTTTTAGATTTATTTAGATATATGCTCTAGAAATATCTTTTGGGAATTTTAAATTTATTGGTCTTCCGAAGTTGAATGTAACCCAAATCTCCAAATGCAAGCTGAGTAATTTAAATGATAGAACTTGTCTTAGGCAATCAAGTTTTACCTTCAGTTGAAAGATGATGATCAAACTTTTGATTCGAGTGATCAAATTCGACTCGATGGAAATCTTAGTACTTAAGACTTATAGTGTTTTGGCTGACCAAAGTTGCCTTCTATTGGAGGTGATCAGCCAAATTCTGTGTTATTTGTTTTTAATTTTGAAGGTTGATTGATTAGACTTTTCTAGTTGGTTAACCAAGACATCACTTCAGACAATCAAACATTTTTTCAAGAGATGAAACTTTTAATATTGTCTCACGACGTGAATTTTTGATCGATTTTGGTCAACCGAAGATTTTTGGTTGTCTGCTAAAATGTGATAGAATGTATTAGTTGACATTCTCCAGAGATAATATTTTCAATTAACTAGTAATAGTGATCCACGTCAGTAAACCTATAATCTTGCAGCACTAAGTGTATCTTCAATATAACGTAAGACTCTGAAAAGTTTGTAAAATGAAAAAAACTTGAATTATTATGAATAACAACAGTAGTAAAATTTTAAACTTATTTTTTACAAAATTAGTAATGTGGATGAGATCATTTTGAAAATAAAGATGTGTGACTTGATAATATGGTTCATAACAAAATTATAAAATTATAGAGAGATTTTTTTAATAGTAGAAGGAGTAGTAAGTTTTTATATTTTTAATATGATATTGATGTGATATATTGGAAATTATTATAAAAAAAAAGCATTTAGATCCTGATAATTGAAGATGCCCAAAGCTACTAATAAGTCGACAATCGTGTTCGCTATTCAATAGACGAAAAACTACATCGAGAGACCATTCTTCAACAAGACAGAGTTAATGCTCAGTATAATTCTACCTTTACTCAATGCTCTCACAATTCTTTCTAGAGAGGCATTACAATAAGTTGTCTATGGAGATTCTATTGCAACCTTATGGGTGTTAATATTATATACTTCATACAAATATTTTTCTTTTCCAGATTTTCCATCAGATCACCATCATCACATTCTCTTCCGAGAACCATAAGTTGGTTTCTTCTCCACTTGCCTGCCTACAAATCGGGGCCACTGTTCCATTGGAGGCTTCAACACCTGATTTCAAAGGAGAAGTAACTAGAAAAAACATTTCCAACTGATAAACACTATCAAATGAAGAAAGACGATAAGGACTTAATACCAATTCCACTGGACGATGCACTCAGATAGTTTGCTGAATCCAATCTGAGGCTCTGAAAGGTGATGTCTTCCCAACTCGTGAAACATGGCAAGCATTTGGCGCCATGGTCACCGGGAAATAAAGCTCCATCTATGTGATCGATTTGAGATGGAACTGCGAGCTGATTAAATGATGGGCCTGCTGCTTGTGGACTCTGGAACTGATCACAATAAAGCTTGGCGTAGTCCGAGTGGCTAAAGACAAATAACGACAATTATTCATTTTTTGGCCGATGAGTGACGTAGTCCGGATGACATTGCGTTCCGCACCCTCGAGCACCAAATAAGGATCCTAGGGTCGTTCACACAAATATGAGTTGATGCCCGGGCCTATGCAATAGTCATATCTCCAAGGGAGCTCGCGAATAGTCATATCTAAATGTCAACTGGGGTATGCACGTTGTCTTTGTATTTACTTCTTTTTATCCGCTCGATCCTTACAATTTATCTGTTGCTATAGTACTGGGTCGAGAGCTTGACCATACGCTAGAGACTTGCATTTTTGGAGCATGAAGTCCAGTAGTTGCGTGCTCCGAGTGGCCAGTTAATGGCTTCTGAGGCGCGCTTGGAGCAGCAGACTACCGAGTCAGCCCAACTAAAGGTCAATCTGCAAAAGAGTGCCGAGCAGGCTTCTCAACTAGTGACGCTCAACAAGCAGGTCAGCTCCTTCGAGGCGAAAATCCTTTTCGCCAAGACCAGGAAGCTTCGAGTCATCGAGGACCTAGAGATCAAGAACAAAGAGGCTCGGATCCTGGCTCAAAACTTGAAGGATACACAGGCAGCTCTAAATGCCAAGCGGGAGAGTCGATCAGTTGAGCAAGCAACGACGCAAGTACAGCTCGCCACTAAGGATGTCGAGCTGGCTACTTTGAAGGCTAAGCTGGAGGCTTCCCGAACGGCATTGGAAATTTATCAAGGCGTCGAGTCAAGCCGATTTAAGATTCTGAAGTGAGACTACCTCCGCTTGGACCCTTTCAATGATAGGCTCACCGACTGGGCGATCCGCCTTTTTAACTTCGCCATTGATGGGACGCTCGACCAGCTGAAGAGCGGCGGCTATATCCCAACCGCATTGACCAACAAGGCCATCAGTCGAGACAAGCTGACCGAGTCGCTGTCTGATGATGTGCTAGATTCCTTGGAGTAAACCCGTCCCCTGCAAAGCTCGCCTCCTTTTGTACTGTCCCTCACCAACTTATAAAAATTTTCTAAGTCTTAATACATGATCGCCCGTTCGATGTATCTTTGTTTATTTGATTCTGAATTTCATCATGCATCGCCGTTTGGCGTTTCTTTGCTTTGTTGGTTGTCGTGCTTGCTTATGCATGCTTCGCCGCTCGGCTCGAGTAAGACTATAAACCACTTACCATTTTACGAAAACTTTCTAAGTGTGGCTCCTTGTCCTCCCGATCGTCGATGTAACTAGTCGCTGAGATGTTCGAGTGATCACTTCACTATTGCCAAACGACCTTATTTTAGTAAAATATGTTGCTTCTTGAAGCAGCATGTTTCCTGGTCAGACTTATTCTTGGCTTATATATTCGTCGATCCTCTTCAATTATCGTAGACTTGGTTTTAGAGCGGTCGATCAACCGTTATTCTTTGTAGACTCGGTTTTATAGCCGTCGCTCGACTGTTGAAGGTGTGGACTTGGGTTTAAAGTCACCGCTTGACTGTTAACGAAGAATTGGGTTTAAAGTCGTCGCTCGACTATTGACGAAGACTTGGGTTTAAAGTCGCCGCTCAACTGTTGACGAAGACAGGAGTTTAAAGTCGTCGCTCGATTGTTGACGTAGATAGGGTGACGCCGAGTAGAATATAGATTATTCTAGTACGTGATATTTCAGAGGAATTAATGAGAACATAAGAGAGAAATAACGAAATAAGAAGTAGCCCAAGTTAGGTTTTTTTAAAAAAAAACTTCTCGAAAAAATAAGAGCGGGATAGAAGAATAAAAGAAATGTAGTCGTAATGTGGCTTAAGCGAAACCAATTGATTCAATATTAAAAATAACTTGTCATAAACATCATCTAAGCATAGGTTTATATAACTCTCAAAACCCTCAAAAAAATCTTAACGGAAAAATAACCAACTAAACTTATTCCCTAAGATTTAAGATAAATTAACTAGCAAGACTTGGTTCTTAAGATTTAGGACAAAATTAAATATAATTAAAAAAATAAAAATTAACGAAAAACTACTTAAAAAAATCAATTTGGATCTCCTCCTGCATCAGTCGCCTGGAGTTAAAGAGAACTCATCCTCGAGTTTAGGGTGGGTGTATCCGACTCCAGAGCACAATGACTTAGGTGTTTTATATTAAAAACATCAGAAGTTTTTAAATGACTAAGAAGACGCAACCTATAAGCATTGTCATTAATCTTTTCTAATATCTTGCAAGGTCTAATCTTTCGATCTTTGAGCTTGTTGTATTCACCAACAGGGAAATGGTCACGAGTTAATACAGCGCAAACCATATCACCAACGTCAAAAAGAACCTAACGTCGATGCCGATCTGCCCTGATCTTGTATGCAGTGTTACTTTCTTGAATAGCTTGCTTAACCTGTTCATGAATAACTTGTAGATGCTCGGCCATCTCCTCAGCCTTAGGGTTAGCTTGTCCTAGACTCAAAATAGGGACTAAATCTAGTACTCTGGATGGGTTTTGTCCATAAACAACTTCAAAAGGACTCAAACCAGTGGTCCTATTCTTTGATCTGTTGTATGCAAATTCTGCTTGAGGTAAAACCATATCTCATTGCTTCGGTTTGGTTCCTGTGAGACATCTCAGAAGATTTCCTAAGCTCTGATTCACTACCTTGATTTAACAATCTGTCTAAGGGTGATAGGCGCTGCTAAAGTTTAGTATCGTCCCTAGCTTTCCCCATAAAGTCTTCTAAAATTGACTGACAAATTTAGTATCACAATCTAAAGTAATAGTTTATGAAATATCGTGTAAACGCATAATCTCTTTGAAGAAGAGGGTGGCAATCCGAACAACATCCATGGTTTTTCTGCACGCCACAAAGTGAGTTAGGTGCGAGGTAAACTCAATATGAAATTCATGCTAACCTCGCACCAAGGGGCTTCGGGAATTGGTAAGGGAGTATACAAACCAGCATTTGTGAGAGTTCCCTTAGATTGCTGACAGACAAAGCAACGGTCCATGAAATGAGCTACGTCACTGGTTATCTTGGGTCAATAGAAGTCGGAAGAGATGAGAGCTAATGTCTTATCTCGGCCAAAGTGTCCTTCGTTATGCAATTTACTAATAATGTGCTGCCTTAAGGAACAGTCCAAAATGCATAATCATAGTTTACGAAATAGATAACCATTGTGCAAAACAAAGTCATTACCAAGACCATTATTTACCTCCTTATATATCTTGCTAAAAGAGGTATCATCAATATACATATCTAAGAAAGATCCAAAGTCGGCAACCGTAATGCTCATGGTAGTAAGCAGGGAAGAACGATGGCTTAGAGCATCTGCAACACGATTGAGACTCCCGGATTGATGCTTCAGTGTGAAGGTGAACTTCTGCAAGTAGTTTACCCACTTGGCGTGTCGACTACTCAGCTTGTGTGGGCCATTGATGTACTTCGAAGCCTCATGCTCAGTGAACAAGATAAATTCCTTCTGCACAAGATAATGATGTTAATGCTTCAAGGCTTGGACAATAGCATAGAATTCCAGGTCATAGGTAGAGTAATTTTTCTTAGTACTAGATAGTTTCTCACTGAAGAAAGCAATAGGGTGTCCTAATTGACTTAGAACACCACCAATGCCAATACTAGATACGTCACAATTTACTTCGAATAGTTTGTCGAAATCTGGAAGTGATAAAATGGGTGCTTCTGTCATCTTTTGCTTCACCAGTTGAAAACTAGTCGTAGCCGCTTCAGTCTACTTAAACTTGTGCCCCTTGAGACACCCAGTGATAGGAGCAATTAAGGAGCTGAAATTTCGAATGAATCTACAGTAAAAAGAAGTTAATCCATGAAAACTTCGGATGCCATGAATGATTTTTAGTTGCGGCCACTCTAAGATTGCGTTTATCTTTGATGGATCTGCACTAACACCATTGGTAGATACTATAAATCTAAGAAATGAAACTGAGGTCGTGCAGAAAGAACACTTCTTGTTGTTGATGAACAAGTGTTCCGCCTTTAGCTTCTCAAAAACAGTGCGGAGGTGATCATGATGCAAAGCCCGTGTCAGGCTATAAATGAGAATGTCGTCAAAGTATACAATCATGAATCTTCCCATGAAAGGTCGCAAGACTTGATGCATGAATCTCATAAACGAGCTAGGTGCATTGGATAGTCCGAAAGGCATGACCATCCACTCGTACAACCCATGTTGTGTCTTGAAGGCGGTCTTCCATTCATCTCTAGGCTTAATTCGAATCTGGTGGTATCCACTCCTAAGATCGATCTTGGAGAAGATCTTTCAATCGAAAAGTTGATCCAACATGTCATCTAAGCGAGGAATCAGAAATTTATATTTCACCGTGATTTTGTTGATGACTCTACTATCAATACACATGTGTCGCGAACCGTCTTTCTTTAGCACGAGTAAGGCAGGGACTGCACAAGGGATCATACTCTGATGAATATAGCCTTGTCTCAATAGCTCTACAACTTGTCGTTGAAGTTCTTCGGCATCCTTAGGGATAAAACTGTACGCCAGCCGGATAGGTAAGATTGACCTCGGAACGAGGTCAATCTAGTGTTGAATGTCTCTCATAGGGAGAAGTCCCAATAGAAGGTCTTCAACCATTAAATCAACAAAGTCGGATAGGAGTTGTTGCACCTCAGCTGGTAGATCCGAGTCTAGGTCTATTTCATGGATTTTGTAAAGAAGCAAAGCATAGACCATGTCTTCATGCTTCATCTCGTTCAAAAATCTAGACATAAAAAGTAGTGTAGAGTTATTGGCTACCAAATTTGAAGGGGTTTCTTCTCGTCGAGGAGCCAATACAATATTTCTCCCTTTGATGCTGAGGGTGTAGGTGTTCTTCCGTCCATCGTGGATAACGCTATGATCGTATTGCCAAGGTCATCCCAACAATACATGACATGTGTCCAGTGACACAACATCACACCATGCTCGATCGTAATACTTGTTGCCAATAGAAAAAGTTAAAAGACACCTTCTATTTATGGTTACCTCACTCCCTTTGCTCAGCAATGACAACTTGTAGGGTTTTGGATGACGATCCGTCTTCAACTACAACTTTTGCACAGCTTCTTCAGATACAATATTTTCACTGCTTCCACTATCAATAATCATCTTGTAAATTTGTATGCAATTGTGCAAGTTGTGTGAATGATGCTAGTTCTCAGCCAATCCTCTTCCGATTCTTCCTTAGGTACCAGTAGGCTCTTGTGTATGACGAGAGTCTCATGACCATCTCCATAAAGAATCTTGTCATTGATATCATCATCGTAAATCGGCTCATCAATTTGTTCGGATTCATCCTCCATGTCTTCTTCAACTAGTAGAGTTTTATTTTTTTTTTATTTAGGGATCTTTTACAATCTGAAGCTTAATGCCCCTGTTCACCACATCGAAAATACTTAATAGAGGTCTTAGAATTACCTTGTGGTGGCTGCTAGGAAGGGCGCAACTCCTGAGGGCGAACAACTCGATTGTTTTGATCACTTTTATTTGTTGGTTTATGGTTTAACTATTTTTCAACCGTCAAAGCTCGCTGATAAGCATCTGAAACTGTCCAGAGTGAGTGGAGGCTCAAGGAATCTTATGAGGGTTGTCATAATCCCCCTAAATATCGCGTTGTCGTTTGTTCCTCGGTTTCAGATAGATCGTTGCTAGCAATAAGATGATAGAATTCCTCTGTATCGTCATTGACGGTTCTAGCCCCTTGCCTCAATGTATGAAGTCATTGAAACAATGTTTGCGCATAGCCAAAGGGAAGAAAGTGGGTTCTCATAAGTTTTTAAAAATTTTCCCAATCGATGATTTTAGATTTACCTTATCTCCATCGTGATCGTCGAAGCTGCTCTCACCATGCTAAGGCTCAGCCTTTAAACTTGATAAGGACTAATTTTACTTTAACGTGATCGAGTACTTCCTTATACTAAAAAATCCTCTCTACTTCATTGAGCCAATCAATGAAGTCTTTCGCTTGTAATGTGCCAAAAAAGCAAGAAGATCAACTCGGAATCCAAAGTCCCTATATCGTTCCTCTCGACTACAATTTCTCAGTACGTAGTACGACGATGATATGGATTCTCAAAAGTAGACTCAGAGTTATGATCAGAAATCTCACAATTTTCAAAATCCTATGCTGCCAAATGTTGGATTAATTCCACAACTTGCTTCTACAAATCTTCAATCATCATTACATTCTGGATATTACGATCATGGTGTTGAGCTTCCTCATTTAGAACCCGCCTGTTGCGACCACGTCCACGATGACCCTCCATTGGATCTTAATGAGCTCTGATACTAACTGACGCCGAGCAGAATATAGATTATTCTGGCGCATGATGTTTCAGAGGAATTAATGAGAAAATAAGAGAGAAATAACGAATTAAGAAGTAGCCCAAGCTAGGTTTTAAAAAAAATTTCTCGAACAAACAAAAGTGGAAATAGAAGAATAAAAGAGATGTAGTCGTAGCATGGCTTAAGCAAAATCAATTGATTCAATATCAAAAATAGCTTGTTCTAAACATCATCTAAGCATAAGTTTATATGCTCTCAAAAAAATCTAAATGAAAAAAATAATCAACTAGACTTATTCCCTAAGATTTAGGATAAATTAACTAACAAGACTTGGTTCGTAAGATTTATGACAAAATTAAATATAATTAAAAAAAATTTAAAAATTAGTGAATAACTACTTTAAAAAAATTAATTTGGATCTCCTCCTACATCACAGGGGTTTAAAATCGTCGCTCGACTATTTATGTAGACAGGGGTTTACAATTATCGCTTGATTGTTAACGTAGACAGGGGTTTAAAGTCGTCGATCGACTGTTGGCGTAGACAGGGGTTTAAACTCATCACTTGACTGTTGACGAAGACCGATCGACACAAGAGTCTGGAACACTTGGAATTTTTATTCATTCTCTTCCCACATCTACAAGATATACACTTACACAAGTACATCTAGATTTATTCACGTACCTTGCCTTCGATCGGTTGGGGTGGATCTAGACCTCCTCCTTCTCCTCATAGACCAACGCTGGGGACTCCTTCATGATGGTCTTCATCTCCAAGCACTGGTTCTTCCGAACAGCCCTTGCTTCGGACTTGACCATCTCGATGTAGCATCGCCGAACAACCAACTGGTCGCCTTTGACTTCACCCACCTCGTTATCCACCGGAAACTTAATCTTCTGGAAGAAGGTGGACATCACCGCTCGAAACTCGTTAAGGGTTGGTCGGCCCAGAATGACGTTGTAGGCAAACAATGCGTCCACCACAACGAAGTTCGTGGTCTTGATCCTCTTGAGCGGCTCCTCTCCAAGCGAAATGGCCAATTGTGCCCGGCCAATCGGCAACACTTCATTGCTTGTAAATCCATAGAGCAGGGTCGTCATTGGTTGCAACTCGCTCCGTTCAATTTGCAGCTGGTCGAACACCTTCTTGAATATAATATTCACCGAACTCCCTG
Organism: Zingiber officinale; assembly: GCF_018446385.1. Classification (NCBI taxonomy): domain Eukaryota; kingdom Viridiplantae; phylum Streptophyta; class Magnoliopsida; order Zingiberales; family Zingiberaceae; genus Zingiber; species Zingiber officinale. The sequence continues at coordinate 141,429,117 of NC_055994.1, forward strand.
TATCAACAAAGATTCTGTGAATAGTATAATTACCGATTACTGCTCGGATGATCAGGGCGTCGTTGTGAGGAATCTCCACTCTTTCTAAGTCTCGGGGGTCGAAGTTTATTTCAGGTCCTTCGGTCTTCTCCTTGATGCACCCCACAGCGTGAATCTCCAGTCACCGAACGTACGATTTCCTCGCTCGGTTGGAATCAAAGTCGGTTAGCCCACCAGCAATCATTCCAATTTCTCCCCGAGTGGCGTTGCTCCTGTTTTCTTCCTCTCAAGCCGAGGGTCTATTCTGTTAAGCAAAAACTCCGACGAGACTCATGTTGTTCCTTCGCTGGGGCTAATGATGTCGCCGCTGAGGCGCCCCTCTTTCTTCCTCCTTCCGATTGGTTTATCGGCATCTATGATGCAGATTGGGTGATGGTGGCCGATGACGATATCCTCGTAGAGCCGGGTGGCTTGCAATCGGAGTCAGATCATAATAATCGTGCGTGTTGTGCATCGCTGACTGATGAAAGGAGCAGAATAGTGGCGTCCATACATTGCCTTTTGCAGCCTTTGGGCGACCGACTGCCACATACTACATGGCATGTGTCCTGGGCTCGTGGTGTGGCTATGCTCCCCCCGATCGAGGTCCCTTGGGCGGTTGACGATAACTCGATATTCGTCGCTCGGTTGTTGATGTGGGCTTGATAGGCGCCTCCTTTCTTCTGGCTGCTTGGGCTTCTTCTACTTTTATGTACTCTATGGCCCTCTTGAGCAGGTGGTCGAAATTCCTCGGCAGCTTCCGGATAAGCGATCGAAAGAACTCCCCTTCGGTGAGGCCTTGGGCGAAGACGTTCACCAATACTTCTATAGAGATCAAGGGAATATCCATGGTCACCTGGTTGAAGCGCTGGATATAGGCCCTGAGTGCCTCCCTGGGCCCTTGCTTCAAGAAGAAAAGATTGACGCTTCTCTTCTGGTGGTGGCGACTACTGGCGAAGTAGTGTAAAAATGCCGCTCGAAAGTCCTTGAAACTATAGATTGATCCGTTTTATAATCTCTTGAATCATCGTTGTGCAGATCCGGAGAGGGTGGTGAGGAAGGCCCGACACTTCACCTCGTCGGTGTATTGATGAAGTGTGGCCGCGTTGTCAAACTTGGCAAAGTGGTCGTCTGGATCGGTAATTTCGTTGTATTCTTCGATCGCCAACGGGGTGTAGTGCCTTGGCAGAGGGTCGTTCAAAATCCCCTGCGAGAATTATTGATTGATCCGCTCGACGAATCATCATCCCTTGGTGTCATCCCCTTTCGTGCGTCCCGAATGGGTGCGTTATCCGAGGAAGACCCTTGATCCTTGTCCGCTCGGCTCCGTTCCTCTGATGGAGTCTGGAACAACGCACGATGAAAGAGGATTGGCGCATTGGATGCCTCCCCATATGTGTCAGCGGCTTCTTGTTTTGTCCCCTAACGGATACATGCTCCGCTGGTCTCCATATTCTGCTTGATGCCATGCGTTGATGCCACGGGTTCATGCGCTTGGCGCTCGGGCAACGCTTGTTGTTATTGTTCCTCTACTATCCTTGCCGCTCGGGCTTGTATAAGTATATCAAGCTCCTCCTTTGTCAACGTCACCATGGTGAGTCATCCAGTGTCCTCATTCTTCTCGTTTCGGATGCAGGCTACGTTTCCACAAACGACGCCAAAATGACCCTGTCTGAAAATGGGAGGGTGGAAAGCTGGGGATGTGGTTGCTACGTTGACTAGATGTAAACCGTGTCTCGCTCTGCAAAACATGCAACGTCAGTGCCGAGCCAGGAAAGGGGTTCCTGGCGTTGGCCCTCAGACGTTCAAGTCAGTCACCGAAACTGTAGAGGAAAGCAGAGCAACAGTAACTCAAACGCAAACAGTGAATAACGCGTACCTCCGCCGGTGATTGGACCCCCCTTTATATAGAACCCTGGTGAGCGATGTGCACACTCCTCGAGGCATGGACACATTCTCTAATGTGCCCGATGAAAGGACCTATTAGGAAAGTGCCTCTAACGCTATACCGTAATAGGGCATGCATATCCTTGACAAGACAGTAGAAACTTTTATCGTATGATCCACCTATCGACCATGCCTCATGTCAGCGGCACTATCTCCCAAAAGGATATCGAGAGATATAACAATGGTCTCGCTGCTTGGCCGAGCGGCTAGCTCGGCCGGGACTCCTTTGCTTTGTTGGCCTTGGCTGCTCTTCCTTACGGTGACTTGGCGTAGTAGCTTGTCTCTCCCGATCGGACAAACTCTTCAATCTCCTCAGCGTCCTACCGCTCCACACTGAGTGACTGGCTGTCTTACCATATTATCCCTAACTGGACCGGTGGTCAGCTCGGACAAGTCTCTTTCTTGCCGATAAGATACTGATTGCCCCGATCGACCTTGCTAAGGTCCACCGCTCGGCCATCGTAGGTGAGCTTTTTTGACACTGTGGTGTTGACCACCTTAACTTTGACCTCCACCTCGATAATTGTCTGGATGACTACTCATCCTCTAGTAGAGTGCACAATGTCTGTAGTCATTGTTGCTTGAACAAAAAGATTGTATTCCCTAAATCCTTACATTTGGCTGAATTATGAGTCAACTGATATTCCACTTCAATTGATTGAATTAACTCAGAGATCCCTCCTTCATTCAGCTAATCCACCCAAAGTTCTAGGATCAAGATAAGCCACTACCTATAAAACCAGAACTATTGTATGATCAATAGTCGTGTCAATTCTTTTGCTCATGTCTACTGATCCGGTGGTAAGGACAGGGCACCCACGTCGGCGGCGGTCAACGACACGTGGAGGTCAAAGGTCAATAGGGGTGACCCCAAGGTCCTACCGAGCAGACAGAACATCTGACCAGTCGGCCGGATGTCCTCCAGGCCGATCGGAATATAGCTCGACCACAGGTCGAGCTTCCGACGCTTAAGGTAAAGGAGCTTATGGGCCGAGCGGACAGGCCACTCGGTCGAAGCATAGATCACTGAGGTGCGATCCCATCCGAGCACAAGACCAAGGATCTTCCCGCTCGCGTCGAGCGGCAAGACCGCCTGGCCCTGGAATAGACAAGAGACGCAAAAGGACGAAAGGGACAGCTGGTAAACATCATCCTCGAGACGCCTGCCGCCGACAAGCAGCATGGTCGGCGGCCGGACCGGACAGAGTATCGTACGGTGAAAGTTTCCACCGTCACGTCAGGGATATGCTCGGACGATTGCGAAAGGGTGTCAGACATGCTTTTTTGACACACTCATTTTGAGGTATATTTAGGGAAGCGTGCACGCATCGAGAAGCGTGCCCGTGCCTCCCCGGGGTCCTATATAAGGACCCCAAACTTCGACGGAGATATGAAGAATTCTCATCACTGTAGCAACAGTTACTCTGCCTCCTTTCTTTTTCGTGGCCTGACTTGAGCGTCATAGGGTCGTCGCCGGGAACCCCTTCCCGGCTCGGCTTCTTTGCAGGTTCGCTGGAGATCCACATCACCAGTTGAAGACAGTGGAGAGCATCACGCCCCCAGTGTACGTCGACTTAGCGCTCGGACAGGATCATCTACAATCGAATTAGCCTTTACGTGATTTGAAACTCTCAGTTCCTATGACTCATGATGAGTCACTCCTAGAACCCCTAGCTCTATACTCCTTCCTCGAAGCCTTTCAAAGGTGAAGAAGAAGAAGCACAATGAGCAGCATAATAAATACAATAATTAATAACAATATAATATAAGATTTACATATAATCGTTTCTACCAAAATTAAATATTATTGTTTTTTTTTTATTGATATGGGTATGATAGGTTGGCCTGTCGAATAAAGTATAAGTAATGATCGAGAAAGATAGGAGGAGTCTATAGTTGGGTGAGTGTATGATTAATAGGATAATGAATGACTAAATAAAAGGCTTTTTGCAGGCGCTCGGCCAGGAGAAGTCTGACCGAGCATAAAGGTACTTAGTCTTATACAGCTTTTAGTATGTTACCGGTCGAGTGAAGGCCGAGCAGACACCAATATACTTATATGCGCTCGGCTAGATGGAGCTCGACCGAGCGTAAAGGTAATTAGTTTTATACAACGTTTAGTATGTTACCGGTCAAGTGAAGGCCGAGCGAGCACCAATGTGCTTATATGTACTCGGCCGGACGAAGTTCGACCGAGCGTAAAGGTAATTATCTTTATATAGTGTTTAGTATATTATCGGTCGAGTAAAGGCCGAGCGGGCACCAATGTGCTTATATGTGCTCGGCTGGATGAAGTTCGACCGAGCGTAAAGGTTATCTTTATACAGCGTTTAGTATATTACCAGTCGAGTGAAGGTTGAGTGGGCACCAAAGTGCTTATATGCGTTCGGCCAGACAAAGTCTGACCGAGCATAAATGTAATTAGCTTTATACAACATTTAGTATATTACTGGTCGAGCGAAGGTCGAGCGATCGCTAATATGCTTATATACGTTCAATCGGACAAAGCTCGACCAAGTGAAAAGGTGCTCAACCTTATAAAGCTTATAGTACATTCTCGACCGGCCAGAACATACTTAACAAAGGGTATTCTCATTATATATATATATGACCAGTTTGAATGACCGGCCAAAACATGCTTAACAAAGGGTATTTTCATTATATATGTGACCGGCTTGAATGACCGGCCTGAATATGATTAACAGAAGGTATTCTCATTACATATGCGACCAGCTTGAATGACTGGCCAGAACATGCTTAACAGATGGTATTCTCATTATATATACGATCGGCTTGAATGATCGGTCGAGACATGCTTAATAAAAGGTATTCTCAATATATATACAACCAGCTTGAATGACCGATCGAGACATGCTTAACAGAAGTATACAAGTATGACAGCTGACAAATTTAGCGGGAAATATCTTCTAAAAGCTTCTCCAGTTATAGTGGTGTGTTCCTATGCATACTTTATCATGAATATGAGTCACAAACGACAAAAAAGGTACATCTGGGGTAAAAAAGATTTCTTAAAGGATTATTACACGAAGTCTAGAGGATGATTTCATCTTCTAACAAACTCTAACAAACCGGGGGTCACCTCATGACTACCGAGATTATATGAGGTAGTATAAAAAGGGGAATCCTCTCCGTTGGCAAGGTAAGCAAGTTCCAACATCCAAAGCTCTGTTTCTAAGTACTTGAGTTACTGTACTTCTTCTTCTTCTTCTCCCACCTTCAAGAGAGGAACTGACTTGAGCGTCGAAAGGCCTAACCAGGGATCCCCACCTTGATCCTAGGTCACTAACGCTTTGTTGGCTCACCTTACTATACGTAGGATCGTTGAGGAGCTCTTCCAGATCTTCAGGAGTTTGTCTTCATCAGAAACCACCGCTCACCGGAGCCAGCGCACCACCTCACATAGTTTAGACCGGATCATGTATATTAATCAATTGTCAACTTACCTTGGTCAACTGATTCCATGACTACTTTAACCTTATATCTGCCAACAAATAGCTAAGCTAGCTGCACCTACTTCTAGTTTACTACCTAGCTCCTCAACAGATAGTTGAGTTACCAGATATCTTCCATTAATTAGTCGATTCTTCATTTGAAATATCTGGCCAATCTCTATCTAATCAATGAGTTGCTTTGGTCCAGAAGGTAGAATTTCAACATCTCTAATATATACTTATAAAGCTTCGACACAATTATAAACACAAGACATATATTAGATAGCTAAGCAATAATAGATAGATTTCAGATAGGATCAAATTTAGTACCGTCTATGGAAATCTTCACTCATAACTATGATGCAAGAAGATCTGGAGTTACTCATCAATGTCAGAGTGCAAAAACTACTACATCAACAACAGCAAATCAGTACTGGTGGTACATTGCCTATAGCTCTAAATCAGGTGATATCAACAACTGCTTATCCAAGGGAGAGAAGGGGGGAGGAGGATCCTGCTTGTTTACTTCCTACTCCTCTCTCCCCTGTTCGACGTCCTCGAGTATTTCTTCGCACACCTTTGGAGCAAGGAGGACGAAGGGAAGTTCCATAAGAATCTTCTGAAGAAGCGCCTATACGGGACAAAAACAAAGGGAAGATCATAGCCAGCGATAGTTCTCCTGAGAGGATTATCACTCCATTTTCTCAACAATTGTTGGATGATCCTTTGCCGAAGCATTATCAAAACTTAAATATTGGAGAATATTCTGGGACAATCGATCCAGAAGATCATCTTCTTAAATTTAAAAATACGGCTCTTCTTCAACAATTTGCCGACGGTATTAAATGTTGGATGTTCGTTACTACCTTTGGGGGAGCAACTCAAAGGTGGTTCAAGCGATTACCAGATAATTCTATTCGTCGTTTCACGGATTTCCTGCAAGGTGTTCATCATTGTTCCAGTAATCAGCGATATCACAAGACCCCCTGGAGTCTCTTTTCAATTAAACAAGGGCCGAAGGAATCTATTTGAGCCTATATTAAAATGTTCAATTAGGTAATCATAGATGTACCTACGGCCACTACCGAGGTCTTGGTAAGCGCCTTTTCTCAAGGGCTTAATGATAATGATTTCTTCAAGAATTTGGTCAGAAACCCTCCGATAAATTTTAATTTTTTGATCGAGCGAGTTTCTGAGTTTATTAATGTGGAGGAAGCTCAAGCTACTCGGAGAAAGGAAGTTGTTACTCCTACTCCCATTCCAAATGTGGACCGTCCGGTGGTACCTGCTTAGCCACCTAGGGGCCCTCACACAGTTGCTCCCTAACGACAATCTGACCCATGTCCTCAAGCTGTGCAACATGTGGGGGTTCTTCAAGAGATCCCACGAAGGTGGTGCACATACCATTTAACGAGCACTCACAGTACAGAAAATTATTATACCTTGAGGAATCAGCAAGCTCATAATCCTCGGTATCAATGGCGTTCTCCACCCCCAAATCACCGACAATATCTGAGGCAGGATATTCCGCTTAAGCTGGAGTATCGGATGGTAGATCTGCAGACAAGAGTTCTGCCAGTCCCGGCCGGGCAAGCTTAAGCAACCAGTCAGCCACAACAAGAAGCAACATCAGTCCGACAAGAAGAAAATTGTAGCAACGCCCCTAGGGAAATATTAACATGATAGCTGGAGGACCAATGGATGGTGATTCCAATCGAGCAAGGAAATCACATGTTCGGTGACTGAAAATTATGTTGTGGGGTGCAGTGCAAAAAAGGCGCCTGGACCAGAAATTAATATTGGACCCAGAGATCTGGAGGGGGTAGAAGTGCCCCATGATGATGCATTAATAATCAAGGCTGTTATAGCAAATTATAACATTTCTTGTACCTTCATTTAGTCGATCGGGGACCTCAAGGGGTGACCGGACAGACTCCCTTAAGGGGAACCAGAGACTTTAAACCTTCATTTAGTTAATTGAGGGACCTTAAGAGGTGACCAGATAGGCTCCCTTAAGGAGAACCGGAGACTTTAAACCTTCATGTAGTCGATCGAGGACCTTAAGGGGTGACCGGACAGGCTCCCTTAAGGGGAACTGGAGATTTTAAACCTTCATTTAGTCGATCGGGGACCTTAAGGGGTGACCAGACATGCTCCCTTAAGGGGAACCGGAGACTTTAAACCTTCATTTAGTCGATCGGAGAGACCTTAAGGGGTGACCGGACAGGATCTCTTAAGGGGAACCGAAGACATTAAACCTTCATGCAGTCGATCAGGGACCTTAAGGGGTGACCGGATAGGCTCCCTTAAGGGGAACCGGAGACTTTAAACCTTCATTTAATCGATCGGTGACCTAGGGGTGATCGAACATGCTCCCTTAAGGGAAATCGTAACTTTAAACCTTCAATTAGTCGATCGCTTAAGGGGTGACCGGACATGCTCCCTTAAGGGGAATCGAAGACTTTAAACCCTCAACAAGTTAATCAAAGCATATGGATTGTGAGTATTATATTTATCTCACTTCGTTCAGTGGTATAAGGCTGATCGGTTCATCATGTATAGTTATTTCATCCGGGAATATATGCTCGACCGACTTATTAGACAGGTCGAGGATCTTTTATACGAGCAGGGTGTTCAGCCCATCATAGAAATCCGGAGGTCGCCAGGAAGAATTCATTCAGCATTATATATCATTCAAGAGATAACTATGAGATCTACTTTTTTATTATAATTTCTTTACGGAAAATTTCTAGCAGATGTATATGGCAAATATATTGAAGGAGTTAATTTATATGGATACTTGGGTGGTTCCGAAGACATGGGAAGCTGCACAAGGAAAGACAGGTAATTACACATTTTTATTAATATTTGACATATAACAAGTAGTGTACAATAGTGATAAAATGATAAGAAAGTATAAATACAAGATCTTAAGTTCATTCAAATCTACTTAAGAAGTCTTTTGGGAGCTCCTTGTCCAGTCGTCAATGGTTTACAAATAAAGGAGGAGGTTCTCCAGATAAGTAACCCCCCTCTCTTAATTACCGAACTGTCCCTTCAACAGAATGGGTGAGGGTTCCTACGATGCACCGAGCATATTCCTTACCAAACTCAGGGGAATCTAAATAGGATCTGCGCCTGCTTTGCCAGCGCTCCTCCTCACCTACCTTGTCTGGAGTTCAAATTGTAGGCTATCCATCTCTCCTTGTAGGGTAGTTTTCTCTGCTTTAACATTCTCTAACTCTTTTAAAAGTGAACTTATTTGCGAATATTGGGCTCATAATCTTTCCTGTTGTTGAAACAAGGTAAAATCTTTAGAGGTTAATTCTTGAGCTAGCTCAGGAGACATAGAGTCATGGGATACTTGTAATTATTCCAAAAGAGTAGTTTTGTGGAATAAATCTAAGAGAGTTTTGTCTTTCATAGATTTTTCTACCCTGAGTTTAGATGTATTTCGTTGTAATTGAAGTTCTAAGCCTTTATTTTCTTCTTCTCGAGATTGTAGTAATTGACGACAATCCTATAAGGCTTTCTCTAGGCCAGCATTGAATTCAGCCTGTGAATTTACTTTGTCTCGTAGCTGAATGAGTTCATCATTAGGGAGGTTGGAGGCAGCTTGTAATTCCTCCACTTTGTCTTTTAAAACTCGATTAGTCCTTTCTAAATCCGCAACTAGATGACTCAAATGTAAGCTGAAGACGTAGAACTAAAATAAGATAACAGCATAGTTATACTTTATAATCATAGATGTTACACTCTATAACCATAGACCAAGGAAATTTAATTACAAACTTACTATAGTAGCTTGGCGGTTGTGATCATCAGCACGCTCAAAAATAGTGCGCTCCTTCATATGTGCTTGAGAATGCATCCATGACTCAACTAAGACGCCTTTTAGCTGAAGTATCCCACGTGAGGCAGGAATAGGTGTATTACCAAGCTAGGAGGGTAATCCATGAGATTGTTTAAAAAGGATGGAGGAGCTGGTGGAAGTTTTGGGTTGTGAAGAAGAAGGAGGAGGAAGTTTAGGAGCTGCCAAAGAAGCCTGTGAAGATGGATCAAGAGGTGTAAGGCCAATCGATGAAGGATCTTGTTCAATAGATGTTTCAATAGGCCCAGGAATGACCGATCTCCTGCAAGGGGTTCTTTTGGCACGGGGCCTGGTGGGAGAAGAGGTTAGAGCCTAAAGAAGGGGCAACGAAGCCACAGGTACAGTTGGTGCCGCCTCAAGTGAAGGAACAACTAAAGGAATAGCACAGGGCATAGGGATGAGAAGCCTTGGTCTCATCATATTGAGTGTAGAACAGGAATGGGCATGTGTAGGAGGTGCAGGTTCCTTACCTCTGGTATAGGAGATTTCGAAAGGAGTAATAGGAATCTATTCAAAAATGGGTATGGTGGATATAAGTAAACCATGGGCTTTAGTGCAAGGTCTTTTACATTTGACGACAAAGGGATCTTCCTGTTCAAGTGAGCTAGAGGATTCCTCAGGTCATGCAGCTGGAGGTAGTAAACCAAGAGAGAAGATAAAAGGAAAACATAAAACAATAAGTTAGACGAGTAGAACAAACAAACAAAATTGAGACTCGTGTATAGTCAATCGGTCATACCTCCTTAGACTAGACTTGAAAGGGAGGCTAGTGATATGAGTTATGATAGACCAGTCTGTCAAATGAAGTAGAAGTCATGATCGAGAAAGACGGGAGGGGTCTATAGTTGAATGAGTGTATGATTAATAGGACAATGAACGACTAAATAAAAGGCTTTTTGCAGGCGCTCGGCCAGCAGAAGCCTGACCGAGCGTAAAGGTACTTAGTCTTATATAGCATTTAGTATGCTACCGATCGAGTGAAAGTCGAGCGGGCACCAATGTGCTTATATGTGCTCGACCGGATGGAGCCCAACTGAGCGTAAAGGTAATTAGCTTTATACAGTGTTTAGTATGTTACCGGCCGAGTGAACATCAAGTGGACATCAATGTACTTATATGCGCTCGGTCGGACGAAGTTCGACCGAGCATAAAAGCAATTAGCTTTATAGAGCGTTTAGTATATTACCGGTCGAGTGAAGGCCGAGCGGGCACCAATGTGCTTATATGTGCTCAGTCAGACGAAGTTCGATCGAGCATAAAGGTAATTAGCTTTATAGATCGTTTAGTATATTACCAGTCGAATGAAGATCGAGCGGGCACCAATGTGCTTATATGCGCTCGGTCGAACGAAGTTCAATCGAGCGTAAAGGTAATTAGCTTTATGTACAGTGTTTAGTATATTACCGGTCAAGCGAAAGCCGAGCAAGCACCAATATACTTATATACGCTCGGTCGGACAAAGCTCGACCAAGTGTAAAGGTGCTCAACCTTATAAAGCTTATAGTACATTCTCGACCGGGCATAACATGCTTAATAGAGGATATTTTCATTAAATATATATACGACCGGTTCGAATGACTGGCCAGAACATGCTTAATAGAGGGTATTTTCATTATATATATATATATATATATATATATATATATATGATCGGTTTGAATGACTAGCTAGAACATGCTTAACAAAGGGCATTCTCATTATATATGCGATCGACTTGAATGACCGGTCAGAACATGGTTAACAGAAGGTATTCTCATTATATATGCGAACGGCTTGAATGATCAGCCAGAACATACTTAACAGAGGGTATTCTCATTATATATGCGACCGGCTTGAATGATCGGTCGAAACATGCTTAACAAAAGGTATTCTCAATATATATACAACTGGCTTGAATAACCGGTCGAGGCATGCGTAATAGAAGTGCATAAGTATAACAGCCTGACAAATTTGGCGAGAAATATCTTCTAGAAACTTCTTCAGTTATAGTGACGTGTTCTTATGCATACTTTATCATGAATATGAGTCACAAACGACATAAAAGGTACATCTGGGATAAAAAAAAGATTCCTTGAAGAATTATTACACGAAGTCTAGAGGATGACTTCATCTTCTAACAAACTCTAATAAACCAAGGATCATCTCATGACTACAGAGGTCATATGAGGTAGTATAAAAAGGGGAATCATCTCCGTTGGCAAGGTAAGCAAGTTCCAGCATCCAAAGCTCTATTTCTATCTAAGTACTTGAGTTACTGTACTCCTTCTTCTTCTTCTTCTTCTTCTTCTTCTCCTACCTTCAAGAGAGAAACTGATTTGAGTGTCGGAGGGTCTAGCCAGGGATCCCCACCTCAATCCTAGGTCACTAACGCTTTGTTGGCTTGTCTCACTATGTGTAGGATCGTTGAGGAGCTCTTTCAGATCTTCAAGAGTTTGTCTTCATCAAAAATCACCGTTCACCGGAGCTAGCACACCATCTCGTAGATTTCAAACTAGATAATGTATATTAATCAATTGTCAACTTGCCTTAGTCAACTGATTCCATGACTACTTTAACCTTATATCTGCCAACAGATAGCTAAGCTAGCTGCACCTACTTCTAGTTTACTACCTAGCTCCTCAACGGATACTCCTCAACGGATACTTGAGTTATCAGATATCTTCCATTAATTAGTCGATTCTTCATTTGAAATATCTTGCCAATCTCTGTCAGATCAATGAGTTGCTTTGGTCCAGAAGGTAAAATTCAACATCTCTAATATATTACTTATAAAGCTTCGACACAATTATAAACACAATACACATATACCAATGATGCACTGATATGGCAAAACGAGCCATGCAGCAGTCGACACAAACAGTTATCACCCAACTCAATAATTAATCATGGCCTGCTAATCTTTTTCATGGAGAGTTAGCTAGCGAACCACTGCGCCTTGATGCGTATTAAGAACAAATTAAGGTGGTATTGCACGAGGGATGCAAATTGTCCTTTAACGTCGACAAAGCTGAAGACAACAAGCTGTGCTTCGTGGGCTACTAGCACATGGTTTTATAATTAATCAAGGCATTACTAAACAAAAAAAGGTTCATCAGTTGAGATCTCAAAGTCCCTGCCAAGTATTCTTAGTTGTAAAGCAGATCCAACAACCAAGGCATGCAGCATGTAGAAAAGATACTTGAACTAGAGTAATGTCGTTATCTTGTTGGCATGGCTAGCTGCTTCTCCAAGGAATAACCAACATCTCATAAAGTATTTATCATGTTAGTAGAGAACCTTTAGGAGATGCATGGCAGTTGTGAGCATCATATGCTTTTCAGCACTAGCTAGCTATAGGTGAAATAATAATATAATTCTGGATGATCGATGTACGTCAATAAACAGTACTGCAACTTGAAGGGATATTATACCTGCAAAAATGAAAGAAGGGGAAACGAGGTAGAAAAGTTGTACCTTACTGATGCATATTAACGGCAATGCGTCCTCACCCTTAAGTCACGACCTTACCCTTAACTTGTGCACTCCGATATATCGCTGACTGCGACACACCTGTGGCCTCTGCGCATGAAGACTAGTATTTATCCATGTTTGCTGTTACTTTTTAATTGCACTTTTGTGAAGAAAAAAAAAGGTCCAGTAAATTTTAAAATTATCAACTATATATAACAGTTGATGCATTCTAGATTTTCAAAAATCAATCCAAAATAATATCAAAGTAAAGATTCATTATTGTAAATATTCCATATATATTGTTCATATTTCTATTTGTATCTTTATTTTGTGCTATGTTGTTGCGTAAAGAACAAGTTCTGAGAGATTTCTCTCTGGAAGATCTTTGCCAGAGAGAAAGTTAGTAGAGTATGTTAGGACTAAACTGTGGAGTAGGAATTGAAGATTTTAAACCATGCAAAATCGATTTGTATTTGTGCTTGTTCCTATTATATATTTTTTTTATATTTTATTTTCCATGTGTACTGACCTATCATAGACGAGCATACAAAATTGAATCAGCAAAAATGATATATATATCTAGTTTGTAGTAAACAACTTTTAGTAGGAATATTATAAATTCATTGATAGCTGATCACTTGTTAAAAGTATTGGGAGGATAGTGATAGTGACTTTTGGCCAGTTCGAGGATACAATCATACTTGCATCAAATGAGTCTGTCTAGAGGAGGATAAATAATGAGGAGAGCATGCCCGGAGTCACCTATGGATGGATACTAGATGGCACCTGGCGTGGATGGATGATGAAGACACTGATATAGGAGACGTTGATGGCACGGACAGCAGGGTAGCATGCGACATGATACCACCTACAGATGGATGATGGAAATAGTGAAACTAATGGAGTTACACGTACACTGACGGCAAAGACCGATCGATGTTTGATCTCCCATGGTTCATGCGGAAGATATGTTATCAACTGGAGTACACTTAAGGAGAGTGTTGTTGGTATGCATGAGTGATGATACGCATGTGAGTACTTATATGTCATCCCTCAGATTTGCCATAAAAGATGAAACAGTCATCTTAGCGGCCCTCCGGATTAGCTCCACATATTTTGAAAGGGGATAAATCACAAAGAGTATTTACCCTAATCCTCAGTGTACATATATTATCAACTGGAGTACACTTAACGAGAGTGTTGTTGGTATGCATGAGAGTGATGAAACGCATGTGAATACCTCAGATTTATCATAAAAGATGAAACAGTCATCTTAGCGGCCCTCCGAATTAGCTTCACATATTTTGAAAGGGAATAAATCATAGAGTATTTACCCTAATCCTCAGTGTACATATATTATCAACTGGAGTACACTTAACGAGAGTGTTATTGGTATGCATGAGAGTGATGATACACATGTGAGTACCTCAGATTTATCATAAAAGATGAAGCAGTCATCTTAGCGGCCCTCCGGATTAGCTTCACATATTTTGAAAGGGGATAAATTACGGAGAGTATTTACCCTAATCCTCAGTGTACATGTTGATCACGATTAGATAAAAGCCAGATTGCATGGCTGTTACAAGGGCATGTGATTCATTCCCCTTCAGCAGGCTGGCTAAATGCATCCACAATTTCTTGTCTGGATCTTGTCTCTTTCCCACAGACGATTATATTGCTCTTATTTAAGCGACTCAACTGCCTGTTTCCTCCTGGACTTACATGCATCCTTGGCTTTTAGGACCACCTGAACCATGGACCACTGAGCTACGGACACTACCTGCAGATGAAAAGGGACCTGAACCTTGAGAGCATGGATCAATCAGCCTTGCCTTTTCTGCCCACCATGCCAGCCTCGAAAAGAGAACTACACGGACTTGGGTTTACGGCCATAGCTGATGGAGCCAATGTGAGCTAGTCAGCGATTGGACGCAAAGGTGTATGAAAAGGATACCAACTGCCATGTTGTGCATTCTGAGAGAAAAGTAACCTGCCAGAAAACCCAAGTGTGGAACAAAACAACAGCTAGCAAAGTTAAAGAACATCCTATGGAATCAGAACACTGGAGGCAGTGAGAAGTAATGGCCGCTGATTCGCTGAAAATGGCCATTCATGAATCCAGCAGCACATGCTTCGTGCAAGCTTGGGCTTGCCTTGGGACACCAACTTAGACTTGTCCTTTCGGAACTTTTCTGTGTCGATATGCAGGTAATCGAAAAGCGAGAATAATAGGGACTGGAAAGGCGACCCAGATGGCAAGAGCAAAGCAGGGCATGGTGATCCATTGGCTCAGAATAATGTTTGGAATTAAGTCCATTAACTCGTTAATAATACCAGGTCTCGTGAATCGTGATCTCTACCTAAAACAGAGAATTCACAGCCAAAATGCATAACTTAAATAGTTAATCGTACCAAACAAATAAAAACAGCCGGCTTTAGTGAATTAAATTCTTTTTTTTTAACTTACCTTTTTATATATAGCTTGCTTTATGATGATAAAAGACGATTACGCTCGTCTCCAACTCTTAGTCTCCTATCAACTCATCCCAAGGTCAATACAGAAGAGGTAAATGTAAATTGTTTCATGAAACTAGATGTGAAGACTTAATCACTTTAGATTCAAATGCTTAGAGAACATTTTCTTTTAAATGAAGTAATCAACCATTGAAACTATATGGCTATAACAAAATTGAAAAGCTATTTAATCTTAATGTAGTTGTAAGAAGGTAGCCTGAAAAGTTTTAAGAAGCCAACTTGATTTTCTAACAAGTTGTATATGTGTGTGTGTATATATATATATAAAATTTCAAAAGGCCAACTTCGATTTCTAACAGATGTAGTTCTAAGTCGATTTGAATTTTTAACAAGATGTAATTTCAAAATAAAACAACTATAATTTTCAGCACTCCCTTTGAAGTGATGCTGTGTATTAGCTATCGCTAGTTTAATTTTGAGACAGTTAAGAATTTGAATATCATATTGTTGTCTTTACCTTATCTTTTTCTTATCTAGCTGACCATCTTCATCTTTTTTCAGACAAATTTGATGCTCTGAAGCTGAACCTTGGCACTGGATGTTAGATATATGTTGATTTTAAACTTGAAATTAAAATAAAAGTTAACAGAAGAAAATCATGATTATATTCTTAGGTAAAAGTCAAAAGTCACCTAATCCCGTCGGATCCTTAGTGGATTAGCGACCGGTAAGAAGATAGGAATATTGACAGAGGAAAGATCAGGAGTTAGAAATCGCGAATCTCTGCACAACATAAAGAGAGTAAATAGGAACGATAGAGTGAAAATCAGGAAGGGGCCTTTAGCGTAGACACTATGACGCTCAAGTTGGAAATGTAGCCCCAATAAAAAATGAAGAAGAAGATGAACAGTAGAACAGTAATGTAGATGTGTGTGTGCGCGCGTACACATGCCTAACCAACAGAGAGGATCCTTTTATATATCGTCTCTCATAACCTTCGCAATAATGAGACGTCAAAGAATGTCTGGTAGTGAAGGATGTACAATAGTCTTCTCTAAGCAGAAGAAGATTCTGTTGCGTGTATATGACAGAGTAGTGGAATATTCTCTAATGAGTAACCATTATTCTCTCACAATATTGTCTTCTAGAGGGAGTGCGACCGGCTCTAGAGCCGATCAGGTTTATAGTAAGAGTCATACCCATGAGAAATGGGGAGCTAAGCTCCGAAAGTCTAACCGACTCTGGGGTCGATCGGGTTTACACTCGGAGTCATGTCCATGAAAAGTGAGGAGCTGAGATCCAGAGATCCGACCGACTCTAGGGTTGATTGGGTTTATACTGGGAGTCATGCTCATAAGAAGTAGAGAGCTGAGTCTCGGAGGTCCGACCGACTCTGAGGCCAATCGGATTTATACTAAGAGTCATGCCCATGAGAAATGAGAAGCTAAGCCCCATTGAAAGTGGCCCGTTCGGATACGCACACCTTGACTTTGACTGCCGCCATACCTTGACTTTGATTATCATGGCATCCTGATTATCGACCCCACATTACCTTTGGGGTCACTCACAACGCTCCATATCAGCACCCTTTATTTTACTGGATGTCCTATATTAATTTTTTTATCAAAAATATTATTTTTTTTATCAAAAGACATCCTCATTCCTATAAAATGACATAATTATTATCTTATCTCATGCATAAATCAAGCATGTTTTAGTAGCTATAAAATTATAACTGCTATATAGTTATAGTAGTTACGGTTTCATAACTAATACAACTGAGCTGCTACACAATTATAAGAGTTACAAAATTGTAGTTACTTTTAGTCTTAAAAAAAATCATATTGCAACAGTTACGAAATTTATAAAATTATAGTTAGACCTGCTATGT
This sequence comes from Zingiber officinale, assembly GCF_018446385.1. NCBI lineage: Eukaryota > Viridiplantae > Streptophyta > Magnoliopsida > Zingiberales > Zingiberaceae > Zingiber > Zingiber officinale. Next base: position 141,446,221 of record NC_055994.1, read on the forward strand.
TATATAGAGCTAACTGTTGGATTATGATTCGAGCACATGAACTGAAGATGAAAATTGCAAATATGAGGATGTTAAAGTATAAGTGTGGACATATGAAAATGGATAGAATAAGAAATAGAAGTATTAAAGAAAAAGTTGAAATTGCATCTATTAAGAGAAAATTTCGAAAGACACATTTAAAATGAGATGAACATGTACTTAAACGACCAATAAATACTCCAATTAGATAATATAAAACTATGATAAATACACATATCAAATGAAAAAGAGGAAAATCAAAAAAGACTTAGTTAGCAACAATAAAATAAGATAAAATTAATTTAAATATAAATAATGATATAATAAGAGATAGAACTCAATAGCGTAAAAAAATTCATATAACCGACCCCACCTAGTAAGATAAGGTTTAGTTGTTGTTGTTTTATAGCTATTACGAAATCGTAATTACTGCGACTAAACTGCTACAACATTAAATTTTCTTTAAGACTAAAATTATTCGAAGCATCTGACAAGGATTTAAACAACTTTTTTAGTTTGAAATCGGATTGTTACTAATTTCATCTCGTAACCGACTATAGGTCTCTAAACGAATTTCAATTTAATATATCATATGTCCCATATTTCAACCTTAATCAAAAGAAATGTCTGTGAAAATTTAAGATTTAACATTTACATTATAATGACTATAAAACCGTAACGGCTATAATAACATGACAACTCCTTTGTAGCAATTATAATTTGTAATTGCTACAATGTAAATATTAAATGTTAAATTTTAAAAGATCATAACTTTTAACTATAATTGAATCACATGACACAATATATCAAATACTTCGTTTAAAGTTTTACAACTAATTACAGGATAAAATCTACAATAGCCAAATTTCAAACTAAAAAACATCATTTAAATAGCTCTGCACAATTAATCTTAAAAATAAAATTTTCATATTAAAATAATTACAAAATCATAACTATTACAATTACTACAACTAAACTACCACACAATTATAATGACTATGACCTCATAACTGCTACATCATGAATTTAGATAGAAAAAACAAAAGAGAAATAATAATAATAATAATAAACTTCTACGCTATAGTGGAGGATAATTATATCTAAAATGAGACATCTTTTAATAAAAAACCAAAAAAAAAAATGTCACCTTGCTGGTTCAAAAAAAAAAACCACGTTTTAACTTTTACCCTATATTCTTTCCATTTGCCGTTCCAATTGAAATCGAATTCTTTTTTAATCAATTTAGGATGATCTCGAATTCTTTTTTAATCAATTTAGGATGATCTGGAAGAATAAAATACTGTAACAAAAATGAAAGTATTTAACTTATACATATTACATATACAGTCTTAACTTTTTTTTAATTGTAAATTCTAGTTATAAAAATATAACCCACTTGAACTAGAGCTAGCTATAACAGAATTTTGACGAGCAATAGAATCCAAAAATTCATTAAATAATCGCGCAGGCTGCATGGGTTGTTGCATACTGTCCGAACTCGTTGCAAATAAGGATTACTCGCTACCCAAAGGCAGTCACATTCATCTGCATTATTCGTCTAGTTTGTTGCTCGTCTACAACACAAAAAGATGAATAATTTATTTAAAATAAGCTGATGCATTGAAGCTATATAGATAACGAAAAAACAGAATACCAAGGTAGCAATGGTAACTTGTTAATTCAGTTGTGCAGTAAAGAAATAAAGCAAGATGTTGAAGAAGATTATCATGAAACCACTTCGCAGGCTTTATCTGAAATTGGTTCATAGGTCATACCACATGTAGGCGCAGGGCTTGCTGCTAGGTTGGAAGAAGCTCGAAGCTCCAAAGTGAAAGTGGATTGTTGCTTTTGTTAAATTACTTGCGAATTCGAATACCAGGAATATCCTTCAGTCCCATTTTCAAAGCTGTTTTCCTGAAAAGTGCTGGGGTTTCCTCCAAACCAATCGAGTGACAAAATTGGTTTGCCAATTCAGCCAGCGTAGTTTTGTCTCTTCCTATATCTCTAATGGAATTGTAATATCCAAGCCATGCATGATATGCTCCTTCCTTAATGCTTGAATCGACTTTTCCAATGGAATCTTCAACCTGTCACACATGATACCACGTAAGTGAAAAATGGTGTTGACTATTTCCTGATTTCTCTAGTCAATTTTTTCTTCTTTTTTTTTCATTGATGAAGATGAAATGTAAAAAATGAATTTTATTAAAAACAGTAGAGTGCAAAGATGGATAAGTGCATATTACTCGCAGCTGTCAATAAAATTGTAAAATAAGAGGTAAATAATCAGTGTGGAGAAACAAATCCTGTGCGATCATTGGAGACTAAAACTTAAAGGTTCATCATGTCCAACAGAATTAATTTTCAGACAGTTTCTAATGGACCTCATTCGACATGGAATTTTGTTATAATGCTAGACCTGAGAAGCCAATCGTGAGAACCCACACTAGGTTTATGGCCTAGTACTCAGAATCTTGATTTACCCCTTCCACGTCCATGTCAGAAAGCTGACACCTGTAGTCCACACCGATACCTATTTGTCATGTATAATGTTTAGAAAAAACACTGTTCGATACCTAGGTCCATATCTATGGTAGATACTCGTACACAAGTTTAATTAAGATACATGGCAATTGTCATTCAGAAATCAAGGCTAGATCCATCTGTAGGCTTTTGGGCCTTCCTCTAACTAAAAATTTTAAAATATATATAGATATAAACTAGGGGGAAAATAACAACCACCCACCAATAGCCCTTTTGTGACTGGATCAAGATATGTATTAATATGTAAGAGTAGATACCTTTTGTCTTGTGACTGGATCAAGATCTGGAAGGTGACACTTCTGAATTGGGAGATCTTTTATCTGATCCATAAAATATGCTTCCCACGGTGCAAGTACCAAAATTCCCTTCCCACTTTTGCCTTCACGTCCTGTCCTTCCGAGCCGATGTATGTATTGTTCTCGATCAGGAGGAATGCCAACCTAGATAGCAATTGATGATTTTTTTCATAGGTTGCACAAATACAAGTGAATGCTAGATGCATTTGCATGATGGAAAATAAAATGAAATATCCAGCTTATTTTCAGTAGATAAATTTATTTTCTGCAAACTTTCTCGGATCACATCTCAATTGGTTATCATGAAAAGGTAGTGTAAATGCAGAAAAGAAATTTCATACATCACATTAGGACAAATTGGTACCAAGGCATATGCCTAATGTTGATCATGGAAGTACATAAAGCAAGAGATTGACTTGTTCCATCAAAAATCATATAAGATTAAATGAACCACCAGCCGCATTTACCGCATCAAACACAAGAAAAAAGGTTATCGAGAAAAAACAAACTCATTTCAGTGTCATTCAGTACTCAAAAACTACCTGAATGACCAAAGTGACATCTGGATAATCCATCCCACGAGCAGAAACGTCTGAAGTCACAAGAATTATGCACTTTGATTCACGAAACTCATCAGAGATACGAGTTCGATAAAGTTGTGGTTTTCTAGAATGTATTTCCCGGACATTCATCTTCAAGTCTCGAAGAATAACATACAGAAAAGCTGTAACCATAGCAGTTGTGCAAAACACAATAACCTGAAGGGATGCTCAACCATTAAAATCTGACATACCAAGCCACATAAGATGCTCAACCATTAGATTTGACTAGAAATGACCTTGTAATCCGACTCTTGCTGCAAGTGCTCCTTCAAAATATGATAAACCAAGTGAAAATGCACCTGATGTGGTGCAATAATATATGACTGCAGAACCTGCATTTAGTGTGAGAAAGATTATTTAATTTAAGATATTACAAGAAAAATATCTAGGGAACAAATCCATCACATTATTTAGAAATTGTAAGTCCCTCCACTTCATAAATAAAGGCTAACATGAGAAATATTGACAGAACCTCTTCAATATTAAGTTACCAAAGGTTTCTCTTTTAAGGTAATTAGCATGGAAAAAAGGGGCCATTATTGCTTAAAATAAATGCTAGCATTTCCTCTCTTTTGCACTGAAGTTTGTTATTATCCACTTTGTATAGTGAACAAAAGATGAGCAATGAATACAAAGCACCAACACATAAAAAGCACACATAGAAAAGGATCCATAAAAACAATGCTTACTACTATTGTAAGTTAAATCTCACTATCTGACCCAAAAAAAAAAATCCTGGATGCAACTTGACTACCATTTCCATATTGTGACCATTTTAGAGTAATAACTTGCCAACTTTGAAGCTTCAACACACTCAAACAATGCAGTCAAAAAAATTCCTTTATGCCCTGTTTACTAGGACGAATGAAGGAAAGTATGGATCGCACAAAGTGAGGAGACTTTCCTTCGTTTATTTGATGTAAAAGTCAAGTGAGGATGATTCTAAATTCATCCGCAGATCAATTTTTCTCTCATTTTTCGTCACCTTTCTTACTCTTGCCAACTCCGACAACTCCTGACAAAGCCCAGCTCCTTGTCTATGTGCCCAGACAGCCCGACGACCAGCCAGATGCACTAGTGAAGGCCCTGACTCATAGCAGTCAACCTAGGCTACATGTTGTGGCCTTGCGGAGGCTAGGTCAGGCTGAGAAGCCTCAGTGAAGCCAGCCTAGCCACAAGGCCACCACACCAATTGGCATGAGCGCAAACTTTCCAGGTAAATTTCTTTCCTTTCTCCCCTTTCTCCTTTCTTTTCCCACTGTTGATCCAGTGTTGATCCTCTCCCTTTCCACTCAGAATTTTTTTTTTCCCGTTATAAATTCCTTTCCCTCCTCCATGTGCGCTTCAGGGTAAAAGAGAAAAGTTCACTTTGCCTCAGAGTTTGATATATTTTACCCATAAACCTTTGCAAAACTGTAGCTTTTCTCCTCCAGAGATTAATAGCATTATATCAAGATGATTGACAACAGTAAATAATTGGAAAACTTTGCCTCCAGCAATTTACTTCCCTTCCAAATTACCAACTGTATAAACAAAGATCCCTTTTCACAGTTTCCAATACCAAAAAGTCAGAGGTTATGATTTACACATAATTTCATACCTTTTCATGTGTTTCCACACCACCCAAGCCAACTGTATCAACAAAGATATGATCCCTCTTCAGGACAAGCTGTGATACCCGTCGAACCTACAAGATCACAGGAACAAAATGTCAGCAAAGAGAAGAGACAATGTTCATGTAACTAAGCTACACAAAAATGGCGGTACCTCTTTAGGAATAGTAGCAGAAAACAATAGGGACTGACGCTGGCGTGGCACGGAGTCAACAATCTTTTCTATGTCCTTCCGAAATCCTAAGTCTAACAAGTGATCAGCTTCATCAAGTACAAGCATTTTCAAACCCATCAAACGTATAGAAAAACCAGATTTGTTTTCTATGTGATCCAGTAGCCTGCCAGGGGTTGCTACAATAATCTGCAAAGTATTTGGTTTAAGTACAAATATTATAAATTATTTAACAAACATTAACATAATTGGCACATGGTCAATGATGAAAAAACTAATGTTCAACCAAACTTAGCTCATTGAAATAAACACATTGACAAACGGAAAGAGTAAAGCATACCTGGCAAGGATTTGATTCAAGCCGCTTCTGATCCATCTTAAATCTAACACCTCCAATAAGTGTTTGAACACCAATTCCATCATGGTGTCTTAATAAAACATTTGCCTCAGCTGCAACTTGAATGGCAAGCTCCCTTGTGGGACAAAGGATAAGTGCATGAGTTTGAGGTATGCGTTGGTTCATGTTACCATGCATTGCCTTGATGACTGTTTCAATTGCAGGAATCTGTTGGTTTTTATTAAGCAATCAAAGGAAAAGACATAATTATTTCTGGTGAATGCAAGAGATGGTCTATACCAGAAAGGCAACACTTTTGCCTGTCCCTGTTTTTGCTTTCACTAGAGCATCTTTACCTGCTTGAATCAAAACCGGGAAAAAATAGTTGAAATACCCTTGTCATGGAATACAAGCAAACAGACGAGTATAATTGAAAATCAATGTCAAACAAACCCTAGTATGTAATAACAGACACACAGACAAGTACAATCAAAAATCAAAGTTAAACAATATGTATACTTCAACAAGCTTGAAGTATATCCATATTCTCCATTGGCAAAAGAATGAGATTTGAACCCCAGATAAGGCTACTCCAATATATATTGCGCAATACACCATTAACATGATGAAGCATCACTGATCTTTTTGGAAGGTTTTCAAAAAAGTATGCAAACAATGTGGTCGAAGAACCACATAAAGCATAAGATTTCTAGTATGTTTATGCGTAAGGCACATGCAATCCACATTGATAAAATTAAAACATATAATAATGTGTATTAATCAACTTAACCAATTCAACAATCTAACAAATCCAGATGCAGCTTGTTTCTTTTTATGGCCAAATCTGATTTGATCAACATGGACTTGCCTGGGATTTTAACCAATTAGGGATCCTTATGTGGTTCTCATCATCAATATAAAGCCATTCTTTAGAATATCCAAACTACTTAACAAATCAATATGCTTTGGAACCACATAAGCATTATGCAGATCAGTCCTGTACTGCATGCATTATGAAATATATTTTGCCAAACAGACCCTAGTTTGATGGTTTGGGGATGTTACTTCTGATGCAGCCAACTTTTCTATTGTAGGTATACCTAAACACAAGTGATGTATGTAGATATATTGCAAATGTAAATGCTAGATGCCGCGGTATTTTTAAAAGTTTTACACATAGTAAAATTGTTTCACTATAAAGCATAAACTAGCCAATCTCACAACATGCTAATAATATCATTTGTTGGATATTGAATATAATTTCAAACTTTTACAATGATTTAAATTTACAAATAAAAAAATAGCCAACATTTATTAATTACTTAATAATCTACGATGTATTTTTTTTAATATTATTTGCAAATTGTAAATGTAGCATGTCACTATTTCAAGTCACAAGTTGCATTTGCAGTTTTGTAGCCTACAAACCAACCTGTAAAAGTATTTGTAATTTGTCAGTCATTTAAATTACCAAACTGTAAGTATGCTGCTTTACAGTTCACACAAAGGCATTCGAGAGTTCTAATTAAGGGAAAACAAACAGTCTTAACCTAAGTAAGAAAGCCCCAAGGGAAGCTAAGATTGGAACTGATCAATCCAAAGACAAAATCACATGGTTATTAGAGATTAAATCAATTATAGATCAAATTATAATTAATCGATTTGATAGATTGATACAAATTATAACCTTTTATAAAGACCATGTGCCCAATGAATCCAGCAAGCATAATAACACTTTCTCATCCATCTCTCCCTCTCTCATAATCTCCTCTTTCAGTTTACCATACAATTCATGAGTAATGCAGAGAGAAAGGATTGGTGACATTAAACAGCATACCATCAAGACAGACTGGAAGTGCTGCATCTTGGACAACAGTCATTTGTATATATCGAGCATCAGTAAGTGCCTTGATTGTCAGTGGAGAGATACCAGAATCAGCAAATCTAGAGACAAAAAATTGCTTGATAAAAAATCTCAATTGCTAAAGAAGGATAATTGAATGAGAGAAATGGAGGGAAAATGGTAATTTTGAGAGAGCTAATTTGAAACATATAATTGGAGCAATAAGTTACACATAAATTCTTAGCTTAAACTTGCAAGCAAAATAGGTACAAAAAGCAGCTGAGTGACAAACTAGCAAAAAAAAAAACATAAGCAGACGAAAATGAGTGTCCATGATTATCATTCATCAAACAATAAGTTACCAAAAAAAAATCTTAAGCCTAATATTTAAAGTTAAGTAGGTAGAAAAACAGCAAAGGGTGAAAAAAGAAAAACAAAACATTCATAAACAGATGGAATGGGTGTCCTTAGATTATTATGCATATTGCATAACCAAACATGAAAATTTTTAAAATGAATCTTATTTGCTCAAGGAAGCCAACAAACATTACGAATGCACTGTCAAGTAACAAAGTCCACATCAAAAACTTTAGAACCTAAAACACAATAAATGTTTCATTATGTTGTAGTGCTATGGAATTTTTACAGTATATAAATATCATATTAAATAATGATGGATCATTTATTTAACTGTACTACAGTAATTTGTGATCCTTTTTCCATACATCTTAATGTGCGATGGTTTGATATGCCACGTGGACAAGCATCAATGATGGGAAGACAAGTGGAATCCTTAATTCCAGTAATCAATCATCCAGCTAAAATAAACCGAGCTCGAGAATGGGAATTCAGTAGTTAGATTACTTGGTTTGGATATGGTAAAAAGTATATGCCAGAAATAAAACTCAGGTATGTCAGCATGAAAATGGCTAGATCATCATTAAATCAAAATAATCAACTTCCTTTTGCTCTCAAGTGCTAGCATCTAGTTATTGTTTGAGTATTTGACAAGCATAAATGATGAATGACAAAGAGAGCAATTAGCTGAGATCTCAATGGCAGTTGAACATTGTGAATATGCAGCAATAATAACAAACTCGGATTAATCTACAACTCACTGAAATTCTCTTTACAACCTGAATCTCAATCCTTCTGATCAACAATAAATCTAGCAATGTTTACCTATTTTTGGCCTGCAAGCCATATTCACACGATACACAATACCAAACTTACTTTTTTATATCAATATATTTCTTTTACAACCAAATAATAAAACTTTTGATATTTATACAAACCTATTTAAAGGTTGGCATTTCTTAACTAAAATTTTAAATAAACTGGCTAGAATGGATAAATATCCTCATCAAAAGTAACCCAACTTAAAGTCTATATGTCTGTAACTGCCACCGTAAGAGAAAAAACGGCATAAAAACCATCTAATTACTGCTTAACATGCAGTGTATCAAAACTAAAAATCAAATAGAAGGGAAAAACATAAGGTTTGGACTTGTGATGCTTTCTGCTGAGCAACAATTTCCCAAAATTGACCATCTGAATGATCCTCAAACAGTTACCTTTTGTTAGTTATAAGTGTTTCGTGGTCTTCATTGCCATGTGTTGTTACATTTACAACAGCCTTCTTCGCTCGCAACTCGTTTCGTATTTCTTGGATCTCATTAGAAAGATCAGCATGTCCTACCATGCTCTTAGGCAACCTCCTTGGAGCTTTTGTATCAAAGTTCCTCAAAGCAGCCTTGTTTGAAAACCTAATTCTTGAACTAGCGCCAGTTATCATATCTGATTCTTCTTCTGAATCCCCCTCATTTGCAATGTTCAATCTTGGAAACATCTGTAAGCCAGTCCGAGTACCCATATTTGCACCCCGAAATGCCTTAACCCCCTCCTCAGATTCCGAGTCCTCCTCGCTTGATGAGATCCTCCTCCACCTCGTCTTCGATCTCATCCCGGACCCCCTTTTGGAAATCGTCGAATACTCTCTTCGCTGACCAAAAGTATCAACCCGACCGACCTGACTCTCTATCAGATTTTTCCGCCCGACCATGAGCTTCCTCAAATCATGAGGCGGTAGGGAATTCACAGCACGGGACTGACGAGTACGGGAGCGGATAGGGCCATCGTCCTCGTTCCAGAGGTCTTCAGCTCCCTCCTTCATGAACCGGTCGGCGAGGGCTTTCACGTGCGCTTTGGATGTCATGGCGGCGCCCGAGTCAGCAAGGTCGCTGGACGATTTCCCGGCGCGCTTAGCGCGTATCTCGGAGCGGAGACGGGCCTGATAGATCTGCTTCTCCTGCCCGAGGAGGCGGCGTTCCTTATCCATGGCCATCTTCTCGTGCATCCGCTTGTATTGCCACTTGTTGAGGCCACCGGGGAAGGTCCGCGGGCCGCCTCCCATGGAGCGATGAAAAATGAGGCCAGCGAGCAGCTTGTGAAGTGTTCCTGAGCGTTCTCGAAGGACGCTGGAGGACGCCATGGTAGTGAGGAAGGCGGCTTAGCGCATGTGACGAGAAGAAGGGGTTTGGGGCTTAAGTTTAGGGTCGTTTAGGGTTTTTTTTTTTATTCTAATATTTTTCCTTAACAATATTATACAATTGAATTTTAGTAAAATATAATTTATAAATCTATAGTTTTATAGTACATTTAAATATTAATTATTAAAAAAATATTTACATAAATAATCAGACTAACTCCCTAATATGATTTTATAAATCAATTTTCGAAACATATTATATGCCTTATAAATCTTTCTCAATTATTTTTTCCATTCATCAGTGACTATCCATTATTTTATATAAAAATTTAATTTATGAATAAATCATAAACACATCTGGATTTTATGGATCATCGCGGTTGTAGTAACTATTAAGATTGTAAATATTGTTTGATTACGTGTATGTCATAATTAATATAGTGTGCATGTCAATGCTAACTTTAGCATATGAGTTCTTCTCAATGTTCCTCTAACATGCTTAATCATTTATTTACAAGTACTTTGTAGTATACTGGAGCAAAATGTAATATTCTTCTTTCTAAATGGCCAATATTTTGTGGTGAAGCCACATGCCATCCCCTTAGATTTTCTTTTTTTAAAAAAAAAATAAAACTAAGATCTCACTGTGGTTTTGATTGACTGATTCATTACTTGGTCATCAGAAAATTAAAATTGATGATATATTTAGAAAATTTTCGATCTAACTTAGAGCCGGCTCAAATATATTTAAGGTTTTAGACGAGAAAAAAAATTAAGTCTTTGACGCTATTCAAAGAGAAATTCCCTTTATCTTTTTCATTCAAATTTAGGATCGAAAATGATGATTTAATTTTTTTTTAATAAATTAAAATATTAATTAAAATAATATTTTTTATATAAAATTTAATTTTCTCCCTTTTTGAAATGTAAAATTATTAATTAAATTTTTCATATTCATATTTTGATACCCTAATTAAGAGAAGTATAAACTTTAAAGTAAATATAATAATATACCTCAAGAATATAATAAGTTTATAATTCACTTTGTAAAATACCGGAAAAATGGCGAATAATGATAAGGGAATTTTCTGGAATTTTTGGAAATTTTTCGGGAATTTTTCGGAGCACGTATGGACGAGTTAACGGGGATAAGATTTTGGTTCCGGGAAAGCCTGTTTTGGCTACCCATTTAAGTGAGGAAAAGTTTACTTTTTTCCTTTATTTTTCTTTTATTTCTTTTCTTTATTTCTCTTTTCCTCCGTTCCTTTCCCTCGCCGAACCCCTCACCCGACCCGACGGTTTCCCTTTCTTCCCCGATTCTTCACTGTGTCGTTTCTTCCCCACACCGGCGACGCTGACTTCACTGCCATAGCGCCGGCCACTGCCTCCTCTTCTCCGAGCCTGATCTCTGCCCACCGACGCCGAGTCGTGCCCTAGTTTTCACTGCCGCCAGCAACGCCACTGTGCTTTGCCGGTGCCCCTTCCTTGTGCCCTAGCGCCGGCGACGCTCGAGCGACCGCCGACCGAGTCTCCTTTCTTCTCTTCTTGCGCCGACACTGACTCCCCGACTGTAGGCGCCTCTGATCTCCTCTTCGCGACATTTTTCTTCTGCCATAGTGCCTGTGCCGTAGCCGCCGAGTACCGTCGACATCACTTGGCACAACCGAGCCTCTCCCACTTCGTGAGTTGATGCCGGCCACCACAGACGACGCCGACCTCGCTGTGCTTTGTTGCTGGCGTATCTGTGCCCTAGATCGCTGGAAATCCAGAAATTTGAGTAGGTCTTTGGTTAGGAGTAGCAACTCAAGCCTTGGTGTTCTTTTCCGTGCCCTAATTCCCCTGTTATGTCTTCCTTCAGCCACCTCCTACGGTGAACCAGCAGGGGAGCATCCAAAACTGGTGAGTTTGGGTTTGATTATTTCTGTCCTATTAGATTTAGATCCTATTGGTGGGATCAGGATATATTAAAGGGTTGAGAATTTATCTGTGGACTGATTATGGCAGCGGAGGCGTTGGGTGGCTTCTGGAACAGCTAGTTGCTTCTGGTGGAGTAGAGGATTGGTGACATTAAGCAATTACTTCGTCCAACAGCAATTTTCCTTGCCTGTGGATTAACAGGAGCGGCTGAGAAATAAGGTAAGGTGTAGGGCATTTGATACATGCTATATCATGGTTAATCATGTTTTAGATTCATGTGTAATTGGATTTAAGTTTTGGATTAATTAGAATCGATTGAGGAGTTAGGTGATCCAATTAGAGTTTATGATTGGATCTGGATTTATGTTAGCTTCTCGAGGATTTGATTTAGCTAATTTATTATATGTAATTAGCTAAAACTGGACACCATGTATCACAGGACGTTGACACGAGACGAGCATCTCAACGTCGGATTTGCACTGGATTTGGACCTTCCGATTGGAGGCGGGTACCTCTTGACTTATCTTTTATGATATTGTCTTTGGATATGCATAGTATTTTATAACTACAAGCAATGAACATGTTTGTCTTTGGTATGTCACTGTTTGATATCCATAGCATGTTAGGTTTATCGCCTATGACGTATCCGTGCTTACATCATGTGATTTATTGCCATGAGTACTGTATTACCATGAGTATCTTAGTATCTAGAATAAGTGACATACCATGTTTTACTGAGGTTAGGACTAGGATTTGGATTGTTGTTTCTGGCCTGTGTATCTAGATTATCTGATACTTAGGTTTTTGTGCCATATCAGATTTGTGTACCTCTATTTGTATATCATATATGATTCGGGTGTTTAGACCCTGATTCTTTGATCTGTGTATATTGTTGGTACATATGCTATGGAAGAGGGATATGATTTGGGTCTAGGTTGTTATACCTTAGAGGACTTGTATACCCTAGATCCGTGGATTTGACTTACTGATACTGTGGTACCCATATTATGTATATATGGATTTTTCTATGCTGATCAGGATATTCCATACTTATTATGTTCAGGACATAGGGTTATTGATATTCTATCTGACCTGTGTACTCTAGATCTTGGTATGTGACCATCGCTTTTACAGTACCCATTTTGTATGTATGGATATGGTTATGTTGATCAGTTTTTGCCATGCTTAGTGTCATGCATCATGATTGCATGCTGTGCGATAGTCGACTCCATTGTTGTTGAGTACATCGCCAGTTACATGTTGCACACACCACCACTCATGGGTTAGTGGTCGATTCAGGCAGTGTGTGTTGCAGCAGGGACTTTGTTTGGCTACGTTGGTCCGCTCATGGGTAGTGTGACACAACGTGTTAGCCGGCAGGGATTCCTCCCCGTCATCGTGTACCGGGAGTTGAGAGCATTGAGCTCCCCCATTTATGATTTGGGGTCACAGGACAGGAGTACTCCGACAGCATCCCGTCCACTCGGTCACTCATAGTGACGACAGAGTGCACGGTTGTCACAGCCCTACCCACTCGGTCTCGCCATTTGTGTGTGAGATGACTGACTGGCGTCAGGGGTGACCAGGACGCATCATTGACATCATATGCATTGATGCATTTATTTCTTGTGATTGTGTTTGCTGCATTTATTTGCTGCATTTGGTTGGATGCATATGTTTGACATGCATACAGGATTTAGGGCACTTTCGGTTTGACGACCCTTTTGTTTGGATAGGAGTTCCTGGTGAGTACAGCTTCCTTAGTTACCTTTCAGTTTTGCATCTTTCCTAGATATATGATTAGGAAGCTGTATTCCATGTTTATTGCTGTTAGATATATCTTACTAGGCATGTCTATTGGTATTCGCTGAGTTGTTGAACTCACCCCCGTGGACTCTATATTTTTCAGGTACCAGGTTATTTATGGTGTCGCTTGGAGCATCCTGTCTGCTGGTCCCCACGTCTCATCAGAGGACTTATCGGTTCACGTATGTTTTTGTTTGTTTTATGTATCGGTTTGTTTAGCTCTGTACTCTGGTTTTATTTTTGGAGTGTTGACATTGTTATATGGTATTTTGTATTTATGTTATTGGTTGTGTAAGTCTAGCCGGCTAGCAGTTTTGTGTTTTGGTTTTGGTACAGCCGAGTGGGCTGCTTTATTTTTTTACTGCGTGGTTGTGTCAGCCAGAGGCTGAATTTATTATTAACTGCGTGGTGTTTGTTTTCTTTTATTGTTATTATTCCAGCCGCATGTGGCTGAGGTATATAGTGCTTGTAGAAAAGTTTCAGATTGTCCGCCGTACAGGGGAGATGCTGCCGAAATTTCTTCGGACAGATACTCCTCCGGGGCGTGACAATTTAGTGGTATCAGAGCAGGTATACGATACTTGCTATGTGTGCTGGATTTTCGAGATTTGTCTGATATCAATTTATTTGGTATCAGAGATCGACTTACGTGTCTTATTTTTCCGGTGTTTCGGATTTTGTGTTTTGGTCTTCTCGATGTGACTTTTTGGATTTTGGGACCTGGCAGCAGCAGGACATCTCCAAGCTATAGGAGGTATGTTGGTATACTGTTATCCTTCTATTTAGTTAGAGTATGCATTGTTGACTGTGAGAGTTATGACACTTTGTATCTGGTATCTGTCTGATGTTGTAGCCATATTACATGTGAGGGATTACAATTTCTGGTGATTTATTATATCATACACCAGTAGTATTTAGCTTCTGTTATTACTAGTTGTTTAGCAGATTGAGGCACATACCAGCCTTTGCTAGTATTAGCTGGGTAGTGGATAATATCTATATCTTCATGTTGATCTAGCCAGTAGTATATCATTTTATCTTAATTAATTACATCAGTAGATAACTGGTTTACTCTTGTTAGATGGGTCAGTGAAAGACTGACTTACGCTTGTCGACTTGGGTAGTCGTAGATTGATATACCTTAGTAGCTTATGGAGGATTAAGGTATTCTTGATTAGTTAATAGATGACCGATTTAGCTTTATTGGTCCGATCTGAATCTTTGGGTAGTTTGTGCTTAGTTTGGTATTTAAAGTACATTTGAGTACATGTTTGGTACTGATGTGGAAAAGACAGAGTTGATCGTATATCATTGTCAATTTTGGTCAGTCTATGGAGGATCGATGTATCATATTCTATGGATACTTTAATTTTAGACTGTATGTACCTGATTGGATAACTTAGAAGGTGGTATATGATTTGTGTGATAGATTGGATTAAATATGTTGATTATGAATATATATGAAGTGTACATATGGTTGTTATGAGTTGAAGGAGTTCTATGATGGATAGTTCATTTGTGGATAGTGTGGGTATTCCCATCTAGATATGGTTATTGTAGGTTCCTTGTGGATTATAGCTATTTAGTTAGTTGTACGTGTCTGATTGACATATTGGAGGTATCTTGTTGATTATGTGCGATTTGTAAATGCACCTGGGTTATAGTATGCCTTATTGGAAGTATATATTCATTATACTCAAGGTGTATGTATATATGGGGTGAGTATTGTTGGAGGTATATTGTCGATTATACCTACGTTGATTTAAGCACACATGTACGATATGTATTGTTGGAGATATCACGGTGATTTACACCTATATTGTGAGTATGTTGGGTGTGGACTAATTAGAGGATTATGTTGATCATACCTATGTTGTGTGTGCATGTGTGTCAGATGTATGGTTGGTAGCATCATGATAATTCTACCTATGTTAAATGTAGAATATTAAATGTCTACATTATGATATTGGTCGTTATACCCTGTCAACTAATTCTCCCATTAGTGGGTGACCGACCCACTAGGAGGATGATAGAGTTGACTATGGATTAGATTTGCTTACTGGGTGGTTATACCCTAGGCTACCCACATTGATCTGTGGTAGAGAGATCTTGTGCAGTCTCTAGCTAGATAGTTAGGTGCTTGGGCACTTATGTATTGTTGTGGTAGAGCGTAGCTCCCACATGTTATGGATCGTTTGTGGTAGAGCGTAGCTCCCACATATTCTGGATTGTTTGTGGTGGAGCGTTGCTCCCACATATTACGGATTGTTTGTAGCGGAGCATTGCTCCCATATTTATTGTGGATATATATTCTGGATTATTTGTGGTGGAGCGTTGCTCCCACATATGGAGGATTTCTTGTGGTAGAGCGTTGCTCCCACATGTATGATATTTCGTGTGATAGAGCATTGCTCTCACACTGGAGGTTCTATTCTTTGATGATTATATATCGTTGGTGATTAGATCTATTTATTGTTGAGGATCTCATGGTTAGGAATGTCTGTGATATGGACATTTTGTGTCTTGGTTTTACCATTAGTGCTTGTGGTGCCCTAGATGTTATCATAGACTCGATGATATGGGTATTCCTAGGATGTTTAGATTGGTTTCCATTGTCTTTGTTGACGATGTGGTGATCTATT
The DNA here is from genome assembly GCF_018446385.1 of Zingiber officinale. NCBI lineage: Eukaryota > Viridiplantae > Streptophyta > Magnoliopsida > Zingiberales > Zingiberaceae > Zingiber > Zingiber officinale. Next base: position 141,462,499 of record NC_055994.1, read on the forward strand.
TCGGATCCGAGGTGAGTCACGTGCACCACCTTTGCATAGATCTAGAGATGATTCGACGAGAATATCTATATGTGATTATCAATAGTGCTGATTTGGATTGTCTTATGAGATGATGTTTGGGACACACGATCACCAGTAGGAGTGTACCGTAGTTCCACAGGAGATAGAGGTTGTTACCGTTGGGAGCAGCCGAAATCAGTGCAGGAGATCCGCAGTCCTTGGGACTGACAGGATATTACAGACCTTTCGTCGAGGGTTTCTTTCGCATAGTTATGCTACTTACACGCCTGACCTAGAAAAGCGTGAAGTTCACTTGGACTGAGGATGACAAGACCAGCTCCTAAGAGCTGAAGTGGAGACTAGTGTCGGCTTCGATTTTTGGGTTTTACCTTCTGGAGAGAACGGATATGTCCTCTGCGCCGACGCATCTATTCAGGGTTTGAGCGCTGTTCTGATGCAGCACGATAGGGTAGTCTCCTACTTCTCGGCAGTTGAAGGAGCATGAGGAGAATTACCCAGTACATGATTTGTCGTGGGCCGCCATTATTTTTGCCTTGAAGATTTGGCGATATTATTTATATGGTATTATATTTGAGATTCTCACTGATCATAAAAATCTCAAATACCTGTTCACTCTGAAGGAACTTGATCTCCGACAGAGGAGATGGATGAAGTTCCTGAAGGACTACGATTGTACAATTAGCTACCACCCTGGGAAAACTAATGTGGATGCTGATGCACTCAGCAGGAAGTCTAGAGCGACTTTGGCTTGCCACCGGACTTCAGACACGGACTTGATTCAGGGTTTCTCTGAGTTAGACCTTGAGGAGCAGGGACCGACAGAGCAGGGTACTCTGGTTATCATGGTTGCTCAGTCGTCAATCAGGACGAGGATCCGGAAGCCCTAGACTGTTGGTATTTGCAGTTTATTTGCAGCCAGATAGCTTCCGGGCAACAGACCGAGTTCACACGAGACGAGGAGAGTGTTATACACTTCCGAGGCAGATTATGCGTACTTCAGTCTCATCCGGTCTTATAGGGGTTACTGTCAGAGGCTCATCGCTCATAATTTGCTGTCCACCTAGGCGGTACCCGTGTGTACCAAGATTTGAGGTGTTCCTATTGGTGGAATGGTATGAATAAAGACATCATAGAATTTGTGGCGAGATGTCTGTCTGTCAGTAGGTGAAGTCCGAGCATCAGAGACCAGCTGGTTTACTTCAGTGGATTCCTATTCCCGAGTGGAAATGGGAACATATTATCATGGACTTTGTGTTGAGTTTACCGAGGACACGATGAGGCCATAACGCGATTTGGGTAATCGTAGATCGATTAACCAAATCCGTGCATTCCTTAACGATTCAGAGGACTGATTCCTTGGATCGATTGGCAGATCTGTACTGCCGAGAGATCATCAGACTACATGGTGTTCCTTTGAGTATTATTTCGGATAGAGACCCCGGTTCACGTCTCGTTTTTTTTGGCAGAGTCTGTAGCAGGCCTTGGGCATTCAGCTCTGTTTCAGTATAACTTTCCATCTACAGATAGATGGACAGTCGGAGCGGGTCATTCAGACTCTAGAGGTTTTGCTGAGGTCTAGTGTATTGGATTTTGGAGGTTGGGGAGGCCCAGATGTTGGGACCTCATAGAGCTCAGCATGAGGCAGAGTTGGACCGTACTGTCTGACGGAGGATGTCAGAGGCGTAGGACCGCCAGAAGAGTTATGCTGATTGGAGACGCATATCCCTAGCCTTCTCTATTTGTGACCATGTATTTTTGTGAGTTTTCACCCACGGAAGGAGTGAAGAAATTTGGCTTCAGAGGAAAGCTAGCTCTGTGATACATTAGACCTTTCCAGATCTCGGAAAGGATTGGAGCGGTAGCTTACCGGTTGGCACCACCACCGTCTCTGGCAGGAGTTCACGATGTATTCCACGTATCTATGTTGCGGAGGTATGTGCCCGACCCGACGCATGTGCTGGCTGATATTCCAGTTCCAGTTCAGCCTGATATTTTATATGAGGAGATTCCGGTACGGATTTTGGACCGGAAAGAGCGTCAGTTGCGGAACAAGACTATCCAGCTGGTTAAAGTCGGATGGCAGCATCATTCGGACGAGGAGGCTTTTTGGGAGCTCGAGGATACTATCCGAGCTCGATACCCCATTTTTCATTTGAGATATGTGATTTTATTTATCGTTCAGCATTTATACTCGTTACCTGTTGTTGGTATTTGTTGATGGTAGAGAACGAAATTTGGGGACCAAATTTTTATTAGTGGGGGAGAATGTAAAATACCGGAAAAATGGCGAATAATGATAAGGGAATTTTCTGGAATTTTTGGAAATTTTTCGGGAATTTTTCGGAGCACGTATGGACGAGTTAACGGGGATAAGATTTTGGTTCCGGGAAAGCCTGTTTTGGCTACCCATTTAAGTGAGGAAAAGTTTACTTTTTTCCTTTATTTTTCTTTTATTTCTTTTCTTTATTTCTCTTTTCCTCCGTTCCTTTCCCTCGCCGAACCCCTCACCCGACCCGACGGTTTCCCTTTCTTCCCCGATTCTTCACTGTGCCGTTTCTTCCCCACACCGGCGACGCTGACTTCACTGCCATAGCGCCGGCCACTGCCTCCTCTTCTCCGAGCCTGATCTCTGCCCACCGACGCCGAGTCGTGCCCTAGTTTTCACTGCCGCCAGCAACGCCACTATGCTTTGCCGGTGCCCCTTCCTTGTGCCCTAGCGCCGGCGACGCTCGAGCGACCGCCGACCGAGTCTCCTTTCTTCTCTTCTTGCGCCGACACTGACTCCCCGACTGTAGGCGCCTCTGATCTCCTCTTCGCGACATTTTTCTTCTGCCATAGTGCCTGTGCCGTAGCCGCCGAGTACCGTCGACATCACCTGGCACAACCGAGCCTCTCCCACTTCGTGAGTTGATGCCGGCCACCACAGACGACGCCGACCTCACTGTGCTTTGTTGCCGGCGTATCTGTGCCCTAGATTGCTGGAAATCTAGAAATTTGAGTAGGTCTTTGGTTAGGAGTAGCAACTCAATCCTTGGTGTTCTTTTCCGTGCCCTAATTCCCCTGTTATGTCTTCCTTCAGCCACCTCCTACGGTGAACCAGCAGGGGAGCATCCAAAACTGGTGAGTTTGAGTTTGATTATTTCTGTCCTATTAGATTTAGATCCTATTGGTGGGATCAGGATATATTAAAGGGTTGAGAATTTATCTGTGGACTGATTATGGCAGCGGAGGCGTTGGGTGGCTTCTGGAACAGCTAGTTGCTTCTGGTGGAGTAGAGGATTGGTGACATTAAGCAATTACTTCGTCCAACAGCAATTTTCCTTGCCTGTGGATTAACAGGAGCGGCTGAGAAATAAGGTAAGGTGTAGGGCATTTGATACATGCTATATCATGGTTAATCATGTTTTAGATTCATGTGTAATTGGATTTAAGTTTTGGATTAATTAGAATCGATTGAGGAGTTAGGTGATCCAATTAGAGTTTATGATTGGATCTGGATTTATGTTAGCTTCTCGAGGATTTGATTTAGCTAATTTATTATATGTAATTAGCTAAAACTGGACACCATGTATCACAGGACGTTGACACGAGACGAGCATCTCAACGTCGGATTTGCACTGGATTTGGACCTTCCGATTGGAGGCGGGTACCTCTTGACTTATCTTTTATGATATTGTCTTTGGATATGCATAGTATTTTATAACTACAAGCAATGAACATGTTTGTCTTTGGTATGTCACTGTTTGATATCCATAGCATGTTAGGTTTATCGCCTATGACGTATCCGTGCTTACATCATGTGATTTATTGCCATGAGTACTGTATTACCATGAGTATCTTAGTATCTAGAATAAGTGACATACCATGTTTTACTGAGGTTAGGACTAGGATTTGGATTGTTGTTTCTGGCCTGTGTATCTAGATTATCTGATACTTAGGTTTTTGTGCCATATCAGATTTGTGTACCTCTATTTGTATATCATATATGATTCGGGTGTTTAGACCCTGATTCTTTGATCTGTGTATATTGTTGGTACATATGCTATGGAAGAGGGATATGATTTGGGTCTAGGTTGTTATACCTTAGAGGACTTGTATACCCTAGATCCGTGGATTTGACTTACTGATACTGTGGTACCCATATTATGTATATATGGATTTTTCTATGCTGATCAGGATATTCCATACTTATTATGTTCAGGACATAGGATTATTGATATTCTATCTGACCTGTGTACTCTAGATCTTGGTATGTGACCATCGCTTTTACAGTACCCATTTTGTATGTATGGATATGGTTATGTTGATCAGTTTTTGTCATGCTTAGTGTTATGCATCATGATTGCATGCTGTGCGATAGTCGACTCCATTATTGTTGAGTACATCGCCAGTTACATGGATCTGCACACACCACCACTCATGGGTTAGTGGTCGATTCAGGCAGTGTGTGTTGCAGCAGGGACTTTGTTTGGCTACGTTGGTCCGCTCATGGGTAGTGTGACACAACGTGTTAGCCGGCAGGAATTCCTCCCCTTCATCGTGTACCGGGAGTTGAGAGCATTGAGCTCCCCCATTTATGATTTGGGGTCACAGGACAGGAGTACTCCGACAGCATCCCGTCCACTCGGTCACTCATCAGGAGCAGTGACGACAGAGTGCACGGTTGTCACAGCCCTACCCACTCGGTCTCGCCATTTGTGTGTGAGATGACTGACTGGCGTCAGGGGTGACCAGGACGCATCATTGACATCATATGCATTGATGCATTTATTTCTTGTGATTGTGTTTGCTGCATTTATTTGCTGCATTTGGTTGGATGCATATGTTTGACATGCATACAGGATTTAGGGCACTTTCGGTTTGACGATCCTTTTGTTTGGATAGGAGTTCCTGGTGAGTACAGCTTCCTTAGTTACCTTTCAGTTTTGTATCTTTCCTAGATATATGATTAGGAAGCTGTATTCCATGTTTATTGCTGTTAGATATATCTTACTAGGCATGTCTATTGGTATTCGCTGAGTTGTTGAACTCACCCCCGTGGACTCTATATTTTTCAGGTACCAGGTTATTTATGGTGTCGCTTGGAGCATCCTGTCTGCTGGTCCCCACGTCTCATCAGAGGACTTATCGGTTCACGTATGTTTTTGTTTGTTTTATGTATCGGTTTGTTTAGCTCTGTACTCTGGTTTTATTTTTGGAGTGTTAACGTTGTTATATGGTATTTTGTATTTATGTTATTGGTTGTGTAAGTCTAGCCGGCTAGCAGTTTTGTGTTTTGGTTTTGGTACAGCCGAGTGGGCTGCTTTATTTTTTTACTGCGTGGTTGTGTCAGCCAGAGGCTGAATTTATTATTAACTGCGTGGTGTTTGTTTTCTTTTATTGTTATTATTCCAGCCGCATGTGGCTGAGGTATATAGTGCTTGTAGAAAAGTTTCAGATTGTCCGCCGTACAGGGGAGATGCTGCCGAAATTTCTTCGGACAGATACTCCTCCGGGGCGTGACACACTTAGTTAAAAATAAGTGTATTCAAAATTATTTAAAAATAAAGAAAGATAGGAATATGTCTAATTACTTAAATAAAAGATGAAGAAAGCAACCCTTACAAAAAGAAACAAAATTGAGGAAATAAGAACAATGAAATAGGATAACAATAGAAAAAAAAATTATACTCTCATGCTCAACTCATCATCATCCGTGAAGCACAAAAAAATAATATATGTATTAAATGACAAAACTCAATACAATCCTTAGAACAAAATCATTTATAAGAACTAAGGCTGCATTTGGTAGCCTGTAATCTGCCTTGTAATGTAATTCAGATTACATTACAAAGTCGATTATTTTGTTTGGTACCACTCTAACTTTGTAATGTAATATAATCTGGATTACAAAAGATAATAACCTTTTGTAATCCAGGATTACAAGCCAAATAGCATGTAATCTAATTACATTACAACCCTAAATTTTTTTATACCAAATATAATCCTAATTCCCTCTCCATCCCGTCGCACATCCCCGACTCATTCCCTCTCCATCCCATCGCACATCCTCTCCCTCGCCTCACCCCATCATCTCGGTGCCTCCATCAGGATCGGTGCCGACACCACCTCCATCCAGCGACGACACCAACATCGGCGCCAACACCACCTCCATCCAACCCCTCCATCAGCATCGGCGCCGACAACAATATCGGCGCTGATAATAGCATTAGCGCCGACACCAGCATCAGCACTGGCACCACCCTCATCTCTACTTCCCATTAAAGTCTTGTCGAGGCTTTGATCCACCATTTTCTCCATCAGCATCGACGCCAACACCACCTCCCTCGCCTCCGTTCCCCATAAAGTCTCGCCAAGGCTTTGATCCACCGCCTCTATCAGCATCGAAATATCTATATCTGTAAGTTCATAGTCAGATGTTTCCAATATCAAATTTTTGGTTAAAAACCCTTGGTCTGGAAGGTCTTCTTACATTTTAACTGGAAGAGTAATTTTTTTTCTACTTCTGTCATCCATTTAGATTCCTTGGCATGTGAAGATGTTTAGATTCATAATTTTACTTGTATTGGTGGAATGTGAAAAGCTTATTAGGGATTTCACATATGCTTCCCTTATTCCTGTGCACTCTAACATTTTTAGTTGATCTCATCCACAGCTTTTGATTTATTGTTGGAACAATGTTTTGGGTTACATAGGCTTTACTTCGAAAAGTTGTTTAAGTTGTGTTGTGCAATGCAAGGATGTTGAACCAAGAGCTTCAACACTATTCTTGTAGCTTGTCAGCCAACACAGTACAATATGAAATCTTAACAATTCATTAACTAAATGGAAACTTGTCTATTTTCGAGGTTATGTGGTTTCTAGTAAAGTTGCTAACTCAATTTATACCAATCATTGCTGTTTTCTTTTTATAAATGAGGTTGCAACCTATCCAATCTTAAAGAAATTAATTGTCACCTGTCAAACATGATGCGTATAACCACAATTGGTCACAAGAGTGCTGTGTTTTTTGTTAACTCAGGATCCACTTTCATATGAGTATCTTCATTTTAATTCCGATAGCTACAAGCCTACAAAAGGAAGTCAGATTTTTCTTTCAGAAAAAAAACCAGAAGTTTACATTTATTGTTCCTTTTTATCATGAACTCTGAATTTTTGAAATTTATATTTCTCCTTTTTTGTCAATTTTATGACCAATCTAAAAATCCTTAGATTTGTAATGTTATTTTCAAACCTTGTTATATGTTTTCATCAAAATCAGCATCTTGTTTTCATCAAAATCAACACCTTTTCATTTATTGGTTTTATTTATTTTGCAACCATGACTCATCTTAGTTTAAAGACCAGGAACATAATGAGAAAAAGGAAATTAATTGTTGTGTTAATGCATTGGTTGGAGATCTTGAATATAGTGAATTGGTTTTTTCAAATGTGTTGTATTTTAGTGGAATGGCGTAATAGATCGTATTGTTTGAAAAGACAATATGTGAATGACGTTTTTGCTAGGAGAGGGATGATATATAATTTAGCATATGACAGTGACACTACTTGCATATCACAGCTAAGAATGAATAGGAGTAGTTTTACAAAGTTATGTTGTATGCTTGAAAGTGAAGGGGGCCTGAAAGGAACAAGATATATAGAGGTAGATGAGCAAGTAGCAATGTCATTACATTTGCTAGCTCAACATGTCAAGAATAAAACTATACAATTTCAATTTAAAAGTTCTGGTGAAATAATAAGTAGGCATTTTCTTTGATTTTTGAATGCTGTTATTCGTCTACAAAATCTGTTTTTCAAAAATCCAGAGCCAATTGCAGCAGACTCAATAGATTGGAGATGGAAATGGTTTAAGGTAATTATTATATTTGTTTTTAAAGTTATGATTTATGATTTTTTTTCTTCTTATTTTCTTTTTGTTGTTCCTTGTAGAATTGTTTGGGAGCTTTAGATGGGACACACATTAAAGTTAGAGTACCAGCCGAGGATAAACCTAGATATCGGACAAGAAAGGGTGAAATTGCTACTAATATGTTTGCTGCTTGTTCCTAAGATATGCAATTTACATATGTGTTGTCTGGATGAGAAGGTTCAACAACAGATAATAGAGTGTTACGAGATGCAATCACAAGGAAAAATGGATTAAAAGTCCCACATGGTTTGCTAATTAATTTTTCAAAATATCCTAAATACTTTACTGTGTTTTGAGTTTGTGATCTATTTTAATACATTTATTCAATTTATAGGATATTATTACCTTGTCTATGCCGGTTACACAAACTGTGAAGGCTTTTTAGCACCATATAGAGGCCAAAGATATCATTTAAATGAGTGGAAAGAAGGTCGAGTACCTAGAAGTTCTCAAGAGTTTTTCAATATGAAGCATTCGGCTGCTACAAATGCGATAGAGAGATGTTTTGGGCTACTTAAAATACGTTGGGCAATACTTAGAAGCCCAGCTTATTATCCAATCCAAACTCAAAATCGAATGATTATGGCATGTTGCCTTCTTCACAATTTTATAAGAAGAGAAATGGCTGGGGATCTTGCAGAAAGAAAGTTGGAGAAAAGACTGGATAGTCATCCAGATGAAGTTGATGACATTGGTGAAAACATGGTGTTAACCATTGAGACTTCGAGTGAATTTAGCAATTGACGTGATAATTTGGCCAATGACATGTTTAATGAATGGAAAAGATCTAGATGAGATCATTTGTGTGATTCTTATGAAGTATTAGATTTTTTTTGACATGTCTTACAATTTTATAGTTGAATGTTTAGCTTATTTTGAGTATGTTAAATTATAATGTTTAGCTTACAATGTTTCTTTGTAATTTGGTCAATACATTCTATTTTCCATTCAGTAGTAGAAACCCAATGTCTATTTTCCATTGAGTATGTTGAATTACAATGTTTAGCTTACAATGTTCAAGTTTACAATGTTTAGCTGGTTGCTATTTCTCTTTATTTGCGCTATTAACTTTTTGTGCTATAGGTGAACATGGCTTCTAATCCTTCAGGAGAATCTTACAACCCAAAAAGACCCGTGAAAAATAAACATCAATGGTCTGCTATAGAAGATGTTGCACTTATTGAAGCATTGATGCAATTAAATAATGCTGGAGATCTTAGAAATAAGAATGAGAAAGGTTTTAGGCCAGGACATGGACTAAAGCTACAACAAATGCTTGAGGTTAGCTTGCCTGGATATGGAATTAAGGCAAAACCACACATTGAATCAAGGTTAAGAACTTTCCAGAAGCTCCACAATATTGTCCATGACATGTTGTATGGAGTTGGTAGCAGCGGTTTTGGTTGGGACTCAGGAAAAAAATTGTTATGGCTGAGAATTCTGTGTGGGATGAATATATTAAGGTAATTTATTTTATTATTAAAATGATTTATTTTTATTTTCCATTTGTTTAGTTAGTAATATAAATTTTATTTTATAGACTCATGGAGATGCAGAACAATTTAGATACAAGTCATTGGCTTACTATAAGGAACTTTCTATCATTTTGTGTGGAGACCGTGCATCTGGGAAAGATGCTCAAGTTCCTGCTGATATTGTCGAAGAATTAGACAAAGTTGCAGTTGAAAATGATGAAAGCATAGGTGTTGATGAGGATTATGCTTCATATGCCCAAGATTTCATATTTAGATCAAGCGAAGAGAATTCTAAGCCAAAAAGGAGAAAGACCGAGAGCACTAAAGATTTGTCTCGAGTTATCAAAGAGGCAACAACTATTCTTAGGGAAGAACTTAACAATGCAAGTAATCGATTAAGTAAAGCATTGGAATATGATGAAGGCACTGAAAAAAGAATGAAAATCAATGAGGTTTTAACAAAGTTACCTGGGCTTAGCATATTGGAGCGACACAAAGCGACAAGAAAAATTAGTTGTGATTGTGAGACTACAGATATTTTCTTCACCATACCAGATGATGAGAAAGAAGTTTTTGTGAAAACATTATTGAATGGAGATATTTGAGGCATAGACTTGTAGGTTTTGTTGTAATTTCTTTGGACAAGTTAAACTTGTAATTTTCTAGAGAATTTGGCGGTTAAACTTTGTTTTTAACGCAAACTTGGTAGTTAACTTTGTTCGGTTTATTAAAATTTGATTTGATTTATTTTAGTTTGGTTTTGTTCATGTGATTAAATTTAGTTTGATTTAATTTGATCTTGTTTAAAAACTATATATGTGTTCATTCTTAGAATTCATTATATAGGCGAATTTTGTGGCATCTCCAAATTGTACTAGGCCAAAATCTCAGATGTGGGTGGTTTCATCTAAAATGTGAATTCTTGATGGTGATTGTCATTCATTTTACCTTGAGCAAAAGCTTGGCTGGAAGGATAATCCAAGTATAGATGTTGTGTGTTCTTAGTTGATTTAGTTTTCGAGTTCCTATGATAAACTAAAACTTCTGTCAGAGAATGAGCTATCAATTGATGCTGTGTTAGCAAGAGAAATCCCGTCTATGTATTCATATTTACAGGAATTTGTTGGCTCCCATAAATTTGATGTTCTTAAGGAATACTTGGATGATGTTCCTTGGGTTTATATAGGCGACAATTTTGTATCTCCCATGGTGCTTGCATTTGACTCTCCTGTGAAGTACCACCCTTATCTTTATGTTGTTCCCTCTGAGTTATCTAAATTTAAATCTTTACTTTCGATTAGGTGTCAAGTTAACTTTTGATGCAACTGATTATGTGCATGTACTGCAACTGATTATGATGAAAGTGACTTTGTACTGTATGATCTTTTAGAGTTGGTTGACAAATGCAAAGCAAAGAAATTGCACCTGATATATGACAAACGAGAACATCCTTGACAATCGTTGCTCCAACAGAATTTAGGTAAAAATAGCTTTGGGCACAGTTTTGATCCCATCTTGTTGATGGTTAATGTTGTTTATTTATTAGTGTGAAGATACTGAAGAAGGCAATTTTTTGACTGGCTAGACATGAGTGTTTTCCTAATTGATTTTGATCTTTTGTATTTTAGGCGACTTCCAGGCTGCTTCTTTGACAGTTGTTTTTGAAGGAACAACACTAAGCATGGAAGAAGTATGCAGTCTGCACCTGCCTCCACCATGGAAAGTTCAAGGCAGTGCTCTTTACTACGGGCTGGGAATGATTAGTGGATACTTCCTTTGTGACCTCATGACTATTGTTTCTGGAGGTTATTTTTACATTTTTGATCCTCTTGGCTTGGCTCTATCTGCACACCCAAATGGTGCCCCTTCTGCAAGATTATTTTCTCTAATAGGTTTGGCACTGCCTCTTATGTCTTTGCATGCAATTCAATTGCTTTATCTCACATGTTTGACAAGTCAAACAAATTCACATGAAAAATCACTTTGCCCATGGTTTTTTTTTGTAGCACATATGTCTTACTAATTTCTAGAAGGGTCAAAATATTTAATCTTTTGCTTCAATTACTAGTTTTGTTGTTTCTTGTTAAATCAAATAGTTCATTAACTTCTGCTCTGGTTTATTCTTTCGGTGTTAGTTACCTGTCCATGCTGCTCCAGATTTTGAAAAGGTGGTGCAGGATCATGTATATGATTCTAATATTTTGCAAGGTGAAAGAGAAGATGCTGCTTTTGATGTCATTGCTTCCTCACTAGGAGCTCCTTTGCAGGGAAGTTAGCAGCCTGTGCATGCATCAAGTCAGAAAACGCATTGTATATAAAACGTATTGTATAGCATATGCAGACTGCTATGTTTCTCGTGTTGGATGTATTTGCAACAACGATCCAATATGCAGAAGGTCGAGTACCTGAAAAATCTAATGTGATTTTCACTAGTATTAATCAATATAATTTACTTGTCTGACCATTTTTCATCAAAATCAGTCGCACAGTATTTGTAAATAATTTTATTTAATTTGTTCTTATTTGATTTAGTTGGATTAAAATTGATTTAATTGAGAGGAAGAATAAAATTATTTAAATTCTATTATAAGGTTATTTTTGTCATTTTACAATAATATGAATTACATTCATTATCAAAAATAATGTACACCAAACAAGGGAATAGAATCACCCTTGTAATCAAAGATTACATGCATAGATCACCAAACATAGTAATATAATCCTGATTACATTACATTATAAATTTGATTACATTACAAATTGGATTACATTACGTCCTACCAAACGCAGCCTAAATGTGAGCCTTTTTAGGCATGAAGCAAAAGAAAAAATAAACCATATTTTTTATACCTAAACCGGAACAGTTGTAAATGATAGAATGGAGACAAAGAGAAAATCAAACAATTTATGACTATAAATACAACTAAATAAAAGTTAAACTTAATGTCTATCAAGAAAATGAAATAGTAAAGATATCTAACTCATTGTTGCTCAAAAATAATAAAATTTTCCATTTCAATTAAACACAATATGGATGAATGCATCCACATTTGAATTTAATTAATCAAGGAGCATAGTAGCAGCACGGATTAGCGTATTAGTGTTAGGTGTGGTTTCTCTTCTCTAATCTCAACGAGCAAAAGAAACACAGAGAAGGGGAGTTGGATAAGGCGAAGAGGGGAACTAAAAAAACCAAAATTTTAATTCTACATTGTATGGATAAGATAAAAAATTTATAATTCATGTTATTATTAATCAAAGGAGAAAGCATCACCAATGAAAGAGAAACTAACAAGAGAATACTAGGATTGAGAGATATTGAAGAGAAATATATTTGATCTTATAAAATAACATCTATAATTAAAAATAAATTTATTTGTTAACACAAGAGAGCCCCTTTATGACTCTATCCATTGGAACCATAATGAGATTTTTGCTTAATCCGAAGCTTTGATTAGAGATGGAGATAATGTAAATCTTTAATCGTGTGGGCCCTATTTATAAAAATATATTTAATATATTAAAAAAATAACTCCAATTTTTAGAGAATAAGATTGTGCAATCTTTTATCACATGAGCCCTATTCTTTTTTAATTCTCTTTAAAAACACACATAAAAATATATTTAATATTTTAAAAATAATGAGCCCCAATAAAAATTGGGGTCCTAGCCATAGGTCTTAATGACTTATGCCTAAAGTCGGCTCTGACCTAAGTTATCCATTGATACTACTTTTATAAAGAAATACCATGACTTAGAAGATTAAGGAATATTAAGTATTGAATTTTTAAAATAAAATGTATAACAATAAACTGATGAATTAAATTATAGAACACGAAATGAGAGCGCTAAATTAAAATTGGATCAGATTCAAACTAAACCTAACAGATAGGTAGTTTAAATCGAGATTGATTTGGAGTTGATTTAACTAAGTTATAACCGAATCAATCAATTAAAATAAATTTTGGTATTTTTAATGAAACTTCTCTTTCTTCTTTTTTTTTTCTCCCTATACATGTAGTAGTCACACCGTGTCACTTCTCCTTTCTTCTCCGACTACAATAAACCTGTAAGTTTTTTCTCTCCTCTTCTCGAGCACAAGAGCTCACTTTTCTTTTTTCTTTTTTCTTTTTTTTTTCTTTCTCTTCTCCAACAAGCAAGAAATGTGGCATCAACTATTGTCCTCTTCCAACAACAATAGGAATTCTCGCATTTTCTTCCTCTTCTCGTGTTTTCTAAGGTTTTATTAGCATCATAATTAAGAATAGTCCTATTTTGTCTTACTTTGCTCTCTTTGTATCGTTGTCGAGCTCATTGAAATTAGTCAAGATTGCTAATGAAGAAGGTAAAGCTCCTCTTTTGCTTCTTCCTCCCTATCTTCTTTTTTATATTTTTCTCAAAGGCATTGACAACCCTTTACAAGTAGCTCTTTTTCTCCTTTGTATAATCACAACAACAATAACAATAAGAGGAGTGAGTTGCTCATTTCTTCTTTAAAGTTTCATTAATTAAAGAAAAGTTGTAAGTATAAACTTTATATTATTAGATTTTTAATTAGGATGGTTATTTAGAACGGAACGAAGGTTTCACATATAGGAATGCTAAATATTATAAGGAAACAAGATCATAAATGGTTTTTCAACTTTAAATCATAGATAAACTATGGGAATTAATGGATTGTTATTTCAACTAGAACTAAGGGCTAAGATTAAATTTTTAAATTTAAATATATTTTTGGCCCTTTAAATTTGAAATTTATGCTTTTGAATTGTGAAAATAGATCTGATGTTTGAAATTTTAAAAAAATTATTTTATATTTTTAAGTATTTTCAAATTTTTATAGTTGATAATGTAATTTTGTATTTATTAATTTTTAAAATGTATTGAATTCACCCCGCTAGTGAAAATCTGGACTACGTCATTACTAGTATTGTTGACTCCTATGCAGGTAAATCACCGGAGATATTTTGCCCTAGTACAATATTCCTTTGTATTGAAAAGATCAGACACCTAACAAGATACTTTGCACCCACTAGGAATTGGCCCAAACTCTTTAGTATTGTTTTAGCTCTAAATATGTGATATGTCCACTCACTATTTTGTACGTAGTTGTATTTGACTTGTATATCGACATTAAAAAAAAACGATACAAATTGATATATAAATCACACTTTTGCCCCGTCAGATTGATACAATGTCACACTTTTCACCCCCATAGATTGATACAATTGGTAATTATATGAGTGGTTACTCCAATAGGTCTTGCGATCAATATCAAGAAGGTATAAAAATATATTGTTAGATATCTGATCTTCCCCCATGCAAAGGGCCGCTATGTTAGGAGAAAATGTCCTCCGTAATTTATCTGTCTGTATCTAATCGGGAGGCTAGTGATACTAAATCGCTTGAGATGAGCGTTATCATCTTTATTACTCCACTAAATCACATTTTTCATCTAACTCCATAATATCTTTAGTTGTTAATCTTTCCCTTAGTCCTAGTCACATCGTAAAAGAATATTTCGACGATATATAGGGGCTCACTTCAATTGCATATATAGCTGCATTTGTTTCTTTAATCTCAAAGAAAGCATATGCTCGTCTAAAATTGTATCCTAAGTCCAACTTTCTAACATTTTATTGCTTATCTTTATTCCCCTCTCGATCACCCCATTAGTACAACAACAATAATTAAATTTTATCTAGTTAGATGGGATTGGCTATATGAATCTTTTTACGTCATTGAACTTTATCTCCTATTATATTATCATATATATATACTTAAATAAATTTTATCTTATTTTATTATTGCTAACTAAGTTTTTTTTGTCTTTCTCTTGCTCGTTTGATATGTGTGTTTATCATAGTTTCACATCACCTAATTGAAACATTTATTGGTCATCTAAGTGCATGTCCGTACTGTTGGTGTTGGTAGTTTTGAGAGCATGAAAACTTAAACGAAGTAATTAAAATAATAATGCGGAAACCATAAACACTCACATTGATCTCCCGAAGAACCGCAACCGAAGACGCCGGTCGATGAAGTTGCCGATGAACCGCCGGAGACGTCGCTGCTGCTGTCGCCGAGAAGATCACCACACGGAACCTTCTCGGACTCTTCCACAAACCAAATCTCGTCCCTAGCCGTTCTCTCTTTGCTCACTGATCACCTCACGCCTCTACTCGCTGATTACCTTCGCATCAACCTCTACCTCTCTGATTGCCTTGGACGCCTTTTATAAGAAGGCTGAGGAAGACGAAGGGGAAAGGACGCCCCTTCGTCTCCTTGGCGTTTCCAGCAAACTGCCGTTTGCGGCAGCGAAAGGGACGAACCCTTTCGTCTGCCAAGTATAACGCCCAACATCTCCCACTCGTCCAAGTCAATCCATATGGTCACATAGACCATGTCAGTCACATAGACTACAAGGTGATCAAGTTACGAAGACTGGAGCGAAATTAGTCACAAAGACCAAATAAGTCACGAAGACTTTATGAGGATCAAGTCACGAAGACCAGAGCAAAATTTAGTCACAAAGACCAAATAAGTCACACAGACTTTATGAGAATCAAGTCACGAAGACCAGATCAGAACATCCATTCCATACATTAGGGAAAATGGTTCGTGCGACAGCAAGCACAGTGAGCATTCAATTGCTAAGAAGATTGTCACACCTTACTTAGCTACTCCATAGAATAAATCAGAGACATATATGTCCATAGAACGAATCATAGACATAAATGGCTTGCCTTTACCCCAGATTAAATTATTTACATCATCATGAACATCTCTAATCCCTCATATTGACCATATGTCAAGAGCATGTTCAACACCTCCAATCAAACAAATTATTCACAATTACATTTTATGTACTGAACTAAAAATGTAACCGGTACCAGTGAATAAATGTCGCAGATGTAAATCAATTTTAATCTTCCTTTTTAGCTAGAATCCATTCATTCTAATCAGTTGTTTTCCTAGTTATGCTTCATAGACCGAATCATCCATAGCCAATAGGAAGCATGCTAAAGTAGCAAACACTGATCAAAACTTCAAGTAGACAGCTAAATAGTCACTTAGGGTAAAATCGAGATTAACATATAATCTCAAGGGTCTCACATAGTAGAGAAGCAGGGATCCATTCTCCTACAACCCTTCTTCTCGCCATAGCACATGTGGTATGAATCACATGCTACGATGTTATTCTCTTTACCAAAAGAGCGCATGTTTTTCCCAATTTTAACATCGTACAGATTTCGATCTAGACATTCCCAATGTCTAATCCTGAATTCAACATATGAATTCTAATCTGGCTTCAAGCAGATTCAGTAAATGGTGGGTGCATTTACTCCAATCATTACACAAATGATCTCATCTTGACACAAATATCAAGGCGACCTTAACTTATGGGTATATCTCTATTCACAGCTACAAAAGCTGTCCCATAAGCAACGGTCTTACCTCTATTCGTACTTAACAAATAGAGAT
The DNA here is from genome assembly GCF_018446385.1 of Zingiber officinale. Classification (NCBI taxonomy): domain Eukaryota; kingdom Viridiplantae; phylum Streptophyta; class Magnoliopsida; order Zingiberales; family Zingiberaceae; genus Zingiber; species Zingiber officinale. Next base: position 141,479,392 of record NC_055994.1, read on the forward strand.
GATTGTCCATGTGAGTGGACCAATCCCAATCTGCCAACATGCTTATCGAGACTTTTATTCGAATGTAACAAAGACACATATACACTGAATAAATCATGACATTTTTATTTATCAAAATGTCTTTACAATTAGTTACATTCTTCGAAGTCCCAAAGACTTCATATGCCCATAAAATGACTCTTTAGTCAATGGCTTAGTAAAAGGATCAGCAAGCATATTTCGTGTAGGGATGTACTCAAGAATAATCTTTTTCTTGTCAACAATATTCTTTACAAAATTATACTTAATTTCTATATGCTTACCTTTACTGTGATATTTGGGATCCTTGGAAAAAGCTATCGCAGCTTGACTGTCACAGTACACAGTAACAGGACTCCCATTAGCCTCAGCAATCCTCAGATGTTTCAGAAACCTTCTTAGCCAGACAGCCTCTTGCACAGCCGCTGCACAAGCCACATATTCAGCTTCCATTGTCGACAAGGCTACACAAGCCTGCTTCTTGCTGTTCCATGAGATGGCGCCATCATTCAGCAAGAAGACATAGCCAGATGTGGATTTTCTATCATCAAGGTCCCCTGCCCAATCTGCATCTGAGTAGCCACTTAGGCTCATATATGATCCTTGGAAACAGAGGCAATAATCAGCTGTTCCTTTAAGATATCTGAATATCCTTTTCACCGCTTTCCAGTGTCTCGATCCTGGGTTTGACTGGAAACGACTAACTAAGCCAACAGCATAGCTTATATCGGGACGAGTACACAACATAGTGTACATCAAACTACCAATAGCACTGGCATATGGTTTCTTCTTCATTTCGGCTATTTCCTCAGGAGTCTTTGGATACATATTTTTGCTCAAGACAGTACCTTTCGCAATAGGCGTCTGTTCAATATTGCAATCTGACATATTGAAGTGTTGTAGCATCTTAGTGATATAAGCTTCTTGAGACAAACCCAAAAGCCTCTTTGATTGGTCTCTAACGATCTTCACTCCTAAGATGTACTCTGCTTCTCCCATATCTATTATGTCAAATTGTGATGAAAGCAAACTTTTGACTTCTATCACACACTTTATGTCACTTCCAGCTATTAGCATATCATCAACATATAATGATAAAATGACAAGCTTTCCTTTTTCCTTCCTTAGGTAAACACAATGATCCTCATTGATCATTTCGAAACCATAAGATAATATTACTTCATTAAATCTTATGTTCCATTGTCTTGACGCTTGCTTTAGCCTATATATAGACTTCCGAAGTCTACATACTCTTTTCTCTTGGCCTTCAGCAACATAACCTTTTGGTTGTACCATATAGATTTCTTCGTCAAGATTACCATTAAGGAAAGCCATTTTTACATCCATCTGATGTAATTCCATGTCATAGTGTGCTACTATAGCTAGGATGACATGTATTGACACAAACTTTACAACTGGGGAGAATGTCTCTTCAAAGTCAATACCCTCCATTTGGGTATATCCTTTTGCAACTAATCGAGCTTTGTATCGATTAATCGATCCATCTGCTTTCCTCTTTACTTTGAGAATCCACTTATTCCCAATAGCCCTTCGGCCCGGAGGAAGATCGACTAAATCCCAAACTTGATTCTTTCTCATTGACTCCATTTCTTCATCCATTGCAACTTTCCATTCTTTTCTAACTGAGCTGCTCATAGCTTCCTCAACTGTTCGAGGTTCCTCATCGTCAACTGGGAGAACCATTAATGCCTCATTCTCAATATCAAACCTTCTTCGAGGAATAATCTGACGACTACTTCTTCGAAGGTTAGACTGTTGAGAAACTGACTCATTCAGTGGCAAATTACTCCCACTCGGTTGACTAGATTCAGGCATCTCTTGATTTGTTGATAAAGAAACATTATCCTCCTCCTCCTCTATCTCATATAGAGGAATTGTCTTATCAACTTCACCTCGTGTTGGGAACTCAGTTTCTAGAAAAGTAACATCTCTTGACTCTATTTCAGAGATGATTCCATCTTGTCGCTCACCAATAAAAACATAACCTTTAGAGGTCTCATAGTACCTTATAAAGTTACACTTCTTACCTCTGGGTCCTAGTTTTCCATATTCGTGAGTCTTATCATGAACGTAGGCAGCTGACCCCCAAGGTCTCAGATTACTCAAATTTGGTTTTATGCCTGTCCAACGTTCATGTGGGGTAGATGGAACTGACTTTGAAGGCACTTTGTTAAGTATATAGGTCGCTACTAGTAATGCATCTCCCCAATAGGAGATTGGCAAATTAGCTTGCGCCATCATAGACCTAACCATTTCAAGAAGAGTCCTATTTCTTCTTTCAGCAACCTCATTTTGCTGTGGAGTTCCAAGGATAGTTAGCTGTCTAATAATCCCTTTCTCATTACACATTGTCTTGAACTGATCAGACAAATATTCTCCTCCACGGTCAGTGCGCAAGGTTTTAACCTTACATTCCAATTGATTCTCAACTTCGTTCAAGTAACGAATAAAGCAATCCAATGCTTCAGATTTGTGAGAAATCAAATACACATGACCAAAACGTGTGAAGTCATCGATAAATGTAATGAAATAAGAACTCCCATTTCTAGCCTTCACATTCATTGGACCACAAATATCCGAATGAATTAATTGCAATGGTGAATCAGCCCTAATAGCCTTACCAAATGGTTTCCTAGTCGCCTTTCCAGCAAGACAATGCTCACATATAGACAAGTTAATCTTAGCATGAGTGTCTAATAGGCCCTCCTTAGCTAATCTATTCATTCGTTCTTGTCCTATATGTCCCAATCTAGCATGTCAAATTTCATCATTAACATCAGCATTATTAGTAAGAGCAATGTTTGAAAAACAACTATTATTATTTGGTTCTACATCAAGAACCATAAAACCATTTGTTACATAACCATATCCAATTAACACAGAGTTAATTCGAAGTTCCACACAACGGCTATAAAAATTTACATTGTAACCTAAATCAAGAAGACAAATAACGGAAACCAGATTCCGTCGAATCTCGAGGCGTACAGGACATCATGTAGAAACAAGGTGCCTCCACCACGTAGGTTGAGCTTGCAAGTGCCAATTCCTTTGACTTCTATTCTTGCATTGTTTCCTACATATATCCATTTGTTGCCAGCTGGTACCCGACGATACTCCACATATGTAGCTCGATCACGAGCTACGTGGTTCGTTGCTCCTGAATCTACAATCCACAAAGGATATGAATCAGCTAACAACACTGTACTTGCAACATATTGCTCGTGGAAAGAAGATAAAAATGGATTTACCTTTTTAGGCTCTGTACAATCCCGAGCAAAATGGCCCTTCTTGCCACAGTTGAAGCAGTTCAACTTGCTCCTAGGTTTTTGTCCATTTTTCTTTCCTTTCTTCTTGATTTGGTTTTTCGCAACAACAGCATTAACCTCCTTTCCTTTCCCCTTTCCTTTCCCCTTTCCTTTCTTGAACCACTTGTTCTTATTCTTGGAACCAGAACCTTCAGCTACAAAAGCTTGACCCGAAATCCTTGCGGACTCAATCCTCTCCGCCTCAAGTTCCACATGGCGTGAGACATTAGTGAAAGTCTTGATACTCTCACTATGGGTCAGGTTCTGTTTCATCGTTTCCCAAGAATCAGGAGGGGAACGGATAACTGCCTGAACCTGTTGTTCATCGGTCAATGTATAACCTGCAGTCTTCAGCTCTCGAATCATGTTACCCATCTCCCTGAGATGTTGGGCCATGGTAACATTCGAGCGCTTCTTACAACTATCAAACTTGATAGTTAGCTGACGGAGTTTACTCAGACTAACTCCACTGTACTTCTCTCTAAGGGCTACCTAGACAGCATGAGCCGATGGTAATGGCTCATACTCAAATACCAGGTCATCCACCATTGAACTAATCGATATACCCTTAGCAATGGAGTCCTTCCTTTTCCATTCCTTATAGGCATCAAGGTCACGTCTGTGCTGTGCTGTGGAACCCTCAACCGGTTCCTCTATGATTTGGTTTACAGCCTCCAGAACTTCTTGTTCCTCAAGAACATATTGTATCTTGAGGTGCCAGATTTTGTAGTTATCCCCATATAATTTCTCACCCTTATTGAGTTCAGCTATGATGTTTTTAGTTGCCATGATCTACATAAATAAACAAATTATTTATTATTTCAGTGTAATTCATATATGTGCAACTATTTATTGACTCAGTGTAAATTAGAGTTAGTTTACAAAATCAAGTGATAACATTGTTTTCACTCATCATTTGTATGTTCTAATCTAATCAACACTGATCAATTATATTACACATATCCCAACTAATGAACAAATCATTTTATATGAACGAATCATATTTATATGAACTAATCATATCATGAAATGAACTAATCATTTCCAAGTTAGTTAACATATAACATAACTTTTATTATATAATTTTGTTCGTACAAACCAACAGAAATTATTACATGACTCAAAAACTAGATGAGCTAACACTGTTCGTACATAACGACAGTAACAGAACACTAATAAACTAGATAAGCTAGCACTACTCCCACTAGGATAAATGCTAGAGCAATGGGTAATTGCATCTCGTTTCTCCCAGATTCTATGATAGGTGGATCAGCCTCAGATTTATCCATCAGATCCATCTCTGGATCTTATACACACTCCTGAGGATCCTCCTCTGATCCTTCGGGATCCATCTCTAGATCCTCCTCAGGATCCATCTCTGGATCGTCCTCGGAATCCATCTCTGGATCTTCCTCAGAATCTTCAGGATTCATTTCTGGATCCTCTTCAAATTCTTCAAGGTTCATTTCAGGATCATCTTCAGATTCTACAGGATTTGGATCCTCCTCTAAATCTTCATATTCCATTTCTGGATCCTCTTCAGATTCATCAGGACCCCATTGCAGATGAAGTAGCTGTCTGCACATCTTTGAGTATGAGATGTGCCCATCAGAATCATCCCAAAGTTGGAATGCTATCTGCCTCAGATGTTCCGATAATGAATAAACCAGAGAAAATCTTCTTTCTGTTTCCTGAACGGGATACCCTTCTTGCTCGAGATTCCAGAACAACCAATCGAGTCGACCAATAAGCCTACCGACTCCGTGATCCGGGTCATATTCCAGCTTCTTGATCTCCTCCCACAGCTCATGTTGTCGTTCATAGCGACCAGTCATCGTGTATATCGTTCTTTGTATCTGGAATTGAAAAACATGATGTCAGTACAAAACCGACTGACCAGTACAAAATCGGTCAAATTCAATTCCCACATATAGAACAAAATATACAGTATACACAAGCAATCAAGAAAAACAAATTTCCATATTTTGGGGAGTCTTATGTGACTGACACATTGGATTGGTCGATCATAAATCCGAATCTTAAGCTTAATCTATTGTCCTTATTAGAACTAATCTAATTGGACTTATGTTCTGTTTTCGTTTAAGCCCATTTGAGTCAATCACAGACTTATTAATCAAACTCAGGTCCATTTGATTTATTCAATTGCCCATTGAATTAAGTCTGACTCATTAGAACAAATCTAATGTTTCTGATCAAATTTGACACAACGGAACTAATCCGGTCATATTTGATCAGCCCAACTTCTGTAATCAAGAATACCCAATCAATTCAATAATAAACCGAACTGGTTAAATCAACAAATAATTTAAACCAGCTTTAGGTATCGTTGAATCAAATTGGTCTGCCTAAATCAATTAATAATTTAAACTAGACCTGGGTTTGATTGATCAAGTTGGTAGGGTTTTATTTTCTGTAAATTGAACCATAATTTAATTAAATATTTATTTATTAATTAATAACACATTTACTATATGTATTTAATTAATTAAAAAATATTTAATCAAATATACCTACTGTTCGGAAAAAAGGTGCGCATGCCCTTTTTCTTTCTTACACGTTTTTTTAATTTTTTTTTATTTTATATATTTAATCGATTCAAATTCGTTATTGAATCAATTCAAAAATAAAAAAATTTGCATGCCGCACTGTGCTTCGTCAAATACAAGCACTGTTCATTCCTTTTTCATTCGATCTTTAATCGATTCAGATTTTGAAATGAATCGATTCAAATATCGAAAATATTACTGTGCATGATTTTTAATCGATTGACGAATCGATTCAATAAAGCACTGTGCCGTCAATTGAATCGATTCAATTCTTTATTCAATCGATTCAAATATTTGAATCGATTGAACAATCGATTCAAACAAAAAATACACGCTGTTCGCGATTTTTGAATCGATTGAAATGAAATTTCAATCGATTCAATTCACTGTTCATCTTCTTCTTCGCAACAGAAGAAGAAAAAACATGAGCTTTTCGGCGTCGTTTTTCATGCTGTCAAAACTATACATGCTCTGATACCATTGTTGGTAGTTTTGAGAGCATGAAAACTTAAACGAAGTAATTAAAATAATAATGCGGAAACCATAAACACTCACATTGATCTCCCGAAGAACCGCAATCGAAGACGCCGGTCGATGAAGTCACCGATGAACCGCCGGAGACGTCGCTGCTGCTGTCGCCGAGAAGATCACCACACGGAACCTTCTCGGACTCTTCCACAAACCAAATCCCGTCCCTAGCCGTTCTCTCTTTGCTCACTGATCACCTCACGCCTCTACTCACTGATTACCTTCGCATCAACCTCTACCTCTCTGATTTCCTTGGACGCCTTTTATAAGAAGGCTGAGGAAGACGAAGGGGAAAGGACGCCCCTTCGTCTCCTTGGCGTTTCCAGTAAACTGCCGTTTGCGGCAGCGAAAGGGACGAACCCTTTCGTCTGCCAAGTATAACGCCCAACAGTTGGGACCGTTGGACCGGCTAGAAGGGGGGTTGAATAGCCTGCCACAAAACAAAAACAAACAATCCTTTTCGGACTTCTAAAACTAACACTTGCATAATACTTAAATAAACATAAAGTAAAAGAAGAGGCAAAAAGATTTTTACTTGGTTACTGTTGGATCGAGACGCGCTAGAGGGGGGTGAATAGCGCTCGTGGCTATAATCGTTCGATTATCGGAATCGTAAAACGTAAGAGTTAATGCAGCGGAATAAAACAACACAGAGAGACAAGAGATTTTTACTTCGTTCGGAGCCTGTGACGACTCCTACTCGAAGGCCCGCGATCCTTGATCGCTTTCCGTGGGCAACAACTATAAGCTCGACAAGAGTACAAGTATTACAGTTAAGTATTAAAAAGAATACAGTTATACCGACGACAATATCGTAATCTGAAGATTCAGAGCTCCGGGTCGTCGATGTCTCGCAACAGCACTTTGGAATCGTCTCGTGAGCAGCTTGTAGCAGTAAGATCACTTGAAAGTTGTTTTTTGAAGCTGCTGGTCGAGACCCCTTATAAAGGGGGTTCAAGGCGCCTTATACTGTTCACCAAGGCGCCTTGAACGAGCCGAGTCACCCGCGTGGATCAGCACGGACCTGGTCGAACTCTATCTGGTTCAAGGCGCCTTCAGCCTATCCAAGGCGCCTTCAACCTCCGGTCCAAGGCGCCTTGAACTCCATTCAAGGCGCCTCCAGTCTGCTGCGCTGGCCTTTTCCTGGCTCGCACCCGAGGCGCCTCCAAGCTCCATGGAGGCGCCTCGGACACTGTTCATCCGAGTTGTAACTTGCCCCTTTGTTTCTGCAAAATGTGTTAGTCCCAAACACATACCCTGTAAAACAAAGTTAGCACAGAAACATAATGAATGATAATGATAAAAGTTTTGACAACATTCGAACTGTCCGGGTCTGACTTCAGGTTTCCTAACCGGAAACCCTAGGTCGACCCAACGCCTACTGTTCCCTCTGCGGGGAACGCGTCCTCACCTACTCCACTCAGGAGATTTACCATTGCCGGTGCAATCCTCCAGATCGACTGGGTTACCACCCCCTAGGACCTAAGGTTGCCGCCCCCTAGGGTTTTCCTCCACCTAGGGTTACCACCCCCTATGACCTAAGGTTGCCGCCCCTTAGGGTTTTCCTCCACCTAGGGTTACCGCCCCCTAAGACCTAAGGTTGCCGCCCCTTAGGGTTTTCCTCCACCTAGGGTTACCGCCCCCTAGGACCTAAGGTTGCCGCCCCTTAGGGTTTTCCTCCACCTAGGGTTACCGCCCCCTAGGACCTAAGGTTACCCCCCCTTAGGATTTTCCTCCACCTAGGGTTACCGCCCCCTAGGACCTAAGGTTACCCCCCCTTAGGATTTTCCCTTACCTAACCGCAGTTAGGACTTTCCTGAACCTTATTTAACCACGTTAGATAACAAGGAATCTTAACTTTGAATCCCTTTGCCATTATCAAAACTGAGGTTCGATCGTCGGATGCTTACTGCACCAACAGTTACAACCAGGGAGGTTGTTAATCCAAGGAATATGTTGCACTAGTATCTCCTTCGGGCAGAGAAGCCTCTTACAGCAATGACGTACAAAAATAGAAACTAAACTCTAAAAGAAAGTGCACAAGTGTTGGAATACACAATTCTTGAATTGATTTAAAGCTTATGGACCAAGGCTATATCTATAGTCTTGGTTGGGACGCCTGGAAGGGATCTAGGCGCATGGGAGGGGATAAACTTTTATCCCCTTCACAACGGATCGCGTTTGATGTGATCCTGGTCAAAATTCAACTCCGGGCACTAGGAATGGCTCCTGGCGCCCAGACCACTAAAGTCAACCAAGTTGACTTTTGGTCCGGGCCCTCTGCTCCGGTGTTGTTCGCCTCGGTCCGGGTGTTCCGCTCCTGCTCCGTTCGCTTGGATGATTTCAATCAACCGAAATAAGGCTCACCCGAACCCAATTTCGGCCTTCTCGAGAAACCTTCCGCTCTGACTTCTCGTCCCTCGGAAACGTCGTGTGCCTTCTTCTCGTCTGCCTACGTACTCTTTCGCAGCACCTCATACCTCAGATGCACCAAGCCCATCGGCTCCCTCCCGTGCCGTCCTTCTCGCTAGCTGCGTCTTTTGCTCGACACCCTGTACTCCTAAACTCCTGCACACTTAGACACAAGGTTAAACCACGACAGGACCTAACTTAGCTTGTTGATCACATAAAAACAACCTTGGAGTCCAACACGTACCATCTTAAACGTATCTCAGAATTTTCTCTCAATAGATGTAACTCTGACTTTCTCTCTAATGCTCTTATTTCTTATTCTATCAATTCTCGTATGTCTACACATCCACCTTAATATCATCATCTTTGCAGCTCTCATATTCTTCTCATATGCTCGAGTCATAGTCCAACATTTAACTCCCCATATAAATGATTTTGTAGAATTTTTATTTAAATTTTAGAGATACTTTACGGTCACATAAAACATCCGACGCTCTCCTCCATTTCAATTATCCTACTTGTATTCTATGTAAAATATCTCTCTTAATCTCTCCATCATTTTGTAAAAATGATCCTAAATATCTAAAGCTTTCAATTATGGACAACTTGTCATCTCCTATTTTAACAATTATCTTATTATGTCTAATATTGCTAAATTTAAATTCCATATATTCTATCTTTATTTTACTAAGCCTAAAATCATTCCCTTCTAGTGTTTCCCGTCAAGATTCTAGTTTAATATTTATTTTTTCACGTATTACATCTACCAAAATAATATCATCTGCAAATAACATACACCATGATACTGTATTTTAAATGTGTGTAGTGAATTCATCCATAATTAGTGTAAAAAGATAAGAACTAAGAGCTAATGTTTGATGTAACCATATTTTTATTAAAAATACTTCAGTTACTCCGGCTAAAGTTTTTATTATAGTCATTACATCTTTGTACATATTCATAATTAGTTCAATATCTGTTATGCTAACACATTTCTTTTCTATAATTCTCCATATAATTTCTTTTAGGATTCTATCATAAGTTGTTTTAAGTTAACGAATATCATGTGTAGATCTTGTTTTCGCTTCCAATATTTTTTAATTAATTATCTAAGAAGATATATAGTTTCTATTATCAATATTACAAGTATGAATCCAAATTGATTTTCGGTCACCGTGATTTTCTTCTTTAATATTTTTTCTATTATTTTTTCCAATATTTCATGATATGACTCATTAGTTTAATACTTCTATAGTTTATACATTTTTATATATATCTCCCTTGTTCTTATATAACGAAATTAAAATACTTATCTTCTATTGATTAGATATTTTTTTTAATATCATATTAAATAATTTTATAAATTATTTAATACCTTATTTCCGTATGTTTTATTAATGATAAGTCTCTTTTCGTAGGTGTTTTATTAATGACAAATCTCTTTTCGTAGGTGGTTAATCCTGAATAATTTTATTTAAAATAGAAAGTATGGGCCCATTGGAAGAGTTTTTTTTTTTTTTTTTTTTTTTTTTGAATATTTCATGATACTTTTATCATAAAGGTTTATTCTATATTTTAGTTTCTTAGAAATTAAGTCCTCCCTCCTCTTTTGTATAAAGTCTTGTAAGAAAAAGATAGATAACCAATAATATCGAGCCCCTTGCAACATAAAATTTAATCAATCAATTTAAAATATTAAGGAGCTTAACAGTAAGAATGGCCACTCGATCAGAATCTAATGGTGAAATTTGTTTTTCGAGAATATATTGTTGATCCTTGTAGTGTCATAATATACAGCGGGATGAAAAGGCTAAGAGCGTGCCGTCTGAATGGGTCATTTTAAGTACTTTTCAGTTTACTCTGACTGTTGATAAGAAATTTCTACGGGTCAGGTCGATCATCTCTAAAATTAATCATAGTCTCATATTGAAAAAATTTGATAAAAATCATAAATTTAAAAGCATGTAGGATATTTCCATAGGCATGAGATTTTTTGGAGAGAGCTCAAAAGTAAAGGTATGAGGGCCTAGACCCAAAGTGGGTAATATCATGTCATTGTGGAGATATGTGACATCCTTTCGACACAACAAATGATATCAAATCCATGGTCCAGACCAAATACAATGTGGGGCAGCCTTGAACGAAGTTGAGGGTGGGCCCGGAGTAGGTCAGAGTGACCGGATACTTGCGAGGAGGCACAGAGTAGGTCAGGGTGACTGAATGCTCGCGGGGAGACTCGAAATAGGTCAAGGTGACCAGATGCTTATGGGAAGGCCTAGAGTAGGTCAGGGTGATCAGATACTTGTGGGGAGATAAGTAGGTCAGGGTGACCGGATGCTCGCGGATAGGCCCGAAGCATGTCAAGATTGATCGGATCTAGCTAATTACGGGGAGGCCCGGAGCATGTCAGCGTGATCGGATATTCGTAGGGAGACCCGGAGCAAGTCAGAATGACTGGATGCTTACGAGGAGGCCTGGAGCAAGTTAGGGTGACCAAATGCTCGCGAGGAGGTGAATAGGTCAGGGTGACCGAATGCTTGCAGAGGCCAGGGAGGCCCGAAGCATGCCAAGGTGATCGAATGCTCGCATGAAGGCCCGAAATAGGTCAAGGTGATTGGGTGCCGATGTTTGCGGGGAGACACAGAGCAGGTCAGGATGACCAGATTCTCACGGGGAGATTTGGATAAGAGTAATTATGGTCCTTCGTTCGAGGGAAGAATTGTTAGGGTTCAATCATAGTCCCACATTGGAAAGATTTGATAAAGATCATGGGATTAAAAGGATGCATGATATCTCCATTGGTATGAGGCCTTTTGGGGAGAGCTCAAAAGTAAAGTCATGAAGGTTTAGGCTCGAAGTGGACAATATCATATCATTGTGGAGATATGTAGACAAGCCGAGCTTTAGCCTAACTTTGAGTTCCAATACATTATCAAGCCGAGATCGAGTTTAACAATATTTATTTCATAAGCTCGCGAACATATTTGTTAAAAGGCTCGCAAACATATTCGTTAAGAGACTTAATGACTAAGATGGGTCTCTAACCTATCCTATTCGTCGCCTTGTCGACGTCGTTGCCATTATTGTCGACCCTTAAAAGATCGATAGTCTATCAAGAAACTATCGACTGTCAAAGAACGGCTGGGCGGGTTTGCAGAGCGGTAGAGTAGGTCTGCAGGGCGGTAGACCAGAGCGTCATAGCAGATCTGGAGAGCGGCTGACCAGATCTGTAGAGCGGAAGCGACAGGGCTGGTCTGCAGAGCGGAAGACAAGGTCTGCAGGGTGGAAGACCAAGTCTGCAGAATGAAACGGCAGTGCTGGTCTGCAGAGCGAAAGACCAAGTTTGCAGAGCGGAAGACCAGGTCTGCAGAGCGGAGCGACAGGGCTGGTCTGCAGAGCGGAAGACAAGGTATGCAGGTAGAGCAGAAGATTTGGTCTGCAGAGCAGAAGACCAGGTCTGCAGAACGGAACGACAGTGCTGGTCTGCAGAACGGAAGACCAAGTCTGTAGAGCGGAGTGACAGGGCTGGTCTGCAGAGCGGAACCTAATCTGGCAAAAGACAGATCGGGCGAGGAGACTGGCCAACCGGGAAAATTGACCGAGGCCTGCGAGAGTCGTAGTTTCCTTGAAACAGATTCGCCCACCTCCAGCTGTACTTCGAGGCTTACAAAAGTCGTCTGTTTCCCAGGATACAACGGTCAACCGTGAATCCGACCAAGCACTGACGGTCATAGCGAATTAGGTGACACCCCGAATGCTACCACGGGTACTCCGCCGAGCAGGAGCTGCACTACAGTAGTCAGCGGAGTGACAGGGCTGGTCTGCAGAGCAAAACCTGATCTGGAAAAAGACAGATCGGGCGAGGAGACTGGCCGACCGGGAAAATTGACCGAGGCCTGCGAGAGTCGCAGTTTCCTTGAAATAGATTCGCCCACCTCCGGCTGTACTTCGAGGCTTACAAAGGTCGTTTGTTTCCCATGATACAATGGTCGACCGTGAATCCGACCAAGCACTAACGGTCATAGCGAATTGGGTGACACCCGAATGCTACCACGGGCACTCCGCCGAGCAGGAGCTACACGATAGTAGTCACAACCTCCCTTTTCTAATGTTGGCTGTTCCACTTGGGCGAATTTTGCCCCGACTGGTTCGGCATTCGTGTGTGTAGGTTGCGCTCACACATGAGTCAACATGGTTTAGTGCAATCCGGACCCTAGATTTACACCCCCCTACGCACCCACGCATGTGAGAGAGTCTCTCCCCATGTATATATTTACATCCTCAATGCATGTGAATCAATTTAAACCAACAAAAGTACTTTGAAACTTTCAATATAGAACTAAAGTCTTATTCACAATGAAATCTCTTTCTTATTCTATTTCTTCTCCATTCACTTATTCAACAGTTAATTGTGTTGCTACCTCGTTCTTATTTTTTCTTTTCAGATTAGACAATGATGATGCCAATTTGGAAGAGGGAGACGAGCATGGGTCGACAAAAGATAGAGATCAAGGGGATCGAGAGCGAGGAGGCACGTCAAGTGTGCTTCTCCAAGCGTCGCGTGGGACTCTTCAAAAAGGCCAACAAGCTCTCCTTCCTCTGCGGGGCTAACCTAGCTGTCGTCGTCTTCTCCCTCGCCGGCGACGGAAGGAGGCGCTGGAGGCCGCGCTTCGGGCGTAAAGGGGTGACTTCACCAGGCTCATGCAGTCCAGCATGGAGGAGCTGGGTGTGGCGGAGTTGGAGAGACTGCAGGCTGCACTAGATAGGCTGCACTGGGACGCAGCGAGGAGGGTGGACCAGCTGCTGATCGAGGCGCAGACTAGGAGCCTAACTTTGGTCGGCGATGTTGGCAGTGTCGGCGGCGGAGCATATCTTGGAGGAGGATTCATTGTTGCGGCGCAGCCGCCGCCTCAGAGGGGCAATAATATTGAAATGTCGGCGATTACTGCGCCGGGTCAGGCACCGGCTGATTTTGGTGATGGCTACGGGATCCTCTAGTTATTTAATTAACCATAGTTAATTAATAACATCTTGTTAATAATAATTGAGTGGTTTAATTAATTAGACTAAACTGCTAGTTAATGCTAATTACAATAAAAGCCAACCAAGCTGTAGCTCATTTATTGAGTAATAAATTTTAATTAAAATTCATGCCCACGTCTCACATATTTGATTTTGACGAATTTGACTCATACTATTACTTTTTTTTTTAAATTTTGTTTAATAATTTTAATGATTTATAAATCAGATTATAATGTATTTTTTTTTTAAAAAACTTCTTGAAAGGGCAATATTTTTTTCTTCTAAAATGTCATGGTATTTAAAAATACTATCAATTTTTTTTTCTAAATTATCATTCAAATACTCAATTATTCATGAAGAAAAAATATTTTGATTATAAATAATTTTAAACACAGTTTGATACAAACGGGATCCTCTGGTCTTGTTTGTCCTGATCTACCCATGAATTAGTGGATCAGGACTTAGTCTGCTAAAAGCGGAACAGAGAATTCCTGTCCATTTTGATATTAATGGAACTTAAGGAGCATTTTTATATAAAAAAATATTCAACGATATTTTAAAATTTTATAAACTTATGTATGTTTATTTATCTATTTATGTTAATCATAATATTTGATCATGTCTAAAATCAACGAAGATGATAAACTAAGGATGTGGTTATACGGTTGACACAATGAAGACTCCATGTAGCTTTGCAAGATAAAAACGCCAGTGTCGGGCCGGAAAGAGGTTCACGGTGTTGACCCTCCAACGCTCAAGTCAATATCCGATGATCTCAAGAAACGGAGAACTATAGCAAGTAGATGTAGAAGACGAAGTTGCGCATTCCTTTCTCTGTAGCTAAGAACCCCCTTTTATAGTGTCAACATAATGCTCGTGCATGCATCTCAAAGTGTAGGCACATCTTCCTAGGTATCATAGGAAGAGACAGGCCAGAAAGTGCCTTTGACACCATTCCTTAAGTAGTCATGTAATCCTTTGATGTGATAGCCTAGAAGCTTCTAAAATACAATTGCTGCTAGACATGTCATGCTGTCAGCGATACAAACTCTCAAAAGGATATGACAAAATACTTGATGGGGTCGTGCGCAGCCGATTAGGGTCCGCTCGGCTATGCTGCCTCCGCTCGACAGTGTCCTCAGAGCCTGCTGACTTGTCTTTTTCCTTGCTTCCTAATTGTCCATGGCTATCCGCTTTGATCGATAACAAAGTCTAATCGGCGAGATCAACTGTCGCTTATTTCTCCTTATTATTGAAGGGTCATTTTACCTGACCGGGGGAGAGTCCGACTTAGTTGTCTGCGTAGCTATTATCATCCGCTCAACCGTACTTGGTCTGCTTGGATATGCACGGTCCGTTAGGCCGACTTGGATACCTCATTTGACTCTGCCTATCGTTTCCCCACTGATTACCAAATGGTCATCCCTTCTGCTTACGACTACCCCCATTTCCTGCATGATGACTTTCTCACCTTCTTTAAGGACTAGTTTTATGCTGGCCTTCAATTTCCCGTTCATCCCTTCTCAAAAGTGAGTAGATATTTCCACATCTCTTTGCACCAACTAGTGTCCAATTCCTTTAGGTTACTATACAGGGTGGTCATGTTATTTCGTCTATACAGAATTCCCTTAGTACCTCATGTGTTCCATTATTTTTATTACCCCAAGTTATCTGAGTCGGGTACCTTTTTGTTTCAAACCCGAGTGGGCACTATCTATTTTGATAAAATGTCGTCCTCCAATAAACACTTGAGGAAGCATTATTTTTTTGTTCACTTTACAGTCTTGCCCAACTTTCCGACCAGCTGGTAGATGGAATTGATGAAGCCTCCTTCTCTCGGAAGATATCAGAGCTGATCAAACTACCTCCAAGCTGCCTCCAGTTTAGACAGAAGTATCACATACAATGGCTGTTGTTGAAGGGTGTCTTATTTGTGTTCGGATGAGCCTGATCCGAATGCGGCTGCCCATTCCCCTAAGGATGCCCTTTTTCTTCCAACCATCTTTAAATCTAACTGATTTCTCTTCATTTTTACAGCTCAAATCATGTTGAGGGTGCAGTTAATCAGCAAAAGCAGACTCACCAACGCGAAAATCAACGGCAAGGGTGTCGCTGAGCAAGAAAGTCGTAGTTTACTGTCAGTCAAACATTCTGACGATCCGACCTACGAGGTAGGAAGAGGTCACGCGTCGGCTAGCGATGTAGGAGGAAGCTGGATGGTGGCAAGCAATGCCGCTGTCGCCACAAAACCCCCGCCCCAAGCGACTAACGATCGCAGCGCCTTCAGAGTCAACCACCTCAGGTGAGCCGTTAATCTGCCGCCTATTCCCACTCTGCCACTTTCACTTTGCAAGCCTCTGCACCCACAACCTCTCGCCCTCCTTCCGAACGAGGCGAGACTTCATTTTCTACTGTCCCAAAAATGAAGGTCGCTGTTCCCACTCCTCTATCCTCCGATCGGACCCCTCGCAGTCTGTGCTGCTGGACAAGACCATATGCACACAGCCAGTCGCATACATACCATCCCAACCATCCAGGTCAGCCGCCCAAAGTGTCTACCATCTGCTCCTCCTCGATGTCCAAGTCAAAGGGTCCGACCACTTCCGAGCCGTCGGATCCAAGCAACCAAAGGCACATAACGTTTGTCATCCTCCCATAAACCGATGAGTGGTATCACCCTAACGATGATGAGCCGTGCTCCCCAGAGCACCAAATTGAGATTCAAGGATGGGTGGCCCAAGTCTGGGCAGATGTAAGGATCTGCGCGACAACTATATATTCCGCCTGAAGAGCTTGCAGACAGCTTCACTTAGATGTCCACTGGGATATATATTTTTTACTAAGTGCTACTTTTGTATTCCCCAATTGGTACTTATTAACTTGTTCTTACCGAAATTCTGGGTTGAAAGTCTAGACATGTGCCAAAGGCTGGCATTCTTGGTGCACGAGCTGCAGCAACTACGCGCTTCCACCGGGAAATCAAAAGCCTCCCAGACCCTTATTGATCAACTGAATGTGGAGGTGGCCCGACTGAAAGAAGACTTGGACCGGAGTTTCGAGCAATTGCTGGGCTTCGAATGGGTGCTTGGTGTCTAGAAGAATAAAATTCATGAGCAGACCCTCCTACTCGACCGGCTTACCAAGCAGGCTCAATCTTTTGAGTCTAAGATAAACTCTGCCAATGTCAGAAAACTCTGAGCCATCGAAGACCCGGACATCAAAAACAAAGAAGCTCGGGGTTTAGCCCAAAATCTCAAGGAGGCGGAAGCTTTTCTAGTGGCCGAGCGGGATAGCCGAGCTTCAGAGCAAGCGTCGACCAAGCACAAGCTCGACGTAAAAGATGTCGAGTTGGCTTCATTAAAGATTGAGTTGGAGGTGTCTCAAACGTCTTTTGACAAGTACCAAGAGGAGGTACCCAGACGGTTGGAAGTTTTAGGTGAATCATCTTCATTCTGACCATTTTAACGATAAGTTCATCGACTGGGCTCTTCGCTTCTTCAATTGCAGCATCGATGGGACCCTCCAACAACTGAAGGACTACAACTATTTCTCTCCAGATCTGACCAGCAAAATTATAAATAGGGAGAAGCTCACCGAGTCGCTTCTAGACGATATCCTCAACTACCTCGACTAACATTCTCTTCAGCTCTCTAAGTAGATTTTTGTACCTCCTTCTTGTGCTTTGTAAAAATTTCCAAGTATTAATGAATATGCGCTCGTTTGATGCTTTTAGACTTTAGCCATAGGGTTTTATTAAATATTCTAAGTATCCTTCGGCGCATTCTCGCTCGACGTTTTATGGCTATCCAGCTTTCTGTTCAATAATCTTGCAACCCTTCACAAGTTTAGTTTCTAAAAATCTCCTAAGTATGAATCGTTGTGCTCCTGCTCTTCTAAGTAAATATTTGCTAAGGTATCCGTCTGATCATCCCAGCTTAGACCAAATGGCCTATTTGCCTATATCTCGCCCGCTTAAGTTGAGAGTCTTCAGTCGCGAGAGTAATGTTCACTTATAACTCATCCAATCAGGTTAACAGTCTAGGGTACACCCAATCTGGCCCCCTTGCTATTGATCTTTAAATGCAAGAACAACGCTCGTTTATAATTTGCTCGATCGAGTCGAGAGTCTGGAACACGTCTGGTCTAGACCCCGTGACTATTAACCTTCAATTGCAAGAGCACGAATCGCTTATAACTCGCCCAATCGGGTTGAGAGTCTGGGACACACCTGTTGGGACTTTCGGGCCGCAAAACCGCTTTTTGAGTTGCGAAAACCCCGAAGTCTTACCACCGGATCTGTGCGAAGATTAAAATAAATTCATGTACTAGTTTCCTATCCTAGATCTACACTAGATCTACAAGAAAAAGTGTATACCTTTAAAGCGAAGCCCTTCGCAAATCCTGCTCGTCCAAGGTTCGTCGGATCTCGAGTGTGTTCAAGTGGACACACCTCTAGAAGTATCCACACACACAATAGGTGAAGAGAACCTCTTAGATTGTGCTAGCAACCTTGATAGGCTCGACAATGGAGGAGGAGAGGGAGAACAAGAAAAACTAGAGAGGAGGAAGAAGATATCAATTGCCTTAAATTAGCACACAAATGCACTAATTTCTCCTTTTAAGTGGCCGACCACTTTATGTTGGTTTGTAACCTCCATGGAATATCAAGAGTCAAGGCTCTTGGTTTCCTTCATGAGGTGGCATACCATGAAGTAGTCTTGATGATGTGGCACATCATCATTGATCGGCCCTATACCAAGTCACAATGACATAGCATTTGGTCAAGTCAAGGTCAAGTCAAACTTGACTCTTCATCTTCCCTCTCAAGTCAAGTCAAACTTGACTTAAATTCTCCCATGGTTGATCAAATCCAACCTTTGATTCAAGTCAATTTAATTTAGTGAATCTCTACCCATTAAATTAAATTGATTTAATGAGTCATAATCTAAATTAGACTCATTCAATACATGAATCAAATTGAGTCCAACTCAATTATTCTAATTTGGATTACCCTTAATCCAATTTGGTTCATCATATGAACCTAATCCTCTTGGTTCATCATATGAACATATTCTCCATCTAATTGCCCTTTGTGTGTGACCCTATAGGTTCTTGTAACGTTGGCAATGCTCTTAAACCAATTTAGAAGCATAAGTAATGAGCGGTATCTAGCAATATATTATTACTACCCAAGTTACAAGAATGTTGAGATCCAACATCACCTTTGTAACTACTAATTGTGACTCTCACAATATATGACAATGTCCTTCTATCCTTGACATCTAGATTAATCAATGTGAGGCATAGACCGTGTCATCCTCTAATCAATCTAAATCTTGAACTCCAAGTAGACTCACTCTAATCAAATGAGCTCAATATCTTATATTGACTCATTTGGGCATAACCATGCACTTCGTGGTCTCACTCTATCAAGAATAATGATGTCACTCCCGTCATATAGGAGGAATAGATCTCATCTACATCACTCACATCCCTCCGCATAATTTGTTACATACCCAGTAATCGTCTTATAGTCCACCCAGTTACAGGTGACGTTTGACGAAGCCAAAGTATGTAACTCCTTATGTAGGGAACCATGGTGACTTCAGGTCCAAGAACTAATAGTCATACTAATAGCCACATGAGAAAGTATATGACACTCATATAACGATCCATGATACTTTCTCATGGCGGGTCATTCAGTATACATTCTCCAATGCATACCCATGTGTCAACTTGATATCTCTATATCCATGACTTGTGAGATCAAGTGATCGAGTTGACCTACATGCTAGTCTCATCGCATTAACATTGTCCCTGAATGTTAATACTTGACTAGGAATGATTAAGAGTAGTGTTCTCTATATCATCTCACTATCGATTCAACCAATCGATTGATATAGATAAGAACCTACTACTCAATGACGCTATCATACTTAATTATTTGACACCAATACAAGTAAGTATAATAACTATAAAGAAATGTCTTTATATATATAGGAATATGATACAATGAGTCCATACAACAATCATCATATAATTGACTCTAGGGCTCTAACTAACAATCTCCCACTAGCACTAGTGCCAATCAGTGTAGGCTCTAAGGCCCAATGTGTTGGTTGCTACTCGGAAAACCTAGAGGTTCCACTGTACAAAAATTTTGTACAAAGGTCTGAACCTTTTCCTAGCTACCATGTGTTCTTTTAAATTAAATTTTGGATCGCCTGCGGAACTTAACACGTTTGATCCAAAACTTAATCTATTCGTTCTTTTAGGTTTTGACTTGGGTCTCCTGCGGAACTTAACACGTTCGACCCAAATCACCTTAAGTTATTAATTCCATTAAATATTAATTTCCATAATTGGTTCCCAGTACTGACGTGGCGAGGCACATGGCCTTCTTGGATATGGGAGCAACCACCACCGACTAGACAAAACCTTTTATAGAAAGGTAATATTTAATTTCCTAAAATAACTTTAGGTTAACCGAAAAGAACAATCAAATCACAAGGATAAGAAAAACAAAAGAACACAACATCGAAAAACATATTCGAAATTCTAGAATCGTAAGCCTCTTGTATTTGGTATTATTTCCATAAATAACTAGCATGATGCGGAAAGGAAAGATTACTAGTTATACCTTCTAAAAGACCTCTTGATCTTCTACCGTATTCCTCTTCTAACCTCGGACGTTGTGTGGGCAACGATCTTCCGAGATGAGAACCACCAAGCACCTTCTTCTTCCTTACAAGTTTCGGCCACCACAATTCTCCAAGAGAAGTAGAGGTCCGGCCACCACCACCAAGCTCCAAGGGATGCAAGAAACAAAACCACCTTTCTCTCCTTCTTCTCCTAGCTAGAACCGGCCACCATCAAGAGCTCCAAGAGAGGTTGCCGCCGGCCATAAGAAGAAGAGAAGAGGAAGAAGCTAGGGTCGGCCACCAAGGAGGAAAAGAGAGGAGAAGAATAATAGAGTTGATCACCCATGAAGGCACCTCTACCCTCTCTTTTATAATCCTTGGCCTTATCAAATAAGGAAATTTAAATAAAAATTTCCTTAATTCTTTTTCCATTGATAAGGAAAATTTATTTAATTAAAAACAATTTTCCTATCTCAATTTACATGGCCGGCCACCATCAAGCTATAAACAAGGAGAGTTTTAATTAATTAAAACTTCCTAATTTGTCTCCAGAAATTTATAAAAAATTTCTCCAATAATTTTCCCTTCATGGTGGTTAATAAAAAGGAAATTTTATAAATTAAAATTCTTCTTTTAAACATGTGGATAATTTCCAAAAGGAAAGTTATCTCTAAAAATTAAAATCTCTTTTCAATCTACAAATAAGGAAAGATATCAAATCTTTTCTTAATCTTTTGTAGAAACTAATAAAAGAGAATATTTAATTTTTAAACTTCTCTTTTAAATTATTATCATGGTTAAAAGGAAAGTTTTTCTTAAAAATAAAATCTCCTTTCAATCTACAAATAAGGAAAGATTTCAAATCTTTTCTTAATCTTTTGTAGAAAGCTTTTAAAAGGAAAGATTTAATTTTAAACTCTCTTTTAAAACTATGATATCCACATAAGAAATAATTTTAATAAAAATCCTTTTTAATATGATGTGGCCGGCCACCTTAAGGCTCAACCTTTAGGCTTGGCCGACCCTAAGCTTGAGCTTCAAGCTTAGCTTGCGGCCCCTATTGGTTGGGTAAGAAGGTGGGTATGTGGTGGGTATAAATCTCTATATACAAGAGGCTACGATAGGGACCGAGAGGAGGAATTGGTTTTGGTCTCCCGATAAAATTAAGCATCCCGTGCTCGCCCCGAACACACAACTTAATTTTATCAATAATAATTCATTCCACTAGAGAACTTTTATTGAACTACCGCACCAATCTCAAATTACATTTTGGGCTCCTTCTTATCATGAGTGTGTTAGTCTCCCCGTGTTTAAGATATCGAATGTCCACTAATTAAGTGAGTTACTGACAACTCATTTAATTAATATCTTAGTCCAAGAGTAGTACCCCTCAACCTTATCATCATGTCGGACTAGGTCCACCTGCAGGGTTTAACATCACAATCCTTATGAGCTCCTCTTGAGGACATTATCAACCTAGTATCTCTAGGACACAGTTTCCTTCTATAATCAACAACACACACTATAAGTGATACCATTTCCCAACTTATCGGGCTTATTGATTCATCGAACTAAATCTCACCCATTGATAAATTAAAGAAATAAATATCAAATATATGTGCTTGTTATTATATTAGGATTAAGAGCACACACTTCCATAATAACCGAGGTCTTTGTTTCTTTATAAAATCAGTACAAAAGAAACGACCTCAAATGGTCCTACTCAATACACTCTAAGTGTACTAGTGTAATTATACAGTCAAGATAAACTGATACCTAATTACACTACGACCTTCTAATGGTTTGTTCCTTTCCATTTTGGTCGTGAGCTACTGTTTATAATTTATAAGGTACTGATAACATGATCCTCTGTGTGTGACACCACACACCATGTTATCTACAATATAAATTAATTGAACAACTACATTTATCATAAATGTAGACATTTGACCAATGTGATTCTTATTACTAGATAAATCTTTATACCAAAAGCTAGGCTTTTAGTATACACCCTAACACAATGACCTAGTGTGACCATCATGCTTTCTCTGTGTTAAAGCCTTGGTCAAGGGATCAGCGATGTTAGCCTCTGTAGGTATTCTGCAAATCTTCACATCTCCTCTATTGATGATCTCACGAATGAGATGGAAGCGCCGTAGTATGTGTTTGGTCCACTGGTGTGAGCGAGGTTCCTTAGCCTGCGTAATTGCTCCATTATTGTCACAATAGAGCTCAATAGGATCTGCAATGCTAGGAACCACCCCAAGCTCAGTAATGAACTTGCGGATCCAAACTGCCTCCTTTGCTGCTACTGATGCAGCAATATACTCGGCCTCTGTTGTAGAATCAGCAACTGTGTTCTTCTTCGAACTCTTCCGGCTCACAGCACCACCATTCAAGCAAAACACGAACCCAGACTGCGATCTATAGTCATCCTGGTCAGTTTGGAAGCTGGCATCACTGTAACCCTTTACAGCTAGCTCATCATCGCCTCCATATATCAAGAAATATTCTTTAGTCATTCTCAAGTACTTAAGAATATTCTTGACCGCTATCCAGTGACACTCACCTGGATCTAACTGGTATCTGCTCGTCATGCTCAAAGCATACGAAACATCAGGACGAGTACATAGCATGGTGTACATGATAGATCCTATGGCTGAAGCATAAGGGATCTTATCCATACGGTCTCTCTCCTCTCTAGAAGAGGGACTTTGAGTCTTCGAAAGACTCACACCATGTGACATCGGTAGAAATCCTTTCTTGGAATTCTGCATGGCAAACCGTAGTAATACCTTGTCAATATATGTACTCTAACTTAGGCTAGGCAATCTTTTAGATCTATCTCTATAGATCTTTATGCCTAGAATACGGGCTGCTTCACCTAAGTCCTTCATTGAGAAACAATTCCCTAGCCAAGTCTTTATAGACTGCAGCAAACGGATATTATTCCCAATGAATAGTATGTCATCCACATACAATATAAGGAAGACAACTGTGTTCCCTACAACCTTCTTGTAGACACAGGGTTCATCTTCATTTTTGATGAAATTAAACTGTTTGATTACATCATAGAATCAAATATTCCAGCTCCGAGAAGCTTGCTTTAGTCCATAAATGGACCTATGCAATTTGCATACTCTGCCAGTATGCTGTGGATCTACAAAACCCTCAGGTTGTGTCATGTACACATCCTCGAGCAAGTTTCCATTCAGAAACACGGTTTTGACATCCATCTGCCAGATCTCATAATCGTGGTATGCTGCAATAGCAAGCATGATCCGAATGGACTTAAACATCGCTATTGGAGAAAATATTTCATCATAGTCAATATCATGAATTTGCTTGAAACCTTTAGCTACCAGACGACCCTTATATATAAATCCATCCATGTCAGTCTTTCTTTTTAAGATCCACTTATACCCAATGGGTTTGGCCCCTTCAGGCGGATCAACCAAAGTCCATACTTGGTTGGTGTAAATGGATTCCATCTCGGATCTCATGGCCTCTAGCCATTTCTCAGAATCTGGGCTCATCACAGCTTCCTGATAGGAGGTGGTCTCATTCTCAACGAGCATAACCTCATCATGGTCAGACAAGAGAAATGAGTATCTCTCAGGCTGACGACGTACCCTATTAGACCTACGAAGAGGTATGTCTACTTGAACTGGTTGTTCCTAAACTCCTTGTGGAACAATCTCATCGTCCATAACACTTTGTGGTTCCAGTTCAACTTCCATCAAGACTTCAGTGCTATGGTCCATATCTTGCACTTCTTCAAGATTGAACGTACTCTCACTAGTTTTTCTAGAAACAAAGTCTCTTTCTAGGAAAACCCCAGTCTTGGCCATAACTACTTTCTGTTGACTGGGAATATAGAAGTAATATCCCTTCATTTTCTTGGGATATTCAATAAAATAGCACTTATCAGATTTGAGTCTCAGTTTGTTTGAGACTTGACGTCGAACGTAAGCCTCACAACCCCAAATCCTCATAAAAGACACCTAGGCATCTCTCCCAGTCCATATCCTATATGGTGTCTTTATCACAGCCTTGGATGGAACACGGTTGAGTATGAAGGCTGCTGTGTCGAGAGCATAGCCCCAAAGAGATATAGGAAGATCTGTGTGACTCATCATAGATCGTACCATATCTAATAGGGTACGATATTTCCTTTCGAATACACCATTCCACTGTGGTGTTCCAGGAGAAGTGAGTTGGGATAGAATCCCACACTCAGCTAAATAGTCATGAAACTCATGGTTAAGGTATTCACCACCTCGATCTGATCAAAGTATCTTAATACTCTTGCCAAGCTAGATCTGTACTTCATTCTTGAATTCTTTGAACTTTTCAAAGAATTATGATTTATGTGTCATCAAATACACATAACCATATCTACTGAAGTCATCAGTAAATGTAATGAAGTACCTATAACCACCTCTGGCAGCGACATTGAAAGGGCCACATACATCACTATGTATAAGTCCTAACAAGTCAGTAGCTCTTTCGCTATGTCCACTAAATGGAGTCTTGGTCATCTTACCCAGTAAGCATGACTCACACGTCTCATATGATTCGAAATCAAATGAGTCCAGCAAACCATCTTTATGGAGTTGGGATAAGCGTTTGTCATTTATATGACCTAAGCGACAGTGCCAGAGGTATGTTTGGTTCATTTCATTTGATTTGAACATTTTGGTATTTATGTTATAGATGGGGTTCTCTAAGTCTAGAATGTAGAGTCCGTTCATCAAAGGTGCACTACAATAGAACATATCATTTAAATAAACTGAACAATATTTGTTCTTTATTATAAATGAAAAACCTTTCTTGTCTAAACAAGAAACTGAAATTATGTTCTTAGTAAGAGCAGGCACATAACAACATTCATCTAATTCTAGTACAAGCCCAAAGGGCAGAGATAGATAGTAAGTCATTACAGCAACAGCAACAACCCGTGCTCCATTGCCTACTCGTAGGTCCACCTCGCCCTTCATCAATGCCCTGTTATTTCTCAACGCCTGCACATTAGTACAAATGTAAGAAGCACATCCAGTATCTAATACCCATGATGAAGAAATAGAGAGATTAACTTCTGTAATATATATACCTGAAGTAGAAGTCTCACTTGTCTTCTTCTTAAGATCTTCCAGGTACATTTTGCAGTTCCTCTTCCAGTGCCCGGTCTGACCGCAGTGGAAGCAGGTAGCATCCTT
Source organism: Zingiber officinale (assembly GCF_018446385.1). Classification (NCBI taxonomy): domain Eukaryota; kingdom Viridiplantae; phylum Streptophyta; class Magnoliopsida; order Zingiberales; family Zingiberaceae; genus Zingiber; species Zingiber officinale. Next base: position 141,505,125 of record NC_055994.1, read on the forward strand.
GGCAACCCCTCCTTTGGGTTTCAGTGTCTTACATTTGCCCTTGGCTTGAGACTTTCCCTTATCTTTAGGCTTGCCCTTACCTTTGTGCCTTTGCACCATCAAAATGGAGTTGGGCTTAACCTTCTTAAGGTTGAGCTCAACAGTTTTCGGCATACTCAGAAGCTCAGGTAGTGGCTTGTCAATTTCGTTCATGTTGTAATTCATGACAAATTAACTGTAGCTTTCTGGCAAGGATTGCAAGATTAAGTCAGTGGCCAGCTCTTGACCAAGTGGGAATCCCAACCTCTGTAGGTTCTCTATGTACCCAATCATCTTGAGTATATATGGGCCTACGGGAGTCCCGTCTTGCATCTTGCACTGAAATAGTGCCTTAAAGATCTCGAATCTCTCATGCCTTGCTTGTCCTTGATATAGTTGACGAAGATGTTCAAGCATATTATAAGCACCCATCAACTCATGTTGCTTCTGAAGCTCAGAGTTCATGGTTGCAAGCATGAGACATGACACATCTAATGCGTCATCTTGATGCTTCTTATAAGCATCTTTGTCAGCTCGTGTGGCAGTGGCAGGAGGTGCCTCGGGAATGGGCTGCTCCAGGACGTACAATTTTTTTCTTGAGTGAAAACTATTCTCTGATTCTTGTACCAGTCCAGGAAATTAGCTCCATTGAGCTTGTTCTTATCAAGGATAGAACGCAGAGAGAAGGTGTTTGTGTTTGTCGACATGGCAATCTACAACAGAAAAATACAGAAAATAAATATCATATTCCACTAATCATTTAATTAGGCCTTTAATTAAACGATGCTCCCACTGAATTATAGAACTTTTGTAGAATCGAGTCATGGATGTGGTCAAACTACTCTCACTAGATTCTAACCAACTAGCTATAATTCTTGCGGGACAAGATCCACATCGTACTACGCCTTGAGTTAGCTTTGGCTAAATCGCCCAAGACTTAGTATGATCGGTAGGTAACTAATTACCAATTACATCTCTATGCAACTCTTGTTTATAGGATCAAGATCCGCATGTATATTAAAACTTGAGTTAGCTTTGGCTAAATCGCCCGAGAGTTAATATAAATGTGATTTTGACCTATCTTCCAACCATTGAAAAATGTCTATAGTTAAACCCGATCCAATTGAGTTAACTAGTTTTACTCAATCTAATTGAGTTTGTACTCACCCAAGCTTTAATAGGCGGGACTAAGATTGTCCCTCTGCACCCTACCAAGATAATATGTGTTGCTCTGCTTTGGCAAATTCAACAACAACATGTGATCGAGGTAGTGATGGGTATCAAAACGTGGTAGGCATTTCGAGTTGACGCGATTAAGATCTAATCTAATCGTTAATGTATATCATATACACAATTAAGATCTAATCTAATCGTTAAGATGTATCATATATGCGATTAAGATCTAATCTAATCGTTAAGATGTATCATATACGCGATTAAGATCTAATCTAATCGTTAAGCCACTAATTAATTACTCTACTTTAGCATGCATCACATACACACAAGCAATTAATTAAATTTTGTTTAGGTCATGGCCCTACTACGATCTTCTCAAGCCAATGAGAAGATCGGACGTTCAACCTAGGGTCAACAGCTTCTCCAAGCTCCTCCCTTTGACCGCCATGTGTTGCTCGCACCCTCCTCGTAACTCCGTCTCGAGTGGACCTTCCACTGCTTCATTTTTGTACATTACAAATTTGAAACTCGAGTTACATTCGAGTCTAAAATCTATTTATAACAAGAATTAAATAGAAAGGCACGACGCGCAAATCGTGTATCAAATACAACACGCACAATCACACAAAAATAGCACGCAGACCATATTATGAATTACAACACACATTTCCAATCAAATTGGGTTCTTTGGGCCATGACCATCACAAAATTATACATAATTCTAAATTATTTAATTTCCATAAATTTCTATAATTTTACTACTAATTTTATGATTTTATAAGTCGCATCTTCCCGGCGGCCCCGTTTAGCGATTTTCAGGCACGATTGCTAGACAATGCCCCTTGCGGGGTTAGGGGCAGCGCCCCTTCTCGTGAAATGAGTCACACGAGTGTCTATTTACGATCTTACAGTGCCTTAAGCTGCTGTCCCAAAACAATTTGGGTGAGACCTTGCCGATTCGAAAGGTTTTCTCGATAGTCGAAGCCTATAAGTGTTCAAACACTTGTTGCTTCGCCTCTAAGAGAAAAATACTCATAAAATACATAAAAATAGCAAATTTACAGAAACTTACAGATCTGATACTTTTCATAAAAATACAAAACGAAACAAGTACATGCTTCGCACGTGGCTCTGATACCACTGTTGGGACTTTCGGGCCACAAAAACCACTTTTTGGTTTGCGGAAACCCCGAAGTCTTGCCATTGGATCCGTGCGAAAATTAAAATAAATTCATGTAGTAGTTTCCTATCCTAGATCTACAAGAAAGAGTGTATACCTTTAAAGCGAAGCCCTTCGCAAATCCCGCTCGTCCAAGGTTCGTCAGATCTCGAGTGTGTTCAAGTGGACACACCTCTAGAAGTATCCACACAGACAATAGGTGGAGTGAACTTCTTAGATTGTGCTAGCAACCTTGAGAGTCTCGACAATGGAGGAGGAGAGGGAGAACAAGAAAAACTAGAGAGGAGGAAGAAGATATCAATTGCCTTGAATTAGCACACAAATGCACTAATTTCTCCTTTTAAGTGGCCGACCACTTTATGTTGGTTGGTAACCTCCATGGAATATCAAGAGTCAAGGCTCTTGGTTTCCTTCATGAGGTGGCATACCATGAAGTAGCTTTGATGATGTGGCACATCATCATTGGCCGACCCTATGCCAAGTCACAATGACATGGCATTTGGTCAAGTCAAGGTCAAGTCAAACTTGACTCTTCATCTTCCCTCTCAAGTCAAGTCAAACTTGACTTAAATTCTCCCATGGTTGATCAAATCCAACCTTTGATTCAAGTCAATTTAATTTAGTGAATCTCTACCCATTAAATTAAATTGATTTAATGAGTCATAATCTAAATTAGACTCATTCAATACATGAATCAAATTGAGTCCAACTCAATTATTCTAATTTGGATTACCCTTAATCCAATTTGGTTCATCATATGAACCTAATCCTCTTGGTTCATCATATGAACCTATTCTCCATCTAATTGCCCTTTGTGTGTGACCCTATAGGTTCTTGTAACGTTGGCAATGCTCCTAAACCAATTTAGAAGCATAAGTAATGAGCAGTATCTAGCAACACATTATTACTACCCAAGTTACAAGAATGTTGAGATCCAACATCACCTTTGTGACTACTAATTGTGACTCTCACAATATATGACAATGTCCTTCTATCCTTGACATCTAGATTTATCAATATGAGGCATAGACCGTGTCATCCTCTAATCAATCTAAATCTTGAACTCCAAGTAGACTCACTCTAATCAAATGGGCTTAATATCTTATATTGACTCATTGGGCATGGCCATGCACTTAGTGGTCTCACTCTATCAAGAATAATGATGTCACTCCCATCATATAGGAGGGATAGATCCCATCTACATCACTCACATCCCTCCGCATAATTTGTTACATGCCCAGTAATCGCCTTTATAGTCCACCCAGTTACAGGTGAAGTTTGACGAAGCTAAAGTATGTAACTCATTATATAGGGAACCATGGTGACTTCAGGTCCAAGGACTAATAGTCATACTAATAGCCACATGAGAAAGTATATGACACTCATATAACGATCCATGATACTTTCTCATGGCGAGTCATTCAGTGTACATTCTCCAATGCATACCCATGTGTCAACTTGATATCTCTATATCCATGACTTGTGAGATCAAGTCATCGAGTTGACCTACATGCTAGTCTCATCGTATTAACATTGTCCCTGAATGTTAATACTTGACTAGGAATGATTAAGAGTAGTATTCTCTATATCATCTCACTATCGATTCAACCAATCGATTGATATAGATAAGAACCTACTACTCAAGGATGCTATCATACTTAATTATTTAACACCAATACAAGTAAGTATAATAATCATAAAGAAATGTCTTTATATACATAGAAATATGATACAATGAGTCTATACAACAATCATCATATGATTGGCTCTAGGGCTCTAACTAACAATGCCCGATTAGGACCTCGTGGATATTAATCTTCAAATGCAAGAGCAGCGCTCACTTATAACTAACCTGATCGGGTTGAGAGTCTAGGACATGGCCAGTTTGAACCTCATGGATATTAACCTTCAATCGTGAGAGCACCGCTCGCTTATAACTCGTCGAATCGGGCTGAGAGTCAGGGACACGCCCGATTTGGCTCTCGTGGCTATTAATCTTCAAACACAAGAGCAACGCTCGCTTATAACTCGCCCGATCTGGTCGAGAGTTTGGGACACGCCTGGTCTGGACCCCATGGCTATTAACCTTCAATCGTGAGAATACCGCTCACTTATAACTCGCCAGATCGGATAGAGAGTCTGGGGCACGCCCGGTCTGGACTCGTGGCTATTAACATTCAACGCGAGAGCACCGCTCACTTATACTCACCCGATCGGGTCAAGAGTCTTTAATTCTTAGCATTTTTTCATTCAAAATTTCTTACATTCATAGAATGAAAAGCATTATAGGTTACATTATTGTAACCTCTAAGTCTAGAGGATCGAAACTGATCTCGGCCCGGTTATTGTTGCTCTACTACACCCGACGACGTGGAGTTCTAGGCTTCAGGCATGTGACTTTCGGGCTCAATTGGAGTCACTGCCAGTCGGGCTCCTTGCGATCATTCTTATGTCGCCCAGAGAGGGGTTGTGGCAGTTCTCTTCTTCCCGAGCTGAGGTTCGTATCCACTCAGCTAATGCTCTTCGGTTCTGTGTTGCATGTCGATGTTCTTCGACTGAGGGCCTTCTCTCTTCCTGTCATCCTCCTGATCGCCTGTGATGGTGACAGTCAAGAGATGGGGATCTGCGGTGCAGTCCTGGTGAGGCCACTCGTCGGAGCTTCGGTTTGAGATTATAATAGTCTCTTGTGTTGTGTGTTGACACCCGATAAAATGAGCTGAAGAGCGGTGTTCATTGTCGTCTTTCGATGGATCTTTCCCGTTCAGCTTCCACATACTGGACTGCATGTGCACAGGGTTCTTGTTGTGATGCTCCCGTTTGGAGCCCTTTTGGTGGTGGGCTTGAATGGGTCATTCGGCGTTCTAATATGACTACTAGCTTGGGAATCAGTTCCCTCCTCCGAGTAGCTTGGACCTCCTCCACATTGATATACTCGGTGGCACGTCTGAGCAGATGGTCGATGTCCTTAGGGGGGCTCTGGATAAGCGAGCAGAAGAACTAGCCTTCTAACAACCCTTGTGAGAATGCACTCACAAGGATCTCTAGCGTGGCCGAAGGGACTTCCATTGCTACCTGGTTAAATCTCATGATGTAGGCCCGTAGTACCTCCTTGGGCCCTTGCTTGACCATGAATAGATTGATGTTTGTCTTTTGATGGCGACAAGTGTTTGCGAATTACTGTAGGAATGCCACTCGAATGTCTTTAAAGCTATATATAGAGTCGATCGACAGTTGCTTGAACTACCTCTGAGCCGATCCAAAGAGTGTAGTGAGAAACACTCGGCATTGACCCCGTCGGAGTACTAATGGAGTGTGACCATGTTGTCAAATTTGATGAGGTGATCCTTCGGGCTAGTCACCCTCGTGTATTCTCTGATGGTTGACAACGCGTAGTGTCGCGGCAGCCGATGGTCCAGCATCTCCTGAGAGAATTATATTTTTATCGGTTCGGTTGAGTCATCGAGCCTTGGGGCTTTACCCTTGTGCTCATCTCGAGGCGCTTCCTCTGATGAGGATCCTTGGACCCTATCTGCTCGGCCTTGTTTCTCTGAAGGAGTGCAGAACAACGCCCGATAATAGGGGATTGGCGCATCCGGTGCATCTCCAAATGTACCAATTGACTTGTTGTTCGCCTGACGAGCGACGACCTTTCCCGCCCAGTCTCTATGATCGGCCTTTGGACTATCGCCGATGTCGCGGGTTCATTTACCTAGCGACCGGCTATTTTCTATTGTTACTCCAATATTTTCGCCGCTCGCGCTTGCACTAACATGTCGAACTCCTCTTGTGTTAACATCACTGTGGTGAGTCATCTAACATCCTCCATCTCAACATTTCAGATTTAGGTAATCTTCCCACAGATGGTGCCAAAATGAACTTGTCCAAAACCAGCAAAGATGGTAAGTTGGAGATGTGGCTGTGCAGTTGACATGGTGAAGACTCCACGTAGCTCTGCAAGACCAAAACGTCAGTGCCAGGCCAGGAAAGGGTTCCCGACGTTGACCTTCCAACGCTCAAGTCAATATCCGGTGATCTCAAGAAACGAAGAATTGTAGCAAGTAGATGTAAAAGATGAAGTTGTGCATACCTTTCCCTGTAGCTAGGAACACCCTTTTATAGTGTCAACATGATGCTCGTGTGCACATCTCAAGGTGCAGGCACATCTTCCTAGGTATTCTAGGAAGAGATAGATCAGAAAGTGAACCTGACATCATTCCTTAAGCAACCATGCAATCCCCTAATGTGACTGCCTGGACGCTTCTAAAGTACAATTGTCTGATAGACATGTCTTGCTGTCAACGACACAAACTCCTAAAAGGATATGATAAGATACTTGATAGGGTCGTGCGCAGCCAATTAGGGTTCGCTCAGGGTGCGTAGCTAAGCATCATCCAATAGTATTATCACTAAGATATTGTCTTTGTAAAATACTGAAAAAGGGTGAATAATAATAAGGAAAATTTTTAGAATTTTTAGAAATTTTTCGGGAATTTTTCGGAGCTCGTATGGACGAGTTTATGGGGATAAAAACGGGGCCCGGGAAAGCTTGTTTTGGCTACCTAATTTAAGCGAGGAAAAGTTGAATTTAATTATCTATTTTCTTTTTTTGTTTTCTTTGTTTTCGCCAAACTCTCCCTTTTCCCCCGCACGCCCGACGCCGCCGAACCATCCTGTGCCCTAACCGTCTCTTTCTCCTAACCGACGTCGCACGCCTCGCGATTTAAAGCTCTCTTCCTCTTCTCGGCTTCTCTTTCGCCGAACCCGACTCCTCTTTCCTTTCCCTTCCTCACGTGCCATAGCCGCTGTCATCGCACGGAGCAGCGCCACTCCTCACCGTGCCCTAGTCTTCCCTTCTCGCGCCACCCCATAGCCGACACCGGCAGATCAAAGCAACCTCACCTTCTGCACGAAGGAGCCAAGCCCTAGTCTCACCTTCCGTGCCCTAGACTCATCATCGGACCGACCTTTTTCGTCCACCTGTTGCCGACAGAGGGAACGAGGGGCTCTATTTCAGGTAAGGTCAGTAGGTTGTTGCTTCTGTCCAGTAAGTGTTGAATGGGGATGTTTGACATAGAGAGTAATAGCTTCTTTGCAGTGTCGACAACAGATTTGTTGGCAGCAAGATCTTCCGGCTAGCATTGTCCAGCATCTGCATCTCCTGGCCGTGTGTCCACAGGGACGACATTGTACTAGAGTAAGGGTTGGAAATTTCATTTCTGATTTAGCTTAATATGAATTAATGCTGTATGGTATGGGATAACTGATTCAGAGGAGGTAATTGTGGTTAAAACGTGGGATCGAACCTAAGTTTGGGTTAGATCCAACTCATGATGTTAATAAGAGGGATTAGCTAATCAATTAGTTAGTATGATCATTTTTGTTGTAGATGAATTATACTCGATGGTTAAGTTGATTAGGGTTTTACCCTAATTTAGTCTTAAGGATTTTATTTAGCCATTCCTTTGAATTTTAGCTAAATAAAATGTATATATATTCGTGACTCAGGGTTTTGACGCGAGACGAGCATCTCGACGTCCGAGTTGGACCGGATTGGACCTTTCAATTCAAGGCGGGTACTTTTGACTTTATGTCATTTGATATACATAGTAATATTTTTAACAAATAGCAATGATTGTATTTCTTATTTCCTTCGGTTGATCATTACCCGATCTGTTACATGCTTGTTTGTTTATTTGTTATGCACATCATGTTAGTACTTATCTGATTATACATGCTTATAGGGGTAGTGACACAATCATGCTATATGTTATGTTCAGGACCTAGGGTTTTTGATACCTTATCTGATATGTGTACCTTTGATTTGATTCATTGTCCAATGGTACACATTTTATATTTATGTATGGATATTGCTATGCTGTTCAGGATATTGTCATATTTAGTGTCATGCATCATCTCGCATGATTGCATGATGTGTGATAGTTTGCTCAATTATTGTCGAGCACATCGCCAGTTACATGTATCTATACACACCACTACTCATGGGTTAGTGGTATATTAGACAGGTGTGTGGCAGTTCTGCTGTTTGGCTCCGTTGGTCTGGTGACTCAGCGTGATAGCCGGCAGACGATTCTGCTCTGTTTGGCTCCGCTGGTTTAGTGTAGCAGCGTGGTAGCCGGCAGGCGGTTGGACTCTGTTTGGCTCCGTTGGTCCGCTCATGGGTAGTGTGACGCAGCGTGGTTGTAAGGACCCACGAGCGAAGTTAAGGGATTTATTTACGAAAATATCTAAGGTCACACAAGCGATAATTAAAGAATTAATTATCAGAAAATTTCTACGAATTTTTAGGATTTAAAATGAGCTAATATGACGTGTTAAGGAGCTAAAACAATTAATATTGATGGAGACCTTGTTGATACCCGGTTGAATTGGGAGTTGATGGAGTTAATTACCCAAAGTTAGTTGCGTGTTAAATATTAGATCCGCCTGGACTTCTCCCCTGCCCTAAAAACGTCGAACCCCACCCGTCCACTCGCGATCGCCGCTACTTCCTAGTGTTGTCGCTCCACCGAGTTGGCGGAGCACTTCACCAATGACCGGGCACTCCACCGGACCCTGGGTTCCGGCCAGGCACTACCTCACGCGGGCAGTCCTCAAGGGACGGGGCGAATGGATGCGTATTCCTGCCATCACTTCATCGGCGGCGCAGACATCGCGAGGTTCACAGAGGCAACACAGGAAAGGGGAACGCCAAGGGAAAGGCAAGTTCAATCTATATGTTGAAACGAGATCTGTGGGGTAAGCGAAATACAGCTAGGGGAGCATAGATTGTTGTTCGCCGTGCTAATTATTCGAATGAGTTGCGATTTGCGTTTCTTGATAATGTTCTGGCTTCGTCGCATGGTTCATTCTGTTTTTCGTAAATAGATCGGTGGTTTCCGTGTTGGGAGTTCCTTGTTTTGGTGGTTGCTTATTGCTGGTTAAATGTAGATCTGCTTTCCCTTAGCAAATGGAGATTTCTGGTTTGTGTTATAGGGTTCGTCCAATTTGTTGGTGTTCTGTATCGTAATCAACTGTTGATGTTATCTGTGTTTTGTGAGGTTGCTGGTCGGGGTGGTAGAGTTACGCGGTGTTTGGTTTTTTTTGGATTCTCCATTGAGTTTGTTTACAGAAATGCAGATGAATTCAAGTGCTTAGAAAATCTCTGTATCGTAATGGTTTCTTGCCGTGTTCTTGGATTTCAGGAGTAGCATAGTTGGGTTAATTCTATGTGATTGTCTCGGTAGGCTTCAGCTGCAGATTTTGCTTAGCTTGCATACGTTTCTGAATTTTTGGCAGTGATTTAAGCTTTGATGGAGTTTGCTCTTCTCAGTAGCTTTTGGGTTCGTGTTTTAGTTCTGTGATGAATGAGGTATTGTGAGCTGCATGTTACCTGTTTGATTAAATGTTAGATAGAGATGTTGGTAGGAATTTAAGTTCGGTACGAAGTCCGGGTTTCGGTTAAGGTTTTGTGGGGATTTTGGTTTTGAAATCTTTGTGTAGTTACTTGCGATACAATTTCTCTGCTGTATGTTGACGTTTACGGGCTTGTTCTGATGGTTTCGCGCAAGTTTCATTGTACTCAGAATTGGTGTTTGATAAAGGATCAATGGATTGAACTGATAATTTTGTAGCTTGCACTTGGTGATAGAATTTTAGCTGGTTTTCAGTAAACTTAGTTGCCAGCCATGGGATTTGATTTCTTTTGAGCATTAATTCTTGTACTGCAAGTGTAGTTGCTAATCACCAGTTTCTGGTTGCATATTAATTCTATGTATCTGCTCATAAGTTTTTATATGTTGCCTCTAGCCTGAATTCGAAGAGATATGGTAAATGGTTATGTTTATAGAACTTATTGAAGTTTACAATTGTTATAGGAACAAAATATAGAAAGGATGACTGGAATATGCTATGAAATGAATGACTGGAATTTATTATAATATAGTATCTATGTAGCTAGATGGATGAATATGAGCATATGTGGTAGCAGTACGGGGTGGGTGACCCGGGATGAGCTCCGGGGAGGGCCCATCCAAACTTGACTGGTAATTTATTGTTAGCTTCGGCTATATGACTGGATGCATGTTCTCTAGTAGGGACGCCTCTAGGTTCATGGGACTGTTGACTGGCTCAAATTGTGGTTACCGGATATGTGACATATTCTTCATATTAGCTACATAGGAGCACTTGTGCATGATTTACCTTTCCTTGCTGTACTGTAGCTGTGTTATGGATTTCTTTTTATTATGCAACCTTTATCTGCTATTTTTATTATTTCATGGATATCCTTTTTATACATATTGAATTGGGCTTGCTGGGCCGTAGACTCATGATGTCTACATTACAGGTGAGGATGTTTCTCTGGATATGGAAGGCCTTCGGACAGAGTAGGCGAGGAGGCGGGATGGACGCATGACACTGTCCGTTGTTCGGGAGTGCGGAGTGTACTAGTTGTATCACGAGGGATTTCTATTTCTTTATCATTCGGGTGGGGAAATGTATGCGGAGATACTGTTCCTATTCGTAAACATATGTTGATACTAATATGTCCATGGGTTATAATATTATCTTATGATAGTTTCTTATTAGTTCTGATCGTTGTGTTGGTAGTTGATGAGAGGGATATAAAAAAAAATTAAAAAAAAACTGGGGATGTTTCAGTGGTAGCCGACAGAGATTCCTCCCCGTCATCGTGTACCGAGAGATGAGAGCATTGAGCTCCCCCATTTATGATTTGGGGTAGGAGGATAGGTGTACTCCGACAGCATCCCGCCCACTCGATCATTCATCAGGAGTAGTGATGGCAGAGTGCACGGTTGTCACAGCCCTACCCACTCAGTCTCACCATTGTGTGTGAGATAACTGACTGATATCAGGGGTGACCATGACATTTGCATCATATGCATGATGCATTTATTGCTTGTGTTTGCTGCATTTACTTGTTGCATTTATATGGATGCATATTATTGACATGCATACAGGATTTATGACACTCTCGGTCTAACAACCCTGTTGTACTTATATCTTGGTCCTGGTTAGTACAGTTTTTCCTGCCTGTTTCAGTTGCATTTACCCTTTTGTATCAGGAGACTGTACGCATGATTAGTGTTGGTTGTTATTTTCTTTATTATGCATATCAGTTGATACCCGCTGAGTGTTGGACTCACACCCTCCTCCGTTGCTATTTTCAGGTTGATGTTGTCCGGAGAGTTCCAGTCGCTAGTCCCCTAAAGACCCAGAGTTATTTGATCTTTTTGTTATGTCTCTTATTGCACTATCTAGACTTGTATTAGTTTACCTTATGGATACTGTCGATGAACTTATTTGGATTTGTTTTACTACACGTCTGCCTAGACGGCAGAAGAGGTAAGTTGATTTTATCGTCGGATTTGAGCTTTATAAGTATAGTGGAGTAGGACATTAGTTTTGTGCTTTATGAGTGTAGTTAAGTACGGTTGTTTTTTAGTCTTCTTATCATTGCTTCTTAGTTGTTCACTATTAAACTGCGTGGATGTTGGATGAGTGATTGTTGCTTATTTATTATTATTATTGTTCCGACCGTGTTGGCCGATGTATGTGTGGCCTTGGGGGCGATGTAGAAAGTTTCAGATTGTCCGCCGTACAGGGGAGATGCTGTCGAAATTTTTTCGAACAGGGACTCCTCCAGGACGTGACAGTCTTTGTTCTCAATTTCATTCCATCTTTCACTTCTAAGCAGCTTCTTTAGTTTCCTAGCTCTTCGTATCTTAGATATATTAAGTTTATCAGCTCACTTCCTGTGTCATCCTTCTCGCTTGTTTGTATCTTCTATTATGATTTTACTATCTCTGAGGCTCCTTGTTCTTTTCAGATCCTTGGATATCTCATACTATCCTTTATCAAACTCAACCAGATCTTGATGTCATTGAGTGCTTATATGTTAGGGTTTATTATTCTTCCACTATATCAATATTATTATCTATGGTTAAGTCACTTGTCCTCTTGCCTTTTTCCTTCCTAAGCATATATTCATAGTGTCTACCTAATTGTTAAATCTAAATCAATCAAGTCACTAATTGACTTTGTAGGTTGCACTAATTTTTGTAAATTAATACAATATGCATTCTCACTTGATATGGAGAAGCCAAATCATTACGTTGTGTTTGATTAGGCTAGGGAATAACAAACAAATCTTACATCATACTCTTAATCTGTCTAACCTTAAATAGATGACATTAAGATAGTCTATGACTAAATTAAATTACCAGCTCTAATTTTGATAAACAAATAAAGAATAAACAAGTAAATCAAAATAATAGTCAAAATAAGTATAAGATACTAACATGAGTTATACACTAGTTTTTCTACAATTTAGAGATATTCTTCCATTTCGCTTAACATCCCAAGTTCAAAAAATCATAAATCCAAATGAAACATAAATCACAAAACATAAAAATCAAAAATCAAAATTTCAATCTTATCCGTCGGTGGATTACTCCTCGGAAGACCTCTGGCTAGCTCACGTAGCTCCTCGTGGGTGGAGAAACCTTACCACAACTCTCATAAGAACTCTTGAAAAGCTAGGGCACTGGTAGACTACTAATAGAGGTTAACCGCCTCTATTTCGTCAACCTCAACAAAGCTCCCAAGGCTTGGTTATATAAACTGTGTTGGATCGAGAAGAGCTAGGGGGGGTGAATAGCGCTCGTGGCTATTTTGTTCGATTTAAAACGTATCGAGTAAAACGCAGCGGAAATTAATAAAAGAAACACACGCTAACACAGGTTGTTTACTTGGTTCGGAGCCTGTGGCGACTTCTACTCTAAGGCCCAAGTTCGTTGAACTTTTACTGCAGGCAACAACTATAATATCGTAAAATTATTACAAGTTAAATACACACAATATAAGAGTTATACCAACGACAATGGGAAAAAGAAATTTGGAAGCTCCGGGTCGTCGGCGTCAAGTTATAGCTTCGTCGGACTGTCTTGTTAGCAGCTTATCGGAGAAAGGTTGCTTGTTTGTTGATCATCTAAGCTACTGCTTCGAGTCTTCTTTTATAGCATACTGGAGGCACCTCAAAGCCCCATTGAGGCACCTCAAACATGAAGCTTTATCCCGTTTTCGCCGTTGAGATGAGCTTCGAATCGCTGACTTTTATCCACCTTGAGGCGCCTCAAACAACCATCTGAGGCGCCTCAAAGCCTGCATCCAAGGCGCCTCAACCTTACTTTGAGGCACCTCAAAGCTTGCTTCGCAGCTAGCTTATCCTTTGCACCCGAGGCGCCTCCAAGCTCCATGGAGGTGCCTCGGACACTATTCATCCGAGGCTTAAGGTTGCTCTTTTGTACCTGCAAGATACGTTAGTTCCAAAAATACCCTGCAACACAAAGTTAGCATATAATATCATAAGTATGATAAATTAAGTAATTGACAGTCACCGGACTGCCCGGTTCTGACTTTGGATTTCCACCCGGAAACCCTAGGTCGAACCGACGCCTACTGTTTCCTCTTTCGGGGAACGCGTTCTCACCTATTCTACTCAGGAGAGTTTACCTTTACTCAGCATCCGGTCCGGTGCTTCCGGTCTTCATGATGGACGTTCGGTCCACGACCTGTCCAGACTTCTACCTAGTTCGCGACATCAGGATTTCAACCTAGGGTTACCGCCCCCTAGGATTTTTGTCTGAAGCTCCGACCCGCCAAGACTTTCCGCATAGAATTACCACCCCCTATGACCTTGGGTTACCACCCCCTAGGGTTTTCCACTTGCCTAACCGCAGCTAGGACTTTCCTGAAACACTTAATCATACACATTAGATGACAATTAAACTTAACTTTGAATCCCTTTGCCATTATCAAAACTTGAGTTCGATCGTCGGATGCTTCCCGCACCAACAATCTCTCCCTTTTTGATTATGACAATCGAAATTCAAAGTTAAGTAAAAAAAAGCAATAAGGATAAGCATAAATGAGCATAAGTATAACTGAAATATAAGCACATTAAAGCTCCCCCTTAATAGAAGCTCCCCCTTAGAGAAAATTCCTTTTTATTTTGACTTTTATTTAATTTCCTTTGAATTTCCTCATACTCTCCTCCTTTGCGAAATATCAAAATAATTAAGAAAAAAAATGAGTGTAGAAGTAAACCCTTAGCTATTTAAGTTAATATTCTTTCAAATCTATGAAAGAGAGTTTTCAAATATTCTCCAAATGTCTTTAACATATTTTTCAAAGGATTTATAAAACCTATTTTTAAAGGATTTTTAAATAAATTTTTCAAATAATTTTTAAATAAGCCTTTTAAATAGTTTTCCAATAAGTTTTTCAAAGGATTTCAAATAATTTTTCAAAGGATTTTTAATTAAAATTTTCAAATAATTTTGAAATTAAGTTTTAAAAGTTTTTTAAAATGATTTTTAAAATGAGTTTTTAAAAGGATTTTTAAAATGAGTTTTTAAAAGAGTTTTAAAAGGATTTTTAAAAGATTTTTCAAATAATTTTTAAACTAAGTTTAAAAGATTTTTAAAATGAGTTTTAAAAGATTTTTTAAATAATTTTGAAATTAAATTAAGTTTAAAAGATTTTTAAAATGATTTTTAAAATGAGTTTTTAAAAGGATTTTTAAAAGATTTTAAAAATGAGTTTTTAAAAGAGTTTTAAAAGGATTTTTAAAAGATTTTTCAAATAATTTTGAAATTAAGTTTAAAAGATTTTTAAAATGAGTTTTAAAAATATTTTTAAAATGATTTTTAAAAGATTTTTCAAATAATTTTTAAATTAAGTTTAAAAGATTTTTAAAATGATTTTAAAAAGATTTTTAAAATAAATATTTTAAAAGATTATTAAAAGGATTTTTAAAAGATTTTTCAAATAATTTTTAAATTAAGTTTAAAATATTTTTAAAATGATTTTTAAAAGATTTTTCAAATAATTTTGAAATTAAGTTTAAAATGATTTTTAAAATATTTTTAAAATAAGTTTTTAAAAATATTTTTAAAATAAGTTTTTTAAAAGGATTTTTAAAAGATTTTTCAAATAATTTTTAAATTAAGTTTAAAAGATTTTTAAAAGATTTTTAAAATGAGTTTTAAAAGATTTTTCAAATAATTTTGAAATTAAGTTTAAAAGATTTTTAAAATGATTTTTAAATCATTTTAAAAAGATTTTTAAAATAAGTTTTTAAAAATATTTTTAAAAGGATTTTTAAAATAATTTTTAAATTAAGTTTAAAAGATTTTTAAAATGATTTTTAAAATGAGTTTTAAAAGATTTTTCAAATAATTTTGTAATTAAGTTTAAAAGATTTTTATAATGAGTTTTAAAAGATTTTTCAAATAATTTTGAAATTAAGTTTAAAAGATTTTTAAAATGATTTTTAAAAGATTTTTAAAATATTTTTAAAATGAGTTTTTAAAATATTTTTAAAAGATTAATTTTTTAAAGATTTTTAAATGGATTTTTAAAAGATTTTTAAAATTTTTTTAAAATGTGTTTTTTAAAAAGTTTTTTAAAATTTTTTTAAAATGTGTTTTTTAAAAGGATTTTTTAAAAAAATTTCTAATAATTTTGAAATTAAATTTTAAAAGATTTTAAATTATTGACTTATTGGAATTAATTAGGTTTAGTTGATTTTGACTAAGTTCAACCTAGATCCATCTCACCCGATTCTAAGTTATTAATCAGGTAATCTTAAGTAATTTTGTGAGATGATTATCTTAATTTAGGTTATTTCTAAGGATTAATTTACATTTGAGTTAAAATTAGGTTTTTCAATTAGTCAATTAAATATGTCTTTCCATGATTGATTCTCAGGTCAGGGCGAGACTCTAGGCCTTCTTGAGTATGAGATCATCCACCCTTTCCTAGACAGAACCGCTCAAAGAAATATATATTTAATTTTCTTTTTGAAACTCCTAGATTTAACTAGCAAGTGTAAATTATGCCTAGATCCTTAAGCTATTCTAGTCTAAGCATGTATATTGCAAGGAAAATAAATAAACAAGCATCAATCAATTTTATCTATTTGTTGAGATAATTTTTCTATTAGCTCCCCCTGGATCATAGCCTCGATATGGTCTATCAAGGAAATGGATCTGATCCTTGGGGACCCAATAGTGACCACGTCCAACTTAATTAACCAAGTTTGACTTGGGGACTCATGCTTGAATTATGTTTCTATTATTTCTATTTACTAGAAATAGATATGATTTATACTTACTTTTGGTTTTGAATCCAAGTCCAGACTTGTTGTAAACGACTCGCTATTTTCCAAGAATCAGATCTAGATTCTTGGAACCCATGGTGAACCGTTCCAACGTGCCCTTGAGTTCTTTAATTTGAGTTTTCAAATTGGAAATTTCTTCCTCAAGTTGTTGGATTTGAGTTGAACTTCCAATTTGAACTTGCTTAGTTAAAGAACTCGAGTCAGTCGCTTCCTTAAGGGTTGTTACCTCCTTTTGGCGTGACTTGACCCGGATGTTAGATTTTGCCAATTTTTTTAACAAGTAAGATACTAATTCTTGCAATTCATCTAAATGAGTTTCGGCGAGTAGGGCATTTACAGTGAGGTTCGGTCATTCGGAAATGGATGCGGATTCGTGGCTTCGCTCGGACTCGGTGTCTGACTCACTCTCGGTTTCATCAAGGTTTACTTGTACTGGTAACGCGAGGAAGCTTGTCGGTTCTTCTTCGTTGCACCCGGATTCATCTGATGACTCGGACCAAGTTGCCTACAATGCCTTCTTCCTTCGTTGCTTTCGATTTGGACGGTCCGGCTTGTAGTGCCCCTTCTGGTTACAGCCGTAGCAAGTGACTCTAGTCTTGTCCTTTGTGTTCGTTTGAGTCACCTTTTTCGACTTGCATATCTTCCATACGAGCTTTATCAGTTTGGAAGTAACTTCGTCTTCGTCCTTTGTGTCTGATTCGTCTTTGGACTCGGGTTTGGTTTTGCGCCTTGATGTCGGTTCACGCGTTCTGCTAGTACCTGTAACAAAAGCTATACCCTTTTCGACTGGGTGTGCATTAATCTGCTCATGCAACTCAAATTTAGAAAACATTTCGTCTAATTTAATAGAGGAAAGATCCTTGGAAACCTTGTAAGCATCTACCATGGATGCCCATAAGGTATTCCTTGGAAAGACGTTTAAGGCATACCTTATGACGTCCCTGTTCTCCACCCTTTGACAGATCGCATGAAGCTCGTTGAGTAGGTCCTGGATGCGTGCATGGAGCTGGTTGGCCATCTCACCTTCCTGCATTTTAATATTGTATAATTTATTGAAAATTAAGTCGCGCTTACTTACTTTAGCATCAGAGGTGCCCTCGTGCAACTCGATTAGTTTGTTCCACAGCTCTTTTGCACTTGAGAATGGTCCGACTCTGTACAGTTCTTCTTTTGTCAACCCACATTGTAGCATGTAGGTTGCTTTGGCATCAGCTTCAACCTTCTTTTTTATGCTGGTGTCCTAGTTGGTGCATGAAACTAATTCTCTAGTGCTGTTATGTAGAAGCTTGAGATCGGTCTGGATAATGATCCACATCTCGACTTGCGTCTTAAGGTGGTATTCCATCCGGTTCTTCCAATAACGAAAATTATCTCCGGTAAAAAGTGGGGGTCGGACTGTGCTAAAGCCTTCTTGGAGGGCCATTTAAAACTTGTACAAAAAGACAGAAAAAGAATGTCCCAGGATTTGATCCTGGATTAGTAGTGTGGTTTGAAAAATAAAAAAATGAACTCGAGTGGCGTTGCATCAACTTTGAGCAAAGAATTCGATTACGAAAAACTTCATCGGAATACGGCAAGAATACTGATTCCGATCGACTCCGAAAATCTAAAAAATACCACGAAAAAATTTTGTTTGACTGGTGGTTGCACCAAATCGAAGTGACCCCGCTCTGATATCAATTGTTGGATCGAGAAGCGCTAGAGGGGGGGTGAATAGCGCTCGTGGCTATTTCGTTCGATTTAAAACGTATCGAGTAAAACGCAGCGGAAATTAATAAAAGAAACACACGCTAACACATGTTATTTACTTGGTTCGGAGCCTGTGGCGACTCCTATTCCAAGGCCCAAGTTCGTTGAACTTTTACTGCGGGCAACAACTATAATATCGTAAAATTATTACAAGTTAAATACACACAGTATAAGAGTTATACCAACGACAATGGGAAAAAGAAATTTGGAAGCTCCGGGTCGTCGACGTCAAGTTATAGCTTCGTCGGACTGTCTTGTTAGCAGCTTATCAGAGAAAGGTTGCTTGTTTGTTGATCATCTAAGCTGCTGCTTCGAGTCTTCTTTTATAGCATACTGGAGGCGCCTCAAACATGAATCTTTATCCCGTTTTCGCAGCTGAGATGAGCTTCGAATCGCTGACTTTTATCCACCTTGAGGCGCCTCAAACAACCATCTGAGGCGCCTCAAAGCCTGCATCCAAGGCGCCTCAGCCTTACTTTGAGGCGCCTCAAAACTTGCTTCGCAGCCAGCTTATCCTTTGCACCCGAGGCACCTCCAAGCTCTATGGAGGCGCCTTGGACACTATTCATCCGAGGCTTAAGGTGCTCCTTTGTACCTGCAAGATACGTTAGTTCCAAAAATACCCTGTAACACAAAGTTAGCACATAAGATCATAAGTATGATAAATTAAGTAATTGACAGTCATCGGACTGTCCGGTTCTGACTTCGGATTTCCACCCGGAAACCCTAGGTCGAACCGACGCCTACTGTTCCCTCTTCCGGGGAACGCGTCCTCACCTACTCTACTCAGGAGAGTTTACCTTTGCTCAGCATCCGGTTCGGTGCTTCCGGTCTTCAGGACGCCCACGACCCGTCCAGACTTCTACACGATTCGCGACACCAGGATTTCAACCTAGGGTTACCGCCCCCTAGGATTTTTGCCCGAAGCTCCGACCCGCCAAGACTTTCCGCATAGGGTTACCACCCCCTAGGGTTTTTCACTTGCCTAACCGCAGTTAGGACTTTCCTGAAACACTTAATCATACACATTAGATAATAATTAAACTTAACTTTGAATCCCTTTTCCATTATCAAAACTTAAGTTCGATCGTCGGATGCTTCCCGCACCAACAGGCTGCGGGTTAGAAAACTCCACCTACTAGTCGATTGCCAAAATAATCAGTCAACTGTCCTCTTTGGAGATTCAATCATTACATCCCAACGACTCGATACCAGTCGACTGGTAAAAGTATCAGTTGACTGCTCCACACTGGTCAAGCGAACAGAATCATTCTGTTCACTCCCAGTCGACTACACCAGTCGACTGATGAAACCACCAGTCGACTGATACCCGAATACAATCTCTCAGCCCTCAGACCCTCACCCTTACGACTCACTTGACTCTTCGTTGCAGCTTTGACCTCTTGCTTTCAAGCCTACTTTCTTTGGCTCTCATCCCTCGAATGCATTCAAGCCCGTGGCTTGTCCCCAATGTCATCATTCGCGTATGCCTCGAAGTCGCTTCCCTCGGTTCTTGTCCTTGCTGCCTTGTCCACGGTCCCTCGGATGCTCCATCCTTCACCGGACCCGAAGCCATCAACCTAAGTCATATGTGTATCCTGCAAACCTGCACAACTCAAATACACATATCAAATACAAGGGTGAACCTAACTTAAACTCTTTACCCAAATACTAAAAGACATAGTCGCACGGACCATTGGGATTGCTCCAACAATCTCCCCTTTTTTGATGTTTGGCAATACGTTGAAGTTAGGAAAAATAAATATCAAATAAACATGCTACAAACAATAGACTTACGTTGCCAAGGCTACACACTTGGACGTACACCGCCGAATGGACTTACGTTGCCAAGGCTACACACTTGAACTTACACCGCTGAATGGATTTACGATGCCAAGGCTACACACTTGGACTTACACCGCCGAATCAAAATGTAAACATGCATTGGAACCTATCATAAGGCTCCACCTACACCTAAGTTCCCCAATGAGTTAGGATTTTCTCACATTTTCACACATGGATATTTAAGAACTTATTACAAGGCTCCCCTTACGCAAAGGTACTAAGGTTTTTGGATGTTAGGCATTGGAATATTAAAGTTTTTATATACATATAATCAATTTAATAAAATTATTATTTTTATTTAATAAAAAACAGTTTAGTTGATTTGTAAAATTCATAATAAAAATCAAACCGATTTAATTAAAATAATTAATATATTTTTTTGAAAAAAATAAACTTTCGAATAAATAAATTGGACTAAAATTTTAAATTAAAGTAGATTGAATCAAAAAGTTAATCAATGGTACATACATGTAAACAAAATATATCAATTTGACTTTTGTTATAAATGGAAAAAGAAATATGGAAAATCTCGTGTCAATCAAAAATAATTAATTTTCATCCTTAATTGATTGCTATTGCAATCAATCAATATATATGATTGGTAACGAGATTGTTATAGAAACGGGACTATATATCATTAGTCCTCATCTTTGATATAGTTCTTAATTTAATTGTGTTGCTGTTCTTATTTTTCTCTTTTCAGATTAGAAGATATGATGCCAATTAAGAATAGGAAGACGAGCTTAGGCCGACAAAAGATCGAGATTAAGCGGATCGAGAGAGAGGAGGCACGTCAAGTGTGCTTCTCCAAGCGCCGGGCCGGACTCTTCAAAAAGGCCAACGAGCTCTCCGTCCTCTGTGGGGCTAACCTTGCCGTCGTTGTCTTCTCCCCCGCCGGCAAACCCTTCTCCTTTGGCCACCCCTCGGTCGACTCTGTGCTTGACCGCTTCGTCTCCCCGTCGGCTGACCCTACTCCTCCTCCTCCTCCCTCGTTCCACGACGCCCGAGCGATGACCGCCGCCACCTCGATAGTCCCCGAGCTCGACCGACAGTACGCGGAGCTGGCCGAGCGGTTGGAGGGAGAGCGGCGGAGGAAGGAGGCGCTGGAGGCCGCGCTTCGAGCGCAAAGGGGTGACTTCGCCAGGCTCATGCAGTCCAGTGTGGAGGAGCTGGGTGTGGCGGAGTTGGAGAGACTGCAGGCCGCGCTAGATAGGCTGCGCTGGGACGCAGCGAGGAGGGTGGACCAGCTATTGATCGAGGCGCAGACCAGGAGCCTAATTTTGGCCGGCGATGTTGGCAGTGTCAGCGGCGGAGCATATCTTGGAGGAGGATTCATTGCTGCTGCGGCGCCGCCACCTCAGGGGGGCAATAATATTGATATGCCGGTGATTCCTGCGCCGGGTCAGGCTCCGGCTGACTTTGATTATGGCTACGGGATCTTCTAGTTATTTAATTAACCATAGTTAATTAATAGCATCTTTAGTGCTTATTAATAATAATTGAGTGGTTTAATTAATTAGACCAAACTGCTAGTTAATGCTAATTTCAATAAAAACCAATCAGGTTGTAGCTCATTTATTGAGTAATAAATTTTTATCAAAATTCATGCTCACGTCTTACAAATTTGATTTTGACGAATTTGGCTCATACTATTACTTTTTTTTTTTTTAAATTTTGTTTAATAATTTTAATGATTCATAAATCAGCTTATTGTGTATTTTTTTAAAAAAATATTGATCCTGTCTGGAAGCTGAGAAGACGAACTTGCCGGTATGACGTGTCTGGAGGGTTGACCGCATCCTCTTGATCCGGTGGTGAGCTGTCCTCTACGTTGACCAGATCGTCAGAAGTCCTCCTCCGGTCAACTGTACCTGTATCCAGCGACCGGGTTTACCCGGTCTCTGGTACCTCGGTGCTCGAGGCGAATCCCACAGACGTATAAGTAACCGCATAATAGTATAGTAATAAAATGAACAGATACCGAGTACGAGAACTTACCCTGGCCCAGGGGGGCGCCCTCGGATGGATGGATGAACTGATTGGGATACTGACCGAGTCGCCACGGCTTTGAATAGTAGATATATGTCCGCCCAGTGAGTAGTTGGCTCCAGTGGCTTGGAGCCTGACGCGATATGGATCCGTAGGATGACGCACTGTCCGACTACAATCTCGGCTCGCAGGCCGGCATACAGACATAGTACGATACCTGAACAGCGGCTGCTCGGAGGGTGGCGGCGAACTACCGCACGGATGATGGCGGTGGACTGCTGCCAGGAGGCAGTACTCGCTGTAGTTGTCGGCAACGGCCACTAGAAGTGCCGGCAGCGGTGGAGGAGGTGTCTGGGACTACTGGAGACGCCGACGGTGTCTATGATAGTCGCCGGAAGTAGTAGTGACGGCGGGGGAAGCCGGCTGCAACTGGAGGAGGCGATGCTAGCCGGCAGCAGCAGCACCCGTCGCTGGGGGTGGAGGCATGGAGAACTCACTGTGATGCTTGTCGGCGGAACGCTGCTTGCGCGAATAAAAGAAGAGGAGATGGCGGCCCGCGACCGGTTCCGGCGAAGAAGGAACAGACGATGCTGTCGGTTAGGGCGCGGTGGCATGGAGCCACGGCTCGGTGGCGGCGGAGACGCGAGATGCGCCGGCAACAACGGCGAGAGGCCACGATGTCGAGAGAGAAGGGAGGAGGTGGCTCGAAGATGATCGTCGCCGGCGGCCTCCTCCGACGTCGTTGAAGATGGATCAAGAAGAAGCTCTTTTTTCTCCTTTATGTGGCGGCGGCAGAACCACCAAAAACCCCTTCTCCTCTGTAGCTGGCGGCGGATCCCCCCCCCTCTCCCTTTTTCCTTCCCGTGCTTGCCTTAATCACCAAAAGAAAACCCTAAATGTCCAATTACAAAAATGTCCTTCTTCTTTCTCTTAATTGCCTTTGACCCTCTCACATATCCGGATCACAAGCCTCCCCTTCAAGTCTAGTCGAAGGAGGCGCGAGTCCGACTGACTAGACAGTACATCACAATGGCTGACTCACTCTCGATAACCGTATCAAATCACCAAACCCCTAGCGTAATGTCATGCGCGTGTTCGCATGAGAAGACAACGATGCTAAGCGGACCAAGTCGAGCGTGCGACCTAGCTCAAGAGTGTGGCCGGACGGACGGTCAAGCGATACCGATCGGATGACTGCGAGAGTGCTGACCGAGCAGCCCACATAATGCTGAACGAGCGATCGTGAAATGTCGGCCTGGCAATCGAGTAGTACTAAATGGAATGATGCTGAGTGGCTGCATCACTCGTGAGTCGATCGTAAGTGTAGCCTGTGAATCGAAGGCGCATGGAGGCGAAAGTCACGAGCCAAACGGGTGCATAGCCTATATTCTGGTTTGAAACCAGTAGAGATACTCTTTGTTCGCGACCATCGGAGATAGCTCGGCCCCGGTCGGGGGAGATAAGAGGTACGATATGCTGATAAGCTGGCTCGAGGCCAGTGATAATCGCTCGACCCCGAACGGGGGAGATAGAATATCTGAAGCTGGTCCTCGACCCCGAACGGGGGAGATGAAATAACTGATGCGCTCAATCCCGAACGAGAGAGATAGAATATCTGAAGCTGGTCCTCGACCCCGAACGGGGGAGATGAAATAACTGATGCGCTCAACCCCGAACGGGGGAGATAGAATATCTGAAGCTGGTCCTCGACCCCGAATGGGGGAGATGAAATAACTGATGCGCTCAACCCCGAACGGGGGAGATAGAATATCTGATAAACTAGTTCATGTAGCGGTCTTTGAGCCAGGGTTTTATAGTCTCCGGTTCGACTCTACGGTTTAACGTCTGGGCTAGACGGTCTTCAAGCCGGGGTTTTTATAGTCGCCGGTTCGACTCTACGGTTTAACGTCTGGGCTAGACGGTCTTCAAGCCGGGATTTTTATAGTCGCCGGTTCGACTCTACGGTTTAACGTCTGGGCTAGACGGTCTTCAAGCCGGGGTTTTTATAGTCGCCGGTTCGACTCTACGGTTTAACGTCTGGGCTAGACGGTCTTCAAGCCGGGGTTTTTATAGTCGCCGGTTCGACTCTACGGTTTAACGTTTGGGCTAGACGGCCCTGAGGGCTAATTCAAACCCGCCCGATCGGCTCGGGGGTCTTCACCATTGAGCCCGTGGCAGCCACGGGCTCGTATATAATCCTCCCGGCCGATCGGCTCGGGGGTCTTCACCATTGAGCCCGTGGCAGCCACGGGCTCGTATATAATCCTCCCGGCCAATCGGCTCGGGGGTCTTCTCCATCGAGCTTGTGGCTCGTATATAATCCTCCCGGCCGATCGGCTCGGGGGTCTTCACCATTGAGTCCGTGGCAGCCACGGGCTCGTATATAATCCTCCCGGCCGATCGGCTCGGGGTCTTCACCATTGAGCCCGTGGCAGCCACGGGCTCGTATATAATCCTCCCGACCGATCGGCTCGGGGGTCTTCTCCATCGAGCCTGTGGCTCGTATATAATCCGCCAGGCCGATCGGCTCGGGGGTCTTCGCCATCGAGCGTGTGCTCGTATATAATCCGCTCGGCCGATCGGCTCGGGGGTCTTCTCCATCGAGCCCGTGGCAGCCACGGGCTCGTATATAATCCTCCCGGTCGATCGGCTCGAGGGTCTTCTCCATCGAGCCTGTGGCTCGTATATAATCCGCCCGGCCGATCGGCTCGGGGGTCTTCGTCCTCGTGGGACTAATACAGATCATATAACTAACCGAGAACAGATAACGGAAAAACTGACCTAGGTCATGAGAATGACAGAACTCTCCAGCGTCGTCTATCTTCACGTTCCAGATCAGGCGCATTCCCACATACGGAGCCAAATTGATCCTATCTGGAAGCTGAGAAGACGAACCTGCCGGTATGACGTGTCTGGAGGGTTGACCGCATCCTCTTGACCCGGTGGTGAGCTGTCCTCTACGTTGACCAGATCGTCAGAAGTCCTCCTCCGGTCAACTGTACCTGTATCCAGCGACCGGGTTCCCCCGGTCTCTGGTACCTCGGTGCTCGAGGCGAATCCCACAGACGTATAAGTAACCGCATAATAGTATAGCAATAAAATGAACAGATACCGAGTACGAGAACTTACCCTGGCCCAGGGGGGCGCCCTCGGATGGATGGATGAACTGATTGGGATACTGACCGAGTCGCCACGGCTCTGAATAGTAGATATATGTCCGCCCAGTGAGCAGTTGGCTCCAGTGGCTTGGAGCCTGACGCGATATGGATCCGTAGGATGACGCACTGTCCGACTACAATCTCGGCTCGCAGGCCGGAATACAACAGCGGCACGAAGGCCGAATACACTCTCGGCTCGCAGGCCGGCATACAAACATAGTACGATACTTGAATGGCGGCTGCTCGGAGGGTGGCGACGAACTACCGCACGGGTGATGGCGGTGGACTGCTGCCAGGAGGCAGTACCCGCTGTAGTTGTCGGCAACGGCCACTAGAAGTGCCGACAGCGGTGGAGGAGGTGTCTGGGACTACTGGAGACGCCGACGGTGTCTATGATAGTCGCCGGAAGTAGTAGTGACGGCGGGGGAAGCCGGCTGCAACTGGAGGAGGCGGTGCTAGCCGGCAACAGCGGCACCCGTCGCTGGGGGTGGAGGCATGGAGAACTCACTGTGATGCTTGTCGGCGGAACGCTGCTTGCGCGAAGAAAAGAAGAGGAGATGGCGGCCTGCGACCAGTTCCGGCGAAGAAGGAACAGACGATGCTGTCGGTTAGGGCGCGGTGGCATGGAGTCACGGCTCGGTGGCGGCGGAGACGCGAGATGCGCCGACAACAACGGCGAGAGGCCACGATGTCGAGAGAGAAGGGAGGAGGTGGCTCGAAGATGATCGTCGCCGGCGGCCTCCTCCGACGTCGTTGAAGATGGATCAAGAAGGAGCTCTTTTTTCTCCTTTATGTGGCGGCGGCGGCAGAACCACCAAAAACCCCTTCTCCTCTCTAGTTGGCGGCGGATCCCCCCCCCCCCTCTTTTTCTTCCCGTGCTTGCCTTAATCACCAAAAGAAAACCCTAAATGTCTAATTACAAAAATGCCCTTCTTCTTTCTCTTAATTGCCTTTGACCCTCTCACATATCCAGATCAAATATACTTCTTAAAAAAGTAATGATTTTTTCTTCTAAAATATCAGTTGATTACTGTCTAAATATTTAAATTACTATTAT
The DNA here is from genome assembly GCF_018446385.1 of Zingiber officinale. Lineage (NCBI taxonomy): Eukaryota > Viridiplantae > Streptophyta > Magnoliopsida > Zingiberales > Zingiberaceae > Zingiber > Zingiber officinale. Next base: position 141,531,500 of record NC_055994.1, read on the forward strand.
TTTTTTTTCTAAATTATCGTTTAAATTACTCAATTATTAATGAAGAAAAAATATTTTGATAATAAAATAATTTTAAACACATTTTGACATTAATGGAACTTGGGCAGTAATTTTTTTAAAAAATAAATATTCAAGTATATTTTAAAATTTTATAGACTTTATATTTATTTATCTATTTATGTTAATCATAATATTATTAGTTTTCTTTTGATACTAAATTAAATCAAATTCCAACCTAATCAACTTTTATCATCATTAGTATTATATATTAATTTAGTTATTCATATTTAATATTATCCCCATTAATAAAAAATTTCTCCTCAAATTTACCACTTAAGGTTTAATATTAAAGATATCGAATTCACATGTTATCCTTTCGTTCCTATATAGCGTGTTCATCAAATGGTACTATCACTTCGAGATAGTCTCGTTCTCAACTTTTCACATTTAAAATTAACTTATTTCATGCCATCCTTTCACTTCCTAAGCAGTTTCCTTGTTACTTGTATCTTAGATATATTAAGTTTATCGACTCACTTTCTATCATTTTTATCGCTTGTTTGTATCTTCTTTTGTGATTTTACTATCTCTGATGCTCCCTGTTCTTTTCAGTTCCTTGGATGTCTCATACTATCTTTTATCATACTCAACCGGATCTTAATATCATTGAGTGTCTGTATATTGAGGGTTCATTATGCTTTCACGGTATCAATATTATTATATATAGTAAGTCGATCTTGGGGTTTTGTGTTTTCTTTAGGAGGTAAAGTCATAACAATGGAGGAGTGATAAGCATAGATGCTTTTCGGACTCCACCATGGAAGCTGAATATGTGGCAGCCTCTGAGGCAACCATAGATGTTGTATGACTCAAAAACTTCATGATGAATTTAGATGTGATTCCTGGTTTATCCAAAAATTATTACAGTGTATTGTGATAATAAGTGGTGCAGTAGCAAACTCGAAGGAACCACGAGCTCATAAGGCAAGTAAACACATATAGCGTAAGTACCACCCAATACGAGACATCGTATAACGAAGAGAAGTTGTTGCCGCCTAAATTGCATCAGATGATAACCTGGGAGATCTTTTCACTAAGGCCCTTAAGACAAGAGCTTTTGATGGGCATGATGAAGGAATGAGAATCAGATGCATGGCAGCATAGTCTTTTAGTATAAGTGGGAGATTGTTAGAGTGTATACTAAAAGTCTAGCTTTTTGTAAATATTTATTTTGAAATAAAGAATCACATTGGTCAAATGTCTACATTTATATGCTAAGTGTAGTTGTTCAATTAATTTATATTGTAGATAACATGGTGTGTGGTGTCACACACAGAAGATCATGTTATTAGTTCCTTATAAATTATAAATAGTAGCTCACGACTAAGATGGATAGGAACAAACCATTGGAATAGTCGTAGTATAATTTGGTATTAGTTTATCTTGACTATAAAATTACACTAGTACACTCTGAGTATATTGAGCAGAACCATTTGAGGTAGTTTCTTTTTTATACTGACTCTTTAAAAGAACAATACCTCTGTTATTATGGAAGTATGCACTCTTAATCATGATATAATAAGAAGCACATATACTTAATATTTATTTCTTTAATTTATCAAAGGGTGTGATTTAGTTCGTTAAATCAATAGGCCTGATAAGTTGAGAAATGATATTATTTATATGGTGTGTTGTTGATTATAGAATGAAACTGTATCCTAGTAATCTAAGTTGATGATGTCCCCTTGAGGAGCTCATAAGGATTGTCATGTAAACCCTGCAGGCAGACTTAGTCCGGCATAATAATGAAGTTGAGTGGTACTACTCTTGGAGCTAAATATTAATTAAGTGAGTTGTCAGTAACTCATTTAATTAGTGGACATTCTATATCTTAAACACAGGAAGACTAACCCACTCATGATAAGAAGGATCCCATATAGTAATATGTGATTGGTGCGGTAGTTCAATAATAACTCTTTAGTGGTATGAGTTATCATTGATGAACTCGAGTTGGGTGTTCAGGACGAATACGGAAAGCTCAAGTTCATTAGGAGACCAAAACCAATTCCTCTTCTCGGTCTCGGTCGTAGCCTCTTATTTATAAAGTCTTATACCTACCTAAACCAACTTCCTACCCACCTTAAGGTGGCCGGCCAAGCCTAGCTTGGAGCCCAAGCTAGGGCCGGCCAAACCAAGGAGAGATGGGTTCAAGTAGGTGGCCGACCCTAGCTTGGAGCCCAAGTAGGTGGCCGACGACAATAAAAATAAAAGGGATTTTAATTTTAAAATCTTTCCTTATGTGGAAGTCATGATTTAAAAGAGAATTTTAAAATTAAATTTTTCCTTTTATAGTTTCGACAAAGGATTAAGAGAAAGGTTTGATATCTTTCCTTATTTGTAGTTAAAAGGAAGATTTTAATTTTGGAGAAAACTTTCCTTTTTGTAATCATCCATGATCCGGTTGTAAGAACAGGCCCCCCCCGGTCCGGTGGAGTCAACGCCACGTGGAAGTCAAAGTGGCAGGTGGCCGGCCGGAGAGGGATGGGTTCGACCGGCCGTGTAACGCCCAAAAATTCTCAAAACTATATTAGAAATATTCTATAATTATTCTGAAATTTTTAGATATTTTTCCGGAATTTTTAGGGTAGCGGAAGTAACAAAAATAATTAGAAAAGCAAAATAGCTTAAGCGGGAATCGAACCCGGGACCTCTCGGGTCCGCTAAACCTTTAGACCGCTTAAGAAACCAGTTGAACCCAGCAGGGCCGTGCTGAAAGAAAGGAGAATCAATTATATTTATATTTAAGTTGGGCCGAGTTACCCACTTAATATAAATAGAAAATTTAAGTGGGGTTTGGTTTATTTTTCCTTGGTTCGGGAATTCTCCACCGAGACCTCACCTTACACGCCCCCCCCCCCCTCTCCTTCTCCTTCTTCCTCTCGGCGCCAACCCTAGGGTTCTCTCCCTAGGGCCCTAAGAGCACCTTCCGGCAGCGATTCCAGCACAAGAACGTTCCCCTCCGCGAGAGGAACGTGTTGGCGCAAGAAGACTATCGAAAGGATCGTCTTCTCCGGAAATCTAGCGAATAGAGTTGTAAGGAAATTAGCGTACGAGGTAAGAAACCCCTCACCTGCAGTATAAGTATCTTCCGTGTGGATTTTATGTTTTAGGTTAGCAGTATATAGACTTTCGACACAAGGGATGTGAATTAGCGCACACCAAGTGTTCGATTAAATTGTTTATCGCAGTAAAATGCAACTTAGGCATTTAGTAGCTTAGATAAATGCAATAGAAGCATTTTTACAGATTATTTAGTCTTGCTTCAGCTTTTACAGGACTAGATGTCCAATGGGTGGGCTCCCATAGTCGCCTCTAGGTTCAGATAACCTAGCTCTAGGTTCAGATAACCTAGAAAGAGCAAGACAAGCAATAATTAAGTTATATTCAGTATTTTACTTTTCAGTGGCACTGTACGGGATTAGATATCCATTGGGCTGGGCTCCCATAGTCGGTCCTTAGGTTTAGATAACCTAGTAAACCCTACTAAATTCGGGACTTGCAAACCCGGGTCTAGTTAGGGGCGCGCGCATAGCACGTACAGTTGTCGGGCCCAAACAGTAGCATGTATACGTATTTTCATCTATTATGTATGTAGTTTTAAACTCTCACAAAACAGTGAGGTGAGATCAGTATAGCTTTAGCAAGTGCTAGAATTAGCTCAGTTTATGCTTCAGTTCAGCTCATTTTTATGGTTAGGTATAACACTATGCTCAGCTTTTGGTTATACATGCTTTAGATGATAGTATGTTATGTTTAGCTTTTGATTTCCGTGTACTGTTTGATAGCATGCCATGTTTTAGTTTAATCAGTACATATTTCAGATAACATGTTTTAAAAGTATAAATGCATCGTATGCATGTTTTTGTGAGGTAGATGGTTTCTTACTAAGCGAAAGCTTATAGATACTTCTTTTCCTTATACTGCAGATAAAGGTAAAGGAAAGATGGACTAGCGGAGGCTGGAGGTCAATGCAATGATGAAGATGTGTGTGGAAGGAACCTGGAGTAGAGATCTTGGAAAAACTAGCAAACTAATACTTTGGATTTATATCATGTTAATTTCCGCATTTTTTTAGTTGTTTTGATGCATGAATTAGGAAAGACCTGTTTAGATTGTTAGTAATCATGCTTAGAATGTCATTTAAATGTTGTTAGAATGTTTGGTATTGGGTTTAGAATTATTGTAGGTGATTTTGGCACGAACAAGTGCTGAAATCAGACCTTTGGTCGAAATCAGAAACTCGGATCGATCAGCTGATCGATTCGAGGGTCTCCAATTGATCAACTGATCGACTGGGCGATTCGGCTCGCGAACAGTAGGCGTCTGGATCGATCAGCCGATCGATCCAGCCAATTTCCGTCGCGAACAGAAGGCCCTGGGATCGATCATTGGATCGATTGACCAGCCTGGATCGATCAGTCGATCAATCCAGATTATTGCCCGAGCACAGTAGCGTGCTGGATCGATCACTGGATCGATCCAACCTATGTCCCGCATACAGTAGCCGGCTGGATCGATCACTGGATTGATCCGACTATTCCAATCGATCCGTGGATCGATTGGGAGGTCTGGTATCAGCGGGGAAGTGTCTAAGTTCAGTTCCTTGGCCATGGGGAAGGTAAAACATGTTATGAGTAGTCAGTTTACCTCCCTTAGCATGTATAGAACCAAGAAATGTCAGTAGTTTAGTAAAATTTAATTAGTACAGCTTCCGCATTTAGATTTAGTAATGGTCAGGGAATAGTTTAGCACAGCATAATGTGACGATCGGCCTTACAGCCTAGTAGTAGAAGGCGGGTTGTTACAGGCCGGGCGGCAGCCGATGTCTAGTTGATGGTTAAAGGCGCCCTGTCGGAAGTCAGGGTTCCGGCGCTCAGCGGACAAGATCACAGGGCCGATCGGACTGCACGCTCGGCCAAAGCCGTCAGGTAGCATACTGCTAATAGTCTCCACAGAGCATGTAGATTCCAAGTAAACCACCGTATACGTCCGGCCAGATGTTGCGGAAGCTGGCCGGCCGGACGCTCTCCAGGGAGTAAAGGCAAAAGGACAAATGACAAATGACATCTTTTTCTGACAGCGGGTATGTTCCACATGTAGGCCATACTCCAAATCTTATGACAGGGGGGTTCCGCTGTCCCGTCGAGGACATGCTTGGACTGTAGCAGTATGGGTCAGGTAAGCTCACTGACAAGCCCTTACTAGGGTATGAGTCGCGGACACGTGTACACCTCGGTATGTGTACACTCGCTTCTCCGCTGCCCTATATAAAGGCCCTCATCCTTCGCCGGAGGTACGCGTTCTGATATTTCGAGAGCCACTTTTTCATTGCTTGCTTACCTGACTTGAGCGTCGGAGGGTCGTCGCCGGGAACCCCTTCCCGACCCGACTTTGGTGCAGGCTCGCCGGCGATTTGTGCGACTAGACGGAGGCCTACGTCATCGACTAGGAGAGCGCCACGTGCCCATTGTCCGTTGGTTCAGCGATTCGGACAGGATCAATTTGGCGCCGTCTGTGGGAACGCTCCTGCATCCGAGCGGAAGACCGTCGAGCTCCGACGTTAAATATCGAGAGACGAGCCGGCGTCTATAAACCTTCCGAGCGGAAGACCGTCGAGCTCCGACGTTAAATATCGAGAGACGAGCCGGCGTCTATAAACCTTCCGAGCGGAAGACCGTCGAGCTCCGACGTTAAATATCGAGAGACGAGCCGACGTCTATAAACCTTCCGAGCGGAAGATCGTCGAGCTCCGACGTTAAATATCGAGAGACGAGCCGACGTCTATAAACCTTCCGAGCGGAAGACCGTCGAGCTCCGACGTTAAATATCGAGAGACGAGCCGGTGTCTATAAACCTTCCGAGCGGAAGACCGTCGAGCTTCGACGTTAAATATCGAGAGACGAGCCGGCGTCTATAAACCTTCCAAGCAGAAGACCGTCGAGCTCCGACGTTAAATATCGAGAGACGAGCCGGCGCCTATAAACGTCCGAGCGGAAGACCGTCGAGCTCCGACGTTAAATATCGAAAGACGAGCCGGCGTCTATAAACTTTCCGAGCGGAAGATGCCCACAAAAAGGATACAATTGCCCCAGAAACTCGCCTTCAATATCGTTAGATCGTCTCTACATTCCGCTCGGCCCAGCAACCAAAGGTACTTCATCGGTATTTAGCGAACGATCTCTGCTATCAACGCAGAATATTAGTCGAAATATTACATATTAAGTCGAGCGAAAGGGCAATGCCAAATACTCAGTAACCTTTCGAATACCAGAGAGGTGATAATAGGCGAGCGGGCAACACACATATTCACCAGCAAAAGGACAGAGTACATGAAAGAAAAACATTGCATTAAGATTAAAACCTTAGGCCGAACGGCTTAAGTACAGAAAAGAGCATTTTTTGGCCTAGCGGCCCAACTACATCTACCGACGTCTACTCAATGTAGTCATAAAGGGTCTTGGGGATGTTATCCAGAAGCGCCACCTAATCGTCGGCCGGAATAGCAGTGGACTCCAGAAGAAGGCCCTTGGACTTCAGATATGTCATGGTGGCGGTCATAGCCAAGTCGAAGGCTGTGTACATCCGCTCGCAGATTTTCTCCGAGAATTCGGGCGAGCGGATGTATCCCTGTCTCAGAGCAGCAACCCGACTCGGCTCGGCCTCTTGGTACTCTTGGAAGGCCAATTGAGATGCAGCGGAAACTTCTTCAAGGGCAGTTTGTCCTCCGTTGGGAGTGGCTACGCTTGCCACGTTCTGTTGAGAAGCCGGAGCGGTTGACTCAGCCTGAGTCCCGCTTTCTCCTTCATGGGATCCGACCGGCTGGATACCCAGCGCTTCCATTTCTTTGGCCGTCGCGGCTTCTAGCACTGCCGCCTTTCTCTTCAAAACGCCGGCCATCACTGAATCCATGACGATGTCCGCTGAAAAGGAAAGAAAAGAAATCAGTTAGCAATCAAAGCAAATACCCAAGTAAAATTCTTACCGAAGTCGGTCGGAAGAGGAGTCCGTATGGGACTCAGGCCGAATATGTACATCACTCCTTTGTGAAGAAGCTTATTGATGTCAAGTCGCAGACCGGCTAGCATATTTACAGCATAGAGGTAGTCCGGTCGGGTCTTGAATTTCTTCAGCTCGGGAGTAGGGGGTAGGTTGACCTACCACTTGGTCGGGAAGTTGGCCTGATCGGGCATACAGATGTAGAAAAAATAATCCTTCCAATGTTTATTGGAAGAAGGTAGTTTGTTGAAGAAGACTAAGCCGGGCCGAGCTTGGAACATGAAGGTGCCCAGCTCGGCTTGCTTGGGATAATAGAAATAAAAAAAGACCTCCGGTCGGAGGGGAATGCTGTGAATCTTGAACAAAATGACAACACCACAGAGGAGACGAAAGGTGTTGGGTACCAGACTGCCGAGCGGAACACCGAAAAAATTACAAACATCTATGATGAACGGATGTGGAAGACACAGAAAGCTCCGCGCGGCGGCCTGTGCGGCCGGGCGGAAGGACCGGCTAAAAGAAGTTCAAAATCTTCGGGGATTTCAAAATTATCGGTTAGAATGTCAAAGTCACGCTGATCAAATCATGACTGCATGGTAGTGTACCAAGGGCCAAGGGACTGGTCTTCGGGATGGGAAGAGCTAGCCATAGGCCGATCGGAAGAAATCAAAAAGGCAAAAAGGTAGGAGAAAAACAACAGCAATCGAAAAGAGGTTTCAAGGATTGAAACTAGGGAGACAAATACGAAGTAAACACCGGAAACAAGAAAGAAAAGGTATAGAGCCTTACTGCGAGGAAAAAGGATCAAGGAAGAGGCGCCAGAGAGCGTCGGAAAGCAGGAATGGAATCGCCGGAGCACCGAAACACCAGAAACAAAGGTAGAAATCACGAAAGCAAGTGAGGGGAATAGGAGAAAGCGAAGATTTTATATAGCGAGGGCCGGCCGGCCTCCGCCGTTGGATCCAGGTCACGGGAATCAAGGTGCACATCACGCCGTCCATTTCGAACCGCCTCGATCCCATCAAAGTACCACACCGTCGTCGTCGTATGATGATGACAGTTCGCCACGTGGCGGTCGGTCATTCGATGCATTTAATGAGCGCATGCTCAGCCTTGATGTCGAAGATTGGCACGGGTTACGAGGAGATCCGAGGAAGGTTGCTGTTGACTAATTTTAAAGGCCATCCCTGTGAAAAGCCGAGCGGATTAGGTGTGCCTGAAGGCGCCGCCCGGCTAGGCTAACAGTCCAGTCAGTCGGACTAATCACCTCCTTCGACTAGACTTGAAGGGGAGGCAAGTGATCTGGTTGTAAGAACAGGCCCCCCCCCCCCCCCCCGTCCGGTGGAGTCAACGCCACGTGGAAGTCAAAGTGGCAGGTGGCCGGCCGGAGAGGGATGGGTTCGACTGGCCGGGCGGCAGCCGGTGTCTAGTTGATGGTTAAAGGCGCCCTGTCGGAAGTCAGGATTCCGGCGCTCAGCGGACAAGATCGCAGGGCCGATCGGACTGCACGCTCGGCCAAAGACGTCAGGTAGCATACTGCTAATAGTCTCCACAGAGCACGTAGATTCCAAGTAAACCACCGTATACGTCCGGCCGGATGTTGCGGAAGCTGGCCGGCCGGACGCTCTCCAGGGAGTAAAGGCAAAAGGACAAATGACAAATGACATCTTTTTCTGACAGCGGGTATGTTCCACATGTAGGCCATACTCCAAATCTTATGACAGGGGGGTTCCGCTGTCCCGTCGAGGACATGCTTGGACTGTAGCAGTATGAGTCAGGTAAGCTCACTGACAAGCCCTTACTAGGGTATGGGCCGCGGACACGTGTACACCTCGGTATGTGTACACTCACTTCTCCGCTGCCCTATATAAAGGCCATCATCCTTCGCCGGAGGTACGCGTTCTAATATTTCGAGAGCCACTTTTTCATTGCTTGCTTACCTGACTTGAGCATCGGAGGGTCGTCGCCGGGAACCCCTTCCCGGCCCGACTTTGGTGCAGGCTCGCCGGTGATTCGTGGGACCAGACGGAGGCCTACGTCATCAACTAGGAGAGCGTCACGTGCCCAGCGTCCGTTGGTTCAACGATTCGGACAGGATCAATCCACATATTTTAATAGAGAGATTTTAAAGTTTCCTTTTATAACCAACCATGAAGAAAATTTTTAAAAGAGAAATTTTTGTTTTAAAAATTTTCGGAAACAAATTAGAAAGTTTTAATTTTGTGTTTAAAACTTTCTTTATTTGGAGGACATGTAGGGGCCGACCATTAAAAGAATAGAAGAATTTTTTTCATTAAATTTTCCTTTTATTGGCAAGAAAAATAAGGAAATTTTAATTATGTCTAAAACTTTCCTTATTTGCCAAGACCAAGGAATATAAAAGAGAGGGTAGATGTGTCTCACCTTTACAACACATCTATTATTCCTCTCCTCTTTTCCTTGGTGGTGGCCGACCCTAATCCTTCCTCTCCTCCTTTTCTTCTTCTTTGGTGGCTGGCGGCATCAACTCTTGGGGAGATTTTGGTGGCCGGATTTAGCTTGGAGAAGAAGTAGAGAAAGGAGGCTTTATTTCTTAGCATCCCTTGGAGCTTGGTTGGTGGCCGAAGTTCTTCATCTCAAGGAGATTATTGGTGGCCGAAACTTGTAAGGAGAAGAAGGAGTCTTGGGTGGATTCTTATCTCGGTAGATTATCGCCCACATGACGTTCGAGATAAGAAGAGGAATATGATAGATGATCGTGAGGTCTATAAGCTACAAAAGGTATAACTAATTATTAGTTTTCGCATCATAACTAGTTTATTCTTTTGTTTAGATCTTGAAATACCAAACACAAGAGGCTAACGATTCTAGGTTTTAGATTTATGATTCGATTTTGTGTTTCTTTTATTTTTCGATCTTGTGATATGATTGTTCTTAATGGTTAAACCTAGGGTTACTGTAAGGAGATTAAATATTGAATTTCGTTGAAAGGCTTTGTCTAAGAAGTGGTGGATGCTCCCATACCCAAGAAGGCCTAGTGTCTCGCCATGTTTAACCTGGAAGTCGATCTCTGAAATAAATATTTAATCAAATTTATAACATAGGTAGATTTGGATTAATAATGCTAAGCATCGTTTGCGATCCAAGTTTAAACCAGTAAGAATAGATAAGTTGAATTTGGAATCAATAATGTTAAGTTCTGTTTGCGATTCCAAATTTAATTTCTAAAGAACACAATAGGTTATTAGGAAAGGTTCAGGACTTATACAAAATTTTTATACAGAAGTACCGGTACGATATTTCGAGTAGCAACCAACATCATCTATTCACCAAAGTTCGAGGGGGACTCCGCCAACTGGAGAAGGAAGATGGAGGTATTTTTCAAGACTGATTTCAATTTATTTTTAATAGAGTTTGGTTTTGTAGCACCCGAAGGTAAAGATAAATACCACTTGACCAAAAAGGAGCAAGCTGATTTCATGGCAAACGATAAAGCAGAGTTCCATCTGCTAAGCATTCTACCACCATAAGAAGTCAGTCGGATCGGAGCCTACGAGTCTGTGAAGGAGCTTTGGGAAAAGTTCCTGGAACTATACGAAGGAACCTCGGAGGCGAAACTCGCAAGATAGGATCTGCTCAAAAACCATATCAGCAAAATCAAACTAGAACAAGGCGAAACAGTTGCACACCTTCATTCGAGGATCAAGGAGCCTATCACTAGACTCGCGAATCTCGGAGAAAAGGTAAGTAACTAAGATTCACTAAGGTATGCGCTTAACGTATTCCCTAGAAGTACTGAATGAGCATCATTAGTAGATGTCTATTACATATCTAAGGATTTAGATTCAACTACGTTAGAAGAATTATTTTCTACCTTTGAAGTCCATGAAACAATATGTGCAGATCCGAAGGAGCCGAAGCACAATATTACCCTTAAGGCAAAGATGGATGAACAAACTTCAGAATCCTCTCTCAACGACAATGAAACGGTAATGATGGTAAAATAGGTTAAGAAATTATTTAAAACTCGAAAATCTAACCATCTGCAGGGTAGAAAGAAAAGGACAATCAGATGCTACCACTACAATGAAGAAGAGCACGTTAAAGATAACTACCCTAAGTTAAAGATCAACGAGAAGGACAAAGGCAAGAACAAGAAGCTCATTCAAAAGAACAAATACAAGACCCTAAAGGCGACGTGGAACGAAACATCGTCCGATTCTGAGGTTGAAGCCTTTTTCGGACTTGCGTTGATGGCAAGTCATCAAGAAGATGAACACAAAGAAAGCTCTTCCGAAATGAGCATCAAGATCATCGATGAAGGGGGAGCTACATCAGAAGAAAGCAGCAATTCAGGGGGAGCTACGGATGACGGGATCGACAAAGTAAGTCAAGTACGATCTCTTCTACCTGATAAGCTATTCAAATTTGTTAATTTCTTATCAACAAATTGTTGCAAGTTAGAAAAAGAAAATATAGATTTGAAAATATAGTTGTCCAAAGCATGCCCACTAGATTATATGATAATTTGAAAATAGAAAATAATAAATTGAAAACAGAGATAGAATATTTGAAAAATAATGCATGCTCATATAATAAAAATATTAGGAAATATAAAAATCTGAACTGATATCTTAGATTTCACAAGGGTCAAATCAGAAAAATACCCAAAAGTTACATACCCCCAAAATTTTTAATTAATCCAGTTGGAAGGAACCTATATTGGGTTCCAAAGACTTGTCTAAATTAAAGTTTAATTAGACTTAGGGCTTTCAGAAAGTACATTAAATATTTGATTTCATTATGAGGCTTTGTCGTAGTGGTCGATGAACCAATAATCAAGAAGGCCTAGTGCCTCATGACAGTCTGAAAGCTGATTAACGAAATAAAATGTTTAATTGACAAACTGATAAGCATGAAACAGTTAGCTAAAATAATGCTTTCAATTCTTGTCAATTTCATAACTTAGAATTTTTTTTTAAAGCTTAGAGTTTCAAAAATTATTGCAAATTTTTTTAAGTGATATCAAAATAATTTTCAAAAAAAAATTTCAAAATTTTCAAAAACTTGATAAGTTTTTTTTATGTTACCCCATTTTTATGTGATCAAAGGGGGAGAAGGGAAGATTAAGTCTAGGGGGAAGTAGTAGTTAAAATGTTAAATTTAATTTTTTTTTTACTTTAATTTTATATTTTGTTTACCCTAACTTAACTTAGGTTGCTCACATCAAAAAGAAGGAGATTGTTGGAACCCCAAGGTTGTTTTGATGTGATCAAACAAGTTAGGTCCTGTTATGTTCTGATCCTTGTGTCTAAATGTGCAGGAGCTTAGGAACATAGGAAGTCGAGTGGAAAATACGACAAACGAGAAGGACGGCACAACAGAGAGCTGACAGGCTCGGTGCGTCCAAGGGACAAAACGCTGCGGAAGAGTATGCCGGTGGACGAGAAGGACGTGCGCAACGTTCGAGGGACAAAATGCTAGAGCAAAAGCTTGCTCGAGGAGAACGCCGAAATTGGGTTCGGGTGAGTCTTATTTCGGTTGGCTAAAATCACCCAGATGATTGAAGAAGCGGAAGAGCGAAAGTGAAGATATGGAGCTGCTAGAGGCGCCTTCAACAGGAGTTGAAGGCACCTCCACACCCTTCAGGCAGAAGGTGCCTTCAATGGCTGAAGGCACCTTCAACCAACCATGGAAGGCGCCTTCGACGAGGCAATCTGGTCGTTGGCGGAAAGGATAAAATTTTATCCTTTGCCTCGCTGGAGGTGCCTTTCAGCCCTATGGAAGACGCCTTCAGACTGAGGATAAGTTTTTCCAGGGGCTATAAAAAGACCCCTGGTCCTAGGAAAGATGGAACAACTTTTATATTGATTTCCTTTAAATAGTCTGAGTTGTTAACGAGTGTAAAAGGCTTCTCTACCTTCACCAAAGGAGATTCTTAAGAGTTTTCATTTGACTTGGATTAACAACTACCTACGTTGTAACCAAGTAAATTTTGACGTCTTTTTTCTTTAGTTTCTTATTGTTTCTATTGTATGTGTTATTGCTGCTAACCTGAGTTGAAAGATCGAGAAGGTATTTAGCTTTTGTGTTTCAGGCGACTCAACCCTCTCCAGCTGACCGATCCGGACCAACACTTTTAGTTTCCTAGCTCCTCGTATCTTAGATACATTAAGTTTATTAGCTTACTTTCTGTATCATCCTTTTCACTTGCTTGTATCTTCTATTATGATTTTACTATCTCCGATGCTCCTATTCTTTTCAGTTCCTTGTGTGTCTCATACTATTCTTTATAATACTCAATCGGATCTTGATGCCATTGAGTGTCGTATGTTAGGGGTCCATTATGCTTCTGCTATATCAATACTATTATCTATGGTTAAGCCACTTGTCCTCTTGCCCTTTTCCTTCGTAAGCATATTCATGGTGTCTAACTAATTGTTAAATCTAAATCCATCAAGTCTATAATTGACTTTGTCGATTGCACTAATTTTTTATAAATTAATACAGTCTGCATTCTCATTTGATATGGAGAAGCCAAATCATTACGTTATATTTAATCAGACTAGGGAATAACAACCAAATCTAACATTATGCTTTTACTCTGTCTCAACCTCAAATAGATAATACCAAGACAACCTATGACTAAATTAAATTTACCAACTCTAATTTTAATAAACAAATAAAGAATAAACTAAATTGGAAAGGGTCTAAACAAACCTCATTTCAATATAAAATTTAACTAACAAGTAAATCAAAATAAATAGCTAAAATAAAGATAAGATACTAACTAGAGGTGTACATTAGTTTTTTTTTTACAATTGAGAGATATTTTTCAGCTTACCTTGATCCAAAGTTCAAAAAATCATAAATCTAAATAAAATATAAATCTCAAAACATAAAACCCATAAATCAAAATTGCAATCTAAGATCATGTACTAATAAAATTATCATGCCCCAAGTTTTAATTATCTATTAGATCGGAAGATACCCTCTAATGATAATATAAAAAATAAAAAGTACAAAACTCAGTTTACCAAACATAAATATCAATATAAAATATAAATCGATATATTACTAATTATTAATGCATGTATGTATGTTCATACATATCAAAAACCTAAATCGAAAAGAATGTCGATAATAAACAATAAATTCTAAAAGGAGAAATCAAAATGACAAAAACAATTTATTGATATCAAATAGGATTGGTGAGCCATATCTCTAAGTGGCGGTGCAAATAACCTATTATGTTTGATAAGTGTCCTAAGACAATCGTCTTATGGTTTGTACTATTTATTTCGACAAATAAAAATGTACTATTTGAGTACACTTTACTTATATGTTTGAATGGTCTTAAACTCTCGTACTGAATGTCCGCAATACGATTCATAAAATGAGAATTTGTGATTGGATCACAACTAGTGAGCATTTCTACATGTGTAATTATGAAAATATTAAAATATTCCTTAATCAATGAATTGATGTATTTGGCTAACCAAACAGCTATTACTCACTAGCTGGAGAGACATTGGATGTTGAGTGTTAAACGTAAATACTAGTTATGGTAACTAGTTCATTGGAGTAACATGATGTAAGGCTTCATGTGGTTCTTTACATACATGGGTATGTTTGTGAAGTTCTTACTACAGCTTAAGTACAAGTTTCTTTCGATTTGAGGTATTCAAGTCAACTTGGTCATGGAAGTTTCTACTTTGTCATCTTAAGTAAAGCATCTCCTTGAAGATGTGAATCTAAGATGATTGGGTATAAGTCCAAGTGTCTGACAGTGTTTAGATAGCTCAAAAAGGATTCACCGCTCCTTGAGAGGAAACATATACCCTATGACCACTTGTCAAAAATGTTACTCAAAGTCTTTGTAAAACATTGTATGTTAAGAGTATGAGACTTTTAGACACATGTAGAAGTAATTTGAATTCATAGGATGAGTTAATATTACTTGATCTAAGTGTAACGTAGTCAGCCTAGTAGGGACTTACACATAGACTATGTCTTGAATCAAGTGAGTGTAAGACAAGTAAAAGGAACGAGACATGACTCACTGTAGTATTTGAAAGATTCAGAACTAGTTCTAGAATCAACTATGATTTTTTAATTAATTGGGGATCATGATATACTATTAAGTGTCACTCATGATCGATCCATAATTAAATAGCTAATTATGGACGACCAAGATAAATCAGAAACTTATTGAGTCAACGTGCTACGAGTATCTAAAAGATATAAAATAAGTTTGAAAATTCGATTTTCATATCTAGAGATAAGATGTTTAGTTGGACCAAACAAAGGACAAATATGAAAGATATTTTGTTGGAATGGAAGCATGGATGTGCCACATCTCTTATGTAAGAGTTACCCTATTTGGTTTAGTAATGCACCAAATTGGTTTGGTTATGAACCAAACCAAGAGGTCAATGGATCAAATTTTGATTAAGAAATTTTGGGATGAGTTTGGACTTTTTAATCAAACTCATCAAGAGAAACTATATATTGATATAAAAGGGAGAAATTAAAAGAAATCAATTTATTATTCGTTAGTTTAGGTTTTTGAAAACTAGCCTCTCCCTCCTCTCTCTATCGCTGCCCTCCAAGAAGCCAAGGAAGATTTTCTTCCTCAAGTTTCTTAGCTTCTTCTTCCTTCTCTTGGATCGCATTGCCTCCACACTTGGCTAGTACCAATCAAAAGGCAAATCTTGTTGCTAATCGCAGTTAAATTGAAGATCTCGATATGGATATGAATAGAGACGAGGTTCGTGGACGTTGTTAAGTTGATGCCCTTTCCCTTACTCATCATTCATAAGATACGCCCAGAATAATTATTATTATTAAGTTTTTATTTTACGATTATATCTGTATGAGTTATATCCTGCATGCGAGTGGTGTGTATCTTGTAATAAAATTAATTTTATTATCGTATTTTTACTTCCATTGCATATTTTGAGAAACTTATTAAGCACACACCGCGTCGGGTACCCTACCACAACCAATATAATTTTTCCTCTATCTACTAATTAGAGGTCAAAGGATACAAATAGTGTGTACAAATTACTCTGTCGGTGTAAGAAAAATAGTTCATGATACTAAACAATATTATATAGAGATCAAATGAGAAATCTAGAGTAAACATAACTTACTACCAGATACTTACTACATCACATATCATGAGGTCGTATCAAGTAATTGAATCATGCCCGCTCAAGGACACCAACATAATCATCCACTACCCTGATCAGCAAGATATGAAAGATAGAATGGAGTACATAGAATATATTAAGGTCTTACATATAAACAAGTACTGTTTGCAGGTAAAATATGCTACAACGAACCGTTCTTATGGGCGTATAGGGTGTGTAGATAGATATTGATTACTGTTAAATGCGTTACCATGAATGATTCTTATGGACAGTCAGAGTGTATAAAAAGTCACTATCCGTGGACGAAATATGCTTCCACAAACATGACTCATGGCACACAGGATGTGTAGATAAATATTGACTGTAGGTGAAACACGCTACCATGAACTATTCTCACGAGCAATTAGGATATATAAAAAGCAATTGTCTGCGGGCAAAACAAGCTACCACGAACTAGACTCGTGGCAAACAAGGTATGTAGCTAGATATGAGAAGAAACAATAAATAGCCTAACTAAAACAATAACTTTTTCATCGATCAGAATACTCTGCAAACTATACTACGATGTGTGAGTAAAAACATAATAGATATAATATAAGTTTAATAATAAATATATGCTAATCACGATGTAATTAATTTAAGTAAACTATCACATTACACCTCTAGGGGCTTAACCATGAGTTTGTTTTTTTTTAGCAATTGTTCATTCATTCTCAAAATAATTAATTCATCATTCCTTAATTATTTATCCTTTCTTTCTTTTACTTTGTTATGAAGTAATAGGCGGATGAATTATGAATCTATCCACAAGGCCGGCCCTGACTTTTAGGAGCCCTTGGGCGAAAAGAGAAAATGAACCTCTATAAGAAAAAAAAATACTAATGTACAATTTGAATATAGTTTAATAGAGAAACTTGAAAATAAATATATTTCATTTAAAATACGGCAAACTTCATACAAAATATATTTCTCAATATTCTTCAAAAAGTGCAACACCATAAAAATATGTTCCTAAATTTATCCAAAAAGTGTAATATCTACGAATACATAAAAAAAAGTATGAAATAATCATTGAAAAAAATCTATATCTTCTAGCCTTTTGAGAAGCAAAATCATCAATAAGGTTTTCAAAATCAAGTTTTTCTAACATCTCATTTTCGATACATAAAATTGTCAAGTCATTTACATTCAAATCATTATCATCATTTTCTCTCAATTCTTCTTGCTCATTCGTTTCATGATTATGATCATCATTTTCTCTCAATTCTTCCCTCTCATTGATTGCATGATCATTTAATTCTTCTTGAATAATCGATTGTTGTTCATTTGTTGCATGATCATTTAGCTCTTCTTGACTTTCTTCTTGTAATTCATCAACTGAATCTTCAATTAAAGAGCTAGCTTTAAAAAATTTACGAAGAACACCTTTGTGAGTTTAATAATATGTTCCACTTTTTTCTTTATTTTGTTGTGACTCCAAGATTGATATTTTTTTGGAAATATATTTGTACTATAAATTTTAAGTATAAAAATAAAACACACAAAACCAGCAACAAAACTAACAATGAAACAAACACAAGCAGTTAAAATAATAGTCAAAGAACAATAAAGCTTGGTTTGTGCTTGAGGCAATCGATATAATATATTCTATGATAATTAAAATTGAGATAATTTATTTAAACTCTTTCAAATCTGTAAGAAAAATTATAAAATATTGACTCCAATAAAATATTAAAAATCAATATTGAATATTGACAATAAGAAAAAAATATAGATAAGTAGGTAACTTAAGTTGTAAATTTATATATTGATGAAACTAAAATTTTAATTAGAGAATAAACTTTTCTAATTTAATTAGAAGAGATTCGAAGGAGAAGAAGGGAGAACATTAGCGTTCAAGATTTATACTTTACATTTTATGGTCTTATGTAAATAAATTAATGAAGAAAGAGTTGTACAAGAAATAAAATCTGGTAAAGAGAAAAAAGGATCGTTAACCTTCCTTCATATATATATATATATATATATATTAAAAGAATCTAATTATATATAATATATATTATATATACATGTCAAATTTGGGGGCCCCTAAAAATCGGGGCCCATGACTATTTCCCCCGGTGACATACCTTAGGGTCGGCCCTGTCAAGCACAAACCAAGCTTTATTGTTCTTTGACTATTATTTTCACTGCTTGTGTTTATTTCATTGTTAGTTTTGTTGCTGGTTTTGTGTGCTTTATTTTTACACTTAAAATTTATAGTACAAATATATTTCCAAAAAAATATCAATCTTGGAGTCACAAAAAAAAAAGTGGAACATATTATTAAAACTCACAAAGGTGTTCTTCGTAAGTTTTTTAAAGTTAGCTCTTTAATTGAAAATTCAGTTGATGAATTACAAGAAGAAAGTCAAGAAGAACTAAATGATCATGCAACAAATGAACAGCAATCGAGTAATCAAAAAGAATTAAATGATCATGCAATCAATGAGTGGGAAGAATTCAGAAAAAATAATGATCATAATCATGCAACGAATGAGCAAGAAGAATTGAGAGAAAATGATGATAATGATTTGAATGTAAATGGCTTGACAATTTTATGTATCGAAAATGAGGTGTTAGAAAAACTTGATTTTGAAGACCATATTGATAATTTTGCTTCTCAAAATGCTAGAAGATATAATTTTTTATCAATGATTACTTCATACTTTTTTTTTCCTGTATTTGTAGATATTACACTTTTTGGATAAACTTAGGAATCATATTTTGTATGATGTTGCACTTTTTGAAGAATATTGAGAAATATATTTTGTATGAAGTTTGCCATATTTTAAATGAAATATATTTATTTTCAAGTTTCTCTACTAAACTATATTCAAATTGTACATTAGTATTTTTTTTCTTATAGATGTTCCTTTTCTCTTTTCGCCCAAGGGCCTCTAAAAGTCAGGGTCGGCCCTAGTACTTGAAGCAATCGATTTAATCTATTCTATGATAATTAAAATTAAGATAATTTATTTAAACTCTGTCAAATCTATAAGAAAAATCATAAAATATTGACTCCAATACAATATTAAAAATCAATATTGAATATTGATAATAAGAAAAAAAATATAGATAAGTAGGTAACTTAAGTTGTAAATTTATGTATTGATGAATGATTATATTGATGAAATTAAAATTTTAATTAGAGAATAATTTTTTTGGTAATTTAATTAGAAGAGATTCGAAGGAGAAGAAGGGAGGAAATTAGCGTTCAAGATGTATACTTTACTTTTTATGGTCTTATGTAAATAAATTAATGAAGAAAGGGTTGTACAAGAAATAAAATCTTGAAAAGAGAAAAAAGGATCGTTTACCTTCCTTCATTTTTTTTGCTTTATATATATATATATATATATATATATATATATATATATATATATCATCAATTCTAAAAATCGGGGCCCTTGACCGTTGTCCGGGGTGACATACCAATTTTTTTATCGTAAATGCCTTTAATTTCCTTCCCATCGTGTGTCTCTCATGACGTACTAGTGGGAGGAAGCGTCAACATCTACACTAATGGAGGGCAAAGGGGTAACTATGACAACATCAACATCTAATCTTCTTTGGCATTGATATTGGAAGAAGCGATGCAGCGACGGAGAACTGTGGTTGCGAAGCCGCTGAGGTCCCACCTTGCTCGCTTCATCATCGGGCCCCCTATCACTGCATCGCATCATCGCATTTATTACATGACACTAGGATGTTGCGACCGAGCCAAGGTAGAACTGGAGTTTGATTTGCTGAAGTCCATGTTTCGCGAAGGTTATGGAAAAAAAATCAAAAATGGATGAGCTCAAGTCAAACAAAGGAAGAGTTAGCCTTAGAAGTGGAGATGGATGGAAGTGAAATAGGGAGTGGAGGTGAGATCTCTATTGTCTATTGAGAAGGAGAATAGTGGTAGTGGGATAATGGGAGAAGAAGAATAGTAGTTGATCCTATCCGAAATTCGATAAGATAGAAAGCTGGGGATGTGGTTCTCCCGTTGACTGCCTATGGACTTCACTCCGCCCTGCAAGACAGATGACGTCAGTACCGAGCCAGGGAAGGGGTCCCCGGTGTTGGTCGTCCGATGCTCAAGTTGGTCACCAGCGATGAAATAGAAAGCAAAGCAACCAGAATGAAAACTGTAGCGCAAATAGTGTATCCAGCATACCTCCATCGATGCTTGGACCCTCCTTTATATAGAGTTCTTGTAACGTGCCTGCACACTTCCCTAGGCAGGGCGCGTCTAGAAATTTCTACTGAAAAGACTTGTCTGTAAAGTATCCCTGACACAATACCTAAACGAGCTGAGCATATATATGATGTGACAGTGAAAGCTTCCGTCGTACGATCTTCTTGTCGATCATGCCCGGTGTCAGCAGCACTAACTCCCAAAAGGATATCGAGAGATAATCACAGTGGGTCTTCAATGGTTGTCTGGCCGACCGGCTAGGCTGCTTGGCCAGAGCTTCTTCGACCGATCAGCCTCAAATGACCCTCCCTGTGTCAGGCCGGGTTTGGTAGGCGGCGATCTCCATCCGAATGACTTCCTAGCTTGTGGCCAGCGTCGAGTCCGGTATCCAAGCCGAGCGGGGGTAGTTGCACGACCAAGATTCTACTTATAGTCTTCTCCTCCGTTCGGCGTCCAACAACAGACTCGGGTGTTGGCTGTCTGTCATACCTCCCTGAATCAAAGGTGGAGTAAGACTGGAACCCTCTCCTCTCGGTCGGCCATATGATACTCGAACGTTGACCACCTTCACTTGGACCTCCATCGTGGCAACTGACCCCTGCTGGGTGGGCCCCTCGTCACCGTATCACATGCCTCGCCCTTAAGTTTAGTCGAAGGAGGTTGCAAGTCTGACTGACTGGACAAATTGTCAATGAGCATTCACCCGATCGACTTGTGATATTCTTAGCTTCTGATCAGACCGTCATAACCCGAAGGTCGACTATGCGACCGCTCCTCTAACTGAATGACCGTGTTAGCAACTTTCTTTTCCGATCGGCCTATTGAAGACTGTCGTTTAGCAATATGCTCTCTTCCTTACATCGATCAATACAATGAACACCCACACTTTAAAACTTTTCTTTACGTTTCTTTGGGTGGCCACGATCTGGGTTTGCGTCAGCCGTATATCTAGGAGACCGTGCAAATCATTGCTCATGATGGCTAAGCGCGCTTCCATGACTCTTAATTGCCTTCATTAAATGGCATCCATGGCCAAGCGCCACATGCCCCTCCTGCTACCGCCGCACGTCTGACATGACAGGCGGATACCCGCTAGTGATGTGACCTTTAGCGCTTCAAATTCAACGGCCAAATTTATGTCTGGGTTTTCGCGACCTAGATCGGTCAGCTCAGGTCGGCCGACCCCGAGGTTTATAAACCTATGTGCGTCGCTTCTCCTTTTACACATCTTCGTCCCCGAGCTCTTCGGTGATAACTCAATGCATTTCTCAGTGACTTCCTTCCTTCAGCGACGTTCTGTCCTTACCCCTACGCAATTTTTCTTCCTCCGTTCTCTTCGACGACATCCCGGTAAGCTTTTCTTCCTTCCAATCTCATCTTTTCATTGCCTTCTTTGCTTTTCCCGATGGTAAGCTCTTCACAGCCTCCCACCGGCGTCCCTGGGCCCTGGTACACCTCTACTGTGTCCAGGTTTAATGTCGACGACGATGAGAGCTTGATAGTCACCATTGAGTTTCCTTCCGATTACCAAATTCTTCTTGTTGGGTTTTTCGGGCCGCGAAAACCGCTTTTTCGCGTCGCGGAAACCCTGAACCCCCCATGCCACTGGATTCGTGCGAAGTAAAACTTTCGAAAAACATTACGAGTACGAGTTTTATGCTAGTTCTAAACTAGGAGAAGGAATTACCCTTGATGCGAAGCCCTTCGCGTATCCCGCTCTTCCAAGTGATGCCGGATCTCGAGGTTGTCAAGTGTACAACCCTCTAGAAGTATCCACACGAACAAATAGGTGGATAAAACCTAACACAAAGGTGTGCTAGCACCTTGGTAAGGTTCGGCCAAGAGAGGAGAGGGAGAGCAAGAAGAGAGAGCAAGGAAGAATATGAGTTGAATGAGCCTTGAATGAAAAATTAAATTTCATTCCTCACAATAAGTGGCTGGCCACTCATGGAGTTGTAACCTCCATTCTCATTTAATGTGACCATTAAAGAGGAGATTTGTAACCTCCATGAGGTGGCACACACATGTGCTAAACATGATGATGTGTAACACCATTATTGGCCACTTAATGTCAACTCACAAATGATGTGGTATAAAGTTAAGTCAAACTTGACTTTTCCTCTTCCTCTCAAGTCAAGTCAAACTTGACATTATAACTCCCATGGTTGATCTAATCGAACCATTTGATTCAAGCCAATTTAATATAATGAATCTAATTCATTTAATTAAATTGATTCAATGAGTCATAATCTAAATTAGACTCATTGAACACATGAATCAACTTGAGTCCAACTCAATTAGCCCAATTAGGATTACTCTTAATCCAATTTGATTCATCACATGAATCTAATTCTCTTGGTTCATCATATGAACCTAATCTCCATCTAATTGTCCTTTGTGTGTGACCCTATAGGTTCTTATAACGTTGGCAATGCTCTTAAACTCATTTAGAAGCATAAGTAATGAGCGGTATCTAGCAACACATCATTACTACCCAAGTTATAAGAATGTTGAGATCCAACATCACCTCGTGACTATTAATTGTGACTCCTCACAAAATATGACAAGTGTCCTTCTATCCTAGACATCTAGATTGATCAATGTGAGGCATAGACCATGTCATCCTCTGACCAATCTAAATCTTGAACTCCAAGTAGACTCACTAAATCAAATGAGCTCAATATCTCATATTGACTCATTTGGGCATGGCCATGCACTTCGTGGTCTCACTCTATCAAGAATATCGATGTCACTCCCGTCATATAGGAGGGATATATCCCATCTACATCACTCACATCCCTCCGCATAATTTGTTACATACCCAGTAATCACCTTTATAGTCCACCCAGTTACGAGTGATGTTTGACGAAACCAAAGTACATAACTCCTTATGTAGGGAACCATGGTGACTTCAGGTCTAAGGACTAGTAGTCATACTAATAGTCACATGAGAAAATATATGACACTCATATAACGATCCATGATACTTTCTCATGGCGTGTCATTCAGTATACATTCTCCAATGCATACCCATGTGTCAACTTGATATCTCTATATCCATGACTTATGAGATCAAGTCATCGAGTTGACCTACATGTTAGTCTCGTCGCATTAACATTGTCCCTGAATGTTAATACTCGACTAGGAATGATTAAGAGTAGTGTTCCCTATATCATCTCACTATCGGTTCAACTAATCGATTGATATAGGTAAGAACCCTCTACTCAAGGACGCTATCATACTTAGTTTATTTGGCACCAATACAAGTAAGCATAATAACCAAAACAAATGCCTTTATTAATATACAAGAATATGATACAATGAGTCCATACAACAATCATCAAATGATTGGCTCTAGGGCTCTAACTAACACTTCTTCCTTCCCCTTCCGATCGACCAAACTCTCCGTCGCCCGGCTATCTTTGTTTCTTTAGGGATCAGTTTACCACCGATCTGCGATTTCTAATCCACCCCTTCTTTCCTACAGTATGTAAATATTTTCGCATCTCCCTTCATCAATTAGTGTCGAACTTCTTTCGACTGCTGTACCGGGTAGTGGTTCTGTTCTGCCTGCACGACATTCGTCTAACTCCTCGACTTTTTTACTATTTTTATTATCCAAAATTGTTCGAGTTGGAGACTTTTCTTTTCCAAGCCTGAGTGGGTTTAGTTTTCTTCGACAAAATGTCGACCTCCAACAAGCATTGGAGGGAGTGCTTTTTTTTGTGCGTCTTCCCGAACAACCAAACTTCCCGACCAACTAGCAACTCGAAGTGGCAAGTTAACCTCCCTTAAAATAGTACAAGAGCCAATCGGACTACCTCAATGCAGCTTTCATGTTGGTCGGTCAGAAATATGGCATCAACAAATTGCAGTTGGAGGGTATCCTCTACATTTTCGGGCTTGAGTCCGATTCGCACCCGACTTCCGTCTAGCCTAGGTGTGCAACTTCTTCACTCATTCCTTTGATTCTAACTAATTTTCTTCCTCTTTTGCAGCTGAAGTCATGCTACGTGCGCGTCTGGCCGAAAAGGCTAAGCTTGCGGATGTCACGATCAATGCGGTGGTCATAGATGAGTTGGAGAGCCGTGGTCTGCAACCGATCGGCTCTCAAGAAGATCCGCAAGGCAAGAGCGAAACAGCTCCAGCTTTGGTGAGCGGAGGGGCAGCCAGTCGGAAGCCTAGCGGTGGAGCGGTTGGTGGATCACAACCTTCCTCCAAACGGCTTTCGGTTGTTCGGGTTGAAAGGGCGTCAAGCTCGGCCTCCTCAGGAGAGCCACTGATAAGCATAAGAGGTGCCGAGCGGAGACTTCATCGCTCTCCTCTTCCTCAGTGGTGCGGACCCCCACCAGAACTAGTCTGCGCCCTTCCACCGAGCAGGTTGAAACTTGGACCCCTAACACCAGTTCAAGAGACTGTAGACCCCACGTTGTCTGATCAGATGTCATCGTTATCCGGTCTGTCGCAGGGAACTCTCTGCACGCCGCCAGTGACCTTCATGCCACCGCTATTGAAGGTCAAAAAAATCTGGTATCGGTCTGACGTCCTCATCTTGGCCATCCGGCTGACCGACCTCGGTCCAATCAGCCCCGAGCGGCCAGCGCCATATAACGGTGGTTCTCCACCTCCCGATTAAGGAATGGTGCGAGTTGACCAACGTTGAATCCTGAGCCCCCAAGCACCAAATATTTATTCAGGGGTCGCTCGCGTAGATATGGACTAACGCCTGCGCTCGCGCAACGGTTATGCCTCTGGGGGCGCTCGTGGATAGCCACATCCAGATGTCCACTAGGGTAAGTGTTGTGTTTTATTGTTTTCTTAATTTATCCCCGATTGACGCTTATATTTTCCTAGTTATTCGCAGTATTAGATAAAGAGTCTGGCCATGTGCCAAAGGCTTGTCTTTCTGGAGCAGGAGGTCAAGCAGCAGAAGACGTCAAGTGGCCAATCATCCACCTCTCAGAAGCAGCTGGAGTAGATGAATGCTGAGGTGGCTCAGCTGAGGGCCGATCTGGTGAAGAGCACCGAGTTGCTAGAGGCTGAGCGGGGAAATAGCGCAGATCAAGCCTCTCTGTTGGTTCGGCTTAACAAGAAGTCAGCACTTTTGATGCCAAGATTGAATCGGCTAATGTGAGAAAACTCCGGGCCATCGAAGACCTGGACCTGAAGAACAAAGAGGCCCGGGCTCTCGCTAAGAAACTCAAAGAAGCTGAAGATTTCTGATTGCCGAACGGAAAAGCCGGTCGACAGAAGAAGCTGTCCTTCGAGGCCAACGCTCCGCAAAAAATGATGAGCTGGCCACCACGAAGGATGAGCTGGGGGCCTCCCGAGCAGCTTTGAAAATTTATTAAGATGTCGAGCCTAGCCAGTTTGAAGCTATGAAGAAAAACTACATCCGCTCGGACGTCTTCAATGACAAGGTCGTCGACCGGGTGATAACCATGATTTTACTGCATTATTTTGATTCATACATGCATGGTTTGATGCTATATTCATAGATAAAACTTATATATGTATCACATTTCATGCATTATCTTTATTCTTGGACTTAATTACAAATTATCTTATTTTTAGTGTCATTTGATGCTAATATTTGATTCTTATTTTGTAGGCATCAAAGAATCTTGAATTTGGATCTATTCGAACCGAATTTGTGCTCGAATCGGAGTTTAAACGAGAAGATCAAGTTGTAGAGCATTATGGACTGTTCATCAAGGATCGAAGGGATCTGAGCCATCCATTGAAAATTTGGTCCATCTGACCAAAGGGAGAGTAGATTCAGACCCTAGATTAAGATCAGCACCTTCGGATCGAAGTTAGAGCAATTTTTCACCGTTGATCAAGATCCGAATTGCTCTCAGTCGTCCATTCAGATCTGGATCTGATTTAAAACAGAAGCTACAGTAGCTTCGTGTTTGTCGATCTCCTCCACACTGCTTCACGTCCCGCGGTGAGTCTCTTCAGAGATTCTGACCCCGTTTCCACCTCCGATCAACTCTTCAAGCGACATCATCAGTGCAGAGTTTCACGGCAGCTTCATCCCGATCATCTAGAGCCATTGGTGGGCGTTCCCTCTGACGGAATTCGACTCTCGGCGATCCTCTGTTCACCTCAGATTTGGCAGCGTTCCTCCACTCTGAGACTCCTCTTTCCATCAGAAATGCTTGGTGGCATTCCTCTGGCGTTCTTGACCTTCATCCGACGATCGTTCATCATCCGCAGATTCCGAGATCCAGATTTCCAGCATTCCAGATTTTCGGCCATATCTTAGGTTTTGGGTTGTTTCCAACCTGCCGGAGGCGTTCCTCTGGTGTAGCTAGCAATTCCGAGCTGACACACCGCTAAGATTCTTCACTGATGACCGGAGTTGGGCGTTCTCATCTCCGGGCTCTTGTGTGACGGCAAGAGTGTAAAGCTTGGTTAGATTGATTGTGAGATTGGAACGGTTTACCATTTTATTCCACTTTTATTACTATTTTATAGCTTGGAACAGATTTCTTTTAATGTTTGTTATGTTTTAGCAAGTAATCTAGCATTTCATTACCTTGTTGAAGCTAAATTTGTGTTTAATTTGTGCTTGATTAATTGTTAGGTTGTTAAGTTTAAGCTAGGGTTTAAATTGGTGCTTTAAATTCAAAGTTATCTTATGTCTTGTTATTTTATTCTATGCTTAAGATTAGATTTAATCATGTCTTGTTATTTCATTATTAGTTTAAGTGTGTTAATGATTTAATCACAACGTAGGGTGACAATGCGTTATGGTTTGATTATTGGCACGTAGGTAGATTTCATTTATGCATTAGATTAGTTTCTTATTCGTTGTGCTTTTCATTTATTAGATTTAGATTCAAAGTTATCTTATGTCTTGTTATTTTATTCTATACTTAAGATTAGATTTAATCATGTCTTGCTATTTCATTATTAGTTTAAGTGTGTTAATGATTTAATCACAATGTAGGGTGACAATGCGTTATGGTTTGATTATTGGCACGTAGGTAGATTTCTTTTATGCATTAGATTAGTTTCTTATTCGTTGTGCTTTTCATTTATTAGATTTAGATTCAAAGTTAACCCCCCCCCCCCCCCCCATTTTCATGTTAAAACCCCCAAAAATAGGAATAACATACAATCCTAGATTACATCCTACCGTTAGTTCCTCGAGAGATTCGATCCTGGGCTCATTATTACAACATCATTGTGTATGTAAGGGGTTCATTGATATAATTTGTTAATTTGATAAGTCCATTCGTGACACTCAATTTTTCGGCTTATCACCGGGCACTTAGCCTGTTCTACCTGGCGATCAAAGGGGCGTTCGACCAACTCCAGGCAGGCGACTACCTCCCTGCTGCTCTATCGAGCAAGATCATCAGTCGAGACAAGCTAACTGCCTCGCTGCCCGATGATGCCTTGGACTATTTAGAGTGATCTTTGCTCGAGTGATTTTCTATTCAGCCCTCTGTTTTTAATCCTTATGTAAGATGTTTGTAATCCTTCATAGTAGTAATAAATGATCGTCCGTTCGGTGGTTTTTTCTTATTCATTCATCCCTTTGATGCTAATATGGGTTATGATAATTGGACCCAAGGTAGCAAAGAGGAGAAAGGATGATAAGGCGGGAAGGGTCAGAAAGAGTAGAAGGTGTTGGTACAATCGACCTCTAGGGTTTCGATGTTTGACAATGTGACCAAGGGTTGACCCAAACAGGACCTGCTGTTTGGGAGAGAGAAGTCTAGTCAGAAACAGATGACTAGCAAAGGGAAGTCCTAACCAAAGATTAGGCAAAGTGGAAGTCCCGACGAGTGAAATCGGGCCCTAGTGAGTGAAGCTAGGTGGTGGAAGTCCCGATGAGTGCAGTCGGGTCCTAGTGAGTGAAGCTAGGTGGTGGAAGTCCCGGTGAGTGAAATCGGGCCCTAGTGTGTGAAGCTAGGTGGAGGAAGTCTTGGTGAGTGAAGCTAGGTGGAGGAACTCCTGGTGAGTCAAGCCAGACAATGGAAGTCCTAGTGAGTGAAGCTAGGCAACCCTAGGAGGTAACCCTATGTTATACTTGAATTCTGTTAATACTATGCTAACTCAGTGTTGCAGGAAGCTCAGCTAGGTCGACGGACTGACCAGGTAGCTGACACGAAGTCCAGACGGGTCGAAGGGCTGACCGGACGTCTGACAGGTAAGTGAAGATAAGTCACTAGAGGAGAGTGACTGTGAGGACGCATTCCTGGGAAGGGAACATTAGACGTCGATCCAAGTTAGATCCATTTCGGATATCTAAGTCGAGATCGTGACTAGATTCCGGTCTCGAGAAGATGGAATCTAGCTAATACTCTGCTTGTTAATGTTGAACGGTGCTAACACTTTGTTTTGCAGGATAATATTATTTGCATTTTGCCTCGGACTAACTCTTTCGTACAGGAGAAGGGATTTCTGGAAAAGAGTGGTCCGTGCGCTCGGAGGTCCGGGCGCCCGGAGTGCAAGTTTTAATAGCAACGTCATGTCGCCACGTGAAGCACCCTGGTTGGCTCGGCTACGTCATATTCAGGGCGCCCGAAAAGATTCAGGCGCCCCAACCTCCTATATAAGGAGAGTAAAGGCTGAAGCTCAATAAAACTATTCACAATCAACTCTTCTGTGCTCCTGCGATGCTGCTAAAGCTCACCGACAAGTTTTTCTTTCTGTCTTATTTTTCATAATTGTCTGCTTTTTCGTTTACTAATTAATTCTTGTACTTAACTTGTAATATTCTGTCAAATTATTAGTGATTGCCCATCGAAAGCACCCTTGCGTGCGGGCCTTGGAGTAGGAGTCGCCAAAGGCTCCAAACCAAGTAAAAGGTTCTTGTGTTAGCATTGTTTTGGCCTTCGACTTTTCTGCTGTGTACTCTTTCAAAAATTTTTAATCGATATTCACCCCCCCCCCTTCTATCGAACGTTACGATCCAACAGGAGGAAGGTGCAGTAGTGCACTCAGGAACTACTGACCGGTCGGGCAGGGTAGGCCGCTCGAAAGAGGTTTGACTAGGTCAGAATGTTGTCATATGCACGGTGGGTAAATACCGATCGAGAATACTAGAATGACCAAAAGTATGAGTTCCGTAGGCCGAAATAGGCCAAGCAATAACAGCTGGCCAAGTATAAAAGTACTTAGACATACAATAAAGAACATGTTGCATTTGACAGGGAAAGACCGGTCGTGCACAGTGGATCTGTAGAGCATATAAGATCGGCAAATGGTGACCGACCGAATATAAAAGACCGACCAAGTATGTATGGTCGGTCGGGCATAAAGGATCGACCCAGTGTAAAGAAATTTAACCTTAAGCGGTCCGAGGCATGGTAAGGTCACTCGAGCATATGAGTTTGGTAAGAAAAGACTGATCGAACATGAGTGCTCGATCGAGCATAAATAACCGACCAAGCAAAGAGAGTCCACCGAGCATAGAATCTCTTAACCTTGCGCACAATAGACAAAGATCAGTCGAACGTAATAGACCGACCAAGCATATAAGTTCGGCGGGCAAAGGCTAGCTGGGTTCCGTAGATCGGCTGAGCATAAAGGCTTTTAGTCTCGCACGATCCTTAGCATACGACCGACCGAAGGAAGGGTTACCGGGCAATAGTACTTTTATAAGCCCAACTATTGATCTCGGTCGATAAGGTAGGATCGGTCATGCTCAATAGACCGGCCGAGCACAAAGGCATTTAGTCTCGCACGATCCTTAGCATACGATCGACCGAAGGAAGGGCTACCGGGCAATAGTGCTTTTATACGCCCGACTAGTTAATCTCGGTTGATAAGGTATGACCGACCGGGCTTAATAGACCGACCGAGTATGAAAAATAGATCGAGTATAAAGGTCTTCAACCTTGCACGGTTTCTGGCATATTTATAATAGCAAAGTCCTGGTTGAGTATAAATAACCGATAAAGTATAGAATATTGGTCGAGACTAGTACAAACAGAAGATATTTCTCATATATACAGAATGGGCTTATGTGACTAAACTAAGTGTATATAACAGGTGAACCATAACAATATGTGATCATATGACAGCTTAATTAATTTGGCGGCAAATAGCTTCTAGAAGGCTCCACAAGTATGCTAAACGATAAAGAAGGTACATCTGGGGTAAGAAAAAGATTCCTTAAACTATTATTATAGTTCTAGCTTAATACGTCATCTCTTAACAAACTTTAACAAACCAGGGTCCACCTCATGACTGTGGAGGTTAGATGAGATGGAATAAAAAGGGGAATCCTCTCCACTGGCCAAGTACGCAAACATACACATTGCATTAGAATCAAACCCTAATTTTCATCTTTGTCGCACTTCTCCTTCTTCTTCTCTCCGAGTGACTAACTTGAGCGTCAGAGGGCCTAGCCAGGGATTCCCACGCCGGTCTTAGGTCACTAACACTTTGTTGGTTGGTCTCATTGTGTACAGGAAGAGGAGATCATCCATTGAGTTGCCTAGCCTTGGCCAATCCACGAAGTCATCTCGCCGGAGTTCATCTTTATGAGGTATTATTCATAGGTCCGCTTTGGTTTTCTCGGATCTATCATTCTGCATTTAGGCTCTTGTGAGGTCCACTGTGGTTTTCTCGGATCCTCCCCTGTTCATCGACATCGGAGTCATTATTCGTCACCGTTCATCGTCGCCCAGCACTTCGCTCGCAAGCTTTCAGACAGGATCAACCGCCATTCGGCTTCTCGATTTAACTCGCATTTTAGTTCGTGCACCGCAGAAAATCCTGAGCTAGATCGTGAGTTGCTTATTTCGACTTGGTGGCCTTTCGATCGGTGATAAGAAGTCAAAGCAAAATACTCCCGAGCGATCACCGTATCTTGAAGACTTGGAGCTTTTTTTATTAGCGTGTATCCATAGTTAGTCGTTCGTCGTTCTTGCTTGACCACTTATCGGGACCAGGGTTTAAGATCACCGCTCTACCGTTGATGACGATAGTGCTTTAAGGTCATCGCTCGACTGTTGGTGTATACAAGGGTTTAAGGTCACTGCTCGATCGTTGATGAAGACAAGGGTTTAAGGTCTTCGCTCGACTGTTGACGATGACTGGGCGAAAACTGGGCGAAGACTAGGGTTTAAGGTCACCGCTCGACCGTTGATGAAGACGAGAGTTTAAGGTCACCACTCGACCGTTGGGGAATATAAGGTTTAAGGTCACCGCTCGATCGTTGGGGAAGACGAGGGTTTAAGGTCACCACTCGACCGTTGGGGAAGACGAGGGTTTAAGGTCGTCGCTCGACCGTTGGGGAAAACACATCTCAAGAGTGGCATTCTTCGCTTTTATTCATATTTGTCCTGCGTTCAGGAAACATACAAAAATACATGTATTCACTCGTGCACCTATCATCCGGCCCTGTAG
Source organism: Zingiber officinale (assembly GCF_018446385.1). Lineage (NCBI taxonomy): Eukaryota > Viridiplantae > Streptophyta > Magnoliopsida > Zingiberales > Zingiberaceae > Zingiber > Zingiber officinale. The sequence continues at coordinate 141,563,288 of NC_055994.1, forward strand.
GGTTGGAGATGATTCGTGCTCCACAACTGCTTGAGCTGCCTTCGCCCCTCATCCTCCAAATAGTAGGTGCCTGAGCGAAACTTTTGCACGATCTTGAAAGGTCCCGCCCATGGAGCTTTGAGTTTAGCAACGTCACCAACCGACTTCAATTTCTTCCATATGAGATCGCCGACTTAGAAGGACCTCGGGATCACCCTCCAGTTATAGTTCTGCTTCATCCGTTGTCGATATGTCGTTAGAAGAACCGCTACTTTCGCCCGCGTTTAGTCCACCAAGTCGAGCTCCATAACCTCCATTCGGCATTTCCTTCATCGTAGTACTGCACCCAATCGGACTCTACTCCGACCTCTACGGGGGCAACTGCTTTGCCACCATATACCAAGTGGAAAGAAGTTACGCCGGTTCCCTCCTTTGGGGTCGTGCGTAGGGCCCACAACACACTGGAGAGCTCGTCAACCCAGCTGCCTCCAGCGCGGTCGAGCTGAGCACGTAAGACCCTGATGATTTCCCTATTGGTGGCTTTCCCTTGTCCGTTTCTCTGGGGGTAGGCCACCAAGGTGAAGGCTTACTGGATGTCATAGCTCTCGTACCACTCCCTGAGCCTCTGATCGACGAATTGTCTCCCATTATCTGATATGAGCCGGCATGAGATGCCAAACCGACATATGATGTTCTGCCAAACGAACTTAATGACCATATGCTCGGTTATTCTTGCAAGTGGCTCGGCTTCCACCCACTTCAAGAAGTAGTCTACCGCGACGAGCAGAAATCTCCACTGCCCTGTCGCCGTAGGGAATGACCCAATGATCTTCATGCCCCATTGGTCAAATGAGCAAGATACTTTGGATGCCTTTATTTTTCGGTCGGTCGGTGCGGAAGGTTGTGATACTTTTGGTAAGATAGGCAAGTGGCTACCGTTCGAGCAGCATCTTCTTGGAGGGTCGGCCAACAATATCCGGCTAAGAGTATCTTTCGAACCAACGACTGGCCGCCCGGATGACCTCCGCGGGAACCTTGGTGCACATCCCTCAAAATGTATTCAGCATCTTCTGATCCGACGCACTTGAGTAGAGGCCTAGAAAAGACTCTCTTATAAAGCTAGTCCCCAATCAAGGTGAATCGTCCAGCCCTCTTCTTCAACAAGCGAGTTTCTTCTTGATCGGCCGGTGTAACTTCTGACTGCAAGAACTCTATCAGAGTCATTCTCCAGTCGTTCGGGAGGTTATTCCTTCCATTTGGTCAATATGTGCCACGAGCGATATTTGTTCGATCGGTTGCCCTATGATGATTAGTGACAATAAACTGGATAATTTTGTCAACTCGTCCACTGCTTGGTTCTTCGATCGAGGGATCTTTTGTATAAGGACTTCCTGAAAGTTGGTCTTCAGCTTCTTGAAGGCCTCCGCATAAAGCCTGAGTTGGACATTGATTATCTCGAACATCCCTGATAGCTGCTGAGCGGACAATTGAGAGTCCGAATGAATAAGGACTTTAACGGCTCCCACATGTCGGGCTACCTATAAGCTGGCTATCAATGTCTCATACTCTGCTTTATTATTAGTGGCACGATAGTCAAGCCGAACGGATAGCTGAATCCGGTCTTCCCATGGTAAAATAAGTAAGATACCGATCCCACTACCTTGTCGAGTGGACGAATAATCAACGTATATCTTCCATGTAGCCTCTAGCTCGACATTCTGGACCTCTATGATGAAATCCGCCAAGGCTTGAGCCTTGTTTGTCGTTTGGGGTTGATATTGTATATCAAATTCGCTTAGCTCGGTCATCCATTTGATTAGCCTTCCTGATGTCTCGGGGTTGAGAAGGACTCGCCCCAAGACTTTGTTAGTTAACACGATGACTGTGTGCGCTAGAAAGTACAGATGAAGCCTCTGAGTTGTGAGTATTAATGCATAGGCTAATTTTTCCAGACTGGTGTAGCGAGATTCTGCATCCTTCATATATGGCTTAAAAAGTATACAAGTTGTTGCTCTTGGGCATTCTGCCTTACTAAAGCCAACCCAACCGCATATTCGTTGGATGATAAATAGATCCAGAGCGGCTCACCAACAATTAACTTGGCTAATACAGCCAAGGAGTTAAGATATTCCTTAAGCTCTTCCAATTCTCGATTGCACTCGGCGTCCCACTGGAATTTTGTAGCTCGACGAAGTACTTTGAAGAATGGCAAGCTCTGGTCGGATGACTTGGATATGAATTTGGACAGTACTGTGATCCGACCGATCAAACGTTGAGCTTCCTTCAAGCTTCGAGGTGGTGGCATGTCTTGTAGCGCCTTAACCTTGCTCGGATTAGCTTTGATACTCCACTCGATGATGATGTAATTCAGGAAGTGACCACTCTTCACGCCGAACAGACACTAACTCGGGTTCAGCTTTATGTTATAAGCCCTTAAAGTTCGGCAGGTCTCCTCAATATCTGTGCATATATTAGCAGCTCAGAGGGATTTTATTAATATGTCGTTGACATATACCTCCATGTTATGCCCGAACTGCCATCTGAACACCTTGTTAATCAGCCTCTGGTACGCGGCGCCGGTGTTCTTTAGTCCAAATGAAATGATGTTATAGCAGTACATCCCGTCCACCGTGATGAAGCTGACCTTCTCTTGATATTCTCGGGTGAACGACACTTGATGATACCCTTGGTACGCATCATGTATGTAGATCAGTGATAACCATGATTTTACTGCATTATTTTGATTCATATATGCATGGTTTGATGTTGATTTCATAGTTTAAATCATGGTTACATCACATTTTGTGCATAGTGTGTATTTTTGGACTTAATTGCAAGTTATATTATTTTTGGTGTATTTGATACTAATATTTGATTCTTATTTTGTAGGCATCAAAGGATCTTGGATTTGGATCTATTTGGACCGATATTGGGCTCAAATCGGAGTTTAAACGAGAAGATCTAGCCATTGATGAAGATCCAGAAGTTTTGATGCAGATTTGAGTTCATCTAGCTATTGATCCAGCCCGACTTAATCTGGACCGTTTATTGAAGACTAGGCGGATCTGGGCCATCCAGTGATGATCTGATCGATCCGACCTACGGGAGAGTAGATCCAGACTCTAGATCAACATTAGTACCTTCGGATCAGATTTTGGATGACTTTTCACCGTTGATTTAGCCCGGAATCATCTCAACCGTCCATTCCAGATCCAGATCTGATTTAAATGAGAAGCTACAGTACCCAGCTTCTTCGTCGATCTCCTCCACAGCGCAGCTTCGTCCCGCCGCGCGTCTTCTTCCGGATTTCGATCCCTTTCTCTTCTCCGATCAATTTCCCGAGCTTCAATCTCGGTGGAGAACTTCTCGGCGGTGTCATCCCGATTATCTGGAGCCATCGGAGAGTGTTCTCTCCGGTGGAAATCTGCTCACGGCGACTTCTCTGTTTTTGCCAGATTTGGAGGTGGTCTTCCAAATCTGCGCTCCGATTCCATTCAGTAACTCTTGGAGGTGGTCCGCCGACATTATTGAGCTTCATCCGACGCTCATCCGCAGTCCACATTTTCACTTCAGATCCAGAGAGCTCCGGGATGTAGATTTCCATCATTTTCGACATTTTTGGGTTTTGGGATGTTCTTAGCTCGTCGGGGGTGGTCCGTCGGCGTTGCTGAGTATACTTGGAACTGAGACGCAGCTAGATGCTCCACTGAGGTCCGAAATTGGGTGGTCTTGATTTTGGCCTCTTGTGTGACGGCTTGAGTGTGAAGTTTTGTGGAATTGGTTGTGAGTTGGATCGGTTAGGGTTTATTTCATTTTGTTATTTATTTTTTACAGCTTAGAACAGATTCATTTTATGTTTGTTATGGTTTAGCAAGTAATCTAGCATTTCATTTCATAGTTGAAGCTTAATTTGTGTTTATTTGATGTTTGGTTAATTGTTTAGTGTTTAATTTTTAAGCTAGGGTTTAATTTCTGTTTAGATCAGATTTAAATGCTTCGTGTTATTTCATTCCCAATTTAATTCAATGCTTAGATTAGATTTTATTTAAGTCTTGCTATTTCATTTGTAGTTAATTGTGTTGAAGATGAATTCACTACATAGTGTGACAATGCGTCTTGGATTGATCGTTGACACTTAGTAAATTTTCTTTATGCATTAGATTAATTTCTTATTTGCGGTACTTTTACTTTGTTAGAATTGAATTCAAAGCATTAAACCCCCACTTACATATTAAAACCCCAAAAATAGGAATAAAAGACAATCCTAGATTACATCCTATCGTTTGTTCCTCGAGAGATCGATCCTGGGCTCGTTACTACAACGTTATTGTGAAATTAAGGGGTTCAGTGGAATATACATTTGTACAATTTGATTAGCGGATGTGACAGATTAGCTTATCAAATTTTGGCGCCGTTGCTGGGGAAATTGTAATATGCAATGTTTAGTAATTTTAGGATTGTTGTTTTGATTGCTTTCATGATTATATATTCATGTGTTGATTTTATTTGTTCCTGAGTCTTCTGATTTTATTTGCTAGTGTTTCAGTGTAAGAACTGGAAATTCATGTGACCATGGATCCATATCATCAGTATTTTGGAGATAGGATGGAGAATTATTTTTATCAGCCTCAGACTCAGTTCTATCAGTCCTACCTACCTATGGAGCAGCGGAATAGGTATGAGGATGCACAAGAACAAATTGAAGAATCAATGTGGAAATGCAATGAAGTTATGCAACAAATGAGAGAGCATCAAAAGCAACAATTTGCAAGGATACAGAATATTCAGAGTCAGTTAGATCAGATTGCATCATCCATTAATCAGTTACAAGCACAGAACTCCAGTGGAGAGATGGAGAGTAGTGATTTTGTCAGGCCTGACCATATTCCCATTTATTCACAAGATTTATCTAATTTATTTGTGATGATGATGTAGTTGTTCAGATTTCTGATTCTACTGATAGTGTTGCTTTAGATGTTGTTGAAGATGCAGGTATTGTTGCAGAAGATGATATAAGTGTAGGGGAGTGCTTACTGGAAGCATTACCTCAAGAATCACCAATGATAGAAGATGTAAGTGTAGGGACTTGTGCTATGGAGCCAAGCACCCAAGAATCACTACATGAAGTTGTACACTCACCAGAACCAGAGTCTGAGCATTTACTAGGTGGAAAGGAGGTAATAATCACTACTTTAGGTACTTTTCAACACGACAAGGTGAGAATTTCTTGTGAATTATCCAAAAATTTCATAGAGGTACCATTAATTGAATTTGTAGAATGTGATACCCATTTATCTTTTCATGATAGTGTTCGGAATGTGTTGCTTATCTTTGCTTTTGCAGGACACAATAGATGCTTGAAATGAGTACTAAATCTAAACCGACTTAGACCTCCAGAGAAAGTTTTCAAGAGAAAAAGGGTGAATAAAAAGAATTTGAGTGAAACCAAAAGTACTCCACTACCGGGGTGGTTTCTTCTTTTAAACCTTCTTCAACCACCGGGAATGAAAGGGGAGTTGGTTCTAATATAGTTTTCTTTTGCATTTTAATTCATGCTTTGTGTTTAGTTTTTCTCTAATAAATTAGTTATACATTTCTTTGGTTCTATACTTTGCATTTGCACTTTGTTTTTACACTTTGCATTTTATTTTGCATTTTACTTTCATACTTTGCATTTTATTAGTTTATAGCATTTCATTTAAATAAAAGGCACCATGGGAATTTTCTAAGTAATATTTGTAAGATGGTAAAAGTCTCTTAAATTTGATCATCGATTTTAGTTCATTGTGACATGATTGGATGCTTTTCTCACATGATATTGGTTAATTTGGTGGAGGATTCCAATTTGATTGATTGAGCTTGTTGCATTAAAATACCTAGTGAGGTCCACTTTAAGCCTATACACTATTATTTTCTCTTGTGTGGCATGCACTTACAACAATTGAAACTCTAGAACTTGCTTAGTTTCTTTTCAAAGTCACAATAGCATATGGATGCATGGAAAAGAAGGATAATTATCAATGAATTCTTTTCTTTTGTCTATTTCAAAGTCCAATTTATTTTTCCCAAAATTTTCTCAAAAAAAAAAATTATCTAGCATTCTAACTATTGATCACTTTGCTTTGTTTTCATTTCATTTGGAGTGTTGGTTGAATTATTGATGAGTTGGGTTGACTAGATGGACAATGTTTTAAGTGTGGGGGAAGATTGGTATGTGGTTGAGGATGATGAAGGTTTTTGATAGCTTCATGAAGGTTGATTTTTGCTTTTTGAGCATGATATGGAAGTTATAGGAGTTCCTCAATTGTATGGTTTACAAGAAAATCAGAATCGGAACTAAATAGAACTTAACACTGAAATCTGATCAAAAATGGTTAGAATTCAAAATTCAAATGATGTGTACCATTCCACTCATGAATTACTTGAATGGAGGATCATTTACTTGGAAGAGTTGAAGAAAAGGGCAGCAAATTGGTACCTTAAACAGTGAAGGAAATTTCTGAACTGAGAAGAAAAGCAGGAAGTGGCAACAGCAATAAATAGAACTGGTTCCTGAAAATTCTGTTGCTCAAATTCTGTTACCTTTACTGGATAGACATATAAATCATTTGGAGTTGAAGTGGGACAGTGAAGATGAGAAGTTGCTGTGAAGAATTTTGTAGAAAATTGAAGGTATCAAAATTGTGCTGGAATTAAGGAGAAGTCTTGAAACCGATGTGAAAATCAAGTTTAAGTTCTGTTTTGTGCTGTAACAAATGGAATTCTTGCTTCCATGACCTCTGCAGACTTTGAAAGGTGAATTCAGAAATAATCGGGCAGCATGAATTAAATGTTAAAAGAGCTACAGAAATGAAGACAAGAAGAATGGGTAGCTTACATGGTGAAGTCCTAATCCATTCAAAAGACAATATTGATTATCATCTAAGTGTTGAAATGCATAATTGAAAATTTTCAAGTTCCAAAATTGCTGATGGAAAATAAATAGAATCTGCAGGAAGTTGAAGGTTGAAGTAAAATGGAAATGAAGGGTCTATTATCAATGTACCAACCTGGAATTCAGAATTCTGTGAAAGAAATGCAGAACTAGGAAATTCTATAAAAGTTGAGAGATGAGTAAAAGGAAATTCAGTAATGAAAGCAGGATTAAGAAGCTGATTTCTGAAATCTGTTGCTGGAGTTTTGGCAAGAGTCACAGGATAGTGATATGAAGAATGTGCATCAAGACAAAACTAAGTTATTGAATTCTGCTCTTTTCCTACAGTGGCTATAAATAAGAATTTTATTTATTGGCATGACTCTACAGAGTAGGATACAAAACTCAGAACATTGAAGTTGAGCTGAGTTACTGAGTTTTCCTGTGTGATTTGTCAAGCTAAAATTTGTTTCTTCTCTTGTTGACATTGATGTTGATGAAGCATACTTGCTAGATAATGGAATCATCCATCATCTGGCGCAGATTTTATTCTGCTTGTTGCAAGTGTATGGATTCCTTTGAAGAAACAGTGGCTAGAAGATCCCTTTGAAGCTGATTCCTTTGTCCTAGTTTCTGATCAATGGGAGTTCAAGTGGATTTCTGTTAAGTCTGCAGAGTGGAAACAAAATCAGTACCTAGAAATGGTGTATCTGTGTTCTGCATATATGTATAAAATCATGTACTTTGAATTGAGATCACCTAGAATTGTGAATTCTGAACTTAAGTTCAGTAATAAAAATATGCAGAACACAGAAAGCAGAAACAAGGAAGTTGAAATTGTTTTGTGCCAAATGGTGTATCAAAATTTAATAGCAAGTTTAAACCAATGTGAAATTCAAGTGGAATCCTGTATTTGGCAGCAACAAATGGTATTTGGCCTTCAAAGACTTTTAAAAATGCTGGATAGCAGAAATGCAGTAGTGTTCGAAATAGTGAGAATCTTGAAGAACTAAGCTGCTTAAAACAGTGAAGTGTTGATTTCCTGGTGATTCTGGACTATGGAGATCAAACATCAGAATTTTCAGGATTTTGTGATATGATCAATTTGTTGAAACTTAAGAAGATCTAGCAACTTCTTTTAGCTGAACAAGAGCTGCTGTAATGTTCAGAAAATTGCCTTAGACAAGAAACAAAAGTCTGAGTTTAAAACAGAAATAGAAAAAGTTGCAGAAAATTTGAATCAAGTTCTGAAATCTGGAAGTGTAATTTAATTAAGCTGCTGGAGTGGAATGTGCTAATTTTTGAAGTCAGATTGTTGATGAAATCTGTTAAATCAAAAGCTGTAAGTTGTAGAAGCAGCTGGAAACTATGGTTCAAAGTTGCTGGTTGGAGTATTAATTACAAATTGCAAGTTCTGTGTGCTAATTCTGATCAGCAACAATCTAAATTTGATCTTCTAACATTTCGGAACCAAATGATACATTCATCTTAGCTGAATTCTATTTGGTTTAAGATGAAGTGCAGAATTCAGAATCTGATTAGTGTGGTTATGAAGTTTTAGTTGCAGAATTACTACTCAATTTCAGCAATACCATTTCTGAAATTGAAGTATCAATGTAGTTTTGATTTAGTACTGCCCTTACAGTCTTATAAGATCTTCTTTACTGAATTTGTTGCAGTATAGATTTGAATCCAGATTCCATTTTCTGAAACAGCAGCACTTTACCCATTGCTGATTTGAAATCTGGAAAACCAGATTTCAGCATTTACTTTTGATTTATATAGAAGGAAGTCAATGAAAGGAGTCAAGATTCAATCACTGTAATTCTGGGAATGGATTTTTGATTTTGAAGCAGTGAGCACAGACATTCCAGAAACTGAATCTGCAGGAGGAAAAATTTATGAGACCAGGTTGCTGAATTTTGTGATAAAAGCTGCAATTGGTGGTTGATGGAATTTGATTTGGTCTTCTACCAATGCAATAGAGATGCACATCTTTTTGAATCTGCCACTGACAGAAACAGAGATCAAATTCTGCAGCAGGGAAATAATGAAAACAGTGGCTTTTAAAGTGTGTTAAGAATTGGAAAGCTTGGTGTTTTGTATTGTCCGAGACGGAAAATGTTTTAAGTGTGGGGGAGGGAGCTATTTTCCATTAGCTAATGTGAGTTTGTTTTTGAGCTTTCAAGTGATGGAGTGGAAGTGAAAAATCCAGTGAAAACAGAAGAAAAATTTGGAAATTGGCACATCACAAGAGTGTATCAAAAGAGTATCAAGATTCTTTGTTTGCCATCAAATTGAAGGGGAGGTTAGCTTGGTCTTTTGAATTGATAAAAACAAATGGTATTCATCTCTTTTCACATCAAAATGGTCAACTCATCAAGTATATTCCCCCAATACTCTAATCTCCTCAATTTTTCATTAAATACTTTTCTTTTGCCTATTTCATTCACTTTCCTTGTTCTTTTTGCTTCCATTTCAATTCTTCATGATTAAATCTTTTTGATTCATGTATGCTATGTTTATAGTGGTGGAGAATTAAAAAATAAGCAAGCTTATGGTAGTGAAATGTTGTGAGTTGCATTGAGTAAGCTCCACTTATACACATGCTTGAGTGTGAGAGATAGATTAGGTAAATCCTTTGTGAGATTGCATCTTGCTTTATTTTTCATTTGGATTGAAACTATCATATCTACCGATTATTGTTTGGATTGTATTCATGATTGTTGGTGATCTTAAGATGATCTTAGTTAAATTCCTTTTACTATCTTTTAGATATTGCTAGGGAATTTTTTGTGGAGATAATTTTTAGTTTTCTTTACTTGCACGGGACGTTCAATACTAAGTGTGGGGGATTTGATAACCATGATTTTACTGCATTATTTTGATTCATATATGCATGGTTTGATGTTGATTTCATAGTTTAAATCATGGTTACATCACATTTTGTGCATAGTGTGTATTTTTGGACTTAATTGCAAATTATATTATTTTTTGTGTTATTTGATGCTAATATTTGATTCTTATTTTGTAGGCATCAAAGGATCTTGGATTTGGATCTATTTGGACCGAAATTGGGCTCAAATCGGAGTTCAAACGAGAAGATCTAGCCATTGAGCATTATGGGTCGTTCATCAAGAATAGGACAGATCTGGACCATCCGTTGAAGATCTGGCCGATCCAACTTAATGGGGAGCAGATCTGAGCCATTGATGAAGATCCAGAAGTTTTGATGCAGATCTGAGTTCATCTAGCTATTGATCCAGCCCAACTTAATCTGGACCGTTTATTGAAGACTAGGCGGATCTGGGCCATCCAGTGATGATCTGATCGATCCGACCTAAGGGAGAGTAGATCCAGACTCTAGATCAACATCAGTACCTTCGGATCAGATTTTAGATGACTTTTCACCGTTGATTTAGCCCGGAATCATCTCAACCGTCCATTCCAGATCCAGATCTGATTTAAATGAGAAGCTACAGTACCCAGCTTCTTCATCGATCTCCTCCACAGCGCAGCTTCGTCCCGGCGCGCGACTTCTTCCAAATTTCGATCCCTTTCTCTTCTCCGATCAATTTCCCGAGCTTCAATCTCGGTGGAGAACTTCTCGGCGGTGTCATCCCGATTATCTGGAGCCATCGGAGAGTGTTCTCTCCGGTGGAAATCTGCTCACGGCGACTTCTCTGTTTTCACCAGATTTGGAGGTGGTCTTCCAAATCTGCGCTCCGATTCCATTCAGTGACGCTTGGAGGTGGTCCGCCGACGTTATTGAGCTTCATCCACGCTCATCCGCAGCCCACATTTTCACTTCAGATCCAGAGAGCTCCGGGATGTAGATTTCCATCATTTTCGGCATTTTTGGGTTTTGGGATGTTCTTAGCTCGTCGGGGGTGGTCCGTCGGCGTTGCAAAGTATACTTGGAACTGAGACACAGCTGAGATGCTCCACTGAGGTCCGAAATTGGGTGGTCTCGATTTTGGCCTCTTGTGTGACGGCTTGAGTGTGAAGTTTTGTGGAATTGGTTGTGAGTTGGATCGGTTAGGGTTTATTTCATTTTGTTATTATTTTTTTACAGCTTAGAACAAATTCATTTTATATTTGTTATGGTTTAGCAAGTAATCTAGCATTTCATTTCATAGTTGAAGCTTAATTTGTGTTTATTTGATGTTTGGTTAATTGTTTAGTGTTTAATTTTTAAGCTAGGGTTTAATTTCTGTTTAGATCAGATTTAAATGCTTCGTGTTATTTCATTCCCAATTTAATTCAATGCTTAGATTAGATTTTATTTAAGTCTTGCTATTTCATTTATAGTTAATTGTGTTGAAGATGAATTCACTACGTAGTGTGACAATGCGTCTTGGATTGATCGTTGACACTTAGTAGATTTTCTTTATGCATTAGATTAATTTCTTATTTGCGGTACTTTTACTTTGTTAGAATTGAATTCAAAGCATTAAACCTCCACTTACATATTAAAACCCCAAAAATAGGAATAAAAGACAATCCTAGATTACATCCTATTGTTTGTTCCTCGAGAGATCGATCATGGGCTCGTTACTACAATGTTATTGTGAAATTAAGGGGTTCAGTGGAATATACATTTGTACAATTTGATTAGCGAATGTGACAGATTAGCTTATCAATCAGCTCATAACCCACCGTTGAATCCACCATCTGGTCTATCCTGAGTAACAAATAGAAGTCCTTCGGTCACGCCTTGTTCAAGTCACGGAAGTCGATGCAAACTCGTCATTTATTGTCTGGCTTGGAGACCAGCACCACATTGGCTAGCCAGCTCGAAAATTGAACCTCCCTAATATGGCTGACCTCCAGCAACTTCTCTATCTCCACCCGGATGATCAAGTTCTATTCTACGCTGAAGTCCCTCTTTCTTTGCTTCACCGGCTAAGTGTCCGATAGGACATGGAGCTCGTGTTAAGCCACACTCGGGGAGATGTCGGGAAGCTCGTGTGTCGACCAAGCGAATACATCATGATAATTCCTGAGACATGCGACCAACTCTGCCTTCTTCTTAAGTTCTAGATCGGCCGTGATGAAGGTGGTGGCCTCTGTCCAGTTTGGGTGAATTTGAACCTCCTCCTTTTCTTCGTAGACCAACCCAGGAGGCTTCTCGGTGACGACGTTCACCTCCAAGCGCGGATTCTTCCAAGTGCTTCTCGCTTCAGACTTGACCATCTCGACATAGCATCGCCGAGTGACCAGCTAATCGCCTTTGACTTCACCCACCCTGTTGTCCATTGGGAACTTTATCTTTTGGCAGTATGTAGACACCACTGTCCGAAATTTGTTGAGAGTCGGTCGACCCAATATTACGTTGTAGGCAGTCGAAGCATCCAACACTATGAAGTTTGTGGTTTTGGTTCTCCTCAATGGCTCTTTCGCGAGCTATATGGCTAGCTGAGCCTGTCCGAGCAGCAGTACTTTATTTCCTGTGAAATCGTAGAGCGGGGTTGTCATAGGAAACAACTCGCTTCGATCGATTTACAATTGATCGAATGCCTTCTTGAAGATGATGTTCACCGAACTCCCTGTATCAACGAAAGTTTGGTGAATAGTGTAATTAGTAATTACCGCTCGGATGATCAGGGCGTCGTCGTGAGGGATCTCCACTCCCTCCAAATCTCTGGGGCCGAAGGTGATCTCGGGCCCTGCGACCTTCTCCCTGCTGCATCCCACAGCTTGGATTTCCAATCGCCGAGCATTCAATTTCCTTGCTCTGTTGGAGTCGCCGTCAGTCAGCCCCCCCGGCGATCATGCTTATTTCTCCTCGGGAGGCATTGCCTTTGTTCTCTTCTTCCCGAGTGAAGGATTTGTTCTGCTCAATCGGAACGTGGGAAGGGTCGGTGTTATCCCTCCGCTGATGCTGATGGCATCACTCGGGCGGCCTTCTTTCATCCTCTTGCCACCTGGTTGATCAAGGTCTATGTCGCCAATCGGGAGATGGAGATCAGCAGCGGTATCCTCTTAGAGCTGGTCGACTGATTATTGGTGTCAAACCGCAGCAATCGCGTGTGTTGTGTGTCACCAACTGGTGAAAAGAGCAAAACATTGTCGTCCATATCTTGCCTTTTGGCGTATTCTGCCGATCATATGCCACATGTTGCACGACATGTATTTTGGCCTCCTGATGTGGTCGCGCTCCTTCTACCCTTGGCCCTTTCGGCAATTGGAGGTTGTTTGATGGTCGGCGCTTGGTCGTCGTCGAGGGTTCAATCGACGCCTCTTTTCTTCTCGCTGCCTGGGCTTCTTCTACATTTATGTATTCATTAACCTTCTTGAGTAGGTGGTCGAATTCCCTGGACGGGTTCCTAATGAGGGACCAGAAGAAATTGTTGGACCCCGTGGTAGTTTTGATGTGATCAACCAAGTTGGTTAGATCCTGCTTTGTGTTTAATCCCTGTGTCTAAGTGTGCAGGAACTTAGGAGCGTAGGAAGTCGAGCGGAAGACGCAGCTAGCGAGAAGGACGACACGGGAAGGGAGCCGACGGGCTCGGTGCGTCCGAAGGACGAGAAAGCTGTGGAAGAGTACACCGATGGGCGAAAAGAACGTGTGCGACGTTCGAGGGACGTTAAGCTGGGGAGGAAGGCTGCTCGAGGAAGGCCGAAAATTGAGTTCGGACGAGTCCTATTTCGGTTGGCCGAAATCACCCAAAAGAATGGAGCTTTGGAAGTCAAAGCAAAGGAAAAAAACAAGCTGGAAAACAAGCTCAAGGCGCCCTCAATAAGTACTAGAGGCGCCTCCAACTTGGTGCCGCCTTAAAGCTTGTTGGAGGCTCCTCCACCTTGGAGGTGCCTTCAACAAGTCTTAAGGCGCCTTCAACTGGTCAAATTTGACCGTTTGAGCACGGATAATGTTTTATCCGCTGACTCGGTTCGAGGCGCCTTGGACCTCTATTGGAGACGCCTTGGACTCTCGAGATCAGATTTCCAGAGGCTATTTAAAGGCCCCTGGAGCTAGGAATTCTGAATCAACTCAAGCATCCAACCTGTAATCAATTCCTAGCAACTAACTGAGCGTTCTAAGTGTAAAAAGACTTCTCCGGGTACAGTGAAGGAGATTCTGCTAGTGGAGCTTTTCATCGTCCTGGATTAACAACCTCCTTGGTTGTAACCAGGTTAAATTCTGTTTTACTTTACTTTCCTGTTTTATTTATATAGTTGCTATCTATTGAGTTGAAAGACGAGGAGGGTAGTTTTAATTTGTGCAGGCAATTCACCCCCTCTTGCCGGCCTCCGCTGCACCTACAATTGGTATCAGAGCCAGACCGCCTCAGAAAGACTAATCACCGACTGAAGCACAATGATCAAGACAATGACCGGAGCAAATATTCATCCTCCAAAGTTCGACAGAGACTTTGCCACATGGAAGCGAAAAATGGAGGTATTTTTCAAAACTGAATTTGATATACTTTTAATAATGAAATATGGATATGCAGCGCCGAAAGATAAAGAAGAAAACACGTGGAGCAAGAAGGAGCAAGCCGATTTCGTCGCCAACGGAAAGGCTGAGTTCCACCTACTCAGTGTTCTACTGCCTCAGGAGGTAAATCGGATAGAAATCTACGACTCCGCGAAAGATCTCTGGGAGAAATTCCTGGAGCTTCACAAAGGTACCTCCGAAGCGAAGCTAGCGAGGCGGGACATCCTCCGGACCCAGTTGACGAACCTCCGGATGAACCAAGGCGAGAAGGTAGCGCAACTCTAAGCAAGGATCAAAGAGCTGATCACGCAACTAACCAATCTTGGAGAAGAAGTAACGAACCAGGACTCGATCCGATATGCGCTCAACGCCTTCCCGAGAACTCAAGAATGGGCGTCCTTAGTAGATGCGTACTACATCTCTAAGGACTTCGAGGTAAGTACTTTAGAACAATTGCTTTCTACTTTTGAACTTCACGAATCTCGAATTGCAGAGCTTAATGGAGTAGAGAAGACCAGTCAGAACATTGCCTTAAAGGCAAAAATAAATAGTTCTGACTCCGAAGTCTCGGTCGACGAATCAAAAGTGGCACTACTGGTAAGACGCTTTAATAAATTTTTTAAATCTAACAAATTTAGATCGCAGAGGCATGAGAGAAAAAGAAGAACGACTCGTTGCTACAACTGCAATGAAGAAGGGCACATCAAGGATAACTGCCCGAAATTGAAGAGCAAGCAAAAGGATAAGGCAAAGACAAAGTACAAGAAACCAGAATCCTCCAAGCACAAGAACCTGAAGGCCACTTGGTCAGACTCATCCTCCGAATCAGACGTCGAAGAATTCTCGGGGGTTAGCTCTAATAGCTAACCATCAGTTGGAAGAAGAGTCAAGCTCAGAGATGAGTATCGATGAAGGGGGAGGAACATTAGAAGAGGAAAGCTGCAGTGAAGGGGGAGCCTCACCGAGTCAGGTACGCAATCTAACCCCGACTCAGTCTTTTCGTTTTATTAAATCTCTTTCTAAAGACTTATTCAAATTAGAAAAAGAAAATAAAGAATTGAAAAAGAAATTAGCAAAAGCATGTCCACTTAAGATGTACGATAATATAAAATCAGAAAATGATAATATAAAATTAGAAATTAAGAATCTAAAAACTGATGCATGCTTAAATAGATTTCCAAAATCTAAAGTTAGAATTTATGGAAAATTGAATTCGTACATTAGAAATCATCAGGGTCAACTTAGAAGAGTGCCCAAAAACTATGTACCCCCAAAATTTTTGAATAATCTGTGGGAAGGAACCTCTATTGGGTTCCGAAATCTGTGCTAAATTAATTTATTTAATTAAGGCTTTTAGAAGCAAAATTAAATGTTAAAATTTCTTTATGAAGCTTTGTCTAAGGAAGTGATTGTTGCTCCAATAACCAAGAAGGTATAGTGTCTCGCCACGACTTGGAAGCTGAAATATTGAAATAAAATATTTAATTAACTTACTGAAAAAATATTAAATTAGAATTAAATAATACTTTGAAAGTTTTTTAAATATTTTTAAAAAATTATAAAATTTATTTTATTTAGAAACTCTTTCTGAAAATTCTAAAAATTCAGTTAAATTAGAAACCTTTTTTTGGAAAGTTCTAAAAATTAAGTTAACTTAGAATTTTTTTTTTGAAAATTCTAAAAGTTAATTTTTGACTTAGAAATTATTAAGACATTTTACTTAGAAATTTTTAGTAGTTTGTTACATTTTTTTTTGCAATATTAGCTTCTTATTATTACCCCGTTTTTGCTGTGATCAAAGGGGGAGAGAAAAAGGTACAAGTTTAGGGGGAGTTAGGCAAATTAAAATTTCTAAACTATGTTGCAATTTTGTTTATTGTAAATTTATGCTTAACATGTTAGTTTAGTAATTTTTTTTTAAAATTACTATTTGTCCATTTTTACCCTAACTTGAAATTGGGTTGATGCACATCAAAAAGGGGGAGATTGTTGGACCCCGTGGTAGTTTTGATGTGATCAACCAGGTTGGTTAGGTCCTACTTTGTGTTTAATCCCTGTGTCTAAGTGTGCAGGAACTTAGGAGCGCAGGAAGTCGAGCGGAAGACATAGCTAGCGAGAAGGACGATACGGGAAGGGAGCCGATGGGCTCGGTGCGTCCGAAAGACGAGAAAGCTGCGGAAGAGTACACCGGTGGGCGAGAAGAACGTGTGCGACGTTCGAGAGACGTTAAGCCGGGGAGGAAGGCTGCTCGAGGAAGGCCGGAAATTGGGTTCGGGTGAGCCCTATTTCGGTTGGCCGAAATCACCCAAAAGAATGGAGCTTTGGAAGTCAAAGCGAAGGAAAAACAAGCTCAAGGCGCCCTCAACAAGTACTGGAGGCGCCTCCAACTTGGAGGCGCCTTAAAGCTTGTTGGAGGCGCCTTCAACAAGTCTTAAGGCGCCTTCAACTGGTCAAATTTGACCGTTTGAGCGCGGATAAAGTTTTATCCGCTGACTCAGTTCGAGGCGCCTTGGACCTCTATTGGAGGCGTCTTGGACCCTCGAGATCAGATTTCTAGAGGCTATTTAAAGGCCCCTGGAGCTAGGAATTCTGAATCAACCCAAGCATCCAACTTGTAATCAATTCCTAGCAACTAACTGAGCGTTCTAAGTGTCAAAAGACTTCTCCGCGTACAGTGAAGGAGATTCTGCTAGTGGAGCTTTTCATCGCCCTGGATTAACAACCTCCTTGGTTGTAACCAGGTTAAATTATGTTTTACTTTACTTTCTTGTTTTATTTATATAGTTGCTATTTATTGAGTTGAAAGATGAGGAGGGTAGTTTTAATTTGTGCAGGCAATTCACCCCCTCTTGCCGGCCTCCGCTGCACCTACAGAAATCTCCTTCAACCAGCCCTTGAGTGAAGGCATTCATCATCGTCTCGGATGAGATCGAGGGGGTATCCATGGCTACTTGATTGAAATGTCTGATGTAGGCTCGGAGCGCTTCTTTCGATCCTTGCTTCAAGGAGAAGAGGCTGAAGCTCGTCTTCTGATAGCGTCGACTGCTGGCAAAATGGTGCAGGAATGCAACTTGGAAGTCCTTGAAGCTGTGTATGGATCCGTCCGGCAATCGTCTGAAACAGTAAGGTCTCCTCGGAGAACTGTCGATTGATCCGTTCGGATGAAGTGTGGCTTCTGGGTGCCTTGCCTTTTCGTGCGTCCCAAACAGGCACATCATCCGAAGATGATCCCCGTTCTTAGTTCGCCTAGACTATTTCAGAGGGGGTTTGGAACAAGGCACGGTGGAAGGGGATCGGCGCGAACGACATTTCCCCCTGTGTGTCAGTCGGCCTCCTATTCTGCCCCCATACGGAGACTTGCTTCGCTCGGTCTTCTTGCCCCACTCATCTCCCAACTGCCGACGTCGTAGGCTGCGGTGCTTGTCGATCGGCTAACGTCTGTTGTTGCTGTTGCTCGACCATCTTCGCCTCTCGGGCTTGCACAAGCATGTCGAGCTCCACCTGGGTGAGCATCACGGTAGTGAGTTGTCCAGCGTCCTCCATCTTCTCGATTTGGATGCAGGTTAAGTTCCCATAGACGTCGTCAATATGATCCTGTCCGAAAGTCGATGAGATGGAAAGCTGGGGGCGTGGCGCTCCCACCGACTGGCTATGGACTCCGCTCTGCCCTACAAAATAGATAACGGCAGTGCCAAGCCAGGGAAGGGGTCCTCGGCGTTGGCCCTCCGACACTCAAGTCAGTCACCGACGATGAAGTAGAAAGTGAAGCAACAAGAATAAAGACTGTAGTGCAAAAAGTGTATCCAGCATACCTCCGCCGATGCTTGGACCTCCCCCTTTATATAGAGTTCCTGTAGCGCGTGTGCACGCTTCCCCAAGCGGGGGCGCGTCTCGAAGTTTTCCTGAAAAGACTTGTCAGTAAAGTGTCCCTGACACAATACCTTAACGAGCTGAGCATATATCTGATGTGACACTGGAAGCTTCCGTTGTACGATCTTCTTGTCGACCATGCCCGGTGTCAACGGCATTAACTCCCAATAGAATGTCGAGAGATAATCACAGCGGGTCTTCAATGGCCATCTGGCCGACTGGATAGCCCACTCGGCCGGAGCTTCTTCAACCGATCGACCTCAGATAGCCCTCCCTGTGGCAGGCCGGGTTTGGTAGGCCGCGATCTCCAACCAAATGGCTTCCTGGCTTGTGGCCAAAGTCGAGTCCAATATCTAGGCCGAGCGAGGGTAGCTGTTCGATCAAGATTCTACCTATAGTCTTCTCCTCTGTTCGGCGTTTGACAACATACTCGAGCGTTGGCTGTCTGTCATACCTCCTTGAATCAAAGGTGGAGTCAGATCAGAACCCTCTCCTACCGGTCGACCATATGATACCCGAATGTTGACCGCCTTGACTTAGACCTCCATTATGACAACTGACCCCTACTGGGTGGGCCCCTCATCGCCGCATCAGTGGTCATGATAGGGCAAAGGCCATGATTTGTCATGGGTTGTTGTGGGCATCCTTGCACGGCTACTCGTGAGGAGGATCGACGGGCATCCTTGCCCGCCCGCTGGTGAAGCAAAGCTTTTTCTTCTACTCTTCCTCTCTCTCTTTCTTTGCTTGCATCATGTGTCGACGATTCCGAATATAATTGTCTTTTCGGGATGACCTAATGACTAACACATGAGGTATTGTCATCATATGCCGACGATTTCACTACCTTCTCTTCCTTTCCCTTTCCCTTTCGTATTTCTCTTCCCTTCATTCTTTCCCTCTGTCTTGTTCTCTTCATGTCCCTAGGGATTCTTTCTCTCTTCTTCTTTCCTTACTTTACTTTTTCCTTCCCTTCCTCCAAAGATATTTGTCCTTGGAAGATTCTTTTCTTTTTCTCATCCGCCCGTCCGAGTAAACAGAGCATGCATAGAAGATCATGATCATCCTTCTCATTCTCATTGGAAGTGGAGGTGCTCTCTAATAAATCAACCGCTCCTGGAACCCTTGTAGAGGGACTTTATATATACATCCGTACCATCAATTATTTTATCTTTAGTTTTACAATTTGAGCATAAAATATCATTCCTTGATGATATAATGCATGCATAGAAGTTAGCAGATAACTATTAAACGGGTAAAAATTAACAAATAATTGTTATACCACTAGAAGTTAGCAAGTAGCAACTACCTTTGTCATAGCTAATGTGTTCACAGCTAAAGAATTTGAACGGCTACAACACTGTATCACCATTGTTGCTTGCTACAAGATCATAGCAAGTTCCATATAGCATCAAGGATACCATTCCTACTCGCTACAAAGTAGAAGCAATCACCAAGGAACCTGCTACGGTCTTAAAAGCTATAAATCTTAAATTAGAGCTTGGAACAATAAATGAGAAATTATATGATATTATATTAATTTCATCTTCTATTCAAGACATCCTATTACATTTTGAAGTTCCTTTAGTCATTTGAGAAGGAAAATTGAAGCAGTTGTTAGAGTTGAAGTCAGTTTGTGATCTGTGCAAAGAAATTGTATGCAATAACTGACCTGTAGAGAATTAGTCGAATTGAAAAAATATATTAAAATCTTAAATCAAATAAGCCGACAGATTATGATTCAGTCTCTAAATCTTAAGATCCAACCGATTAAAAATATAAAAAAAATGAATTTCGATTTTTGTGCCTTTTTTCTGAAAAAAAAAATTTAAGTCCAAAGGACTCCACTCGCGGCCATCTCACAAACCCATTGGTAAGTCCAACAATGGGCTACTAATCACAATTCGGGTAGATTTGCTGGTTCTCAACGGAAGGAGTACGTTGAAGTGGGGCGACCGTAGTCCTGTCAACGATTCAATATGGACGGTAGAGATGACATCGTACCGCTCGATCGAAATTTTGCAGCAACAATGGTCTTTGTCTATTAAGTGGCCGTAGTTATATTAATGACTCCGTTGACCGACATAAGAAAAGAGAGGCGACGTCAGAGGGAAAATTGCAGTAAAAGTCGAAAACGAGCGAAGAGGTAAAGGAGAATCCCTCGTCTGCACGCCTCCCCCTTTCTTTCTTCTGATAAGCCAAAGCTAAAGAGATAGAGAAAGCGATGACCATGGCTGGTGGATAGGTCGACGACCTCCCTTCCTCCCTCGCCTTCCTCTCTCCTTCTTCCTCTCTCCTGAAGCAATTAGATCCGGAAGACAGTAATTTCTCTCTTTATGAAGCGTGCGAAATCGTCGGCCTACGAGGAAGACTTGGAGGGCGACGCCGGCGAGAAGCTGAGCTGGGAGGACTTTCCGCGGAGGGGTCGCGACCCGTACCGCTCCTCCTCCTCCCACCGCCGCCCCTCCTACTCGAGGCTGGATGGCGCCTGGAAGACCGGCCGCCCGTCGCTGTACGACCGGGAACACGATGCCGAGCGGTCACTCCGGAGGCGGTACGACCACGAAACGGAGCACTTCGACCGGCGGAAAGGCTACAACCGGCACGGCGATTGGCCGATGCTGCCGTCGTCACCGCGGGACTCCTACGGGAGCGAGCGGATACACCGGTCGGAGAGCTTCTCGGGGCTAAGGAGGGAGTTCCCCAAGGGTTTCAGGTCGGAGCGTGACCGTCCTAGGGGAGAGGCCGGCGGGAGCTGGTTGTCTTGGAGATCGAGAAGTTCCAAGGATCTCTCTAGCGAGGAGATGGTGCGGAAATCTTCGTCGATCTACTCGGATTCGGCAGGGCGACGAAGCCACGGGGCGTCTCCAGATGTTCACAGAAGGAAAATGAGTTCTAGGGACTCCGCGAGCGGGGAACCGTCGAGGAAACCAGAGACGAGGCCAGCTGAGGCAGTAAAGAGGAGCAGAGAGATTGGCAGCAGCAGTAGCGAGATGGAAGAGGGGGAGCTCGAACCAGATCTCGAACCAGAAGCAAGACATGTAGAACCACCATCTGTTGATACCAAATCAGGCACTGTGTTGGATTCAGATTACTGCGAGAATAGAGATCCGGTGAATGATTGTGTTCATGAAGAAGTTTTGGAGAAGAAACTAGTGCTACCTGATGCAATGAGGTTGGATGATGATGATAATGTTGCTAGCGGTGACGGCGAAGATGAAAAATTGGCAAATTCCTTACTGGAAACGGGCAATGCAACTGATGATATAAAGTGCGACCAGTCTGTTGTCCTTAAGGAGCTGAAGGAGGACAGAGGGGATGGAGAAGGATGTGCCAAAGATGATAATGAGGATAAAGAAGTAGAGGGTGAATTGTGCAGCATAGATCTGGAGGTTTGTAAAGAAGGAAGCATCTGCCTACAGTTGGAAGGTAAGGAATTGGTGCACAATCACCCGAAGCAGACAAGTGAGGAAGAAGTTCATATGATAACATCTCCTACTGACCACATTCAGAAGGAAAATTTGGAAGACAACAAAGAAGAAAGCAAATATGATGAAGCTAAAGTTGATGTCATACAGGAGCATAAGATGGCATGTCCAATTTCCTCTTTGCAGGTGGAGGAGTTGATGGAGGAAGCCCAATGCAATGCAGATACGCTTGAAATCATTGAAAATGAAGGTAAAGTTGAAACCAAAAGGGCGCATGAGACAGATAATGAACAAGACAAGGAAGCTGAAGTTGCAAATGGAAAGAAGCATGATACAGACATACAGCTTGAAGTCATACAAAAAGAACAGGCCTTTTTTGATCTTGAGACTGGTGCTAATAGTTCCATTACCTTACCTGATCATCATATGGGAACTGCTGTTGGTACTAATGACGAATTAGTGACACTGATGCTTATCAGGGACCAGACTCCGGAGAAGCACCTGGACAAAGGTAAAAGCCTTGCAATTTCTGACTCAACCAAAGCTCACCTTTTGGAAAGCGGTGATCCCCAGGAAGGATCTGGAAGAAGAGGTTTTGAGTTGGTCTTCCCATCCAAGACTAACCAAGAGGAGAAAGCACCCACTAGCAGGAAGGTTGCACGCAATTTTGCAGTTAAAGAGCCCAAAAGTGAGCCTTTGGACCTTTCTCTTGCTCTTCCTGGTGGATTGTCAAATCATTCCTTGAAACAGGCCAAGCCCAAGCTTGAGAATTCAAGCTGTGCTGGGAGCATGGAGTCATTGCCGTCCACACTGAGAACAAACACAGATGAATTTGGAACTTCGATCTCATTTACGAGCTATCAAACCATTCTTCATGATCCCAGTTGTTCTCTTACTCAGAATTCACCATACCTTGAAGATAACATAGTTGGTAGCCATACTACTTTTGGAGGGTTAAATCAGGTTTCAAGTGGTACGACATGGCAAGCTCACACGTCAAAGAACACTAAGAAGAACAAATCTGGCCTACCTTTCCATAGTGTACAGATGAATGGAAACTCTTCACATACATCACTTCATTCAGTGAGTGGTCAACATAATTTTAAACCCAATAGCCCATTCCAACAGTCAACTCTTCCGCGACAAATCTCCCCAACAAACAGTCATGTTTCTCATGATTCTAGATGTCAACCTACCAAAGAGATGAGTAGGGTGGTTGGGAAGAGAAGCAGTGGGGCTGATCAATGGAATGGTGAGCAGCCCATACTTAATCAATTAAGTGTCACGGAGAAGATTGTCTACAAGATTGTGTCACAACCTTTGCAACTGAATGGTAGAATGCTTCAGGAAATGTCTGATCAATCGGTAGCTTACTTGAAGGAAAGCATTTGTGAGATGCTGACCAACAAAGATAAAAGCAGCCTGCTGCATTTGTTACAAGATGTGCTTCGAACGAGGTCTGATATGACAATTGAAACACTGAGCACTTGTCAACGAGACCTGCTAGAGATCCTGCTGACCATAAAAACAGGTTATCTTGATTTTATTCAGAAAACAAACAGCTTGTCATCTTCCAGTTTGGTTGAGATCTTCCTGAATTTGAAATGCCAGAATCTCTCTTGTGGGAGTTTGTTGCCTATGGATAACTGTGACTGCAAGATGTGTACAAAGAAAGTTGGGTTCTGCAGTGCTTGTATGTGTCTTGTGTGCTCCAAGTTCGATGATGCATCGAATACCTGTAGTTGGGTTGGCTGTGACATGTGTCTCCATTGGTGCCACACAGATTGTGGATTGCGTGATTTTCATATTAGAAATGTGCATACATCTATAGGAGAAGGATTTGCTGAAATGCAATTTCACTGTATTGCTTGTGGCCATACTTCAGAGATGTTTGGCTTTGTTAGGGAAGTTTTTGCTACATGCGCCAAGGAGTGGAAAGCAGAAACCCTTGCTAAGGAACTTCAATATGTCAGCAGGATCTTCTCTCCCAGTAATGATGTACGGGGTAGAAGATTACATGAGTTAGCTGATCAGATGCTGCTGAATCTGGAGAACAATATTAATCAGTCTGAAATTGTTAGTCAGATTACGACATTTCTTTCAGGTAAATTTATTTTCCATTTACAATTTTATCTTCAGGTTTCATGCAATATCATACAGCCTTCAGGTTCCTTTAATCTGTTGCCTGCAAATATAATTTTCCATGTTGATTGCTTACAGATTCTACATTAGATTGCTTGTTATGTGAACAGAGGTCTCGCAGTTTAACCAAAATGTCGAGATCTGTTGCGATCATGTACGTTGAGGTTGTTTCCAAGCATACCACTTTGCCCTTAGTAACCTGATTTACAAGTTATTACATAATTTAACATATTTGATCTGATCACGAGAATTAACCTGACAACTATGTCCAATTTCTCTTTCTGCTGTCTAGACTTTAAACACTACAAAATCAAGTAAATCCATGCAAAAGTTTCCAAAATCTGGTCCAAACAATTACAATTTATGCTTTGTTTTTTCATCTTTTTCTTGTAACTTCAATTTCAAAAGGTGCCACTCTCTCTAACTCTCAGATTTGGTGCACACCAAGGTGCTGCTTAATGTTATCCTACATTTTAGGTTTATCATAAATTAAACTCATTGTTCCAAAGTACATGACTACCTCTCTTGTTTGTTTTACAGCTGTAGACTAGAATCCTAAATCTGTGTGCTATATTGATCATGTAAATTCTATATGTGATCTTCTGTAGATGCTATCATGCAACTCGTTCACGTAGGAATAATAAATGCTATATTTTACATATGTGATTGTTATTGAACTCTATTTTACAGAGAGTGGATCTAACATCGGAAACAATCCTTTACTCTTTACACCTAAGAAGTCAGCCAAACATGAGGCTAGCCAAAGCAATGCAATATCTTGCTCAAGCCAAGAGCAAACACAGTCGATCGCATCGGGAAAGGCATACGCTTTTGAAAATACAGTAATCTCCATCAAAGATTTTGACCAGTTTGGTAGGAAAGCTGGTGACATTGGACCAGCAGTGAGTCTAGAAAAGAAGCCAACAGTTGATGAACTGGAAAGGATCATAAAGTTCAAACAAGCTGAGGCCAAAATGTACCAACAGCATGCTGATGATGCAAGGAAAGAAGCTATGAGTCTTGGACATATTGTAATAGCTAGGAGTTCGAAAATTGATGAAGACTATGCAAGACAAATTGAAAATTTGCGACTGAGTGAGTTAGAGGAAAGACGTAGAGAAAAGCTTAAAGAACTACAAGCTGCAGAAAAGGCTCATCAGGAGTATTGCAATGTGAAGATGCATATGGAAGCAGATATCAAAACTCTATTGCTTAAAATAGAAGCCACAAGACAGAACCTAAATGCATGACCAGGATCTAAGGATCAACAGTTTTATGGTTGTTGGTTTTCTTTTTGGATTACTGCAACAACCGTTCAGCCAAAATTGTAAGAATGACACGTGAAAATCGTTGGTTATGGGAGCCTCTCGCTTTCTAATGTTTTTATTAACCATTTTTCTATTTTACTTAGTTATGTATATCTCGTAAGACTATCTACTAAAAAATTTATATGACATCTAACTAGTTCTGCAACAGAATCTTATATTGTTTTAGTCTGCGATGCATATTCAATTGTCTCAATTTCTTGACCAGATTTTTCTCGTTGAGGATAGGTAACACAACTCAAGAATAAGAATTTTGATTTAGCTCGCCACTCAAAGAAATCCTCCTAAGACATGGGAAATTAAAGGGAAAACATAATATTTTTTTTACTCAACTCAAAGATAACTTTCTTGCAAAATTTTGCTCTCCTTATACTTGGAACATTCATCTAACAATAGAATTTCATGCACTTTGTATGTAGCAAATTAGAGTTTCAACCCCAGGTTACAGTGCAATGGTAGAGGTGCTCTAGCAGTTCCCAAGCACCCATGATTTGATTCTTAATTACAGTCATTTTAGGGATTTTTTATTGAAAACTCAGCAACTTGTTATTTTATCCCAATTTTATAGGAATTTATTTTGTAATCTATTTCCTAGATGGATTGTAATTAGCTCATACTTATCACATCTCTAATTTTAAGGAATTTATTTTTTATATAAGGAGGATGTTCTATCTATAAAAGAGATTATTTTTCCCTATCAAACTACATGGTATCAGAATAGAAACCCTAATCGAAAAAAATCTAGTCGCAGAAACCCTAGTGTTAGTTCTTCCTCAGCCGCAAGACAAAGCCGCACGATTGTAGATTTGTTGATTCTTCCAGCAGTACCAATGTTGACCTCCATTTCAATGTCATCGTCAACAAACAAAACAGTCAACTTCCATGTGTGGCAAGATCATGGTCGACTTTGATTTTTCAGTGCAAGGCATGGTAGGAACTTCCTCCGTCATATCCCGCGTCATGCTTTCTTCTCCAGAAGGTAGTCTCCTTCCCATCACCACAAACTGCAGCGCCGGTAAGCCTCAGAATGCATGTGACAGTCAATCATGGAAGAATAGACCTTAGTGCGATCATTGTCGAAAGTCAGGCCATCTTAAAGAACAATGCTGGCAACTCCATGAAAAAGTCAGTCAATTGGAAGACTCCTAGTCGAGAGGCACATCATGAGTCTACTGAAAATTAAAAATCTATGAATTCTCCTTTCTCTAAAGAGCAACTAGATATTCTCCAAAAGTTATTTTAGCAGAACAATCTACTTAAGAGTTCAAATTTCAACTCATCGACGAGCAATCCTATGACAATGCATACAAGTCCTCCTTTTGGATCATCGATTCAGGGGCATTTGAATATATGGTATATGGTGGAATGTTATTCTCAACATTTACATTATGTGGCAAACATCCAGTGGTGCATATAACAAATAACACTTATACCAAAGTGGTCAGAATGAGAACAGTTAAAAATTTCCAACAATGTCAATCTCAATTCTGTGCTTTATGTGCCTGGACTTGCTTGTAATCTTGTGTTGGTTGGTAGCCTCAATCAAGACCTTAACCGTGAAGCTAAGTTCTTTGGTGATTGTTGTGTTTTTCAGCACCAAGAAGATGATTGACAGCACTAAACTTCATGTAGGATTTTTACCTTCTTGAATTCTCTCCTACATCTAGCAGTCTGTTGAGCTCAATCGTTAGCCAATCCATAGTTTAAGGTTTAATAGCCTATCCAATAATGAAAGTGAAATTATGTTGTGGCACTATCGATTAAGACATCCAAATTTTTTGTACTTGAAACATCTTTTCCCTTCATTATTTATCAATAAAAGTTTTGATGTCTTTTAGTGTGATGTATGTCAATATATTGAACATATCATACACACTTATGCACCTCGTAATATCAAACAACACAACTTTTCTCTCTCATTCATGAGGACATTTGGGGACAATTCAAAAATCTAAGTCTTATGTGCTCTAGATGGTTCTTATTTTTCGTTAACGATCACACAAGGTTTTGTTGGACTTTTCTTATGAAAGAAAAATATGAGACCACGCAATATTTTAGATTTTTTATGTCATGATCAAGACCTAGTTCCAGGCTAACATATAGATTCTCAAAATAGATAATGCCAAAGACTTCTTTAATTTTAGCCTTATATTCCAACAAAGTTCATGTGTTGATACATCCTAACATAATGATATAGCTAAATGGAAAAATTGTCATCTACTTGAGGTAGCCCGCTCCTTACTCTTCTAAACTCATACTCCAACCTTTCTTTGGGGGGTGGGGAGTCTTGACAACTAACTATTTTATTAATAATCTCCCTTCTAGAGTGTTTTTAAGTTCAACACTTCATTTTAGGTTCTACAAAACTTGTATCCGACACTCAAGACTGATCTCCAACATCCCTCTCAAACTCTTTGGATGTATTGTATTTGTCCACATTCACTCTCAATATCGGGGAAAGTTTGATTCATGTGCACTTAAGTGCATTTTCTTGGGATATTCAACCAACAAAAAGAATTATAAGTGTTTCTCTCTTGTCACCTAGAAATTTTATCACTCTATAGATGTCACTTTCTTTGAACACATTCCATACTACTCCAATACCACAATTCAAGGGGAGAACAAAATTGAATTGCAGCATTGAGATTGGGATTGAGAGTCCCTTCTTGAACAAAGTCTTTCCTCAATCTTACCATCATCATTAGTTAACTCTCCATCAACTCCTTCCTCTCTATCAACTCCTTTTTTCCATCACCATCACAATCACATGTGCCACCTATCTCAAAACTACAAAAGAACACACCATCTTCCCATGACACAGTGAAAATTTATACGAGGAGAAAACATCTTGCATCTTTACACAAAATTCAATCGTATCATGAGTCAACTCGAGGCCAAGTTGAACCTGAAAAATAATAGGATCTAATAGAACTAGTTCAGAGACAAACCCCACATTGGACTGACCTATTGCACGTAGAAAAAATACTAGATCTTGTACTCTTCATCTGATGCACAAATGTATGTCCTACTCATGTCTATCTCGAGGATACCAAGTATTTGTGACATCACAAGACAAGATCAGTATTCCTAATTTTATGTATAAAGTTTTAAAAATTCCTGAATGACACAAGACAATCCTAGAGGAATACACATCTTTGGAAAAGAATGAGACTTTGATACTATCTGAGCTACCTCAAGGAAAAAGAACTGTGGAATGTAAGTGAATTTTTTTAGTGAAACATGTTAGACTGTATACTAAAAGTCTAGCTTTTGTATAAATATTTATTTAGAAATAAAAGAATCACATTGGTTAATATTTACATTTATTTGTTAAATGTAATTGTTCAATTAATTTATATAGTAGATAACATGGTATGTGGTGTCACACACAGAAGATCATGTTGTCAGTTCTTTATGAATTATAAACAGTTGCTCACGACTAAGATGGAAAGGAACAAACCATTGAAATAGTCATAGTGTAATTAGGTATTAGTTTATCTTGACTAATAAATTACACTAGTACACTCTAAGTGTATTGAGTAGGATCATTTAAGGTAAATTCTTTTTATACTGACTTGATAAAAGAACTAGACCGTAGTTATTATGAAAGTGTGTGCTCTTAATCCTAATATAATAACAAGCACATATATTTAGTATTTATTTCTTTGACTTATCAAACGGTGAGATTTAGCTCGATAAATCAATAGGCCCGATAAGTTGAGAAATGATATTACTTATAGTGTGTGTTGTTGATTATAGAGGAAAACTGTGTCCTAGTTATCTAGGTTGAGAATGTCCCCAAGAGGAGCTCATAAGGATTGTTATATTAAACTCTGCAGGTGGACTTAATCCGACATGACGATAAGGTTGAGTGGTACTACTCTCGGACTAAGATATTAATTAAGTGAGTTGTCAGTAACTCATTTAATTAGTGGACATTCGACATTTTAAACACAGGAAGACTAACACGCTCATAATAAGAATGAGCCCAAAATGTAATTTGGGATTAGTGCGGTAGTTCAATAATAGTTTTTTAGTGGAATGAATTATCATTGATGAAATTAAGTTATGTGTTCAGGACGAACACAGGATGCTTAATTTCATCGAGAGACCAAAATCAATTCCTCCTCTCGGTCCCTATCGTAGCCTCTTAATTATAGAGTACTATACCCACCTATAGTCACCTTCTTACCCATCCTATAGGGGCCGACCAAGCTAGCTTGGAGTCCAAGCTAGGGTCGGCCAAAGGCATGGTTCATAGGTTCATGAGGTGGCCGACTATAGCTTGAACCCAAGCTTAGGTGGTCGGCCCTATTAAAATAAAAAGTAATTTTATTTTAAAAATTTTTCTTATGTGAATTCCATGGTTTTAAATGAGAGTTTAAAATTTAAATATTTCCTTTTATAGCGTTCTACAAAAGATTAAGAAAAGATTTGAAATCTTTCATTATTTGTAGATTGAAAGGTAGATTTTAATTTTGAAAAAACTTTCCTTTTTTAATCATATTCATGATTTAAAAGAGAGTTTAAAAATTAAATATTCTCTTTTATTAATTTCTACAAAAGATTAAGAAAAGATTTGATATCTTTCCTTATTTGTAGATTAAAAGGAGATTTTAATTTTTAGAGATAACTTTCCTTTTTGGAAATCATCCATATGTTTAAAAGAAAGATTTTAATTTATAAAATTTCCTTTTTATAATCCACCATGAAGGGAAAAATTATTGGAGAAATTTTTTATAAATTTCCGGAGACAAATTATGAAGTTTTAATTCTTATTATAATTAAAACTCTCCTTGTTTATAGCTTATAGATGTGGCCGGCCATGTAACGTGAGAAGAGGAAATTATTTTTAATTAAATAAATTTTCCTTTTCATGGCAAAAGAATTAAGGAAGTTTTTTATTTAAATTTCCTTATTTGCCAAGACAAAGGAATATAAAAGAGGGGGTAGAGGTGCCTTCATGGTGAACAACTCTATTCTTTTTCTTCCTCCCTCTCTTCCTTGGTGGTGTGGTCGGCCCCTCTTTTTCTCTCCTCTCCTTATTGTGGCCGAAACTTCTTCATTGGTGGAGTTCTCTTGGTGGCCGGATCAAGCAAGGAGAAGAATGAGAGAAAGGAAGCCTAGTCTCTAGCATCCCTTGGAGCATTGGTGGTGGCCGAACCTATCTATCAAGAAGGACTCTTGGTGGCTGAAACCTAGAAGGAAGAAGAAGGTGTTTGGTGGTTCTCATCTCAGAAGATCGTTGTCCACACAACGTCCGAGGTTACAAGAGGAATACGGTAGAAGATCAAGAGGTTATTAAAGTTCACAAAGAAAGGTATTACTAGTATTTATTTCCCACATCATGCTAGTTTATTTTTCTTTGTATGAATTCCAAACACAAGAGGCATTAGATCTAGTTTTTCGAATAAGTTTTTCGAGTTTGTGTTTTCTTCTTTTTCGAATTTGTGATTCGATTGTTCCTTTTGGTTAACCTAGAGTTATTTAAGGAAATTAAATATTAGCATTCCTTAAAAGGCTTTGTCTAGGCGGTGGTGGTTGCTCCCATATCCAAGAAGGCCATGTGTCTCGTCATGCAGTCCTGGAAACTAATTTTGGAATTTAATATTTAATGAAATTAATAACATAGGTGGATTTAAATCAATAGTGTTAAGTTCCGCTTGCGATTCAATTCTAAATCATTAAGAACATATAAGTTAAATTTGGAATCAATGATGCTAAGTTCCGTCTGTGATTCCTAATTTAACTTCTAAAGAACACAATAGGTTATTTAAGGAAATGTTCGACACTTATACAAAAAAAATTGTACGGTGGAACCGGTACGTTTTCCTAGGACTAACTAACAAAATAAAATCCAAATAGAAGCATAAATATATATAAGGCTGGACTGGTGGCAAAATGTTATATCCAGTCCTACGAGATTGACTAGTAGGAGACCTTTGCACCTTGCAAAACTCAATACCATCCGAGTATGTCTATTGTTGCTAACTTAGATTGACCCTTGATTCAACTAGATGTGAAGAATGCCTTTCTAAATAGAGATCTTATGGAAGAAATTTACATAGATGACCCTACATAATTTATAGATAGGTAGTATAAAAGGAAATGTCTGCAAACTAAGGAGAGCCTTGTATGAACTCAAACAATCACCCAAATCTTGATTTAACAGATTTGCTAAAGTCCTTAAAAGATATGGCTACTCCTAGTCTCAAGTTGATCACACACTATTTGTGAAACAATTTCCAAGTGGGAAAATTTCAGTACTAACTATATATGTTGATGATATTGACCTCAAAGGAAATTATGAACCAGAAATCAAAAGGCTCAAGTCACTCCTATTTAAGAAGTTTGACATCAAGGATATGGGACAACTCAAATACTTCTTGAGATTGGAGGTTGCTAGAAGTCAAAAAGGAATCTTTGTGTCTCAAAGAAAGTATGTTCTTGACATACTACAAGAAACTGGATTGAGTGGATGTAAGAAGTAAGCCAGTTGATATATCTATAGATCCTAGTACCAAGTTAAGATCTCGACCAAGCTGATAAAGGATGATATCAACGATTGGTAGGCAAACTTATCTACTTAACTCACACTCATCTTGATATAAGTTTTGTTGTTAGCTGCAATAGCCAATTTTAGAAAATCTTTCAGTTGATCACATGGATGTTGTAATTAGAATATTGAGATATCTATAAAGGGACCCAGGAAAAGGACTCATGTTTAGAAATACAGACAAATGAACCTTGGAGGTTTACACTAATGTTGACCGGGCAGGTTCACCTAGTGGCCAAAGATCTATTTCTAGATATTATATTTTCATTTGGGGAAATTTGATCACTTGAGGTAGAAAAAGCAAACAGTTGTTGCTCCAAGTAGTATCGAGGCTGAATTTCAAGCTTTAACATGGGCATTTATAAAGGAATTTGGTTACAATGGATTCTAATGAAACTCATACTACAAACAAGAGATCCAATTCAAATTATGTGTGACAATCAATCAATCATTGCCAAAAATCTAATCCAGCATAACTGTATCAAACATGTGAAAATTGATAGACATTTCATTAGTAAGAAGATTAAAAATAAAGACATCATGCTCTACCACATGCCTTCAAAACACCAGGTAACAGACATTTTGACAAAGACACTATTTAGACCCAAAATCGTAGAACTGAGCTCGATTCTGGGTTTGGAAAGCATTTATCGCCTAGCTTGAGAAGGAGTGTTGAAATTCAAACTAGGCAACTTGTTGTTTTATCCCCATTTTGTAGGGATTTATTTTGTAATCTATTTCCTAGATAGATTATAATTAGCTCATACTTATCACATTTAAGAGATTTATCTTTGTATATATGGAGGATATCTTATCAATGAAAGAGATTAATTTTCCTAGCAAACTATTTTTTCTTTTAGTAGAATGAAAAATCTAAGACGTCGCTAGCGAGGAACCGCTTGTGCTTCTGGATTTATCTTGATAGCCAGTGAAAAATTTTCATGGGGTCGAATCGGCTATCTTCAAGATTAGTCAGTTCAAAGAATTGGATATCTGGATTAAAAATAAAAAAATTATGAGTTCCAAAACAACACAAAGCACAATACACATGAGGCCTACTAAAACTACCAACACACATCGTGCAAAATACAACTATCACGGGCATAACCAAGTTGTCACTCGGATGATAGAGCTATTTAATTGGACAAAGATCGATTCTCACGGGATTCATTCCCTTGAAGATTAGATTCTCTCCCATCTAAGAGGTCATTTGATACTGTGATTTATCTCCCTTTATCTTGCTGTGGGGTTGACGATGAGAGTTGTGATGAACGAAATCACCTTTTACTTCATATGATTCTTTTGACCGCTAAATATAAGGATTAGATCAATGTTAATATTTCTAATTAATTTTATGGTTAATTGAAACATTCAAATAAATAATGAGTTGGTCAAAAATTAATTTTTAGGCTTCGGTTACCTCATAAATTATTAATCTAAAATTAGACTTCATTGGCTTCTATTAGCTGAATTCTCATTGAGAATGGGAGACCCAAGTGTATCATTCTCTCGCAGTTGGAAAGGACTCATTCTCAAGTCTATTGTGTTGTCATCTTTATATGGAGAAAGATCTAAAAAGATTAAAAGTGGCCAAAACTCCATAATCACCAAGGAGCTCACCTTGTAAGTATTTTCGTTAATCTTTTGAACAATCTTGAAATTGAAAGGTCCATTAGCTCGAGGTTGAAGTTTAACAAACTTTCTATTGGAAAATCTTTCACTTTTCAAATTAGTCCATACTAAATATCCTCCCTTAAACCCAACTTATTTTTAGTACTTATCAGCTTGCTTCTTATACTTTTGTTTGTTTTAAAATTTTGTTTTTCACTTTCTTATCAATCTTCTTGATGAATTTTGCTCTTTCATTAACTTCTCCACTAAAGTGATCAGCAATGTGAATAGGAGATAAATCCAAAGGGTCAATAGCGTTCAAACCATAAATTGCTTCAAAAGGAGAATAACCAATAGTTTGACTTGTAGAACAGATGTTGAAAAATTTAGAGGGTGTTTGGTTTGTGTTTTTCACACTGTTTTTTGTTTTCATTTTCTGAGAAAATGGAAAACACGTTTGGTTTGCATTTTCCACGTTCATTTTTAAAAAAAATGAGAAAGCGTTTTCTAAGAAAACGAAAACGCGGAAAAGTCATTTTCTAAAAAATGAAAAACACATGTTTTTCAGAAAATAAAAATGAAAATGGGACAAACCAAACACACCCTTAGCATGTGGTAATAAGCTCTTCCATTCCCTAACATTCTTCTTTACAAAGCTTTTAATATAGCAACTTGGTTTGTGGGTGATTTGATGAACTAAATTGAAGTTTAGTATACAACTTATTCTAAAGAGTTACCTAGAAGTGATTTAAAAACTTTTGAGTCTCAATCAGAAGTGATGAACTTTGGAATGCTATGAAGCTTAACAATTTCCTTGAAGTAAAAATTGATGGTCCAGTGTGGCCGACAAGAGGGGGATGAATTAATTTATAAATAAAATACACACTTTCTTTTGTTTGATTCTTAGCAAAGACATATTGTTAGTTTAAACAAAATTAATAATATAAAAAGGAGTAAGAGACAAAAAGTTTATTTAGTTATAATCATGATGATTGTTAATCTAAAGCAATTGAAGCTTATTAAAAGTTCTCCTTGACGAAGGCAAAGTAGTCTTTTACAATTGATCCTGTCCAAACTCTGAGTCGACGGACGCTGGGAACGTGGCGCTCTCCACTGTCTCCGGCCGGTGACGTGGGTCTCTGACCGGCCGTATGGATCTCCGGCGAACCTGCAAAGAAGTCGGGTCGGGAAGGGGTTCCCGGCGACGACCCTCCGACGCTCAAGTCAGGCAAGAAGAAAATGATGAAGTGGCTCCAAAGATGAGAAATCGCGTGATTACGTACCTCCGGCGAAGTCTGAGGGCCCTTATATAGAGCTGTGGGGAGGCTTATGCACACCTACCGAGGCGTACACGTGTCCTTTACCATACCGTAGTATGGGCTTACCAGAGGAGCATGTCTGACACCATACTGCTACAGTCCGAGCACCTCTATGATGGGACATCAAAATCTTCTGTCGCAGGATTCTGCGCATAGCTTGGTCGTAGAACATGCCTGTTGTCAGAAGATGCTCCCCAATGTCCCCTTGTCCTTGTCTCCTTTTTTCCCCGAGCCGAGCGTCCATCCGCTTGGCAGGCATCGGTCCGACCGGGCGTAGGTATTGGTCCGACCGGTAAGATTTCACTCCATCACGTGCTCGGCTGAGACTGTTCTTTCACAGCATTACTGCTTTATGCCTCGGCCGAGCGGGCTACCCGCTCGGCCAGGTGACCCTGTTCGCCATGAGCGTCGGAAACCCAACTCCCCGCAGGGTTGTCTTTGATTCCGCTCGGACTCGCTAGGTCGGTCGGCCGGTCGGCCGATCGGCCAGACCTTAGGTTGACCATTTCGCCCTTTGACCTCTACGTGGCGTTGACTCCCCTCAAAGGGGGTCCTCCGTCCTTTCCGCCGGATCACTTGCCTCCCCTTCAAGTCTAGTCGAAGGAGGCGATTAGTCCGACTGACTGGACCACTAGTCACGCCGATCGGCGTCTCTGTGGAACTATCCTCCGCTCGACCCCCACGGGGGTAGCTATAACGTCAGTCAACACCAACATTCCTCGGATCTCTTCGGAATTTGTGCCAATCTTCGACATTAAGGTTGGGCATGCGCTAATTAAATGCACTCCAGTGGCCAAATGCCACGTGGCGCTGCTGCCGTCATCATACGGCGGCGGCGTCGCGGGCGACGAGACCGAGGCTGTTTGAAATGGACGGCCCGATGCGTGCTCCGGTTCCCGTGACCTGCATCCGACGGTAGAGGTCGCTCGGGCTCAACCCTATAAAGCCTTCGCCTTCTCCTCCTCCTCGCCACATTTGTGCTTTCGCGTGCCCAAAAGCTTTCCTTGTCGTTCCTGCTCCGGTGATCTCGTTGCTACTTCTTCCGGCGACTCCGTGTTCCTCGTCGATCTTCATTCTTCTCTGTAATGTTCTTCTTCTTGTGTTCTCTTTACGTTTCTTTCCCAAGTTTTGGTCCTCTGGGCACTGTTTCGTTTGTCATCTTCTTCTTTCTTTCATCTGCCTTTCTTCGCCTTTTGTGGTTTCGTCCGTTCGGACAATGACCAGTTCTTCTCAACCTCAAGACCCAGCCCTCGGCCCGTGGTATACCACCATGGAGTCGCGCTTCGATCGGCACGACGCCGATGTTCTGATGGACAATTTTGACATCCCATCTGACTTTGAAATCATATTACCCTCACCCTCCGCTCGGCCGCACAAACCGCCGCGCGGAGCTTTCTGTGTTTTCCGCGACCAGTTCATAGCCGGTCTGCGCTTTCCAATCCATCCCTTCATCGTAGAAGTTTGTAATTTTTTAGGCATTCCGCTCGGAAGCTTAGTCCCTAACACTTTCCGCCTTCTATGCTGCGGCGGCGTCTTGTTCAAAATCCACAACATTCCCCTCCGACCGGAGGTCTTCTATTATTTTTATTATCCTAAACAGTCCGAGCTGGGTACTTACATGTTCCAGGCTCGGCCCGGTTTAGTCTTCTTTAATAAACTGCCCTCTTCCAATAAACATTGGAAAGAGTACTACTTCTATCTTCGTCTCCCCGAGCGGGCCTCCTTCCGAACCCAGTGGCAGATCGGACTGCCAACCTCCCCTGAGCTAAAGAGGTACAAGACCCGACCGGACTATCTTCACACTGCCAACATGCTAGCCGGTCTGAAGTTCGACATCAACAAATTCTTACCCGAAGGGGTGATGTACATCTTTGGTCTGAGTCCGATCCGGACCCCCCTCCCGAGCGGCTTCGATAAGAATTTTACTTGTACACTCGCCTTGATTGCTAACTAATTTTCTCCTTTTTCTTTTGCAGCGGACATTGTCATGGAGTCCGTGATGGCCGGCATTTTGAAGAGGAAAGCGGCGGCGCTCGAGGCCGCAGCTGCCAAGGAGATGGAGGCGCTTGGCATTGAGCTGGTCGGCACACACGAAGGGGAGAGCGGGACGAATGCGGGGGAGTCGGCCGCTCAGGCTTCTCTCCCGGAGTCAGCGGGTGACGCAACTTCTGGCCGAGGGCCTTCCGTCCGGGAAGAAGGCTCCGCTCAGGAGGAAGAGCGCCCTCTTCGACAAAAGAGGCGCCGAGCGGAGACACCACTTCGATCGGCGACTTCCGCGGTCCAGCCGTCCGAGCGGACCACCGCCGATTCCCATGGCAAAGCCCCAGCGGTGGAGGCGATCTCGTCCGATCGGACCCCATCCCAGCTGGATGCGTCCGCGGACCCCCTCGAGGCCATTCCGATCAGCGTCCTTCCGCCCGCTCCCCGTCGAGTCGAACGTTCGGCCATTTTGTCCCAGTTTTCTGCGCCGGCTTCCCATCCTTCCCCAGCCTCCACTCAGACGACTCCCGGTCGGCACCATACCATCAGGGTCTCACTACACCTCCCCACCGAAGAATTGATGCCCGAGTCTGATCGACCAACCGCGCCCGAGCACATGATCACAATGAAGGGGCCTCTAGCCGAAATGTGGGCCGACGCTCGGGCACACGCCGGTATGATTCCACTCAGCAATCTGGTCAACAGTCATATGCAGCAGGCCAATGGGGTAAGCGTGTTTTCTCAAGTCCTTTGCGTATTTTTTCCGATAAGCTACTAACAATCTTGCTTATGTTAGAGATGGGTGGAGGAGATCGCGGTCTCCAATAGTCTGGCTCTGGTGGACGAGGAGCTAAAGAGGCTGAAGGCTTCGGGCGGCCCGCTCGGCTCTCAAGGCCTCTCATACGTCGAGCTGCAGAAAGAGCTCAAAAAGACCCAAGATCTGTTGGCAGCTGAGCAAAAAAAGACGGCCGATCAGGCCCATACTCTAGCTG
This sequence comes from Zingiber officinale, assembly GCF_018446385.1. Classification (NCBI taxonomy): domain Eukaryota; kingdom Viridiplantae; phylum Streptophyta; class Magnoliopsida; order Zingiberales; family Zingiberaceae; genus Zingiber; species Zingiber officinale. The sequence continues at coordinate 141,600,841 of NC_055994.1, forward strand.
AACTCGAACGACAGGTTAAATAACGGGACCGCAAAATAAGCCTGGCAACCGAGCGGAAGAACACGGCTATCGCCGATCTGGAGAAGAAGAATGTCGAGGCTCGAGGCCTGGAGCAACGGGTTAAGGAGTTGATGAAGCAGCTGGACGGTGAGAAGGCGAGCCGCTCGGCCGAGGCAACTAAACATAAAGATGAATTGAAGACATTGCAGGAGTCTCTTGAAGCTTCCCAAAACCTTCAAGGAATATCAAGAGGCAGAACCTGGCCGAGTCGCAACCCTGAGGCTGAATCACATCCGCTCGACCGAATTTTCTGAAAAAGTGTGCAAGCGAATGTATAATGCCTTTGAGCTTGCCATCACCGCCACAACGGACTAGTTGAAGTTCAAGGCTCAACTTCCCGACTCCACAACTATCCCGGCAGAAGACTATGTGGCGCTTCTCTCCTCCATCCCGAAGACCATTTATGATTTTCTCGAGTAGTGCTCCTTGTAACCCTTTCGATCGGCCATAAGGGCCTAAATTGTAATGAAGCTACGCTGTATTTTTAGCAACTTAATCTTTTTCTTCTTCTCCTTTTTTTTTCAATGCTTGTGTCTTCCGATCGACTTGCAAATTACTGTCGTTCGCGTCTCCCCCTTTGATCCGGTAGTAAGAGCGGGCCCCCCCTTCTTGCAAAGTCAACGCCAAGTGAAAGTCACCGGAGCAGCCGCCCATCCGAGGAGAGTGTGGTCCGACCGGACGGACGACCGTAGACGGCCGGCCGGCCGATGGAATCGAATACCCGGATGGGTCCGGCCGGCTCGCACTTATGGTTGGAAGACACCCTGTCAAATCGGGGTTCCGACGCTCAGTTAAAAAGGTCACGGACCGAGCTGACCTTTTGACCGGCCACAGTCATAAAGCGCCCCTGTTTATTAGTCTCCACAAAGCACAGGTAAACCACTGCGTATGTCCGGTCGGATGTTGAGGGAGCTGTCCGCTCGGACGACAAGTTTGGAGCAAGGAAAAAGACCCGAGGATTTCTCCTATGACAACTGGTAGGTTTCACGTGTGTGTCATGCTCCAAATCTTGTGACAGGGGATTCTGCTGTCCCATCGAGGGCATGCTTTGACTGTAGCGATATGGGTCAGGTAAGTTTTCTGACAGCCACATACCTAGGAAAGGACAGGTAAGCTTTCTGACAGCCGCATACCTAGGAAAGGACAGAGGACACGTATGCACCTAGGTACGCGTGCCCAGACCCTTCATAGCTCTATATAAAGAACCTCAGGTTTCGCCGGTGAGGTACGTATTCTGAGATTTTGGAAGCCACTTTGTTCATCGTAGCTTACCTGACTTGAGCGTCGGAGGGCCGTCGCCGGGACACCCCTCCCGGCTCGGTTTTGCTGCAGGTTCACCGGAGCACTCGAGGATCCAGCAGGGAGCGCCGCATCCCCAGCGTTCGTTGACTCTTGGTTCGAACAGGATCAATTTGGCGCCGTCTGTGGGAACGCTCCTGCATTCGAACAAGAACAATGGACGAGGCTGGACGACAACACACGGTGGCGCTTTCAACAGAAGAACTCGACGCTCTGGTCGAGATGAGGGCCGCCAAACTTGTGGAGCAAAAACAGAAAGCCGCGGCCGAGCGGCCGGAGCAACAAGCAACATCTGCGTCAGGTGGCCGGGCGGAAGCACCTCAGGCCACCGTCGCATTCCACCGGGCCTTATTTCGCACCCCTGAAGTCATACCAGCCCGAAGAGATAGAGGATCTTCTTCAGATGAAATGCCAAGGCGGGATGACAGGAAGGGGAAAGCTCCCCGAGCGGACTCCTCCCCCGAGCGGATCAATCGCCAATTTTCGGAGCATATTCTACAAGACCCTCTGCCCAAGCACTACGTGGCTCCGACGATCGGCGAGTACAATGGAACAACAGACCCGGATGATCATCTGGGTAAGTTCGATAACACAGCTACGCTCCATCAGTATACAGATGGAGTAAAGTGCCGAGTCTTTCTTACGACTCTCTCGGGATCGGCTCAACGGTGGTTTCGGAGGTTGCCGGACGGATCCATCACTAGCTTCAAGGATTTCCGAACGGCCTTCCTCCACCACTTCGCCAGCAGTCGGCGTTATCAGAAGACAAGTGTCAGCTTGTTTGCCATCAAGCAAGAACCGAGAGAATCGCTTCGAGCTTACATCCAGCGATTCAACCAAGTGGCGATGGATATCCCGACGGCCACATCGGAGACGATGATGAATGCCTTCACACAAGGCCTTGTAGATGGGGACTTCTTCCGGTCGCTCATCCGAAAGCCGCCCCGAGATTATGATCACATGCTGCATCGGGCCAATGAATACATAAACGTGGAAGAAGCGCAAGCCGCTCGGAAAAAGGAAACTCCTACCGAGCGGGCACCTATTCATGTCGAGCGGAAACAGCACGCCGCTCAGCAGCCACCTAGAGGACCGAGAGCTGAAGCAATCCGATCCCCCCACGCCAGGTCGCACGTACAAGAAGTGGCTGCCGCTCGGCCCAAGCCAAAGAAGAGGTGGACCCCTATGTTCTGCACCTTCCACCAGACGGATACGCACAACACGAGGGATTGTCGAAGTCTTCCCTTCGTGGTCAATCCCGTTCCCAGGAAAGCCGAACGACGGTCTCCTCCCATCGACAGGAGACAAAGGACCCATGAAGCCGACCGGACCCGCATCGAAAGGCGACATCAACAGACACCCGATCGGCACAGATCTCCGAGACAGGAGAATCGCCGGGCGTCCAGAGAACGGTCGCGACCGTCCACTCGGGAAGAGGAAAACAGGAGCAATACTTCCCAGGGCGAGATCAACGTTATTGCTGGAGGGCCGACCGGAGGGGACTCCAACCGAGCCAGAAAGGCGGGCGTTCGGCAGCTACAGATCCACGCAGTCGGCTGTAGCCAAGAGAGGGCAAGTGGACCGGAAATCACTTTCGGTCCCGGAGACTTGGAAGGAGTAGAAGTGCCCCACGACGACGCTCTGCTCATTAAAGCGGTAATAGCAAATTATACTATTCACCGCATATTTGTTGACACAGTCAGCTCAGTCCGCTAGCCGGCGTCTATAAACCCTCCGAGCGGAAGACCGACGAGCTCCGTCGTTAAAGATCGAGAGCCGCGCCGACCGGCTATAAATATTCGCGCCGACGAGCTCCGTCGTTAAAGATCGAGAGCCGCGACGACCGGCTATAAATATCCGCGCCGACGAGCTCCGTCGTTAAAGATCAAGAGACGAGCCGGCTATAAATATCCGCGCCGACGAGCTCCGTCGTTAAAGATCGAGAGCCGCGCCGACCGGCTATAAATATCCGCGCCGACGAGCTCCGTCGTTAAAGATCAAGAGACGAGCCGGCGTCTATAAACCCTCCGAGCGGAAGACCGACGAGCTCCGTCGTTAAAGATCGAGAGCTGCGCCGACCGGCTATAAATATCCGCGCCGACGAGCTCCGTCGTTAAAGATCGAGAGCCGCGCCGACCGGCTATAAATATCCGCGCCGACGAGCTCCGTCGTTAAAAATCGAGAGACGAGCCGGCGTCTATAAACGTCCGAGCGGAAGACCGACGAGCTCCGTCGTTAAAGATCGAGAGCCGCGCCGACCGGCTATAAATATCCGCGCCGACGAGCTCCGTCGTTAAAGATCGAGAGTCGCGCCGACCGGCTATAAATATCCGCGCCGACGAGCTCCGTCGTTAAAGATCAAGAGACGAGCCGGCGTCTATAAACCCTCCGAGCGGAAGACCGACGAGCTCCGTCGTTAAATATCGAGAGCCGCGCCGACCGGCTATAAATATCCGCGCCGACGAGCTCCGTCGTTAAAGATCGAGAGCCGCGCCGACCGCCTATAAATATCCGTGCCGACGAGCTCCGTCGTTAAAGATCAAGAGACGAGCCGGCGTCTATAAACCCTTCGAGCGGAAGACCGACGAGCTCCGTCGTTAAAGATCGAGAGCCGCGCCGACCGGCTATAAATATCCGCGCCGACGAGCTCCATCGTTAAAGATCGAGAGCCGCGCCGACCGGCTATAAATATCCGCGCCGACAAGCTCCGTCGTTAAAGATCAAGAGACGAGCCGGCGTCTATAAACCCTCCGAGCGGAAGACCGACGAGCTCCGTCGTTAAAGATCGAGAGCCGCGCCGACCGGCTATAAATATCCGCGCCGACGAGCTCCGTCGTTAAAGATCAAGAGACGAGCGAGCGTCTTTAAACCCTCCGAGCGGAAGACCGACGAGCTCCGTCGTTAAAGATCGAGAGCCGCGCCGACCGGCTATAAATATCCGCGCCGACGAGCTCCGTCGTTAAAGATCAAGAGACGAGCCGGCGTCTATAAACCCTCCGAGCGGGAGACCGACGAGCCCCGTCGTTAAACATCGAGAGCCGCGCCGACCGGCTATAAATATCCGCGCCGACGAGCTCCGTCGTTAAAGATCGAGAGCCGCGCCGACCGGCTATAAATATCCGCGCCGACGAGCTCCGTCGTTAAAGATCAAGAGACGAGCCGGCGTCTATAAACCCTCCGAGCGGAAGACCGACGAGCTCCGTCGTTAAAGATCGAGAGCCGCGCCGACCGGCTATAAATATCCGCGCCGACGAGCTCCGTCGTTAAAGATCGAGAGCCGCGCAGACCGGCTATAAATATCCGCGCCGATGAGCTCCGTCGTTAAAGATCAAGAGACGAGCCAAGCGTCTATAAACCTCCGAGCGGAAGACCGACGAGCTCCGTCGTTAAAGATCGAGAGCCGCGCCGACCGGCTATAAATATCCGCGCCGACGAGCTCCGTCGTTAAAGATCGAGAGCCGCGCCGACCGGCAATAAATATCCGCGCCGACGAGCTCCGTCGTTAAAGATCAAGAGACGAGCCGGCGTCTATAAACCCTCCGAGCGGAAGACCGATGAGCTCCGTCGTTAAAGATCGAGAGCCGCGCCGACCGGCAATAAATATCCACGCCGACGAGCTCCGTCGTTAAAGATCGAGAGCCGCGCCGACCGGCTATAAATATCCGCGCCGACGAGCTCCGTCGTTAAAGATCAAGAGACGAGCCGGCGTCTATAAACCCTCCGAGCGGAAGACCGACGAGCTCCGTCGTTAAAGATCGAGAGCCGCGCCGACCGGCTATAAATATCCGCGCCGACGAGCTCCGTTGTTAAAGATCGAGAGCCGCGCCGACCGGCTATAAATATCCGCGCCGACGAGCTCCGTCGTTAAAGATCGAGAGACGAGCCGGCGTCTATAAACCCTCCGAGCGGAATACCGTCTAGCCCAGACGTTAAACCGTAGAGTCGCGCCGACTGACTATAAATATCCGCGCCGACGAGCTCCGTCGTTAAAGATCAAGAGACGAGCCGGCGTCTATAAACCCTCCGAGCGGGAGACCGACGAGCCCCGTCGTTAAACATCGAGAGTGGCACCGACCGGCTATAAATATCCGCGCCGACGAGCTCCGTCGTTAAAGATCAAGAGACGAGCCGGCGTCTATAAACCCTCCGAGCGGGAGACCGACGAGCCCCGTCGTTAAACATCGAGAGCCGCGCCGACCGGCTATAAATATCCGCGCCGACGAGCTCCGTCGTTAAAGATCAAGAGACGAGCCGGCGTCGATAAACCCTCCGAGCGGAAGGTCGACGAGCTCCGTCGTTAAAGATCGAAAGCCTAGCCGACCGGCCATAAATATCCGTGCCGACGAGCTTCGATGTTAAACATCAAGAGACGCGTCGGCGTCTAAAAATAATCCGAGAGGAATATCGTCGACACGGCAATTACCCGCAGCCGATATTGTTAGACCGACGCTAAGTTCCGCTCAGACTCGAGGTATAAAAGGTTCTGGTCGGCCTATAACGAGCGAGTCTTGCTACACAGAATGATATTCGGCCGCACGGAAGGGCTGGGGAAAACACTTGCAAGAATGCACCTCGAATGCCAAAGGGGTGATAGCGGACGAGCGGACAGCACAGGTATTAGCAAGTGGACAGTGCAATAAGATAGAGTACACAAAAGGAAAACATTTCATTAAAATTAAAAACCTTAGGCCGAGTGGCCTAAGTACAAAAAGATTCATGTTCAGCCGAGCGACGAAATTGCAAGAATTACTCGATGTAGTCGTAGAGGTCCCTCGGAATGTTGCTCAAGAGCTCCACTTGATCGCCGGCCGGAATATTGGTGGACTCCGGAAGAAGGCCCTTCGACTTCAGATAGGTCATAGTAGCCGTAATGGACAAGTCAAAAGCCGAGTACATCCGCTCGTAAATTTTCTCCGAGAACTCGGGCGATCGGATGTGGCTTTGTCGAAGAGCGGCGACTCGGCTCGGCTCAGCATCCTGGTATTCTTTGAAGGTCGCCTGGGAGCTTGTGAGGGCCTCATTCAGACTTTCAATCTTCTCCGCATCGGCCGAGCAGCCTGCCTTCTCCCGGTCGAGCTGCTCCGTCAGCTCCTTTATCTTCAACTCCAGGCCCCGGGCCTCCACGTTTTTCTTCTCCAGATCGGAGATGGCTGTATTCTTCCGAGTGGTGGCCAGAGTTATCTTCGTGTCAAGCGACTTGACTTGTCGCTCGGACTCGGCTAGGGCGTGGGCCTGGTTAGCTGTTTTCTTCTGCTCAGCAGCCAGCAGAGTTTGAGCTTTCTTCAGCTCTTTTTGCAGCTCGGAGTAGGAAGGGCCTTGGGAGCCGCTCGGACCGCCTGCCGCCCTCAGTTGCCTTATCTCCTCGTCCGCCATAGCCAGGCGGCTGGAAACTGCTATCTCTTCCACCCATCTCTGAAGCAAGACGCATTTGTTAAAAGCCGGGCGGAAATATTCAGACAAAACTTCAAAAAGCAACAAACTTACCCCCGTAGCCGCTTGCATATGGCTGTTGGCTAAGTTCTGGAGAGGGATCATTGCTACTCGCGCCCGAGCGTCGGCCCACATCTCGGCGAGGGGCCCTTTCAAAGTAATGGTGTGCTCGGGCGCGGTGGGCCGGTCGGCTTCTGGTAGCAACTCTTCAGTTGGAAGATGAAGAGTAACTCGTATTGTGCGGCCGTGACCAGGGATCGCCCGACCGGGATCAGAAGCTGGCGCAGAAAATCGCGAATGGATGGTCGAGCGTTGGACTGAACGGCGAGCAGGGGGGAGAGTGTCGACCGGAGTGGCCTCAACCGGAGTAGGCAGCTCGTCCCAGTCAGAAGGCGTCCGATCGGACGAGATGGTCTCGGGCACTGGCGCCTTGCCTTTAGCAGTCGCAGCAGCCCGGTCGGGGGGTTGGACCGCGGAGGTAGCCGAGCGCAGTGGAGTCTCCACCCGGCGCCTCTTTTGCAGTGGTTGTTCCTCCTCCCGAACGGATCCTTCCTCGGTGGCCGTTGGTTCCTTGGAGGGGGCAGCTCCGCTGGCCGCCTGCTGTTGAGAGCTCGGAGCGGCCGATTCAGCCTGGGTGCCGCTCTCTCGCCGCGGCCTCCAGCGCCGCTGCCTTTCTCTTTAGAACGCCGGCCATCACCGAGTCCATGACGATTTCAGCTGCATGAAAAGAAGAAGAAATCAGTTAGCAATTAAAGCAAGTGCCCAAGCAGAATTCTTACCGAAGCCGGTCGGAAGTGGGGTCCGTATAGGACTCAGCCCAAAAATGTACATCACTCCCTCGTGAAGAAGTTTGTTGATGTCAAGCCGCAGACCGGCTAGTACATTTGCGGCGTGAAGATAATCCGGTCGGGTCTTGAATTTCTTCAACCTGCCACTGGGTCGGAAAGTATGGCTGACTGGGCATGCGGATGTAGAAATAATAGTCCTTCCAATGTTTATTGGAAGTGGGTAGTTTATTGAAGAAGACCAGACCGGGCCGAGCTTGGAACATAAAGGTGCCCGGCTCGGCTTGTTTAGGATAATAGAAATAAAAAAAGACCTCCGGGCGGAGGGGAATGTTGTGAATCTTAAACAAAATGACAACGCCGCAGAGGAGACGGAAGGTATTTGGTACTAAACTTCCGAGCGGCACGCCAAAATAATTACAGACGTCTGCTATAAAGGGATGCACGGGAAACCGCAGACCGGCGGTAAATTGGTCGCGGAAGACACAGAAACCACCGCGCGGCGGTCTGTGTGGCCGAGCGGCGGGACCAGCTAGACGAACTTCGATATCCTCGGGTATTTCGAAATTGTCAGCCAAAATATCAAAATCCCGTTGTTCGAAACGGGACCGCATGGTAGTATACCATGGGCCTAGGGATTGTTCTTCGGGATGAGAGGAACTGGCCATGATCCGGATAGGAGAAATCACAAAAGGAAGTTCCAAAGACGAAGAAATGGAATTTCAAAGACTGGAGCTAGGGGAAGAAAGGCGAATTCGATATCGAAAAGGAAGGAGGAAAGCTCTAAAACCTTACTGAAGGGAGATGGATCGAGGAGAGGCGCCGGAGAGCGTCAGAGGGCAGCAACAAGATCACCGGAGCTCCAAAGCGCAGAGAGCAGCAGTAGAGGTAATGGAGGCGTGTGAAGGTGAAAAGGAAACGAAGAATTTATAGGGTGAGGGCTGGGCGGCCTCCACCGTCGGATCTAGGTCACGGGAATCAAAGCACACATCTAGCCGTTTATTTCGAATTGCTTCGATCACATCACAATATCATGCAACCGCCTCCGTACTCTGGTGGCCTTGCTCCACGTGGCAGTCAATCATTCGGAGCATTTAATGAAGGTATGATCGGCCTTGATGGCGAAGATTGGCGCAGAACGCGAGGAGATCCGGTGAAGGCCATCGTTGATTCATTCAAGGATATTTCTACGGCTGACCGAGCGGAGAGTATTAGCATTGAGGAGTCGTTCGGCTAGACTCACAGTCCAGTCAGTCGGACTATTCGCCTCCTTCGACTAGACTTGAAGGGGAGGCAAGTGATCCGGTAGTAAGAGCGGGCCCCCCCTTCTTGCAAAGTCAACGCCAAGTGAAAGTCACCGGAGCAACCGCCCATCCGAGGAGAGTGTGGTCCGACCGGACGGACGACCGTAGACGGCCGGCCCGACCGGACTGCCGGCCGGCCGATGGAATCGAATACCCGGATGGGTCCGGCCGGCTCGCACTTATGGTTGGAAGACACCCTGTCAAATCGGGGTTCCGACGCTCAGTTAAAAAGGTCACGGACCGAGCTGACCTTTTGACCGGCCACAGTCATAAAGCGCCCCTGTTTATTAGTCTCCACAAAGCACAGGTAAACCACTGCGTATGTCCGGTCGGATGTTGAGGGAGCTGTCCGCTCGAACGACAAGTTTGGAGCAAGGAAAAAGACCCGAGGATTTCTCCTCTGAGAACCGGTAGGTTTCACGTGTTTGTCATGCTCCAAATCTTGTGACAGGGGATTCTGCTGTCCCATCGAGGGCATGCTTTGACTGTAGCGATATGGGTCAGGTAAGTTTTCTGACAGCCACATACCTAGGAAAGGACAGGTAAGCTTTCTGACAGCCGCATACCTAGGAAAGGACAGAGGACACGTATGCACCTAGGTACGCGTGCCCAGACCCTTCATAGCTCTATATAAAGAACCTCAGGTTTCATCGCCGTGTTGACCGAGATTTTGGAAGCCACTTTGTTCATCGTAGCTTACCTGACTTGAGCATCGGAGGGCCGTCGCCGGGACACCCCTCCCGGCTCGGTTTTGCTGCAGGTTCACCGGAGCACTCGAGGATCCAGCAGGGAGCGCCGCATCCCCAGCGTTCGTTGACTCTTGGTTCGAACAGGATCAATGCTGAATCTCGTTACACCGGGCTCGAGAAGTTGGCCTTTGCTTTGGTTCTAGCCGCTCGGCGCCTTCGACCGTATTTCTTGGCTCACACCATCATTGTCCGGACGAACAGTCCACTCGGAAGAGTACTGTTAAATCCAGAAGCGTCCGGACGGCTCATCAAGTGGACGACAGAATTAAGTGAATTTGACATCCAGTATCAGCCCCGCTCGGCGATCAAAGCCCAATCCTTGGCTGATTTTGTGACCGAAGTGCAAAGGCCGGAAGCTATGTGGAGAATATATGTGGATGGGTCCTCCACTCGGCTCGGAAGTGGGATGGGAATATTGCTGCTCTCACCTCAAGAAGAGAAGATGCACCTATCCGTCCTGCCGGATTACAAAGCTACCAACAACGGAGGAATATGAGGCCCTCATAGCCGGATTGCGGGCAGCATGTGGGTGCCAGTCGGGTGACTCTCTATTCGGATTCACAGTTAGCCGCTCACCTTTGAAATTAACAGCTTTCGGCTTAAGCTCTACGCTGAAGCCTTTGAAAAACTCAAAGCCACTTTCCGAGAGGTCCTTATTCAAAAAATTCCCCGAACGGAGAACCAGGCAGCAGATGACTTGGCCAAGCTAGCAAGTTCTATAGTGCCGGTCACCATTCAGCAACCTATTGAAAAAGTACTGCTGGTAGCGCACGTCGACCGGATGGAAAGCCTTACATTTCCCAGCGACTGGAGGACACCCATCATAGAGTTCCTTCACTCGGGAGTCACACCGGACGATCGGGATGAAGCCCAGCTGCTCAGGAGGAGGGCCGGTCGGTTCACACTTATCGGCGATCAGCTCTACAAGAAGGCTTTCTCTCGCCCATTGTTGAAATGTGTGAGCTCGGAAGATTCGGCTTACATCCTCCAGGAGGTACATCAAGGATCGTGCGGAGGACATCCGGGCGGACGATCACTAGCCAAGAAGATTTTGCTAGCTGGATACTTTTGGCCGACCTTACAAATGGACGCCGCTCGGACAGTATCTACGTGCCTTTCATGCTAGAAGTATCACAACTTCTCTCACCGACCGGCAGAGGAGATGAAAGCATCAACCGTTTCATGTCCGTTCGATCAATGGGGAATGGATATTGTGGGTCCATTTCCAATGGCGACCGGGCAGAGGAAATTTTTGCTGGTAGCGGTCGATTATTTCTCCAAATGGGTAGAAGCCGAGCCACTAGCCAGGATCACCGAACAGATGGTCAAAAAATTCATATGGCAATACATCATCTGTAGGTTCGGTATCCCTCGCCGATTGGTTTCCGACAATGGGCGGCAATTCACAGGGAAGGTGCTGGAAGATTGGTGCAAAAGCTACGGCATCGAGCAACACTTCACGTCCGTGGCTTATCCCCAAAGCAACTGCTAAGCCGAAGTAACCAATCAGGAAATTCTCCGTATTCTGCGCGCTCGGCTCGACCACGTGGGAGGAAGTTGGCCGGATGAAGTGCCGGGTGTTTTATGGGCCATCCGGACGACTCCTAAGGAACGGGCGTTACACCTTTTCATCTGGTGTACGGCGGTGAAGCGGTCATTCCAGTTGAAGTCGGTGTAGAGTCCGTCCGGGTCCAGTGTTATGATGAAGTCAACGCTGAGCGGAGGAATATGGAGCTGGATATGGTTGACGAAGAGCGTGCCAAAGCATCCGTTCGGCTGATGGTGTACCGTCAACGGATGAAGCAAAACTACAACCGGCGCGTCATTCCCCGATCATTCTAGGTCGGCGACCTTGTTTGGAAGAAAGTCAAGCCGGTAGGCGACGTCGACAAGCTTGAAGCTCCGTGGGCGGGTCCCTTCAAAATCATCGAAAAGCTCCGCTCGGGCACGTATTATTTGGAAGATGAGGACGGTCGGCAGCTAGATAGGCCGTGGAGCGCAAACCACCTCCAGCCTTACCGGGCGGGGTGAAAAGGTGTGCCTATGTAAATCATCCTGTGTACGTCTTTCGACTGAATACTTGAAATGCAGAAATGAAAAGTCAAAAGAACGAATATAAGGCATCGTCATCAAGGAACGAAGGCCCCGCGCCGCTCGGCCTGAGGTAAAAGGGTCGAACCGAGCGCGCGAGTATCGAAGGCCCCGTACCGTCTGGACGGAGGGAAATTATCCGAGCCAAAGTGCTCGACGAAGCAGATCCTGAGCCGTTCGGCTAAGCGAACGTTCTCCAAGTTGGGCGAAAGGTGCGCTAAATACAAATTTATATACTTTTTGGTCGCCTATGTACTTGCGATGCAGGAAGTAGAAAGAGGAAAGCACATTGAGTATTCTCTGCTGAAAGGAAGGCCAAGGTCGCTCGACCTGGCAAGGAGTTAGCCTTAAAGCCGTCTAGCCGAGACGTTAAACCGTAGAGCCGCGCCGACCGGCTATAAATATCCGCGCCGACGAGCTCTGTCGTTAAAGCTCAAGAGACGAGCCGGCGTCTATAAACCCTCCGAGCGGAAGACCGACGAGCTCCGTCGTTAAAGATCGAGAGACGAGCCGGCGTCTATAAATAATCCGAGCGGGCGAACCGACGAGCTCCGTCGTTAAAGATCGAGAGCCGCGCCGACCGGCTATAAATATCCACGCCGACGAGCTCCGTCGTTAAAGATCAAGAGACGAGCCGGCGTCTATAAACCCTCCGAGCGGAAGACCGACGAGCTCCGTCGTTAAAGATCGAGAGCCGCGCCGACCGGCTATAAATATCCGCGCCGACGAGCTCCGTCGTTAAAGATCGAGAGCCGCGCCGACCGGCTATAAATATCCGCGCCGACGAGCTCCGTCGTTAAAGATCAAGAGACGAGCCGGCGTCTATAAACCCTCCGAGCGGAAGACCGACGAGCTCCGTCGTTAAAGATCGAGAGCCGCGCCGACCGGCTATAAATATCCGCGCCGACGAGCTCCGTCGTTAAAGATCGAGAGCCGCGCCGACCGACTATAAATATCCACGCCGACGAGCTCCGTCGTTAAAGATCGAGAGCCGCGCCGACCGGCTATAAATATCCCCGCCGACGAGCTCCGTCGTTAAAGATCAAGAGACGAGCCGGCGTCTATAAGCCCTCCCGGCGGAAGACCGACGAGCTCCGTCGTTAAAGATCGAGAGCCGCCGACCGACTATAAATATCCGCCGACGAGCCCGTCGTTAAAGATCGAGAGCCGCCGACCGGCTATAAATATCCGCCGACGAGCTCCGTCGTTAAAGATCAAGAGACGAGCGGCGTCTATAAACCCGGGCGGAAGACCGACGAGCTCCGTCGTTAAAGATCGAGAGCGCGCCGACCGCTATAAATATCCGCGCCGACGAGCTCCGTCGTTAAAGATCGAGAGCCGCCGACCGGCAATAAATATCCGCCGACGAGCTCCGTCGTTAAAGATCGAGAGCCGCCGACCGCTATAAATATCCGCGCCGACGAGCTCCGTCGTTAAAGATCAAGAGACGAGCCGCGTCTATAAACCCTCCGAGTAAGACCGACGAGCTCCGTCGTTAAAGATCGAGAGCCGCACCGACCGGCTATAAATATCCGCTACCGACGAGCTCCGTCGTTAAAGATCGAGAGCCGCTACCGACCGGCTATAAATATCCGCTACCGACGAGCTCCGTCGTTAAAGATCAAGAGACGAGCCGTCTATAAACCCTCCGGCGGAAGACCGACGAGCTCCGTCGTTAAAGATCGAGAGCCGCCGACCGACTATAAATATCCGCGCCGACGAGCTCCGTCGTTAAAGATCGAGAGCGCGCCCGGCTATTCCGATCTACCGACGAGCTCCGTCGTTAAAGATCAAGAGACGAGGCGTCTATAAACCCTCCGGCGGAAGACCGACGAGCGTTAAAAATCGAGAGCCGCGCCGACCGGCTATAAATATCCGCGCCGACGAGCTCCGTCGTTAAAGATCAAGAGACGAGCCGGCGTCTATAAACCCTCCGAGCGGGAGACCGACGAGCCCCGTCGTTAAACATCGAGAGCCGCACCGACCGGCTATAAATATCCGCGCCGACGAGCTCCGTCGTTAAAGATCGAGAGACGAGCCGGCGTCTATAAACCCTCCGAGCGGGAGACCGACGAGCCCCGTCGTTAAACATCGAGAGCCGCGCCGACCGGCTATAAATATCCGCGCCGACGAGCTCCGTCGTTAAAGATCAAGAGACAAGCCGGCGTCGATAAACCCTCCGAGCGGAAGGTCGACGAGCTCCGTCGTTAAAGATCGAAAGCCTAGCCGACCGGCCATAAATATCCGTGCCGACGAGCTCCGATGTTAAACATCAAGAGACGCGTCGGCGTCTAAAAATAATCCGAGAGGAATATCGTCGACACGGCAATTACCCGCAGCCGATATTGTTAGACCGACGCTAAGTTCCGCTTAGACTCGAGGTATAAAAGGTTCTGGTCAGCCTATAACGAGCGAGTCTTGCTAGCAACACAGAATGATATTCGGCCGCACGGAAGGGCTGGGGAAAGCACTTGCAAGAATGCACCTCGAATGCCAAAGGGGTGATAGCGGACGAGCGGACAGCACAGGTATTAGCAAGTGGACAGTGCAATAAGATAGAGTACACGAAAGGAAAACATTTCATTAAAATTAAAAACCTTAGGCCGAGTGGCCTAAGTACAAAAAGATTCATGTTCAGCCGAGCGGCGAAATTACAAGAATTACTCGATGTAGTCGTAGAGGTCCCTCGGAATGTTGCTCAAGAGCCCCACTTGATCGCCGGCCGGAATATTGGTGGACTCCGGAAGAAGGCCCTTCGACTTCAGATAGGTCATAGTAGCCGTAATGGCCAAGTCGAAAGCCGAGCACATCCGCTCGCAAATTTTCTCCGAGAACTCGGGCGATCGGATGTGGCTTTGTCGGAGAGCGGCGACTCGGCTCGGCTCAGCATCCTGGTATTCTTTAAAGGTCGCCTGGGAGCTTGTGAGGGCCTCATTCAGACTTTCAATCTTCTCCGCATCGGCCGAGCGGCCTGCCTTCTCCCGGTCGAGCTGCTCCGTCAGCTCCTTTATCTTCAACTCCAGGCCCCGGGCCTCCACGTTTTTCTTCTCCAGATCGGAGATGGCTGTGTTCTTCCGAGTGGTGGCCAGAGTTATCTTCGTGTCAAGCGACTTGACTTGTCGCTCGGACTCGGCTAGGGCGTGGGCCTGGTCAGCTGTTTTCTTCTGCTCAGCAGCCAGCAGAGTTTGAGCTTTCTTCAGCTCTTTTTGCAGCTCGGAGTAGGAAGGGCCTTGGGAGCCGCTCGGACCGCCTGCCGCCCTCAGTTGCCTTATCTCCTCGTCCGCCATAGCCAGGCGGCTGGAAACTGCTATCTCTTCCACCCATCTCTGAAGCAAGACGCATTTGTTAAAAGCCGGGCGGAAATATTCAGACAAAACTTCAAAAAGCAACAAACTTACCCCCGTAGCCGCTTGCATATGGCTGTTGGCTAAGTTCTGGAGAGGGATCATTGCTACTCGCGCCCGAGCGTCGGCCCACATCTCGGCGAGGGGCCCTTTCAAAGTAATGGTGTGCTCGGGCGCGGTGGGCCGGTCGGCTTCTGGTAGCAACTCTTCAGTTGGAAGATGAAGAGTAACTCGTATTGTGCGGCCGTGACCAGGGATCGCCCGACCGGGATCAGAAGCTGGCGCAGAAAATCGCGAATGGATGGTCGAGCGTTGGACTGAACGGCGAGCAGGGGGGAGAGTGTCGACCGGAGTGGCCTCAACCGGAGTAGGCAGCTCGTCCCAGTCAGAAGGCGTCCGATCGGACGAGATGCCCGGTCGGGGGGTTGGACCGCGGAGGTAGCCGAGCGCAGCGGAGTCTCCACCCGGCGCCTCTTTTGCAGTGGTTGTTCCTCCTCCCGAACGGATCCTTCCTCGGTGGCCGTTGGTTCCCTGGAGGGGGCAGCTCCGCTGGCCGCCTGCTGTTGAGAGGTCGGAGCGGCCGATTCAGCCTGGGTGCCGCTCTCTCCTTCGTGAGAACCGACCGGCTGAATGCCCAGCGCCTCCATTTCCTTGACCGCCACGGCCTCCAGCGCCGCTGCCTTTCTCTTTAGAACGCCGGCCATCACCGAGTCCATGACGATTTCAGCTGCATGAAAAGAAGAAGAAATCAGTTAGCAATTAAAGCAAGTGCCCAAGCAAAATTCTTACCGAAGCCGGTCGGAAGTGGGGTCCGTATAGGACTCAGCCCAAAAATGTACATCACTCCCTCGTGAAGAAGTTTGTTGATGTCAAGCCGCAGACCGGCTAGTACATTTGCGGCGTGAAGATAATCCGGTCGGGTCTTGAATTTCTTCAACTCGGGAGTAGGAGGTAGACTGACCTGCCACTGGGTCGGAAAGTTTGGCTGACTGGGCATGCGGATGTAGAAATAATAGTCCTTCCAATGTTTATTGGAAGTGGGTAGTTTATTGAAGAAGACCAGACCGGGCCGAGCTTGGAACATAAAGGTGCCCGGCTCGGCTTGTTTAGGATAATAGAAATAAAAAAAGACCTCCGGGCGGAGGGGAATGTTGTGAATCTTAAACAAAACGACAACGCCGCAGAGGAGACGGAAGGTATTTGGTACTAAACTTCCGAGCGGCACGCCAAAATAATTACAGACGTCTACTATAAAGGGATGCATGGGAAACCGCAGACCGGCGGTAAATTGGTCGCGGAAGACACAGAAACCACCGCGCGGCGGTCTGTGTGGCCGAGCGGCGGGACCAGCTAGACGAACTTCGATATCCTCGGGTATTTCGAAATTGTCAGCCAAAATATCAAAATCCCGTTGTTCGAAACAGGACCGCATGGTAGTATACCATGGGCCTAGGGATTGTTCTTCGGGATGAGAGGAACTAGCCATGATCCGGATAGGAGAAATCACAAAAGGAAGTTCCAAAGACGAAGAAATGGAATTTCAAAGACTGTAGCTAGGGGAAGAAAGGCGAATTCGATATCGAAAAGGAAGGAGGAAAGCTCTAAAACCTTACTGAAGGGAGATGGATCGAGGAGAGGCGCCGGAGAGCGTCAGAGGGCAGCAACAAGATCGCCGGAGCTCCAAAGCGCAGAGAGCAGCAGTAGAGGTAATGGAGGCGTGTGAAGGTGAAAAGGAAACGAAGAATTTATAGGGTGAGGGCCGGGCGGCCTCCACCGTCGGATCCAGGTCACGGGAATCAAAGCACACATCTAGCCGTTTATTTCGAATTGCTTCGATCACATCACAATATCATGCAACCGCCTTCGTACTCTGGTGGCCTTGCTCCACGTGGCAGTCAATCATTCGGAGCATTTAATGAAGGTATGATCGGCCTTGATGGCGAAGATTGGCGCAGAACGCGAGGAGATCCGGTGAAGGCCATCGTTGATTCATTCAAGGATATTTCTACGGCTGACCGAGAGGAGAGTATTAGCATTGAGGAGCCGTTCGGCTAGACTCACAGTCCAGTCAGTCGGACTATTCGCCTCCTTCGACTAGACTTGAAGGGGAGGCAAGTGATCCGGTAGTAAGAGCGGGCCCCCCCTTCTTGCAAAGTCAACGCCAAGTGAAAGTCACCGGAGCAGCCGCCCATCCGAGGAGAGTGTGGTCCGACCGGACGGACGACCGTAGACGGCCGGCCCGACTGGACTACCGGTCAGCCGATGGAATCGAATACCCGGATGGGTCCGGCCGGCTCGCACTTATGGTTGGAAGACACCCTGTCAAATCGGGGTTCCGACGCTCAGTTAAAAAGGTCACGGACCGAGCTGACCTTTTGGCCGACCACAGTCATAAAGCGCCCCTGTTTATTAGTCTCCACAAAGCACAGGTAAACCACTGCGTATGTCCGGTCGGATGTTGAGGGAGTTGTCCGCTCGGACGACAAGTTTGGAGCAAGGAAAAAGACCCGAGGATTTCTCCTCTGACAACCGGTAGGTTTCACGTGTGTGTCATGCTCCAAATCTTGTGACAGGGGATTCTGCTGTCCCATCGAGGGCATGCTTTGACTGTAGCGATATGGGTCAGGTAAGTTTTCTGACAGCCACATACCTAGGAAAGGACAGGTAAGCTTTCTGACAGCCGCATACCTAGGAAAGGACAGAGGACACGTATGCACCTAGGTACGCGTGCCCAGACCCTTCATAGCTCTATATAAAGAACCTCAGGTTTCGCCAGTGAGGTACGTATTCTGAGATTTTGGAAGCCACTTTGTTCATCGTAGCTTACCTGACTTGAGCGTTGGAGGGCCGTCGCCGGGACACCCCTCCCGGCTCGGTTTTGCTGCAGGTTCACCGGAGCACTCGAGGATCCAGCAGGGAGCGACGCATCCCCAGCGTTCGTTGACTCTTGGTTCGAACAGGATCACCCTTCTTTCTTCTTCGTTAATCATTTCACGAAGTATTCTACATAACCGGGTCGCTCGTCTGAATGCCTCCCACTTCTTTAAATGGGATTTCCGATAAATGTTCATGAAGTACCTTTGGTTACTTGGCCGAACGGCCAAACGACTCACAATCCGACCTCTTTATTGTCGTCGGAGCTCGACGGCCTTCCGACCGGAGGGTTTATAATTTGATCCTGTCCGAGCGCTGAGTCGACGAACGCTGGGGACGTGGCGCTCTCCGCTGTCTCCGGCGGATGACGTGGATCTCCGCCGCTACCTACAAAGAAGTCGGGCCGGGAGGAGTTTCCCGGCGACGGCCCTCCGACGCTCAAGTCAGGCAAGAGGAAAACGATGAAGTGGCTCCCAAGATCAGAGATCGCGTACCTCCGGTGAAGTTTGTGGGCTCTTATATAGAGCTCTAGGGAGGCTTGTGCACACCTGTCGAGGTGTACACGTGTCCTTTACCATACCTCAATATGGGCTTACCAGAGGAGCATGCCTGACACCATACTGCTACAGTCCGAGCACCTCTTTGATGGGACAGCAGAACCTTCCGTCGTATGATTCTGCGTATGGCTTGGTCGTCGAACATGCCTGTTGTCAGAAGATGTTCCTCAATGTTCCCTTGTCCTTGTCTCTTTTTTCCCTGAGCCGAGCGTCCATCCGCTCGGCAGGCATCGGTCCGACCGGGCATAGGTATCGGTCTGACCGGGAAGATTTTACTTCATCGCGTGCTCGGCTGAGACTGTTCCTTCACAGCATTGCTGCTCTACGCCTCAGCTGAGACTGTTCCTTCACTCCATCGCGTGCTTGGCTCATACTTCGTCGGAGGTACGCAATCACGCGATTTCTAATCTTTGGAGCCACTTCATCGTTTTCTTCTTGTCTGACTTGAGCGTCGGAGGGTCGTCGCCGGGAACCCCTTCCCGGGCCGACTTCTTTGCAGATTCACCGGAGATCCATACGGCCGGTCAGAGACCCACGTCACCGGCCGGAGACAGCGGAGAGCGCCACGTTCCCAGCGTCCGTCGACTTAGCATTCGGACAGGATCAACAATCATTGAAAGTGCAGAAATAGAATTCAAATATAAGTGTGTTGTTTTACAAGTGTTGTGTTTAAACAGAGAACAAACTCTCCTTTTATAGCCCTCTGGTCAGATTTGACCGTTGGCTAACGCGGCAGCTCCGGATGCCTGGAGTGAGTTCAAGTGTCCCCAGTAGTGTACTTTATTTGCTTGTAATGGCTTGAAGATAACACTTTATCAGAACATGGGTGCCTAGACCGGTTCGGGTGCTTGGAGTGTTGCTAACGTGGATTTTGAATGTCATCTGCAGTAATGTTCGTTAAGAGGCGCCTATTTTGGCCTAAAGGAGTCCAAGCGACCGGACCCTGTCCGGGTGCATGGACAAGCCAACTCAGTATTAACTTATCCGGCTTCTGCTTTGATCGCTTGGGTGATTCTCCGGTCATCCTCACCTAAACTCAACTTTGGCCTTCTCCTCGAGTAGTTTTCCGCTCTGTCTTCTCGTCCCTCGGAAGCACCACGTGTGTCCTTCTCGCTCCACCAGTGTACTCTTTTGTAGTTTCTCGCCCCTTAGATGAATTGAGCCTGTCGACTCACTTCCCGTGCTATCCTTCTCGTTCGTAGTGTTTTCTACTCGACTTCTTGTGTTCCTAAGTTCCTGCATACTTAGACACAAACATCAAATATAACATGACTTAACTTAACTCTGTTAATCATATCAAAACTTACCCTGGTATTTATATTCTTCCTCTTTTTGATGTGCATCAACTCATGTTAAGTTAGGGTAATAAACAAAAATAATAAAATAAGTAAATATTGATTTTGCAATTTACTACTATAAGTTTGCAATTAAAGTAAGTAAAGGATTTTAAAATTTATACCTCCCTCTAAACTTAATCTTTAATTCTCTCCTTTGATCACATAAAAAAATAGAAAAAATAGGAAAAAGAAATAACAAATGTAGAAAATATTTCTAGGTGTACAAAAATAGTTTTTCAGAGATATGCCTTTTTATTGAAATTTATTTTCAAAGAAATAATTTTTTATCAACTAAATCTCTATTTCGACAAAAATAATTTAAAAATATTTGTAAGTTTAGAAAAAACTTGAATAATTTTTTCCATTTTAATCATATTAATTTAAATATAATAAAAAATTTATACGTAAAATATTTTTATTTTAATAGTATAAAGTTATTTTTAAAAATAAAATTTTTAGAAATTATCATCTAAAAAACGTACTGATTTTTCTCACCATCCAAAATACAATGTCAACTTTCCAAAAAAATCAAGATTTTTAAAATTAATTTCCTAAAAAAATTTAAATTTTAAATTACACATATTGATTAAAAATTTATAAAAAATTAGATAATTGTAAAAAAAAAAAAACTAAATTTTTTTATTCTAACATAAAACATAACTCATGATTACAAAAAATTATATTTTTTAAAAATTAATTTTCTATCCATTTTTAATCATCAAAACTCATTTTTTGAAAGAAGAATTTTAAAAATAAATATAACACATAGAAAATTTTGAAAATAATTCTATGAGTAGATAATATTTTTATTTTGTACAAAAAAAAATTTAACATAAAACAAAAAAGCATACAAAATAATTAATTTAATAAACAAAGTTAAAATCTAAAGCATATTAAATTTAAGCATGTATAAAAATTAATTTAATTTAGACTAAGCATGATTTAATAATCTGAAATAAGTTCCTAGCTATTGGTTTATTAAAAATTTCCATGGGATATATTTTCTATCTAGTTTTGCAATTGGGTCCCTATGATTTCTAATATACCAATTTAGTCCATTATAATTTTTGAAGTTTGAATGATTTAAACGTGCATTATTCTTTTTCAAGGATTCTATTTATTCTTTTAACTTAGAATTTTTCATTTGAACTTTGTCAAAAAGTTTTAATGGGCATGCATTAGCTAATTTTATTTTTAAACCAATATTTTCCTTTTTCAATTCATTATTTTTAGACTTTGAGTTTACACACTGATCTAGATATTAAGGTTATTCTAGAATATAACTGATCATGAGATAAAAGACATACCTCACTTATCATATCTGATCTGAAGCTGGTTTCTTTCTTTTCATTGATGCTCTCTTCAGATATAGCTCCCCCTTCATTGATGTTCTCCATCTAGTGACTCGCCATTAATGCTAATCTGACATATTCCTCCAGTTCAGACTCTTCTGATAACTTGTCCCACGTTGCTTTGAAGTTCCTTTGTTTTAGCTTGCTTCATCCTTTGTCTTTGCCTTTTAATTTCAGACAACTTTCTTTTGTGTCCTTCCTCATTGCAGTTGTAGTATCGTACTTATTGGGGTTCAATCAAAGTCCCACATTGGAAAGATTTGATAAAGATCATGAGGTTAAAAGGATGCAAGATATCTCCATTGGAATGAGACCTTTTTAGTAGAACCCAAGAGCAAAGCCATGAGGGCCTAGGCCCAAAGTGGACAATATCATGCCATTATGGAGATATATGGACATTCTTTAGGATGGAATCAGAGTCATGGTACGAACCAGATACCATGTGGGATGACCTTGAACGAAGTTGAGGGTGGGCCCGGAGTACGTCAGGGTGACCAGATATTCATGGGAGGCCTGGAGCAGGTCAGGGTGATCGGATACTTGTGCGGAAGCAAGTAGGTCAGGGTGACCAGATGCTCGCAGAGAGGCCCGAAGCAGGTCAGGGTGACCGGATACTCGCGGGGAGGCTTGGAGCAAGTCAGGATGACGGGATTCTTGTGGGAGGCCTGGAGCAGGTCAAGGTGACCAGATACTTGCAGGGAGGCAAGTAGGTCAGGGTGACCGGATGCTCGCAGTGAGGCCCGAAGCAGGTCAAGGTGTCCGAATGCTCGCGGGGAGGCCCGGAGTAGGTCAAGGTGACTGGGTGCGGATGCTTGCGAGGAGGCCCAGAGCAGGTCAGAGTGACCAGATGCTCGCGGGGAGGCCCGGACCATGAGAGTAATTGTAGTCCTTCGTTTGAGGGGAGGATTGTTGGGGTTCAATCAAAGTCCCACATTGGAAAAATTTGGTAAAGATCATGGGGTTAAAAGGATGCAAGATATCTCTATTGGAATAAGGCCTTTTGGGTAGAGCTCAAGAGCAAAATCACGAGGGCATAGGCCCAAAGTGGACAATATTATGCCATTGTGGAAATATGTAGACATCCTTTGGGCACAACAGTATTTTTCTCTTGTTCCATGAAAGTTTCTTATCCCGAGACTTGTTGAATTTGTTAGTTTTAAAAAACTTTCAAAACTTTCTTACCATGTAATCTTTTTCATCTCCATTGAGAGATGTGTCGGAATCTGATTTGGCCTTTCTCGTGTTCAGGGTGACGTTGTTGTTTGGTTCCTTGTCCTTTCTTATTCTTGCACATCTAGATTCATGTAATTTAAATGTAGAAAATAAATTTTCTAAACTACTTATCTCGAGGTTCTTGGAGATGTAGTAAGCGTCTATGATCACAATTCTCGAGAATGCATTCAACGCATACCTTATCGAGTCTAGATTTATTATTGCTTCTTCAAGGTTGTTGAGTTTGGTGAGAAGTTCCTTGATCTTCGCGTGCAATTGAGCCACCATTTCTCCCTTTTCCATCCGAAGGTTTGTTAGTTGATTTCGGAGTAGATCCCATTTCACTAGCTTGGCCTTTGAGATTCCTTCGTGCAATTCCAGAAATTTCTCCCAAAATTCTTTGGATGACTCGTAGGCTCTGATCTAATTGACTTCTTGGAGTTGTAGAATACTCAATAGATAAAACTCTGTTTTGTCGTTGGTCGCGAAGTTTGCTTACTTCTTCTTGGTCCAATGATTTTCTTCTTTTTTGTCACTGTTTTGATCATGAGGTGCTACGAAATCATACTTTATAGTTAATAAGATATCGAAGTCTATTTTAAAAAATATCTTCATTTTTATTTTCCAGTTGACAAAGTCCCCCTCGAATTTTGGTGAATAAATATTTGCTTTGACCATTTGTGCTTTAGACAACAGTTAGTCCTTATGAACCGTCCTCGCTTTGATACAATTAATGGTCTCGGTGAGACTGACAAGAAGGGATGAATTGCTCTATAAATAAAATACACACTTTCTTTTTCTTGATTCTTAGCAAAGACATACTGTTAGTTTAAACAAAATTAATAACATAAAAAGGAGTAAGATACGAAAAGTTTTACCTGGTTACAACGAGCATGGTTATTAATCCAAGATAATTGAAGCTCACTAAAAGTTCTCCTTGATGAAGGCGGAGTATTCTCTTACAATCGTTGAAAGCACAGAAATAGAATTTGAATACAAGTGTGTCGTTTTACAAGTGTTGTGTTTGAACAGGAGAGCAAGCTCTCCTTCTATAGCCCTTTGATCATATTTGACCGTTGGTTGTGGTAGGTCTGGGAGCTGGAGTGGGTCCAAGCGCCCCCAACGGTGCACCTTATCTACTCGCAATTGTTTGAAGATAACACTTTATCGAAACCTGGGCACCTGGACCGGTTCGAGCGCCTAGAGTGTTGCTGACGAGGACTTCGAACGTTATTCGCAACAACGTTCGCGAAGAGGCTCATATTCTGGCCCAAAGTGGTCCAGGCGCCTGGACAAATCAACTTTGTGTCTGACTTCTACTCCAGTCGCTTAGGTGATTTTTTCGGCCATCCAGAGTTGAGCTCATCCGAACCCAACTCCGGCCTTCTCCTCGAGCAATCTTCTGTTTCGGCTTCTCGCCCCTTGGAAGCATCGGGCTTGTCATTCTCGATCCACTGGCATACTCTTCCATAGCATCTCGTTCCTCGGATGCAGCAAGTCCATCAACTAGCTTCTCGTGCCATTCTTCTCGTCCATTGTCCGTTCGACTTTTTGTGCTCCTAAGTTTTTATACACTTAGACATAATGATCAAATATAATAAGACATAACTTAACTCGGTTGATCATATTAAAACTTATCCGACGTACTTACAGAAATTAACAACATGATTAACTTTTGAAGTCTCGTGGCAAGGAATAAAATAAGTCATTTTGGAGAATCATCGACTACCACCAAAATTGAGTCGTTATTGTTGGTGCAATTGATCTTGGGTTAAGATTGACCAAGTATGTTTGATGGTTGAGTGAGACATCAAATAAGTCAAGGTTAATCATATACTTGATAGTGGAGAAAGTTTAAGTGGGTCATAGTTGACCGACAATTAACAATTAGAAGTTCAACCGAGTATTGAGAAATATATAATCCAAATGAGTCAATATTCATCAGATATTTGATAGTTGAAAGTCCGATAGAAAATTAGTAAAGGTAAAATTTAAATGAATCATGATTGATCGATTGCCAAGTGAGTAAAGTTTAAATGAATAATAATTAATTGTACATTTGACATGTGAGTGAAATGTTTGATATAAGAAGAAAAATCCTAACAAGTCAGGAAGGATTGGACGTCAGGTAACAACATTAATTAAAAATCACATTAACTTGATTAATATAAAATAAATTGATTAAAATTATTTATAACAATTACGGCTAGAGCAGTTTGCTTGTAATTGCTGGTACAATTATTTATTTTATAAAAGTAAGGATGAAACATCTTTTTAATATTTTTATAGAAACGAATAATTATTTTATTTTATTTTAAATACTAACTAAAATAAATTAATCGAATTTTTATAAGGAACCGGCGACTTCCCGTCCTCTAATCGACGAAAATGCGGACCTCGCCACCACTTTTCGACCTCCACCTAGCTGGCTACTAAACCTCAATCCTAATTCCCAACTAAACTCGACGATGATGTCCGACGACCC
The DNA here is from genome assembly GCF_018446385.1 of Zingiber officinale. Taxonomy (NCBI): domain Eukaryota; kingdom Viridiplantae; phylum Streptophyta; class Magnoliopsida; order Zingiberales; family Zingiberaceae; genus Zingiber; species Zingiber officinale. The sequence continues at coordinate 141,625,720 of NC_055994.1, forward strand.
CTTGGCTCGCCACCGCGCATTCATCTCTGCCTCCATGAGCGCTCCATCCTTCCCCACCTTCACCAGCCCTTCCTCCTCCGCCTCCTCCCGCAGTGCCTCCCCCAGTCCTAACCCTAATCCCTTCGTCCGCCCTTCTCCCTCCGCCTCCTCCTCCTCTCCTTCCCCCTCCCCATCTCCCTCCTCTTCCGCTTCCAAGAGCCGCCTCATCTCTTCCTCCGCCTTCTCCCATAACCCTCGTCTCGCTCTCGCCCTCGTCCCCGCCGCTGCCTTTCTCCTCGACCTCGGTGGTGCTCCCGTCCTGACCGTCCTCTCTGTTGGCCTCATCCTTGCCTACCTCCTCGACTCGCTCCGCCTCAGAACCGCTGCCTTTTTTGCGGTCTGGACCTCCCTCATCGCCTCCCAGCTTGCCTTCTTCTTCTCTGCCTCGATCTACTATGCCCCTCTCCTCTCTGGCCTCGCACTCCTCCTCTGTGCCGATACAACATTCCTGATCGGAGTCTGGGCTTCGCTCCAGTTCCGATGGATACACATCGAGAACCCTTCCATTCTTCCCGCTTTGGAGCGCCTCTTGTTTGCCTGCATCCCCGTCGTCATGCCTCCGCTTTTTACCTGGGCCACTGTCTCGGCAGTCGGCATGGTTAACGCCGCTTACTACCTGATGGCATTTGCTTGCCTTTTCTACTGGCTCTTCGCTCTCCCCCGCCCATCCTCCTTTAAGTCGCAGAAGCATGACGCCGGAGAATCTCAGATACTTGGTCCGCTGGAGGGATGCTTTCACACCTTGTATCTTCTCTTTGTGCCGCTTCTGTTCCACATTGGTTCTCACCATGCGGCTATCTTCTCCTCCTCTGCATCCGTATGTGATCTCCTGCTGCTCTTCTTTATTCCGTTTTTGTTCCAGCTTTATGCATCTATGTGGGGGGCACTATGGTGGGTTACAAGGGATGCACACCAGATGCATCGGATTCGGGTGGTCAATGGAGTGGTGGCAATGTTAGTCGTTGTCCTCTGCCTCGAGGTCAGAGTTGTATTTCATTCCTTTGGAAGATACTTGCATGCTCCTCCACCCTTTAACTACCTACTCGTCACTGTTACAATGCTCGGAGGTGCATCCGTCGTAGGGGCTTATGTAATTGGTATGGTTGGTGATGCTTTCAGCTCAGCAGCTTTTACTGTTTCGTTGGTTCTGGTTAGTGCAGCTGGCGCAGTAGTTATTGGGTTCCCTATCCTGGTATGTTTTCATCTCTACAACATCATATTCCATCTCTCTTGCAATGTGATGGAACTAACGATTGTTTGTTTCAGTTATGCTAATAAAATTATCAAGAATTCATACTCTAGCATGTATATATAGTTAAATTGTCTTTTTTGCAGTTTGTTCCCTTCAGGCACTAACCCGTGTGATCAATATAAAAACTTCTGATCTTATAAGCTCAATTTGGATGCTTATTGTAGTTAGGTTATATACTTCTATTTAACTTGAACTATATGCTCAAAAACCCATCTTTGAGCATTAGTCTCTTTCACAAGCACTACATTAAATAAATTATGCACCTTGTATACTCATTGTATGTATAACTGCCTGCAGATTAACAATTCACATGGACACTGACTTCTCCCATGGCCTAAGCTAGCAAATTTTGAAACTTCCTTGAATTAATGCATCTTATGGGAATAATACATGATGAACAAGCATACAATTCAATTAAACACCCAAGGATAAGCAGGAAATTACTTACAAATGCATGGCTCAGGATGCCAAATCAACTATTGTTGACTGAGCTAGAAGATAGACCTGAAGCTAAAGTATTGCTTATTATTCTTATTTTTTATTTTACTATGTTAATAAATCTCTAATTGAATGATATAACTATTCAAGCAGACCATTTAGCAACTATATTTAAATGGTACAGAATATTTTACAGGGATATTAACTTAGATTACTGGATATTTCAATTGCATGACTAACCCTTCTTTTCCTCTTGTTAATGGTGGTAACAAACTAGGTCTGGTCTGTTTTGTAGTGTTAACAGCCTGTCTTTAGGCTCACATTTCAAATTTGTGAGTTCAACACTTCCATTAACAGAGTTGATGAATAGGCTTTGTACTCAGATGGCTAAATTTGCATTTAGACCATGCTTATTTTATCTTAAAAGGTTAAGAGAAAATAGCAGACAATCTGTTTATAGGTCATCAAATGCCATACACACATTATAAAGTGTTGTGTGAATGGTTATTTAATTCTTTTTAGTAGAGTTGTTTACCTTTCCATTTTTCTGAAGGGCCTAGATGCTGTATCTCACTTATTTTGTTGCTTCTTTAACCATATCTTATCATACCATCTGTTTGCCAGCAGTTAATGAAACTTTCTATTGTTGATTTGGCAGTTTCTCCCTGTCCCTATGATCTCTGGCTTCTATATTGCACGTTTCTTTACAAAGAAAAGCTTGTCATCCTACTTTGCCTTTGTGGCATTAGCGAGCATGATGGTTCTGTGGTTTGTTGTACACAACTACTGGGATCTCAATATATGGTTGGCTGGTATGCCTTTGAAAACCTTCTGCAAGTTGATAGTCGCAAGCATCATCATGGCAATGACCATTCCTGGTTTGGCATTGCTACCTATGAAGTTGCAATTTCTTACTGAGGTTGGCTTGATTGGCCATGCATTGTTATTGTGCTACATAGAGGACCGTTTCTTCAACTATACTGTTATCTATTACTTTGGATTTGATGAAGATGTTATGTATCCTAGTTACATGGTCTTGACAACCACCTTCTTGGGATTGACTTTGGCGAGGAGATTGGCAATAGATCACCGGATTGGCCCAAAAGCAATTTGGATCTTAACCTGTCTGTATTTATCAAAGCTTGCTATGCTTTTTATTACATCAAAATCAATTTTGTGGATGACAGCTGTTTTGCTGTTGGCTATTTCCCCTCCATTGCTTCTTTACAAGTATGAAGAAATCCATTCTCATCCATTTTTTGGTATTGAAGACTTATATGTTGTGTTCGTTTGAAGAAATCATTTGTTAATAATGATTGCGTCTTTGTGCTGGTTGCAATTACTTCCTAGATATCTTGCATTTTTGCTTTGAGTTGTTCTTATCTGCTTGGTTTCTTGTTTGCAATTACACAGGGATAAGTCAAAAGGAGCTTCAAGAATGAAGGCCTGGCAAGGCTATGTTCATGCTGCCGTGATTGCTTTCTCTACTTGGTTGTGTCGTGAAACAATCTTTGAAGCTCTTCAATGGTGGAATGGAAGGCCTCCATCTGATGGTTTGCTTGTGGGATCACTCATTCTTGTGGCTGGGGTTGCTTGCATCCCAATAGTCGCCCTCCACTTCTCTCATGTTCAGGTAAAATCGAATTCTACATCTCGTGTCACACAAGTGGAGTCATATTAACTCTTTATGTTTTTGTTTCATTTTCTGTCTTTATAAACATTTCTGTTGGATTTGGTTGTTGACTTCATACTAATCGTTTCCTTGAAATTGATCTATCCATTATTCATGCAATTTCTCTGATAGATAAGCTAAGTGTTATTGTCTCAAAGATATATTTTTTCTGAAGCTTTGTATTCTGTAAATTTATTTATGCATTTTTCTGTAGAAAATAGTATAACTATTACTATTACCAACATTATTTTTTCAAGGATTCACAAAAGAAAACAGACAATCCTCTTCAAAATAACTAACATGATATAAAACACAGCGCTAAACAATGCAAGACGGATAGTTATCATTTTCATGTAATAAAAATGCATGAAGATCTAGGAAATATTGTTGGTCTAAAAGGGCTAATCCATTGTGTTATAATCAGACCAGATGTGACAGGGGAACAGATGCTCAATATCCTCATTAAGGATGCACACAGAATGCGTGATGAAATGTAGGGAGATCCCTTGGCAACCTTCTCAAAAGGCATGGCAATAGAAAATGTGGGGTGCGTTTGGTTTACACGTTTTCCATTTTCATTTTATGGAAAATGCGTGTTTTCTATAAAACAGAAAATGATTTTTTGTCATTCTCTATTTTTCTAGAAAACGCTATCTAATTTTTTAGAAAACAAACACGAAAAATGCAAACCAAACACCATTTTTCAGAAATGCACGTTTTTTCAGAAAATGAAAATGAAAAACACACAAACCAAACACACCTGTAAAATTTTGACATTAGACATCTATTTGTGATGAGATTTTAGCAGATTTGAAGTATTGTTAGAAGAAATCCAGTCGTAATTTTTTTCCTACCCAGGCTAATGATGGGATTTTGAAGGGGAGCCTTGGCGCAACGGTAAAGTTGTCGCCATGTGACCAAAAGGTCATGAGTTCGAATCCTGAAAACTGCCTCTTGCAAAAAGCAGGGTAAGGTTGCGTACAATGGATCCTTCCCCGAGACCCCACATGGCGGGAGCTTCGTGCACCGGGCTGCCCTTTTTAGGCTAATGATGGGATTTGTAACACATAAGGAGCTCTTGTACTTGTAAAATGGTTCAAATCATTTAATTGAAAGTTCCTTCCGCAAGCTATTTGTACCTATGTTATGTAAATGGTTGTTATTGTATTTGGTAAAGAGGTCCAAGATCATTAAATGAAATTATGCATCCTCCATGTTTTGCAAATGATGATAAATATAAGCATTAGGATGAGTTGTTTTTGAAGACATCTTAATAGTATATGGACAAATGTTGTAGAAGTCAAGATTCTATCCTGATGCTGAAGTTCTACCATTCTTGGAGCAATACTTTAGGCCAATTTCCATGAAGCTTTAGTGGATACTTGGCGTAAATTCTGATTTTCACTTTTTATTTTGTAAGCCAATCAATATTGATATTATTGGCAAGAGCTTTCTGCAGTTGCATTGTCTATGCAGACACACACCTGGAATGAAAAAAAAAAATACTAAGTTGTAAGGCAAGAGGAGAGGTATCATACTTGACCCCGCATGGTCAAGTTGGAGAAGGCAAATAGTAGGAACTGGTGGGTAGTGAGGATGAACTCTGGTGGGTGGGTGTTGTTAGGTTACGAAAACTACATAATTAAATTAATTAATATAGAAGTTATACTTATTGGTTGATATCTTTCCTATTTTGTAGGTTCACAATAAGGGTCAACTCTAAGTCCCTCTATGTTCACATTAGTACTAGATGAACTAACAAAGAATATTCAAGTGAAACCACCCGAGTGAATGCTATTTGCTAACAGTGTTGTGTTTATTAATAAGACTTCTATTTTGATTAAATTCAAAGCTTGCATAGTTTATGAGGTTTTTTTTTAAAAAAAAATTCAAAGCTTTGATTAAATTCAAAGCTTGCAAGTTGAATTTGATTAAATTCAAAGACTTTTATGAGGGTTTCTTTGCATTCTTATTTTAAAGGTGGAGATGATTGTACAGATGTTTTGTCAGCTGGACCTTTGTTCTCGAATGGTAGGGCTCTCTCTTTGATTCTGTGGTGGTCTTGTTTTCATCTCCTTGTGGAAAAGGTTAATGAGATACCTGTATAGCTATAGTTTGATGGTTTTCCGTTGGATCTCATTCATGATGACATTCTTCCTTTTCTGGTAGTTGTTGTTTGGAGTACAGTTAAAATTGACCAGGTGACTGTTTTTGAGGACAGGGCTAAGTTTGCTAAGGTGTTTCTTGGTTGATGTTGATAAACTTTTGCCTTAAGAATTGTGCGTTGCATCAGGAGGTAAACGGTTTAATTTATGATAACATTCAATGGTTTTTCTACTGGTGTGATTAGAATTGGGCATAAAGAGTAACTGTGGTGCCAAATATAAGAGTACCAAGACAGGTAGCATTATGGGGAGTGGGAGAGTTTCCTCTTCCAATATTGGTGTGGTTAAAGGAAGATTTCGGATTACCTTTTTGGTTGTGGGAGTATTGTTAAATCCGCTACTAAGAGGGGTGGCGTTTATTCTATCAATCTGTTCAATTATAATAATGTGGAGGTGGGTTAATAGGGCATGATGGATGTGCCGACCAGTGATGGTGGTAAAGTTGTCAACGGAGTTTTGAGGTTCATGATTCTTTTGCTATGGAAGGATGCGTGTTGGCTGAGATTTGTTTGATCAAGTCAAAGGGTGTAATAAGATGAATATTTCTTCCGCTCATACCTCAAACATTAAAAATAGGGAGCAGAGTTTGAAGAAGGTGGATGTTAGTGGGGCTGAAATGGTTTTTTCTTCCTTTGGGGTTGCTGAATAATTTCTTGGGCAGTTGATTTCTGAGGCTTAGTAGCAGGAGGTGACATGGAAATTGAGATTTTCTGTGAAAGATCAATTTATCAAAGTTGCTGGTAGTTGTGGAGGTATGGATGTTGTTGTGGATGTTAATAAATCACAGGATATAGAATTTAATGAGAGGAAGGGTAATGGAGTTTAGGCAAAATTTGGGAAGGAAGATCCTCTAGAAATAATTTGTCAAAGAAAAAGAGGTTTCCTTGTGATTTTTGTAGGGAGATTTTGCTGGACGATCTGATGGAGTGAGAATGTGTTCTTTATAATTGCTTGTTTGCTGATGATTGCACTAATATCAAATATTCAAAGTTCTAGGAAGGATAGTGAGCAGCATTTTTTCTTGTTAGAAGATTTCTTGGAGGAGGTTTAGTGAAGAGGTCTGTGACAGCAGTTGGATTAGTGTCTGGGCTCCTTCTGATGGGAGGTTGGAGGGTTTAATTCTGTTCTTGCAGGAGTGTTCTTAGGTGTTGGCGATTTAAGAATAAAAGTTGTATGAGCAGTGGTTTCAGATAGTACTACTGTTTGTTTTTTTCTAGTGTGTATGCTAACACTTTTGGTACTAGCGTAATTAAATTGTGGAAGCTGTTGGGTTCACAGTGTTAGTTTGCATTTGGCTTGTAGATTGTGTTTTTATCTGTGTTTGTCAAACTAAAGATAGGAAGGATGATGTGGGTTTTTCCTGGGTAAGGTTTGCTGTTGGGTTTATAGAATTTATAAAGAAATTTTTACTGATTTTGGTTTCTGATACAATAAGTAGATAAGGTATATATGCTTATGTTCCTTGGCTGAAGATGTTTGAGGAGGCTCAGGTTACTCATTTGTCTTCCCTATCCTATAAAATAGGGAGAAATTGGTTTGCAGGAAGGATTTTGTTTTTGAGCACTACTAGAAGGAATATCTTGGGCTTTTTAAGTGATTAAAAGTCAATATGAGTGTGATTTTTTTTATCTCTCTGATGTGGGATGCGGCCTTTCTGTTCTTCCTAAAGCATTTAGTTAGTGGAGTTATAAGAAGGTTGGCAATGTTGATAGGAAACTTGAGGTAACTTAGGAGGTGATGATGTTGGTGTTGAAGGAGAGTCGTATGGGGCTTTCTGATTCTGAGAAGGCTTAGCTTAACAGTCTATTACTGTATGAAGTGGAGCTCAAAGGTAAAGATGAATTGGATTGAAGGGGTGACGGGAATTCCAAATTCTTTCATAATCAAGTGAATATTAGGAGATAAAATGTATTACTGGACTGCTTGAGGGTGAGGAGGTTATAGGGGTGCTGAAAATGTTTGACAAACATTTGTTAAGTGATATCCGAAGCTTTGGAGTGGGGATATTGCTAATGCATATGATAAACTAGGGATTAGATTTAAAAGGTTTAGATTTTCTAAAAGGCAATTTTGGTGAGATTTCCTATTTAGGAGAATTAGTTTTTTATTGGTGTTTATGGTTTCTAATTGTTTTATTTTGCATGGTTAAGTAGTTTTGATGTGTATTAATTTAAAGTTTGTTTTATTTTAGTGGGAGATTAATAAGGCTAATTTATTTCAGAATTAGTGGCATTCCTTTTGTATTTTAGTTAGAGTTAAGTTTTCAGTTAATTAAAATTTCTTTGATTATTAGTGCATATTCAACTTATTGCAAGAATGCTTTGTTGCTCGACAAGTAGCATGATAATATCATCCTTGTAAGCGAAATGGTTCATCTTTTTTCACAAGTAAAGGTGCAATTATCCTTATAATTGAAATATATTGCAAAAGGTTTTTGACATGATGTGCTAGAAAGCTTTGGTTATATTGGGGAAGATGATGTTCCTTTTGACTTTATCAGGTAGATCGAACCTTATATTTGTTCCTCAATTTTTCATTGTAATGAAAATGGGGTTAATTCTATGGAGTTTAGTGGTCATACAACCGTGATTCTTTGCCACTTTACCCTTTTATAATTGTTCATCAACTATTTTGTGGGATGAAGTATTATGTGAGTTAGGGGAGGATCACACCATCTAAGGTTGGTGGTGTAAGAATTTATTAGTTGCTATTTGCTCATGATTTTGTTTGTAGATGATATTATTTTGGTAGATGAGACATGTGAAGGAATATATGCTAAATTTGAATCTTAGCGGAAAATGCTAGAGGTGAAAGGTTTTAGGCTAGAGTAAAAACATAATATATGGAATTTAAGTTTAGCAATATTATATATAATGATACAATTGTTAAAATAGGAGGGGGTGAGTTGTCTCTAAATGAGAGTTTTAAGTATTGAGGATCATTTTTGCAAACTACATCAAATACAAGGATGATTGAAATGAAGGAGATTGTCAGGTGTTCTTTGTGATCATAAATACCTCTAAAGATTTAAAGGAAAGTTCTACAAAATGACATTTCGATCTGCTATATTATATGGAGTTGAATGTTAAGCTATGACTCAAACATATGAGTAGAAGATGAGAGTTGTAAAGATGAGGATGTTAAGGTGGATGTGTAGACATATAAGGATGGATTTGATAAGAAATGAAAATATTAGAGAGAAAGTCGGATTGTAAGGAAAATTTCGGGAGATATGTTTAAGATAGTATGAGCATGTACGTAGACGACCAATAAATGTTCTAGTTAGGTGATGTAAAATTATGATAAATGTGCACATCAAATGAGAAAGAGGAAGACAAAAAAAGATTTGGTTAGCAACAATGAAACAAAATAAAATTTATTTAAATAAGAATGATCATTTATTAGAAGATAGAGCCCAATAGTGTAGAAGGATTCATATAGCCGACCCATGTAGTCGGATAAAAGTTGGTTGTTGTTGTTCTTCTTGTTGTATTTGCTCATGATCTATTGATGATTTGAGGGCTGATAGGTTTTGTGTACAGTTTTTTTTTATCCTTCCAAGTATTTAGGTTTTCTGTACTGTTTTCTTTTGGGGTTCCAACGTATGCAATTCTAAAATGAATATGATAAAGTGAAGGATTGTTATTAATGGTGATAATTTTATCTAGGTGAAGGTGTTGGGGGTAAGCATGATTTTGTCATCCTTGGGAATTAGGTTGCATTGGCTATTCATCCTGGGTTTTGAAGAATTACATTATGGAGCTTAGAGGTTATCTTGTGCTAGTGGGCAAAACTGTAATGTTTGGAAGGATCTATGAATTTGATCCAGTTCCTATTGTATGGTGGCAGACTTTTGTGACTGTTGATCTTATAGGGAGGGTTATGAAGGTTTCTGAGTTGATAAGGGTTCTTGGAACATTGGGGCTCTATGAGCATTTTATTTTGTCTGAAGTGGTTTGAATTATTTTAATCCGTGTCCTGATGGAAATTGTGAAAATATTTGGGTCTGCCATTGCACGGAGAATGGTGCGCTTTGTGCTAAGGCTGCTGATAATGATAGGAGGGAGGAGTCTACTTAGGAGACTAAAGAAGGAGGTGGAACATTCTTTGGCAAATATTTATGAGACATGTAAAAAGTTTGTTTAGTAGCATGGTGGAGGCTTTCACAACTATGATCGCCGGTGGAATGTGAATTTGCTAAGCAACTGTGAGGTTAATACACTGGACGAAAGGTTGGGATTTCTATTTGGAGGAATGGGTGAGGGGTAAACCATTTTTTTGAAAAGTAAACTTCGAGTTCCTGGGTTTAATACTACTATTGCTATTGATATGTGGTATCTTTGGGAAAATAGAACTAGGCCCGTTCAAGGAATAGTACCCTTGAGGCTGTCAGAAATGTTTTCTCAGGAATTTGACAGAAGATCTAAAAAGCCTGTCACCGTGGAATGTGTTTCAGGTAAAGACAATTATGTTGATTTGGGATATTATGTCAAGATTTGTTGTCGAGCTTTGCTTTTATGGTGCATCTGGTGATAGGTGCCATTGTAATTAGATAGTGAACTGGGTCATGCTTCTTCAGTTGTGCCAAGGGAGTTACTAGGTATTGTATGGGCACTCAGGTTTTGTCGGATTTCGAGTCAGTTGCTTATTTAAAAGCTTAATCCCTATGCCTCATGAGCTTGAAGGAAACACGCCCGGAGAATGGCTTCCTTGGGCATTGTTCCTGTTGTTTTCTTGGGCGAAAAAGGTGGGATGGAAGAAATGTGCTGGGGAATTGTTTCTTTAGGACACGCACATTTTTCCCTTCTCAAATATAATCACGTAGAAACATCACTACCACGCACAATTTTCATTGGTAATTCCAACTAAATTCATGTTATTTTTTTTATGAAATCTAAAAACTAAATCATTTTATAATGTTTTTAAAGAATTACTACAAAATTTTCAACTTCTTTTCCTTTCAAAAAAATAACAAACAAGGGAAAGCTTTTTCTATCAAGTACCTGCTTAGGAAACTTGTTAGAGTCAGGCTTTGAATGTTAAATGGATAGTTAAGGGCATTGTTAAATTGGGTGCTAGGAAGCTAGGAGTTGGGGTTGTGAAAAGAATTGTATTTTTGAAATTGATGTCGTTGCTAAATGGGTCTGAAATGGAAGGTTTACTGCAATTGTGATTAGGGAGATAGATTGTGACAAAATTAATGAAGTAGTTTGTTAATCATTGCACAGAAACAAATAAGTTGAACAAAACCTATAATTTAGTAACAAGTGTAGAATTAGTGGAATAGTTAAGGTAGAGACATTTTGTTAGGGGGAAAAGATTCATACCATCTACTCTAGGTGGCTTCTATTTTTATGTCATTAATCAATGAAAATATACAAGTAAATCTTGAATATTGCAAACGCTGACATTTTCATCCATAGCACTCACAAACAAATTGGTTTAAAAATACTTTATAAACCCAGTTCGCTACGAATAAAATTCCAAGTCACTCAAAAATTTGGCCGACATGCCTAGTTTAACATTGGAATTAACAAAATGAGGTGGCAATCTCATTCAGTTGCTCTTTTATTTTATTTTATTAACAATTGGTCTTTATGTGCTTTGTTCTCTCATGAAATACCATATTAAAGGAAATGTGCATGGCAACTTGGTTGTTGTAATAATTCTGATTGGCCCTTCTGAAGCATGCCATAGCTTGTTCACTACAGATTACAATATGGAGTCCAAGAATTGACTGGCACTGACCCTAATTGAGATGTTAGGTCTTGTAACTGTATGGCTATCCACTTTTTCTTACCAATCTTCAATTCTGTATCTGCCTCCTGTTCTGGTCCTCTGGTTCTGATCTCTTATTGCAAACCATAGGAGTGTTAATTGGTTTGGTCCCTAAGATTCTATCCTCTTCAAGCATATCAAATACTTCCACTAAGACATATAAAAGGTCTCCTCTAAAGTGAATAGCCATATTTGAGATCACCTAAATATTTGATATGTAAATGCAAACAGAGGTACTTTAATTATATGACCTAATAGAATTATCTGGTGATAATGATATTGTCCATACAAGAATGTCTCCCTGACTAAGACAAGTGAAATATTAAGACATAAGTGAAATATTAAGGGATTCATCATATACTCCCTGGTCATGCCATACTATAGAAGAGCAGATCTAAAGTTTCCAAACTAAGGTCTTGGAGATTGCTTCAGCCCGTATAAATGATTTCTTTATCTCACACAAAGAAAGACCCTAAGCAACAAGCCCTAAAGATTAGGTAGCATCATATAAAACCTCAATAAGATTAATATGAAGATATTTCTGCTTCTTAGCTGATGAAAGAGCTCAAAAAAATAGCTAACAAGGTGAGAAGGGGGCAAATTGAAGTCAACTTGGCCGCTGAAGAAAATATGTCAAGGTAGTTTGTTCTGAAGATTTGAGTGAATCATTTGGCCTCTAGGCGAGCTTTTAATTGATCCAAGTACAACTAGGTGAGCATTTATAGTGAAAAGCCACTTGCAATCCATTGTGGGCTTCCCTAGAGGGAAAGAAACTAGCTTCCAAGAACCATTTGAGTGGATTGGAGTGGTGACTATCCTTTTCTTTGATCAAAGTTTACTGCCATTGGGATTTAAAAGAGCCTCTAAAATATTTCTACAAATTATTTGTGATGATAAAGAGGACAAAAAAGCATAATAGGTGGCGACTTTGACACATATGGTAAAAAAAATAGAAAAGTGGATATTAGTAAAACACTTTGAGTACCTTTGAGTAAAGTAATAGGTGGTCCAAATCAAAGGCAGATCTGAAACAAAAGTAGGCAATTTGTGAGCAAGAGTCTTTAAAACGTGTTGGAGCATTCTTCTGTCTTTATTTTTGGTTTTACTCCTTCAGAGGAGGGGGCATTAGGAATAAGCACCTCAACAACAGGAGGTGTGGAAAGCACCTTATTAGTAGAAGACATGTGAATTGATACTGAGGTAGAAATATAAAAATCCTCTTTACACCCTCTCAGATATAGAGGGTAAAGAGTTGAAGATTGGAATCGACTTAAAGAATGTATATCACTTTTGAAGATGAAAGTAATTTAAAAAGATATGTGACAGTGGTGAAAATAGTTTATCCTATTGAGGATATAAAATATGCAAAGCAGGTATTATCATGTACTTGTGGAGATATAACATCTCATGGAATCATTGTAGCAAAGGTGATTACGCTCACCCTAAGCGCCCCTCAAAGTCCGTTATATGAAGGGACGTAAATCACGGGTTCAGCTTATAGCCGATCGCCAAGTGGCTAGGGGATGTGAGGAGTTTTTCCCCGAGGGCATATTTCCACCGGGATTTGATCTTGCCCCATTGCTACAAATCTGCCATCCTTTAGCTAACTGGGCACCTCGTGGAGACAACATCTTAAGGAATCATGAACAATGGAGAGGAAGACATGCGATTTATATGATAATATGCAATAAGAAGCACATCACCTAGGAAAGAAAAGGGAATTTAAATATGCAGGTGTAGAATATGGTGAGTCTCAATAAAGTATTAATTCTTCCTTTCCACACATTGTTTTGTTGTGGTGTATAGGGGCAGGAAGATTGATGAAAGAATATTCATGCTTGGAAAGAAATGACTCAAAGTTATTAGAGAAATAATCTTTAACATTACTATTGTGAAGAACTTTAATAGATTCACTAAATTAAACTTTAATCTATTAAAGCCCAAGACAACCTAATTCGACTCAAAATGGCAAGACATGCAGGTGGAGATCTCTTGGTCTTTATGTGTATTATAAGAACTTGTTTCAAAATATGAGACCAAAGGGCCCTAGCACTTTCATTTCTTTTTATAATGCCCCTTTAAGGTCCAACATCATTTTTGTAGAGGTAAGGACCTTTGTTTTTGTTGCTAAAGTCAAAGGTTCAAGACCCACCTTTTTATTATGCCCCTTTAAGGTCCAACATAATTTTTGTAGAGGTAAGGACCTTTGTTTTTGTTGCTAAAGTCAAAGGTTCAAGACCCACCTTTTTATTATGCCCCTTTAAGGTCCAACATAATTTTTGTAGAGGTAAGGACCTTTGTTTTTGTTGCTAAAGTCAAAGGTTCAAGACCCACCTTTTTATTATGCCCCTTTAAGGTCCAACATCATTCATTTTTTTCTCTTTAATTGTTTTTTTATACCAAGATCACTCCTTTGTGTACGACGGCATGGTGGATGCAAATACATATTCGGATGGCATTCGGCAACATTTTGACAACACATCTCTTTGAAGATTGAGCCTTCACTGTTTGTGAACTTAGTCACCTCCCAATATCGAAGGCCTGGCTTGCTTTGATGATCACACATTGACACAGTGAATTCCTATGACAACACAATGTTACCAACGACTCAAGGATATCGTTGACCTGGATGATTATCACCTTGAGGAGAACAAAAAACAAAGGCTGCTTAGATTTGGTGAATTTTTGGACAAATAAAAAAAAGGATTCGATGAAGATTTTCTCTCGATGGAGATTATGAGAAGCTCATTGAGTGCATGATATGTGACGGGCAATGACGTTGGCAAAAAGACTCTTCACATGAATGATGTGTGATTATGTTTCTTCAAACAATATCAAATTGAGGAAGGTGAAGACTCAGTAGGGCGGTTGGTGATCTTGATCTCCAGACAAGAATTGGGCCACCAAATTGACTAATGATACAATGCTATCGAATAAAGTGGGTCTAAAATCAATATTGACTTCAATATCATATCATGGAAGAAACGATTTATACTATTTTCCAGAGGCCCCTAATGTTGTAAGTGGTGACATTTTAGTGCATAATACATATGAAAATCAAAACATGTTTAAAGGCGACCAATATGTTATATTGTTAAATTGTTGAATCTTTTAGAGTGAAAGATTGCAAGGTAGGTATACATAGTAGGAGATAAAAGAAAATATTAGTTAATATAATAAAGGGTAATTTAACTCAAGGTTCAAATATCAAGTCATGCCAGTGTTTTGGTAAATTGGAACAATGTTTCATTATCATGCTGATGTTTCTATGTAAGATGGTAGCAGTAAATTGGAGGTGGAAGGAAGACAGAGATGAAAAAAAAAAAAACAATTCGCTTTCAATAGGGCATGCTATGATTTTGACATGATCTTATAGGGAAACAAACTACAAAATAAAAAAATGAACAATGTTATCTCAAATTTAGTATGTCAAGGGGTGTCGAGCGTTAACATGAAATGTTCATGATATTCGTCAATATGAATGGCACAATAATACAAGAGACATTGTCTCGGTGCCTAGTTGTATTGAGTTTAGTAATCTTATGAATATTTTGATCATTTCAACCGATTCGGTACGAGATTTGAAACCATTATTTAACTATTGTTTGTCATATTGCTTTGCATAGACTTAATGGGGATAAGAGTTTATGTAATCTATCCTTGGAACAAACATCACTCGTTTGACAATGATTAATTGTTAAATGATGTTATAAAGCTTATTAAACTTAATACATTATATTATCTTTTCATTTAATTAATTATCACTTTATCGAAGTATTTATATTTATAAGATACTAATTATCACTTATTGATAATGTATTTATATTTCTAAGGTATTTATTATTAATCATCTAATGTTTTGGTGATATATATATATCATACAATAAAATTAGGTCAATGAATTCTTTGTACATTACATTAGTGAATTTACTATTGTTTAGTTACATGTACTGTTACTTTCGATCCTTATGCTTTTTCAACTTGTCTCTAAATTTTTAAAACTATTGTCAGGTATGCTATTAAATTTTTTTTATAATAGTCTAAGTTTAAAACTAAACATGCCACATGGGAGAGTGTATACTATTGTTAAGTTTGATATCCTATTACTTTCCATCTTTATACTTCTTCAACTTGGTTCTCTAAAATTTTAACTCAATTGGCTAAGTATAATAGTCTAACTTACTAAACATGTGACACGGAAGAGGATTAGACCACTAAACTAAATCAAATTTATTTGGCTTGTTTCTATGCTTGTCAAACTTCACAGTGGCATTGTATGTTACTGAATCATACTGTTCTAGTTGGAAATAGATAGCTTGACTGTAAAGCATACTTTGAATCTTGGAGAAATGTATCAAGTCTGCTTGCAGCAGATGTGAGGATAACTAGTCTTGGTAAATGAGAAAACATAAGGTCCTTGTAGATTCATTGATAGAAAACCCCTAAACTTCTAGAAAAGGGAAAAAGGAAATGCTTGAGATTAAACTTGCTCAATATTATTACAATGAAAACATTAAAAAATTGAGTCTACAACTCTTTCCTCAAATCCTATAAACTCAGTTTGACTCCCATTTATGATAGTTTGGTTTGAAGTGGATTGACTTATTATACAACTGGTTTAAGTACAACCAAAACCAAAACCAAAACGGACAAGAACTTGTTACATATTAACATAAAATGACAAGAAAATTAATGAAAAGATGTCTCATAAAATTTTATTAATGATTGCATAACAAGGATGCAAAAACAAAGAATCTTTCTTAAGTGAATTAAATTCGAAGATAATAAGTCCTTGCTACTTTTACAATCTATGAACTTGGAGTTGCCCTCAAATAAACCTTTGATAACCTTAATAAAATAAGTATGTGATAACAATTTAGAAGAGCCTCTAGTAACACCTTAGATGAGCCTTCTTAATGATGTAAGCTTAGAAGAACTTCTAGTATACTTGAACTTCTTTAGAGATCAAATACAGCAAACATCATGAATTTTGCAAATCATTTAATTATTCCTTTTATATTTACTTATAACTTTAATGATCATCAAACAACTATATTAGATGTCTTATTTTCTTTCAAACTAAGAGATTCACTTTGCATATGAGAGTTATATGTGTCGATATTATGAATAAAATTATACTAAATGATGATTATTATTAAATACTTAGTTTCCCTATTTGCTTTTATCTGTAAAACTGAGAGATTCACTTTACATATGAGAGTTATATATGCCAATATTATGAATAAAATTGTACTAAGTGATGATCATTATTAATACTTAGTGAAGTAAATTTCATTATTTGCTTTTATATATTAAACTGAGAGATCCACTTTGCACATGGGAGTTGTATTGATATTAAGAATAAAATTACATTGTGATTATTATTAAATACTTAATGAAGTAACTTTTCATATTGTATGGCATTCATGTATTTTAATTTTCTCATCACATTGTTTTCTATGCTTGGAAGCAACAACAAAGAATCCAGCAACTTCTCTAAAGTCAATCTCTTCTCAGAAGTGGAGAATAATGTAGACAAGGAAATGAATCCGCTATAAAAGGACATAAAAGAAAATAATTTTGATGAAAATAAGTTAGAGGTTAATTTGAGATTAATGCATCCGCTATAAAAGGAAAGGAATTAGAAAATATTTAAGATTCATGGGTCTGCCAAAAATTATAATTTAATTTTTGTCACTTGATAATTAGCATTTTTATTTTGGTAATAAATAGGGAATAATTATATTCCCTATTAAGATTTGCATATTAGTTTTATTTAGAATATTTGTTTTCATGATATGCTTGCTGAAACTATGATAAACATGCATATCAAACGAGGAAGAGGAAGATCAAAAAAGACTTGGTTAGCAACAATAAAACAAGATAAAATTTATTTAAATATAGATGATGATATAATAGGAGATAGAGCTCAATGGCGTAAAAGGATTCATACAGCCGACCCCACCTAGTGGAAAAATGCTTGGTTGTTGTTGTTGCTTGCTGATGATTTTGAGTGGACAAAAGAAGTTCAGAGTCTTAGAATTGATTATCTTTTCTTTCTTCGCTAATTTAGTTTCAAATTCCTGCATGTTTATGGATTGTTCTACAGTTTGATTTTGATGTTGCATCACCCCGCTTCTATACCTACTGGTCTTGAGGATGACAGCAAACCCAAACATGATGGTATGCTTCTTGTAGCTTCAGTTTCATCAGTAAGGAGAAATGAGAAGGAGAAGCTCACAGTTGGTTAGTGGAAGATGACTTCATGAGGTTTAAAGCGAGGATTTCTTCCAGATTTAGTAATCATGATTTCTCTAGAGGCGACTAAGATAATAGGGAGAAATCCCCTATAGCTACAGGGACAAGGATTGAAAACTCTCAGATTATAGGGGTTGACAGATGGAGAGGCTGCACAATTCAATTTTTTTTCCTGGAATGAAACTATGCTGGATAAGGAAAGGACATGGAATGAGGCCGGAGATTTTTTCAGATCTCAGGGTTCCTGGGGTAGTAGGACTTGTTATACCTTGGAGCTCAGTGGAGAGGGCATAGGTTGGGGGTTGTTCTGCAAGCATAAGCAGGAGAAAGAGGAGTTAGAGTTTGGGAGGTTTATTTGTGTACTGGGTCCCCCGGTTAACAATTTCTGGATCTGTTGTTCAACCTTTAAACAGATTGTAGCATAAACTCAACAGTAGCTTTATCAACTCAACCACTCTCCCTGCTATAAAGATTGGTTCATAATGCAATGACTCTCTTCTACACTTCATTAATGGATTCCACTTTGATAATTTCAAATGGCCTAGGTTTTAAATACTAGTCTCTAAACTGATTTCACAGCTCGTACAATTATGTGCTGATGGAAATTTGAAAACCTTGGGCCAAATTATTGTAGTGGCAAAATCAAGATCCAATATGCATTTTCTTGCATCAGGTAGAAAAGATAAGCCTTTTTTTTATCTTTTATTTGTTTGGGGCACCAAGTTCTTATGAATGCCTATGTTGATACACGATATAGGTCAGTGCTTGCTAGGCATGCTAACTTGTGTACACTAGTGGAGTGGAAGAGGGAAAAGAGGAAGTGGAAGATGAAAAAGATACAAATTAGAGGCTTAACGATTCCATCCACTATCCTTTCCTTGTTTGACCTAGGGATCCCACGTTTCAGCACCCACCTTTATCCTAGTTGAATTGTCAAAGCTTCCTTGACATTTTGCAATGAGTTCCTAATGGTGTATTGAGTTGGCACCATGTTTCAACACTAATATTAATGTTGGTTCACACATAGATGACAAGAAGAGGCAAGATTTAAAACCTTTAAATGACAGCCACGACAAGCACAATTCATGTATATTCATTTAGAAAGATGCTAGGAGCCTAATAAGCTGCATGAAACTCCATTACAGTTTTTTGTTCCTTAAGTGGACTATTTCTCCAGCTGTCATGTGGGCCCCTATGCTGGCAGGTCATGAGGGCTTGCTGTGTTGGTGTTGCACCATGCTCAGTTGGGAACGAGGATCTATTTGATTTTGTTGAGAAGCCAATTATTAGTTGTGCGCTGAATTTCCCCATTCATACTAAATGACCACATCATTCTCAGTTTGTAGGTGGAAAGGTTAATGATCTTTTCATTATAACTAATTAGAATTCCATTTTTTTTTTCTTATACTAGATAGTTGGAATCATTAATTGCAGTGAACACTAGGATAGGAGTGAATACCTGCTGAGAGGATATAAAGATTCACTTCTAATGTAAAGGAAGTGGATAGATTAGGGTCTGCTATGGTACCAAGTTGACACAACATACATAATTTGAAATAGGATGGGAAACTAATAAATACAAAATATAGGGCTAATGGAACTATTCCAATACTCTCAAAGCAAGCACAATTGTGAAAATGTGATAAATTTATTTAATCATAGGCAAATTAATTGTTACGAGGAGACCATATAGGTAAATTTATTAATCATAGATATTGCTGATATCTTCTGTCTCTTGCTTGGGCAAATAATGGTTTTGGTCTTAATACTTTTAACATGCATATGCCTGCATATAACATTGTTTTTGTTACATTCATATTTGCAGGGCACTTGCTAAGTTTTATCTTTGTATTATATCTTTTCTTTTGTTCTTGAACTTATATTATTTTGCATTTTGAATCTCGGATAATACAATATTTGGTAAAGATATTTGTTTTAATCAGGAGATAATTTTTTTGTGCGTTTGCAGCTGGCTAAGAGATTCCTTGTCTTGGTAGTGTCGATGGGTTTGCTTTTTGTTCTAATGCAGCCACCAATTCCACTATCATTGACATTCCACTCAGACTTGATTAAAGCAGCCCATGAGTCTAATGATGATATCTCAATTTATGGATTTTTTGCTAGTCGATCTACATGGCCATCATGGCTACTTATAACAACTATCTTGCTTACTCTAGCAGCAATCACGTCCATTATACCAATTAAGTATATTGTTGAATTGAGGACTTTTTATGCTGTTGGAGTTGGGACAACATTGGGCATCTATATCTGTGCTGAATACTTCTTCGAAGCTGTAATTCTATATCCCCTCCTTGTTGCTGCAATTGTTTGTGCTTCTGTCCTGGTAGTTTTCACACACTTCCCATCTGCTTCAAGCACGAGGCTTCTGCCATGGGTATTTGCTTTATTGGTAGCTCTCTTTCCAGTTACTTATTTACTGGAAGGGCAGCTTAGGGCCAAGAGTAGTATTGAAGAAGGGGAAGAATCAGAGAGGTTCAACTCTCTCCTTGCTGTCGAAGGAGCAAGAGTGTCACTTATGGGTCTCTACGCAATGATATTCATGCTTATAGCTTTAGAAATCAAGTTTGAGTTGTCATCTTTACTGCGTGAGAAGGCTCTTGGCAGAGGTGTGCCACCAAGTCAATCCGATCGCAACTATGCCCTGCCACCAAAAACACGACTCATTCACCAGAGGAGGGCATCTGCTGCACCATCCCTCACAATCAAGAGGTTGACAACTGAGGCTGTTTGGATGCCTGCAGTAGGCAATGTTGCTACCATAATGTGCTTCATCCTCTGCCTGATACTCAACATCCATCTCACTGGTGGTGCAAGCCGAGCGATATTTTTCTTAGCGCCAATCCTTCTGCTTCTCAATCAGGATTCTGATATATTTGCTGGTTTTGGTGACAGGCAAAGATACTTTCCTGTGACAGTGGTTATATCTGGATACTTGGTATTGACTGCTTTCTACAGGATTTGGGAGGAAACTTGGCGAGGGAGCATGGGATGGGGACTTGAAATTGGAGGAATAAGTTGGCTTTTTGCAGTAAAAAATTCTGCCCTTCTTATGCTCACCTTACCCAACCATATTCTCTTCAACCGCTTTATGTGGGACTATGTAAAGCAGACTGACCAAGTCTTGTTGTTTACATTGCCATTAAATTTGCCGTCCATCGTGATAACAGACATACAAACTGTGAGAGTTTTAGGATTATTAGGAGTTATTTGTTCTTTGAGTCAATTCTTGATATCTAGGCGGACAAGAATTGCAGGAATGAAATACATATGATGCTGCTACAGCTGCAGAAAGTGAGGTAATTATTTCCAGTAAGGCTTGTGATTCGTCATTTACAATATATTCTCGGGTTAACTGACTTGGTTTCTTTGAGCATTGTAGGAATGTATTCCTGAAGTTATTAAGAAGCGCCGTCATGTGGTGGGATTTAATGCCATTGCAGGGACTCTACAAAACTGCCATGTGCGAGAGATGTTCCGTGTTCTGTTAATTTGAAGTTCGAACTTGTGCACAGTTGAGATCTGGTTCGACATTGCTTCTTGAGGACAGTGAATGACTGTTCACTTGAAATTTTTAACTTTTTAAGAGGTTTCCTCCCCTTTTATCAAAGCAGCATGTTTCAATCTAGATCGTGGCTTCTTTTGGACTTGTTCAATTTTACAGTGCTGTTATGCTGTGCGACCCTGGGTGCAACCATGCGTGTGCATCTGAGGGATTCCTGCCCACCTGGACCCATACCATGTTGGCAGACAACCCTCGGGCACGGTGCGGGAGCACCCAGCATGACAAAATCGTTCAATTTTAATTGCCACGACTCGTACAAATGTAATGTTTAGAATGAACCTCAAATGGGGAGCCGTTTAACAAACAACTATAGTTAAAATAAACAATAGTGGACTAAGGCTGAGTTTGGTTTGTTGAAAATTATCTGGTTTTTTTGTCGATAAGAAGTTTATTTAAAAATTGAAAAAGAAAAAATGGCATTAATTGTTTGATACTAGCGTGTGGCAATGCTTTTATCTTTTTAGAAATAAAGAAGAAAATAAATGAATGAATACACTACAGGGGCAATCCAAAGGAAAAAGGATAAAAATAAAAGTACCACAGTGAATATATGGTAATTTTGGGCTTCAAGTAGACAGCTTTACTAGTTGCTAGGTGAGAGGATTAACACCTGGAGGTAGGATTGAGTTAGTTAGTACAAGATAGAATTACTATCATAGGATAAGAGTTTGAATCATAGTAAATTCGAGGAAAAAAAATTCTCTCAGTACTAGCTAACTATAGTTTTCTAATTTACCTCCTTACAAATAATCGTAGGATCAATCGTGTGAGATTGCTAGAATGATAGATTCTACTTTTTACTACCATAAGTGAGAAGATCAAGATGACTTTGCAAAAGAAAAGCTATACTAAAAAAAATATGAAGAGCAATTACATCTTAAGGACCACAGTTATATAACCACACTTTCCAAATTGGATAAAAAATGCAAATTTAAAAGTACAAATAATAACACTATACAATAATAACAATAACAAATTTTATCTGTGAGATAGCTTTTTGTGACTTTATTTCTCATTATCATCCTCTATATTTAAATACATTTTATCTTATTTTATTTTATCATTATTAATCAATTTTTTTTTATCCTTTTCCTCCTCGAATATATTTGTCATAATTTATATTGCCTAATTAAAATATTTATTAGTTATCTAATATTTATATCATCTTAGGGGACGTTTGGTTCTTTGTTAGGAATAGGAATCGGAATGAGAATCATTGTATTGTGGAATGGGAATAAGTATGAGCATGAATATCACTCTTAAAAGCAATGTTTGGTTAGTTGCATATTTTCCATCAGAATAAATCAAAATTTCTTTTTTACCCTTAAAGAAAAATAAGAGAAAAAATTAGATGTGAGAGAAAGATAAATGTGAGAGAAAAATATGATGAAAGAGAATGATGAGAGAGAAAGTGTGATAAGAAAGAATGAAGAGAGAGAAAGTGTGATGAGAGAAAATGAGAAAAGAGAGTGTGATAGGAGAGAGCATGATGAGAGAAGATGAGAGAGAAAATATGATGTGAGAGAAAGTACGATGGGAGAGGATGAAGAGAGAGAAAATGTAATGAGAAAAAATAAGGAGAGAGAGTGTGATGAGAGAGATTGAGGAGAGAGAAAGTATGGTGAGAGATAAAGTATGATAAGAAAGAAAGTGTGATGAAAAAAAAAACATTGAATGTGATGGGAGAGATTGAGGAGAGAGAAAGTATGCTGAGGGAGAAAGTATGATGAGAGAAAAAATGTGTTGAGGAAAAAAAGGAGGGAGTGTGACTAGAGAGATTGAGGAGAGAGAAAGTATGATGAGAGCGAAATTGCAATGAGAAAAAAAAAGAAAAAAGGGAGTGTGATGGGAGAGATTGAGAAGAGAGAGTATGATGAGAGAGAAAGTATGATGAGAAAAAAAGAAGGAAGAGAGTACGATGAAAGAGATTGAGGAGAGAGAAAGTATGATAAGAGAGAAAGTGTAATGAGAAAAAAAGGAAAGAGAGTGTGATAGGAGAGAGAAAGTATGTGATAAAATGATGAAAGAGAACAAGGAGAGAGAAGTGATATGAAAGAAAAAATAAATAAATATATTTTGATATTTGATATTAAGGGAGAAAATTTTAGTTTTAGCTCAAGGGTATTTTTGGAATAAAGGAATATTTTGATTGATGAAAATAGGGTAATGACTCATTGAAGGGGAGGTACATGAGAATAAGCTATTACCCAATTTCAAGGATTCATTCTCTTATTTGCATTCCTATTCCTATAATCCAAACATTAACAATGACAATCAATGATTCTCATTCCCATTTCCCACTCTTATTCCCCTAAACCAAACGCCCCCTTAATATATTTCTCTCTCAATAGATGCAATCTCAATTTTTATTCTAATATTCTTATTTCTTATCTTGCCTATCGTTGTATCTTCACATATTCATCTTAACATGCTATTTCTACGATTTTCATCTTATACTTTGTACTCGAGTTATAACTCAATATATCTACATATAATATAATAGTTCTAATTGTCGTTTTATAGAATTTTTCTTTAAATTTAAAGATACTTTACAACCTCAAAGAACACATGACACTCCGTTTTAACAATTTTTTTTATATTTTATATAAGATCTCTCTCAGCTTCTCCACCCTTTTGTAAAAATAATCTCAAATATTTATCTCATTATCTCCTATCTTAATAGTCATCTTATTACATCTAATACGGCTAAATTCAAATTTTATATGTTCTATCTTTACTTAAAAAAATTATTTTCAATGGCTCCTACCAAGATTTAAGTTTAATATTTACCCCTTTACGTGTCTTATCTATAAAATAATATCATCCACAAATAGCATATATCATGATAACATATCTTGAATGTGTTCAATGAATTTGTTCATAATTAATACAACAAGATAGCTTTAATTTAACCCTATCTTCATGAGAAACTTTTCGATTTGTCAGTACATCCAAATAATAGAACCATAAAGTAGTATCAATTCTATAAAGTAGAGATACCACTTTGGACTAAAGTTCCAGGAAATTTCCGGTGGAGGCCCCCTTCTAAACTTCTGACTTGTATATTAGCTTGATAGTTGTAATAGAAGATTCACAAAGCATGCCAAATCCAACATATATATTTTGTTTCATTAAAAGGCAGTGATTACCTTCTTGGGCACAACGCGAATAGCTTGTCAGGTTGGTTATGGGCAACTGAGGTAGGTAAACGTCCATTTTCTCCAAAGATATATCTCAAACATCAACCAATCTATGTTGAGAAATGAGAGTTTATGTGCCAACCACTCTGCATTAAGGTACCAGAAGATTTTTAGTAGAGAAGAAAACAGATAAGTCTAACAAAGGAGGGCTCTAAATATACACTGTTTTACTCTCCGAAGAGCCACAGGTTTATTTACTTCCCTACTGTACATTATTGATTTACTAAGAAGAGTTTGCATTAACTTGGAGAAACTCAACACTAGAACTCATATCATGTCAATTATTAGTGTTGTGGAACCTTTCTATTCATCAGAAATATTTCAGTTAGTGGTTGCAAACTTAACCAAAATATTCCTTCTCCAGTTAATTTCTTTCTTTCATTTTTCCCATCAAAATACTTTCAGTGGGCAATGATCCATCAATAATAATAATAATAATAATAATTAAAAAAATCCAGAGATCTGACTCCTAAAATTTGGAACACTACAAACCAATAGATGTTTTTAGGATGGTAACCAAACACTCATGTTTTATTACTTTACAAGCCCATAACGCGAAACAAGTGCAATCCTTTGATATCCTTTTTGGGAACCATATATAATTACTTATAAAATAATTATAAAAACATCAAGTGATTGTTGGAAGAGGTTGTCAAACATAATTAAAAAGATCTCACATAGGCATAACAACTATTTATTATGGAAAATCAAATACTCAATAACCTCTATTACATGAGGTTACTAACTCACATCCCCTTATAGTTGACACATTGTTTTAGAATGATACCTGAGACTTCCTAATTTGTCTTAAGGAAAAAAAAAGCCAAATGTTACACCTCCATATATCCTTAGCCACATATCACATTTGTCTTACTTGTAACTGAAATTGTTATCTATGCTTAGAAGATTATTTATCCAAAATTTTTGTGCCTTTTAAAGAAGATACACTCAATACCCTCTTTACTAAACTAAAATATCAACAAGGTCCAACTTAACTAGAATTATTTGAATAGTTAAGTAAGAATTTCAATGTCCAATATACACCCTCAAGCTCCTAGACTACAATAGATAGTCGACAACTCACATCACCCTCTAGCTTTCCTGTGAACTATTATTTTCATAATTGAACTTTCTAGTTTATCAATACAAAAAAAGAAAAAAAAATCAAGTAGTTGCCCATTTGGACAGATGAAAATTACAAATAAACATGTCAAGTATCTTAGATCTATTAAAAAGTAAAAAAAAAACAAAAAAAAAACAGAGCAATAGTCTAGAAAATGTTTTATGTAGTACATATGCAAGTGCACACATACTTGAATATGCTTATGTACATCCAACAATCCAACTGACAGATAATAATAAACATATTATCATAAGGCATATTTGTCCTAATCATTTAGAATTGACTGTATAATATTTATAGATGTGTTAGACAATTTAATTTAGTTTTCATAGATTTTAGAGTTTATAAAAGTGTATTTTGGCAGATCAATTTATTTAGGAAATAAGTCAGATGAGATAGTTTCAAATTTGATAAATATAGAAAATAGAAAATTATTCAAGTTCAATCCAGTACAGTGACATTATTCCTTTCTACGATACTTTAATTCATTTCTACTTTTGTTTGGGTTGAAGCCTTTAAAAGGGATCTCAATCTCCCGTGTATTAATTATTTTGTCTGGGTTGAAGCCTTTAAAAGGGATCTCAATCTCCCGTGTATTAATTATTTAGTTTGGGTTGAAGCCTTTAGGAAGGAATAAGAATTTTTCTTTCCTCCTTTCCAACATCCTCCGCTCAAATTCCCAGAGGTGGCACATCAATAGAACGACTTATCCACAAGGACTCATAATACCTCTTTGCTTCTTCTCGACTACACTTGCTCTCGATCAAGGTTGAGAATACCGTTCCGTGCCGCCCGGCACGGACGGTTTTTACCGTTCCGCCGGGCGGCCGAAACCGGCACGGGAGCACCTCCCGTCTCGGCGCCGCCGGAGGAGACGCGGGACGCCACACAGAAGGCGTCGCGCGCGACGCCTTCTGCGGCGCCGATGGTGTCGCCGAAAGCGTCCGGCAAGGTAGCCGGACGCTTCCGGCGACCCTTCCGGCGCCGCCGGACGCCTCCCGCGGGATCGCCCGCGATGATCGCGGGCGATCTCGCGTACGCCCTTTTTTTTTTTTTTTTTTTTTTTTTTTTTTTTTAATAATTTTTTTTTTTTTTTTATTTATTTAAACAATTTCTAAGGGGAGTTGGGTTATTTTTAAAAAGCTTTTACAAACCTAATTAAATTATCCTAATAAAATATATAAAAAATATATTTAAAATTAAAATAAATTAAATAAATTTTATTAATTAATATTCTGAAAAAATAATGTTTTAAATTTTATTTAAAAATTAAAAAAAATATAATAATTCTTATTTATATTCTAATATATTTTTTATTATTTTAAATTTCATTTAATTTTTAAAAAAAATTCTAAAAAAATTTAAAAAATTCTAAATTTTTTTAAAATTCTAATAAATTATATTTATATTCTGATTTTTGTTTATTTTTTAAAATTTTTTATTATTTAAAATATATATTATTTAATTATTAATTAATTAAATGAATAAATAGTTATTTTATTTATTTAATAATAATAATATTATTATTATTATTGTTATTATTATTATAGATACTTTCATTTTAATTTGAATTATTGTTATATCAATTCTATTTAAATAAATTTATTTTTAATTATTTTTTCTAATAATATTAAATTATTCAATAATTGAGAACTTATAATAAATCAATATACAACTTATTTTTATATATACCATAAACATATTTATCTTATAATTACTATAGATAAATAAAAAATACCGAAACTGAATCGGCACGGCACGATACGATACCGAAACCGTATCGTTCCGGTCTGAGACCGAAACCTCGGCACGGGTCGAAATTTTAAACCTTGCTCTCGATATCAATGTTTCAAAATGGTTAGCAGAGAAAATGCAACATTAACAAGAAAACACACTTGCAATCGCTAACATGTTTGTTTAATATGGTTGGCAGCCCCCAAGCTCCTACTTTATGGCCTACAATCCATCGGCGAATCACTCCCGAAAAGGGACTTTCTCCTTTGTCAATCACTGGAGGTCTAATAAGCTCAAAAATTAAAAGGATTATAAAGAGAGGAAAGCATAGAGAAATATAAGGTTTCTAATAGGTTTGACTAACATTATTTCTTCACTGCTCCTCCTTTTATAGCCTTTGAAACCTTTTTGTAAGTGTGTCTATTGCCCAACAGTAAATCGGTCCTTGCAATGCGACTGTTGTTGTGTAGCAATGGTTCCTTTCTTGCTCTCCACATCAAGAGTCAGTCAACTGGTAACTTACAATCAGTTGATTGCTGCAGTTAGTCGCTTAGCAAATCAACTAGTCTGTCACCATCAGTGGCACAATTGAAGGCCCACTTAGTACAAAGATTTTAAACCATACTATATACAAATATAAGTCCATACCATGAATAATTTAATGAATAATCAGATTATTCTAGGTTTTGGAAGAATCTGAGTCATTGAATTGAAAATAATAAATAATATAGGCCTAGGCATGTTAGGATGCACCTAGTTTTGAGAGACAATTGAACCTTAATACATTACTTGATTGGTTATTATTTTGATCACTATGATATAACCCCTTTTCAATGAGCATAATTTGCTAGAATCAAGCTCATTTGACTCCCTATGAATTTTGACAAAAATTAAGCCACCCATGGTTCAAGCTGAAATGAAAACTGGTTGGAAAATATGTTCTGCAAAAATTTATAAATAATTGCATGGTAAATTAAATTTTTTAAAACCATAGCTATCTAATATGAAATTTGTATAAAATTATAATATCAAGAAAGATACATCCTAGATTGTGTATCAATTTATGAGCAAACTTGCGTCAAAAGTTTTTTAAAAAGGCAGTTTATTTATTTTCAACTTTTTAGATGAAGCCTACTACAAAGTCATAGAGGTTAAATACAACCTGAAGCATAAAAAGCTTGTTTAGAATAAATATTGATGAGGCCAAAAGATAAAATGGTAGAGGATAAGGACAACTTGAAGCATAAAAAGCTTGTTGAAAATAAATACTATTGAGGCCAAAAGATAAAATGATAGTGAGCAAATACTACCCTACATTATATATTAGAGATCAAAGGCATATGAACTTAAGTAGAAGAACTAGAATATCTAAGACTGGCACACACTTTAAAGATAACACCCCTAGTTCACTTAAATTTGGTCCCTTTAAAACAAATAGAATGAATCATAACACAATTAATGTTGTAGTCTTACCTAGAGATATATCTATTAAGGAAGACATTTACTTGAGTACAAAGCTTAATATCAAAAGAACCTCTTCTCTTGATGGCTTGAACTTAATGATTTAACCTTTAAAAATCCTCTAATGACTTGACCTTAGAAGAGCTATTTGATGGCATTATCCTATAACAGCCTCATAATAAGTCATCATGATTATCTTATACTTTCCTAAATGACCACCTTCGAGAACCTTCAATGCTAATAATCATGATTTAGCTTATAATATAACTTTCTTATACTTTCCTAAATGACCAAAAACGCAAATTAAACAAAATCACTATCAAGAAACCATTTGAAATTTAACAAATCAATTAAGACTTCCTTGGGATATGTCCTTTTGTAGTTTATAGCTTCAAAAGTCATCACATAGAGAGTTTATTATCTTATCTTCTTGTCATTACACTGGAATTTCCTATGTGGATACTAGGAAACAAATTGTATCAAGCAACAATATTACAAGTAGCTAGGGATAAATTAGATAATTCTTTTTTTGCATTAATGAACTCAAATTATCACAATAATAAATATTACATGGGCCTCCAAGTCCTAACTTTTGGTGCCAAGATTTTTAATCCTTTGTATCATCATTTCCACACCTTATGACCACTATACAAATGCAAGAGCTATTCTTGCCCTGTAATCAATTGCGACATTCTCTCATTGTCAAAGAGATGGCTACAAAGGCAAAACATGTCAATGAAGTCAATTTTTAGTTCCTTAAAAATCAAAAGGCGAAAGAAGATACAACAATACTGTTAGAAGAAACAGAAAGATAATGAAGAAATCATGCAAAAAGTTGGTGAAGCAATTATTCCTTATACTTGGAAAAATGATAATAACAAAAGATTATATAAGAGTAAAATTCTCCTTGGAAGATAAAGGGAATCTAATCATTACAAGGTTAGACTTCGTAAATGCTTATTTGGTACATACTTTTATTTTGGAGAATAAGTTAATGAATGCATTTTTTTATTGGTAATTATTGCGTTTAGAAAATGAAGGGGAGGCTTGACGCAACAGTAAAGTTGTTGCCGTGTGACTTAGAGCCTACGGGTTCAAGTTTAGAAAACAACCTCTTATAAAGCATGGAAAATTGCATACAATAGACCCTTCCACGGGATTGGTGGGAGTTTCATGCACCAAGTTGTCCCTTTTAATTATTGTATTTAGAAAATAGAAAATCTATGCCAAATTTGATCATGCCCTATGTCCTTCTAGGTATAAGATTATTTCTTTACCAAAATATTTGAATTTATTTTCAATTTTATTTGAATTAGAGCATTTAAACAAGAACCAATATTAATAATCTTTCAATTTAATAATATTTCTCTATGAATTTTGTTCTCCATGTGAGAGTTCTCATTTCAATGTCGTATCTGTTAGTACCCCAAATAATTGCGGAGGAGATCGTTGGTATCCCAAGTGGTTTAACCACAGTTTCGAAGTTTGGGTAAATGAGTTTAAGTAACCTTACTTTGGTATATGATATGTGTATCTAAGTGTGCAGGACTTAAGAGTTGATACATTTAAGGGACGAGAGACTTGGTGGAAGAATACACTAGTGGAGCAAGAAGGAAGCATCGGTAGTGAATCAGAGGGCCCAATGCATTCAAGAGGTTAGAAGTTGATTGGAAGACTGCTTAAAGTAAGTTGTGGTGAGTTGAATTGACTGAACTTGTATTCGGGACGAAGGATGGACCTCAACTTAGGCGAACTCGGTCGTAGTTGACTTGAGTAAGAGTTCTAGGCGACCGAAATGAATCTGGTCAACCTATGCACATGATAATGTTTATCTTTGAACGGGTTTAAAGTTAGTTGATTCGGGAGTTGCGGACGACAGAAATTGGATTCGATCGATCGGATGGCTGCCACATCAACGACAATGAATAGAAGGAGAGTTGTTCGTGGATAAGGCTAAGGAGCTGACTCAGACTTTGGGTGACTAGAATGGACAACTAGATCATCCACGTCAATAGAGTGATTAGATTGAGGCAGACAAGGGCGGAGCCACCTGTTGATCTACCTGGGCTTTAGCTTGGGGGGCCCACAACCTTGTAAAGGAGGAGAAATGAAGAATGTGAGAGATAGAGTAAGAAAAAAAATTAATTACGTAGATGTTAGCCCAGGGGCATTAATTTTCTATCATCTTGGGTAGATTAGCCCGGTAGGTCCATCCATCTGGCTCCGCCATTGGAGGTAAAGGCTATAAAAAGACCAACAGACTCGAAGATAGGACCACCACACTCATATAAATCTGTTCAAATTATTGTTTCTTCATTAAGACTCTTATTCCTTAATTGTATTATTATCAATTGATGTACTAAGAGGTTTCTCCACCTTTAGTCTTTTACCAAAGTGGAGAAAAGTAGTGGACTTCGTGTGCGTAGACTTTGAATGTAGCAACCTAAGGGTTGTGAACTAAGTAAATTTGTGAGTCTTTTGGTGTGCTTGTTTTCATATATTTTATATACTAGCGTCTAAATACGTAATAAGAAAAAATTAGAACTTTTATTTGCACGTTCACTATTCATCCCTTCCCCTCTAGCGATCCCATCTTCCGCATCACACTATTAGTATCATTGTAAGAATTTTATCCTCCATTAAGCTCTATGCAATATTTTTTAGTAGTAAAACTAAAATTAATCAAATCAAGATATGATTTAGATTCATACTTATAGATTGAGACAATTGGGCTTAGAATCAACATTGGTGTTTTATCTAATCAATAAATAAATTGTCCTATAGTCTACATTGTTTTACAAAGTAACCCAGACAATCGCTTGGGCAATTTTGAAAAGCGATCATATTGCATACTTAATATGTGGTACCCTTCGCGTGAATGTTTGTAAAAATCTATAGAAGTCACTTAATTATCTTAGGCAAGCTCAAAGGGCTTAAGTGAAAATAACAAGCGGACACAAGTGGCTTTGGTAAAATTCTTCACATATTTCTCCTTAACTACAATTGCTAAGTGTAAAATTTTATGGTTATTTAAAACTTATTTAATTGGATATACATAATAGATTGTAATATTATGTACTTCTGTTTTTCAACTATTATATGTTTTCTTACAATAAATGATGACAAATTATATATCTTGAATTCACTTCATGTCACTTGTTTACTTGTGATTAATATATTTTGTTATAATATATATATATATATATATATTCATTGTTTATATCAATTTAATTATTAGTTTAATATTTTTT
Organism: Zingiber officinale; assembly: GCF_018446385.1. Classification (NCBI taxonomy): domain Eukaryota; kingdom Viridiplantae; phylum Streptophyta; class Magnoliopsida; order Zingiberales; family Zingiberaceae; genus Zingiber; species Zingiber officinale. The sequence continues at coordinate 141,657,674 of NC_055994.1, forward strand.
TATGCAGGCACAATATGTCCCTGATACTGTATATACATTATGCAGTGGATTAGTTGCTTTCACCTAAAACTATCTTTTCCAACTTTGATAATCTATAATTAATGACGAAGTCTAAACTCCATACTTTGTCACATACTTTTCTAATCTTTCAATTGACTTATATCCATCAGGCTAATTTTTATTTGTTCTATCAAGCTGATTTATTATTTCAACTGATGTTATTCGGAAAAGACTAGATCAACGTATTGATCTAATTTCATATTTTATAATGGAAATATAATTAACAAAATTAGATAAAATGAAATACCTTAGTTAAAATAAATGCAATTGATGCTAAAAGAAGAACTATTTTACTCCTTTTTTTTCAAAAAGGTATTTCAATGTTAATTATACTTTGAGAATCATTATGCATGATAAGTGTCAACCAAACCTATGGAATTATTTCAATTAACAATAAATACAAAAAATAAGTATTTTTTAAATAATTACTGCATCTGCACTCATATAACGTATATACATAATGTAATGACTCGTCCTTAAGTTTTTTAAAACTTTTAAAAGGGAGATTGATAAAAGAGACAATTAGCAAAATAAAAGGTTATCCATAGTTAAAATATCATTCTGTGTTAGAGTTTTGGCTCTCAACCGGAATAATATAGTTAATAACATGCGGACGATTGACACAATTCCAAGTGCATCATTCAGATCAATTTTACACTTTTAGTCGCCTTCCACTTAGTTTATTTACTTATAAAAATAAAATGTATAGAAATTAGAGAGCCAATGGAATTACAATTTACTATAATTTATCTTTCACATTAACCAGTATGCACTTACTATCAGCTAGATTAAAATATGACTAATTTGAACAACACAATGCCAAAAGATAACTAAGCTAGTAGTAGACGAGAAATCTTTTTCAAATATATTATCTTGAAACAAGAGAACCAAAACATAGCCAAGGGTAAAGTGAGTTGTTATCTGCACATACCATGACAGTTTAACTGAAGATAGTGCTCAGTTATGTGCACGAAGCAATGTAATTAATTCAGTGGTTTAAAAAATGCTAGCTTTCTTGTACTAACCTTTTGCTGATCAGATGAAAGGATCACTGTCCTCTTCCTCGCTATGGAAGAACAAATGGTCATTACTCTTCGGTGATCCAAAGATTTGAAATCCTTCACCATCTTCCACCACCTCCTCTGAGAAAGCTGAGGAGCCAAGAGTACCTAATCTGGAATTCCCAATGACGATCTCATCGACAATCAAGTCTAAATCAGGCATCTCATCCTCATAGAAACTCGAAGAAGAAAATGATCCTTGATCATTGTCGCTAAAATCGTCATAATCATCCATTTCCGAGAAGGTTGTGTTCCATCCTGACTGCAATAATTCTTCCCCGACCTCCCCATTCTCCACCCGTAGCCAAGGGACCCAAATATCAGCCTGGCATCCGAGAGCTGTCCGTCCATCCCCAACCACCACCGTCCTCAGATCAGCCTCCCTCGCCCTCCTGACCATATCGGAAAAATCTGAGTCGTCCGACACCAGAAACAACCAATCAATCCCACGCGACATCGAGTGTTGCATCTGCCTTTTGAGCGCCCAGTCCGCGGCCTGCGGTTTGTCCTCGACTGTCTTAACGAAGACACCTGCCCGCCGAAGCTCCGAAGCAAGGCCGTATCCAGTCTTGGGGGCAAGCAGAGACCGGGCAGCCTCCTCGTACTTGTGGTTCCCAGCGATGAACCTCTCCCGGTATCTCTGCCGTTTCTTCCCCTTGAGGGAGCGCATGCGGTCGAGCTTCTTCTGACGTTCGCGTTGGTGGAGCTGGCGGAAGTGCTTCTTGAGGTCGAGGTTCGTTCGACACTTGCGGCCGCAGACGCCGCAGGTGTAGGGCTCGGCGGGTTCGACCAGGCCTTTACGCTCGAGGACGTCAAGGTGGCGGCGCTCACGGCGCTGGTCGAGGGCCCACTGGGGGAGGTGGTCAAAGGCGTGGTGGTTGGCGTAGGCAGAAACCTCGAGAACGCGGCCGAAGAGTTCGGCGGCTCGGCGGAGGGCGAGGGCGGCCTCGTACGGGGGACCACGGGGCGGCTTGTTGTCGAGGTCCCAGAGGACGACCACGGTCTGCTGGCGGGAGGACCAGACACCGTCCCGGCCGCGGAACATGTCCACCTGCGCCGAGGCGGCACTGTAGTCGGGTGGATTGGAAGCGCAGGAGACGAGACGTTGTTGTCGGTGAGAGCGGGAGCGGAAGGCGAAGGGAAGGCGAGAGAGGAGAAGATGAAGCGAAGGAGGAGGACGAGGAGAGATAGTCCTAAGGGAGGCTGGAGGCGGTGGGAAGTGAGCGGCGGTGGCCGGAGGAAGCATATTCCTCTTTTATTCGAATATTACGGTAACCGCAGCACGATGACACTCGAAAGGCAGTTGAGTAATGCGATAGGGCAGGCAGGCAGGCGCTCGGTTTCTTTCTTCCATTCTTTTTCGATTTCCATTTATTTATTTATGTATTTGTGAAAACAACCTGATCTTTCAAAATTCTTTTTTTTTTTTTTTGAAACCATTTTTCAGCATTTTCTCTAAAATGCCTTAAAATTAATGAGAGGAATACCCAATATTACTTAATTAATGTTGAAATTTTTCAACTCGATAATTGAAATTTTATTTAGAGTGTAACGTTTCCTATTTTTTTATATATATTTTGTTTAAGTTTTATATTTTTTAAAAAATACTTTAGTTTTTTAGAGCAGTGATGATGGCCCCTCAAATTTTTAATGTAAAAAGTGTAGGGTATAAAAATAAAAGGTGAATGGGAGAAAAAGGAGGGCAACTACACCATCATCCCCAATATAAATACATATCTTTTGCCCTCCTAATATAAAATTCTTGGTTCCCTCCCATAATACCTGAAGACTTAGAGGGTGTTTGGTTGATGAGTTTAAGAATGAGTGAATGAAATGATAGTAAAAGATAGTGTTTGGATTGTGGGCTTGGGAATGACAATTTGAGAATGATTTTTATATTTATTGGAATCAACCAAATCTATATAACTTGGTGAGTTTCATTCCCATTTTCATTCTCATTCCACTTACTTTAAACTCATATCCATAGTCATTTCTATCATTTAACCAAACACCACCTTAATACATTTGTAGAAAGGATACCATATCTCCCATCTTTTTTTCCCATGACAATAATTTTACATATTGGAAGGTTATGATGAAATACTATGTTATGAACGAAATAGGAAATTAGCTGATCATCAAAATAAGCTTCGACCAACCAAGAGATTCAAATGATAAACTAGTAGGATTCAACCTATGGACCAATGACATAAAAAAACGCTCAAGTAGATACCAGAGTCACTACTATTATTCAATGTCCTCTAACTTAGGAGCAACTCAATAAAATTAGATTATTCACTCATGCAAAGGAACTGTGAACGAAGCTGATTGGACTCTATGAAGGATTAGCTCTGACTTAAGAACCGTCAAGAAAGACCTACTATCGAGTTAAGTGTAGAACATTCAAATGAAGGAAGGTGAATAAATTAATCAACTTCACGGAAGATTTAAAGAACCTCTACATCTATGCAATCAAAAAAGTAAGTAAAAAAATAGAGACTTGATTAATTATGCTCTCAAGGTATTTTCAATGATTATTTTATAGACATTTATGGTAGATACATATATAATGTTAACCTTGATCAAAGAGAGAAAAAGAGAAATTTATAATTTTGATTGTAGAAAAATCTGATAGCGTTAAGATAACGTCAAAATCAAAATCCAAGCCTAAACAAAAAAAAAAAAAAATCAAATCAAATTAAAGTATGATGATGAAGAAGATTTATCTTCAGAAGTTGCAAATATGGCAAAAAAAGATTTATCACTTTTTAAAAAAATTATGATATGATTTATTAGTTTAATCCTTTTATAATTCATATAATTTAGTATATCTTCTTTATTTTTTTTTAAAGTAAACTAGAATACTTATCCTCATTGATTAAATATTTTATTCACTTTTAATATTAGATAAAATGACTTTATGAATCATTCAATATTATGTTTTCCTAATTATTTCCATACTTGTGTTGAAATATCATTGGATTGAATAATTTTTCCATTTTATATTTTATATAACATATGTTCTACTTCTAATTCTTCTATAAAAAAAATTAAAATTTTATATTTCTCTCACCTAATTAAATTTTCTAAGTTAACTTTTGAAAAAATTGATAAAAACATCACTTTTATTACTCTTTATTTTCTTTTTCTTTACTAGTATCTCATTGAAGTTACAAGTAAATGAGTTACAAAATATCTAGAAAAACACATCATAATCTCTATCTATGACTAAGGACAAGACAAAGTCTCTTCAAAAGTGAATACATGAAAGCTCTAAGAAAAGAGTCTAATTTGATAAGACAGACTAAAGAAGATGAAAAACTTGGAAACTTTTTTGAAGTTGCAAGTAAATAAGTTAAAAGAAAAAATATCAAGAAAATCACATAGTTTCTGAGTACCCAACTTAGAGAACAAATCCATACAAAAAGAAACTTCCTATGTTTCTTTAATTTGTAGAAATGTAACATTCATGCCTAAATCTGCTAGGAAGTTGAAGACTTGATTCCTAAGCATCTTTTACTAAATTCGGCCAAATGCATTACATTTGGTTCAAAATATTTATGACTATTTGTTCTCTATTCAAATAAGACAAAATACTCACTTCTAATGATAGACAATTCTATGAATACACAACAAAGATAAAATATATGTAAGTATACATAAGTATCTATCATTTTAATTTGACTCAAACATAATTTGACTTACTTATTAAACATAACCAGATACTCAATTAGTTTAAATTTAGTTCTATTACCTACTTATATTAGTTATTGGATGTCTAGTGTAATTCCTACATACAATTGCAATGTGATGATCCTCTTTTAAGTGAGAAGTGACGACTCCTACGCCACATTTTTATATTGATATACCTAGGTAATGAAGGTCACTCTAGGCACTTTTAGCCTAAACAGTCTGATCTTACATGAACATTGACATCTTTTTTCATCAAGACTTGAGATTACCAATGATGATTTTATGACAAAGTAGAATATGACAACATAAAGAAACGAATATCGTTAGACAATCCATACACTACCAACACAATTAGAAAACACAAACAATAGAAAAGAAATCTCATTTAGCAAAATAAATTAACAAGAAGAAAATTTTCATAAGTTTAGTGATTTTAAAGTAATCAGCTGAAGGATGACAATATCAATGTTAATTGATCTATTTATTTATTCGAGTGGAATAGTGGTAGTGTTGGCTATTACATGAAATTGTTGAGAACCTTGTTAACTAAGTGGTCTCCATAGACAACCTTTCAATATTGTATCATATCGTATTGAAATTTTTGGTATTGTATCATATCGAAAATTTGGTATACCAAATTTTTGATATACTCAAAATTTGGTAAGATGAATACAAGTTGCGATGGAAAAAAATATCGAAATTTAGTATACTGTGTATATAAAAAATTTCAGTCTGGTATAATACCGTACCAAAATATTTGGTATGGTATCATATTGAAAATTTGGTATACCGAATTTTCAATATACCGAATATTCGGTACCCAAATTTTCAATATACTATGTATATCAAAAATTTTAGTCTGGTATAATATCATATTGATGTCGATGACTTCATGCATTGTATATATATTTAATTGGTTGGATAGTATTTTTTGTGTTTTCTATCTATTCATTTCTTTTAATTTATTATTTTTTCTCTTTATTTGTATAACAATATCATTTCCTTCATTCTTTTTTTTTTTGCTCATTATTTACACATGAATTTAAATAATAGTTGTTACTAGTAAAAGATTGATAATCCCGCAATTGTTGATGATAAAGAATTACAAGATGTTATAAGGTAATTGGCATGTAAGAGGCAGGGTTCTTCTATGTGGTAACTTTTCACTTTCTTTCTATTACAAGAAATTAAAAAGAAGAAAGATTCCATAAGTTTAGTGATCTTAAATTGATCGTCCAAGAATGATAATAACAGCGTTCGTTGATCTATTTATTTATTCGAGAGGAGTGTTAGTATTAACTAATACATGAAATTGTTGAAAATCTTATTAACTAAGTGGTCTTTCCATAAACAACCTTTAGTATTGTATCATATCGAATTACAATTTTTGGTATTATATCTTATTGAAAATTTGGTATATTGAATTTTTATTTTAGTATACTTAAAATTCGGTAACACGAGAACATGTTGTGATAGAAAAAATACTAAAATTTTAGTATATTATGAATATAAAAAATTTTGGTCCGATATAATACCGTACCAAAATTTTTGGTATGGTATCATTCCAAAAATTTAGTATACCGAATTTTCAATATACTAAATATTCGGTATTCGAATTTTTAGTATATTGAAAATTTGGTACGACGAGTACAAATAGGGATGAAAAAATTCCAAAATTTCAATATATTATGTATATCAAAAATTTCGGTATGGTATAATATCATACCTAGTATTGTATACATATTTGGTTGGATATTGGTTTTTCTATTTTCTACCTATTGTTTTCTTTTATCTTATTATTTTTTTTACTCTTTATTTGTATACCAGTATCATTCTCTTCGTTCTTTTTTTTTCTCTCTTTATTTACACATGAATTTAGATAATAGTGGTTACTTGGAAAAGATTGATGATCCCGCAATGGTTGATGACAAAGAACTAAAGATATTGTAAGACAATTAGACAAGGCATGTAAAGAGGTAGGATTCTTCTATGTGGTAACTTTTCACCTTCTTTCACTTTCTTTCTATTGACAAAAATTAACACGAAGGAACATTCCATAAGTTTAGTGATCTTAAAGTGATCAGTTGAAGGATGAAAATATTAGTGCTCGTTAATCTATTTACTTATTCGAGAGGAACGGTGATAGTGTTACCTAATACATGAAATTGTTGAGAACCTTATTAACTAAGTGGTCTCCATAAACAATCTTTCAGTATTGTATCATATCGTACTTAAATTTTCGGTATTATATTATACCGGAAATTTGGTATACCAAATTTTTGGTATACCTAAAATTTGGTAAGATGAGTACAGGTTGAGATGGAAAAAATACCAAAATTTCAGTATATATAAAAAATTTTGGTACAGTGTTATTCCAAAAATTGGTATTGTATCATATTAAAAATTTGGTATACCAAATTTTCAATATACCAAATATTCGATATCCAGATTTTTAGTATACTGAAAATTAGGTACGATGAGTACGAGTACAGATGAAAAAAATACTGAAATTTTGATATACTGTGTATATCAAAAATTTCGATCGGGTATAATGTCATATCGACATTCGACATCGATAGCGTCATGCATTGTGTACCTATTTGATTGGATGTTTTTTTTTTGTGCTTTCTATAGATTGCTTTCTTTTAGTTTATAGTTTTTTTTCTCTTTATTTTTTATAACACTAACATTTCCTTTGTTTTTTCCTCATTATTTACACATGAATTTAGATATTAGTGGTTATATGGAAAAGTTTGATGATCCCACAATGGTTGATGACGAAAAACTACAAGATGTTGTAAGACAATTGGATAAGGCATGTCAAGAGGCAGAGTTCTTTTATGTGGCAACTTTTTACCTTCTTTCACTTTCTTTATGTTGACAAGAAATTAACAAAAAAAGATTCCATAAGTTTAGTAATCTTAAAGTGATTAGCCGAAGGATAATAATATTAGTGTTTATTAATCTATTTATTTATTTGAGGCGAACAATGATAATGTTAGCCAATACATGAAATTGTTGAAACTTTATTAACTAAGTAATCTCTATAAACAACCTTTCAGTATTGTATCATACCATACTAAAATTTTTAATATTGTATCACACCAAAAATTCGGTATACTAAATTTTTGGAATACTTAAAATTTGATAAGATGAGTGTAGGTTGAGATGGAAAAAATACTGAAATTTCACTATACTATGTATATTAAAAATTTTAGTATGGTATAATACTGTACCAAAAATTTTGATATTATATTATACTAAAAATTTGATATAAATATACCAAATATTTAGTATCTGAATTTTCAGTATAGTGAAAATTCGGTACAATGAATACAAGTAGAGATGGGCAAAAATACCGATATTTTGATATACTATATATATATAAAATTTCGATCTGGTATAATAACATATTGACATTGATGACTTGTACAAATTTGGTTGGATAATGTTTTTTATGCTTTCTATCTATTCTTTTATTTTAGCTTATTATTTTTTTCTCTTTATTTGTATAACAATATCATCTACTTCGTATTTTTTTACTTATTATTTGCATATGAATTTAGATATTAGTGGTTACTTGAAAAAGATTGATTATCCCGTAATGATTGATGACAAAGAATTACAAGATATTGTAAGGTAATTGGATAAGACATGTAAAGAGACAAGGTTCTTCTATGTGGTAACTTTTCACTATCTTTCACTTTCTTTCTATTGAAAAAAAATTAATAAAAAGTAGATTCTATAAGTTTAGTTATCTTCAAGTGATCAGCGATGACAATATGAGTGTTCGTTGATCTATTTATTTATTCGAGGGGAAAATGATAATCTTATCTAATACATGAAATTGTTGAGAACCTTATTAACTAAGTGGTTTTCATAAATAATTTTTCAATATTATATCATATCGTATTGAAATTTTTAGTATTATATCATATCGAACATTCGGTATACTGAATTTTTTGTATACTTAAAATTTGGTAAGACGAGTACAGGTTGGGATGGAAAAAAAAAACTAAATTTTAATATACTATTTATATAAAAAATTCCATCCAGAATAATACCGTACTGAAATTTTTTGTATTGTATCATACCGAAAATTCGATATACCGAATATTCGGTATCAAAAATTACTAAAAATTAGGTAGGATGAGTATGGGTAGTGATGGAAAAAATATCAAAATTTTGATATACTATGTAAATAAAAAATTTCAATCTGGTATAATACCATATTGACATTGATGGCTTCATGCATTGTGTACATATTTGGTTGGATAGTATTTTTTTGTGCTTTTTATTTATTACTTTCTTTTAGATTATTATTTTTTCTCTTTATTTGTATAACAGTATTATATCCTCCATTCTTTATTTTTCTCATTATTTACAAATAAATTTAGATATAGATGATTATTTGGAAAAGATTGATGATCTCGCAATAGTTGATGACAAAAAACTATAAGATGTTGTAAGATAATTGGATAAGACATGTAAAGAGGCAAAACACTTCTACGTGATAACTTTTCACTTTCTTTCTATTGACAAGAAAATAACAAGACAGAAGATTTCATAAGTTTAGTGATCTTAAAATAATCAGCTGAAGGATGACAATGTCTGTGTTCGTTGATCTATTTATTTAGGGGAATAGTGATAGTGTTAGCTAATGCATGAAATTATTGAGAACCTTGTTAACTAAGTGGTCTCCATAAATAACCTTTTAATATTAACTAAGTTATATTATTTACCCAAATTTAGATATTAGTAGTTACTTGGAAAAGATTGATGATCCAGTAATGTTTGATGACAAAGAACTACAAGATGTTGTAAGTCAATTAGATAAGACATGTAAAGAGGCAAGGTTCTTCTATGTGGTAACTTTTCACTTTCTTTCCCTTTCTTTCTATTGATGATGAGAGAAATAAATACTAACTTTGTCCTTGTTCTATGCACTATTTCAGAGTCATGTTGGTTATAATTTTTACAATTAATAACTTAACTGTAGAAAGAGTTCATATTGGATCGTATCTCTGACCAAATATATTATCTAATATATGCTCTCTTTCTATTTTCTCTTCTTAGTATTTGTAGCACTCTGACATATTTCTTATGATTCATCTCTATAGTATTTGATTGAGATTATTATTGAATATTTTATATATTCATATTAGTATATGTTTACAACCCGCCATTGTTTGTTTAGTTTATAGAAGATGTATTTGGAGATAAAATTTTTAAGGAAAATATTATATATATATATATATATATATATATATGCAGAAAGGACTACAAGGAAAATAACCCAAATAATTTCACCCCAAGTTATCAACATATTATACACGCACTTACAAGCATAACCAATGTTAATTTTTGCTTGAATACCAAATCAGAAACTTCAGCACATGCAATGCTCACAATACCAAATCAACACAATAACTCTGAGATCGAGAAGATGAGTCATAGGTCCTACCTGTAATCACAATTCTTTGACACAAGTTGATTCACCTGAAATTCTCTGAGAGGTATAGTTAACCCAAACACGTCTAATATCACTCACCATCCTCAGGTATACACCTTAATATGATTAAGCTTATGTTAAGGAGAAACAAAATGCCTCTGATTTGATCCCATATTGATCTCCAAGTTGCTTGAGCTCAACATTGATGCCTCCTATCTTTGATCGTCATCATCCCAAACCGACTCCAGACAAATCCAATCAGACCATAATTAAATAAATGTCATTTAAGTTCAAATCAGATCCTAATTAGATTATTGGTCATACCTGTAGTCCAATCCGATCTACAAATATGTGAATTTTGTGTAGTAGGAAGAGGGATAAGAGCATATTTGGTCTTTTTAACAATGGTGATGGGAGCCTCAAGCAGTATGATAATTTGGATGCCCAACATAAGAGGAAGAAACTATTTTTTGTGATAAATTTCATTGAACTAAGGCAATTCATTTCCTTGATAACTAGGTTTTTTCTATATTAGAAAGTTTTGGTCTTCTGGTGCCAACTGCATTAAATCCAATATGATGTTGTTTAGGGTCTTGAACGAGAAGTGTGTTTCTGGTGTTGAATAGTAATGAAATTTTGAACTTTCTGATAAATACATTGTTACTAGAAAATGGTAAAAATGCAATTCCTTGGTAGTTAAATTCTATTTGAAGTTGAGAATTCCATAAGTTGGAAGTTAGCTTGAATTTTAGTTGCTTGTTAATGATCAATGCCACTCTTATTTAACTGGCTGGTTCAATAAATGATTCAGTTTAGCCGGATTGCATATTGGATGGACATCTATGTTATTTCCAGCTCAACCATTACTTTTCCATTAAGTGATTGGATCGTCCTTGTCAAGTCAAAATTTTGCTCCCCTGATGTCATAGTTCTGTGCTAATGCTACCCCATTCTTCATTAATGCTATCATGTAATCGACAAAGTTATAAAATCCAATGTTTTTCCTTGTTCAGTGAAGACCTAAATTGTTGTATCAATTCATCTGTGTTCTGTTTTTTCTTTGTCGTCCTGTTTTGTCTTGTGATTTTTGCTTGACCAGCACAATGATTAGGTCCAGCTCCCCCTGCTACATGCTGCTTAAAATGTAGGCGCTGATAGTGCCTGAAATGGGAGGATTAAGATGAAGATTTGGTATTGTATCCAAAGACTTAATTACTCAATTTTTAGTGAATGGACATCAAGTTAAGAGGATGAATTGCGTTTCAGAAAATGAATTTGGAATGGAGCTAATGATACATACTTGTATAAAAAAAACTGTAGATCTGTTACATTAACGGCGCCCCTAGTGTCACGGCGCCCCTAGTGTCGGCCCCACAGATATGGAGAAAGATAAATGCAGGTACACAAGCGTCAGACGCATGGTAGTGTAAACCTCAGGTCGTCAGTTCCTGAGAATCGATCCTTGACCATTACACCAGAGATATCATGCGCCCACCGTCTGTGCTACGCCCTGGGGGCGATATATACTTGTATAAAGCTTAGTGGAGGGATGACCCAACTTGCTATCATGAATTTGAAGTTGAATGCCCATAGGATGAATTGTTCGTTTCTTTCACTTGAATATGAAACCAGTAGTAGAATTCAATGGTTATTTTTTATTAACATACGGTTTTAAAATGGATAGAGTACAATGAAGTATTTTTTTAAATGCTCAAAAGGATAGTCCGGTGCATGAAACTCCTGTTAATGCGAGATCTTAAGGAAGAATTGTACTACATTAGGTATATTGTACACAGTTTTACCCTGCATTGCAAGAGACTATTTTTTAATGCTATTAATCAATAATAACATTGAAAAATTATATATTTTATGAGTACCAGTACTTTTCTTTATAGTATATTAAATACGTTCAATGAGCTAAACTTTACTAATTTCTTTTTCTACTATTTGATATTAGATACTTGATTGTTTTCTGAGTATTATAATATTATGAAATTTATACAATGTATAGTTCAGGTAGTTCTGTGCTAGATTTTTTTTAATTTTTGAAATTGTACTAATAATTAATCTAGTATTTTCGACATGTTTTATTTACGAAAACTCTTACTCTATATACTAAGATATGCTAGTTATGTTTGCATCCTTAAGTCACTAATGCTAATTCTAATCATGTTTACTTGTGACAATTGCTTAGCCATTACGACACCTATTCCACTTTGAACCTGGAAATGGTCTTGGAAATGTAAAGCTGATACTGCTCTATTGCATTGCACTGGAAGTGGAGAACTCTTATGCCCCAAGATGTATGCATTGTTTTATTTGCCTATCTAGTTTGGAGAATAAATTTTCACGAGAACTTGCAAATATTTTAAATTTTATAACTCAAACTCATATCCCCTCAAAAAATATCTTTATTTTTAGTACTCGAGGAAATGATGCAAGATTTATAATTTTTTGAGTAAAAAAGTTAATTTCCGAGGATAACTGATAATGTAACATTACGATTTCCCCATATTTTCACTTATCCTTACTAAAATATATCATAGATAGTACCATTATTAGATGTCTTATATTCTTTTTTTTTCCTCTATGTTTTTGTAGTCTTTTCCCCTTTATTCTGTTGTTTCTTTGACCATGTAATTTCATTCATCCTTTTCTTTCGCCTTCTCGTATAGTGGCATAAAATCCTGGTTGAAAAATATCTATTTAGCTCCATATTATATCATTTGCCATTTTCTTTTCTATTTTTTCCTTTCCTTCCTTGTCATCGTAGATTAAAGTTAGTGGTGTCAATAGGCTGACCATACCAACCTTGGAAGAGTTGTAATAGGCTAGACCCAACTCAAGCCAGCACAAATCCAGGCTTGGGTGGTGCCCCCCTAAGTTTGAATTTTTAGTATTTAAAATTTTAAATTATTTTTAAAGTTACTAAAAAAATTAATAAAAATTTAAAAAATAGAATAAATACTATTAAAAAGATAATCTTATAATAAATATTATTAAAATATTCAATATTAGTAATTACTATCATTTTTTACATTAAAATGACGGGCAAGACTTATTTCATATCCCACATAAATGTCTCCCTTATATGCTAGTTACTATTCCAAAGACTAGTAATCGCCCGTGATTTACCTCCTCCGTGTTGGTTTTAGGACGGGTTGTGGGAGCGCTGAGGACGAGCATATTCACCTTATGCCACCATTGTACTGAGCATGAGCTTGTACGATGCAATTGGTAGACTTATGGGTTGTGTCAGAGATGACCTCTCATGTGCATATTGTGTTAGGTCATAGATTAGCCTAGCTGCTACTTGTAACTGAAATATTGAATGACTGATTTATATGATAGCAATTATATGATTTTTACAGAATGACTTCCAATGAGTTTCATGTTTTTTTTTCCTTTTCACTCTTGGCTAAATGGTAAATTGTTTTGAATTGCCAAAATAACAAATAATATCTTTCTCCATACTCTCCTTTGTCTCATTCGATTTTGTTATTTGAAAGGAATACGTATAAGGATGATTAAGGTTGGCTACTTGCTCTTCTCATGTTTTACTGAATAGTGCAGGTACATTTCTGGCAAAACTTCCTCAAACTTGAGTTATATTAGATTCACTACTTTCCAACAAATGTACTCAAATTGGAAGCTAATTTTACAAGTTTATTGTGTTTCATAATGTTCTATGCTGGCATTGTCAAACTAGGCCGTTTTGTATAAAATGCCTTATGGTTATGTACACACATTTCAGTAAGAGATCTAATAGCTAAATTACACCAGAAGTACAACAGTAAGGTTTTGAAACTATCCTGTAGGTGATTGTTTGATCTCATACAATGACTTGTGACTTCACAGTTTTTCTTTTTCTTTACATTTGTTGAGCTTGTTTCCGTTTCATGCAATGACTTTTGAGTTTCTCCAATTTTCCTCTATATTGATTTTGTTTCATTTGGACGAAAATTTAGACAAAAAGCTCACTTTTGCATGCAATGAAGTTTAAATCTGAACTAAAATAAAACAATTTCTTCTTTTCAAATATATTTTTGATTAATAATTTTAATAAATATATATATATATATTTAAATATTTTCCCTCCCTCTCTTCCCTCATGGAAACAGTCTTAATTATTTTCCTATGAGTTTTCTTCACCTACCTTACTGGTTCCTAGTTTTCTTTGTTTTTTCTTTTGGAGGCACTTGATTTTCTTTACAAGTTGTAGGTTCATTTGACATTGTTATTTTATATATTCTCTAATATTGAAGCATGACACTAATTATAACTAGTCATGTTCATTTTTGGATATAAATTAGTTTTGATTGATTAAGAATATAGTTGTGGCTCAAGTACTCCACTTGAAATCACCTTTTAATACATTGATAAGGGACAATTATTTTTTATGAATAGGGGGGAATTTCTTTATTTCAATCGAACATAGGAGTCTTTCATTCTCAATAGATTTTTAGATGATGGGTACTAGAAGCTCACTTCCATTTTGCATATTCTTTAACCTTGCTTTATGAAAATCCTAGAGTTTAAAATTTATTAAACCTTGCTTTATTCCATGTTACTTGTATCCTTTTATCGTCTATGTAAATGTTTCGATAATCTATACTTGAAATTTATGCAGACAATTGAGTCGTTTCTTGAAGAAACATTAGATGCAATTCCTATTATTGTGTTGGATTCAACCCTCCCCATAATCCCACCGGGGGAGGAAGGTGTATTTTTTGACAAAACATTGTTGCCTCCACCTTATAAATCATGTCAAGTGCCAGGGTTGTGCGTCAGAGTTTGATCCAAGGCAATCTTCGTCCTTATATATTCCGACTATGGCCTTGCTACCATCTGGAGAGCACACGAATGCCAGTTTAGAGAAGCAGAAGCATCTCCTACCTACTTTGGGTTGTTTAAGAATTGAGTTTCTTACTTGTCGGGGTTAGCTGGATGAGAAAATTGTTTTGGTTTCAGCTCGGATATCCAAAGATATTCACAACACGCACATCATGTTGTTCCATGTGCAGAAGTCCATCGTCACCTGAAAAATAGATATATGTATATTGTGAAAAAATATATGATGATCCATTTTAATCTGCAATGATGATGATATATGTATATTGTGAAAAAATATATGATGATCCATTTTAATCTGCAATGGTGATCATCATCGAGGAGTGAGTGTTTTGTTGTCAACGCCTAGTTGAAGACAATTGGTCACTGATGGTCGTTAACTTACATACACATGCACACCTTGCTACGGTGTGCTACTCTTCACCTATTATTTGTACATTGTGAAAAATATATGATGAACCATTTAATCTTATAATGGTGATCATTGAACATTTTATTTGATTTAAGTTGATTATTGGTTGGTGGAGAGAAAGCTTCCGCCCATTCTTGGGCATGCTAACATATTTTGGTTCAGAAAGTCCATCTCAACATGTCCCTTGAGTCATCAACTTTATCAGAGTGGTAGGCGAGAAAGCGGCCTCGAGCAAGGTAAGGAATCTCGAAGGAATTCAAGGGTCTTAGTATCTCTGATTTGAGGTACTCATCAAGCAGTGCCTGATTTGAGGCACTCATAAAGTGTCTGAAGACAGACTCAGAGAAAAAGAGAGGCAAAGCCAAAAATATTCAAGCCTAAATCTAAAAAACAAAATCAAATCACGAGTTTGAACCTTCAACTGGCGAAGAAAACTTATCTTCAGAAGTTGAAAATATGGTGAAAAAGGTTTAACACTCTTTTTAAAAAATTTATGGCATGACTTATGAGTTTAATCCTCTTGTAATTCACATAATTTTATATATCTCCATTATTTTGTATAGAAGTGGACTAGAGTAATTACTAATAAAATATTTTATTTATTTTACTTTTCTAATAATTTTCATACCTCTATTGAAATATTATTAGATTCAATCAGTTTCCAATTTTATATTTTATTTAACATATATTTTAATTCGAATTCTACTATAAAAAATTAAAATTTTATATAACTCTAAACTAATTAAATTTTCTAAGTTACAATAGGACAAAACAAAGTCTCTTCAAAAGTGAAGTTCTTAAAACTCTAAGAGAAAAGTCTAATTTGATAAGACAGAGTAAAGAAGATTAAAAACTTGAAAACTTTTTTACAGTTGCAAGTAAATAAGTTAAAAGAAAAAATATCTAAAAAATCACACGAGTACCCAACTTAGAGGACAAACCCATAAAAAAGAGAAACTTCATATGTTTCTTTAATTTGTAAAAATGCAACATTCATGCCTAAATCTGCTAGGAAGTTGAAGACTTGATTCCTAAGCATCTTGTACTTAATTCGGCCAAACCCACT
The DNA here is from genome assembly GCF_018446385.1 of Zingiber officinale. Classification (NCBI taxonomy): domain Eukaryota; kingdom Viridiplantae; phylum Streptophyta; class Magnoliopsida; order Zingiberales; family Zingiberaceae; genus Zingiber; species Zingiber officinale. Next base: position 141,674,269 of record NC_055994.1, read on the forward strand.
ACACTTGGTTCGAAATATTTATGATTGTTTATTCTCTGTTCAAACAGGACAAAATACTCACTTCTAAATGACAGACAATTCTGTGAATACACACAACAAATAGATAAAATATATGTAAGCATACACAAGTATTTAACATTTTAATTGACTCAAACATAATTTGGCCTACTTATTAAACATAATCAAATACTCAACTAGTTTAAATTTAGCTCTATTATCTACTTATCTCAGTTATTGAACGTCCAGTGTAATTCCTATATACAAGCGCAATGTGGCGATTCTCTTCCGAGTGACAACCTCTAACCTACCTTTTCATATTGATATACCTAGGTAATGAAGGACACTCTTATCACTTATAGATGATTGCTAACCTTACAACAAAAAGAGTTAAGAGGTCCAATGTAACAAGTTTAGGCACTTTTAGCATAGACAACCTAATCTTACATGAACATTGACATCTTTTTCCATCAAGACTTGAGATTAACAATGATGATTTTATGACAATCTAGAACATGACATCATAAAGAAAAGAATATCATTAGACAATCCATCCACTACCAACACAATACAAAAAACACAAACAGTAGAAAATAAATATTATTCAGCAGAAGAAATTAATAAGAAGGAAGATTTCATGAGTTTAGTGATCTTAAAATGATCAGCCAAAGGATGATAATATCAGTGTTCATTTATCTATTTATGTATTTGAGGAGAACATTGATAGTGTTAGCTAATACACAAAATTGTTGAGAACCTTGTTAACTAAATGTTCTCCATAAACAACTTTGTCAAACTTTGCAATCCCCCTAGTTTTTTGCTTGCAAAACTCAAAGGGCTCAACAGAAGCGTCAAAATTTGGCTGCTCATGAAATAATGAAATAAAAGATGAGGTAACAGAAAACTTATTATGTTGAAAACAGATGAGCATACCTCGTAAAAGAAAGCTACAGATACACGATATTTCGAGGAGTTGTTGATCACTCTATGAAGAGTTGATTCGTATAATCCGTTGGACCAAATCTGGAATTCCTCAATGCATTCATTCAAATAGTTTCAAGGAAAATTTTCAATTTGCATCATTTAGTATGTTGTGAGTTACCAACAGTAGATAGGTTGACCTAATTTACCATCATTTATGTTTGGAAGTCACAAAAAATGAAAATGAAGGCCATTTTGTTGGAAGGAAATATTATAAACAATTACACAGTTTGTTATCACTTTCAGAGGAAATCAAGAACCAAATCATGCTATAAGACAATGCATTTTTTCCCCTTTTAGAGACATTGCATTCTTTTTTATTTTATTATTTGAATGAGTCAAGAATTTTATTCAAGAGAGAGAAGATAACCTTAAGCATGTCACCGATATTGCAAACAAATGTATCAGGAATAGGAGGTGCGGAGATCCATTCACCATTTTTGTTCTGGACCTACAATTTGGAATTAAAATCAAAAGACTAAGGCAGTTATTCTTTTTAAAGATAAACAATTACCTTTGAAGGCTTCGACTATCACTTCACATGAAATAAGGATACTCCCCTAACATCCCTTGGAACTAAAATCATACAAATTTAGTGCTGAAAGGACAGGACCCACTCTTCATTATGTATTCAGGTGCTTTTTGCTTCTTTATTTTTTTTAAAAAAAATGAATTTTTGAATGGGTGAACCACCTATTCAAATTACTTTCATACATAAAATAAGAGCTACATATGGAGTCTTAAAAAAATACAGATTTCATGAAAGGCAATATCATCCCATTTAATCAGTAATGTAAACAAGACTATGTGACACAAATCGAGAAAAAATGACTCTAAATCCATGCCTTCCATTTAATCCAGCATTTTGAAATGATCATGCCTACATTGTGAAGATGTTGTTATTGTTCATTGCAAGTTTCACAGTTTAATCAAACATATTCTTGTTTGTAGATTACCCTTTTGACAATTGGTAGGTAGGAACTTATTAATGTGTGTGAAAATTTATCAGAGAGAATTGAAATACACCTTGGAAAACAGTGGTTGGACTACCCACGACGTTTCTTTGTTGTGGATATGTTATCAGTTGGATGGATTGCAACCAACTATACCCTTTAACGATGCTGACAAATACAAACTCTTTCCTCTTTATTTATACCTTAAACTTGTAATTTATGATGACTTAGTACTTTCTACCAAAGTTTAAAAATTTAAATCATGTTATGTTTAAATTTATGATGACTTACTGCTTTCTATCCACAACCTTAAACTTTTTTTATATTTTCTTTAAGCTTTATATTTTAGAATTTTTTTTAAGTATTTTAGTTTTTTTAGAGGAGTTGATAACGTCCCCCTCATTTTTTAATGTAAAAAGGATAAGGGTATAAAAATGAAAGATGAATGGGAGAAGAATGAGGGCAATAATATGACCGCTCAGTATAAACACACATCTTTTGCCCTCCCGTTATAAAATTCTTGGTTCTCTCCTATAGTGCGTGAGGGCTTAATGTCATTTGTAGGAAGGATACAATCTCTCATCTTTTTTTTCCCATGATAAAAATTTTGTATATTGGAAGGTTATGACGGAGTACTACGTTATGATCGAAATAGAGAATTGCTAATCATCAAAGTCAGCTTTGACCAACCAAGAGATTCAAATGACCAACTAGTAGGATTCGACCTATGGACCAATGACATAAAAAAAAAGCCTCAAGTGAATGTTAAGTCACTACTACTCTTCAATGCGGTCTAACTTACAAGCAACTCAATAAATTTAGATTATTCAGTAATGCAAACGAGTTATGAAAGAAGTTGATTGGACTTCATGAAGGATTAGCTAAGTTAAGAACCACCAAGAAAGACCTACTATCGAGTCAAGTGTAGACCATTCAAATGAAGGAAGGTCAATCAGTTAATCAACTTCACGGAAGAATTAAAAAAATTCTCAACATCTGTGCAATCAAAAAGCAAGTAAAAAATCGAGACGTGATTAATTATGCTTTCAAGGCATTTTCAATAACTATTTTATGAACATTTATGATAGATGCATATAGTGTCTAATGACCAACTAACCTTGATCAAAAAAAAAATAGAAATGTATAATTTTGATTTAGAAAAATCTGATAGCGTCAAGGCAAAGTCAAAATTAAAATCCAAGCCTAAACCAAAAAACAATATTGAATCAGAGTATGAGTTTGAACCTTCAACTGAGGAAGAAAACTTATCATCAGAAGTTGCAAATACGGTGAAAAAAATTTATCACTTTTCAAAAAAATTTATAGTACGACTCATTAGTTTAATCCTCTTATAATTCATATAATTTTGTATATCTCCTTTATTTTTCAGAAAAGTGAACTAAAATACTTGTCATTCATTAATCAAATATTTTTTTATTTTCAATATTAGATAAAAGGACTTTGTAAATCATTCAACATTCTGTTCTCCTAATTATTTTCATATCTCTGTTGAAATATTATTGGATTAAATAATGTTTTCATTTTATATTTTATTTAGCATATGTTCTACTTTGAATTCTTCTATAAAAAAAAATTAAAATTGTATACTTCTCTCGCCTAATTAAATTTTCTAAGTTAAATTAATCATTTAAACTTTTGAAAAAAAATATCTCTTTTATTAGCCATTTATTTCCTTTTTCTTTACTTATTACTTTATTGAAGTTACAAGTAAATGAGTTAGAAAAATATTTAAAAAAACACATCAGAATCTTTATGACGAAGGATAAGACAAAGTCTCTTCAAAAGTGAAGACCTTAAAGCTTGAATAGAAGAGTCTAATTTGATAAGGCAAAGAGTAAAGAAGATGAAAAATTTAAAAATGTTATTGAAGTTGCAACTAAATAATTAAAAGAAAAAATATCTAGAAAACCGCATTAGTTTCTGAGTACCCAACTTAGCGAACAAACTCATACAAAAAAGAAACTTCATATGTTTCTTTAATTTGTAGAAGTACAGCATTCATGCCTAAATTTGCTAGGAAGTTGAAGATTTGAATCCTAAGCATCTTTTACTTAATTCGGTCAAATCCATTACATTTAATTCGAAATATTTATGACTATTTGTTCTATGTTCAAACAGGATAAAATACTTGCTTCTAACGATAGACAATTCTGTGAATACATAACAAATGGATAAAATATATGTAAGTATACACAAGTATCTACTATTTTAATTAACTTAAACATAATTTAGCCTACATATTAAACATAACCAGATACTCAACTAGTTTAAATTTAATTATACTATCTACTGATTTCAGTTATTGAATGTCCAGTGTAATTCCTATATACAAGCGCAATGTGACGATCCTCTTTCAAGTGACGACCTAACCCACCTTTCCATATTGATATACCTAGGTAATGAAGGACACTCGTATCACTTACAAATGATTGCTTAACCTTACAACAAATAGAATTAGAAGTCCAAGGTAACAAGTTTAAGCACTTTTAGCATAAATAGTCTGATCTTATATGAACATCCATGTCTTTTTCCATAAAAACTTGAGATTAACATTTATGACTTTATGACAACTTAGAATATGACATCATAAAGAAAAGAATTTGGTTAGACGGTCCATATACTACCAACACAATATAGAAAATACAAAAAGTAGAAAAGAAATATAATTCAATAGAAGAAATTACTAAGAAGGAAGATTCCATAAGTTTAGTGATCTTAAAGGGATCAACCGAAGGATGACAATATAAGTGTTTGTTTATCTATTCGAGGGAAACAGTGATAGTGTTAGCTAATACATGAAATTATTGAGAACCTTGTTAAAACAAACACTCCTTTCAAAACCTTTTCTACTATCCACCCTCAGTCTCTCTACTTTTCCTCTCTCTCTCTCCCCCAAAGGCTAGTAGCCATCCGTGATTTACCTTCTCCGTGTTGGTCATGGGACGGATTGGCGAGGACGCCGGGGACGAGCGTATTCACCTTTTGCCACCATGTGTATTCAATAAAATTCAATTGAAGCCCACATAGACTGGCACAGTTAGTTTATACAAGAGTATTGCTACTAATAGGCTTGGGGTCGATTCCCAGCGCGTGCAGAATGCCATGCTGGTTGTCTCAATCTCTCCTTGCATGCGCTGCTGTTGTTGGGCGAAACCCTCTGTGATTTACCTTTGGACAATGGGGAGTCACCCCAGAGAGGTTGTTAAGGTAACGGTTTCACCTTTGCTGCCAATAATATTAAATTGAAACCAAGTAAACATAATGAGAAAAACAAACAAATTATTTACTTATCTTAGTCAAATAAATTTTCAATCGCTTGCTCACACATTCTCTCCTACAATATTCAAATATGAAAAAAATAATCTACACTAAAGTTAGATACCAAATTAATTCTATTTCATTTTTTACATTTTCAACTGTTTTTTAAAATATTTTAGATAACAAATTAGTTTTAGTTTTGAGGTCGAGTGAAAGTAAGTTTAGGGTTAGGTGGAAGCTATAAAGTTGGCATGCTGATTAGGATTAAGTTGATTCAAATTAGAATTGATTTGAATTTATTTTGACTCATTTAAAATTAAACAAAGTTTATATATAGAATAGTCAATTGTATTTAATTAAATTAATTGTATTTTTATGAGGTTAGAAATTATTCATTTCTCTTCTTTTTCTCTCTCCACGCATTCCACTCCCTTAATGCTCCTAGCTCAACATGTCCATTGTTGCCCATCGAATTCATTTATACTCCTTTCAAAACCTTTTCTATTATCCAACCTCAGTCTCTCTACTTTTCCTCTCTCTCTCCCCCCCTCCCCCCCGAAAAGGCTAGTAGTCGCCCGTGATTTACCTCCTCTGTGTTGACCCTGGGACGGGTTGGCGGGGGCACTGGGTGCGAGCGTATTCGCCTTTTGCCACCATGATGCACTCCTAGTTTTCCCTCGGGACGATCTAGTGGCTAGCACATGAGGTGTTGCCACCATGAGGTCTGGGGTTCGAATCACGACAAAGTCGAAATAAATACCTCCCTTATGTGCTAGTCACTATTCCAAAGGCTAGTAGTCACCCGTGATTTACCTCCTCCATATTAGCCCTGAGACGGGTTGATGGGGGTGTGGTGGTAAGAGGCTGGGTGTTTCTCCCAAACAACCAGGGTTTTGTAGCTAGGGGCCACATCAAGGGTCACCTCACTTCCAGTACTTACATGGTATGCAGAATGTGAGGTCGGATCGTACATGATTAGTTGGCTCATAAAACCCAAATACCTGGTATAAAAAAAAAAAAATACAATGCACTACCCGTTCGGTGCTAGCTCACGTGTTAGTCGAGAGATAACTGGCTCAACACTTTAGACCATGCTTTCAAATTTCTAAGATCCTTTTCAATGTCATACAAACTTTGGGAAATTGTTTTATTGATTAGGAAACAATCTAAAATAAATTGTCCAAAACTAAGATAAGCCAAACAAGTCTCTAATGATCTAAAGACTCTTATCATCTTTTTTGATTCAAAGTTATTGGTACTTAAATTCTGAGAATTTGTAGTTAAACCTTGATTTCTAAAGATAGTAAGGAATTTTTAAAATATATTTAAAACAGTATATAGTGGACCGATTGTGAATGATAAATTTTAAAAATCAAAACAAGTAATATATGTTCAAAAAAAATGGATTTATAGATCCTTCTATTCAATTATAAACAGTATATAGTTATTACATAGTAGTTTTTGTGTGTGTTTTTTTGGCTTTATCCAACCTAATAACCCACCGCATGTCTCTTTCTTAGCAATTTCAAGTCAACTAAATTAACTTTTTAAATTTATGCCTCATATATTATACTACCACCGTGTTTAATAATTCTTAATTCGATTGACAAATTTTGACTAAAAATGGCCATTTACATGTCCTAGACTTTTTATTTTGGCATCAACAATCAATGAAAGTTATCCTCAAGAGTTCATATTGTAACTTGAGTATGTCTTTTAACTTATTTGTCAACTTAAGCATATATTGGTGTCATCTTGGTGTGATGTCGGTGAGCAAGACAACTAAATTATGGAACACAAACCTTGTCTATCCTACCCTCGGGAAGGTTGAGTTGGCTAGTGCGGTGCAGAGTTGCTACCATAAGACAAGGGTTCAAATCTTGGCAAAGTCGAGGAAAAAAAAATCCTACTTCCCACTAGCCAACTATAAATTCCCAATTTACTTCCTCACAGATGGTCGTGGGACCGATCGTGTGAGGCCAAAAAGGCGAATTCCACTTTTTTGCTACCACAAACCTTGTCTATCTTATTGTACAATCTTACTTTTTTTTAGAGCCATATTTTATTTTGTATTGCATGCATGTTTTCGGTAACATTTTGGGGATAAATTTACATGTCAAAATACAATGTCTAATTAAACATGTACTAGTATGACACTTTAGCAAATAAGGAAATCATACCTGAAGGGCATTTATTTCGACATCTTGGTTAACCAATGTCAACAAGCCTACAAGTAAACTATGAATTAGGAATGCATGTCTAGCTATGGTTATCACACATAGGTCTTCAAATTTTGTAGGTCAGATTGCAATGATGCTACTTAACCAATTGATTAGTTACAGAATGATAAGAATAATTTATTCAGGGCATGCTATACTATCAAGAGAAAAAAAAGACGATAACTGACAATTTCATATGAACAAATAGCTATGGTATATAGGATATTGAGAAAATGGAAATTAACCAGAGAAATCTGGGGGCAAAAGTCCACCAGAAGAGATGTTTAGTATTCTTAATAATGATCTGTTTAGAGATTTAGAAATTCTTATGTTTAAATTTGAGTTTTAGGTTATAGTTAATTTCATGGTGAATGGTTTTATCGAAAATTGTATAATCTATTAATAGACAAAAAATAACAATTTATCAAGCATCCAAATTGTAATCGTCGTACCATAATCCGTGTGAGCTCCGCTGCATAAACAGTCACACAAGGAAAAAATATATGCAAACATAAGAACTACAACAATTAAGAAATGTAAGAAAGAAACGATTGAACACCAAAATTGCCTACCATCCTGTATCAGTGTGTTGTATCTCTGAGATATCAGATGAAATGGGATATCCAATTAATCTCATTACCCAAAAGGGATCCCCTGCCTTTTCTCTTTCGAATGCATCAGGTGGTCCACCAAGTGCTAGTGCAATTCCACGCATTATCTTCCTTGAAAGGTCTGCAATTAATAAATAATGAGATGTTGCCAAAATAATAGCAGAGCATGCTACTATGCATGAGCAAGCAGCAACTATACCTCTGAGAAGATAAATATATTCTTCCATTAGAACTTTAAAATTTGGAGGATAGCATGGCCTGTAAGAAGAGAGCAAGGACAGGTCAGGATATATCATTATTCTTGTAAGCTACATCTCTTGAAAATACTAAACTGAAACATAGAAGTAGGATCCTTAAGCATGTTACAATAGTATGATACAAAATATGAGAGCCCCAAATTATGGGGATTAGTTCGTATCAAATTCATTACTTAGTGAATAAGCACTTAATTATGACAAGCTGGATTTTTCTCTCCCTATTTGAAATTATGTGAGGCTTAGGAATATAATAAATCAAGAGACAAATATTTATCCAACAACATAATTTTTACAATATTTGCTACAATAAAATTGATGTCTTGGCGCAACGGTAAAGTTGTTGTCGTGTGACCTAGTGGTCATGGATTCGAGTTGTGGAAATAAACTCTTGCAATGAAAGGTAAGACTACATACAATAAACCCTTCTCGAGGACCCCGTATTGGTGGGAGCTTTGTGCATCGGACTGTCCTTTGCTATTATAATCAAATGGTTACAAAGCATAAATTCTTCATTTACAAGTTTTATCAAAGCTTTACTTCTACTCATGTTTAGAATATTAGCTTCCTTGTTATAGTAAAAAAAAAAATAAGAATTTTTATCCTTGCTATAGTATTCCTAGTGAGGACCTATTAGCAAACCCATCTTGTAATATTTGTTTATGTGTATATGCAAAGTATATAGCATCAGATGCAAAGATGGGTAATTAGGTCAAAAGTTAACGAGCGAGAAAAGTGAAAAAGATAACAAAGTTTTTTTTGGCTATCTGTAAGTTTAATATGGGAGGATAAAGCAAAAAATGATAAAATCAGTATCTCAAACTGAACATAGATAGGACAGTTGTATTTATCCTCTTTAGTTTGATAAAAAAAATACTAAAAAATGTTTGAAATAAGGCATAGTCAACTTAATCTTCAATAATATTTTTGAGAAATTTGTTAGGCATAAATGCTATGTATACATGAGTTGCAATACTCTTTGAAATAAAAAGAAACTTCCTATAAGGGCCAACACTCTCTCATCTCTCTACATTACTTGCCTCACACCTCCCACATCTCTTCGCATGTGATTCCCCTCTATTCCTTACACAAGTAACATGTGTCACTCTTGAGCAATGGTAACCTCACATGTGACCAATCATTTCACCTATTATATTCCTCCCTTATCTTAGATCTAACCTCATGTGCATCAAGTGTGCAGGACTTAGTATAAAATTCAAAATTTGAGGTATTAAAATTAGATGACGTACTTGATAGGTCAAGCATGAAGCTCTGTGGAGCTTCAAACTCATGAATTGTCATTAACCTTAGAGAAAGAATCAAAGATTCGTATGTATGAATTGCAATCTTTTAAATTTCTTTCAGGTGAAAATTAATGTAATGGTAGCTTCAAAGCAAAGATTTTTATTATGAAGCTTCATCCTATGGAGATTAGGAGCCTGAAAGTTGTTTGAAAGTTTGTCTTAAGATTTGGAGTTGACCCAAACATTTTTGTTGACCAAACTGAGATAACTCTAAATCTACCTTCCATTGAAAGTGCGTCGACTCTAAAATTTTATTGTGTCTATTGAATTTTTTTTTTTTGAAAAATTGAGTTAACCAAACATTTTTTGGTGGGTCAACCAAAAATTCTGAGGCGGCCTAAGTTCTCAAACGTTGAGAATTCAACAATTGTATTACAAAGTTTGGTCGACTCAAAACTTTTGTATAATTCAACAAACCAGCTAAAAGTGACCATTAAGGATTCATTTAAAAGCTATTTTGATGGTTTATTTGGCACAAGAACAAACACAAAAACATCTCTAATTATCCTTCATCTTGCTCAAGTGCAAAAGGACACTAAGGAGCTTGGCTTGGGTAGCAACAATCAAGGTCTCATCCTTATTCCTAAAAGTTCACTTGATATCATTCTTCTCACCTAGGATTAATTCTTATCTAATAGGGTGAGGTAGAAGTTGTTTTCTCCCATTGTACTCATTCACTATCTTTTTTAGAGAGAGATTGCTTCTAAAGGGATCTAGAAACAATCAGATAGTCTTGTCTTCGTTTGCTAGAAGGTCTCTAGCAATAATTGAAGCTCACTTGGTACAACTAATGAGGGCTGTGGGAAGTGAGCAAGGACTAAGTGTTTGCTCACTTAAATGGAATCTAGCAGAAAGAATCTAGATCAATAGTTGACTCAACTAGAAGGGAATCTAGTCGGAGGGTGTTTTTACGAAGTGCTTTGTCGCTCGTTGTTGCGAAGAGGTCTACCTACATTTACTACCATTGTCAAGGTTTGCTTTGCTGCATCATATCATGGATCCTATAGTCAATTGCTTTGGGATGTCACACTAGATTAGACAGGGGTTCTGGACATAGAAATAGAGCTATTAAATCGCATTATATCCTTTGTTAATATTGTGTTTTTATTTATTTTCCACTGTATGTTTGATACATTAGTTGATCACACATGCACACGTATCTAATATTAAATTTTGAGTTATATTTTGCAACAATTGCAAACCTTCCATTCACCTCGCTCTAGCTAGACCATCTTCAATCATACATGAGTATTGAAAAACAATATGCTAATCATGAGGTGATAACTTATCCAGATGAAGGAATAAAGCAAACAGAATAGAGACCATTTACCTCTCTTAATATCTCATTACTACCATACATGTCAGAGGAGTTAGTAGTGACTAATAGTCAAGAGACAACAAAATGAGTGATTATGGCAGCGCCAAAGGAGAAACATAACATTGGTGGAAGTAGCTAGTTTGACACATAACTATCCACATTGCAATCAATACAATCTTTCATGAATATACTGAATATGCCTTCTTGCAAATTCATTTATCTTTCTTGTAACAAACTTGCATAGATATTTATGCTATAGATTGAGGGATAATGTGAGGAGCAAAAGGCATAACCTTAACTCTAAAAACATTGGTTATCACTAAACAGGGAAGTTATAACTTTGTTTCATGATGATAATAAAATACCTTAATTCTTAACTATTGTTCAAGTGAGATAATTATTTATACCATTTGCATAGATGATTTCCTTTAAAAATATATATAATAAAAAAAATGTAGAGATGAAAATGGTTTTAAAAAATGAAGCAAACTTAAATTGAATTTCATCATTTAATAAATTTTTACACTATGCCTTATGATTCAAAGTGTCATAGTTAGTGAACAACATCGTAGGTCTGAATTTTTGGTGGTAAGATCACCATAACCATCATATTCTGACAGCTTTTGGTGTGATGTCCTTTTGCAGAAACAATTTCACAAGTTCATAACAACAAGAACATTCCATAATGTTTAAACTATACTAAAGGGGTTTGATTAAATGGGTCATTTCCAGTCATCACTCTTTTTTGTGGAGCAATATCCACAGTTAATCAATAGAAATAAGAATAATGATAGAAACATAATACAAAACAATATAAATTCCAAATGTAAAAATCTAACAATAACAACAAAACCATTAAATAGTCATATGAAATTAGTGAGTTTAGCAAACGGTACATGTACCATAAATTGGATCCCTCTAAAGATTGACCAAGAGAACCATACTCTCCAGGTTTCATTTCCCTGTAGCACTGAGCCATATTTTTGTCACACTTCAATGACTGGATGATTAATACAAAAAGAAGCTATACATTGAAATTGATGAACCATTGTAATTCTGAATGCCTAATGAAAATATGAACTTACATCGATGGCTTCGTGCATGTCAGGCTTTCCCTTTGTAATATTTTCACCAACCCTTTGATAACCTCTAGTAATAATTAAATAACAAGCATAGATAGGTTGGGTTGTTGAAGAATTTGTGACAATAAAATAAAAAACTACAAAATATTAAGAAACTAGTAGGCTCACCTGTATCCACTTTGGGCAGTCAACTTAATCTTTAGTTTGTCCTCATAAGGAAGATTAAAAAATGTGCGTGTTACATCCTTAACTCCTTTCACTAGTGAATCTGGAATACCATGATTTTTCTACAAAAAAAAATATAAGAATTGATTGGCTAAACTCCCATGCATAAATCAAATTCTTTGAAACCCAATATTGGCACAAGGTTTGTTTATGGACACAAAGGTGAAACAGAAAAAGACAAGCCTAAATTTGAAAATGTTTAAGGCGCAAATCTGGTTGAGATATCCAATTCTAGAAAATAACTAAAAATAATCAAATTGTGATAATCATAAACCACTCAAAAAATCGGGATTTCCAGATAATCTGAAGAATACAGTAATAGAGAAATTTTAAAAAAAATGTATGAAAAATATACAGAATGAGCAAACTAGCATCATTAAGTAATAAAATATAAAAAAGATTTATGCTTTGTTTGTTTCAAAAAAAATGATTTTTGTACTTTTGGATGCATCGGAAAAAGAAAAGTTTTTAGCCAATTAAGCATGCTTTTATTCTTGATTATATAACCAACAAAAGTTATAAAAACATTATAATTATAAAAAAGGTTCAAAATTTTAGTAACACCAAAATTAAAATAGAAGGGATTTGACTGGAGTCAAATCTGGTCATACTCTATCCAAGTGTTCATGTTCATTTTACTTTAGTATGAATAGTCAAACATCTTATCACGTCTTATCCAATAGTATGAAAGTGAAAGAAAGTGAAAAGCTACCACATAGAAGAACCCTGCCTCTTTACACGCTTTATCCAATTGTCTTACAACATCTTGTAGTTCTTTGTCATCAACCATTACTGGATCATCAATCTTTTCCAAGTAACCATTAATATCTAAATTCATGTGTAAATAATGAGAAAAAAAAAGAAGCAAGGGAAAGATATTGTTATACAAAAAAAGAGAAAGTAAACAGCAAGCTAAAAGAAAGCAATGAATCGAAAGCACAAAAAACACTATCCAACCAAATATGTACACAATGCATTATTTCCTCATAATGGTAAATGTCAAAATGTTGAATGAGACATTTCAACGAGTCATGCCTAGCCCGGCTCCAGTCAAGTCATGATTGACACTACACAACAAATAAGTTATGCCAACACAACTAATTTTGCTGCTTACTTAGGGGCATTGCATGACTGTCCATACCGAGCCTAATTTTAGTAAAAAAATAAGTATAAATAATGATAATAATAATAATAATCTAACATTTAAATAATTTTTTAAAAAATAAGACTATTTAGTATGTTTCAAAATTATTTAAGGGAAATAGGTAATATACAATTTTCCTCAAAAAAATATAAAAAATAGCTTATCAACCGTGTTAGGCCCATAGGCTCGAGAAACTCAAACCCAACACGAGTATGCATTCAAGCTAAACATGTCATGGCCAAATTAGAGTCAAGTCATGTCGAAGCACAACCCAACTCGTGTTGGCTAGAATTGTGGAACACATAGTAAACTTTTGGATGTCTTATTTGTTTGTACATAATGAACATAATCAAGTAATTTAGTCTTCATGTAAAAGAAAAAAAAACATGTTTTTAATGTTCAGTTACTAATTATAATTTCATTGTAATTGAATCATGCAACTACTTCAAAGTAGATAGGTTTTGTGAGTTCTATAGAGGTGATATTCCTTGGTTGTTAGTAGTTTTGTTAAAGGCACCAATCAAGTGTAGTTATCCAAGACATCACTCTCTTAATTCATGAGACAAAGGTCATGCCAATCTTCACAAAGGATCTTAATTAATTGACAAAACCCCTCAACCATAACCATTTCCATCAAGGATGTCTTAAGAATCAATGCATAATCACTATCCAAAATGTAATGAAGTGTAATGAAATGCAAGAAACTCGAGGATTAAGGAAAGAAGCAATGACGAAAAGACAAGTATTTACAATCGTTCGATCAAAAAGGTAAAACATAAAATCCTAGTAAGCCTAAAACCAATGAAAAAAAATTATTAAGCTTTGAATCCATTTCTAGCTTGACCCTTCTATACATCACCCATTGTTTTGCACAGTGCTCATGCATAGCATATGTGGATCGCCATCACCTTCATCTATACATGTTAGTCCCAATTATTTTGCATTAGTAAAATCTTTAGTTGACTTGCAAGATGAAGGTAGTATTTTAGTTCAATCTTTACTTAATATATTTGAGGGTAGAATAAACAATAAGATGGCCAACCTACTCTAAGTGTAATTTAATCCAGATATAAAGAGTTAATTAGAATGGAAGAGAACTTTTGCTATAAAAAAATTAAAAAAGTGATAATTAAACAACATTGTTGTGATTAGTCCTTTTATTTATATCCTGAAATTATTTTTCAAATAATTCTTTAGAATTTAGTGTATGAACTAGAGTTAAAGTTAGTGCTTAATGAGTGCCTTGGAGAAATAAGATCTTTGCACTTCTATTGCCTAGCACCTGCAATAACATAATAGCCTAGAACAATATTAGTCATTGGTCCAACAAGAGTAACTTAGATTGAGAAATATTCTTGGACATGTATGAGCGACATATGTGTATATATTTATGGAGTCATTGCTCAAGGATTTAATCGATTAAGGCATGGCCAGAAATGAGCATAGAATCAAAAGTTTGTGGCAATTTTTATGCACGAAATTGATGAAATAGAGGCTTGAAGTAGCAATAACTTGGTACGGTGGCAGGATAGTGGATTACAACTAGAAGTACAAAAGGGAATAATTTGTGCCAGTTGAACCAAACAAAATCAAGATTTTCTTCTGTCTAAAGTGTTGATTTGATAATAACCCACATTAACTTTCTTATGCCCAAGATGGTTTCAAAAAAGAGAAGGAAAAGAAAAGGTATTATTTGTAAAGAGACGTTTATTTAATGAAGACAAAAGAAGAACGTTTCGTTTCATAAGATCATTCCAACCGCATGGTGAGAATTTCTTACAAATGAGCCATTTCTCTCCCGATACCACCTGCACTGTACTTCAGTATAATCTTGTATGTGCACCGCGAGCAAAATCAAGTTGATTTCTTTTCGTCATTTTATTGATTCATTAGGATTTCCTTTGTGGTTGTATGGATTCATTAGTGAGTAATATGCTTGGTAAAAATTGCTAAAGAATATCCCTCTAAAAGGTGCAGAACTCCCTTCCCAAGGGTTAATAATACAAAATTTTTAAAATTTGCAACCACATATCCTACAAGATAAACATCCCTAATTCCAAGAGAAAGAAATCAACGTCACGTAAGATCTGAAACCGAAGAAGAGCGAAGATATATTCGCATAAAAAAAATTAGCTAATTAGTATCGAGAAGATGGAGATCGGAGAAGCGTGTGCCGCGTACCTATGATGGGAATAGTGTGGAAATCGGAACCCATTGCTTTGGATAGGAGGAATACGAGCACGGGGCGGAGGAAGAAGATCTGGCGGCGCAAACAGGGTTACTAGGGCACCCGCAGCGATCACCTTTTTTTATTTTTTTTAATTAAAATAAGTTTTTTAATTTAAATATTAGTGATCGTGCACACGCATGTGTAATATAATACATTGAAATGACATTTACCTTTTAATATTTGGGTTTTTGAAAATTCGAATCGTTTGAATTTTCTTGCCTTTAACATTGTCGGCCTAAAATATTTATAAAAGCTTCTTTGATAATAATATTGTCAATTCTAAGATGTGGGACTAATGAGAACTATATTTTTTTTATATAAAACAACTAGATAAAACTAATGATGAGAAAAATTTATAATAATATGTCGCAGCTGAGTCTCAAACTCTAGATCACTGATTGTTTCGCTTGTGGAATTACTAATAAACCTTGAAATTATTTTTAGTGTCAATAGAAAATAGGATATTAACGTAAATTTATTTTAGGCTTCACCAAAGTTAGTTAGTAAAGGGAGAAGATTTTTAATAAAATAGTAAGATAATATTAGAGATTTTTTTAAAATTAGGATAGTGTGGAAGTTTAAAAAAAGGTAAGATCCATACTAGAGTTATTGAGAAGTTTTTTATAATGAAAAAATATATGAAGTTTTTTTCTATTTATACGACGCGGATGCAACAATAAAAGAGTTCTTCGAGGGGTTCAATAATTGTGGATGCTTAGGAAAGGAGCTCCCTCCCATTACTTCATGAGCATAGTTCTTTTGGATCATTTTTTTATAGTCCAAGAGATGTGTTATTTGTATTTGTGGTCGGATTGTGGTCGCGATCTGGTCGTAAATTGTTGCGATCTTTTCTTGGATTTATCATCCCCATCAAATTATAATTTTTGTTCGGAATGGGTGGTCGGAGGCCGTCCGAAGATCTCCGATGGTAGATAAGTGGTCAGATTACTGGGCGACGAGCGAGGGTGTCCTCTAGGTGGCCTCCGGCCGTCCGCTTCGAACAAAAACTATAATCTTGTGGGGACAGTAAACCCAAAAAGGAATCACAATCATTTACGGTCGGATCGCGGTCACGATCCTACCACAAATACGAGTGGCACATCCCCTAGATCATAAAAAGTTATCCAGGAGATCCTGCCTCCTACTTAAGAGCCGCTTCTTTCTTCTTTTTTATTTTTTTTAATTTCTAATTAATATAATTATTTTAATTTAAATTTTAAAAGTTAATAAATTTTTTTATTTTAAGTCTTTTATTTCTAATAATAATGCAATTTATTTTTAAATTATTAATATTATATAATGGTAATTTATGAATTTGAATTTTATTTGTATATAAAATAAAATATAATAAAAAGTGTGGGGCCATAAAAAAAAAATTAGTTAGAAGATTTTTTTTTTTATAATGGAGAGATGTATAAAATTTTTTACTTTTGACACGTGATAACAAAAAAGTTGATGGAGAGATTACATAATTATAAATGTCCATGTGGTCAAATAATGAACGTGCTTGGTTGATTAAGTATAGAATAAAAATAATAATAATAAAATTAAAATTAAAATATTTGAATTTAAAGAAAAGGAGACGCTTAGATAGTTAATCCTCTATATTGTAGCACCTAAACCTTGTCTTTACTGCATTGTTTCTTGCATTCATGTGTCAATTTTTAAGATTCTTTGACATATAATAGTCTCTGCAAAATTTAAACATCTCTTTAGCAAGGTTTAAATGATGCTTCGGCAGCACCTCAATTTTATCTCTTTTTTAAATTTATTTATTTTTTACTATTATAAAAAAGGCGAACTCAAAGAGCTAATGAGTTAATCTAGATGGGCCACTCACTAACACATGGAGTGCATCCAAGTGGATCGCTTACTAACTGGTCCTACTCCTGAAGCCCATCTAGATGGGCCGCTTACTAAGAATATCTACAGCCGTAAATCTCTTACACATCAACAACTTCACTATCACATCAAAAATTAAAAAACTCATTTTTTTTTTTAAAGCTCTCTAATAACTTTTTCTATGACCCATGTTTTTCATTTATCTTTATTTATAATTTCATTTATTATATATAATATTAATTAATATTTATAATTATAATAGTATTTTAAATTTTATACATTTATTTATAAAAAAATAATAATTTGATAAAAATAAATAAATATTTATCAAAAATATGAATAAATAAAAAAATTAAATAGGGTAGCGGGCCTTGCTGTCTGCTGCCCTCACGCGCGCATCAAGAGAGAGTACAAATCCTCTTTACAATTTTTTTAAAAATAAATATAAATCGATCCCAAAACCTTATGTTACAAGTTATAACATCTCATGTTTTAACCATCGCACCGCCCAGAAAGGATCAATTATCATGTTATCACGCCCATATTTTTCATATAAAAATACCTGCCATTAATACCAGTGTGAAAATTAAACGAAAGGGAAATGGTATGATTCCCCATCTTGATGCAATTATTGTGTTTAAATTATTTTATGATCCCCATATTGTAAATGGTATGAATAATGGATAAACTACATGAAAAGAAAAATTAATGACTTGTATAAATGACTTAAGGGAAATTATCCCAAAAAAATCCAGCTAGAAACCAATAATCTTGTTATAGATAAAAAAAAAAATAGCTATCATTCCTTTTTCCAATGAATCAGATAATCCTATATTTTTATGGACAAAAAAAAAGTCACCAAATCAATCATAATAACAATTGAAATTATTAAAAAATAGTATACTAAATAGGGATATATTCAATATTATCCATTTCCCGTATATATGTCACACATTGTGCGTAGGATATCAGCTATATTTATTTTTTCCTTTTAAAGAAAAATTAAGGCTAAAGAAGCACTTTTTTAGGTTTAGGGTTTAAGAATTATGATATAGTATTAATTGTGTGTAATTTTTTTTTTAAGTTTAGTGTTTAAGGTTTGGAATATAGTATTTAGGGTGGGTAATTTGTTTTAGCTTTAGTCTTAGGGTTTAGTATTTAGGACATAGTATTAGTTGTGTGTAATTATTTTTTTTAAAGTTTAGGGTTTAGGATTTGGGTTTTAGGATTTATGATGTATAATGTTTTTAGCTTTGGGTTTAAGGTTTATGATTTAGAATTTAGTGTTTATGATTTAATATTCAAAGGGTGTATTTTTTTTTTTTTTTTTATGATTTAGGATTTAGAGTTTAAGGTATAATATTTAAGGTGTGTAATATTTTTTTATATTTTAAATCCAAAAAAAGATAGCTGATATTTACACATACAGTCACATCCTTGGAACTCATTGGTGATGATGATTAATAAATATTATTATCGAGCTTATGATAACTTTTATAAAGCCTTTGCAACTTTAGAAATTATTTGTTCTTAATTTACACTATTAAATTAAGATTTAAGAGAATAGATATATTAAAAAATCTAATAAGAATATATTAGTTTTTATTTAAACTAATTTGAGATTTTTTTAAGTTCATCAACCAATTTTATCTGAAATGGACTAATGAATATATAGAATTCTGAATCATTTCAAATTAAAATTAATATATTATTATAAATCTCTTTAATATATCTATATCCTCGGATTTGAATATGTAATTGAGAATAGTGAATTACTAAATAAGTAAAATTTAAATTTAAATGTGGAAATAGAGAGGTACAAATGAATATTTAATAAAAATATTATACATAAAATATTTATATATAAAAAAATTACTAACTTGGCTGATATTAAGTTCATTTGATTAAAGTTATTTTAAAAAGGTTACAAGTAAAGTTATTGTATCATAAGTTTAAATAATATTTATTAAACTAGTAAATAAAATTATGTAAAATTATTTTATAAATAATATTTGTAATAAATTAAATTTATTTATCGTAACATATAGTCTGTATGCCACAATAATATAAATAAAAAAAGTGTTATTTTTTTTTTTATTCAATTGGATAAATAAAAAAAATTCATTAAAATTGTCAAAAGATAACTTTTTTTATTATAAAAAATGCCTTAATTTTATTCTTAAATCACCCCTCCCCAAATTATGAAGGAAGATAAATCACGAGAATAATTTATAACGATCGTCAAATTAGCTAGGTGGCAAAAGAGATTTTTTTTCCGAGAATATACGTTCGTCGAGAATTGATCTCTTATTCCATTATAATAAATTTTATTACTGTATCATACTCTTAGGAGTGCGTTTGGTTCAAGTTATCATGTATAACCTTGGTTATATGATTATCAGGTGATCACATAACCAAGATTATGGGGAATAAAATATAACCAAATGTTGTTTGGTTCAATCTACGTAATGCAACCAAAACATGTTTGTTTGAAGGTTTTAATGAATAATCTTGTTAAATATTTTACTAGATTATCCTTAGTTACAAAATCAACTATACATAATAATAATAATAATAATAATAATAATAATAATAATAAATTATTGTTATTATTATTATTATTATTTAAACTCTATTATATTTTACTATATTTTCATGTTTTTTTATTTATATATATTTTTTTATTTTGCCTTTTTTATGTTTTTTAATTTTTAATTTTTTAAAGTTTTTTTTAATTTTTTTTACTTGTTAATTTTTAGGTTTTTTAAAATTTTTAGGGTTTTTTCATTATTCTATTTTTTTAAAAAAATTAATGTTTTTTAACATTTTTATTATTTTTTACTTTTTAAATTTTTTACATTTTTTAAATATTTTTTTTTTAATTTTTAAATGTTTTTCTATTTTTTAAATGTTTTTATTTTTTTACAATTTTTTTATTATTTTTAATGAATTTTTATTATTTTTAATTTTTTTTACATTTTTTTTTTATTTTATTTTATTTTAGTTTTTATATTTTTCATTTTTTTTCTTTACATTTTACTTTTTTGTCACATTTTTCTCTTATTCGAGGGTATTTTGGGTAAAAAAAATTGATAACTTTGGAATCAAGAAAAATCTCAGTTTTTCGATTCCTAGTTGTATACCCCTTTTGTTGATGTGTCGGGCATAGAACATTACTCGGGAATCATCGATTACCTAAACCAAACAGGATTTTTGTTGATAACCTTGGATGGATAACCAATGTTATCAAGAATAATCCCCAACCAAACGTACCCTAGAGGTGGTATCACAAGGGTAATTTCTACCTTAGAAATTTCTTACTCGACCACCGAGTCCAACACTTAATTCAGCCTATAAACGTACCTCCAAAGTACAAGAGAATGCACAAGATAAAGACAGAAAACTAGCCACTAGCAAGAACACCCAACATACAGGAAAAACTTCCAACATTTTGTACTTACAATAAAGGATTGCAAAGTGGACTCTTGACAGATTGCTCACACATTCCTCTCCCCTTAGCCATTGCCCAACATAGCCTATTTACAATGCATAATAGAAGTTGGCTTAGCGGTTACAAGTAGTTGCAAGGCAGTTTAGTCAAACTTTCATGTTACACGTCCTATTTGTCTGTCTACATCACTTGCTGCTTTAACACCATGCCAAACATCAGCTCGCACCCTTATACTTGGCCCATGCCTGGCTGCACAAACTGGTTACTTTGGCACCATGCCAAATGCTAGCCGCCACGCTCGATGCATGTCCCAAGTCCTGCACCGCAGATTTATGCAAAAACAACTTTTTTGTTGCTTCATCCCTCGTGCTGCATTGCATGCGTTGGCCGCATGCCATGGCTCACCTTTTTTGCAAGCATTGCTTGGCTAAATGATTAGACTCCGCATGTCCAATCTTCACATCTGTTCGTTACCATCAAGTCGACCCCATGCTTAACTTGTTCTTGGATAATCCTCGTGTGCCGCTGCAAATCTTGTTACTACTTAGCATGCTTTGTGCATATGCCCAATAAGCTAGATCAAAGGAGCAATGAGTCAATCCTTGTGCCCAAACTTGCTAATGAGTTAAGGGGCTAACAAACCACCCCCACCAGAAGAACTTGACGTCATTATCAAACACTTCTACATGTATGCCTCAATTTGCTTTTCAAATTGTCAAAGTGTAACATCCCTTTCCCAAGTAGCCTCCGATTTAAGTTTTCCCTTCCAACGAACCAAGAATTCCATCTTTCTATTTTTCTTGCTCATTTTGAAGGTTCTATGGTCTAAGATCTCCTCAACATCATCAATGAATTGCTTCCTCACAATTGGCAGAGCTCTCTCTTGGTACTGTCTCTTGATGGATCCATTTCATCTGCATGAAATTTCTTCAAGAAACTTATATAAAATGCAGGATGTACCTTTAGCGTTTTAGATAAATTCAACCTATAAGTCACGTTACTGACTTTCTCCACGATCTCGAAGGGTCCATCATACTTGGCAATTTAGTCCTCATGAGTATTCTTACTACTAATTTCTTCTAGATTTATGGAGTGAGTTTCAACAACACTTTATCTCCAATAAAGAATTCTAAGGGTCTTCGCCTTTGATCAACATACTTTTTCACTCTCTTTGTAACTTTTCTCAAATTATCTTGGGCTTCTCCAAGCAACTCTTGCTTTTCTGTGCATATCTATAGCCACAGGACATTTCCCTTCGAATTTTTACTTAGCTATCTCTATAGGAGTTATTGGTTGCTCTCCAACACTATCTCAGAGGGACTCCTTTCTGTGACAGAGGACATGTGCAAATTGTAGTAGAATTGTGTATTATCTAACAACTCTAGTCAATGTAAGTGCTCTTCAAGTACATGATTAATCCTTTTGGTTTATCCATCAATTT
Organism: Zingiber officinale; assembly: GCF_018446385.1. NCBI lineage: Eukaryota > Viridiplantae > Streptophyta > Magnoliopsida > Zingiberales > Zingiberaceae > Zingiber > Zingiber officinale. The sequence continues at coordinate 141,696,600 of NC_055994.1, forward strand.
GTGGATAGTTAGCAGCAGAGAACTCCTATTGAATAAGTAAGTCTTAAATCTCCCAGTAAATTGTGTACCATTGTGATTCACAAATTCGTGTAGTTATTATAATAATAGTAAAATAAAAATATTTTCAATATTGGATGGCAAAAAAAAGTCATCTGCAATCTAATTTTATAGAAGAGGACAAATTAAAAGGACTAACTCATTCCTAGGGGGTTTAAATTTTTAATTACTTGCAATAACTTTTGTGGATTTTAAAAGTCTAAGAGAGGTGTATTCAATCAAGAGATTGAATGACTTTCATTAATTTTTTTTTAAATGATAGACTTTTGTAGAGTTGATAAATTTATATTAACGTATATAGAATCTCATATAGTTATTAAAAGAATTTCATGGAGTTTTATAGACTTTTTTTTGTAAGACTTTTACAGACATTTGTAAATTTTATGGAAACTTATAGATTTAAGGGGATGTATTCAATCTTGGAAAAGCATAGGTGATCATGGTCTCACACGATATTTAATTTTGAACAAAATCAAAAATACCTAATTAAATTTATTTGTTTAATAAAATAATAAATAGCATACTTGTCCATAATTTTTTTTTTCAACTTTTTAATACTTTTATCTTGTTTTGGCTAAAAATAAAGAGAAGATAATGTCTCAATTTGTATTTTTAAAAAAAATTTAATAATATAATTTTAAATCCAATAATATTATAATAATTTTAAATATTTTTATTTACAAATTTGATCTAAATTATCATGAAATGTTTGTCAACCCTTTAATTTGTCAAATTTTTAATAAAGTGTTGAATTAATAAATTTTATTAGTAATAAAATTTAGAATAATATTATTAAAATAAATAAATATAAATATATAAAATAATTAATGTAGGATCGAAGACGTGCTAGGGAGATGAATATTACTCGTGGCTAATTCGTTCGTTTATCGTAAAACACAAAGTAACATGCAGCAGAATAAAGAACAAATAAGACAAATCTAACATTAGGCAATTGGGTTCGGAGCCTACAACGACTCCCACTCCAAGGCCCGTGATCGTTGATTGCTTACATTAGGCAATCACTATAGATCCGAAATTTTGGATCCCGTGGTTGTTTTGATGTGATCAACCACGTTATGTTAGATTCTGTTTGTTTGATCCCTGTGTCTAAGTGTGCAGGAACTTAGGAGCGCAGGAAGTCGAGCGGAAGACGCAGCTAGCGAGAAGGAGTACGGCACAGGAAGGGAGCCGACGGGCTCGATGCATCCAAAAGATGAAAGAGCTACAGAAGAGTACTCCGGTGGACGAGAAGAATGTGCGTGACGTTCGAAGGAAGCCGGGATGGAAGCTTGCTCGAGGAAAATGCCGGAAATTGGATTCGGGTGAACCCTATTTCGGTTGGCCGAAATTATCCAAGCAATCGGAGTTTCGGAATAAGAAGAAAAAGAGAAGCTGGAAGCTATTTATACAATGTAGGTTGAAGGCGCTCTCAACATTGAAGCCGCCCTCAATACCATTGAAGGCTCCTTCGACCCAGTCTACATGATTGTTTCGCAGATTGGATAAAGTTTTATCCACACCTTTGCTGGAGGCCCCTCAACCTTGTTGGAGGCACCCTCAACACTCGAGATAGAATTTTCAGGAGCTATATAAAGGCCCTTGGAGCTAGGAAATTATTCATTCAACTCTGTACTCAATTCCTAGCAACCTATGTGCTTTCTTAGTGTGTAAAAAGACTTCTCCGCCTACAGTAAAGGAGATTCGTAATGCTCTTTTTCAACCGCCTTGAATTAACAATCTTCTTGGTTGTAACCAAGTCAACTCACTGAGTCTTCCTGCTTTTCTTTATTTTATTTTCTTATTATTATTGTTGCTATTATTCTTGAGTTGAAAGTTTTGAGGAGGGTATTCTTATTTTGCAGGCAATTCACCCCTCCTCTCTTACCGTCCCAGCTGCACCAACAAGTGATATTAGAGCAAGACCGCCTCAGAAGGACTAACCGCTGTCTGAAGCAACAAAGATGAAGACGATGGGCGGAACAATTATTCATCCCCCGAAATTCGACGGAGACTTCACTACGTGGAGACGACAAATGGAGGTATTTTTTAAAACAGATTTCAATATTCCTATAACTATGAAATATGGTTTTACAACTCCAAAAGACAAAGAAAAATACCAATGGACGAAGAAGGAGCAAGCTGATTTCATGGCCAATGGAAAGCAGAGTTCCATCTGCTCAACGTGCTGCCGCCCCAGGAGGTAAGTCAGATCAGAAACTACGAATCCGCCAAAGACCTCTGAGAAAAATTCCTGGATCTCCACGAAAGCACCTCAGAAGCGAAATTAGCAAGGTGCGACATTCTCCGGACTCAACCGACAAATCTCCGGATGAACAACAGTGAAAAGGTAGTGCAACTCCAAGCGAGAATTAAGGAGTTAATAACTCAACTGACCAATCTCGGAGAATCGGTAACAAACCGAGATTCTATCCGGTATATGCTCAACGCCTTCCCAAGAACTCCAGAGTAGACGTTCTTAGTAGATGCTTACTACATTTCTAAGGACCTTGAGGTAATTACTTTAGAAAATTTATTTTCTACTTTCGAACTTCACGAGTCTCGAATTGTAGTACCGAAACAAATAGAGAAGTCAGATCTCAATGTTGCCTTACAAGCCAAGATGGACGATCTTGACTCCGAAGTGTCGATCGATGAAATTGAAGCGGCGCTATTGGTAAGAAAACTAAATAAGTTTATTAAGACTAATAAATTTAGGCCGCAGTCGAGAAAACATCAACGCAACAGAAGGATGGTCTAATGCTACAACTGTAACGAGGAAGGGCACATCAAGCATGACTGCCCAAAACTAAAGAAAAGGGACAAGGAGAAGTCTAAAAGATCAACGTCCTCGAAGCGCAAGAGTTTGAATGCTACATGGGATGAATCATCATCCTCTGAATCTGAAGTCGAAGCCTTCTCGGGATTAACACTGATGGCCAACCATCAATCGGAAGAAAAAAACAACTCAGAGATAAGCATAGATGAAGAGGAAGGATCATCAGTAGAAGAAAGCTACGATGAAGGGGGTGTTGGAGCAATCTGGGTACCCTAAGTTTTGATGTTTGGGAAAAGGTTTAAGTTAGGATTATTGTTATATTTGATATGCATTGTGAGTGTGCAGGATACAGGTACAACAAGGAAAGTCCAAGTGTGATCTTGGCAAAGGAAGAAAGTCCAAGGATGAGTCTTGGCGGTGTAAGTCCAAGCATGTAGTCTTGGCAACGTAAGTCCAAGTATGACTTGGCAATGGATGAAGTCCCGGAGGCGCGACCTCTTGGCAAAGGAAGACCCGACAACAATGACAAGGCCGATGGAAGCTCCAGAAGGCAAGACGTGAAAGATGAGGAGACATTCGAGGGACGCAAGGCTAATGAAGGAGGCTAGAAGGCTAGGTCTAGGTTGGTCAGGCGAGAATGAGTGCTGAGTGAATATACTCAGGATAAAATCCTAGAATTAGGTTTTACTGTAGCAGTACTGTAGCGTTATTGTAGTAGCACTGTAGCAATCGACTGGTGGTTCATCAGTCGACTGAGGCAGTCGACTGGGAGAGAGAGTTGGTATCGAGCCGTTGGACTGCAACGGTCAAATTTCCACGAAGGGCAGTCGACTGTATGTTTTGGCAGCCGACTGGTAGGCGGGGTTTTCTAACTTGTGGCCTATATAACCAAGCATTGGAAGCTTGGGTAAGGTTGACGAAATAGAGGTGGTTAACCCCTATTAGTAGTCTACTAGTGCCCTAGCCTCTCAAGAGTCCTTGGTGAGAGTTTGTGGCGAGGTTTCTCCACCCACAAGGAGTTACACGAGTTAGCCGGAGGTTTTCCGGGGAGTCATCCACCGACGGATTGGGATCGTCCACCTTACGGACAGCCATGGAGTAGGAGCTTTATCTTCGAACCACGTTAAACAACGTGTCATTGGGTTTGCTTCTTGTTTATTGTTTTCTAGGGTTAGCTTTGCTTTTGTCTGTTAGTATTTTTGTTTCCGATGTGCACTAACAAGCGTAGAAAGCGACGATTTGGGTGAGACGCTATTCACCCCCTCTAGCGAACGTCAAGGTCCCAACAGGGGGAGCATCAGAAATAGAGGTAAGTAAGGTACGTTCTCTAACTCCCAAGTAGTCCTTTCAGTTTATTAAAGTGCTTACAAAAGATTTAGTTAAATTAGAAAAGGAAAATGATATGTTAAAATTAAACTTAGCAAAGACATGTCCTCTTGAGATGTACGATAATCTAAAATCAGAAAATGAAAATTGAAAAATAATGCATTCTTAAATAAATTTCTAAAATCAAAATTTATAATTAATGGAAAGTTGAATCGGTATATTAGAAAACATCAATGACAACTTAGAAAAGTTCCCAAAAGTTATGCACCCCCTAAGTTTTTGATTAATTCGGTAGGAATGAACCTATACTGGGTTCCAAAAACCTTTCTAGATTAAAATTTTCTAAGTTAGCGCTTTCAGTAAGAAAAATTAAATAGTTAATTTCTTTTGAGACTTTGTCTAAGAAAGTGGTTGTTGCTCCAATAACCAAGAAGGCTTAGTGCCTCGCCACTGCTTGGAAGTCAAAATATTAAAATAAAATGTTTAATTAACTTACTGATAAAGCATGGAACTATAAATTAGAAAATGCTTTAAATAATTTTTTTTTGGAAATTTCTCAAATTTTTTTTAAAAAAATTGCCTAAGTTAGAATTTTTCTCTTAGAAAATTTTCCTGCTTAAAAATGATTTATTTTAAAACTTGAATACCTTTTACTTAGAATATTTTTACTTGAAAATTATTACCCCATTTTTTTTGATGTGATCAAAGAGGGAGAGATAGATACAAGTTTAGGGGGAGTTTTAGGGGAGTTAATATTTTTACATTTTTTAATTTTACTTAGTGTTGCAAATTCTTTTATTGCAACCTTTTTGCTTAAAATGTTAGTTTTAAATTACTTGTCTGTTTTTTTTCCTAACTTGAACTTGGGTTAATGCACATCAAAAAATGGGTGATTGTTGGACCCCGTGGTTGTTTTGATGTGATAAACTAAGTTAGGTTAGGTCTTGTTTGTTATTTGATCCCTGTGTTGGTGCAATATCCCTCAGGTTTGGTTGACCAAGCTTGAGTCTTGGTTTGGGTTTCAATATTTGACAATACAAGACTTCAATAATATGGACAAGTATAGGTGCAGCTGTTCATTTGGGGAGATTGTTTGGTGCAATTCCCCACTTATCAGGGTCTGATCAGGTTGGTTGAAGAAGAGTCAAGTAGGTCAAGGTTGACCAGATACTTGACTGAGAAGTCCTAACTGGGATGTTAGGCAGAAGGAAAATCCTGGTGAGTGAAGCCAGGTGAAAGTCCTGGTGAGTGAAGCCAGGTGAAAATCCTAGTGAGTGAAGCTAGGTGAAAGTCCTGGTGAGTGAAGTCAGGCAAGAGAAAGTCCTGGTGAGTGAAGCCAGGTGAAAATCCTAGTGAGTGAAGCTAGGTGAAAGTCCTGGTGAGTGAAGCCAGGCAAGAGAAAATTCTAATGAGTGAAACTAGGTGAAAGTCCTGGTGAGTGAAGCCAGACATAAGAGAAGTTCTAGTGAGTGAAGCTAGGCAAAAGGGAAGTCCCGGTGAGTGAAGCCAGGCACGGGGAAATCCAGATGGGTCAAGGTTGACCAGACATCTGGTGAAAGTCTAAGTAGGTCAAAGGGATTGACCGGATACTTGGCAAGAAGGAAAAATTCCAAGTAGGTCAAGAGAGTGACCGGATACTTGGCACGATGAGGAAAAGTCCAAGTAGGTCAAGGGAGTGACCGGATACTTGGCACGATGAGGAAAAGTCCAAGTGGGTCAAAGGGATTGACCGGACACTGGGTGAGGGAGTCCTAGCAGGTCAAGGGTGACCGGATGCTAGGCATGATGAACCAACATGTCATGGTTGACCAGATGTTGATTTAGGAGGCTTTAGACTTGATTTTGGGAGAAAATCATGAGCTGGATCGATTAGCCGATCGATTTGCTCATGCCCAATCAATCGGCTGATCGATTGGGCGAGTCTTCGCGACAGGCCTCCTCCCAATAGATCAGTGGATCGATTGGGACGAGTGCGCGATCGCACAGAACGCCTCTGGATCGATCAGTGGATCGATCCAGAGACCTCAATCGATCAGTGGATCGATTGGAGTGGCGCGATTTGTCGCGATAAGCCCTGGATCGATCCACCGATCGATCCAGGCTATTCCAAAGAGCACAGAGGCGCTCTGGATCGATCCGTTGATCGATCCAAAGCCTCCCCGATCGATTGGGAGCAATCCAATCGATTAGGATCCGACCGTTGGCGCAGATAAAGGCCGTTGGCGTGTGTCTTCTTCGGTAGAACTTCCAAGAGCTCATACGATTCATCTCAGCAACTCCACAGCTTCTCCACAAAATTCAGATCGCTAGTTCTTGAAGGTTCTTGGAGGTTTTCCAAGTCAAGAGGCGGATCTACAGCTGAAGAAGAAAGCTAGGGTTAGAGTTTTCTTGTAAGCTTGTGCTGTATTTTTGTTTCCCTTTCCCTTTCTTCTTGTAGTGTGAACCTATAGGGCTTCTCCGCCTTCGGTAGTTACCGAAAAGGAGTGTTTATTAGTGGAGGTGTGTGTGTGTGTGTGTGTGTGGATCATTGAATTAGTCACCTCTTGTGAGGTGGATACCAAGTAAAATCCATTTGTTAGCATTGTTGTAATTGTTTCTTGTATTTTCGCTGCACATCTTTGAAGAAACAAGCAACGAAGCACACGAGCACGCGATGAGCTATTCACCCCCCTCTAGCTACATTTTCGGTCCCAACAAGTGGTATCAAAGCGAGGTCGCTCTTCACCGGAATCATCGCCGGAAGGGGCAAACAAAACAAGAAAAGATAGAGGGTGAAGAAGTTGGAGCAAATTCATCAAAGTCAAAGAATTCAAGAAGCTCAACTTCAAGATGCAATTCCAAGATGGACTTGGATTTGACACAAGGGTGGCTCCACCGTATACATCTACAAGTTTCGATCTTTGGAAATCAAGGATCGAAAACTTCTTAATGGTGGAGATAGAGCAATGGTTTGCTCTAATGGAAGGCTTCGAGGCTCCAAGAAATTCAAAGGGCAAAGTTCTCAAGAGGAGCAAATGGAGCCCGGAGCAAGTCCAAAGGTGCGAAGCAAATGACAAGGTAACCAAATTATTGATTAATTTATTGCCTAGCATAATTCTATGCAAAATTGGACAATATGAAGATGCCAAAGAGCTTTGGGGGAAGTTGGCTAAGCTCCATGAAGAACCCTCCACTGTACCGAATCAAGAGGAATCCAAAGAGGGCGACTCATTGGAGCAAGATCAAGAGGAGGACTCCGAAGTTGAGAGATGCTCAACTTCCAAAGAAGAAGTCCAAGAAGCTTCATCTTCAGAGGAATGCAATGAAAAGGACAAGGAGGGAGCATACTCCTTGTTCCATATACAAGATGAAGAATAAGAAGCCTCCACCTCTAGGATTGAGGGGGAGCAATCTTTGGTGATGCAGGATCAAGAAGAAGGAGAAGCTTCTACATCCGGGTCAAGAGAAGAAGTGAAGGAAGAAGCTTCCACCTCCACAAGTCAAGCTAAATTAATGGGAGGAAAATCATTTGCGGATCAAGAGGAAGCCTCTACCTCCGGATCCGAAGGAGAAAGTGTCATCCCTACACATGAAAGTATAAGTGTGTCAATTAATAATAAAAATCATATCATATGCTTTGAATGTAGGGAACATGGGTATTACAAGAGTAAATGCCCTAAATTGGCCAAGAAGAAGGGTCAAGTGGCACAAAAAGGCAAGGAGAAGCCCAAGGAGACCATCCCCAATACAAAGAAGAGCAAGGAGCACATTGTGTGCTTCTCTTGCAATCAAAAGGGGCATTACCGAAGTCAATGCCCTAAGGGGAAGAAGGTGGTCAAGGCTCAAGGAGAAAGATCAATTTAAGGGGGAGCCTCCAAGGTAAAAAGAAAGGTAACTTTTATTGAGCCCACCCCTTTAAATTATGGTAAAAAGCATGCTAATTCCAATTTATACCATTTTAATGCTATTTACCATAAGAATAGAAAGCATGATAGCTTTAAGGAAAATCATATGGCTCTACATGCTAAAACCTCTCAACCTAGGGCTAGAAATGTAGATAAAAAACTAGGCAAGAACACTAAGGTCAATAACTATAAGCCTAGAAATAGAAATGCTCATGGACTTAATGAAAAATCAAAAACTAAGGACTTAAGGAAAGAAAATCAAGTCTTGAGGTCAAGGCTTGATAAAATGGAAAAGACCCTAAAATGATGGAAAATATCCTAAAAGGGCAAAATGAGCAAAACCTAGGTCTAGGAGTACTACAAAGGTCATCCAATGGTCATAAGGGTTTGGGATACAAACCTAAAACCAAGAAGGATGTAATTTCTTACCATAGGGTTCCATATAGCTATGGAACCAACCCTAGGTCTAGAGGTCAAGTCAAGGATACAAGGGAAGTTATCCCTAGAAGTATCTTTGCAACAACAAATGTGACTAAGACTTCTAAGAAGTCCAAGAAAGTTACAAAGAAGGTCACAAGGGAAGCAATCCCTAGGGTTGACCTAGAAAAAGTGACCAAGGCTTCTAAGAAGCCAAACAAAGTCACTAGGAAGGTATCTAGGGAAGTTATCCCTAGTGAATACCTAGAGCATCCAAGGAGCACCAATAGGTGTTGGGTTCCTAAGAGCATTTTCTCTAATCCATAGATGGGTTAGAGAGTGTCAACTCTAAGAAGAAGGGTAGTTAACCCAACTTTGAAGAAATTGACACTCAAGGAGCATTTTCAAAGTTATTATTAACCTTTGAAAATGAAATAGATTTATCATTTACTCTTCGGAAGAATAAAATGTGCCAAAATTGAAGATATTGATATCATTTAAATTGGCACAAGTTGGGGACAAGCTTAAGAAATACCTAGGTGGGATTTTGGTATTTTCTTATGGTCACTCTTGTGGAAAAATGAAATATGCCAACATTTGAGGAATGTGTTAAATTTTTAATTGGCATAATTAATTCAAGAGATTAAAGAAATGTCAAGTTGGATTTTAGCATTTTCTTGAGGAAATTGGACAATCTAGGGTTTACGTTTTAGGATTAACTATGTGTTTAAGGATACTTAGATAGATAATCTAGGTATATTTTATTTATGCTAAACCTTGCCATGATTGTTTGCCCATTATATGTCATGACATCATGTGTTGTTTTTGCACTCATGCCTTATTATGAAAATACAAAAATATCATGTCATGACATACATACATCATGTAGTTATAGGAGATTTTCTTTTGAAAATTATTTCTTTTTGATGTATGCCATAACATTATCATGCATTATGTTTATTTCCTTAAAATTAAGGACAAATGACATTTATCAACAGGTGGTATCAACAAGTGACATCCTAGGTGGATGTTTAATATCCACAAAATGCCTAGATAGATATGCATGATCCCTAGATTAGGGCAAAACCAAATTTTTACATCTCACAAAGACCTATAAGATGACTTGTATGTATTTTGTGCACAGTAGATACAAGTGAGATGTTAGGATGATGAACAAAACTCAACATGTTGATTTAGTGCATTTCCTTGAGTTTTAAGTTCATCAAAACACATAGTTATGTGTTTTCCCATCATTGGGAAAGCTAATGTACAAGTCATGTGCATTAAGCCCAAGGAACATGGTGGGATATTGGTTTTGAAAATGTTTTTAAAATAATTTTGTAAAACTTTGGTGAAGGCTATCTTTTCATAGTAATCACCATTGAATAGTTAGACACAAACTTGAAGAAAACACTAAAGTTTTTGCAAGTTCTTATGTTTGTGTCAATCTTTGAAAATATGATGTATTTTCATAAAAAAACCTACTTTTCCATGATAAGGTATACCCTAAATAATGTCTACATAAATTTTCATGATTTTTGGAATTTTATAGATTTTTCTAGGGGTTTCTGAAATTCACAGTAAGTGAATTTCAGAACTATCAGGCATTCAATCGATCACCCGATCGATTGAAGGGTCTCAATCGATCGGGCGATCGATTGAGGGCAGGCTTCTCGTGAACAGAAGCCTTCTGGATCGATCCACCAATTGATCCAGCCCTTCTGAATCGATCAGTGGATCGATTCAAGCTGGTTCAATAGATTGGAACACAACTCCAATCGATCGAAGATGCTGATTTTGGCTGGGAAAACTTATTTTCAGTATTTTGAACCTATTTTAGTCTAGGTACCCATTCCAAACCCCTCAAAATATATTTGTATACATAAAAAGGGTATTTTCATGTTGAAAACAAGGATGGATTAGTTGAGGGAGACTAAGTTGAAGTTTAGGTTGAGGTTTGATTCAAATTTTAAACTTTTGAACCTCAAAACTTCTAAATTTGGGTTTCCTAAAGGTTTAGGGATTCCAAGTCATTGTTGGTGCAATGACAGAAGGTACGACCATGTCTTTAGGGGGAGGTACTCTTTAAAGACATGAAAAATATTTTCATGAACCTTGGAGGGTGGTTAACCTTCTTTTAAGAACATGCTCAAGGTTGAGCATTGGATTACAATGGAGAGTGGATATCTTCATTGTTTAAGTTGTAAATGCTCAAGGTTGGGTATTTGACTACATTGGAGGAGAATGTAGAGTTGATAATGAAGGGTATGGGACCTTCATTATTATGTTGATCACAACGAGTGAAGTTGTGAACAACGATGAGCAACTCTTCAGAGGGAGAGTCTCAAAGGGGAGAATTTTCAACAAGTAAATTTGTTGATGTGTGCCAATAGGGGGAGAATGTAGAGTTTAAGTTAGGCTCGCATTATCTAAGAGGGAGTTTGCCTTCTTAGTAGGAAAATATAGGGTTTAACTTACGCCTTCATTACCTAGTGGCATGAAGGAAGTTGAGGCTATGGAATTAGCCTAACTTAAATGAGGTATTGTCAAACATCAAAAAGGGGGAGATTGTTGGTGCAATATCCCTCAGGTCTGGTTGACCAAGCTTGAGTCTTGGTTTGGGTTTCAATGTTTGACAATACAAGACTTCGATGATATGGACAAGTGCAGGTGTAGCTGTTCATTTGGGGAGATTATTTAGTGCAATTCCCCACTGATCAGGGTCTGATCAGGTTGGTTGAAGAAGAGTCAAGTAGGTCAAGGTTAACCATATACTTGACTGAGAAGTCCTAACTGGGATGTTAGGCAGAAGGAAAATCCTGGTGAGTGAAGCCAGGTGAAAGTTCTGGTGAGTGAAGCCAGGTGAAAATCCTAGTGAGTGAAGCTAGGTGAAAGTCCTGGTAGTGAAGTCAGGCAAGATAAAATCCTAGTGAGTGAAGCTAGGTGAAAGTCCTGGTGAGTGAAGCCAGGTAGAAGGGAAGTCCTGGTGAGTGAAGCTAAGCAAAAGGGAAGTCCTGGTGAGTGAAGCCAGGCACGGGGAAATCCAGATGGGTCAAGGTTGACCAGACATCTGGTGAAAGTCCAAGTAGGTCAAAGGGATTGACCGGATACTTGGCAAGAAGGGAAAAGTCCAAGTAGGTCAAGGGAGTGACCGGATACTTGGCACGATGAGGAAAAGTCCAAGTAGGTCAAGGGAGTGACCGGATACTTGGCACGATGAGGAAAAGGCCAAGTGGGTCAAAGGGATTGACCGGGCATTGGGTGAGGGAGTCCTAGCAGGTCAAGGGTGACCGGATGCTAGACATGATGAACCAACAGGTCATGGTTGACCAAATGTTGGTTTAGGAGGCTTTAGACTTGATTTTGGGAGAAAATCATGAGTTGGATCGATCAGCCGATCGATTGGCTCATGCCCAATCGATCGACCGATTGATTGGGTGAGTCTTCACGACAGGCCTCCTCCCAATCGATCAGTGGATCGATTGGGACGAGTGCGCGATCGCACAGAACGCCTCTGGATCGATCCAGAGACCCCAATCGATCAGTGGATCGATTGGAGTGGCGCGATTTGTCACGATAAGCCCTAGATCGATCCACCGATCGATCCAGGCTATTCCAAAGAGCATAGAGGCGCTCTGGATCGATCCATTGATTGATCCAAAGCCTCCCCAATCAATTGGGAGCAATCCAATCGATCGGGATCCGACCGTTAGCGCAGATAAAGGTCGTTGGCATGCGTCTTCTTCGGTAGAACTTCCGAGAGCTCATACGATTCATCTCAGCAACTCCACAGCTTCTCCACAAAGTTCAGATCGCCAGTTATTGAAGGTTCTTGGAGGTTTTCCAAGTCAATAGGCGGATCTACAACTGAAGAAGAAAGCTAGGGTTAGGGTTTTCTTGTAAGCTTATGCTGTATTTTTGTTTCCCTTTCCCTTTCTTCTTGTAGTGTGAACCTGTAGGGCTTCTCCGCCTTCGGTAGTTACCAAAAAGGAGTGTTTATTAGTGGAGGTGTGTGTGTGTGCGTGAATCCTTGGATTAGTCACCTCTTGTGAGCTGGATACCAAGTAAAATCCATTTGTTAGCATTGTTGTAGTTGTTTCTTGTATTTTCGCTGCACATCTTTGAAGAAACAAGCAACGAAGCACACGAGCACGCGACGAGCTATTCACCCCCCCTCTAGCTACATTTCTGGTCCCAACACCCTGTGTCTAAGTGTGCAGGAACTTAGGAGCGCAGGAAGTCAAGCGGAAGACGCAACTAGCGAGAATGACAACATAGGAAGGGAGCTGACGGGCTCAGTGCGTCCGAAGGACGAAAGAGCTACGGAAGAGTACTTCGGTGGACGAGAAGAACATGCACGACGTTCGAGGAATGAAAAGTCGGGACGGAAGTCTGCTCGAGGAGAAGGCCAGAAATTAGATTCAGGTGAACCCTATTTCGGTTGGCCGAAATCATCCAAGCGATCGAAGCTTCGGAAGAAGAAGAAAAAGAGAAGATGGAAGCTATTTATACCATGCAGGTTGAAGGCGCCCTCAACAGCATTGAGGGCGCCCTCAACATTGAAGGCACACTCAATGTCATTGAAGGCGCCTTCGACCCAGTCTACATGACTGTTTTACAGATTTGATAAAGTTTTATTCATACCTTTGCTGGAGGCGCCCTCAACCTCATTGGAGGCGCCCTTAACACTCAAGATAGGATTTTCAGGAGCTATATAAAGACCCTTGGAGCTAGGAAATTATTCATTCAACTCTGTGCTCAATTCCTAGCAACCTCTGTGCTTTCTTAGTGTGTAAAAAGACTTCTCCGCCTACAGTGAAGGAGATTCATAATACGCTTTTTCAACCGTCTTGGATTAACAACCTTCTTGGTTGTAACCAAGTCAACTCACTGAGTCTTTCTGCTTTTCTTTATTTTCTTTTTTATTATTATTGTTGCTATTATTCTTGAGTTGAAAGTTTTGAGGAGGGTATTCTTATTTTACAAGCAATTCACCTCTCCCCTTTTGTCGGCCCAACTGTGCCAACACGAAATTCTTTACAAATATATAAGTACAAGTACTGAACTTAAAAATAAATTATATCGACAATAAATGATTAGGAATTGGTTCATCGATTGTCGGAGCAGCAGATGAGCGTCGTTGAGGCGTAGCGCGCAGTTTAGAAGATCGCTTGTGAAGAATTGTTGTTCTGTAGTGCTGGTCGAGGCTCCTTTTTATAGTTTCTTCAGACCTGATCCAGATCCTTTAATCTCGGGATCAAGTTTGACTCAACCCGGATTGGTTGACCGATCCCCAGGTTCGATCGACCAAACCTGCTGAATCCTCCCGCCCTTCCGTCCAAATGCAGTCTCTCCGGATAACGCCTTCGTTCGATCGACCGATCTCGTCGTTCGGTTGACCGATCAGCTGATGATCTTCACCTCATCTGATACAATCGACCCGGCTCGACTAAGTCTCTGTCTATCCTCAGTTCGGTTGACCGATCCCTCGATCGAACCAGGTCTAATCTCTAGAAATCTGATCATGTTGTACTGGGGTTTAGTCGACTGATCTGGTCGTTCGGTCGACCAATCAAGGCTAAGTCGAACCTTTGGATTGTCCGGTCCTGATTTCAGATTTCCTCTGGAAACTCTAGGTCAAACCGACGCCTACTGTTCCCTCAGTGGGGAACGCGTCCTCACCTACTCCTCTCAGAATAAGTTACCTGTTGCCAGATTGATTCTCTAGACAGACTGGATTTTTGCTCAGCACCTGAAACTTCAGGACTTTCTGCTGAACGCTTGCTCCACGACCCGTTCAGTCTTTCACCTGGTCCGTGACCACCAGGGTTTTCACCTAGAATCCCTGACTCTGGGGTTTTGCCCAAAGCGCTTCTAATTTTTTTTTTTTGTAATAATAAAGTTGACAATTTCTACTCTACTATGCACATTCTTAATTCTCTTCTAAGTGTACTGAACTCAAGTTCAGGTAAGGGTTTTGTAAAATGTCAGCTAGGTTTGACTTGGACTCAACATAATTTAGTACAATGTTACCCTTAGTCACGTCATCCCTTACAAAGTGGTGTTTAACTTCTATATGTTTAGTTCTTGAATGGTGAATTGGAGTTTTAGTTAAGTTTATTGAACTTATGTTGTCAATTAAAATTTTTGTATTTTTGTATTCAAGTTGATAGTCTTTTAAGGTACGCATCATCTATAGCAATTGAGATGTACATGTTAGAGTATATACTAAAAGCCTAGCTTTTGGTATAAATATTTATCTAGAAATAAGAATCACATTGGTCAAATGTCTACATTTGTGATAAATGTAGTTGTTCAATTAATTTATATTGTAGATAACATGGTGTGTGGTGTCACACACAGAGGATCATGTTATCAGTACCTTATAAATTATAAACAGTAGCTCACGACCAAGATGGAAAGGAACAAACCATTTGAAGGTCGTAGTGTAATTAGGTATTAGTTTATCTTAACTATATAATTACACTAGTACACTTAGAGTGTATTGAGTAGGACCATTAGAGGTCGTTTCTTTTATACTGACTTTATAAAGAAACAAAGACCTCAGTTATTATGGAAGTGTGTGCTCTTAATCCTAATATAATAACAAGCACATATATTTGATATTTATTTCTTTAATTTATCAATGGGTGAGATTTAGTTCGATGAATCAATAAGCCTGATAAGTTGGGAAATGATATCACTTATAGTGTGTGTTGTTGATTATAGAAGGAAACTGTGTCCTAGTGATCTAGGTTGAGAATGTCCCCAAGAGGAGCTCATAAGGATTGTCATGTTAAACCCTGCAGGTGGACTTAGTCCGACATGACAATGAAGTTGAGTGGTACTACTCTTGGAGCTAGATATTAATTAAGTGAGTTGTCAGTAACTTACTTAATTAGTGGACATTTGTTATCTTAAACACATGGAGATTAACACACTCATAATAAGAAGGAGCCCAAAATGTAATTTGGGATTGGTGCGGTAGTTCAATAATAGTTCTTTAGTGGAATGAATTATTATTGATGAAATTAAGTTGTGTGTTCGGCGAACACGGATGCTTAATTTCATCGGAGACCAAAACCAATTCCTCCTCTCGGTCCCTATCGTAGCCTCTAGTATATAGAGATTTATACCCACCGATACCACCTTCTTACACATCCAATGGGGGCCAAGCTAGCTTGGAACCCAAGCTAGGGCCGCCAAGACCAAGTGGATGAGTAATGTGGTCGGCCAAAGCATGGGTTCCAAGCTTAGGTGGCGGCCACTAGAATATTAAAAGATTTTTATTAAAATTATTTCTTATGTGGATATCATGGTTTTAAAGAGAGTTTAAAATTAAAATTTCCTTTTATAGCTTTCTACAAAGATTAAGAGAAGAGATTAATCTCTTTCCTTATTTGTAGTTTAAAAGGATGGTTTTAATTTTTGGTAAAAACTTTCCTTATTTGTAAATCATCTACATGTTTAAAAGAGAGTTTAAAATTTGAAATCTTTCCTTATTTGTTGATTAAAGGAGGATTTTAAATTTTAAGAAAACTTTCCTTTTTAACCATGTTCATGATTTAAAAGAAAGTTTAAAAATTAATAATTCTCTTTTATTAGTTTCTAAAAGATTAAGAAAAGATTTGATATCTTTCCTTATTTGTAGATTAAGAGAGATTTTAATTTTTTAGAGATAACTTTCTTTTTATCCACATGTTTAAAAGAAAGATTTTAATTTATTAAATTTCCTTTTTATTAACCACCATGAAGGGAAAAATTATTTGAGAAATTTTTATAAATTTCCGAAAGCAAATTAGGAAGTTTTAATTCTTGTGTGAATTAAAATTTCCTTGATTAAAGGGATTAAGGTGGCCGGCCATTACAAATAGAAAAGAAAAATTATTTTTAATTAAATAAATTTTCCTTTTTAATGGCAAAAGAATTAAAGAAGTTTTTTATTAAATTTTCCTTATTTGCCAAGACCAAGGATTATAAAAGAGGGGGTAGAGGAGGCTTCAAGGTGAATGTCTCTATTTATTTTTCTCCCTCTTTTCTTCTTTGGGTGTGGCCGGCCCTTTCTTTTCTTTCCTCTCCTTTGTGTGGCCGAAACTTTCTCATGGTGGAGTTAGCTTTGGTGGCCGGATCTAAGAAGGAGAAGAAGGAGAGAAAAGAAGTCTCTTTTCTAGCATCCCTTGGAGCATGGTGGTGGTGGCCGAACCTCTTCATCCTAGAAGAAGTTTTGATGGCCGAAACTTGCAAGGAAGAAGAAGGTGCTTGGTGGTTCTCATCTTGGAAGATCGTTGCCCACACAACGTCCGAGGTTAGAAGAGGAATACGGTAGAAGATCAAGAGGTCTTTCTAAAAGGTATAACTAGTAATTTTTCTTTCCGCATCATACTAATTATTTTTGGAAATAATACTAAATACAAGAGGCATACGATTCTAGAGTTTCGAATTTGTTTTCGATATAGTGTTCTTTTGTTTTTCTTTTCCTTGTGATTTGATTGTTCTTTTCGGTTAACTTAAAGTTATTTTAGGAAATTAAATATTAGCTTTCTATAAAAGGTTTTGTCTAGTCGGTGGTGGTTGCTCCCATATCCAAGAAGGCCATGTGCCTCGCCACGTCAGTACTGGGAACCGATTATGGAAATTAATATTTAATGGAATTAATAACTTAAGGTGATTTGGGTCGAACGTGTTAAGTTCCGCAGGAGACCCAAGTCAAAACCTAAAAGAACGAATAGATTAAGTTTTGGATCAAACGTGTTAAGTTCCGCAGGCGATCCAAAATTTAATTTAAAAGAACACATGGTAGCTAGGAAAAGGTTCAGACCTTTGTACAAAATTTTTGTACAGTGGAACCTCTAGGCTTTCCGAGTAGCAACCAACAGTATATTCTCCCATGGCTATGTATTCTGCTTCAGTAGTGGATAGAGCAACACACTGTTGCTTTCTACTGGACCAGCTAACTAGGCACTGTCGTAAAAATTGACAAGTTCCACTTGTACTTTTTCTATTTAATTTACACCCAGCATAGTCTGAGTCAGAGTATCCAACTAAGTTAAATGTGGTAGTCCTAGGGTACCAAAGGCCTACACTTAGGGTCCCCTTTATGTACCTTAGTATTCTTTTTACATTTGTTAAATGTGACACTTTTGCACAAGATTGGTATCTAGCATACAAACCTACTACAAATAAGATATCAAGTCGACTTGTAGTTAGGTATAGTAGACTTTGTTGATCCGCGTTGTGCCGGCTAGAATGGGGGTTTAATAGCCCTGCGAAAATAAAAAGAACAACCCTTCTCGAACTTTCAAATAAATACTTGCATAAATAAATTAACTAAACAGAAAGTAAAAGAAGAGGCAAAAGGTTTTTACTTGGTTACAACCGGGGAGTTTGTTAATCCAAGGAAAGTATCGCACTAGTATTTCCTTCAGACGGAGAAGCCTCTTACAGCAGTGAAAGCGCAAAAAACAGAAGCTAAACTAACAAGGAAGTGCACAAGTGTTGAAATACATAATTCTTGAGTTGATGGAAAGCTTCTGGACCAAGACTTTATTTATAGCCTTGGTCGGGGCGCCTGTAAGGGGTCCAGGTGCCTGGGAGGGGATAAACTTTTATCCCCTTTGCAACGGAGCGTTTGACGCGATCCTGGTCAAAATCCAACTCTAGGCGCCTGGAATAGCTCCGGGCGCCCGGACTGGTCCGGGAGCCCGGAATGGTTTCGGGCACCCGAACCAGTAAAGTTAACAAGGTTGACTTTTGGTTCGGGTCCTCTGCTCCGGTGTTGCTCGCCTCGGTCTGGGTCTTCCGCTCCGGCTCCGCTCGCTTGGGTGATTTCAACCAATCGAAATAAGGCTCACCCGAACCCAATTTCGGCCTTCTCGAGTAACCTTCTACTCTGGCTTCTCATCCCTCGGAAACGCCGCGCGCCTCCTTCTCATCCGCCCGCGTATTCTTCCGCAGCACCTCGTCCCTTGGACGCACCGAGCTTGTCGACTCTTTCCTGTGTCGTCCTTCTCACTAGCTGCGTCTTTTGCTCGACTCCATGTGCTCCTAAGCTCCTGCACACTTAGACACAAGGTTAAAAACATGACAGAACCTAACTTAACTTGTTGATCATATCAAAATAACCTTGGAGTTCCAACAATCTCCCTCTTTTTTATATGAGCAACCTAAGTTAAGCTAGGGCAAATAAACATAAAAATGAAATAACTAATATTGCAATAACATGCAAAAAGATAAAAAAATTGTCGTCAACCTCCCCCTAGACTTATACTTTTCTTTCTCCCCCTTTGATCACATAAAAATGGGGTTCCAAGAAAAAGTTTAAGGGTTAAAACTTAGAAAGTTTTGAAAATTATTTCAAAGATTTTCAGAAAATATTTCTAAGTGAAAAAAGATCTCAAAGAAAATTTCTAAGTTGAAAACAAAATCTAAGTTAGACAATTTTGCATGAAAAAATATTTTTGAAAAATTTCTAAGTTTTTACAATCAAAATTATTTTTGAGAATTTTCTAAGCAGAAAACTTAAGCAAGAAAGTTTTTCTAAGCAATTTTTTTTTAAAAAAAAATATTTGAAAACTTTCTAAAGCATTATTTAATTTTAACTTTAATGTTTTATCATAAAGTTAATTAAACATTTCATTTCAATATTTTGACTTCCAGACAGTGGCGAGGCACTAGGCTTTCTTGGTTATTGGAGCAACAACCACTTTATTAGACAAAGCCTCATAAAGAAATTAAGTGTTTAATTTTCTTGCTAAAAGCACTAAATTTAATTAATAGTTTAAGTTAAACAAGACTTTGGAACCCAATATAGGTTCCAACCTACTAGATAAACTAAAAATTTCTTAGGGACATACCTTTTTAAAAATTTTCTGATTTGTCCCTGGTGATATCTAAAATATTAATTTAAATTATTGTATTTTCTAAAATTTGTATTTGATGAACAAGTTTGATTTTTCAGGTTATTTACTTGTATTTTCAAATTTTCATTTTCTAAGATTTAGCTAGAATTACTTTTAAGTTTTTATTTTCTTTTTCTAATTTACAGCAATCTCTTCTTACGGGTTGGTGCACCCCATTTGTCATAAGGAAAAAGGATGCCATCTTCAGTGGGAAATGTGAACCATGTTAGGATAATTATCCATATTTCCACTTGCGTCTTGAGATGATACTCCATTTGTCCCTTTCAATATCCAAAATCTTCACCAGAGAAAAGTGGCGGGTGAGCTGTGTTGTAATCTTCTTGGTGGGCCATTAAAAACGAATCTCGCACACAAAAAAAATAATAACAAATGTTTCAAAACTTGGTCTTGGATTAGTAGTGCGAGAAAAAAATAGCAATTCACTAATTTTAAAAAAATATTAATAAAATATTAATTAAAAAAAATATTATTACAGATTTTGGTAACTTCGATATTTTGTTAATATTAACTAATGGTGAAAAGATGAGAATGACTTTTTCAAAATAATTTTGGAGGGAAAAAATGAAAGGCGTAAGAATCTATTTTAAGAAAAAAACGGTATATAGTTTTTTTTTTCAAAGAAGAACCCCCTCTCCTCGATTGGTGATTTCACCAATTCATAGCGTACTAGAGGGGGGGTGAATAACACTTGTAGCTAATTCATTCGTTTATCGTAAAACTCAAAGTAACACACAATATAATAAAGAACAAATAAGACAAAGCTAATACCTTTAGCTTTACTTGGTTCAGAGCCTGTGATGACTCCTACTCTAAGGCCCGCGATCGTTGATCACTTACATTGGGCAATCACTATAGATCCGAAATTCTTTACAAATATATAAGTACAAGTACTGAACTTGAAAATAGATTATACCGACAATAAATGATTAAGAATTGGTTCGTCGATTATCGGAGTAGTAGCTGAGCGTCATTGAGGTGTAGCATGCAGCTTGGAAGATCGCTTGTGAAGAATTTGTTGGACCTCGTGGTTGTTTTTGTTGGTGCAGGAAGCATCCGATGATTGAACCTATGTTTTGATTATGTCAAAGGGTTTAAGTTAAGTTGTTTTGTTATATAATGTGCTTGAATAAGCTTTGCTGGAAAGTCCTAAGTGTTCTTTGGAAAAAGCCCTAACTGCGGTTAGGTAGGTGAAAATCCTAGGGGGTGGTAACCTTAGGTCCTAGGGGGTGGTAACCCTAGGTGGTGGAAAATCCTAAGGGGGGGTAACCTTAGGTCTTAGAGGGTGATAACCCTAAGTGGAGGAAAACCCTAAGGGGCGACAACCATAGGTTATAGGGAGTGGTAACCCTAGGTGGTGAAAAACCCTAGGGGGTGGTAACCCTAGGTCCTAGGGGGTGTTAATCAGGTATGGAGGACCGGATTGACATCAGGTATGCTCTCCTAAGTGGAGTACGTGAGGACGCGTTCCCCCGTGGAGGGAATAGTAGGCGTCGATTTAACCTAGGGTTTTCGGTCAGAAATCCAAAGTCAGAACTAGACAGTTCGGAGACTGTCAAAATATTTTTGTTATTGTGTTTATTATGTGCTAACTTTGTCTTGCAGGATATGTTGATATTTTGTGGACTAACATGTTTTGCAGGGATTAAAAGGCAAAGTGTGCCTCAGATGAACAGTACCCGAGGCACCCTCATGGAGCTTAGAGGCACCTCAGGTGCAGAGGAGGAGAAGTGTGTGCAGCAAGGCTGGAGGTGCCCTCACGGAGGCTTGAGGTGCCTTGGACAACCTTGAAGGCGCCCTCAAGGAGTATGGAGGCGCCTTCAAGAGGATCAGCGAGAACTTCTTCAAAGCTCATCCGCACAGCGAATTTAGCGCGGATGAGTGCACCCTCAAGGGGATTGAGGGCGCCCTTAGCAGGCTATATAAGAGGGTCTCGACCAACACTTGCATTCAATGACTTCCAAATGATCCTTCTTCCGTGTGTTGCGAATGAGACGATCCAAAATAGCTGTAGTAACACCCCGACGACCAGGAGCTTCAAATTAGTATATCTATTGTCGGTATAACTTATTTATTGCATTACTTGTACTTCATAGTTGTATATTTGCGAACTTATAGTGATTGCCCAAAGTAAACGCTCAACGAGCGTGGATCTTGGAGTAGGAGTTGCCCAATGCTCCGAACCAAGTAAAAATACTTGGGTCTTCTTGTGTGTGTTTTATTTGTTATTCCGCTACGTTACTCGAACATTTTCAAATTTGGTAAGTGAAAGCCATAAGCGTTATTCAACCCCCCTCTAGCGCTTTTCGATCCAATAGTTTTGATGTGATCAACCAAGTTAGGTTAGGTCATGTTTGATTTTGATCCCTGTGTCTAAGTGTGCAAAAGCTTTGGAGCGCAAGAAGTCGAGCGGAAGACGGAACTAGCAAGAAGGACGGTACGGGAAGGAAACTGACGGGCTCAGTGCGTCCGAAGAACGAAAGAGCTGCGAAAGAGTACACCAATGGACAAGAAAAACGTGCACAGCATTCGAGGGATGAGAAGCCGGGGCGGAAGCCTGCTTGAGGAGAAGGCCGAAAATTGAGTTCGGGTGAGCCCTATTTCGGTTGGCCGTAATCACCCAAGCTATCGGGACTTTGGAAGCTAAAGTGAAGACGAAGAAGTGCTGGAAAAGCAGCTAGAGGTGCCCTTAACAACTGTTGAGGCACCTCCGCCCTCACTAGAGTGAGGGCACCCTCAACAGCATTGAGGGCGCCCTCAACTGGGTCAATATGGTCGTTTACGCTCGGATAAAGTTTTATCCGCTTATCCACTTGGAGGCGCCCTCAACCCCTTTGGAGGTGCCCTCAAGCCTTGAGATAGGATTTCCAGGAGCTATATAAAGGCACCTGGAGCTAGGAAATTATTCAATCAACTATGTATTTAATTTCTAACAACATCTGAGCTTTCTTAGTGTGTAAAAAGGCTTCTCCGCCTACAGTGAAGGAGATGTTTCTAGTAGAGTTGTTCAACCACCTAGGTTGTAACCAAGTCAAATCCCTGAGTCTTCTTTCTTTCCTTTCTGTTAGTTTGTTTTTATTTTATTGTTGCTATTTTAGAGTTGAAAGCACGAGGAGAGTAGTTCTTATTTTGTAGGCAATTCACCCCTTCCCTCTTGCCGGCCCCGCTGCATCAACAAGTGGTATCAGAGTCAGACCGCCTCATAAGGACTGACCGCCGATTGAAGCATTAAGATCAAGACGATGGCCGGCAAAAGCATTCATCCCCCAAAATTCAACGGAGACTTCGCAACATGGAAACGCCGAATGGAGGTATTCTTCAAAATAGAATTTGATATTCTTCTAATTATGAAATATAGTTTTGTAGCCCCTAAAGATAAGGAAGAATATAACTGGATGAAAAAGGAGCAAGCTAATTTCGTGCCTAATGGAAAGACAGAGTTCCATCTGCTCAGCGTCCTACCACCCCAAGAAGTAAGTCAGATCGGAAGCTACGACTTCGCCAAAGTCCTCTGGGAAAAATTCCTGGAGCTCCACGAAAGCACCTCAGAAGCGAAGTTAGCGAGGCGCGACATCCTCCGGACTCAGCTGACAAATCTCCGGATGAGCAACGGTGAAAAGGTAGTGCAACTCCAAGCAAGAACTAAGGAGCTGATAACTCAACTAAGCAATCTTGGAGAAACGGTAACAAACCGAGACTTGATACGGTATGCGCTTGACGCATTCCCAAGAACTCCATAATGGGTGTCCTTAGTATATGCATACTACATCTCTAAGGACTTTGAGGTAAGTAGGCTAGAAAATTTATTTTCTACATTTGAACTTCACGAGTCTCGAATTGCAGAGCTTAAACAAATAGAGAAGTCAAATCTCAATGTTGCCCTACAAGCCGAGATGGACGATCTCGACTCCGAGGCATCGATCGATGAAAATGAAGCGGCGCTATTGGTAAGAAAATTAAATAAGTTTATTAAAACTAATAAATTTAGATCGCAGTCGAGAAAGCATCAACATAACAGAAGGACAGTTCGATGCTACAACTGCAACGAGGAAGGGCACATCAAGGATGACTGCCCAAAGTAGAAGAAAAGGGACAAGGAGAAGTCCCAAAGACCGACGTCTACTAAACGTAAGAGTCTGAAGGCTACATACGATGAATCATCATCCTCTAAATCTGAAGTCGAAGCCTTCTCAGGATTAGCACTGATGGCCAACCATCAAATAGAAGAAGATGAGACCAGCTCAGAAATGAGCATAGATGAAGGGGGAGGATCATCAGAAGAAGAAAGCTGCGATGAAGGAGGAGCATCAGAAATTGAGATAAGTAAGGTACATGCTTTAACTCCCAAGTAGTCCTTTCAGTTCATTAAAGTGCTTACTAAAGATTTAGTTAAATTAGAAAAGGAAATGATGAGTTAAAGTAAAACTTAACAAAAGCATGCCCTCTAGAAATGTACGATAATCTAAAATTAGAAAATGAAAAATTGAAAATTGAAATTGAAAAATGATCATGCATGCTTAAATAAGTTTCAAAAATCAAAACTTAGAATTTATGTTAAATTAAATTGGTATATTAGATATCACCAAGGACAACTTAGAAAAGTTCCCATAAATTATGTACCCACTAAATTTTTTATTAACTCAGTAGGAAGGAACCTATACTGGGTTCCAA
This sequence comes from Zingiber officinale, assembly GCF_018446385.1. Lineage (NCBI taxonomy): Eukaryota > Viridiplantae > Streptophyta > Magnoliopsida > Zingiberales > Zingiberaceae > Zingiber > Zingiber officinale. Next base: position 141,720,647 of record NC_055994.1, read on the forward strand.
AATCTTTACTAGATTAAATTTTTGTAAGTTAGCGCTTTCAGCAAGAAAAATTAAACAGTTAATTTCTTTATGAGGCTTTGTCTAAGAAAGTGGTTATTGCTCCAATAACCAAGAAGGCCTAGTACCTCGCCACAGTCTGGAAGCCAAAATATTGAAATAAAATGTTTAATTAACTTACTGATAAAGCATGAAAATAAGAATTAAACAATGCTTTAACAAGTTTTTTTTAACATTTGTTGGAAATTTCTCAAAAAATACTTTGTTTAAATTGCCTAAAAGTTAGAGTTCTTTGTTAACTTAGAATTTATTTTGAAAAATTCCTATCCCGATTTTTGCTGTGATCAAAGGGGGAGAGATAGAAACAAGTTTAGGGGGGTTAATATTTTAAAAAATTGGTACTTAATTTTTTTTTATTAAAAATTTTTAGGAACAAGAAAATATTTTTCTGTTTATTTAGTGTTGCAAATTATATTATTGCAATCCTTATGCTTAAAATGTTAGTTTAGTAATTTCTTTAAATTACTAATTGTGTCCTTTTTTATCCTAACTTGAACTTGGGTTAATGCATATAAAAAAGGGGGAGATTGTTGAACCTTGTGGTTGTTTTGATGTGATCAACCAAGTTAGGTTAGGTCCTGTTTGGTTTTGATCCTTGTGTCTAAGTGTATAGGAGCTTAGGAGCACAGGAAGTCGAGCGGAAGACGTAGCTAGCGAGAAGGACGACACAGAAAGGGAGCCGACAGGCTCTGTGCATTCTGTTGGTGCAATGGGACCTGCAAGAGGGGGGTGAATTACCTGTCACTCAAAAAGTATACCCTCCTCAAAGAACTTTAACTCAAAATGAAAACAACAAGAGTATTATAAATTAAATGACAGAAACAAAAAAGAGAGACGACCCAACTATTTGACTTGGTTACAACCGAGACGGTTGTTAATCCAAGGCGGTTGGAAAGCGCACTAGAAACGTCTCCTTCTTTGAAGGCAGAGAAGCATTTTACACTTTGAGAGCACAGAAGTTGCTAAGAATGAAAGTATAGAGTTGTTGTGTCGAATAGCTGTTCGAGACCCCTTTATATAGGGGTTCCAGAACTTATCAGATCACCTGATCTTCGGGATCAGGTTTTGACTCGAAAGGGATCGGTCGACCGATCCCCAGGTTCGGTCAACCGAACCTGATGAACTCTCCCAACTTTCCATCTGGATGCAGGCTCTGTGGATTGAGCTTAGGTTCGGTCGACCGATCCTTGCGTTCGGTCGACCGATCAGCCAACAATCTCCCTGAGCTGGCCTGATCAGCACGCTCGACTAGGTCTTCTGGTTTATCTTCGGTTTGGTCGACCGATCAGAGGGTTCGGTCGATCGATTAACCAATGACTGGATGCTGATGTGGCTGCAACGGCTGGCTTCTGAAGATAGGGGTTCGGTCGACCGATCATGGCGTTTGGTCGACCGAACACTTGTCAAGTCAACTCCCGGTTGACTTGCTCTGGTTCGGTTTGCTTGGGTGATTTCGGCCAACCGGAATAGGGCTCACCCGAACCCAATTCCCGGCCTTCTCCTCGAGCAGTCTTCCATATCGGCTTTACGTCCCTCGAATGTCGCGCACGTTCTTCTCGTCCACCGGTGTACTCTTTCGCAGCTCTCTCGTCCTTCGGGCGCACCGAGCCCGTCGGCTCCCTTCCCGTGTCATCCTTTTCGCTAGCTGCGTCTTCCGCTCAACTTCTTGCGCTCCTAAGCTCCTGCACACTTAGACACAGGGATCAGACAAACAGGACTAACCTAAACTTGGTTGATCACATCAAAACAACCACAGGGTCCAACACGTTCTAAGGACAAAAGAGTTGCGTAAGAGTACACCGGCGGATGAAAAGAATGTGGACGACGTTTGAGGGACAAGAAGCCGAGGCGGAATCTTGCTCGAGGAGATGGCCGGAAATTGGGTTCGGGTAAGCCCTATTTCGGTTGACCGCAATTACCCAAGCTATCAGGACTTCAGAAGCTAAAGTGAAGACGAAGAAGTGCTGGAAAAGCAGCTGGAGGCGCCCTCAACAACTGTTGAGGCACCTCCGCCCTCACCAGACTGAGGGCGCCCTCAACTGGGTCAACTTGGCCGTTTACGCGCGGATAAAGTTTTATCCGCTTATCCACTTGGAGGCGCCCTCAAGACTTGAGATAGGATTTCTAGGAGCTATATAAAGGCGCTTGGAGCTAGGAAATTATTCAATCAACTCTGTATTTAATTTCTAGCAACATCTGAGCTTTCTTAGTGTGTAAAAAGGCTTCTCCGCCTACAATGAAGGAGATGTTTCTAGTAGAGTTGTTCAACCGCCTTGGATTAACAACCACCTAGGTTGTAACCAAGTCAAATCCCTGAGTCTTCTTTCTTTCCTTTCTGTTAGTTTGTTTTTATTTTATTGTTGCTATTTTAGAGTTGAAAGCACGAGGAGGGTAGTTCTTATTTTGTAGGCAATTCACCCCTTCCCTCTTGCCGACCCCGCTGCATCAACAGAATTGTTATTCTGTAGTGCTGGTCGAAGCTCCTTTTTATAGCTTCTTTAGACCTGATCCAGATCCTCTGATCTCAGGATCAAGTTTGACTCAACCCAGATCAGTTGGTCGATCCCTAGGTTCGGTCAACCGAACTTGCTGAATCCTCCCGACCTTCCATCCAGATGCAGTCTCTCCGGATAGCACCTTCGTTCGATTAACCGATCAGCTGATGATCTTCGCCTCATCTGATCCAATCAATCCAGCTCGACTGAGTCTCTGTCTATCCTTGGTTCGGTCGACCGATCCTGAGGTTCGATTGACCGATCCCTCGATCGAACCTGATCTGATCTCTGGAAATCTGATCCTGCTATACTGGGGTTCAGTCAACTAATCTAGCCGTTCAGTCGATCGATCAAGGCTAAGTCCGACCTTGCAAAACTTGTTAGTTTTCTGCAAAACAGAGTTAGACAAATAACAATTAATCTGACTATTTTATTAAAAATCTTTCCCCTTAACTAACTAACTTTGGTGAAGCCTAAAATGAATTTACGTTAACATCCTTTTTTTATTCACACTAAAAATAATTCCAAAGTTTATTAGTAATTCTACAAGCGAAACAATTAGTGATATAGAGTTTGAGACTCGGCTATGCATATTATTATGAATTTTTCTCATCATTAATTTTCTCTGGTTGTTTTATATAAAAAAATATAGTTCTCTTTAGTCCCACATCTTAGAATTAACAACACTATAATCAAAGAAACTTCTATAAATATTTTAGGCCGTCAATGTTAAAAAATATACTTTTCTTAGTTTTTTTTACTAAGATAAGTATAATATTAAATTAAATTAATTTTTTCATAGGGAAGTCGTAAGGGTGACACTCGATTCGGATTTTCAAAGATCTAAATAATTCAGATCTAAATAAGTTAGGTACTTTACCCTAATGACTCTACTAATGATTCTACTTTAGTATTTTAATGCTAAAATGCTTTAATTAATATAATTTCATTATAAAGGGTCAATGTAATTTTAATGTATTATATTACACATGCGACGCGTGTGCACGATCACTAATATGTAAATAAATAACTTGACAGCCTTCGGACTGTCCGGTTCTGACTTCGGATTTCTTCCGAAAACCCTAGGTCAAACCGACGCATACTGTTCCTTCAGTGGGGAATACACCCTCACCTACTCCTCTCAGGAGAAGTTACTTGTCATATTAGTCTTCCAGACAACTGGACTTTTGCTTAGCGTCTGAGACTTTAGGGCTTTCTGCTGAACGCACCCTCCACGACCCGTTGAGTCTTTCACTTGGTGCACGACCTCTAGGGTTTTCACCTAGAGTCCCCAACTCTAGGGTTTTGCCCAAAGTGTTCGACTCGGTAAGACTTTCCGCCTAGAGTTACCACCCGTAGGACCTAGGGTAATTAGCCCTAGGATTTTCCACCTGCCTAATCACAACTAGGACTTTTGCCTAAAAATACTTAGGGCTTTCCTGTAAGCTCATTCAAACTTGTTAGATCACATGTAACCTTAACTTTGAACCCTTTACCATTATCAAAACCCAGATTCGATCGTCTGATGTTTCTTGCACCAACAATTAATTTGATTTATTAATATATATTTTATATTAAAACCTAATGTCTCAAGTTTCTCTTTCCTATACACATAGCGCCACCATCCAAATCGACTTTGACTTCGACCTGCTCACAAGTAGCCGACGGAAGCATCATCGACCGCCTCAAACAATTTTTCTATTTATTTTCCTCCTTTCCGACGCATCACAAGCTTCACCTGATGACGCTTCTCATTGTTTCCCATCACGAGCAACCAGAGAAAATTCTCTGCTTGTAGCCTGCCGCCATAAGCCGCCGCTGAAGAAAAGGCTGCAAGCGGCTGTCGTTCCATTCCTACCATTTCGATCCATTATTTTGCTGTTATAACGTCGGAGAATGACGTTTCAGAGGACTCTCAGTTTCACATGAAATGCATGCTGAGAGATTGATGCAGGCTGCCAAGAGGTTAAATAAGGACAGGGCCTTTTAGATTAAAGAAATAATCAAAATCGAGGAGTGAGAAGAGAAATGACTTATTTATAAAAAATTAAGGCGATCTGAAGTTGATAGAAATCTCAAGGGTGTGGAGAATATTTTTTTTTCTATTTTATTTTTAAAGTTGTACCAAGTGTTTTTGGTTAACATTTATATTCAAAGAATTCTAAAAGAATTCATGAAAATCTATTGAAACTTTGGATACTAAAAGATTTTCATAGAGTTTTAAAAAGTCAAATTTGAATACCACTTTTTAAAACTCTATAAAAATCTAGTTTGAATACCATTAGATTTCTATAAAATTTATAAAAGTCTAGATTTTTAAAATCCATAAAAGTCATTCAAAGTAATTAAACATTTAACATTGAATGCACTATCCTAAGTGTATTTAATTTATATTTTTATAAACTCCATAGAAATTTAGTGGTATCTAAATTAGACTTTTATAAAGTTTTAAAAAATCATATGGTATTTAAACTTGACTTTTTAAAACTCTATACAAAAAAATTATCCAAACTTTTATGAATTTTCATGGATTCTTTTAAAATTCTTTAGGCATAAACTTTAAACCCTTGATAAACTTTAAAAAAAATACAAAAAGTCATCTATTTATCCTTAAGGTTTCTATGGACTTTTAACCTAATACATCTCTCTCTTTGTCGTCCCTCTTTTTTTCCTTCTTCCATGGTTTTACATTTTCTTTGCTCCTAGATCGACCTCCTCCGCTGTTGAATCCGAGCTCCATCTGCTAAACAAGCGCTCTTTGTCGTTTCCTCAGCTCTTCTGCGATCTCTCTCGCAGGCAGGTGAACATCTATTGGGATTACATCATTTAACTTTATTATTTTGGTTCGTCTAAAATAAATCATGGTGCTTTGTATTTTTTTGAATATGTTGCATTATTATTGTGTGATCGTCGATTTGTATGCGTATTTTCTTTATGGGCGTATTTTATTTGTATGTGTGATGGTAAAAAATTAATCTTTTAATTGGATGGATTTTTGGTGTGCGATATTGAATACCAAGTTTTTCTTCGCGTCATGTAGTGTGTTATCTTGGTAACATTTATGAGAAGGTGCCGCAGAGGGCACAGTAACTGTGGCTTGTCTATAGCTTGTTGGAGAAGGGGAAATTGTAGAAAGAAAAAATAATCATAAGGAAATTATACTTTTATTTTTTCTTCTTCTAAAATTTTAAAATATTTTTTAAATTTAAAAAAACATGAGAATAATATCCATATTTAACGGAAGAATTAGATAATAATTTATAAAATATTATTAAATTATGAAATTCATAAATTTTTTCATATCCGTAAATTTTTTTTTCATAACTCTATATAATTATTTAAAAGACAATAAAAATTAATAGGATACAATCCGAAATAGTATATTATTTATATATCTCACTATTTTATTAAAAATCTCTCCCCTTTACTAACACACTACAAATCATTCTAAAATTTATTAGTAATTCCATAAGTGAAACAATCAATGATCTAGAGTTCGAAACTCAGCTGCGACGTATTATTATGAATTTTTATCATCATTAATTTTCTCTGATTGTTCTATATAAAAATATATAGTTCTCTTTAGTCACACATCTTAAAATTGACAACACTATAATAAAAAAAGTTTCTATAAATATTTTAGGCCGACAATGTTAAAAAAATATACTTTTCTTAATTTCTTTTACTAAGATAAATATAATATTAAATTAAATTATTTTTTTCATAGAGAAGTCCATTACAGCAGTTTGTGCATCATATTACACACGCGATACGTGTGCACGATCACTAGTATATAAAAAAAGCGACATATCATCCGCCGCTGAAAACAAAATAAAATAATAAAAAATAAATATTTTCAATACATGGAGCGGCTCTTGATGTTTGCCCAATCCTCGTATATTCTCTACCTCGCCGGAGCTCTTACAGACAGTGCGGCGGAGCGGATACCAGTAAGCTATTAGCGTTCTTCCTCTTCCTTTTCTTAAAACCTACCTCTCTTCTTCCCTTCCCGTCCTTCCGATCCTCACGACAACTACTACTCGTTAACACCGCAACTCCCTGCCGCCGCCACCGACTTACCGCCCTCCTTGTCCTCTTCTCTTCCTTTCTTGCTTACCTCCGTCCTATTCTTGGACTATGCTACAGTCTACACCTAAAACCTCTCCCTCCTCCCTCTATACCACAAACAATGGCAATTGACTTCATCAATTCCTCCCACCGTCACCATTTGCCTCACAAACTGGTTGTTGAACTTATTCAGTAGGGTTTGGCTCGGACCGTACTGGTATGGCAACCTAACAAGTGATTACACTCTCCCGACACAATCAAAATGTACTTTTTGTCTGACTTGTCCTATAGTTTGTGCTCTGCTCGAATGATTTTTTTTTAAAAATGATTCCTAATGTGCTTTAAAGCTTTATTCATTGTCACTTAAAGGAGTAGATATTTGCTGGCTATTCTTCCTTCTCTTCTTCCCTTCCCTTCCTTCCTTACGATCCTCACGACACCTACTCGTTAACACCGCAACTCCCTGCCGCCGCCGCCGGCTTACCGCCCTCCTTGTCCTCTTCTCTTCCCTTCTTGCCTACCTCCGTCCGATTCTTGGACTATGCTACAGTTTACACCTAAAACCTCTCCCTCCTCCCTCTATACCACAAACAATGGCAATTGACTCCATCAATTCCTCCCACCGTCGCCATTTGCCTCACAAACTGGTTGTTGAACTTATTCATTAGGGTTTGGCTAACAAGTGATTACACTCTCTCCCATCTTTTAGTTTAGGACACAATCAAAATGTCCTTTTCGTCTGACTTTTCCTATAGTTTGTGTTGTGCTCTGCTCGAATGATTTTTTAAAATGATTCCTAGTGTGCTTTAAAGCTTATTCATTGTCATTTAAAGGAGTAGATATTTGCTGGCTATTCTCCCTTGGTTTTTTATAAGGAAAATTGAAGGATGTGTCAAGACTAGGGTTATTTAACCCTTAAGTTTTCTTTGGCTATGATTTGTGCAGAGTCCTCAAGGAATTTGCGTGTGAATTTTCTCTTGGGTGATGAGCTCTGCAATAAATAACCTTCGTGCGGCATTCTTTTCTCATAGCATCCTTACTTGCACCTATGAAAAAAAATCCTTTATCATACGGAATAGATTTTCTCATCAATTTAAGAGGTTTCATTCTTCTATGGGAAAACATCTTGCTCATTCCAACACAAATGTTAATGGAGAAGGTCTTCCACAGTTGTTCAGGTATGTAGTGTGGTTCCAAAAAAGGAAAAAGAAAGAAGATATTTCTTGAATTTTATTTTAGATGCTTTGCGATATCTGAGTTCATAACCATCCTTGGTTGTAGTGTTGCACCCATGATGGACTGGACAGACAATCATTATAGGACACTTGCTCGTTTGATATCAATACATGCATGGCTCTACACAGAAATGGTTGTTGCAGAAACAATTGTTCATCAAAAGGATAACTTGGTAAAAAAATGGAATTTATTTACTTATTTAAATTTGACAAAATCATTAGAGATATATTTTGATATTTATATTTCTGTTCTTCACGCAAAATAATATTTTTTTAGAGTTTCTTCCTAATAGAATCATAAAGAGCTGGACAAGCATAGGATTCATAGAAGATGCCCATTTCTCTGACTATTTAATACGCATTCCAATTTAAATGTTGGTCTTAATTCATCTTGGTTTAAGAGTCAAATTTTTTTATATTCCCTCAAACACCACATATTTTCTTCTTGAGCTAGCACCATTCAACAATTCTATTGGTCTTAAATTATTCATCTGCAATTGTTTCAGGATAGGTTCTTGGCATTTTCTCCCATACAACACCCAATCGTTCTACAAATTGGTGGGAGCAATTTGAAGAACTTAGCAAAGGCAACTGAGCTTGCAAATGCTTACTCATATGATGAAATTAATCTCAAGTTCGTATCATCTTCTCTTTAGTTAAATTGTTTTCTTTTTTGACGGTCTTCTCACCTCCACCCATTTATTATTGTTGAAATTCTCTTAGTTGTGGATGCCCTAGTGGAAAAGTTGCGGGCCATGGTTGCTTTGGTGCACGACTGATGTATGATCCTAAGGTTTGATAATCTATTCCTAAGGAAACTATAATAATTTGATATTTTTTGTGTGGCACTGAGCAGTTCTAGTTTGCATTATATTCAGAGTTTTTTTCTCTTTCTAATTCTGTTTGTCTTTTTAAGTTATGCAGTTTGTGGGAGATGCTATGTCAGCCATTGCTTCCAATTGTGATGTTCCTGTCAGTGTCAAATGCAGAATTGGAGTTGATGATCGTGATTCATACAATGAGCTTTGTAAGACATTTATTGATTTCCATTTTCTTTGAAAATATGTTATCTCAAAACTTAATCAAGTCAAAATGCTTAAATTTTGATATTCATATCTTTTTATAGTTATGCCTTACATTTAGCAATACGGGAACTTGTTTTTTTTGTCATCATGGATAGTTGTATGCATGCCAATGTCAAACATTTTCCATTTGGACATCGGTGTATGGTTGTCTGCAATTGAATCTACACATTGTATCATTTTAAGATTCTTTAGCTATAGATGTTCTTTTTGTATTAAAAGAATACAGAGACGAGGATGTTAAAGTGGATATGCGGACATACAAGAAAAAACATAATAAGAAATAAAAATATTAGAGAGAAATCAAAGTTGTAACTATTGAAAGAAAACTCTAGGAGACATATTTAAGATGATATGTATATATATTTAAACAACTAATGCTCTAGTTAGGTGATGTGAAACTTTGAAAAATGTGCACATTAAACGTGGAAGAGGAAGACAAAAAGGTACTTGGTTAGCAATAATATAATAAGATAAAATTTATTTAATATAAATGATGATATAATAGAGGATAAGACCTAATAACGTAAAAGGATCTATATAGCTGACCCCCACCTAGTGGGGTAAGACTTTGTTGTTGTTGTAGAGAAAGACCAATATCTTCTCATGGAATCATTTCCAAATATTCCCTACAACATACGTTTAACTATATCCATCTTTCAATGTTATAATCCCCCAAGTTCCCATAAGCTCTAAGGATAAAACATATTCATAAGGATTTCATTGGTATGTAATATTACAAAAAATGTCACAAAAGTGATGCTAGATAGCTTCATGCATCAAAGAGTAATCTCATGACAAGAGGAGAGTGCAACAAGTGACTGAAGGGTTAAATTTGTCATGTCCAACATGATTGCCAAAAACAGGATTGTAGTTGTTGCTGATAGCATCTCTCAAGTTGGGCCAGTATTGACAAGGGCCAATGTAATCCTTCTTGAGATATTTGGCATATCGTTTACATTGTTTAAGAAGTTGGATAACATAAATATTTGAAGAAACAGTTAAAAGTATAGTTATATTAAGTTATTGTTACTCGTTAAGGTTTACTTGAAGGATTGTTGAACCTTGTCATCACTTTTGATCTGTGACTCATTAGACTTAGTGCTTCACTTATTTCTTGCTTATTGTTCCTTGGAAACTGTTGTTGTTTATAACACAAATCTGTCTTGGGCAATTTTCTTATTCACATGACATTCTGGATATTTTTCTATATTTTCCTCTTGTCAATATGCATGCATATGTTCGTTATTCACGAAGCAAATTATTTCTTTTACTCAGGTGATTTCATACATACTGTTGTCTCTCGATCTCCCACTGCACACTTTATAATACACGCAAGGAAAGCGTTGCTAAGTGGTCTTAGTCCTGCTGAGAATCGAAATGTCCCCCCTCTGAAGTATGTTTAGAATTAATAAATGTGGATTGGTGATGAGCATAATATATCCATAGGTCAACTGTGTTGTATTTTGCCTTTTAATGTTACATATGCTTCAAACTTTTTTTTTTAATCACTATTCTCCATTTCTTGCTATTTAAATTGATATTTGGTGGCCAGTAGCATATGCCACTCTTATGTGTCTTGCAGAATCTCACTTAACTCTTAAACTAAAAGTTACATGTCATTGTCAAACTATCTTAGTCTCAACTATTTGGATCTTGAAGGTTGATATGTTTTTAAAAACTTAGAGCCTAGAAGGTCCATTTTGTTTTTGTTTTCACACATGAAAACTAATTTGGATGAACAATAACAAAGTTGAAGATAAAGCACTTGCTAGAACTCAAAAATGAATTTAGATGTATTTTCAAAAGTCCAGCTTGTGTTTGATACTAACCGATGATTATTCTTGTGGTATCTTTTCAAGATTGATCATGTCAGCTTGGTTCCACTAATCAGGTCAATATACCTAGGTTAATTAGTTAGGATCAACTCAGTTTGATTAGTTGAGTCAAATGAGTTGACATAGTTTTACAGGTTTTGTTGATACAGTGGCCAACCAATTCACTTTAATTTGCTGGGAAAATCAAGTCAGCTTGGACTAATCTGGATGAGTGAATAGTCAGCTCAATTCAATTGGCTAGGATTGTTTAGTTTGTTTTGTATGACCATCCAGGCCGATCAAGTTAGCTCAATTCAATCATAGGGAGCTAATTGGTTAATTAAGTTAGCTCTTTGGGGTTGATTGGTTGGCCTTTTAGCTAAGGGGGAAAGGAGAGTAAACCTAGCTTTTTTAAATCTAAATGATGGGTTAATCTGGTTTGACTATTAAGCTGATTGATCAACCTGTTTCAACTGATCAAGTTGTGGGGATTAATTCAATTCAATTGGTTGGGTCAACCTAGTCTGATTAGTTTGTTGACTGAGTAAGCCTTGCTTGATTCTTCAGTTGATTGGGTTAATTCAGTTCATTTCCTTGGCTCCAACTTAATAGCAAGCAAGAGAATTATGTTGGAGTCCTATGTATGAGTATGGTTTGTCTCTTTTAGAATGAATTAATATTTTTATTATTTTCAACTCTATATACCTGTACATATGATTTTTTTTTTTTACAGATATGAGTACTATTTTTCCTTGTTGCGTGACTTCCCTGAAATTCGGTTCACTATAAATGGTGGCATTACCTGCATCAGCCAGGTAAATCTAATGCATTTGATCCTTTTTCTTTACAGGGAGCAAATTAAGTTGTTATAATCTTATTATCATCTCTCAATCAGATTGGATGTTCACAAGTTTACCATTCCCATCACCCTTTTTAGGACACAAGTTTAATTGCACAAGCACATGATAAGTGTTAGGACCTTCGGATGCGGCTAGAGAGGGGGGGGGGGGGGGGGGGGTGTGAATAGCCGACCCCAAATTCTCGTTTCTTCCTACAATTTGAGTTAGCGCAGCGGAAATAAAAGATAGAAACGAAATGGGAGAATATCAAACCTCAAACGCGACGATATAACGAGGTTCGGAGATGATACTCCTACTCCTCGGCGTGTCCGTAAGGTGGACGAATCCTATCAATCCGTCGGTGGATGAGACCCCGGAAAACTGGCTAATAAAAACTCCTTCTGGGTGGAGAAACCTCGCCACAATCTCTCTTGCAACAGCAAGATCAGAGTACAAGAAATACAGCAAGAAGCCAAGAACAATATGAATGTAAAAACACTAGTTTGCTTGCCTTCTCGTCGACTGTTGATGAAGCAGCAACTTCACGGATGCCAACCACAGCAGCAACTGTTGTTGGAGACCCAGCCGAGGGAAGCTCACACGAAGCTTCAGCAGTAGAGAGCTCAACAAAGCTCAGATCGCAAGGAGGAAGAAGAAGAAGAAGAATCCTGTAGAGGCCCTCCACCTCGTTATATAACTTGAACCTGCGAAGAAGACAGAAATCTAGCCGTTGTGTCTCAACGGCTAGGCCTGGACCGATCAGGCTATGGCCTGATCGGTCCAGGAAATCCCTGATCGATGCGTGGACCGATCAGGCTAAAGCCGGTCTCTGGACCGATCCCAACTCTTCACGGTGAGGTGGTTGCGAGCCCGATCGGTGCGTGGACCGATCGAGCCATAAAGTGGATCGGTCCACGATCGAGCCGTGGATCGGTCCACCGATCCCCTATCGATCCCCTATTGTTCTCTTCTTCGATCGGTCACCGGACCGATCGGGACCCCTCTGGATCGGTCGGTCCACGAGACCGATCAGATAACTAAGGTATCACTGGATCGGTCGACAGACTGATCCAGACAGCCAAAGTTTCACTGGATCGGTCAACAGACCGATCCAATGCCTCTGTTGGTTTTAGAGTTTCCCAGCTCTAAACCCTAACGTCTTCCTGGTCCAGAGAACGAGCTACCGAGCCCTCTCTGACCTAGTCCGGAGAACGAGCTACCGAGCCCTCTCCGACTTCCACGTTCGGTCCAGAGAACGAGCTACCGAGCCCTCTCTGACCTAGTCTGGAGAACGAGCTACCGAGCCCTCTCCGACTCCATCCAGTCCAGAGAACGAGCTACCGAGCCCTCTCTGACCTCCCATGCCAAGCTTCCATACTTGAACTTTTCCCGTGTCAAGCTCCCTGCTTGGACTTTTCCGTGCCAAGCTCCCTGCTTGGACTTTTCCGTGCCAAGCTCCCTGCTTGGACTTTTCCGTGCCAAGTCTCTATACTTGGACTTTTCCCGTGCCAAGCTCCCTGCTTGGACTTTTCCGTGCCAAGTCTCCATACTTGTCAGCCATCAAAATATAACTTCTCTATTCTTGTCAAATATCAAAATATACCTCGAGTCAGGTCAACTCGAGTCGGATCACCCAGGTCAACCTTGACCTAAGGTTGCACCAACAATAAGTTTGGCAATTCAATTAAGCACAAGAAATATAAAACCACATGCTTTATTGAAGACCTTTATTTTAATGACAGGTTAAAGCATCTTTAAGAGAAGGAGCTCACAGTGTGATGGTTGGTCGTGCTGCATACAACAAGTATGTTTTATGCCGTTTCACTGCCAATCCTTCTTTGATTTATTTATTGATTCTACATACAAGCTTGTGTAAATCCTTTTTTTTTTTATTTCTTTTTTGATATACAGATCTGTTGTATATGATTTGGTCATGTATCGGTTTATGCGAGCATCTGGTGTTATGAATCTGTCAATACCAGATTAATACCTTTAACTTGATTAGTTTTCAAAGGCGTTTCTTTTTGTTACTAATAGCCCTAGTTTGCTGATTGTTTTATATTGACTTGATGAGGTTCATAATTATCTTACAAATTCTATGTTGTTTTTAGCATGTAAATTGAATTTTAATTGGTTGTGTAGGTTCTAAATAATACTTGACCAGTTCTTATTTCACAATCAGTTAACCCAATATTGATGCAAATTGCAAATCCAAGTTCCCTGTGGTGCACACGAACTGTATGTAAATAAACTACTGACAAGTTAATAAATGGAAAAGCAGATTAAGTGTATTTGAACTTTGTTTGTGCAACAATATTTGATGGCAATAGTTAATATGGATCAATGGTTGGTTTCCTTATATTATAATATCATGGATGGGTTGTAATTTGAACTTTTCTATTTAGATAATAAATAAAATGTTGGGCAATGCTTTTTTGTGGTTGGTCTTAATCACATTTTGATATGTTGTAATATGATTTAAGTTAGATGTTGTCTGTGTTTAGATATGTGCATCAAGTGTGCAAGACTCAATAGGATTGAGTTGTGGATTTGATGATAGTAGAGATCATGTGCTTGATGGCTTGACGGCTTAGTTTGAGTGGTGATGGAGTTCTAAAGGAGCTCAGTAGAATTGAGGGCATGAAACTTAGATTGAGTGGTTGGTGTTGTGATCATGGAGATCGTATGCTTGACAACTCAATAGCTTAAATCAAATGGTGGAGCTTCGAAGGAACTCAAAGGACTCCAAGGCATGGAGCATTAATTGAGGTGTGATTGTGGAACTCATGGAGCTTGTTTGCCTTGGAGTTGGTTTGGATTAGGTTGTCATAGTGACTTGGAGAGGAGTTCAGTGGGCACGAGAGCTATAAGCTTAGATTGAGGTGTTGCTTTGGATCAAGTTGTCACACTAGACTCAGTTAGGGGATTACTGGACACTTGAGGTCATGAGAGATTGCAAAGTGAATATAATCTTTTGGTTTTTATCTTTACACATGTATGGTGTTTTGATTGCCTAGATAGTGGTGCGCTACCTAGAGCTTGATGGTATAAAGCTTTTGGCTGTGAGATGGTCTCCCAAGTCATATTTTGTCGCTATGCTTAGTCCAAAGCCTTTGTGTAGGTGCACAAACAAAGGTGTTAGGTGCTAATCAATTGGTCAAACGACTAGATGTGATTTATCGGCAAACAGAATTTTTTTGTTTGTGATTCAATCGATTGGATAGAAAACCATTGACATCCAACGACTATATTTTGACATGTCAATTGACTGAAGGCATCCATAATTGAGCCTTCAGAGCCTTTGTCTATAAGTTCTTGAAAAGCTTTTGGACACACAAAGACAGATTTCTTGGGCTTAAGGTGCTCAAAAGTCTCCAACATCTTAAGCAACTTTGAAGGCTTCATCTTTGTTAAACCCTTGTTAATCTACTCTCCTAGCTTTCATTCCCATCTTTATGGAGATGTGAAGTTCTTATTATTGAGATAAGTGTGCATATAACTTATATAATGTCATTTGTGAAATCCCATTAGTTTGGTCAAGGAGGTATCCTTATTTGTAGAGGTTTACCCTATTACCCTTGTGAAGGTATGAATTAGTGGAATCTTTTGGGGTAACACACCAAATGCATCATATGTCATGGTGTAGGAGTGGAGTCTTTAGAGCATCCACATCAGCTATCCTATCCAAAAATTTTACATTAAATTTTAGATAGGGTAACTGAAAACCCTCTTCATCAGTTACCTTATTCATTCCCTAAATTTAGATTTAATGAATAGTGATTCTCTAAATTTAGGGAATGAAACCTCTACCCTAAAAATAAAATAATATTTCTTTTTAATCTCTCTCCTTCCACTTAATCTTTTCAATCTCTTTCCTTCCACTCATTCCATAAATATACTACAACAACAACAACAACCAAGCCTTTTCCCACTCGGTGGGGTCGGCTGTATGAATCCTTTTACGCAGCTCTATCTCCTATTATATCATCATCTATATTTAAATAAATTTTATCTTGTTTTATTGTTGCTAACCAAGTCTTTTTTGGTCTTCCTCTTCCTTGTTTGATATGCATGTTTATCATAGTTTCACATCACCTAACTGGAGCATTTATTGGTCGTCTAAGTACATGTCCGTACCATCTTAAACGTGTCTCTCGGAGTTTTAGAACTGATAACTATTGGTATCTAGGAGACTAGAGTAGCCTAACCATTAATCTAACCTTGATATTCTGTAATTGTTGTTGTAAGAGACACCCAGAGTTGAAATGTTTACATGGAGTCTTGTATATATATTAATTGAACATTTCATTGACAAGAAAACGAGTATTCTGAACTTCTGGGAAGTGATGTAGAGTTTGGAGCACTACATCTAGTGCAGGTGTATCTTGTCCCGACTCTTATAACATGTAGAAGCACACTATGATTTTCAATATCTTCATAAAATATGAGCATACATGTAAAATCATCATAGATATTAGTGATTGCATGAATGTTGTTGTCATCAAGGTCCATACTGTAGGTGCAGCGGAGGCCAGCAAGAGGGGGGTGAATTGCTCCTAAAAAATAAAATTATACTCTCCTCGGTTCTTTCAACTCAAAATTGCAATAGTAAACAATAACAATTAAAAGGCAGAAAAAGAAAGATAGAAATTTAACCTGGTTACAACCAAAGAGGTTGTTAATCTAGGGCAATGAGAAGCACACTAAAAAGAATCTCCTTTAC
Organism: Zingiber officinale; assembly: GCF_018446385.1. Taxonomy (NCBI): domain Eukaryota; kingdom Viridiplantae; phylum Streptophyta; class Magnoliopsida; order Zingiberales; family Zingiberaceae; genus Zingiber; species Zingiber officinale. The sequence continues at coordinate 141,736,963 of NC_055994.1, forward strand.
TGAAGGCGGAGAAGCCTTTTACACTCTAACGGCTTAGAACTATTGCTAGGAATTGCTTACAGAGTTGAATGTAGAAGTTATGTTTAATTCCTAGCTATAGGGGCCTTTAAATAGCTTCTGGAAATTCTATCCCGAGGGTCCAAGGCGCCTCCAACAAGGTCCAAGGCGCCTCCAGCTCGGTGAGTGGATAGAATTCTATTCGGTACTCGAACGGTCATTCTGACCTTGCTCAAGGCGCCTTCAACAAGCAATGAAGGCGCCTTCAATGCATGTTTAAGGCGCCTTCAAGTTTCTGCTACAGTAACTTCCTGCTACAGTAATTTCCAGCCTCTTTTGACTCCTTTTCTTCTTCGCTTTGGCTTTCGAAACTCCGTTCTTTTGGGTGATTCCGGCCAACCGAAATAGGGCTCACCCGAACCCAATTTCCGGCCTTCCTCGAGCAGTCTTCCTCCCCGGCTTAACGTCCCTCGAACGCCGCGCACGCTCTTCTCGCCCACCGGTCCTTCGGACGCACCGAGCCCGTCGGCTCCCTTCACGTGCCGTCCTTCTCGCTAGCTGCGTCTTCCGCTCGACTTCCTGCGCTCCTAAGCTCCTGCACACTCAGACACAGGGATCAAACACAGCAGGACCTAACCAACTTGGTTGATCATATCAAAACACCCACGGGAACCAACAATCTCCCCCTTTTTGATTTGCATCAACCCAAGTTCAAGTTAGGGTAAAAAAACAGACACAGACAGTAATTTTAAAGAAAAATTAATAAATTAGCATGTTAAGCATAAGTTTTGCAATAAATAAAATTGCAACACATTTTAGAAAAATGTTAAAAATTTAAACTTTCTAACTCCCCCTTAACTTGTCCCTATTTCCTTAACTTGTAACCTTTCTCTCCCCCTTTGATCACAGCAAAAATGGGGTAAAAATAATATTTAGCAAAAACGGGGTAACAAAAATTTCTGAGTAAAATGAATTTTCCAAATAATTTCTAACTAAAATGAATTTCTTGAATTTTCTAAAAAAAAAATTCTAAGGTAAATGATTTTTTAGAATTTTTCAAGAAACTGTTTAAAACCAACTTTCAAAGCATTATTCTATTCTAACTTTAATGCTTTTACCAGAAAGTTAATTAAACCTTTCATTTCTATATTTGGCTTCCAGTTAGTGGCGAAGCACTAGGCCTTCTTAGTTATTGGAGCAACAACCACTTTCTAGTCAAAGCCGCATAAGGAAATTTTCTGTTTAATTTTCTTCTCTGAAAAACGCTAAGTCTAACTAACATTTAAATTTAAATCAAAATTCTCTATGATTTTTAAATTTCCATTTTAGCTTCTCATAATTTCTCAAATCACAGTTTTTTATAATTGTAGCGAAAAATATTGAGCATGCATAAAATTGTATATTTTCTATTGTTAGTTTGTTGAAATCTCTTAATTGACAAAATGTGTCTTTTAACTCAATATTCTTTAATAGTTTTTCAGTTTTTACTTCAAAATATTCTTTCGACAAAATAATTCGTAATTCACGAAAATCTTTCGGCAATATTTCAATTGAATCAATTAATTTGCCAAGAGGTGGAGACCATACCTGACTTACCTTGTCTATAGTTGATTCTCCCCCTGTTGAGTTGTTTTCTTCTGAAAATTCTTCCCCTTTATCGATGCACATTTGTGATGAACATTCTAGGTCTTTAAGTTGGAGTTCAGTTTCTTGTTCTGTCTCGGCACTTACCTCGGTTTTGGACTCTTCTGACGTCGGATCAGTGTCCATCGAGGAGTCGGATTCAACTTCAATTGGTTCTTCGTGGAGTTTTAAGAACTTTTCCCAAAGTTCTTTTGCACTTCGGTAGTCGCCAATTCTATCGAGATCTTCATCTGGTAGTACGTTTAGAAGGTGAAATTCAGCTCGAGCGTTTGCCATAGACTCGTCACGTTGCTTATTGTTCCAGAGATGTATCTCGAGTTCTTCTCCACTCGTTGTCTTTGGTGCTTCATATCCAAATTTCATTATTGAAAAAATATTGAAATCAGTGTTAAGATATACCTCCGTTCGGTGTTTCCACGTCGCAAAGTCTCCATCGAGCTTCGGGGGATCAATGCTTGTTCCGGCCATCATCTTGATCTTCGTGCTTCAGTCGGCGGTTAGTCCTTCTGAGGCGGTCAGGCTCTGATACCAATTGTAGGTGCAGTGGAGGCCGGCAAGAGGGGGGTGAATTGCTCCTGAAAAATAAAATTATACTCTCCTTGGTTCTTTCAACTCAAAATTGCAATAGTAAACAATAACAATTAAAAGGCAGAAAAAGAAAGACAGAAATTTAACCTGGTTACAACCAAGGAGGTTGTTAATCCAGGGCAATGAGAAGCGCACTAAAAAGAATCTCCTTTGCTGAAGGCGGAGAAGCCTTTTACACTCTAACGGCTTAGAACTATTGCTAGGAATTGCTTACAGAGTTGAATGTAGAAGTTATGTTTAATTCCTAGCTCCAGGGGCCTTTAAATAGCCTCTGGAAATTCTATCCCGAGGGTCCAAGGCGCCTCCAACAAGGTCCAAGGCGCCTCCAGCTCGGTGAGTGGATAGAATTCTATCCGGTGCTCGAACGGTCATTCTGACCTGGCTCAAGGCGCCTTCAACAAGCAATGAAGGCGCCTTCAATGCATGTTTAAGGTGCCTTCAAGTTCTTGCTACAGTAACTTCTTGCTACAGTAATTTCTAACCTCTTTTGACTCCTTTTCTTCTTCGCTTTGGCTTTCGAAACTCCGTTCTTTTGGGTGATTCTGGCCAACCGAAATAGGACTCACCCGAACCCAATTTCCGGCCTTCCTCGAGCAGTCTTCCTCCCCGGCTTAACGTCCCTCGAACGCCGCGCACGCTCTTCTCACCCACCGGTGTACTCTTCCGCAGCTCTCTCGTCTTTCGGACGCACCGAGCCCGTGGGCTCCCTTCCCGTGCCGCCCTTCTCGCTAGCTGCGTCTTCCGCTCGACTTCCTGCGCTCCTAAGCTCCTGCACACTCAGACACAGGGATCAAACACAGCAGGACCTAACCAACTTGGTTGATCACATCAAAACACCCACGGGGACCAACACATACTAGGATATGAGTCACCAAAACCACACTAAGACCTTATAAGGTTACATAAATAGACCAAACATCTTTGTGACTATGAGAGGTGCCAAACATCTCTTTGTGACATTGAGAGGTGTCTGGTCCCTATTGAAGTAGATTTCTACACCAAAAATATAGTGCATGTTTTGCTCCATAAATGTTGTTTATATTATCCTCAATTGGCCTTGGTTTATCGCCTCTGCAAGTCCAGTATAATGGGAAGAGTGTCAAGTTCAACCTGGCCTAATATATCTAAATTGGACCAAAACCTGAACCGCGGAGTCAATTCCTTCTCACTGAATTACAATTTAAAAAGTGTTGTTGTTTTTAATAAGGTAGGGCATTAAGGTTGTACCAATAGCCCCACTAGAGGATTACCTTTAAGGTTAAGAAAATTTTAAGTGAATTTCATGACATAACCATAGAAGAGTTGTTGAAGCATCTACCACCCTTGCGCACGGTTATAGACTTTGTTCCAGGTTCATAGTAACTAAATCGATACTATGACATGAAATATTAAAAACGTGTTGAGCTAAATAGAGAAGTCAAATAGCTCTTAAAAAAGTGTTTATTAGGGAGAGTATGAGTCCTTTTGTTTGTTGACCCCCCAAAAGGATGACTTTGGGAGAATATATTTTGATAATTATGCCATTAGCAAGATCAACATCCATTATAAGTTTTTGTACCTTGACCAGGTGACATGCTTAATAGTAGAAGTGCAAAGGTTCTCCAAGATTGACTTATGTAGTGGATATCGTCAAATTAGGTGGAAAACTGCCTTTAAGATAGAATAGGTTGTGTGAATTTTCCCTTTGGACTTTCAAATGCTAAGCACAATGATGAGCTTCAAATAATCAAGTCCTAATACCCTTATAGGTGGATACCAAGCAAGGAGGAAAATTTGTGTTTTTTCTATTATTACCTGAAGGAATTTACATTTTATTTAGTGATATAAAAAATATTCAACTACCCTTAAAAGATAGGACATACTAGCTAAATGCAAGACTATGTAATCGACAACTAGATAAATTAAATCTATTCTCATTACCCATACTTAGCACTACATCACTTTCTTTCTATTTAGTTTATTATCATTTTCTCGTTTTCATCTCTTCTTTGACAATTCATTCTGTCCGATTACATGTTTTCAAGTCCATGGAATACCTTGGGACAAGTTGATAGTGAAATATATGGTGCTTCAAGAATACATTTTTCCCGTCGTCAGGTAAGAAATGCTGCTTTATTCAGTGTGTATTGAATTTTGCTTCAGTACAATTCTGTAGTTAGTTTATACTTATTTGCTTCTCACATATTTATGTATTTAGGTTCTTGAAAAATATCAAATATATGGGGATTCTGAACTTGGAAAATATGGACCAAACAAGCCAAATATTAGACAAATAGTAAAGGTTGGTAAAGTTTGTTCAAAAGTTTGTTTTCAGCTTGCAAGTTATGGACATAAAACTTTGTATAGTACTGGTGAACTTATATTTGCTTGCTAATCATCTATTGAAGATTATGTAAAGGCAAAAACTATAGCTGAAGAGTAAATTAACTGAAAATCCAAAGGTGACACATTTCTGTCATTCTGGATCTGAATTAGTGAACATTTAATCTTTTAGTTGATCTTGCAGATTGATGCCAATCAACCCTTTTGGAATTAGGACAACTTAGTATTTCTCTAGATTGGTGAATGAATTTCTTTAATTGCTTGTCTTATAATTTTATGATTCTGATTCCTTGTATCTTTGTTGTTAAATAGTCATAATGGTTCCATGTTGTTTGACCTATATATTTACCAGGCATTTGCATATTCTTCTAATTGCACCTAAACCTTGTAGTATTCCAGCATAAAATGATCTTAAAATCTTATATTGTTGATGGACACACATATTTATGCATTTAAAATATTGTGTAATAGATAATGAAGTAGGTGTGAGAAGCACATGAACTGTTGCATTGGGGATGGCTGGCAGGTTAAAGTAAAAAGAGAGTGGACTTAAAGAATGTTGCATCAATTGAAATGACAGCTCTATGTAACTCAGGTTGAATATAGAGATTGATTGCCATTTTGTCAAAAGGAAGATGTAATTATTTATGAATATATTATGTAAAATGACAATTACTTTATATATATAGGCAGAAAGGACTACAAGGAAACTAACCCAAATAATTTCCCCCCAAGTTATCAACATATTATACACGCACTTACAAGTATAACCAATGTTAATTGTTGCTTGAAATCACAAATTGGAAACTTCAGCACATGCAATGCAATGCTCACAATACGAAATCAACACTATAACCCTGAGATTCAGAAGAGTCATAGGTCCTACCTGCAATCACAATTCTTTGACACAAGTTGATTCACCTGAAATTCCCTGAGAGGTATAGTTAACCCAAACACATCTGATATCACTTACCATCCTCAGGTATACACCTTAATATGATTAATCTTATGTTAAGGAGAAACAAGATGCCTCTGATTTGTTTCCATATTAATCTCCAAGTTGCTTGAGCTCAACATTGTTGCCTCCTATCTTTGATCGTCATCATCCCAAACTGACCCCAGACAAATCCAATCAGACCATATTTAAATAAATTCCTTTTAAATTCAAACCAGATCCTAATTAGATTATTGGTCATATCTGTAGTCCAATCCGATCTACAGATATGTAGCAGGTGGTCATATGTCAGTGGAGTTGAATTTTGTGTAGTAGGAAGAGGGATAAGAGCATATTTGGTCTTTTTAACAATGGTGATAGGAGCTTCAGGAAGTATGATAATTTGGATGCCCAATATAAGGGAAAGAGCTATTTTTTGTGATAAATTTCATTTAACTAAGGCAATGCATTTCCTTGATAACGAGGTTTCTCTATATTAGAAAGTTTTGGTCTTCTGGTGCCAACTGCATTAAGTCCAATATGATGTTGTTTAGGGTCTTGAAAGAGAAGCGTGTTTCTGGTGTTGAATAATAATGAAATTTTGAACTTTCTGATAAATATACACTGTTACTAGAAAATGGTCAAAATGCCAATTCCTTGGTAGTTAAATTCTATTTGAAGTTCAGAATTCCATAAGTTGGAAGTTAGCTCGAATTTTAGTTGCTTGTTAATGATCAATGCCACTCTTATATAACTGGCTGGTTCAACAAATGATTCAGTTTAGCCGGATCACATTTTTGGATGGACAACTATGTTATTTCCAGCTCAACCATAATTTTTCCATTAAGTGATTGGATTGTCCTTGTCAAGTCAAAATTTTGCTCCCCTGATGTCACAGTTCTGTGCTAATGCTACCCCATTCTTCATTAATGCTATTATGTAATTGACAAAGTTATAAAATCCAATGTTTTTCCATGTTCAGTGAAGACCTAAATTGCTGTATCAATTCATCCGTGTTCTGTTTTTTCTTTGTCATCCTGCTTTGTCTTGTGCTTCTTGCTTGACCAACACAATGATTAGGTCCAGCTCCCCCTGCTACAGGCTTCTTAAAATGTAGGCGCTGATAGTGCCTGAAATGGGAGGATTAAGATGAAGATATGGTATTGTATCCAAAGACTTAATTACTCAATTTTCAGTGAATGGACATCAAGTTCATAGGATGAATTGTATTTTGGAAAATGAATTTGGAATGGAGCTAATGATACATACTTGTATAAAGCTTAGTGGAGGGATGCCCCTACTTGTTGAGATAAACACGCTATGATGAATTTGAAGTTGAATGACCATTCCTGTTCCTTCGTTTCACTTGAACATGAAACTAGTAGTAGAATTCAATGGTTATTTTTAATTAACATACGATCTTAAAATGGATTGAGTACAATAAAGTGTTTTTTTTAAATGCTAAAAAGGGTAGCCTGGTACACGAAATGCGGGTCCCGAGGAATGATCATATTACATTAGGTATATTGTACACAGTCTTATCTTGCATTACAAGAGGTTATATTTTTAATACTATTAATCAATAATAACATTGAAAAATAATGTTTTATAAGTACCATTGCTTTTCTTTATAGTATATTAAATATGTTCAATGAGCTAAACTTTACTATTTTTTTTTTGCTACTATTTGATTAGATAATTGAGTGTTTTTCTGAGTATTATAATATATGAAATTTGTACAAATGTATGTTCAGGTATTTCTATGGTAGTTTTTTTTTTGAAATTGTAGTAATAATTAATCTAGTTATCAAACATCTTAGAAAAATATTTTTGACACGTTTTATTTACGAAAACTCTTGCTTTATCTACTAAGGTATGTTAGTCATGTTTGCATCTTTAAGTCCCTAATGTCAATTCTAATCATGTTTCTTCGTGACAATTGTTCAGCCATTACTACACCTATTCCACTCTGAACCTGGAAATGGCCTTTGGAAACGTAAAGCTGATACTGCTATGCGGCATTGCACTGTAAGTGGAGAACTCTTATGTCCCAAGATGGATGCAAAATAATTGCTTTATTTGCCTATCTAGTTTTGAGAATAAATTTTCACGAGAACCTGCAATATATTTTAAATTTTATAATTCAAACTCATATCCTTTCAAAAAGTATCTTTATTTTTTAGTATACGAGGAAATGATGCATGATTTATAATTTTTTGAGTGAAAAAGTTGATTTGCGAGGATAACTTGTAATGCAACATTACGTTTTCCCCAAATTTTCACTTATCCATAATAAAATATATCTCAGATAGTACCATTATTAGATGTCTTATATATTATTTTCCTCTATGTTTTTGTAGTCTTTTCCCCTTTATTCTCTTGTTTCTTCGACCATGTAATTTCATTCATCCTTTTCTTTCGCCTTCATCTCGTACAATAGAATAAAAGCTGGTCGAAAAATTTCTATTTAGCTCCATACTATATCATTTCCCATTTTCTTTTGTTTTTTTCCTTTCCTCTCTTGTCATCATAGATTAAAATTAGTGGTGTCAATAGGCTGGCCATGCTAACCCTAGAAGAGTTGTAATAGGCTAGACCCAACTCAAGCCAGCACAAATCTTGGCTTGGGTGGTGCTCCTCTAAGTTTGAATTTTTTAGTATTTAAAATTTTAAATTATTTTTAAAGTTACTAAAAAATTAATAAAAAAAAAAAAGAATAAATACTATTAAAATGATAATTTTATAATAAATATTATTAAAATATTTAGTATTGGTAATTACTATCATTTTTTACATAAAAATGGCGGGCCAGACTTAGTCCATGTCCCACATACCTTTGTATTGAGCATGGGCTTGTACGATGCAATTGGTAGACTTATGGGTTGTGTCAGAGATAGCCTCTCATGTGCGTGTTGTGTCAGGCCACAGATTAGCCCAGCTGCCACTTGTAACTGAAATATTGAGTGATTGTTTTATATGTTAGCAATCATATGATTTTTACGGAATGACTTCCAATGAGTTTCGTGTTTTTTTTCCTTTTCCCTCTTGGCTAAATGGTAGATTGTTCTGAATTGCCAAAATAACAAATAATATCTTTCTCCATATTCTCCTTTGTCTCATTCTATTTTGTTATTTGAAAGGAATATGTATAAGGATGATTAAGGCTGGCTACTTGCTGTTCTCATGTTTTTACTGAATAGTGTAGGTACATTTCTGGCAAAACTTCCTCAAACTTGAGTTATATTAGATTCACTACTTTCCAACAAATGTACTCAAATTGGAAGCTAAATTTACAAGTTTATTGTGTTCCATCATGTTCTATGCTGACATTGTCAAACTAGGCCGTTTTGTATAAAATGCCTTATGGTTATGTACACACATTTCAGTAAGAGATCTAATAGCTAAACTACACCAGAAGTACAACAGTAAAGTTTTGAAACTATCCTGTATGTGATTGTTTGATCTCATACAATGACTTGTGACTTCACAGTTTTTCTTTTTCTTTACATTTGTTGAGCTTGTTTCCATTTCATGCAATGACTTTTGACTTTCTCCAATTTTCCTCTATATTGATTTTGTTTCATTTGGACGAAAATTTAGACAAAAAGCTCACTTTTGCATGCAATGAAGTTTAAATCTGTACTAAAATAAAACAATTTCTTCTTTTCGAATATATTTTTGATTAATAATTTTAATAAATATATATATTTTTATATTTTCCCTCCCTCTCTTCCCTCATGGAAACAGTCATAATTCTTTTCCTATGAGTTTTCTTCACCTACCTTACTGGTTCCTAGTTTTCTTTGTTTTTTCTTTTGCAGGCAACATGGTTAGGGTAGAGGAGAACGTAGGCACAAAAGGGCGAAGAGTGCATGTAGGAGTCGGATCTAACTATTGTAATGGAGGCTAGGTCGATTATGGACCTTCCTGTGGTGGTTGATCTCTCTTGGTACCATGAGATCTTTGTGTAGTTGTGGAAAGAGTTTTCTTGGTGAGAGGAGGTAGAGGTAAGGTGCTTGTAGTCAGTACTTTTTCCGGTGCCAAGAGCAGATGGAGAGGGCAATAGGGATGACAAATATGCCAAATTTGACAAAAATGTTGCACAAAACTGGTGGACTTAGGGTTGGTTTGTTGTGGAAGATGCAAAATATGAACACTAGCGGATCTTGTTAGTTGCTCGTTAGTAGAAGTCAGGTGCAGATGCGGATCAAGATTTGATGTCAGCAAACTCGAACTGAAGAGGTTTGGCCCATGTTGGCTGCTTGCTTTGTCATAGTAGTTTCGCTTATTCATGTTTTTTGAGGGTTGAATAGAATTGAAAAATATAATAGATATAGAATAAGGAAGAAGGGGAGCCTTAAGGAACATTGTCTAGGAGGTGGTCCAGGTGATGGTTTTGCTAATAGACCACTTTGCCTAGTTAGGTGTCCCTTTCAAAAGACATTGCTCTAGAAGGATCTCAAGAAAAACTTTTATATATATTTTAATATTGCAGCATGACACTAATTATAACCAGTCATGTTCTTTTTTGGATATAAATTTGTTTTGATTAGTTAAGGATATAGTTGTGGGTCAAGTGCTTACCAACGGCTACTTGAAATCACCTTTTAATACATTGATAAGGAACAATTATTTTTTATGAATAGGGGGGAATTTCTTTATTTCAATCGAACATAGGAGTCTTTCATTCTCAATATATTTTTAGATGATGGGTACTAGGAAGTTCCATTCCATTTTGCATATTCTTTAACCTTGCTTTATGAAAATCCTAGAGTTTAAAATTTATTAACCTTGCTTTATTCCATGTTACTTATATCCTTTTATCATATATGTAAATGTTTCAATAATCTATACTTGAAATTTATGCAGACAATTGAGTCGTTTCTTGAAGAAACATTAGAAGCAATTCCTGATAGTGTGTTGGATTCAACCCTCCCCATAATCCCACCGGGGGAGGAAGGTGTATTTTTTGACAAAACATTGTTGCCTCCACCTTATAAATCATGTCAAGTGCCAGGGTTGTGCGTCAGAGTTTGATCCAAGACAATCTTCATCCTCATAGTTTAGTGAAGCAGAAGCATCTCCTACCGACCTTGGGTTGTTTAAGAATGGAGTTTCTTGCTTGTCGGCTTTAGATTGCTGGCTGGAGGAGAAAATTGCTTTGGTTTCAGTTCGGATATCCAAAGATATATACACAACACGCACATCATGTTGTTCCATGTGCAGAAGCGCATCATCACCAAAAAAAATAGATATATGTATATTGTGAAAAATATATGATGATCCATTTTAATCAGTAATGGTGATCATCATCGAGGAGTGACTGTTTTGTTCTGAACGCCTAGTTGAAGACAATTTGTCATTGATGGTCGTTAACTTTCATACTCACACACACTTAGTTACTCTTCACCTAAATTATTTGTACATTGTGAAAAATATACGATGAACCCTTGTAATCTTATATTGGTGATCATTTAACAATTTATTTGACTCATGTTGAATATTGGTTGGGGGAGAGAGCTTCCGGCCATTCTCTTGCTTGCTGACATTTTTTTTTGTCAGAAAGTCCATCTCAACCTTATCAGAGTGGTATGCAAGGAAGGGGCCTCGAGCAAGGTAACGAATTTTGAAGGAATTAAGGGAATTCAAGGGTCTTATTATCTCTGATTTGAGGCATTCATCAAGCAGTGCCTAGAATCCTCAGAAGAGAGGTATTAGGATCAGAGCCAATGACTTAAAGAAATCATTGTTAAAGAAACCTTTGAGCTGATAAACTCCCATTTTGATGATTATGTAAACATAAATTTGAAATATAATTTATACATTTCAGAGGCAGACCTCGAACTCTGGTCTCCTTATCTTTTATATCTCCACGTAGTGGAAGAGAACGTTTTCGTCAATTAGCAATGATTTTACAGGAGATTAGAAGATTCTACAATTTGGATTTAAGAAGTGTAACCTTGAAACTCAGGTGTGTAATTTAGCCATTTATAGACTCTGGGGAGCGATTTGATAATTTTGCAAAGGTACCGGTGCATGATTTAAAATATATTAAATATCATGATTTACATATAATTTTAAGTTAAATTTTCTCAAAAAGCTTATACATTGTATAATATTTAATTTTTTTCTTCTAATTTTAAAATTTTATACTTTCTCAGATTATTTGTTACCTTAAAAAACTGAACTCGCGAACTGGGTCGTTGTTCGTCTACCCACATTGGTTCGAGTTAATGGCCAGAAATTGAAACTAATTAATTAGGAATAATTTACTAAGTTTCTAGCAATTTTTTTAGCTTTATATATATATATATATGACTACTTTTGAAAAAAAAACAAATGATGATGAAACAGACAATTTAGCTACTGAAAACTGCATTTTGTAAAGTCCAACAATTTTACGAGGATATAATTGAATCAAACCACAAGTATGACTGAAAAAAGGAAAAATATATATGACAACAAAAACCTGCAATAAAGTAATCCGCTCATACGACGATAATCCAGTATCTGAATGTTCCTATCAGATAATCAATTGTTCAATAGTTTTGCAGAGATTCAATCAGCGGAATAAGCCATGTTTTTTGACAGATGAAAGGAAGATAAGAAAGAAAAAGTGCATCTTAAACCGCTTTTAGCATATCACACAAGTTAGGGCGAGCAACATCCAAAGTGTTTTTAAAAAATGAATAAGTCAATAATAACTCCAAAATATCTATGAAGCAACACACTAATTTAGTAGAATAGCATGTCGAGCCTCGAAGCAAAGAGACACCCATAGAGTATCTCTATGGTGGTGGTGAAGACTAGCAAGATACTGAACATAGATGAGTTTATATGTCCACAAGTCAAACCAAATTCTGTAATCATCATCAAACTACGGTATTAACTCGACAACAAAGTTTCTAAGAAGATATACATCCGCATACATGAAATATAAATTTAAACTCAAGATACCTATGAAATGACAAACAGGAACAGAAATGATGAGTGATTGCTTGTATCTAATCTAGAGTCATTATGGTTTACATACATGCGAAATTCTATCTATACGAGTAGCATATGAGTCATTGCAATGATTACAATGAATGATACAAGGGTTCAAACATTTATGGACCACCTTGACAGTGTCGAAAGTTTCCAGGTAGGCATGGTGCTTATGACCCACAACATTATTTGGTTGAAATGCAACCAGAACATATTCAGCCTCCCAGTATTATAGCAAAATAATTGTCAATGAGAATGCTTACCTGCGCACAAAAAAATTGTCAGTGGTCTCATCTTTATGGGTGGGTAGGGAGGGGGGAGGGGTCAAATTTGTAATTTTAGTTACCTCGTGATGGCTGAGAGCGAAAATATAATGAAGCCATGTCTTTGAGGTCTTGGAGTGGGATGAGATCCTTTACAACTTCTTCCATTGAAGGGCGAACTTTGGAATCCTTGCTGAGGCAATAGTAAGCTATCTTGGCAACCTTCTGCACTCCTTTAATTGAGTAGTTGAACTCCAAACGAGGATCTATGATCTGATAAAGCCTTCGCCTACCACCTAAATATGCTCTTGCCCATGCCACTAGATTTTGCTCCCCACTAGGCCGTTTCTTGTCCACGGATCTTCGACCAGTTAAAATTTCAAGCAATACAACTCCAAAACTATACACATCACTCTTTGATGTCAAGTGTCCTGTGTTTAAATTACATGAAACCCACATTAATCAGTGTTTAATTGACTAAACAATTGATTTGATGAATAATCAGCTTATGCACAATTTTAGACATCAACATGCTTTAACAAATACCAAGAGTTACTGATTCCAGATAAATACTATATCGTAGATTCCAAAAAATTAAAGTTTACGAGTTCTACAATTGAGTTTTATTTAAGTTTAAAACTGTGAAAGGTAAAAGAGCACAATGTAATGTTATGCTAGTATTTGAAGGCACTACATCTTTGTAAATCACAACCCAACGGGATGAGAATAGTCATTGCCATGCCCAACCACATATCCCAAATACTTCAGCCCTAGTTCACCTATATCAGCTTATTAACCTTCTTTATTAATGTCTCTTGAACTAAAATAAGGTATCTCAGCTCAATACCTGGATTACCAACAACAACAAAAAAGGTATCTCAATCTCCCCTACTTAAAGACTTGATATCCTAGTCAACACAAAAACTTGACCCAAAGGTCAGAATCATCTTATGTTTGCTTCACCAACAAGTACCCCTCAGTCTATTTAGGATTAGGTTCTGCTTTGACACTAATTATCACCACCTGTCAAGAGGAGGAAGACCAATTCATTAAGTTGCCAAGCTTAACCACAGGACCAAACGCTAAGTACAATTTATTAGTAGCTTGGCCATTTAAGCATATTGTTGGGGACCCACCTAAAATAAATAAATACATAGGCTGAGGCTCAACAGTAAAATAGTAATGAAGTAGTGCAAATACAAAGAGAGGAAAGATGAAGGCAATAAGCCATAATGATTTTCTCCACTGCATGGTATCAGAGCCGCTAGATGCTCTTGGTGCGACATTCTGCTCCTCATTGCTTCATCATGGGGCCTCAATACTAAAATCTTCTCGTATTTCAATGCTTCTCTTGCACTATGCAAACATTGTGGCCATTATCACGGTGTTACATAAGGTACAATTTCTATGTTTTCCTTTCTTGTCATAATCATGTGCATCCATATGTAGTCAGGTCTTTGCTTTATCCATGTCCTACCATCTGGTGAAAAATAATAGTATCTGGAATAAAGTTGATTTCTTCCCTTGAGTCCTACAATCCTTAATGAGTCTTGCAACTGGCAATTTCTTCTACCAAAATTTTTCTTCAATAGGAGTAGATTTCTCCTTTTTCTCATGATTTATGTTCCTAATCTCTGTTGCATGTTTCTTCATTCCAGTAAATGTGTTCTATATCCACCAAGCTCCATTCTGTGCAGCATCCACTAGGCTCTCTTATTGTCGAACATAATCTTTCTTATAATTTCTCTTTAGTCCTTGCGCAATTCCACTGCATCTACTGGGCTCTCATCATTTGGTTTTCAGTTGCAATGTGAGTTATCTTCCACTCCAAGATGTCCATGGCCCTCCTAAATTTCTCAAACTCTATAATATAACAACAAATAAACTAAATTGAGAAAACTACTTGCTCTTGGGTTGCTGTCAAAATCTGATTTACAAATCAAGGATAACCAAAACACTAAACAAGTGTTGCAAATACTTTTACTTATCCAAAAAAAAAGTGTTGCAAATACTAAGCTATTGTGGTTCAGCTATACATAAGAGGGTTTCATGTAGGTGGTGGAGGCTATCAGCAAGGGTGTGGAGGCTAAGTAGTCAAACAGCATAGAGTAAAGTGCATGTGTTGTGTAAAACTTGGACACATTAATGATAATTGCTATATTTTGAATGGATACTAGGTCATTCCTTGCAAATTGATCATGTGGCTCAGTTTGAACCACCTTCATATGTACCCTGTAATAGTAAGAAATCTAGTTCTAAGCTTCTAGCTCCATATCATTATCTCTATTGAGGATATTCCCATTTCCTAAAACTAAGTTGTAGCAAGTGCATCAACTCAATCGATTACTGTCATTGTTCATAGAGGTACATGTACCGCTTACTTAACACATACCTTTATATTATCTCCCTAAATCCTAGATTCAAGAGCCTTTAACATGTCTAGTAACATCTCTTCCGTTTCCAGCCTTGCATTACTATGATATCCTACCAATAATCATGTTTACCAATAGAGGTAGCTCATTAAGAAAACATTGAGCAGATTTTTACCAATAGATGTAGCTCATTAAGAAACATTGAGCAGATGTTCACCAATAGATGTATCTCATTAAGAGACATTGAGCAGATTTTTCTTTCTTCATCTTTGTCACTTTCCTTTGTCTTTTATACACCTGACTTTCCTTTGAATTTATTGTCAGTAAGCAAAATCTATAAGAACTTTAACATTTATTATCATTTTATTTTTCATTTAGGATTCAAGGATTAAAAAGACTAGCAACACTCCTAGCCTCATGTCCGCATGTGGCAAAACCATTTCATTTTTCAGATATGTTTCCTTGGTTACCTAAGCTTTTAGATTTACTTAAAATGATTCAACATTTGTTTGGTCTTTAGAATGTTCAGTGTAAACCTTGTCAGTTAGGGAAACATGTTTGGTAACACAAATCTGGGATTTCTCGAACAAGCAACTGAAATTCTTTTATTAAGGAAGAGTTCTATTATTTCTTTTGAGAAGTGGAATCATCCTTGTTCAACTTCAACAAATGTGTTTCAATACCTTTTCATTAGCACATTTTGATATCTACAATATAAATTGTGTTTGTCCAGAACTAGGACTTCTATTACCTTAATGATTACTCTAGACTAACACGGTTTTTCTTTATCAAAGATTTAAAATCTTTTTCATTTTAGTTCCTGTAGTACTAATTCAATTTGGTATGTCTATAAGGAGTGACAATGCTAAAGTGTATTTATCTTATATCTTCCCGTCATTATTTTCTAATTAAGGTCATTCAATAGTCCTCATGTTGTCGTACACCATAATAGAACCCCATGTTGAATGAAAAGAACAAAAATGTGAGAGGCAGCTTGCATATTTCTACTCTGAATAAGCGTTTCTCTAGAGTTATGGAATAATTCTCACTATGTGTTACTTTATAGATTGCATGCCTTCTTTGTTCTTATGAATCCCATTCAACACTTTCTTCTCTCTTGTCTTATCTTCCACTATAGATTGTACCCATCTATTGTCCTTATGAAGAGACAAGTTGACTCTCAATCTATCAATTATATCTTTTTTACTACTCTCATCTGCAAAAGGGTATGCTATTGCATTCTTAGGTTACTTCATGCCTTTAATTTTGCAAATGTGGCCTCTTTTACTACACTTATGTCAGCACAACCTCCCTATCTATGTCTAAGTCTGTAGTAGAGGCACTCCTTGTTCCTACTTTGCAGTCAATTTCACCGTGTTCCCTTTGTACAGTGCCGATGCCACTATGGACCTAGAGTAGAAGGCCAGGATCTATGCATGAACACCAAGAGACAAAATTGAAATTGAAAGTGAAAGCAGCTGCTCCTTGTAACTACTCTACTCTCCCCGCACCACTAAAATTTGTGCATGCACACCATGCAAGAAAACAAAGACAAAGCAGCCACTCCTTGAGACTCTACAATCCCTACACCATCCACAATCTTAGATGCTACTTCTAACTGGACCTTCATGTTCCTCTCTGAAATAGTACTGACAAATGCACTACCTTACAATCTCTTTCTTCGTCAATCTATTTTACTCTATTTATTATTTCTTCTTTAGCTTCACTTTCCATTTGTAAGACTGTCTCAGAAAACACTTCTATTCCAGTTTAGAATATGATATGTTAAATGAGATGGACTCTCTACTTCTAACAATACTTTGGAGTTTAATTCTCTTCATAGTTTAAAGTATCTTACATGCCACCCAACATAGTTGAAATATATCATTTCATAAATGATCAAAACTCGATACTACTCAGCACAACCAATCATCTCAATGAGTATCTTTGCATGTCAATGATTGACACTTTTGGACATGCTACAACACAAAATCATGATGAATTAAGATAATGTTATTATTATTTTAACGTGTGTCCATACAAGATAATATCAAAAGTGTACCATTCTAGATGAAATACAAAATCCAAACTTAAGTATATAGTTGTTTTATCTTCTTTTTCTTTTTCATCTCTGTCCTCTTTCCACCTCTAATTTGCCATCGTATACATCGAAACATCAACATGATATTGAATTAGTATCATTCCAACCAAAGGCCAAACTCCAACACTTAAGATTTGGACCTTATCCTCTTCCTTCTGGCAGATTTATAATTAGTTGTTGTGGGTGTTTAATGTGACAACGTCTATCAATTGTGGATCAGCCGATGGCTCAATTAGTCGCATCATATGATTATGATTGCTTCAGCAAGCAACATCTTGGATTGTTGCTCAAGGAGGAGTTTGGTCCTGTGTGTAAACTGAAAGTTACTGTGTGAATGAAGCAATATCCTAGGGCATGATATTTATATCTACCTCTGCTCTTTAATTTGCAGTACCTCTCAGTTTGGGATTTATTTCCTTCTTAAAAATTGTTCAAGCATATGATATCATCGGATATATTGGTGATGATGGTGCAAAAATCACAAAGATAAAAGCATAATCATTATTGCTTTAGGGAAGGCATTTATATCTCACAATAGACTTATGTGCTTAGCTAGTGTGATAGGAATTTTGTAAGGCTCCTCTGGAACCAAAAGTTGGATCAATTCGAAGTATCTATCTAACATTAGTTGGTAAACTAAAATTACCTAAGTGTCACTAAGCATGACATTTCATTTGTGCTAAGCATGATCAATCGATTTCCTAAGGCTTGATATCCAAATCATTGGGAGACAACTCTAATGATTTTATTGTCACTCAAATGCAAGGCTAAGTCAAGTCCAAATGCAGTGGCCAAGTCAAGTGCAGAGGCAAAATAGGGTTTAGTCACATGTGAGTTCATGTAGCTTAAACAACAGAGGATTGAGTTGAGTAGTGTTGAATGATCCTATTGAGATGATGAAACTGTGTTGTAAAAAATATATTATCATGCACATTGCTTCAATCTAGTCTTTTTTTATGAGAGGAAGAAACACAAGACTGATTGGTACTTCATCAGGAAAAATGTGTGTAGAGACGTACCATTGCCTTTTTATTGGTACTAATGATAGTTAGAAAATTACTAAATGTCTTCAAGCGGTCATAGAAATGAATATATTTGTAATAAGGTGGGCTTCTACAATACTTTTAGACCAACATGAAGGAGAGTATTAAGAGACCTATTTGTAAATATTGCAGACTTATTTGTAAACATATGAATACACAAGGATGTATATTTATAAAAAGGAAAAGGTAACATATATAGGTAGAGAGGACTAGTAATTAGGAATTTCTAATAGTTTTTCCTCATTTCACTTATAAACCTTCCGCAAGGGACTAAATAGGGCATCATTTGCAAGTCCTTATTTTTTCTGTTTTTAGATCACAACTCTAATATACTTCATAATGATTAATTTAGCTCTAGCCTTTTTACCAGAATCATCTCTCTTCTGTATTAGTTCAAATTTGACCTAGTAAACTCTTCAACATGTTTGTTTTAGTCCAAACTTGATCTAAGAAGCTCTTTGGACATGCTTGTTTCAGTCCAAGCTTGACAATTCTTGTCATTGACATTTTCGATACTGCTGATTAGTATCAATACTAAAAATTGTGATAAAGAATTACTTATGTTTCAAGAAAAAAGACTGACTCCAACTTCATTAAATGCCATGATTAATTCAACATGAAATGAAATGTGGAATCGCTAGCGTTTGCTACTTGGATTAACTTTTTACCCCTATACAAATTGAAGTTGGATCACTACTCATCATCACTTTCCATTATTTTCAGCCATATTAAAACAATTCATTTTTCCCCATCATCAGTGATTCTGCAAGTTAAACAATATTCTGCAATTCTTTTCATCATTGCAATTAGATGAAAATTAACCATAATTTTCGTATAGCAGGTTTGATTGCTCTTCACCATACAGTTAATGGTCTCTCACAATCTATTAGTTATTCTTATGTGTTGAAGAGCAGGTGGAAAATGTTCCATACCAAAATAGCTAACCACGGGATGGGGGAAATTTCTTCAACATAAGAATACCAAGGGCCACCACATGTTTACAAGTGACAAAAAAAAGTGGGGAACAACTAGTTTCAACATGAGCCACACATACCCAACATGGTTCAAACATGAATTTGACTTTGACATTATGATGCGAGTATGGTGGAATACCATCATAACTCAAAGGTATGATTTGATTGAAACTTGAGTGAATTTCAGTCCAAGTGATTAATCATTATAGAATGCAATGGACATTGTCCGTGTCGATATGATATTAGAGTCAAATTTGTACCTCTAAATCATGATTGTGAGGTCACGTTGAAGCAAAATTGCTCCATGCCCATTGGTAGTGTTGAAGCATCATTGTTTCACCCAAGGATTTAAAAGTCGAGTTGTGTCGGTTGGCACAGGCGGAATTTATCATTTTGTCGGTTGACCAACACTAATACTAGCACGGTGAGGCAGTCGCGACCTCACTATTTTTTTTCTTTTTTCTTTAATTTTTTATTTTAGATAGAAACATTTATTTTTTTTAACAGGTAATTCCTTTCCCTATTATTTTTTCCCCATTTCATTCATTAAATTTTGTCCTCCTTATTAATTTTTCCTCCATTTATTAATTTTTTTCACCTTTATCTATCCACAAAGGTAAATAGAGAGTAAAAATATTTCTTCAAGGATGGTTTATTTTTCTCTCTCCTTTATCTCTTCACAAAGTAAATAAAGAAAAAAAAACTCTTAAGATAACAAAAATTAATATAATATAATTTCTAACTTTATAAAATATACTACTAATAATAAATTGAAATTTTCTATATATAAATTTGGTCAAATTTTAAAATACTCAAAATAAATCCAAATTAAATCTAGTTTAAACCTACGTAATCTTACATATCTACTTGGTGGATTTCAATCAACCTTAAATTGACTTTTACTCAATAAACATCAAACATTTGACGGGATAATATCAAAACTTAAGTTCAACATCTTAAATATAACTCAATAGTAGACATCTATAACAATCAAATATTAATAAAATTATTTTTTAATTAATATTTTATATTTAAAAAAAGTACAAAAACTGACGATAAGATACCAAAATTATATTATTCCGATCATAAATTGAAACTTCGGCATGATTTAAAATTTTAAACCTTATTTCACCCTTTTCATCTGTATAAAAGTATAATGGGTGGCTCTTGATGCTTATTGAGGAACCCCCTCAAGTAGATACTTATTTGAACATCATTTCACGCTCCCGGGGTTATGGTATAGGGGCAGGGCATTCAGGTTGTCACCCAGGCACGCAACTAAAGGATGCTGGGCTCCTGGGGGCTGCTGCTGTGAGCGCTTCCCGATTTATCCATGGGTCGATGGGAAACTTCTGTGGAGCCGGGCCGGTGACCCCAGACTCGATGTTACCCAACCTGGTTAATCATTTATTTGAACATCATTTCAACATTTTGTATATATAGGTCAACATTACCATAGGCTTATCAGGTTTATCATCGGATCAGCTCTACATAAAATAACAAGTGTAACCATCAATCTATTCAAAAATCATCTAAGTTGTATAAAACAGCATAATTACTGAGTCATGGAGGCCATTAGATTTTGTAGCATACCTGTCATCACATATTCTGGAGCAGCATAACCATAAGTACCTACAACACGGGTGGAAACATGAGTCTTATCACCTTGAGGCCCAGCTTTTGCCAACCCAAAATCTGATAGCTTTGCATTGTACTCCTGGAATCGAAGGACCCAAATAATCACATCAAGGAACTTATGAAACTTGAAATCAAAAATAAACATCAATTACTTACCGTATCTAGAAGAATATTAGATGTCTTAAAATCCCTATAAATAACTGGATCAGAACCCCCATGCAGGAAAGCTAGTCCTTTAGCAGCCCCTAGTGCAATTTTCATCCTACTAGACCAAGGCAAAGGAAGAGCCCCTAATAGTAATAATAAAGTAAATATTAACTTAGAGACTTTTGATATACGACATGTGCACTTTAATAACAAATTTGGCTTCTAGGAACTTTTTAACATCATTTACTCAATAATTACTAAGTAGAAGAATATCATCAATTAAGGTTTAAAATTTCAAGCTATGTCGGAGTTTCAATTCATGATCAAAGGATACAATTTCAATATTGTATCATGCCACGCTAATACAATATCATGTCGTGCCAATACAATTTCAATATTTTTTAAATATAAAATATATTAATTAATAAATATTTTTATTAATATTTGATTGCTATAGATGGTTATTGTTGAATTAGATTTGATATTATCTCGTAAATGTTTGATGCTTATTGAGATAAAATCGATTTAGGGTTAATTGAAGCTCACTAGGTAAACATGACACAATCAAGGAAGTTTAAATGGATTAATAATGAATTTATTATCATCAATTTAAAATTAAACTAAATTTATATATAAAATAATTTAATTCATTATTTTATATAATTCATTAGTAATAGTAAATTTTATAAAGTTAGAAATTATATTATATTAAAAAATTATCTTTTATAATAATCTATATCCTCATCTTTAAAGATGTTTTTTTCTCTCTGTTTACCTCGTCGACACATGAATTAACTATGGACGGATAGATGGAGGAAAAAAATTATACATATTTCTCTCATATACGGATGGAGGGAAAAAAAAATTTCTCCCATAGACAATAGGAGGAAAAAATTATCAAGAAAAAAAGCAAAGAAAAAAAAACACAGAACAAAGGAAAAAAGCCACAGCCGGTCTCGAGGTCGCAATAGCCTTTGCGACCTCACGGCTCCAAGCCTGATATCGTGATGGGTGGCAGGGAAAATGGTAAATTCCTCCTGTGTCAACTGTCACTAATCAACATCTTATACTGTGTCATCAATATAATTATTGAAAAACTGTGTTATGGATATATGCCAAATGAAGATAGAGTGAACTTTGGTATTTGTCAACCATGACCCATGACAGATCACCTTCTTGAGCTTATATAGCTTAGTTCCACCAACTAATATTGCAAGATTATAGATCAATGTATATGTTTTCAGTGAGATCATAACAACACATTTTAATATACAACTGAATATTTGTCAACCATGATTGATAACCAAGGAAAAATAGTATATAACCAGAATTAGTGCTATGTTACTCAGAGAGACGGAGATTGAAGAGAAAGAAGAGGGAAGGGAGGAGACAGGGGGGGAAAAGACGGAGAGGAGAAAAGGGATCAAAAGTTGTTTACTAGGAATCTAGGATGATGGAATGGATCAGAAGTTATTTAATTGGATGAGGAACAGTGAGGGAATAAATTCTATCTATACCCCTCTACTCTAACCTCTTTTGCATCCTAAGTTGAAAAGGTAGTGGCAATGGTTGACAGCCAGGAGCAGTCAGGTGATGGTCTGCATTAGTCCGATGGTGGTCTTGCAGAGCAGTCAATGGTGAAGAAAGGACATAATGGTCTTTTACCACTTCTAGATTCTTCTACCTTCAATTTATTTGTTTTGGACAGATCAATTTCAGTATAAACTGTAAAGGAGAGTCGAGTAAACATTTGCTCCCTAGTTGAGCCATTAGAGAAAAATGTCTAGAAATATTTACCATATAAGTTAAGCTAAACCTTTTTTTCAAATTAAACGCACTTCACAATTGCCATATAAGTTTACTGCTATGCTTAGTCCATATGAACATATATAGCAATGAAAAATCCATTGGTATAAAACTAATTTAATTCTAGGTGGAGAAACAAGGTCCACATATTATGTGATAGGAACAAAATCATTTCTTTATTCAAGAAGATTGTTCCACACCATTAGTTGCATTACCTGATTTAGCTAAAACTTTTGAAATCGAGTGTGATGGTTCAAGAAGAATAGGTATAAAGGTGTGCTAATGCAAGAAGTCTGCTTATTTTAGTGAGAAGCTATGTAGAGCAGCTTTGAATCCAATTTATGACAAGGAGATCTATGCTTGGATGAGGACCTTAGATACTTGCTAGCATTACTTAAAGAGTTTGTCATAATGATCTTTGAACCTAGGAATTGGGTTTGGGTTTATATTAGGAATGATAGGTGTAGACTAATTGGCATACTAAGTTGCATCTCCGAGGAAATGGACATTTCAAATCATTGCTCGGATCAATGATAATGCCTACAAGCTTGACTTGCCAAATGACTATCACATGAGTGCTACATTCAATGTTTCTAATCTTTCTTCCTTTGATGTAGATGATGAAGATTCAAGGACAAATCCTTTTGAGAAGTGGGAATGAAGACTCATATTGAAACCGAGTTGTAGCTAAGCAAGCTAAAGATGAGAATAAAGCTAAGGTCATGAAAAGAAAGAGTAACACATTTTAGAACTTCTTGATGAAGCATCATACATCAATAGAGGCCCAATTACCAGGTCTAGGACTAAAAAGATGAAGGAAGCGCTCAAAGAGTTGATCGAAGATGCCAAAACCCAAGGCTGAAGTTAAAGCATATTTGAACAAGAGCAAGTCACGCAACCTAATCAATCAAATTCAAGTCCTAGATGGGCTTAATTAGTCACTTATGCCTCATTTATATATGGTAGGAGCAATTTTAATGTGTAGGCCTAATTTTGCCTTTATTTTGGTTTTAACAATGACTTGAGCCCAAACTAGTTAAGTGGTCTGCCTAGGACTTCTAAATGGGCTTACTTTATGTATCTAATGTTTATATTCAATTCAAAAGAATGGTGAGGCTCTTGTTGGTTCTTCATTGAACTAAAGTTTATCAAGTCAACCCTTGTGGCATTAATCGACTTGTCAACCTAAATCTCATATGCTGTGAAAAGTGGTTTTTCTATCTCATATACCTTAGGTTCGTACTTTATTAAACATTAGGTCTACCTTTTATCATCCATCTAATTGATTTAGAGTTCTCTAATTTTCTATCTCCAATTTGTAATGGATTCACGAGACATTATTCTCAAGTCCATGTCACCTATTCACCAATACGATAACTTGTATCATTGTACAAGGTGCAGAACTTTTAGGTGCATGTGTTCTTCAATACTTAGGTACACCCCTAAACTAAGGGAAAAAAATAAGAGAAAAAAGGCTAACAAAATGACTATAATGGACATAATATTATAAGGAATTCAGCAAGTTAAGCTGATAAACTTCTACAGTTCTACTCACTCCGGAAAAGATGATTTTCAAGACTTCCTCGTGACATGAATTCATAGACAAGTAATCTTTGATCGTCTTCAATGCAATATCCTATCAGCTTTACAAGGTTAGGATGATGTAATTGTCCGAGGAATTTAATCTCAGCCTGCGATGCATCCATGTATTTCAGTCAGTGAGAATTTTTCTAGTTTATTGTAGATCTTTGGGAAAGAAAGTACTCACAACCCACTCCCTGTGACCCTGGAGTGCATCAGGCTTCAGACTCTTGACAGCAACAGTGAGACCTGTGCCTGGTTTTGCAGGAGTTGTGCCATTCTCCTCTATCCATCCTTTGAAAACATATCCAAATCCACCCTCCCCAAGAATACTATCAGGTCGAAAATTACCAGTAGCAGATTTCAGCTCCTGGAAAGTAAATTGAAGCAATTGATGAGATGTTTTGTCCTGAGACGTTGGATCTTGATTATTTTCCATCGAGAAAGCAGACTCATGAGAAGCAGCAAGTTCACGGTTGCTAGCATTTAAATATCTTTTTTCAGTTGCTGCACACAAGAACAAATTTGAAACATTTAATCTCTTTCTAGATGGTCACACTTCACATCACAATTAAAGAAACAAAGAGAATTAGATCTCAGCTCTCTCAAAATCATTAGGGTAAGGAAAATTAAAAAGAATAATCCAACCTCGTATATGATAATAAGATTATGTTATTATCAGCTTGTTTGGAATCATTTCTTAGAGAGAAGAATTCCAATTTCAAAATGATAGATCAGATTGAAGCATTGTGTTCCAATGATATATAGAAACTAGTCACTCTTTTGTCCAAGTTATGGCAAGTCTATAATCACTTGCAAGTGGGTGTTTACAATTAAATATTCAGTGATCCCTCCCTCAACTAACACATTCAAAGCTTGACTAATTGCAAAATTCAACTAACTAGACACAATTTTTCATGTGGCCAAATTAATTAAGTTCGACTCCTCCTTATTGTAGAAGTTAAGGAAATTGCCTTGATATTATGATATATAGAGCTATTAAATGGTATAACAATAAATATAAAACAGCTAATGTAAGACCAAATTTACTACACTAATAATTATATTAACCTATACCACTAACACTTTTCTTCATGCTGGAGGATAGATACTATCTATGTTTGCTTATTTTATGATACTAAAGGTTCACACAGGAAAAGCAGAGTAATCCTTCACCTTAAACTAGTAGTAAATGGAGAGAGGAGGAAAAGAGAGATCCCATGCATTCTCAGAGTGGACTGCTAAGAGTGGGAGAGTGGATTTCTAAGAGTGGGCTTCACCCTAAGAGTGACACATAATAGCATGTGGCACACAAAAGAAAGTAGAGAAGGAAAACCACTTAACAAGTATCATAAGGATAACAAAGAAGATGAGAAAAAACTTGCAACTACCTCAAATGGGGTTCTCCCAGTAGCATCACACACAACTGCACATAACAAATAGATCAAAGGGGTGAAGGAAAATGATGGATGAGAACCAAAGGGCCTAAGTGGCATATACAACATCATTCGAATATGACACTTAGGTATACTGAAGGAAAGTTGATAGAGGAAAGAGATGCTAGGAGGAAAAGAGAACTCCAGCGAAGAAATAAGCAACATGAAGAAATTGTTATTGGACAATTTGAGGGTAGATATGAGAATTGCTGAAAGAAAATACGGAATACATAAAATTACTTAAAGATCAAGGCAATATGTTAGATATGTTAGACATGTTAGACAGATAGATCTATTGGATCTTACTACAGGAAGACAAGGTGGCACTTGGTTTGCTGCAGAATGGCTCTATAGTCAATCTAGATCTAATAGAGCTAGAGAAAATGCTTGGTGATAATATATAACAATAGAATATCCATCAGAGGGGGAAAACAACAATAAAACCAACAAAGAGAGATGCAATGAAGAGTTGCACTCATGGCAACGGCAAGGAGTTTCACCTTATGACATTTTATGGGAAGCTAGATTTAAAGTATTACTACAACTATGTATTCATGCATTTCTACCCCAAATTGTATCACTCCCCCATGAGTCCTAAGTCCACCATTTTAATTAAATTGTAAATTGTGAGTGAATCTCATCATGGTTGACTTCTACCAATACTTTCTAATGATTTAGAAGGGATTTTGGCACCCAATAAAGGTTGGGTCCAACTAGGTTGACCAAAAATTCCTTTAGAACTCATTCCCTCCTAATTATCTTGGTTCTCCCTTGACCCTTAGCCATAAGGCAATAGTGTTCCTTTTCCTTTTAGTTCTTGTATACCCTAGGCCACTCTTACAAAAGTTAACCCTTTTAGGGTGTTAAAGCCAATGGTAAATTTTTTTAATGTTAACCTTAAGGAATCAACTTGATTCCTTAAAGTTTCAATTTCTAGCTCTAATTCCTTAATTCTAAGGAAAGGGAGTCTTGGCGCAACGGTAAAATTACTGGTGTATGACCTAAAGGTCACAAGTTCGAGTCTCGAAAATAACCTCTTGCAAAGCAGGTAAGGTTGAGTATAATAGACCATTTCCTGAGACCCTGCCTTGGTGGGAGCTTTATGCACCGGGCTGCCCTTTTAATTCCTTAATTCTAAGATCATTAGAGTCATTGCAAGGAATAATAAAGCTAACTTTATCTTCTAGAAATGAAACTTGCTTTTTTAATCTTTATTTATTTTCACATTTATCTAATGACTTGTTTAACAAATTAACTAAATATAGTAATTAATTTTCAAAGGATCAGAATTTTACCTCTATGAGTCGCTTGAGTTATCATATTTGGCTCCCCCAACTTAATATCCTTTCTTCTTCGATCTTCGAATAATGGGGGGAGACTGCATCATCAATTGTCATAAAGGCAATATTTGCTCTATGAGTCACCACCACTTCTTCATCAACGGATGATGAGGATGAGGTTTTATCCCAAATGGCCGCTAAGGCCTTCACTTTCTTCTTCTCCTTCTTGTTGCCTTTCTTCAACTTAGAACATTGATCCCCAACATGCCCCTTCTTTTAGAAATTGTAATACCGGATTGATTATTTCTTTCCTTCTTCCCTTTCTTCTTGAGGTATTCTTGGAGATCCCACTTACTCAATTTTAGTTTTGAAAATTTTCCTTACCTATCATACAACCCTCTTCATTGAAATCCTCGTCAATAGTGCACTCATTGTAGCTAGAGGATGGAGCATTTTTCTCCTCCTCCTTCCCGATAAGTGCTAGATTTCGGCTTCGGTAGGCTTCCTACTCCTCCATCTTCGGGTTCCTAGAAACATGCAATTCCATTTCTAACAACTCATCTAAAGTACTTACATCAAAGTTTCATGCGATGTAGTAGCTATTGACGATGGAGTTCCAATAAAGGGTCCTCAGGAATGCACATTGATGGCATTTCTAATAAGTCAAGGTTTGTGACATCCTCTATAGAGTTGACGCACAAGCTCCTTGTACTGGAAGCATGGTTTAAAGTGTCGTGCCGAAACGGTCGAAACGGGCGAAACGTCTCGTTCCGCTCAACGACCGGCACCGGCACGATCCTGGCATCAGACCCACGACAGGTGCTACGTGTTGCGCGACCCCGTGGTCACAGAGGGGTCGCTTGACCTTGCAACAGTAGCGGAGAGGTCGCATAACCCTTCCACTGCCGCTGTGGAGGCATCGTGCGATCCTGCGCTCATTGCAGAGGGGTCGTACAACCAACGTGGTCGCGCCGAAGGAGTCATACAATCCCCGCGGCCATGGGCTAACTAGGTGGAGATAATCTAAAGAGAGTTTATTAAACCCTAATAAAATTATCTAATTAATTTTATATTTCATTTATAATTTAAAAATTATAACAAAATTTTTATTTATTTATTTATCTATTTTCATATCTTTTCCTTTTTTAAAAGATTATTTTTTATCTTGTTTATTTTTTAAATATTTATGTTAAATATTTTAGTTTTTAATTAATATATTTTATATTTTAAAAATACAGAAACTATATCGACACGACACGATACAGTACCGAAACCGTATCGTTCTGGTCCAAGACCGAAATCTCGGCACGGGTCGAAATTTTAAACCTTGACTGGAAGTGCATTTGAGGTATGGTCTCTCCCTTTTCCATGGTAAAAGTGTTCAATTTTGTGCAAAGGAGAATTTGCCATGCAAGTCTAGCTTCCGATGAGTCTTCATGCATCGCTACCATCTGTTCCCATAAGTAGCGCCCAATTTTGTTTATCTCTTGCTCCAAGAGGAATTGCTCAAGGGCATTTTTGCTTTGGTGTCCACCACTACTTCTTTTTATTTTTGGTACTTAACCAAAGGTAACATTTTGCCTTCTAAATCAAGAAGAAAGTCATATCCTCCCTCAATTGCAATTTGCATCTCAATCTGAAGGTGGAATTAGAGCATCATCTTCCTCTTCCATGATTGGAAGTTTTCCTCTAGCCTTGGGATTTAGAATTTCTCTATGGCCATGGTGCTTTTGTTAGTAATTAGTACTTCAAAACAAATGAAACTCTAATACCTTTATTGGAGGATCACAAGGCCGAGCTAGAGGGGGTGAATAGTAAATGTTGTTAATTAAAAGCTTAAAAGATTATTTCTTATTGCTTAGCAAGGTAAGAATATAAAAAAATCACAGTGGACATAAAAAAACAAAATAAATAACAACGAATCCAAGTGGCACATGGCTTTAACGTGGTTTACAACTCCCCACGAGTTGAAATGTCCACAGCCTAAGTCTAGATCAACCACTAATCTTTCTCCTTCTTGGTAAAGTCTCGGAGGTAAAGAAACTTCTTATACTTGAGAAAGATTACACTTAGATTCACAAAGAAAGCTTTTAAAGGAGTTACAAGAAGGCTTAGAATTAGCTCAAGTATTATTAGGAATGTTAATTCCTAAATTTTCTCAACGAGCTCGTTTTATAGCCTTCATCCAACAATTGTCGCCCGACGCCAATAGTTGACTAGAATTCTTCATTAATCAATTGGAGTATTGTTGTCATCAACAAATTCGACTATTGCTGTTTTATCAATGGATCACTCCATAGTGGCTCCAGTAGCATCCATTGACTAGAATTTTATCATCAATTGACTACCCTTAATCAGTAGACTCAGCAATCAACTTGGCCACAAAGAGAAGCATTTTGCCACAGGTCATCTAGCTTCAATCAACTACACTAGTTGACCAAACAGCAATCAAATACACCAATCAATGAACAAGAGTCAGCTGATATTCCATATCGTCAACTAGTATACCACAAATTGGACACAAACATTGAATCTCCTAATTTGGGGTTTGGGGTTTGGGGTCTGAGCAGTCAATAGATTCTAATATATCAATTGACTATTCGAAGGAGTCCTCGATTCATCCATCAATTGATTAGTGTAAATCCTAATCAATAATCTCATGACTCCGACTAGTTTTAAAGTCGAGCCTACCTATTTTGAGATTCTACCCTCACTGGGTGTAGTTTATCTCAACACTCAACTCACCAAGAGTTTACCCTCGCTATGAAGTCATCTCTTGTCAAGCTACTCATCCTTAGATGCACCGGAGCCTATGGCTCCTCCTCAACTCAGTCATACTTTAATGCTCCTCGTCCTACAATCCCTCAAATGCGTCATGCCATCCTTTTCGATCTTTATAGACCTTGAGCCATTAGATCATCAACCGACCTTGGCTACCAAGTTGTCTCCATGTGTATGTCTCCAAGTCTTACGCGATTCAAATACGGATATCAAATACAATAATAATTCTAACTTTAACTATTTACCCAATCCATCAAAACAACAATCATACCCGATCTCAAAGGTGTGATTGAACCACCACCACCACCAATAACCAAACCTTATTCTACTAGGTGAGATCGGCTATATAGATCCTTTTATGCCATGAGTTCTATCCCATACTATATCATCATCTATATTTAAATAAATTTTATCTTGTATTATTATTTTTAACCAAGTCATTTTTTGTCTTCCTCTTCCTTGTTTGATGTGCATATTTGTCATAATTTCACATTGCCTAATTGGATCATTTATTGGTCGTAGTGTATGTTTGTACCATCTTAAGCGTGTCTCTCGGAGTTTTCCCTTAATAGATGCAACCCCGATTTTAGAAGGGACAGATTTTAGGCTTGGTAGAATAAAGACAAAATATATGGAATTTAAGTTTAGCAATATTAGACGTAATGAGACAATTGTTAAGATAGGAGATGATGAGTTGCCTGGAACCGAGAGTTTTAAATATTTAAGATCATTTTTGTAAAATGATGGAGGTATTGAAAGAGATGTCTTACATAGAATACAAACAGGATAGTTGAAATAGAGGAGAGCGTCAGGTGTTTTATGTGATCGTAAAATACCTCTAAAACTTAAAGGAAAGTTCTATGTTATATGGGGTTGAATGTTGGGCTATGACTTGAGCACATGAGCAGAAGATGAGAGTTGCAAAGATGAGGATGTTAAGGTGGATGTGTGGACATACGAGGATGGACAGAATAAGAAATGAGAGCATTAGAGAGAAAGTCGGAGTTGCATCTATAGAGAGAAAACTCTGAGAGACACATTTAAAATGGTACGGGCATGTACTTAGATACCAATAAATGCTCCAATTAGGCAATATGAAACTATGACAAACACACATATCAAAAGAAGAAGAGGAAGACCAAAAAAGACTTGGTTAGCAACAATAAAACAAGATAAAATTTATTTAAGTTTAGATAATGATATAGTAGGAAATAGAGCTCAATGACATAAAAGGATCCATATAGTCAACCTAACATAGTGGGATAAGACTATGCAACCCCGATTTTCTTTTCCCCCGATAGATGCAACCAAATTTAGTGTGTTTGCACCAACAATAAATTTTAAATTTAAATAGCTCATCTTAAAAATCCTAACATCAAAGTTTGGTTTTGCATACAAAACCAAAAAGAAACATCACACATATATTGTCATACACATCAAGATGATGTGGTCTATAGAATGTTAGGGTGTGTTTGGTTTGTTTGCATTTTTATTTCATTTTCCAGAAAACCGCATTTTCTCATTTTTTAAAAAATGACTTTTCTACGTTTTTCGTTTTCTTAGAAAATGCTCTCTTTTTCTTGAAAATGAATGTGGAAAATGCAAACCAAACACGTTTTCCATTTTCTCAAAAAATGAAAATAGAAAACAATATGGAAAATGCAAACCAAACACCCCCTTACTTTTTTCAAATAGAAGAAACCTATTACCATTAATCTTTGCAAAATCAGATGTTGATTCTACCCACCTTTTAAGCCTTCCTAAAAAAGAATGAAGATCAGCTCCTATGGTAGTAGGAGCCTAACCTATGGGGGAAATAGTAGCATTTCCCTACTTGAAATCTTCCTCCATGGTCATATAGCATCATGACCTGATCATCAATACATAGGCTTGACTGATATGGAGTCAGAGATGTAGACCAAATGACTTAGGTGTATACAATGGTGGATTATCTTGGAGTACAATGGAATGGTACCGCATAGTATTATCTTTGTGTACCAGATGGAATGATAGATCAATATCTCATCAAGGAGGAGATTATTGGGTTTGACTAAATAAAGGGCAAACAACTCAATGTTGAATTTTTTTCACTTTTTTTTTTGTTTTGCTAAAAAAAGTACATGAAGGATTGAGATATCTTTTATACGAGGTGGCATAGTTGCTTTTTCAATTTTTATTATACTTTTTCTCTCATAATTGATACGGTGCATGAATGTGGGGTCTGTGAGATGATCGGACACGGAGTCAAAGCCA
This sequence comes from Zingiber officinale, assembly GCF_018446385.1. Taxonomy (NCBI): domain Eukaryota; kingdom Viridiplantae; phylum Streptophyta; class Magnoliopsida; order Zingiberales; family Zingiberaceae; genus Zingiber; species Zingiber officinale. The sequence continues at coordinate 141,769,110 of NC_055994.1, forward strand.
CAGAAGGGTCAAAAGTCACGCCAGCATGGAGGTCAGAAGTCTAGCCCCCGTGGCTAGTCAAAAGTTACACCAGCCTGGAGGTCAAAAGTCTAGCCTCCGTGGCAACGCCATCGTGGAGGTCAAGAATCAGAATTAGGAGGAGGTCAAGATTCCGGCCCACGTGGCTAAAGTCAAAGCTTCAGTTGAGGGGCTGGTCAAAGGACAGTATTTACGAGTTGAGCCGGATCTGATCTTGAAGGGAATCGAAAATGGACTCGACCCACAGGGCCAAATTCAATTGAGGATCGGACCCATGGGTCAGGTATAACCAGGGATTGGGTGTGACTAGGGGGCCAGCTTGTGCAGGTCGGGACGTTCATACCATGGATAACAGCGGACAGATGCAGGTCAGGGAACCGACCCAGCGTGCAGGTCAGGGAACCGACCCAGCGTGCAGGTCGGGATGTTCATACCATGGATAACAGCGGACAGATGTAGGTCAGGGAACCGACCCAGCGTGCAGGTCGGGACGTTCATACCATGGATAACAGCGGACAGATGCAGGTCTGAACCCAGCGTGTAGGTCGGAACGTACATGCCTTGGATAGCAATAAGCAGATGCGGGTCGGGAATTAGACCCAGCGTGCAGGTCGGAACATACATGCCTTGGATAGCAATAAGCAGATGCGGGTCGGGAATTAGACCCATCGTGCAAGTTGGAACATACATGCCTTGGATAGCAATAAGCAGATGCAGGTCGGGAATCAGCAGATCGTCGGGATGTAACACTACATGACAAATAGGCCTGCAAGGAATTGTAACCACCTATCAGAGAACAATCATCACATGTCAGGGAATATTCTAACGGTGGGAGGCTCATACTCCTCTTGGTTCCTCCGCTATCCTATAAGAGAAAGCCACGTGTCGACCACCGCCAGACAGAGCTTGACATCCGACATTCCCTGACATTCGCCAGGTTCCAGAAGCCTCAGTTGCAGTATAAAAAGGGATACTTTGTCCCTTACGCAGGTACGCTCACTCGTCATTTCTTACCAGTCTTTTACTTTTCGTGCTTTCTCTGTGATTTCTGGGGAAAAAGTACTTGCCTTGAGCGTCGGAGGGCCTGATCCGGGGACTTTTTCCCTGGTTTCTGGTCTCTAACGACCGTGGACTCGTCTGAGTGTGTGCAGATCAATAGCGTCATCATCCTGATCATTTCTCTCCGTAGAACTGCCCGTGCGGACTTGTCCAGGGGGTACCTCGCTGATTCAGCATCTCAACGACTCTCCGTCAACTTTTAGCACAGCAAGGCTCGCCTTCATCCGACTTAACTTCCGGACGGGATCAATAATATATACTTAAATTCTTTATATAGGTAGGTTTCTATTGAACTACATTAATTGTTCTTACTTCTTTTATATATTATTTTTATTCATCCAAGAGAGACAAGGAATCAATCACAGGGCTTGTGGTAGGGGTTATTCTACATTTTAGAAGAATTGGATTTGGATCCACAAGTGTATAGTTTGAGACAGTGGAATCTACAAAGTAGTGCTAGAGAGGTCTCCAATTGCATCCAGAATTGTTAGAGGCACTTGTAGTTCCAACACTCTTCATGCTTGAGCTAAAAACAGCTAAACCTTCCTTTACTGCTTCTTGAATCTTAAGAAAGAATTATTCAACAAAAGGCGATGGAGAGTGAATATAATTCAACTTCGGTAGCTGTCTTTTGACTCCACTATATTCTTCAAACGTTCATCCCTTTTAATTGACTACGCATCAGAATGATGAAGAGCGAACCGAATAGCTCAATAAAAGTACAAATTAAGAAAGAAACAGAACCTGATCTATAACCTAAACAGAGCTACAGAGATCCATCTTTTCATGTGAAAACCATAGCGACGTGGGAATCAGTCAATCAAATAAATCCCCATCTAGACTTGGAAATTCAGTAGAGAGAGAGCGAGAAGAAAGCACCTGCGTCATAGAACACACTGGTCTTGGGCTGGATCGCGTTGGGAGATGCGCTGGCGGCGGCGTCCGTCGTTCCACAAGTTCCACGAAACCCACTAGCGATGGCTGACCAGAAGCCGCAGCTCTGCCCCATCGCCACCTCCTCCCCCGCGAGCTCAGCGAATACGGCTATCGGAGGGGAATCGAAACGCAGGAAGTAAAACGCGAGGATTCCATGCCAAAGAGGAAGAAAGGAGAAGCAGATGGAAGGAAGAAGAGAAGCGGAATTGGGGTAAAGAATTGATAGAAAAGGTGAAGTCGTCGTCGGTTGCCACCACCATTATCGCCGTATATGCGAAAAAAAAGCGGCTTTTCTTTATTTGTTCATTTTCCCCCTTATTTCGCAAAAATAAATAAAAAGAAAAAAAGAATAGAGAGAAGGTGGTATACGGAGATCAGTCAATTCGCGCGCACTTGGCCTTGCTCCCATTTTTTCTTTAAAATCCATATATTTAATTTTTGGATAAGATATATTAGGAAGTGCATCAGCTTTTATATTTTAGATTTATCGTTGAATAAAAATCCCTCTAATATATCATAGTTAAAATTCAAATTATCTGATTAACTATTTAAAAAATCTAACATAAAATGATAAAGGGCTCACTTACACGAGAAATACTCGTACGAAAGCTTTTATGGGTTAACACAATCGTCTCGCAAATAGTAAGCAGTTATGGTACCTTAAAAAGGTTAATATCTTATATACCTAAAGTGATGACAAATTATGATGTGGCTAGATGAAAAGGGCTTCACGGGGAAATTAAGAATGTTGCTGCATTCTTAAGTAAATATTCCAAAGCCAGAGAAAGTATTGTAGGGGTTTTCTTCATCTCCGAAAGGTATCGAAGAAAAAAAAAATAAATGTGAGAAGTAGAAAGATAGAGAGATTTTGGGAGTGATTCACATAGGAATCATAGAAATCAGAGGCTAGCAAACCATGTAAAATTGGTTTATCACGTTGTGTTCTTTGTGTTGTTTTATTTTGTTTGTCATGTACTAACGATTTGTAGACAGGAGAATGAAGGAAAAGCATGTGTCTATTCACCTATCTAACTGTTTCTCACATTCCTATCAATAGAGAAGTTCAATAAGTATTGGAAGAAGAAGTCCAAGAGGTATTGGTAGATGGAGAATTTCAAAAGGTGTTGATAGAAGCTCAAGAAGTCTTGGTAGATGTTGAAACTCAACAAGTGTTCACAGGATGCTCAAAAAACTAAGGTTGACCTTGAGTACAAGCTAAGTGTCGTTAAGGAAGACCTAGAAACGAGACCTATTGGTAGAGGAAGATCCAAAGATTAAGCCTCTTGGCAAATGAGGAATACTTAGAGTTGAAACCTTTTGCTTGATGGAAGAATATCCAAAGGTGAAGACTCTTTTGCAAATGGAGAATTAAAGATGGTCTCTTGGTAGATGAAGATAAGTGAGTCTTGAGAGATTAGGAGGGAATGCCATCATACATTTTCTAAGTAGAGAATTATTGGGCACGTACTTCACCAAGAAGCAAGCATTCTCATCATAGTCGATGAATGAGATCGATCTCAAGTTAAGTTAAAATAGTTGACTAAAGGATTATTTCAATCTATTGAATAGTATGGAGCAATAGTGCCCTAAGTTGTCAGGTTCAACATATTGAGTTTCAAGGAGAGTGATACGGCAATAAGGAAGGTCCTTTGAAGTGAAGACTGAAGTCAAGAAAACTAACTGTAATGGCAGTCAAAGTCAAAAATGGTGTTAGTAATTAGTCCTAAGAATCAATCATGAGATGGTTAGACTTTTTAGATTAATCATTGAGTTAGACTCGAATGAACCCACTCATTGGATTAAGTGTAATCCGAATTAGACTCATTGAGTTCGACTCAAATAGATCCAATTGTTAGATTGAGTCGAATTGCATGGGAATCAATGGGTTAGACTCATTGGGTGAACTTGAGTTCACCAAGGAAGTTGAATGGTCAAAATTAAACCATTGGATTGAATGGTTAATTTTGAGCATTGGATTAGAAGATGAAAGGTCAAAACTCTTGGTATTTCATGGGATGACTATAAATATCATTTGGATGATATTTTTAAGATTTTCATCACTTGAGAAGGTGAAAGGTCTCTTTGCTTCTTCTTCTTCCTCCTTTCCTTATTCGGCTGAACACACCCTTGAAAGTTGCTAGCACAACCTTGTGTGACAAATGAAAGCAAGGTTTGTTCGTGTGGATATTGTAGAGGCGCGAACGCTTGATCATGATGTGATCCGAGTTGTCGGGAGATCGTGAGCACGCTTCAAAGGTATAACTCTATCATGTCTTTAGATCTAACTTAGTATAAGATTATGTTTCCCTTCGCATGGATCTTCTGGAGGAAATAGGTTTTTCCGCTGCGCGTTTGCGTGTTTAAGCAACCTATTCCCTTACAAATGGGTCAACACTCGGGGTTGACACGGGCGTACGGCTCGATCAAACAGCCATGCCGATTGGATCTCTTGTCTGATCAGACCCCCGAATTCTCTTAGCTCGACAGAATTCCGCACCGAGTGCTTGAGGAGGCCTAGTCCTCAGAATGGTCAACACTTTGGGGCCAACACGGGCGTACATCTCGGTCGAACAGTCTAGCCGATCGAACGTCTTGTTTGATGAGATCCCTGAGTCCTCCCGGCTCGACGGAATCCTGAGCTGAGTCCTCTCGGCTCGATCAGAACTACTTGTCCTCTCAGATCCAGAGTCCTCACAGTACAATGGAATCCCGAATCGAGTCCGCTCGGCTCAGATTACTTGTCCGAGCGGAAGTCGAGTGCTCGAGGAGACCGAGTCCTTAGAATGATCAACACTCCTTATCCGACTCGGCGTCGTTCGAGTACGGAGTCCGACCGGATGTTGTAGGGAACTTGGTCAGCCAATTAGCCCAGTGTAGTAAGGTTTCATTAGCTCAACAACCTAATATTTCTTTTTGACATCTTGTGTAACCGTTATCAGGAAATCAAGGGGATATACTCCGTGCGAGTCATACGGCGGAAGCTTCTACCCTACAAAGCACAGAAATGGTGGGTCTATTTTAAGAAAGTTGTTAGAATGATAGAACAACCGGTCCTATTTTAATAATACATTGATATTCGTGCAGAGAGAAAAAGTAACACTATATAAAGGAGTCTCTATCTACAAGCGTAGGTACACGAGGCTATCTGTAATGCCCACCCTTCTCCTACTGATAGTAAGGGCGACGCTACGTGAACATACATGCATGTGTGATCATTGCAGCGGAAGAATTCTTAAATTTTTAAAACATACATAGAGAACAATATAATCATGAAAACATATTAAACATGTGAGCATGCTTAGCATTCATGTGTGTAACTTAATTTAATATTTAATCACTGAACCTAACATAGAATTCAAGCATAGTTCCTAACATTCAAGCATGGAGAAAAAAAGGTTCTTAGCAGTTCTTTAACTAAACCAAGTGCCTATTAGTTCAAGATTCATGGAGATAATAAAAAGAGATAGTCAACTAACAAACATTAAAAGCATCAAGTAGCAAAACAAGTTAACATGCAAAACTTAGAACATGCATAAGTCTTGAAACACAAAACAGATCTCTTCCACCATGCCACTGCCACACACATCCTTTGCCCCTCCTGCTGCTCCCTTTAGTTTAGTCATTCTTTACCCTTTTCTGCAGTACAAGGAAAAAATAAAACTATAAGCACATAGGCTTAGTAAGATCTTTTCCTACTCACAAAATCCATAAACTATGGAGTAGTGGTATATTCATTTAACCCACATCTAGATTTAACATTTCATGCTAACATAAAGTAGTGTCATACTCATTTGGGCAAAATCATAAACATAGCATATGAGAGCATAAACATAAGGTAGTAGCATGTTCATCTAGGTATCATAAACATATCTCAAGAGAACATCTTCCTAAAGCATAATAATCATATAGCATGAAATAAGTATATGCAAGATGTTCTTTTGAAAACATGTATCAAAATCATATAGCATGAAATAAGAATATGTGGGTGCAGCGGAGGCCGGCAAGAGGGGGGTGAATTGCTTCTGAAAAAATTAAAACGATACCCTCCTTGGATCTTTCAACTCAAAAGTAAAAGAACTATAATAAAATTAATAGTAGAAATAAAAGGAGACAGAAATTAACCTGGTTACAACCAAGAGGGTTGTTAATCCAGGGTAATAAGAAAAGCGCAGTAAGAAAACTCCTTTGCTGAAGGCGGAGAAGCCTTTTACACACTTAAAATGCTCAATAGTTGCTAGAAAGGACTACATAATTGATTGCTTGAGTTGTGTATTCTTTCCTAGCTCCAGGGGCCTTTATATAGCTCCTGGAAAGTCTATCTCGAGGGTTGAGGGCGCCTCTATAAGCCTTGAAGGCGCCTCCATGACTTTTGACTGGATAGAACTCTATCCGTGCTCGAATGACTCTTTTGACCAAGCTTGAGGCGCCTCAAATGTTTGAGGCGCCTCCAAGCTTGATTGAGGCGCCTCAAGGGTTTGAGGCGCCTCAAATCCTGCTTGAGGCGCCTTGAGTTGTATTTCCAGCACATCTTCTCCTTTGCTTTGACTTCTAAAGTTTCACTTGGTTGGGTGATTGCGGCCAACCGAAATAGGGCTTACCCGAACCCAATTTCCGGCCTTCTCCTCGAGCAGTCTTTCGTCCAGCTTCTCGTCCCTCGAACGCCGCGCACGTTCTTCTCGTCCACCGGAGTACTCTTCCGTAGCTCTCTCGTCCTTCGGACGCACCGAGCCCGTCAGCTCCCTTCCCGTGCCGTCCTTCTCGCTAGCTGCGTCTTCCGCTCGACTTCCTGCGCTCCTAAGCTCCTGCACACTCAGACACAGGGATCAAATAAAGCAGGACCGAACCAACTTGGTTGATCACATCAAAACACCTACGGGGACCAACAATCTCCCCCTTTTTGATATGCATCAACCCAAGTTTAAGTTAGGGTAAAAATAGACACAAAACAATAATTTTAAAGGAAATTACTAAACTTGCATGTTAAGTATTAGTTTGCAATAAATAAAATTGCAACTACTAAATTAAGAGTTAACCAAAAAAAATTTTTAACTTAAAAAATTCTCTCCTCTCTAAACTTGTACATATCTCTCCCTCTTTGATCACAAAAAAAAGCGGGGTAATAGAAAATTTTAGCAAAATTTTAAGTTAGAAAAATTTGTGTAAAAGACGAATTTTCAAAAAAAATTCTAAGTAAACATAATTTTTAGAATTTTCGTCAGAGTTTTCCAAAAAAAAATTCTAAGTAAACAAAATTTTTTGGAATTTTTCAAAAATAATTTCTAAGTCAAAAATTAATATTTAATTTTGTTTTTTTTTAAAATGTTTGAAAAAAACTTTCAAAGCATTATTTAATTCTAGTTTAATGCTTTTTCAGAAAGTTTAATTAAATATTTTATTTCAATATTTCAGCTTTCAAGTCGTGGTGAGGCACTAGGCCTTCTTGGTTATTGGAGCAACAACCACTTCCTTAGACAAAGCTTCATAAAGAAATTTTAACATTTAATTCTGCTTCTGAAAGCCTTAATTAAATAGATTAATTTAGTACAGATTTCGGAACCCAATAGAGGTTCCTTCTTACAGGGTTATTCAAAAATTTAGGGGGTACATAGTTCTTGGGCACTCTTTTAAGTTGACTCTGATGGTTTCTAATGTACCAATTTAACTTGTCATAAATTTTTAATTTTGAGTTTGGAAATTTATTTGTTTTTAAACATGCATCATATTTCAATTTTTCAATTTCTAATTTTAATTTATCATTTTTTGATTTTAGATGATCATACATTTCTAACGGGCATGCTTTTGCTAGGTTCAATTTTAATTCAGCATTTTCTTTTTCTAATTTGAATAAGTTTTTAGAAAGAGACTTAATAAAGCGAAAAGACTGAGTCGGGGTTAGATTGCGTACCTGACTTACCTGACTCGTTGAGTCTCCCCCTTCACTGCAGCTTTCCTCTTCTGATGTTCCTCCCCCTTCATCGATGCTCATCTCTGAGCTTGACTCTTCTTCCAGCTGATGGTTAGCTAGTAGAGCTAACCCCGAAAAGGCTTCGACGTCTGATTCGGAAAACGACGAATCTGACCAAGTGACCTTCAAGTTCTTGTGCTTGGAGGATTATGGCTTCTTGTACTTGACCTTTTCTTTCTGCTTGCTCTTTAATTTCGGGCAATCATCCTTGATGTGCCCTTCTTCGTTGCAGTTGTAGCAACGAATTGTTCTCCTTTTTCACTCATGCTTCTGCGATCTAAATTTGTTAGATTTAAAAAACTTATTAAATCGTCTAACCATTAATGCAGCCTCGTTTTCGTCGATTGAGGCTTCGGAGTCAGAACCGTTTGCTCTTGCCTTCAAACCAATGTTCTGACTTGTCAATTCTACTCCGATGGGCTCTGCAATTTGAGATTCGTATAGTTCAAAAGTTGAAAATAGATTCTTTAGAGTACTTACCTCGAAGTCCTTAGAGATGTAGTACACATCTACTAAGGACGCCCATTCTTGAGTTATCAGGAATGCGTTGAGCGCGTATCGGATTGAGTCTCGGTTCGATACTTCTTCTCCAAGGTTGATTAATTGCGTGATCAGTTCTTTAATCCTCGCTTGGAGTTGCACTACCTTCTCGCCTTGGTTCATCCGGAGGTTCGTCAACTGGTTCCGGAGGATGTCGCGCCTTGCTAGCTTCGCTTCGGATGTACCTTCGTGAAGCTCCAGGAATTTTTCCCAGAGATCTTTCACGGAGTCGTAGCTACCGATCCGATTTACCTCCTGAGGTGGCAGAACACTGAGTAGGTGGAACTCAGCCTTTCCGTTGGTGACAAAATCGGCTTGCTCCTTCTTGGTCTATGTGTTTTCTTCTTTATCTTTCGGCGCTGCATATCCATATTTCATAATTAAAAGTATATCAAATTCAGTTTTAAAAAATACCTCAATTTTTCACTTCCATGTGGAGAAATCTCCTTTGAATTTTGGAGGATGAATATTTGCTCCGGCCATCGTCTTGATCGTTGTGCTTCAGTCGACGGTTAGTCTTTCTGAGGCAACTTGGCTCTGATACCAACTGTGGGTGCAGCGGAGGCCGGCAAGAGGGGTGAATTGCTTCTGAAAAAATTAAAACGATACCCTCCTCGGATCTTTCAACTCAAAAGTAAAGCAACTATAATAAAATTAATAGCAGAAATAAAAGGAGACAGAAATTAACCTGGTTACAACCAAGAGGGTTGTTAATCCAGGGCAATAAGAAAAGCGCAGTAAGAAAACTCCTTTGCTGAAGGTGGAGAAGCCTTTTACACACTTAAAACGCTCAATAGTTGCTAGAAAGGACTACAGAATTGATTGCTTGAGTTGTGTATTCTTTCCTAGCTCCAGGGGCTTTTATATAGCTCCTGGAAAGTCTATCTCGAGGGTTGAGGGCGCCTCTATAAGCCTTGAAGGCGCCTCCATGACTTTTGACCGGATAGAACTCTATCCGTGCTCGAACGACTCTTTTGACCAGGCTTGAGGCGTCTTAAACAAACTTGGAGGCGCCTCAAATGTTTGAGGGGCCTCCAAGCTTGATTGAGGCACCTCAAGGGTTTGAGGCGCCTCAAATCCTGCTTGAGGCGCCTTGAGCTGTATTTCCAGCACATCTTCTCCTTTGCTTTGACTTCTGAAGCTTCACTTGGTTGGGTGATTGCGGCCAACCGAAATAGGGCTCACCCGAACCCAATTTTCGGGCTTTTCCTTGAGCAGTCTTCCGTCCAGCTTCTCATCCCTCGAACGCTGCGCACGTTCTTCTCGTCCACCGGAGTACTCTTCCGCAGTTCTCTCGTCCTTCGGACGTACTGAGCCCATCGACTCCCTTCCCGTGCTATCCTTCTCGCTAGCTGCATCTTCCGCTAGACTTCCTGTGCTCCTAAGCTCCTGCACACTCAGACACAGGGATCAAATAAAGCAGGACCTAACCAACTTGGTTGATCACATCAAAACACCTACGGGAACCAACAGTATATGCAGGATGTTCTTTTGAAAGCATATATCATATAGGTACTTAAACATAAATCTTAACATGAGGGCCCGACTTTGTACCACATACATGAATTGCGCGCATCCCTAAATAAATCCGAGGTAGTTAATCTCAAACCTACTAGGGAACTAGGCCTGTGCTTCGACCTAGGGGCAACTTAGGAGCCCATCCCATGGACCATTCTTAGGGTCCGGTACAAGCCATACAAAAGTAAAATAGCATATCATGTTTCTTGTCATATCATGAAGAGTGCTCTTAGTCCCAACTTATAGGGAAGCATCTCTTAGGCATTTCATCATACATAAGCCTTGCATAAGCATAACATGGTGACATAAAGTTCACATATCACATAGCATATCATGAAGAGTTATTATCATGCATAGTTGGGGTTTTGATCTTTCTACAAATCCTAACTCATATCTTGGCCGAAACTTGCATGGGACATGATCTTAAATCTTAAGCAACTTTAAACAAGGAAAGCATCCTACAAGCATCACATAATACATAGTATATCATGGGAGAAAACATAAGCAATTCTAGTTGGAGTTAAACTTCCCTAAGCCCTTTTATTTCCTTCTTGGCCGAAACTTACAAGACATGATACTAGGTTTTTATGCCACATTTAAGCATGGAACATCAAACTAATACCACATAATACATAGCATAACATGGGAGAAAACATAAGCAAGTCTAGTTGGAGTTAAACTTCCCTAATCCATTCCATTTCCTTCTTGGTCGAAACTTACAAAAGGTATAATCCTAGGTTTTAAGCAACATAAAGCATGAAAACCTTAAACTAACAACATATAATGGATTACACACCATGAGGAATCATAAACAAGCATAGTTTAGGTTTATTATTTTTTTTAAAAGAAAACTTTCTTTAATCCTTTTTATTTCTTCTTGGCCGAAACCTAAAGGAGCAAATCCTAGGTTTTTGAGCAACATTAAACATGGGAACTTTAAACCAATTCACATAGCATAGCATAACATGTGAGACTTTTTGCAACATAGGTGAGTTTCTAACCCAAATTTCTAGTCTTGGCTGAACATATAAAGCATGATTCTAGGTTTTATTTAAACAACTTTAAGCATGAAACTCTAAACTAATATCATACAATACATGACATAGCAATTGAGACCTTTAGCAAGCATAGATGAGTTTCTAACCCTAACTTCAAGTCTTGGCCGAACCTCTAAAGCATGGTTCTAGGTTTTATTTAACAATCTTTAAGCATGAAGCTCTAAACTAACATCATAGAATACATGACATAGCAAATAAGACTTTTAGCAACATAGATGAGTTTCTAACCCTAACATCAAGTCTTGGCCGAACCTCTAAAGTATGGTTCTAGGTTTCAATTAACAATCTTTAAGCATGAAGTTCTAAACTAATATCATAGAATACATGGCATAGCAAATAAGACTTTTAACAAACATAGATGAGTTTCTAATCCTAACATCAAGTCTTGGCCGAAACTGTAAAGCATGGTTCTAGGTTTCAATTAACAATCTTTAAGCATAAAGTTCTAAACTAATATCATAGAATACATGACATAGCAAATAAGACTTTTAACAAACATAGATGAGTTTCTAACCCTAACATCAAGTCTTGGCCAAAACTCTAAATCATGGTTCTAGGTTTCATTTAACAATCTTTAAGCATGAAGCTCTATCACATAATAGCTTACACAACATGAGGAAACATAAGCAAGCATGGTTAACATTTTTAACTCTCATCAACCCTTGTTTCATGTCTTGGCCGAACTTACAAAACCTAATCCTAGGTTTTAAGCATGGAGCTCTATCACATAGTGGTTTACACTTCATGAGAAAACATAATCAAGCATGGTTAATATTTTTAACTCTCCTCAACCCTTGTTTCATGTCTTGGCCGAACTTACAAAACCTAACCCTAGGTTTTAAGCAACATAAAAACATGGAAAAACACTCGAAAACCACTTGTACTTTAGGTGAGGGAGATACTTACTTCCTCTTGCTTGGTTTACTAAGAAAATACCCTTGATGAAGAAGAAAGCTTTTGTTTCTAGAACTCCCTTTTGCTTATCTTGCTTGTAAGGGGAAGTAGGTTTTAAAGACTTCCCTTTGTGATGTTTTCCTAGGAAGGAACCTTTAGCTTGAATTCTGAAAATGGAGGAGGAGGAGGAGGCAAATTTTGGTGGAGGGAGAAGAAGGAGAAGAAGGAAGGAGAAAACCAATTTCCCTTGCCCTCTTATTCCTTTTTATTCTAAATGAAAGGAGAAGGAAGAATGAACTTTTCTTTCCCTTATCTTTTTATTCCTATTTATTCTAAATAAAAGGAATAAGGGAAAATACCTTTTCATTCTTCCCTTCATTTATTCTAAATGAAGGGAGAAGGGAAAATGAACTCTTTATGCTAAGTGGAGGGGAGAAAGGAAAGATAAACTTTTCTTCTAAGTGAAGGGAGAAAGGTGTCCCTTCACCCTTCCTACCCTTAACTACAATTTCCCTTTCCTTTCTAACAATACTTCCTCCTGGGCTACTGGTTATCCCATACTACTTAAAACTTGCCACTTGTTAAGAGGTTCAAGGTTCAAGCCTTGACCACTCTTCTTTTCTTTTCTTTTTGGTTCCATTTTCTCTTATTCTTAAAAGAAATTCATATGAAATTGCTCGGTGTTACACTATCAAAGTTCACTGTTCATCATCAATGTTCTTGACTTCATTCTTTAGCTTCATGCCTAACTTGAGCTTCGGAGTGCTTGCACCAGGGATCTCTCAAAATTTGATCCCGTCCAGAAGCTGAGTAGATGAGCGGTCGGTAAAAAGGTAGGAATGTTGACAGAGGAAGGACCCTGAGTTGGAAGTCGCGAACCTGCGCACACCATAAAGAGAGTAAACAACAACACTAGAGTGAGAACCAGGGAGGGGGTCCCTGGCACAGACACTTTGACGCTCAAATCAGAATCTTAGCCTCGACGAAAAATGTAGAAGAATATGAATAGTAGAACATTAGTGTGGATGTGTGTGTGCATATGCGCGTATCTGGACAACGGAAAGGATCCTTTTTTATATTACCTCTTATAGCCTCTGTAATAATGAGTCGTCAGAGAATATTTGGTGTCAGAATATGTCAGGTAGTGGAGAATGTATAACAACCTTCCCCTAAGCAAAGGAAGGTTTCGTTGCGTGTATATGTCATGTGGAATATTTTTTAGTGAGTAGCCGTTATTCTCTGACAATGTTGTCTCCTAGAGGAAGTCTAATCGGCTTGGAGCCAATCAGATTTATGCTGGGAGTCATGCCTATGAGAAGTTGAGAGAGTTGAGCCTCGGAGGTCCAACTGACTCTGGGGCCGATCAAGTTTACACTATGAGTCATGCCCATGAGAAGTTAGGAGCTAAGTCTTAGAGATCTGACTAGCTCTATGGTTGATTGAGTTTAAGTTGAGAGTCATGCCCATGAAAATTAGAGAGCTGAGCTCCGGAGATCCGACTTGCTCTGGGGTCGATCTGGTTTATGCTGAAAGTCATGCCCATGAGAAGTGGAGAGTTGAGCCCGGAGGTTCGACCAGAGTAAAGACTTCAGGCGGAGTAACTAAAATATTTCCAATAAAGATAGGGTTACATCAAGGATCAACCCTAAGTCCCTATCTTTTTACACTAATTATGGACGAACTCACTGCGCACATTCAAGACACAGTACCGTGGTGCATGTTGTTTGCAGATGATATTATTTGGGTAGATGAGACACGTGAAGGAGTAAATACTAAGCTAGAATCTTGGAGGGAAACACTAGAAGGGAAAGGTTTTAAGCTTAGTAGATTAAAGACAGAATATATGAAATTTAAATTTAGCAATATTAGAAGTAATGAAACAATTGTTAAAATAGGAGAGGACGAGTTGCCCGAAACTGAGAGATTTAAATATTTAGAATCAGTTTTACAAAATGATGGAGGGATTGAGAGAGACGTCTTACATAGAATACAAGCAGGATGGTTGAAATGGAGGGGAGCGTCGGATGTTTTATGTGACCGTAAAGTACCTCTTAAACTTAAAGGTAAGTTTTATAAAACCGCTGTTAGACCTGCTATGTTATATGAAGCTGAATGTTGGGCTATGACTCGAGCACATTAAGATGAGAGTTGCAGAGATGAGGATGTTAAGGTGGATGTGTGGACATACGAAGATGGACAAAATAAGGAATGAGAGCATTAGAGAGAAAGTTGGAGTTGTATCTATTGAGGACAAACTCCGAGAGACAAGTTTAAGATGGTACGGACATGTACTTAGATGACCAATAAATGCTCCAATTAGGCGATGTGAAACTATGATAAACATGCATATCAAACGAGGAAGAGGAAGATAAAAAAAGACTTGGTTAGCAATAATAAAACAAGATAAAATTTATTTAAATATAGATGATGATATAATAGAAGATAGAGCTCAATGACGTAAAAGAATTTATACAGCCGACCCTATGTAGTGGGAAAATGCTTGGTTGTTGTTGTTGTTGTTGTATTGACTTGCACGATGAGGAATGTTGATTTCAAGTCGTAATCGATGTTTAAGTTTGATCTCAAGTTTAGATATTTTGAGGAGATTATTAATATTTAATTCAATCATCTAGAGGTTATTCTCAATTGACTAAAATGTTGAATAGAATGTAAATATTCTACTTAGAAACAAAAAGGTTTATTATGATTCTACATAATTGTCGGAAAACTTTTCAAAACAAAAAATTATCTTTGTTCAATAGGAGCTGACTAGAAAACTATCTATTGGAAAGATAAGTTTGAAATTGTAACCGACTAATTAATTAAGGAGATTTTGAGTCAGCTAGCAAACTAGTTGTTTGTGAATAATCTTTCTATATTAACCATTTTAGTAATCAAAATTAGTTTGAACCGACTAAATATTGAAGTAGTCGAATGAGCTAGTGTTTGAGTCAACTAGCAACTAGTTGCTCGTTGATAAGGTTTTAATACCAACATTTGAAGATAATTTGAGTTTACTAAAGTCAAGCCAGAATACTCATTTACGTTGTCATATATGTGGATGCCTAAAATATAACAGCTATCATTGTAAAATTCACTCATTTCCATTGTCCCTAAACACTTCCAACACCTCTAGAAGCTTGAAATCAACTAGACTTTGCCTCTTGTACGACATTCAAATTTCACATTTACATTTACTTACTTTTTTTATGCTTATCATTATATCATATCATAACCAATAATTAGCTATTTGAGGCTTTCTCTACCTCTTATAAAGGAGATTTTTTTTTAATAAAAAAAATATGAAACCGTTATATCAGCGGCCCCCCTAGAGTCGGTCCTACGGATATGGAGGGAGGTAAATACAGGTACACAGCTGAAAATGTATAGTCTGGACGCTAGCCCTAGGTAATGACACTCCGAGGATTAAACCCCTGGACCTCTCGACCACGAAACCATGCACCCCTAGCTGTGCTACGGCCTGGGGACAAGGAGATTTTTTTTTACTGATTTGTCTAGAAGTGATTCATCTAATGAATGTATATATTATGTAGTCTGATGACTGAATACTTTCATAGTGCGTTTGATTCTCGTTATGATGTATAACTTTCATAATCATATAATTAACGTTATGACGAATAAAACATAACATTATATTATTTTCTTCTATCTTTGAAATACTTATTTTGGGGAAAAAATTAGAATTTCTCTGTTAACCCCCATAATTTTATAAAACCTCATACTTCCAAGATAATCATATTTCAGATTATATTCCTCATTTACTAACATAGCGAGCATGCTTCATTACTTAAAAGTCACTCATTATTTGAATTAAACATGATTAAATAACATAACCTTAGATAGATAACCAAATTTATTAACAATAACATTCAACCAAACATGCCCTCAAAGTTAAGGAAAGAAAAACCAAGTCAATCTCTTAGCATTTATGTTGGCGCTATTGTCATCAGGTCAAAGTTGACCAATTTAACTAAACTCAAGTTGGTCTGAGTTTAAGTTTTGATGTTTGACAATATGTGAGAGAAAAGTTATGTAGATTTAAGAAGGACCGGATACTTGCCTTGAAAGTCCTAATTGAAGGCTAAGCAACGAAAAGTCCTAACTTGATGTTAAGCAATGGAAAGTTCTAATTAAAGATTAGGCAATGAAAAATCCTAAAGAGACTAGACAATGGAAGTTCTATTTGGAAAATAGGCAATGGAAGATCTAGTTGGAAACTAGGCAGTGGAAGCTAAGACTTAGTTGACAACTAGGCAATGAAAGTCCTAGTAGAGTTAGACAACGGAAAAGTCCAACTACGTTATGGAAGACTAGATACTTGACATAAGACGGTAAGTCTAAATAGATCATGGAGGATTGAACACTTGGCACAAGATGAAAAGTCTAAGTGGGTCAAAAGTTAACAAGACATTTGGTTAAGAAGCCGTACATATCAAGGTTGACTTGATGTTAGGCAACTGAAAGTCCCAATGAGTCACGAATGACTTGAGGGTTGGGCAAAAGGATCCTAAACTCATATTCAGAGTTTAGGGTTGAGTAATCGACAAAACAGTCAATTGGTGTAATCGATTGAGAACTATTTTCATGAAGAAGGGTGCTAAATCGATTAGGACAATCGATTCAGCATGGATCAATCGATTAGGGTAATCGATTGAAGGTGCCACCGTGAGAGAACATAACAAGCCAAAATCGATTAGGATAGTCAATTCCTGCATCAATAATCCATTGGGAGTGTTTTTTTATGAAACAGAAGATTTCAGAATTGATTTACTCAATCAATTAGGAAGTTATCAATCGATTGATATGACTCACTAATCGATTGATCGGGTGAAAAAGAGTCGTTCTACAGGTTTGATTAGAAGACATTTTCTAGCCCAAGAAAAACCCTAGAAAAGAGTGTTTCACGATATTTTAAACAAGCTAATTCTTGAAAAGTTAGAAGCAAAGTGCAGTTGCATTTCGAACTGATCAAGAGACATTTAATTCCTAAGCAACAAGATAACAAACTAAGCAAGATCTCATTGTAGTGTTTATTTTTATTTTCGTTTGTGTATTTTGTTATGTTCTTGTGAGAACAAGTGTATGATGCTTCTTCGCCTCTAGAAAATTTTCGAGAAGGAGACATTCATAATAAAAGTATGTGTGAAATGTGAACAATGTGTCCTACTAATTTAAATGATCAACTAACTTTAAAAGTGAAATACCTAGTTTTAACAATATTATGACTTTCTATTAATCTGAAAATTTATAAGTTTGAACTAAAACGTTATATGGTTTACTTGTTAGAAAAACCCTAGCCACATATAATTTGTTAAAAAAACCCTACCCACACAGTCCACCCCACGGAAAGTTGTAGTTGGTCAGTATGAAGGAAAAAAAAAATTTCTTCAGTTTTACTAAAATTCAAACCTTTATCTTATGATAGTATCTCTATCCCATACTAATAACTCAATTATATTTCAAAGCGATTTACTCGTTAAAAATGATGGCAGTGAATGTATATAATAACTAATTTGAGGTTATATCATGTCCATAGTTTATATGATCGTAGGATCTTACATTATTAGTACCCAAAACGTAGCACAGCTGTGGGCACATGGTTTCATGGTCGAGAGGTCTAGAGTTCAATCATCGGGATGTCATTACTTGGGGTTAACATTCTGGCCATTTACTTTCAGCTGTGTACCTATATTTATCTCTCTCTATATTTATAGGACCGACTTTAAGACGTCGCTAGCGACGTGATGAGAATATATATATATATATATATAACGATTTTATAATTTTTTTTATTAAGTTGTTTTGTCGGTAAATTAGAGAAAAATCCCCAATGGTAATCATAACTTTGCATGCAATCCCCATGCTTAAAAAACTTTATTTCCACTCCCCACATGCAAAGTATTACTTGTTTCAACTCCCTCATGCAAATATTGATCCTAAATTGCCCCTCATATTTTTTAGGTACAAAAAGTCCAAAATTGAGTATAAAAGTCTGAAAACGAATATAATTCTTCTTAAAGTCAGTACTTTATATTAAAAATCCAGTATATTTTCTATCAAAATTATCCCTCTTATTTTTTAGGTATAAAAAGTCTAAAAAAAGTATAATTCCTGTTAAATTCAGCATTTTACACTATAATCCAGTACTCTATACTAGGATCGAGTATATTTTCTATTGAAATTAACCCATATTTTTTAGGTACAAAAAGTCAAAAATTGAGTACAAAAAGTCCGAAAATGAGTATAATTCTTCTTAAAATCAGTACTTTATATTAAAAATCAAGTATATTTTCTATTAAATTCAGCACATTAAACTAAAATCGAGTATATTTTGAGGTGAAAAAAGAATCGTACTCAATTTAATAGAAAATATACTAGATTCTAATTTAATATACTGAATTTAAGAGGATTTATACTGATTTTTGAACTTTTTGTATCTAAAAATATCATGAGCAATTAGGTAAATATGTATGACTGGGGAGTGAAAAGAAAGTTTTTTATGGATAGGAACTGTATGTAAAATTATGTTTATCAATGAGGAGTGCATATAAATTTACCCTTGTTTTGTTGACTTTTAAATTGAGATTACTATCCTGCCGGACCAAGCCGCCATGAAGGGCCTCGATTTGCGTTCGAAAAAAAATTGATGGAGGACAATGATCCGGAGGCCTCTGCGCCGGAGCCTCCGACATCTCAAGCGACTCCATGGCTGCATGGTCGTCCAAGGCTTCAACTCCCATGGGAAGCCACTCAGGGATCTCCTGCTCTCCGTCGTCTCCTCCTCCTCGGGCCGAGAAATCAATATGGATTACGCCAACAAGGTGTTCGCTCAAATAGCTGTGCCAGACCTGTTCATGTGGAACACCATGCTTCAAGGCTTCGCCCGCAGCTCCCACCCCATGCGCGCCTTCTCCGTCTATTCCCGAATGCTTCGCGCGAACGTCAGTCCTGATGTCTACACCTTCCTTTTCTTGCTCAAGGCTTCCTCCAAGTCGTCTGCGGCGGCAGCAGGAGCCCAGTTCCACGCCGTCTGCACGAAGCTCGGCTTTGATTCTGACGCATTCGTACGGAATTCTCTCATTAATTTTCACGCATCTTGCGGGGATTTGACCGTGGCAATGGCTCTCTTCGACGGCCCTGCCCGAAGAGACGTCGTCGCTCGAACCGCCGTCATACGGGGCCACGCCACCAGAGGCGATCTCACCGTCGCCCGCCAGCTGTTCGACGAGTCGCCTTGCAGGGACGTGGTCTCCTGGAACATAATGATCGCTGCATATTCTGCGCGAGGGGAGATGGACAAAGCCAGGGAGATGTTTGACGCGGCTACTGATCGGGATGTGATTTCTTGGAACACGATGATTGCAGGGTACGTGCAACGTGGATTGCATGGGCATGCAATGGAGGTCTACGAAGAGATGCGAGCGGAGGGATGGCAGCCGGATGAAGCAACTATTGTGAGCTTGCTGTCGTCGTGTTCCCTCTCCGGCTCGCTGGACCTGGGTCAGCGGATACACTATTCCATTCTGGAATCCTCGAGCTCAAGGGCTGGCCTTAGCTTGCTTCTGAATAATGCATTGATAGGCATGTACGCGAAATGTGGGCGCATAGACAAAGCACTAGAGATGTTTGAAAGAATGTCGGAGAGGGATGTTTGGACGTGGAACTCGGTCATCGGCGGTCTAGCTTTCCATGGCCGGATAGCGCAGTCAATTACTCTATTTGAGCAGATGCGGGCAACTAAAGTGCTGCCAAATGATATCACATTTGTCGCTGTATTGTCTGCGTGTAGTCATGGTGGGATGGTGGACGAGGGCCGGAGATACTTCTCTCTGATGAGAAATGAGTACAGAATTGAACCCAACATCAAACACGTTGGATGTGTGGCAGACATGCTCGGACGTGCTGGTTTTTTGGCAGAAGCATTCGAGATTGTTGAGTCAATGAAAGTTGAGGGGAGTGGGATAGTATGGAGGAGTCTTCTTGGAGCTTGCCGAGTTCATGGTGACATCGAGCTTGCAGAATATGCAAGGAGGAAGATCATTGAGATGCATGAGGATTCAAGCGGGGACTATGTCTTGCTCTCAAATGTGTATGCCTCGACGGGCAAGTGGAGATGTGTGGAGGCAGTGAGGAGGTCAATGGATCAAAAGGGACTGAGGAAAGCAGCTGGTCATACTCTTGTATAGCTTGGATCAGATAATTGCAAGGTGAACAACTAATACATGCTGAGAAACCTTTTGCCTATTTAAATTGGATTGCCACTTTGAACTTTATTGCTTATTGATTAAAAAAGCAACCTTGTCAACCTATCTTTGAAATTGTTTCTGCTAGGATCATCATCATACATTACACCTGGTCAATGTTTATGGTCTATTGAGCATTATATTCTTTAGCATTGTTTTCTCTTATCCTGGTTTGGTATTTAGAACTTGTCCACAAGTTTCTCTCTGAAAAATTTGAGATGTAATTTTGAGCATAACAAAGGAGACACTTAACGGGCTAACGAGGAGACAGAGTCACAATGTAGCAACAACAAATCGATAAGAGGCAATCTCAAAAGTTCTAGAGTATAAATAAACAATTTAATAGAAAAGCCAAGCATAGCAACCATGAGTTCCCAATTGTATGTAATCCCAAAGTATATAATCCTTACTGTTAACTCAAAACAAGTACCTGAACCTAGTCTTGTTCTCAAAAAGATCTGCACATTTAAATTTCTAGAGAGCAGTTGTTTTTACATGCAATGGATCATCAATCCCAACTGTACATTCATTTTTTGGAAAAAATTTTTTGTTAGGCCTAATTTCTGCTACATATGCAAGTAGCAGAAATTTAAATGTTGTGTAGCTTTGCACGACAATATACCAGCCATTCGGTCAGAGTCTGTGGGATCTTCAAGTTCAGCATGATCTCCCATTAAAATTTTCAGAAACCCAGGAGTTTCATCCTCGTCTACCTTAACAACTTCCAGAAGATCCTAATGACGACTCCCCCTTGATTTCTTCAAGAGTTTCAATTGTAATAAAAACCATTGATTTTGTCCTCCATCTACTTCAAGTATCCTTTGTGATATAATATTAAAGAACAGTTAATTGCCAACATTTGAAGATGTTGCCTTACCTCTTATTGCTGAAACTAGGAGAAGATTCTTAACAAGAGATAGACTTTCCTTGTAATTTGGTAAATCTCAATCCTTCAAGTCTCATCCTCAACAAATCTATGCAAGGCCAATTGAAATGTTTAGAACTCATCGACTCGATAATTGTAGTAATGATTGAATTACGGATGCTTTTGAGTCTTTATGTAATGCCAACATAAGAACTCCCATGATAGATGTGTATACATACAGGTCATTCCACTCATTTTAATTTGAGTATCTTCAAGTCTTAAGGTCTTTTATAGTCAAATTGTGTCCCTCGGATCCTTTGAGCCTGTGGCTCCTCCTTAACCATCCTTGCTTTTGCTTAGGTAAATCTCTTACTTGACTTGTCATGCTTCGATGTTCGTCGTCCTTCAATCCCTCGGATACAACATCGTTCTCTGATCTTATGAACCTTGAGCCACCCTTATAACCCTTGGCCTTGCTAAGTCAATCTGTATACTTAATAGGTCTTCCACAACTTATCACACAAGTCAAATAATCATAAGTTTAATTTAAACTCTTTGTCAATTTCATTAAAAAAATAAATCCATTATCTTAACAGTCTCCTAGAACTGGCCCCATAGATATGGTGAGAAGTTCATGCATATACACAGGAGTTGAGCGCATGATGGAATCAACCATGTCAGTCATCATCTCGGGAGATCGACCCCTGATTATTATACCAGAGTTACCATGCATCCACCGCTTGTACTACGTCTTGGGAGCTTTGTCAATTTCATTAAAACCATCAAAGCCTTTGTTGCCCAAATATAGAGAGAGATGAGAGTTCTAAGAGACCTTGGTTATGAAATTAAGCTATGAAAGACAAGTCATATGTCAGTTGCCAGTAGAGGTAAACATTCGGTTAAAAATTGAATCGAGCAAATCGAATAAATTGAAATCGAATTAACTAAACTTTTAAATTGAAATTGAACTAACTGAACTTTTTTAGACAAACTGAATCGATTAAACTTTGTTATTAAAATTGAACAAATCAAGCTGATATAAAATCAATTAATTTGATCAGTAACCCAGCTTTTTTTTTCAGTCGACTTAATAACATCAATGTGGATGAAAAAATTTAAGCATTTTTGGTACGCTGTCAACAATTTTATGATTTTATCGAAGCGAATACACAAGGAGAAGCGTGATCACCTCCCCTCACTAGATTTAAGCACGGACGAAAACTTCCCCACTCGAAATACGTCAAACCATCACCGACTCTCATTCCAGAAACACCTCCACAAGGCATGATCAACCACATCACTCCACCTTACAGAAGCTTCATTGACATTGCAGACCTTAAAAGGGCTTAAATCGATCATGGTTCGCCAACATACCTCACCTCAAGTCATGGAATCTTCGCCAACCTCACCATGTCACATAAGCTTCACCTCCAAGGAAGCCTCTGGATACGTCTGATGTATGCAAGTCAGCTAACATAACAAAAAGTTGTGCTCGACAACCACAAATCAACATTTTAATCCATGAACCTAATCACTAAATTTGGCTCCCTTACCAAAACCAATAACCTCTTCTAGCTAATCAGCCACAGATCAAGAAGTGCCCTCCCCTGATACAGGAGTTGGACCCTTAACAACATATCGAACAAAACTCATCTCCTTTCGCCTATCACTTAGCCTCAGATGTGCCCGCTGACCTAGGGAAATGGTTAATTGAAGCATAAAGTTAGTGTTTAGGGTTTTAGGTTGATTTTAAGACAGTTAATGCGGGGGGTTACATGTTGCGTTCTTGTGAAGAGCCAGATGCATCAAAAGAGAGGGAACATTAATTGCAAGTGAGATCTACAGATGCATGAAATAAAAACAGAAGCATTTCCAGTTAGCTTGTCAATGCTGTCGTAGTTTATAGCCATCGCCCCCAATGGTCACCAGTGAACAAGAAGAATTCATCTGCAAACAAACACAAGTTCAATGAACAGGTTTTTGCGAACAACGGTTATGGTTATGGCTCTTGTTGGGGAGTGGCTGGTGAATCTGGAGCTAGTGCGAAGGGCGAGCCCCTCTGTGGGTCAGATTGTAGTATGAATGCCACTCCAGTTCCTTCTAAGGCAGCTGCTGCTTCCTGAGTGTTTTCAATTCAAAGCCATAGCATGTCAATATAAATATAGATGACGATTAAAACAACAGGAATAAGCATGTCAGACATCACATGATTTCCATGTCTCGGTGAAGAATATCGCATGTGGACTCGTTACATACTTTACTTAAATATTAACTAAATTTGGTGTAGTAAACTCTGCTTCGTAAAGTAAAATAATAATAATAATAATAATAAGTGAATTGAAAAGACAATTGAATCTTGCATCCAGTACATTTCAGTTATGCCTGCAACAATGCTCACCTGTCTTTCCCTTCGGCGTTGTAAGATGGTTATGACCCAAGCCATAATGTAGCATGGCAACAGAAATCCAACGGCTCGTAACAGAAAAAGCTGAAATGCTTTTGAGACTTAGGACAAGGTAGAGAGAAAAGAAATAAAAATGGCAATCCACTCACTGATAAGTATGTGGAAGCATCTTCGACATCATGTTCATCTTCATTACCATCTGTACTAGTGATGATCATTGCATGCCTCAACAACAAAAGAGCCATCAACTACATAATTTTAGTAAAACTGCTTAGTTATACATTTATATACCATTTAGGCCGATGACTAAATTTGATCATTTCACAAATACAAGAATGTCGATGTCAACAAAATAATTTTGTACAAACCAACAATAGTTCAAGAGGGTGATTTATGTAGGAGTTATTTTTGTTTTGTTTTTGTTATGTTCCTAAGCTTAGGGAGCGTTTCACCAAGTCTCAAAATTAACAGATGATAAAACATTTCTACAGCACTTATGTACATTCACTAGTTGTCAAGCACAAAGATAATGTGAAATTTTAAATAACTCACGAAGGGAATGTATGAACTAATGCTACAAGAAAAAAGAGAGTAAATATGGTCATAGTATGACAAGTATTATGGCATGCTTGTAATTTCTGTCTAACTAGCCAAGTCCAACAGAAGCAAAAAAAAATTCAGTCAATTTCTCGAAAAGGAAAAACAATGTAATATTCTTGCACTAATTATCTAGACAATAGTTTAACAACACTTCACTAGTAATATGAAATGAGGTAGTTAAAAGCCTAAAATTGTGCAACAATAACAATGACAAAATTGGGTTTGCCCACAATTCAACTAAACAAAGAAAGTGTAATTAAAAAATAGTTAATGAACAATTTTCAAAATACTATACTTATTGACATAAAAGCATAGGTATTTCTAAATAACTAATATACCTATTACAAAGACCATTATATGTATACTACATATTTTGATAAAGCAACGATGACACTAGATGGAGTACGAGGAACTGGTCGACAATGAGATATGCTATACTAGATAGCACAACCATCCCAAGAGAAAACTTTCTCCTAACAAGAAATTCACCAATTAGAGAGACAAAACATAACTATGAAGGAATTTAACTATAATAACAATCAAGTCTTTATACCACTAATTAGGGTCAGCTATATGAATCCTCCTGAAGAGGAGCCTTGGCGCAACGATAAAGTTGTTGATTTGTGGTCAAAAGGTCACGAGTTCAAATCCTGGAAACAACCTCTTGCAAAAAGCAAGATAAGGCTACGCACAATGGATCCTTCCCCGAGACCCCGCATAACGGGAGCTTCGTGTACCAGACTACTTTTTTTTTTATATGAATCCTCCTATGCTATTAGTAGGCATGATCCCCTACAATATTCTCATCTATATTTAATTGAATTTTATCCTGTTTATTATTACTAACCAAGTATTTTTTGGTCTCCTTATTTCTTATGGTCTCACATCGCCTAACTAGACATTTATTAGTTGCCTAAGCACATATCTATATCATCTTAAATGCCTCTCATAATTTTCCCTCAATAAGCTCAACCCCAATTTCTAATTAATGTTCTAATTTTTAATTGTTCATCCTCGTATGTCTAAACATTCACCTTAACATCTTTATCTCTATCTGTGTGCTCGATTCATAGCCCAACATTCAGCTACATAAATCATAACAATTCTAATTGTCATTTTATAAAACTTTCTTTTAAGCTTTAAAGGTACCTTACAATCACAAACAACATCTGGCGTCCTACATTTCAATTATCCTGCTAGTATCATATGTAAAACATCTCTATCAACCCCTTCATCCTTTTGTAAAAAGGATCAATACTTAAAGCTATCGAGTGTAGATAACTTAATATCTTATATTTTACAATTGTCTTGTCATGTCTAATATTACTAAACTTAAATTCTATATATTTTGTCTTTATTCTACTAAACCTAAAAGCTTTTACTTCCGTTCTTTTTCTCAAAGAATCAAATTTAGCATTTACTACTTCACGTATCTCATCAACCAAAATAATGTTTATCTGCAAACAAAATATAGCATAGTAACATGTCTTAGATGTATCCAACGAACTCATTCATGAGCAGTATAAAAAGATATAGACTTAGAAAGTTGATCATTGAAGTAACTCTATCTTTATTGGAAACATTTTGACTAATCATTATGGATTCTTCACTCTTGTCATTACATCCTTATACACCCTTTGCAAGAATTCAATTATAACTTGATAAACAATCTACCTTATCTTTAAAAGCAAACATAAGATAATGCACTCATTCAATCTATGATGATCCAAAAGATCTACAATATAAACTTAAACAAACTTAGAAATCATTAAAAAGAGTAAATAATCTAACAATTGTGCCAATGTAATTCAAGTACACGTCACTATAATAAAAATTCTCAAGTATCAAAACAAGCATATTTGCATATAACATATTCCCTAGTGACTCTTTTCAATGAATAGGTATTATGAATAGCTTGTGAATGCATTGAGGGTTATTCCAAATGTCGTGTCCTACTCTACAATCGAATATATTAAAATCAAGTCTGGGTGTTGGATGGTTGAAAAGTCTAGAACTCAATACTTAAGATATATTTCTAACATGAAAATATCATTATAAGAACAATAAAGTTGAAGTTTGACAACAATTAATTTTTCCTTGGCTCACCAGGATAGTCAACTATTATTTATTCTACTAGCTCAGAAATACCACATCCCATCATCATGAGGTGATTAAATTCCTCCATTCTTCTTCTACAAAACAGTTCTCTTGATACAAATAATGGATCTTGACATAAGTGTATTGTATAATTCTCTGGTAACAATTTTTTTTCTTCATTTTTTTCATGTTCCAATCTTTGTCTTGCTTTTGAAGGCTCTTCAATGCTTGAGATATTCCCACTAAAGAAAAGCATGTTTAGTGAGTTTGATGGAAGCAAATCTTTGTCGTATGATCATTAAGTATGTCCTTATAATCAAACTCATTCAATGGAGTAGAGGCATTCCACATATAGACAAGGATGAATTTATCCTTCAATTCATAGAGGTCCCACCTTGACATAAAAATATCATTAAAAATGATTAATCGAATGGGTATTCTGTCAGGAAAGAGTTTTTTCATCTCTTAATATTTGATTCCTAGCATCATGAAAGGGGTTAACTTCGATGATGTCTATCCATCCAAACATGATTCTATTACCAAATTAACATTGGATAGAGGAGCAAACCAAGATGGCACTAAGTTAACTGCTGGTGTTATACTAGATAGTTCAACCTAACAAAGGAAAGTTTTGCTCTTACGAAAAACCCACCAAGAAAAGAGAAAGGATACGACTATGAAATTCACCTTAGAGGTAGTGTGAAGAAATTTGCCTTATACAAGGGACTTGAAGAAATTTATGTTCAAAAGAAAGCATAAACTAATTCATTCATTCAAAATATCCGGGTCTAAAAGATCTAGAATAACAATTTCATAGACTTTGAAAAACTTAAAAAGCAACCAAAAAAAGGTATATGATCTATGGTTTAAAATTTCGTTCCATGTCAGGTGAAACGGGCAAAATTTATGGTTCTGCCAACCGCCCGCTGCCCAGTACCGACATTGTGGGTAGTCGTAGGGTTACGGAGGCCGCCACAAGCCCATAGTGACCTCCGCATGTCGTGATGAAATCTGCAGGCCGCTAATTTTTTTAATATTTTAGATTAATTTTTTTTTAATTAATATATTTTATATTTAAAAAATACCGAAATTATATCGGCACGACACTATACGATACCGAAACAGTATTGCTTTGGAACTGAAACCTCGATATGGGTCAAGAGTTTAAATCATGATATGGTCTAACAAAAATTGTGCTTGTACAACTAAAGTACCAATGTTCCCACAAAAAACAATTCTCGATACTCAAACAAGCATGCTTGCATGTTAGCATGTAATATATTTGTGATTCTTTTTAATGATTGGCCATTATAAAGCATCTTGAGTGTGCTATCCGAGGAGTTTCTCTAGTTGCTGAGTCAAACTCTACAATTGGATATCAGGTGAATGAAGCTCCACCGTCAGATGATTGAAAAATTGAGAAGAAGCATTGATAGCTCCCAAGTCAAACCAATTCTAATGTTTGAGATTAGACCATGTGGACAGGTTGCCTTCCTCCTTAATAAGTTAACTATAAGGATACCACAGCTTTTCTGATTGCTTTATTACTGTCATGGTGTAGCCAAAACTAAAACCATTAAGAGAAGCTCTAGACATAAATACATATGTTGCGAGGAATTCATTGTGTTCAACAAAGATATATAAGCGCTCACTAACGAAACCTAAAGAAGAGCAGGGACTTACTATTAAAGCAACAGAACGACAAAAAACACCACCACTGTCATTAGAAACATATCCATCATATTCAGCTTCAATAAGGTGATGGTGTGCCGCTGCCATCGCTAACACTTGATGGTCATGCAAATCCAAAGCAGAACCAGTAATTAACCAGCCACCACTGTAAATGAAAGTAAGCTTAAACAAATAGGATTACAGGTGAAGTAAAATTAACAAAATTCTTAAAGCCCTGTGGCTCTGATAGTACAATTTGTGAGCATAACATACTTGATATCAATTGTGGACTCATCAGGTTGCACTTGTGGTGGACAAGTATACCCAGGTTTATATTGCTGTGATCACATTTGAAGCTATACAATTAGCATACTAATTTGATGCAACATAGTGCTTCTTGTATTGTAACACATGAGTAAATTGATGTCAAATGGATAAGAAGTTGCATCAGAGCGTGAAACATATGAAAGCACATTGTAAAAATCAGATAGGTTGAGTTACCATAAGAAACTCAAGATATACAGTCATATCCAAGAATAATGGAATTAGACAAGATAAAGCTATTATGTATTAACAGAAATAGTTGGCATAGACCATGAATTAAAAAGATAGATTTTAAATGAACTAAGAAAAGACGAGGCAACCTTATATATTGAAGTAATAATGAAAAAGATGATTAGAATACCAACAAATAATACAAACAACTGAAGGAAACTGCATAGCTTTCTGCTAAATCCGGATTATTTTACTTGCTTTCAAGTTCGCCAAAACCAGCTCTCTGGTTGTATCACATCAAAAAATAATATGTATATATAGTCTGCATAATCATCAATCATGTGTTCTAAAATTTGTATCCACTTTTTTCTCTCCAACCCTTGCATGTCAATGAACAGCTTGTTGATGGAGGGGCTGGATGGAGGTTGTGTCGGCTGATGCTAGTGTCAGCGCTAGATGGAGGTGGTGTCAGATGCTGATGGAGGTGTTGGGATGAGTGTGCGAGGCGAGGGAGAGGTGCTGTCGGCGAGGCTAGGGAGGCGAGGGAGGAGGAGGGAGAGGTGTTGTCGGCGAGGCAAGGGAGAGGAGGGAGAGGTGGTGTCGGCGAGGCGAGGGAGAGGTGGTGTCGGCACTATTTCTGATGGAGGCGATGCGTGACGGGAGGAAGAGGTGTGTCACGAATGTGTTAGGGTTAAATTTGGTATAAAAATTTTTAGGGTTGTAATGTAATCGGATTACATGCCATTTGGTTTGTAATCTGGATTACAAAAGGTTATTGTAATCCAGATTACATTGCATTACAATTCTAAAGTGGTACCAAACAAAATAATCAACCCTGTAATGTAATCTGGATTACATTACAAGGCAGAGTACGTCCAACCAAACGCAACCGAAATGCACACATGATGAAGCTTTTATGGAGATCAAATCTCTTAGTGTTTTGAAAGAATAGAAAATCTTGTTTAAAAAGAAAATGGAACTATCTGTTCTTTTGAAGGAAGGTATATCATAAATAGAAAAAAAAAAGGTATTAACCAAATTTAAAGAATGCCCTACACAACCAAGACTATAACTCACCTCATGGCAGATCTCACAGATTATATCACCCTTCTCATTGCACCATCGCTGCACACATGCCCTATGAGCAAACTGCAACACATCACAAATTGCAACTGATTATGGAAACAAAACAGCACAAAGCTGAAGGAACACTATGACTACAGAAAGAAAGCTAATTCATGCTATATTCCTTAACATTAACATGTTGGTAAGAGAATTAATGATAGCTAATCAAGTCACTAGTGGAAGTTTAATTGTCAAAAAAGATCAAAAAAAAAGTTGACTCAAAAAATCATAAGATATAGAAGTTTTAGTAAATAAATGTCAAAAATGGATACTGTTCATGTTTAAATATGCATACTTTCTTGAGTCACATTGTATGAATGTAGGGCAAATACGCATGACTGCATGAGGTGGCAAATCAATTTCCATAAGTGACAGTACATAGAGACTAAAGTGGACAAAGTAATTTAAACGCAAGTCAATTGCATCACCATGGAAGTAGATTGACAGAAGTCATTTCATATTGGTGTTTATTTTACCATCTCATGCTGAAGAAATCTACATCCATCTTCAAACAATCATCTACTTCTACATTCTCGCTGGTTCTCATGATATTTGTATGCTTTCTGATCCGGTGGTAAGGACGGGGGACCCTCGTGGGCGGAAGGTCAACGACACGTGGAGGTCAAAGGTCAAGAGATTCAACGATGAGACCCCACCGATCGGACTCAGAGGGCCGACCGGCCATGAATCCCCCGAGCCGAATGAAAGACAACCCGACTAGGGGTCGGGTTTCCGATGCTCAAGGTAAAAAGGTTTCAAGGCCGAGCGGGTTGTCCGTTCGGCCGGGGTACAAGGCAACAAAGATAGGCAGGAACGATCTCATCCGAACATACAACCGGGAGTCCTCCCAGTCGGACCAATACCTACAACCGAGGCAGAAGTGATATGCCTGCCGAGCGGCCGAACCGCTCGGCCCTGGAACAGGAGGCGCAAGAGGACAAAAGGAGACAGGGGGTAACATCATCCTCGAGACGTCTGTCGCCGACAGGCAGCAGGGTTGGCGGCCGAGCCGTACACAGGATCATACGGTGGAAGCTTCCACCGTCACATCCGGGATATGCTCGGACGATTGCGGAATGGCGTCAGGGGTACTTTTCTAACATGGGCTCATTAAGGTATGTTTAGGGAAGCGTGCACGCATCGAGAAGTGTGCCTGCGCTTCCCCGGGGTCCTATATAAGTACCCCCGGACGTCGACGAAGGTATGCGCAATCCTCACTGTAGCCACAGTTACGCTGCCTCTCTCATTTCTCGTTGCCTGACTTGAGCGTTGGAGGGCCGTCGCCGGGAACCCCCTCCCGGCTCGGCTTCTTTGCAGGTTCGCCGGAGATCTACACCACCAGTCGGAGACAGCGGAGAGTGCCACGTCCCCAGCGTCCGTCGACTCATCGCTCGGACAGGATCACTTTCCAATTTAAGAAACTTTGCATTCTACATATTAATTAATACAAATGGCTATTGTGTATGAAAAAAAAGGAAATTGAGGACAAATGTATAAGAAAAAGATAAATAAGCCTACAATTATTTAAACCAGGAAAGTAACATGTTATGCCAAGACCCTATTCTACAAAAGTTTACAATCAACCCAACAGAGTGCGGAAACGGTCAGCTAAATAAACCATATAGTCCAAATAAACAGTGAATACTTACTAGAGTGAAATGATTCAGCTGATAAGACTCTGTAACTATATCAAGAATCTCAACTAACAAAGCTATAAGAGTGCAACAGATCTACGAAACCTATCTGCATATCCTTGGTTTCAGAAATCAGCAAGCAACGTATAACATTGAGGGGGCGTTTGGTTCTTTTCTATGAATAGGAATCGGAATGAGAATCATTGTATTGTGGAATGGGAATGGGTATGAGCATGGATATCACTCTTAAAAGCAATGTTTGGTTAGTTGTATATCTTCTATCGGAATAAATCAAAGTTTCCTTTTTTACCCTTAAAGGAAAATAAGAGAGAAAATTAGATGTGAGAGAAAGATGAATGTGAGAGAAAAATATGATGAAAGAGAATGATGAGAGAGAAAGTATTATGAGAGAGAAAGTGTGATAAAAAAGAATGAAGAGAGAGAAAGTGTGATGAGAGAAAATAAAAAAAGAGAGTATGATTGGAGAGAGCATGATGAGAGAAAGTATGATAGGAGAGGATGAAGAGAGAGAAAATATAGTGAGAAAAAATTAGGAGAGAGAGTGTGATGAGAGAGATTGAGGAGAGAGAAAGTATGGTGAGAGAAAAAGAGAACAGTGAATATGATGGGAGAGATTGAGGAGAGAGAAAGTACGATGAGAGAGAAAGTGTGTTGAGGAAAAAAGGAGTAAGTGTGATAAGAGAGATTGAGGAGAGAGAAAGTATGATGAGAGAGAAAGTGTGATGAGGAAAAAAGGAGGAAGTGTGATAAGAGAGATTGAGGAGAGAGAAAGTATGATGAGAGAGAAAGTGTGATAAGAAAAAAGAGAAAAGAGAGTGTGATGGGAGAGATTGAGGAGAGAGAAAGTGTGATGAGAGAGAAAGTGTGATGAGGAAAAAAAGAAGGAAGAGAGTGTGATGGAAGAGATTGAGGAGAGAGAAAGTGTAATGAGAAAAAAAGAGGAAAGAGAGTGTGATAGGAGAGATTAAGGAGAGAGAAAGTGTGTGATAAAATGATGAGAGAGAAACTATGATGAGAGAGAATAAAGAGAGATAAGTGATATGAAAGAAAAAATAAATAAATATATTTTGATATTTGATATTAATGGAGAAAATTTTAGTTTTAAGTCAAGGGTATTTTTGGAATAAGGGAATATTTTGATTGATGAAAATAGGGTAATGGCTCATTGAAGGGGAGGTACATGGGAATGAGTTATTACCCAATTTCAAGGATTCATTCCCTTATTTGCATTCCTATTCCTATAATCCAAACATTAACAATGGGAATCAATGATTCCCATTCCCATTCCCCACTCTTATTACCCTAAACCAAACGCCCCCTGAAACTTTACAGTTCATACACTAACCATTGCCAATAAACATTTCCATTATGATATAGAATGAATAGAAATTAAGAAACTTTGATTCCACATATTAATTAATACAAATGGCTATTGTGTATGGAAAGAAAGGAAATTGAGGAGATATATATAAGAAAAAATATATGAGCCCACACTTATTTAAACCATGACAGTAACATGTTACCCCAAGATGTTATACCCTATTCTACAAAAGTTTACAATCGACCCAGAGTGCTGAAATAGTAAGCTAAATAAACCATATACAACAACAACAACCAAGCCTTATCCCATATAGTCCAAACAAATAGAGAATTCTTAAAAGAGCGAAATGATTCAGCTGAGCAGATTCTGTAACTATTTCAGGAATCTCAACTAATAGAGACATAAGAGTGCAACAGATCTATGAAACTCATCTGCTTACCCTTGGTTTCAAAAATCAGCAAGCAGCACATGACTTTAAAACTTTACAGTCCATACACTAACCAACACATGCATTCCTATTATGGTAGAGAATGAATAAAAATTCCTGACTTAAAAGAAAAACAAAAACTACAAATAGAGTCCAAAGAAATATTAACATATCATGCCTGGATATCATGAATTAGTCTAGGAAGAATTAGAATACCAAGAAGAGTGCTGAAATCGACATCTAAAGAAACTAACAAATCTAAAAAAAAGTAGGAACCTATTGCTGAAGTGAATTGTCTGACCGAACAAAATTGTTGTACAATATCATGAATTTTGATTAACGTAGGTAGAAGAGTACAACAGCCATTGAAATTCAACCGCACAACATTGGTTTCAAAAGTCAGTGTCAACCTATAATTTCCATGTCAACCCATAAATGTACCGGTTCACATCACCAAAGACAAAAATTAAACAAGTCAAGCAAGTCAGAATGGTATAGACGACTTTCAAGCAGCCAAAGAAAAGGGGAGCAAAAAGAAGAGAGACCTTCAGACTGCCACAGCAGGCGCAAGGGACCTCCAAGTTCTTTGCATAGTCCTCCTCCTGGCATATACGGCAGTCCACCATCTGAATCAGAGGCTCCTCTTCCTCACCTTCCTCCTTGCTAGACTCCGCAACCAGGACGGAAGAAAAGTTAGAGGCAGAAGCCTCTCTTCCACTCATCGTATTAATTGTCTGCGTTGTCTTCAGCCGATCAACGTGCAACACCACATGATCCCCCATCTTCTCGCTCGGAATCCGTTTGAGTGCTCCTGCAACCCAATCCCCAATCGACTTTGAAACTCCAATGGGGATTACACTAGAGGAGAATTAAAACTGCATCCCGAAAAAATGATTCAAAATTTTGCATAAAGACAACTTTAGGGCAGAATAATCAAATCGAAAGGCAAAATTTTTAGAAACTCCGAGGGCGGGTGATCAGAGAACACAAACAAAATTCCACCAAAACCCAACATTTCCGCAAGGGAAACACCCAGAAGAACAAAATTAAGGAGGAGGAGAGACAGATGAGCATACCTCGAAGGAGACGGGGCGAAGGATGAAGGCGTCGCGTCGCCTCGCTGGATCAACTCGGGGCACCGGTTGGCGTGCGTTTGGGTGGAAAAGGTATTTTTATTTAATACCAAGGTTAGTCATATGACAGTTTGCCGTGCACGTGTTGTGAGGGGCGCTAACTATGATAAGGAAAGACTTCCCTTCTCAATCCCTCCCTGTGCTCTCTCCCTGCAATGGCTTCCGCTGCAGCAGCCCTCTCGCCGCTCTCTCCTCTCTCTCTCCCTCCACCCACCCTCCCGCCGTTTTCATCTCTTCAATACTTCACATTTCTCCTCCTCCATCCGCTTCCATACCGTCCCCAAATTAGCCGCCGCGCCCAGAGACGATATAGACACTTCCTTCTTCGACAACCTCGACCCGAACGCCAAAATCACATTCGAACCCGCCGCCCCACCTGAGGGCTACGTCCCTGCTCCCGCCTTCGACGAGCTTCCCCCGGAGTCCGAGGAGGCCGTCGCCGCCGCCTTTGAGGAGATCTACGGTCCAGCCTATAGCGGCGAATCCGTGATCGGGAATGACATCTATGTTATGGACGCTAAGCTCAAGACGGCTAGCGGGCTTCTCGGCAGCAACAAACGGGAGAAGCCCAATGATGGCTTCGAGGAGCGGGTCGTCCAGGTGAGAAGGGTCACCAAAGTTGTCAAGGGAGAAAGCTGTCCATTACAGCCATCGTAGTGATCGGAGACAAGAAAGGGCACGTTGGCGTCGGGGTAGGGAAGGCCAAAGAAGTGGTGGATGCCATCTTTAAGTCCGCTGTGGACGCCCGGAGGAACATCGTGACGGTGCCAATGACCAAGTATTTGACCTTTTCCCCAGGTAATTACAGTTCAAATCATATTCTTATTGGTTATTAACCGAAATCATTGAGGTAATTGTTGGATTTTATTACATTTTTATTTTGTAATACAGGAATTTGTCATTAAGGTTTAAACCCAATAAAGTGATCTAATAGATGTTGGATTATAAGTTTGATATAATGGCGCAACGGTCACGGGTTTAAGTCTTAGAAACAGCCTATTACAAAGAATGGTAAGACTGTGTGCAATAGCTCCTACCCCAGATCCCGCATTGGTGGGAGCTTCATACACCATACTCTCCTTTTTTTGTTATTATTGAAGGGCTGATAATGGAATCGAGTCTAAGGCTGTGTAAAGGGTTGTGGTCTCTATAGAGTTACGATAAAATCTAATCCCTACAGAAGATCAAGCTCTCTTCTGTTTGCTTTTTGATCATTAGGTTCATTCAGCGACTTCAAGATCATGCCTTTGAACCTCAATTCAGTGTTGGATTAAAGTTTATTTCGCTTCCGTTCTTTATTCTTTTTGCAAATTACTATATGTATCGATGACAAGATCCCGTGTTGTTTGATTCTTTTATGATTCATATGCAGTTGCACAATTTGTTTTAGCTTATCCTTCAGTAATTTGTCTATAATTACACAAGTAAATAAAGAAAATCCAGTTCTGTCTACTCAAAGCTTATTACACGATATCCCTCATATGTTAAGAGTGCCATTGTCAAATAAATGTTAGGAGACCAAAGCAAACCTTGGGGGGATTAGATGGCAACTGATACTTGGCAATCTTGCTCAGTATTTGAAATCTTATGAAAGACATATATCATGAATGTATCATGAAATTAGCATTAGGTTAATGCATTTTCAGAAAGAGGACCAGACCAATCATATGTACTTTATACAGATTCTGTGATGAATTAATGCTCTTTCTTTCTTGGAGGTTTGAGATACTGCACACTGTGGAAAGAGGTTTCTAATTGCTCTCCTTATTTATGATACCCTTTTTGCTGTATGGTTATGACAGGATTTTTCTTGCAGAGCTTAGTTTATATAAATTATATGGAAAAAGTCCTCTTGTAGGCTTTCTCGAGCATACACTTTGTTATAACATTTGCTGCCATTGTACTTTAGAGTTCTAGAGAGATTCAAATATTTGTCACTGAGTTAAAGCTGCTTAACATATTTTATGGCAATGTAAAATAATATCGATTGATTTAGGATGCACCTGGTTTAGTATATCACAATCTCTAGGTAAAGATTTTTCAAGTTCAAACATCACATTGATACTGCGGTTATAGTATCAAAGTATGAAAAAGTTTGGATGGCAATTGAGTGCCCTGAAATGGCAGAAACATAAAATATGTCGGCCTAGATGATAATTTATGGAACGAAAAATAAAGCTAATGTACTTATTTTCTTCGATCAGTTTTCACCCATGAATCCTTGGAAAATCTATGATTAAGTTTTTGAGCACCAGATTTTGATGGTGAAATAGAAGATGATTTAGGATAGCGGTTACTTTGCTACTAATTTTCTTGAGTCCCAGTAATCTACTGTGAATAAAAATATTATAATTACTTCATCTTTACTTCATCCTCTCATGCTATCGTCACACAAATAAACAATTGTCTCCTATATTTGTGCAACAAAGATGAGATGCAGGCCATTAAAAGTTGATTGTTATAGTTGAATACCGATATGCATAAAATTGATTAATTGGTCTTTCTCTTTTTAATTTGTATATATTTATTTGTTTGTTTCTTACAATCACATTGTTGCTCGGTGGGCTTCATTAGATTCGAGAAAAATCAGACTCAGACTTACAATTTTACATACTTATGGAACCCAAAGCCAATGACCAACTCGGTCAATAAAAGAGGTTCGACACAAAACATGAAACATGCAATTATGCTATAGTTGGTTGAGAAAGTTAAATAAGCTGAACATGTTTGTTAGAAACCTACCCTGGATAGATTCTGTGTTTCTTTGTAAAATGTCTGTAATGTCAAATCCTATTGCATCTATTTAACAGTTAATGTTGGAGTTATGTTGTTCTTTTCGTTATGCCTAAAATTAGCATCTGATTCATTGTTCTAGTTGTTCACCGCCGTAGATTGGATGGAGATTATGGAGCAGCAAAAGTGATGCTGCGACCTTCTTCTCCTGGAACTGGTAATTGCCGGTGGTGCTGTTGGAATCGTGCTGGAGATGGCCGGGGTTGAGAATGCTCTGGGAAGCAAAAATGCGCTGAACAATGAAGGGCGACAGTTGCTGCAGTGATGAAGATGAGACAGTTACGAGTGGTGGCTCATGAAAGAGGAATTGTAATGGAAAAACTGTGGCAGTGAAATTTATTATGCAAAATTTGCTTCGCCGTCCAAATGAAGTGGCATATGCCAACGATTTTCCTTAAAATACATGGTTTTTGGTTTCTATACATGATTTTCCTTTCTTGCAACATTTTCATTGATGAATTGACTTGAATTGTCTTGAGATGCATAACTCAAGATCAAATGCCCACACCTAAGTTGACACTTTAGCCTGCTTCAGACTACACCATCCATCCCCTGTATATTGCGTCCCTAATTCCATTGTCTAAAAACTTACTCAAGTAAGCACGTTAGTGCAGTTGCAACAATCTTTGGTATTCATAAATTTCCAAATCTAGCTCTTGGATTCAAGGATTTCCCCACCAGGTCAATACCTAGGATCATATCTCTAAAATTTTCGTCAAGCTTCCGATCACCCTTGATCACCCTTGATCTGTTGAGATTTTTCCTACTTAGATTTTTCGTATAGAGTACACTTTATGGGAGACCTCATCTCCTTCATTTAAGAATACTATTCCACTCACATGATTTGATTAAAAAAAATTAATATATATTTCATAATGATATGATATTATTCAGTTTAAACTTTCTTTTCAATACTCTACCAAAGCTCTCTCACTCAAAGCTTCATCTTTAAGTTCAACTTAATGTTCTAGCTGAACTTCAAATATATTATTCCTGTAATCATAATCATAATCATAATCATAATCTTCTCTATTGAATTGAAAGTATCTGAAAATGGAATAGCAATATTTTGTGTTATTATTGTTTCTTAAAAACTTTGCTTTGCTAATTTGAAGGTTGAAGATATAATATTTAAGAATGAAAATGGAATATAGCAATTCAAAAAAAGAAATTAAGAAAAAATTTAATTTTTTTTCATGAACAAATTTAGATTTCTATGACCATTACAAAGGAAATCCAAAAGGAATTTAAACTTCTTTCTAGGTTAAACAAACTATTATATTTTCTAGACAATGTATGCACTAGATAATTTAATTCAATATATCTCATAAATTAAACTTGCTTTTTATTCCTAAGTTGATATCTTTGATCATAGGTTATACTAAGTGATTAGGAAGGATCTAATTATTATTAGATTGTATTTAATATTATCAATTTTATTTTTATTTACACGTTAAATAGATTAAAGGTGTACTATTTTATTTTCTATTTATTTTCACCTTAAAATTTAACTTTTTATCGTTAATTTTATTGCGATAATTTATCAAACAACAACATAGGTGATTATGCATTTTTCCGTATATAGTTTTAGAAATTTCCGAAGGCGTTGTCGATTTTCAAAATCAGCAAGACGAAAAATCTTTCGAACTACTTTTTTTTACTGTGCTATTGATTTTCAAAAATCAGCAACACAGTATTTCTGATTTTCAATTTATTTTCAAAAATCAATAACACGGTATTAATTGTGTTGCTGATTTGAAAATCAGCAACATAATGTTACTGATTTGAAAATCAGCAACATAATGTTACTGATTTTTTAAGGTGTTGTTGATTTTTGAAAACCAGCAACAACATTGTTACTGACTTAAACTTTGAAAGCCAATAACTTTTGATACGGGTTGAAACAACATAGTCTCTCTTCCTTTTTTTACTTTTCTTCCTTTTTTTTATTATTCATCCGAAAAACATTTTTAACCCCTTTTTTTTACTATATTGTTTATTTTTTTAGCAACACAATTGTTGATATTCAATTAAAGTATCACATTTAAAAGATTTGGGAAAGATCATGGTTTAAAAGAATGTATAATATCTCTATTGGCTCTACCCAAGAGCAAAGTCATAAGGGTTTAGGCCCAAAGTGGACAATATCATGTCATTGTGCAGATATGTGAATATCCTTTGAGCACAACAAATGGTATTAGAGTTATGGTCCAGACTAGATACCATGTGAGGTGACCTTAAACGAAGTTGCAAGGAGGTCTGGAACAGATCAGGATGACCGAATGCTCGCAGGAGGTCAGGAGCATGTCAGGATGACTGGATGCTCGCGAGGAGACCCGAAACAAATCAAGGTGTTCGAATGCTTGCGGATAAGACTCAGAGTAGGTCAGGGTGACCAGATACTTATGGGTAAAGCTCGAAATAGGTCGGAGTGATCGGATGTTCGTGGGGAGGCTCAAAGCAGGTTAGGGTGACCGGATCTAGATACTTGCGGGGAGGTTCGGAGCAAGTCAAGAGTGATTTGGTTCAGATGCTTGTGGGGAGTCCTAGAGCAGGTCAGGGTGACCGAATGTTTGCGGGAAGATCTGAAACAGGTTAAGAGTGA
Organism: Zingiber officinale; assembly: GCF_018446385.1. Taxonomy (NCBI): domain Eukaryota; kingdom Viridiplantae; phylum Streptophyta; class Magnoliopsida; order Zingiberales; family Zingiberaceae; genus Zingiber; species Zingiber officinale. The sequence goes on from NC_055994.1 coordinate 141,808,553, forward strand.
CTGTATGCTCGCGGAGAGGCCCAGACCATGAGAGTAATGATCGTCTCATGGTCCTTCGTTTGAGGGAAAGATTGTTATGAGAACATGTCAAGAGTGACTGGTAATGATGGTCCTTCGTTTGAGAGGAGGATTGTTGTATTCAATCAAAGTTCTACATTGGAAAGATTTGAAAAAGATCATGGGTTTAAAAGGATGTATAATATCTCCATTGGTATTAAACCTTTTAGGTAGAGTCCAGGAGTAAAATCATAAGGGTCTAAGCCCAAAGTGAATAATATCATATCATTATGGAGATATGTGAACATTATTTAGGCACAACAACAATGTTGCTGATTCCTGAAATCAACAACATAATATTATTAATTTTTGAAGGTGTTGCTAATTTTCAAAAATTAGCAACATAAAAAACTTTCAAACCACTTTTTTTTTTTTTTTTACTATGGTGTTGATTTTCAAAATTCAACAACATAGTATTGATGATTTTCGATTGATTTTCAAAATCAACAACATAGTATTGCTCATGTTGCTGATTTTCAGTAAAACATTGTTGTTAATTTAAAAATCAGTAACACAAGGTTATTGATTTTTGAAGGTGTTGTTGATTTTCGAAAACCATCAACAACATTGTTGTTGATTTAAACTTTGAGAGATCATAACTTTTGATACAAATTGAACTACATGACACATAATATAACAAATTGAATCTCGTTTAAAAATCTTCGATTTGATATATTATTTATCCAATAATTCAATTTGAATCAAAAGTTATCATTTCTTAAAATTGAACTTCTAGTTATAGTAGTTACAAAACCTAACCGTTACGGCTTCATAGTTGTTACTATGTGTATGCTAAATGATCCAGCGGTAAGAACAGGGGACCAGGTCAACGCCACGTGGAAGTCAAGGAGCCGGGCGGTTCATCGAAGAGGGTCGGACCAACCAGGCCGACCGGAGAAAAGGGTCTAACCGACCGGGCGGCCGCCCGGTGTTTAGCCGATGGCAAAAGGCACCCCTATGGAAGCCAGGGTTCCGGCGCTCATTGAACAAGATCGTAGGGCCGAGCGGACGGCACGCTCGGCCGAAGGCATGAAGCATACTGCTAACGGTCGCCACAAAACACATTACCAGAAACTTCCCAAGTGGACCATCATATAAGACCGGTCGGACGGAAGGCGGACGTGGGCCGGTCGGGTGCTCGGCAGGAGTTCGGGGAAACAGACAACGGACATCTTCTGACAGCTGGCATGCTTCGTGATATGGTTATACTCCAAATCACGCGACAGGGGGTTCCGCTGTCCCATCGAGGACATGCTTGGACTGTAGCAGTATGGGTCAGGTAAGCTCACTGACAAGCCCTTACTGGGGTATGGGCTACGGACACGTGTACATCTCGGTATGTGTGCACTCGCTTCTCCGCTGCCCTATATAAAGGCCCCCATCCTTCGCCGGAGGTACGTATTCTAATTTTTCGAGAGCCACTTGCCACTGCTTGCTTGCCTGACTTGAGCGTCGGAGGGTCGCCGCCGGGAACCCCTTCCCGGCCCGGCTTCTGTGCAGGTTCGCCGGAGTTTCGTGCAACCAGTCGAAGATCCACACCAGCAACCGGGGAGCGCCACGTGCCCAGCGTCCGCTGGTTCAGCATTCGGACAGGATCAAATTGGCGCCGTCTGTGGGAACGCTCCTGTATCCGAACGGAAACAATGGACGAGGCTGGACGACAACACACGGTGACGCTTTCCACGGAGGAACTTGACGCTCTGATCGAGTTGAGGGCCGCCAAGCTCGTGGAACAAAAACAGAAAGCAACAGCCGAGCGGCCAGAGCAGCAAGCAACATCAGCGTCTGGCGGTCGAGCGGAAGCACCACCTGCCACCGTTGCATTTCATCGGGCTCTATTCCGCACCCCCGAAGCCGCACCCACTCATAGAGATCGGGGATCTTCTTCTGATGAGAGGCCGAGACGAGATGATAGAAAAGGGAAAGCCCCCGAGCGGACTCATCGCCCGAGCGGATTAATCGCCAATTTTCAGAGGTTATTCTACGAGACCCTCTGCCCAAGCACTACGTGCCTCCGACGATCGGCGAATACAATGGAACCACCAATCCGGACGATCATTTGGGCAAGTTTGATAACACGGCAACCTTGCATCAATACACAGATGGGGTGAAGTGTCGGGTTTTCCTCACCACCCTATCTGGATCGGCTCAACGATGGTTTCGGAGGCTGCGGGACGGATCCATCACCAGCTTCAAGGACTTCCGGACGGCCTTCCTCCATCATTTTGCAAGCAGTCGGAGCTGTCAAAAAACCAGCGTTAGTCTGTTCGCCATCAAACAAGAAGCCCGTGAATCGCTCCGAGCATACATCCAGCGGTTCAACAAAGTGGCCATGGATATTCCAACAGCCACATCGAAGACCATGATGAATGCCTTTACACAGGGCCTCGTGGATGGGGATTTCTTCCGATCGCTCATTCGGAAGCCGCCCCGAGACTATGATCACATGCTACACCGGGCCAACGAATACATCAACGTGGAGGAAGCGCAAGCGGCCAGGAAAAAAGAAACTCCAACCGAGCGGGCCCCTCCTGCCGAGCGGAAACAGCACGCCGCTCATCAGCCGCCCAGAGGACCGAGGGCCGAAGCAATCCGATCCCCCCATGCCAGGTCTCACGTGCAAGAGGTAGCTGCCGCCCGGCCCAAGCCAAAGAAGAAATGGACCCCGATGTTCTGCTCCTTCCACCGGACGGATACGCACAACACAAGGGATTGTCGAAGTCTTCCCTTCGTGGCTCATCCCGTTCCCCGGAATGTCGGCCGACGGTCTCCCTCAGTCGACGGGCGACAGAGAACTAATGAAGCCGATCGGACGCGAGTTGATAGGTGACAGCAACAGACTCCCGATCGGCATCGCTCCCCAAGGCAGGAGAATCGCCGAACGTCCAGAGAACGGTCTCGACCATCCGCTCGGGAAGAAGAAAATAGAAGTAATACTTCCCGAGGCGAGATCAACATTATCGCTGGCGGGCCGACCGGAGGAGATTCCAATCGAGCAAGAAAGGCGAGCGTCTGGTAGCTCCAGATCCATGCAGTCGGCTGTAGCCGAGAGCGAGCGAGTGGACCAGAAATCAGTTTTGGGCCTGGGGACTTGGAAGGAGTTGAAGTGCCCTACGACGACGCTCTGCTCATCAAAGTGGTAATAGCTAACCACACTGTTCACCGCGTTTTTGTTGACACAGGAAGCTCGGTCAATATAATATTCAGAAAGGCGTTCGATCAACTACAAATTGACCGTGCCGAGCTGCTGCCCATGACAACCCCCCTCTACGGGTTTACGGGCAATGAAGTCCTTCCGGTCGGACAAATCCGGATGGCTATTTCATTGGGAGAAGAGCTGCTCAGAAGAACGCGTACAGCAAACTTCGTGGTGGTCGACTCTCCCTCATCATACAACGTCATTTTGGGACGACCGGCGCTCAGGCGGCCGTCTCTACCTTCCACCAGAAGATCAAGTTCCCCGTCGAAGACAAAGTGGGAGAAGTACGGGGAGATCAACTGGCAGCTCGGCGATGCTACGTCGAAATGGTCCGAGCCGAAGCAAATTCCGCTCGGAAGTCGCCACGGATCGAGGTGAATGCTATAACCGAAAAACCTCCCTCTTTAGTTTATGAAGAAAAAGAGGAAGTGCAGATACACCCGACCCGATCGGAGGCCACGACATTCATCACATCCGACCTGGAGGCGAATCAGAAAGAGGAGGTGATCCAATGCCTTCGGAGAAACCATGATGTCTTCGTCTGGTCGACACACGAGCTGCCCGGAATTTCTCCAAGTATAGCGCAGCATGAGCTACATGTCCGACCGGACGTACGGCCAGTAAAGCAAAGAAAAAGGGACTTCAGCGCCGAGCAGAATTCCATCATCCGAGCGGAGGTGGAAAAACTCTTGGAGGCCGGCCATATACGCGAGGTGCAGTTCCCGAGCTGGCTGGCGAACGTAGTATTAGTCTCCAAGCCAGGCAACTGTTAGGACCAAAAGTAGCTAGAGGGGGGGTGAATAGCTCGTCGCGTTCGCTCGGTGCTCGTTCCTTCAAAGATGTGCAGCGGAAATACAAAGAAACAATCACACAACGCTAACACGATTGGTTTACTTGGTATCCACCTCACAAGAGGTGACTAATCCAAGGATCCACACCAACACACACACCCTCCACTATGAATAACACTCCTTTATGGTAACTACCAAAGGAGGAGAAGCCCTACAACCCTCTCAATACAAGAAGAAGAAAGGGAAATACAAGATAAGCAAAAGCTTACAATATATGCAATAAAAACCTTAACCCTAACTTCTTCCTCTTGCAATAGATCCGCCTCTTGACTTGGAGAACTTCCAAGATCCTTCAAGAACTGGTGATCTCGAGCTTGGAGAGAGCTGTGGAGGAGCTGGTGAAGATCTGAGTTGAATCGGTGAAGAGATGCTGAAGGAATCGCACGCCAACAGCTATAAACGACGCCAACGGTCGAATCCCAATCGATTGGATTGCTCCCAATCGATCGGGGAGGCTTTGGATCGATCCACGGATCGATCCAGAGCGCCTCTGTGCTCTGGAAACATGCCTGGATCGATCCACGGATCGATCCAGCGCTTATCGCGCGAAGCAGCAGTGTCCCAATCGATCCACTGATCGATTGGGACCTCTGGATCGATCCACGGATCGATCCAGAGGGGTTCTGTTCGCGGGGACTCACCGGATCGATCGGCGGATCGATCCAAATCTTCTGGATTGATCCACTGATCGATCCAGATCTGCTGGATCGATCCACGGATCAATCCAAACCTGCTGGATCAATCCACGGATCAATCCAAATCTTGGTTTTGCCCAAAACCAAGTCCAAAGCCCCCTAAACCAACATCTAGTCAACCATGACTTGTTGGTACATAAGACCTAGCATCCGGTCACCCTTGACCGGCTAGGACTCTCTCACCAAGTGTCTGGTCAATCCCTTTGACCCACTTGGACTTTTCTCTTCTTGCCAAGTATCCGGTCAGTCCCTCTGACCTACTTGGACTTTTCTTTCTCGTGCCAAGTATCCGGTCAATCCCTTTGACCTACTTGGACTCTCACCAGATGTCTGGTCAACCTTGACCCATCTGGATTTCTCTTGCCTGGCTTCACTCACCAGGACTTTCCCAATTGCCTAGCTTCACTCACTAGGTCTTTCACCTGGCTTCACTCACCAGGATTTTTCTCCTGCCTAGCTTCACTCACTAGGTCTTTCACCTGGCTTCACTCACCATGATTTTTCTCCTGCCTAGCTTCACTCACTAGGACTTCCCAATTGCCTAGCTTCACTCACTAGGTCTTTCACCTGGCTTCACTCACCAGGATTTTCCTCCTGCCTAACATCCCAGTTAGGACTTCCCAGTCAAGTATCCGGTCATCCTTGACCTACTTGACTCTTCTTCAATCAACCTTGCATTGTCAAACATCGAAACCCAAACCAAGACTCAAGCTTGGTCAACTAGGTCAACCTTGACCTGAGGGATGTTGCACCAACAATCTCCCCCTTTTTGATGTTTGACAATACCAACACTATCACTTACAATATCACATGTAAGTTAGGTTAATCCCATAGCCTAAACCTTCTTCATGCCACTAGGTAATGAATACATAAGTTAAGCCCTTCATTCTCCCCCTAAGAAAACTCCCTCTAGGTAATGAAAGCCTAACTTACTCCCTTTCATTCTCCCCCTATTGGCACACATCAAACCATCTTTGAGCACACATCAACTCGTGCCTCAATTTTGGGCACTCTTCAACAAATGCCCCATTGTTGAAAACTCTCCCCCTGAAGAGTTGCTCATCGTTGTTCATAACTTCACTCGTTGTGACCAACACGATAATGAAGGTCTCATACCCTTCATTAACCTTAACCCTACATTCTCCCCCAATGTAGGCAAATGCCCATCCTTGAGCATTATCCACTTGAAACCACTTGAACAATGAGGATATCCACTCCCCATTAAAAGTTTAAACGCTTAACCTTGAGCATGTTCTTAACGGAAGGTTAACCACCTTCCAAGGTTCATGAAAAATAATTTTTATGTCTTTAAAGAGTCCCTCCCCCTAAAGACATGGTGGTAACTTCTGTCATTGCACCAACAATGACTTGGAATCCCTAAAACTTTAGGAAACCCAAATTTTAGAAGTTTTGAGGTTCAAATATTCAAAATTTGAAACAAACCTCAACCTAAACTTCAACTTAGCCTTCCTTAACCAATCCATCCTTGTTTTCAACATGAAAACACCCTCTAAAGGTATACAAACGTGTCTTGAGGGGTTAGGAATGGTTACATTGACTAAACTAGGTTTAGAGTGCTGAAATCAGACCTTCCCAGCCAAAATCAGCGTCCTGGATCGATTGGAGTTGGGTTCCAATCGATTCAACCTATTTGAATCGATCTACTGATCGATTCAGGATGTGTGGATCGATCGGATGATCGATCCAGCGAGCTTCTGCTCGTGAGAATTGCCTTCTGAATCGATCCACTGATCGATTCAGGCACTCCAATCGATCCATGGATCGATTGGAGCTCTGATAGTTGCTGAAATTCAAAATCAGCCAACTTCAGAAATCCCTAGAAATTTCTACAAAAATCTAAAAATCATGAAATTTCGTGTAGACATTTCTTAGGGCATAATTTATCAAGGAAAAATAGTTTTCTAAGAAAATACCTCATATTTTCAAAGATTGACACAAACTTGAAAGCTTGCTAAAACTTTAGCGTTTTCTTCAAGTTTGTGTCTAACTATTCAATGGTGATTACTATCAAAAGATAGCCTTCACCAAGGTTTTCCAAAAGCATTTTGAAATAATTTTCAAAACCAATATCCCATCACATTCCTTGGGCTTAATGCACATGACTTGTACATTAGCTTTCCCAATGATGGGAAAACACATAACTATGTGTTTTGATGAACCTAAAACTCAAAAGAATGCACTAAATCAACATCTTGAGTTTTGTTCATCTTTCTAACATCTCACTTGTATCTAATGTGCACTAAAACACATACAAGTCACCTTATAGTCCTTGTGAGATGTGAGATTTTAGTTTTGCCCTATTCTAGGGATCATGCATATCTATCTAGGCATTTTTAGAGATATTAGACATCCACCTAGGATGTCACTTGTTAATAAATGTTGTTAAATGCCATTTGTCCTTAATTACAAGGAATTAAACTTAATGCATGATTATGTTAATGCATGATTATCAAAAGGAGATAATGTTTAAAAGAAAGTACCCTATAGCTACATGATGCATGTGTGTCATGATGCATGTGTGTCATGACATAGTAAGATATGAATGCAACAAACAATATGATGTCATGGTATATGATGGGCAAGCAATCATGGCAAGTTTTAACATAAATAAAAATATACCTAGATTCCCTATCTAAGTATCCTTAACCACTTAGCTACCTTAAAAGGTTAAACCTAGATTGCCCTAAATGCTTCAAGAAAATGCCAAAACCTAAATTGACATTTATATTTCTCTTGATTTGTTTATGCCAATTGAAATTAAGCTTATTTCTCAAGTGTTGGCATATTTCGTTCTTCCACAAGAGTAGCATTTTAAATTAAGGCTTAGATTGACCTTAAGTTTCCTAAGAACATACCAAAATTCCAACTTGGTAGTTCTTATGATTTTCCCAATTTGTGTCACTTAAAATATCATCCAATTTATCCAATTGTGACACTTTTTACTCTTCTCAAGAGTAAACATAAATCCACTTCATTTTCAAAGGTTAAAAATAACCTTGAAAATGCTCCTTGAGTGTCAATTTCTTCAAAGTTGGGTTAACTACCATTCTTCTTAGAGTTGATACTCTCTAACTCATCTATGGGGTAGAGAAGATGCTCCTAGAAACCCAAAATCTATTGGTGCTCCTTGGATGCTCTAGGTATTCACTAGGGATAACTTCCCTAGATACCTTCCTAGTGACCTTGTTTGGCTTTTTAGAAGCCTTGGTCACTTTTTCTAAGTCAACCCTAGGGATTGCTTCCCTTGTGACCTTGTTAGTGACTTTCTTAGACTTCTTAGAAGTCTTAGTCACATTTATTACAAAAATACTCTTAGGAATAACCTTCCTAGTATTTTTGACTTGACCACTAGACCTAGGGTTGGTTCCATAACTATATGGAACCCTATGGTAAGAGGGCACATCCTTCTTAGCCTTGGGTTTGTATCCCAACCCTCTATAGTCATTAGATGACCTTTGTGCTTCTAGACCTAGGCTATGCTCATGTTGCCCTTTTAGGATATTTTCCATCCTTTTTAGGGTCTTTTCCATTTTATCAAGCCTTGACCTCAAGACTTGGTTTTCTATCATTAAATCCTTAGATTTTGATTTTTCATTACACCCATGAGCATTTTTGTTTTTGGGCTTGTATCTATTATCCTTAGTGTTCTTGCCCAAGTGCCCATCTACCTTCCTAACCTTAGGTTGGGTAGTTTTGGCATGTAGGGCCACATGCTTTTCCTTAAAGCCCTCATGCTTCCTATTCTTATGGTAAATCGCATTAAAATGATAAAAACTAGAACTATCATGCTTTTTATCATAATGTAAAGGAGTAGGCTCAATAAATATTACCTTCTTCTTTACCTTGGAGGCTCCCCCTTGACTAATGCCTCCTTGAACCTTGACCATCTTCTTCCCATTGAGGCATTGACTCCGGTAATGCCCCTTTTGATTGCAAGAGAAGCATATGATATGCTCCTTGCTCTTCTTTGTTCCGGGAATGGTCTCCTTGGGCTTCACCTTGCCCTTTTGTGCCACTTGGCCCTTCTTCTTGGCCAAGTTGGGACACTTGCTCTTGTAGTGTCCATTTTCCCTACACTCAAAACATATTATATGATTTTTATTTTTAATTGAAACATTTATACCTTTGTGTGTAGGGGTGACATCTTTTCCTTTGGATCCGGAGGTAGAAGCTTCCTCTTGATCGGACCTTGATTCTCCTCCATTTGATTTTTCTTGACTTGTAGAGGTAGTTGCTTCTTCCTCCTCTTCTTCTCTCGACCCAGATGTAGAAGCTTCTCCTTCTTCTTGATCCGGCGTCACCAAGGATTGCTCCCCCTCAATCCTAGAGGTGGAGGCTTCATCATCTTGAATATGAAACAAGGAGTATGCTCCCTCCTTGTTCCCTCCGGTGCATTCCCTTGAGGATGAAGCTTCTTGGATTTCCTCTTCTTCGGAGGTTGAGCATCTCTCAACCTCGGAGTCCTCCTCTTGGTCTTGCTCCAAAGAGTCACCCTCTCTGGATTCTTTTTGCTCTTGTACAGTGGAGGGGATCTCTTCATGAAGCTTGGCCAATTTGCTCCATAGTTCCTTTGCATCTTCAAATTCTCCAATTTTGCAAAAGATAGTGCTTGGCAATAAGTTGACCAAGAGCTTGGTCACTTTGTCATTGGCCTCGCACCTTTGGACTTGCTCTTGGCTCCACTTGCTCCTCTTGAAAACTTTGCCCTTTGAATTTCTTGGAGCCTCGAAGCCTTCCATTAGAGCAAACCATTGCTCTATCTCCATCATAAGGAAATTTTCGATTCTTGATTTCCAAGAATCAAAACTCATGGAAGTGTATGGTGGAGCCACCCTTGTGTCAAATCCAAGTCCATCTTGGAATTGCATCTTGAAGTTGAGCTTGATAAAGTCTTGAACTTGAAGAATTTGCTCCAACTTCTTCACCCTCTAGCTTTTCTTGTTATACTTGACCCTTCCGGCGATGATTCCGGTGAAGAGCGGCCTCGCTCTGATACCACTTGTTAGGACCAAAAGTAGCTAGAGGGGGGGGAGCTTCGCGTTGCTCGGCGGTGCTTGTTCCTTCAAAGATGTGCAGCGGAAATACAAAGAAACAATCACACAACGCTAACACGGTTGGTTTACTTGGTATCCACCTCACAAGAGGTGACTAATCCAAGGATCCACACCAACACACACACCCTCCACTATGAATAACACTCCTTTATGGTAACTACCAAAGGCGGAGAAGCCCTACAACCCTCTCAATACAAGAAGAAGAAAGGGAAATACAAGATAAGCAAAAGCTTACAAGATATGCAATAAAAACCTTAACCCTAACTTCTTCCTCTTGCAATAGATCCGCCTCTTGACTTGGAGAACTTCCAAGATCCTTCAAGAACTGGTGATCTCGAGCTTGGAGAGAGCTGTGGAGGAGCTGGTGAAGATCTGAGTTGAATCGGTGAAGAGATGCTGAAGGAATCGCACGCCAACAGCTATAAACGACGCCAACGGTCGAATCCCAATCGATTGGATTGCTCCCAATCGATCGGGGAGGCTTTGGATCGATCCACGGATCGATCCAGAGCGCCTCTGTGCTCTGGAAACATGCCTGGATCGATCCACGGATCGATCCAGCGCTTATCGCGCGAAGCAGCAGCGTCCCAATCGATCCACTGATCGATTGGGACCTCTGGATCGATCCACGGATCGATCCAGAGGGGTTCTGTTCGCGGGGACTCACCGGATCGATCGGCGGATCGATCCAAATCTTCTGGATCGATCCACTGATCGATCCAGATCTGCTGGATCGATCCACGGATCAATCCAAAGCTGCTGGATCAATCCACGGATCAATCCAAACCTGCTGGATCAATCCACGGATCAATCCAAACCTTGGTTTTTGCCCAAAACCAAGTCCAAAGCCCCCTAAACCAACATCTAGTCAACCATGACTTGTTGGTACATAAGACCTAGCATCCGGTCACCCTTGACCAGGTAGGACTCTCTCACCAAGTGTCTGGTCAATCCCTTTGACCCACTTGGACTTTTCTCTTCTTGCCAAGTATCCGGTCAGTCCCTCTGACCTACTTGGACTTTTCTTTCTCGTGCCAAGTATCCGGTCAATCCCTTTGACCTACTTGGACTCTCACCAGATGTCTGGTCAACCTTGACCCATCTGGATTTCTCTTGCCTGGCTTCACTCACCAGGACTTTCCCAATTGCCTAGCTTCACTCACTAGGTCTTTCACCTGGCTTCACTCACCAGGATTTTTCTCCTGCCTAGCTTCACTCACTAGGACTTCCCAATTGTCTAGCTTCACTCACTAGGTCTTTCACCTGGCTTCACTCACCAGGATTTTCCTCCTGCCTAACATCCCAGTTAGGACTTCCCAGTCAAGTATCCGGTCATCCTTGACCTACTTGACTCTTCTTCAATCAACCTTGCATTGTCAAACATCGAAACCCAAACCAAGACTCAAGCTTGGTCAACTAGGTCAACCTTGACCTGAGGGATGTTGCACCAACAGCAACAAGTGGAGAGTATGCATAGATTTTCGGGATCTCAACAAAGCTTGCCCGAAAGACTTTTATCCTCTGCCCCGGATAGATCAGCTGGTGGACTCTACGGCCGGCTACGAATTAATATGTATCCTCGACTCTTACCAAGGCTATCATCAAGTGCCACTCGCCAGTGAAGATCAAGAAAACGTCAGCTTCGTGACAGCCGACGGCACCTACTGCTATAATGTGATGTCGTTCGGATTGAAGAACGCGGGAGCCACTTATCAACGCTTAATGAACAAAGTGTTCAAGGAGCAGATCGGGCGGAATCTGGAAGTTTATGTGGACGACATTCTCATCAAGTCCGTCCGAGCGGCCGATCTCTTCAAAGACATGGAGGAGACCTTCCGAACGCTACGCAAATATGGAGTCAAGCTAAATCCCCAGAAGTGCCTGTTCGGAGCAAAAGGAGGGCGTTTCTTGGGGTACATAGTGACCGAGCGGGGCATCGAAGCAAATCCCAGCAAGGTGAAAGCTCTACAAGACTGCTCTGTCCAGATTCATCTCCAAAACTGCCGACCGGAGCTTTCCTTTTTTCAAAATCTTGCGCAAGGCCACTAAGTTTCACTGGGATAAAGAATGCGATCGGGCGTTCGAAGACTTGAAGGCATATTTGAACTCCCTCCCGATATTAGCCAAGCCGGCTGCGGGTGAGCCATTATGTATTTACTTGTCTTCAACCGAGTAAGCAATCGGCTCGGCATTAGTGAGGGCGAGCGGAGAAGAGCCCGTGTATTTCCTTAGTCATATTTTAAAAGATGCTGAATCTCGCTACACTGGGCTTGAGAAGCTGGCTTTCACTCTGGTCCTCGCCGCTCGGCGTCTTCGTCCATACTTCCTGGTGCATACCATCATTGTCAAAACCAATAACCCGCTCGGGCGTGTATTATTGAATCCAGAAGCGTCCGGGTAGCTCATCAAATGGACGACGGAGTTAAGTGAATTTGACATCTAATACCAGCCTCGCTCGGCAATCAAAGCGCAGTCCTTGGCTGATTTTGTGACTAAGGTGCAGAATTCGGAGCCAGAAGTTATGTGGAAAATATTTGTGGACGGATCATCCACTCGGCTTGGAAGCGGGATTAGAATACTGTTGCTCTCCCCACAAGAAGAAAAGATGCACTTATCCGTCCGGCTGGATTATAAAGCTACGAACAATGAAGCAGAATATGAGGCCCTCATAGCCGGCTTGCAGGCAGCACGGCATGTGGGTGCCGGTCGGGTAACACTTCATTCGGATTCCCAGTTGGCCGCTCAGCAGCTCACAGGTACTTTTGAAATCAACAACGCTCGGCTCAAGCTTTACGCTCAAGCCTTTGAGAAACTCAAGGCCGACTTTAGAGAAGTTATTATCCAGAAGATACCCCGAGCGGAGAACCAAGCGGCTGACGAGTTAGCCAAACTTGCAAGCTCAATAACGTCGATCGCCATCCAGCAACCAATTGAACAAGTATCTTTGGTGGCGCACGTCGACCGGATGGAGGCCCTCACGTTTCCGAGCGACTGGAGGACACCCATCACGGAGTTTCTGCGCTCGGGCGCCACACCGTCCGATCAGAATGAAGCCCAGCTGCTAAGGAGGAGAGCCGGTCGGTTCACACTCATCGGCGATCAGCTTTACAAGAAGGCTTTCTCACGCCCGCTGTTGAAATGCGTGAGTTCTGAGGACTCGGCTTACATCCTCCAAGAAGTACATCAAGGATCATGCGGAGGGCATCCGGGCGGACGATCGCTGGCTAAGAAGATCTTGTTGGCCGGGTACTTCTGGCCAACCTTACAAGCAGACGTCGTTCGGACCGTGTCGACGTGCCTTTCGTGCCAGAAGTACCATAACTTCTACCACCGGCCGGCAGAGGAAATGAAGGCATCAACAGTCTCATGTCTGTTCGATCAGTGGGGAATGGATATCGTGGGTCCATTTCCTATGGCGACCGGGCAGCGGAAATTTCTGCTAGTGGCGGTCGATTATTTTTCCAAGTGGGTGGAGGCCGAGCCGCTAGCCAGGATCACCGAACAAATGGTCAAGAAATTTATTTGGCAGAACATCATTTGTCGGTTCGGCATCCCCCGACGACTTATTTTCGATAACGGGCGGCAGTTCACAGGAACATTGCTTGAAGATTGGTGCAAAAGCTATGACATTGAGCAACACTTCACATCTGTAGCCTATCCCCAAAGCAATGGTCAAGTCGAAGTAGCCAATCGGGAAATTCTTCGCATTCTGCGTGCTCGGCTCGACCATTTGGGAGGAAGTTGGGTGGATGAAGTGTCGGGCGTCCTATGGGCCATCCGAACGACTTCAAAGGAAGGAACGGGTATCACGCCTTTTCATCTGGTATACGGCGGCGAAGCGGTGATTCCCGTCGAAGTCGGTGTCGAATCCGTCCGGATCCAGAATTACGATGACAACAACGCCAAGCGGAGGAACATGGAGCTGGATTTGGTCGAAGAAGAGAGAGCCAAGGCATCCGTCCGGCTGATGGCGTACCGTCAAAGGATGAAGCAGAATTACAACCGGCGAGTAATCCCAAGATCATTCCAGGTCGGTGATCTTGTCTGGAAGAAAGTGAAGCCGGTCGGCGACGTTGGTAAGCTAGAAGCTCCGTGGGCGGGTCCTTTCAAAATCATCGAAAAGCTCCGCTCGGGCGCTTACTATTTGGAGGATGAAGACGGACGGCAGCTGGATCGGCCATGGAGTGCAAATCATCTCCAGCCTTATAGAGCTGGGTGAAAAGTGCACTGATGTAATTCATTTTTGTGTATATTATAGTCGCCCATGTCCTTGTAATGCAGGAAGCAGAAATGAATTAAAGGATGGCTAGTATGCCCGCCGAGCGGCTGTGTTAAAGATTAGTCGTTAAGACTGTCGAGCTCCGACGTTAAATATCGAGAGACGAGCCGGCGTCTATAAACGTCCGAGCGGAAGACCGTCGAGCTCCGACGTTAAATATCGAGAGACGAGCCGGCGTCTATAAACGTCCGAGTGGAAGTCTGTCGAGCTCCGACGTTAAATATCGAGACACGAGCCGGCGTCTATAAACGTCCGAGCGGAAGACCGTCGAGCTCCGACGTTACCGTCAAGCTCCGACGTTAAATATCGAGAGACGAGCCGATATCTATAAACGTCCGAGCGGAAGACCGTTGAGCTCCGACGTTAAATATCGAGAGACGAGCCGACGTCTATAAACGTCCGAGCGGAAAACCGTCGAGCTCCGACGTTAAATATCGAGAGACGAGCCGGTGTCTATAAACGTCCGAGCGGAAGACCGTCGAGCTCCGACGTTAAATATCGAGAGACGAGCCGGCGTCTATAAACGATCCGAGCGGAAGACAGTCGAGCTCCGACGTTAAATATCGAGAGACGAGCCGGCGTCTATAAACAATCCGAGCGGATTGAAACAATAAAAAGTACGACCAATGTCCCGAAGCACACGATTTCGATACCGTTCGATCGTCTCTACGCTCCGATTGGCCCAGTATCCAAAAGTACTTGGCATTTGGTAAACGAGCTCTATCATCAAAGAACATGGTATATTTCGCCGAGCGGGGAAATCACGACGATTACTTTGTTACAATCCCTTTTGGGGAGCACGAGAAGTAATAATGGGCAAGCGGATAAGCACACATTTTGGTTAGGGAAAAAGACAGCAAATACAAGGAAAGCATTGCATTAAAATTAAAATTTCAGGCCGAGCGGCCTAAGTACAAAAGGGATCATATCTAGCCGAGTGGCCGAATTACAAAAGTTACTCGATATAATCGTAGAGGGTCTTGGGGATGTTATCCAGAAGCGCCACCTGATCACCGGCCGGAATATTAGTGGACTCTGGAAGAAGGCCCTTGGACTTCAGATATGTCATGGTAGCGGTCATAGCCAAGTCGAAGGCTGTGTACATCCGCTCACAAATTTTCTCCAAGAATTCGGGCGAGCGGATGTAGCCATGTCTCAAGGCAGCGACTCGACTCGGCTCGGCATCTTAATATTCTTTGAAAGTCGCCTGGGAGCCAGTGAGGGCCTCATTCAGATTCTGAAGCTTTTCCGCGTCAGCCGAGCGGCCCGCCTTCTCCCTGTCGAGCTGCTCTGTCAACTCCTTTATCTTCAGCTCCAGGCCCCGAGCCTCCACGTTCTTTTTCTCCAGATCGGAGATAGCTGTATTTTTCCGAGTGGTGGCCAGGGTTATTTTTGTGTCGAGCGACTTGACTTGTCACTCGGACTTGGCCAAGGCGTGGGCCTGATCGACTGTCTTTTTCTACTCGGCCGCCAGTATATTTTGAGTTTTCTTCAGCTCCTTTTGCAGCTCGGAATATGAAGGGCTCTGAGGGCCGGACGGACCAACTGTTGCCTTCAGTTGACGCAGCTCTTCATCCACCAAGGCTAGGCGGTTGGAGACTGCAATCTCCTCCACCCATCTCTGGCAAAAGAAAATTAGAGTTGTTATCGGCCGATCGGAAATAATGCATACAAAACTTCGAATAGAGCGAACTTACCCCCGTGGCCTCCCGCATGTGGCTATTGGTCAAGTTTCGGAGGGGGATCAGCGCAGTGCGTGCCCGAGTATTGGCCCACATCTCAGCTAGGGGTCCTTTCAAGGTGATGGTGTGCTCGGGCGCGGTTGGGCGATCGGCCTCTGAAAGCAGCTCTTCAGTCGGGAGATGAAGAGTGACACGAATCGTGGGCCATGACCAGGGGGTCGACCGACCGGTGGTCGGAAGGGGATCAGAAGCCGGCGCAGAAAACTAGGAATGAATGGTCGAGCGCTGGACTGAGTGGCGAGCGGGCGGAAGGGTGCTGATTGGAGTAGCCTCAACTGGAGCAGTTGGCTCGTCCCAGTCAGAAGGCGTCCGGTCAGACGAAATGGTTTCGGTCTCTGGCGCCTTGCCCCGAGCAATCGCAGTGACCCGCTCGGATGGTTGGACCGCGGAGGTAGCCGACCGCAGGGGAGTCTCCACTCGGCGCCTCTTTTGTAGAGGCTGCTCCTCCTCCCGAGCGGAACCTTCCTCGGGGGCAGTTGGTTCTCCAGGAGGGGTGGCTTCGCTGGCCACGTTTTGCTGAGAAGCTGGAGCGGCCGACTCAGCTTGAGTCCCGCTCTCTCCTTCGTGGGATCCGACCGGCTGGATACCCAACGCTTCCATTTCTCTGGCCGCTGCGGCTTCCAGAGCTGCCGCCTTTCTCTTCAAAACGCCGGCCATCACCGAATCCATGATGATATCCGCTGCAAGGGAAAGAAAAGAAATCAGTTAGCAATTAAAGCAAATGCCCAAGCAAAGTTCTTACCGAAGCCGGTCGGAAGAGGAGTCCGTATGGGACTCAGGCCGAAGATGTACATCACTCCTTCGTGAAGAAGCTTGTTGATGTCAAGTCGCAGACCGGCTAGTATATTTGCAGCGTGGAGATAGTCCAGTCGGGTCTTGAACTTCTTCAACTCGGGAGTGGGGGGTAGGCTGACCTGCCACTGGGTCGGGAAGTTGGCCCGAGCGGGCATGCGGATGTAGAAAAAATAATCCTTCTAATGTTTATTGGAAGTAGGTAGCTTGTTGAAGAAGACTAAGCCAGGTCGAGCTTGGAACATGAAGGTGCCCGGCTCGGCTTGCTTAGGGTAGTAGAAATAAAAGAAGACCTCCGGTCGGAGGGAGATGTTGTGAATCTTGAACAAAACAACAACACCGCAAAGGAGACGAAAGGTGTTGGGTACTAGACTGTCAAGCGGCACACCGAAATAATTACAAACATCTAGGATGAAAGGATGTACAGGGAACCGTAGACCGGCGGTAAATTGGTCGCGGAAGACACAGAAGGCTCCGCGTGGCGGCCTGTGCGGCCGAGCGGAAGGACCAGCCAAAAGAAGTTCAAAATCTTCGGGAATTTCGAAATTGTCTGTCAGGATATCAAAATCACGCTGGTCGAATCGGGACTGCATGGTGGTGTACCATGGGTCGAGGGGCTGGTCTTCAGGGTGCGAAGAACTAGCCATTAGCCGAGCGAAGGGGGCTAGGAAAGAGGACAGAAACAAGAAGAGATCGCCGGAACAGTATCCGGGAGCAAAAACGGGAGAAAGAAATGTAAAGAAAGCACCGGAAACAAGAAAGGCAGGAGGAGAACCTTACGAAAAAGAAGGAAGATCGAAGGGAGACACCAGAGATCGCCGGAAGCAGGAGAACGCAACCGTCGGAGCTCTAAAACGTTGGGGGCAAGGGTTGAAATCGCAAAGGCAGATAAGAGAAGGAGAAGAAACGAAGAATTTATAGGGTGGAGGCCGGGGCGGCCTCCACCGTCGGATCCAGGTCACGGGAATCAAGGCGTGCATCAGGCCGTCCATTTCGAATCGCTTCGATCACATCAAAGCACCATGCCACCGCCACCGTACGATGATGGCATTACGCCACGTGGCATTCGACCATTCGAAGCATTTAATGAACGCATGCTCCGCTTTAATGTCGAAGATTGGCGCAGAACACGAGGGGATCCAGCGAATGCCATTGAATCAAGCCATCTCTGCGGCAGGCCGATCGGCCACGAGGGGATATTAGCACGACGGAGCCGCCCGGCCAGACTCGTAGTCCAGTCAGTTGGACTAATCGCCTCCGACTAGACTTGAAGGGGAGGCAAGTGATCCGGCGGTAAGAACAGGGGACCAGGTCAACGCCACGTGGAAGTCAAATAGCCGGGTGGTTCATCGAAGAGGGTCGGACCAACCAGGCCGACCGGAGAAAGGGGTCTAACCGACCGGGCGGCCGCCCGGTGTTTAGCCGATGGCAAAAAGCACCCCTATGGAAGCCGGGGTTCCGGTGCTCATTGAACAAGATCGTAGGGCCGAGCGGACGGTACGCTCGGCCGAAGGCATGAAGCATACTGCTAACGGTCGCCACAAAACACATTACCAAAAACTTCCCAAGTGGACCATCATATAAGACCGGTCGGACGGAAGGCGGACGTGGGTCGGTCGGGTGCCCGGCAGGAGTTCGGGGAAACAGACAAGGGACATCTTCTGACAGCTTGCATGCTTCGTGATATGGTTATACTCCAAATCACGCGACAGGGGGTTCCGCTGTCCCATCGAGGACATGCTTGGACTGTAGCAGTATGGGTCAGGTAAGCTCACTGACAAGCCCTTACTGGGGTATGGGCTACGAACACGTGTACACCTCGGTATGTGTGCACTCGCTTCTCCGCTGCCCTATATAAAGGCCCTCATCCTTCGCCGGAGGTACGTATTCTGATTTTTCGAGAGCCACTTGCCACTGCTTGCTTGCCTGACTTGAGCGTCGGAGGGTCGCCGCCGGGAACCTCTTCCCGGTCCGGCTTCTGTGCAGGTTCGCCGGAGCTTCGTGCAACCAGTCGAAGATCCACACCAGCAACCGGGGAGCGCCACGTGCCCAGCGTCCGCTGATTCAGTATTCGGACAGGATCACTAAATAAATTTTCAGAGGTCATAAATTTTAGCTTAGATTTAACCATGAACGTACAATATATCAAATCAAAAATTAAAATCTTTAATTTAATATATTATATATCTCATAGTTCAATGAAGCTAAAAGTTATGATTTCTTAAACTTTAAGTTATCATTAACCATTATTAAATTATAACTGTTACCATTATAACTCATAATTTTGAGAGGTTTATTGTTGATAAATCTTCCTCATCCCATCCGTGGCTAACAAATCCAAACAAGGTAAACAGTCAATTTCTTATAAAATATTAACTAAATAAGCCCGCGTTGCCTTTGAAGTCGGAAAAGAAAATAAAAGCCGTCGCGTGCGCGTTACGCACGATGCTTCTTCTTGTTCGTTGTCAAAGTCGGAAAGCTCCGTCTTTCCTTCCTGCCTTCCTGATTGCCTTACTTATCACCCACCCCTTCAATCGATCTACCGGAAGGGGAATAGCAGTAGCAATGGCGAAGCAGAGTCTGTTTGATCTCGAGCGCCACTTCGCCTTCTATGGTGCCTACCACAGCGACCCCATCAACGTCCTTATCCATATGATCTTCGTCTGGCCGATCTTCTACACCGCGCTCCTTCTCTTCCAATTCACTCCGCCCTTGTTCCGCCTTCCCTTCCATTTCGCCAATAGCCAGACGCTACCCCTTAATTTTGCCTTCGTCTTCGCCCTTGTCTACGCCCTCTTCTACGTTCTCATGGACCGGAAGGTCGGCTCCCTCGCCGCCGCCCTCTGCTTCCTCTGCTGGATCGGCAGCCATGCCCTCGCTCTTCGTCTTGGATTTTCCCTCGCCTGGAAGGTAAGTTTTCTAAGTTTGTTGTAATTTGATTCGTTCTTAATATCACTCTCCGTCAATGAAATTGATCTCAATCACTCTGTTTCGACCAAAGCCCTAAACAAAAAAACAATATTTTATGATAATTATAACTATAAAATATTTTTTAATATAAAATCTATTGTTTTGTGCATAATTACTAATTCAATTCTCTTTGTAAAAATCTTTTTAATTGACAAAGTTGCTAAGCTGTTTACTTTTTCCTTAAGACATGATTGAACGTAAATAAACTTTTATTAATCATAATTTGAGATACCTTTTGCTGCTCGAGTCGTACTAAATCGTATTGTCGGTGATATTCTATAAACTATCTATGCATAAGGAAAAGAATTCAAACTTTTTTTTATAAAATTTAGTATCTTAAGTGCATATTGGTTTTCGAGACCATCAATATTACAAAAATGTCATGTTTTAAAATGTTTTAAGATTCAAAAATGTCATCTTACAAAAAATTAAAATTATCTTCTTATATCTTAAATTCTTTGAATTAACGTTAAAGTGAACGAATGACATGATTAACTATATAGTTGAAATAATTAGTTTAAAAAGATTTTTCAATTGAAAGTCTTATTTCATTCTCATCAAATTATTTTTCCTTTTCATTACGTGTTTTTCATGAAAATTTACTTTTACATTCATTTCATTTGCAATCTCTTCAGTTGAAATTATAAAAGATGTGAACTCATTCACTCTGTATTTCTTAGAAAAATAAATAGCACATTTTAACTAACAATTGCAATATCAATGTCCTTATTTTTATACTAACAGTAGTAACTAAAAATAATATATAGTACCAAATAATTTTACCCAATAAAAATTCAAAAATCTCATCACTAGAATCAATTAGACATAAAGCATCTTTTATTTTTGGAGTTTGAAATTTTATTGCTTTCACACTCTTAAGTCTTAATATGACTTTTTCTTACAATGGCTTAAGAGCTAAATTAGAAACATAATTCTATAAAATTTTCCATCTTTTTATAGAAGAAGAAAACAATGAGCATATATGTTTTGTCACATCAACATAGGCTATATAGCACTAGGACAGCTTAGGCATATCATAAAATACTAAATTAAGACTATTTCAATCATAAGGTGTATAAAATTTATCATTTATCAGCCCAGATGTCTGGGATCTTGAATTTATAGCTGATAATATCTTTTGTAAACTTTGTATTTAACTTTCATATTAGTCCTATTTTCATATCCTTATCCTCTATATCAAGTTTAAACTTTTTTTATTATACCTTTAACAACAACCAAGTATTATTTTACTAAGTGGAGTTGGTTTATTATACCCAGAAGCACATAAAAAAAATTATTGATATATTGTCTACTTTTAAAATTTCTAAAATATACTCCTATGTTTTATTGTACTTGTTGAAATATCAATATAAGACATTTATTCTGGATGACTTATATCTAGGTACAATAAAGTATAACTTAAACCTATTTTGCTTTTTTGATTTCTTGGATAATAATAATTTTTATTTCTAATCCTAAAATATTTATTAACACATTTTTGTATGTTATGGCTAAGATAACAATTATGAGTTTTACCATGTTGAATATGTTAAGAGTTTTTGGATTACAAGATCAAATTTTGTATTCATTCCAATTAAGCTTAAATATTCGCACTTTATCTTTATAAATATTCTCATTTGTATTACGAAATGCCAAATTATTTTCAACAAGCTTTGTAACTATAACAGTAATTATTATTAATGCATTCCTCCCATAAGCATTCTCCTTATTTGTCTGTTCTTGTAAATTGTGATTAAGTGTTTTATTTTAAAGTAATCTAATTTCAACATCAACCCAAATATTGATGTTTTTAATATGTTTATTTCTTGCTTCATGACTTCTAAGCTTAATATTAAGTTTTTTCCAATCTCTACATCCTCCGTTAATTAAATTGTAATTGATTTTTTACTAAAGGGTGCGCTTGGTTCCCGGAAGGGAATGGGAATGAGAATGGGATTGATAGAAGTGGAGAATGGTAACGGGGGTTTCCATTCCCCCCATTTTGCTCAGTAATGGCCCATTCCCATGTTTGGGGGATTGAACCCGTGGAATTCATCACCAATTCCCCAAACCAAGCACCAACTTTCAATCCCTTTCCCATTCCCCACTCCCATTCCATCCAACCAAGCACCCCCTAAATAATTACAATAAAAGAAAAATATTTTATCTTATTCTTAAGTGTTGTTTTAGAAGTCATAAGCACTTTAAATATTAAATTATTTAATATATGAATATTACTTGTATGTATATCATTATATTCTTGTTTGTTGATTTCTATTGATTGTTACATTTTGTGTGATTTGCACCATATGATTGGCATATACTTTTCTCTATGTAAATTTGAATTTGATGTGTTTGTTAAAATACCATATTGGAACTTTGTTGTTTGCCCTCTTCTTGTTCTTATGAATGACAATTGACCACTTGTAGATATGGGCCTTAGCTAAGCCACAAATTGTGGTGTTTCTTTTAGACTTGTTTGATCTTTCTTCCTTGTTTCATGTTGCCTTGGGCATTGGTGATCCTCTCTATTTTCTACAATTACTACTATTTGTTAACTCACTATTAGTTTATTACTACTATTGTTAATCATCAAGTAATATGTTGGAACCTTATATGTCGCTGTAAGATTATGTTTTCGGATAAAATAATATTTCTTTACTTTTAACGTGCTACCAGAGCAAGTGAAGCCAATAACCATTTCGGTAGGGAATCTTCAATCCAAGTGGTTGGGTTTATAGTTTGTGCATATATGGTCAAGCTTCATGTCAGTTTGTATCTTGAACTTATCGACACTGTATTCCTCCCGATTGATTGTATTCGGATCGGTTAAATTTTTGTTGTACATAGGAAACTTTTATCACAAATTCTTAAATCATCTTTGGATCTAAACTGCAGACGAGTATCTATCGCACTTGATTTTATACAAGATGAATGAATGCTTTATCTCATGTGCATTTTGCACAGTTTGTTTTGGCAGCTCAGTTATTTTGCTGGACTTCCCAATTTATAGGCCATGGAGTATTTGAGGTACATTCTAGCCATTGAATTAATAAATTTGATTATTAGCCATAAATTCTTTATTAATAGTATATAATGACAGAAACGAGCACCGGCTCTTCTCGATAACCTTTCTCAGGCCTTCTTGATGGCTCCATTCTTTGTCCTGCTTGAGGTAATTACTTATCCAACTCCTTGAACTAAGCAGGATTTGACACAGAATAATTGCCTAGTTTTCATCCAGGCACTTAATCTTATCGGGTACGAACCGTATCCTGGTTTCCATGCCAACGTCCGTGCGAAGATTGAAGTAGACCGCAAAGAATGGCAGGCAAGCAAGCAGAAGAAGTCTCGGTGAATCGCAGAAACTTAAACACACTTGTCCTGTACACCAATGAAACAAACGGTAAGCCAAATAGCAGTATGAAT
The DNA here is from genome assembly GCF_018446385.1 of Zingiber officinale. Lineage (NCBI taxonomy): Eukaryota > Viridiplantae > Streptophyta > Magnoliopsida > Zingiberales > Zingiberaceae > Zingiber > Zingiber officinale. Next base: position 141,831,642 of record NC_055994.1, read on the forward strand.
AATAGTCAGTGTAAGGAACACAAGGCGTCTCTGATATTATTTGTGTATATATAATCATAGAATTAAACATGATAGATTTTTTTTAATGTTATAACTGAATACTATAAAAATATGGAGTCACTAAATGTATTCACTTTTTCACGAGTATGGTCATTCACTTTCACATGACTATTCACTTTGATAATGCATTTGCTAGTGTCCTTCCTTGTCAAGCAAGCGGGGCATAAACATTGATCTTCAGATAAGCAAATTATAGTTTTTTACATAAATTCTAAAGCGGGGCACTCCGCCCATGACGATCGATCATGGCCGGTCCTAAGCTCGGATAAAGGAGAAGGGTTGCGTTAGGTTGTCAGTCAACGTCAAACTATGACAAATATTCAATGAATGAATCCATTAAACTATTGTGCTAATGCTAGGTTGTTCCTCGGAAGGAACGCATTGCAGGGTATGACTGTAACGTCTCGGCAAGGACCGCTACATCTCCAGAATTTGGGTGTAGTGCTATAGTGCTAAATATGCAAGAGTTCGTGTTACAGGGTCCGACTGTAACATCTCAGCAAGGACCGCTACATCTCCATGAGAACTTGAGTGTAGTGTTAAATAGACAAGAGTTCTCACACCATAGGTTGGATAAGAACAAATATGATAGGAAAACTAATAATCTAAGATTTGGAATATGGAACATAGGAACTCTCACTGGTAAATCAATGGAGGTAGTAGATATGATGATTAGGAGAAGAATTAGTATTTTGTGTGTACAAAAGACAAAATGGACAGGAGAGAAGGCAAAGACAATAAAGAACTCGAGTTTTAAGTTATGGTACACTGGAAAAAGTAAAGCAAGAAATGAAGTGGGTATTATTGTAAATAGTTTGTTAAAGGATGAAGTTGTAGGAGTAGTTAGAAAAGGGAATAGAATTATATCCCTTAAGATAATAGTGGCGAAAGAAACTATAAACATAATTAGCGTATATGCATCACAAGTAGGATTAGATGAAGCTAATAAATGAAGATTTTGGGAGGACTTAGATGAAATATTATAAAATATTCCATCAAATGAAATGATTTTAATAGGAGGTGATCTAAATGAGCATGTCAGAGTGAAAAATGAGGAATATAAGAGAGTACATGGGAGTTATGGGTTTGGAATGAGGAATGAGGAAGGGAAAACTATATTAGATTTTGCAATAGCATATGACCTTATATTAGTTAATACATTTTTTAAGAAAAGAGAATAACACTTAGTCACATTCAAAAGTGGGAAAAACAAATCGCAAATTGACTTTCTTATAGTTAGGAAGAAGGATAAAAAGATTTGTAAAGATTACAAAGTCATCCCTGGAGAAAGCTTAACTATCCAACATAGGTTAGTAGTGTTGGATATATGCCTCAAACATAATATCAATAGAAAGAAAATATATATAATTCCTAGAATTAAGTGGTGGAAGTTAAATAATGAGAAGCAATATATATTTAAGGAAAAGGTAGAAGTACAAGCATTAGGTGAAATATACGATGACTCTAATACAACATGGGATAAGATGATATCAAAGTTGAAAATAGTAGCTAAGAGTGTACTCGGTGAGTCAAAGGGATATGCACCACTGAGTAAAGAATCTTGGTGGTGGAATAAGAAAGTACAAAAGAAAGTGAAGGGAAAACGAATAGCTTATAAGGAATTATATATTTGTAAGAACGAGAAAAACTTAAAAAAATATACAATAGCCAAGAAAGAAACTAAAAAAGTAGTAAGTGAAGCAAAAAATGAAACTTTTGAATGGTTATATCAAAAATTGGATACAAAAGAAGGGGAAAGAGACATTTATAGAATAGCTAAAGTGAAAGAAAGGACAACAAGAGATCTTAGCCAAATAAAATGTATTAAAGATGAATGTAATAGAATATTAGTAAACGATGGAGAAATAAAAGAGCGGTGGAAGAGATATTTTCATTAACTTTTTAATGAAGGTTTAGGTGACCAACTTAACTTAGGTAATTTAAGTAGGTCAAATGAGCATAGAAATTTAAATTTTTATCGTAGAATTCAAACTTCAGAAGTAAAACAAACTTTAAATGAGATGCACAATGGAAAAGCCGTTGGACCAGATGATATTCCGATAGAGGTATGAAAGTGCTTAAGGAAACAAGATATTGAATGACTTACAAAATTAATTAACATGATATTGAAAATGAAAAAAATACCTGATCAATGGAGGATAAGTACTCTAGTTCCCTTATATAAGAACAAGAGAGACGTACAAAATTATGCAAACTATAGGGGTATTAAACTAATAAGTCATACTATGGAACTTTGAGAGAAAGTAATAGAAAAAATATTAAGGAAGGAGACACAGTGACAGAAAATCAATTTGGGTTCATGCCTGGAAGGTCGATAATAGAAACTATACATCTTCTTAGATAATTAATTGAAAAATATCGAGAGCAAAAATAAGATCTACACATAGTATATTGACTTAGAAAAAGTTTATGATAGAGTCTCAAGATAAATTATATAGAGAATTTTAGAAAAGAGATGTGTTATCGTAACATATATTGAACTAATTAAGGATATATATGAAGATGTACCGACTAGGGTAAAGACTTTAGGCGGAGTAACTGAAGCATTTCCAATAAAAACATGGTTACATCAAGGATCATCTCTAAGTCTCTATCTTTTTACACTAATTATGGACGAACTCACTGTGCACATTCAAGACACAGTACCGTGGTACATGTTGTTTGCAGATGATATTATTTTGGTAGATGAGACACGTGAAGGAGTAAATGCTAAACTAGAATCTTGGAGGGAAACACTAGAAGGGAAATGTTTTAAGCTTAGTAGATTAAAGACAGAATATATAAAATTTAAGTTTAGCAATATTAGAAGTAATGAAACAATTGTTAAGATAGGAGAGAACGAGTTGCCCGGAACCGAGAGATTTAAATATTTAGGATCATTTATACAAAATGATGGAGGGATTGAGAGAGATGTCTTAAATAGAATACAAGTAGGATGAGTGAAATGGAGGGGAGCGTCGAGTATTTTATGTGACCGTAAAGTACCTCTTAAACTTAAAGATAAGTTTCATAAAATCACAGTTAGACCTGCTATGTTATATGGAGCTGAATGTTGGGCTATAACTCAAGTACATGAGTAGAAGATAAGAGTTGCAGAGATGAGGATGTTAAGGTGGATGTGTGGACATACGAGGATGAACAAAATAAGAAATGAGAACATTTGAGAGAAAGTCGAAGTTACATCTATTGAGGAAAAACTTCGAGAGACACGTTTAACATGGTACGGATATGTATTTAGACCAATAAATGCTCCAGTTAGGCGATGTGAAACTATGATAAACATACATATCAAACGAGGAAGAGGAAGACCAAAAAAGACTTGGTTAGCAACAATAAAATAAGATAAAACTTATTTAAATATAGATGATGATATAATAGGAGATAGAGCTCAATGATGTAAAATGATTCATATAGTTGACCCTACCTAGTGAAAAAAGGTTTGGTTATTGTTATTATTATCATCGTCTCAAGAATTGTGAATTTATTAGTGTATTAGGTTGATAGAAAAAAATGTCTAATGGATCATGGCTTATGTTGTACTACCACTTCTAGTGTTCACAATAACATTGGAACGAGGGCAAGTATAATTTTTTTTTTTATTACAATACAATAATATCGGAGCGCTCTTAGGGTGTAGCCGAGCCCATAATCATGTGTTAATTTATAAAATTGAATAAGGATCGAATCCTAGAAAAGATGTGAAAATATCCTTCCATATCAAAGTCTGTTCGGTACTTGATTTACTCTCTCTTAATAGTGTAAAGTAGTCATAAGAGGACCACCAAGGTGACACCTTTGGCATTTCTCCCAAACAGTATGGATTCGATTCTTGCGCACTTGTGATGATCAAAATTTTGATTGCATGGGTGCCACACATAAGGAGCTACCATACTTCCTGAATTTACTTAATAAACAGGATATAGAGTTGAACCGTCTATCGTAAAATTAATCAAATTACTAGATCTGAATACCTTATATAAAACAGAAAAAATAATTATAATAACATTGGAGTTGCTTGGAGCACGATGCGGTGGTAAGAGCAAACAACGAGGTTTTAAATCTCGCACCAAGTATTTTCAAATGCATTTGAACCACTAGTCGTTAGCACAGTGCTCATGTGCCTAGGCATTAGCCAGACTAAGTCAACTTTGATTTCCAAACCATCCTCAAAAGTGCCTAGGCATTAGGCAGACGAGGTTAACATAGTTTCCAAACCATTCTCAAAAGAGCCATGTGGTCCGAGTACAACAGAATAAATCAGGCCCAACAAGCCCATGTGACACCTCACCGACAACACTATGAAGTAGTGATCTTATTTTAACTTGACAATGAGATGGGAAGGATCAGAAGTTCTTGGAATATAAATTCCTTGTAGCCTTTTTAAATTTCAAATGGAAAGTAAAGAAAATAAAGATTTAAGTTATATGAGACAAAAGGCCTTCTATATACATGATGCTTCGTTGCTGCTTGTTGGAGAAAAAAGAGCTCCATCTAAATAAGAACTATATGCGCTACCCCAGGCCCCAGCATTACGAAACAATCATACCGAAGAAAGAAGGGCGAGTTGAATATGGGATTCTTTAATCTATTGGGATGGCTGGTTATCAATAGACTAAGGATAATTATACAACCAAAATTTTGGTGTAAGAGATCAGAAGCCTGTTTTTTCATCGTCCACTGTTCCCAAACCCAAAAGGTGATCTTGCTCGGCTCCCACCTTCTCCATATTGATCATTCCATTGTCTTAGTTCATTCATACTGGTAGCATCGTATGCAATTGAGGCACCAACCTATTCGCAAAACAAGTGAAGAGATGGAAATTCCAAGTAGATGAAAAATAGCATCAAATGTAGCAAGCAACCTGTGGTATTTTTAGTACCTTAGATTTTGCTTTGATAAAATCATCCAACTGCAACAGTCTTAAAGAAGGCATAACAACACTTTGACCTCTCTGATCACAGAAAAGTTACTGTGAAGGAACAAGGACAGAAATTCTTAAATACTAAAGAAGAAAGAATATGACTACAAAATTTGGATGGATAACAGAATAATCAAAGGGAAAAAAAAATACTGCAAATAGTTCAAAAGGGGCAGTACATGCCCTTGAAAAAGAAAATGACTCATTTTGACATGAAATCAGACTGAAGCAAGGACTAAAAGATACTTGAGGGGGCAGAAAAGAAAGAGATTCATACCTCCTTTTCTGCTTCCAAAAGTTCTTCAACTGGCCTATAAGCAGCTGCTATGCACAGATTCTGCATTTTAAGATGTCAGAAATGAAGTGGTTTGGTAATGATGAAATAATTTCAAAGATTGTAAGTAGACCTTCAAATCGCTTCCTGAATACCCATCAGTAGCAATGGCAAGTTTATCAAATCTGAAGTCAGGTTCCAGATTCTCTCGAGCAAGAAGTACCTTAAGTATTTTTGTCCTATTATCTGCATCAGGAAGACCAATATAAATCCTGCAAGTAAATCCTCCATTAATGAAATACTGACATGAAAAAGAAAAAAACTTGAAACAAACAAGATAATGAGATATGTTGAGGCTTCTCTCTCATTACCTTCTTGGCAAGCGACGTATTACTGCATCATCCAAATCAAATGGACGATTTGTAGCAGCAAGGACTAGGATCCTCTGGCTGTCCTTGGTCTTTAGTCCATCCCAAGCTGCCATAAATTCATTTCTGATTCTTCTTGTTGCTTCATGTTCAAAAGTGCCACCTCGAGCTCCGAGTAGACTATCAACCTATTATAGAAAAGTCAAGAGTTTCCAAGTAGAACAAGCATGCCAGGCAAGGGAACTGATACCATTGAGTTCAAACTTAGGAAAAGATAGAAAATACAACATACAGAAAATAAGTACCTACCAACAGTGCCTACCTCATCAATGAATATGATCACAGGTGTGAGCCGGCTGGCAAAAGAGAAAAGAGCCTTAGTAAGCTTCTCAGCATCACCAAACCACTGCATTTAAAGGAAAACAAAAAGAAACTATCAGAATAAAGAAATCAACTGCAATCACAATAACTAAGAACAAAAACAGAAGGATAGTGCTGAAGTTTTGCTTGTCCAGTCAAGCAAACAACAAAGTTGTAACCTGGGCTTAATCTGAACACAATATGTAGCTGCTCTTTTAACAGGAAGAAAAGAATCATATAAAACAACATAGTAGTGGAAAGCAATCGTTTAAGATATAATACAAGGCAATCTGAGAAGCTAAGAGATCGGCTATAATAGTTTGCTGTGAAAGATAGATGTTGAAGGCTACTCTCATATCCATATGCAATACTTCATCTTCCATCCTCAGTCTTCTTTAGATGCAAGATTCAGATACAGAATATTTATTCTCTTCTCTCTCATAGATATCAGGACTAATTTTCTCGTCATTTACTCCGCTGTCAATATCTGTCAAACTTATACCCATTCTCTTTCTCAATAGCTTCACCCTTTATCAATTTTAGGGCACTAGAATCATAGTTTTTGACTGTATCACCTAAATTCTCTCTCCATTTTTACCAATTTATTATATTTGAAGTGACTAATTCTTTATATGGTCTAACTGAATTCACAATTGTTTCAGTTGAAGCAGATGACAATATTAAGGGGAGTTGGAGGTCAGTACAGGACATATCCATTGAGGTGGCATACTTCTCTTTCCATGTAATTGATCATGTTTCAGATTTTTTTTTTTTGGTAATCCATATATCTAGCTCATCGAACCAACTAATCCTGGAGGTGACCGGCCCGGCCCCACGGAAGTTTCCCACCACCAGGATAAATTAGGAAGTGCTCGCGGAGGCCTATTCAAGCGGCCAACGTTCTTAGAGTTGTCATCCCACGGGGAAAATCCCTGAGTGCGCCGCAGCTGGGATTCAACCCTTAGACGCCTTATATTGTGCTTCTTCAATCTCAATGACAAGATTCTCATCGTCGACTCTTGTCATTTTTAGACATGAAACACATAGTCGACCCACTACAGTTCCTGCCAAACAAGAAGATGATGAAGTAAAATTCCAAGAAGACACGGTAATACTTCAACTCATCAGAAGTGAAATTCTTTTTTTTTTAATGGAGAAGAATGACGCAATAAAATAGATTCTCTTAAAAGAAATTGGCCCAAAATAATGACATAAAACTTTAGCAGTTTCTAAATGTAATTTATCTCTACTAATAAAACAATTTATATCTCTACTTTCATCAGACTTAGTTATTGTTACAAGCAATGCTACGAGACTAAATTATTGTGCTTCTAAATGAGGTCTCCCTTCATTGTTTTCGTCATTGAAACAACAGTATTTCATTTAAAGATTTTCAAGTCTCCTGTGAGATCAAACCCTGTGAGATTGTTTTGGCACACAGCTTTGTCCTTGCACTACGTCAAGTCCCAAGAGATCACCAGTTGAGGCATAAGAAACCTTTCTCAAGCACCGTCAATTCCCAAAATCCAATGTAAAAGTCATTTGGTGTCCCAATGAAAACATGATTTCATAGATCATATAAACCCCTAACTTTTGGAACAGAATTTAACTTCTCGACTATTTTACATATATAAAAATTAAATAGACGTCATTTCATAACACAATTTGTTGCTCTCATCCATACTTGACAATAACTTGAAACTACATCAGTTTCTTCCCCTTAAAATCTAGAATGGTTAATATTTTGAAATGCATATTGAAAAGCATGGAAAGCTAGGGTCGACAAAAATTGACAATGCCAATCCAAAGGTGAGAAAAAAAAATATAATAAATTAAATAAACAAATTTTAGGGAAAAAATGGTAGGTATGACAAGACAACATAATGCTTAGCTAAAAAAAGAGGAAAATGATCCATAACAGTAACAAAAAATGATAAATAAAGATTCGTCGAGAAGCATAATAACTCAAATGACCTAGGTATCAATGTCTCAAGTTAATTACTCAATGCTGAAACAAAATGAAGGCAAAAACCCAAGAAAATTAGAGTTAGAAGACACAATAAAAGCAAATCAGCAGTTAATTAGATGTCATTCTGCTATCTCTCCATGAATAACATGGAGCACAAGCTTTGAATCAATATTGGCATGCAAATTTTGGAAGAATCAAGTCAAATAAATTTAAATCTCCATAAAAAAATTTTAAAAAATAGAAAACTACAACTGCATTTTCCCTAAAAAAAATTACTTCTGAACCTCATGCCTAAACGACTTCTGAAAATCTGAGCAAAAATTGCAAACCAATAATGTACTGACTCAGATAAATTATATCCAAAAAATAAAAACCATAGAAAAACTAAAAGATCACATTCCAAACTCGACGTGCAATTTTTCTTTTCCTTTTCAAGTTAACAAGAAATACTGTGCGTGATTGTGATGAACTTTAGTAGATATTTGATGGCAGAATTAAGTTAATGATTACTGATTAGCATGTCACATGAAATATGGATTACCTGGTCCATAGCTTATAAACCAAACAATACTGGAATGAATGAAGCTTAATGAAAAGAAAAAGAAATTACCTTTGATGTAAGTGATGAACTCGTTATGTTGATAAAATTTGCCCCAGCCTCTGTTGCAAGTGCTTTTGCAAGAAGAGTTTTACCCGTTCCAGGAGGGCCAAAGAGAAGGACTCCCTTGCAAGGCTGAAAGTTTACCATTATAACTTGGCTGTAAGTAAGACACTCAAATATGACCATTTAACAGAAACAAAAATGACTTGATTGCAAGGCAAAAAAGAGGCATAACATGCTTGCTTTATGCACATTAGGAGGAAATAGCTAAATAGAGTACAGAAAACAAAGAAACGTAATTTTTTCAGTGAAAGGACATTACTCGTAAGAGATTGCCATGAGAAAAAAGTTCAGGTCTCCGCATAGGCAGTGAGACAAGTTCATTCAATGTCCTCTTCACATCTTCAAGAGCACCGACATCATCAAACCTCACACCTATTTCATCTGGGGGAATTAATGCTGAGACAAAATTTTTCTCAAATTCATCTTTGGTAATTGTCTGCAACAAATATATTTGTAGTGAAAACAAAGTCATGCACAATATGAACAAATAAATACAATAAAAAACTGTTTGGTCTGGTTAAAGTACAGAGAAATAAAATGAACGGATAGTAGCATGTATACCACTAGACTCTCAGAGTTTTTTTTTAAAATTGACTCCTCGTCCTTTAATCTTGCAATTGCAATGTCCAAACTACATCTCAAGGAGAAACAAGTCAGATTAAAAAAAAATCTGAAGAAAAATTAAGAATCATAAACATAAGAATTAGGGGTTACCTTCCGGAAGGTATCATCAACCTATCACCTTTTACAGTGGGTAGAAGAGATGAGGATAGATAGTGACTCTTAGCCCAACCAATGACTTTCTCAGCTTCTAAGAATATTCAAAAATAAAAACTGAGTGTCGGAGAAAAAAATCAGAAAAATACCTATTAAGAAGCAAATTAGGTCAATCAATATGAAGCTAATACTTTGTTAATATCTTGACTCAATTCAAGTACAACATACATGATATTAAAAAGTATCAATGATGGAATATAATGCATAAAAGTATTACATGTTTTTAGTGAGAAAAAAGGTCAAAACTCAAAAGCATACCCCCCAACTATTTGTTTTTATTACTTCTTTCTTTTGAGACAGAAAGATTCATGTCATCATGGCCTAATAAAATGCAGGATCCCATTGAATCGTATTGGTATAGCCAATGACTGATACTGATCTCAGAAATATATATTATTTATAAGCAGCAAGGTACTTGTCTGCAAATAATCAGGGGCAATTAGACATAGAAGAAAAATAAAACGCAACTATATATGGATGCAATTATAGTGGATCTACTTTGTCAAACAAGGGCGGAGCTAGGATATTAGTTCAGTGCAGGCGCTCGTGCAATCTGACGAGGCAGCGATGTGGCAGTGCAAGGCAGAGGCCAGAGGCCGCCTTGCAAAGCGGAGATGGTTGCGTCGGCGATCGAATGGGCATTGGCGGAGCTGATGAAGAACCCCGATGAGATGAGGCACATATTAGAAGAATTGGCCGCCGTCATCGGCTTAGACCGGCTGATCCAAAAGAGCAACCTCGAGAAGCTCCCCTACCTCAAGTGTTCAGAGAAGGAGGCGCTCCGCCTGGACCTACATATCCCACTACTACTCCATGAGACAACAGAGGAGAGCCAGGTGATAGGGAACTTGTTTCTGGCGCGGTCTCGAGTGATGACCAACGTGAAGGCGATCGGACGGTAGGTGTCGGTGTGGAGGAGGCAGGGGCATTCCGTCCCACACGGTTCATCCCAGGCGGCGAGACGTGAGGCGGCAAGGCGGCGAGTTCAGGGGGAACTTCTTCAAGTTCCTGCCCTTCGAGTCGAGGCAACAGTCTTGCCCGAGAATGAAGTTGGGGCTTTACGGGGTGGAGCTGGCGGTGGAGCAGATGTAGGGCAGTAAATGAATCAAACGTTCATGAACAAGCTTGAATAAATCGTTAAACTAAACAAACAAGCTTGAACGCATATGTGTTCGGCTCGTTAAAGTTCGTGAACAACATTCGTGAACTATGTTCGTTAATAAAACTCTTATCAATACGCTAAATAAACAAAAAAAAAACTTTTAAAATGAACAATCAAGTTTGAATTATCAAGCTCAATAACCAATCAAACAAGCAAAAGTTTCAAACAATCAAACAAGTTTGAATTGAAAGCTCAATAACATCTAAATGAACCAAGCTCAAGCCAAACTTGAATTAAAAGTTTGATAACATCTAAATGAACCAAGTTCAAGCCAAGCTCATCAAAAATAAACCAAGTCAAACTTAAACAATCATTTCAAAAGCTTGGTTTATTTTAGACTCGGCTTTAGCTCGATTACCTTATCAAATAAGCTTGAACACCCCACAATTTGGCTCAGCCCAGCTTGTTTACCGCTCTACACAGATGGTCCACCACTTCGAGTGGGCGTTGCCCGACGACATGGAAACTAGGGAACTAGACATGTGAGATGTCTCTAGGTGGACCTTGCCCAAGGCAATGTGGCTGGTGGCCATCCCCACTCCGTGCCTCACTTGCTCTCTTTATTGATAATGAGGATCATATATAGTCGTTTATTTCTTAATAGAAAAAATATATATAATTATTATAAATAATTACGTGTAAAAATATATGTAATTTTTTTTGTGGCCCAATGTGGGCAACTACCCACACTAGATCCACGTTGGCTCGGTCCTCATATGTAAAATCAATGAGAAATAACTTTCAAGTAATAACAGGTAGCCCAATGCCACATCTCTCACTAATTCAAAGTCTGAAGTGTTCATTTCTGCAGCAATGCTCCTTGGTCAGAGCATTGGGTGGGTTTCCACTCTATCTTTATCACTTGGTATTTTATATATTGTGTTTTCCTTAGAATCTAATTTCAGCGGGTAAACTCACTATACCATTGATCTGTTCAATAATATTTACAGAGAATTATGTTTCCATTCAGGATTTGAAGACCAGAAAGGTGGTCATAAGGCATAATCAAGGTTCTACTAGACGTTTGTGCCCTCACCTTCATCTTCACTTGTGACTGAATCGTCTCCACTTCACATACATAGTTGTCTAGGTCATCCTAGGCTACCAAATTTATACAAGCTGGTTCCTAGTTTATCAAATATTCAATATCTTGAGTGTAGTTAATTAGAAAACATATTTGGGCTTCATTTCCTAACAATGTCATAAACATGTATCTGCATGCTTTTCTTCGGTGCAGATCTAATATTTGGGATCCAAAGTGGTGTCTACTCAAAACTTGATTTTTACTATTTTATAACCTTTATTAATGGCTATTCCAGAATGACATGAGTTTTCTTAATGAACTTCCTCAACATAGAGGTTATCATTGAGAAAAAGATAATTCCTATCATATAACAGAAATATGTGATTCATATGTTTGATTATGCAAAGATGGCAGCACTAAGTTAGTCGATAGTCTCATGCATCCTAATGTCATATCGATGCCAGTATGGATGAGTTATTACCTGACTCAAAAAGGTACGAAAGATTAGTTGGAAAAGTAAACTACATAAGAGTCACCCAAATTTATCATCATGGTTATCAAAATTGATATTGGTATCAATGTTGGACATCCCAGAAATGAAGGTATTAATCAGATTGGATAAAGAAGATTAAGCAATACCAGAATTGGTCAAAATATTAAATAAAGTGAAAATATATACAAAAAAAAAAGAAAAAAAAGAAAATAAGTTTGTTGCATGAAATAACAAAAGGAGTACATAAAAAAATAAGAATGATATATTTTATGCTGGAAGGTTTAAAGCATAGTTTAAAGTGGCGTGCCGAGACGGTTGAAACAGGCAAAACATCTCGTTCCACCCGACGATTGACACCGGCACGACTCCGACACCAAACCCGTGACAACTGCGACGTGTTACGTGAGCCCGTGGCAGCAACGGAGGGGTCACTTGATCCTGCAACAACAGCGGAGGGGTCGCTTGATCCCGCAACAGCAGCTAAGGGGTCGCTCGACCCCGGGGTCACGCAACCCGCGGCAGCGCCAAAGTCGTGTGAGCACGTGAGTGGTGTCAGATTTCAGATTTTTTTTAATTAAACTTATGTTAATTGTTTTAATCAACTAGGAGCTATGATGGAGATAATCTAAAGAGACTTTATTAAACCCTAATAAAATTATCTAATTAATTTTATATTTCATTTATTTTAATTTAAAATTTATAATAAAATTTTTATTTATTTATTTATCTATTTTCATATCTTTTCCTTTTCTTAAAGATTATTTTGTATATTGTTTATTTTTTAAATATTTATGTTAAATATTTTATTTTTTTAATTAATATATTTTATATTTAAAAAATACTGAAACTATATCGGCATAGGACGATACAGTACCAATCGTATCGTTTTTATCCAGGACCAAAATCTCGACACGGGTCGAAATTTTAAACCTTGGTTTAAAGTATCATTGTAAGTTCAATATTAGATGGAATGATACAGTCAATATCCCACCATGGTGACACTTGGCTGGCTTCAATAAGCATTGAAGCAGGCTAAGACAATTTTGATGTGTTTTACTATTTTAATTCCTTAATCTCCTTTCAATTAGATTGTCCATTACTAAAAATAAAATTATAATATTTAGATAGTCAATTGGTATAAAATTTATTAGAAGCAAAACATACAAAATATAATAGGCACCATAACTGTGTTGCCAATTTATAAAATATATATATATATATATATATATATATATATATATATACAGACTTGATACTGTGCGCGACGCGCACAGTATCAGCGCTTTTTTTGTTTTTTTTTTATTTTTTTTTGTTTTAAATTAAAAAATGATTAAAAAATTTCTTTACGATTTTATTTATAGGGTTCAGGCTTTGGGTATAGTGTTAAAGCTTTTTTTTTTTTTAGATTTTACCTATAGGGTTTAGACCTTCTAATTAGGTTATAGTGTTTAGTTTAAAAATAAAAAATAAAATAAAATTAATTTAAGTATTTATTGAGTATTGTAATGTGTTTAAGGGATATATCTATATATTAAATTTTAAATAAGGAAATGTTGAATTTTTAAAATTCAAAAAACAAAAATAAAAAATAAAAAAAAAAACAAAAACAGTATCAAAACTCTATATATATATATATATATATATGTATATATAATTATTAATTACTTGGTAAGCGATAATTTTGTATCTAAATCGATTGACACAAAAGAATATTATTAAATTGTTTAATCGGTATAAATTTATAATATGTTATATTAATTTGTTTAATGAGTTACACAGAGTAATTGCTAAACTCAAATCTTAGAAAGAAATATTGAAAGGTTTTAGGCTTAGTAAAGAAATAATATATAGAATTTATGTTTAGTAGTAGTAAGCATAGCAAGACAATTGTTAAGATAGGTGATGATGAGTTACTTGTAAAGTTTTAAGTATCTAGTATCATTTTTACAAAGGGCCTCAGGCGTTCTTTGTGATCATAAATTACCTCTAAAGCTTAAAATTGAAAATGAAAGTCGCAGAGATCAGGATGTAAAGGTGAATGTGTGAGCATTTGAGAATAGACAATATAAGAAATAAGAATATTAAAGAGTCAGGATTGCGTAAAAGGAAAACTCTAAGAATAATATTATGGACATGTATTTAGGCGATCAATAAATGTTAGTTAGGCAATGTGAGATTATGATAAATATATGCATTAATTGAGGAAAAGGGAAGCCAAATAAGTCTTGGTTAGTAACAATAAAACGGGATAAAATTCATTAAATATAGATGAGGATCTAATAGAGGATTGAGTCTAATGGCGTAGGAGAATCCATATTATAACCTTGATAACTAATACAAGTTTTTTTAGTATAACTTATTGCCAAAACCTAATTTCTAAACCTCAATAGCCAACCCATACTTCTCTTACATGGTGTTGCTTTCCCCCTAACATGGTACATCATCTCCACTCCAAGATCTACGATGCTAATACCTTTCCCTGTAACAACAATAGCCATAGTCCCCTTCCTCAACAACACACCATTTTCCACACAACTCCCACCTTTTCTTCATGCTTGCAATTCCAATTGGCCCGACATATAGGTTCAACAGCACAAGCAATCTACCTTGTATCCCGTTCAAAGCCAAAATTCATGTCTCAATTGGTACCAACTGAAACCAAGTAGGTAGTACCAAGTACCACCATCATCTCAACATGTATCGCCAATTTTTCATGCCAACTAGCCATCAATTTCAATTAGTAGGTGAAATGATAAATTTTGTCCATGCCAAACAAAATGACGAAATTTTTTAAACCATAAATGAGGCCTAGTTGTAAACATACAACTAAGAAGGATGTACATAAAAATGATAAATGACATATCATATATAGATAGAGGGAGCCCATTTTACTCGGACTCTTAAGTACAAGTGTTTAACAAAGATGTGGATATACGTATACACATGGACAATGGCTGAAGTCCACTAAAAATTTCATTCTAAAAAATTTTATACATGATCAACAAAGGCCGGCCTTAGGTGTTCATAGTGTCAATGTTCAAATGTCCGTATTTGACACAATATAGAAAGAGTAGATGAAGAGTACAAGCATCAAGGGAAGGAAGACTGATTAGGGAAAATAACTCTCTTCCATGTTGGGGTTACAAGGTTGCAAACATAGTCCCATATTGAAAACACATGGAAACGATCATGGGTTTATAAGAGAAAGATAACTCCATTGGCATGAGGCCTTTTGGGTATAGCCCAAGAGCAAAACCATGAGGGCTTAGGCCCAAAGTGGACAATATCATACCATTGTGGAGATATCTATATTCTTTTCGATCCTACAATTGGTATCAGAGCCCGGACTGCCAGAAGGTTTAACCGCCGACTGTGCACAAGAGCTATGGTCTGATTGAACCATGTGAGTACAATATTGACCTCGAACAAAGAAAGTGGTGGCTCCTATGTTCGGATCAAGAGGACCAGACACCAGGCAGGAAGTCCTAGTTGCGGCTAGGCAAGGAAGTCCTAGTAGGTCGGGTGGACCGAGGGGCAGGAAGTCCTAGTAGGTCGGGTAGACCGAGGGGCAGGAAGACCTGGTGGGTCAAGGATCGGACGTGGGAAGCCCATGGTCCTTTGTTTGAGGGGGGGATTGTTGGGGTTGCAAGGTTGCAAACATAGTCCCATATTGAAAACACATGGAAAAGATCATGGGTTTATAAGAGAAAGATAACTCCATTGGCATGAGGCCTTTTGGGTAGAGCCCAAGAGCAAAACCATGAGGGCTTAGGCCCAAAGTGGACAATATCATACCATTGTGGAGATATCTATATTCTTTTCGATCCTACATTCCACACATACAAATTATAGTCCAAATTCATATCCATAAAAGGCTTTTAGTTATAACATAAATATAAACTTACTACATTAATGATTAAGTAGATAGGGATAATGAATAGCAAGAGTAATATTTGTAGAGACAAAGTACCAATAATAATAGTTTGGTTGTTCTGGCATTGTTTAAAGGCATCGAAAGACACACTAGTCTTATCAAATCATAAATAAATCGATCATAAGGATGATAGCAAAACACAACATTTCCTAGACATGTTCAGTCTTACTCTGCTTTGTTAAGAACACACCATCAGTCTTTACATGCAAAAGATACGTGCATGACAATTGATGCTCTCCTAGCACCTATAGAATAAAAAGGTTCATCAACAATCATGGCATTACAATGACAAGTGACCACTCACAAATTTAGGATATATTGAATTAATCAGAAAAACTAAAAGTAAATACAACCTTATGCAGTTCAATAAGATTGTTCCTTGATATAATAATTCTCCGGTCCTCTTCAATCTTTTTGTTAAATATTCTAAGTTGTTCGTCTTCCTGCAAGCAAAAGAACTGAATCATATTTCTGCAAGACAAATGGTTGAAAGTATGCTTATACATATAGCCATGATGTCATATACATGGTGCCAGCTTTATCACCAATGTGGCATCCCATCAGATGTCTCTAAATGGAAGGGAAATGTACACACGACCAGCATCCCTTTCAATTTTCAATCATTGCCCAAATAAGGAAATTCCCCGTCATAAAAAATGGAGAGATAAGATCAATGCAGCTACCATACAATTAATAACATGGGTTTGCTATTATTTTAATCACATAAAATTGCATTGGCTTGTATTGCATTAGCACAGATCACTCTATCTTATATCAAATTCTTACAGGCAATCAGAATAATTAACAACAATCATAAAATTATAGGTATGAATTCTCATGTAAAACATAATTAGCTGGACTTTAACTATTTTAAATATACACTACATATCTCGTCGGCTAACTCTTTTCTTAGAAATACTAGCATGTAGTGTATTATTTTTTTGAAATAAAAGACAGCATAAGTACAACAAAAAGCTACAAACCTCAGGTGGATGGATGTATAGAGTATTAGTAAATAGTCTGTATATGTCTTTTTCATTCAATGATTTGCTGACTCCCAATCCCTCAGCTACCCGCTTCAATGTAAGGGGCTGCAAAAAGAATAGTCCATCACAATTGTTAGGAATAACCAAACAAATTGTATTTAACAAGAACATGAGACATTCTTTAATTGAGCAAATATTCAACTAAAAGAATAGCTATAGCATAGTCGCAATTGTCTCCATGTTGCCAATTGTAGGAATCATTAAATCACAGATTGCAAAATCAAAACCATCATAGGTATCACATTGCAACAAATAAATATGAACCTGAACCACCAACAGGCAAGAAGGATTAGAGATATTGGAGTCAGCTAAAAAGTAATTTAAATACAAAAGGTATTAAAAGAGAAAGGCAACATGATAAACATATTAAAAAATAGATCATAAATATTTTCCTTATTTACATTTTCCTAAATCTTCATAGTACCATTCTCATTAAATTTATTTCAACACAATTGCTAATATCATTAACTCCAAATCAATGCAAACTACTAAGACCATCAAGAGGTGATATAAAAGAAAATGAAAATCAATATTTGCACGATTGCTTAAATGCATTCTTCGAATTATATTTTATTTCTCATTACAAAAAACCCATTCAATATGGTATTTATGTATTCATATATACCCATACTCTGTAATCAACGCTAGTAATTAACCGTCACATACTTCTGATTTATTCATGTTAAAACGTTGAGTATTTTTAAATTATTTCTGCATTTTTAAGATTGTATATACAATTAAATTTAATTCTGAATTTCTTACAATGTCTAGATGTGTTATATAAAATAACTATTAATATAGTGATTATATGTTCTTTCAGTTATTTCTAAAATATTGATTTTCAAATACATTTGGAAATTTTAACAATAATGTCAAATATCAATACAAAGGATAATGGCCTCAGACAGTCCGGTGCACGAAGCTCCCATCATGCGAGGTGTCGGGGAAGGATCCATTGTATGCAGTTTTACCCTATTTTTTACAAGAGGTTGTTCCAGGATTCGAACCCGTGACCTTTTTAATCATATAGCAATAACTTTACCGTTGCACCAAGACTCCCCTTCAGCTTCAAAACATATCAAGCTTCAAAAACTCGAGCCATATCGGAGTTTAGAATTTTGATTGGAACGATATTGTTTCAATAGTGTGCATCGAGATAAAAACCTTGCAACAATCAAACTTGGGCAGATGAGCTTTTGTCCTTTCTGTCTTTCCTTTCCTATCCAAGTATACAAAGGAGTCAAAAACTCATACTAATTCCTTCATATTTTTTCCTTCCAAATAAACATATTATAGTACCCCTTCCTCACCTCTTCCCCTCCACCTTGCACTCCTTTCCTCCCCTTCCTTGCCCTTTCCTTTCTTCCAAGTAGACAAACATAAGGGTATCATAGCATGTATGCAATTAAATAACATATTATGTATACTAATTGGTGAGGCATATTTACCATTTAACCATGAAATTGATTACTATCCACCTATCTTTTTTCTTTCAAGACAAAAATGCTGTTATATATATATATATATATCAAACATCCCTACTCCCTGCCAAATTCATCAATACCTGCACCTATTAACCCTACTAGCAATGGAGCTACTTCCACCCTATCTAGATAAAAGTCTTCCCTTTAACAACAAATACTTGTTTTCAGACTCTGACCACATTCCTCAGATTCCTCTTGAATATACTTTCTCCCTCCTCTCTTTTTCCATCTCATAATTTTGTCAAGCAACAAATCGTATCAACACCACACCTTATCATCTCAGCTCTGCCAGTACCATGTTGCCATGGGTGACAGTACAAGGCCATTTCAGTGTAGTACAAACTTCAGTTGACCAATGAAACCAAAGTTTCACCAATGCCAACCTAAACTGCACGAGACTTGAAAGCCTAAGTAGCATTACATCTTTAGTGTATAAAACTACGCTAATTTGAAGAACTTGATCGTTGGAAATCATAAACAAATATATTATTGCATTTGTCCTTAACTCTTTAACCTAACTGATGTGGGATTCTCTAAAAAAATTCTTGTGGCTCCACTTTTGGCATGTCTGCAATTCTAACAAATTATTTCTAGAGCTATTTTTGCAGTTCTGCTAATTTTAAAATATCTGAACTGTAATACATTCTGTGATGACATGGGCAACAAGAATCATCAAGCTTTACAAGTGACAAACAAACTCAGCAAGGTTGGGGTAATTAATGTACATAATTGACGAACCTGCAGATCAAAGTTAGACTTCAACAATGTCCCTACTCAAATAAGAAAGTTTTAACTTCAAACATACACAATATAAGCAAGTAAAAGTTGAACAATTACCAGCTGAGCAACATTGTCTGCAGAAGTTTCTAAGCATATCAATATTCACAATAACCAAAGACATAATCATTATAATAAATTGCAGAAGCAAATGCTCTCTTAATGTGCACAACTCGATGAATATACCAGATTTTCCTTCTCCTTAAACCCTGATTCCATTATGTTTTGACCACAGATGAAAACAACAGGACCTGGAATTACTTGAAGCATTTCTTCCACCTTCTTGATAAACTCTTTTCGGTTAGACTTAGGAACTGCCCGTGACAACCACGGGGAACAGTCTGGAAAGTAAAGAATAATTGGTTGTAGAGATGGCAAAATCTGCAAACAAATATAGTCAATCACAAGATGTTAATAGCTGGTAAAATACTTTATCAAGCATATAGTGGCCACAATGGTACCATGAGCTATAAATTAAATCCAATTAATCAAAATTAAACCACGACAGCCAAAAAAGGCATGCATGTGCTGTAAACAGACACAATGAAGACAGATTAACTAAAATGTTTTAACCAACAATAACACACCTCACAAAGTGACTCCATAGCTATGTACCAGTCTGCTGCCTGAGCATCAAGGTCGTGCACAAGATCCTGAACTGAAAAGGAACAGAAAAAAGGGGTGCTTTACTTGGTTGATATTAAGGTGCATTAACTATTAATGCATGCAACCAAAGGAGCAAACTGCATAATGCCAAATGCATTTGGAAGTGCCACAAGTTACATGGCAATGCTTTGGCAGCCCTGATATGCAACTTGTTAAACAAAAAAATTCCAAATTAGTTTGTCTCAGCAATCTTATTCTCTAGCTCAGGACTCTTAATATCTGAATAGCACTTAAATAAGCTTTGGTGGATCACCTTGGTGGTATACAAGCTAAGATAAAAGAATTAACACAGGATTAAAATTCATAAACTGATCTTGGCACACCATGTAGTGTACCAAAGCGTGCTGAATGATCGTACTGTTATGTCCGGATGCTAAAACTCCACCATTGAATGATATATTAAACCTTGCTACTCCACATCATCTTTCTCAATATACCTCGTCTTTCTTTGTCAATTAACTTTGTTTCCTACCTTTCTACTTTGGATTAACAATCAAACCCTACAAATGTCACAAAAGATCTTTCTAATTCAAGATGGCAACATGCTAATGTTGTTCAGATGACAATGTTGCATTCTGATGACACTTGGGAGTTGGTTCTTATTCCAACTAACAAATTCACAATTGGATGAAAGTGGGTATTCTTTGAGAAAACTTCTTCTAAACAAATTGTGGATCAACTGAAGCTCAATTGGTAAAGGATATGCTCAAATTTATGGAGTTAACATATGCCGAAGATTGCTTCAATCGAAGGGGAACCTTGGCACAACGGTAAATTTGTTGTCGTGTGACCTAGAGGTCACATGTTCGAGTCTTGGAAACAACCTCTTGCAAAATAGGGTAACTTAGTGCACCAGGCTGCGCTTATACCTAAGATTGTTTCAGTGTGATTCTTCCTCTCTTTGGCAGCCATATTCTGACGGCCACCTCACCAACTAAATATCAAAAATGATTTCCTTGCTTTGTGATCCTGACATGCAACTCATTCAAACTCCCAGTTGATCAAGCATTTACTACACATATGAGATCTCATCCTTGAGGCTACTAGGTCACCTAAGGCTGCTAGACAGAGCTGGCAAAATGGTTTTCATCGGATGACAGAGTCGCCTAGGCTTATGATTTCTTCCGAAATCCTTAGTCCCCGAGTGCCATGGGCCCGGACAGTGTGGAAGCCTTATGTTTAGCCAAGTCATGCAATTAAATTCTGGATGCTAGTACAGCAAAGGAGGCACCCTACCAAAGACCGAACCTATGGCAGAGGATTTGAGGTTAGTTGTATATGTGTCTAGAGATGTCTGATCCGTGTCTTTGGATGGTATTACGAAGGAACGGGATGGTGATAAAAGCTCGTCATTTAGCTGTCGTTGCTGATACATTAAATCGTAGATTTTTTGGTGAGGGTCGATTAGATGTAGAAAGGATAATCAAGAGCATGCAGATACATGTATACAGGTCTTTAGGTATCTATTTAGATTTGATACTACATCCAACATGAATAGACCCTAAAATCTCATTTTGTACATTTTGAATACATGATATATCACTTTTAGTTATCCAAAAAACAAAGAATGATTTCCTTTATAGAGTATTAAAAGAAAGGTATACATATAGCAACATCCTAGTCCTGGATATATTGTTCAATGGATAGTCATATGCGAAAACTGAAAAGTCTCTTTATGGGAGGAAATGGGAGGAAGTAACTGCCTAGCATAATGTTTAGTGAGTTCAGCTTCACAGTTCATCAATCCGGAGCACAAGTCACTTGATATTTCACCATACTTCTCTTTCTAGATAACATATCCTCTTTATTGTTTTTGTGGATAATATCATTATTGCTCGGTCACCATACAAGAATCATAAAGCTAAAAGTACAGCCTCATCAGCACTTCAAAACTTTTTGTACACATTAGTTGCTGTAGAAATAGGAGATTTAGTTTCTGTATTTAGAAAAGATTAAGATTTATTTATTTTTGGTAGTACAGAATTTAGGAAATTACAATTAACTATTTGATGGTCTTCCTAATTTGTAAATATTCAGTTTCCTAGTTTAGTAACTATATATATATATATATATATATATATATATATAATAATAATAATAATATAATAATTACTACGAAGAGGCTTTAGAATTCTCCAAACAATTTGCTAAGACATCAAAAACAGGCTATTGTAAACTTGAAGTAGTAGGAACAGGTGACCAAGTTCTTATTCAACAAAATAACACCATATTAGCCTTACTTACATCCCTACATCACAGACTCACAATAATAGATAACAAACTACTACAATTAGAAGCTCAAATTAAAAATACACCTAAGACTACATATTTATACCAAAGTATCAACACTATAACAAAAGATTTAAGTAAACTCTCCACAGGAGCCATAATCTCTCGAAAGAAACCAGAAAAATATAAATTTTTAACCTACAATGAGTCAAACACAATCTAGAACACACTCTTTTTCAGGTGTCTGACAAACAATAAGAGGACAAATGGAAACCAATACAAATTCCTGGTTAGATAATATCATAACGCAAGGGAGAAATAGTACCTCAACAAGTACACATCAATTAGAAGACTTAATAGATGTAGAAAGTAATATGGTTACTTTCTCAGACAAACAATTAACGACATTAAATCCAAAATGATTACATAACCAAGGATTATTAAACTTCTCAACAGCACTTTATAGGCATCATAGGACACAACCACTACATTTACCAGATGGAAGAGAGAAACACTTGACTCTCATGACCACAGAATCAGCAAAAGCACTATCACAGAGAAGGCATAACTATATCCATCTAGGACTATTATTGGTAATAGGACTTAGAGGACTAACAAGAAAAAGGATAGGGGCTAAAGTATTCTTAGTCCTCTATGATTCTCATTTTTCAAAAACAGAACAGGCAAATATTGGCCTTATAGAAGTATATATGAATAACAATCTTGGAATAACATATTTCTATCCGAATTTTAATATGACTATAGAAGATTTTATTAAACATATCAAAATAAACATTCAGGCAAAAGGATATGGAAATTTTTTAAGAAACAACATACAAATAGATATAATCTTTTTGGAAAAAATAATGACACAAATTAATAATAGTTACAAAGTCCAAATCAATTCTATCATAAAAGCCTTAACATCAAAAGGGATATCCTTTTTGGAACCAAAGGATTTCTCTTCTGAAAGCCTAGCAGGACTAGATTGGGATCTAAATCTAGATCTCAATACACAACAAAGAACGCTAAGAACAAATGAATCTATTATGTACAAAAATAGATATGGAAAAACAATAGTCAGATTTAATGACTATCAATCCTCTACTTCTCACGAGGAAAAAAAAGGAGAAAACTTTAATTTAATGAACATTAAAAGTCTACCCGATGAAACCTATAATAAAAAATTTCAAGGTTTTTATGATGACTTAGACGAATACATGTATACCCCAACCGGATTAACATCCTATAAAAATACAGAAGAACTGTTAGAATTTAAACACAACGAAAAAATATTGCATAGATTAGAATGGGATTGGGAGCTATAATTTGATGATGATCAGAATATAATAGCTAGAAAACAACTCCCACTTATAAATCTTAAGAATCCAGCAGAATCAACAGGGACATCCAGACCATCTGGACCAATACCCTTAAATATACCTCCATTAGCCACACATTATCCTGAAAGTTCCATGGGAACAAGGGACTATGACCAAGGGCATCCCCCTAGAACTAGGATTGCTCCATACACCAACAATAATCCATTACTTAGAACAATAGGAAAAAGAAGACCACCAAAAATTACTTACTTTGGAAAAAACTCTGTACTTATAAAATATAACAGAATGTGATGATCCCCAAATGTATGACACATATCTAGAACAATGGATTGTCTCGGTCCAAAGGGACTATCAAGCTAAAAATGAACTTGACATTGAATCAGGCGAAGCTATGATGCGGATAGGAGAAAATTACTTAGGAGATGTAGCAAGAGCAGCATGGGAAGCATATAAACAAAAATTTCCAGAAGATATTGCTAGAATAGCAGCTCAAGGAAATAATATCCTAAATTTTTGTTATACTATACACCGCCTGTTAACAGTTAAAGATGCTAACACAGGCCTAGACCTAAGACAGAGAAGCAATGAGAGACTTAGAGCAATTACAGCTTCTAAGTTAGAACTGGATCAAATCATTTTGTAATGATATTTTGGCCCTAACAGCAATCTCAGGAAATTATTGTAACCATGAATTAGGAGAAAGATTGTTTAGTAAATTACCAGGGGATTTAGGCAAAGAAATCCATAAAGCATGGCGGACATGAAAGTACCCCCACAATACGATAACATAGGAAAAACAATACAACACATTATACCAGTATTCAAAGAAAAATGTACATATATACAAATACAAAAACAACTCAAAGAAAAATATACATATATACAACACATTCTAGCCAAATTTATACTCCACAGCAATATGGAGTCATTCCTCATAAACAAAATAAAAGAAAAGGAAAACAACCCCCTAGACCTATTATACAAACACGAGATAGGGGAAAACCAAAGAAAACATATTTTGTTCGAAAAAGTAATAAAAGGAAACCTTACTTAAACAAAGACAAACATGTAAGAAAATATAAACCTAAGAAAACATATGCAAACACCATTACATGTTTCACCTGCCACGAAGCAGGACATCTTTCTTCAGCCTGTCCTACAAAGAAAAACCTTTACACAAGAGAAGCCCAATTAATAAACAGTACAAACATGGATTTAGTAGAAATCCAACCAGACGTTTCAGACACATCTTCAATATACTCAATAGTATCCATTGACGACATAGAAGAAGTCTCATCTTCCTCAAACTATACATTAATAAATTCCTTCTTACAGCCACCAAGACAAATTGATAAATATAATTTCCCGATAGATATATTACAAGAAGATTTAAATGACTTAGAAGAACAATGGGAAGATATATATCAACCATTTGATATGATGCTACGACGGGTATTATCACCTACTTTGGATACATAGCCCGACTGTCCACATCAGTGGACTTTAAAATCAGGAACCACTAATGTACCTTGTTCTCTGTGGTTATTATCCTTCTATAGACAAAAGAGGAAGGTGTACCTTCGGTAAACAACAATGTTGTACACTTTGCCTAGAGCAAAATTTTGGTACTTCTATACCAACATCTATAAGTTCAGGTCCCAAGAAACCTACTTCTTGAGACAAGAATCGCAGTATTAGAAACTAGACTTAACAACGAAATCAAATTAATTAGGTCAAAGGCCCAGCCATATAAGATGCACCAAGTAGATAAAGGTAAAGAAATAGTCGTCACAGAACCTCAACAAAACTTAGACGTGTTTGCAATACCGGTCGCACCATGGACATCCGCATCCGCTGTTTGGCTAATATCCATAGTCATGAATTTACTCTTCATGCCTTTTTGGATGGTGGAGCTACAAACTCCACAATTGACGAAAAAACTCTTCTAGCAGTCTTGCCCTCTACATTCATCAAGACTGCTACTCATCCAATGGTGACTACTCAGTTTGATGGCCAAACCCTAACTAGTACAAAGTTTTTACAAATATACACCTCCGCTTTTATAATAACTGTGACACTTTTAGTCCACCCCTATCCCTATCCAAACTCTGGATAATACCTTTACTACACTCAGATATCCACTTAATACTTGGACTCAATTTTCTAGTCCAACCCGACCATGCCCTCCTATTGACCAAAGATTATGCTCTTTTCCTCTCCACTCCTATTGTATCTCCTATTGTCACCCCTCAAACTGTTCCTGCCTTATCAACATTACCTCCACCTAAAGTAGTACCTCCAAAAATACATAGTCAAACAAATTGTCATTGCAAAAGCCAAAATACTTGTAAAGGCTCCTGCCTAATATACCAACAACCCATTTATAACTTAGCTTTCCAAGAATTTCAAGAAGATAACCTTTTTGATAACTTATTAGATGAGGATCTTTTCAATTATCTAGAAATACCAAAAGACTTTTTAGCACAAAAAAACATTACTTCAGTTTATCTCAAAACAAGAAAATCTAGAAGATATAATTTCTAGGCTAGAAAAGCTAGCAATTATAGGAGACAACCCCACTAGGTATTGGGATAGAGATAAGACATACTGTCACTTATCAATAATAAACTCAGACTTAACCATAAAAGCACAAGAATTGCAATATACAAACGGAGAAGCTAAAGAATGTAAAACCCACATTCAACAACTATTAAAAATTGGAGGTATCCAACGTTCTACCTCTAGACATAGGAGCCTTGCTTTTATAGTAAACAAAGGAGCTGGACAAAAATGAGGGCAATCCAGAATGTTCTTTAACTACAAACGACTTAATGATAACTGTCAAGAAGATGGTTATAAAATCCCAGACAAAGATCAACTATTAAATAAAATATAAGGCTCAAAGTAGTATTCTAAGTTTGATATGAAATCTGGATTCTGGCAAATAAAAATGCATCCAGACTCGGTAGAATAGACAACCTTCTCCTGTCTTGAAGGGCATTTTGAATGGCTAGTAATGTCTTCTGGTTTAAAAGTAGCACCACAAATATTCCAAAGAAAAATGGATAATATATTTACAAATTTATCCAACTGTACATGTGTATATATAGATGATATCTTAGTATTTTATAAAACAAAAGAAGAACATTATGCACATTTACATCTTCCTTTTAACTTATTTGAAACTCACGGATTAATTATCTCTAGAAGTAAAATGAAACTAGCGGCAAACCATATTGAATTCTTAGAAGCCGAAATTGGACAAGGGAAGATATCTCTACAACCACATTTACATCCGTGAGTTTCAAATAAGTTAAAAGGAAGATGTAAATGTGCATAATGTTCTTCTTTTGTTTTATAAAATACTAAGATATCATCTATATATACACATGTACAGTTGGATAAATTTGTAAATATATTATCCATTTTTCTTTGGAATATTTGTGGTACTACTTTTAAACCAGAAGACATTACTAGCCATTCAAAATGCCCTTCAAGACAGGAGAAGGTTGTCTATTGTACCGAGTCTGGATGCATTTTTACTTGCCAGAATCCAGATTTCATATCAAACTTAGAATACTACTTTGAGCCTTGTATTTTATTTAATAGTTGATCTTTGTCTGGGATTTTATAACCATCTTCTTGACAGTTATCATTAAGCCGTTTGTAGTTAAAGAACATTCTGGATTGCCCTCATTTTTGTTCAGCTCTTTTGTTTACTATAAAAGCAAGGCTCCTATGTCTAGAGGTAGAACGTTGGATACCTCCAATTTTTAATAGTTGTTGAATGTGGGTTTTACATTCTTTAGCTTCTCCGTTTGTATATTGCAATTCTTGTGCTTTTATGGTTAAGTTTGGGTTTATTATTGATAAGTGACAGTATGTCTTATCTCTATCCCAATACTAGCTTTTCTAGCCTAGAAATTATATCTTCTAGATTTTCTTGTTTTGAGATAAACTGAAGTAATGTTTTTTGTGCTAAAAAGTCTTTTGGTATTTCTAGAGAATTGAAAAGATCCTCATCTAATAAGTTATCAAAAAGGTTATCTTCTTGAAATTCTTGGAAAGCTAAGTTATAAATGGGTTGTTGGTATATTAGGCAGGAGCCTTTACAAGTATTTTGGCTTTTGCAATGACAATTATACTTTGGAGGTACCTCTACTTTTGTATTGATAGCTGAATAGTCAGAGACAATAGGAGATACAATAGGAGTGGAGAGGAAAAGAGCATAATCTTTGGTCAATAGGAGGGCACGGTCGGGTTGGACTAGAAAATTGAGTCCAAGTATTAAGTGGATATCTGAGTGTAGTAAAGGTATCATACAGAGTTTGGATAGGGATAGGGGTGGACTAAAAGTGTGACAGTTATTATAAAAGCGGAGGTGTATATTTGTAAAAACTTTGTACTAGTTAGGGTTTGGCCATCAAACTGAGTAGTCACCATTGGATGAGTAGTAGTCTTGATGAATATAGAGGGCAGGACTGCTAGAAGAGTATTTTCGTCAATTGTGGAGTTTGTAGCTCCACCATCCAAAAAGGCATGAAGAGTAAATTCATGACCATGGATATTAGCCAAACAGCAGACGCGGATGTCCATGGTGCAACCGGTATTGCAAAACGGGGTGTTTTAATAAATACCATGTCTTAGTTTTGTTGAGGTTCTGTGACGACTATTTCTTTACCTTTATCTACTTGGTGCATCTTATGTGGTTGGGCCTTTGGCCTAATTAATTTGACTTCATCTTCTAGGTTGTTAAGTCTAGTTTCTAATACTGCGATTCTTGTCTCAAGAAGTAGGTTTCTTAGGGTCCTGAACTTATAGATGTTGGTATAGAAGTACCGAAATTTTGCTCTAGGCAAAGTGTACAACATTGTTGTTTACAGAAGGTACACCTTCCTCTTTTGTCTATAGAAGGATAATAACCACAGAGAAAACAAGGTACATTAGTGGTTCCTGATTTTAAAGTCCACTGATATGTATCCAAAGTAGGTGATAATACCCGTCGTAGCATCATATCAAATGGTTGATATATACCTTCCCATTGTTCTTCTAAGTCATTTAAATCTTCTTGTAATATATCTATCGGGAAATTATATTTATCAATTTGTCTTGGTGGCTGTAAGAAGGAATTTATTAATGTATAGTCTGAGGAAGATGAGACTTCTTCTATGTTGTCAATGGATATTATTGAGTATATTGAAGATGTGTCTGAAACGTCTGGTTGGATTTCTACTAAATCCATGTTTGTACTATTTATTAATTGGGCTTCTCTTGTGTAAAGGTTTTTCTTTGTAGGATAGGCTGAAGAAAGATGTCCTGCTTCGTGGCAGGCGAAACATGTAATGGTGTTTGCATATGTTTTCTTAGGTTTATATTTTCTTACATGTTTGTCTTTGTTTAAGTAAGATTTCCTTTCATTACTTTTTCGAACAAAATATGTTTTATTTGGTTTTCCCCTATGTTGTGTTTGTATAATAGGTCTAGGGGGTTATTTTCCTTTTCTTTTATTTTGTTTATGAGGAATGGCTCCATATTGCTGTGGAGTGTAAATTTGGCTACAAAAACCATAATGTTGGTTTTTAAGTTATTTTTGTATTTATATATATGTACATTTTTCTTTCAATACTGCTATAATGTGTTGTATTCTTATTCCTATGTTATCGTATTGTGGGGGTACTTTCATGTCTGCCCATGCTTTATGGATTTCTTTTCCTAAATCCCCTGGTAATTTACTAAACGATCTTTCTCCTAATTCAAGGTTACAATAATTTCCTGAGATTACTGTTAGGGCCAAAAAAATCATTACAAAATGATTTGATCCAGTTCTAACTTAGAAGTTGTAATTGCTCTAAATCTCTCATTGCTTCTCTGTCTTAGGTCTAGGCCTGTGTTAGCATCTTTAGCTGTTAACAGACGGTGTATAGTATAACAAAAATTTAGGATATTATTTCCTTGAGCTGCTATTCTAGCAATATCTTCTGGAAATTTTTGTTTATATGCTTCCCATGCTGCTCTTGCTACATCTCCTAAGTAATTTTCTCCTATCCGCATCATAGCTTCGCCTGATTCAATGTCAAGTTCATTTTTGGCTTGATAGTCCCTTTGGACTGAGACAATCCATTGTTCAAGATATGTGTCATACATTTGGGGATCATCACATTTTGCTATATTTAATAGTACAGAGTTTTTTCCACAGTAAGTAATTTCTGATGATCTTCTTTTTCCTATTGTTCTAAGTAATGGATTATTGTTGGTGTATGGAGCAATCCTAGTTCTAGGGGGATGCCCTTGGTCATAGTCCCTTGTTCCCATAAAACTTTCAGGATAATGTGTGGCTAATGGAGGTATATTTAAGGGTATTGGTCCAGATGGTCTGGATGTCCCTGTTGATTCTGCTGGATTCATAAGATTTATTTGTGGGAGTTGTTTTCTAGCAATTATATTTTGTTCATAATCAAAATATAGCTCCCAATCCCATTCTAATCTATGCAATATTTTTTCGTTGTGTTCAAATTCTAACAGTTCATCTGTATTTTTATAGGATGTTAATCCGGTTGGGGTATACATAGTATTCGTTTAAGTCATCGTAAAAACCTTAACATCAAAAGGGATATCCTTTTTGGAACCAAAGGATTTCTCTTCTGAAAGCCTAGCAGGACTAGATTGGGATCTAAATCTAGATCTCAATACACAACAAAGAACGCTAAGACCAAATGAATCTATTATGTACAAAAATAGATATGGAAAAACAATAGTCAGATTTAATGACTATCAATCCTCTACTTCTCACGAGGAAAAAAAAGGAGAAAACTTTAATTTAATGAACATTAAAAGTCTACCCGTATATATAGTAAGATCATCAATTTCTTCCTAGTATCAGAGTAAGAATTCCTCGTTCGTTTTTTTTCTGGGCAAATTTTTTGTACCTTTTGTTTTCTGGCAGCATGGCGTCTCCCTCGACTTTTTCGGAAGTGACTTCCAAATCAGAGTCCACTACTGTGGTTTCCACCATTCTCGATTTTTCTCTACACGTTACCAATCACAAACTGAATGGCCAAAACTTTCTATAATGGTCCCTGTCTGTGTTCATGTGTGGCAGAGGCAAGGATGGACATCTCACCAGTGAAATCGTTACTCCATAAGCCATCCAAAATTTCGCTCATGGAAAACTAATGATCATCTAGTGATGTCGTGGTTAATAAACTCTATGACCACTAAAGTTGGAGAGAATTATCTGCTTCATAAAACAGCCAAGGAGATATGGGGCGTTGCCCGTGAGACTTATTCCAGCACAAAGAATACCTCAAAATTATTTGAAGTTGAGACACGGCTATACAATCTAAAGCAAGGAGACCTAAATGTGACACAGTACTTTAACATGCTTGCTCGCTGGTGGCTGCAATTGGATTTGTATGAGACACATCTGTGAAAGTGTGCTAATGATTCATCCATCTATCGGCAAATTGTTGAATAAAAACAAACTATAAGGTTTCTTCTTTGCCTGAACAGAGTCTTAGATGAAGTGAGGGGGAGAGTTATGGGGATGAAACCTTAATGATTCAGGAAGCTTTTGCAGAGGTTCAAAGGGAGGAAAGCAGGAAGAAATTAATGTTGCCCGAAGCCACGATCACCCCTGCAGTTGAAGGTTCAACCCTATTTACTCATAGCCCTTCACAGAACAATAGGGCTGGAAAAGGTTGTCCATGGTGTGATTATTGCAAAAAACTTGGACACGTTAAGGCAACTTGTTGGAAATTGCATGGAAGACCCACTGATTGGAAGTCCTTCAATAGTCAGGACAGAGATTCCCATGTCAATGCTACTACATCAACAGAAACGAGTGCAGAAAATATTCCGTTTACAAGGGAGCAAATTGAAGCACTATAAAAGATGTTTAGTCAGACTCCTAGTTCCAACCAAAAATATGCTTCTCCGGTCAAGCAACATATTAGCTTTTTTGCACAACAAGGTACTCTGTCTCCTGTTTTTTGTGTTCGAACTGATCAACCAAGGATGTGGATTGTTGATTCAGGAGGCTCAGACCATATGACGGGAGATTCTAGCATTCTCGCAAACTTTCAAACTTGTTCTAGTCACTTAGGAGTAAAAATAGGAGTAAAAATTGCAGATGACACAATTTCTTCAGCTGCAAGAACAGGATCTATACATATTACAGAAGACTTACATCTTTCATCTGTTGTTTTTGTTCCAAAGTTGAATTGCAATTTACTTTCTATCAGTCAGATCACTCGGGATCTCAATTGCTTCACTAAGTTTCATTCCAATTCTTGTGTTTTTCAGACTGGATTCAGGGAAGGTGATTGGCAGTGCTAATATGCATGGAGGACTTCATTTGCTCCAACAAAGAACCTCCCAAGAAGACAAGTTTATCAATCAAGTTCTGATTCCGAGTCAAAGTCCAAAGTCTGTCTGTTCCCAATTCTAAGTTTGTCACAGTAGAGAGTCAAGCCATGTTGTGGCACTATCACCTTGGTCATCCAAACTTTGCTTATATTGTTCCCTCATTTGTTCATCAATAAGGATTTCAGTTATTATCAGTGTGATATTTGTCAATTAGCAAAGCATACACGACATGTATACTAAAGTTTACCATACAAACCGTCACATCCATTTTCAGTCATTCACAGTTATATTTGGGGGTCATCACATGTGAAAAAATATCAATGAGGTTGGTGGTTTGTAACATTTATCGATGATCACACAAGAACCACATGGACATTTCTCACAAAGAAAAATCTTAAACGGCCACAATTTTTCAATCCTTTCATACCATAATTTCAACCAAGTTTAGAAGTCAAATCCAAGTTCTCAAAACTAATAACACAAAGGACTATTTCAACTCCATTCTCCGTCCTTGTCAAAACATGGAATTGTTCATATAAGTTCTTGTGTAGGCACTCCACAACAAAACGGAGTGGCTGAACAGAAAATAGGCACTTGCTTGAAGTCACCTGTGCTAATATGTTCACTAATAATGTTCCTAAACATTTTGGAGGGAGGCTATACTTATAGCCACATATCTCATCAACCGGATGTCAAGTCGTGTTTTAATATTCAAAATACCTCATCATGTTCTCACCACAACACATCCTCAAATTCTTGCTTTCACCTCTGATCTTCCTCTTCGAATCTTTGGGTGCACCGCCTTCGTCCATATTCATCATAGTCATCATACCAAACTCAATCCAAAATCACTCAAGTGTATCTTTTTAGGGTACTCTTCTCATCAAAAAGGTTATAAATGTTATTACCAAGAAAGTCTACAATTCCATGGATGTTCCTTCTTCAAGAGTCAATCCTACTTTTCCAAAACCGACATTCAAGGGAAGAATAGTTCCAAAGAATATCAAATTTGGGATCTACTTGAAGATACTGAATCGGTTTTTGTTCCATTCGATTAGCCTTTAAGTTCCAGTACTACACCTGATTCCAGTACTACTCCTGTCCTTACACCTCTTCAAACCATCCCTGACAGAAGCCCAAAATCCGTTGCAACTTGATACCAATAACACTGAGCTTCGTGTCTACAGAAGGAGAACAACCAAGCAAATTGGAGAACTTATGCAAACTCAGTACTCTCAAACACAAGAACCAAATCCCACTGTATCTGACACGATGGTATGGATTCCTCTCTTCATTATACTCCTGCTATAATTGATGATTCAGATTTACCCATTGTTCATAGGAAAGGAATATGTGGATGCACTGAACATCCAATTCATAGATATGTTGCATATGAAAAGTTGTCTCCATCTTACAAGGCATTTGTCACAAATCTGCACAGTTTTAAAGTGCCCCTATCTATTCAGGAGGTTCTCATAAGACCAGAATGGAAGAAAGCGGTAGAAGAAGAGGTTCGGGCATTAGAAAAAACAACACCTGGGTCTTGACAACATTACCACTTGGGAAAAAATCAGGTTGGATGTAAGTGGATTTTTACTGTCAAGTACAAAGCTGATGGGAGTATAGACAAGTTCAAGGCAAGACTTGTAGCTAAGGGATCACTCAATCCTACAGAATTGACTATCAAGAGACCTTCGCAATAGTGGCCAAACTAAACACAGTTCGAGTGTTAACTGTCCTTAGCAGTAAATCAAGATTGGCCATTATATCAACTTGATGTCAAAAACACATTCTCGAATGGAAATCTCGAAGAGGAAGTCTACATGATCATACCTACTAGAAAATAGGTGAAACCGAAACTTGGTGTGCAAATTAAGTCATTGTATGACTTAAAGCAGTCTCCTCGCATATGGTTTGAGAGATTTGTTAAGACTTTGACAGCCAATGGGTATTCACAGTATCAGGCAGATCACACGTTGTTTGTTAAAGGTTAATAGGGGGGGAAATGGCAATTCTTATAGTCTATGTGGATGATATCATTCTTACTGGAGATGATTCAGAGGAAATTCTTGTGCTGAAAAAATTGCTGGCAACCGAATTCGAAATCAAAGACCTCGGGACACTGAGAAACTTTCTCAGAATAGAGGTGGCTCAATCAAAGGAGGGTATTATTATATCACAAAGGAAGTATATACTAGACTTGTTGAATGAAACCGGCCTTCTTGACTACAAACCTGCTGATACACCTATGGATTCTACAAAGAAACTAAATCGAAGTGAAGAAGGCAAGCCAGTTGACAAGGGTAGGTATCAAAGGCTGATTGGAAAGCTCATTTACCTATTACACACTCGACCTGACATTGCTTATTCGGTGAGTGTAGTCCGCCAACATATGAATAATCCAACTAAGGATCATTTAGATGCAGTGTGACCAGAATTTTGAGATACTTGAAGATGACTCCTGGTCATGGATTACTCTTCAGAAAGAGTAGAAGTCATGTAGTTGAGATTTACACAGATGCAAGTTGGGCAGGAGAACAGACTGATAGAAGGTCAACTACGGGTTACTACTCCTATGTTTGGGGGAATCTTGTCACGTGGAGAAGCAAGAAACAAGCTGTGGTTTCTTGCAGTAGAGCAAAATCGGAATATCGAGCTCTTGGTATATGCGAAGGAATGTGGTTACAAAGATTGCTAAGGGAACTTAATATTAAAGTTCAAGCCCTGGCGGAGATGTTTACTAGCAGCCAGGTAGCCATCAGTATAGCTAAAAACCCAGTGCATCATGATAGGACGAAACATATCAAGATTGATCGTCATTTTATCTCAAAAATGGTCAACATTGGAATCATTCAACTTAGCTACATTCCTACAAGACAGCAGATTGTTGATGTCCTCGCCAAGGCACTTCCAAGAGTCAGTTTCAATGAGTTGAATTCCAAGCTTGGTTTGTATAACATATACAACTCAGTTTGAAGGGGAGTGTAGAAATAGGAGATTTAATTTCTGTATTTAGAAAATATTAAGATTTATTTATCTTTGGTAGTATTGAATTTAGGAAATTACAATCAACTAATTGATTGTCTTCCTAATTTGTAGATATTTAGTTTCCCAGTTTAGTAGATGTATATATTTACTCTCTCTCTATATATATATAGGATGTAAATTTTTTCCTTGGAGGATGAGAAAATAAGGAAGATCATCAATTTCTTCGGTTGCTCACTCAAGGGGAGAGATTAATCTCACACAGACATGTATTTGACATGCTTAAGGAAGTCGGTATACAAGAAGCTAAGCCACTTGATGCTTAGATGGATTCTAATATCACATTGATACCAAGACAAGGGAAAGTTATTATTTAACACATTGAACTATCAAAGGCTAGTTGGAGAGTTAAAGTATCTCATTGTTACATCAAACATGACAATGAATTTTCTACGAGTGTGGTTAGTTAACTTTTACAACTTCATGGCATGATTCCTCGGACTAGGATGTAGATTTGAGAATCCTATGATATATGAAAAGTGTTCAGTTGAAAGCTCTTATATATCAAGGTTATGGCCATTCCAAAATGTAGACTATATGATCATGATTGGACAGACTCCCATGGATAGGTGATCTACATGAATAATCCGAGAAAAACCAAGAGGCAAAATAGTGTCCAAGTCAATTGCAAATGCAGAAGAATATAGGTTAATGCAAGGTTTAATATTTCGATCCATTCTGGAGTTTCAGTCCAAGACAGGAATGATACGGTTTGGCTACCGTATCGTGCCCATACAATTTTGTTATTTTTTAAAATTTTAAATATAAGCATATATTAATTTATTAATATTTGATTATTAAATAGGGTCACTATTGATATTATATTTTAAGGTGTTGAGTTCATATTCCAATATTTTCTTATAATATAATGTTGATTAAATTTTTACCAAATTTATTTTAAAAAATAAATAATTCTTAAAATTCAAAATTAAATTTAAAATTATAAAATCATTTGAAAAACTTAAAGATAATTTTAAAATTATTTGAAGGTCTTAAATTATTTTTTGAATGCATTTGTAAATTTTTAATTTTTTAAGCTTTATTTGAAATGTTTAAGAATTATATTTTGAAGAAAAAAATAAAATATTTTAAATTTACATTAGAATTTCAATATATATTAAAAAATTAATTATTTTATAAAAAAATTAATTTTTAAAATTATTTAAATCATTATTAATAAAAATTATAACTATTATATATATCAATTTATTTATAATAAAAAATACATATTTAAAAAATAAAAAATTTAACTCAAAAAAATCGCAGTTGTCGCACCCACTCGAAGGTCGGCACAAGGTCATGACACCATCCATGATCTTGCGAGGTCGCAACCGCCTTGTGGTCGCGGTGTTGGTGCTAGTCCTGCGTCAAAATGGTAAATATCTCCCATTTCGGACAGCACGGCTCGGTATTTCAAACCTTAGGTAGTTGGGTTAATGGCTCTTGCTCCATGCAAGCTTAATCTGCTTCGAGCAATTGATAGCTAAGTTGAGACATACTCCAACCGAGCCAATAAAATTATTCGATGATAGTCAAATTATCATGCATATTGCTATAAATATTCAAACATAGTATTCGTGAGAGACTAAACAAATATAGATGATTGTCATTTTGTCAAGAAAAAGGGTTAATTCAAGGAGACATCACTTATTAATAAGCTTCAAAGGTCAATTGGGAGATCCATTAACTAAGCAAATCCCAACATGGTCCTAAAGTTGGTATAACAAGCTTAGCCTTTTCAATATGTTTAAACCATTTTCAAGAAAATATTAAGGCATGTTTCCTATAAAGTAAGGAACCTTGGGCAGAGATAGATTTCCCAACAACATTTTCCCCCACAGTATTGATTTTGTTGAGTCAAGAGGAGAAAACTCATTTTTCACATGCAATTAATCTAAAATCCCACCTTACGAAATTCAAAATTATTTCATAAAATTATTTTGGATTTTTTTTATTTTTAATTGTTAAAAATTTAAGCTTCTCTCCTTTCCCTCTAACCCCCTATTTACTTGGTGGTGCCTAAACAAAGGATGGATTACATATCCCTTCTTCTGTTTACCCATTATAAAATAATAGATGGACAAATTTACATATCCTTTTCTCTTGTTTACCTATTGTAAAATAATGGGCGAACGGATTAACAAATCCATTCGTGGATCATTTTTTGAGTATTTTTTGTCCACCCAAATCGAATAGAACAATATTTCCTTCCATTCGTCTTGAATCTCTCCCACATGTTGGAGGCAGCTAGTAGAGAGATAGCTCTCAGCCAAGAGAGGCCTTGCTCATGGCCTCAAGACAGATAGCTCTTGGCCAAGGGAGGCCTTGCTCACGGCCTCAAGTCCGATTGTGAAGCTGTGAGAGGTTGTGCTCACAATCGCGAAGCCGCGAGGCCTTGCTTGCATCCATGAGACCAAGGACGTCGTGGGTGGCCAAGGAGTCACGAGCAGCTACATGCCTCCCTCGTAGCTCCAAAGGCCGCGAGGCCTCGCTCACAGCTGTGGAGCCACTAGTGGGCACACAGGCAACCGCAAGGCTACGAGCCTCCCTCGCGGCCATGAGGTTCCTTGAATTCATTTTTTTTTTTCCCTTTTTTCTTCCCCTCTCCTTTCCTTCGTCTTTCCCTTCTTTTCCTTTTCTTTTCCCTAAAGATCTTTTTCAAACTTGATTTCCTTTCCTTCTTCAATCCACCCCTCGAAGTAAATAGAGCGTAAGGGAAGGATTAGACAAAATATATTTTTCAATTCTTTTCTTATATTTTTTTTTTACCTCTCTTCACATTTCACAATTATTTTCTTATAAATTTCACCTCTCTTTTCCTTTCCCTATCTGTTGCATTTCTTTGCTAGGAACATAGCCTTACTCAGCAAAATGTAGGAACCTAGTAGTAAAAATGCATGTAAATTTAAAATCACATTCAAGGTACTTCAGATGGTAGAGGGGACTACCTAAGGAATAATGCCAATAATTTCCCCATCTTAACAATAATAAATTTGTAAAAAAATAAAAAACATGATAATCTACTTAGACACATTGTTTGAATTAACTGCTCTATTGGTCCTTATTTCATTTGATTGTAATTTAACTCCTTAATTAGCCTCAAACTAATCAAGTCTGTTCTAAAGGACAATGAGTTGTGAGGTTTGTCTGAAGAGGGCAATTCATATTGGCAGATTCAGGGCCAGGTGGCGTTAAACTTTAGCATGGTGCATCCACAAGTGGCAGTATACCAATCCGACCATGACAGGTTCACTGTCAGACCAATATTTATAATTTGATACATCTCCCATACAGGGCATCAACACTCAAAAATGGGCATCCCTACAAGTTTTTTAATTGTTCATTGTGCATTATTTCATTTGAGTGTAACCACTAAGGCTCAAACTATTTTAATTTTTAACTATTGCAGGTTATTGCACGTGGAATTTGGATATTTTGTCTCTAAAATCATTCAAGTATTTTGGTCCAATTAATGGATAAAAAATTTGAAAAAATATCAAAAAATGCAAGCTTATACACAATGCAAGAACAATTGATAATCATCACTAAGCAGAGTAGCAGACTTTATGTTGAAGACATGAAGTGGAATAAAACATACTGTTAATCCAATAAATAGATGGTTTTGCATCTTCTTCCTTAGCAACATAAACATTTAGTTCCTCCACTTTGCTTTCAGCATTGTCAAAAATAACAGCCACCTGGTCACCATTGATCTCATACACTTCTCCACGTTTTCCAGTGGATAGAGACCTGCAAAATAAAGTGGTTAAAGATGAAATCTTGGGGACCTAAACTAAAATCCTAATGTACAAAAAAAAAATGAAATGTCAAAAGACAAATATCAAAAAACCTAAAATCAAATTGCAGGATACAAAATTGTTGAATATAGAATAAACCAAAGAATCAATCCTAATAGGCATTTACTACTTGAATGTCAAGATGCTGCTTTTAAATAAAGAAAACCATTTATCCAATTTTGCTGGATGAATAACATAGCCTCACTTAAAAATAAAAACACTACAAAAAATTATATCACCTCAAATTTTTAGTAAACAGCAATAAATTAATATTCAATTCATTTGCTAATAGTTGCTACTCCATCTGCATTGGCAACTAAGCATTGATAATCACATATAACAGCAACAATTAAGCATTGATTAGCAATTAATAGTTGCTACTCATATTAGCATATATGCCAAATTCTTAAGATAAAAATTAAATAACAAATGTACATTAATATAGCTTGTCTAATAATCACCCAATGAATAAACAAACAGCATGAATCACAATGTACAAACCAAAAAAGAAAAAGGACCAAGTAATTGCACATGTTCAGAAACAAAAATGAGGAATCTCAGATCAAGCAAGATCTTCTAAAGATGAAAATTTTAGAAAAAGGAGTTCAACAATAGCCTGTCATAATATAAATCTTTAGGTTTACAATTTGCATGAGGATACAAAATAAGCTGCAAG
Source organism: Zingiber officinale (assembly GCF_018446385.1). NCBI lineage: Eukaryota > Viridiplantae > Streptophyta > Magnoliopsida > Zingiberales > Zingiberaceae > Zingiber > Zingiber officinale. The sequence goes on from NC_055994.1 coordinate 141,871,093, forward strand.
GGAATGGAGGAATGACAGAGAAGTTTCTGGTGTTGTTTAGTTACTTTGGACAATAGAAAGATCAAAGGAATGTGTGTATAAAAAAATGGTGTTTGCACTTGCAGTACCTTGCTTACCATATCACTTGTATCCAAAAATAGAAATAACAAAAGATGCCAAATAAAAAAGACAAATGACCTATACTGTGTAGTAAAGACAGTGTACTGCATATACAAGATCTATTGCCTGAAAAGGCAGTCCAACCAACAGTCATCTCTCAAAGTAGTGAATCTTGATTGCATTGCTAGGTCCATTACAAAATTTTAGACCTTTGAAAATAAGTTTACTAGAATACCTTGATATCCTACCTAATCAATCATTTTCGACTTTAAAACCTTCCTCCCACACCATGTCAATTCTCCATTGCACCACAAGATCTTTGATTGTTGCAACCCTTGCTAGTTGTGGCAAACTATGCAACATTAGCATAAGTACCACTGTGGTGAGCTCCCTCACAAGAGCTTTGTTAGTTGTGGCTAGATATGTAGGGCCATGTGAGTAGTGCAACATAGAATGAGCTCTGCCATATCATTCTGAACTATGCAGCATCAGTGAAAACTGTAACACAGTAACTCTATGCTATATGGTGAGATCAAGAACAAGTTCTAGATGTGGAAACAGAAGACCTGCGTCTTTACAGTAACAAAGATGGCACATTAAGTTGTTCCATTTGTTTTCACCCACTTTTCAGAAGAAAACTTCCAATGGAAAACTAGTCCAAATTTCCTTTCCTTTCTTTCGACATTTTTTCATCTAGAAAGAAAATAAGATACTTTTCTACTTTGATTTTATCTCCCCCAATTTCTAGAGAAGTAAATACCATGTCAATTCCATTTAATCCACTCACCCTCAACTCCTTAATTGATTCAATAATTTGACAATAGAATCTATCAATCACTTTCAACATGTCAAAAGCAACAACACGTCACACTACAAGTCACAATGATTAAAATAGTTGGTGCAAGTCATTGAGATGGACATCAGATTGGTATTTTAAACACTGTGGGATAGCAGGGCTTTGAAAAGTTGCCTAGGTAAGGCACTTACCTAATACATTGTTAAAGGCAAGTGAGGGACTTCCAGTTGAAGTATTTGTGCCTTAGCTCACAAAGAAGATCAGACAACAATTAATACCTTGCAACTTAAAATCAGAATCTTTTATAGGTAGAAACATTTAACTGTTACAAAAATAATAATAATAATAATAATAATAATAGTGATAGAAATCAACAAAAAAAAAAGGTAAAACATAACAAACAAACAATCCATTAATGGTTCCACTGTATTGAACATCATGTCATTAACTACTGTTAAGAATCATGCTTGTAAGATTCTTAACAATATATTATTTGTCAGAGCATGAGGCAGTTCCCAACCTTGTCTTCATACATACTTAGGTACCACATTGGTAAGTTTTAAAAACAGAAGAAAAAAATTTGAGACTTTAAGGCCAAAAGCTACTATCCATTGTTTTAGGGGATCCCAGATCAATATGGATTTCATTCCAAACAAGGACAAGAATCCTATGTCTATAAGTATGTCTTTTAGGGAATCTCCAGCCAATGTAGAGTCCATTCCAGAGTAGCCTATATATATAAGAACCTCATAAGCATCAAAAAGTGGTGCAGTTACCACAAAATCCAGTGAAATATTGCCAATTGATTCAGGACATACTATATGTAGTGTTAAACAAAACTATCAGTCGTTCAAGAACTATCTGATATGAGATCGTATCATGTATAGTGAACAGTAGGTTCCTAATTCATGTTGGTTGTCTATGAGATATTGCTAATGCAATGTTTAAAATGAGGAAGAAAAAGAAATATACCGTGTTTGGGTTGAGCACTTACAAGTTAAAAATATCAGTTTCCAACTACGCCACTCAAATTTAGGTAGGTGTGTCCAACAAGGATATGAATCTTTGGACAATTGATTTTCTCAAAGTGAGATGAAGGCGTGGTTCTGCTGAAAAGAGACCAAATTTAGGACACAGGTAGACACATTCTTCAATGCTGGAGGCCCAAAACTCTTCTAATTTATTATTAGCCCATCTACTTCACCAAAAGAGAGCTTGATTCCAAACTCCCTCACCTTTTTTGAACTGTGATCCAAATCGGCCTGCAATGTTCCAGCCCTCCCAACCACTGTGAACAACTATCCAGATCCTAACACATTCTAGCCAACCATGCCTTTGGCTATCCAAATCCTCCTACATGACTCAGCAACATCTACAACCAGGTGCACTACTCGCTTATCCCTTCTTCCACTGCGATACCACGGAGGTAACTCGAAGTATCAACAACAAAGGTAACTAGCAAGGCTTCTCATTCACTTGTTCCTCTTTTCTTCCTTCTCCGCTTTTTCTACTTCCCCATTTCTTCCCCTCCAATCCTCAGATTGTTTCTTTGCTCATTAACAAGTTTGGTTTGTCAAACTAGTATTTTCTACCTTTCCTTGTGTCATGATGGCACGGGTATGAGAGAGGGAATTGTCAAATTCAAGCATCAAAGGCTTCCAAAAAACTAATTAATCACTATTATGATCATCATCAAGTTGTGTCTATTCCAAGTATTTAGGATCAGCAACATGGATCCAATCTCTCCCTTCATCTCTATGCAAGGTAATATCACTCATAGTAGTAATATCAAGCTCTACATAATTTGCTTTGAGATACTATTTTTTATTTATTATTTTTCTAGTAAACATACATGTTCATCTTAACATTCTCATCTTTGATATATTAATTTTTGTACGAGTTATTTCCTAACAGCTCAATACTCTAAACCATGAAGCATAGAGAGATATAGAACTTACTTATAGCTCAATACTCTAAACCATGAAGAATAGAGAAATATAAAAGTGACTTACAGATTCTTCCTTGATAGTTCTTGGCCTATGGGGCATATAATGACCATATATGACTTCAAAAGTGATACTGCATTTTAATGGTCCGCTCTTCATTTCAAATCCTATTTTTAAATGATGAATTTATGATAAATTATGGAAACTATTTGGCAGCATAAGAATAACGAATGACCAAGAAGAATTGATGGTTTAATTGAGGACAAGGATAATAGATAAAAGGAAGATATTTAGCATTCTACCATGAACAATTCATGGAAAACTACAATGAGGCAGCAGTCATGGCATAGTTGTATAAATATGACTATTACAGGGTTCACCTAGACGAAGTCCAGTAGTTAACCTAAGCTATATGGGAAAGACTTACCCACTGACGTGCCACTAAGAAAAGTAAAGACATTTGTTGAGCCATCAGAAGTTGGTACATCCCCCAGTAACACCCTGTGACCAAATATATTGCTAGGATTAGAATCTTAGAAAGATGTAGCTCGTTGAGGTGGGATGAATATTTAAAAGGTTGGAAGAAAACAATATGATTTAGGAAATAAAAGAGGTTAAATGATCTGAGTTTACACCTGGAAAATACGAATTTGAGTATATTTATTTATAAGGACCTATCCAATATAACTAGTTCTTCCTATATCTCCAATGAAAAACATATTCTCACATTAAGCAATACTCTCTAGTGAGAGGTAGTTGACCTTCTGAAAGCATTATAAATTTTCAAACTCAATTTGCAGGAACAAACAAGACAGTCAACAAAAGACATTTATGAAGAAATGATTTCATTTCAAACATGTAGACAATTAAATACCATCCTCTCTAAAAATAGTAGCACTTTCCCTTCTTTATTTTTAACACATAGGAATGCTATTTACATTCTATAAGGCAATTTCCTGAGACCCTTTAGTATTGATGCAGTACCAAAGGAGGGGATTTTAAATACCCGTTCCTGGAAATAAATGAAGTTCATCTCCACGGTTTTTGCATGAAGATGTTAAAGATGCATGTAACATTTTCTACATTCAATTACTAATAGAGACAAAGACAAGTGTGATAATTATCACATCAAAAGGGAGAAGAAAATGAATTAGCACCTCAAACTACATATATTGTTAATACTCTTGGCATTACCATTGCCATCATCATATACACAATTTTAAAAAATGAATGCAGTAGCCAGACTGGCATTCTTTCACAAGATCACAATGATCAAAAAAAGAATCAAAAATTTTACATCCAGATGTCAACTATAAAAACTCTACCAGATCGGTACAAAAACAATTATCTAAACAATGTAAAAATGTTAATAAAGAAAAATTGTGTAAACAGCAATTACAAGTAAACTGAGGAAAGAGGTGCCAATGAACATAGGGACCAAATATAAATGGAGAAAAATTAAAAAGGGCTATTAAAATCATTCATAAAACTAGTACTTTTGCCCTATTTATGGATGCATATATGAACTTTCGATATGCATTGCAGAATTTAACATTAAGTGCTACTGGTATTTGGTTCAAAGTTCAAACCATGTCAAACTTAGAGTTGTATTCCCATGTTACAAACCACAAGAACAAAATGAAAAATAAAGTCAACAAACTTAAAAAAAAACAGAAACCACCCAATTATTTATTGTGTCTTCTTTCAATCAGATTCATAATCTCAACCAGCAAATTCCTAATTGTACAAATTCCTACATCAAACAGATTTAGTTTCTTCGGCCAACTTAAAACAATATGTCAGTTGATATCTTCTAAAATAATGTGTGTTTTAATCAAACTCAATACAGGAGTAGCAGTACAGGCTCCAGTAGAAACAATTTTTTGTCATTAATATCCTCTCCATCTAAGTTACCTAGATGTTTTCCAGATATCTGATGATCAGTTAATATAAAATTGGTTTCCTTAGATAAAGGTAAAGTTAATTAAAGCTTGAAGATTATCAAAACCTTGAAGAAAGCATATTACAAAATGTCAAGCTCAGTGCACAAAGTTCCCAACAATGCGGGGTTATACGCAACTTACCCTGCATTGCAAAAGATTGTTTCAGTAACTCGAATCTGTGACCACCAGTCACACGGCAACAACTTTACTGCTGCACCAAAGCTCCCCATATTACAAAATGTCATGCAAGGTTTAAAATTTCGAGTTGTGCCGAAATTTCAATTTATGACTAGAATGATATGATTTCAGTTCTATATTTTGTTGTGTCGATATGGTTTCGATACTTTTTTAAATATAAATATATTAATTAAAAAATATTTTTACTAATTTAATTGTTATGGATGCTTACTATTGAGCTATACTTTAGAGGTTATGTTGAGTTCAAGTTTTAATATTATAAATGTTTGATGCTAAAAGTCAATTCAGAGTTAACTAAAGTTCACCAAATAAACATGGTAGGATCAAGTAGGTTTAAACTGGATTAAATTTGGATTTATTTTGATTAGTTAAAAATTAAACTAAATTTACATATACGATAATTTAATTCATAGTAGTATATTTTATAAGGTTAGAAATTATATTATATTTAATTTTTAATTTTTTCTAACAATTTGTTCTCTTAAAGAGGTTTATTTTTTTCTTTTTACCTCATGAACAGATGGAGGGAAAAAAATTAGGCATCCTTTAAGAAGGATTTTTTCTTCTTTGTTTATCCCATGGACAGATGAAAGAGGGAAGAAATTAACCACATTAAAGCGGTAAAGAGATTTTTTCCTCTGCTAACCCTCATGGACAGATGAAGAAGGGAAAAAAATTAACCATAAAGAAGGAAAAAAGAACAAATCAAGAGGAAAAAAATGAGAAAGGAATTTAAATTAAATGTCTTAAATTAAAAATAAAAATAATTTTAAAACTAAGGAAGTTACGACCTCATGGCATCCTCTGTAATGCTCCAAGGTCGTAGCTTCCTCCACATCCTCACGAGGTTGTGCTGGTGTGTGTCGGTAGGCGGAATGGAAAATTCCTCCCATGCCGACTAGCATGGCACAGTAGTTTATACCGATGTCGAGTTAACTGACGTCCAACCATAATCCAATGAAAACCAAAAACAACCAAGTTATTTCAGACAATCCATCTAAGACTAGAAAAGTTGCATTTTACACATATTTCAATAATAGAAAAAAGGCTAAGAAATTTAATAAGCACCCGCAATTGACTTGAACCGAAGCACCAACATACTTCACACGATCTCCTGAAATAAAAAATAGCAAAATATACTAGTCATGCACAAAAATCTATTACTCCCATCAAAGCCCCATTAAATAAATTGGCTAAGCTTACCAATATTCTTGAAGGAATAATAAAAGCTAGCAATAAATCCTAGTTTAGTAAATAGTCCAGATACAATGTACTAAATTCTAGCGAAAATGCTTCCAGAAATCAAGATCTCAAGTTACCTGACTTAGGTAGATATAAAGGAATATAACAAATAGCAGCCTGAACAAAACAATTATAAAACAGATATCTATTTAGTCATACTTGACAAAAGTCAATAGGATAATAGTTTGTTATTTCTTTAATCTGACATTTGATTTCCGAATTGAATTAAGAAGACAAATAAAGGAGCCCCGGCGACAGATATGAGATTGCTCCTTGTAAACTAGAAGACCAAGATTGATGCAAATTAGGAATTGTTTTTCCTTTTAAATTTTAAATTGTAGTCAATTTTGGTAAAACTTGATATATTTTAATTTGATAGGAATATCATTTATTTTCTAATTTGTTGAGTCTGATTAAGTGGGTATTTCTTATCCAACTTTTTTATTCAAATTTCCAATTTTGATTAGGTTAGAGCCTTTAAAAAGACCCAACCCCCTCTGTAAGTAAGTTTTAATTAAAAAGATTTCTTCTTTAATATACTCCAAGTGAGATTTTCGCTTTATGAGATGATTATGCCCTTCGTTTTATCAATTTCGTCCAAGTCCACAACACTTCTAGAGCATTTGAGAAGATACACACTCATTTTGTATGTGTTTATTCTATTTGCATCTCACTTTTTATCTAACCATTTTCTCCTCATATTTATAAGGTTTGGATATGCAAGTTTCTTATTCCCAATGGTAAAGTTGTTGTCGTGTGACCGAGAGGTCACGGGTTCGAGTCTTGGAAAGAGTCACTTGCAAAGTAGGATAAGACTGCATATAATAGACCCTTGATCCCGCATTGGCAGGAGTTTCATATACCGAGCTACCCTTTATATGCAAGTTTCTTTTTCCTAATCCTTACGCTATTCTTTTATATTCATCGTAAGCTTACTTCTTAATCTTTAGGTCGACTAAACCATAGGCTATTAATCCTTCTTATCACCTTATCATTGTTGCATTCTCTTTTAACATTATCGGATATAATGGTGTCATCTAAAGCAACGCCAAACTTAATAGTCCCAATGATCTCCTATAAGCAAGGACATCTGAAATTCATGTTGCCTCTCGTGGAAAGGAAATTCATTTCACAATTCTAGCTCCAAACTAGAAGGATGCTACTTATTCATAATGGAGAGTACAAACTTTACATGGTTTTTCATAAAGTAACATATCAAGATTGGTTCCGTGATGTTTCTCTCTATTTCTAAGAGGATTGTTAAATTTAAAATGGGCATGGACCAAAAACACCAAAATGAAGAGTTTTAGATTGTTAAATTTTTTGTGTGAACTTGCATATTCCCACAATGCCATTCAGCCACATTTGCATATGGTCTTATAACCTCCATGTATACATGTAAATTCCATGTATACTTCCAAAGTTGTTCATGGTATTGGATGACATCAAGGAAATGGACATGGACATGGTTCATTGTGGACACATCAACCATCGGTTATTGTGATAAATTTGGATGGCAATTTACAACAAAATCCATGTCACTCCAACTTCCTCTAACCCTGCTCCAAATCTTGTTTTATTTGTAGGCCAATTCAAAGTACTCAGCTTCGTCCACTTTTTGTCACTAATTTCCCTTAGTATTATCAAAATACTAAGGGAAATATCATGCTTTATAGTAATAAATGTACATTTTTAAGATTTGTGATTGATAGCAATGATTAGTCGCAATCATGAGTCTGATGGAGTCTATTACCTAATTGATTGATTTCTTCTAATGTTCTATACCACTTATATAACCACTATTGGCATTGTTGTCTCAGTTATCCATTTGTTTCTATGTTTAACGAGACATCAATTATCAAAAACATCTATGCTTGTATTGCAGCAAAATTATGTTGTCAAGCACAAGAACCAACTATCGGTAAAATAGATCATTGTCCAATTCATCTTTCTTCTTGATGCATGAACAATGATGCTTCTACCTTGCAATATCTTATTAAATCTATTCCTTTGTGTGTAATTTAGTGGTAGAAGTCCCTTCACATATCTTTATCTGCAATAGTCTGTTTTTCCTTTACCGTTGAGGATTTTTTTATTGTTTGTGTTTTGTTCATGTTTTAGGACTAGTCACTAGAGCATGACATACATTAGCCATGACTACTTTTTGCATCATTCTTAAGTTGAAGAGTACATCAAGAAATGGCATAATTAGACTACTTTTGTAGAGGAAAATAATCCACTTTACCAGGTTAGAGCCTCAGAACTCAGAAGATATGAAGAATGGACACACAGTAAAGAAAACCACAAAAAGATGCAAGCTAGAGATCTAATAAAGAAACTTCAAAAAGGCTAGAAGTAATAAACATAGCCAAAGATAGGATTATTGCCTTTACTAAGTGGCCTTTTTGATTGTTCAGGTGGTGTAGCAGCACCTGAATCTTTTGATGTAGAGGCACTCTCGACTTCTCCAGCAACTCTCTGCAGTTTATAAAAAGGATAAAGATCTAAAGTCAAAAATTTGATGAACCACCTAGAACTATGTACTCCAAGATCAAGTAAAGCCAGATAGTTCGTAAATTAGAAACTAAAGACACATATATATTCTTTAGGCGGTAAAACATGTGAAATATCTATGAATGATAGATAAAGAATTATATAAATCTCATACTTCAGTCCACCAAATTAATCCCTTTAGAAACTTTGTGTCTATTTTTATCTTAACAGGTACTATGTTGGAAAATCACAAATGAGAAGACGGATTATAGCACCAACAAAAAATTGTCAGAAAGTGACAGCAATAACAGTCATTTAAGCAAGGATCAAATTTTTATACGAATATTAAGTGTTTCAATATGTAGTTCTATGCCCCACCATTTTACTTAATCACTTGGTTCAATGAATCATAGACCTAGGGTCAAAACATTAACTTGCTAACACGTGCTTAGCAAGAAAAAGAACAAAATAAAGGAGGGGAAAAGGATGTTTAAATATGACATTTTTGAAAATCAATGATGCAGTCTAGGGATACGACCATCACAGTTTAGATCAATAAGTTGGCAAGCGAATGTTTCTATTATACAGGAGGTATACAGTTTTTTAATTGTGTTGCTTTTCATCTAATTTGACAATAGATGCATTTTACTAAAGCGTCAACTGATCATTGACTGATTTGTTATCAAAGAATATTGCAGCAAACACAACAGAAACCTTCCTCTACTTCTGGGAAGGTTTTTATTCTGAATTACATAGTCTAGTATAAAATGAATGCTACAAAATGTTACCATCCAAACATTCATTGGAGAGAAAGGAAAAAAAATAAACTTCTGTTTTTCAGACGATCAGCAATCCTGCATGACAGCATGCAGTCTGTTGTGGTTCACTTACCTTTGCAAATTCCTCAAGGCTACGTGGTTCAAGCTTCTCGAAAGTCTCAACAGAAGCTGGTATATCATCGCTATCACTTTCACTTGATCTGTTTTCATTACTACTAGTCCATTCATCATTGCTTTCTGCATTTTCATCTTCAGCATCAGACTCAGATGTGCATTCTTCTCCTGATTCCACATGACTATCATCTGTTTCCCTTTCAGAAGCAAATTCTTGACCAAAGTCCTGAATGAGAAACAAGAGTTGTTCGATCTCTCATCAATCATCAAAATCTTGATTGAATGGTGTGAAAATATATAATATATGCAGCTCTTACATATGGAGTGAGAATATTGCTGTCGAGCACCAGTAGTGGGACCTGCAAATCCCGAGCTAGAGCTCTTACCATTCTTTCTCTCAGGAGCTCAGTTCCTGGAAGCATTAACCAGACTTCAATCATTCTGCATTCACAAATTGTTATTGATGAAGAAAAGAGCAAAATTGTCCATGCATTGTTATTTTACTGAATCAAAAAACCTGGAAAACCCTGTAACAGTATCCTTCCAGTTGAAGAAATCAGCCGAGCACCATAAGACAATGCAAATTTTTTGTGTCTCAGATGAGAAGCAGCACATTCAACCAACAAATTTTTTGTGTGCTCCCTGGTGGGATAAAATAAAATATGTTAAAGCTCAAAAGATATCACCTAAAAGAATCTCAAAAAGCCTTACCGAATATGATACGGGAACTTATCCCATGACACCTTGATTTTTTCCCATGGAACAACCCTCCTCATGAATTCATTCTTGAATCGCTGTCGCTTAGTTAGAAAAAGGGATTCTTTGATTTGACTATCAATTGACATTTTCTCACAGCTAAGCCAATCAAGTTGGTCCTGTTCCCCAAGCCAAGCATGTTCAGCATGGCGACGTGAAACAGAAATAGACTCTTCCTTGCTCACTTTTTCCTTATCAAAGCTAGTGGCACTTTTAACAGGCACATGTTTGCCCCTGCTGGCATTATTTCCATCGCCTTCAGAACTGTAAAATCTACAACATGCATATGGCATGCTAGGACTAAGCTTATTGCTTATTCTGACCTCTCTTCTCCATGAGGAAAGCGAAGTTGTGTCAGGAAGTGAAACTGAGCTAAACCGTCTAACAAAAGAATCACTCAGTAGTGGATAGGTACAAATGTTACATCTGTCATTACACCTTCTTATTAACCTGAACAAATACCAATATTCTTGTCCTAAAGAACCCTGTTTGTGTATGCTAAATTTTAATCTCCTTGAAAACATTGTGATGTTATTCTATGGGTACAAACCTAAATGTGATCACAAACTCTATTGTACATCAATATTAATCAAAAGCTCTGGGGACGAAACCTGAACATGGAAATTCAAAAATACATAAATAAACATAGTAGGTCATCCTTACTAAGTAGAATAGAAACGTTTGCCAAATAAACATAAATTTCTTGTTTTCCAAAATGACAAAAGTTTCCTCGTCACATTGACAACCCAACTTACACAATTATAAATGGCTCGTGCAACGCATGTATAAAATAGGCCCAGTGAGGATCAAGAAACGCAAGGAAAACAACCAACAAGCTATAAAACAGAAAAACAAAGGCAATGTGAGATAAAAATCCTTACTTCCTCAACAATGGCGCAGGAAAACAGAGGAGAAAGAACAGCGATTATATAGCGAACATGGGCGCAAAGTTAGACAATAGGAATTTTCCCAGCATATTAGAAGGAACGTCGTGAAAAGTGCGTACAAGGCATCTGTCCTGCCAGATGAAACATTTTTAAGGTTCCATCGGCAATGATATATCTTGTTTTTCCCGATTTGAGGAAAGCAATAAATCGGATAACTATACAGTTCCAACTCAACAACAAAATAACGGGAAAGTAAAAATAAATAAATAAATATCCACATAAACCTCTTCAAAAACTCAGAAAGTGTTCGATCAAAGATTTCGTGTATTTCCAAAGAATCACAAAGCCAAACTTTGATGCTCTTCGAACAAACCGACAGTTGCAATTCGCATAATACGTCAACTTACCTCAAAGTACTTGCTGAACTCAAAGCAGAGAGACGGGAGACGGCGGCCTGAGAGAGGTAGGAGAAGGGGCATGCGATCGTCGGGTAACGGTAGAAAGTTTAGGTTACGTCTGAGGAGGTCAGCAGCAGTCCGACCGACTTACCGCTGCTTCATCGGCAAATCGTGCGGTTGTATATCATCGTTGTGCAATTTCAGAAATTTTCAATAAAAATAGTTTAAATAAATATAAATATTTATTAATCCATAAATTATTCTTCCCTAGGGGCGAATAAAATAATAAATCAACCTAGCACAATTTTAATTTTTTAAAATCTGATAAAAGTTTTAAATGTATTTATTAATTCACGAATTATTCCTTGCAATCCACCTAGCACAGACATTAATTTTTCAAAATCTGATAACAAAATTTAAATGTTTAGTACAACATATACTGAAATATTCAATTAATCTAGATTATTAAACAAACACAATAAAAAATAAATATGTTCTATCTGACATATATTCTTTCAATTTAGCACATATCAATATAAATATTAAAAAAACTAGTTTAAGAGTAATACAATACATTATTATACTACATTTAGTCTCGTGGCATTGTTAAATTCATTTACTAATTGTATGATGATTAATCCGGTCTCATAAAATTTTTTCAAATCATCTATGTGTTTATTCTTGCGGAAAGCTCGCGTGGTGGTCAATCTAAAAGTCTAATATTTTTTATTGCGCACCTCATTTAAAAGAAAAATTTCTACAGATACATCATGACTGAGATTAAACTGTGAATATCTAGATGATAATTTGAATGTTCTATTACGGTACCATAGCTATAAGGTCCTCGTGACATTATTAAAATATGTTAGGGAAAAGATAATAAAATATATAAATGTTACATTAGACATTTAGTTATACTTCAACCCACAATTAGTCATTTTGTGATAAATTTAATGTAGCTAATAATTTTAAGAATAAACATATTACACCAAATATTAATAAGCTCTTTAGTCCTATATCTTTTTGCTATTTTTTTAGTAATTTTCTTTAAGACACCTTAAAAAAATCGCCTGTGTTTTAATTTGTTCACGAAGTTGTGTTTTAATTTGTTCACGAAGTTTTGATGACCAGAGATGAGTCTAGAAATATAAATACAGTGTAGATTAAAATGAAGGCATCCTCAAATTAAACAAGTGCTAAACTTTAATATAGTTTGAGAAATATTAGAACAACTATCTCCTGTTTTTTTTCTTCACCTCTCTCATCTCATATAACCTCGACTATGTATTGAAATTATAATGACTAGGTTGAAATCCTATAGTAAATGGATAAAGGTGTACTCCTAAAAGACGAGTCAAAGCATGGAAGATCTCTTAACATGGCGATCAAAATCAAGAAACGGTTAAAATTATCAATAAAAGTAAAGGCATGCTCAAATCGACAATATGCCTAATCGGGTCTGGAGCCACCGATCGAATTTCGTGTCACATCCCAGGATAAGCAGATAAACCTCATTGTTGTGTACTAAGTAAATTGACAGATTGCCTCAGCTGGTCGAGGTTGTAGGTTGATCGGATCTCTAGGTCGATCGGATAGGCCGGTCGAATAGGTCACTCCTTTATGACAAATAAAATGGTTGAATGTGCACTGGCTCACTACCTACATTCGGTGAGGCCGAGCTAGCGGCCCCTTTGAGTGATGGTCGGCCGGCCTAATGTGGGTCCTAAGGGCACGTGATTTCGTACTCTTTTTTTTGGAGATTTGTGTCACAAAGGACAGAGAATATCTTGCAGACAAATAGCACGTTCAAAGTTTTCAACTTGTCAAATCATAGAGACTTGCAAGCTCATTTTAGGGATATATGTCAAAGACACTTTATGATTTATCATTTCTTAGGAATATTTTGGGATACATGCATAAACACAATAATGACACTATAAAAAGGAGCTCTATTTTCGGGCGAGGGTATGCGATGCTTTGTAATTTTACACGCTTGCTGCTACTATTCATCTACACAACTCGATCACTGACTTAAGCATCAAAGGGACAACACCAGAGACTCATTCCCTAGCTCGGCACTGACTTTTTTTTGTCTTACACAAGACAGCGAGGAGTCTTCGTTTGGTCAATATAAAGTAATGTTCCCAGCCAACCACCTTTACTAATTTCGGACAAGATTAGTATAGTATGGCGATAAAAAAGAAATAAGTACTATGGACTTGGTATGAAAGGTTCCTAACCTTCCGCATGTCCAAATACTTATTCAAAATTCTAAAAATCATTAGAAGCTAGTCGGGTACGAAATCAACACTTAAACCGCTTAGGCGGAGACTGGGCGCCGCTAAACGTGCGGATTCCACGATATCAACATAAATTACATAATAAATCATATTGTATAACTCTAACACAATAACATCAAATTTAAAATGAGTTCAAAATTACACAACTACTAAAATATCATAAATTTATTCTACTTATTCTCTATAATTTTCAACAACTTATTATTCGTCGGATACAAACTCAATATCATCACTATGATCCTCTTCTTCTTCTTCTTCTTCTTCGAATGCAAAATCATCCTCGTGAACTTCTCTCACTCTATAGTTTCAGGGGAGTTGTCTAATGAAATGATGTTTCCAAAGGATAAGGCTTTAGCCAATCTTCAATTCTACTTTCAAGTCGCTCAATTAGAAAAAATCAAACAATAATTTTTTTTTTCCAAATCAATTTCTTGAGCCTTTTAGCTCTCTGATTTCTTATAAATGTGAGCTTCTTCATTTGCTCTGATTTCTCCAGCTCTAGTTACTCAGTACGATGAAGATAAAATTTGGTGTTAATCACTAGGATAAGCCAACAAATTGATTTTCTCGTTAGACCAAAGTTTAGGGCTTATAAAACTTAAGCCCAATAAAAAAAGGTTACGTTTATATTTGATAGAATCCAACCAAAAACTTAATGAAATATAAAGCGAATAGAACACCAAGATTTTACGTAGAAAACCCTTGTGGATAAAATATTACGAGAAGAGGAGAAATTTTCACACTACAAGAATAATAATCTATTATGACACACATAAATGTCCTTATAGTATATTTATGGTGACACTAACGTTTTAGTGACATCTCCAAAAAATGCCCTATATAGTGATGTCGTCTTAGACCTTCCTCACATTCCTGACATTTTATAATGTCGTTATACAATATCAATGCTAACGTCAAAAGTGTCACAATTTTAAAATATAATGACACTCTAAAATGTCAAGAAAAATCATATTTTAAGGATATTTATATTTGTCTTGTTATGATTATAATAGGGACAAAGTTAAATGTCACCAAAACTCATTTATTATGACATTTATATTTTTTATAAGGACAATAAAAAGTGTCAATAAAAATAATTTATAAAATCATTTTAAAATATCACATTAACTAATCTATAATAACATTAATAAATATCATTATAATTGATCCGGCGATAAGAACAGGGGACCCTCGTTGTAAGGGGTCAACGCCACGTGAAAGTAAAAGAGCCGGGCGGTCCATCGAAGAAGGTCGGACCAGCTAGGCCGACCGGAGAAAGGGGTCTGACCGACCGGGCGGTCGCCCGGTGTTTAGCCGATGGCAAAAGGCACCCCTATGGAAGTCGGGGTTCCGACGCTCATTGGGCAAGATCGTAGGGCCGAGCGGACAACAGGCTCGGCCGAAGACATGAAGCATACTGCTAACAGTCGCCACAAAACACATTACCGATAATTTCCCAAGTGGACCATCATATATGACCGGTCGGACGGAAGGCGGACGTGGGCCGATCGGACGCCCGGCAGGAGTTCAGGGAAAAAGACAAGGGACATCTTCTGACAGCTGGCATGCTTCGTGATATGATCATACTCCAAATCACGCGACGTGAGGTTCCGCTGTCCCATCGAGGACATGCTTGGACTGTAGCAGTATGGGTCAGGTAAGCTCACTGACAAGCCCTTACTGGGGTATGGGCTCCGGACACGTGTACACCTCGATATGTGTGCACTCGCTTCTCCGCTGCCCTATATAAAGGCCCTCATCCTTCGCCGGAGGTACGCGTTCTAATATTTCGAGAGCCACTTTTCACTGCTTGCTTGCCTGACTTGAACGTCGGAGGGTCGCCGCCGGGAACCCCTTCCCGGCCCGACTTCTGTGCAGGTTCGCCGGAGCTTCGTGCAACCAGTCGAAGATCCACACTAGCAACCGGGGAGCGCCACGTGCCACGTGTCCAGCGTCCATTGGTTCAGCATTCGGACAGGATCAATAATAATTTATAAATATATTTAAAATAATCACTAATATAAATTTAGAATATATAATATGACTTCAATATTTATATATCATCACAATTCATCCACCATTTAAAATAGAAAAAAAATTATAAAATATAATTTAAAATGCAAGTAGATCATCTAAATTCATCCTATAAATATTTGGGTCAAAATTACAAATGCAAACTAATGATGAGTCTTTTACATCCAAAACTAGTTATACACTATACTCAAAATATTAAATTTTAGAAGGGAATCATATCACCTCTGAATATGAGGTAGCACAACTAAGAAGGGCATTCATGTAGTTGACTTGAATACTAAGCTTTGTTGCAATCCTCAACAGTCTTTTCGTATTATCCAAGTTGCAGTAAAGAACAAGGTTTGCAGGGTCATACTTGAGTCCTTCCCGTAAGCTAAGCTTGCTTCCATAAATTTTCTTGAGTTAAAGAGTTCATTGCCTAATGCTCGTGCTCGAGATATAGCTCTTGTGTTGTTCAATAATGTATATATCTCCACATTTCTAGGATAAATCTGCTTTGCTTATTGTGAAGACATTTTCAAACCTGAAAATTATTCATTACACATTTTCAATGAACATAAAAATATTGAAAACTACCTTAATATGCAATATAACACTTTAACATTACCTTCCTCGAGCCATGTCAACTTCGACATTGACAGCATACAAGTATGAATTTGCCAGCATACCAAAAAACTTAGTATTTGAGGATGGTGAATTTACACTATCAAGTTTAAATACATTGGATATGACCATATCAGCTTCTTCAAGTTGATGAAGTTAAAGTTACGCTTCACATTTTGAAGCCATTACCTGTAATTGTGGGCATTATAAGAATACATTATTGTATTCTCTTATAATAACATTAACATGACATCTAAACTAATGAGATTAAGTGCTAGTATGAATTTACAAATGATGAAGCATTTGCTCCTTCAATGAAGGCAGCATCACTCTCCTTAAGGTCACTCTTCCAATCTACAACCTTTCGGGCTTCTGCACACATGTCCAAATGTCTTTCCACTGCTTGAAGCTCCCTAAATTCAACATAATGTAAACTTAACCTAGCAAGAGATGTTTCCTAGCATTCTCAACTTAACCTAACCTATTGACCAAAATAAACAGTTTATTTAGAAGAATGCATATTTTAGTATAAGATTTACTCATCAACATCATTTATCACAATGAGTCAAAAGAAAGAACAATGAAATTTAAAAGCTAAAACAAACTAAGCACAAAAAACAACAATTTCTTTTTCTTCTCAAGTTCTTGAGTTCATATAACATGATAAAAAACTTCACGTGTTATTATTTATTTCTGATCACAATATTTGTTGTAGTGTGGTATACTAATCATAGTAAACAAAACATACACTTGATTGTATGTCTAGAATTCAATTAATCATATATAAGTGCATCCGGAGCAACATTAATATATGGCAATAACAATGTTATTTTTTTTGCTTTCTTATTGAGCAACACAAGGATGCATTTTAATTACTGCAATTAATGGCACTCCAAGGCTATCTACCAATATTGTGAGTTAAAACAGAAGAATGTAAGACAAATATATGGGTAGTAATTTATTTAAAGTTGTTCCATCACAATTCTACAAAAAGATCTCTTTTACAATTTAGAATTGTGATCAAGCAAAATGACTGTAGTAAGGACAAGGGATTGATGTTGCAACTTTGAATAACAAATATAAACAATGCAAAAATCATAAGACAACTCTACCATAAAAAAAAGATGCAACCTTATCAATCAGAATAAAATTTGATAAAATTGAGATAGTTCTTCGATTATTCCTATTAATTATGTAATAGAAGTATTCATAAATAAATTACATGTCATAATTAATAACAGTAGTGGGTGACTAGCTCCAAGGAAATGAATCATATGCAATTAAGCAATATCAATATCTCAGCATAACACTAGGACCAATAGCAATCAATTTGCAAACTTGAATTAGAAAGAATGGAACATTTTTAAAGTGTTATAACCTTATAAGCAACGATGCCAACCTTTGCTGTGCATGCCTGAAAGCAGGATCCAAAACCAATGCCTCTTCACACTCCTTTATATAAAATTGAATTGATAGTTTAATATGGGAGATGTGCTTATTGGTGGTAAATCTACTGGTATTGCATGCAGACTGATTTATTTCATTCTCATTCTTCCATTCATGTCTTCTATAGCACAATTTAATTACTCAAACATTTCTAAAGCCAAGGAGATAGAAAAAACAAAACAAAATTGAGCATCATACCTTCTTCAAGGATTTCAGATCTTTGAAGAACACGTCTAAAGAAGAAAATTGATCCTTCAACTGTGCACCAACATGAGCGCAATGACAACAAGCATCAAGACCAACACCCGCCATCACAACTATGCCGTGAGAGGAGAAATTGAAAAGGGGAGGGGAACATGTGCCAACTAACAAACAAGGAAAATAGTTAGAAAAAGAGAAGAATACAGTGCTCGCAACATATCCTTCGGACGTGCTCCAGCAAGAGCGCTACGAGACCGTGCCATGAGGGGAAGAATTGAAAAGCGGGGAGGGGCAATCGAGGATTAAGACACAAACCTGTGAGAAGATGAATGTCGGGAAAGGAAATACCGATCAATTCGACTCGGTGCTGCGTGAGGAAAAGGGCAAGCTTCCTACTAGTATATGGAGATGGAAAAGGGTGAGAGTTTCAGAAGAAGATAGCAATGTCGCTACCTCGCTATAGGTCACTGCCCGGCATCGTCCCCCTCGTATGTGCCTATTTGTGAATGGGTTACCTAGTGAGGCATCGACCCCTTCGCGTGTAGCCATTCGCGAATATGCCGCTAGTGAACCAGCGGCCTGGCGAGGTTGCAGCCCTCTCGAGTGTGATCGCTTGTAAAATGGTTGCTCGTCGCCTGGCGAGGTTGTGCGCGGTGTTGCGGAAAAGGAAGAAGTGAGAAATAGGGTTACCTTTGAGCCACTACTTGCTTGCTACGGAGAGGGAAAAACCTGGCTGCGCTGTGGAGAGGGAAGAAAAGAAGAGGTGGGAGATGGAAGAAACCTAGCAACGATAAAGAAAAGGAATGAAGAAGAAATGGGAGAGGGAAGGAAATGATAGGGTCAAAGGAAAAGGTTTGATTAATATGTTTATAATGTAATGACATTTATAAAATATGTCACAGTAAAACGTCTAATATGATGATTTTTATAAAAAATTAATTAGATGCAAAGAGTGTTATTATACAATATTTATGACACTTTTTAATAAGTGTCATAAAGAAAATGTCATAATAGATATTTTTTCTTGTAGTGTCACTATATCAAAATTGATATAATGGTGGCCGAAAAATAAAGATGGTAGAATCTTCAAAAACACCTCACGCCACAAAACCCTACATTACAATATATATATATATATAATCCAAATGGAATAGGAATCATGTCGGATCCAAATGGAATTCGGGTTACAGACTCTAACAATCTCCACCTTGACACTAATTATAATCTTCGATAGCACAAGAAAGCAAAAGAAACTCCATATCTTCCTCAAAACCTCCTTTAGGGGTATCACTCAACAATGAAGACCAATTAAGTTCAAGCAATGCTCAAACTTGAAATGAGGAAGTGACTTGGTCATCATATCTACAGGATTATTATGCGTACTGACTTTGCACAATAAAATATCTCCACGAGCAATCACATCACGCACAAAGGGATACCGCACATCAATGTGTTTGGTCCTCTCATGAAACATCCGATCCTCTGCGAGAAAAATAGCACTCTGACTATCGCAAAGGACCGTAGTAATCTGCAGGTCTTTACTAAGTTCACCAAATAATTCCTTCAACCAAATAGCTTCTTTGCAATGTTCTAAATTGCCATGTATTCGACCTCTGTGGTTGACAATGCAATTGTAGCTTGTAATGTTGCCTTCCAACTAATAGCACAACCACCAACACTGAAAACATAACCCGTGATCTTCTCTTATCTAGATCTCCGGTGAAATCAGAATCGACATATCCAACAACTCCATCTCTAGTCCTCCCAAAATGCAGACACACATCAGCAACACCTCACAAGTATCTAAAAATCTACTTAACTACCTTCCAATGCTCATTACCAGGATTTGCCATATATCTGCTAACGGAACTCACTACATAAGCTAATTTAGGGCATGAACAGACTATGGCATACATCTAGGGATGCAAATGAATTGAGCCGGTTTGCAAGCTTTTCGAGCCAGCTCGAAAAATATTCGATTCGTATTCGAATTTATCAAATTCAAGTCGAACTCAAGCCCAAATTATATTGTTTAAGCCGATCACGAGCCTTAATATTTATTAATATAAGTTAAATATATATTAAATAAATAAATTTCAAGCCTTTCGAACCTATTTTTGACTAATAATTCGAATAGTTCGCGAACATGTTCGAATATTTTGAGCCGAACTCGAACCCGAGCCCTAATTCGAACCAAACTCAAACCAAACATTTTGAATTTTTCAAGCTTCGAATCGAGATCGAACTCGAATATACCTATTTCGAGCCGAATTAGAGACTTAAATTTTTCTACATATTCGGCTCGATTCGATTCATTTACACCCCTACTGATACATCAGAAATCGACCACGTTATAATATGAAACTCTGGACATGTGCTCATCATCTGCATCTGACTTTGGTGACAAAGAAGACGAGAGTCTCAAATGAACAGTTAGAAGAGTGCTCACAAGCTTGCACTCTGCATATTGAAACGGCGAAGAACCTTTTCAATGTACCCTTTCTTACTTAGATGCAATTTCCTTGCTACTCTATCTATTCTAATCTCCATACCAAGTATCTTCTTTGTTGCACCTAAATCTTTCATCTCAAACTCTTTATTGAGTTGTGCCTTCACCTTTTTGACCTCTCTCAAATCCTTGGCTGCAATCAACATATCATCCATGTACAAGAGTAGATAAACAAGCGACCCATCTCTTCTAAAGTAAACACAACTGTTAAAATTGCTCCTCGTGAAATCATGACTGGTTATAAAAGCATCGAACCTCTTGTACCACTGTCTCGGTGACTATTTCAAGCCGTAAAGGGACTTCTTCAGCTGACAAACACAATCTTCCTTTCCTGAAACTACGAAACCCTCTAGTTGTTTCGTGTAGATGTCTTCCTCGAGTTCTCCGTGTAAAAACACAATTTTCACATCCAACTATTCAAGCTCAAGATCATGCAGGGCCACAATACAAAGTAAAGCACGAATTGAACCATGCTTCACAACAGGGGAGAACATGTTAGTGAAGTTAATACCTAGAATATGGCTACAGCCTTTTAAATAAGTCTCGCCTTGTACCTAACATCTTCGACACCTGGTGTGGCTTCTTTCATCTTAAACATATACTTTCATCTCACAGCCTTCTTATCCTTGGGTATTTTCACTAGATCTCATGTACCATTCTTGTGAAGTTATTCCATTTCTTCCTGCATAGTAATCATCCACTTATCAAAGTTGTTGCTGCTAAGTGGCTCTGAATACGTCACAAGTTCATCACTAGAATTGATTTCTTCAGCCACATTCAAAGCGTAAGCTACCAAATCAACTTCTGCAAATCTCTATGGAGCCTTGATATTTTCCCTTCGAGGTCTATCTCTTGCAATGGAATATGGTGGAGGTGCTTGCGAGGAGGAACTAGCAACATCCATAGAATCTGAGGTAGGCTCTACTGCAGATTCTGATTCAACCTCAAGCTCCAGCTGCATGCTCGACTGAAGTTTGCTTGTTTATGATGGGGTTTTGGACGGAGAATCATGAAGCATATTAATCTCATCAAAAATGACATCTCTACTAATGATGACCTTTCCAGTCTCTGGACACCAAAGCTTGTATCCCTTCATTCCTTGCTTAAAGCCAATGATCATACACTTCATTGAATGAGGCTCCAACTTTTCATTATCAACATGAGCATACGCTGGACATCCAAAAATCTTCAAGTAAGAATAACTTGAAGGAAAATTGGACCATACCTCTTGTGGAGTTTTCTTATCGATCGCAGTTGAGGGAGAGCGGTTGACAAGATGACATGCATAGGCAGCTGTCTCGACCCAGAAAGACTTTGGTAAACGAGCATTGAGATGCATACAATGCACATTCTCCATCAAAGTTCGATTCATCCTCTCTGCTACGCTGTTTTGTTGAGGATTGCTACACACTATGTTGTGTCTTACAATTCTCGTAGCTCTACATAAGGCATTGAACTCATCAAAACAAAACTCCAAGACATTATCAGTTTGAAGACGCTTCACTTGTCTCCCTGTCTGCTTCTCAATCATGATATTCCACACCTTTAAAGTAGTAAAAACGCCACTCTTCTTTTTCAAGAAAAATGCCCAAACCTTCTTGGAGAAATCATCAATAATCATCAACATGTAAAGTGCGTCACCCTTAGATGGCACTCTCGATGGCCCCCAAAGATCAAAATGTATGTAGTCTAAGCGTCCCCTTTGTGTTGTGGATGCCCGCTGAAAACTTAACTCTCTTATGCTTCCTAAGAACACACTGCTCACAGAACTTCAGCTTCATAATACTATGCTCGTCAAGAAGTCCTCTTTTGCTCAATTCATCATTCGATTCTCACTCATGTGACCGAGACACATATGCCAAAGTCTCATGACATCAAAATCAGACATAGATGAACTAGCAACAGCAGCATCGCCTATAATTGTGCAGCCATGAAGATCGTATAAACTAGCAGTTCTTCTGATCCACTTCATTACTACAAGAGATCCTCTACTGACCTTTAGAACTCAACCTTCACCGGTGTACTTATACCTTTTAGAATCAAGGGTACTCAGAGAGATCATATTTCTCTTCATATCTGGAAGGGGCCTTACATCAGCTAAGGTTCGAATGGCTCCATCAAACACCTTTACCCTGACTGATCCAATACCAGCAATCTTACAAGAGGAATTGTTTCCCATCAACACAATGCCTTTTGAGACAGTTTCATATGTAGTAAACCAGTCCCGATTGGGACTCATGTGAAACGTACAATCAGAATCCAGAATCCATTCCTCACTAGATCTAGGGTCACCGTCAGATGCGACTAGAAGTTCTCCATCACTATAGTCCTCAACAATATCAGCAACGCCAGATTTCTCTAGTTGTTTTTCCCTTTTGCTTAGATTTGTTATTCTTATTTTGCAGCTTGTAACAACCTGACTTAATGTGACCCTTCTTCTTGTAATATCAATACATCTTATCCTTGTTGTTCCTGGACTTCGACCTACCCTAGGAATCACCACCTGAACTTCTCTCATGAGGTCTCCCTCAAGCAACTAGACTCTCGCTCTTTGCCTCTGATCCACCTACAAGTTCATCCATCTTCTCCTTAGATAGCAAAGCATCATACACCTCATCCAATGTTAAGGAATCACAAGTGTATAAAATTGTATCTTGAAAATCGCATACAAAGTAGATAGCGAACATAGTAAAATCAAGGCAAGTCCTCCTCATCATACTTCACTTCCATGGATTCCAAATTAGAGATGATTTCCTTAAACATTGTCAAGTGATCTTCTAGAATTGTACCTTATGACATTCGATGTGATCTTCTAGAGTTGCTTCAAATGCAACTTGCTGGTGAGACTTTTTGTCATACATAATTGCTCCAATTTTCTCCACGGTGCTGCAGCTGATGTTTCTTTCAAGCAGTGTTGAAGAATCTGGTTTGATAGATGCAAATGAATCTGAGAGAGAACTTTGTGATCTTTGCGACTCTTCTCCTTAACAGTCCATAATGATGGCATATTATCAATCCCTAATAGCGCATCATCTAAATCCTTCTGCGCCAGAACAACTCTCATTTTCACCTGCCATAACGAGAATCTGGTGTTTCAATCCAATAGCGGAATATCGTACTTCATAGTTGCCATTAATTCGAAAGAAAATAAAATAAACCAGGCTCTGATACTAGTTTGATAGAATCTAACAAAAAACTTAACGAAATATAGAGCGAATAGAACACCAAGATTTTACGTGAAAAATCCTTGTGGGTAAAAAATCACAAGAAGAGGAGAAACTTTCACTATATATATATATATATATATATATATATATAATAATAATAATAATAGGGTAACGAATCAGGTCGGATCCAAATGGAATACGAATTGAGTCGAACTCAAATAGAATTTGGGTCACAAACTCTAACAATATTTTTCTAATTCGACTTTAAATTTAAAAGCTCAAACTAAAAAAAATTATGAAAACTCTACACTATTTCCACCATGCCTAAATTATTCAATTGATTAGTCAGAACCTAAGACTACCTAATCCCACCTAGGCACCAAGGCCGCCTAAACTGGCCGACTAGTATATTTTTAATACGACTGGCTAATGTCTAGTGCCTAAGCAGCCACTTAAGTCTATTTTTAGAACACTTGCCTTATTTATAAAGCCTAGTGGAAATGATACATTTAAGTTAAGTGTGTTGGTGCAGGTAGCACCAGAATCAAACATAAGTTTTGATTTTGTCAAAGGTTCAAGTTAAGTTTTGTTGTGATCTAACAAGTTGACCAAGTGTACAGGTTGTTTACTCAACCGGAAAAGTCCTAATTGGAGACTACGCAGAAAAGACTTAGAAGATCGTGAAAGCCAGGCGGAAAGTCTAAGTGAGTCGAAAGGACTCGACACTTGGCAGAGAAGCTCGATAGGTTTGGAGGATCAAAGATCGAGGGAAAGTCCTGGACGGTTGATCCAATGCTAAGCGGTAAAGTCCAAACAGTTTGGAGGACCAAGGTTTAGCAGGTAGGTTGAGGTAAGCAACTAGAGGAGAGACAATGAGGTCGTATTCCTGAAAAGAACAACTTAATGTCACTGATCTAACTGAAGAAATCTGGAAAGTTTCCAAGTTGAGATCAAGATAGTTCTACTATCTAATACTACTCATGCATCAAATATAATATTACTGTGCTAACCTTTATTTTGCAGGATTATATTGTCTAACACTATTTTATAGATCCGACCTGATCGATTGACCAAACGCAGGGATCGAGATTCGGCCTGATCGGTCCACTAAACGTAAGGATCGGTCGACCGAACCAGGTGGACTCAAACCAAAAATCATAGCAGAACAAAGCAGAGTTCGATTCAAGTTTGATCGGTTGATCGAACAAGTGCATTGGTCGATCGAACCTTGATGATGTGGCACAGATTAGACCGAACCAAAGCAGAGAAGCAAACCTGGCTGATTAGTCAACCAAACAATAGGATAGGTCGTCCGAATGATCATTGCATTAAAGGTGTATTAAGTGTGAATCTCGACGAATTGGGAACGACATTGTTCAATCTACCGAACCATTAAAGATCAATTAATGCTCGAAGATCGGATCTCGACGAAAAAAAGAAGAGAGCGGGTTTGGTCGACTGAACCCAAGGATCGGTCGACTGGACGTTGATAATTCTTATAAAAGTGGTGCTCGAGGTTCGAGGCTAAGCATCGATTCTGAGTTCATTTCTGTACAAAGCTGCTATTCGTGCGACAAGTCTACTACTCATCTCCAAGCAAGCTGCTGCTCCATCTAAGAAGTACCGACCGAGCTTCATCCTACATCTAATGTCAGTATATTTTTATTTAGCTTGTTTTATACTTTATTTCAAGTAAGATAGTAGACTGTTACTATCTTACACATTTCATTATACGAATTACTTTTTTTTGAAGGTTTCGGAAAGAAGAATTTTAGTGAATTGCCCAACGGTGCGATCAAGGATTACGGGTCTTAGAGTAGGAGTCGACTTACGCTCCAAACCAAGTAACTGAATCGTGTTCTTTATTTTCCGCTGCACTACTTTGGTTTAAACACTTAAAAAGAAAAAAGTTTTTAAAAAAGTGATATTCACCCCCCCTCTATCGTACTTTCTCGATCCTTCAATTGGTATCAGAGTCTGGTAGCTCTGAAAAGATTTAATCATTTTTCAAAGCAATTTTTAAAAAACTTTTTCTTTTCTTCTAAAGATTTTTTTCGTTTTTAATTTTTTATCTCGCACTGCTAATCCCAAGATGAAAGTCTTGGATATTTCTTTTATTAATTTTCTTGTGCAAGAATGTCATTGACATATCAAGAAGGGTGAAGCATATATGAACGTCCATTGTACGATCAAGTCTATTTCAATTCCTGGAAGCAAATGATGGAATGTTTTGTGGGAAGCAATAATTTTGATAGCTGGATTGCAATGAAATAATCATCTCGAAACTCAGAAGCGAACATAAAGGTAATGGATATATTAATAAATATTTTTCCTAATGAAATTTGTGTCAATTAGAAAATTACAAGAATGCATTTGAGTTGTGGACCAAAGTGATTGAGCTTCACGAGACTCTATCAAAACTAGAAAATCACGGTAAAAGTGAGTTCGAACCAGAGTTCAAATTTGGAGAGCTATCCTCATAGTCAGATACAGAAGAGCAAGATCAAATTAACTTCATTGCGCTAATGACTGAGGAGGAAGCAGATGGATCCAAACTCTTGTCAGAACAAGTGTCCAAGCCCAAATCTGAGATGGAAGCAATCAAGGGGCAGAATCCTATTGAGGATTCAAAAAGTAACATTGTCAATTCAAAATTTAAAAATCACATAACTTGTTTTAAGTGCAGTAAAGAAGGGCACTACAAATGTAAATGTTTTATGAATCGATCCACATAACCGGAGGCAAAGGAGGAACCAATGCTTAGAATCTAGAAAAGGATGGACCATATCAAATGCTTCAAGTGCAAAAGAATGAGACATTACAAATTTTAATGCCGGAAGAGAATACCTAAGGATTTATGGGGAGCAATTAAGGTAAATCAATTTATTTTACTTGAAAATTTGCATGCTTTACATCTTTCCTGTTGTACTATGAACAAACCTGAAAATCCTACAATAATATTACTTAACAAAAATAATTTAAGTAATAAAATGTTAAATGTTACTAAAATTGATCAAATCAACTCAAACCTTAATCAAGACCTAGATCTAGTTAATTAAAATTTATTAACTCAAGATAATTTAAATTTAAATCAAAATAATAATTATCTAAAGTTAATTAATAATAAACAAAATTTAATGAAAATTTTTAAAAATAAAAATAAGAAACCAAACTGTAAAAATTTAAAATTAAATACAAAATTAAATTTTAGAAAACTAGAAGAGCAAAATAATCTTTTAAAAAATAAAATTAATAAACTAGAAAATATTATTAATAATTTTATCAACTCACAAAATCTATATCTAAGTTACAAATCCAAACCAAATCACTATTGTTTGTGCAGGGAGCACTAGACGATCAAATCTAAGTTTTGATTATGGCAAAGGGTCCAAAGTTAAGATGTCTTGTTATCTAGCAAGTGTGAATGAGTTTGTAGGAAAGTCCTAAGTGTTCTTAGGCAAAAGTCCTAGTGTATTCTAGGCAGGTGGAAAAACCTTAGGCGGAGGTAACCCTAGGTCATAGGGGGAGGTAACTCCAGGTCTTAGAGGGTGATGACCCTAGGTGAAAAGTTTTAGCAGTTGAGCACTTTGAATGAAATCCTAGAATCAAGGACTCTAGGTGAAAATCTTGGTAGTCACAGACCAAGTGAAAGACTAGGTGAGTCAGAGATTGGGCGTCCAACGGGAAAGTCTTGAAGTCTTGGACGCTGAGCAAAAGTCTAGTCGGTCTGAAAAATCGATCTAGTAAAAGGTAACTATCTTGAGAGAAGTAGGTGAGTACGTGTTCCTCGAAGAGGGAATAGTAGGCGTCGGTTCAACCTAAGATTTTCAAAAAATCCAAAAGTCAGAATCAGACAGTTCGAAGACTGTCAATCAGTTATGTTATTCATATTTTATTGTACTAACTTTGTTTTCCAGAGCATACATTATTTATAGACTAATATGCCTTGCAAGAAGGGAGTTGCACAAGGAAAAGCTTGGATGAACAGTGTCTGAGGTGCCTCTAGGGCTGTTGGAGGTGCCTTGGGTGCCTTAGTCGAAGGCCTCGCGTGGCAAGGCGCGAAGGGGCGTTCAAGGAGATTAAAGGTGCCTTGGATGTTGGATGGAAGACACCTTCCATGGAGCTTGAAGGCGCCTTCGAACAGATGAAGTTCGCAAAAAGCAAAGCTTGTCAACACGGCAGAGTTGGGGATTGAATTCAAGCTAGAGGCACCTTCAATGGAGCTTGAAGGCGCCTTCAACAACCTATATAAGGCAGTCTCGAGCCGAGCCTTAAAAACACTGACTTTAACGATCATTCTATTATAATGCATTTCTCTAAAAAATGATCCTGTAAATTTGTGATGCAATCCAACTGAAGGACGTTGGAATTTCGTTCTGTTTTAATTTCTCTATTCAAAAAAATTATACAAGAACAGAACTCTTCCTAGCAACCTGCATGTTCGATCAAAGATGTGTTCGATCAATCAAGTAAGTTCTTGAATGATCAAAGTACACCTTGATCAAAATACAAGATCGCTGGCCTCTTGTGTTGATATTCAAAATCAATACGCAAAATCGATACAAAGAAAATCGAAACTAGATACGCAGTGGAATTAAAGAACTAGTTGCACATTTTCTTTGTAGCTAAAGACCTCTTGATCTTCTGCCGTATTCCTCTCCTCTTCTTGGATGTCGTGTGGGTGACGATCTACCAAGAACAAAACCACCCTCCTTCTCTTCTCTTCCAAAACCGCCAGCCATAAAAAGGAGTCTTTAGGATGTGGTGCCTTCTAATCTTTTTCTTCTTCTTCCTCTCCTTCCTCTTCTTCCTTGCGTTCATCTTCTTCCTTTTCTTCAAGCCGTTGGCCACCAAGAAGAAGAACCGTCGGCCCTTGGAGAATAAAGAAGTGTCGCCGACCCTTGGAGAACAAGGAAGTGTCGCCGACCCTTGGTGGAGAAGAGGAGCCGACCCTAGGTGGAGAAGAGGAGTCAACCACAAGCAAGGGAGAAGGGAAAATTAGAAAGTTAGGTTTTAGGGGCCACATCCTATTCCTTTTTATAGACTTGCCGTCGGTTACAAGGAAAAAAAAATTAACAAAATTTTGTTTAGAAACAATCTAAACAAACTATGTTAAACTAAACAAAGTTAAGTTAAACGAAACCAAGTTAAGTTAGATCAAACCAAGTTAAGTTAAACCAAACCAAGTTAAGTTAAACCAAACCAAGTTAAGTTAAACCAAACCCGATTATGGATGGGTGGATGCGAGGCTTTATATATAGATGCTACAATAGGGACCTAGAGGAAGAATTGGTTTAGGTCTCCCGATGGGCTTGGGTTTCCCGTGTTTGCCCCGAACATCCAACTCAAGTCCATCAATAATAACTCATACCACTAAAGGGTTATTATTGAACTACCGCACCAATCCTATATTACAATATGGTCTCCTTCTTATCATGAGTGCATTAATCTCCCTGTGTTTAAAATATCGTATGTTTGTTAATTAAATAAGTTACTGATAACTCATTTAATTAACATCTAACTCCAAGAGTAGTACCACTTAATTTTATTATCATGTCGGACTAAATCCACCTGCATGATTTACATGATAATCCTTATGAGCTCCTCAAGGGGGCATCATCAACCTAAATAAATAGGACACAGTTTTCCTTTATAATCAACAACACACCATATAAATGGTATTATCTCCCAACTTATCGGGCCTATTGATTTAACGAATAAATCTCACCCATTGATAAATTAAAGAAATAAAAGCTAAGGGGGTGTTTGGTTGATGAGTTTGGGAATGAGAGAATAGAATGATAGTAAAAGATAGTGTTTGGATTGTGAGTTTGGGAATCACATTTTGGGAATGATTACCAGATTTATGGGAATCAACCAAACTCATATAACTTGATGGGTTGCATTTCCATTCCTATTCTCATTCCACCCTACTATCAAACTCTTACCCATAGTCATTCTCATCATTTAACCAAACACCCCCTAAGTATATGTGTTTGTTATTATATCGGGATTAAGAGTACGCACATCCATAATAATAGAGGTTATATTCTTTTATATAGTTAGTATAAATCGAACAACCTCAAATGGTCCTGCTCAATACACACATAGTTTGTTGGTGCGGGTAGCACTAACGGTCTAACCTAGGTTTTGATGAATGACAAATAGGTTAAGTTAGTTTTGTTGTTGTCTGACACTTTGATCGAGTGTGCAGGGAAAGTCCAGACAGGTCGACGGGCTGACCGGATGTCTGGCACGAAGTCCAGCTAGGTCGACGGGCTGACCGGATAGCTGGCGAGAAGTCCAAGCGGGTCGACGGGCTGACCGGACGCTTGGCGAGAAGTCCAGCTAGGTCGATGGGCTGACTAGATAGCTGGCGAGAAGTCCAGACGGGTCGACGGGCTGACCGGACGTCTGGCAGGTAAGTGAGGTAAGTCACTGGAGGGGAGTGACTGCGAGGACGCGTTCCCGGGAAGGGAACATTAGGCGTCGATCCGGCTTAGATCCATTTCGGATATCTAAGTCGAGATCGTGACTAGATTCCAGTCTCGAAAAGACGGAATCTAAGTCATATTTTTACTGTTAATTCTATTTCATAAATTGTGCTAACAATCTGTGTTGCATAATACATATATACCTCAGACTAACTCTGTTTTGCAGGAAAGGAAGTTTCTGGAAACAGGAGGTCCGGGCGCCCGGAGGTCCAGGCGCCCGGAAGGGATCCGGGCGCCCGGAAGGGATCCGGGCGCCCGGAGGTGAACTTTATCCAGGCCAAGTCGTCGCCACGTGGAGTTCGCTGATTAGACCTGCCACGTCTCACCAGGGCGCCCGGAAGGGATCCAGGCGCCCGGAGCAGCATATAAAAGAAGCCCCAGGGATGGAGCTTCTTCAACAATCAATCTGAGAACTCTTCTACTGCTGGTCTTGCTGCTCTACGTGCCTGCGACGCCAACAAAGCTCCGACAAAGTGCTCCTTCGATTTTTAGTTAATTTCTTTGTCGATATTACTTTGTTTCACTTGCATTTCCTGTATTCATTTTGTAATTATATTCGAATTGCTAGTGATTGCCCAACGAAAGTGGTCAAG
Organism: Zingiber officinale; assembly: GCF_018446385.1. Classification (NCBI taxonomy): domain Eukaryota; kingdom Viridiplantae; phylum Streptophyta; class Magnoliopsida; order Zingiberales; family Zingiberaceae; genus Zingiber; species Zingiber officinale. The sequence continues at coordinate 141,902,091 of NC_055994.1, forward strand.
GACCACGGGCCTTCGAGTAGGAGTCGTCACAGGCTCCGAACGAAGTAAAAACAATTGTGTTTATTTACTTTTCCGCTGCGTAGTTTTACTCGACTTTTCGAATCGATATTCACCCCCCCTCTATCGAACGATCACGGTCCTACAAGTGGTATCAGAGCCTGGACTGCCACAACCAGACTGGGGGTGAATTTTTTTTTCCTTTTTTGTTTTCAGTTCGACGCTTAATTCTAAAACCGGTGTATCATTACTTTAATATTTTTTTTAATTAATCTAAATTGGTGCAACACGAATATAGATTTTTACTACTATTTTTTCTCTCTTCCCGCACTACTAATCCAAGACCAAGTCTTGGGATTTTTTTTTTGTTTTTTCTCTTTCGTCTGTGCGCAGGACTAAAATGTCTCAGACAGAAGGATTCAGCACAGTACGACCTCCACTCTTCAACGGAGACGATTTTCCGTACTGGAAAAAGCGGATGGAGGTTTACCTCAAAACAGACTTCGACCAATGGATGAGCATTACGAGACCCTACAAAATTCCAGTGGACAACTCCGGGAATCTACTGGATCCTGAAGACTGGACAGCAGACTTGAAGAAAAAGACATCAACAGAAAATAAAGCGATCAACACTCTACAGTGCGGATTGACAAGAGAATAACTGAACAGAGTCGGTCCACACAAAAACGCTAAAGAGCTATGGGACAAATTGATCGAACTGCACGAGGGAACGAGCGACGCCAAGGTAACAAAACGAGACCTGCTTTTAAATAAAATTTTTAATATAAAAATGCAGGAAGGTGAAACGGCGAATCAGCTCCACGCAAGAATCAAGGACATCCTTAACGGGCTTCATGCAATAGGCCACCAGATGGAAAATAGAGACTTAATAAGGTATGCATTAAATGCTTTTCCACGTAATAGTTTGTGGGGATCAATTGTAGATGCCTACAAAATTTCTAAAAATCTTTCTAAATTAAAATTAGATGAGCTTTTCTGTGAATTAGAATTACATGAACAAACTAATGCTGGAGCCGAAAAAGGTATAGCTTTATTTGCAGGTTCCTCCAAAGAAAAGAAGAGCAAGCCTGAGTATGAAGAAGATCCCGACCAAGACTCCGAAGATGAAGAACACCTGGTGAACCTGGTAAGAAAAATGTTCACCAGGAGAAAAAGGAGCTTCAGCATAAAGGACCTTCAAGATCAGTTCTCCTCGGATCAAAAGAACGTGACTTGCTTCGGCTGCAACAAAAAGGGACATTACAAGAACGAATGCCCAAAACTGAAGTTCGATAAACCGAAGCCAACCAAAAAGAAGGCCCTCAAAGCAACATGGGACGACTCCTCGGACGAATCAGAGGAAGAAGAGCAGAAACATCAGAGCCACCTCGCACTGATGGCCCGCGAAGCTGAAACAGAAGATGAGTCGGAAGATGAAGACGGGTCTGAACCCGAAACAAGCCACGAGTCCGTACTCGTTTCCGAAGGCCCGAATGAGGTATACTTTAATTTAAACAAAAAAATTTTTAGAATTATTTCTTGTTTAAATAGTAAATTAATTAAAATAGAAAATAAAAACAAATCACTTCTTGAGGAAAATCAAGACCTCAAGGAACAAATGAAAAATTCGAATCCAACTCAAAATCTAACACTTGAGGAGGAGAATTTATCATTAAAAAATGAAATAAACAATTTAAAGGAGATGTTAGAAAAATTCACAACAAGATCAAAAAATCTAGACTTAATCCTAAATAATCAAAAAGCATGCTATAATAAAACCGGACTAGGATATAAGTCGAATTCAAATAAAACCTTCAAATCATTAATAACCCAATACAAATCAACCAATTTAGCTTGGGTTCCGAAAGCGTGCTTAACCACGCAAATAGGACTAAATCAATATTATATACCTAAAGAAAAAAATATATTATATAAAATCGAATAAACCAAACCAAAATCCAAAATACAAACCTAAATCAAATTCAAAATTTAAACACTTTAAAAATCAACAAAATTATCACCAAGTTAACCATAACTATAAAAAGAATCGACACAAACCTAAAACCAAAATTTAAATTAATGGCCAATAATTAAGGGAGAGGCTCCAGAATAACTGGCACCTCCAAAACTAACTTACCCGACAGGGTAACCCAAAACAAACTAACCCGGCAGGGTAATTAGGATTAGAAACCAAGTTTAACTTGAATCATAATACTGGTGAAATTTTTGGATGATAGTACGTTAGGAAAACTTGGGCATCGCATGTCTAGAAAGATATGGTTTCAATCTGGTGCATTTGGCCAAGTGGAACTGACCGAAGCTATCCTTAAATGGATCCTAATCAGTTAGACCAAGGTTTAGTACTAAGCTCCGTGGATAGGACTATTCGGAAAACCTCGAAAGGTTGGTTACTTCTAATGACGTCCGTGTGACTCACCAAGCTTAGAAGTTTATCCGAAGAATGCATATTTGTAGAGACCAAAACTAAACCTGAATCTAACACAAGTTAAACCAAAACTCCATAATTAAAAATCCAATTTCATCTCGCAAAATCATAGGATTCCCTGATTGATAATATAGATCGGGTGAGATGAATAAGGCTTAAACTTTAATTTTTAACTTAAAATTAATTTCAAAATTTTAAACATAAAATTAATTTCAAAATTTTAAACTTAAAATTAATTTCAAAATTTTAAACTTAAAATTTCAAAATTTTAAACTTAAAATTAATTTCAAAATTTTAAACTTAAAATTAATTTCAAAATTTTAAACTTAAAATTTCAAAATTTTAAACTTAAAATTAATTTCAAAATTTTAAACTTAAAATTAATTTCAAAATTTTAAACTTAAAATTTCAAAATTTTAAACTTAAAATTAATTTCAAAATTTTAATTTCAAAATTTTAATTTCAAACTTAAAAATTAACTTCAAAATTTTAATTTTAAACTTAAAAATTAATTTCAAAATTTTAATTTTAAACTTAAAAATTAACTTCAAAATTTTAATTTTAAACTTAAAAATTAACTTCAAAATTTTAATTTTAAACTTAAAAATTAATTTCAAAATATTAATTTTTTAAAATTAATTTCAAAGCTTTAATTTTAAACCTAAAATTAATTTCAAAACTTTAATTTTAAACTTAAAATTAATTTCAAAACTTTAATTTTAAACTTAAAAATTAATTTCAAAATATTAATTTTTTTTAACTTAAAATTAATTTCAAAGATTTAATTTAAACTTAAAATTAATTTCAAAACTTTAATTTTAAACTTAAAAATTAATTTCAAAATATTAATTTAACTTAAAAGTAATTTCAAAACTTTAATTTTAAACTTAAAAATTAATTTCAAAATATTAATTTTTTTTTAATTTCAAAGCCTTAATTTTAAACTTAAAATTAATTTCAAAACTTTAAGTTTAAACTTAAAAATTAATTTCAAAATATTAATTTTTTTTTAACTTAAAATTAATTTCAAAGCTTTAATTTTTAACTTAAAATTAATTTCAAAACTTTAATTTTAAACTTAAAATTAATTTCAAAACTTTAATTTTAAACTTAAAAATTAATTTCAATTTTAAACTTAATTTCAAAATTTTAATTTTAAACTTTTAATTTTAAAACTTAACTTAAAACAAAAAAAGGTCAAAAACCAGGGGCGGGCGCCCCTGGTATTCCCCTCCGGGGCGCCCGGAAGGGGATCCGGGCGCCCCGCCCTAAATCAACCCCGGGCGCCCGGAGTTCCCTAAAAATAGGGGGCAGCAGGCGCCCCCAATCCTTGCCCCACAAAAACTTCACTTTTGCCAAGGTTCACTTCGAACCTCAGTGCGAGAGTATTTTAAATCAAATTTTCTTGCGGTGAAGACGCTGTTGCGGTTCAACCGAGGTCGTCAGATCTATATTTTGTCAATGGCCCCTCGGTAAATCTTCTTCCCCTATCTGAAAATTTTAAATTTATCTTTTAATCCTTTCTTAGAATATTTTTTATAAACAGTAGGAAACGAACAAATACTGGTGCTGGACCCTCTAATGCTAGCACTGACCCTTGGTTTCCCACAGATGAACTAAGGATTAAGTTTGAGTCAACCATTTATAAGGCCATTAGGACTGCCTGCATAGATAGATCGTTCTTTCTAGGGTCATGTCCTTCCGTTTTAGAGGTTATAGACCACTATAACTTAAGGAACCTTGTCGAATGTACCAGTCCAATAAACATAAGTCTGTGTGCTGAATTTTGCAATAACCTAGTGAAAGTAGACGATCTCACCTATACCACTAGGGCAGCAGGCACTGATATCACATTTTCCCCTACGACTATCCGAGAGTTTTTAGAGTTGCGTCCATCTACTTGTTCCTTTTTGTGCTATCCTCCCAGGGATCTACCATTCGGAGATCCCTACTCACATATTACTCTTGATACGATTTATTCGTATTTTTTTGGGGGAGAGCGAGATCCCACTGTGACACAGTTTAGGTCGGTAGAACTTCGGGTCCAGGATTACGCTCTTTATAGGGTGTTAGTCCTTTGCATTTTACCACTGACTACTCGGGACATCGCTGTAATGCGCCCATTCCATTCGTTCTTACTCTATGCCCTGAGTCATAGATTAGATATAGACATCAGCCTACATATCTTCTCCACCATTATCTACTCGGCTGGATTCGTGACTGATAGACGAGTCCACATGCCATTTTGTCACATTCTGACAGCCTATATGTCCTCGTTGCACATTGATGTCACTAGAGGCAAGCACATGTGGACAAGCGGACAAACCGGATATTGCTGAGTTGGACGATAGATGGTGATGCGGCTAAGGTCTGATGAGGGGGCCACCCCATGACATGTAGAGACTTCTCCTCAGCCACCACAAGCCCGAGGAGGTCGCTCCACCTCCACCACCACCGAGCACACCTCGCCCACTCTAGCCGACCGTATGACCGGACTAGAGAGAGCTATGGCGAGTCTCCAGGAGGAGAACTCTGGTTTTCATCGGGACATACGGCGAGAGGTTGCTGAGTTACGAGCTGCCGGAGAGACCCGACACACTGAGCTGATGGCGCTTCTCCGATCCTTGGGATCTGGACCACCCCCTTCATCATCTCAGTAGCTCTAGTTTTGACTGACTTCTATAGCTACACTACCTGTAAAATATTTTGGATCTATCTAGTGACATTTCAGACTTGCATTGATTATGTTTAATCTTGATAGACTAGGATTTTTTTTCCAAAAATATTTTCAAACATGTTTTTTCAAATTATAAGTTAAACTTGTTTGTTTTCAAAACTTTCCTATTTTTAGTTTTTCAAAAACAGTTTTGGCCTTAGACTAGTTTTGAATCCTTAGAAAGCATGTACCCATAGGACTAGTTTTTGAGCATCTCACCAACACCTTAGGTTTACCTTGCTTGTGTTTGACAAACATAGAAAGGGGTGAGATGCATAGGCCAACTGTCTGGACTTAAGATGCTTATTTCGCATAAGTCTGGACGTTAAATACAAATCAGACAGTAATCAGATTAAGATCATCAGTCAAGTCAAACACTGACTGTTTATAATCACCTTAATCTGACTAACCAAGTGAAAGCTACTATCTTCTGATAGTTAGTTAGTACCTAATTGGTTAGACAGCTGTTTAAATTTAAGTATCAAGTTTAGGGGGAGAAATTAATTAAAATTCTGTGTGTTTGAAAAATATTTTTTAAAACTAACTTATGTCTGAACATTAGTTTACAAAAAGTTTAATTTAACTAAGTGTTTGAAAAACTTGGAAGTTTAATCCCACCTAATTTTTAAATCTGATTGCAAATTCAGCTTTGTAACATATGCTTGAAAATTAAAATTTCCAAATTTTGCTCTTATCAAATTTATTTTGGCAAATTTAATCTTACTTGATTAATTTTTGCTTTGTTTTGAAAAATTGAAGTTGAAAATTTTTTTTGAAAAGAAAATTAAAAAAAAAACCTGATTTAATTTTACACGCTTGAAAAGTTAAAACTTGACTAACTTTAAATTTAGACTTTTCAAAATTCAACTTGTCTCCCCAGTCAACTTGATTTTTTTTTTATTTAAAAATTGTACTTTTATCTTTGAATTTTGAACCAAACTCAGATATTTTTTCAAGATTAGCTGTGCTTATTTTTTTTACAATAACTCTACACTCTTCACTGGCATTCTTCAGTCTTTTCCAGTTACTTACTGCTTCTATTTTGCTGGGGTCTACCATGACACCATCCTTTGAGATGATGTGACCCAGGAAGGACACCTGATCAAGCCAGAATTCACATTTCGTGAACTTGGCATATAGCTGATTCTGCTGAAGTGTCTGTAGTACTGTCTTCAGGTGCTCTGCATGTTCTTCCTGAGTTCCTGAGTAGATAAGGATGTCATCGATGAACACGATAACAAACTTATCTAAGTACTCTCTGAATACTCTGTTCATGAGATCCATAAATGTAGCTGGAGCATTTGTCACGCCAAAAGGCATGACTACGAACTCGTAATGTCCGTATCTGGTCCTGAATGCTGTCTTCGGTATATCACCCTCCTTGACTCTGAGTTGGTGATATCCTGATCTGAGGTCAATCTTAGAGAACACTGCTGCTCCCTTTAACTGGTCGAACATGTCATCTATCCTGGGAAGAGGATACCTGTTCTTGATCGTGACCTGATTCAGTGCTCTGTAGTCTATGCATAGCCGCATGCTTCCATCCTTCTTCTTCACGAACAGTACAGGCGCTCCCCATGGTGAGTGACTAGGGCGTATGAAGCCCTTGTCAAGTAGCTCCTGTAGTTGCTCATGAAGTTCCTTCAGCTCGGCTGGAGCCATGCGGTAAGGCGCTTTGGAAATAGGATTGGTGCCGGGGAAGAGCTCTATCTCAAATTCAATCTCCCTGACTGGTGCTAGGCCTGGTAACTCTTCAGGGAAGACTGCTGGGTAGTCACATACAACTCGGACCTCTGCTAGCTGTTGGTCCCTGTCCTGGCTGGTATTGACTACATGTGCTAGGTACCCCGTACATCCTGAATCCATCAACTTCTGTGCCTTCATAGCTGAGAGAAATTTTCTGGCTTTTCTCTTTGGTTCTCCGATGTACTCGAACTGTGCTTCTGCTTCGGGTTGGAACACGACTTTCTGTTTACGACACTCTATGGAAGCACCGTATCTGATCAGGAAATCCATTCCAAGGATGACGTCGTAGTCAGTCATTTCTAGCAGGATCAGATCACAAAAGAGTTCCCTGTCTGCTATAATGACTGGCACTGCCCTGAGCCAGTGCGTGGACGCCATAACTTCTCCCGAAGGTAGTGTCGTCAGAAACTGACCACTGAGTACCTCTGGAGCTATTGCTGACTTTGCGGCGAACGCCCTAGCTATATAAGAATGGGTTGCCCCAGTATCAAATAATACAGTTGCTACTTGCTGAAAAATGCTAAGCTGACCTGTAACAACTGTCGAGGCATTGGCTACGTCCTCTCTGGTGAGTGAGTAGATCCTCGCATTCGCCATAGCTGGAGGGGCTTCTAATCTGCCCTGGCTGATAAGTGGACCTTCTAGAGCGGCCTGCATCTGATATAACTGAGCTGGCTGGCCTGCATGCTGAATCTGCTGTGGCTGAGGAAGACCGGTCTTGTTCGGGCACTGCTTGGCCATGTGCCCTTCTTGTCCACATTCAAAGCATCCTCGTGTGCCCCTGCGACAAACCCCTGGGTGGAATTTCCCACAAGTAGCACACTTTGGATAACTGGGTCGCTTGCTAGATGGTCCTCCTTTTGGGTCACTCCCGATTTGCGCTGCTGGAGTTCCCTTCCGCTAGAGTTGTGGCCTTCTGCTTTTGAGTGTGGAGTTTCCTTGGCCTTGACTCGAGGAGACTAGCTCACGCTTTATGCTGCTCGTAATGCTCGTGGTCAAGGCACCGCTCACTAACTCCTCCGTGGTTTGTGGCCTATGTATGCCACCAGCCACGCTCACTGCTATCTCTGGCCTCGGGATCTTGAGCATCAACCGGATTCGCTCCTTCTCTGTGCCTAGCTTCGGGCATAGACGAGCCAACCGTTGAATTTCTTCACGGCTTCCTCAATCGAAAGGTTGCCCGACGAAACTCTGAACTCGTCGTAGTGGCGCAGAACCCAGATGTGAAAGAACCTCGAAGAATTCTTTCTCAAGTCACCCATGACATCGTTCACTGGGTGCTTCGTTTCGATTCTTTCCCACCACATGCGCGCGTCTCGCATAAGGAGGCACACTTCACCTTCTCGTGTTCTGGCCAGTCCGAAGCTCCATCGTTTCCAGTGTTTTGAACCAGGCTTGTGCATCCCATGGTTCACTAGTGCCCGAGAAGTTCTCTGGCTTCTCTCTGCCACTGGATCCGATAGGCTTCCTTTCTTGGCTCACCTGCTGGGGCTGGCTATAGGCTGGAGTGGTGGAACCTCTAAGACCACTAGAGTCGTCAAATTCGGTTCCGGGGTGACCGTGGGGGTATTCTCTGATTAGCCTTTAAGGTGGCTATTTCTGTCGCTCGCCTAGCCGCTGTAATCGAGCCACTAATCGTAAGGTCCGGAGGAGGCACCGAATCGCCCGCCTTGTCGGCTCAGAGCTAGTACCCTTCTAGCTAGGCGTCCTCGTGCCATTTCTAAAGACATAGAGAACATAACATAACTAATGTAATCACAGTTATATAACTACTGATATCATGTTTAAAACTATCACATACTAACAAGCAATAGGCATATAAACATGAACTGTAACTAGAACGCAAGAACAATAAAGAGAGTAGAGGTATTCTTACTTGGAAGCTGCAGGCACAATGCTGATGTGTGTGTAGGAAGTATGGAACACTGCTATGATACCACTCTGTAACGGCCCACCTTCTGGGTACTGGCTGTAATGCTTAACTATACTGTGCGGAAAGCTGGGCTAATTAAAATTTTACTCTACTAAGGACGGATACAACTGATAAGAAAGGTCTAAAGACCTTCTTTGCTGGTGTACACATGCTAAGGAGGGGAAACCGAACATCCCAACTGGAGCTAGGGACTAGAAACTAAACTTCCCAACTACCTACAGACCGCCGATGATCCACGGATCGATCGGCAGACCGATCCACCCATGGCCCAATCGATCGGCAGACCGATCCAGTGTGTCGATCGGTCGGCAGATCGATCCAGTGAATCTGGATCGGTCACCGACCGATCCAGCACCAAACTCTCCCGAACGCCATCAGATCAGGCTAGGTCTGGCCACCGATCGATCAAGGAGGATACAGAGCATATCAGATCTGTTCGATCGGCCGGCCGACCGATCCAGGCATCCGAGCCCAATCGGTTCGAGACCGATCGACCGTAGGGTGAGACGATTTGAGCTCAAGTTCGTGCCAAAACCTCACACAACAACTCTAAACCAATGCAATTCACACTAATATAGAACTACTAACATTCTAAACCTGGCATACTACATAGTGCATGGTTTACTATTTCATAACACTTAACAATCAAAACTGAATAATGAAAACTAAAAACGCAAAGTGCTAATACTGAAGTAAAACTGTTTAGATCCCAAAGATCTTTATTCCAACTCCTGCCCACACACATCTTGATAGCATTGCCCTCCAGCCTCCGCTACTGATCCACTTTTCCCTTACCTTTATCTGCAGTATAAGAAAAGTAGTATCTATAAGCTAAAAAGCTTAGTAAGAAACCATCTACCTCACAAAAACATGCAACGATGCAAACATGATTTTAAATCATGCTGTTTAAAACATATGCTGGATATACTGAATAAACTAAGCATGACATGGCATATAAGCATACAATCATGGCATATCTAAAGCTGAACATAAAGTCATCATGCATATTCACAGGGAAAAACTAAGCTGATACTAAGAACTGAGCTACGCTAATACTGATCTACTGCTAGAACTGTACTGAATTCACGAACTAATTTCTGAAGTGTTGAAAACCATATACATATAGTAAGTGAAAATACTAAACATGCTGCTGAGGGCCCGGCAACTGTACGTGCTATGCGCGCATCTCTAACTAGACCCGGGGTTGCAAGTCCCGAATTTAGTAGAGCTACTAGGTTATCTAAACCTAGGGACCAACTATGGGAGCCCAGCCCAATGGATATCTAATCCAGTACAGTGCCAACTGAAAAGTAAAATACTGAGTATAGCTAAACTGTTCTAAATTGCTGTTTCTAGGTTATCTGAACCTAGAGCTAGGTAGTCTGAACCTAGAGGTGACTGTGGGAGCCCACCCATTGGACCGTAGTCCCATATAAGCTAGAATAAACTGATTTACTAATTTAGATGCTTCTAATGCATTCAATTGTGCTAATAAAAATGCCTAAGTTGCATTCTTTTCTAAGCTGGTTCTTTAATCGAACACCTAGTGCGCTTTAACTCCTCTCTCTATTAGGGAGACTACCTTTAGGCACCCAACAGCATCTAAACCTCCAACTGAAGGAGAAAAGATGTGTCCGACCCATCTAAAGGTACTCACTAAATCTCTAAACCTGCGAGGATGGTTAAATACACCCTATGTGTCGAAAACATACGCATATAACTAAACTAATGCACAGGAAATCACACGGTAGCTATTATACTGCAGGTGAGGGGTTTCTTACCTCCTGTTCGTAATTTCTTACGATTCTATTCGCTAGAATTCCGGTGGAGATGATCTTCTCGACGATCCGCTCACGTCTTCGCGTTCTTCTCGCGGAGAAGAACCTTTTCCGTGTTGGAGTCGTCGTCGGAAGATGATCCGAGAGTCCTTGGGGCTTGGGCGCCGAGAGAGGAGGAGGAAGAGGTGTGGGCGGCGGTGAGGTTTTGGAGAAAGAAAGTGGCGTGAGGTTTTGTGAGGAGAGGGCTGCCGAACCAAATTAAACCACCCCAACTTAAGTTCTTAATTTATATTAAGTGGATTATTGAACCCAACTCTAATATAAATATAATTGGTTCCTCTTTCTTTCAGCACGGCCCTGCTGGGTTCACCGGTTACTAAGGCTAACTAAAGGTTTAACGGACCCGAGAGGTCCCGGGTTCGATTCCCGCTTAAACCATTTTGCTTATCTAATTACTTTTGCTACTTCCGCTACTCGGAAAATTCCGGAAAAATATCTAAAAATTCCAGAAAAATCATAGAATAATTCTAATGCAAGTTTGAGAATTTTCGGGCGTTACAGCAGGGGAAGTCCAGACAGGTCGACGGGCTGACCGGATGTCTGGCACGAAGTCCAGTTAGGTCGACGGGCTGACCGGATAGCTGGCGAGAAGTCCAAGCGGGTCGACGGGCTGACCGGACGCTTGGCGAGAAGTCCAGCTAGGTCGACGGGCTGACTAGATAGCTGACGAGAAGTCCAGACGGGTCTACGGGCTGACCGGACGTCTGGCAGGTAAGTGAGGTAAGTCACTGGAGGGGAGTGACTGCGAGGATGCGTTCCCGGGAAGGGAACATTAGGCATCGATCCGGCTTAGATCCATTTCGGATATCTAAGTCGAGATCGTGACTAGATTCCGGTCTCGGAAAGACGGAATCTAAGTAATATTTTTCCTGTTAATTCTATTTCATAAATTGTGCTAACAATCTGTGTTGCAGAATACATATGTACCTCGGACTAACTTTGTTTTGCAGGAAAGGAAGTTTCTGGAAACAGGAGGTCCGGGCGCCTGGAAGGAATCTGAGCGCCCAGAGGTCCAGGCGCCTGGAAGGGATCCGGGCGCCCGGAGGGGATCCGGGCGCCCGGAGGTGAACTTTATCCAGGCCGAGTCGTCGCCACGTGGAGTTCGCTGATTAGACCTGCCACGTCTCACCAGGGCGCCCGGAAGGGATCCAGGCGCCCGGAGCAGCATATAAAAGAAGCCCCAGGGATGGAGCTTCTTCAACAATCAATCTGAGAACTCTTCTACTGCTGGTCTTGCTGCTCTACGTGCCTGCGACACCAACAAAGCTCCGACAAAGTGCTCCTTCGATTTTTAGTTAATTTCTTTGTCGATATTACTTTGTTTCACTTGCATTTCCTGTATTCATTTTGTAATTATATTTGAATTGCTAGTGATTGCCCAACGAAAGTGGTCAAGGACCACAGGCCTTCGAGTAGAAGTCGTCACAGGCTCCGAACGAAGAAAAAACAACTGTGTTTATTTACTTTTCCGCTGCGTAGTTTTACTCGACTTTTCAAATCGATATTCACCCCCCCTCTATCGAACGATCACGGTCCTACATAGTGTACTAGTGTAATTATATAGTCAAGACAAACTAATACCAAATTACACTACAACCGTTCCAATGGTTTGTCCCTATCCATCTTGGTTGTGAGCTACTATTTATAATTTATAAGGAACTAATAACATGATCTTCTGTGTGGCACCATACACCATGTTATCTATAATATAAATTAAATGGACAACTGCATTGACATATATATAAATATAAAATGCAGACATTTGACCAAAGTGATTCTCATTTCAAAATATCTCAAAAATAGATGTTCATACAAAAGCTAGGCTTATAGTATACATCCCAACACCAACGACTGAGTGACGCGACTTTGACGACCAAAAGCACGACCTTCTAAGATCCTCAAAAGTTGTCAATATATGTGTAATTGTTGCACTTAATTTATATAGCAATTGTATTTCAAGTTGTAATTCTCTGAATCCATAGTGATTGCCCAACGAAAGCGATCGACGATCGCGGGCCTTGGAGTAGAAGTCATCACAGGCTCCAAATCAAGTAAAAGAAAAGTTTTAGTGATTGTTTTGCTTCTGCTCTATTTTTATCTTTCGCTACGATACTTTATGTTTTCCGAAAAGCGTGAAAAAGCCACGAGTGTTATTCGCACCCCATCTAACGCATCTCGATCCTACAATTGATATCAGAGTGGGGTTGCTCTACATCGGTACAACTACCATTCGAGCATTTTTTTTTTTGCTTTTTAGTTTATTTTTTGGTAAAAATAAATTCTTACGTCTTTCATTTTTTTCCCCTCCAATTTTTTTTTAAAAATCTATTCTCAGATTTTCACCATTAGTTAGAATTGGTGAAATATCACATTTAACAAAAATTGTCACAATATTTTTTAAATATTATTTTATTATTTTTTCTCAAAATTCGTGAAATGTCCTTATTGTTGGGACCGAAAAGTAGCTAGAGGGGGGGGGGGAATAACTCGTCGCATGCTCGGTGCTTGACGTTGCTTGTTTCTTTGAAGATGTGCAGCGGAAATATAAGAAATAAAAACATACAACGCTAACACTTGGGATTTTACTTGGTATTCACCTCACAAGAGGTGACTAGTCCAAGGATCCACGCACACGCACACACCTCCACTAATAAACACTACTTTTCGGTAACTACCGAAGGCGGAGAAGCCCTACAAATTCACACTACAAGAAGAAAGGGAAAGGATACACAAATACAAGCAAAAGCTTACAATGAGTATAGAAACCCTAATCCTAGCTTTCTTCTTCAGCTGTAGATCCGCCTCTTGACTTGGAAAACCTCCAAGAACCTTCAAGAACTGGCGATCTGATCTTTGTGGAGAAGCTGTGGAAGCGCTGAAGTGATCTGAGATGAATCGGTGAAGTTCTTCCGAAGGAAACGAACGCCTGCGGCTTAAATCGATGCCAACGGTCGGATCCCGATCGATTGGATTGCTCCCAATCGATCGGTGAGGCTTTGGATCGATCCATGAATCGATCCAGAGTGCCTCTGTGCTCTAGGAATTTGCCTGGATCGATCGGCTGATCGATCCAGGTCTTACCGCGACAAGACGCACCTTCCCAATCGATCCAGATCGATCCAGAGGCGTTCTGTGCGCTCGCGACTTCCTCCCAATCGATCCACTGATCGATTGGGACGAAGGCTTCTCGCGGGGACACCCTAATCAATCGACCGATCAATTGGGCTCCAGCCAATCGATCGGTTGATCGATCCAGCTGCTGGTTTTTGTCCAAAACCAAGTCCCAAAGCCCCCAAACCAATATCCGGTCAATCCATGACCTGTTGGTTCATCATGCCTAGCATCCGGTCATCCTTGACCTGCTAGAACTCCCTCACCAAGTGTCCGGTCAATCCCTTTGACCCACTTAGACTTTTCCTCATCATGCCAAGTATCCGATCAATCCCTTTGACCTACTTGGACTTTTCCTCATCATGCCAAGTATCCGGTCAAACCCTTTGACCTACTAGGACTTTCACCAGATATCTGGTTAACCTTGACCCATCTGGATTTTCCCCGTGTCTGGCTTCACTCACCAGGACTTCCAACTGCATAACTTCACTCACTAGGACTTTCACCTAGCTTCACTCACTAGGATTTTCTTCTGCTTGGCTTCACTCACCAGGACTTTCACCTAGCTTCACTCACTAGGACTTTCACCTGGCTTCACTCACCAAGATTTTCCTTCTGCCTAGCTTCACTCATCAGGACTTTCCTTCTGCCTGGCTTCACTCACCAGGACTTTCATTCTGCCTAGCTTCACTTACTAGGACTTCTCTTCTGCCTGGCTTCACTCACCAGGTCTTCCACCTAGCTTCACTCACTAGGATTTTCTTACTGCCTAACATCCCAGTTAGGACTTCCCAGTCAAGTATCCGGTCAACCTTAACCTACTTGACTCTTCTTCAGCCAACCTGATCAGATCCTGATCAGAGGGAAATTGCACCAAACAATCTCCCCAAATGCACAACTGCATTGTCAAACATCGAAACTCAAACCAAGACTCAAGCTTGGTCAACTAGGTCAGCCTTGACCTGAGGGATATTGCACCAACACTTATTTTCTCTTCTCCAGTACTGCTAATCCAAAACTAAGTCTTGGAACAAGTTTTATCTTTTTTTTGTCTTTGTAAGAGACTTTTCCTAAATGGCTCACCAAGAAGGGTATAACACTGCGCGCCCTCCCCTCTTCTCTGGCGAAGACTTCGGCTATTAGAAGAGTCGAATGAAGGACCACCTCAAGACGCAAGTCAAGATGCGGATAATCATCCAAATCGGCTTCGTGCTCTCTCTCGACTGCACTGGAAAACCAGTGTCATGCTAGAATTGGGACACAAAACTGATGAAGAAGATCGAGGCCGACACCAAAGTAACATGCACTCTCCAATGTGGATTAATAAAAGAGAAGCTAAAAATCGAGTAGGCCCTTTCTTAAGAGCCAAAGACTTGTGGGAGAAACTAATCGAGCTGCACGAAGGGACCTCTGATACTAAGGTAAGTAAAAAAGATCTAATTTTAAATCAACTTTATAATATAAAATAGGAAGGTGAATAACTTCATGCACAGATTCAAGACCTCCTCAACGATCTCCACGCAATTGGGCAAAAGGTGGAAAATCGCGACGTCATCAGGTATGCACTCAAGACATTTCCGAGGAACACGTTGTGGGCATCCATGGTAGATGCTTACAAAGTTTCTAAGGAGCTTTCCTTAATTAAGTTAGATGAATTGTTTTCTGAATTTGAATTACATGAACAGACTAATACACCTTTGGTCAAGAAAAGTATTGCTCTTGTTGCAGGTACAAATAGAACAAAGGAACCAAAAGTTAAGCGCCGAACTGAACCTGAACCTAAAGATGAGTCAGACTCAAAGGACGATGACGAGATCACCGCCGAACTCGTCAACCTTGTACGAAAATTGTACAAGGAAAAGAAGGGCTTCACAAAATAGGAAATTAAAAAGGTGATTCAGTCAAAGACGACGCAACCAAGCCCAAGCTCTAAAACGAAGTTTGAAGTCACCTGCTATGGCTGCAACAAGAAGGGGCACATCAAGGCTAATTGTCCAAATCAAAAGGAAGTAAAGAAGCAACAAAAAAAAAAAGGTGCTACAAGCAACATAGGATGAATCATCATTAGAAGACTCTGTTGAAGATGTCGAACAAAAAAGTTTTCTCACACTTCCGACCCGAGAGCAAGTTGCTGAATCAGTGTCCGAGACAGAATCGGATGTTGAGTCCGAGCGAAGCCACAGATCTGTATCCATTTCAGAAGGTTCCCAAACCAATATAAGTATCTCTTTAATTAGATCGCATAACTTGATTTCTTACCTGTCAAGAAAGTTAGTCAAGTCAAACATCCGGGTCAAGTCCCTCCAAGAGGAGGTGAAAGCCCTCAAGGAAGTGACTATCCCAAGCTCCTTGATAGAATCAGTTCATAGTGAAACTTCAACTCAAGTCCAAAAACTCGAGGAAGAAAATTTCAATCTGAAAAGTCAAGTCAAGGAACTAAAGGATACATTGGAACGGTTCACTTTAGGTTATAAGAATCTTGATCTGATTCTTGGAAAACAAAGAGTCGTATTCAATCGATCCGGACTTGGATACAAGGCTAAGTATAAATTTAAATCCTATTTATCACTTGTGAATCAAACAAATAAGAGAATAGTCCAAGCATGGATCCCCAAGTCTAACTTAATTAATCAAGTTGGACTTAGTCAATATTGGATCCCCAAGAATCAAATCCATTATCTTGATAGATCCTATCGAGGATATGATCCAGGGGGAGCCAATAGATATTGGTTGGTCCTAGGAAGATCGTACTGGTTCCACTGTACAAAAATTTTGTACACATGTCGAACCTTTCCTAAACAACCTATTGTGTTCTTTAGAAGTTAAATTAGGAATCGCAGACGGAACTTAACATCATTGATTCCAAATTTAACTTATCTGTTCTTGATGGTTTAGATTTGGATCGCAAGCGGAACTTAACACTATTGATCCAAATCCACCTATGTTATTAATTCCATTAAATATTAATTTTCAAAATTGACTTCCAGGACTGCATGGCAAGGCACATGGCCTTCTTGGATATGGGAGCAACCACCACCGCCTAAACAAAGCCTTTTAAGGAAAGCTAATATTTAATTTCCTTAAATAACTCTAGGTTAACCAAAAAGAACAATCGAATCACAAATTCGATAAAGTAAAAAAAAACACAAACTCGAAAACAAATTTGAAAACTAGTATGATGCAGAAATTAATTTCTAATTATACCTTCCTTTGTATGCAATGACCTCTTGATCTTCTACCGTATTCCTCTTTTTATCCCGGACGTTGTGTGGGCAACGATCTACCGAGATGAGAACCACCCAAGCCCTTCTTCTCCAAGCAAGTTTCGGCCACCACATAAACTCCAAGAGATGTGAGATTCGGCCACCACCACCAAGCTCTAAAGGATGCTAGAAATGAATCCTCCTTTCTTTCCTTCTTCTCCTAGCTAGAACCGGCCACCATGGACTTCTCTTATGTTGAATACATTAGCCACAAAGGAGTAAGAAAAGAGAAGGAGAAGAGGCCCTAGGGTCGGCCACACCAAGGAAGAAAAAGAGAGGAAGAAATAGAATAGAGTTGTTAGCCATGAAGGCACCTCTACCCCCTCTTTTATAATCCTTGGTCTTGGCAAATAAGGAAATTTAAATAAAAATTTCCTTAATTCCTTTGCCATGAAAAAGGAAAATTATTTTAATTAAAAACAATTTCCTTTTCTAAATAATAATGGTCGGCCACCTTTTCTCCCAATCAAGGAAATTTTAATTCACACAAGAATTAAAACTTCCTAATTTGCTTCCGAAAATTTATAAAAAAATTCTCCAATAAATTTTCCCTTCATGGTGGTTTATAAAAAAGAATTTTTATAAATTAAAATCTTTCTTTTAAACATGTGGATAAAAAGAAAGTTATCTCTAAAAATTAAAATCTCTTTTAATCTACAAATAAGGAAAGATATCAAATCTTTTCTTAATCTTTTGTAGAAGCTTTATAAAAGAAATATTTAATTTTTAAACTCTCTTTTAAATCATGAACATGGTTAAAAAAGGAAAGTTTTCTTAAAATTAAAATCCACCTTTTAATCTATAAATAAGGAAAGATTTCAAATCTTTTCTTAATCCTTTGTAGAAAGCTATAAAAGGAAAGATTTAAATTTTAAACTCTTTTAAAACCATGGAATCCACATAAGAAAGAAAAATTATAAATAGAATCCTTTTTAATATGATGTGGCCGGCCACATCATGCTTGGACTCCAAGCATTGGTCGGCCACCAACTTGGCTCAACCTTTGGGTCTTGGCCGGCCCTAGCTTGGGTTCTAAGCTAGCTTGGTCGGCCACCAAAAAGTGGGTAAGAAGGTGGGGATGTGGTGGGTATAAATCTCTATATACAAGAGGCTACGATAGGGACCGAGAGGAAGAATTGGTTTTGGTCTCCCGATGAAATTAAGCTTCCCGTGTTCGCCCTGAACACACAACTTAATTTCATCAATAATAATTCATTCCACTAAAGAATTATTATTGAACTACCGCACCAATCCCAAATCACGTTTTGGGCCCCTTCTTATTATGAGTGTGTTAGTCTCCCTGTGTTTAAGATGTCGAATGTCCACTAATTAAATGAGTTACTGACAACTCACTTAATTAATATCTTAGTCTGAGAGTAGTACCACTTAACCTTATCGTCATGTCGGACTAAGTCCACCTGCAGGGTTTAACATGACAATCCTTATGAGCTCCTCTTGAGGCATTCTCAACCTAGATAACTAGGATACAGTTTCCTCTATAATCAACAACACACACTATAAGTATTATCATTTCCTAACTTATCAGGCCTATTGATTTATCGAGCTAAATCTCACCCTTTGATAAGTCAAAGAAATAAATACTAAATATATTGGCTTGTTATTATATTAGGATTAAGAGCACACACTTCCATAATAACTAAGGTATAGTTCTTTTATCAAGTAAGTATAAAAATAACTTACCTTAAATGATCCTACTCAATACACTTAGAGTGTACTAGTGTATTTTATTAGTCAAGATAAACTAATACCTAATTACACTACGACTATTTCAATGGTTTGTTCCTTTCCATCTTAGTCGTAAGCAACTGTTTATAATTCATAAAGAACCGGCAACATGATCTTCTATATATGACACCACACATCATGTTATCTACTATATAAATTAATTGAACAATTACATTTAACAAATAAATGTAAATATTGACCAATGTGATTCTTTTATTTCTAAATAAATGTTTATACAAAAGTTAGGCTTTTAGTATACACTCTAACAATAAATACACCATATTCATTAGATAAACTTGCTTGATGTATGTTTTTTCTGCTTTCTATTATTCATACTTAGATTAGGATAAATAGGGACTTTGGCTTGATTTACACTTAAGTAGTTAGACCTAGGATTTTCAGAAAGAAAATTAAATATTTAAGTTATTTAAAAGACTTTGTCAAGAAGTGATTGATGATCTAATATCCAAGAAAGCCTAGTGCCTCGTCACAACATGAAAGCTAATTATTGAAATGAATATTTAATTAACTAACTGTTAAACCGTAGTTTAACTCAAATGTGAATAAATCCATAGATTTTAATTTAAAACAAAGATAAAATTAACCATCTTACAAAACAGATAAGGTTCCTTGATTGATAATCTAGAAAAAAAGTGAGATGGATCTAGGTTTAAATTAGTTGATAACTTAATTAAACTTAATTAAAACTTAATTAATCTTATATAATTAAACTAACTAACTTAATTAAGCTAAATTAAAATTCAACTAAATTAAAATTTAATCTTACTTAATTAAACTACCTTAATTAAACTTAATTAAAACTTACTTAATCTTACGTAATTAAACTAACTTACTTAATTAAACTTAATCAAAAACTAACTTAATTTGCCTATGACTCAGCAAATGAGCTTTAGGAGAAGTTCCTTGAGCTATACGAAGGGACGTCCGAAGCCAAGCTCGTAAGATGGGATATGCTAAGGAACCAGTTAAGTAACATCAAATTGGAAGCAGAAGAAGTCGTTGCATATCTTCACTCGAGAATGAAGGAACTCATTACCGGACTAACGAATCTCATAGAAAAGGTAAGCAATCAAGATTTGCTAAGGTACGTGCTTAATACATTTCCTAGATCTACTGAGTGGGTATCATTAGTAGATGCTGTAGGATTGAAAAGAATTTAAATATCTCCATAATGATATGATATTGTCCACTTTGGGCCTAAGCCCTCGTGGTTTTGTTCTTGGGCTCTCCCTAAAAGGCCTCATGCCAATGGAGATATCTTTTCTCTTATAAAATCATGATATTTCCCATGTATTTTCAATATGAGACTATGTTTACAACCTTGCAACACTAACAATCCCCCCTCAAACAAAGGACCATAGACTTCCCATGTCCGATCCTCGACCCACCAGGTCTTCCTGCCCCTCGATCCACCTGACCTACTAGGACTTCCTTGCCTAGTAGCAACTAGGACTTCCTGCCTGGTGTCTGGTCCTCTTGGTGTCTGGTCCTCTTGATCCGAACATAGGAGCCCCTACTTTCTTTGTTCGAGCTCAATATTATACCCACATGGCTCAATCATACCATAGCTCTTGTGCATAGTCAGCGGTTAAACCTTCTGGCAGTCTGAGCTCTTATATTAATTGTAGGATCGAAAAGAATTTAAATATCTCTACAATGGTAAGATATTATCCACTTTGGGCCTAAGCACTCATGGTTTTATTCTTGGACTCTCTTCAAAAGGCTTCATGCCAATGGAGATATCTTTTCTCTTATAAACCCATGATATTTCCCATGTGTTTTCAATATAGGATTGCGTTTGCAACCTTGCAACCCCAGCAGATGCTTACTATTTTTCTAAAGATTTAGAAGCTGTCACATTAGAAAAAATGTTTTCAACATTTGAAGTCCATGAAACAAGATATGTAGATATGAAGAATGAGTCGAAGCACAACATTGCCTTTAAGGCGAGGATGGACAAACAAGATTCAGAATCCTCTCTCGATAATGAAGAAACGGTAATGATGGTAAGACAATTTTTAAAAAAATTTAAATCTAGAAAAACTAACCTTCTGCAGGGTAGAAAGAACAGAATAATCAGATGCTACCACTGTAATGAAGAAAGACACGTTAAAGATAACTGCTCTAAGTTAAAGATCAAGGACAAGAATAAAGGAAAGAACAAGAAGCCTGTCCAATATAACAAGTACAAGACGCTAAAGACGACGTGGGATGAAACATTGTCCGAATAAGAAGTTGAAGTTGTTGCTGGACTTATGTTAATGGCAAGTTATCAAGACAATAAAAATGAAGCAAGTTCATCCGAAATGAGCAGCGAGATCATCGATGAAGGGGGAGCGACATCAGAAGAGAGCAACAATTCAAGGGGAGCTATGGATAACGAGATCGACAAGGTAAGTTAGGTATGATCTCTTCCTCCCGATAAGTTATTTAAATTTGTTAAATTATTATCTAAAGACTGTTACAAACTTAAAAAAATAAAATAAATAATTAAAGTTAATTCTAGCCAAATCTTGCTTATTAAAAGATTTTGAAAAATTAAAATTGGAAAATGGTGAATTGAAAATACAAGTAGAAGACTTGAAAAATCGTGCATGCTTAAATGTTAAAAATCAAAATATTAGGAAATATAATAATTTGAACTGGTATTTTAATTACCACAAGGGACAAATTAAGAAATTTTCTCAGAAATATATTCCTAAGAGATGTTTAATTAACCCAGTTGGCTATAACCTATATTGAGTTCCAAAGTCTTGTCTAAATTGAACTTTAATTATACTTAGGGCTTTCAATAAGAAAATTAAATGTTTGAATTTCGTTAATAGACTTTGTCTGAAAAGTGGTTGTTGCTCCAATAACCAAGAAGGCATAGTGTCTCGCCACAGTCTGGAAGCCAATTAATGAAATAAAATATTTAATTAAATAACTGATAAAGTATTTAATTGTAATTAAATAATACTTTAAATAGTTACTCAAACATTTTTTTGGTATTTTTAACTTAGAAATTAAAAAAAAAAAGAGACTTAAAGTTTTATTTTGGAAGTATCAGAAGTATCAACTTTACTTTACCAAAATTATTTCTACAAAATTAATTTTTATAAATTTGTTTAACTTAGGAAATTATTGATGTTATAATTTTTTTTTTTGTGAAACTCCGCCCATGATGACCGATCATGGCCGATCCCAAGCCCGGATAAAGGAGGAGGGTTGTGTTAAGTTGCCAGCCAGCGCCAAACTATGACAAATATTCAATGAATGAATCCATTAAACTATTGTACAAATGCTAGGTTGCTCCCCGGAAGGAACGCATTGCAGGGTCTGACTATAACGTCTCGGCAAGGATCACTACATCTCCAGAACTTGGGTGTAGTGATAAATATGCAAGAGTTTGCGTTACAGGGTCTGACTGTAACATCTCAGCAAGGAACGCTACATCTCCATGAGAACTTGGGTGTAGTATTAAATAGGCAAAAGTTCTCACACCATAGGTTAGATAAGAACAAATATGATAGAAAAACTAATAATCTAAGATTTGAAACATGGAATATAGGATCTCTCACTGGTAAATCAATGGAGGTAGTAGATATGATGATTAGGAGAAAAATTAGTATTTTGTGTGTACAAGAGACAAAATGAATAGGCGAGAAGGCAAAGATGATAGAGAACTCGGGTTTTAAGTTATGGTACACTGAAAAGAGTAAAGCAAGAAATGAAGTGGGTATCATTGTAGATAGTTTGTTAAAGGATGAAGTTGTAGGAGTAGTTAGAAAAGAGGATAGAATTATAGCCCTTAAGATAATAGTGGCGAAAAAAACTATGAACATAATTAGCGTATATGCACCACAAGTAGGATTAGATGAAGCTACCAAATCAAGGTTTTGGGAGGACTTAGATGAAATACTACAAAATATTCACCAAATGAAGTGATTTTAATAGGAGGTGATCTAAATGGGCATGTCGGAGTGAAAAATGAGGAATATGAGAGAGTACATGGGAGTTATGGGTTTGGAACGAGGAATGGGGAAGGAAAAACTATATTAGATTTTGCGATAGCATATAACCTTATATTAGCTAATACGTTTTTTAAGAAAAGAGAAGAACACTTAGTCATATTCAAAAGTGAGAATAATAAATCACAAATTGACTTTCTTATGATTAGGAAGAAGGATAGAAAGATTTGTAAAGATTGCAAAGTCATCCCTGGAGAAAGCTTAACTATCCAACATAGGGTAGTAGTGTTGGATATACGCCTCAAACATAGTATCAATGGAAAGAAAATATATACAATTCCTAGAATTAAGTGGTGGAAGTTAAAGGATGGGAAACAAAATATATTTAAGGAGAAGGTAGAAGTACAAGCATTAGGTGAAATATACGATGACTCTAATACAACATGGGATAAGATGGTATCAAAGTTGAAAATAGTAGCTAAGAGTGTACTCGGTGAGTCAAAGGGACATGCACCACTAAGTAAAGTATCTTTGTGGTGGAATGAAAAAGTACAAGAGAAAGTGAAAGAAAAACGAATAGCTTATAAGGAATTATATATTTATAAGAACGAGGAAAACTTAAAAAAATATACAATAGCCAAGAAAGAAGCTAAGAGAGTAGTGAGTGAAGCAAAAAATGAAACTTTTGAACGCTTATATCAAAAATTAGATACAAAAGAAGGGGAAAGAGACATTTATAGAATAACTAAAGTGAGAAAAAGGAAAACAAGAGATCTTAGTCAAATAAAATGTATTAAAGATGAATGTAATAGGGTATTAGTAAATGATGGAGAAATAAAAGAGCGGTGGAAGATGTATTTTTATCAACTTTTTAATGAAGGTTTAGGTGACCAACTTAACTTAGGTAATTTAATTAGGTCAAATGAGTATAGAAATTTTAATTTTTATCGTAGAATTCAAACTTCAGAAGTAAAACAAACTTTAAATGAGATACACAATGAAAAAGCCGTTGGACCAGATGATATTCCGATAGAGGTATGGAAGTGCTTAGAGAAATAAGGTATTGAATGACTTACAAAATTATTTAACATGATATTGAAAACAAAAAGAATGTCTGATCAATAGAGGATAAATACTCTAGTTCCCTTATATAAGAACAAGGGAGACAAACAAAATTGTGCAAACTATAAGGGTATTAAACTAATGAGTCATAATATGAAACTTTGGAAAAAAAAGTAATAGAAAAAAAGATTAAGGAGACCACAGTGACAGAAAATCAATTTGGGTTCATGCTTGGAAGGTCGACAATAGAAGCTATATATCTCCTTAGACAATTAATTGAAAAATATCGGGAGCAAAAACAAGATCTACACATGGTATTCATTGACTTAGAAAAGCTTATGATAGAGTCCCAAGAGAAATTATATGGAGAATTTTAGAAAAGAGAGGTGTTAGCGTAACATATATTGAACTAATTAAGGGTATGTATGAGGATGTAACGACCAGAGTAAAGACTTCAGGCGGAGTAACTGAAGTATTTCCAATAAAGATAGGGTTATATTAAGGATCAGCCCTATGTCCCTATCTTTTTACACTAATTATGGATGAACTCACTGCGCACATTCAAGACACAGTACCGTGGTGCATGTTGTTTGCAGATGATATATTTTGGTAGATGAGACACGTGAAGGAGTAAATGCTAAGCTAGAATCTTGGAGGGAAACACTAGAAGGGAAAGGTTTTAAGCTTAGTAGATTAAAGATAGAATATATGGAATTTAAGTTTAGCAATATTAGAAGTAATGAAATAATTGTTAAGATAGGAGAGAACGAGTTGTCCGGAACCGGAAGATTTAAATATTTAGGATCATTTTTACAAAATGATGGAGGGATTGAGAGAGATGTCTTACATAGAATACAAGCAGGATGGGTGAAATGGAGGGGAGCGTCGGGTGTTTTATGTGACCGTAAAGTCTCTCTTAAACTTAAAGGTAAGTTCTATAAAATCGCAGTTAGACCTGCTATGTTATATGGAGCTGAATGTTGGGCTATGACTCGAGCACATGCATAAGATGAGAGTTGCAGAGATGAGGATGTTAAGGTGAATGTGTGACCATACGAAGATGGACAAAATAAGGAATGGGAGCATTAGAGAGAAAGTCGGAGTTGCATCTATTGAGGATAAACTCTGAGAGACACGTTTAAGATGGTACGTACATGTACTTAGACGACCAATAAATGCTTCAGTTAGGCGATGTGAAACTATGATAAACATGCATATCAAACGAGGAAGAGGACGACAAAAAAAGACTTGGTTAGCAACAATAAAATAAGATAAAATTTATTTAAATATAGATGATGATATAATAGGAGATAGGGCTCAATGGCGTAAAAGGATTCACACAGCCGACCCCACCTAGTGGGAAAAATCTTGGTTGTTGTTGTTGTTATAATTTTTTTGGTGATATTAAAAATATTTTTTTTACTTAGAAAAGTTTTTCTAAAATTATTGTAATTTTTTAAGTGCTATCAAAAATATTTTCAAATTTTTCAAAAACTTGATAAGTTTTTCAAAATGTTGAAAATTATTATTTTTTAACTAAAAACTTTTCTATTTTTTGAAAAATTTATCCTTAGATTTCTTTTCGTACCTCATTTTTTGTGTGATCAAAGGAGGAGAAGGGAAGATTAAGTCTAGGGGGAGGTAGTTTAACCTTTTTTAATTTTTTTCACTTTTACTGCAAAATTTATCTCTATTACTTTATGTTAGTTTACCCTAATTTAATTTGGATTGCTCACATCAAAAAGGGGGGCATTGTTGGTACCCTAAGGTTGTCTTGATGTGATCAAACAAGTTAGGTTATGTCCTGTTGTATTTAATCTTGTGTCTATGTGTGTAGGAACTTAGGAGCATAAGATATTGAGCAAAAGACGCAGCTAACCAGAAGGACGGAACAGGAGAGAGCCGACGGGCTCGGTGCATCTGAGAGACGAGGTGCTGCGGAAGAGTACGCGGGCGGACGAGAAGGAGGCGCACGGTGTTTCCGAGGGACGAGAAGCCAAGAGTGGAAGCTTGCTCGAGAAGGCCGAAAGTTGGGTTTGGTGAGCCCTATTCTGGATGGTCGAGATCACTCAAGCAAGAAGAACCGAAGCGGAAGATCCGGACCGAGGCGAGCGAAACCGGAGCGGAAGGCCTGGACTGGAAAAAGTCAACTTGGCTGACTTTCTTGGTCCGGGCGCCCAAATTCAAATTTTATCCAGATCGCGTTTAACCGCGATCCGTTGAGAAGGGGATAAAGTTTTATTCCCCTTCAGGCGCCTGGAACCCTTCTAGGCGCCCCGAGCAAGGCTATATAAGCAGTCTTGCTCCCAAACCTAAAAAAACAACGAGAAATACAAAGAAACAACACTTGTGCGCTATTAGTTTTTTATTTAGCTTCTTTTCTGTGCGTTCATTACTGTAAGACGCTTCTCAGCCCAGAGAAGATTTTTTAGTGCGCTTTTTCACCTTAGATTAACAACATCCCCGGTTGTAATCAAATAATTCGTTGTGCCTCTTTCTTTTTAGTTTATTTATTATTCTTTTATATAAGTAATTATTTTATTTAAGTTATAAGTCGAGGAAGGTATTTTTGCTTGATTTGTGCAGGGGTTATTCACCCCCCTATAGCTGCCCGCCGAGGGTCCTAACAGTATCTACTAGACATGTGTGCAAATATCTCTACAAGATGCACTGTGCATGATATGCAAATGCGCATGCATGTTCCATGGTCACCCCGCCACCTTTCTATACACCACGACCCCTGTATGACCGAGAGGCTTGGTTCCATAACAACTGTACTACCCTCCAGATACCACAATAGAGTGGTCGAGGCGGACAATTCGTTAAGTAGCTATCTAGCTACATAGCATCAGGGTCCCTGACTACTCACATCTCTAGCCCCCTGACTATTGTACCCTTCAGATACCACTACTCATGAGTGACCAAGGTTGATAAAGTATAACATTAAGTGGTCAAGTGAGCATGACAGGACTAGCTCCACTCCTAGCTACCACGCTCCCACAGTGGTCAAATGGTTAGCTAACATGACTGACAACTAGCTCATACCGAAAGGGAGTAATGGTCGAAGGCCCAACCCATACCACATTGGAGCACTGGTCATCAGCATGCATATGTATATATGACTGTCAACTAACTCATACCACAAAGGAGCAATGGTCATCAGCATGCAGTGCAATGATGAACATGATGTAGTAATCATGATATTGTCACAATTATCATCAAAGCAACCCCTCAATCATTATAAATATCTCCAGTACAATGATCCATCTAACACCTATATTTATAGGTATGAGTAGATCCAACTGATGTCTACTAAACCATAAACATAATAAGTAGCAACACCAGACACACACACAATATACACATATGCACCCTATAACATATGTATAATTAATATGATACCTCCAAATCACACCAGTCACATAAGATCATCAACATAGACATTATTTACATGATCCTCCAATAGTACACATCAGACACATGAACACACAATATAGATACAATCAACATGAAACCTCCAATAGATAACACCGAACATGTGTACATATACAATATATAAATGCACGGTCAACATGATAACTCCTA
The DNA here is from genome assembly GCF_018446385.1 of Zingiber officinale. Classification (NCBI taxonomy): domain Eukaryota; kingdom Viridiplantae; phylum Streptophyta; class Magnoliopsida; order Zingiberales; family Zingiberaceae; genus Zingiber; species Zingiber officinale. Next base: position 141,929,505 of record NC_055994.1, read on the forward strand.
CGGCACATACCAAACATGTGTGCACATAACACCATTTACATAATCAACATGTTAACTCAATCAATAAGTCCCCTCGGATAGGTCTAGTGGCTAGCGCATGAGGTGTTGTCATAATGAGGTCTGGGGTTCGAATCTTGACAAAGCCGAGGTAAATACTTCCCTTATGTGCTAGTCACTATTCCAAAGGCTAATAGCCGCCCGTGATTTATCTCCTCCGTATTGGCCTTGGGACGGGTTGGCGAGGGCGCTGGGGGCGAGCGTATTCGCCTTTTGCCATAATGTTAACTCAATCAATAAGACGTATCCTACCATACATACATTACATGTGAATACACAACATAGTATAGATATTCAAAGCTTATGACTGTATATGAAATAAATAGATCATCTCAAAGGTCAAGCATAAGTTTCAAGCAGGATAACAATACAGATAGATTTAAGATAAACCAACCTAATCCATCAATCAAAATAATCATGCACTAAGTTCAAAGAACTAAAGAGACCAAGGAAGTAATACCTGCCTTTATATGTTGATAGTGCCAAATAAATCCCACTTCGAGACACTCATCTTGAATCCAAGTTCTGCAATCACATAATGTATTTAGTTAATTACATATGAAGTAAATGGCTAAATAAACTCCCCACCTAATTAGAGTAACTCTAATCAAACATGATTATGGATTAATTCTCTAATTAACCTTAATCATATTATAACCTAATTAGATTAGGTCTATACATGATTCATCAATTAACCAATCATATTAATCCAGATAAGTTTAACTCAATTAATGAACCCTTATTATCCCTGATCCTGTCTGGAAGCTGAGAAGACGAACCTGCCGGCGTGATGTGTCTGGAAGGTTGACCGCATCCCCATGACCCGGTGGATGATCTGTCCGCTACGTTGACCGAGTCGTCTGGAGTCCTCCTCCGGTCAACTATACCTGTATCCATCGACCGGGTTGCCCCGGCCTCTGGTACCTCGGTGCTCGAGGCGAATTCCACAAATATATGAGTATCCAGATAATAATAGAAGAGTGCAACAAATGCAAGAAGAACGAGCAGGATGACGTACCCTGGCCCAGGGGGGCGCCCTCGGATGGATCGGTGAGCTGGTCAAGATGCGGGTCGAGTCGTCGTGACCCTGGCGAATAGATAGATGTCCACCAGCTGAGCAGCTAAATCCGATGGCTCGGAGTTGAATGTGATACGACTCCGCAAGACGGCGCGCGGTCTGACCGCATCATCGGCTCACAGGCCGGACTAGGGGCACGATGGCCGGAATACAATAATGGCCCGAAGACCGAATACTCTATCGGCTCGCAGGCCGAATATACAAATAGAATGATACCAGAGCACTTGGACGGCGGCTGCCCGGAGGTGTCGGCGGCGACCTCCGCAACCGCCGAAGGCAGCAGTAGCCACGAGAAGCGGCGACAGCCGCTGTAGGTGGCGGCGTGTGCCGGAAGAGGTGACGGCAACCACTAGAGGCGGCTGTGGTGGTCACTGGAAGCAAAGACGGCGGTGGCGACGGCTGGAGACGACGTCGACGGCTGGAGGTGCCATCGGCGACCGCTAGAGATGTCGACGGGCGCTAACCAGCAGCAATCCGCTCACGGCAGAGGCTCACTGGCGACTGGGCCCGCTGGTAACGGAGGCCCGCTGGAGACGGAGCCTGCCGGCGGCGGCGCTGCCTGAGGCTGCCACGATGCACACTCGAGGAGGCTACTGAGATGCTGATCGCCGACGTCGGCGGTTGCCAGAGGCGACTGAAAACACCAGCTAGTGCTGGAGGAGGCGGCACCGGCTGTTGGATACACCGCCGGAAAAGGAGGCAGCGCTGGACGCCGGAAGAGAAGGCGGTGCTGGACGCTATACGCGACGGCGATACTGTTTCGGAGACCGGAGGGCAAGGGGTAGAAGAGAGGAGCAGCCGACGACCAGCTCCGGCGCCGACGAGGGAGGAGGAAGAAGGTTGGCTGCCCCCTCTGTTTTTTCCTAGAGGCAGCGGAAAACGCCCCCCCACCTCTTTTCACGAACCGGCTCCTAAAACCCTCCCCCTTCCAAATGACGCCTCTGCCCCCTCTTTTCTCCCTAATCCCTTCTATGCCCTCACCTATCATCCGGATCACAAGCCTCCCCTTCAAGTCTAGTTGAAGGAGGCGTGAGTCCGACTGACTGGACAGTCTATTGCAAAGAGTTGAATCACTCTCGATGTCAAAGCCAAATTGCTAAACCAATAATATAATGTAGCTCGAGCGGTCGCTATAATGATGGTGTCGTAGGAGATGGTAACGATACAGAGCGGACCAAGTCTGTAATCGGTCCAATGCCGAGTGCGCAGCCACGAAGATACCGACCGGACGATCGAAGTGCTATCGATCGGCTGGATAGATGTTAGACGAACGCTGTCGTGCGAGCGACCGAAATGATGCCGATCGGATGGATAGATGCTAGACACGCTGTCGTGCGAGCGACCGAAATGATGCCGATCGGATGGATAGATGCGGGGCGGACGATACCGCGCGTGCGACCGGAATGATGTCGATCGGTCGGATAAATGCCGGGCAGACGATACCGCGCGTGCGACCGAAATAATGTCGATCGGAAGAATAGATACCTGGCCTCGACGACTGCTCGACCCCGAACGGGGGAGATAGATGATCATGAATCTGGTCCGTGACCAGCGAAGGCCGCTCAACCCCGAACGGGGGAGATAGAATATCTGATAACTAGTCCATGCAGCGGTCTTCAAGCCGGGGTTTTATAGTCGCCGGTTCGACTCTCGATATTTAACATCGGAGCTCGACGGTCTTCAAGCCGGGGTTTTTATAGTCGCCGGTTCGACTCTCGATATTTAACGTCGGAGCTCGACGGTCTTCAAGCCGAGATTTTTATAGTCACCGGTTCGACTCTCGATATTTAACGTCGGAGCTCGACGGTCTTCAAGCCGGGGTTTTTATAGTCGCCGGTTCGACTCTCGATATTTAACGTCGGAGCTCGACGGTCTTCAAGCCGGGGTTTTTATAGTCGCCGGTTCGACTCTAGAATTTACGTCGAGCTCGACGGTCTTCAAGCCGGGTTTTATAGTCGCGGTTCGACTCTCGATATTTAACGTCGGAGCTCGGCGGCCCCGGCTAATTCAAACCCTACCGATCGGCTCTGGGTCTTCGCCATCGAGCCCGTGACAGCCACGGGCTCGTATATAAACCTCGGCTCGGGGGCCTTGGCTTGAGCCCCTGGCTCGGATATAAACCTCCTACCGATCGGCTCGGGTTCGAGCCCCCGGCTCGGATATAAACCTCCGATCGCTCGGGGCCCTTGGCCGAGCCCCTGGCTCGATATAAACCTCCCGACGGCTCGGGTCTTTGGCCGAGCCCCTGCTCAGATATAAACCTCCCTACCGATCGACTCGGGGGCCGAGCCCCTGGCTCGAATATAAACCTCCTACCGATCGGGCCTTGCCGTGGCTCGGATATAAACCTCCCGGCCGAACGGCTCGGGGGCCTTCGGCTTCGAGCCCGTGGCTCGGATATAAACCTCCCGGCCGATCGGCTCGGGGGCCTTCGGCATCGAGCCCGTGGCTCGGATATAAACCTCCGGCCGAACGGCTCGGGGGCCTTCGGCATCGAGCCCGTGGCTCGGATATAAACCTCCCGGCCGAACGGCTCGGGGGCCTTCGGCTTCGAGCCCGTGGCTCGGATATAAACCTCCCGGCCGATCGGCTCGGGGGCCTTCGGCATCGAGCCCGTGGCTCGGATATAAACCTCCCGGCCGATCGGCTCGGGGGCCTTCGCCAGCCTGTGGCTCGGATATAAACCTCCTACCGATCGGCTCGGGGCCTTCGCCATCGAGCTTGTGGCTCGGATATAAACCTCCGGCCGATCGGCTCGGGGTTCGCCATCGAGCCCTGGCTCGGATATAAACCTCCTACCGACGCGGGGCCTTCGCCATCGAGCACGTGGCTCGGATATAAACCTCCTGGTCGATCCGGGGGCTTTCGCCATCGAGCCCGTGGCTCGGATATAAACCTCCCCGGGGTTTCGCCGAGCCCGTGGCTCGATATAAACCTCCTACCGAACGGCTCGGGGTTCGCCTCGAGTGGCTCGGATATAAACCTCCGGCGAACGGCTCGGGGGCCTTCGTGCCCTGGCTCGGATATAAACCTCCCTACCGATCGGCTCGGGGCCTTCGTGCGTCGAGCGCTTGGCTCGCCGATCGGCACGGGGTCGCCATCGAGCCCGTGGCTCGGATATAAACCTCCCGGCCGATCGCTCGGGGTTCGCCATCGAGCCCGTGGCTCGATATAAACCTCCTCCGATCGGCCGGGGTTCGTCATCGAGCACGTGGCTCGATATAAACCTACCGATCGGCCGGGGTTCGCCATCGAGCCCGTGGCTCGGATATAAACCTCCTACCGAACGGCTTTGGGGCCGAGCCCGTGGCTCGGATATAAACCTCCTACCGAACGGCTCGGGGCCTTCGCCTTCGAGTGGCTCGATATAAACCTCCTACCGAAGGGGCCGTTATCGAGCCCGTGGCTGATATAAACCTCCCTACCGATCGGCTCGGGGGTCTTCGCCATCGAGCCCGTGGCTCGGATATAAACCTCCTAGTCGGCTCGGGGTTCGCCATCGAGCCCGTGGCTCGGATATAAACCTCCTACCGAACGGCTCGGGGCTCGCCATCGAGCCCGTGGCTCGGATATAAACCTCCTACCGATCGGCCGGGGCCTTCGTCATCGAGCACGTGGCTCGGATATAAACCTCTCGGCCGGGGGCTTTGGGCCGAGCCCGTGGCTCGATATAATCCTCCCGGCCGAACGGCTCGGGGGTCTTCGTCTTCGAGCCTGTGGGTCGGATATAAACCTCCCGGCCGAACGGCTCGGGGGCCTTCGTCTTCGAGCCCATGGCTCGGATATAAACCTCCCGGCCGAACGGCTCGGGGGCCTTCGTCTTCGAGCCCATGGCTCGGATATAAACCTCCCGGCCGAACGGCTCGGGGGCCTTCGGCTCGAAGAACTACTACAAATCACATAACTAACCGAGAACAGATAACGGAAAGTGTGAGATCTCGGAAAATTTAAATAAATAGGGTTATTGCAGAAATAGCCTTATAAAATTTTTCCGGAATTTTTAGAAATTTTCTGGGAATTTTTCGGAGCTCGTACGACGGGTTTTGCGGGGATTAGTTTCGGGTACGGATAAAGCCGAGTTGAGATACCCGTTTAAATGAGGAAATGGTTATTTATATAATTCCTTTTTCCTTATTTCTTTTCCCCCAAAACCGCCGATCCCTACTTGCCTTCCCCGATCTCCCCTCTTCCTCTTCCTCTCTCTGATCTCCCTCGCAGACGAGCGGCGCCGACAGGAGCGAGGCTCTAGCTCCGGTGACCTTCCTCTACCGCCGTCGACACCCTAAGGTCAGATCCGATCGATGCTTCTCCTTTCCAGACTGTAATCGGCCGAGGAGTTGCGGTTCGGCGGATCTTGCGGTAGATGGCCGAAGATGCTGCGGCTAGGGCACGGTGAAGGGCCAAATCTCGCGTCTCATTCCACCGAAGCTTGGAGTGATGCCCTAGTTTGGATTTGTGCCACTCGATTTGCCGGCGTGGGTAAGCTAGCCCTAACGGAATCTTCCTGTTCTATGGTTTGTGCCCTAGATCGAGTCTTCTTTCCCGATTCTTGCTGATTGCCTCCCTAATTGTTGGCGATCCTAGGTCAGGTCTTGGATTCCCTTGTTGATTGTTGATTTGAGGATCGGAGGAATCTTTGGTACGTTGCTTCACAGATTCGATCGGGTTGTGCGACATCTTCTGGAGACTTGAGGTAAGACTTCATTTGGAAATTTGAGGGGGATCAAGGAGGATCTTGTAATCGGTTTTCCTTTAATCAGATCATGGACTTCTTCATGGTTGCCGATTGAAGTCTCAGATTGGAGGTAAGATTTGGTTCCGGAATTAGGTTATTGTTTAACTGGTGATGTTTATTCCTTGATCTGATCCGTGATCTCACCTTGAACCGAATAGTATACTGGAATCTAGCAGAGATATGCTTGCTCTGTGGTGATTCTATGGTTCAGCAAATTTCCTTGTTGCCAGCAGCAAGTTTGATCCGAACAGAGGAGTTGATTCCAGTAGGTTGTTCTGTTCTGTGGTGTGTTCCTGTTTCGGCAGCAACCCCATTCCAAAAGCTCGATCGAGGTAAGGTGTAGGGATTTTGATACATGCGGATTATGGTTGTATTACTTGATCGTGTGTAGAATTGAATTAGGTTATGTGTAGATTTAGATATGATTTGGATTACATGATTACTAGATGGTTAGTGATTAGGTTTAGATTTATTTGTTTATATTGATCTAATGGAATGATTAGGGTTAAGGTAATTAACCCTAGTCAATCATTGGATTTTTAATCTAATTGGTAATTAGAGATTAGGTAACTAATCCTAATTAACCATTAGATTTAATTATGTAGATTGAGGTTGTGATTAGGGCTTTGCCCTAATTTAGGTTTAGGGATTTTATTTAGCTATTCATTTGGATTTAGCTAAATAAAATATATATATATTGTTTGTTGACACAGGACTCTGATTCGAGACGGGCGTCTCGACCTTGGATCGCTTGGTTGTACCTTTTATTTGAGGCGGGTACCCTCTGACTTATCTTTTGATAATGTCTTATGATATGTGTAGCTTATATATACTTACTAGTGGTAGATAGTAGATTATTCTCTCTCTTGGGCTTAGCTAGTTGATACCTATCACATGCTTCATCTGCTAGTTGCTTTACTTCAGGATTGGATAGTTTATCTCTTGCCATGTGTATATATGTTCATAGAGATGCATATCTATAGTGCTCTACTCTACTGGATTAGTTGCTTTACATGTGTGATGCATGCTCTCGGATTCGTGTACTTAGGTTTTGTTACCTAGCCCAGGGTATGATTTATTTCTTTCTAGTGCATTTTATATTAAGGTGTATACTGTCTATATCCACATGTTTAGTGTCATGCACCATCTTACATTATTACATGCTGACGATGGTCAGCTCCATTATTGTTGAGTGTATCGCCAGTTACATGATCTGCACACACAATTACTCATGAGTTAGTGGTACATCAGGCAGGGTGTGTGCAGTCTGCTCTATCAGGGCTCCATTGGTCCACTCCTGGGTAGCGATGACTGCAATGTGTAGTGGGCAAGGATCCCTCCCCTATGATACAGGGAGATGAGAGCTTAGGCTCCCCCATTATGTTTGAGGTAGGAGGATAGGTGTACTCCGACAAGATCTTGTCCACTCGGTAACTCAGTAGCAGTGATGACAGAGTGCACAATTGTCATAGCCCTACCCACTCAGTCTCACCATCGCATGTGAGATGGCTGACTGGTGTCAGGGCTGACACATGTCATGTTTGCACCATATGCATAGATTGCATTTATTGTTTGTGACTGCTGTATTTTGGATGCTGCATTTGTTTTTTGGTTGCATATGTTTAACATGAATATAAGTGACATTTTGTATCTAGTCTGATGACCCTTATATTCAGATAGGAGGTCCTGGTGAGTACAGTTTTTTTTCAGCCTTTTCAGTTTGCATTTCCTACTTTTGTTCAGAAAACTATACCGCATGATGATTCTTGGTAGTTATATATTATTATGCATGTATATTGGATTCCTTTGAGTTCGTTGAACTCACCCATTTTATTCCCATTTCAGGTTGAAGCCGTCGGAGATTGATCTGTTAGCCCCGTTATCGCGAGGATTTTCTTTGGATTATATTTTGCTTTCTGTTTATATTGTATTGTGTTGTATTTTGGACTTGTTCGGGTTTGCTACCCTTGTTTTTGTATGGTTGTATTTCAGTTACTGGTGGTTTTGTTTTCTTAGTTGTATTTGGTATGTACATATCGTATAGCAGAGCTAAGGTTAGATATATTTTCGTATTCTTTTGGATTATATGATAATAGTGGTTGTTTTATTATAATTGCGTGGTGGTTTTATTGGTATATGATATATATTATAGTGTTGGTTCATGTGTGGCCCTGAGGGAGATCTTGTCGAAATTTCTTCGGACGAGGACTACAGGGCGTGAAAGAGCGACCTAGGTTATGAGGATAGCAGAATTCTCCCGCCGTCCATCTTCACGTTCGGATCAGCGTTCCCCGCAGGCGCCATTTCGATCTGTCGAAGCGAGAAGACGAACCGGGCGTGATGTCGGAAGGTTGATCGCATCCCCACGGTGGATGATCGTCCGCTACGCCGGCCGAGTCGGAGTCCTCCTCCGGTCAACTGTACCTGTATCCATCGACCGGGTTGCCCCGGCCTCTGGTACCTCGGTGCTCGAGGCGAATTCCACAAATATATGAGTATCCAGATAATAATATAAGAGTGCAACAAATGCAAGAAGAACGAGCAGGATGACGTACCCTGGCCCAGGGGGGCGCCCTCGGATGGATCGGTGAGCTGGTCAAGATGCGGGTCGAGTCGTCGTGACCCTGGCGAATAGATAGATGTCCACCAGCTGAGCAGCTGAATCCGATGGCTCGGAGTTGAATGTGATACGACTCCGCAAGACGGCGCGCGGTCTGACCGCATCATCGGCTCACAGGCCGGACTAGGGGCACGATGGCCGGAATACAATAATGGCCCGAAGACCGAATACTCTATCGGCTCGCAAGCCGAATATACAAATAGAATGATACCAGAGCACTTGGACGGCGGCTGCCGGGAAGGCATGGAGTATACACTCTAACAAGGACGATGTCCGGCGAGTGGTGGTCGGCGAAGGCGGTGATGTCGCTGGCGTACAGCGGGAAGGGGAGGCACCAGCGGCCTACCGGAGGTGCCAGCGGTCGCTGGAGGAGGCATCAGTGCTCGTTGGGGGCGACAGCGTGCGCTGATGGCGGATCCTGCCGGCTGTGGTGCATGGAGGCGGCTACAGCGCATGTAGGCGGCTACAACACATGGAGGAGGAGACCCCTCTCGCCTGTGCGAGGCTGGCAGCAGCCAAAAAAACGCCCTCCTTGCTGTTGGATACACCGCCGGAAAAGGAGGCAGCGCTGGACGCCGGAAGAGAAGGCGGTGCTGGACGCTATACGCGACGGCGATACTGTTTCGGAGACCGGAGGGCAAGGGGTAGAAGAGAGGAGCAGCCGACGACCAGCTCCGGTGCCGACGAGGGAGGAGGAAGAAGGTTGGCTGCCCCCTCTGTTTTTTCCTAGAGGCAGCGGAAAACGCCCCCCCACCACTTTTCACGAACCGGCTCCTAAAACCCTCCCCCTTCCAAATGACGCCTCTGCCCCCTCTTTTCTCCCTAATCCCTTCTATGCCCTCACCTATCATCCGGATCAATCCCACAACCCAATTTGTACCTTAATTCAAAACAATTAATCCATAATTAAATTATTCATCCTTTAGACTAATCAATATCAACTAACTATCCATAACAATAGTTAAAATAGATTCAATGATCCCAACAGCTACACTATACAATTTAAATTTACATTCATGAATGAACCAAACTACAACTTACCCAAATTCAAGTGAGTTGCTGATAGCTCACAATTGAAAGAATCCATGACTGAAAACGTGTAGCCCAATCTGTGCATCATCCTTAACAGGAATGGTCAGAACTATAAAGGGTTGGACAACCAATTAAGCTCAATGTTCCAATACAAAACATGAAATCAAATCTTGTTGATCCATTTTATTGCAAGACTCACACCAAATACTCTGTAGTGCACTCACGGCTGAAGAAGACTTGAAAACTTGGGGTATACAGAGGTTACAACTGGTTGACGCCTGTGGCAGTGATCCAATTCCGATAAAGAAAATAGTGCAGTGGTGGCATGTGCAAAGCCGCACAGCAACACTAAGGCATAGCCAGTGTCGTGCTCAGGCCCGAAAAGGATAGGGAGAGGACACAACGGATGATTTCCTAAGATCTCGTGAGGAAGAAATCAGCTGAGATCAAATGAATCTGCAGTGTCAGCAGCACGCGATCCGTGGTGAACTCTGGTGTGGTCAGCAACATCGGCCAAATCGGGCAGCACAGACATAAGGAAAGATGAGGGGTCAGCAGTGGTTGTGGCGTCACCGATCTCACCTCACACGAAGGGGTGACAGTGTTGGGTGGCACTCCAGTACCAACGGTGGTGGATCAGGAGAGGGGAAGAGAGGTTGGCATGGCTCAAATCTCCCCCTCCCTCGACCAAGAGACTACCCACGCAGATGTGACGACTCAGGAGGAGGAACGATCGTCAAACAAACTCGATCGATGGAGGAGAAGGGATGCTCAACCGACGGAGGATCGAACGACATCAGTGCAATCAGTTCCCTTGTGGCATCGGTGTCGGGGAAGAAAGTATCAGGAAGAAATGTGATGCGCAAAGGAAAGAAATCGGGAGTCTTAAATACTTAGGATTTAATTAACTTAATCCTAGGTTATTTCCTAATCAACTCCCACTTATTGGATAATTCAAACAGGCTTTCTCCTACCCCGATATGTCCATCCTCCCAAACGTGTCATACGGACTCCATTTAAATCTCCAAAAAAATTATAAAAATTTACAAAAAATCTAATAAGATTATTTATCCAATAATACTTATTATTAAATTTGTCATATCTTATAGTAGGTGAGGACGCGTTTCCCGAAGAGAAAATAGTAGACATTAATTCGACCTATGCTTTTTGAAAAATTCAAAAGTTAGAATCAGACAGTCTGAAGACTATCAATCACTTATGTTATTCATATTTTATTGTGCTAACTTTGTTTTGCAGAGTATACTTTATTTGTAGACTAATATGCCTTATAGGGAGAGAGTTGTACAAGGAAAAACTTGGATGAATAGTATCTGAGGCGCCTCTGATGCTGTTGGAGGTGCCTCGGGTGCCTTAGTTGAAGGCCTCACGCAGCAAGGCGCGAAGGCACCTTTAAGGAGCTTGAAGGCTCCTTGGATGCTGGATGGAAAGCGTCTTCCATGGAGTTTGAAGGCACCTTCGAACAGATGAAGTTCGTAGAAAGTGGAGCTTATCATCACATCAAAGTTGGGGATTGAATTTAAGCTGAAGGCTCCTTCAATGGAGCTTGAAGGCACCTTCAACAGCCTATATAAGGCAGTCTCGAGCCGAGCCTTAAAAACATTGACTTCTGCAATCATTCTACAGAGCACTGCTCTAAAAGATGATCCTGTGACTCTTTGACACAACTCCAACGACCAAGTGGCGCGACTCCGACGACCGAAAGCACGACCTTCTAAAATCCTCAAAAGTTGTCGGTATATGTTTAATTGTTGCTCTTAATTTATATAGCAATTGTATTTCAAGTTGTAATTCTCTGAATCTATAGTGATTACCCAATGAAAGTGATCGACGATCGTGGGCTTTGGAGTAGAAGTCATCATCGGCTCCCAACCAAGTAAAAGAAAAGGGTTAGCGATTGTTTTACTTCCACTCTATTTCTATCTTCAGCTAGGATACTCTATGTTTTTTGAAAAGCGTGAAAAAATCACGAGCGCTATTCCCCCCCCCCCAGCGCATTTCAATCCTATTGGTGCAATATCCCTAGGTTAAGGTTGACCTGGTTGACTAAACTTGAGTCTTGGTGTTTGGGTTTCGATGTTTGACAATACATGAAGATTGTAGATGCAATAAATTATTGATGCAATCATTTGATTAGGGAGATTATTGATACAATTCCCCTCTGGTCAAGGGATGACCAGTTTGATGTGAAGAAGAGTCAAGTAGGTCAAGGTTGACTAGATACTTGACTGGAAAAGTCCTAACTGAAGGTTAGGTAAGGAAAAATCTTGGTAAATGAAGTCAGGTGAAAAACCTAGCGAGTGAATGTAGGCAGTTTGAAAATTCGAGTAAGTAAAGGCATGTGAAAGGTCTAGTGAGTGAAGCTAGGCAGGTGAAAGTCCCAGTGAGTGAAGCAGGACAGTGGGAAAATCTTAGTGAGTGAAGCTAGGTGAAAGTCCTGGTGAGTGAAGCCAAACAGATGAAAAGTCCTGGTGAGTGAAGCCAGGCAGATGAAAATCCTAGTGAGTGAAGCTAGGTGAAAGTCTTGGTGAATGAAACCAGGCAGATGGAAAGTTCTGCTGAGTAAAGCTAGGCAGATGGAAATACCTGGTGAGTGAAGCTAGACACATGGAGATATAGGTGAGTCAAGGTTGACCGGACACCTAGTGTTGGAAAGCCCAAATAGGTCAAAGGATTGACGGATACTTAGCATGAGGAAATTCAGATGGGTCAAGGGTGATCAGACATCTGGTGGAAGTCCAAGTGGGTCATGGAGGACCGTATACTTGGCACGAGATGGTAAGTCCAAGTGGATCAAGGTTGACTGGACACTTGGCACGAGGAGAAAAATATAAGTGGGTCAAAGTATTGACCAACCACTTCGTGAAGAAGTCCCAACAGGTCAATGTTAACCGTATGCTAGGCACAAGGAGTCATAAAAGATCACGGTTGACAAGATGTTGGGTTTGAGAGCCCTAGACTTGACTCGGGCAAGTTAGGGTAAGTTAATTTGATCAAGTGATCAAATTAAATCAAGCCCAGTCAATCAGCTAATTGATTAGGCACAGTACTGCGATAAATGACAGCCCAATCGATCGATTCCAGTCAATCAGCTGATCGATTAGGCACAATACTGTGATAAATGGCAGCCCAATAGATCAACCGATCGATTGGGAACTTATATCGCGCACACAACAGCTTCTCCAATCGATCAGTCGATCGATTGGGCTCCCCAATCGATTGGGGCTAGTTTTCTCGTGCAGATGCAAGAGCACAGAAGAAGGCTTAATCAATCAGCCGAACGATTCAGTCTCCCCAATCAATCAGCCGATCGATTGGGTTGTGACCGTTGCGTAGGCTAAAGTCGTTAGCGAGCGATTTCTTCAGCAATTCTTCGCGAGCTTCATCCCTAACCTCACGCGACTTTCTCCACCGAACTCACAGACACACACCAGATCTTGGAGGCTTAGAGAGGAGTGTTGGTACACTTCCAAGCAAGTCAAGAAGTGTATTCAAGCAAGAAGAAGAAGCTAGAGTTTTGACTTCATGTTGTAAATCTTGTAAGATTTCACTTGTATTTGCCTCCCTTGTTCTTCTTATTGTATTATGAGCATTGTACAAGGCTTCTCCGCCTTCGATAGTTACCGAGAATGACTATTTTCATAGTGGATGAGTGAGGGTCGGATCCTTAGATTAGTCACCTCTTCTTGAGGTGAATACTAAGTAAATCTCCGTGTTAGCGTTATGAGTCTTATTTCGAGTCTTTCCGCTGCATATCAACAACACCGAAGCAAGCAAACGAAGTGCGACAAGCTATTCACCCCCTCCCCTCTAACTACAAATCAACCCTGACAGATCTTACAACTATTTGATCCCTAATAGTCAAATTCATTAGTTAGATAGACCATATCTAAGCTATAACTCAGGGGGAGCAAATTAAAAAACGGTTCAACCAACTTTACATGCTTAGGATTAGTTTACTTTCTGCTTAAAACAGTTAGTTAAAAATATTTACCAAACCCTATAACATAACATCAGAATGGATTGGGATGATAGTATGTCAAGGAACCTTTATTGAAGGCATGTCTAGGCTGAATCTTTTGTATTCTACATGTTGCACTAGACTTAGTGGATCTGACCGAAACCACCTTCGTCAAACATGAGCTAGTTAGACTAAAACTTAATATTAAGTTTTTTTGGGCAAGAATATTTTAGAAAGTATTCAGCAAGTGGTCCACCGTTGATACACAGGAAGGTCATATACCTCGTCGTTGAACTAAAAACTTATCCTTAGAATGGTTGCATAATTAACCAAAAACTAAGTTTGAATCTAACATGGGTTCAACAACCTTTTTCAAAATACTTATTTCATTTAAAACCTAACTAAAAAAGTTAATTAAAATTAATTTAACAACTTAATTAAATTTATTTAAAACTTACTTAAAATTATTTTAAAACTTAATTAAAAATTTATTTTATAACTTAAAAACTATTTTAAAATTTAATTTAAAACCTAATTAAACATTTAATTAAAATTAATTTATACGACTATAAAAATTATTTTAAAATTTAATTTAAAACCTAATTAAAATTGAATTAAAATTAATTTAACAACTTAATTAAATTTAAACTTACTTAAAAGTTATTTTATAACTTAATTAAAAAAACTATTTTAGAACTTAATTTTAAAAATTTATTTTATAACTTAATTAATAATTATTTTAAAACTTACTTAAAAGTTATTTTAAAATTTAATTTAAAACTTATTTATAATTTAATTTAATCTAAAACTTATTTAAAATTTAATTTAAAACTTATTTATAATTTAATTTAATCTAAAACTTATTTAAAATTGAATCTAAATTTAATGTAAAACTTATTTAAAATTTAATGTAAAACTTATTTATAATTTAATTTAATCTAAAACTTATTTAAAATTTAATTTAAAACTTATTTATAATTTAATTTAAAACTTATTTAAAATTTATTTTAAAACTTGAAATTAATTTAAAACTTATTTAGAATTTAATTTAAAACTTATTTAAAATTTAATTAAAAACTTATTTTAAATTTAACTCGAAACTTTATCCAAACTTAACTATTAATTTAGTTAGAATGACATGCTCAAATTGATCAACCTAAATCTAAAGTTGATATCTTGTGATAGTTAGGTAAGTATAAAGGTTAGACATTTCATCATAAGAATTTTTTTTCTAATTTTTAAAACTCATGTCTGGACTTTTAGGTACTTATCAATTTTAGTGGAAGCTTCAAACTTAATCTTTCACAAATTTTTAATTTTTTTTCTCTTTTAAAATTTTTCAAAATTTTGCCTTTACTAACAGGGAGAGCTTCAAACTTAATCTTTCACAAATTTTAATTTTTTTTCTCTCTTTTAAATTTTTTTCAAAATTTTATCATTACTAAAATTTTCAAAATATATTTTTCAAATTCTTTACTTTTTAAAATTTCAAATTTTTTTCCTTTATAAGTTTTTTAAAATTTTACCTTTACTGAAAACTTTCAAATTATATTCTTTACTTTACAAAATTTTAAATTTTTCTAGATTTTGCCTTTACAAACATTTTCAAAATATATTTTTTACGAATTTTTAAAATTTATCCTTTATCAACTTTTCAAAATTTTGCTATTACTAAAATCTTTCAATTATTCACTTAACAAAATTTTTCATATTTTTTCTTTATAAATTTTTTAAATTTGTCTTTACTTAAATTCTCTAAATCTTCTTCCAATTTTATCCTTAAATTTTCAAAATTTCAAATTTTCCTTTTATTAATTTTCTATGCTAATTATCTGAAAACTTTTTCATTGGTTTAATGTTTCACTAGATTTCGAAATCTAATTTTAGTCAAGTCTGCTTATTTCCCCTAGTTTTGATGTGTGTCAAAGACAAAGAGATAATGAATTCAGGGAGAATTATATAATTCAGGGGGAGAAAAGAGTTAAAATGTTTGTTTATTTATTTAACTTTGTTTGTTATACTTAATTGTGAACTTTAAGTTGTCAAACATCAAAAAGGGAAAAATTATTGGTGCAGATAGTACTAGAATCAAACCTAAGTTTTGATGTTGACAAAGGTTCAAGTTAAGTTTTATTGTGATATAACAAGTTGACCAAGTGTGCAGGCTATTTACTCAATCGGGAAAGTCCTAGTTGAAGGCTAAGCAGGAAGGACTTAACAGATCATGGAAGCCATGCGGAAAGTCTAAGTGGTTGAAAGGACTCGACACTTGGCAGGGAAGCTCGATAGGTTTGAAGGACTAAAGATGGAGAGAAAGTCTTGGGTGGCCGATCAAATACTAAACAGCAAAGTCCAAACAAATTTGAAGGACCAACATTTGGCAAGTAGGTTGAGGTAAGCAACTGGGGGAGCAATAGCAAGGTCGTGTTCCTGAAAGGAACAACCTAAGGTCGCTGATCAAACTGAAGAAATCGGAAAAGTTTCCAAGTTGAGATCAAGATAGTTCTACTGTCTAATACTACTCATGCATCAAATATAATATTACTGTGCTAACCTTTATTTTGCAGGATTATATTGTCTAACACTGTTTTACAGATCCAGCCTGATTGGTCGACCGAACGTAGAGATTGGTCGAACAAACTAGGTGGACTCGGACCAAAGATCAAATCAGAGTAGAACAAAGTAGAGTTCGATTCAAGTCTGATCGGTCGAGCGAACCTTGATGATGTGGTACAGATCAGACCGAGCCAAAGCAAAGAAGGAAACCTGACTGATTGGTCTACCGAACAATAGGATTGGTCGACCGAATGATCATTGCATTAAAGGCATATTAAGAGCAAATCTCAGCAAACGAGGAAGGACATTGTTCAGTCGATCGAACAAGGGGATCGTTCGATCGAACCATTAAAGATCAATTAATGCTCTAAGATCGGATCTTAGCAAAGAAGGAAGAGAGCGAGTTCGGTTGACCGAACGTTGACGATTCTTATAAAAGTGGTGCTCGAAGTTCGAGGTTGAGCATCAGTTCTGAGTCTATTTCTGTGCAAAGCTGCTGTTCGTACAACAAGTCTACTACTCATCTCCAAGCAAGCTGCTACTCCATCCAAGAAGTACCAACCGAGTTTTATCCTACATCTAGTGTCGGTATATTTTTATTTCTTTGTACTTTATTTTAAGTAAGATAGTAGGTTGTTACTATCTTATACATTTCATTGTACGAATTGCTTCTTTCCGAAGGTTTTGGAAAGAAGGATTTTAGTGAATTAACCAACGGTGCGATCAAGAATCGCGAGTTTGGAGTAGGAGTTGACTTACGGTCCGAACCAAGTAACCGAATCGTATTCTTTATTTTACGCTGCAGTATTTTAGTTTAAACACTTAAAAAGGAAAAAGTTTTTTAAAAAGTGATATTTCCCCCCCTTCATCTATCATACTTTCTCTTTTGTGGCAAAAGGTGAATACGCTCGCCCCCAGCGCCCCCGCCAATCCATCCCAAGGTCAATACGGAGGAGGTAAATCATGGGCGACTACTAGCCTTTGGAATAGTGACTAGCACATAAGGGAGCTAGGTATTTACCTCGGCTTTGTCGAAATTCGAACCCTAGATCTCATTATGACAACACCTCATGCGCTTGTCACTAGACCCATCTGAAGGGACCTCTATCATACTTTCTTGATCCTTTAAAGTGTCTGTTGATTATATTAATTTTTGGTCAATAAACATGGATTTTCTCAAAATTTACCTCTTACGTAATAGTGATTTTGAGATAAATCTATTAGATAAATTGAATTTATTAGGATGTCAAATTAAACAAATTAAGGAGAGAATACATGGCCATCAAAACAAATATACGAAGGAACTCATTTAAGAGTTTGGTATGAAAGGTGTCAAAGAGTTGCCAATTCCAATGGCTACAAGTATTAAGATGGACTATGATTCAGAGGATAGACAAAGTTTACCTTAGTGTTTTAGAAGTGTGTCTGCTCGACATTAATTCTAATAAACCAAAAACAAATATACGAAGGAACTCATTAAAGAGTTTGGTATGAAAAGTGTCAAAGAGTTGCCCATTCCAATGGCTACAAATAGTAAGATGGACTATGATTCAGAGGATAGACAAAGTTGACCTTAGTGGTTTAGAAGTGTGTCTGCTCGACAGTAACTCTAATAAACCAAATATTTATTTGCGGCAGGTACATGTATAAGAGGTCATTCTCTCACCTAAGAGTCTCATGTGATTGACATTAAGAGAATTTCAAGATATCTCGAGGGCCCTCAATGTACTAAATATACAAGGATCGAGGAACTCAATTTGGTTAGTTACTCTGATTTCAATTATATGGAATGCAAATTGAATAAGAAAAATACTAGCAGGGGCTAGGATTTTTTTAGGTTTTTCCTAGTTAGTTGAATTAGTTGGAAATAGCATTGTGCTACCCTATCCTCAACTGGGATTGAGTACGTGGTTATTGGTGGGTGTCTCCCATAATTACCTTAGATATGCACACCTTGCAAAGTTATATACTTAATTAATTATAGAAATGTTAAATTCCTATGTTACAACCCACCACAAAAAAATGTGAGCATCATCAATTTGAAAAAAAAAAAATTACAATACTTTAGAATAAAACATATTAAAGTGAAACATCACCTCTAATGGCAATAGCGACACAGTGCTTAACTATGTGAAACCAAAAAGAAAGAAAAAAGAAAAAAAAAACAAAGGGGTTCGTGTTTTGTAAGTAAAATAGGTATTATACACCTACATAATCACTTGAGATTTTACATTGTTTGCATCTCACAAAAAACCTATGATAACTTAATTTATATATTAAGATACATAGAAACCATGCGAGATGCTTTGTGCGTGCTTTTGGTTTATAACGTCAGTTATGAAGCATCACATAAGTCAAAATATCATTAAGTAAATGATCTAAAAACAAAGAAATCCATAAAAAAAAAGACGATCGGAGTCCTAAAAAAGAATGGGAAAATAGAGAAAAATTTTCAATCATAATTTAAATTTTGCATGCAATACTCATTTATAAAAAATTTTATTTCCACTCTCTACATGTAAAATTTTATTTGCTTCAACTTCCTCATACAAATATTGTGACCTAATTGTCCCTCAAAAACTATTTTCTAAGTTTTCAAAAATATTTTGAAAATCATTTTAAATTTAATTTTTCAATCAAAAACCATATACATATGAATTGTCTACAAGTCTTTCATATGTCAATGGCTAAAGGTCTCGCTTGATTAGTTGATAGAGAATTAAAGTGAATTTATAAGTAAATCATGAAATGCTATGATTCTTGTATATAATTTTTTAATTTATTGAGAAGGAATTGATAGTACATTTGTTTACTTTTTTTCCCTTAATACTTTATAAATACGATAAGTGTAGATGAACGGATCCATCCTATTCTTAACAACTCGAACACACGTTCTTTCCGAAATAAATCAATACATAGATTCGTTGCTAAAATATCAGTATTAAACGCCAAACTTTTGATGCATGTACGACCAGTGATCAAGTAAATAAAAGAATCAATTATATATATTTATATATATTATCCACCCTTTTCTTTTGGGTAAATTTGCATGTAATTTCCATTGTCAAACACAATTTTGTATGCACTCTTCATTGGAAAAAAAAAATTATTTTCACTCCCTAATCTAATATACTTACCTAATTGTCCATGATATTTTAAGTATAAAAAGTCTAAAAATGAGTATAAATCCTCTTAAATTCAGTATATTAAATTAGAATCTAGTATATTTTTTATCAAATTGAGTACGATTCTTTTTTCATCGATGGAAAATATACTAGATTTTCTTTAAATGGTACTCAATTGATGAAAAATATACTAGATTCTCTTTAAATAATAATCAATTGGATGAAAAATATACTACATTTTTTTCAAATGGTACTGAATCTAGGAGGAATTATATTAAATAGGAAAAACGTCGTACTCAATTTAATAGAAAATATACTCAATTCTATTTTAAAATGCTGAATTTAATAGGAATTATACTCATTTTTAGGGTTTAGGAAATAGGAAAAAAAATATGCTCAATTTAATAGAAAATATACTCGATTCTAATGAAAAGTGCTGAATTTAAGAGGAATTATACTCATTTTTTGAAAGAAGCAAAGTTTGCTGAATTTAACCAGCGGTTTTTAAAAGTTTTTTACTTTTGTGTTGGTATTGAATAATAAAATTTAGTTTTATATACAAAATTATTTTTCTATCATATGGTATAATAAGTGTGTTCACGAGTAAAAGGTGAAGTCGTAAGTTAAATGGTCCTTTTTAAAACATGCTCATATGTTTTTGGAAAGAGGTAAATTATGAGGAATATTTATCTAACGCAATAATCTTTCACATGGAAAAAGTCAGACATCCAACGAGATAATTTATATCCTCTAGCAAGTTACTTCAAGATCTATTGGAGCAACTATTCATGCATGCTCCAACTATATCAAACCAAGGTGTTATTCATGTAAGCCCTTTGAAGGCTTGAAAGGCGACTTCCATTGAATAAAATTAGACTTCGTCAATGAGAAGGAGCGAGCTATAAAGGATCAGATTTTACACATGGAGGCGTCTTCCATGCTCAATAAAAGAGCATCTTGACCAAGGTTATCACACATCACTTCTATGATCTACTACGTATTTGTTTGAAGTTCTGATTACTCTGGCTTACTGCTGCCGCTTCAAAGAAGTCGTTCTGCCACCAAATTGTCTTTCCAAGTCATTTGATCATCTTCGATGGACCGACAATAACATACTGAGCGTTCTAACTTTTTGGTAGCATTTTATGAGTGTTGCATTCTGTATACTATTGCTTTAAAAGGGAAGTTAGGTTGTTACATTGTCCCTATTTTTTGTATTCGATTATTTCTTTAGGCAGTTCCGAAAGAGGTATTTAATGAATTACCTATCGATAGGCCCGCTGGACTTAGGTCTTGAAGTAGGAGTCGCCGAAGGCTCTGAACAAGTAAAATTGACCAAGTTTTTCTTGTGTGTTATTTTAAGTTTAATATTTCCATTGTAATTTTATTTTAAGTTTTAAAAATATTCTGGGTTTAAAAAAACACTCCCCTCACGTGCTCATAATATATATTATGAGTCATCTTCGGTAGACCGACAACAACATACTGAGCGCTTTAACTTGTTGGTAGCATTTTATGAGTATTACATTCTTTAAACTATTGCTTTAAAAGGGGGAAGTTAGGTTGTTACATTGTCCCTATCTTTTGTATTCGATTACCTTTTCAGGCAGTTCCAAAAAAGGTATTTAGTGGATTACCGATTGATAGGCTTGTTGGACTTAGGTCTTGGAGTAGGAGTCGCTGAATGCTCTAAATCAAGTAAAATCGACTAAATTTTCTTGTGTGTTCTTTTAAGTTTAATATTTCCGCTGTAATTTTATTTTAAATTTTTAAAATTATTCTGGTTTTAAAAAACACTTGATTCACCCCTCCCCCTTCTCACGTGCTCACAATCCAACATATATATATATATATATATATATATATATATATATATATATATATATATATATTACCCACCTTACGTTGCACATATGATGTGTACAATCTACAAGTGCACAATTATCGTTAAGTAATAAAAATATCAATTCCACAAGGGTTGTTAATTAAGCACTAGTTAACTTCACACGGCGAGTTATCTAGACAATCGAAAGGTGGTTCAATCACTAATACTTGAAAACAGAGAGAGATTAAGAAAAGAGAGAGAGTGAGGGAGAGAGAGAGTAAAAAGCGTAAGTGAGTGAAGGTGAAGTTGGTTATGTTGGTGCAATATTCCCTAGGTCAAGGTTGACCTGGTTGACTAAGCTTGAGTTGGCTCAAGCTTAAGTCTTGATGTTTGACAATACATTGAGACAATACATGGAGACTGACAAGTCGTGGAGATTGCAAGTGCAATCGTCCGTGTGGGAAGTCCTGGTGAGTGAAGTCAGGCAGATAAAAATCCTAGTGAGTGAAGCTAGGTGCAAGTCCCGGTGAGTGAAACCGGACAGTTGAGAAATCCTAGTGAGTGAAGCTAGGTGAAAGTCCTGATGAGTAAAGTCGGGCAGTTGGGAAAGTCCTGGTGAGTGAAGCCAGGCAGGTAGAAGTCCTGGTAAGTGAAGCCAGGCAAGTGAAAGTCCTGGTGAGTGAAGCCAGGCAGGGAAAAGTCCTGGTGAGTGAAGCCGGGCAATGGAAAGACCCGGTGAGTGAAGCTAAGCACGAGAAAATCCAGATGGGTCAAGGGTGACCGGATATCTGGTAGAAGGAAGTCCAAGTGGGTCATGGAGGACCGGACATTTGGCACGAGATGATAAGCCCAAGTGGGTCAAGGTTGACCGAACACTTGGCACAAGGAGAAAGTCTAGATGGGTCAAAAGTTGATTGAACTCTTAGCGGTCGTAAGTCCAATAGGAAGTTGGCATGGAACTAGGAAGTTCGGACGTAGTAAACTTTCGAAGGCCATAACTTTTGACTCGGATATCGGAATGAGGTGATCTCAGATGCGAGACGAAGCTAATTTCAAGTTCTACCCAGTTTTCTACTTTCCAATCGATTGGTCAATCGATTGGGGGGTTCAATCGATTGGGTGACGTGAATTCATGCAGAAATGGGCTGAATCGATTAGGTAATCGATTGAAACTTCCCCAATCGATCGGTCAATCGATTGGGAGAGTTTTTGAGTGAACAGTGAGCTTCTGAATCGATCCATTGATCGATTGAAACCTCCAATCGATCAGTTGATCGATTGGAGCGCTGGAAATCACTCGAGAAACCTTGAATCGATCGGGAAATTGATTCAAGGCATTCCAGAGAGCTCAGAGGCACTCTAGATCGATCAGTCGATCGATCCAAAGCCTCCCCAATCGATTGGGAGCAATCCAATCGATTGGGATTTGACCGTTGGCGTAAATATAGACGTTGGCGAGCGTTTTCTTCGATAGTGCTTCATTCCTTCTCCACAAGCGATCACAACAAACCTCCACAGCGATCTTTTCTTCCTCGCCGCCAATTCTTAAAGGTTCTTAGAGGCTCATCCAAGTCAAGAGGCGAGTTGCAACAAGAAGAAGAAGAAGCTAGGGTTTTTATTGTAATCTTATAAGATTCATTTGTATTTTGCTTCTTTCTTTCTCATTGTTGTATTGTGAGGTTGTAAGGCTTCTCTGCCTTCAGTAGTTACCGAGAAGGAGTGATTTCATAGTGGAGGGTGCGTGAGTGTGTGGATCCTTGGATTAGTCACCTTGTTAGCATTGTTGAGGTGGATACCAAGTAAATCCTAGAGTTAGCATTGTGTGTTTGTTTCTTTGTATTTTTCGTTGTATATTTTTGAAGAAACAAGCAACGAGCACGAGATTGCGCTGAGCTATTCACCCCCCCCCCCCCTCTAGCTCCATTTTCGGTCCCAACAGGTTAGGGGAATGATTCTAGGAGTTTGGTTTCACTATGATACTAGTTAATGTCTCAATGCGTTGTTCATCTCATTACCTCAATCCTTATGCACATGTAGGAAGTCTAACTAAATACCGACACTATCTTGGGTTATTTTGGAGTGATACCTATATTGGTATCTGATGCCACTAAATAGAAGAAGTAACTTAGCAAGTCCGATTTAAGGGATACCCTTGTCACTAGGATCTCTCGATCATACAATCGCTAGATTACACAAGACACTTATTAATATAAGATTAGAGATAATCCATTAAGCCTAATTAGATGTTTTCTTGTGAAGAATTACCTTCCTTTTCAAGGTGATACTCTAGATGTCCGGTTAAAGGGATACCCTTGTCACTAGGGCCCCCCCCGGTCATACAATCTAGAGTATCCTCTATACAAGGGGAACAATCAATGCACATCTACATGTTTACATTATTCACACATTTTATCAAAGACATAGAAGACATAACATACATAGAACATGACATAAATACTTCATTGAATAAGAAAATGTCCAAATATATAGTTCATATATCACATCATTTTTGAAGCAATCCTCTAGGTTTTGATATTTGGGCAAAGATTTAAGTTAGAATTATTATTGTATTTAATATGTGCTTGTGAGTGTGCAGGATGCAGGTATAACAAGAAAAAGTCCAAGTATGATCTTGACAATGGTGAAAGTTCAAGTGGATTCTTGGCGGTTTAAGTCTAAGTATATAATCTTGGTAACGTAAGTCCAACTATAACTTGGCAAAGTTGAAGTCTCGGAGTGAGGAACTCTTGGTAAATCATGAAGTCCCAAAGGTGAGGAGTCTCTTGGCAATGAAAGATCCAACAACAAGGACAAGGCCAAAGGAAGCTCCTGAAGGCAAGACGTGAAGGATGGGGAGACATCTGAGGGACGCAAGGTTAATGGAGAAGGCTAGAAGGTAAGGTCGAGGTTGTGCGGGCAAGGATGAGTGTATGAGAGATTGTACTCAGGGTAAAATCATAGATTTAGGGTTTACCAGTCGACTAGCAACTAGACCAGTCAATTGGGTCAGGGCACATAATATTTCTATGGCTGATGGTTGTGAAAATCAATCAACCGGTATTATAGCAATCAAATAAGACTATAGCAGCCAAATTGGCACTGTAGTAGTTACTATAGTAGTCGACAAGTATTTTCATTAGTCGACTGATATCAAGCCATTGGTATATAACAGTCGAATTCTATAGAGGGCAGTCGACTGGTAGGCGAGGTTTTTCAACCCGTGACCTATATAACCAAGACTTTAGAGCTTGGTTTGGGTCAACGAAATAGACTTGATTAAAGTATATTAGAAGTTTTCTAAGTGCTCTAAGCTCTTCTTGTGATCTAAGGGGATCAAGGTTATGGTGAGGTTTCTCCACCAAGAAGAAAGTTTGAGCTAGCAGGGATTTTCCGAGGATTCATCCACCGACGGATCGAGATTGTCCACTTTACGAATAAGTCGTAGAGTAAGAGTAAGTTATCTCCAAATCATGTTACATAAACGTGTTACGTTTGTGTGTTTTCTTCTTGTTCATTGTCTTATAGATTAGCTTTATTCTTGTTAGTGTTGTTTGTATTTCCGCTACGTCCTAACAAGTTGTAGGAAGTGATCGAAGTGGGTGATCGAAACATCATACAATCCAAAACACAAGATAGAGAAGAGATTGTTGGTTTAATTTGCACTAACGATCCAATAGGGAGGAATGCTTATCTATGCGGTGTCGGTCTTCTTGCTTGCAATCCTTGCTCCGGAGATAGATGAATCGATGAAGATGGAAGATCTAGGACACCCAAGGGGGAAAACCCTTCCCTAAGGATTAGAGGCGGAGCCCAAGCCAAAGATGAGTGAAAAGGGGAGGAAAACTCCTTTTATAACACTTAGTCGTATCACGGTCGTGCCTTTTGGCACTGTCGTGTGATTTCACACGGTCGTGTCTCTTGGCCCCATGAAAAAATTTGACCCTGACATGACCCTAACATGCTGTATCTTATGGAAACATCTTTTAAACCATCTAGACGTGATTTTTTCAGTTAATGACTTCATAAAAGTCATAGATCTTGGAGTTATTTGCATTTTGATATTTGGAATAGCTCATAACTCCAGTTGAAAAAAAAGTTATAGTCTTTTTACTTTCGATCCGCAATGTAGAAAAATCCACATGACCATGATTTTTTCAGACATGGCCATGACTCTTTTTAGACATAGATGTGCCTAAGAGGCACAACCAGAGCTCGGGAAAAATTGGATATTTATATGGTTGTGTCTCATAGGTACGACCAAGTCATTTTGGAGGCTTTAGACTCCATTTTAACTTTGTTTTCTGATCCTGTCTGAGAAGCTGACCGTGAAGGAGATCCGGAAGAAGGAGACCCACTGTAATGACGAAGAATAATGCCGGTGAAACCTCGACCCGAGAAACCCAAAGCGGATCGGAAGAAAACCCGAGTCACCGAAAGAAATCTGTTAAGTAGGAAGAAATCCCCGTCCAAATAGGAGAAAGTCGAACCTTCAAGCTCCCGAGGCTCCCTGCGCACAAGAGACCAACCAACACTATCGTCAGTGACCTAAGACCGGGGTGGGAATCCCTGGCTAGGCCCTCCGACGCTCAAGTTAGCGATCTCTCTTGATGCCGAGGAAAGAAGAAGAAAGAAGATTAACAGTAGCCCCAGAATTAGAGATGTGAACTTACCCAGCCAACGGAGAGGATTCCCCATTTTATACCACTTCATATAACCTCCGTAGTCATGAAGTAGACCCCGGTTTGTTAGAGTTCGTTATGACATCAGCTACGTACTTGAGGAAGATGATTTTTAAGGAATCTTTTTTGTACCCCAAATGTACCTTCTTTGTCGTTTAATGCCTGCAAGACAATCTGAAAGCATATTTCCCGCCAAAATATATATTCTCTATCATGAATTATTTCATTCGGTATATTCATGTATGATTCTTCTTCATGTGACTTCTATTTGTATCTTTATTGTGTCAAAATAATATTCTATCTAACATGTTTCTGAGGTATTCATTAACCCTTTTGGCCGATATTGGTCTATCTTTGCTTTAGAGTATGTATGTAACGACCCGCCTTCTACTACTAGGCTGTAAGGTCGAATCGCTACGGTTTTGCTGTGCTATACTGTGCGGAAAGCTGTGCTAATTTAAATTTTTGCTAACTAGGAGTTGTACACCTGCTAGGGGAGGTATTTACCGCTGATATCACACTCCGGATCAATCCACAGACCGATCTACTGGTACTGGTACGGTTACAAGGCCCTGGATCGGTCGGCTGTCCGACCCCGAAGCTACGTCGCTTCTGTTCCCAGCTGGATCGGTCTAGCGACCGATCCAGGTGTGGCTGGATCGGTCGGCAGACCGATCCAGGAACCTAAAACTTCCTGGAACGCTACTGTATTGAGCTGGATCGGTCGGCTGACCGATCCAGGAGGATACAGTAGCATACTGTACCTGTCTGGATCGGTCGGCAGACCGATCCAGCGGCACTGTCCAGGCTCTGATCGGTCTGGAGACCGATCAGAGTTCTGATTTCACCCGGGAACTCTGATTTCAGCACTCTGGCGTGCCAAAATCCCTCATACAACTATCTAATATCTGATAAACTATTTTAATAACATGTAGCAACATTCTAATGACATAAACCAGTACCTAACTTAACATAGAGCATAGTTTAGGAATTCATGACAACACACAACTACAAGTGCATAGAACATGAAAATCAAAACCAATAAATAAATGCTAAAGTAAATGCTAAAGAGTCTGAGGTTCAATTTGCTAAGTCCCCTAAGACCTTTTATTCCAGTTCCACACACACACACCATCTTCGCATTGTCCTCCAGCCTCCACTGCTAGTCCATTTTCCTTTTACCTGAATCTGCAGTATAAGGAAAATAGTATCTGTAAGCTAAAAAGCTTAGTAAGAAACCATTTACCTCACAAAATCATGCAACGATGCGGATATGATTTTAAAACATGCTATTTGAAAATATGAACAGGTTAAGCTAAACATGGCATACTACACAGCAATCAAAACTAATCATGGCATGCTACATAGCAATCGAAAACTAGTCATGGCATACGGTGATCTGAGCATGAAGACATAAACTGAACATAGAGCTAACATGGAAAACTGAACTGAAGCATAATGCTGAGCTAAGCTAACTAAACTGAAGCTGCAATCAAACTCAACTAGTATAACAGATTTTGAGTTTTGAAAACTAATACATAATAAGTGAAAATACTAAACATGCTGTTGGGCCCGGCAACTGTACTTGCTGTGCGCGCATCCCTACTAGACCCGGGGTTGCAAGTCCCGAATTTAGCAGGGTCGTCTAGGCTATCTGAACCTAGGGACGACTGTGGGAGTCCAACCCAATGGATATCTAATCCAGTACAGTGCCACTGAAAATAAAATACTGATAACTATAGCTAACTGATATAACATGCTGTTTCTAGGTTATCTGAACCTAGAGCTAGGTTGTCTGAACCTAGAGGCGACTATGGGAGCCCACCCATTGGACCGTAATCCCATACAGCTAAAATAAACTGATTTACTGTTTTAAACGCTTCTAATGCATTTAACTGTAGTATTAAAATACCTAGGTTGCATTTTTACGGATCGGGTTATTTTATCGAACACTTAGTGTGCCCCAACTCTCCTCTTTATTAGGGAGACCACCTTTAGGCACCCGACAACGTCTACAACCCCAACTGAAGAGGATAGGCGTGTCCGGCCCATCTAAAGGTGCTCAACTAATTCCTAAATCTGAGAGGAGGGTTAAAACACCCTACATGTCAACAAAATCTGCATATTACTAATCTAATGCATAGAAAATCCCAAACGGAGCTATTATACTGCAGGTGAGGGGTTTCTTACCTCTTGATCGTAATTTCTTACGATTCTATTCGCTAGAGTTCCGGTGGAGATGATCCTCTCGACGATCCGATCACGTCTTCGCGTTCCTCTCGCGGAGAAGAACCTCTTTCGTGCTGGAGTCGTCGCCGGAAGCTGAACCTATGGACCCTTGCCTTGGTGTGCCGTGCGTGAGGAAGAGGAGAAGGAGGGAGAGGCGGCGGTGAGGTTTTGGAAGGGAAAAGTGACGTGAGGTGAGGAGGTGCCGAACCAATCCTAAAATAAACCAACCCAACTTAAGTTCTTCTATTTATATTGAGTGGGTAACTAGGCCCAATTCTAATATAAATATAACTGATTCCTCTTTCTTTCAGCACGGCCCTACTGGGTTCACCGGTTACTAAACTTATCCGTAAACCATAGGTCTCGGGTTCGATTTCCGCCTAAGCTATTTTACGGTCCTAATTATTTTTGCTACTTCCGCTACTCGGAAAATTCCAGAATAATATCTAAAAATCCCAGAAAAATCATACTATATTTCTAAAACAGTTTTGAGAATTTTCGGGCTTTACAATCCCCCATACCTTATAAAAAGTTCGTCCCCGAACTTAAAACAATTCTGGGTACTTCTGTCTCATGCTGGCCTCTGTCTCCCAAGTCGCCTCTGCTGCTGTGTGATTTTGCCAGCTGACTTTGACTAATGGTACTTCCTTGTTCCGTAATTTCTTTACTGCTCGGTCTATTATCTGAATAGGCCGACTGTCATAGCTGAGATCATCACGGACCTGTACCAACTGGGGCTCAATCACCTGGGTGGCGTCTGGAATATGCTTCTTCAGCATGGAGACATGAAATACGTTGTGGACGGCTGACATCTCCTGAGGTAGCTCTAGCTCATATGCTACCTTGCCCACTCTCTTCGTGATAGGGTATGGTCCCACATATCTGGGAGCTAGCTTGCCCTTCTTCCCAAAACGCATGACTCCCTTCATGGGAGCTACTCTGAGGAAAACTGTATCCCCAACTGAAAACTCTAGGGGTCTGCGTCGTGTATCAGCATAGCTTTTCTGGCGGCTCTGTGCTGTCTCTATCCTCTGGCGAATCTGTTGTATGGCTGCTGTGGTATCTGCCACTAGATCTGTCTGAAGCTCTAGCTCCTTCTGTTCACCACTCTCATACCAACAGATTGGTGATCTGCACCTCCGCCCATAGAGTGCCTCATAAGGTGCCATGCCGATAGTGGCCTGATAACTGTTGTTGTATGCAAATTCTGCTAAGCTCAGATATTTGCACCAACTTCCCTTGAAGTCTAGGGCACACGCTCGGAGCATATCTTCGAGTACCTGATTTACTCGCTCCGTCTGACCATCTGTCTGAGGATGGAAGGCTGTGCTGAATTTCAATTTGGTGCCCAATGCTGACTGTACACACTCCCAGAAGTGTGATGTGAATCTGCTGTCTCTGTCTGAAATGATGGTTCGTGGGACTCCATGTAGTCTGACGATCTCCTGAAGATACAACTGAGCTAGCTTCTCCATGGAGTAGGATATCTTGATAGCTAAAAAGTGGGCTGATTTAGTCAACCTGTCGACTATTACCCAGATGGCATCAAAACCATTCGTGGTTCTGGGTAGCCCCACTATGAAGTCCATCGAGATATCCTCCCACTTCCATTCTGGAATCTGTATAGGCTGCAGAACTCCTCCTGGTCGCTGATGTTCTGCCTTGACCCTCTGACAGGTGAGGCAGGTGCTAACATATCTGGCGATGTCTTGCTTCATCCCTGGCCACCAAAAACGTTTCTTCAGGTCTTGATACATTTTGGTGGAGCCTGGATGCATCGCATAGGGAGTCCTGTGAGCCTCATCTAAAATCTGTCTCCGTAGCTCCTCCTGATATGGAACACAGAGTCTATCACCACAATACAACACCCCGCTATTGGACACTCTGAATTCTCTACTTTCTGATTCTGTTAGGATTTTCTGAATTTCGTGGTCCTGGTCCCGAGCTGACTGAATATCACCAAGCAAGGTAGACTCTAAGGTCATAGTAGAGAGCTGTCCGACGATGAATTCGAGACCAAAATCTGTGATCTCCTTCTGTAGGGGTGGTGACATGGCTGCTAGAGATAATAAGGTAGCGCTAGATTTTCTGCTAAGTGCATCTGCTACCCTATTGGCTTTCCCTGGGTGGTAGAGGATGTCTATGTCATAATCTTTGACTAGCTCTAGCCACCTGCGCTGTCGCATATTCAGATCCTTCTGAGTGAAGAAGTACTTCAGACTCTGATGATCTGTATACACTGAGCTCCATACAAGTAATGTCTCCAAATTTTGAGAGCGAACACTACTGCTGCAAGCTCAAGATCATGAGTAGGGTAGTTCTTCTCATAATCCTTGAGTTGTCTGGAGGCATAGGCGATTACCTTGCCATCTTGCATCAGCACTGCTCCTAATCCCAATTTAGAGGCGTCACTATATATATCGAAGCTGTCTGTATTTTCTGGCAGTGTCAGAATAGGTGCACTAGTCAATCTCCTCTTGAGTTCGCTGAAGCTGTTCTCGCAGTCCTCTGTCCACTGAAATTTCTTGTTCTTTCTGGTGAGAGCTGTCAGTGGGGAGGCTATCCTGGAGAAGTCCTCTACAAACTTTCTGTAATATCCTGCTAATCCCAGAAAGCTCCTGATCTCGCTGGCGTTCCTAGGTCTCCTCCAGTTACTTACTGCTTCTATCTTGCTGGGATCTACCATAATACCATCCTTTGAGATTACGTGACCCAGGAAGGACACCTGATTTATCCAAAACTCACATTTTGTGAACTTGGCGTATAGCTGGTTCTGCTGAAGGGTCTGCAATACTAGTTTCAGGTGCTCTGAGTGTTCTTCCTGAGTTCCTGAGTAGATAAGAATGTCATCGATAAACACAATAACAAACTTATCTAAATACTCCCTGAATACCCTGTTCATGAGATCCATGAATGTAGCTGGAGCATTTGGCACGCTAGAGTGCTGAAATCAGAGTTCCCGGGTGAAATCAGAACTCTGATCGGTCTCCAGACCGATCAGAGCCTGGACAGTGCCGCTGGATCGGTCTGCCGACCGATCCAGACAGGTACAGTATGCTACTGTATCCTCCTGGATCGGTCAGCCGACCGATCCAGCTCAATACAGTAGCGTTCCAGGAAGTTTTAGGTTCCTGGATCGGTTTACCGACCGATCCAGACCTATCTGGATCGGTCTGCCGACCGATCCAGCTGGGAACAGAAGCGACGTAGCTTCGGGGTCGGACAGCCGACCGATCCAGGGCCTTGTAACCGTACCAGTACCAGTAGATCGGTCTGTGGATTGATCCGGAGTGTGATATCAGCGGTAAATACCTCCCCTAGCAGGTGTACAACTCCTAGTTAGCAAAAATTTAAATTAGCACAGCTTTCCGCACAGTATAGCACAGCAAAACCGTAGCAATTCGACCTTACAACCTAGTAGTAGAAGGCGGGTCGTTACAATGTATCGGTCTTTATTGGCTTACCTTCACACGGCAATCATGTATCGGCCGCTATTGGCCTACCTTCGTTCGGCAGGCATGTGTCGACCGATATTAGCCTACCTTCACTCGGCAGGCATGTATTGACCGATATTGATTTCCCTTTATACGGCGGGCATGTATCGACTGGTATTGGCCTACCTTCGCTCGGAAGGCACATATCGACCGATATTGATTTACCTTTATACGACAGGCATGTATCGACCGATATTGTCCTACCTTCGCTCGGAAGGCACATATCGACCGATATCGATTTACCTTTATACGGAAGGCATGTATCGACCGATATTGGCCTACCTTCGCTCGGAAGGCATGTATCGGCCGATATTGGTTTATCTTTGTTCTGGAGTGTGCATCGGTCGTTATTAACTTACCTTCATATGACAAACATGTATTGACCGATATTGGCCTACCTTCGCTCGGAAGGCATGTATCGACCGATATTGGCCTACCTTCATTCGGCAGGCATGTATCGACCGATATTGGCCTACCTTCGTTCGGCAGGCTTGTATCGACCGATATTGGCCTACTATACCTTCGTTCGGCAGGCATGTATCGACCGATATTGGCCTACCTTCGTTCGGCAGGTATGTATCGACCGATATTGGCCTTCCTCCTTTGACTTTTTCTTCCTTTTCTTTCCTCATCTGAAGGCCCATAAAACCTACCCATATCACTAGCCTTCCCTCCAAGTCTAGTCGAAGGAGGTGTAGACAACTGACTAGACAGAAGTATGATCTTGTCTTTTCCTACCCGTGACTCTGCTCCAGATTTTGAAATGACCTCACAGATTTTGTGTACCACTATCTTAACAGATTAAGTGTGGCCATATTGTAAGCCTTTTTCTCCTTTAAATAGGGCTACAACCTTCTCTTCACCCACAACCTTTCTTAGTTCTTTTTCTTCCTTGCCACTTTTTGTTGCTAAGGCCATGGTCGTGGATCCTCCTCTTTGGAGGCAACTTTTGTTGGACCAGGTGAGATCTATATATGAGTTTATTGGGATTTTTACTCCGGTTATTCCAGGGGTACAAGGGATCGTCTTAAGAGATGAAGCTTCACAGTTCAAATCTTCTATCTAAAGATGTAGGTGCTCTGAAGGACTCAAGAAACTTCAGAGAAATTTTTTCTACTTATAGAGGGGCAGCCAAATGACCCAGGGGTGTTGTGTGAAGGGCATAACACATGATACCCTTGGGCTAAGATTGGTTGCTCCACTTGCTGAGCTCATACGGCTTGAGAGGGGAAGTGGTTTCTATACTTATTTTTCCTTGATGGAATGAATCCATGTTTCCCCTTCTTATCGCCCTTGAGCCTTTGTCTTTCGTTGCTTTCTTTGTCCCGGGCAAAATATTGCCTCTTGTGCGCCTTGACAAGCTCGGACGAAGTGGGCTAGTTCCCTCTCCGCTCCATGGTAAGTTTGAATCTAGTGGGACCAAAATTTTCTAAGTGCCCTAAGAGTTTATGTTTGTAATATTTGTTATCTATTTGAGGTTGGCTGTTCCTGAGGAAATGTGACGCTATGTATTTGATCAGATTCTAAGTGTAAAGACAAATTTTGTATCTAATCAAAGGCTTTTATGGAATCCTTCTATCATTTACAATGTGGTGTTGTGTTCATCATTTCTTCATGTATCCTATATATCATATATCATAGCTAAGGTTATTTTAACTATTTGTATAGTTTGATATTATAACCAATGTTATATCAACTGATGTTGTCTTACTGACTGAAGTCAATATCATATTTATCCAACATAACCACACTTGCCCTCGTTAATAAAAATATTTTCAATAAATACTAAGTCATATTCTGCACTGACAGATTAACATTTGTCACTCTTCTAAACTTTTACTCTTAAAATATTCTTGTCTTTAGCCTGGGTAGGGTCAAAAAGTTTAGTCCTTTTTATTTTATTATGCCCAGTGGATCACATTTGCTTTCGAGGTTTCTAAACTGGTGATTGGCTCTCCTTCGGGTGAGAGAATGTTCGAGGCACTACCAACCCCCATCGTGATCCGATTCGTCACGTCTGATATAAATGTGCCTCCCTTTTTTATGATGACCTGACACATGCCTTTTCTGATCACCACGTCACATAGGCCTTTTGTCCTTCTATTGCGATCCTCAGCGTCTGCTGAGCTACCAACGTCCTAATCTGACGACCGTCTTGCGTTTTCCAAACCCTAAACCTTTCGTCTCCTCTTTAAACCTCGTCCTTCCTTTTTTCCTTCTCTAAAGCTCTTTTCCTGTTGCTGTCTTCAACCAGTCTTCGTGCTCGCCGTTGCACGACAATCCCTTTTCTTGTCTTCAGTAAGTAATACTTTTATTGCTCTAGCCCATACCTTTATCCATGGCTGAAGAAGCGATTGCTCCTTGGTATGTCCATATGTCTTCTATCTTTGATAAGAATGCTAGATTATCCATCCGTCGTCAATATGAAATTCCTAAGGAATATAAAATCATACTCCCAGCACCGACTGATCGACCTCATCATCCCCCTGATAACTGCGTGACTTTTTTCAGGGATCAGTTGATATGGGGCTTAAGGTTCCCCATTCCTCCTTTCTTAATTGAAATAAGTCGATATTTTGATATTTCTTTGCAACAATTTGCTCCAAATGCCTTTCGTTATCTATGCAGCACTTACATGTTGTTTCGTCTACGAGATATTCCCCTTACTCCTCAAAATTTCTTCATGTTTTCCTACCCCAAGCTTTCGGAACCTGGTGTCTTCTTATTCCAATCGAGAACTAAAATGGTCTTTTTTGGAGATATGCCATCGTCTCTCAAAGCCTGGAAATCTCGTTTTTTCTTTTTAAAGTTTCCGGGACCTATTCCTTGGTCTCATGCTTGGAAGTCTTTCTTGCCACCCTTACCCGATGTTAGAGAGTTTCATCTCCTTCCTACTTTTCCTATTTATTGTGAGAAGTTATTAGGTCACCGGCTCTCGATCCCAAAATGGTTGAAGGTCGAGCTGCTATACCTGTTTGGTTTAAGCCCAGTCAGACCCAATACTCACATTTCCTTAGGTAACGTCTTGTTCCTTTCTTTTTGTTTATAACTGGCTAAATTATTTCTCTATCCTATACAGTGGAGAGTTTTTATGATGCTTTGATTGACGAAGAAATACGCGTGGAAGAAGAATTGCTTCGCACCAAGGAGACCGAATTTCTGGCCGCTATCGCCCCTCCACTGTCAACTAAAGAGACGGCTATCTCAGCCGAAATACTTAGCTCTTCTGGGCTTCATGAGACTCCAGGAGGTTTTTCTAGGGATCCTGCTGCGCAGATCCTCCCTGATCCTGCTCCCGCTATTACGTCTCCTGCAGCTGTTACTGTCTCCCCCTCTGCCTCTGTTCCTCTTATCGAGCTTGCATCCCCTGGTAGCTCTGATAAACCCATAACTGAGATTTCTGCGGGCAAGCGTCCGGGACGCAAACTGACCAGGACTCCTCCTCCAAAAAGGAGGCTAATCCTTTCTGCTAATGAGCTTGGTTCAGAAGATTTTGCCTCAACTGATCTTCTTTCCGATGAGCCCACATTAGCAGAACTTTATCCTTCCTTGAATTTTCCTACCTCTCCTTTTCATAAAACTAGTACTTTTGGTGACGTTTCTTTTACTTTTCCTTTGTCTATTCCGACTTCAGGATCTCTACCCTCTTCGCCTTCTTCTTACTTGGTTTTTGCTCCACCATCTATCCCTACTTCTTCCTTCTCAACTGACTCTTCTACCATTCCTGTTCTCCCCATATTACTGGGGGGTTCTTTCACTAGTTCTTGGGATGAGGTGCGTCCCCTCTTTGAGGGGCTTTCCATTCCTGAAGCGATTGACCGCTTTTCTAATAAAGAGAATAAGGTATGTTTACATACTTCTGCTTTCTGTTTATGAAGTATCGTCTTACGGTTTTGAATATGCTCCCAGCGGTGGCTAGAAAACATGGGTTTCTCTCGACTATTGCATAATCTGTACACTGAGAACGAGAAATTGAAATCAGAGAACAAGGGGTTGTGACAGCAGGTTATTGAATTGTCTTCTGCCGAGTTTTCTGCTGCCGCCAAGAAGCAATTTGAAATTCAATTTGAGAACCTTGAAGCCCGATTCAAATTGGTTACGGACCTCAATCAAGAGCTAACCTCAAAACTTGGCGAACTAAAAGAGAATTATGAAGCAGAATTGGCTGAGAAACTTAAAGCCTTACAGCTGAAAGAGGAGGAGGTAGCTTCTTTGACCACCTCCCTTGATTCGGCTAAAGCCGAGGCTTCTGCCAGAACAGATGAATTAAAAACCTCTCAGATGGCGCTGGTAGTCTACAAAGGGGGCGAGGACGTTCGTTATAAGGAACGAGCCACCGCCATGATCGAGTCTACTGAGTTCAACCGGCCGATTGTGAGATCCATCTTGTCTGCTTTTACGGCAGGGGCCAAAGGAGCGATTCGACAATTGGAAGAGGAGGGCTACTTAGCGCGCGTTCCTCCTCTCAATTTCCTGAACCGTCGCAGACTCATTGAAGAAAGACCTCCTGATTTGTACCTCAAACTAGTTCTAACTCATTCTCCAGTGGTTGTAGAGAAGGGGAATTAAGGTTTTACAAACTTACGTGAATCTGAATAGTCTCTTTTGATTGCTGATCTTATTCAAATTTTTGGAAAATTTGTCGGTTTCATGTACGTGTACTAAATGCTACTTAGCTTGTTAGTGTCCAATTTTTCCCTATGACCCATTCTCCAATGACCCGGTCGATATATGTATAAACATTGGTAAGTATCGTCCGATATTTCGGAGATACCCCCAATTATCCTCATTCTTTACTGACCCGGTCGACTTAGGTATAATCATTGGTAGGTATCGTTCGATATTTCGAAGATACCCCCAATTATCCTCATTCTTTACTGACCCGGTCGACTTAGGTATAAGCATTGGTAGGTATCGTTCGATATTTCGAAGATACCCCCAATTATCGCTCATTTTTTATTGATGGTCAATTTAGTTAATCATTGGTAGGTATCGTTCAATATTTGAATACCCTTAATTTTTGTTTTTGTCTCATCAAATTTCTTCAAAAATTATTTTTAGGGAAATTTTACATTTTTTCCGAGGTAGTTTATTTGACTTCATCTCTTTCCCTTTATTCTATGATATTATTACCTTTTATGACGCTTGACATTCTGAGCACCTTTTATTTCCCTTTCGTATCTTATGTTTAGAGGTTTTAGCATAGGACTAGAAAAGGGACAAGGGTTTACGGAATCTTATTCTGCTTCCCTCCGTCCATCTTTTCGCTTCTCAATTCCTCTTCTTTCGACCTTCTCTCTTCATGGCGGTTTCTTCTCCGGCATGGTTCCTCTCTTGCTCTTCCGACCTCACAGATACAGAAGAAGTGGACTTACAGGCAACCTATGGTTTTCCCTCTTACATTGTCCGCCCTGCTCCCCATGAGGGTCCTCACCTTCCTCCCTTAGACTGTATCTCCATCTTCAGGGACCAAGTCCTGCAAGGTTTCAGATTTCCTCTTCACTCTTTTTTTTGTGAGGTTAGCCGTTATTTTGCTATCCCGTTAAACCAGTTCGTCCCTCAATCCTTTTCCATTCTAGTGGGCTTCATTGGAGTATCCAAACTGTTAGATTTCCCACTGTCTC
This sequence comes from Zingiber officinale, assembly GCF_018446385.1. NCBI lineage: Eukaryota > Viridiplantae > Streptophyta > Magnoliopsida > Zingiberales > Zingiberaceae > Zingiber > Zingiber officinale. The sequence continues at coordinate 141,966,538 of NC_055994.1, forward strand.
CTCGTCTTTTCCATCATTTCTTTATCCCTCGTCGGGTAGATGTTGGTATTTTTAAGTTTCAGTCTCGTCCCAAAGCCATTCTATTTAATCGTATTCCCCCTCAAGGTGAATGGTATAAAAAAATTTTCTATATGCGTCTACCTTCTCCCCCTCCTTTTCCTATTCAATGGATACATGATCTGCCCTCGCTTCCTGACACTCAAGGTCTTCTCAATGATCCTTCTGTGGCCTCTGCCTTGCCTAAACTGCGGGGAGCGAAATTCAGTTTACCGCATCTAATTGAAGAGGGCTTAATGTTTCCCTTTGGGATAAGCAACATTAATACTCCTTTGGATAGTTCCTTTGGTGAGTATAATTATTTTACTTCGCCTTTGCTGATTAGTATATCTCTATAACCATGATGTTTATACTCTGTTTTTCAGCTGATTCTTTCTTATGTACAGGAATTCTGCTATGACCAAGTCCTTTATCAATAATCTTGGAGAACAATGGTTACTGGCTCGCCAATCTGATCCCAATCCCTCTACCTTGGGCTTGCTTTCTGAAGAAGAACAACAAGCAGAGGGTGTCGCACTCATGGAAGAGGAAGAAGAAGAGCCTTTTGTCACTTTAGTTAAAAAGTCAAATCTTACTAAGGATTCTCCCTTTGGTACCTTTATACAAACTCCTCTTGTTCCGGCGCCTATTTCTTTTGAAAGAGGTAAAGCACCGATGACTCCCACCAATATCATCTCCAATCCTGCTCTTCGAATGATGAGGCCTGGTTTGCTTATCTCTTCTTCTTCTACTGTTTCAGCTTCTCCTGCTCCTGCTTCTGAGATGGCCGCTATCTCTCCTGTGCCTTCTACATCCTTGGCATTGGCCTTGCCTCCCTTGGCTTATAGGCCTCGAGCAAAACGAACACCTTGCCGGAGATCTTCTCCCATTGTCAGCCCTTCAACCGCTAGTGTTTCCACAATTGTAACAACCCCTCTTGCACTACTACCTTCTGTTCCCTCTAGCTCCCACTCTGCTCCTCCTGCTTTTACTACCCCTTTTCCTCAGATTGCCTCCTCTTCTTCTCCATCTTCGGCTTCCTCTCATCCCCCTCCTTTATTTAGAGTGGCTGCGGGCTTACCTTCTCAATTGGGACAACCTTCTAGTCCTCCTGGCTATGGCACTTTGCAACTGCAAGGTTTATTGGCTGAATCTTGGTCGCAAGGTTATGAACAATTACGAGGCCTTAGTCTCCCACATCGAGCGGATCGCCATAGTCGTCAGGCAGTGGCTGTAAGTATTCCTAGTTATGTGTTTATTAGCTTTGTAACTTTATCTCTAACTGACATTATCCTTTTATTTAGTTTCTAGCCACAAGTCTGCATATCGATCAGCTACTCACAGCTAAAGATCATGAGAACCATAAATTGAAAGCTCAATTGGAAACATTGAGGGCCGCGTCTCCTTCTTCCGCTAGCGACCCGACACAATTGCAGGAGAAGGTGGCCTTGCAGGATCAACAGTTGGGGATCCTAAAACAAGAGTTGGAAGAATGCCAGCAACTATTAAAAGACAAAGAGCTGGCTAGAAAAACCTTAGAATTACAGGTGGATCGACTGCATTCCGGTCTTCGTTTGGAGATCGCTCTAAAAGAGAAAGCTCTCTTAGATGCTTCTCAGAAAAGTCTTATCTTAGAGAAAGTAAAGAAGCTTCATAATGCCTGTCTTTCTGACCAAGCTCAGGACCTGGCTTCTCATGATTTCACTATTCTACAGGAACAAGAGCTGAGGAAAGCTCAAGATAACGAATTATCACTGCTCCAGAAGGAATTGGAACAGCTAAGATCGGAGAAAGATGTTTTAAAAGAACAAAACACAAAGCTGCAAGCTAATTTCTAGAATTATAAGGAGCAGGAAAAGGGTCGGTGGGAAGAATGGCGGCAAGTTTACTTACAGTCCCCGGCATTTGCCCGGGAATTTGTTCGCAGGATAGTGGGTGCGCTAAATCATTCCGTATCGGGAGTTCTACGACAGTTAAAAGAGGGTGGATATCTATCCAAAGAACCTCCCCTATCTTTCATAAATCGTCGCAGGCTTAATGAATAACTACCCTCAGATTTGAAAGGCCTTTTTCCTAATGTCTAAGGAAATTATTCATAAAAACTTGTAAAGTAAGAACTGACAGTGGAAAAAGTGCATTTGAGTAATTAAGTACTTGCAAGGTGTAAGAAAAACTTTAACACTTACTTGCTTCTCCTTTATGCTAGTTCAAGAATACCCCTTCCTGACATGCTTTTGATTGCTAAGTATAAACTTTATTGGAAAAATCCCTTGTTCATCTTTCAGAGTTAAACCTTATCTTGATGGATTCTTCCTTAAGTAACATCCAGTATGCTTTGTATCTCCCCGAGGATGAATGATCTTAGTTGAGACTGGATACGGAATTGTATTATTGATCTTCAGGTTAAGTATAATATCCCAACCGGATTTTGAATAAAGACTTTCATATATCTGAGCTCCCATATAGAATCCCTTCTCAATTCCTGCTTAATTAGGCTTCGAAGCCCAGAGATTCCCTGATTAATTATACCTTGCGTTAGTTCGAAATCTCTGATTTCATCCGTGAAATCTTGCCTGATGTATTTCATAGAATTTCCCTATCGACTTTGGTTTATAGTCTCCGAGTCTTCCTATGAAAGCCCGACCGGATTACTTCATAGAATCTTCCCGATCGACTTTGGTTTATAGTCTCCGAGTCTTCCTATGAATGCCCGACCGGGTTACTTCATAGGATTTTCTCGATCGACTTTGATCTGTCTCAGTTTATAGTCTCCGGTTTTTTCTATGAAGGCCTGCCGGGTTACTTCATAGAATCTTCCCGATCGACTTTGGTTTATAGTCTCCGAGTATCCCTATGAATGCCCGACCGGGTTACTTCATAGGATTTTCTCGATCGACTTTGCTTTGTCTCAGTTTATAGTCTCCGATTTTTCCTATGAAGGCCTGCCGGGTTACTTCATAGAATCTTCCCGATCGACTTTGGTTTATAGTCTCCGAGTATTCCTATGAATGCCTGACCAGGTTACTTCATAGGATTTTCTCGATCGACTTTGATCTGTACGAAAGTATAATACTTGGGCTAACCTCGTGTTGGCCTGCAATTCCTTGAGGGGAGCTGAATAGGCCTTTATGATTTCCCCTTATTTTACTGCTTGAAAAATAGAAAGGAGGCTTCTCCTGATATTTATCAATTTGTATGAACCATATTTATCTCCTGTGTCAATATTTATCTTGCTTGACTTTCATCAAAGAAACAAAGTACATAAACTGCAAGTATCTCAACTCGCCTGGGAATTCCAATAACTGTGAACATATTTAAAGTAATATGATCAAATCAGGCTCGATAGGGTTGCAAATGATTAACGCTCCAAGGGCGTTCCAACATTCTTCCTTCGGCATCTTGGAGATAGTATGAGCCTGACGCGAGCTTTTCTATCACTTTATAAGGCCCTCCCCATTGTGGTGCCAACTTGCTGACATCTCCCACAGGCTTAACTCATTTCCATACCAAATCCCCTACTTGGAAGAATCTGGGGATGACCCTTTTGTTATAATTCTGTCTCATCCTTTGTCGATATGATATAAGACGAGTAGCAGCTTTATCCCTTATTTCCTCGATTAAGTCCAGCTCCATAAGTCGTCGGTCTCTATTATCTTCATCATACAATTGTCTTCTGTCAGGCTCTACTCCTACCTCAATGGGGATTACTGCTTCTCCTCCATAGACTAATTGGAAAGGAGTGATTCCTGTAGCTTCACGAGGCGTAGTACGATATGCCCAGAGAACACTGGGTAACTCGTCTACCCAGCTACCTCCAACATGATCTAGCTTAGTTTTTAGTCCTCTAATAATCTCCCTATTAGTTACTTCTGCTTGACCATTGCTCTGCGGGTAAGCTACAGAGGTGAAGGCCTGGGTAATCCCATAACTCTGACACCAGTCTAGGATTCTATCACCTTGAAACTGCCTTCCATTATCAGAGACCAACTTATGAGGAATGTCAAACCTATAGATTATATTTTTCCATAAGAATTTAATGACCGCGTCTTCTGTAATTCTAGCAAGTGGTTCTGCTTCCACCCATTTAGAGAAATAATCCACAGCCACCAGCAAGAACCTCCTCTGTGCAGCAGCCATAGGAAATGGACCCACTATGTCCATACCCCATTGATCAAAGGGACACGAGACTATAGAGGTTCTTAATAACTGGGTAGGGTGATGTAATATATTCTGATGCTTTTGACAAGAAATACAAGTTCTTACCAATTTAGTGGCATCTTCATGTAGAGTAGGCCAGAAATATCCCGCTAGGAGGATTTTACGAGCCAAAGATCTTCCTCCTATATGACTACCACAAGAGCCCTGATGCACCTCCTGTAAAATAAATTGTGCGTCTTCTGTGCCTACACACTTGAGCAAAGGTCTGGAAAAAGCCCTTTTATGTAATTGCTCCCCCACCATAGTATATTGAGCAGCTCGTTTCTTAAATACCCTGTCTTGTTTTGTATCTCTCGGAAGAAGACCTTGCTGTAAATATAATATAATTTGAGCTCGCCAATCACCTTGAATTTCTATATCAGTCTGTCTTTCAATACAGGAAATTAACAGGGTCTGTTCCACTGGTCGATCAAGACTCCATGGTACTACAGCAGAGGCTAGCTTAGCTAATTCATCTGCCACTTGATTCTCTGATCGAGGAATTTTTTGTATGCTCACATCTTGAAATTGAGACTTCAACTTATCGAATGCCTCTGCATATAACTTAAGCCTGTCATTATTTATTTCAAAATTACCTGATAATTGTTGAGCTGCTAGCTGAGAATCAGAATATATAAGGACTCGAACTGCTCCTACATGCCGAGCAGCTTGTAAGCCAACTATGAGAGCTTCATATTCAGCCTCATTGTTGGTGGCTCTGTAATTTAATCTAATGGAGAGTTGAAGACTGTCTTCTTTTGGGGATATAAGAAGAATACCAATCCCACTGCCTTGTCTAGTTGCAGAGCCATCCATATAAATTTTCCAGGTATCTTCTTCTTCTGGGCCTTGAACCTCTATGATGAAATCTGCTAGAGCTTGTGCCTTGATGGCCGAGCGGGGTTGATATTGGATGTCATATTCCCCAAGCTCGGTCGTCCATTTGACTAACCGTCCTGATGCTTCTGGGTTGAGCAATACCCGTCCGAGAGTGCTATTGGTTAAGACAATAATCTCATGTGCTAAGAAATATGGGCGCAACCTCCGAGCAGTCAATATCAGAGCATAAGCCAGTTTTTCTAGTGTAGTGTATCTACACTCCGCTCCTTTTAATAAATGACTAGAAAAATATACAGGTTGTTGCTCTTTTCCTTCCTGTCTGACTAATACAGAGCCTACGACGTTTTCATTAGCCGACAAATACACCCACAAAGTCTCTCCTGCCATAGGTTTAGCCAACACAGGGAGGGTAGTTAAATAATCTTTCAACTCCTGAAAAGCCTTATCGCATTCTTCATTCCATTGAAACTTAGTAGCCTTTCTGAGTATTTTAAAAAATGAAAACTGCGATCAGCTGATCTGGAAATAAATCTAGACAAGGCTGTGATTCGGCTTGTCAATCTTTGAGCTTCTCTCAGGCTGCGGGGTGGCTCCATGCTCTGCAATGCCTTGACCTTGCTCGGGTTGGCCTCTATCCCCCGTTCGGACACCATATATCCCAGGAATTTTCCTCCCTTTGCGCCGAACAAGCATTTGCTTGGGTTCAACTTGAGCTCATACTATCTTAATGTCTTGCAAGTCTCCTCTATATCCCTGCATAAATCAGCAGCTTGAAGAGACTTAATTAAGATGTCATCAACATATACTTCCATATTCCTACCAATCTGCTTCTGAAAGACCTTATTCATAAGCCTTTGATAGGTTGCTCCTGCATTCTTTAGTCCAAAGGGCATAACATTATAACAATAAGTGCCTTCAGATGTTATAAAACTAACCTTTTCTTGATCCTCTTTGGCCAAGGGGACTTGATGATAACCTTGATATGCATCCAGCATGGAAATATATTCGCATCCGGCAGTAAAATCAACTAGTTGATCAATCCTGGGTAAGAGATAGTAATCCTTCGGGCAAGCTTTGTTGAGATCTCGAAAGTCAATGCACACTCGCCATTTATTCCCAGGTTTAGAGACTAACACCACATTAGCCAACCAACTTGGGAATTGCACTTCCCTAATGTATCCGGCCTCCATAAGCTTGGTTATTTCTTCCTTGATAATCTGATTTTGCTCCATACTGAAACTTCTCTTCCTTTGCATGACGGGGCGGGCATCCGGAAAGACATGCAAGGAATGTTCCATGACAGCAGGAGAAATGCCCGAAACTTCTTTGGGAGTCCAGGCAAATACATCATTATTCTTCTTCAAACATTGCACCAACTCAGCTTTAAGATCAGGATCGAGATCGGCTGCAACGTAGGTGGTAGCTTCTGGCCGCCCAGTCTGGATTTGAACTTCTTCCTTTTCCTCATAAACCAGGACAGGCTGCTTTTCGCGAATGTCATTAACTTCCATTCTTTGAATCTTCCGAGCGGTGTTAGCCTCAGTCCGAATGATTTCTACGTAACATTTTCGGGTTATCTTTTGATCACCCCGTACTTCTCCGACCTGATCCTCCACGGGAAACTTAATCTTCTGACAGAAAGTAGAAACGACCGCCCTGAACTCATTCAGGGCAGGCCGACCCAATATCACATTATAAGAAGATGGAGCATCTACTACCATAAAGTAGGATCTCCTGGTTCTCATCAGGGGTTCCTCTCCCAGAGAAATGACCAATTTTATTTGACCCAAAGGTTGCACTTCATTGTCTGTGAATCCATACAGAGGAGTTGCAATCGGTTGAAGTTCACTGGGGTCAACTTGTAGCTGATCAAAAGCCTTTTTGAATATAATGTTGACTGAGCTGCCAGTGTCTATGAAGGTACGGGCGATGGCGTAGTTAGCTATCACAGCTTTGATGATTAATGCATCATCATGAGGTATCTCTACCCCCTCAAGATCCTTCGGCCCGAAGCTTATTTCAGGACCGGCTGCTCGTTTCATGCTGCATCCTACTGCATGAATCTCCAACATTCGGGCATGTGCTTTTCTGGCCCTATTAGAATCCCCATCAGTGGGTCCGCCCATAATTATGTTAATATTTCCCCGAGCAGCATTGTTTCTGTTCTCTTCCTGACGAGTCATTGTGGCTTCGGAAGGTGCTTTATCTGATACTTGGCTGGTACCAGCTGGGACCGGCATTGCTTCTTGCCGGGTTCCATCCGGGTGATATTCCGGTTTGAGTGGACTTTACTGCCTGGGGTATTGTTGCCGGTAATAGTTCTGCTTCTGATAGCGCTCTTTATTGACTCTTCTATTTCTCAAAACAAAACAATCATCAGAGTGATAACTGCTAGTTTTATGATAAGTACACCATCTCCTCGGTGCCTCCGGCTGCATCTCTACATGTTGTATAGCTTGTGGACGATAATCTGGTTGCCGATGAAGTGGATGAGTAGTTCTAGGTCCTCTTGGTGGGGGTACCGGGGTCGGAGCCTTCTCCTTCGCATGAGTAGGAGAAGAGGGAACACCTTCTTTCCAGATCTGATTGAACCTTTTAATATATGCCCGGATGGATTCTTTAGACGTCTGCTTAATTGAAAATAGGCTCCACGGGGTCTTATGATACCTTTTGTTGCTGGAGAAATGATGTAGAAAGACTTTCTTGAAATCTTTAAATTTTCGAATAGACTTTTCAGGCAATCTCTTGAACCAGCGTTGCGCTGCTCCCCCAAGAGTAGTGAGAAACATCCGACACTTCACCCCATCGGAGAATTGTTGCAACAAGGCTACATTCTCAAATTTTAACAAGTGATCTTCCGGATCTGTGGTTCCGGTATATTCTCCAATTTACAGATTCTGATATCGCTTAGGAAGTGGGTCATCTAATACACTTTGTGAAAATGGGGAGATGACCTTTTCCGGTGAACTATCACTAGTTATCATTTTAATCTTACGCTTCTCTTTATCCGGCGCCTCACCAGAGGACTCTTGGAACACAGGCCTCTTACCCCCTGGATCCAAGGGAGTGCGAAGGAAAGCTCGTGGACGCCTGGTTGGAGAAACAGTAGCTGGAGGAAAATACAAAGGTTCTTCTTCTTCCATCTCCTTTCCTTTCCGATGCTCAGTAGTTGATATCGCCGGATGATGAGCCGTCGACAAAGTGGCCCCAGTATGAGCTTGCAGTTGTTGTTGTTGTTGTTATAGGGCTTTCTGAACATGAGAATTAATGAGGAGATCCAAATCTTCGCAACTGATAGTAAGTAGGTTCGACTTCCCAGCCTCTTCCATCACGTAGCCTCAGATTCAGGCGAAGTTTCCCACAGACGGCGCCAAATTTAATCCTGTCTGAGAAGCTGACCGTGAAGGAGATCCGGAAGAAGGAGACCCACTATAATGACGAAGAATAATGCCGGTGAAACCTCGACCCGAGAAACCCAAAGCGGATCAGAAGAAAACCCGAGTCACCGAAGGAAATATGCTAAGTAGGAAGAAATCCCCGTCCAAATAGGAGAAAGTCGAACCTTCAAGCTTCCGAGGCTCCCTGCGCACAAGAGACCAACCAACACTATCGTCAGTGACCTAAGACCGGGGTGGGAATCCCTGGCTAGGCCCTCCGACGCTCAAGTTAGTGATCTCTCTTGATGCCGAGGAAAGAAGAAGAAAGAAGATGAACAGTAGCCCCAGAATTAGAGATGTGAACTGTAGGACCGATGCGGCCGGCTAGAAGGGAGGGTTGAATAGCCCTGAGTAAAACACAACCCTTTCTCGGACAATTAAGCTAACACTTGAAAAAGAATAGATTAAGCAGAAAATAAAGCATAAAAATGAGGCACCGGTTTTGACTTGGTTACAACCGGGGAGGTTGTTAATCCAAGGAAGATTGTTGCACTAAAAACTCCTTTAGGCGGAGAAGCCTCGTTTACAGCAGTGTAGGCACAAAAAGAAAGAAGCTAATCAAAGAAATGGAAGCACACAAGTGTTGTTTACAATTTCTGAACTGATGTAAAGCTTCTGGACCAAGGCTGTATTTATAGCTTTGGTCGGGGCGCCTGGAAAGGTTCCGGGCATTGGGGATAAAATTTATCCTAACGTTGATCGAGATAATTCTCGATCTGGTCAACTTATTGGCGCCGGAAGGGTTCCGGCGCCGGATGGGTCCGGCGCCCGGTCGATTCCGGCGCCCGGACCAAAAGTCAACATAGTTGACTTTTCATCGGACTTCTCTGGTTCAGTCCCGCCCGGTCCGGTTCTTCTCCTCCGGATCCGCTCATTTGGGTGATCTCGCCTCCGGAAAAGGGCTCACCCGAACCCAACTTCCGGTCTTCTCGAGCGTGCTTCCCTCCGCTTCTCGTCCCTCGGAATTGCCGCGTGTTTCCTTCTCGTCCGCCAGCGTACTCATCCGCAGTCTTCGTCCCTCGGTCGTCGACCTTCTCGCTAGCTGCGTCTCTTGCTCCCCGAGCAATCTTCCGCTCCGGCTTTCGTCCCTCGGAACCACCGCGCGCTTCCTTCTCGTCCGCCGGTGTACTCTTCCGCAGCGCCTCGTCCCTCGGACGCACAGCGTGCCGTCCTTCTCGCTAGCTGCGTCTTCCACTCGAGTACCTGTGTTCCTAAGCTCCTGCACACTTAGACACAAGGTTAAATACACAGGGCCTAACTTAACTTGTTGATCACACCAAAACAACCTTGGGGTTCCAACACTCAGCCAACGGAGAGGATTCCCCCTTTTATACCACTTCATATAACCTCCGTAGTCATGAAGTGGACCCCGGTTTGTTAGAGTTCGTTATGACATCAGCTACGTACTTGAGGAAGATGATTTTTAAGGAATCTTTTTTGTACCCCAGATGTACCTTCTTTGTCGTTTAATGCCTGCAAGACAATCTGAAAGCATATTTCCCGCCAAAATATATATTCTCTATCATGAATTATTCCATTCGGTATATTCATGTATGATTCTTCTTCATGTGACTTCTATTTGTATCTTTATTGTGTCAAAATAATATTCTATCTAACATGTTTCTGAGGTATTCATTAACCCTTTTGGCCGATATTGCTCTATCTTTGCTTTAGAGTATGTATCGGTCTTTATTGGCTTACCTTCACACGGCGATCATGTATCGGCCGCTATTGGCCTACCTTCGTTCGGCAAGCATGTGTCGACCGATATTAGCCTACCTTCACTCGGCAGGCATGTATCAACCGATATTGATTTACCTTTATACGGCGGGCATGTATCGACTGGTATTGGCCTACCTTCGCTCGGAAGGCACATATCGACCGATATTGATTTACCTTTATACGGCAGGCATGTATCGACCGAGATTGTCCTACCTTCGCTCGGAAGGCACATATCGACCGATATCGATTTACCTTTATACGGCAGGCATGTATCGACCGATATTGGCCTACCTTCGCTCGGAAGGCATGTATCGGCCGATATTGGTTTATCTTTGTTCTGGAGTGTGCATCGGTCGTTATTAACTTACCTTCATATGGCAAGCATGTATTGACCGATATTGGCCTACCTTCGCTCGGAAGGCATGTATCGACCGATATTGGCCTACCTTCATTCGGCAGGCATGTATCGACCGATATTGGCCTACCTTCGTTCGGCAGGCATGTATCGACCGATATTGGCCTACTATACCTTCGTTCAGCAGGCATGTATCGATCGATATTGGCCTACCTTCGTTCGGCAGGTATGTATCGACCGATATTGGCCTTCCTCCTTTGACTTTTTCTTCCTTTTCTTTCCTCATCTGAAGGCCCATAAAACCTACCCATATCATCAAATTTCTTCCTTAGGGACATCCACGTGGCAAGGAACATAGTTATACACTATGTGAAAATCCGTAATAGACTTCGAATATTATCCGAAGTAATAGATAGTTAATTATCGAAGTAGACGCACGTGAAGTAAAAGGGTAAATTTTTTACTTCACCTCACGTTACCGAAGTCTATCACCGGTTCAAATTCGGTTCAAAATTGAACCGTTTTCGAAGTAAAAAAGCTTTATTACTTCATCAAGACCAGTAAAAATACCGAAGTAATTGATGATATATTACTTCATAGGTTACGTTGTTTGACGAAGTAAAATATGTATACGACTTCATATTTTTTGAATTTGGGTGCAGTAAATATTTTATTTTACTTCTATATAATTTGACTTAGTCGAAGTATATATTCTGTATTACTTCATCGTAGTATAGGAGTAATAGAGCATATTTTACTACAACAAATAAATTCAAATGTAGCGAAGTAATTTATACGAACTACTTCCCAAATTTGATCAGTAGTGAAGTAAATAGTTTCTTTAAATACGTCACTATTTAAATTTATTGTAGTCTTTTGTGTTGTATTACTCCATCATTTATTTATACCGTCGAAGTAATTGACAATATTTTACTACAATATAATTTTAATTGACCAAAAGAGTATATGATAATATGTTACTCCAACACAATATTTTTCACAATCAAAATTGAATAAATATATCATAAATATGACTCAAATAAAATCCAAAAATTTATATAGAAGATACACAACTCATAGGCACCCACATAGGAATAGACAAATTCGCTCCATTCACTTCTTCATGTGCCTGCAAAATTTTTTACAGAAAAATAAAAATCATATATCAAACTATAGAGCAAAGACAAGAGTAACATTTATGTTCTTCAAAGTATAAAGACATGTCAACTTATCACCTGAAATTAAACACAAAATATAAAACAAAGTAAGAGAAACTTAAAAGAGCAAATTCCACTAGTCCTCCAAGTATGTTCAATATTATTTCAACCATAAAGGATAGATACCACTACATCTCACATATGAAATAGAAGAAAAAGAGTTACCCCAAGCAAAATTTCAAAGATAATGTAGATCACAAGATAACAATAACGTGTAGTTAACAAGAACCTATATATGTTTAATCCACTTGAAAATTTTCATTTATAAAAGAGAAAAATTCAATAGTACTCATCCAAGTATGTTTTCTATTGTTTTGACCAAAAACGATAGAGACCACTTCATGGTATACGCCTCACAGAAGATAAAGAGTTACTCAAAGCAAAACTTCTATGTTTAGTCTAGGCTTGTTCAACCGGTCGATTAACCGGTTTACCGGTTTATCGGTTCCGGTTAATTCCGGTTTACCGTGATTTATTTAAAACCGGTTAACCGACCGGTATCTTACCGGTTCTACCGGTTTCGGTTGAACCGGTTCCGGTCGGTTAACTGGTTCTAACCGAGAACCGGTAAAAATCATTGAGCTTAGATAAGTGTACTTAGTGAAGTGGGTTATTGGGCTTTTTTTTTTTACAAACTAATTAACTAAATCAGAATAGTGGATGGTGATCTGACTAAATCGGTAGGTTTAATTCGATCGATCAGAACCAACGCAAGAAGATGGAAGGCGAGGCTTAAAAGGGAGCGAGGAAAAAAAAAACAAGGCAGTGACAGAGAGTTACCTTGTGAAGTCTGCGCTCGAGAGCGGAGAGAGAGAGTTTGGGCGATAAAATCTGCTTCAAGGTGATAAGAATATGTATTACTAAAAGTATAGAAATCTAAGGAATAACTAAGTTTACAACCAAATATAAAAAGTAGTTGGAACACATGATTTATTGCTTGATTTGGTTAATATTATCATTTGCTGTTAATTTTGACGAATAAATCAATTGTTTAACCAAAGTTTGCTCTCACATATCTTCAAGTTATTTTCCTCTTTATGCATTTTAACAAGTCCAAGCACACGTTCTTCATCTTTTAATTCAGTCTTTGCAAAGAAGTGTTTTTTTCTGACAATATTCATTGCAACATGTGTTTTTTTATTATATTTATTTCCTTCCCTTATTTTACCTCAGCTGTCGTCGGTGGAGACATTGTGGAGAAAGGGTTTATGTGCTAGTCTTTTTGAAGGTTGCTGGATTTATAAGATATTTAGTTCAAAAGTAATTGGAAGGATGAATGTAAGTATTATTTAGTTTTGTTGTTGTTGTCAACACTGATGTGTTTGATGCAAATTTCAAGTTTACTATCCCCATTCAGATTGAAGATTTTCTGAATCAGTTTGAAAACTTTGCCAGATCAGTCATTGCTTCCTTTTTGCTCTCGATTTGGATTGTCCCTTCCTTCTCTCACGCTTCCTCCTGCAATAATCAATAAGACAGCTAGACTTCGTCTTCCTCTTCCTCTGATTTTTGCTGCCATGGTGCTCGAGGAGCAACAACACAAGTCGTCGAAGGATCAATAAGACAGCTAGACTTCGTCTTAGTAAGAGGAAGACCCTATGATATACCGGTTGGTGCCTAGTTTTACCGGTTTACCGGTTAAACTGGTAAAAAAAATCTAAAACCGAGAACCAACCGGTAAACCGGTAAAAACCGGTTAACCGGAACCGATTAAAATCGATTAACCGGTTAACCGGTAAACTGGAACCGGTAAACTACCGGTTCCGGTCCGATTTTCGGTTTGTCAATTTTTTTTGCACAACCCTAGTTTAGTCCACTTGCGAAATTTAATTTTACTAGAGCTTAAACATTCAGAAATTTAGCCAAGGAAAAATTTTAAAGTAAGCAGACTCGAAATATTTGCATGCTAAGATCTTTGAAGTATCTAGAAAAGCACAGGAATATAAGTTAAAATGTTAGGGTATATAATTGTAATTTATTTAAAGTACAAACCTTATCATCTTCTTGTTGGTTACTACTCGGAAAACCTAGAGGTTCTACTGTACAAAAATTTTGTACAAAGGTCTGAACCTTTTCCTAGCTACCATGTGTTCTTTTAAATTAAATTTTGGATCGCCTGCGGAACTTAACACGTTTGATCCAAAACTTAATCTATTCGTTCTTTTAGGTTTTGACTTGGGTCTCCTGCGAAACTTAACACGTTCGACCCAAATCACCTTAAGTTATTAATTCCATTAAATATTAATTTCCATAATCGGTTCCCAGTACTGACGTGGCGAGGCACATGACCTTCTTGGATATGGAAGCAACCACCACCGACTAGACAAAACCTTTTATAGAAAGCTAATATTTAATTTCCTAAAATAACTTTAGGTTAACCGAAAAGAACAATCAAATCACAAGGAAAAGAAAAAAATAAAAGAACACAACATCGAAAAACATATTCGAAATTCTAGAATCGTAAGCCTCTTATATTTGGTATTATTTCCAAAAATAACTAGTATGATGCGGAAAGAAAAATTACTAGTTATACCTTTTAGAAAGACCTCTTGATCTTCTACCGTATTCCTCTTCTAACCTCGGACGTTGTGTGGGCAACGATCTTCCGAGATGAGAAACCACCAAGCACCTTCTTCTTCCTTACAGGTTTCGGCCATCAAAACTTCTCCTAGGATGAAGAGGTTCGGCCACCACCACCATGCTTCAAGGGATGCTAGAAAAGAGGCTTCTTTTATCTCCTTCTTCTCCTTCTTAGATCCGGCCACCAAAGCTATCTCCACCATGAGAAGGTTTCAGCCACACAAAGGAGAGGAGAGGAAAGAAAGGGTCGGCCACACCCAAGGAGAAAAGAGAGGAAAAATAGAATAGAGTTGTTCGCCTTGAAGCCTCCTCTACCCCCTCTTTTATAATCCTTGGTCTTGGCAAATAAGGAAAATTTAATAAAAACTTCCTTAATTCTTTTGCCATTGAAAAGGAAAATTTATTTAATTAAAATAATTTTCTCTTTTCAAATTATAATGGTCGGCCACTCTTCTCCCCAAAACAAGGAGAGTTTTAATTAAAACAAAAATTAAAACTTCCTAATTTGTTTCTAGAAATTTATAAAAATTTCTCCAATAATTTTAATCCCTTCATGATTGGTTAATAAAAAGAAATTTTATAAATTAAAATCTTTCTTTTAAACATGTGGATAATTTCCAAAAAGGAAAGTTATCTCTAAAAATTAAAATCTCCTTTCAATCTACAAATAAGGAAAGATATTAAATCTTTTCTTAATCTTTTGTAGAAACTAATAAAAGAGAATTTTTTATTTTTAAACTTTCTTTTAAATCATGAATATAATTAAAAGGAAAGTTTTTACCAAAATTAAAATCAACCTTTTAATCTACAAATAAGGAAAGAGATTTTAACTCTTCTCTTAATCTTTTGTAGAATCTTATAAAAGGAAGGATTTAAATTTTTAAACTCTCTTTTAAATTATATTATCCACATAAGAAAATTTTTAAAATTAAAATTCCTTTTTATTTTAATAGGGTCGGCCACATGAATTCACCCATGAACATACCCATGGCTGGCCCTAGCTTGGTCTCCAAGCTAGCTTGGCCGGCCCCTATAGGATGGGTAAGAAGGTGGGTGGGTATAGTACTCTATAATTAAGAGGCTACGATAGGGACCGAGAGGAGGAATTGGTTTTGGTCTCTCGATAAAATTAAGCATCTCGCGTTCGCCCCGAACACACAACTTAATTTCATCAATAATAATTCATTCCACTAAAGAACTATTATTGAACTACCGCACCAATCCCAAATTACATTTTGGGCTCCTTCTTATTTTGAGTGTGTTAGTCTCCCTGTGTTTAAGATAACAAATGCCCACTAATTAAGTAAGTTACTGACAACTCGCTTAATTAATATCTAGCTCCAAGAGTAGTACCACTCAACTTCATCGTCATGTCGGACTAAGTCCACCTGCAGGGTTTAACATGACAATCCTTATGAGCTCCTCTTGGGGACATTCTCAACCTAGATCACTAGGACACAGTTTCCTTCTATAATCAACAACACACACTATAAGTGATATCATTTCCCAACTTATCGGGCTTATTGATTTATCGAACTAAATCTCACCCATTGATAAATTAAAGAAATAAATATCAAATATATGTGCTTGTTATTATATTAGGATTAAGAGCACACACTTCCATAATAACTGAGGTCTTTGTTCCTTTATAAAGTCAGTATAAAAGGAACGACCTCAAATGGTCCTACTCAATACACTCTAAGTGTACTAGTGTAATTATATAGTTAAGATAAACTAATACCTAATTACACTACGACCTTCCAATGGTTTGTTCCTTTCCATCTTGGTCGTGAGCTACTGTTTATAATTTATAAGGAACCGATAACATGATCTTCTGTATGTGACACCACACACCATGTTATCTACAATATAAATTAATTGAGCAACTACATTTATCATAAATGTAGACATTTGACCAATGTGATTCTTATTTCTAGATAAATGTTTATACCAAAAGCTAGACTTTTAGTATACACTCTAACACTTCTCAACTTGTTTTGCCACATTATATTCCAAATCTGCATATTTTTGTTTCGCTCGTCCAGATTTAACTAACTTTTTGGATTCCAAAATGCTTGGATCAGGCCATAAAGAATCCTGAGTTGGGCACTTGGATGATGAAGTTTATGCCTGGGATGGGGGGCTCACGAGCTAGAGCAGCACCAAAGGTGTAGCGGGAGGCGTGGACTGGGTGATGCTCATGTATTGGTCGTCGACGGCAAGAACTTCGCCGAGGAAATAGAGGAGAACAAACCCTAGCACCCGACAAGTGAGTTCAACTCGTTAGCAAGAAATGGAGGAATTATAAATAGGTTCAATTTATGAAAAAAAATATTTTAACCTTTCCAACTTAATACTTCAGTAATTATACATATCAATTTTATTTGATAACTTATTACTTCATTAAATAAATACTACAAAGTTAAATATTAAATAAAATTAGAAATGTGCTCATATTTTTTAATCTATGAAGTTTAAAATAGTATTTACTACATCAAATTTATTACTAAAGTTGATTATTATATATTACTTCGTAATTAATAATTACTGAAATAAACAGTAGCGAAGTCTATCAATAAAATTCACATAGTGAGAGTGTATTCCTTAATTAAATATCTAATTTGAAGGTTTTTTGAAAGTCTTTTCCTTCATGTATGTTTCGTATGAACATGCTCCTTTCTCCGACTTCACATTTTAAGGATTTTTACTATGAAATATGTCTTATCAATAAAAACATGCAAAAAGAAGATTTCTGAACAAATAGAATGAAAGTACGACATAATAATAAAATCAGATGTAATAAACATATATTATATAAATATGAAATATAGGTATATGTGTGTTAAACAATGCCTAAAAGATATATAATTTACGCACATCAACACCTCGTAAGCACCTAGTGTAATTGATTTTTTTTAATTCTTTGTTTATTCTTTTTAAGCTCTCGGTTATCTCAATCGGATTTTGCTTTTATGGGTTTGAGATTGAGTTATAGTATTAAGCATAATTTTTTTAAAAAAAAAAATAGATGCACACAAGGTGTGCGGCTTAAGGTGAGCAACATATCAAAACTCTTTATATATATATATATATTACCCAATACACTCTTAAGTGAGCAACTAAGGGCGATATCTAACGTGGTCAGAATCTAAATTTTGTAATCTCTCTCTTATTTGCATGTAACTCTTTTTGTAATACCCCGGTTCTGAGATTCTGGTTAAGTATGACTTAAAAGGTTAGATGGTACTATCCATATCACCAAGGTGCACCTTCCTTTTCGGAAGCCCAAACTTAAGAACTCCAAAGTTAAGCGTGCTTGGCTTGGAGAAATCTAAGGATGGGTGACCTCCTGGGAAGTTTTCCAGGGTGCGTGCGAGTGAGGACAAAGCACGCTGAAAGGACCTCCGGTGGTCTGTGGAGCTAGTCATCAAACTGATAGATAATTCTAGTGTCGTTCCTGGTTCGGTCCGGGTGGGGCCCGCCCGGGCCGGGGCGTTACAGATGGTATCAGAGCGACCTTGCGACCGTGAGTGCGCCTGTGGTAGGAGCACCCAGGGCACCACCTAGCGAGGGAGATTCTGGGATTTGTTTGTGGTGTGATTTGTGGTTACACAACGAGGACGTTGTGTCTTTAAGTGGGGGTGATTGTAATACTCCGGTTCTGAGATTCTGGTTAAGTATGACTTAAAAGGTTAGATGGTACTATCCATATCACCAAGGTGCACCTTCCTTTTCGGAAGCTCAAACTTAAGAACTCCAAAGTTAAGCGTGCTTGGCTTGGAGAAATCTGAGGATGGGTGACCTCCTGGGAAGTTTTCCAGGGTGCGTGCGAGTGAGGACAAAGCACGCTGAAAGGACCTCCGGTGGTCTGTGGAGCTAGTCATCAAACTGATAGGTAATTCTAGTGTCGTTCCTGGTTCGGTCCGGGTGGGGCCCGCCCGGGCCAGGGAGGGCGTTACACTTTTCTCCATGCATGTAAAATGTCACCCTCTTTTATCTCCTGCATGCAAGGTAATTGCTGATTTTTATAAATCAACACCAAGATAGAGTTGATCTTTAAAGACCAGTACCAATAAGTTTGAGCTGGTTTGTACAAACCAGCATCAACACCATTGCTGGTTCGTACAAACTAGCACCAGTACAAACCAACACCAACGTGCCGGTGTTGATTATTAAAGATCAACACATTAGAGTTGATCTTTAAAGAATAGCTCCATGTTGGTGCTAGTTTGCACCACCTTACATGTAGGAGAGGCAATAGAGTTATATGCAAATGAGAGAGAAAAATAATAATAAAAAAATATTTTGGCCCTGTCATATCATACACGTTGGATATCACCCACTGTTGTTTAAGATAAATTATGTAGGTATCACACACACTCTCTCTCTCTCGTTATAAAGAGAAATGATGCGTGTAGTGAAAACTCTCCGCGACTAAGTTGGCAACTTGCGTGGCCAAGTCCACCTCAGCTAAAAAATCATGAGACTTGGCATTTTGTAATCCCTGGTTTCCTCTTTCGCAACCTCTGCCCTAACTCTCCTCCTCCTCCTTCTTCTTCCTCTTTCACGATTCTCCTCCCATGCCCTAACTCTCTTCCTCCTCCCTCTTTCGCGAGGCTCCTCCCGTGCCCTAACTCTCCTTCTTCTTCTTCTTCTTCTTCTTCTTCGTGTTCTTCATCTCTCTCCTCCCATTAACAAAGGAGCACACATAACGAAGGTTGTAGTCCCCTTCCTGCCCTAACTCTCCTTCTTATTCCCTCGTGCTAACTTTGCCACGCCGCCTCCTCCGTCTTCCCTCTCCCTTCCAAGGAATCGACGCCCTCTATTTCATAAAATTTATTTATCCTAATTTCTTAGCCTAATTTTTAGCGCTGACGTTGTCGTCAGTTTTGTGGTGGTGTGTGAAATCAAGCGTTCGAGAAGCACAGGCTGGAGAAGGACATCACGAAGTGCATCGAGAAAGAGTTTGATAGCAAGTACTGATAAACTTGGCACTACATTGTGGGTCGCAACTTTGGAAACCCACTTTTTTCTATTCATCCTTCCACTTCTCCGATTCAATTTCAACAATTGATTTCATGCTTGATTAAAAAAACAACAAAATTGAAGTTCTCAAAGAGTTTTTGTGTTTTTGAAATAGCTCAACAATGTGATTTCGCTTGGGAATTTGGTTTATATATCCGTGGATTACTAGGTTTCTATCCTAAATAGCTCAACTATATACTTTTTTTTCTCCTTCCTCATGTAGATAAGAAATGTAACAACCTCATTGTTCATGCTCATAAGTGGGTTTTTTTTATTGAATTTTATTTTTGATTCTAATCAATCATGGCATGTTGTTATATATTCTAACACCTCAAAGTTACTGATTAAGTTATAGTGGCTGTTCAGTTAGACAGTATTAACTAAACAATTTGAAACCATTCTAACATGTACTCAACACAAACCTGATCCCTACATAAGTATGTGCATAAATATAGACATATACATAAACGTGTTTATGTACGAAAAACATGTGATCACTACATAAGCATGAACATAAACATAAACATGATCACTACCTAAGCATGACTAAGGCATCAAAATATGGTTGGCTTCATATTATTTAAAATCCCTAAACAAGATCAGTTACTAATCTAACATACAAAGCTACCACACACATTATTAATGTCATATCATTCAATTTCTAAAAATAAGTAGCTATTTTATCATGCAAAGGTACCCAAATTTGAGATTGATGTCATAACATTTTACTCTAAAAAAATTCAGTGACTAATGTAACATGCCAAGGTATCAAAATACGGTTGGCTTCATAGCCATCTAACCCTAATCCGAAACTAATTTGTATTGTAATGATACGAAAACATAATTGCTAATTTTTAATCAAAAACAAATAGAAGAACCTATATATAGTTGTAAAGTAAAAACATGATTGTTAACTCTTAAAAATAGTGAGGAAAATAATTCCTACATAATTTGATTTCTACAAATTTTATAAACCATTTAAAACATAAGAAATTTACTAACTTTTAAGTAGAAAAATAATAACATAATTATGATGGCAAGCAAAAACATGTTTAATAACCCCTAATAATAGTGAGGATAATAACTTTCATATGAATTGCATTCCACCAAGTTACAAGACCTAACTAATGCATCTACAAGGTAGAGAACATGCATGATCACATGGTATGATACAACTATCAAAACATGAAGATTTTAAGGTATCCTAACACCATTGAAACTGAACTTCAAGGGTATCTAATTAATCATCCATGAATTTAAGGAATCTAAATAAAGCATAACCAAGTATAGAACTTGCCTTAAACCTTTGCTACCAAAACCCCTCCCGCCTCCTCTCCTTTGTTTGGAGCTTGATGGCTAGTGGGAATTGGTGAGGGTGAAAGCTCTAGAGTTATCTTATATTGCAGTTATATTAATTACTAGTTCTTTCTTTCTCCATAAAACTAATTACAATCTCTTCTATTTAATAGTTTAGACGAGAGGTTTTTTTTTCGGAAATTCATAATTATGGCTAAAAAATCAATAATGTTTCAATTAAATATTTTGACTTACTCTAGTTATGCATGGTGTTAACATGAATTGATTTTGGACACTATAGTAAATCTTATGGAAAGTCTAATCTTTTGGAAAGTCTAAGTCTGAGTTACTAGGATCTTCTATAAGAGTTTTTTTATAAAGGATTGTACAATTAGTTTTCTTATAATTCTTGGTATGGTAATGCACATGATAGTTCCTACGTTAATAAACAACAATCTTTATAGGAAGTCTTATCTATGCAGTGATATGTATCATTATCAGTAATAGGGGGGATGTTGAAGGTATATCCTTATTAGTGATGGTGGGAATATGTGTGGACCTTTGGGTTGTAAGGGTATTACCAAGTTTCCATATTTAACAAATCTCTCTCTATATAAATGATAGTCTGTACATCCTTATCCTACAGACTCATAGGTCCGAGTACTCGGATGCTCGCTTGAGTATCCCGATTCTTAAAAAGTGAATTAGGTCACTCGAGAGTACTTTCAGGCGTCTGAATCTATGAGAGTGACCTAGGGAATGGGCAGGATAAGGATGTACAAACTATCCAATAATTTATAGGACTCAATACTTTCAACGTATGAGAAAATAAAAAGACGTCCAAAATTCTACCACGACCGTACCATTGGCCCGGGAGATATTTCTTTAACGATAGAAATCACATTTGAGGTGATAATTAGAGTTAGAGAGAGTTTGACTAAGAGCATCTACATTAGCTATCCTATTCAAAGATTTTACCTTAAATTTTGGATAGAGTAACTAAAAAATCTTTGCATCAGCTATCCTATCAATTTCCTAAATTTAGATTTGATGAATAATGATTATCTAAATTTAGGGAATGAAACCACTATCCTAAAAATAAAAATAATATATATTTTTAATATCTCTCCATCCACTCAATCTTTTTTATCTCTCTCCTCTCATACATTCTATAAATATAATAATAAAAAAATAGAAGAAACAGAAGAATATAATAAAATTATTAAGGATGAATATGATTATCATTAAATTTAAATATAATAATAAAGAAATTAATATGGACTCTCTGAACCCTTCCGTACTAAACCCTATCGCGCACCGATATGACAATTACCAACTCTGAGGGCATCTTCCCGGCGGCGAGCTGCTTCGCCTGCACCCCCGAAGAAGAGAGAGAAACTATTATGTGACTGCTTTCTTCAGCTTCTGATTGATTGCCGTTTTCGATCCTTGTTGATCAATCTGAGCCTAATCGACCACAGTTTTGATATCTGAAACTCGGGCCATCATAAACCCTCGATACTTCGTTCATAGCTTCCCTCACGCTAACTAGGGTTCCTCTTTCCACCCTTTTCGAGATTTCTGCTTCTCCGGAGTCGTTCTTTAAGGTATTGCCGTCTCCCATGAGACAAATAAATTGCCGCATTGCTACCCTTTTTTATCTATCTGCTGCTTGGTGCATCATTCTAGCTCATTTACTTTTACCGTCGCAGGAAATGGAAAAGGAGAGTGATTTGTGGATGGAAAAATTCTGCAAAGACGCCGCAAGGGCCTTCTTCAAAGAGTGGGGTCTTCTTAGCCATCAGATCAATTCCTACGACGATTTTATCGAACATGGCCTCCAAGATCTGTTTGACACTCTCGGAGACGTTGTCGTAGAACCAGGCTATGACCCATCCAAGAAGGGATCTGAAGGCTGGAGACATGCGGCTATCAGTTTCGGTAATGTCAGGCTTGAGAAGCCTGAGTTTTGGCCTGAAAGTAACGATGTGCACGATACCTCACTGAAATTACTACCGAAACATGCTCGCCTTCAGAACATGACATATTCTTCTCAGCTAAAAGTTGAAGTCAGAGTTCAGGCGAGTCTGTTTGCTTTTCTTGTTGGCTGGTCTCTGGATTTTTGTTGACTGTCAAGCTTCTTCACAACCGGAAGTCTTCACAGTCTACCAAATAGTTCTTATCGAGATTTTGTTCATCTTGTTTTTGTAAGCTGGGATGTCTTATATCACATCCTTTCCTTCATATTCGATTCTGATATTTTTACTAGAACATTGATTGATAGTTCAAATTATCTTCATTTACTCTAAGAAGATAAGAGTCAATAAATGCTACATCATAACTTATAAGAAACTAATGGTTTAATAATGCACCATCACATTTTTTGCTGCTTCCCTGATGCTTCAGGGTCCCATAGTAATGACATTTCTCCTTTCAGCATGCTACTGTAACTCTTTTGTTCTTCATATAGTAAGAAAATATAGTTTGATGAATCCCATTTAATCTATTGTGTAGCTATGAGATTTTTGTGCTTTATCAATATGTTAATTTGGAACTAATAGTTTCTTTGTGAAAATTTGATGTGTCACCGACTTACTGAGACATTTTTCTTTCACATTGAGCTGTCAGCTATTGTGATGTATGCTAGATTTATTTTTCATTTTACTATGAAAGATGAGGTAGATGACATGTAAGGTTCCAAATCTTGGTCCGATGCCAACATCATGATGCACGCACAAACACCTATTCACCATCCCGTGCCAGTTCAGCATTAGGTGATTTAAGCCAATTGTTATCTCACACTGCATGATTTACTTTCAAAACAGGAAATAATTAGTTATAGATCCATGAAGTAGTACTTACTCACGCTTCCTTTCTTCAGTATCTGTTTACCAAATGGTATGCTGCAATGTGGCAATTTTCAAGTAGATATATTAGCCAAAGTTTGACTGTTCTAAGCTAGGGTTTCGGTCCTCAGTCAGAACAATATATGCCAGCTGTGGTGGTGGCTATGCTGAGTGCTAACCTAAGGCAGAGGAGAGGAGGAAGCTGTGGTAGAGAAGTTGCATACCAACTTGAAGCCTCGTGGTGTTCACGGACAGTTGTCATTGCTGAAGCTATTGTCTTGTGACTTGGAAGCCATCATCTCGTGTAGACAATTCTCTCGTGGTATTGCAGAAGCCCTAGTCTCATTGAAGTCACAAGTCATCATGGACGTCTATCACCTTGACTGAGGAGGGTGGAATGAGATGTCCTTGACACCATGATAAATTTGCCTCATTCATTTTGTTTGTCTTGGAGAGTTTTGCATGTTTTTCAGTGACTGTTATGGGATGTTTAGTCTGTGCCAGATGACATAGAACTATATGTATTAGCTAAATTTCATCAATCATCCAACTCTTTTTTGATTGACATCTTCGCAATTGCATCTTTGAAAAACATTTCTATTATTTTGTTCATCCTTCTAATAGTTATTTTGCATTTTGATGTCTCACTGAAAAGGCTTCTCCTTTTGCCCTATTCTTGTTGAAGAAACCATTTCAGTATTTGTACCGAACAGTTTGTTGCTGGATGATTTAGAGCTAGTCCAACTTTGTTTTTTTAGACTATATATGTTGAAAATAAGGAAATGAATTATGACACAGTCGACAGTATTGCAATCAGATCAACCAAGTTGCTAGCTTACCTAGTTAGCTGAGAAGTGGAAAAGAAAGTGGGAATTTTCTTTATATTCCTTCGAAGGAAGGAAAAGAGAGAAAATACCAGTTTTATCTGTCTTTTTAACTTCTTACTTTGTTGTTGGAAATAAAGTTCCTGCTCTTCTTCCTCCTTTGTGTGCTCCAGTTGCAATTCATGGGTTTGGAAGAAGTGGAAGTTGACAATATGGATGCCAATCAAGGTGAACATTGTTGCTTGTGGCACACAAGAACTATTTTGGCTTGCCTGCGAGCAACACCACTCAAATAGCAGCATTGTCTGAGAGTGAGCAGCACAGCCATGAGCATGTGTCTGGACATCACATATCACTGAGGAGGAAGAGAGGCTAGTTGTAGGTTGTGAGGTCCAAATTAGATGGTATCTTAATCTCTTCATAATAAATGAGTTATCACACATCATTTTCTCCAGGCAGCAAGGATAAATAGGCATGTTGTGGCTTAGTTGTCAGGCAACTAGTGCATGTTCTCATGTACCTAGTGAAGTTGTTATTAAGGTAGTTTAGTAATTATTCTCTCTATAATTTTCTCTGACTAACCTCCATAAATGATTTAAGAGAATAAATCAGGTTAGTTACCGGTCATAAAAGGGTCAATGAATTCTGTTATTGAAAGAAATGGTTGGGGAAATTGGACCACAGAACACAATCCAATAGTAAATGTCACTAGCTTCAAGAGGGCTACTAAGTGGCAAAAATGATTTTCTAATTTGCTAGAAAATGATGACTTTTGGATAACATGGTTGTGCTGCAAATTTTTATTGGTTTACGTCTTATAAATGTGCACTTAGTCTTTGTAACTCTTCGTTATTTGCATAAAAACAACTATTTTAATTTATTTTCTGTAGATTTATGAAGTGTTTTTTTTTTTTCAATTGAAAATCTTGATATTGTTCGCATTGTTTTTCTCAATTTAAAAAATAATTAGGATTTTCAATTGCATTTTTTTTAGACATATGTGCAAGAGAAAAATGACAAAGCCAAGTCTGGCAATGACCTATATATTCAGAAAAGGGTATTGGGTGACACAAAAAGGGAAATCACCATAGGAAGGTTACCTGTCATGGTCAATTCAAACCTTTGCTGGCTGAAGACTCTTGACAAAAGTGATTGCATCTTTGATTCTGGTGGTTACTTTTTAATTAAAGGGATGGAGAAGGTAATATTTAAAATTTGTTACTAGTTATTATTCATGCTATTTTATTTTTTATATTCTAATTTTGATATCAATACTGTTTTCTTCCGATGTGGTACAGGAAATAACTTTAATCATTTAATGTTGGTGAAAAGAAATTATTGCTGTATTTATTCTTTTTCGAATAATGTCTTGGTATCTCTTCATCAAATGTTATCCATACTATGGAACATAGAATGGAAGCCAGTGTAGTCCATCTCAATTTGACATTCGACTATTATTAACTAGTACCACTCTAGCTTCATTATTGTGCTTGAAATGTTATGACTGAACCTGAATCCAAAAGTCTCTTGTTTTGCTAAATACTTTCTACCAAGGTTTGCATTAGATTAAGTATCACTATGCTAATTGTTCAAAAATTTTAATTATCAAAGTCAACAAATATTAATTTAAGTGCTTAATGTGTTTGGTTTGAATATATTTTCCAGTTTTATTTTGAATTAGAAAACATGAGAAGTGAAAATGATTTTCTCTTTTTCTACAATTTGAAATAGACTTTTTTGGTTTCAAAATTGCACTAGTATTCATGGAGATGAAAATTGTGATGGATTATTTGGTCGATTAATAATATGCTAATTTTAATAATCAAATAGTTTGTTTATTGAATTCTAAAATTCTACCTAATATTTAGTTAATATTAAAACATAAACTGGAGTAATTTTGTTAATTTAATATTCGATAATGTTACATAGTTTACATTATATATATAATCTAAGTATATGTGCAATTAACCTATATCAGCAATAAAATGATACCATATAATAGTAGTTTCATTTATATTGAAGTTTATACTCTCATTTCACCTTTTATACAAATGAAGATGAGATTTAGGAAAAAATTCTTGCGTTTATTACTTTTCATGGTTGATATGTTCATTGTTTCATATTTGAACATCTAATTTCACTCAAATAGATGCCAATTGTATTTTTGGGAATTATGTCCTTTTTTTATTATAACAAAAGTTGAAATAAGTATAAAGGTCCAATTGACAAGGTCTAAGAGAGTTTGGGGATCCAAGGAGCTTAACAGAGAATAGGTGGGTTTGACTAGAACTGAAAGATGAGGAAGAATATTCAAAAGAGATGGCTATTAGCTGTTACCAGTCACTTTCCTATATCTAACATTTTGAGGACTGTACTGCACACAATACTTGTACTGGTCAGCACTAGTTATACATTGATGTTTTGCTCATGCTGACTTTGTACATTGAGAATATGTCATATGTACAATTCGTGTCAGACACCACAACTCAAGAACCCAATCTCTGGGTGGTTTAATTATGTTAGTAGGCTTACATGCTTTGGAGGATTAGGTAGCTCAATTTGTATGATTCTTCACTTCAAATTTCTTCATAATTTTCTGCTAAATTTAAGAATCTGTACGATCTTACAAGTTTGACTGATCAATCTGCAGTCAACTTTTTCCCAAGCTTATCTAGTTTTATAGGTGACATCTAAATCTTTAGGATGACTCAACGACATGCATTTTGTATAATGTAAATTGCTACATTTCGCTGTGTCCTTAAGACAACTTGACATTTCTTTAACTTATGTTTCTTTTTGCAGACTTTCATTGCACAAGAACAAAGATGTTTGACAAGACTCTGGGTGGTAGATAAACCTTCTCCAACAGTTTCTTATTTATCAGAAGTCAAACAAAAAAGAATATATGTGAAACTTATTGAAGCTCCCAAAGTTGAAGGGTTCAATGGAGGCAGACATATTAGCTTCTACTTCTTCTTTGCCACAATGCCAATCTGGGTTATGTTTTTTGCTCTTGGTGCATTATCAGATAAAGATGTTTTTGAAATGATTGATCTTGAAGGATGTGAGGCTGGTATGACTGACATAATATTAGCAACTATTAAGGATGCTGAAGAACAATTTGAGGGTTTCCGTAGCATAGATAAGGCTTGCCAGCACATAGATACACTGGTTAAGAATGCAAAGTTCCCTCCTACTGAATCCTTTGATCAATATGTTTCTAAGTATCTCTTTCCAAATATTGCTGGGCATAGGTCAAAAGCTCTTTTCTTAGGATATATGGTTAAATGTCTCTTACTATCTTCTGTTGGTAAGAGAAAATGTGACAACAAAGATGATTTTAGGAACAAGAGGTTGCACTTAGCCGGTGAACTTCTGGCTAGGGAGTTAAGGACACATGTTAGACATGCTGAGAGGCGAATGGTTAAAACTATGCAGAGAGATCTAAATGGAGATAATAGTTTGCAACTAATTGAGCGTTATTGGGATGCATCTATAATTACAAATGGTCTTAATCGGGCTTTTACAACTGGTGCATGGACTCATCCATACAAAAAGGCTGAGAGGTCATCAGGCATAGTGGCAACCCTTAGAAGAACCAATCCTCTTCAAATGATTTCTGACATGAGAAAAACACGTCAGCAGGTTTTATATGCAGGGAAGGCTGGTGATGCTAGATATCCGTAAGTCTTTTATTCTTGTTTGTTTCTTTTTTCTTGTACAAATTACAGTAATCAAAGAGGATATGGTAGGGGATCGAGCCTAATGGCTTAGGAGGATCATATAGTCGACCTCACTTAGCAGGATGAAGGCTTAGTTGTAGATGCTTTATAAACTACAGGAATTAAAATGCAAGATTACATGGCCAAACAAAAGCTATTTCCTTTTACTAGTTTGCTTCTATGGTTCACTGCAAGACAAGTATATACAGTTTTTAAAACTATAATAATATATTCTCAGTCTGTTTATTATTTCTTTGTAAGTTATCTTGCAAGGAAAGCTTGTCTTCGTATTCACATGCTCGATGCAGTTCATACCTTTAAGAAAAGGAAATTGGCTGATATGAAATATAAATATTTTGATATTTTCCCAATGTTCAGGTACATGCAATGGATTTTGTACTTTTGAAGACAAAACTGACCATGGTTTTTTCTTTGTAGCAGGAAATACATTATAAACTACAGGACGTTTCTGCTAAGAATCACTAATTTTGATCATGATTACTAAACAAATTATCAGATATTTGGATGTGAAGTAGTTGGTGATTCATTTCATCCAATTAGCTTTAGATGATTTTGTTCACCTGTAGTTATGAATTGTTGCTTAGATTTGCTAGAACGGTGTTTGTCATGCCCCTCCTGTTTGATGATAAAGACAAAAGCCTGTGCTAACAATTTATTAGATGCTTGTGCGCATACACACATTATACTGCATAATTACATGCCAATCTGTTTTCAGTGTTGCAATTTTGTTGTGTGAAAGTACCCCGTCATTTGCATTTGTATGGATTGTAGCAATAAAATTTGCTGTAGAAAATGGTGAAACTTATTCTAGATGCATGTGCAATTTTTCACTGTCAATTTTGATAAGCTCATTTCTAATCCCAAAAGTTCAAAGTTTTTATGAAAGAAACAATGTATACACCTATATTCTTAGCAGTTTCCAGATAATTACTTGTGTGCATCACTTATTTCAATATCATTTATTTGTTTTTTTGGGGGTTGAGATGCTCACATAAGTTACAGAGCAATATCATGCTTTCTATTTAATTTCCTGTCTAGCCCTGATACTATGAACTTCATCTCTATCCGGACATGAGTTATTTCCCTTTGATTTGAAATTATCTGAAGCTTAATCCTTTCACATGCTACTTGCAGAAATCCATCGTACTGGGGGAAATTGTGTTTTTTATCAACACCAGATGGGGAGAACTGTGGGCTTGTAAAAAATTTAGCTGTCACAGCTGTTGTTAGCTCTAAAGTATTGCAACCTAGTGTTGATAACTTGATGGAATGTGGAATGAAAAAACTGGATGAAGTATCTCTAGAGTCAATGAGAAATATGGGTAAAGTATTTCTGAATGGTGACTGGGTTGGAGTTTGTTCAGACATGAGCTCAATTGCTGATAGACTCAGATGTATGCGTCGTGGCAAACAAATTGATCCCCAGGTCAGTTATTATTTTGTATGTTTTTAGTGAAATATTTAGGAGGTAATATGTTTCTATTGCATGATGGTTTGTAAGGAGAGTTATGTGTTCCAAAATTGAGGTAATTGAGTTGTTTTTCATTTACATATGCTATGTAGTTAAGTGGTTCCTGCCCGACAAGATAACAAATCCTAGTGTAATTGGGACACTATTTATTCCTAGCAGAGAGCCTCAATATTTAGAAGGGAGTCTTGGCGCAAAGATAAAGTTGTGGACCTTGTTGTTACAAATTCAAGTCAAGGAAACCTCTTACAATGTAAGATAAGATTGCGTATAATAAATTCAATGTGGTTCAACCCTTCTCTGGAACCCACATTGGCAGGAATTTCATGCAATGGGCTGCCCTTTTTTAGCTTCATTGTTCATTTATGTTCGTGCAATTTAACCATGATTATTAGAATCAGCATAGTGACCAGGGTCAAATGGTAAAGAAAAACTTATATATTAGCCATTCCAGATTAGTGAAACCTAATTCGTTAGAAAAATAAACAATAGTTTCATATATTTGATAATGAATTATTTTAAATATAATAAAGATGCACATTATGCATAATCAACAACATATATTATAGATAATAAATGCTAGACCTAATAAGCGTGATTAGTAATATATAATGTATTATCACAATATTAGTAATTACATATTATTATCATTATCAAGTTAATAATATTATATGATAATCATTATTTGTTGAAATCATACTTTAAACTATTAAATAATAATAGATCAATATTATAAATGGATATATGTATTAGATCATTAATAATAATAAATGCATATATTAATAGGAAACAATAAATAACTACAATGTAGTATAATAAATAATAGAATTAAAATATATCAGTTATTACTGTAAAGTTATTAATAATATTCCATTATTAATATTATTTGATAAAATTATGATTAGTATTTACTATTTAATATTATAGATAGTCACAACAATGTGTACACAATAATTAGGTATCTGTGGGTACCTAACTTGTTTATGTCGGATTCATATACCTTATTATGCTTAATTATTTATTCAGGTTGAGGTAGATTTGGGCTTGATTTAATTTTATGTATTTGCTCGTACTCACAGGGTCAGGTACTCTTAATCTTCAAACTGCATCATTAGATGAGTTTGAGTTGTGTATGAATAACTGAGTACAGGATACCTATTGCCATCCATAGGTGCAGCTACCTCATAGTTAAGATTTTTGGCATATTATTTGTAGTGGACATAATTAACCAATTTCTTGAGGTTCTATGCCATGATTATTTAGAGATAACTTTGAAAATTACAAATTACAGTATCTGAAGAATACTACACAGGAAGTTCTTATATCAAATTGAGGTCATCTTCAGATTCTGTTGTACATTGATGTCTACCTGATAAACCGGAGATTGTGCCCGTTTGATTGGTAATTTGGATTCTTGAAAGAGTAAGATGCATAGTGTGATAGTTAAATTGAGTGCAGAGGTAGAGGATAGGGCTTTATTCTTAGCCATACATGGACTTATTTTCAATCAAATAGCTAAATAATTGATTGGGACATACCCCTAAATATCTAACAAAGGTGTAATATGACAATTAAATTGCCATGCATATGTTTCTAGTCTAGTGTTTCATGAGGGGACAAAAAATCGAGATCAATTGCATTTTGTTAGAGAGAGGTCCAATCCAATTAAATTGTTATATCAGTTGTCATCTTCAATGACTTTGCTAAGTCCTTAAGAGGTCTTAGAATCAAAATATATATATAGCAAGCTAGATTTTCATAATATTTTTGAGCTAACTTGAAGGGTAGTATTAAGAACCTAAATGTAAATATAAGGGATCTATCTATGGATACTATGCATCATATGGATTAGAACATCATCAACAACCGCTAAACCTTTATCCCACTAAGTGGGGTCGATTATATAAATCCTTCTACGCTATTGGGCTTGATTCCCTACTGTATCCTCATCTATATTAAATAAAGTAGCATAGTACTAGATCCTGTACTTACAAGTCTTTTTTGGTTTCACTCTTCTTCAATTAGTGTGTGTGTTTGTCATAATCTCACATTCAATGGGGCATTTATTGGATGCTTAAGTATATGTCCGTATCATCTTAAACGCATCTCGCGGAGTTTTCCCTTGCAATCTCAACTTTTTAATATTCTCATTTCTTATCCTATCCATCCTTATATATTCGCATATCTACCTTAACATCCTCATCATTGCCATTATCTTTTGCTCGTGTATTCACTTCATAGCTCAACATTTAGTTCCATATAACATAGTAAGTCTAATCACGAATTTATAATGCTTCCCTTTAAACTTTAGAGGTGCCTTATGATCATAAAGGACAGCTAACTCTCTCCTTCATTTATCCAATTATATTCTGTATAAAACATCTTTATCAACCCCTCTACCCTTTTGTAAAAACGATTCTAAATATTTAAAGCTTTCTGCTATAGGTAACCCATCATCTCCTAGTTTAACAATTACCTTGCTACGTCTAATACTGCTAAACTTAAATTTCATATATTCTATTTTTACTAAACTTAAAAGCTTTCATTTCTGGTGTTTCACTCTAAGATTTGAGTTTAGCATTTATTCTTTCATATATCTCTTCAACTGAAATACAATGTTATATGCACCATAATAACGTGTCTTAGATATGTCTAGTGAGTTTATACATAACTAGTGTAAAAAGGTACAGACTTAGAGTTGATCCTTAATGTAATACTATTTTTATAGGAAACACATTAGTTAATTCGTTTGGAGTTTTAACTATGGTATAAAATATCATACTGATTGGCACGAGTGGAATTTTCTATTCCGCTTTGCAGATTGGCATTGGCACAACCTCGCAAGTTCGCAGGGCTAGCCGTGGCCTTGCGACATCGCGGAGGATGCCACGAGGTCGTTGAAGAAGCCATGGCCTTGGGGGCTTCCTTTTGTTTATTTATTTATTTTTATTTATTTGTTTTTAAGATGTTTAATTTAAATTCCTTTCTTTCTCTTCATTTTTTCCTCCTCGATCTAATTTAGCTTATTTTTCTTGTGTGTTTATCTTGTTTTTGTAGATATGATTCCTTTACTTGACCATTACATTTTTTTGGATGTTGCCCATGATATGCTTCCTTTTGCACAGGTTGAAATAAAAATAGACAAACACCAAAAGGAAGTCCGTATATTTACTGATGCTGGGAGAATTCTAAGACCTCTTTTGATTGTAAAAAACTTGAAGAAAATTAGGGAACTGAAAGGAGGAGCCTGTTCGTTTTCATATCTCATGGAGCAGGAAATCATAGAACTCATCGGCGTTGAGGAAGAGGAAGATTGCCAAACTGCATGGGGAATCAAGTCTTTTTTTGCAGCTAATGAAGGGAGTTCTCTGAAGTACTCCCATTGTGAGCTTGATCCATCCTTCTTATTAGGCTTAAGTTGCAGTATTACTCCTTTTGCTAACCACAACTTTGCTAGAAGAGTTTTGTATCAGGCTGAGAAGCACTCTCATCAGGCAATTGGCTTCTCCACAGTAAATCCAAGTATTAGAGTTGACACTCTTTCTCACCAACTGTATTATCCTCAGAAACCTCTTTTTAGAACAGTAGTATCTGAGTGCCTTTTTAGCACTAGTTCTTCCGTTGGCAGAAAAGACACCATTGCTAGACCGGAATATTACAACGGTCAAAATGCTATTGTCGCAGTCAATGTTCACCAAGGGTTCAATCAAGAGGATTCATTGGTCATGAATAAGTCTTCTCTCGACCGTGGAATGTTCCGTACCGAACACTTCAGGAGTTACAAAGCTGAGGTTGAAAATAAGGTTCTTTCTAAACGTCTAAAGCTGAAGGAGAAAGTAGATTTTGGTAAAATTGATAGTAAAAAAGGGCGTGTTGATAGTCTAGATGATGATGGTTTTCCCTATGTTGGTGCGAGCCTACAAAGTGGTGACATTGTGATTGGTAAGGTGTCAGAGTCAGGAGAAGATCATAGTATCAAGCTAAAACACACCGAAAAAGGGATGGTCCAAAAAGTAGTGCTTGCTGCAAATGATGAAGGAAAGAACTTTGCAGTTGTTACTTTGAGA
The DNA here is from genome assembly GCF_018446385.1 of Zingiber officinale. Lineage (NCBI taxonomy): Eukaryota > Viridiplantae > Streptophyta > Magnoliopsida > Zingiberales > Zingiberaceae > Zingiber > Zingiber officinale. The sequence goes on from NC_055994.1 coordinate 142,000,191, forward strand.
CAGGTTTGTTATTGAGTTCCTCATCGTATGTTTCTGTTTTTAACATCAACCATAAAATGGCAAGGCCTTCCAAAGAGTTACATGGAAATTGATCTATCTCGTGAAAATATCTCTGAATATGAATAGCAATTTGTAGATAGTATTGTTTTAGCTTTATGTTTATTCACTTTGGAATTGATTGTTGTTTTCTTTTTTTTGCTAATACTATCTTATCTAGTATCATCTGAATTTATCATTAAATATTTTATGTCCTCACCCCTTGAGAATCTTACCTTCAAGTGCTAGATAAAAATAAAAAAATATGGCACTTACAAATTCTTTTTCTGTGTTTCTCAAACAATTGCTTTCTCTGACATTCTAGAAATGTGGATCAACTATCTTAAATAATTAGTAGGATATTAGTTTGTCGAGTTGAAAACTTGATGTAGAAAGAGACATTCATATATTTATATGATCATTGTGTAGATTGTAAATGAAACCTTCTGAGATAGTTTACAAACCACACGTTAATTATGGATTTGAATAGTGAGCAGTCAATAGCAAACTCCACAAAAGTTAATCTTGATGAGATGAAACTTAACATTTTTAGTTTAAGAGGAGGCTGCACCCATTTTTTTCATCCAACATATTTCAGCTTTGTGGCAAGTTGTAGTTACTTACAGTTAATGATATCCAACTTTAGTCTCTCTTAGACTTTTTCTGTTTGATTGATACCTTTTCCATTTGGTTTCCTGTGTAGGGGATTGATTGTCTTTAAGATCTTTATTCAGCTTTCTCTTGTATGCAGGTTCGATCACCTTGTTTAGGGGACAAATTTTCTAGCATGCATGGTCAGAAAGGTGTCGTTGGTTTCCTGGAAACACAAGAGAATTTTCCTTTCACATGTGAAGGCATAGTTCCAGACATTGTCATAAACCCTCATGCTTTTCCAACTCGGCAGACTCCTGGTCAGCTTCTTGAAGCTGCATTGGGAAAAGGAATTGCATGTAGAGATTCTACAAGATATGCTACACCATTCTCAACTGCTTCAGTTGATGACATTGCAGATCAGTTGCACAGGTTGGTAACACATTCAAGAAGTTAAGGATCTCGCTCTGTGTATTTTACCAAGTTTAACACTGCTCTGGAAGAATATCTTTTGGTGATTCATTTAATGTATCTCAGCTGAAGCCTGTTGACAGTCAACATGTGGAGACCATCTTAGTTGTCTTTTAGTGAATATTACGCCTTTCCAATTCACTATCTTGACTTGCACATAACATGTATTTGGTAAATAATACTAATTAAGTAAAATTGGTTTAGTTTGATGAGGGAAAAAAAATAGTCACGTTTTGATGATATGAAATACTAGGCGTTGTAGACTGACTTATTTGACCCTTTAGATTCAAAGAAACTATTCTTAAATACTTCATACTTAATATGTTGTTGGATTTACTTGAATCGCAAGTCCATCTGTCATCTTATTTCGATTAGGCTGATTGATTGGGTTTACTTCAGTTTTATAACTGATTGAGTGTATTCCTTTAGGTGACATTGGATTCCAAAAGAGTGATAATTACAATATGTTCAATTTATCACCATTAGTTGACTTTTCTGATTTCTGACATCATTTTGGAATCAAACGACTGCATAAAACAAATTGTTATTTTATTTTAGGCTTATGCCAAAGTGCATTAAGATGATTCTAGTTCTTTATTATGACTTTGGTTGGAAAGAAGCAAATACCTGAGTTTGGCTTGCAATAGTTGACCTCCTATATAGCGGATGGTATATTTTGTTTTTTCTCTCTACCATGTATTGTGGCAAAACACCAATAGGTTGTTAATCTTTCTGAGTACTATATAGTTCATAAAATTTTGTAGAACTTTCAATAGTTGAACTGCCCATCACGGGTTTGATATCTTTCATCTCATCATGTCTCTGTTGATGTGAGAAGCAATACAGTTTTTCTTTTTTCTCTAAATATGCCCAGAAATTAGTGATGGTTCCAACCATATATTAAGGTTGAGGATGATTGTATATATAGTTAAAAGTTTTGCTTGCCAACGATAAAATTGTTTGTTCTATTAATGGCAAAGAAATTCCTCATTCTAACCAACTTTAATTTGGCACCCTGATAAATTTCAGGTCTGGCTTCTCTAGATGGGGTTCCGAAAGGGTTCTAAATGGTCGGACTGGTGAAATGATGAGCTCTATGATCTTCATGGGTCCTACTTTCTATCAGCGATTAATCCATATGGCTGAAGATAAGGTAAAGTTCAGGAATACTGGACCAGTTCACCCACTGACAAGGCAACCTGTAGCAGACCGCAAGAGGTTTGGTGGAGTAAAGTTTGGAGAGATGGAGCGCGATTGTTTGCTTGCCCATGGAGCAGCTGCCAACCTTCATGAGCGGCTGTTTATGCTCAGTGACTTCTCTCAGATGCATATCTGCCAGAAATGTCACCGTGCTGCCAATGTTATCTTGCGGCCTGTGCCGGGAGGCAAAAAGATCCGTGGTCCATATTGCAATTTTTGCCAATCCGGAGAGAACATTGTCCGAATCAACGTGCCTTACGGTGCCAAGCTTCTGTACATGGAGCTTTTTAGTATGGGAATTTGTCTCAAGTTCGAGACGGAGTTATGTTGATGAAGCTTTGCTTCTAGATCTGGCTTTGTCTTATCATGTGCATTTGTGTAACCCAGATCTCATGTGGCTAAACCTAACTAATATGTAGGTTTTTTTTTTTTTTTTCACTTCGTTAGGTTTCATGATCCATTATGTCTAGAATGACAAATCTATGTCTAGAAATAGAATGACATTAAGTACTGGGTGTTGCCACTGATCTCATTTTGCTGTATTGTAAATATTCCTCGGGCTGATACATTGTACTTTGTTATTTTAGTGTTTTTTTTCTTGAAAATCCTGGCGCAGATTCTCTCTGCACATATATATATATATATATATATATATATATATATATATATATATATATATATATATATAAATGTGAGGGTAAAGTGCATTTTAATGCGCTCTCTATAATATATATATATATATAAAATTCAATTTAGTATATGAGAAGTTAAAGGTAAAAAATGTTAGAATTTTTTATGCATTAAATATGTTATCATTTTACAACACAATTGGTAGGCGATTGTTGTAAAAAAAATGCTTCGACTGGATGTAAATAAATGGGTTAAGAATTATGCAAAAGGTCATCATCTTGGGCGCTCCACAAGATTGGTCGCATATGCAAAGAGGTAAATTAAAAAATTGAGTACGTTATCATATGGAAAAGTATTTTTGTCACTTCGTGGGGGATCAATCCTTAATTTTTTTTACAAATTTATCATGATCAACTCGACTATATCATAGGGACATGTAAGTATTAGAACATACGTCACAATTATTATTAAAAAAAAATATAAATGGGTATGACAACTATATCAAAATCGAAGGATTAAGAGTAATGACACAATCTAAAGATAATTATCATTAAAAATGTGACAGATGTAATCTAGATTATAATTTAGGACTAATTAGCCATTGATAATTTAAATATGAAATAGTCTTGACAAGGAATCAACTCATAACATAATTATTTAAAGTTTTCTCATATGGTAACACATCATGTTTTAATTATCACACTACCCTAATGGGACTAGGGATCTAAGAATATTATATTAGTTGTTCATTAACATTGAATTAGTTAATCGACGATAATCAATTTCATCTAGATTTAACTGAATTGGTACTCGAGCAGAGTTATCATTAGAGAGGCCTAATTCAATTTTCGATATGTACAAATAATATTTCGGATTATTTTATATCCCTGTTTTAGGAAGTCCGCTAGACTTGGATTATTTCATACCCCTATTTTAGGAAGTCCGCTAGACTTGGATTATTTCATACCCCTATTTTAGGAAGTCCGCTCAATTAAAACTGAATAAACATCCTTGATTTATCCACTGAGAGTGTTAGAAAAACTTGAATGGAATACGACGTATGGATTTTAGTTTCATAAAGAAAGTGAAATCTTTTGATTGATTCGGAACAAAGGGGGTGAGAATTCAGGGCTCGGATGACATCAACCCGAGGGGTCTTTTTGTGAACCCCATTGTTTGTAACATCAGTCAGACAACTTGTGTTGGTGCGGGAAGCATCCGACGATCGAACATTAGTTTTGATAATGACAAAGGAATTCAAAGTTAAGTTTAATTGTTATCTAATGTGTATGATTGAGTGTTTCAGGGAAGTCCTAACTGTGGTTAGGCAGGTGAAAACCCTAGGAGGTGGTAACCCTAGGTGGAGAAAAGTCCTAGCTGCGGTTAGGCAAGGAAAAACCCTAGGGGGTGGTAATCCTAAGTCATAGGGGGTGGTAACCCCATGCGGGAAATCTTGGCGGGTCGGCGCTTCGGGCAAAAATCCTAGGGGGTGGTAACCCTAGGTTAAAATCCTGGTGTTGCGAACTGGGTAGAAGTCTGGATGGGTCGAGGACCGGACATCCAACATGAAGACCGGAAGCATCGGACGCTGAGAAAAAGTCCAGTCAATCTGGAGGATCGTACTGGCAACAGGTAAATCTCCTGAGAGGAGTAGGTGAGGACGCGTTCCCCGGAAGAGGGAACAGTAGGCGTCGGGTCGACCTAGGATTTCCGGTTGGAAACTCGAAGTCAGACCCGGACACTGACAGTCTGGTGACTGTCAAATTTATTTATATATATTATCTTTTGTTCTAACTCTGTTTTGCAGGAAACTAATATTTTTGTGCAGGATTAGAACTGACCGGGATCGGTCGACCGAACCTTGGGATCGGTCGACCGAACCCCCAAGCTGGTTGATCAGGTTTCCAGGAGTTAGACCGGGCTCGACCAGGGATCGGTCGACCGGACCTTGGGATCGGTCGACCGAACCTGGGATAAGTGTCGACTGGATCAGGCCGAGGTGAGCGGGTCAGAGGAGACTGATCGGCCGATCGAAACTTGGGATCGGTCGACCGAAGCCGGGGATAGAGCTTGACCAGATCGAAGCGGAGCGACGGATTAGATGCGATGGAGATCATCTGATCGGTCAACCGAACATGAGGATCGGTTGATCGATTCGCTTCGGGTCAAAGCTGATCCCGAGACTTGGGGATCTGGATTAGACTTGCAGAGGCTATAAAAGGAGGCTTAGGATGCAGCTTCGAACAACAATTCGAACAGAAGAACGTGTGATCTTGTACGCTGCTCTAAAAGCTTCAACTAGACTCTGCTACTCCGACAATCGACAACCACTTCATTCATCTTTTTATTTGTCGGTATAATCTTTTAAAGTTTAATACTTGTACTTATTCACTTGTAAAGATTTGCGCTATATAGTTGTTGCCCACCGAAAGCGGTCAAGGACCGCGGGCCTTCGAGTAGAAGTCGAGCTAGGCTCCGAACGAAGTAATTCGACTGTGTCTTCTGTGTGTGTTTGCATTTTACTTTCCGCTGCATTTAGTTACTCGAACGATTTCCGAAAAACGTGAAAGAGCCACGAGTGCTATTCATCCCCCTCTAACGCTTTCGATCCAACAACTTGTTGGCCAGCATATAAGATAAGGAAGGTCGCCAATTTACCTGCACGCCACGTGACAAGCTTGCCTACTCGCCATGTGGCAAGCTTGCTGTTGGGCGTTACTGGAGACGAAGGGTTTCCCTTCGTTACTCTCCTTTTGCTGCAAACGCCAAGGAGACGAAGGGGCGTCCTTTCCCCTTCATCTTCCTTAGCCTTCTTATAAGAGGCGTCCAAGTGCAGATCAAGAGAAAGGGCTTTTGGCGAAGGTGATCAGGGAGCACTTAGGTGATCGTAAAGGGAGAGATCGTGTGAGAGCAAAGGGAGACCATTCGGCTGGGATTTGGCTCGTGAACTTTGAAGCACTTTCCGGTTGCTCCGTGATCGTGCTTCCGACAGCGGCAACCTCTTCGTCGACCGCCGGCGTCTTCAACAACACTTCGAGAGATCACTGTGAGTTTATAATTACCGTATCGCTTTGTTTTATCTTTGTATAGTTTCGATTTCATGCTCTCAAATTACCAACAATGGTATCAGGGCGTGCATATTTTTGAAAGCATGGAAATCGACGCGAAAAAGTTCGCGTTTTTTTTCTTCTTCTGTCGCGAAGAAGAAGATGAACAGTGCAATTGAATCGATTAATCAATTGATTCAAAAATCGCACAGATTGCTTGATCGATTCATGGATCGATTGAAGAGGAATTAAAAAACACGAACAATGCATATTTTGTTGTTTTAATCGATTGTGCAATCGATTCAAATAATTGAATTGATTGAAAAGGAATTGAATCTATTCAATTCACGGCACAGTGAATGAATCGATTCATGAATCGAATGAAAAATTTTTTTTGCTCACATAATCGATTCTTCAATCGATTGAAAAAAAAATGAAATGAACAGTGCTCGAATTTGATGAAGCGCAGTGCTGCATGCATGTTTTTTTTTTATTTTGAATCGATTTAATTACAAATTTGAATCGATTAAATAAAAAAAATATAAATCGTGTAAAGAAGAATTGCATGCATACTGTTTTTTTTTTCTTCTTCACATACAAAAACAATGATGTTAATTAAATACTTTTATTTATTAATTAAATGCATACATAAATGTATTATTAATAAATAAATAAATATATTTAATTAATTTATGGTTTAATTTATCGAAAATAGAACCCTACCAACTTGATCAATCAAACCCAATTCTGGTTTAAATTATTAATTGATTTAGACAGACCAATTTGATTCAATGATACCTAAAGCTGGTTTAAATTATTTGTTGGTTTAACCAGTCCGGTTTATTATTGAATTAATTGGGTATTCTTGATTACAGAAGTTGGGCAGATCAAATATGACCGGATTAGTTCCGTTGTGTCAAATTTGATCAGAAACATTGGATTTGTTCTAATGGGTCAGACTTAATCCAATGGGCATTGGATGAATCAAGGACCTAAGCTTGATCAATAAGTCTGAGGTTGACTTAAATGGACTTAAATAATAACAGAACATAGGTCCAATTAGATTAGTTCTAATGAGGACAATATATTAAGCTTAAGATTCGGATTCATGATCGACCAATCAAATGTGTCAATCACATGAGACTCCCCAAAATAAGAAAATTTGTTTTTCTTAATTGCTTGTGTACACTGTATATTTTGTTCTATATGTGGGAATTGAATTTGACCAGTTTTGTACTGGTCAGTCGGTTTTGTACTGACATTATATTTTTCAATTCCAGATATAAAGAACGATATACACGATGACTGGTCGCTATGAACGACAACATGAGCTGTGGGAGGAGATCAAGAAGCTGGAATATGACCCGGATCATGGAGTCGGTAGGCTTATTGGTCTGCTCGATTGGTTGTTTTGGAATCTCGAGCAAGAAGGGTATCCAGTTCAGGAAACAGAAAGAAGATGGTATCTGGTTTATTCATTATCGGAACATCTAAGGCAGATAACATTCCAACTTTGGGATGAGTCTGAAGGGCACATCTCATACTCAGAGATGTGTAGACAATTACTTCATTTGGAATGGGGTCCTTATGAATATGAAGAGAATCCAAATCCCGAAAATATGGACCTCGAAGAATCTGAGGAGGATTCAGAAATGGATTCTGAAGAGGATCCAATTCCCGAAGAATCTGAAGATGATCCGGAAATGAACCTCGAAGAATTTGAAGAGGATCCAGAAATGGATCCTGAAGATTCAGAGGAGGATCCAGAGATGGATCTCGAGGAGGATCTAGAGATGGATCCAGAAGAATCAGAGGAGGATCCTCAAGAATGTGTAGAAGATCCAGAAATGGATATGATGGATGCATCTGAGGCTAATCCACCCATCATAGAATCCGGGATGAACGGGATGCAATTACCCACTGCTCTAGCATTTATCCTAGTAGGAGTAGTGCTAGCTTATCTAGTCTATTAGTGTTCTGTTTACTGTCGTTATGTACGAACAGTGTTAGCTCATCTAATTTTTTTAGTCATATAATAATTTTTGTTGTTTTGTACGAACATAATTATATAATAAAAGTTATGTTATATGTTAATTAACTTGGAAATGATTAGTTCATTTCATGATATGATTAGTTCATATAAATATGATTCGTTCATATTAAATGATTCGTTCATTAGATGGGATGTGTGCAATAAAATTGATTAATGTTGATTAGATTAGAACATACAAATGATGAGTGGAAATAATGTTATCACTTGATTTTATAAACTAATTCTAATTTACACTGAGTCAATGATTAATTGCACATATATGAATTACACTGAAATAATAAATAATTTGTTTATTTATGTAGATCATGGCAACTAAAAACATCATAGCTGAACTCAATAAGGGTGAGAAATTATATGGGGATAACTACAAAATCTGGCACCTCAAGATACAATATGTTCTTGAGGAACAAGAAGTTCTAGAGGCTGTAAACCAAATTATGGAGGAACCGGTTGATGGTTCTTCAGCACAGCACAGACGTGACCTTGATGCCTATAAGACATGGAAAAGGAAGGACTCCATTGCTAAGGGCATATTGATTAGTTCAATGGTAGATGACCTAGTATTTGAATATGAGCCATTACCATCGGCTCATGCTGTCTGGGTAACCCTTAGAGAGAAGTACAGTGGAGTCAGTCTGAGTAAGCTCCGTCAGCTAACTATCAAGTTTGATAGTTGTAAGAAGCGCTTGAATGTTACCATGGCCCAACATCTCAGGGAGATGGGTAACATGATTCGAGAGCTTAAGACTGCTGGTTATACGTTGACCGATGAACAATAGGTTCAGGCAGTTATCCGTTCCCTTCCTGATTCTTGGGAAACGATGAAACAGAACCTGACCCATAGTGAGAGTATCAAGACTTTCACTGATGTCTCACGCCATGTGGAACTTGAGGCGGAGAGGATTGAATCCGCAAGGATTTCAGGTCAAGCTTTTGTAGCTGAAGGTTCTGGTTCCAAGAATAAGAACAAGTGGTTCAAGAAAGGAAAGGGGAAAGGAAAGGAGGCTAATGTTGTTGCTGCGAAAAACCAAATCAAGAAGAAAGGAAAGAAATATGGACAAAAACCTAAGAGCAGGTTGACTTGCTTCAACTGTGGCAAGAAGGGTCATTTTGCTTGGGATTGTACTGAGCCTAAAAAAGTAAATCCATTTTTGTCTTCTTTCCATGAGCAATATGTTGCAAGTACAATGTTGTTAGCTGATTCGTATCCTTTGAGGATTGTAGATTCAGGAGCAATGAACCACGTAGCTCGTGATCGAGCTACATATGTGGAGTACCGTCGGGTACCAGCTGCAACAAATGGATATATGTAGGAAACAAGGCAAGAATTGAAGTCAAAGGAATTGACACTTGCAAGCTCAACCTACGTGGTGGAGGCACTTTGTTTCTACATGATGTTCTGTACGCTCCTGAGATTTGACGGAATCTGGTTTCCGTCATTTGTCTTCTTGATTTATGTTACAATGTAAATTTTTATAACCATTGTGTGGAACTTCGAATTAACTCTGTGTTAATTGGATATAGTTATGTAACAAATGGTTTTATGGTTCTTGATGTAGAACCAAATAATAATAGTTGTTTTTCAAACATTGCTCTTACTAGTAATGCTGATGTTAATAATGAAATTTGGCATGCTAGATTGGTATATATAGGACAAGAACAAATGAATAGATTAGCTAAGGAGGGCCTCTTAGGCACTCATGCTAAGATTAACTTGTCTATATGTGAGCATTGTCTTGCTGGAAAGACGACTAGGAAACCATTTGGTAAGGCTATTAGGGCTGAATCACCATTGCAATTAATTCATTCGGATATTTGTGGTCCAATGAATGTGAAGGCTAGAAATGAGAGTTCTTATTTCATTACATTTATCGATGACTTCACACGTTTTGGTCATGTGTATTTGATTTCTCACAAATCTGAAGCATTGGATTGCTTTATTCGTTACTTGAACGAAGTTGAGAATCAATTGGAACGTAAGGTTAAAACCTTGCGCACTGACCGTGGAGGAGAATATTTGTCTGATCAGTTCAAGACAATATGTAATGAGAAAGAGATTATTAGACAACTAACTATCCCTGGAACTCCACAGTAAAATGGGGTTGTTGAAAGAAGAAATAGGACTCTTCTTGAAATGGTTAGGTCTATGATGGCGCAGACTAATTTACCAATCTCCTATTGAGGAGATGCATTATTAGTTGCGACCTACATACTTAACAAAGTGCCTTCAAAGTCAGTTCCATCTACCCCACATGAACGTTGGACAGGCAGAAAGCCAGATTTGAGTAATCTGAGACCCTGAGGGTCAGCTGCCTACGTTCATGATAAGACTCACGAATATGGAAAATTAGGACCTAGATGTAAGAAGTGTATCTTTATAAGGTACTCTGAGACTTCTAAGGGTTATGTTTTTATTGGTGAGCGAAAAGATAGAACCATCTCTGAAATAGAGTCAAGAGACGCTACTTTTCTAGAAACTGAGTTCCCAACACGAGGTAAAGTTGATAAGACAATTCCTCTATATGAGATAGAGGAGGAGGATAATGTTCCTTTATCAACAAATCAGGAGATGCCTGAATCTAGTCAACCGAGTGGGAGTAATTTGCCACTGAATGAGTCAGTTTCTCAACAGTCTAACCTTCGAAAAAGTAGTCGTCAGATTATTCCTCGGAGAAGGTTTGATATTAAGAATGAGACATTGATGGTTCTCCCAGTTGATGATGAGAAACCTCGAACAATTGAGGAAGCTTTGAGAAGCTCAGTTAGAAAAGAATGGAAAATTACAATGGATGAAGAAATGGAGTCAATGAGAAAGAATCAAGTTTGGAATTTAGTCGATCTTCCTCCGGGCCGAAGGGCTATTGAGAATAAGTGGATTCTCAAAGTAAAGAGGAAAGTAGATGGATCGATTAATCGATACAAAGCTTGATTACTTGCAAAAGGATATACCCAAATAGAGGGTATTGACTTTGAAGAGACATTCTCCCCAGTTGTGAAGTTTGTGTCAATACGTGTCATCCTAGCTATAGTAGCACAATATGACATGGAATTACATCAGATGGATGTAAAAACGGCTTTCCTTAATGATAATCTTGACGAAGAAATCTATATGGTACAACTAGAAGGTTATATTGCTGAAGGCTAAGAGAAAAGAGTATGTAGACTTTGGAAGTCTATATATGGGCTAAAGCAAGCGTCAAGACAATGGAACATAAGATTTAATGAAGTAATATTATCTTATGGTTTCGAAATGATCAATGAGGATCATTGTGTTTACCTAAGAAAGGAAAAAGGAAAGCTTGTCATTTTATCATTATATGTTGATGATATGCTAATAGATGGAAGTGACATAAAGTGTGTGATAGAAGTCAAAAGTTGGCTTTCATCACAATTTGACATAATAGATATGGGAGAAGCAGAGTACATATTAGGAGTGAAGATCATTAGAGACCGATCAAAGAGGCTTTTGGGTTTGTCTCAAGAAGCTTATATCACTAAGATGCTGCAACACTTCAATATGTCAGATTGCAACATTGAACAAACGCCTATTGCGAAAGGTACTGTCTTGAGCAAAAGTATGTATCCCAAGACTCCAAAGGAAATAGCTGAAATGAAGAAGAAACCATATGTCAGTGCTATTAGTAGTTTAATGCACACTATGTTGTGTACTCGTCCCGATATAAGCTATGCTGTTGGCTTAGTTAGTCATTTCCAGTCAAACCCAGGATCAAGACACTGGAAAGCGGTGAAGAGGATATTCAGATATCTTAAAGGAACAGCTGATTATTGCCTCTGTTTCCAAGGATCAAATATGAGCCTAAGTGGCTACTCAGATGCAGATTAGGTAGGGGACCTTGATGACAGAAAATCCACATCTGGCTATGTCTTCTTACTGAATGATGGCGCCATCTCATGGAACATCAAGAAGCAGGCTTGTGTAGCCTTGTCGACAATGGAAGCTGAGTATGTGGCTTGTGCAGCGGCTGTGCAAGAGGCTGTCTGGCTAAGAAGGTTCCTGAAGCATCTGAAGATTGCTGAGAATAGTGGGAGTCCTGTTACAGTGTACTGTGACAGTTAAGCTGCAATAGCTTTTTCCAAGGATTCCAAATATCACAGCAAAGGCAAACATATAAAAATTAAGTATAATTTTGTAAGGGATATTGTTGACAAGAAAAAGGTTATTCTTGAGTACATCCCTACACGGAATATGTTTGCTGATCCTTTTACTAAGCCATTGACTAAAGAGTCATTTCATGGGCATATGAAGTTTTTGGGACTTCAAAGAATATAACAATTGTAAAGACATTTTGATAAATGAAAAATGCCATGATCTATTCAGTGTATATGTCTTGGTTACATTCGAATAAAAGTCTCGATAAGCATGTTGGCAGATTGGGATTGGTCCACTCACATGGACAATCATCTCTATTTGTTAAGTACGAATAGATGTAAGACCGTTGCTTATGGGACAACTTATGTAGCTGTGAATAGAGGCATACCCATAAGTTAAGGTCACCTTGATATTTGTGTCAAGATGAGATCATTTATGTAATGATTGAAGTAAATGCACCCACCATTTACTGAATCTGCTTAAAGCCAGATTAGAATTCATATGTTGAATTCAGGATTAGATATTGGGAATGTCTAGATCGAAATCTGTACGATGTTAAATTTAAAAAAAAACATGCACTCTTTTTGGTAAAGAGAATAACATCGTAGCATGTGATTCATACCACATGTGCTATGGCGACAAGAAGGGTAGTAGGAGAATGGATCTCTGCTTCTCTACTATGTGAGACCCTTGAGATTATAAGTTAATCTCGATTTTACCCTAAGTGACTATTGTTGGTTGCTACTCTGAAAGCCTAGAGGTTCCACTGTACAAAAATTTTGTACAAAGGTCTGAACCTTTTCCTAGCTACCATGTGTTCTTTTAAATTAAATTTTGGATCGCCTGCGGAACTTAACACGTTTGTCCAAAACTTAATCTATTTGTTCTTTTAGGTTTTGACTTGGGTCTCCTGCGGAACTTAACACGTTCGACCCAAATCACCTTAAGTTATTAATTCCATTAAATATTATTTTCCATAATTGGTTCCCAGTACTGACGTGGCAAGGCACACGACCTTCTTGGATATGAGAGCAACCACCACCGACTAGACAAAACCTTTTATGGAAAGCTAATATTTAATTTCCTAAAATAACTTTAGGTTAACCGAAAAAAACAATCAAATCACAAGGAAAAATAAAACAAAAGAACACAACATCGAAAAACATATTCAAAACACTAAAATCATATGCCTCTTGTATTTGATATTATTTCCAAAAATAACTAGTATGATGCGGAAAGGAAAAATACTAGTTATACCTTTTAGAAAGACCTCTTGATCTTCTACCGTATTCCTCTTCTAATCTCGGACGTTGTGTGAGCAACGATCTTCCGAGATGAGAACCACCTTTCCACCTTCCTTTTTCTTCTAGATTTCGGCCACAATAAACTCCTCCAAGGATGAAGAATTTCGGCCACCACCAATGCTCCAAGGGATGCTAGAGACGAGGCTTGCTTTCTCTCCTTCTTCTCCTTCCTTGATCCGGCCACAAACAAAAGCTCCACCAAGAGATGAGTTTCGGCCAACAAGAGGAGAGGAGAGAAATAGGGTCGGCCACCAAAACCAAAGAGGAGAGGAAAGAAAAAGAATAGAAGTTCATCACATGAAGGCTCCTCTACCTCCTCTTTTATAATCATTGGTTTTGGCAAATAAGGAAACTTTAATAAAAACTTCCTTAATTCCTTTGACATGAAAAAGAAAATTTAATTAATTAAAATCAAATTCCTCTTCTTAATCAACATGGCCGACCACACAACAAACCTCCAATCAAAGGAAATTTAATTCAATTAAGAATTAAAACCTTCCTAATTTGTTTCCGGAAATTTATAAAAATTTCTCCAATAATTTAATCCCTTCATGATTGATTTATAAAAAGGAAATTTAATAAATTAAAATCTTTCTTTTAAACATGTGGATAAAAAGAAAATTATCTCTAAAAATTAAAATATCTTTTAATCTACAAATAAGGAAAGATATCAAATCTTTTCTTAATCTTTTGTAGAAACTAATAAAAGAGAATTATTAATTTTTAAACTTTCTTTTAAATCATGAACATGTTTAAAAAGGAAAGTTTTTTACCAAAATTAAAATCAACCTTTTAATCTACAAATAAGGAAAGAGATTTAGCTCTTCTCTTAATCTTTTGTAGAATCTTATAAAAGGAAAGATTTAAATTTTTAAACTCTCTTTTAAAACATGTTATCCTCATAAGAAAAATTTTTAAAAAATAAAAATCCTTTTTATTTTAATTGGGACGGCCACATGAATTCACCCATGAACATACCTATGGCCGGCCCTAGCTTGGTCTCCAAGCTAGCTTGGTCGGCCCCTTAGGATGGGTAAGAAGGTGGGTATAGGTGGGTATAGTACTCTATAATTAAGAGGCTACGATAGGGACGAGAGGAGGAATTGGTTTTGGTCTCCGATAAAATTAAGCATCCGTGTTCGCCCCTTAATTTTATCAATAATAATCATTCCCAAAGAACTATTATTGAACTACGCACCATCCCAATTACATTTTGGGCTCCTTCTTATTATGGTGTGTTAGTCTCCCGTGTTTAAGATAACAAATGTCCACTAATTTAGTAAGTTCGACAACTCACTTAATTAATATCTAGCTCAAGTAGTACCACTCAACTTCGTCGTCATGACTAAGTCCTACTGCGGGGTTTAACATGACAATCCTTATGAGCTCCTCTTGGGGACATTCTCAACCTAGATTACTAGGACACAGTTTCCTTCTATAATCAACAACACACACTATAAGTGATATTATTTCCCAACTTATCGGGCTTATTGATTCATCGAACTAAATCTCACCCATTGATAAATTAAAGAAATAAATATCAAATATATGTGCTTGTTATTATATTAGGATTAAGAGCACACACTTCCATAATAACTGAGGTCTTTGTTCCTTTATAAAGTCAGTATAAAAGAAACGACCTCTAATGGTCATACTCAATACACTCTTAGTGTACTAGTGTAATTATATAGTTAAGATAAACTAACATCTAATTACACTACGACCTTCCAATGGTTTGTTCCTTTTCATCATGGTCGTGAGCTACTGTTTATAATTTATAAGGTACTGATAACATGATCCTCTGTGTGTGACACCACACACCATATTATCTACAATATAAATTAATTGAACAACTACATTTGTCATAAATGTAGTCATTTGACCAATGTGATTCTTATTTCTAGATAAATGTTTATACCAAAAGCTAGGCTTTTAGTATACATCCTAACAACTATTTAGCTGTCTACTTGAAGTTCTGATCAGTGTCTGCTACTTTAGCATGTTTCCTATTAGCTATGGATGATTCGGTCTATGGAGCATAATTAGGAAAGCGACTGATTAGAATGAATGGATTCTAGCTAAAAAGGAAGATTAAGATTGATTTACATCTGTGAAATTTATTTGTTGGAGTGTATACTGAAAGCCTAAGCTTTGTAAACATTCATTATGAATAAAGAATCACATTTGGTCTAATTATCTACATTTGTTTGTAGTTGTTCATTTAATTTATATTGTAGATAACATAGTATGTGGTGTCACATACAGAAGATGATGTTATCAGTACCTTATAAATTATAAACAGTAACTCACGACCAGAATGGAAAGGAACAAACCGTGGAAGTAGTCGTAGTGTAGTTTATCTTGACTATAATTACACTAGTACACTGAGTGTATTGAGTAGGACCATTGAGGTCGTTTCTTTATACTGACTTTATAGAGGAACAAAGACCTCAGTTATATGGAAGTGTGTGTAATCCTAATATAATAACAAGCATATGTTGATATTTATTTCTTTAATTTATCAATGGGTGAGATTTAGTTCGATGAATCAATCGATAAATGGGAAATGATATCACTTATGTGTGTGTTGTTGATTAGAAACTGTGTCTAGAGATACTAGGTTGATAATGTCCCAAGAGGAGCTCATAAGGATTGTCATGTTAAACCTCGCAGGTGTCTGACATGACGATAAGGTGAGTGGTACTACTGACTTGGACATTAATTAAATGGGTTGTCGAACTCACTAGTGGACATTCGATATCTTAAACTGTAAGAAGGAGCCCAAAATGTAATTTGGGATTGAGTTCAATGATAGTTCTCAGTGGAATGATTATCATTGATAAAATTGTTGTGTGTTCGGCGGATGCTAATTTTATCGAGACCAAACCAACCTCCTCGGTCCCTATCGTAGCCTCTTATAGAGTTCTATACCCACCTTCTATACCACTAATGGGGCCGGCCAAGCCTAGGTTCATGGGTGGCCGGCCCAGCTTGAACCCAAGCTAAGTAGGGCCGGCCAAATAAATTTAAAAGAAATTTAATTTTAATTTTATTATTATGTGGAAGATATATTTTAAAGAGAATTAAAATTAAAATATCACTCTTGTAAAAGATCTACAAAAGATTAAAGAAAGAGATTAGATCTCTTTCCTTATTTGTAGATTGGAGAGATGTTTTATTTTTTCTTTAAAAATTATTCACATGTTGATAAAATTAAAATTATAGAAATTTCCTTTTATCAACCATGAAGAGATTTTAAAGAGAAATTTTATTTTTTAAAATTTCCGGAAACAAATTAGGAAGTTTTAATTGTTGATTAAAACTTGTCCTCTTTTGTTATCCAATGATGGCCGGCCACTTGAAATTAATTGAGGAAATTTTATTTTATTTCTCTCAATTAAATCATGTCAAGGAAATTAAGGAAAATTTATTGTAATTAAATTTCCTAATTTGCCTAGGCCAAGGAATATAAAAGAAGGGGTGAGGGTGCCTTCACAAGACACAACATCTATTATTCCTCTCCCTCTTTTGTTCCTTGGTGTGGCCGGCCAACCTCTCCTTCTCTTCCTCTTGTGGTGGCCGAACCTCTCCCTCTCTATTGGAGCTCTTGTGGTGGCGGATACTACTCGGAGAAGAAGAAGAAGAAGGAGAGAAAGCTAGCATCTCTTGGAGCTTGGTTAGTATTTTGTTTTTCTTCCTTGGTGAAGCTTCCTCTTTGTTGGCCGAACCTAGCTAGGAGGAGAAGAAGGTGATTGGTGGTTTCTCATCTCGGAAGATCGTTGCCCACACAACGTCCGAGGTTAGAAGAGGAATACGGTAGAAGATCAAGAGGTTTTTCTACAAGGTATAACTAGTAAATTTTATTTCCGCATCATGCTAGTTATTTATGGAAATAATACCAAATACAAGAGGCTTACGTTCTAGTATTTCGAATATGTTTTTTCGAAGTTGTGTTCTTTTGTTTCTTTCTTTTCCTTGTGATTTGATTGTTCTCTTTGGTTAACCTAAAGTTATTTTAGGAAATTAAATATTAGCTTTCTATTAAAGGTTTTGTCTAGTCGGTGGTGGTTGCTCCCATATCCAAGAAGGCCATGTGCCTCGCCACGTCAGTACTGGGAACCTTTTATGGAAATTAATATTTAATGGAATTAGTAACTTAAGGAGACTTGGGTCGAACGTGTTAAGTTCCGTAGGAGATCCAAGTCAAAACCTAAAAGAACAAATAGATTAAGTTTTGGATCAAACGTGTTAAGTTCCGCAGGCGATCCAAAATTTAATTTAAAAGAACACATGGTAGCTAGGAAAAGGTTCAGACCTTTGTACAAAATTTTTATACAGTGGAACCTCTAGGTTTTCCGAGTAGCAACCAACAATTGGTATCAGAGCTAGGGTTTTGCCTCTGTGTATTTGGTATTTAGTTTAATTATGCACATGTCATACATAATTTAGGCAGGATAATAGTAGGATGTGCTAACTTTGTGGATGCAGGATCCAACTATTATGACTTTTAGTTAATTATGTGTGTGATTGGACCCTTGGACATGTCAAGGGCAATTTATATGTGTGTGCATGATTGTATTAAAATACAGCAGGAGCTGTATTTAGTTTTATTAGGATTTTATTTTTGATCTAGATACATGTACATTCCTTTTATGGAATATAGGATCAAAATGTAAAATTCTATTTATGTCGCGGATCGAATCTTGCAAAGCGTGGAACCTTCTAAGGACCAGAGGCGCAGCGGAACTAGGAGCAAGATGGATGCGACAGCTAGACCCGGTGGCGGTGGCCAAATATGGCAGCAGCTTGGGATGACAACACACGGAGGACAATTAGAGATAAAAGCCATAATAGTTGAAAATTAAATTTTCTATTTATTGCTTTTATATTGTGCTGTGTGTGCATGTTAGTTTACAAGTTTAAGTAGGCTAGCATAGTTAAAATTCCTCATTTATAAATAACTAAGTGGGAGAGGGATTTTTAAATAAATCCCATGGTCTCCATTACTGGTTTGTAAGTGATGCAAACAAGCTTGCGCGTTGGCTCTGAGTGCCTTCCTCCATAACGGATGAGCTTGTTTGCGGATCACTAGAACAGACTTCTATTTTTGGATGACTATAGGAAGTTAATTAAGAGCGTGTGATCTTCCCCAACGGAAGGGGCATAATCTTATTAATGGACTTAGTGTCAAGTAATGGTATACACTTAGACACATCTAATAGTATCCTCCCCAACGGAGTCACTGCTATTATTTGTGTGACCAAATGATACCAACTATTATTTTTATTTGTCAAAAAGTTAGGTTGACAAGATAATAAAATTAATGGGTTAAAACCCTTCTTTTTACAAATGTTGAATTTGTATACGTCCACACTAACGTGGCATACAAAATTCACGGTGTTATGAGGTGTTGGTTAATTTAAAATAGTATTGTTTGAGGAATCAATATTATTCTAAATTTAGAGTTCTGACCAAAAAGTTATTTGTGATTCTTAGGATATCTTTCAACCCACTGTCCATCATACTTCAACAGAATAGACTTACTTGTACATAGATTGGAAAAGAAACCTGGACATTGTTCTTCTGCTGAAAGCTATAAATTTGTCTGACTGAGCGTTGCCCTGATGCACCCATTGGTGAATCTACCCAAGAGGAGATTGAATATCATAGGAAATGGGTAAAGCAGATGAGATGGCGCGGTGTTACATTTTGGCTTCAATGTCAAATGTATTGCAACATCGAGATCAAGATTTACCAATAGACTATGATATTATGAACAATCTCAAGGAACTCTTTGGTCATCGGGATAGGGCTTCTAGGCAAGAAGCCATGAGAAAGATAATGACAGCCACCATGCAAGGTACTCCTGTGAGGATCATATCCTAAAGATGATGGCTTATCCGAACGAGATAAGATCCTTGGAGGAGAAATTGATGGGAAACCCAGATCGATATGATCCTCCAACGCTACCTAGAAGTTTTGAGCGGTTTTGAACTATAATATGAATAAGAGGGCTTATTCATTAGCGGAACTACTTACAGCAGAAGAAGGATTATTTCGTCACAATGCTCATATTCACTATGTTGAAAATGGTTCTACTTCTAAACCGAAGGAAAGAAGAAGAAGAAACAAGTCGGTTCAAAAGAAAGTTAATAAATCTCGAGTACGGGATTAAGTGAATGAAGAAGAAGGGCAAGTGCTTCATCCGTAAGCAGACATTGGAAGGCTGGCTGTCCTCGTAGGAACCAAAACAAAGGTATATCTCATACTCTAGTTGTTGAAACATGTTTAGCGGTGTTATCTACCAAAACCGTGTGTAGATACGGGAGCCACTGATCATGTCTGCAATTCCTTGCAGGGGTTCCAGAAACCCGACGACTATCTGAAGGAGAAATTACCGTCTACATGGGCAATGCTACTAAGGTGGCAGCTGTTGCAATGGGAGACGTCTACTTATCTTTTAGTAGAAATAGGAATTTGGTTTTAAGAAATTGTCTTTATGTACCCAGCTTTAGAAAGAATTTAATTTCAGTTTCTAAACTGTTTATAGATGGATATTCGGTTTCTTTCAAGAACGATGTAGTTATTAAAAGAAATAAAGTGATTATCTGTTCTGGTGCATTAGTTGGCAATTTGTATATTTTAAATCCAATTTCTTCCACAAAGCAAAACATGGAAATTTATAACTCATCTTCTAATTCTAATAAGAGAAAAGAACCTTCAGAAATGAACCAAGCATATCTTTGGCATCTAAGACTTGGTCATATTAATTTAAGTAGGATTCAGAGGCTTATAGCCGATGGACTTTGAGTTCATTAGAGTTGGAAAATTTTCCAACTTGTGAATCTTGCTTAGAAGGTAAAATGACCAAGAGGCCGTTCAAGGCCAAGGGGTATAGAGCCAAAGAAGTGTTAGAGTTGGTTCACTCTGATTTGTGTGGTCCTATGTCTGTCCAGGCAAGAGGAGGTTTTGAATATTTTGTCTCTTTCATAGACGATTATTCAAGATATGGATACATTTACCTAATGCGCCGCAAGTCCGAGTGCTTTGACAAGTTCAAAGAATACAAGGTTGATGTGGAGAAACGATTAGGTAAAAGTATCAAGACACTACGATCTGATCGTGGTGGCGAATACCTCTTAGGAGAGTTTAGGAATTACTTATCAGAGGCTGGGATTCAATCCCAATTGTCTGCACCTGGAACACCCCAACAGAATGGTGTAGCAGAACGAAGGAATAGGACTCTTATGGAAATGGTTAGATCGATGATGAGTTATTCAGAATTACCAAATTCGTTTTGGGGATATGCTCTGGAAACAGCAGTATACGTTCTGAACTTAGTACCTTCTAAATCAGTTTCTTCTACTCCCATAGAATTGTGGAATGGGCGAAAACCCAGTCTAAGACATATTCGGATTTGGGGTAGTCCAGCACATGTGCTGAAACCAGATGCTGATAAGTTAGAATCTCGTACAGAAGTTCGTGTGTTTGTAGGATATCCCAAAGAAACGAAAGGTGGTTTATTTTATAGTCCTAAAGACCAGAAGGTCATTGTTAGCACCAATGCCCAGTTTTTAGAAGAAGACTATATAATGGATCACAAGCCCAGTAGTAAAGTTGTTTTAGAAGAACTTAGAGAGGACATGTCTACTTCAGTACCAACAGTACAAGATGAAGTATCACAAGAGACTGCAACACGTGTCACACACGATACACAACCACGATAGTGCCTCGTCGTAGTGGGAGGGTTGTGAGGCAGCCTGAAAGATTCATGTTTTTGGGAGAGTCTTCGGACTTGATCCCGGGTAAACATGAACCTGATCCCCGGTCATATGACGAAGCACTCCAAGATATAGATGCAGCATCTTGGCAAAAGGCAATGAATTGAAATAGAGTCCATGTACTCTAATAAGGTCTGGGAGCTTGTAGAATCACCTGATGGTGTAAAAGCCGTTGGATGCAAGTGGATCTACAAAAGGAAAAGAGGGACAGACGGGAAGGTAGAAACCTTCAAAGCTAGGCTTGTTGCGAAAGGGTACACTCAGAAAGAGGGAATCGATTATGAGGAAACCTTTTCACCGGTAGCCATGCTTAAGTCTATCCGGATACTCTTATCCATTGCTGCTCATATGGATTATGAGATTTGGCAAATGGATGTCAAGACAGCTTTCCTTAATGGAAGTCTTGAAGAGAACATCCATATGAAGCAACCAGAAGGATTTATTGAAAAAGGCAAAGAGCATCTAGTATGCAAGCTCAATCGGTCCATTTATGGACCGAAGCAAGCTTCAAGGTCTTGGAACATCCGGTTTAATGAAGTAATCCAGTCATATGGATTTATTCAAAGTCCGGATGAGTCTTGTGTATATAAGAAGTGTAACGGAAACGTGGTGGTATTTCTTGTACTATACGTAGATGATATTTTGTTAATTGGCAACAATGTCAAGGTATTATCGGGCGGAAAGGGTATGGTTGTCCAAACAATTTGAGATGAAGGACTTAGGAGAATGTGCACACATTCTTGGGATCAAAGTTATAAGGGATCGCAAGAAAAGAATGTTGTGTCTATCCCAAGCTTCATATATAGATACAATCCTTGCTCGTTTTAGCATGCAAGACTCCAAGAAAGGTTTCTTACCTTTAGACATGGAGTAGCTCTATCTAAAGAGATGTCTCCAAAGACATCAAAAGAGATAGAGGACATGAAAGTTATTCTGGCTGTAGGAAGCCTAATGTATGCAATGCTATGACGAGACCGATATCTGCTTTCGGGCATGGTCGTGAGATATCGAGTAACCTGGACAAGGACATTGATGCGGTAAAGCATATATTAAAGTACCGAGAAGG
The DNA here is from genome assembly GCF_018446385.1 of Zingiber officinale. Classification (NCBI taxonomy): domain Eukaryota; kingdom Viridiplantae; phylum Streptophyta; class Magnoliopsida; order Zingiberales; family Zingiberaceae; genus Zingiber; species Zingiber officinale. Next base: position 142,022,481 of record NC_055994.1, read on the forward strand.
ACTAGAGATTATATGCTAGTTTACCAAGCGGATGATCTGCTCCCTGTGGGTTATTGATTTCCAATCGATAGGGATAATAGAAGTCTACATCGGCTATGTGTTTACTTTAGGAGGTGGAGCCATTTCATGGAGGAGTGTTAGAAATGCGTTTGGACTCAACCATGGAAGTCGAGTATGTAGCACCTCGAGGCGGCTAAAGAAGCCGTATGGCTCGGGAACTTTCTAATGGACTTAGATGTGATTCCTGGTTTGCCCAAAATCATCACAATTTATTGTGATAATAGCGGTGCAGTTGCAAACTCGAAGGAACCACGAGCTCATAAGGCAAGTAAACATATAGAGCGCAAGTACCACCTGATACGAGATATTGTGAAGCGAGGAGAAGTTGTCATCGCCAAGATTGCATCAGCGGATAACCTGGCAGATCCTTTCACTAAGGCCCTTCCGGCGAAAGCTTTCGATCGGCATGTGGAGGGAATGAGAATCAGATGTATGGTAGAAGATATGACAGCTTAGTCATTAGTATAAGTGGGAGATTGTTGGAGTGTATACTGAAAGCCTAAGCTTTGTAAACATTCATTATGAATAAAGAATCACATTTGGTCTAATTATCTACATTTGTTTGTAGTTGTTCATTTAATTTATATTGTAGATAACATAGTATGTGGTGTCACATACAGAAGATGATGTTATCAGTACCTTATAAATTATAAACAGTAGCTCACGACCAGAATGGAAAGGAACAAACCATTAGAAGGTCGTAGTGTAATTAGGTATTAGTTTATCTTGACTATATAATTACACTAGTACACTTAGAGTGTATTGAGTAGGACCATTTGAGGTCGTTTCTTTTATACTGACTTTATAAAGGAACAAAGACCTCAGTTATTATGGAAGTGTGTGCTCTTAATCCTAATATAATAACAAGCACATATATTTGATATTTATTTCTTTAATTTATCAATGGGTGAGATTTAGTTCGATGAATCAATAAGCCCGATAAATTGGGAAATGATATCACTTATAGTGTGTGTTGTTGATTATAGAAGGAAACTGTGTCCTAGAGATACTAGGTTGATAATGTCCCCAAGAGGAGCTCATAAGGATTGTCATGTTAAACCCTGCAGGTGGACTTAGTCCGACATGACGATAAGGTTGAGTGGTACTACTCTTGGACTAAGATATTAATTAAATGAGTTGTCAGTAACTCACTTAATTAGTGGACATTCGACATCTTAAACACAGGGAGACTAACACACTCATAATAAGAAGGAGCCCAAAAATATAATTTGGGATTGGTGCGGTAGTTCAATAATAGTTCTCTAGTGGAATGAATTATTATTGATAAAATTAAGTTGTGTGTTCGGGGCGAACACGGGATGCTTAATTTTATCGGGAGACCAAAACCAATTCCTCCTCTCGGTCCCTATCGTAGCCTCTTATTTATAGAGTTCTATACCCACCTATACCCACCTTCTATACCCACCAATAGGGGCCGGCCAAGCTAGCTTGGGAACCAAGCTAGGGCCGGCCTAGGTATAAGATTGGGTGGCCGACCCTAGCTTGAACCCAAGCTAAATTAAAAAGAAATTTAATTTTAATTTTTATTATTATGTGGAAGATATATTTTAAAGAGAATTAAAATTAAAATATCACTCTTGTAAAAGATCTACAAAAGATTAAAGAAAGAGATTAGATCTCTTTCCTTATTTGTAGATTGGAGAGATGTTTTATTTTTCTTTAAAATTATTCACATGTTGATAAAATTAAAATTATAGAAATTTCCTTTTATCAACCATGAAGAGATTTTAAAGAGAAATTTTATTTTTTAAAATTTCCGGAAACAAATTAGGAAGTTTTAATTGTTGATTAAAACTTGTCCTCTTTTGTTATCCAATGATGGCCGGCCACTTGAAATTAATTGAGGAAATTTTATTTTATTTCTCTGAATTAAATCATGTCAAGGAAATTAAGGAAAATTTATTGTAATTAAATTTCCTAATTTGCCTAGGCCAAGGAATATAAAAGAAGGGTGAGGTGCCTTCACAAGACACAACATCTATTATTCCTCTCCCTCTTTTGTTCCTTGGTGTGGCCGACCAACCTCTCCCTCTCTTCCTCTTGTGGTGGCCGAACCCTACCCTTCTATTGGAGCTCTTGTGGTGGCCGGATACTACTCGGAGAAGAAGAAGAAGAAGGAGAGAAAGCTAGCATCTCTTGGAGCTTGGTTAGTATTTTGTTTTTCTTCCTTGGTGAAGCTTCCTCTTTGTTGGCCGAACCTAGCTAGGAGGAGAAGAAGGTGATTGGTGGTTTCTCATCTCGGAAGATCGTTGCCCACACAACGTCCGAGGTTAGAAGAGGAATACGGTAGAAGATCAAGAGGTTTTTCTACAAGGTATAACTAGTAATTTTTATTTCCGCATCATGCTAGTTATTTATGGAAATAATACCAAATACAAGAGGCTTACGTTCCAGTATTTCGAATATGTTTTTCCAAGTTGTGTTCTTTTGTTTCTTTCTTTTCCTTGTGATTTGATTGTTCTCTTTGGTTAACCTAAAGTTATTTTAGGAAATTAAATATTAGCTTTCTATTAAAGGTTTTGTCTAGTCGGTGGTGGTTGCTCCCATATCCAAGAAGGCCATGTGCCTCGCCACGTCAGTACTGGGAACCTTTTATGGAAATTAATATTTAATGGAATTAGTAACTTAAGGAGACTTGGGTCGAACGTGTTAAGTTCCGCAGGAGATCCAAGTCAAAACCTAAAAGAACAAATAGGTTAAGTTTTGGATCAAACGTGTTAAGTTCCGCAGACGATCCAAAATTTAATTTAAAAGAACACATGGTAGCTAGGAAAAGGTTCAGACCTTTGTACAAAATTTTTGTACAGTGGAACCTATAGGTTTTCCGAGTAGCAACCAACATTATTCACTGGTACCAGTTACATTTTTAGTTCAGTACATAAAATGTAATTGTGAATAATTTATTTGATTTGAGATGTTGAACATGCTCTTGACATATGGTCAATATGAGGGATTAGAGATGTTCATGATGATGTAAATAATTTAATCTGGGGTAAAGGCAAGCCATTTATGTCTTTGATTCGTTCTATGGACATTTATGTCTCTGACTTGTTCTATGGAGCAGCTAAGTAAGGTGTGACAATCTTCTTTGCAATTGAATGCTCACTGTGCTTGCTATCGCACGAACCATTTTCCCTAATGTATGAAATGGATGTTCTTATTTGGTCTGTGTGACTAAATTTTGCTCTGGTCTTCGTGACTTGATCTCTATAAAGTTTTCGTGACTTATTTGATCTTTGTCACTAAATTTTGTTCTGGTCTTCGTGACTTGATCCTCATAAAGTCTACGTGACTTATTTAGTCTTTGTGACTTATTTCGCTCTGGTCTTCGTGACATGATCACCTTGTAGTCTATGTGTCTGACATGGTCTATGTGACCATATGGATTCACTTGGACGAGTGGGAGATATTGGGCGTTTGGGCGTTACTGGAGACGAAGGGTTTCCCTTCATTACTCTCCTTTTGCTGTAAACGCCAAGGAGACGAAGGGGCGTCCTTTCCCCTTCGTCTTCCTTAGCCTTCTTATAAGAGGCGTCCAAGTGCAGATCAAGAGAAAGGGCTTTTGGCGAAGGTGATCAGGGAGCACCGAGGTGATCGTAAAGGGAGAGATCGTGTGAGAGCAAAGGGAGAGCATTCGACTGTGATTTGGCTCGTGAACTTTGAAGCGCTTTCCGGTTGCTCCGTGATCGTGCTTCCGACAGTGACAACCTCTTCGTCGACCGCCGGCGTCTTCAACAGCACTTCGGGAGATTACTGTGAGTTTATAATTACCGCATCGCTTTATTTTATCTTTGTATAGTTTCGATTTCATGCTCTCAAATTACCAACACTTGCAAGCAAGCCACAGCTTGCATGCAAGCCACAACGTGGCTTGCTCGTTGTGCTTACAAGCATAACAAAGGCAACAGAGGTCTATATAAGACCTTGAGTGGATTGAAGTAAAAGGCAGAGAGAAAAAGAGAAAAAAAAACTCAAGTGATCTGTGAGATTTGTCCTCCTTGAATCCCCATGTTTCCTTCCCTTATGTTGTGCACTTCTTTTGCTCAACAGAAATAGTGATAGTTTTCGGATCTAGTTCAGATTGTCACGACAACCAGTGCTCGGTTGTGCTCGTGATCTTGCCGTTTTATCCTGGGAAACAGACATCCACCTAATCTTCTGAGCACCCCGGAGGGGCCGAATCTGTCTTAAGGAGACAACGCTCTGCTGGACTCGGCATCCACTCTGAGTTTGTGTTGCAGCTCTCGACTTCCTGTCAGCAACTCTCAGCAGCAACGTGGCGCCGCTCAACAATTCACGGTGTCCGCAACTCATCTACTCGGCGTGTGGCTCAGCTCGCTAGAGTCGATAGTTTGAGATTATATGCTCAAATCTACTTGATTGTAAGTTCTTGTAACTCTGGTACGCACTCAGAAGCGTGGAAAAGAGCGTTTGAGAAGATCACACAGATTGTAACGGGTTTACTCCCAACAAAACTTGAAACAGATTCGTTCTGTTACCATGGCGGCAGAAAATGTTGAGATGCAACAGGCTCAACATGTGCCGGCCTCCTCCGCCCCGATTGGGAATGTGTCAATCAATCATGGGGAAAAACCAGAAAAATTCACAGGAGTGAATTTCAAGCGGTGGCAGCAGAAAATGTTCTTCTACATAACCACGCTAGGTCTGACACGTATCTTGACCGAGGAAACTCCCAAGGTTGTTAAGGGTGTAGATGAGGTGAACACTCTCCTTCTGATCGACAAATGGAACGATTCTGAGTTCCTCTGTCGAAACTACATCATTAACAATCTTGCCGACTCACTCTATCTTGTGTATTGTGAGATGAAAACGGCAAAGGAACTGTGGGAATCTCTGGACAAGAAATATAAATCAGAGGATGTTGGGGCAAAAAAGTTTATTGTTGGTCGTTTCCTGGACTATAAGATGAGTGACTTGAAGTCTGTAATCAGTCAAGTCCAGGAGCTTCAAGTACTCTTACAAGAAATTCACTCAGAAGGTATGACTCTGAGCGAAACCTTCCAAGTGGTAGCTATCATCGAAAAGCTACCAACTGGCTGGAAGAACTTTAAGAATTATCTGAAACACAAGCAGAAGGAAATGAACCTGGAGGAACTTGTTGTTCGCCTTCGTATAAAAGAAGACAACAAGAATTCGGAGAGAAAACTGTTCTCTCAGGCTACTGTAAAAGCCAATGTTATTGAGCACGGACAAAGCTCAAAACGGAAGCATCCAAAATCTTCCATGACGCAACCCAAAGGACAAAACATAAAAAAGAAGTTCTTAGGGAAATGCTACAATTGTGATCGTATGGGTCACAAGGCTTCAGACTGTAAAAGGCCAAAGAAGAAAAAGCCTAAGACCAACCTGGCAGGAGAACAGAATATGGATCTCTGCGCTGTGATCTCTGAGGTGAACCTAATAGGTTCCAATCCTCGGCAATAGTAGATCGATACTGGAGCCACCAGACATGTGTGCTGTAGCAAGGAGCTACTCCACAACTTTGAAGAAGTCACTGGAGACAAACTGTTCATGGGGAACTCAGCAACCTCGGACATAATGGGCCAAGGAAAGGTGGTGCTGAAGATGACCTCGGGCAAGGATCTCACTCTGAACAATGTGTTGTATGTTCTAGAGATTCGAAAGAATCTAGTATTCGGATCACTGTTAAGCAAGCATGACTTTCGCATTGTCTTTAAGTCAGACAGAGTTGTACTGTCCAAGAACGGAGTGTTTATATGAAGGGGCTATGTATCTGATGGGCTGTTTAAGCTCAATGTAATGGCCATTAGACCCAAGATAAATAAAAATGAAAGCTCTTCCACTTATATGCTTGAGTCTTCGTGTTTGTGGCATGGTAGACTAGGACATATTAACTATGATGTATTGCGTAGATTAATAAACATGCAAAAGTTACCTATATTCCATCTTGACCCAAAACACAAGTGTGAGATTTGTGTTGAAGTAAAAATGACAAGGTCATCCTTTCAACATATTGAAAGAAGTAATGAACCACTTGATCTAATCCACACCGATGTGTGCGACCTAAAAAGTACGCCAACACGTGGTGGTAATAAATATTTCATCACTTTTGTAGATGATAACACAAAATACTGTTATGTGTATCTTCTCAAAAGTAAGGATGAAGCTATAGAGAAATTCGCTCTCTATAAAAATGAGGTTGAAAACCAGCGTAATAGAAAGATTAAGGTGGTTCGAAGTGACCGAGACGGTGAATATGTATCACCATTCGCTGAGTTGTGTGCTGAATATGGGATCAGACACGAAACAACAACTTCTTATACTCCTCAGCAAAATGGAGTTGCTGAGCGAAAGAATCGAACTCTAAAGGAGATGATGAATGCTCTTCTATTAAGCTCTGGACTGACAGAGTTCATGTGGGGGGAAGCTGTGTTAACAGCTAATTACCTTGTAAATAAGGTGCCCCGGAAGAAAATAGATAAGAGTTCTTATGAGTTGTGGAATGGAAGATAACCGTCCTACAAATATTTACGAATGTGGGGGTGTCTTGCCAAAGTGTTGGTGCCTGATCCGAAAAGGATTAAGATATGACCAAAGACTGTTGATTGCATCTTCATTGGCTATGCACAAAACAACACCGCGTATAGATTTTGTGTGTATGAGTCACACATGTTGGAGTGTATACTGAAAGCCTAAGCTTTTGTAAACATTTGTCTTGAATAAAGAATCACATTTGGTCAAATCATCTACATTTGTTTGTAGTTGTTCAATTAATTTATATTGTAGATAACATAGCATGTGGTGTCATATGCAGAAGATAATGTTATCAGTACCTTATAAATTATAAACAGTAGCTCACGACCAAAATGGAAAGGAACAAACCATTAGAAGGTCGTAGTGTAATTAGGTATCAGTTTATCTTGACTGTATAATTACACTAGTACACTTAGAGTGTATTGAGTATGACCATTTGAGGTCGTTTCTTTTATACTGATTTTATAAAGAAACAAAGACCTCGGTTATTATGGAAGTGTGTGCTCTTAATCCTAATATAATAACAAGCACATATATTTGATATTTATTTCTTTAATTTATCAATGGGTGAGATTTAGTTCGATGAATCAATAAACCCGATAAGTTGGGAAATGGTATCACTTATAGTGTGTGTTGTTGATTATAGAAGGAAACTGTGTCCTAGAGATACTAGGTTGATAATGTCCCCAAGAGGAGTTCATAAGGATTGTCATGTTAAACCCTGCAGGTGGACTTAGTCCGACATGACGATAAGGTTGAGTGGTACTACTCTTGGACTAAGATATTAATTAAATGAGTTGTCAGTAACTCACTTAATTAGTGGACATTCGATATTTTAAACACAGGGAGACTAACACACTTATAATAAGAAGGAGCCCAAAAATGTAATTTGGGATTGGTGCGGTAGTTCAATGATAGTTCTCTAGTGGAATGAATTATCATTGATAAAAATAAGTTGTGTGTTCGGGGCGAACACGGGATACTTAATTTTATCGGGAGACCAAAACCAATTCCTCCTCTCGGTCCCTATCGTAGCCTCTTATTTATAGAGTTCTATACCCACCTATACTCACCTTCTATACCCACCCAATAGGGGCCGGTCAAGCTAGCTTGGGAACAAGCTAGGGTCGGCCTAGGTATAAGATTGGGTGGCCGGCCCTAGCTTGAACCCAAGCTAGTAGGGCCGGCCAAAATAAATTAAAAATAATTTTAAATTTTAATTTTTATTATGTGGAAGAAATAATTTATTAAAGAGAATTTAAATTAAATTATCTCTCTTGTAAAATTTACAAAAGATTAAAGAAAGAGATTAGATCTCTTTCCTTATTTGTAGATTGGTGAGATATTTTATTTTCTCTTTAAAAATTATTCACATGATGTAAAATTAAAATTATAGAAATTTCTTTTATTAACCATGTAGAGATTTTTAAAGAGAAATTTTAATTTTAAAATTTCCGGAAACAAATTAGGAAGTTTTAATTGTTGATTGAAACTTGTCCAATTTGTTCTCCAATGATGTGGCCGGCCAATGTAGATTTAATTGGGAAATTTTATTTTATTTTTCTCAATTAAATCATGTCAAGGAAATTGAGGAAATTTTATTGCAATTAAATTTCCTAATTTGCCTAGGCCAAGAAATATAAAAGAAGGGGTGAGGGTGCCTTCATGAGACAACAACATCTATTATTTCTCTCCCTCTTTTGTTCCTTGGTGTGGCCGGCCATCCTCTCCCTCTCTTCCTCTTGTGGTGGCCGAACCTCTCTCTCCCTCTTGGAGCTCTTGTGGTGGCCGGATACTACTTGGAGAAGAAGAAGAAGAAGGAGAGAAAGCTAGCATCTCTTGGAGCTTGGTTAGTATTTTGGTTTTTCTCCTTGGTGAAGTTTTCCTTTGTGGCCGAACCTTGCTTGGAGGAGAAGAAGGTGGTTGGTGGTTTCTCATCTCGGTAGATCGTTGCCCACACAACGTCCGAGGTTAGAAGAGGAATACGGTAGAAGATCAAGAGGTTTTTCTACAAGGTATAACTAGTAATTTTTATTTCCGCATCATGCTAGTTATTTATGGAAATAATACCAAATACAAGAGGCTTACGTTCTAGAATTTCGAATATGTTTTTTCGATGCTGTGTTCTTTTGTTTTTTCTTTTCCTTGTGATTTGATTGTTCTCTTTGGTTAACCTAAAGTTATTTTAGGAAATTAAATATTAGCTTTCTATAAAAGGTTTTGTCTAGTCGGTGGTGGTTGTGTTGGTTGCTACTCGGAAAGCCTAGAGGTTCCACTGTACAAAAATTTTGTACAAAGGTCTGAACCTTTTCCTAGCTACCATGTGTTCTTTTAAATTAAATTTTGGATCGCCTGCGGAACTTAACACGTTTGATCCAAAACTTAATCTATTCGTTCTTTTAGGTTTTGACTTGGGTCTCCTGCGGAACTTAACACGTTCGACCCAAATCACCTTAAGTTATTAATTCCATTAAATATTAATTTCCATAATCGGTTCCCAGTACTGACGTGGCGAGGCACATGGCCTTCTTGGATATGGGAGCAACCACCACCGACTAGACAAAACCTTTTATAGAAAGCTAATATTTAATTTCCTAAAATAACTTTAGGTTAACCGAAAAGAACAATCAAATCACAAGGAAAAGAAAAACAAAAGAACACTATATCGAAAACAAATTCAAAACTCTAGAATCGTATGCCTCTTGTATTTAGTATTATTTCCAAAAATTACTAGTTATACCTTTTAGAAAGACCTCTTGATCTTCTACCGTATTCCTCTTCTAACCTCGGACGTTGTGTGGGCAACGATCTTCCGAGATGAGAACCACCAAGCACCTTCTTCTTTCTTGCAAGTTTCGGCCATCAAAACTTCTTCTAGGATGAAGAGGTTCGGCCACCACCACCATGCTCCAAGGGATGCTAGAAAAGAGGCTTCTTTTCTCTCCTTCTTCTCCTTCTTAGATCCGGCCACCAAAGCTAACTCCACCATGAGAAAGTTTCGGCCACACAAAGGAGAGGAAAGAAAAGAAAGGGCCGGCCACACCCAAAGAAGAAAAGAGGGAGATAAATAAATAGAGACATTCCCCTTGAAGCCTCCTCTACCCCCTCTTTTATAATCCTTGGTCTTGACAAATAAGGAAAATTTAATAAAAAACTTCCTTAATTCTTTTGCCATTAAAAAGGAAAATTTATTTAATTAAAAATAATTTTTCTTTTCTATTTGTAATGGCCGGCCACCTTAATCCCTTTAATCAAGGAAATTTTAATTCACACAAGAATTAAAACTTCCTAATTTGCTTTCGGAAATTTATAAAAATTTCTCAAATAAATTTTCCCTTCATGGTGGTTAATAAAAAGGAAATTTAATAAATTAAAATCTTTCTTTTAAACATGTGGATAAAAAGAAAGTTATCTCTAAAAAATTAAAATCTCTCTTAATCTACAAATAAGGAAAGATATCAAATCTTTTCTTAATCTTTTGTAGAAACTAATAAAAGAGAATTATTAATTTTTAAACTTTCTTTTAAATCATGAACATGGTTAAAAAGGAAAGTTTTCTTAAAATTTAAAATCCTCCTTTAATCAACAAATAAGGAAAGATTTCAAATTTTAAACTCTCTTTTAAACATGTAGATGATTTACAAATAAGGAAAGTTTTTACCAAAAATTAAAACCATCCTTTTAAACTACAAATAAGGAAAGAGATTAATCTCTTCTCTTAATCTTTTGTAGAAAGCTATAAAAGGAAATTTTTAATTTTTAAACTCTCTTTTAAAATCATGATATCCACATAAGAAATAATTTTAATAAAAATCCTTTTAATATTCTAGTGGCCGGCCACCTAAGCTTGGGACCCAAGCTTTGGCCGGCCACCTACATGGCTCATCCACTTGGTCTTGGCCGGCCCTAGCTTGGGTTCCAAGCTAGCTTGGCCGACCCCATTGGATGGGTAAGAAGGTGGGTATGCGGTGGGTATAAATCTCTATATACTAGAGGCTACGATAGGGACCGAGAGGAGGAATTGGTTTTGGTCTCCCGATGAAATTCCCGTGTTCGCTTCGAACACACAACTTAATTTCATCAATAATAATTCATTCCACTAAAGAACTATTATTGAACTACCGCACCAATCCCAAATTACATTTTGGGCTCCTTCTTATTATGAGTGTGTTAGTCTCCCTGTGTTTAAGATAACAAATGTCCACTAATTAAGTAAGTTACTGACAACTCACTTAATTAATATCTAGCTCCAAGAGTAGTACCACTCAACTTCATTGTCATGTCGGACTAAGTCCACCTGCAGGGTTTAACATTACAATCCTTATGAGCTCCTCTTGGGGACATTCTCAACCTAGATCACTAGGACACAGTTTCCTTCTATAATCAACAACACACACTATAAGTGATATCATTTTCCAACTTATCGGGCTTATTGATTCATCGAACTAAATCTCACCCATTGATAAATTAAAGAAATAAATATCAAATATATGTGCTTGTTATTATATTAGGATTAAGAGCACACACTTCCATAATAACTGAGGTCTTTGTTTCTTTATAAAGTCAGTATAAAAGAAACGACCTCTAATGGTCCTACTCAATACACTCTAAGTGTACTAGTGTAATTATATAGTTAAGATAAACTAATACCTAATTACACTACGACCTTCAAATGGTTTGTTTCTTTCCATCTTGGTCGTGAGCTACTGTTTATTGTACTGATAACATGATCCTCTGTGTGACACCACACACCATGTTATCTACAATATAAATTAATTGAACAACTACATTTATCACAAATGTAGACATTTGACCAATGTGATTCTTATTTCTAGATAAATGTTTATACCAAAAGCTAGGCTTTTAGTATACACTCTAACAATCTCCCACTTATACTAAAAGACTAAGCTACCATATCTGCTGCCATACATCTGATTCCCATCCCTTCAACATGCCCATCAAAAGCTCTTGCCTTAAGGACCTTAGTGAAAGGATCTATAGGTCATCACCTGATGCAATCTAGGCGGCAACAACTTCTCCTCGTTTATACGATTCCTCGTATTGGGTGGTACTTGCGCTCTATTGTGTTTACTTGCCTTATAGACTTATGGTTTCTTTGAGTTTGCTACTGCACCAACATTATTACAATAAATTGTAATAATTTTTGGACAAATCAGAAATCATATCTAAGTCTATCTTGAGGTTATTGAGTTATTCAGCTTTTATGGCTACCTCAGAGGCTTGCCATATACTAAGCTTCTATGGTGGAGTCCAGAAAAACACCTATGCTTATCACTCTTCCATAGTTATGACTTTACCTCCTAAAGTAAACACAAAACCCCGAGGTTGACTTATTATTGTCCCTATCCGATTGGAAGTCAAAATCCATGCAACCCACAAGGACTAAATTAACTGCCTTGTAAGCTAGCATATAATCTATAGTACTACAATATATGCTTTACTGCAGTCCACTGTCCTTGTCTAGGGTTACTTTGATATCTGCTAACTATGCCCTTGGTAAAACAGATTTCTGATCTCGTGCATAGCATACATTAGGCTTCCAACACCCGTAGCATAAAAAACTGCCTTTATTTCCTTTATCTCCTTTGAAGTCTACAGAGACATATCTTTAGATAAAGTTACTCCATCCTGAAAAGGTAAGAAACCTTTCTTGGAGTTTTGTATGCTTAAAACGAGCATTTTTGATGTATGAAGCTTGGGATAAGTAAAATATTCTTTTCTTGCGATCCCTTATTACTTTGATCTCAAGAATATATACATTCTCCCAAGTCCTTTATATCGAATTGTTTGGACAACCATACCCTTACTTTTGACAACATTTTGATATTGTTTCCAACTACCAAAAATGTTATCTAAGTATAGTACAAGAAATACCACCACGTTTCCATCACATCTTTTGTATACACAAGACTTATCCGGTTACTAAATCCATAGATCTGGATTACTTTGATAAACCGGATGTTCCAAGACCTTGAAGCTTTGCCTCAGTCCATAGACTGATTGAGCTTACACACAAAATGCTCTTAGCCCTTTGCAATGAACCCTTCTGGTTGCTTTATATGGATGTTTTCTTCAAGACTTCCATTAAGGAATGCTGTCTTGACATCCACTTGCCAAATAGATAAAAGAATCCGGATAGACTTAAGCATGACTACCAGTGAAAAAGTTTCCTTTTTCATCTAGCCTTGCTTTGAGAGTTTCTACCTTCCTGTCTATCCCTCTTTTCCTAATATAGACCTTTTTACACCCAAAGGCTTTTATACCATTTGGTGGTTCTATAAGCTTCCAGATTTTATTAGAATGCATATATTCTAATTTTGTTATTCATTACTCTTTGCCAAGATATTGCATCTTTATCTTGGAGTGCTTTGTCATATGTCCGGAGATCAGATTCATGTCCTCCAGGGATCGAGTCCAAAAACTCTCCCAAAACATAAATCTTTTTAGGTTGCCTAATAACCCTCCCACTACGATGAGGCACTTTCTTCAATTGTGTATCATTTGTGATACGTGTTGCAGTTTCCTTGTGGTATCTCATCTTGTACAGTTGGTACTAGATTAGACATGTCTTTTATTATTTCCTTAAGAACAAATTTTCTTATGGGCATGAGGTTTATTACATAGTTCTTTTCTAAAAATCGATCATTGATGCTAATAATGACCTTCTGATTTTTAAGACTATAAACATACTTTCATTTCTCTAGGATAACCCACAAACAAGTGAATTCCTGTCCAACTTATTATTGTCTCTCTTCAGCATATGTGCTGGACTACCTGAATCCGAATATGCTTCAAAATAGGCTTACGCTTATTCAGCAATTCTATATGAGTAGAGAGTTATGAATTTGGAAGGTACTATGTTCACTTCCGTTTCCAGAGTATATCCTTAAAATGAATTTGGTAAATTTCTAAATAACTCATCATCAATTTACTTATTTTCATAAGAGTCCTATACCTTCCTTTTTCTACACCATTCTGTTGGGATATACCTAGGTGTAGTTAGTTGGGATTGAATCCCTACTTCTGATAAGTGACTCCTAAATTCTCCCAAGAGGTACTTGCCACTACGATCTCACCGTAGTGTCTTGATACTTTTACCTTGACATTTCTCCACATCAGCCTCATACTCTTTGAACTAATCAAAGCACTTAGACTTGTGGCACATCAAGTAAATGTATCGGTATATCAAATAGTTGTCTATAAAATAGATGAAATATTTGAAACAACCTCTTGCTTGGATTGTCATAGGATCACACAAATGAGAATGAACCAATTTCAACATATCTTTGACTCCATACCCCTTAGACTTGAAAGCTTCTTGGTTATTTTTCCTTCCAAGTAAGACTCGCAGGTTGGAAAGATTTCCACTACTAATAAATCCAAAAGTTCATCAGCTACCAATGAATCATACTCAAGTTAATATAACCTAGCCTTAGATGCCAAAGATATAATTGGTTCATTTCCGAAGGTTACTTTCTCTTAAAGTTAGAAGATGTGTTACTAATTTCCATTTGTTGCATCGTGAGAGTTATTGGATTTTAAATTTTCAACCAACATACCAGAATAGATAACTTCCCTATTTTTCTTGATAACAACTTTGTTATCAAAATAGACACAATATCTATTCTATAATAGTTTAGAAACTGAAATCAGGTTCTTTCTAAACTTAGTATGTAAAGATAATTTCTAATAATCCATATTTTATTCCTTTTAGAGAATAAACCTCTCCCACTGCAACAGCTGCTATTTTTGCAGTAATGCCCATGTGGACGGTGCTTTTATTTTCATTTAGTTGTCGGGTTTCCTGGAACCCTGCAATGAATTGCAGACATAATTAATGACATCTGTATCTACACTCCAGGTTCTGGTAGATAACACCACTAGACATGTTTCAACTAATGAATTAAATACACCTAAATTGTTCTTAGTTCTAAGAGGACAGTCTACCTTAATGTCCAAATCCTATTTCCAATCAATTATTATTGGGACCACTAAGTCTATCCTAAAGTATATCAGCTAGGGATTGACCATCATCCTAAGAATCACAAAAATATTTGGTTAAGAAAAAATCCCCATGAATTTTGTATGCCACGTTAGTGTGGACGTATACAAATTCAAAGAGGAAATTTTATCATTTAATTTTATTATCTCGTCAACCTTACTTTATGACGAATAAAATTAATAGTTGGTCTATCTTTAATCAAATATTTGGTCAAGACTCTAAATTTAAAATAATATTGATTCCTCTAACAATACTATTTAAATTTACCAACACCTCAAAACACCGTGAATTTTGCATGCCACGTTAGTGTGGACGTATACAAAATCAACATTTATAAGAGGAGGGTTTTACCCATTAACTATCTTGTCAACGTAACTTTATGACAAATAAAATTATCTCAAACACCGTTAATTTTGTATGCCACGTTAGTGTGGACGTATACAAAATCAATCATTTGTAAGAGGGGTTTTAACCCTTTAATTTTATTATCTTGTCAACCTAGTTTTTTGACAAATTAATAGTTGGTTTCATTTGGTCACACAAATAACAGTGACTCAGATGGGAGGATACTATTAGATGTGTCTAAGTGTATACCATTACTTGACACTAAGTCCATTAATAAGATTATGCCCCTTCCGTTGGGAAGATCACACGCCTTTAACTTCGTCACCACAAAATGGAAGTGTTTCAGTGATCCGCAAACTAGCTCATCCGTTATGGAGGAAGGCACTCAGAGCCAACGCAAGCTTGTTTGCATCACTTACAAACCAGTAATGGAGACCATGGGATTTACTTAAAATCCTCTCCCACTTAGTTATTTATTAATGAGGAATTTTAACTATGCTAGCCTACTAAACTTGTAAACTAACATGCACACAGACAACATAAAAGCAATAAATAGAAAATCTAATTTTCAACTATTATGGCTTTTATCTCTAGTTGTCCTCCGTGTTTTGTCATCCCAAGCTGCTGCCATATTTGGCCACCGCCATCGGGTCTAGCCGTCGCATCCATCTTGCTCCTTGTTCCACTGCGCCTCTGGTCCTTAGAAGGTTCCACGCTTTGCAAGATTCGATCCATGACATAAATAGAATTTTACAATTTTGATCCTATATTCCATAAAAGGAATGTACATGTATCTAGATCAAAATAAAATCCTAATAAAACTAAATACAGACTGCCGTATTTTATAATACAATCATGCACACACATATAAATGCCCTTGACATGTCCAAGGGTCCAATCACACATAAAACTATAAGCCATAATAGTTGGATCCTGCATCCACAAAGTTAGCACATCCTACTATTATCCCGCCTAAATTATGTATGACATGTGCATAATTAAACTAATACCAAATACACAGAGGCAAAACCCTAGCTCGATACCAATTGTTGGTTGCTACTCGGAAAGCCTAGAGGTTCCACTGTACAAAAATTTTGTACAAAGGTCTGAACCTTTTCCTAGCTACCATGTGTTCTTTTAAATTAAATTTTGGATCGCCTGCGGAACTTAACACGTTTGATCCAAAACTTAATCTATTCGTTCTTTTAGGTTTTGACTTGGGTCTCCTGCGGAACTTAACACGTTCGACCCAAATCACCTTAAGTTATTAATTCCATTAAATATTAATTTCCATAATCGGTTCCCAGTACTGACGTGGCGAGGCACATGACCTTCTTGGATATGGGAGCAACCACCACCGACTAGACAAAACCTTTTATAGAAAGCTAATATTTAATTTCCTAAAATAACTTTAGGTTAACCGAAAAGAACAATCAAATCACAACGAAAAGAAAAACAAAAGAACACTATATCGAAAACAAATTCAAAACTCTAGAATCGTATGCCTCTTGTATTTAGTATTATTTCCAAAAATAATTAGTATGATGCGGAAAGAAAAATTACTAGTTATACCTTTTAGAAAGACCTCTTGATCTTCTACCGTATTCCTCTTCTAACCTCGGACGTTGTGTGGGCAACGATCTTCCGAGATGAGAACCACCAAGCACCTTCTTCTTCCTTGCAAGTTTCGGCCATCAAAACTTCTTCTAGGATGAAGAGGTTCGGCCACCACCACCATGCTCCAAGGGATGCTAGAAAAGAGGCTTCTTTTCTCTCCTTCTTCTCCTTCTTAGATCCGGCCACCAAAGCTAACTCCACCATGAGAAAGTTTCGGCCACACAAAGGAGAGGAAAGAAAATAAAGGGTCGGCCACACCCAAAGAAGAAAAGAGGGAGAAAAATAAATAGAGACATTCCCTTCAAGCCTCCTCTACCCCCTCTTTTATAATCCTTGGTCTTGGCAAATAAGGAAAATTTAATAAAAACTTCCTTAATTCTTTTGCCATTAAAAAGGAAAATTTATTTAATTAAAATAATTTTTTCTTTTCTAATGGCCGCCACCTTAATCCTTTAATCAAGGAAATTTTAATTCACACAAGAATTAAAACTTCCTAATTTGCTTTCGAAATTTATAAAAATTTCTCAAATAAATTTTCCCTTCATGGTGGTTAATAAAAGGAAATTTAATAAATTAAAATCTTTCTTTTAAACATGTGGATAAAAGAAAGTTATCTCTAAAAATTAAAATCTCTTAATCTACAAATAAGGAAAGATATCAAATCTTTTCTTAATCTTTGTAGAAACTAATAAAAGAGAATTATTAATTTTTAAACTTTCTTTTAAATCATGAACATGGTTAAAAGGAAAGTTTTCTTAAAATTTAAAATCCTCCTTTAATCAACAAATAAGGAAAGATTTCAAATTTTAAACTCTCTTTAAACATGTAGATGATTTACAAATAAGGAAAGTTTTTACCAAAATTAAAACCATCCTTTTAAACTACAAATAAGGAAAGAGATTAATCTCTTTTCTTAATCTTTGTAGAAAGCTATAAAAGGAAATTTTAATTTTAAACTCTCTTTAAAACCATGATATCCACATAAGAAATAATTTTAATAAAATCCTTTTAATATTCTAATGGCCGCCACCTAAGCTTGGGACCCATGCTTTGGCCACCTACATGGCTCATCAACTTGGTCTTGGCCGACCTAGCTTGGGTTCCAAGCTAGCTTCCGCCCCATTGGATGGGTAAGAAGGTGGGTATGCGGTGGGTATAAATCTCTATATACTAGAGGCTACGATAGGGACCGAGAGGAGGAATTGGTTTTGGTCTTCCGATGAAATTAAGCATCCCGTGTTCGCCCCGAACACACAACTTAATTTCATCAATAATAATTCATTCCACTAAAGAACTATTATTGAACTACCGCACCAATCCCAAATTACATTTTGGGCTCCTTCTTATTATGAGTGTGTTAGTCTCCCTGTGTTTAAGATAACAAATGTCCACTAATTAAGTAAGTTACTGACAACTCACTTAATTAATATCTAGCTCCAAGAGTAGTACCACTCAACTTCATTGTCATGTCGGACTAAGTCCACCTGCAGGGTTTAACATGACAATCCTTATGAGCTCCTCTTGGGGACATTCTCAACCTAGATCACTAGGACACAGTTTCCTTCTATAATCAACAACACACACTATAAGTGATATCATTTCCCAACTTATCGGGCTTATTGATTCATCGAACTAAATCTCACCCATTGATAAATTAAAGAAATAAATATCAAATATATGTGCTTGTTATTATATGAGCTACCTGTTGGTGCGGTTAGCACTAACGGTCTAACTCAGGTTTTGATGAATGACAAATCAGGTTAAGTTAGGTTTGTTGTTGTCTGAGACTTTTATCAAGTGTGCAGGAAAAGTCCAGCTAGGTCGACGGGCTGACCGGATAGCTGGCGAGAAGTCCAAGCGGGTCGACGGGCTGACCGGACGCTTGGCGAGAAGTCCAGCTAGGTCGACGGGCTGACCGGATAGCTGGCGAGAAGTCCAGCTAGGTCGACGGGCTGACCGGATAGCTGGCGAGAAGTCCAAGCGGGTCGACGGGCTGACCGGACGCTTGGCGAGAAGTCCAGACGGGTCGACGGGCTGACCGGACGTCTGGCAGGTAAGTGAGGTAAGTCACTGGAGGGGAGTGACCCGGGAAGGGAACATTAGGCGTCGATCCGGCTTAGATCCATTTCGGATATCTAAGTCGAGATCGTGACTAGATTCCGGTCTCGGAAAGACGGAATCTAAGTCATACTTTGCTCATCTATAAAACTGTGCTAACATTCTTTTGCTGCAGGGTACATTTGCCTCGGACTAACCTTTTCTTGCAGGAGAAGGACTTTCTGGAGAAGAGGGGTCCGGGCGCCCGGAGGGGATCCGGGCGCCCGGAGGTCAGCTACGTCACATTCCAGGCGCCCGGAAGGGATTCAGGCGCCCGGGACAGCATATAAAAGAAGCCCCAGGCAGGAGCTTCAGAATCAATCATCAACTGAGAACTTTCGACTGCTGGTCCCATTGCTCTACGTTCCTGCGACGCTAACAAAGCTCCGACAAAGTGCTTCTTCGTTTTTGGTTAATTTTCTTGTCGGTATTACTTTGTTTCATTAAGCATTTCCTGTATTCATTCTGTAATTATATTCGAATTGCTAGTGATTGCCCAACGAAAGTGGTCAAGGACCACGGGCCTTCGAGTAGGAGTCGTCACAGGCTCCGAACGAAGTAAAAAACAACTGTGTCTACTTTACTTTTCCGCTGCGCTTATACTCGATATTTTCGAATCGATATTCACCCCCCCCCCTCTATCGAATCCAACGGTCTTACAAGTGGTATCAGAGCGGGTACCGCTCTGATTTGGTGCAACCACCAATCAGACAGGGGGTGAAATATTTTTTAATTCCAAACTGATATTATTATCTTTTTGGAAGATTTTTTCCGTTACACTTAGAGTTTCTATTTTTTCCCGCACTGCTAATCCAAGACGAAGTCTTGGAATTTTTTTCTAGTTAATTTAGTGTGTGCAGGATAAGATGTCTCAACAAGAAGGCTTCAGCACAGTTCGTCCTCCCCTATTCAACGGGGATGATTTTTCGTACTGGAAGAGAAGAATGGAGGTCTACATGAAGACAGACTACGACCAATGGATGAGCGTCACAAAGGCTTATAAAATTCCAGTAGACAACTCCGGGAAAATAATAGACCCTGAAGAATGGACAAATGATTTAAAGAAAAAGGCATCAATTGAAAACAAA
The DNA here is from genome assembly GCF_018446385.1 of Zingiber officinale. Lineage (NCBI taxonomy): Eukaryota > Viridiplantae > Streptophyta > Magnoliopsida > Zingiberales > Zingiberaceae > Zingiber > Zingiber officinale. The sequence continues at coordinate 142,042,248 of NC_055994.1, forward strand.
GCCATCAACACTCTACACTGCGGACTAACACGAGAAGAACTGAACCGGGTCGGACCGCATGAAAACGCTAAGGAGCTCTGGGATAAACTGATCGAGCTGCACGAAGGAACAAGCGACGCGAAGGTAACAAAAAGAGATTTGCTGTTAAATAAAATTTTTAATATAAAAATGCAGGAAGGAGAAACGGCAAGTCAGCTCCACGCGAGGATCAAAGATATCCTCAACGGTCTCCACGCGATAGGACACCAAATGGAGAACCGAGACTTAATAAGGTACGCGTTAAATGCTTTTCCACGAAATAATTTGTGGGCATCAATTGTAGATGCCTACAAAATTTCAAAAAATTTATCTAAATTAAAATTGGATGAACTCTTTTGTGAATTAGAACTTCATGAGCAAACTAACGCCGGGGTCGAGAAAGGTGTAGCTTTAATTGCAGGTTCCTCTAAAGAAAAGAAAAACAAACCCGAATCTGAAGAAGACTCCGATCAAGACTCTGAAGACGAAGAACACCTGGTGAACTTGGTAAGGAAAATGTTCACCAGGAAAAAGAGAAACTTCAGCAAACAGGATCTTCAGAAGATCAGTTCGCCAGCCGACTCAAGAAATGTCACATGTTTTGGATGTAACAAAAAGGGGCACTGCAAGAACGAATGCCCAAGATTGAAACTTGACAAAACAAAGTCAACAAAGAAGAAAGCCCTCAAAGCAACATGGGACGATTCCTCCTCAGACGAATCGGAGGGAGAAAGGCAAAAGCACCACTGATGGCTCGCGAAGCTGAAACGGAAGACGAATCGGAGGAATCGGAAGACGGGTCCGAACCCGAATCGAGCCACGAGTCCGCACTTGTTTCCGAAGGTTCCGAAGAGGTATACCGAAACTTAAATCATAAATTCTTTAGAATTATCTCGTGTTTAAATAAAAAATTAGTTAAATTGGAAAATGAAAATAAATCGCTTCTTGAGGAAAATCAAAACCTCGAGGAACAATTAAAAAATTCGAATTCAACTCAAGACCGAACACTTGAGGAGGAGAATTTATCATTAAAAAGTGAAATTAATAAGTTAAAAGAATTGTTGGAAAAATTCACAACAAGATCTAAAAATTTAGATTTAATTCTAAATAACCAAAAGGCATGCTATAATAAAACCGGGCTTGGATATAAGTCAAAATCAAACAAAACCTTTAAATCATTATTAACCCAACACAAAGCAACTAAACAAGCTTGGGTCCCGAAAGCGTGCTTAACCACGCAAGTAGGACTTAATCAATTCTATATACCTAAAGATAAAATACATTATATAAACTTGAATAAATCAGATCAAAACTAAAAATAAATTTAACTTAAAATCAAAATTCAAAACTCAACAAAATTTAGACTATCACCAAGTTGATTATAACTATAAAAAGAATCGACACAAACCCAAAATCTAAATTAATGGCCAATAATTCAGGGGGAGGCTCCAGAATAGCTGGCACCTCCAAAACTAACATACCCGACAGGGTAACCCAAAACAAACTAACCCGACAGGGTAATTAGGATTAGTTAAAAAGAGACCGAGGTTAACTTGACTCATGGTACTGGTGAAGTTTTTGGATGATAGTACGTTAGGGAAGCTTGGGCATCGCATGTCTAGAAAGATATGGCTTCGATCCGTGCGTTTGGCCAAGTGGAACCGACCAAGCTACCCTTAAACGATCTAACCAGTTAGACCAAGATTTAGTACTAAGTTCCGTGGATAGGACTATTCTGAAAACTTGGAAGGTTGGTTACTTCTAATGATGTCCCCGTGACTCACCAAGCTTAGAAGTTTATCCAAGAATGCCTATTGTGGAAACCAAAACTAAATCAATCTAACACAAGTTAAACCAAAGTTCATAATCAAACCAATTTCATCTCACAAAATCATAAGATTCCCGATTGATAATATAGATCGGGTGAGATGAATTAGGCTTATTTTAATTTTAAACTTAAAATTAATTTCAAAATTTTAATTTTAAAACTTAAAATTATTTTCAAAATTCTTAAACTTAAAAATTAATTTCAAAATTTTAATTTTAAAACTTAAAAATTATTTTCAAAATTCTTAAACTTAAAAATTAATTTCAAAATTTTAATTTTAAAACTTAAAATTATTTTCAAAATTCTTAAACTTAAAATTATTTTCAAAATTCTTAAACTTAAAATTAATTTCAAAATTTTAATTTTAAAACTTAAAATTATTTTCAAAATTCTTAAACTTAAAATTAATTTCAAAATTTTAATTTTAAAACTTAAAATTATTTTCAAAATTCTTAAACTTAAAATTAATTTCAAAATTTTAATTTTAAAACTTAAAATTATTTTCAAAATTCTTAAACTTAAAAATTAATTTCAAAATTTTAATTTTAAAACTTAAAAATTATTTTCAAAATTTTAAACTTAAAATTAATTTCAAAATTTTAATTTTAAACTTAAAAATTATTTTCAAAATTTTAAACTTAAAAATTAATTTCAAAATTTTAATTTTAAAACTTAAAAATTATTTTCAAAATTCTTAAACTTAAAAATTAATTTCAAAATTTTAATTTTAAAACTTAAAATTATTTTCAAAATTATTAAACTTAAAAATTAATTTCAAAATTTTAATTTTAAAACTTAAAATTATTTTCAAAATTCTTAAACTTAAAAATTAATTTCAAAAATTTTAATTTTAAAACTTAAAATTATTTTCAAAATTTTAAACTTAAAAATTAATTTCAAAATTTTAATTTTAAAACTTAAAAATTATTTTCAAAATTTTAAACTTAAATTAAAAATTTTAAAATTATTTTCTTAAAATTATTTTCAAAATTCTTAAACTTAAAATTAATTTCAAAATTTTAATTTTAAAACTTAAAATTATTTTCAAAATTTTAAACTTAAAATTAATTTCAAAATTTTAATTTTAAAACTTAAAATTATTTTCAAAATTCTTAAACTTAAAATTATTTTCAAAATTTTAAACTTAAAATTATTTTCAAAATTTTAAACTTAAAATTAATTTCAAAATTTTAATTTTAAAACTTAAAAAGTATTTTCAAAATTTTAAACTTAAAATTAATTTCAAAAATTTTAATTTTAAAACTTAAAAATTATTTTCAAAATTTTAAACTTAAAAATTAATTTCAAAAATTTTAATTTTAAAACTTAAAAATTATTTTCAAAATTCTTAAACTTAAAAATTAATTTTAATTTTAAAACTTAAAAATTATTTTCAAAATTCTTAAACTTAAAAATTAATTTCAAAAATTTTAATTTTAAACTTAATTTAAAAAATTTTAATTTTAAACTTAATTTCAAAAATCTCAATTTTAATTTCAAAAATTAATTTTAAACTTAAAAATCATTTTCAAAAATTTTAACTTAACTTAAGTAATGATTGATTAAAAAATTGATAAACTAACATAAATCCTACTTGTTGTAGGAAACCAAGTGGATTTTGGACAGTGGTTGCTCCAAACATATGACTGGAGATCACACCAAGTTCACTCAATTAACCTACAAAAGCCTAGGAACAGTTGCCTTTGGAAACAACGGTAAACTCAAGGTAATTGGTATAGGTAATATTGAATTAAACATAGATTTCATAATTTCAAATGTTCTACTTGTTGAAAATTTTAAATACAATCTTCTGAGTATAAGTCAATTGTGTGACACTAGGTATAAGGTAAAATTTCTATCCACGGAATGTTTAATCAAACATCTAGATAATCCAACTATAAGCCTAAAAGGCTTTAGAAAAGACAATATCTATGCCATCAACTTAACCACTTCTTCAGTCAAGTGTTATTTAACGCAAAAAGAAGAAACCTGGTTATGGCACAGAAGAATGTCACACACCCATTTCAGAAACATAAGTAAATTAAACGGTCTAGTTAGAGGCTTACCAAATTACCTAACTTAGATTCAACAATATGTAATGCTTGTCAACAAGGCAAACAAACAAAATCTACCCACAAACCAATTAATGAATCCCAAACCAACTCGGTCCTAGAGCTTTTACACTTAGATTTATTTGACTCCCACGGGTCAAATCAATAAATGGAAGTCATATCTGTTTAGTTATAATAGACGACTATTCTAGGTTCACTTGGGTCAAATTTTTAAAACATAAAGATGAAACCTTTGAAATTTTTACGAATTTCTGCAAACAAATTGAAAATGAAAAAGGCATAAAAATTAAAAGAATCGAAGTGATAATGGAGGAGAATTTCAAAATCATAATTTTGATAAATTTTGCCTTGAAAATGGCTACCATCATGAATTTTCTTGCCCTAAAACTCCTCAACAAAATGGAATTGTAGAAAGAAAAAATAGAACCTTACTTGAAGCATCTAGAACTATGCTAAATGAATACAACTTACCTAAATATTTTTGGGCAGAAGCTGTGAGCACAGCATGCTATGTACAAAACCGAATAACACTAAACAAAAACCACAATAAAACATTTTTTGAAATATTTTACAACAAGCGACCTAATATAAAATACTTTAGGGTATTTGGTTGCCCAGCCTTCATCCTAAATACTAGAGAACACTTAGGCAAATTCACTTCCAAAATAGAAAATGGAATTTTTCTAGGTTACTCTCTAAATAGCAGGGGCTACAGAATTTATAATAAAGTCACTTTAAGAATTGAAGAAACCACCAATGTAAAATTCAAAGAATCCAATCAAAACCTAGAACAAGCCCAACTACAACCAGTTGACTCTGTTCACGAACATATCAATTCTGAGGGAACAAACCAAACCCAAATTCATGAAGAAGAAGAACAACTACAAGAAAGTCAACCGCCTAGAACCATAAGAGTCAACCCAAACCATCCTACCAATCAAATAATTGGTGACCCAGACCTGAGGGTTCAAACTAGGTCATCTTTCAGAAACCTAAGTCAAATCTCGTTAATCTCAAATATTGAACCCAAAACTGTAGCTGAATCTCTACTTGACCCAGACTGGATCATAGCTATGCAAGAAGAATTAGCTCAATTTGAGCGCAATGAAGTTTGGGACCTAGTACCTCCACCTACCGATAAGAAAATAATAGAAACCAAATGGGTATTTCGAAACAAATTAAGTGAAACTGGAGAAATTACTAGGAATAAGGCCAGGTTAGTTGCCAAAGGGTTCAGTCAAGTTGAAGGTCTTGACTACGATGAAACTTATGCCCCGGTAGCTAGACTAGAGTCCATTAGAATGTTACTAAGCTATGCAGCCCATAAAGGATTCAAACTATACCAAATGGATGTCAAGTCTGCCTTTCTTAATGGATTGATAAAAGAAGAAGTATATGTAGGTCAGCCGCCAGGTTATGAAAGCCTAGAACACCCTGAGTATGTCTACAAATTAAAAAAGGCATTATACGGACTTAAACAGGCACCTAGGGCATGGTATGAAAGACTAACCTCTTACTTAACTTCTAAAGGGTTCAATCAAGGTCAAATTGACCCAACACTATTTGTGAAATCAATAAAAGAAGATATTTTTATAGCTCAAATTTATGTAGATGATATCATCTTTGGTTCAACCAATTCAGAATTTTTAGACGAATTTACAAACCTAATGGAACACGAATTCGAAATGAGTCTGGTAGGAAAATTAACTTATTTTCTAGGGTTACAAGTCAAACAAACAAATGAAGGAAATTATATTTATCAACAAAAATATACTAAGGACTTACTTAGAAAATTTGGAATGGAAAATACTAAAGAAATAAAAACACCTATGGCCGTAAACACAATCCTAGATGAGGATCCTAATGGAAAATCAGTAGACTTAAAACATTATCGGAGCGCGATAGGTAGTCTACTTTACTTAACTGCAAGCAGACCTGACATTTTATTTGCGGTTAGTATGTGTGCTCGATACCAAACCTGTGCTAAAGAATCCCATTTGACTCAAGTCAAAAGAATCTTTAGATACCTAAAGGGCACCACAAATGTAGGTATTTGGTATCCTAGGACCAACAACTTTGAATTAATAGGATATTCTGATTCAGATTATGCTGGATGCAAATTAGACCGCAAAAGCACAAGTGGTGGATGCCAACTACTTGGTCCATCCCTTGTCAGCTGGTTTAGTAGAAAGCAACACCGTGTTTATCTACAACCGAGTCGAATACATAGCTATAGGCGAGTGTGTTGCACAAATATTATGGATGATGCATACTCTAAAAGATTTCAACTTAAATATCACAAATGTAAAAGTATTAATTGATAATATAAGTTCGATTAACTTAACCAAGAATCTTGTGCATCATTCAAGAACCAAACATATTGAAGTTAGGCATCACTTCATCAGGGATCATGGTACTAAAGGTGATATTGAACTCAAGTACATTGAGTCTAAATCAAATTTAGCTGACATTTTTACAAAACCACTCCCTGAAAGTGAATTTAGCAACTTACGACGACAATTAGGGATGTGCTCAATAGCCTAGGAACTTTCAAAAATCCTTTCAAACAATGATTTTATCAACTTATAGGCTAAACTTGTTTGCTTTCAAAATCTCCATTTTTAGACTTTCAAAAACAGTTTTGGCCTTAGACTAGGTTTACATCCTTAGAAAGCATGTACCCATAGGTTGAGTTCTTGAGCATCTCACCAACACCCTAGGATTACCTTGCTTGTGTTTGACAAACATAGAAAGGGGTGAGATGCATAGGCCATCTGTCTGGACTTAAGATGCTTATTTCAGTGCATCAGTATAAGTCTGGACGTTAAATACAAATCAAATATTAATCAGATTAAAAGTTCATCAGTCAAGTCAAACACTGACTGATTACAATTAACTTAATCTGACTAACCTAGTGAAAACTACTGTCTTCTGATAGTTAGTTAGTACCTAATTGGTTAGACAGCTGGTTGAAGATAGGTATCAAATTCAGGGGGAGAAATATAACTATTTAGTTTTACAAATTAAGTTTTAACCTTAATTTTGAAAATCAAAGTTTAATAATCTGTTTAAAATTGTGAAAATTTTAAACTCACAAAATTTGTTTAACCTTTCAAGTATTTTAAACCATGATTTTGAATCTAATATTTTTTAAACTTTGAAAAATTTGATTTTGAAAAACATATTTTAATACACCCTTGAAAACTAAAAGTAAAGATTTAAACTTAATCTTACTTAATTTGAAAGATAAATTGAGCTTTCTCAATATTAGTTTCCTTGATTTTGAAAATTGAATCTTAAACACCTAGTGTTGAAAAATAAATTTCAATTAGTTTTGAAAAATAGACCTTTCAAACTTAGTTTTGGAATTTCGGTTTTGAAAACTTATGCTTAAGTAGCATTTCAAAGTTAATCTGATCTTTTCTTGGATTTAAAAACTCAGTTATTTTTCAAAGTCTTATTGTTTTCAGTAATTCTCACTATGTTTGTTTACCCTCGGTTTTTGATGTATGCCAAAGGGGGAGGGTTAGGTTGGTTAAGTTAGAGCAACTTAATGCAAACTTAAAAACTAACTTAAACCTTAAAAATCATGCTTGATTCTTGCACTTAAAAACTAACTTAAACCTTAAAAATCATGCTTGATTCTTGCATATTTTTTTCACTAACTTAACCAGGTTGTCATTCCATCAAAAAGGGGGAGATTGTTGGTGCGGTTAGCACTAACGGTCTAACTCAGGTTTTGATGAATGACAAATCAGGTTAAGTTAGGTTTGTTGTTGTCTGAGACTTTTATCAAGTGTGCAGGAAAAGTCCAGCTAGGTCGACGGGCTGACCGGATAGCTGGCGAGAAGTCCAAGCGGGTCGACGGGCTGACCGGACGCTTGGCGAGAAGTCCAGCTAGGTCGACGGGCTGACCGGATAGCTGGCGAGAAGTCCAGCTAGGTCGACGGGCTGACCGGATAGCTGGCGAGAAGTCCAAGCGGGTCGACGGGCTGACCGGACGCTTGGCGAGAAGTCCAGACGGGTCGACGGGCTGACCGGACGTCTGGCAGGTAAGTGAGGAGGGGAGTGACTGTGAGGACGCGTTCCCGGGAAGGGGACATTAGGCGTCGATCCGGCTTAGATCCATTTCGGATATCTAAGTCGAGATCGTGACTAGATTCCGGTCTCGGAAAGACGGAATCTAAGTCATACTTTTTCTCATCTATAAAACTGTGCTAACATTCTTTTGCTGCAGGGTACATTTGCCTCGGACTAACCTTTTCTTGCAGGAGAAGGACTTTCCGGAGAAGAGGGGTCCGGGCGCCCGGAGGGGATCCGGGCGCCCGGAGGTCCGGGCGCCCGGAGGTCCGGGCGCCCGGAAGGCAAATTTCATCCAGCCGAGTCGTCGCCACGTGGAGCATCATGGTTTGTGCAGCTACGTCACATTCCAGGCGCCCGGAAGGGATCCAGGCGCCCGGGACAGCATATAAAAGAAGCCTCAGGCAGAAGCTTCAGAATCAATCATCGACTGAGAACTTTCGACTGCTGGTCCCGCTGCTCTACGTTCCTGCGACGCTAACAAAGCTCCGACAAAGTGCTTCTTCGTTTTTGGTTAATTTTCTTGTCGGTATTACTTTGTTTCATTAAGCATTTCCTGTATTCATTTTGTAATTATTATCGAATTGCTAGTGATTGCCCAACGAAAGTGGTCAAGGACCACGGGCCTTCGAGTAGGAGTCGTCACAGGCTCCGAACGAAGTAAAAAACAACTGTGTCTACTTTACTTTTCCGCTACGCTAATACTCTATATTTTCGAATCGATATTCACCCCCCCCTCTATCGAACCTATCGGTCTTACACTACCGAGCCCTCTCCGACTTCATCCGGTCCAGAGAATGAGCTCCCGAGCCCTCTCCGACCTAGTCCGGAGAACGAGCTACCGAACCCTCTCCGACTTCCTCCGGTCCAGAGAACGAGCTCCCGAGCCCTCTCTGACCTAGTCCGGAGAACGAGCTACCGAGCCCTCTCCGACTTCGTCTGGTCCAGAGAACGAGCTCCCGAGCCCTCTCTGACCTAGTCCGGAGAACGAGCTACCGAGCTCTCTCCGACTTCGTCCGGTCCAGAGAACAAGCTACCAAGCCCTCTCTGACCTAGTCCGGAGAACGAGCTACCGAGCCCTCTCCGACTTCGTCTGGTCCAGAGAACGAGCTCCCGAGCCCTCTCTGACCTGGTCCGGAGAACGAGCTGCCGAGCCCTCTCCGACTTCCCATGCCAAGCTTCCATACTTTGGACTTTTCCCGTGCCAAGCTCCCTGCTTGGACTTTTCCGTGCCAAGTTTCCATACTTGGACTTTTCCCGTGTCAGGTCAACTCAAGTCGGGTCAACCAGGTCAACCTTAACCAAAGGTTGCACCCATAATCTCCCAAGTTTGTATTCTTGTCAAACATCAAGATACAACTTTTCTATTCTCGTCAAACATCAAAATATAACTCGAGTCAGGTCAACTCGAGTCGGGTCAACCAGGTCAACCTTGACCTAAGGTTGCACCAACAGGACCAACCTGAGGGGTTTTCTGTGTCAGGATAGAAAAATAAGATTTGTAGATTGGTGAAGTCATTATATGGTTTGAAACAAGCACCAAAGCAGTGACATAAGACATTTGATAATGCCATGAAGGAATGTGACTTCAAGATCAATGAATGTGATAAATGTGTCTACATGAGAACCACAGAGAGTGACTATGTCATCTTGTGCCTCTATATAGATGACATACTTATCATTGGGAGTAATGATAAGATAATCGAATCCACTAAAGATATGTTGAACTCAAGATTTGACATGAAAGACATGAGCCTAGCTGATGTGATTCTAGGAATCAAAATCCTTAGAATGACTTGTTCTTAGTCAGTCCCATTACGTGGACAAGATTCTTGAGAAATTCACCAAGGGTGATACTGCGTTGGCATGAACGTCGATAGATACGAGTCAACATCTATCGAAAAATCGAGGTGAAAGTATCTCGCAGATAGAGTACTCTCGAGTGATTGGAAGTCTGATGTACTTGATGAGTTGTACAGGACCAGACTTAGCATACGCAGTAAGCAGACTGAACAGATACACGAGTAATCCCGGTATTGAGCACTGGAAATGGATAACAAGAGTACTGAGATACTTAAGGTACACTCGTGAATATGGACTGCACTATACAAGATATTCTACTGTAATTGAAGGATACAACGATGCAAGTTGGATATCTGATATACAAGACTCTATGTCTACGAGTGGATATGTCTTCACTCTAGTTGGTGCAGCCATTTTCTGGAAATCTTCTAAGCAAACCGTAATAACCAGATCCACGATGGAATATGAGTTTGTAGCTCTTGATAAATGCGGTGAAGAGGCTGAATGACTACGACAATTCTTAGAAAATATTTCACGTTGACTAAAACCTGTGCCGGCGATTTGCATACATTGCGATAGTCGATCAGCAATCGGTCGGGCACAAAGCCATCTGTATAATGGTAAGTCTAGACATATAAGTCGTAGACATAATACCATTAGACAACTACTCTCAACTGATGTTATCACTGTTGACCATGTGAAGTCAAAGGATAACTTAGCGAATCCGCTAACCAAGGGGTTAAATCGAGAGTTAGTTGCAAGATCATCACAGGGAATGAGCTTGATGCCGTTGTCAGCAATCAGTGCAGAGGACACCCAACCTATGCTGACTGGAGATCCCAAGAACTAGGTTCAAAGGGCCAACTAATCTGCACTGACTAGACACATTGTGGGTAGCCCAATGAAACAGTGACCAGATCAGGATAAACCGATAGACTTTTAATGATCAAGAAGAGTAAAGTGTAACTCTTGAGGGATCACCTATGTGCGAAAGAAGTGAGGTCGTTTCGAAAAGAATTGAAGACACAATTCTTAGAACTTCTCACAGAATCAGGCGTGTTCATGGCTAAGAACGAATACACTCATAAGACCTGAGCTATATTAGGGAGAGTCGTGGGTACACCTCTGTCCATGCTTACACCAACGACCGAACAGTTCAAAGACCTCACGTCTACTAATCAGCCAGTGAGCAAACAGAGTTTACAAGGGAAGGTTCAAAGGGTAACACCTACCTATCCTATACTCGACTTAACTGTCGAAGACTATCACACATCCTTGTTTCCATTCATGTGGGGGATTGTTGGAAAAACTTGAATGGAAATACGACGTGTGGGTTTCAGTCCCACAAAGAAAGTGAAGCCTTCCGGCTGATTCGGAACAAAGGGGGTGAGAATCCAGGGCCCGGGTGACATCAACCCGAGGGGTCTTTTTGTGAACCCCATTATTTGTAACATCAGTCAGACAACTTGTTGGCCAACATACAAGATAAGGAAAGTCGCCAATTTACTTGCACGCCACGTGGAAAGCTTGCCTGCTCGCCACGTGGCAAGCTTGCAAGCAAGCCACAACACGTGGCAAGCTTGCATGCAAGCCACAACGTGGCTTGCTCGTTGTGCTTGGAACGAGCTTGCAAGCAGAACAAAGGTAACAGAGGTCTATATAAGACCTTGAGCGGATTGAAGCAAAAGGCAGAGAGAAAAAGAGAAAAAAACTCAAGTGATCTGTGAACTTTGTCCTCCTTGAATCTTCATGTTTCATTCCCTTCTGTTGTGCACTTCTTTTGCTCAACAGAAATAGTGATAGTTTTTGGATCTAGTTCAGATTATCATGACAACCAGTGCTCGGTTGTGCTCGTGATCTTGCCGTTTTATCCTGGGAAACAGACGTCCACCTAATCCTTTGAGCACCGCGGAGGAGCCGAAACTGTTTTAAGGAGACAACGCTCTGCTTGACTCGACATCCACTCTGAGTTCGTGTTACAGCTCTCGACATCCTGTCAGCAACTCTCAGCAGCAACGTGGCGCCACTCAACAATTCACGGTGTCCGCAACTCATTTACTCGGCGCATGGCTCGGCTTGCTAGAGTCGATAGTTTGAGATTATCTGCTCAAATCTACTTGATTATAAGTTCTTGTAACTCTGATACACATTCAGAAGCGTGAAAAAAAATATCTGAGACTATCACACAGATTATAACGAATTTACTCCCAACACTGAGAACATTCTAAGCTTACTACTATAATTGAAGAAACACATACATAATTATCTACAACAATTCTTTCATCAATTTCTCAGCTTTCAAATGCTCTTTATTATTAATTTTTATCTTTACTTATTGTCTCCTGTTTTTATTTCTTAAGCTTAAGGTTTTTTATCTTCAAACTCTATATTTTGCAACTCTTTTACCGTTCATTATTTATTATTTTATAAAAGTTTTGTAAAAAGATTTTTTTTTTGAAAGATTTGTAAGAAGAAATAAAATTAATTACTCATAATTTTTTATAAGTTGACTCACCTGTAATGGAGTAGGAATTTATGATTTCGAACTGCTTAAAATTTGAGTTTATTTTTTATTACTTTATCTTCTTATTTAATTTATTATTTTATTATGCTTATAAATTAAAAGCATTTATTATTTATGTGTGTTAATTACCGAGAATTTGAAAAGGAAAAAAATTATTGTATTATTCATAAGTCTTCCTCTAACGGATCTCACAACTAAATTAAACGAAGACATATGACTAAATTAAATAAAAATATCTATTTTAATAAAATAAATATGATAGAGAGATGATTCACTTGCTCCAATTTTCTTATCAATCTATCTTTAAACTAATATAAAAAAAAATAAATCATGGATCACTATTAACTATTAGTACACTAAAATATAAAGAAAGATATATTGAGACATATCAAATTTTGACCCCATAATTTAATAGGATAACATCTTATTTTTTAGCCACTGCACTATGAGAGAATATTTTAATTAAATAAAGATACATTTTGATGCAAAAATATAAGTTAAATAAAAAAAATATCCGTAAATTAAAATATAATGAGAGTCCTGAACTACTAAATAATAATTTATAAATTAATTAAAAAATAATTGAAAGTACCTATTTGAAATTCATGCTTTAAATCCATTAAGTCGCTAATTCTGTCTTCTAATCTGACGGACAGAAAACAAGGCAAGTGGTCAAATAACGGGATGACATGAATTGGACGGTGGATGTAGCCCACAAATAATTCATCCGCTGTCTACCATTGGACACCAGACACCTGATCCAAAAAAATGATTATTTAAAGATAAATAACAAGTAGCGGAGGCTTTTCTCCGCCCTTTATTTGCCCCAGTCTCCTCTCCTCCCGCCGCTGTCTGGTCTTCTTCCCCTCTCCGTGGTTTCTTCGCCTCCCTCTTCGTCTCCGCTGTAGCCAGAAGACGCCCATTTGTTCTTGATCGAAGGAGGATGGGTCCAGGTCTCTACTTCGAGATCGGCAAGAAGGCCCGAGGTACGTTTTCCTCAATAATTTGCTTTGTGAATTGTTCTTTTATTTCCGATTTCAATGGAAATCCTTTGTCTACTTGCAGACCTTCTCTACAAGGACTACCAGACCGATCAGAAGTTTACCGTCACCACTTATACTTCTAATGGAGTTGTGAGTGACTATTAATTTAGTTTTTCCCCGCTTTTTCCCTCCATTTGTTCTACATACTTCCGTTTTTCTTTTTGACTGTTGCACGGAAAGGTGATTCACTGTTTGGATGTGTTATGTTACTGTCAATGTCGAGATCATTCAGATCTTGTATTTATTCACATGGCTTGTGGAAGAATCTATACTAAGCTTTTCGGACTCTTGGGAATCTATCGTATTATGATTCAATTTTCCCTTAATACTCTTAGTGAAGCACATAGCTTCTAATTGAAGGAATTTTTGAAAGACTATAGCATGAATTGTTAGTCAGTAAAATAGGATGGACTTTACACAGGAAAATGATAGAAATGCTTCTAAATAAGGGTAACAATCACAGCAAGTTCATTATAGAATCAAGGTTGATGGTTTATAATGGCATCTTCCATTGTGAAGCCCTAGCGGATTCTGATGATTGCTATATATGCAATATTATATTGCAAAAACATAAGCTTGGTATGAAATCTCATAGTGTATAGATAGGATGAAGAGCATGAGGGTGGACAACTATTTGATTCTTCTTTTCTGCTAGAAAATCTGGATGATAAATCACAATCTGGGATGAAGGAAAAAAAATTCCAACTAAAACTGATAATGATGTCTCACAACAAGTGATTAACCTCTGTAAAGATGGAAAGATAAATATAAGTGACAAAGATCCCACAGCTGCGACGAGAAGATTCCTTTTTTTTACTCATCCGATCAATTGTTTGTATGCATACTTCAAAATTCATTCACTTCTTAGTGCCAAATTTGTATGTAATCCACCCACTTATTATGAAAAAAGGCATGAATTTCAGATCTATTATTCATAAATTTGGATAATTAAAATTTTGGTAGTCTATAGTTCACAACTGCTGCAATGTCTTAACTACTGTCTTTGGGAGAAAACTCTAGTGTCAAATTGGATTGAAACTGTTGGTGATTGGTGCCTAGTGGATTTCAATGTGATATGAGATCTTTAATTCTTTTTAATGGTGGTAAAGCCCATAATGCTGCTCCTAAATAATATTATTTTAGAGGGTGTGATCTTGATGTGGGTAAAATTACCCACTAACCCAGTGAATGGTTGACATGTCTCATCTAACGGGTTAACAGTGTTAACATGATCTGACCATGTGCTTTTGTTCTAACTATAGCAAGCAGATATGTGCCTAATCACTTAGCCTACAGGCTGAAACCATTTTTAAAACCACAATTGTCAAACTTAGCTAATTTAATTACCATTGGGATGCCAAAAAAATAACTAAGATTTGTGAGATTTTGGTATGAATCAACAGACTCAAACAAAGAATTCAAGGGAATCAGTGATAATGGTTAGAATTGAAAGGAATCAGTGATGTTGAGGCGGTGTTCAAAGTCAATCGACTCCTCACCATCTAGCATTGCTGGCAGTATCAATATTGGAAATAGAAAATTTCAAAACCTAGGGATTGGTCATATCGACGGTTTGGATTGGGATCTTAAAAATCATTTAAAAAACATAAAAAGTAAAAAAAAATATGGAAAAAATAACAATGTTTACTTAATAAAACAGCAAAAGATGTTGAACGAATTTAAAATCACCTCTTAATCTCTTATACTTGATTAAATTTGAGTATGCTAATTGCAAAATAGAATTTTGTTTAGATTTAAATTTATTTTATACTAATTATAATTACTGTAGCTAATTTTAAATAATTTGAATTAGTTTTAATTATTTATATTAATAATTTAGCCAAATTATTAATTTAATTAACTTTAGTTAAGTTTATTAAAGGTTTATTGATATTAACCCTAATCAATATCAATAAAGCAACAATAACCAATCTTTATTCTATTGGCTAGTGGGTGGAGTCAACTATGGATCCTTCTACGCCATGAAGCTCTATCTCCTATTATATTATCATCTATATTTGAATAAATTTTATCGTGTTTTATCATTTTTAACCGTTTTTTTTAGTTTTCTCTTCCTCCTTTAATGTGTGTGTTATAATCCAATATCAATAATTAATCATAATAATTATTTTTAATTAATAATCTTATTTCTTCCTATGGCTCGTCCGTCCCTCACCTTGAAAGTTTTTTCGCACAACCTTCCCTTTGTTTTTGACCTTTGTTCGTGTCTTGCCACTTGAGAGTCTTCTTGTTGGTTGACAATGCTTAGAAACTAATACATTGAAGAAAGTGAGTCTCTTCTCCTCACCCTTGGAAGCACACCTCCGACCTCTTTGGTGCACTCCACATACCATGCAACCTCTAGAATGCCTCCTTGTAGAACACTGAATCCTTGCACGTGTTGTCTTGGTCACTGATAGAAGATTTCTAGGTGGGTCAGCAATCACTCAATTATCTCTATTTTTTGCCTTATTTCATCCAATTTTCTCTAGGCTTTGTCAATTTGTACTAGATTTTCACTTGATCCCAGACAAATGACTTAATTCCTTTAGGTTTCTTGGCCTTCTTCTTGACATTTTTTGCAATCCTTGCTCACACTTGCATGACCTTGGGCAAATCAGATTGTCGCTGGCTGATTTGATTCTTATCCAACTCACTCGATTTGGATCGAGATTGGCCAATTTTTTTAACATGCCATCCGGTGGTCTCAATTCTAGAATCTTTTCTAAAGAGTTTTGAGAGGACAAAATGGAGAAATAAAATGTAGAAATTTCATTTAATATTGGTCTAGATATAACCTCAGAAGAAGAAAAAAATGCTTCCACTTGCAACAAGTTCCATCTTGTTGGTACTTGCAACAGAAGAGAAGGTCTGACTGTGACATGGTTTGGTGCTGGTTCATCTTGTATATTAGTATTAGCTGCTGCTTCTTTGGTTCTTGAATTTGAGAACAAGGAGTGTCAAGGTTAACTAGGTAGGTTAATGTTATTATTATGCTGATAATATCAAGTACAACAATAATAGTAATAAATAAATAAACAAATAATTTAACAAGAAATAACCAATTAGTAAATAAACAAATAAACAAGAATACCGGTTAATGATATAAAATGTTTATTATACACCATTAATATCAAACTACTACAGATGACAATGACATCATTAATCTCAATAATACTATTATGTAAATAATGATGATTATGTTGATAAATAAGATATAATGATGTGACGATAACATCAATTAATCTCATTAAAAAATGATGAATGATGATAACATCAATTAAAATCATAAAAAAAATGATGATAGTGACTGATGAATTATAACCAGGAAGCTATTAAAATCATTATTATTAGTCATAACCAGTAAGCTATTTAACACGTCAGAAGTGTAGGATCGTTGGGCTGGCTAGAGGGGGAGGGGGGGGGGGGGGGTTGAATAGCCCTGAAAAAAAATAAAATCGACCCTTCTCGACTTTTCAAACCAACACTTGAAGAATAATAAAATAAACAGAAAATAAAAAACGAGGCACCGGATTTGACTTGGTTACAACCGGGGAGGTTGTTAATCCAAGGAAGATGATCGCACTACTATCTCCTTCAGGCGGAGAAACTTCTTTTACAGCAATGTAGGCACAGAAAGAAAGAAGCTAATCTAAACAGTGGAAGTGCACAAGCGTTGTTACAATTTCTGAACTGATGATTAGCTTCTGGACCAAGGCTATATTTATAGCCTTGGTCGGGGCGCCTGGAAGGGTTCCGGGCGCCCTGGGGGATAAAACTTTATCCCCCAACGTTCAGATTGCGTTTGACGCGATCTGGTTAACAAACCAGGTCCGGGTGCCTGGAAGGGTTCCGGGCGCCCCGGGCTGCTCCGGGGGCTCATCCGGGGACCACTGCTCCGGTTCAGTTCGCCTCGGTCCGGGTTTTCAACTCCGGATCCGCTTGCTTGGGTGATCTCTGCCATCCGGAAAAGGGCTCATTCGAACCCAACTTCCGGTCTTCTCGAGCGGGCTTCCCTCCGGCTTCTCGTCTCTCGGAATCGCCACGTGTTTCCTTCTCGTCCGCCTGCGTACTCATCCGCAGTCTTCGTCCCTTGGACGCACCGCGTGCCTTGCTCCTCGAGCAATCTTCCGCTCCGGCTTTTGTCCCTTGGAACCACTGCACGCTTCCTTCTCGTCCGCCGGTGTACTCTTCTGCAGCACCTCGTCCCTCGGATGCACCGCGTGCCGTCCTTCTCGCTAGCTGCGTCTTCTGCTCGAGTGCCTGTACTCCTAAGCTCCTGCACACTTAGACACAAGGTTAGAAATACACAGGATCTAACTTAACTTGTTGATCACACCAAAACCACTTTGGGGTTCCAACAGTCTCCCCCTTTTTGGTGTGAGCAACCCAAGTTAAGTTAGGGTAAAAATAGACATGAAATAAACTTAACTAAATTTACAATTAAGTGCAAAAATAAAACAAGTTAAATTTTGGTCTACCTCCCCCAGACTTATACTTTTCCTTCTCCCCCTTTGATCACATAAAAAATGGGGTTCTAATAAAAAATCTAAGGGTAAAAACTTAGAAAATTTTGAGATCCTTAAAAATAATAAAGATTTTTGCAATAATAAATAGTCTCTATAAAAAAAAATTTTAAGTAAAATTTTCTAAGTAAAAAAAATTCTAACTTAGATAGTTTTGCAAATATATATATATATATATATTTTTTGTTTTGAAAATTTTTCTAAAAAAAATTTAAGCAGAAATTTTCAACTTTTAACTTAGGCAATTTTCTAAGTATAAAAGAGAAGTTTTCTAAGAAAGAAAAAAACACTCAAAAAATTTTCTAAGTTAAACAAAATTTTTAAGACTTTGCAAAAATTCTTTTTGGGAAAAAATCCTAACTTAAGATTTTTCACGTAAAAGTATTTTTCTAAGTATAAAACTATTTTGGAAAAAAATGTTTGAAAAACTCTAAAAGCATTAATTAATTCTAATATTAATGCTTTATTAGTAAGTTAATTAAACATTTATTTCAATATTTTGGCTTCCAGGTCGTGCCGAGGCACTAGGCCTTCTTGGTTATTGGAGCAACAACCACTTCCTTAGACAAAGCCTCATAGAGAAATTCATTGTTTAATTTTCTTATTGAACGCCCTAATTTCGTTTAAACTTTAGACTAAGCAAGATTTAGGAACCCAATATAGGTTCCAACCTACTGGATTAACTAAATGTTTCTTATGTACATATTTTTTTGAAATATTCCTAATTTGTCCCTGGTGATATCTATAATACCAATTTAAATTTTTAAATTTTCTAAAATTAGATGAGCATGTATGGTTTTTCAAATTATCTACTTGAATTTTCAGATCTTTATTTTCTAATTTTGATTTGTCTAATTCTTTTAAGGGACAAGATTTAGTCAAAATTATTTTAAAATTTTTAATCTCCTTTTCTAATTTGCAACAGTTTTTTGTTAATAGTTAAACAAACTTAAAGAGTTTATCGGGAGGAAGTGATCGTACCTCACTTACCTTGTCGATTTTGTTGTTCGTTTCTCCCCCTGAACTGCTGCTTTCTTCTGACGTGGCTCCCCCTTCATCGATGCTCTTCTCGGAAGAGCTTGACTCGCAATCGTCGTCTTGATGACTTACCATTAGCGCAAGTCCGGAGAATGCCTTGACTTCCGACTCCGACGACGTATCGTCCCACATCGCTTTTAGAGCCTTTCGTTTTTGGATAGGCTTCTTACCCTTCTCCTTGTCCTTGTTTTTCAGCTTGGGGCAGTTATCCTTGACGTGCCCTTCTTCGTCGCAGTGGTAGCAGCGGATCGTCTTTTTCTTTTTCTCCTGCGAATGGTTAGTAGATCTAGATTTACAAAGCTTCTTGAATCTTCTTACCATCATTACCATTTCCTCGTCATCGAGAGAAGATTCCGACTCAGGTTCGTCTCTCGAAGCTTTGAGGGCGACGTTGTTCTTGGGCTCCTTCGAACCTACACATCTTGATTCATGCACTTCAAAAGTCGAGAAAAATTCTTCTAACGAAATCTTTTTTAAATCTTTAGAAATGTAAAAGGCATCTACTAATGATGCCCATTTGGTATTTCTAGGAAAGGAATTCAAAGCGTACCTTAGCGAATCTCGGTTACTTACCTTTTCTCCGAGATTCGAGAGTCCGATGATGATCTCCTTGATTCTCGAGTGCAGGTGCGCAACCGTCTCGTCTTCCCCAAGTCGCAGGCTGGTGAGCTAATTGCGAAGTAGATCTCTTCTGGCGAGCTTGGCTTCGGACGTCCCTTCGTGCAACTTGAGGAACTTCTTCCAAAGTTCCTTTGCCGAGTCGTAGTTCCCAATCCTGTTGACTTCTTGAGGCGGAAGAACACTTAGCAGATGGTATTCTGCTTTGCCGTTCGCCACGAAGTCGATCTGTTCCTTTTTCGTCCAATTGCTTTTCTCCTTACCTTCCGGTGCTGTAAAACCAAATTCCATTGTAAGCATTAATTCAAAATCGGTGGTAAAGAATACCTGCATCAGCTTTTTCCAAATGGTGAAATCCCCTTCGAATTTCGGTGGGTGGATGCTTGGTTCGACCATCTCGTTGCTTCGTTCGGCGGTTAGTCCTCCTGAAGTGTCTCGGCTCTGATATCACTTGTAGGACTATTGGGCCGGCTAGAGGGGGGGGGGGGTTGAATAGCCCTGAAAAAAAATAAAATTGACCCTTCTCGACTTTTCAAACCAACACTTGAAGAATAATAAAATAAACAGAAAATAAAAAACGAGGCACCGGATTTGACTTGGTTACAACCGGAGAGGTTGTTAATTCAAGGAAGATGATCGCACTACTATCTCGTTCAGGCGGAGAAGCCTCTTTTATAGCAATGTAGGCACAGAAAGAAAGAAGCTAATTTAAACAGTAGAAGCGCACAAGCGTTGTTACAATTTCTGAACTGATGATTAGCTTCTGGACCAAGACTATATTTATAGCCTTGGTCGGGGCGCCTGGAAGGGTTCCGGGCGCCCTGGGGGGATAAAACTTTATCCCCCAACGTTCAGATCGCGTTTGACGCGATCTGGTCAACAAATCAGGTCCGGGCGCCCGAAAGGTTCCTGGCGCCCCGGGCTGCTCCGAGCGCTCGAAATGGTTCCGGGCGCCCTGGAGCCTAAAGTCAACCGATGTTGACTTTTTCATCCAGGGACCACTGCTCCGGTTCAGTTCGCCTTGGTCCGGGTCTTTAACTCCGGATTCGCTTGCTTGGGTGATCTCTGCCATCCGGAAAAGGGCTCACCTGAACCCAACTTCCGGTCTTCTCGAGCGGGCTTCCCTCCAGCTTCTCGTCCCTCGGAATCGCCGCGTGTTTCCTTCTCGTCCGCCGGCGTACTCATCCGCAGTCTTCGTCCCTCGGACGCACCGTGTGCCGTCCTTCTCGCTAGCTGCGTCTCTTGCTCCCCGAGCAATCTTCCGCTCCGGCTTTCGTCCCTTGGAACCACCGCACGCTTCGTTCTCGTCCGCCGGTGTACTCTTCCGCAGCACCTCGTCCCTCGGACGCACCGCGTGCCGTCCTTCTCGCTAGCTGTGTCTTCCGCTCGAGTACCTGTGCTCCTAAGCTTTTGCACACTTAGACACAAGGTTAGAAACACACAGGACCTAACTTAACTTGTTGATTACACCAAAACCACTTTGGGGTTCCAACAAGGAGAGCCTTGGCGTAACGGTAAAGTTGTTGCTTTGTGACCAAAAGGTCACAGGTTCGAATCTTGAAAACAACCTCTTGCAAAAAGCAGGGTAAGGTTGCGTACAATGGATCCTTCCTCGGGTCCCCGCATAGCGGGAGCTTCGTGCACCGGACTGTTTTTTTTTTTTGTGAGTAATACTAATATGCATATCATGTTATGAATCTTTATATTATATATATTATAAATCTGTGAACTCAATAGTGTGCATTCATGGGATGATATGTGGTGTGTCACATAGAGTGTACATGTATTTTTTTAATAACTTGTGTAAAATTCAATATGCCCTAAAGACAATTCCTAAGGTTGTGTCAGAATGCCTCCATTTTCAAGCCTTACATTTCACCTCTCTCTTTTCTCTTAATTATTTTTATTATCTTATACATTCTCTATATATATTTTAAATTTTAATTGCAACCTCGAAAACATGTCTCCTCTCCTCTTTGGTTAGTCTTGATCTGACCGTGTTCTATTCAGGACACATGCCATGTGTTGGTATATTTCAGTATTTCTGTTATTTAGGCCTCAAAAACAAAGGAAGCCAAGAAAGGATCCTCTAGGTATGCTATAGTCCATACTCCAAGCTTAGATCGTAAGTTCCCAACTGAAGAACTAAGTAGGCATTCTGAGACTAGTTTTCATATGATAAGTTGTCATTACTTTGAGTTTTTCTTTGAAGTTTGCCCTGACATCAATGATATTATTTGTCATTATAGTTTGAACAATTTGGTCTATTGTGCATAGTCAGAAAAACTAGATCTATGTCAAGAGTTCTATAACAACCTTAGGAATAGTAGGTCACCATGTCTTTACACCTTCGTGTTGGATGAACTAACATAGAGTTCACCCTTGCCAATATTGGCTCATTTTTGGAGTGTAGAATCACAGTAGAATCCACGCATCAACATTGTTTTCATATTCCTATACCTCTATTCCAAAGCATCTTTTCGGTCACACTATTATCTATCCCTAACAACGTCCCATACAAAGTTGTTGGATATCTGATGCCTATTGTTACTAGGGAACTAGCCAAGCTTCGGCTACCTCACATGTTTATGATGGCTCTTCTTTCGTGGTGGAGGCACCAACATACAGTTCACCCTTGCTGCTTTCGACTCATTTCATGCTCTCCAAGAGCATCCTATCAGCTACACTATTATTTGTCCTTAACAACATCAATGTTGGTTGCCTAATGCCTATTGTTACTTGGGAACTAGCCAAGCTTAGCGTCCTCGTTTGAGTTTGCAAGGGCTATAAATGAATCGGGCTAGTGTTTGGATTGATAAAGCTTGATTATGTTTAATAGTAAAAGATTACAAACAAGCTTAAATACTAGTGAGTTAGCTAATTTCCCTAACATTTATGAGTAAAATTCATGAACAACTTATGAATAAACTTATTTATCCTGTAAAATTTAATTATAAATTTATTTCTTATTTTTTATTCAAATGCATTAAATATAATAATTTATAAAATTTTACAATTTTAAATTATTCATAATATGCCAAAATAAAGGAAATAATATAAGTTTTCATGTAAAAGATAAATGTTTTACTTGAATTATAAGGACAACGATGTTGTTAGTTGAGCTCGATAAAAAGCTCGAGCTCGACTTGAACTTGATAATATTTTTAAACAAGCTTGAACAAACTTGATAAGAAAATAATCAAGTTTAAAACATAGGCAAGTTTGTCTTGTCTTGACTCGTTTACACTCGCAAACCTAACTCACTCACATTCCCTGATCTGTCAAATCTATTTAATGTCTTCAACCCAATAGGTCCACCTAATCAACCACCCTAACTAGCCTGCTTGATGAGTAGTCCTTCAACCCACTTGACCAAGCAGACCTATTTGTTG
Source organism: Zingiber officinale (assembly GCF_018446385.1). Classification (NCBI taxonomy): domain Eukaryota; kingdom Viridiplantae; phylum Streptophyta; class Magnoliopsida; order Zingiberales; family Zingiberaceae; genus Zingiber; species Zingiber officinale. The sequence goes on from NC_055994.1 coordinate 142,065,190, forward strand.
GAAATTGGAAATTGTATTAATTATTAACTTATCTGTAACAAATACAATAATAATTGCTACGCATTAAATAGCCCATAATTATATGCTAAGGAATATTTTCCATTCCCAGAGGATTTCATAATATGAAAGACAATACTACAAGCAGCTGAGAAATAAGATGCTTCTCTCTGCCTATGGAAACATGGAACTATTGAAATGTTAGAAAAGAAATATGCCAGCCTAAGAAACTTTCAGGACAGGAAGTTGCAGTTTTCTTATTATATGGTTGCTTGATTTCTGTTTACCTGGCCATTAGTATCTGTAGGAATATTAATTTCCAGTTTGGTCTTTTTCCTTCCACAGGCTATTACGGCTTCAGGTACAAGAAAGAATGATTTACTTTCAGGGGAGATACATTCTCAGATAAAGAACAAGAATATTATTTTTGATGTGAAAACAAACTCAAATTCCAATGTAAGTCTTCTTTTCTCAATTGCTATATAATGCATTGAACGTGTTACTTGTCTGTGCATGCATGCATGAATGGTGTGCTTGAGACAACTGTGAAGATAAAAAGCTATTTTATTGCTTTTATCCATGACAAGCAAAACTTTATTTTCTTTTGAATGTCCAACAATTTCTTATTCTCTAACCTTTGATCTTAAAATCAATACCATCAATCAATATGTGGGTTCTCTAATAGATGGAATAAGAGTATCATGAATTTAATTGTATAAAGAAATATGGTTAGCTATGTTTGGATGCCTATTTTAAAGCGCATACAATCTGGAGTTGTATTTATAATTAAAGACTCTAAAAGGACCCAGGAGCTAATTGGAGTCATCTGGTTTTCTATTTTATATAATGTTGTTGTACAAGAACATAGGTTTAGACTCTTTAAAAGTTTTTCTTGTTACACTGCAAATCATTACAGTTTAATGACCTTAATTTGTTTGAATCACAGCATTGTGTAGTTTAACTAGGGACCTGTACTAAATTTAAATTTAAGATACTTGAGTTATATTGTATCAGGGATGGTAGAAGTGTTTAATGTGCCAGTGCACAAATTTCTTTCATTACTCACTATTTTTTTCGTAATTACTAACAGATGTCATATATTAATTAATAATAAAGCACATGCGGCCCCATCAACTTCACTTGTCACCTTATTGATTTGCTAGCAAATGTTTGTGTGATAGTTGATGCATAGCTCATAATTGAACTATAACTAACCTGGTTGTCCTGATGTGAAAACCTGTATCTTAAGCTCTATCATGTTGGCTGAAACGGATTCTCAAGGCAACTACACACCATTAGTAGGTATAGGAGGTTGTTTTTGTGGAAATGTAATCCTTTCGCTGACAAGTCAGTTGTCTATCTAGGTCACAACCACAATTACTGTTGATGAAGTTGCAACCCCAGGGTTGAAGGCAATTTTCAGCTATGTTCTCCCTGACCAGAAGTCGGGCAAGGTCGGCATCTTTTATTGGTTTAGTTGGCTCATATATATCACTCAATATTTAATTTTTATCTGAAAACTATGCAGGTTGAGGTTCAATACCTGCATGACTATGCCGGAGTTAATGCAAGTATAGGATTGACAACCAATCCCGTGATCAACCTTTCTGGTGTGATTGGCTCCAAAACTTTTGCAGTTGGTTCTGATGTGGCATTTGATACTGCGTCTGGGAATTTCACCAAGTGCAATGCTGGTTTGAGCATCACCAATCAGGATCTTATTGCTGCCTTAACTCTGTAAGTAGCTAGCTTCTTAACTGAGCTTTCACCTAATGTCTTGGAAATCTATGATAATCTTTGATTTCATTTGCTGCAGGAATAACAAGGGTGATAGCTTGAGTGCTTCTTATTATCACATAGTCAAACCTTTAACCAACACAGCAGTGGGTGGAGAGCTGACCCATCACTTCTCGAGCAACGAGAACACTCTCACCTTCGGAACACAGCATGTTCTGGACCCTCTGACCACAGTCAAGGCACGCTTCAATAACTATGGCATGGCTAGTGCACTTATCCAACATGAGTGGAAGCCCAAATCTTTCTTGACCATCTCAGGTGAAGTTGACACTAAGGCCATTGAGAAGAGTTCTAAAGTTGGCTTGTCATTGGTGCTCAAGGCTTAGACACAAATCATAGGCGAAGCAGAATTATTTTCTGTTACTGGTTATGCTTAGTGCGCATCATCTATAAAATTGAGTCGATTTGTTACTTTTCCAGTATTCGTTTCTGCTTTGGTTAACATTTATTTCGATACTCGACCTTTCAAATATTATTATTACTATTATTTTTCAGCAAATGAGGGTAAGACCACCTCAACGTACATGTTATTTCATCTTCAGTGAATCGTAAATTCTTTTATGATTTGTTTTTGCTTATTACCCTATTTGTCAATGGCTGATTAAAATTGTAGGACATTGATTTCCGTCCATTGTCTCCAATCGTCTTTTGTGACAAAGACCATCTGCCATCCAGCTATGTAATAGCTTTGAGCTGTCCTCTTCCTGAGCCCAATTAGTTAGAAGGTGAGAGAGAGAAAAATCTCTTCCACTCTTTAGACACTATTTTATGATTTACCTATCTTAGACAGATTATAATTATCTTTTATTACAATATAATAGCTTTTAACTGTATGTTAGTTGGAATCCTATCACTTTAATGTTCTTAGGAATTCTTTCCTTTTATATATATATATATATATATTGGATATTTTACAAGCGCTATGGCAGGAAATTAATTTTTAATTATTTAAATAATTGATATAATAAATATATGGAAACGTACTGATTGAAAATATACAAAATAAAATGGTTTTAACTGAAGAATAATGTCCTTCGATTGGCTCATTAAAGGCTTAATTAAATGTGGATTCTGCACTCAATTATAGTTTACACATTTTGATTAGAATAGCTGTCCCCCAGTTGTTGCATGTTGCAAATGATGGGATAGAGATAAATAGAGGCAATGCACCCCTATGCAAAAGCGGTCCGGGTGTCCGAAACTCTTCCAAGCGCTTAAACTAGAGATTTTATTCAGATTCATTGCGATATTATCCGTTGCGATATGGATAACATTTTATCCACGTCCAAGCCCTTGGAACCCTTCTAGGCGTCCCGATCAGGGCTATAAATACAGTCTTAATCCCAGTAACTAAACACAACACTTGAAAACGTTCTACTTTCAGTTTAGATTTATAATTGAGTGCTTTAACTACTGTAAGAGGCTTCTCCGCCCGAAGGAGATTTTAGTAGGCTTTCAACGTCTTGGATTAGCAATCTTCCGATTGTAAACTAAGTTAAATCTCTGTACTTCTTGTTCTTGTTAATTTGCTTGTTATTTCCTTTTTTGTACAAGTGTTTATGTTGATAAAACTATAAGTCGAGAAAGGTGTTCGTCTTTTGATTTCAGGCTATTCACCCCCCCTAGCCGGCCGTAAGAGACCAACAAGTGGTATCATAGCCCAACCGCTTCAAGAGAACTAACCGCCGACCAAAGCACAAGAGATGGCTCAACCGAGTATCTACCCACTGAACTTCGAGGGGGAATTCGTGAACTGAAAAAAGAAGATGGAGGTATTTTTTAAAATATATTTTGAATTATTGATTATTATGAAATATGATTTTACAGCACCGAAGGACAAAGAAAAATATCAATGGACGAAGAAGGAGCAAACCAACTTTGTGGCAAATTGTAAGGTAAAGTTCCATCTGTTGAGCATTTTACCACCATAATAAGTCAACCGAATTGGAGCCTACGAGTCATCCAAAGAGCTCTAGGAGAAATTCCTGAAACAACACAAAGGGACCTTGGAGGTCAAACTCGTGAGATGGGACTTGCTCCGGAACTAGATTAGTAACCTCCAGTTAGAAGAAGGCAAAATTGTCACACACCTCCACTCAAGGATTAAGGAACTCATCATCAGACTTATGAATCTTGGAGAAAAGGTAACCAACCAATATTTACTAAGATACGCGCTTAATGCATTTCCTAAGACTCCCGAATGGTCAACCTTAGTAGATGTATATTACATCTCTAAGGATTTAGAAGTAAGTACATTAGAAGAATTATTTTCTACACTTAAAGTGCATGAAACTAGCTAGATGTGCAAATTTGAAGAAGGAGCCTAGGCATAACATTGCTTTAAAGGCAAAAATCAATGAACCAAAGTCCGAAACATCCCTTGACGATGACAAAGCAGCATTCATGGTAAGAAAGTTAAAAAAGTTCTTTAAAACTAATAACTTCAGTCAAGTTTAGGGTAAACGAAGGAAAATAAAGGTAAGATGCTATCACTGCAATAAAGAAGGGCACCCGAAAGACAACTATAAAAAATTGAAGAGCAAGGATAAAAGACCAATCCAGAAAAGGCACAAGAACCTAAAGGTGACATGAAACGAAAGTTCATCAGAATCAGAAATTGAAGCCTATTCCAGACTTGCGCTGAGGACAAATCACCAAGAAGAAGAAGACGAAACATGCTCTTCCAAAATGAGCATCGAAAGCATCGATGAAGGGGGAGCAACGTCAGAGGAAAGCAGCTCTACAGGGGGCATCAGTAATCGACAAGGTAAGTCAGGTACGGTCTCTACCTCCTGATCAGTTATTTAAGTTTATCAAAATATTGTCAAAAAAATTCCTATAAACTAGAAAATAGAAAACTTAAAGAAGAACATGAGGAACTAAAACTAATCTTAGCAACATCTTGTTGATTAGAAGATTTCGACAAAATAAAAATAAAAAATGAGAATTTAAAAGAACAAATACAAAATTTGAAAACTTCTGCATATTCAAATTTTTCTACTTCAAATTTTAGGAACCATAAAGGACTAAACTGGTACTTACGATATCATCAGGGCCAAGTTAGAAAATTATCACCAAAATATATCCCTAGAAAATTTTTAATTAATCAAGTTGGAAAGAACCTATATTGGGTTCCAAAATCATGTCTTAATTAAATTTTTATGCATGTCATACTTTTTTGATTTAATTGCTTGCTTCGAATTATCAAATAAATTGTCTTACATAATTTCTGTTAGAAATTAATTTGATCCAAAATTTTTCGAGAAAGAAGATTGAACTCATCTATAGAAAAAATTTCAATTTTTTTGACTATTTATTATTTTTCTATGTTTTTTTTAAAATCATATGTTTTAATTTAAAATTATTTTGTAGGGTTATTCTTGCAAAATTTATTTTTCTATAAAACTTTATCATGTTCTCTATCTAATAAAATATTTTCAAAATTTTTTTTGACCATTGGTGAATTTTATATGAATTAGTTATCTAAATGCAAACTTTTAATATTAAAAATTATCGAAAAGTAATGTTTTGAAAATTTCCTTTTTTTGCAAAGAGAGATTGTAAGTACCCCGTGGTAGTTTTGATGTGATTAACCAAGCCAAGTTAAGTTCTGTTGTGGTTTGATGTCTTGTGTCTGAGCGTGCATGAACTTTGGAGCACAGAAGGTCTAGCGAAAGATGCAGCTAGCGAGAAGAATGACACATGAGAGAGTCGACGGGTTCGGTGCGTCCAAGGGACGAGGCACTGTGGAAGAGTACGCTGGAGGATGAGAAGGAGACACGGTGTTTCCGGGGGATGAGAAGCCAGAGCGGAAGGTTACTCGAGAAGGCCCAAAAATGGGTTCGGGTGAGCCCTATTTCAGATAGCCGAAATCACCCAAGAATGCGGAGCTGGAGCAAAAGACCTGGATAAAAAGTTAACTTTAGGTTGACTGCAGTCCGAGCGCTCGGACCAGCTGGGGCACCTTGGCCACGCACCCTTGTGCGAAAGCGGTCCGGACGCCCGAAACCCTTCCAGGTGCCCGGACCAGAGATTTTATCCAGATCCATTGCGACGCTATTCGTTGCGATGTGGATAACATTTTATCCATGTCCAGACATTTGGAACCCTTCCAGGTGCCCCAATCAGGACTATAAATACAGTCATGATCCCAGTAACTAAACACAACACTTGAAAACGTTCTACTTTCAGTTTAGCTTTGTAATTGAGTGCTTTAACTGCTATAAGAGGCTTCTCCACCCGAAGGAGACTATAGTGGACTTTCAACGTCTTGAATTAGCAAGCTTCTGATTGCAAACTAAGTAAAATCTCTGTGCCTATCTCTCTTGTTAATTTGCTTGTTATTTCCTTTTTGTATAAGTGTTTATGTTGATAAAGCTATAAGTAGAAAAAGGTGTTCATCTTTTGATTTCAAGCTATTCACCCTCTCTAGCCGGCCGCAAGGGACCAACAGAGCCTAGTGTCATATGGGTGAATTTTTGCCTTCAAAAATTTCCTACACAACAATCAAGTCCCTTACTTGGCTCAACCTTCCAATAAATGCACCACCGAGATACAAAGAATGCCCAATGCAAAGACACAACAAAAGTGACAAGCAAGCAAGCAACACCAACATGTACAAGATAACTCTCAACCTTTATTATTCCAAAAAATAAGGAATACAAGTGAAATAATACAGAATCACTCACAAATCGCTCATGATCCGCCCATATAGAATCATTCACAATTCCTTAATGATTTGCCTAGACAAATCCCCTTGGACTTTACCTACAATCTTGCCCATGATTTGCCTCTCCCATTGCCAATGACTCACCTTGCCTATTTATCATGCATAGACAAGCGGTTACAATGGAAGTTACATGGTAGTTGCCCCAACCACCATTGCCACATGTACAAAACTGACTCAACTTCTATAAAACAACTTTGTCCACATGTCTTGGCTACATTGGCACCATGTCAAGTGGTAGCTTGCACACCTTGTGCTTTGCCCCATCATCTTGCTGTATTAGCCCATGCCAAGTGTCATCATGCACCGCTTGTGCTTCACCCCATGGTTCTTCTACATTGGCCCATGCTAAATGTCAGTTTGCACCCCTTGTGATTGACCATTGTTCTGCTTCTTTAGCACCACGCTAAAGTTTGTCTACATGCCTAGTATTCGATCCATGGCTCCGCTTCTTTGTCCCCGCGCCAAAGTCTGTATGCACACCTTGTGCTTGGCCCATGGCTTTGTTGCTTTGGCACCGCTCGAAAGTCTTGTATGAATGCCTTGTGCATGACCCAAGTCTTGCTTCATGAACTTGGGAGAAACATTGTTGCTCCATTCGTTATGCTATATTGTATGCGCCTACCGCATGCCATGACTCACTTTTCTTACAAGCCTTGCTCGGTTAAATGCTCTGACCCCATCATGTCTAATCCTCGCACCTGCTCACCATAATCCAAGTCTTGCCCCTACATGACTTGTGGTTAAATAGCCTTGCATGCTACCACACCTTAGTTGCTTGCATGCCTTGCACGCATGCCGTGCTTGCATGATCAGCAGTTTGCCCCTACATGTCTGGTGCTTTGGACAACACTCTGTGTACTATCACAATTCTCCACTGTTTGGCATGCCTTGCGCACATACCCTGCTCGAGAGATTGCCAAGTTGGCCTCTTGCATGACTTGGGCTTGGGCAACGCTCCGTGCACCATTGTATTCACTACTTGGCATGCCTTGCACACATGCCACTCTTGGATGGTTGCCAAGTCGTGCCTCTTACATGACTTGGCCTTGGACAATGCCCCGTGTACCATCTGAATCCTTCCCACTGGTTAGCATGCCTTGCGCATATGCCATGCTCGAAAGATTACTAAGTCTGCCTCCTGCATGACTTAGTCTTAGAAAATGCCCTACGCACTGTCGGTCCACTGCTTGGCATGTCTTGCACACATGCCATGTCTGGATGATTGCCAAGTCTACCTCCTGCATGACTTAGGCTTGGGCAGCCATGCACTGCTAGAATCCTTCGCCACTTCTCAACATGCCTTGCTCGCATGCCCGGCTTGGACATTTGCCAAGTCTGCTTCTTACAAGACTTAGGCTTGGACGTGGCCCACACACTGTTAAATCCTTGTCACTCCTTGGCATGGCTTACACCCATGCCCAACTTGGATGATTGAACTTGTAGGAAGCAAGTGGGAGTATAGTTGAATTTTATGAAATTTAAGAGACTCCAATAGACACTAATGAGATGCCTAGTCAAGAATCGCAATCGATTATGACACAATCTCCTCATAGATCAAGTAGGACATACAATATTCCTGATAGATATGGATCTCTTGTAAGAGAAAAGAATGACGTATTACTCATTGAGGATGAAGGACCTACTGATTACGAAGAAGCTTTGAATAGTTCAGAAAAGGACAAGTCGCTTACAACCATAAAGTCGAAAATGGATTTCATGTACAAAAACTAAGTTTGAAATTTGGTGGATCCACCTGAAGACATTATGCCTATAGGGTTCAAGTGAGTTTTCAAGAAGAAAACTGACATGAATTGTAATATAATTACCTATAAAGCAAGGTTGGTGGCAAAAGGCTATCGTCAAAGGCAAGACATCGACTATGACGAAACCTTCTCACCTGTAGCCATGTATAAATCCATTCGTATACTCATGGCTATATCAGCTCATCATGATTATGAGATATGACAAATGGATATGAAAACAACTTTTCTTAACAGAAATCTGCTCGAGGACGTGTATATGACACAACCCAAAGGTTTCATATATGTTAATAAGAATACAGTATGCAACCTTCATCTAAACCCAAAGGAACCTATGTCTCATCAGCGAGCAAAATACGTGCTTCACTGCTATCATCTGATCAAGGAGATCATTAGTAGGAAAGAAATACAACTCAAAAAAATTTCCACTAAAATGAATCTAGCGGATCCTTTGACAAAGGCTCTACTACAAAGTAAGTTTGAGAGTCATGTTCATGCTTACGGTTTAGGACACCATAGCGATTGACATTAGGCTAAGTGGGAGTGTTAGATTTTAAATAATGTCCTAAGGTAATCGCTTTATGGTTTTAATATTTATTTGATAAATATAGATTCACAATATTTATTTATTCGCAATACAATTTATAATATGAGAGAATTTGTGATTGGATCACAACTTGTGATTATCTCTACATGTGCAATTATGAACATATTAGAATTTTCTTAGTCATCAAATTGGTGCATTCGTACATCATCAATTCTGTAAGACTAGTGTGGGTTATACTCCTTGGTTTGACCAAGCAGCTATTTCTCACTAGCTGGAGACATTGGGATGTTGAGAGTTAAACGTGGATGCTAGTTATGATAACTAGTTTATTGGAGTGACTTGCTTTAAAACTTCATATGGTTCTCGACATATATAGATACGTCTATGAAATTTTTACTGTAGCTCGAGTGCAAGTTTTCTTCGACTTGAGGTATACAAGTCATCTAGGTCATGGAGACTTATAGTTTGACATCTTAAGCAAACATTTCTTGGAGGTGTGGACCTGAGATAATTGGGTATAAGTCGAAGTGTCCAAAGGTATTTGGATAGTCCATAGAGGATTCACCGCTCTTTGTGAGGAGATGTATTTCCTATGGTCACTCGTTAGAATTATTACTCAAAGTCTTTGGCCAAAGTATCACATGTTAAGAGTATGGAACTCTTGTACACATGTACAAGTAATTTGAATCCACAAAATGAGAAAGTATTACTTTGGCTATACTGAACTAAGTGGGTATAAGACGAGTGAAAGGAATGAGACACGACTCACTGTATTTGCTAAAGGGTTCAGAATTAGTTCTGAGATCAACTGTGATTTTTTTATTAATTAGAGATCATGATATACTACTAGGTGTCACTCATGATCATTCTAAGTACTTAATTATGGAAGACCAAGATAAACCAGGAACCATTGGACCACACACACTATAAGTCTTTAAAAGACATACAATAAGTTAGAGAATAAGATTCTCAGATCAAGAGATAAATGCTTGGTTGGACCATACATATGTAAGGACCTAATTTTCCCTATTTAAAATTCTAAAAGTCCATAAAAATATTTGGAAACACTTTTAAAATATTCTAGAGATTTTTAGGAATTTTTAGAGTATTTTTACGTAATTTTTGGAGCTAATTTAGTATGTTTACAAAATGAAAGAATTTTGACCAAAAAACATTGAAGGTGAGACTCGAACCCATGACCTTCGGCCGAACCCGACCTAATCGGACGCAGCCAACCAGCTAAGCTACGTGAGTTTTGTTAACCAAATATGAGAAGAAATAGATTTAAGGTATAGTATAATGGAAAACCCTAGATTTAAAAGAAGCTTAAGTATTTTTTTCCCCGAACCGGAATCCCGAAACCCTTTTCTCCTCTTTCTCACACGCGATGCCGCGCGATCCTTCTCCTCTCGCGGCGGAAACAAAGACGAAGCCGAGTTAGGGTTCTTCCTCCGGCGGCCGACCAAAGCTTTCCAAGGGGTTCTCTTCACCTCCTTGAGGTCGCCTTGTCGGGGGGAGCACGCGAGCACAGAAGAAGCACCGTGAGCTCGGGTTTTCTCCGAACCCTAGAAGCCTCCTTCCTCCTTCCCGGTTGTAAGTCCAAGCAATCAAGAGTAAGTACTACTCACCTGTGGTAGGAGTTGCTCCGAGCTTCGATTTTCTTCCTTACTTCCGGATTTCACAGTGCCGAGTAGAAATACATGTTAGGGTTTTCTTCCTTGCTTTCGGATTTGGTTGTGCTGAATTTATTGTGCTAGGGATATAGTTTCTCTTGTTTGGATCATGTGTGCAGAAATTTTGGGATTAAGGGAAATTTCCGAGATTTGTTTTCTTCATGTTATTTCTGCCGTAGCATTCTATAGCATGCTTAGAGAATTCTATATGAGATTCGCTTACTTCTTTTTAATGTGGCAGTATCTTACTTTAAGAATTGATTGCTAGAGGTTTAGGGATAACTCCCAAGAGTTCGGTTGAAGTTTTGGAGCTGTTCTTGCTTAATTCATGTAGAACGAATTTTTGACCGGATTTGGAAGTTGGTAACCCATTTTCTTTGAGGCGTTTTGTTGGTTGCAACAGAATTCGGATTGGATACTTCATCTTGATTGCTAATCCTCTCCAAATTGTGCTAGCTTAAATAAGATAATTTGTAGCAGAATCAACAGCCTATATGTATAATTCTAATTTTAGTTTAGAGAATTCTTAGGCACATGAGCAGATTTTTCTTTATAAAGTCTATTGTACAGATTTCATGTGTGGATGTCATTTACCCTTTTAGCTGTACGTAAGCATTCCAGTATGTAGTTCCTTAACAGTAGCTTTTATTTGCTATTATTGTGCGTGTACAACCTTTCAATGCCATTATTTGAACACCTGTAGCTTCTGTTTGTTATCATGTGCACGAGTACAGTCTTCATTTCTATTAGTTGAACATAGGTAGCTTTCATTGCTATTAGTTGGACATGTACAACTCTCATTGTTATTAGTGATCACCAGTAGCATTCATTGTTATTAAATGAGCATGTACAACTTTTATTTATTAGTTGAGCATGACTAGTCCTCTTTGCTATTAGATTATCATGAGCAGAATTTTAGTGCAGAATTTTATGTGTTCTATTAAATCCTTTTAGGAATTTAGTAGAAGTTAGAAGTAAAGGAAAAGACCAAGGTCTAGTTAGAAAAGATAACAAGTAATTTAAAGTAAGTTCAAAGTTGCTTTCTTTTGCTCTATTTTATAGCATGATTAGTAAGTTCAGATTTGCTTTCCTTTGCTTTATTTTATAACATACTTAGAGAGTTCAGATATGCTTCCCTTATGTTATTTTTATATAGCATGCTTGGTTAGTTGTAATCCTACACTTGTTAGATATATCTACAGGATTCTAATAAGCTCTAATCAAGGAGTATGAGAAGTATGAGTAAAGAAAAGACTAGAGTTTAGTTAAAAAGAAATAACTAGTAAATTAAAGTAAGAGGCTAGTACCCGACTTCCAAGGTTATCGTTAAATAAATCCAGGTGACCAATTCCAAGGTCTTGGCCCCGGTAAGACCAAGGTCTTTACCTCATAGGACTAGAGGCTCGCTACCTCAATCACTATTAGAGAGCGCGCAAAACAAAGATGGTACTAAGCATGGGCCCAAAGAAGAAGAAAAGAAAAGAAAGAAAGAAGAAAAGAAGAAGAAAGTAAAAGAGAAATTAAAAGATTAATTTCTGATATAAAGATATAAGAAAATGAAACAAGTATTATGCTTAGAATCAATAGAAGTTAGTTTCTTTAATTCTAAGCCTACAGTAGTAGTTTCACTATTTTCCTATCAGTTAGTGAGCATGTTTAGTATTCAGTTTTATTTCTGTATACCATGAGTACATGCAGCTTTGCTTTTAGCATTTCAGTTTTAGTATTGTTGCATTTTTTTTATACACTTCGAGTTTTTGTGAGATAGATTAGTACTTACTAAGCGTTTCGCTTATAGATCTATTTTTTTTTCCTCCTACTGCAGATAAAGGAAAAGCTAAGATATGAAAGGGAGGCGACAGGGTGGTGGTGGTGATGAAGGTGTGTGATGACTGGACTATGGAGAGATCCAGAGTTTGCTAGCAAATTTTCAGGACCTACCTGTTTAGAATTTCAGTTTATGTTTTTAGTTTTCTTCTTAAATGCTATTATGAAGTTGAGATTGTAATGGAGTTTAATTCGTATTTGTAGCTTGATATGTCCTACTGTTGGAGTCATGTTTGGTTACTATTGCTAGAATAACTTTCTGTTAGTTATAGTGTGTATTATTACTGCGTGGTTGTGAAAATATATGTTCCAACCGCCTGTGGCTGAGTATAGATTGTTTGTATTGTTGATTTGGTCACCGGTACAGGGGAGACTCTGCCGAAATTTTTTGGTAGGAATTCCTCTAGGGTCGCGATAAATCTAAGTGTTGCTAATAATAGCATAAGTGACGCTAGTAAGTAGAGTAGTAGTTAGGTAACGGTCGCCCTTAGAGAGTAGTAGTAGGAAAGGTGGGTTGTTACAGTTGGTATCAGAGCAGTGTTCCATTCTCCAGCATCTCACACATCAGCATCAGCCTTGCCGTCTCCAAGTAAGAAAGTATTTAAATTCTTTCTTTATTCTGCTTTCCTTATTATTAACTGCAGTATAGAGTATTTGTTTTTGAATGCTTAAGTAGGATAGAAGATTTTGTTTCCCTTTTCTATATTCATATATAAGTATGATTAGAAGGGTTAGAGAAGCTATCAAGCCTTTTCCTCTGCATAATTAGATGCCAAGAAGAGGACGTCCCCGTACCGTTCGTACCGAGGACCGAGTTCAGGAGAACGAAGAGCCCAGAACCCCTTGGCCTATTCTCTCTGAAGTTGTTGCTCAACTTCAGAGACAAGTAGCGAGCAGCAGCAAGTGATTGCCAATCTAATGGCCAATCAGAAGCCAGCTCTTCCCACTCCCCCAACCATTAATGTGGAGACCCCAGTGGTGACTGAAGTCCTATCAGTTGCCCTGGAAGTCGCCACAATACCTAGAAGACAAGAAGCATACCTCATCCAGTGGCTGAAACTGAAACCAGAAAGCTGAGCCCTGGGGTGCCCAGGCTTGGTTCAAGACACTTGAGAGCACAATGGAGCTTCTTAACTGACCAGAAGTCGAGAAGGGTGAGTGTGCCTCTTTCTGCCTATCTGGAGGTGCTTGTATGTGGTGGGAGCGAGTTAAGTGTAAGAGAGCAGTCAACCAGATGAGCTGGGTTGACTTCGAGACAGAGTTTTACGAAGAAGTCTTCCGTCAACGGATCACCAATAAACAGTATGAGGAGCTTATGGAATTCAGACAAGGTGACCTACCAGTAGAAGAAGCGGTTAAAAGATTTAACAGGCTAGCTCACCTTTGCCTAGAGTTAGTAAGTACAGTGAAAGAACGAGTCAGACTGATGCTCCTAACGCTGAGACCAGAAATAACACCTAATGTGAGTAGTGAAACTCACCGACCATAGATTGGTGAAGAGCTAGTCAGCAGGGCATTAGTGAGCACTATCTGAACAGCAACAAGGCACAACAAACACAACACAAGCCAGTCAAGATAGAAGACAAGACAGTGGGGAAACAGAGACCCCAGTCAAGTAATCAGAACTGGAAGGACAAAGATAACAAGAAAGCCCCAAGCAGGAGGAAGTTCGGGTAGTCTGTGAGTATCCAAAGGTATATCTAAAAGAGCTACCTGGACTACCTCCCAACAGAGAAATGGAGTTTGAGATTGAATTGGTTCCTTGTACTGGTCCAATTTCAAAAGCTCCGTATCGCATGTCTCCAGCAGAGTTGAAAGAGTTGCAAGCACAACTACAGGAGTTACTTGACAAAGGCTTCATTCGCCCTAGTCACTCACCTTGGGGAGCTCCTGTGTTGTTTGTCAAGAAGAAAGATGGATCTATGCGAATGTGCATAGATTACAGAGCTCTGAATCAAGTGACCATCAAGAATAAGTTCCCCCTTCCCAGGATCGACGACTTATTTGATCAACTGAGAGGGGCAACAGTATTCTCGAAGATAGACCTGCACTCTGGGTACTATCAGTTGAAAGTGAAAGAAAGGGATATACCTAGAATGACTTTCAGGACCAGATACAGACACTACAAGTTTGTAGTCATGCCTTTTGGTGTGACTAATGCACCAACGGTCTTCATGGACTTGATGAACAGGGCGTTCAGAGAATACCTTGACAAATTTGTCATCGTATTTATCGACGACATTCTGGTCTATTCAAGGACTCTAGAGGAGCATGACACGCACTTGAGGATAGTATTGCAGACCCTACAGCAGAAGCAGCTGTATGCTAAATTCTCCAGGTGCAGGTTCTGGTTAGATCAGGTGACGTTTCTAGTTCACATAATGTCTAAAGAAGGTATCCAAGTAGATATAGCCAAAATAGAAGCAGTTAACAACTGGAGTAGACCCAAGAACGCCAGGGAGATCAGAAGCTTCCTTGGTTTAGCTCGGTACTACAGGAAATTTGTGGAGGACTTTTCCAGGATAGCCTCTCCACTAACAACCCTCATCAGGAAGAACAAGAAGTTTGAATGGTCAGACAAATGTGAGCAGAGTTTCCAAGAGTTAAAGAAGAGACTGACCAGTGCTCTTATTCTGACCGTTCCAGAGAGTAACAAGAGTTTTGACATCTACAGTGATGCTTCCAAGATGGGCTTAGGAGTTGTACTCATGCAAGAAGGAAAAGTCATAGCCTATGCTTCCAGACAACTCAAAGACTACGAGAAGAACTATCCCACTCACGATCTTGAGCTGGCAGCTGTGGTTTTTGCACTGAAACTCTGGCGACATTATTTGTATGGAGTTCAGTGTAGAATCTTCACAGATTATCAGAGTCTTAAGTACTTCTTCACTCAGAAGTACTTAAACATGAGACAGCGCAGGTGGCTGGAGTTGGCCAAAGATTATGACTGTGAAATCCTCTACCACCCAGGCAAAGCTAACAAAGTGACAGATGCATTAAGCAGAAAGTCCAGTGCATCCTTGATGTCTCTGGCATCATTAGCCCTGCCACTGCAGAAGGAGTTGTCAGATTTTGGACTTGAAATTATTTATGGACAGCTCTCCGCATTGACCTTAGAGTCTACCTTGCTTGAGGACATACAGAGAAAGCAAAGTGAAGATCCAGACATTCAGAAGATCAAGCAAGGGATACAAAAAGAAGACAAGTCAGAGTTTCGAGTGACGGACAGCGGGATTCTTTATCAGGAGAGTCACATTTGCGTGCCCAATGATGAAGAACTGAGAAAGAAGATTTTAGAAGAAGCTCATAGCACTCCATACTCCATGCATCCTGATTCTACCAAGATGTACCAAGACGTGAAACAGAGGTTCTGGTGGTCTGGACTCAAAAGAGATGTTGCTAAATATGTCAGTACTTGTCTGACATGCCAGAGAGTCAAAGCAGAACACTAGAGGCCAGGAGGAGTTCTTCAGCCTCTTCTAATACCAGAGTGGAAGTGGGAAGACATATCCATGGACTTCATAATAGGTCTTCCAAGAACTACAAATGGATATGACGCAATATGGGTAGTAGTGGACAGATTGACCAAGTCTGCTCATTTTCTAGCTATCAAGGTGTCTCACTCTATAGAGCAGTTGGCACAGTTATATGTTAAGGAGGTGATCAGACTTCACGGAGTTCCTAAATCTATTGTTTCTGATAGAGATGGGCGCTTCACCTCACACTTTTGGGAGTACGTTCAGAATGCACTAGGCACCAAACTCAAGTTCAGCACAGCTTTCCATCCTCAGACTGATGGACAGACAGAGCGAGTAAATCAGAGCTTGTGCACTGGATTTCAAGGGAAGTTGGTGCAAGTATCTATGCTTAGCTGAGTTTGCCTACAACAATAGTTATCTGGCGACCAACAAGATGGCACCTTATGAGGCACTGTATGGCAAGAAGTGCAGATCACCCATTTGTTGGCAAGAAGCAGGTGAAAGAAAAGAAATAGAAGTGGAACTGGGCATTCAGACAGAGCTGATAGATGCGACAACTCAGGCTATTCAGAAGATCAGATAGAGAATTGAGACTGCCCAGAGTAGACAGAAGAGTTATGCTGACACACGCCGCCGTTGGCCACTTGAATTCCAAGTAGGGGATTCAGTCTTTCTCAAGGTCGCTCCTATGAAAGGAGTGATGAGATTTGGCAAGAAGGGCGAATTAAGTCCCCGCTACGTAGGATCTTACCTAATCATAGAAAGGATTGGGAAAGTAGCTTACAAGTTGGACTTACCATAAGACATGTCAGCAATACATAATGTATTTCATGTCTCTATGCTAAAGAAGCGTCTCCACGACCCAAGTCAAGTGATTCAGCCTCAGTCAGTGCAGATCCAAGAGGATCTTAGTTATGAGAGCAGACCTACACTGATAGTGGACAAAGAAGTTAAGAGACTAAGGAATAAAGAAGTACCACTAGCGAAGGTCATCTGGCAGAACCAGAAGCACGAGGAAGTCACTTGGGAGCGTAAGGACAGTATGAGACAAAAATATCCAGAACTATTCTAAGTTCGAGGATGAACTTTTTATAAGGTATGGGGGATTGTAACGACCCAATTTTCCCTATTTCAAGTTCTAAAAGTCCATAAAAATATTTGGAAAAACTTTTAAAACATTCTAGAGATTTTTAGGAATTTTTAGAGTATTTTTACGTAATTTTTGGAGGTCATTTAGTATGTTTACAAAAAGAAAGAAGTTTTGACCAAAAAACGTTGAAGGTGAGACTCGAACCCATGACCTCCGGCCGAACCCGACCTAATCGGATGCAGCCAACCAGCTGAGCTACGCGGGATTTGTTAACCGAATATGAGAAGAAATAGATTTAAGGTATAGTATAATGGAAAACCCTAGATTTAAAAGAAGCTTAAGTGTTTTTTCCCCCGAACCGGAAATCCCGAAACCCTTTTCTCCTCTTTCTCACACGCGATGCCACGCGATCCTTCTCCTCTCGCGGCGGAAACAAAGACGAAGCCGAGTTAGGGTTCTTCCTCCGGCGGCCGATCAAAGCTTTCCGAGGGGTTCTCTTCACCTCCTTGAGGTCGCCTTGTCGGGGGGAGCACGCGAGCACAGAAGAAGCACCGTGAGCTCGGGTTTTCTCCGAACCCTAGAAGCCTCCTTCCTCCTTCCCGGTTGTAAGTCCAAGCAATCAAGAGTAAGTACTACTCACCTGTGGTAGGAGTTGCTCCGAGCTTCGATTTTCTTCCTTGCTTCCGGATTTCACAGTGTCGAGTAGAAATACATGTTAGGGTTTTCTTCCTTGCTTCCGGATTTGGTTGTGCCGAATTTATTGTGCTAGGGATATAGTTTCTCTTGTTTGGATCATGTGTGCAGAAATTTTGGGATTAAGGGGAATTTCCTAGATTTGTTTTCTTCATGTTATTTCTGCCGTAGCATTCTATAGCATGCTTAGAGAATTCTATATGAGATTCGCTTACTTCTTTTTAATGTGGCAGTATCTTACTTTAAGAATTGATTGCTAGAGGTTTAGGGATAACTCCCAAGAGTTTGGTTGAAGTTTTGGAGCTGTTCTTGCTTAATTCATGTAGAACGAATTTTTGACCAGATTTGGAAGTTGGTAACCCATTTTCTTTGAGGCGTTTTGTTGGTTGCAACAGAATTCGGATTGGATGCTTCATCTTGATTGCTAATCCTCTCCAGATTGTGCTAGCTTAAATTAGATAATTTGTAGCAGAATCAATAGCCTATATGTAGCATTCTAATTTTAGTTTAGAGAATTCTTAGGCACATGAGCAGATTTTTCTTTATAAAGTCTATTGTACAGATTTCATGTGTGGATGTCATTTACCCTTTTAGCTGTACGTAAGCATTCCAGTATGTAGTTCCTTAACAGTAGCTTTTATTTGCTATTATTGTGCGTGTACAACCTTTCAATGCCATTATTTGAACACCTGTAGCTTCTGTTTGTTATCATGTGCACGAGTACAGTCTTCATTTCTATTAGTTGAACATAGGTAGCTTTCATTGCTATTAGTTGGACATGTACAACTCTCATTGCTATTAGTGATCACCAGTAGCATTCATTGTTATTAAATGAGCATGTACAACTTTTATTTATTAGTTGAGCATGACTAGTCCTCTTTTTTATTAGATTATCATGAGCAGAATTTTAGTGCAGAATTTTATGTGTTCTATTAAATCCTTTTAGGAATTTAGTAGAAGTTAGAAGTAAAGGAAAAGACCAAGGTCTAGTTAGAAAAGATAACAAGTAATTTAAAGTAAGTTCAAAGTTGCTTTCTTTTGCTCTATTTTATAGCATGATTAGTAAGTTCAGATTTGCTTTCCTTTGCTTTATTTTATAACATGCTTAGAGAGTTCAGATCTGCTTTCCTTATGTTATTTTTATATAGCATGCTTGGTTAGTTGTAATCCTACACTTGTTAGATATATCTACAGGATTCTAATAAGCTCTAATCAAGGAGTATGAGAAGTATGAGTAAAGAAAAGACTAGAGTTTAGTTAAAAAGAAATAACTAGTAAATTAAAGTAAGAGGCTAGTACCCGACTTCCAAGGTTGTTGTTAAATAAATCCAAGTGACCAATTCCAAGATCTTGGCCCTGATAAGACCAAGGTCTTTACCTCATAGGACTAGAGGCTCGCTACCTCAGTCACTATTAGAGAGCGCGCAAAACAAAGATGGTACTAAGCCTGGGCCCAAAGAAGAAGAAAAGAAAAGAAAGAAAGAAGAAAAGAAGAAGAAAGTAAAAGAGAAATTAAAAGATTAATTTCTGGTATAAAGATATAAGAAAATGAAACAAGTATTATGCTTAGAATCAATAGAAGTTAGTTTCTTTAATTCTAAGCCTACAGTAGTAGTTTCACTATTTTCCTATCAGTTAGTGAGCATGTTTAGTATTCAGTTTTATTTCTGTATACCATGAGTACATGTAGCTTTGCTTTTAGCATTTCAGTTTTAGTATTGTTGCATTTTTTTTATGCACTTCGAGTTTTTGTGAGATAGATTAGTACTTACTAAGCGTTTCGCTTATAGATCTATTTTTTTTCCTCCTACTGCAGATAAAGGAAAAGCTAAGATATGAAAGGGAGGCGACGACTATGGAGAGATCCAGAGTTTGCTAGCAAATTTTCAGGACCTACCTGTTTAGAGTTTCAGTTTATGTTTTTAGTTTTCTTCTTAAATGCTATTATGAAGTTGAGATTGTAATGGAGAAATTCGTATTTGTAGCTTGATATGTCCTACTGTTGGAGTCATGTTTGGTTACTATTGCTAGAATAGCTTTCTTTTAGTTATAGTGTGTATTATTACTGCGTGGTTGTGAAAATATATGTTCCAGTCGCCTGTGGCTGAGTATAGATTGTTTGTATTGTTGATTTGGTTACCGGTACAGGGGAGACTCTGTCGAAATTTTTCGGTAGGAATTCCTCTAGGGTTGCGATAAATCTAAGTGTTGCTAATAATAGCATAAGTGACACTAGTAAGTAGAGTAGTAGTTAGGTAACGGTCGCCCTTAGAGAGTAGTAGTAAGAAGGGTGGGTTGTTACAACATAAGATAAATATGAAAATATTTATCAAAATAGAGGTACGGATGGGCGACATCTCTTATGAAAAAGTTAGACCCCTATTTAGTTTAGTCATGAACTAACTTGATTTAGTTGTGAACCAAATCAAGGGGTTAATGAGTTAATTTTTAGTTAAGGCATAGTGAGTAGGATTTGAGCTTTCTAATCCAACTCATTAAAAATGACTATATATTAATATGGTTAAGAGAGAATTAATAGAAAATTCATTATTAACTTGATTATGTTTTAGAAACCTAAACCCAATACCTCTCCCTCTCTCTTGTCGTCGGCCACAACAAGAGGTTCTCCTCTTGTTGTTGTGAGCCACCCAAAGGAAGAAGATGTAACGACCCAAATTTCCTCCTGTTGATCCCAAAAATAATTCAAAAATATTTAAAAATACTATAGAAAAATTCTAGAGATTTTTAGGGTATTTTTATGTAATTTTTGGAGTTCGTTTGGTATTTTTACCAAGAGGAAGAAGTAAAAAAAAAAATAATAATATATGTTGAAGCCGGGTTTTGAACCCAAGATCACGGACCCGAACCCAAGTCTTAACGAACTCAGCCCAACCATCTGGTCTATGGATGTTTTGTTAATCATATATGGAGCGATATATATTTAAGTAGTAGTTAGGAACAGTAAAATAAATTGGAAATAAAAGTACGCGGCTGAGGAATCGAAGCGGCAACTTGGGCTTTCGTTAAAGTCGAGCTGACCAAGTGTGCTAGCGATCATTTGTTTTTAAAGAGGGAGAAAAATTCTATTTAAGCAGTAGTTAGGAAACAGAGAATAATAGGAAATAAAATGGTTGCAGCCGAGACTCGAACCCACGAACCAAGTTTTAGGCGGAAACACAGCCAACCAACTGTTCCACGAGTATTTCGTGAAAGAGTAGGCAACAAAATATATTTAAGGTATATTATTTAATAAAAACCCTAGTTATAAGAACAGAACTTAGGAACGTACCCAAGACCTAATTTATCTCCCGAATCCTTTCTCCTCTCGCGGCGCGTTGGTGATTTTCTGCCCGAGCGAGAATCAAACGAAGCCGAGCTTAGGGCTCAACTCCGGCGACCGGCCAAGGGGAACCGCGATTTCGAGTCTTCCGATCAGAGCTCCGAGACCTAGAAGTCCTCCTTGCGTTCGGTTGTGAGTTCAAGAAGCAAGGTAAGTTGCTACTCACCTACAGTAGGATTGTTCCGAGATTTCCTTTACTTGTTGCCATGAATTGAGGTTACGAATTCTTGCTTCCTTCTTGATTTCGTAGTATGCAAAATTTTTCCTTTATACAGGTAACAAATCAAGCGGATGTTTAAGCAATTTTATAATTACTCTGAACGGGTAATTACCTGCTGTTCCATGATATTTAGTTCGGAGAACCGAACTGTGCCCAGATAATTGGTCTACTATATTATCTATAGTATACCTTTGCAGTATACTGACAATTACTTAGACTTAGTAATTCTCTATAGGAATTTTTAGTTTATCTATTGTTGGGCATGTGGTTTGGATTTCTACAGATTTTCGGATTATGCTGTAAAGATTTGTTGATTGAAGCAGAGGCACTTTTCTGTGTTTTCCATTATAGTCATGGCACATAACAAGATGATTATTCATGTTCCTAACTCTTAGGGAAATTCGTGTGGCTTTGATGATGTTTTACTCCTTTCTATCCCAGTTAAAAGTTTAGACAGATTTAAGGGTAGATAAGCTTTGAATGAAGATGCTCTTATTCTTCTACCGTTTACAAAGTTCTGTACAGATTTGTTGGGTTTAATTCGAAGGAGCTTGATCCTATTCATTATGGAGGTTTTAGGTTTTCAGAACTGAATTTTGGTAAGAATAGTTCCGGATCTTGTTCTCCTTGAATTCGAAGTATGTTGTAAGATTTTTAGTCTTGAGACTTCTGCTGTGGATTTCAAAGGAGGAAAGTGGTTAGATTAAGCATGTAGGTTTGTGTTTTGTGGATTTCTGCAGAATAGTTATGATTGAGTTAGTAGGCAGAGTTGATTAAGCTTGTATGCAGATTTCTTAGCACTTAAAGTGCAGATTTCCTTTAGAGCAGATTCCTTAGAGCTTATAGTACAGATTTCTCTAAAGACTATAGTGCAGATTTTTAGTTAAGATCATAGTACAGATTTTAAAAGATTATAGTGCAATTGGTCTTAGGTGTAAAATATTTAGGCTTTGAGATCTTGTTTCCTTGTTTAGTGATAGTGCTAAGGTTGTTCAAGTATAGAGCAAGGAGGTTAAGACATGATTGAGTACAATTTATATGTATTGAAATCTTCAGGTTTGAGTGACAGTGCCATAATTTCGTCAAGATTATTTATGTCGAACAGAGATTTATCTTCTTTAGCCAGTATTAGCTAGTTTTCTTTAAAGTTTATAGTGCAGATTTGGTTAAGTTTACAAGTGCAGATTTTATAAGTTTAATATGTAGTTTTCTGTTAATTTAATATGCAGAATTAAACCTAAGTTGATATGCAGATTTTTATTTAGTAGCATAGTAGTATAGTGCAGAATTTGTGTTTACAGCAAGCATGAACGACTCTATTTAGAGCTTAGAATAGCCTTTCTTTCTTTGTATTTCTACGGGCCTGAACAGATTTACTTGAAGCTTAAAACAGCCCTTTCAATTTGCAGGTTAAGCAAGTGCAAATTCAGTTTCAAGTTAGTTTTCTTTGCTGCTGTACAAAACCCGAACTACCTTTTATTCCAAGTATATATATATATATATATATATATATATATATATATATATATATATATATATATATATATATATATATATATATTTATATATATATATAGTTAGATTTATCTTTAAGCTTTTAGTTTCCCTTGGTTCTGTTATTAGGTAATGAACATAGAATGCCTTGGATCAAGTATTAGTTTATTAGGCTAATTGGAGGTTGATCCGGCAGTGATTTTAGTTTATTTTATGATGGGTAGATAGTGTAATCTCTTTAGTGTAGAAGCGTGGATGAAGAGTGAAGATGAGCATATGTAATATGTTGTTTTGGTGAGTATCATGTATTAAACTAAAGACGATTTGAATTGAGGTAATGAATTTAACAGGTGAGAAGTATGTGAGTAATTTAGATATGCAAGTAGTAAGTTCAGAGTAGAAGTTTAGTTTAGATATTAGAAGATAAATTAAAAGGATTTATATGTTGATCAATATAGATTTTATACTGAGGATTTCTTTCTGACCATAAGTTTAATGACATAATTGATGTTCAGAATTAAAGTATTTGGATGTGGCAATATCAAGGATTCCATTTGGTCTCAGCCGGTTACTAGAATATGAAATTCTAGGTTTATAATTGCCATGTGAGAATTTTAGTGCAGATTTTTTATTAAGCATTAGTGTGCAGATTTTTAGTTAACATTGAAATGCAGATTTCTGTTGCATTGCAGTGCAGAATTTTGTTAAGCATTGTAGTGTAGGTTTGTTTTAAGTATTTAGTTTCTTTAGTAGTGCAGATTTGCTAATAGATAGTTTATGGATAACATTATAGAACAAGGCTTTAGATTTTCCTTAAATATGCATGATTGTGTGTTACCTAGTTGATTTCACTTATAGATGCATATGGAAAAATATCCTAACAGTATTTTGGGTTTAAGAAAAGTATAAGAAAGATAAAGAAAAGAAAGAAAAAGACCAAGGTCTTAAATTGATCCTAAATTCCAGAAGTTTAGGATTAAAAGCACACTAAGTGTTTGAATAAATGCCAAGGCATTTTGTTATAAGAGAATTAAAGAATAACAAGTATAAGGAAGTTATAGTTAAAAAGAAAATAAGTATTTTACTTTTTAATGGCATGTACTGGACACAAGGTCCATTGGGTGGGCTCCTAGATCGCCCCTAGGCACAAGATCGCCTAGAAGTACCTTAGTAGTTTCGGGATTAGCTAGCTCGACTCATATTAAGGATGCGCACAAATTGGTACAATGCCGGGCCCAAGAGAAGTTGATTATTATTTTAAAGTAATAAAGTATAAGTTTTGAAACAAATGAAACAAGATTCATTTATGCTTAGAGTCAGTAAGTTTAGTTCTTTTGAATTCTAGCATGCAGTATTAGTTTTGTTTGTTTCCTGATTTGATATTTAGCATGATTAGCTTTATCTACCAGCATGCAGTTTTATCCTTGCATAGCATGATTAGCTATTGGAATTACATGAGTAGTTTCCTTAGTTTTTCTTTGCTATTAGTTTGACATGAGTAGTTATGATTATGCTTTATTTTCTTTTAGAGCATATAGTTTATAGTTCTTTCTGTATACATGCATATTCGTGTTTTTGTGAGTTAGATAGCGCTTACTAAGCAAATTTTGCTTATAGATTGCACTTCCTCTTACTGCAGATACAGGAAAGGAAAAGATATAGAAAGGAAGACGATAAGGAGGTGTACGAAGGATGTGTGATGCCAGGACTATGGAGAGACCTGGGAAGTTTTGAGTTTTCATGTTTATGGATAGAAATAGTTGAGTTGTACCTTATGGTTTATGTCTTTTGAGATTGTATTTTCATTCCGCATTGTTAGTTTGGTTATTTTCCACTGTTGGAGTTTTATTCCTTTGTTATTGTTAGAATAGTTTATTTATTATTAGTTGTTGTATCTTATAAACTGCGTGGTTGTTTGATAAATGTTCCAGCCGCCTGTGGCTGTGTATATTATGTTATGTATTAATGATTATGGTCACCAGTACAGGGGAGACTCTGTCGAAATTTTTCGGTAGGGATTCCTCGTGGTTTTTAATTATACCGGTTAAGTAGAGTTGATAGTTAAGTAACGGTCACTCTTAGAGAGTAGTAGAGTATTAAGAAGGGTGGTTGTTACAGAAGATCTTCCTTTTGCTTATTCTTCCTCTTCTTGATCCTTCTCATTCTGTCTGTTGGTGCTACTCAGAATTCTGTTCTGTTTCCCCTGTACAAAAATTTGTACAAGCACAGAACTTTTCCTAGCAACCTATGTGCTTTTCAGAAGTTAAACTTGGCTTGCAAATGAAACTTAACATTATTAATCCAAATTCAACCCATGTGTTCGTCAAAAGTTAAACCATATTACAGAAATTGATTAAATATCTATTTCAAGGATTGACTTCCAGGTCGTTGGCGAGACACTCGACCTTCTTGGGTATGAGATCATCCACCACTTCCTAGTCAAAGCCTTTCAAAGAAATTGAATATTTTAAACTCCTTATAGTAAACCCTAGGTTAAACTATAGAGACCTCAATCAAAGCACCAGATCGCTAGCCTCTTGTGTTGGTACTTCATGATCCATACAAAAAAATAAACTAGTACACAACGGAAACAATTAACTAGTTATACCTTTCTTTGTAGCTTAAAGACCTCTTGATCTTCTGCTGTATTCCTCTCCTCCTCTTGGACGTTGTGTGGACGACGATCTACCAAGACACAAAAACCACCCAAGTCCTTCTTTCTTCCAAGACTTTCGGCCACCAAGGGATCAAAGCTAGGAACACCACCTCTTGTTCTTCTTTCTTCCTTGCAACCCGCCGGCCACAAGATGGTTGAAGCCTCTTGATGCCGCCGGCCTTAGGTGAGAAAGCAAGAGGAGAATAAGAATATAAGGGGGTCGACCACAAGGAGAATATAAGAGGAATAGAAATTGTATAGATGATTATTATTTCTAAGGCACCATCTATCCTCTTTTATAATCCTTAGTAATGGATAAAAGGAAAGATTTTTAACAACAATTAAAATATCTCTTTTTAAATTTTCTATTGTGGATGACTACAAAAGGAAAGTTTTAAAATTAAAAATCCCTCTTTTAAACATTATAGATGGCTACAAAAAGGAAAGATTTTTAAAATTAAAATCTCTCTTTTAAATCATGGTTACAAAAAGGAAAGTTTAAAAAAAAAAATAAAATCTCTCTTTTAAACCATTGTAGATGGTCATAAAAAAAAAGATTTTTTAAATTTAAAATTCTCTTTTAAAACCAAGTGGATGAGTTAAAAAAAGGAAAGTTTTTAAAATTTAAAATCTCTGTTTTAAAACATTGTAGATGACTACCAAAAGAAAGATTTAAAAAATTAAAAATCCACTTTTAAACCCATCTTGGCTGACCCTTTACTTGGGCACCAAGCAAGGGGTGGCCGGCCCCTTGCTTGGGCACCAAGCAAGGATGTGGTCGGCCATAAGGATGACTAGGGTGGATGCGAGACTTTATACATAGAGGCTACAACAGGGACCTAGAGGAGGAATTAGTTTTGGCCTCCTGATGAGCTTGAGCTTACTGTGTTCTGTTGGATCGAGATCGCGCTAGAGGGGGGGGGGGTGAATAGCGCTCGCGGCTATTTTGTTCGACTATCGGAATTGTAAAACGTTCGTAGAGTAATTAAAGCGCGGAATAAAAGAAACAAACACAAGAACACAGTCGTTTACTTCGTTCGGAGCCTAGGTCGACTCCTACTCGAAGGCCCGCGATCCTTGATCGCTTTCCGTGGGCAACAACTATAATTTCGTATGGATATTACAGATGAATTACAAAATGTAACTATAATTAAAATTATACCGACAACAGTAGTAGAAAGGAAATCTGAGCTCCGGGTCGTCGGAATATTGCAACAGCACTTCGGAAGCAGCACTAGAGCAGACCACAGCAGAATGGAAGCTTGTGAATTGTTGTACAGAGCTGCTGGTCGAGACCTCTTATAAAGAGGGTTCAAGGCGCCTTACACTGTTCATCAAGGCGCCTTGAACGAGCCGAGTCACCCGCGTGGATCAGCACTGACCTGGTCGATCTATCTGGTTCAAGGCGCCTTCATCCTATCCAAGGCGCCTCCAACCTCCGGTCCAAGGCGCCTTGAACTCCATCCAAGGCGCCTCCAGTCAGCTGCGCTGGTTCTCTTGCACCCGAGGCGCCTCCAAGCTCCATGGAGGCGCCTCGGACATCGCTTCATCCAAGTTGTAACTTGCTCCTTTGTTCTCGCAAAATGTGTTAGTCCCAAAACACATACCGCAAAACAAAGTTAGCATAGTACACATAAAATAAAGTATAGATAGTCTCCGGACGACTTCGGGTTTCCGACCGAAACCCTAGGTCGACCCGACGCCACTGTTCCCTCTACGGGAACGCGTCCTCACCTACTCCACTGTGGAGATTTACATTGCCATACGATCGGATCGACTGGACTTTTGCTCGGCACTCGATGCTTCCGGACTTTCTGCTGAACATCCGCTTCACCGGCCAGTTCAGACTTTCACCTGGTTCGCGACACCAGGACTTTCCACCTAGGGTTACCACCCCCTAGGACTTTTGCCTGAAGCCATCGACCTGCCAAGACTTTTCCGCATAGGGTTACCACCCCCTATGACCTAGGGTTACCACCCCCTAGGGTTTTCACCTGCCTAACCGCAGCTAGGACTTTTGCCTAAGTAACACTTAGGACTTTCCTGCAAGCTCCATGAACTTTGTTAGATAACACCACCACTTAACTTTGAGCCCTTTGCCATAATCAAAACTCAGGTTCGATCATCTGGTGCTCACTGCACCAACATGTTCAACCCGAACACTCAACTCAAGTTCATCAATAATAACTCATACCACTAAAAAGTTATTATTGAACTACCGCACCAATCCCATATTACATTATGGACTCCTTCTTATCATGAGTGCTTTAATCTCCCTGTGTTTAAGATATCGAATGTCCATTAATTAAATGAGTTACTAACAACTCATTTAATTAACATCTAGCTCCAAGAGTAGTACCACTCAACTTCATTGTCATGTCGGAAGTAAGTCTACCTGCAGGGTTTACATGACAATCTTTATGAGCTGCTCAAGGGGGCATTATCATCCTAATAAATAGGACACAGTTTCCTTCTATAATCAACAACACACCATATAAATAATATTATTTCCCAACTTATCGGGCGTATTGATTTAATGAATAAATCTCACCCTTTGATAAATTAAGGAAATAAATACTAAGTACATGTGCTTGTTATTATATCGGGATTAAGAGTACGTACATCCATAATAACAGAGGTTCTGTTCTTTTATGTAGTCAGTATAAAAGGAACAACCTCAAATGGTTCTGCTCTATACACATGTAGTATACTAGTGTAATTTTATAGTCAAGATAAATTAGTACCAAATTACACTACAACCATTCCAATGGTTTGTCCTAATCCATCTTGGTTGTGAGCTTCTATTTATAATTTATAAGCAACTAATAACATGATCTTCTGTGTGACATCGCACACCATGTTATCTACAATATAAATTAAATGGGCAACTGCATTTAACTAAATGCAAACATTTGGCCAATGTGATTCTCATTTCAAAATAAATGTTTATACAAAAAACTAGGCTTTTAGTATACATTCTAACAATCTCCCACTTATACTAAAAGACTATG
This sequence comes from Zingiber officinale, assembly GCF_018446385.1. Lineage (NCBI taxonomy): Eukaryota > Viridiplantae > Streptophyta > Magnoliopsida > Zingiberales > Zingiberaceae > Zingiber > Zingiber officinale. The sequence goes on from NC_055994.1 coordinate 142,093,503, forward strand.
CTACCATATATGTTGCCATACATTTGATCCCCATCCCCTCAACATGCCCATCAAAAGCTCTCGCCGGAAGGGCCTTAGTGAAAGGATCTGTCAGGTTATCTTCTGATGTAATCTTGGCGACAACAACTTCTCACTACAAGAAAAATCTCATTCAAGAACACTCAAACGACAACAGTTTTATACCAAATCATTGTTTTTTTGCCTTTTAACAATGATTTTAACAAAAATCGTTGTCTTTTAGCAATTTTTTTGGCCTATGACAATGATTTTTAAAAACTGTTGTCTATTTATATTTTTTTGGGGCTACGACAACGATTTTTAGAGGCTACGACAATAGTTTTTTTTAAAACTGTTGTCTATGTGCGCTTTTTTTGAGATTACGACAACGGTTTTTAAAAATCGTTGTCTATTAAGTGTTGTTGAATGCCGTTGTTTTTTTTCTTTCGCCGCTTTTTCCCCTTCGCCATTTTTTACCGCGGCATTTTTTTTCCCTCTCCTCGAAATTTTTGCCGCCATATTCCATCCCTTTACCTTCTCGATCCAACCTACGATCTCTTCACACTGGTGAACCACCGAAAATAGGCCGTCTGACCTCCCTTCAACTAACCCACAGACTGTAGCGGCAAGCCCACCCGCCGCCCCTTCTCCTTTCCTCTCTAAGCCCTAAACCCGTCGCCCCTTCTTTGCCCCGCCTCCTCCCTTCTGCCGCCCGCTTCTACCACTCCGTTTCCACTACCACTCTACACCTCTGACTGCACACTCGTAGGTTCTCGCTCTTCCCCCGCCTCTTCGCCTCTTTCGCCTCCGCCCTTGCCATCGCAACCACCATCTCCATCGAAGACAATCTTCCTTACGCCAACCTCTCCTACTTTGGCTCCGATGGGGAGCTCCAGACCGTCACCATCTCTGATCTCACCAAGGGCAAGAAAGCCATCTTCTTCATCGTCCCGGGGCCTTTACGCCAACGTGCTCGCAGAAGCACCTCCCTGGATTTGTGGAAAAGGCTGGGGAGCTGCATGCTAAAGGCGTGGACACCATTGCCTGCATCTCGATCAACGACGCTTTCGTGATGCATGCCTGGAAGAAGGATCTCAATATTAGGGACGAGGTTTTGCTACTCTCCGACAGAAACAGGGAGTTCACCTTGGCACTCGGGGTTGAGTTGGATCTGTCAGACAAGCCCATGGCCCTAGGCGTCCGATCCCGGCGCTATGCGTTGCTGGCAGAAGATGGGGTTGTCAAAGTGCTCAACTTGGAGGATGGAGGTGCCTTTACCTTCACCGTCACCGAGGACTTGCTGAAAGTCCTCTAACAACCCTTCAACGTCATCCCTGTTTCAAGTCCGTGCTCTTTTTTTTCCTTGTCTGTTTGTAGTTATCTATTTTTATGATCTCCAAAACTATTGAATTTGTATAAACGAATCATGGTTATTCTTTTTGAAGAATGAAATATTTAGTATTTCCTAACTTTCTGGAGAACCAACTCAGGCGGTTTAATTGACTGATGATGATTGTTGTGTGTAGACCAATTGTTCGCCCAAATGCTTAAGAGAACAAAATGCAATATCTGTCATTCATAATCTAGGTGTCGGTTGAAATCTATCATGACCTCTCTACTGATTTTCAAATCAGCCACAATATCTCCAATCTGTCGAGTAAGGTAATGAACACGACATTGTTGATTCTTCTTGTATATGATACTAAATGAAAAGCATGCAAAGCTAGATTTCCACAAAGAAATAATTTATACAATTGTAATAACTCATTATTTATATGGTGGTATACTTTAAACAATTGTCGACCTAGTTTGAAATTTTAAAAAGGCACAACAAAATCTGTAAAATAGAAAATTTTTAATACTATCTACATTGTCTATCTGGAATCTTCAACAGACGATAAAAATGTAAGTGACTTCTATTTCCTATCTCTGTTTCAGGTAGACCCGACCCCGGGCCGGGTCTGGCCCGGACCCGGCCCGGACCCGGCCCGGACCCGGCCTGGGCCCGTAACCTGGTCAATGGGCCGGTTGCCCATTGACCCGGTTCGCCGGGTCGAACCGGAACCGGCCCGGTAAGTTGCCGGGCCGGTTCCGGTTCATTGGTTGTAAAATCGGCGAACCGCCGGTTAACCGGCGGGTTGAACCGACGGTTCAGCCGTAAATTTTTTTTTTTTTTTTTAAACGGCTTGAATCGTTGGTTAACCGGCGGTTCATAACCGTTGGAACTGCCGGTTAACTGGCGGTTCGTAGCCGTTGGGAGGGTTTTTTGGGTATTTTTTTTCAACGGTTAGGATCATTTGACCGTTTTTTTATCAATGGCTATGATTTAGTGTCCGTTACTGTAACGACCCGACCCTCTTGACCCATTTGGCGGCCCATTTGAAGACCCTCGGGTCGTCGACCGTCGGCCCTTATGTCGTCGACCGACGACCCTTGGCCGTGCCGTTACTCACTAGGACTTTCCACCCCTGAACTCTAGACCTCCAGGCTTAAGTATTAGAGTTTATGAATCCTGGTAACCAAGTGAGATGATCTCACTTGGTTACCAGGATTCATAAACTCTAATACTTAAGCCTGGAGGTCTAGAGTTCGAATCCTGGGGGAGGCAAAAATCCACTGGCCAGGGGTGGAAAGTCCTAGTGAGTAACGGCACGGCCAAGGGTCGTCGGTCGACGACATAAGGGTCAACGGTCGACAACCCGAGGGTCGCCAAATGGGCCGCCAAATGGGCCAAGAGGGTCGGGTCGTTACAATAAAAAGGCGAAATGGGATAGTTTAAGCATGTGATTTGGATTTTCTTCAGACCTGGTAGATAGTAATTCAGTTTTGAGTTAGGTTGCAATTAATTGGACATGTACAGTAGGTGTTAAGCATTTCAGATTCCTGCATCAAATATCTAGTTTCCTTGGAATTGCAGGTTTAGTTCTCTTTAGTTTTCCTTTTTGTTAACCTTGTATCTAAGTATAGGTTTTCAGTTTCAGATTTAGTTTCGTATGCTTTCTTAATTAGTTGGAACAACCCTTATATTTAGCATACCAGTTTAGATCTTTTTGTGTCATTAATGGGCACGAACAACCCTATGTTTAGTATTTTTAGTTTAGATCTTTTTGTGCCATTAATGGGCACGAACAGCCTTATGTTTAGCATTTTCTGTTTAGACCTTTTTGGTGCTATTTAGAGGGCACGAACAACCTTTAATCTAAGTACATAGTATTAGTTTTCTTTGCTATTTTAACAAACATGATCAGCCCTATTATTAGCATTGCAGTTTTAGTTACTTCGTTACTTTGACAAGCATGAACAACTACTCCATAAGTGTATGTAGTTTTTTTAGGAATGCAGATTTTTCTTCTTTGATTTATTTCTGCTGTAGCATGCCTAAAGATTTCAGTTTTGTATTCCTTGGTTTTAAATCTGTTGTAGCATGTTAGAATAGGCTAGTATTTTACTTGAACAAGTATAAGAAAGATAAAGAAAAGAAAGAAAAAGGCCAAGGCCTTAAGTAGATCCCAAAGTCAAGACTTTGGGGATTTTTGGCACACAAGGTGCCTATTAAAATGTCAAGACATTTAAAGAAGAAGTAATAAAAGATAATAAGTATTTTACTTTAACGAGGCTAGTAACCGACTTCCAAGGTTGTCGTTAAACAAATCCAGGTGACCAATTCCAAGGTCTTGGCCCTGGTAAGACCAAGGTCTTTACCCTCATAGGACTTGTGACTAGCTACCACAGTCCCTATTAGGGAGCGCGCATTGGTACTAAGCCTGGGCCCAAGAAAGAAGTTGATTATTATTTTTAAGTATTAAAGTATAAGTTTCTAACCAAGAAGAACTTTATTATTGTTTTGAAGTAATAAAGTATAAGATTTGGAACAAATGAAACAAGTTTCACATATGCTTAGAATCAGTAAGTTTAGTTCTTTTGAATTCTAGTATGCAGTATTAGTTTTGTTTGTTTCCTGATTTGATATTTAGCATGATTAGCTTTATCTTTTAGCATGCAGTTTTATCCATGTATAGCATGATTAGCTATTAGAATTATATGAGTAGATTCTTTAGCTTTTCTTTGCTATTAGTTTGACATGAGCAGATATTTTTGTGCTTTACTTTCTTAGAGAGCATATAGTTTCTAGATCTTTCTGTATACATGCATATTCATATTTTTGTGAGTTAGATAGCGCTTACTAAGCAAATTTTGCTTATAGACTGCACTTCCTCCTACTGCAGATAAAGGAAAAGCTTAAGTATGAAAGGAAGATGACAAGGTGGTGGTGATGAAGGTGTGTGATGGCTGGACTATGGGGAGATCAAGAGTTTGCTAAGGAATTGTCAAGACTTTTCTGTTTAGAGTTCTTTTAGTTTTTCTTTAAATGTTATTATGAGTTGAGATTGTAATTAAGTTTATTCTGCACTTGTAGTTGGGTCCTATTGATGGAGTGGTATAGTTGTTTGCTATTGCTAGAGTAGTTTCCTTCTTTTATTTGTGTTATTATACTGCGTGGTTGTGAAAATATATGTTCTAGCTGCCTGTGGCTGAGTATAGATTGTTTGTATTGTTGATTTGGTCACCGGTACAGGGGAGACTCTGCCGAAATTTTTCGATAGGGATTTCTCGTAGTTAAGTAGCGTACCGGTTAAGTAGAGTTAGTGGTTAAGTAGCGTCCACCTTTAGAGAATAGTAGTAATGTAGAAGGTGGGTCGTTACAGTTACTATCAAAACTCTATAAATAGAGAGCTCATTTCATCATTTTTCACACACATCTTCTCTACTCTTAATCTCATTTTCGTATTCTTAAATCTCTACACGCTTTCGTTTTCAATTTTCAATTACAATGGAAGGAGGCCGCGGAGGTGCATCATCTCGAGCTCGGAAGGGAAAGCAAATAATGAATCCGCCGGAGGAGGACCCCAACATTCAATCCACCGATGATGAGATCGAGCATCTTCCGAATCTGACACCCGAAACACAAGGAAGTACCGATACAATTACTTCTAAGGTTCGAGAACTTCCTCCTCTAAAGTCTTCTATTTTTACTAAACATTTTGAGAAGGTCACTCTTCCGTCGGGAGAAATGCATGCAAAATGTAAGCACTGCAATGCTTCCTACAAATTCCAAGCCGGCGACGGCTATGGGTCGTTGAAACGACATGTAGAAACGAAGCACCCGACGAAATATGGACTTGACCGTTCTCAAACACAATTATCAAGATTTTCTTCAACTAGCGGTAGTACCGATTCCGATTTATTTTTATATTCGGATAATAAATTAAGAGAATCATTAGCTAAATTTGTTTCCGTAGAACATTTTCTTTTAGTTTTGGATCTAAATGCACATTTGAAGATTTTTGTAAAGAATCTCTTAATCCATGTGCTAAACGTGTTCCTAGGACTACACTTACTCGTATAATTAAAAAATTAGTAAAACAAGGAAAAAAGAATTTAATTGATGAATTTAGTAAATTAGATAATAAAGTTTCTTTATGTTCCGATATTTGGAGTGATCATTGGCAAACACATTTGTATATGGGCGTGACTTGCCATTGGATCGATAACTCTTGGAACCTCCAAAAAAGATTATTAGCTTATAGAGTTTTTGATGAATCACATAATGCTCATAATATCATACAATTATTATGTTTAATTTTAGAAGAATATGGTTTAACTCATAAAATAATTTTAATATCATTAGATAATGCTAGTTCTAATACCGCTTGTATAGATGATCTAAAATTTGTTTGTCAACCTATTATTAGAGCTTTATTTTTTCATATTCGTTGTGTATGCCATGTTTTAAATTTATGTGTTCAAGATGGTTTAAAAATTTTAGAAAGTTATATTAAACCAATTAGAATTACAATTTCTTATTTATGGTCTCATCCATCTATAATGAAACAATGGGGTATGTTTTGTAAAATTAATGGAATGAGACCTAAAAAACTTCCACGTGATGTTGGAATTCAACATACCAATTATTACAAGATTCATTTCAATATAAAGAATTATTATGTTCATTTTTTGCACAAAACATTAATACTAATATATATTTATTTTCACAATAATGGAATATTTGTAGTAGTATTTGTGAAATTTTAAAAGTATTTAATGATGCAACCGAACAACTTTTCGGTGTTTATTATCCCACTGCTCAATTAGTTTTAGAAAATTTTTCTAATATAGTATTAGTTTTAAATGAACATATTAATAATGAATCTTTATCTCCTTGCATCTTAGCTATGAAAACTAAATGGGAAAAATATTTTTATTTAATTCCTGAAATTTATTTAATTGCATTTGCTTTAGATCCTAGATTTAAATTAGAAGTTTTACAAGAAATGTTAACTTTATATTATGATGCTTTAATTCCAATTAAAGATTCTTCTTCCCCTGATCCAGTTAATATTATATATAATGTTAGAATTTATTTATATGATATTTATAATCAATATTATGCAAAATATGGAACACAAATTAATATTTCTGAAATTCAGCAAACTACTACTAGTAATTTAAAACTTACAAAAGCACAACTCTTATTAAAAGAACGGACAAAACGTCCACGAGGATCCTGAATTATTTTACGACTTCTTTTGATTTTAATGAAGCAGATAGCGAAAACTTCGATATCTTAAAGTGGTGGTCACAGAAGGCTCAAAGCTTTCCCGTTCTCTCCGTGATCGCAAAAGAAATTTTAGCTTGTCCAGTGTCAACTGTTGTTGTGGAGCAGACGTTCAGTGCCGGCGGCAACATATTAGATGAACGACGATCAACTTTGTCTCCCGACTCATTGGAAGCCCAAGCATTACTGGACGATTGGACCAGAGCGGAGAAAAGAATCCAAGGAATGCAACTTTCAGATGACGAAGTTGAAGATTTTGATACTGAATGAACAAATACGACAGGAATAGGAAATGGAAGTGAATGAAAATGTAAAAGAACTATGTGGGCTTTGATTCCCCTAAAGGGATACGTAGGCAACTTAAATAAGTGCAAGCCCTTTTTTCAATAAATTTTAATTTCTAATTTTTAATGTTTAATGTTTAATTTTTAATTTTTATTTTTTTTTAACATATTAATCTTGAACCGTGGCGAACCGTGACGAACCGTGAACCGAACCGTGAACCGGCGGTTCTGAACCGTGAACCGTAACCGTCTTGGGCGGTTAAGATTAAGGGTCGACCTGCCTGGAACCGTCGAACCGGCGATTCCGAACCGTCGAACCGTCGGTTCCAAACCGTGGTTAGGTCTAGTTTCAGGTCTTGCTAGTTTTGTTGAGTACATTCCATATGCAAGAGTTCCTTTGCTTAAATACATTAGCAGGCAGCATAATATTTCTTTTGATGTCTCCGTTAATAATCATCTTGGTGTAATGAAGTCCAACGTTCTTAAATGGCTATCTGAAATAGATGACCGTTTCCGTGACATGGTTTTAGTGGTCAACATTTGTTGTAAGCATTTTTTTAAAGTGTTATTAGATTCCTTTTGATGTTATTCCATTCCTTTTCTCAGCTGAAGGAGTGGGCTAAAGCACAAGATATTAATGATCCAAAGTCTGGGAGTTTAAGTTCCTATGTCCTTTGTTTGTTGGTTATCTTCCATTTTCAGGTAAAGTTGTGAGTTTATGATTCCTTTCTGCTCATTTCTTGATGCAATATCAACTATCAAATTCTTTTCTAGAATCCTTCGTATTGTTTTACTTTTTCTTTAGCAAACCTGCGAACCACCAATTTTCCCACCACTGCGAGCAATAATTAATGAAGAAAGAATTTTTGATCGAGGTATATATCTTCTAGAGCCTTGAAACATTTTTATTTCTTATGTCTTTTTTGCATGCCTCCATGTCTATAATTATGATATAGGCCTTTCCTTAGTGTATGTGTATTTTCTACTGTTTGTTGCTGCAAGATGGAGTAACTTCTCTGGGAGTCCTTTTGAGGATGTGTGTTCCACAAATATACAGAGGTTCAGATCTAGCAGAATCATAAATCAAAGCTCTCTTGCTCAACTTTTGTTGTCCTTTTTCGACAAGGTGCAATCTTTTAGATTCATGGCTAGTTACCTAATTGTACAACATTTAGCGTTTTAGACTAAGCAAGTCTCGATTTTCTTATCTTGAATTTATATAAAGTAGGCTATGATAGAAAGAGGCTGTTGGGATATTGATCAAGATTTAATCTGTATGTGCAGTTTTCAGATATTAGAACTTTTGGTTCAGATTATAGCATCCCGACATATGAAGGACGACAAAAAATCCATCATTTTTGTAGATCGCTGCCCCTGATTGTAAGATTGTTGATGTTTCTGCTGAAATTTCTTGGAATGATTACTTGCACTCTATAGCTAGTTGATGATCTTTCAACTTTACAGATAGAGGATCCTTTCGAACGAATGGAAAATGCTGCTAGAATAGTCCGCTGGGTCGAACTACCTAAGATATCAAATGCATTTCAGAATGCACACAATAAGCTTTCGTCTGGTTCGGTGCTCTCTGATCATGACTCCTTGCTCTCTTTTGATTAGGCCTTTCCTTGCTTCTAAGTTTCGCGAGCAACAATCGTCAACACATTGCATCTGTTTTATTTGATTATGTGAAAGATAGCATTTTCTTTAATGCAAGAACGTGACTTGTTCATTCGACTACGTATATAATTTTGTTTACTTCTTTTAGTGGTCTAGGATTAAATTAGAGAAACTATCTATGTATATAATTTCTGTTTACTTCTTTGTTGTCTCACAACAAAGTGTTGTGCACAACTTGATATTTTTGCTTGTTGACAAATATCAATTGGCTGAACCTTTTAGCTTTAATTTTTTCTCTTTCCTTGTTCGCTTTATTATTATATGTCATAGTTATTACAGGTGATCAAAAGTAGATATGTGAGACTGCCTTGGTTTAGTTTCATAATGTTGTTTGACAAAGCATGTTTTCAGGATGAATAAATAGTACCTTGCCAATGTTGGTCTCTAGATCAATAGAAAGGTGAGTACGTGGAAGGTGGATCTATTTTTCTTGTTCTGCTTTGTGTTACTAAGGCTTGATTCATAGGTTGGAGGAAGGGACACAGTTCTTGTCGATGCATTGTCAAGGTGCATTCCTCTTGTTAGCGACCAACCAACTATAATATTTGGTGCTGACATAACACATCCTCATCCTGGGGAAGATTCTAGCCCTTCTATTGCAGTTGTAAGTAATTTTGCCAATCTTCATTTCTTGCTCTATGTATAGTTGCCTTGATGTATCCTTACTATCTTGATTATATTTGGTTTGTCAGGTTGTTGCGTCTTAAGACTGGCTCAAGGTGACAAAATATGCTGGATTGGTCTGTGCTTAGGCCCGTCAAGAATTAATTCAAGATATGTTTAAGGTCTGGCAAGATTCTCAGCAAGGAACTCTTACTGCTGGCATGATAAAGTATGAAATACAATCTAAAATCAGTTTTAAATAGAATGTTGGTTTTCTTTTCCAATTTGCCTGCCTAGGTAGAACATCTGCCATGCAATATCCAGGGATCTACTTATTTCCTTCAAAAAGGCTACTAGATAAAAGCCTCAACAGATTATATTCTACAGGTATGAATCTTTGGAAAACTTAAAAAATACTTGATTGTTTAGATTAATATAGCAAGTTGTACATTCGGGGATGGAGTGAGTGAGGGTCAATTCTACCAAGTTCTACTATATGAACTAGATGCAATCAGAAAAGTAAATTTTCCAAGAATTTATACTACAATTCTTGTTTCAGTGTTTTTGTACTCAACATTCCATTTGTGTTTCAAGCCGGTGCCTCTCTAGAACCAAACTATCAACCTCTAGTGACTTTTGTGGTGGTCCAAAAACGTCATCACACTATACTGTTTGCTAACAATCACGGTGACCACCAATTTGTTGATAAGAGTGGAAACATATTGCCTAGTTAGTTTAGTTGATAGCATAGATGCATCATTTTCAAGACAATTCTATTTTGTATATTTTTTTAAACCTTGTTTTCTCAATGGAGCTTTCCATCTTTGAAATTCCAGGGATTATTGTCGATTCTAAGATAGGTCATCCTACTGAATTTGACTTCTACTTGTGCAACCATGCAAGCATTCAAGTAACTCATCTCACAACTAATACCTTTTATATGATGTACTTATTCAGGTAACTGTTGTAAAAACATATGTGTGTTTATTATTTTTTCAGAACAAGTTTTTTCATACATATAATAGTGGATTTCTTTTAATATCAATAGGTTGTTGATCTCCTAGTGTCTTATCAAAGGGGTAGAAAGATTGGACTTTTTGATGGAGCTGGTATGGGGAAGACTAGATTTATCATGGAACTAATGATCAACAATATTGAAAAAAGTTGGCATGAAAGAATCAGCAAGCTGGAAAGAGGATTCCAATGAAATCCTACAAGTTGAAGATTGTGATGGGACTTGGGTTGACAATAATTAAGTGCAATCCTATATGATATGAACCACCATCACAAGTTTCTAGTCTTTTGGCTATTGTTATTAGTTACAAATGGAGTTTATTTGTTTATTTGTATTGGGATAAATTTTATTTGAATATGAGACATGTTTTTTCTTTTGTGATTGTAATTCTTGTATAAGTAACATTTTGAATGATATTGATGTGGGGAATATTCTTTCTTGATTATGATTCTTTATTATATATTTAAATTGAAATATGATATATATTGGTATTAAAAGATAATAATTTAAAAGACAACAGTTTAAAATCGTTATTGTTGTCTATCACACTCAAAGACAACGGTTAAAAATCGTTGTTGTAGCCCTAAAAACGGTTGTAACTAGCAGTAAAAATGCTCTAAATAACAACGGTTTTAAACCGTTGTCTTTTCATTCAAAGACAACGGTTTAAAACCGTTGTAAAACTGTTGTCTTTTCATTCAAAGACAACGGTTTAAAACCGTTGTTGTAGCCCCCCACTTTTAACAACACTGCCAATTACAACGGTTTTAAAGGGCCTACGACAACGGTTTTTAACCGTTGTCTTTTAATATTTGTGTTGTAGTGTCTCCTCGCTTTACGATGTCTCGTATCAGGTGGTACTTGTGCTCAATGTGTTTACTTGCCTTATGGGCTCGTGGTTCCTTCGAGTTTGCTACTGCACCACTATTATCACAATAAATTGTGATAATTTTGGGCAAACCAGGAATCACATCTAAGTCCATCAAGAAGTTTCTGAGCCATACAGCTTCTTTGGCTGCCTTAGAGGTTGTCACATACTCAGCTTCCATGGTGGAGTCCGAAACACATTTCTGCTTAACACTCCTCCATGTTATGGATCCATCTCCCAAAGTAAACACATACCCTGAGGTCGACTTACTATTGTCCTTATCTGATTGGAAGTTCGAACCCGTGTAACCCACAGGGAGCAAATCATCTTCCTGGTAAACTAGTATATAATCTCTAGTCCTTTTCAGGTACTTCAATATATACTTTACGGCAACCCAATATCCTTGTCCTGAGTTACTTTGATATATGCTAACCATGCCCACAGTAAAATAGATATCCGGTCTCGTACATAGCATAGCATACATTAGGCTTCTTGCAGCCGAAGCATAAGGAACTGTCTTCATGTCCTCTATTTCCTTTGATGTTTTAGGAGACATCTCTTTAGATAAAGGTACTCCATGCCGAAAAGGTAGAAAACCTTTCTTGGAGTTTTGCATGCTAAAACGAGCTAGAATAGTATCGATGTATAAAGTTTGGAATAAACACAACATTCTTTTCTTGCGATCCCTTATTACTTTGATTCTAAGAATATGTCCACATTCTCCCAAATCAAACTGCTTGGACAACCATACCCTTACGTTTGACAATACTTTGACATTGTTGTCAATGAGTAAAATATCATCTACGTATAGTACAAGAAATACCACCACGTTTCCGTCACTCTTCTTGTATACACAAGACTCATCCGGACACTGAATAAATCCATAAGACTGGATCACTTCATTAAACCGGATGTTCCAAGATCTCGAAGCTTGCTTCAGTCCATAGATAGACTGATTGAGCTTACATACAAGATGCTCTTTGCCCTTCGCAATGAATCCCTCCTGTTGCTTCATATGGATATTTTTTTCAAGACTTCCGTTAAGGAAAGCTATCTTGACATCCATTTGCTAAATCTCATAATCCATATAAGCGGTAATAGATAAAAGAATCTGGATAAACTTAATCATGACTACCAGTGAAAAGGTTTCCTCATAATCGATTCTCTCTTTTTGAGTATATCCTTTTACAGCAAGCCTTGCTTTGAAGGTTTTCACCTTCCCGTCTGCCCCTCTTTTTCTTTTGTAGATCCATTTGCATCTAATGACTTTTACACCATTTGGTGGTTCTACAAGCTCCCAGACCTGATTAGAGTACATAGATTCTATTTCAGAGTTTATTGCAATTTGCCAAGATGCTGCATCTTTATCTTGGACTGCTTCATCATATGTCTAGGGATCAGGTTCATGTACACCAGGGATCAAGTCTAAAGATTTTCCCAAAAACATGAATCTATCAAGTTGCCTAACAACCCTCCCTCTACGACGATGCACTACTTGTAATTGTGCATCATTTGTGACACGTGTTGCAGTTTCTTGTGGTATCTCATCTTGTACCGTTGGTACTAAAGTAGACGTGTCTTCTCATATTTCCTCAAGAATAATTTTACTCATGGGCTTGTGGTTCATTACATAGTCCTCTTCTAAAGATCAGACATTGATGTTAACAATGACCTTATGATCTTTAGGACTATAAAATAAACCACCTTTCGTTCCTTTATGATAACCCACCAACAAGCGAACTTCTATACGTGATTCCAACTTATCAGCGTCTCCCTTCAGCACATGTGCTCGACTACTCCAAATCCAAATATGTTTCAGAATAGGCTTACGCCCATTCCACAATTTTGTAAGAGTAGAGGTTATTGACTTAGAAGGTACCAAGTTCAGAATATATACTACCATTTCCAGAGCATATCCCCAAAATGAATTTAGGAATTCTGAATAACTCATCATTGATCTAACCATTTCCATAAGAGTTATATTCCTTCATTTTACCACACCATTCTGTTGGGGTGTACCAGGTGCAGACAGTTGGGATTGAATCCCGGCTTCTGATAAGTAACTCCTAAACTCTCCTAAGAGGTACTCGCCACTATGATCAGATCGTAGTGTCTTGATACCTTTACCATTACGTTTCTCCACACCAGCCTTGTATTCTTTGAACTTATCAAAGCACTCAGACTTGCGGCGCATCAAGTAAATGTACCCGTTTCTCGAATAGTCGTCTATAAAAGAGATAAAATATTCAAAACCACCTTTTGCCTGGATAGTCATATATCTACACAAATCAAAATGAACCAATTCCAACACATCTTTGGCTCTATACCCCTTGGCCTTAAAAGGTCTCTTGGTCATTTTTCCTTCCAAGCAAGGTTCGCAGGTTGGAAAATTTTCCACCACTAATGAACCCAAAGGTCCATCGGCTATTAGCCTTTGAATCCTATTCAAGTTAATATGACCAAGCCTTAGATGCTAAAGATATATTTGGTTTATTTCTGAAGGTTGCTTTCTCTTATTAGAATTAGAAGATGTGTTATTAATTTCCATTTATTGTATCGTGGGAGTTACTGGATTTAGAGTATACAAATTGCCTACCAACGTACCAGAACATATAACTACCCTATTTTTCTTGACAACTACTTTGTCATCAAAAGAAACAGAATATCCATCCATAAATAGATTAGAAACTGAAATCAAGTTCTTTCTAAAACATGGTACATAAAGATAATTTCTCAAAATCAATGTTTTATTTCTATCAAAAGATAAATAAACATCTCCCACTGCAACAACCGCCACTTTTGTAGCATTGCTCATGTAGACGGTAATCTCCCCTTCATGTAGTCGTCGAGTTTTCTAGAACCCTTGCAATGAATTGCAGACATGATCAGTGGCTCCCGTATCTACACACTAGGTACCAGTAGATAACACCACTAAATATGTTTCAACCACTAGAGAATAAGATATATCTTTATTGTTCTCCTTTCTACGAGGACAGACCACTTTCTAATGTCTAGACTGCTTGCATGTGAAGCACTTGCCCTTTGGCTTCTTCGCACCTGCATGCGGCCCAATCCCTAGAGATCGATTCACTTTCTTTGCTGAACCAACATATTTCTTTTTCTTCTTTCTACCTTTCAACTTAGAAGCAGAAACATTTTCAACAATATGAATTTGAGAACTTTGACGAAATAGCTCTTCTACTGCTTGAAGTTTCGTCAGAAGTTTCGCCAACGAATAAACCCTTTTGTTCATGTTGTAGTTCAGGCGGAACTACTCAAAACTTTTAGGTAGCGTTTGGAGAATGATATCAACCTCGGTTTCCCCATCGATTTCTACTCCAAGGACTTCTATCTCATTCAAAAGAGCCATCATTTTGAGGATATGATCCCTTACGGGTGTCCCCTCAGTCATGGTGGTCGTCATCAAGTTTCTCATAGCCTCCTGCCTTGCAGCCTGATTCTAGTGCCCGAAGAGTTCCTTGAGATTGTGCATCATGTCATAAGCGGTAGGCATGACCTGATGTTGATGTTGCAGCACATTTGACATAGAAGGTAAAATTTAACACCGCGCCATCTCATCTGCCCCTGACCCATTTCTTATGATACTCAATCTCCTCTTCACTAGAATCGCTATTAGGCAGGATTGGACAGATCTCAAAAGTACAAACTTGTAACCTTCAACAGTTAAGACAATGTCCAAGTTTCATTTCCAATCAATGTAATTGGGACTAGTAAGTTTATTTTCTTTCAATATAACAGCAAGAGGATTGAAAGCCATTTGAAATCCTAAGAATCACAAAATATTTGGTCAAAACTTTAGAATTTAAAATAATATTGATTCCTCAAACAATATCATTTAAATTCACCAACACCTCAAAACACCGTGAATTTTGTATGGCACGATAGTGTGGACGTATACAAATTCAAACATTTGTAAGAGGGGGGTTTTACCCATTAATTTTATTATCTTGTCAACCTATCTTTATGACAAATAAAATTAATAGTTGATTTTTATTCGGTCACACAAATAATAGCAGCGACTCCGATGGGGAGGATACTATTAAATGCGCCTAAGTGTATACCATTACTTATTACTTAGTCAATTAAATAGGATTGTGCCCCTTCAGATGGAGAAGATCACACAAACCTAAATAATTTTCTATAATCATCCATAAAGGGAGTTTGATCTAGTGATCCGCAAACAAACTCATCCGATGTGGAGGAAGGCACTCAAAGCCAACGCGCAAGTTTGAATGCATCACTTACAAACCAGTAATGGAGATCATGAAATTTGAATAATTCCTCTCCCGCTTAGTTATTTAAAACAATGAATTTTAACATGCACACACACAGAGAACACATATAAACAAAATAAAAGGCAATAAATATGAAAAATAATTTTCCAACTATTATACCCTCATCCATAACTATCATCCGTGTGCCACCAACCCTAGCCATCACCAATGGGTCATGTCATCGCGTCTATCTTGCTTCCTTTTCCGCTGCACCTCTGGTCCTCAAATAGCACCATGCCTCGCAAGGATACAATCCGCTATAAAAATAAATTTTACGTTTATCGATCCTATATTTCACAAGGGAATGTACATGTAATCTAGATCGAGCAGAATGTAAAATCCTAAAACTAATACAGCTCCTACTATATTTAATAATTACAATCATGCACACACATAAAATGCCCTTGATGTGCCCGAGGGTCCAAATCACACACAAACACAATAGGGTCATAATAGTTGGAACTAGAATGCCTGCAACCACAGAGTTAATCTATTTACACATCCTACTATTATCCTACCTAAATTTATGTATGAAAAGTCCATAATTTAACTGAAAACTAAACACAGAGGCAGAAAACTAGCTCTGATACCAATTGTTGGCACTACTCGGAATTCCGTTATGTTTCCCCTGTACAAAAATTTGTACAAGCACAGAACTTTTTCCTAGCAATCCATGTACTTTTCAGAAGTTAAACTTGGATTGCAAACAAAACTTAACATTATTAATCCAAGTTTAATCCATGTGTTCATCAGAAGTTAAACCATATTACAGAAGTTGATTAAATATCTATTTCAATGATTAACTTCCAGGTCGTTGGCGAGGCACTCGGCCTTCTTGGGTATGAGATCATCCACCATTTCCTAGTCAAAGCCTTTCAAAGAAATTGAATATTTAAAGTTCTTACAGTAAATCCTAGGTTAAACTACAGAGACCTCAATCAAAGCACAAGATCGCTAGCCTCTTGTGTTGGTACTTCAGGATCCATACAAAGGAAAAATAAACTAGTACACGACGGAAACAATTAACTAGTTATACCTTTCTTTGTAGCTTAAAGACCTCTTGATCTTCTGCTGTATTCCTCTCCTCCTCTTGGACGTCGTGTGGGCGATGATCTACCAAGACGCAAAAACCACCCAAGTCCTTCTTTCTTCCAAGACTTTCGGCCACCAAGGGATCAAAACTAGGAACACCACCTCTTGTTCTTCTTTCTTCCTTGCAACCCGCCAGCCACAAGATGGTTGAAGCCTCTTGATGGCGCTGACCTTAGGTGAGAAAGCAAGAGGAGAATAAGAATATAAGGGGGCCGACCATAAGGAGAATAGAAGAGGAATAGAAATTGTGTAGATGATTATTATTTCTAAGGCACCATCTATCCTCTTTTATAATCCTTGGTAATGGATATAAAGGAAAGATTTTAACAACAATTAAAATCTCTCTTTTAAATTTCCTATTGTGTATGACTACAAAAGGAAAGTTTTAAAATTAAAAATCCCTCTTTTAAACATTATAGATGGCTACAAAAAGGAAAGATTTTTAAAATTAAAACCTCTCTTTTAAATCATGGTTACAAAAATGAAAGTTTTAACAAAAATAAAATCTCTCTTTTAAACCATTGTAGATAACTATAAAAGGAAAGATTTTTTAAATTTAAAACTTTCTTTTAAAACCATGTGGATGACTTCAAAAAAGGAAAGTTTTTAAAATTTAAAATCTCTCTTTTAAAACATTGTAGATGGCTAAAAAAGAAAGATTTAAAAAAAATTAAAAACTCACTTTTAAACTCATCTTGGTCGATCCCTTACTTGGGCACCAAGCAAGGATGTGGCTGGCCATAAGGATGACTTAGGTGGATGTGAGGCTTTATATATAGAGGCTACAACAGGGACCTAGAGGAGGAATTGGTTTTGGCCTCCTTATGAGCTTGAGCTTACTGTGTTCGACCTGAACACTCAACTCAAGTTCATCAATAATATAACTCATGTTAGAGTGTATACTAAAAGCTTAGCTTTTGGTATAAACATTTATCTAGAAATAAGAATCACATTGGTCAAATGTCTATATTTATGATAAATGTAGTTGCTCAATTAATTTATATTGTAGATAACATGGTGTGTGGTGTCACATACAGAAGATCATGTTATCGGTTCCTTATAAATTATAAACAGTAGCTCACGACCAAGATGGAAAGGAACAAACCATTGGAAGGTCGTAGTGTAATTAGGTATTAGTTTATCTTAACTATATAATTACACTAGTACACTTAGAGTGTATTGAGTAGGACCATTTGAGGTCGTTCCTTTTATACTGACTTAATAAAGGAACAAAGACCTCAGTTATTATGGAAGCGTGTGCTCTTAATCCTAATATAATAACAAGCACATATATTTGATATTTATTTCTTTAATTTATCAATGAGTGAGATTTAGTTCGATAAATCAATAAGCCCGATAAGTTAGGAAATGATATCACTTATAGTGTGTGTTGTTGATTATAGAAGGAAACTGTGTCCTAGTGATCTAGGTTGAGAATGTCCCCAAGAGGAGCTCATAAGGATTGTCATGTTAAACCCTGCAGGTGGACTTAGTCTGACATGACGATGAAGTTGAGTGGTACTACTCTTGGAGCTAGATATTAATTAAGCGAGTTGTCAGTAACTTACTTAATTAGTGGACATTTGTTATCTTAAACATAGGGAGACTAACACACTCATAATAAGAAGGAGCCCAAAAATGTAATTTGGGATTGGTGCGGTAGTTCAATAATAGTTCTTTAGTGGAATGAATTATTATTGATGACATTAAGTTGTGTGTTCGGGGCGAACACGGGATGCTTAATTTCATCGAGAGACCAAAATCAATTTCTCCTCTCGGTCCCTATCGTAGCCTCTAGTTTATAGAGTACTATACCCACCTATACCCACCTTCTTACCCATCCTATAGGGGCCGGCCAAGCTAGCTTGGAGACCAAGCTAGGGCCGGCCATGGGTATGTTCATGGGTGAATTCATGTGGCCGGCCCTATTAAAATAAAAAGGAATTTTAATTTTAAAATTTTTCTTATGTGGATAATATAATTTAAAAGAGAGTTTAAAAATTTAAATCCTTCCTTTTATAAGATTCTACAAAAGATTAAGAGAAGAGTTAAAATCTCTTTCCTTATTTGTAGATTAAAAGGTTGATTTTAATTTTGGTAAAAACTTTCCTTTTAATTATATTCATGATTTAAAAGAAAGTTTAAAAATTAAAAATTCTCTTTTATTAGTTTCTACAAAAGATTAAGAAAAGATTTAATATCTTTCCTTATTTGTAGATTGAAAGGAGATTTTAATTTTTAGAGATAACTTTCCTTTTTGGAAATTATCCACATGTTTAAAAGAAAGATTTTAATTTATAAAATTTCTTTTTATTAACCAATCATGAAGGGGTTAAAATTATTGGAGAAATTTTTATAAATTTCTAGAAACAAATTAGGAAGTTTTAATTTTTGTTTTAATTAAAACTCTCCTTGTTTTGGGGAGAAGAGTGGCCGACCATTATAATTTGAAAAGAGAAAATTATTTTAATTAAATAAATTTTCCTTTTTAATGGCAAAAGAATTAAGGAAGTTTTTATTAAATTTTCCTTATTTGTCAAGACCAAGGATTATAAAAGAGGGGGTAGAGGAGGCTTCAAGGCGAACAACTCTATTCTATTTTTCCTCTCTTTTCTCCTTGGGTGTGGCCGGCCCTTTCTTTCCTCTCCTCTCCTTTGTGTGGCCGAAACCTTCTCATGGTGGAGATAGCTTTGGTGGCCGGATCTAAGAAGGAGAAGAAGGAGAGAAAAGAAGCCTCTTTTCTAGCATCCCTTGGAGCATGGTGGTAGTGGCCGAACCTCTTCATCCTAGGAGAAGTTTTGATGGCCGAAACTTGCAAGGAAGAAGAAGGTGCTTGGTGGTTCTCATCTCGGAAGATCGTTACCCACACAACGTCCGAGGTTAGAAGAGGAATACGGTAGAAGATCAAGAGGTTTTTCTAAAAGGTATAACTAGTAATTTTTCTTTCCGCATCATACTAGTTATTTTTGGAAATAATACCAATACAAGAGGCATACGATTCTAGAGTTTCGAATTTGTTTTCGATATAGTGTTCTTTTGGTTTTCTTTTCCTTGTGATTTGATTGTTCTTTTCGGTTAACCTAAAGTTATTTTAGGAAATTAAATATTAGCTTTCCATAAAAGGTTTTGTCTAGTCGGTGGTGGTTGCTCCCATATCCAAGAAGGCCATGTGCCTCGCTACGTCAGTACTGGGAACCAATTATGGAAATTAATATTTAATGGAATTAATAACTTAAGGTGATTTGGGTCGAACGTGTTAAGTTTCGCAGGAGACCCAAGTCAAAACCTAAAAGAACGAATAGATTAAGTTTTGGATCAAACGTGTTAAGTTCCGCAAGCGATCCAAAATTTAATTTAAAAGAACACATGGTAGCTAGGAAAAGGTTCAGACCTTTGTACAAAATTTTTGTACAGTGGAACCTCTAGGTTTTCCGAGTAGCAACCAACAACTCATACCACTAAAAAGTTATTATTGAACTATCGCACCAATCCCATATTACATTATGGACTCCTTCTTTGTAAAATACCGAAAAAATGGCGAATATTAATAAGAGAATTTTTCGAAACTTTTGGAGATTTTTCGGGAATTTTTCGGAGATCGTATGGACGAGTTTACGGGGATAAAAGTAGGGCCCGGGAAGGCCTGTTTGGGCTACCCTATTTTAAAGAGGAAATGTTTATTTTCTTAAAATCATTTCCTTTTTCTTTTATATATCTTTTCTTTTTTATTTTCTTCTCCTCTCCCACGCCGCTTCCCTCTCCTGATTTCCCCCGACCCCGTGCCCTAACCGGCGCTGTTCTTATCTCCTTCCTCTCGTTGCCGATCACTTCTTCGGCTACTCCACCCAACGGCGCTGCCCTCTTCGATCTTCACTGTGCTGCCACCAAGCTCCTCCTCAGCCCTAGCACCGGTTGCCAACACTGTGCCTTGCCGATGGCGTCGCCGTTCGCCGGGGAGATCCCAGCCGCCGATCCTCTTCTGTGCCTAATTCCTCTCGCGTCGCCACCGATCACCACAGTCGACGCCGGTCGCTCTGCCATCGTCCGATCGCTCACTGCCGCACCTCTGCACGGGGCTTGCCTTGTTTATGCCACCGCCGAGTCTGCTTCGCCGACTCTAGCCTCTGCCCCGACTCCAACGACGCCGTCTCTGTGCCTTAGTTCATTACCGCCAGCCCTCTCCTAGCCTCCAGCCACTATGCTCTAGTTTTGCTCTTTACTGTGGTTCTATTTTGTTGTTCCAGTAGCCACAGCAGTTGTGGATTGAGGTAAGGGAAGCTAGGTTGATGTTAAATTGTAGAGGTGTATTGATATTTTGGTTGAGCCTCAATTTTTCTTGTGATCTGGGCAGTGTGGAGGGTTTCCAGCAACAGTTACTTTGTCCAGCAATAACTTTCCTTGGCTGTGAATTTACAGGAGCGGCTAAGAAGTAAGGTAATGGTTTGGTGTATGGTTTGAGTTGGCACGCTCTTGATACATGTTGTTTTAGGTATGAATTGATACATATATAATTGGATTTGGATTTAGATTAGTTTCTCGGGGATATGATTTAGCTAATTAATTTATATGTAATTAGCTAAATCGGTATACCATGTATTACAGGACTTTGACGTGAGTCGAGCATCTTGACATCGGATTGGACCGGATACGATCCTCTTATTGGAGGCGGGTACCTCTTGACTTATCTTTTATGATAATGTCTTTGGATATGCATAGTATTTTATAACTACAAGCAATGAACATGTTTGTCTTTGGTATGTCACTGTTTGATATCCATAGCATGTTAGATTTGTCGCCTGTGAAGTATCCGTACTTATATCTCGTGATTTGTTACCATGAGTATCTTGTTGCCATGAGTACTTAATTACCAGGAGTATCTTAGTTTCTAGTATAAGTGACATACCATGTTTTACTGAGGTTAGGACTAGGTACTGGACTTTTGGTTTCAGTCATGTGTATCGAGACTGTCTGATACTTGGGTTTTATGCCATGACTGGCTTGTGTACCTCTATTTGTATATCATATATGATTCGTGTACCTAGACCTTGATTCTTGATATGTGCATGTTGTTGGTACACATGTTATGGAAGGAGATATGTTAGGATCTAGGTTGCTATACCATAGAGGACCTGTATGCCCTAGATCTGTGGATTGACCTACTGATACTGTGGTACCCATATTATGTATATATGGATTTTTCTATGCTGATCAGGTTATTCCATACTTATTATGTTCAGGACATAGGTTTTTGATATTCTATCTGACCTGTGTACTATAGATTTTGGTATGTGACCATCGTTTTTACAGTACCCCTTTTGTATATATGGATATGGTTGTGTTGATCAGTTTTTGTTATGCATAGTGACATGCATCATGATTGCATGCTGTGTGATTGTCGGCTCCACTATGGTTGAGCACATCGCCAGTTACATGTACTGCACACACCACCACTCATGGATTTGTGGTATATCAGGCAGGTGTGTGGCGGTTCTGCTGTTTGGCTACGTTGGTCATATGACTCAGCGTGGTAGCCGGCAGTCAGTTCCGCTCTGTTTGGCTCCGCTGGCATTTAGTGTAGCAGCGTAGTAGCCGGCAGATGGTGGACTCTGTTTGGCTCCGTTGGTCAGGTGACTCAGCGTGGTAGCCGGCAGAGATGTCCTCCCCGTCATCGTGTACCGGGAGATGAGAGCATTGAGCTCCCCCATTTATGATTTGGGGTCACAGGACAGGAGTACTCCGATAGCATCCCGTCCACTCGGTCACTCATCAGGAGTAGTGACGACAGAGTGCACGGTTGTCACAGCCCTACCCACTCATTTGTGTGTGAGATGACTGACTGGCGTCAGGGGTGACCAGGACGTATCATTAGCATCATATGCATTGATGTATTTATATTTTTATGATTGTGTTTGCTGCATTTGGTTGCTGCATTTTGGTTGGATACATACTTTTGACCTGCATACAGGATTATTGACACTTTCGGTTTGACGACCTTTTTGTCTGGATAGGAGTTCCTGGTGAGTACAGCTTCCTCAGTTACCTTTCAGTTTTGCGTATTCCCTATATATGATTAGGAAGCTGTATTCCATGTTTGTTGCTGTTAGATATATCTTACTACTCATGTCCATTGGTATTCGTTGAGTTGTTGAACTCACCCCCGTTGATACTATCTTTTTCAGGTACCAGGTTGGTTTTGGTGTCGCTTGGAGTATCCTGTCTGCTGGTCCCCACATCACATCAGAGGATTTATCGGTTTCACGTATGTTTTGTTTGTTTTATGTATCAGTTTATTTAGCTCTGTACTCTGGTTTTATTTTTGGAGGGTTGATGTTGTTATGTGGTGTTTTGTATTTGTTATTGGTTGTGTAAGCCTAGCCGGCTAGCAGTTTTGTGTTTTGGTTTTGGTACAGTCGAGTAGGCTGAATTTGATATTAACTGCGTGGTGTTTGTTTTCTTTTATTGTTATTATTCCAGCCGCATGTGGCTGAGGTATATAGTGTTTGTAGAAAAGTTTCAGATTGTCCGCCGTACAGGGGAGATGCTGCCGAAATTTCTTCGAACAGAGACTCCTCTGGGGCGTGACAATTTAGTGGTATCAGAGCAGGTATACGATACTTGCTATGTGTTCTGGATTTTCGAGATTTATTTGATACCAATTTATTTGGTATCAGAGATCGGCTTACGAGTCTTATTTTCTCTGTGTTTCGGATTTTGTGTTTTGGTCTTCTTGATGTGACTTTTTGGGTTTTGGGACCTGGCAGCAGCAGGACATCTCCAAGCTATAGGAGGTATGTTGGTATACTGTTATCCTACATTTTTGTTAGTATATGCACTGTTGACTATTACTGTTTATGACCTGTATTAGCACTCTTTACTGGTACCTGTCTGGTTGATATAACATATATTTTATGTATTAGGTAAAACCCTGATGATGGTCGACCTTGATAGAGATTAAGGAATATAGTCTCTGCTGATTTTTCATATCATACCATTAGTAGTATTAGCTTCTGTTACTACTAATTGGTTAGGAGATGGAGGCACATACCAGCCTCTTTATTAGTTATGTAGTGGATAGTATTTACCTATTTATGTTGACCTAGCCAGTAGTATATCATGTTATCTTAGTTAATTTCATCAGTAAATATTGATTTACTCTTGTTAGATCAGTCAGTAGGAGTCTGATTTACACTTATTGATTTGGGTAGTCGTATATTGATATACCTTAGTTGCTTGTGGGGAATTAAGGTATTCTTGATTAGTTAGAAGATGATTGATTTAGTTTTGTTGGTTTGATCAGTAGAGGACAATTATATTCTATTTTTAAAGGTTCGAATCTTTTGATTTTTCGTGCTTAGTTGGATATTATGAGCACATTGGAGTACATGACTGTTACTGACGTGGGAAAAGACTGAATTAGCCGTATATCGTTGTTGGTTTGGTCAGTCTTTAGAGGATTGATTTATCCTATTCCGTGGGTACTTTAAATTTAGACTGTAAGTACCTTGTAGGATAACTTAGAAGGTGGCGTAGGGTTTGTGTGATAGATTGGATTTAAAATATGTTGATTATGCATATTTATGTGGTGTGTAGATATGATTGTTATGAGTTGAAGGAATTCTATGATGGATAGTTCATTTGCAGATAGTGTGGGTATTCCCATCTTGATGTGGTTATTGTAGGTTCCTTGTGGATTATAGCTATTTAGTTAGCTGTACGTGCCTGATTGACATGTTGGATGTATCTTATCTATTTAAATCTGTGTCGTGGTATGTGTACATGGGTGTGAGTGTCATGTTGGAAGTATTTTGTCTATTACATCGGTGTTGTGATATGTACATATGTGTTTGGTGTGGTATCTGAGGTATCTTGTTGATTATGTGTGATTTGTGAGTGCACCTGGGTTTAGTATGCCTTATTGGAAGTATATGTTGATTATACTCTTGGCATATGTGTAAATTTGTCATGTGAGTGTTGTTTGAGGGTATTGTTGATTTTACCTACGATGATATGTGCACACGGGTTCGGTATACATTGTTGGAGGTATCACAGTGATTTATACCTATGATGTGAGTATTTTTTGGTGTGTACTAATTGGAGGATTATGACGATCATACATATGTTGTGTGTGCACGTGTATCAGGTGTATGGTATTAAATGTCTACATTATGATGTTGGTTGTTTTACCCTGTCAACTAATTCTTTCATTAGTGGGTGACCGACCCACTAGGAGGATGATAGAGTTGACTATGGATTTGATTTGCTTACTGGGTGATTATACCCTAGGCTACCCACAGTGATATGTGGTAGAGAGATCTTGTGCAGTCTCTAGCTAGATAGTTAGGTGCCTTGGACACTTATGAATTGTTTATGATGGAGCGTTGCTCCTACAGGTTATGGATCGTTTGTGGTGGAGTGTAACTCCCACCTATTATTGTTTGTTTGTGGTGGAGCGTTGCTCCCACATATTACGGATTGTTTGTGGTAGAGCGTTGCTCCCACATATGTGGTATTTCGTGTGATAGAGCATTGCTCTCACACTGGAGGTTCTGTTCTTTGGTGATTATATATCGTTGGTGATTAGATCTGTTTATTGTTGAGGATCTTATGGTTAGGAATGTCTGTGATACGGACATTATGTGTCTTGGTTTTACCATTAGTTCTTGCGGTGCCCTAGATGTTATCATGGACTCGATGATTTGGGTATCCCTAGAATGTTTGGATCGGTTTCCATTTTCTTTGTTGACGATGTTGTGATTTATTACGGATCTGAGGTGAGTCACGTACACTACCTTTGCTTAGATCTAGAGATGTTTCGACGAGAACATCTATATGTGATGATCAGTAGTGCTTATTTGGATTGTCTTATGTGATGATGATTAGGACACACGGTCACCAGCAGGAGTGGATAGAGGTTGTTACCGTTGGGAGTAGACGGAGTCGATATAAGAGGCTCATAACTTCCTTTGTTTGGCTTGATATTTCCGGAGATATGTTGAGGTTTCTCACGGATTGCTATACTACTTACCGCTGATCGTGAAAGGCGTAAGTTCACTGGTGAGGTTTGCAAGACCGACCTTTAGGAGTGAGCGGAGTTTAGTGTCGGCTCCGATTTTTTTGGTTTTACCTTCTGAGAGGACAATTGGTGCTCTATACCGACACATCTCTTCAGGGTTTGAGCGCTGTTTGATGCAAGATGATAGAGTAGTCTCCTATGCTTCGTCGGTTGAAGAAGCATGAGAAGAACTACCATGTACATGATCTGGAGCTAGTCGCCATTATTTTTCCATGAAGATTTGGCGACATTATTTATATAACGTTACATTTGAGATTCTCACCGACCATAAGAGTCTCAAATATCATTTTTTTAGAAGGAACCTAATCTCCGACGGAGGAGATGGATGGAGTTCTGAAGGATTTTGATTATACCATTAGCTATCACCTAGGAAAAGCTAATGTGGTTGTCGGTGCGGAAGTATAGAGTGACTTTGGCTTGCCACCGTGTGGTGTTCTGGTTACCATGGTTGCTCGATCGTCGATCAATCTGAGGATCTGAGAGCCCTAAGTTTGTATTGCGGGTTATTTGCGGCGGATAGCTTCCGGGTAGCGAGGCCGAGTTCACGAGACGAGGAGGGTATTATATACTTCCGAGGTAGATTATGCGTACCTCAGTCTCATCCGGTCTTATAAGAGTTACTTCCGGAGGCTCATCGCTCATGATTTGCTGTCCACCCATGCGGTACCCGTGTGTACCAAGATTTGAGGTGTTTCTATTGGTGGAACGACATGAAGGAAGACATCGCGGATATTGTAGCTAGATGTCTCGTCTGTCAACAAGTGAAGGCCGAGCATTAGAGATCTGTCGGCTTATTTCAGTGATTCCTATTCCTGAGTGGAAGTCGGAACATATTACTATGGACTTTGTGGTGAGTTTGCCGAGGACATGATGAGACCATGATGCGATTTGGGTAATCTTTGATCAATTACCCAAATCCGCGCAAGTTGTAGCTAATCGGAGGACAGATTTACTGGATCGATTGGTAGATCTGTTTTGCCGGGAGATCATCCGATCACGTGGTGTTCCGTTGATTATTATTTCGGATAGAGACCCCGATTCACGTCTCGGTTTTGACAGAGTCTGCAGCAGACCTTGGGCACGCAGCTCTATTTCAGTACAGTTTTTCCATCCTCGGAAAGATGGATAGTCGCAGCGGACCATTTAGACTCTAGAGGATTTGCTGAGATCGTGTGTATTGGATTTTGGAAACAGTTGGGAGGACTATTTGTCATTGGTAGAGTTTGCCAGAAGAGTTATGCTGACCGGAGTCGGAGACTTTTAGAGTTCTCCATTTGCGACCATGCATTTCTGTGAGTTTCACCCACGAAAGGGGTGAAGGGATTGGCCTCCGAGGTAAGCTAGCCTGCGATACAATGAACCTTTCCAGATCTTGGAAAGAGTTGGAGCGGTAGCTTATCGTTTAGCGCTACCACCAGCTTTGGCGGGCGTTCACGACGTATTCTATGTGTCTATGTTGATGAGGTATATATCCGACTCGACACATGTGCTGACAGATATCTTAGTTCCTTTTCAGCCTGGCATTACCTACGAGGAGGTTCCGGTACAGATTTTCGACCGGAAAGAGCGTCAGTTGCGGAACATGACTATCCGGCTGGTTAAAGTCGGATGACAGTATCATTTGGACGAGGAGGTTACTTGGGAGCTCGAGGATACTATCCGAGCTCGATACCCCATTTTTCATTTGAGATAAGTGATTTTATTTACCGTTCAGTATTTATACTCGTTACCTGTTGTTAGTATTTGCTGATGGTAGATAACGAAATTTGGGGACCAAATTTTTATTAGTGGGGAAGAATGTAAAATACCGAAAAAAATGGCGAATATTAATAAGAGAATTTTTCGGAATTTTTGAAGATTTTTCAGGAATTTTTCGGAGACCGTATGGACGAGTTTACGGGGATAAAAGTAGGGCCCGGGAAGGCCTGTTTGGGCTACCCTATTTTAAAGAGGAAATGTTTATTTTCTTTAAATCATTTCCTTTTTCTTTTATATATCTTTTCTTTTTATTTTCTTCTCCTCTCCCACGCCGCTTCCCTCTCCTGATTTCCCCCGACCCCGTGCCCTAACCGGCGCTGTTCTTATCTCCTTCCTCTCGTTGCCGATCACTTCTTCGGCTACTCCACCCAACGGCGCTGCCCTCTTCGATCTTCACTGTGCTGCCACCAAGCTCCTCCTCAGCCCTAGCACCGGTTGCCAACACTGTGCCTTGCCGATGGCGTCGCCGTTCGCCGGGGAGATCCCAGCCGCCGATCCTCTTCTGTGCCTAATTCCTCTCGCGTCGCCACCGATCACCACAGTCGACGCCGGCCGCTCTGCCATCGTCCGATCGCTCGCTGCCGCACCTCTGCACGGGGCTTGCCTTGTTTATGCCACCGCCGAGTCTGCTTCGCCGACTCTAGCCTCTGCCCCGACTCCAACGACGCCGTCTCTGTGCCTTAGTTCATTACCGCCAGCCCTCTCCTAGCCTCCAGCCACTATGCTCTAGTTTTGCTCTTTACTGTGGTTCTGTTTTGTTGTTCCA
The DNA here is from genome assembly GCF_018446385.1 of Zingiber officinale. Taxonomy (NCBI): domain Eukaryota; kingdom Viridiplantae; phylum Streptophyta; class Magnoliopsida; order Zingiberales; family Zingiberaceae; genus Zingiber; species Zingiber officinale. The sequence goes on from NC_055994.1 coordinate 142,121,547, forward strand.
GTAGCCACAGCAGTTGTGGATTGAGGTAAGGGAAGCTAGGTTGATGTTAAATTGTAGAGGTGTATTGATATTTTGGTTGAGCCTCAATTTTTCTTGTGATCTGGGCAGTGTGGAGGGTTTCCAGCAACAGTTACTTTGTCCAGCAATAACTTTCCTTGGCTGTGAATTTACAGGAGCGGCTAAGAAGTAAGGTAATGGTTTGGTGTATGGTTTGAGTTGGCACGCTCTTGATACATGTTGTTTTAGGTATGAATTGATACATATATAATTGGATTTGGATTTAGATTAGTTTCTCGGGGATATGATTTAGCTAATTAATTTATATGTAATTAGCTAAATCGGTATACCATGTATTACAGGACTTTGACGCGAGTCGAGCATCTTGACATCGGATTGGACTGGATACGATCCTCTTATTGGAGGCGGGTACCTCTTGACTTATCTTTTATGATAATGTCTTTGGATATGCATAGTATTTTATAACTACAAGCAATGAACATGTTTGTCTTTGGTATGTCACTGTTTGATATCCATAGCATGTTAGATTTGTCGCCTGTGAAGTATCCGTACTTATATCTCGTGATTTGTTACCATGAGTATCTTGTTGCCATGAGTACTTAATTACCAGGAGTATCTTAGTTTCTAGTATAAGTGACATACCATGTTTTACTGAGGTTAGGACTAGGTACTGGACTTTTGGTTTCAGTCATGTGTATCGAGACTGTCTGATACTTGGGTTTTATGCCATGACTGTCTTGTGTACCTCTATTTGTATATCATATATGATTCGTGTACCTAGACCTTGATTCTTGATATGTGCATATTGTTGGTACACATGTTATGGAAGGAGATATGTTAGGATCTAGGTTGCTATACCATAGAGGACCTGTATGTCCTAGATCCGTGGATTGACCTACTGATACTGTGGTACCCATATTATGTATATATGGATTTTTCTATGCTGATCAGGTTATTCCATACTTATTATGTTCAGGACATAGGTTTTTGATATTCTATCTGACCTGTGTACTATAGATTTTGGTATGTGATCATCGTTTTTACAGTACCCCTTTTGTATATATGGATATGGTTGTGTTGATCAGTTTTTGTTATGCATAGTGACATGCATCATGATTGCATGCTGTGTGATTGTCGGCTCCACTATGGTTGAGCACATCGCCAGTTACATGTACTGCACACACCACCACTCATGGATTTGTGGTATATCAGGCAGGTGTGTGGCGGTTCTGCTGTTTGGCTACGTTTGTCATATGACTCAGCGTGGTAGCCGGCAGTCAGTTCCGCTCTGTTTGGCTCCGCTGGCATTTAGTGTAGCAGCGTAGTAGCCGGCAGATGGTGGACTCTGTTTGGCTCCGTTGGTCAGGTGACTCAGCATGGTAGCCGGCAGAGATTTCCTCCCCGTCATTGTGTACCGGGAGATGAGAGCATTGAGCTCCCCCATTTATGATTTGGGGTCATAGGACAGGAGTACTCCGACAGCATCCCGTCCACTCGGTCACTCATCAGGAGTAGTGACGACAGAGTGCACGGTTGTCACAGCCCTACCCACTCGGTCTCACCATTTGTGTGTGAGATGACTGACTGGCGTCAGGGGTGACCAGGACGCATCATTAGCATCATATGCATTGATGCATTTATATTTTTATGATTGTGTTTGCTGCATTTGGTTGCTGCATTTTGGTTGGATACATACTTTTGACCTGCATACAGGATTATTGACACTTTCGGTTTGACGACCTTTTTGTCTGGATAGGAGTTCCTGGTGAGTACAGCTTCCTCAGTTACCTTTCAGTTTTGCGTATTCCCTATATATGATTAGGAAGCTGTATTCCATGTTTGTTGCTGTTAGATATATCTTACTACTCATGTCCATTGGTATTCGCTGAGTTGTTGAACTCACCCCCGTTGATACTATCTTTTTCAGGTACCAGGTTGGTTTTGGTGTCGCTTGGAGTATCCTGTCTGCTGGTCCCCACGTCACATCAGAGGACTTATCGGTTTCACGTATGTTTTGTTTGTTTTATGTATCAGTTTGTTTAGCTCTGTACTCTGGTTTTATTTTTGGAGGGTTGATGTTGTTATGTGGTGTTTTGTATTTGTTATTGGTTGTGTAAGCCTAGCCAACTAGCAGTTTTGTGTTTTGGTTTTGGTACAGCCGAGTAGGCTGAATTTGATATTAACTGCGTGGTGTTTGTTTTCTTTTATTGTTATTATTCCAGCCGCATGTGGCTGAGGTATATAGTGCTTGTAGAAAAGTTTCAGATTGTCCGCCGTACAGGGGAGATGCTGCCGAAATTTCTTCGAACAGAGACTCCTCTGGGGCGTGACATTCTTATCATGAGTGCTTTAATCTCCCTGTGTTTAAGATATCAAATGTCCATTAATTAAATGAGTTACTGACAACTCATTTAATTAACATCTAGCTCCAAGAGTAGTACCACTCAACTTCATTGTCATGTCGGAACTAAGTCCACCTGCAGGGTTTACACGACAATCCTTATGAGCTCCTCAAGGGGACATCATCATCCTAATAAATAGGACACAGTTTCCTTCTATAATCAACAACACACCATATAAATAATATTATTTCCCAACTTATCGGGTCTATTGATTTAATGAATAAATCTCACCCTTTGATAAATTAAAGAAATCAATACTAAGTACATGTGCTTGTTATTATATCGGGATTAAGAGTACGTACATCCATAATAACAGAGGTTCTGTTCTTTTATGCAGTCAGTATAAAAGGAACAACCTCAAATGATCCTGCTATATACACACATAGTGTATTAGTATAATTTTATAGTCAAGATAAATTAGTATCAAATTACACTATAATCATTCTAATGGTTTGTCCCAATCCATCTTAGTTGTGAGCTTCTATTTATAATTTATAAGGAACTAATAATATGATCTTCTGTGTGACACCACACACCATGTTATCTACAATATAAATTAAATGGACAACTGCATCTAACTAAATGCAGATATTTGACCAATGTGATTCTCATTTCAAAATAAATGTTTATACAAAAAGGTAGGCTTTTAGTATACATTCTAACATCCTTGTGCTTCTCCTTGTCCTTTGGTGCCACATGGCCCTTCTTCTTGGACAATTTGGGATACTTGCTCTTGTAGTGCCCATGTTCCCTACACTCAAAGCAAATGATATGATTTTTGTTGTTTGCAATTGAAATTATTATACCTTTGCTTGTAGGGGGTGACATCTTCTCCTTTTGATCCGGATGTAGAGGCTTCCTCTTGATCCGACAATGATGATCCTTCAATTGATTTGACTTGACTTTTGGAGGTGGAAGCTTCTTCATCTTCATCCCTTCTTGATTTGGAGATGGAGGCTTCTTCTTCTTCTTCATCCTCTTGTATATGAACCAAGGAATATGCTCCCTCCTTGCTCTTTTGGTTGCACTCCTTTGTGGATGAAACTTCTTCTTCTTACGATGTTGAGCATCTCTCAACCTCGGTGTCCTCCTCCTTGTGGTCTTACTCCCATGAGTTGCCCTTTTTGGATTCCTCTTGATTTGGTGTAGTGGAGGGTTCTTCATGAAACTTGGCCAATTTGCTCTAAAGCTCCTTGGCATCCTTGAATTCTCCAATTTTCTCAAAGATGTTGCCTGGCAATACATTGACCAACAACTTGGTCACTCTATCATTGGCCTCACATCTTTGGATTTTCTCTTGGCTCCACTTGCTCTTCTTGAGAATTTTGCCTTTGTTATTTGTTGGAGCTTGGAAGCCTTCCATTAGAGCAAACCATTGCTCTATCTCCATCATAAAGAAATTTTTAACTCTTGATTTTCAAGAATCGAAGCTCGTCATTGTGAATGGTGGAGGCACCCTTGTGTCGAATCCGAGTTCATCTCAGAATTCCATCTTGAAGTTGAGCTTTTTGAATTCTTTAACTTAATGAATTTTGCTCCAACTTCTTCACCCTCTAGCCTTTTTGCCCCTTCCGGCGATGATTCCGGTAAAGAGCGACCTCGCTCTGATACCACTTGTTAGGGTCGTTTTGATGTTAGAGGGGGGGTGAATAGCTCGTCGCACGTCTCATTTCTTGTTTCTTGGTGATGATGTGCATCGAGATAAACAAGAAACAAACTTACAACGCTAACACAAGGGATTTACTTTGTATCCACCTCAAGAAGAGGTTACTAATCCAAGGATTCACACGCGACACACACTCTACTAAATCAAAACACTCCTCGGTCGTAGCCGGAGGTGGAGAAGCCTCGTACAAACTCACACAACAATATACAACACCCACAAGAAGAAAATACAAAAGATACAAATGAAAACTCTTTATTCTATCTTACTTGTTGCTTGTTGTTACCTCTTGAATCTTGGAAGTGTAACTGCACTTGTTTCCAAGAAACTTCAAGAACTGGCTGTGAAAGTGTGGAGAGAGCTCGCTGAGATCACCGCTAAGATCACTGTAGTCGATGGAGAAGAATCTGCGAAGAAGATGCTCGCCAATGGCTATAACATGTGCAATGGTGGGATCCCAATCGATTGAATGACTCTTAATCGATTGGGGAAGCTTTGAATCGATCGTTCGATCGATTCAGAGCGCCTCTGTGCTATCTGGAAATGGCTGAATCGATTGACCAATCGATCCATCCTTTCTCGCGTCTGCGCGCGTGAGAAATCTAATCTCCAATCAATCGACCGATCGATTGGAGATGCCCAATCGATCGGTCGATCGATTGGAGATGCCCAATTGATCGACTGATCAATTGGGAGAGGTTTTGTGCTCGCGATGATTACTCCTAATCGATCAACCGATCGATTGGGCCAAACCTTCTTCACGGCACACATCCAATCGATCAATCGATTGATTGGACTATGATTCAATCGATCGGTTGATCGATTGACCCACCTCTGACTTGCATAACCTCAAGTCCAAGGTCCCCAATTTCAACATCCGATCAACCGTGATCTGTTGGAATCCATTCATCAAGTGTCTGATCAATCCCTTTGACCCACTTGGACTTTTCTCCTCGTGTCATGTGTTTGATCAACCTTGACCCACTTGGACTTCCACCAAATGTTCGGTCACCCTTGTCTCATCTGGATTTCCTCGTGCCAAGTATCCGGTCAATCCTTTGACCTACCTGGACTTTCCAACACTAGGTGTCCGGTCAATACCTTTGACCCACCTGGATTTCCACGTGCCTGGCTTCACTCACCATTATTTTTCCATTGCCCGACTTCACTCACCGAGACTTCCACCTAACTTCACTCACTAGGATTTTCACCTGGCTTCACTCACCAGGATTTTCCCATTGCCTGGCTTCACTCACAGGGACTTCCACCTAGCTTCACTCACAGGGACTTCCACCTAGCTTCACTCACTAGGATTACTGTTTGCCTAGTGAGTGAAGCTAGGTGGTTACTGTTTACCCAGTCGAAGATAAAGGCACCTTCCACCTTTATGGTTACTATTTACCTTCAAGGGATTGAAGGCGCCTTCCATAAAGGCTCGAAGGCGCTTTCCATAAAGGCTCGAAGGCGCCTTCAAGGGATTGAAAGTGCCTTCCACCAGAAAGGTGCGAGGGCACCTCCAACAGCATTGGAGGCACCTCCAGCAGCTCTGTAACTCTCGTTTACTCTTCTGTTGCGTTGATCACCTTGGTGATTTCATCCATTTGGAATTGGGCTTACCCGGACCCATCTTTCAATCTTCTTCTCAAGCAAGCTTCCGCTCTGACTTCTCGTTCCTCAGAAACGCCGCACGCTCCCTTCTCGTTCATCAGCATACTCTTTCGTAGTACCTCGTCCCTCGAACACATTGAGTCCGTTGATTCTCTCTCATGCCATCTTTCTCACTAACTATATCTTTCGCTCGACTTCCTGTGTCCTAAGTTCTTGCACACTTAGACACAAGACATCAAATACACACAAGGCCTAACTTAACTCGGTTGACTACATCAAAACTACCTAGGGTATTAGCATATCCTTTTTATCAAATATTGTGCACTTATCATTGAGGTCATTGGCTATTACCAGTTAGATAGACTAGTTTACTGTAGTCATTCAGTAAACCTAGACTTGTGTACACAGTTTACAACAACCTAGTTAAGATCGATGATATGACATACTCTACTAGAGTTGGTAGAAAGGACTTTATCTTTTCACCCACTCTCTTGTATGATGGCCTAGGACTTAGGAGGTCTGCTTGCTCATTATTGTGTTACCCAAATAGGGAGTTGCCATTTGGTGAACCCTACTCCCACTTTACATTGGATACTATCCATATATATATTGGATCGAGAAATTCGCTAGAGGGGGGATAGCGATTAAAAAAAATATCGTATCGAGAGTAAGCAGCGGAAGAGAAAAAGAATAACGCTAACACAATCCGATTTACTTGGTTCGGAGCCTTTGTCGACTCCTACTCCAAGGTTCACACTCATCGAGTGCTTTCATTGGGCAATCACTAGCAGTTCGTAAAAATATTACAAGTGTAAGTACAGGAACTTTTAAAATGAATACCGACAATAAAATAAAAGAAAAATAACTTCTTAGCAGCACGTTGTCGGAGAAGCTTTGCAGCATCGCAGGAGCATAGCATGGCAGAGCAAGCGTTGGATGGTGTTGTAGTCGTTGTTGTTTGAAGCTCTGGAGAAGGACTCCTTATAGAAGAAGCTCCAGACGCTCGGATCCCTTCCGAGCGCTTGGACTATGATGTAGCCCGACCAACTAGAGCGCTCCACGTTGCAACGTCGTTTTGGGATAAATTTTGCATTTCGAGCGCCCAGATCCCTTCCGAGCACCCGAACCTCTATTTTCCAGCTACCTGCAAGAAAACGTTAGTCCGAGGTAAAATGCAAATTATACTATCCTGCAAAACAAATTGTTAGCACAATTATATAAGGAACGAGTAGTAATTAGATTCTGTCTCATCGAGACCGGAATCTAGTCAAGATCTCAACTTAGAGTTTTGAAATGGTTCTAAGTTAGATCGACGCCTAAGTTCCCTTCCCAAGAACATGTCCTCACAGTCACTCCCCTCCAGTGACTTACCTTAACTTACCTACCAGACGTTCGGTCATCCCTTCGACTCGTCTGGACTTCGTGTCAGCTATCAGGTCAGTCCGCCGACCTACCTGGACTTCGTGTCAGACATCCGGTCAGCCCGTCGACTTGTCTGGACTTTGTGCCAGCTATCCGGTCATCCCGTTGACCTAGCTGGCTACGTGCCAGACATTCGGTCAGCCCGTCGACCTGTCTGGGTTTCGTGCCAGCTATCCCGTCGGCTCGTCGACCTAGCTGGGCTTCTCCTACACACTTGGTCACAACGTTAGATCACAATGAAACTAACTTAACCTACTTTGTCATTCATCAAAATCTGAGTTAGATCGTTAGTGCTAACCATACTAACAATCTCCCCCTTTTTGATGCAATGATAGCAAATTAAGTCCTCGTTATGTAGGACCTTATCTGATCACAGAAAGGATTAGGAAAGTAGCTTACAAGCTGGACTTACCACAAGACATGTCAGCAATACATAATGTATTTTATGTCTCCATGCTAAAGAAGTGTCTTCACGACCCCAGCCAAGTGATTCAGCCTCAGACAGTGCAGATCCAAGAGGATCTTAGCTACGAGAGTAGACCTACACAGATAGTGGACAGAGCAGTCAAGAGATTGAGAAACAAAGAAGTACCACTAGTGAAGGTCGTCTGGCAGAACCAGAAGCATGAGGAAATCACTTGGGAGCGGGAGGACAGTATGAGACAGAAGTATCCAGAGCTATTGTAAGTTCGAGGACGAACTTTTTATAAGGTATGGGGAGTTGTAACAACCCAATTTTCCCTGTTTCAAGTTCTAAAAGTCCATAAAAATATTTAGAAATACTTTTAAAATATTCTAGAGATTTTTAGGAATTTTTAGAGTATTTTTACGAAATTTTTGCAGGTCGTTTAGTATGTTACAAAAAGAAAGAAGTTTTGACCAAAAAAAATGTTGAAGGTGAGACTTGAACCCATGACCTCCGGCCGAACCCGACCTAACCAGACGCAGCCAACCAACTGGGCTGCGCTCGTTTTGTTAACCAAGTATGAGGAGAAAGAGATTTAAGATGTAGCTATAATGGAAATAACCCTAAGTATAAGGATTGGATTTCTTTTCCCTAAACCTATTTTTCTTTCTCCCGAAACCTCTCCTTTCTCACTCGTGACGGCGCCAACCCTTCTCGACGAAAATCGCAGCACGCACCTAGGCGACTCCGGCGGCCGACGAGCTTCCTCCTCCGCGGATTCTTCACAAGTCCGAGCTTCTCTCGGCAAGGAGAGCGCGCGGGCACAAGAAGAGGCCGAGAGTTGCAAGTTTCCAAACCCTAGAACCTTCTTCCTCTTTCGGTTAGGGGCTCATCCGAACCCTAGGTCTTCCTCCGGTTGTAAGTTCAAGAACAGCGAGGTGAGTTGCTACTCACCTGCAGTAGGATAGCTCCGGGATTTTCGTTCCTTGTTTTCGATTTTTGCTGTGTTAATTTGCTGTCCTAAGGGTGCTGGGCCGAATTTGCCAAGTTAGGGCAATAGGTTTCGGATTTCTATGCTAGGGTTTTCCTTTGGAGTAAGATTGGGTTGCTGTTGAACAGAATTATAAGCTAGGGTTTTCCTTTCATTTCTGTAGCATACATATTAAGCATGCTAATTTATGGATTAAGTAAGTGGGGTGTTTTACTCTTATTGGTTCCTACCGTGGCACTAAACAGGGAATGGACTATGGTTCCGGGTTGTTTTGAAGTAAACTTGAAGAATTCTATTGCTTTATGTTGTGAACATGTTTGCAAAGATTTTAGTTACAGCAGTACTTTCTGGTTGGTTTGTGCCGGGGAACATAACAAGAAGAACAAGCATGTTTTGGATCCATATTAGCTATAGACCTTTTATTGAATTGTTAGAGCATGAAATGTTGTAGATTTATAGCTCTTGTTGGATTTTCTCCTTGCTGCGATAAAAGAACAGCTTTGAAATTAAGCATATCAATCTTAGACTTCTTTGTTACCTTAATTAGCATCTCAGTCTTAGCATACTAGTTTTATTTGCATTTCTGCAAGCATGAACAACTCTGTTTAGAGCTTAGAACAGTTTCTCTTTAATCGCATAATCGCAAGCAAGAACAATTTCATTTAGGGCCTAGAACAACCTTTCTTTATTTGCATTTCTGTTTGTGTAGCAATAGATGTACATGAACAGATTTTCTAGTTTTAAGTTGCATTCTTTTGCCCTATTTTACAGCATGTTTAGGAAGCTTAAAGTTGCTTTCTTTTGTACTATTTTAAAGCATGATTAGTAAGTTCAAAGTTGCTTTCTTTTGCTCTATTTTATAGCATGATTAGTAAGTTCAGATTTGCTTTCCTTTGCTTTGTTTTATAACATGCTTAGAGAGTTTAGATCTATTTCCCTTATGTTATTTTTATATAGCATGTTTGGTTGGTTGTAATTCTACACTTGATAGATATATCTACAGGATTTTAATAAGCTTTAATCAAGGAGTATGAGAAGTATGAGTAAAGAAAAGAAAGAAAAAGGCCAAGGCCTTAAGTAGATCCCAAAGTCAAGACTTTAGGGATTTTAGCACACAAGGTGCTTATTAATATGCCAAGGCATTTAAAGAAGTAATTAAGATAATAAGTATTTTACTTTTAAGAAGAGGCTGTACTGGACTCTCAGTTGTCCTTAAACTGGGCTCCCATAGTCGTCCCTGTTAGGATCCTTTTAGGATTGATGGCTCGCTACCCCAACCTATTAGGGAACGCGCATAAAATGGTACTATGCCTGGGCCCAAGAGAAGTTGATTATTATTTTCAAGTATTAAAGTATAAATTTTAAACAAGTGAAATAAAAGAATAAGATTAGAGTAAATGAAGTAAGTTTCACTTTGTTTTAAAGATCAGCAAGTTTAGCTTTCTTTTATGCTAGCAGCTTTTGCATGTTTAGTTTCTTACATGTTATTTATTTGCTAGTTGATGAGCATGTTTTGCTTTATATGTTAGCATTCCAGTTAGTTTGCTTTCTTTATTAGTTTATGAGCATGAGTAGTTATACATGTTATCTTTTCTGTTAGTTGATTTCTTTGCTATTTATGAGCATGAGTAGCTTTACATATTAGCATTCAGTTTTAGCATGTTTTTATTTATATACATGCATATCGAGTTTTTGTGAGTTAGATAGCGCTCACTAAGCTTTATGCTTATAGACTGCACTTTCTCCTACTACAGATAAAGAAAAAGGAAAGTTAATATGAAGGAAGGCGACAAGGAGATGCAAGAGGGGTGTGTGATGTCTGCACTATGGAAGTCCTAGGGATCCTTGCGAATAAAATAAATTATGATTTATTCTTTAAGTTAATTAAGTCTTTATGTGTTAAGGAAATTTGATAACTGTTTATAAGGACACTTGATACTGTGTTTGCTATTCAGTTGTGGTTATGGATTAGTTTTCCTTTATTGTTGTTGAGTTAGAATTATTATACTGCGTGGTTGATTGTTGAGTGTTCCAGCCGCTTGTGGCTGAGTATATATACTGCATGTATTGTTGAATATGGTCACCGGTACAGGGGAGACTCTGCCAAAATTTTTCGATAGGGTTTCCATGTGGTTTTTAATCACACCGGTTAAGTAGAGTTAGTAGTTAAGTAACGGTCATCCTTAGAGAGTAGTAGTAGTAAGAAGGGTGGTCGTTACAATACTGGTGTTAGTGGTGCTTGTCTTTCTTTTTCTAGTTTTATGTTTTCGTTTGCATATTTCCACTGCACTAACGATTTGTAGGAAGAAATTCCTTAAGCTTTTAGAGGAGGCTATTCACATCCCCCCCCCCCTCTCTAGCCATCCGAAGATCCTAACAAATTTTACATCCATTTGGTATAACTTGAATAAGTTATGTGCCGCATAGGCTAGCAACATCCTTATGGATTCAAGTCTGGCTACGGGTGCATAGGTTTCATCGTAATCTAACCCTTCTACTTGGTTGAACCCCTTTGCCACTAGTCTAGCCTTATTTCTGTAACGCCCGAAAATTCTCAAAACTATTTTAGAATTATTCTATGATTTTACTGGAATTTCTAGATATTTTTCCGGAATTTTCCGAGTATCGGAAGTAGCAAAAATAATTAAAACCACAAAATAGCTTAGGCGGGAATTGAACCCGAGACCTATGGTATACGGGATAATGTTAGTAACCGGTTGAACCCAGCAGGGCCGTGCTGAAAGAAAGGAGAACCAAATATATTTATATTAGAGTTGGGTTCATTAAACCACTTAATATAGATTAAAAACTTAAAGAGGGTTTGGTTTATTTTAAGAGTTTGGTTCGGCACCTCCTCACCTCACGCCACTTTTCTCCTCTCAAAACCTCACCGCCGCCTCTCCCTCTCCTCCTTCTCACGGCACACCAAGCCCCAAGGGCCAAGGGAACTTCTTCCGGCGACGACTCCAACACGAAAAAGGTTCTTCTCCTCGAGAGGAACGCGAAGACGCAAGTGGATCGTCGAGAGGACCGTTTCCATCGGAAAACCAGCGGTTTGAATCGTAAGAAATTACGAATAGGAGGTAAGAAACCCCTCACCTGCAGTATAATAGCTCCGTTTGGTTTTCTACGCATTAGTTAGCTATAGGCAGGTTTTTCGGCACATAGGGTGTGTTTAAATCCTCCTCGAGGAATTAGGGATCTAGTTGAGCACCTCTAGACGGGCCGGACACGTTGGTCTCCTTTAGTTGGAGATTCTAGACGTTGTCGGGTGCCTAGAGGTGATCTCCCTATTAGAGGAGAGAGTTGGAGCACACCAAGTGTTCGGTAAAATGTTAGTATAGCTAAATACCACCTCAGTTATGTTTAATAGCTCAGTTAAATGCATTAGGAGCATTTAAAACAGCGCATTAGTTTAGTTCAGTTTATGGGACTACGGTCCAATGGGTGGGCTCCCACAGTCGCCTCTAGGTTCAGATAACCTAGCTCTAGGTTCAGATAACCTAGAAACAACAAGTTAAAACAGTTAGCTATATTCAGTATTTTATTTTCAGTGGCACTGTACTGGATCAGATATCCATTGGGTTGGACTCCCACAGTCGTCCCTAGGTTTAGATAACCTAGTTAACCCTACTAAATTCGGGACTTGCAAACCCGGGTCTAGTTAGGGATGCGCGCACAGCAAGTACAGTTGCCGGGCCCAAACAGCATGATTACTATTTTCACTTATTATGATATTAGCTTTCAAACTCTTAATCTAATCCAGTGATTATAGTTTAAGATCAGTTTTAGCGCAGTTCAGTTTCAGTTCAGTATCATGCTCCAGTTTAGTTTTTCCCTGTGAATATGCATGATCACTTTATGTGCAGTTGTTATACGTGCTTTTATGTTCAGGTTTAGGTATGCCATGATTGTATGCTTATATGTCATGCCATGCTAGTTTATTCAGTATATCCAGCATATGTTTTAAACAGCATGATTTAAAATCATATTTGCATCGTTGCATGTTTTTGTGAGGTAGATGGTTTCTTACTAAGCTTTAAGCTTACAGATACTATTTTTCCTTATACTACAGATAAAGGTAAAGGAAAGATGGACTAGCAGAGGGAGCTGGAGGACAATGCAAAGGATGGTGTGTGTGGCAGGAACTGGAATAAAAGACCTTGGAGAGTTTAGCAAATTAGAAACTAGTTCTTCCTTAAGACATTTTCTTATACTTTGCTTTTTATGCATTTCTAGTAGTTAAAGGTTATGAGTTGATGAACCTTGCTTTAGCTTAAGTTTAGAATTGTTACTACATGTTATTAGAATAGTTTATCATGCATTGGATAGTTGTTATGTAGTATTTTGGCACGCCAAAGTGCTGAAATCAGAGTTCCCAGGCGAAATCAGAACTCTGATCGGTCTCTATGTCACTTGATCGGTCAGCCGACCGATCCAGGCGCGAACAGAAAGTTGGCATCATTATGGATCGGTCGACCGACCGATCCAACGACGAACAGTGGTTTCAGAAGCTCACTGATCGGTCAGCCGACCGATCCAGACATACCTGGATCGGTCTGCCGACCGATCAGTGTACTACTGGATCGGTCGGGAGACCGATCCAGCAGCATACAGAAGCGATGCAGCTTCTGGATCGGTCAGCTGACCGATCCAGGGTGTTCATCCGTGCTAGTAGCAGCCTGGATCGGTCCGTGGATCGATCCAACGGAAAAGCAATCGATCTAGTTCAGTTTGGATCGATTGGGAAGCTCAGTTTCGACCAAGAAACTCAATAGATCAACTTCTAGTCCATGGGGGATGTAGGATACGCTTTGTGTTCCTCAGATTGCATCCTTTAGCACATGTAGAACCAAGAACAGTCATCAATTAGTAGAAAATTTTAAATTAGATCAGTTTTCCGCACAGTCAGTACAGTACAACTGTAGCGATTCGCCTTACAGCCTAGTAGTTAGAAGGCGGGTCGTTACAATTTCTTACTATTTCACCGTTGTCATCTAATTTATTTCTGAATACCTACTTAGTTTCAATTATAGATTTATTTGTGGGTTTAGATACAAGTTCCCAGACTTGGTTTCTTTCAAATTGAGCTAATTCTTCTTGCATTGCAATTATCCAGTCTAGGTCAGGTAAGGCTTCTTCTATAGTTTTGGGTTCAATTTTAGAAATCGGGGCTATTTGACTTAGATTTTTATAGGATGATCTAGTTCAAACCCCTAGAGTTGGGTCATCCAAAACTTGGTCAGATGGGTGGTTAAGATTTATTCTAGATGGTCTTATGTTAGGGTCGCCAATTGGTTCTTGGGATTCACTTGATTCAAATCTAATTTCATTATTTTCATCATCTTCACTAATTTTAGTAATTTGGACATTATTTTCACTGATTTCATTAGATGAGTTATTTTCATCAAAAATTACATTGGATGTTTCTTCCACTTTTAGAGTATTTTTATTATAAACTTTATAAGCCTTACTAGTTGTTGAATATCCTAAAAAGATACCCGTTGAGGATTTTGATGTAAATTTTTCTAAATAATCTTTAGTGTTCAATATGTGTACTTTGCAGCCAAACACTTTTAGATAGTTTAGATTGGGTATTTTGTTATAATATATTTCATAAGGGGTTTATTATAAAATTTATTAATTAATATTCTCTTTTGAATATAGCATGTTGTGTTTACTACCTCAGCCCAAAATTGGTTGTTTAGGTTGTATTCTTTAGCATGGTTCTAGTAGCTTCTTGTAATGTTCTATTTTTTCGTTCTACTAGTCCATTTTGTTGAGGGGTTCTAGGACATGAGAACTCATGTTTGTATCCATTAATTTCACAAAATTTAGTAAATTCATGATTTTCAAATTCTCCTTCATGATCACTTCTAATTCTTTTAATTTTAGTATCTTTTTCATTTTCTATTAACTTGCAAAAATTATTAAAGATTTTAAAGGTTTCATCTTTAGTTTTTAGAAATTTTACCCAAGTAAACATAGAGTAGTCACCAATTATAACTAAGCAGTATTGGTTTCTATTTAGTGACTTGGCTCCATGTGAATCAAATAGGTCTAAATGTAGGAGCTCAAGTAATGAGTTGCTTCGATTTAGGTTAGTTGGTTTGTGAGTTGACTTAGTTTGTTTACCTTGTTGGCAAGCATTATAAATTAACTTTTCTAAGTTTTTAAATTTGGATAAACCTTTAACTAGACCATTTTGACTCATTTTTGAAATGAGTCTGTTGTGAGTGTGACCCAGCCTTCTGTGCCACAGCATAGCTTCCTCTTATTGTGTCAGAAGACACTTTAGTGAGGAGGTAGGTAGGTTAATTGTGTAAATATTATTTTTCCTAATTCCCTTAAGTATGATTTTGTGGTTCTCAATATTTTTAATTAGGTAATCAGAGTTAGAAAAGGTTACTAGGTATCTGGAGTCACATAGTTGACTTATGCTAAGTAAGTTGAAATTAAATTGATCGACTAATAATACTCTTCAAACAATAAAATCAGAACTTAGTTCGATATTACTGTTACGATTACTTTAAGCTTTCTGTTCTTGCCGACTGCAACTGACCCTAGGTTTTTGTATTTTAGCTTGGTGAACTTCAATCGGTCTCCAGTCATGCGTCTAGAGCATCCACTATCCAACATCCATTGATCCAAATCGTTATGTTCCTACACATTGAGCATTTGATTTGGATCCAATTTCAAATGGATTTTTACGATAGATTGATTGAGTTCAACTCCTTAATTTTCATCTCACCCAAACTATGTTGTCAATCATGTTATACCTATGGGTGATTGTGAGATGGTTGATTCAATTGGTTTTAAGTTAAGTTCAAGTTTGGTTTGAGTTAGTTTTAAGTTTAATTTAAGTTTGGTTTAAGTTTAGTTTTAAGTTTTTTTGAGTTAGGTTTAAGTTTAATTTAAGTTTGTTTGAGTTTAGTTTTAAGTTTAATTTAAGTTTGTTTGATTTAGGTTTAAGTTTAATTTAAGTTAGGTTTAAGTTTAGTTTTAAGTTTAATTTAAGTTTGTTTAAGTTAGGTTTAAGTTTAGTTTTATGTTTAATTTAAGTTTGTTTGAGTTAGGTTTAAGTTTAATTTAAGTTAGGTTTAAGTTTAGTTTTAAGTTTAATTTAAGTTTGTTTAAGTTAGGTTTAAGTTTAGTTTTATGTTTAATTTAAATTTGATTGAGTTAGGTTTAAGTTTAATTTAAGTTAGGTTTAAGTTTAGTTTTAAGTTTAATTTAAGTTTGTTTAAGTTAGGTTTAAGTTTAGTTTTATGTTTAATTTAAGTTTGTTTGAGTTAGGTTTAAGTTTAATTTAAGTTAGGTTTAAGTTTAGTTTTAAGTTTAATTTAAGTTAATGTTTAATTGATTGAGTTGGAGTTTATTGGACTAATTTAAACCTAAATCCATCTCACCTTTTTCTAGATTGTCAATCAGGGAACCTTATAGGTTTTTGTGAGATGGTTAATTTTTATCTTCAATTTAGATTATCATCTAAGGGTTGACTCATATTTTAGTTAGGCTTAGGTTTAACAGTTAGTTAATTAAATATATATTTCAATAATTGGCTTACAGGTCGTGGCGAGGCGCTAGGCCTTCTGTGGTATTAGATCATCCACCACTTTATAGACAAAGTTGTTTAAAGAAATTAAATATTTAATTCCCTTTCTAAAAATCCTAGTTCTAACTAGTCAAGTGTGAATCAAGCCTAGGTCCTTATCTACCCTAGTCTGAGCATGTATAATGAAAAAGCAGTAAAACAGACATCAAATAATGTTATCTAATAAGGATAATCTTTCTATTGGCTCCCCTTGGATCATAGCCTCGATAGGGTCCATCAATGTAATGAATTTGATCCTTGGGAATCCAATATTGACCAAGTCCAACTTGATTAATCAAGTTAGACTTGGGGACTCATACTTGGACTGTTCTTCTATTTGTTCTATTGACAAGAGATAAGTATGATTTGAATTTGTATTTAGTCTTGTATCCAAGTCTAAATCGATTATATACGGCCTTTTGTTTTTCAAGAATCAGATCAAGATTCTTGGAACCCAAGGTGAATCATTCCAATGTTCCCTTTAGTTCCTTGACTTGATCTTTCAGACTAGAATTTTCTTTCCAAAGCTGTTGAACTTGAGTTGAAGTTCCAGTTTCAATAGGTTTGGTCAAGGAGCTTGAGCTAGTCACTTCCTTAAGGGTTATTACCTCCTTTTGGAGTAACTTGACTTGGATATTTGATTTAGCTAATTTGTACATTAAATAATTAATTAAATTGTACAATTTAGCTACTTGAGAAGTGGTGGTCCTCGTGGTTGTTTTGATGTGATCAACCAAGTTAGGTTAGGTTCTGTTTGGTTTTGATCCCTGTATCTAAGTGTGCAGGAGCTTAGGAGCGCAGGAAGTCAAGCAAAAGATGCAAGCTACTGAGAAGGACGACATGGGAAGGGAGCCGATGGGCTCGGTGCGTCCGAAACACGAAAGAGCTGCAAAAGAGTACACCGGTGGATGAGAAGAACGTGCGTGACGTTCGAGGGATGAGAAGCCGGGGTGAAAGCCTGCTCGAGGAGAAGACCGAAAATTAGGTTTAAGTGAGCCCTATTTCGGTTGACCGCAATCACCTAATCAAACTAAACTTCAGAAGCTGAAAATGAGAGGAAGAAGTGCTGGAAAGACAGCTGGAGGTGCCTTCAACAGTCGTTGGAGGTGCCTCCGACTTCAGTGTTGGATCGAGAAGCGCTAGAGGGGGGGGTGAATAGCGCTCGTGGCTATTTCGTTCGATTATCGAAATCGTAAAACACTCGAGTAAAAACGCAGCGGAAATGAAAGAAATATAAGCAGATGAACACAGTGGATTTACTTCGTTCGGAGCCTGTGACGACTCCTACTCGAAGGCCCGCGATCCTTGATCGCTTTCGGTGGGCAACAACTATAAGTTCGTTAAGAGTATTACAAACTAATTACAATTCAAAGCTGTAAAAAGATTATACCGACAACAAAAAGATTAAATCCGAAGCTCCGGGTTGTCGGGGTGTCGTTGCAGCACTTCTGGATTGAGTCGTTAGCAGCTTGTCGCAAGGAGATTGCTTAGATAATCGTTGTGTTTTGAAGCTGCACCTCAACCCTCCTTTTATATGCGGTTCCGGGCGCCTGGATCCCTTCCGGGCGCCTGGAGTGTGACGTGGCCAACCAACCAGGATGCTCCACGTGGCGAAGTCGCGACAGGGATAAAGTTTGGTCCCGGGCGCCCGGACAGCCTTTTTCCAGCAGGCTCCTCACCTGCAAACAAAGGTTAGTCCGAGCAAAATACCCTGCAAGACAGTGTTAGAATCTGATAAAACATAGTAAATAATAATTGACAGTCTTCAGACTGTCCGAGTCTGACTTTGGATTTCCCACCGGAAGCCCTAGGTCGACCCGACGCCTACTGTTCCCTCTGCGGGGAACGCGTCCTCACCTACTCCACTCAGGAGATTTACCTGTTGTCAGTCGATCCTCCAGATCGACTGGACTTTTGCTCAGCACTCGATGCTTCCGGACTTTCTGCTGGACATCCGCTTCCCCGGCTAGTCCAGTCTTTCACCTGGTTCGCGACACCAGGACTTTTCACCTAGGGTTACCACCCCTAGGACTTTTGCCTGAAGCCATCGACCTGCCAAGACTTTCCGCATAGGGTTACCACCCCCTATGACCTAGGGTTACCGCCCCCTAGGGTTTTCCCTTTGCCTAACTGCAGCTAGGACTTTCCTGAAATCCTCAAGTAGACTTGTTAGACTAAAAAACATCTTAACTTTGAATTCTTTGCCGTTATCAAAACACGAGTTCGATCGTCGGATGCTTCCCGCACCAACAATCTCCCCCTTTTTGATTATGGCAACACGAATTCGAAGTTAAGTAAACAAGCGAATAGATAGTCATTTTAAACACAGGCAAAATTTGCTAAGTATAGATGAACAGGGTAACTAAAGTAAATTTTGCCCTATGAACAAGGTAACTAAATTAAATTTTGCCCTATATACTCCCCCTTAACTTTGGCTCCCCCTTAATTTTTTGCTCCCCCTTAATTTGAAATTTTTATGTATGTTTACTTTTTGCTACTCTCCCCCTTTGCCATAATTAAAAAAATGGGCAGTGTGTAAAGATTTGTATATGATTAAAGTTAGCAATATTCAACAGAGTTTGGAAGTTCAAGGTTAATTGGAATTTAAGTTTTTAGAACAAGATTATTCTTTTAAGTTCAGTTGGTCCTTAAGTCCAAGCATAAGTCATGTTTATATATTAGGTATCAGAGCCATAGAGAACAAAACATTCTTTTAAAAGAAGACATTGAGTATCCTTTGCCAACTGTCTAACCTTTAGCTACTTGCTGATTGTCTATAGGACAATAGCTTTTACCAGGTTAGTCAAGTTAAGTTATTTAGGTCCAGATAGACTTGACTAGAGCTGGAGAACTTTAACTTGATTAATGTTTATTGCATATTTAACGTCCAGACTCATATTGATGCACAGATATAAGCATTCTTGAGTCCAGGCTATACCCTATGCATCTCACGCCATTCTATGTTTTTCAACCATAATCAAGGTAAACCTAGGTGTTTTGTGAGATGCTCTGGCTTAATTCTAGGGGAACATGATATCTAGGGGGAAATCCTAGACTAAACCCAACTTTTGAAAGTCTAGTAAAATTGGAGTTTTGAAAACTGTTTTGCCTAGAAGTTAACAAAATAATAGTAGTAAGGTATTTATTCTACCCAACACATTCCTATTTGCCTTCTAAGTCCACTGAACTCAAGTTCAGGTAAGGGTTTAGTAAAAATGTCAGCTAGGTTTGATTTGGACTCAACGTGGTTGAGTGCAATTTCACCTTTAGCTACATGATCCCTTACAAAGTGATGTTTTACCTCTATGTGTTTGGTCCTAGAGTGGTGTATAGGATTTTTGGTCAAATTAATTGAACTGATATTATCAATAAAGATTTTAGTATTTTTATAGTCTAGTTGATAGTCTTTTAGTGTATGCATCATCCATAACAATTGGGATGCACATTCTCCTAGAGCTATGTATTCAGCTTCTGTAGTGGATAGAGCAACACAATGTTGCTTTCTGCTTGACCAACTTACTAGGCACTGACCTAGAATCTGGCAGCTACCACTTGTACTTTTTCTGTCTAGCTTGCACCCGGCATAGTCTGAATCAGAATAGCCATAAAGGTCAAAAGTGCAAGTTCTTGGATACCAAAGTCCTACATTTAGAGTTCCTTTAATATACCTCAGTATTCTTTTAACATATGTTAGGTGTGACTCTTTTGCACAGGATTGGTATCTTGCACACATACCTACTGCAAACAGTATGTCAGGTCGACTTGCAGTTAGATAAAGTAAACTCCCTATGGCACTCCTATAGTATTTTGGGTCTACAGGTTTTCCTTCAGGGTCAGAGTCAATGTTTATGTTGGTTGCCATTGGAGTAGTTATAATTTTTGAGTTTTCCATGCTGAATTTTTTGATTAACTCCTTAGCATACTTAGTTTGATAAATGTAGATTCCATCTTTGGTTTGTTTTATTTGTAAGCCTAAGAAAAAGTTGAGTTCCCCAACCATGCTCATTTCAAATTCACTTTCCATTAACTTAATAAATTCTTTTAGAAATTTTGAGTTAGTTGAGCCAAAAATTATGTCATCAACATAGATTTGGGCTATAAAGATGTCTTTTCCTATAGTTTTCATGAACAAAGTAGGATCAATTTGTCCTTGGTTAAATTCTTTGGATATTAAGTAATTAGATAATCTTTCATACCATGCTCTAGGAGCTTGTTTTAGTCCATATAGTGCCCTTTTTAATTTAAAAACGTGATTAGGATAGTCTATGTCTTCAAACCCTGGAGGTTGGCTTACGTAGACTTCTTCCTTGATAAAACCATTTAAAAAGGCTGACTTAACGTCCATTTGGTACAATTTGAATCCTTTATTGGCTGCATAAGCTAATAACATCCTAATGGACTCGAGTTTAGCTACTGGAGCATAGGTTTCATCATAGTCTAGGCCTTCAACTTGACTAAACCCTTTTGCTACTAATCTTGCCTTGTTTCTTACTATATCACCGTGATCATCTAACTTATTCCTAAAGACCCATTTAGTATCTATTATTGATTTATCTATGGGTTTAGGTACAAGGTCCCAGACTTGGTTTCTCTCAAATTGGGCTAATTCTTCCTGCATTGCAATGATCCAGTCTGGATCAGGCAGGGCTTCTTCTATAGTTTTAGGTTCAATTTTAGAAATTAGAGCAATCTGACTAAGGTTTCTATAGGACGATCTAGTTCTGACTCCTAGGTTTGGGTCACCCAAAATTTGGTCAGGTAGGTGAGAGGTGCTTGTTCTAGTTGGTCTTATTTGTAAGTCAGAAACTGGTTCTTCAGACTCATTAAGATTAGTTTGGATTTCATCATCATCTACATCTCTTGGATTAGTGTTAATATTTGCATTTATATTAGGTAAGTTGTTTTCTTCATCAAATATTACATTAGTTGTTTCTTCAACTTTCAACGTATTTTGATTATATACTCTAAAGGCTCTACTGGTAGAGGAGTATCCTAAGAAGATTCCTTGGTTAGATTTGGGTGTAAATTTTCCTAAGTAATCTTTAGTATTTAAAATGTGAACTTTACAACCAAATACTTTTAAATAATTTAGATTGGGAATTTTATGATAGTAGAGTTCATACGGTGTTTTGTTGTGATATTTGTTTATTAAAATTCTGTTTTGAATATAATTTGCCGTATTTATTGCTTCAGCCCAAAATTAGTGACTTAACTCATATTCGTTTAACATTGTCCTAGCGGCTTCTTGTAGTGTCCTATTTTTACGTTCTACTAGTCCATTTTGTTGGGGGGTTCTAGGACATGAGAATTCATGTTGGTATCCATTTATTTTACAAAATTGGGTGAACTTATGATTTTCAAATTCCCCTCCGTGATCACTTCTTATTCTTTTAATTTTAGTATCTTTTTCATTTTCCGTTAAGTTGCAAAAATTACTAAATATTTCATAGGTTTCATCTTTTGTTTTTAGAAATTTTACCCAAGTGTACCTGGAGTAGTCATCAATTATTACTAAGTAATATTGGTTCTTATTTAGTGATTTGGCTCCATGTGAATCAAATAGATCAAGGTGAAGGACCTCAAGTATGGTGTTGGATCTCTCTAGGTTAGTTGACTTATGGGTTGACTTAGTTTGTTTTCCTTTTTGACATGCATCACAGATTGAATTTTCAATAAATTTTAATTTGGGCAAACCTCTAACTAGACCATTTTGACTTATTCTTGAAATAAGTCTTGTGTGTGTGTGACCCAGCCTTCTGTGCCACAGTTGGGTTTCCTCTTGTTGTGTCAGAAGACACTTTATAGAGGATATTGATAAATTAATTGTGTAGATGTTATTTTTTCTAAGTCCCTTAAGTTTAATTTCTGGATTTTTAATATTTTTAACTAGACATCCGGATTTATCGAAAGTAACTAGATATCCGCTGTCACACAATTGACTTATACTTAGTAAATTAAAGTTAAAATTGTCAACCAATAAAACATTTCGAATAACGAAATCGGAACTAAGTTCAATATTACCTTTTCCGATTACTTTAAGTTTACCGTTGTTGCCGAATGCAACTGATCCTAGACTCTTGTACTTGAGTTTGGTAAACTTCAACTTGTCTCCAGTCATATGTCTGGAGCATCCACTATCCAACATCCATTGATCCAATTCCTACACATGAAGTAGTTGAATTGGTTTCTTTTTAATGGATTTAAAGATAGCGTGATTGAAGCAGACACTATGTTTATTGTCTCCTTAAATTTTCTATTCTATTGTATTCAAGATAACAATAATTTTGAAATTTAGGTTTTTAAAATAATTTTGAAATTTAAGTTTTTAAAATAATTTTGAAATTTAAGTTTTTTTTTTAAAATAATTTTGAAATTTAAGTTTTTTAAATAATTTTGAAATTTAAGTTTTTTTAAAATAATTTTGAAATTTAAGTTTTTAAAATAATTTTGAAATTTAAGTTTTTAAAATAATTTTGAAATTTAAGTTTTTAAAAATAATTTTGAAATTTAAGTTTAAAAATAATTTTGAAATTTAAGTTTTTAAAATAATTTTGAAATTTAAGTTTTAAAAATAATTTTGAAATTTAAGTTTTTTTAAAATAATTTTGAAATTTAAGTTTTTAAAATAATTTTGAAATTTAAGTTTTTTTTAAAATAATTTTGAGATTTAAGTTTTTAAAATAATTTTGAAATTTAAGTTTTTAAAATAATTTTGAAATTTAAGTTTTTAAAATAATTTTGAAATTTAAGTTTTTAAAATAATTTTGAAGTTTAAGTTTGAAAAAACTTAGTCATCTCACCCGATCTAATTTCTCAATCAGGGAATCCTATAATTTTTGTGAGATGAATTGAGGTTCAATTTAAAGGTTTTGTTTAGTCTTGTGTTAGATTCAGGTTTAGCTTTGGATTCAACAAGTAAACATTCTTTGGATAAACTTCTGGGCTATGGTGAGTCACAAGGAGCTCATTAAAGTAACCATGCCTTTGAGGTTTTCCAAATAGTCCTACCCATTGAACTTAATACTAAAACTTGGTCTAACTAGTTAGGATCCATTTAAGGGTAGCTTCGGTCAGTTCCACTTGGCCAAATGCACCAGGTCGAAGTCATATCTTCCTAGACATGCGATGTCCAAGTTTCCCTAACGTACTATCATCCAAAAACTTCACCAGTACTGTGGTTCAAGTTAAACTTATCCTGTTTTAATCTAACCTTAAATACCCTGTCGGGTAATCCATTCTTGTCTTACCCATTCCGGGTAAATTAGGTTCAGTTACCCTGTCGGGTAGTTCAGTTGGAGGTGCCAGCTAGTTTGGACCCTCCTTCTATTTTTCATTTATAATTTTGATTTTTAATTTCGAATTTTGAATTTAGAATTTGATTTTAGATTTTAAATTTAATTTTAAATTTTGAATTTGATTTTAGATTTTTAATTTCGAATTTTGAATTTTGATCTTAGATTTTTAATTTAATTTCGAATTTTGAATTTTGATCGTTTTCATTTTAGCTTTCCCTGGATCACGGCCTCGATATGGTTTGTCGAGGAAGTATATTTGATCTTTCGGAACCCAGTATTGGCCAAGTCCACTTTGATTTATCAATTTGGACTTGGGAACCCATGCTTGGACTGATTTACTACTTTGTTTGTTTATTAAGGATAAATACGATTTATATTTCTTTTTACTTTTATATCCTAGCCCAGTCTTATTGTAGACGGCTCTTTGTGTCCCAAGAATTAGATCCAAATTCTTGGAGCTCAGAGAGAACTTTTCTAAAGTAATTTTTAAATCATTTAACTGATTTTTCAGATTTGAATTTTCTTTCTCAAGTTGTTGTACTTGAGTTGAGTCTTCAGTTAAAGATTTTGAGTTAGTTACTCCTTTAAGAATGGTTACTTCTTTTAAAAGTGACTTAATTTTCAAATTTGACTTGGCTAATTTGCGAAGTAAATAATTGACTAAATTATTAAGCCTAGGAATACTTACAGCGGAGTCTGGCCCTTCGGAAACGGATGCGGATCCGTGGCTTTGCTCGGAGTCGGCTTCTGACTCGCTTTCGGATTCGATGATCTGGTCCCGGGCCATCAATGCGAGTAAACTCGTTTGGTCGAGTTCGTCGTCTTCGTCCTCCGAAGAAGATTCGTCCCAGGTTGCCTTTAGGGCCTTCTTTCTTCTTTGCTTTTGTAGGATCGAAAAGAATATAGATATCTCCACAATGGTATGATATTGTCCACTTTGGGCCTAAGCCCTCATGGTTTTGCTCTTGGGCTCTACCCAAAAGGCCTCATGCCAATGGAGATATCTTTTCTCTTATATACCCATGATCTTTCCCATGTGTTTCCAATATGGGACTATGTTTGCAACCTTGCAACCCCAACAGCTTTTTGGCCTCCTTTTGGTTGGGACAGTTGGCCTTGATATGCCCTTTCTGGTTACACCCGTAACATGTGACTTCGAACTTCACCTTGGAGTTTTGTTGGGCCTCCCTGGATTGGACTGCCTTCTTTAGATCTTTCTTGTTGAAGCCCTTCTTCTTCTTGTAGAGCTTCTTTACAAGATTCACAAGTTCACTGGTCAGTTCATCTTCTGAATCTTCTGAGTCAGGTTCATCTTCTGATTCTGATTCAATTTTTCGCCATCCTCTTGATTCCCGTGTTCGATTCGTTCCTGCAACCAAAGCAATCCCTTTCTCGGATGGCTGTGCATTAGTTTGTTCATGGAGTTCGAATTCGCTAAATAATTCGTCTAATTTCAAGGAGGACAAATCCTTAGAGACTTTATAGGCATCTACCATTGATGCCCATAGTGTACTCCTAGGGAATGAGTTAAGGGCATACCTTATTATATCTCTGTTTTCTACCTTCTGTCCGATTCCATGTAGAGAATTCAGGATATCTTGAATTCGGGCGTGCAAAGAACTTGCCGCCTCGCCTTCCTGCATTTTCAAATTATATAGTTTATTTAGTAACAAATCACGTTTACTCACCTTAGTTTCTGAGGTGCCCTCGTGTAGTTCGATCAATTTCTCTCATAGTTCCTTTGCGGAGGAGAATGGACCGACTCTGTTGAGCTCTTCTTTGGTAAGGCCGCACTGGATTGTGCAGGTGGCTTTGGCGTCGGCTTCCACCTTTTTGATAAATGCTGGCTCCCAGTTTTCACAGGATGTAGGCTTACCGTCTGTACCAGTTGGTAGTTGCAATCCTGTTTTCACGATCATCCAGGTGTCGAACTGGATCTTTAGATAAATTTCCATTCGCCCCTTCCAATATCCGAAGTCTTCTCCGGAAAATAATGGGGGACGAACGGTGCTAAATCCTTCTTGTTGGGCCATTTAGATCTAAAAAAAACAGAAACAACAAGATCTATTCCAAGACTAAGTCTTGGATTAGTAGTGCGGGAGGAAGGAAAAAATAACAGGCTCAAGTGGTATTGACCAGCTTTGAGCAGAAAATCGATTCGTAAAAAGAGATTAGAATATAGCTATGAGGCTAAATTCTAATCGATTCCGAACAAAACCACGAAAAACTTGTCTCGAATAGTGGTTGCACTGATTCAAGACTACCCCACTCTGATACCAATTGTTGGATCGAGAAGCGCTAGAGGGGGGGTGAATAGCGCTCGTGGCTATTTCGTTCGATCATCGAAATCGTAAAACACTCGAGTAAAAACACAGCGGAAATGAAAGAAATACAAGCAGATGAACACAGTGGATTTACTTCGTTCGGAGCCTGTGACGACTCCTACTCGAAGGCCCGCGATCCTTGATCGCTTTCGGTGGGCAACAACTATAAGTTCGTTAAGAGTATTACAAACTAATTACAATTCAAAGCTGTAAAAAGATTATACCGACAACAAAAAGATTAAATCCGAAGCTCCGGGTTGTCGGGGTGTCGTTGCAGCACTTCTGGATTGAGTCGTTAGCAGCTTATCGCAAGGAGATTGCTTAGATAATCGTTGTTTTTTGAAGTTGCACCTCAACCCTCCTTTTATATGTGGTTCCGGGCGCCTGGATCCCTTCCGGGCGCCTGGAGTGTGACGTGGCCAACCAACCGGGATGCTCCACGTGGCGAAGTCGCGGCAGGGATAAAGTTTGGTCCCGGGCGTCCGGACCTGTTCCGGGCGCCCGGATCCATCTCGGGCGCCCGGACAGCCTTTTTCCAGCAGGCTCCTCACCTGCAAACAAAGGTTAGTCCGAGCAAAATACCCTGCAAGACAGTGTTAGAATCTGATAAAACATAGTAAATAATAATTGACAGTCTTCGGACTGTCCAAGTCTGACTTTCGATTTCCCACCGGAAGCCCTAGGTCGACCCGACGCCTACTGTTCCCTCTGCAGGGAACGCGTCCTCACCTACTCCACTCAGGAGATTTACCTGTTGCCAGTCGATCCTCCAGATCGACTGGACTTTTGCTCAGCACTCGATGCTTCCGGACTTTCTGCTGGACATCCGCTTCCCCAGCTAGTCCAGTCTTTCACCTGGTTCGCGACACCATGACTTTTCACCTAGGGTTACCACCCCCTAGGACTTTTGCCTGAAGCCATCGACCTGCCAAGACTTTCCGCATAGGGTTACCACCCCCTATGACCTAGGGTTACCGCCCCCTAGGGTTTTCCCTTTGCCTAACTGCAGCTAGGACTTTCCTGAAATCCTCAAGTAGACTTGTTAGACTAAAAAACATCTTAACTTTGAATTCTTTGCCGTTATCAAAACACGAGTTCGATCGTCGGATGCTTCCCGCACCAACATTCAGCACACTGAAGGCGCCCTCAATGCCATTGAGGGTGCCCTCAACAGCCTTGGAGGCGCCCTCAATGCCCTTGAGGGCGCCCTCGACCTGGCCAACTTGGCCATTGACGAGCGGATAAAGTTTGATCTGCTCGTCCCCTTAGAGGCACCCTCAACCCCTTTGGAGGAGCCCTCAAGACTCAAGATAGGATTTCCAGGAGCTATATAAAGGCCCCTGGAACTAGGAATTATTCATTCAACTTTGTATTCAATTTCCTAGCAACTCTTGAGCTCTTTAAGTGAGTAAAAGGCTTCTTCGCCTTTAGAGAAGGAGATTCTTAGTGCGCTATTCAACTATCTTGGATTAACAATCATCTAAGTTATAACCAAGTCAAATTGCTGAGTCTTCTTTCTTTCTTTTCTATTATTTGATTGTATTTTACTGTTGCTATTTTAATAGTTGAAAGCACGAGGAGGGTATATTTTATTTTGCAGGCAATTCACCCCTCCCCTCTTGCCGGCCTCGCTGTACCAACAAGTGGTATCAGAGCCAGACCACCTCAGAAGGGTTGACCGTCGATTGAAGCATCAAGATCAAGATGATGGTCAGTGCAAGTATTCATCCCCCGAAATTCGACAGAGACTTCGCTACATGGAAACGTCGAATGGAGGTATTCTTTAAAACAAAATTTGATATTCTTTTAATTATGAAATATGGTTTTGCAGTCCCTAAAGACAAGGAAGAATGCAACTGGACGAAAAAGGAACAAGCTGATTTCGTGGCCAACGGAAAGGCAAAATTCCATCTGCTCAGCGTTCTGCCACCTAAAGAGGTAAGTCAGATTGGAAGCTACGACTCTGCCAAAGACCTCTAGGAAAAATTCCTAGAGCTCCACGAAGGCGCCTCAGAAGCAAAGTTAGCAAGATGCGATATTCTCTGGACTCAGCTTACAAATCTCCGGATGAACAATGGCGAGAAGGTAGCGCAACTCCAAGCAAGAATCAAGAAACTAATAACTCAACTGAACAACCCCGCAGAATCGATAACAAACCAAGAATCGATCCAGTATATGCTCAACGCCTTCGCAAGAACTCCAGAATGAGCATCCTTAGTAGATGCATACTACATCTCTAAGGACTTTGAGGTAAGTACATAAGAAAATTTATTCTCTACCTTTGAACTTCATGAATCTCGAATTATAGAACCTAAAAAAATAGAGAAGTCAAATCTTAATGTTGGCCTACAAGCCGAGATGGACGATCCCGACTCTGAAGCGTCAATCGACGAAACTGATGTGACATTATTGGTAAGAAAGTTAAATAAGTTTATTAAGACTAATAAATTTAGATCGCAGACGAGAAAGTATCAATGCAACAGAAGGACGATCCGATGCTACAACTGCAACGAGAAAGGGCACATCAAGGATGGTTGTCTAAAATTACAGAAAAGGGCCAAGGAGAAGTGTCAAAGACCGACGTCCTCTAAATGCAAGAGTCTGAAGGCTACATGGGATGAATCATCATCCTCCGAATCAGAAGTTGAAGCCTTCTCAGGAGTAGCACTGATGGTCAACCATCAAATTGAATAAGAAACCAGCTCAGAGATGAGCATAGATGAAATGGGAGAATCATCAGAAGAAAGCTACGATGAAAGGGGAGCATCAGAAATAGAGATAAGTAAGGTACGTACTCTAACCCCTAAATAGTCTTTTCATTTTATCAAAATTCTTACAAAAGACTTAGTAAAATCAGAAAAAGAAATTGTTGACTTAAAATTAATGTTAGATAATTTAAAATTAGAAAACGATAATTTGAAAATGCAAATTGATAATTTAAAAACTGATGCAGGCTTTAAACCAAACAAATTTCAAAAATCAAAGCTTAGAATTTATGGAAAGTTGAATTGGTATATTAGAAAACATCAGGGACAACTTAAAAAAGTTTTCAAAAGTTATGTACCTCCTAAATACTTGATTAATCCAGTAGGAAGAAACCTATACTGGGTTCCAAAATCTTTTCTAGATTAAATTTTTGCAAGTTAGCGCTTTCAGTAAGAAAAATTAAACAGTTAATTTCTTTATGAGACTTGTCTAAGAAAGTGGTTATTGCTTCAATAACCAAGAAGGCCTAGTGCCTCGCCACTGCCTGAAAGCCAAAATATTAAAATAAAATATTTAATTAACTTACCAATAAAGTATGAAAATAGAAATTAGATAATGCTTTAACAAGTTTTTTTTAACATTGTTTTTGGAAATTTCTCAAAAATATTTTGTTTAAATTGACTAAAGGTTAGAGTTCTTTGTTAACTTAGAATTTATTTTGAAAAATTCCTACCCTGTTTTTGCTGTGATCAAAGGAGGAGAGATAGGAACAAGTTTAGAGGGAGTTAATATTTTTTAAAAAATTGGCACTTAAAAAAAAAATTGGATAGGAACAAGTTAATATTTTTTTTTCTTAGAAAATTGTAAATTCTATTATTGCAATCTTTATACTTAAAATGTTACTTTAGTAATTTATTTAAATTACTTCTTGTCTGTTTTTACCCTAACTTGAACTTAAGTTAATACACATCAAAAAGGGGGAGATTGTTGATCCCCGTGATTGTTTTAATGCGATCAACCAAGTTAGGTTAGGTCCTATTTGGTTTTGATCCCTGTGTCTAAGTGTGCAGGAGCTTAGGAGCGCAGGAAGTCAAGCGGAAGACGCAAGCTAGTGAGAAAGATGGCACAGAAAGGGAGCCGACGGGCTCCGTGCGTCCGAAACATGAAAAAGCCGCAGAAGAGTACACCGATGGACGAGAAGAACGTGCGCGACGTTTGAGAGACGAGAAGCCGGGGTGGAAGCCTGCTCGAGGAGAATGCCAGAAATTGGGTTCGGGTGAGCTCTATTTCGGTTGGCCGCAATCACCCAATCAAACGGAACTTCGAAAGCTGAAAAGGAGAGGAAGAAGTGTTGGAAAGACAGCTGGAGGCGCCCTCAACTTTCTTTCTTTTCTGTTATTTGATTTTATTTTACTGTTGCTATTTTAAGAGTTAAAAGCACGAGGAGGGTATATTTTATTTTGCAGGCAATTCACCCCTCCCCTCTTGTCGGCCCCACTACACCAACAAGAAGATCTTACAGCGCTGTTTGGCCCTTCAGAAACGGATATGGATCCGTGCCTTATTTCAAACTCAGCTTTAGATTCACTTTCAGTTTCAAACTCGTCGAGTTGTTCTCGGGCCGAAAATACGAGGAAACTTGTCTGCTCGAGGTCCTCATCTGAGTCTTCTGATAAAGACTCATCCCACGTTGCCTGAAGTGCCTTCTTCTTCCGTTGCTTCTTTATTTCCTTCTGGTTTGGGCAGTTTGCTTTGATGTGTCCCATCTTGTTGCAGCCATAACAAGTTGCTTCTGACTTGACTTTTGGGTTTGGTTGTGTCATTTTTTATTAGATCACCTTTTTGGTGAATCCTTTCTTCTTCTTAAATAGTCTTCGGACCAGGTTCACGAGTTCAGCGGTAATTTCTTTGTCATCTTCTGAGTCTGGTTCATCTTCGGACTCGGGTTCAATGTGACACTTAAGCTTTGGTTCACGTGTTCTGCTTGCACCTGCAATCAAAGAAATACCTTTATCACTTGGCAATGCATTAGTCTGTTCATGAAGTTCAAATTCTAAAAAGAATTCATCTAGTCTAATTGATGAAGCATCCTTGGATACCTTGTAGGTGTCTATCATTGATGACTGATAAGCGTAGCCTGTCACACCCGCAAATCAAATTAATAATGTATTTTCCACTGAACCCCTTAATTTTGCAATAACGTTGTAGTAACGAGCCCATGATCGATCCCGAGGAACCAACGGTAGAATGTAATTTAGGATTGTCTTTTTATTCCTATTTTTGGGATTTTCGATATAAAAATGGAGTTGGGGGTTTTAAAGCTTTAAATCTAAATCTAACAAATGAAAGCACAACAAATAAAGAGATTACTCTAATGCATAAATGAAATCTACTTATGTGCCAATAATCAAACCCAAACGCATTGTCACTCTACGTTGTGATTAAATTATTAACACACACTTAAACTAAGATATGAAATACAAGATGCAAATAAATCTGATCTACAACACCAATTAAAACCCTAGCTTGAATTTAAATGCTAAACACTTAACCAAGCAACAAATTAAAATTAAACTAAGCTTCAACAAGGAAAGAAATGCTAACTACTTGCATAAAAATATAACAAAACATAAAAGTAATCTGTTCTAAGCTGTAAAAACAATAACAAAACGAAATAAACCCTAACCAATCCAACTCACAACCAATCTATACAAGCTTCACACTCAAGCCGTCACACAAGAGTGCCAAAGTCGAGACCACCCAACTTTGGACCTCAATGGAACATCTCAATGGCGTATCAGCTCAAGGAGTGCTCAACTACACCGACGGACCACCCCCGGCGAGCTAAGAACAACCCTAAACCCACTCAAGTGCCGAAAATCTGGAAATCTGCCATCCTTGACCTCTGAATCTGGAGTGGGAGCTACGGAATGCGAATTGTGGTCGGATGAAGCTCAGGAACGCCGGAGGACCACCGCCGAGCGTTGCTGATGGGAATCGGAGCTCAGATTTGGAAGAACACCTCCAAATCTGAGGTGAACAGAGGCATCGAAGAAATGGAGATTGCGCCGGAGGGAACACCCAAATCGGTTCCAGAAAATCGGGATGAAGCTGCTGGGACGTCCTTCACCGAGGTTGAAGCTCGGAAGAATGATTGGAGAAGAGAAAGGGGCCGGAATCCGGAGAAATGCCGCGGGGACGAAGCTGCTGTGTGTGGAGGATTCGACGAAGAAGCTCACTGTAGCTTCTCAGATTTAAATCAGATCTGGATCTGAAATGGACGGCTGAGATGATTCCGGGCTAAATCAACAGTGAAAAGTCATCCAAATTCTGATCTGAAGGTACTGATATTGATTTAGGGTCTGGATCTACCCTCCCGTAGGTCGGATCGATCAGATCATCACTGGATGGTCCGGATCTACACAGTCTTCAATGAACGGCCCAGATTAATTAAACTGGATCAATGGCTAGATGAACTCAGATCTGGATCAAAACTTTTGGATCTTCATCAATGGCTTAGATCTGCTCCCCATTAAGTTGGATCGGCCAGATCTTCGACGGATGGTCCAAATCTGTCCTATTCTTCATGAACGGCCCATAATGCTCAATGGCTAGATCTTCTCGTTTGAACTCCGATTTGAGCCCAATTTCGGTCCAAATAGATCCAAATCTAAGATCCTTTGATGTCTACAAAATAAGAATCAAATATTAGCATCAAATAATATAAAAATAAAGTAATTTGCAATTAAGTCCAAAAATACACACAATGCACAAAATGTGATGTAACCATGATTTTAACCTATGAAATCAACATCAAACCATGCATATATGAATCAAAATAATGCAGTAAAATCATGGTTATCAAATCCCCCACACTTAGCCTTGAACGTCCCGTGCAAGTTAAGAAAACTAAAAATCATCTCCATAGAAAATTCCCTAGCAATATCTAAAAGATAGTAAAAAGAATTTAACTAAGATCATCTAAATATCACTAACAATCATGAATACAATCCAAACAATAATCAGTATGTATGGTAGTTTCAATCCAATTGAAAAATTAAGCAAGTTGCAATCTCACAAGGGATTTACCTATTCTAGCTCTCACACTCAATTATGCATATAAGTGGAGCTCAGTCAATGCAACTCACAACATTTCACTACCATAAGCTTGCTTATTTCCTACTTCTCCACCACTATAAACATAGCATACATGAATCAAAAGGAATTTATCATGAAGAATTGAAATGGAAGCAAGAATAACAATGAAAGTGAATGAAATAGGCAAAAGAAAAGGCATTAATGAAGAAAATGAGAAGATGAGAGTATTGGAGGAGTATACTTGATGAGTTGACCATTTTGATGTAAAAAGAGTTGTATACCATTTGTTTTAACCAATTCAAAGTATCAAGCTACCCTCCCATTCAATTTGAATGCCAACATAGAATCTTGATACATTGTCTCCCTTTTGATACTCTCTTGAATGTGTCATTTTTCTCTTCTTTTTCTTCACTGTTTTTCCAGCTTTTTGCACTTAAATTTGAGCATTTTGAAACTCAAATAATCTCAAATCAACTAATAAGAACTTCCTCCCCCACACTTAAAATCTTGGCCGTCTCGGACAATTCAACATATCATTAAGGCACACTTCTAACCACTTTAAAATCTGCAGGTTCTTTTCTCCTTCTCTTATACTTTTCCATGTTTCTGAATCTGGTATTGGATTCTCGTTTTGAATACTGACTTCCTCACTGATCAGATCATGCATTTGTTGTGGCTGGACAGTTTCAGCAAATCAATGCCATTGAATTGGCACCATAACCAGGTTCAGTAGTAGCATAATTCCGATTCTTAGAATAAACAGCTTCAAAAATCAGGTTCACAGAAGAATCTGGACTCAACATCAGCAACCACACTTTCCTCAGATTACATAAAAATTACAGCTCGAATTTTAATTCCCATAGTTGCAAAATCAGTAGCCAAACATATTGCATCAACTTCTGATTTACTGCACACTGCAGTTTCAAATTCAGCCCTGTTTTGTTTTATGAAAATTCAGAACTTCATTCTAGAATTCCACAATAACTCCCACTGATCTTTGATTTCCACAGCAGACTTCAGTGATCATCTCCCATCAATTCTCCATTCAATTCTTCCATATGCAGTACCCTCATCCAAACCACTTTAAGTTGTCAATTTCAGCAAGAATTCAGAAATTAGCAGCTTCCGAAAGTTGATGGTTCCAAACTTCAGATTCTTTAGGAGAATGCAGCAACTTCAGATTCCAGCAAGTATTCTGTCCGGCAAGTTTGCAAAGAATGAAAAGGAAACAATTAACAATTGTTGCTGGAAATTCAAGAGTTTCACTTAATTCCAATGATCTTAAGGGCTAGTGATGAAAGATTTCATCATAATTTGTAACTCCCAGCCCCTTAAATCAAGCGCCAAATCGATTTCAACATTTTCAAAAATCTGGACCAAGAAATGAAATCAGCAGCTACAGCTTATAAATTCAACAACAAAATTCAGTATCAACTTTGCCTTGTTTACCCACCAAAAATCTCAATACTTCTTCGTCTTGCTTCTTAAAATCCCTATTAATGCATGCTCGAAAGCTTTACAGGTTTCGGCAGCTCCAACTCATCTCAATCCTCTTCCCAAATTGGCACAGAATTGTTAACTTCATCCTGCAGAATCTGCCCTCTGAATTCCTGCTCTCTACTCATTTCTGTCCTTGCAGCAAACATCCCCTTTTGTCATTGCAAGGTCTTCACTGCTGTCAACACCCACTTTGCAAGAACTCATTACACACTTGCAGATTCTGCATTTTATTTCTGCATTTTTGCTATCCAGAATTTTTAGAGGTCTTGGAAGGCAAGAACAACATTTGTTGCTGCACAAAACAGGACTCCACTCAAGTTTATCACTGATTTACATTAGTAACTGAATTTTGATACACCATTTGATACACAACAGTCTCCAGCTTCCTTGTTCTGCACTTCTATTTTTCTGCAGATTATGCAGTCCGAGTTTCATCCATTTCTGATAATCTCAGCTTCTGCACAGTGATGTTATGAATCTGTTCTTAATTTCCTGATTCTGCTTCAGCAACTTCACTCTAAGTATGCCTAGCTAATAAGCCTTGTAAGTTAACTCATTGAATCATGAATCAAGTTAGCTTCAATTTCATTCATTTCAGACTCGAAAAGCATGAGAACTTGGCTCAATTCAGCAGATTCCTCTTAGCACAGAACTGATCTGCCTTCACAACAGACTACAGTTTTAATTGCAGATGTTCACTTTTTTTTTCTTTACATTCTCTTCTGCATTTGTACAGCTGCAAGGCTTACCCTCTTTTCCTTCAATGGCACAAAAATTTCAGCTTGAATTTTACTCCCTTCCGCTGCCAAAAACTGTCCAAAACCAAAGCTGCAGTTTTATTTCAGTTTTCAGTTTTGTGTTCTGTTTTTCCTGTTTAGTATCAAATTTCTTGTCTAAAAGTTTTGTAAACTCTAGAGAAGAAAGAAAATCATCTATAAATACTGAATTAGCAGCTGGTTTTCAGATTTTTCATGAATTAATAGCCTCAAACTCCATTTTGTGCAGTAGACTACAATTTTTCCTTCCTCCTCTTGTGACTTTGTATCAACTTGTCACGTTTAGTCTCACGAAACTTCAAATACTCCTTCATCTTGCCTCTTCAGAACCTTTACAATGCATTACTGAAAAGATTACAGGTTTCAACATCTCCAAATGGCTCAAATTCATTTCTCAATTTGGCACAAAGCTGCCCTAATCTGCACAATCTGCATTTGCTGAACATTCTGCCCTTCAATTCTGTCATTACAACAATTCTCCTTTCCAATGGTTGTGAATTCCACTTGTTCTTCTTTGAATTGAGTTTCACTTCCAAACTTGAGAGCTATCATTGTCTTCTTTTACTCTTCTCATTCACCAAAAATTCAGCCTTTAAATGCTTAAAAATGTCATTGCAATTCCTTCTCTGCAGTAACTAACATGAATCTGGATACAAGCTATCAATGCAAGATTACCATTTGTTACTACACAATACAAGTCTCCCCTTGAATTTCTCACTGATTTAAATTTGCTATTGCATTTTGATACACCATTTGATACATCACAACTTCCTTGTTTCTGCAATTCAACATTCTGTTCATGAGCATAATCTGATTTCAGCATTTTCAAAACCTTCTTGCCACATAGTCTTGAATGTATCAACATAGTATCAAGCCTCTAAATCCAAAGCAATTGTAACTTGCTCTTGACATGATAAAACTCAAGAAATTAATTCATTTAGCATACAACTTAAGAGCACTTCAGATTTCATCTTGGAAAGAATGGCACATCCTTTTGTTATTGAGTATACAATACATTTGCTTCAATTTCTCAATGATTTGAGAGTTTAAAGAGAAAGTTGGCACAAAAGTGGCACATAGCAATAGCTCACTTTGCCTTTTGGAATCAATATCATTAGCTCCTAATAGAATCTCCATTTTGCTGGTTCCTTTTTTTTACAGTGCTGTTGCTATTGCTTAATCAAACTCAGCTCCAAACAACTCTGAAATCAAGTTCCTCAACTTCAAATCAAACTCCATACACTTGTAACAAATTTTTCACAATTCCTTTCTTTTCTTTTCTGCATTTCTTTAGTTCCTCTCCAACTTGACAATCTGATTGAAATTATTGTTATAAGATACTTTTCTTCACACTGTTTTCTTTCATCAGAATCTATGATTCAAACTTCAAAATCAAGCACTGAGGTAATTCCAACTTTGTTATGAAAATTCCAGCTTAGCAATGAATTTCTAAACATCAACAGTAGCCTTCATTTCTGCCTCCTTCAATTCTTCTGATCATCTGGTATCAACCTTCACCTCACATTGGGAATCAGATTCAAGAGTCTATTTAAGCACATTGGCACATTTATTCCAAATCTTCTTCATTTTCTTCAAACTAAATTTTTTTCTTCCTTGAATGGATTAAATCCTTTCTTTACCAAGAAAAATCCAAGTCATTCAAGGATATTCAAGTATTCCACCAAGAAGATCAAAATCAAAGAAAATGAAATGATTCCCTTGAACCAATACAAAATCTCCCATATTTCCAAAAATGTATCATCTCATCATCCCTCCTCCACACTTAATCCTTTGTCATCTTGCAACATAAATTCATCAAGTATTCAACCAAAGTACTCAATAAAAGAATGACACGCAAAGATTATTAAGAATTGAAATACTAGATGAGAATGTATAAAGAAAATTGTGAGGAAAGAGATTAGAAAGTATAAAGGGGAACAAAATTGACAAAATCCTCAATTTCCATGCACACAAATGCTATTGTGACTTTGAAAAGAAACTAAGCAAGTTCTAGAGTTTCAATTGTTGTAAGTGCATGTCACACAAAGAAAATAATGGTGTATAGGCTTAAAGTGGACCTCACTAGGTATTTTTATGCAATCAAGCTTGATTAATCAAAATGGAATCCTCTACTAAATTAACCAATACCATGTAAGAAAAGCATCCAATCATGTCACATGACCTAAAGTTGATGATCAAATTTAAAACAACTTTTACCATCTTACAAATATCACTAAACAATTCATGGAGACTTTATTCAAATGACATGCTATGTATACCAACTAAATGTAAAGTATGGAAGTAAAATACAAAATGCAAAGTATGAAACTAAAGAAACGTATAAAGAATTTATTAAACACAAAGCATGAATTTAAATGCAAGAGTAAACAAAATTGGAACTAACTCCCCTTTAAATCCCGGTGGTTGAAGAAGGTTTAGACGTAGTAGCCGCCCCGGAAGTGGAGTAATCGTGGTTCCACTTAAATTCTTCTTATTAATCCTTTTTCCCTTCACCATTCTTTCTGGAGGTCTTAATCGGTTCAGTTTTAGCACCCACTCCGGGAGCTTGTGTTCTCCTACAACATCAATAAAAGAAAATACCTCCCACACGCATGTGGGGTAAAAAGAAAATAGGAGAATATTAGTGTGAGTAGAAAGTATATCAAGAAATGAATCACAACTAATAAAATCAATAAATGGTACCTCAATAAAATTCTCTGAAAAATTACACAAAATACTCACCTTGTCATCTTGAGAGGTACCTGGAGTGGTGTTTATTACCTCTTCCTCATCAAATAATGGCTCAAACTCTTGTTCTGGTGAAGGTTCAACTTCATGTAGTGATTCTTGGGTGCTTAGCTCCGTAGCACAAGTCCCTACACTTTCATCTTCAATTCTTGATGATTCTTGAGGTAATGCTTCCAGTAAGCAATCCCCTACACTTAAATCATCTTTTGCAATAATACTTGCATCATTCACAACATCTAGAGCAACATCATTATTAGTAGAATCAAAAATAGGTTCAACTACATCATCATCACAAATTAAACTAGAAAATTCTTGTGAAGAAATAGATGCAGTGTCAGGCCTGACAAGATCTCCACAATCCACCTCTTCACTGGCTCTTTGTTTTTGTAACTGATTAATAGATGATGCTATCTGATCTAACTGACTCTGTATATTCTGTATCCTTGCAAATTGTTGCTCTTGATGCTCACTCATTTGATGCATAACTTCATTGAATTTCCAAACTGACTCTGTAAATTTTTCATGTGCATCCTCATACCTATTCCGCTGCTCCATAGGTAGGTAGGACTGATAGAACTGAGTCTGAGGCTGATAAAAATAATTCTCCATCCCATCTCCAAAATACTGATGATATGGATCCATGGTCACATGAATTTCCTGTTCTTACACTGAAACACTAGCAAATAAAATCAGAAGACTCAGGAACAAATAAAATCAACACATGAATATATAATCATGAAAGCAATCAAAACAAGAATCCTAAAATTACTAAACATTGCATATTACAATTTCCCCGGCAACGGCGCCAAAATTTGATAAGCGTAGCCTAATCAAATTGTACAAATGTATATTCCACTGAACCCCTTAATTTTGCAATAACGTTGTAGTAACGAGCCCAGGATCGCTCTCGAGGAACCAACGATGATATGTAATCTAGGATTGTCTTTTTATTCCTATTTTTGGGATTTTCGATATAAAAATGGAGTTGGGGGTTTTAAAGCTTTAAATCTAAATCTAACAAATGAAAGCACAACAAATAAAGAGATTACTCTAATGCATAAATGAAATCTACTTGTGTGCCAATAATCAAACCCAAACGCATTGTCACTCTACGTTGTGATTAAATTATTAACACACACTTAAACTAAGATATGAAATACAAGATGCAAATAAATCTGATCTACAACACCAATTAAAACCCTAGCTTGAATTTAAACGCTAAACACTTAACCAAGCAACAAATTAAAATTAAACTAAGCTTCAACAAGGAAAGAAATGCTAACTACCTGCATAAAAATATAACAAAACATAAAAGTAATCTGTTCTAAGCTGTAAAAACAATAACAAAACGAAATAAACCCTAACCAATCCAACTCACAACCAATCTATACAAGCTTCACACTCAAGCCGTCACACAAGAGTGTCAAAGTCGAGACCACCCAACTTTGGACCTCAATGGAACATCTCAATGGCGTATCAGCTCAAGGAGTGCTCAACTACACCGACGGACCACCCCCGGCGAGCTAAGAACAACCCTAAACCCACTCAAGTGCCGAAAATCTGGAAATCTGCCATCCTTGACCTCTGAATCTGGAGTGGGAGCTACGAAATGCGAATTGTGGTCGGATGAAGCTCAGGAACGCCGGAGGACCACCGCCGAGCGTTGTTGATGGGAATCGGAGCTCAGATTTGGAAGAACACCTCCAAATCTGAGGTGAACAGAGGCATCGAAGAAATGGAGATTGTGCCGGAGGGAACACCCAAATCGGTTCCAGAGAATCGGGATGAAGCTGCTGGGACGTCCTTCACCGAGGTTGAAGCTCGGAAGAATGATCGGAGAAGAGAAAGGGGCCGGAATCCGGAGAAATGCCGCGGGGACGAAGCTGCTGTGTGTGGAGGATTCGACGAAGAAGCTCACTGTAGCTTCTCAGATTTAAATCAGATCTGGATCTGAAATGGACGGCTGAGATGATTCCGGGCTAAATCAACAGTGAAAAGTCATCCAAATTCTGATATGAAGGTACTGATGTTGATATAGGGTCTGGATCTACCCTCCCGTAGGTCGGATCGATCAGATCATCACTGGATGGTCCGGATCTACACAGTCTTCAATGAACGGCCCAGATTAATTAAACTGGATCAATGGCTAGATGAACTCAGATCTGGATCAAAACTTCTGGATCTTCATCAATGGCTTAGATCTGCTCCCCATTAAGTTGGATCGGCCAGATCTTTGACGGATGGTCCAGATCTGTCCTATTCTTCATGAACGGCCCATAATGCTCAATGGCTAGATCTTCTCGTTTGAACTCCGATTTGAGCCCAATTTCGGTCCAAATAGATCCAAATCCAAGATCCTTTGATGCCTATAAAATAAGAATCAAATATTAGCATCAAATAATATAAAAATAAAGTAATTTGCAATTAAGTCCAAAAATACACACAATGCACAAAATGTGATGTAACCATGACTTTAACCTATGAAATCAACATCAAACCATGCATATATGAATCAAAATAATGCAGTAAAATCATGATTATCAATGCCCACAATGTATTCCTCGGAAAAGCATTTAGTGTGTACCTTATTACGTCGCAGTTCTCTACTTTCTATCCGATTGCGTGGAGTCCATTTAGAAGATCTTGTATGTGAGCATGAAGGTGGCTCGCTGACTCACCTTCTTGTATTTTTATATTTTATAATTTATTTAATATTAAGTCTCATTTACTCACCTTCGTGTCAAAAGTGCTCTCGTGCAGCTCGATCGATTTTTCCCACAACTCCTTTGCACTGTTGCAGGGATCAACCCGGTTCAACTCTTCTTTGGTTAGGCCGCATTGAAAAGTTTGTGTTTCTTTTGCATCGGCTTTAATCTTCTTGCAGGTTGGTGCACCCCATTTGTCGCAGGGGACAAGGGCGCCATCTTCGGTGGGAAATGTGAATCCTATCTGGATAATTATCCACATTTCCACCTGCGTCTTGAGGTGATACTCCATTCAGCCTTTCCAATACTTAAAATCTTCACCGGAGAAAAGAGGCAGGCGAGCTGTGCTGTAACCCTCTTGGTGGGCCATTAAAAATGAATCTCGCACACAAAAAAATAATAATAACAAATGTTCCAAAATTTGGTCTTGGATTAGTAGCACTCGTGGCTTTTTCACTCGTTTTATAAAACAAACAGAATACGCAGTGAAATAAAGAAAAGAAACAAACACAAATCGCTAACAGGTTTCTTTTACTTAGTTCAGAGCTTGTGATGACTCCTACTCCAAGGCCCGCGATCGTTGATCGCTTACGTTGGGCAATCACTATAGATCCGAAATTCTTTACAAATATATAAGTACAAGTACTAAACTTAAGAATAGATTATACTAACAATAAATGACTAAGAATTGGTTTGTGGATTTGTCAGAATAGCAGCTGAGCGTCGTTGAGTCGTTTCGGCGTAGCGCGCAGCTTGGAAGATCGCTTGTGTAGAATTGTTGTTTTAAAGTGCTGGTCAAGGCTCCTTTTTATAGCTTCTTCAGGCCTGATCCAGATCCACTGATCTCAGGATCAGGTTTGACTCGAACCGGATCCGTCGACCGATCCCTATGTTCGGTTGATCGATCAGATGATCTCCTCCTCATCCGATCCGATCATCCCAACGTCAATCAGGTCACCGCTTATCTTCAGTTCGATCGATCGATCCCCAGGTTCGGTCGACCGATCCCTCGATCGAACTCGATCTACTATCTGGAAATCTGATCTTGTTGTACTGGGTTCGATCGACCGATCTGGTCATTCGGTCGACCGATCAAGGCTAAGTCCGACCCTGCAAAACTTGTTAGTTTCCTACAAAACAGAGTTAGATAAATAGCAATTTATATGTAAATAAATAACTTGACAGCCTTCAGACTGTCTGGTTCTAACTTCGGATTTCCTTCGGAAACCCTAGGTCGAA
Source organism: Zingiber officinale (assembly GCF_018446385.1). NCBI lineage: Eukaryota > Viridiplantae > Streptophyta > Magnoliopsida > Zingiberales > Zingiberaceae > Zingiber > Zingiber officinale. The sequence continues at coordinate 142,163,042 of NC_055994.1, forward strand.
CTGACGTCTACTGTTCCCTCAACGGGGAACGCATCCTCACCTACTTCTCTCAAGAGAAATTACTTGTTGTCATGCCGATCCTCCAGACCGACTGGACTTTTGCTCAATACTCGATGCTTCAGGACTTTCTGCTGAACGCTCGCTCCACGACTCGTTCGGTCTTCCACCTAGTCCGCGACCACCAGGACTTTCACCTAGAGTCCCCGACTCTAGGGTTTTGCCCAAAGTGCTCGACTAGCCAAGACTTTCCGCCTAGGGTTACCACCCCCCAAGACTTAGGGTTACTCCCCCCTAGGATTTTCCACCTGCCTAACCGTAACTAGGACTTTGCCTAAAAACACTTAAGACCTTCTTGTAAGCTCATTCAAACTTGTTAGACTACAAGTAACCTTAACTTTGAACTCTTTGCCATTATCAAAACCCAGGTTTAATCGTCTGATGCTTCCTGCACCAACAACTGGAGGAGAGTGACTTGGTAAGGATGCATCCTGGCTGAGGGACAGTGGCGTTATTCCAATTTAGGTCCATTTTGGATCCCTAAACTGAGACCTTGATTAGATCCTGGTCTTGGAGGAGACAGGGTCTAATTACTACTTATTATTATTATACTAACACTTGTCTTGCAAGTTATAGGACAAACACTTTTTACAGGGTAAAAGGAGTACAAAAGGCCTCGAGAGAATAGTGCTCGAGGCGCCTTCAAGCAATGGAAGGCGCCTTCACACTGTTCATGGAAGGTGCCTTCCATAGAATAAAATTTAGACTTCATCGCAGATAAGATCTAGGTTGTTCGAGATTAGATTTACCACATAGGAGGCGCCTTCGAGGCTTTGGAAGACGCCTTCCATGCTCAATAAAAGGAGTGCTCGCCCAAGCCATCATATCCATCACATATGTGAGCTTCTTTACTTTTGATTGGGCTTTCGACTGCTCCGGCTTCATGTTGTTGCTTCAAAGAAGTCTGTTTGCCATAGAGATATGCTTTCGAGTCAATTGATCATCTCCGGTAGACCAACAGCAATGCACGAACACATTTTAAAGGAGAGTGTAGATTGTTGGAGCTACATGAGCTAGCTGAAGGTTTTCCGGGGAGTCATCCACCGACGGATCGGGATCGTCCACCTTACGAACGACCATGGAGTAGGAGCTTCATCTCCGAACCACGTTACACAACGTGTCATTGGGTTTGCTTCTTGTTTATTATTTTCTAGGGTTAGCTTTCCTTTTGTTTGTTAGTATTTTTGTTTCCACTGTGCACTAACAAGCGTAGGAAGCAACGATTTGGGTGAGACGCTATTCACCCCCCCCTAACGGACGTCAAGATCCCAACACATCACATATGTGAGCTTCTTCACTTTCGATTGGGCTTTCGACTGCTCCGGCTTCATGTTGTTGCTTCAAAGAAGTCTGTTTGCCATAGAGCTATGCTTTCGAGTCAATTGATCATCTCCGGTAGACCAACAACAATGCACGAACACATTTAAATTGTTGGTAACTTTAATTGTATTGCAAATTTCTCATACTACTGTTTTTAAAGGGAAGTGTAGGTTGTTACACTGCCCCTATCTTATATTCAATTACTTCTTTCAGTGGTTCCGAAAGAGGAGTTTAGTAGATTGTCCATCGATAGGTTCGCGGGACCTAGGTCTCGGAGTAGGAGTCGTTGAAGGCTCCAAACCAAGTAAAACCTATTGAGTTTTCCTTGTGTATTGTTTTTCTTTAAATCTTTCCGCTGCATAACTCTGTTTAACTTGCAATTTTCAACGAATGTGATTCACCCCCTCTCACAATCCAATAGAAACTTCATCCTACAAGTTTATCCATGTTTGGGCACTCGAACCACCTCCAGGTGCCTGGACCGCTGATTTGGGTCGATCAGTCGAAGCGTGCCACCATAGAATGAAGATCAAATTTTCCCGATCCAAACGCCTAGACCCGTATGGGCGCCTGGACCGTCTAGGTGCCCCAGCAGCCACCCAGGCGCTTCCTCTTCGTTGTTGACTTAGACTCCCCTTTTTCAACCACCAACTTTCTACAACAAAAAGGTTAGCACAAGCATAAATAATATATAGCAAAATAATTTTGATAGTCTCTGGACTATCTGATCCTGACTTTAAGTTTCACTGAAACTCTAGGTTGGACCGACGCTTACTATTTCCTCTTCGGGGAACACATCCTCACCTACTCCTCTGAGGAGAGATTACCTTTTGCTAAACCGGTCCTCCAAACCGTCTAAACTTTTGCTTAGCATTCGAGACCTCAGGACTTTCTGCTAGGCATCCTATCCTCAACCCGTCCAGTCTTTCACCTAATGGCTGCGACCCCCAGGACTTCAACCTAATATCCTTGACCCTAAAATTTCACTCGATGTCCTCAATGTACCAAGGCTTTGCCCAGTTTCCTAGATCAGGACTTCATTAACTAACCATAGCTAGGACTTTCCACCTACTTAGTGTCCACTAAGACTTCTTTATCTAGCATCAACTTGGACTTTCACTTTGTTTAAGATCACTTAGAACTTTTCCTGTATATTTAGTTAAACTTGTTAGAATAACAACACAACTTAATTTTGAATCTTTGTCAATATCAAAACACAAGTTTGATTAGCTGGTGCTTCCAGCACCAACAAGAAATATTATGGGTGTATTTGTTGGCCTCCGAAGAAGCAATTGCTATGGTTTTGTTAAGACAAGAGGACAAGATATAATATCTCATCTACTTTTTTTTAGTCAACTATTAAATGAGATGAAAAGCAAGTATATCAAAAGCACCAAAACATGTCTCATTGTCCTATAAAATTCTTAAAAACCTCCACAGTGTCCTACCCCTTTGATTAGTGGATATGAATATTGAATGTCCTTTCCATATTGGCAGACATCCAAAGAAGTTTTTATTGGTAGTTGTTGACTACTTTTTCAAATGGGTGGAAGTTGTACCGCTAGCTCGAATAATGGAGCAGGAGGTTATGAAATTCTTATGGAAAAATATAGTCTATCAATTCATTAGTCTCAGATAATGATCGACAATTTCAAGGTTGACATTTAATGGATCAATGTGAGAACTTCAACATTCAACAAGCTTTCACTCTGGTAGCTTATCTCCAAAGCAATGGGAAAGTCGAAGTCATCAATCGAGAGATAGTTAAAGGACTGAAGATCAAGTTAAATCGTGTTGAAGGTAGCTGGGTAAATGAATTACCTAGTACACACTGGGCCTATTGAACAACTCCTCAGGAAAGTGTTGGGATGACTCTGTTCCATCTTATTTATGATGGTGAGACAGCCGTGTCGATGGAAGTCAAGGATGAATCTATTAGAAGAAGTGCTTATGGGCCAGACAATGACGAATTACACATTCTAGATTTAGATCTGATTATAGAAACAAGGGCAAAAGTTTCTACCTGCTCATGGCATATCGTCAAAGGATGCATCTAACAAATGTGTGATACCCCAATCATTTTAGGTTGAAGATTTAGTCTGGAAGAAAGTAAAACTTGTCAGGGATATTAGCAAGCTGGAACCTGTTGGTGCAGTAAGCATCCGATGATCGAACCTCAGTTTTGATAATGGCAAAGGGATTCAAAGTTAAGGTTCCTTGTTATCTAACGTGGTTAACTAATGTTTCAGGAAAGTCCTAACTGCGGTTAGATGGGGGAAAATCCTAAGGGGGATAACCTTAGGTCCTAGGGGGTGGTAACCCTAGGTGAAGGAAAATCCTAAGGGGGGGTAACCTTAGGTCCTAGGGGGCGGTAACCCTAGGTGGAGGAAAACCCTAAAGGGCGGCAACCTTAGGTCCTAGGGGGCAGTAACCCTAGGTGAAGGAAAATCCTAAGGCGGGGCAACCTTAGGTCCTAGGGGGCGGTAACCCTAGGTGGAGGAAAATCCTAAGGGGCGGCAACCTTAGGTCCTAGGGGGTGGTAACCCTAAGTGGAGAAAACCCCTAGGGGGCGGTAACCCTAGGTCCTAGGGGGTGGTAACCCTAGGTGGAAAGTCCAGTCGGTCTGGAGGACCGGACTGGCATCAGGTAAATCTTCTGAGTGAAGTAGGTGAGGACGCGTTCCCCGCAGAGGGAACAGTAGGCGTCGGGTCGACCTAGGGTTTCCGGTTGGAAACCCGAAGTCAGACTCGGACAGTCCGGAGACTGTCTATACTTCATTTATCATATTTATTGTGCTAACTTTGTGTTGTAGGATAGTGTTTGGGACTAACGTATCTTGCAGGTGCAAAGGAGCAACCTAAAGCCTCGGATGAACAGTGTCCGAGGCGCCTCCATGGAGCTTGGAGGCACCTCGGGTGCAAAGCTGACCTAGCTGCGAAGCTTCAATGGAGGCGCCTTCATGAGGGTATAAGGCGCCTTGGAAGGCGCCTTGAGCATGTTGGTGCGGGAAGCATCCGACGATCAAACCTGAGTTTTGATAATGGCAAAGGATTCAAAGTTAAGGTTTGTGGTGATCTAACATGTTGAATAAGTGTTTCAGGAAAGTCCTAGCTGCGGTTAGGCAAATGGAAAATCCTAAGGGGTGGTAACCTTAGGTCCTAGGGGGCGGTAACCCTAGGTGAGGGAAAACCCTAAGGGGCGGCAACCTTAGGACCTAGGAGGAGGTAACCCTAGGTGAAGAAAAACCCTGAGGGGGGGTAACCTTAGGTCCTAGGGGGCGATAACCCTAGGTGGAGGAAAACCCTAAGGGGCGGCAACCTTAGATCCTAGGGGGTGGTAACCCTAGGTGGAGAAAAACCCTAGGGGGCGGTAACCCTAGGTCCTAGGGGGTGGCAACCTTAGGCGGAAAGTTCAGTTGGTCTGGAGGACCGGACTGGCATCAGGTAAATCTCCTGAGTGGAGTAGGTGATGACGCGTTCCCCGTAGAGGGAACAGTAGGCGTCGGGTCGACCTAGGGTTTCCGGTTGGGAATCCGAAGTCAGACTCGGACAGTCCGAAGACTGTCAGTTCTTCTTTACTATGTTTTATCAGATTCTAACACTGTCTTGCAGGGTATTTGCTCGGACTAACCTTGTTTTGCAGGAGAGGAACCTGCTGGAAAAAGGTGGTCCCGGCGCCCGAGATGGATCCGGGCGCCCGGGACCAAGTTTTATCCCTGCCGCGACTTCGCCACGTAGAGCATCCTGGTTGGTTGGCCACGTCACACTCCAGGCGCCCGGAATGTCATATAAAAAGAGGGTCGAGGGTGCAGCCAAACAACAACAAAAAATTCTAAGCTTTCTTTTGTGAAGTGCTGCCAACGAGACGACCTTGAAGTGCTACTACTTGACGTCGACGACCCGAAGCTCAGACTCTTCGATCTTTTGTTGTCGGTATCAGTTTACTTATTGCATTAATTGTAATTCAAATTGTAATCTTTCCGATATTATAGTTGTTGCCCATCGAAAGCGGTCAAGGACCGCGGGCCTTCGAGTAAAAGTCGTCATAGGCTCCGAACGAAGTAAAACATCTGCGTCGTTCTGTGCTTGCTTCAATGGAGGCGCCTTCATGAGGGTATAAGGCGCCTTGGAAGGCGCCTTGAGCATGTTGGTGCGGGAAGCATCCGACGATCAAACCTGAGTTTTGATAATGACAAAGGATTCAAAGTTAAGGTTTGTGGTGATCTAACATGTTGAATAAGTGTTTCAGGAAAGTCCTAGCTGCGGTTAGGCAAATGGAAAATCCTAAGGGGTGGTAACCTTAGGTTCTAGGGGGCGGTAACCCTAGGTGAGGGAAAACCCTAAAGGGCGGCAACCTTAGGTCCTAGGAGGAGGTAACCCTAGGTGGAGAAAAACCCTGAGGGGGGGTAACCTTAGGTCCTAGGGGGCGATAACCCTAGGTGGAGGAAAACCCTAAGGGGCGGCAACCTTAGGTCCTAGGGGGTGGTAACCCTAGGTGGAGAAAAACCCTAGGGGGCGGTAACCCTAGGTCCTAGGGGGTGGCAACCTTAGGCGGAAAGTTCAGTTGGTCTGGAGGACCGGACTGGCATCAGGTAAATCTCCTGAGTGGAGTAGGTGATGACGCGTTCCCCGTAGAGGGAACAGTAGGTGTCGGGTCGACCTAGGGTTTCCGGTTGGGAATCCGAAGTCAGACTCGGACAGTCCGAAGACTGTCAGTTCTTCTTTACTATGTTTTATCAGATTCTAACACTGTCTTGCAGGGTATTTGCTCGGACTAACCTTGTTTTGCAGGAGAGGAACCTGCTGGAAAAAGGTGGTCCCGGCGCCCGGGATGGATCCGGGCGCCCGGGACCAAGTTTTATCCCTGCCGCGACTTCGCCACGTAGAGCATCCTGGTTGGTTGGCCACGTCACACTCCAGGCGCCCGGAAGGGATCCAAGCGCCCGGAATGTCATATAAAAAGAGGGTCGAGGGTGCAGCCAAACAACAACAAAAAATTCTAAGCTTTCTTTTGTGAAGTGCTACCAACGAGACGACCTTGAAGTGCTACTACTTGACGTCGACGACCCAAAGCTCAGACTCTTCGATCTTTTGTTGTCGGTATCAGTTTACTTATTGCATTAATTGTAATTCAAATTGTAATCTTTCCGATATTATAGTTGTTGCCCATCGAAAGCGGTCAAGGACCGCGGGCCTTCGAGTAAAAGTCGTCATAGGCTCCGAACGAAGTAAAACATCTGCGTCGTTCTGTGCTTGCTTCAATGGAGGCGCCTTCATGAGGGTATAAGGCGCCTTGGAAGGCGCCTTGAGCATGTTGGTGCGGGAAGCATCCGACGATCCGACGTCGTTCGTTACTTAATTTTACGATTCCGATATTTTGAAAAATGAAATAGCCACGAGCGCTATTCCCCCCCCCCCCCCCCCTCTAGCGCTTTCGATCTATCAGAGCAGTGCATAAGGCGCCTTAAAGGGATGAAGTTCGACCAGATCAGATTTGATCCACACGGAAGACTCGGCAGCATGGAGGCGCCTTGAACAGCCTTCAAGGCGCCTTGAACACCCTTTATAAGGGGGTTTCGACCAGCACTTCAAGAGATCAAGTTCTAGGCTTTCCTTCTTCAACGTGCTGCTAACAAAGTCATTCCGAAGTGCTGCTGCGACATTCCGACGACCCGGAGCTCCAATCTTCTTCTTTTTTAAGTTGTTGGTACAAGTTTATTTCAATACTTTCATTGTAATTTGTAATTTCTATCGTTCTTATAGTTGTTGCCCACCGGAAGTGATCAAGGATCGCGGGCCTTCAAGTAGGAGTCGCCTTAGGCTCCGAACGAAGTAAATTCTCTGTGTCCTTCTGTTTGTGTTTCTTTGTTCTAATTCCGCTGCTTTAACTCCGATAGTTTCACGATTCCGATAAACGTACAAAATAGCCACGAGCGCTATTCACCCCCCCCCCCCTCTAGCGTGGTCTCGATCCAACAGAACCCTGATGAGAAAGTGATCGAGAAGATAAACTCAAAGGCATATTATCTAATGGACTCTCATGATAAAAAGTCAGACCAACCATGGAATGCCCACCACCTGAAATCATATTACTCTTAAAGCTAGCTCAGTACCCTCATGCATTTAATCATTTTGTTTGTCATTTTTTGAAACATTTCCTTTTTTTTACAATATATACTCACTAATTAATCATGAATAAAGGCACTTTATTATGGATAGATTCTTCAGACTCCCCCGAATTGAACATAATCGGGGTCGAGATCTTTCTGGTTGCAGTATCAATCTCACTCTTGCAAAGGGGTCAAGCATATAGCGTATCTCCTATGTTCTTTTTAAGGTGCAAACTCTGTCAACTTAAACATAGTTGGGGTTAAGATCTTACTAGCTGTGGTATCTATCTCACCCCTATAAAGGGGTCGAGCATATATCATATTGTCTGCATCTTTTTCAAAGTTCAAACTCCCTCGACTTAGACATAGTCGAGGTCAAGATCTTTTCGGCTGTGGTATCAACCTCACCTATTGAAGGAGTTGAGCATATACCATATCACCCACGTACTTTTCAAGGCCCAAACTCTCCCAACTTGGACATAGTCAGAGTCAAAATCTTCACAGTTGCGGTATCAACCTCACCCTTAAATGGGGTCAAGCATATCACTCACGTCCTTTTCAGGGCCCAATCCCTCAACTTGGATATAGTCAGTGTCGAGATCTTCCCGACTGCGGTATCAACCTCACCCCTGCAAAAGGGTCATGTTGTGCATATACCGTATCATCCGTGTTCTTTTTAAGGTCTAAACACTCTCAACTCAGACATAGTCAGGGTCAAAATCTTTCCAGCTGCGGTATCAACCTCACGCTTACAAAGAGGTTGAGCATATATTGTATCGTCTGCGTCCTTTTTAGGGTTTAAACTCCCTCGACTTGGACATAGTTAAGGTCGACATCCTTCCGGATGCGGTATCACCTTTACTCTTACAAAGGGGTTGCGCATATATCATATCACCTGCATCCTTTTTAGGACTCAAACTCTCCCGACTTGGACATAGTGGGGTCAAGATCTTCCCAGCTATAGTATCAGCCTCACCCTTTCAAAGGGGTCAAATATATACTGTATCGTCTGCATCCTTTTCAAGGCCCAACCACCCCCCCCGACTTAGACATAGTCACGATCGAGATCTTCTTAGATATAGTATCAATCTCATCCCTACAAAGGGGTCGTGCATATACGTACCACCCATGTCCTTTTTAGGGTTCATACTCTCTCAACTTAGATATAATTGAGGTTAAAATCTTCCCAACTGCAGTATCAATCTTGCACTTGCAAAGGGGTCGAGAGCATATACTGTATTGCCCGCGTCATTTATAGGGCTCAAACTCTCCTGACTTGGATATAGTCGAGGTCAAGGTCCTTCTGGCTGTAGTATCAATCTCACCCCTGTAAAGGGGTTGAGTATATACCATATCGTTTATGTATTTTTCAAGACCCAAACTCTCCCAACTTAGACATAGTCGAGGTCGAGATCCTTTTGGCTCTAGTATCAACCTCATCTTACAAAGGAGTTGAGCATATACCGTATTGTCTGCGTCCTTTTCCGGGCCCAAACTCACCTGACTTGGACATAGTCAGGGTTGATACTTCCAGGTTGCGGTATCAACCTCACCCCTACTAAGGGGTCGAACATATATCATATCATCCGAATCTTTTTCAGGACTCAAACTCCCCCGTCTTGGACATAGTCGAGGTTGAGATATTTCCAGCTACGATATCAACCTCACCCTTGCAAAGGGGTTGAGTACATACCGTATCGTCTGCATCCTTTTCAGAGCCCCAACTCCTCCTATCCCGACTTGGACATAGTCGAGGTCAAGATCCTTCTGACTACAGTATGAATCTCACCCTGACAAAGGGATCAAGCATATACCATATTGCTCACATCCTTTTCAGGGCCCAAACTTCCCCGACTTGGACATAATTAGAATTATAACTTGTCTGCTACATTCTTTAAAATTATAGCATGTATGAATAGAAAATTAGTAAAATCAGAAACTCAAATTAATCAACTCTTTAATGAAAATCAAAAATATAAAAGAGCAACTAAAATCAAGCTCAACAACTGAACTAGTTCAATATGGAAATCCAACTCAAGTCGCAAAACTTGAGGAGGAAAAATTTTAATTGAAAAGTGAAGTTGTTGAATTGAGAGAACTTTTAGAAAAAATTCACAAGAAGATCCAAGTACATAGATATAATACTTGGATCACAACAAGTTATATATAACAAATCCAGACTCAGATACAAGTCTAGCTCTACAAATAAAACATCTATATCACTAGTAATCCAAAATAAGAAACAAACAAAGCTTAGATTCTAAAGTTTATATAATCAAGTAAGTAGGACTCCATCAATATTATACACCTAAAAATGAAGTCCACTACTTAACAACAAATCAAAATAAAGCAAGTAATTCAAACTCAAACCTGAAAATAAAAGTCAAAACTAGTAATTCAAATCCAAACCTAAAATGTAAAACTAAATCAAATAAATCAAATTCCAATCAAGCACCTAAATTTAAATCAAATAACTCAAACTATAATCAAGTTTATTATAACTATAAAATAAATCGACATAAACCTAAAACTTAAAATAAACCCAAGTTCAATAATTCAGGAGGAGACACCAAACTAGTTAACACCTCTAAAATTGTAGTTTACCAGGCTGGGTAATTATGACTATGTAAATTAGGGACTAATTTAACTTGACAAACGGTATTAAAGAGGTTTGGGATGATAATAAGTTAGAAAAACTCTGTTTATACATGTCTAGGAAGAATCATATATATTCGACCTGATGTATTTGGCTTAGTGGAACTAACTGAAGCAACCTCTTACCAATCTAAATTAGTTAGACCAAACTTTTATATTAAGTTCTTTAGACAGGACTATTTGAAAAATCTCAGAGCACGTGGTAACTCTAATGATATTCGTGTGACTCACCACAGCCTAGAAATTTATTCAATGAATGCCTACTTGATTAACCCAAAGTTAAACTTGAATTTAACACAAGTTAAATCAACCCCTAAAAATTGAACTTAACTTATTTCACAAAACGACGTGATACCTTTGTCTAAAAACTTAGACTAGGCGAGATGATTAGATCAATAAAATTAAAACCTAATTTAAATTAAAAATTTAAACTTAAATGAAAATTAAAACTAAAATTAAAACTAAAATTAAAACTTAAATTAAACTTAAAATTATAAACTTAAACTAAAATTAAAACTTAAATTAAACTTAACTTAAAAATTAAAATTTAAACTTTAGTTAAAATTAAAATTTCAAACTAAACTTAAAAATTAAAATTAAAACTTAACTTAAAATTTTAATTTTAAATTTAAACTCAACTTAAAAATTAAAATTAAAATTTAAACTAACTTTAAAATTAAAATTAAAATCTAAACTTAACTTAAAAATTAAAATTAAAACTTTATGTAAAAATTAAAATTAAAATAAAATTAAAAGTTAAACTTAATTTAAAAATCAAAATCAAAATAAAACAACTTAAACTAAAAAAAACTTGGTATCAAAGGCGCCTCTGATATAATCAGAGGTGTCCTGCAAAAGGGCAGCGAAACTCTTGCCCAACATAGTGAAGAGGCCTTCAACGCATTTGAAGGCGCCCTCCATAGGGTATGGAAGGTGCCTTCCATAAGCAGAAGAGCGACAAAACTCTCGCCCAACCTAGTGAAGACACATTCAACACGTTTGAAGGTGCCCTCCATAGGGTATGGAAGACGTCTTCCATAAGCTTGAAGGCACCTCCAACCTGAATTTTAATAATGAACAGAGCCTTTCTCGGTTCATGAAAATCAATTCGGGAAGGTGCCTCCAGCCGCTTTGTTTCCCTTCATTCTCCTACAAAACTCCAAATATGCCTCCTAGGTATCATCTAACTCGATCTATCTAGTTATTTCTCTGTATTTGTGTGTTTTTCTTAAATATTTGCATGTATATATTACTTTAGGAAGCAATAAAACATTATTTCATCCCAGGCTGGTTCCAGCAATGTCCCCTATGTCGATGCCAGACTCCCTACTGAGCGTCTTAGGCTAGATTTCCTAGATCGTACATATGTTGATTATCTAGATACCTAAGTAGGACAAATTTTTTTCCCTTTATTGTACCCATATTGTAAAATACCAAAAATAAGCAAATATTAATAAGGGAATTTTTCAGAATTTTTAGAAATTTTTCGGGAATTTTTCGAAGCTCGTATGAACGAGTTAACGGGGATAAAAATGGGGCCCGGAAAAGCCTGTTTAGGCTACCCAGTTTTAATGAGGAAAAGTTTTATTTCCTTTTCCTTTTCCTTTTCCTTTTCTTTTTCTTTTTTCTTTTTTTTCTTATTTTCTCCCGCGACGCCGTTTTCCCTTGCGCACCCGAGCCGCACCCCCTTCCTCGCCCGACGCCATCTCCACCGTGCCCTAACCGGCGGCGGTTACCTTCCTCCCCTTCTATTTCTCGCCACTGCCTCTTCCCCTCGCCACTGTCCGTTGCCCCTCGTCGTAGTGGAGATCCCCAAATCTCATCAAGAGTCACCGCCTCTTCGATCCGGATCCCAGCCCTAGCGCCGATCACCGGGCAGTGCCCCTTGCTCCTCTGCCCGAGAGCTCGAGCCGACGCTGTCGACCGAGACTGATTCTGCCCTAGCGTCGGCTGCCACCACCACTATGCCTGCCGACGCCGCACTTTCAAACCCCAGCGCCGGCCGCCGTCGCCTATGCCCTAACGCCGGCCTCACCTTCACATCCTTCCCGAGCCACCCCATGCCCTAGATCTTCCGTCGACGCATTCTTTTCGGTGACACCCGAGCACTGCCGCCGACCTTGTGCCCTAGCATCGCTGTCATGCCACTGCCGATCCACTGCCAGCAACCGTGCACTAGTACTGTCACCGGATTCTTGATCACCTCTGACCAGTAGAGAGGAAGAAGGTAACTTGGTTGGAATTAGGTTATTATTTGGCAGTAATCTCCACTCTTGAACTTGATCTTTTCCTTACTGCTAATCTAGGTTACGAGTTGGTGAGGGGTGTCTCAGTTAGACACAAGGAACTGCCACCGTAGAGGTAATGGTTATGTTTTGGGAACATGGTTTGGAAGGAAAATTATTGATTTGGTTTGTTTATTTTGTTTCCAGCAGTTGCCCCTATTCCGGAAGCCCTCATTTCAACAGTAAACGATCAGCAGCAATCAGCAGCTATGATTTGAGGTAAAGTGTATGATCGTGATACATTTTGTAGTGAATTTGGATTATATGGTTAGTAGGTTGGTTTAGGGTTTTGCCCTAAATAGTTCTTAAGAATTTATTTAGCTATTTATGTAAATTGTAGCTAAATAAAATATATTTATTTGTTCATGACTTAGGGTTTTGACGCGAGACGAGTATCTCGATTACCGGATTGGACCATTTTATTGGAGGCGAGTACTTTTGACTTTATGTCTTTGATATGCATAGTAGTGAATTTAACAAATAGCAATAATTATGTTTCTTATTTGCTTCGATTAGTCACTACCCGATACCTGTTACATGCTTGGTTGATTGCTTGTTTTGCATCTCATGTTATTACTTACCTGATTATACATGCTTATAGGGGTAGTGATATAACCATGCTTCACCATGTTCAGGACCTAGGTGTGATACCTTATCTGATCTGTGTACCCTTGATATGATTTATTGACTATGGTGTACATCATATATGTATATAGATTTGTTCAGTATATTACCATGCTCAGTGTCATGCACCATTCGCATGATTGCATGTTGTGTGATAGATTGCTCCATTATTGTCTAGCACATCGCCAGTTTCATCACTGTTCGGTGCTCCGTTGTGACGCTCATGGATAGCATGACGCAGCGTGGTAGCACGTCAGTTTGCTCGTTCGGTGCTCCGTTGGTCCGCTCATAGGTAGTGTGATTGCAGCGTTGTAGCACGTCGGGATCCCTCCCCGTCATCGTGTACTGGGAGATGAGAGCATTGCGCTCCCCCATTTATGATTTGGGGTAGGAGGATGTGCGTCCTCCGACAGCATTCCGTCCTCTTGATCACTCATCAGGAGTAGTGATGCAGAATGCACGGTTATCACAGCCCTACCCACTCGATCCCACCATTGTGTGTGAGATGGCTGACTGGCGTCAGGGGTGACCATGACTGCATTGGCATCATACGCATTGATGCATTTATTTCTTGTGATTGTGTTTGCTGCATTTATTTGCTGCATATTGGTTGGATGTCCATGCTTGACATGCATACAGGATTTTTATACCTCTCGGACTGTTTATCCTTGTACCAGGTCCTGGTTAGTACAGTATTCTCCTGTTTATTTCAGTTTGCATTTACCTTTATTACGTCAAGAGACTATATGCATGATTAGTGTTAGATGTTATTTCCTTACTATGTATATCAGTTGTTACCCGCTGAGTGTTGGACTCACACCCTCCTCCGTTGCTATTTTCAGGTTGATGTTGTCCGGAGGAGTTCCAGTCGCTGGTCCCCTGCAGTCCACGAGGATGTTTATTTGTCTTTTGTTGTCTTTTACTAGACTATGTTGAGACTTGTTTTATTTTGATACACTTGGATCTTATATGGACATTGTCGATGAGTTTTTATTTGGATTTGTTTTACTACATGCCTGCTTGGACGGCAGAAGAGGTAAGTTGATCTTATCGTCAGATTTGAGCTTTATGAGTGTAGTGGAGTAGGAATATGTTTTGAGCTTTATGGGTGTAGTTGAGTAGGGTTGTTTTTTAGTCATATTATCACTATTTCAATTTGTTAAATTATTAACTACATGGGTGATTGTTTTATTATATGTTATTGTTCCGGCCGTGTTGACCGATGTATATGTGGCCCAGAGGGCGATGTAGAAAGTTTCAAATTGTCCGCTGTACAGGGGAGATGCTGCCGAAATTTTTCGGACAGGGACTCCCCCGGGGCGTGACAATTTATTTGGTATCAGAGCACAGTTATACTATCCTTTTTTTTTGTATTTTGGATATTTGGGATAACCTGATACCAATTTATTTGGTATCAGAGCACCAAGTTTGGCGATACTTGTTTTGATTTTCGTGTTACGAATCTTGAGATTTATCTGATACCAATTTATTAGAATTGGTATCAGAGCAGGGTGTGATACCTGCTTTTGGTATTCTGGATATTTTGTGTTAGCCCAAGTTTGCGAGTCAAACTGGGTATTTATTTCGAATTAGCACGGATGTCCATTATGTTTATGTTTCGGACTTCCGTTTCGGATTTATATGGATTTCCGATGATTTTCTTGTACGAAATCCCGAGGTAATATGGGGACTGAACAGCGACGGAACATCTACAGACAGCAAATAGGAATGACGTTTAATTTTATAATTTTGGTACCCATATTAAGACTTGGGTAAGATTGATATCCTTATTGGTCATAAAGAGATATGTAGTTATGTTGGAATTAGCTTTATTGTTAGTAAGATATGGTGGGATGCTTTATAGAAATACGAATGACCTCAATTAGACTATCTCAGTTACAATGACATATCATATGCATATTGGGTTAATACTTTGTAGTTATAAAGATTTTCAGTAGTTAGACATTTGAATTTGGTGGGGTTCTTGTAGAGATTGTTGAATGATAGCTAAGTAGAAACACGGGATAGCTTTAACAGTAGGGATGAAAGTGTTTAGATAATGGTGTGTATGTTTTCAGGTGACTTAATAGCTCGAACATGTTTACAAAGATTTGAATTCATTTCATGGAGTGTATGTTTGTATTACTGGTTATAGTTCATATTACTTGTAAGGTTCCTTGAGATATGGAACATTTTGATACCCTACATGTGTTAGATGCATGGGATGCCAATTGACTACTAGGTCTAGCTCTTGGTGCTTATAGAAAAGGCTAGGCTCATCTTGCTTTGTTTCTAGTTTTGTTATCTTATAGGATAATCCCTTAAGGTTCAACTTTGTGCTTAAATCTTGTTTGGGGAAACAAATCAAACAATTCGCTGAGGAACTAGTTCAAGGAAATAGTGATATTATGAACTAGGTCGAGCAAGACACATTTAGTTAGGGTGAAATGCATCCAGTTTAAATGAGTCAAGCTAAGTTGCACCTTGCATGGACAAAGTAACACCAATTTTGACAAACTTTATTGTTCTGAGTGTATTTTTGACTCAACTACTACAGAAGATTTTGAGGATGACGTTTACAATGTTCACTCTTATTTTGTTGTTAAAGAAAGAAAACTGTTTTGGAATGAGGCAGTGAATCAAGGAAAGAGGGAAGAAGCTTTCTATAGGAGGTCAAAAAGTGATTGGGTTACTATGGAGGTCGTAAGTTGTTTTATTTGAATGTGAGTGGATCTCCAAAAGCAAATGATTAAGATTGGAGGAGGATGATTGTCTTGGCCAATTTTAAAAATGTTAATATGTATGCTTACTCGCATTAAGTTCCTACAGAAAAGTTGACTTGAGTGTCTTGACAAACCAGAATCTGCTAGCATATCTATTATTATTATGTTTCTCTTCTTTTCACTCTCTCTGAGTTCATTTAAACATGTGGCATCACTTGCTGCATTGTTGTTAAGCTTTTCTTCATTAATAGTATTGAATTATTGGAGAGGCATGCGGACATAATCATTGATAGTATAGAATTGGATATGTTGTGGTTCAATTTATTGCAGCAGTAAAATTACCTTAAATACTTTCTTTCAACTGAATGAAATTGGTATGTGTAATAAGCATACTATTGCCTTATCTTTGCTATTTGATAAGGATTAAGGTTTTGCAATATGAACTAATTTGTTTGAGTTGGAGGGAAGCCAGAGATATACCTATTGGATCTAGGTAATTTTGTTCTGTGGAGATTATTGCGGCAAATGGGAATGATGTCGATGGTAGTGATTGATTGGTCTTACTATCTGTTTATAGCAGTGTAAATTTTTCTGGAGTCCTTATTGTTAGGTATGTCCTAGTCGCTAGATAGGACCTCAAGCAGTTTGAAGACAACTATTTGAGTTGCCCATTTATCACCCAATTACGAACATAAATATGTGCTCTTCTTTTAGATTGGGCTATCAATAAGATGATTTACCTTTGTTCCAGAAGATTCTTAACTCCCTTGAATTGTCAACTAGTGACATGCCTCATCCTAGTGATTTTTAGTGCCTCACTGCATTATCTCATGCAACCACATAAATAACTTATGTAGAGACTAGTTGCAACATTGCAAGCACACCAACGGATCCTTTGGAACCATCATAATATGGGGTAAGTGAGCATATACATTGTGTTATCTAGAGAATTAGAAGTGAAGCCAGAGGTGCGAATTGGCCTTGTCAACTCCCTGATGTGAGACAACTGGCCACATTCCTTTCTGTTA
Organism: Zingiber officinale; assembly: GCF_018446385.1. Classification (NCBI taxonomy): domain Eukaryota; kingdom Viridiplantae; phylum Streptophyta; class Magnoliopsida; order Zingiberales; family Zingiberaceae; genus Zingiber; species Zingiber officinale. The sequence continues at coordinate 142,179,843 of NC_055994.1, forward strand.
GCCTCATGGGTATCCCCAAGCTCCTTCCTGTCGAGTTTTCAAACTTCGTGCATTCATTGTGTTTGTGAGCTTCTAAATACCACTGCAAGACCTTGAACTGTTGTATATAATCGCTCATTTTAAGTTCAAATTTCAAGTCAGTAGAATCTTGTGAAAGAGATTTATCCATGAATTTCAATCAATGAGTCTATTGATAAGTTAGCGCTCATAGTATACTTAACTTAAAGATGAGGTTCATATACATCACTTACTAAGTACGCTTACAACCTACACTAGAATTTCTAGGTGTAAGGATCTGACAGTATGGCTAAAAGGATATCTTACTAATAATGTAGGTTATTTGGACGATATTTTGGTATTATGGTACTACTTCAGGCATCTGTAGACAAGATAGGGAAATGTTCACATCTATGGTTCTATGCACAAGGATGCTCCAATATATAGGCTAACCGATGATGACTTCCAAGGAGGAACATGCACAGCATCTTCGTATAGTCTTGGAGACTCTTCGACGACATCAGCTGTACGCGAAGTTCAGCAAGTGTGCATTCTGGTTATCTTCAGTCGATTTTCTGGGACACATGGTCTTTAGCAGAGGTATTTCAGTAGACCCTCAGAAGATCGAGGCTGTCACCAGCTGGGAGCAGCCGAAGTCAGTACAGGAGATCCACAGTTTTCTGGGACTGGCCGGATATTATCGACGTTTTGTCGAGGGTTTCTCGCGTATTGCTATGCCGCTGACACGTCTTACCAGGAAAGGCGTGAAATTCATGTGGTCCGAGGATTGCGAGACCAGCTTTCAGGAGCTGAAGCGGAGATTAGTGTCGGCTCTAGTTTTGGTTTTACCTTCTAGAGATGATGGATTTGTACTCTACACCGACGCGTCTCTTCAGGGTTTGGGCGCTGTTCTGATGTAGCACGGCAGGGTAGTCTCCTATGCTTCTCGACAGTTGAAAGAGCATGAGAAGAACTATCCCGTTCATGATCTGGAGTTAGCTGCCATCATCTTTGCTCTGAAGCTTTGTCGGCATCATTTATACGGCATTACATTTGAGATTCTCACTGATCATAAGAGTCTCAAATATATTTTCACTCAGAAGGAGCTTAATCTCCGACAAAGGAGATGGATGGAGTTCCTGAAGGATTACGATTATACCATTAGCTACCACCCAGGGAAAGCTAATGTGGTTGCTGATGCACTCAGCAGGAAGTCCAGAGGGACTTTGGCTTGCCACCGAGTTTCAGTTACAGACTTGGTTCAGGGTTTCTACGAGTTAGACCTTGAGGAGCAGGGACATACAGAGCAGGGTATTCTTGTTACCATGGTTGCTCAGTCGTCGATCAGGACGAGGATCCGAGAGGCCCAGGCTGGTGATCAGCATTTGCAATTTATTGGCAGCCAGATAGCTTCCGGGCAGCAGACCGAGTTCACACGAGACGAGGAGGGTGTTATATACTTCCGAGGCAGATTATGCGTACCTCAGTCTCATCCGGTCTTGCAGGAGCTACTTCAGGAGGCTTATCGCTCCTGATTTACGATCCACCCAGGCGGAACTCACATGTATCGAGATTTGAGACGTTCCTACTGGTGGAACGGTATGAAGAAAGACATCGCGGAATTTGTAGCTAGAAGTCTTTGTTGGGATTTTTAGGCCGCGAAAACCGCTTTTCGCGTCGCGAAAACCCCGAATCTCCCTAGCCAACGGATCCGTGCGAAGAATAAAATTTGAAAAACTTACGAGTACGAGTTTCAAACTCTAGATCTACAGTAGATAAGAGTATTACCCTTGTAGCGAAGCCCTTCACGTTCCCGCTCATCCAAACGGTGCCGGATCTCGAAGTTGTCAACGTAGACAACTCTCTATACGTATCCACACGAACACGTAGATGGAAAAATCACACAAAAAGGTGTGCTAGCACCTTTTGATGATTCGGCCAAGTTGAGGAGGAGAGGGAGAGCTAGAGGAAGGAGATGAAGTGAATTGCCTTGAATGAAAAATTCATTCCATCCCCTCACAATAGTGGTCGGCCACTTTCAAAAAGTGTAACCCCCATTTCCACATTAAGTGCAATTAATGTGGAGCCATTAAAGTGAAGAATTGTAACCTCCATGAGGTGGCATCTCAATTAAGTAACCATGATAATGTGGAGCATCATCATTGGTCCACATCTTGCCAACTCACTAATGATGTGGCAAAAAGTCAAGTCAAACTTGACTTTTCCTCTTCCTCTCAAGTCAAGTCAAACTTGACTTAATCTCTCTCATGGTTGATCTAATCCAACCATTTAATTCAAGCCAATTTAATATAATGAATCTAATTCATTTAATTAAATTGATTCAATGAGTCATAATCTAAATTAGACTCATTGAACACATGAATCAACTTGAGTCCAACTCAATTAGCCCAATTAGGATTACTCTTAATCCAATTTGATTCATCAAATGAATCTAATCCTCTTGGTTCATCATATGAACCTAATCTCCATCTAATTGTCCTTAGTGTGTGACCCTATAGGTTCTTGTAACGTTGGCAATGCCCTAAATCCATTTAGGAGTATAAGTAATGAGCGGTATCTAACAACACATCATTACTACCCAAGTTATAAGAATGTTGAGATCCAACATCACCTTGTGACTACTAATTGTGACTCCTCACAAAATATGACAAGTGTCCTTCTATCCTAGACATCTAGATTGATCAATGTGAGGCATAGACCGTGTCATCCTCTGATCAATCTAAATCCTGAACTCTAAGTAGACTCACTAAATCAAATGAGCTCAATATCTCATATTGACTCATTTGGGCATGGCCATGCACTTCGTGGTCTCACTCTATCAAGAATACCGATGTCTCTCCCGTCATATAGGAGGGATAGATCCCATCTACATCACTCACATCCCTTCGCATAATTTGTTACATACCCAGTAATCGCCTTTATAGTCCACTCAGTTACGGGTAACGTTTGACGAAACCAAAGTACATAACTCCTTATGTAGGGAACCATGGTGACTTCAGGTCTAAGGACTAGTAGTCATACTAATAGCCACATGAGAAAGTATATGACACTCATATAACGAACCATGATACTTTTTCATAGCGGGTCATTCAGTATACATTCTCTAATGTGTACTCATGTGTCAACTTGATATCTCTATATCCATGACTTGTGAGATCAAGTCATCGAGTTGACCTACATGCTAGTCTTATTGCATTAACATTGTCCCTGAATGTTAATACTCGACTAGGAATGATTAAGAGTAATGTTCCCTATATCATCTCAGTATCGATTCAATCAATCGATTGATATAGGTAAGAACCTTCTACTCAAGGACGTTATTATACTTAGTTTATTTGGCACCAATACAAGTAAGTATAATAACCAAAGACCAAATGCCTTTATTTATATAGAATATGATACAACAAGTCCAAAATACAATCATCAAATGATTGGCTCTAGGGCTCTAGCTAATAGTCTTGTCTGTCAGCAGGTGAAGGCTGAGCATCAGAGACCTGCCGGATTACTTCAGCGGATTCCTATTCCTGAGTGGAAATGAGAACATATTACCATGGACTTTGTGGTGGGTTTTCCGAGGACACGACGAAGTCATGACGCGAGTTGGGTAATCGTTGATCGATTAACCAAATCTGCGCACTTCTTAGCGATCCGGAGGACTGATTCCCTGGATCGATTGGCAGATCTGTATTGCCGGGAGATCATCAGATTGCATGGTGTCCCTTTGACTATTATTTCGGATAGAGACCCCCGGTTCACGTCTCGTTTCTGGCAGAGTCTGCAGCAGGCCTTGGGCACTCAGCTCCAATTTAGTACAGCTTTCCATCCGCAGACAGATGGACAATCAGAGCGGACTATTCAGACTCTAGAGGACTTGCTGAGATCTTGTGTATTGGATTTTGGAGGCAGTTGGGAGGACCACTTGCCATTAGTATAGTTCGCCTACAACAACAGCTTTCATTCGGCTATCCAGATGGCACCGTTTGAAGCGTTGTATGGTAGGCCTTGTCGGACACCCACCCTCTGGGATGAGGTTGGGGAGGCCCAATTGTTGGGACCTCATAGAGCTCAGCATGACGCAGAGTTGGTCCGTACTATCAGACGGAGGATGTCAGAGGCGCAGGACCTCCAGAAGAGTTATGCAGATCGGAGACGCAGACCTTTGGAGTTCTCTACAAGCGACCATGTATTTCTGCGAGTTTCACCCACGAAAGGGGTGAAGAGATTTGGCCTCGGGGGTAAGCTAGCTCCACGATACATTGGCCCTTTCCAGATCCTGGAGAGGATTGGAGCAGTAGCTTACCGGCTGGCACTACCACCGTCCTTGGCAAGCGTGCACGATGTATTCCACGTATCTATGCTGAGGAGATACGTACCCGACCCGATGCATGTGCTGACAGATATCTTAGTTCCAGTTCAGCCTGACGTCACTTATGAGGAGGTTCCGGTACGGATTTTGGACCGGAAGGAGCGTCAGTTGCGGAACAAGACTATCCTGCTGGTTAAAGTCGGATGGCAGCATCATTCGGACGAGGAGGCTACTTGGGAGCTCGAGGATACGATTTGAGCTCGATACCCCCATATTTTCACTTGAGGTATGTGATTTAATTTACTGTTGAGTATTTATACTCTATATCTATTGTTAGTACTTGCTGATGGTAGATAATGAAATTTGGGGATCAAATTTTTATTAGTGGGGGGAATGTAAAATATCGAAAATAGGTAAATATTAATAAGGGAATTTTCTGGAATTTTTGGAAATTTTTCGGGAATTTTTCAGAGCTCGTATAGACGAGTTAACGGGGACAAAAATGGGGCCCAAAAAAGCATGTTTAGGCTACCCTGTTTAAATGAGGAAAAGTTTTATTTCCTTTTCCTTTTCTTTTTCTTTTTTCTTTTTTTTTCTTATTTTCTCCCGCGACACTGTTTTCCCTCGCGCACCCGAGCCGCACCCCCTTCCTCGCCCGACGCCATCTCCATCGTGCCCTAACCGGCGGCGGATACCTTCCTCCCCTTCTATTTCTCGCCACTGCCTCTTCCCCTCGCCACTGTCCGTTGCCCCTCGTCGCAGTGGAGATCCCCAAATCGCATCAAGAGCCGCCGCCTCTTCGATCCGGATCCCAGCCCTAGCGCCGATCACCGGGCATCACCCCTTGCTCCTCTGCCCGAGAGCTCGAGTCGACGCTGTCTACCGAGACTGCTTCTGCCCTAGCGCCGGCTGCCACCACCACTGTGCCTGCCGATGCCGCACTTTCAAACCCCAGCGCCGGCCGCCGTCGCATGTGCCCTAACGCCGGCCTCACCTTCACATCCTTCCCGAGCCGCCCCATGCCCTAGATCTTTCGTTGAGGCATTCTTTTCGGTGACACCCGAGCACTACCGCCGACCTTGTGCCCTAGCGTCGCTGTTGTGCCACTGCCGATCCACTGCAGCAACCGTGCACTAGTACTGTCACCGGATTCTTGATCACCTCTGATCAGTAGAGAGGAAGAAGGTAACTTGGTTGGAATTAGGTTATTATTTGGCAGTAATCTCCACTCTTGAACTTGATCTTTTCCTTGCTGCTAATCTAGGTTACGAGTTGGTGAGGGGTGTCTCAGTTAGACACAAGGAACTACCACCGTAGAAGTAATGGTTATGTTTTGGGAACATGGTTTGGAAGGAAAATTGTTGATTTGGTTTGTTTGTTTTGTTTCCAGCAGTTGCCCCTATTCCGGCAGCCCTCATTTCAGTAGTAAACGATCAGCAGCAATCAGCGGCTGTGATTTGAGGTAAAGTGTAGGATCGTGATACATTTTGTAGTGAATTTGGATTATATGGTTAGTAGGTTGGTTTAGGGTTTTGCCCTAAATAGTTCTTAAGAATTTATTTAGCTATTTATGTAAATTGTAGCTAAATAAAATATATTTATTTGTTCGTGACTTAGGGTTTTGACGTGAGACGAGTATCTCGATTACGGGATTGGACCATTTTATTGGAGGCGGGTACTTTTGACTTTATGTCTTTGATATGCATAGTAGTGAATTTAACAAATATCAATAATTATGTTTCTTATTTGCTTCGATTAGTCACTACCCGATACCTGTTACATGCTTGGTTGATTGCTTGTTTTGCATCTCATGTTATTACTTACCTGATTATACATGCTTATAGGGGTAGTGATATAACCATGCTTCACCATGTCCAGGACTTAGGTGTGATACCTTATCTGATCTGTGTACCCTTGATATGATTTATTGACTATGGTGCACATCATATATGTATATAGATTGGTTCAGTATATTACCATGCTTAGTGTCATGCACCATTCGTATGATTGCATGTTGTGTGATAGATTGCTCCATTATTGTCGAGCACATTGCCAGTTTCATCACTGTTCGGTGCTCCGTTGTGACGCTCATGGGTAGCGTGACGCAGCGTGGTAGCATGTCAGTTTGCTCGTTCGGTGCTCCGTTGGTCCGCTTATGGGTAGTGTGATTGCAGCGTGGTAGCACGTCGGGATCCCTCCCCGTCATCGTGTACCGGGAGATGAGAGCATTGCGCTCCCCCATTTATGATTTGGGGTAGGAGGATGTGCGTCCTCCAACAGCATTCCGTTCTCTCGGTCACTCATCAGGAGTAGTGATGCAGAGTGCACAGTTATCACAGCCCTACCCACTCGGTCCCACCATTGTGTGTGAGATGGCTGACTGGCGTCAGGGGTGACCATGACTGCATTGGCATCATACGCATTGATGCATTTATTTCTTGTGATTGTGTTTGCTGCATTTATTTGCTGCATATTGGTTAGATGTGTTGGTTGCTACTCGGAAAACCTAATGGTTCCACTGTACAAAAATTTTGTATAAAGGTCTGAACATTTTCCTAGCTACCATGTGTTCTTTTAAATTAAACTTGGATCGCCTGCAGAACTTAACACGTTTGATCCAAAGTTTAATCTATTTGTTCTTTTAGGTTTAGACTTGGATCTCCTGCGGAACTTAACATGTTCGATCCAAATCACCTAGGTTATTAATTCCATTAAATATTAATTTCCAAAATTGGCTTCCACGACTGCATGGCGAGGCGCATGACCTTCTTAGATATGGGAACAACCACCACCGCCTAGACAAAGTCTTTTAAGGAAAGCTAATATTTAATTTCCTTAAATAACTTTAGGTCAACCAAAAAGAACAATCAAATCATAAGGAAAAGAAAAACAAAGAATACAACATCGAAAACAAATTCGAAATACTAGAATCGCATGCCTCTTGTATTTGGTATTTTTTTAACATGAAGATAAAACTAGTATGATGAGGAAATAAAATACTAGTATACCTTTTCTTTTGCAAGCAAAAACCTCTAGGTCTTCTACCGTATTCCTCTTCTAACCTCGGACGTTGTGTGGGCAACGATCTTCCGAGATGAGAAACCACCAAAACACCTTCTTCTCCTTTCTTCAAGTTTCGGCCAAGCACAATGCTTCCAAAAGATGAAGATCTTTTTCCACCAACCAAGCTCCAAGAGATGCAAGCTTTCTCTCCTTCTTCTCCAAGCTAAGATCCGGCTACCACTTGATCTCCTAGAGGAAGAGGAGGTTCGGCCACAACAAGGAGAAGAGAGATCTTGAAGGGGCCGGCCACACCAAGGAAGAAAAGAGGGAGAAGAATAATAAAAGTTGTGTGTCATGTAGGCACCCCAACCCCCTCTTTTATAATCCTTAGCTTTAGCAAATAAGGAAATTTAATTACAATAAAATTTCCTTAACTTTCCTTGACATGAATTAATTAATAAAAATTAAACAAAATTTCCTATTCCTTCATGTCATGGCCGGCCACATCATTAAGAGCAAACAAGGCTATTTCAATCAACAATTAAAATTCCTTATTTGTCTTTGAAAATTTTAAAAAATAAAATTTCCCTTTAAAATCCTTTCATGGTTGATAAAAAGAAATTTCTATAATTTTAATTTTTCAACATGTGAATAATTTACAAAGAAGAAAAATAAAATATCTTTCCAATCTACAAATAAGGAAAGAGATCTAATCTCTTTTCTTAATCTTTTGTAGAAGAGATATATTAATTTTAATTCTCTCCAATAAATTATATCTTCCACATAAGAAAATTTTAAAATTAAAATTCTTTTCTAATTTAATGGGGCCGGCCACCTTAGCTTGGGTTCAAGCTAGGGCCGGTCACCCATGGACCAAGGCTTGGTCGGCCCTAGCTTGATCACAAGCTAGCTTGGCCGGCCCCTACACCATGGGTATGAAGGTGGGTATAGGTGGGTATAGTACTCTATAAATAAGAGGCTACAATAGGGACCGAGAGGAGGAATTGGTTTTGGTCTCCCGATAAAATTAAGCATCCCGTGTTCGCCCCGAACACACAACTTAATTTTATCAATAATAATTCATTCCACTAGAGAACTATTATTGAACTACCGCATCAATCCCAAATTACATTTTTGGGCTCCTTCTTATTATGAGTGTGTTAGTCTCCCTGTGTTTAAGATGTCGAATGTCCACTAATTAAGTGAGTTACTGATAACTCATTTAATTAATATCTTAATCCAAGAATAGTACCACTCAACCTTATCGTCATGTTGGACTGAGTCCACCTGCAGAGTTTAACATGACAATCCTTATGAGCTCTTCTTGGGGACATTATCAACCTAGATCACTAGGACACAGTTTTCTTCTATAATCAACAACACACACTATAAGTGATATCATTTCCCAACTTATCGGGCTTATTGATTTATCGAACTAAATCTCACCCATTGATAAATTAAAGAAATAAATATCAAATATATGTGCTTGTTATTATATTAGGATTAAGAGCACACACTTCCATAATAACTGAGGTCTTTGTTCCTTTATAAAGTCAATATAAAAGAAATGACCTCTAATGGTCCTACTCAATACACTCTAAGTGTACTAGTGTAATTATATAGTTAAGATAAACTAATTCTTAATTACACTACGACCTTCCAATGGTTTGTTCCCTTCCATTTTGGTCATGAGCTACTATTTATAATTTATAAGGTACTGATAACATCATATTCTGTGTGTGACACCACATACTATGTTATGTACAATATAAATTAATTGAACAACTACAAACAAATGTAGACAATTTGACCAAATGTGATTCTTTATTCAAAATAAATGTTTACAAAAGCTTAGGCTTTCAGTATACACTCTAACAAGATGCCCATGCTTGACATGCATACAGGATTTCTATACCTCTCGGACTGTTTATCCTTGTACCAGGTCCTGGTTAGTACAGTATTCTCCTGTTTATTTCAGTTTGCATTTACCTTTATTACGTCAGGAGATTGTACGCATGATTAGTGCTAGATGTTATTTCCTTACTATGTATATTAGTTGTTACCCGCTGAGTGTTGGACTCACACCCTCCTCCGTTGCTATTTTCAGGTTGATGCTGCCCGGAGGAGTTCCAGTCGCTGGTCCCCTGCAGTCCACAAGGATGTATATTTGTCTTTTGTTGTCTTTTACTAGACTATGTTGAGACTTGTTTTATTTTGATACACTTGGATCTTATATGGACATTGTCGATGAGTTTTTATTTAGATTTGTTTTACTACATGCCTGCCTGGACGGCAGAAGAGGTAAGTTGATCTTATCGTCGGATTTGAGCTTTATGAGTGTAGTAGAGTAGGAATATGTTTTGAGCTTTATGGGTGTAGTTAAGTAGGGTTGTTTTTGAGTCATATTATCACTATTTCAGTTTGTTAAATTATTAACTGCGTGGGTGATTGTTTTATTATATGTTATTGTTCCGGCCGTGTTAGCCGATGTATATGTGGCCCAGAGGGCGATGTAGAAAGTTTCAGATTGTCCGCTGTACAGGGGAGATGCTGTCGAAATTTATTCGGACAGGGACTCCCCCAGGGCGTGACACATATTATATAAGTTATAGGCTATTATAAGTTAAATAAATTAGTTTACTATAGTCATTCAATAAATTTAGACTTATGTGCCCAATTTTATAACAACTTAGTTAAAATAGATGACTTGACATACTCCACCCGAGTAGGTGGTAAGGATTTTAGTTTTCACCCACTCTACTATATAATAGTTTAGGATTTAGACGATCTACATGCTCATTTTTGTGTTATCGTAGAAGGGAGTTGTCATTTGGCGAACCATACTCCCGTATTACATTGGATACTATCTATATATACTTTTTTGGGATGAGATAATACCCACTGTGACTAAATTCAGGTCTCTCTCTCTCTTAGGGTTCACGACTGTCTTATATAGAGTTCTTACCACTTGCGTTTTGCCGATCATATCTCACGATGATGCAACTAGACACCGACATTGCATTACATATGTTTTAGAATATCATTCATGCATCCAGTCTCATCACTAGGAGACAGATTCGTTGGCCCCATTGTCACATTTTAGCTTTCATATTTTCAACCATAGAGGTAGATATGACCTAGGGTACACTTGTTGGTGCAATATCCCTCAGGTCAAGGTTGACCAAGCTTGAATCTTGGTTTGGGTTTCGATGTTTGACAATGCAGTTGTGCATTTGGGGAGATTGTCTGGTGTAATTCCCCTCTGATCAGGGTCTGATCAGGTTGGTTGAAGAAGAGTCAAGTAGGTCAAGGTTGACCGGATACTTGACTGGGAAGTCCTAACTGGGATGTTAGGCAGAAGGAAAATCCTGGTGAGTGAAGTTAGGTGAAAGTCCTGGTGAGTGAAGTCAGGCAGAAGAGAAGTCCTAGTGAATGAAGCTAGGCAAAATGGAAGTCCTGGTGAGTGAAGCCAGGCACGGGGGAAATCCAGATGGGTCAAGGTTGACCAGACATCTGGTGAAAGTCCAAGTAGGTCAAGGGAGTGACCGGATACTTGGCAAGATGAAGAAAAGTCCAAGTAGGTCAAGGGAGTGACTGGATACTTGGCAAGATGAAGAAAAGTCCAAATAGGTCAAGGGAGTGACCAGATACTTGGCAAGATGAAGAAAAGTCCAAGTGGGTCAAAGGGATTGACCGGATACTTGGTGAGGGAGTCCTAGTAGGTCAAGGGTGACCGGATGCTAGGCATGATGTTCCAACAGGTCAAGGATTGACCGGATGTTGGTTTGGGGGCTTTGGGACTTGGTTTTGGGCAAAGACCAGCATCTGGATCGATCAGCTGATCGATTGGATGCTTCCCGATCGATCAGCCGATCGATCGGGTGAGTCCCTGCGACAGAGCTCCTCCCAATCGATCAGCCGATCGATTGGGAAGAAATGTCGCGAGCACAGAATGCCTCTGGATCGATCAGGTGATCGATCCAGAGACCCCGATCGATCAGTGGATCGATCGGGGTGGCGCGTTTTGTCGCGATAAGCCCTAGATCGATTAGCTGATCGATCCAGGCAAATTTCTAGAGCACAGAGGTGCTCTGGATTGATCCACCGATCGGTCCAAAGCCTCCCCGATCGATTGGGAGCATTCCAATCGATCGGGATCCGACCGTTGGCGTCGATAAAGGCTGCAGGCGCTCGATTCCTTCTGAAGAGCTTTCGCAGAACTTCACGATTCATCTCAGATCTTCACCAGCGACTCCACAGAGCTCTCCACGCCAGTTCTTGAAGATTCTTGGAGTTTCTTCCAAGTCAAGAGGCGGATCAAAAGCTACAACAAGAAGTTAGGGTTAGGGTTTTGATTGCACATCTTGTAAGTTGTTGCTTGTATCTTGCTACCCTTTCTTTCTTATTGTACTGAGAGTGTTGTAGGGCTTCTCTGCCTTTGGTAGTTACCATAAAGGAGTGTTATTCATAGTGGAGGGTGCATGAGTAGGTGTGGATCCTTGGACTAGTCACCTCTTGTGAGGTGGATACCAAGTAAACCATCCTTGTTAGCGTTGTATGTTTTGTTTCTTTATATTTCCGCTGCACATTCTTGAAGAAGCAAGCTACAACGAGCACCGAGCACGCGACGAGCTATTCACCCCCCTCTAGCTACTTTTAGGTCCCAACAAGTGGTATCAGAGCGAGGTCGCTCTTCACCGGAATCATCGCCGGAAGGGGCAAACAAAACAAGTAAAGCTAGAGGGTGAAGAAGTTGGAGCAAATTCATCAAAGTCAAAGAATTCAAGAAGCTCAACTTCAAGATGCAATTCCAAGATGGACTTGGTTTTGACACTAGGGTGGCTCCACCGTACACATCTACAAGCTTCGATCTTTGGAAATCAAGGATCGAAAACTTCTTAATGGTGGAGATAGAGCAATGGTTTGCTCTTATGGAAGGTTTCGAAGCTCCAACAAACTCCAAGGGCAAGTCTCTCAAGAAAAGCAAATGGAGTCAAGAGCAAGTTCAAAGGAGCAAGGCAAATGATAAAGTGACCAAGCTTTTGATCAATTTATTGCCAAGCAATATTTTGGCTCAAGTTGGAGAGTTCAAGGATGTCAAGGAGCTATGGAGCAAATTGGCATCAATACATGAGATCCCCTCCACTACACCAATCCAAGAAGAATCCAAAGAGGGTGACTCATTGGAGCAAAATCAAGAGGAAGAAGAAGAGGACTCCGAAGTTGAGAGATGCTCAACTTCCGAAGAAGAAGTCCAAGAAGAAGCTTCATCTTCGAGGGAATGCAATGAAGGGAACAAGGAAGGAGCATACTCCTTGTTCCATGTACAAGATGAAGATGAAGAAGCCTCCACCTCTAGGATTGAGGGGGAGCAATCTTCATTGACACCGGATCAAGAGCAAGAAGAATCTTCTACATCCGGGTCAAGAAGAGAAGAGGATGAAGAAGCTTCCACCTCCACAAGTCAAGAAAAATCTAATGGAGGAGCATCACTATCGGATCAAGAGGAAGCCTCTGTTGGTGCAACATCCCTTAGGTCAAGGTTGACCTGGTTGACCAAGCTTGAGTCTTGGTTTGGGTTTCGATGTTTGACAATGCAAGGTTGATTGAAGAAGAGTCAAGTAGGTCAAGGATGACCGGATACTTGACTGGGAAAGTCCTGGTGAGTGAAGCCAGGTGAAAGACCTAGTGAGTGAAGCTAGGCAATTGGGAAAGTCCTAGTGAGTGAAGCTAGGCAATTGGGAAAGTCCTGGTGAGTGAAGCCATGTGAAAGACCTAGTGAGTGAAGTTAGGCAATTGGGAAAGTCCTGGTGAGTGAAGCCAGGTGAAAGACCTAGTGAGTGAAGCTAGGCAATTGGGAAAGTCCTGGTGAGTGAAGCCAGGCAAGAGAAATCCAAATGGGTCAAGGTATGACCAGACATTTGGTGAGAGTCCAAGTAGGTCAAAGGGATTGACCGGATACTTGGCACGAGAAAGAAAAGTCCAAGTAGGTCAGAGGGACTGACAGGATACTTGGCAAGAAGAGAAAAGTCCAAGTGGGTCAAAGGGATTGACCAGACACTTGGTGAGAGAGTCCTAGCCGGTCAAGGGTGACCGGATGCTAGGTCTTATGTACCAACAAGTCATGGTTGACTAGATGTTGGTTTAGGGGGCTTTAGACTTGGTTTTGGACAAAAACCAAGGTTTGGATTGATCCGTGGATTGATCCAGCAGGTTTGGATTGATCCGTGGATTGATCCAGCAGGTTTGAATTGATCCGTGGATCGATCCAGCAGATCTGGATCGATCAGTGGATCGATCCAAAAGATCTGGATCGATCCGCCGATCGATCGGGCGAGATCAGAACCTCGGATCGATCCGTGGATCGATCCAGAGGTCCCAATCGATCAGTGGATCGATTGGGACGCTGCTGCTTCGCGCGATAAGCGCTGGATCGATCCGTGGATCGATCCAGGCATTTTTCCAGAGCACAGAGGCACTCTGGATCGATCCGTGGATCGATCCAAAGCCTCCCCGATCGATTGGGAGCAATCCAATCGATTGGGATTCGACCGTTGGCGTCGTTTATAGCTGTTGGCGTGCGATTTCTTCAGCATCTCTTCACAGATTCATTTCAGATCTTCACCAGCTCCTCCACAACTCTTCTCAAGCTCGAGATCGCCAGTTCTTGAAGGTTCTTGGAGGCTCTTCCAAGTCAAGAGGCGGATCAAAGCAAGAAGAAGAAACTAGGGTTAGGGTTTGTGCACTCATTGTAAGCTTGTAAGCTTGTATTTCTTTACTACCCTTTCTTCTTCTTGTATTGAGTCTTGTAGGGCTTCTCCGCCCTTGGTAGTTACCATAAAGGAGAGTTTCATTAGTGGAGGGTGCGTGCGTTGTGTGGATCCTTGGATTAGTCACCTCCTTGGAGGTGGATACCAAGTAAAATCCAAGTGTTAGCGTGTTTGTATTTGTTTCTTTGTATTTCCGCTGCGCATCCTTGAAGAAACAAGCAACGCCGAGCAACGAGCACGCGAAGAGCTATTCACCCCCCCCCCTCTAGCTACTTTTCGGTCCTAACAAGTGGTATCAGAGCGAGGCCGCTCTTCACCGGAATCATCGCCAGAAGGGTCAAGCATAACAAGAAGAGCTAGAGGGTGAAGAAGTTGAAGCAAAATTGTCAAAGTCAAAGAAATTCAAAAGCTCAACTTCTACAATGAAATTCCGAGATGGGCTCGGATTCGACACGAGGGTGGCTCCACCATACACTTCCACGAGCTTCGATTCTTGGAAATCAAGAATAGAAAACTTTCTTATGATGGAGATAGAGCAATGGTTTGCTCTAATGGAAGGCTTCAAAGCTCCAACAAACTCCAAGGGCAAGCTTCTCAAGAAAAACAAATGGAGCTTGGAGCAAATTCAAAGGAGCGAGGCAAATGATAAAGTGACCAAGCTTTTGGTCAACTTATTGCCTAGCCACATTTTGGCTCAAATCGGAGAATTCAACGATGCCAAGGAGCTTTGGAGCAAATTGGCAACAATCCATGAAGAACCCTCCAATGTACTGAATCAAGAGGAATCCAAAGAGGGAGACTCATTGGAGCGAGATCAAGAGGAGGACTCCGAGGTTGAGAGATGCTCAACCTCCGAAGAAGAAGTCCAAGAAGAAGCTTCATCTTCAAGGGAGTGCAATGAAGAGAACAAGGAGGGAGCATACTCCTTGTTCCATGTACAAGATGATGAAGCCTCCACCTCTAGGATTGAGGGGGAGTAATCTTCATTGACACCGGATCAAGAGCAAGAAGAATCGTCTACATCCGGGTCAAGAAGAGAAGAGGATGAAGAAGCTTCCACCTCCACAAGTCAAGAAAAATCAAATGGAGGAGCATCACTATCGGATCAAGAGAAAGCCTCTACATCCACATCACATGGAGGAGAAAGCGCCACCCCTACACAAGAAGGTATAAATGTTTCAATTAAAAATAAAAATCATATAATATGTTTTGAGTGTAGGGAAAGTGGGCACTACAAGAGCAAGTGTCCCAACTTGGCCAAGAAGAAGGGTCAAGTGACACAAAAGGGCAAGGAGAAGCCCAAGGAGACCACCCCCGGGACAAAGAAGAGCAAGGAGCACATTGTGTGCTTCTTGTGTCAACAAAAAGGGCATTACCGAAGTCAATGCCCCAAGGGGAAGAAGATGGTCAAGGCTCAAGGAGGCACTCGTCAAGGGGGAGCCTCCAAGGTAAAGAAGAAGGTAACATTTATTGAGCCTACCCCTTTACGTTATGGTAAAAAGCATGATAGTTCTAATTTTTATCATTTTAATGCAATTTACCATAAGAATAGAAAGCATGAGGGCATTAAGGAAAAGCATGTGGCCCTACATGCCAAGACTACCCAACCTAAGGTTAGGAAGGTAGATAGACACTTGGGCGGGAACACTAAGGATAATAGATACATGCCCAAGAACAAAAATGCTCATGGACCAAAACCTAAGGATTTAATGATAGAAAATCAAGTCTTGAGGTCAAGACTTGATAAAATGGAAAAGACCCTAAAGAGGATGGAAAATATCCTACAAGGGCAAAATGATAAATACTTAGGGCTAGGAAAATCAAAGCCATCCAATGGCCATAGAGGGTTGGGATACAAACCAAAGGCTAAGAAGGATGTGCCCTCGTACCATAGAGTTCCATATAGTTATGGAACAAACCCTAGGTCCAGTGGTCAAGCCAAGAATACTAGGGAAGTTATCCCTAAGAGTATTTTTGCGAAAAATGTGACTAAGACTTCTAAGAAGTCTAAGAAAGTCACTAACAATGTCACAAGGGAGGCTATCCCTAGAGTTGACCTAGAAAATGTGACCAAGGCTTCTAAGAAGCCCAACAAGGTCTTTAGGAAGGTATCTAGGGAAGTTATCCCTAGTGAGTACCTAGAGCATCCAAGGAGCACCAATAGGTGTTGGGTTCCTAGGAGCATCTTCTCTACCCCATAGATGGGTTAGAGAGTGTCAACTCCGATTAGAAGGGTAGTTAACCCAACTTTGAGGAAATTGACACTCAAGGAGCATTTTCAAGGTTTTTGTTAACCTTTGAAAATGAAATGGAATTATTATTTACTCTTCGAAAAGAGTAAAATGTGCCAAATTTGAGAAGTCTTGATCTTATTTTAAAATGGCACTGTTTAGGAAAACCTAGAGAAATACCAAGTTGGGATTTTGGTATTCTCCTAGAAATTTAAGGCAATCCGGGCCTTGATTTATGTGATTACTCTTAAGAATATGCCAACATTTGAGGATATGCTTAATTTTTAAGTGGCATAAACAAATCAAGAGAAATAGAAATGTAAATTTAGGTTTTAGCATTTCTTTGAAGCATTTAGGGCAATCTAGGTTTAACGTTGTAAGTTAAAACAAGTTGTATATTTTGAGTTAGCTAAGTGGTTAAGGATACTTAGATAGGTAATCTAAGTATATTTTATTTATGCTAAATTTTGCCATGATTGTTTGCCCATCATATGCCATGACATCATGTCTATTTTTACATTCATGTTTTATTATGAAAAATACAAAAATACCATGTCATGTCATACATACATCATGTAATTATAGGAATCTTTCTTTTGAAAGTTAATTCATTTTGATGTATGCCATAGCATAATCATGCATTAAGTTTAATTCCTTGTAATTAAGGACAAATGGCATTTAACAACACTTATTAACAAGTGACATCCTGGGTGGATGTCTAATATCTCTAAAATGCCTAGATAGATATGCATGATCCCTAGAATAGGGCAAAACCAAATTTTACATCTCACAAAGACCTATAAGATGACTTGTATGTGTTTTGTCCACAATAGATACAAGTGAGATGTTAGGAAGATGAACAAAACTCAAGATGTTGATTTAGTGCATTCTTTGAATGTTAAGTTCATCAAAACACATAGTTATGTGTTTTCCCATCATTGGGAAAGCTAATGTACAAGTCATGTGCATTAAGCCCAAGGAACATGGTGGGATATTGGTTTTGAAAATGTTTTTAAAAAATAATTTTGGAAAACCTTGGTGAAGGCTATCTTTTGATAGTAATCACCATTGAATAGTTAGACACAAACTTGAAGAAAACACTAAAGTTTTTGCAAGTTCTCAAGTTTGTGTCAATCTTTGAAAATATGATGTATTTTCATAGAAAACTATTTTTCCATGAAAAAGTATGCCCTAAATAATGTCTACACGTAATTTCATGATTTTTAGATTTTTGTAGAATTTTCTAGGGGTTTCTGAAGTTGGCTGAATATGAAATTCAGCAACTATCAGAGCTCCAATCGATCCATGGATCGATTGGAGTGCCTGAATCGATCCGTGGATCGATTCATAAGGCAATTCTCGCGAGCAGAAGCTCGCTGGATCGATCAGCCGATCGATCCACACATCCTGAATCAATCAGTGGATCGATTCAGATAGGTTGAATCGATTGGAACCCAACTCCAATCGATCCAGGATGCTGATTTTGGCTGGGAAGGCCTGATTTCAGCACTCTAAACCTGTTTAGTCAATATAACCATTCCAGACCCCTGAAAATACATTTGTATACATAAAAAGGGTGTTTTCGTGTGGAAAACAAGGATGGATTGCTTAAGGAAGGCTAAGTTGAAGTTTAGGTTGAGGTTTGTTTCAAATTTTGAATATTTGAACCTCAAAACTTCTAAAATTGGGTTTCCTAAAGTTTTGGGGATTCCAAGTCATTGTTGGTGCAATGACAGAAGTTACCACCATGTCTTTAGGGGGAGGGACTCTTTAAAGACATGAAAATTATTTTTCATGAACCTTGGAAGGTGGTCAACCTTCCGTTAAGAACATGCTCAAGATTGAGCGTTTGAACTTTAATGGGGAGTGGATATCCTCATTGTTCAAGTGGCTTCAAGTGGATAATGCTCAAGGATGGACATTTGCCTACATTGGGGGAGAATGTAGGGTTAAGGTTAATGAAGGGTATGAGACCTTCATTATCGTGTTGATCACAACGAGTGAAGTTGTGAACAACGATGAGCAACTCTTCAGGGGGAGAGTTTTCAACAAGTGAATTTGTTGATATGTGCCCAAAAATGGGGCATGGTTTGATGTGTGCCAATAGGGGGAGAATGAAAGGGAGTAAGTTAGGATTTCATTACCTAGAGGGAGTTTGCCCTCTTAGGGGGAGAATGAAGGGCTTAACTTATGTATTCATTACCTAGTGGCATGAAGAAGGTTTAGGCTATGGGATTAGCCTAACTTACATGTGGTATTGTAAGTGATAGTGTTGGTATTGTCAAACATCAAAAAGGGGGAGATTGTTGGTGCAACATCCCTTAGGTCAAGGTTGACCTGGTTGACCAAGCTTGAGTCTTGGTTTGGGTTTCGATGTTTGACAATGCAAGGTTGATTGAAGAAGAGTCAAGTAGGTCAAGGATGACCGGATACTTGACTGGGAAAGTCCTGGTGAGTGAAGCCAGGTGAAAGACCTAGTGAGTGAAGCTAGGCAATTGGGAAAGTCCTAGTGAGTGAAGCTAGGCAATTGGGAAAGTCCTGGTGAGTGAAGCCATGTGAAAGACCTAGTGAGTGAAGTTAGGCAATTGGGAAAGTCCTGGTGAGTGAAGCCAGGTGAAAGACCTAGTGAGTGAAGCTAGGCAATTGGGAAAGTCCTGGTGAGTGAAGCCAGGCAAGAGAAATCCAAATGGGTCAAGGTATGACCAGACATTTGGTGAGAGTCCAAGTAGGTCAAAGGGATTGACCGGATACTTGGCACGAGAAAGAAAAGTCCAAGTAGGTCAGAGGGACTGACCGGATACTTGGCAAGAAGAGAAAAGTCCAAGTGGGTCAAAGGGATTGACCAGACACTTGGTGAGAGAGTCCTAGCCGGTCAAGGGTGACCGGATGCTAGGTCTTATGTACCAACAAGTCATGGTTGACTAGATGTTGGTTTAGGGGGCTTTAGACTTGGTTTTGGACAAAAACCAAGGTTTGGATTGATCCGTGGATTGATCCAGCAGGTTTGGATTGATCCGTGGATTGATCCAGCAGGTTTGGATTGATCCGTGGATTGATCCAGCAGGTTTGGATTGATCCGTGGATCGATCCAGCAGATCTGGATCGATCAGTGGATCGATCCAGCAGATCTGGATCGATCAGTGGATCGATCCAGAAGATCCGGATCGATCCGCCGATCGATCCGGTGAGTCCCCGCGAACAGAACCCCTCTGGATCGATCCAGAGGTCCCAATCGATCAGTGGATCGATTGGGACGCTGCTGCTTCGCGCAATAAGCGCTGGATCGATCCGTGGATCGATCCACATAGGCACTCTGGATCGATCCGTGGATCGATCCAAAGCCTCCCCGATCGATTGGGAGCAATCCAATCGATTGGGATTCGACCGTTGGCATCGTTTATAGCTGTTGGCGTGCGATTTCTTCAGCATCTCTTCACAGATTCATTTCAGATCTTCACCAGCTCCTCCACAACTCTTCTCAAGCTCGAGATCGCCAGTTCTTGAAGGTTCTTGGAGGCTCTTCCAAGTCAAGAGGCGGATCAAAGCAAGAAGAAGAAACTAGGGTTAGGGTTTGTGCACTCATTGTAAGCTTGTAAGCTTGTATTTCTTTACTACCCTTTCTTCTTCTTGTATTGAGTCTTGTAGGGCTTCTCCGCCCTTGGTAGTTACCATAAAGGAGAGTTTCATTAGTGGAGGGTGCGTGCGTTGTGTGGATCCTTGGATTAGTCACCTCCTTGGAGGTGGATACCAAGTAAAATCCAAGTGTTAGCGTGTTTGTATTTGTTTCTTTGTATTTCCGCTGCGCATCCTTGAAGAAACAAGCAACGTCGAGCAACGAGCACGCGAAGAGCTATTCACCCCCCCCCCCTCTAGCTACTTTTCGGTCCTAACAGCCTCTACATCCACATCACATGGAGGAGCAAGTGTCACCCCTACACAAGAAGGTATAAACATTTCAATTAAAAATAAGAATCATATTATATGTTTTGAGTGTAGGAAGAATAGGCACTACAAGAGCAAGTGTCCCAACTTGGCCAAGAAGAAGGGTCAAGTGGCATAAAAGGGCAAGGAGAAGCCCAAGGAGACCATCCCCGGAACAAAGAAGAGCAAGGAGCACATTGTGTGCTTTTCTTGCAACCAAAAGGGGCATTACCGA
Organism: Zingiber officinale; assembly: GCF_018446385.1. NCBI lineage: Eukaryota > Viridiplantae > Streptophyta > Magnoliopsida > Zingiberales > Zingiberaceae > Zingiber > Zingiber officinale. Next base: position 142,200,327 of record NC_055994.1, read on the forward strand.
AGTCAATGCCCTAAGGGGAAGAAGGTGGTCAAGGCTCATGGAGGAAGCTCAAGTCAAGGGGGAGCCTCCAAGGTAAAAAGAAAGGTAACTTTCATTGAGCCTACCCCTTTAAATTATGGTAAAAAGCATGATAATTCTAACTTATATCATTTTAATGCTATTTACCATGAAAATAGGAAGCGTGATAGCGTTAAGGAAAAACATATAGCTTTTCATGCTAAAACTACTACACCTAAGGCTAGGAATGTAGGTAAAAGTCTAGGCAAGAACTCTAAGGATTTTAGCTACAAGCCTAGAAACAAAAATGCTCATGGATTTAATGGAAAACCAAAAACTAAGGACTTAGTGATGGAGAATCAAGTCTTGATGTCAAGACTTGACAAACTAGAAAAGACCCTAAAAAGGATGGAAAATATTCTTAAAGGGCAAAATGAGCAAAATCTAGGTTTAGGACAACAAGGGTCATCCAAAGGCCATAGAGGTTTGGGATACGAACCTAAAATCAAAAAAATGTACCTACTTATCATAGGGTTCCATATAGTTATGGAACCAACCCTAAGTCTATAGGGCAAGCCAAAAATACTAGGGAGGTCATCCCTAAGAGTATTTTTGCAATAAATGTGACTAAGGCTTCTAAGAAGTCTAAGAAAGTCACACACAAAGGTTACAAGGGAAGCAATCCCTAGAGTTGACCTAGAAAAGGTGACCAAGGCTTCTAAGAAGCTAAACAAGGTCACTAGAAAGGTAACTAGGGAAGTTATCCCTAGTGAATACCTAGAGTATCCAAGGAGCACCAATAGGTGTTGGGTTCCTAGGAGCATTTTCTCTACCCCATAGATGGGTTAGAGAGTGCCAACTCTAAGAAGAAGGGTAGTTAACCCAACTTTGAAGAAATTGACACTCGAGGAGCATTTTCAAGGTTATTATCAACCTTTGAAAATGAAATGGATTTGTGATTTACTCTTTGAAAGAGTAAAATGTGTCAAATTTGAGAAGTATTGATTTTAATCCTAATTGGCAAAATTTAGGAATCATAAGAACTACCAAGTTAGGATTTTGGTATGTTCTTAGGAAATTAAAAGTAATTTGAGCCTTAATTAAGAGTGCTACTCTTGTGGAAGAACGAAATATGCCAACATTTGAGGAATAAGCTAAATTTCAATTGGCATAAATTAATCAAGAGAATTAGAAATGTCAATTTAGGTTTTGGCAATTTCTTGAAGCACTTTTGGGCAATCTAGGTTTAAAATTTTAAGATTAGCTAAGGATTAAGGATACTTAGGTAGATAATCTAGGTATTTTATGTTGGTGCAGTAAGCATCCGACGATCGAACCTCAATTTTGATAATGGCAAAGGGATTCAAAGTTAAGATTCCTTGTTATCTAACGTGGTTAAATAAGGTTTCAGGAAAGTCCTAATTACGGTTAGGCAGGGGAAAATCCTAAGGGGGGTAACCTTAGGTCCTAGGGGATGGTAACCCTAGGTGAAGGAAAATCCTAAGGGGGGGTAACCTTAGGTCCTAGGGGGCGGTAACCCTAGGTGGAGGAAAACCCTAAGGGGCGGCAACCTTAGGTCCTAGGGGGTGGTAACCCTAGGTGGAGGAAAACCCTAAGGGGCGGCAACCTTAGGTCCTAGGGGGTGGTAACCCTAGGTGGAGAAAACCCCTAGGGGCGGTAATCCTAGGTCCTAGGGGTGGTAACCCTAGGCGGAAAGTCCAGTCGGTTTGGAGGAACGGACTGGCATCAGGTAAATCTCCTGAGTGGAGTAGGTGAGGACACGTTCCCCGCAGAGGGAACAGTAGGCGTCGGGTCGACCTAGGGTTTCTGGTTGGAAACCCGAAGTCAGACTCGGACAGTCCAGAGACTGTCATTATCATTTCTATTATGCTTTATATGCTAACTTTGTGTTGCAGGGTATATTTGGGATTAATGTATCTTGCAGGGACCAAAGTGCAAAGATTAACCTCGGATGAATAGTGTCCGAGGCGCCTCCATGGAACTTGGAGGCGGCTCGGGTGCAAAACCTGAGCTGGCTGTGAAGCAAGCTTCAAGGCGCCTTGGAGAGGCTGAAGGCGCCTTGAACAAGTTGATGAAGGCACCTTGGAGAGGTTGAAGGCGCCTTGAACAAGATAAAGTTCGACCAGGTCAGTTCTGATCCACGCGGGTGACGCGGCCAGCCTGGAGGCGCCTTGGAGGGGTTTAAGGCGCCTTGAACACCCTTTATAAGAGGGGTTCGAGCAGCAGCAAAAGATAACAAAAGAAAAAGCTTCCTCGTGCTGTGTTCTGCTCAAGTATTGCTTCCGAAGTGCTGCTGCAACATTCCGACGACCCGGAGCTCGGACTTTTCTACCACTGTTGTCGGTATAACTTTAATTACAGTTACATTTGTAATTAGTTTGTAATAATTATACGAGCTTATAGTTGTTGCCCACGGAAAGGAATCAAGGATCGCGGACCTTCGAGTAGGAGTCGATCAAGGTTCCGAACGAAGTAAATCCTCCTGTCTCTGTGTGCTTGTTTTCTTTATTCCGCTGTGTTTTTACTCGAGTGTTTTACGAATTAAACGAAATAACCGCGAGCGCTATTCACCCCCCCCCCCCCTCTAGCGCTTCTCGATCCAACAATTGGTATCAGAGCAGGGTCGCTTTGAACTGGTGCAACCACCATTCAAGCATTTTTCGTGGCTTTGTCGTTTGTATAGGGTAAAAATAAAACCTTACGCCTTTCGTTTTTTCCCTCCAAAATTATTTTCGAAAAATTCATTTTCATCCTTTCACGGTTTATTAGTATTGATAAAATATTGAATTTGACAAAATTTGAAATAATATTTTTTAAATATTTTTAATAATATTTTATTATTTTTTCTCGAAACTAGTGAACTTCTATTTCTATCCTTCTATACCGCACTGCTAATCCAGGATTAAGTCCTGGTACTTTTTTTTTGCTATTTTTTGTGTGCACGGTTCTTTTAAAATGGCATTCCAAGAAGAATTCTGCACCGTCCGACCGCCACTCTTTTCTGGCGAGGACTTTGGATACTGGAAGAACCGGATGGAATACCACCTCAAGACGCAAGTCGAGATGTGGATCATCATCCAGACCGGACTCGAACTTTCACGTGACGACACCGGAGAACTTATCTCATGCATCAACTGGGATTCTAGCACAATGAAAAAAGTTGAAGTCGATGCCAAAGCAACCTGCATGCTACAATGTGGCCTAACCAATGAAGAACTGAACCGCATCGGCCCCTTCGCAAGTGCAAAAGAGTTGTGGCAAAAGTTGATGGAACTACACGAGGGCACTTCCGACGCTCAAGTAAGTAAGCATAATTTAATAAATGATTTATTTGAATTAGATGAGTAGAATAATACTACTTCGGTCGAGGAAGGTATTACGATGGTTGCAGGTAAAAGTAAGACAGAGGAAAAGATATGGTCCGAGTCTTCAGATGAATCCGGGTCCGACGAAGAAGAACCGACGAGCTTCCTCGCTCTACCAGTACTAGCAACTATGGCGGAAATTGAGTCCGAGTATGAGTCAGAAACCGAGAGCGAATCCGAGACTGAGTCTGATCGAAGCCACGAATCCACATTCGTTTCCGAAGGACCAAAACCCACTGTAAGTTCACTACTCGCAGAATTTCAATTAGATAACTTGCATGAATTATTACCTTACTTAGTAAAAAAGTTGGCTAAATCCAACGTCCGGGTTAAGTCGCTCCAAAAGGAGGTAACAGCCCTTAAGGAAGCGACTGACTCGAGCTCTTTAACTGAGTCAGTTCAAATTGGAAGTTCAACTCAAGTCCAACAACTTGAGGAAGAAAATTCCAATTTGAAAGCTCAAATTAAAGAACTCAAGGACACATTGGAACGATTCACCTTGGGCTCCAAGAATCTGGATCTGATTCTTGGAAAACAGCTAGCCGTTTACAACAAAACTGGACTTGGATTTAAAACTAAAATAAAATACAAATCATATTTATCGCTAGTTAATAGAAATAATAGAAAAATTCTCTAAGCATGGGTGCCAAAATCCAACTTGGTTAATCAAGTTGGAACTGGTCACTATTTAGTCCCCAAGGATTAAGTCTATTACCTTGATAGACCATATCGAGGCTATGATCCAGGGGGAGCTAATAGAAAAACAATATTAAGAACATAATTCAAATTAAAAATTCAAAATTAAAAATTCAAAATTAAATTCAAAATTCAATTAAAAATTTGAAATTAAATTAAATTCGAAATTCAATTCGAAATTAATTCAAAATTAAAAGTAAATTTCAACTTAAGTTAAATAAAAATAGATTGAGGATTCAGACTCGCTGGCACCCCTAACTGAACTACCCGACAGGGTCACTGAACCTAATCTACCCGAAATGGGTAAAACAAGAGTAGATTACTCGGCAGAGTAATTAAGGTTAGATCAAAACGGGCTAGGTTTAACTTGACCCACAGTACTGGTGAAGTTTTTGGATGATAGTACGTTAGGAGCTTGGGCATCGCATGTCTAGGAAGATATGGCTTCGACCTGGTGCATTTGGCCAAGTGGAACTGACCGAAGCTACCCTTAAATGAATCCTAACCAGTTAGACCAAGGTTTAGTATTAAGTTCAATGGGTAGGACTATTTGGAAAACCTCGAAGGCATGGTTACTTTAATGAGTTCCTTGTAACTCACCATAGCTTAGAAGTTTATCCAAAGAATGCTTACTTGTTGAACCCAAAGCTAAACCTGAATCTAACACAAAGTTAAACCAAACCCTTAAATTGAATCTCAATTCATCTCACAAAAATTATAGGATTCCCTGATTGAAAATTTAGATCGGGTGAGATGACTAGGAAATTAAATTATTAAAATTGACTTAACTTAAATCAAGTTAATTAGCAATTAAATTATCTTAACTTGAATTATTTTCAAATCTAAATTATTTTAAAACTCAGTTTCTAAATCATTCTAAATTGTCTAAAATTATTTTTCAAAGATTAATTAACTTTAAAATTATTTTTTTAGATTAATTAACTTTAAAATTATCTTTCAAAAATTATCTTTCAAATTTAATTAACTTTAAAATTATTTTCAAAATTACTTTAAAAGCCTTTTAAACTCAATTTCAAAATTACTTTCAAAATTATTTTAAAATATTTTCAAAATTAATTTCAAAATCATTTTAAAAATCTTTTCAAAATTAATTTCAAAATCATTTTAAAAATCTTTTCAAAATTACTTCAAAATTATTTAAAAATCTTTTCAAAATTACTTCAAAAATATTTTAAAATCTTTTTAAAATTAATTTTAAAATTATTTAAAAATCTTTTCAAAATTACTTTCAAAATCATTTTAAAATCTTTTCAAAACTTAATTTCAAAATCATTTTAAAATCTTTTCAAAATTACTTTCAAAATTATTTAAAAATCTTTTCAAAATTAATTTCAAAATCATTTTAAAAATCTTTTCAAAATTAATTTCAAAATCATTTCAAAATCTTTTAAAATTCTTTTAAAATTTATTTTAAAAATCTTTTCAAAATCTTTTAAAATTCTTTTAAAATTTATTTTAAAAATCTTTTCAAAATCATTTCAAAATCTTTTAAAATTCTTTTAAAAATTATTTGAAAAATCTTTTCAAAATCTTTAAAACTTAATTTTAAAATTCTTTTAAAATTTGTTTTAAAAATATTTTCAAAATCATTTCAAAATCTTTTAAAATTCTTTTAAAAATTATTTGAAAAATCATTTGAAATATCCTCTGAAAAATTAATTTCAAAACCTTTTCAGAAGTTATTAAATTCTTTGAAATTCTAAACTCAATTAATTTTTAAATCTTCAAAATAATGGTCACTTATTTGGAATTCTAACTGATATTTTCAATGTTATAAATTAAAGTAAACTCCATCTCACACTCACTCATATGCTAAACATGCTTGTTAATCTAGAATGAGTGAGATGGAAAATTAGGAAAATAACTTTTTAACCTCTCATGCTTGAACTCCTGAACTCAAAAATTTATTAAGGCATAAATTAAGGGGGAGTGATTTTGAGTCAGTTTTAAAATTAGTTTTTCTTTAAAAATTTTTGACTTGACCTCAAAATTAAAAACTATTTTTGGCATATCTTTGAAAATTCAAGCTATTTTTAACTTAGCTTTAAAATTAAAATTATTTATGACCTGACTTTTAAATTATAACTCCTCTATAAGCTAAATGTTTTCAAAGCTAAGTACTTAATTAAGTTTTCTCTAACTAAACTTAGTTAAATTATTTTCTAAACTTAGCTACTTGGCAAGATATTTTCTCAACGCAATTGTTTTTTTTCAAAGCAATAGTTGAATGGTGAAAAGATCAAAATTAATTTAGATCCTCTTGTTTATATTTCAAATTTAGATATATTTATCTAAATGTCTTAAGCTAACGCTCTGAAGGCGCTAAATGGATAAATTAATTTAGATCCATTCAAACAATTGGTATTTCAAATTTAGCTAAATATATTTTTTTTCAAAAACATTTAGCTAAGTACTTTTTAAAGTGTTAAAAAAAAATTAAAATGTCTCTCAAAGCAATTGTTTTCAAATGCTAAGTTCTGCTGAAAATGCTAAGTATTTTCCAAAGCATTCTCAAAATCTCATCAAAAGTCTTCTTGAAAAACTAAATCTTTTTGAAATCACAAAAATTTGCTAAGTTACTGTTTAAAAACAAAATAACTTTATCTTAGCTAAAAGTATCTCTCAAACTAAAGGAAGAATTTTGCTTTCAAAATTATGATTTCACCTAGCTAAAAGTCTTACAAGAAAAACTATGTGTTTATCAAAAGTATGCTTAACCCTCTATTTTTCTCTTTGAAAGATAAGATCGAAAATTATCTTTGAAAGTTAAGCTAAGGCCTAGATTTTCTTCACTCTCTTGGGTATTTTTGATATATGGCAAAGGGGGAGAGTAGGAAGAAATTCAAAGAAAATTAAAACGAAAGAAAATTAAAACGAAAATTTTGTTGTGAATGTGCCTATGCTTTATTTATGTCTGTGCTTATTTATGCGTATCTTTATTGCATTTTTACTTAACTTTGAATTTCGGTTGCCATAATCAAAAAGAGGGGTGGTAACCCTAGGTGAAGGAAAATCCTAAGGGGGGTAACCTTAGGTCCTAGGGGGCGGTAACCCTAGGTGGAGGAAAACCCTAAGGGGCGGCAACCTTAGGTCCTAGGGTGCGGTAACCCTAGGTGGAGGAAAACCCTAAGGGACGGCAACCTTAGGTCCTAGTGTAACGACCCAATTTTACCTATTTCGAGTTCCAAATATCCATAAAAATATTTGGAAATGCTTTTAAAATATTCTAGAGATTTTTAGAAATTTTTAGAGTATTTTTATGCAATTTTTGGAGTTCGTTTGGTATTTTTACCGAGAGGAGAAAGTTTTAAAAAAAAAGTTGTAGAAGCTAGGTTTCGAACCCAGCTCCTCGGACCCAAGCACAACCGGCCCAACCAATCAAGCTAAGCTTGTTTTGTTAACTAAATATGGGAATAAATATATTTAAGGTATGGTAACTAATAAAAATCTTAGTTATAAGAAAGGGGTTTAAGTTTTCCCGAACCCTAAACGTTTCTCACCCGAACATTTCCTCCTCCCTCGCGACGGCGCCTTCTCTCTCGGGCGGAAACGCAGCAGCGGCTAGGGATTGTTTTCCGGCAGCCGGCGAGCTCCCTTCTCCGCGGATTCTTCACAAGTCCGAGTTTCTCTCGGCAAGGAGGGCGTGCGGGCACAAGGAAGAGCCGAAACAGCCACATCTCCCGAAGCCCTAGAAGCCTCTTTTTCTTCTCCGGTTGTAAGTTCAAGAACAGCGAGGTGAGTTGCTACTCACCTGCAGTAGGATAGCTCCGGGATTTTCGTTTCTTGTTTTCGATTTTGCTGTGTTAATTTGTTGTCCTAAGGGTGCTGGGCCGAATTTGCCATGTTAGGGCAATAGGTTTCGGATTTCTATGCTAGGGTTTTCCTTTGGAGTAAGATTGGGTTGTTGTTGAACAGAATTATAAGCTAGGGTTTCCCTTTCATTTCTGTAGCATACATATTAAGCATGTTAATCTATGGATTAAGTAAGTGGAGTGTTTTACTCTTATTGGTTCCTACCGTGGCACTAAACAGGGAAATGGACTATGGTTCCGGGTTGTTTTGAAGTAAACTTGAAGAATTCTGTTGCTTTATGTTGTGAACATGTTTGCAAAGATTTTAGTTACAGCAGTACTTTCTGGTTGGTTTGTGCCGGGGAACATAACAAGAAGAACAAGCATGTTTTGGATCCATATTAGCTATAGACCTTTTATTGAATTGTTAGAGCATGAAATGCTGTAGATTTATAGCTCTTGTTGGATTTTCTCCTTGCTGCGATAAAAGAACAGCTTTGAAATTAAGCATATCAATCTTAGACTTCTTTGTTACCTTAATTAGCATCTCAGTCTTAGCATACTAGTTTTATTTGCATTTCTGCAAGCATGAACAGCTCTGTTTAGAGCTTAGAACAGTTTCTCTTTTATCGCATATTCGCAAGCAAGAACAATTTCCTTTAGGGCCTAGAACAACCTTTCTTTATTTGCATTTCTGTTTGTGTAGCAATAGATGTACATGAACAGATTTTCTAGTTTTAAGTTGCATTCTTTTGCCCTATTTTACATGTTTAGGAAGCTTAAAGTTGCTTTCTTTTGTACTATTTTAAAGCATGATTAGTAAGTTCAAAGTTGCTTTCTTTTGCTCTATTTTATAGCATGATTAGTAAGTTTAGATTTGCTTTCCTTTGCTTTGTTTTATAACATGCTTAGAGAGTTCAGATCTGTTTCCCTTATGTTATTTTTATATAGCATGCTTGGTTGGTTGTAATTCTACACTTGATAGATATATCTACAGGATTTTAATAAGCTTTAATCAAGGAGTATGAGAAGTATGAGTAAAGAAAAGAAAGAAAAAGGCCAAGGCCTTAAGTAGATCCCAAAGTCAAGACTTTAGGGATTTTAGCACACAAGGTGCTTATTAATATGCCAAGGCATTTAAAGAAGTAATTAAGATAATAAGTATTTTACTTTTAAGAAGAGGCTAGTACCCGACTTCCAAGGTTGTCGTTAAACAAATCCAGGTGTCCAATTCCAAGGTCTTGGCCCTGGTAGACCAAGGTCTGCTCTTTTAGGATTGGCGGCTTGCTACCCCAACCTATTAGGGAACGCGCATAAAATGGTACTATGCCTGGGCCCAAGAGAAGTTGATTATTATTTTCAAGTATTAAAGTATAAATTTTAAACAAGTGAAATAAAAGAATAAGTTTAGAGTAAATGAAGTAAGTTTCACTTTGTTTTAAAGATCAGCAAGTTTTGCTTTCTTTTATGCTAGCAGCTTTTACATGTTTAGTTTCTTACATGTTATTTATTTGCTAGTTGATGAGCATGTTTAGCTTTATATGTTAGCTTTTCAGTTAGTTGATTTCTTTGCTATTTATGAGCATGAGTAGCTTTATATGTTAGCATTCAGTTTTAGCATGTTTTTATTTATATACATGCATATCGAGATTTTGTGAGTTAGATAGCGCTCACTAAGCATTTTGCTTATAGTTTGCATTCCTCCTACTGCAGATAAAGAAAAAGGAAAGCTAATATGAAGGAAGGCGACAAGGAGATGCAAGAGGGGTGTGTGATGTCTGCACTATGAAAGTCCTAGGGATCCTTGCGAATAAAATAAATTATGATTTGTTTCTTTGAGTTAATTAAGTCTTTATGTGTTAAGGAAATTTGATAACTGTTTATAAGGACACTTAATACTATATTTGCTATTCAGTTGTGGTTATGGATTAGTTTTCCTTTATTGTTGCTGAGTTAAAATTATTATACTGCGTGGTTGAATGTTATGTGTTCCAGCCGCTTGTGGCTGAGTATATATATTGCATGTATTGTTGAATATAGTCACCGGTACAGGGGAGATTCTGCCGAAATTTTTCGGTAGGGTTTCCATGTGGTTTTTAATCACACCAGTTAAGTAGAGTCAGTAGTTAAGTAGCGTCCACCTTTAGAGAGTAGTAGTAGTGTAGAAGGTGGGTCGTTACACCTAGGGGGCGGTAACCCTAGGTGGAGAAAAACCCTAAGGGGGGCAACCTTAGGTCCTAGGGGGTGGTAACCCTAGGTGGAGAAAAACCCTAGGGGGTGGTAACCCTAGGTCCTAGGGGGTGGTAACCCTAGGCGGAAAGTCCAGTCGGTCTGGAGGACCGAACTGGCATCAGGTAAATCTCCTGAGTGGAGTAGGTGAGGACGCGTTCTCCGCAGAGGGAACAGTAGGCGTCGGGTCGACCTAGGGTTTCCGGTTAGAAACCCGAAGTCAGACTCGGACAGTTCGGAGACTGTCATTATCATTTCTATTATGCTTTATGTGCTAACTTTGTGCTGCAGAGTATATTTGGGATTAATGTATCTTGCAGGGACCAAAGTGCAAAGATTAACCTCGGATGAACAGTGTCCGAGGCGCCTCCATGGAACTTGGAGGCGCCTCGGGTGCAAAACCTGAGCTGGCTGCGAAGCAAGCTTCAAGGCGTCTTGGAGAGGCTGAAGGCGCCTTGAACAAGTTGATGAAGGCACCTTGGAGAGGTTGAAGGCGCCTTGAACAAGATAAAGTTCGACCAGGTCAGTTCTGATCCACGCGGGTGACGCGGCCAGCCTGGAGGCGCCTTGGAGGGGTTTAAGGCGCCTTGAACACCCTTTATAAGAGGGGTTCGAGCAGCAGCAAAAGATAACAAAAGAAAAAGCTTCCTCGTGCTGTGTTCTGCTCAAGTATTGCTTCCGAAGTGCTGCTGCAACATTCCGACGATCCGAAGCTCATACTTTTCTACTACTGTTGTCGGTATAACTTTAATTACAGTTACATTTGTAATTAGTTTGTAATAATTATACGAGCTTATAATTGTTGCCCACGGAAAGCGATCAAGGATCGCGGGCCTTCGAGTAGGAGTCGATCAAGGCTCCGAACGAAGTAAATCATCCTGTCTCTGTGTGCTTGTTTTCTTTATTCCGCTGTGTTTTTACTCTAGTGTTTTACGAATCAAACGAAATAGCCGCGAGCGCTATTCACCCCCCCCCCCTCTAGCGCTTCTCGATCTAACATTTTATTTATACTAAATCTTGCCATGATTGTTTGCTCACTATATGTCATGACATCATATTTAATTTTATATTTTGCACTCATCTTTTATTATGAAAAATACAAAAATATCATGTCATGTCATACATACATCATGTAGTTATAGGAATCTTTCTTTCGAAAGCTATTTCATTTTGATGTATGCCATAACATTATCATGCATTATATTTCCTTAAAAAAATTAAGGACAAGTGGTATTTATACACAAGTGGAATCAACAAGTAACATCCTTGTGGATGTTTCCCACTCAAAATGCTTAAATAGATATGCATGATCCCTAGATTAGAGCAAAACCAAAATTTACATCTTACAAAGACTTATAAGATGACTTGTATGTGTTTTGTGCACATTAAATACAAGTGAGATGTTAGGATGATGAACAAAACTCAAAATGTTGATTTAGTACATTCTTTTGAGTTTTAGTTTCATCAAAACACATAGTTATGTGTTTTCCCATCATTGGGAAAGCTAATGTAAAAGTCATGTGCATTAATCCCAAGGAACATGGTGGGATATTGGCTTTGAAAAAGTTTTTAAATGCTTTTGGAAAACCTTGGTGAAGGCTATCTTTTGATAGTAATCATCATTGAATAGTTAGACACAAAACTCGAAGAAAACACTAAAGTTTTTGCAAGTTTTCAAGTTTGTGTCAATCTTTGAAAATATGATGTATTTTCATAGAAAACTATTTTTTCATGATAAAGTATACCCTAAATAATGTCTACACAAATTTTCATAATTTTTAGAATTTTGTAGAATTTTCTAGGGGTTTCTAAAGTTGACTGAAATGAAATTTCAGCAACTATCAGACCTCAATTGATCACCCGATCAATTGAAGGGTCTCAATCGATCGAGCGATCGATTGAGAACAGGTTTCTCGCAAACAGAAGCTGTCTGGATCGATCCACCGATCGATCCAGCCCTCCTAAATCGATCAGTGGATCGATTCAGCATGGTCCGATCGATTGGGACTCAACTCCAATCGATCGAAGTTGCTGATTTTGGCTGGTAAAGCTTGATTTCAGCATTCTTGAACCTTGTTTAGTCTATGTAACCATTCCAAACCCCTCAAAATACATTTATATACATAAAAAGGGTGTTTTCATGTTGAAAACAAGAATGGATTGGTTAAGGAAGACTAAATTGAAGTTAAGGTTGAGGTTTGTTTCAAATTTTGAACATTTGAACCTCAAAACTTCTAAATTTGGGTTTCCTAAAGGTTTAGGGTTTCCAAGTCATTGTTGGTGCAATGACAGAAGTTACCACCATGTCTTTAGGGGGAGGGACTCTTTAAAGACATGAAAATTATTTTTTATGAACCTTGGAAGGTGGTTAACCTTCTTTTCAGACCATGCTCAAGGTTGAGTGTTTGAACTTTAATGGGGAGTGGATATTCTCATTGTTCAAGTGGTTAAGTTAAAAATGCTCAAGGGTGAGCATTTGACTACATTAATGGGAGAATGTAGGGTTAAGGATAATGAAGGGTATGGGACTTTCATTATCGTGTTGATCACAACGAGTGAAGTTGTGAACAACGAGTGAAGTTGTGAACAACGATGAGCAACGCTTCAGGGGGAGAGTTTTCAACAAGTGAATTTGTTGATGTGTGCCAAAAGGTGGGGTTGATGTGTGCCAATAGAGGGAGAATGAAGGGTTTAAGTTAGGACTTCATTACCTAGAGGGAGTTTGCCCTCTTAGGAGGAGAATGAAGGGTTTAACTCATGCTTTCATTACCTAGTGGCATGAAGGAGGTTGAGGCTATGGGATTAGCCTAACTTAAATATGGTATTGTCAAACATCAAAAAGGGGGAGATTGTTGGTGCAATATCCCTCAGGTCAAGGTTGACCTGGTTGATCAAGCTTGAGTATTGGTTTGGGTTTCGATGTTTGACAATACAGTTGTGCATTTGGGGAGATTGTCTGGTGCAATTCCCCTCTGATCAGGGTCTGATCAGGTTGGTTGAAGAAGAGTCAAGTAGGTCAAGGTTGACCGGATACTTGACTGGGAAGTCCTAACTGGGATGTTAGGCAGAAGGAAAATCCTGGTGAGTGAAGTCAGGTGAAAGACCTAGTGAGTGAAGCTAGGCAGGAGAAAATCCTGGTGAGTGAAACCAGGTGAAAGACCTAGTGAGTGAAGCTAGGCAGGAGAAAATCCTGGTGAGTAAAACCAGGTGAAAGACCTAGTGAGTGAAGCTAGGCAGGAGAAAATCCTAGTGAGTGAAGCTAGGTGAAAGTCCTGGTGAGTGAAGTCAGACAGAAGAGAAGTCCTACTGAGTGAAGCTAGGCAGAATGGAAGTCCTGATGAGTGAAGCCAGGCACGGGGGAAATCCAGATGGGTCAAGGTTGACCAGACATCTGGTGAAAGTCCAAGTAGGTCAAGGGAGTGACTGGATACTTGGCAAGATGAAGAAAAGTCCAAGTAGGTCAAGAGAGTGACCGGATACTTGGCAAGATGAAGAAAAGTCCAAGTATGTCAAGGGAGTGACCGGATACTTGGCAAGATGAAGAAAAGTCCAAATAGGTCAAGGGAGTGACCAGATACTTGGCAAGATGAAGAAAAGTCCAAGTGGGTCAAAGGGATTGACCGGACACTTGGTGAGGGAGTCCTAGCAGGTCAAGGGTGACCGGATGCTAGGCATGATGTTCCAACAGGTCAAGGATTGACCGGATCTTGGTTTGGGGGCTTTGGGACTTGGTTTTGGGCAAAAATCAGCATCTGGATCGATAAGTTGATCGATTGGATGCTTCCCAATCGATCAGCCGAGCGATCGGGTGAGTCCCTGTGACAGAGCTCCTCCCAATCAATCAGCCGATCGATTGGGAAGAAATGTCGTGAGCACAGAATGCCTCTGGATCGATCAGGTGATCGATCCAGAGACCCCGATCGATCAGTGGATCGATCGGGGTGGCGCGTTTTGTCGCGAAAAGCCCTGGATCGATCAGCTGATCGATCCAGGCGAATTTCTAGAGCACAGAGGCGTTCTGGATCGATCCACCGATCGATACAAAGCCTCCCCGATCGATTGGGAGCATTCCAATCGATCGGGATCCGACCGTTGGCGTCGATAAAGGTTGCAGGCACTCGATTCCTTCTGAAGAGCTTTCGCAGAACTTCACGATTCATCTCAGATCTTCACCAGTGACTCCACAGAGCTCTCCACGCCAGTTCTTGAAGATTCTTAGAGTTTCTTCCAAGTCAAGAGACGGATCAAAAGCTACAACAAGAAGTTAGGGTTAGGGTTTTGATTGCACATCTTGTAAGTTGTTGCTTATATCTTGCTACCCTTTCTTTCTTATTGTACTGAGAGTGTTGTAGGGCTTCTCCGCCTTTGGTAGTTATCATAAAGGAGTGTTATTCATAGTGGAGGGTGCGTGAGTAGGTGTGGATCCTTGGACTAGTCACCTCTTGTGAGGTGGATACCAAGTAAACAATCCTTGTTAGCATTGTATGTTTTGTTTCTTTATATTTCCGCTGCACATCCTTGAAGAAGCAAGCTACAACGAGCACCGAGCACGCGACGAGCTATTCACCCCCCCCCCCCCTCCTCTAGCTACTTTTCGGTCCCAACAACACTTACTTCCCTTAGCGCATATGATGAGATTGGTCAGCATCAGCTTGCATTAGTACATATAGAGGTTATTGCTCAGGGGGGACTGACTTGGAGAGTGGATCCTCAGTTAGCCATTTTGGACGAGGCCAATGAGGCTATCCCACCAGTTATTCCGGATGAGATCAACAAGGCAGTCGTAGACATGGGGGAGGAGATGCCAACATTTACAATTGACAAGCTATTTGCACCTCTTTCGACCCTGACTCAGCCCTCGACCTCGCTTTTCGTAAAGGATCACCTTGCTAGATTTAAGTAGTCTTCTCCACAGATCCGACAATAGTCAGTCTCAGAGGGATTCACCTCTCTTCGCGGTGAGATGACTATTGGCTTTAGGCAGCTAAACCTACAGATGTAGGCCATACTTCAGGCTCTACATGTGGTTGATTACCTCCCACCTCCACCTGTCGATGATTAGACATTATCTTGTTCAATACATTTGTATATATTACTTGTTTGCTTGGCTTGACCTATCTATTTAGTTACTTATTGACTGTTTTATTTGGATAATCTAGTAAATCCTTTTTTGAAAATCTAATTAAAGGCTAGGATGTGTTTCATCTTAAACAACTTTCAAGTTTTAGGAAAACTCATTAATTCTATTTTCTAAAAAATCTCATTTCTCTAGTGTTTTAAAATTTATTTCGGCCTTAGTCTAGGACGAACTCCTAGAAAGCATGATCCTATAGATTTAGGTAATGAACATCTCACAAGCACACTAGACCT
Organism: Zingiber officinale; assembly: GCF_018446385.1. Lineage (NCBI taxonomy): Eukaryota > Viridiplantae > Streptophyta > Magnoliopsida > Zingiberales > Zingiberaceae > Zingiber > Zingiber officinale. The sequence continues at coordinate 142,215,817 of NC_055994.1, forward strand.
ACCTTGATTGTGTATTCAAAAACTTAGAATGACATAAGATGCGTAGGCCTCTTTCCTGGACTTTAGATGCTTATTTCAGTACATCGACATAAGTTTGAGCGAAAAATATAATAGTACATTGATCAAGTTAAGTAGTCCTTTTTCAGTAAATTTCTAATTGGATATTATTACTTAACTTAACTACCTAAGTGAACACTACTATTTTCTGATAGTTAGTTAGTAACTGAAGGGTAGACATTTAAGAAAAATTTTTAGATGAATATTATTTTTAAAGTAATATCAAGTTCGGGGGAGGGCATTTGAAAATTATTTTCAAAGTGTCTTATTTCAAAATTTTTATTTTTCTTGCTACGGTTTGCAAACTGGAGGTTTAAATAAATATTTTGAAACTTACTTAATTTTTATTGAAAAATGTTTTAAAAAGTAATAAATACTACAAAATTGCTTTGAAAAAACCTTGTAAAATTTGTTCACTTTATTCTGAAAAATATTTTAAAAATATTTCCAAAACTAATTTGATTAATTTCTTTGAAACTTAGTTTGAAAAACACTTTTTAAAATTCACTTTGAAAAATTAACTTTTAAAAGTTGCACTGAAAATCAAATTTTAAAAATTACTTTGCAACACTACCTTAAAAATTACTTTTCAAAAATAGTCTTTAAAAACAATTGTCTTTAAATGTTTGATTACATTTGACTTGTTTTGAAAAACATCCTCCCTAATATAGACTTGAAATTTTAAGCATAGTTTCTTTCAAATACTTGAGTTGCTCACTTGCTCTATTTCCCTATTTTAAACTTTGCCATACTTAGTTACATATTTTGATGAATGCTAAAGGGAGAGGGTAAGAGTTTAAGTAAGATAAACTAATAAAATTTGAAAGACTTAACCCTGAAATTATCAAGACAAAAAGTTTGCTCATTTAGATTTCTTTTACATCAGTTTTATTGCTATGTTTACATATTTTTCTAACTTTAACCCAGCTTATTTTTACATTAAAAAGGGAAAAATTGTTGGTGTAGTTGGCACCAATAATCAAACTTGAGTGTTGATGAATGATAAATAAGTTAAAGTTAGATGTGTTGTGTGATCTAACATTTCTACCAAGTGTACAAGACTTAACTGGTATGACACCATGCTGAAATCTAGTTAGGTTTGGAGGACTTGATAATTAGTATAGAAATCCAAATAGGTCAAGGAGTGACCCGATATCTGGCGGGAAGTCCCATTGGATCCGTGAGACCTAACAACTAGCGGAAGTCTAATTGGATCTGTGGACCTAACAACTGGCAGGAAGATCTGGTGGACCAAGATAGAGTCAAGTGATTCTACAAGATAAGTAAGGTAAGTCACTGGAGGAGAGTGTTCCAATAAAGACGAGTCTCAATTAGGAATTTTAGGTGCAAGTCCAATTTAGATCCATTTTAGAAATCTAAATTGAGACTATGACTAGTTTCTAGTCTTGAAAGGATATGAACTAATTAATATCACTATTTTATTATTGTGTTAACTTCATTTTACAGGGCATATTTTGGTTTTTGGACTAAACACATTTTACAGGATGAAAAGAGAAAATTCAATCTAGGGTGAACAGTATCTGAGGCACCTTTAACTCATTTAAAGGTGCCTTGAGTTAAGTAATGGAAGGTGCCTTGGAGATACTTAAAGGTACCTTTGATCGAATAAGGCAAAAGACTTCATCGATGATAAGAGCCGGCTTTTGACGGATAAAATTTTGAATTGAAGACGCCTCCATTAACGTTGAAGACGCCTTTATTCCCCTTTAAAAGGGCTACTCGGCCAAGGTTTCAATATAACTCATAAACAACTCTTCTATAAGCTTTTGCACATTCGTTCGGCGCTCCAATCGCTCCAACTTCATGATGTTATTCCGCTATGACGCTGCTGCGTTCAGCTGCTACTGAGGAAGTCGTCCAACACCGAGTTCAATCCATTAAATCTACAAGTGTTGGGTAACGAAGTTTCTTTGTGTACTTAATTACTGCATAAAGAAAATTATAGCTTGTTACACTTTCCTATTCTTTTATTTGTACTCGATTCCCCCTTATGGTGATTCTGGAAGAGCTCTTTAATGGATTACCCATCGATAGATCCGTGAAACCTGGGTCTTGGAGTAGGAGTCGCCGAATACTCCGAACCAAGTAACTCCTTGAGTTATTGTGCTTGTTTTGTTTTCATATTAGTTTTTCCACTGCGTACTTATTTTATAAATCTAAAAAGATAAGTTCTTAAAACCACGTGATTCACCCTCCCTCCCCCCACTCTCACGTGCATAATGATCCTCCACCTTCGACTAGACTTAAAGGGGGATTAGTGATGCAAGGGTATTTTCTAAGTGCCACGTGGTCAAGAAAGTCAATGATCAAACCAGAATGGCATGCTGGGTCAACAAGGGCTGACTCTTGGCTACTCCCGGCTACCCTCGACTCCCAGCTGTGCTTGGTGGCCAACTCCCAGTTACCCCCAACTCTCGACTCCTAGCTACACTCGGTGTCCGACTCCCAGCTACCTCGACTCTCGGCTATGATTAGTGTCCGACTCCCGACTACCCCTCGACTCATGACTCCCCACTATGCTCGGTGTCTAACTCCCACCTATTCCCGACTCCGAACTCTTAGAAATGTTCAATGCCCGATTCTCGGCTATTCCTGACTCCTAGCTATTCCCGACTCTCGACTCACGTTCAGGCTCCCTTAAACTAAATTGAAACAGTCTCGACTATCAAGATCTAGAACAATGAAGCATTACGTTATTCCTGGATGATAATGAATAATACAGTCGTTATCATGAGAAGGTGGAAAGCGCATGTATTAACTCTGGCATAAATGAGTCGTAATGGACATTTATTTTGGATAACTTGGCCACGACAGTGAGAAACAAGGGAGCACCAAAACAATGTGCTAGAGAGATTCGGTTCTATAAAAGGTAGTTGCCTCTCATGAGCAAAGGTACGCATGCTCATACTTTTAAACCTTAATTTCCAACAACGACTTTCTTTTTCATAAAGAAATGACTTGAGCATCGGAGTGGTTTCACCGAGGGCTTTCCTAGCCGTCATTCTAACTCATTTCCTATAAGTCTTCTTCTTCATAGAACGGAAGTCACATAATCTTTCTGATCAATAATAATAATAATAATAATAATAATAATAGTGTATTATCGATGCGTCACCAGGTAATTACATAACTAAGGTTATCGGGAATAAAACATAGCCAAATCTTATTTGGTTCAGCATAGATAATGTAACAAAAATTTATTTGTTAAAAATTTTAATAAATAACCTTCTTTAATATTTTACTATATTACCCTCGTTTACAAAACTAACCATACATAATAATAATAATAATAATAATATTATTATTATTATTTAAACTCTAATTTGTTTACTTTTTCTTTTTCCTCTTTTTCTTCATTTTTATGTGTTTTTTAATTTTTTTTATTTTTTACATTTTTTTCTTCTTTTTTTATTTTTTCATTTTTTGTTTTTTATTTTTTCCATTTTTAATTTTGTTTTTTATTTTTATATTTTTAAATTTTTTTAGTTGTTTAGTTTTTTATTTTTTCCCTTTTTTATTTTTTTACTTTTAAAAAAAAATACGTTTTTAAAATTTTTTTACATTTTTTTATGTTTTTTATGTTTTCTATTATTTTTTTCTTATTTTTTGTTTTTTTAAATTTTTAACCTTTTTTTATTTTTTAATTTTTTTTACATTTTTTACGTTTATTCTATTTTTATTTATTTTTAATTTTTTATGTTTTTAATTTTTTATTTTTTACATTTTATTATTTTAAAAAAAATATATATTTTATGTTTTTATTTTTTTACATTTTTTATTATTTTTTTATGTTTATTCTATTTTTATGGGTTTTTAATGTCTTTTTCCTTTTTTAAAGTTATTTTATTTTATTTTTTATATTTTTTGATTTTTTTACATTTTTCTATTTTTTTCACATGTTTATCTTATCCGAGGATATTTTGGGTTAAAAAAATTCGTTAACCCTGGAATCAAAAAAACCTTAGTTTTCTGAGGTTTTTCGATTCCAGATTGCATGTCCCATTTTACTGACGTGTCGGACATAGAACATTACTCGGGAATCATTGATTATCTAATCAAACAGGGTTTTCGTTGATAACATTGAATGGATAATTAAAATTATCAAAGATAATCTCCAACTAAATACACTCTTAGAATCATGATGCATGGAAGATTGCTAATTTGTCACGTATACATCACATCCATGATTTAATTCTTAATTAAAGTATATTTATAGATAATTTTTCTCTAAATTAGGGTACGCAGCCAAGAGATTTTTTGTTTTGCAACAATTCCTTTATCAATTTCTTATCATGTGCTCTTTATTAAAAGCATTTATTATTTGTGTGTGTTAATTGTCGAGAATTTGAATTCATTTTTTATTGTATTATTCATAATTCTTCCTATAGGGTCTTGTAGGATCTCGATTAGGTCTTCATGTGGTTAATCAAATATAAAGCGATCGAATCTCAATGGTACGCTATAATAAATTAGAAATTTTTATAAGATTAAATCATATTTTAAGGATTCAAATAGTACATAGGAAGAATAGGTATTCAGTTATTAATCGAAATTTGATCCACAGATATTATGATAACAATACAATTTTACACTAACTAATTTATATCTAGATTAACACAAAAGAGATAAATCATGAATCCTATTTGAGATTTATAAATGATTAATCTGATCAAGTAACGTCGAACTTAGAGTGATCAATTTGATTTTATGAAAAAATTTTACCAATCATTAAAGTAAATTTGAAAATATTCACGATAGACGGCCTAAAAACTTAATATCTCTTGATTATGAGTTATTTATCATTAGGATACATTTAAAAATATTTACAAACTAAAAATTTAATATCTCTTGATTGTGAATCTTATTAGAAAAAAATCTCTTTACATACATCGTCTATAGGAATCTAACCGTAAATACATTAGTCACGATAACTAAATTACTTTTAAAAAAAAAAACTGTCTTCTAATCTGACGGACAGAAAACAAGGCAAGTGGTCAAAATAACTTGATGGCGTGAATTGGACGGGGGATGCAGCCCACAAATAATCCATCCGCTGTCCACCCAATGACACCAGACACCTGATCCAAAAAATGACTATTTAAAGATAAATAACCAGCAGCGGAGGCTTTTCTCTGCCTTTATTGGCCCTGCATTCTCCTCTGCTCCCGCCGCAGAACCCTAGCCACCAGCGCTCCAAACTGCATCCCATCAAAACCCTAACCACATCGATCCATTTTGCTCTGCGTCGCCTCCCCTAGTCCCCGACATGGACAGATACCAGAAGGTGGAGAAGCCCCGGCCTGAGTCGACCATCAATGAGAACGAGATTCGAATCACTGGCCAGGGTGTCATCCGAAACTACGTCAGCTATGCCACGAGTCTACTCCAGGTACGGATCTGTGACTTTTATTCTCTTTCCTTTGCCTTCACTGTGTGTCTTGTTCCAGATGCTTGCGCGTTCTACCTGGTCGGCATCAATCCAATTTTTTGAAGTTTGCAAATTTTGTCGACCTCGCACTGTTTCACCGTTGATGAACCACACACGGGCATTCTATATATATATATATTGTAATGCATTATAATGTTCTAAAGACTGCACTTTTAATTTTCTGAAGGACTGCTAAAAAAACCTACACTTTTAATGTCAGCTGTTTAAACGAATGAATCTCAAATTCTTAGAACCATCATGACGAACTGTACGTCCATCATCTTCTCTAGATAAATAAGTCTTATTAACATGCTTACAGGGAATCTCTTAGTAAAGAATAAGAAATGTCTCCTGATGTCATTCAGTAAGTTCACAACTTAATGTTCTAGGTACATTTAGTCACCTATAGTTTCATTGAAGAATGAGATTAACGCTCTCAACTAACCAGTAAGAAGAAACCATATTTTATTATATCTTCTAGCTCTGATTTTTTTTATTACTATTTTTTTTTTTACTTTTGACCTTAGTTTATAATTTTCTATTCTTTTTCTGGTCAGCTAAACTTTTTTTGATAGAGAATATTAGGAAGTTAAACTTTGTTTAATCATAGTGGCATCATTAGCTCAGGGAAATTCAACAAACTTCTGACTAATCTAGTAATATGAATGTCATTCTTGATGGTGGCTGAGATGGTTACTAAAGGCACTCTTTGACATTTGCCAAGACATGCATGATAGTGAGGAAAACCTCCTAGATCAACATAATAAAACTCCATCGTAATTCTTGTTATCACTTCTTTGTGCTTTATCTCAATGTCATCCATAGAATACTTAGTAACACAGATCCTTAATTTAGTTCATAATCCAAAAAATCAGTTTCTGCACTGGGTGTAAATTTTGTTGAAGTTGCATAAAATATATAATTTTTCTAATAATCCTACTGAATGGCTGGTTATTGAATCTTGTCATCTTAATAGTTTACCTTAAGTTATATTTTTTCATTACATATTTCCACAAAAGAAAATAAATATAACCAGGGTGTTTAATCACCAAATCTATACGGTGTACATTCATTCTATCATGTTTGCTGCCTTCTAAATTCTTTCATTCAGATTGAGTTTTAGTGTACCTTTTATACTTCTGTTCTTTGATATCTATTCCCTCCAAAAAAAAATCTTAACAAGTTGTGACATCTCAAACAGGAGAAACATATAAGGGAGATTGTCTTAAAGGCAATGGGGCAAGCAATAAGCAAAGCCGTAGCTATCGCAGAAATTATAAAGGTTCCTTGAATGTTTATCCCTTTGTGTTTCTTAAAGTTGCATCAGGCTTCACTCTAATTTCCTTATACATTGAGTGCAGAAAAGAATGCCTGGGCTATATCAGGAAACACAAATCAGTTCAGTTAGCATCACTGACGTTTGGGAACCAATTGAAGAGGGCCTTGTGCCGTGAGTTTATTATTCTTTTTGCTGTTCATGGATAACATTTTCTAGATGTTTGACAAGTGGCAGTTTATATTTGTCTTTGTTCAGTTTGGAGATGACACGACATGTTTCAATGATTTCAATCTCTTTGTCAACCAGAGAGCTTAACAAGAATTCCCCTGGGTACATATCTGTTGCTTTTTATGATTTCTCTCATAAGTCTACTTGTTTATCTTGAAGAAGGTGTCTTGGATGCAGGAGTGTGGTAATGACTGACTTTTTGTTGACTTTATTTTGATTGGTAGGTATCAAGCTCCCTCGCATCTAGAACAACCAAGGCACCAGCAAAGATACCAACAACGGCAACTGTCTCAACCACAACAACAACTTCAATCAAACCAAGCACCAGGTCAGCTTAGTGAAGGTACAAATCTTGTATCATAATATTCATTGGATAGTATTGTCTTCTAAAGTATTCACCAAAATTTACTGATTTATTTTTGTTAATGCTCAACAAAGATTCTTATGCTCAACGGGGAAGAGGAAGGGGTAGAAGTAGAGGGAGAGGGTGGGGAAGAGGATATGGTGGTGGTGGTTATGGTGGATATGACAACAATCAAGGTCGATATGCTGGTTACGGAGGAAGCAATCAGGGTGGATATGGTGGTTATGGAGGAAACAATCAGGGTGGATATGGTGGTTATGGATACAACCAAGGTGGATACAGCCACAACCAAGGTAGATTTACACTTTATATTGTTAAATGAGCTTGTACCGCAGAAAGAGCAATTTACCTTTACTCAAACTTTCCATATGATAGATAATGGTGGTTGGAACTCTAATTGGGGTCGAGGTGGAGGGCGTGGTAGAGGCAATTGGAGTTATCGTGGTAAGTATACTTTCTACTTCTCTTTTTGTAGAAACTTGAAATACTTGCAATCTTTGTATAGATTAAATGTGTAACCTTAATAAACATTCCATGTCGCAACTTGGAAACTACTGCCAATATAGAAAATTTCCTTGCAACTGGCATGCCCTCCAACATCATTTTAGGAAAAGAAATGTATTTTGTTGATTTGAAATTCATTGACTAAATATGTCATATAAAATGATAGGTGGAGCATATGGTGGAGGCCGAATGCCTGGTGGAAGGGCCGGTGGGAGGGGTTATGGAAATGGCCGAGGAAGGATGACGGGTGGTGGACGAGGTAGGATGGGTGGTCGGAGAGGGAGCCAGTTTTGATGTCCTAATCGTGTTTTCCACATATCCCTCCTTTTGCTCTGTTAATGTAGGAAAAGGAATTGTTGTTTTTGTGCGTCTTAACTGTGTTAAGGTTGAGCAATTACAACAAAATCGCGTGTGCTTTCAAGGCAAGGAGTTTATTGCTCATTTTAATTCTCTATTTCCCATAATCATGGAGTTTGTGCTGTAAGTTGCTCCATATCTTTGTTCATATAACTCGTCTATTTGATAGTTCTAGTACTCATAGAATGAGTTTTGTGTCTATTAAATTCTGTGCTAATTGTCATCCTAAATTTAGCAATTCAGTTCATGAATTATGATAATGCGATTGGTGAATGCTAGATAAAGCAAGTAATATATCTTTTCTTTTTAATGGTTGGTGGTCAATACTGGGTTGTGGGTTGATACATCAATTCTTTTCCAGTTCAAATGGACGCTTGAAATGCTGAAATACATCTTGGCCAAACCTTTTTATGAAAACAAGGATTAGGTGTTTTTATTTCAGTAATAAAATTAAAAAAATAATTGTAATAATGGATTTATGGTAAAATTAAGAAAAGTTTCAAATATCATAGTAGGGTTACGAATAGTTTGAATGTAAGTCTGGGCCTATCTGGCATGCAATATTTAGTAAAATACTTAAGAAGACTAGCATACAAAATTTAATTAAACACTTTCAATTAACATGTACTATTTAATAGAAGATTAAGCAAGATTAATATGCAATATTAAATTAAACAAAAATTAGGATTTTATTAAATATTTTTTCCCATAAAATTCTGGAGATGGAGAAATTCTTTAACAAGAATGGCAAAGTTAAACACTAATAAATAAAAGAGAAAGAAGCTACCAGTCATGGTTGTGGTTTGAACTTTGTAAGTCATGAGAGCAGTGGGGTAGCACAAGAATATAATAATAATAATAATAATAATAATAATAAATTTAGTTACCGTCATTGATTAGCAATGATGAACTTGATCTTATGAAAATTTTCTATCTGCCACCAGGTAAATCGAGAAGCTCTTATGATAGACGATTTAAGAAACTCAGTATTTTTTGATTACGCGTTTCATTTGAAGAATTTTTTTTTATAAATTTATTATATCTAAGGATCGAACTATGGGTGTTTAGATTAGCACAAGAGCAAAGCACTTTAGTATTGTGGAAATAAGTGCATAAGAGCAAAGCACTTTAGTATTGTGGAAATAAGTGCATTGACACTTTTTTTTTTTTTATAGAGTCTAAGTCGAATGTTGATCTAACACTATTTAAGCATATTGGAAGTCTTTAATGATTAAGTGGACTTTGGTTGTCTGGATTTCTTCCTGATGCTTGAAGCATCATTAAACCGTTTATCTTGGTCGTCTTCTCCAGATCGTTGGATCACTCCTACACCGATCACTTGGAAGCTACTCTGATTACCCACATCTTGCTATGGTGCCCTGGAAGTTATTAGCTTCATCAGTCAAAACTTATCCCTTAGCTAGTAATCTCAATCTTATCAGATCGCATAGAATTACCAAGTCACTTCAAGCGATAAGGAGTTAGTACAAAAATATAATAGTAATAAAATAATAAGTTTTGAATAACATCGATTTTCCGAAACTTAGCTTACCTTTACCCAGTACCTCTACGACTTTAACCTTACTCGATGTTAAACTCTCAACTGACCCACTTTAATGTCCATTGCCAATACCTTAGTTCCCAATTGATTTTCTTTAACTTACACATAAGAGGTGTTTGGTTCTTTCCTCGAAATATGAATCGGAATTTGAATCATTGTATTGTGAAATGAAAATAGGTATGAGCATGGATATCATTTTTAAAAGCAGTATTTGGTTAGTTGCATATTTTCTATTGGAATAAATCAAAAATTTCTTTTTTACCCTTAAAGGAAAATAAGAGAAAAAATTAGATGTGAGAGAAAGATGAATGTGAGAGAAAAATATGATGAAAGAGAATGATGAATGTGAGAGAAAAATATGATGAAAGAGAATGATGAGATAGAAAGTATGATGAGAAAGAAAATGTGATGAAAAAGAATGAAAAAAGGGAAAGTGTGATGAAAAATAATGAAGAAAGAAAAAGTGTGATGAGAGAAAATGAGAAAGGAGAGTGTGATGAGAGAAGATGAGAGAGAAAATATGATGTGAAAAAAAGTATGATGGAAGATGATGAAAAGAGAGAAAGTGTAATGAGAAAAATTGAGGAGAGAGAATGTGATGAGATAGAATTAGGAGAGAGAGTGTGATAAGAAAAAAGAGAACAATGAGTGTGATGGGAGAGATTGAGGAGAGAAAAAGTATGATGAGGGAGAAAGTATGATGAGAGAGAAAGTGTGTTGAGCGAAAAAAAAGGAGAGAGTGTGACAAAAGATATTGAGGAAAGAGAAAGTGTGATGAGAGCGAAAGTGTGATGAGAAAAAAAAGAAAAGAGAGTATGATGGGAGAGATTGAGGAGAGAAAAAGTATGATGAGAAAAAAAAGGAAGAAAGTGCGATGGAAGAGATTGAGAAAAGAGAAAGTATTATAAGAGAGAAAATGTAATGAGAAAAAAAAAATAAAAGAAAGTGTGATAGGAGAGATTACGGAGAGAAAAAATGTGTGATAAAATGATGAGAGAGAAAATATGAAAAGAGAGAATAAAGAGAGAGAAGTGATATGAAAGAAAAAATAAATAAATATATTTTGATATTTGATATTAAGGGAGAAAATTTTAGTTTTAGGTCAAGGGTATTTGGGAATATTTTGATTGATGAAAATATGGTAATGACTCATTGAATGGGAGGTACATGGGAATGAATTATTATCTAATTTTAAGGATTCATTTCCTTATTTGTATTCTTAGTTAATGGCAATCAATGATTCGCATTCCCATTCCACTAACACGGTCTAGAAACTGTTATCTTCCGGTCGGTTCTGACAAAAACAATCAACTAGGTCGCCTGCAAGCGTGTGGCCCACGAGCTCGAGATTTGCACCCCCCTACGCGCGATGATCACGTGCGTCACGCCCGATTTATGGATTTCCGGCTCGAACCCCCCGAAACCACCTGATTTGGGCTCAGCCCGCGCATGTATGTAAGTTCCCTTAACTTTGCTAAGCAAGGATGAAATGACTCCATATATAAGGTCTTCCAACCTTCTTAGCTTAGTAATATGGGACTAAATACATACACGTATATATTACTAGAATAACAATAAAAATCATGAAAAATAATTTGAATTAAAAACACAGAACTCAACACTTCTCCTAGTCCCACTATGCCTTTGTCATTTCCTAATTCCTAATCAGATCTTTGCATCCTGGCAAATTACTTGCACCTTCAATCACAATCAAATTTAACCTTAAAATCAATCGTATATTAAAATATTAGTTCAATATGGTGTTCACGTACTGGTGTTAACTAAGTTTAAAGTTAGTCAAAAACTAATTTTGGGAAAAACAAATATGCACTTTATGCATGATAATAATAAGAAAATGAATATGTAATTATGCATTAATGCATTAAGTTAAGTAAAACAATTCTCCCCTAATGCAACACCCTCCCTTTATATATTTATATATTTTAAAAATACAGAGAATTTTATATCTGAGAAAACTTTAAAACATTTTCTTTTCTCTCCCTAGTTTTTTTTACATAAAAATAGAAAATAAAAATTAAGTGAAGGAAGCGTGTATTTTAAGCAATAAAAAATATGTTAAAAAAAGAGAGAAATTCTAAGTAAACATTAGAAATAGACTAAAGTAAAAAAATGAAGTATGACAATTAAATCATACATACATTTAAAAAAATTGTCTAGTCCCACAAAAACTTAATCCACTTAGTCCCACTAAGATTTATCCCGTTTAGTCCTACGATTTCTGTTGTCACGCGGACCAAAAGATTTCTGTTGGATATAAATAATCTGTTGTCAGAGATTTACAGATATTAGTTGAATTTAAGTTACACTGAATTAAATTCAACTTACAGTCGAAATGACCTGAGCGGATAATCTCAGGCTGCCAGCAGGGGCTGATTTCTGTAATGTGCAGAAGATCAGACTAATTTACTGAGTAGCCAGACCAGATCGACAGGGCAGGTCTGCAAAGCGACGGTCCAGATCGATAGTGCAGGTCTGCAGAGCGACAGACCAGATCGACAGATCAGAGCGGTAGACAAGAGCGACAGACCAGAGCGACAGGGTAGGTTTGCAGGGCGGTAGATTAGAGCGACAGATCAAAGCGGCAGGGCAGTAGACTAGAGTGACAGAGCAGGTCTGCAGAGCGACATACCAGATCGACAGACCAGAGCGGCAAGACAGGTCTGCAAAGCGTCAGACCAGATCAACAAGGCAGGTATGCAGAGCGGTAGACCAGAGCGGCAGGGCAGTAGACTAGATCGACAGATCAGATCTTGATATGCCAAAAGACAGACTGGGCGAGTAGACTGGCCAACCAAGCGGACGAAGAGACCGACCGGGAAAACGACCGAGGCCTGCGAGAGTCGTAGTTTTCTTGAAACAAATTCGCCCACCTCCGGCTGTGCTTCGAGGCTTACAAGGATCGTTTGTTTCCTAGGATAAAACGGTCGACCGTGAATCCGACCAAGCACCGGCAGTCACGGCGAACTGAGTGGCACCCGCACCCGATTGCTATCACAGGCACTCCGCCGAGCAGGAGTTGCACGACAGAGGAGGAAGAAAAAAAATGGAGAACCTTTGCTTGCTTTCTATTTTCTTCTTCTGCCTATGATCGGAGCCTCTATAGGAGCTCAGCTCAATGTCCAGAGTTAATGATCTTAATGGTCATTTATTAGTCGAACAGTGAAACGACCACCGTTTCACTCATTATTACTCAGTCGATTTTATTCTACTTTAATATATATTCTGCATTAATATTGAATTGTGACAAAATGTTAGTTGTTCCACTTGAACAAATTTTGTCTCAATCGATCCGACATTCGTGTACATAGGTCGCGCTCGCACACGAGTCAACTTGGTTCAGTGCAATCCGGGTCCTGAATTTGCACCCTCCTGCGTACCCATACATGAGAGAGAGTCACTCTCCATGTATTTGTTCACATCCTTAATGTATGTGAATCAATATAAACCAACAAAAATACCTTGAAACCTCCAATGTAAGACTAAAGTCCCATTTACAATGGAACCTCTTTCCTCTTCCATTTATTCTTCATTCACTTATTCAACGATTTCTGCTCACTAATTGGTTGTTTCACATTATAACAACCAATTAATAATTGTTATAACATTGTAATAACTAATAAATTATTATTATGATAATTTTATAGTGAATTTGATTATATTGAATTTTATAGTGAATTTTGATAAGTTGGTAAAGATAATTGATATAAAAGTGTTATATATAATTTTTTTAACCAAATTGAATTTATTTATTTTTACATTTATAACTGCTACATGCTATACATAGTTACTACAATAATGTACATTAGAATAAGGACATATAACAACCACTAATTGATCAAAATCACTCCATCTTCATGAAAATAAACACTTTAACATGATTAAATTCATCATAAAATTTTTATAGCAACCACTGACTGACTGTTTCAATATTGTAACAACCAATTAATCATTGTTATAACAAATTTATAGTGAATTCGATAATATCGAAATGATTTTTAATGATGTTAATAATTTTGATTAGGTTGATAAAGATTTTTTATATATAAAATCACGGTAAACTATCCTAAAATTTCTAATAACAAACTCAACTTCTTTTTTAATTCTTACAGTAGAAAAAATTTATTTCCACTTTATGTACATGTAAATTTTTCTTTATTTCAACTCCCTATTGCATACCAATTTACCTAATTATCATTAATTTTTTTAGGCAACAAAAATTTAAAATGAGATATAATTTATCCTAAATGTAACATATTTAAATTATAATCTAATATATTTTCTATCAAATTGAGTATAATTCTTTTTCCGTCTGATCAATCAATTGATATATTCGATTTTAGTTAAATAATACTAAATTTAGGAGGAATTATACTTTATTTTAAAATTTTTTACCTATAAAAAATAATGCTAGATTATGTTATATAAAAATAATGGTATAATTTATCATAAATTTAGCACAATTTAACTAAAACTATATCAATCAATTGGTTAAAATGGAAAAATAGATGTGATATAGAAAATATCCTAACTTCTACCGTTAAATAGAAGTTAAATAAATTGGTCTGTATTAGGAAGTTAAAGTAAGGAAAGTTTACATAAAGTGAAAATAATTATTTTCAGGCAAGAAATTTAGAATAATTTATCCAAATAATCGGTAAAAGATAATTTATAACTATTACATAATAAGTATTTCATAATTAATACGATAACATTAGTCTAAGGATGTATAACAATCACTAATTAGTCCAAATTAATCAAAATTACTTTAATATGGTGAACAATTTATGGTAAAATATTTATAACAGTCATTAATTGATTGTTATAATATATTATAACAACTAATTATTATTATTATTATTATTATTATTATTATATAGTGAATTTGATCATCTTAAAAGTTTGAATAATTTTGATAATTTATAAATAAATTTTTAATATAAAAAATGTGAAGCACTGGAGTACAATGAAACCCTAACTTCCACTGAGGCCTGCCCGTGAGACGGCTCATCGGACTCTCAGGTCGAGACGAACTCGAAAAAGGAGCGATAATGGAGAGCGCCCTCGCCACCGCCGCTTCCATTGCGGACCAAAGGCAAAAGATTGAACAGTACAAGCTCATTCTTGCATCAGTTCTCTCCTCTTCCAACGACGTCTCACAAGCCAAGCGTTTCATCGATCATAGTAATACCTTGTAGCTAAGTACTCCTTTTACTTACCCTTACTCTGCAATTTTTGATCGGTTTCGGGGATTTTCCCTCCGCCCGTTAGTGGTGTCGGACGAGGTTCCTCTGGTGGTCTCCAGGCAATTGCTCCAAACCTTCGCCCAGGAGTTGGGAAGGCTAGAGGCAGACATCCAGAAGGAGATCGCTCATTATGCTCTAGCTCAGATTCAGCCGAGGGTTGTGTCTTTCGAGGAACAGGTATTATGTTAAGACTTCATCTTTGACTCTGCACTTCGATCATTTGATTGTTTGATATAATTACGAAAGAAAGTGTCTGGTAATTTTTTGTTCGATTTTATTGTGGTTCCTTTTGTTAAAACCCAAATAATTTGGAATTAGTCTAAACTGGAATTGAAAGGAGAGACGTGGAACATGCTCTGGTTGAGAGAAATGTTCGCATTAAAGATTGAGTTATTATATCACTGAAATTGAGAGTCTATAAAAGGAGAGAAATTACACTTTGCAATGGCATCAAAGTAGTTAAAAAATTCTCTTCCCTATGCTCTCTCTCTGCTCTGATTAATCTTGAACGTCGCTCCACCAACACACCACTGTCTGCCACCTGACTCTTCCTTTTTTTCTTAGTTTAACCACTTCCTCCCTATAGAAGGTGGATTTTCAAGGGAAAAAGAGGATCACGCAACGAAGCCTGGACTCAGTCTCTTGCCGGGTACATAACATCTTGTCACTGTTGCCTATTAGAGAGCAATGAATTTAAGTGTTTTTTCAGCTATTTGCCTAATTAATTTGGAACAAAAGGATCTATCTATCCTCTGGACCATAGTTTGCAAAATCATGATCGGTCGGGATCGGATTGTAAAATTGTACGATCCTACCAAAAATGTCTGAAATTTTATGGCACATGATTAATAATTAGAAAAATGATTTAAAAGGTCATTTAGATATAAATAGATTAATAATTTTCCGTATACATGCCATCGTCGATACTCGACACCACAAATGATATTATTACATACAAATTTAAATTAACTAGTAATTTAACTACATTCTAGTACAATAACACTCAATAATATTTATATTTTCATATCACAAAATGAAAAGAGTATAAAATTTCTTTTAACACAATAACAATAATCACATTCAACCTCAAGAATGCTCCCTTGGTTCACAAGATTATTCAATTTAAAGGCTAACAAAACCTTTGATTCAAACACGAACGCCGACAACAATCTTCTAAAAACATGTTGATTCCACAAAATATCAGACAATATGCATTCAAAAACTCATTGTTTTACGAAAAAGAAACGACATAATATTCATCAAAAACTAACTCAAAACAACTAAATAGATGTTTAAATAATTTCAGAACCCTAACCCTAACTTTGCTAAAGATGAAAATAACCTAAATTATAAAAGAGTCCAAAAGATAATAAAAAAAGACTAAAAATCTTTCAGGCCTCTGAAAAGGCTTTAAACGATGTTTTTTGGCCTGAGATTGGGCGGTTACGGGTTTCACCCAATAATCAACTGTAAATCTCTAAACATTCTTCATTTTGATATATTATAGGTCCCGTGATTCAATCTGAGTCAAAATTTATGACCTCTCAAAGCTTTTACCGATCCTGCTCTATTCTACTTTGATCCCACCGATCCTGCTATAATTCCAATGCAAAAATGCAGCAACAATAACAATCAAGCCTTTTCCCACTAATTGGGGTCGGCCTTATGAATCTTTTTACGCCATAGCTCTATCTCCTATTAATCATCATCTTTATTTAAATAAATTTTATCTTGTTTTATTGTTGTTAACCAAGTTTTTTTTGGTCTTCCTCTTCCTCGTTTGATATACATGTTTATCATAGTTTCACATCGCCTAACTGGAGCATTTATTGGTCGTCTAACTACATGTCCGTACCATCTTAAACGCGTCTCTCGGAGTTTTTCCTCAATAGATGCAACTCCGACTTTCTCTCTAATGCTCTCATTTCTTATTTTGTCCATCCTCGTACATTCATACATCCACCTTAACATCCTAATCTCTGCAACTCTCATATTCTGCTCATGTGCTCGAGTCATAGTCCAACATTCAACTCCATATAACATAGCAGGTCTAATTGCAGTTTTATAGAACTTACCTTTAAGTTTAAGAGGTAAGTTTAAGAGGTACTTTACAGTCACATAAAACACTCGACGCTCCCTTCCATTTCACCCATCCTGCTTGTATTCTATGTAAGACATCTCTCAATCCCTCCATCGTTTTGCAAAAATGATCCTAAATATTTAAATCTCTCGGTTCCGGGCAACTCGTCCTATCTTAACAATTGTTTCATTACTTCTAATATTGCTAAACTTAAATTTCATATATTTTGTCTTTAATCTACTAAGCTTAAAACCATTCCCTTCTAGTGTTTTTCTCCAAAATTTTAGTTTAGCATTTACTCCTTCACGTGTTTCATCTACCAAAGAATATCATCTGCAAACAACATGCACTACGGTACTCCAATGCAAAATTGCAAAAATGCAAAAAAATGATCTTGCATGATCCAGGATCGACTCGGTGTTCTGGATCGTAGGATCGTGTGATTCTACGATCCAAGATCATGATTTTGCAAACATGGCTCTATACATCATTTATCATCAACATCTACTAGTACTAGTTTTTGCTTATTCATCATCAACAACTCCTAGTGCTACTCCTAACTTTAGTGGCTGTTGTTATGAATAATATCTCTTCCTTTGTTTCTATTAATATTCAGAACAGACTTTATTAGTTTGAAAATAATTTTGTTAGATGAAATGGCATATTATATCCATGCACTTCATTGCTAATCTGGAAATATCAAATTGCATTTGATTGGTTCAGGATGAAAACCATGGTTTAGAGTACATTTCTACCCTACTTATTAAATGAGCCCCTGGTTTGAATCTAGTGGAAGTCTGGTGATCCTTTTTGTAGTCTGATGGAGACAAGTGACAATCTCCATCAAAGGCATATAAATGCAGAAATAAAGATTCCAATGGCCAACTTTTAATTTGGCATACTTCAAAAAATGATGAGCCTATTTGGGAAATGATATAAAGTCCAGCAGTTCTAAAAGTTTGAAGTCAAAGTTTGAAAGTCAAAGTCAGCTATAAATTTCCTACAATTCCAATGTGTTTTAACTTCTAATACTTGAAATTTTGATGAGTCAATTATGAGTCTTTATGAATATTTATATTTCTTATGCCAGTCTTGATGAGTCTTTATATTTTCTACATGAGCGCTTATGAATTCTTTATGTTTCCTATATTAGTTTTTATGCCTTTATGATTTTGTGAGTTTACATGCTAGTATAAATATTTATGTTGTTGTATTGCTGGAATATGGAATAGGAATAGTGTTTTTGAACATTCTCTTAGGTTGTGTAATGCAATCTCCCTATGGTGTAATGCCTAGGAACCCTTAGGTGTGATACCTAAGTTTCTTCCATCTTTCTACACTTGTTTACCACTTACTTTTAGATTCCTATGCTCTCTTTCAGATTCCTACAAACCTTCTAACACTCAATCTCTCTTCTTATGCTACATCATATTTGATATTTAGAGCTTAAGCTAGCATGTCTATAAGATCCAGGAGGAACTTTCCTATATAGAAGTTGACTCATTCACATGATGAAGCAACTTTATGCCATGCAAATTTGTCTAAACGGTGTTGAAGTGTTGATTTCTCATTCTAAAGATAATCAAGCCAAAGGAGAGCAAGGAGAAGCATCTCAAGCAAACCAGAACATGATTCAAGTAGGGTTTCCAACATTTCAACAACAACAATATTTTTTGAGTTGGCTAGAGGATTTTTGAAGGCAGAAAATAATTACCAAGATGTTCCTGGTGATATCACAAAGAAGGTTTGAACTGAGGACCATATTTCGAAGGAAAAGTTGACCCCTTTTTATTTATTGATTGGCTTGCATTAATAGAAGAATACTTCAATTGATATTGCATGATAGATGATCGAACAGTAAGGGTTGCTCAAGTAAAGCTCGTGGGTTTAGCAAAAATATGGTGAATTGGTGTTGAAGCAAACATATGGAGAATGGGGCAAGCACCAATCAACTGATGGCAGAAGATGAATGTTAAGCTACAAGAGAAGTATTTGCCAACAAATTATTAAGATAAACTATGGGATCAACTTATTAATCTAAAGTAGAATAACTTGTCTATAGCTGAGTACGATGAATTAAAGATAAGGAGTCAAATTATCGAAGATCCACAACAAATTTTGCAAGGTTTATGGTATGGAATTAGAACAAAATTAATAAGATAACTACGTTACAGCGTGGAACAAGCTTTCTAAGTTGCATTGGATATGAAGAATCATTTGGATTATTCATTTTATAAGAAGTTTGGAGTTTCAACAATGAATAAAAGGATCCATGAAACCTAATTAGCTTGCAAGAGGAGGATTTAACAACCCATTTAATTAGCATAGTGACTTTAAATCATCTTCAAAATCATTCAAGTCATAGAACAAGGGTAGCAAATGTTTCAAGTGTGTACAACAAGGTCACACGACTTACTATTGTCCAAAAAAGTATCTACACATCGGAGTAAAGCATGAACATGATGTAGAAAACCAAAGTGATAAAGGGGATGGAAATTCTTTTGATTATTGAATTTATAATGGAGATGATTTGGAAGAAGATGAAGACACTTCTTCGGTAACTGTCACTAAACGTATTCTTACTTCTCCAAAAGTTGAAGATGAAGATTGATGGACATCTATTTTTCAAATGTTGGTTCACTGGGAATCAAGCACACAAGCTTATCATGATGGAGGAAGAGCGAGGCCGTATGGCTTACAATTGTCCAAAAAAAAGTATCTACACATTAGAGTAAAGCATGAACATGATGCTTAAAACCAAATAAATGAAGGGGATGATTTTTTTAAAAAATTATTATGGAGTTTATAATGGAGATGATTTGGAAGAAGATGAAGATACTTCTTTGGCAACTATCGTTAGATGTATTCTTACTAATCCAAAAGTCAAAGGTGAAGATTGGCAGGTATCTATTTTTCAAATGTTGGTTCATTGTGGGAATCAAATACACAAGCTTATCATTGATGGAGGAAGTTGCATGAATGTTGTCTCAACATTTATGTAGAGCACCTCAAACTTTCTACACAACCACATATTTAACCGTACAAGGTTGGAGTGCGTCTATTTTGGTGACACAATGCTGCCTTGTTTCTCTTTCTCGTGAAGATTATGGTAACTTTATTTAGTGTGACGTTATCCCTATGAAAGTAACTTATATAACTTAGCTATACGCTAGGTAGCGTGGATACTCTGATTTTTTTTTTTTTTTGAAGCATTGGATATGGATGTGGATACGATACGGATACAATACGCCATACACCTATATGGCTGTCGGATATGACAAAATCAGTATGGTTGACTTTATGTAGGCTTGACCACTTGGATACGACTTGAACACGGGAGTGATATGTTTTTATGACACATTTGGGTGGAATTGCAAAAAATTAAAAGTTTAAGGGGTCAAATCGAAAGAAATTGAACTTTGGGGGACTAATTAAAAAATAATTGAAAACTAATTGGGCTTAATAGCCCATTAGCCCTAGCCATTGTGTTGTGTGAACAGAAAAATTCATCAGCCTTCTTCTTCCTCTCATCTCTCATCATTGGTATATATTTTAATATTTATATATATTTTAATAATTGACGTATCCTAACCGTATCGCCGTATCTGTATCGTATTTGATATAATACCCGCATTGGTATCCATGCAACATAGGCTACATGATTGAGATGTGCATCATTGTGGCAAGGAGAACATATACTTTCATGGGCAACAATCAGAAAGTATTATTAATTAATGCAGATTGTTAAAATAAAGAAATTGAGAAGGTAAAAAAATGCTACTAATAGTGCAAATTCTTTTTTACATTCTGACGTAGTGGAAACTATTGAATCTTTTGATTCAAACACGAACGCCGGAAACAATCTTGTAAAGACCTGTTCATTAGAATATGAGGAAATAGGCATCCAAAACAAGCAACTTTGAGAAAAGGAACAACAAAAAGTATTATTGATGATAAAAAACTTCCTTAAAATCAACTAAGCAAATGGTTTCAAAAGTCTCAAAACCTTAACTCTGCAAAAGATGAAAATAACCTTAATTATAAATCCTAAAAGATAATAAAAAGACTAAAATTATTCTGAGCTTCCGAAAAGTCTTTAAATGATGTTTTTTGGACTTAAGACGGGTCTTCACGAGTAAATCCGGTAACAAATGTCGATCTTTGAACGAGTTTCAATTTGATATATTATGAACCCCGTGATTCAATCTAAGTCAAGAGTTACGACCTCTCAAAACGGTCCTAAAACTCAAGCTATGTTGTTCCGCATCATATTCCAACTATGAAAATTTTTAGTAGTAGACCAAAGAAAGTTTCTATATATAGTCTTATAATCAAAGAAGTAACTACTACCAAAGTTTCCTCTGTTCCTCTAGAAATGTGTAAAATTTGCTGGTGATCTTTCATGAATGTGTAAAATTGTGCATGCTATTGATTTTGTATCGCTTCAGAATTACCCAATCTACCATCCTATTGGATGATGAATCCAAACGGTCATGCGAAATTGAAAAGGTAAGTGAATGAACTGCTGTCCAAGGATTTAATTCATGAAAGTCTAAGCCTATATGTTGGCCCTGCATTGGTGTCACTAAAGAAAGATGGTAGAAGGCGCATGCGTGTTGTTAGTTGTGCAATCAATAAGATAATCATCCAATTCTTCGCTTCTTGTATACAACAAGTCAACAACCACCAAACCTTATCTCACTAGGTGGGGTCGGCTCTTCGCATCTTGTTTCTTTTCAAAAATTGATTTGAAACGTGGGTACCATCAAATACGCATACGACCTGGAGATGAATGGAAAACAGCCTGACTAAAGATGACCTCTGTGATTGGCTGTCATGCCTTCCAATCTTTCTAATGCTCCCATCACATTTCTGTGCTTTATGAATCAGGTAGTGCGATAATTTATTAGAAGGTTTCTTCTTGTTTATTTTAACGATATCTTAATTTATAACAAAAGTAAAAGGATCGTCTTACATGTTTGTAATAAATTATGAGAAAGAGAGGTCTTTGCTGAGTGAAGCTCTACATAAATTTAAAGAAATGCCCCTTTATGACTTTCTATGTGATATTCTTGGGTTTTCTGGTGTCAGAGGATTAGAAGCAAATCATGACAAGGTAAAAGCAATCCAAGAGTGCTCATTGCCTAGGACACCAGAAGAAGTCATAAGTTTTCATGGCCTAACAACATTTGTAGGCGATTCACAAAAGATTTCAGTACTATTATGGCCCCTAAAACTTAAATTGTATCAAAGAGAGACGAGCTTGCTTGAACCAACACATGATTAAAGCACCAATTCTTTGATTAACAGATTTTTCCAAAGCTTGTTAAGTGGTGTGTGATGCATCTAGCATCATAGTTTCTAAAATAAAGTTCTAAGAACATGGGATCTCTTCAGAAATATCTTTGCTACAAATTTTCATTAAAATGACATATTTGCATAAAAATCTTTTTTAACACCAGTGGTGGACAGGATTTGAGAGTTGAGGGGGGGGGGGGGGGTGTGTGTAATATTATGATTTCCAATATTCATTAAGAAGGGAGATGCTAAAGATAAACAGTAATTCCTTACAAGACAATGGAGAAGAAAACACGTGGTTAGTAGGTGGTGTGGGGGAAGAAAATATTTTACTTGTGAAGTGGGGAAAAACTTAATTGATAAAAAAAATCATAATGGACTGGTTGATTCTTGTTGCCTTTTTTTTTTTTTTTTTGGGGGGGGGGGGGTGTAACTTTGGTTCATATTTTTTTGCTTATCGAGTCTTTACAATCAGTAATCCATGATAGCTCAATTGCCCCTTTTTAAATTTATCTGAATTTGAATACATGACTCCAATTATTTTGTTAGAAGACATAAGTTATGATTTTTTTTAATGATATGCTATCTTTTGTGCATACCTACTTAGTTAATTTGTCCTGCATTTGCATAGTTCATATTTCTTTTCTTCATTTAATCCTAAATTCTGGAATATCATTGTTTGAATGAAATTCTCTTTATCCTTTGGATAATGAGCTGAAGAAATCGTTCTTAGAGCTTTTGTCTACTTTTGAATCATGCTTAGGTGTTGATCATCAGAGAGAAATTGGCTGAACTCTACGAGTCTGAACAACAGTGGTCAAAAGCAGCACAAATGTTGAGTGGGATTGATCTCGATTCTGGAATTAGGTAAATCCATTTTTTACTCCACATAGTTATTTATCTTGTTGGCTAATTTATGATCACATCATTATGCTTGAAACTATCAGGATGCTTGATGATACTTATAAGCTCTCAAAATGTGTCCAAATTACTCGCCTTTATCTTGAGGTTTGTTGGTGTCATTACTCTATTTATGATTTCCTCTATAAAACATCAAAGGGGTGCTCTTTTTTGATTTATTATCTAAAGAGTGCCTCTTTTACTCTGTCATGCCAAAAACATACTTGATTTTTTGTCCATTAATTACCTAAGCAACTCAGTTCAATGTGATACCTGGACTGGACAACTTCTACCGTTAATTACCTGGATCTTTTTATGGTAAAGATCTATAAAACTTAAAACAAGCTTGCATTTTTTTCCCTTGCTATGTTCTATCAAGAATGTGAGCCTTGGTGCAACGGTGCATCTGCTTCCATGTGACTAGAGGTCACGAGTTCGAGTCGCGAAAATAGTTTCTTGCAATGTAAGTTAAGACTGTGTACAATAGACTCTTCTTCGGGACTCGCATTAGCGGGAGTTTCGTGCGCCAGACTGTCCTTTTTTTTTTTTTCTATATATTGTATCACAAAGGATATTCATTGAGAGAGGGAGGATCAAAACTTTAAAAGCTTATGTAAATTGAATTTGTATTGTCTTTTGGAAGTCGGATATAATTACTCTCAAAATTTTTTGTCTCCTTAGTATTGTTTATATATATTATTTTATCAAATTAGATTAATATTGGCCATTGTGACAATTTATAAGATAGAACTTGTTAGTTTCATCAAAAATGTCTAACTTTGTTGTAATGCCAATATGAAATTAACAAGTTTGGTGAAATTGTTCAATTTTATAAATTTGCTCATAATTATAGCTCAAACTTTCATAATTGTAGCTCATGCTAGCATTTCATGATGTCATATGTGCTCAATAATCATTTCTCCTTAGAGCATGGCATAATGGCCATTATGAAAATTGGACAATATGTAGCTAATTTTTTTTTGTTGAAATTGCCTAATTTTATAATTTTCTTTATAATTACAGTTTAAATATTTGTAAATCCTTGTTCTAGCATTTTCTTATGATAGTATATATATGCCCGATGATCATTTCTCCCAAAAAAATAGTCATAATGGCTATAGAATGAAATCAAATAATTTTGATGAAACTACCTTGCATATATAGTTTAAGTTGTCATATGCCTCCGAGGCTATGGTGCGATGGTAAGAGGTGGGACGGACTTCCTACTTAATAATGGTTCATTCAAATCTCACCCAAGGCACATTACCCCAAGGAAGTTTGAAAAATTTGTGATGCTAGCCATCCACTAGGATCCATTTGCGCTTTCCGATTTACCCTGGTGGCGGAAACTTCCATGGGGCCGGTCTCAACATCTCTAGGATTAGTCGGATGGTAAGATCTCGATAACTAGAAAAAAAAAATTGTCATATAACTCATATTAGTAGTCACTCATGATAGTATATGTGCTCAATAGTCCAGAATGAAATTGTTCCCTTCTGGTGAATTATCTAGATTATAATTTTGCCTACAATTATAGTTCAAACTTTCATAGATTCTCATGCTAGCATTATCTTATTATAGTGTATAAATATTTTTTCCTCTCCCCAAAACATATGGCGAGTATAGAAATTGGACAAATTAAAGTTGAGCAATGATGCACTACATAATTTGATAAAACTGTATAGTTTAATTTTTTATGCTTCTCTTAAAATTTTAATATGACTGAAATCTCTTCTTTTTGGGGAGAAGAGAATTTTATATGTGCTTCATTCTCTTTAACTTCTTTTATCTTCTTTGTCTTTTCAAGCTCCATTCTCATCCTTTGTTGCTCTTTGGCCTTGTAAGCTCTTGTGTACCTATGACTTTACTTCAATGCCTTCTTATTAGACTCAACTATAGAATGCACATGTGCCCTTAAAAAAACGCTACTAAAGCACTAATCTGTCATTTCTCCTATGGTACTTGTACTATATTTAGGCATGAAGCACATTTGGTGAATTATGATGGTTGTTCAGGATCCTAGGTAAAAATGTGCTAATTTTGTTGCAAAAATGTTATATACAAGATGATTGTATGGTACCTTGTGACGACGAAGATAATCTTTTCTTCCTTTTGTGATAACAGATCTATAATGCCAATTTAGTAATTCTCATGTGTACATATTATAGGTAAACAAATATTGAATATATAATAACTAATGCATTCAATTATTGTGTCTTCTAATGTTCATATCGCAAGTTTTTTAACGGTGAATTATCATGCAGATTGGTCCCATCTCCAAATCCTAGGCACATCTCTTAAAGACTTTGATTTCAAAATGTTAGTGTCCAAAAAACTAAATATAAGGAGAACAAAACAACCTTGTTAGTCAAAATATATGATTTTAAATTATAAGTAGTAGCCAAGATGGTTTGCAAACCTCCATTCTTCAAAGTCTTAGCCTTTGCTCTAAGTTTTGGAATCTTAGTAGCCATGATGGCATACACTACTTTTGGCCAATTATAACTTACTATCGTGTCGAAATCATTCGAAAGCTAGCTAGCATATGTTCAATCATGCAAAATAAAACAAAAACAAAAACATACAAAGCCTATGAAAATTTATATCGTGATCAATCTCATCATGTGCCCTATCTCATCATGTGGCCTGAAGACTATGATGTTACTCCTCTAATCTACTTGTATTACAAGAGTCCATTTGAAAGTGTTTATCATACATATGCTCTTCTGCTTTAGCATTGGTACCTATCGTGGATCTGCGAAGGAGTAAGCTAAGAATTAGGGACACATCAATTGGCGAAAAGCTAAATGTTACTCCTTTCACCTCAAAGTTTAAATTTGATTGGGATTAAAATATAAGAGAAAGAATAGATCTAGAAAATGTGATATTAGGTAATTCAACAAAATTACCAAAAAGAGTTCTCAAAACAATAGTATGACATTCTTGAAGCCTTGTTTCGCTGAACTCTAGTAGAAAGGCTGAGCAACTATCTCACATGATCTGGGCAGCTCGTTCCTCACATTTGGTATGAAATTTGAGAATGTGTCAAACCACTAGATGTATCATTAAAAGATTCTTGTTCAACTATAATTAATAAAAAATAGTTTAAAAAAATAATGCAAAAGCTTCCTTCACAATTATTGAGCACTTACTAAGTGCGATACTTCACCTAATTGTGGAGGCTTAGATGCATGCCCCTTGTGCAATAACCTAGTAGTCACTAGTAGTCATGCTCAGAGCCACAATTAAACCTAGTTCATTATGTCAAAACTAATAATTGGATAGATTTAAGAAAACTAATCAGATTCAACATAATCAATGTTAGTAGAATCACAAGATCATCATGGTGACGATATTAGCTAATGGCCTATGCCGATTATGTTTATTGTGCTCAGAGGAAGATGAACAACAAAGGCAGAGGGAAGGTGGTGGACAGCGCTGAGTAACCAATGCTTTATTGTGGTGTGTGGGAAAGAGGGGGGGGGGGGGGGGGGGGGGGAAGGTTGGGGTGGACGAACGACTGTGAAGGCACAATCTGGGATTGAGTGGGTGTGTTTTGGAAGTGAGTGCATTGTTGAATCACAGAGTTGGCCTTCAATGGGTGAGCTGACGAAGGAGTAGGAGGTCACACTATTACCCTTCAATGTGTTACAGAGTTGCCTTCCTGTGGGTTCATCGATGGAGGAGTTGACAGAAAAGCGATCTAACTGTAGATCATCTGAATCGGGTTATTCAAATGACTCATATGAACCAACACTTGGTGTTTTTTTGGCATGACATTGTAGCAGGAGCACCTTCTGATGATAAATAAAAAACAACATCTTTTAGAAAAAGATGGGCGCTCCTCTGATTTTTGCCCTGAAATATTTATATATTGTTTAATTCTGATGAAATGTTTTAGGATGATGATGCTGTTAATGCTGAGGCTTTTATTAACAAAGCTTCTTTCCTAGTCAGCAATAGTCAGCATGAAGTGCTGAACTTACAGTACAAGGTAAGCCAAGTATGAATAGTTTGTTGCCCCTTATTCATCCACTGGATATCTGATGGTCAGTTTTATGTATTTTTTTGATTGAAAGGTTTGTTATGCTAGGATACTGGATTTGAAGAGAAAGTTTTTGGAAGCTGCACTTCGTTATTATGATATTTCCCAGATTGAGAAACGCCAAATTGGTGATGAGTAAGTTTATTTGTAATATTGTTGATTGAAATTTTGCAGTAGAAAATTCCTTTAACTGTCAAATTAGTAGGCATCATTTTTGTCTCTCTTTTTTTAGCTGATTTACAGGCATCAGTTAGTTTGAAACTAATGATATATGGGCTTCCTTTTTTTACTTTATGCTATTATATGCTTTTCATATTAATTTGTATCTCCTAATTATCAGAACTATTCTACCTGTTAATTTGTTTTCTTAATTCTTAGAGTTTTTAATGCTTATGATTTTGATTCAGTTTATAAGAGGAAGGTTTACTGAAGTAATGAGATGAGCACTTTGTTTCAATGATGTAACTGTTCTTTCTGCATGTATAATCGAATTCTATGTTTGAGTCCTGGAAAGATAGTGACATAATATAAATATGAACGGTTTACCTGGTGTGTTGCTCTCATGAAACCTAGCATACAACACAGGTGAATAATGCCTATTTTATTCAAGGGTTTGAAATGGTAGAAGTTGTTTCAAGTTTCATGATCTGAAGCAAGGTTTAAAATTTCGACCCGTGCCGAGGTTTCGGTCCCAGACCGGAACGATACGGATTCGGTATCGTGCCGTGCCGATACAGTTTCGGCATTTTTTTATTTATATATATAGTAATTATTAGATAAATATATTTATTGTGTATAATTTAAAAATAAGTTATATATTGATTTTATATAAGTTCTTCATTATTAAACAACTTAATATTGTTATAAAAAATAATTAAATATAGTTTTTTTTTTAAAAAACAATTGATGCATAAATAACTCTAATTAAAATTGGTACATCATAATATAATATGTTAAATGGAAGCAATGATTCTTGTAATATTTTACTTAGATAATCTTTATAGTTCTCCAATGTCCGGATTAAGTAATCATAATTATATAAATTAATATAAAATTCTATTTTATATATAATAATCATATAAATTAACTATTTGTTTATTTAATTAATTAATAGTTTAAATAATATATATTTAAAATAGTAAAAAAATTAGAATATCAATTAAATATCAAAACAGCAAAAAATATAAAATAATTAAAAATATATAAGAATAAAATTTTGATTTATTAGAATTTTTATAAATTTTTAAAATTTATTTAGAATTTTAAAGATTTTTTTAGAATTTTTAAAATAGTAAAGATAATTTTAGAATATTATTTAATGAAATTTATTATTTTTAAAAAAAATTTAAATATATATTTTTATATTTTATTAGGATAATTTAATTAGGATTTGTGAAAGCCTCTTTAACATTTCACAATTAAGTGGGAATGGGAATTGTTTTATTTATTTAAGTTGCAAAATTTCGGCGCCGCCAAAAACGTCGTATCTCGACGCCTCCGTAGCCCCCGACCTTTTTGCCGCCCCGCGACGCTTCCGGAGGCACGGGAAGATTCTGGCGACGCTGTCCATGCTGCCGCGCAACGACGAGCGACGCACGACGCCGACGAAATCTTCCCTAGATTGGTGCCGGTTTCGGTGCGCGGGCGGAACGGTATGTTTCGCCCGTTCCGCCCGGCACGGAGCGAAATTTTGAAGCTTGATCTGAAGTCTCATCATTTTTTTCCATTCTTGTTTTTTTTGTATTGCACATATTTGATATTTCATGTGGTGTTGAGTTGTTACCTTTTTTGGATCACAGGGAGATCAATGAGGAAGCACTGGAACAAGCTCTTAGTGCTGCTGTGACATGCACAATATTGGCTGCTGCTGGACCTCAGCGATCCCGTGTTCTTGCTACACTGTACAAGGTATACATGCACCTATATTAAATTTACTTCGGCACACATTTCCTTGCCACAGTTATTGGTTAACTAGTTTGTTTTCCATGGAATTTTTTCTCCAATTATGAAAATCTGCTGATTATGTATTAAATATCCTTTTTTTTTCCTTGATAGTTCATATTTGATATTGATAGTCATTATCATGTTTAGTGCTTTCCGGTGGTTCAAATATTGTTTTTATAAGTGATTCACTGGTAGCATGCGACATATAACCCCAAAAGTCATACTGGTAAGCCCAAAATCTACTATAACAGATAAATTACTTGTAAGGCCAAAATAAAATAAATGTTAAAATCTTTAATATACCAGATAAGTAAGATCATAATCTAGGAATGATGCTCTTATTTTTCATTCAATATCTGTATCTTGAATTTCAAGAAGAAAAAAAATTGTTGGCAAAAACTAAATTAAAAAAACGAATTATTAGATTGATTAATCAATAATCTAATTAATTAGATTATTAATGCAATTCTAATTGAATATTGTTGTTGAATGTTGTTGCTGAATAATTATATATTTGATGATATTATTTCTCGTATTAATCAAATAAATGACTATTCAATAGAATTAATATTTAGTTTATTTTCATATTAGGAGATGATGCATTAGTTAAAATATTAATCAAATATAAAAATATGAAAATTACTAATTAATCACGTAAATAATCAATTATTTGTTATAATTTATATCAACTAAGATTAATAAATATTAATATTAAGTGAAGCAAGTAATCTAATTTAGATTGCTGTTTATAGCAGGTAGCATCATTAATCTTTGGTATTGTGTAATTTAATTCATTATTAATTTTTGATATTGTCTAATTTATCACTAAATTAAATTAACTAAATATTTATGCAAAAATAAATATATAATTTATATAATGAAATAAATTATTATATAATTCATTCCATTTTAATCATGATATCATTTAAAATATTTATTTAATATTAATATGAATATTACAAATTTGGAGCAACAGGAAAGTTGCTGCCTTGTGAACTAGAGGTCACATATTTAGATCTCAAAAACAACCTCTTGCAAAGCAGGCAAGGTTGCATACAATAGACCCAACTTCACATTAACAAAAGCTTCGTGTACCACGCTGCTATTTTTATTACAAATTAATCATTAACTAATGTAATTAATTTTATATTTGTAATTAGTAAAATCAATAAATGTTAATAATTAAAAATTTTGTAATTCTTTTTTATATCTAGTTATATTATTAATTTGCTAATTAATCTTATAAATTATATGACTTAGTGAATATTATTTGCCAAATAATGATGAAATAATAATATTTTTTTGTGATGTTAACCATGTATTTATTTAGTTGATATATTATTGTATAATAATTTCACTTTTAGTTTCTAAATAATTATGTAGATAACCATGAAATTTCAGTTGCATTATAATCGAATAATTAATTAATTAATTAAAATTTAATTTATGGTCTATCAAATAGTTACCTTTTTATACTATTTTAACTATTAATTAGCTCTTAATTATAAAAATTTGAAATATTACTAATTATTATTCATTAACGATTCAACATCTTTTTACCTATTACATATTAGCTGTTTTCTTGTTAGCCATCATTGTTTTAAAAGGTGGGCCACCTAGAGCATTTGAGCAAGGGTTTGCTTCTCCTAGTTGGTAGATCATCCTTCTTAACAACCGAGGTAGACTATCTAGGTGATCTAGGAGATTTAAGGGAAAAAAATAATTTTCTTATAGTAGTTTGCTCATTTGATATTTGGAAATAATATAAACTCCACCATACTCTATAATCCCATTCACCTAAGCCTCCTATCCCACACGACTTCTATGGCCCTTTTTCACTCGGTGTAGGCAACTTGCATTAATTTTTGACCATTTTTGGTCATTTTTTCTTCCCTATCCTTCTTATATATGTACATCTTTTTCTTGTCAATACTTTTCTCAACTATGTTTGATGTTTCATCATTTAATTTCAATACATCTAGAATATTTCTTTTTCTTTTTCAGTTTTGCTTTTTTTTGGTTGCAATAGTGACATATGTAATGTTTTATTACAGTTATATGTTAGTGTTTAATAATTATGACTTGGTTATTTGTGATTGTAAATTTGTTCTGATTTGATTTATTAAAAATACAATTGTTCTATATACACTAATATTAGTTATTTGTTGTGTATAATCTACAAGTGCACGGTTGTCGTCAAGTAATAAAATATCGATCTCACGAGAACTGTTGATTAAGTATTGGTTGAGTTTGTGAAACTAGTTATCTAGAGAATTACAGTTGTTCAGGTTCTAGAAAGATAGGGAGAGAGAAAGTTAAGAGAGGGTCTATAGCAATTGAGAGGTTGTGAGCAAGCGAATGGTTGAGGTAGAAATCTGGATTCGTGGAAATGATTTTAGGATTTCAGTTTCGTTTCAATGATTGATGACACCTTAAGTACTATTTACTTTCCTATCTCTATGTTTATTCACATGTAGGTAGACCTCCCCGAAAATACTGATATAGATTTTTGGAATCATATCGGTGTGTCTACCCAAGCTCGGCGCCTCTTTGCAAGGAGACCTAGCTAGTGTCCGCTTCAATGGACTACCTTGTCACGAGGACTCCATGGTTCTCCTAGAGTATTTCCTATACTTCCTGACGTCGAATTGGGGCAAACCCATTAGGGTCTATGATAGTCGTCCCCTCATGGCAAATCAGTCTACATTTCAGGCAATATTGCTAGGGTCCGCTTTGAAGGACTACCCATGTCACTAGGGCTCCATTGTTCACTTAGATTATCTCGTCTACTTTGTTACTGACTCTTCACGTCTCATAAGATGCGAATGTGCAAGTTAGTATCACAATCGTGTAAGCTCAACAAGGTGAGAACATGAAATACACATGTCATGCAATCAAGAAAGAAACAAATACTTAATTTAAATGTCAACAATTACATCGAGCTACTTCATAATCCTAGAATTTGGAGAACTACTCCATAGAGATGGGAAACAATTGAGAGATATCCAAAATAGCATTCTACAACTCAAAATGGGAAATAGAGAAAAGAGAAATTTTATCCAAGCGTCGCCGGTGTCTTCGGAAGAGTCTCCAAGACGAATTATTGCGACGGTTGCTCTAAGGTTTCCCTGGAAAGGGAAAAACCTCCTCGAGTTAAGAGGCTTCTTGGTCTTTTTATAACCCTCCCAACCGTTAAAAATGGTTGGGACATTTCAAACCGTTGAGGGGAGATGAATGCAACACGACTGTGCTTGGGAAGCACGGCCTGGCCATGTCACGTTCTGTTGCTGGATCTGGGACCAGACATGGCCGTGCTTTGAAAGCACGACCTGGTTGTGCTTGACTCTGTTGCTGCGTCGGGACCAAACATGGCCATGTTTTGGAAGCATGACTTGGCTGTG
This sequence comes from Zingiber officinale, assembly GCF_018446385.1. Taxonomy (NCBI): domain Eukaryota; kingdom Viridiplantae; phylum Streptophyta; class Magnoliopsida; order Zingiberales; family Zingiberaceae; genus Zingiber; species Zingiber officinale. Next base: position 142,248,548 of record NC_055994.1, read on the forward strand.
TTTGGCTCTATAGCTGGGAAGCATGGTCGGGACGTGTTGCTTTCGGCTAGGGAGAAATGAGATCTGGCTGAAGCATGGCCGTGCTTAATGCTGAAAACTCCATTTTCACTCCATTCTTTGATGAATTTCATCCGTAGGAACACTCTGTGCCATGCGACACGGCCCGAGCGTGTTCCTTGCTGCAACTTCTCATTCCAAGGCTCGAATAATTACGTTTTTACTCCAAAAATGCATCTTATCAATAAAAACAAGCAGAGAGCATTCTCTCAACTAAAAGAGTAAAATAACTAAAATGGAGATGCAAGAATACGAAATATGCTCATGAAATGCAACAGAATGTATGCCATGCAATGCTAAAATCATGTAAGAAATACACATCATCATTGTTAAGGTAAGATACTTCTCTTTCTTATTTTGACATTATTTTAATATTGATTGCTTAGGTGTTATGTAGTAGGTTAATTGCTTACCACATGGAATCCTCCTTCAATACCTTGTTAGCAATACATATCACCTATTACTTAAAAACTATACCTTGTTTGCTCCAAAAACTAATATAGTGACTGCCCTAATCTTTATTATTTACCACCAATTATGTTCTATAATTAATAGAACCTAATGGAGGAATAAGATTCACGTCATGGGTTAAAGTGTTGTGTTGTACTGATTGTGACATGAGCAAAATTTGCTATTTCACTCACTGACCGACAAGGCATCGGATTTGGCATAGGAGCCAATAAGAAACTGAGAGAGAAGACTTCAGTGATGACAAGTAAGCGTTATGGGAGGGGTGCGAGTGTGGCCGATAGTGGTGGCAGGTGATGAGGAACAAGCAGGCTGCGGGAAGTTACAGGAGAGAGTGTTAGGGATGGAGAGAGAATGATAATCCAACCCACTTGAATGACAATCCGACCCACTTGATCTTAATCACCTTGTCTATTTGTTTGGCTCCGTCTAACCCTAATTTTACTAAAAAAACTCAAAATATAAATTAAACGTAGCTTATTTAGTGCTTTAAAAATTTTAAAAGCTAATTTGAGATTTAAAAAAAAATAAAAAATAATATATATATATATATATATATATATATATATAAAATTTGATAACTAACATTGATAAAGATTTTAAAAATGTCTTTACACGAGCAAACAACAAGAAAACTAAGATTAAATTAATATTTTATTCATTTGTATTTTCTCTCATTGTTAATTCAAATGTCAAGAAACAATTAGAATTTGATATGACATTTTGATTAAATAAAATTTATTTAATTAAATTAAATAATTACTTCACTACTTTTAATTTATTTTATTAAAATATGTGCATTGAACAAATTAGATTATTTAAAACAATCTCTAAACTCTATAAAGTTCAATTTGAAAGTATAAATAATTTTCAAGTTCAAATTTAATTTTATTAAAAAATTATTAATATAAAATTTTCAATGTTGACTCATTTTATATTTATAAATATATTTTTATAAATTTTATATTTATAAAATTGAATAAATTTAATTACAAAATTTTAATTATTATCGAAGCCTAAAATTATAATTGATAATTAATGAATCCTTATTTATTGTACTTAATACTTTTGATGTCTAGTTGAATTAGTGAGGTATTTTTTGTTCACTTCAATAGTTTTGTTATTTATGTTATTTTCTCTTTAAATTTTTGAATCGTCTGTGGAAAATGATTTTAGTGTTATTTTATAATATTTCTCTTCTCTATTAAAAAATTTATTTAATTGCAATGATGCTATGCTAGCTTTATAAAATCATTGATTTTGGTACTTGTCATTTCAAAAATGCAGAAATATGTCATTTTAATTGATTAATTTCTCATCAATGTAAGTTTTAATTGATTAATATAAATGTGAAATTTATTTTCATGGGAAATGTAGATTTAATCAGTATTCACATTTTTATTTAAGTTGAAATTAGTATTTGTATTTTAAAATTTTAATTTGTATTAAAATTAATGTATTGTAATTTTAATTTCATGAATATTAGTTCTTTATCATATTCATAATTTTTATATATTTGGAACTATTGTTTATCATTACCATTAAAGCAACGATCAATTGATATTTTATTTAAATATTTATAATTACATGTTTAAAATTTCAACTTTTACAATTAGCAATATCTAGTTTTGTTTTTTGTGAAGAATAAATATGTAAAAGTTAGAGTGTATATAATTAAACTGATTTGCATTGGCTGATCCAATTGACCCACTTATTTGACCAAGGAACCAAGAACTTGAAGCCTCACCCAGTTGATTATCTCATCTGGTTATTTTTAACTATACACCCAATAAAGTTCCTATATATCAGAATTCAAGAAGAAATAAAGTTTTGCAATATAATTCAAAGAGATTCTTACCTTTCATGTTGACAATCTTACTCTACAGGCATAGTAGAAGCTTTAAACAAAGGCAGCCTCTTATGGATCAATGTTATGTGTTGTTGCAAAAATAATTTCTCTGTTACCTTTTCAGGATGAGAGGTGCTCAAAGCTGAAAATTTATCCTATTCTCCAGAAGGTAATTTGTCTATTTTTTTTCTTGTGAATCTCAATATTAGGTATGCTCTCTCAGCGTTTCAATGTTTTACAGTTTCATTCTTGTGATTATATTTAGGTGAATCTTGAGAGAATTTTGAGGAAACCAGAAATTGATGCTTTTGCTGAGGAGCTGAAAGCACATCAGGTAAATCATATTTTGCTCATCATTTGCTTCTGTCATGTTTCTCATCTAGTTTCTTGATATGGTGATGCCTTTCTTGTCAACCAGAAAGCTTTTTTACCAGATAACTTTACTGTGTTAGATCGGGCAATGATTGAGCACAATCTCCTGAGTGCCAGCAAATTATATACAAATATAAGGTTTGAAAAGGAGAGGGCACATGTGTTCTGTAGTTTCTTATTCTCATTGTTTATTTTTCAGTTGTCTTTTTTCTTTTGTGAACAGTTTTGAGGAATTAGGAGCTTTATTAGGAATTCCTCCACAGAAGGTGCGTCTCTGTAGATTTAGTATTTTCAATTTTCTTGATGTAGATCCTTTGGCTGTTAGATAACTTTGTTCTATTTCATAATAAACATTCATCTTCTTTTATACTTTATAGGAATATTTTTCCTTATTAACTTTTGACGAACTTATCTTGCTAGTACTTAACTTTCATGGCCAATGTTTTCGGGCTTCTTTTCACGAATATCTTGTTTCTCATTTTCCTCACTTCCATCGGCAGATATTCTCTTGTATCTTCTGTTAGTATGGTCCATAGCATATATTCTTTTGTTAGTGTAGTGTCATGATACTTCAATCTCGCATGAAAATTTTCTAGCATAGTAACCATTTTTCAATTTTATATTTTTTTGCTTATTAAGCTTAGTGATAGACAATTTGTATACTGGGAGAGTTTAGTGTGAAGAAGAGAAATCAAATAATATTTCTTTCCTTATCTTTTTCCTTACGAATTGACATTTCCTACAAAATTGAAAAGCTCAAACTGTGTACATTTGCTAAATGCATAAACTCTAGTTAAAAGAGTTGTAAAATGTAACTTTAACCATGAATCTTTCTATTTATTTTACTTTTGAGAGAAAGAAAAGAAAATGGGGAGTACCTATAAGAGAAATAACAACTTTTATTGTTTTTGGAGAGGTCATAATCTTTTCAAAACTTGGTAGAAAATTGCTGATTTTTCCCAACAACATTATTTGGAGTAGAATGATGGTCTCCCAAGTTATCGTTAGGAGTAATTGCTAGTTTTTAGTAGCTTTTTGGAGTTTTAAACTTCATTGGTCGTGGCCTGATTTGCCCTAATTACATCGATTCACTTTTAAAATTCCCAAAGAGATGTGGTTCTAGTAGAAAGAGGAAGCAGTTGAGAGCAATGTTTAAAGTGTTGAGCTATCTGATACGGTTCGTGACCTCTAGAAGTTCTGGAGCATTTCAAGCTGTATCTTCATTGTTTTGGGATTTTCTAGAATACTCTAAAATTCTTCTCTAATCTTGTAGAATAGTCTAGGCATATGATATGTGTAGTAGAATAGTTTCTAGAATTCTCCATTAGAAATATCTTCAAAAATGGTTTGGAGTCTCCACCACTAGATTTCTTATATCTTAGCAGTTCATTCCTAGGCTGAGTACTATAAATAGGTTAGCACTCTTCATTTATTAATCGTCCAATTATCAGTATTGTAAAGCATTAGTGCTATCTTTCCCTTCCAAGCTTTTCTAAGTTTCTTGCTTGCTTAAGTTAGGCTTACTTGGCGTTTTATAAGAGGAATGTCTTAAGTGTTGCACGTCTAAAGAATTTAGCACGAGCATCACTTAGCAATCAAAGAGCCGCAAGGAAGACAACTCTGAGCAATCAAGGAACCGCGAGGATAAGTCGAGACATCATCAGTGCCTTCAATGCTTGCCTGGCCAAGTTGGAGTTGGCCTTTGGTGGCTTCGAGGGGAAGAAGCTTGACCCTGGGGCAATTCAAGAGGAATTGTGTAGGGAGCTACAAAGGGCTCTTAATGTTGTCGCAGATAACTTGCATAAGAGGGATGATGCTTTAGAAGTCATGATTGAAGCATTACGCACTGAAGTGAGCAAGCTTAAGTTTGAGCTTGCAACATGGGGCAAGGAGGGACCATTGCCCAAACACCAATGAGGGTGGATGTGCTAAAGTTGATGGTCTATGCAGGAAGCGAGTTGCTGAAGACATTGATAATTTTCTTTGGGGCATGGAGCAATATTTCGAGTGCATGAGGTTATGGACGACCTAACTAAGGTACGCACTACAACACTATAGCTAAATGACATTGTAATGATATGGTGGAGGTGAAGGTGCGATGATGTAAGGTGTGTGGGTGCCAACATCAATACTTGGAATAGAGTGACTTTATGATCGAGCTCAAGTAACAATTCTACCCGTAGTATGCCTGGGACAACCTATTTCGCCTAAGTTTGTGGGCTATGACCCTTACACACGGACCCACACTTGTGACAGGGCTTGTCCTAACACGACCCATCTACATTTGCACAAGTCCGAAGAAGCAAGTTAGGGTAGAGCACAATGTCAAAAGGGTAAGTTGGACCATTCTCTGAGGGAGGATAGATCAGAGCCAATCACAATGTCACAAACAAGTCAAGGTCCGTAATAGAGCCTAAAAAGGGCCATAAGTCAAGGCACGATGTCATATATCATGCCCAAGGTAGTAGGCATGTAGGAACCTGGGCATCAGAGATGGGGAAATTTGAGGAAGGAGGGCACCTAGTTTGTGTTTGATTGAGTGCCACGATGGAGATAACCTAGTTTGCTCGAGTCCTTTGACCACAACCCAGCATTTTGGCATGTGCTTATGGGTTGGGTTGGGCTGGGCATGACCTGTAGCATGCTGAACTTTGTTGTGCCATGGGCACTTCGACTCATTTGACGCATCTAGTTGTTGGGTATATAATGATACAAGTCTTTCATCTTGGAGTTTGGAAATCAAGGTTAGAGTCACTTCCTAATCCTATGGAAAAACACCTTAGGAGTCTCAAAAACCACAAATGTCTAAGGAGAATGCTCAGGGAAATGTACAAAAGAACTCTCTAGAAGTAAACAACATAGTTTAATAATATTTGGAGCGGATGGCGTGTTATTAATAAGGAAAGAAATAAAAAGCATCTTGGTATGAGATTTAAACTTGTAGAAGCTCTAGAGTTTGAATCACCTGTGGTTGGATTTTTGTTAAGTATGGTAGTCTTGATTAGGTGACCATAGCAAATACCTATAACTTCAAATTTTTCTCACTTATTTCGAGGAACTAATACCATTGGTTAACTTTTTGGCATAGTATTGTTCTTAATAAATCTGTGGGAGATGTTGAGCAGTGTGCGAGATAAGTCCCACTAGGTGGATGTCAACCAATATGGGTGTAACAAAGAAACACTTTCTTCTTTTTTTATGGAAGTTGAGATACCCTTGACTTCTTATCCAGTTTGGGGGCAATATGTCCCGATGTACCAGGTGAATCTGACTTGGTATCCTTATTGGAAAATCTTATCATTGACTTTTTTTATCTACAGAATAGTATTCATCTAGAACTATGTGATGATACTATGAATTTACAGAGACTAGCCAATAGTCAGGTTCTAAGTATTTACTAGTTGGATGTAAGCTGATGAAGTGGAAATCAAATTCAAGCATCTAGGAACCTTCAAAAATAGTTCGCTACTTGGAGGAACATAGGCTCTCTCAGTTGGGGAAGATGTGTGCTAAAGCCAGAAATTTGCTATTATCTTATTTTTGTTAAGTTTTGCATCAAGACTTGGAATAGTCCTGTTCTCTACTAGCTTCATTGTTTTAGCCTAGGTTAGTTGTGGTATACAGCCCTAAAGGGGTCCTAGCTGTTCTATCAGGGCAAGAGGAACTTAAACAAAGAAATTGAACCAAGTTTGAGTAAATACTGAGAAACATAAGCATTTACTAAGTGGCAATAGAAGTTTCTATGACTGGTAGGTGAGAGCCCAACTGGAGAACATTAGGGAGAGAGATCTCACATAGTAAAAGAAAATTAAAATTTCTTGAGAATGAAATTCAATCCTTGAGCTCTTAACCTAACCATAGAGAAGTCGGCATGTGCTAAAGCAAGGCCCAACCAACCATTGGAATGGGTACAAGGAGAACTGGATCCACCTGGACAACTTAGCCACGTGGTGAATCTTTATTTGACAAACACTCACTTTGAGAATGCAAAAGATATCAAAGTCCCATGGGAAGGGGACTTAGGCAAAATATCTGAAGGCCTGCTACAGTGTTTCACAAATATCTAGGTTCGCATATGACACAATCTCAACTTCAATCATTCTCCATCTCAATCTACTTACTCGGATGGACATGTGGCCGCTGGGCCTAACCAGACCCTCTTCCCACTCTAATTAAACTCTGATAATTTTGATTGAATTGAACCAATCACTCCTCTCAACCTTACTGAATTTATCTCAATCTGTTCTCTTGTCAAATTTTCTGAAGTTTGAGTTGGTTGGAGCAACTAACAGATTTCTATATTTTCTTGTTTCATTTTCTTTCTAATATATGTTTTCTTCCACTCTTCAACCCAACCAAAAAATACCAGTCAATCTTTTTTCCTTTTGCAATATCTTTTTATTTCTTTTGCTTTCTTTATATTCCAATGTAAACAGTCCTAGAAAAAATATTGACATTATATTCTCCTCCCTTACTGAATTTCTTGGCTCTTGCATTAATGTGAAAGAATTTGGAGTACATTTGCTGCTATTGAACACTATCTTCTGGATATCCCTCGCTGGATAATGTGTTCTCATATATGGAGTAGTCACTATATGAACCTAATGCCCAATTGCAGTGTGATGAGGTCCTGTGCTTTGTAATACTTTGCTATTTTTATTTTTCCTGAAGTTTGCAGCAATCTAAGATCTATAGGGTGGTATTTTTATCGTTAGAAAGAAGAGGGATGAAATTGTTTCTCACAACCATTGTCATGAAAACTGTGTTTGCTTAATAAATGAAGTTAATGCCCAGGGCAAGGATCCATTATGGGATTTAGGGGAATTATTATATTCTTTTCAAAAAAGGCATATGCTTGAACTAAGAGGAGATTGAAACTCTAATCTTTACATCCTCAACCCCAAACCAGCACTGTCCCTTATTGGCTTGGTAAAGTCGTGTACATCTTTATATGATGTTTGAATTCTTTATCTTTTTGTTTTGTCCTTGATCTGTATGGCTTTGCTGTGCAATCTTCAGGAGATTCTACATTTGGAGTTTTCTTTTGTCTTGTTTTCTTTCTACTAGCTTCTTCATTCTTGCATGTTGCCAAATTCCTGTTAGCAACAAGTATGAGTAATTTAGTAAATTAGTTATTTAGTTCTCATATTTGTTTATTTTTGATAGGCTGAAAAGATTGCAGCAAGGATGATCTATGAGGATAGGATGAAGGGATCAATCGACCAAGTATGTAACTCTTTTATCATTTAATTTGAGGATGAGGTGAAAATCTTTCTCCAGAACATCACATGAATAAGCTGCATATTAGGAGTAGCACTGGGATTTATTAGCGTGATGCAATGTAGATAAGAGCTCTGCCCATGATGAACCAGTCATGGCCGGTCTCAAGTCCGTATAAAGGAGGAGGGTTGCATTAGGATACCAATTAGTGTTAAACTATGACAAATATTCCATGATGCGATGCTGATAAGAATAGCCCGGGAAGAATAGCTACAACCCATTTTATGTTGGAAAACTTTCTTTAGAAAAAAATGTAATTTTGGAAAAAAAATGTTTACAAAGAAATTTTCTTTTCTGTTGCTTGGCATATACAAGTAACATATTTTCCATTCCTCTCCTACTTCCCGAGCTTGACCTGATTTTGGTGCAACCACCAATGGGGTGATGGTCTCAAAGGGTGACGGTAGGTGCTAGCTGGCTCATTCGATGGTGATGATGGAACTAAAGGTGGTGGGATAGATCTGCGTGATAGATTGACACAAACATAGATCATGCATGACTGACAACCCCTTTTGCCAGGCAATGGTGGACAATGGGCAATATAGACCTAATGTGTGATGAAGGGTGATGTTCTCCATGGGGGCTACGTCGCTCAATCTCAGCTCTGTCTCAGCAGACAAGTGGGCAACCATGAGTTACTATTGTGGATAGGAGCATACAATTGGGGAGAGTTTGTTCTCTCCTCGATCAGTTCTTTTGATCATGTTTTTTGGAGGTCAAACACATTTTTTTGTTGATCATGATTTTCGTGAAGCCAAAAAATTGGAAAATCAGAAAGAAGTTTTCCACTGAAATATTTTTTGTGACCCCAATTAACTAAGCTAACATAGAATTAGCTACCAACTTGTAGAATAATCAAATCAAATGAGGTTGTCTTGTTTATCCAGATTTTTTAATGCTGCTATAAAAAAAATGGAATTCCATGTTTTCTATTGCAGGTAGAAGCCGTCATTCATTTCGAGGATGATACTGAGGAGTTGCAACAATGGGATCAACAGGTGAGCATTGGCTGTAAATTGCTAATCCAATTCCAGGATCTTCATGCTAATATCAATAGTGTAGTTAATTTCCCGACTTGAAACTTGAGCTTTCATATGTATTGTATTTTCAAAACCATAATGTACACAACTGGTATTTCCAAATTCACTGATCTCTAGATTGTTGTTATCTGTAAATTTTTAATGGTATATGATTACAACAGATATAGTCCTAGTAACATGTGTCAGTGCCGACCTCATACAGGGTCTGATTAGAGAAGGCAATAGAATTTTTATTGAACTATAGTCCAGGTCCACTATATTGTTGGAAGTATATGTGGTTCATCCTAATTAACTGGAGTTTAGTTGAAGTGTAAAGCTAGATAAGGTGTGAAGGCCCTAGAAAGACTACAATTGTGATGTACTAAGTTCATCAGCTTGGAGAGGAGATGACTTTGGGTCTGAAGTGGAGTTGATTTTGAGTCTGCAGTAGTGTTGGAGCTGGTTAGCTGCGATTGAGAATATCCATCAGTGAAATTAGTTTCTGACCAAACTGGAACCCTGGTCCCTGGTCATAGGACTTAGCATGTGCACCTCCTACATGAGAAGTTGATATGTAATGGTGGGGACAGTTATGCGCATGGTTCCATCACCGGTGTCATGGTGGTCCTCTGGTACTGCTACGAGTCCTTTAATCTCTCATAAGTATACTTGGTAATTTTACTCATGTTAGATACTCCCTCTTACATTGATTTCTATGTGGAATTCACTGTGAAAAGATTTCTTGATATTTGTCATTAATCGAGAATCAACTCATTGATTCCACTTCTTTCCAAGAAGATGCGTGGGCTCCCATCCTTGCATCCTTCATAAATTTTCCAAGGCTATAAATCACCAGCTCTTTCTTTGATTTAGACTTCTTTCTTATACAATTTTTCCACGAAGGCCATGATCTATTTTTATTTCACTTCTTTTGAAGTGCCCTATTCAAGGATCACTTGTTGTGTCTTAGCTCACTCAAACTGTTTCTACTGGCTCCATTAGAGTAAATAATGGGTTTTCATCAACCCACAAGACAAACACCAATGTCAACACAACCCCAAAAGTAGCACCCTTAACAAGACCCCACTCGAGGTCAAGCCACTTCGGCCAAGAGGTCAAGCCACTTCAAGCCGGTCTGACAAGGCAAACAGTAATGTCAGTATGCCCCGTGGGGGATCAGAGTTGAAGGGAGGTGGGTGTCTCCATGGCCAGCGCGACCTTACCATCCGCCTCACCCAGTGCCCAAATTCCATTAGAGTAAATAATGGGATTTTCTCCAACCGACAAGGCAATCACCAATGTCAACACACCCCCCACACAACTCCAAAAGTTGCACCCCAACAAGACCCCACTCGAGGTCAAGCCAGGAGCTCTCCAAGGTTAAGCCTCTTCAGCCAAGAGGTCAAGCCAGTTCAAGCCGCCCTGGGCAAGGCAAACACCAATGTCAATACTCCCTCAGGGGGATCAGATTTGAAGGGAGGAGGGTGCCTCCATGGCCCAAGGATAGTCCAATCTACACCTCTTCAACCTCAACCTCATCTATGAACAGCAAACCTATGCTTATCTTTGTAAATGGGAGAGGTAACCAACTCAAATCCTTCTACTATTACCCTGATTAAGTTGATAACCAACTCAAATCTTTGTTGTGGAGGATTCCATTCTATTCCGCCTTTCTCTTTCCTGTATGAATTTTCCTTAGTTTGGTAAGCCCTGATCTATTTTTATTTTACTTCTTTTGACGTGTCCAATTTAAGGATCATCAAAGTTGCATCTTAGCTTGCTTGCACTGCTTCTACTGACTTGTCGCCCTTGGGCAGTTCAACCTACAGTTCTTCATTCTCAGCCCCTTCGTTGAACAAGCTTACGCTAATCTTCAGATTTGAGAGGTAACTCACTGAAACCTTCTACTATCACCCTGGTTAAGTTGGTCAAGCTGAAGTGGCAATTTGTTATGGTGGATTCTTTTCTATTTCATGAGCCTTAAAAATGATCCATCCTTTAATTCTCCTGTCGGTTGCTTGTCCATAGGTTCATTCTTTGTTGAACATTCCAACATCTCATTACCCTGCTAATTCTCTTGTTTGTAGAGAAAAGATAGCGGTGATCCGAGAGTGATCTACTAATGGATTATAAATTGTGGAGTTGGAATTAGGGATCTATGCTTCTATTGTTTTTATTTGTTTCTGTTCCGTAATAACAAATCGTAGAGACGAGCATGAACGAAAGCCCAAAAAAGAAGAGTGTTTATTCGCCCCTCTAGCCACATCACACAATCTAACATTTCATTCCATCTTATGGTTTCCAACTTCAAAGGCCTTGGCATATTTTGGCCTTCAGTCTGTACTGAGTCCCTCCTAGTTTATCTTCACATTTCCCTTGTCTTGGAGTAGGCTTTATTCTACCCTTGAGTGGTTGAGTTGAGAAATTAAGTTTCCTTGGTATGTACCCTTTGAAATCAGTGAACATTCAGCTCTCTTTTTCACATTTTTGTTGTGAGCTTTGCCACAGCTACCCCCTTTGGAGTATGGAACTTTAATGCCAAATGGTAGATGGACGCCATGACCTTCATCTTGCTGACAATAGGATTGCTATACTCACGTTGTAGGTTGAAGCTAGGTCCGTCATCAGGAACTGCATTTGAATTGTTCAGAACCATTTTCTCCTCGGCCTTCACAGTTGAGGTCATTGTCCCCATGGCTTGGCTGGCATTGCTCATGAACCCTGTAAGGTTGTACCTTCTTCTAGGTTTGGAATATCCTATCTTTATATAGGTCGTGGTAAAAGTCATATCAATCAACACCCTTTTCACCAAAGAATTCGAATTTTGTAGCTCAATCACTAGTCTATGTTAATGGTCCAAACTGATGCATGCTCCCATCATCTTCATTAGAGTCAGATACCAACTGTATTTTGGCGCTACATGTAAGGCAAAACAGTGACGAGTTGTTTTTTTAGGTTTTTGCCTCTCTCTCTCTCTCTCTCTCTCTCAAACTTGATCTCCTGTTTCAGGTGAATGCATGCTCCTTATGATATCAGTTCCTTTTGTTGTGGTTGTCTGGGGTTCTGGTAAAGTCAGTTATTTTAACCAAAATACCCTCGGTTCTTCTGTTTTACTCAGCTTTAATTCAGAAGCTTTTATATATCAACCTGCTCTTTCTAAATGAGACCTTTTCATGAATTTAATAGTGGTGTATCGACCTCCTGCTTTATGATCATCAAGCTATTGACCATTTGTTCTCTATGTTTGCTCTGTACAAAATAAGCTTCAAACCTTTATTCAACTCTTTGCGACTCCCAATCTAGTCTTAAGGGCGAAGGGCGAAGGCAGATACATTTACGATTTGTGTGCGACTCTTAAGATTGTTGGGAATACCTTACACGTTATAGCATCGAATATACAAGGACATGCTAGAAGCAAAACACCAGTTGGTTTGAACTTTGTTGTAAGAGACAATATATGGCACTTGGAAGTTCATTGGGATTGACTCATCTTGAATCTCTATGATAAAAGGGGTTCAAACTTGTGTTTTGGCTTGTAGTTCTTTCCGTGGTTCATTATCATCAGTCCACCTTGATCCAACTTCTATCGCCATCTCTTGCTCTTGTAGTTTTTCTCTTTTCATCTGATTCTTACATTCCATTAGATCATCCAATGCCCCAGTTTTTCCTTCTACCAAGAGATTATCTCTTTCATCAACTTGTCATAAATCTTAACCGTGAGTTTATAAGCTAGTTGGTTTTCCACTACCAACGTTTTAGGAGGCTCAGTGTTTGCCATGCTAAACAAAATGGGGAGTTGGATACTTCCCCAAGACATGGTATCTTCATCCATTCTGGATATTCAAAATTCAGACCTTACTTTTGTAGGTCTTTTGATGTCTAACCACCCCACACTTAGCGCATCGATATGTTATGGTATGATTACCAGATCTAGAGACCTTCTAACAGAATGTAGATTTTATGTACGATCTTGTTGGAGGCTGCACCAAGTTTAGTTGGAATATAGTCCAGGTTGGCCAAATTGTTGGAAGCATGTGGTCTCTGGTCTCTATTTTTAGGCTCTGGGATAAGACATCGTCCAAGTGATTGACATGTAATAGTGGGATAAGCTGATGCATGGTACCAACAGTGATGCTGTGTTGGTCCCTCGGTTGCTGCCACTGGTGTAGGTGTCGGCCCCGGTTGGTTTTTGTAGCCAGTGTCCATGTGTGGCCCTTGGTTGCGCCTGGTGTCTAGTTTCTTCTGTCTCAAGCGGAGGTAGCTCTCTGCAACATGTCTTTTCATCCTTTACAAGCACATCGGCTAATTTTATTCATATTACTTAACCACGGTATGTTTATCCTCAACTATATTTATGGTTGTGAAATACTATTTCTCTATTTGATACTAAGGTTATTCTCAACTTATCTGCTCCTTGAAAAGGCATATACACGTTTAGATACTGCAACTGCATATGGATAAACTATAAGCTTTCTATTACTATCTGTGTCGGTTTTTTTTTCAATTATTGTCAAAAGAGATTAGCATTTGTGACGTTTGCTTTGTACTTTTGTCTGTTTTGGGCAGATTGCTGGATTATGCCAAGCATTTAATGACATTCTTGATGATTTGACAAGTAAGGGCATATCGGTGCCGGTCTGAAGTAAATTTATGCATTGGAAATTCACCAGTTCATATGATCGGATCGTATTTCCTGTGAGTGGAACATCCTACTGCCATCAACTTGTATGATCGGCAACAAATTTCAGGGATGGTTCCTTTAAAACATTAGAGAAATGTTAATTTGGTTTATTGGTGTTTTCGTGCCTTTTTTGGAAAACTGAAAATTCACTTATTTTATTTTATTCTCAATTACAATGAAGGATAAATGAAAAAAAAAAAATGAATTTCTGGTTGAGTACTAGTCATACTTCTGGGAGTGCAGTCTTTTTCCCTTCATGATGTATCAGCTCATCCTCTCTTGAACTCTTCTTGTGCGGTTTCATCTTCTTGGCCGCCCTTGCTCCTCTCTGACAACCAAGTACAATTCATCTTTGGAGGAGCAATTGATGGACGTTTAGTAGAGTTTAGACAGTTGAGAGAACACCTGTGGAGGTCCTTCAATACGTGCTACTTGTAGGGCATGGATAGTTCAACGGATGAACTGTTTACCTAGGTTACAATTAAGGTGGAATTCCTCCACTTCGATGGATTGATTTTGGTGGTCAATTGTGCTTCAAAAATTGAGAGGATGCCAACTTCTCTATGTAATTGCAGGGAAATTTCCTTTCCTCTTATCTATATGGGTATTGATTGAGTGTATTTGTGGTTGTTGAACTTGGCCATGGGGCTTATCAATAATGGCCTGAGTGGCGTTATGGTGAGCTTGATGAGGGTTCAAGTGACATGCAAGACCAGCCAATCACAAGTGTCATTGGATGAAGGTTTAGGTGTGGTTTTAAGAAGTTGATGAAGGTTTGGTCTGTAGTTGACTGGTTGGTGAGGTCTATTGGCTTGATGAGGTTTAGGCGATAGGCACAGGCTGGCCAAAGCATGTGTCATTGGCTATGGCTTAGGAGTGGTTGTGGGAGGTTGATGATGGTTTGGTCTGTAGTTGTGGGGTTGATGAGTTCTATGGGCATTGTTATGTGAGTTGTGCTTGTGGCTTCAACTTGTATTAACCCTAAACCCTAAGGGTTGATGAGATCTGTGGGCATCGTGAGATTGAGGAGCGACAATGCGGGCGAAGGCGAAGCCATGGGCTAAGATGTTTTTGTCATTTTCTTTTACCCAGTACCTCTCACTCTACCGGTTTTCTTTTTCTCATGTGAACATTGTTGGAGCTTCCCCACACTCTACATCTTTTGTTTCCTCTACTTCCAAATCGCATCCTAACCCTCACTCAAAACCACACCACCATCTTACTTAATCCTTCTCCTCTTCCACGTGCATCACTACTGCACATCTCCCCCATTGCCTATGCCTCTTCCATTTATATGTGATGCTCCATAGTAGTCATTGGTATCCCTTCTCCCTTTATCTATAATTTTATCTCTTGTACATTTCGCTCGTGTAGTAGTCTTTGCATGTGGTTGAGCATTCGTCGCTAATGCCATTGGAGTCGGTTGTTGTTGGTCACCTCTCCCTTTACTTCTTCCCAACTCCTAATGGTTCAATTTTATCTATAATTGTTGTTTTTACTTCTTTGCTTGTTGTTAATACAATTGTGACCTAATGGTTCAAATTAGGTTTACCTGTTTTATTAATGTGTGCTTGTAGCCATGTAGGCCTGTAGGGTGATAGTAGAATGCGCACACAGCTCGCGGAGCTTGATTTGACGCAAATGATAGCATCGTACTTCGCAAGGACCACAATATGAATATCGAGGTGGCAGCCCCAAAGTTATCAAAGGAGGCAAAATTGTGGTGGGCAAGTTTGATGGGCACCAAGATGGAGACCAAGTTGTGGCCAAGCAAGCTAAATGTGGGAATCAAACTAAGACCATGAAAAAGAAGGAGCATCCCCATTTTGACACTTCTTAATGACCCATTATTCTTAACTACAGTTTCTCTCGGCCGTGAACTGGTATAGCATCATCCACACCACAGTCGAACTGAACATAAGTGAAGGAAATAGTCTTGCTACATTTTAATTGTCAAAATACCAAAAAAAAAAACAATAATAAAGAGAGAATCATCCAAAAGTTCCAACACACTATATCGTATCGGAAGGATACATTTCTTGTTTTTTTTTTCCTTTTATGAAATTTCCCTGCATACTTCACACAGCAGCCTGTTGGACCAAGTCATGGATTCGATGAGCACTCGGCATGGCATAAGCAAACATCTCAGGCTTGCTTTTGAAAGATTTTACCTCAGAGTCCCTCAGTATGCTTGTGGCGTGGATGGAAAATTGCGGCGAACTACGAAGCAATTGATGAGCGTTGCCAAGAAGTGCTGCAGCTGCTTCATTGGCAGCGTGACGCGACTGCAGGTCCTTGATCTCGTCCTGCCACTTCTCGATTTGCTCCTTGTGAATCCTGGACGTTGTGAGCGGAAACAATGGTTAGATGCGGGTCCTTTGGACCGGCATCAATGCCAAATTCAAACTGTAGTATCAATCTGACAAACGAAACAAACAAGCAAACACGTAGTGGGCACGAGAGGATAGCCAATGTTACTGACGAGATCAAACGCTCTTCGAATTCAGGAGATAGATTTTTAAACAGCGTCCTCCCTGCTTCCAGCAGCTCCTCGACCTTCCAATGCAATCCACAGAGGGACAGCGCGATAGAGATGTAGTTTGATCTGCATTCAATCGAGGTAAGCAATACCCCATACCTGGTGAGTGTAGCGCTCGACCTTCTCAAAGATGCGTTGGAAGTGCTCCTCCACGTCCTGTGATCCCATCTCCGTCATCTGTTTTCCACTTCCTTGTCCTTCATCTCCTTCGTCCCCGCTCGCTTCCTAAATGCAAACATCATAAGATCGATCATCAGATTAATGAGGGAGAAGAGGTTCCAAAAGGGCTTACCATTATTTTGATACGCTTCTGCAAAACATCCATCTCCACCTTCAGATCTATAAATCCTATTATGATGACACAAGGATTAAAATATGCCGAAATGGAGGATAATTGAGCAAATCGAACTAGCAAACAAATGAAATCAATCGAAAAAAAGTAGATCTAGCCGATACCAAATTCTTCGATCAAAACCCTGAAACGTGGTGGAAGATCGGCGGCCAGCGGCGTGAGATAAGGTGGTGGAGGATCGGCGGGGGGCGTGAGGAATGGAATGGCGTCGAAGGAATATAGAGGGTTTTTCGACCTCTAAAACTACCCGTTCAGTCGATAATAATGTCAAATATTGTAGATACATATGGGTGTGCGGTATAAGATGGATATATAGATGTATGTACGTAAAATTATTTTGATAATTTTTTTATTTATTTATTTTATATTTAATACTATAACCTCCCCTAAACGGTAAACGATAAGGACAAAATTTTATTGACATCACCAAAACGTTTAAAAAACTAAAAAAAAAATATATATATATATAACAAAATTTTATTGACATTACCAAAACGTTTAAAAAACTAATATATATATATATATACATAACTTACCCTGAGTCTAACGTGGATGATTTATGATTTAATGTAGTTAAAACTCTTTTTTTTTTTTTAATTTATCTTTCATCTGTATCACAGCACCAGTACATTAGTGTTAGTTTATGTAAAATAATATCACTATTGGTGCTGATCTTTTGCGCACTACGTTGGTACTAATTTGTACAAACTAGCACCAATGTGCTGATCTTTAAAGACCAACATTGACACGTTGGTGTTGATTTGTGTCAGCACATGAGGTGTTGTCATCATGAGGTCTGGGGTTCGAATCTCGATAAAGTCGAGGTAAATGTCTCCCTTATGTATTAGTCACTATTTCAAATGCTAGTAGTCGTCCGTGATTTACTTCCTCCGTATTGGCCCTGGGACGGGGTTGGCAGAGGAGTTGGGGGCGAGCGTATTCGCCTTTTGTATAAACCAACACTACCTTCCATGTAGGAGAGAGAAGGGAATTTACATGCAGATAAAAGAGAGATTAAAAAAATGAGTTTTGATGTGTCAGATCATCCACCGCTGCTCAGAGTAAGTTGTGCACCGCCACTCAGAGTAAGTTGTGCAGGGTATATATACACACACGTTGGATATCAGCTACATTTATTTTTATTTTTTAATAAAAAAAATGGATTAAAAAGATAAAAAAAATATATTACACACTTTAAATATTATATACTAAATCATAAACCTTAAATAAAAAAAAATAAAAAAATACACACCTAAACACTAAACCGTAAACCCTAAAGTTTAAAAAACTATAAATTCTATACCCCAAATCCTAAACTACAATAATAATAATTACACGCAATTTAATGTTATATCCTAAATACTAAACTAAACCTTAAACCCAAAACTTTTAAAAACTAAAAAATAGAACAAGTATATATATATATATATATATATATAGGAATTTTAGCTTGCACATCCACCCGTGGACGACTGAATGAACTCGGGGTAGTTGAAAGTCAATCGGGGTGCCTAACTAATTTCCTGACGCCTTGACTTGATTCAATTGCCCATAGAGTCACGCATGGATGGATGTGCAGACTAACTATATATATATATCAATCATTATAGCAAAAAGTATTTATGTTCATTTCAGGCATCTCTCATAGTTCGTTTCTAAGTTATGTGAAAAGAGATAAATTACAAAGTCAACTTATAGTCAACTGTCAAATGATATTAGAGAGTGAGAAGAATTTTTCTGAGAGGGCATGCGCATATTTAGATCAATCATGCACTTACGAGGAATAAGTGTTTGGTGTTTCATTTGCACTAGAAAATGACAACTATAATTATACATGAACTGTTGGAACCACTAGAAAATCTATAATCAAGTATCTTATATTTAAGTGTTGTAGGTTTACTAATTACTTATGATCGGTAAATACTAAAGTAAGAGATATTATGTGTTTAGGCACTATCAGCCCACTAATCACTTAGGGCATCTATATTGGTGTTAATTTGTGAATATTATAACACCTAAATGATGTTATAATCCATGTGGACTAGGTTATAACAACCACATAACAACATTCAATTCTTTGAACATTATTAATGAATGTATTTTATAAAAAAATTTCAAAAAATAAGAAACTAAATTTTGAATATAAAGAATAAAGATGAATAAGTGAATAATGAACTCCAAAAATAATGAGTATTAATATTAAAATGAATATAAGTATGTGTTAATAAAAGAAAGATATTAATATATATGTGGCATGTGTTTTTGAAGATGTGTGTCCTTATAAAGAGTAAGTAAATTTCCTTAGGGCTCTATTTATTCTGAAATATGGAAAAGGAAAAGAAAGGAATTAACATAGAAAAAAATCAATAGGGAAGGGTAAGCGAAATAAAAGAGAAAAGAAAAAAATCTAAGGGAAGGGAAAGGAACAAAAAAAATGGAGGATCAAATTGCGAAGTCACGGTGGTGGGTGGCCGGTGGCCTTGCATAGCAGTGGCCTGCCCAACACGCATGAGGTCGCTAGCCTCAACGACCTTGTGCTCGTGAGGTCACAAGATACAGCAACGTTGCATTTGCGAGGCTGCAGGCCACGACAACATCACGCTCATGAGGCCGTAGGCCACGATGACCTTGTGCTCGAGAGGTGACCTCTCGCTCACAGTGCCGCCAATGACCTCTCGCCCATGGCGCCGCTGTTGACCTCTCGCCCACGGCGCCACCGTCGACCTCGCGCTTCATAGGCCATAGGCCGTGGCTACATCTCGCTCATGAGGCCACAGGTTGCGCCGCTGCGGCGACCTTGTGTGGACTCAGTTGGGTCAGAGCAAGTTGGGTGTTGGGAGGAGGCCGACTTAGGAGTCGAGCGCATAACGAACTACTAATATAATACTAAATAAGTGCCCATGAAATCACATTTTCTTAATTGGATGTATATAGTGGAAAATATTAAATCATATATTAACTCTTCTGACTTTACAGAAGACATTCTTATGTTGGGGATTAGATAGTTCGGCAAAAGGGGAGGCAAATAGTAAATGTCCTTATTTCTTAAGGTTTCATAAACTCATTTCAAGATTAGTTCAGTTAGTTTAAAGAAAGCACATTAGAAAATAAATGAAAACACAAACAAACCAAACATCAAGATATAACGTAGTTAAGCAGCCTCAACTCCTACTCCAAGAGATCTATTTTGTGAAACAATTTTATCACTTGGGCACCAATCGGGCTATACCCTGGTGGTCGCTCCAAGGTCTATTTAGGGTTTATAATGGAGTGCAAAAACTAAAAGAAATCAAAATGAAGCTTAGAAATGCTTGAGAGTATATTGGGAATAGAAACTTTCAATTTCATTTCAATTACCCGGCTAATTATAATTGTTGGAGCAATCCCAATAGTCTGTGCGACTATGTGTTTTGGTGTTTGGGCAAAGGGTTTAAGTTAGGTTCACCTTTGTATTTGATATGTGTATATGAGTGTCCAGATTTGCAGGATACACATGCGACTCAGGTTGACGGCTTCGGGTCCAATGAATGATGGAGCATCCGAGGGACTGTGGATAAGGCACCAAGGACAAGGGCCAAGGAAAGCGACTTCGAGGCATACACGAAGGATGACATTGGGGACGAGCTGTAAGCTTGAATGCATCTGAGGGACAAGAGTCAAAGGAAATAGGCTTGAAGACAAGAGGTCGATGCTGCGAAGGAAGCGTCAAATGAGTCGTAAGGGTGAGGGTCCGAGTACTGAGAGATTGTACTTGGATACCAGTCGACTGGTGGTTTCATCAGTTCACTGGTGTAGTCGACTGGGAGCGAACAGAATGCTTCTGTTCACTCGACCAATGTAGAGCAGTCGACTGGTACTTTAACCAATCGACTGGTATCGAGCCGTTGGAATGTAACGGTCGAATTTCCACAAGAGGGCAGTCGACTGGTAGGCAGGGTTTCCAACCCGTGGCCTATATAACCAAGCCTTGGGAGCTTGGTTAAGGTTGACGAAATTAGTGGCGGTAAACCCTAATTAGTAGTCTACCAGTTCTCAAGTGCTTGTGAGTGTTGTGGTGAGGTTTCTCCACCCACAAAGAGCCACTTGAGATAGCCGGAGTTTGCTGGGGGCTGATCCACCGACGGATAGGGATCGTCCATCTTACGAACAGCCGTAGAGTAGGAGCCCTAATCTCCGAACCACGTTAAACGAACGTGTTAGCGGTGTGCTTATTTTTCTTTCCTTTAGTATTTAGTTTTTGTATTTGTATTTGTATAGTTTGTATTTTCGCTGCGCAAACTAATATAGGAAGCTATCAATTTAGGGTCGTCATCTATCCAACCCCCTTCTAGCCAGCCACCGATCCCCCTACAACAATTACCTTAGAAACCTAAGTGATGGAGTATAATTAAATGGATCTAACACAAATTCGAATAAAAAACATTGAAATTCTCAAAAATCTCATTTTAAATAGTCGACTACTAAAGCAACTAGTAGAGTCTTGCAAACCATAATTTCTCAACGAACTCAATAAAAGGGGACTTATGGTACCCTAGAATATATATCCTAAGCCAAGTTAGTAGATAAACCTTCCTAACTCTTAGCCGAGTCGATACTTCTATTGAGAAGGTCGATTCCTCTTTCATAGATGGGATGTAACTAAATCGAATCATTCCAGAAATCAATATCTTAGGTCGACTTGTAAGATACGACAAATTAAATAATAAGTATTATTGGAGAAATAACCTTCTTGGATTTTTTGAGAATTTTTTTAAAAAAATTGGGATTTAAACAGAGATCGTATGACACATTTTAAGGGGGTAGAGTTATTGGACTTGGAGAAAGTCTGTTTGGAATAACCATTAAGAGAGAGTTAATTGAGAAATTAACTGAGAGATTAATTAAATATAACCTAAGTATTTAAATCAAAAGTCTAAGCCCTAAATTCCCATTTCCTCCTTATCTGACCGACACTTCCTCCTCTCCTTATCTCCTTCGCAATCCTACTTCCCCCGATTCACCGTCGCCGGCGCACTCCGCCCCTCCAGATCCCCCACCATCGTCTCGCTCTCTGACCAATTGCCTTGGCTTCGCCACCACTACGCGTGAGGCTAGCGCAGCACTATCGACGCCATCCACCCGACGCCCCTTTCACTCATGATCTCGCCTGATCGTCGGTCATGCCACCACGACTTTGCTGCGTCATCGCGCCTGGAGGCCGATTGATCATTGTCTCCCGATGCCACCTGATTTGGTGACCGACACACACATGTCTCCCTAGTAGTAGCCGCCCTCTCTTTGTGCAAGGTGGATCGGCGAGGTTGTTGTTGGTTGCTACTCGGAAAACCTATAGGTTCCATTGTACAAAAATTTTGTACAAAGGTCTGAACCTTTTCCTAGCTACCATGTGTTCTTTTAAATTAAATTTTGGATCGCCTGCGGAACTTAACACGTTTGATCCAAAACTTAATCTATTCGTTCTTTTAGGTTTTGACTTGGGTCTCCTGCGGAACTTAACACGTTCGACCCAAATCACCTTAAGTTATTAATTCCATTAAATATTAATTTCCATAATCGGTTCCCAGTACTGACGTGGCGAGGCACATGGCCTTCTTGGATATGGGAGCAACCACCACCGACTAGACAAAACCTTTTATAGAAAGCTAATATTTAATTTCCTAAAATAACTTTAGGTTAACCAAAAAGAACAATCAAATCACAAGGAAAAGAAAAAACAAAAGAACACAGCATCGAAAAACATATTCGAAATTCTAGAACGTAAGCCTCTTGTATTTGGTATTATTTCCATAAATAACTAGCATGATGCGGAAATAAAAATTACTAGTTATACCTTGTAGAAAAACCTCTTGATCTTCTACCGTATTCCTCTTCTAACCTCGGACGTTGTGTGGGCAACGATCTACCGAGATGAGAAACCACCAACCACCTTCTTCTCCTCCAAGCAAGGTTCGGCCACAAAGGAAAACTTCACCAAGGAGAAAAACCAAAATACTAACCAAGCTCCAAGAGATGTTAGCTTTCTCTCCTTCTTCTTCTTCTTCTCCAAGTAGTATCCGGCCACCACAAGAGCTCCAAGAGAGAGAGAGAGGTTCGGCCACCACAAGAGGAAGAGAGGGAGAGGATGGCCGGCCACACCAAGGAACAAAAGAGGGAGAGAAATAATAGATGTTGTGTTGTATGAAGGCACCCTCTCCCCTTCTTTTATATTCCTTGGCCTAGGCAAATTAGGAAATTTAATTACAATAAAATTTTCTCAATTTCCTTGACATGATTTAATTGAGAAAAATAAAATAAAATTTCCCAATTAAATCTACATTGGCCGGCCACATCATTGGAGAACAAATTGGACAAGTTTCAATCAACAATTAAAACTTCCAAATTTGTTTCCGAAAATTTTAAAATTAAAATTTCTCTTTAAAAATCTCTACATGGTTAATAAAAGAAATTTCTATAATTTTAATTTTACAACATGTGAATAATTTTTAAAGAGAAAATAAAATATCTCACCAATCTACAAATAAGGAAAGAGATCTAATCTCTTTCTTTAATCTTTTGTAAATTTTATAAGAGAGATAATTTAATTTAAATTCTCTTTAATAAATTATTTCTTTCACATAATAAAAAATTAAAATTAAAATTCTTTTTAATTTATTTTGGCCGGCCCTACTAGCTTGGGTTCAAGCTAGGGCCGGCCACCCAATCTTATACCTAGGCCGGCTTGGCCAGCCCCTATTGGGTGGGTATAGAAGGTGGGTATAGGTGGGTATAGAACTCTATAACTAAGAGGCTACGATAGGGACCGAGAGGAGGAATTGGTTTTGGTCTCCCGATAAAATTAAGCATCCCGTGTTCGCCCCGAACACACAACTTAATTTTATCAATGATAATTCATTCCACTAGAAAACTATCATTGAACTACCGCATCAATCCTAAATTACATTTTTGGGCTCCTTCTTATTATGAGTGTGTTAGTCTCCCTGTGTTTAAGATATCGAATGTCCACTAATTAAGTGAGTTACTGACAACTCATTTAATTAATATCTAAGTCCAAGAGTAGTATCACTCAACATTATCGTCATGTCGGACTAAGTCCACCTGCAGGGTTTAACATGACAATCCTTATGAGCTCCTCTTGGGGACATTATCAACCTAGTATCTCTAGGACACAGTTTCCTTCTATAATCAACAACACACACTATAAGTGATATCATTTCCCAACTTATCGGGCTTATTGATTCATCGAACTAAATCTCACCCATTGATAAATTAAAGAAATAAATATCAAATATATGTGTTTGTTATTATATCAGGATTAAGAGCACACACTTCCATAATAACCGAGGTATTTGTTTCTTTATAAAGTCAGTATAAAAGAAACGACCTCAAATGGTCCTACTCAATACACTCTAAGTGTACTAGTGTAATTATACAGTCAAGATAAACTGATACCTAATTACACTACGACCTTCTTGTTGGTTGCTACTCGGAAAACCTATAGGTTCCACTGTACAAAAATTTTGTACAAAGGTCTGAACCTTTTCCTAGCTACCATGTGTTCTTTTAAATTAAATTTTGGATCGCCTGCGGAACTTAACACGTTTGATCCAAAACTTAATCTATTTGTTCTTTTAGGTTTTGACTTGGATCTCCTGCGGAACTTAACACGTTCGATCCAAGTCTCCTTAAGTTATTAATTCCATTAAATATTAATTTCCATAATTGGTTCCCAGTACTGACGTGGCGAGGCACATGACCTTCTTGGATATGGGAGCAACCACCACCGACTAGACAAAACCTTTTATAGAAAGCTAATATTTAATTTCCTAAAATAACTTTAGGTTAACCAAAGAGAACAATCAAATCACAAGGAAAAGAAAGAAACAAAAGAACACAACTTCGAAAAAACATATTCAAAATTCTAGAACGTAAGCCTCTTGTATTTGGTATTATTTCCATAAATAACTAGCATGATGCGGAAATAAAAATTACTAGTTATACCTTGTAGAAAAACCTCTTGATCTTCTACCGTATTCCTCTTCTAACCTCGGACGTTGTGTGGGCAACGATCTACCGAGATGAGAAACCACCAACCACCTTCTTCTCCTCCAAGCAAGGTTCGGCCACAAAGGAAAACTTCACCAAGGAGAAAAACCAAAATACTAACCAAGCTCCAAGAGATGCTAGCTTTCTCTCCTTCTTCTTCTTCTTCTCCAAGTAGTATCCGGCCACCACAAGAGCTCCAAGAGAGAGAGAGAGGTTCGGCCACCACAAGAGGAAGAGAGGGAGAGGATGGCCGGCCACACCAAGGAACAAAAGAGGGAGAGAAATAATAGATGTTGTATATGATGAAGGCACCCTCACCCCTTCTTTTATATTCCTTGGCCTAGGCAAATTAGGAAATTTAATTACCATAAAATTTCCTCAATTTCCTTGACATGATTTTATTTAGAAAAATAAAATAAAATTTCCCAAATTAAAACCAATGGCCGGCCACATCATTGGAGAACAAATTGGACAAGTTTTAATCAACAATTAAAACTTCCTAATTTGTTTCCGAAAATTTTAAAAAAATAAAATTTCTCTTTAAAATCTCTTCATGGTTGATAAAAGGAAATTTCTATAATTTTAATTTTATCAACATGTGAATAATTTTTAAAGAGAAAATAAAACATCTCTCCAATCTACAAATAAGGAAAGAGATATAATCTCTTTCTTTAATCTTTTGTAGATCTTTTACAAGAGAGATATTTTAATTTTAATTCTCTTTAATAAATTATTTCTTCCACATAATAAAAATTAAAATTAAAATCCTTTTAATCTAATTTGGCGGCCCCACTAGCTTGGGTTCAAGCTAGGGCCGACCATACCTAGGCCGGCCCTAGTTTGTTCCCAAGCTAGCTTGGCCGGCCCCTATTGGGTGGGTTTAGAAGGTGGGTATAGGTGGGTATAGAATTCTATAAATAAGAGGCTACGATAGGGACCGAGAGGAGGAATTGGTTTTGGTCTCCCGATAAAATTAAGCATCCCGTGTTCGCCCCGAACACACAACTTAATTTTATCAATGATAATTCATTCCACTAGAGAACTATCATTGAACTACCGCACCAATCCCAAATTACATTTTTGGGCTCCTTCTTATTATGAGTGTGTTAGTCTCCCTGTGTTTAAGATATCGAATGTCCATTAATTAAGTGAGTTACTGATAACTCATTTAATTAATATCTAAGTCCAAGAGTAGTACCACTCAACCTTATTATCATGTCGGACTAAGTCCACCTGCAGGGTTTAACATGACAATCTTTATGAGCTCCTCTTGAGGACATTCTCAACCTAGTATCTCTAGGACACAGTTTCTTTCTATAATCAACAACACACACTATAAGTGATACCATTTCCCAACTTATCGGGCTTATTGATTCATCGAACTAAATCTCACCCATTGATAAATTAAAGAAATAAATATCAAATATATGTGTTTGTTATTATATCAGGATTAAGAGCACACACTTTCATAATAACCGAGGTCTTTGTTTCTTTATAAAATCAGTATAAAAGAAACGACCTCAAATGGTCCTACTCAATACACTCTAAGTGTACTAGTGTAATTATACAGTCAAGATAAACTGATACCTAATTACACTACGACCTTCTAATGGTTTGTTCCTTTCCATTTTGGTCGTGAGCTACTGTTTATAATTTATAAGGTACTGATAACATTATCTTCTGCATATGACACCACATGCTATGTTATTTACAATATAAATTAATTGAACAACTACAAACAAATGTAGATAAATTGACCAAATGTGATTCTTTATTTAACATGAATGTTTACAAAGCTTAGGCTTTCAGTATACACTCCAACACTTCTAATGGTTTGTTCCTTTCCATTTTGGTCGTGAGCTACTGTTTATAATTTATAAGGTACTGACAACATCATCTTCTGCATGTGACACCACATACTATGTTATCTACAGTATAAATTAATTGAACAACTACAACTAAATGTAGACAATTTGACCAAATGTGATTCTTTATTCATAATGAATGTTTACAAAGTTTAGGCTTTCAGTATACACTCCAACAGTTGCAGCCACACAGTCGTCGCTTTCTCCTATACCTTGGCTCGCCACCACCCTTCTCCGATTTCCTGTAAGCTAGTGGCTTGGTGATATCGCTCCTTTTCGCTACCTTGACTCGTCACCACGACACCACCATGGCACACATATTTTGTTCAGGAGAAAGTGTGGATCTGGCCTAGGGGTAAGTTGTTAGCTAAAGGATTTTGGATTACGAATTAGGGTTTAATTCTTAGATGTGGATGTATTGATGGTGAATTGGGATGTTTGAATTGAAGGGGGAGATCCATTTCCGCATAGCTGCTTCTGGGTTCTTCATTGAGCTATTGCATATTTGATTTGGGTAAATTATGCTCAGTATTAGGTTAAGTATGAATTGATTACATTTTGTATTGGAATTGATTATGAATTGGAGATTAGGAGTTAGTTTGATTTCTAGGATAAGAATAGTTAATCAATTGGTAATGAATTAATTGATTCATGATGATTAAGAAGTTGAGTAACTCAAGGATTAAATAATTAGATTGATTGATGATTCATGTATAAACCTAATTTAATTAGGTTATAGTATGTTTAAGGTTAATTGGGGGATTACTCAAAGATCTTGTTCTATTAGTGCTACCTTAATTAGGTTGGAGATTTTATTTAGCTATTTAATTCAGATGAAATTAGCTAAATAAAATATATTGATGCGAGACGTTGATATGAAATGAGTACTTTGACGTGAAGATAATTTCAGAATATTCTACAGATAAAGACGGATATTTCTTCCTTGGTCTCTTTAATTCTTTTAACTTAGTGCATGGTTGTTTTTGATTGATGGATTAGGTTGCTACCTTAAATCTATCCGTATTGTTATCCTGCTTGATACTTGTGTTTGACCTTTAAGATAATCTATTATTTCAGATACAGTCTTAGCTTTTGGATATATATACTCTATTATATATTTACATGTAGAGTATGTATAGTAGAGGATATTTTGTTGACTGAGTTAACATGCCGAATACGCATTTGATGTTGAGTTTCACATGATTGATTTGTGTTGTAGGAGTCACCTGGTGGATTGTCCGTTTGCATGTTGTATGTGTACACATGTCTGGTGTTTGCTATTGGAGGAATCATGTTGATTGTATCTATATTGTATGTACACATGTCTGATATATACTACTGGAGGAATCATGTCGATAATATCTATGTTGATGATTTTATGTGATTGGTGTGATTTGGAGGTATCATGTTTATTATACCTATGTTGTAGGGTGTATACGTGTATGTTGTGTGCATGTCTGGTGTTGCTACTTATTATGTTTGTTGTTTAGTAGACACCAGTTAAATCTACCCATGCATATATATATAAGTGTTAGATGTATCAATGTACTGGAGGTATTTATGATGTTTGGGAGGTTGCTTTGATGATGATCGTGTCGGTATCATGATTACTACATCATGTTCATCATTGAACTACACGCTGACGACCATTGCTCTCTTGTGGTATGAGCTAGTTGATAGTCATATATACAAATGCATGTTGACGACCATTGCTCCCATGTGGTATGGGTTGGTTTGTCGACCATTACTCTCTTATAATATGAGCTAGTTGTCAGTCATGTTAGCTGTCATTCGACCACTAAGGGAGAGTGGTAGCTTGGAGTAGAGCTAGTCCTGTCGTGCCACCCGGTCACTCAGCGGGGGGAGTGATATCCGACGTTGTGAGCAATCAGGGACCCTAATGCTATGTAGTTGGATAACTACTTAGCGAACTATCCACCTTGACCGCTATATAGTGATTGGAGGATAGTACAGTTATTACAGACCCAAGCCTCTCGGTCATACAAGGGTTGTGGTGTTTTGAGAGATGACGAATGTGACCATGTGGCATGCATGCACATTTACATATGATGTGCAGTGTATCTATGGAGATATATTTGCATACATGTCTAGTAGATACAAGTTAAATATGATTGTAATATATTGCACTTGTTTGAGCTATGATTGTTGCATATGGTTGTTATGCTTTATACATGTCATCTATTATACATGTATATGTTGTCGGTTATATTGATCAAGTGTTACGAGCAGATCTGTTGCTGATCCTTGGGGAGTTTACTGATCATTATATCGTATGTGTTGATTATAAGTTAGCTATGTGTATTTATTATGTCATTTTCGATCTTGACCTTATGTGTTAGATCTAGATTGGGATTGTATGTTTATTATGTCATGGGTGATCATGATCTTATGCGTCAGATCTAGATTTGGTATGTGTATTCATTATGTAGTTATGTTTAGATGCATTGATTATCTCAGTAAGATCATGTTCTTATTTCCCTATTAAGACTGTATATTTTGATCTCCATATTTTATTTAAACCATGCACTATCTTGTCTATTACTTGTCGAGTGACCCACACTCACCATCGCATTTCTGTGTTGTATTTTTCCATAGGTAGCGATAGTGATTATGGAGTCGCTTGGAGTATCCTGTCTACCGGTCCCACATCACATCCGAGGATGATTTTGGGTTTTGCTTCTTACTTTACTTGTTTTGCGAATTTATGAACTTGGCATTGTATAACTTCAATTATATTTTGGAGTTTTACTATGTTGGTATCTTGTATTTGTCTTGCTGTGGTTGTGTGTAAAGCCTAGCCGGCTAGCATTTTGTTGTTTTTTGTTTATGGGTTTACCGTTCATTTTTCGTTGTATTTTTAGTACAACCGTGTGGGTCGTTTATGATACAACTATGTGGTTGTGATCATTTTGTTCCGGCAGAGAGGGTTGTGTATATAACTACTTGATTGTGTATGTTCTAGCCATGTGGGTTGTTGATTATAGCTTGTGAGTAGCCTTGTGACATTCTATATATGTTTCATATTGTCACAGTTACCGAGAAGATGATGTTCGTTTGTCAGGCAGGGATTCCTTTAGGGCGTGACACGACTTCTTTCTAGAAGTCAATAGATCCTTCATCAAAAGATGGTAGAATATGCCAACTACACCTAGAAGTTGACACCCCTGGTTAGCCTAAGAGATCAAATCCATTGGTTTGACCTCTCTCATAATCCTTTCGCAGGCTTTCAGCGAGATATGACCTTTGCCTTTAGCGGGATAATAGCTTATGACAAAAACAACCAAGGGAGTGATTTTTTTTACCCTCGGCGCGGTGTAGCAGTAAAGGCTATTGCTGAATTTACAAAGCATCATGATTTGATTCTTAGTTGGGGCATGCAGATCCTCTATTTTTGATGGAGCAGTTGTGCAATGAACTACAATGTTCAGGTGGGGTTAAGTGAACCTTGTTGGGAGGAGTGACTATCTACATAACATAATGTCTTATAAATTCAGGAGGGGGATGAGCTACCTATAGTGGTAGATGAGCTATGGAGGTTGATTGTCAGTGTACTAACTATGAGCGCTTCTAGGGTTTACCCTTATATAGCCAAAGTTATCTTGCTCACCCCATGAGTGCAAGATTTTTTTTGTTTATTTTTGTAACTCTCGATTAGTCTAATAAGATTTTGCTTTTAGAATTTAGTGGTCAGATTATAGTATTAATAAAAAAATCAAATAAAAAAAAGAGTTCACTAAGTAAAGGAGTTGTTAGCCTACACACTCGCTTGTGGGTGACTGAGTGAACTCGGGATTGCTGGAAGTCAATCGAGGCAGGTGGGTGTGTAAGCTAAAATTCCTCTCTCTATATATACACACACAAATATGATACGTTGGGCGTTGACGCTGTGTGCGCCCAACGTATCTTTAGATTTTTTTTAAATTTTTTGTTTGTTTTTATTTTTATCATATATATATACAATTCGATTATCCTGAGTATCAGGGGTGTAGCTAAGATCCAAATTTAACTGGAGTTGTTGACTATAATTGATAAAATAAAATAATTAATTAAAAAATATAAACAAAAAAATGTGAATATTAATTTTCTGAAGCTATAGAACAAAAGTATCTAATATCCAATACATTCAAAAGTATAGAACAAAAAATACTATTGAAGTTACGATCTTGGATTCTTCTTAATTAAACTCATTAATTATTTTATCATTATGAATTTTTGCTTTCGCGAAAAGATAATTAAAACCTTGGAAGAAGTTGTTATTGATCGGTCAAAAGATAGTTGTTGTTGCCATTGAAAGAGAGTTACAAGGTGTTGCTCGGTGGGAGAGGGCAACAACTATTGCTATTGGAGAGGAAGAAGGAGAGAGCAACTAGGGGTGTTGTTGTTGTGTTGCTTGAAAAAAACCAGCAAGATTACATCTATTGGAGAAGAAAGGAATAGGTTGCGATGGGGAAAAGAAAGGGAAGAGGGAGGAAAAAGAGAAAAGAGATAAAGGTCGGTGTGACAACATAGTAGGCGGTGGGAGTTGCTCGTGTGAGAGAGAAAAAAGGGGAAAGAAAAAATAGGGAATATTTTTTTTTTCAAAAAAATACCCTAAATTATTATAATCGATTTAACTCATTAAACTTGGTTTGATTTTAATTTAGCTATGTCAAATCAAAATAATTTCAATTTAAGCCATTAATTAGTTGGAAAAAAATAGGTCAATGGCACTAAAGTGAATAATCCATGAATTATTTGTGAGACTGATAAAAAAATTTGATAGACATTAATTTTTTCTAGGTGGGGTTAGGGCCCACCCTAACCCAAGGACGGTGTAGAATTGATTGCACGTGAGAGGCAGGAGGTGAATCACGTGTATTTTAGAACTTTCTATTTAATTTTGAAAATGAGTATACATTGGAATTAAAACAAATGAAGTAAAAAAACAAAAGTACACAATCGGTTACTTGATTCAGAGCTTCGGCGAGACCTACTTTAAGACAAGGTCCTCGAACCTATCGATATGTAATCTAGTAAAATCCTCTACCGGTAAACTTCCGGTAGAGTATTCAAGTACAAAGAATAATACGAGGAAAATGTAACATCCTACACTTTCCTAAGCAATAAGGCAAATAACTATTAATTAAAATTTACCTACACAATGATGTAGAAGTTGAAGTGCATATGTATTGGTGTCGGTTTGTCGATAGCGGTTGAATGTAGAAGAATAGTCAACAACTCCAGCTAAATATGGATGTAGTTAGAGCAGTCAAATAATGAAAGGATCACGTAGAAGTGTTGACATTTTTCTTGGACATCTAATCTCTTTTTATAGATGAACATGTTCTTATCAGATCTATTGAATTTGGGATACACTTTCTGACTTTAGATTTTATAGATAATTTTGTAGAGAAAACTAATTAAATAATTCAAATCTTATCCATTGCTTTGGTTCAGTCTAGTTTGGTCTAATCTTGTCTAGTCCGATTCGGTACGATTTTTCTGATCAGATTCGGTCCAGTTCGATTCACTCCATCAACTTGAGGCATCTCCAATCACTAGTTCGACACAGCAATCTTCTGGAGGCCATATCTTTTTGACTCTGGACTCAAAATCAGACTCTGTCAGTGGTCACACGTGTAAAATTTGAAGATCTATGTATGTATCTATAACACAGAGTTAGAAAAATATATACACAAATAGCTTATTTATGAGTTAGGTCCTGTCTTAGCAAGACCATGATCTAGTCATGGACTCATCTTAGACTTCCAAAATGGATCTAACTTAGACTAACGCCTACAGTCCTACTAGGACTCGTTCTCACTAGATCACTCTCCTCTAATTGACTACGTCACTTACCATTTGCAGTCTCTTGACTTGCCTCTTGACCCACTAGGTCTTCTTGTCAGAATTGCACATCCGGACTTTAGCCAATCGTCTGGAATTGAACATCCCAACTAGACTTCAGTCAGCTATCAGGTTCTGCAGACCCAGTTAGACTTCTTCCTAGAATCACACATCTGGACTTCAACTTGGTATCAGGTCCTCTAAACCTATCAATTCCTGCACACTTGGTAAGAGGTTAGACAAACATAACATCTGACTTTAAGCTATCTATCATTCATCAAAACATAAGTTCGATCATTGGTGCTTACTACACCAACAAGGTGGCTTCGCCTATGCTGAGCGCTATAGTTTGCGCAGCTGTAGGCATTGGGTATTGTAGCACTGCCATGTCATCTTTTTTTAATTTATTTTTTTTGCCTTCTTCGCCCTCCACCACCCAAATTCTCGTTTCATCTGTTCCCTCTCTTTGATGAAATCTTCGCCTCCACTTTTTGATGTCGTCCTCACTGCCACTCCTCGATGGATACCTCACCCTGACTTCCGAGTTCCCTTTCCCTTCTCGACGAGCCCGTCCTCGCTGAGACTTCGAAGTTCCCTCTCCTTGCCAGTCACCACGAATCTTCACCCATCCTCATCGCAACTCTTTGCCCATCCTCGCTGCTGTTGGTGCAATTTCCAGTAGGTCAAGGTTGACCTAGTTGACCAAGCGTAAACCTTGGTCATGGTTTCGATTTTTGACAATACAAGAAGACATGTAGACATGGACAATGCAGGTGCAGTTGTCCATGTGGAGAGATACTGGTCAGGGTCTGATCAGGTTGGATGAAGAAGAGTCAAGTAGGTCAAGGTTGACCTGATACTTGACTGGGAAGTCCCAACTGGGATGTTAGGCAGTTCAGAAAGTCCTGGTGAGTGAAGCCAGGCAGTTCGGAAAGTCCTGGTGAGTGAAGCCAGGCAGTCGGGAAATCTTGGTGAGTGAAGCCAGGTGAAAATCCTAGTGAGTGAAGCTAGGTGAAAGTGAAAGTCCTGGTGAGTGAAGCCAGGCAGTTGGAGAAAGTCCTGGTGAGTGAAGCTAGACAATTGGGAAAGACCTGGTGAGTGAAGCCAGGCAGGGGAAAGACCTAGTGAGTGAAGCTAGGCAGTTTGGAAGTCCTGGTGAGTGAAGCCAGGCAAGGGGAATCCAGATGGGTCAAGGTTGACCAGACATCTGGTGAAAAGTCCAAGTATGGAGACTTGGCACGGGTAAAGTCCAAGTATGGAGACTTGGCACGGAAAAGTCCAAGCAGGGAGCTTGGCACGTGAAAAGCCCAAGTATGGAGACTTAGCACGGGAAAAGTCCAAGTATGGAAGCTTGGTATGCGAAGTCGGAGAGGGCTCGGTAGCTCGTTCTCTGGACCGGACGAAGTCAGAGAGGGCTCGGTAGCTCGTTCTCAGGACCAAGTAGGGTTTAGGGCTGGGAGCTCTAAACCTGGATCGGTCTGGTGACCGATCCAGTGATACGCTGGGTTATCTGATCGGTCTGGTGATCGATCAGTAACCAAACAGAAGCATTCTGTTGCTTATCTGATCGGTCAGCAGACCGATCAGTGATCGATCAGAAGGAGGGAAAGGGCCTGATCGGTCATGGGACCGATCAGGGAAGGACCTGATCGGTCTTGTGACCGATCAGGACCCTTGTGGACCGATCAGGATGAAGCCTGATCGGTCCACATCCTAGCCGTTGCGTAGCAACGGCTAGTTTCTTCTGTGTCTTCTTCGCAGGTTATAAAAGGAGTTCGAGGGCCTGTACAGAAGGGCTTGCTTCTTTTTCTTCCTGCTGAGTTCTGCTGAGCTCTCGCTGCCGAAGCTTCGGGTGAGCTTCCTGCTGGTTTTCTAGCTGAGCTTGGATCCGAGAAGTTGCTGCTTCATCAGGATTCCAGTCGGCAACGAGAAGGCAAGCAAAGGGTTTTACATTTCGATTGTTCTTGTTTGCTTTCTCTACTATTGTACTCCTTATTGCTGTTGCAAAGAGATTGTGGCGAGGTTTCTCCACCCACAAGGAGTATTTATTAGCCGGTTCTCCGGGGACTTATCCACCGACGGATTGATAGGACTCGTCCACCTTACGGACACGCCGAGGAGTAGGAGTTTATCTCCGAACCTCGTTACATCGACGAGTTTGAGGTTTGTTATTCTCCGTTGTCGTTTCTATTGTTTATTTCCGCTGCGCTAACCTTGATTTGTAGAAAGAAACGAACGATTTGGGG
This sequence comes from Zingiber officinale, assembly GCF_018446385.1. NCBI lineage: Eukaryota > Viridiplantae > Streptophyta > Magnoliopsida > Zingiberales > Zingiberaceae > Zingiber > Zingiber officinale. Next base: position 142,283,166 of record NC_055994.1, read on the forward strand.
CGGCTATTCACACCCCCCCTCTCTAGCCGCGACCATCGATCCTAACAAATGGTATCAGAGCGAGGTCGCTCTTCGTTGGATCAACACCCGGGGGAGCACGAGCTAGAGAATGGATCTATTTGGAGAAGATGTCACGATTCCACCCTTCTACGATCGCGACGACTTCGCGTTTTGGAAGGTAAGAATGAAGTACTTTCTTATGACTAACCTTGAAAATTGGAGTTGTGTTCAATTAGGTTTCAAGCCTCCGATGGACAAGAAAGGAGAAACCCTAGAGAAGAAGGAGTGGACCAAGGAACAAGTCCACCAATCCCTAGTCAACGATGAGGTATTGAAAATTTTTGAATTTTCTTTACCTAATGATATTTTGTGTAGGATAAGTGGATATAACGATGCCAAGGAGTTGTGGAACAACTTGGCAAAGTTTCATGAGGAGAACTCCACTTCAAGTCATGAAGAGGAGTCAAGTGAGCCAAGTAGCTCACTTCATGGAGGAATGGATTTAGAAGTTGAGGGCCACTCAACATCTAAAGAAGAGAAGGAGGAGAGTTCTGCTTCAAGATCGGAGCAAGAAGAAGAAGCTTCTACCTCCGGAAGGAATGAAGGAGAGAGCTCATCCTCAACCCTAGGTAACTCAAGCAATTTAAGTTCAAATAAATTGCATATAATGTGCTTTGAGTGTAGGGAATTTGGGCATTACAAGAGTAAGTGTCCAAAGAGGATTAGGAAGACTCCACCGGCGCCAAAGGTCAAGGAAGCCGGAGTCCCGATACGCAAGGGCAAGGAGCACGTGGTGTGCTTCCAATGCAAGCGGAAGGGACACTATAGGAGCCAATGTCCGAGGGGGAGGCAACCTTACAAGGACAAGAGATCGAGCACATCGATAGGGGGAGCTAAGGCAAACCCTAAAGTAACCTTTAAGGCACATTATTGCAATAATAATAAGACACATGCTAGTAGCCTTATTGCTATTGTTAATAATGGTAAGCATGATAACATTAGAAATCGATACACATGCTTAGGTGCCAAACATGTGAGCCTAGATAAGGATAACACTAGGAAAGCCAACCCTAGGATCAACTCATCTAAGGTTAAGGATAACCTAGGTAGAAATCCCAAAACAACTAGACATATGCCTAGGAATACCTCAAAGACAAATGACAAGTTAAAACTTGAGGCCTTAGAAAAGGAAAATCAAGTCTTAAGGTCAAGACTTGACTCTTTAGAAAAGACCCTTAAAAATTTGGAAAAGTCAAATATAGGGTCTAAGGGGCAAAAACCAAAGCCCAAGGACATGAAAGGTTTGTGTCACAAACCTAAGTCCCAAGTGGTCAAGCCCACTTATCATAATGTTCCATTCGATTATGGAACAAAATCTAGGGCTAGGAAGACCACCACCAAGGTCACAAGGGGAGTCACCCCTAGAGTTGATCTTGATGAGTCCCAAATGACCAAGGCTTCAAAGCCTAGGAGGGTCATTAGGAGGGTTGCTAGGGAAGTCATCCCTAGTGAATATTTAGTGAACCCAATGAGCTCCAATAGGTATTGGGTTCCTAGGAGCGTGATTTCATCACGCTAGATGAGTTAGGGTGTGCCAACCTTATTTGAATAGGTAGTTAACCTAATCATGGCAAAAGGTGGCACTTTAGGAATTTTCAAGGTGTGATCAAGCCTTGAAAATGAAATGAAAAATTATTCCTAAGGTGATTAGAATGTGCCAATCAAATTTGAGGAGTTTTCTAGAGTTAATCTAGTTGGCACATAGTGATCTAAAAATCCTTGGTATATGATTTTAGGTCTATTACACTTAGGAATATAGACCCTATGACAAAATGATCAAAATCATCAAAAATGGCAACTAAGGCTAGAGTTAGGTATTTTCTATACCTTTACATGTTATTTGTCATATATTGCTTGCCATATGTCATGTCATGACATCATATTTATTTTATGATCATTTAAAATGTCATGATAATGCTTAGGTTAGTTTAAATGTCATGTTTTATTTAAGTTTCACACTTTATGCCATGACATCATGACATTGGCACATGTTTTTATTTATGATATCATTATATGCCATGTCATCATCTCTTGCATTTATAATTAATGAAATTGATTTAAGGACTAAAACACAATTTGATATGGAGATCGAATTGGTGTTAGAAAATGCATGAGAACCTAGTTAAGATAACCTAGACCCATATCTCACATCAAAATTGACTTGAATGTGTTTGATACACCTTAGATGTGTGTGAGATATTAGGATTATGAGTTAGGATCAAGGTGCATAGCTCTTGTACCTTAGATGAGCCTAATTCGAAATTGGGGGATCATAGGGAAAGTTTGTGTACAAGTCATGTACATTTAGCCCTAAGATTGTGGTCCTAAATTAAATGGTTTAAAATCATTTCAAAATTGATTTGAAAAACCTTGATGAAGCTTTTCTAGTGATAGTATTCATCATTGAGAAAGTTGACACAAAGTTGAATTAACTTTGAGCTATTTCAAAGTTTTTGAACTTTGTATCAAGATTTGAAAATGGAAGTTATTTTCATAGAAAACTATTTTTCCATGATAGTATATGTTATGAGGAGTGTATCCTCAAAATTTCATAATTTTTGAAATTTTCTGTAATTTTCTAGAGGTTTCTGAATTTCGTGGAGAGAAATCAGAACTTATCAGACCTTTATCAGGTTTGTGGACCGATCAGAAGGGTTTCTGATCGGTCCAGGGGAGCCTGGATCGGTCACTGGACCGATCCAGAGGGAGCCTGATCGGTCTGGTGACCGATCAGGGCGTGCCAATGCTGTTTTTTCGACTGTTTGTCTGAAATTGCAGCTTGGTGTTTTAGGTTTCTAAAGGTTTGGAACTCTCCAAGACATTGTTGGTGCAATGGTCAAGGGGGAGTTGACCTTTAGGGGGAGTTTTACCTATTAGTCAAGGGGAGTTGACTTTTAGGGGAGTTTTTACTCGTTGAAATTTTTGAGGATGAGTGATATGAGATTATCACTAAGTTGATTATTGACATTAGTATCAAGGGGGAAATTAAGGGTTTCAATGAAAGGTATGGGACTTTCATTAGGAAGAAACTCTTGACCTTGATTCACTCTTTTTGATGTGTGTCAAGAAGGGGGAGAATGGAGAATGTCTAGAGAATGTTCAAGGAAGAACATTGGTGTTAGTGGGAGAGTTTGTTGATCACAACGAGTGAAGTTGTGAACAACGATAACTTACTCTTCAGGGGGAGAGTTTGTTGATGTGTGCCAATAGGGGGAGAATGAAGGGTTTAAGTTAGGCCTTCATTATCTAAGAAGGAGGTTGCCCTCTTAGAAGGAGAATGTAAGGTTGTAACTTATGCTTCATTACCTGGTGGCATGAAGAAAGTTGAGGCTATTGGATTAGCCTAACTTAAAGGTATTGTCAAACATCAAAAAGGGGGAGATTGTTGGTGCAATTTCCAGTAGGTCAAGGTTGACCTAGTTGACCAAGCGTAAACCTTGGTCATGGTTTCGATGTTTGACAATACAAGAAGACATGTAGACATGGACAATGTAGGTGCAGTTGTCTATGCGGAGAGATACTGGTCAGGGTTTGATCAGGTTGGATGAAGAAGAGTCAAGTAGGTCAAGGTTGACCAGATACTTGACTGGGAAGTCCCAACTGGGATGTTAGGCAGTTCGGAAAGTCCTGGTGAGTGAAGCCAGGCAGTTCGGAAAGTCCTGGTGAGTGAAGTCAGGCAGTCGGGAAATCCTGGTGAGTGAAGCCAGGTGAAAATCCTAGTGAGTGAAGCTAGATGAAAGTGAAAGTCCTGGTGAGTGAAGCCAGGCAGTTGGAGAAAGTCCTGGTGAGTGAAGCTAGGCAATTGGGAAAGACCTGGTGAGTGAAGCCAGGCAGGGGAAAGACCTAGTGAGTGAAACTAGGCAGTTTGGAAGTCCTGGTGAGTGAAGCCAGGCAAGGGGAATCCAGATGGGTCAAGGTTGACCAGACATCTGGTGAAAAGTCCAAGTATGGAGACTTGGCACGGGTAAAGTCCAAGTATGGAGACTTGGCACGGAAAAGTCCAAGCAGGGAGCTTGGCACGTGAAAAGTCCAAGTATGGAGACTTGGCACGGGAAAAGTCCAAGTATGGAAGCTTGGCATGCGAAGTCGGAGAGGGCTCGGTAGCTCGTTCTCTGGACCGGACGAAGTCAGAGAGGGCTCGGTAGCTCATTCTCAGGACCAAGTAGGGTTTAGGGCTGGGAGCTCTAAACCTGGATCGGTCTAGTGACCGATCCAGTGATACGCTGGGTTATCTGATCGGTCTGGTGATCGATCAGTAACCAAACAGAAGCATTCTGTTGCTTATCTGATCGGTCAGCAGACCGATCAGTGATCGATCAGAAGGAGACGATCAGAAGGAGGGAAAGGGCCTGATCGGTCATGGGACCGATCAGGGAAGGACCTGATCGGTCCATGACCGATCAGGGAAGGGCCTGATCGGTCTTGTGGACCGATCAGGATGAAGCCTGATCGGTCCACATCCTAGCCGTTGTGTAGCAACGGCTAGTTTCTTCTGTGTCTTCTTCGCAGGTTATAAAAGGAGTTCGAGGGCCTGTACAGAGGGGCTTGCTTCTTTTTCTTCCTGCTGAGTTCTGCTGAGCTCTCGCTGCCGAAGCTTCGGGTGAGCTTCCTGCTGGTTTTCTAGCTGAGCTTGGATCCGAGAAGTTGCTGCTTCATCAGGATTCCAGTCGGCAACGAGAAGGCAAGCAAAGGGTTTTACATTTCGATTGTTCTTGTTTGCTTTCTCTACTGTTGTACTCCTTATTGCTGTTGCAAAGAGATTGTGGCGAGGTTTCTCCACCCACAAGGAGTATTTATTAGCCGGTTCTCCGGGGACTCATCCACCGACGGATTGATAGGGCTCGTCCACCTTACGGACACGCCGAGGAGTAGGAGTTTATCTCCGAACCTCGTTACATCGACGAGTTTGAGGTTTGCTATTCTCCGTTGTCGTTTCTATTGTTTATTTCCGCTGCGCTAACCTTGATTTGTAGAAAGAAACGAACGATTTGGGGCGGCTATTCACATCCCCCCCTCTCTAGCCACGACCATCGATCCTAACAGCTGCAGCTCTGAAGTTCCCTCCCCTCGCCAATCACCGTGACTCTTCACTTATCCTCGCCATGACCCTAAAGTTCCCTCTCCTCGCCGTGACTCTTCCTCGCCATGACACTTCCTCGCCGTGACACTTAAGTGGTTCTATGTCTTGGGAACAAACTCAACCGACACCGCCCAACACCAGGACTGGTAACAACTTCTTTTCTTCCCCAATGACTTCTTTTCATTTGTTACCCATAACAATTCATTTTAATTATTCATCATATTAATGAAGCTGTAATATAATGAAATTTAGATGATATGTTTCCTGGCTGTTATCCTGGTCATTATATTCTTATATGTTTTTCTCCCATGCCCTGTATTCTTATCTCCTTCCAGTATGATGTGGTTTCATTTTTTTTTACAGATCAAAGCTATGTTTCATTTAGGTCTTTTCTATACTACTTGGGTTTGGAGCAAGATGAAGGGACTAAAGATCCCAAAGAAATGTGATATAAGTGCTTTATCTTGAAATATGAATGCGCAACACATGACCAAGGTCTTGTTGCCTCAAATGCTCAAACAGAATAAGAGCAAGTGACCGTTCCAACATAATTAATTAAGAAAAGGAAATATAATCATCACAAATATTAGAGAACAGATAAACAAAATAAAAGCTATAAAAAAAACCTAAAAGTAGGGGGAAATTTAATACTGGTACCTGATAATGGCCAATTTGTTGTGAATTGGTATCAAATAATCACTGAACCCCTCTAAGCTAATGAAGCATAGGGAATGCCCCATATCGTCTCTCTCAAGGAATATAAATAATGATTGAATCTTAGGATCAATTTATTAGAATTGGGGTTTTAGATTTTTAGTTCTAAATCTAACAAATGAAATAACAGACAAGTATGAAATTTAATCTAATGAAATGAACAACCTCTTATCTACCCATTAATAGCGACCTCACAATGCATTGTCACTCTAAGTTATTATTTCAACAGAGCTAAACTAAGGAATGAAATAGCAAAGCATTTAATAAAACTAAATATAATGCAATAAAAGAAATCCTATTTATCTATTAATCATGAATCCACAATATATTGTCACTCTATGCAATGAATTACACCATTAACAGTTTCAAACTGATTGGAACTAAACAAGAACAAGACAAGATCAAAACAAACAATCTAGATTCTTGCAACCGGATAACATCAAATAGATTCAGTTTCAGATCTCCATCAGTGGAGCTAACAATCATTCAGATGAATATATAGAAACAAATCAAAGCTTCATCCAATCTCATCTAACTTAGATCTACACAATTAAGTAGCAAAACATACTAAACTAAACTAGAAATTACAGTAACAAAAATGTAGAAATGAAGACAGAAATATGAGGGAGGAATGATAAACCAAAATGAGTTGGGAATCCCGAACACTCTTAGATCAATGAAGAACCGATCAATTTAGATGATCAATTCTTATCTAGTAACAACATCAGTGTCAAACTTAGAAAAATCGGAACTAGAGTAGCAACCGGGAACCAATGGAGATAGAAGCAAACACTCCTATTCAATTGGTTGTAGTCGAAGCTTCGACAGAAGAAGATTGCCCGCAGAAAGACGAAGGAACTAGGTCAAATCCACTAGTTTCTCCTCTTCTCCGCTTCTTCTTCTTTGCACAAAGTCGCGGCAGAATTGGCGTTCAGATGGTTGAGGTGGTGTCGCCGGCTGGTGGCAGGTGGATGATGACCCGAGGAAGGGACACCCTTGACCTCTCTTGATCGCAGGCGGTGGATCGGAAGGAAGAGGATCGCCAGAGAGGATTGCACCCCTGTTTCTTGATGCAAGAATTGTAGCAATTGACGAACGAAGAGGAACACTGTAGCTTCTCATTTAAATTGGACATGAGATTTGAATCAATGGCCGAGATTTCTCTGGATTGATTCAACGGTGGAAGTTGCTCCAAATCTGATCCAAAGGTGCTGATCTTCATCAAGGGTCATGATCTACTTCTTCATTATATTAGATGGGCCAGATCTTTAACGGATGGATTAGATCTTCTTTGATCTTGGATTGATGGTCCAAATTGCTTCAGAGCTTGATCTCTTCAATTAGCCCTAGATTTGAACCCAAATTTGGTCTAATTTGATCAAGTCCTTGGCCTATTTGATCACCTACAAAGACCACATTCAAATGTTATTCATAATTCCACAAATAAGAGATAATTTACATTAAAATCCAAAATGAATCCAAACTCTTAATATGTGATATAAATGTGGATGTAAGCACACAATCAACTCAAAAATATGAGAATAGGATCCAAAATAATACAATAAAATGATAGTTATCAGTACCTAAAGAACACCACACCAATAAAGTTCTTTGTTAGTTACGTTCTTAAAAAAAAATATGCAACTATGCATGCTTCAAATATGAACAGAAAGAGAAATTGTATAAAAAATAGCTCTATACAGAAGGAACGGATGATGACAAATATTCAAAGCCATTGAGAGATGTCAATCTTAATGACGACATTATATAATCTATTAGACTACAACAAAACATTCACTACACAAATATATCTTAATTTTTATGCAATTCAAAGTAGCTTTAAACATCCTACTATTTTTTGTACCATCGATACCCTAATTGTACTAGGCCAACTCTGTTAATCTGTATCCAACAAAGTTAAATGAATAGGAAAAAAAATTAATTAAGCAGAATGTTGGGGTTCAATCAAAGTCATATATTGGAAAGATTTGGTAAAGATCATGTGTTTAAAAGGATGTAAGATATCTCCATTGTCATGAGCCCTTTTGGGGAGAGCCTAAGAGCAAAATCATGAGAGTCTAGGCCCAAAGTGGACAATATCATACCATTGTGGAGATATATGAACATTCTTTGGGCACAACAAATTGATATCAGAGCCATGGTCCAGATCAAATGCAATGTCGGGTGGCCTTAAACGAAGTTGAGGGTGGGCTCGGAGTAGGTCAGGGTGACCAGATGCTTGCGAGGAGGCACGGAGTAAGTCAGGGTGACTGAATGCTCACGAGGAGACTCGAAGCAGGTCAGGGTGACCGAATATTCGCGGGGAGCCCGGAGTAGGTCAAACTGACCAGATGCTTGCGGGGAGTCCTGGAGTAGGTTAGGATGATCTGATACTTGCAGGGAGGCAAGTAAGTCAGGGTGACCGAATGCTCGTAGGGAGGTCCAAAGCAGGTCAGGATGATCAGATGCTCACAGATAGGCCTGAAGCAGGTCAAGATTGATCGGATCCAGCTGCATGCGGGGAGGCTAGAAACATGTCAGGATGATTGAATGCTGACGGGGGGCTTAGACGATGAGAGTAATGGTGGTCCTTCATTTGAGGGGAGGATTTTTGGGGTTCAACCAAAGTCCCATATTGGAAAGATTTGGTAAAGATCATGGATTTTAAAAGGATGCATGATATATCCATTGGCATGAGACTTTTGGGGAGAGCCCAAGAGCGAAGCCATGAGGGCCTAGGCCCAAAGTGGACAATATCATGTCATTGTGGAGATATACGAACATCCTTTTGGCACAACAAATGGTATCATAGCCATGGTCCAGACACGATGCAATGTGGGGTGGCCTTGAACAAAGTTAAGGGTGGACTCAGAGTAGGTCAGGGTGACCGGATGCTTGCGAGGAGACCCGGAGTAGGTCAAGATAACTGAATGCTCGCGGGGAGGCTTGAAGTAGGTCAGGGTGACCGGATATTCACGAGGAGGCCTGGAGCAGGTCAAGGTGATTCGATATTTGCGGGGAGGCCTAGAGCAGGTTAGGGTAACTGGATACTTGCGGGGAGGCGAGTAGGTCAGGGTGACCAGATGCTCGTAGGGAGGCCCGAAGCAGGTCAAGGTGACTGAATGCTCGCGGATAGACCCGGAGTAGGTCAAGGTGACCAGGTACAGATGATTACGGGGAGGCCCAGAGCAAGTCAGGATGACCAGATGCTCACAGGGAGACCCAGATTATGAAAGTAATTGTGGTCCTTCGTTTGAGGGGAGGATTGTTGGGGTTCAATCAAAGTCCCACGCTGGAAAGAATTGATAAAAATCATGGGTTTAAAAGGATGTAGGATATATCCATTGGCATGAGACATTTTGGGGAGAGCCCAAGAGCCCTAGGCCCAAAGTGGATAATATCATGCCATTATGGAGATATGTGGACATCCTTTTGCACAACATAGAAGACAAGCTGTAAAATACCTAAAAAGGACGAATAACTATAAGGGAATTTTTGGAAATATTTAAAAATTTTCTGAAAATTTTTCGAAACTTGTATGACGAGTTTAAGGGGGGGGGGATGAATTTATAGGCTAAGTGGAAGCCTGTTTGGATATCCCAATTAAAGTGGGAGTTGATAAATTTAATTAACATATGGTATATATCAAAAACCTAAGTTAATTTCTTTTTATTTCCTTCTTCTCTTTATTCTTCCTCTCGATCCCTTTCCGCCACCTCCTCCCTCTCACGACGTCCAGCCACCGCCGCCAACTTGATCGTCTTCCTCAACCTGACAACGCAGCCTCGCGATGCCTCATCTCCCACGCATACAAAATCGTTGGCCAAGGAAAGCTAGAGCCCTCTCCTCTCCCGATTTCACCGAGTAGCGCCCGCCTCATCACCCAATCGCGCCAACGCTGTCCATCCCGACGTCAGCCAAGCATCCCACCCCCTCTACCTCTCAATTGAAGGATCACCAGTTGTTCTCCTCTCTAAATCGCAACTCCGTACAAGTCATGTTCGGCCAAGAGAGGGAGATCCGAGCCCTAGCTTAGCTGGAGTAAGTTGTAATTGACGCCTAAATGGCTCCCTCTTCCTCTAGTGACCAATACTGAGCGACCACCTTTGATCCCTTCATCACCAAGCTCTACAGTCGCTTGACCTTGGCTTGGTTGGAGAGAAATATGGCAACATTAAGAAATGGTAAGTGTGATGAATTTGGCTTTTTGGTTTGTAGAGATCTAGGTTCTGGTGTTGGTAGGGGATGTTATGCTAACTGGGGGATGGTTGTCTCTAGTTGTAGGTTCATTATAGCTTTGCCCACAAATTTTCGACAGTGAGTACTTTTGGGCTAGCAATTTCCAGCAGCTGATCTTCCTAGTAGCGCGTCAACAGAAGAAGACTTGTAGTATGGTAAGTTGTTGGGAATTTGATTCTCGTTTTAGCTTAATATAAGTTGATGCTGGTAAGATTAGGGATAATTGATCCAAGTGATTGTTCGAAACGATTAAGGTTAAATGTTAAAATTAATCTAGGCTTCGAGTTATATCCGATTTATTTAGTTACTCGAGATTAATGAATTAGGGTTTCTCGGTTTAATAGAAATTTTGATTTATCTATTGGATACATAGTAGAGTGGATTAATTATATATATGTTGTTACATAACTTTAATTTGAGACGAGCGTCTCGACATGGGATCTATTTGATACGACCCTCTTTTTGAGGCGGGTACCTTTGACTTATCTCTTTGATATTATCATTCTGATATGCGTAATAGGTTATAGTTAGCAGTAATGGTTATGTTTATATTTACTTGGAATGTCACTACTTGATATTCATAGTATGCCCATATTGTTATCTGTTATTCATTTATGTTTATGCCTCTTGATTCTTGCCATGTGTATTTATGGTCATAGAAGTAGTGACATACGATGCATTATCGGATATAGGCCTAGCTACTAGATATACTTGGTATGTGTACCTAGATTTATTATCAAACATGTGTACCTAGTTTTATTATCTGACATGTATACCTAGATCCTTATTATGGACTCGATTTTCTTTTTGGTACATATTATATGGATGTTGATATTTTTAGGAGTTACATGTTCTAGTGTCATGCACCATTTTGCATGATTACATGTTGAGCGATTGTCGGCTCCTTTATAGTTGAGCACATCGCCAGTTACATGATCTGCACACACAACCACTCATGGGTTAGTGGTACATCAGGCAGGGTGTGTACAGTTTACTCTGTCAGGGCTCCGCTGGTCCGCTCATGGATAGTGTGACTACAGCGTGGTAGCAGGCAGGGATCCCTCCTCTTGACTATGACATAGGGAGATGAGAGCTTAGGCTCCCCCACTATGTTTGGGGTAGGAGGATAGGTGTACTCTGACAACATCTTGTCCACTCGGTCGCTCAAGAGTAGTGATGGCAGAGTCCCTACCCACTCGACCTCACCATCGCGTGTGAGGTGGTTGACTGGCGTCAGGGGTAACCGTATCATTTGCATCATATGCATGGATTACATTTATTGTTTATAATTGCTGCATTTTAGTGGTTGCATATGATTGACATGCATACAGGAGACATGAGATATTTGGTCTGACGACTCTTGTATCCGGATAGGAGGTCCTAGTGAGTACAACTTATTTTGTTGTTCAGTTTTGCATTCCTGTTATTATACAGAAGACTGTACTGCATGATTATTGCTGATAGCTATATCTTACTATGCATGTCTGCTCGATACTCGCTGAGTTCTTGAACTCACTCTGTTGATTACTTTCTATTTCAGGTTGAAGCCGTCATGAGGTTCCAGTCGATAACCCCCACTTTGTGTCGATATGGTTCTCTGTTTTCGGACTTTGGTTCCTTGTTATGTGAACTAGACTCGTGATGTGTAGTTCTTGCATGCTTGTATTCTATATCGAGTTTTTGGTACACTGCCCATGTTTTTTCCGTTGTGATGGTTTTTCCGTTGTGGGTGGTGTTTTCCTCGTTGTAGTGGAGTAGGTTTTATATTAAATTGCGTTGTTGAAATTTGTTGTATAGTCAGTTTGGAGCTGTATCATTATAACTACGTGGAATGTTTATTTAAATTATTGCTTATGTACCGACCGTGTTGGCCGAGGATTGAGAGGCCCTAAGGGCTATGTACTTAGGTTTCAAATTGTCATCGGTACAGGGGAGATGCTGTCGGATTTTCGTCTGGCAGAGACTCCTCTGGGGGCGTGACACAGGCTATGGCCACAATAAACATGACAAAGTTTACAGTCATTAGGGAAGAAAAGAAGTCGTTACCTATCATGGTGTTGGGGCGGTGTCTACTGAGTTTGTTCTTGAGACATAGAACCACTTAAGCATTGTGGCAAGGGAGAGTTGCAGCAAGGAGAGGGAACTTCAGAGTCTCGGTGAGGATGGGCTCGTTGAGACGGGAAAGAGAACTCGGAAGTTGGGGTGAGGTATCCAAGGAGTGGCGGTGAGGATAATGTCAAAAAGTGGAGGCGAGGATTTCGTCGAAGAGAGAGAACAGATGAAGAGAAAATTTGGGTGGGGAAGGGCAAAGAAGGTAACAATTTTTTTTTTAAAAAAATGACGTGGCAGTGCTACAGTATTGGCGCCTACAATTGTAAGGGAGAGATCTGAATAGTTTTAATTTTTGAGTATTGTCCCTACTTTTATTTTTTTAGTGGGAGCAAGCCTATAATATTTTTATAATCTTATACACCACAGGGGTACTTATAAAAAATTGAGGTGGGTCAACTACCCCACCAAAGTTATACGTGGCTCTACCCTTTGTTGCGTGTGTAATATAATATATGAACACATGTGGATAACAGACTTTCTTTCATAAAAAAATTAATTTAATTATTATATTAGATATTAAACTAACAAGAACAAATATTACACTTAATTTTAACAAAAAGGTCGTCCATAAATTGGGTAAGGGTGCACCAGACCCATGTAATAGTGTAATGCTAAGGTGATGCTCGAGAATCCTAGTAGCAAGTTACTGTAACATACTTCCCTTTATAAAAAACTAATTTAATATCATACTTGATCTTAGCCAAAAAGCGAATAAAAGTATACTTTCTAATATTGTTGACCCAAAGTATTTATTGAAACTTCTTTACTCGCAGTGTTGTCAATTCTAAGATGTGAGATTAAAGAGAATTATAGATTTCTAATTGATTAATGATGTTTTTTAATAATACGCCGCAGCTGTAAACTCTAGATTTTTGATCGATTAATGAAAAAAATTCCTAATAATATGCCGTATGTGAGTTTTAAACTTTAGATCATTGATTGAGTAATGAGAAGATTTTCTAATAATACGTCACATCTTAGTCTTGAAATCTAGATCTCTGATTGATGTGGTTGTGGAAATTACTGATAAATCGTGAAATTATTTTCATGTGAAAAAAAAGAACATTAATATATTTTCATATAGTGCAATGATATGCTACGGACTGTTTATTATGGAATGGTTCATAACAAATTTTTCAAGGCGTCTTGATTCGTTTGTTTTTTAATTTTTTGGTCGGGGCGCTTAGATTTGATCTAGGCGCCCTGACTCTATTTTTTTTTTGTAATTTTTAAAAATTAAAAATTTCTTAAAATATCCTATATATTATACCCTGTGACCATCTAAAATTATTTATCTTGAATATTATAATCCAAGAGGGAAATTTGAACCCTAAAAGAAATCATATTAATTTAAATCGATTATAGTCCAACCCATAAATTCTAAAATTTTAAACTCTAAATATATATAATATGATCCGTAAGTATTTAAATTTTTTAATCTTGAACATTATAATCTAAAAGGAAAGTTTAAATCCTAAAAGAAAAATCTTATTGATTAAAATCAATTATAACCTGATTCTTGAATCTTAAAATTTTAAATTCTAAATATATGTAATATATATATATATATATATATATATATATATAAAAGATTAGAGAAGTATTCAGAATTCATTCTAGAGCCTGGACTAGTTCACACACTCATAAGTCTGATGCCCCGATTCATTTTGGATGTCCGGATGGCCAGAAAGGTACACGGAACGGGTGTGAAGGTGTATATATACACTGCTTGGCGGGAATGTGCCTCGTTGGTGAATCATTTTAACTCCACTGTTCTCCTGCCTCTTGTCTCTCGCCCCCGCTAGGGTTTTCCCGTCTCCTTCGCTACTTCCCTCTCTTTGATCTTCCCTCGGAACTTTGATGCCGAACTACAAGATCAGGGGAATCGATGTCGATTTCCCCTACGAAGCGTACGATTGCCAGATCGCTTACATGGAGAAGATCATCCAGTCGTTACAGCAGGTGAGCGGTCCCTCTCATTCTCTATCGTGTATCTACTTCACCGTTTAATAATATTTATTTTGGACCTTTAACAACCGTCTAATTGTGTGCGTGTGATTGATTTCTACTTTTCAACTGCGTCAATCGAACTTTCCGGGTAACTTCATTGGTTTCAGGGATGCAATGCTTTGTTAGAAAGCCCTACTGGAACTGGAAAAACATTATGCCTTCTCTGTGCCACATTGGCCTGGAGGAAAACTTTTGGAGATTTTTCAAGAAATTCAAATGAAGAAGGGAGAAGATTCTCATCGAGTCAGATGTCTGGAAGTCAACCGTCAGAGAATAGGCAATGCGAACCTGTTATTATATATGCATCAAGAACGCACAGCCAGCTAAAGCAAGTAATTCGGGAACTAAAAACAAGCAATTACAGGTAAACGTTGCTCTGTTTTTTACACTAAACTTTTGAAAGATTGTACTTTCCATTGAGACAAAGATAAGGTGAAAGGCCCTATTCATGGTAATTTGATGAAAGTCTTCTTTTGTGCATGGCATTCTCATGCATGAATCTTAAAGCATTTTGATTAAAAAAATTTAATCTAATATGCAATTATAAACTTAATGAAGGCACTCAATTGAACTAAATGAACACATGTTAAACAAAATGTAGGTACTTGCTTGAACTAAATAAAAACACTTGCAATATAATGTGAAAATTGTAAATTAGATAAACCCACTTGAACTAAATGAAAATATTTAATTGAAATAAATAAAAGCCAAAAACATTTACTCATAGTGTACCACGTGCTTAAACTAAATGATGTCACTTGGTTGAATTAAATGAAATGATAGTAGCTCCTAGAATAAAAATGTTGACGTTTGTAAACTTTAAGATCCATAGCGATTGTCTTCATGGATTGAAATTCTGAACCATGCTGAGTGATATAATTGTAATTTTTTGTTCCACCTTGAGTTTTAAAAATAGAGCAGGACATGGCATTACACTTTGAAATTAATATGCCACAAGTGCTAAAATAGTGCTACTCATTCTAAGTATGGTCAGATGGTACGAAACAATGTCTTAGCTCGCATTGACAAAGATCGAAGATATTCATTGCGATTTAACCCTTGAAGCTTGGAATCTTGTTGTCCAATATAGGGAGGGGAAGAGGAGACAGGAAGATGCTATAAAGGAAACCGAATTGTTGAGGAGAATGCATACTTGAAGTTGACAAGGAATCAAAGGAGTGTAGCCAAGATGGAGGGAGTCAGGCAAAACTATAGTAGAATCTGGTGAATTGTCAGAGAAGAAACCACGTAAGCTCGCCTGAGGGGATTTTATGAGGTAATTGGCTTTTCTAGCATAGGCTTGGCCATTGCAATTTGTAAAGGTGGCGGCGGATGATAGAGTCGTGCAGTGGAGTTGTGACTCATTAACCGGGAGAGGTGATTTGCCCATTTCTTTATTTTATTTATAATACTTTGTGTCTGTATATGTAGTTAACGTGTAAATCTATAGAGTAGTATGATGCAGTGTTAATTACCAATTAATTTATTGTACATTATTTATTAATTGTTATAATATTGTATAATCAATTACTGTACTAATTAATCACTGTATTTAATTATATATACTTCTGGATTAATTATATCTTTATGTTAATTTATGTAAGATGTATAAATTTATAATTATGTAATTATATAAGTTAACTATAAAATTTATGTAAATTATATATGTATGTGTTATATAAACTGTATCTTTACATAATTACTTCTTATTTATAATTTACATAAATTATATCATATATAAATTATATTTTGTATAGTTATAACTAAATTTAAATAGATTTAATTAAGTATTAATTAATTTATGCAAAAATTAATTTAAATTTACTATGTTTTAAACTTGATAAAATTTGATTACAAATATTTTATGAAATCAGATTTATTTGATTATAAATTAAATTAAATTATATATTAAATCATTATAAATTATACATTCTACTAAATTTGATTTAGTTAAAATAATTAATTGATCCAGTTGAGATAAGGTATCATTCATTAATCAATCATCCTTGTAACTCATTTAGGTTAATATAATTAGTCTTATTGATTAATTTATTGAAATTATCCAATAAATTGCATGATCAATTATTGTACAATAAACTGTCAATTATTATCTAAAAGTCAGTTATTGTTTAAACAATCTATTATTGGCTAAACAATCAATTATTATTTAAAAGTCAATTATTGTTTAAACAATCAATTATTGCTTAAACAATCAATTATTTCTTAAACAATCAACTCTATTTATTTGCACAAATATATAGCATACAATTACAAGTCTTGACAATATTCTGACATGGTACAATACAACAACAATAACAACCAAACCTTTTCCCACTAGGTGGGGTCGACTGTATAAATCCTTTTACGCCATTGAGCTCTATCTCCTATTACATCATCATCTATATTTAAATAAATTTTATCTTGTTTTATTGTTGCTAACCAAGTCCTTTTTGGTCTTCCTCTTCTTCGTTTGATATGTATGTTTGTCATAGTTTCACATCGTCTAACTGGAGCATTTATTGGTCGTCTAAGTACATGTCTGTACCATCTTAAACGTGTTTCTCGGAGTTTTTCCTCAATAGATGCAGCTCCAACTTTCTCTCTAATGTTCTCATTTCTTATTTTGTCCATCCTCGTATGTCCACACATCCACCTTAATATGCTCATCTCTGCAACTCTCATCTTCTGCTAATGTGCTCGAGTCATAGCCCAACATTCAGCTCCATATAACATAGCAGGTCTAATTGCGGTTTTATAGAACTTACTTTTAATTTTAAGAGGTACTTTATGGTCACATAAAACACTCGACGCTCCCTTCCATTTCACCCATCTTGCTTGTATTCTATGTAAGACATCTCTCTCAATCCCTCCATCATTTTACAAAAATGATCCTAAATATTTAAATCTCTTGGTTTTGGGCAACTCGTCCTCTCCTATCTTAACAATTGTTTCATTACTTCTAATATTGCTAAACTTAAATTCCATATATTCTGTCTTTAATCTACTAAGCTTAAAACCTTTCCCTTCTAGTGTTTCCCTCCTAGATTCTAGTTTCGCATTTACTTTTTCATGTGTTTCATCTATCAAAATAATATCATCTGCAAACAACATGCACCACAGTACTATGTCTTGAATGTGCGCAGTGAGTTCGTCCATAATTAGTGTAAAAAGATAGGGACTTAGAGCTGATATTTGATGTAAGCCTATCTTTATTGGAAATGCTTCAGTTACTCCGTCTGAAGTTTTTACTCTGGTCGTTGCATCCTTATACATATCCTTAATTAGTTCAATATATGTTACGCTAACACCTCTCTTTTCTAAAATTCTCCATATAATTTCTCTTGAGACTCTATCATAAGCTTTTTCTAAGTCAATGAATACCATGTGTAGATCTTGTTTTTGCTCCCGATATTTTTCAATAAATTGTCTAAGAAGATGTATAACTTCTAATGTCGACCTTCCAAGCATGAACCCAAATTGATTTTTTGTTACTGTGGTCTCCTTCCTTAATCTTTTTTCTATTGTTAGTATGACTCATTAGTTTAATACCCCTATAGTTTGCACAATTTTGTACGTTTCCCTTGTTCTTATATAAGAGAACTAGAGTACTTATTCTCCATTGATTAGACATTTTTTTCGTTTTCAATATCATGTTAAATAACTTTGTAAGTCATTCAATACTTTGTTTCCCTAAGCGCTTCCATACCTCTATCGGAATATCATCTGGTCCAACGACTTTTCCATTGTGTATCTCATTTAAAGTTTATTTTACTTCTGAAGTTTGAATTCTAAGATAAAAATTAAAATTTCTATGCTCATTTGACTTATTTAAATTACCTAAGTTAAGTTTGTCACCTAAACCTTCATTAAAAAGTTGACGAAAATATCTCTTCCATCGCTCTTTTATTTCTCCATCGTTTACTAATACCCTATTACATTCCTCTTTAATACATTTTATTTGGCTAAGATCTCTTGTTTTTCTTTCTTTCACTTTAGCTATTCTATAAATGTCTCTTTCCCCTTCTTTTGTATCCAATTTTTGATATAACCGTTCAAAGTTTCATTTTTTGCTTCACTCACTACTTTCTTAGCTTTTTTCTTGGCTATTGTATATTTTTTTAAGTTTTCCTCGTTCTTACAAATATATAATTCCTTATAAGTTATTTGTTTTTCCTTCACTTTCTCTTGTACTTTCTCATTCCACCACCAAGATTCTTTACTTAATGGTGCGTATCCCTTTGACTCACCGAGTACACTCTTAGCTACTATTTTCAACTTTGATACCATCTTATCCCATGTTGTATTAGAGTCATCGTATATTTCACCTAATGCTTGTACTTCCACTCTTTGCTTTCTCCAGGGATGACTTTGCAATCTTTACCAATCTTTCTATCCTTCTTTTTAACCATAAGAAAGTCAATTTGCGATTTACTATTCCCACTTTTGAATGGTACAATATGATAGTAAAATTATACCGTTTCAATCAAAGATTGAAACTTTGGCACGATTCATGTTTGTGTGTCTTGATCGAAAAGGGGCCTTCTTCAAAGATGGCACCATCATGCTAGTTTTGCACTTTCCTTTTTTGCTAAAAACCACGCGGCTGATTATTTTCCAATAATATGCCTCTATCCAAGTTGATAGCTAACTAGCTAGAAGCAAAAAGTAGGGATGAATTTGAAAACATTAAACCACCTTGGTTTCACTCAACTTAGATTGGACTTAAAAAAATCTGGATGATATAGAATATATATAAAAGAAATCTTCATCTTTTATACTAACTAAATGCTTATTAATCCTTAAACATAATTATTAACTTTTGATTGGATCACCACTTATTTTAGAATCTTAAACCTTTAGGAAATGAGATATCTGTGTAATTAGCACCCTCTCATGCGTGGATGGGCAAACATAGACAAACTGGACCTAGCCCAAGATGGAATCATGAATAATTTAACACTAATCTCTCACCATTATGCCCTACAAAAATTTTTCTCTGTTGATGGCTGAAAAATGCATAACACTGTGGATAAGTTTATTGATAATATCTTATTTATTGTTTTTGACAATTGTCTCCTTCAAATTGAGGATACTTGAACATACAAAATTGCAGGCCAAGAATGACAACATTAGGATCTCGTGAACAGTTGTGCATCCATGATGAAGTGCGTTTACTCCGTGGTAGGGCACAAAATAATGCTTGTCGTTATCTATGCAAAAAACGGATGTGCACTCACCAAATTGGGGTTCCTGGTAAGTCTTTTGTTATTGTGAAATCATTGTTATAATCATTTCTCATTTCATGCTTAGATAATTATTCTATTCAGAATAGGTATAACTTCACAAGTGCATTTCCTAGCTGAGGCAAGGGGAGGGCCAAGATGCTCAACTTTGTATCCCTTTCTTTAATATAATAGATATTTCTTGTTTGTTTTACAAAGGTCACATATGGTGCTTTAACTGTGGCATGAACGATTTTACTCTAATTGATAAATGTTATAAGCATTGTACTACAGGATATTTCTATTTGTTTTTTAATGCTTTACTTGATAACTACAATGCAATTGGATTTCTGGATTTATAGGACTTGCATTTAAATAAGAGAATTGCCACTATTGTGGTTCTCAAGCCTAAGTAGAAATGTGGAAGGTTCTGTTTCCTAGCACATGGAAGGCCATTTGTAAAATGCTTTTTCTTATCCATGTCTTTGTTACTTGTAAAGCCAATGGGATAACTTTATTAAATCTGATGACTATGCGATCTTGACCATTTTTGTTATCCAGTAGTTTAGTAGGAAGGCATTTAGAGTTTCCTACTATCTACCAAAGCAATGATACAAAGAGAGGAACCTTTGGATTCGTCTTGAAGGGATTGACAATTGAACTGTGGTAGCATAAAGGGTGATTTTCAAAAAGTGAAGTTGTTGACAATCTTCAAAGGAGATTTTTGAAAAGTGAAGTTGTTGACGATCTTCACAGGAATCAATATTATTTTTGACACAATCTTAGATCGAAAACATTGCTGGATTATGAAATGTGAGGATGGATGACAATTTACTATAGATTATAGTAAAATAGATAGATTATGGTCTGAATAGCTACTCTCAAATGAGCTAATATCAGGTGAGAGATTGAGTGAAGGCCGATATTACTATAAAAGGGGAGGATGTAAAAGTGAGACGAATCAAACACAACTACTTGAAAATGGATACTGAAAAAAGACAGACATACTAATCTGTCTTGTCTTTGCAAAGTTACAGTCAATGGAGAAAATTGTCCCCAAAGAATGATATTAGGGTTCTAATCATCTAGAACAAATGTTGGAAATGATAGACTATAAGTGTTCTCATTTTAGATCATGCTCACACATGAGTGAAGACAAGAAATAGTGGATGATTGATGTTTGAATCCTAACAAAAAAGAAAGATGAATCTCAAAGAATACTCTTTGTTTGTTTTTTCTTTTTTCTATTCATTGCTACTATCTATATCTTTTAAGATCTCTCTCTTTTTTTTTCCCCATTTTAAGTTCACATCCTTTTTTAATTGTTATTACTAGAGTTTTTTTGTTTTTGTTTTCAACAACAATATTTTCTCTCATTTGTTTGTTTTTTTCCTTTTAAAATTAGCCTTTCTTGTTGAGTTCGATTTATTCTCTTGCTCTCTTTTCTACTTTTACCTAGTTGCTTTACTTATTTATTTTTGAGTTTTTTAATGGGCTGAGCTTCACTTGGGTCTATATTATTGGCAAGAGTGACAACTGATTGGGGGATGATTGATGATCACCTTGTGGTATTGGCAGCGTCATGTTGTGGGTCATTGGTATGAGATGAAGAATGACCATTCTTTATCAAGGTTCTTGATTTCTTTTGCAAGCTTTCTGCATGCACTCCAAAATTCCAATCTTGATCTAGATGTCAGTGTTTCTCAAGTGTGAGTTTTTGGGTATAATATTTTAGATGTGGAATCCAATAGAAGTCCATAGGTGTTAGTGAGGATGAAGGTGGTAATGTTGTCTTACTTGGGTAACAAAGCAGTCACAATTGGTTAAGGCGGTGAGGATTTGCAAGGCGACCAGTAGGAAGAGGACAAAGAGTAGTGGTGTAAGGATGGAGTTTTTAATAGATTGAAGCTGGTTTGTTTGCTGAACTCATTATTGTTCACCTTATTAATAATTTTTTTTAAAATAAATAATTTTCAAAATTTAAAACTAAATCTAAAATTATAAAATTATTTGAAGGTCTTAAATTTTTTTAAGAATGTATTTGTAAATTTTTAATTTTATAAAATTTATTTGAAATATTTAAGAATTATTTTTTAATTTTTTAATTTTATTTTAACTTCACATTCAATTTTCAACATATATTAAAAATTTTAAATTATTTTATTAATTTTTAAAATTATTATTAATAGTATCTCAATTTATTTAAAGGGTTGTCAAGAATTGGCATGATATAATATTTATCAACATGATTGACACAACGACATTAACATTGTCTTTGTTGAGTAGTTCTAGTATTGACTTTCGGTACTTCATGTATTGTTAATTGCAAATAAATGTCCCATGTAACTGATTGGTATTCCTGCTTACCTTCTTATAGAGTACATGAAGAAAAGTCATGAACTTGGAGAAGAGCCCTTTGACATAGAAGACTTGCTTGAGCTTGGGAGAAGCAAAGGGCTGTAAGTTTTCAAGTCTCTCTTATTTAACTTTTATATTCATGTGAATTTCACCAACCCCAAATTGTGGATCCTGATGATGATTTTGATAATGATTCCTGAGAATAACAGTTAATTGTTCTCAGAGAAAATTTGCTACTTTACCAATAATATGCAGTGAATTGTTTAGTACAGAATTATGAAATTGCAGCGTTCCTTGTAGATGCCCCTATTACATTTCGAGAGAGCTTCACAAGGTTGTTGATATCATATTTGCCCCTTACAACTATCTTATTGATCCTGGGAATCGACGGTCTTTATCAGGTATCCAATGGAGCAATGCGGTGCTTATATTTGATGAGGGACATAACCTGGTAATGAAAGGAGAGTCTATTTAATACTCTATTAGTGAGTTTTTTTTTTTGTTTTGTTTTTGGAACTACATTGTTACCTGAAAATAGATGAAAATGTTGACATACTATATTCAGAAAGTTGCAGCATATGTTCTTAAGATTGTATTTCTGATGTATGAGTTTTATAATAAAGTATGGAGCTACCATGACTTGACATCCAGGAGAGCATATGTGCTGATGCTGCTTCATTTGACTTACCTTCTGGTCTCTTGACTGCATGCATTTCTGAAGCAAAACAATGTGTAGACTTGTGCATACAAAGGAAAATAATTGAAAAGTCAGATGAGAAACAGTTCAACCCTGAAAATTATGCTATACTCAGAGGTATCTCCAGTACCTAAGTTTCTAAGACTGATATAACCTATTATTCCTATCTTTATATGATATAGAATTTTATTTGGATCTTGATATCGCTACTGATATAGCCTTATGTTGATGGGCATGGCAGGATAAGATCTGTTATGTTTAATAACATGTATTTGGAACATGTTTTATTTGATATTCTTGTTGTTATTATTGTTGCTGTTGTTGATATCTGTTGTTATGACTTTCTAGTACTTACTCTGATGTCTGAATGATTTGTTTCTTAGTTTCTCACAGTTCATTCTTTGGCTATTTTTTTTTACGGCAATACTTCACACAAAGCTTAAATGTGTGCTTGGTGTTTTTGGGGCATCAACCTTCTTGAATATATGATAAGGAATCACTAAATAACTAGATGCTTTAGATTTAGAAATTTGCTTTGCATGAGCTAAGCCATTCCATCTTTCCATCTGCAGAATCCACAAAGAGAAATTTGATATTGTTTGCGATGGGCCTTACTCATATTTATTTATTTTTCTGCAACATGATACTCTTCCGATCCTTATCATGTTGAATATTATTCATCTATAATTCACCATTTTATCTGTAATTGGAGCTATTCATTACTGTGGAACCTGTAATCCTTTTTAGCAGTTCTTGTTATTTAGTCAACTACATTATTTAACTATTATGTTATTAAATAATTTATTTTTGGAATATGAATATCTCTATATTATCAATACGAACTTATAATAACTCAGATTTTTGTTAAAAATTAATGTTAATATTTAAATCTATTTAATAATTAGTATGTATATATATAGTTTTGTTACCCTGCTCACCCATCTATAGGCAACTCATGGTCACCTAGTGTTGATTTTTTTTAAAAAATTTTTACTTCCTTTAGCTTAAATACTAAACACTAAATCCTAAACCCTATTTTTGTTTTTTTTTTAAAATTAACACTAGGTGCCATGGGTTGCCCATAGATTGGTGAGCTGGGTAACATTTATATCTCTCTCTCTCTCTCTCTCTCTCTCTATATATATATATATATATATATATTGTTGGGTTTTTCGGGCCGCAAAAACCGCTTTTTGCGTTGCGGAAACCCCGAAACCCCCGGCCACCGGATCCGTGCGAAGAATAAAATTTCGTAAAACTTCGAGTATGAGTTTACTAACCAAGATCTACACTAGATCTACAAAGGAGAAGAGTTTACCCTTGATGCGAAGCCCTTCGCAATCCCGCTCGTCCAAGGTTCGTCGCCGGATCTCGAGAGTATCAAAGTAGATACTCCTCTATGTGTATCCACACGAACAACTCGATGGAGAGAACCTCTAAGGATGTGCTAGCAACCTTAGAAGATCAGTAATGGTGGAGGAGAGGGAGAGAAGAGAAGAGCTTGAGGAAGAAGAAGGAGTTACTCACCAAGCATACAAAATGCACTAACTCCCTCATCTAAAGTGGCCGGCCACTTTAAGAGAGATTGTAACCTCCATGGGATGCCAAGAGTTACAACTCTTGGTAACTCCCATGAGGTGACATCTCACTTAAGCAACCATGATGATGTGGAGCATCATCATTGGTCCACTTCTTGCCAACTCACCAATGAGGTGGCAAATGGTCAAGTCAAACTTGACTCTTCATCTTCCTCTCAAGTCAAGTCAAACTTGACCACTTCTCTCCCATGGTTGATCAAATCTAACCATTGGTTCAAGTCAATTTTAATTTAATGAATCCTTATTCATTGAATTAAATTGATTTAATGAGTCTAAGTCCAAATTAGACTCATTTAATACATGAACCAAATTGAGTCCAACTCAATTAGCCTAATTTAGATTACTCTTAATCCAATTTGGTTCATCACATGAACCTAATCCTTTAGGTTCATCAAATGAACCTAATCTATGTCTAATTGCCCTTTGTGTGTGACCCTATAGGTTCTTATAACTTTGGCAATGCTCCTAAACCCATTTAGAAGCATAAGTAATGAGCGGTATCTAGCAACACATCATTACTACCCAAGTTACAAGAATGTTGAGATCCAACATCACCTTGTGACTACTAATTGTGACTCTTCACAATATATGACAAGTGCCCTTCTATCCTTGACATCTAGATTGATCAATGTGAGGCATAGACTGTGTCATCCTCTAATCAATCTAAATCTTGAACTCCAAGTAGACTCACTCGATCAAATGAGCTCAAGATCTTATATTGACTCATTTGGGCATGACCATGCATTTAGTGGTCTCACTCTATCAAGAATATCGATGTCACTCCCGTCATATAGGAGGGATAGATCCCATCTACATCACTCACATCCCTCCGCATAATTTGTTACATACCCAGTAATCGCCTTTATAGTCCACCAGTTGCGGGTGACGTTTGACGAAACTTCTTATGTAGGGAACCATGGTGACTTCAGGTCCAAGGACTAGTAGTCATACTAATAGCCACATGAGAAAGTATATGACACTCATATAACGATCCATGATACTTTCTCATGGCGGGTCATTCAGTATGCATTCTCTAATGCATACCCATGTGTCAACTTGATATCTCCATATCCATGACTTGTGAGATCAAGTCATCGAGTTGACCTACATGCTAGTCTCGTCGCATTAACATTGTCCCTGAATGTTAATACTTGACTAGGAATGATTAAGAGTAGTGTTCCCTATATCATCTCACTATCGGCTCAACTAACCGATTGATATAGGTAAGAACCCTCTACTCAAGGACGCTATTATACTTAGTTATTTGGCACCAATACAAGTAAATATAATAATCAAAACAAATGCCTTTATTTATATATAGAAGAATATGATACAATGAGTCCATACAACAATCATCAAATGATTGGCTCTAGGGCTCTAACTAACATATATATATACACACACACACACTAATAATAAAAACATTACTTATTTTATATCAAAATGTTTTACTTAAATTATTGGGATATTGATACTTATTATTATCAGTATTTACTTTTTATTATGAATTAATTTATTTAATTATAAAATATTAAATATTGTCTTATTACTATATTTAACATTGGAATATACATCAAGGTTTAAACTTAAAAGTCATGTATGTGCTGGTTTCAATGAAGGAAGAGTTGTACAATGTTCTATCGACCTCTATGTTGTTCCTTGAGCATTGTTTACAAATGAAGAGGACATATGATAGAAAGAACTCTTCTTCCACGAAGTAGTAGAAGAAGACATCGAAGGTGTTTTGTTTAAAGAGGACAAGGTACACCATTTTTCCACCTAGGCACTATTTTAGAACCAACAATCAAGAAGATTCTGATTGCATTGTTCTTGTTAAAGGGACAAAGAAGAATAACATTTAAGATGGTTTATTCTAGATGAACATGAGAAGTTGCATGAAGATCCTTCAATTTCCAATTTGACATCGCTCTGGAGTGAAAAAGATTCTAGACGTGTTGTTCCGAATTAAGAGGACAAGCCACACGAAGGTCCCTTCTTCCCTAGATGTCGTTCTAAGATAAAGTCCCCTACCTAGGCACTATTTCATGCCTCAAGTTTATTTTATTTTATTTTATTTTTTATTTTTATGTACTGGTCTATCGATGGAATGAAATATTTTGATTGTGCCAACTAATAGAAAATGATATTCGATTCATGATATATTAATCTATTCTAATATTTTCACTAGTTTTCATTTGATGTTATGAAATTATTTGAAGCTTTCTTTAAAACTTTTTATAATGCATCCTCTATTTGCATTATAGAAGTGTCCTTAGGAAAGTGTTAGTTAAGGAAAAAAATTTGGAGAATATATTTGTTGGAATATAGTGTATGACTCGAACTAGTTATAGGAGTGGTGAGTAGACAAATACTAAAAATATAAATTTCTCTTGCAAAACAAAACAATTCAATCTTGTTATTAGTGTTTAGTAGTGTAGGTGTTCGTGTATATATGTCGTAAATAAATAAAGTAAAAGAATACAATATTTACATATTCATTTTATGTTAGTCAAAACTCTGCTCCTGCTTTATGGTCTATCGATTTGTCAAGAGAATCAAACCACTATTAACCACTCCTTTATACAAGCTAGACTAAATCATTCACAATTCTAAAAGCTTCACATGATTACAAGTATCTCTGCACAATAAGAAATAAATATGAAATCTTGGGGAAAGGAGAATGCTAATAAATTGTAGAAGAAAATCTTGATTCAATTCTAAATGTGTTCTAGATAAAGAGGACAAGCGATGCGAAGGATGTTGTTCTAAGATGAAGTTATTACCGAGGTCTCCTTTACCTAGTCACTATTTCATGTTTTGAGGTTTTTTGGTAGAATGAAATATTGTGATTGTGGCAACTGACAAGAAAATTATATTTAATTCATGATATATTAATTTATTCTAATATTTTCACTAGTTTCTATTTGATATTATGAACTTATTTGAACTTTTCTTAAACTATTTTTATAATGCACCCTTTAGCTAGTGAAAGAAATCTAAAGTGTTAGCTATAGGAAAAAAACTTACAGAATATATTTGTTCCAATAGAATGTATGGCTCGAACTAGCTATAAAGGAGCGCTGAATAGACGAAGACCTAAAAATAAAAATTTCCCTTGCAAAAGAAAACAATTCAATCTTGCTATTAGTGTGGGATGCTCGTTTATGGATTGGTTGATTGTATCAAGATTGTATACATAGTGCAAATAAATAAAGTAAATAAATACAATAGTAAAACAATCATTTTATGTGATTCAGGGATCTGCTTTTACTCCTATCGATTCGTCAGGTGAATCACTATTGCAAATCCACCAGCAACCACCCCATACAAGTTGTACCAAACATTCATAGTCCTAAAATCTTGGGATGATTACAAGGATCTCCGGTCAATAAGAAATAAATATGAAATCTTAGGGAAAGGAGATTGCTAAAGATCTTGTTGATGAAAATCTTCAATTCAAATTGCTAGTCCTTGGATGTTGTTTAAGTTAAGGATTTGGTTATAACAAGTTCACACTTTTTTTGTGCACACTTACCAAACCAAACAACCTTGAATGCTTATATAGAACATGCTATAATGACTCTATTTGAAACAACTCTAATTGACTACTTGGATAGTTCTAGCTGTTCAACAAAGAATGTCACTTTGATTGGTTAAGTGGAAATTCTATCCAGTTGGCTTACATGAGTTTAATTGATTGTAATCTAGTCGGTTTACATGAGTCTAATTGACTTGAACTTAGTCTAATCGGCTGGAAGTGAACTTGGGAGTCAATTGAGCACTATAATAGATTGAAGCTCACATGTAATTGATTGAATCTGCTTGAACACCCCTTCTTACTTGACTTGACTTATACCCTTGTAAGCCTATTCAAAGCTATGAGATCTAGCTTAGTCATTACTACAACTCGAAACCTCTTGTCCCTTGGTCAAATACTTCCTATAAGCTATTAGATAGCCTAAACCCCTACCTAGTCATGCATGATGCTAACCAAAACTGGGAACTCCTAGATTACATTCTCTAGTAATCTCTCACAATGCACATTACTTTCAACTCTTTAACCTTGATCGATGCTTTTTATTACCCTTGAGTTCACCTCACATCAGACTCAGTTCCTTAGATGCACCAAACCTCCAAGCTTGTTCTAATATGCCATCCTTCTTTGTTTACTTACGGAGTCCTATGTAAAGGCTCTCCTGGAGTCCACTTTACTACTAATTTTTGATCCCTAGGATGCTTGAAGCCATCTTTCTCCTATCACCTTTGAGTCAAACAAATTATAGGCGATCAAGTCAGAGACATTCTGCAACTAAAGAACTTGATCATGCCAAGTCACCAAGCTCTTCAAACTTCAATGTGCACTATTCCAAGTTCCTGTGCACTTCATGCACTTGTTTAGCAATGTAGACAAAGTTAACATAAAACATTTGCCAAATACATCAAAGCAACTTGGTTGAGCCCAACCATTTTGGAGAATTGTTGCACCAACAATATTTATCAAACATTCTATTTCATTGCCAAAGTTCTTTGCATGAGAAAACATCCGCAGGTCATACCAGTAGGATTTGGTGTGTTGGGTGGGTAAAAATAATAAGGTTTATGTGTCAACTATCACTAATATGTTGGTTAATGAGTAAGATATAAGTGTTTGATGACAAGAGGTATTGCAATATGTTAGAATATATCTATATCATGAATTATAGTTTCAGCCATCCATGCAAGGTGGATGGCAATAACTTTTCTTTGGTTATGCTCTTATTAGTATACTACAATGTGCAGAGACAATTTTATACTGCTAAACTTCTTATACTTTTTTGCACACCATTTGTTTCTAATGCTGTGACATGCTTATGTTATTTTTCTAAATATGATCAGCCTTTAGAGGGTGTATGAAGTCTTATTCTAGATTATGATTTTCTATTATTTGACTGATGGTACAGAAATGGCTTCCTTACAGTATGCCCTGTGTTTCCTTCAATACCTGAAATTTATTTCAAATCTGCTATCTTTAGCTTCAAATAATGTTGCAAAGGTTATTATTACATATGTACATTCACTACCAAAAAAATGTATTTGCAGCTCTTCTTTTGAAGCTTGAAGCACATATTGCTGAGGTTACTATAGAGTCCAGGGAACTGGGTTTCACTCGATCAGGGGACTACATTTATGAGTTCCTCTCTGATCTGAACATCACATTTGAGACAGCAAATATGCTTGTTGACACAATTGACAATGCTGCTCTGCTTCTTGAGGGTATTTCTCATGATTTGACATAGTTGATATTTCTCCTATATGCTGTTGAATTCTTCTTAGATAATATATTTTTATATTTTTTTTGCTTGATAAAACTTCAGAAATTTACTAAGCACTGTTTTTTCTCTACTGAATAACAGGGAATACATCTGAAGTTGGAACGAAGGCCAAAACAAAGGGCACCTTTAGCAGGTTAGAGAGCATTAGGAATGTGCTCAATCTTATTTTTCGAGATGGTGGGAAAGACCATGCAAGATTTTACTGTGTAAGTGGCGATTTGTAATTGTGTGGCTGTGGCAACAATTACCATTCCCTGATAACTTTCTCCATTATATTCCCTTAGCATTTATGAAGATATGTGAGTTCTAGACTTGTTAGATGTTTGGATGGCTACATTTCTACTACACATTGTTGATTATTTGTGAAATTTGTTACTGCTTAATTGCTTACTGAACATTAGCGTTTTGTTTCTTTAAGTTTCATGTGCAGGAATTTCTACCAGGCATTACCAATTCATTCAAAGGTATATACTCTTTAACAGTTTGGGACTTGCAACCTTCTTTTCTGCACGTTCACTAAATGTTTAGGCTTACATTGCAAATTGCACTATCCACAATGATCATTGAAATATTTCAAATCATTCTGGCTTTTGTTTCATTTGGATTTGGAATAATTCCATATCTTCTAATATTGAGTGTGAATTTTCATTGGTTTAGTGCTAAATCAGTTCTAAACTTTGATTATTTCTGGCTTGTTCTTATTTACATGTAAAGTGTCGAGGACACTCAGTTGGTGGTGCTTTAACCCAGGACTTGCCATGCAAGAGTTTTCAAGGTTGGGGTTACGATCTGTTATACTTACATCTGGCACATTAAGTCCTCTGGATTCCATTGCTTTGGAGCTCAACTTGTATGGAATTTATCAAATCCTTTCTTTCTTAGACAAATCTTATTTCCCTCCTGTAATGCTAATCTGTATCTTTCTGCTGATAACAGAGAATTTCCGGTCAGATTGGAAAATCCTCATGTTATATCTGCCAATCAAATTTGGGTTGGAGTTGTGCCAAGTGGTCCATCTAATCATCCATTTAATTCGTCATACAGAAATCGTGACTCTCTAGAATATAAGCAAGAACTTGGCAATGCTATAGGTAGGGAATTATATTTCTAGAAGGGATATATTTGGCAAAAGTATCTGCTGTTTTTATTCTGACCTATCGTTCCATGTGGTTCTCCTGTAGTCAATTTTGCTCGAATAGTTCCTGATGGCCTACTTGTATTCTTTCCTTCTTATTATATGATGGATCAATGCATTGAGTGCTGGAAAGATATGGTACATTGGTACATACTAACATTTTGGTAGACTATGATAATTATTCTGAGGTCTTTGACATGTAATAAAAACATTACATTTCAGGGTCATGCTAGATCAAGGGATTTTTGCACTATCTGGGAAAGAATTTGCAAGCACAAACATCCAGTTGTGGAACCAAGACAATCATCACTTTTCACAAATGCTATTGAGGTAGGAGAGAAGTTCCAATCCTTGAGTATGATGATATTAAAGATTGTACAGATCATCCATGTGTGTTTCTCACAATCTGTTTATTTTTTATTTTAGGACTTTCAGTTCAAATTACATGACAAAACTACTACTGGGGCAGTCTTTTTTGCAGTTTGTCGTGGCAAAGTATGCTTCACTTCTTCTAATTTCAAATAATTTTTATTTGCTTTTGTTTGTTTTAAGCATTTTTAGCCTTCAACCACTGTAGGAATTTGTAAGTTTCTAATTTGTATGATATTGAAGAGTTCTGTTTTGATGCTGGAGGACCACATAAAATAGGAGAATTATTTGAAAGCCTTGCATATCGGATAAGGTCCACTTTCAATAACTTTCTGTTCAGTATTTCTTACACTAATCAGATCTACGGCAATGACAGCCATAATAACACTTGTTTCCTGCATGAAGCTGATGCCATTACCACTATTGTAGATCCAAAGTCCCCAATCCTAATTCTTATTAACCCACTATCCTATATTTAAATTGATTTCAAGTATGAAGAATAAAATAACATGATTGGATCTTATACCAAGGACAGTACTTCTATTGTACCAATGTTATATCCATAAAATGACATGAAAGATTAACTGTTACACCTCAAGTGGATCAATATACCTGCAGGGAAATTACTGAACATGCATAATTCTAATGACTACAAAACCAACAATATATGTACTAGTGTTAGAGTGGAATATAAGTATGTCACACCTTTATTAGTGTTGCGGTTGATTGATTAATCACTTATTCCAAAAGCTTCAGCTCTTTGGAAGGAAGTGTTATGGTTCATTGATTAATTCCTTATTCCAAAAGCTTAAGCTCAAGCTTCTAGGAAAGAGACTAATTTATTATATGGATCACTTCCCCTTCATGTGAGTGATACTCTCTCCATATGTGGATGGGGTGTTTGATTGATTCTGACCTGCCAACATATGAATTAATACAAATGAATTGAATAGATCTCTTTGTAGACAGGTGGGATTCAAACTTCCAATTCTTGCTTTTATACTATATTGAGGTTGATTGACTAACCACTTATTTCAAAAGCAACTTGAGCCCTTAGCAAGGAGACTAATTTATTGAACTAATTATATTGTCTTGGATTTGCAGCCCTAACATTTATTGTAAGTCATTGAACAATACTAAGCTTGAATAAATCAAATCGAAGACAAACATGAAGCAAGTGTGAAGCTTTTATCTTATGTAGATATTAAGCTGGACAACTATTTTGAGAGTTTGTGTGAGTTGTATTTTGGGAGTTGACTAACCACTTATTTCTGGAAACAGTCTCTTGCAAAAAGTAGGATAAGGCTGGGTACAATGGATCCTTCCTCGAGACCCCGCATGGTGGGACCTTCGTGCACCGGGTGTGAGTTGTATTTTGGCTTCCTAGATAGATCTTTTCATTGCATGAAAAGGATAAACATTAAGTAGTCTAATTTACTAAAAGAGTTTGTACTCAAAGCCTTTTGGCTTTTAACAATGTAGTTTGGTCATGTTCCTTATTTTCCATATTAAGTATTGAGAATTATCTATGTTTGTGTAGAAAGTTTATGGGGGAGGGGGCTTGAACAAATACACGGCTAGATCTTTATGAGTTGTTTTAGGAGGTACAGGGTCATGCTATTGTTTAATGTTTAAACTGTAGACCTATTGCATAACGCCTAAGTGATAGGCAAGTGCCTAGGGGAAAACCTAAGCAATTAACATTAAAATAATCTTTAAATAGAAAATATAAATATATTAAATTAAGAATATCTAATATAATGTATATATAACAATCATGTCCTTAATCAATCCAAAAAAACCTACCAAAGTCGACCCTAAGCCCTATTGAAAAAGGGCGATGGTTGCGTGTTAGGTTGCTAGCTAGTATGGACTTTCAGGCAAATGTACAATGAATGGATCCATCAAATTATTGTGCTAATGCTAGAATGTTGTGAAATGAACGCGTTGCAGAGTTCGACTTTAATGTCTGGGCAAGGACCGTTATATCTCCATGAGAACTCGGGTGTAGTATTAAATCTGCAAGAGTTTGTGTTGCAGGGTCCGAATATAACGTATCAACAAGGACAACTACATCTCCATGAAAACTTGGATGTAGTGTTAAATATACAAAAGTTCTCACACTATATATTAGATAAGAACATGTATCATAGGAAAATTAATGGCCTAAGATTTGGAATATGGAATATAGGAACGCTCATTGATGAAGCAATAGAGTGGTTGATATGATGATTAAGAGAAGAATTAATATTTTATGTGTACAAGAGACAAATGGGTTGGAGAGAAGGCAAAGATGATAGAGAATTGGGGTTTTAAGTTATGATACAAAGGAAGGAGTAAAATAAGAAATGGAGTAGGTATTGTTGTCGATAATTCGCTAAAGGACGAATTAACAGGAGTAGTTAGAAAGGAGGATAGGATTATAACTCTCAAGATAATAACGACGAAAGAAACTATTAATATAATTAGCATATATCCATCTCAAGTAGGATTAAATGAACACACCAAATATAGATTTTGGGACGATCTAGATGAGGTATTACAAAACATTCCGCTAATCGAAATAATTTTAATAGGAGGAGATCTAAATGAGCATGTAGAAGTGAAAAATGAGGAATATAATAGGGTACATGAGAGTTATGAGTTTGGAACAAGAAATGAAGAAGGGAAAACTATATTGGATTTGCGACAATATATGACCTTATACTAGATAATAGGTTTTTTAAGAAAAGAGAAGAATACTTGGTCGTATTCAAAAGTGAGAATAATAAATTGCATATTGACTTTTTTATGGTTAGGAATAATGATAGAAAGATTTATGAAGATTGCAAGGTCATTCTTAGAGAAAATTTAACTACTTAACATAGGTTAATAGTGTTTAATATTTGCCTCAAGTAGAATATCAATAGAAGGAAAATATGCACGATTCTTAGATTTAAGTGGTGGAAGATAAAGGATGAGAATCAAAATATATTTAAGGAGAGGATAGGAGTACAAGTATTAGGAGAAATATATGACAACCTGAATACGCTATGAGATAAGATGATATCAAAGTTAAAAATAGTAGTAAAGAGTGTACTCGGCGAGTGAAAGGAACGTGCACCACCAGGTAAAGGATCTTAGTTGTCGAATGAGAAAGTACAAGAGAAAGTGAAGGAAAATCGAATAGCCTATAAGAAATTATATACTGATAAGAACGAGGAAAATTTTAAAAAATATACCGTAGCCAAGAAAGAGGCTAAGAAAGCAATGAATGGAGTTAAGAATGGAAATTTTGAACACTTATATCAAAAATTGGATAAAAAAGGGGGAAAGAGATATTTACAGAATAGCTAAAGTGAGAGAGAGAAAGATAAGATATCTTATCAAATAAGATGTATTAAAGATAAATGCAATAGGGTACTAGTAAATCATGAGAAAATAAAAGAGCGATGGAAGACGTATTTTCATTAATTTTTTTATGAAAGTTTAGATGACCAACTTAATTTAGTTAATTTAAGTAGGTCAAATAAGTATATAAATTAAAATTTTATCGTAGAATTCAAACTTCATAAGTAGAGTAAGCTTAAAATGAAATGCAAAATGAAAAAGCAATTAGATCAGATGATATTCTGATAGAGGTATGGAAGTGTCTTGGGAAATAAGGTATTGAATGATTCATAAAGTTATTCAATATAATATTGAAAACTAAAAAAATATTTGATCAATAGAGGAATAGAGGGTAAGTACTCTAATTCCCTTATATAAGAATAAAGGAGACGTATAAAATTGTGCAAACTATAGGGGTATTAAACTAACGAGTCATATCATGAAACTTTGGGAAGAGTAATGGAAAAAAGACTAAGGAAGAAGACCACGATAATTGAAAATCAATTTAGATTTATGTTGGAAGGTCGATAATAAAAGCTATACATCTTTGAATGTATCAGGATTAGACTTACACATGGTATTCGTCGACTTAGAAAAAACTTTTGATAGAGTCTCAAGGAAAATTATATAAAGAATTCTAGAAAAGAGAGCTGTTAGCATAATGTGTATTGAACTAATTCAGGATATATATATAAAGATGTAATGATAAGAGTGAAGACATCAGGCGGATTAAACCGAAGTGATTCTCATAAAGATAGAGTTACATGAAGGATAAGCTCTAAGTCCCTATCTTTTATTTTTTTTGCACTAATCATGGATGAACTCATTGGACACATCCGAGATACAATCGTGGTGTATGTTGTTTGCAAATGATATTGTTTTGATAGATGAGACACATGAATGAATAAATCCTAAACTCGAATCTTGACGGTAAATACTAGAAGTGAAAGGTTTTAGGCTTAGTAGTGAAAAATATATAGAATTTAAATTTAGCAATATTAGATGTAACGAGACAATTATTGAGATAGGAGATGATGAGTTATCTGTAAGTGATAGTTTTGAATATTTAGGATCATTTTTGCAAAAGGATGGAGGGATTGAGAAAGATATCTTACATAAAATACAAGCAGGATGGTTGAAATGGAGGTGTTCTTTGTGATCGTAAAGGATCTCTAAGACTTAAAGGAAAATTTTACAAAATGACGATTAAAGACCTGTTATGTTATATGGAGCTGAATATTGGATTATGACGCAAGTGTATGAGTAGAAGATGAGGTTGTAGAAATAAGGATGTTAAGGTAGATGTGTGGAAACAAGATAAGAAATGAAAATATTAAAGAGAAAGTCAGGGTTGCACTTACAGAGGGAAATTCCGAAAGACACTTTTAAGATGATATGAGCATATATTTAAACGACCAATAAATGCTCCAGTTAAACGATGTGAAACTATGACAAATGCCCATATCAAACTAGGAAGAGAACACACAAAAATAGCAATAATAAAATAAGACAATTTATTTAAATATAAATGATGATATAGTAGGGGATAGAGTTCAATGGCGTAGAAGGATCTATATAGCAAACCTAATTTAGTGGGATAAGGCTTGGTTCTTGTTGTTGTTGTATCCTTAATCAATCCAAACAAATTTATAATTACAAATGAATAAGTCTAAATTGATAAGAAACACTAAGGACAACAATAATTGAATACTTCATATTTTATATTGCAACCAAGAAAATCAATTACAAAATCTTAAAATAAGGAAAGTCAAAAAATTTATTGAAAATGAGTGTGGGTGCCTAACATCAGGTGAAAAAGGAGAGGTATAATTCTCTGTAGGTGGGAGCTCAAGCAAACAAGGAATGTTGGGTGGGCTAATAGTGAGAAGTTGGGTTACTTTATAATATCAAATGAATCAATAATTTATAATTTTTTTTTTTTCCTTTGACTTGCTTGGACCACCTAGGCAGATTACTAGACCCATGCATGCCATAACACAATCATTCTAGACCATCTAGGTGGTTTATATAAATTGTTTTTTTAAAAGAGTTGGGATCACATACCAACTAAGCAAAGCGATTCCTTGTTGCAATAACTTAGGCTGGCAACTAGCTTTTAAAACAATGGTGTGCTAATTAGTTCGATAGCCTTAACTATTTCTTTTTTGTTTTTTTAGGATTTGTGGTCGACCAATGGCATTGGTAGGTCAAACATAGCAAAGTCCAAGTTCCAAGCTTTTACCAAGTTTAATGACTAGAGCTCATGGTTAGTTGACCAAGTTGGACACACTGGTTTCAAACCTTAGCAC
The DNA here is from genome assembly GCF_018446385.1 of Zingiber officinale. Taxonomy (NCBI): domain Eukaryota; kingdom Viridiplantae; phylum Streptophyta; class Magnoliopsida; order Zingiberales; family Zingiberaceae; genus Zingiber; species Zingiber officinale. Next base: position 142,319,750 of record NC_055994.1, read on the forward strand.
TTGTAGGATTGAATAGTTGGCTAAAGGGGTGGGGGTAAATAGCTCATAACATTACAATTTAAAATAAACTTTTCTCATGCATTGTAAGGTCAAAAATAAGCTCATTAGAAGCATATGTTCTTGTGTGTTTGTTACAAGTAGAGTTATGCAACAAAAATAAAATGAACGAACATTAAATAAAAATGGCATTGCTAACAACAAGATGTAACGTGTTAAGAGCTTAGGTCCTATTTCACGGACCATTGATTCATTAGGCGAATTACTTATTAAAAAATTACTATCAAAAACTTTTTAGAGATGGAAAAATCTTGTATAGCCAGATACTTCTCTTAATACAATATATGAAAATATAAGTACAAATAGAATAGTAATACTCTACTTTTAATTTTAGATAATAGATGGAAACACCGAGGAAAGAAAGAGCTATTGAATAGCTAAAATCTTCACTAGAACACAAGCATTTTGAGCTCTAGAAGTCATTGGAAGCACTTAAGGAAAGACAAAAAATCAAGTGGTTATTTGAATTGAATGAATGTTTTGTCTCTAGGTCCATTTGCCCTTATATATGGCCTAAAATCCATATACTGATAGACTAACAAGTGTTTCTGCTCAACTCTAATCAGTTGAAAATATCCTAGTTAGGTGAAACATAAAGATAACAACCTTATCTGCCAATGATTAGTTTGTTATGGATTGAAAAGGTCATCTAATCAACTAGATCAAGATCTAGTTTGCTCCAACAATTAAGATCACAATCTTATTTACCAAAGACTAGTTTGTGAACATCTTCAATTGGCATCGATGACTTATCCTAGTTGAGTGAAATAACATAAATATTCATCGTGAGTCAACAGTTAAAGGCTCACTCGATTGAATCTACTTGGGATCCCAACTTTTCTCAAGATGGAGCTCTGTTGTCAACTATGATCCTAAATCTGTTGTTCCTTGGTGAAATGATCTTTGCCAACCACCACATCATGTGCAATCTGCTAGGCTCCTAGTTGAACTTGACATTTGGGCATCATTGCACTAACAATCTTATCTTTTATGAACTTTCTAAGATCCATCCTACCTAACTCCTACACACTCGATGAACATATCAACATAAATATAGTTTAAACTCTTTACCACTACCCTTAGAACATCACATCAAAAATACCCTCAAAACATTACATCAAAAATACCCTAGTCGAAGTCAACTAGTTGCGACATCATTGTACCAACAATATTGAAATAATTTGGATGACTAATCAAAGTTCAAAATGTCAAACAATGTTGAAGTTTAGGCTCTTGAATGCAAAACTATTATTTCGATATCGTGCGGACATTTTAAAGTATGATATTGGTGGTGAATTGAAGGTGAAGGAGATGGAGAAGAAAAGGAAGTAGATAAAACAACTATATACTTGAGTTTAGAGTTATTGTTCTATTTGGAATGATACACTTTTGGCATTATATTTTATGAATACAAAGTAAAAAAAATAATATTGTCTCAATTTATCTTAACTTGTGTTGTAACATATCAAGGGCTCTTGAGCGTTGGCATGACACGGTACTCATTGACATGATGATATAGGAGAGATTGTTTGTGCTGAGTAGCATTGAGATTTGATAATTTATCATAATAATACGTTTCGAGTGTGTCAGTTGACATAGTTCGAGAATTCAAACAATGAGTCTAACTAGTTTGGGAAATCAAAATAAACTTTTTGTTTGGTAATAGTCAACCAAAACAAGCTTTCATTTTGGTTTTAGTATTGAAGGTTGGTTAACCGTGTTCCTGGTAGTCAACTAAACTTGACACTTTAGGCGACCAAACTTAATTTTAGACAACCAAACTTAATTTTAGACAATTAATATTTTAATTATGGCTTGTTAGAATGCATTTATGATTGACATTGTTGATCAAATTTTTGGTTAGTTAATGTAAATTTGACTGCTGCCACCTCTTGAGATTTAATCATATTGGCTTGATCTTTCGGTAAAACCTTTGGAGATTGCTTTTCTGGTAAGAAACCATTATTTGCATCCAAAAAGAACATTGTGAAAAAGAACAAACATTGCTAAGGACAAAATCATATACTTAGATTTCATTCCATTTGAGAAACATATTAGAAGCCCAAACAACTCGTACATAGAAGCTCCCAAACTCCAAAGGAAGAACATCAATAGTCACAAGGTAGAAAGAATCCTACCTAAATCCTTGAGTTTGAGTCTTTATTGATGGAGTCGTTGCTTCTGGTCATTGACAACACCAACTATTGGAGATACCTTTGCTGCCACTAGGATCCTACAACTAAAAAAGTTGACGACAGGGGACCATGCTAAAAGCCCATGACCAGTACCATCACAATTTATCTTTCTTTTTCTTACCTACAATCTAAGTAGAAAATAATTGCAATGTAAAACTACTCACTAGAGATCTTGTTGCAATCTACCAGATCCACAAAACATAAAAGTTTGATGATAGGGAACCTTGTTGATGACCACAACTAGGTTGGGACTAAAACAACTATTGATGTTGATGATAAGTAAAAAAATATTATTTAAAAAAGGTTGGATGTTTCTTTTTCAAAAGGAACTTGGGATTAATTTAGAAAGGTTTGCAGGAAAGATCAAGCATGGAGAAACAGGCAGATCAGTACACATATCAGGTAAATACAATTGTTTTGCAGGTTTTGGTCTGAAATTTAAATGGTATGCTAAAAGGATATACAGTTAGCTGCTATAAAGTAGATTAAAAATCTGCACTTCAGTTGACTCTGGGAAAAAGGATAGGAGGACGAGAGGAATATGCTGTATGCTTCATCATTGACAGAGTCCAATTTCTTGAGTTCTTGAATAGAAGTGCACGACATATTGTTATCTTCTTTTTGCCATAATGTATTGAGGCATAATTTTGTTTCACAAAGATAACTTGTGGTTGGAAGTCACTAACAGATCAAACTTGGTATGACAAAACTTATGTTTTCATCTTATTAATTTGCTTGAACTATCTGTGACTGTTAGTTTTTTATTTCTTTATAATATTGCTATAACTTATATATATATCTCTTGTTGTAATTATAGTCGCATGGTTCCTTCTTTTGTTGTTCTGCACGGTCTGAGATTTTGAAATTCTTCAGGTTAGTGAAGGTCTTGATTTTGCTGACCAGGCTGGTAGAGCTGTAATAGTTACTGGCTTGCCTTTCTCCACAAAGACTGATCCCCAGGTTTGGTCTTGGGTTCTTTAATTTTCAGTGATATTATTTTGGAATTTAACTTAAAGGATGCAGAATTGTTTATTTTCTTGTACATGTTTATTTTCTTGTTTTTTGGAAGTCACTTAGACTCATTTGATTGAGAATAATAGAGGTGTACTTGTCTAGTTTTGTTGGCAAGATGACTAAGTCATCCTTTGATGTGGCAAAAAAGACGATTTGCTCGCCCAACGCCCTTGCCAACTCGTCCCTAGGCAAATACGGAGGAGGTAAATCACGGGTGGCTACTAGCCATTAGTGTAGGCGGCCAAGGCATATGGGAAGGCATGCTCGGACACGCTGAGTTTCGGCACCAAGATCTCATGTGGCAACACCTCATGCCTCAACCATCGCACTGCCCTGAGGGGACCTAAGTCATCCTTTAATGTACATATGGATGCATGTGATGCAATGATCACACAAGCACATAGAGGTTTTCATTAGTTCATAGATAATCAATCACGTTATGAGTATATGTAGAAATCCAAAGCATTTGAAAGGTTTAACTAGTTCATATTTAACGTACAGAAAAAGTATGTAGAAGTATTAAGATGCTTCAATCGAGATAATAGATACTTACTTGCTAAATTTCTAGATCACTTGAAAGAAAATAAGATTCTCTCATAGTGGATTCCTGGAACACCATAATTGAATGGTGTGTGAATGGACTAATTGGACACTGTTGGACATGGTTGGTTCATTCCATGATGAGTTGCCCCTCAATATGAGGGTTATACATTCGAGATCATGACACAAGTTCTCAATGGAATGCCTTCATAGTCTTGAATATACCTCATATGATATAGACAAGTAAGAAACAAATTCATTCTTAAGTATGAGTTTGGTTTGTGCAACATATGCCAAATGTATGGATGTGGTATGCCAAATGTATGGATGTGATATGCCAAAGGTAAAGAGGTTTAGTCTGGAAGATTCCAAGAGAGGATTGCTTCCCATGTCATTTTATGATATTACTCTCTCTCTCTCTCTCTCTCTCTCTCTCAACATTTGTTTGAAAATAAGTTGAGATTGAAAGATCGAGTAGATCCCATATTTTTTGGCAATAAAATGGATCATGTATGTAATGATTTATATGTGCTTTGATGTTTCACATGCTTTGAACATTCAATTCATGAGCTGAAATGAAAATGCAATAGATTTAAAAGATAATAATAAGATTATTCCTGAATCGACCTTGCAAATTCAATCTATGAATTGGACAGGTTTTTTATTTATAGAAATTGTTTAAAGTAAAACCTAGAATCTCGTGTATATTGAACCCCCACGAGTTAGACCTTTATATAGGAAAGTAGATATACACCAAAAGACACAAATACCCTTTTACTTATTCTAACACTTCCCCTCAAGCTTGAGAATATAGATCATATATACCAAGCTTGTTATATATGAAGTCAATCCGGGGACCTCTAAGTGATTTAGTAAATATATCTGCTAGCTGATCATTTGAGTTGACAAAACTAGTAGATATTTCTCCGGATATGACTTTCTCTCTGGCAAAGTGACAGTCAACTTCAATATGCTTTGTTCTCTCATGGAAGACTGGATTTGAGGCAATATGCATAGCAGCTTGGTTGTCACATATGAGTGACATTTGTGTAACCTCTCCAAACCTTAGTTCCTGAAGCAACTGTTTTAACCATATAAGTTCTTGACTAGCAATAGCCATAGCTCGATATTCTGCCTCTGCACTGGATCTTGCCACAACATTTTGTTTTTTGCTTTTCCAATAAATAAGGTTACCTCCGACAAATATACAAAATCCAGAAGTGGACCTTCTATCAGAGGGAGATCCTGCCCAATCTGCATCAGAATATCCTACGACTTTAGTATGTCCTTTGTCTTCATATAAAAGACCCTTTCCTGGTGCTCCCTTGATATATCGAACAATCCGAGTCACTGCATCCCAATGTTCTTTGCATGGAGAGCTAAGAAACTGACTTACTACACTCACTGCAAATGAGATATCCGGACGAGTAACAGTAAGGTAGCTTAGTTTCCCTACCAACCGCCTGTACCGTTTAGGATCTGAAAGAGGCTCCCTCTGATTTGGTAGGAGCTTGACATTAGGATCCATGGGATTGTCGACTGTCTTTGAGTTTAACATTCCTGTTTCTTCCAGAATATCCATTGCATACTTCCTTTGGGATATAATGATCCCATCTTTAGACTGTGCCACTTCTATCCCTAGAAAGTATTTGAGTTTGCCAAGATCTTTTGTCTGGAAATGTTTAAAAAGATGTTGTTTTACTTGTGAAATTCCAAGATGATCATTACCTGTGATGACAATATCATCAACATAAACCACTACATAGATGCAACCAGTAGATGAATGACGATAAAAAATAGAATGATCAGCCTCGCTTCGAGTCATGCCAAACTGTTGAATTATGGTACTAAATCTACTGAACCATGCTCTGGGTGACTGCTTGAGACCATATAAAGATTTCCGCAAGCGACATACAAGACCAGAAGACTCCCCCTGAGCAACAAAACACGGAGGTTGCTCCATGTAGACTTCCTCGAGCAGGTCACCATGTAAGAATGCATTTTTGATGCCAATGGCGAATTGCAGCAATAGACAGAAAAAGACGCACAGAAGACATCTTGGCAACAGGAGAAAAGGTGTCGCCATAATCCAATCCAAATACCTGAGTATAGCCTTTAGCGACAAGACGAGCCTTAAGCCGATCAACCGTGCCGTCTACACCAACTTTCACCGTAAACACCCATCGACAACCAACCACTGACTTCCCAGGAGGTAGAGGAACGAGGTCCCAAGTCCCACTGCTCTGTAGGGCACTCATTTCATCAAGCATAGCCTGTTTCCATCCTGGATGGGCAAAGACATCACTTGCAGTCTTTGGAACAGAAACAGACGACAGGGAAGATAGACAATAATAATAGGATGGGGAAAGACGATGATAGCTTAAAGAAACATAGTGAGGAGAAGGATTACGAGTGGAACGCATACCCTTTCGAAGTGCAATAGGAACATCAGAGTCAGGAGATGGGACCGGAGGAAACGACGAAGGACTTGGCTCTACAGATGTGCCCACAGCAGTGTCATTGTTGGTCGGCGGCAAAGCAGAACGAGGACGGCGCTGATAAACCTGCAAAGGAGGAGACGAGGCAGGTGGTGATAGAGGCGCCTCCGGAGGATAAAAGATAGTCATTGGTGCAGGTGGAGAGGGAGAAACCTCGGCCTGTGAAGCGGAAGGACCAAAAAAAGAAACCGACTCAAAGAATGTGACGCCAGACACCCGACGCCCGACGCCCTTCTTCGCGTTTTCCTCTTCTCGCGCGGCTAGGGCACAGCGGCGCTCCCCTTCTTGAGTTTTCCAATTCATTGAGAGCAGTTTCCAGCCGTTTGTACAGGGCATCATCAACACTGAGATTTTCCTGCTGGTCATATTGTGGAGATTGCAGTTGATTATACTTTTCAGGCAATTTGCCTGTAAAATTATTGATAAATCGTCACTATCTTCGTCCTTTTGCATTATTGACAAAGAAGCCATTTTGCTCTCCTCTTCATCGAGAACAGACAGGTCTGAAATCGTCACAGCGGCGCTCCAGTTCCTTCCCATCCATTAGCAAGCTTCGAAGAATTCCTGCTGGAGTAGGGCATCTCCGAAGAAGCTTCTGCATCTCATCCGACCCTGCTGCGAGTTTTCCAGTGGCTGTTCACGTTACCCTGCTGCGAGTTTTCCAGTGGCTGTACTCGTTCCCGGATTCATCCGATTGGGCAGAAGAAGCAAGCGCAGTCCGGTCCACAGTTCTATTCATGGCTACATCTGGCGCCCCAAAGCCAGATACCTCAATCTTTACCAACCATATTACTGCACCCCTTTCTTCCGAGCAGTTGGATGGTAAAAATTATATCTCCTGGGCATCTCACATTGAACTTTGGCTTATTAGACAGGGATATGAGACACATCTCACTCAAACTGAAGAAGATATTCAAGACGCCGATCGTCCTCTGTGGAAGAAGGTTGACGCTCAGTTGTGTTGTATTATCCGAGCCACCATCCATTCATCTCTTAGGAATGTCTTCCGTACTCACAAAACCTGCAAAGCTGTTTGGACGCAAGCTCAACAACTCTTTACAAACACCTCTCGACGACTCTATCAAGTTTGTGAAGATCTCATGACTATCCTCAGCGCCAATCAGATTAAGGATTCAATGTCAAATTATCTGGGTTCAGTTTCTAGCCTTCTTTGTGACTTCAATGAACTGCTCCCACCCGCGGCCGATCCTGTTGAAGAGCTTGAAAATTGGAAGAAATTTTTTATGTCTTTGGCTTTATATGGTCTGCCCACAGATTATTCTCATGTCCGTGACCAGATCCTGGGCAGCCCCACAGAAGCTACCATGGAAAATACCTGGGCGACTCTTCTCCGTGTCCCGACCAAAGTCTTGACGATGCCTTCTTCTGTTCCTATTGACTCGTCAGCTTTGGTCTCTCGACACAATGGACCTCCACCTCGCAAGGGTGGCAAAGGACGCCCTTGGTGTGATCATTGCCACCGATCGGGACACACGATTGATAAATGCTGGGGTCTACATGGTCGTCCTCCTCGTGCTGCTCAGATTGTTCAGAGTTCTGCTGCTCCTTCAGCTTCCACTTCACAGTTAACACCTGATTCGACTTCAACACCTTCCTATACTGACTTTCTAAAATGGTTTGAGGATCGACAGGCTTCGGGCTCCACTGCTACCATTGCAGACGCTGGTACTTCTTTTGCTAGCATATCTCATTCTTCGAGTCCTTGGGTTCTTGATTCTGGGGCCACCGATCATATCACTGGTAATAAATCCTTTTTTTCCTCTCTCACTACTTCTGGTAATTTACCAATGGTCACCATGACCAATGGTTCCCAAACTCAATCCCAGGGTATTGGTATTGTTCATCCTTCTTCATCTCTTTCAGTTCATAATGTTCTTTATGTTCCCGGCGCTCCTTTTAATTTATTGTCAATAAGTCAACTTACTCGATCTCTTGATTGTGTCAGTTCTTTTACTAACACGTCCGTTTCCCTACAGGACCGGAGTACGGGGAGGATGATTGGCTTCGGATGTGAATCTCATGGCCTATATCGACTTCACCAACCCTCGAAGCGAGGCTGAGCTCAGCGTCCACGAACCAGCAGGCGAAGCTCGATGCTGGAGAACTCGCGCGGTGCGGCGCTGGAGAAGAACTCGCGCGTCGCTAGAGAAGAACTCGCGTCGCTAGAGAAGAACTTGCGCGTCGCGCGGTGCGGCGCTGGAGAACTCGCGCGGTGCGGAAGAGAAAGGCTCGGCAGAAAGAGACGACGCGGATAGAGAAAAGAAATTAGGGTTTTACCTTTGCTCTGATACCATATTTAAAGTAAAACCTAGAATCTCGTGTATATTGAACCCCCACGAGTTAGGCCTTTATATAGGAAAGTAGATATACACCAAAAGACACAAATACCCTTTTACTTATTCTAACATAAATGAATGAAAGATCTTGCTCATAATACAATCTTAATCAGGAATCAAATAGAAGAAATTGCAAAAGAAAAGAAAAAAAAGTTCCAGCCTATGATGTTGAATAATTCTAAAAGTATCTTGAACCTATAAAAGTGTAGCTTGGTGCACGGTGCATGGTGTAGAAAGCTTCTGCCAATGCCAGGTGGAAGGATCTATTGCACACAACCTTACCCTGTTTTGTAAAAGGTTGTTTTTGAGACTTGAACCCGTGAGGCTCCCCTTCTATCTTGAACCGGTAGAAAATATGAATTTTATTTTATTTTCTTTAGTGAAATTATAGCATTTTGAATAATTAACATCACGATGAAAATCATGAAAATTGCCCCTTTGAGATAGTTACCTAAGACTAGTTATTGTTGAATTTTATTATCACATAATATTTACCTATGTTGTTTTTGATAGCTCAACCAATAGATTGCTCATCATAAATATTAAACAATATATTAATTTTCTCTATTTAAGAATTCTTTTGAAAAAATTGCCTCTCTTAGTTGCTGCCAATTTCTTGTTGAAATGTTAGTGATCTAATAATCCTTGTGATTGCTTTTTTTTTTTTTTTTTGCTTTATGTTTCGTAGGTTCGTCTCAAGCGTGATTACCTGGATCGCCAGGCTTTTTCTGAGAAAAAAGGAGCTAAGGTAAACGTACTGTTAGAGCTGATTCAAGTACATTAAAATTCTCCTGCATTTTCCCACAATGTATCTTTTTGTTGGTATGTGGTAATTGAATTAATTGGAAGGTAGGCCAAAGAATTCACTAGAGATTAGTGTCATATCAAGCCACGTTTGACCCAAGTATTAAGAATTGAGAAAAAGAAGTTCAGCAGAGATTCTTCTTATAATCTGTGATACCTTCATAAACCCATATCCATGTCTGGCACCTAACATTGGGTTAGAAACTAAAACTTTCCTTGGTCACATGTAAAAACTTTTATAAACAACCTTGTAGATGGATCCAGACCTGACTCAGATACTCATGCCAGGGAACATAGCTTACAATAATATCAGTTTGATTTGTTTATGCTATCTTGCAGGTTCTCACTGGTGAGGAGTGGTATGTCCAGCAAGCTGCCAGGGCTGTGAATCAGGCTGTTGGCCGTGTCATTAGACATCGCCATGACTATGGGGCAATCATTTTCTGTGATCAAAGGTATGTTTTGGCTCATATTTTTTTTGAAGTATATTTGTAAAACTTAAACTAGTTCTGTAAGCCATAAACCATAGTTGCCCCTCGGTGTAGGTGTCACATCAATAATATCTTCATGCTGCTGTTTGGTTCACATAATGAAATCAATATGAAATGAAATAACAATTCCTAGTGCATGAAATTGACAAGAAACCCAGGGCCATGAATTAAGTTGTTGGCTGGGTCATCAGACATGGCCATGACTATAATGTGTGAAGATACTTTTAACCTCATATTTTTCTGAAAGTTTATTTTGGTTCCTGATTGAATTATGTAAGCTTAAGCTAGTTGTGTATGCCATGACTCAAAGGTGTACCTTAGTAAAGGGTTGTCTCTTATTTTAGTGTGTTTGGTTCACAGAATAGACTTTATAAGGAATTAAATAATTATTTTGAGTGTATCAAATTGACAAGGATTGCACTAGGGCTACTTGTTAATTTGGTTTATTGAATCAAATAGATTCTTTATTTGATTTTTATGTGGTTTATAAGAATGTGATAAGTAATTAGTTTCCGTGATTATAAAATATCCTTATTATATAATAAGTATCTTTTTGTGCTCAAACATCTCACACGACCCACCCTGCCTAGTTCAAATAATGATCTTGCCTCAATTAACTTAGCCGATCAGGTTGACTGACATGACTTGTTCAATTGCCTTATATAGCCCAACTACACCATCAGATGCGAGTGACACTCTTGGCTTGCTAGTCCATTAGGCTTGACTAGCTTTCCCCAGTTTGTTTAATTGCCCAACCCACTTTGCTCTTCCATGATATACATTTTGGAGGATTGAATAGAGTAAGAATATCTATCCTTCGGAGAGCCGAATATGAGTAATAACTCATCTTGGAATGAGGAAAGGATAAGGGAATTTTAGTTCCATGTGTACAAGTTTTCTGAGTTCTTTTTCACAATCAGTTATATAAATTCTTATTCTATGAGAGCATATAAAAAAAATGATTAACCAGGTCAAATATCGCCGAACTTGGGGCGACCGGCCCGGCCCCACGGAAGTTTCCCACCGGCCGCTAGGATAGATTGGGAAGCACTCGTGGAAGACCCCCAGAAGCCTTGCAATTTGGCCCTAGGTGATCGAGTTCAACCAATTGAGAGTTACTTATAGAGACTAATATATTGTGGAGATTGTTGGTACAATCACATTCAAGTGGTGGAGTTAATGTTTGGGCAAAGGTTTATGTCAGACATATATTGATATGGTTTGTCAAGTGTGTAAGTGCAAGTTAATTGATAAAGATATTGCAAGTGCAATGGATACAATCCAAGTGAGTCAAGGTTCATTAGAAACTTGGCAATTGGGGAAGTTGAAGTAGGGGGAAGTTGAAGTAGGTTGAGGACTAGATACTTGACAAATGGAAGTCCAAGAGGTCAATAGTGATGGGTTGTTTAGCTGTTGGAAATCTCGATAAGTAAAGGATGACTAGATGCTTGATAAGTTAGGAAGTGTTAGAGGTAAAACCTCTTGGCACGGAAGACTCGAAAGTGAGGCTTTTTGGCGGGCGAAGTAGTTTCGAAGGGGAGGCCTCTTAGTAGGTAACTTCTTATGAGTTGTAAGAGTCGATTGAACTATAATTTGGGTTTAGGTAGAACTTTACCTAGGTGAATAGACTCAACCTTAAAATTGGTTATAGTCAATAATTAGTTGATTGCAGATTGAGTACAATCGATTAGTATGTGAGTTGACTCAAGATGATTAATATTTTTGTTCGATGTTGAATAGATTGGGAAGTCAATTGGGATAAAATGAAGTCAGTTGATTAAGCAATTGAGATTGAGGTCGTCACATGCCTAATGTGATACAATGATGGTTCAGTCTACTTGAAGTGAATTGAGTTGATTGATGTATCTATTCCTCTGCAAAAGGCATATGATGTTAGCTTCAATTAATTGAATAAAGTGAGAATTGATCGTGTGGAACTATTTTTAGGTTGAAGTGAAGCTGAGTTGAAATCTATAAATATGGGGCCGAGTGGAACTCGTGAATACTAATGAAACTACTTGTTCTTAACGTCCAAAGCTCCCTTGTTTTTTCATAGCTTTATTTTTGTTGTCTTAGCTTAAATTTTCTACCTTCATGCTTCATACTTGTGAATTGTTTTTTCTCGTGCTTATTGCTATCTCTTTTATAAGAAGAAGAAGTTTAAGAAGTTTATTTGCCTCTGAAAGAATGTGAGGATCAAGGAGTGATTCGACAAGTCATAAGCTGTGGAGTAGGAATCTCAAAGTATTAGCGATTGTCATTGCTTCTTATTGTTGTTTTTATCATCATGCAACTAACATTAACACCGTATTGAAGATTGCAATTTCAATTTTGGTTATTCACCCCTTCTAGCCTTAGTTCAATCCAACATGTATAGCTATTCCTATGAACCAAATAAACTATCCATGTTTATTCTTGAGCACCCGATAAATTTTCATATCTTCTTTAAACTAATCTCATTTTTAAGGTGCATAAAAGCATCAAGACTTGCATGAATTTTTGAGGGGACACTAGAGATAGAACCACCAGCTTATAGATATGACAAGTATTTTAGAGGCCCTTATGTTACTTTCAGAAATACATATGCAAAATTCAAGATACAGGATAGCAGATTATGTAATAAAGATGAGTTTGACCAAATGATAAATTTTAACTATTTATTACCTTCTCTCTTAATTGTTATTAAAATTTTCATCTTGGTGTGGCTTTGTTTGTTTCTTTATAAGAATCATGGAGGTGCAAATCTATGGAGTTCAAAAATCATAATTTTCACTAACTGAAATATCAATTGAGACAGTAATTTCCTTCCAAGAGATGTCAATTAATTTTTCTTTTTATTATTATTTTTTTTAATTTTGTGTCGATTTCTGAGATAGAACATTTAGATGGGTAAATGGCCTCTAGGGATGGACATGCAAAACTGAAAGCCAACAAACAGGGTGAAAATGGAATTTTTGGCATTCTTTTTTATTTGATTTGATTATTAATTATTGTAAACTAAAAAAGAACAAAATAGCTAATATATTTACTGTTATGTTGAGGTGAACAATTATATATCCCTATGTATAAATAATTTTTAGAATAAATTGTGCATGTTTGTGTGGTTTAAAATATAATTCCATTTTAATCGATATAGCCAAACATATCATTCTGCCCCTGAATGAAAATTAAAACAATACTTGAAATACTCATTCCTTGTTATTGATTGCCAACTACTTGTCACTTATCGCCAATGATTTGTGGCCATTCGTCACTGACTTAACCTAACTCTTGCACACTTGGAAATGAGGGGAACTTTTCTTTGTTCCGGCCTTTTAGTTCTAGTGGGAGGTGGAATACATTCAGGTAAGTTGTCAATGTCCGTTTCTACTCTTGATTTTCTTCCCATCCTTCTTATTGGTGCCATAAACATACATGTTGGCAAGTTAACAAGATTTCAATATTATTTCTGAAATTCTTGTTTCTAATTAAACATTGAACCATGTGTATTAGATTATGTAAAAATATTTAGTCCATGTGTATATATATTAAATTTGAAAATGTGGAGTAGAAATATGGAAGTATATTGTAATTGTTTGTTTGATTTGAATTGTATCAAGCAATAAAACCTGAGAGCTCATTTTGGTTTGAGGGTTGAAGAATTTTATTTAGTTTTCTTTTGGTTTGGATTAGAACCAAAATTTTTTTGTTTGGTTTGAAAATGCTTTATAATCTAAACCCAAATGATGCCCATCCCTATCAGTGTTGGTAGTAGTGTAAGCCATTTTAGCGATGACGGGTATACATTTTGATTTTACTATTAAATATGAATCAAACTATGATTGAAACATATCATTCTAATAAATTACTAAAATTTGATACTCTTCGGCATGAATTAAAATCTTGTGCCGAGCCGATCGAAATGGATGAAACATTTTGATCCGCCCATTGACTGGCACCATGCCCTATGGTAGCTGTGGAGGGGTTGTATTATCCCCGCGGTTGCTGCTGAGGCGTTGTGTGACCCCCGTGGTCGCCAACTCGCCGTGGAAGGCTCGTGTGACCCCTGCGGCCGTGCCGGAGGGGTCACGCGACCCTAGCGGTTGCACGATCCTGTAGCCTCGCTGGAGGGGTTGTGCGACTTCCGCGGCCTCGCCGGAGGGGTTATGCGACCCCCGTGGCCTCGCCAGAGGGGTTGTGCGACTTTGCGGCCATGCCAGAGGGTCACATAACCCGCATGTTCTTTGCGGTTGCGTTGAAGGGGCCGCACGAGGAGGGTGAATTTTTTAAATTAAAACTGAGAAACTTACGTTGATTTTCTCAATCAACTCGTAGCTAAAATAGAGATAATCTAAAGAGGCTTAACTAAACCCTAATAAAATTATCTAATTAATTATATATTTTATTTATTTTAATTCTAAAATATATAATAAATTATTTATTTATCACTATATATTTTTTTAAAAAATTATTATATATATATATATATATATTTATTTTTTAAATATTGTATTTTTAGTTAATATATTTTATATTTAAAAAAAAAACCAAAATCATAGCGGTACGATACTATACTGAAACTGTATCGTTTCGGTTATAGATCAAAACTCCGATACAGCTCGAGATTTTAAACTAGGTAATCGATCTTATATTGTTGCGTCAATGAAGTTGTTGAGTATTGTGTCATTATGGCATCCCTTGGCATGCTACCACACACATTAAAATGAAGTAAAATAGTATTTATTACTTTTTATAGTTTGTATTCGTATAAAACAATGTCGAAACTGTACCCATTCCAAATAAAACACAAGTCCAAACTTCACTATATAGTTGCATATAGTTATATTCTGTTCTTTATATTCTTCCTCCTGAACCTTCCAATTTGCCATTAGCATTATGTGTTGGAACACCGACATAGTACCAGAACAATATGGTTCTAGTGAAAGACGCTCTCAAGATTTTGAACTCTAATTCAAACACAAAATTATGAAATTTTGAGGCATTGTTGATTTATAAGTTCATACTGTCTCGTGAAAGTTAGGTTTCCTTCTTGAGATAATTTGGCAAATTGTTGTTGACAGATCTCTTCACTTCTCTTTGCTTGCATACATTGCCATACTTATTATGTTTTGGAGCCATTATTTATATATGCCAAGGGTTTTGCATCATTTCTATTTTAGTTATAGGTATATTGAGTCTTATATATGTTTGAGTTTTAATATCATGTATTAATTACATTTTTTTATTATATTATATTTTTTAAAGTTGATGTTAGAGCACAATTTCACCTACTTTTTTTTTTTTTTTTTAAAATTATCTTTCAATCTTTCATGGGGAGGCTGAGTGTTGATTTGAAGGCAAGACCTCTCCTCATCTAAGAACCAATGTTTTTCTCTCCACTCTCAAAATCCTATTCCTTCTCACACCCATCCATCTCACACTTTTTCTTTACATGTGAGAACATGATCCTTTTTTTTACTCTTATTTCTTCCTCATTTGTCTAAACCATCTAGCGTAGTGAGAATCATAATGATTGCAGGCCATCCCCTGATAGTGAGATTTTTTACCTTTGCTCCAGCTTTCGTCTAAATGAAGTTTGTGTATGTCTAGATAGTTGTTCCATTGCTACTCTCCACCATGCCCATCCTTGTGGTTATGCTCATAAAGCTTTCATCCTCACCATCCTTTACCTTGATGTCTTTATGACCTGCCCAATTTAAGCATCACGTTGTGTGCACCTATCGAATGCTTTGTCATCTTTTCACATCCTCTTTGTCAATACAAAAATTATTGTCACTCTAATCCAATATACAAGCAACAACTCTCAACCAAAGACAATCTGCAATGAAGGCTGATGCAATGAAGGCCGACAAGAATCCAACTAGGGAGGCTAGTTGAATGAAATCGAAAACCGAGAATGGATGAGGATAAGGAATAAATGATGGTGGAACAAACCAATGAAAGATGGAGATGATAGTTGATGTGTGAGAGAAGGTGAATTATGAGATTGCTAGTTTAGGGTTTTGATTAAGGCCTCACAAGGTAAATAAAGTAAAAAAATAGAATAGAAGAAGAGGAAAAAGAACAGAGCCTATAATTGGTGAGAATAAAAGAAAAGAGTTTTAAAAGATGAAGGTGGCGGGGAGAGAAAGAAAAGAATGTCGAAATTGAAAATTGTGTTAACTCAAAAACTTGTCAAAAACATGATATCCTAACCCCTTTTGTAGATTGATAAAAAGCTTATTTTTTAAAAAACTCTAAAAACCCTAATACACTTTTCTAAAGAGATTTATCTAAAAAAACTTAACAAACTTCTTTTATGAAAACTAGCTGTGCTATCATATCTCTTAATTTATGGAATATTTTAAGCTTATATATGGTTACAAAAATATGTTTTTCCTCGCATAGAAATGGTAGTTAAGTGACTAATTAAGCCAATTTGAGACTTTAATTGGGTTGAGTAGGCTGCATGACTTACTCTTATCCAAATTTGCATCAATTACTATCTTGGCGCTAACATTTTCAATTAACTTATTAAATACTTCCTTCATCTTTTTAACTCTAGTCCTTGTAATTAGGCCTCCATTGATGTGTAATAGGTTATCAAGTTTTAGAATGGGATGCTTGTTCCTTTCTATGGCCTTAGCTTGATTCCCATCCTTAGCTTGCTTAGTTGCAACTCGGTCTCCATCTTAGTGTCCATCAGGAGTCAAGAAGTTTTTGTATGTCTTTAATTTGAAAGGCGAAATAGTTTTAGCATAAGTCTAATTTAGATTGGTGTGGCTCCTAAATTTTTTCTTTTTATTTGCTTGTTTGTTAGTGAAATCTGTGAGAAAGGTGTTATCTTCAATGTATTTTTCATCTTCCAGTTAATAAAGTCCTTTTTGGTTCTCCATATTAGATTTTTTTTTTGCTATGTGAGATAGGTATCCTTTTGTTTCATCAATTTCATCTAAATTCTAGTCATTGAAAGATTGTTACTAACTTCATTCATTAGACATCTCTTGAAGATGTCATCAACTTTAGTCAGGTTCTTGAATCGATCCAAAACCTCATGTTAGAATTCCAAAAAACAGAATAGAGTAACACACAGAATTCTAAGAGTGAAATTATCCTCCCACGCCATGTCAATTATGCTCTTGCCCTTCCATTGGACTAGCCACTGACGAATCACTTCTCCATTCTTGAACAATGTTGCCACAAACGACAAAAGTGGATGCCCCCTTCAATGGTGTTGCTCCAATCTTGTTCCTAACTGTTTGCTTATCTCATGTAAATGTGAACCATATTGTTGTATTTCAGACATCAGTCACTGCATAATACTCTCATTTCTTCCATATTTCCTTCTTGCATCGCCATTCTCTCTTCCAAAACATTAACCCTATCTGACATCTTTGACATTCTTTCTAAGCATACAATCCCTCTTACATCCAGTAGGTCGAACCAATGTTCTGAATAGAGAAACATAAAATTTTATTAGGATTAACACAAAGAACACTCCAATCATTAAGAAAGTCTCGCCACCAACCAAAGTCAATACTCTCTTATGGTAATAATTCTTAGTTCCTCTCCCCCTCTAACTTCACACAAACTTGTAATCACACATATTCTAAAACATGCTAACATAATTATCACAAAGGTATAACTGATTCTAAAACATAAACTGCTAGCTGTGTTCAAGCCCCTTTTTGTTTTGCCCCTCTTGGAATATACAAGCCATGTTTCAGGCTTGTTTTCCCCATGATCTAGCACTTGGCCCATATCTGTAACTTGGTTCCTATCTCCTCACGTCGTTGATCTTTTAAAATGATATTTTGTTTTTTATTTTATGTGACAAGTTGGACATAAATTATATCTGTGCTCCAGCTTGAGAGAAATGATAGAGTTATTATTTTATTGGAGTCATTGGTTTTATGTGTTATTGGTTTGGTCCCAAATTGGTGATGTTTTAGTTATAGTAGACTGTGTTATTTCCTCTATATATAATAGTTTAATAGTAATAGTACAATATTTTATTCCTCTCAACTCATTTAATTTAATATATCTTGAATCACATACTCTGTGGTTTTTATATATCTTTCTCTTTATTTGCACTGGCACATGCATTTTCTCTTATGCTTGACACAATTCTAATAGACTATAACAGTAGGTGTCATATTTGCAAATAATTTATGTTGGATTTGAGCAAACTTATATACAGTGATGCAATCTAATGATCTTTTGATCCTTTGGTACAAAGAACAGATGGCTTCTCTAAGTTAGTTGTTTTATTTATTTATTTTTTACAAATTTCATTAAAGCAGGCTTCCGATGAATATACTTATAAGCAACAAATATATGTTAATTTTTCATAATATTCTTCTTGTTTAGGTTTGCTGTAAAAAATTGGGAACAACAAATGTCATACTGGCTCCGGCCTCATGTGAAGGTTGTTGCAGATTCTTGTTTTACATCTTTACATGAGCATTACTCATTAATCTCATGTTTCTTGCAGTGCTATTCCAATTTTGGAGATGCAGTTTTCACACTGACTAAATTCTTTCGAGACACAGGCATTCATGCTTTGAAACCAAAATTAGTCGAAAGCTTTACTAGAGGTCTCAAATGAATCTTTATTTATCTGTTGAATAATTTTTTTTCTTAATTGATTCGCTTTTGAGATATTTCTTAGTTTGCTGAGTGCATTTGTTCTTATTTCGGTGCTAGATTATTTCTTGGGATAGCCTTTTCTCTGTCATACTTTTTAAAGGAAATTGTTGTTTAATGCAATTTTGGGTACAAATTGACAAAACCAAAATTTACTTAGTTTTTGTGCGTTCTCCTTTTTGTATTTGCCCTGATTGTTTATGATGTTTCTGGATGCTAGGTGTATTGTTCATTTGGAAACTTCTATTTACCTTAAATAGTTGCTGAAAAGAACTAACCATTCTTGGCAGATAGAGCTTTGAGGCTTGAGGAGAATTTTTCATTGAAGCCTCTCACTCCCTTGGTAAATTTTTTCCTTTTTTTTTTAATACCATTTAAACGTTGACACTTCTCATTTCTTTATTTTACTTATGTGCATACTCTTTCTTTTGATAGGTGCATAGTAGTGAGCATTGCTCAAACAAGCCAATGTCATCATATGTATTACCAATTTTTGAACAAGTTGTGCCTGCCAACCGAGCAACACATCCTAAAAAATTGGATTCTATCTCAAGCATGCACATAATGTCCCAAACTAAAAAAATAACAGGAATTACTCAATGTCAGAATAATGCAGTGATTGATTTGGAAAAGGATACACTATTGAGCGAACAAGTATGCAAAGACTCACAGGGAGCTCCTACTGCAAAAAGGCCTAAATTTGAAGTGGATCCTGAATGGCAAAAGGATACTTCCTCAAAACGGTTGGTTAGAGATATTAATTGATACTTCAGTTTGTCTTTTCCTGGAAGCTTATTGCCTTCACCTGCTGCAATGATTTCAAATTTAGGTTTGTGGATTTTGAGATTTCTAGATTGAGGGAAGTGCATGCCCAAGTTGAGGATCAGCCAAAATCTACAAGTATGGAGAAGCAAAACAAATCAACAATGACTGATGGAACAAGTGTTCGTGATTATTTGTCACAGGTTGACTTTATATTTTTCATTTACTATTAACTTTTGGATTCAGAGAGCACGTTAGAGAAGTAGACTAGGTTATCTTTCTAAGAAACACCACTACAGCACACAAACTAGCTAACTGCGAAATGATCAATTTTTATTCTTTTCCATTTGTTTTATAATGACATATTCAGATCCAGGGAGCATTGATATGATATGATATCTGGTTATGAGAAGCAGTGTGAATTAGTGCCTGGTTATTCTATGTGGATAAGTACATTGGGTTTATTTGTGATGCGGGACGACAGAGCAAATTGGCAGATCCCCTAATTTATGACTCGGGATGAACCATGGGACGGTCTACCAGCCAAATTGAAGCTCGTTCTAGCTCTGAACATTTTTACTCCTTTGTTATTATTATTTTTTTTAATTTTTCGGGTCTAGGGTTTAGGGGCATTTTCGTCTTTCATAGGGTTAGGGTTTGAGTCTGTGTAAATATCTGTTTAGTTGTTTTGGGATAGTTTTTGATTAATAAGAATTTGCGGTCACGCCGTTTCTTCTCAAACGGCGAGTTTGGTTGCTTATCTCTACAGAATTAATAGTGTTTAGAAGATCGCTTTCCGTATTCATGTGCGAATTAACATATACGATAGTTATCTGTTGCAATTGTTGGTATCAGAGTGAGGTTGATCTTGAGAATCATATCGCCAAGAAGACAACAACGCGTTGACAATGCTTTTGATCGTGATATGGAGCAGCATTTTCGAGAGATGGTTGACAGTCGGTTTGATCGGGTTATGGAGAGGATGGCGGCGATGTTGAGAACCTTGAATAGAGGAAATCCGGTTCAATGCAATAGCTATCACTGGGCAACCTCGGATGTGAAGGATGTTTTTGACGAGGAGGCTCCTTGTAGGCATCGCAGAGTATCTAAGATTCAAGCTCTAATCACAAGATAAGTCTATTCTGATGTCCACCTCCAAAAGCGAGGTGGTAGGACTTCAAGGAGGATCCTACTTTACGAAATCCTCAGAATCCAACCTCGATGAATTACTTCTTCGTTAACAACAGGGAGTTGGCATCTCCGACGATTATGTCTTCGTTGGTGTCTTGGGATCATCGAATTCGTCTTCTTGTGGTTGTTCTGCTACTTCTTCATCGCCGACATCCTTGAACGCCATATTTGATGACCTCGCGGATTCCACTACAAAGGCCTTGTTGTGTCTGAAGGATATTCGCATATCTCGACAATGATATGATATTGTCCACTTTAGGTCTAGACTAGACCCTCATGACTTTGCTCTTGGGCTCTACCCAAAAGATCTCATGTCAATGGAGATATCTTACATCCTTTTAAACCCATGATCTTTTTCAAATCTTTCCAATGTGGGACTTTGATTGAATCCCAACAGTCCTCCCCTCAAACGAAGGACCATCATTACTCTCATGGAGTGAGCCTCCTGTGAATATCCAGTCACTCTTGACCTGTTCCAGGTCTCCCTGTAAGCATCCGGTCACCCTAATATGCTCTGAGCCTCCCATCAAGCATCTGAATTTGGTCACTCTTAACCTGCTCCGGGCCTTCCTGCGAGCATTCGGTTATCCTGATCTGCTCCGAGCCTCCCCGTAAGCATCTGGATCCGGTCACTCTTGACCTGCTCCGGGCTCCCCGCGAGCATCTGGTCACCCTGACTTGCTCTGGGCTTTCCCGTGAACATTTGGTTACCCTGACATGTTCCGGGCCTTACCCGTAAACATCCAGTCACCCTTGACTTGCTCTGGACCTTCCCGTAATCATCTAGTCACCCTGACTTGCTCTGGGCTTCCCAGAACTTTGTTCAAGGCCACTCCACTTGGCATCTGGTTTGGACCATGTCTCTGATACTATTTGTTGTGACCAAAGAATATTCACATATCTCTACAATGACATGATATTGTTCACTTTGGCCTTATGGACCACAATGCTAAATCTCAAAAATCTCCTGCTAAATTTGATAGGTCATATGTTGAAGCACCTTCTCGTTACATCACTACAAATGGTGTTTCTTCCATGTACGAGAGTGTCAATGTAGCCTTTTCAAGTTCCAATCTCAATTCATATTCAGAAAATCCAGCATTGACATCAAGTTTTGATAAATCACATTGGCTTGGGGTCTTTGTCTCCGATGTTGGAAAGTGTTGCTACTGTATCACCAAATGCATCACCTAATATGAACGTAGGGGCTTTACGTGGTGGAACTTTCTCACTACCAAATTTAGTTGGGCTTGCAGATTTACAATCTCTTAGTAGAAATGGAAATTCAGTTTCTGCTGTAATAGCTCTTCAGACATCACTTGATGACCCACTTTATATTGAGGGGGCGTTTGGTTCTTTCCTAGGAATAGGAATCGGAATGAGAATCATTGTATTGTGTAATGAGAATGGGTATGAGCATGGATATCACTCTTAAAAGCAATGTTTGGTTAGTTGTATATCTTCTATCGGAATAAATCAAAGTTTCCTATTTTACCCTTAAAGGAAAATAAGAGAAAAAATTAGATGTGAGAGAAATATCAATGTGAGAGAAAAATATGATGAAAAAGAATGATGAGAGAGAAAGTATTATGAGAGAGAATGAAGAGAGAGAAAGTGTGATGAGAGAAAATATGATGTGAGAGAAAGTATGATAGGAGAGGATGAAGAGAGAAAATATAGTGAGAAAAAAATGAGGAGAGAGAGTGTCATGAGAGAGATTGAGGAGAGAGAAAGTATGGTGAGAGAAAAAGAGAACAGTGAATATAAAAAATGTGGAACCGCCACATCAGCGGCCCCCCTAGAGCCGGTCCCACGGATATGGAGGGAGGTAAATGCAGGTACACAGGTGGAAAGTGCATGGCGGAGACGTTAACCCCAGGCAATGACACCCCGGGGATCGACCCCTGGACCTTTCAGCCACGGAATGATGAGAGAGAAAGTGTGATGAGAAAAAAGGGAGAGTGTGAGAGAGAGAAAGTATGATGAGAGAGAAAGTGTGTTGAGGAAAAAAGGAGGAAGTGTGATAAGAGAGATTGAGGAGAGAGAAAGTATGATGAGAGAGAAAGTGTGATGAGAAAAAAGAGAGTGTGATGGGAGAGATTGAGGAGAGAGAAAGTGTGATGAGGAAAAAAAGAAGGAAGAGAGTGCGATGGAAGAGATTGAGGAGAGAGAAAGTATGATGAGAGAGAAAGTGTAATGAGAAAAAAAGAGGAAAGAGAGTGTGATAGGAGAGATTAAGGAGAGAGAAAGTGTGTGATAAAATGATGAGAGAGAAACTATGATGAGAGAGAGAATAAGGAGAGATAAGTGATATGAAAGAAAAAATAAATAAATATATTTTGATATTTGATATTAATGGAGAAAATTTTAGTTTTAAGTCAAGGGTATTTTTGGAATAAGGGAATATTTTGATTGATGAAAATAGGGTAATGGCTCATTGAAGGGGGGTACATGTGAATGAGTTATTACCCAATTTTAAGGATTCATTCCCTTATTTGTATTCCTATTCCTATAATCCAAACATTAACAATGGGAATCAATGATTCCCATTCCCATTCCCCACTCCTATTACCCTAAACCAAATGCCCCCTGAGTACTTGATGGCAGCTGATTATACTGCTCAACTTGCAGCCAATTGTTCCAATCCATCCCTAGAGAAAGATTATCTAAGTTCTTACACTGATCTACTTGGGATCCAGGAAATTTACTTGGAGTCGTTACTTCAACAACAGAAGCAGTATCACATGACACATCTGACCAAATTTTCTTCTCTAATTCAAAATTATTATGCGAATTCAAGATTTGCCCTGGCTACTTCATATCCAGGAAGTCCTTTAGCAAATTCTATCGCTTCTCTTGTTGGACTTGGCAGCCCTCTTAGTCTCAGAGAGCGCAATACACATTTTTCTTCTAACTGGCAAAACATAAGTAGAGCTGTTATGGTATCTTGGCATTTTGAGGCTAATAGTTGTAGGACCGTTGGGCCGGCTAGAAGGGGGTTGGATAACATGTAAAATCAAAACGAACAAACCCTCCTCGAACTCTTTAAACTAACACTTGCATATATAAAGTAAGCTGATAAATTAAAAGCATAAAGAAAAAGCGAGGCACAAAAGGTTTACTTGGTTACAACCGATGTGGTTGTTAATCCAAGGAAGATTAAGCTCACTAAAAACTCCTTCAGGCGGAGAAGCCTCATACAGCGTTGAAGTGCAGAAAACAGAAGTTAAACTAGAACAGAAGCGCACAAGTGTTTGGAATTACAATTTAGAGTTCATTCAGAAGCTTCTGGACCAAGGCTATATTTATAGCCTTGGTCGGGGGCGCCTGGAGGGGTTCCGGGCGCCCTGGGGGATAAAACTTATCCCACAACGTTCAGATCGAGATAAATCTCGATCTGGTCAACTTTACTGGTCCGGGCGCCCGGAAGGGTTTCGGGCGCCCCGGACCCCGAAAGTCAACAGAGTTGACTTTTTCGTCCGGGACCTCTGCTCCGTTTTAGTCCCGCCTCGGTCCGGGTCTTCCGCTCCGGATCCGCTTACTTGGGTGATCTCTGCCATCCGGAATAGGGCTCACCCGAACCCAACTTCCGGTCTTCTCGA
Source organism: Zingiber officinale (assembly GCF_018446385.1). Lineage (NCBI taxonomy): Eukaryota > Viridiplantae > Streptophyta > Magnoliopsida > Zingiberales > Zingiberaceae > Zingiber > Zingiber officinale. The sequence goes on from NC_055994.1 coordinate 142,343,886, forward strand.
GCAGCCTTCCGCCCCTGCTCGCCCCGTGTTTCCTTCTCGTCCACCAGATACTCATCCATCCTTCCCGTGCCGTCCTTCCCGCTCGCTGCGTCTCTTGCTCCCCGAGCGATCTTCCGCTCGGCTTTCGTCCCTCGGACCGGACGCTTCCTTCTCGTCCACCGGGTACTCTTCCGCAGCACCTCGTCCCTCGGACGCACCACGTCCCTTCGCTAGCTGCGTCTTCCGCTCGAGTACCTGTGCTCCTAAGCTCCTGCACACTTAGACACAAGGTTAGAAATAACGCAGGACCTAACTTAACTTGTTGATCACACCAAAATAACCTTGGGGTTCCAACAATCTCCCCCTTTTTGGTGTGATCAACCCAAGTTAAGCTAGGGTCAAAACTAGACATAAAATTAAAACAAGTTATTGCAATAATGTGCAACAAGATAGAAACAATTAAATTTCGAAAATTTTTAATTTTCAATTTGTACCTCCCCCTAGACTTATACTTTCCTTCTCCCCCTTTGATCACAAAAAAATAGGGTTCAAAGCAAGATCTAAAGGTTAATATAATGAAAATATATATCAATGATTTTCAAGGAAAATATTTCCAAGTCAAGGAAAATTTCTAAGTCAAGAAATAACTTTTGAAAAAAAACTTCTAAGTATTCATCATCAATAATGAAAAACTTTCTAAGCCGAAAAATTCATGCAAGAAAATTTAAGAGAATTGATAACATTAAAAGAAATTTTCTATGCATTTATTTATTTATATATTCTAATGCTTTTATCAGAAAATTTTAAATTTCCATTTAATTTATCATAATTTCTTAACTTTGAAGCAAGAAATTTTGAGCATGTAGAAATTTGTGCAAATTGTCACATGTTATTTTCTATTGTATTTTGAATTCCTAATTTGCAAAGATATTTCGATAATATAAGCTTGATAAAGTTTTTCGACAATACTTCTGATTTGCAAACTTCGTTCGACAAAATATTTTGTAATTTGCAAAAGTATTTTGACAACATAAATTTGCAACAATCTGTGGATAATAGATTTACTACTCCGAAAAACTCTTTCGATAATATCTCTAATTTGCAAACTTTGTTCGAAAAAATGTTTTGTAATTTGCAAGATTCTTTTGTCAAATCATTTTGCGATTCGAAAAACTCTTTCAACGAGATAATTTGTACTTCGGAAACATTTTTAGATCAGGAAAAAGTTTTCGAAAAATTACTATGTGATTCGCAAGAATCTTTTGTCAAATCATTTTGTAATTCGAAAAATTCTTTCGATGATTCAATTTTTGATTCGCAAAAATCTTCAGGTAATTTGATTAATTGAACCAGTTGTTCAGAGGTTCGAGTCCATACCTTACTTACCTCGTCGGCCGTTGGTTCTCCCCTTGTTGAATTACTTTCTTCCGAAGATTCTCCCCCTTCATTGATCTTGGGATGTACTTCGGCTGTTGGGGTTGTCTCGGTAATTTCTTCCGTCTCGGATTCTGATGACGGCTCGATGTCTATTGAGGGGACGGCTTCAATCGGTTCTTCGTAGAGTTTTAAGAACTTTTCCCAAAGTTCTTTTGAGCTGTTGTATTCGCCGATTCTTTTGAGATCTTCATTTGGTATCACGGTTAGGAGATGAAATTCTGCCCATCCGTTTGCCATCGATTCGTTACGTTGCTTTTTGTTCCAGAGACGTAGATCGAGTCTTTCTCCGTTCGTGTTCTTCGGTTCTTCATAACCAGATTTTAAAATTAAAGAAATACCAAGGTCTGAGTTAAGGTATACCTCCATTTGTTTCTTCCATGAAGAAAACTCCCCCTCGAATGCTGGTGGATATTCGCTAGCTCAGACCATCGTTTTGTTGCTTCAGACGGCGGTTAGTCCTTCTGAGGCGTCTCGGCTCTGATACCACTTGTAGGACCGTTGGGCCGGCTAGAAGGGGGTTGGATAGCCTGTAAAATCAAAACGAACAAACCCTCCTCGAACTCTTTAAACTAACACTTGCATATATAAAATAAGCTGATAAATTAAAAGCATAAAGAAAAAGCGAGGCACAAAAGGTTTACTTGGTTACAACCGATATGGTTGTTAATCCAAGGAAGATTAAGTTCACTAAAAACTCCTTCAGGCGGAGAAACCTCGTACAGCGTTGAAGTGCAGAAAACAGAAGCTAAACTAGGACAGAAGCGCACAAGTGTTTGGAATTACAATTTAGAGTTCATTCAGAAGCTTCTGGACCAAGGCTATATTTATAGCCTTGGTCGGGGTGCCTGGAAGGGTTCCGGGCGCGCTGGGGGGATAAAACTTATCCCCCAACGTTTAGATCGAGATAAATCTCGATCTGGTCATCTTTACTGGTTCGGGCGCTCGGAAGGGTTCCGGGCGCCCCGGTTAGCTCCGGGCGCCTCGGACCCCGAAAGTCAATAGAGTTGACTTTTTCGTCCGGGACCTCTGCTCCGTTTCAGTCCCGCCTCGGTCCGGGTCTTTCGCTCCGGATCCGCTTACTTGGATGATCTCTGCCATCCGGAATAGGGCTCACCCGAACCCAACTTCCTGTCTTCTCGAGCAGCCTTCCGCTCCGGCTTCTCGTCCCTTGGAATCGCCGCATGTTTCCTTCTCGTCCACCAGCGTACTCATCCGCAGTCTTCGTCCCTCGGTCGCACCCCGTGCCGACCTTCTCGCTAGCTGCGTCTCTTGCTCCCCGAACAATCTTCCGCTCCGGCTTTCGTCCCTCGGAACCACCGCACGCTTCCTTCTCGTCCACCGGGGTACTCTTCCGCAGCACCTCGTCCCTCGGACGCACCACGTGCCGTCCTTCTCGCTAGCTGCGTCTTCCGCTCGAGTACCTGTGCTCCTAAGCTCCTGCACACTTAGACACAAGGTTAGAAATAACGCAGGACCTAACTTAACTTGTTGATCACACCAAAACAACCTTGGGGTTCCAACAATAGTAACATAGTTGAAACCTCCAGATATCTTAACAAAGACAAGATATTGTTTTCCTAGTTCACACATAACACTAGGTACAGTTGTTATTTTCCCCAAAGCGTTACCCAATGAATAGCCTCCTTTACGTGATATCCAACATTATATTGATTTGGAGCCGGAGCGACACTACTGAATAGATTGCATTATAGAATAAGCCCGCGTGAGCATGAGGAATTGTTGGTACAATTGATTTATTTCCATGGTGATTCTTCTGACGTTGATGCAGCCAACAATTCGAGGGTGTATTTTCTCTTTCTTGGGGAGAATTATGCAAGACAACCGAGCAAACTGGCAGAGCCCATGATTTATGACTTGGGATGAACCACATGATAGTCTACCAGCCAAATCAAAGCTTGTTCTGGCACGAAACATTTTTATCCTTTTTGTTATTATTTTTATTATTTTTCGGGTCTAGGGTTTAGGAGCATTTTCGTCTTTCATAGGGTTAGGGTTTGAGTCTATTTAAACATATGTTTAGTTGTTTTGGGATAGTTTTTAATTAATAAGAATTTGCGGCTACGTTGTTTCTTCCCAAACGTCGAGTTTTGTTTCCTATCTCCCCGCATTTTGCGGAATCAATAGGCAGAACCAATACTTATCCGCTGCAAGGATGTTGTAGTTGTACAGGGAGTCGTAACCAGGAACAGTGATGTCTTGTTGGAAGATGGTGCAGTAAAAGGCAAATGGAACAGGATAGTGTTGCCACTGTCTAATTATGTTCTCTTGACAAAGTAAGTTTTGCTTAATATGGGCGATTCTCTCATTAATGGGCCCTTAACTGGAGATCAGTTCATTATCTCCGTTGTTCATGTACCCTAATCTTTCAAACTTAAAATTCCATGGTGTTCAATTAGTCATGTGACATGGGGAGTTCAGAAGCCTACATCAGCTGCTCTACCATCTGCTTCTAGACCAATTCATCAACTACTCCATCCCTTCAAAATCCATCAGTGATATCTTGCCATCTACCACCACCGACTTATGTTGTTTTTGTTGACCAACTAACCTTCATGGTCACTGCGGGCTACTCTAATTTACCTCTATTAATTGAGAAAATTAATAAGGTTAACACCTAAGGTAGTCTCATCTTATATATATTTAGTTAATTGTCACTTTACATTTGCACCATTAAGTTTGGTATATTTATGCAAAAGATGCAATCTATTTACAATTAAGGTTCTTAACAATCCCCTTAAGGTGGTTCTAGGGTGTTGTAGAATGCCAACTTGTTACAAATATACCAATGGTTCAAAGATGTCGTTTAATGCTAACTTGTTACAAATATACTCAATCTTATGACTTGTTAACTATTTAGTTAGTAAATATGCTAACAAGAGGTGATGTTCTCCTTGTGCTGCACTTTTTCTTGAATGAAGTAATAATGAATTTTGATAGGTTTTATCCACTCTCAAAAGATATGATTAGATGCATTATGCAGTTTGATTATCACTAATACAAACACAACTTAAATCATTTATTATTTTAGCCTGATAAGTTTGTAGTAAGAGTCATGCCTCTGTATTCTACCTTTCCACACAACTTGACCACAATAATTTGCATCTTGCCCTTCCAATATCATTATTCTAATGTGCAATGCTTGGTTGATCTGCATTTGTACTTCACAATCTTCAAATATCCATAATCACAATATAGGAGACTCAGATATTGGAGGTTCCTTGAATTTGCTTGCTAATTGATATGACATGGAATCTTGGAATTTGCTAATCATGCTTATAATGAATGAGATGTTGAACTTTATGGATGTAAGATAGATCAACTTTCCAACTAGCCTCATGTACCTCCTTATATGATAACCCCACTAGTTCAAGCCCACAGGAGTATCTTTGTCTTTGCTACTAATATACCAACGTCATTGAGCATGTTAAGCATATATTTTCATTAAGAGATGAAACTCTCTCAATCATACAACCTCTATTTTAAGGATGTACTTCAACTTGCCAAGATTTGTAAATGTTGGTTGAAGGTATGATTTCAGTCTTACAATTCCAGAAAATCCTTAGGTGTTATGATGATATCATTGACAAGAAACTATAAGAAGGATATGCATTTGAGATTGAGAGGTAAGATGAAATACTATGTTATCTAAGACATTGCTAATTATTCCAGATTAGAGTAGATCTGAATTATACCAATCTATGCTTTAGGAGATTGCTTAAAGGATATAGATACTTTGTTAGCTTGGACACCTGATCAATCTCCCCATGAGCAACAAACTCACGTTGTTGTTCTATGCATACTTTCTCATTTAGATAGAAAAAGGTGGACTAAGAACTATTATGTCCATGCATTCACAACTGTGTATTTGTATAATGTCATTTTGCCACTAACCTAGCTTTAGCTCATCAATAGAGTCATTGAGGGATGTTTTAATAGCAAACACCCAGTTTCAACCTGCAGTAGAGTTGTTAGAAGAAATGGTAACAAGATAACCAATGTTATTACTTCATCAAGCATAAACTCTCTAATTTATGTTAGATAATGCTTTTAAAGTAGAGAGTATATTGTGGAAATAAGAAAGCATAAGAAATGTATTGAGATAAAGGATGTGAGGTGATATACTTGCTAGTATTTTAGAGCAATAAGAATATTAAGATACAATAAAATTCTCATCTTGAGGAGTGCAGTTGTGATATGCTCAACTCTACCTTTTAATGTAGGTCCAGATAGTTCAGGCTTTGATTTTGCTACTAGGAAGAATTGGAATAGGAAGAGAATCTTGCCAGAGTTGGAAGATGTGTAAAGAGAAGGGTTTAGTGTTTTTGCTTCTAGGAAGAATTGGAATAGGAAGAGAATCTTGCCAGAGTTGGAAGATGTGTAAAGAGAAGGGATACGTGTTTTTGCTTCTAGGAAGAATTGCAATAGGAAGAACATCTAAAAAGAGTTGGGAGATGTGTAAAGAGAAGGGATATGACTAAAAGAAGGTTATCTGTTGCGCTCTGACATCATATAATAATAAGAATCATAATGTGAATAAATTCTCTTAAATCCCATCACAAGAGCATATACATTTTTTTTACATCAAATAAAGTGCTAGCTACAATCATCTATTGATATAGAGAATCACATAGCAAGTACGAATACCTCATTTTACATCCACAAACATAGAATGAGCTTGATTTTTAATATTGAGCAACTTATACACATAGTGAGATGTATAGAATAATACCAGATGGATTGCAATGTTTGAGGCATCTTAATGAACCATACAGGTATCTTTATAGTAATCCCCTAACAACCTCAGCTAAAAAATTATAAATAATTGCCATAAACTAGTGACATGCTAAGTAGGTCTTCACTGAAGTATGGAACACAACTATTGGGGTAAAAAAGTTAAGTCACAATAACATAAGTGCACATATTGATATAAGTTTAACATTGTTGGCGCTGGGAGTTTCGTTTTGTGTAAATCCCCTGTATAAAAATTTGTACGAGCACAGAATCTTTCCTAGCAACCCACATGCTCGATTAGACATGTGTTTGATCAATCAAGCAAGTTCTTGATTGATCAAAGCGCACCTTGATCGAAGCACAAGATCGTTGGCCTCTTGTGTTAGTGTTCAATCCATACAAAAAAAAACAAACTAATTGTGCTGCGGAATAAGAATTAGTTATACCTTTCCTCGTATTCTAAGACCTCTTGATCTTCTGCTGTATTCCTTTCCTCCTCTGGGACGTCGTGTGGGCGACGATCTACCAAGACAAAACCACCCGACTCCTTCTTCTTGTTTCCAATCTTTCGACCATCAAAAGATGCTAGAATAGGATTCCTCCTTCTCTTATTCTTCTCCTCCAAGCAACCGGGCACAAAGTAAACTCTTCTCCAAAGGAGCGCCGGCCCTAGGGAAAGAAGCAAGGGGAAAATAAGAGAGGAGGGGCGTCGGTCAGAAGAGAATAAAAGAGGATTCTTAGATTAGTTTTTGGGCACCACCCTCTCTTCTTTTATAATCTTTGCTAGCGGCTAAAAAGGAAATATTTTAACAAAATTCTGTTTTAAATAAAATTTCCCTTTTATTCCTATTGTGGATGGTTACAAAAAAAAGGAAAGATTTTAACAAAATTTAAATCTCTCTTTTAAACTATTGTAAATAGCTATAAAAGGAAATATTTTAACAAAATTCTGTTTTAAATAAAATCTCCCTTTTATTCTTATTGTGGCCGGCCCCTTGCTTGAGCACCAAGTAAGGCTTGGCCGACCCTTATCTTGGGCACCAAGCAAGGCTTGGCCGACCCTATGCTTGGGCAACAAGCAAGGCTTGGCCAACCCCTTACTTGGGTAAGAAGTAGGGCTTGGGTGGATGTGAGGTTTTATATATATAGAGGCTACAATAGGGACCGAGAGGAGGAATTAGTTTTGGCCTCCTGATGGACTTGAGCTTCCTGTGTTCAAACCGAACACTCAACTTAAGTTCATCAATAATAACCCATACCAATAAAGAGTCATTATTGAACTACCGCATCAATCCCATATTACAATATGGGTTCCTACTTATCATGAGTGCGTTAATCTCCCTGTGTTTAAGATATCGTATGTCCGTTAATTAAATAAGTTATTGACAACTCATTTAATTAACATCTGACTCTATGAGTAGTACCACTCAACTTTATTATCATGTCAGACTAAGTCCACCTGCAGGGTTTACATGATAATCCTTATGAGCTCCTCAAGGGGACATCATCAACCTAAATAAATAGGACACAGTTTTCCTTTATAATCAACAACACACCATATAAATGGTACTATCTCCTAACTTATCGGGCCTATTGATTTAACGAATAAATCTCACCCATTGATAAGTTAAAGAAATAAATACTAAGTATATGTGTTTGTTATTATATCGGAATTAAGAGTACGCACATCCATAATAATAGAAGTTCTGTTCTTTTATATAGTCAGTATAAATCGAACAACCTCAAATGGTCCTGCTCAATACACACATAGTGTACTAGTGTAATTATATAGTCAAGACAAACTAATACCAAATTACACTACAACTTTTTCAATGGTTTGTCCCTATCTATCTTGGTTGTGAGCTACTATTTATAATTTATAAGAAGCCGATAACACGATCTTCTGTGTAGCACCACACACCATGTTATCTATAATAAAAATTAAATAGACAACTGCATCGACATATATATAAATATAAAATACAGACATTTGACCAAAATAATTCTCATTTCAAAATATCTCAAAAACAGATGTTCATATAAAAGCTAGACTTATAGTATTGTCCGCCACGATCAGACCGTAGTGTCTTGATACTTTTACCATGACGTTTCTCCACATCAGCCTTGTACTCTTTGAACTTATCAAAGCATTCAGACTTGCGGCGCATCAAGTAAATGTACCCATATCTCGAATAGTCGTCTATAAAAGAGACAAAATATTCGAAACCACCTCTCGCCTGGATAGTCATAGGTTCACACAAATCAGAATGAACCAATTCCAACACTTCTTTAGCTCTATACTCCTGTGCCTTAAAAGGTCTCTTGGTCATTTTTCCTTCCAAGCAAGATTAGTAGGTTGGAAAGTTTTCCACCACCAATGAACCCAAAGGTCCGTCGGCTATTAACCTTTGAATCCTACTCAAGTTAATATGACCTAGCCTTAGATGCCAAAGATATGTTTGGCTCATTTTTGAAGGCTGCTTTCTCTTATTAGAATTAGAAGATGTGTTATTAATTTCCATTTGTTGCATCGTGGGAGTTATTGGATTAAGAGTGTACAAATTGCCAACCAACGCACCAGAACATATAACCACTCTATTTTTCTTGACAACCACTTTGTTATCAAAAGAAACAGAATATCCATTCATAAATAATTTAGAAACTGAAATCAAGTTCTTTCTAAAACATGATACGTAAAGACAATTTCTCAAAATCAAAGTTTTATTCCTATCAAAAGATAAATAAACATCTCCCACTGCAACAACCGCCACTTTCGTAGCATTGCCCATGTAGATGGTGATCTCCCCTTCATGTAGTCGTCGGGTTTCCTGAAACCCTGCAATGAATTGCAGACATGATCAGTGGCTCCCGTATCTACACACCAGGTACTGGTAGATAACACCGTTAAACATGTTTCAATAACTAATGAATGAGATATACCTTTATTGTTCTCCTTTCTGCAAGGACAACCCACCTTCCATTGTCCATACTGCTTGCATCTTACCTATGACCCAGTTCCTCGAGGTCGAATCACTTTCTTTGCAGAACCAACTTGTTTCTTTTCTTCTTCCTACCTTTCAGCTTAGAACGTTTTCAGAATGTGAATTTGAGAACTTTGTGAAATAACTCTTTTTGGAGTTCTATCGAAGTTTCGTCAACGAATAAGTCCTTTTGTTCATGTTATAGTTCAGTGCTCAAAACTCTTGGGTAGCGTTTGGAGAATGATATCGACCGGTTTCCCATCGATTTCACTCAAGGATTAGTATCTCGCTCAGTGAACCATCATTTGAGGATATGATCCTCGCGGTGTCCCCTCACGTGGTGGTCATCGTTTCTCATAGCCTCCGATTCGTTGTCCAAGAGTTTCTTGAGATTGAGCATAATGTCATAGGCGGTGGGTAGGGCCTGATGATGTTTGCACTGCATTTGTAAGCCAAAATGTAACACCGCGCCATCTCATCTGCCTTGACCCATTTCCTATGTCTCTCTATCTCTTCTTCACTAGAATCCTTATTAGGCACGCTAGGACAGACCTTAAAAAGTACGAACTTGTATTTTTCAGTAGTTAAGACAATGTCCAAGTTCCGTTTCCAATCAATATAATTTGGACCAGTAAGTTTGTTTTCTTTTAAAATAACAGCAAGAGGATTGAAAGTCATTTTGAAATCCTAAGAATCACAAAATAAAATATTTGGTCAAAACTTTAGAATTTAAAATAATATTGATTCCTCGAATAATATAATTTAAATTCACCAACACCTCAAAACATCGTGAATTTCGTATGCCATGATAGTGTGGACGTATACTAATTCAAACATTTGTAAGAGGAAGTTTTACCCATTAATTTTATTCTTGTCAACCTAACTTTATGACAAATAAAATTAATAGTCGGTTTGTCTTCGGTCACACAAATAATAGCAGTGACTCCGATGGAGAGGATACTATTAAATGCGCCTAAGTGTATACTATTACTTGATACTTAGTCCATTAATTAGAATTGTGCCGTTTCAGATGGAGAAGATCACACAAACCTATATAATTTCCTATAATCATCCATAGAGGAAGTTTGATCTAGTGATCCGCAAACAAACTCATCCGATATGGAGGAAGACACTTAAAGCCAATGCGCAAGTTTGTATGCATCACTTACAAATTAGTAATGGAGACCGTAGAATTTATTTAAATAATTCCTCTCTCACTTAGTTATTTAAAATCGAGGAATTTTAACATGCACACACATCACACATGCACAAAAGCACACAAACACAGCATATAAAGACAATAAATATGAAAATAAATTTCCAACTATTATGGTCTCATCCATCGTTGTCCTCCGTATGCCACCAACCCTAGCCGCCGCCAACCCTAGCCAAGTGAGGAGGAGAAAACCTTGCCGCCGACCCTAGGGTTCATATCGTCGCATCTATCTTGCTTCCTTCTTCGTCGCGCCTCCGGTCCTCAAGGTAGCACCACACATAGCAAGCCGCAACAATAAGAAATAAAAAATTACATTTATCGATTCTATATTCCACGAAGGAATGTACATGTAATCTAGATTGAACAAAATGTAAAATAAACTAATGCAGCTCCGGCTGTATTTAATAATTACAATCATGTACACACAAAATACCCTTGACATGCCCGAGGGTTCAAATCACATACAAATATAATAGGCCATAATAGTTAGAACTAGGATGCTTGCAACCACAGAGTTAATCTATTTTGCATATCCTACGATTATCTTGCCTAAATTATATATGAACAGTGCATAATTTAATCGAAAATCAAACACTCAGAGGCAGAAAACTTGCTCTGATACTAATTGTTGGCGCGGGGAGTTCCGTTCTGTGTAAATCCCCAGTACAAAAATTTGTACGAGCACAGAACCTTTCCTAGCAACCCACATGCTCGATCAGACATGTGTTTGATCAATCAAGCAAGTTCTTGATTGATCAAAGCGCACCTTGATCGAAGCATAAGATCGTTGGCCTCTTGTGTTGGTGTTCAGGATCCATACAAAAAAAAATAAACTAATTGCGCTGCGGAATAAGAATTAGTTATACTTTTCCTCGTATGCTAAGACCTTTTGATCTTCTGCTGGGCGTCGTGTGGGCGACGATCTACCAAGACAAAACCACCTGACTCCTTGTTTCCAATCTTTCGGCCACCAAAAGATGCTAGAATAGGATTCCTCCTCTTATTCTTCTCCTCCAAGCAACCGGCCACAAAGTAAACTCTTCTCCAAAGGGGCGCCGACCTTAATGAAGAAGGGAAAGATGCCGCCGGCCCTAGGGAAAGAAGCAAGGGGAAAATAAGAGAGGAGGGGCGTCGGTCAGAAGAGAATAAAAGAGGATTCTTAGATTAGTTTTTGGGCACCACCCTCTCTTCTTTTATAATCTTTGCTGGCGGCTAAAAAGGAAATATTTTAACAAAATTCTGTTTTAAATAAAATTTCCCTTTTATTCCTATTGTGGATGGTTACAAAAAAAAGGAAAGATTTTAACAAAATTTAAATCTCTCTTTTAAACCATTGTAAATAGCTATAAAAGGAAATATTTTAACAAAATTCTGTTTTAAATAAAATCTCCCTTTTATTCTTATTGTCGTCGGCCCCTTGCATGAGCACCAAGCAAGGCTTGGCCGACCCTTATCTTGGGCACCATGCAAGGTTTGGCCGGCCTTATGCTTGGGCAATAAGCAAGGCTTGGCCAACCCCTTACTTGGGTAAGAAGTAGGGCTTGGGTGGATGTGAGGTTTTATATATATAGAGGTTACAATAGGGACCGAGAGGAGGAATTAGTTTTGGCCTCCTGATGGACTTGAGCTTCCTGTGTTCAAACCGAACACTCAACTCAAGTTCATCAATAATAACCCATACCAATAAAGAGTCATTATTGAACTACCGCATCAATCCCATATTACAATATGAGTTCCTACTTATCATGAGTGCGTTAATCTCCCTGTGTTTAAGATATCGTATGTCCGTTAATTAAATAAGTTATTGACAACTCATTTAATTAACATCCAACTCCATGAGTAGTACCACTCAACTTTATTATCATGTCAGACTAAGTCCACCTGCAGGGTTTACATGATAATCCTTATGAGCTCCTCAAGGGGACATCATCAACCTAAATAAATAGGACACAGTTTCCCTTTATAATCAACAACACACCATATAAATGGTACTATCTCCTAACTTATCGGGCCTATTGATTTAACGAATAAATCTCACCCATTGATAAGTTAAAGAAATAAATACTAAGTATATGTGTTTGTTATTATATCGGGATTAAGAGTACGCACATTCATAATAATAGAGGTTCTGTTCTTTTATATAGTCAGTATAAATCGAACAACCTCAAATGGTCCTGCTCAATACACACATAGTGTACTAGTGTAATTATATAGTCAAGACAAACTAATACCAAATTACACTACAACTTTTCCAATGGTTTGTCCCTATCCATCTTGGTTGTGAGCTACTATTTATAATTTATAAGGAACCGATAACATGATCTTCTGTGGCACCACACACCATGTTATCTACAATATAAATTAAATGGACAACTGCATTGACATATATATAAATATAAAATGCAGACATTTGACCAAATTAATTCTCATTTCAAAATATCTCAAAAACAGATGTTCATACAAAAGCTAGACTTATAGTATACATCCCAACAAACATAAGGTTCATTAAACACGAGAATGTGAAATAAGTAATCAATATATCAAGCAAAATGATAGCATATAGTATTAGCAAGAGCACAAGTTCATGTAGAATAAAAAATTTATCCGGAAGACACTTTGAGTGCAATTCAACCCTAACTAGGGAGAGGGGTGAATAGACGGTCTCACCTAATCTGTGTTATTTTGTGAATATTAACTAAATTATTTCTCCAAATGCACTAGTTTATGGATCTCAAACTATGAGATTTGTTCTCCATGTGTGTCATTCCTCATATCTCAAGATGATATGTTCTCTATCCACATGTGTCATTCCATGGGTACCTTAAGATGGATTTATTCTGTCTTTATGTTCCTCATTCTATGGAGACCTCACATAAGATCAATTCTCTCTTTGCATGCTTCATTTAGTGACGACTTCTAGATGGATTACTTGTCTTCACGTGCATCATGTTACATAGACCTCAAGATGGATATGACAAAATCCTTGTTTGTATTAGTCATTTTGTGGACCCCAAGCTACATTAGTCCTCTCTCTGCCTGCATATTCTAAGGACATCTCATCCTCTCTCTGTGCTTGTCATTCTCTGCGATATATAAGTTGAATGTATTTGTAATGAATTGCTTTTTATATCTGAACTAGCTTTAGGAGGAGCGTCAAGGAGTAATGTATCAATATGCAAGGGGTAATCTCCTATTCATCAATAATATATAAAGCTATAGAAGCCTATATAAGTTTAATGATTTCTTTCATTAAGGATCCCATTATCAGAGACCAGTACAGGTATCTCTGTTGTAAGTGGGACAAGCAGGATTCGATATACTAGTTTGTAACATCTTATACACTCACATTTACTCATTTGAAGATGACTGTCTAATCCTATCGTTCTTGATCATACATGAAGACGTGAGATGCAACCTGAAAACCTTCATTCAGTTAGAAGTGTAGCTTATGATTGCTATATTAGAGGCGTTACAAGAGTTAAACATCTTGTTAGTAGCTGTCCTGATGTTACCAAATGCTCAAAAATACTTGAAACAACTTTGCCAATTTTTAATGGATTATTTGATGACTGATAAGCTGTGAAATGATTGAAAGATGAGCAACAAGAGGATCATGACCATAGAGTTTTCAAGCAAGAAGGCTAGAATAAGTTCAAGTGTCATGGCAAACACCATTGAGAAATTTGAGATGCAAGCTTCTATTGATGCTTTGAGAATAATAGTGCTGGAATAAGTGCAAGAACTTTTCTCTCATTCACTTCTCAATATGGAGGCCACTTCGTTCATATATGTGTTAGTGGCTATGACCATGGATCCAACAATGCATGGACATAACTATTGCACAGATGATGCATTGTGCTGATATTTGATTCTACGTGAACGACATTTGTAATATGTTAAAATTGTTACTCTTGATCAGTAGAGAGGAAAGAGGGTAAATAATGGCATATAGAAATTTTTAATAGAGATGTTTAGGAAACAATAAGCAGGAAAAAGTACAAGAATTGCGCAATGTGCTCAAAGGATTTTATTTCTATGATAGACATGTCATCTCCTTTTCAATTGTAATACTAACTTAGTTTTGGATGAAGCAGAAGCAATTTCGAAGTTGGATCTCAGATTGTTCTTTTATAAAGCATGGTTTAATTCATTTTGTGAATATATTCTCATTAAAATAACTGGTTGTGTTTTTGCATGATTTCGTGAATTATTGCAACTATAACAATTGATTTTGATTGTTCACTCAGTGCAACTAATCAAGTTTTGGATGGAAAGCCAGTCTTCTCACGCACTGCTATGTGTATAAAACTTGTTATTTTATATTATAATGATTATGATAGTTTTTCCTTAAAAGTTGTTTGCCTTGGTTAATTAATAGGTTCAAGAAAAGCTTACTGTTGCTGAATATAAGGAGTTCATAGATCTTATGGAGGCATTAAAATCCAAGAAAATAAAAACCATACATTTGTTGGAGTCCATTGCAAAGTTATTTTCCAGTCCTGGCCGATACTGTCTTCTCAGCAGGTAATTTCACTTAAATCTGTTGCTTCAAAACAACATTAAAATTTAATATTTATATATATATATGTGTAATATATGATTGTTTCATCATGCTGTTAATGGTAAATTGATTCGTGTGAAAATACTTTTATGCATGATGCTGTAACTCTTCATTATTAGAATATAATCTTAAACTAGGCCACCTTGTCATCCTGTATGTAATGACTGGATGCATGGTTTTACAAAACTCTGTAACTGGCTATGCATTTGGTGCCAATACTCTAAAGCATGGAATTTTTTTGCATGGTTTTAATTTTTATTTAATTGCTTTGTAGCTGGTGTCAACACTCAGAAGCTTGGAAAATGTTTAAATATTTGATGTTAAATTGACTATATAAAGGTCTCTACCTTATTGTTTGTGGAATTTTATATTTCAGGAGTATGTATTTTTCATCTGCATCTATTTATCGAATGAGCAATTTAACATGGGCTCATTAGAATTTTTACCAAATTGAATTAAAACACTTTGATTGAAATTTTACCTATGTGGATGTTGCACAATCGAGATGTTTAACTGTTGTATCATTGACACGATCAAAGCATCTCATTGTAACATGAAGATGCTAGCATTCGACAATAAGAAAAAGAGCTTGTCATTACAAACAATGAGTGAGGATGACTGAGGAGGTCGATGATATGACATTTTTTTTTGGGGGGGGGGTGGAGTTGGTTTATGAAATAATAACTAGCAGAGGGACAGTGACTAGGTTTTCAATCACATATTTTATTAATTTTCCAAACAATTTTAAAAAACTTAAAAAATATCATCTTAAAATTTAAACCTTGAAAATATTTACAACTCTTGTAAAATTAATAATTTTAAAAATTATTTTCAACAACTACTATAGAATTAATTCAAATTTTTATTTAGCTATTAACAGTTCACCATAATCAAAATCAAAATTTGTTTAATCCTTAACTAATTTTAATATTGTTGGAAATTAAAAAATTGTATTATTTAAAAAATTTATAAAATACTTGAGTTTCTAACCCAAATTATTTTGATCTCTATGTTATCTTATCACTTTGACCTGATCTCTAGCCTTCAGTATTGATACCAAATTGATACTGAATAATGAGGAAGTGAAAATTAAAAGTATTTTAATGGACTAACAAAATTCCTTTTAAGTAACAAACACGATAAAAGGTCACCAACACCCAAGTTTAACTTCACTAAGGGATACAGAAACTCACCACCCTCAAAATGCATAAACTTTGATGTAAACCAGAAATAGACTCACTACTCAAGGATAAATCCAGGAGATACAAAAGAATAGAAGAGAAACTCAAATATTTTTTGAAATTACCACTAAGCTCTTTTCTCACTGCAAAACATCAAAATAAATATTAGTGCATAAAACAACCCTCCATGTATAGGGTAGTACGAAATTTATTTATTCACTACTCATAATTAAGCTCTTTAATGCTTTCATTGGCCAAGAAGATAAGCTAAATTAACTCTCCTTTTGAATTTGCAAACTAGACCATTTATTAAAGAAACAACCATAAGTTTTTATTAGAAAATGCTTTTGACTTGTTTTAATCCTTTGAAAATTTAAATGGTTGAGCTCTTTAATGCTCTCCTTGGTCAAAAAGATAATCTAAATTAACTCTCCCTTTTTAAATTGAACTAGACTATCTATTAAAGAAATAAGCCTAACTTTTCAATGCTTTTGACTTGTTACAAAATCTGTTAAATGGTTGAGCTTTCTTCACATAGAGAAACCCCCCTTCACTCTTTAACATTCAATTCGGGACACTCAATCAAGTTGGGCCACTTGCTGGTTTGGAAAATGGGCTTGCAACTAATTAGGCCCATAAGTTGTAGGTAATACCATAGGATTAGCAAGATTCATAAGAGTTGATTGTAGCACATTTGATACCTCTCTATCAATTAGAAACTTAATTTCTTCCCTTGACAAATTTAAATTTTTGAATTTGAATTTCTTGCTCTAGGGGGAGCTTAGGTGTAGGAGAAGTCTAACATAGGTCCATTTAGGGGTGTAAATGAACCAAGCCGCTCATGAGCTATTCGAAGCTCGATTATAAAAGCTCGTTTGAGCTCGTTTAATGAGGCTCATTAAGATAAACAAACCAAGCTCAAGATTCACAATATTCGTCTCGTTAGTTCATGAACATGCTCGTTAAGCTCATGAATCAACTTTTAAATAAAAAAATAATAGTTTTGATATTAAATTTATAGATTTTACACTCTACTTATGAAACATATAGACAAATATATTAAATTTATTTATTAGAATAAAATTATAAATTTTAATAAGAATATTATAATTTTATCTAAATATATAATTTAGTTTTTAATGAATATTTAAATTTATAATTTATATTTATTAAACTCGTTTAGGCTCGATAAAAGCTCGAATAAGTTCATTAGCTATGAATATATTCGTTAAATAAAGCTCGAGCTCGGCGCGATTATAAACGAGCCAAACTCAAACATTCAAGAGTTCGGCTCGGCTCGATTACACCCCTAGGTCCATTTCATGATTTACCTAACTTGAATATATTGACAAACATTAAAAAAATGAGAGATTATTAGTGCAATTGGACCCTCAATGATTAGAATCAATCTACATGGTCAGAGTTTAAATTAGGATATATATTATATTTAATATGTGTATTTCAATTGAGTAGGACTTATTGGAGAAGCACATGGATATGACTTGGTGGAGCTTAGGGGGCCAAAAGACGAGAGCATTAGAGCACAATTGTGTCAATGGAGGCGAACGACATATGTAGAGCATGAAGGATGACATGTGGAACTAGCCGAGCGCTTGGGTGCATTTGAGAGACTAGAAGCATGACAATAGATGACCTTGTGGTGAAGTGGTTGCAAGGTAAACTCTTGGTGTGGTGAGAGTTGAGAGACATGTATGTACCTTGTAGCGACAATAGGACCGTTGTTGTCGCTAGAATGGGGGAGGGGGTTGAATAGAGATTTTTATTTCGTTAATCACGTTCTTGTCTATAATTGTTAGTGCAACGAAAAATAAAAAGATGAAACACAAAAGGTGAATGCAAGCATACGACACCTTGATTCTACGTGGTCCGAAATCCCAAGTTCCTACTCCACGGCCTATGGTCTATTGCAGTCACCACTTTCTCCTTGTCGTACACCTTCTAAAGGTGGAGAAACCTCTTACAATATTTGTTCTTACAAGCAACACAAACGAGAATATAAAAGATACAAATGAAGATAAATACAATGGAAATAAACAATTTTACAAAAGAATCTTTGCTTTCCTCGTTTTCTTGTTGCTTTCTAAAGGCTCTAGACTGCAGCAACACTCACCCACGAGCCCTCAAGCATCAATGTCTCGAAATCTCCACAAAACCCTCTTTTATAGGGTTGCTGGTTGTAACTGAATCTTGCTCATCAATCGACTACTTACACCTTCCTAGTTGGCCTCTCACTATTAGTTGACTGCTCGCCATCAATCCATTATTTTCTCTTCATCAGTCAACTACTCTGCTAGAATTTGAGTGTTACTATGGCTTTATCCACTAAATGGCTCTGTTCGACTCAGCATTTTGGCTGAGTAGCTCTTTACCAATTGATTGACTTTCATTAATCGATTGCCTTAATCGACTAAATTTTTTTTTGTGATGTTTCACGATTAGCTTATTTGATTGTACTAGCCAACTCCATGTCATCGCTAGTCAATTGTGTCGTTATTGATCGAGAATTCCTATATCACTAGACTGTTCTGCCAAGTGCTTTGGTCAATTATAACCCACTTAACTTCTTTTTCCACCATCAAACATATTGATTAAATATTGAAACCCAACTCGAGCTTGGTCAACCTTGACCGTTGATTGCACCAACACCTACGAGAGGGTATATTTTAATTCAGGTGGACTTGACCATTAGGATGGTCACAACCAATGATTCAATCTATTGAAGAGTGCTTTTAATTGATTGGTGGTTGAGTCAATTTAGTAGCCGACTTAAGTACTCCAGCTAGCAAACAAAATGGTGAACTTGGATTCAATTTGGTGATATGAAATTTGGTTTGAGTTGATTAAAGAGTTGACTCAAGCTAAGCAAACAACAAATAGAATATACATTCTGTTCATGGTTGAGTCAATCAGCGACCCAACTAATTAGGGATATAAAACATCCAATCAATTGAATATGAACTAGAAAAGTTTAAGAGAACTATTGATGGGAAAAAGTTGCATAACTACAGTCAAATGATGTTAGGTTGCAATATTAGTTAACTAATAGTGGAATCTGGTCAACTGATCGACATCATAATAGAACCATAACTAGTAGCTGAAAGTTTTGGAAGGGCTATTTAAAGGGGTGAACTGGAGTTGCTTAGAGTTAATGCTTATTGGTACATTTTAACTCTCTAAGCTCATTATAAATTCTCTTTCTGTCATTGTAAAGCCTCAAATTTTGTAAGAGTTTTCTTCACCTCATGGATGTCTTTTGGGAGTGATTCGTTGAAGGATTATAGGCTCTGGAATAAGAACGAGAATACGGAACCACGTAAACTTCCATATTAACATTGATACTCCCGTTGCATATTTGTCCGTGTGCTATCATTGCAAGTAGAATCTATATTACCACCCCCGACCTTTCAGCCATTGCATCATAATTAGTCCTAACATTTGTCACTATCTTTACTCAATAGACTCCACCCTAATTGAAATTGATTTTAACTCAACCCTAAAACCTAATATTGATTTGATTTAGCTTAATAAGTCATTTAAAATTTTTTAAAATAATTTAATACATAAAAAATTTAAATAGAATAAAATTATCTAATAAGGTTATTGTAGTTATACAAATAAATTAAAATTTAATTTTATGCTTAAAATCCAAAATTTTCATTAATGAATCAAGTTTGAGTTGAGTTATATTAAATAAGTCATTTTTAATACAAAAAAATTTAAATAGAATAAAATTATCTAGTAAGGTCATATGCAGTTATAAAAACTCATTCAAATTTAATTTTATGCTTAAAATATAAAATTTTCATGAATGAATCAAGTCCAAGTAGAGTTATAAAATTTAATTTTTATAGGATTTATACAATATAATTAAATGATATTTGGTTACAAATTTTAAAATCTAATTTAAATCAAATATAATATTTTACATCTTATAATCTAAAGAAAGACTCAAATCTCTCTATTTATTGTGCATTTTAACAAGTGCACTTATGTGAAAGAAGTAAAAAATAAATAAATCCAAAGAATGAAATTTTGAATTATTTAATTACATCCAATAGTTTTGTTTAAATTTATCAAATAAAATTTAGAAAACAAAATAATATTTAATGCTCAAAGTCTTATCAAATTTTAAACACAATTACACAAATACATAGAAATATATGTTTATTTTAAAAGTGAAGTGAGAGTGATTAATTAGCTCGATTTATAATTAACTAAAAGGTAATATGTTTAAACTAAAAGTTCATGAACTATTCAAAACTTATACTTCATAAATTATATGCAATTATTTATAGCTAATATTGTTGCATGAAGATATGATTGTTGCATGTCTGATTCATGCTCTCTAGAACCCTTAATATTGTCTGTCCCACGAATTGCTTTGTTGATTGCTGACTTGGACCCATTAATCAACTGGTTCACACCATTGACTAATCTGCTTTAATAATTATCCAATCTAATGGTTGTAGCTTGTTGGCATTGTCTCACTGTAGCATCAATTGTGTCGACCGACCACCATCAATCGATTGGTCTTAGTCAACTTGGATCGTTTCCCTTGGATTACGATCGACTCCGGTGTCGACTACTTCATCTGCGGTCCATCAATTGATTGTTCATAGCTATTAGTCAATTGATCAACAGAGAGTGGATCCATTTTCAGTCAATTGATCAACGGATGATTGTCGACTACTTCTTGCTTGTTTCTGAGTCAACTAACTAGTTGACTCAGCCACTAGTCAATTGGTCAACATTTTTAGTTTACTGACATTTTTTCTATAACCTATCTAATGAGTGGATCCATCTAGAATTAAAATTATCCTCGACTCATCCGTAGAGGTCACTCCACTTGCAACTCACACGAAGTCTTACCATGCCATAAGGTCTTCTCATGTTAAAATATTCGTCTCTCGGATATACTGAGCTTGAGCCCTCAGCTCACTTCACTTGCCATCCTTCACATTCACTTGCGCACTTCACCCCCTCGATAGCAATGTTCTCATACTCCTTATCCTATAGTCTCTCGGATGTCTTATACCATCATTCTTTGACCTCCATGGATTTTGTGCTCTCAAGCACTTTATATATTTTGCTCAAGTCCTGAACAACTTCACACATAAGCCTAATTTAAACTTAGTCATACTCATCAAAACTATGATCAAACCTGATTCTCAAAGGGACTAATGTTCTAGCAGAGACAATATGCAAGAAAACATTTACATTGAAGATAACATGTAATAACATAAGATAAATAAATAAATACCACATAACAAAACATGCATTTTATTCCTTTCTCAAAGTAACAAATCAAATTTATAGTGTAAATGAAACCCTAAAGAATATAAAGTGCTAAACAAAATATTTCTTTTGATAAAATAAAATACAAAAAGATGTATATTGACAAATAGTAAATGAGAGGAATAATAAATTTAATCCAAGAATTAAATATGTTCCATAGGGCTTTACTTAATTATATGTTAATAAGTCTCAATATGTATATCATTTATAAATAACCAAACATGAATTTGTATTCAACTTATTTCACATGTGTTTACAATAAAAAATTCACTAAGAAGTGAACCACTACCAATTAGATCCTTAGAGTTGATAGTTTCATTTGACATGAGTTAACTCACTAGTGATGTACAGTAATATAGCATCATAGCTAGAATAAATATAATCATAGGTGACCCATGCTATCATGTATTTATGGGGCAACCAAAAGTTGTGATAAAAAGCTATTTTTTTTTTGGTTAAGTAAAATTTATAGCACGAATCAGAGTACAAAAACTGGTCTTTAGGAGTTCCTCATGTCTGACGAAGCATCATATTAGAGAAAACACCCAGGGACCGGTAATGAATTTGCACAGACTTGAAGATCCTTTCAATGTCTCATTGTCCCTCACCAAAGAAACTTCTATGTCGATCCTTCCATACAAAATGAATCATAGATGCAAGGCAAGATGGTGAGCCTTAGATTTTTAATAAGTTTGTTCCCTTTAGGGTTGTGACCTTTAAGTGGTATTCCACTTGTAAAAAACTAGGCTCAGAATTTTAGTACTTATTTCACCACTTATAACAAGTGTTTGTTCCTTTTAGGGTTGTCACCATACCTTTAAGTGTTATTCCACTTTAAATTTTCACATTACATAGTATATATTATATTAGTAGTATGTGTATTTTAAAGCACTAATCTATGTCATCATTTAATTTCATTTTTACTAATTTAAAAATACAATAAATGAGGGCTTCAAGAGCTAAGTGGTAACAGGGTAATAAGCATACAAGTAATAGAGTTAAACCAATCTTGAATACAAATGGTGTAGCTTAAACAATGCATATGAATAGTCAAGTATTATATCATTATATGATTAAGTTATTTTTTAAACTTTCGTCCCTCAAATGAAATCCCAATGAAAGTCCACATGATATAAAACATGAAAAATTATCAATAAATATCCAATAGTTAAATCCCAAATTTTAATTCATTTAACACCTATTCCATTGGTTAATCATCATTTAATATTCTTTATTATTAATAAAAACACATTCACAACATATTATACCATTTGTGTTTAAAGTTCTTTGTTCTTTTCTAATTTGTGCACTAGATCCATTGTTAAGGGATCAAAACGTAGATTTACCCACTTCAAATACGTATTGGGAAAATAATCAAAATTATGATGTCAGTGTGCTCCAGTATATGTGAATATAGGCATAAGAACAACTTAGAAAAGTTTTAAAATAATATTGAAAATGATAATAACATCAAAATATAAGGATCAATCAATACTCAAGAGACACAATTCCATTACCTCTTCTGGCTTGAGGTTGCCTTCATCGAGTTTATTGCCTTGTTTTTAAACATGTCACATTGTCACATAGCTCAATTGCCACTTGTAACTTGCCCACTGTTTGTCATTCATGAGATCAACAAAGGTGGGAAGGAAGTAGGGTATTTATAAGGAAGTTTTGTGAAATTTATAATTATTTTGATCTTTTATGATTAATATGGTAAATTTATAAAAATGGGCTGATGTGAATTTCTTTTATGTGCCTAGTTAAAAAGTTAATGATGCCCCACGAATAACATGAAGGCGAGGAGTTAGACAACATGGGTGCTTAGATGTTGAGTGAGAGCTCGAATGGGGGGCTTTGACATAACATAGATGTTTGGTGGCAAGAGGCATTAGAGCTCTCAGGTAAACAAAGTCATTGCAACAGGATAGTGTTTTCAGAACTTACAAGATGCATGCAAGCATAAGTGCATGAGATCAAGCAGTGAGTGAAGTTGGAGCTTAGGCATCGAATGATGTTGTAGCTCAGAAAACATTGTGGAGCATGGGGATAGTGGATAACAACTTTGATGTAAGAAATTAAACAACAATCAGTAAGTAGAGCTCAATGAGTCACAAGCCAAGTAGGTGGACAAGTTCCAATGTTGAACTAGGGAACGATGAGTTAAGTGATTGATGGGTTCCACGTGCGAGTCTGCGAGCTAGAGAGGAAGAAGAGAGTCAAATCATTAAATTCCCCTCTTTTCCTTTTTATATAAGACAAGTTAAACAAGGAATGAGATTTTTCTTCCTTTAATTTTCCCTTAATTTCATTTCCTTTCCCTTCTATCAACATCTAGTAAAAAATAGATATCTTTTCTCACTTTTGGTTCCTTCCATAAGTATTGGAAGAGGAGAGAAAGAGAGAAAAAATTAGAAGGATCAAATTAACATTGCATGTCTCGGGCAAAGGTTAAAGTTGTGATTTGCTCTCCTTTCCTCTTCATTCATCTCCCTTAAATACAAAATAATGGAAATCCCTTCAACCTCTCATCCTTCCCCTCTTTCCTTCCCGAATACCCTTTCTTCTTTTCCGTAGTCCTCTCATCAAGGTACACGCAACACTAAAATCTAATATGTGTTCTAATTTTGTTAGAGTATATGGTGGTCACTATACACTAAGGGTTATCAATTGTAGTATTTATCAGTTACATAACACATCCAATTCTCTATATGCTTTATCTATTGAGATAAACATGATTACAAATGAATAGTAAAGTAATCTAATTATTGCCAACTTATTTTTCTTCATACTTTCAGTAGTTTCAAAATAAATCTTTAATTCTATTTATATGCGACTTCATATCTTATTCTTAGTACTGCATCTAGTTTGTCTATATGCACAACTGATCTGTATTTGTTTGTTAGCCCAAGGTTTATTTTTCAAGTTTCACAGTTATTTCTCTTTCTTTTTTTTGGATAAGTAAAATGTATAGCATGTGTCAAAATGTACAAAATGAGGTTTTAGGAGCTATTCACGTCTGATGAAGTATCAGATCAGAATATACACCTAAAGACCTGTCTATATGGAGTTGTACACCTCTATATATCCTCTCAATATCCAACTGTCCCTCATCAAAGAAACTACAATTTCGGGCCTCCATATATAATGGATTATAGATGACAAGGCAAGATGACGTACCTTTGTTAAAGTCCTACCACGATAATACCGCCATAACTCCGCGATTGGGGGGCACATGAAGAATAGGTGCTTTTGCGTCTCCATCACTCAACCACAAAAAGTGCACTATCTGTCCTCCAAATAATCTTGTCGATCTTTACTAGGAAGTTGACTCTGCGCCAGCATCCAGAAAGTGACTGCATGACTGGTTGTAAGTAGGCCCTCCATACTATTAGGGCCCACGCCTTCTTGGGACTAGGTTGTCTGAAGAAGTCGTAAGCTCGGGTCACCCCATCATCCTGTACAAACCAATCTGCCAATCATCGACGAACAACCTTTGATGACCTAGCAATCGCTAATATGAGATCCTGTATCCCAAGCTTGCTCTACAGTTATTTCCGCTTGGTTTTCTACCCATGACATCAATGTCATACCCAAAGTTTGCTCGGCCGTGTAACTTTAGATCTGTGATTCTAATTTAGTAACCTAATTTTTTAGTGAATCTAATCATGTGCTCAAATTTTAGTCATGTTTTCAAATTGGGCAATCTAGTTTAACAGATAATGTTCTTTGGATGCTCTTGATTCATATTCTTGATTCGTACAACTAAACATATATAAGTGTCCAATATTTCTCTTATTATTCATATAATGCTTGTTTTACTGGATGTCAGTGCCTCCCACTAACAATTGGTTCATGTTGTTTTTTCAGTAACATGTAGTTTTCACAAGAGCTTTGCTTTTTTGCATAATCGATCTTGTGCATCTTTTACTTTATTTTTACACTATCACTTATTTTCTCAATTGCTTCCTAATAGGTTCAAGGATTTTGTTCCAACAAAATTTCATACTATCTATGATCAGCTACTTGGAAATTATGGTGCAAAGGTTGATACATGTAAGAATATGCCATCTGATTTGCTACTGTTTTCAGCCAAGTTTTGCTATACTTTATGTCAGCATGCTAACCTCTTCTTTAAGTATTTTTTTTCCTATTATCCTGACTTCATCAAATAGATTCATTATCAAGAATTGAATAGTATTGGTAATTAGATGTGTTAGAATCATTATCACTATCTTGTCCCAACCATTCGGGGCCATGTACATTATTCTTATCCCTTCATAAAGCTTTATGAAAAGCAATGTTGTTGTCAATATCCAAATCAATTAAATAATTCTATATTATAGTGACTAGTATTTCTTTAGCCCTTTATATCTTCCACTCCAATCAATTCAACTCTTCTAACTATAAAATGTATTTATCTTTGAATATGTTATCCCGTTTGGATGAGTTTCTTCTACTTTTATCCTTTGTCAGAGCTACACCAAATTAGTATTTGTATTTATCCTTAACATTTTCATCTTAACATTTTTCTTCTTGCTTACATTAACTTCTGTTGTTGCAACATTGATCCAATATAGCAGGTTATATCACAATCTCATAAAAGCCATCACAACTGTATAACACCCTATTACTTTGATAAGAATTTATTTTCTATGGCAATTCACTTGTCATGTAATATGTACTTTACATAGTAGTTGAAAAAAAAAACTTTATGAGAACACTAAATTTATTTTGTATTGTTCTTGACATTATATTCTAATTTTATTCGACATGAATATTAATAATAATAGTAGTAATTGTATAATTATATAATATAATTGTCAATGATACATAATCATAGCACAACATTAATATTTGATTAATAATATATAAAGTTATAAATAAGTTGTTTTCTAAGGGCTCCATTTTTATGGGGGGTTAAAATTGTTGATCAATCATATTTAACATGCTATTTGACCATATCCACTTTCTCCAAGAGAAGCACCTTCTAGATCAAATCACCCTTTTTGTTGGGTTGTGATTGCATTCCATGAACCATTTTTTCATTAAATAGAGATTTTTCAAATTTAATCAATGACAACAAACTATTTATGGACAAGGTCATCTATTTGTTTTTTCCAAATGAAATCTCTTATGAAAGTTACGGAACCAGTAAAATGACAACACCTCAACATGTGCTATTCTTTTTTTTATGTGAGGAAAAAACCTCTTTTGTTGTAGAATGCAAAGTGTTAAACTATGCAATAATGCCCACATCTACATTGATTCTTGTTCTTATGAAGGTGTTCACAATAACTTAGGTGTCAGAACAAGCTCATTGGATAAGTACTCTGCAAATTTTTGTATGAGTTCTCCATGGTCCCTCCTTTACCTCTATATATGTTTCGAAACGTCCCTAAATCTACTATTGAATAGGTAAACTTTTTTTTTTTTTACATCTTAAAATATCCTGACGTCTCGAAAGGAAATCTCTCAAAACTCATGCATCATTTCCAAAGTTTATTAAAGTGACCCATTAAGTTCTCAAAACAGTAAGCCACAAGTCGATGCCAAACACTTATCATTAAGGTTCAGAATTTATTCTCCTAAAAGAGAACAAAACAACTAACTAATGCGAAAGCGTGAACTAGGTCTTTGGGTTGTACTGTCATTGTCCTGAGCTTGCTCATTGGTCAAAGCCAACTATCCCCTTTGTCTCGACACCAGAAAAATCCATAATATTGAGTCTAAAGGCTCAACACGTTCAAACCATGATATGCAATAATTAATCCATGTAACCATGTATTCTAAAGGTAGACATATGTTAAACAATTCTAAACTTAACCTCTTGCATAGTATAGACATAAACATGGTTCTATCATTGTATCTAGTTTCATAACAACTTGCATGACATAAACATAAACACTTTGTTAAGCAACATATATCCGATCATATGTACTAAAATAAATCATGTTAACCTCAAACTTGAACTCAAACATTCGTATAACATAGACATAAACATGGATTTTCATATTAGAACATATGTTAAACCGTTTTAACCTTAACTACTTGCATACACATAAACATGATTTTTCTATAAAAGAAACATATGTTAAATAATTTTAACCTTAACTCTTTGCATAGCATGAACATAAACATGAACATTTTGTTTGGGCTTAGTTGCATGTAGTGGCACCATAACTTAGGTGTTTGATCAAACACTTCCTCTAGCATTAGGTTGGTAGGGATCCGAACCTCGAAATGAAAACCACTACCCATACATAATTTTGGGGAAGCTCTCGAGGCATAGGTCCCCGGTTCATAACTAACCCATAGGGGTCTGAATTTGGGAACGAAAACCCCTACTCATACATGGTTGTTGGCAAGCTCCTCGGGCTCGCCCGGTTCATAACTCAACCCATAGTCTTGGCAAGCTCCCTGGGCTCGCCCAGATCATAACTTAACTCTTGATAAGTCTTGGTAAGGTCCCCGAACTTAGGTCCCCGGTTCATAACTCCACCTATACGTGAACGTAACATTGCCGCCGACATCTTGCGTACATATTAATTATTTACTTAACCGTATACATGCACACATGACATTTTATCATAAGATCCATAACATGGACAAACATAAATTCCGAATCCATAGCAATTGTTTACAAGTTCATAAACATACATGACATATTATCATAAAATCAATCACATACATATTCATAAATTCCGAACTAATCTAACATACTAAGTTACCAAGGACATGATTGAATTCATAGTATACTAACCCATACAAACCGAAATTAACTAATATGCTAAGTTATCAAAGACATGACTGATTCCATGGCACATTAAATCATAAAATTCAAAATTAAACTAACATGCTAAGTTATCAAAAACATGGCTGATTTCATAACATATTAAACCATAAAAAAAACCGAGATCAAACTAACCTGCTAAGTTATCAAAGAAAACACGACTGATTTCATAGCATACTAAAACATATAATTGAAACTAACATACACACTAAGTTACCATAACATGGTTTAGTTTATAGCATCCAAAAACATAGAACCAAACTAACATAACATACTAAATTATCTTAAACATGGTTGAGTTTATAGCATACAAAAACATAGAACCGAAACTAACATAACATACTAAATTATCTTAAACATGGTTGAATTCGTAGCATACAAAAACATAGAACCGAAACTAACATAACATTATCTTAAACATGGTTAAATTCGTAGCATACAAAAGCATAGAACCGAAACTAACATAACATACTAAATTATCTTAAACATGGTTGAATTTGTAGCATATAAAAGCATAGAACCGAAACTAACATAACATACTAAATTATGAATTCGTAGCATACAAAAGCATAGAACCGAAGCTAACATAACATCCTGAATTATCTTAAACATGGTTGAATTCGTAGCATACAAAAGCATAGAATCGAAGCTAACATAACATACTAAATTATCTTAAACATGGTTGAATTCGTAGCATACAAAAACATAAAACCGAAACTAACATAACATACTAAATTATCTTAAACATGATTGTCCGTAATCAACATGGTGGAGTTTACCATACCTAAACATCATTATATGAACTGAATATTGCATAAAATAGTTCAGAACATGTCTTTTATATATATATATATATATATATATATATATATATATATGGTTCAACAACAGATATTAGATCATATAATTTTTTATATACATACTCGGATTTCATGTACCTTAAACAAATTTTATTCATTATTCGGATATGTATAAATTTATACATATGTGGAATTCAATGCTTAATCACCAAATATTTATATAAATTTTATACACCTTCGGATTTAGGGAGTTATATAAATTTTATACACCTATTGTGTGATTCAACACCAATATTAAATTATATAAATTTTATACACATTCGGAATTTATTCTAAAATTTCCTAAACGTAGGTGTCCTGAGATTTAAATCACATAATCCATAATTATCGTTAATAAACCTACATATTTAAATTAGACAACTTACTCTAATCATGCATGGAGTTAGTGGGGATTTCGGACACTACATGTTTGGCCTTGTATCGTTGGATAAGGAAGAAGCTGGTAACTGGGACAAATGGAAACTAAGTTATTGCTTGAATCCTCTTGGGTGTAAAATGTTGTATATAGATTGCATATCCTTGGCATCAGTACAATTGAATAACCACTGTCTTATTACACCCACTGCACTTTGTTACATCTAACATACCAACATATCCATTACATCTGGTAAATTCATAGTATTCCTACATATGCCAATGAAAACTCCAACGTACATAGTGAAGTCAAGGCTTTCTTATTGACTATTTTGTTTCTATCACCACTATATATTTGCAACATTATTTGCTCATTTTTATCAAATGCTAACTACAATACCTTGACGTTTTAGTAACATAAAAAATTTTAACACTATAAACGAGGTGTGAATTTAAGTCTATTTCCCCTCTTTTTCTGCATTATAAATACACTGGAAAGCTAATTTATGCTACTATTTTTTAATTATCTGCCCAGATAGTTGTTTCATTATGATTGGTCTTCTTTTAGTGCTTTTAATCTGCTTTTTGTTGCTGTTTATATTACTCTTTGATTAAGCATCTGAGTTCCATTGTCCTGCAGCTGAGCTGAATCCCGAGGCTTAAGAAGACTTGGTCGGCCATTTCTAGTTCTACCATTTTGTAGCTGCTCACTGTTCAGCTGTCTAGGTTCTTGCTTTATCAAAAAGTTCTACAACTTAATGTTTTCAATCATTTCAAGGGGAGAAATATTTGGATCTTGAAGAATCTAACTCTTGGACCGGCTAATTTTCTTGGACTGGATAATTTATTGTTTGTTTGGCTAGCCTGATGAGTAATCCTCTCCAAAAGAAACTCAGTGGTGCTGCAAGTATCAGTTCCATGAATTACGTATTGTAAATCATGTAGCAAACTATGCCTGACATATTCAAATATTAATCTACTCATTGCAACATTATCTTATACTATTTTTGTCAGCCAGTTTCTGACCGAACTAATATCTTTAATGGACCTGTCCATATCCTTTCTATGTTCCAAGTTCAATGCTACAATAAAAGATGCTGCTTGATATCTGACAGGCTCTCAGTAATTCTAAAACGGCAGAATCAGACTAGATACAGCCATAGTAATGTTATTCCTTTATATAGATTGCAGCTTTATTTTGTTATTTTTTGTTTTGTTTTGTTCTGATGAATCATTGTTGATACTTGCTAAACTCGTACAAAACATGAGATTCTGAGCATCTCATACAGTTGGCTTCATAGTCATCTGTGAGGTAAATTGAAAAATTAAGTAGGCCATCATATGTGAGAGTATTTTTGTCAGCTTTGTTGGAAATTGATCCTTGTCCATTTCTATAAATTTATCATGTAGTAATCAGTTCGGTTATACTCTGGGGATGAATGATGCTAAGGGTGGTGATAGTGAATTGAAAACTGCTTTGAATTTAGTTGAACTAGAAAAATGCTTCTAAGCTTTTGAAACATAGTTGAAATATGGAATATCATTTAGTTGTTATCACAATGAAAAATATAAGATAATGCAATGTAATAAAATGAGATAGTCTAGTAAGAAAAGAAATTAATGAAGAGTTATTATCTGCAACTTGACTTCACCATCAACATTATCTCTCCTTAAGTTACTCGTCCCTAAGATGATCCTATCATCCTTCACACTTTACCTATATAATTTGCCTCTTTCCAACTGTCGACACTAATCTTGATGATCCTCCATCAACACTGGTGGCATTAGGTCATCGAACTCGACTCAACCTTATTGAGTCACAAGCTCCACGAGTTTCATGTGAATCCTATT
This sequence comes from Zingiber officinale, assembly GCF_018446385.1. Lineage (NCBI taxonomy): Eukaryota > Viridiplantae > Streptophyta > Magnoliopsida > Zingiberales > Zingiberaceae > Zingiber > Zingiber officinale. The sequence continues at coordinate 142,375,167 of NC_055994.1, forward strand.
AAATTCATACACAAATTAATGCATATATCAGAAATTACATACAAATCTAACATAAATTCAATATTAAAGTCATCAAATAATAAGGTCAAAAATGACCACTTAAAGCATTAGTAATAGTTGATTTAAAGGATGCTGGACTTCTCGATTAATCATCGTATGCGTTTTCCGATTTACGTTGATGATCAATGAAAAACTTATGTGGGATCAGATTGGTCATTTTTAGAGATAGTCAATGAAATTAATTGAAATTATTATTATTTTTTTAATGATAGTTGATTAATTTTTCCACCTCTTCAAAAAAGAAGAAATAGCGAGTTTAAAAGAAACTTTAGAATTATGAATTATGTAGTTAGTATTTTTTATTAGTTTTATTGTTGCATTTTTTATTTTGGCAAGAACTAACCTTAATCTTAATTTTAAATTTGTTAACTTGGTTATTCACTCCCTCTACCTGCTACGTTGGATTCTTCTCACCTTTTTTGTTTTTATTTTTATTTTTATTTTTATCTCTTATGATTTATGAATTTCATTAGACAGATGATCTGAGCGGATTGTGATTACCTGAGAAGTCATTGTGCATGTGCACTGTCTAGATGATTTTTTTTTTTTTTAATGTAAAAGGCCACTGCATTGAAATAAATATTTCCTGATTTATAGTACAGGCCACTTTGGAGGATCCGTTGAGTTTTTACCAAGTAATAAGAATTCAATTTTTATCCAACACAAAACATTCGAATTACTCGTGTGTTAAGCTATCTCTCTTGCTCATCTACGTTGTCTAAATTTATCTGATAGTCAATAAAAATTTGTCCCATGTTAGGCTATCCCTCTTGCTCATCTACGCTGTTTAAATTTATCTGATAGTCAATAAAAATTTGTCCCATGTTAGACTATCCCTCTTGCTCATCTACGCTGTCTAAATTTATCTGATAGTCAATAAAAATTTTCCATCGGATAATATGGATCATCTCTCGATGAATGAAGAAATATCTGAGCACTGGTCATCCGAGTTGGTATGTAGTGGGATATTTGTCATACGAGATTGCGGGGTCGAAACTCAGGGTAGTCGGGACATAAATCTCCGGTCTCTGTGCAACTCACTCTACCTGTTACATGCTTGTTCAGGATGCTGTGATTTACCTCTCTTGTGATGGTCTTGGGTCGGGTGTGACGGGGGCACTGGAGACGAATGATTTCACGTTTTTGTCACATGAAAATTCCTATAGATGATTATGATTATGAGACTAAGTCATATGAGGTCAATCACGGGGGACGTCCAGATTAACATACGACCTTTTGCTGCCGTGAAAACTCATCATTTTTGCTTAAATAATGCTTCTGAAATAAAATAAAAAATAACTGAGAATATATATTTACATAATAAAATAAATGATCAATAATTATTTCTTCGGTAGAGTAAGAACTAATTATCTGAATAAAAAAATCGCAGTCGAAGGGTAACGGTTCTATGCTTACTGACATTCATGAATTCCTTAGAAAGTGGGAAGCCAACCAAATACACACATGGAAGGCGTGCTTTCGACCACAGACACTGACCATAGAACACTAGATAAGGTTTAAACCGAGCAATCTGCAGCTCTGAAATGGCGAAGCTTCCCAGCTCAATCTCGAAGCTTCTAAATCCCCCCCTCTCTACTGACCACCGACTTAAAATTGGAAGAAGCGTACGCTGCCAGACTTCCAGAATCACATCGCAGGTGATTACTTGCTTATCTGATCAAGAAACTAGCTAGGATATACGGTTTTGGTATATTGATGGTAATTTTAGATTCAGGTGTCGAAGAATAGGGAGTCAAAGGTGGGTCGAGCATCCCGGCCTCTGATCGCAATATCAACATCTGGTGGGAAATGGCAGCAGCAATGGAGCTGCGAATACATGTTTACGCTTCGACAGCTTCACTTGGCTGACCTTGCAGAAGAGGGGTATGAGGATTCCATGGCCTTCGTAAAACTCTCCATTCAAGAGGTAAGAATGACACGTAAAATTATTTATATGTGAGATTGTTTCTTAAGCTCTGAAAACCTATTGTTGATATAACCAAATGCAATATGTTCAAAAAGAAAAAACTAGTGCCCCCGGGCTTGGCGCGTGTGGGAAAAAACTCAAGGATGCTGGCTACGGGTGGCTGAACACATGTGCTTCTGGATTTATCGTGGTGGCTGATGGTAAACTTCCGTGGGGTGGGCTGGTCACCTCCAGGCTAACCAGTTTGAAGAGCTGGATACCTGAATTACCAAAAAAAAAAAAAAAAAAAAAACTAGTGGCATAGGAGGCATTAACTATTTTGAGTAATATTGAGTTTTGGTATTTTATCGGAACAATATGTTTCAACTATACCACCTGACATGTTATGATATTTCAAACAATGATTGTGGGTATATCTAGTGTTTCTACGGTATAATCCAATAGCTGGCATACAAGAAAGAAGAGCTCAATTGGGCTTTGACATTATTTTGATGTTTGTTATAAGTTTTGATTTTTATAATAGAGCAAATGCACCTATTAACCAATGTTCTAGAGCTTGGTTGGTTATAACTATGTAAAAAATAAGTGGATGATCACTTGATTTCATCAATCCACTCAATTAATATCGATGAATCATCTAGTTTATACAATTGCCTGCTCCAGGAAAGGTTAATGGAAGCGAAAATTCAGTTGGTTGGGAGGGACATTACAAGATACACTAGATCAGCTCTAATGAATGTCTTTTTCCAGAGAGGAGAATGACAAGGTACAGTAGAATCAGTTTTGATGAACATTAATTGGCAGAAGTTGAACCGTATACTCAGCTGCAGTGAAGGAGTTATTTAGGTTACAATTCCATGGACAATCCATGACCTGTCGATTGGCTGGTGGATCTAGAGAAGTGGGTTTTGACCTATACAGCAAGTAATAAGATGACCATTGTACAATATACAATGTCAATAATACACTTGAGCTACTCACCTATTTTAATTTCATAATCTTTTCTGTCTTAGATGATAATTTGTTGTACTGGCTTTGGTATCAAGATGCTGGAATGTTTTTTGGCTAGATAGAGTATTGAAGTATTATCATCTAAATATGAAACACTAATATGCCTTTGCAGATAATACCTCCAATATATCAATGCTAACTCCCATTTATTCCTCCTTTTTTTGTCTTCTGGTTACAGCATTCTAGCTTTGGCCTTTCTATTGTTGGAAGAATTCACACATCCTTCAACCGAAAATGTAGTTGTTGTTTCTCATCTTATTGCAGAGAGGTATGTCTAATTATTTCTCATAGCTAATCTTTATGTGAATTATTTAAAGTGCCAAGGAACAAATTATAAATAGATATGGGTTGCTTTTCTTGTAACTATACTGACTATAGAAATGCAAATGTAAAATAAAATAACAAAATTATATTTTATATGTTAATTTGTGTTTTCTACCAAAGACATGGGTTTTCTTCCATGTGCCATGTGGCAACAAGATATCCTCCCTAAGCCCACAGTTGTTGCGGCTAACTCATAGATGGTGGTGAGCACTTGCTAGCAAGCAAATCCAGCAATCATAAGATCCCTTCTCCTGTAGCAAGCCTGCAGATGAGACTATGGAGAGTGAGCTCCCTGCTCCTTGTGGCAAGCTCATGGGCAAAGATAAGAAGAAGCTATGAGTTAAAGAGGTTAATGTCGTTGTCGATAGAGGTGGCACTAAATTAGGAGCAAGGCAACAACTTTCTTATAGGTGTGTTCACTGGCTTCGCCTTGCCTAGCTCTGCCTAGCATTGTAAATGACTCAAGCCAAGTTAGATGATATTCTTGTTGGCACAGGGAGCATAGATGATAAAAACTGTTAGACAATGTTCATGTTGGTGCAAGGAGCACCAAATGATAAAACCTAGGGTTTTGATGTATGAAAAAGGGTTTAAAGTTATATATTATATTATTTGACTTGTGTGTTAAGTTTGCAAGTATAAGTAACTTGATAGGATTAGAAGTCCTAGTAGGTCAGGTGGATCATATATCATACGACAAAGCTCTAGTAGGTTAGTGGACCGGATACTAAGAAGTGAAGTCTAGTCGGTTAGGTGGACTGGATAGTAGGCAATGAAGCCCTGGTAGATCAAATGGAATAAGTACTAAGTAACAAAATCCTAGTAGGTTAGGTAGACCTAATAGCTCAACGAAGCCCAAGTAGGTCAAGTGGATCGTGAACCAGATATCAGTCCTGGTAGGTCAGGTGAACCAGATATCAGACAGCGAAATCCTAGTTGGTTTGGTGGATTAGTCATCAAATAGTGAACAAAAGGTAGCAAAGAGGGTTGTGAGGGAGCGTCTTTATCTTTGGGTTGACTTGACCAAGCAATCAATAGGTGTTTTGAAGTCAAACACACAATTACTAGGTTTGTGTGCTTTTTGGACTAACTTTTTTTTTTTATAGGAACAATTTGTTTTTTGAGAGACTGGATAAGGTTTGTGGTTGATCGGTGTTCCCAACGACCACAAGACTAGTCTGGGCAACCAGACCATTTGATGAACACATATTTCATCTAGAAGTTGAGATGCAGAGATAAAGTTTTATTAGTTTGTCTACAAGTTGATATCACAAAGATAAATCTTGTTTTGAGCGAGCCGATAAAAATTTTCAATTGATCAAAAAACTACTATATAAAGGAGCTCATATCATCGAAATGATCAAATTAGACATTTAAGCATTTATTCACTCCAAGGCTCTTTGATACAAGGCTTTGTTAGGCCAAAAAGAACTCAGTATTGTATTTCTATTGTTATTTCTTTTGAGCTATTTGTATCAGTTTATATTTGGCCTTTGTACTTAATTTGAATTTATATTTATTTTCTAAATTCGTAAAGGTTTCTCCACCTCTGGAAGGTGTCCAAAAAGAAGAAAATTAGTGTTATATTTGGGGGCGATTCACCAACGAATCGATAGGTAGTGGAGTAGGAACTTGGAGGTTCCAAACCATAGTAAATCTTTTGTGTCACTTATCTTTATTTTTGTTGCTTTATTTATTATCAAGTTAGATTAATTCCGTTGCTCAATTAATTATTAATTTAATTTATTTCTACTATATAATTAATTGTTAATTTAGTTTATTTCTATTGCTTAATTATTTGTTAATTTATTTTATTTTCCACTTTATATTTTACTCTAGTTTTAATTAAGTTATTCTATTGCTTAAAATAATTATAAAATTAATTAGACTCTATTCACACCCTTGTTGGTGCAACATCCCTCAGGTCAAGGTTGACCTGTTTGACCAAGCTGAGTCTTGGTTTGGGTTTAGATGTTTGACAATAAGATGTTAATTGAAGAAGAGTCAAGTAGGTCAAGGTTGACCAGATACTTGACTGGGAAGTCCTAACTGGGATGTTAGGCAGAATGAAAGTCCTGGTGAGTGAAGCCAGGCAGAAGGAAAATCCTGGTGAGTGAAGCCAGGTGAAAGTCCTAGTGAGTGAAGCTAGGCAGTATGAAAGTCCTGGTGAGTGAAGTTAGGCAGATGGAAAACCCTAGTGAGTGAAGCTAGGTGGAAGCCCTGGTGAGTGAAGCCAGGCAAGGGAAAATCCAGATGGATCAGGGATTGACCGGACACTTGATGGGAAGTCCTGGCAGGTCAAGGGAGTGACCAGATGCTAGGCATGATGTACCAACAGGTCAAGGTTGACCGGATGTTGGTTCGGGTGGAACTTGGTTTGGGCAAAACCAAGCTCTGGATCGATGAGGATCGTACCGAGCCGGATCGATCGCTGGATCGATCCAACCTAATCAGAAGCTCGGATCGATCCGTGGATCGATTCAGATGTCCCAATCGATCGCTGGATCGATTGGGACGCCGTCGGCGCGATAAGCACCGGATCGATCCGTGGATCGATCCGGTGCGTCAACTAGCAGCGCTCGGATCGATCCATGGATCGATCCAAAGCCTCCCGATCGATTGGGAACATTCGAATCGATCGGGATCCGACCGTTGGCGTCGTTTATAGCTGCAGGCGTGCGATGGCTGCAGCACCTCTTCTCCGATTGACTCCAGCTCTCTCATCAGCTTCTCCACAGCTTTCTCCAAGCTCGTGATCGCCAGTTCTTGAAGGTTCTTGGAAGCTTTCCAAGTCAAGAGGCGGATCAAAGCAAGAAGAAGAAACTAGGGTTAGGGTTCTTGTACTCATTGTAAGCTTGTAAGCTTGTATTTCTTGTATCCCTTCCCTCTCTTCTTGTATTGAGTCTTGTAGGGGTTCTCCGCCCTTGGTAGTTACCATAAAGGAGAGGTTTATTTAGTGGAGGGTGTGTGTGTTGGTGTGGATCCTTGGATTAGTCACCTCTTGTGAGGTGGATACCAAGTAAACCAACCGTGTTAGCGTTGTGTGATTGTTTCTTTGTATTTCCGCTGCACATCTTTGAAGAAACAAGCACCGTCGAGCACCGAGCGAACGAGACGAGCTATTCACCCCCCTCCCCCCCCCCTCTAGCTACTTTTGGTCCTAACAAGTGGTATCAGAGCGAGGCCGCTCTTCACCGGAATCATCGCCGGAAGGGTCAAGTATAACAAGAAAAGCTAGAGGGTGAAGAAGTTGGAGCAAATTCTTCAAGTTCAAGACTTTATCAAGCTCAACTTCAAGATGCAATTCCAAGATGGACTTGGATTTGACACAAGGGTGGCTCCACCATACACTTCCATGAGTTTTGATTCTTGGAAATCAAGAATCGAAAATTTCCTTATGATGGAGATAGAGCAATGGTTTGCTCTAATGGAAGGCTTCGAGGCTCCAAGAAATTCAAAGGGCAAAGTTTTCAAGAGGAGCAAGTGGAGCCAAGAGCAAGTCCAAAGGTGCGAGGCCAATGACAAAGTGACCAAGCTCTTGGTCAACTTATTGCCAAGCACCATCCTTTGCAAAATTGGAGAATTTGAAGATGCAAAGGAACTATGGAGCAAATTGGCCAAGCTTCATGAAGAGATCCCCTCCACTGTACAAGAGCAAGAAGAATCCAGAGAGGGTGACTCTTTGGAGCAAGACCAAAAGGAGGACTCCGAGGTTGAGAGATACTCAACCTCCGAAGAAGAGGAAATCCAAGAAGTTTCATCCTCAAGGGAATGCAACGAATGGAACAAGGAGGGAGCATACTCCTTGTTTCATATTCAAGATGATGAAGCCTCCACCTCTAGGATTGAGGGGGAGCAATCCTTGGTGACGCCGGATCAAGAAGAAGGAGAAGCTTCTACATCCGGGTCGAGAGAAGAAGAGGAGGAAGAAGCCTCTACCTCCACAAGTCAAGAAAAATCAAATGGAGGAGAATCAAGGTCCGATCTAGAGGAAGCTTCTACCTCCGGATCCAAAGGAAAAGATGTCATCCCTACAAGCAAAGGTATAAATATTTCAATTAATAATAAAAATCATATTATATGCTTTGAATGTAGGGAACATGGGCACTACAAGAGCAAGTGCCCTAACTTGGCCAAGAAGAAGGGTCAAGTGACACAAAAGGGCAAGGAGAAGCCCAAGGAGACCACCCCCGGGACAAAGAAGAGCAAGGGGCACATTGTGTGCTTCTTGTGTCAACAAAAAGGGCATTACCGAAGTCAATGCCCCAAGGGGAAGAAGATGGTCAAGGCTCAAGGAGGCATTAGTCAAGGGGGAGCCTCCAAGGTAAAGAAGAAGGTAACATTTATTGAGCCTACTCCTTTACATTATGATAAAAAGCATGACAGTTCTAATTTTTATCATTTTAATGCGATTTACCATAAGAATAGGAAGCATGAGGGCTTTAAGGAAAAGCATGTGGCCCTACATGCCAAAACTACCCAACCTAAGGTTAGGAAGGTAGATGGGCACTTGGGCAAGAACACTAAGGATAATAGATACAAGCCCAAAAACAAAAATGCTCATGGGTGTAATGAAAAATCAAAATCTAAGGATTTAATGATAGAAAATCAAGTCTTGAGGTCAAGGCTTGATAAAATGGAAAAGACCCTAAAAAGGATGGAAAATATCCTACAAGGGCAAAATGAGAAATACCTAGGGCTAGGAAAATCAAAGCCATCCAATGGCCATAGAGGGTTGGGATACAAACCAAAGGCTAAGAAGGATGTGCCCTCGTACCATAGAGTTCCATATAGTTATGGAACAAACCCTAGGTCCAGTGGTCAAGCCAAGAATACTAGGGAAGTCATCCCTAAGAGTATTTTTGCAACCAAAGTGACTAAGACTTCAAAGAAGTCTAAGAAAGCCACTAACAAGGTCACAAGGGAGGTTATCCCTAGAGTTGACCTAGAAAAAGTGACCAAGGCTTATAAGAAGCCAAACAAGGTCACTAGGAAGGTATCTAGGGAAGTTATCCCTAGTGAATACCTAGAGCATCCAAGGAGCACCAATAGGTGCTGGGTTCCTAGGAGCATTTTCTCTATCCCATAGATGGGTTAGAGAGTGTCAACTCCGATTAGAAGGGTAGTTAACCCAACTTTGAGGAAATTGACACTCAAGGAGCATTTTCAAGGTTTTTGTTAACCTTTGAAAATGAAATGGAACTAATATTTACTCCTTGAAAGAGTAAAATGTGCCTATTGGTGGAATAATTGATTTTATCTTAAAATGGCACAAATTGGAAATTCATAGAGAAATACCAAGTTGGGATTTTGGTGTTCTCTTAAAAATGTAAGGCAACCCAGGCCTTAATTTAAAAAGTGCTACTCTTGTGGAAAAATGAAATATGCCAACATTTGAGGAATATGCTTAATTTCAATTGGCATAAATTAATCAAGGGAATTAAAAATGCCAATTTAGGCTTTGGCATTGTCTTGAAGCACTTTGGGGCAATCTAGGTTTAAGTTGAAACTAGTGGTATTTTGAGTTAGCTAAGTGGTTAAGGATACTTAGATAGATAATCTAGGTATATCTTATTTATGCTAAATCTTGCCATGATTGTTTGCCCATCATATGCCATGACATCATGTCTATTTTTGCATTCATTGTTTTATTATGAAAAATCCAAAAATACCATGTCATGACATTCATACATCATGTAGTTATAGAATACTTTCTTTTGAAAATTATTTCCTTTTGATGTATGTCATAACATAATCATGCATTAAGTTTAATTTCTTGTACTTAAGGACAAATGGCATTTAACAACAAATTTTTAACAAGTGACATCCTAGGTGGATGTCTAATAACTCTAGAATGCCTAGATAGATATGCATGATCCCTAGATTAGGGCAAAATCAAAATCTTACATCTCACAAGGACTATAAGGTGACTTGTATGTGTTTTAGTGCACATTAAATATAAGTGAGATGTTAGGAAGATGAACAAAACTCAAGATGTTGAGTTAGTGCATTCTTTTGAGTTTTAGGTTCATCAAAACACATAGTTATGTGTTGTCCCATCATTGGGAAAGCTAATATACAAGTCATGTGCATTATGCCCAAGGAACATGATGGGATATTGGTTTTGAAAATGTTTTTAAAATGCTTTTGGAAAACCTTGGTGAAGGCTATCTTTTGATAGTAATCACCATTGAATGATTAGACACAAACTTGAAGAAAGCACTAAAGTTTTTGCAAGTTTTCAAGTTTGTGTCAATCTTTGAAAATATGAAGTATTTTCATAGAAAACTATTTTTCCATGATTAAGTATGCCCTAAATAATGTCTATACGAAATTTCATGATTTTTGGATTTTTGTAGAATTTTCTAGGGGTCTCTGAAGTTGACTGAAATGGAATTTCAGCAACTATCAGAACTTCGATCGATCCATGGATCGATTCTCGCAAGCAGTAGCTCGCTGGATCGATCAGCCGATCGATCCACAAGGACTGAATCGATCAGTGGATCGATTCAGCCAGGTTCAATCGATTGGAACCCAACTCCAATCGATCCAGGTTGCTGATTTTGGCTGGGAAGGCCTGATTTCAGCATCTTTGAACCATGGTTAGTAAATGTAACCATTCCTAACCCCTCAAGACACGTTTGTATACCTTTAGAGGGTGTTTTCATGTTGAAAACAAGGATGGATTGGTTAAGGAAGGCTAAGTTGAAGTTTAGGTTGAGGTTTGTTTCAAATTTTGAATATTTGAACCTCAAAACTTCTAAAATTTGGGTTTCCTAAAGTTTTAGGGATTCCAAGTCATTGTTGGTGCAATGACAGAAGTTACCACCATGTTTTTAGGGGGAGGGACTCTTTAAAGACATAAAAAATTATTTTTCATGAACCTTGGAAGGTGGTTAACCTTCCGTTAAGAACATGCTCAAGGTTGAGCGTTTAAACTTTTAATGGGGAGTGGATATTCTCATTGTTCAAGTGGCTTCAAGTGGATAATGCTCAAGGATGGGCATTTGCCTACATTGGGGAGAATGTAGGGTTAAGGTTAATGAAGGGTATGGGACCTTCATTATCGTGTTGGTCCCAACAAGTGGAGTTGTGAACAACGATGAGCAACTCTTCAGGGGGAGAGTTTTTCAACAATGGATTTGTTAAAGTATGCCCGAAATTGAGGCATGGGTTGATGTGTGCCTAAAGATGGGTTGAGTGTGCCCTACAAGGGAGTTTGATGTGTGCCAATAGGGGGAGAATGAAAGGACTTGTAAAAGGGAGTAAGTTAGGCTTTCATTATCTAAGAGGGAGTTTGCCCTCTTAGGGGGAGAATGAAGAGCTTAACTTATGCTTTCATTACCTAGTGACATGAAGAATGAGGCTATGGGATTAGCCTAACTTACATGTGGTATTGTAAGTGTTATTGTGGTATTGTCAAACATCAAAAAGGGGGAGATTGTTGGTGCAACATCCCTCAGGTCAAGGTTGACCTGTTTGACCAAGCTGAGTCTTGGTTTGGGTTTAGATGTTTGACAATAAGATGTTAATTGAAGAAGAGTCAAGTAGGTCAAGGTTGACCAGATACTTGACTGGGAAGTCCTAACTGGGATGTTAGGCAGAATGAAAGTCCTGGTGAGTGAAGCCAGGCAGAAGGAAAATCCTGGTGAGTGAAGCCAGGTGAAAGTCCTAGTGAGTGAAGCTAGGCAGTATGAAAGTCCTGGTGAGTGAAGCCAGGCAGATGGAAAACCCTAGTGAGTGAAGCTAGGTGGAAGCCCTGGTGAGTGAAGCCAGGCAAGGGAAAATCCAGATGGATCAGGGATTGACCGGACACTTGATGGGAAGTCCTGGCAGGTCAAGGGAGTGACCAGATGCTAGGCATGATGTACCAACAGGTCAAGGTTGACCGGATGTTGGTTTGGGAGTCTTGGAACTTGGTTTTGGGCAAAAACCAAGTGCTGGATCGATCAGGGGATCGATCCAGGAGCTGGATCGATCAGTGGATCGATCTAGGCTTCTCCCAGCGAACAGAAAACCTCTGGATCGATCCGTGGATCGATCCAGATGTCCCAATCGATCAGTGGATCGATTGGGACGCGGCTGCTTCGCGCGATAAGCGCTGGATCGATCCGTGGATCGATCCAGGCGTTTTTCCCAGAGCACAGAGGCGCTCTGGATCGATCCATGGATCGATCCAAAGCCTCCCCGATCGATTGGGAACATTCGAATCGATCGGGATCCGACCGTTGGCGTCGTTTATAGCTGCAGGCGTGCGATGGCTGCAGCACCTCTTCTCCGATTGACTCCAGCTCTCTCATCAGCTTCTCCACAGCTTTCTCCAAGCTCGTGATCGCCAGTTCTTGAAGGTTCTTGGAAGCTTTCCAAGTCAAGAGGCGGATCAAAGCAAGAAGAAGAAACTAGGGTTAGGGTTCTTGTACTCATTGTAAGCTTGTATTTCTTGTATCCCTTCCCTCTCTTCTTGTATTGAGTCTTGTAGGGGTTCTCCGCCCTTGGTAGTTACCATAAAGGAGAGGTTTATTTAGTGGAGGGTGTGTATGTTGGTGTGGATCCTTGGATTAGTCACCTCTTGTGAGGTGGATACCAAGTAAACCAACCGTGTTAGCGTTGTGTGATTGTTTCTTTGTATTTCCGCTGCACATCTTTGAAGAAACAAGCACCGCCGAGCACCGAGCGAACGAGACGAGCTATTCCCCCCCCCCCCCCCTCCCTCTAGCTACTTTTGGTCCTAACAACCGTCCAACATGATCCTAAAATTAAAGCTTCTTTGTTTATCTTATTGATTTGTTCAAGATTTTTTATTACTCAAGCTTGACCTTGAGGTTTGGCCAACCTTAACTAGCACAGTGATTGTGTTTATAATTTAGTTAAATCATGAATCCAAATAAATAAAATTAAAATGATAGATAACCTTAAAATATATAACATTATTTAAAACTTTAAATTTTGTAGGATATCAAGTATAATAGATAATGTGGTACTTAAATTACACTTGATGGTGTCCTACAATGTCTTTTCATTGTAGATATTAATTGGAAGTCAATTACTAGTGTTGTCTAATAAAAGCCTATGAACACTCAAAATGAAGGGTTTATTGAGCTAAAGTTCTTTGGAAGAAGTTTGATCAAGTGTGTGTAACGTGGTTTGGAACTCATTCGTACTCATGACATATGAAATGTTTGTACGCCACTCCCAAAATACGAATGTTTTTCTCCTTGAATACCTTTTGGAGTTGGAGAAACTTCATACAATAGCAAACTTTATAACTGAATGCTTAGAGGATTAGGCTATAAAGAAGGTCAAAGAATAAACGGTAAGATTTCTCACCAGCCTTCAAATGCTCCTATTGGTCCCTTTTGTTAATGCAATCAGACCCCAACATGTGGTGTTGAATGGGTTTTGATGTTTGGGCCATATTTTAAGTGTTTTGTGGTGATTTGATTGGTGTGTCAAGCGTGCAGGTGCAGATAGCTTGGTAGATGAAAGTCCTAGCAAGCCAGGAGGTCGGCCAAGGAAGCCATAGTAGGCTAGGGAGGTCGGATGTTGGGCATGGAAGTCTAAGAAAGATCTTGGTAGGATGGAAGTCCCAACAGGCAGAGGAGGTTAGATGTTATGTAGATGAAGACCTGAAGATAAGGAGACTTCAGGAACACAATTCTATAAGGTATGGAGGCCATCTAGAGAGAGGTAACACTCTTGAAACTAAGAGCTTTGAGAGATTGTAACCATGGGTCGGAGTAGACTCTAAGCTAGGCGAACTCAGTCAGTAGATTGGTTAAGCCATGGTGATACTAAGGTAGCAAATACATGGAGAGTGCAAAACTTCAAATTCAGATGAATCCAAATTCGCGATATGAGGATAAGTCAACTAGGTATCTATGGAGTTGACTAATCAATACCACTAGTTACTATGAGGGTTGTGGTTTTACATATAGTCAGTTGTTGTCCATGTATTGTCGATCGATGGTAACCACAATATGATTTGAAAATCGTGGTTTGGCAAGGGAGCAAACAGTAAGTTTGCAATCAACTTGGGTAGTCAACTGTTATAGTTATGGAGCAAACAAAATGATTACAAGTCAACTGAAGCCTTTCAGAAGCAAACACAAAGGTCTTCAGTTGACTGTTGGAGTCAACTCATAATTTCTCAAATCGAACAAAATGTCCATAAATTGACTTTTTGATACACAGTAACTGTTTTGTGACGTATAATTGAAATAATTAATGGAGATCCTGAAGATGCAAGCATATCAATTCCTACGGTATGGAACAGAGCAAGCACAACAGTTGAATAGAAGAGTACACATAGCCAACAGATGGTGAGAAAAAAATAAAATATCCTGGATTGCTCGTTTAAAGGGAAATCAAAGTTCTCTAACTCTCTCTTATCCTTCTTGCTTGGGTTCAAAGGGAAGCATGGTACTAGAACCATTCCAAGAAAGGAGATGATCAAGATCATTTGCTCTCAATGCTTTGTAAAGTTCATTTACTGCGGTCATTTCTAATTTCTTTTTGTCAACGTACATTCATTGTATATCTTTAAAGACAAGAAGAAAAAAACGGCTTCACCCCTTAAAGACAAGAAAAAAACTCTTGAAACTATAAGGGGTTTCTCCACCTTCGATTGAGGCTGAAAAGGAGAAAACCTAGTGGTATTTGGTGAGATCTTTAGGCTGTGCACGTAGCAACCCAAGGGGTTATGAACAACATAAAAAAAATACTGTGTTTCAGTGTGTTTGTGTTCTCTGTATTTGGTTTTTCTTTTAATTTTTAATTGTCTATAGTTTCACATATATTCATACTCAATCAATATATTCATTCATAAGAGAAAAGTGAGTGCTATTCATTCCCCTCTAGCACTACAATCGATCCTACACCTTTTTTATATTTTCCAACATCTTCAGTTTTCACTTTCCATTCTGTTGTTTTGTCGTAGATAAGTCAATTGGTTTTTCGATTGATGTAGTTTCAATCTACCAACACTTATCTCAGAGTTGACTGGCTTCAGTCAATTGATCTCTTGCAGACCCCTAGGTTATCCAACTATTGTACCTTTAGTGTGTCTAACCAACAACTACCTCTAACTTTCTTGAATCGACAAAACTCATCTAGTCATTTGCTTAGCAAACTAGTCTTTGTATAAAGACATTCTATTCAGGATCCACTAACCTTAAGTCGACTCCTTAGTTGAATTTGCTAACTATTCAATTGAAAACACCCTTCAGTTGACTAGAGCCATGAATATGATCATCCTAATGATTGAGGCTTCACCTAAGTTGAGAACTCTACTCTCTTAAGGTTACAAGTCTCTCAACTCTCACAACTCATGAGCTTACCTTCCATACATTGAATTTTCCACAAGGCCATCTTCGACCAAGTTACTTGTCCCTAAAATGCACTGAGCTCTTGGCTCGCTTCATGTCACCTTGATGTTTCTCATCCTGTAGTCTCTTGGATGTCCCATTCCATTCTCCTCCTCTCTAATATCTTGCGGAGTTTGAACCACCAGTTAACCAACTTGGCTGTGCAAGTCAAGCTCCACGAACTACTCCAACACTACCTCAATGTTTCTCGTCCTACAATCCCTCATATGTCTCATGCAACCTTCTTCAAACTTCATTCAGACCTCTATTCCATTGAGCTTGTTGCTTTGGCCATGCTAAGTCATCATCCAAATTTGGCTTTGTTAAGTCACAGGCTCAGCGAACTTGACGTGCGTTCTACTAAGTTTTTGCACAATTTAATACACATATCAAATACTGCAAAACATAACTTAAACCCTTTACCCAAATATCAAAACCCATAATCAAGCTCAATAATGGAACGATTGCACTAACACTTTATTATATTCCTCTGAATATTTTGTCCACCCCCAATTGTTGTCAACTGGTAGCAACTTCTACCACCACGTACAAAACAAAGGCCACATTGAGTAAATGCAGGTCAACTAAACCAAGTCATCCATTGATCATACGGATGATACATGTTCTAGGCTACCAAGTGTCCACCTGAGCTTGTATCATTCTGAGATTTTCTTCATAAGAAGTCTTTTCACAATTTTCATTACTATTAATCATGCATTCTAACATCTAATATATACTTGCTGGATAGAGTAATTCTTGACTATCTCACTATTAATCAGTGTCAAGATGTTTCCCCATATTTCTGACCAGAACTCTTCAGGGGTATGTGGAATCCTAGCTGAAAACCCCAAGTAATCTAGTGGTAGCTTGTTTTCTGCACATCCAAATATTTCTTCTAATCTGGCCCCCGTTCCGTCTTTTCTGCTAATGTAAGCTATAGAATTCTTTGTGTAATTTATGTGCAATCTACTAAATAATGTAAAACTAGCCAGCGCAATCTTCAAGTTGTTAACATTTTATTTTGTGGTCTAATAGTAATTTAGAGCATTTGTAGGATCATTGGTTTTCATGTAGGTCTTTTTAAAAACTATATTTGGTGTTTTCATCTAATCGCTGCATATATGCTAATTACATTAATAATGGTTTCTTTCACCACTACTATCTTGAGTTGTAATTCTATCCTCCTTTTCTAACTACTCCTATTACTTCTTCCTTTAATGAACTATCTACAATAATTCCTACTCCATTTCTATTTATCATAACTTAAAAACTGAGTTCTTGTATGCTCTCCTATTCATTTTGTCTCTTGTAAACATAAAATATTAATTCTTTTCTTAATCATTGTATCTAGTATCTCTATTTACCCGTGACTGCTCCTATATTTCATGTTTCAAATCTAAAATAGTTGGTATTCCTATAATGTTTGTTTCTATTCAACCTATAGTATGAGAATTCTTACATATTTAACACTACATCCAAATTCTCATGGATATAAGTGGTCCTTAATAAGACGTTACAATCGGACCTTTCAACACATTCCTTCCGGGGAATAACCTAGCATTAGACATTAGTTTTATGGATCCATTTATAAGCTTGTGTTTCACGTTAGTCGGCAACCAAACGCAACCCTTAGCTTATTTCATCTGGGGCTTGGGACTGTGGGACCAACATTGGCAGGTTTTTTTACTGCCAATAAGTGACTTATAGAAATTGGTTAATTCAGTTATGATCAATTCCACTTCCTGCATAATTCTATTATTCTTGTTCAATTATGATGATTTACTCATCCTGCAGAAAAAGTAAATGTGTTATTACTGGTGATACTCTGTATGTTCATTCTTCTTCCCTCCAAAAAGCCACTGCATGAAAAAACTGAAGTATTTTCATCTCCCTTTTTAGTCCATTTGGCTTTGGATCATTGTATCCATTGCAAAGTTTCACTATTCAGCAGTCTGTCCAGCTTGCTATTTTGCATTTCGAGTGCCGGTACCCATGAGCTTGATTAGCTGATACACTTGTGCTTGATTCTCCAATGCTGTTATTCGATCTCTAGTTTCAATCTTATTTATTCTACAGTAGAGTTTTGTATTATCTGGCCCAGATTCTGAAGGAATACCCATTCTTCTTAACTTCCTTATCCATATAGTTGTTGGCTCACCTATGATTGCAAATTCATCCTGTAACCACTTAGTGAAAGTGTGGCTACATAGTTCATTTATTTCCATACTTGAAAATTCTTTTTGTTGCCTTTCATTTTTCATGTAAGCATCATTGGACTTAGAATAAGTTATCATGGCGTACCTCACCGTGATCTATTATGATATTATACGGAAAGATGAGATATCACTGTTATCCCATTGATTTTTTTTTAAAAAAAAAAATTAGTTCCTCAAAGAAACAGTGTTATGTTACATTAAACTGTATTAAACTTTAAATTGTTTCATCTGACAGATTGATACCACATTTGACGTCTGGGTCTTACCTTCAAGCAAGAACAGTGAGTTTGAGCTACCTGAAATTGATGGAACTGACCCTTCAGTATGAGTCTGACCTACGTCCTGTAAGATAAGTCTTTTGTTAACCGAAGATTCTCATGTAAAATAGTTTACCAGGTCATATATGTAAAACCTGGATCAGAAGCTGTTCTTGATTCAATAGTTCAGGAGACGCTGCGATTGACAACCTCAGCAAAGGTAAAATAGCTCAAATAACCCAATTTCCATCTCCTCAGTCGCACGCCATTAACAATGGAGATTTTTCGCAGGACACCTGCTCACAATCATGTGAAAAGCCCGCGATCTTATGGCAGTGTAAGCTTTACTTTTCTTTGAGAAGATTGAATGTTTTCCGGCAACATGAATTATGATTGGTTATACTTTAATTTGCTTTTACTTCTCGGGTCCAAGTTGGATGTATTATATTTGTATGATCCTTAGTCAAGAGTCCTTTTTGCAGCTAGTGACGAGAAGAATGAATATGACAGAAGATGGTATCGACTTCTGGCAATGAAGGATTCCATGTAGATTCTAGACCATGCTCAACTTCATCAACCTAATCGTTAAATTGGTCGGCAACATGAAATGAGTTTCTCATCGGAAAACCGATCAAGAATGTTCTTGTTCAAATCAACATGATGCTCTTGTAACTAGTTATGGAAAGCTAGCTCTAAATTACTTGTTCACCTATCATATCAATGGGCCAATTGGTTGAATTATACATCTGATTGAAAACTAACTCGGATAAGCTGATTGGGAATTTAAAAAGCAACTAATATAAATATATTTAATTTTCAAAGCTTGAAGAAATGATTATTGTTAAGAAACTTAGAATGGGCAATTTTCAACACATGTTCGGAAATTAGTTTTAGGTTGTAAATCATAGATCTCAAGTATAAAAGTTTATAACATAGTCATGGACAAGAAGACAAGTTGAAGGGTAGTGAACCATTTATAAGTTCATAGCTATTACAATACAAACTATTCATAAACTTTACAATACAAACTCTCTTAATCCTATGATTAACTTTAAACAAAACTCAACATCTCAAGCATGAAAACTTTATCTTGTATCATAAAATAGAATAAATTTTGGAAGCTTTGAAGCATACATAATCATCAAAATATGTCAAGTATTGAAAGTTTACAACTTCCATGAAAAAAGTCACCAATTACACTGCAAATTTAATTGTCAAAATGCAACTCAATGGTCCTTCCTTATTCCATCCACTCATTATGAATGCTAGTGTCTTCATTTTTTTTGGGAATTTAATTTACATAATAATTATCATGCTTGGTTGGTGGAATGACCTCCTAAGCAACGATCTCAAGTAGCTTTCGATCCAAATAGTATATTTATAGGAATTTTTTTAGACACCCACGGTTCGATCCCAAACTATGACGTATTTATAGAATTTTTTCCTCCAAATGAGACAGACAACCAACTTCTAGGCTACCCACCACACAAGTTTTCCAATTTACGTTAGTAGTCGGTGGAAAAATTCCGTGGAACCAGTGACGGATTTATGTAAGGGCTGGGCTGTGCTGTGCTGTAGCCCAGCCCTTTGACAAAATCATTGAAAAATTTGAATTTCACACCTCTATCTCAAAGTCAACTTTGGTCATCTCACATAAGAAGAAGATCTTTCTACCGTACATAACAATAACTAATAAATTTAATTACATAAATATTTTAGACACATATTAATTCACCCTATCAATAATTCTTTCCCTATAAGAAAATTAAAATATATATAAAAAAAATTCCCGTCTATTAAAAATCCATAGTTAATTTTAAGATAAAAATATTACATTTCTAGTTAGATTTAAAAATTATTTATATATTTATTTTAAAATTAACCAGATAAAATTAATTTCAAATAGAATTTTTATCTCTAATCTTATTTTAAATATGTTATTAATCTACCTCAAATAATATATCAAATATAATTTTAATTTATTTATAAATTGTTTACCGTTCTATTTATAAATTCATATATAATTTTGTTTAAAATTTAATAAAATATAGGAAATGTTAAGATGATAATGTGCTCGTGTAAAGTAAACTCGGACCCCTTCTATAATATCCTTGGCAAACTCAATCAACTCAGAATCAGCTCAGTCCACTTTTAATTCCTGGATCCATCCCTGCGTGGAACCGGATCGATCGCTCCTAGGACTCATCAATAAGACTAATTGAATTTATCAATTTATTTTTTTTTTCAAGTAACTTTCACTCCCAACATAAAATCCAAATTTGGCTCACACATTGCACCATTCAATGTGACATGGTGGAAATCCTAAGTTCCTTGGATACAAACAAATATTGTTGATGCAATCGGTTTTGATATTACACAAAGAATTAAGTTGAAATAAGTATTTGATGAGTTATGACAAAATGTATATAGGAATAGGTTACACGATAAGAGTAATTCATAACATATCAAGGGTGATCATGTTTGATAAGAGTAAGCTCTAAGAGATCAAGGTTGATCAAATATTTGATAAGATGGAAGTTTCAACAAGTTAAAGTTGATTGAAAACTTGGTAAGAAGAGAAAGACCTCAATGATTACTAGTAAAGTAGATGACTAACACCTTCAAGCAGTTGATTCAACTAAAGGAATAAAAGGTTACTCTTTTGAGTGTCTCTATTAAACAGTCAATTGATGATCCTTGAGTTGATTGGAAATATTATAGTTGTTGTAATAGAATGGTTAATTCATTGCGCAATCGATTGATCTTGAGTTCACTGCTAGAGGTGTTTAATAGTTGTAATGGAATTGTTCCTAGAAGCCAATGATTGACTGATGCATAATAGAATGGATGATTCTAGAAAAGTTTAGAAGCTTGGTTGAGGCATACAAATTCAAGTATGTTAGCTATGAAATGCACATCATTCTACAACTAAGAAACTCTATCAAATTATTCTCTCCCAGCTCTTTTTCTCTTCTTTTGTAATTTATTCTTCATCCTTTTGTAATTTAGACCTTGTAAGATGTTTCTTCTTTTCTAGAGGATTTTCAAGGAGAAAAATAGCGGCATTATGGTATAAAATCTTTACGATAAGTGCCCGAGATGTCGAATTTGAGCATAGTCGGATGGTGGACTGAGTCGCATACGCTAGGCATGCTAACATGGAGTCAAGTCATATAAGCTAGGTTAATTTGCTAAGCTAGAAGAGGATCGCATACTTTGTCATAGAAACATTATTGTATAATTTAGTTATAAACTATTCGTTTGAGTAATGAATTATTTATGAGAAAATATGCATAATGAAGAAAAAAAATAGACTTTTCTTCAAGTCCATTCGCCCTCAAAGCTGACTTTTCTTCTTATTAATCTAATATCAATCATCTCACACGAAATACAAGTTTATAATTAAATCATCTTCAACCACCAAACCACCTCGAAAGATACCTGCTCCATTTTTCAAAACTATTTTACTTGTTTATAATAAACTCTTTGTTCCAAATATTTTGAATTATTAAAAAAAATTGTAAAAAAAATAGAATGCATTATATTTTATATCTATTTTTAGTTTTTTTAAACTACAATTAATTAATATCTATCAATTATAACTGCCCGCGCGTGTGACAATGCTTCAATAAAATTTTAAAAATTAGGGATAAATGTCCATTTAATTTAAGAGAGAATTCTATTTTTTTTTTGATGAAATAATTTATTATTTTAAAAATAGTAGCCATTTTGATTCAATTGAAATCTATCCTTTAAAATAAATAAATAAATTTTTATTTAGCCAATTATGCTTCCTTAAGTAGGGTTGTAAATGAACCAAACGTTCGTGAATAAGTTTAATGTTCGACTTGGTAAGAGCTTGTTTATGTTCGTTCAATATACATAATATTAATTAAATAAACAAGCTTGAACAACTCGTTAAGTTAAACAAACAAATCTGAACACATATGTGTTCAGCTCATTAATGTTCGTTAACAACATTCGTGAACAATGTTCATGAACCATATTCATTAATAAAACTCTTTGCAATATGCTAAATAAACAATAAAATAAAATAAATAAATAAATTTAAATTATCAAGCTCAATAACCAATCAAACAACTAAAAATTTCAAACAATCAAATAAGCTTGAATTGAGAGTTTGATAACATCTAAATGAACCAAGCTCAAGCTAAACTTATACCAAGCTCAAACTAAGCTTGAATTGTGAGCTTGATAATATCTAAACGAACCAAACTCAAGTCAAACTTCAAACAAGCTCAAGCTCATACAAAATAAACCAAGCCAAGCTTGAACACTCATTTCAAAAGCTTAGTTCATTTTAAGCTCGGCTCGGCTCGGCTCGGCTCGGCTTGGTTACCTTATCAAACAAGCTTGAACACCCCAAAGCTCGGCTCGGCTTGTTTACAGCCCTATCCTTAAGGGCATCCATAATGCATATATTAATGAGTTGTAATAACACCCCTTGGTGACAAACACTATTGTGAAGGGGTGTTATAACACCCCTTCACTTGAACACGTTTAATACTTTGAACGCGTTCAAGCAATGTGGGATGGACTAGTCCCTGGCTGGCCCAACCCATGTGCTTATTTTTTTATTTTTTTTATATTTTTATTAAAATAATATAAATTTTAAAATTGGAAATTAAATATGGATTTGGTGACCCACACACATCTATTTTATTTAATAAATATATTTTAAAAATTAATATTATTTTTAAAATATAGTAAAATTATTTTTTAAAAAAATAAAATTATTATTAAAAAAAATAATAATTTAAATATTTTAAAATATATTTAAAGTATATTTATTTAATATGATATAATTTTAAGATGACTGAGTAGACTATGAGACCATAAATAATGAATATTAATATTAAAAATAATATGTGTGAAAAAGATACGTTGTTATAATGAGTATTTGAGTAGACTTTATATTTTTTTTATGAGATGATGAGTGTTATAATGGTAATATATCTCTAAGCAACTTAATAAAATAAAATAAAATAAAATAATTTGACCTTTTATACCCCGAAAGAAATTATTCACAAAATGAGTTTAATTTTTTTTTTAAAAAAAAAGATAATAAATGAATTGGCAGTTTCTTGTAAAGAAAAAATAATTTAATTTAGTTAACTCATTTGGCAAAGTTATTTCGACCAGACAACTTAACCAATTATAATAAACTATTTTTTTTATTTTAAATGTATTAAGAATAAATTTACTTGGACATTTTTTTAAAATAAAAGTAGACTAGTAAACCTATGGAGACTTGCTCGCCAACTACTCCGTCGAAACTTCAACAAACTGCTTCTCATCACCAACTTTACACGTTTTATGACAATATAAAAATTAATTAATTTAACTTTACCATATATATATATAATAAATATTAGAAATTAATTAATTAATCTTCAATCTTCAATCATTTAGCTGTGAAAATAGGGTTCTTCTCAACCATGCATTATTTTAAAGGATAATCGAAAAAGAATAGACTAGTAAGCTGATTCGACGGCTCCTTGTCTTTATTAAAAATAATAATAAAAAAAAACACACATTGTATTAAAAGTATCAAAAGGACCTCGATTTTTACGTAATGCTTTTTCCCCCCTTCTCATCAAATGTTAATATTTACAAAATTTGAATTTCAATTCTACCTTTTATAAAAGAATATTTTTTAAAAAATTTTACACTTTATAAAGATAAATTATGAATTTGTATAATTTATTATAGAAAATTTTATCTATTTATATTTAAATATAAAAAAGAAGCAAGAAAGAGAATTTGTGAAACATAGAGGCGCCTTTTCGAAAAATTGGTTTTCTTCTTTAGAGTGATTCCTCCTCATTGTTAAATCGGCTCCCACGTTTTGCAGGCTGCAGAAGCTCTGGAAAGTGCAAGGGAAGAGAAGGCTCCGGCGGAGAGGAAATGGCGAAGCCATTTAGGAACCTCAACAGAGCAAAACCTCAAAGTTATGGCGTAGGATTGCTTGTAGTTTTCATTCTTGTCTCACTTACCTATGTTACCATGTCCGGGACTAACAAGATGCGCATCTCCTTGGGTAAGACTCGTCTTCTTCTCACTCTGTTGCAACAATTAATTAACTCCTCCTTCTAGTTCTCATGGATAGATCGTTTGCTTGCTTAATTTTCAGCAAATTCACAGCTTGTGCAAGTGGTAGATGTCAACTACACCTCCATTAAATCCTATCCCTCGACTGGAAAAGAAGCAGCAGGTAACCCCAAAGTTGTTAGATAGATCTTAATTGGTAAAGAAAGACTAAGTTTATTTAGTCGATGAGTATTCTTGATACAGAGAAGGAGAAGGTAGTGGTGGTTGAGAAGAATTCGTCTGCTGTTCCTGAAGAGGTGTTCTTGCCCACTGGAAGAACAGGGGATCAAGGTACGTGGATGCTGTCGTCACAGCCATCCAAATTTGACCAAACGTTGGTAATTCACAGCCAAGGAATTCATAAACTAACAATTATTTGTTGGTCAAATCGTGAAGGCGTGCCGGCGGTGGAGAAGAAGCCGATATGCGATCTGTCGAACAGGAAATCCGACGTCTGCGAGGCAGCCGGCGACGTCAGAATCGTGGGCAAGAACACCCGCATGGTCTACGTGGCCCCACCTCCCGACGGTAACAGAGAGGGTGAGTCGTGGACGATCAAGCCGTACGCCCGGAAGTGGGACGTGGGTTCCGGCGGCAGTGTTCGCGAGGTGACTCTGAGGCTGGTCAACGACTACGGCGATGACGGCCGTTGCGCGGTCAACTATTCGATCCCCGCTCTGGTGTTCGCGATCGGCGGTTGGTCCGGTATCAACTTCTTTCACGACTTTGGCGACGTCCTGGTGCCCCTTTTCCAGTCGGCCGCGCCATTTTCCGGCGAGGTCCAGCTGCTGGTGGCCAACAACAAGCCTGGATGGGTCCAAAAGTTCCGGCCGTACTTCGACAAGCTTTCCCGCTATCCCGTGATAGAGTTCGACGAGGACGACGCGGTTCGCTGCTTCCCCCGCGTCACGCTCGGACTCCGGTGCAGCAGCATCGAGGACTTTCAGATGGAGCCAGCCAAGTCGCCGCAGGGCTACTCCATGGTCGACTTCGCCGAGTTCACGAGGAGCGCCTTCGGTCTCCCTAGAAAGCGCCCTACCCTGCTGCCGGAGCCACTGGTCGGCGGGGAGCAGAGCACGGCGAAGGCGAGGCTGATGTTGATAGCGCGGGCAAAGACGCGGCGGTTCACGAACGTGGAGGAGATCGTGAGAATGGCTGAGGGGGCAGGATTCGAGGTGGTGGTGACGGAGGCGAGCGACGACATCGCCAAATTCTCGCGCGTGGTGAACTCGTGCGACGTGCTGATGGGCGTGCACGGGTCGGCGCTGACGAACATGGTGTTCCTGCCGAGGGGCGGCGTGGTGATCCAGGTGGTGCCGTGGGGGAAACTGGACTGGATCGCCGGCCACTACTTCCGGGACCCAGCGAAGCAGATGGAGGTGAAGTACCTGGAGTACAGCATCAACGAGGAGGAGACGACGCTGTCAGAGCAGTACCCGAGAGAGCACGCGGTGTTCAAGGATCCCATGTCGGTGCACCACCAAGGGTGGGATACCTTTTCCAGGATATTCTTGAAGGAGCAGAACGTGAGGCTCAACGTCACGAGGTTCCGGCCATTCCTGGACCGCGCCCGCCTCTTCATCAGCCAACAACACACACAGGCTCAGGATCTGGATCTGGATCAAAGGGGCGGTGGCTAAGGTCAACTACACACCTCCCTCATTCATTTCTTCTTCTTCGTCGTCTTCTTCTTTATTGCATTTAGTATTCCACCGCTCAGGAAACACCAGAAATAGGGAAATGATGAATGAGTTCAACAAGAATATAATTGTTTCTTTATTGCATTGTTAATCATGCGCGCTTGCTATCGATTTCTATATCCCAATAAAAAGAGACCAGATCCTCTGGTCCAAAATGTTCCGGCCTAGGAGGCCATATAAGTTTATTGGCGGGTGAACTAGATGTCATCTGTTTAATATATAGAGTCTAGTTCATCTTATTAATAAATAGACATGGTCCTGGATTAATTTAAGAATTCGAGATTAGAGGATCATTATAATAAAGATCAGATCCTCTGGTCTAGGATCTTTTAAATCAAGGGAGGCCTTGTAAGTTCATTGATGGGATAAGCTGGATTTCACCTGTTTAACAAGTAGGATCTAGTCCATCCCACTAATGAATGAACAGGAGTTCAGGACTGATCCAAGGATCCAGGACCAAAAGATCTTTATCCCAATGGAGATTAAATCCTCTAGTCCAAGACTTCTGGACCAGGGGAGGCCTTGCAAGTCAGATGGGATGAGTTAGACCTCATTTATTTAACAGATAGGATCTAATCCATACCACTTATAAATAGACATGGATTCAAGATTGATTCAGGAATTCACGACTAGAGGATCCCCGAATGGAGGCCAGATACCCAAAGCTAGCGAGGTAGAATTTAGGTTTAAATAATGAAAGTCCACTGCGTTGGTTTTATGGAAAGTAGAGCAATCCAAATTTATATTGAAACTAATGGCAAAAGCTATTAGTGCTCTGGTCAAAGCAGGGAAGACATGTTCGAAGATGTTAAATTTCGATTCCGTCTAATAATATCTTATATCGTAATCTTCACACCATCACAAGGAGACAACTTTATATTGAAACTAGCTGCTTGACCTGTAGTAAAGATATCTTCCTTGTTACCTGAACAACTTATGTGCATATATGTTAAGAATTGTTATTGTGAATAAAAATTTAAGAATTATTATAGTTGCTGATTTATAACTTATTTGCATTACAAAATTACCAATTTTAACTGGAATATTCTCCAAAATAATATCTAACAGAACGATCTGTTACCTAAACTCAATTTCTTACCGATGGAAAGAGGCACAAGGATCACGCTAACACCAATATCACAAAAAGTTATATCAAATTTAACATCATCCATCGTGTAAGGAATTGAAAAATTATCTGGATCTTTGGGAATGATATCAGTGATATCAGTGGAATTAGGTTCCTTATCTTTTTCTTCAAATTCTTTCTCGTTCTCCCCTCTTGTGGGTGGCATCAGAGTAGCTTCAACCTTTCCTGTACCGACTTTGCTCTCCTTACTCACCTTAGGCTTCTCTAAGTTTTCCTGCTCCTCAAAATGATAGCATTACAATGTTCAATAGGATTTGTCTTGAGTTGGCTTGGAAATCTGCTTGTAGCTCTTGAAGACGAACTAGCAACCTGTGCAATATGAGTTTCTAATATTCTAGTATGGTTAGCTAAGTTGTCAACTTCACCTACTAGTTGTTTGATTACCTCTCCTGTGGCTTGATGTTGTTGCCTAGACTCCGCGATTTGTTTCCTAATTAAACTCTTCATCCTGCTTAATTCAAGTTGCAATGAAGTTTTCCAAAAGAGTTTTAATGTTAGATTTTGTTGTCTATTGAAATCTTGGTCATGCACCAAAGTTATTGATGTTGGTTCGATAGAGCAAACTTTTGACTCGAGTATTAGAACG
Source organism: Zingiber officinale (assembly GCF_018446385.1). Classification (NCBI taxonomy): domain Eukaryota; kingdom Viridiplantae; phylum Streptophyta; class Magnoliopsida; order Zingiberales; family Zingiberaceae; genus Zingiber; species Zingiber officinale. Next base: position 142,401,869 of record NC_055994.1, read on the forward strand.
AAGCATTGTTTGGCTTGAATCAAAGCTCATTCTGAACCCTAGATTTATTATCAGGTAGAACCCGTATTCAACCAAATTTTGGATAAAAAATATCGTTTAGAATCTTTTCGGAAGCTCTAAACATCTTTTTTATTATTATTTTTAATAATTTCCGTATTTTTTATATTTAGGGTATTTTTGATATGTTTATCTTGCAATTAGGTTTTTGGGTCTATATGAACATCATGTTTAGTTGTTTTGAGATAGTTTTGATTATTTACTATCTCTAGCCGACATCTCTTTCTAGGAACGTCGAGTTTTTCTATTTCCTGGTATTCCTCTTCGAATCAATAGGTTGTAGAAGTATTGCTTCCGGTATTCGTATATGAATCAATGGATCCAATAGCTTGTGTTGTATCAATTACCTTGTCCAATGTGATTCTGATTGTTCCTATAAGAAAATTTTGGATGGTTCCTTCAACCAAGATTATGTGTTAGAATACACATCATTCTATGAATCTAGTTGTAATTGTTGATGGCATCTACTTGCTCCATTTGTACAACTCCTATTTGAAAATTCATGTTGTACAAAATTGTAAGTGTACTGTTATCGTCAAATAATAAAAATATCCTCTTAGATTATGTTGTTGAGTATGATCAATTACATACAAACTAGACTATCTAAAAGAAATCGAGATAAAGGAATAGTTGTAATGAGAAATCAAACAAAATATGAAAACTGAATAAAAGGGTGATTGGGAAACTAAATCTTGAGATAATTCTAGGATTTTAGTTTCACGATGAATATTGACAAATCATATATGGTCCCTTCTCTCATAATGTCACATTACTCTTAGGGGTGTAATCTGTTGTGATATGATTATGCTAACACAGTAATCTATAATTGCACCAATAAATGACAAGCATGCAATAAACGGTAATAAGAGTAAGGTTAAGAATTCGTGTATCTCCGGTTGAAGCGTCGGGCTTGCCGACTGTCTTTAGAGAATTTATTGCCGCCCACGGTGCAGAGGCTCTCCGGCAAAATCCTCCCAAGATCCGACAACCGCTCGCGTCGTTCGTAGGTGCACTCCAAGACGAACGCCGCACTCGGACTCAACCTCAGATCGCAGAACCAAGCCTTAGAACTTGGAAAGAAGAAGAAGAAGAAGAAGAAGAAGAAGAAAGCAGAGAGCAGAGGAATACTTTGCTTTTTTTCGGAGTGAGTTGAGAAGGAGCAGAGGAAGTGTATTTATACACTTGAAGCAGTGCAGAGGAAGCGACACACGCTTTGCTTCTACTTCCTCATCTCACGCGCGGGTGCGCTGCTTCACATCCTCACGCGACGCGGACAGAACCGAACAGATGTCGTCGCGCTGCTTCGCTTCCTCGCGCGGACAGAACCGAACCATCAGGTGCGAGGGACAGAACTAAACCGGACCAACAAAAATAAACCAGGTCACCAAACTGCCAAAAATAGACTAGGCCGCCCGCAAGCGCGAGGCCCACGAGCTGAGGATTTGCACCCCCCCCTTCGCGCGATGATCGCGTGCGTCGCGCCCGGTTTATGGATTTTCTGCTCGAACCCCCCGAAACCACCTGATTTGGGCTCAGCCCGCGCATGCGTGTAAGTCCCCTTAACATTGCTAAGCATAGATGGAAGGACTCCATATATAAGGTCTTCCAACCTTCTTGGCTTAGCAATGTAGGACTAAAAGCATAAGGAATAATGTGAATTAAAACTCAACAATCCCCCACTAATTCAAATTATTTTAGTCGAAAACAAAGATAAGTTCTGAGGCTTGGTTGCAATGAGCTTTTAGTGAAAATACCTTCCGGTTTGAATTTTCACCTAAGTACACCAATCTTATTCACATAGGTTTGAAGAGAACTGAGTCTTGATCTTAAACCTTTTATATGTGAAGATCAATTGGTAACAACTCAACACTGGCGACAGTTGAATCCTTCTGGGTTGGTGCATTACGGTCATGCCACCGAATCTTGTTTCATAAGTGCTAAGGAGAGTTGTCTAGACCCCCCACACTGCGGCCACACAGTTACACTTACATAGGTGAGTTCTCCAAGGATGTACTGCGAGCATCCTGTCATTAAGACCTTGAACTCATTAAGAGCTTCTAAGCTCATCCTTACTAGCAGTCAAGCATCTATCCAGGGAAGAGACTATGAGATTACATCTCAATCAATTTAAGGCTTACGTTTCACCCTTATAACTTGTTTATACCACATTGAACCTACTTCTTAGGATCTCCAATCAGATAGGTTGGGTTGCCGTTATAGACGAAACCAGGACAGGTCTCAGTCTCATTCCCTTACTGGATCTCTTGATTTTCTCAAAATCAAGTGCTTTAGTGAGTGGATCAGCAATATTGTCTTTTGAACTTACAAAGTCCAATGACATCACTCCAAGAGACACTAGCTCACGAATAGACTTTAATCTTATTCGTACATGTCTCTTCTGTTTCTGGTTATACTTGGAGCTTCTAATCTGAGCTATTGTTGTTTGATTATCACAGTGTACTGAAATAGAAGGTATTGGCTTCACCATTAAGGGAATTTCAGAAAGAAGACCCTTAAGCCAATCAGCTTCAGTTACTGTGGTATCCAAAGTACACAATTCTGCCTCAAATGTAGAACGGGTTATAATCGTTTGTTTAACAGACCTCCAAGCAACTGCACTGCCTCCAAGTGTAAAGACATAACCAGTAACGCCTTTACACTCAGCAGTGTCAGCTATCCAACTAGCATCACTATATCCCTCCAGGACTACAAGGAATCTCCCATACCACAAGTCCAAGGATATAGTGTCTTTTAGGTATCTGAATACTCTGTCTAATGCATCCCAATGTGTTCCATCCGGACAGCTAGTAAACCTGCTCAATTTCGATATAGCAAAAGAAATATCAGGTCTAGAACAATTTGCTAAATACATTAGACTACCTATTATTTGTGAGTATCTTAATTGAGACACTGTCACACCACTCTTATTCTTCTGGAGAGTTTTTGAAGGATCATACGGTGTGACGACAAATTTAACTTGGCTATAGTCATATTTCTCTAATACTCTCTCAATATAGAGTGACTGAGAAATTGCTATTCCATCAGTTGATCGAGTCAACTTCAGCCCTAAAATCATGTCAGCACAACCCATATCCTTCATATCAAACTTACCACTTAAGAGGGTCTTAGTCTCATTAATAATAGAAAGGTTAGAACCCAAAAAGTAGAATATCATCTACATATAAACATAAGATAATACAACTATCACCTTTCATTTTAGCATACACACATTTATCAGAGTCATTCATTTCAAAGTCAAACGATAGCATAACGCTATCAAATTTTTCGTGCCACTGCTTTGGGGCTTGCTTCAAACCATAAAGAGATTTAACTAACCTACAGACTTTATTCTCATTTCCAGAAACTACATGTCCCTCAGGCTGATCTATATATATCTTTTCTTCAAAATCTCCATTAAGGAATGTCGTTTTGACATCCATTTGATGAACCTCAAGATGATATATGGATGTCAATGCTATCAACACTCGGATTGTAGTAATTCTAGTAACAGGAGAATAAGTGTCAAAATAGTCAATCACTTCTTTCTGTTTAAATCCCTTAGCAACTAGACGGGCTTTGAATTTATCTACTGACCCATCAGGTTTTAGTTTTCTTTTAAACACCCATTTACATCCTATAGTGTTACACCCAGGAGGTAAATCTACCAACTCCCAAGTGGCATTAGAGATAATAAAGTCCATTTCATTTTTAATAGCCTCTTTCCAGTGCTTAGCTTCAGGAGAAGCCATAGCATCTCTATATGTCACAGGGTCACCTTCTATATTATAGGTGATAAAGTCCTGGCCCAAATCCATAGACATACGTTGCCTCTTGCTTCTTCTCAGTTCTGTACACTCACTAGATTCATCTAGTCTAGAGTGACTTGAGGAAGATATACCTTCTACGGATAATGGAGCCTCTTCGGAAGCAGGCTTATCTCTAGTAGGAATACTAGATATAGACTGAGGTGTTCTTGTCTTCATAGGAAATATATCCTCAAAAAATGTAGCATCGCGAAGTTCGACAATAGTATTTACATCTATTCCAGAAATTTCTGATTTAATAATCAGAAATCTATATGCAATACTATTTTGAGCATAACCCAAGAAGATATCATCTACGGTCTTTGGACCAAGTTTTTTCCTTCTGTGTTCAGGTACTAGTACCTTTGCAAGGCACCCCCACACTTTAAGGTATTTCAAACTTGTCCTCCGGCCTTTCTAAAGCTCATATGAGCTTTTATCCCTAGACCTCATGAGGATTCTATTTAACACATGACATGCAGTGTATAGAGCTTCCCCCCACATGAAGTTGGGTAACCCAGAACTGCCTAACATGGAATTAATCATATCTTCAAGGGTTCAATTTTTTCGTTCTGCTATACCGTTAGATTGAGGACTATATGGAGCAGTTACCTCATGAATTATACCTGTATCTTGATAAAATTTTTGAAACAGGTTTGAGGTAAACTCTCCACCCCTATCGGACCTTAACCTCTTAACAGATTTATTTGTTTGATTTTCAGCTTCAGATTTAAAAATTATAAATTTATCTAAAACTTCATCCTTAGTTTTCAGCAAATAAACATAACAATAATGAGAGTGATCATCAATGAAGGTGATGAAATACCTTTTATGATCTCTCGTTATTACACCGTTAAACTCACAACAGTCAGTATGGATCAATTCTAAAATATCAGAATTTCTCTCAACTGATTTGAAGGGTTTTCGGGTTTGTTTATATTGCACACAAACTTCACATTTTTTCTTATCATTAATAGCATGCTTAGAAATCATGTCTAGGTTCATCATCCTTTTCACGGTATTAAAATTGACATGTCCTAATCTGTCATGTCATATATCATAAGACTCAATGTTATATGAACAACCAATATCAGTAGATTTATTTAAGGTAGCATTTTCTACATTGAGTTTAAATAAACCTTCATTAAGGTAACCTTTTCCAATAAAGGTTCCTAAATGTAATATTACAACTTTATTACATTTAAAGTTCAACTCATAACCAGCACGGACTAACTTTGACCCGCTAATCAAATTCCGACGGACCGCTGGAACATGATGCACCTCATGCAGTGACAGGACTTTTCCAGAGGTGAACCTCAGGTCAACTTGTCCTATCCCAACCACCCTGGCTGCAGAATGATTCCCCATGGTTACGGAAGTGCCTTCAATTACCTGATAAGTAAGGAAGGCAGAGCGATCAGCACAACAGTGCACATTTGCACCTGTATCAACTAACCATTCATTAGGTTGATAGATCAAGTTTAGTTCGGGTTTGAAGGTAACAAACCTATTGCTGGTGTCGTCACTAGCAGTCACGACTTTTGCTTGTGCTTTGATGTTGGACGTATTGCTTTGGTTTTTCTCCTTGTCTTTTCGCTTAGGGCAGAATTTGGCATAATGTCCAATTTGTCCATATGCCCAGCACGACTTGGTTACATTTTTCTTTTGAACCTTTGGCTTGGGTTTCATCTTGTTCTTAATTTTCTGATTTTTGAATTTCTTCTTGTCAGATGAGACAACTACATTTGCCTTTGGAATAAAATCCATAGGCATTCTTGTATCATCAATTTTATGTTGCTTCCGATGTTCTTCTTCGATATTTAAGGCAATCATCAAATCTTCTAGAGAGATTTTACCTCTCCGATGTTTAAGAGTCATGCCAAAATCTTCCCAACTCGGAGGCAATTTTTCGATGATTGATAAGACCTGAAATTTTTCGGGTAATGGCATATCTCCTTTGGCAAGACCATGAATTTGAACTTGGAATTCATGTGTCTGCTCAATTACAGATTTTCCTTCAACCATTTTGAAGTTTAGGAATTTTGCTACAGTGTACTTTTCTAAACCAGAATCTTTGGAGTTGTATTTTTTATCCAAAGATTTCCACAGCTCTTTAGCTGAAAAGGTTGAACAGTACACATCAAATAGTGCGTCTGAGAGGGCAGACATGATTCTCCCATGGCAAAGATAATCTCTTTCCTTAAACCTCTGTAAGGCAGCACTATAGGCAGGTTCCTCTTCATCAGGTGAAGGAGGATCTGTTTCTATAACGGAGAATAGCCCTAGCGTAGTAAGCCAAAATTTCATCCGTTGTTGCCAAGGTCTGAAGTTTTGCCCGAAAAATCTTTCGGGTCGGGCGCTAGTCTCATCAGACCCCGTTACCCTATCATTCATCATGTCTATTGATGCTACAATAAATTCTCTAAAATTGTAGTGATATGATTACGCTAACACAGTAATCTATAATTGCACCAATAAATGACGAGTATGCAATAAACGGTAATAAGAGTAAGGTTAAGAATTTGTGTATCTCCGGTTGAAGCGTCGGGCGTGCCGACTGTCTTTAGAGAATTTATTGTCGCCCACGGTGCAGAGGCTCTCCGACAAAATCCTCCCAGGATCCGACAATCGCTCGCGCCGTTCGTAGGTGTACTCTAAGACGAACGCCGCACTCGGACTCAACCTCAGATCCCAGAACCAAGCCTCAGAACTTGGAAAGAAGAAGAAGAAGAAGAAGAAAGCAGAGCAGAGGAAGTGTATGTATACACTTGAAGCAGTGCAGAGGAAGCGACGCATGCTTTGCTTGGCAAAAATAGACCAGGCCACCCGCAAGTGCAAGGCCCACGGGCTAGGGACTTGCACCCCCCCTGCGTGCGATGATCGCGTGGGTTACGCCTGGTTTATGTAATAATTGTAATAGAACTAATTACTCTAATACAGTAATCTATAATTGCACCAATAAATGAACGAGCATGCAATAAACTTTAATAACAGTAAGGGTTAAGAAATTGTGTATCTCCGGTCGAAGCGTCGGACGTGCCGACTGTCTTTAGAGAATTGATTGCCGCCCACGGTGCAGAGGCTCTCCGGCAAAATCCTCCCAAGATCCGACAATCGCTCGCGTCGCTCGTAGGTGCACTCCAAAACGAGCGCCGCACTCGGACTCAACCTCAGATCGCAAACCTAGCCTCAGAACTCAGAACAAGGCAGAACAAGGGGAGAGAAGAAGAAGCTGAAGGTAGAAGAAATGCTTTGCTTCGGTGTGTTTTTTAGAAGGAACGGAGGAAGTGTATTTATACACTTCGAAACAGCGCACGCACCAAAGTGTACGTCGCTTTGCTCCTTCACGCGAACAGAACCGCGTCTCTTCGTTCACGCGGACAAAAACAGTGTGTCGCGCTGTTTTGATTCCTCACGCGGCGCAGAAAAGGACCGAACCGGAATAGATAAATCAGGCAACAAAACCGAATGGAGTGAACCAAACCAGACTGGCAAAAACAGACCGGGTTGCCCGTAAGCGCGAGGCCCACGAGCTGGGGATTTGCACCCCCCCTGCGCGCGATAATCGCGTAAGTGACGCCCGGTTTATGGATTTCCGGCTCGAACCCCCCAAATCCATTCGATTTGGGTTTGGCCCGCGCATGCGTGTAGGCCCCCCTTATCATTGCTAAGCAAGGATGGAAGTGTTTCATATATAAGGCCTTCCAAAGTTCTTAGCTTGGCAATGTGGGACTAAAAACTAAAGGGAAGGGAATAGTTTGAATTACAATTCAACAATCCCCCACTAATTCAAATTATTTTAGAAGAAAAGAAAGATATGTTCTGAGGCTTTGTTGCAATGAGCTTTCAGTGAAAATACCTTCCGGTTTGAATTTTCACCTAAGTACACCAATCTTATTCACATAGGTTTAAAGAGAACTGAGTCTTGATCTTAAACCTTTTATATATGTGAAGATCAATTGGTAACAACTCATCACTTGCGACGGTTGAATCCTTCTGGGTTGGTGCATTACGGCCATGCCACCGAATCTTGTTTCATAAGTGCTAAGGAGAGTTGCCTAGACCCCCCCCCCCCCACACTGCGGCCTCACAGTTACACTTACATAGGTGAGTTCTCCAAGGATGTACTGCAAGCATCCTGTCATTAAGACCTTGAACTCATTAAGAGCTCCTAAACTCATCCTTACTAGCAGTCAAGCATCTATCCAGGGAAGAGACTATGAGATTACATCTCAATCAATTTGATGCTTACGTTTCACCCTTATAGCTTGTTTGTACCACATTGAACCTACTTTTTGGGATATCCAATCAGATAGGTTGGGTTGCCGCTATAGATGAAACCAGGACAGGCCTCAGTCCCATTCCCTTACTGGATCTCTTGATTTTCTCAGAATCAAGTCCTTTAGTGAGTGAGTCAGCAATATTATCTTTTGAACTTACAAAGTCCAATGACACCACTCCAAGAGACACTAGCTCACGAATAGACTTTAATCTTATTCGTACATGTCTCTTCTGTTTCTGGTTATACTTGGAGCTTCTAATCTGAGCTATTGTTGTTTGATTATCACAGTGTACTGAAATTGAAGGAATTGACTTCATCATCAAGGGAATTTCAGAAAGAAGACCCTTAAGCCAATCAGCTTCAGTTACTGTGGTATCTAAAGTACACAATTCTGCCTCAGATGTAGACCGGGTTATAATCGTCTGTTTAACAGACCTCCAAGCAACTGCATCGCCTCCAAGTGTAAAGACATAACCAGTAACGCCTGTTAGAGTGTATACTAAAAGCCTAGTTTTTGGTATAAACATTTATCTAGAAATAAGAATCACATTGGTCAGATGTCTACATTTATGATAAATGTAGTTGTTCAATTAATTTATATTGTAGATAACATGGTGTGTGGTGTCACACACAGAGGATCATGTTATCAGTACCTTATAAATTATAAACAGTAGCTCACGACCATGATGGAAAGGAACAAACCATTGGAAGGTCGTAGTGTAATTAAGTATTAGTTTATCTTAACTATATAATTACACTAGTACACTTAGAGTGTATTGAGTAGGACCATTAGATGTCGTTTCTTTTATACTGACTTTATAAAGGAACAAAGACCTCAGTTATTATGGAAGTGTGTGCTCTTAATCCTAATATAATAACAAGCACATATATTTGATATTTATTTCTTTAATTTATCAATGGGTGAGATTTAGTTCGATGAATCAATAAGCCCGATAGGTGATATCACTTATAGTGTATGTTGTTGATTATAGAAGGAAATTGTGTCCTAGTAATCTAGGTTGAGAATGTCCCCAAGAGGAGCTCATAAGGATTGTCATGTTAAACCCTGCAGGTGGACTTAGTCCGACATGACAATAAGGTTGAGTGGTACTACTCTTGGAGCTAGATATTAATTAAGTGAGTTGTCAGTAACTTACTTAATTAGTGGACATTTGTTATCTTAAACACAGGGAGACTGACACACTCATAATAAGAAGGAGCCCAAAATGTAATTTGAGATTGGTGCGGTAGTTCAATAATAGTTCTCTAGTGGAATGATTTATTATTGATAAAATTAAGTTGTGTGTTCGGGGCGAACACGGGATGCTTAATTTTATTGGGAGACCAAAATCAATTCCTCCTCTCGGTCCCTATCGTAGCCTCTTAATTATAGAGTACTATACCTACCTATACCCACCTTCTTACCCATCCCATAAGGGGTCGGCCAAGCTAGCTTGGAGACCAAGCTAGGGCCGGCCAAAGTTTGGTTCATGGGTGCTTCAAGGTGGCCGGCCCTAGCTTGGGTTCAAGTTTGGTGTGGCCGGCCCAAATTAAAATAAAAAAGATTTTTATTTTTTAAAATTTTTCTTATGTGGATAACATGTTTTAAAAGAGAGTTTAAAAATTTAAATCTTTCCTTTTATAAGATTCTACAAAAGATTAAGAGAAGAGCTAAATCTCTTTCCTTATTTGTAGATTAAAAGGTTGATTTTAATTTTGATAAAAACTTTCCTTTTTAACCATGTTCATGATTTAAAAGAAAGTTTAAAAAATTAATAATTCTCTTTTATTAGTTTCTACAAAAGATTAAGAAAAGATTTGATATCTTTCCTTATTTGTAGATTAAAAGATATTTTAATTTTTAGAGATAATTTTCTTCTTATCCACATGTTTAAAAGAAAGATTTTAATTTATTAAATTTCCTTTTTATAAACCAATCATGAAGGGATTAAATTATTGGAGAAATTTTTATAAATTTCTGGAAACAAATTATGAAGTTTTAATTCTTGTTTTAATTAAAATTTTCCTTGATTTGGGGCTTGAGGTGGCCGGCCATTGTATTTGAAAAAGAAAATTATTTTTAATTAAATAATTTTTCTTTTCAATGGAAAAAGAATTAAGGAAATTTTTATTAAATTTTCCTTATTTGCCAAGATCAAGGATTATAAAAGAAGGGGTAGAGGTGCCTTCATGGGTAACAACCTCTATTATTTCTCTCCCTCTTTTCCTTGGTGTTGTGGCCGACCAACCTCTCTTCCTCTCTTCCTCTCTTCCTCTTGGTGGTGGTCGAACCTTCTCTATTGGCTTGGAGCTCTTGTGGTGGCCGGATACTACTCGGAGAAGAAGAAGAAGAAGGAGAGAAAACTTGTATCCCTTGGAGCTTGGTTGGTGTTTTGTTCTTCGTCCTTGGTGAAGCTTCTTTGTGTTGGCCGAACCTAGCTAGGAGGAGAAGAAGGTGCTTGGTGGTTTCTCATCTCGGAAGATCGTTGCCCACACAACGTCCGAGGTTAGAAGAGGAATACGGTAGAAGATCAAGAGGTCTTTCTAGAAGGTATAACTAGTAATTTTTCTTTCCGCATCATGCCAGTTATTTATGGAAATAATACCAAATACAAGAGGCTTACGATTCTAGTGTTTCGAATATGTTTTTCGAAGTTGTGTTCTTTTGTTTTATTTTTCCTTGTGATTTGATTGTTCTTTTCGGTTAACCTAAAGTTATTTTAGGAAATTAAATATTAGATTTCTATAAAAGGTTTTGTCTAGTCGGTGGTGGTTGCTCCCATATCCAAGAAGGTCATGTGCCTCGCCACGCCAGTACTGGGAACCAATTATGGAAATTAATATTTAATGGAATTAATAACTTAAGGTGATTTGGGTCGAACGTGTTAAGTTCCGCAGGAGATCCAAGTCAAAACCTAAAAGAACAAATATATTAAGTTTTGGATCAAACGTGTTAAGTTCCGCAGGCGATCCAAAATTTAATTTAAAAGAACACATGGTAGCTAGGAAAAGGTTCAGACCTTTGTACAAAATTTTTGTACAGTGGAACCTCTAGGCTTTCCGAGTAGCAACCAACAACGCCTTTACACTCAGCAGTGTCAGCTATCCAACTTGCATCACTATATCCCTCTAGGACTGCAGGGAATCTCCCATACCACAAGCCCAAGGATATAGTGCCTTTCAGATATCTGAGTACTCTATCTAATGCATCCCAATGCGTTCTGTCCGGACAGCTGGTAAACCTGCTCAATTTCGATATAGCAAAAGAAACATCAGGTCTAGAACAATTTGCTAAATACATTAGACTACCTATTATTTGTGAGTATCTTAATTGAGGCACTGCCACACCACTCTTATTCTTGTGGAGAGTTTTTGAAGGATCATAGGGTGTGACTACAGATTTAACTTGGCTATAGCCATATTTCTCTAATACTATCTCAATATAGAGTGATTGAGAAATTGCTATTCCATCAGTTGAACGAGTCAACTTCAGCCCTAAAATCATATCAGCACAACTCATATCCTTCATATCAAACTTACCACTTAAGAGGGTCTTAGTCTCATTAATAATAGAAATGTTAGAACCAAACAGTAGAATATCATCTACATACAAACATAAGATAATACAATTATCACCTTTCATTTTAGCATACACACATTTTTCAGAGTCATTCATTTCAAAGCCAAATGATAACATAGCTCTATCAAATTTTTCGTGCCACTGCTTTGGGACTTGCTTCAAACCATAAAGAGATTTGACTAACCTACAGACTTTGTTCTCATTTCCAGAAACTACATATCCCTCTGGTTGATCCATATATATCTCTTCTTCAAGATCTCCATTAAGGAATGCCGTTTTGACATCCATTTGATGGACCTCAAGATGATATATGGACGTCAATGCTATTAACACTCGGATTGTAGTAATTCTGGTAACAGGAGAATAAGTGTCAAAATAGTCAATCCCTTCTTTCTGTTTGAATCCCTTAGCAACTAGGCGGGCTTTGAATTTATCTACTGACCCATCAGATTTTAGTTTTCTTTTAAACACCCATTTACATCCTATAGTGTTACACCCAGGAGGTAAATCTACCAACTCCCAAGTGGCATTAGAGATAATAGAGTCCATTTCACTTTTAATGGTCTCTTTCCAGTGCTTAGCTTCAGGAGAAGTCATAGCATCTCTATATGTCACAGGGTCACCTTTTATATTATAGGTGATAAAGTTCTGGCCTAAATCCGCAGACACACGTTGCCTCTTACTCCTTCTCGGTTCTGTATACTCACTAGATTCATCTAGTCTAGAGTGACTTGAGGAAGGTGTACCCGCTACGGATAATGGGACCTCTACGGAAGAAGACTCATTTCTAGTAGAAATACTAGATTGAGGTGTTCTCGTCTTCATAGGAAATATATCCTCAAAAAATGTAGCATCGCGAAGTTCTACAATAGTGTTTGCATCTATTCCAGGAATTTCTGATTTAATAATCAAGAACCTATATGCAATACTATTTTGAGCATAACCCAAGAAGATACCATCTACGGTCTTTGGACCAAGTTTTTTCCTTCTGTGTTCAGGTACTAGTACCTTTGCCAGGCACCCCCACACTTTAAGGTATTTCAAATTTGTCCTTCGGCCTTTCCAAAGCTCATATGGGGTTTTATCCCTTGACTTCATTGGGACTCTATTTAGCACATGGCATGCAGTGTATAGAGCTTCCCCCCACATAAAGTTGGGTAACCCAGAACTGCCTAACATGGAATTAATCATATCTTCAAGGGTTCGATTTTTCCGTACTGCTATACCGTTGGATTGAGGACTATATGGAGCAGTTACCTCATGGATTATACTTATATCTTGACAAAATTTTTGAAACAGGTTCGAGGTAAATTCTCCACCCCTATCAGACCTTAACCTCTTAATAGTTTTATCGGTTTGATTCTCAGCTTCAGATTTAAAAATCATAAATTTATCTAAAGCTTCATCCTTGGTTTTTAGCAAATAAACATAACAATAACGAGAGTGGTCATCAATGAAGGTAATGAAATACCTTTTATGGTCTCTCGTTATTACACCGTTAAACTCACAACAGTCAGTATGAATCAATTCTAAAATATCAGAATTTCTATCAACTGATTTGAAGGGTTTACGGGGTTGTTTATATTGCACACAAATTTCACATTTTTTCTTATCATTTATAGCATGCTTAGGGATCATGTCAAGATTCATCATCCTTTTTACGGTATTAAAATTGACATGTCCTAATCTATCATGCCACAGATCATAAGACTCAATGTTATATGAATAACCAATATCAGAAGATTTATTTAAAGTAACATTTTCTACATTGAGTTTAAATAAACCTTCATTAAGGTATCCTTTTCCAATAAAGGTTCCTAAATGTAATATTACAACTTTATTACATTTAAAGTTCAACTCATAACCAGCACGGACTAACTTTGATCCGCTAATCAAATTCCGACGGACCGCTGGAACGTGATGCACCTCATGCAGTGACAGGACTTTTCCAGAGGTGAACCTCAGCTCAACTTGTCCTATCCCAAACACCCTGGCTGCAGAATGGTTCCCCATGGTCACGGAAGTGCCTTCAATTACCTGATAAGTAAGGAAGGCTGAGCGATCAGCACAACAGTGTACATTAGCACCTGTATCAACTAACCATTCAATGGGTTGATAGATCAAGTTTAGTTCAGGTTTGAAGGTAACAAACCTATCGCTGGTGTCGTCACTAGCAGTCACGACATTTACTTGTGCCTTGGACGTATTGCTTTGGTTTTTCTCCTTGTCCTTTCGCTTAGGGCAGAATTTGGCATAATGTCCAACCTGTCCACATGCCCAGCAAGGCATAGGTTTGGTTCCAGTTTTCTTTTGAACCTTTGGGTTGGGTTTCATCTTGTTTTTCATTTTCTGATTTTTGAATTTCTTCTTGTCAGATGAGACTACTACATTCGCCTTTGGAATAAAATCCATAGGCATTCTTGTATCATCATTTTTATGTTGCTTCCGATGTTCTTCTTCGATATTTAAGGCAATCATCAAATCTTCAAGAGAGATTTTACCTCTCCGATGTTTAAGAGTCATGCCAAAATCTTCCCAACTCGGAGGCAATTTTTCGATGATTGACAAGACCTGAAATTTTTCAGGTAATGGCATATCTCCTTCAGCAAGACCATGAATTTGGACTTGGAATTCATGTGTCTGCTCTATCACAGTTTTGCCTTCAACCATTTTGAAGTTTAGGAATTTTGCCACAGTGTACTTTTCTAAACCAGAATCTTCAGAATTGTATTTTTTATCCAAAGATTTCCACAGCTCTTTAGCTGAAGCGGTTGAACAGTACACATCAAATAGTGCGTCTGAGAGGGCAGATAGGATTCTCCCATGGCAGAGATAATCCCTTTGCTTAAACCTCTCTAAGGTAGCACTACGGGCAGGTTCCTCTTTATTGGGTGAAGGAGGGTCTGTTTCTATAACGGAGAATAGCCCTAGCGTAGTAAGCCAAAATTTCATTCGTTGTTGCCAACGTCTGAAGTTTTGCCCGAAAAATTTTTCGGGTCGGGCGCTAGCCTCATCAGACCCCGTTACCCTATCGTTCATCATGTTTATTGATGCTACAATCAATTCTCTAAAATTGTAATAATTATAATAGAACTAATTACTCTAATACAGTAATCTATAATTGCACCAATAAATGAACGAGCATGCAATAAACTTTAATAACAGTAAGGGTTAAGAAATTGTGTATCTCCGGTCGAAGCGTCGAACGTGCCGACTGTCTTTAGAGAATTGATTGCCGCCCACGGTGCAGAGACTCTCCGGTAAAATCCTCTCAAGATCCGACAACCGCTCGCGTCACTCGTAGGTGCACTCCAAAACGAACGATAAGCGGCCCGATTTGTTCCTTGACCAAACCGGACTGGCATGTGTTCCTTGATGCTCGCAAATCTCTTGTCTCCTTGGACATCTTGAAAACGACTTCTCTTTGATCTAGTATCATTAGATGCCTCTAAATTAAACCGCCGGCCCTTGTTCTCGTTTATTGGACTCAACCCCTAATAGAATTTCCTAAAAAATAGGTCATCATTGTCTTGAAACCATACTGATCCACGGCAGTAGATTGTGCTATGTTGGTTCTCCTCTTTGGTTAGTAGGGACCATGGTTGTGGTGGCTACTATGGCCTTGTCATGGTACATGTTGCTTGTCTCAGTTGACTCTCCACAGCCGGATATGATTTTACAGATGATCCACGGCCATGGTTGTTACCACTGGCTGGTCGTGGATTATTCTGTATTGTATTTTCTCAGATTTTGTCATTTCAAGTATGCTCCAACACTGAGATTTTCACTTTTTGTCAATATAAAGTATAAAATACAATCATCAGAACTAAAAAGATAAAACGAATGAAAATGCAAGACGTTTATACAACATATACTAATGTAATGAAACAAATGTATGTTAAATAAGATAAATATATATATATACACACATAATTCGCACATAGCAACCTGTAGCAGAAGCCACTGTAGTTTTACAAAGGGAACTCAGATTAGTGTTATCTGACTATCAACCAGTGTTGGCTGTGAAGGAAATATAGCAAAATCCTCGGATAGGCAAGGACGTTGCGTGAATGGATAAAGGGAGGAAGATAGTATCTGCATCTAGTCTACTAGTTGAGTCCATCTAACATATCGAGTCTACCTTGTATTAAATGATCTCCATTCTTCTCAACATTTGTGACCAGAGTCTCCTCATATTTGAATCTTCATCTATTTAGCATTAAGCATCCTTCCCGGGCCGGCTTAAAGTTCTACATGGTCCTAGGCGAAGAAAAAAAAAACCTTTAATAATATTTTTTAAAAAAAGTAAATTTTTATCCTTTTTTTTCATTTAGACTTGGGACCGACAACGACATATTTAAATTTTTTAAATAATTAGATTTAAAAATTCACACCATGTAATTTTAATTTGATAATATTTCAAACTTCGACTATTACTGACACAAACATATAAGGAAATTCTCATACAATTATTAATAATCTAGATTTGGGTTTATAGTTCATTCATTTCATAATTTATTTATGCAAAACAATAAAAAATATTTCGAGGAAAAGAAAGCGAAAAAAATATTATCGAGTGAGATAGGAAAATGATGTCTTCTTAGAGAACTAATGATAAGAGAGGAAAAAAATACATGGACACTAATGAGATAATGAATAGATGATGAACTAATTATAAAATGAGATGAAAAAAAAATAGATGTAAGGTCTTAAATAGTTATATTGTAGCTCTAGATATAATTTTAGCATCAGAATATAATAATTATAATTAACATGTAATTAAATATAGTTGTCATTGGAATTAATTGAAGTGCACTATAAAAAATAACAAAATCTAAAATAAAATCGATTGCATTGGAAGCTAGCAAAATCTAAAGAGCACTATAACGGAATTCGAAGCAAGTCCAATCTAGAGCAAAATCTACATGCATGCATAATGCAACCTTGGAACTAGACAATATAATTGTTAAATGTAAATATTAAATAATAAATATATTCTTTAATTAATAACGGGCCCCAATTTTATTGGGGCCCTAGGCATAGGCCTTAATGGCCTATGCCTTGAGCCGGGCCTGTATCCTTGGCCCATTAAATTTTTTTATAGTATTAAGCCTTCTGGACAAATGCTCACTGATCTTGTGCAAAAGCAGAGAAGATGACTGACTAGGAACAATGACTAATATTGATCAAATGAAGACTACTTACTGTCCAAAGCTACCCTTCCAAGTGCTCCCGTGTTTCAAAAAGAGTATTAGTTATCGGGCTAGGGAAGTGGTCTTTAATATTATCCCTCTGACGCTCAAGTCAATGATCGAGTCAAGTCAAGTAAAATGAACAGTAGCTATTGTTGGTGCGGTTAGCACTAACGATTTAACCCAGGTTTCGATGAATGACAAATCAGGTTAAGTTAGTTTGTTTTTGTCTGACACTTTGATCGAGTGTGCAGGAGAAGTCCAGACAGGTCGACGGGCTGACCGGATGTCTGACACGAAGTCCAGCTAGGTCGACGGGCTGACCGGATAGCTGGCGAGAAGTCCAAGCGGGTCGACGGGCTGACCGGACACTTGGCGAAAAGTCCAGCTAGGTCGACGGGCTGATCGGATAGCTGGCAAGAAGTCCAAGCGGGTCGACGGGCTGACCGGACGCTTGGCGAGAAGTCCAGACGGGTCGACGGGCTGACCGGACGTCTGGCAGGTAAGTGAGGTAAGTCACTGGAGGGGAGTGACTGTGAGGACGCGTTCCTGGAAGGGACATTAGGCGTCGATCCGCTTAGATCCATTTCGGATGTCTAAGTCGAGATCGTGACTAGATTCCGGCCTCGAAGACGGAATCTAAGTCATACTCTCTTTATCCATCTGTCGAACTTTAATCGCAATTTGTTATTCTATATTGTTTTTGCCTGACTAACTTTGTTTTGCAGAAAAAGGAGCTTTCTCGAACAAGGTGGTCCGGGCGCCAGGATCCGCCCGGAGGTCCGGGCGCCCGAAGGCGAATTTTATCCAGCCAAGTCGTCGCCACGTGGAGCATCTTGGTTTGAGCAGTTACGTCACACTCCAGGCGCCCGTAACAGCATATAAAAGAAGCCCCAGGCAGGAGCTTCAAAAATCAATTTTTTTCTGAGAACTCTTCTACTGCTGGTCTTGCTGCTCGACGTTCAAGTGCGACGTCAACAACGCTCCGACAAAAGTGTTCCTCCGGTGTTTAGTTAATTTTTCTTTGTCGGTATTGCTTTATTATTACTAGCATTTCCTGTACTTATTCTGTAATCATATTTCGACTTGTTAGTGATTGCCCAACGAAAGTGGTCAAGGACCACGGGCCTTCGAGTAGGAGTCGTCACAGGCTCCGAACGAAGTAAAAACATCTGTGTCTACTTTATTTTTCCGCTGCGTTTATACTCATCTTTTTCGAATCGATATTCACCCCCCCTCTATCGAATCTAACGGTCCTACAAGTGGTATCAGAGCAGGTACCGCTCTGATTTGGTGCAACCACCAATCAGACAGGGGGTGAATTGTTTTTGTTTTTTTTTTAAATAATTAATTTTAAAACTGGTGTTTCGTTAACTTAATATTTCACTCATCAATTTAAATTAGTGCAACACGAATCTAGATTTTTTTTTTCTATTTTTCTCTTCCCGCACTACTAATCCAAGACCAAGTCTTGGGATATTTTTTTTGGCTATTTACCTGTGCACAGAATGTCCCAACAAGAAGGATTCAGCACAGTGCGACCTCCACTCTTCAACGGGAACGACTTCCCTTACTGGAAGAAGCGCATGAAGGTCTACCTCAAAACAGACTTCGACCAGTGGATGAGCATCACGAGACCCTACAAAATTTCAGTGGACAACGCCGGGAATCTAGTGGATCCTGAAGACTGGACAGCTGATCTCAAGAAAAAAGCATCAACAGAAAATAAAGCGATCAACACTCTACAGTGCGGATTGACAAGAGAAGAATTGAACAGAATCGGTCCACACAAAAACGCTAAAGAGCTATGGGACAAGTTGATCGAACTGCACGAGGGAACGAGCGACGCTAAGGTAACAAAACGAGACCTGTTTTTAAATAAAATTTTTAATATAAAAATGCAGGAAGGAGAAACAGCGAATCAACTACACGCGAAGATTAAGGACATCCTCAACGGGCTTCATGCGATAGGTCACCAGATGGAGAACAGAGACTTAATAAGGTACGCATTAAACGCCTTTCCACGTAATAGTTTGTGGGCATCAATAGTGGATGCCTACAAAATTTCTAAGGATCTTTCTAACTTAAAATTAGATGAGCTTTTCTGTGAATTAGAATTACACGAACAAACTAATGCTGGAGCCGAGAAAGGTATAGCTCTATTTGCAGGGTCCTCAAAAGAAAAGAAAAGCAAGCCTGAAAATGAAGAAGAATCTAACCAAGACTCCGAAAACGAAGAACACCTGGTGAACTTGGTAAGAAAAATGTTCACCAGGAGAAAGAGGAGCTTCAGCAGAAAGGATCTTCAAAAGATCAGCTCTCCCTCAGAACAGAAGAACGTGACTTGCTACGGCTGCAACAAAAAGGGACATTACAAGAACGAATGCCCAAAACTAAAGTTTGACAAACCAAAGCCAACAAAAAGGAAAGCACTCAAAGCAACGTGGGACGACTCCTCGGACGAATCAGAGGAAGAAGAGCAGAAACATCAGAGCCACCTCGCACTGATGGCCCGCGAAGCCGAAACTGAAAATGAGTCGGAAGATGAAGACGGGTCTGAACCCGAAACAAGCCACGAGTCCGTACTCGTTTCCGAAGGCTCGAATGAGGTATATCTTAATTTAAACAAAAAGTTTTTTAGAATCATTTCCTGTTTAAATAGTAAATTAACTAAATTAGAAAATGAAAACAAATCACTTCTTGAGGAAAATCAAAACCTCAAGGAACAATTAAAAAATTCAAATCCAACTCAAGATCTAACACTTGAGGAGGAGAATTTATCATTAAAAAATGAAATAAACAATTTAAAAGAGATGTTAGAAAAATTCACAACAAGATCAAAAAATTTAGACTTAATCCTAAATAATCAAAAAGCATGTTATAATAAAACCGGACTAGGATATAAGTCGAATTCAAATAAAACCTTCAAATCATTAATAACCCAATACAAGTCAACCAATCTAGCTTGGGTTCCGAAAGCGTGTCTGACCACGCAAGTAGGACTTAATCAATATTATATACCTAAAGAAAAAAATACATTATATAAAATTAAATAAACCAAACCAAAATCCAAAATACAAACTTAAATCAAATTCAAAATCTAAACAGTTTAAAAAACAACAAAATTATCACCAAGTTAACTATAACTATAAAAAGAATCGACACAAGCCTAAAACCAAAATCTAAATTAATGGCCAATAATTCAGGGGGAGGCTCCAGAATAGCTGGCACCTCCAAAACTAACCTACCCGACAGGGTAACCCAAAACTAACTAACCCGGCAGGGTAATTAGGATTAGTTAAAAAGAGACCAAGTTTAACTTGAATCATGGTACTGGTGAAATTTTTGGATGATAGTACGTTAGGGAAGCTTGGGCATCGCATGTCTAGAAAGATATGGCTTCGATCTGGTGCATTTGGCCAAGTGGAACTGACCGAAGCTACCCTTAAATGGATCCTAACTAGTTAGACCAAGGTTTAATACTAAGCTCCGTGGATAGGACTATTCGGAAAACCTCGAAAGGTTGGCTACTTCTAATGACGTCCAAGTGACTCACCAAGCTTAGAAGTTTATCCGAAGAATGCCTATTTGTTGAGACCAAAGCTAAACCTGAATCTAACAAAAGTTAAACCAAACTCTGTAATTAAATCTAATTCATCTCACAAAATTATAGGATTCCCTGATAGATAATCTAGATCGGGTGAGATGAATACGGATCAAATTAATTTTCAAATTAAATTAAAATTAATTAAAATTAAATTTCAAATTGAAATTCAATTTCAAATTTCAAATTGAATTTCAAATTAAAATTAAATTTCAAATTTCAAATTAAATTAAAATTAACTAAAATTAAATTTTGAATTTCAAATTAAAATTAAATTTTGAATTAATTAAAAATTAAATTTCGAATTAAAACTAAATTAATTTTAAAATATATATATATATTAAATTAACTTTAAAAATTATTTTAAAAATTAAATTAACTTTAAAAAATTATTTAAAACAAAAATTAACTTTAAAAAAATAATTTTAAATTTAACTTTAAAAATTTTATATTTAACTTTAAAAATTTTATTCTAAACTTAAAAATTATTTTAAAATTATTTCCAAATTTTTTAAAAATTATTTTAAAAACTCTTTTAAAAATCATTTTAAAAACTTTAAAAAATTCTTTTAAAACAATTTATAAATTATTTTAAAAACTATTTTAAAAATCATTTTAAAAACTTTAAAAAATTCTTTTAAAACATTTTAAAAATTATTTTAAAAATTATTTTAAAAACACTTTTAAAAATCATTTTAAAAACTTTAAAAAATTCTTTTAAAAATTATTTTTAAAAAAAAAAGAATTTTAAAAACTATTTTTAAAAATCATTTTAAAAACTTTAAAAAATTCTTTTAAAACATTTTAAAAATTATTTTAAAAAAAAAAACTCTTTTAAAAATCATTTTAAAAACTTTAAAAAATTCTTTTAAAACATTTTAAAAATTATTTTAAAAACTATTTTAAATCATTTTAAAAACTTTAAAAAATTCTTTTAAAAATTATTTTAAAAATCATTTTAAAAACTTTAAAAAATTCTTTTAAAATTTATTTTTAAAAACTCTTTTAAAAATCATTTTCAAAAACTTTAAAAATTCTTTTAAAACCTTTTAAAAATTATTGTTATTTTAAAAATTATTTTAACATAAAAATTATTTTAACTTAAAAATTATTTTAACTTAAAATTATTTTAAAATAAAAATTATATTTTTAAATTATTTTAACTTAAAAATTATTTCAAAAATTATTTTAAAAACTTTTAAAAATCATTTAAAAACTATTTTAAAAATTATGTATCATTTTGAAAAATTCTTCTTATTTTTTCACTATAATAAAATTCTTTTAACTTAAAAAAAAATAGTAATAATAATAATAAATTATTTCTATAGACTATTTTCACTTTAAAAATTATTATTTTGACTTTAAACTCATTTTTAATCTTAAACATAATTTTAACCTTAAAATTATTTTTTAATTTAACTTAACTGAAAATTAGATCTTAAATTAAAACTCATTAAAACTTAATTTAAACATTACTTTTCAACTTAATTTAACCTAACTGAAAATTAAAACTTATAAATCTAACTTAAACTTAAAACTTAAAGCTAAATTAATCACTGATATTAATTTTAATCTAAAATCAAAACTGAATTGAACGTATATTAATTGTCATTAAATTCCTGTTAGAAATCCCTTAAAAATAATAATTATTATAATTCTTTTAAATTCATTTAAAACTTAGACACCTAACTTAAAAACTTAAATTCCGTTAACTTCAACTTTAAACTAAGTCAATCCAACTTAAAAGGAAGTAAATGAAAAGTTAAATTATAACTAACACCTTCATCAATTAATACAAAATTTAGATTATAGCAAAATTTAATCAATAAATTATTAATATTGATCAATTATTGAATTAATAACAACTTATCTTACTTAACATTACACTAAAGGTTAATTTATTTCAACTTAATCTAACATTAATTACGGTTAGTCAAATTTAAATGAATAATTTTATAAATATAATTATACAATCGTCTAAAACACTTAGGTACAAAAATATGTTACGGTTGTAAAATTTTATATTAAGGGTCAGTAATAAATAAGGAGGATTAATAAATTAAAGGAGTATCAAATTAAGGGGAGGTTTATTTTTTAATTATCTCCTGAAGTGTTATTTTTTAATCTTCTCTTTAAAATCTCTCTAGAAAATTCTACCTCAATTTAAAAAATAAATATATATCTACTTTGAATCTTTTTAGCAAATATTTTCAAATTTTATGTCAGGGGGATGAATTAAAATTTCCTTTATATAAAATATTTTAAATTTTGTTTGAAAAATATTTTCTTAAAAATTTCTTAAACCTACTTTTGAAAACTAACTCTTATAAAACTAAGTTGTTTTTAAGAATTGGGTTTTACTTTTTATTGAAAATTGATTTTGAAAATTAGATTTAACTTAGTTTTGAAAATTGTGGAAATTAGATTTTTCAAAACTTAAGTTTACAAACTAAGCTTCTCAAAATCATTTTCCTTAATTTTGAAAATCAAAGTTTAAAAATCAATTTTCAAAATCAACTTGCTTAAAATTGTGAAAATTTTTTAAATCAACTCAAAATTGTTTCTTTTAAATCACAAACTTTTTATCCTTTTTACTTAGTTTTTGAAAACTCAACTTTTCAAGTATTTTAAATCATGATTTTGAAACTAGTACTTTTGAACTTTAAAATTTTGATTTTTGAAAATTAGATTTAATTATTTTACTTTATCAAAATTAGTTCTACCAAACTCCTTTGAAAACTAAAAGTAAAGTTCAAAATCAATATTTGCAAACTGAAATTTGATTTGCAAAAACTCAGTGTTGAAAATTATGAATGTTAGATTTTTCAAACTTAAATCATTGTCAAAACTTAAGTTTTAAATTAAATCGTTTACAAACTTAGTGTTGAAAAATAAATCAGTTTTTGGAAAAATAAATTTTTCAAACTTAGTTTTGGAATTTTGGTTTTTGAAAACTTATGTTTGAAAAATGAAACTATCTAAACTTAGCTAGCTTTCTAAAAGCTAAAAGCTAATGCTTTAAACAAATTTTCAAAAGCTTAAACTCCCCCAGATTAACTTGACATTTTTTTTGTCTGAAGTCTATAATTACTTAATCCATGCTTATTTTTGATGAATGGCAAAGGGGGAGGGTTAGGTGGTTAAGTTATGTTAATTTAGCTGAACCTAACTTAAAATTCAAACTAACTTAAAAACCACATAAATGCATGGTTCTTGCATATGTTTTCACTAACTTAACCAAGTTGTCATTCCATCAAAAAGGGGGAGATTGTTGGTGCGGTTAGCACTAACGATTTAACCCAGGTTTTGATGAATGACAAATCAGGTTAAGTTAGTTTGTTTTTGTCTGACACTTTGATCGAGTGTGCAGGAGAAGTCCAGACAGGTCGACGGGCTGACCGGATGTCTGGCACGAAGTCCAGCTAGGTCGACGGGCTGACCGGATAGTTGGCGAGAAGTCCAAGCGGTCGACGGGCTGACCGGACGCTGGCAGAAGTCCAGCTAGGTCGACGGCCGACCGGATAGTCGGCGAGAAGTCCAAGCGGTCGACGGTGACCGGACGCTGGCGAGAAGTCCAGACGGTCGACGGGCCGACCGGACGCCTGGAGGTAAGTGAGGTAAGTCACCGGAGGGGAGGGACTGTGAGGACGCGTTCGGAAGGGACATTAGGCGTCGATCCGCTTAGATCCATTTCGGATGTCTAATCGAGATCGTGACTAGATTCCGGCCTCGGAAAGACGGAATCTAAGTCATACTCTCTTTATCCATCTGTTGAACTTTAAGCATGCTAACAATTTGTTTTACAGGATGTATATTTGCCTCGACTAACTTTGTTTTGCAGAAAATGAGTCTTCTGGAACAAGGTGGTCCGAGCGCTCGAGGGGTCCGGGCGCCCGGCGCCGGAAGGCGAATTTTATCCAGCCAAGTCGCCGCCACGTGGAGCATCTTGGTTTGAGCAGCCCACTCCGGCGCCCGGAAGGGATCCAGCGCCCGGAACAGCATAAAAAGCCCCAGGCAGGAGCTTCAAAAATCAATTTTTTTCTGAGAACTCTTCTACTGCTGGTCTTGCTGCTCGACGTTCAAGTGCGACGTCAACAACGCTCCGACAAAAGTGCTCCTCCGGTGTTTAGTTAATTTTTCTTTGTCGGTATTGCTTTATTATTACTAGCATTTCCTGTACTTATTCTGTAATCATATTTCGACTTGTTAGTGATTGCCCAACGAAAGTGGTCAAGGACCACGGGCCTTCGAGTAGGAGTCGTCACAGGCTCCGAACGAAGTAAAAACATCTGTGTCTACTTTATTTTTCCGCTGCGTTTATACTCATCTTTTTCGAATCGATATTCACCCCCCCCCTCTATCGAATCTAACGGTCCTACAGCTATTAGTATGTAAAGTTGTGTAGCATCGTAGGAGGTCTGTAGATGGAGAACTCTTTTATAGTGTCACTGTTTATGCCTAAATCTCAAAGCGTTTTAAAAAAAAGACAGATCATAAAATTGCTTTGACACCTTTCCCAAAATGGATCTGCAATCTGTGTTTGTCAGAGAGGAAACTTTGAATGTACAGCTTGCATGCAGAATATTCTCTGTACTCCGTGACACAAAATGCCAAAGGGGCAATATGAGGTCATTGGGCTGAGGGGTCCACTATGTGTTTAGTTGATAATTTGACCGAGCCTCCTAATTATCCCGACCCACTCGAATGAACTGAATATCCAGCTGGTCCGATCGGACATGTGATCCGATCATCTAGATCACTTTGTCGAGCTAGTTAACTGTGTCATTTCTAAACCAAGGATAAGGCTGGCTCTGTGAAATACTGACTTGGCTCGAAGCTTCATCAATGTCGCGTGGATGAGCGTCCGACCGACTCCTCAGTTCGGTTGGCTTAATGGATCAGTCAGCTATCTTTCGGCCGAAGGAACCAACTATGCTGGTTTCAAAGGTTGACTCTTCTTGGACTATGATCGCCATGTCATCCAACCCTCTTAGCTTTGACCTGACTCAGAGGCCCCACCTCAATCACCGTAATATGATCCTTTGCGAAAGCAGAGAAGATGGTTGACTAGGAACGATGGCTCTGATGTTGACCAAATGAAGACTCCTCACTATCCAAAGTTGCCTTCCAAGCGCTCTTGCGCCTCCAACGTTGTCAGAGAGGACAAACCATAAAGATGAACAGTCCAGGGAAGGGGTCCCAGCGTTGGCCCTCTGACACTCAAGTCAATAATCGAGTAGAGTCGAATCAAGTAAAATGAACAGTAGTTGTATGTAAAGTTTCGTAGTATCGCATACCTCCGCCTGTAGAAGTAGTTTTTATAGTGTCACTGTTTATGCACAGATCTCAAAACGTTTTTAGAAAAGGATAGATCATAAAGATGCTCTGATATATTTTTCAAAATGGGCCCGCAATCTCTGCGTTTGTTAGAGAGGAAACTTTGAATGTACAACTTACATGCAGAATATTCTCTGTTGTCCGTGGCACAAAATGCCAAAAGGATAATATAAGGTCGTTGGGTTGAGGGGCCCACTATGTGTTTAGTTGATAATCTGACCAAGCCTCCCAAGTGTCCCGACCGGCTATCACTCGGAGGTACCACCCGGTCGGATTAGGAAACTATAGCAGAGGCTCGGCTTTCGCTCGACCTCTTTATTGATCCATAGAACTCGAATGAACTGAGTGTAGGATCATTGCGCTAGGGGGGGGGGGTGAATAGCGCTCATGGCTTTCACGTTCGTTTACAAACGTTTGAGTAAAATGCAGCGGAATAGAGATAGGAAAGAAAACAAAGCAATTGCTAACATGTTTCTTTTACTTGGTTCGGAGCCTATGATGAATTCTACTTCAAGGTCTGCATGTGAAAGTGCTTTCGTTGGCAAATACTAATCAATCGGAAAGTTACAATAGATTATTACAATTTAAACACAAGTAACTTGAATAAAACAATGTCGACGACTTGAAGGATCAGATCTTCAGCGTAATCGTCGTCAGAGCAGCTTTCGAGCGTCAAGAAGGCGTTTTCTGAGTAGCACGAAGAAACGAAAGTTGTTCGGAATGTTCTTTTTGTAGACTTTGGTCGAATGATGTTTTTATAGGTTGTTCCGAGCACTAGGATCTTTTCCGGGTGCTTGGATCGTGACGTAGGGCCGTCCAATCAGCGTGTTCCAGCGTGGCAAGAGATGAAGTTTGTGGTTCCGGGTGCCCGGTCCAGCTTCGGGCGCTCAGGCATAATCTCCTCGGCAAGGTTTCCTGGGCGCCTAGACCAGCTCCGAGCGCCCGGACTAGATTTTTCAGCCTCCTTATTTTCTGTATAATAAAGTTAGTCCAAGCAATAAACAATATATAATATGAATTTGACAGCCTTTGACTATCCGGTTCTGACTTTTGAGTTTTGTTGAAACTCTAGATCGAACTGACACCTACTGTTCCCTTTTCAGGGGAACGTGTCTTCACCTACTCCTCTCATAAGATTTTACCTTTTGTCAGACCGGTCTTCCTGACTGTCTGGACTTTTGTTCAGCGTCTGAAACTTCAGGTCTTCATGTTGAACGTCCACTCCACGATCTGTCAAGACTTTCACTTGGTCCGCGACCACCAGGATTTTCACCTAGAGTCTCCGACTCTAGGATTTCGCACAAAGTGCTCAACCCGCCAAGACTTCGTCCAATCACCTGGATCAGGACTTCGTGCATAACCATAGCTAGGACTTTCCTTTACCTAAGATTACCTTCCCCTAAGATCTAGGGTTACTTCCCCCTAGGATGTTTCACTTGTCTAGAATCCATTAGGATTTTTGCCTAAGAACACTTAGGACTTTCCTACAAGCTCAATCACACTTGTTAGATAACAATTAATCTTAACTTTGGATCTTTTGTCATAATCAAAACTTATGTTCAATCGTCTGGTGCTCCCTGCACCAACACTGAGTATCCAGCTGGTCCATCGGACATGATCCAATCGACTAGATCACTCTACCGAGCTAGTTAACTATGCTATTTCTGAACTAAGGATAAAACTAATTTTGCGAAATATTGACTTGGCTCGAAGCTTCAACAATGTCGCGTGGATGAATGACCGACTGACTCCCCCAATCCGGTCGACTTGACAGTTCAATCGGTTAACTTTCAGCCAAAGGAATCAACTGAGCTGGACTTCAAAGATCGACACTTCTTTAACTTTGACTATTATATCATCTAACTCTTTTGAATTTTGATCCGACTCAAAAGATCCGACCTCAATCGCTGTATCACGTTTATTTTTTTAAAAGACCTTTTCATCATTAATTTCCATTTTGAAAAATTCTGTTAGAGTGCTGTTTACGTAGCCTCATCAAAAGAGGTAGGTAGGGTTGTTGGAATGGTCCACAAAAGGGACGAGGAGGGAAGGAGACGTGACGAGAATAACAAAATTCACAGCTAGTTAAGAGTGTCTACTAACCCAGTAATTATTTTTTTTTTCAAAACAGAAAAAGAAAGAAAGATTCAGATTCAGGTTTAGACGATCACAATTGAATTAACCTTATTGTTGGCTCAACTTGAGTTGTTTTCTGTTTTTTACTAACGCAGCGACTGTTGCTGCATCATAACACGACAAAATCAGCGGCACTAGTCTCAAACCAACAAGTAAAAATTGCAGTTTTTCTTCTGCACTGAAATGATTCATTGAATGCAACTTTTAAAACGACAGCTCAACTATAATATACAAAATGGTATTTCTCGTTGTCTTATATATGTTTATATTCAATGATCGTACGTTTGTGTCACCATCCTAATCATGTTCTAAAAATGTTTTCCATCTGCCCAGGGCACGACGCAGCTGTAAGAGGCGGGGCATATAAATCCAACAGTCAGGGTTCAATTCTCATATTGAGACCTTTAATTTCGAACGTCCATAGAGCTTGAACTAGCACCGTTAACGAATTTAAATATTCCGTTATTACTAGAGATGGAATTCAATATTTATCGTTAAATTTAGCGACGAAATTAAATAGTCCGTTGTTAAAAATAGAGATGGAAGTTTATTAATCCCGTTGTTAAGTTTAGAGACGGATATTAAATTCTATCTCTAGTAGCAACGGAATATTTAATTATGTCGTTAAATTCGTTAACGGTATACTGTCATGCATAACTAGCCAAACTTAGCAACATAATAAATAAATGTTGTCGCTAATTAGAGGCGGATAATTAAATGTCCGGCACTAATTATCGTAATATTTTTTAATTTCATTTATAAACTTAGCGATGGAATAATAAATTCCGTTTCTGATCAACGACCAACGGACTTTTAATATTCATCGTTAAATAGAGACGGAATATTAAATACTAGTCAATAATTGTGATAACTTTTTAAATTTCATATCTAAATATAGCAATAAAATAAAAATTCAATTAGCGACGGAATTTTAAAATCTCATCTCTAAATAGCGATGAAATTTTAAAATTCCGCTGCTAATTTTCAAAAAAATTCAACAACAATTCCATGTTTTCACTTTTTTTTTCACATATATATTAATCGACATTATCACATACGAGAGTTTTCAAACACATACAGATTAAAACATTAACAAATACATTATACATTTTCACAAAAAAAACATAACATATTCGCAAACATATATTACATATTCACAAACAACATAACACATTCTTAAACATAAGATTAAGATCATCCACATCAATTTCCCTATCCAAAATGTATAATTTAAGGTAAAAAAGTTACTTTATTAAATTTGGATATCCACTTTTCAAAACATCATATATCAGCTTCCCTATTTCTTCTCTCTCTTTTATAATATTTAGGGAATGGAATTCATTCCCTAAATTTAGAGAAGTACTGTTCATAAATACATAATTTAGAGAATGGATAGGGTAGCTAATGTAAATATTTTTTTAATTACCCTATTCAAAATTAAGTACTGTTCATAAATGCATAATTTAGAGAATGGATAGGGTAGCTAATGCAAATATTTTTTAATTATCCTATTCAAAATTTAAGGTAAAATTTTTTAATAGAGTATCTGATGTAGATGCTCTAACACTAAAAAACACATACCATATTATAACATTCACAAAGGTGGAATTCAACAAATCGATACACTCACAAAACTAAAAGTATCAAATCCAATCTAAGTATCAAATTAATCCAATTACAAAATAAAAATAAATATCTAGACATCTCAAATAAAGTTTAATACCATCTGAATTTAATAATATGAATTACAACACCTCCTAACAAAGACAATCTACTCTAAAACTAGCTAATAGTAAAATTTATCAATCGTGATTCATCTCGATAACATTAAGTGGGTATGTTAATTTACCAGTCGTGCTTTATCCCAACAACATTGAATATGTTAAAAAATCATAGATTTTCCATAATAAGGTATCATGCATTGTAAAATTAATTTTATTTGCAGCGTCATAAGTCTCCGAAACTACATCCTATAATTCATTCAACTCGGCAATCAGAGATTGTAAGAAAACATCTGTTTTCTCTTTCAGATTCGTTGGACCTAAAATAAGTATTGTAAGAAAATGAATTCATCTTTCATGCACATTCATGGTGGTAAGTTGTACATTATTAATATAATTGGTCAAGATGAATATTACCATCCTAACTGACCAAATGACTGAAATTCATATATAGAAAGTCTTAGTCTCATATTACGTGGTTCCATTTACTATTGTAAATGAGGAAAATATTGCTGGTGCAGGGAGCACCAGACGATCGAACATGTGTTTTGATAATGACAAAGAGTTCAAACTTAAGGTTACTTGTAGCCTAATAAACGTGAATGAGCTTGCAGGAAAGTCCTAAGTGTTCTTAGGCAAAAAATCCTAGTGGACTCTAGGTACATGGAAAACCCTAAGAGGAGGTAATCGTAGGTACTAGGGGGAGGTAACCCTAGGTTATGGGAAGTTTGAGCTGCGGTTAGGCAACGAAGTCTTGGTCTGGGGGACTGGGCGAAATCTTGGCAGGTCAAAGACTTTGGGCAAAATCCTATAGTCGAGGACTCTAGATGAAAATCCTAGGGGTTGCGAACTAAGTGGAAGTCTGGATAGGTCGTGGAGTAGATGTTCAGCATGAAGTCCTGAAATCTTAGACGTTGAGCAAAAGTCCAAACGGTCTGGAGAACCAGTCTGACAAAAGGTAATTTCTCCTGAGAGGAGTAGGTGAAGACGCGTTCCTCGAAGAGGGAACAGTGGGCGTCGGTTCGACCTAGGGTTCCCCTAAAATCTGAAAGTCATAATCGGACAGTCCGGAGACTATCAAAGTTATATTTTATTCTATTTTCCTATTTATCTAACTATGTTTTGCAGGAAATTAACATTTTACAGGTTGAAGTATTGCGGCCTTGATCAGTCGACCGAACCTCCGGATCGGTCGACCGAACCCCAGAGATCATATCAACTTACAGCTAAGGTTCAACCAAGGGATCGGTTGACTGAACCTTAGGTTTAGTCGACCGAACAGTGGATAGGCACTGACTCAATCAGACCGAGTTGATTGGACCAAATAAGCCAGCGAGAAAAGCGGGATCGATTGACCGAACGACGGGATCGGTCTACCGGATGACGAGATCGGTCGACCGAACGACGGGATCAGTTGACCAAACGAAGGCTCTATCCGAAGCGGCAGAATTTGGATGGGAAGCTGGGCAGGTTCAGAAAGTTCGATCGATCGAACACCTGGATCGGTCGACCGATCAACGTCGAGTTAATGACTGATCACGAGATCTATGGATCTGGATCAGGTCTAGCTCGGCCATAAAATGGGCTTCGACTAGCAGCTTTGACACATTCATTCCGAACAACTTTCGCTCTTGCGCACTGCTAAGAAAAGCCCTCGACGACACTATAACGTTGCTCCGACAACCTAACACAAGAATCTTCATATCTGTAGTTGTTGGCATACTTTACCTTACTGTCATTTTGATATTGTAATTTACACTTGTACTTCATCAGAACTAATAGTGAATTGTCCAATGAAAGCGATCAACAATCGGGAGCCTTGGAGTAGGAGTCATCATAGGCTCCGAACGAAGTAAAATTAACGGTGTTAGTTGTTTTTGTTTATTTCTTTATTTCCACTGTATTACTCTGTGATTTGCGAAAAACAAACGTGAAAGTCATGAGTGATATTCATCCTCCTCTAGCATGCATCGATCCTACAAATATTGTATCAAGATGTTTCTATGCAGGTGGTCACAAGGATGACACATTATACCTCTTTCGTTCGCTCATGTGGCTTGCTATTGCAATAAATGTATACAAGCATCGAAGTCTAGTAGTTAACAAGAAGTAATACATAATTTTCTATGCAATCTTTTTTTTTTCTTCACTGGTATGCGACTATCATGTTTATAATGAGGGAAGTATAGATTATGCATTCAATCAATTCACCATCTTCATTCCAAAATATTATACAGTTATTTATGTAATAATTAATCTTCTCTACGTGCAAACATAAACCCCTCACTAATTTTTTTATACTATAAAAGCTATCAGTCATTGGATGATCAATAAAGAGCAACTCTACATCAATTGAGAAATATCATCGTAACATCGTTAAGAGAAATGATATTCTACTTTAACCTTGTAGTAGCTGATAGTTGAGAATAACCAGATGGAATCTCCCCTACACTTCTCTTTCACTAGCCTTTAACATGCCATACAATTGTTGAACTTCAAGTGTTGGTATTTCATCTATATTGGAATGATTAACTACATTCATCATGTCGTAAACCATTGATTGCATTGCATTTTCATTAAAATGATGATTCCCCTAAAGCAGTTGTGTCAAATGAAGAAGTAACCGAAGTTCTAATCCAATGAGACAAATGAGGTTCTTCATAACAGTACCAGTAGTAGTAATTTGGAATAAATCATTTATTACATAGATATATACTTATATAGTGTTATCATCACAGAAAACTTATTTCTACATTTAGAATTGTTACATGAGTAAAGTAACTCAGCACCATCCATACATTCTCGATAACTCTTTGTAAAGTTCACAAACTTTTCAATTCCAAAAAAATATTCATTTTGGATAAATCTATTTTCTAATATGTAGTGTATTCAATCTTCATTCATGTACATTGTATCCTAATGATATAAAATTTACAACATTATGAACATAAATTTATTACTTAGTCATTAATGCAAGAGAGGTACTTCAATATTATTCCATGTATAATAGAGGCAATACAAAATTTAGCATCTTATTAAATATACATCTATCAATATAAAAGAGGTACTACACACATAATCCCATGTATTAATTAAGCATGTTATGAACACACAAAAAAAATAAGTATACAAAAGTTGCTCAATCAGAGGAATCAAACTAGGTTAAAATCCTCTAGAATCGTATTTAGGTTTTTATCCTAAACCATACAACCAGCTAGTTGACTGAGTTCTCATGGCCAAGGCTGATGTTGCCACAAGGGCAGATCTAGTTGTGTGCTCACGGACAGCCAAGTTCCCAGCTGCGAGCTCATGGCCAACCAGGTTTGTGGTTGGCCAAGCAAGCTTTTTAGCTTATGACTGGCCAAACTCGTGGCCAAGAGCTCATGGCCGACCAATCTCGTGACCGATAGCTCATAGTCGATCAAGCTCGCGACCGCGATCTCATGGCCGACCAAGCTCGCCATTGTTAGGGTTAAAAAGAGGGGAGAGGGAAGGGAGAAGATCATACCGAGATCAAGGAAGAAAGGACACTGGAGATTGGAGGGGATGTCAGAAATTGAAGAGGGCACGGTCGTCGGAGATATCGTCAGAGAGATCGAGAATGTGAGGAGATTGCGAAATCGAGGTCGAGTCCTAATTTTGATCCCAATATTAGTGATGGAAATAAATTTTTGTCGCTAATAATTAATTACAATAATGATAATTGCCAATGGAATATTATATTCCATCATTATATATAGAGACGAAATTTAAATTTCATCTCTAATGATAGACGAATAATATATTTTCATCACTATAAATTTTAGAATGACTATTTTTTATTAATAACGACCATTGTAGTGATGGAAAAATATTTATGTCTTTATTTAGAATTAGAACTTTAAGTCAGCCTAATATTAGAGATGAAAATATATTTTCATCCCTAATTTCATTGCATGATGATTTTTTTTAAGGTTATCCAAGTAGAAGTCTTATGGATGAGTCATACACAAATTGGAAAGGAGCTATGGACCTTCTTATAAATTTGGTTAGCAGCCACTCGAATTCCAATAATTTATAAAGAGTCGAAATCAAAATGACCTACCTTTTTTTAATTATAGAAGAGCATCTTTTTTTATTTATCTTTTAAAAGAATACTACATTCAATTTTTTTACCAAATTTGTCCCTTGTCTCTTTTCCAAAAAATAAAATAAAATAAAAACTCTCAACCGAACCTCTTCTAGCTAGGCTAACACATTGTACAAACTGACCCAAACAATACTTAATCCTTAATTTGCCTAAGCTATGACTCAATCTTATATGTCTAAGAAATAGAAAAGATACCCTACCATATCCTTCATAGAGTAAGTTGCAAATGTTATTTTATTTATTTTTAAATGTCATTTTGTCACCGTCCACTATCACTAGAGTTCTATCCTTTGTTCTTAGATCAATGCACTCATTTTTCTTCATCTATATATGATTTTATTTCTTCTAGATTCATGTGTTTATATATGTTTGTCATTTGTGGAAGAACAGTTTTGAGTCCATTCTATTAAATGTGGTAAAAGGTGATCCGTTCACCTAGCGTTATCAATCCGTCCTTAAAATAATATGGAGGAGGTAAATTACGGATGATTACTAATCATTAATATGCAATAGCTAAGGTATGAGAGAAGGCTCACTCGGACACGCCGAGTTTCGATCTCATAACTTAATGTGGTAACACTCCGTACTTTAATCATTGCACCGTCTCGAGAGAACGAGTCCATTCTATCAAAGATTAGATTGTTGGTGATCATTTATGCCCCCACTGAGCTTGTTAAATCTTCTGAGGCTTTTTATAGGCCCATGTAGCTTTTGGAAATCAGTATTGAACCGAAATTGGCACATGATTTATAATGGTCAAAACTCACAAAGAAACTATGATTGTGCTGCTTGGAACTTTTTTTGTTATTCTTGTTAAGACCGATATGCTAGAGGGGGTTAGTATACATGTTGCAGTCCGTTGCAACCAAATATGGGACTCTGAATTTATCCTGCTCGCACGCGCAGATGTGAGGATCCTAAGACATTTATAGTGGGAGGTTTATAGCATATAATTTATGTTATAAATCTCTCAATATAAACCTCTCCCCCACTATATAGGTGGGGTTTATAGTTTTTCTATAAATCTGTATCAAAATCTTGGGACCATGGTTTATAAAAAAAAAATAGTGGAGAGAGGATAAAGAGAGAATTTTTTTAAAAAATGAAATTTTTAAAAGAGAGAGGTTTTATGTAATAGAGAGTGGTTTTTAAAAGAAGGTTTTTAATTTTTGATGTGCAATTATGTGGCAGAGCAAAAAACTTTTTAAGAGATTTACGATTACGGATGCCCTAACTACGATTAACGTGTGGCAAAGGTGCCAAGGTCATCCGGCGAAACCCCTCCGACACTTAAGATGGCAATATAAAAGAAGAAAGAAGTATATTGGTATGTAAAAAGAAGTCTGTGTGTCCGTCTATCTGTCTTCTAGTCATTTCTTAGGCTTTTATACATTGCAATCGCAGTCTATCCAGTCGTCGTTTCATCAATGTGACACCCAAAACATTTACCCCGCTGCACCTCTTCAATTCCTCTGACTCCTTGCCTTTGACACTCAAATTTACATCGTGGGTTTGCCAACCCGATAATAATTAAACGTACGACTCATTTCAGACCTTAAGATATCTTCAATAGTTAAAATTCTTTAAGAATTTTTTTTTTTAGAATATTCAATACACCACTTTAATACCACATCAAAAAAATATAAAAATCTATTTATTTTTTTATGATAAAAAATTCTCCCTATAACTTTTTTTTTATGGATCTTACTATATTATTTCTTTTTTACATCATTAATTAATTAGTAGTCTCACCCATATTATTAATTTTGAGATGAAAGACTACAAACCTTATATCTAAGATGAGTGGAACTTTCTTCTCTTCAATTTTTTTTTATTTTATAAACCTCTTAAAAACTTCCCATTAGAGATGCTCTTACATCCTGGGGTTTCAAAGTGCCCAGATCTGTGAAGGCCAACAAACTAATCATACCTACAAACACTCAAGGGTAGAGTCATGTTCAGGGCTACTCGTATTGCGACCCGGGGCCTGATAGCGTTCATAAAGGGATTTACTGTTGGAAAAAGGAAAACAACTAGCGAGAAAGAGGAAGTAACCCGGATGACATCGTCTACATCGACATTCGTAACCTACCACTCAAGATCAGTCCAAATAGATCATCCAGACTAACTTCACATTGCTAATATAAATTACCTACACCGTCAATCTACTTCTGATATTTTATTTATTTATTTATTTTAGTCAATTTGAAGGAGGGCTTCGCCTGCCTACCCCTTTAAAGAATATCTAGACCAACAAAAAATTTGAGTAAAAACAAAAACATTGTCTACAATTTTCTATATATTAAGTATTAAAAACAAATCTTGTAATAAATAAATCCTTAATTACAGAAAAAAAAAATCAACTGTGGCGTTCCGTGCGTCGTGAAAATGATAAAATTTGGTATGCATATGACTTAAGAGAAGTCAAAGCAATGATAACATTAGAGTATCTTGTTATACAGTATTAATTATTTTTAGGATGATGGATTTAATTTTATAGAAATTTAGTTTTTTATTGAATAAATTGAGAAGTGCGTGATAAATCTAGAAATTCAATATTTTTTTATTATATATCTTATTTGAAGAAGAAAATTATAAACACATTATAATAGAAGATTGAATCATAAATATTTAGATAATAATTTAAATATTTTAGTATGATATCATAACTCTGAAAACATCTTGTTATACACGAGTACCAATGAATAAGGGTAGACTAATCACTGATCAAGGTCCGAATAATCAATCCCCGAAGACATTTTAATTAAACGTGTTTTCCGTCTTCCTGGGAAATTCCCCATTTTAGAAGTATCTCCAACCAATCCTCTATTTCCACGTAGCAATGCGAGCATTCAATCGTCCAACGATCCACGTGAACTGCAGCCGCCAGTTTGTTCGAATCCCCCAACTTGGTCAGATGACAGCTATTGACGGTGAGCTTATTCCCTTGCTTTAAAAAAAGAAAGAGGAAGAAAGAATCGAACTGTTAAACAAAGGAAAGAACAGACAAGGCTTCTTTTGTGGAATTACACAGCCGACGGTAATCCGGTGCAGCATGCTGTCCTATCCCTTGGTATAATATTCCTTCTTTTCTACCTTTGATGCGGCGATTGAGATACGATCTCTGATGAGTTGGATCAAAGTCAATAGAATTGAATGATATGACTGTCAAAGTTAAAGAATTAATGATCCATCTCTAAAGTTAGTGTAGTTAATGATTTCGACTAGGAGATTGTCAACCAGACTGTCAAATTGATCGGGTTAAGGGATTGATCGGACGCTCATCCGCATTACATTGGTGAAGATTTGAGCTAAGACAGTATTCCATCAAGCAAGTCTTATCCTTGATTTAGAAACAACACAATGAATCAACCCAACAGAATGATCCAGTCGATCGAACCAGCATGACACTCAGTTTGTCTGAGCTCTGACTCAATGAAGAGGCCAAGCGAAGGCTGGATCTTTGGCTACAGTTCTCTAATCCGGTCAGATGGTACCTCCAAGTGATAGCTGGTCAGAACACTTGAGAGGCTCAATCGATTATCAGCTAAACATATAGTGGGACCCTCAATCCAACGGGCGCATATTACTTTTTTGGTATTATATGCGACGGAGAATAAAGAATATTCTACAGGCAAACGGTATAAGCGGGTTCATTTTGAAAAAGATGTCAGAGCATTTTTATGGTTTATCTTTTTCTGAAAACTCTTTGAAATTCATGCATAAACAGTGACACTATATGATTTTGTCCGAAAATCATGGAGATGACAAGCTGAGGATGTGGCTACCATGTTGACTAGATGTAGACTCCGCTCCACTCTGTAACATAAGAAATGTCAGTGCCGAGCCAGGGAAGGAGTCCCCAGCATTAGCCCTCAGACGCTCAAATCAGTCACCGGCACAAAGAAGAAGATGGAGCAACAGTAACACAAGCTCAAAAAGTGAATTATGCGTACCTACGAGTGTACGGACCCCCCCCCCCCCTTTATATAATGCCCTGGTGGGCGACGTGCGCGCTTTTCAAGGCGTGGGCACATTCTTCCATTGGTTGCAGACACGTTCCCCAATTGGTCCTGGATACATGGTCATGGACACGTTCTCCAATTGGTCGTGGGCACGTCCTCCGATTTGTCCATCATACAATCCGCCTGTAGACCATGCCATGTGTTGGCGACGCCATCTCCCAAAAGTATATCCAAATACACGTCAGTGTTCTTGCTGATCAGCCGAGTAGGATAGCCGCTCGGTCGAGTACTCCTCTGCTCGGCCAAATATTCCTCTGTTTGGCTACTCTTCCCTACGACGATGAGTCTAGATAATATGTTCACGCTCAATCGAAATAGCGATCCGGTCATCTACACGCGTCTTCACTTGGCTCATCCCATTGCCGATCGGGCAACTCATGCCCGGTCGGCTCTTAATGTAGGGCTCCGCTCGACTACCGTTTAGTGAGCCCGTTGGTCCTTTGGCATTGACCTTCTTGAGTTTGACCTCCACGTCGACTGTTATCTTCTTCCTTTGACCCGCACTTGGTGGGCTCCCTTTATCACCGCATCACAAGCCTTCCCTCAAGTATAGTCAAAAGAGGCGGCAAGTCCGACTGACTGGACAAGTAGAGTATCGGGTGACCTCCTCCGATCGGACACTATCCATGGCCTGGTAGCTAGTCAAAGAGCTGACCGGCCATTCCTTTGTTGGGGATGTGTAGTTGCCATTCGGATAATACTGTTGGTTGCTACTCGGAAAACCTAATGGTTCCACTGTACAAAAATTTTGTACAAAGGTCTGAACCTTTTCCTAGCTACCATGTGTTCTTTTAAATTAAACTTGGATCGCCTGCGGAACTTAACACGTTTGATCCAAAGTTTAATCTATTTGTTCTTTTAGGTTTAGACTTGGATCTCCTGCGGAACTTAACATGTTCGATCCAAATCACCTAGGTTATTAATTTCATTAAATATTAATTTCCAAAATTAGCTTCCAGGACTGCATGGCGAGACACATGGCCTTCTTGGATATGGGAACAACCACCACCGCCTAGACAAAGCCTTTTAAGGAAAGCTAATACTTAATTTCCTTAAA
This sequence comes from Zingiber officinale, assembly GCF_018446385.1. Classification (NCBI taxonomy): domain Eukaryota; kingdom Viridiplantae; phylum Streptophyta; class Magnoliopsida; order Zingiberales; family Zingiberaceae; genus Zingiber; species Zingiber officinale. The sequence goes on from NC_055994.1 coordinate 142,440,792, forward strand.
TAACTTTAGGTCAACCGAAAAGAACAATCAAATCACAAGGAAAAGAAAAACAAAGAACACACCATCGAAAACAAATTCGAAATACTAGAATCGTATGCCTCTTGTATTTGGTATTTTTACATGAAGATAAAACTAGTATGATGCGGAAATTAAATACTAGTATACCTTTTCTTTTGCAAGTAAAAACCTCTAGGTCTTCTACCGTATTCCTCTTCTAACCTCGGACGTTGTGTGGCCAACGATCTTCCGAGATGAGAAACCACCAAAGCACCTTCTTCTCCTCCTTGCAAGGTTCGGCCACAAACAAGAGCTCCTCTAAGGATGAAGAGAAAACACCACCAATGCTCCAAGGGATGCAAGCTTTCTCTCCTTCTTTTCCAAGCTAGAATCCAGCCACCACTTGATCTCCAAGAGGGATGTGAGGTTCGGCCACAATGATGGAGAGAAGAGAAAGGGAAGGGCCGGCCACACCAAGGAAGAAAAGAGGGAGAAGAATAATAAAGGTTGTGTGACTTGAAGGCACCCCAACCCCCTCTTTTATAATTCTTAGCTTTGGCAAATAAGGAAATTTAATTACAATAAAATTTCCTTAACTTTCCTTGACATGAATTAATTAAGAATAAAATTTCCCAATTAATCATATCATGGTCGGCCACCTCATGGAGAGCAAACAAGACAATTTTCAATCAACAATTAAAAATTCCTTATTTGTCTTCGGAAAATTTAAAAAATAAAATTTCCCTTTAAAATCCCTTCATGGTTGATAAAAAGAAATTTCTATAATTTTAACTTTTCAACATGTGAATAATTTATAAAGAAGAAAAATAAAATATCTTTTCAATCTACAAATAAGGAAAGAGATCTAATCTCTTTCTTTAATCTTTTGTAGATCCTTTTAAAAGAGATATTTTAATTTTTAATCTCTCCAATAAATTATATCTTTCACATAAGAAAATTTTAAAATTAAAATTATTTTTAATTTAATGGGGGCCGGCCACCTAAGCTTGGGTTCAAGCTAAGGCCGGCCACCCATGAACCAAGGCTTGGCCGACCCTAGCTTGATCCACAAGCTAACTTGGTCGACCCCTATATCATGGGTATGAAGGTGGGTATATGTGAGTATAGTACTCTATAAATAAGAGGTTATGATAGGGACCGAGAGGAGGAATTGGTTTTGGTCTCCTGATAAAATTAAGCTTCCCGTGTTCGCCCCGAACACACAACTTAATTTTATCAATAATAATTCATTCCACTAAAGAACTATTATTGAACTACCGCATCAATCCCAAATTACATTTTGGGCTCCTTCTTATTATGAGTGTGTTAGTCTCCCTGTGTTTAAGATGTCGAATGTCCATTAATTAAGTGAGTTACTGACAACTCATTTAATTAATATCTTAGTCCAAGAGTAGTACCACTCAGCCTTATCGTCATGTCGGACTAAGTCCACCTGCAGGGTTTAGCATGACAATTCTTATGAGCTCCTCTTGGGAACATTCTCAACCTAGATTACTAGGACACAGTTTCCTTCTATAATCAACAACACACACTATAAGTGATATCATTTCCCAACTTATCGGGCTTATTGATTTATCGAACTAAATCTCACTCATTGATAAATTAAAGAAATAAATATCAAATATATGTGTTTGTTATTATATTAGGATTAAGAGCACACACTTCCATAATAACTGAGGTCTTTGTTCCTTTATAAAGTCAGTATAAAAGAAACGACCTCTAATGGTCCTACTCAATACACTCTAAGTGTACTAGTGTAATTATATAGTTAAGATAAACTAATACCTAATTACACTACGACCTTCCAATGGTTTGTTCCTTTCCATCATGGTCGTGAGCTACTGTTTATAATTTATAAGGTACTGATAACATGATCCTCTGTGTGTGACACCACACACCATGTTATCTACAATATAAATTAATTGAACAACTACATTTATCATAAATGTATATATTTGACTAATGTGATTCTTATTTCTAGATAAATGTTTATACCAAAAGCTAGGCTTTTAGTATACATCCTAACAGATACCTCATAAGTTTGGTGTTGGATCGGTCGTTCGGCTATACCATAATCGAATATCTGGGGCGATCGGGATGGTTGACGCCAATACTTAGCGAAATTTTCCATTTCTCTATACTTTCTTAGCTAGGTGCCCAACGACAAGAGTTTTCATCATCTCAATTTCTAAAAAAATCGTGTAAATCTCTGATCATTATGGTCGAGCATACCGCCCATGTCTTTTAATCAAGCCTCATTAATGTGTCGCTATGACCTGCTAACACATGTCCCACATTCTACCGCCGCATGCTCGACGTGACAAACGGATATCCACTGGTGATGTGACAGACGCCTTTTCAAATTCTACGGTCGGATCCTCTCTTAATTTTTTGTAAACCTTGATCGGACGGTTCAAGGCGATCAGCCACGAGGTTTATAAACCTTACTTCGTGTCGTCGTCTTCACTCCTTCCGTTTTCATCTTCAAGCAACCTCTGTGACACTTATTCTTCTCTTCTTCTCCAGCGACCACTCTCAGTAAGCTTCTTCAGTCTTTCCTTCGCTGAATCCATTCGTTGATTCTTCTCGAATTCTTTATTCTCGATGGCTAGTTCCTCGCAGCCTCCGGTGTCCATCCCTGGACTCTAATATACTTCCACCGAGTCCAGGTTTGACGAGGACGATATAGAGAGGCTGAAATCCATCTACCACCTTCCATCCGATTATCAACTTGCCCTTTCGTCCGCTTTCGACCGACCACACGAACCACCAGCAAGTTTTCTATATTTCTTTAAGGATCAATTTTCTGTTGGCCTTCGGTTCCTCATTCAGCCCTTCTTTTCTGCTGTGTATAAATATTTCCACATTTCCCTTAATCAACAAGTGTCGAACTCCTTTAGATTACCATGCAGGGTCGTAATTTCGTTCCTCCTGCACGACATTCCCTTGACTCCTTCGGTCTTCCATTATTTCTATTACCCTAAACTATCTAAGCCGAGGACCTTCTTGTTTCAAGCCTGAGTGGGATCGATCTTTTTTTGATAAAATATCGTCTTCCAATAAGCATTGGAGAGAACACTATTTCTTTGTTCGTTTACCCGAGTGACCCGACGTCCCGATCGGCTGGCAGATGGAAGTGATGAATCCTCCATCGTTCAGGAAGTATCGAAGTCAATCGAACTATCTCTAAGCAGCGCCCAGTTTGGCTGGTCAGAAGTATCATATACACAAGCTGCTTTTGGATGGCGTCCTGTATGTGTTCGGCCTGAGCCCAATCCGAACACACTTATCGTCCAGCGTAGGTATGCTCTTTCTTCTCATTGTCTTTGAATCTAACTGATTTTTCTTCCTTTTTTGCAGCCCAGATCATGTTGAGAGCGCGTCTAGCCGGCAAGATCAAGCTCGTGAACGATGAGATCAACATCGTAGGAGTTGCCGAACTGGAGACTTGCGGCCTACAGCCAGTCGACAACCACAAAGATCCGTTCGGTGGCACAAGCGAGACTCCTACGCCGGTCAACGAGGGAGGAGCGAGTCAGACCATGGCTAGTGGAGCAATGGTTGCTACAACTGACCTGCCTCCCTAACAACCTTTGATGCTATCGATCACGGTAGCTTCAGAGTCGGCCACTTCCGGCAAACCCCTACAACGACACAAGAGGCGCTGTGTGGAAATGTCCTCCCGCTCTGCCACATCCGCCCTGTAGACTGCCGCCCGATCTGGTTCACGTCCTTCCTCAGAGTTGGGTAAAACATCGATGCCCGCTCTTCCGAAGCAGGGAGCCGCGACGCTCCATACTTCCCTATCCTTCAACCGGACTCCATTGCTGTCTGATCTACCGTCGAGGGCGATCTGTGCGCCGCTGGTCACCTTCATGCTACCACTATCCTCACCGGCCACACAAGTATCCATCATTCGGCCTTCCCCTACGTCCAAGTCCACGAGGAGAGTGACCTCTGACCCCTCCAGTTTGAGTGGCCAACGCCAAATAACAGCAATCATCCATTTGCCAACTGATGAATGGCGCAGCTCGGATGACGTCGTGACACAAACCCCCAAACACTAGATTCGGATCCAGGGACTGCTTGCACAAATATGGGTCGATGCTAGGGCCCGTGCAACGGTCATCTCTCTGAGAGAGCTTGCAAATAGGTATACCCAGATGGTCACTGGGGTAAGTATACTGCATTTATATTTACATGTTTTTGCTCGCTCGGCCCTTACGTTCTCCTTGTCGCTATAGTATTGGGTCGAAAGTTTGACCATGTGCTAGAAGCTAGCCTTCCTCGAGCATGAAGTCCAATAGATGCGCGCCTTTAGCGGCCAATTAGAGGCTTCTTAGGTGTGCTTAGAACAACTGACCACCTAGGGGGCCCAACTGAGAGTCGATCTACATCAAAGCTCCAAGCTGCTGGAGGCAAAGAGAAGCAAGAGCGCCGATCAGGCTTCGCAAATCGCGAGACTCAATAAACAGGTCAGCTCTTTTGAGTCGAAGATCCATTCAGTCAACACCAGGAAACTCTGAGCCATTGAGGACTCGGAGATCAAGAACAAAGAGCCTTGAGTCTTAGCTCAAAACCTGAAGGAGGACGGGTCCGCACTGAGCACCGAGCGGGAGAGTCGATTGGCAGAGCAATCTGCGGCGAAGGTCCAGCTCGCTGCCAAGGATGTTGAGTTGGAGTCTCTAAAAGTGGTGTTGGAGGCCTCCCAATTGGCTCTACAAATTTATCAAGAGGCAGAGCTCGGTCGATTTGAAGTACTCAAGCGGGATTATCTCCGCTCGGATGCCTTCAATGATAGGTTTACTGATCGAGCACTCCGCCTCTCCAACTTCAGAATTGACGGGACTATCTACTAGCTGAAGGACGACGGCTATCTCCCTTCCGTGCTGACAAACAAGTTTATCAACGACTACTATCTCGTCTTTTGACGAAGACATAGGTTTATAGTCGTCGCTCGACTATTATTGTAGACCAGGGTTTATAGTCACCGATCGACTTTTAACTTGGTCGAACAACACAAGAGTCTAGAACACTTAGCATTTTTATTTATTGTCTTTCTGCATCCATAAGACATACACTTACACAAGTACATTTGGATTTAACCACGCACCTCTCACCCTTCCCTATATGGCTGGAGATGGTTCGCGCTCCAAGGCTGCTCCAGCTGTTAGTACCCCAAGGTAGTTTTGATGTGATCAACTAAGTCAAGTTAGGACCTGTTGGTTTCTAACCCCTGTATCTAAGTGTACAAGAACTTATGAGCACAGGAAGTCAAGCAAAAGACGCAGTCAGCGAGAAGGACGACACAGGAGAGAGTCGACGGACTCGATGCGTCTGAGGGACGAGGTGCTGTGGAAGAGTACGCGGGTGGACGAGAAGGAGGCACGCTGCGTTTCCGAGGGATGAGAAGCCGAAGCAGAAGTTTGCTCAAGAAGGCCAGAAATTGGGTTCGGGTGAGCCCTATTCTGAATGGCCGAAATCACCCAAGCAAGCGGAACCAGTGCCAGAGCAGAAGACCCAGACTCAAGCGAGCGGAGCCGGAGCAAGAACCCGAACCAAACAAGTTAACACAAGCTTAACTTGGTTCGGGCGCCCGCACCATGAATTTTATCCGGATCATGATAATCGTGATATGTTGCAACAGGGATAAAGTTTTATCCCCTAGAGGCTATAAATGCAGCCTTGGTCCGAATGGTTTAGAACAACACTGAAGAACACTTGTAAACGATTTCTTTTATTTAGTTTTCTAGTTGTGAGATCTAACTGTTGTAAGAAGCTTCTCCGTCCATAGGAGAATTTTAGTGAACTTTACATCTTCCTTAGATTAACAACCTCCCCGGTTGTAACCAAATAATTTCTTTGTACCTCATCTTTTTTAGTCCTTTAATTATTTTATGCAAGTGTTGATAATTATTAAGTTATAAAGTTTGAAGAATGTTCGTTTTATTTTACAGGGTTATTCACCCCCCTCTAGTTGGTCGCCAAGGGACAAGTGGTATCAGAGTCAAAACACCTCAGAAGGACTAACCGCTGACTGAAGCACCAAGATGATGGTCGGACCGAGCATCTGCCCACTGAAGTTCGAGTGAGAATTTACGTTATGGAAAAAACGCATGGAAGTATTTTTTAAAACTGATTTTGAAATTCTTTTGATAATTAAATATGGTTTTGTATCTCCCAAAGACCAACAAGGAAATGAAAAGGAAGAATACCAATGGAGCAAGAAGAGCAAGCAGACTTCGTAGTGAACGGACGAGCTGAGTTCCACCTACTCAGCATACTTCCACCCCAGGAAGTAAATCAAATAAAAAATTATGAATCAGCAAAGGAACTTTGGGAGAAGTTCCTAGAACTACATGAAGGAACTTCTGAAGCAAAACTCGCGATACGGGATCTGCTCCAGAACCAACTAACGAATCTTCGGAAGGAAGAAAGCGAAACAGTCGCACATCTGCACTTAAGGATCAAAGAACTCATCACCGGACTCATGAATCTAAGAGAAAAGATAACGAACCGAGATTTATTAAGGTATGTTTTAAATGCATTCCCTAGGACACCTGAGTGGACCTCTATAGTCGACTCATTTTATATATCTAAAGACCTAGAAGTTACTTCATTAGAAAATATTTTTTCCACCTTTGTACTTCATGAATCTAGATGTGCAAAGATGAAAAGAGAGTCTAGTCAGAACATTGCCCTGAAGGCAAGAACGGATAATCCAGACTCAGAAGCGTCAATCGACGAAGATGAAGCGACGCTATTAGTAAGAAAATTTAATAAATTTATTAAATCTAATAAAATTAACTCACAGACAAGAAAGCATTATCGGAACAAAAGGAAGATCCGATGTTACAACTACAATGAAGAAGGACACATCAAGGATGACTGCCCAAAATTGAAGCATAAAGATAAGGAGAAGAACAAGAAGCCAGCCCAGCCCAAGCATAATCTAAAGGCGATGTGGGATGACACATCATCCGAATTCGAAATCGAAACTTACGCCGAACTTGTTAAAAGAAATATCTCTTTTAGAACTATCCCTAATGGCAAACCATCAAAACGAGGACGAAAGCAACTCAGAGATGAGTATCGATGAAAGAGGAGAATCATCAGAGGAAAGCTACGATGAAAGGGGAGCATCAGAATATGAGGTAAGTCAGGTACGTGCCTTATCTCTTGAAAAATCATTTATATTTGTTAAGATTATTTCTAAATATTTAGTAAAATTAGGAAAAAAAATATATAAACTTGAAAAGATAATTAGCCAAAGCATGCCCCTTAGATTTGTTTGATAATTTAAAAATAGAAAATGACAAATTAAAAACAGAAATAGAATATTTTAAAAATTGTGCATGCTCAAATAATCAAAATATTAGGAGATATAATAATTTAAATTGGTAGTTTAAATACCATAAGGTATAAATTAGGAAATTTTCATAAAAATACATTCCTAAGAATTTTTTAATTAATTCAGTAGGAAGGAACCTGTACTGGGTTCCAAAATCATATTTAGGTTAACTGTATTTCCGGACTAAGGACTTTCAAAAAGAAAATTAAATGTTTAAATTCTTTAAGAGACTTTGTCTGGAAGTAGTTGATGCTCCAATAACTAAGAAGGTATAGTGCCTCACAACAGTCTGAAAGTCAATTACTGAATTGAATGTTTAATTAACTTAATGTGAAACATTTAACTTAATGTGAAACATTTAACTAATGCTTTAAAGTATTGTTAGAAAATTTTATTCTAATCATTAAATTTTGTTTAAGTTTTTTTTTTAAAAAATAATCTAAACAATCTTTTGAATTTTTTTTTAACTAGTGATCAAATGTAAACTTTTTAAATTTTGCCAAAAATTCAACTTTCTGTGAAATTTTTTCTATTCAACCCTTGCTAAAGTTTTTATTATTAGAGTTTTTTTAATCAAAGTTTTTGAAACTTAACTTTTCATATTTTTTTCCTTAGACTTTTTAGACCTTCCAAGTAATATGTACCCCACTTTTAATGTGATCAAAATGGGGAGTAGTAAAGATTAAGTGTAGGGGGAGGTAGTACAATTTTAATTTTTTTTATTTTTATACTTAATTTATGTACTTGCAAATCTTTTTTTTTGTAAAAAATTATAACTATTTGTTTATGGTTTACCTTAACTTAACTTGGGTTTGATCACATCAAAAAGAAGAAGATTGTTAGTACTCCCAAGGTAGTTTTGATGTGATCAACCAAGTCAGGGTCCTGTTAGTTTTTAGCCCCTGTGTCTAAGTGTACAGGAACTTAGGAGCATAGGAAGTCGAGCGAAAGACGTAGCTAGCGAGAAGGATGGCACGGGAGAGAGTCGACGGGCTCGGTGTGTCTGAGGGACTATGTGCTGCGGAAGAGTACACGGGCAAACGAGAATGAGGTGGTGGTGTTTCCGAAGGACGAGAAGCCGGAGTAGAAGTTTACTCGAGAAGGCCGGAAGTTGGGTTCGGGTGAACCCTATTCTGGATGGTCGAAAATCACCCAAGAAAGTGAAACTGAAGCCAGAGTGGAAGGCCCCGACCCAAGCGAGTGGAGCTGGAGCAAGAACCCGAACCAACCAAGTTAACACAAGGTTAACTTGCTCCAAGCGCCTGGACTGAGTTCAGACTCTTGGACCATGAATTTTATCGGGATCACGATAATCGTGATCCGTTGCAATGGGGATAAAGTTTTATCCCCCTAAAGGTGCCTGGAACCCTTCCAGGCACCCCGACCAGGGCTATAAATATAGCCTTGGTCCAAATGGTTTAGAACAACACTGAAGAATACTTGTGAACGATTTCTTTTGTTTAACTTTCTAGTTGTGAGATTTAACTGCTGTAAGAGGCTTCTCCGCCCAGAGGAGAATTTTAGTGAGTCTTACATCTTCCGTAAATTAACAACCTCCCCAGTTGTAACCAAGTAATTTCTTTGTACCTCATCTTTTTTAGTCTTTTAATTATTTTATGCAAGTGTTGATAATTATCAAGGTATAAAGTTCGAGGAATGTTCGTTTTATTTTGCAGGGCTATTCACCCCTCCCCCCCTCTAGCCGGCCACCAAGGGTCCTACACGAGCTTTCTCACGTCTTCATTCTATAGATAGTAGGTCCCTGAGCGGAGCTTTTTGAATGACTTTAAAAGGTTCTCCCCATAGAGCCTCCAATTTAGTGACGTCGCCGACCAGCTTTACTCTTTTTCAAACCAAATCGCCAACCTTGAATGACCTTGGGATCACCCTTCGATTGTTGTTATGCTTCATGCTTTGTCTGTATTCCATCAGACGGATGGCGGCCTTGTCTCGCGCTTTGTCCACAAGGTCGAGCTCCATGAGCCTCCGCTTGGCGTTTCCATCATCGTAGAGCTGCACCCAATCGGATTCTACTTTCACTTCCACTGGAATCACCACCTCATCGCCATACACCAGGTGGAATAGTGTGACACCGGTCGCTTCTCTTGGTGTGGTATGATGAGCGCACAAGACACTCAGGAGCTCATAGACCGAGCTTTCTCCAGCATGGTTGAGCTGAGCTCGTAACCCCCTAAGGATCTCCCAGTTGGTGGCTTCCGCCTAGCCGTTCCTATGAGGGTAGGGCACTGAGGTGAAAGCCTACACAATGTCGTAGCCCTCGTACCACTCCTTGAGTCTCCGTCTGGCGAACTGCCTCCCGTTGTCAAAGACGAGCCGGCAAGGGATGACGAACCGACATAGGATATTCTACCATATGAATTTGATGACCATGTTTCAGTTATCTTGGCTATTGGCTTAGCCTCCACCCACTTTGAGAAGTAGTCTACTGCGACGAGCAAAAATCTTCACTGATCGATTGCCATTAGAAATGGTCCAATATTGTTCATGCCCCATTGGTCAAACAGACAAGACACAGTGGATGCCTTCATCTCCTAGGTAAGTCGGTGTTAGATGTTGTGATATTTTTGACACGATAGACAAGTGGCCATTTTCCGAGCAACATCCTCTTGCAGTGTGGGCCAAAAATATCCTGCCAACAGGATCTTTCGAGCCAGCGATTTGTCGTCCGGATGACTTCCGCAGGAGCCCTGATGCACTTCTTGAATGATGTATACGACGTTCTCTGATTTGACACACTTGAGCAACGACCTTGAGAAAGCTCTTTTATAAAACTGATCTCCTATCAGAGTGAACCGTCCGACCCTCTTTTTTAACAGGGGAGCTTCTTCTTAATTGATTGGAATTCTACCCGATCGGAGGAACTTTATCAATGAGGTCATCCAGTCGCTCGGGAAGTTTATTCTATCCATCCTGTTGATGTGGGCCACCGGTGAGACTTGCTTGATCGACTACTCTATCACGATCAGTGATAATAAACTGGCTAACTTAGCCAACTCATCCATGATCTAGTTGTCCGAGTGGGCAATCTTCTGTATAATAATTCTTGGAAGTTTGCCTTTAACTTCTCGAAAGCTTCTGCATATAGCCTGAGTCGGGAGCTACTTATTTCTAACATCCCCAATAGTTGCTGAGCGGTTAGCTGAGAATCCGAGTGGATGATGACCTTTGCTGCTTGAACATACCGAGCTGCCTGCAAGCTGGCTATTAAGGCCTCGTACTCGACTTCATTATTGGTAGTCTGATAGTCTAGCCGCATGGACAATTGCATCCTATCCTCTCATGACGAGATCAAGAGAATGTCGATCCCGCTACATTGCCAAGTGGATGATCTGTCTATGCATACATTCCAGGCTGCGTCCGGCTCAGTGTTCTAGACCTCAGTGACAAAATCAACTAAGGCTTGGGCCTTGATCACCGTTCGGGGTTGATATTTTTTGTCAAATTCACTCAACTCGGTTGTCCACTTGATCAGTCATCCGGATGCCTCTGGGTTAAAAAAACTCTTCCCAAGGCACTGTTGGTCATCACAACGATCGAATGTGAAATGAAGTATGGACGAAGTCTCCAAGTGGCAAGTACTAGTGCGTATACTAATTTTTGAGACAAGTGTAGTGGAGCTCTGCATCTTTCAATATATGACTCAGAAAACATATAGGTTGTTGCTCTAATCCATTCTGGCACACCAACACCGAGTCAACCGCATACTCAATGAATGACAAGTAAATCAAAAGCGGCTCGCCGGCGATGGGTTTGGCTAATATAGGTAGGTTAAGGTACCCTTTAAGCTCTTCCAGTGCCTTGTCGCATTTCGCATCCCATTGAAACTTGGTGGCTCAGTACAACATCTTATAGAATAGATGACTCCGATCGGATGACTTGGAGATGAACATTGATAGTGTGGTGATTCGTCTAGTCAACTATTAGGCCTTAATCAAGTTATGGGGCGGGGGCATGTCTCTTAGCGCCTTCACCTTGCTTGAATTCGCCTTGATCCCTCATTCAGTGATGATGTATCCGAGGAAGTGGTCACTCCTTGCTCCGAACAGGGACTTGTTCGGGTTTAGCTTTATCCCATATGTCCTTAAAGTTCGGCATGTTTCTTTGATATCAACACAAAGATCAGCAGCCCGGAGGGACTTTATCAGTATCTCATCAACATATACCTCTATGTAACGGCTAATCTGCTGACGGAGCACCTTGTTCATCAGCCTATGATCGGTGGCGTCGACATTCTTCGGTCCGAACGACATGACATTATAACAATAAGTTTCGTCGACAGTGATAAAGGTGACATTTTCTTGAGGGCGAGCAAAACTTGGTAGTAATTTTGATATGTGTCAAGCATGCAGATCAGCTCACAGCTCACCGTGGAGTCCACCATCTGGTATATCCTGGGCATGGGATAGAAGTCCTTCAGACAAGCCTTGTTCAGATCACGAAAGTAGATGCAGACTCATCATTTATTGCCCGGCTTAGAGACCAACACGACGTTGGTGAGTCAGCTGGGAAACTGAACCTTGCGAATGTGACAGGCATCAAATAGTTTTTCTATCTCCACCCGGATGATCTGATTCTGCTCTACACTTAAGTCCCTCTTCTTCAATTTCACAGGCCAAGCATCCGGACGGACATGAAGCTCGTGATGAGCTACACTTGGCGAGATACCCTGGAGTTCGTAGGTCGACCAGGCGAACACATTATGATTTTGCCTAAGGCAGGTGACCATCTCTGCCTTCTTCTTCTCTATCAGGTCGGCAGCGATGAAGGTGGTGACCTCCGATCGGTTGTGATGAATCTGGACTTCTTCCTTTTCCTCATAAATCAGCCGGGAGGTTCTTCCCTGATGGCATTCACTTCCAAGCAAGGGGCCTTTCACGACACTCTTGCTTCGGACTTGACAATCTCTACGTAGCATCGGCGAGCGGCCAGTTGATCGCCTTTTACTTCGCCCACCTTGTTATCCACAGAAAACTTGATCTTCTGGTAGAAAGTGGACACCACCGCTCGAAACTCGTTAAGGGTAGGTTGGCCCAATATAACATTGTAGGTGGACGGCGTGTCCACCACAATGAAGTTTGTGATCCTTGTTCTCTTGAGCGGCTCCTCTCCGAGTGATATTGCCAACCAAATCTAGTCGATCGGCAATACTTTATTATCTGTGAACCCATATAGTGGGGTCGTCATTGGTTGCAACTCACTCCAGTCAATTTGCAACTAGTTGAACGTCTTCTTGAATATAATATTCACCGAACTTCTTATATCAACAAAGGTCCGGTGAATATTATAATTAGCTATTACCGCTCGTATGATCAGGGTGTCACCGTGAGAGATCTCCACTCCCTCTAGGTCTTGGGGGGCGAAACTGATCTCAGACCCCTCGGCTTTTTCCTTGCTGCATCCAACAGTGTATATTTCTAAGCGCCGGGAATGCAACTTGCTCACCCGATTTGAGTCACCGTCGGTCGACCCACCTGCAATCATTCCAATCTCTCCCTGAGTGGTGTTGTTTCAGTTCTCCTCCTCACGAGCTGAGGTCCTAGTCCGCTCAGCAGAAGCTTGGGTGGGACTTGTGTTGTTTTTCCTTTGAGGTTGATGATGACGCTGCTCAGACGCCACTCGATCACCATCTCGTCACTCCGCTGATCAGCGACTCTTATGTTGATCGGGTGATGGTGATCGATGGCGATATCCTCGAGGAGCCTATCGCTTGAAATTGGTGTCAGATCGTAGCAATTGCGCGTATTGTGCGTTGCCGACTGATAGAACGAGTAAAACATTGACGTCCATACCTCTCCCTTCATTGCCTTTGGGTGATTGGCTGCCACATGTTGTACGACCTGCATTCCGGGCTCCTAGTGTTGTTGTGCATCTCTCACTCGAGGCCCCTTGGGTGGCTCATAGCTACTAGGTGGTCGACGTTCAGGCGCTCTTGCAGATTTGGTCGACACTTCCTTTCTTCTTGCTACTTGGGCCTCTTCTACATTTATATATTCCGTGACCCTCCTGAGCAAGTGGTCGAAGTCCTTCAGCAACTTCCGGATGAGTGGGCGGAAGAACTCTCCTTCGGTGAGCCCCTGGGGAAAGGCGTTCACCAATATTTCCGAGGAGACCGATGGAATATCCATGGCCGCCTGGTTGAAGCGCTTAATGTATGCTCTCAGTGCCTCCTTAGGCCCTTGTTTCAAGGAAAATACGTTGGCGCTCGTCTTCTGATAGCGGCAACTGATGGCAAAGTGGTGTAAGAATGTCGCTCAGAAGTCTTTGAAGCTATGAATCGGGTCGATCGACATTCTTTTGAACCAGCGCTGCGCTGACCCAGAAAATGTAGTGAGAAAGACCCGACACTTCACCCTATCGGTGTACTGATGAAGTGTGTCTGCGTTATCAAACTGGGGCAGGTGGTCGTTCGGATCGATCGTTCCGTTATACTCGACGATCGTCAACGGAGTGTAGTGCTTTAGCATAGGGTAGTCTAAGATTCCTTGAGAAAACTGTTGATTGATCTGCTCGGACGAATCATCATTCCTTAGTGCTTTCCCTTTACGTGCGTCCCGAACGGGCGCTTTGTTCGAGGTGGATCCTCATTCCTTTTCCGCTCGGCCTAACTCCTCTGCTGGAACATGGAACAGGGCTCGATGGAAGGGGATCGGCGCGTGGAGCACGTCTCCGTATATGTTGGTTGGCTTCTTACTATATCCCCGAATGAATACATGATTCGCTTAGTCTCCATATCCGGCTGGATGACCTGCTACTGAGGTCGCAGGCTCCTGCACATGATAATTGGCCAGCACCTATTATTATTGTTGCTCCACTATTTTTGCCTCTCAGGTGTGTATCAGCGTATCCAGCTCCTCCTTTGTTAAAGTAACCGTGGCGAGTCGTCCAACATCCTCCATCTTTTTGTTTCGGATTTAGGCTACGTTCCCACAGACGGTGCTAATATGATCCTGTCCAAAACTCAGGGAGATGACAAGCTGGGGATGTGAGTACCGTGTTTACTGGATGTAGACTCTGCTCCGCTCTGCAACACAAGAAACATCAGTGCCGAGCCAGGGAAGGGATCCTTGGCGTTGGTCCTCCGACGCTCAAGTTAGTCACCGGCACGAAGAAGAAGATGGAGCAACAGTAACACAAGCGCAAACAGTGAATTACGCGTACCTACGAGTGTACGGACCTTCCTTTATATAATGCTCTGGTGGGCGACGTGCACACTTTCTAAGGCATGGGCACATTCTCCCATTGGTTGTAAACATGTTTCCCAATTGGTCCTAGACACGTGGTCATGGACACGTTCTCCAATTGGTCGTGGGCACGCCTCCGATTTGTCCGTCATACGATTTCCCTCTAGACCATGCCATGTGTCAGCGACGTCATCTCTCAAAAGTCTATCCAAATACACGTCAGCATTCTCGCCGCTCGGTCGAGTACTCCTCTGCTCGACCGAGTATTCCTCTGTTCGGCTACTCTTCCCTGCGACGACGAGTCTAGATAATATGTTCACGCCCGACCGAAATAGCGATCCGGTCATCTACACGCGCTTCGCTTGACTCATCTTATTGTCGCCGATCGGACGACTCATACACGGTCTGTTGGTGCGGGAAGCATCCGACGATCGAACCCAAGTTTTGATAATGGCAAAGGATTCAAAGTTAAGTTGTGTGGTGATCTAACGGTCTAAATGATCTTGCAGGAAAGTCCTAAGTGTACTTAGGCAAAAACCCTAATTGTGATTAGGCAAGGTGAAAACCCTAGGGGGTGGTAACCCTAGGTCATAGGGGATGGTAACCCTATGCGGAAAGTCTTGGTGGGTTGAGTGCTTCAGGCAAAAGTCCTAGGTGGGGGGGGGGGTAACCCTAGGTGGAAAGTCCTGGTGTCGCGAACCAGGTGAAAGACTGGACCAGCCGGGAAGCGGAAGTCCAACAGAAAGTCCGGAAGCATCAAGCACCGAGCAAAAGTCCAGTCGATCTGGAGGATCGCACTGGCATCAGGTAAATCTCCTGAGTGGAGTAGGTGAGGACGCGTTCCTCGTAGAGGGAATAGTAGGCGTCGGGTCGACCTAAGGTTTCCGGTTAGAAATCCGAAGTCAGACCCGGACAGTCCGGAGACTGTCATTATATTATGTTATCATATTTACTGTTGTTTTGTGCTAACTTTATTTTGCAAGGTATGTGTTTGGGACTAACACTTTTGCAGGACCAAAGGAGCACAAGTTAACCTCGGATGAACAGTGTCCGAGGCGCCTCCATGGAGCTTGGAGGCGCCTTGGGTGCGAGCCAGGAAAAGCCAGCGCAGCGGACTGGAGGCGCCTTGAATGAAGCTCAAGGCGCCTTGGACTAGAGGATGAAGGCGCCTTGGAGAGGTTGAAGGTGCCTTGAACCTGATAAGGTTCGACCAGTTCAGCCCCTATCTCAGCGTGTGACTCGGCCAGCATGGAGGCGCCTTGGATGGCTTTCAAGGCGCCTTGAACACCCTTTATAAAAGGGTTTCGACCAGCAGCTCAGGACAACGAACTCCAAGCAATCCTTACGCTACAAGCTGCTCAAGAAATGTTCAGAAGTGTTGTTACAAGCCCCCGACAACCCGGAGCTTCAGATTCTGCTACTTTATTGTTGTCAGTATAATTTGTTTTAGTGCTTTCAATTTTAATATCTTATTGTACATTTTTATGAGCTTATAGTTGTTGCCCACGGAAAGCGGTCAAGGATCGCGGGCCTTCGAGTAGGAGTCGATCTAGGCTCCGAACGAAGTAAATCTCTCGTGTCTTTCTGTGTGTTCGTTCTTTATTCCGCTACGTTACTCAAGTGTGTTAATCGAACGATTTATTAACGTTTTACGAATTCGAAAAGAGTGAAAGCCACGAGCGCTATTCCCCCCCCCCCCCCCCTCCCTCTAGCGCTTTCGATCCAACACGGTCTACCCTTAATATAGGTCTCCGCTTGGCTCCGGTGTCAAAAGGATTCAATTGCCTTCCCTAGTCAACTTGCAAATTAAACATTCTGTTTGCTCCATAATCAAATCATATCATGGTATAGATCTGATCCTGTCTGGAAGCTGAGAAAACGAACCTGCCGGTGTGACGTTTCTGGAAGGTTGACCGCATCCCCATGACCCGGTTGATGATCTGTCCACTGCGTTGACTAGGTCGTCTAAAGTCCTCCTCCGGTCAACTGTACCTGCATCCAGCGACCGGGTCGCCCCGGCCTCTAGTACCTCGGTGCTCGAGGCGAATCCCACAGATATATGAGTATCCAGATAATAACAGAATAGTAGTAAAATAAACAGATACCGAGTACGAGAACGTACCATGGCCCAGGGGGGCGCCCTCGGATGGATGGGTGAGCTGGTCGGATACAGATCGAGTCGTCGCGGCTCTGAATAGTAGATAAATATCCGCCTGATGAGTAGCTAGCTCCAATGGCTCGGAGCCGGACGCGATATGGATCAGTAGGATGATGCACTGTCCGACTACAACCTCAGCCCACAGGCCGGAATGCAACAACGGCACTAAGGCCGAACACTCTACCGGCTCGCAGACCGGGATACAACAACGGCACGAAGGCCGGGCACTCTCTCGGCTCGCAGGCCGAAATATAAGCATAATACGATACCTTAGCACTCGAATGACAACTACTCGGTGGGCGACAACGACTGCCCGGAGGTGCTGACGGCACGGGTCGCCGAAGGCGGCTACGGCAGCCGAAGGTGACGGCACTGGATGTCGAGGATGCTGATCGCCGGAGGTGACTACGGCAGTGGCTGCCAGAAGTGGCTGCGTCGGCGTGGATCGAGAAGAAACGGAAGGTGGCGCGGTGATGGCGCACGAGGGAGAGAGGCGTCTTCTGCTCATGCTTGGCGACGGAAACCACAACACCAGAAAGCCTTCCCGGAGGCGCTCACAGCCGGCTATGGCTGAAAGTGGTGAGGACGAGGGAGCTACAGGCGGCTGCTGGAGTCACCTGCGATGGGCTCGTGGTGAAGAAGAAAGGAGAGCAGCGGCTGGTGGGAAGGAGAGGTGGTGGCTACTGAAGACGTTCGCCGGCTGGAGGAGAGGAGGAGAGCGTCGATGATCTCGCCCGCTCCGGCGAAAGGCGCGAGGAGGAGAAAAAATCCCCCTTCTTTGGCCGCCGTCGAGGCCAGAAAAAAGCTCTCCCTTTGCTGTGCTACAGTCCCCCCCCTTTTACCTCCAACCCTATTCTTGATAAGTGACCAAACTGCCCTTTTTTCCCATTCCTAATTACGTCTAAGCCATCCTCATATATCCGCATCACAAGCCTCCCCTTCAAGTCTAGTCGAAGGAGGCGTGAGTCCGACTGACTGGACAGTCTATTGCAAAGAATTAAACCGCTCTCGATGTCAAAGCTAAATCGCTGAACCAATAATATAATGTCGCTCGAGCGGTCGCTATAATAGTGGCGTTGTAGGAGATGGTAACGGTACCGAGCGGACGATCGAAGTGCTGTCGATCGGATGGATAGATGCTAGAGGGACGCTGTCGTGCGTGCAACCGGAATGATGTCGATCGATCGGATAAATGCCGGGCAGACGACACCGCGCGTGCGACCGGAATGACGTCTATCGATCGGATAAATGTCGGGCGGACGATACCGCGCGTGCGACCGGAATGATGTCGATCGGTCGGATAAATGTCGGGCGGACGATACCGCGCGTGCGACCGGAATGACGTCGATCGGTCGGATAAATGCTTGGCGGACGAGTGCGACCGGAATGACGTCGATCGGTTGGATAAATGCCGCGCGTGCGGCCGGAATGATGTCGATCGGTCGGATAAATGCCGGGCGGACGATACCGTGCGTCCGGAATAATGTCGATCGGTCGGATAAATGCCGGGACGATACACCGGAAT
This sequence comes from Zingiber officinale, assembly GCF_018446385.1. Classification (NCBI taxonomy): domain Eukaryota; kingdom Viridiplantae; phylum Streptophyta; class Magnoliopsida; order Zingiberales; family Zingiberaceae; genus Zingiber; species Zingiber officinale. The sequence goes on from NC_055994.1 coordinate 142,459,046, forward strand.
GACGCCGTCGGTTCGGATAAATGCTCAGGACGATATGGCGACCGGAATGACGCCGATCGGTCGGATAAATGTCAGGCGGACGATACCGCGCGCGGAATGACGTCGATCGGTCGGATAAATGCGGGGCGGCGCGTGCGGCCGGAATGATGTCGATCGGTCGGATAAATGCAGGGCGGACGGCGCGACCGGAATGATGTCGATCGGTCGGATAAATGCCGGGCGGACGCATGCGACCGGAATGACGTCGATCGGAAGAATAGATACCGGGCGGACGGACCGCGCGTTCGACGAGATAGATGATCATGAATCGTCCGTGACCAATGAAGGTCGCACAACCCCGAACGGGGGATATAGATATATGATGTCTTGGTCCATCAATCGGTCCGAAACCGTGATGATCGTCAGATATAATCCTCCTACCGATCGGCTTGGGGTTCGCCATCGAGCCCCCTGCTCAGATATAATCCTCCTACCGCTGGTTCGCGCCATCGAGCCCCGGCTCAGATATAATCCTCCTACCGAACGGCTGGGGTCTTCACCATCGAGCCCCGCTCAGATATAATCCTCCCTACCGAACGGCTCGGGGTTCGCCATCGAGCCCATAGCGACTACGGCTCAGATATAATCCTCCCACGAACGGCTGGGGTTCGCCATCGAGCCCCGGCTCAGAGATAATCCTCCCCCAACGGCCGGGGTTCACCATCGAGCCCGTGGCGGCACTGGGCTCAGATATAATCCTCCCTACCGCCTCGGGGTTCGCCATCGAGCCCCGGCTCAGATATAATCCTCCTACCGCTCGCGGATCTTTCGCCATCGAGCCCCGGCTCAGATATAATCCTCCCTACCGCCTCGGGGTCTTCTCCATCGAGCCCGTGGCAGCCACGGGCTGATCGGCACTGGGTCTTCGCCATCGAGCCCCGGCTCGTATATAATCCTCCCTACCGCTCGGGGTTCGCCATCGAGCCCCGGCTCAGATATAATCCTTCCTACCGCTCGGGGTCTTCACCATCGAGCCCGTGGCTCAGATATAATCCTCCTACCGCTCGGGGTTCGCCATCGAGCCCCGCTCAGATATAATCCTCCTACCGAACCTCGGGGTTCGCCATCGAGCCCGTGGCTCGATATAAACCTCCCACGACTCGGGGCCTTCGCCATCGAGCCCGTGGCTCGAATATAAACCTCCCACCGAACGGCTCGGGGTTTTCACATCGAGCGCTGGCTCGATATAAACCTCCTACCGAATGGCTCGGGTTTCGCCTCGAGCCCCGAGCTCGAATATAAACCTCTACCGATCAAGACGGGCTTTGCCTCGAGCCCGTGGCTCGGATATAAACCTCCCGGCCGAACGGCTCGGGGGCCTTCGTCATCGAGCCCGTGGCTCGGATATAAACCTCCCGGCCGATCAACACGGGGGCTTTCGTCTTCGAGCCCGTGGCTCGGATATAAACCTCCCGGCCGCACGGCTCGGGGGCCTTCGTCTTCGAGCCTGTGGCTCGGATATAAACCTCCCGGCCGAATGGCTCGGGGGCCTTCGTCTTCGAGCCTGTAGCTCGAATATAAACCTCCCGGCCGATCAGCACGGGGGCTTTCGTCTTCGAGCCCGTGGCTCGGATATAAACCTCCCGGCCGAACGGCTCGGGGGCCTTCGTCATCGAGCCCGTGGCTCGGATATAAACCTCCCGGCCGATCAGCACGGGGGCTTTCATCTTCGAGCCCGTGGCTCGGATATAAACCTCCCTGCCGCACGGCTCGGGGCCTTCGAGCCCGTGGCTCGATATAAACCTCCTGCCGATCGGCCGGGGCTCGCCTCGAGCCCGTGGCTCTGATATAAACCTCCTACCGATGGCTCGGGCCTTGCCCGAGCCCCTGGCTCGATATAAACCTCCGGTCGATCGGGGGTTTTCGAGCCCCGGCTCAATATAAACCTCCCCGATCGGCTCGGGGGTTCGAGCCCCTGCTCGAATATAAACCTCCTACCGATCGGGCTGGGCCTTCGGACTAGTATGCATCATATAACCGATGTAACAAATAATGTAAAACCGACCGTGGTCATGAGGATGGCGAACTCTCCATCATCCATCTTCACGTTCGGATCAGCGCTGCTCCCACAGACGGCGCCATTTTGATCCTGTCTGGAAGCTGAGAAAACGAACCTGCCGGTGTGACGTTTCTGGAAGGTTGACCGCATCCCCATGACCCGGTTGATGATCTGTCCACTGCGTTGACTAGGTCATCTAAAGTCCTCCTCCGGTCAACTGTACCTGCATCCAGCGACCGGGTCGCCCCGGCCTCTAGTACCTCGGTGCTCGAGGCGAATCCCACAGATATATGAGTATCCAGATAATAACAGAATAGTAGTAAAATAAACAGATACCGAGTACGAGAACGTACCATAGCCCAGGGGGGCGCCCTCGGATGGATGGGTGAGCTAGTCGGATACAGATCGAGTCGTCGCGGCTCTGAATAGTAGATAAATATCCGCCTGATGAGTAGCTAGCTCCAATGGCTCGGAGCCGGACGCGATATGGATCAGTAGGATGATGCACTGTCCGACTACAACCTCAGCCCACAGGCCGGAATGCAACAACGGCACTAAGGCCGAACACTCTACCGGCTCGCAGACCGGGATACAACAACGGCACGAAAGCCGGGCACTCTCTCGGCTCGCAGGCCGAAATATAAGCATAATACGATACCTTAGCACTCGAATGACAACTACTCGGTGGGCGACGACGACTGCCCGGAGGTGCTGACGGCACAGGTCGCCGAATGCGGCTACGGCAGCCGGAGGTGACGGCACTGGATGCCGAGGATGCTGATCGCCGGAGGTGACTACGGCAGTGGCTGCCAGAAGTGGCTGCGTCGGCGTGGATCGAGAAGAAACGGAAGGTGGCGCGGTGATGGCGCACGAGGGAGAGAGGCGTCTTCTGCTCATGCTTGGCGACGGAAACCACAACACCAGAAAGCCTTCCCGGAGGCGCTCACAGCCGGCTATGGCTGAAAGTGGTGAGGACGAGGGAGCTACAGGCGGCTGCTGGAGTCACCTGCGATGGGCTCGTGGTGAAGAAGAAAGGAGAGCAGCGGCTGGTGGGAAGGAGAGGTGGTGGCTACTGAAGACGTTCGCCGGCTGGAGGAGAGGAGGAGAGCGTCGATGATCTCGCCCGCTCCGGCGAAAGGCGCGAGGAGGAGAAAAAATCCCCCTTCTTTGGCCGCCGTCGAGGCCAGAAAAAAGCTCTCCCTTTGCTGTGCTACAGTCCCCCTTTTTACCTCCACCCCTATTCTTGATAAGTGACCAAACTGCCCTCTTTTCCCATTCCTAATTACGTCTAAGCCATCCTCATATATCCGCATCAAGATCAATAGAACATTCATATATATATATATATATATATATATATATATATATATATATATATATATATATATATATATATATATATATATATATATATATATATAATCCTCACAATCATCATGGTATCGATTAGTTGAATCCATAGTTCCTCCAGTCAATTGATCTCATACTATGATTCTGAATTCATTGGAATTTAGAGTTTTGCAATCTCCATGTGTAACAGTCGAATGATACACCATGATTCAACCAATCTATTAGTTGAATCTCCCTAGCATCGAGTCTACCATCATTCTGCCATTACAATCTCTCAAAGCTCTCAGTTTCAAGAGTGTTATCTTATATGCCAAATGACCTCCATTTCTTATGGACTTTTGTGCCTACAGGCTTCTCGTCTTTAAATCTTCATCTATTTAGCATTAAGCCTTCTTGGCCCATCAAAACTTTTTGTTAGTATTAATTTTGATACTAAAGGAGAGGGGGAGTGCGAATAGCAGTTTCATATATATCTACATGTCAATCTTCATGAAAAAGACAAACTCTCACGTTCTTCTCTTCCATTTCTTCGTTTGTTCTTTTCTTCTTTGCTGATTGGAAAACCTATTCATCATTAATTTCCATTTTGAAAAAGTCTGGTAGAGTATTTCACGTAACCTCATCAAAGGAGGTAGGTGGGGTTATTGTTGGAATGGTCCATAAAAGGGGCGAGGAGGGAAGTAGAGGAGACGTGACGAGAATAAGAAAATTCATAGCTAGTTAGGAGTACTGTCTGTGCTCAGTTTACTAACACCGTCATTTTTCTTTTCAAAAAAAAAACAGAAAACTAGATTCAGATTCAGTTGAATTAACCTTATCTGTTTGCTTATGTTGAGTTATTTTATTTCTTTTACTGACACAGCAAGTGTGGTTGCATCATAACACGACAAAATCGATAATATGCAAGTGGCACTAACCTCAAACCAATAATAAAAATAGCTCTACATTGCCCCGGAAATAAAATGTCTCCGGATAATGTGACCATAGAATAAGAGATAAATTAAGGATGATTATTGATCATTAATATAGATAATAAGATATAATAATATCTTATATTTTAATCATCATACCACCTTGAAGAAACAAAATTTCTTTAGATAATGATATAGTCTTTCAATATATTAATAGATAATTTTTTTTCTTAATAAACGATTGATTAAAAATATTGAATTAATTAGTCAATATGATTTTTAATTTAAATGAAAATTTTTCATGAATGAATCAGTTATTTTCAGAATTAATCAACCTAAATTAAATATATGGTACCAATTTAAAAAATAAAAAACAAGTAAAATTTGCATTTTTCTTCTGCACTAAAATGATTAATTCTTTGATTGCAACTTTTAAAACGACAGCCCAATTATCATATACAAAATGGCCCTTCTTGTTGTCTCATGTATGGTTATATTCAATGATCGTACCTTTGCGCCGTCTCAATCTTATTTAGAAAATCCTAGACAGAACAAATATTTAGAGTCTTGATATATTTTTCAAAAAATTAAATACTAGTTTTTAAACGATAAATTTTTACATAAAAATTTAATTTTCTGATTTTTTATGTAAAATTATTAATTAAAATTTTAAATTTAAGTTTTTATAATAAATCTTTTTCAATTGATTAAATTATTTAATTTTTAAAAAATATATTATTAAGTGTAAATAAAATTTTATTATTTTATTTCAATTTGATAATACTTTAAGTTTAACACTATTACACAAATATAATAAAATAATAAATAAATATTAATTTTTATTTGGACTAATTAGAATGAGCATCATTTTAGTATTTAAAAATAATTAATCCAAATTAAAAATATATATCAGAGATTATTTTGAAATATTAAAAAACGGCAAATATCTAGAAACATTTTCAACAAGGGCTTCAATTAAAAATATCAATAAAAATTATAAACAATAGTAAAAATTCTATAACTTGTAATTTGTTGCGGATATTAAAATAAAAAGGGTGATGTGAGAATGAATTAAGCTTTGCTTTTTATTTTCCTTAAGACATGCCTACTTTATAATTAAAAAAAAAAACAGTTAAAGCTTTATTAGAATTCTTTTTTCACAATTGAATCATATTTCATGATTCTTGTTATTATATAATAATTTTACAATGATCTTTATAAATAGTGCATAAATCTCAAATCTGATAAAATCATTACAGAATTTTATTACAAAAAAATCGTAACAGAATTCTGTTATAAAAAACTGTAATAGAATTCTATTATATAAAATCGTAACATAATTTTATTAGAAAAATCTTAACAGATTTTTCTTTCATGACATCCATCGTATCGTTCATCCAAATATAAGTCACCCATCAACAATCTCCACCTTAGAGAATATTTACCCCTTCGAAGAACACGAGTATCTGAACAAAACTCTGCCTGGATCTCAGGGTCTGGGCTTCCTTTCTCTAGCATCTTTCTCTAGCATCTAGAGATATGGATCAAGTTCAAGCAATACTTGAACTTCTCTGTGGTCACTAGCTTTGTCAGCATTGTCTGCAATATGAACCTTCTCAAGTTGAATTTCCCCGGACACAATCAACTCTCTAATATTGTGAAATCTCACATCAATGTGCTTGGTTCTCGCATGATATACCTAATTCTTCGCCTAATAGATAGCACTCTGACTATCGCATAACAACTTGACTTCACCTTGCTAAACGCCTAGTTCTCTGACCAACCCTGTAAGTCATAAAGTTTCCTTCGCTGCTTCAATTGCTGTCATGTACTTTGACTCCATAGTAGACAATGCAACAATAGATTGTATCATAGATTTCCAACAAATAGGTTCTCCTGCCACAATGAAGATGTATCCTGTAGTAGACCTCATGTTATCTGAATCTCCTGCATAGTCTGCATCTACGTACCTAGCAAATGAAGGATCTTCCGGTTGTCTACTGAACATGATGTCATAATCAGATGTATTTCTCAAGTATATGAAAATCCACTTTACTGCATCCCAATGTGGTCGACCAGGATTTGAGAGAAACTTGCTTATCATACTAACTGTTTGCGCCAAATCTGCTCTTGTACAAACCATGACATACATCAAACAACCAACTGCATTGGCATAAGAAACCTTTGACATCTCTTAGATCTCGTCATCCTACTTTGGACACTGTGTACTGGATAACTTGAAGTGATGTGCCAGGGGTCTGCTCACCGACTTTGCATTCTTCATGTTGAACCTATCCAACACCTTCTTCACATAGCTACGTTGAGACAACTATAATCTCCTTGTAGCCCTTTCCCTGTGAATCTCCATCCTAAGAATCTTCTTGACCTCTCCCAAATCAAATTCCTTACTCAGTAACCTCTTCAATTTGTCGACCTCTTTCATCTTTTTTGCAACAATGAGCATGTCACCTGTCCGAATCGCCGAACCAAAGGACGCTGGGCACGTGGCGCGCTCCTAGTCGAGGACGTAGGCCTCCGTCTGGTCGCACGAATCTCCGGCGAACCTGCACAGAAGTCGGGCCGAGAAGGGTTCCCGGCGTCGACCCTCCGACGCTCAAGTCAGGCAAGCAAATAATGCAAAAGGTGGCTCCAGAGATGATTTTTCGCGTCCCTGCGGCGAAGTAAGAGGCTCTATATATAGAGCGAGGAGAGAACTAATGCACGTTCATCGAGGTGCAGACGTGTCAGCAACCCATACCTCGGTATGTACTTGTTAGAGAGCTTACCTGACACCATACTGCTACAGTCCGAGCATGTCTTCGATGGGACAACAGGACACCCCGTTGCCAGACTAGGAGTATGGCGTAGCCATACGACTTGACGGCTGTCAGAGGGTGTTCCCTTCCTTTACCCACCGCCCGGCCGAGACGTCCGTCCGGCCGACCGGGCGAAGAACGTCGTCCGGACGGCCTTAATTCCCTGCGTCGGCCGGGCGGCCCGTCCCTCCGCTCGGTCATTATGTACTGTTTCATTGAGCGTCGGAACCCTGGTCCCTACCAGGGTGCCTTTTACTACCAGATGTCCCTTTCTTCTAAATCCGGTCGGCTCGTCCTTCTCCGGTGGACCACTGGGCCCTTTGACCTCCCCGGGGTGTTAACCCCTCGTTATGGGGTTCCGGATTCTTACCACCGGATCACTTGCCTCCCCCTCGAGTCTAGTCGAAGGAGGCGAAGTCCGACTGACTGGACTGCCGATCTGACTGAGCAATGATCCTTGCATTAGTCCGCTCGGCCAGGCATAAGGATGCTCATCCGTTCGGCAGTATCTTGTCCGTGCCTTGTGCTTCTCTCGGAATCCATGTCCAATGCTCCCCCCCCCCCCACTATTTATCACGTGCACTGCGCACGGTAAGGGGAGCACATTAAATGCGGCCAGTATCTCGCTGACGCGTGGCGATCGTGCGCAAAGATTCGACGGAGATTTGGCAGAGCTCCAAGCCGCCAGCGATGCCGCCCACGCCGCGCTCAAGGAATACCAAGAGGGGGAGTCGGCCCGCTTTGACGAAGTGAGGAAAGCGTTCCTTTGCTCGGAGGGCTTCGGAGAGAAGTTTACCGACAAGATATCCCTCACGTTCGAGGAGGCGATCAAGGCGGCGGTGGGATATCTAAAGACCAAAGGTCACCTACCTGCCGAGCTGACCATCCCCCCCGAGGATCTAGCGAGCGTGATGGACACCATCCCCGACACTCTTTTTGATTTTGATGTGTGAGGAGCGTTTTTATAAACTTTTTTGTATTCCCGCCGTTCGGCCCAGACTATCTCTGTAATGACTTTCTTGGCTTGCGTAATAGATGATCTTCTGTTCCTTTCACCTTTTATTGTGGAAAGAACTTACTAAGTATTCTTTATAACCATTCCGCTCGGCACCTCGCTATGCCAGACAAGCGAATTATCTTTAATGTCTCATTACGTGCCTGATCAGCCGCTCAGCGCGCAAACTTGTTTGCCTCTTTAATTCCGATTAACCATCCTTTGCTTCGTGCCTTACCTCACAGGGGTTTTCGCTGGATGAGAGCCGCTCGGCCGCCGGCTCGTCTCTTGATATTTATCGTCGGTGCTCGACGGCGCGGTTATTTATAGCCGGTCGGCGCGGCTCTCGATTTTTAACGACGGGGCTCGTCGGCTTTCCGCTAGGACGTTTATAGACGCCGGCTCGTCTCTCGATATTTAACGTCGGTGCTCGACGGCGCGGTTATTTATAGCCGGTCGGCGCGGCTCTCGATTTTTAACGACGGGGCTCGTCGGCTTTCCGCTCGGACGTTTATAGACGCCGGCTCGTCTCTCGATATTTCGCGTGGGTGCTCGACGGCGCGGTTATTTATAGCCGGTGCGGCTCGATTTTAACGACGGGCTCGTGGCTTTCCGCCGGACGCGTTTATAGACGCCGGCCTCTCTCGATATTTAACGCCGGTGCCGACGGCGGTTATTTATAGCCGGTCTCTCGATTTTAACGACGGGCTCGTCGGCTTCCGCTCGAACATTTATAGACGCCGCTCTCGATATTTAACGTCGGTGCTCGACGCGGTTATTTATAGCCGATCACGGCCTCGATTTTAACGACGGGCTCCGCCTTTCCACTGACGCGTTTATAGACGCCGCCTGCCTCGATATTTAACGCCGGTGCTCAACGGCGCGGTTATTTATAGCCGGTCGGCTCTCGATTTTAACGACGGGCTCGTCGGCTTTCCGCTCGGAGCCTATAGACGCGGCTCTCGATATTTAACGCCGGTGCTCGACGCGCGGTTATTTATAGCCGGTGGGCTCGATTTTTAACGACGGGCTCGTCGGCTTTCCGCTTCGGACGCTTATAGACGCGCTCGTCTCGATATTTAACGTCGATGCTTGCGTTATTTATAGCCGGCCGCGGCTCTCGATTTTAACGACGGGCTCGTCGGCTTTCCGCTTGGACGTTTATAGACGCGCTCGTCTCTCGATATTTAACGTCGGTGCTCGACGGCGCGGTTATTTATAGCCGGTCGGCCTCTCGATTTTAACGACGGGCTCTTCCGCTCGGACGTTTATAGACGCCGTCTCTCGATATTTAACGTCGTCGACGCGGTTATTTATAGCCGGTCGCCGCGCTCGATTTTAACGACGGGCTCGTCGGCTTTCCGCCGGACGCTTATAGGCCTCTCTCGATATTTAACGCGTCGACGGCGCGTTATTTATAGCCGGTCGGGCCTCGATTTTAACGACGGGCTCGTCGGCTTTCCGCTCAGACGTTTATAGACGCCGTCTCTCGATATTTAACGTCGGTGCTCGACGGCGGTTATTTATAGCGGTCGGCGCGGCTCTCGATTTTTAACGACGGGCTCGTCGGCGCTAGACGCCGGCGCCTCTCTCGATATTTAACGCCGGTGCTCGACGCGGTTATTTATAGCCGGCTCGGCTCGATTTTAACGACGGGCTCGTCGGCTTTCCGTCAGACGCTTATAGACGCCTTGTCTCGATATTTAACGCCGGTGCTCGGCGGTTATTTATAGCCGGCGGCCTCGATTTTAACGACGGGCTCGCCGGCTTTCCGCCGGACGCTTATAGACGGCCTGCTCTCGATATTTAACGCCTGTTCGACTGTTATTTATAGCCGGCGGCTCGATTTTAACGACGGGCTCGTCGGCTTTCGCTCGGACGCTTATAGGCGTCGGCTCGCCTCGATATTTAACGCCGTTCGACGGCCGGTTATTTATAGCCGGTAGCGGCTCTCGATTTTAACGACGGGCTCGTCGGCCTTCCGGCGTTTATAGCGCCGTCGCTCTCGATATTTAACGTCGGTGCTCGACGGCGCGGTTATTATAGTCGGTTGGCGCGGCTCTCGATTTTAACGACGGGCTCGTCGGCTCCGCCGGACGCTTATAGACGCCCGCTCGTCTCGATATTTAATGTCGGTGCTCGACGCGCGGTTATTTATAGCCGGTGGGCGCTCGATTTTTAACGACGGGGCTCGTCGGCTTTCCGCTCGGACGTTTATAGACGCCGGCTCGTCTCTCGATATTTAACGTCGGTGCTCGACGGCGCGGTTATTTATAGCCGGTCGGCGCGGCTCTCGATTTTTAACGACGGGACTCGTCAGCTTTCCGAGGCTAACTCCTTACCAGGCCGAGCGGCCTTGTTTCATATCCCGCGCTCGAACAATATTTATGCCCGGCCGAACAGCACGGGTCATTCGCTTACGAGTTTAAATATATACCCCTCCCGGCCGATCGGCTCGGGGGCGTGTAGTGCTTGGGCAGAGGGTCTCGTAGAATGGCCTCTGAAAATTGGCGATTGATCCGCTCGGGTGACGCGTCCGCTCGGGGGGCTTTCCCCTTCCTGTCGTCTCGTCGAGGCATCTCTTCCGAAGAAGACCCCTTATCTCTGTGAGTTGGTAAGGCTTCAGGGGTGCGGAACAGAGCCCGATGAAATGCGAGGGTGGCAGGTGGTGCTTCCGTTCGGCCACCAGATGCTGATGTTGCTTGCTGCTCCGGCCGCTCGGATGCGGCTTTCTGTTTTTGCTCCACGAGCTTAGCGGCCCTTGTCTCGATCAGAGCGTCGAGTTCCTCGTTCGAAAGCGTCACCACGTGTTGTCGTCCAGCCTCGTCCATTGTTTCCGATCGGATGCAGGAGCGTTCCCACAGACGGCGCCAAATTGATCCTGTCCGAATCGCCGAACCAAAGGACGCTGGGCACGTGGCGCGCTCCTAGTCGACGACGTAGGCCTCCGTCTGGTCGCACGAATCTCCGGCGAACCTGCACAGAAGTCGGGCCGGGAAGGGTTCCCGGCGTCGACCCTCCGACGCTCAAGTCAGGCAAGCAAATAATGCAAAAGGTGGCTCCAGAGATGATTTTTCGCGTCCCTGCGGCGAAGTAAGAGGCTCTATATATAGAGCGAGGAGAGAACTAATGCACGTTCACCGAGGTGCAGACGTGTCAGCAACTCATACCTCGGTATGTACTTGTCAGAGAACTTACCTGACACCATACTGCTACAGTCCGAGCATGTCTTCGATGGGACAACAGGACACCCCGTTGCCAGACTAGGAGTATGGCGTAGCCATACGACTTGACGGCTGTCAGAGGGTGTTCCCTTCCTTTACCCACCGCCCTGCCGGGACGTCCGTCCGGCCGACCGGGCGAAGAACGTCGTCCGGACGGCCTTAATTCCCTGCGTCGGCCGGGCGGCCCGTCCCTCCGCTCGGTCATTATGTACTGTTTCATTGAGCGTCGGAACCCTGGTCCCTACCAGGGTGCCTTTTACTACCAGATGTCCCTTTCTTCTAAATCCGGTCGGCTCGTCCTTCTCCGGCGGGCCACTGGGCCCTTTGACCTCCCCGGGGTGTTAACCCCTCGTTATGGGGTTCCGGATTCTTACCACCGGATCAGTAGACAATGCAACAATAGATTGTATCATAGATTTCCAACAAATAGGTTCTCCTGCCACAATGAAGATGTATCCTGTAGTAGACCTCATGTTATCTGAATCTCCTGCATAGTCTGCCTCTACGTACCTAGCAAATGAAGGATCTTCCGGTTGTCTTCTGAACATGATGTCATAATCAGATGTATTTCTCAAGTATTTGAAAATCCACTTTACTGCATCCCAATGTGGTCGACCAGGATTTGAGAGAAACTTGCTTATCATACTAACTGTTTGCGCCAAATCTGCTCTTGTACAAACCATGACATACATCAGACAACCAACTGCATTGGCATAAGAAACCTTTGACATCTCTTAGATCTCGTCATCCTACTTTGGGCACTGTGTACTGGATAACTTGAAGTGATGTGTCAGGGGTCTGCTCACCGACTTTGCATTCTTCATGTTGAACCTATCCAACACCTTCTTCACATAGCTACGTTGAGACAACTATAATCTCCTTGTAGCCCTTTCCCTGTGAATCTCCATCCTAAGAATCTTCTTGACCTCTCCCAAATCAAATTCCTTACTCAATAACCTCTTCAATTTGTCGACCTCTTTCATCTTTTTTGCAACAATGAGCATGTCATCTATATATAATAGTAAGAAAAATTCACATATATGCAGTAATCATACTCACATCTTCTATATCCATTTTGAATCATATATGAATCAAAACATGTGTACCATTACCTAGGAGATTATTTCAATCTATAGAGTGATTTCTTCAACTTACAAACCAACCGCTCTTGTCCAGGCTGACTAAATCCCTTAGGTTGTGATATAAAAATCTACTCCTCCAAATTTTCATGAAGAAATACCGTTTTCACATCCATTTATTCCAACTGTAAATCGTGATATATCACCAAAGCCAACACCGTTCTAATTGACGTATATGTCTTACTACTGGAGAGAAATTTTTTTCATAGTCAATCCCCTTTCTCTGTGAATACCCCTTTGCTACCAAGTGAGCCTTGAACTTCACTTCTTCTCCCTTTGGCATTGCTTCTTTCTTCTTGAATATCAACTTGCACCCTATAGTTTTTTTCCTTCAAGAAGTTCCACTATATCCTACGTTTAATTCTTATACAACGACGTCATCTCCTCTATCATAGCACCCGCCCACTTGTTTTTCTCAGAGCAATGTATTGCCTCCTAAAAAGGTGTTGAGTCTCCGCTACTAATGATAAGTGCATAAGATATCAAGTCTTTGAATCTGTATCTGGTGGGTGGTTTTACGACTCATCTTGTTCTGCCACCAACTATAGTGTGATGCTCTGTGTGCTCTGAGTTAGAATCATCGAAGTCATGAGTCTCTAGCTCCACCTATACAACATCTTTCTCCATGTTGCTCTGTGGTGTTTTTTTCTATCTTCCTGAGTACACTATAGCATAGTCTTCTCGTCAAACACTATATCTCTGCTGATCATCACCTTGTTTGCCTTAGGATCCCAAAGCTTGAAGCCTTAAATTCCTTTCTAATACCTCAAAAAAATGCGCTGCTTTGACTTAGCATCTAGCTTTGATCTTTCCTCACTAAATATGTGCATATAAGTTGCACATCTAAAAATTCGAAGATGAGAGTAATCTACTTGATTTCCAGTTTATACGTCCTCTGACACTTCACTTTCTAGTGTTGCTCTTTATGATCTATTAATAAGATAACATGTCATGTTAACTGTTTCCGCCTAAAAATTTTTTGCTAGCCCTACATTCAGCCTGAGACATCTTGCCTTCTAAATGATAATCTTGTTCAACCTTTTCGCTATCCCATTCTGCTGAGGTGTCATGCGAATCGAGAAATACCTCATTATCCCATGCTGCTGAGGTGTCATGTGAATCGAGAAATACCTCATTATCCCATTCTGCTCATAAAATTCCTGAAACTTTGAATCTATTCACTCAGTCCCATTGTCTGACCTAAGACATTTGATTTTTCTTCCGGTCTGATTCTCCACTTCAGTTTTCCACAGTTTAAACTTTGCAAATATTTCTAACTTGTGACACATAAAGTATACCCAGATCTTTCGTAAGTAATCATCAGTAAAACTTACAAAATGCAAGTGTCCTCTACGTGATGTTACACTTGCTGGTCCCCAGATAACTGTATGTACGCAGTCCTGAATCCCCTCTATCTTGTTTGTTGCCGTCTTGAATTACATTTTACTATGTTTCCCAAGAACACGAAATTTGCATAATTCAAGCTTGCATATCTTGACACCTTCAATAAATCTCTCTTGTGAAATTCTAGCATACCACATACATGTTAGAGTGTATACTAAAAGTCTAGCTTTTGTAAACATTTATTTGTTGAAATAAAAGAATCACATTGGTCAATATCTACATTTATTTGTTAAATGTAATTGTTCAATTAATTTATATAAGTAGATAACATGGTGTGTGGTGTCACACACAGAAGATCATGTTGTCGGTTCTTTATAAATTATAAACAGTTGCTCACGACTAAGATGGAAAGGAACAAACCATCGGAATAGTCGTAGTGTAATTAAGTATTAGTTTATCTTGATTAATAAATTACGCTGGTACACTCTAAGTGTATTAAGTAGGACCATTTTAGGTAAGTTCTTTTTGTACTGACTTAATAAAAGAACTAGACCTTAATTATTATGGAAATGTGTGCTCTTAATCATAATATAATAACAAACACATATATTTAATATTTATTTCTTTGACTTATCAAAGGGTGAGATTTAGCTCGATAAATCAATATGCCTGATAAGTTGGGAAATAATATTACTTATAGTGTGTGTTGTTGATTATAGAAGGAATCTGTGTCCTAGTTATCTAGGTTGATAATGTCCCCAAGAGGAGCTCATAAAGATTGTCATGTTAAACCCTGCAGGTGGACTTAGTCCGACATGACAATGAAGTTGAGTGGTACTACTCTTGGAGGTAGATATTAATTAAGTGAGTTGTCAGTAACTTACTTAATTAGTGGACATTCGTTATCTTAAACACAGGGAGACTAACACACTCATGATAAGAAGGACCCTATAATGTAATTTGGAATTGGTGCGGTAGTGCGATAATAACTCTCTAGTGGAATGAGTTATTATCGATGAACTTGAGTTGTGTGTTCGGGGCGAGCATGAGATACTCAAGCTCATCGGAAGGTCAAAACCAATTTCTCTTCTAGGTCCCTGTCGTAGCCTCATTATAGTCTCAAGTTCATTCAAATATAAGTCCATCTTGGTGTCCAAGAAGGGGGTCGGTCCAATGCTTGGTGACCAAGCAAGGGTCGGCCACATCCTCTTCTATAGGGGCCGACCCTATTGCTTGGTGATCAAGCTAGTAGGGGTCGGCCACAATAATTCAAAAAAGGATGGTTGTTTTGAATTTTTAAAATCTTCTCTTTGTAGAAAACTATAAGTTTTAAAAGAGAGATTGTAAAATACCGGAAATAGACGAATAGTAGTAAGGGAATTTTTCAGAATTTTTAGAAATTTTTCGAGAATTTTTCGGAGCTCGTACGGACGAGTTAACGGGGATAAAAACGGGGCCCGGAAAAGTTTGTTTAGGTTACCCTGTTTTAATGAGGAAAAGTTTTATTTTCTTTTCCTTTTCCTTTTCTTTTTATTTTTCTTTTTCTTTTTCTTTATATTTTCCTTTATTTCCTCGTCGTTTCTTTTCTCACTCGCGCACCCGAGCACACCCTTTCTCCTCGCGCCGACGCCTCTTCCTTGTGCTCGATTGCTTGCCCTAACCGCCGGCCACTCGGCGGTTCCCTCCTCCTCTCCCACGCGTGAATAAGCCCCGGACCAAGGGAAGTCGGCACTGCCTTTCTTCCTTCTGCCCTAGCCGAATTCCTTCCACCGCCGGCAGCCGAGTTTCTCTCACCAGCCGCCGAACTTGCGTGCCCTAGATCTAGTGCCGGCCCGACGCCGAGCCCTAGCATCTCCGCCACATCGCCGAGCCTCACACCTGCTGTACACTGCCGACTTCACTGCCGGCGTCCCCCGATTGCTGACCGCTCGTGTCTCCTCTCTTCTCCGGCCATCTCCGCACGGACGCACCTCGGCAGAGCACCCCCTTCACTGATCTCTCTGTCAGTTTGATCGAGCCGGCACCGTGTGTTCATTTCACGTGCACTAATCGATCTTGGGAGGTAAGTTAGTTGGAATTAGGTTAATTCTTGGCAGGAATCTCCAATCTTGATCGTGATCTTCTCTTTGCTACTAACTTAGGTCACGGAATTGGTGAGGAAGTGGGGCTGTGGCGTTATTTGATCAGCAACAGTAGACTTAGTCCACAGAAGTGAGGGCTGTGAATTGAAGGAAGAATTACAGTGGGTTTCTGTGTGCTGTGGATCAACAAACAATTGCTTGTTCAAATTTCAGTAGCAAGCAACCTTCACCGTAATCTTTTGGATTGTGAATTAGGGTAAGGATTAGGTGTATTTGAGTTCTGTTGTAGATCATGTTCTGAATTGGAGGATTTAGTTAGACGATCATGTGTATATTGATTATGTTTATGTGTTTTTGGTTTAGGGTTTTGCCCTAAATAGTTTTAGGAATTTTGTTTAGCTATTTATGTAAATCGTAGCTAAATAAAATATATTTATTTATATGTGACACGGGACTTTGACGCGAGACGAGTATTTCGGAGTCAGATTTGCGCCATTTTATCGGAGGCGGGTACTTTGACTTATGTCTTTTAATATGCATAATAAAGTGTTTAACATATAGCAATGATTGTGTTTTCCATTTGTTTCGGTTGGTCACTACATGACTGTTACATGTTGCTTGTTTACTTATTATGCACTGCATGTTATTATTTATTTGATCATACATGCTTTAGGTAGTGACCCAACCACATGATACATTATGTTCAGGACCTAGGGTTTATTTGATACCCTATCTGTCTGTGTACCTTCCATTTGATTCATTATCTTGTGGTACACATTTTATATTTATGTATAGAGCATGCTATGCTATTTGTGATATTTCCATGTTTAGTGTCATGCATCATCTTGCATGATTGCATGATGTGCGATTGTCTGCTCCATTATTGTGAGCACATCGCCAGTTACATGTATCTGTGCACACCACCACTCATGGGTTAGTGGTAGATCAGACAGGTGTGTGGCAGTTCTGTTGTTTGGCTCCGTTGGTCTGGTGACTCAGCGTGGTAGCCGGCAGTCAGTTCCGCTCTGTTTGGCACCGTTGGTTTAGTGTAGCAGCGTTGTAGCCGGCAGGCAGTTGGACTTTGTTTGGCTCCGTTGGTCCGCTCATGGGTAGTGTGATTCAGCGTGGTAGCCGACAGAGAGTCCTCCCCGTCATCATGTACCGGGAGATGAGAGCATTGCGCTCCCCCATTTATTATTCCGGGGTAGGAGTATGTGTGTACTCCGACAGCATCCCGTCCACTCGGTCACTCATCAAGGGCAGTGATGTCAGAGTGCACGGTTGTCACAGCCCTACCCACTCGGACTCACCATTGTGTGTGAGATGGCTGACTGGCGTCAGGGGTGACCATGTCATTGGCATCATATGCATGATGCATTTATTGTTTATGTTTGCTGCATTTACTTGCTGCATTTATTTGGATGCATATGATTGACATGCATACAGGATTATGACACTCTCGGTCTGATGAACCAGTTACCTTTATACCTTGATCCTGGTTAGTACAATTTTCTCCTGTTTTGTTCCAGTTGCATTTATCCTTCTCGTATTCAGGAGACTGTACGCATGATTAGGGTTGTCTGTTATTTACTTTATTTTGCATATCAGTTGTACCTGCTGAGTGTTGGACTCACCACGCCTCCATTGTTGTTATTTTTCAGGTTGATGCTGTCAGGAGAGAGTTCCAATTGCTAGTCCCCTGCAGACCACAAGCTGTTTTTATCTTTTGGTTTGTTATTTAGACTGTGTTACACTTATTCTGTTTGAGGATTTGGATAATGTATGGATTCTTATGATCGATGGATTTTCATATGGTTTAGATTTGTTCTACTACATGCCTGCCTGGACGGCAGAAGAGGTAAGTTTGTCAGATTTGTGTTTTACGAGTGTAGTTGAGTAGGGTGGTTTTCGAGTCAGAGTATTACTGCTTTGTTTGATTATATATAACTGCGTGGATATTTGTGTGGTTGTGTTTTATTTATTGTTATTATTCCAGCCGCATGTGGCTGAGGTATATGGATATGTAGAAAGTTTCAGATTGTCCGCCGTACAGGGGTGATGCTGCCGAAATTTCTTCAGACAAGGACTCCTCCGGGGCGTGACAATTTAGTGGTATCAGAGCTTAAGTTTTACGATCGTTGTTTTCGTATTTTGGATATTTGAGATAACCTTATACCAATTTATTTGGTATCAGAGCGCCAAAGTTTGGCGATACTTGTTTGGTTTCCGTGTGTTGGATTTTTGAGTTTTATCTGATACCAATTTAGTGGTATTTGGTATCAGAGCAGGGTGTGATACCTGCTTTTAGTATTTTGGATAAATTGAGCTAGCCCAAGTTATTTTGGTTGCACGAAGTTTCCATTACGTATATGTTTTGGACTTTCGTTTCGGATTTTATTATGAATTTCCGGCGATTTTCTCGTTCAGAATTTTGAGGTCAAATTGGGGACTGGACAGCGACGGAACATCTCCAGACGACAATTAGGTATGATGTTATTTTGGTAGTTGGTTATACTGGTAGTAATAACTGTAATATAATTTAACAGATATGAGGCGATCTACGCGTATTGCTGCGAGACGTGGTGCTGGACGACCACGTACGAGGACCGCTGGATCTCTGGATATGCCAGAGATGTCTTCTGTTGATGAGCCTGTCAGTCAGGGACAGACTCAGCCTACTGTGGGTGCGTCGGGCTCTCAGACCCCGATGGCTTCCTTAGAGGTACCTACCTCAACTGCACCGACAGTATCTACTCCTACTGTATTTCCGGTACCACCAGGGGTACCATTGGCATGCCCGACACCTGCGCCAGTGCAGCCTACGATGTATCCAGCACCACCGCCACCTGGGCCTACCGTGTATCCGGCACCAACAGCCCCTGTGCCCCCAGTACATGCAGTGTACCCAGCAGCACCTGCATTAGGAATACCGGCTGCTCCACATTCGGTACCATTACCTACTGTACCCCCAGTCGCGACCACTTATGTTCACCCTACAGTGCCACCGACGGCATATGATCCAGTTTACCCAGCAGCACCGGGAGTACCTCCTCCGGTTTATGCACTGGTACCACCTGTAGCACCAGCTCCAGTGGTTCTGCCAGTTCCGACAGCCGTTCCGACACACCTCACTGACTTTGCCGCGGCACGAGCCAGGATTCCAGTGTTGGCAGAGTCGATGAAGAGTCGATTCACACTCTTCCGAGGAGACCGTGATCCGAGTGTGGTCCTGTCTTGGATTGAGACTATGGAGCGGACCTTCTTCTATATGGCTTGCTCCGAGTGGGAGAAAGCAGAGCTGGCTGCTTTTCATTTACGGGACGCGGCCGACACCTAGTGGATTACTCAGCGTTCCATCATCGGTGAGCAGAACATCACTTGGGCCAGATTCAGAGAGGCCTTTGAGAGCCGTTTCTTTCCACGAGCTTATCAGATGGCTCGTCGGCAGGATTTTCTGAGTTTGCGACAGAACAACCGGTCGGTGACAGAGTATAATACAGAGTTTGACAGACTGGCCAGATTTTGTCCAAAGCTAGTTGCTGAGGACAGTTCACGTATGCAGCAGTTCATTCAGGGGCTGGATGGACATTTGCAACTAAGACTTGTCGATCTTGGTATCACATCTTATGCGGAGATGTTGGACAGAGCCCTCATTATTAAGACAGCTCAGTAGAGAGTTTTTCCGGATAGGAAAAGGAAACAGCCAAGTCAGACATCTGGGCAGATCCAGCAGCCTCAGACTACCTCAGACTACACCACAGCAGAGCAGGCGTAGTCGATCAGATCAGGGTACATCTGGGGTATCACGTAAACCTCAGAAATCAGGGCAGTCTTCTTCAGGACATTTCCGGTCTTCCCAGCAAAACCGGAAACAACCCGTCAGCGACATTCGCTGTTTCAGATGTGGGTCCAGAGATCATGTCACTTCAGCCTGTTCTCTGGGACAGTCAGTTTGCTTTCATTGCAAACTGTCTGGGCACCAGAGTCGAGATTGTCCGCAGAAGACTCAGCATATGACTTCCGGAGGCTCTGATCATGGAGGACAGTCCAGTCAGATCGGAACTTATCGAGGAGGGCGAAGAGCCCAACCTTCGCATGGCCAGCAGCGGAGTGCTTCACCTGCAGCAACGGCATTTGGCATGCTTGGACAGGAGTACTCTAGTACTTCCATAGCACCCCAGAGTTATGTTCTGGGACTTTATTATCCGATGCAGGGGTAGTATCAGATGCAGCCTCAGCCTTTAGGCCAGTACCAGACTCAGTCTCAGCCAGCTGCACAGTATCAGTCGCCGTCCTCTCAGTCTTCTCTGGCACATTATCCAGCACAGCCTCAGTGGCAGGCTTCTGCCCAGCCGCAGCAGCCGCTGGCAGCGTTACCACCGCCTCCTCCGCCAGAGACTGGACGTGTACATGCGATTACCAGGGAGGATGCACAGCGGGCCGACGGATCCGTTTTCCGCGGTATGATTTCCATTTATTCATCTTCCGCTGATATATTGATTGATGCTGGTAGTTCGCATTCTTTTATATCCTGTACCTTTATGTGGGAGATTGGTAGATTACCTACTTTTAGACTGCAGCGATTGACCGTCTCCCTACCGTCCGGTGATACTTTAGACGTCACCCAGGAGGTCAGGGGTTGCCCGTTAGACTTTGGCAACATGATACTTACGGTAGATCTACTACTATTGGAGATGGTCGAGTTTGATATCATTCTTGGCATGGATTGGCTGTCAGTATATCATGCTACCGTTGATTGCCAGACGAGGGTGGTCACCTTCCAGCCTCCGAACCAACCCTCGTGGAGTTTCACTGCCATTAGAGACGACGGCATCTCGATTATTTCAGCGATTCAGGCGCAGAAGCTGTTGTCTCACGGCTGTCATGGTTTTCTATTATCTCTGATTAGTACTGAGGACAGCAGTAGTTCGCAGCTCTCCGACATTCCTGTAGTCCAGGAGTACCCCAGATGTATTTCCAGAGGAGCTGCCAGGTTTGCCTCCCAGAAGGCAAGTGGAGTTCGCTATTGAGCTGATTCCGAGAACCGCACCGGCATCGAAAGCTCCGTATCGTATGGCACCAAAAGAGTTAAACGAGCTGAAGGTTCAACTCCAGGAGCTTTTAGACAGGGGGTTCATTCGCCCTAGTGTTTCTCCATGGGGTTCTCCGGTATTATTTGTCAAGAAAAAGGATGGCATCATAAGGTTATATATTGACTACAGACAGTTGAATGCATTTACCGTCAGAAATAAATATCCTTTACCACGGATCGAGGATTTGTTTGATCAGCTCAGAAGTACATCAGTGTATTCTAAGATTGATCTGCGATCCGGATATCATCAGTTGAGGGTCAGAGACTCAGATATCCAGAAGACAGCTTTCCATACAAGATACGGTCATTATGAGTTTTTGGTAATGCCATTTGGGTTTACCAATGCTCCAGCAGTGTTTATGGACTTGATGAACCGCATCTTTCTGGAGTATTTGGATCAGTTTGTTATCGTCTTCATTGATGACATATTGGTCTACTCTCGTTCCGAGGAGGAGCACGCACAGCATCTTCGTACAGTTTTGGAGATTCTTCGACGACATCAGCTGTACGCGAAATTCAGCAAGTGTGTGTTCTGGCTATCCTCAGTCGGTTTTCTTGGACATGTGGTCTCGAGCAGAGGTATTTCGGTTGATCCTCAGAAGATCGAGGCTGTCACCAGCTGGGAGCAGCCGAAGTCAGTTCAGGAGATCCGCAGTTTTCTGGGATTGGCGGGATATTACCGACGTTTTGTCGAGGGTTTCTCGTGTATTGCTATGCCGCTGACACGCCTTACTAGGAAAGGCGTGAAGTTTACGTGGACAGAGGATTGCGAGACCAGCTTTCAGGAGCTGAAGCGGAGATTAGCGTCGGCTCCAGTTTTGGTTTTACCTTCTGGAGAGGACGGATTTGTACTCTATACCAATGCGTCTCTTCAGGGTTTGGGCGTTGTTCTGATGCAGCACGGCAGAGTAGTCTCTTATGCTTCCCGTCAGCTGAAGGAGCATGAGAAGAACTACCCAGTTCATGACCTGGAGTTAGCTGCCATCATCTTTGCTCTGAAGCTATGGCGACATCATTTATACGGTATTACATTTGAGATTCTCACTGATCATAAGAGTCTCAAATATATTTTTACTCAGAAGGAGCTTAATCTCCGACAGAGGAGATGGATGGAGTTCCTGAAAGACTACGATTGTACCATTAGTTACCACCCGGAGAAAGCTAATGTTGTCGATGCACTCAGCAGGAAGTCCAGAGGGACTTTGGCTTGCCACCGAGTTTCAGTTACAGACTTGGTTCAGGGTTTCTCCGAGTTAGACCTTGAGGAGCAGGGATCTACAAAGCAGGGTATTCTGGTTACCATGGTTGCTCAGTCGTCAATCAGGATGAAGATCCGAGAGGCCCAGGCTGATGATCAGCATTTGCAGTTCATTAGCAGTCAGATAGCTTTCGGGCAGCCGACCGAGTTTACACAAGACCAGGAGGGTATTATATACTTCCGAGGCAGATTATGTGTACCTCAGTCTCATCCGGTCTTACAGGAGCTACTCCAGGAGGCACACCGTTCTAGATTTGCTATCCATCCAGGTGGGACCCGTATGTATCGAGACTTGAGGCGTTCCTATTGGTGGAACGGCATAAAGAAAGACATCGTGGATTTCGTAGCTAGATGTCTTGTCTGTCAGCAGGTGAAGGCTGAACACCAGAGACCTGCAGGATTACTTCAGCGGATTCCTATTCCTGAGTGGAAGTGGGATCACATTACCATGGACTTTGTGGTAGGGTTGCCGAGGACACGACGAGGCCATGACGCGATTTGGGTAATCGTTGATCGATTAACCAAATCCGCGCACTTCTTAGCGATCCGGAGGACTGATCCTCTGGATCGATTGGCAGATATGTATTGTCAGGAGATTATCAGACTACATGGTGTTCCTTTGAGTATCATTTCGGATATAGATCCACGGTTTACGTCTCGTTTCTGGCAGAGTCTGGAGCAGGCCTTGGGCACACAGCTCCGTTTCAGTACAGCTTTCCATCCACAGACAGATGGACAGTTAGAGCGGACCATTCAGACTTTAGAGGACCTGCTGAGGTCATGTGTTATGGATTTCGGAGGCAATTGGGAGGACCATCTGCCGTTAGTAGAGTTTCCCTATAACAATAGCTTTCATTCGGCTATTCAGATGGCACCGTTTGAGGCATTGTATGGTAGACCTTGTCGGACACCCGTCCTTTGGGATGAGGTTGGAGAGGCCCAGTTGTTGGGACCTCATAGAGTTCAGCAGGATGCAGAGTTGGTCCGTATTATCAGACGGGGGATGTCAGAGGCGCAGGACCGTCAGAAGAGTTATGCAGATCGGAGACGCAGACCACTAGAGTTCTCTGTTGGCGACCATGTGTTTCTGCGAGTTTCACCCACGAAAGGGGTGAAGAGATTTGGCCTCAGAGGTAAGCTGGCTCCGCGGTATATTGGCCCTTTCGAGATCTTGGAGAGGATCGGAGCGGTAGCTTACCGACTGGCACTACCACCGTCCCTGGCAGGCGTTCACGATGTATTCCACGTATCTATGCTGCAGAGATACGTGCCCGACCCGACGCATGTGCTGACAGATATTTCAGTTCCAGTTCAGCTTGACATTACTTATGAGGAGGTTCCGGTACGGATTTTCGACCGGAAAGAGCGTCAGTTGCGGAACAAGACTATCCGGCTGGTTAAAGTCGGATGACAGTATCATTCAGACGAGGAGGCTACTTGGGAGCTCGAGGATACGATCCGAGCTCGATATCCTCATCTTTTCACTTGAGGTATGTGATTTATTTACCGTTCAGTATTTTGTACTCTTTATCTGTTGTTAGTACTTGCTGATGGTAGATAACAAAATTTGGGGACCAAATTTTTATTAGTTGGGGAGAATGTAAAATACCATAAATAGACGAACATTAGTATGGGAATTTTTCAGAATTTTTGAAAAAATTTCGGGAATTTTTCGGAACTCGTACGGACGAGTTAACAGGGATAAAAACGGGGCCCGGAAAAGCCTGTTTAGGTTACCCTGTTTTAATGAGGAAAAGTTTTATTTTCTTTTCCTTTCCTTTTCTTTTTCTTTTTCTTTTTCTTTATATTTTTCTTTATTTCCTCGCCGTTTCTTTTCTCACTCGCGCACCCGAGCACACCCTTTCTCCTCGCGCCGACGCCTCTTCCTTGTGCTCGACTGCTTGCCTTAACCGCCGGCCACTCGGCGGTTCCCTCCTCCTCTCCCACGCGTGAATAAGCCCCGGACCAAGGGAAGTCGGCACTGCCTTTCTTCCTTCTGCCCTAGCCGAATTCCTTCCACCGCCGGCAGCCGAGTTTCTCTCACCAGCCGCCGAACTTGCGTGCCCTAGATCTAGCGTCGGCCCGACGCCGAGCCCTAGCATCTCCGCCACATCGCCGAGCCTCACACCTGTTGTACACTGCCAACTTCACTGCCGGTGCCGCCCGATTGCTGACCGCTCGTGTCTCCTCTCTTCTCCGGCCATCTCCGCACGGACGAACCTTGGCAGAGCACCCCCTTCACTGATCTCTCTGTCAGTTTGATCGAGCCGACACCGTGTGTTCATTTCACGTGCCCTAATCGATCTTGGGAGGTAAGTTAGTTGGAATTAGGTTAATTCTTGGCAGGAATCTCCAATCTTGATCGTGATCTTCTCTTTGCTACTAACTTAGGTCACGAAATTGGTGAGGAAGTGGGGCTGTGGCGTTATTTGATCAGCAACAGTAGACTTAGTCCACAGAAGTGAGGGCTGTGAATTGAAGGAAGAATTACAGCGGGTTTCTGTGTGCTGTGGATCAACAAACAATTGCTTGTTCAAATTTCAGCAGCAAGCAACCTTCACCGTAATCTTTTGGATTGTGAATTAGGGTAAGGATTAGGTGTATTTGAGTTCTGTTGTAGATCATGTTCTGAATTGGAGAATTTAGTTAGACGATCATGTGTATATTGATTATGTTTATGTGTTTTTGGTTTAGGGTTTTTTTAGGAATTTTGTTTAGCTATTTATGTAAATCGTAGCTAAATAAAATATATTTATTTATATGTGAAACAGGACTTTGACGCGAGACGAGTATCTCGGAGTCAGATTTGCGCCATTTTATCGGAGGCGGGTACTTTGACTTATGTCTTTTGATATGCATAATAAAGTGTTTAACATATAGCAATGATTGTGTTTTCCATTTGTTTCGGTTGGTCACTACATGATCTGTTACATGTTACTTGTTTACTTATTATGCACTGCATGTTATTATTTATTTGATCATACATGCTTTAGGTAGTGACCCAACCACATGATACATTATGTCCAGGACCTAGGGTTTATTTGATACTCTATCTGTCTGTGTACCTTCCATTTGATTCATTATCTTGTGGTAGACATTTTATATTTATGTATAGAGCATGCTATGCTATTTGTGATATTTCCATGTTTAGTGTCATGCATCATCTTGCATGATTGCATGCTGTTCGATTGTCTGCTCCATTATTGTGAGCACATCGCCAGTTACATGTATTTGTACACACCACCACTCATGGGTTAGTGGTAGATCAGACAGGTGTGTGGCAGTTCTGCTGTTTGGCTCCGTTGGTCTGGTGACTCAGCGTGGTAGCCGGCAGACAGTTCCGCTCTGTTTGGCTCCGTTGGTTTAGTGTAGCAGCGTTGTAGCCGGCAGGCAGTTGGACTTTGTTTGGCTCCGTTGGTCCGCTCATGGGTAGTGTGACTCGGCGTGGTAGCCGGCAGAGAGTCCTCCCCGTCATCGTGTACCGGGAGATGAGAGCATTGCGCTCCCCCATTTATTATTCCGGGGTAGGAGTATGTGTGTACTCCGACAGCATCCCGTCCACTCGGTCACTCATCAGGGGCAGTGATGTCAGAGTGCACGGTTGTCACAGCTCTACCCACTCAGACTCACCATTGTGTGTGAGATGGCTGACTGGCGTCAGGGGTGACCATGTCATTGGCATCATATGCATGATGCATTTATTGTTTGTGTTTGCTGCATTTACTTGCTGCATTTATTTGGATGCATATGATTGACATGCATACAGGATTATGACACTCTCGGTCTGATGACCCAGTTACCTTTATACCTTGATCCTGGTTAGTACAATTTTCTCCTGTTTTGTTCCAGTTGCATTTATCCTTCTCGTATTCAGGAGACTGTACGCATGATTAGGGTTGTCTGTTATTTACTTTATTTTGCATATCAGTTGTACCTGCTGAGTGTTGGACTCACCCCGCCTCCATTGTTGTTATTTTTCAGGTTGATACTGTGAGGAGAGAGTTCCAGTTGCTAGTCCCCTGCAGACCACAAGCTATTTTTATCTTTTGGTTTGTTATTTAGACTGTGTTACACTTATTCTGTTTGAGGATTTGGATAATGTATGGATTCTTATGATCGATGGATTTTCATATGGTTTAGATTTGTTCTACTACATGCCTGCCTGGACAGCAGAAGAGGTAAGTTTGTCGGATTTGTGTTTTACGAGTGTAATTGAGTAGGGTGGTTTTCGAGTCAGAGTATTACTGCTTTGTTTGATTATATATAACTGGGTGGATGTTTGTGTGATTGTGTTTTATTTATTGTTATTATTCCAGCCGCATGTGGCTGAGGTATATGGATATGTAGAAAGTTTCAGCTTGTCCACCATATAGGGGAGATGTTGCCGAAATTTCTTCGGACAGGGACTTCTCCTGGGCGTGACAGAGATTTTAATTTTTAAAACTTTTCTTATTTGAATTAGGCCACATGTTCTAATAGAGAGTTTTAAAAGTTTTAAAACTTTTCTTTTTTAATCATCCTCATGGTTTAAGAAAAAAGGAAGATAAGTTTTAAAATTTAAATTTTCTATCACCATGTTAAAAAAGGAAATTTTATAAGAGAAGTTTTAAATTTTAAAACATGGTTTTAATTTTTAGAACTTTCCTTTTTAACTCCTATTTTAGGAAAGTGAGCTTGTAAAATTTTATAAAAAATAATAATATATATTCCTTTCCTCTTATGGCGGTCGGCCACCCTTGCTTAGTGCCCAAGCAAGGTGGCCGGCCATATTAAAATAAAATCATCATCAATTAATTTTGGTGATTGATTCAATCAAGAGAAAAGAAAAGGAAAAATTAAAAGGGAAAAGGAAAATTAGAGGAAGATTTTAATTTTTGTAAAAATTCTTCTCTTAATTGCCTTGGGCAACTAATATAAAAGAAGGGGTGAGGAGGTTTCATGAGACACAACTCTTATTCTCTTGCTTGGAGGATCTCTTGGTGGCCAGCCCTCTCTCTTCTCCCTTTCCCTTTGCTCTCTTCTCCTTGGTGGTGGTGGTGGCCGGATTTTAGATGAATAGGAAGAAAACTTTTGGGTAGTGTTCATCTTGGAGGATCGTCACCCTCACGACGTCCAAGGCGAGGCGAGGAATACGGCAGAAGATCTCGAGGTCATTAGCATACAAAAAGAAGGTATAATTGGCAATTGTTTTCCGCATCATGCTAGTTATTTCTTTTTGTAAGAATTCCAAACACAAGAGGCATTAGATCTAGTTTTTCAAATAAGTTTTTTCGAGTTTGTGTTTTCTTCTTTTTCGAATTTGTGATTCGATTGTTCTTTTTGGTTAACTTAGAGTTATTTAAGGAAATTAAATATTAGCTTTCCTTAAAAGGCTTTGTTTAAGCGGTGGTGGTTGCTCCCATATCCAAGAAGGTCATGTACCTCGCCATGCAGTCCTGGAAGCCAATTTTGGAAATTAATATTTAATTGAATTAATAACATAGGTAGATTTGAATCAATAGTGTTAAGTTTCGCTTGCGATTCAAATCTAAACTATTAAGAACAGATAAGTTAAATTTGGAATCAATGATGTTAAGTTCCGTCTGTGATTCCTAATTTAACTTCTAAAGAACACAATAGGTTATTTAAGGAAAGGTTCGACACTTGTACAAAAATTTTGTACAGTGGAACCGGTACATTTTCCTAGAACTAACCAACAATTCACTCATATGCCCTACCGCATATGCCACAAGACAGTACTATCTAACTCAAACTTCATCGAAGTGACTCCACCTACAATTATAGTCTCTATCAACTTATAGATGTTCCCTGCTATCTTTTGTCCTTTCATTACCGTCAAAGCTCCCTTCCTGACCTTCATTACCCCACTTACTGATTTGTAATTGCAACCATTACCATCTAGTGTGCTTAGCGAGATCAAGTTTTTCCTTAGCTTTGGTATATATCTGATATCACATAGGGTTATGATAACACCATAAAACATCTTGATTATGATGTTTCCTATACCGACAATTTTGCATGACGCATCGTTTCCCATCAACATTGAACCAGAATCTACTGCCCTATAGGTGTTAAACAAATCCTTGTTTAGAGTTATGTGATATGAACATGCAGATTCTAAAATTCATGCATCCGTCAGCTGCTCCAAACTCGACATAACTCATAGTACATCTCCCACCGCTCTCTAAATTTTCCTCTTCAACTATATTTATAGACTTTGTCGAACTACCTTTGTTCTCTACAACATGTTTCTTTTTCTTTGAGCAATCTCTTTTGATATGACCTTTGCCTCCACATTTATAACACGCGATCATCTTCTTCCTTCTTAACTTAAAACGAGCCTTGTTGTTGTTACCCAATCCATGTCGAGATTTGCTCCTATCACGCTCTTGGTTGTTATTTACCACAAGTCCTTCCTGAGAAACTTCATTGCTTATTTTCTTCCTTTAGTGAAAACCTAACAATGTACCTGTGACTTCCTCCAATTTGAGAGTTTTCTTACCCCATGTTAAAATAGTAACTAAATTCTCGTACGTAGAACATAAAAGTAGAGAATTCAACAGCATCCGCGCCTTATCTTCATCTTCGATCTTAACATCAACCCGCTTTAGATCACTTATAATATGGTTGAATACATTGATTTGCTAGATCAGATCGGTTTCTTCTGTCATCTTTAGCCCGGATAATTTTTGCTTAAGATACAACTTGTTTGCCAATAACTTTGACATGTACTAGCTTTCCAGCTTTTACTAAACTGCCACCAGTGACTCCTCGTCCATGACATGGTATATCACATCATTCGTAAGACAAAGTCTGATTGTTGTCACTGGTTTCGCCTGAAGTTCTTCCTAATCTGATCTCTCTATGCTTTCCGATTTCCTTTCTCCTAGCGCCTTCACCTTGCCTTGTTGCACCAACAAGTCCTTAACCCTTCTTTGCCATAATTCGATGTTCCCAGTTCCGTTAAATTTCACCATATCAAATTTCACAGAAGTCATCCCCGACATGTTGAAGAAATCTATAAAAACTTGTAGCTTTGATACCAATTATTGTGCAAAAAGGGGACAACACCTCTCAACCTCTAATGCGGAAGAAGAGGAAGAGAGAAAGAAATCATGCAGAACAACAAGATAAAGACGCACAAAAGGAGCAAACACGAGGAAGGAGAAGAAGAAGAGATATCATGGTTCGATGACGTGCCTACTCAATAAAAAATGGTTGAAACTTTATTAAAATTCTCTATTCACAATTGAATCATATTCCATTATTTTTGTGATTTACAATAGGTTTACAATAATCCCTATAAATAGTGCATAAATCCCAAACCAGTAAAATCGTAACAAAATTTTGCTATGAAAAATCATGATAAAATTCTGTTATAAAAAATTATAATAGAATTTTGTTTATATAAAATCGTAACAGAATTTTATTACGAAAAATCTTAACAAATTTTTCTTTCATGACATCTATTGTATTGATCTTCATCTAAATATCAGTCACCCATCAACAATTACTTTGTGTCAAATGGATGAGAAATCTTATTTTCTATTTCTATAAAGGAAAAGAGAGAGTAAGTAAGGAAAAATAGCGAACAAAAAAAAAAGAGAGAAATACATCCTTTGAAAGTTGAATCACCGACAAGAGAGGGGAAAGGAGTGGGATTACTGATAAGTGAGGGAAAGATCTGGGATTACCATGAGGAAGCAGAAAAACCTGGGATCACTAAGACTGTGAGGGAAATGAAGGATATTTTTTAAGAGATTCACTAAAAGAGAAAGAGGAAATGTTTATCCGTTTTAAAAAAGTATATAATTAAAAAAACATAATAAAAAAACATTTAAAATAATTAAATAATAGGTCTATGTTTTGAGTTCGTTTAAGATGAGAATATCTATTGAAATTTTAAAAAACACATTTAAGATGTACAAATATATACTTAGATGATTAATAAATATTTAAGTTAAACGATGTGAAGAAATTATGATAAATATGTATGTCAGACGAATAAGAGGAAGATTAAAAAAAGATTTAATTAATAATAATAAAATAAAATAAAATTTATTTAAATATAGATGATGATATTATAAAAAATAAAATTCAATAAAATAAAAAGATTTATATAACCGATAAAATAAAATTTCATCATCATCATCTATACTTTAAGCCGGCCCACATCCTAGTCACGTTCTAAATATATTTTCCATCCGGTGCACCTGTTCAAGTAGAAGTCTTTTCGATGAGACAGACAAATTGGGAAGGAACTATAGACCTGTTTGTTAGCAGCCACTCGAATTCCAATAATTTTAAAGAGCAATAGAAATCAAAATCACCGTCTTTTTTAATCACCAAATTAAAGAGCATCTATTTTAATTTATTTTACCAAATTTGACCCTTGTCTTCTTTTCTTATAAAAAAATAAAAAACTCAACCGAACCTCTTCTCGTCTAACACACCGTCCAAACTCATATAAATCTCACCCAAACAATACTTTTATCTCTTCTCCTTCGTCCTAGAGTAGGCTGCAACTGGCATGTTGTCTCTGTCGACTATCACTAGACTTCTCTCTTAGATCTACACACTCATTTTTCTTCGTCTATATCTGTTTTCTTAGCCTGCCCAGCCCCTTTAAAGATTATCTAGACCAACCAAAAATTTGAGTAAAAAAAATAACCATTGTCCAAAATTTTCTATATACTAAGTATTTAAAAAAAATCTTGAAATAAATAAATCCTTAATTGGGAAAAAAAAAAAATCAACGGTGGCGTCCCTCTTCAACTCTGCGGGTCCTTGCTATAGATCGTCAAAGTCAATCATAACCAGCGTATAGTGTAAATGACAAATTTAATTTGGTATGCAGATGACTTAAGAGAAGTCAAAGCAATGATAAACTTAATAGTATCTTGTTATACACCACTTACCAATGACTAAGGGTAAACTAATCAATCACTAATCAAGACTGGAATAATTAATCCGCCGAGACATTTTAATTAAACGTATTTTCCTCCTTCGTGTGAAATTCCCCATTTTTGAAGTATCTCCAGCCAATCCGCTCTTGCCACGTAGCAACACGAGCATTCAATCGTCAAACGATTCACGTGAACTGGAGTCGCCAGTTTGTTCGAATCCCCCAACTTGATCAGATGACAGCAATTGACGCTGAACTTATTCCCTCGCTTTAAAAAAAGAAAAAAAAAAAAGAGAAAAGAAAGAATCGAACGGTTAAACAAAGGGAAGAACAGACAAGGCTTCTTCCGTGGAATTACACAGCCGACGGAAATCCGGTGCAGCATGCTGTCCTATCCCTCGTTATAATATTCCTCCTTTTCTTTTCTACCTTTATTCCCTCCGCTGCTTCTGAGACAAGTCGAACGAAGTTTGCTTCCGACCTTCAGGATCGATGAAGTTGGCCAAGAAGTTCCGGCCACCGGTCGAGCCACGGAGCTTCGGAACGGGTTTGATCGTCGGATGCTTCCTGGTTTCCATGACCTATTTTATGCTGTCGAGGAAGCAAATCGGTTAGCATCTTTTCTTCTCGGAGCTTTGGTTATGGTACTACTATACTCTTAAGGAAGTTTTTCGCCTGACTCTGACTGATTGCGTCTTTGCAGTGAGTTGCTTGCCATCGTTGCTGACTGATGCGGATCCGACGAATTCTGCAGTTCAGAGCAGCGAAGAATTTCATTTTTCAGGTACGATCCATCTTTCAACCATGAAAAAGTTCTTCCAGATTTTGTTTGTTCGTTTTTTTTACTGTTTTGGAACAAATTAAACAAAATATTGAAACGAACAAGCAAGGTTTTAGTAAAAATAAAATTGTCAAAACAGAGTACAATAATTGATTGTAGATCGGCCCCTAGTATCAGTCTCACGTTTTCTTAGAATCGATCCTTGATCATTAAGCCAGGTATATCATGTGCTACGTCCGGAAGCGTAATACAATAATTGAAGATAAACGAACAAAACGTTTGAAATTAATTTAGTAAATTTTCACTGTGTTGTATGTAGATGGAGAGGAGGCAATTGAGACTGGTAAACCAATGTGTGATCGCTCCAGTTTCAGAGTCGATATCTGCGACATGGAAGGCGACGTCAGAATCGTCGGCAGCAATTTGTCCTCTGTTACGCTCATTGCTCCGCCTGCCACAGCCAGCGGCGGCGGTGGAGGAAATTCATCCTGGCAGATGAAGCCGTACCCTCGCAAATACGACTTCTCCGCCATGGCCAAAGTCCGGCCGCTCAACTTCAGCTCGCGCCGAGAGGAAGAAGCCGCCCTCCGATGTGCAGTCAACCACAGTGTCGTCGGCGTCCTCTTCTCCACCGGCGGGCACTGCGGGAACTGCTTCCATGACTACGCCGACGTGCTCATCCCACTCTTCCAAACCGTCTCCCCGTTGAAGGGCCGCGTCCAGTTCATCATCTCCGACTACCAAGGTTGGTGGATGCACAAGTATCGCCCCTACCTCACCAACCTCTCCGACTACGACGTCATCGATTTCAATTCCGACGACAGAGTGCATTGTTTCCGGCGGTTGATAGTGGGCCTGAGAGCCGAGAGGGACTTAATAATCGATCCGAGTCCTCCTAGCCACTGCTGCTCCATCTCCCACTTCGTCGAACTAACGCGGACCGTCTACTCGCTGGGGCGTGACAGAGCATGGCGGCGGGCGGCGACGGCGGTGGCGTCCGCGACGACTAGGCCGCGGCTCGTGTTCATCGCGCGCGGCGGGACGAGGCGGTTCGTGAACATGGAGGAGTTGATGGCGGCGGCGGAGGACGTGGGTTTCGAGGCCGTGGCGTCGGAGCCGGACTTCTACGACGTGGCCCAGTTCGGGCGCGTGGTGAACTCGGCGGACGTGATGGTGGGCGTGCACGGAGCCGGCCTGACCAACTTCCTCTTCCTCCCCGCCGGCGCC
The DNA here is from genome assembly GCF_018446385.1 of Zingiber officinale. NCBI lineage: Eukaryota > Viridiplantae > Streptophyta > Magnoliopsida > Zingiberales > Zingiberaceae > Zingiber > Zingiber officinale. The sequence goes on from NC_055994.1 coordinate 142,492,206, forward strand.
GTGTTGATCCAGGTGGTGCCGCTGGGCAACCTGGAATGGATTTCGCAGCATTTCTACGCGGAGCCCGCCATGGCCAGGAATCTGAGGTACTTGCAGTACAACATAACGCAGGAGGAGAGCACGCTGATGGATTTGTATCCCAGAGATCACGAGGTGTTCAAGGATCCCGACGCCATTCACAAGCAGGGCTGGTTTAAGTTGGGGGACATCTACCTCAAGCAGCAGAATGTGAGGCTCGATGTGCAGAGATTTAGGCCTACGCTGGAGAAGGCCATGGACCTTCTCCATCAAAGGAATTTACACTAGAGCACTGTTTTTCTTCATTAACTATGTTGAAAATCAATTAAAACTTTTCATCTGTTATAAATCAAAACTATATATTTTTTAAAAAAAGAATTAGATTTTTTTTTTGAGAAATATATATATATATATATATATATATATATATATATATATATATATATTTTGAAATACAATAATAGAAACCAGTAAGGGAGAGTAATTATGAATGTGCTTCAGTAACATCGTAAAGGTGACATTTTAATCTAGACAAAGAAGTCGATTCATTCAGGACAGATTTGAGGCGACAATCTGCCCTCAGCTTGGCCTTTGATCAAGAGTCTTAGACACAACTTGACCGAGTCTCACCTCCTAGCTAAGATAAATTTTAGGCCACTGCGTTCATGGGCTCTGAACGCAAACAAACAAAATAGTTTGTTACCCACAACAAGGTATATACGTTGATATATCTGTACATCAAACTTTCTTAAATGAATTATGGTGCTCTCTCCACTTAAAGAATAACAAATGCAGACTATGCAATTAATGGAGTCTACAGGAAAAAAGCGCATCAATGATTGAAAATTTTTACTGTGATCTCCTAAACCCGGGAAACAAAAGTGGTCATTTTCAGGCATCAGTCGCACGATTGCCGATGGATGTCCAGATTTCTTGTAGTGTGAACAAATGCTCTGCCGGGAAACCAAGTTCTACAACGGTTTCCTGCATCAATCATGAAACAGTCAAGAGACAGTGATTAGAGTTTATTAAAATAATTTCCATATTTTTTGTCAATGCTGCAACTTTCCAATATTCCCTATTTCCAACTGTACATGGAGCAAAAAATTTATTTTATTTATGTTAATTTATTAAATATTTGTTTTGTTTTTCCATCGTTTTTCTCTTCTCCGAATTTCCAGAATAGCTGTTTAAGGATACCTTAGCTAATAGCAACAAAATGCATTTAGCAAAGTGGTATACTGCAATAAAACTTAGGCAAAATAAGAGCTGAACCTGAATAAATTAGAATTCCTGATTTAACGGAATAATGCCATTAAGGTTCTTTGAGATTTTCCACCCTTTAGGATAAGCAAGGTGTTTAGCTTCCAATTGTAAACGCCAATGCATAATCCTTGGGCAATCACGAGGAACAGCTTCCATTTGATATTCATCTTCAATTATCTGCTCAAGGAATCCTGTATCCTGCAGCGATATTTAGTAAGTCTGAAAGGCTGAATGACTATTTAGGTAGTTAACAAATGGCAATGCAAATTGTGCAAGTGTAGGATTCAAGCAATAAAAAAACAATGGAGGGGGCTTTAATAAGATTAAAGAGTTGGCATGCTACAGGATGCTATCAAAACACTCATCTTTTGTTTATTAATTTTCATTTCAACATCTGACAAACTTAACAGACAAATTTTGCCTATTTGTGCTCAAAATAATACTCAAACTATTGATAATTCAATTCAGTATTGATGTTCAAGTAATAGAAAGAAACAAAATACAGTTATCTCTCCATGTCAAACTAAACTCATACGCCATGATGATGAAGATTAAGGGTCACAAGTTATAAAGGGTCAACTTTGACTAAAGAGTAATATAACATTATTATCAAGAACAAACTCACATTTTTTAGCAAGTCAAATACGGGAGAACTGCCCACACATTACCTTGTAATCAGTTAGTCAAATTTTCAGTTCAATAACTTAATTAAAAAAGTGGAGGGCTTTTAGCAGTTACAGTATAAGGATAAATAAAAGGAGAAACGCAAAGGGAAATAAATTCATAAAAAGATCATTCAAATCGTTTTAGCAAGTAAAGCACCTGAACTACTAACTATGTTTTGTTTTTATACTTCACATTGTGTTTGATGTCTTGGATTGTTCATGTAATCATAGTCTTCACTCTTAATAAACCTTTTTCTTTTACCATGTTAAGAATTTAGTGACAGTTCTGCTTGCAGCTAAATGCTACAATTAAACATAAAAGAGATGAATACATACTTCAAAATCATCTGTCACGGTATCCAGAAGCCTAATGACATCTTTTGGATGCCAAAGTATGTTGCTGTTGAATGCAAAACCTGACATATCAACAGGAAATCTTTGTAAAGTGGTGTTTTTCTCATTTATGTGCCACCCTACCACTCGGCGTCCATCGCATACTGGTCCTTCTACAGCAATCTTACTTTTGCTTTGAAGAAGCATTGCCACAGGCCAGGTGCCAAATCTCCTGTATAAGCAAATAAATCATTTCCATGAAAAAAAGTTCATGAAAACATATGTTCATTGTTTAGGAGTGAAAGTTAATTGATAGTTAATTAATCATAATTAAATTAAAATACCCAGTAATTTCATATGACTAATTGCACCTGAATGAACAAGACTGCATGACGTCACCAGTAATTTCATTTAAAGGATATTCCACATTGTCCCTTTCTGCCTAAGGTAGATATATTCTTTAGTAGAGTAACAATAACCACAAAGGCAGCAGTCACAAAGATACTAGTACGACTACTTTACAAATCTTTCTTTAACCATGTAGAGTTCATTCTGAGCATATTCTTATCATCCGTAACTCGGAAGCAACTCTCATTTCACCTATATGTATTATTAATTCATTCCTAGCATTTTTCTCTCTCAACTCTCAATTCACCTCGTATGTATTATTAATTCATTCCTAGCCTTTTCCTCTCTCATTTCTTGTTCTGAATCAAAAACTACTAAAAAATAAGAAAAGGCATAACCCCTCTTAGTGAGATCATGCTCTAATCAGTTGTGTTCAAAAAAGGTGCTTTGATGTGTCGAACAAAGGGTTTAAGTTAATCTACTTGTAACTATAATATGTGTACATTGTGTAGGGACTTGGCTCGCGGAGCTAGACTTGGTGCTGGCTTGATGGTTCAAAGGTTTGTTGGAGATCAAAGAAGAATGGAATGAGGCATCTGAGGGCCCCCAAGATGACAAGCATCGAGTTGGCAGCTTTGATGGAGCTAGAAACGACAAACTATGAAGATGAATGAGTAACGAATGTCACATGGAACAAATTGAGGATCGGTGCAAATGAGGGACTAACAACCTAATGGGAGATGATCGTGTGGGTGAAGTAAAGCTACAAAAGTAAGCTCTAACATGAGTTGTGAGAGTTGAGTGACTTGTAATTTGCGTTTCAAACAGTACGGACTTAGGAGATGACTCGACAAATAGTTTAGTTGTAATGAACGATCCAGTTGACTGAAGGGTAATCCCAATCAACTGGTATGTTGAGTCAACTTGGGAGTTGACTCAGGCTGATGTACTTTCAAACAGAACCCACTGGTAGTTGACTACTGAATGCTTGACAAGAGTCGGAAACAAAACCATCAAGCGAGCAGAGCAAAGTTGTAACCGTTAGACTGCTTATGTAATAACAAGGTTGAATCAACTGAAGTAATTGTTAACAGGAAAAGTAGTAGAGTGAAATTAAATTGATTCAACTATGAGATTCATTGTTAGGAAGAAGGCTGAAGTGAAAAAATAGTCGAGTCAACTCGCTTGCTGCAAAATAGAAAAGTGAAACATATTTAAGGCTATAAATAAAGAATCAAAGAGAATTTGCAAAGGCTAGCAAATTGTACTTACTACATCCCAATGCTCTTTTGTTGTAATTATAGCTTCAATTGTTGTGCTTACTTGCCTTTCCACATTGTAAGACAACCTCTTATAAGAGGTTTTTGTGCCTCTAGAAGATCCGAGAAGGATAAAATTAATGGGATTCAATAGTGACTCACCTTAATCATCATATGCCATGGAATAGGAATCAGGGTTTGAAAACCACGTAAACTTATTGTGTCAGTGCTTGCGTATTTCCACTGCATTAATTTGTTTTTTTGACCATGTTAAGTATTAGTTAGAGTAAAAGATTGTTTTTTTCGTTGCCCGGGATTTTTTCCTCCAAATGGGGGGCACAACCACGGGATGCTAGACTTCTGGCCGCCCGCCGCGAGCACTTCCCGATTCCCGATTTACCCTAGCGGCTAGTGGGAAACTTCCATAGAGTCGGGCCGGTCGTCCCAAGTTCGGTGTTACCTGGTTCATCATTTCATTTTTAGAGTAAAAGATTTTTTTTTTGCCCCCCGGTCTTGATAAATGTATGGTAGTTAGTCTCACAAAATGCATCACCTATGTTCGTCCCTCCATGCACTTAACACCTGTGCTCCTGATGAACCTTCTTCCATCAACGTGAGGCCGTCGTGTGGGGGGTCGTTAATGTGGCGGTTCCACAATTTTTTCTACAGTTAAAGATTTTATGTGATGCAAAAAAAAAAAAACCTTTGACAAGTGTTACTCACACCTCTCCCACTCCTAACAAGTCCTAGAGACCAGGAATTTGTTTCATTGTTGACTAGATTGAGATATAAGCAAAAAAAAACTCACTCGGACATGTAAAAATGCCAATTCAAACTATAGCCTAGATGATAACCACTTCAAACTCGAGAGATAAGATATTGATAATTCAACCTTTCTGCGCATAGTTGGTTACTTGGTTATTCAAGAAAAAAAAGGAAATGGTATTAAATTCTGGATTTATAATGAAGCAATGATTAGTAATAACTAAAACATACACCTTATATATACACCTAGAGTAATTCAAGTTCAATTAACTTTTGGGCCTGGTAACCAAATAAAAAAATTAAGGGTTGCTTTATGATTAAATACCCAATGTTAAAAATTATCTAATGATATGAACATGAAACTTATTTTTTGTCTAGACATAAGCTACCCTCAACTATGCTGCTACCTAGATACACAGAGTGGGCAAAAGAGGTCGCTTAGAAAAGACACATTACACTGGCTGCTCGACACATTACACACATTACGCTGGCTGCTCAGTTGTGATGCAACATTAATAAACATTCTCAAATTGTTGTGGATAATGCAAGTAAAAAAAAAAAAACCCTACAATTATAGGTTTAGGTTAGGAACTTGGAATATAGAAATAATTCTTACTTGATCAAAATTAGGAGAAAATAATCATAATATGCCATATTATAGGATACAGGTTAGAAAGGTTCAACAAATAAGTAATATGGGCATCAAATTTGCTATATAATATATATATAAAATAAAGTAGGTATTATGTAAGATAAGTATCATAAGTAAGATTGTCAAACATAAGAGATTTAGAGGTAGAATTATTTAGCAAAAAAATATTTTTGAAAATGAGATTGCTAAATATTAGTGCTTATGCCCTGCAAAATTGGATTGAATAATCAAATCCGAAAGGAAGATTGGGACCCTAGGATAAATTCAGGGTGAACCTATGAAATGGTTCTTGTTTATGATAATGTCATTAAGAAATAATAGAATATTTATTATTAAAAAAATATGAGCATTTTTATATACAATTTGGGTTTAAACACTAAAATTTATGGCAAATTTAAAAATTATATATTAGTTAGTAGTATTGAATTGAATAGGGTTAAATAAACTTTGTATAGGTATATATTTGTAAGATGTTTCTATTAAAGTTTTAAAGAGTTTATAAGATGACGGTATAATTTTATTCATAATTTCAAAGTTCCAACTGAGAATCAATAATGAAAGGTAAAGCCCAAACATATAGTTCCAAGTCATCAATATGGGAAAAATATCAATGTGTCAATCTATCACCCATGTTGATACAATTCATATCTTAGTTGATACAAGATGTATTTAGGAAGATACTATCCAAAATGACCAAGAAAGGAAGATTCTATAGTGCAATCAGTCCAAAATTGGTTTAGTGTAACATCCGGGTTTGATGTTTGGGGCGTGGTTTAAAATCTCGATCCGTACCAAGGTTGAATGATACACTTTCGTTACCGTATCGTGCCGATATGGTTTCAATATATATATATATATATATATATATATATATATATATATATAGCTTTATTAGGGATACATTAAGCCTATTTAAATTGCCCCTATTATAACTACGAATTGATTGAAATTATTAACCTAAATTTTATTTAATTAAAAGCTAATTTCCTGCCCCTTCTTGTTCCACATCGCCAATGACCATGGGGCTAGCCCAACGTCACCGTGATGGCGGCAGCAACTGCTCGGCTCTCGCGACGGGTTTGCTATAGCTGCGGGGCTCACCCGAAGTGTCCGCAACAGCCTCAAGGCTCGCACGACGCCTCCGCAACGACAGCGGAGCTCGAGCGACGCCTTTGTGGCAGCTGCAAAGCTCGCGCGGGCCTCCGCGACTGTCACGAGATTCACGCGACTGTCACGAGATTCACGCGACAGCTCCGCAGCTATCGCGAAGCTCGCGCAATGCTTCTGCGGGGCCGCGAGACTTGCGTGACTCCTCTACGACTACCGCGGTGCCTCGAGACCTCGGGCATGTTGATGCTGGTCAGTAGGCTGAACGAAATGTTTCTCCTATATCGAACGATTCGGCACGAAATTTTAAACCATGATTTGGGCAAAGAGTTTAAGATACGGTTTGTTTTGTGATTTGATATGTGTATTTGAGTGTATATAGATTTGGTGGATATACACATGGAGACGAGTTGATGTGGCAAAGGTCATGGTTACTGATAGCTCAAGGTTTGCTCAAATTGGAGAAGGATGTATGAGACATTCGAGAGACCACAGGATGAGAAACAACAACGTGTTGTTGCGCCTAAGATAGCGGACTACATAAGTAGAGAATGAAAGATGGCATGGGGAGAGACTTAGGGGCTTGGTATATTCGAGAGACGAGAAGCTTGATGGGAGATGGATGAGACGGACTACGTAAGTGGAGCGTGAAGGTAGATCTCAATTATTTATGAGTCATGGGGAGTAAGTCAATTGTTTGGTGCACCCATATGGGGGACGAGAAGCTTGACAAGAGATGACCCAATAGCGGAGAAAGCTATATGGTGAGTTGAGTGTTGAGAGCAAATGTACTCGAACGAAGGTAGATCTCAACTTAGGCAGACTTGTAATCAAGGACAATTAATGGTCTAGTGCCTACAACGAGTGGAGCTCGAATGAAACGGTTGTAATCTATGGGAAACAATCAAGTGCGATCAATTAGTGGTGTATAGTAGTCGATTGATCGACGAGTCCTATTACCAAGGTTATAAAAAGGGAATCTACAGAGACTATGTAAGGTGAAATATAGTTAGTTAAACCCTATTAAAAGCCTTCTTTGTATTAAGCTCTCTTGTATTGCTCAAGTGTAATTGTGATCTTGTAAGAGGTTTCTCCACTTTCGGTACTTGACCATGAAAGAGAAAGCAGTTTTCTACGAGTGATCCACTAATAGATTATAAGTCATGGAATAAAAGCCAAGGGACTGCCTAACTACATAAAAGTTGTGTGATTAAATGGTATGTGTCTCCTTGTATATGTTTGTTTTGTTTGGTCAATTATCTATTGCTTTACTAAATTGATAACAAGAGAAGTCTAAAAATTTTATTTGGACCCGACCATTTCTAACCCACGTGTTCCAACATATTCTCTTTTGTGACTCATCCCTTAATTCTATCTATTCATCTTAGGTAGATGATGAAAGACTAAAAAAAAAGAAAGAGAAGCATCCGAATTATAGATTGAACCCTAGTTTATTTTGAAAAAAAAAACATTTTTGATGTTGGCAAAGAAAGAGAAGTAGGTTAAGTTAGGATCTAAATTTTTATAAAAGGAGAGTGGAGTAGGTTAAAAAATTTTGGTTTACGGAAGAGTTTATTTGCAAGGGCAGCTAGGATAATTTTGCAAGCCTAATATTGCTAAAACTCAAATATGGGGGGAGATTGTTGGAACTTTCAATCCTCAAAGGTCTGATGCTACCACAGGCTTTAGTGTTTATGCAAAGGGTTTATGTTAGGACTTGCTTTGTGTTTGATTTATGCTCCTAAGTCCAGGGACCAACGTATTCACATATAAAGTATCTGATGGCTCAAGGTCCATGGAAAATCAGTGGAAGATTGGAGAAGAGTGGTATAGGACAACCGAGAAACCATAAGATGAGAAGTATAGGAGGTAGATATGTCTGTGAAGTAGAGTTCGCAAGTGAAACAAGAAGGATAGAACCAGTATGGACCCAACTCGGTACATCTGACGGACAAGCAGTTTAGCAAAAGATTATTGGAGCACATGAAGAGAGCTGAGAGCTCAATGCATTTAAGGGACAAGAAGCTTGGCAAGAGGACTCATGGCAAAAGGCAATTGCTCATGAGCTTAAACTTGAGTGAAAATATACTTGGTTGTGGGATTTAGTCAATTGTCAGTCGACTGATGAACCATGGATAAAACAATTGTCGCAAGAATCGATCGCAAGCCGTAGGAATTGGTCGTATCAATCAACTAATGGTGATTTATACTAATGGGTGCCACATCAGTAAGACCATGTCAAGGTTTCATTTCGTAGAGGGGGCTTTAAAAGAGGATTTAAAGGCAGCAAAGACGCACAAAAAAATTGATTATTTTATTGTTTCCATTGTTATTTTATTGAACCACATTGCAAACGATTTTTATTGTAAGCTTCCTGATCTATCCCTAGCAATTCTGTAAGAGGTTTTACACCATTGGCATTTTACCGAAGAGGAGAAAAATAGAGGATTCCAAGAGTGATCCACCTAAAGCATCATAGGTCGTGCACTAAGACCCTAGGAGCTGCTGAACTACGTTATATTGCCTATTGTGTCACAGTGTGTGTGTGGTATGTACTTGTTCTTTTTATTGTTTCCACTGCTAACTATATTTTTGTAACCTTACTAAGATTCACAACAAGAGAAAAGATTCTTTTCGTTTACAGGCACATTATTCACTCCCTCCCCCTCTAGTGCTCATGTTCTCCTCACCATATCACTATGATCTAACAAGTTGCTTAAATATAAACAATCATTTTGCCGAAACCTGCATCTAGTCTATTTCCAATAGCTAGTCAACTAGCCTGCATCTAGTCAAGTGTCAACCTTTGACAAGTCAACTAGCACTTGAACAATCTCCTTACTTGCTTACAACCAATTATAAGCCAATTGCATGGTTAGAGAATTGAGTCAGATAACATACATAATTTGGTTACCTCCCATAGTCACAAAGCTTCAACAACCAAGCCTAAGAATCTCATCTAATTACTTACGCAATCACACATTATTACTTCTTGCTTGAAAACAAACCTATAGTCACGTCCATATAATACATAAAGGATTCATATGTCTTCAGGTGTTCATCTCCTCAATCCAAACTACCTACCCTCAAACCTATAGTCACGTCCACTACTCAATCCAGGCTATCCAACCTCAAGTCCATCTTCACATGATCCAAACTTCTTGCCACCAAGTCCATAATCTATGTAGCCTAACCTACACACTTGATATAGGTGCATCAAATAAACACCTAATGTAAGTAATATTAGCAAACTATCGAAACAATAGTCTAATCAAACCACAAGGGAAGAATCATTTCCGTAACAATCTTGACATGTTGAAAATTTGCTTAATGTGGTATTGATTAGCTTAAATTGATGAAAATCTTTAACCAGAAACTATCTTTAAATCTGCTTGCACCATCGAAGATGGTACAAAATCTGCATAAAATACATGTATGATGATTTGCAAGCAAGTTGTGATATTTTTTAATCAAAATAAGTTTCATTATGCTGAAAAAATTTAAAATGTTTCTCTGAAAATGTTGGTAAGTTTAAGGAAGCCAAAATCTTTGATTTTTAGACTTTAAATTGATTTTCATATTAGCTTGCACGATCAAATTTACATAAAATTAACATAAAATGCTTACAAACTGATTTGTTAATTTATGAATAAGTTTTTCATCAAAATCTTTTTAAGAAAAAAGTCCTAATATCTCTCTAGCAGTGTTGACAAGCTCAAAGTGGCTAAAATCTTTGATTTTATAGACTACAACTGCACATTAAAAATTCCATCACAAGTTGATTTGCATCAAACTAACAAAATTTTAGCTTTTTGTACACAATTTTAATATGCCTGCTTAGTGGTGCTGATAAACTCAAATAAAGAAGCCAAGATTTTGTACTTTAGACCACAAATATATTCTATCACATGCAATACATATGACTATCAACTCCCTTAGAAGTTAATGGATGACTTTTCAAAAAGTAAATTATGGAGAGCAAAATGAAATTATCTTTATTAAAAAGTAAATGGTTTTATTGAAATTGTTCACTTTCATCAACTTAAGGTAAAAATAATTCTAATTCAATAAAAAAGCATGTGAATACGTTCCAAACTCAAATTACTTATAGATGAAACTCCAAAGTTCCTTGTCTCAAATTAGCAAAAGCAAACCTTTACAATAAAACTATTAACTTTTGTTAACTTAAGAATATAATCAGTAAATTGCAACTATCAACAAATTAAGATAATAATATTCTCTTATAGAAAGTTAAGAGAGAATGACGCAACAAAATCGACAAACAAAGGTACGATTCTCACCCAAAGGAAAGTTACTAATGCTCATCCAAAGAAAAAGAAATTGCAAATTGTATTAACTCAAAACTTGTCTATTACATAAGATCATATTCCCCTTTTATAGTTTGATAACACGACCTAACTTTATAAAATAAAAGACTTTTCTAATAAAACCACAATTTTTCTAATAAAAGCAAACAAATTTTAAAAACTAAATAACTTTTTAAAAGTTCCAACAAATAATAAAAAAACTAATGACTTAGATAACTTTTAATAGAATTAAATTCTTATATGCATTATTCCCCTCGACCAAAAAGAAGTTGACTCTGTCAAGTGGGTAGGTAGAGTAGTTGTGGAGCGGAGTTAGCTTTTTAGCTGAATCGGATAGTTGTTACTTTATTTTTTTCAATCATTGCCTTTTTATGTCAATGTATTTCCTTATTTGGTTGAGTGAAAAGATAGAATAGTTATGAAGCGGAGGTGCCTTTTTAGCCGAATCTGATAGTTGGTTTATTTCTACGATCATTGTTTTTTTATAAAAACATGTTTCTTTGTTTGCATTATTCTCCCCACTGAGGTATGAGAACTCAACTCCTAACAAGTTGTTGACTTTTTCTTCTTGGATTGCATTTTCTAAGCATAGGGAACAATTGCTTCGATAGAGATATTTCCCATATGCAAAGTGGAGTTCTCAATTTAGTGAATAAAAGGATATAAGGTATTTAACTCAGCTGGTCGACAAGCATCAAAGATATAAGTAACTACAAAAGGACTCATGTCAAATGATATGTAAATTTTAAAATTGTTATCATGAATTACTAGATCATAATGTATGATGTTTGTTTTCTTTAGTTTCCTCATTTGACTTCTTTTGATAACATGAATGAATGAGTTATGATTTAAGAGCCTAAATCAAGCAGAATCAAATTTCCTTCCCTTCATTGTCAAGCTCGGACTCTCGCTTGAAGCTGTCCCACATGTTGGAGGCAACTCGTGACCACGAGAGAGATAGCTCATGGCCACAAGCGAGCTGCGGGCAGACTAGCTAGCAACCGCAAAGCCACAGGGCATTGTTAGCGACCGCGAGACCACGGGCAACCACGAAACCACGAGCAGCCTCGCTCTTGCGGCTTCGCTCGCAGCCATAAGTTTCCCCGAATTTATGGCCCTCTTTTTTTTTTTTTCTTTCCCTCTCTTCTTTTTTCTTTTTCCTTTTCTTTCCCTATGGATTTTTTCCCAGCTTGGATTCCTTTCCTTCTTCAATCCACACCTCAAAGTAAATAGAGCATAAATGAAGAACTAATTCGCTCAGTCACATATTCAGAAGGATGATCTACCAGTGTATGTTGCTGGAAGAATAATGTCACTATTTGATACCTGATCTGCCTCAATCGATGAAATAGGTCAAGGGTGTAGACATTGTCATCATCCGCAAAGTACACAATCCCGTCCAGTCGATGACGCTTGATGTGCTTGAGGGCAGTGTGGCGCTGGCGAACGTCTCTGTGGAGAGTGATGCTGGTGTTCCTGCGGCAGACGAGGTGTCTGTACATGACTCCGGACCTCCTGAGGACGTCGGCGGTCTCCTCAGTGGCTGTCTTCATCTCAACCACGATCCACAGGAGGGGCGGGGGGACGAGCCGCAGTGTCTGGGCGAGGCGGGTCAGGTGGTATCCCTGAGCCGCCCTGTTGTAGGTCGGCGTCACGATGATCAGGAGCTTATTGAAAGGACTTCCGACCTCCTCCGCGCCCTCTACCTCTACGGAAATGCTGTTCAGAGAGGAAGCGTCGGGATCATGGAACAAGCCGTGGGGCGGGGAAAGCGTGGGGCCCTCGAGGTCGGGAAAGGATACAAGGCCCCAAAAGAAGCCGGCGAGAAAGGACAAGAAGAGAGCGCGGACGAAGGATCGCCGGCAGCGGAAGTCGAGCAGAAGAGAGGGAGCGTAGTGCTGCTCCTTGCCCACCATAAAGTGGCCCTTTAAGGGGGAAGTTCGACGGATCGACGCCATGACCGCCGCAGCGATCGACGATTCAACCGCTGCTCTTCTTCCGGGAGGGGAAGAGCAGGCGCCACGCCGATTGCGGCATGAATAGCAGCGATATTATAGTGGAAGTTGAAGAAGGCTCGGCTAGGTCGAAGGTGGCAGCTCCGCCACAACAAGAAACACCGGGGAAAGTGACTCGGTACTCGCCGTCAGCCACCAACCCGAGGAAGAAAAGAAAAGAAGTGATGGCGAAGAGGTTGAATTGTAGCTGTCTATTGCGTGGCCAAGAGGATGCTTAGAAGATGCCCAAGTTCTACCTGCTCCGAACATCAGCTCTCTTTATTTAATAAAAATTCAGGGAAAAGAAAAAAACATCACCCTTTTTTTGCACATGCTTTATCACGTGGAGTAGTCAATAATTTTTTAGAAAAGCAAGTTTTTTGAGCTAGTGTGGTTTCCATTGTTTCGGATCTTCACGGATATACCGATTTTATAATTAGAGAGTAAATCCCTAAGAAAATAATTTTTTGGGAAATAAAATCTCACTTATTTAAAGAGTTGGTTTATCGTCATAATTTATTCTATTCATTTAATTGTAGAGCCGATGATAATTTTTTGCCACATGTTTTCATTGTTTTGCAAAAGGCTTCTGTTTTGCACCATTCCAATATCTTTCTCCTTGAAAGATTGAAATTGCTACCGCCTTTTATTCATTTTGGAATAAATGAATAACGAAGTCGTATGAGTCAAGTAAGGTCGTTGTTGGATTGCTAACAGAGGCTAAGGAGTAAATAAAACTTTTCGAATTGTCTCTTTCTTGTGTGTCCTCGTGCAAATCATTAGTCTAGCAATAAAATAGTAGGCAAACAAAAAGATAGCATAGAAAAATAAAATGAGGAGGCTCTGGGTATATATTTGGCAATGAAAATGATAATAAATTATAATTGAGAGGTTAATGGTAATGAGATTGATTACTGGATTGATGGTGCTTGGTATGGATACTGGAATAGATTTTATTCCCATTAATGTGCTTAAATTATGGAATGAGAATCGGTCAAAATTTTCATCATAGTCATCGTAGCCAAAAAATTCAATTAAACGGAAGAATTATAAGTGATTAAAAAATGCTTACCTTAGAAATTCAGTTTGAATGATATGTTTTACAACGATAATTAGAAATTAAATAAAGAGAAGAGACCTTCTTACCCATTGGTTCATTAGGAATAAACAAGTACTGTGAAACATTGATTCATCGTCGTAGATTAGTAGACGCAGCAAGCTCTTGATCTAAACAAAACTTGATGGATAGACTTCGCATGACCTCTCCACTTTAATTTTTTACATGATTAAAGAAAATGTGTATGCTTTAGTAGTTAATTAATGTCATGTTAATTAATTTACTATGACAAGTTGCATTTGATTGTGTTCACATTTTACTGATGCGTACAGAATTAAAATGTATTCACATTTTACATACGACAAGTTACATAATTAATTTTATTGATGCGTACACATAAAGAAATTGCCTGTCACAACTTACCAAGGGTGGTCGAGAGGAAGAGGCATTGGCGGCCAAGCATGGGGGAGGAGAAGAACGGGGGGGTTGGAGGAAGCAGACCACGAGCGGGGTCGGGGAAGAAGAAGCACCGACGACCGGCCGGCAAGCTAATAGGAAGGAATGGTTTTAAGGATAACCTAGGGGAGGGGGTGGGTTATGAAATTAAGGGTATCAAATCCATATTTTGATTCCGATTAGAGCCGTTAATTTGGGTTAGGCCCGTCGGGTTGGCCCGCCCGCCAAATAATTTAAGCGGGTTGGGAATTGGGTTGAAATTTTATCAACCCAAGCCCGCCGCGGGACAACCCGCTTAGGCCCGCGACCCCCGCGGGTCGGCCTGCAACGGACTTGGGTTGGCCCGCAATGGGCTTTAGTTACCCTGCGGGTTGAGAAACACATGTATGCTAAGTTTTATGTCAATTTATTATCTTTCTTTATTATAATTTTGAAATAAAATAGTACTCTTCATCAAACATAAATATTAATTTGTATTCATTTATATTTAAAATATATGTTTATGGATACATTTGATTGATGAACCTTTTCGAAGTAAAACGTTGAAGATATAAAATATTTTTAAAAATTTTTTAAAAAAAAATTGATGGACCTACGTGTTGGCCCACCAAACTCGCAACCCGCCCTGGATTGATTTGGAAATTTTTCAACCCGCCAAGTTAATGAGTCAACCCGCCCCTCCCCGCCATGGGTTGATTCGTCTGATAGCTTTAATTCCGATTCTCATCTACCAAACATCCAGCATCCTAAACCTGCCTAGTTTATTAGGCTAGTCACTCTTAAAATATAGTTATTATTTTCTTGAGACTCTCTCAAATTTATATATCTCCGTAATAATATCTCATATTAATAGATAGATCTTCATCTTTTAAATTTATAATCTTTTTTATATATTTCTAACATGGGACTTTGATTGTATTTTCAACAATCTTACTTTCAAATGAAGGATCATCATTACTCTTTGTAAGCATCCGATCACTCTTGATCTACTCCGGACCTCCCATCGACTTCGTTCAAGGTCACTATATATGTCATCCGGTCTGGAACATGGCTCTGATACTACTTATTATGGTCAAAGGAATTCATATAGTATGATATTGTCCATTTTTAACCTAAGCCTTCATGGATTTATTTTTAGATTTTACCTAAAAGACCTCTTATCAATGCGAATATTTTCATCTTTTAAACTTGTAATCTTTTCAATGTATTTCTAACATAGGACTTTGATTATATTCTCAAAAACTTCTTAGAAAGAAGAGTTTGCCCTTTCGATAACATAAATAAAGATGCTCTTTTGATTTCCTATCGCATATTTATATATTTATATAATTAATATTTTTTTCTCGTGTGTAAGGGTGCGTATTCAGTTAAAACCAAACTAAATTGAATTAACTGAATCAATTTTTTTAAGTAACTGAACCGATAAAATTAAATATAAATTAATTCGGTTGAAAATCGAATTACTTATTTTTTAATTAAGATCTAAAAATTTGATTCGGTTTAACAAAAATTAGGTTGAGGTCTAAAAATTCAAAATTCAGTTTATTGGATCTATTTGGTTTAACCAAATAAGAAATTTTAAAATCGAACTCGAACCAAATTAATTAAATTTTTTAGAAAAAAATTGAAATTTTGAAAAACCAAACTAAATTTTTTAATTCGGTTTGTTCAATTTAACCGAACTTTTACCCACTTTTACTAGTATATATAATCTAAATCCAACAAATAAACAAAAGAGATAATATTATCATATTAGGATTCTTGATGCTTCCACCACTAATTTATTTCAAAAGTTTATGCTCCAAAAGTTATGGTATTAGAAAAAAAAATTATTACCATAAAATCTACTGAGTTTTGTAGATTTTATGACACAAAATTCATGGAACCAGAATTGTAGAAATACCCTTTATTAGAATTAGATCCATGTATAGACGCCAAGGGATGTGTGTCGACCGGCTTCTTAGTGGAATTGAATTATGCCACACATCTATCATGGGTACCTCTTTAAGCACCAAGTGTTATTTTTTTAAAACAAATTTTTTTAATTTATGATATAGTATTTAGGTTATTTTTTAAAATAAAATATCCTTGTGAGTTGTTCTCGCGGTGTATATATAAATTCAGTGGAAACATCAAGTCCAAATCATATTTATGATAATAATATTATCTCATATATTCATTTGTTAGATTTAGATGGTATATACATACGCATCAGGAAGAATATTAATTATATGAATTTATAGATGAGCTTAAAGGAGCGTCTTTCATTATTCATATCCTGAAAAGGGCACATCATTCTTTTAAAATTTATCAAAAGAATGGCCTACTTATGTAGATGACTATTATGACTATTATAAACTTCTCTATGTGATAATGATCTGAATAGTGAAATAGGATAAGCCACTGTTTTACAATGTTTGCACTTGATAAAAATATAGGACTCACATGTTTTCTTGCAGGAGTAACAAGAACTTTGATCTCTTTGCCGAGCAAATGATCATAGTAGATTAGCAATTGTTTGCAGTTATTGTCATAGAATGAAAACATGTTGTCTTTTTATACGAAGAGTAAGATCCAACCTTTTTTTAGATTTGTCTAGTCATCAATCGACTAGATGGTAGCTCATTAGTCAACTACTATGTGATCTAGCCATAATTCGAACATTATAGTCGATCTTATCTTTGAAATTTCCATTAATGATTTTCTGAAATAAGCATCAGTTGACTCTTTGCCAAGGATTAGTTGAATGTTTCACGTACAATCGACTGCCACAATAGACAAGCAAACCTTCTCTTTGCTGAAAATTCACCTTAGTCAATTGCTTTAGTAAACTCATGTAGATGATCTGTTTGCTACGAGTTCATCTCAAAACGATTGTCTCAATCAACTTGCAAACATTCTATATGTTATGAGTTCACCTTAGTCATCTACCTTAGTTAACTCACAAACATTATATTTACTGATTAAAATCAATTGATTGCCCTAGTTACTGGCAAACATTCTCAAACCATAAAATTTGAATGACTTTATGGTTTCCTAGTTGCCTATATTGAAACCATAAACCTTACCAGCATTTGTAGTAACCTCAGTTGACTATTCAAATATTAATGTTAATTTAGCATTTGTAGCTTCATCAGTTGATCAGTTGACTGCACTATACCACAAAGCCTGATGAACCTAGGGTATTGACTGGTTGAATATTTGAGATTCATCAGTCAATTCTTATCAAACATCTAAATTTAATGCACTAGTCGACTTGTAATTTATATCAGTGAATCCATGTACTCTAACTCAATCATACGAAATATCCTAAAGATCAAGTCTCGTCGATGTTTGAGTTCTACCCACACTTGAAGTGTTATAGTTCACTGAAAACTCATGCTCATCATAACTTACCACATTCCAGAGTGTCTCCATGACTTTCGGACTTTTGTGTCTAAAGTCTCTTCGACTCATGTCTTTGCTACGTAGCATTTGATCACTTGACTTGATTTATTAGACTTCATCTATGTCAAGAATTTTATCCTCGATTTTCTTGAACTTTTGTAGGATCGAATATAACAATAGAGGGGTGAATATTGCTTGCTTTTAAAACTTATTTTTCTTTGTCAAAAGATGAAAACGCAGCCGAATAAATGAAAGTAAAAAAAAGAAGAAGCAAGTGATATAATTTTTTTACTTAGTTCACAATTCCCTAGAATTGTACTCTAAGGCCTACGATTTGTCAAGTAGATCACTTCTCGGAAAACACCTTTACATCTTTTCCTTCCGAAAATTTTTAAAAAATGGAGAAACCACTTTTAAATGAAAAGATCACAATAATATATCAAAATGACTGTGATAACAAAATATAATAACAAAACACTTTTTACAAAAATAGAGATTCGAAGCTCAATCGAGCTATTGAAATTTATTCTATATATGCATAGAGGTTACTTTATAGGCATGGATGAAATTGTTAAGATTTTGTTACGCTCAACTACTCAAACTCAAGAACATCTGAGGGTTTATGCTTATTAAACAAAGGGGGGAAAAAAAAAAAGTAAAGGATACCCTTTTATTTCTAAATACATCAAAGGGATGCTCCACCACATCAATTCCTTGTAAAATGACATAAATACCCTCCATTACATTGTTCACTTTTGACACATGGTTTAACTCCTGATACTAATTGGTCAACAGTAGAATAAAATTGTATTGTAACCATTATCATTTTATAGTGGCTACAAAATACAATTATTCATAATTATAGTAGTTATGAAATAGTAACTGTTACAATTATAAAAGTTATTGTAGTTAGAGCACCCACAATGGGATGTTAAATGGGTGTTATAATATCCATTTAACACCCCCTCTCCATTGTGAGTGTGCATTATAATGTCCACTCATAAGAGAGAGGAGAGAGAGTGTTCAAAGGTTTGAACACCCTCTCTCTTAATTTTTTAATATTTTTTTTTCTTTTTTAAATTATAAAATTTTTAATATTATTTTAAAAACTAATAAAAGGGATGAATAAATGGATGATGGGGTCCATATTAATTGATCCGGAGACAGTGGGGGCAAGGGAGGGATTAAGGAGAGGGATAAGGGCATTTTTGTCTTTTGGGCGCATTGAGGGTTTGGAGTGCTTTTAAGCACTGTTCACAGGTCGTGAAAGGAAGAAGAAAAAAGAGGGGTTTTTGGGGGTTCTGCCGCCGCACAAGGGAAAAAGAAACCATCTTCCTTATCCTCTCCGGCGCCTCGCCGGTGCCATCGCTGGTTGCCACCAGCGCTCTTCTCACTCCTCTCCTTCCTCGTCGGTAAGCCTCCATGAACAGACCGCCGCCCTTAGTGGACACTGCCTCCGGCAGTTCGCGCCGTCCCAGCGGTAGTAGCCGCCCTTAGCGGCAATCGCCGCCTTTATTCGCCCTCAACGACAACTGTCGCATCCGGCAGCCAACGCTACCACTGGTGGCCACTGCCCCAGCTGCCTTGGACAGCCAGCGCCTTCGGCGTCTAGTGTCGTCATCTCTGGCAACCATTGTCGCAGCCGCCGGCATCGCCTGTCAGCCGTCGTTATCCTCAAAGTCACAGCCGTCCGAGTGCTCAGGTATCGTATTATGCATATATTCCGGCCTGCGAGCCGAGAGCGTGTTCGGCCTTCGTGCCGTTGTTGTATCCCGGCCTTCGTGCCGTTATTGTATTATGGTCTGCGAGCCGAGGCTTAGTCGGACAGTGCATCGTCCTACGGATCTATATCGCGTTCGGCGCCGAGTCATTGGAGTCAGTTACTCACCGGGCGGACATTTATCTACTATCAGAGCCACAACGACTCGATCAGCGCCGCAATTAGTTCATCCATCCATCCGAGGGCGCCCCCCGGGGCCAGGGTACGTTATCGTACCTTTCTTGCATTTATTTCACTATTCTGTTATTAGTGTTCGGCTACTTATATATTCGTGGGATTCGCCTCGAGCACCGAGGTACCAGAGACCGGGGCAACCCGGTCACTGGTTGCAGGTACAGTTGCCCGGAGGACTTCAGACGACTCGGTCAACGCAGCGGACAGATCATCAACCGGGTCATGGGGATGCGGTCAACCTTCCAGACACGTCATTCCGGCAGGTTCGTCTCCTCAGCTTCCCGACAGGATCAATTTGGCGCCGTCTGTGGGAACGCGCCTGATTTGGAACGTGAAGATGGACGATACCGGAGAGTTCTGCCATTCTCATGACCCCGGTCAGTTTTCCCGTTATTTATTCTGTCAGTTATATGATTTGCATTAGTTCCTCGGGAGAAGACCCCCGAGTCGATCGACCGGGCGGATTATATATGAGCCACAAGCTTGATGGCGAAGACCCCCCGAGCCGATCGGCCGGGCGGATTATATACGAGCCACACGCTCGTTGGCGAAGACCCCCGAGCTGATCGGCCGGGCAGATTATATACGAGCTACACGCTCGATGAAGAAGACCCCTGAGCCGATCGGCCGGGCGGATTATATACGAGCCACAGGCTCGATGGCGAAGACCCCCGAGCCGATCGGCCGGGCGGATTATATACGAGCCACACGCTCGATGGCGAAGACCCCCGAGCCGATCGGCCGGGCGGATTATATACGAGCCACACGCTCGATGGCGAAGACCCCCGAGCCGATCGGCCGGGCGGATTATATACGAGCCACAGGCTCGATGGCGAAGACCCCCGAGCCGATCGGCCGGGCGGATTATATACGAGCCACAGGCTCGATGGCGAAGACCCCCGAGCCGATCGGCCGGGCGGATTATATACGAGCCATAGGCTCGATGGTGAAGACCCCCGAACCGATCGGCCGGGTTTGAATTAGCCCTCAGGACCGTCTAGCCCATACGTTAAACCGTAGAGTCGAACCGGCGACTATAAAAACCCCGGCTTGAAGACCGTCTAGCCCAGACGTTAAACCGTAGAGTCGAACCGGCGACTATAAAAACCCCGGCTTGAAGACCGTCTAGCCCAGACGTTAAACCGTAGAGTCGAACCGGCGACTATAAAAACCCCGGCTTGAAGACCGTCTAGCCCAGACGTTAAACCGTAGAGTCGAACCGGCGACTATAAAAACCCCGGCTTGAAGACCGTCTAGCCCAGACGTTAAACCGTAGAGTCGAACCGGCGACTATAAAAATCCCGGCTTGAAGACCGTCTAGCCCAGACGTTAAACCGTAGAGTCGAACCGGTGACTATAAAAACCCCGGCTTGAAGACCGCTGCATGGACTAGTTATCAGATATTCTATCTCCCCCGTTCGGGGTCGAGCGGTCGCCACTGGTCTCGGACCAGCTTCAGATATTCTATCTCCCCCGTTCGGGGTCGAGCGATTATCACTGGTCTCGAGCCAGCTTATCAGCATATCGTATTTCTTATCTCCCCCGATCGGGGTCGAGCTATCTCCGATGGTCGCGAACAAAGAGTATCTCTACTAGTTTCAAACCAGAATATAGGTTATGCGCCCGTTCGGCTCGTGACTTTCGCCTCCACGAGCCTTCGATTCACGGGCTACACTTCCGATCGACTCACGAGTGATGCGGTCACTCGGCATCATTCCATTTAGTTCACTCGATTGCTGGGTGGCACCTTACGATCGCCCGTGGACTATTCTTGAGGCTGCGCAGTCAGCACTTTCATTGCCATCCGATCGGCATCATTTCGATCGCTCGCACGACAGCGTCCGTCTAGCATATATCCATCCGATCGGCATTATTTTGATCGCTCGCACGACAGCGTCTGTCTAGCATCTATCCATCCGATCGACATCATTTCGATCGCTCGCACGACAGCGTCCGTCTAGCATATATCCATCCGATCGACATCATTTCGATCGCTCGCACGACAGCGTCCGTCTAGCATCTATCCATCCGATCGGCATCATTTCGATCGCTCGCACGACAGCATCCGTCTAGCATCTATCCATCCGATCGGCATCATTTCGATCGCTCGCACGACAGCGTCCGTCTAGCATCTATCCATCCGATCGGCATCATTTCGATCGCTTGCACGACAGCGTCCGTCTAGCATCTATCCATCCGATCGATAGCACTTCGATCGTCCGGTCGGTATCTTCGCGGCTGCGCACTCGGCATTGGTCCGATTACAGACTTGGTCCGCTCGGTATCATTACCATCTCCTACGACACCACTATTATAGCGACCGCTCGAGCGACATTATATTATTGGTTCAGCGATTTGGCTTTGACATCGAGAGCGGTTCAATTCTTTGCAATAGACTGTCCAGTCAATCGGACTCACGCCTCCTTCGACTAGACTTGAAGGGGAGGCTTGTGATCCGGAGATAGTGGGGGCAAGGGAGGGATTAAGGAGAGGGATAAGGGCATTTTTGTCTTTTGGGCGCATTGAGGGTTTGGAGTGCTTTTAAGCACTGTTCACAGGTCGTGAAAGGAAGAAGAAAAAAGAGGGGTTTTTGGGGGTTCTGCCGCCGCACAAGGGAAAAAGAAACCATCTTCCTTATCCTCTCCGGCGCCTCGCCGGTGCCATCGCTGGTTGCCACCAGCGCTCTTCTCACTCCTCTCCTTCCTCGTCGGTAAGCCTCCATGAACAGACCGCCGCCCTTGTTACGGCCAGCAGCCGAACCTCAGGTTCTCCTCGTCCCCGTCTCTCTTCTCCACGCCGACAGCGCCTCAGAGCACAACCAGCGTCGCCCTTAGTGGACACTGCCTCCGGCAGTTCGCGCCGTCCCAGCGGTAGTAGCCGCCCTTAGCGGCAATCGCCGCCTTTATTCGCCCTCAATGACAACTGTCGCATCCGGCAGCCAACGCTACCACTGGTGGGCACTGCCCCAGCTGCCTTGGGCAGCCAGCGCCTTCGGCGTCTAGTGCCGTCATCTCTAGCAACCATTGTCGCAGCCACCGGCATCGCCTGTCAGCCGTCGTTATCCTCAAAGTCACAGCCGTCCGAGTGCTCAGGTATCGTATTATGCATATATTCCGGCCTGCGAGCCGAGAGCGTGTTCGGCCTTCGTGCCGTTGTTGTATCCCGGCCTTCGTGCCGTTATTGTATTATGGTCTGCGAGCCGAGGCTTAGTCGGACAGTGCATCGTCCTACGGATCTATATCGCGTCCGGCGCCGAGTCATTGGAGTCAGTTACTCACCGGGCGGACATTTATCTACTATCAGAGCCACAACGACTCGATCAGCGCCGCAATTAGTTCATCCATCCATCCGAGGGCGTCCCCCGGGGCTAGGGTACGTTATCGTACCTTTCTTGCATTTATTTCACTATTCTGTTATTAGTGTTCGGCTACTTATATATTCGTGGGATTCGCCTCGAGCACCGAGGTACCAGAGACCGGGGCAACCCGGTCACTGCTGCAGGTACAGTTGCCCGGAGGAATTCAGACGACTCGGTCAACGCAGCGGACAGATCATCAACCGGGTCATGGGGATGCGGTCAACCTTCCAGACACGTCATTCCGGCAGGTTCGTCTCCTCAGCTTCCCGACAGGATCATTAATGTTAAAAGGGATGTGAGTAAAAGAGATATGTTGTTATAATAAATATGTGGCAGTGGACCCCATATCTTTTGATGAGATGATGAATGTTATAACGCATTAGCGTTGCGGATGCTCTTATAATATTTTTCAGTCTTTACAATAGTGATTAAATCGTGTTGTAGTAATTATAAAATCATAACTATTATAATATAAATATTTTTGAACATTAGGTATCAGATTCATTGTAGCAGTTACAACACATCTGACTAATTTAAAAATTAGGCGGAAGATCATAGAAAGAATAATATTGGAGGAAATTTGGGTATGCACATGGTAGAACATGAATGAACACTCTTTTAATTAAAAAAAATTAAAGTTGTGCGTTCTTTATGATTTGAAAATAAAGGGACGTGTTTTTGATTTCCCCCCTAAAACAAAGGCTGTTTTTTAACAAACTCTTAGTAATTCTTCTCTCTTCTAGACTTATTTGATTATTTCATTTTAAGATAAAAAAAATTACTTGCACGTTATACTTGATTCCCATCTAGTAAAGAAGAATTTTAATAGACTATAAATAAGGATATAAACTAAGTCCTAGTTTATTTACTCTTCCCTCTGGATTGTCCAATCTATATATTCAATGATTCACTCTTAAGGGTTTTTGAATATAAAACTAAAATTAAAGGAACAAAAATAAATTAATAAATAATTTTGTCTGTCCAATGTTTTTTTTAATGTTTTATTCACAAATATTAATAACTCAAATCTATCATCATTAAAAATTTATTTATTTTATATATTGATAGAGTAAGGGAAATAAGTCTGATCAATCAACACTCAATTTCCGAAGTAGTTGCCTACAAGTCACGAAAATAAATAAAAAATAATATTAAATTATTTATTTTGCATTTTTTTTTAAAAAACAAAGAAACGTGTACAAAATAAAAAGAAGCAACGTTTTGACCCAACCAACAAAAGCCAGCGCACGGCGGAGACTACGAGAAGAAAGGTAGAATACAACAACGCAACAGTCTACAAAAAGCGGGTGAATTTGGTTAACCTTCGAACCCTATTCAAGCATCGCGCCATCGGCATCGCCATCGGCGTGTCCAGGCCGTGACGCGTTCTGCTTATCGATCTCGGTCGGTCCCCAGAGGTGACGTGTTCCGCATATCCATCCGCGCCTTTTCCGCCTCCATAGTCGGCAGCGGCCGCGGCCGCGGCAGCTTGCCTTCCTATATTTTTGGGTTAGGTGGCGCGCAAGTTTCCAATCGCGTCTTCAAATATTTGGCTGCCGGAGCTGCAAGCATTGAAGTCGATAGAGCATCGTCGGGAGAGCAAAAGTTGCGTCTTTTCTTACAGGCCGTCTGGTGTTTCCTTTTAACCGCGCTCATCCTTCGATAAAACTTGAGAAAAATCAAGGTCGCACCGGTTTTGAGGGTAAAGTCGGAGACTTTCAGGGGGTTCGGGTGGGGAGCGGTGAGAAAATGGACGGTACGAGGTGGATGAAAGCCGTTCGAGTGCCGTCGCCGGGAATCGCTCTTACCTGCGATGCCACATTCCGCCATCGACACGAAGTTGCTTCTTTGGCGCCGCGAGCCAGCGCGGTAGGCGGCAAGAGCGCGACGGAGACATCGTCGACTTCCGCTTCTTCTTCGATGCCGTCGAGGCAGTCGTACGTGTTTCCGATTAGGACGATGTGGTTGTGGCCCAGGAGCCAAGGGCCGGGGGTGGGAAAGGAAAGTAAAGCGGAGGATAAGGAAGATGCGGAGGACAAGGAAGATGCGGAGGAGCATGAAACGGCCACCGAAACACAAAGGGTCAGTTGGGTACAGAACATACTAAGAGTGGGGTTGATCTGGGCGGGGAAACAGGATAAGGCGACAGGCTACTCGGAGGAGGTGGAGGAGGAGGAGTTGTGCGTGGGGCAAGATTGCGTCCAGAGTTGCCAAGGATGCGCCAACCCTGGCCAAGTGGCGGACAGGATGGAATTCGACACTGAGTCCTTCTCGCGCCTCCTCCGAAGAGTAACATCCAGGGAGGCGCTACTCTTCGGGAAGGTGGCTATGCTCAGCAGCCTTGCCTATGATATTCCAAAGATAAAGGTTGGGTTTTTTTTTTCATGTAAAGATATATTGGTTGAGTGCCTATGATTCTCCATTTCTCCATTCTTGTTCTTTTAAAAAAAAAAATTTATCGCCACAAAGTTTGGCGTTGCCTAACTTTGCAATTCCATGCTGTAAATTTTCCATCAACTTTTACATTCTTTTTTTGAAGTTCATTGCGATCGAAGCTTACTTAGGTTTTGAATTGCTATGCGTAAATATGCATTGTCTGTAGCTTAAGGGTTTAATATCAGAGAAAAGCTATGTATGATGGGTGGATAACCTTTTTTTTAACTGTAAACACGATAAGTAATCCCGTGTCTAATTCATTGTTGCTGTGAGACCCTTTGACATGGAAAAACTGAGCTTTGGCATATTATGGAGACATCTAACTGCCTTCATCTCTCTATTTAATTTGGCAACTATTTGTCATGGGCATGTATTTCCTTGTTGACAGAATTTTGTCGGTCCATGCCTTCATCGCTCTTATTTGTTCAGTAGTTATTTGTCCTGGATATGCACTTCCATGAACAAGACATTCCTGCATGAATATTGAATGTTTGGTTTCTGGAGTCTATATTTCAAATTATGAGATCATGAGTTCTTTTTAATGGGATTTTTTTTTTGTACTTATGCAGCAAAAAGGCCTCCTTAAATGCTATGGTTTGCGATTTGTGGCCTCTTCATTTGATATAAGAGGTGAATCATCAACTACTGTTGAAGATCCAACACCTATTCAAGATGAAAAATTGAAAGAAGTCAACAGTGAAGAACAGAACAATGATAATCAGAAAGGTGAAACAGTTACTGGGTTGAATGATTTTGCTGCCTACCGCATTGCAGCTTCTGCTGCCTCCTATTTGCAATCCAGGACAAAGGGCATCCTTCCTTTCAGTTCAATTCAACAGAAATCAAGGAAAAATTCAACTGAAGCAAGCAAACAAAATGAAGGAAAAGGTATAAGTATCAAAGAAGTATCTTTCATCGCCACTACAAATTCAGTTACTGCCGTGGTTGCTGGAAAGGAGGAGATGAAAGATGCAGTTGCAAAGGACTTGAATTCAGCCAAGAGTTCACCTTGTGGTTGGTACATATGTGATGACATGAGAAGCAGTACTAGATATTTTGTAGTTCAAGTAGGTTATCTCTTTCGTATCACATAACATGTCTAACTCTTTTTTTCTCATGAATTCAACTAAAAACTTATTGGGTATAAATTCCTTTCTTTTTTTGTTCTTTAGGGTTCTGAAACACTGGCTTCTTGGCAAGCAAATCTTCTGTTTGAGCCTATCCAGTTTGAGGTAATTCATATAAAGCAATGTTTAGTAGTCATGGATTCTCATTTGTGGATCATATGCAATTCTCAGTTCTCTGTGGATAGGATAGATGACTCAGCAGGGGAACAATTATCTCACACAACAAGAAATAAAATCAATCACACAGAATCCAAATTCACATCATAAAAGCTCACTAAGAGGAAATTTTTTTTATTAAACTGTAGAATTAATTAGATGAGCAAGAACCCCTTTATCAAATGATAAAAAGACTAATGCAACTAAGACTGCTAATTATTTTAGCTGGTTTGTAGAAAACGATAATACCCAATAAAAACAATAATGACTATAACAAACTTTTAAAGCTTAAAATTTAAACTTCCTAATTGTAGTTGGAATTGCTTCTCCAACTTTAAACATTTTACTTTAAACCTAGTTTTTTAAATTGCATTCGTAGATTGCATTGGATATGAATTATCATCTATTAAGAGTTTGACAGAAATTTTTATCAACAAATTGAGATCAATCAGGAAATTACATGCCTGAAACTTTCATCTGAAAAGAAAAATGATGCATGTTTCAACCTTCTAAATCTAACTAAATTTTTCCATTGATAAAATACTTTCAAGCATTTAGTTTCATGCCTATTGTGCCTATTAAATTTGTTCCTTGTTTGATTTAGGATCAAGATGTGCTCGTACACCGAGGAATTTATGAAGTTGCAAAAGGAATTTACCAACAAATGTTGCCTGAAATCAGAGCTTACATAAAGTTTTATGGTGATTCTGCAACTCTGCGCTTCACTGGCCATTCTCTCGGTGGAAGTGTTGCATTGCTTCTGAGCTTAATGCTGGTAATACGTGGAGAAGTACAAGCCTCATCCTTACTGCCCGTTGTAACTTTTGGCTCCCCGTATGTCATGTGTGGTGGTAATCATTTGCTCCACAAATTGGGTTTGCCCACAAAGCATGTCCAAGCCATATCAATTCATAGGGATATTGTTCCCCGAGCATTTGCATGCCACTACCCTGATAATGTTGCCAACATTCTAAAGGCTATTAATGGAAATTTCCGGCATCATCCATGTCTGATGAACCAGGTAGGTTCTCAGTTATCATGTTTTCTCTGTTTAAATCCATCGTACCTAACCAATGCTCTTTATATAGCTTCTGTATTCTTTCTTGGAGGTTTCCCAATTATCGATCAATTAAATACATCTTGAGTTTTTAACCAGTTAGCCCTGATAATATGCCCAACTGTGGTACTAAATGGCAACATGATGCCATATGAATGGCCTAAGGTGATAATGAACGTTAGCGTCAAAATCATGTAGGCTCCCTACCTTTCTAATCATATCTTTGGTCTGCTCTATAGCGTCGTCTATAGAATTCTTACCTTAGAGTTGCATACAAACAATTCCTTTAGTTCAGTATAGAATTTCTATAGTTCAAGGCATCACTTGTAATTGTGTGACACATGATTTTCATACGAGGGTAACGTTGCTCCACATCAATGAACATGGGGCAAAGACTTTTGTGTGAAGGGTAAATGTGTTTCACTGATTTTGTACTAGTGTGAGTCTTAAGTGCTAGGATGACTGTTTTTAGTGGATTATTTTATCACTATAATTGAAACCAAGCCCGGGTATAATTTGCATGATCCATCTGTTACTAATTCTTTTTCAATTATTTTCTTAACAGAAACTGCTATATGCTCCTATGGGGAGTCTTTTGATCCTACAACCTGAAGAAAAATTTTCACCACACCACCACCTTCTTCCACCAGATACAGGCCTCTACGTCCTGGGAGGTTCATCGTCCTTGAATTCAGATTCTAAGAGGCTATTGCAGGCAGCATTGTCAGCGTTCATCAATTCTCCTCATCCTCTTGAGATCCTGAGCGACAGCTCTGCTTACGGCTCAGAAGGAACAGTGTCTAGAGACCATGATATGGCTTCATACTTGAGATCCATCCGTACAGTGATCCGTCAGGAGCTAAAACACATTAGGAAGGCGAAGATGGAACGACAACGCAACATCTGGCAGCCGCTTGTGGCCTTATCGAGCCTCCGGACGAGCATTGCCCCTCGTCAGAATGGCTCAATTAACTCCTCTCAACAGCATTCCTTGGATGGGGTAAGGAATCCAATGAAGTTATTCAGCTGGCTTGTAGCCTCAGGGCATTTGTTCTTGCTCTTGAGATCCATTGATTTCAGCCAGAGGGTTTAATTTTTATCTGGGATTCATTCTTTATTTTTTTATAATTTTTTTTTTCTATTTTTTCCCTCTCACATGTCATTGTAAAACCTATTGTTCATTCAATCAGCTGAATTAACCCCAAATGCTTGAGCATTAGCCTTCATTTTAATACAAAGAGGACTAAGTTGATTTCATATATTTCATCTGCTTGGAACCTCTTGCATGGCACACTGGGACTTGTGACTAATAGAAAATTGTAAAGAGAATCACTAACTGAATGAAAATTTTGTTAATGAAATTGTAGATGAGTTTAATTTGATTGGTGATCACATAATTAAATGTATACACAGTACAAATTAAATGTGCATTGTGCCTTTAGAAGATTCTTAAGGAGATTAGAATGCATGGTAATTGTGCTGTTAAACTTATTTATAGAAATCACCACTTCCAAAATAGTGGAACAGTTGTTAGAGATCAATTAAGACACTGTGTATATAATTGATAAAAAAGGATTTTTTTTTTTTTATGCAAAATGAAAGAGCTTAATCATTTAAGAAATCCTATCACTATTTTTGAGTGCCTATATATATTTGCACGCATAAAACTCAAAAAGTCTCGGCATATGAAGCATGTACAATAAAGGAAGATTAAAAGATAATTAAGAGTGTATTTTCTTGATAATTAAGAAGATTAAAAGCATGTACAAGCATTTAATTCATTTAAGGCCCAATTCTAGTAGTATCTTTCCTTTTTCCATTATGAGGAGATTCATCTTGCTGTCACAAGATTCATTTTCCGTTTTTTACTTCATCTCGTTGGATGGTGGTATCTATATCCTGATTGAATTTTGATAGAACGGTACGTGATCAACCATAGTCAAAGTTGATTAGTTTCGTATTGAATTTTGATGTTTAATTAATGTATTTAATTGTTGAATAATATATAAATATGTTTATATTAATTAGATATTTTACAGTAGAAAAGTTAAAGTAAGTTGAGGTTGATCAAACACAAACTATTTGGGTGAGTCGAGGTTGGCCAACTACACTTAACTATTTGAAAGTCTATGTGAGTTATAATCGGGCAAAAGGTGATTACGCTGCCTTAATACCCCGCCCCAAGATCATCAGAAGGGAGATAAATAATATGAATCATAATTATTGCAAATGGTGATTATACTCACCCTAGACGTCTCTCAAAGCTTATCCCAAGATTATGCGAAAGGAAATAAATCATGATGTCAGCTTATAGCCCAACGCCAAATGGCTAGAGGATGAGAGGAATTTTTTTTTAAAGAAATGTACTCATCAGGAATTGATTCCTACCCCTCTAGCCAATTAGATACCTTCTAATCATGTGAGTCACAATTGATTAGAGATTTGGTGATAACACAAGTCCTAATAAGTCATAGAAAATTAAATGTTAGGTATATAAGTGTTGTGGAGGATTGAATGTTAAGCATGTAATTGTAAGTCTTGGCATGTCATGGAGAATTGAATGTTAGATAGTTGATCAGGCAAGTGAACAGGTAACTAGATGCTTGGAAGTGATAGAAAGTCAAGGAGGATTAAATTCTTAAGGAGGATTAAATTCTTAGTAAGGGATGAGGTTCTGACATGTTAAAGGTGATTGAATTTTGTAAACTGATGTTATTGACGAGGTTTAGGCAACAGGTTAAGGTGGTGTGGTGATGAATCCAATTTTCTGAAGCGGATGGGTAAGTAGCGTAGGTGAATTAGAGGACATTTAGGACTTCCTTATGTAGGATAGGACAGCCCTTTTCGTAAAACTGGCACCTCTCTACTGTCCGCCTCAACATCATCTCACAGAAGGGAGGTAAATCACAATACTAAACGGCCTCCCAATGGGAAGAACCGGTGGGGAAAACCTGAATCCAAGAGCTAGATTTGGAAATTTATGAATACCAAAGATGGTTGCAAGTGCACTTGCGTGCTTACTTGAAGGTGAACCGAATGGATCCTTCATGCATGCAGATGCATCAATCGAACAGAGATAATGAGATTAATTAATTAGTTAACTTATTTATTTAATTCATATAACTAATTTAGTAAATTTTTAAACAATGGAATTAGGGATGCAATATCCAGGGGGTGGTGGAGTCTGAAGCAGACTAAAGTGTGATTCAAGTCAATTCATAGATGAAATGTTGCACGAAGGGAAAATCATGTACCGAAACCGAAAACCATGTATTTTAAGGAAAATCGTTCACATAAGCGACTTCAGTTGGATGACAAAGCAAATTTTGCATAATGAAATTTCACTGCCACAGTTCTTCCATTGGAATTCCTCGTTCAAGAGCCACCTCTCGTAACTGTCTCATCTTCATCACTGCAGTAACTGTTGCCCTTGCATTGTTCAGTGCGTTTTTGCTTCCCAGTTGCTTTCCCAGAGCATTCTCTACACCGGCCATTTCCAGCACGATTCTAACAGCGCCACCGGCGATAACACCAGTTCCAGGTGAAGCAGGCCGCAGCATCACTTTTGCTGCTCCATAATCTCCATCCGATCTACAGCAGTGAACAATTAGAACAACAAATCAGATGCTAATTTTAGGCATAACAAAACACAATGATTGAAAGACATGGCATAAGAACCACAGAACTCCAACATTAACTCGTTAAATAGATGCAATAGTACAGGATTTGACATTACAGACACTTTACAAAGAAAAACAAAATCTATCCCAGGTAGGTTTCTAACAAACTGTTCAGCTTATTTAACTATCTCATCCAACTATAGGATACTTGGATGTTTCATGTTGTGTCGGACCTCTTTTTCTTGATCGAGTTGGTCATTGGCTTTGGGTTCAATATGTAAAATGGTAAGTTAAGTCTAATTTTTCTTGAATCTGATGAAGCCCACCAAGCAACAACGTGATTGTAATAAATATATATCTGAATTAAAAAGAGAGACTAATTAATCAATTTTATGTATATTGGGATTCAACTATAACAATCAATTTTCAATGGTTATTGAAAACCCTGATCTCATCTTTGCTGCACAAATATAGGAGACAATTGTTTAATTGTGTGATGATAGCATGAGAGGAGGAAGATTTTACATATAAATACATCATTGAACATCTTTTGAAATCTTACATCGCACTAGGCATTAGAGTACAAGCATTCTAATAAATCATTAAAATCCAAACTAATTAGCATGGTCTTCTACATCTAAGTATCATCCTATCGGCATGCATTAAGATGAATTTAAATAATATATATTATTTGTTTTCCCAAAATTCTTATCAATTGCTATTATTAGGAAACAAGTAGAGGTAGATTTTAGGATTAAAGCTTATATGAATTCACAAACACTGGAGTAAAAATGAACATTAATCATTTTTAATTCAATTATCCAATTAATACTCTAATTTACACCAACCTTAATTGAAAGAGTATTAAATAAGTAAAAGTCATTATCTTGAGATACTTTAGAAGTACTAAAGCTGTATAATATAACAAAATTTTAATTATTAATTTCCTAACTATAATACCTTTGTTTTAAAGAGTAAATAAGCCAAGTATCATAGGATTAAGACCAATAGAAACTCATCTTGACAAGCTTGGATATGTGTTGAAGCTTGGATTAAGATTGAAATTGTAACATTTAAGCTACAAACTTAAAATTGGCACAAAATGATAATTTAAACCTTGACTCAGAACCAATTCATTTTTGAGTCTCAAAGGCTTATGATAAACTATATAAGGATTCTAGTGTAACTGAAAGAGCCAAGAGACTTTCATAGTGTTTTGCAATCAGGTTGGAGAACACCAGATGCAGGTTTCCCTATCTATCTTAAATGACTGATGAAGGAAAGGATGAATTGCATGAGAGTTGATATAGTTCCCCTCGTTTACTTGGTGTAAAGTTAGGGAAAGGACAAATTATGAAAGTTAATTCATTTTCTCATCCTTCCCAAAATTGAATGGAACAAATTTCTTCTCTTCTGATGTCAAATCCGACGTGCCAACAACCCCTTTCTTCATTCCTCTTTCCACAGTGTACAGTAGCTCAAACCTCCAGGAGGAAGGCATAACAAAAATACTATTGTATTTGCTAAATCCATCCTTCCCTACTTAACACATAGCTTCAGGGCCTTATTTGTGATTCCATGTCAAAGATTATGTTATAAGTTAAGTGAATGATCAAAGTTATGCCAAGAAAGAAAGAACATTAATTCATCACATAATCTGTATAAAGTACACATGATTGGAGTAGTCCTCTTTCTGAAAAAGCATTAACTTAATGTGAATTTCATGATGTATGTCTTTCATAAGATTGCAAATAGTGACCAAGACTGCCAAGCATCAGTTGCTTTGGTCATCCTAAAATTTCTTTGACAGTGGCACTCTTAACATATGAAGGATATTGTGTGATAAGCTTCGACTAAACAGAACTGGATTTTCTTTATTTTCTCGTGCGATTCTAGCCAAATTACTTATGATTCCGGTTAAATAACCAACGAGTAAGATACTATAGCATAAAATTACTATTTCCAACCAATAAGTATACGAGCTGAACTGTAATTACCTGTGGGGAAAGGTCAAATACTTGGTCATTGGCACCGTCACAATGTTCCTCCGAGCGTTCACAGCGGACTTAAAGATGGCATCCACCACTTCTTTTGCCTTCCCTACCCCGACGCCAACGTGCCCTTTCTTGTCTCCGATCACTACGATGGCTCTAAAGGAGAGCTTTTTACCTCCCTTGACAACCTTGGTGACCCTTCTCACCTGGACGACCCTCTCGTCGAAGCCATCATTGGGCTTCTCCCGTTTGTTGCGGCCGAGAAGCCCGCTAGCCTTCTTGAGCTTAGCGTCCATGACATAGATGTCATTCCCGAGCACGGATTCGCCGCTGTAGGCGGGACCGTAGATCTCCTCATAGGCGGCGGCGATGGCCTCCTCGGACTCCGGGGGAAGCTCGTCGAAGGCAGGAGGAGGGACGTAGCCCTCAGGTGGGACGGGGGGATCGAATGTGATTTCAGAGTTCGGGTCGACGTTGTCGAAGAAGGAAGTGTCTATATCATCTTTGGGCGAGGCGGCTAATTTGGGGACGGTATGGAAGCGGATAGAGGAGGAGGAGGAGAAAAGTGGAGTATTGAAGAGATGAGAACGGCGGGAGGGAGGGTGGAGGGAGAGAGAGGAGAGAGCGGCGGAGATGGCTGCTGCAGCGGAAGCCATGGCAGGGAGAAGGTACAGGAGCGGCAGCGAAGCAGGAAGGCTTATCTCCTTAATGTATTGGATCGTAAAAATATTGGCCATTTGGCCCACACAATTTCTTCAGTGCCTTTTTATTATTATAATTTAGCACACATTCTTTTCAAATTTCTTTCAGACCCTAAATTCAAAAAAAAAAAAAAAAAAAAAAATCAACCAGTAAATTCTGGAAGTACTATTATTTAAGTATCCATGCCTTTGATCCAATTAATTTTAGTACTGTTATTTTCATTGCTCACTTTTACTCCTCCAAATCAAACGTCCCCTGAGAGTTTGTCATTACAAGTAGAGTAACCGCTCCAATGTTGGAACGATTTTATCGGGATAGCGAAAACCTCATAGATTGACACTTTTGAATGTACTGGTAGACAAACTAGGAGAGAATCATTCCAGCACAAATAAATCCTAACATGACATTCCAACATCACTAATAGTTCATGTTTGAAAATATCCAACGTCCTTATTACATGAGTCTCCACGGTGTAAGTTCCTACCTCCTTGAGCATTAACCTTGACTAGTCAATGAGTCATGCATGTAAGCTGGATTATATATGTACTTGTTATCAATTGTATCGTATGCAACTTCTAAATTCGTTGACTCAACAATTTCAATCCCAACCTTACCCTTTATAAAAAAAATAGATTTGTTACCTTAATAGTCTTCTTAGTGTTGGTCCCACGGATATGGAGGGAGGTTCATACAGGTACACAGGCTATAGGCGCATGGCGGGGTAAACCCCAGGTCGTCAGTTCCTGAGAATCGACCCCTGACTATTACGCCTGAGATATTATATGTCCACCGTCTGCGCTACATCCTGAGAACCCAACCTTCTCCTTTATAGATTTCATGGATCTTGATTATGACTAGAAAATGAGACTCACTCCCCTAGCATGCCTCGAGCTTTAACGAAGTCAATTTGGATATTCGATGACTTTGTTAGCAATTAATGAGCAATGACGAATAGCCAACATAGACAACCATGCATCTAGCATTTTGTCATTTTGCAGCCCAGATCCTCTGGACCGCAAAAAGCGGTCTAAGGGATGGTCCCTTGATCTGGATTGGTGGGGATGAATGGTCCCCACCTATTTTATGAATGAGGATCATCCTTTAAGTCAATCCAAGTCAAGGGATCATCCCCTGGACCGTCTTTTACGGTCCAGAGGATCTGCCCTCATCATTTTGTACCATAATCACCTTGGCTTGTTAAAGGGATAACTAAGGGAACCCATGGACCTAGCTATAACAAGCCATTACACGCATGCCCACATCAAATTGAGCTATGACAGTCAACAAGATGAAGGCCATGGCAGCCAATGACATATTCATGGTTAGCCAAGGAATAAATTTGATGGTAGTCAAATGGGCCTATATTGCCATGTCGTCTTGGCCCATGGTGGTTCAGGTCTTGCTTCAAAAGTCATAGTGGTCGAGCGTTACATGTACTACCTACGGATCAAGTCTATAGGGTTTGGCATGCACAAATAATCATGCTTACCTTGATCATTCTACCTTAGTTTTGTGCATCTCTGGTTAGTGCAAACTGTTGTCACGTCTTAGGGTATAATTTTCACTTAATTGATGGGTGATATTGGGATAAAAGGAAATTAAGAGTCATGCAAATATTTACTAACTCATAAATAAGATTTTCTAGTCCATTTTTTTATTAGGAGATGGTCCACCATATAATTATGGTTGCGACCGATCGTAATTATTGTAATCCCTTTTTAGATTCAAAGGATGGTTCACAATATAAATATGGGTGGATTGCGATTGCGATTCGACCATAATTAGTTGTGATATTTTTCTTGATTCATCTTCTCATCTAAATTATAGTTTGGTCGGAGATGGACAACCGAAGACCGCCTTTGCTCAGCACCCGACAGTCCGGTCATCTGTCAGACGGCCTTCGACAATTGGCTGGTGGCCGGATTGTCAAACGCCGAGTGAGGGCGACTTCCGAGCGGCCTCCAATCATCCATCCAAATTTAAATTATAATCTAGATGGGAAGATGAATTTAAGAAGAAATTATAACTAATTAGGTTGAATCGTAATCATAATATAACTATAATTATATTATACATCATTCCTTGATCCATTAAAAAAAAATAAACTAGAGGATCCTTGCTAAGTAACTCAACCTAGTTTTATTTGGGTTGTAACAAAGGTTCAGTGCCAAAACAGAGGTTCGGCGTCAAAACATCCACGATCTTATAATTTTATTGTTTAAAACAGACTTTATTTAAAATCTTAGAATTTAAAACTCGTGAAGAAAACAGAAGACGACTTACAAATTACAATGTATTGCTAAAATACAGGAATCTCTGAATTCTAGTCTTAGACAGAAAATTAAACACATCAAAAGCAATAATAATTTCTATTAAAGAACGATTTACAGATTAATCATTTTTTTTATTAGGAAAGAATAACTAGTGATTAATATATAAGATATTATCATCGTAAAATTTGGAGTTTAAATTTCGATATAGTCAAAATAAATAACTCCTTTATGTGCTAATCACTATTCCTAAAACTAGTAACCACTTATGATTTATCTCTTCTGTGTTGTCCTAGGACGGATTGGTGGGGGCACGCTGAGGACGAGCGTATTCGCTTTTTGTCACCATTAGGAAATAGTAGTCCTTATGTGTTAGTCACTATTCCAAAAGTTAATAGTCACCATGATTTAACTCCTTCGTGTTGCCCCTGGGACAGTTGATGAGGGCGCTGGAAGCAAGCGTATTCCCTTTTTGCCACCATTAGGA
The DNA here is from genome assembly GCF_018446385.1 of Zingiber officinale. Lineage (NCBI taxonomy): Eukaryota > Viridiplantae > Streptophyta > Magnoliopsida > Zingiberales > Zingiberaceae > Zingiber > Zingiber officinale. Next base: position 142,529,002 of record NC_055994.1, read on the forward strand.
AAGAGTAACCGTCCATGATTTACCTCCTCCGTATTGATCTTGGAACGGATTAACGAGGACGGTAGGACGAACTTATTCAATTTTTATCATCAATTATTAGAAAAAAAGTAAAATGTATAACCTTCTCCCAACGTTAAAAAACAATCATCTAAAAAACCTTATAAATAAAACATAACGACTTTTTCTCTGAGCTAATCAATTTCTTTTCCATTAACCATAAAAGAGAAGCATAAAATCCAAAAACTCCGCTAATCACTCAAAAGATGATCTCAAGCGCAGATATCTCACTTCAGATTTAGAAATGAAAAGGGAAAATAGTAAGAAAGGCAAAATACTCGGAGGTTTGGTGAGTTATTGAAGGATCAAGAACATCGATCGAAAGTTAGCGAGTCGTGGAAGGACCAAAAATATCGATCAAAGCACACTGATCGAGGGTTTGGCGAGGGTTTAGCCCAGAATTAAAAAGTGAAAGGGCAGGATAAGATTTGGGAATTCGGTGATCACGGATAAAATCAATAAACTTTTTTTAAGACTATTAACAACGCACTTTGTTAAAGTTATTTGTTTCTGCACACTGTAAAAATATTTATTTACAACTTATTTTTTTACGTTATCATTTGTATAGCTATAATAACATTAACAATGATAGGTAAAAAAATAAATACGTTCGTCCTCAGTGTCTTTGTCAATTTGTCCAGGGTTAACACGGAGAAGATAAATCACGGACGACTACTAATTTTTGGAATAATAACTAGTATATAAGGGAAACATTTACCTCGACTTTATTAAAATAATTAGAACCTCAAACTTCATTGATAGCAACATAATAACATTAACAATGCATATACATGGGCATGCTGTAAATAATAATATCAATAGTCTACTGTTAATGTGTGTCGTTGATGTTGTACTGTGAAAAATCAAATTTATTATAGCATATAATTATTCAATTAGTTTATAAATATTACGAAAATAATGTCGGTATAATCATATCCTAAACGGTTAAGTTTAGATTTTGATCAATATGCAAAGGGTTTAAATTAATCCTTACATTTGTATTTGATCTGTATTTTAAGTTGTGCATAAACTTATTAGGTCATATACATGGAGCTAAACTTAGTTAAAAATTAAATAATTAGAATAATTGTAGTTGGGGCTCTATTCAAATTGAGAAAAAATTTCAAGCCCATAGATTTTGATAGGAATAAAAATGAGAAATAAATTTTGGATGAAAATAATTTTAATATATTTATTTAATTCTTTTTTATATCACTTTCTCTCTCATCATTCTATCATTCCACTTTCTCTCTCATCAATCTCTCCCACCATATATCCTTTTTCTTCATTTTCTCTCATTACACTTTCTTTCTTTTCATTCTTTCTCATCACTCTTTCTCTCTACTCATTCTCTCTCACCATGTTTTCTCTCTCATCATACTATCTTTCACTATTTTTTCTCATCATATTTTATCTCTTATCATACTTTCTCTATACTCAATCTCTCCCATTCTACACACTCTCTCCTCATTTTATCTCATCATATTTTTTCTTTCTTCATTCTCTCCCATCACATTTTCTCTCTCCTAAATCTCTCCCACCATACACACTTTCTCCTCATTTTCTCTCATCACACTTTCTCTCTCTTCACTCTCTCTCATCACACTTTCTCTCTCCTCATCCTCTTCGTCCCATCACACTTCCTCTCTTCTCATTTTATCTCATCATATTTTTTCTCTCTTCATTCTCTCTCATCATATTTTCTCTCTCTTCAATCTCTCCCACCATACACACTCTCTCCTCAATTTCTCTCATCACACTTTCTCTCTCTTCGCTCTCCCTTCACACTTCCTCTCTCATCATCCTCTCTCATCATGTTGGCCCTAGGATGGGTTTGCGAGAGCGCTGGGGGCGAGCATATTCGCCTTTTTGCCATAATATTTTTTCTCCTATCACACTATCTTTCATTATTTTTCTTATCACACTTTCTCTCTCATCATACTTACTCTCTTCTCAATCTCTTTTATCACACACTCTCTTCTCATTTTCTTCCATCACACACTCTCTTCTTTTTTTTTTTATCACACTTTCTCTCTCATTCCCCTTTCTCTCTCATCACATTTTCTATCTCCTCGTTCCCTCTCATCATGCTCTCTCCTGCGAGCTTATTCACTTTATTGCCACCAATGCTCTCTCCTATCATTTTCTCACGCATCTAATTTTTAAAGAAAAAAAATTTTAATTGATTTAAATAGAAAATATATTCAATTAATCAAATATTATTTTTAAGATTAATATTCATATTTATGATGATTCTCATTTCATAATATTATGATTCTAATTCTATTTCGATAAGTAGGAAAGAATTAAACACCACTTAAATCATCTGAAGTCAAGCAGTTTAATCTTCCTTTTGGTTTTCATTATTAATAAAATATCATGTTAATAAATATCATAATTACAGTGGATTAAATTATTATATTTTTAATAATGAGAGTTAATTATACGTCATATTATAATATATTTATTTATCCAATGCATAATAGGCAATTATGAAAGAGGGACGCAGGATTGGAGCTTCACGAGAAATCAACATCTCATAGGAAGAAAACGGGATTCTCTAATCGATCAGAAGACTACAAAATAGCAACGATAAAAGAAGAAGAATTAGTCAGCTCATCCGGGTCTTCTTGTCGACGTGCTTGCTGCCTCTGGCGGCGCCGGCGCCGGCGCCTCCGGCAGCAGCATGGAAGAAGTCGAGAAGGACGGTGCTAGCACACTTGGGGCACTTCTTGTCATCCTCGGACAACATGACGTACATGAGGCACCTCGGGCAGCCGGCAAGCACCATCGACGACGTCGTCGCCTCGGGACTCATCGGCGAACGCAGACCCAGATCGGGCTCCGCCGAAAGACAAGAGCTGGCTGATGGGGACGAAAGGCAACCATGGGGGGAGGCTTCGTCGACCACTCTACTTGGTATCAGCGCGAGGTTCAGCTTCAGGTCCAGCTTCTGTCCCTTCCTGTTGCGGTTCATCCTCGCTCGATCGCCTTCTTGATCGATCGATAAACAATTAATATGCACATCTTAATTAATTACTATGAATAATTTCAGCAAAGAAATCTATAGATCGAATCTTACTGAGGTACTGTCGAGGAAGCAGGATCCTCTTGCCGATCGAGCAAATGGCCTTCTAATTCCTAAAATTAAGTTACACAGGAATTTGGGGACGATGAAGCTTGTTAACTATCTACTACTACTACTTCCTTTATATATATATAAGCACACACATAGCTGGGTCAACGAAAAGGTTGTCTTTATAAATTCAGTAAACTTTACGACTGCAACGTGCACAATTTAATATTTGATTTAGAATTGAATCGTATCTGGGCGTGCATGGTTTCCTTAAGTGGCACATTAATGAGGAAGAAAGTCTCAAGGGCGTAGCTCGATCCGTGTGCATTAGGCCCTCGACGTGCCAATTAAAGAGTCTTGATCAATAATGTCACTTGTACTCTACGCACGCACTCAGAATTCATCGATTTGTCTAGACAAATTTCAAACTAATTATGAGTAGAATTAGGACGCAGGTGGTGGTGCTGATGATTATTTTATTCGTAGTGATTTTACGAGAAATTAGTATTTTCAGATTTAGTAATTGATTAAAGAGTAAACTTTAAACATCAATTTTAATTGTTCTTTCTTTGTTTGATTCTTATTCTTCTTATAACATATTGGGCGAATAGAGCAAGCGAAGGAAATTAAATGATTCAAGGAAACTATATAAGTTATGTAAGTGACGCCGGACAAGATAGCGATTATCCTGTGAGCTGACATGAAAAGGAAAAACTGAGAAGAAAATAAGAAAAGGAACTTCTAAGAAGAAATTTTTTTATTAAAACTTAAGAGGTTAATCTCTCAACATCTAAACATGACTCTTATATAGACCACACGCATGGGGAGTGCATGGTTCTGTGGCTGAAAGGTCCAGGGGTCGATCCCCGGGGTGTCACTGCCTGGGGTTAACGTCTCCGCCATGCACTTTCCACCTGTGTACCTGCATTTACCTCCCTCCATATCCGTGGGACCGGCTCTAGGGGGGCCGCTGATGTGGCGGTTCCACATTTTTTTTCTTATATAGACCACACGCAATTAAGACTCAAATAAGGATCCAATAAATATAATTAATATATCTTAATTACAATCTTATAAAGAAAGGAAATAAATTTTTGTTCGAAAAGAAAAATAATTAACTTAACGATCTTAACTCAAATTAAGATGCAGATCAAGACAAATCCTATCTAAAAATACAAAAAATATGAAAATTATCCTAAATACCCAAAAAAAAATAAAAATTACCAAAAATTACAAAAAGACCTTAAAAAGAGTTTAAACGTCGGAATTTGAGGTTGAAAATTGAAAGTTACGGTTTCACTTGTAACAAATGTAAATTTTTGAATTCTACATGCGTGATGACAGACAGAGTCTAATTCCGAGTCTCAAGTCAAAAGTTATGTTCATTTAAAATTTGAAGACTTATATTGGATCTTCAACACAAGTTGAGCCTACATAAGTAAGATAAATAAATGATTCAAGGAAACTTTGGGTACGTAGCTAGCCATTATGTAGATGGGTTAATTCGATCTTGTTTATGCAAATAGTACGTACCCCCACCTCTCATATTGGGATGGTGGAGTCTACACCGGATCAGTGGAGTCCACCATTCAAATGTGAGATGTGGGGGCACTATTTATATAGATAGGTTGAAATTTTCCATGTAGATTAATTGAGTGAATTTAATGAATCGAGAAGAATTTGAATACTAATTCAAGCTAGATAGGTTAAATATTGATGTGATTGACCCGTTATAGTTGACCATGGTTTAAGATTTTTATGTTTGAGCACTGTGTGTTGTACTTAATAGTAGAAGAAAACCAAGTGGGTTAAGGTGGATTAGACATTTAACAATTGCGAAGTCTAATGAGGGTCACATAGAGAGTCTAATAGGAAATTGAAAAGGAAATGACCTAATTGATCAAGGTAGATTAGACGCTTAGCAATGATAAAGTTCAATAGAGATTGGTAGATGAAGTCCTAATAGGTTAAGAATGACTTAATATTAGGTAGGCGATGAAAGTCGAGGCAAGTCATTGGAAATTAGATGTTTGATGATGATGAAATCCCTGCAACAGATCAAGGATAATTGAATGTAAAAAAAAAAAAAAGTAAAAATCCTAGATAAGTGAACTTTATGCATTAAAAGACTTAGCAGGTCGCCTAAGGTTGAGAAAGTGAAACTCCTAGTACATTGAGGAAAGCTAGATGCTAGTGCTGATGCAATCGTACTCATGAGTTTGATATTTGGAACATGGGTTAAGTAAGGTATTTAAGGTGATCTAATATGGTGTGTCCAGTGTGTAGGTGTAGATAGTTTGACAAGTACATGGAAGTCTTAACAAGTGAGAAATGTCGGATGATGGGCATGAAAGTAGAAGAGAGTCTTGTCAAGTGAGAATCCTAGTAGGTCAAGGAAATCAGATGCTGCTCGACATAAAACTCCAAGAGGAGTCTTGTCTAGGTGGAAATTCCAACAAGCCAAGGTTGGATGCTCAGTATGAAAGTCCAAGAAGGATCTTGTATAGATGGAAATCTTAGTAGGTTAGGGAGACTAGTGTAGGATCGCATGCTAGAGAAAGAGAGGGCGAGTGGTGAATAGCATATGTTCTTTTTCATGTTTTTGATAAAGTTATTTTTCTACTATTAGTATACAGTGGAAATATGAAAGAAAAGAATAACACACAATATTTTTTACTTAGTTCACAAACCCCTATGATTGCTTAGACTATATCTTGAGCGCAAGCACTTATCTTTCTCCTTTTCAAACACCTTCTGCCTGTGGAGAAACTTCTTACAAAATTGTCAATCACAAACACAATAAAAATATTAATGATGCACAAAAATAAAGACAAAAATGATTATGAAGATGCTCTAGAAGTCTGAATGCAACTGCACCCTCCTAGTACTTCCTCTATCGTTTGACAAACATCGAATCAGAGAGCACAGAGCGAGTTATGAATGTAAATGATGTCTCAAAAAATTGGCTCGACCTTCCTTTTATAGAACTCTATCAACACTTGTTTGGTCACTTGAAAGCCCTTTCGGTATCCCGAACCTTGTTGACTTGATTGTAAATTTGATCCTCTTTTACTCCAGTTCAAGTTGGCTTGACCAACTCGATTGCATTGAGCTTGGTCAATTTTGATCTATTAACCGCTTCACTCATATCCAATAACATCTGGAGATTCTGATCGCTTGGATATGGTCCGATCGCCAGACTTGTTCCAAGGGTTCTAACATGGTCTGATTGCCAAGACATGTTTCGATCTTCGGATCCTTGAGTCTCTGTCCAAATCCATCTTCTTGCAAGACAAAATAACTAGCTTTGTCGATCCTGATCCATTGACCGCCCCGTTCGGATCCAATATCACCTTGAGACTTTAGTTGCCCAAATATGGTCTGGTCGCCTGAATATGGTCCGGTCACATAGACATGTTTCGGTCTTCATATTCTTTTAGTCTTTATCTAGCTCCATCTTCTTACAAGATAAAATTACAAACAACATACAATGCCTAATATTTAGTCTACCCAATTTTTCCTGTAATCACTTTTTTTAAAGTTCATTTATTTAAAACTTTTCATTTATTTGGAATTTACTCTTATAAGATCTCTCATTATCCTTCACGTTAATTATTAGTCACACACTAATCACATCAAAATCAGTGGAAGACTCAAGATCTATATAATTAATCATCCTAATAGTCACCATCTCCACATCTTAACTCGATTTAATTGATTTTCTGCGGACGACACTAAAAATGATGATGTGGAAATCAATTTGTTGACGTGGACATTGAGGTGGCGATAATGATGCAAAGATTTGCCGTGGAGATGTCAAGGTGAGGATGTCGTCCGACTCGCATCTTGTGGTCCAATCGACGCACACAAGAGCAAACATCATAGGATGTCAGAGTTGTCCACAAAATCCCTCTAATATTTAAGCCACTAAGGTGTAAGTGGAAGCAAAACCAAAGTAGAAATTGCGAGAAAATGAGTTATTTGTATATCTAAGTACCTGCTGGTGTGAGTGGGGAGAGAAATTTTTAGTGGGTATGTAATTGGGAGTTATATTTGATAATCTTAGTTATTTATTTAAGGTTATCAAATCGATGATTCTCATGTAATGTTCACACATAAGTAAAAGGGTAGTCTAGAAATAGAAAACCTCATAAAATTAAAATTTTCCTTAATTTCAAGTTTAACGGTTTTTTTTTATCAAAAATATCCTTCGATAAAAGAAAAATATTTTTTTAAAAAAAACTGTAAAGAAAAAATATTAAAAAAATTTAAAAGGAAAAAAAACGTGAAAAATAATAATATTTTTTTAAAGTAAAAAATAGAAATAAACACATAAAAACATTAAAAAAAGAAAAGTAAAAACATATTAAAAAAACACATTAAAAGTAAAAAAAAATAAAAAAAAACATAAATATAGTTGGTTTTGTGAGGATAATACAGTTGATCCTGTCCGGAATCTGAGTCGGACGGACCATCGGGTGAGGTCAATGGAATGTTGACCGAATCATGATTTTCCGGAGGGAGTATGCTGAGATGACTTTTATGTTGACCAAGTCGTCAGAAATCTTCTGGTCAACGCTACCTGTAGTCAGCGACCGGGTCACCCCAGTCCCTGCTACCCCGATACTCGAGACAAATCCAATGAGTGTATAAGTAACAGATTAAGACGTATAATAATGAAATGAATGTAGAGTGAGTACGGAGAATATACACTGACCCAGGGGGCGCCCTCAGGTAGATCGGCGAGCTGGTCGGGATGTTACTCGAGTTGTCGCGGCTTGGAAGAGTAGATGACTTTGAGCATGCTACAAAGTTGGATATGACGACATGGAGCCAAACGCGATGACACGAAACTGGATGTGACCTTGACACGCAAGTCGGGATAATACATCGACGCACAGGACAGGATGTGGCTTTGGCACGCAGGCCGGAATAAGATAACGACACGCAGACCGAAACACGACACACATGCTGGAACACGACAATAACGCGAAGGTCGAGAATAGTAGCGGCTCAAAGGCCGGCGATGGGCTAAATCAGAAGGGTCGAGCGAAATGCTGGATGGTCAGGATTCAGCGGATTAGCGTCGTATCTAAAGGCAAGGGCGTCGGTCACTCAGATCTACCAATAGGGGTGTCCGTTGGTCAGATTCAGCGGCAAGGGCGCCGACAGTGATGCTAGTAGCGACGTTGGTGGTTGGTGATTGCTTACCGGGACTATAGACCGGAACAGAGGCGCTGTCGACGAGAGGAGAGGGGAGGGAAGTGGCTGTTGGTGTCGGTGACGTCTAGAAGCAGTGATGGTAGAAGCGTGTGTGAACGGAAGTGAGGGGGCGACCGCTTGAGGGAGAGAGAGCGGCGACGTCGGAGGTGGAGTCGACCACATCCTAGTGCAGAGGAGAGGCGACTGCCACTTGCGTCGCTTACGGTGTGCGTGAATGGGAGAAAGGGGGTGATCGCTCAAAGGGGAGAGAGTGGCGGCGAGGGAGAGTTAGAGGTGGGCGGCAGCCCAACGACGTTGACGACATCAGCCTACATAAGGGAGGAGGCATTGGTTCTCCTCCTTGTTCTGGCGAGGTGTCGGCGAGAGCCTCTAGCGAGATGGCGCCGACCGATCAACGGTGGCAGTGTGCATACTTGTGACTATGGTCGCGGCCCAGGAAGCAGAGCATGGAGTGAGCAAGAGAGAAATAGAGGGAGCGGTGGTTTGCCAATGAGGAAGGAGAAGCAGCAGTGGTGACATGAAGAGGAGGTGGTGGCGTTCGCGTGAGATGATGGCGGCAGAGCAGAACACGAAGGAGCAGCCCCCAAAACCACGAAGTGAACCCCCCCTCCATAGTACCTCCTCCTCCTTAAAGCTTTACACAGTGAAAAGACCTCCTCCCCCTCTTAATTATATATAGACCCTTAAACTATATCTATATCAACAGTAAAATATTAAAGTAGGTTACTCATTAAAACTTTCAAATAAATAAGTTTATATCCTAATTATGTGATTATTTAAACCAAACATCTTCCAAGATCATAACTATGATCTCAAGCAAAATTAGAGTCATTCTTCAATTTCCCCTACTAATTCCACCTTAGTGGTCCTTTCGTTGAGGTGACTTCAACCCCTTCGCCTATTATTGGTCGGGAGTAATTATCATGGAGGAACCAATGCCAAATAGAGAATTCACACGATTTGACTCCTAACCGACTAGATTAATATTCGACCCTTGACACTGATCAATTTGACTCCTGACCGACCAACGATTCGGTGATGGCACGTATAAGTTATCTATATCTACCACACCAAATATGTTATGATACAGTGATAAGCATCTAAATAATTATCCAAGTAGTAGTTATGATAAATTTATATAAAAAAAAAATTCAAATGAGACGTGCAATTAAAATATATTAGGCTTCTAAACCATTCCCTAAGCGCTTTCTATGACACCTACAGTGCCTTTCGATACCCGTTTGAAATTAAATAAATTTGGCAAACAGGGCTCCCCACCGTCGGTGGTTCAACGTTCCATTTTCAAACCCGTTAACTTGCACGTCCGCAGAATCTCAAGCAACGTTCACTCACGCGAGGCACAACTCTCGCGGCCGCATTAAACTAATTGGAAACCCTTCTTCCTTCCTAAAACTCAAAATACTGACAGCTATAAATTTTAATGTACCTTTCCACTTTCCTTTCTAAAATTAATAAATTCGATCCGTCCGTTTTTCTCCAGCTGCCACTCCAGCTCCATCGGCAGCTAGCACGCAGATCAAGCAACGCCATGCATCGGCAATCCCTCGGATCTCCTGGCCCCAAGCTCCTCGTCTCCGGCATGGACGACCAGCGCAAAAGCCTCGGTGGACATCCTCACGAACCCTCGATGGAGGCGGTGGAGGATAAGGCGATCCGGACCAGTTCGAGGGCGGAACGCTCCATTCACTTGATTCCCATCTGCACTATCCTCTGCATCCTCGTCCTCTACCTCCTCTCCCACGATCCCCAAAGTTCGCTTATCCAAGGTTACTTTCTTATTCTTTCTCTCTGATCTTCTTCTTCTTCTTCTTCTTCTTCTTTTTCTTCAAATCAGTAATTAATTAATGGCCGCGTTGTCGGGCAGATTCAGATCTGAAAGCGATAAATGGCTGGGGCTTGCGATCCGACCCCGCCGTGGGTACGATCTACAGTGATGATTTATTGTTTTCGATTGGTTTCTTAATTTTAGGAATGCCTTGATAGTTTAGTGCGGGATTTATTGATTTGGGGTTCTGTTTGTAGTGGCGGAGAAGGGCGTCACTCGATCGGCGACGCAACAGAGCCGACGACGTAGACTGAAAGCGGCGAGGAAGATGGGCGTTGCACGTGACGACTGGGCGGAGCCAGAACTGCTCGTGTTGGAGAACTAGCTCGCGGTTGATTAGGGAGCGTGGGTTGCAAAATTCGTTTCTGTTCTTTCTTCCTTAAAAAAAAATCGGTGCGTGTTTATTCATGGAATATGGAAGACTATGTACGGAGGTGGATCCGATCAAAGTTTCTTTTATTTCTTATTAATTTTATCAAAGTTTCATACAGGATTTCTATAAAAAAAAAAAAAAGGATGAGGTCAATAATCAACTGGTCAATAAAAGATTTCATGATTGTTTATCGTCGTATGCGCAGCAGAGTTTTAATGGGCGACTACGATATTTTCACCTTTCAGATCTGTAAATGAGATTTTTTTTTTCCAACCACATTAATACATCTCAAAATTATAAAAAAATATCATTCATTTCAGAATTTTAAAAAAAATCTCTGTATAACTTTTTTATTATTTTTTACAAATCACCGATACTAATTTTTATTTAATATTTTAATTAAATATAATTTTTAATTTAATTTATAACTCAGCTTTTTACGGAAACATATAATACTCAAATTAGGTATCCTAGTTTTAAAATTAACAAATTATGTACCTAATTCTATTTTGTCCTTATTTTTACCGCTATTACAATTGTAGTAGTTGAATTAATTAATTTTATAGTTTAAAAAAATAATCTATCCATGTTTAAAAAATCACCTCCCTTAATATAGTATATTAAATTGATATTGAGAACTAAATAAATATATAATTTAATTTCATATCATTTTGAACTATGCAAGTCTATCAGTAAATTTTGACCAAATGAACTTAAGAATTTTGGCCAAAATCGATTTATAGATCTAGATAATTCAGAATAATATGAAATCAAATTCTATGTGTTCATTCAGTTCTCTTGATTATATAAATATCCATAAACAATAATTTAACACATTATATTGACAGAAGTGATTTTCTGAACACGAATTTGTAAGGAAAATATAATTTGTGTTAAAAAATCATTACTTTTCAATATATTTGGTCAAATTGATATTTGAGGACATGAATATAATCATAAGAATTATACGAACTCATGAGACCTAGTTTTACGTCATTCCAAACTCTTTAAGTCTATCAATCAATTTTTACCAAAACTTTTTAGATTCATTTGATTAAAATTGGTTGATGAGCCTAAAAAAGCTCGAAATGATGTGGAACTAGATCATATGAGTTCGTCTAATTCTTTTTATTATATTAATATTCTTAAATATCAATTTAACCAAATATATTAAGAATAATAATTTTTTTAATATAAATTATTTTCGGACATATTCGTGTTAAAAAATTATGAATTAGTCTAAATTGACTGATAAATCTAAATGATTCATAATGACATTAAACTAGTGCTCAGATGTTTATTTAATTTTTCTAATTATATAAATATTTTCAGATATTAATTTTTAATATATAATATGACAAGTATGCAACATTCGTCCTGGTTAAAAAAAGTCGACATTAAATTAATATACAGCCACTACTTAAATCTATTTAAATATTAGGTAACAATGACGTCCTAAAATTTCAAAAATCATCAAAAGTTTTCTAAAAATATATAAAAGGGAGCCCATCAAATTTTATTAAACAAAAAATAATATCTCTTGTTCCAATCAGGATGCAGCTGTTACAGTATATTTATGATGAATTTATAATACAATTTGATTAAGTGTGAAATAAATAAATTTTGCTAGTAACTAAATTTTAAACTGAACACTATCATATTAAAATTTAATTAAAATTATTTAAATTTCATTCAAATAATTTTAAAACAGTATCAATTACAGAGCTACAACAATATTGTATTAAGGGATTAGCTGCTATAAATAATGTTGGAAATAAAAAATAATATTATAGTAGTAATTCAGTAACTTCTTTGCAACTTCCTGATAATTTCTATAAATTATAATAACTATCGATAGTTATTATAATAATAATAATATTAAGATAAGAGACTTTGGGATAAAATATTCGATGGAGCACCTTTTATTTTTATGTTTTTTTAATAGAGAAGGGAGCGCCCCTGTTTCTTTTAATTTAAGACACCATTTTAATTTCTGATACATCACGTGATATATAATTTTACAATTAATTCTAACAAAGTGTGTCACGTTTATCCTAACGATGAGAAGGAATTCAAGGTTTCGTTACTTATCGATGCCGCCAATTCAACGCCTCTCCTCCCATTATGCAATTATTATTAATTATTTAATATAAAATTGTTAATATTAGACACGATTTAATAACCTGAATCGAATATTAAAAAAACTAATTGATTCGATCTGAAAACTGTCAGAATATGGATGTAAATGAACCAAACGATTCGTGAGTTATTCGGAACTCGATTCAGTAAAAAGCACGTTTGTTTATCTTATCAAGTCGAGCTTGAGCTCGATTTCGAGCTCAACAGTTTTATCGAGTCGAGCTCGAGCTTAAGGATATTCGGCTCGTGAACTCGCAAACATATTCGTTTATAGGCTCGCAAGTCAAAAAAACAAGTCTTAAACCGAGCCAAAAAATGAGCTCTAAAACGAACCTTAAAATGAGCTTTAAAATGAGTTAAAAAATGAGTTCTAAAACGAGCCAAAAACGAGCTCTAAATGAGCCTGAAAATGAGCCCGAGCTCGCTTAACGAGTTAGGCTCGTTAACTTTGATAATCGAGCTAATAACGAGCCGAGCTCGAACTGTTCGCGAGCTTGATAATTCTAAAACGAGCTGAGTCGAGCCTTGTGATAAAAGCTCTATTCGAGCTCGAGCCCGAATATAACTTAAACGAGCCGAGCTCGAGTCTAATACTGTTCGGCTCGGTTCGATTCGTTTACATCCCTAGTCAGGAAGACTAGCTAAGAATGTAAGTATTTGATAGATCGTATGAAGGCCACGTTATGATCTGTAGTATAAGAAATGTCAATGTTGGATCAGAGAGGAGGTCTTCGGTATTGGCTCTCCGATGTTCAAATCAATCGTTGGAATAGTAGAAATAAGGCGGAGCGATGTAGCAACAGTGATAGCACCAGACTAATGAAAATACATACCTCCGCCGGTACATGCACCCCCTTTATATAGTGCTACAGTATGTGACGTGCACACTCCTCGAGGCACAGATACGTTTTTCCAATTGTTATAAGAAAAGACATGTCAGGAAAGTGTCTCTAACACCATACCTCAACAGAGCGTGCAAATATCTAACATGACGATAGAAGTTTCTATCGTATGATTTGCCTGTTCACCTCTCCCTATTGTCAGCGACATCGTTTTCTAAAGACATATTAGGAGATATGGGAAGATCCCACTGTTTGGCTAAGCGGGATAGCTACTCGACCAGGACTACCCCGTCCGGTCGATCTCAGCTGCTTCTCTTCGTAGTAGACCGAGTTGGCAGATTGTCGCTTACTCGACCTAACATACCTTCTGGTCGGATTGGCATTTGCTTGGCAAGTTGTGAACTTCTGATCTTTCTGCACCGACCTCGGCTGGGCGAATGATATGCTCCGATGAACTTGTTAGCCGATGAGACACTTACATTCCGCTCGGTCGTTAGCGCCTAGCTCCATTTGACCCGTTTTTAGTGAGCCCATTGATTTTCTAACACTGACTATCTTGACTTTGACCTCCATGTCGGCTGCTATCTTTGTGTCTGACTCACGTTTCGTGGGCCCCCCCTTTATCGTCGCATCATAAGTCTTTCCCTTAACTCTAGCCGAAAGAGGTTGTAAGTTCGACTGACTGGACAAAGCAGTGTCTCTGGTGACTTTCATGGCTAATCGACAATTCTAGACTTCTAGAGACGCCGCTCGATTGTCACTCGCTGCCATAGGATTAGTGCTTCAATTCGGCTAGCAATTACCGACCTTGGGCTAGGGGCCCCATTCCGCTATTAAATATGCTAAAGTTACCTTCCATTCTAAGTTTGGAGCCATCGTTCGGTTGTGAAGTGCTGGCTTGGATTTAGAGCATTCGATCGGCAATATCTTAGGCAGAGGTTGGTGACGCTCGGGATACTTGGCGACAACACTTAGAAATTTCTCGCCTCTCGTCGCTCCCTCAAGCGAGCGACTCTCTTTGGTTTTCAACGCCATCTTAATTTCTGGAAGATTGTGCAAATCTCATATCATTATTGTCGAACACGACGCCCATGCCTTTTAATTAAACCTCATTAATGCACCCCCGTTGTCATCTGCCGCACGTCTCAATCTTTGTCGCTACACGCTTGATTTGACAGGCAGATATCCGCGGTTGATGTGATAGGTGTCGTTTCAAATTCTACGGCTAGATCTCGACTTTGTTTTATGTAACCCTCGATCTGATGGCTCGGAGAGACTGCCCACGGGGGTTTTAAGCCCTCACTCATCGTCATTCCCCTATTTTATTGTCTTCCCCCCTCGCGTACGTGCTCTGTCGCTTCCTCTCTTCCTCTTCGTTGTCGACAATATTTCACAGTAAGCCCTATTTTCCTTTCTAGTCGCGTCATCGATCATCTTTCCCTTCCTTTTTCGATGGCTGCTGTTGGTCCCTTTGGAGACCGGCAAGAGGGGAGGGGTGAATTGCCCTACAAAAATAAATCTAACATTTCTCGGATATATCAACTAATTAACAAACACTTGTAACAATAAAGAGACGAGACTAATTAAAAGAGATTAGACACAGAGGATTTACTTGGTTTGCAATCAGGGGATTCCTAATCCAAGGAAAATAAGGCGCAATATCTGATGATCTCCTCTGGACGGAGTAACCTCTTACAGCGTTGAGAGCACAGACAGAAAAGTAAAGCACTAAGAAACTGATTACAAGTGAGTTTAAAGATCTGTGCTAATCAGTGCTATATTTATAGCACTGGTCGGGACGCCCTGAAGAGTCCGGGCGCCCTGGGGGTGATAAAAATTTATCCCCCAATGATCAGATCGAGTCAAAACTCGACCTGGTCAAAAGCTTCGCTTCAGACGCCCCAGTACGTTCCGGGCGCCCCAGACCCCAAAAGTCAACTCTGGTTGACTTTTTTCATCCGATAGCTCTGCTTCGGTTAGGCTTGTCTCGGTCCGGGTCTTCAACTCCGGTTCCCCTAGCTTGGGTGATCTCGACCATCCGGAATAGGGCTCACCCGAACCCAAGCTCCGACCTTCTCCTCGAGCAGCCTTCCTTCCCGGTTTCTCGTCCCTCGAACGTCACACAAGTTCTTCTCGTCCACCGGTGTACTCTTCCGCGGTCACCTCGTTCCTCAGACGCACCGAGCCCGTCGGCTCTCTCCCCGTGTCGTCCTTCTCGTTAGCCACATCTTTCGCTCGACTTCCTGTGTTCCTAAGCTCCTTCACACTTAGACACAAGGGTTAAACAAAACAGGACTTAACTTGTTTGATTACATCAAAACACCTTGGGGTTTCAACAGCTGCTTCTCCTCAACCTCCTGTGCTCATTCCCGGGCTTTGGTACACTTCTACCGAGTCGAAGTTCAACGAGGATGAGATCGATCAAATGAGAATTGCATACCGTTTCCCCTCCGACTATCAAATCGCTATTCCCTCTATCTACGATCTACCTCATTTACCTCCCGATAGTTTCCTACTCCTTTTTAAGGACCAATTTTGTGTCAGTTTTCATTTCCTCGTTCACCCTTGTTAGGACCCGTTGGCCGGCTAGAAAGAGGTTGAATGGTCATGCACAAAATTTAAAACAAACCCTTGTCGAACTTAAAGAAGGGGGGCGGATCCTCTGGTTCGTAAAGGCTGGATCAATTCATGGTCCAGCCTTTGCATTCGTGGGGGCAATTGCCCCCCACCTGTTAACAGGTGGGGGCCATTACCTTCCACCAATCCCCTTGTTCTGGTCCAAGAGCGGACCAGGATAAGGGGATCAGATGATTCGATCCCCTTAAAGAAACACTTGAATTAAATAAAATAAGAAATAAACTGAAAGACTGAGGATCGAAGGATTTACTTGGTTACAACTGGGGTGGTTGTTAATCTAAGGAAGTGAACGCGCACTAAAGATCTACTTCAGGAGGAGAAGCCTCATTACAGCAATGAAGCACAGAAAATGAGAAGTTAAATAGAAACTAAAGCGTGTACAAGTGTTGTTTGTAGGAATGCTTGTTGTTCTTTAGCTTCTGGATCAAGGCTGTATTTATAGCCTTGGTCGGGGCGCCTGGAAAGGTTCTAGGAGCCTAGAGTGGGATAGAATTCTATCCTCAACGCGTTAGTCAACGTCTACGTCGAACATGATAAAAAATAGATTTCGGGCGCCCGGACCCACAAAGTAAATAGGGTTGACTTTTTTAGTCTGGCCCCTCTGCTCCGGTGTCGTTTGCCTCAGTCTGGGTCTTCCGCTTCGGCTCCGCTCACTTGGGTGATTTCGGCCATCTAGAATAGGGCTCACCAGAACCCAACTTCCGGCGTTCTCGAGCAATCTTCCGCTCCGACTTCTCGTCCCTCAGAAACGTCGCGCGTATTCTTCTCGTCCGCCCGCGTACTCTTATGCAGCATCTCGTCCCTCAGACGCACCGAGCCCGTCGGCTCTTTCCCATGTCGTCCTTCTTGCTAGTTACGTCTTTTGCTTGACTTCTTGTGCTCCTAAGCTCCTACACACTTAGACACGAGGTTAAACACATCAAAACTTAACTTAACTTGTTTGAACACATCAAAACAATCTTGGGGTACCAACAATCTCCCCCTTTTTGATGCGAGCAACCCCAAGTTAAGTTAGGATAAACAACTATAAAGTTAAAATAATTTTAAGTTATCTCCCCTAGACTTAATTCTCCCTTCTCCCCCTTTGATCACATAAAAAATGGGGGATAAAAAAAATATAAGGGTATTTTTTTTATAAAACTCTGCGTTTCAAATATTTTTGAAAAATTTATCAAGATTTTTTAAAAATAATAATTTTGATAGCACTACAAATGTAATAATTTTAGAAAAAAATTTGAAGTAAAATTTTGTTGAGAAACAATCAATTAATTCCTCGATTAAACAAATTTTCAAAAACTAACTTTGTAGAAAATTTGGTAAAGTAAATCTGCTACTTACAAAAGAAACTTTAAGTCTTAAAAAGTAAGAAAATTTCAAGCAGAAAAAAAAATATTCTAAGTTTAAAAATTTTGTGCATAGCAAAGTTTGTAAAATAATTTAAAACTTTAAGTTAAAAAAAATTGAGAAATATTTCTAAGTCAAACAAATTTGCAGAGAAAAATTTATTTTTTTTAAAAAAAATTGAGTAACTATTTAAAGCATTATCTAATTTCTATTTTAATGCTCTATCAGTTAGTCAATTAAACATTTTATTTCTATATTTGACTTCCAGGTTGTAGCAAGGCACTAGGTCTTCTTGGCTATTGGATTATCAACCACTTTCTAAACAAAGTCGCATAAAGAAATTAAACGTCTAATTTTCTCACTGAAAGTGCTAAGTCAAATTAAAGTTCAAGTTAAACAAGACTTTGGAATTCAATATAGGTTCCAACCAACTAGATTAATTAAATATTTTTTAGTAACATATTTCTTTGAAATTTTCCTAATTTGTTCTTTGTGATATTTAAAATACATGTTCAAATTATATATTCTAAAACTTGTACCATATGTGCCTATATGTATGATTTTTTAAGTTTCTTATTTCTTTTTGTAAATTGAAATTTTCTATCTTTAATTTATTAAAATCTTCTAATAGACAAGATTTTGCTAAAATTACTTTTATTTCTTTAATTTATTTTTCTAATTTACAACAATCTTTAGATAATAATTTAACGAATTTAAACATTTTATCGGAAGGAAGAGATCGTACCTGACTTACCTCGTCGATCTTGTTGTCCATGGCTCCCCCTGAACTGTTGTTTTCTTTCGATGTCGCTCCCCCTTCATCGATGCTCTCGATGCTCATTTCTGAAGAGCTTTCTTCATATTCGTCTTGATGACTTGCCATCAATGCAAGCTCGGAGAAAGCCTTAACTTCCGATTTGGACGACGTTTTGTCCCACGTCGCCTTTAAAGTCTTGTGCTTGTTCATTTGAACATGCTTCTTTCCTTTGTCCTTAACCTTGTTCCTTAGCTTAGGGCAGCTGTCCTTAACGTGTCTTTCTTCGTTGCGGTGGTAGCATCTGATTGTCCTTTTTTTTTTACCTTGCGGATGGTTAGTTTTTCTTGATTTAAATAATTTTTTAAAATGCCTTACCATTATTACCATTTTTTCGTCGTCGAGAGAGGATTTTGACTCATGTTCGTCTCTCGTTGCCTTGAAGGCGATGTTGTGCTTCGACTCCTTCGTACCCGCACATCTCAATTCATGCACTTCAAAAGCTGAAAATAATTCTTCTAAGATAATAGATTCTAAGTTCTTAGATATATAGAAGGTATCTACTAGTGATGTCCATTTTGTATTTCTAGGGAAGACATTAAGAGCGTACCTTAGCGAATCTCAGTTGCTTACCTTTTTTCTGAGATTCGAAAGTCTGGTGATGACCTCCTTTATCCTCGAGTGAAGATGTGCAATCGTTTCGTCTTCTTCAAATCGTATATTGGTGAACTGGTTGTGAAGTAAGTCCCGTTTCGCGAGCTTGGCTTCGGACGCCCCTTCGTGTAGCTCAAGAAACTTCTCCCAAAGCTCCTTTGCTGAGTTGTAGGTGCCGATCCGGTTGACTTCTTGTGGCAGAAGGATGCTCAATAGATGGAATTCTGCTTTGTCGTTTGCCACGTAGTCAGCCTGCTCCTTCTTCGTCCACTGATATTCTTCCTTACCCTCGGGTGTTACAAAACCGAACTTCATTATTAAAAGCAATTCAAAGTTGGTTTTAAAGAATATCTGCATTCGATTTTTCCAGCTAGTGAGCTCCCCCTCGAACTTCGGTCGGTATATGCTCGGTCCGACTATTGATTCAGTGCTTCGATCGGCGGTTAGTCCTCCTGAAGCGTCCTGACTCTGATACCACTTCTTAGGGCCCGTTGGCTAACTAAAAGGGAAGGTTGAATAGCCCTGCATAAAATAAAAAACAAACCCTTCTCGGACTTAAAGGAACACTTGCATTAAATAAAATAAGAAATACAATGAAAGATTGAGGCTTGGAGGATTTACTTGGTTACAACCGGGGAGGTTGTTAATCCAAGGAAGTGAACGTGCACTAAAGATCTCCTTCAGGCGGAGAAGCCTCGTTACAACAATGAAACACAGAAAATGAAAAGCTAAATGGAAACTAAAGTGTGTTGTTCTTTAGCTTCTAGACCATGGCTGTATTTATAGCCTTGGTCGGGATGTCTGGAAGGGTTCCAAGCGCCTAGAGTGGGATAGAATTCTATCCTCGACACGTCGGTCAACGTCCATGTCGAACATGATAAAAATCAGATTCTAGGCACTTGGAAGGGTTTAGGGTGCCCGGACTCAGGGCACCTGGACTTAGGGTGCCCGAACTCAGGGCGCCCTGACTTAGGGCGTCGGGACCCATAAAGTCAATAGGGTTGACTTTTTCGATCCAGGCCCTCTACTCCAGTGTTGTTCGCCTCGGTTAGGGTCTTCCGCTCCGGCTCCGCTCGCTTGGATGAATTCGGCTATCCGGAATATGGCTCACCCGAACCCAACTTCCGGCCTTCTCGAGTAACCTTCCGCTTCGGCTTCTCGTTCCTCGGAAATGTCGCGCACCTCCTTCTCGTCCGCTCGCGTACTTTTCCGCAACACCTTGTCCATTAGATGCACCAAGCCCGTCGGCTCTTTCCCGTGTCATCATTCTCACTAGCTGCGTCTTTTGCTCGACTTCTTATGCTCCTAAGATCTTGTACACTTAGACACAAGGTTAAACACAACAGGACCTAACTTAACTTATTTGATTACATCAAAGCAACCTCGGGGCACCAAAAACCCTTTCTTCTTAGCTGTGTGTAAATACTTCCATATCTCCTTGCACCAAATAGTGTATAACTCCTTTAGGTTGCTATGCGGAGTAGTCTTGATGTTTCGTCTGCAGGACATCCCTTTAGTGTCGTTGGTATTCAATTTTTATTATCCTAAGCTATCTGAGCCAGAGATCTTTTTGTTCTAAGCTCGAGTGGGTGCTAGCATTTTTGACAAAATGTCGACCTCCAATAAGCACTAGAGGAAGTATTACTTTTTATTCGTTTTCCTGATCAGTCCGACTTCCTGACCAGCCGACAGATGGAGGTGATGAAGCCTCCGTCGCTCGGCAGATATCAAATCCAATCAAACTATCTCCAAGCAACCTCCAGTTTGGCTGGTCAGAAGTGTTAGGACCAAAAGTAGCTAGAGGGGGGGGGTGAATAGCTCGTCGCGTTCGCTCGTTGCTCGGCGTTGCTCGGCGTTGCTTGGCGTTGCTTGTTTCTTCAAGAATATGCAGCGGAAAATACAGAAACAAATACAACAACGCTAACACGGTTGGTTTACTTGGTATCCACCTCACAAGAGGTGACTAATCCAAGGATCCACACCAACACACACACCCTCCACTAAATAAAACTCTGGTAACTACCAAGGGCGGAGAAGCCCTACAAGACTCTCGGTACAAGAAGAAGGAAAGGGAAACAAAATACAAGCGCAAAGCTTACAATGAATGCAGAAAACCCTAACCCTAGCTTCTCTTCTTGCCTTTGATCCGCTCTTGACTCGGAGAGCTTCCAAGAACCTTCAAGAACTGGCGATCACGAGCTTTGAGAGTGCTGTGGAGGAGCTGGCGAAGATCTGAGATGAAACCGTAGAAGAGATGCCGCAGCCATCACACGCCTGCAGCTATAAACGACGCCAACGGTCGGATCCCGATCGATTCGAATATTCCCAATCGATCGGGGAGGCTTTGGATCGATCCACGGATCGATCCAGCGCTTATGCGCGAAGCAGGATCGATCCCGATCGATCCAGCGCTTATCGCGCGAAGCAGCCGCGTCCCAATCGATCCAGCGATCGATTGGGACCTCTGGATCGATCCAGAGGCTCTCTGTTCGCTGGGACAGGTCTGGATCGATCCACTGATCGATCCAGCACTTGATTTTTGTCCAAAACCAAGTCCCAAACCTCCCAAACCAACATCCGGTCAACCTTGACCTGTTGGTATGTCATGCCTAGCATCTAGTCACTCCCTTGACCTGCTAGGACTCCCTTACCAAGTGTCCGGTCAATCCCTTTGACCCACTTGGACTTTTCTCTGTGCCAAGTATCCGGTCAATCCCTTTGACCTACTTGGACTTTTCTTTCATGCCAAGTATCCAGTCAATCCTTTGACCTACTTGGACTTCTCAGCACCAGATGTCCGATCATCCTTGATCCATCTGGATTTTCCCTTGCCTGGCTTCACTCACCAGGACTTTCACCTAGCTTCACTCACTAGGGTTTTCCATCTGCCTAGCTTCACTCACTAGGACTTTCACCGGGCTTCACTCACCAGGATTTCCATCTGCCTAGCTTCACTCACTAGGACTTTCACCTGGCTTCACTCACCAGGATTTCCATCTGCCTGGCTTCACTCACCAGGACTTTTCTTCTGCCTGGCTTCACTCACCAGGACTTTCATACTGCCTAGCTTCACTCACTAGGTCTTTCATTTTGCCTAACATCCCAGTTAGGACTTCCCAGTCAAGTATCCAGTCAACCTTGACCTACTTGACTCTTCTTCAATCAATATCTTATTGTCAAACATCTAAACCCAAACCAAGACTCAGCTTGGTTACCCAGGTCAACCTTGACCTGAGGGATATTGCACCAACAATCTCCCCCTTTTTGATGTTTGACAATACCACAATAACACTTACAATCCCATATGTAAGTTAGGCTAATCCCATAGCCTCCTTCTTCATGCCACTAGGTAATGAAAGCATAAATTAAGCTCTTCATTCTCCCCCTAAGAGGGCAAACTCCCTCTAGGTAATGAAAGCCTAACTTACTCCCTTTCATGAGTCCTTTCATTCTCCCCCTATGACCTTCCCATAGGTAATGAAGGCCTAAGCTTAACCATACATTCTCCCCCTATTGGCACACATCAACCCATCGTTGGACACACATCAACCTATGCTCCAATTCTGGGCACACTTCAACAAATCCATTTGTTGAAGACTCTCCCCCTGAAGAGTTGCTCATCGTTGTTCACAACATCACTCGTTGTGATCAACACGATAATGAAGGTCCCATACCCTTCATTTATCCTTAACTTCTCCCTCAATGTAGACAAATACCCAACCTTGAGCATTTTCAACCACTTGAGTTTCCACTTGAAATAATGAGGATATCCACTCCTCATTTCTCCCTATTTCAAGTTTAAATGCTCAACCTTGAGCAAGTTCACAACAGAAGGTTAACCACCTTCCAAGGTTCATGAAAAATAATTTTCATGTCTTTAAAGAGTCCCTCCCCCTAAAGACATGGTGGTAACTTCTGTCATTGCACCAACAATGACTTGGAATCCCTAAAACATTAGGAAACCCAAATTTAGAAGTTTTGAGGTTCAAATATTCAAAATTTGAAACAACCTCAACCTAAACTTCTACTTAGTCTTCGTTAACCAATCCATCCTTGTTTTCAACATGAAAACACCCTTTGTATGTATACAAATGTATTTAAGGGGTTTGGAATGGTTACCTAGACTCAAAGAGGTTCAAAGATGCTGAAATCAGGCCTTCCCAGCCAAAACCAGCAACTTGGATCGATTGAAGTTGGGTTCCAATCGATTGAACCTTTCTGAATCGATCCACTGATCGATTCAGACTCCCTGGATCGATCGGCTGATCGATCCAGCGAGCTTCTGCTCACGGGAATTGCCGTTTGAATCGATCCATGGATCGATTCAGGAACTCCAATCGATCCATGGATCGATCGGAGCTCTGATAGTTGCTGAAATTCCATTTCAATCAACTTCAGAAACCCCTAGAAAATTCTACAAAAATCCAAAAATTATGAAATTTCGTGTAGACATTATTTAGGGCGTTTACTATCACGGAAAAATAGTTTTCTATGAAAATACATCATATTTTCAAAGATTTACACAAACTTGAGAACTTACAAAAACTTTAGTGTTTTCTTCAAGTTTGTGTCTAACTATTCAATGGTGATTACTATCAAAAGATAGCCTTCACCAAGGTTTTCCAAAATCATTTTGAAAACATTTTCAAAACCAATATCCCATCATGTTCCTTGGGCATAATGCACATGACTTGTACATTAGCTTTCCCAATGATGGGAAAACACATAACTATGTGTTTTGATGAATTTAAAACTCAAAGGAATGCACTAAATCAACATCTTGAGCTTTGTTCATCATCCTAACATCTCACTTGTATCTATTGTGTACAAAACACATACAAGTCATCTTAGAGGTCTTTGTGAGATGTAAAATTTGGTTTTGCCCTATTCTAGGGATCATACATATCTATCTAGGCATTTTAGAGATATTAGACATCCACCCAGGATGTCACTTGTTAATAAGTGTCGTTAAATGCCATTCGTCCTTAATTACAAGGAATTAAACTAAGTGCATGATTATGTTATGACATACATCAAAAGAAAATAATTTTCAAAAGAAAATATCCTATTACTACATGATGTATGAATGTCATGACATGGTATTTTTGGATTTTCCATAATAAAACATGAATGAAAAAACTAGACATGATGTCATGGCATATGATGGGCAAACAATCATGGCAAGATTTAGCATAAATAAAATATACCTATATTAACTATCTAAGTATCCTTAAAGTCTTAGCTAAACTTACACCTTAAACCTAGATTGCCCTAAAGTGCTACAAGAGAATGCCAAAGCCTAAATTTGGCATTTCTAATTTCCTTGATTTAATGTATGCCAATTGAAAATAAACATGTCCTCAAATGTTGGCATATTCCATTTTTCTTCAAGAGTAGCACTTTTGAATTAAGGCCCGGATTGCCTTAAATTGCCTAAGAACATACCAAAATCCCAACTTGGTATTTCTCAAGGTTTTCCCAATTTGTGCCATTTTAAGATAAAAACAATTTTTCACCATTTGGCACATTTTACTCTTTCAAGGAGTAATCAATAGATCCATTTCATTTTCAAAGGTTAACTAAAACCTTGAAAATGCTCCTTGAGTGTCAATTTCCTCAAAGTTGGGTTAACTACCCTTTTAATCGGAGTTGACACTCTCTAACCCATCTATGGGGTAGAGAAGATGCTCCTAGGAACCCAACACCTATTGGTGCTCCTTGGATGCTCTAGGTACTCACTAGGGATAACTTCCCTAGATACCTTCCTAGTGACCTTGTTGGGCTTCTTAGAAGCCTTGGTCACATTTTCTAGGTCAACTCTAGGGATAGCCTCCCTTGTAACCTTGTTCGTGACTTTCTTAGACTTCTTAAAAGTCTTAATCACTTTGGTTGCAAAGATACTTCTAGGGATATCTTCCCTTGTATCCTTGACTTGACCTCTAGACTTAGGATTCGTTCCATAACTATATGGAACCCTATGATAACTAGGTACATCCTTCTTAGCTTTTGGTTTGTATCCCAAACCTTTATGGCCATTGGATGGCTTTGATTTTCCTAAACCTAAGTTATGCTCACTTTGCCCTAATAGGATATTTTCCATCATTTTTAGGGTCTTCTCCATTTTATCAAGTCTTGACCTCAAGACTTGATTTTCTCTCACTAAGTCCTTAGTATTTGATCCATGAGCATTTTTGTTTCTAGGCTTGTATCTTACATCCTTAGAGTTATCGCCTAGGTTTTTACCTACATTCCTAGCCTTAGGGATAGTAGTTTTGGCATGTAGGGCCACATGCTTTTCCTTAAAGCCCTCATGCTTCCTATTCTTATGGTAAATCGCATTAAAATGATAAAAATTTGACCTAGCATACTTTTTACCATTTTGCAAGGGAATAGGCTCAATGAAAGTTACCTTCCTTTTTACCTTGGAGGCTCCCCCTTGACTAGTGCCTCCTTGAGCCTTGACCATCTTCTTCCCCTTGGGACATTGACTTCGGTAATGCCCTTTTTGTTGACACAAGAAGCACACAATGTGCTCCTTGCTCTTCTTTGTCCCGGGGGTGGTCTCCTTGAGCTTCTCCTTGCCTTTTTTTTTGCCATTTGGCCCTTCTTCTTGGCCAATTTAGGGCACTTGCTCTTGTAGTGCCCATATTCCCTACATTCAAAGCATATAATATGATTTTTATTATTAATTGAAATATTTATACCTTTGCTTGTAGGGGTGGCATCTTTTTCTTTGGATCCGGAGGTAGAAGCTTCCTCTTGATCGGACCTTGATTCTCCTCCATTTGATTTTTCTTGACTTGTGGAGGTAGAATCTACTTCCTCCTCTTCGTCTCTTGACCCGGATGTAGAAGCTTCTCCTTCTTCTTGATCCGGCGTCACCAAGGATTGCTCCCCCTCAATCCTAGAGGTGGAGGCTTCATCATCTTGAATATGAAACAAGGAGTATGCTCCCTCCTTGTTCCCTTCGTTGCATTCCCTTGAGGATGAAGCTTCTTGGATTTCCTGTTCTTCGGAGGTTGGGCATCTCTCAAGCTCTGAGCCCTCCTCTTGGTCTTGCTCCAAAGAGTCACCCTCTGGGCACTTCTTGCTCTTGTACAGTGGAGGGGATCTCTTCATGAAGCTTGGCCAATTTGCTCCATAGTTCCTTTGCATCTTCAAATTCTCCAATTTTGCAAAGGATGGTGCTTGGCAATAAATTGACCAAAAGCTTGGTCACTTTGTCATTGGCCTCGCACCTTTGGACTTGCTCTTGGCTCCACTTGCTCCTTTTGAGTACTTTGCCCTTGGAATTTGTGGGAGCTTCAAAACCTTCCATGAGAGCAAACCATTGCTCTATCTCCATCATAAGAAAATTTTCGATTCTTGATTTCCAAGAATCGAAGCTTGTAGATGAATATGGTGGAGCCACCCTTGTGTCAAATCTAAGTCCATCTTGGAATTGCATCTTGAAGTTGAGCTTGATAAAATCTTGAACTTGAAGAATTTGCTCCAACTTCTTCACCCCTCTAGCTTTTCTTGTTATGCTTGACCCTTCCGGCGATGATTCCGGTGAAGAGCGGCCTCGCTCTGATACCACTTGTTAGGACCAAAAGTAGCTAGAGGGGGGGGGTGAATAGCTCGTCGCGTTCGCTCGTTGCTCGGCGTTGCTTGGCGTTGCTTGTTTCTTCAAGAATATGCAGCGGAAAATACAGAAACAAATACAACAACGCTAACACGGTTGGTTTACTTGGTATCCACCTCACAAGAGGTGACTAATCCAAGGATCCACACCAACACACACACCCTCCACTAAATAAAACTCTCCTTTATGGTAACTACCAAGGGCGGAGAAGCCCTACAAGACTCGGTACAAGAAGAAGGAAACAAAATACAAGCGCAAAGCTTACAATGAATGCAGAAAACCCTAACCCTAGCTTCTCTTCTTGCCTTTGATCCGCCTCTTGACTCGGAGAGCTTCCAAGAACCTTCAAGAACTGGCGATCACGAGCTTTGAGAGTGCTGTGGAGGAGCTGGCGAAGATCTGAGATGAAACCGTAGAAGAGATGCCGCAGCCATCACACGCCTGCAGCTATAAACGACGCCAACGGTCGGATCCCGATCGATTCGAATATTCCCAATCGATCGGGGAGGCTTTGGATCGATCCACGGATCGATCCAGAGCGCCTCTGTGCTCTGGAAACGCGCCTGGATCGATCCACGGATCGATCCAGCGCTTATCGCGCGAAGCAGCCGCGTCCCAATCGATCCACTGATCGATTGGGACCTCTGGATCGATCCACGGATCGATCCAGAGGCTCTCTGTTCGCTGGGACAGGTCTGGATCGATCCACTGATCGATCCAGAGCCTGGATCGATCCACTGATCGATCCAGCACTTGATTTTTGTCCAAAACCAAGTCCCAAACCTCCCAAACCAACATCCGGTCAACCTTGACCTGTTGGTATGTCATGCCTAGCATCTAGTCACTCCCTTGACCTGCTAGGACTCCCTTACCAAGTGTCCGGTCAATCCCTTTGACCCACTTGGACTTTTCTCTGTGCAAAGTATCCGATCAATCCCTTTGACCTACTTGGACTTTTCTTTCATGCCAAGTATCCAGTCAATCCTTTGACCTACTTGGACTTCTCAGCACCAGATGTCCGATCATTCTTGATCCATCTGGATTTTCCCTTGCCTGGCTTCACTCACCAAGACTTTCACCTAGCTTCACTCACTAGGGTTTTACATCTGCCTAGCTTCACTCACTAGGACTTTCACCTGGCTTCACTCACCAGGATTTCCATCTGCCTAGCTTCACTCACTAGGACTTTCACCTGGCTTCACTCACCAGGATTTCCATCTGCCTAGCTTCACTCACTAGGACTTTCACCTGGCTTCACTCACCAGGATTTCCATCTGCCTGGCTTCACTCACCAGGACTTTTCTTCTGCCTGGCTTCACTCACCAGGACTTTCATACTGCCTAGCTTCACTCACTAGGTCTTTCATTTTGCCTAACATCCCAGTTAGGACTTCCCAGTCAAGTATCCAGTCAACCTTGACCTACTTGACTCTTCTTCAATCAATATCTTATTGTCAAACATCTAAACCCAAACCAAGACTCAGCTTGGTTACCCAGGTCAACCTTGACCTGAGGGATATTGCACCAACAAGAAGTATCATGCCCATTGGCTGTTATTGGAGAGTGTTTTATACATATTCGGGTTGAGCCCGATCCGAACGCGACTACGTCTCACCCTAGGTACGCTTTCTTCTTCTCATCTTTGAATCTAACTAATTTTTCTTCATTTGTTGCAACTCAGATCATGTTGAGGCATGTCTGAGTGGCAAGAGCAGACTTACGGAGGCGTAGATTAACGCCACGGGCGTTGTCGAGCTAGAAAGTTGCGGATTGTTGTCAGTTGACCAATCCGATCACTCGACCGGCGATGTAGCGGCTAGCGAAGCAGGGGCTAGCCTAACGGTGGCTAGCAACGCTACGGCCGCCACAGCTTAACTCTCTCTCTCTCTCGAGCGACCATCACTATTGCTAATCACGGTGCCCTCGAAGTCAGCGACCTCGGTCGAGCCTTTACTCACATGACGTAAGAGGCATCAAGGGGAAGATTCATCCCGTTCATCTACCTCTGCACTGCAAATTCCCTCTCATGTTGCCTTGCATCCATCGTTTGAGCAGGGTGAGACTTCATCCCCTGCTAAACAGGGGACAACATCGGTTCCCACTCCTTTGTTGTCTAACCAGACACCCTCTCTATCTAGGCTACCGTTAAGGACAATATACGTGCAGCCTGTCGCATACCTGCCCCCACAATCCTCCTTGTCGACCGCCCAAGTATCCACTATTCGATTTTCTCCCATAATCAAGTCCACCGGCCAGGCAACCTCCAAGCCTTTAGGTCCGTGCGGCCAGAAACACATAACATCCATCATTCATTTACTAACGGATGAGTTGAGCTATCCGAACAACTCTAAGTTATGCTCCTTCGAGCACTAGATCAAGATTCAAGGACCGCTGGCACAAGTCTGGGCCCGTGCGACGACCATTTCACCAGGGGAGCTCGTAGACGACCATACTCAGAAGGTCACTGGGGTATGTTTATCAGCCTTATGTTTACTTGTTTATTTCCTGACCGACACTCAATTTATTTTGTTGTAGTTTTGAGTTGAAAGTCTGGTCATGTGCCAGAGGTTGTTCTTTTTGGAGCACCAGGTGCAATAACTGTGCACCCTGAGCGGACATCCGGAGGCTTCCCAGGCTCAGCTTGAGCAGTTGACTGCGGAGGTAGCTTAGCTAAAGGCCGACTGGGAAAGAAGCTCTGAGCAACTAGTAGGCTCCGAACGAGCGCTTCAAGCAGAGAAGAGTAAGAATGCTAAGCTGGCCCAACAAATCGAGCGACTACTCAAGAAGGCTAACATCTTTGAGTCGAAGATCAATTCAGCTAACATCTGAAAGCTCTTAGCCATCAAGGACTTGGACCTTAAGAACAAAGAGGCTCGCGCTTTGGCTCAAAATCTGAAGAAGGCAGAGGCTACTCTGGCTACCGAATGGGACAACCGATCTGTGGAACAGGCAACTACGAAGCTCTAGTTGGATGCCAAAGATTTTGAGTTGACTTTGCTAAAAGCTGAATTGGAGTCATCCCAAGCGACTCTTAAGACGTACCATGAGGAATAGCCCGGGCGGTTTAAAGTTTTCAAGCGCACCTATCTCCGCTTGGACCCTTTCAATGACAAGCTCATCGATCGGGCTCTTCGCCTCTTCAACTGCGACATTGATGGTACCCTCCAATAGCTGAAGGACAACGACTATCTTTCTCCCGTGCCGACCAACAAAATCATAAACAGGGAGAAGTTCACCGAGTTGCTGCTGGACGATGTGCTCGACTACCTTGATTAGTCTTCTGTCTAGATTTTAGTTGCTTTTTGTAATCTCCGCCCATTCGACACTTTTCAACTTCTATTAAACGATTCAAGCATCCTTCCATGCCTTTCCGAACGACTCTATAAGCCTGGTCAGCTTCTCGTTTTACGGTCTAGTAATACTAGTAAAAATATTTCAAGTGTGAATCCTTATGCTTCCGCTCTTCTTAGTGATTGTTTGTTTAGCCATCTAGTTGATCATTTCAACATAGGTCGGATGACCAATTTGCCTTAATCGATTTCATCAACCATTTAGCTACTGAACCAAAGTTTATAGTTACCGTTTGACTTTAATCGGCGTAGAGTACTTTTCGGGTTTATATCAGTTGATCGATTGTTACCTTGTCGATTCTCAATTTTATAGCCGCCGCTCGACTGTTGATTTACGTATATTCTTGGATTTATAGCCGCTGCTCGATTGCTAATTTCATCAACAAAGGTTTATAGTCGTCGCTTGACTGTTGATTTACGTAGATTCTTGGGTTTATAGTCGTCGCTCGACTGTTGATTTTGTCGACAAGGGTTTATAGCCGCAGCTCAGCTGTTGATTTCATCGACAAGAGTTTTATAGTCGTCGCTTGACTATTGATTTTGTCGACATAGGTTTATAGTTGCTGCTCGACTGTTGATTTCATCGACAAGGGCTTATAGCTGTCGCTTGATTGTTGATTTCATCGACAAGGGCTTATAATCGCCGCTCGACTGTTGATTTCGTTGATAAGGGTTTATAGTCGCCGCTTGACTGTTAATTTCATCGATAAGGGTTTATAGTCATTATACTCGACTATCCTTGAAGCTATGAATTTAGCTGATCGACAGTCGTCTGAACTATCGCTGCGCTGATCCAGAGAGGGTGGTGAGAAAGACTCGACACTTCACTCCATCAGTGTACTGATAAAGTGTGGCCATGTTGTCAAACTTGACTAGATGGTCCTCTTGGTCGCTTGTCCTATTGTACTCCTCGATCATCGCTGGAATGTAATATCGGGGTAGTGGATCGTCCAAGAACCCCTCGAGAGAACTGCCGATTGACTTGCTTAAGCGAATCATCAGCTCTTGGTGCCTTTCCTTTTCATGCGTCTCTCATAGGAGAGTCGTCTGAGGATGATCCTGGATCTTTGTTTGCTCGACCTTGTTCCTCTGAGGGCGTATGGAACAATGCTCGATGAAAGGGGATTGACTCATTCGGTGCATCCCGTACGCATCGGTTGGCTTCTTATTCTGCCCCCGAACGGACATATTGTCCGTTCGGTCTCTACACTCAACTTGCTGTCCCGCGGCTGATGTCGAGGGCTCGTGTATCCGACCATCGTCTGCTGTTGTTGCTCCATAATCTTAGCGGCCCGGGCTTGTACCAACATATCCAACTCTTCTTTTGTCAACTCCACTATCGTGAGTCGTCCAACATCCTCTATCTCCACGTCTCGAATACATGTTACGTTCCCACTGAAGGCGCCAATATAATCCTGTCCAAAAGTAGTGAAGAATGCTAACTGGGAATGTGGCTCCTTTATTGATCGTGTGAAGGTTACGTTCCGATCTGCAATACAAGAAATGTCAGTGCCGGATTAGGGAGGGGGTCCCCGACATTGACCCTCCGACGCTCAAGTCAGCCATCGAAATAATGGAAATAAGGCGGAGCGATGTAGGAACAGTGATATCACCAGAGTAATGAATAATACATATCTCCGTCGGTGCTTGAACTCTCCTTTATATAGTGTTATGGTAGGTGACATGCACAATTCTCAAGGCACAAGCACGTTTTCCCAACTGTCCTAAGAAAAGACTTGTCAGGAAAGTGTCTCTGACACTATACGTCAACAGGGCGTGCCAATCCTTGACGGTAGAGGCTTCTATCATACGATTTGCTTGTTGACCTCACCACATTGTCAGTGACATCATTTCCCAAAGGAATATTAGGAGATATGCGAAGGCTCCACTATTTGACCGAGCGAGATAGCCGTTCAGCAAGAACTCCCCTGCTCGGTCGATTTCAGATGCTTCTCTTTGTAGTAGCCCAGGTCGGCAGATTGTTGCTTACTCGACCTGACATGCCTTCCGGTCAGCTCGGAATTTGCTTGGTAAGTTGTAAACTTCTGATGTTCTTTTTGTACCGACGTCGGTTGGGCGAACGATATGCTCTGATGAACTTGTTAGTTGATCAGACACTTACATTCCGCGCGGCCGTTGGCGGCTAGCTCCATTCGACCCGTTTTCGATAAGCTCGTTGATTTTTTATACTAACTGTCATGATTTTAACCTCCATGTCAACTACTACTCACGTTTAATGGCTCTCTTTTATCACCACATCACTAATTAAGGAAATTAAAATTTAAATTTCAATAGATGAATATTCTGAAGGTTAAATTTTTGGAATTTACGCAAGACAATCTATTTATTATCGAAAAAGAAAAAGAAAATACAATTAATAATAATAAAATTAAAAGTAACATGTTACAACTCAAATAATGGATGATGTTATATGATATTAGTTAATCATAATTTTTATAAAATCAAATGATACAATCTACATATAATATATGTGATTAATATAATAGAATAGGAATTATCGTTGATACTATGATAAAATTGAATCTCTCAAAAAATATATCAAAGTCAGAGGATCAATTGACGTAGAAATCAAAGTCAAACGATTAAAATCGTAAAGTCGGACGGACTTGGAATTGCTGACTAGGCAGGGTTGGCCGAGCATGCCTAGTAGGTCTTGCAACGTTGGTCGGACGTGAAGGACCGATTGGACCACCCGAACAGACGTCCTTCGCAACTCGTAGATGGAATTTGGAGTGAAGTACTAACTTACCTGGTTCACCGTCATAGCCGATTGGATCTAAGGTTCGATCAGGCACAAGGTCGATCGGACACAATGCACCTTTTTACAACATGAAGGGCCGAATGAAGAACAAGTCGGTGTTTGAGTTCTGGAAAGCTGAGCTGGCAAGCTCCCAGCCGAGTGGCCGTCGACCGGTCGGTGTATAGAGGAACCTAAATATCTATCATATCATACTCTTTTGGAAGTTTATACTGGAAAGGACAAAGAATATCTTGTTGATAAATTGGTCTTTAGAAGCTTTCAGCATGTAAAGTCACAGTGATATTTACAAGCTCGTTTAAGGAAAAGTGTCAGGGGCATTTTATGGCCGATTTTTTCTTAGAAAAGTTTTGAAAAATGTGCTAATACTTTGACATGCCTGCATAACACACAGTGACATTATAAAAGGGGTCTCCATCTACATGCAGAGGTATACGATGTTTCTTATTTACACACGCTATTTGTTACAATTCATGATTACTATTTTCTTTTCTAAAACTGAGTACTAACTTGAGTGTTGGAGGACTAATACTAGAGATTCCTTACCTGATCCGATACTAACACTCCATGTTATAAGAAAACGCATGAAGTCCTCATCGAATCAATAATAGAACCACTTGTCTAGCTCTCTGTCTTCATCAATTTCGGACGGGATAAGTCACATTTAATTTTCTGCATTCACGGTGATAAAAGATGAATATATTTGCCCCTAATATTTTCGTTAACTCGTCTCAGGGCCAATATGATAATTTTATGCATTCACGTGCTATTTGATAATTGATCACATTATAATTAATTTTAAAAACATTCCACGGAGGTTGATCTTGAGTTCTAAACCAGTCCACATGAGCACAGTCGGCCATGAGCCTCCCACGTCTTGGTCGAATCGCGGCCCCAACGAGAACCTCAAATTTTCACCTAACTCCCCTGCATAAAAAGTTACACTCGCCGTTCCCTCCCATTCCCAAATGCACTCTTCCGTCATCCTCTTTCGTCTCCCACCCGCCGTCCTTCCATTATCACCTCGAGCTCAAGCCATAAGGATGTCGCCCACAAGATGCTCTGCTCGATCTCTCTTGTCCAATGTCATACGCCTCCACTCGGAGTTGAAACCAGGTACTTGTTCGTCATCCTGCCACAATATATTTCATTATGATCTCCAATTTTTGTGTTGATTTCCGTTATCGAGCTTTGCATAGTCACAACCTAGCACTGGAACCAGAAAATATCTAGCAACTAGATCGTCTATTTCCATGTGTGTGCTAGAGGACAGGCTTCCGTGCTTATGGGAAAGGAGATGCGCATCCCAGAAATCGATGAACTCTTTGCTAAACCTAATCGGTCCTTTATTGAAACTAGGAAAGATGCAAAAAGTTTTATTTTGTTGTCTGATTCAAATTCTTTTCTGTCTGTTGAAACATTTTGGACGCTTTTTCTCACAAAGTCTATTCTTTTCCCTCCACTAATGTTTCGTCTATGAATGCCAACTTTCAGAAGTTAAGGTCCCTCTCTTTCTTTTTGCTCTTTTTGGTGTGTGCACATGACAATGTGTCTTGAAATTCACTATGTTTCAACTGTGTTCAACTAAGATGCTCATTATTTGAGATGATGATAAGCTAATTTTTTTCCTTTTCAAGGAAGGAATTGTGATAAAGAAAAACATGCTTATTCTACAAAGAAAAGGGTGAAAAGGAATATAGAAGTTGGTAGGGAGAGGCAGAAAGAAGATGGTGGTTATCAAAATGTAAGATCCTTCTGTATATCATTTCTTTGTGTATCTTTGTTAATAAATTCAAGATTTCTCTTATAAAGCTTTTGAATCTCGTATTGAGCTTTATTCTGCCTTTAAGCAAGGATTTCTGGTATAATACTTACACTAATTCTTTATCTTTCACCTGGAAGTATGCATTGAAGTTAGTCTAGTCCCTTTTGTGTCTCTATTTTATTGGAAATGATAATAAAAGTGGATGAGCTTCAATTTGCAGGTCAGTAGCGTTGCTGACATTGAAGATTTGACATACGATGAGGTCAACCTATCTACTAGCTCTAGTAAGGGCAAATTTTATCTACATACATGATCTAACAGAATGAATGGATTTGAATATTAGAGTTTAAATCATGACGTTCCTCCAACATAAATGAATGTGATCCTATTTTTGAACAAAAAGGGAACTACTCCAAGAATATCTCAATATTTTTGAGAATGAGGGTAACATGCTAGTCTATCTGCAAAATTGGGTATCTCACTAAGCTCTCAACTCGCTTTATTTATAGAAAATAGAGAGATTTATTTATAGAAAGATTTATTTTGACATTTTAGGTATTGCATTGATTACATTCCTAATTTTAAGGAATAGCTGTTGTATAGCTCCTAGGATTATGGAGATATTTTTAGAATGTGCAACCTATATAACCTAAAACATTTTGATACATTTGAGATTTAGAGGAAAAAAGTATTTCTTTCTCTTTTGTTGTGTCTCTGTATTCATGGTTTTAGAGCTACAGCCTATTCAAACTTAACTTTAAAATTGCCTTTTTGTAATGGCACAAATTGCCATCCTGGAGTGACTATTGACACCTGTTCAACCTTATCATCCTCTAGAGTAAATGTTAATGCAATCATGCCCTTAGTGATTGGGATCAATCATGAGTTTTGATGTTTGGGTAAAGAATTTAAGTTACGTTTGAGTAAAAAGTTTAAGTCATGATAATATTTGTGTCTGATATGTCTATGAAATTATGTAAGATTTGATACACGTGCAGACTAAGCATAGTCAAGGTTGATGTTGATTTGATGGTTTGAGGTCTAATATAGATTGGAGAATGATGGTATTGCAAGATGAGGAGCATTAGAGTGCACTTGAGCTAGAGGAGACAAACTACGATGGTCACACATGAAAGATGACATGTAAAGCGAGTTGAGAGCTTAGTGAGTCGAGCTAAGAGCCAAATGAGCCATGTGAAAAGCCATTTCTTAATTTGCAGCTTTGGTTGTGTAATTACCTATAGCCGTTGCATTGAACAATGTACTAAATTTTTTTAGTCAATGTTTATGATATACACAGATTTTCTTCTATTAAACATCTTTTGCTAAGCCCTGCAGAAGAACATTCTACCTCTACATCTGCTTTTCAGAGTAAGAGATCCAATGCGTCTAAAGGTACTTAAGAAATATGGAATCTAGGTGTTTTTTTTTTTTTAACCATTTTTATGATGGAAGGCATTTATTTCCTCAACGAATGTTTGGCATAACTTATCAGCAGAACTATGAGATTTGATGTCTTGTATTAAATTCTTTTAGTAGTTGCTCAATTTGGATCTTAAATTGTGCCGTAGTTAATGCACCAGAAAATTGGAAGGAGGTCCTTGACGGAATTAAAACAATGACGCTTGCTGAGGGTGTCACATTCAGAACTATGGGATGTGAAAGCGAAGAGAAACCTCTGTCATCCAAGGTACTATGGTTCGAGACTATAGGCTCAAACTGTTCACTATTTTCCTTTGTATTCATAGGTTTGAAACTTTTTCAGAAGCTTTGATATTTCTCATCCTTTTAATCTCACAAATGTAGAGATAAGAGTGCCAAATATATAACCAAGGGGATCATTGCAGACATGTTTTTCCATAAGGAATTTTTTTTTTGGAATATCACAATCTTCATTAGCCTTTCTATCATCTAAAATATAAGGGAAGATTGCTCTGGTTACTCATTGGTAGGGTAGGGGTGGTAATAGTTGGCACCACCATTTACACAACATGACTAAGCTTGCACTTGAGCAGAAGATGGGAGTTGCAGAAATAAGGATGTTAAGGTGGATGTGTAGACACGAGGATGGATAGGATCAAAAAAATGAGAGCATTAGAAAGAAAGTCGGGGTTGCATCTATTGAAGAAAAACTCTGAGAGACACGTTTAACATGGTATGGGACCATCACTTGCCAAGCATTTAGTTCTCCCTAATCTACTCTAACTTCCATCACTGCCAACTCCCTATTCGTCTTTCAGTTGCCAACTACCTATTTCACTTTCAACTTGCCAATACTTATTGGATTTCCCATCTGTCAAATGCCTAGTTGACCTCGACTAATTTGGACTTTGTTCATCGTCAAGTATCCACTGAGTCTTGACCTACTTGACATATCCAAACAATAAACATATTATTCAAACCCATGGTCTATCAAGACCAGGCTGAGCCTTGCACCAACACCAAATGCATATATTAATGGAAAGTATTCTTCTCTAAACTTATTAATTACCTGAGAAAATTTTCTCAAGTAATTAATAAAATTGTCTATAAGCCCTAATGATTCATTTAGAGGGATGTAATTAATACCCATATCAATAGTTACACCATAAGCATTGGTTGATCCAATAAGATGGTTTCGACTATAATTAAGAAACTTATAGTTGACAATTTCAAGCACAATAAAAAAAATATAGAATCTGTAAATTCCATTGTACTGTTAGATGATCCAATTGTTAGTTAGGTTATGGCGCTTTGTCCCCTCAAGCAACATGGACAGCTCACTTAAGTAGAAGCTCCATGAGGTTGCAATTATAGGACGAAGGAAAATCCTTAGAATGCTTGTGCGAGACCCTTAGGTATCCTCCACTTGTTTTGTTGTAAAGGAATTTAAGTGACTATGATCACTTGTATATTGTAGTGTAAAGGATCAATTTAAAGGACTAGTATTCAAGCATTTAAAACCACCATCAGGTCCTTTGTGGGTTTTGTTTTTATCACTCCATTATAAAAAGGATAAAAACAATATTCATGGCAGAGAGCTGGTGAATACATATCATTCATCTCGTCTTTATGCTATGGTTAAATTCAATCAAATAACCATTTAATTTTAAATTTTTATGAGAATATTTTAGAGAAATCTAATGTTGTTATTTCTTCTTATATAGCATCTCTAGTTCTCACCCAAAGAAATGAACAGATGAGAAGAGGATAAATCATTTAGCCATGCATATTTTCCTTCTTTGTTTTGATTGAGAACTAGACTATAATATGGTTTAGGGGTTTCATCTTAATGTGATGCTAGTGGAGCATCACTTGGATTGTAATTCGAGAATAACCAAGGTAATTAACCAAGATATAAAATTTTGAATTTTGTTAGATTTTCGATCTATGATTACAACACTAAGGTCGGTACCGCTTTATGTCATGTTGGTATAAGCTTAGAAGTTATTAAAAATTTTACTCAAAAAACTTTTAAATTATATTTTGGTTAAAATATTGTCTTATATAGGGTATAATTATTAAAGTCAGACTAGAGTAATGAGTCAATTAAAAACCTCAAAGCCAAATTGTTCATTAGCTTAATTATAATTCTTTTTTTAAATCAAAAGAATCAATCAATATATATAAAAACACTTTAGTTATTGTGGACCTATAATATTAAAAATATCCTTATTATAACTATAACATATTTTAAATGTATTTGACATAAATCATTAATATTATCGACGACAATATTAAATTTCTAATCTCGATCCTATTTTAATTTTTTCATTAATTTTTATAACTATTCGTTCAATTTAACTCGTACATCTTAATCCCAACTAACATCGCTAGTGATTTCATTGACTCCTCCACTTAACCTCATGCACAATAGAGGAAGAGGCAAATAGCTGAGGAAGAGGAAGAGGAAGAGATGAGCCAGTTTGAGAAGCGTTGTTGATGCTAGATAGACCTTGGCATCTACACCTATTTTGAAGTTAGTGAAAATAAGGTTCCGCAAGACATTTTCAGACACTCAGGAGATCATGTGGAATGGATTGAGAGCAGTGGTTCTAGTGTCCTTGCTCTTCTGCTACTAACTATGTGACTTCCTCCATGGGAAGCGAGGGAGGGGGGATTGCTTGTATGTTTGTCGTCTCGTGCCTTCTCACTTGTTGGTCAGTGCATGAAACGAAGTGATTCGCCCGTGATGACCAACACGACATGAAATTTTAAACCTTTAACTAACTCCGCACTTCTTGTGCTACTTGGAAGTGTTTTGAGATGCCTCCTAGGTTTATATATTACAATTTTATTAATGTTTTATATATGGCCATCATTCTAGAAGTATATTGCCTTGAATTTGATAAGAGTAATATGATGATCATGACCTTATGCTGATTGGTTGTGTGAGTAATACAAGCGTTCTTTTAGCTAATGAGATTCTTAATGTAATATTATAGAAACTGATTACAATACACTCCCTTTAAGTCATGTTGACATCATCACTTATTTCTGTCTTGTACCAGGAAGAAAGATTTGGAATCTTGGTATCTTGTCTTCTGTCGAGCCAAACTAAAGAAGCAATTACCAGTGGCATGTTCAGTAGTACCCTGTTTCTTTGGGCTTATAATTATTGTCAAGTTTGATATTAAATAAAGTTCTAAATATAAGGTTTCTTCACTTGTTTTCAGGTGCAGTTGCGCGTCTGTCAGAGAAGGGTTTACTGGATGCTGCCATTATTCTGAAAACTGAAGAATCAGTAATTGCAAGCTTGATTAAACCAGTATATCCTTTTTCTGTATATAATTCAGTTCTGACCATTTCTTTTATACCTTTTATTATGGAAGTTTCTCCTTAGTGGTATGCTTAATTCAATTGAAGATCACATGATTATTGATCAAATTATTGTATTTTGATTAAATGGGAGGTATTTTTATTCATATTTGAAATCTCATATTGTGCTGAGTGGCATGATCAAAAGGTTCTGACAAATTACTGAGGGCGAAACTTGAGACTACTAAGCACAAGTAATGTTTCTTGCGCTGCTATTGTTGGTGCAATCATACCTAAGCATGTGTTTACAGGTGATTTTGATATTTGGACAGTATTTAAGTTAAGTAATGAAGTTGATCTCATATATATATATATAAAGTGTACAAGTATAGATAAGCTTAAAATAATTTGCAGATGCAACAATGAAAGCCTAAGTAGCTACTTGGCATGAGTCCCAACAAGTTGAGGTCACTAGATGGTAGGCTAGGCAGTATAGAGAAATTCCAACAAGTTGAGGTGAATTGGATGCTAGGCATTGAAGGCCTAGCAAGTTGAGGTCAATCGGATGCTAGGTAGTGCAAGGAAGTTCCAGATGGTTGGCGAGGACCGAATACTAAGCAAGATGAAGTCTCAAAGGCACTAGTAGTCTCTTGGCATGATGAAGACCAGAAGCATGAAGGCTTCTTGGCAAGATGAAGTCCTAGAGGAATGAAAAACCTCCTAGCTAATGTAAAGTACAAAGAGGATAGCAGGCACACATATATCTTAGGATGAAGGGAAAGAACATATTTAGATTTAGAAATAGTCAAGTCAGTTGCAAGATCGACTAATCATAACTCAAACTTGAAATCTAAACCACGAATAGAATGAGGTATTTTGTTCGAAATATTCTAGATTCAAGGTATTCAATAAACATAAGCAATCAATTGATTAAATTCTAAACCCAAAAACGTGAACAAATTGAAATATTCTATACAAGGGATTTGGAATTCGGAAATCAAAAGTAGTCAAATTGATGCAGGGTAGTTGACTAACCAATAAGCAAAAGGTTTTGTTTGATGTAGAATTCAGAAGGGTTGTCTAAGTAGTCGACATAGTAGTTGACTAATGTGCACCTGAAAACCTAGACAAGAACCATTAATCTGATATCAACCAGCAAAAGGGTCGGATAACCATTGGCTACTGTGTAGAGCAGTTAACTGGCTACACAACTGGTGGTGGCCTAAATTTGAGCAAGGATAAAATTCTAGAAAGCTGTGGGAATCTCTATACATACGAGAATTTAGAGGCACAAGAAACATTTAGAATGCTCACACTTTCACACGCTGACTTGTGGGATTGGACCAGAAAACTCGTAACAGCATGTATGGCTCACGCTTAGAGATTTTGGTAACTGAATTTAGGCGATGGCAGATTGGCGATCGATTGTTCCTCCTAGGTCAACGGCGACTAATGCAAGAGAAGAGTTGTCGTCATCGAGCAATAATGGAAGAGAAGAGGAGGCTATGGTTTGAAATGACTGCGAGGATTTGCTTTGATACCATGTTAAGAAATTTTGAAAGAAAAAAAAGTGTTATTAATTTTTTCATCAATCTCACACATATATAGAGAGTATTTAGATTTTAGACTTAAATCAAAGCCCTACAATCAACCTATATCATATCCCTACAATCAAGTGAAGTCATATCTAAATCATATCCCTATATTTCCTATTCCTATTTATATAATATGTAACAGCCACCTACCATGGAGTGTTAAACAGGATCCACGAGAGAATACTATTTGAAATTAGTGGTTTCTTTGAGAGAAATTTCTTAAACTTCTTTGCAAAAGTGACAAATGAAAAGATACTTATTCTTTTCATCATGTTTAATTCACTCTTTAAGTTAAATTTTCTTCTTTGGGAAGTGTCAGAGTTATTCTTTAATATTTTTAATATAGGTTGCATTTTACTCGAGGAAAGCCCATTATATGAAGGAAGTCGCTGAAATTTGCTCAAGGAAGTATGGAGGTGACATCCCTAGTTCTGTTAACGAACTGCTTGCACTTCCTGGAGTTGGCTCTAAAATAGCCCATCTGGTACAGGTCACACTTACCATCTTTCTTGAAACTAGGACCAGATTTTTTTCATGCTTATTTGAATATGTAGGTGATGATTGTTGGATGGAATAATGTTCAAGGGATTTGTGTTGATACTCACGTGCATCGTATTTGTAATCGATTAGGATGGGTTTCACGTCCAGGCACTGGACTGGTAAGTTTGTTTCATGACGTGAGAACTAGTCTAACAACTCTCTTTTGCAGAAACAATCTTAAAGTACGTGGTATAAAGTGTTACAATAATTGCATTAATGTTTTTTCTCTATTAGAAAACTTCTACTCCAGAAGAAACAAGAGTGCTTTTGGAAAAATGGCTACCGAAGGATTTGTGGGATCCCATCAACCCCCTTCTGGTAAGATGGATATTAGTTTTCCTGATGTTGTTATATAGACTTAAGTGCAATTTATGTTGTCATCGCCATCAAGTTGTATTTGCCCATCTATCTGAGGTTGATTAAATGAAACTTATCCTTCCATTAATCTCCATGCCAAATATTATTCATGCTCACAGATTTTGGCAACTTATGTTGTCTTTCAAAGCTTATTGCAACTCAATCCTTTATTTATTTGAGCATGAGACCAAATATTGACAATTTTGAATCTTTTGTGGATTATGTAATATTCCCTTCACTTTCCATTTTCAGAGAACAAATAGTAGACTAGAAATTTTCTTGCTTTGGAAGTTAACTTGACTGATTACTCAGAAGGATGAGTAATAGGTATGTAAATCTAAAACAAGTTTGGAAGAAGGCTTGCATCCTAAAAAGCCTGGCAATTTATTTTTCATTTCTACTTTTCCCCCCATGTTTGGTATCTACTAAAAGTCTTTCCTTGTACTCTAGAGAGACAAGAAATGACTAAGTAAGAAGTTGTCTATATGGGATCAAGAGAGCCATACTCGAACGTATCAAACAAGTTATGCTTCAACATTTAGTTTTGTATAAATTAATCATAAACCATGATTGACTAACAAATGGAATGCATTTTATTTTTTGGTTCTCTTTAGTTTTTTGAGGCCCAATGGAATACAGGAATAGCTATGTTTTCTTGGAGTAAGTATTTGCTTTTCACTTCCTTTAATTGTTCACTCAGATTGGATTTGGGCGCAGCATTTGTACTGCTCCCAGGCCCCGGTGTGGAGTCTGCTCTGTAAACAATCTGTCCCTCTGCTTTCAAGGAAGTGACAAAGAGTTCAAAGTCAAAAGCTAAAAGATCCATCTACTGAAAGAATTTGAACATGGTTTTTTTCAGGCTTTAACTGCTTCTGTTAATTCTTATATGTTATAAAAAAAGTGATTTACATGCTTGTTTCTCTTTTTCTGTTCTTTTTCTTTCTTGAGTTTAAAAGCATGTCTGTATATTGAAATTTATTATGTTTTATTGAGGAATAATGTTTTGTTGAACTCTGTGTATGTTGGTGTATGTTATGCAAACAATTGTGTTAATTGATAAGGGCAATTACAAGTCTTTTTTGAGATGCCACATACAATTTTCAAATTGCTCAAAATTTTGATCACTTGTCAAAATACCTAATGTCTCCCTTTTTCTCCCGCACACACTTGCCCATTACCTCCAAAAAGACTGAGCCAGAGAGCATTTCAGGGATTTCTGGTCAAAAGCTTGATATATTTACAACTCCCCAATTCCCTCCTAAACCTTGAATTCCTACTCCTGAAATCCTTTGCCTACACCCCAAATTCCCTCCTAAAATCCCTTGAATTCCTAAAACCCTTTGCATACACCCCTTAACCCTCAAATTCAAGTGGTATAGCCTCCAACAATGGCAACCCCCATTTTAGGCAAACCTCCAACTCCTAGACTCTTCTCTCCTCTTTGCTCCTTTCTCTCTTCTCTCAACCACTTTGTTGTATAAATTTGCTTCCTCACAAACTTGCCATGAGGTTCTAGTTACTCCTTGACTATTCTATCTATCGCGACCATTGTCAATAGTTGTCTCTCAACTCTATTTCATAGGATTTCTAGTCTCATTGTTTTTGTAGAAAATTGTATTAATTTACTTATCACCCTAATGTAGTAATTTTGGTACTAGTGTGAGCATGTGAAATGGTACCTCGAGGCCTAATAAATAGGATGGTGAGTGGAAATTTTCAGACATGTTTAACAAACTTAAAGAAGTTTGTTAAATTATTCATACATAAATTAGTTGATTTTTAAATTTCCCATTGTTGAAGGGTACCTATAGACTAGTTTAGTTGCAAATTTCTTACTCATATATGTCATTTTAAATAACATGATCAAACCACATTGTTAATAATTATATTATAAAAATTTTGTGGAATTGTGGTGCATTTTGTTAATTTATAGGAGGAAAGAACACTTAGTTGATCATATATTAGTGCAATCGTACTTCAAGTGCTCGAGTTTGACCAGTAGTTTCGACATGTTTACGAAAAGGTTTAAATTAAACTAGTGTTATGTTTGTTGATGCATTTATCAAGTGTAGAATATATTACGTGTTGTTATAAGTGTAGTCAATTGGAAAGTCCAAATAGGTCAAGAGATATTTAACAAATAAAGGTC
Source organism: Zingiber officinale (assembly GCF_018446385.1). Taxonomy (NCBI): domain Eukaryota; kingdom Viridiplantae; phylum Streptophyta; class Magnoliopsida; order Zingiberales; family Zingiberaceae; genus Zingiber; species Zingiber officinale. The sequence continues at coordinate 142,572,842 of NC_055994.1, forward strand.
AGTAAACATTGATAGAAAAAGAAGTTTGACAAGAGTTGGCAGATGAAAAAAAAATCCAAGTATATACTTCATTAATGGTGAAGTTCAATAGAAGTTGATAGACGAGAACTCTTGATAGGTTAAGATTGATTAAATACATGACAAATGAGAAGTCCGGGAGGCAAGACTTCTAGCAGACAAAAGAAAACTAAGATGTAAGAACTCTTGGTACGTGAGATATGAGAGATTATTAGTAACCTGTATTCTTGACTTTCAGGTAGTTTTTAGTTAGGCGTGAAATCAATCAAGAAATAGTTATTTTTAGATCATAGTTGATTATTTGATTGATGAGTTAGATTTGAGTAAGTAGCCAACTCAAGTTGTTTTGGTTACAAATTAAAAGGTTTTTTTTTGTAACTAGCACCAGGTATCTAATCTTTCCGGCAGATTAATCCTATGGACGATCGGTTTGGCCTCATGAAAAATTTTCACCAGCCATCATAATAAATTCAAAATACTCGTAATGATCAGCCTAGCAGTTCAACATCCTAGGTAAAAAAATGATTTTGTTTCAAGTTGAGTTGATTAAATATGAATTCAATCAATTGAGATAACTTGAGTAGAATGGGTAGTCAATTGAAGATTTTCCTCTTGCAAATAGGAACTTTCTATTTTGACTTGATTTGACTGAATAGAAATACAATCAACTAAAACGAGCTGAGTCAATTAGGTAGTTAATTGTCTAAAATAACTTACTGTCTATTTGTTTTGAGTTGATTGAACATGAATTCTTAATTTTGTCGACTGATGTGGTTTGAGTCAATTCGATAGTCAACATAATCATTCAAAAAAAAAAAAAAAAAAATCGCTCAAGTGGATCTTAACCACTTACGTAAGTACTAGGCTTAGAGTCAACTAGGTTCAATTTGAGTTAAAGATAGTGTTATATGATAACCTATGGCATTGAGTTGAGTAAAGATCTGTAGTTGATTGGAGACAATAGTAGGAAAGTACTTTCATGATCAATATTTCACCCCCCGGTTATGGTACAGTGGTAAGAATCTTCAATTATTCTCATATATTCATGATTCGATTCCAAGACTCAATATTATCTCAGCTTAATTAATGAATTAATTATTTTTTTCATGATCAATATTTTAGTCGAGTGAAGATATTTTTATTGCCTAGAATTAAATAGAATAGCTCGTTGAAGTTTATCCAAGGTCATTTCGATAAAAACTTTTACTCACTTTGCTATTTTTTATCTTACTATAAAAATTATTGTAAGTGGTTTATCTACCTATAGTGGATTTTCTAAAGGTAACTCACCTTATTGGTTTATCAGTCGTAGAGTAGAGATCTAGGCTTCTAAATCATATTAAACAGAATCGAGTTGGCATTGCACTTGAATTATTTTAATTATCTTTATTTTTTCATAGCACACTTTAAGCTTTGCACTTGAGTTTTATTTGTCTAATTCAAAATTTGGCTATTTGCCCCCTCTAACTATAGGCCTATAGTACTCAATCCTACATTTGATATTAGGGTTAGACTACTCTCAAAGGACTAATCATCGATAAAATTACTTTAATCACGTGTATAACAATGTGAGACAGTAAGAGAGCTTCAATATCACATGTCCATTGCCCTGAGTGTAGCGGTACAGTGTCCATGTAATCTCCAAACATTTGCGGTTCAATTTCTAGTTACGATGCACTTCGGGATATTTTTCTCGGATGACAAATCTGGGATGTTAGACTGTTGGACCGTCTATTGTGAGTATTTTCGAATTTACGCTAATGACCGATGAAAAATTTTTGTGGGACCAGATTGATCATGCCTAAGATTAATTGGTTAGAAAGGCTATACATTGTGCTAGTTAAAAAAATTATCACACATTCATTGTATTCATAACTTATATTGGAAATTGGATTACCATTAAGAAAGGGTTCAAGCTCCCACTAATGAATTTGGATATCCCATCCATGGCCACTAGTGGAATAGAGAAACGAAGAAGAAAGGATAAACGAATACCAAATCCATGGTAACACTTGAATGGGAACTCTCAATGAAAGCAAAAAGAACTTTGAATTCAAAAGTTAATCAAACTTCATCACTTAGCCTTTGAGACTTCCCTAGCCTTAGGTTCTAGGATTTCTTTATTTGTCAAGCATCCGATCATTTTTAACTTATTAAGATTTCACTTACTAAACATTCCATCATTTTTTATTTGCTAAGACTTTCTTACTTATTAAGCATTCAATTACTCTTGACTTACCGAGACTTACTTCACCAATTAACAACTAGTCAAACATTACCCTATTTGAACATAATCTAATACCAACCTCTATTGGACCTTCCACCTACTAATCTTTTATGGATTTTTCACTTGTCAACACTTGTTGAACTTATCACTAAGTCTTGAACTTCTCTTTTGCCAATTAACTAAAATTTCATATCTTAGGCGGCCTATATAAGGCTAGGAAGAGATCGAATATTATCCACTTTAGACCTAAATCTTCATGATTTTACTCTTAGACTTTATCTAGAAAGGCTCATCAATATTCTACTCACATGGCTGGCAGTCCGGCCCACTTTGGACTTAAGCCTTCATGCTTTTGTTCTTAGACTCTACCTAAAAAATCTCATACAAATAGAGTTATAGAGATATCTCTCTTATAAATCTATGATCTTTCCTCTGTATTTTTAATGTGAGACTTTATTTGTAATCTTACAACCCAACAATTAGTCCACCCCTGCCTATCTACAATGATGATGCCAAAGACAAAAGTCTCAAGATTACAATTCACTCTTGTAAGCTCTCATAGTTGGCATGCATCCAAATCTTCAATTACCCAATATCATCCAATGCTTCATGTCCTAGAGTCCACCTCGTCCCAAGCTTTTGGTCCATTGGATGCACTAAGCTTCTAAAACTCTTCCCGTGTCGTTTGATCTTTCATGGTTACGCATCATTTTAGGTCACTAAGCCATTAACCACACAATCTTCATGGTTGCAATCGTAAATACTCAATACTCCATGCCTTAGAGTCCACCTCGTGTCATGACTCCTGTTAATACTCGATGCCTACAAGTCCACCTCATTTTGGTTTGTCGAGTCATTGAGCAAAAACTAACTCAACTGTGCTGAGTAAACAATCAGCACTATATCAAATTGTTACACATTTGTTTAGCATATCAATAACACAGGACTTGGTTAAACCCAGCCAAATTGAAGCATTGTTTTCCCAACAAAGGTTTCACCATTAAAGAAAGGTTTGTCCTTGGTGACAGAGGCTTACCCTATTATTGTCTTTTGTGAAGGGGTGGATTAGTAGAATCCTTCAATAATGACCCATTGAACATGTCATAAATCATGGAGCAGTGGCAAAGTCTCTGAGTCACATTATATTTTTGTGTTAGCTTGAGCTTTCATTTTCTTGTGTTAGCCCTTGTTGAGTTTGTATTTGTACAAGAATTGGATAAAATTTAAGATGGTCTATTCACCTCCCTTTAGTTAAGTCATTAGATATAATGTGGAACCATTTGGAACTAAATGAAGTAAGCATTGTACTAAGTTAAAGATGTGACTTTACAGACCTAATGTTGCACTTTGTTTGAGTTTAAATAGTTTACTCAAAATTAGAATAATATAGTTGATCACCTGCATTTTGCGAATATATATATATATATATATATATATATATATATATATATATATATATATATAGTTGATCACCTGCATTTTACGACTATGTTGCGCGACTGATTGAGTCAGGACGTCTGGAAGTGATCTGGGTACTCAGAGTAGGGTTGTAAATAAGCTGAGCCAAGCTCAAGCTCGACTCGATTTGATTTATACTGGCTCGACTCAAGCTCAAACTCGCTCGGGCATGTAGAGTTGAGCTCGAGCTCGATATTTATTTATGGGTTCGAGCTCGAGCTCAATTTTTTTTATTTTTAATAAATAAATTAATATATTATATATTATAAAAATATATATTATTACTGACTCGTTTGGCTCGATGAGCCACTGAGCCAATAATAATTAGGCTTGAACTCGGTTTGAATTCTAATTAAGCCGGTTTGAATTTGGTCAACTTCAAGCTTGAGTCGAGTTTTGACCTAGCCGTTCATAAAAAGTTTACAAAAAGCTCAACTCATTTACATCCCTAACCCAGCGTGAGAATGAGTCAAAATCAGAATACTAGAATCACTTCTAGAGGCTCCAACTGATCTACTATTGTGGCAAAAAGGCGAAACGCTTTCCCCCAGTGCTCTCGTCGTACCCGACCCAAGACCATCACGGGCAGGGGCGGACGCACGTTGAATTTTGGGGGGCCCTGGCCCCCCTTCTAACTTTTGTTTTTAATATATATATTAATGCACATTGAGTTTTGGAGGGCCCCTGGCCCCTCTCAAATTTTTATTTTTAGTATATATATATTATATATTATACAAATAGTATACAATTATAAAACAAATATGAAGAAAGCCCTATCATAACTCATTATCTTCTCTGTGAAGAAAACCCTAGCACAACTCATTGTCTTCTCCGCCAGGCGCCAGACTGCCTTCATTACAAGTTGTGCTCTCTTCCAATCTTGAGTCTTCCTATCTCATATTCTCAACCCACGATTAAGGTAAATGATCTTATTTATTTGTTTCTTCATTTGATATTTTGATATCGTTTTCTTTGTTTTTTCATAAAAAATGGGGTTTGATTTTCATTTTTATTTTTTGTCGTTTCTATTTGACTATCTGTTGAAGTCTTGAGAATAGGTAGAAAATATTTGTGTGTGAAATTTATTGTTTAGATTTGACATTAATTTTGTCTATTTCACTCTCTTCTTGATTTCCAGTTAGCTTTATTTTTGGATTTCTAATATGGGCAAATTAATTCTCATATTATTTGTTGTTTTTAATAAATTATTGATTAAATTAAAGGTTTATAGATTATTATTCAAACTTGGGTAAATCTTTTTTGTAGATGAAAAAGTCACAAACAATTGATGCATTCTTCAAAAGAAAGAATGATGAAATTCGAGCATCTCAATCAAATCCAACTACAAATATTGATCATTTGAATTTTGAAAGTCGTCCTGCTAAATCTTTAAGAGTTGAAATCAATGAGAGATTTGATATTCAATCATTAGAGCGTGATCCAGGATTGCGACCACATATATGGGAGTACCCCATTGAAAAGTGTGTGAAGTTAGAAGAGCTTATATTAAAGCTGGTCCATATCAATATATGCTTTCAAAGTATCCGAAGTCTGGAAAAAAACATCTTCGCAGTTTTCAGGTATCGTGGTTTAAGTTATTCCCATCTTGGTTAGAATATTCTCCTATTGCAGATGCTGCATTTTGCTTACCATGTTATCTATTCCATACTCAAGATAGACCTTCTGAATTAGATGCATTTCCTATTAATGGGTTTCATTCATGGAAGAAGGTAAGATATGGGAAAAATTGTGCATTTTTGGCACATATTGGAAAAGATCTCACTTCACCTCATCGAAATGCTGAGAAAGCATGTGAAGATCTCATGAACCAACAAATACATATTGTACAAAGTTTTGAGAAGTTCACATCTCAAGAAGTTGCTGAAAATAGACTTCGTTTGAAAGCTTCAATTGAGGTGACTAGATGACTTGCATTTCAAGGATGTTCTTTCAGAGGTCATGATAAGTCCATTATATCAAACAATCGTGGAAATTTTTTAGAACTATTGAGTTTCATAGCCTCTTACAATGACAAAGTAGAAGAAGTTTTGAATAAAGCTCCACGAAATGCATCATATACATCACCAACAACACAAAAATAAATTTTGCAAGTCTTGGCCGCTAAAGTCAAGAATGTCATTCGAGAAGAAATTGGTGATGCAAAATTCAGTATCATGGTTGATGAAGCTCGAGATGAATCTAAAAAGGAGCAAATGTCAATTGTCTTGAGATTTGTTGACAAAGATGGCTATGTGCAAGAGCGCTTCTTTGGAGTTGTTCATGTTAAAGACACCATAGCATCAACATTGAAAGAATGTATCTTTTCTGTCCTATCTCGTCATACTCTTGATGTTCAAAATATTCGAGGGCAAGGTTATGATGGTGCAAGCAACATGCGTGGTGAATGGAATGGATTGCAAGCTTTAATTTTAGGTGAATGTCCTTATGCTTACTATGTTCATTGTTTTGCACATCGTTTGCAATTGGCACTAGTTGCTGCGTCGAAGGAAGTTATCCCAGTCCATCATTTTTTTACCAAGTTAAGCTCTATTATCAATGTTGTTAGTGCCTCATCTAAGCGTAATGATCAATTAAAAGCCACTCATGCCTCAAATATTGCTCATTTACTTAATATTAATGAGCTTGAAAGTGGGAAAGGACTTAATCAAATTGGTTCTTTACAAAGGGCACGTGATACTCGTTGGAGTTCTCATTTGAAATCTATATCTAGTTTGATAAAGATGTTTAGTGCAACATGTGAAGTTTTATTGAATATCATTGATGATGGAACTACACCCGCTCAACATGGAGATGCTGACGCAGCTTATGAGGTGCTAACTTCTTTTGAATTTGTTTTTATTTTGCATCTAATGAGGAAGATTTTGGAGATTTCTAATTTGCTCTGTCAAGCTTTGCAACTTCAGTCTCAAGATATTTTGAATGCAATGCATCTTGTTTCATCTACTAAGTTGCTCATTCAAAAATTGAGAGATGATGGATGGGATGAATTGGTTGCGGATGTGAAATCTTTCTGTCAAGCACTTAGTATACCTATACCGGATTTCAATGCTCAATATATTGCAAGAAGAGGAAGGGCTCGCCATCAACAAGATGAAATTACAGTAGATCATCATTACAGAGTTGATATTTTTAATGTAGTGATAGATTCTCAATTGCAAGAATTGAACAGCAAATTTAATGACAACACAGTGGAGTTGATTATTCTTAGCTCGGCATTAGATCCAAGGGAGATGCGCATTTCATTCAGAATTGATGATATTTGCAGATTGGTACAAAAGTTTTACCCCAAAGATTTTGCAGAATATGAGATGCTACAATTAAGAAATCAATTTGAGCATTTTGATCATGTGCGACAACTTCCTGATTTTAGAACATTGACAACTATTTCTGATTTATGCCAATGGTTGGTGAAAACTAGAAAGTTAGAAATCTATCCACTGGTGTTTAGAGTCTTAACACTTATTCTCACACTTCCAGTTTCTACGGCTACCACAGAGCGATCTTTTTCTGCTATGAATATAGTCAAGACTAGGCTTCGTAATAAGATGGAAGATGAATTTCTTAATGATTGTTTGCTTGTGTATATTGAGAAGCAAATTGCTAAAAAGTTTAGTATAGATTCACTTGTAGATGATTTTCGTGATATGCAAGAGAGACGTTCTAAATTTTAATAGATTTATCTTTCTCATGTTTGTTATTGGCCCCCCCAATATCTGGTTCTGGCTCCGCCCCTGATCACGGGAGAGGTAAATCGTAGCATCCGAGCGGGCATGTGATAGACAGGGTGTAATACGAGGATAGAAGATTTATTCCCTAACTACTCCGAGGATCGATCCTACCATCTCATTATGATAAGTTCCGCTACATATCAACCCGGATAACCCACAGGATCCTCCAACTGACCTATTAGTTATCATACTCACAGGAGTGAGATGCCCAGTGTATATATATATATATATACGCCTCAGGCCAGACCGGACCCGGCTTTGACAGCCGGACCTGGGCGCCAAAATCCCTTTGTTACAATCCCAAATCAGGAACCTCAGCCCTCCATCTCCTCCTCCATGGAAGCTCGTGGCCGGAGACGAATCAAAGACGAGGAGAATAGCAATGCCAAGAAGCGAAACACAAGGCCGAGGCAAGCAGCGAAGGAGCCATCAACTGAACGCGATCCACAAGGACAAGGGGAGGACCTCTATACTAGTCCCCTCCCTCTCCCAGACATCGAGGACTTCTCTCCAGATGACGCGCGCCGGATCCGTGCTTCTCTCCTAGACTGGTACGACGCCCACCGCCGCGACTTGCCATGGCGGAGGACGAAGACGAGCAGCCGCGGCACCGTCAACAGGAGTGAGACCGAGAGTAAGGTCGAAGCGGAAAGCGCATACGCTGTGTGGGTATCGGAGGTGATGCTGCAGCAGACCAGGGTATCCACTGTCATCTCTTATTACAACCGCTGGATGGACAAATGGCCCACCATCCACCACCTCGCCGCAGCCTCACAGGAGGTTCTGTTCTGACCTTGCACTGCTAGGGATTTATACTCGTGCCTGATTCTGCTCATGACCACTCCTTTTTTTTTTCACAGGAAGTGAATGAAATGTGGGCTGGTTTGGGGTATTATCGAAGGGCTCGCTTTCTTTTGGAGGTCCATTCTATACTCATTCCCCTTTATCTTCTATTATTTTTTTTTTTTGAGGCATTGGCAATACTTTATTTCAGAAAAAAAAAAGAGCAGATTGTTTCATTTCATCTGCATTTCTAACTTGTTATGATCATACTTAAAGAACTTGAATGGGATTTTCTTGTTGAATTAGGGAGCTAAGTCCATCGTTCAAGGAGGAATGTTTCCTCAGACAGCTGCTGAACTCCTCAAGGTTCAAGGAATTGGAGATTACACTGCCGGAGCCATTGCTTCTATAGCTTTCAATGAGGTAGGAGGTAGACTTTATCTGAGCTTTTGATCTCTTTCTTTTTTCACTGATGAATATAATTGACTGGTGAATATCTTTATGTATACTGTTTATGTAATGATCCAGTTCATTGGTAAATCTTTCCAGGCAGTGCCTGTTGTTGATGGGAATGTTGTTAGGGTGATCAGTAGGCTGAAGGCTATTACTGCCAACCCAAAGAAATCAGCCACAGTGAAAGGAATATGGTATGCATCTGTGTTGCTATGAATCTATTAATGATAAAGATGCAATCTTCCAAGAAATACCATCCATTTAAATTCTTTTTTCTTGAAACCAGCAAAGGTCAGAGCAAAGAAACACGGACAGTTTATTTTGTTTTGACATATTTCCACCCCTCTAGATGTGAATATAGATCACACTGCTATCTTGATATTCTTTATAGCTCTTTTCTAGTTTTCTTGGTCCAATTTTTAGTATTTTGCCTTTGCAATTGATTAGTTCCATTTCAAACTTAATTTGATATGAATTGCACTACACACCCTTGCGCATGAATTACATTGACTCTTGCCTTTGGATATTAGAATCCTTACTGTTTTGTATTTGCATAGTCGTACAACTTATAAATTCGCGCTTCATTGTAGGAAGCTAGCTTCACTATTGGTTGATCCTTTGAGGCCTGGAGATTTTAATCAAGCTATGATGGAATTAGGGGCAACCTTGTGCAGCACTATGAATCCACAATGTTGTGCATGCCCGATTTCAGATAATTGTGTTGCATTTTCTCTTTCCAAGAGTGAGGAATCAATTGAAGTTACTGACTATCCAACAAAAGTAGCAAAAGCGAAGCAGCGTCATGATTTTGCCGCTGTTTGTGTTGTTCAGTTGACTGAGGAAACAGGTGAAGAATCCTTAAACAGGTGCAGTAACAAGGATATGCTACTTTTGGTTAAAAGGCCAAATGAAGGATTGCTTGCTGGCCTCTGGGAGTTCCCAAGTGTCTTAATGGATGAAAGAGTAGATATTGACTCAAGAAGAAGAAGTGTAGACAAGTTTTTGAGAAAATTGTTTCATATCAAAATATGGGAGAACTGTGAGGTGGTTTTGAGAGAAGATGTTGGGGAATGCAAACATGTTTTTTCTCACATCAGACTCCACATGCGCATTGAGCTCTTGATTCTGAAACTGAAAGGTAAGGACATGTTGCTTTATAATGAAAATTTTTTTAAGCAATTTTGATGGGATCAAATTCCTAATCATCTGTTCTGTTCTGGAGGTGGTTTAAATCAATTTTATGAAAGCAATCAGTTCTCTAGTTCATGGAAATGTGTAGACGCAAAGTCCATAAGGACCATGGGATTAACATCTGGAGTACGAAAGGTATTGTGAGATTCAAATATTGAATGACATTAAGATATTTCCTTTGTTATCAAATTGGTATTAGTCACATAAAACACTAGCTTCCTTTTGACATTTAGTTCATGTCAGTTGGTTTTATATAGATACTTTTTTTTTGTGTTTTTATTAATACAGGTTTACAATATGGTTGAAGATTTTAAAAGAAAAAAATTACAATGTCCATCAGGAGATCCAAGAAAGAAGCACAAAGTTTAATTTAATGGACTAATTTATATGCTGTCGAACTGATTGAATCTGCTTCTAGCTTGTCATTTGTGCTTTTACAGTGTTTCCTGCATGATGCAGTAAGCAATCTTGTTCCTTCTCAGTAATTATTGAATTTGAAGTCACTATCATTGCATTTCGTCAGTCTTATTTCCATCTCTTAAATCACCTTTCTTGATGTGCTATTCAGGCTTTGGAAAATTTTGGATAATGGCGTGCTTCTGAGTTTCTTCTTCCCTTTAAAGGAGTCAAGGCTGTATTTTTGGCTGAGAAAAGTTAAGTTTATGTGGGAGAAGAGGAAGAAGAAGAAATTATATATGTTTGGTTCACTCTTAACTCCAAACTCCGTATGTAGGTAACTATTATGAGCTCAAATAATCCAAAGAAATTTCACAAAAATGATTTCATTTGTTCAATATTTTGTCTTCAAACACTAATCTTTTGTCTTTTCAGACCAAAATACAAAAGGAGAAAGAAAATAGAAGGATAATATCTGAAGTTTTGCAAAAATTTAATCAAATCTTTTTCTGTCTTCAAGGAATTTTTGGCTAAAACATCAGTTTTGCAAAAGATTCAATAATTTGAAAATTTCTTTTTTAGGCAAACTCTTCAATACTTCTCCTAAAATCTTTCTTTTTATACTTCTTTGCTTCCTCCACGTCAATAACAGTTTCACATATTTATTAATTCTGAGTTGAGGACCATGCTTTGTTGTCCTCGCCAAAAGTGTTTTTTTTTGTTTTTTGTCATTACCTCATGCAATGAAAAATTGGAATTTAAATAATAGTGAGTAAAGTCAAGAATATATTGGTAATTGGATATAAAAGAAAGGAAAAAGGACACTTATATTAGAGCTAACGTAAGAGAAAGATAATAGATCGTATTTAAATAAAATATATTAAATATGAATGTATTAGGATACAATGATAAAAAATAAAGAGTGATGGAAGAATATTTTTTATCAACTTCTAGTAAAGGTTTAGATATTGAACTTAGTTTAGGTAATTTAAATAGGTTAGAGAAGTATACATATTTAAATTTTTATCATAAATTTAAATTTTAAAAATATAATAAGTTTTAAATGGGATGTAAAATGAAAAAGTAGTTGAATATATTAAGACAAAGATATAAAAGTGTTTAGAGAAGTAAAGTATTAAATGATTTATAAAATCATTCAATTTGATATTAAAAATTAAAAAAAAATCTAATTAGTGGAGAGTAAGTATTTTAATCCCTTATGTAAAAATAATAAGAGTGACAAAATTATGTGAATTATAAGACTATTATGCTAATAAATCATATTATAAAATTTTAAGAACTAATAATAACAAAAAAGACTAAGAAGGAGATATATTGACCAAAAATAAATTTGATTTTAGAAGATTACAATAGAAGTTATAATCTTCTCAGATAACTAATTGAAAAACAATAGGAACAAAAACAAAACTTACATATGAAATTTGTCCACCTAGAAAAAACTGATGATAAAATCTCAAGAGAAATTATATGAATAATTCTAGAAAAAAAATATTAATGTAGCGTATATTAAAATAGTTAAGATGCATGAGGATATAATGACAAGAGTGAAGACTCCAAATGAATTAACTGAAATACTTCCCGTAAAGATAGAGTTATATTAAGGATAACTGTTTAAGTCTCTATCTTTTAATACTAATCATGAATGAATTCACTAGACACCTCTAAGACACATTACTATCATGCAAATGATATTGCTTTGGTAGTGAACACGTGAAGAAAATAATGTTAAACTCAAATCTTGGTGGTAAACATTCGAAGTTAAAGATTTTAAGCTTAGTATAGTAAAAATAAAATATATGAAATTTAAGTTTAGTAAAATTAGACGAAATAAGATAATTATTTAGATAGAAAATGACTAATTATCTATAACTAAGAGTTTTAAGTATTTAAGATTATTTTTATAATAAGATGAAGAAGTTGATTGAGATATCTAATATAACATGATGGTTAAAATGAAGGGGAATGTTGTGTTCTTTGCGATCATAAAGTATCTTTAAAAATTAAAAAAAAATCTATAAAATGGTACGTAGACCTGCTATACTATATGTTATTGAATGCTAGGTTATGACTAAGCACACAAGAAAAAAATGAGAGTTGTAAAGATGAAGATATTAAGGTGGATGTGTGAACACACGAGGATAAATATAATAAGAAATGAAAATATTAGAGGAAAAGTCGAGGTTGCACGAGTAGCCTCTAGCCCCATCAGTCAAGACTCAACCGATGATTTGGTTGTTTTGGTTTTGTCTCTAGTGGCTCCCAGTTCTACCTTCAGGGTCTTAGACTTGGTCTTGCTAGCCTCCAACTTGGCCTTGGTTGCTTCGGCCTCAGCCATGGCCACATCCAGCTTAGCCTTTTGTGCTTCTTAAGTAGATCTTTTCAATTTCCTTCTGTTGCTTCTTCCTTCTCAACTTCAATTTTTTTAACCTAGGCTTCTAAGGACTCTATCTCCCTCTTGACCTTGTCCAAGTTGTGTCTCGCCAGACGTTTCTTCGTTGTCTGATTAGCTAATGTCCTCCTTAGTTGGTCAATCTCTGCTTGAGCTGAGTAAGGGACCTAGTCGGAGGAAGTCAGTCGAGCCTCCAACTCAATCAGTTGGGCTCGCATGGCCCGATGATTTTGCCAGAACTTGGGAAATCGTTGGCCGAATGATACCAGCTTAGCCTAATGTCTGTTCCATCCAACAAGATCACATTAGCCAAGGCCCTAAAGGATAGATTATCAGCTGCCTCTTTGGCTTCATACCATGTCGCCGCCATAGGGTCGAAGAAAGTGAGCTCAAGCTTGTACTCTCCAGGAACCTCATGTTCCTAGAGTGCCTATGAGAGAATCGGGGCAAGATCTCTGCCACATTAAGGGAGGGGATTCTACAGGAATATCATCCCGACGAATCAAGAAACTGAATCTCGAACATGGATGTGAAGAACTAGGCCTGACATGGAAGCCCCTCGACCTGGCAAGGGAAGTTGGGGTTTGGACCAATAGTGGCGAGGTCGAGTCGCTCGGACGTGGATGGGATGAATTGCCCCCGTCCTGGAAGTCCCCCGACCTGGCAGGGGAAGTTGGGGTTTGGACCAATAGTGGCGAGGTCGAGCCGCTCGGACGTGGATGGGATGGATTGCCCCCGTCTTGGAAGTCCTCCAACTTGGAAAATGAAGTCGAGGTCGGGATCATCAGTGGTGAGGTCGAGCCAGTTGGAATCCTTGGCGAACGATGCCTCTTCCTCATTCTGGAAGGCGCCTTCTATGAACAGTACGAAGGCGCCTTCACTGCTTGAAGGCACCTTCGGACACTGTTCATCCGAAGGTAAATTTTCTCCTTTTGTCCTACAAAATAGCGTTAGCCCAAATAATCTGCAAAACAAGTATTAGGGCAATTTAATAATAAAGAGTAATAATTAGTTTCTGTTCTCCCATGACTAGGAATTAGTCAAGGTCTCAGTTTAGGGATCCTAAATGAATATAAATTGGACTGATGTCTACTGTCCCTCAAACCGAGGCGCGTCCTCAGTAGGTCACTCTTCTCCAGTGACTTACCTTAACTTACCAATTTTGGGTATATCCTTTTGCAACTAAACGAACTTTGTATCTGTTAATTGATCCATCAGTTTTCCTATTTATTTTGAGAATCCAGTTATTCTCAATATCCCTTCGGTCTAGAGGAAGATCGACTAAGTCCCAAACATGATTCTGAATTATGGACTCCATCTCTTCAACCATTGTAGCTTTACATTTTTCTCTAACTCTACATCCCAATGCTTCCTCAATGGATTGAGGTTCGTTATCATCAATTGGAAGTGTAATCAATGTCTCATTCTCAATATCAAACCTCTTCTTAGGTTTGATCTTACGAACACTTCTTCGTAAGTTGGGTTGTTGAGAAGTCAACTCATGACTCGGCATATCACTCCCACTCGTTCGACTCGACTCAGGTACCCCTTTTGACACCTCTTTTGTTGATAATATCTCATTCTCCTCAAATAGAGAAATATTTTTATCAACATCGCCTCTGATTGGGAACTCTGTTTCGAGAAAAATCACATCTCTCGAGTCTATTTCGGAGATGATTTCATCTAGTTGCTTACATATGAAAACATAACCTTTGGAGGTCTCATGATATTTTATAAAGATACATTTCTTGCCCCTAGGTCCCAGTTTTCCATACTTGTGAGAACTATCATGAACATAAGCAGCTGACCCCCAAGGTCTCAGATTACTTAAATCTAGTTTTCTATCTGTCCAACGTTCATATAGGATAGATAGAACTGACTTTGAAGGTACTTGATTAAGTATATAGGTTGTAGTTAATAATGCATCTCCCCAATAGAAGATTGACAAATTAGCCTGCGCCATCATAGACCTAACCATTTCAAGAAGAGTCTTATTTCTTCTTTCAGCTACCCTAGTTTACTGTGGAGTTTCAGGGATTGTCAGCTGTCTTATAATCCCTCTATCATTACATATTGTCTTGAACATATCATACAAATATTCTCCTCCAAGGTCAGTGCATAAAGTCTTAACTTTACATTCCGTTTGATTCTCAACTTCGTTCATATAACGAATGAAGCAATCCAATGCTTCAAATTTCTAAGAAATCAAATACACATGACCGAACCGAGAGAAATCATCAATAAATGTAATGAAATAGGAAGCTTCATGTATAGCCTTCACATTCATTAGACCACAAATATTCGAATGAATTAACTGTAATGTTGATTCAGATCTAATAGTCTTACCAAATGGTTTCCTAGTTGCTTTTCCAACAAAACAATGCTTACATATGAATAAGTGAATCTTAGCTCGAGTGCCCATTAGTCTCTTTCTAGCCAACTGATTCATACGTTCTTTTCTTATGTGTCCTAATCTAGCATGCCAAATCTCATCAGTTATATCTACATCACTAGTTAGAGCAATATTTGAAAAACAACCATCAATAGCATAATTGACATCTGGTTTTACATCAAGAACCATAAAATCATTTGTTAAAAAATCATATCTGATTGACACTGAGTCAATCTTAAGTTCAACACGCCGACTGTAAAAATTAATATAATACCCTAAATCAAGAAGACACGCGACGGAAATAAGATTCTGTCAAATTTCAGGAGCATACAGGGCATCATGTAGAAATAAAACACTACCACCACAGAGGTTGAGTTTACAAGTGTCAACTCCTTTGACTTCAACTCTTGCATTGTTTCCTACATAGATCCACTTGTTGCCAGTTGGTACCCGACGATACTCAACAAATGTAACTCGTTCCTGAGCTACATGGTTGGTTGCTTCTGAATCTATAATCCACAAAGGATAAGAATCAACTAACAACACTAACTAGCAACAAAATGCTCAAGAAAAGAAGTCACACTTGAATTTACCTTTTTCGGCTCAATGCACTCTCAAGCAAAGTGACTCTTCTTGCCACAGTTAAAATAAATCAACTTGTTTTTAAATTTCTTTCCAATCTTCTTGATTGGGCCTTGCCCCACAACAACAGTTTCTCTCTTCTTTCCCTTCCTTTTCTTGAACCATTTCTTTTTTATGGATCCAGATGATCCAGCAGAACCTACATCCACATAGGTTTGTCCAGAAATCCTTGCAGATTCAACTCTCTCCGCCTCCAATTCTACATGGTGTAAGACATCAGTGAAAGTCTTGATACTCTCATTGTGAGTTAGAGTCTACTTCATGGTCTCCTAAGAATCTGGAAGTAAACAAATAACTACTTGAACCTGTTCATCGGTCAACTCATGACCAGCAGTTTTAAGCTCTCGAATCATGTTTGACATCTCCCTGAGGTGTTGAACCATTAATACATTCGATTGTCAACTGTCGAAGTTTACTTAGACTTACTCTACTGTATTTTTCTTTAAGGGCTACCCAAACTTCATGAGCCGAAAGATACGACTCATACTCACAAGCTAGGTCGTCTACCATTGAACTAATCAATATGCCCTTTGCAGTGGAGTCCTTTTTCTTCCATGCCTTATAGGACATCAAGATCTCGTCTGTGTTGTGCAGTGGGACCATCTACAAGTTCTACCATAACCTAATTTATAGCCTCCAGAACTTCTTGTTCCTCAAATACATATTGTATCCTGAGATGCCAGATCTTATAGTTATCCCCATTAAGTTTTTCACCCTTGTTTAGTTCAGCTATAATGTTTTTGGTTGTCATAATCTATCATAAATAAACACATTATTTAGTATTCAGTATAATTCATATGCATACAATTTATGATTGACTCAATATTAATTTGAGTTGGTTTACAAAATCAAGTGACAACAATGTCGTCACTCATCATTCGTATGACCAATTAAATCAATATTGATCAATTCTATTACACACATCCTAACAAATGAACTAATAATTTATAATATCATAATTTCTTTAATTAAATGAACTGATCATTTAATAAAAATGAACTAATCATGTCGAGTAAATAACATAAATAAATGAGTATATCATTAACATAAAATTATGCTCCATATTGTTAACATATAATTAACTGGCATAAACGAAATGGACTAATATTGTTCACACATATTGAAAATAACAATAATAGAACTCTAGTAAACTGAATAGGCTACTACTACTCCCACTGTGACAGACACTAGTGCAGTGACCAATATTATCCCTTTCAGCTTGGACTCATTTGGGGTAATCTCAGGCAGGACAACTTTAGGATTCTCTATTGGATCCTCTTCTAAATCCTCGATTATTTTTGGGTCCTCTTCGAACTCTTCAGGATTCTCTTCAGTTATATGGTGAAATAGTTCCTCGCATAATACTGAATATGCGATGTGTCTTTGATGACACCCCAAATATAGTCTGCTATAATCCTAGGATTTTCTGACAATGAACGCATCAAAGTCCAGATCCTATAACTATCCAGGACTGGAAACTCTTCTCGCTCAAGTTTCCAAAATAGATCATTAAGTCATCCAACGTGTCCGTCGACTTTATAAGTAGAGTTATACTCTATCTCCTGAATTTCCTCCCTGAGCTGATTTCGTTGCACTTCACGACGAGTCAATGTGGTAATCGTCCGTACCATCTGAAAAATTGAAATTAAATAAGTCAGTACAAAATCGACTAACTAGTACAAAATCAGCTTAATTCAATTTATACAGACATAGTACCAACATAATAAATCAAGAAAAACAAATCTTCTCGATTTTCAGGAGTCTAAGTCGACTGACCATTGGATCGGTTGATTAGAAATCCAGATCCTAAGCTGAGTTCATTATCCACAATTAGAATTGATCTAATTGGATAGGGATCTTTGTACTTATATTTTGTTACTGTTTGATCTAGTTCATTTTAGCTAATTTCAGATTTATTGATCAAACTCAGGTCCAGTTGATCAAACCAATGTATATTGGTTTAAGTTTGACCAATTAAAACAAATTTAATCGTCTAATCATATTGGGTCCAAGCCTAATTAATTAATCCAAATCATTTCAAATTTAGATCTAACTAATTCGATTAAACTAGCTAATAATTTAATATAAATTAGGTCTAAGTTTTTTAGTCTATTAATTAAACTCATTTGATCAACACTGATCAGTTCATATGAGTGAATCGTATGCATTGCTATAAATGCACACATAAAAACAGTATGCATTCAAAACATATGGCATGAAATTAACATCAATATTATCTGCATGCCAACAAATGGAAAAATAATAATAATTATCATTATTAATTTCTATTTATTTATTTTTTAAAATTCATACGAAACCTAATTTTCATTTCATCCTCTTTTCCACTTTATACGCCGCCGCCTCACATCTTTGTCATGATCCCACGCCACACGCCGCATGCGTCGCGCAACCACGACGGACACGGTCACCGGCCACGAAGGCCACTGACACATCGTCGACCAACCTGGATACCTTCGTTGGCTCCAGAATGTTGTCATCAACATATACTTTGCTGCCCGAGCCTGGCTCCGGTGGAAATCGCTACACTATCGTGATTTTTCCAACTTGGGCAGTGCGCTGCCGAGCAACGACGTTAACGCTGGCGAATGACTCTATCGCCGACTTGCAACCCCGTCACAGGTCTCCCTGTAACCTCATTGTAAAACTTTGTTCCCTCAAAGCCTACGACGTCGACCATTGGGGCAGATCGCGACATGGACACGATCTTGCCATGTGTTGGCAGCAGGCAACATACTCCAACGGAAACCGACAGTGATTTTAAACAGGAGATTTGTCATGCATTTCATAATTCGTCTCAAGCATTTAGAAATAACATTGCTCTGATACCAATGATGATTTTCTAAATGCATGAATTAAAACGAATTAAAGACTTACAACAATCTCCCGCAGATCTACAATCAGCGATTGTTGAATGTAATCTTTGGACTTGTTGTAGGAAGAGCGATCACAAAGTCGGAAAGCTCTCCATAATTCCATGAACCAAATTCCACCGTCTCGGATGTTTTCCTTCCTCTCTCTGTCTCCACGGTGGCAAAAGGCGAATGCGCTCGCCCTTAGCGCCGCGCCAACCCGTCCGAGGGCTAACACGGAGAAGGTAAATTACGGGTGGCTACTAGCCTTTGGAATAGTGACTAGCATATAAGGGAGACATTTACCTCGACCTCTTTCTTTCTTCACAACCTTTACCTTCGTTGTCGTTCTTTGTTGAATGATCCTTAGACGCATCCTTTATAAAAGGAAATAACCCAAGGATATAATGAATATTTTTCAGTAAGAGCAATGAACAATATGGACATATTCTCATGTTTCTATTTCCTACCGAAAGAGCTAGGGCTTTATGAATGACTCCTTGAAGAGTCATAGAGTGTAGAGTAGGAAAGAGATTATTGAAACACATTACATCAAAGGTGTTAACATTTAATTTCTTGTCTCTTTTTCCCATTGCATTTTGTGTTTAATTGGACTTGCTAAGTCATTAGCAAATGCGTATGTAATTACACTATTTATCCCCTCTAGCAATTTGGCCATCTACCTAATTGATAACTTTGTGCATATTAACCAGTATGGATTTTTTGTTTATCAACCTAAAGTGATCAAACTTATTAGGTTCAAGGAGATTTTCAAAAAGAAAATTAATATAGATGACAATGTACATATGTATATAGTCAAACTTAAGGCAAAGGGATATTGTGAAATATAAGGTGTTGATTATGATCAGGCCTTTTCATTAGTGTCCATCTACTTATGTAGTTGCATATCATGATTATAACATATAGATGGAGGTAAAAGCTACTTTCCTTAACACAAGTAAGCTCCTTAGCATAATTAGGCAAATGGTGTGTATATCACACAACTTACTAACCATACTCTCAATATCTTCCTCTCCTCGAGATGCTCTCCATTGTGAAAAATTCTTCAAGTGTATTATTAAGAATTTATAGTTAAAATGACTAGTTTATTGCTTATATTTAACTAATATTTAAAAGAAAAATATAATTGTTTTCCTTTTGAATGTATTATTTATAATAAGATAGTTATTTGTAATGTAAGATATATGCGTTATTAACCTTAAAAGATAATAAACATTTTTATAAAAATTGTATTTGTCATTATTAGAAGAAAATTCATAATTCTAAATTTTTTTGGCATGGATTATTTTTGTATTAATATATAGTGTATTATTTTTTTTTAGCGGACAAGTACAATAGTAAGTTAAAATACAATGAGATAATGAAAACTGTCCGTACGATGGACCTGAGAGAGGATCTAAAATATACTTAGCTTGTGTAAAGAGATTATATAAAAATTTACAATAATGACCGGAATAAATTTGGAAATTTACCTGTATGCAGCGGGAATCCAACATGAGATCTGATGGTGTATTATTTATGATTTATTCTTTCTTTCAAAATGTATTAAAATAATATCTTTATCCATAATTTCATTCTTGAAATATCAATAATGTAACGTTTGATTCTCTCCTAGAAATCGGAATATAAATGAGTATCATAGTATAGTGGAATGAAAATGTGTATAAATTTGGATATTATTTTTAAAAATAATATTTTGTTAGTTGAATATTTTCAATTGGAATGAATCTAAATTTCCTTTTTTACTCTTAGAGGAAAATGAGAGAAAAAATTAGATGGAAAAAAAATTGAATGTGAGAGAAACATATGATGAGAAAGAATGATGAGAGAGAAAGTGTGATGAGAGAGAAAGCATGATGGGGAAAAATAAGAGAGAGAAAGTGTGATGAGAGAAAATGAGGAGAGAGAGTGTGATATGAGAGATTGAGAACAGAAGAAGTATAATGAGAAAGAAAGTGTGCTGAGAGAGAAAGAGTGATAGGAAAAAATGCAGAAAGAGAAAGTATGATGAGAGAAAATGAGAGATTGAGGAGAGAAAATATAATGAGAAAATGTAATGAGAGAGAAAGTATGATGAGAATAAATGAAGAGAGGGAAAGTGTGATGAGAGAAAATGAGGAGAGAGAGTGGGATGGAAGAGAATAAAGAGAGAGAAAGTGTGATGAGAGAAAATATGGAGAGAGAGTACGGTAAGAGAGAGTGATGAAAGAGAAAGTATGATGAAAAAATAAGGAGAGAAAGAAGAGAGAGAAAATAATGAGAGAGTGTATGATGAGAGAGAATACAAAGATAAAATGGTAGAGAATCTGTGATGAGAGAGAATGAGGAGAGAGAGAGTGATGGAAGAGAATGAAGAGAGAGAAAGTGTGATGAGAGGAAATATGAAGAGAGAGTATGGTAAGAGAGATTGAGGAGAGAAAAATTATGATAAAAAAATAAGGAGAAAATGAAGAGAGAGAAAATAATGAAAGTGTGTGTGTGATGAGAGAGAATATAGAGAGAAAATGGTAGAGAATGTGTGATGAGAGAGAGTAAGAGAGAGAAAGTATGATGAGAGAGAACAAGGAGAGAGAGTGAAATGAAAGAAAAATTTAACAAATATACCAAGGGTACTTGCGTCCAAACTTAATTCTTATTCTCATTCTATCAAAACTCAAGGAAGGGGATGAATTTTTTCCATACCCAAATTTTTGGGATTCATTCTAAAATTTTGATTTCATTCCCATCAACCAAATACAAAATTTGGGAATGAATCTATTTCCTCATTTCCAAATCTCTAAATCAAACGTCACCTTAAGTAATATCATCTTAAAACTATTTTATATAAAACTTTAGAAATATTTTATATAAAATAAATCATCAAGTTTGATCAAAACTGCTTTAACACTTTACTAGTAAAGTTGTTGCTTTATATAAAATAACTTTTGTGTACGTTCAAAGTATCTCTAAGGTATTCCTGTTTCGTATAAAACAACTTTAAAGTGACGTTCAAATGAGTATTTTAGATATTAAATCATGAATGAAATGTTATTTTAATAAATTTTAAAAGAGGGGCTTTGTTTTTCCTCTTTTGAAGATATTAATAAAAAAGATTTTTTTTTAAAAAAAAAAATTCTGCTTGTATTTTTCATCCTGAGAAAATTAACAATTTTTTTTGATAATTAGACATTTTAGAGACAAAATGCATACTTCCCCTCTCTTTTCTACATTCTTAATATGTTTTTGTGATTATATATATTTGTTTGTACTTTAAAATTTGGTAAGTGATAGTTTTATATGAAATTATCTATTTATTATAATTTTATCATTTCGTAGGCTTGTGCTGAGAGATTGAAATTGTGGAAAGGATCTTAAAACAAATTAACAATGAGAAAGAATTTAAGAGAGTCCAGGTGTTGAATTATTTCTATCTTTTATTCACCTGAAAATGATTAACTTAGCTCTACACAAAGTTTAGACATAGAATAAATCCGAAAGGTACAGATAAACCAGGAGGATGACCATCATAATAAAAAACTTAAAGTAGATTGTAATAATTAATAGCAGAGGAGATGTTCTTGGGAGGGAGACTAATATTATTAAAGATGATCATTTAAAAAAAATGATAATTTATCAAAAACGTACGTAGATTTTTGAATTTACTAAAAGATTCATGCTACTTTATTATTTATCAAAAGACATAATTTTTTATAGTGTTCTTTCTATTCTATCATCCTGACAAATTTTATTATTATTATTTTTTTTTGCTGTCATTTCTCTCTTTTCTTTTCTCCTATGTAACAACTGTTATTTTTCCTCTCCTCTTTTTTCTTTTCTCTCTTTTGCATGCACGTCGATTCTTCTAAAAATATTTTAACATCTTCGACAAGTCAAAATAAACAATAGATAATATATCTGAACTCCTTGCAATCCCAGAAATTAACAGGAACTGAAATGTATGTAATCGGAGGACTAGGATTCATAAATGAATTTTGACCAAAACTCACTGATAGACCTAGAGAGCTCCGATTACACCAATTTCAGTTTCTGTAGATTTTTGGGATTGTAAGGAGTTCAAATATACTATCCATTATTTATTTGGCTAGAATGTAATAAGGAAGAATCACCAACACTCTATGTTGAGCTTGATATGAAAATATTTTAGTTCTACATGGAGATGTTTGACGATTATTCTTTATTACATTTTAATACTTCCGAGAATCTAAAATAAATAATGAATAGTATATTTGAACTCCTTACAATCCAAAAAATCCACAGGAATTGAAATTGATACAACTGGAGTTTTTTAAGTCTATTAGTGAGTTTTGACTAAAATCCACTAATGAATCTAGTGAGTTCCGATTGCATCATTTAAGTTCCTGTGGATTTTTGGGGTTATAAGGAGTTCAAATGTGCTATTAATTGTTTATTTTGGTTTTTCGGGGTGTTAAAATATTTTTAGATGAATCGGCGTGTAGAAAATAGGAGAGAAATAAGAAGAGAGGAAAAAGAATAATTGTTGCATGTATAGAAGGAAAGAGAATAGAGAAAAATGACGGAAAAAATAAAAAGAAAAATAATAAAATTTGTCAAAAGGTAAAATAAGAATGAACATTATAAAAAATACGTCCGTTTATAAATAACAAAGTACGATATATTTTTTTTTTGATAAATTTAAAAATCTACGTACCCTTTTGATTAAATTATCGAAAAAAATATTTTTTTTACTGAAGGAGTATTTTTTGAATATACATTTTATATTTTCAGTAATCTGA
Organism: Zingiber officinale; assembly: GCF_018446385.1. Lineage (NCBI taxonomy): Eukaryota > Viridiplantae > Streptophyta > Magnoliopsida > Zingiberales > Zingiberaceae > Zingiber > Zingiber officinale. Next base: position 142,596,206 of record NC_055994.1, read on the forward strand.
ATATTTTGGATCTGTCAATTTTCCCCAAAATCCACTGAGAACCAACCCGATCCAATTTCATCGAAGTTCCATTTCCCGAATTAAAGGCATAGGCACTGCTTCGGCGACAACAAATGGTTAGATTAAAGGATCGTATAGCCCGACCTCATTCCTATAAAGCTGGTGTAGGAGGTGCAGCACCCCAACCTTGATCCTGAACGCCCCCACAGCCTTTCTCCCGATCGACGTTTGAACGCCGACAATGGATAACTCCGGTACGGTCGACACTTCTAAATCCCCTTTCGGGGTTCCATCCTAATTTCCTCTCGCTCTCTCGATGCATGCTGCTTTCCGATCTATATCTATGATTCCTTTATTGTCTTTTCATGGTTCCTTGATCGCCCTACGCGACATTAAGGGCTGCTTTGGCACCCAAATGATCATTTTCAATCTGGAACATTAGGGTGTGAACCTAAGTTGCATGTCTTGTGTATTTCTGTTGGTGTTATATTGTTTAATTCACTCTATATATTGCTTCCTTTAAACTAATTCCTCTTTGTTTATATATATTTTTTAAATTTCTTGGTTGTAATGGTCAGGTTCACTGTAAGAATTGCTGAGTCGTTACAGATTGGAAACAGACGATGATTAAGTTGAGGGATTTTGATAGTTGTGTTTCTGTTTACGACATTCTAGGGTTGATGATTTTTTTTTTTTTTTTTTTAAATTCACTCAAGTTCCGGCATGATATTTGCAATTTGAACTTACCATATTAGCTATTTCTTTAGTAACTTATGAATCTCTCATCCTTCTTTGATGTCCCAAATTGCTATTGCTTTATCTAGATTTAATAAATGTTTGTTGATCCTTTCAAAAGTAATCCGTCTATGTTATGTTAGTAATCATGTTACTACAGGAAAACCATATTTTCTTAAAAAACCACAGATGACTAAGTTCTTACACAATGTCTTGTTTTTTCCCCTCAAATTTCTTTTAATGTACTTAATAATGCAACCTCTATTCCTTATTATCTTACCTTTTCTACTTAGTCAAAAGTGTATGTTTGGTGCGTGTGCCTGAAGTGGTCAAGTTCGACCAATTGATTGATATTGGGAAGACTAAGATATGGGAGGAGATTAAGATATGATTGAGTTCAGCCATGTATGTGCTTCTTGGGGTTGGTACTCTATGAAAGTATGAAAAATGGTTTGTTGTTGTTATCATTACTGATCTAGTAAACAAAACAATATGGGCCTTATCCACAATTATGTCTGTTATCTGCTGTAGGGGTTCCCTAAGGATCCCTTTGAATAGGCTACAAATGAGCTAAACTTTCATCAGCAAGTTTGGTGTTTATCTTGTTAAGAACTTGTTTATATTCGTTCAATATTCATAGGATCGATTAAATCAACAAGGTTGAACAACTCATTAAATTAAATGAACAAACTTGAACATATGTTTAACTCATTAATATTTATGAACAGAGATTGTGAATTATTCGTGAACAATGCCCATGAACAAACTTTGTGAACCATATTCATTAGCAAAGCTTTTATCGAACTTGTAAATAGACAAAGAACCTCTCAAAACAAAATAAGAAAGTAAAACAAGCTTCTAATGTGAAACATGCTAACCAACCAAATAAACTTAAAATGTAAAAGGTATCAAACAATCAAACAAGCTCAAATTGAGACTTGAATAGCTGATAACATCTAAATGAACCATGCTCAAATTAAGTGAAGCTTGAACAACCATTTCAATAGTTTGGTTTATTTTAGGATTGGTTTGGCTTGATTACCTTGTCAAACAAGGCTCCGCTTGAATCGTTTACATCCCTACCTCTTAGGGTCTAATGCAGGTTGCATACTAGCCTAATTAACCAACAACCCCCACACTAGGATCAGACTGTTCCGATAATGCCTTTGAGATGGAGATAGGTACACCTTTCAAGCCTTGATCAACTTCTCGAGCTACATATACATGCTTATGTGAACGACCATGACCATAGCTGACCATGGCTACGACCATGTCCATGTCCATTCCGCAGTAACAACCACGGCCACAAGCAATCCACTCCATGACATCATCTGATAAAACCAAATAAAATTTTTAATAATCAATTGTAACTAAAAATTCTTAAAATAATAGAAATTATATGACTCATAAATACTCCTCGACTTGCATATGTATATTCTATATTTAAAAATCACACAAAAAAATAAAAAACCACAAATAAGAAATCCACAAATATAATAGCAAATCATGCTCTAACACTAGCTAAAATTGTTATGCCCTAGGGTTTTCCCACATAACAGGAACCCTCTTGGTGATAGTGTGATAAAAGAAAACTAAGAAGAATTCAAACAATTACTAACTTAAGATAACTAAGAAATTCAATGAACTTTATATATTTATATTTTTTTTCTACAAATTACAAACTCTACAATGTAATTGCAATCAACTTTAATCTCAAAAGGGTACCTTTGCTGTCAAAAATGGAGGCTAAGGAAAAGTAGAAAATAAGTATATATTTGCTAAGTGGGTAATCAAGAAATCCATTTAATTTTAATTAAGAGGTCAAGACAAATAGGCAAGTTATAGTCTTATATTATAACCTTAAATTCTCTTTTGATTTCTTTAGTTTATATATATATATATATAATCATTTTATTTTTATTTTTAATTATTTATCAACATTGAGAGTCACTATTTTACTCTAAATTATCATTTTCCATTTTTTTTTTGATGAAGATCATTTTCCATTTTTAAATCAATGGAAGGTGGTCTTCAGAGCCTAATAATGTTTAGGCCAATATATCACTCTTGCACAAATAAATACTAACTGTGGCTAACCCCTCGCTACCACATCCACCTATGATCCGGTCAGGTATTCTATGACTAGGCTTAAAGTTTTATAATTTTTTAATATTTCTTTTCTGCATTTAAATTTATCATTGTTTCACTTTAAGTTTTTACACCACAATTATTCTACTACCTTGAGTTCACATTTTATACATTAGTCTAAACGATTAACTTAAATGAACCTTTTATTATAAGTTACATCAATTTATTATTGTAGGTATACAACACGGAGATATAGATATTAGTTAGTATCATGAAAGGTAAAACAATTCTAATGATTTATAGAGTAAATTAGAGCATTCATTTTAAATTAAATTTATGTTTTTAAAATATCCTTTTTTGTAATAATCCTCATGTGTGACTAACATAAAAGCATAGAATTAGGTGCTGAGGCGTGCACATAAGCAGAATTTACTATTTCGCTTGATTGACATTGAAACCATTTAGCGTCGACACCAAGCACCGAGCATGGAGTTGTCATAACAAACTCACCTGGCCATGAGGCCTCTCGCTGCTACATCACCTATCCGCGAGGCCACCGCAACCTCATGGCGGCATACACATTTTTTTTTTCTATTCTTTTTTTCTTCTCTTATTTCTATATTTTATTAATTTCCCCCCTCTTCATCCTCCATCCCCCGGGAGAAAAAAATCTAATGATAGAAAAAATTATACATAATATAATTTTTAACCTTTTAAAATATACTACCATGAATATATTAATTCTATATATAAATTTAATTTAATTTTAAATTGATCAAAATAAATCTAAATTAAATGTAATTTAAACTTACTTTATTCTAAATCGACTTTGACTCAATCCTAATTTTTAAAATACTACTTTAATTTAACTTAATTAATTAATTATTTTTTTAAAATTATTCAAATATAAAATTTAGTATTCAAAATTTTTTTATATATGTTATGATTTTGTGATGGTAATAGAGATAGAGAATTAAAGTCATCATCCTAGAACTATCATGTATATATGTAATAATGTATCAATGTATTAGTGATCATCCCCTTATCCTTTTACTATGCAATAAAAATTTAAGCAATGCTTACATATTCTCAAAATATAAAATTATATTAATCCATGAATAATTTAAAATTTTCAAATAAATGTAATACAATCAATTCTTAAAATCATCAAAATATATCTATAGATGTTGAAACTGAAAATGAATCTTCATGACCATTATAAATTTAAGATCTCGAACTTGTACCTGATGTCTTTGCAATAAACTTGAAACTGGAGATTAATTTTCATCATCATTATAAATGCAAGTTCCTATAAAACGACGGTTAGACCTGTTATGTTATATAAAGATGAGAGCTGCTTAGATGGAGATGAAGATGTTAAGGTAGATGTGCGGACATATGAGGATGGATAGATAAGAAATGAGAAAATTAGAAAGAAAGTTAGGTTGCACCTATTAAGGAAAAACTTTGGAAGATATGTTTAAGATGATACATATGTGTATTTAGATGACTAATAAATGCTTTAATTCAGCGATGTGAAACTATGACAAAATGCACATCAAATGAGAAAGGTGAAGACTAAAAAGGACTTGGTTAGTAATGATAAAATAAGATAAAATTTATTTAAATATAAATGATAAGATAATAAAAGATAGAGCCTAATGTCGTAAAAAAGATCTATACAATCGATTCCACCTAGTCGGATCAGGCTTGATTGCTGTTGTATTATAAATGCAAGTTTTTGAAATTCATGCCTCTACAATAAGATTGTAATTAAGACTATTTAATTATGTGCAATAATGCTAAAAATATAGATTTTAAATTTATACATTAGTGAATAAATGTTGCAAAAGATTCAATAAATATCAAACATCTCATAAGATAATATCAAAACTTGAGCTTACCACTCAACATCTCAAATATAACTTAATAGCAAACATCTATAGCAATCAAATATTGATAAATATCTTTTTTAATTAATGTATTTTATATTTTAAAAATAGCGAAAACATATTGACACGGTTTGATACGATATCGAAACCATATCATTTCAATCATAAATTGAAATTTTGGCATGGCTCGAAATTTGAAATCTTGCATAAAAAAATATCAATTTATTTAACTCTCAATAATTTATTTTATTATATTATATTTAATTATGCTATTTTAAGTATTATTTTAATCTCCATTTTCAAAACAATTATGAAAGTAGATATAATCCATTTTATCTATTTATTCATGCATAAGGAAATATATATGGAAGCCAAAGAATAAACTTATTTACCTTTGAGTACAACAAAAAGCTCTGAGTGTTTGCAAATCAACATGGTTTACTTTAACTTGTATCTACAACTATAACATTAAATCTCAAAATAAATAACTAATAATGATAATAACACAATATAAATTTACTAAAATTCAAAGTCGCTGGATCAAATCTTGATCATGCTACCTTGACATAATCTAAAATTCTAACGAGACACATACTATTGTAGAATACTAATTTATTTTTTCCATCCTAAATTAGGTATTCCAACTTAAAATTAAAACAAAGTTCTAATAAAATAAAATATTTATCCCATGATAGGTGTTTCATTTATATGAGACATTCGACCAAATTAAACCTAAAGAACACATCGTAATTAATTTGAAATAATTACTCTTTTTCAATATCAACATAAACTTATTTACCGATTCTTATCTTTAAATTGGCCATCATATGAATAACATCCTCATTGAATGAAGGTACCCAAAGACTCAGAAAATGAGAAAGACCAACGATTGCTCTTGTCTTAAACAAAAACAGTTGAATGAGGGTTGCGTACTCCACGCAGGCAAAGGAAGGAAGAGAAAGATGAGGGAAGGAAGCCAATTGCTTGCCCTTTTTCTCCCTCCAATTTCCCTCCTGGCTTTGATTTCGGAACTAGTAGAAAAATGAGAGAAATAGTACAAGGGGAAGGGAAGAGGAAGGGGGGGGGGCCAACAACCCGTGTCTTTCTCTTCAAATGATGGTTGAGGTGGCTGCAGTGACTGCATCAATAGTGGTGGAGAGAGAGTGAGCAGAGGAAGATAGAGGAGGTTATAGAGGAGGCTTTATTGTTGGTTGGAAGAAGAGGAAAAGGACAAAGAAGAAGAAAGAAAAGGATAGGTGCTATTACTTTTGTTGGAAGAAGATGGAAAGAGGAGGAAGGAAGAGAAAGTAGAAAGGGAGGAAATCAACATATGGAAAGGCTTCGATGCATGTGGTGTGAGAGGAACTGACTTGGGAGAGAAAAAGAACTACATAGAGGAAGAGGAGAGAGAAAATTATCTCCAACTCCTTATAACCCTAATCATCACATCTATTTGATGAATTTAATTCGAAACCAATTCAACTTCAACTCGACACCTAAATTCTATTTTTAACTATTCGATTCGATTTATTTTGCCTTGTTAAAAATTTCAACATTTAATGGTCGATTTGACAGAGAAACATAGGTGTGTGGTCAGATGACTTATGTGATAAGCAAGTTAGTGAATTGGAAACATACCAAGTCGATTGAAGTATTTGTTGCTCGGTAGAATAGTTGAGAAAAAGCTTTCATGATCAAGAAAATAGTCAATTGGGCTGAAGTAGAAAAATAGCAGATTGCATGCTGAACTTGAAAGCTATAAATAAAGAGGCAAAGGGAGCTTGTCAAAGTTAATGAAAGTGAATGAACATTGGTAAGAAGGCTTGGAAAAGAGTCTTGAGAAGAGCTCCATACTTGTATTGCTTTCGTTAGTGTATTATTATTGTTTCACTTGCATTTAATTTTCTTGTTCACATTGTAAGTAAAACATTGTTAGAGGTTTCTCTATCTTTAAAAAGGAACTAGGAAGGAGAAAGATATCTTCGAGGGGTGACTCACCGGACAAGGCCTATTCATAGGCCATGGAAGAAATGGAGATTCTGAAACACATAAAGTAGAAATGTTAGCCGTATCCATGAATTTTGTATTGTTGTTTGTTTATATATCCATTGCCAACTAACAACTAACCAAGCGAGAACTTGAGTTGAGAGATTGCAATTTCAGGCCACAACTATTCATGCTCCCTCCAGCTGGTTCACAGATCCTAACAGTGTACACCATTAAACTTATCTTTTGGTGCTCATGGCTAAGAATCAATGAATATTCAGTTCATTTTTCAATATCAAAAACATTAGAGAAGAAATCAAACTCCAAAAGAATGAACTAGTGAATGAAATTGAAGGCAAATATTACTAATTTGGCATGGACATATTGTCTTCCTGGGAACAATTGTTTACTGATAAATTCTTTATGTTAGTTTCCCTTTGCTAAATGAACATGTACAGTTGGCGCATGCCAACATAGTTGGTTTCTCTTTCTTGTTTAATATATAGCTGTTTGACAAATCATTAGCAACAGTGTACTAAACATACTCCTGGTTAGTGCTGGGAAGTACAACTTGCTATGATATACTACACATTATATATGGTGGAGTAATTTGAAATCTTGGCTACTTATGCATATAGCTCTATCAATAAAGCATAACAATATACACATGCATGACATAGTAATACTTGTTTGCTTGGTTTTGTACATTTAAATTCCAATGCAGACTTTGCATTTATATGGATACTTTTAATTTTGTGTCTAAGGTAAATTGGTCTCATGCATTGATGACATCTACATTAAAATCTGTAGAAATTTATAGTATTAGCAGAAGATTTATGTTTAGAATGTATTTGAAACAATAACAGAAGAAAGAGCTCCAGGGAAGTGGAACAATAAGTTTTGGAATATGAAAGTATCTGTAAGCATTTTTCTTCTTGAAATGAAGTATCCCTTCATTTATTTTTTTATTTCTTTTTTTAATACATTAAACTCTATTCAAAGCATGACTAATTTTCCTTGTCTTTGAATGCTGTTAGGGGTAAATCCACCAAATTTCATTGTACCACCTGTTGAAGGTATTGCTGGAGGGGGCACTGGTTACGGGTGGACTGATGGTGGTGTTGAGTGCTCCAACTTTGGCAGAGGTGTTATTGATCCAACTCAGATTCCATCAGCAGACTTGTTACAAGTATGGTGCATGCCTAGCACAGCAAATGTTGGCGAGCAAGACATGCCTCGGCCTTTTGATCATGTAATTCATTCTCATTATAAATATTACTTTTTTGAAATTTACTTGAAGTTTATAAGTGCAATGTTAAGGTTGTTAGTGTAAATCATCATCCTCATGCTTAAATTCTCTGGATATTATGACAATACATAATGCAACTTAAAATGTCAGCTGAAATACTTTTTTGAGGTTCAGAACTAATGTTTATACATATACAAACTCATTGTTCTAATTTGCTGAATGTATTTTCTTGTACACTTCAATGGATATTTCTTTTACTCTGCTTCCTTAAATTTTTTTTTTCCTCAATGATTGAGCAAAATATAACAAATGTCTGTTGATCCTGTCCAAAATTTGAGGAGATGGTGAGCTGGCGACGCGACCGTTGATTCGGTGAAGCCTCCTCGCTAGTCCTGCAAGTGCAGGTACCGAGTCGGAAAGGGGTTTTCGGCGTTGGCCCTCTGACGCTCAAATCAGTCTTCCGGCGAAGTTGGATAGTGGAAATACTGTAGCTAAAGCGTGTGAAAGAAATGTATTGTGCCTAACTCCGCCGTGGAAGAGAACCCCCCTTTTATAGAGCTATGGTAGCGCTTGTGCACGCATCTCAAAGCACAAGCGCGTCTTCCTAGATGTTCTATAAAAGACAACTCCAGAAAGTGTCCCTGACACATTCCCTCAATAGGGCATGCATATCTCTGAAGGGACAGTAAGAGCTTCTACCGTACGAATCGCAGGTAGACCATGTTCTGTTGTCCGTGGCGCCTATTCCCAGGAAGATGTGGTGAGCTGAGAAAAGGGTCCACTGTTTGGCCGAGCGGGCACCCGCTCGATCGGAATTCTTTACACGGCCACTCAGGGTTGTTCCTTCCTCTGGCCGATCGGTCATGCTCTAGTCCGCCATGCCGTGCAATGGTCGGCTTTGCTCAGCTCGGCCAGGAACTAGCTCTGCTGGGCTTGGCTCCGCTCGGCCAGGAACTAGCCCGCTCGGCCTATATTCGCCTGGCCTTCCATGTCGACCCATTCCCTTGACTTTGACTTATCCTTGGTAGGGTGCCTCGTCATTACCGGATCATCTGTAAACAGATATTCATTGCTCAATCATTGTAATCATACTAAATATATTTTCTTGTATGTTTCAATGGATGTTTTTTTTACTTTGCTTCTTTTTAAAAAAATATTCCCAAAGATTGAGTAAAATATAGCAGATATGCTTGTAAACAGATATCCATTGCTCAATTAGTGTATACATACTCATTCTCACTTGATGCATGTGACTGGAATGACTAAGATCCACTTGACACCTTGTATAATTGTTTATAATGACGAACAATAGTGTGGTTTCATCATGATATTCTCATTTTACTCCCGCATTTTTCATATTTGTGGAAGATGTTAGTGTGTTTACATGAGTCGTCTATATGAATGTTGAAAGGATATAATGCATAGATTAATTCCTATGGTTTTGTTCCTATTTCAAGGCTATGACTCTTAAGTACTTGGATGCCACAACCTTTGCTATGACAACTAAAGTATTGAATATTAGGAATTTTCCTTTTCCCAACGATTTGGGTATTTGTCTCTATTCGCTGGTTGATAGATCTAGAACAAGTTGGGCTACTGGGCTTGCTAGATTGTGGCAACACCCCATAAATAGGATTGTTATTGAGGTGAATGATTCTCATAAAAGGAAAAGTCATAATGTTGGTTATTTAGTGTTTGTAAGCTAAAATCTAGTTTCTATTTTTCTAAAAGCGGACAATGCTCTTATGCGATGGCATCATAAGTTAAGACATTCAAATTTTATATATTTCAAGAGCCTTTTTGCATCTTTTTTCAATATTATAAATCTGAATGAGTTTCAATGTCAAATCTGTCAATATATTCCAAATTCTTACTAATTCACCTTACAAAGAATCACAATCTTTTCCATTAATCCATAGTGATGCTTGAGGACCGTCTAAGACCTTGTTGGTTCATGATATTTATAGATGATCACACTAGACTTACATGAGTTTTTCTAATGAAAAAAAAAAATCAGAGATAGCTCTTATATTTCAAAAATTCAATACCATGGTTCCAACTCAATTCCAAACGAAAATACAAATTTTAAAGACAGACAATGTAAAGGAATATTTTGCATTCATTCTTAGTGATTACAGATTATTCATTTAAGCTCTTGTGTTGACGCACCTTAATAAAGTGGCATAGCCAAAAAAAAAAAAGACATCTCCTATGATTAGCCTAACCTCTCATGTCCTCTATACATGTACCAAATCAGTATCAGGGAGAAGCCGTTCTCATTGCAACCTAGTTCATAAACAGAATGCATTCTCAAGTGAATTCTAGACCCCATGTTAGTTACTACTAACAACGATCACACATCTCATATTTGTATTCCTTCTCAAGTTGTTTGGCTTCTTTGCTTTTGTGCACATTCATAGCCAACACCGGGGAAAATTTGATCTTAGTTCTTGGGGTATTCTTTCCACAAAAAGGGTACAAATGTTATTCTCCAACTACAAGAAAATTTTATAACTCCATGAATGATACATTTTTTGAACATAAATCATATTACACCACATTTGATATTTAGAGGAGAATAGTTTCACACAAGAATATCAGTTGTGGTACATCACTACTACGAAGATTAGTGACCTAGATATTCTCACACTTTATCAAATCTGCTTAATAGCCAGATAGATGCCCCTACTCATCAAAATGAACCCATGGCCCCATACTTCAACTCATTTCCTCTCTTTAACTATTGATCAAGTCAAACAAAATCCCAAGTGCCTTCATTTCCCACACATTGTTCAATCCAAAAACAATAGTGACCTTATGACCTATTCTAGGATGATAAAGGACAAGAGAGATAGAGTAACAAGTACTCCTTGAGCAAATCTAAGAATTAGAACCGGACTTGAGATCAAAAGATCCACCAGGTAATTCTAATCCTAATTCTTTTAAAGATAGTGATCTTCCTATTGCAAAAAGAAAGGGTGTTAGAGAATACATAAAACATGCAATCTATAGCTTTGTATCATATGAGGGGCTATATAATAAATATAGGACTTTTGTGGCAAGTTTGGATCCATAGTAGAAGTTCTCACAATACCAAAATGGAACTAACTACTTCATCAATTGCATGTCAAGAATGCTTTACTCAATGGAGACATGACATAAGAAATTTACATGAGCATCCCTACCTCCTGGATTTGAGTTATAAGCCATAATCAACAAAGTTTGTAGGCTAAAACGATCATTATACAACTCAAACAATCCCAAGAGCTTGGTTTGATAAATGTACAAGAGTAATCAAGCACTATAGTCATCTACAATGTTTGGCACATCACACCTTTGTTAATAAGAGATCATCTGCAAGAAGATAGGCATACTCAAGAGCTTACTAGCCAAATAATTCAAAATCAAAGATTTGGGAAGCCTTAGCTATTTTCTTGGAATAAAAATAACTTAGTCAAATGCAATGCAGGAAATTGGAATGCATGGATGCAATCAAGTAGACATTCTCTTGGACTCAACAATCAAACTAGTAACGAAAGAGGGTTGTGCACTAGTTGATAAAGACAGATATAAGAGATTCGTGGGCAAAATCTTATACTTATCCTACACAAGCCTTGACATTGACTACTTGGTTAGTATTGTAAGTCAATTCGTGTGGCAAAAGGCGATTCGCTCGCCCCCAGCGCCCCCACCAAATATTGTAAGTCAATTCGTGAACAATCCAAATGAAGATCATATAGTCTATAGGGTTGAGGTATTTAAAATTAACACCAAGAAAGGGTTTATATTTCAGGAAATCAACAAATAAAGTTATTAAGATATATAATGATGCTGGCAAGATCAATAGTATATCGAAAATCAACTTCTAGGTGTTGCACATATTTATGGGGAAACTTAGTTACATGTGGAGCAAGAAACAATCTGTTAAGAAACAATATAGAAGTTGAATTAGAACAAAAACACATTATATGCGAAGGGATGTGACTATAAAGACCCTTATATGACTTAAGGATCATTGAAGAAGAACCTATAAAGATATTATGCAATAATAAGTCAACTATCAATATTGCAAAGAACCCAATGCATCATGATAGAATGAAACACGTGGAGATTGATCGTCGCATCATAAAAGAAAAATAGAAGAGAGAATAATTAAGTTACTTCATCTGCGGAATAGTCTTTAGACAACAACATCCTCTCACTAAGGCTTTACCATGGAAGAACTTTGAAGATTTAAGCTCCAAGTTATGCTTAATCAACAACTACAACCTATCTCGAGGGGAGTTTAGAATATTGTAGGATATCTTACTTCCTTATATAGTTAGAGTTGTTAATTAGCTATTAATTCTAGAAGATCTTTGAGGATATAGGCAGCTATTACCCTATTCTCTTTTTATATATATATATATATATATATATAAAGGGCAGCTCGGTGCATGAAGCTCCCGTTATGCGGGGTCCCGGGTAAGGATCCATTGTACACAGCCTTACCCTGTGTTTTGTAAGAGGTTGTTTCTAGGATTCGAACCCGTGACCTTTTGGTCACAAAGCAACAACTTTACCGTTGCGTCAAGGTTCCCCTTCACCCTATTCTCTTTATATATATATATATATATATCCATTTTTGTTGTTGCTAGTTTTGAAAGCTCTTTCATTATTTTCTAGATGTGGTATCGTCTATAACTGGGGTTGTACAATATGTTTTTGATTAAATCGAATAAAATTTTTTGTCTAATTTTTGCAATACCCAATCTATTTAAAATCCTTATACATACTTTTTGCTTTTGAATAACCCTTTCTGAAAGATTTTATGATGTTCCATTAACTTTATCTACAATGATATGGACTATCAATGCTGTGCATGAATTGATTCGTAGCATGTCTTGTGACATAAGATCTTATGCACCTGATGCACGTGTTTTGACCACATACTACTGTGGTAAGAATTTTCATTTACTTGTTTGCATGTTATCACTACAGATAGAGTGCATATATTTATCTACTTTGAGGACAATTGGGGTAAACCTTTAAGTTATAGAGAATAAGGTTGCCAATGATTCTTAAGTGCATGCCAATTTAACATGTCAAAACATAAACAATTTACCTTATTTGCTTTTATTTTATTTCTTTTTCATATCTGATGGACATATCACAAAATTTTGTTCCTAAGTGCCTCTTTAACGAGAAAACTATTTTGCAACTTCTTGATTTGGAAAGGCTATCTTGACTTATTCATTGTTTACTTGCATGGAAAGGAAATGAATTTGGGGAAAGAGTGGGGAAGCAAAGAAAAATGAAGGCTTGTGTTGACTTAGCTTGAGTAGGAGAAAGAAGAGTGAAGAAGGGGGAAACAAGATCCAAGGATTTGGGTGTCGACCTATGTTTCTTGAAGCATGTGGATTTTACCATTTTAGCATGCGATCGACGATATAGTTACGTGAGAATCCTATGCCTGCATGCATCCTCACATGCTTGGTGTTGGCATAAAAGCACGACAAATGAGGTTGTTTTTTATTTTTAAAAAAGTATATGATTTTAAATGTTTCAAATAAATTTGATTTTAAATCAATTCGTAAAATATAATTTTAATGTTTAAATTAAATTTAAAAAAATACAAACTTTTAGATACATTTAAAAAATAATTTAAAACCTTCAAATAACTTTAAATGTGATGAATAATCTTCAAGATTATGATTGACTCTTTAGAATATTTAGAATTATATTCGAACTCTTAGTTTTATTAATCTCCATGTTTATAAGCGTAATGAACTTGAGATAAATATTTATTATTTTAGTTTAATAGTTATTCAAAAGTTTTAAATAATATTCATGTGTAAAGATATTTACTCTATTTATATAGTATTTTTGTTAAAATTATATATTCTTCTTATAATTTTTTATCAATAAGATAATGTTCTTATGTTAATTTTGTTAATGGTATAATTATGATGATAGTTGCGACAAAAGAAACTATTAATGTAATTAGCATAAATACACCTCAAGTAGGATTAGATGAAGACACGAAATATAGATTTTGGGAAGACCTAGATGAGGTATTATAAAAAGTTCCGTCAAACAAAATAATTTTAAGGAGATCTAAATGGACATGCACGAGTAAGAAATGAGGAATATGTTAAGTGCATGAGGTTATGATTTTAGAACAAGAAATGGAGGAAAAATTATATTTGATTTTACGAAAACATATAAATTTATAATATAGCTAATACATTATTCATGAAAAGAAAACCCTTAGTTACGTTAAAAAGTGGAAACAATAAGTCACAAATTGATTTTATTATATCGTGCCAAGCGAAACAATCAAAATGTTTTGTTTTAATAAATTACCGAAACATGATATTATTGGTACTAAGACAATGTTTTATGTGGTGTTTGTTAATTGTGTCGATGAGTATCATTGCATGTTAGCACTCGACATCTCTTGACATATGCTAAAATAACGAATGTTAAAATTAAAGAATGTTATTTTTCTTTTCTTTTATAATTTATCTTCATTTAAGATAATATCAAAATATTACACATCGCAGTTAACTATATAGTTGTCTTATCTTTTTCTTTTTCTTCTTCATTTCTTTTCTCCTTCCACCTCCAATTTATTACCCACTCCATATTTCGAAATGTTAGCACGATACTATTGTTTCAATCAAAGACCGAAATATCGAAATGACTTGAGATTTAGAACTCTGGGCTCAACTAGTGCTAGTTGGAGTGGCTCAACTACTACAACAACATTGGTGAGAATTACAAGTGTTTGTGTTGCCTCAACATGAGGTGGTATTAATGGCCTCATTCCTTCTATGGGATTACGATGTGCAATTAATATTTGTTTATATTGATATGTTGGCATTCTTAGACCAAACTTGCAATTTCTTTTTCATTTCAATCCAACTATCACATCAACCTAACCCCTTATAGGCTACATTACTTCTTACACGATAAAATATAAATCTTGATATCCTTCACTTATTGTCTAAATATGGATCAACAATTTCATATGCAGTGGGCCATTATATACCAGGACTAAATTTTTGAATGTTGGATGTCGTGAGCTACACGGATGAACTTTATTAATATTTTGCTACACAAGTGATATTTCATAAATCTATTGATGCAACTATAAAATATCATAATATATCTTACATATATTGCTTAATGGGCAGTGTAGTTCAAGAGATAAGTGTAAAATATATGGTACAGGTGAGTATACACAATTGTGTTAACTTCAAGAGAATTGGAGAGCTATTGGAGTAAGGGCATCCAACATTATTTTAGACATCATGCATAACACACTATATCGATTTGATGATGGTGGATATCAATAAACTTGATATAGTGAAAAAGATAGTGAAAGAAGACCATTTATTAATAAAATTCTTTTATAATCATGAGTTCATGGATTGATGAGAATTTTTTGATGAAGAGATTCTATGGCTAGGAGCAACTAGGGTTGTGATTCACTTTCTCATGTTAAAGTTGTCTAAGAAAAAAGTTGAATTGAACACTATATTCACTTCTAAAGATTAGGACACCTTTCAATACTCTAGCACGATTAAAGGCAGGGATGCACAAAAAATTATTAGATGGCTTCTGGACACTCGTCATCTAATCCCTCTTCCCTCTTGAGTAGGCTCAATGTTGCAGGACTATGAAGTTCCATCTTTTGTTTAAAGTATCCACTTCAAAAGTTCATGGTCATTGGAGATTGGTTCCTGTGAGTATGAGTTGATTGTATTCAATCAAACTATTTGATATCTAATGTTTCTAGTGGAGCCATGAATATATAAATGGTCATCTTATTCTTCTCAATTCGTTCCTGCTTTGGTAGTTATCCTGGCACATGCTCCTGTATGGCAGCATAATTCTTCAGATTTATAGCAAAGCTGCTGTTTGTTTTGCTTGTTATTTGTTAATAATAAATTAAAGGTTTATGTTGATTGTTTCTCTCATATGTTGATTGTTATACAGGACCAAGTGATGCACAACTGGGATCAAATACTTTTGAGGCTTTTGTTAAAGTTCCAAAGTACTTGCGTCCACATACTCAAATTTTCTGTACTAGGTATAAAGAATTACTTTTGGTTATTTCCCTGACTTGGGATGTAAGTCTAGTGCATAGGGCTTAGCTGCACCAGATTATATGACTACTTTAATTGATAATACAATGCTCTTATTACTTGTGGCTGGTTAGCGGCACAACTAGCTTTTGTGTTGTATTGATGCCTATTATTTATCTGCTATTTTTATATGAATTGCAATGCATCAGGTTTTCACTTTTTTTTTTCTCTTTGCATTATGATCTTTCTTTCATGTTAGAATTTTTTTAAGGTTATAGATGTTATAGATTCTCAGTCATATATCCCCATAAACACACAGCAGAATCCTGGTAGGGAAGTGTTGAGCAATCCTTTTTTTTTCATTAAGTTTTGCTTATCGTTAACATTTTGTTGTTTTACTGGATGAACCTCCAACAATGATTTTATTAGTATAATTGTCCTATTTATCAAACTTATTATTTTATCTTACAAATGGTCGAACTCCCTAACTAGCTTAATACATAATTTAACTGAAATTTTGTTTGAAACTATGAAGCATGACCTGCTTGTTATACAAAAGACAGACAGGAGCCATAGTGCCAACTAAGTAGGGTCTGGTAAATGGATCAAATCTGACCATTACATTAAATAGTTCTATGCTTACAATGTAGAGATCAACTGCTGAAATAATTCCAATTTTTATATCAATTGTTCAACCAATAAACAATTTTATTGAAATCCAGAGGATAAAATTCACAGGTATAGGTGCTTGATTAATGCTATCAGAATGATATTCCTGTTAAGATCAATTATGCTGATGCTGATGCTGAATCATTCTTCCTTTGCCTCATTATTATTAGTTTAATCGACATTTGCTGCAAACCATAACTTATCTTAAGCACACTTTTTCATTACACCGTTGTTCTGGCAGTGAATGGGTTTTTGGTAACCGGGAGGACCTAGCTACTGATATTATTGCTGAATTACAGCCAGAAAATGGCGAGGTAACTTGGATTATCTTTGCTGTTTGGTTTGCCTTCTGATGTTGAAGCTTCTTATCTGAGTTTGCTGTCTGTATTCTAGTTTGTCTATTTTATGATTTACAATTTTATTGTATACTTTAGAACTTATTCTTTTGTTCGATTTTAACTAACTATTAAAATAATGACCAATGACCAGTGTTGAGGCCATTACATAAATAGAGATAAGAGATATTGAATTTACAATTAATAATTATTACCATCCAAATAACTAAGTATGAGGCTTGCAAAATTGTACATCTAATGTTAAAATTATCATCAAGGACCACATGATTCTTGAAAATACTTTTAGGCTTTTAGCCTGAATTTGGTATAGGTTGAGGATAACCCATCCAAGATGCACTCTTTACTCTATCAAATTCTATCTTCACTAGAGTATTATTTACTCATTGGTATTACCTTCCTCCACATTTATGATTCAGTCTAGTGCCAAGAACATCAACAATGTCCGTCTACTTATTATCTCAAGTGGTTAGGCATAGGATGTCATCCCTGTGTCAACAGAAGAGATTGATTCTCCATTAGACTGAAAAGAAGACCTATGGTGAGAAAGTTATGCTCTTTGAGATCCATTTCCACCACCATGATATGCATAGGCGAACAGCGAACTTAGATCTATATGCAAAAAAAAAAAAAAAAAAAAAAAAAAAAAGAAAGTATTCGTTGTTAGCAATATTGTTTTGTCACCATATTGGATTGGGGGAAATTAGTAAAAATAATTGAAGCTAAAAAATATTAAACATAACATATAAGAAAAAAAAATCCTAAAACTGATGTTTTGTATTAACAATACAAGATTTAATTAATAAATAGTATTTATATCATATCAAGAACTAACACTTATTAGTTCTTATGAATGTGAGTATTCATTTATAACAATAAATTTCAATTTGGAATGCTATTAATAAAAAATACAAATTACTCATATAACTATCCTATAGTATTATCTAATTACTATATTAAAATAAATAATGTACAAATAAAATAATATTTATCTATGATTCAAATAATATAAATGTGATTTATATAATAAATAGCTTAGTTTTTAGTCTATAGTCTAACTCTTAATATAATAGTAGAAACATATATATATATTTTAAATTAATACAATTATTGACACTTCTATGATTCTATTATTATATGTCTAATAATATTTTAAAAGTTCTATATTCTCAATTTAATCTATAACTGAATGTATAGTTAAATTATCAACAGATGAGCTATTTGCAATATTTAATATTAATTTGTTGTTTAATTATTATTTTAATTGTTGATTGTATTATTAGTGATATAACAAAGTAGTGTTATTTTATACAATTTCTGTAATATCTCAATATGCACTATTATTTTAAAGTGATTTGTTATTTGATGGTAGATAGTACAATTCCTAATTTATAAATAAAAATATGACACTAATAATTATTTCCAATTACTTATTTAATATTAAATGTGAAATAACAATTTAGTTTTATCTTAAAATTGTGAATTCATGTTATATCATATTAGGATAAAAAATATATATTATTATACATGATTTAAAATCTTGTACTTTGCTAGGTGAAACGATCGAAATATACCATTCTGAACTCAATACTACTCGTCACCTAGACAATGTCTCATATGTTGTGTGAATCATGTTGACAAGTATCATTTCATGTCAACACTTGACACCCTTATAATGCTAAAATTGATATATATATATATATATATATATATATATATATATATATATATAACTGCGGATATCACTTGCACATAGTTCCATAATGGGTTCTCAATTCAACTAAGATATATAGATAGCTCTTGAAACATAAATTACTAGCGACCTTTGGTATTGGTCATACAGTTCAGAATTTGTTCTTCAAAGAAAACACCTAACTAATGTAGAGCCGACTCACTGGTCAATGCCTACTGTCTCATTTGTCCCATTATCTAAAAAAGTTAAAATCTATGAGTCAAAAGACTCAGCATATTCAAAACTATGTTATGCAATAGTTAGCGCCTATAATCTAGTGTTGGACACATGCTAGGTAACTTAGGACTTGACTGCTGGCATCTCATAGACATGAACATAGGCATAAGCGTCGACATAAGTAGAAGAGCATAAACGTAAGCATAAACATGTAAATAGGCTTAAGCATGAGAATGAACATAATCATAAGCTTGTATATAGCATAGGCATAAGCATACTTGCATGACATAAACATACATACTAGGGATGAGCATAAACATGATCATATATACACCTATCATCAACATAACTCGAACATAGGTACCATCATAAACATAATCATAATCATGTATATAAGCATAGGCATAAGGATGAACACACATAACATAAACATGCACATGAGCATAAGCATGACCACAAGCCTTCATGGTTTAGCGCGCTCCCCAGGCGTGTGTCCTCGGATCGTACCACCATCTCATACATGAAGTTAATTGATTTCTTAAGTAAGCTTCCCGAACCCTTCTTAAATCGGATTCCCAAACCGCTCTGCTTTGGTAAGGTTCACTAGATCCTTTTTAAGTCGGATTCTCAAATATCTTTTATTTTGGTAAGGTTCACTGGACCCTTCTTAAGCCAGATTCCTAGACATCTTTTATTTTGGTAAGGTTCACCGGATCCTTCTTAAGCCAGATTCCCAAACATCTTTTGTTTTGGTAAGGTTCATTGGACCTTTTTTAAGCCTAATTCCCAGATTTCTTTTGTTTTGGTAAGGTTCACCGGACTCTTCTTAAGTCGGATTCCCAAACATATTTTGTTTTGGAAAGGTTCATTGGATCCTTCTTAAGCTGGATTCCTTACCCGTTTCCTCCGTTTTGGTAATAATTCTGGACCCTTAAGCTGAATTCCTTACCCGCTCAATACAATCAATTCACACTATCCTTCTTTTGATTTCACACAATTCAATTTACGTCTAATAACAAATTAATACCTTATCAACTTCTTAACCACCTTTCATCAAACAAAGTCAACATGTTCTATTAAATCTCTATTCAGAAATCACGGGTTAACGAATTTAGTTGATTAACTTGTTATTAAATAAATCAACAATTTAATCAATAATTAGGTTAATCAACTCATTAATTGAATTAAACGTTATTCATTAAACTTATCAATAATTACTAGTTCATGCAACTAACCTTGTAGTTATTCTTAATTACCTTTAATCAATCAAGTATCATCTAATTAATCCACCAATCCTTGATTAATTTACTAAAGTTAACATATTAAATCTTATTTAACTTATAAATTACTGAATATTAAACAATTAATCAATCCAGGAATTAATTAATCTACCTATCAGCTCATTCATTTATATTTTACTCAATCTACTTAAATCAATTTAATCAGTTAATCGGTCAAATTATTAATGGATTAATTAATATATTAATTAGTCTATCAATTAACTCATTAATAAATCTTTTGATTTAATCCAATCATTCAACCTATTAAAGAATTAATTACTGTATAATATACGGATGAATTAATTCAATTAATTAATAGCTATCAAATTAATTACTTAAATAATCACTAATGAACTTAATAATCTGTTAATCCATTAATTAATTAATTAGCATAGTTAATCAATTAAACCAAACAATTATTCATTCTCTAAACTTATTAGTCAGTAAATCAATTAACTAACTAATAAATTACTTAACCCAATTAATTATTGTCGTTAACAAGATAATCTAATAATTAATCAATCAATGACATAATTAATTTGCTTTCAATTAATTCCACCAAATATTCTACCAATCATTTAATCTATTCATGAATCAATCCATTATTTAATCATTAAATCAATTTCCCTAACTTAATCAACATGTAGTTGATTAATCAATCGACCATTAAAAATCCTAATTTAACATGTACCTACCATATTATCAAACATGATTACTTTCATAACATATTAAAGCCCTAACCGACATTAATCCCCATCGTATAAAGTTATCATGATAAGAATTAAAAAGAAACATAAACATAAACATAGAATCCAAAATTCACACATATTACTTATAACATTATTATGAAAAGAAGTAAGAGGACATATACACATGCCTAAACTTAATCCGAAACTTATCAAAAACCTAGAACCCGAAATCTACATAGAGCGCCCAAGAACTACAGGATCCGAATTCCACAAGACATAGAAACTAATTAATGCATTAACAAAGTAGGGAACATGCCTTCAATCTTTAGCTACTAACTCTCTCTTCTTTGTCTTCCCTTGGAGCTCTAGAACCGGTGGCGAACAATGGGGAAGTGAGCTTCTTAGGGCTGGCGTAAAACATAAGGAGATGGAGCTTTTGAAGGTAGGAGTTTTTTAAAGAGGTTAGAAGCTTAGGACTTGGTCTCTCTTTTCCTTCTTCTATAAGAAACATTGAACCTAGTCCTATTAAAATTACCACATAACAAATTTAAGAAACATCTAAATTTTATCAATTGAGTCATATAAATTTTATTATACTTAGTCATATAATTTTTTATATAAATTTTTATATTCATGCATTATATAAATTTTTATCTACATACTAAGAACTCTTATAATGCTAAGTCATGTATAACTTTTTTTATATATAAAAATTTATATCCCTACGTTATATAAATTTTTATATACACACTAAGTCTTTATAAATTTTATTCATAGTAAAAATTTATATCTATGGTTATATAAATTTTTATATGCATACTAAGTCCAGTAAATTTATATAAAAATTTATTCACATAAGTTATATAAATTTTTATATATTTACTAAGTCATTTATATAAAAATTTATTCACATAGGTTATATAATTTTTTATATATTTACTAAGTCATATAAATTTATATACATGGGTTATATAAATATTTATATACACATTTAGTTTTTAATTAAATTTTATACATATTTATATTCATCCGTTTTCTTAATTGATCAATTCAAATTTCATAAATGTAAGCTAACTTAATTAATTAAATCTAACTAACTCCATCTATTTAAATTAATAAATTCCTAATTAAATTACAATTAATCCAATAAATCTACTTAATTAAATAAATCCGAATTCTAATTAAATTACAATTTAACCCAATAAATCTCTTTAATTAAATAAGTGGTTTCGGACACTATAAAAAATATAGGATTCTAGAGGGAAAGCAAATATTGAATATAGTTGTCTTATCTTTTTCCTTTGTTTCTCTTTCCTTCCACCTCTAATTCTCAATCAACAGTATACATCACAACATTGAGACTATACCGAAGACCAAAACATGGGCATGGCTTGATATTAATATATCTTTGTTATTATGCATACTACTAATAGAAGTTCTATTGTAGTATGATGAATTTTTATATTTTTAAAATTTTAAATTTGGTTATTTGATATTGTATGATTAACCAAATAAATAATATTAGAGTTTTTTTAATATATATATAAATATGCCTTTGCCAATTTGATGATGGTAATCTTTATTATACTATCACAAGTTATACAACCAACATAGAAAAACTTAAATTAATTTGTGGCCTATATTTATACTATTGTAGAAATTTATTATTTGTAAACTGAAAAGTAGTAATTATATAGAATTTGTATAGCTAAAAGGATTAGTATAATGAAAACATAAGATTGTATTTTGTACCCAAAAAAAAATTAATATATTCCGCCATGAGAATTTTTTACTATTCCATGATAGATTTGGCTCCCCTACTAAGGAATGTTGTAACCTTGAGAATTCTTTAGATGGCTTACTTCAAAATTGTATGGAAAAAGGGCCTTTGTGCAAATATGTAAGATTTAAAGGATCCACCTGAAATATTTTTTGTTCATTCTTTGTTGCCATGTGACCAAAAGGTCACGGGTTCGAATCCTGGAAACAGCCTCTTGCAAAAAGCAGGGTAAGGTTGCGTACAATGGATCCTTTCTCGGGACCCTGCATGGTGGGAGCTTCGTGCACCGGGTTGTCCTTTTTTTTTATAATACATATATATAAAGATAAAGAGGAATTATCTACGAGAAATAATTTTCCCTTCAATATGAAATCAGGAGTTTGACTTTACCCGATTAATTTTGGAGGTAGATGATCTCCCCTCATGATTGGCCTAGCAAGTATTGGAGCACAACTTATGTATACTTAGAAGCCGACCTCTAGGATATTTGTCTCATTTGGGATTTGAATCGGGTCTTTTTATTGCTCTTTGAGTGCTTTACCACTACACTACACTTGTGGGGGCATATCACACCCCGAGGATATTTCCCACACACTATGAGGTACCTTACTCGATGATTGTAACAAAAGAGAGTTAAAACCCATATAAACTAGTAATCAAGAAATTTAACAAAGTTTATTTATTTATATATTATATTATTCAAATCATGGATTGAGATCTCGTGTCGAGTTGGTCGAAACGGGCGGAAAATTTCGTTCTGCTCGCCGATTGGCACCCACATGAACCTAGCACTAGTCCAAGCGATAGCCGCCGAGGCATTGCGACGCCCGTGGCCGCGCTGGAGGGTCGTCGTGACGCTTGCAGTAGCACTGGAGGGTCGTTGTGACGCTCGCGGCAGCGCTGGAGAGGCCGCGTGGCCCCCACGGCCGTGCGACCCCCGCGACCGCGCGGAAGGGGTTGCGCGACCCCCGTGACCACACAGAAGGGGCGGCATGACCCCAGCCACGCGACCCCAGGTTGCGCGACCTCATCGCTACGGCTGCGGTCGCGATCGCCGGCCACGAGTCACAATTGGGTTTTTTTATATAAATGCTTTTTTAATTAAAACAATTTTCAGGATGGATGGGAATAATTCAAAGAGGCTTAATTAAACCCTAATAAAATTATCTAGTTAATTAAATATTTTATTATTTTAATTTTAAAAATATATAATAAAAATTTTATTTATTTACTTATTTTTTTAGTTATATTATTTTTTTTAATGATCTAATTATCTCTAATTTAAATAAATAATCATATATATTTTTAAAAATCCTAATTAAATTATCCCAAAAATATATAAAAATTAATTAAAAATTCTAATAAAATATTATATATTTCTAAAATCCTCCGCAGGGATGGTATTGCAGGGTCACCGTAACCATGATTTTTTTAATTTTTTTATTTAGTTAATTTTTTATTTTTTAAATATCTATTTTTATAAATAAACTATCATTAATAATAATTATAAAATATTAAAAATTATTTCAAAATTTTTAAATAATTTTAAATTTTAATAAATATTTTATAAAATAATTTAAAATTTTTAAAATAATTTTAAAATTAAACATAAATTTATAATATTCTAAAAAATTTAAAAAAACATAATTCTTAAACATTTCAAATAATTTTTTAAAATTAAAAATTTACAAATACATTAAAAAATAATTAAAAAATTTTAAATAATTTTATAATTTTAAATTTAGTTTTGAATTTTAAGAATTATTTATTTTTTAAAATATTTTTTATAAAAATTTAATAGGCATTATCTTATGAGGAAATATTAAAATATAAATTCAACATCTCAAATATAAAACATATTTAATAATCAAATGTTAATATACATTTATATTTATATTTAAAAAATACTAAAACTATATCGGCGTAGTACGATACGATACGATACCGAAACCGTATCGTCCGGTCAGAACCGAAACCTCGGTACAGGTCAAGATTTTAAACCTTGATTCAAATACAATGACAATGGTGTAAATCAATCAACATATGAACCAAAACGAAAAGAGAATGAAACAAAAATCAAACTAGTAATCAGTAGGTTGAGATATCTGAACAACTCTATATACTAGCTAAAATCAACTAATACCAAAATGGTGCTTTTGTTTGCAAAACTAGAGGTAATCAGAAAAGATATGCATTAATTTAATATTTTTTAGAAGGTTAGGGAACTAAAATAGGTTACAATTTCATGTCACAACTTTGATTATACATAAATGAATATATACGAGTATATATAATCTTCCACTATTTTTAATTTTGTTTTTATCAATATTTACTAGCACCCTAAATTATAAATTTTATTACCAATTAAGATAATATTCAATTATTATTATTTAATTAGCATGTACAAATAACATCAATCCTATAAATATAGCATTGATAAATGTTATCAATGATATAAGTTCGGTAAATCAACTAAGAAGTAAATCACTAATGTAGTGTCCTCGGAGCGTAAAAACGTCATCTCATGTATGGGCTAAAACCCCCCTCTCCAATAAATAGAATATAATAATATAGCGTCAAAACCCCCCTCACCAGTAAATAGGATATAATAATAAAGCGTTAGTGCACAAAAAAATATTGACCATGGGTGACCACTTGCTACCACATAGTAATCTGGGAGGTCAGCTACTTTGGTATAAGGGTAGGCTCAAAGTTTTTACTTTTTAATATTTCATTTTTTCCATCGAATATGCTTAATTTTGTTGACCATAATTGTTCAATTTGTATTTACATCTTATTAGTTAGTCAACTTTTAATAGGAATCATGTTAATTTATTTAGTTATTATTATAGAGTTAAAAGTTATACAATATGAAACTACAAGTATCAACATCTAGAACATCAAGTAGTATGGAGCATCAAGTAATCTAAAGACAAAAAACAATTGAAGAGTAATTTAGAATGCCCATTTTAATTTTTAAATTAATCCTCCTATCTTAACTACCATATAGAATCCACATGTGAACAGGAAGTCACATCAATTATTTACCCTCCAATTGTTTGATTATTTATAGCCCATTTCATTATTTATAATATTATTTTAATTTCCTTTTCGAAAATAATTATGCTAATATATATAATCCATTTATCTATTTATTCATGCATTAGGAAATATATACTAAAGTCAAGGGATAGATTTACCGATCTTTATATATATAGCAAAAAGCTCTGATTGTGAGCAAGTCACTGTGCTCCATTCGAATTTGCATCTATAAGTACATTATGGAAATAATTCAAACAATTTGAAATAATACCTAATAATGATAATGACCCCAAAAATCTGATAATTGATTAAGGTCGAAGTCAATGGATCAAATATTTATCCTGCTAACTTGATGTAATCCTAATTTCTACATGACACCTATTTCTATCAAATAACAAATTTATTTATTTTCTATTCTAAACCAAACACCCAACCTAAAACTAAAATCTAATAACATAACATATATACCTCTCAATTTTCTTCATCCGACGAAACAATGGAGGTGCTTCAGTGATACGAGATGTTCAAGTCAATCGAACCTATACCACGAATTGTAATTACTCCAAATTGATAAATTCTTTCTCAATAGTAAAAAATAATTATTTACCAACTCTTACCCTTAATTAGTCGTCATACGAACAACTACCTTGTTGAGCAAGGATATCAGCAGGTACTCAAAATGAGGAAAACTTACGATCCTCCATAGTTCAGGAAAAAGGACTGGTGGCTCTTGCCTTTGGCTCCGACAGTGAGTGATGGTGAAGGTGGCTATGGTAACAGCACAACATGGAAAAAGAAAGAAGCAGCTAGCTGTTGGCTTGGAAAAAGAAAAAAAGAAGGCTGCCGACCTTCTGCTGGAAAAATAGCAATAGGATATGTTTCCATTGGCTGGAATTAAGGAAATAGAAAGGGAAATACTGCTGCTGTGTTGCTTAGTTGCTGGAAAAAGAGAAGACAGGAAAATAAGATCTGCTTGTTGCTTTTGGAGGATGGATTTGAGGAAAAGAAACTGTTGCTGTGTTGCTGTTTGGAAGAAGGGATTGCCTTGTTGTTGATGTTGGCTGAAAGAGCAGCCCATACTGGTGTAAAGAATTGGCTTCCAGCTGGAAAAATAGGGACAAGCTGTTGCTGGTGGTGGAAGAGGAGAAGAAGGAAAAGAAGAGAGAAGAAGAAAAAGAGAGTAGTAGGAGAGGAAGAGGTGTCAGGTGGAGTGAGTGGCGCGTGCAAGATGGCCAGTGTGTGGAGCATGCGGCAGTGGGAGAGAAATAAAAGGGGAAAGAGAGGAAAGAGAAAGTTTCCTCAAAAATTCTCTAATTCATTTTAGACTGATTTAATGCATTTACAACTTGGTTAGGCCATAACTTGGCCAAATCAAACCCAAATCCACCCCGGTTTAAGCCCACATATTCCTTATCTCCGCGCCTACCCGATAGGTTCAGTCTGAACCTAATCCAGCTTCAACTCAATGCCTATATTACATGTCCAACGATTCAGTTCGTTTATGTTGTAAATTCAAAATTTTAGAAAAATTTAAATTTGATATTTTTTCTTTTTAAAAATTAATACTTAACAGGGGCATCAGGAGTTCAGCTTTGTTTTAGCTATTTATTGAGCCCACGTAATCAACTCTCCTACAACATTGGCCGTTAGTATGTCTCCTTTCATGCAGAGGATGAAGACAGATAAAGGTTCTCCCTTCCTTTTTCAGTCAGTTTAGAAACTTGTACAAGATCACACAATGCACCTCCCGCTTCTAGGGCTCCATCATTGCCGCCAAAAACTCATTTGAGCACCCATTCCCTCTTCAAGTATGTCATTTGCTCTCATCCATGAGCCCTTGCCAAGTTCGGCCACTTCTGTTCATGTCTTTCTTTCTGTTCTGATGTCCAAGTCCAATGATTGCTGGCCCTCTCATTGTCTGCCTTTGCTACAACAAGACAAGCTCACTGGGTGCTCTGTCCGTTTCCAAGCAAAAGCCCAAGTTGAGCCTCCTGCTTAATTTTTTTTCCCCAATCAACCACTAGATTGCAGCAGCTATGGAGGTGTGATCCTCTTATGATCTACCAGAGGTGAGCTTGAATTCCTTAGGCCACCAGTTGTTCTTGGTCTAACTTTGTGAACTAGCCATAGTCTCTCGTTCAGCACATCTTGACCCATCTCTCCCACATCAAAATGCCATATTCCCAAGTCAGCCAATGGCAAGATTGAGGTCATCCTGGTGGATCATTTGGTTTCCCAATAAATCCAGAATCTCAATATATGCAGAAATTGAACAACAACAACAACAAAAAATCATGGTGTAATTTATCAATGCAACCTTGATAAAGCTCAATATAGTCACAGGAAATTCAGTAATGAGTAACTCTTTAATCAACTCAAATATCACTTTATTGCATTTCAATTAACTCATAACCATACTTATAAAATTGACATCTGCAACTACACATAACTAACACATGCTGAAATAAGAAATGATGTCCTTTAGCAAGCAACATTCTCCACTTTTTTTTATCTTTTAAGAGTAAAACTAGAATTCTGATCTTTCTTCCTTGCAATCTGTTCAGTTCCCTCTTGATATTTGCTAATTCCCCTCCTGGTATCTTTATTTTAAGGGAGGTTAAGGAAGTTATGTTATTTGGAGAACTGGTCATGTTGACTTTTGTCTCACCTCACTAATGCTCATATAGTCCGAGACTCTGATGTTTTTTTTTGGATTTTCCTTGTGGATGATCTTCATTTTTCAATTCATTCCAACCATCTTTACTATATTTGAACTTTAGTCTTTTACTGTATCATCATTGACTCATTAGAACAATATTCAAATTTATTCAGTTTACTTCCAGGGGTTTTGGTAAAATTTGATCTTGAACATCACATTATTCTTCAGAAATTATAGTTCTTTTAATTATTGGATGCTTATTCATAATATTGCTTTGGGTTTAGCCCTGACTAGTTTCTCTCTTGTTTATATGACCTTACTTTATTTTGCCAATATAGGAATGGTGGACATATGTGTGCATGGGTCCTTCGGATCCTCAACCAAACTGGCACCTTGGAATGCGTGGAACACAACACCGAGCAGTGATGTGGAGAGTTTGGAAAGAAGGTGGAACAGGATTTCTTTATTGGGGTGCCAATTGCTATGAAAAGTCTCTGGCCGCCAGTGCTGAGGTACTTCTAAGATGATGTGATAATATATATACCATTCACCATTTTTTTTCAGTCTTGGAGTTCCTCCTTTCACAAGAGATAGAGCTAAAGGGGAGAATCTCTGTTTTCTCCTCTATTACCCATTTAGGAGAGGATAACTTGATATTGCAACGTGCATGAAGCTATATTTTAATTTTGCTGGGCCTGCACTATGAATTTCCAACTTGAAGAATTTTCTTAGGCTTTTTGCCTTGTTTCTGACTGAGGATCTTAATCATGTCTTAACTTAAACTTTAAGTGTTCCTCCGTTCTTTCTTCTTCTTTTTTTTTTTCTTTTAAGTTGTTCTTTTATTTTATTTTCTTTTTCTTCTGCTGCTGCTGCTGTCGCCATGCAATATATCAGTGATTAAAGATTTGCAGCTTCTACCTTGTTCTTTTGACCGAAGCAATATATATCCTAGTTACACATGTGAATGTCTTTTATGATGAAAAAAAACAGTAGGGTGAAGGTGACATGCAAGACTGAGTATGACAGGGAATTGTTACTTGATGACTAGGCTTTCTTTGTTGCTCTTGTCATCATTTGAAAGTTAGAAGATAGAGAAGATGCTGAAAATTCTTGGTGTGCTTCAAGGTTCAAAATCTCAAGCTGCCAGAGTTATTGTTTAGGTCCTTATCAGACATCCGTATCTTTTGTTGGTTGTTATATTGCAAAAATCTCAATGAATTAAGTTACATTAATGCTCTTAGTAACTTCTGTTACCATATCTTTTGTTCATGTCTTCTTGTTTATTATTGCTGACACATGTTCCATTGCGTTGGTTATTAGTAGATGACACCAATGTGCACTCTTCACTTTTACTTTTTTCAGACAATATGTAAATGAAGATAAATATCACTCAACCATTTTATTATTTCTAATATTAAGCAGTTCATCCTCACAGGCATGTATTTTAATTTTGCCCATGAACCTAGAAAAGGTTATTTACAACTAAAATGAGTATCGGTACTGAAGATATTGATTTAGTATCATATTATGTAACTAGATTTAAACACTCATGGCAGGTAAAATTTCGCCGTGGTCTTCCTCCTGGAGATGGAGTTCTTTTCTATCCGGGTGAAGTCTTCTCTTCATCACATGAACCAATTGCTTCAATCCGCCTAGAACGCATTCTCAGTGGAATGCAGGTAAATTCCCCTAACCTGACTTTACAAGTTTTTGAACATAAATCACCCAGAAAACCATTTTTACAAGTTTGTTGTTATTGTTGTCCTTTTTTTTGTTCTTCTTTGTTATGGAGTGAAGCACTTTAAATAGATGGGGCCAAGAAGGGGAATGGATGAAAGAAATTTTAGAAATATTGACAGAAAATGAGAGAGAGGACATGATGTGCTCTGACCAGTTAGTTAACTTTTCCTTTTGAAGATTTTTACTCTGGAAGTTTGAAGTAAACATAGAAGAGCTTCTTATATATATGAAGTTAAACAGATTATTTTTACTTTGGAAATTTGAAGTAACTAAAATAAAATTTGTTATATTTATCTATATATTGATTCCCTTGTCCAATTTGTGTATTGCGTTCTCCACTCCCAAGTAAACATGTCATGAAAGGTGAACTGGACTATTTGTGTTCATATCACAACAGTGTTGCAAACTTTTGATGGGCAAGTGATTTTGGTAAACTTGTATAGAGTAGAGAAGATGCTCAGTTTTATCAGTATCTCAATTGGAGACTGTAGTTGTGCTAAATGAAGTAAAGGGATACCAAGTGGCTACTCAATTTAGAGCGGTGATAAATTATCATGGAAACAAATATAAAGTGCTTCCAATGATCTTCGACAATAAGTTATAAGTCTTCAAATCCTAAACACCTTTTTTTAAAAAAAAATGGATAAAGTTATGAAATTAGAGTTCAATCTCGTACCACGGTCGAAACGTGTTGTTCCCCGTAAATTACCAAAATTCAATACCTCAGTGCCAAGGTTCAAAATCTCAAGTTCTGTCATAGTTTCGATTTTTAATTGAAAAGATACTGTTCTAATATCGGGTCAACGCTCTAATGCATGTTGCAGTGACAAATTGGAGGTTGATGAAAGAAGGAGATGAAACAAAGAAAAAAATATTGTTTGCATTGAGTTGTCAAGTTTCAGTAATTTACCGAAATAATATGTTTCGACTGTTTCCCATGGCAAGGTACAAGATTTAAAACCATGCTAGGGACAAATAATGTCTCCTTCCTATGTTTCATTTCCTTCTTTTTCAACTCCAATCTATTACTGACACTATGCATCGGAATACTAACATGATACCGAAATAATATCATTCTAGTCAAAGGCTGAAACTTCGGCACGACTTGAGATTTTGAACCTTAGTTATGTTCTAAGAAAAAACTAATCATCCCATTAGATTACATTTTCTCTAATAAAGTGATAAGCAAACTCTATATATTCTCCTCTCATTAAAAGCAAGGTTTGAAGTTACTTACATCAGAGGCACCTTGTTTGTCAAAATAAAGCTTTATAGGCTTTGTGGAGGTGTATCCTAGTTTGGTCATCAAATGCTTAATGCAAATGTGTACATGTAGTTAGAATTGTGACCCCATATCCTCTCTAAATTTGACCCTAGCTATTGTTTGCTTCTTGTTCTTTTAGGAAAATGAGGTCATCTCTAAGAGAACAAAATAGCTTAACATAGATCTTCAATCTCTAGGGAAATCTATTCAATCAGCGTAAGAGTAACCCCATAATTTAGAATGCCATGAAGCATCTTTCAGGTAAAGTAGGATCCTCATGCTGCTATCTAATAGCCTTGACATAGGTTCTCGAGAAACTAATTGATCACAATATATAAGATGTTAGGTTCCTTATTAGTTAATTGCTACCTCTTTAGTTCCTTTCATAACAACCTCCTTAATCATATCAAGTACATGCTTATGTTGTGCCTTTGCTAAATGAGCAAATTTTAAACTAAAATACTTGAGGTTACCAAGTCTTTAGTTTGGAAGTGCTGATGTAGGTAATCCTTCAATTTTCCAATCCTGATGGATTGATTGCTAGTGATGATAATATCGTCTATATAGACAATAAGAAAAATACCTCATCTTTTCAATTGTGAAATGACATAAAATACTAAATGGTCTATTTTGACCAACTTAGAATAGTTGGAGCAATTTTGACTAATGCTCGAACAATTTTGGGGTTTAGGGTTGTAGGAATGTTGTAATAGTTTAAGCTAAAACTGCTGCAACAGTACTAGAACAAGGGTATTTTGGAAATGAAAAATGGGATAAGGTGCCCTTTTGAAAATTTTTTTCAACATAGGGAGTTTTTGATGAAAATGAAAGAAAGGGGCATTGTTTTGGGTTTTGCCCTTTTATGTTACCTAGATTGATTATCCTAAGCTCACCATTACCTATCAAGTGTGCTTTCTTTTCTTGTACCTATGAAAGGTGAGATTCTTTTGTACCCAAAATGCATTGGGTGCAATCGAGTTGAGAATATTGCTTGAGAATCCAAGCTTTACTACCTTAGACCTAGAAATGCCATTAGTAGTGGATTTTGCCATAAAAGTACTTCTTTAGTGAAACAAATGATACTTCTTTTTTGCTTAGACTTTTATCCAACACCCACTTTGTTATAAATTGCTCATTGATCTCTAAGCATCATGTTCAAGAATTTGGAATCTGACGTGAACCAATTTTAAGTATTTTTTTCAATTCTTCCTCTTGTAATTTCAAGAAGCTTATTCTTCAAAATTTTCAATTTGTGAAAACTTATACTATTGTTTTTTTGCAATTGGAAGTTCAAAGGTCTCTTAAAGAGCCTTAAGTACCTTTTGGAGTGACTTCATTTTTTCCGTAGATCTAGACAATGAGTTAGTCAAATATGCAATAGTCTCAATCTATTTTGAAAAAAAAATTTAATGTCACATATGAAGATTCTTCATCACAACTAGAGCTTTCTTCTTTTCCACAAGAAGATTCCATTATATCGTCTATTTCCAGAAAGGCAATGTGTCTTATTGCCTATAAACAATTATTCTGCTTCTGAGGATTCAGATGATGCTAGTAGTTTTCAAAGCTTTGTATTTTTTTAGCTTATCTTCTTGTTTGTTTAGCTCTAGATACTTGGCCTTTTAGTGTCCTTTGCTATTACATTTAGAGCAAATTACATTAGTTGGATCTAGTTTTACCTTTATCCTTTTGATATCTTCTTTGGGTCCCTAAAAATCTTTTTGATGTACTTCTTGTTTAACCTCTTGCTTTTCTTCATTATTTTTTTCACAAAATGTGTCATCTTCTAGCAAAGACTTCAGTTTTTCTTTCAGACTTGCTCCTTTATTCCAATAAAGATATACTTTTGCCTTCTTTTACTTCTTTTCTACAACCAAAGCTAAAACTTTCTCTTTTGTCACAAAGTTAAATTGCTCATGTAATTCGTCTAATCTAACAATGAATAAATCTTGAGATACTTTCTGTGCGTCTACCATAAATGACCAAATTGAGGTCTTGGGCAAAGATTTCAAGCCATACATTCTCAGTCTTTCCTCCTATGGTGTGAAGACCATTGAGAACCTCCTTGAACCTTCTGCGCAATTGGCTAATCCTGCAATTGATTGACTTATAAATTGTGTTTTGCAATACAAGAGTCTCGTGTACCTTCATGAAACTCATTAAGCTTATCCCACATGTCTTGCACTTTTGAATGGGCTAAATTTGCTGCATTGTTCAAGTGATAATTCACATTGGAGAGTCATTATAGCCTTGGCATTGGCTTGTGTTTGCTTGTTTTTTTTTCATTATGGCGGGCCTAATTTTAATTTTGAGTTGCACTACAAATTCATCCATCGACATCTTGAAACCTTCCATTACAATAAACCAATGCTACCTTTCCAATATCCAAAATTAATGATTTTGAAGAAAGGCAGACGTGCTGTGCTATAGCTCTCTTGCATCACAATTCTTGAATCTACTCCTTAGTCAGTTAGTTCCTCAGATTCGATTACTGAAGAGTTAAATGTTGGAGAATTTGATTGTGGTATATATATATATATATCTATAGCTCCAACACCTTTTAACAAAGTTACTTTAATATATATATATATATATATATATATATATTTTTTTTTTTTTAAATGTACACATAATATTTTTGTCTGTTTCTTAGAGATTTTAACTCCTGTACACAGTGTTAGGGATACTAATTAAAGTAACTTTGTTAAAAGGTGTTGGAGCTATTTTATTGAAAACGAAAAGGATAGAAAATTAGGCACAAGAGTAGGTCTATTCTTCCTGTTATATATCTAACAGAACAAGGATATTTCTGGCCTACAAGAAACTCATGAAAATTAATTCCCTATTCCCTATTCCCTATTCCATATAGTCATGACACCCTTGTGATTCGGTTGGGGGTGTTAGTTGTTTGATGGGAAGAGCGTTGAGGATCTACATGCTAGAAGCTGTATGCGACTAGGAGAGGCTTTGTTTAAGTTGATATGTAATAAAAAGCACTGTGGCAACTGGTGTGGCCCCATGCCTGTGAGCCACAAATGTATTCCTATGCCGTGTAAATTTCATACTTACTGATTGTCCTTATGGCGCAGGATATTGAATATTTGAAGCTCTATTCTTCACGTTTTGGAAGGGATAAAGGCTTGGCTCTTCTAGAGAAAACTGGAGTTTATCTTAACCCAGAACGCTATACACTCGAGCATTCTCCGATTGACATAATGCGAGCTGAGATCTATCGCACATGTGGAGCCTAAAAATGCTCGGTCAGGGAATAAAGATCTGCACAACTCATTTCCTGCTCCCTTGTCCTTTCTTGACATTTTTGGTCAGGCGAAGTGGATATCCTGTTCTATAGGTGTTTTGATATTTTTGCTGTAAGGTTAGTGTAGATAAGAAATATTATAGGAAGGATACCTGGAACACTTTCCAGAAGCCTGTATATTCAGATATTCTTCATGTGAAATTCAATTTGGGATCGCAGTCGTCTTCTGTTTGTTATATTCCAATTCTTCTAAAATTTAAAGTATTTCGGAATTATATATAAAATGTTATATTTATTATTAATAGTGCAAAGATAATACCTCTGCAGTGCTAGTTAATTGATCTGTCTACTTTAACTTCGTGATGCAAGCTCCATATGTATTGAAGTTTAATACGAGTCTTTAAATTTTAAATGGATGTAATTTTTGATTCGGGATTCGGAATTAGATTTTGTTTGTCGTCGCATATGCAGAATTTGAAAACTTACATTTGTTATTGGTGAAATCGTAACCGTCAAATTTCAACTCTAAATTTTGACTTTTAAATCTTTTTTAGGGTTTTTTTTGCTATTTTTAATAATTTTATTTTTTTCATTATTTAGGATAAATTTTATATTTTTAGTATTTATTAGAGAGAATTTGTCTTGATCCGTGTTTTGATTTAAGTTAAGATTATTAAGTTAAGTATTTTTTTCAGATAAAAAATTATTTACTTTCTTTACAAAATTAGAATTAATAACTGTTAATTGTAATTATTATAATTTTTTTCCTTATTTGAGTCTTAAGTTGTGGTCTATATAAGAGTCATATTTAGATGTTGAGGGATTAACCCCTCAAGTTTTAATAAAAAGTTTCCTTCTTGTAGGTTCCTCTTCTTGTCTTCTCCTCAATTTTCTTTTTTACATCAGCTCGTAGGATAATCGGTATCCTATCCAGTGTCAGTTGGTATTAGAGCGCATGAAGGTTATCAATAGATCCAATGGTGAGTCGTCGTGGTCGTAATCGTGGTCACAACAATAGGCAGGCTTCGACGGAGGAAGTCGCAGATTTAACCCAGCGTATGGCGACGCGGGATCTCAAAGATCGTGGGATTTCAAATTATGGATCTGAGTCTTCTTTCGAGAACCCATATCATTGGTGGGAGGTGAGTTGTAGATGAAAGGAGCCCGCTGGAGACTTCAAATTTCGAGATTCGTCCAAATTTTCTAGTTCGTTGAGAGCAAAGGACTTCATTGACTGGATCAACAAAGTAGAAGGGATCTTCGACTACAAGCGAATTCAGATCAGATGAAAGTGAAGTTAATTGTCATCAGATTCAAAGGGCGAGCATCAGTATAGTGGGAACAGATGCACTCTCGGGACAAACAAGGTAAACCTCAAATAACTATCTGGGAAGATATGAAGAAAAACATGAAGGAACACTTCCTTCCCTTCACCTATACCCAAACTCTGTTCCATCGACTTTACTTATTAAGACAGGGCGCAAAATCGATCAACGAATATACAGAAGAGTTTTTCCAGCTGGTGGCCCGAAATGACTTATCCGAGACGGGGGAGCAGCAGGTGGCACATTACTTAGGGGATCTGCACTTGGCCTTGCAAGGTGCCCTCAACCTTCATTCACTTTCGACGGTGTAAGAGGCCTTTCAGTGGCGGCTGAAAAGTAACAAAATAGGAAACCAGCGGGGAGAGGCGACCAGAATAATCGGCCAGCTCACCCTTAAAATTCTTGTCCATCTCAACAACAGCCACTGCAGCAGCCATCGTAGCGAACACTGCAACGGTCACCACAAGTTTACTCTAAAACCTTTGTTAGATGTTATCAATGTGGTGAACAAGGACATATGACACACCAATACAGGAAGCCCTCTTCTACTAATCGGAAGGGCAAAAACTTGCTGATTGAGGAAGAGGTGATAGAAGATACAATAGTAATTGGCGATCAGATGTATGAAGCATCTGACGAAGTGATTTATGGTGATGGTCATGAGACTTTAGTTGTTCGTAAGAGTCCGCCGACTCCCAAGGGTGATTCAGGGGATGATTAATTGAGAACCAATATTTTTCATACTACCTACATCATCACAGATAAAGTCTGCAAGATGATTATCGACAGCGGCAGTTGTGAGAATGTAATATCCACAGAGGTTATCCAAAAATTACAACTGAAGATAGATCGTCATCCTAAACCCTATAAGTTATCTTGGCTAAATAAAGAAAGCGAGGAAATAGTAGACCGGCGATGCCTTGTTTCCTTTTCAATTGGCAAATATTTTGATAGTGCTTGGTGTGATGTGGTGGTTATGGAGACATGTCATATATTATTGGGGCGACCTTGGCAGCATGATCGCAGTGCTGTACATGATGAGTGGAAGAATACCTATACCCTTAATGTCAGAGGGAAAAAATTATGTTGGTGCTGTGGCAGGAAGGAACTACTCCAACTTCGATACCTAAAAATTCTAATATGTTTTCTATATCCATGTTTCTAGATGAAGTAGAGCAAGGAGTTGTATATGCTTTGCTACCATGCCAAAGCATTACTCCGACCATGGATGTAGAGTTACTAGCCGAAGTACAGTAACTGCTAGCAGATTTTGATGAGCTGATGTCGGAGGATCTTCCTTCTGGGCTACCGCCGATGCGTGATATCCAACATCAGATTGACCTTGTTCCGGGGTCGAGTTTACCTAATCGGCCAGCTTATCGCCTTAGTCCTAAAGAAGCGGAAGAATTGCAACATCAAGTGGTAGAGTTGCTGGAAAAAGGACACATCCCAGAGAGCAAGAGCCCCTGTGCAGTTCCTGCTTTACTAGTACTGAAGAAAGATGACTCATGACATATGTGTGTCGATAGCAGAGCCATCAACAAGATTACAGTAAAGTACAAGTTTTCAATTCCCTGCTTAGATGACATGTTGGATCAGCTATATAGTTCTAAGGTATTCTCAAAAGTAACCTTAAAAGTGGATACCATCAGATCTGAATAAGGCCTGGTGATGAATAGAAGACGATATTCAAGATGCAGCATGGGCTATATGAGTGGATGATCATGCCTTTTGGAATGTCCAATGTGCTAGTACCTTCATGAGGTTTATACATCAGATCTTACAACCCTTTATGGGAAAGTTTGTGGTGGTATATTTTGACGACATCCCTGTTTACAATCCAACATAGGGCATTGCACTTCAATCATCTCCGTGCTATCTTCGAAAAGTTGAAAACGGAGTGCTTATTTGTAAACAAGAAGAAGTGTTCTTTCTTTACTACATCGATAACTTTCCTCGGCTTTATTGTGTCTACTGATGGTGTACATGCAAATCAAATAAAGATAGATGCAGTCTTAGAGTGACCTCAACCGAGGACCTTACACGATGTAAGAAGCTTCCATGGCTTAGCTTCTTTCTACCGCTGGTTCATCAGAAATTTTAGCACTCAGATTGCTCCTATCACCGAGTATCTCAAGGGAAGGGATTTCAAGTAGTCTGAAAAAGCAGAGGCTAGCTTTCAACAGGTCAAACAAAGGATGATCGAAGTACCAGTTCTAGCCCTTCATGATTTTGACAGAATATTCGAGGTCAACTGTGATGCATCCAGCGTAGGTATCGAGGGTGTTCTCAATCAATCTGAGCGACCAGTTGCTTTCTTCAGCGAGAAGCTCTCTAGGTCCAAGAAAAATTATTTTACCTACGACTTGGAGTTCTATGCTATCGTGCAGTCCTTGAAGCATTGGCGACACTACCTTGTACATAAGGAATTCATCTTGTTCACTGATCATGAAGCATTGTATATTAATGGTCAACACAAGCTGAGTAGACGACATGCCAAGTGGGTGACTTACT
Source organism: Zingiber officinale (assembly GCF_018446385.1). NCBI lineage: Eukaryota > Viridiplantae > Streptophyta > Magnoliopsida > Zingiberales > Zingiberaceae > Zingiber > Zingiber officinale. Next base: position 142,634,711 of record NC_055994.1, read on the forward strand.
TACAAGAGTTCACCTTTACACTAAGACACCAAGCGGAAAGTCTGAACCGTGTCGCAGATGCTCTGAGTCGGTGTTCTTCATTACTCACCACCATGAGTACTAACATTGCGAACTTTGAAGTTTTTCCATATATGCATGCAGCTGACCCATCATTCGAAAGGATATTCCAGGAGATACATGATGGTTATCAACATGATTTTATTTTACATAATGGTTATCTGTTTCGTGGGTTGCAGCTGTGCATTCTAGACTGCTCTATAAGACAGCAGATTATGAGCAAGCTTCATAATGAGGGGCACTTTGGATGTGATAAGACGTTGGCCCTCATCTCTACCAATTTTTATTGGCCCAAGTTGACCAGCAATGTGACTCACTTTGTTGATCGATGTTATGTATGCCAACGGTCTATGGGGGTTCTAACTAATGCAGGCTTGTACACTCTCCTATCCATTCTTGAAGCTCCTTGGCTCGATGTCAACATAGATTTCGTATTAGGATTACCTCGCACCCACCTAGATCCGGCTTTAAAAGGATTAATAAAATTTCAACTCAACATATTTAAATTATTTAATGGGACGGGCTAACTCGATCCAACATAAATTGACCATCAAATCAACCAAAGTTTTCTACGTTTTGATAGTCATTCCAAGCTCCTAATCGTACTCTTTTTTTACTATTTGGAACTCTAATTGCTCAGTTTTAGTCTCTAACAATCATGCATAAACATAAAAATTATTTGATCTTTCAAATTATCTCGCATAGTAATAATTTTATTGAAACACTGATTCGTCCATGGCGTAATTTTTGTTCGAAATAAAACCACGAGTTGATATTTGATACCCATAGAAGATCAAGTCGAGTCATTAAAAGCCTTCCAAAATAAGATTCATATCGAATTGGGTTTGCCTGTGGCAACTTCTTAGATTTAGTGTTTAGGGCTTTTGTACGACATGTAAGTACGATGTTCCATTAACTTTATCTACAATGATATGGACTATCAATATTGTGCTTGTTCCTTTTTCTTAGACCAACACTAAAATCTCATTTCTTCATAGTCCAGAGATTTTCTAATTCTTCTTATTCATTTTGTTTACTGAGTTATATATCTCTAAATTATTCTTGAAACTCAAACAGGGATATTAGGAGTTAGGACTTAGACTCTTATTTTTGCCCTTTTTAAATTTTCTTTGTTTGATTTCTAAATGAAACCTGTATTTAAAATTTTCACTGCTTACCATTATAGTGTCTGTGTGAGTGTCTCTTACACAATTTGTAATAATAATTTCTTCATTTTTTGCTAATATATTATCATCTTCCTCGAGGAGTTTCTTATCTTTTATTTTGTAAACACCTAGTAATATTCATAAGTCTATACTCTTTCGGTAGCTTTAATTTTTTCAATCCGATAAATTCTCTTTTGTTGTTAATTTCAAATTCACTGAAAAAATTATGATGGGATCATATTTTTGTGTTAACTTATGTGGCACTTATTTAATGTTTCCGAAATTACAGTTTTTCCAAGCTAGGGAAAGAGTTGTTTGATTATTTGGTACAATAACATTTATTGAAATAGTCTCATCTACGGAATCGAGAAAAGTTTGGTAAATCTGATGGAATGCCTATGTTAAAACGGAGGATACAAAAATAAAGACAAGGAAATAAGCAGGACTGTAATTAGAACTGTCAATTTGGATTGGGTCTGTCGAGTTGATCTATCTTATCAAATAATTTAGGTGGGGTGGGTTAGAATTTTATCAATCCAAGTTCGTCACGGGCCGATCCGCCTAGGCCCACAACCCGCGCGGGTCGGCCCGCGACGGGTTTGGGTTGATCCGCGGGTTGAGAAACACATATAAACTAAGTTTTTTACCAATTTATTATCTTTCTTTGTTATAATTTTGAAATAAAAATAGTACTTTTCATCCCACGTAAGTACTCATTTGTGTTCATTTATATTTAAAATATATGTTTATGGATACATTTGGTTGATGAAACCTTTCTGAAGTAAAACATTGAAGATATGAAATATTTTTTTATTTTTTTTTAAAAAATATGGATATATTTGGTTTATGGATACATTTGGTTGGCTCGCCAAACTCGCAACCCGCCTTGGATTGGTTAGGTTGAAAATTTCCTAATCCGCCAAGTTGACGGGTCGGCCTGCTCCGCCCCGCCCAATGGTTGACCCGTCACGGACCGACCCGCCCCGCCATGGGTTGACCCGTTTGATAGCTCTAGCTGTAGTGACGTTGGACATGATAATAATTATCCTACGGGCTGAGTGAATAGTAAAATTGAGGAGAAGATAAAAAAAAAAACTTTTACTAATGAAACTTTTTATTAAAATTTAAGAGTTAATCTCTCAACATCTATACATAACTCTTATGTAGAACACAACCTAAGACTTAAATAAGGACATAAATTATAATAATTACAATTAATAGATCTTAATTCCAATCTTATAAAAAAAGAAAATAGATTTTTACCTGAAAAAGAAATTAATTAACTTAATGATATTAACTAAAATCAAGATGCGGATCAAGACAAATTTTTTCTAAAAAATACCAGAAATATTAAAATTACCCTAAATACCTAAAAAAATAAAAATTACCAAAAATAGTAAAAAGACCTCGAAAAGGATTTAAATGGCTGCATTTGTGGCTGAAAATTTGATGGTTACAGTTTCACTAGTAACAGACGTAGGCTTTCAAATTTTACACACGTAACGACAGGCAAAGCTTGATTCCGAGTCTCGAGTCAAAAGTTATGTCTGTTTGAGGTTTGAATACTCATATTGGGTTTCAATACGAGTTGGGCCTGCATCAGTCTCCTCGGCTTGAAAAGAACTCACCATCGAGTTCAGATTAACTTCATTAGCAACCGTTGAATGAGGAGTTAGGTGCTTCACATTGAAAATATAAGAAGTCTTCAGATGACTAAGAAGGTGCAATCTGTAGACATTGTCATTAATCTTCTGCATTATCTCGCATGGTATGATTTTTTGATCCTTTAGCTTATTATATTCTCTAACAGGGAAACAATCACGAGTCAATACATCCCAGACAAAATTTTCAATCTCAAAAACTACCTATCGACGATAATGATCGACCCGAGCCTTATACTTAATATTGCTTTCCATAATTGCTAGTTTCACCTGCTCATAAATACCTTTTAGATGCTCTGTCATCTCATCTGCTTTAGGACAAATTCGCCATACACGTAGAACAGGGACTAAGTTTAGAATTCCTTATGGATTCCAGCTATAGACAATCTCAAAAGGACTTAATCTTGTGGTCATGTTTTTCAATTTGTTATAGGCAAACTCTGCTTAAGGTAACACCAAGTCCCACTGCTTTAGTTTAGTTCTTGAAAGACATCTCAAAAGATTACCCGGACTCCAATTCGCCACATAAGTTTGACCATTTGTTTGAGGGTGGTAAGCACTGCTAAAGTTTAACCGTGTCCCCAATTTCCCCCATAAGTTCTTCCAGAAGTGATCGACAAATTTGGTATCTCTATCTAAAGTCATGGAGTGAAGAACACCATGTAAACGCACGATCTCCATGAAGTAAAGATGGGCAATCCGAGTAGCGTCCATAGTCTTCTTGCAAGTTACGAAATGTGCCATCTTTGAGAATCTGTCAACGACAACAAGAATTGAGTCTGAGGTTTGTTTGGTGCGGGGTAATCCCAATATAAAATCCATGCTAACATCGAGCCAAAGAGCTTTAGGAATAGGTAGGGGAGTAGATAAGCCAACATTGGTTAGAACCCCTTTAGACCGTTGGCATACAGAACATCGATCAATAAAGTGAACCACATCCCTAGTCAACTTGGGCTAATAAAAATTGACAGAGATAAGGGCCAACATCTTATCACGTCCAAAGTGCCCCTCATTATGAAGCTCACTCATAATCTGCTGCCTTAGAGAGCAGTCTGGAATGTTCAACTGTAACCCACGAAACAGATAATCATTATACAAAATAAAATCATGTCGGTAACCATCATGTAACTCCTAGAATATCCTTTCGAATGATGGGTTAGCTGCATATATATATGGAAAAACCTCAATCCTCGTAATGCTAGTACTCATGGTGGTGAGTAATGAAGAACGTCGACTCAAAGCATCTGTGGCATAGTTCAGACTTTCAGCTTGGTGCCTTAGTGTAAAGGTGAACTCTTGTAAATAAGCCACCCACTTGGATGCCCCTGCTCAGCTTGTGTTGACCATTGATATACTTTAATGCTTCATGATTAGTGAACATGATGAATTCCTTTTGTACTAGGTAGTGTCTCCAATGCTTCAAGGACTATATAATGGCATAGAACTCTAAGCCATAGGTAGAATAATTTTTTTTAGATCCAGAGAGCTTCTCGTTGAAGAAAGCAACTAATCTCCTAGATTGACTCAGAACACCCTTGATACCTATGTCGGATGTATCACAGTTGACCTCGAATATTCTATCAAAATCAGGAGGGCCAGAATTGGTGCTTCGGTCATCTTTTGTTTGACCAATTGAAAGCTAACCTCTGTTTCTTCAAACCGCTTGAAATTGTTGGGACTCGTTGGCCGGTTAGAAGGGGGTTGAATAGCCCTACACAAAATAAAAAAACAAACACTTCTCGAACTTAAAAGAACACTTGTATAAAATAAAATAAAGAAATAAATTAAAAGACGAGGCTCACAGTTTTTACTTGCTTACAACTGGGGAGGTTGTTAATCCAAGAAAATGAATCACACTTAGTATCTCCTTCAGGCGAAGAAACCTCTTACAGCAGTGAAAGCACAAAATGATGAAGCTAAACTAACAAAGTGAAGTGCACAAGTGTTAGAACTCAAATTGCTTGTTGTTCTTAGCTTTTTGGACCAAGACTATATTTATAGCCTTGGCCAGGGCGCCTGGAAGGGTTCCAGGCACCTGAAAGGGGATAAAACTTTATCCCTTTCGCAATGGATCACGGTCAAATGTGATCTGGATAATATCGCATTTCGAGCGCCCAGACCCTTAAAGTCAACAATGTTGACTTTTTTCGGTCCGGGCCCCATACTCCGGTGCTGCTCGGCTCGGTCCGAGTCTTCTGCTCCGACTCCGCTTGCTTGGGTGATTTCGATCATTCGGAATAGGTCTCACCCGAACCCAACTTCCAGCCTTCTCCTCGAGCAAGCTTCTGCTCCGGCTTATCGTACCTCGGAATCGTCGCATGCTTCCTTCTCGTCCGCTAGTGTACTCTTCCGCAGCTTCGTCCCTCGGACGCACTGAGCCCGTCGGCTCTCTCCCGTGCCGACCTTCTCGCTAGCAGCGTCTTTTGCTCCCCGAGCAATCTTCCGCTCCAGCTTCTCGTCCCTCAGAAACATCGCACGTTCCTTCTCGTCCGTTGGTGTACTCTTCCGTAACACCTCGTCCCTCAGACGCACCGAGCCCATCGGCTCTTTCTCGTACCGTCCTTCTCGCTAGTTGCATCTTTTGCTCGACTTCTTGTGCTCCTAAACTCCTGCACACTTAGACACAAGATTAAACATAACATGACCTAACTTAACATATTTGATCACATCACAACAACCTTGGGGTACCAACAATCTCCCCTTTTTGATGTGAGCAACCCAAGTTAAGCTAGGATAAAGAACTATAAATTTAAAACAACTATAAATTTTGCAATAAAGTGCAAAAATTAAAAATAATAATTTAATTTTAAGCTACCTCCCCCTAGACTTAATTCTTCCTTCTCCCCCTTTGATCATATAAAAAATGGGGTAAAAAAATCTAAGGGTAACGCTTATAATATGATGATTTTCAAATAATTTTGATAGCACTAAAAACGTAATAATTTTATTTTAAAAAAAAAGTAAAAATTTTGTGAAATAATCAATAATTTCCTCAATTAAACAAAATTTTTAAAAGAATGATTTTTGTAGAAATTTTAGTAAAGTAAATCTGATATCAAAAAAAACTTTAAGTAAAAAAAGTTTTTAAGTAAGAAAAAAAAATTCTAAGGAAAATAAAATCTAAGTTTTAAAAATTTGTGCAACATATAAAATACATTTTGGTAAAACACAAGCTTATAAAATAACTTTAAAAACTTTAAGTTAAAAATGAGATTTTTTTAAAGTTAAACAAATTTACATAGAAAAATTTAAGAATTTTTCAAAAAATTGAATAACTATTCAAAGCATTATCTAATTTCAATTTTAATGTTTTATCAGTTAGCCAATTAAATATTTTATTTTAATATTTGGCTTCCAGACTGTGGTAAGACACTAAGCCTTCTTGTTTATTGGAGCAACAACCACTTTCTAGACAAAGCCTCATAAGAAAATTAAACGTCTAATTTTCTCATTGAAAGCGCTAAGTCTAATTGATCTTTAATTAAGACAAGTCTTTAGAACCCAATAAAGGTTCCTTCCAACTGGATTAACAAGAAATTTATTAGGTAAATTTTTTCTTGATAATTTTTAAATTTTCCTTGTGTGATATTTAAATTTCCAATGTAGTTCTTTATAATTTCTATAATTTGAAGCAGAGAATTTTGAACATGTATAATTTTTCAAATTTTCTACTTCTACTTTCATTTCATCATTTTCTAGTTTTAATTTATCATTTTCTATTTTGATTTTATCAAAATCTTCTAATTGAGAGGTTGTTGTAAGAGTATCTTTTAATTCCTTATTTTCTATTAATAATTTTTTATTCTCTATTTCTAATTTGCAAGACTCTTTCGACAATATTTTTATAAATATAAACAATTAGTCAGGAGGTAGAGACCGTACCTGACTTACCTTGTCGATTTTTGATACTCCCCTTGTAGAGCTGCTTTCATCCGACGTTACTCCTCCTTCATCGATGCTTTCGATGCTCTTCGAGGAAGAGCTGATTTCGTCTTCTGGTAGATACTCGGCTATGAGAGCTGTTCCGGCAATTTCCTCGTTTTCATCTTCTGATGATGACTCGGTGTCCATCGAGGAGTTGGAATCAGCTTCAACTGGTTCTTCGTGGAGCTTTAAGAACTTTTCCCAAAGTTCTTTTGCACTTTGGTAGTTGTTGATTCTGTCAAGATCTTTTGCCGATAGTACGCTTATTAGATGATATTCAGCCTTACCATTTGACATGAAATCGTCGCGCTGCTTTTTGGTCCAAAGGTGTTCTTCAATTTCTTCTCCATTTGTGTCCTTTGGAGCTTCATAACTATATTTCATTATTAATAAAATATTAAAATCTGTTTTAAAAAATACCTCCATTCGTCACTTCCAAAAAGCGAACTCCCCCTCGAATGCTGGTGGGTAGATGCTAGCTCCGACCATCATTTTTGCTTCGATCGACGGTTAGGACAGCATTCGAACTGTCCGGGTCTGACTTCAGGTTTCCCACCGGAAACCCTAGGTCGACCCGACGCCTACTGTTCCCTCTACGGGGAACACATCCTCACCTACTCCACTCAGGAGATTTACCTGTTGCCAGTGCGATCCTCCAGATCGACTGGACTTTTGCTCAGCACTCGACGCTTCCGGACTTTCTACTGGACATCCGCTTCCCGGCTAGTCCAGTCTTTCACCTGGTTCACGACACCAGGACTTTCCACCTAGGGTTACCACCCCCTAGGACTTTTGCCTGAAGCCATCGACCTGCCAAGACTTTCCGCATAGGGTTACCACCCCCTATGACCTAGGGTTACCACCCCCTAGGGTTTTTCCCATTACCTAACCGCAGCTAGGACTTTTCTCCACCTAGGGTTACCACCCCCTAGGACCTAGGGTTACCACCCCCTAGGACCTAGGGTTACCACCCCCTAGGGTTTTTCACCTGCCTAACCGCAGTTAGGACTTTTCCTGAAATACTCATTCAACATGTTAGATCATAACACACCTTAACTTTGAATCCTTTGCCATTATCAAAACTCAGGTTCGATCGTTAGATGCTTTCCACACCAACAATCTCCTCCTTTTTGATTATGGCAACCCAAATTCAAAGTTAAGTAAAAACAAATGCATAAAAAGGTTTTAAGTGAGCAAGCTTAAGTATATAAAATCAAATCACCGCCTAACTTAAGCTAACACTTAAACTTTTGTGAAGCTCCCCCTTAATACAGGGTTTCACTTTTTACTTTTTAAAGTTTACTTTTGAATTTTCTTATTCTCCCCCTTTGCCTTTATAAAAAAAAAAAGCCAGTTTCAATTTTTCTTTTTGAAAAATAACTTAGACTACAAAACAGGATAAGTGCTAAGTTGAAAAATGACTTTTCACCTAAAATTTTGAAAGCACTGAGTTAAAATTTTGCAAAACTATCTGAAAGGTAACCTAGAAAATATCTTAGCAATAAAATATAACGTTAGGTTTCAAGGTTGGCTAAGTTTGAAAAAAAAATTTGAAAGTTGCTCTATGAATCACTTAGCTAAGCCTTTTGCAAACATTGAACTTTGAAAATTTAGCTTAAGTGAAACGTGACTTAGCTTAATTAAAAAAACTTGTTAATTTTTTAAGTTGAAGAGAGAGAGTAGCTAAAAATTTAATTTAGGTTATTTATTCAGTCGGTCCTTAAGTCCAAGCATGAGTCAAGTTGAATAGCAATGTAATTGTTGTTGATCAGGTATCAGAGCCCTAAAGTATAGGCATTTTTTAACTAAAAGATTGAGTATCCTTTGCCAACTGTCTAACCTTGAGTTACTTGCTGAATGTCTACAGGACAATAGCTTTCACTTGGTTAGTCAAGTTAAGTTATTTTGGTCCAGATAGACTTGACTAGAGCTGGAGAACTTAACTTGATTAATGTTTATTGCATATTTAACGCCCAGACTCATATCGATGCACAGATATAAGCATTCTTGAGTCCAGGCTGTACCCTATGCATCTCACGCCGTTCTATGTTTTACAAATACAATCAAGGTAAACCTAGGTGTTTGTGAGATGCTCTGGCTGAGTCCTAGGGGAACATGATTTCTAGGGGAAAATCCTAGGCTAAGTCCAATTTTTGAAATTCTAGAAAAGTAGGGATTTTGACAAAATCAAGATTTTACCTAGAATTTATAAAAAATGTAAGAATATAATGTTATAGTATCTATTCTACCCAACACATACCTATTTGTCTTCTAAGAGAGCTGAACTCAAGTTCAGGTAAGGGTTTTGTGAAAATGTCAGCTAGGTTTGATTTTGACTCAATATAGTTGAGTATAATATCACCCTTAGCTACATGATCCCTTACAAAATGATGCTTCACCTCTATATGTTTAGTCCGTGAGTGATGAATTGGGTTTTTTGTTAGATTTATTGAACTTATATTATCAATTGAAAATTTTGTTTTATGATATTCTAGTTGATAGTCTTTAAGAGTATGCATCATCCATAGCAATTGAGATGCGCATTCACCTAAGGCTATATATTCAGCTTCAGTGGTAGATAAAGCAACACAATGTTGCTTTCTACTTGACCAACTTACAAGGCATTGCCCTATAAATTGACAACTGCCACTTGTGCTTTTTCTATCTAACTTGCATCCAGCGTAATCTGAGTCAGAATAGCCATGAAGGTCAAGAGTGCAAGTTCTAGGGTACCAGAGTCTTATATTTAGAGTACCTTTAATGTACCTAAGTATTCTTTTAACATAGGTTAAGTGTGACTCTTTTGCACAGGATTGGTATCTTGCGCACATACCTACAGCAAACAATATATCAGGTCGGCTTGCAGTTAGATACAGTAAACTACCTATTATACTTCTATAATATTTTGGGTCTACTGGTTTTCCAACTGGGTCAGATTCAATATTGATGTTGGTTGCCATTGGAGTATTTATTATTTTTGAATTTTTCATACAGAATTTTTTAATTAACTCCTTAGCATATTTAGTTTGATAAACATAACTTCCATCTTTAGTTTGTTTTATTTGTAAGCCTAAGAAAAAATTAAGTTCACCAACCATACTCATTTCGAATTCATTTTCCATTAGTCTAACAAATTCTTTTAGAAATTTAGAGTTAGTAGATCCAAAAATTATATCATCAACATAGATTTGGGCTATGAAGATGTCTTTATCTACAGTTTTTACAAATAGAGTTGGATCTATTTGACCTTGGTTGAAGCCTTTGGATATAAGGTGATTGGATAACCGTTCGTACCATGCCCTAGGGACTTGTTTAAGTCCATACAAGGCCTTTTTTAACTTAAATACATGATTAGGATTGTCTAAGTCTTCAAATCCTGGGGGTTGGCTTACATAGACCTCTTCTTTGATGAAACCATTTAAAAAGGCTGACTTAACATCCATTTGGAATAATTTAAACCCTTTATTTGCTGCATAGGCTAATAGCATTCGAATGGATTCGAGTCTAGCTACTGGTGCGTAGGTTTCATCGTAGTCTAATCCTTCAACTTGACTAAACCCTTTGGCTACTAGTCTGGCTTTGTTTCTTATGATATCACCATGATCATCCAACTTATTTCTAAAAACCCATTTGGTGTCTATTATTGATTTATCTATGAGTTTAGGAACAAGGTCCCAGACTTGGTTTCTCTCAAATTGGGCTAATTCTTCCTGCATTGCAATAATCCAGTCTGGATCAGGCAGGGCTTCTTCTATAGTTTTAGGTTCAATTTTAGAAATTAGAGCGATCTGACTAAGGTTTCTATAGGATGATCTTGTTCTGACTCCAAGGTTTGGGTCACCCAAAATTTGGTCAGGTGGGTGAGAAGTACTTATTCTAGTTGGTCTTATCTGTGAGTCAGAACCTTGTTCTTCAGACTCATTAAGATTAGGTTGGATTTCATCATCATCTACTGCTCTTGGATTAGTGTCAATATTTTCATTAGTTAAATTATTTTCTTCATCAAATATTACATTAGTTGTTTCTTCAACTTTCAAGGTATTTTGATTATATACTCTAAAGGCTCTACTGGTAGAGGAGTATCCTAAGAATATTCCTTGGTTAGATTTGGGTGTAAATTTTCCTAAGTAATCTTTAGTATTTAAAATGTGAACTTTACAACCAAATACTTTTAAATAGTTTAAGTTAGGAATTTTATGATAATATAGTTCATAAGGAGTTTTCTTGTGATATTTATTGATTAAAATTCTGTTTTGAATATGATTTGCAGTATTTATGGCTTCAGCCCAAAATTGGTGATTTAAATTATATTCATTTAACATAGTTCTGGCGGCTTCTTGTAGTGTTCTATTTTTACGTTCCACTAGGCCATTTTGCTGAGGGGTTCTAGGACATGAAAATTCATGTAGATATCCATTTATTTTACAAAATTGAGTAAATCTATGATTTTCAAATTCTCCCCCGTGATCACTTCTTATTCTTTTAATTTTACTATCTTTTTCATTTTCTATTAATTTGCAAAAATTACTAAATGTTTCATAGGTTTCATCTTTTGTTTTTAGGAATCTTACCCATGTAAACCTAGAATAGTCATCAATTATTACTAAGCAATACTGGTTCTTGCTTAATGACTTGGCTCCATGTGAATCAAATAGGTCAAGGTGAAGGAGCTCAAGTAATGAGTTGGTTCTTTCTAGATTTGTTGGTTTGTGTGTTGACTTAGTTTGTTTTCCTTGTTGACAAGCATTACAGATTGAGGTTTCAATGAATTTTAGTTTGGGCAGACCTCTAACTAGACCGTTATGACTCATTCTTGAAATGAGTCTAGTGTGAGTGTGACCCAGTCTTCTGTGCCACAAGTCAGTCTCCTCTTCTTGTGTTATTAAACACTTTATTGAGGATGTGGGTAGATTAATTGAGTACATATTATTTTTCCTAAGTCTCTTAAGTGTAATTTCAGGATTTTCAATATTTTTGACTAAACACCTAGTTTTGTCAAAAGTGACTAAGTATCCGCTATCACATAATTGGCTTATACTTAGTAAGTTGAAATTGAAATTATCAACTAACAGAACTTTTCTAATAATACACTCGGAGCTGAGTTCGATATTACCTCTTCCGATTACTTTAAGTTGACCATTGTTGCCGAATGCAACTGATCCTAAATTTTTTAATTTGAGCTTTGAAAACTTCAATTTATCTCCAGTCATATGTCTAGAGCATCCACTATCCAACATCCATTGATCCAACTCCTACACATGAAGTAGTTGAATTGGTTTCTTTTTAATGGATTAAAGATAGCGTGATTGAAGCAGACACTATGTTTTCTATTCCATTGTATTCAAGATAATTAAAATAAAAAAAATTACTTTGCATTTTAAGTTTTAAATAATTTTGAAATTGATTTTTAAATAATTTTGAAATAAATTTTGAGTTAATTACTTTGATGATAATTTAAGATAATTAACTTGATTAAATTAAATTCAATTCAATTTTACTTTTAATTTCTTAGTCATCTCACCCGATCTAAATTGTCAATCAGGGAACCCTATAATTGATGTGAGATGAATTATGGTTGAATTTTAGGGTAAGGTTTAACTTTGTGTTAGATTCAGGTTTAGCTTTGGGTTCAACAAGTAAGCATTCTTTGGATAAACTTCTGGGCTATGGTGAGTCACAAGGAACTCATTAAAGCAACCATGCCTTCGAGGTTTTCCAAATAGTCCTACCCACTGAACTTAGTACTAAACCTTGGTCTAACTAGTTAGGATCCATTTAAGGGTAGCTTCGGTCAGTTCCGCTTGGCCAAATGCACCAGGTCGAAGCCATATCTTCCTAGACAAGCGATGCCCAAGCTTCCCTAACGTACTATCATCCAAAAACTTCACCAGTACTAAGTTTCAAGGTAAATCTAACCCTTTTTTTTTCTATCCTTAATTACCCTACCGGGTAGTCTACTCTTGTTTTACCCATTTCGAGTAAAATTTAGGTTCAGTTACCCTGCGGGTAGTTCTGTCGGAGGTGCCAGCTAGTTTGGATCCTCCATCTATTTTACAATTTAATTTTTAATTTAGCTTCGAATTTTGAATTTTGAATTTGATTTTTAAATTTTGAATAATTTAATTTCGAATTTTAAATTTAGATTTTGAATTTTAAATTTAGATTTTGAATTTTAAATTTTTAATATCGTTTTTCTTTTTTCTCCCCCTGGATCACGACCTCGATGTGGTCTATCGAGGTAGTATATTTGATCATTCGGGACCCAGTATTGATCAGATCCAACTTGATTGATCAATTTGGACTTGGGGACCCATGCTTGGACTGATTTACTACTTTGTTTGTTTATTAAAGATAAATAGGATTTATATTTCTTTTTACTTTTGTATCCTAGCCTAGTTCTATTGTAGACAGCTCTTTGTGTCCGAAGAATTAGATCCAAATTCTTGGAACCCAGAGAGAACTTTTCTAGAGTAATTTTTAACTTGTTTAACTGATTTTTCAGATTTGAATTTTCTTTCTCAAGTCGTTGTACTTGAGTTGAATCTTCAGTTAAAGATTTTGAGTTAGTTACTCCTTTAAGAGTGGTTATTTCTCTTAAAAGTGACTTAATTTTCAAATTTGACTTAGCTAATTTGCGAAGTAAATAATTGACTAAATTATTGAGTCTAGGAATACTTACAGCGGAGTCTGGTCCTTCGGAAACGGATGCGGATCCGTGGCTTTGCTCAGAGTCGGCTTCTGACTCGCTCTCGGATTCGCTGATCTGGTCCCGGGCCATCAATGCGAGTAAACTTGTTTGGTTGAGTTCGTCGTCTTCGTCCTCCGAAGAAGATTCGTCCCAGGTTGCCTTTAGAGCCTTCTTTCTTCTTTGCTTCTTGGCTTCCTTTTGATTGGGGCAGTTGGCCTTGATATGACCCTTCTGGTTGCACCCGTAACATGTGACTTCAAATTTTGTCTTTGATTGGGCCTCCTTGGATTGAACTGTCTTCTTCAGATCTTTCTTGTTGAATCCCTTCTTCTTCTTGTAGAGTTTCTTTACAAGATTCACAAATTCGCCGGCCAGTTCATCTTCTGAATCTTCTGAATCGGATTCGTCTTCTGATTCCGATTCAACTCTTCGTCGTCCTCTTGATTCCCGTGTTCGACTCGTTCCTGCAACCAAAGCAATCCCTTTCTCGGATGGCCGTGCATTAGTCTGTTCATGGAGTTCGAATTCACTAAACAATTCATCTAATTTTAAGGAAGACAAATCCTTAGAGACTTTATAGGCATCTACCATTGATGCCCATAGTGTACTCCTAGGGAATGAGTTAAGGGCATACCTTATTATATCTCTGTTTTCTTCCTTCTGCCCGATTCCATGTAGAGAATTCAGGATATCTTGAATTCGGGCGTGCAAAGAGCTTGCCGTCTCGCCTTCCTGCATTTTCAAATTGTATAGTTTATTTAATAACAAATCACGCTTACTTACCTTGGTTTCCGAGGTGCCCTCGTGTAGTTCGATCAGTTTCTCCCATAGTTCCTTTGCGGAGGAGAATGGACCGACTCTGTTGAGCTCTTCTTTGGTCAGACCACATTGGATGGTGCAGGTGGCTTTGGCGTCGGCTTCCACCTTCTTGATAAATGCGGGCTCCCAGTTTTCACAGGATGTAGGCTTACCATCGGTACCAGTTGGTAGTTGTAGTCCTGTTCTGACGATCATCCAGGTGTCGAACTGGATCTTTAGATATATTTCCATTCGCCCTTTCCAATATCCGAAGTCTTCTCCGGAAAATAGTGGGGGGCGAACGGTGCTATATCCTTCTTGTTGGGCCATTTAGATCTAAAAGAAAAAAACAACAAGATCTATTCCAAGACTGAGTCTTGGATTAGTAGTGTGGGAAAAGAATAGTAATAATTACGAGCTCGAGTGGTGTTGCACCAACTTCGGGCAAAAAATCGATTCGTAAAAAGAAATTAGGATATAGCTATGAGGCTAAATTCTAATTGACTCCGAACAAAACCACGAAAAGAAAATTGTCTTGAATAGTGGTTGCACTGATTCAAGACGACCCCGCTCTGATACCAATTGTTGGATCGAGACGTGCTAGAGGGGGGGTGAATAGCACTCGTGGCTAAATCGTATCGGAATCGTAAAACTATCAAAGTAAATATACGCAGCGGAAATAACGAATGCAATCACAGGGGGACACAAGAAGTTTTACTTCGTTCGGAGCCTAAGGCGACTCGTACTCGAAGGCCCGCGATCCTTGATCGCTTTCCGTGGGAAACAACTATAAGCTCGTAAAATGTACAATAAGATATTACAATTGAAAGAACTAAAATAAATTATACCGACAACAATAAAGTAGCAGAATCTGAAGCTCCGGGTTGTCGGGGACTTGTAACAGCACTTCTGGGTGTTTCTAGAGCAGCTTGTAGCGTAAGGATTGCTTGGAGTTTGTTCTACTTGTGCTGCTGCTCGAGACCCCTTATAAAGGGTGTTCAAGGCGCCTTGAAGCCCTTCAAGGCGCCTTAAACAGGCCGAGTCACCCGCGGAGATCAGCACAGACTTGGTCGAACTTCATCCAGTTCAAGGCGCCTTCAGCCTACCCAAGGCGCCTTCAACCTTCGACCCAAGGCGCCTTGAACTTCATCTAAGGCGCCTCCAACCTTCTGCGCTGGCTTTTCCTGGTTCGCACCCGAGGCGCCTCCAAGCTCCATGGAGGCGCCTCGGACACTGTTCATCCGAGTTGTAACTTGCTCCTTTGTTCCTGCAAAATGTGTTAGTCCCAAACACATACCCTGCAAAACAAAGTTAGCACAGAAACATAATGAATGATAATAATGAAAGTTTTGACAGCATTCGAACTGTCCGGGTCTGACTTCAGGTTTCCCCCCGGAAACCCTAGGTCGACCCGACGCCTACTGTTCCCTCTACGGGGAACACGTCCTCACCTACTCCACTCGGGAGATTTACCTGTTGCCAGTGCGATCCTCCAGATCGACTGGACTTTTGCTCAGCACTCGACGCTTCCGGACTTTCTGCTGGACATCCGCTTCCCGGCTAGTCCAGTCTTTCACCTGGTTCGCGACACCAGGACTTTCCACCTAGGGTTACCACCCCCTAGGACTTTTGCCTGAAGCCATCGACCTGCCAAGACTTTCCGCATAGGGTTACCACCCCCTATGACCTAGGGTTACCACCCCCTAGGGTTTTTCCCTTTGCCTAACCGCAGCTAGGACTTTTCTCCACCTAGGGTTACCACCCCCTAGGACCTAGGGTTACCACCCCCTAGGGTTTTTTACCTGCCTAACCGCAGTTAGGACTTTTCCTGAAATACTCATTCAACATGTTAGATCACAACACACCTTAACTTTGAATCCTTTGCCATTATCAAAACTCAGGTTCGATCGTTAGATGCTTCCCGCACCAACAAAGACCCCCTAAGTAACAAGCCACTTGCTGCTCCTCCGTCTCGAATAGGTCATTTCGAGCCACTAGTTGGAAAAACTCTTCTGTATATTCGTCGACCGATCTCGAACCCTATCTTAATGAGTGAAATCACTGGAATAGAGTTTGGGTGTAGGCAAAGGGAAGGAAGTGTTCCTTCATGTTTTCCTTCCTATCTTCCCAAATAGTTATTTGGGGTTTACCTTGTTTGTCCTGAAAGCGTTGTATCTGTTCCCACCATGCTGATACTCGCCCTTTGAGTTTGATGGCAATTAACTTCACTTTCATTCGATCTGGAACTCGCTTGTTGTCGAAGATCCGCTCTACTTCGTTGATCCCGTCAATGAAGTCCTCTGCTTGCAATGAACCAGAAATTTGGGCAGATCCCGAAATCCGAAAGTCTCTAGCAGGCTCTTCTCGTCCACGATATTCCTGAGGTGAGTCCCGTCGGTGATATGGGTTCTCAAAGGAAGACTCAGATCTACGATCTGAAATCTCACGATCTTCGAGATCCCGCGCCGCCATACGCTGGGTTAAATCTGTAATTTGCCTCCGTAAATTCTCAATTATCATTATGTCCTGGATGTTACGACCACGGTGCTTAGCTTCCTCTGCTAAAGCCTGCCTGTTGTTGCGCCCGTGACTATGACCACGATGATAATTGAGAAACCCGTAAATTCTCAATAGATTTTAATTAACATAATTTAATTCCAATCTTAGAAAGAAAGGAAATAGATTTTTACCCAAAAAGGAAAGTAAATAACTTAACAATTTTAACTTAATTTAAGATACGGATCAAGATAAATCCTCTCTAAAAAATACCAGAAATATGAAAATTACCCTAAATACCTAAAAAATAAAATTACAAAAAATAGTAAAAAGACCCTGAAAAGGGTTTAAATGGCTGAATTTGGAGCTAAAAATTGACGATTATGGTTTCACTAGTAACAAACGTAGGTTTTCAGATTCTATACATGTGACGATAGATAGAGTCTGATTCTGAGTTCCGAGTAAAAAATTATGCCCGTTTAAAATTTGAAAGCTCATATTAGGCTTCAATATGGGTTGGGTCTGTATCATGTAGCCTACTAGAAAGACCTTTCCTTTGAAAACTTTTTCATATGTAATTGGACAGAATTTTATCTGGAAATGACTCATGGTGATAAAAGGCGAATACGCTCGCCCCTAGCGTCCCCGCCAACCCGTCCCAGGGCTAACACGAAGGAGGTAAATTACGGGTGGCTACTAGCCTTTGGAATAGTGACTAGCACATAAGGAAGACATTTATCTCGACTTTGTCGAGATTCGAACCTCAAACCTCATGGTGATAACTGTTAGGATCCTTCGTACGGCTAGAGAGGGGGGTGTGAATAGCCGACCCCAAACTTTCGCGTTTCTTCCTACGATTAGGTTAGTTGCAGCGGAAATACAAAGAAGAAACTAAGGATAAGAAAGCAAACCTCAAACGCAAGGATGTAACGAGGTTCGGAGATTAGGGCTCCTACTCCTCGGCGTGTCCGTAAGGTGGACGAGTCCAGTCAATCCGTCGGTGGATGAGTCCCCGGAGAACCGGCTAATACAATATACTCCTTGTGGGTGGAGAAACCTCGCCACAAACGTTTGCAACAGCAAACAAAGAGTACAAGAACAAAGAGTAAGCAAGAAATACAATAAGAATACACAAGCACTCTACCAATCTTGCTTTCTCGTCGACTGGAGTCCGGATGAAGCAGCAGCTTCAAAAACTCTAACAGCAGCAGCTGTTCCAGTCGGGGAAGCTCACGCGAAGCTTTGGACGAGCTCAACAAAACTCAAGCACAGCAGCACTTAGCAACAGGAAGGAGGAAGAAGAAGAAATAGGCTCGCAGCAGCAGCCCTCCTTTATACCTGCGAAGAAAGCGAAGAAAACACAGAAGAAATCTAGCCGTTGCGACGCAACGGCTAGTGCCTGGATCGGTCAGGGGACCGATCAGGACCTATTCTGATCGGTCCCCAGACCGATCAGCTTTCTTCACAGAAAGCTGCCCACCTTCTGTGCGGGTTCTGATCGGTCTGTGGACCGATCAGGCCACAGCTGGATCGGTCCACAGACCGATCCCGACCCTCGCTTTCTCAGTGACATCGTCTCTGATCGGTCCCCAGACCGATCAGGACATGGCCTGATCGGTCTGTGGACCGATCAGCCTGCCTCTTTTTGCCTCTGTTTGCTTGCTGATCGGTCACCAGACCGATCAGTAACCGAACAGAAAGCTTCTGTTCGGTATCTGATCGGTCACCAGACCGATCAGAACAAACTGAGTATCACTGGATCGGTCTGGTGACCGATCCAGAGCTTGGTTTTTTGTCCAAACCAAATCCCAAGACTTCCAAACCAATATCCGGTCAACCTTGACCTATTGGTACTTCATCCCTAGCATCTGGTCACTCCCTTGACCTGCTAGAACTCCCTGCCAAGTGTCCGGTCAATCCCTTTGACCTACTTGGACTTTCCTCAACACCAGATGTCCGATCATCCCTGATCCATCTGGATTTTCCCTTGCCTGGCTTCACTCACCAGGACTTTCACCTGGCTTCACTCACCAGGATTTCCACACTGCCTAACATCCCAGTTAGGACTTTCTCACTGCCTGGCTTCACTCACCAGGACTTTCCCACTGCCTGGCTTCACTCACCAGGACTTTCCACACTGCCTAACATCCCAGTTAGGACTTTCCCATTCACCTAGCTTCACTCACTAGGATTTTCACCTGGCTTCACTCACCAGGATTTTCCACACTGCCTAACATCCCAGTTAGGACTTTCCCACTGCCTGGCTTCACTCACCAGGACTTTTCCCCGTGCCAAACTCCCTACTTGGACTTTTCTCGTGCCAAGCTCCCTGCTTGGACTTTTCCCGTGCCAAGTCTCCATACTTGGACTTTTCCAGTGCCAAGCTCCCTGCTTGGACTTTTCCAGTGCCAAGTCTCCATACTTGGACTTTTCCGAATCCGGTCAACCAGGTCAACCTTGACCTACGGTTGCACCAATAATCTCCCAAACATCTATTCTTGTCCCATATCAAGAATAGAACTCTCTCACGAGTGTCAATCATCAACATGCAACTCAACTAGGTCAACCTTGACCTAAGGTTGCACCGACAATCTTCCCAAGTCAAACATCAAAATACAACTCGAGTCACGTCAACTCGAGTCGGGTCAACCAGGTCAACCTTGACCTAAGGTTGCACCAACAATCTCCCCCTTTTTGATGTTTGACAAAACCATAATCAAGTTAGGTTAACCCGATAACCTAACTTAGGTTTTCAATTATCTTCCAATGTCCAATGTTCTTTCCTTGAACATTCTCTGGACATTCTACCCTTAGGTTAACCCGATAACCTAACTTGGGTTCTCCAATAATTCTCCCCCTTTTTGACATACATCAAAAAGAATTCCAATGTTCTTCCTTGAACATTCCTTGACATTCTTTCCCTAGCTTAGGTTAACCCGATAACCTAACTTGGGTTCTCCAATAATTCTCCAATGAACACTCTCCCCTTTTTGACACACATCAAAAAGAACAAGGAGGGTATCAAGGTCAAGAGTTTCTTCCTAATGAAAGTCCCATACCTTTCATTGAAACTCTTAATTTCCCCCCTTGATACTAAACTCAACAATCAATTTAGTGATAATCCCATATCACTAATTCTCAAAAGTCTTAAGGAGTATAAACTCCCCCTAAAGGTCAACTCCCCCTTGACCATTGCACCAACAATGTCTTTGGGAGTTCCAAACCTTTAGAAATCTACAAAAACCCAACTTCCAGCTGAAATTTCAGACCAACAGCTGAAATCAGAAACTGGCACGCTCTGATCGGTCCCCAGACCGATCAGAAACCCCATGGATCGGTCCCCAGACCGATCAGGCCTTCACCAGATCGCACCCGTGCTACTGGAACCTACTGGATCGGTCTGCAGACCGATCCATGCTTCACTGGATCGGTCCGCAGACCGATCAGGACTTACCTGGATCGGTCCCCAGACCGATCCAGACTCTGATAGGCAGATTTCTGAAATTTCCTTCCCGAAATTCAGAAACTCCTAGAAAATTCCAGAAAATTCGAAAAAATGTGAAATTCTGAGGATACATTCCTCATAACATATACTACCATGGAAAAATAGTTTTCTATGAAAGTAGTTTCCATTTTTCAATCTTGATACAAAGTTCAAAAACTTTGAAAAAGTTCAAGTTTAACTCAACTTTGTATCACAATGTTCAATGATGAATGCTATCACTAGGAAAGCTTCATCAAGGTTTTCAAATCAATTTTAAAATGCTTTTAAAACCATTTGAATTTAGGACCATAATCTTAGGGCTATATGCACATGACTTGTACACAAGCTTTCCCTATGATCCTCCATATCTTGAATTAGGCTCATCTAGGTACAAGAACTATGCACCTTGATCCTAATTCATGATCCTAATATCTCACACACATCTAAAGTGTATCAAGCACATCCATGTCAATTTTGATGTGAGATATGGGTTTAGGTATCTTAGGCTAAGGTCTCATGCATTTTCTAAACACAAATTTGATCTCAATATCAAAATATGTTTTTCATCCTTAAATCAATTCAATTGATTATTAATGCAAGAGATGATGACATGGCATAAAATGGTATCATAAATGAGAACATGTGCCAATGTCATGATGTCATGGCATAAAGTTTGAAACTAAACTAACACATGACATATAAACTAGCCTAAGTATTATCATGACATTTCAAATGATAATAAAATAAATATGATGTCATGGCATGGCATATGGCAACCAATCATGGCAAGTTAGCTCAAATAAAATACCTAAATCCGTATCTAAGTATCCTTAGCCTTAGCTAACTTAAAATCTAACCCTAGATTGCCCATATATCCCTAAGAGAAACCAAAATCCCAATTATGGTATTTCTCTAGGTTTTCCTCAAATTGTGCCAATTAAAATCATTCTTTTCCATAATGGCACATTTTACTCTTTAAGGAGTAAATAATAATTCTTTTTCATTTCCAAAGGTTATCAAGACCTTGAAAATGCTCCTTGAGTGTCAATTTCCTCAAAGTTGGGTTAACTACCCTTCTAATTGGAGTTGACACTCTCTAACCCATCTATGGGGTAGAGAAGATGCTCCTAGGAACCCAATACCTATTAGAGCTCATTGGGTTCACTAAATATTCACTAGGGATGACTTCCCTAGCAACTCTCCTAATGACCCTCTTAGGCTTTAAATCCTTGGTCATTTGGGACTCATCAAGATCAACTCTAGGGGTGACTCCCCTTGTGACCTTGGTGGTGGTCTTCCTAGCCCTAGGTTTTGTTCCATAATTGAATGGAACATTATGATAAGTGGGTTTGACCACTTGGGACTTAGGTTTGTGACCCAAACCCTTTTTGTCCTTGGACATTGGTTTTTGACCCTTAAACCCTAGAGATGACTTCTCCAAGTTCTTAAGAGCCTTTTCCAAGGTATCAAGTCTTGACCTCAAGACTTGATTCTCCTTCTCTAATACCTCAATTTTTGATTTGTCATTTTTCTTTGAGGCATTCCTAGGCATGTGTCTAGTTGATTTGGGATTCCTACCTAGGTTCTCCTTAACCTTAGATGAGGTAATTCTAGGGTTGGCTTTCCTAGTGTTATCCTTATCTAGGCTCACATGTTTGGCACCTAAGCATGTGTATTGATTTCCAATGTTATCATGCTTATCATTATTGACTAGTGCAATAAAATTTCTAGCATGTATCTTACTAGTATTGCACGAATGAGACTTAAATGATACCTTAGGGTTTGCCTTAGCTCCCCCTATAGAAGTGCTCGGTTTCTTGCCCTTGTGAGGTTGCCTCCCCCTCGGACAATGACTCCGATAATGTCCCCTTCGCTTGCATTGGAAGCACACCACGTGCTCCTTGCCCTTGCGTGTCGGGACTCCGGCTACCTTGACCTGTGGCGCGGTGGAGGCTTCCTTACTCTCTTTGGACACTTACTCTTGTAGTGCCCAAATTCCCTACACTCAAAGCATATTATATGTAACTTGTTTGAAATTGAAATGCTTGAGTTACCTAGGTTTGGGGATGGGTGTGAGCTCTCTTCCTCATCCCTTCCGGAGGTAGATGTCTCTTCTTCTTGCTCCGAACTTGAACAAGAGGAACTCTCCTCCTCTTCTTCCTTGGATGTTGAGTAGCCCTCAACTCCCAATTCGCTCCCTCCATGATGTGAGCTACTTGGCTCACTAGGCTCCTCTTCATGGCTTGAAGTGGAACTCTCCTCATGGTACTTGGCCAAGTTATCCCACAACTCCTTGGCATTGTTGTATTCACCTATCTTACGCAAAATATTAGTAGGTAATGAAAATTCAATTGTTTTAGTTACCTCATTGTTGATCGTGGATTGATGGACTTGTTCCTTTGTCCACTTGTTCTTCTCTAGAGGCTCTCCTTCTTTATCCATTGGAGGAGTAAACCCTTCTTGTACACAAAACCAGTTCCACATATTAGTCCTAAGAAAATACATCATCCTTACCTTCCAATATGCGAAGTTGTCATTGTAGAAGGGTGGAATGGTGATGTCTTCTCCGAATTGATCCATCTCTAGCTTTGCTCCCACGGGTGTTAATCCGACGAAGAGCGGCCTCGCTCTGATACCACTTGTTAGGATCCTTCGTACGGCTAGAGAGGGGTGTGAATAGCCGACCCCAAACTTTCGCGTTTCTTCCTACGATTAGGTTAGTTGCAGCGGAAATACAAAGAAGAAACTAAGGATAAGAAAGCAAACCTCAAACGCAAGGATGTAACGAGGTTCGGAGATTAGGGCTCCTACTCCTCGGCGTGTCCGTAAGGTGGACGAGTCCAGTCAATCCGTCGGTGGATGAGTCCCGGAGAACCGGCTAATACAATATACTCCTTGTGGGTGGAGAAACCTCGCCACAAACGTTTGCAACAGCAAACAAAGAGTACAAGAACAAAGAGTAAGCAAGAAATACAATAAGAATACACAAGCACTCTACCAATCTTGCTTTCTCGTCGACTGGAGTCCGGATGAAGCAGCAGCTTCAAAAACTCTAACAGCAGCAGCTGTTCCAGTCGGGGAAGCTCACGCGAAGCTTTGGACGAGCTCAACAAAACTCAAGCACAGCAGCACTTAGCAACAGGAAGGAGGAAGAAGAAGAAATAGGCTCGCAGCAGCAGCCCTCCTTTTATACCTGCGAAGAAAGCGAAGAAAACACAGAAGAAATCTAGCCGTTGCGACGCAACGGCTAGTGCCTGGATCGGTCAGGGGACCGATCAGGACCTATTCTGATCGGTCCCCAGACCGATCAGCTTTCTTCACAGAAAGCTGCCCACCTTCTGTGCGGGTTCTGATCGGTCTGTGGACCGATCAGGCCACAGCTGGATCGGTCCACAGACCGATCCCGACCCTCGCTTTCTCAGTGACATCGTCTCTGATCGGTCCCCAGACCGATCAGGACATGGCCTGATCGGTCTGTGGACCGATCAGCCTGCCTCTTTTTGCGCCTCTGTTTGCTTGCTGATCGGTCACCAGACCGATCAGTAACCGAACAGAAAGCTTCTGTTCGGTATCTGATCGGTCACCAGACCGATCAGAACAAACTGAGTATCACTGGATCGGTCTGGTGACCGATCCAGAGCTTGGTTTTTTGTCCAAACCAAATCCCAAGACTTCCAAACCAATATCCGGTCAACCTTGACCTATTGGTACTTCATCCCTAGCATCTGGTCACTCCCTTGACCTGCTAGAACTCCCTGCCAAGTGTCCGGTCAATTCCTTTGACCTACTTGGACTTTCCTCAACACCAGATGTCCGATCATCCCTGATCCATCTGGATTTTCCCTTGCCTGGCTTCACTCACCAGGACTTTCACCTGGCTTCACTCACCAGGATTTCCACACTGCCTAACATCCCAGTTAGGACTTTCTCACTGCCTGGCTTCACTCACCAGGACTTTCCCACTGCCTGGCTTCACTCACCAGGACTTTCCACACTGCCTAACATCCCAGTTAGGACTTTCCCATTCACCTAGCTTCACTCACTAGGATTTTCACCTGGCTTCACTCACCAGGATTTTCCCGAATGCCTGGCTTCACTCACCAGGACTTTCACCTTCACCTAGCTTCACTCACTAGGATTTTTCCCCGTGCCAAACTCCCTACTTGGACTTTTCGCGTGCCAAGCTCCCTGCTTGGACTTTTCCGTGCCAAGTCTCCATACTTGGACTTTTCCAGTGCCAAGCTCCCTGCTTGGACTTTTCCGTGCCAAGTCTCCATACTTGGACTTTTCCCGAATCCGGTCAACCAGGTCAACCTTGACCTACGGTTGCACCAATAATCTCCCAAACATCTATTCTTGTCCCATATCAAGAATAGAACTCTCTCACGAGTGTCAATCATCAACATGCAACTCAACTAGGTCAACCTTGACCTAAGGTTGCACCGACAATCTTCCCAAGTCAAACATCAAAATACAACTCGAGTCACGTCAACTCGAGTCGGGTCAACCAGGTCAACCTTGACCTAAGGTTGCACCAACAATAACACCTCATGCGCTAGCCACTAAACCCATCCGAGGGGACATCTAGAAATGACTCATGGTGGCAAAAGGTGAATACGCTCGCCCCTAGCGCCCCCGTCAATCCGTCCCAGGATCAATACGGAGGAGGTAAATCACGGATGACTACTAGCCTTTGGAATAATGACTAGCATATAAGGGAGATATTTACCTCGATTTTACCAAGATTCGAATCCCAGACATCATGATGATAACAATCTAGAAATGACTCATGAACGTTAAGGAAGTCTTCAAATGTCTTTGCACTTAGCATGATGGATATTGCCTTATGCATTTTCTTGATTTTGAGTTCAATGGGACCATGCAATAGTGTTTGCACAAACCTCTGATTGTTTAGAATCAAGGTTTACTTATTCAGTAGTATTATGTAAATTTCTATATAAATTTGTTTCCCAGATTTTTTGTACTACTAATAAGGGGCTTGGTTAGCCGAAACCTGAATGGTAGATTTACAGTTCCAAGGAGTACCTTGTAATAACAAAAATGCTTATTTTACTTGACTGAATCATAACTAATTCAACCTTTCATATAATCAAACCATCATTAAGGACCTTAAACTGTAGACCTAAGCTATGCTAATGAACTGCATCTTATGTTTTTTAAGTCCTCAAGATTTTGTGCAACACATAATGTTATGATATCCTACTGAAACTGAAAGTTTGCATTTCAGCCAGATTTGTTATGTTAGTTTGATGTGAAACATATAATTCTTTTTTTTTTTGGATATATGTGGATAAAAAAGAGGTGAAAAGGAAAGAGGCTCCATTGTGAATAGGACTTTAGTTCCACATTGAGAGTTTCAAGGTATATTGGTTCACATGCATATATGATGTGAACAAATGTATGAGGAGAAATTCTCTCTCATGCGTGGGTGCGCATAGGGTACAAATTTAAAGCTTAACTTGCACTGAACTAAGTTGACTTAAGTGCAAGCACAACCTACGTGTGCGGAATGCCGGACTCGTCAGGGAAAAATTTACTCAAGTGGAACAGTCAACATTTTTCCACCTTCGCTCCCCAAACTTTCTCTCCGCTATGCATTTTCGCTTAGTGAAACAGACGTCCATCGTAACTTCAAAACACAATCAGAAGAGGATGAATCTACACTCAGACTCAGACAATTGAGTCATCCCAAGCATTATCTTACTTGACAATCTGAGATTATCCATTTATGTCACTCTCAGAGATAAGCTGAAGTTATAGATTGGGTAACATTCTTATCATTTCTGACCATAACTAGTAGCTTTTCTTGCTTATGTTTTCTTCCATTTTCTTTATTGTTTTTTTTCTGTAAATATTTTGGTCAAAGGTCTCTCTTTTGGCGACAAGAAATGAAAAAGAAAGTGTTCAGATTGCTATGGCCCCAAACTTTCATGGGCCAGTTCAGGCATGGCTAGCACTGTGCAGATTCAGTGCTCCTATCTCTGTTCTGCTGCTGGTGATAGGTTAACTCATGTTTTTCTTCTTCTAAGTCACATTTTACTGTTTTAGGGTTTTACTTTACTAGCTCTGGTATCCCATGTTGTTGACAGTAGGTTGCTCATGTGGCTTGTGGTCCTGATCCTTGGTATGCCTGATGCTCTTGTACCTCTTAGTCTGCCAATCAGTCAAATAAATCTACTTCCTGGGTACTGTGTTTAATGCCAACTATCTATTCATGTTCATATCTATCATGACTTGCTAAAATATATTCAAGTGGTAGTTTTCTTTCACCATGAACTATTTGTTGTTTTACAGAGAAACAACATCCATCTGGGTCTCAGTTGATGTTCCTGTTGTTGGTTGCTACTCGGAAAACCTAGAGGTTCCACTGTACAAAAATTTTGTACAAAGGTCTGAACTTTTTCCTAGCTACCATGTGTTCTTTTAAATTAAATTTTGGATTGCCTGCGGAACTTAACACGTTTGATCCAAAACGTAATCTATTTGTTCTTTTAGGTTTTGACTTGGATCTCCTGCGGAACTTAACACGTTCGACCCAAATCACCTTAAGTTATTAATTCCATTAAATATTAATTTCTATAATTGGTTCCCATTACTGACGTGGCGAGGCACATGACCTTCTTGGATATGGGAGCAACCACCACCTATTAGACAAAACCTTTTATAGAAATCTAATATTTAATTTCCTAAAATAACTTTAGGTTAACCGAAAAAAATAATCAAATCACAAGGAAAAATAAAACAAAAGAACACAACTTCGAAAAACATATTCGAAACACTAGAATCGTAAGCCTCTTATATTTGGTATTATTTCCATTAATAACTAGCATGATGCGGAAAAGGAAAATTATTAGTTATACCTTCTAGAAAAACCTCTTGATCTTCTACCGTATTCCTCTTCTAACCTCAGACGTTGTGTGGGCAACGATCTTCCGAGATGAGAAACCACCAACCACCTTCTTCTCCTCCTAGCTAGGTTCGGCCAACAATAAGGAAGCTTCACCAAGGAAGAAGATCAAAACACCAACCATGCTCCAAGATATGCTAGCTTTCTCTCCTTCTTCTTCTTCTTCTCCAAGTTGTATCCGGCCACCACAAGAGCTCCAAGCAAGAGATAAGTTTCGGCCACCACAAAGAGGAAGAAAAGAAGAGGATGGCCGGCCATAATAACTTTCTTCAAGCATGAAGAATTTCGGCCACCACAAATGCTCCAAGAGATGCTAGAGACGAGACTTGCTTTCTCTCCTTCTTCTCCTTCCTTGATCTGGCCACAAACAAAAGCTCCACCAAGAAGATAGGTTTCGGCCAACAAGAGGAGAGGAGAGAAAGGGAAGGGCCGGCCACCACACCAAGGAAAAGAGGGAGAAAAATAATAGAGGTTGTGTCTCATGAAGGCACCCTCACCCTTTCTTTTATATTCCTTGGCCTAAGCAAATTAGGAAATTTAATTACAATAAAATTTCCTTAATTTCCTTGACATGATTTAATTGAGAAAAATAAAATAAAATTTCCCCAATTAAATTCTAATGGCCGGCCACATCATGAAATCAAATTAGACAAGTTTCAATCAACAATTAAAACTTCCTAATTTGTTTCCGGAAATTTTAAAAATTAAAATTTCTCTTCAAAATCTCTTCATGTTTGATAAAAAAGAAATTTTCATAATTTTAATTTTACAACATGTGAATAATTTTTAAAGAGAAAATAAAATATCTCACCAATCTACAAATAAGGAAAGAGATCTAATCTCTTTCTTTAATCTTTTGTAGATCTTTTACCAGAGAGATAATTTAATTTTAATTCTCTTTAATAAATTATATCTTCCACATAATAAAAATTAAAATTAAAATTCTTTTTTTATTTAATTTGTCCGGCCCCTCTAGCTTGGGTTCAAGCTAGGGCCGACCACCTCAATTTATACCTAGGCCGGCCCTAGCTTGGTTCCCAAGCTAGCTTGGCCGGCCCCCTTTAGGTGGGTATAGAAGGTCGGTATAGGTGGGTATAGTACTCTATAAATAAGAGGCTACGATAGGGGCCGAGAGGAGGAATTGGTTTTGGTCTCCCGATAAAATTAAGCATCCCGTGTTCGCCCCGAACACACAACTTAATTTTATCAATAATAATTCATTCCACTAAAGAACTATTATTGAACTACCGCACCAATCCCAAATTACATTTTGGGCTCCTTCTTATTATGAGTGTGTTAGTCTCCCTGTGTTTAAGATATCGAATGTCCACTAATTAAGTAAGTTACTGACAACTCATTTAATTAATATCTTAGTCCAAGAGCAGTACCACTCAACCTTATCATCATGTCGGACTAGGTCCACCTGCAGGGTTTAACATGACAATCCTTATGAGTTCCTCTTGAGGACATTATCAACCTAGTATCTCTAGGACACAGTTTCCTTCTATAATCAACAACACACTATAAGTGATGTCATTTCCCAACTTATCGGGCTTATTGATTCATCGAACTAAATCTCACCCATTGACAAATTAAAGAAATAAATATCAAATATATGTGCTTGTTATTATATTAGGATTAAGAGCACACACTTCTATAATAACCGAGGTCTTTGTTTCTTTATAAAGTCAGTATAAAAGAAACGACATCAAATGGTCCTACTCAATACACTCTAAGTGTACTAGTGTAATTATACAGTCAAGATAAACTAATACCTAATTACACTACGACCTTCTAATGGTTTGTTCCTTTCCATTTTGGTCGTGAGCTACTGTTTATAATTTATAAGGTACTGATAACATCATCTTCTGCATGTGGCACCACATACTATGTTATCTACAGTATAAATTAATTGAACAACTACATTTATCATAAATGTAGACATTTGACCAATGTGATTCTTATTTCTAAATAAATATTTTATACCAAAAGCTAGGCTTTTAGTATACATTCTAACAATCTCCCACTTATACTAAAATACTAAGCTGCCATATCTGCTGCCATACATCTGATTCCTAACCCTTCAACATGCCCATCAAGAGCTCTTGCCTTAAGGACCTCAGTGAAAGGATCTATAGGTCATCACCTGATGCAATCTAGGCGGCAACAACTTCTCCTCGTTTATACGATTTCTCGTATTGGGTGGTACTTGCGCTCTATTGTGTTTACTTGCCTTATAGACTTATGGTTTCTTCGAGTTTGCTACTGCACCAACATTATTACAATAAATTGTAATAATCTTTGGACAAACCAGAAATCATATCTAAGTCTATCTTGAGGTTATTGAGTCATTCAACTTTTATGGCTACCTCAGAGGCTTGCCATATACTCATCTTCTATGGTGGAGTCCAGAAAAACACCTATGCTTATCACTCTTCCATAGTTATGACTTTTCCTCCTAAAGTAAACACAAAACCCCGAGGTTGACTTATTATTGTCCCTATCCGATTGGAAGTCAAAAATCCGTGCAACCCACAGGAACCAAATTAATTGCCTTGTAAGCTAGCATATAATCTCTAGTGCCTCTAAGGTACTTTAATATATGCTTTACTGCAGTCCAATGTCCTTGTCTAGGGTTACTTTAACATCTGCTAACTATGCCCTTGACAAAACAGATTTCTGATCTCGTGCATAGCATACATTAGGTTGTCTAACTGCTGAAGCATAAAGAACTGCCTATATGTCCTCAATCTCCTTTGATGTCATCGAAGACATCTCTTTAGATAAAGACACCCCATGCTTAAAAGGTAAGAAACATTTCTAGGAGTTTTGCATGCTTAAAACGAGCAAGGATTTTTCCGATGTATGAAGCTTGGGATAAGTAAAATATTCTTTTCTTGCGATCCCTTATTACTTTGATCTCAAGAATATATACATTCTCCCAAGTCCTTTATATCGAATTATTTGGACAATCATACCCTTACTTCTGACAACATTTTGATATTGTTTCCAACTACCAAAAATGTTATCTAAGTATAGTACAAGAAATACCACCACGTTTCCATCACATCTTTTGTATACACAAGACTTATCCGGTTACTAAATCCATAGATCTGGATTACTTTGATAAACCGGATGTTCCAAGACCTTGAAGCTTTGCCTCAGTCCATAGACTGATTGAGCTTGCACACAAGATGCTCTTAGCCCTTTGCAATGAACCCTTCTGGTTGCTTTATATGGATGTTTTCTTCAAGACTTCCATTAAGGAATGCTGTCTTGACATCTTCTTGCCAAATAGATAAAAGAATCCGGATAGACTTAAGCATGACTACCAGTGAAAAAGTTTCCTTTTTCATCTAGCCTTGCTTTGAAAGTTTCTACCTTCTTGTCTATCCCTCTTTTCCTAATATAGACCTTTTTACACCCAAAGGCTTTTATACCATTTGGTGGTTCTATAAGCTTCCAGATTTTATTAGAATACATATATTCTAATTCTGTTATTCATTACTCTTTGCCAAGATATTGCATCTTTATCTTGGAGTGCTTCGTCATATGTCCAGAGATCAGGTTCATGTCCTCCAGGGATCGAGTCCAAAAACTCTCCCAAAACATAAATCTTTTTAGGTTGCCTAACAACCCTCCCACTACGATGAGGCACTTTCTGCAATTGTGTATCATTTGTGATACGTGTTGCAGTTTCCTTGTGGTATCTCATCTTGTACAATTAGTACTAGATTAGACATGTCTTTTATTATTTCCTTAAGAACAAATTTTCTTATGGGCATGAGGTTTATTACATAGTCCTTTTCTAAAAATCGGTCATTGATGCTAACAATAACCTTATGATTTTTAAGACTATAAACCTACTTTCATTTCTCTAGGATAACCCACAAACAAGTGAATTCCTGTCTAACTTATCATTGTCTCTCTTCAGCATATGTGCTGGACTACCCGAATCCGAATATGCTTCAAAATAGGCTTACACCTATTCAGCAATTCTATATGAGTAGAGAGTTCTGACTTTGGAAGGTACTATGTTCACTTCCGTTTCCAGAGTATATCCTTAAAATGAATTTGGTAATTTTCTAAATAACTCATCATCAATCTACTTATTTCCATAAGAGTCCTATACCTTCCTTTTTCTACACCATCCTATTGGGATATACCTAGGTGTAGTTAGTTGGGATTGAATCTCTACTTCTGATAAGTGACTCCTAAATTCTCCCAAGAGGTACTTGCCACTACGATCTCACCGTAGTGTCTTGATACTTTTACCTTGACGTTTCTCCACATCAGCCTCATACTCTTTGAACTAATAAAAGCACTTAGACTTGTGGCACATCGAGTAAATGTATCCGTATATCAAATAGTTGTCTATAAAATAGACGAAATATTTGAAACAACCTCTTGCTTGGATAGTCATAGGATCACACAAATCAGAATTAACCAATTCCAACATATCTTTGGCTCCATACCCCTTAGATTTAAAAACTTCTTGGTTATTTTTTCTTTCAAGTAAGACCTGTAGGTCGGAAAGATTTCCACTACTAATGAACCCAAAAGTTCATTAGCTACCAATGAATCATACTCAAGTTAATATAACATAGCCTTAAATGCCAAAGATATAATTGTTTCATTTCCGAAGGTTACTTTCTCTTAAAGTTAGAAGATGTGTTACTAATTCCCATTTGTTGCATCGTGAGAGTTATTGGATTTATAAATTGCCAACCAACATACCAGAACAGATAACTTCCCTCTTTTTCTTAATAACAACTTTGTTATTAAAAGAGCCAGAATATCAAGTTCTTTGAATAGTTTAGAAACTGAAAACTAGTTCTTTCTAAACTTGGTGCGTAAAGACAATTACTCAAAAATCCATGTTTTATTCTTATCAAAAGATAAACATCTCCCACTGCAACAGCTACCATTTTTACAGTAGTGCCCATGTGGACGGTGTCTTAATTTTCATTTAGTTGCCGGGTTTCCTGGAACCCTGCAATGAATTGCGGACACGATTAATGGCATCTGTATCTACACCCCAGGTTCTGGTAGATAACACCACTAAACATGTTTCAACTAATAAATTAAATACACCTATATTGTTCTTAGTTTTAAGAAGACAGTCTACCTTAATGTCCAAGTCCTATTTCCAATCATTACAATTGGGACTACTAAGTCTTTTCTATAGTATGACTACTAGGGGTTTTGACAAACATTTTAAATCCTAAGAATCACAAAAATATTTGGTCAAGATCAACTCCTTAAAATCCCCATGAATTTTGTATGCCACGATAGTGTGAACGTATACAAAATCAAAGAGGAGATTTTATTCATTAATTTTATTATCTCGTCAACTTTACTTTATGACGAATAAAATTAATAGTTGATCTGTCTTTGATCAAATATTTGGTCAAAACCTTTTGAATTTAAAATAACATTGATTCCTCA
The DNA here is from genome assembly GCF_018446385.1 of Zingiber officinale. Lineage (NCBI taxonomy): Eukaryota > Viridiplantae > Streptophyta > Magnoliopsida > Zingiberales > Zingiberaceae > Zingiber > Zingiber officinale. The sequence goes on from NC_055994.1 coordinate 142,667,361, forward strand.
AACAATATTATTTAAATTCACCAACACCTCAAACACCACGAATTTTGCATGCCACGTCACGTTAGTGTGGACGTATACAAATTCAACATTTGTAAAAGGAGGGTTTTAACCCATTAATTTTATTATCTTGTCAACCTAACTAAATAAAATTAATAGTTGGTGTCTTTTGGTCACACAAATAATAGCAGTGACTCCGATGGGGAGGATACTATTAGATGTGTCTAAGTGTATACCATTACTTGACACTAAGTCCATTAATAAGATTATGCCCCTTCCGTTGGGGAAGATCACATGCTCTTAATTAACTTCCTATAGTCATCCAAAAATGGAAGTCTGTTCTAGTGATCCACAAACAAGTTCATCCGTTATGGAGGAAGGCACTCAAAGCCAACGCGCAAGCTTGTTTGCATCACTTACAAACCAGTAATGGAGACCATGGGATTTATTTAAAAATCCCTCTCCCACTTAGTTATTTATAAACGAGGAATTTTAACTATGCTAGCCTACTAGTCATGTATACTAACATGCACACACAGCATAATATAAAAGCAATAAATAGAAAATCTAATTTTCAACTATTATGGCTTTTATCTATGGTTGTCCTCCGTGTGTTGTCATCCCAAGCTGCTGCCATATTTGGCCACCGCCACCGGATCTAGCTGTCGCATCCATCTTGCTCCTTGTTCCGCTGCGCCTCTGGTCCTCAGAAGGTTCCACGCTTTGCAAGATTCGATCCGCGACATAAATAGAATTTTACAATTTTGATCCTATATTCCATAAAAGGAATGTACATGTATCTAGATCAAAAAATAAAATCCTAATAAAACTAAATACAGCTCCTGCTGTATTTTATAATACAATCATGCACACACATATAAATGCCCTTGACATGTCCAAGGGTCCAATCACACACATAAAACTATAAGCCATAATAGATGGATCCTGCATCCACAAAGTTAGCACATCCTACTATTATCCTGCCTAAATTATGTATGACATGTGCATAATTAAACTAATACCGAATACACAGAGGCAAAACTCTAGCTCTGATACCAATTGTTGGTTGCTACTCGGAAAACCTAGAGGTTCCACTGTACAAAAATTTTGTACAAAGGTCTGAACCTTTTCCTAGCTACCATGTGTTCTTTTAAATTAAATTTTGGATCGCCTGCGGAACTTAACACGTTTGATCCAAAACTTAATCTATTTGTTCTTTTAGGTTTTGACTTGGATCTCCTGCGGAACTTAACACGTTCGACCCAAATCACCTTAAGTTATTAATTCCATTAAATATTAATTTCCATAATTGGTTCCCATTACTGACGTGGCGAGGCACATGGCCTTCTTGGATATGTGAGCAACCACCACCGACTAGACAAAACCTTTTATAGAAATCTAATATTTAATTTCCTAAAATAACTTTAGGTTAACCGAAAAGAACAATCAAATCACAAGGAAAAATAAAACAAAAGAACACAACTTCGAAAAACATATTCGAAATACTAGAATCATAAACCTCTTATATTTGGTATTATTTCCATTAATAACTAGCATGATGCGGAAAGGGAAAATTACTAGTTATACCTTCTAGAAAGACCTCTTGATCTTCTACCGTATTCCTCTTCTAACCTCGGACGTTGTGTGGGCAACGATCTTCCGAGATGAGAAATCACCAACCACCTTCTTCTCCTCCTAGCTAGGTTCGGCCAACAATAAGGAAGTTTCACCAAGGAAGAAGATCAAAACACCAACCATGCTCCAAGAGATGCTAGCTTTCTCTCCTTCTTCTTCTTCTTCTCCAAGTTGTATCCGGCCACCACAAGAGCTCCAAGCAAGAGATAAGTTTCGGCCACCACAAAGAGGAAGAAAAGAAGAGGATGGCCGGCCATAATAACTTTCTTCAAGCATGAAGAATTTCGGCCACCACCAATGCTCCAAGAGATGCTAGAGACGAGACTTGCTTTCTCTCCTTCTTCTCCTTCCTTGATCCGGCCACAAACAAAAGCTCCACCAAGAAGATAGGTTTCGGCCAACAAGAGGAGAGGAGAGAAAGAGAAGGGCCGGCCACCACACCAAGGAAAAGAGGGAGAAAAATAATAGAGGTTGTGTCTCATGAAGGCACCCTCACCCCTTCTTTTATATTCCTTGGCCTAAGCAAATTAGGAAATTTAATTACAATAAAATTTCCTTTATTTCCTTGACATGATTTAATTGAGAAAAATAAAATAAAATTTCCCCAATTAAATTCTAATGGCCGGCCACATCATGAAATCAAATTAGACAAGTTTCAATCAACAATTAAAACTTCCTAATTTGTTTCCTGAAATTTTAAAAATTAAAATTTCTCTTCAAAATATCTTCATGGTTGATAAAAAGAAATTTCCATAATTTTAATTTTACAACATGTGAATAATTTTTAAAGAGAAAATAAAATATCTCACCAATCTACAAATAAGGAAAGAGATCTAATCTCTTTCTTTAATCTTTTGTAGATCTTTTACAAGAGAGATAATTTAATTTTAATTCTCTTTAATAAATTATATCTTCCACATAATAAAAATTAAAATTAAAATTCTTTTTTAATTTAATTTGGCCGGCCCCTCTAGCTTGGGTTCAAGCTAGGGCCGGCCACCTCAATTTATACCTAGGCCGGCCCTAGCTTGGTTCCCAAGCTAGCTTGGTCGGCCCCCTTTAGGTGGGTATAGAAGGTGGGTATAGGTGGGTATAGTACTCTATAAATAAGAGGCTACGATAGGGACCGAGAGGAGGAATTGATTTTGGTCTCCCGATAAAATTAAGCATCCCGTGTTCGCCCCGAACACACAACTTAATTTTATCAATAATAATTCATTCCACTAAAGAACTATTATTGAACTACCGCACCAATCCTAAATTATATTTTGGGCTCCTTCTTATTATGAGTGTGTTAGTCTCCTTGTGTTTAAGATATCGAATGTCCACTAATTAAGTAAGTTACTGACAACTCATTTAATTAATATCTTAGTCCAAGAGTAGTACCACTCAACCTTATCATCATGTCGGACTAGGTCCACCTGCAGGGTTTAACATGACAATCCTTATGAGTTCCTCTTGAGGACATTATCAACCTAGTATCTCTAGGACACAGTTTCCTTCTATAATCAACAACACACACTATAAGTGATATCATTTCCCAACTTATCGGGCTTATTGATTTATCGAACTAAATCTCACTCATTGATAAATTAAAGAAATAAATATCAAATATATGTGCTTGTTATTATATTAGGATTAAGAGCACACACTTCCATAATAACCGAGGTCTTTGTTTCTTTATAAAGTCAGTATAAAAGAAACGACCTCAAATGGTTCTACTCAATACACTCTAAGTGTACTAGTGTAATTATACAGTCAAGATAAACTAATACCTAATTACACTACGACCTTCTAATGGTTTGTTCCTTTCCATTTTGGTCGTGAGTTACTGTTTATAATTTATAAGGTACTGATAACATCATCTTCTGCATGTGGCACCACATACTATGTTATCTATATTATAAATTAATTGAACAACTACATTTATCATAAATGTAGACATTTGACCAATGTGATTCTTATTTCTAGATAAATGTTTTATACCAAAAATTAAGCTTTTAGTATACATTCTAACACCTGCTGGGCAGCCACCTGGTTACTATGAAGGTCTGATTCTCATTAGTGCTTTAAAGGCTGATGCAGAGTTAGATCATACCAGATACACTGTTATTTATAGATATGCTACATAATGAATATTGTTCTTTTAATTTAAAAGACACTTTTTTAATCTGTAATGTTGAGTTATTTGCTATCTTTGAGACTTATTGCTTGACTTACTCCTCAATTGTAGATCTTAGGCACATCTTGTTTATCATGATAGGCAGAGCGATTGAAATCAGCTACCGCGTTTTTGAAGAAAATCCTTCTGTTGCCAGTGTTCCATGAGATTTACGAAGATAATGGATCATGTGATATGATGGATGAAGATGCATTGTCAAATATTTCAATTCATTTGAAAATCAATGTCACAGTAATTTGATATAAAGCAAACTGAAATACATGAATTTGCTAGTCATGATTGGAAAATACTTACTATTTCACTCATTCTTGTTTTTGTTCTTTTGCACTTCGATGTTGTGTATGTTTTATATATCAATGTTATTAGGAAGATTCTTTAGTTTTATGTTTCTCTTTTTTTTCATTGTTATTTTTCTACTTGAGTTGGATCAGATTTAGGTATGATAAAATCTTAAAAGTTTCTTTTTTTTTTTACTAAAAGGATGGATCATGAAGAAATTTGTATTATAATATGAATATATCCAGAGAAATACATGTGAAATTGAGACAAGTTTGTCAAGCATAGATTACACTCTCCCAAATTGACTTTATTTTCTGAAAAATGAAAGTTGTGTTTTTGCAAATGCTCATACTGGCCGTTGTTATTTGTAATCCTAAACTTTATAATATGCAATAATTTGCTTGTCAATAGCTAAAACCTTTTCTGAATGCGCTGTCAAATCCAGTTGAGATTTGTCTAGAATCTATTTCTCAAAAGTATGCACCTTGAAGGACATATCAAAAATCATTTTGTAATTTTTTGACTTTTAAGTAGGTATCTGAAACTGTGATTGAGGATCGCTTTGGTGTGCAACATGGGAGTGTGAGTGTCACTTCAAATGGCTTCTTCAGTACAGGATAAGTCCATACTTATGCAGATGGGGTGATAGCTTGAGAATTTTAGCTTATACTTGTCCATGGCCTGGTATGCCATCCATGCCTGATCTTATACAAATTCACCAAAAATATGGTTATTCTGATTTGAAAATCTAGACAAATTTAGAGAAGGTTTTTAGTATCACATTTTGACAGAATCTTATTATCATAGAAATATCTTTACAATTGAAAGTCACAAGTGTTTTATTACTAAAGTACTTTTAGTGGCAAATATAATATTGTTAGGATTGAAGATTTGAGGTTTTAAAAATCTTACAAATATGAAACTTAAATTATTTGTTAATTAAGAATCAGCATAAGCAACAAAAGCATACAACAATAAACATAAACTAATACAAAATGAGTTAAGGTGATATAAATCCTAAGCTTTCTATTTCACAGCAGTATCACTGATCCACAAATTAACTCAAATCAAACTAATTGAACATGCGTCTTCAGTTATATTTAGCTTAGAAGCCAGTTCAAAGGGTTACCATAAGCACACAAAGCTTAAATCCTCCATATAGTCAGGCGCGTAATATTTATAAATTGTAGAATACTAACCCTTGCAAGAATGTATGTAATAGCCAGGGAAATGTTTTAATCTTACTCAGTGCGAATAGCAGTGACAGTAGAGACCATGGAATCCACCCCACAGATATTCCTGCCTCTGCAAATCTTGTAGTAACCCTTCTCTCCCCAGTTCTCGCCCCACGAGTTTTTAATGATCCAGTAGGGCTTCTCCTTGAGGCGAATGGGAGCATAGCCAGCAGAGCCATAACCCACCAGCAGCACGCCGTGATCCAAATGCCTCCCGCATACATAAGGGCATGAAACACCATGCATGTATGTTTGCATGAATACTGCATTTATTCCCACTGCAAATGAATAGAGATTCGTATGTCAAATAGTTTGATTTCGTTGAACAGGGAAGCAAAAGTCTAAAACTTGAAAAGTAAGATGTGTGGCTTCGACATTTAAGGCTGAGATTCATATCACAGTTATTTCCTAGTGTGTAAAAAGAAGTTGCAAAATGAAACATAATATGAGATAATCAACCTGCAAGGGGTCCATGTTTCACAAGGTTAGCTGCAATTTGATCTTCATCGATGGAGACGACACTGAAGTTGTAGACTGAAGCAGCAATCTTTGATTTATCAAATTTGCAAGTGCCACGGTCAGTCCCCGTATAAGGATAATCTTCTTCACGCTCAAGACCACCAGATTTTTGCAAGTACTCAAATGCAGTAGTCATAAGACCGCCATTGCAGCCTTGGTCACAAGAACCTGGTTCAGAGGAATCACACTGCAAAAACAGATAGTATTTTGACCCCTAGTTACACTTTCTTTCAACACTGGAACATCAACTTGTATGAAAGTATTTTGAATAACCATAGTTAAATTTTCTTTCAAACACTTGAAGATCAACTTTCATCAATGCACTCATTGGCAATCAGTAGCGCAAATAAGGAATGACTGTTTTTTTTCCTTCAATAGTCCAATGGCTTATTAGTTGGTAGGTTACCATCCGCAAAACAAAGCAGGCAGCAAATCAAGTCTCAAGAAGTGGGAGTGAAAAATAAAATACCAAATAAAAGTAACACTTTAAAATGCACTATGATGGATAGTTCTTCTCAAGGAAAATAATGATAGAATACTAATTTCTACACAAATTATTTTTTAAAAAAAACTGTTTTAACGCTTTCAATAAATAAATGAGGATGCAGTACTGTAATGCAAACTGTCTCAATACAATTTTTCAGTCCTGATGTCCAGATAGAACAAGCATTCAGAAGTATCATACATATGACATATAATTTTATGAAACTACCAACATGACCTGATGTTTTTGAATAAAAATCATGCAAATTTTAGGAAAAAATATAAAGATATTTTTAGAAAAAAAACAGTTAGGTTGCATTAAAAAAAAAATCAGGTCGGTAGGTGATACATTTAAATTGTCATCAGATGTTGATTTGTTAATTAACTTCAGAATTTTAACAATAGAAATCTTATCAATCATACAATTCAATTCCTAGTAAAGGAAATATACTGTTGGTGGCTTGATTCATGGAATTGGAATAGTTTGTAGGAAGAATTTTGTAAGTAATCGACAGGGAAATAATTTCCACAGTGATAAAATATTCAATGATTAAGCCAGTCCATTTGATGAGCTAGGGGCACCTAGCCCATCATATCCACCAAACTTATCCAAGTGGCAAAATCTGCCGGATTCTTTAGGTAGTCTGTCCCACTTGTTCCGCCTGACCCATTTAGGCACACCCTACTCCTACCTTCAATCCAACATGGCCAGCTCAGTTCGTCTTACCTAATCAGTTCACCAGGTTCGCTCAATCCACCCAGCACACCTATTCCATGGAAATTGACAGGGAACAAAATAGCTATTCCTATGGACCAAACACACCATAGTGAAATTGAAGTTTAAAGTAGTATTATCAAAATCAGTCGTTCCTACTATTGGAGATTAGTTCCCCTTATCCTTCTATTGAATTGCAAGCTATCACTAGTGTAGTTTAGAAAAGTTTATCCTGATCATACCTACTACACATAAATGTATCTACACATAAATGTAGTTTACCCTGAATGAATAGAGACCATAGAACTTCAAATGTTTTCTGAAAGATGATACTTAAAATAAAAGCTCTAGCCAATCTTAATGTTAGCATTAGAAAAAATTGTAGGTGCGCCGATTTTGTATTCCAAAGTACCCCAGTCTAGTAGCCATAGATGCATAAGTTTAGTAGATGTAAATGCTTTAATTTGTAAATTTATATAATGTTAAGTATGATAAAGACATAGCTATATAAGCATAATATTTCAAAGTGTAAGTACAATAAAAGAAAAGATATTTCAGCAATCTACCCAAGATTTGTCCACTGAGAATAGTAAAAAAAGGAATAAATGAGTTAGAAGTGTGACCTCATGATCGCAGTCCACAAGCTGCTGTTCACTGAGGCTCTCCAACTTGCCCGTCGCCAGAAAGTTGGCCCCTTCAAGTGCCCCAGCAGCACTGAAGGACCAGCATGATCCACACGAACCCTAGTCGCCCACCCCCAAACAAACAAACAAACAAACAAACAAAGTTAATCGATCAGATCAATAATCTCGACTGAAAGTCTGAAAAGGGTAAGAAATTTTGTCTAAAAAAAAAATTGAGACCTGATTCTTGACAGGGGTGACTGCGCCGTGATCCCTCCAGTCGAAGTTTTCTGGAAGGTCGTTGGTGGGAAGGATCGGCGCCTCGTGGGACGAAGAAGCTACAGACGAACGACGACCGCGGAGGCCGAGGTAGGTGCGGCGGAACTCGGCAGGAGTGAGATCGGAGAACTTGGTGACGCCGTGGACAGCGGTGGGGTCAAGAATCCGGTGCCTCCTCGCCCGCCGCAGGTTGGCCTTGAAGATAGCGAATCGGAGAGCCCGCTCTTCGGCGTGTGCGTAGGTCTTCTCGAACCGCCTGATGAAGCTGGAGAAGTGGACCTCCGCGTCGAGGTCCGAGAGCTCTCCGTCTTCTCCACCGATGATGGCCGGATCATCCTGCACCACCTGCCGGATCAAAGCGTCGTCATGTTCGTCGGGTTGCAGACGGGACGACGCCGCGGTGGCGACAGCGGCGATGGTCAGAAAGAGGAAAAAGGAGTGGGAGAGGCGATCCAATGGCATGTTTTTTTTTCCTTTGCTCTATTCGGTGCCGTCCCACCCATTTATCTGCCCGCACCGGCCAGTGACGAATGAGATGGAATGGAACGGTAGATTGAGATCGTCCTGGTAGTTGGATAGCACGTGGTCAAACGAGACGTGAGTGTATCGGAGAGGAAAATGATTTGTAATGGAAAATTTGAAGTAATGCAAATATCTAAATTTGATTTGATGTTCATCTTCTTCCTTCTTCCTTGCTCATACAGATGCACTGTGAAATTATTTTTCTAGAGGTGGAAAAGTCCTATAAACTCAAATATGAAAAAACAATTAAGGAATATAAACTAGGTTATGATAGAAATAAAAAAAAACTTTACAATATTAATCTTACTTTATTTACTTTTTTTTCTTACTTTGCATTATCTTTTGGTGGATGGAAATATAACATCACTTTGCTCCAAAAATATGTTAGCCTCTAATGCACCTCCGAGGTGCCTTCTCTACTATGTCCAAGGTGCCTCCAAGCATTGCTCCGAGGTACCTTCGAGCACCTTTGAGGCGCATTGAATACTGTTCATCCGAGGTTGATATTTGTCATGCAAAAATACGTTAGTCAAAAAATAAAATGTAACATGTAAAATAGAGTTAGTATAATATAAAATAGCATTATTAATTAGATCATGTCTATCCAAGACCAAAATCTAGTCATGGTTTCAGTTTAAGTTTTTAAAATGGATCTAAACTAGACCGACACCTACAATCCTACTATGACTCGTTCTCACTAAATCACTCTCCTCTAGTAACTTACCTCATTTACTAGTTAGAGTTACTTGATTTGTCTCTTGACCCACAAGGTATTCTTACCATAATTACACATCTGGACTTTAGCCAATCGTCTAGAATTGAATATTTTGATTGGACTTCAGCCAACTATTGGGTCCCGCAAACCCAGTTAGACTTTCTGCCAGAATCGCATATATGAACTTCAACATAATGTTAGGTCCTCGAAACTCGTCAACTCCTGCACACTCGGTAAAGAGATTAGATAACAAAACATCTAACTTTAATCTATTTGTCATTCATCAAAATCTAAGTTTGACAATCAATGTCAACTGCACTAATAATATGTACTTGAGGGTTTAAGAATGGAAAAAAAAACCTATTTTAGGGTTTACTAATATATTGGTGAGTTATACCAATTGATTGGGTTAAACCCAAAAATAAATATTTACTCTATTGTGTATCAGTCAATTGGAAAATGGAATCAATTGACTGACAGAGCTTCTTGAGCAAATAGAAGTCTAATAAAACAATTGACCAATCATTTTGGCATTGCCAATTGATTGGCAGAAGTTTCTTAAGTGAACAGAAGTCTGCCAAATCAATTGGTCGGTTGATTTGGCATTGTCAATTGTTTTGGTAGAAGTTTCGTGAGGAAATAAAAGTCTGCCAAATCGTTTGGTTGATCCATTGAGTATTACCAATCAATTGATGATGCCCACCAATCAATTGGGATTTAAAATTAGGATAATCTCAACTGTTGATCTGGAGTCAGTGACCGTTCAATGGATAGTCAATGGTCAACAATCAGTTGGTGTGTTTTGCCAATCGATTAGTCGGGACAAAAAGTAGAGAAACAACCTAATTCTAAATTGTTTAAAAGGAGGCTTAGGGTACAAATATACTACTGTTTTATTGCGATTCTCCTACTCATCTTTAGTGTCCAGCTCCCATATGCAACATCTTCAAGTAACCAATCTTCAAGTAACCAAGAGATGGAGAACTAAGTCAAAACTTGTAATATGTTCTTTTCTTCTGTCTTGTTGCAATTTTATTTGTAGAACTTTGTAAGTTGTTGTAATCTTCCTGTAAGAAGATTTCTTTGCCTTTGGGTTTTGCCCGAGAAGGAGAAGGTTTAGTGGAAGTGGATAGCTAAGAGTAGACTCTTAAATTAGTCACTTCAAAGAGACGAATATCAAGTAAAATCATCTGAGTTAGTATTGTACTTGTTGTTTCAGGGTTTTAGTCCTAACCCAATACATTCAAAATTAGTTCTTGCACAGAAATTCATGGTCTCTCCATGCTTTTGATGTAGCCTCCTATTGAGGATCATCACCGTTAGATTCAGAGGGGGTGTCCTTGCTCAAGAATCTCACAAGGTTGATCACAGTGAGATAGAACATCTTCTATTGTTATTACTTGAAGTTGAGACTAGAGAGTTTCTCTAGTTTTCCCCGAGCAATGAACAGTTGATAGATGGATCCATTGCTACCATCAAATGTGAAATTCTTGTCTTCAAATTGTTGGCATGTGTTTGACTTGGTCTAAATTGTAGATTTTACATCTCGGGTGGATGATGACTACTTAACTTTGGATATTGGACAATTGGTTGATGTGAAGGACTAAGAAAAACTCATCTAAGTGAGGGATGATCTTGAAAGAATCTTATTTGTCACTCAGATAACAGGATGATCATATCTCCTAAATATCATGATTTACGAAGGAATAATTTTTCATCAAGGATATATTACATTTGGAGAGTTTCAAAAATTTATAATACTAGATTGTCCATCATGATCCATCTGTACTTCTCGATTTAATTTATTCATGATCCATCTATCCATCATGATCCATCATGACGGTTAAGAAACTTATGTGGGACAAAGTTAGTCATCTCAAAAATTAATCGGATTGTAAAAGCTGGATACATAAATTAAAAAAATTAAAGGAATAATTTTCATAAAAAGATGAGGGTAAAGTTTGTCTCTCTTTAAGACGAAGTGATCATGGTGAAACAACATTCATCTTCTAAGGTGTAACAACATTCAGTACAAAATACTGTCACTCCCAATTCTATAAAACACTAAAACATTTGCACCTTAAAACTCGCCAAATGGGAGAAAAAAAATGTCCAAGAAAGAAATGCTAGATTGATTTTATACCCGAGTGATTTGGAGGAGAAAAATTTAAATCCATGCATCAAAAGCAAATTTGTAGGAGTCAAAAATCACTAGGTGTGATTATAATGGCGAACCAAACCAGACTAAAATTAATCATAATTTCCTTTATTGCTTAAGTAATTTATTTGGACATTAATATTTTATTTATTTGAAAAATTAGCTTTACAATAATATACTTATAAAATAAGTCGTACATATCAATGACTCATCTATTATCAATTAACAGATCAATCCTACTCAGATCAATTAAATTTGAGACAATTAGAAATCTTACAACATAAAACATAAAGATGAAGTTGCAAGGAACAAAGTAGGTTATAGAGATTATCGATGGCATTGGGATTGGGTTTAGCTTAATTGTTTGATTAATAATATAATTAATGAGCGCACGCTTGTGCGTGCCGGTGGGTGAGAAGGCTAAAGGAATCTGATTTCTTGGACATTATCGCCTCGTTCCTAATCAATTAAGAAAAATTATAGTCACGATGAATAATGAATAGTGCAGTGATAAAATGTTTTCGTAGTTTTTCAAAATGTTTTAGTTTTGATAGAATGAATTCATAATCCACGGTGATTTAAGAACGTTGAATTAATAATATAAATTGTCTGTTGTAAATATTTTTCGATTTATTTTTATGGTCGATGAAATAATGGACATAGATTAAATGCAACTTAAAAAGTGTTGTGTTTATTTAAATAATTATTTAATTAATATTAAGATCTTATTATTTTTTTATTTTGAATCAATTTATTTCAATTAAAATTTTTTACATTCCACGATTTCTTATTTTTCCTACGAAATCCGTATGTGAAAATGAAATCGGCGTCAGTCAAGTCGATGGGCTGCCAACAACCGTCCGATCGAGCAGCAGAGTGTGATGGGGGGCTATAAGTGGAAATGGAAGCGGAGCCAGCGTCTCCCATTTTGTTTGTTTGCTTCCTGCGTATCAAAAAGGAATAGGATCACTCGTCTGGTAAAAGGTGATTCGTTCGTCTTTAGTGTCTTCGTCAATTCGTCCCTAGGTCGGAATATGAATACTCATGTGATAAAAAGATGATTCGCTCATCCCAGTATCCCTACCAACCCGTCCTTAGGTCAACACGGAGGAGGTAAATCACGGATGACTATTAACCATTAGTGCAAATAGCTAAGACATGGGGGAAATCATACTCGGTCACGTTGAATTTCGATCCCAAAATTTTATATGACAACACCCTATGTTTTAATCATCGCATCGTTCCAAGAGGACACCGGAATATGAACACTCGTGTCGGTTGGTTAGGCGGATTTGGAATCAAATTAATTTCCAATGTCAAAGTAATTCGGATATTAAATATGAAATTATTCGAGATGAGAGATGAGAGCCGAAAGCGTCAATCAAGCGTTTGCTGTGTGAACTGCGATCCTTCTTCCCACTTTCCACCCTCCATTAGAAATTAGAATATGACGATACAGATGTCAGCGAGATGCACCTAAACTAAATCCCATCACCTCGCTCTTTATTTTATTCCGGATGTGATTTCTCTGGGATCGATCGAAGGGACAGCAGATAAATTTTTTTTTCTTTTTTGAAATTTTTTAGACCAAAATAATTTGAGTGGAAGCTGCTGCCGCTGCTGTGCTGTTTAATACGAAGAGAGCGAGCAAATCTTGGATTGGCTGTAAATAAAGGTGAAGATTAAGGAGGGGGCAAGGGGTGATATATTAATATATGAGGCAGGTTTGGATGCCTCCCTTCACCGTTGCTTCCTCAGCTCGCTGCTTCAGCCGGCTTCGTCTCGGTCTCAGATCGTCACCCCTCTCGCCCCTTCCGACAAATCTTTCGCTTTGACAAGGTGTTTTTTCTTCTTCCTCTTGTTCTCCTCTTGTTCTCTACCAGGGTTTGCTTGTCTCCGCCCCATTGGAGTCTGGAGATCAAGGGGAGGAGAAGAGTGGATTGCTGTTGGCAGTGGCATTTTGGCCTTGTGATGGAGTTTGGGGGACGTGGAGCAGCTTTTGGGTCGTCATTCTTGTGATACTGGTTTACGGGATGCAGTGGTAGGGGCTTGGGAACGGTAACCAGCGGAGGTGCGGAGCGTGTCGTGTTCATGCCGGAGCTCCAGTGAATTAGCGGCTACGGTGTAGGGAGGAGTGGGAAAAGGATAGATTTTTGTGAACAATTGCGCTGGTTTGCTACCGCTTTCCCTCTACTGCTTTTTTGATTCACTGTGAGGGGCGATGGATTCTGGATCTTCTTAATTCGGCGCAGAGATGGAATCTGGCAATGGCTTCTTTCCTCTCGAGGAGTGCTGCCTAGATCCCAAGTGGCTCATCGATCCCAAGTTGCTCTTCGTCGGTCCCAAGATTGGCGAAGGCGCTCATGCTAAGGTTTACGAGGGAAAGTGAGTTGCTTGTCCGAGACCAACGCTTCTTCTGAATACTACTCAATTGGTTGCTTCCTTGTGTTTGTTTTTTCTTCCGTATTCATTTGTTGATGAGCGCTTGGTTGTTGTCGGCGCTGTGGTGTGTAGGTACAAGAACCAAAATGTTGCTGTCAAGGTCATGCAAAAAGGGGACAACCCCGAGGAGGTGGCTAAAAGGGAGGGAAGGTTCATGAGGGAGGTGACGATGCTCGCCCGTGTTCAGCACAAGAACCTCGTTAAGGTTGACCTTGCAATTGGCGCCCTTTCTTTTTTTCTTTCTTTCTTTCTTTCATTAATTAGATGGATGCTGTCTAATTCCAGTTTATTGGAGCTTGCAAGGAGCCAGTGATGGTGGTGGTAACCGAGCTTCTTCTTGGTGCATCCCTGCGCAAGTACTTGATAAGTATGAGGCCAAGGAGCTTGGAGCGTCGCATTGCAGTTGGCTTTGCACTGGATATAGCTCGAGCTATGGAATGCTTGCATTCTCATGGGATCATCCATCGTGATCTGAAGCCTGGTATTGTTCTTTCATGAGCCTTTTAGTGCTTATATTTCTCAGAATTACAAGTCATTTAACTGCTCACTTCTGATTACTGTCAATGCGTTGATTTTAGTTTCATTCACTGAGTTTCTGCATTGGTAATGCCATCATGATGTGGAAGTATGGCATTTGCATTTTTAATCCTCCTTTTAGTGCATTAGATCTTTTAGTTTGTGATGGAACTCCTCATTAACCTAGATCAGTAACCAATGAAGTTACTTAACATATCGTTTATATGTTTATATCGACAGTGTGATAACAAATTGCTCGACTTAGTTCTTGAACTCATATGCCTAGAAATTTTTGTTGAAAAAAATATCTTTGGTTTCAAACCTATCATGAACCTTGAGCATTTGCTACATCACTGTCTTTTCTGAAAAGAAATTCAACTGAATCTCAATTGTTGCTTGACACTTTTCTTGTGTTCTTCCATTGTCTCTCTACTCTCATAAATGTAGGTAGGTGGACATTGATTTCTTAAGTATAATTATCTTAAGAGGTACATATGTTATGAACAGAGGCTCACATAGTTCCTTAGGACACTCAAACATAAGATACCTTTACACTGTTATCTTCGATTAGAGTTGGATGCAACCACAAAAAAAGGTTTCTGCAACCTTTGATACACTGTAGAAGATTTACTGATTTTGACGCTAGGTATTTACATGTTGTATCTTAACGTTTGCATGGAGTGTAATTCAAATTAACCCTGTATTCAAATTTGGAAGGTATTGCATATAGATAAAATTAATTTTGACATTAATATAGTGTTGTGACAGAGACAACAATTTAAGATGAATACTAGACTATGCACTTAAGTGAGCACACATAGCTTGATGAAATCTGATATTGGGGAATTAATGTAAATCATTTTGTCAAAGTATGCACACATTTACTCTTCTTTTTGTGTTTATTATTATGGAGAAAATTTAATTTGAGTCTATTGATTTAACCCAACTCAATTGTGTCATATCTCACTAGTGAGCGGAAGAAAAATTTCTTTGTGATCAATGACAAGGTTATACTTCTAAGATATTGTGTCAACTCATAAACTAAATCATCTGTTGCTATCTCTTCCATCAAATAGCTGCCCCGGCTGAATGGATTTTTTTTTTTCTACTTCGATTCCATTTTGTGGGTCATGAATCTTTTTAGTTTGTGGAACAATTTTCGGTTCCACAACATCTGGGATTTGCTTCTTTTCCATTAAGGGTTAAATGGCATTTTGCGGGTCATGATTTTTTTTTTTAGTTTCTACTTTCTAATTCGTTCATGTTTGACTTCCGACAAAGGAAATCCTTTTTAAAAAAGTGTGATCCTGCCAAGTTCTATGCTTGTGCGGAAATAGTATCCTTTTGTTTCCTTGGGATATTCTACAAAAATGCACTTGTTAGATTTGGGTACTACCTTATTTGCTACTTGTTGTTTGACATAGGTTTCACAATCCATATAAAATATTTCATATGATTTTTCCCCCATTCCATATGATCCCCCCTCCCTCTCTTCCCATTCTATATGAAACATTTCATATGAATTTTTTCAATCACCTCTATACTACTACCTAGGAGACAAGCAGATCAGATTGATCATACCCTGTTCGACGAAGTTGAATTATTCCTCTCGAATATATTATTGTTGTGGTGTACCTAGTAAAGTGAGTTATAGACCTTTTCCACACTCCTTTCAATGGTCTTGCAATTGAAGCTTAGGTAGGTACACTCCACCTCAATTTAATTAAAGTGGGTTAATACTTTTGCCTAGCTAGTGTTATACTTGAATTCCTTTAACTTTTTCTATGATTTTAACTTATTCCTCATTAGGTATACAAAGCGATATTTACTAAAATTAGTAATACATGTAAGGAATTATTAGAATTCACCTTTGATTTGAGTGGTTAATTTTCCATAACATTGACATGCACAAATTCCAATAGCCTACCCGCCCTTTTTCTTGTTCTTGTGAGAGTCATTTTTTCTAAGTAAACCAGATTTGCAAATATCATATGATTTGAAATCAAATGACTCTAAACTTCCATCGTTATAGTGTTTACTGATATGTTGCTTGTTATATGTGTAAGTCTGCAATGTTAAACATATGGACACTGTTTATATGTTCTTCTATGTAATAACATATTAACTATTTATCATTATAGAGCTAACCCTAAAAAACATTACTTAAATAAAACAAATAACTTATGTTCATAATTTTAAAATATAATTCTTTATTATCTTAATAAACTGAAATAATAATTTCTTAGAAATAGTCTTCAAGTTTAAGCTAAGCCGGAAGGCAAAGATGAGATATAAGTTCCTACAGCTAAGGCAACAAACCCTTGTTCCACCTCCAACTTGTAGGTCTATCTCAGCCTTGGCAAGCTTTCAACTATTTTTGATTCCCTGCACATTTATGCAAACGTGAGAACCACATCAAGTATCTGATACCCTAGAGGTGGAAGTTGACAAGTTTATCTTATTCATATGTATGTATATACTTGAGATGGAAGTCTCACTTCCTCTTCTTCTTGAGTTCCTTTAGTTATATTGTGCAATTCCTCTTGCAATGTTTGGTCTTATCTTAGTGGAAGCATTTCCTTGTCTTTGCCACCCTTCCAGATATTTTAGGTCACTAGCCTTGCACTTCTTCTCACTAATAGATTAGGCTTACCCTTGGGCTTGCCCTTTCTGTTGGATTTGGTCTTTTTGACCATCAAGAAGAGGGCAGGTTGGTACTTCTCTATAACCTGCTTATTACTTGTAACATGTTGAGCAGCTCTGTTAGTGTCTTCTCTGTGTTATTCACGTTATTGTTTAACACAAATGAGCCAAAGAAATCTGATAAAGACAAGAGAATAACATCAACAGACGAATCATGATTCAAGCTGAAGCCTAGTGTATTCAATATCCCAATACATCTTACATTATTAAGTACATGAATATGTACTGAAGCTCCTTTAGCCATATTTCTCTGAAAAAGTGAATTAGATATCTCATAAGTCATAACACTTGTGCCTAGTCTGCATTTTTAGAGATGATTGATCGTGGTTTATGCATGTATCGTCTCATGCTGCCTTTATTAGTCAACACTCATAGATGCCAACATCAGACACTAAGCATCTGTGGCATTATTATCTTGCTTCTTGTAGTAATATCTTTAACACTTGAAGATATTAGGTTTGATTATCTATGCCCTTGTCCTGTTGCACAATATTTTCTCACTTTTTCTATATGTTTGCTGTAATTATATAACCATATTTAAAATCATAAAAGTTCTAGGTCTTATGGAACTAGAATGACTATAATTGTGAGGCCCTTTATTTAGGACAACTAGAACCAGTAGTGCCAGCTAGGCAGTTCATGTGCTTACTATATCATGATTGATGGGTCAAAAGGCCACATTAATTTGTTTTTTAAGCCTAAACAAACATAGCACAAAAATGTGATTTTCTGGTACATGTAATGAATCCTAGTGGAACTAAGAGTCCTAGTCTCATTAGGATTCTTAGAATCCTAGTCATTTTTTACCAATAATCATGTTGAAAGGGGGGAAATTATCCTTCATCAGAGAATCCTAGGTAGCCTCTTCTACTTTATATATATATATTATGACGGAAGGGAATGTTACAAGTGGGTCCTGTATTCTTTATATATTTTTACATAAGCCCTTTTGCCTATAATGCTCCTCCTTTGCCTATGGCACTCCCACTCTAGCTATTCAAATATATTGTAGAAACTTAGCTTGTTACAACTCAAGTCTGTTAAGGATTTAGTGAGTTACTAGAAGCTTGGTCATTGGATGCTTAAATCAAATGAGCTCTTATATCGTTAAGGTATGGGCCTATATTTTATCTCTACACTCGATTTACTATTGTGTATATTTTACTCTGTTAGAAAATAATGTTACATCCCTAGAGAACATGCCTAATTTGCATCAGAGTAATCCATGAGCTGAAGATGACCACGATCATGGAATAAGATATCTTTAATTAGAGCACTTTTCAGAATCCTTGTAGTTGCTACCCAATGGTAATTCTCTAGACAATAAAACTATGAGATGAGTAGAACACAACACTCATGCCATATTAGAGATTCCTTCACTTCATAGATAGAGAGACTTCTTTAGTCTACATGCCAAACTAATCTCCCCTGAGGAACAAACCTTGGAGGTTACTTTTTATAGACCACCTTTGAAAGATCAATAAAGGAAAGAGCTGATAAAGACGCTAGACTGAAGTGAATCTTGATTACTGGAGAGAATACATTAAGGTGGGTAACACTATAAATCTGAGTGTACTCCTTTGCACCAAGCAAACATTAAGTTAACCATCAATATTATAAGGTGAACACTTAATAAAGAAAATTCATTGGCAACGTTATGAACTTCACTAGAGGAAGAGGAAATAGTTTCTAAGTGCTATTAGAGTGGAGTGCATCCATCTCATTGATTATACCCTGTACCTGTTGGTGCAATGGGGGGGGGGGGGTGAATTTCTTGTTAAATAAAAATAACCTTTCTTGATCTTTCAACACATATTAGTAGCACAATTAAATAACCTTTCTTGATCTTTCAACACATATTAGTAGCACAATTAAATTAAAGAAGTTGAACAACTAATAAAATAAATGAGGTGGAAGAATTACTTGGTTACAACCTAGGTGGTTGTTAATCCAAGACAAATGAAAGCATTAAAAAAGTCTCTTTTATTGAAGACAGAGAAGCCTCTTACACTCGTTGAACGCTCAGAAATATACTAGAAATGAATATAAGAATTGTTGAATATTTCCTAGGTCCTGGAGTCTTTTTATAGCCCCTAGAAAATGTTATCTGCAGTTTGAAGATGCCTTCAAAGTGGTCCAAGGCGCCTTCTATTGGATAAATTCTATCTCCCGAGGATAAAATTTTATCCTCAGGTAACGGCTAGGGAAGGCACCTTCCATAGGTTGGAAGGTGCCTTCCAGCTCATGGAAGGCGCCTTCCACAAGGTAAATCAGCTTAATAGCTGATCTCTTCGCCTGGGTGATTCTCCAGCTAATCAGAGTTGAGATCACCCGAATCTAGCTCCGACCTTCTTCTCGAGCAAGCTTCCTCCCTGGCTTCTCATTCCTCTAATACCACGCACGCCCTTCTCATTCACCGGTGTACTCTTCCGCAGCATCTTGTCCCTCAGATGCACTGAGCCTGTCAACTCCTTTTTCCATGCCATCCTTTTCGCTAGCTACGTCGACTTCTTATGTTCCTAAGCTCCTGCATACTTAGACACAAGGATCAAATATACAAGATCTAACTTAACTTGGTTGACCACATCAAAATTACCATAGGTACTTATAGTACTTACCTTGATATGAAAGTTCCACTAAACTATTATTGGGAGCAGACTGTGATGATGAAGAGAACATAAAGGTAGAGTATTTAGGTGATAAAAATGCATAGGATATAAAATGAGATAATGAGAAGTAGCACACTCATGAGTATCTTTATGAAAACCAATGAGAATGTCCAAATCATAGGGGGATACGAGACAACGACTAACAAATGGGGAGCAAGAGAATCTCAAGGAGCTGTTGGATTGTCTCCAAGGCGGGATCATCAACTGCAACCTGCAAGGTATTGCCTTAGTTGGTGGCAGAACAATAACAAAACAAATAAGTGATGAGTCAATATAGGGTGGTGGAGGGTCTAGAGACAATGAGGTAGGAATAGGAAGAACTTCCTACATTGACTCTTATAAAGATAGTGTAGAGGAAAAGAAAGGAGTTGATTCAAACAAGATTCTATTCAGAAAGAGATAAAGTTTTGATGTACCTTAGGAGAGTAATATTAAGAAATTTTTAAGATGATCATATCCTTTAAAAAATGTACTTGATGGATCATAGAGACAACTTATCATGACTAAGGGACACCAAGTGAACAAAGTAAGTGCAAATCCGTGGTGGTGATATAACAATGAATAGTGAATTTGCTCATGAAGAATAGAGGAAAATATAACAATGAAAATGACATCACCCCAAAAGGAGGGCATGCATGTCTAGGAGTAAAGTTCAATATTCTCAACAAGATTTTGGATCTTTCGTTTTGCTACACTATTTTACTAGTGTAGGTGGACATGATGATATGTGAAAGATATCATGATTCAAGAGAAATGATTAAAAAGAATGATGACAAGATAGAAACTATAGATTGTTTTTAAATTTTAGTATAAAAGGAGGAACAAATAGAAAAACTTGGTATGATTTTTCATTAGGAAATGCTAGATCATCCAAGAATGGTCATCAATGAAGATGAAGATGACAAGATATATAAAACCAAAGGTAGAGTTGTAAATAGCAAAGAAGCATGCTTATGAACACAGTTAGGGAAAGGGGATCTAGTATGTTTACCTAACTGATAGGATTTACATTCAAGAGCTCAAAGATTAGAAATCATTTGGTTTATGTTTCAAAGGGAGGGATGACTAAGATGATTGTGAAGTTGGAAGGGAGAAGGTGAAGACACGAGAGATGAAGACAATGGAGGAACTTTCAGTTGGTACAACCCATTGGATTTATACCCAACGGCAATTACCTTGTTTGACCTTGAATCCTGAATAGAAACAAAAGTGACATCAAAGGTGATAGAGCAATTCAATAATCTAGTAAGTTTTGATAGACAATAAATTCATCATAAATTTAGGATTTAAATAGTAAAGATAAATATAACATGAGTGAAGAGGATATCTCCAATGCCTTTAACCAATAAGTGAGACCCATTGACGATTAGGACATTGATAGTATGTGTGGGTGATCTAAAAGAAAGAAGATATGTTACCACCATGGTTGCAAGTACCTAGCCGTGTCGGTCGATACAAATAGAATTTATTGTTTTGCCCACTGACCAGCACCGACATGGGCATCACGACTTGCGTTTTTTTAACTGTTCCTTTTTTTCCCCCAATTTTAAATTTTAGACCGAATTTTATTTTTTAAATAGGTAATTCCTTTCACATATTAATTTTTTTTTCTTTTGTCCATTAATTTTTTCTCCTTGTTGATTTTTCCCTTCCTTTATTCATTAAGTTTCCCCTCCATCCGTTCATGAAGGTTAACGGAAAGAAAAAAAAATCTCTTTAACCTTTTTAAGGATGGTTAGTTTTTTTCATTCTTTTATCTCTTCACAAGGTAAATAGAGAAAAAAAACCTCTGTAGGGATGATTATATTTTTCCCTTTTTGTAAATATAAAGAAAAAAAAACCTATAACGATGTAGGAGATAGATTATTAAGAAAGACAAAAAAATAAATATAATATAATTTTGAACTTTATAAAAGATACAACTAATGAACTAAATTATTCTATATAAAAAATTCGATTTAATTTGAAACTGATCAAAATAAATCCAAATAAATCTAGTTTAAACCTACTACTTAATCTTGCCATGGACTTCAGTTAACTCTAAATCAACTTTTATTCAATAAACATCAAATATTTCAGGAGATAATATTAAAACTTAAACTCAACATCTCAATTATAACTTAATAGTAAGCATCTAATTAATATATTTGATATTTAAAAATATTGAAACTATATTGACACGACATGATATGATACCGAAATTATTTCTAGTCATAAATCGAAACTCCAATATAGCTCGAAATTTTAAACTATAATTACCACTGATATGTATAGATAGTTTTAATCAAATTTTAAACTATATCGGCGTGGAATGCTTCAATAAAAACTCGATCAAGGGAATAGGATCCATTGGGACGACTCTTAGATTCGTGAAGAAAAACTTAATCAAATGAAATTAAGATCTCATCTCCAATCTCTCTTGTATCATGACGATATATATAGTCATAGATTTGTAGTTGTTTATCTTTGTTGAAAGCCCTGAGAATTTGCACCTTTTACCAAGAGGGGCAAATTTTATCTTTATCCGTCTTGATCCTTATATAATTCATGATAACCAAATAATTGTCTTTCTTTCAACTCAGGAGGTGTTTGGTTTAGGGGAATAGGAGTGGGGAATGGGAATGAGAATCATTGATTGCCATTGATAATGTTTGGATTATAGGAATAAGAATACAAATAAGAGAATAAATCCTTGAAATTGGGTAATAACTCATTCCCATGTACCCCTTCAACGAGCCATTACTTTATTTTCATCAATCAAAATATTCTCTTATTCCAAAAATACCCTTGACCTAAAATTAAAATTTTCTCCCTTAATATCAAATATCAAAATATATTTATTTATTTATTCTTTCATATCACTTTTCTCTCCTTGTTCTCTCTCATCATATTTTCACACATTTTCTCTCTCCTTAATCTCTCCTATCACACTCTCTTTCCTCCTTTTTTCTCATTACACTTTCTCTCTCCTCAATCTCTTCCATTGCACTCTCTTCCTTTTTTTTTTCTCATCATACTTTCTCTCTCCTCAATCTCTTCCATCGCACTCTCTTCCTTCTTTTTTTCTCATCATACTTTCTTTCTTCTCAATCTCTCCCATCACACTCTCTTTTCTCTTTTTTTCTTATCACACTTTCGCTCTCCTCAATCTCTCTTGTCACACTCCCTCCTTTTTTTTCCTCAACACACTTTCTTTCTCATCATACTTTCTCCCTCATCATACTTTCTCTCTCCTCAATCTCTCCCATCACACTTACTACTCTATTTTTTTCTCATCACACTTTCTCTCTCATCACACACTCTCTCCTCAATCTCTCTCATCACACACTCTCTCCTCATTTTTTCTCATTACATTTTCTCTCTCTTCATCCTCTTCCATCATACTTTCTCTCGCATCATATTTTCTCTCTCATCTTCTCTCATCATGCTCTCTCCTATCACACTCTCTCTTCTCATTTTCTCTCATCACACTTTCTCTCTCTTCATACTTTCTCTCTCATCATATTTTTCTCTCACATTCATCTTGCTCTCACATCTAATTTTTTCTCTTATTTTCCTTTAAGGGTAAAAAAGGAAATTTTGATTTATTCCGATAGAAAATATGTAACTAACCAAACATTGTTTTTAAGAGTGATATTCATGCTCATACCCATTCTCATTCCACAATACAATGATTTCCATTCCGATTCCTATTCCTAGGAAAGAACCAAACGCCCCCTCAATATTGAGTCATGTTCACCAACATCAAAGTATACTAATCCACATACAAGATACTATGGCAATCTCAACTTTGAACATTACATACAATATTGTGAATTTCTAATATCTCAAATAATGATCCACATGCTCATAGAGGTCCAACTACCATCCAACTCCAGCACATGCTCACAAGAGGTCCTCCAAGGCCTGAATGGTATGCTTTGACTAACCATCTACCGCAGAGTGAGACAATGTTAAGTTTCAAACCAATGCCCAAAGTCTTTTGTAGACACTAAAAATCTAAAAAAGTGAATCAAGGGTCATAGTCCAAACTGATACTCAGAGAGAATCAATGAGGTCTGACAATGTCTTAAATTAGTTCACCTACTTGATCCACCTAATTGACCTTGCGAGCAGGTGGAAAGTGGGCCAAGTTAGGACAGTCAACCACAACTACTGCCTTGGACCTTGCTCTAAGGTGTGAGCACATGCAAAAAACTGTACTCATTCCTTGATGTTGCTGCCACTAAACCCATTGCTGGGAAGTGAAGCACGAGAGAAAGATATTAGGAGGATTCTTGGTGTAGATATGGCTCACACATAAGGTAAGAGGCCGTTCAACAATGGAATTAACAAAAGATCATTGTCTTGGAAGGAAGGGAATAAACACAAGGGAAAAAGATCATGTGAAAGGATTTTAAGCTAGCGAAGTAAAATATAAGTAAAAATCTCAGGGGGAGGGAAATTCATGATCGGCAGAGGTTTTTACAGTGGAAGGCATTGCAAGCTAGGGAGAAGATGGGTTTTGGATAGGTGTTTCAGGCTATGAGGTTTAAACAAATGATACAACAATACTATCACAAGTCTATTCATCAATAAAAGTATGCAAGATCTATTATAAACATCATATCAATCTTCATTCTGATGCATATGACTCATTCTTATAAAAACCGATGGGTAGAACACCCGAATCGACCTTTTTCATCAATAAAAGTATGCAAGATCTATAATAAACATCATATTAATCTTCATTATTATGCATATGACTCATTCTTATAAAAAACAATGGGTAGAACACGACCAAAAAGGTGTCTCTTAAGGATAATTGTTATTAGTTTACATAATTCTCCGATTATGCATTATTAGTATTAGATGATGCCTATGCTCAATTGCTAAGGGGTGCCACAAAATTTTGGAAAAAGAGAATATCATACTGCATTCATTAATGAGATAATGCTCATTATATGTGTATATATAGAGTCATGATAAAGCCCTAAATTTAGAATTACTAACTTGGGATTTAACCCACTAGACCAGTAACCTATGAAACTCAATACCTTGAATTAGGTCCACTGTGCTATGAATGACTTTGGTTCTTCTATTTCTAATTTTATGTAACTTTGTTTAGGTAAGAAAGAAGATATGTTGAATGTTGTTCATGTTTTAACTCAACTTATGCATTCCACTTTTCTTAACTTTTATGCTTGTATGCATACTTCTTTTCCTAACTTTTAGGCTTATACGCATGTCATTTCTCCTAACTTTTATGCTTATATATGTGCCACTTTCCTAAATCGATTTATTATGTTTTTACTTTTAGTTGAATTCCCTTCCTTTTGTCTCCTTGCCAGAGAACATGCTATTGACAGCAGATCAGAGGACAGTAAAACTTGCTGATCTTGGTTTGGCAAGAGAAGAAACATTAACAGAGATGATGACTGCTGAAACAGGAACATACCGTTGGATGGCTCCTGAGGTGCATCAGAATTCTTGATAAATGCTTATTCTATAATATATTTATGCAATATTGATAACCATTTAATGGATAACCTACAAAATATTTGCACAGTTATACAGTACTGTAACATTAAGACATGGGGAAAAGAAACATTACAATCACAAGGTGGATGTATACAGCTTCGCAATTGTGTTATGGGAGCTTCTCCATAATCGGCTTCCTTTTGAAGGCATGTCCAACCTGCAAGCAGCTTATGCAGCTGCTTTCAAGGTAAGGCGCTTTGCTGTTTTTGAAGCATTTCAATGTTTCTATGTTATTGAAGTTTAACTGTTTGATGTTTGCTGGTTATTGTCTTAGAATTCCAGGCCAAGTGCGGATGACCTTCCAGATGAAGTGGCGCTGATCTTAACTTCTTGTTGGCAAGAGGATCCCAATTCACGCCCCAACTTTACCCAGATAGTTCAGATGCTTCTACATTATCTTTCCACTCTTTCACCACCTGATCAAGTGATCCCTCTGCGCGCCTTCAGTTCAGAGAATGTGGTTTTACCACCTGAATCTCCGGGTACAAGTTCATTGATGGCAGCTCGAGATGAAGAAGGCAACACTACCAAGGGTGGCAGCGAGAGCAAAAGTTTTTTCTGCTTTGGACAGTGCTTTTAGCCACTTACTACAGATATGAAACCTTGAGGCCCTGCAAATTAGTTTCGCAAATGCTCAGACATACGTCTGCTAACCCATGTATGGGATGAAACATGCTGTCACCTTGTTTATAAGACAAATATCATTTTATTTCCACAGGTAGCTTAAGTTGCATGCCAAAATGCTGGTGGTGGAATGGCTGAGAAATCTTTTATTTACTGAGCGTTCAGAATTTTTGAGTCCGGTAAATGTTCAGGATATCAGTTGAACTATGTGAAATCATATTTTAGACTCAGCCAACAGGTGCAGCTAGTGATCTGATCTCGTTTTGGCTACAATTGCTTTCGAGAATGCAAATATTTTGTATTATACAAATTGTCGTTGATGCAGGAAGTACTATATCGAATCTATATTTGGATGCATGGTCCGTCTAAATTTAGTTTGTCTTGTAATCTATTAAGGATGTCAAATGTGCAGCTGCAGGTTATTTGAGAGAGGACAAGTCTTGGTAGAAAATCAAGCAGTAGGCGGAAAGACGTAGCAGAGCACTAGGCAATGACAATGGGAAGATCTAGTAGGAAAGTTCTGACAGGTCAGTTGAAAGTCGATCGCTTAGTAGTGAAAATCCTCAGTTGAAAGTTGAGCACTTGATAGTGAAAATCTTGGTAGGTCAGTTGGAAGCTAAATACTTGATAGTGGATAAGGTGGGAGTTGAACAGTTGGCAAAGGTAAAGTCCTAGGGTACCAAGTGAGGTAAGTTGAATGGGTAAGGTGGGAGTTGAATAGTTGACAAAGGTAAAGTCCTAGAGGTACCAAGTGAGGTAAGTTGAATTTGGAGTAACATGTGTTATTTGAAACCTTCGACTTGTATTAGTACTTTTTGTGCACTAACTTTGTATCGCAAGAAACTACTTGGTGTTCTAGGTGACCTGAAAAAGTTCGGACTGTCAGATAGAGATAAGTCGTATTGATTGAGTCGAGAACTTCCATGAGATCAGAGCGAGGTCCAAGCGACCAGTAGTTTCGGAGGTGTGATCTGGAGGAGACGGTCAAGGATTGGAATTGACCATGTTCTAAGCGCTCGGAGTGAGTATAGGCGATCCGAGTCCACAGAGCTATCTTGATCCAACGTCAAAGTGGATCAAAATGCAATCGAGTCAGTACGCTCCAAGCGATCGGAAAGTCTTCCAGTCTATTGGAAGAGTGTCAAGTCAATTTTCGATTGGGCTCTATAAAAGGAGGTTTGAGATTGATTTTACATCATTGATTCCTTCACACATATCATCTATTCACACTGCATTCATGTTCTTCAAGATCGATCGACAATAATATTTGCATACTGGATTCTTAGTATATATATATATATATATATATATATAACTGATAATGGTAGCAGAGTGTCTTGACACATTTGATATATATATATATATATATATATATATATAAAACTGATAATGGTAGCAGAGTGTCTTGACACATTTGATATATATATATATATATATATATATATATATATAAAACTGATAATGGTAGCAGAGTGTCTTGACACATTTGCATGCAAATAGACTAAAATGCTGAATTTATATGGCTGGTATATATGATTAAATTAATAGTAGCATGTAGTAATTTTTTTTATTGATCATGAGAATAAATCAATAAACACAGATAGAATATGACGAATTAATATTACAAGTTTTTAAAACTTTTCAGATATAATATGGATGAAATTCATGCTTTTATGCGGACCCATACAAATAAAGTGGTTTCTTGCTTCTGTCATTCGGAATTCTTTTTCCTTTTATCTTTCCTTATTTAGTCGACCAAATGTTTCGACAATAAAAAAACCTTCATAATCATTCACTTTCTCTCTATAAATACCCCGCAAATCCCTTCCACTCCAACCCACCCCACTTCACAAATCCTATGTAATGAGTTAATTAAATTACCACAATATTATTCGATGGAGGAAACCGGCGGCGCCGGCTACCAAAAACCACCTCGCAGCGGCGGAAGACGCGGCGGCGGCGGCACGGAGACCGGCAAATCCGACGTCGGCACGCGGTACCGCGGCGTTCGACGGCGACCGTGGGGGCGTTATGCGGCGGAGATTCGTGACCCGCTGTCAAAAGAGCGCCGGTGGCTCGGCACCTTCGACACCGCCGAGCAGGCCGCCTGCGCCTACGACATCGCCGCCCGCGCCATGCGCGGCATCAAGGCTCGCACCAACTTCCATTACCCTCCCCCTCCTCCTCTTCCTCCCCCGGCCGTGCCACCGCCGGACCGCTGGCCGAATAGTAGTTACAACACACTCCTCCTCCGCAACCTCATCAACTCCTCTCCTTTACGCCCGCATTGTTATAATTCTCCTCCTCCTCCTCCTCCTCCTCCAATATTATGCCATGGCATTCCTTGCGGTAACCTCGTTGCAAATTTCAGTTAATCCAACACACATCATTTTGAATTCTACTCATTTAACTAACCAACTAACATATACAATTTTTTTAATTATTCAGTAAATGCTTCGTCTTCTTCGGACTTGTCATGCCTCATGCCGCTGCAACACGATCAGAAGAAGCCTACCTTCACCCCCTGTTCTTCTTCATCATCACCAGCACCACCACCGCCACCTGTTGCTCCTAAGCGTTGCCTGGCTGATCAGACCGAGGAGTTAGACGAGGAGGAGGACGACGAGTTTTATTTTAACTTGCAGACGGAGCCACCGGAGTCAGGACTGCTACAAGAGATCGTCAACGGCTTCTACCGAAATCGGACCGTGGATTCAGACAGCAGCAGCAGCAACCCTAAACCCTACGACTACGATCATCCCGAAGCTAACGACGACGGCGCGCCGGCGATCCCACAAGGTCTGTTGGAGGACGTCGTTCAGTTCCCGGACTTGTTCGCGATGCATGCCATCGATCGTAGCATGTAGAATATAACTAATTAAATTAACGCGCAGTATTGCCTTGCCTTTTCTCTAATGCATGGGATGGTTTCATTAGCACGACTTTCAAAGCTTCCTTCTGCATGCCCAACAAAGTCTTTAATTTGCACGCCTTTCAAAGCTGGTTTTGGCCTTAGGAAAGCCGGCATGCGTATCTACATATTAGCAATCATTAAATGGGAAACTAATATATATATATATATATATATATATAATCTTCATAATATTATTATTATTATTTTTATATATAAAAATAAAGTGATGTGAAAGTAGGGGAGAGAAATTAAATATTGGTAAGAAATAAGGCATATGGAACATTTAATTATAATTTGACATTAGCAGCTCAGAATGTCGACTATGTGTCTTACTGCTTTTTGATAAAGTAGTAACAGCAACGCAGGCTTTGTCGCGAACTGTTCTACCTACACTTTGGGATGAGAGAATATATATAATTTAATACAGGAAAAATTAATTTTAAAAAAACAATATAAACTCATTAATTTATAAAAGAGAATTAAGCCTGTTTATACTCGTGGATTTATTTGTTAATTAATTTTAGCATTACACGTAAGGTAGGGCAAAGAATTACAAATGCCAAATTTGTAAACAACGCGTGTTACAAGCCATGTCAGCATAACGGGCTTTTAGGTTTAAAAATGTTTTTTTTAAAAAAATAATAATCTTGAATAAATAATAAGAATATTAAAAAAAAATAATAATAAATGAACATATAAATTAGTAACATATTAAAATTAGATTAATAAAAATATAACAAATTATAAAGATTTTAGTAAATGGAATTTAATTTCTTGAAAATATATATGTATAATATATTATATTTTGTACTTTTGAAATTATAAGATTTTAATTTGAAATCATTAGGACTAAATAAAAGAAGTGAATAAAGTATCAAGTGTGTGCTAAATTTAGATTTGATCACGGGCTAAGTTTGAACCGAACCCACGGACTAAATTCAAACTAGACCCATCTTTGAACAGTTACCAGGTCAACTAGTGATTTAACCATTGAACCAGAGTCAACAAGTAAGTGGAATTTAACTTTTTTTAAATAACTATTAGATATTAATCCTAGTAACAAAATTTTAATTTATCTAGTGTCAATTATTTTTATAGAATAAATATTTAATTTTGAAGAGAATATTTTAAAAGGAAGGCAATATACTTTAGCTTCGATTTTTTTTTTTTTAAAAAAAGTTCAAATGTGTAATAGGAAATAGAATTGATTGTGTAGCACCATTAGAGTCAAAGCTAATATAGCTTATTAGAATCAAAGCTTCTTAAAAAGAGTCATTAGAATGAATCAGCCATAATATTTCAATGAAGGAAGATAAGAAATATTCCGGTACAGACACAAATAGCCACTGTCTCTGACTTTGCTCCAGGCATCCGCATGCTCCTTTCATGAGCAGATCGTTGTCGGTGGATTCAGCATCACGTGGCCGCCAGCCGTATCGTGGATATCCACGCACCTGACCATTGCAGATCCTTGCTATAAAAAGAAAACCGGCGGACGTTGGCGGCGTTGGCGGCGGCCGTATTCTTGGATTGCATGCGGAGAGCCACGGCGCCAGGGCCACGTACGGCAAATGATATTATAAATTTTGTATTTTCATATTGTATTTTTCATGTTTTAATGGAGAATGAGGGATTTATAGAAATATACACTAGCCAAAATTAAAAGGCATCCTTTATATTATAATTATTTTGTTGCTCCATCAACTGTATATATTCTATCCATTATACCCTTCTCTCTCCCCTAATTTATTATGAAATACACCTGTTTATATAGGGTGAATAGATATTGTTGCAACATTCACCACCAAAATATAAAATCAAATGGATCATTAAGTGTGCCAATCAAAGTATTAAAATGTAATAAAGATCCCGGGCATTGGTAACCATCTCTTATGGATAATTAAAGATTTAAAGTTTGAGTCTCAATTATAGTACAATATAAGGGATTTTCTCTTTAATTAAGTGGACTTAAAAATATAAACTATTTTGAACGAGCCTCCATGATTACTTTTTAATTTATCTGGATAGTCAGTAGAAAATTTTTAAAGATTAAATCGGTCCCCTATAAAATTAATCAATTTGGAGAGTTTGGATTATAAAAAAATGTAATAAAAATAGAAAAAATAATACTCATAGGTTAAAGTAGTTTGCAGACTTCAGTGCTGCTATATAATCATAGTGGTAATAATAGTAATATTACTCTATACATAATCAAATTGTTAAAAAAAAAAACTCATCGTAAAAGATAAATTTACATATTAATTGTATTAATATTGATAATGTTTTTGAGTTTGTGTGATTGATAGATCGCAGTAAAAGAAGATAACAACTTTACTCTTTTAGTGATAAAAAAAATAATGTGACATGATTCTAAAGTGAGTAATATTATAGTCTTATAGAAAAGGACGACCTGATGGTAGTGATATAAGAATATGATCGTGCCAGTGAACATCCATCGCTATGGGAAAATTGAAATTCAAGCATACCTAATAAACAACACTTTTAAAAAAAAAACTATTGAGTTTTTTCATTTAACAACGATTGTATTAAAGATAATTATTGCTGTTAGCTATTTTGCCTTTAAAATAGTAAGATAATAGTTTTTTAAAAAATTGTTATCTATGAGTTTATTTTTTTTAGTCTATAATAATAGTTTTAATCAATCGTTGTCTATTAGTGCTGCTTACATGATAATAAACAACAGTTTTATTAAACGATTGTCTAGAGCTATCCACATAAATCTTCCAAGTTTCGTCTGTATCCTAGTCCGTAACTTCTATTAAAAAAATTTACTAAGGCCTGAGGTTTAATAGTCGTTTGTAGTTGATATTGGATATTATATTCACTCAAATCAGTAGTCCACTTGATCAACCTTCTTGAGGCTCCAAGATTAGTTAACACCCGACCCAAATTACTATCAGTGAGAACTGTGAACAGGTGAGTAAGTATGACCTTAATCGACGGGTGGCAAGGGCCAGCCTAAGAGATAATTTTTTCAAGTTAGTGTATATTCTTTCGGCATCCTTTAATAAATATTCCAAGAAATAGACAAGGTGTTGTGTACCTCTTTCCTATCGGAGTAAGACTATGGCAACTGATCCTTCGGATATCGATAAATATACCCATAGCATTTCTCCTGTCACCGATTTGGAGAGCAAGGGTAGTCGAGACAAATATTCGTTTAACTCAACGAAAGCTTCATTGCACTTTACGTCCTATTCGAACTTGGAAGTTTTTCTTAGTATCTTAAAAAACGGTAAGCTTTGATCAGTTGAACGGGAGATGAATCAGAAAAGTGTTGTAATACGCTCGACTAATCGCTGTGCCTGCTTGAGATTATGGGGGAGGCATATTCTGGAGCGCTTGAATCTTTTCAGGGTTTGTTCAATTCCTCGTTCAGTCACAATGTATAGAAGAAACCCCAAATAAATACTTATTGGGGTTAAGTTTAGGCCTATATTGTTTAAGTGTGCGATACGTCTCCTTGATTTCTGAGATCAAGGTATTAGATCGGGCAGACTTAATTAAAATATCATCAATATACACGTTAATGGTTCTTCCAATTTGATGTTTAAAGACTCAATCCCTGAGTTGTCGATAGGTTGTCCCTGCATTCTTTAATCCAAAGAGCATAACAGTATAACAAAAGGTTCCATCAGCGGCTACAAAACTCACCTTTTCTTGATCTTCAGAATCTAAGGGAATTTGATGATATCCTTAATAAGCATCTAGGATGCATATGAGTTCACAACCGGAAATCGAGTCTACCAGTTGATCAATACCGAGTAGGGGTGATAATCTTTTGGACATGCTTTATTGAGGTCACGAAATTTGATGTAGACTCTCCATTGACCTCTTAGTTTGGATACCAACATCACATTAAAGAGCCAAGTGGGGAATTGAACTTCCCGTATGTGCCCGACTTCCATTAACTTAGTGATCTCTGTTTTCAATACTTGATCTTTCTCTGATGAGAAGCTGCGCTTCTTTTGTAGAATGGGTTGCACTTCCATCAATGTGTTAAGACGATGAACCATTATAGTGGAGGAAATGCCTATAACGTCCTTCGAGGACCCGACAAAGACATCATAATTGAGTAAGAGGAATTCAATTAGTTCTCATTTTAGCTCTGAAGGGAGATTGCTCGTTACTCAAGTGACCTCATTTGGTTGGTTGGGATGGATTAGTACATTTTTGTAATTCTCCTCAAGTAAGGATATTGGTGTCTTTTGGACAGCTTGAATAATATTATCTTGAGTTTGGCAGGTTTTATGCGAGACGATTCAGATTATGTCTGATGCGGCGATGGAGGGAGGCCTACCTGACACGAGGTCAACTAGCAAGGTGGAGGTCAAAGTCAAGGTGGTTAACGTTCGGGTGTCAAAGAGCTGAACAGAGGACAATCGCAATGGCCGATCGGGCGATCAAGCCCAGATCGGCAGGAGACGGGTCCGAGCAGACCCCCATTTCGGCTCGGGATGATATGCAAGACAGCTGATGTTCAATGCGAAGCAACAGGACATCGAGGGAGACCGCATAACTAGTCTAAATGGAGAAAGATATGTTACTACATGATCACCTAATAGAAGAACCACGAAGGCCGACAAAGTAGAGGAGTCCCAGTCGAGGGGCTACCTCGCTCGGCCAAGCAGCGGGACCTAGCCATGGACGGAGCGGAGTCCCGGTCGAGCGGCTACCCTACTCGGGCAAGCAACGAGATCATTGTAGTATCTCTCGACATCCTTTTGGGAGATATTGCCGCTGACATCAGGTATGGTTGATAGGTGGATCGTACTATAGAAGCTTCTACTGTCGCGTGAGGGATATGCATGCCCTGTTAAGGCATGATGTCAGAGGTACTTTCCTGACAATGCCCTTTCATGAGATATATGGGAGAGTGTGCTCATGCCTCGAGAAGCGTGCACGCTACCCACCAGGGCTCTATATAAAGGGGGCAATCACTGGCGGAGGTACACATTATCTATTGTTCACGCATAGTTCTATTGTTGCTCCGCTTCTCTTCATATTTTGGTGACTGACTTGAACGTCGGAGGGAAACATTGGGGACCCTTTCCCTAGCTCGACACTGAGGTTGCTTGTTTTGCAGAGCGGAGTGAGGTCCACAGCTGGTCAGTGGAGCCGCCACCTCCCTAGCTTTCCAGCTTCACGCTTTCGGATAGGAACAACATCTATATAGAATTTTTTTTTTACCATCAACTGGTTACCTTTTACTTTCTTGACTTGGCTCCTCATCAGAAATTTGATTTTCTGATGAAATGTAGAGACTATCGCTCCTCCCTTGTATAACATTGTAGACCGAGGTGGTGCTTACGATTATAAAGGATGTTTATGAAGTTTACATTAGTGGCTCCTCTCCAAATAAAAGGAGAGGTTAATTTGATCAATAGGTTGTACCTTGTGTCCCGTAAAATTATACAGGGGAGTATGTATGAGATGAAGCTCCTATCCATCTAGTTGCATTTGATTGAAAGAAGTTTTAGAGATGATGTAGATAGAACTATCAGTCAATGAATACTCTCTTCACTCAATAATTAGTAATGAAAACTCCAATTGCTAAAGTATCATCATGGGGGGCCTTGACTCCTGCCAGATCCTCGGGTCTAAAATTTATGGAAGGACCTTCCCCTCTTCCTCGATTGGTGCTAACAGCATAACTTTTCGACCTTTTTCCACGACTCATTCGGGTTTGAGTGGAGTCCCCATCCGTAGTACACTTGAGATTATGTTTACGGTCCCTTGGACGTCAATCATGTCCTTTATAACTTTTTCTTCGACCTTCTAACGAGACTAATTAAGAAGAGCCTCGAAGTTCTTTTAAGGGAAAACGGGATCACTGACTCATGAGTCGGTCAACATTATAGTGGCGACGAAACTTGTAGGGTTCAGGAGACTTCTTCTTGCCTGATTCACTTTGATTGGTTTTCTACTAGTCAACTATTCATTTTAACTCCCTTGCATACTGCTGACAATCTTGAATGGAATGAGTACTTGATTGATGGTAGACACAGTATTGAGCAACCTCCAAGGATCGTCGGCTAGATTCGGGAGCAGAAATCAAGGCTACCTCCACGGCTTGTACCACTTTTTCTCTTCTTCGATTTGTGAATTTCCAATTTCATAAGGGTGGAGGAGGAGCTCTCCGATCTTGATGAGTGGGGACAGGAGTCGAAGTCGACATTTCTTTTCTCTTAGATGATTGGGCTTCTTCAATTTGAATAAATTTAAGTTTCTAGACTTGTAACCCCTCGAAATTGACTAGGAACTTTCTCACTAAAGATATAAAAATATCTCCATCAACCAAGACTTGAGAAAAAAATACTAACCTGTATATGTGGAGTAACAGAGGAAGCTTTCATGGCTACTCAATTAAATAGTTGCAAGTATTCTTTCAGGGGTTCTTTGAATTTATGTCTAAGTGCAAACAAATTATGTGACATTTTTTGATATATTTGATTGGTTGTAAAGTGTTGCATGAAGACAACTTTAAATTCTTGAAAGGTCAGAATAAAAGAAGCAGGGAGTTGACTAAACCATCTTTGCTCCAAACCCGAGAGTGTGGTTAAGAAAACTTGACACTATCCGTATACTGGTGTAACAAAGAAGCATTCTCAAACTTATAGATGTAATCTTCTAGATTTGTAGTACCATTATATTCCTCAATCTGTAATACTTAAAAGTGCTTTGGTAATTCTGAAAGATGTCTTTTGAGAACGGAGAACCTCAAGAGGCTTTTGATCCACCGAACTCAGGGGATGTTCTCCTTGGAAAACCTCAATGAGGGGTTTCGCCAGAAGATTCTACAAAAGACTTTTTAGCGATGGACTTACCAATCGGTATGGGAGAAGCAGTTTATGGCATTCCCGTAGGCTAGGGTACCTTCTGATGCGCCGATGTCACTTTGATCGACTGAAGCGACAGTTCGATTGAACGTTGATCATTGGAGGATGCAAGGGTTGCCCCTTTAACATTGCTTGCATAGTCGCCACTGCCAATTTGTCAAAAACCTCTGTTGCAATGGCGATGACATTAGATCTTCCGGCATCATTCATCTTCACGTTTTGGTTCAAGTCTTAACTTAGAATTTCCATAGATGACACCAATTTAATCTTGTCCGTGAACATCGATGAGTGAATTATCGGTGAGTTGGCTCTGTTGCTAACTTAATTGACAATTATAGAGCAACAACGAGGATAATGATGTAGTTGGGAGCCTAGACGAAGATAAACAAAAAGGAGATGGTTAGAATGATGGCCAGGGGGTCCCTCTGTAAGAAGAAGAATAGAGAGAGAGGAAGGAATAAGATGAGAATAATAAAATTTATTGTTCATTGATATTTGCCATAAGGACAATACAATATATAATGTTCAAAAGTACTTGGTCAAATAACTAATTAATAAATAACAGAATTATTCTAAGAATAATTCTGAGAATAATTATAACAGAATTATTAGAATAATTCTGAGAATAATTATAACAGAATTATTAGAATAATCCAAATACTAATATGATTTGATTTGGTAATTTGATCCGATCAATTTGGATAATTCTGTTATATATCTTTTACCCCCCGACAAACTCAACGGGAGATCTCTGACGTTGAGTTTGCTTGCTAACTTGTTGAAGCGTTGTCTGGATAGTGGCTTGGTAAAGATATCAGCGATTTGATCTTCAGTAGAAATATAAGAGACGGATAACTGCTGAGTTGCCACACGTTCACGAACAAAATGAAAATCAATTTTCACATGTTTTGTACGAGCATGAAAGACTGGATTTGCTGTGAGATATGTTGCT
Organism: Zingiber officinale; assembly: GCF_018446385.1. Taxonomy (NCBI): domain Eukaryota; kingdom Viridiplantae; phylum Streptophyta; class Magnoliopsida; order Zingiberales; family Zingiberaceae; genus Zingiber; species Zingiber officinale. Next base: position 142,703,903 of record NC_055994.1, read on the forward strand.
CCAATATTGTCGCACCAAATTTTTGGTGCAATATTTGATGCAAGATGAAGTTCGGAGAGAAGTGATTGAAGCCAAATAATTTCTGACGTTGTATTTGCTATAGCTTTATATTCTGCCTCAGTGCTTGAACGAGATACCGTAGGTTGCTTTTTCGAATTCCATGAGATAAGATTTCGTCCAAGAAATATTGCATATCCACTAGTAGAGCGTCTATCTTCAGGAGAACTTGCCCAATCCGCATCACTATATGCATGTAAATCTCGAGACGATTGGCGATATAAAAGAAGACCATGTAGAATAGTACCTTTGAGATAGCGAAGTATTCTTTTTACATTATCCCAATTTTGTTCAGTTGGAGCATGCATAAATTGACAAGCACGATTTACCGCAAAAGTAATATCAGGGCGTGTGATAGTGACATATTGTAAGGCCCCAACAATACTTCGATAAATTTGTGGATCAGATAGAGCAGGAGAGGATGAAGTTGGAGAGTTGTTTATAGCAATTGGTGTAGAGACCGGACGTGCTCCATCCATTTTGGCTTTTTGAAGAAGTCCAGTAATGTATTTGCTCTGAGAGAGAAGATAGCCATCCTCATGTGGAATAAACTCAATACCAAGAAAAAAATGAGCAATACCCAAATCTCTAGTAGGAAATTCTTGATTGAGAAGACTTAATAAAGTTGTGATACCCTTGTGATCATTGCCGGTTATCAGAATGTCATCCACATAAATAAGAAAAAATATCATATTTTCATCATTATATTTGTGAAATAGAGACGAGTCAGTCTTTGATCCAGAAAATCCTTGAGCTTGTAACCATTTAGATAGTCGATGAAACCATGCACGAGGAGCTTGTCGAAGACCATATAAGGATTTCTTGAGTTGGCAAACATGAGATGGAAATTGTGGATGAATGAAACCAGGTGGTTGCTCCATAAATATAGTTTCCTCAAGATGACCATGGAGAAATGCATTTGAAATATCCAATTGTCGTACAAGCCAATTAGAACTAACAGCTATTGATAATAATAGTCTGACAGATGTAATTTTGATGACTGGGCTGAAAGTGTCATTAAAGTCAATACCTGGCTGTTGACTAAATCCTTTAGCTACAAGTCGAGCTTTGTATCTTTCAAGAGAACCATCAGCTCGATGCTTAAGACGGAATACCCATTTAGAGCCCACAACATTCATTGAGGGAGTGCGCGGAACTAGAGTCCATGTTCCATTGCGAAGAAGTGCATCAAATTCTGTAGCCATTGCACTACGCCAGTTTGGATCCTTGTTTGCTTGTGTAAAACAGGTTGGTTCAATAGATTTGGAAGAAACCACTAGAGCTCGTGGAAGGGGATATCGAGTTGCATTTGGTGGGCAACGCTCATAAATATCACTAATGGGAAGCATACGACGAGGAGCGTTATCATCTGAATCACTTGTTGATGACGACGAGGAAGTAGGCTGACATGGTGATGTAGATGATGGACTTGCATTATCCGAGGAACCAGAGAGCATATTATCTTCGATCGGCGAGACTTCTAAGATTGGAGCAGCAACCGGAGGTGATTCTGATGGTATAGGAGAGTTATTAGAGAGCTCCGGAGCAGGACCTAGAATTCCATCACTTTTGATAATATTAGGTGGCATTAAGAAGGTGCCACTTGTATCTGGAGGAGAGATTGAAGAAGCTACCGAAAAAGGGAATAAAGACTCATCAAAAGTAACATGTCGTGAAATATAAATTTGTCCTGTTGGTATATGCAAGCAACGATAACCATGGTGCAAATTGCTATAACCAAGAAAAACACATTGTAGTGAACGAGAGTCAAGTTTGTGTTTAGAATAGGGGCGTAACCATGGATAACATGCGCAACCAAAAATTCGAAGGAAAGTGTAATCAGGGGTTTGATTATAAAATTTTTCAAAAGGACATTTATGATTGAGCAATAGTGTAGGAAGTCGATTTATGAGATATACTACAGTGCTAACAGCTTCATCCCAAAATTTGCGCGGAACTAATGCATGATGAAGAAGAGCTAAGGCAGTTTCAATTATATGTCTATGTTTTCTCTCAGCAGAGCCATTTTGTTCTGGAGTGTGAGGACAAGAAACTCGATGAACAATTCCACAAGAGACAAAATGACGATGGAGAGCTTGATATTCGCCTCCCCAATCAGAATGAAAAGAGAGTATTTTACGATTAAAAGATCGTTCAACTTGAATTTGAAAATTACAAAATATATCAAATAAATCAGATTTCCTTCTCATAGGATAAAGCCAAGTATATTTACTAAAATGATCAATGAATGTAACATAATATTGGAAACCTTGATTAGACAAAATAGGTGCAGGGCCCCAAACATCAAAATGGATTATTTCAAGTGGAAAATTAGAAACATGATCAGATAAAGAGAAAGGTAGCTTATGACTTTTAGATTCCATGCAGACCCTACATGAATAAGATGGAGAGGAGGTAATAGAAGTAGGTAAACCATACCTATTGATGATTGACTGAACAATACGAAGGGAAGGATGACCAAGTCGAGCATGCCAAGCTGGTTTATTTGTGCGTTCACCAACAAAAGCTTTGATTGAAGAACTCTGAAGACAATAGAGGCCATTTTTGATTCTCCCATAAAACACAATAGCATTTGTTCCTCTATCCTTTATAAGATAATGATTATGATGAAATTCAAAAATGACATTGTTATCAAGACAAAACTGGCGTGTAGAAAGTAAATTTTTAGTGATAGATGGAACATGAAAGACATTGCGCATGTGAAAAGTTCGATTAGATAAATAAATATATGTGTTTCCAAGATTAGCAATTTGTAAACCTGAACCATCGCCTACTTGCACCGTATTTGAGCCATAATATGACATTACGTCTGTAAGGATATTATAATTTGATGTGACATGATGAGTTGCTCCAGTGTCAATATACCAATCAGTAGATGAGAACTCTGGGTTTTTACCACAAGTAGGCACAGACGAAAGAACTTTAGGATATACTTGTGAAATAGATGGTTGTCTTGAGGCTGTAGGACCACCAATGAAATTTGAATCAAATGGACTAGGACATTGAATACCAAAATGTCCAATTCCAAGACAAATTTGACATTTTACCCTAGACCAATCAAGTCTTTTAGGGCATATATTTCCAGTATGACCAACGATGTGACAAATTTGACATCGGTCTGGACTTTGCTTTTGTCCTCTTTGATGTCGTCGAGTATTTGACATCTAAAGTAAAAAAAATAACTTGTCTGGTGGTAGTGAAAAAAAAAAAAGATTAAGGAAGAGGAAAGAGAAGCAAAGGGGTTGGCAGCGGAAGAAAATAAGTATTTTTCGTTTGTTCTAAAAAATAGAGAAGAATAAGAAAATTAAAACACGTAGGAGAAAATAAGAGACTTGAGGGAAAAATTTAAAAATTCGCCGTTTATACGATCTCCGCCTCAAGAAGTTGAGGGAAGATAAAAAAAGAGAGATGACTCTGATACCAGGTAAGAAGAAGAATAGAGAGAGAGGAAGGAATAAGATGAGAATAATAAAATCTATTGTTCATTGATATTTGCCCTAAGGATAATACAATATATAATGTTCAAAAGTACTTGGTCAAATAACTAATTAATAAATAACAGAATTATTCTAAGAATAATTCTGAGAATAATTATAACAGAATTATTAGAATAATTCTGAGAATAATTATAACAGAATTATTAGAATAATCCAAATACTAATATGATTTGATTTGGTAATTTGATCCGGTCAATTTGGATAATTCTGTTATATCTCTTTTACCCTCGATGCAGCTACTCCAACGCTCAAGTTAGAGAATGAAGAAGATAAGTATTAGTGTTTTGATGTATGTAGGTATATATGTATCCCCTTGGATAACATAAAGGATTATCTTTTATAAAGAGACCACATACTCTTTCATTCTATTCCTTTTTTTTTCTTCATATTATCATTATTTAATTTCTTAAATAATGTAAAATTTAGTCATGTCGTTGTTTTTTTCCTAAAATAATCATAATCTAAGATTTGCATGATAATTATTCTTGTTTTTAAATAATTTGATATTTCTATGATGATTTATTCTTTTCCTAAAATGGTCCTGCGTCTTATGTCACCAAGAGACTGAGAAGCCAAGGGAAAGTGACTCAAGAATTGAGTGCAGAGAGGCTAAGGAGTCGAGAGGCTAAAGAACTGAGGGCTTAAGAGTTAGAAGGTTAAGGAGCTGGGAGGCCTAAGAGTCGAGAGGCTAAGAAGCCAACAACCCTAGACTTTTCTCTATTAGAGCCATCTCAATAATTTTTACTATTTTTTTATCCATGCGGTGCATACTTTATTATTCCCCATGTCAGCATAGAGACATCTATTTATGACACAACTCATACACACGAGTCGTGTGGGAGAAGAGTGAATAGCATAATAAAAAAAATTATTTAAAAATATTTTATTAGAATTTTAAATGCAATGATTTTTTTTAATATGCCGTACGTGAAATAAATATTTTTCAAAAGATTTTCGTGAGAACTTAATTTAAAGAGAATTTTGAAAACTATGATATGTAATACTTTTATTATGAGAAATATATTAGTCAGTCTCAGGGCATATGATAGACGGTAAATACATAATATTTATAGTGTAATGATCAATGATCGATTGTAGTAAATGAAAATTTGGGATTTACCCATCACCTATAATCTATGTGTCTATATTTATATTTTTTTATATTCGGAGTTTGTTAAGTTAGCAGATCTACTTATTTTTTTTCTTAAAAACCTTTTAAAGCTAAAAGAAAACACCTTTTAAAAAAACAGATTCATAGTAGTAATAGAATGAGAATTATAATAGTGAAAAACCTTCTCCGCTTACTATTGAAGCTGAAAAAGGAGAACGGTAGTGGTTTATGAAGAAGATGAAAAGTAGTCGGCTCTATCGGCGACAATGAAGTGAGAAAGAGGAGAGTAAGATGTTGCACTGAGAATAAGTTATTACTGTAAATGATGTAATGAAGAGTACAAATGAAAAATTGAATAATTTATTACTGTAAATATATTTAAATAAAAGTTAAATTTAATGTCTATCAAGGAAGCGAAATGTTAGAAGTATCTAACTCGTTATTGCTAAAAAATAATGAAATCTTCCATTTTGATGACACATTTGAATTTAATCAAGAAACAAGCATCGTAGCCATCGTAGCACTAACCGCTTCTCCAATCTCAATGAGTAAGAGAAGCACGGAAAGAGAAATTTGAAAAAGGTGAAGAGGGGGAACTTAAAAAAATTGGCTTTTTTATTTTGCATTGTATGGATAAGATAAAAAAATTCTAATTCATGTTCTTATTGATTAAAGGAGAAAACATCACCAACTAATGAGAATATAATAAGTAAGCTATGATTGAGAGATATTGAAGAGGAATATATTAGATTTTATAAAATAACATCCAAATTTAATTTGTTAAAAAAAAGAGTCCTGACTCTATCTATTGAAATCCTAATAAGATCTTTGCGAAATATGAAACTTTGATATATTGAGATAATGTAAATATTTAATCATGTGGATCCTATTCTTTTCCATTCTCTTAAAAAAATATACATAAAAATATATTTAATATATTAAAATAATAACTCTAATTTTTAGAGAATAAGATTGTGTAATTTTTTATCATGTGGATCATATTTTTTTTCCATTATATTATTAAATATATATATAAAAATATATTTAATACATTAAAAATAATGTGCCCTAATAAAAATTGAAGTTCTTGGCATATATCTTAATAGCCTATCCCTAAAGCCAGCCATGCATAGATAAAGACAAAGTTGTGGAGGGTACGTGAAGACGAACGATGGTTAAAGATTGCTCATGGAGGGTGGGAATATGAATGAGAGGAGTGCAAGTGGGTACGTATAGAATTGATTCACCAAACTTTGGCTAATGAATTAATTCAAGAATAGATTATTTGTGAGAGTTGAGGGTTTTTTATCATGATTTCAACTAAACAATTGAGGGTTTTTGTAGTGGTACGTCCTCACATCAATCTCTACAGCCAACAAGGAATATAGTAATTAATATAGTATACAATATAGCAAGCAAATTAAATGAATGAATGAATGGCGGCGTAATGCATCAAAATTAAAGTAATATAATCTGATCAGCTTAATTAATTCCTTAATTGATCAGTCGTCCGGAAGCAGGCTGTAGAGTATTTGCGTAGGCCATGAAGGTAGGGTAATACGAACCCGTGCTCGTCGTCATCCTCTTTAGATCTCTCTGCCTGAACGAGTAAACGTAGGCTTCAAATTTGACGCTGAACACCAACACCATCCCTTTCTCCTTCCCGCCGTCGCAAACCAACATCCTCCCCACGCTCTCTGCCTTCTCCAAGCTGTAAACAAACTCATTCAGCTTCGCCCATGAATGACCAGTAGTAGACCATCTCCAAACCGTGAACGTGCCGGAACGTCGACGGTAATGCACCAGGCACAGCCACGATTTCTCCCAAACTGCCACGCCGATGTCGTCGTCGGACTCCACAGCGCCGTCGTCAGGCTCGGGCATCGCGAGAAACTCCATGGCCCCCGTGGCGATCTCGTATGACATCACGTAGGGATCGCCTGCGATGTACCTGGAGCAGTCGGAAGCCCAGAAGACGGTCCCTCGGTGCACCACCGGATTGTGAAACCCGAAGTCGCGGCAGCCGTGGTGGATCATCTCGTCCCTCGTCCAAACCTGGGCCGCCGAGTCGTACACGCGGCACCGGTAGATGTTGGACCAATCCTCTTCGGGTGTAAAGTAGACGAGCTTGTAGTTGTAGTCGCCCGTGCCGCTGTCACCCATGAACTCGACGGCCAATCTAGAGTACGGTGTGCCGCCGTCGGAGGGAGTAGGAATGATCCAAGAGTCGCAAAGGACGGGGTTATAGGCGCATATGCTATAGGAAATAGTATCCTTTTTCATGTAGAAGATGAGACCGCCAGCAGAGCAAAGGATCTCAGAATAGCCATAGGCCGGGAGGATATCTAAGGCGGCCCGGGGGATCCCAGCATCTGGATCAAGGATAAACAATTGCGGGCGAGAATAGTTGTTGTCGACCAAGATGGCGGCGGCGGCATCGGTATTGTGGTACGATTGCATGAGGTGGAAGAGGCGATCGGAGGTGATCATATTCTTCGAGGACTTTGAGACGAGCTGGAGACGGAAAAGATTCTTGGCCGGAAGGTAGGAGAAAACCTCTGCCAATTGATCATAATTGAGGATTTCCTGGTAAGCCATTGATCGTGCATAGAGTCTTCGGTGACAATTAAATATCTATCTATCTACAAATAGATGTTAAGATTGATGTTTAAATTCCGTTACAAACAAATTTGAGAAAAAATCTCTTAAATGATATTGTAGTCCAAAAAACAGAAAGAAATCTGGGGGGGGGGGGGGGGGGGGGGGAATTCTCTTCCGTGTTTTTTCCTTAAATTTTAATTTACCAAAATAGTTTTCAATCACAATACTCAATTTATCGTGATTAATTCGTTATAAAATTTAATATAAACTAATCATAATGATTGGATAGGTTTAATTTTGACTACTTCTTTTTTTTCTTCAAATTTATCCTTAAAATGCAATGGTCTCTTAACTTTCCCAAATTATAACTCGCAACTAAATAAATCTAATCAACACGTTGAGTTCTGTTTCTACAAAATAGAAAAGGTATTGTTTTTTATAAGAAAATTTCTATCTAGATCAATTCCTCCTAAAACTTTGGAGTTTTTAGCTATTTTTTATTAATTTGCCCTCGTGTGTTTTTATATATTTTGTTAGAATGAATTAACTGATACATGTTGGAAGACGGCAAGACTTATTTAATCTCCAAAGTTAATAATCACAATTTTAAGGTATAATTAGGATGTAAATTTCATGCATGGTTTTTGATCAAGATAGACCATAAGACAGCATAAAATTAAATATTAAGATAAATAAAATACAAATTGAGACGTATTAGACAATATAAAATATTGTTTAACTTAACAAAATTTAAATTCATTAAAAATATTTATAACTTAATAAAAAAATAATTGTAACTAAATAAATTTTTAAAAAAACTTTAAATCAAAATTAAGAAAAAATAACTTACAACCTCTATTAATTAACCAGGGAAATAAAATTTTAATTAAAGAAAATAAAAAAATTGTGCTAATAAAATAAATGTAAATTTTAATTAATAATAGATGCTTCTGTATGATTATAACAATAACACATTCAATTTATTGGGTTAAAATTATGGATGAGATTATTTTCATGATCAGGAGAATAGCTCACAGATATAGAGGAAGGTACATATAGGTACACAGGCATCAGACGCATGGTGGGGTAAACCCCAAGTTATCAGTTCCTGAGAATCGACTCCTGATCATTACGCTAAAGATGTCTTGCGCTCACCGTTTGTGCTACGCCCTAAGGGCTAACTTGTTTTCATAAAATTATGATATCTCTTGGTCCAAATTTAGGTCTTATAATTTTTCAAAATTTTTAAAATCATTTTTCAATTTGGGACGAATTCAGGATTCATCTCAGAATCTAGGACAAATCTTGAATTCGTTGCAGAATCTAGGACGAATCCTGAATTTGTCGCAGAATCTGAGACGAATCCTGAATTTGTCGCAGAATTTGGATGAATCCTGAATTCATCCCAGATTCTGGGATGTATCCTAGATTCGTCCCAGATTCTGAGATGAATTTGACGATAAAAATATTTTTTGTTAGGAATTTGTGATGAAAATATTTTATTGTAGATTTTATATATTATTAATTTAGGTTGATTGTTATTTTTATCGTCAAAGTTATTATGATTTTAAGACGAAAAATATTCATCCTACATAAAAATTCGAAGCGTGAGTTTCAGTTTTGACAATCTTTGTAGTAAAGTTAAGAGTATTTGTTTTTTTTTTTTTTTTTGGCAATTATTAAAATTGTCATGGCAGTTTAGACTTATGACAAAATATAATAATGATAATACACTTTCTATTTTTCAAATTTGTTGTCTTAAAAAAGTGTCATAAATAATTATCTTAATTTGTAATTGCATTCAATGTGCAAATTAAATAATAGGATGTAAATTAGATTAAAGGGGCGTTTGGTTAAATGATGGGAATGATTATGGGTATGAGTTTGATAGTAGGGTGGAATGGGAATAGGAATGAAAATGAAACTCATCATGTTATATGAGTTTGATTGATTCCCATAAATCTAGTAATCATTCCCAAAATGTCATTCCTAAACCACAATTCAAACACTATCTTTTACTATTGATCCGGCGATAAGAACAGGGACCCACCTCTGAGGGAAGTCAACTTCACGTGGAAGTCAAAGGGCCGAACGGCCGACCGGAGGAGAGGAGACCGGTCGGCCAAACAGGGTCCCACCAGAGTCCAAGGAACTCGGCGAGGAGTCAGGGTTCCGACGCTCGTTGAACAGGATTGTACGGCCGAGCGGGTGGCCCACTCGGCCGAAGGCATAAAGTAGCAATACTGCGATCAGTCTCCACATAGCACACTACCGGGAATATCTCAAGTGGACCAGCATGTATGACCGGCCGGACGAAAAGGGACTGTCGGCCGGCCGGATACTCACCAAATAGTAAGAAGAACAGGACAAGGAAACATCCTCTGACAGCGGGTATGTTCGAGGAGCAGACCATACGCAGGATCTTATGACAGGGGTCCGCTGTCCCGTCAAAGACGTGCTCGGACTGTAGCAGTAAGGGGTCAGGTAAGCTTTTCTGACAAGCCCATATGGAGGTATGGGCTGAGGACACGTATGCACCTCGATATGTGTGCATGAGTCCCTTTCCATCCCTATATAAAGGGCCTCACCCTTCACCGGAAGTACGCATTCTACGATACTTGGAGCCACTTCTTTGTTGAGCTTTGCCTGACTTGAGCATCGGAGGGTCGTCGCTGGGAACCCCTTCCCGGCCCGACTTCCTTGCAGGTTCGCCGGAGGACCGTACGACCGGTTGGAGATCCACGTCAGCGACTCGGAGAGCGCCACGTGCCCAGCGTCCGTTGATTCAGCGTTCAGACAGGATCAATTTGGCGTCGTCTGTGGGAACGCTCCTGAATCCGATCGGAAGCAATGGACGAAGCTGGACAACAACACTCGGTGATGCTCTCTACAGATGAGCTTGACGCTCTGATCGAGACGCGAGCAGCTAAGCTTGTGGAACAAAGGAAGAAGTCGCAAGCCGACCGGATTGAGCAGCAAGCAACATCAGCGTCGGGTGGCCGAGCGGAAGCACCGCCAGCCACAGTTCCATTCCATCGGGCCCTATTCCGCACTCCTAAAGCCGCAGCAGTTAATCGGGATCGAGGGTCTTCATCAGATGAAATGCCAAGATGAGATAGCAGAAAAGGCAAGGCCCCCCGAACGGACGCCTCGCCCGAGCGGATCAACCGTCAATTCTCGGAGGCCATCCTGCGGGATCCTCTACCAAAGCACTATATGCCTCCGGTGATCGGTGAATACAACGGAACCTCCGACCCGGATGATCATTTGGGTAAGTTCGACAACACAACTACTCTTCATCAATACACAGATGGGGTGAAGTGCCGAGTTTTTCTTACCACCCTCTCGGGATCGGCCCAACGGTGGTTTCGGAGGTTGTCGGACGGATCCATCACAAGTTTTAAAAACTTCCGAACGGCTTTCCTCCACCACTTCGCAAGCAGTCGGCGCTATCAGAAGACTAGTGTCAGTCTGTTTGCCATCAAACAAGAAGCCCGCGAATCGCTCCGAGCTTATATCAAGCGGTTCAACAGGGTGGCCATGGATATTCCAACGGCCACTTCGGAAACCATGATGAACGCCTTCACACAAGGCCTCGTGGACGGGGACTTCTTCCGATCGCTCATTCGGAAACCGCCCCGAGACTACGACCATATGCTACACCGGGCCAACGAATACATCAACGTGGTGGAGGCCCAAGCAGCCCGAAGAAAGGAAACTACCACCGAATGGGCTCCCCATGCCGAGCGGAAGCCGAATACTGCTCATCAGCCGCCCAGAGGACCGAGGGCCGAAGCAATCCGCTCTCCCCATGTGAGGTCCCACGTGCAAGAGGTAGCTGCCGCGCGGCCCAAGCCAAAGAAGAAATGGACCCCAATGTTCTGCTCCTTCCACCGGACGGACACACATAACACCAGAGATTGCCAGAGTCTTCCTCTAATCGCCCACCCCGTTCCCCGGAGTGGCGGCCGTCGATCGCCATCAGCCGACAAGCGACAGAGGCCTCGTGAAGCCGATCGGACGATAGCCGACAGGCGACAACAACCGACTCCCGAGCGACATCACACTCCGAGGCGTGAGAATCCCCGGATGTCTAGGGAGCGGTCCCAACCGTCCGCTCGGGAAGAATAAAATAGAAGTAATACTTCCCGAGGTGAAATCAACATTATAGCTGGCGGGCCGACCGGAGGTGACTCTAACCGAGCAAGGAAGGCAAGCGTCCGGCAACTCCAGATCCATGCGGTCGGCTGCAGCCAGGAACGGGCGAGCGGACCCGAAATCAGTTTCGGGCCCAAGGACTTGGAAGGAGTTGAAGTGCCATACGACGACGCTCTTCTCATCTGTCACGCCCCAGAGGAGTCCCCGTCCGAAGAAATTTCGGCAGCATCTCCCCTGTACGGCGGACAATCTGAAACTTTCTACATATCTCCATACCTCAGCCACATGCGGCTGGAATAATAACAATAAATATAACACAACCACACAAACATCCACGCAGTTATATATAATCAAAAAAAGCAGTAATACTCTGACTCGAAAACCACCCTACTCAACTACACTCGTAAAGCTCAAAACCGATGAACTCACCTCTTCTGCCGTCTAGGCAGGCATTTAGTAGAATAAAATCCAAATCCAAATCCATCAACATAATAAAATCCGTACCATGTCCATAAGTAGATTAATCCAAAAACAAAACAAGTTCAAAACATAGTCTATGAAAGAAAAACCAAAAGACTAATCATATCCTCGAGGTCTGCAGGGACCAGCAACTAGAACTCTCTCCTGACAGCATCAACCTGAAAATATCAACAATGGAGGCGGGGTGAGTCCAACACTCAGCAGGTACAACTGATAAACAAAGTAGGGAAACAATACCTAGCACTAATCATGCGTACAGTCTCCTGATAAGAAAGATAAAAATGCATCTGAAGTAAACAGGAGAATACTGTACTAACCAGGTCCTGAGTATAAGGTCAAACAGTCCGAGGGATAAGGAAATCCTGTATGCATGTCAAACATAGGTATCCAAACAATATGCAGCATATAAATGCAGCAAACACAAACACAAGCAATAAATGCATCATGCATATGATGCCAATGATGCGTCTTGGTCACCCCTGACGCCAGTCGATCATCTCATACAATAGTGAGGCCGAGTGGGTAGGGCTGTGACAACCGTGCACTCTGTCGTCACTACTCCTGATGAGTGACCGAGTGGACGGGATGCTGTCGGAGTACACCTATCCTCCTATCCCAAATCATAAATGGGGGAGCGCAATGCTCTCAACTCCCGGTACACGATGACGGGGAGGAATCCCTGCCGGATAACACGTTGTGTCACACTACCCATGAGCGGACCAACGGTGCCTAACAGAGTCCCTGCTGCAACACACTCTGCCTGAATCGACCACTAACCCATGAGTGGTGGTGTGTGCAGATCCATGTAACTGGCGATGTGCTCAACAATAATGGAGCGGACTATCGCACAGCATGCAATTATGCATATGGTGCATGGCAATAACCATAAAAACATCCTGACCTAATCCATATATATAGAAAAGTGCACCCTAGGTCAACGAATCATATCGAATCAAAGGTACACAGAAGGTATAAAAAACCTAGGTCCGGAACATGGTGAAGCATGGTATATCACTACCCCCTATAAGCATGTATAAACAAATAAAGTATACATGGGATGCAAATCAAGCAATCAATCAATCATGTATCAGATAATGGGTAGTGACTAACCGAAACAAAAAAAGGACATAATTAATGCAACTTGTTAAATTCACTACTATGTATATCAAATGACATAAGTCAAAAGTACCCGCCTCCAATAGAAATGTCCAAATCCGACATCGAGATACTCGTCTCGCGTCAAAGTCCTGTATCAATCAATGTGAAATTTTATTTAGCTAAAATCCAAAGAAATGGCTAAATAAAATCCTCAAGTCTAAATTAGGGTAAACCCTAATCAACCTAACCATCTAGTATAATTCACCCACAACCAAAATAATCATACCTAACCAATATCAAGTTCAAAATATGAACTATAAGTTATCATATATCAAAACATACCTAAAATCACCCATAATAAATTACATTTATGTAACAATTTGTACCTATAACAACATGTATCAAGAACGTGCCAACTCAACCTCACTCCAAACCCTTACATTAGGGTTGCTGGACCAAAGATTCTGTTGGAGACAAAGGTTGCTGCTCAAGCAGGAAACTCCACCGACTGTCCAAGCAAGAATCAAGATATGTGATCAGCCACATAAAATCAAACCACAACCCTAATTCCCAAACCAACCTGAGCACTTTACCTGCAACAACCAAGGACCGGACAAGGCTACTGCCGGAAATGTTGCTACCAAAAGCTTTCCAGCCAACACCACCCAGAACCCACTCAAATTCTGGTCGACCACTGCTATCCACCGATGGCACTGGGCGGTAATCAAAGGCGAAGACAACAGTTCAGAAATTGGGCGGCGCCAGCACCCTTTAGTCGGAGTCGATTGTTGGGGTCAGCGGTAGTACAGAGGAGAGGAAATCAGGAGTCGGCCTGACCTAGGGCAGAGAAAGTCGCGGCGGTGTAGGCTGTGGCTAGGCTCGAACACCAGAAGGGAGCTCGGACTGTCGGCAGTGGTGCTTGGGTCAAGAGTCGGCGGCGGCAAAGCACAGTGGTGGTCGGCTCTAGCAGCACAAAGGAAGAAGGGAGATCGACGATCGGCAGAGGGCTCGGCGGTGTACCGCGGGTGGCGTCGTGGAACCGGGTGTCGCGGCTGAGGCTAGGGCACCGGCTGTCGGCACTGCTCCGTGCGTCGCCGGCGGCTAGGGCGCAGGGAAGAGGATGCTCGGCTGCGGAGAGGAAGAAAAGAAGTGCTGACTTCCCTTGGGTCCGGGGCTTATGCACTCGTGGGAGAGGAGGAGGGAAAACCGCTTGGGCAGTTAGGGCAGAAGGCCTTCGGCGCATCGGCGCAAGGGGGAAAGAAGATCTCGGGGAAGAGGGAAAACGGCGAAAACAAAAGAAAAAGAAAAGGAAAAGAAATAAATAAATTCAACTTTTCCTCGTTAAAACGGGATAGTCCAAACAGACTTTTCCGGACCCATCTTTATCCCCGTTAACTCGTTCGTACGAGCTCCGAAAAATTCCCGAAAAATTTCCAAAAATTTCAGAAAATTCCCTTATTAATATTCGCCTATTTTCGTTATTTTACATCATCAAAGCGGTAATAGCCAACTACACTATTCACCGCGTTTTTATTGACACAGGAAGCTCGGTCAATATCATATTCAAAAAGGCCTTCGATCAATTACAAATTGATCGAGCCGAGCTGCTGCCCATGACAACCCCCCTCTACGGGTTTACGAGCAATGAAGTCCAGTCGGTCGGACAGATTCGACTGGCCATATCGCTGGGAGAGGAGCCGCTCAGAAGGACGTGGACTGCAAATTTCGTTGTGGTGGACTCTCCGTCGGCTTACAATGTCATATTGGGACGACCGGCTCTCAGCGAATTCCGAGCGGCCGTCTCCACCTTCCACCAGAAAATCAAGTTCCCGGTTGAAGACAAAGTGGGAGAAGTACGAGGAGATCAACTAGCGGCTCGACGATGCTACGTCGAGATGGTCCGAGCAGAAGTCAATTCCGCTCGGAAGACACCACGGATCGAGGTGAACGTTATAACTGAAAAACCTCCCTCTTTGGTTTATGAAGAAAAAGAGGAAGCGCAGATTCACCCGACCCGATCGGAGGCCACAACGTTCATTGCGGCCGATCTGGAGGCAAGCCAGATAGAGGAAGTGATCAAGTGCCTCTAGAAAAACCGTGATGTCTTCGTCTGGTCAACGCATGAGCTACTTGGAATCTCACCGAGTATAGCGCAGCATGAGCTCCACGTCCGACCGGACGCTCGGCCGGTGAAGCAGAGAAAGAGGGACTTCAGCGCCGAACAAAATGCAATCATCCGAGCGGAGGTCGAGAAACTCCTGGAGGTCGGCCACATACGCGAGGTCCAGTTCCCAAGCTGGTTGGCGAACGTGGTATTAGTCTCCAAGCCGGGCAACAAATGGAGAGTTTGCATCGATTTCCGGGATCTTAACAAGGCGTGCCCAAAAGATTTTTATCCTCTGCCCCGGATCGATCAGCTGGTGGACTCTACGGCCGGTTGCGAGTTGATATGCATGCTCGACGCATATCAAGGCTACCATCAAGTACCGCTCGCCTGAGAAGATCAAGAAAAAGTCAGCTTCGTAACAGCCGATGGCACCTATTGCTATAATGTGATGCCGTTCGGATTGAAGAACGCCGGAGCTACTTATCAGCGCTTGATGAACAAAGTGTTCAAAGAGCAGATCGGGCGAAATCTGGAAGTATACGTGGACGACATTCTCATCAAGTCAGTCCGAGAGGCCAATCTCTTAGAAGACATGGAAGAGACTTTCCGAACGCTATGGAAATATGGAGTTAAGCTGAACCCTCAGAAGTGCCTGTTCGGAGCAAAAGGCGGGCGTTTCTTGGGATACATAGTGACTGAGCGGGGCATCGAGGCAAATCCCAGCAAGGTGAAAGCATTACAAGATATGCCGCCGCCAAGAAACCTGAGGGAAGTTCAGCGCTTGACCGGTCGGATAATTGCCTTGTCCAGATTCATCTCCAAGACTGCCGACCGGAGCTTACCTTTTTTCAAAATCTTGCGCAAAGCCACTAAGTTTCACTGGGACGAAGAATGCGATCGGGCGTTCGAAGATCTGAAGACATATTTGAACTCTCTCCCGGTACTTGCCAAGCCAGCTGCGGGTGAGCCATTTTGTATCTACTTATCTTCAACCGAGCAAGCAGTCGGTTCGGCATTAGTAAGGGCGAGCGGAGAAGAGCCTGTATATTTTCTGAGCCATATTTTAAAAGATGCTGAATCTCGCTACACTGGGCTCGAGAAGCTGGCTTTCGCGTTGGTCCTTGCCGCTCGGCGCCTCCGTCCCTATTTCTTGGCTCATACTATCATCGTCCGAACGAATAGTCCATTGGGAAGAGTACTACTGAATCCAGAAGCGTCCGGGCAGCTCATCAAATGGACAACGGAGTTGAGCGAATTTGACATTCAATACCATCCCCGCTCGGCGATAAAGGCGCAGTCCTTGGCAGATTTTATCACGGAAGTGCAAAGGCCAGAGCCCGAAGCGGTGTGAAAATTATTTGTGGACGGATCGTCCACCCGGCTCGGAAGCGGGATTGGCGTACTATTGCTCTCTCCCCAAGAAGAAAAGATGCACTTGTCCGTCCGGCTGGATTATAGAGCTACAAATAACGAAGCAGAGTATGAGGCCCTTATAGCCGGCTTACAGGCGGCCCGGCATGTGGGAGCCGGACGGGTGACGCTGCATTCAGACTCTCAGTTGGCCGCTCAGTAACTCTCAGGTACTTTTGAAATTAACAACGCTCGGCTCAAACTCTACGCGGAGGCCTTCGAAAAGCTCAAGGCCAATTTCAGAGAGGTCATTATCCAGAAGATACCCCGAGCGGAAAACCAGGCGGCAGATGAGTTGGCCAAACTAGCAAGTTCAATAACGTCGGTCGTCATCCAACAGCCAATTGAACAAGTATCTTTGGTGGCACATGTCGACCGGATGGAGGGCCTTGCGTTCCCGAGCGACTGGAGGACAACCATCATAGAGTTTCTGCGCACGGGTGCGACACCGTCCGATCGGGAAGCTGCCCAGCTATTAAGAAGGAGAGTCGGTCGGTTCACGCTCATTGGCGACCAACTCTACAAGAAGGCTTTTTCCCAGCCACTATTGAAATGTATAAGCTCGGAGGACGCGGCGTACATTCTTCAAGAAGTACACCAAGGATCGTGTGGAGGGCATCCGGGCGGACGATCGTTGGCTAAGAAGATCCTGCTGGTCGGATACTTCTGGCCAACCTTGCAAGCAGACGCCGCTCGAACTGTCGCAACGTGCCTTTCCTGCCAGAAGTATCACAACTTCTATCACCGACCGGCGGAGGAAATGAAGGTAGCTACCGTATCATGTCCGTTCGACCAGTGGGGAATGGATATCGTGGGTCCGTTTCCTATGGCGACCGGTCAGCGGAAGTTTTTGCTGGTGGCTGTCGACTATTTTTCCAAATGGGTGGAGGCCGAGCCATTAGCCAGGATCACCGAGTAGATGGTTAAAAAGTTTATATGGCAACACATCATCTGCCGATTCGGCATCCCTCGTCGACTTGTTTCTGATAATGGGCGGCAGTTAGCGGGAAAGTTGCTCGAAGATTGGTGCAAAAGCTACGGCATCGAGCAACACTTCACATCTGTGGCGTATTCCCAAAGCAATGGTCAAGCCGAAGTAGCCAACCGGGAAATTCTTCGCATTCTGCGCGCTCGGCTCGACCATTTGGGAGGAAGCTGGGTGGATGAAGTGCCTGGCGTCTTATGGGTCATCCGCACGACCCCAAAGGAAGGAACGGGCGTCACGCCGTTCCATCTGGTGTACAGCGGCGAAGCGGTTATTCCTGTCGAAGTCGGCGTCGAGTCCGTCCGGATCCAGAACTATGATGATGGCAACGTCGAGCGGAGAAACATGGAGCTGGATTTGGTCGACGAGGAGCGAGCCAAGGCATCCGTCCGGCTGATGGCGTACCGGCAACGGATAAAGCAAAACTACAATCGGCGCGTGATCCCCAGAGCGTTCCAGGTGGGCGACCTTGTCTGGAAGAAAGTAAAGCCGGTCGGCGACGGTGGCAAGCTGGAGGCTCCTTGGGCGGGCCCCTTCAAAATCATCGAAAAGCTCCGCTCGGGCACTTATTATTTGGAGGATGAGGACGGACGGCGGCTGGATTGACCATGGAGCGCAAATCATCTCCAGTCGTACCGAGCTGGATGAGAGGTGCGCTAATGTAATTTTACACACTTGGGTCGCCTATGTACTTGTAATGCAGGAAGCAAAAATGATTAAAGGATGGCAAATAGCTTCGCCGAACGGAAGTGTTAAAATTAGCCTTGAAGGTCGTCGAACTCCGACGTTAAAAATCGAGAGACGAGCCGGCGTCTATAAACCCTCCGAGCGGAAGACCGTCGAGCTCCGACGTTAAAGATCGAGAGACGAGCCGGCGTCTATAAACCCTCCGAGCGGAAGACCGTCGAGCTCCGACTTTAAAAATCGAGAGACGAGCCGGCGTCTATAAACCCTCCGAGTGGAAGACCGTCGAGCTCCGACGTTAAAAATCGAGAGACGAGTCGGCGTCTATAAACCCTCTGAGCGGAAAACCGTCGAGCTCCAACGTTAAAGATCAAGAGACGAGTCGGCGTCTATAAACCCTCCGAGCAGAAGACCGTCGAGCTCCGACGTTAAAGATCGAGAGACGAGCCGTCTATAAACCCTCCGAGCGGAAGACCGTCGAGCTCCGACGTTAAAAATCGAGAGACGAGCCGGCGCCTATAAACCCTCCGAGCAGAAGACCGTCGAGCTCCGACGTTAAAGATCGAGAGACGAGCCGGCGTCTATAAACCCTCTAAGCGGAAGACCGTCTAGCTCCGACGTTAAAAATCGAGAGACAAGCCGGCGTCTATAAACCCTCCGAGCGGAAGACCGTCGAGCTCCGACGTTAAAGATCGAGAGACGAGCCGACGTTTATAAACCCTCCGAGCGGAAGACCGTCGAGCTCCGACGTTAAAGATCGAGAGACGAGCCGGCGTCTATAAACCCTCCGAGCGGAAGACCGTCGAGCTCTGACGTTAAAGATCGAGAGACGAGCCGGCGTCTATAAACCCTCCGAGCGGAAGACCGTCGAGCTCCGACATTAAAAATCGGAGACGAGATATTCCAAATTTAACCTTTCCTTAAATAACCTATTGTGTTCTTTAGAAGTTAAATTAGGAATCGTAGACAGAACTTAACATCATTGATTCCAAATTTAACTTATCTGTTCTTGATGGTTTAGATTTGGATCGCAAGCAGAACTTAACACTATTAATCTAAATCCACCTATGTTATTAATTCCATTAAATATTAATTTCTAAAATTGGCTTCCAGGACTACATGGAGAGGCACATGACCTTCTTGGATATGGGAGAAACCATCACCGCCTAGACAAAGCCTTTTTAGGAAAGCTAATATTTAATTTCCTTAAATAACTCTAGGTTTAACCAAAAATAACAATCGAATCACAAATTTGAAAAATAAAAGAAAAGAAACACAACTTCGAAACGAATCTGAAAACTCTAGAATCATATGCCTCTTGTGTTTGGTATTTCTAAAAATAACTTATACAAAGAAAACTAGTATGATGCGGAAAACAATTACTAGTTATACCTTTCTTTGTAAGCAAATAACCTCTTGATCTTCTATCGTATTCCTCTTCTTATCCCGAACGTTGTGTGGACAACGATCTATCGAGATAAGAATCCACCTAAGCCACCTTCTTCTCCAAGCAATATTCGGCCACCACAATAGCTCAATGAAGGATGAGGTTCGACCACCACCAAGCTCCAAGGGATGCTAGGAAACAAAGCCTCCTCCTCCTTCTTCTTCTTCAAGTAAAATTCGGCCACCAACCAAGCTCCTAGAGAAGTTGTCGCCGGCCACAAGAAGAAGAGAAGAGGGAGAAGCTAGGGTCGACCACCAAGGAGGAAAAGAGAGGAAGAATAGAATAGAGTCGTTCGCTATGAAGGCACCTCTACCCCCTCTTTTATAATCCTTGTGTTGGTGCAACATCCCTCAGGTCAAGGTTGACATGGTTGACCAAGCTTGAGTCTTGGTTTGGGTTTCGATGTTTGACAATACAAGGTTGATTGAAGAAGAGTAAAGTAGGTCAAGGATGACCGGATACTTGACTGGGAAGTCCTAACTGGGATGTTAGGCAGAAGAAAGTCCTGGTGAGTGAAGCCAGGTGAAAATCCTAGTGAGTGAAGCTAGGTGAAAGACCTGGTGAGTGAAGCCAGGCAGAAGAGAAGTCCTAGTGAGTGAAGCTAGGCAGATTGAAAATCCTAGTGAGTAAAACTAGGCAGATTGAAAATCCTAGTGAGTGAAGCTAGGTGAAAGTCCTGGTGAGTGAAGCTAGGCAGAAGAAAATCCTGGTGAGTGAAGCCAGGTGAAAATCCTAGTGAGTGAAGCTAGGTGAAAGACCTGGTGAGTGAAGCCAGGCACGGGGAAATTCAGATGGGTCAAGATTGACCAGACATCTGGTGGAAGTTCAAGTAGATCAAGGGAGTGACCGGATACTTGGCACGAAGAGAAAAGTCCAAGTGGGTCAAAGGGATTGACCGGACACTTGGTGGGGAGTCCTGGCAGGTCAAGGGAGTGACCAGATGCTAGGCATGATATACCAACAGGTCAAGGTTGACCGAATGTTGGTTTGAGAGGCTTGGGACATGGTTTTGGGCAAAAACCAAGAGCTGGATCGATCAGTGGATCGATCCAGGCTTTTCCCAGCGAACAGAAAGCCTCTGGATCGATTAGTGGATCGATCCAGGTCTTTCCCAGCGAACAGAGAGCCTCTGGATCGATCAGTGGATCAATCCAGAGGTCCCAATCGATCAGCCGATCGATTGGGACGCTGCTGGTTCGCGCGATAAGCGCTGGATCGATCCGTGGATTGATCCAGGCGTTTTCCCATAGCACAGAGGCGCTCTGAATCGATCCGTGGATCGATCCAAAGCCTCCCCGATCGATTGGAAACTTTCGAATCGATCGGGATCCGACCGTTGCGTCGTATTTGAGCTGCAGGCGTGCGATGGCTGCGGTAGAACTTCACCGATTCATCTCAGATCACTTCAGCGCTTCCACAGCTTCTCCACAAAGATCAGATCGCCAGTTCTTGAAGGTTCTTGGAGGTTTTCTAAGTCAAGAGGCGGATCTACAGCTGAAGAAGAAAGCTAGGGTTAGGGTTTTCATACTCATTGTAAGCTTTTGCTTGTATTTGTGTATCCTTTCCCTTTCTTCTTGTAGTGTGAACTTGTAGGGCTTCTCCGCCTTCAGTAGTTACCGAAAAGGAGTGTTTATTAGAGGAGGTGTGTGTGCGCAGATCCTTGGACTAGTCAGCTCTTGTGAGGTGGATACCAAGTAAAATCCCAAGTGTTAGCATTGTATGCTTTTGTTTCTTTGTATTTCCGCTGCACATCCTTGAAGAAACGAGCAACGCCGACAACGAACACGAGAAGAGCTATTCACCCCCCCCCCCCTCTAGCTACTTTTCGGTCCTAACACCTTGGTCTTGGCAAATAAGGAAATTTAAATAAAAAACTTCCTTAATTCTTTTGCCATGAAAAGGAAAATTTATTTAATTAAAAACAATTTTCTCTTCTCAATTGTAATGACCGGCCACATTAAAGCTATAAACAAGGAGAGTTTTAATTAATTAAAGCTTTCTAATTTGTCTCCGGAAATTTATAAAAAATTTCTCCAATAATTTTTCCCTTCATGGTGGATTGTAAAAAGAAAATTTTATAAATTAAAATCTTTCTTTTAAACATGTGGATAAAAAGAAAGTTATCTCTAAAATTAAAATCTCTTTTAATCTACAAATAAGGAAAGATACAAATCTTTTCTTAATCTTTTGTAGAAGCTTTATAAAAGAAATATTTAATTTTTAAACTCTCTTTTAAATCATGAATATGGTTAAAAAGGAAAGTTTTCTCAAAATTAAAATCTACCTTTCAATCTATAAATAAGGAAAAATTTCAAATCTTTTCTTAATCTTTTGTAGAAAGTTATAAAAGGAAAGATTTAAATTTCAAACTCTCTTTTAAAATCATGATATCCACATAAGAAATAATTTTAATAAAAATCCCTTTTTAATATGATGTGGCCGCCCACCTAAGCTTGGACTCCAAGCAATTGGCCGACCACCTTAAAGCTCAACCTTTAGGCTTGGCTGGCCCTAAGCTGAGCTTCAAGCTTGGCTTGGACGTCCCCTATAGGTTGGGTAAAAAGGTGGGTATAGGTGGATATAATTTTCTATATACAAGAGGCTACGATAGAGACTGAGAGGAGAATTGATTTTGGTCTCCTGATGAAATTAAGCTTCCCGTGTTTGCCCCGAACACCAAACTTAATTTCATCAATAATAATTCATTTCACTAAAGAATTATTATTGAACTACCGCACCAATCCTAAATTATATTTTGGGCTCCTTCTTATTATGAGTGTGTTAGTCTCCCTGTGTTTAAGATAATGATTGTCCACTAATTAAATGAGTTACTAACAACTCACTTAATTAATATCTTAGTCCAAGAGTAGTACCACTCAACCTTATCGTTATGTCGGACTAAGTCCACCTGCAGGGTTTAACATGACAATCCTTTTGAGCTCCTCTTGGGGTCATTCTCAACCTAGATTACTAGGACACAGTTTCCTTCTATAATCAACAACACACACTATAAGTAATATCATTTCCCAACTTATCGGGCTTATTGATTTATCGAACTAAATCTCACCCATTAATAAATTAAAGAAATAAATATCAAATATATGTGGTTGTTATTATATTAGGATTAAGAGCACACACTTCCATAATAACTGAGGTCTTTGTTCCTTTATAAAGTCAGTATAAAATAACAACCTATAATGGTCCTACTCAATACACTCTAAGTGTACTAGTGTAATTATATAGTTAAGATAAACTAATATCTAATTACACTACGACCTTCCAATGGTTTATTCCTTTTCATCTTGGTCGTGAGCTACTGTTTATAATTTATAAGGTACTGATAACATGATCCTCTGTGTGTGACTCCACACACCATGTTATCTACAATATAAATTAATTGAACAACCACATTTATCATAAATGTAGACATTTGACCAATGTGATTCTTATTTCTAGATAAATGTTTATACCAAAAGTTAGGCTTTTAGTATACATCCTAACAATCTCCCACTTATACTAAAAGATTAAACTGTCATATCTGCTGTCATACATCTGATTCCCAACCCTTCAACATGCCCATCAAAAGCTCTTGCCTTAAGGACCTTAGTGAAAGGATCTTTCAGATTATCACTTGATGCAATCTAAGCGGCAACAACTTCTCCTCGTTATACAATTTCTCGTATTGGGTAGTACTTGTGCTCTATTGTGTTTTCTTGCCTTATGGACTTATGATTTCTTCGAGTTTGCTATTGAACCAAATTATTTTGGGCAAAACAGAAATCATATCTAAGTCTATCTTGAAGTATCTGAGCCATACAGCTTCTATGGCTACCTCAGAGGCTGTCATATACTCAACTTCTGTGGTGGAATCCGAAAAAACACCTATACTTAACACTCCTCCATAGTTATGACTTCACCTCCTAAAGTAAACACAAAACCCCGAAGTTGACTTACTATTGTCCCTATCTGATTGGAAGTCAAAATCCGTGCAACCTACAGGGAGCAAATTATCTGCCTTGTAAGCTAGCATATAATCTCTAGTGCCTCTAAGGTACTTCTATATATGCTTTACCGCAGTCCAATGTCCTTGTCCAGGGTTACTTTGATATCTGCTAACCATGCCCACGGAAAAGCAGATTTCTGATCTTGTGCATAGCATACATTAGGCTTCCAACAGCCGAAGCATAAGGAATTGCCTTAATTTCCTCTATCTCCTTTGATATCTTCGGAGACATCTCTTTAGATAAAGCTACTCCATGCTGAAAAGGTAAGAAACCTTTCTTAGAGTTTTGCATGCTTAAAACAAGCAAGGATTGTTTCAATATATGAAACTTGAGATAAGTAAAATATATTCTTTTCTTGTGATCCCTTTGATCCCATGAATATATGCATTCTCCCAAGTCCTTCATATCGAATTGTTTGGACAACCATACCCTTACTTCTGACAACACTTTGATATTATTTCTAACTACCAAAAATGTTATCTACGTATAGTACAAGAAATACCACCACGTTTCCATCACACTTCTTGTATACACAAATCTCATTCGGTTATAAATCCATAGGTTTGAATTACTTTATTAAACTGGATGTACTAAGACCTTGAAGCTTTACTTCAGTCCATAGACTGATTGAGCTTACACACAAGATGCTCTTTGCTCTTTACAATGAACCCTTCTGGTTGCTATATATGGATGTTTTCTCCAAGACTTCCATTAAGGAAAGCTGTCTTGACATCCACTTGCTAAATAGATAAAAGAATCCGGATAGACTTAAGCATGTCTACCGGTGAAAAAGTTTCCTTTTTCAACAAAGCTTGCTTTGATAGTTTCTACCTTCCCGTCTATCCCTCTTTTTCTATTGTGGACCTCTTTACACCTAATGGCTTTTACACCATCTGGTGGTTTTATAAGCTCCCAGACTCTATTAGAATACATATATTCTAATTCTGTATTTATTGCTCTTTGCAAAGATGCTGCATCTTTATCTTGGAGTGCTTCGTCATATGTCCGGGGATCAGGTTCATGTCCACAAGGGATCAAGTCCAAAGACTCTCCCAAAACATGAATCTTTTAGGTTGCCTAACAACCCTCCCACTACGATGAGACACTTTCTGTAATTTTGTATCATTTGTGATATGTGTTGCAGTTTCTTGTGATATTTCATCTTGTACAGTTGGTACTAGATTAGACGTGTCATTTCTTTAAGAACAATTTTACTTATGGGCTTGTGGTTCATTGTATAGTCCTTTTCTGAAATCGGGCATTGATGTTAACAACGACCTTCCGATTTTGAGGATTATAAATCTCCTTTCGTTTCTCTAGGATAACTCACAAACAAGTGAACTCCTGCCCAACTTATCAGTGTCTCTCATGTGCTAGACCACCCAAATCCGAATATGCTTCAGACTAGGCTTATGCTCATTCTGTAATTCTATGGGAGTAGAGAGTTCTGACTTAGAATGTACTATGTTCACTTCCGTTTCCAGTGTATATCCTTAAAACGAATTTGGTAATTTTCTGAATAACTCATCATCGATCTAATTATTCCATAAGAGCCTCATACCTTCTTTCCACTACACTATTATTCCATAAGTCCTAACATTGAATGAAATGATTCATTGAATTTCAAAATTCAATGAATATCTCCATTAATTCTCACTTGAGTCTAACTCAAATCTAATTCAATTGAATCTTACTCAATTAATCTCATGCAATTTCAAATTCAATGAATCACATTTCATTAATTTGAATTGACTCCTTGAGTCTAGTTTGAATTGGACTTAATCCAATAATTAGATCCCATTGAGTTTAACTCAATAAGTCTAATTCGGATTAGGCTTAATCCGATGATTCATCATATGAACTCATTTCCAAATCTACTTGTTCTTTGTATGTGACCTAATAGGTTCTCGTAACATTGGCAATGTACCCAAATCAATATTTAGATACATAAGCAATGAGTGACATCTAACAAGGCATCATTGCTACCCAAGTGACGAGAAAGTCGAGATCCGACCTAACCTGTCCGTGGCTATTATCTTGTATGATTTGGTCCCTCTATCCTTGATATCTAGATTGATCAATGAGGCATAGACCGTGTCATCCTCTTATCAACCTTTGTGTTTCTTGATCTCTAAGTAGACACACTCCATCAAATAAGCTCAATATCTCATATTAACTTATTTGAGCATGACCATGCTTTCTTGTGTCCTACTAATCAAGGGGTCCACAGATATCGCTTCCGTCATATGGAAAGGATATATCCCATCTACATCACTTACATCCCTTTGCATAATTCATTGCATACCCAGTGATCGACTTTATTGTCCACCTTGTTACAGGTGAAATTTACCGATACTAAAGTATACAACTCCTTATGTAGGGAATCGTAGTAAATTCAGGTCTAAGGACTATTCATACCAATAGTCATATGAGAATGTTTATGACACTCATATAATGATCCATGAAACATTCTCATGGCGGGTCATTCAGTATATATTCACTAATATATACCCATGTGTCAACCGTATATCTCATATCCATGACTTGTGAGATTAAGTCATCTGTTGACCTATATACATGATAGTCTCAACGCATTAATATTGTCCTTATATATTAATGTTTGACTAAGAATAGTTAAGAGTAGTATTCTATATATATCTACAATATCTCACTATCAATTCAACTAATTGATATGTTGTAGATATGAACCTACTACTTAAGGGCATTATTATACTTATTCAATCGACACTGATCTGAAATAAATATAATAACCAACTTTATATTTTTATTAATAATGAAATATGATACAAAAATGAGTCCTTTACAATCATCTCATAATTGGTATTAGGGCTAATACTAACATTCAGGTGTTGGATCGTCGTACGAGGGCTACACTGTCAACGGGGTCCATAGAGATGGTATATATTTCTGGCCAAAATTTGCGTCTACGCTATCATTCCCTTCTACCATTTCAGTGGCTGTCTCATCATCTATTTCCTTATGGTATAGTCATCTAGGTCATCCGTCATTAAGTGTTTTGCAACATTTTTTGTTATTCTTGGGTCTTTTATTTTCTGCGGATACTTTTTCTAATTTTTCATGTACTTTGTGCAATATTAATAAAAGTCATAAAATAAATTCATAAAATAAAGATAGAGGCAAGAAAGATTTGTTGGTGCAGCGGGGCCGACAAAAGGGGAGGGGTGAATTGCCTACAAATAAAGAATACTCTCCTCAAACTTTCAACTCTAAAATTATAGCAACAATAATAAGAAAATAAAATAAAGCTGAATAATAGAAAAGAAAGAAGACTCAGCGATTTTGACTTGGTTACAACCAAGAAGGTTGTTAATCTAAGGTGGTTGGAAAGTGCACTAGAAAAATCTCCTTCTCTGAAGGCGGAGAAGTCTTTTACACACTAAAAGCTCTTACAAGTTGCTAGGAAGTTGTTACAGAGTTGATTGATAATTTTCTAGCTCCATGGGCCTTTATATAGCTCCTGGAAAACCTATCCCGAATCCTGAAGGCGCCTCCAAGAGGGTTGAGGGTGCCTCCAAGGGGTTTGACCGAATAAAACTTTATCCCCGCTCAAACGGTCAAGTAGACTGGGTCTGAGGCACCTCCAATGTTTTTGAAGGCGCCTCGGATAGCTTGAAGGCACCTCGTACAAGTCTGAGGCGCCCCCAACACTGCATGGTATAAATAGCTTCCAACTTCTCCTTTTCCTCTTCTTCCAAAACTCCGATCGCTTGGGTGATTTCGACCAACCGAAATAGGGCTCACTCGAACCCAATTTCCGGCTTTCTCCTCGAGCAGGCTTCCGTCTCGGCTTCTCGTCCCTCGAACGTCGCACACGTTCTTCTCGTCCATCGGTGTACTCTTTCGCAGCTCTTTCGTCCTTCGGACGCATCGAGCCCGTCGGGTCCCTTCCTGTGTCGTCCTTCTCGTTAGCTGCGTCTTCCGCTCGACTTCCTGTGCTCCTAAGCTCCTCCACACTTAGACACAGGGATTAAATAACAAACATGACCTAACTTAACTTGGTTGATCACATCAAAACAATCACGGAGTCCAACAATCTCCCCCTTTTTGATGTGCATCAACCCAAGTTCAAGTTAGGGAAAAAAAATAGACAAGTAGTAATTTAAAGATATTACTAAACTAACATTTTAAGTAGAAAGGTTGCAATAAAAGAATTTGCAACACTAAGAATTTTTTATAAAAAAAAATTTAACTCTCCCTAACTTGTTTCTATCTCTCCCCCTTTGATCACAGCAAAAAAGAATGGGGTCATAATTATCAAGTAAAGTTTTCTAAAGAAAAATTCAAGTTTTAAAAGAAATCATTTTAAAAAATAATTTCTAAGTAGAAGAAAAAAAATATGCATGAACCATTTTTCTAAGTATAAAAATACATTTGAAAAAATTGTTTAAAAATATTTGAAAAACTTTTAAAGCATTATTTAATTCTAATTTTAATGCTTTATCAGAAAGTAAATAAAATATTTTTATTCCAATAATTTGACTTTCAGGTTGTGGCAAGGCACTAGGCCTTCTTGGTTATTGGAGCAACAATCACTTCCTTAGACAAAGTCTCATAAAGAAACTTTAATGTTTAATTTTTTTGCTGAAAGCACTAAATCTAAAGTTTTAATTTAGATCAAATGCTCTAACTTTTACACTATGATATTTAAATTTCTATTTTAGTTTATCATAATTACTCAAATCTAAAGTAGGAAAATTTGAACATGCAGAAAATTATAGTCTCTTTTCTATTGTTAGTTTATCAAAATCCTTTAATTGACAAGTTGTTTTTAACTCACTATTAGTTAATAAATTTTCTTGTTGACAGGAATATTTTGATTTGCACAAATCTTTTGACACTATATTTTCTAATTCGAAAAAAATCTTTCGATGATGTTTCTAATTTGCAAAATTCTTTTGACAAAATATTTTGTAATTCATAAAAATCTTGCAACAGCATTTTGACTGACTTAACCAATTGATCAGGAGGTGGAGACCATACCTGACTTACCTTGTCGGTCGTTGATTCTCCCCCTGTTGAGTTGTCTTCTTCCGAAGACTCTCCCCCTTCATCGATGTTTATTTGGGATGAGCTTTCTGTGTCCTTGGGATGGAATTCGGCTGTTGGGGCTGACCCGACAGTTTCCTCGATCTCGGACTCTTCTGACGGTTCAGTATCCATCGAGGAGTCGGCTTCTCTTGGTTCTTCGTGGAGCTTTAAGACCTTTTTCGAAAGTTCTTTTGCAATTTGGTAGTCGCCAATCCTATCAAGCTCTTCATCTGGTAGTACGCTTAGGAGGTGAAATTCAGCCCGAGCGTTTGCCATAAACTCGTCACGTTGCTTATTGGTCCAGAGGTGTTGTTCAATGTCTTCTCCATTCGTTGTCTTTGATTCTTCGTAACCAAATTTCATTATTAAAAAATATCAGAGTCTGTGTTAAGATATACCTCCATTCGTTGCTTCCAGAAAGCAAACTCCCCCTCGAATGCTGGTGGATAGATGTTAGCTTCGGCCATCGTCTTGATCTTTGTGCTTCAGTCGGCGGTTAGTCCTTTTGAGGCGGTCTGACACTTATACCACTTGTTGGTACAGTGGGGCCGGCAAGAGGGGAGGGGTGAATTGCCTGCAAATAAATAATACCCTCCTCAAACTTTCAACGCGCTTGGACCAGGCCCAGTCGCTTGGACCGGGCTAAACCAGCCCTCGACTAGGGCGTGAGCCTAGGGCGCCCTGGCTACCTCGACGGTCTGGGTGCCTGGACCATGTCCGAGTTCCTGGACGGTTCAAGCGCCCAGACTCCAATCAACTTCTAGTTGACTTTTATATCTGGGCTTCTGCTTCGGCTTCACTCACTTGGGTGATTTTGGACATCTGAAATTGGGTTCACCCGAACCCATCTTCCAGCCTTCTTGAGCAATCTTCCGCTTAGCTTCTCATCCCTCGGAAATGCCACGCGCTCCCTTCTCATCCGCCAGCGTACTCTTCCTCGTCACCTCATCCCTCGGACACACCAAGACCGTCGACTCTCTCCTGCTTTGGATGTTCATTCGTGGAGTTCCAGGAATTTCTCTCAGAGATCTTTGGCCGAGATATAGGTTCCGATGCGATTGATTTCTTGAGGTGATAATACACTTAGTAGGTGATATTCCGCTCTACTGTTGGCGACAAAGTCACTTTGCTCATTCTTTGTCCAAAGGTACTCTTCTTTCTCCTTTCCTTGTTGATCCTTAGGAACTACAAAACTATACTTGATTATTAAAAGTATTTCAAAATAAATTTTTAGGAATACCCCCATTCGATGTTTTCAGTGTGCAAACTCCCCCTCAAACTTTGGCGAGATAAGGCTTGGTCCAACCATCTATTTCTTTGCTTCGGTCGACGATTAGTCCTTCTGAAGCGCCTTGCTCTGATGTCACTTATTGGTCCCCTAACGATCGGCTAGAGAGGGGGGTGGGTGAATAACCTTGGCAATAAACGAATACCCTTTCTCGATCTTCGGATTAAGTTAGGCAAACACTTATATAATAATAGAAAATAACTTCATAAAATAAAGACAAAGGTAAGAAAGATTTACTTAGTTTGCAATCAGAGGATTGCTAATCCAAGATAAGTAAAGTTCACTATGAAGATCTCCTTTGGATGGAGTAGCCTCTTACAACGTTGACAGCTCACATAGTAGTAGAATAGAAAGAAAACTCATTTACAAGTGTTGTATTTAAGTACTGAAATCAGACCTACATTTATACACTTGATTTGGGCGCCTGGAAGGGTTTCGGACACCTGAGCATGGATAGAACTTTATCCATGTCGCGATCGGATGCCAACAGATCGCAAATAGAGTTTTCTGGTCAGGGCGCCTATACCAGGTAAGGGCGCTTAGACCAGGTCAGGGCGCCAGGACCGGGCTGAACCTACCCTTGACCAGGGCGAGAGCTCGGGGCGCCCTAGCTGCCCCAGGGGTCCGGGCACCAGGACCATGTCTGGTCATCCGAACTTCAGTTAACTTCCAGTTGACTTTTGTGTTTGGGCTTATGCTTCGGCTCCACTCAATTGGGTCATTTCGGCCATCTGGAATTGGGCTTACCCGAACTCATCTTCCGGTCTTCTCAAGCAATCTTCCACTCTGGTTTCTCATCCCTCCTGTACTCCTAAGTTCCTGCACACTTAGATACAAGGTATCAAAATATAACATGACCTAACTTGACTTGGTTGATCACATAAAAATCACCACAGGGTATATGGTACAACCTTCGTGTATGCGCAGTGTTGAATTTCTAGATCATGTGTGTCGTTTGCATAAGGTACTTTATGGCCTAATGTAGGCTCCGCGCGCCTGGTATTTGGAGCTTCGCGCCTTCTTGATCTCTCTTGGCTTCATCGCATCTCAAGATGACACCTCCTTATTTGTTTATTTTTAGGATGGTACTGTTATCTATTTCCATGTATATATGTCGATGATCTAATTATTACAGGAAGTGATGTTTTTTCTGTTGATGTCATAGTATGCAAACTTCATGTAAAAATTGCGATTAAGGATCTTGGGGCTATTTCCCTCTTCAACGGTGTTGAAGTTTGCCCAACCTCAAATTGTCTCCTCTTATCCCAGCAAAAGTATGCCACTGATCTTCTCTCCAAATACAACATGCTTGACTCCAAGCCGGTCTCCACCCCTATTGCTTCTAGCTCTAGTCTTACTTTGCATGATGAGTCTTCATTTTTTGATCCGACTAAGTTCCAATAGGTGGTTGGGGGATTACTACATCTCCGTATGACTTGTCCTCATATTTTCTTTGCGGTCAACAAGCTCTCACAGTTTATGCATGTTCCTTCAGAGACACACTGGGGCGCTGTGAAGCATCTCTACTTCAGTATCTCAATGGTACTAGGGATCTTGGCATTCGTCTTCTTGCAAATATACCTTTTACTCTTTATGTTTTCTCCGATGCAAATTGGGTAGGAGATCTGGATGATCGGTGTTCTACAGATGAGTGTTATTTTTCTGGATGCTAATCAGGTTTCTTGAAAATTTATCAAATAGCGCACGATTGCGCGTTCTTCGACTGAGACTGAATATCGCATCATTGCCTTTACGACATCTTATATCCAATAGATTAAGTCACTTTTGACATATCTACTTTTTTCGATCACCATGCCTACTATGCTCTTCATTGATAATTTGGGTGTCACCTATATTTTGGCTAATCCTATTTTCACTCTCGAATAAAGCATCTGTATATTGATTATCACTTTGTTCATGGTCTGGTGTAGGCCTCCGAACTACAAGTTATTCATATTCATGCTAAGGATCAGTTAGCTGATACACTTACCAAGTCACTTTTTGGACCTCAGTTGTTTGCTAATTGCAGCAAGATTGATGTCATTTCTAGGACATCATCTTGAAGGGCGTATTAGAGAATAATTATTATTAGGAAATATTTGTTTATTTTCTAATATTTTATGGGTTTTCCTTTTTGTGTGTTTTTCTATTTATTAGGGAATAATTATTATTATAGAATATTTATTTTTTCCTAATATTTTATGTGTTTTTTTTCCTATTTTATGTATTTTCCTATTTTACACTTTTAATGGTATTTATATACCACATAGTATCATTAATAAAATAAGTAAATTCTATCATCAACACGTACTTGGCCAATAATGAGGTGGTCACCTCTTTTATACTACCTCTCATAACCTCTGCAATAATGAGGTGACAGAGAATGTTTGGTGTCAGGTGTTGTCGAGTAATGGAAGACATACAATCTTGAAGATGTCTGAGAAATCTTCCATTACTCATATTTGAATCGTCTTTTATAACTTACATCATTAATGAGGTGGTTAAGAGAATATGTTGTCATAATAATGTGTCGAATGATGAGAATTCTAAATGCAATGATTTTTTTTAATATGCCATACGTGAAATAAATATTTTTCAAAAGATTTTTGTGAGGACTTAATTTAAATAAAATTTTGAAAACTATGATATGTAATTCTTTTATTATGATAAATATATTAGTCAGTGTCAGGGCGTATGATAGACGGTAAATACATAATATGTATGGTGTAATGATCAATGATTAATTCTAATAAATGAGAATATGGGGTCTACCCATCGCCTATAATCTATATATTTATATTTACCTTTTTCCATATCTGGACCCATTAAGTTAACAGATCTACTTATTTTTTCCTTGAAAACCTTCTAAAACTAAAAAAAACACCTTTTAAAAAAACTGATTCATAGTGGTAATAGAATGAGAATTATAATAGTGAAAAACCTTCTATGCTTACGATTGAAGCTGAAAAAGGAGAATGGTAGTGGTTTATGAAGAAGTTGAAAAGCAGTCGGCTCTATCGACGACAATGAAGAGAGAAAGAGGAGAGAAGTAAGATGTTGCAGCGAAAATAAGTATTTACATCAACTATAATTCAAGCCTTGGATTCATCTCTGCTAAGAGCGGTGGTGTATGTAGGACGACATTGCTAGGAGCAACGACATTATCGTCAAGATAATGTGGAGGTGGGTGGATGAATATGAGGCAAGCCAATTTTGCAACAAACATAGATAATTAAAGACAAAGTTGTGGAGGGTACGTGAAGACGAACGATGGTTAAAGATTGCTCATGGATGGTGGGAATATGAATGAGAGGAGTGCAAGTGGGTACGTATAGAATTGATTCACCAAACTTTGGCTAATGAATTAATTCAAGAATAGATTATTTGTGAGAGTTGAGGGTTTTTTATCATGATTTCAACTAAACAATTGAGGGTTTTTGTAGTGGTACGTCCTCACATCAATCTCTACAGCCAACAAGGAATATAGTAATTAATATAGTATACAATATAGCAAGCAAATTAAATGAATGAATGAATGGCGGCGTAATGCATCAAAATTAAAGTAATATAATCTGATCAGCTTAATTAATTCCTTAATTGATCAGTCGTCCGGAAGCAGGCTGTAGAGTATTTGCGTAGGCCATGAAGGTAGGGTAATACGAACCCGTGCTCGTCGTCATCCTCTTTAGATCTCTCTGCCTGAACGAGTAAACGTAGGCTTCAAATTTGACGCTGAACACCAACACCATCCCTTTCTCCTTCCCGCCGTCGCAAACCAACATCCTCCCCACGCTCTCTGCCTTCTCCAAGCTGTAAACAAACTCATTCAGCTTCGCCCATGAATGATCAGTAGTAGACCATCTCCAAACCGTGAACGTGCCGGAACGTCGACGGTAATGCACCAGGCACAGCCACGATTTCTCCCAAACTGCCACGCCGATGTCGTCGTCGGACTCCACAGCGCCGTCGTCAGGCTCGGGCATTGCGAGAAACTCCATGGCCCCCGTGGCGATCTCGTATGACATCACGTAGGGATCGCCTGCGATGTACCTGGAGCAGTCGGAAGCCCAGAAGACGGTCCCTCGGTGCACCACCGGATTGTGAAACCCGAAGTCGCGGCAGCCGTGGTGGATCATCTCGTCCCTCGTCCAAACCTGGGCCGCCGAGTCGTACACGCGGCACCGGTAGATGTTGGACCAATCCTCTTCGGGTGTAAAGTAGACGAGCTTGTAGTTGTAGTCGCCCGTGCCGCTGTCACCCATGAACTCGACGGCCAATCTAGAGTACGGTGTGCCGCCGTCGGAGGGAGTAGGAATGATCCAAGAGTCGCAAAGGACGGGGTTATAGGCGCATATGCTATAGGAAATAGTATCCTTTTTCATGTAGAAGATGAGACCGCCAGCAGAGCAAAGGATCTCAGAATAGCCATAGGCCGGGAGGATATCTAAGGCGGCCCGGGGGATCCCAGCATCTGGATCAAGGATAAACAATTGCGGGCGAGAATAGTTGTTGTCGACCAAGATGGCGGCGGCGGCATCGGTATTGTGGTAGGATTGCATCAGGTGGAAGAGGCGATCGGAGGTGATCATATTCTTCAAGGACTTTGAGACGAGCTGGAGACGGAAGAGATTCTTGGCCGGAAGGTAGGAGAAAACCTCTGCCAATTGATCATAATTGAGGATTTCCTGGTAAGCCATTGATCGTGCATAGAGTCTTCGGTGACAATTAAATATCTATCTATCTACAAATAGATGTTAAGATTGATGTTTAAATTCCGTTACAAACAAATTTGAGAAAAAATCTCTTAAATTGTAGTCCAAAAAACAGAAAGAAATCTGGGATTCTCTTCAGTGTTTTTTCCTTAAATTTAAATTTACCAAAATAGTTTTCAATCACAATACTCAATTTATCGTGATTAATTCGTTATAAAATTTAATATAAACTAATCATAATGATTGGATAGGTTTAATTTTGACTACTTACTTCTTTTTTTTCTTCAAATTTATCCTTAAAATGCAATGGTATCTTAACTTTCCCAAATTATAACTCGCAACTAAATAAATCTAATCAACACGTTGAGTTCTGTTTCTACAAAATAGAAAAGGTATTGTTTTTTATAAGAAAATTACTAGCTAGATCAATTCCTCCTAAAACTTTGGAATTTTTAGCTATTTTTTATTAATTTGCCCTCATGTGTTTTTATTTATTTTGTTAGAATGAATTAACTGATGCATGTTTGAAGACGGCAAGACTTATTTAATCTCCAAAGTTAATAATCACAATTTTAAGGTATAATTAGGATGTAAATTTCATGCATGGTTTTTGATCAAGATAGACCATAAGACAGCATAAAATTAAATATTAAGATAAATAAAATACAAATTGAGACGTATTAGACAATATAAAATATTGTTTAACTTAACAAAATTTAAATTCATTTAAAATATTTATGGCATAATAAAAAATAATTGTAACTAAATAAATTAAAAAAAAAGTTTAAATCAAAATTAAGAAAAAATAACTTACGACCTCTATCAATTAACCAGCCAAATAAAATTTTAATTATAGAAAATAAAAAAAATGTGCTAATAAAATAAATGTAAATTATAATTAATACCGGATACTTCTGTATGATTATAAAAATAACGCACTCAATTTATTGGGTCAAAATTATGGATGAGATTATTTTCATAATCAGGAGAACACCTCACGGATATAGAGGAAGGTACATATAGGTATGTGAAAATCATTAATAGACTTCAAATATTATCCGAAGTAATAGGTAATTAATTACCGAAGTAGACGCACGTGAAGTAAAAGGGTAAATTTTTTTACTTCATCACACATTATCGAAGTCTATCACCGGTTCAAAACTAGTTAAAAATTGAACCGTTTTTGAAGTAAAAAATCTCTATTACTTCATTAAGACCTTTAAAAATACCGAAGTAAATGATGATATATTACTTCATAAGTTACGTTATTTGACGAAGTAAAATATGTATATGACTTCACATTTTTTGAATTTTGGTATAGTAAATGTTTTATTTTACTTCCGTATAATTTGACTTAGTCGAAGTATTTATTATCGTACTACTTCATCATAGTATAGAAGTAATAGAGCATATTTTACTACAACAAAAAATTCAATTGTAGCGAAGTAATTGATACGAACAACTTCTCAAATTTGATCAGTAGTGAAGTAAATAGTTTCTTTAACTACGCCACTATTTAAATTTATAGAAGTCTTTTGTGTTGTATTACTTCATCATATATTTATTCGTACCATCGAAGTAATTGATAATATTTTACTACAATATAAATTTAATTGACCAAAAGAGTATATGATCACACAATATTTTTCACTATCAAAATTAAACAAATATATCATAAATATGTATCAAATACAATCCAAAAGTGTATTCATAAAAGACAAGTTTAACCATAACCCAAAAGTTTTTGTATATATAAATCTCTAAATATAATCCAAAATTTATATCACAGCCACACTTAAGCACCTATATAGAATTAGACGAATTCGCTCCATTCACTTCTGACTTCAGCATACTGAGATTGATTGTAATACTATTTTTTTTTGATGTTGCAAAATGAAACATAAACAGAAGTTTAAGAGTCAATGTAAAATGATTCAATATTTCATAAAGAAGATATTTTATAAAGAAGAAATTCACCTTCTCCGCTTATGATTGAAGCTGAAAAAGGAGAACGGTAGTGGTTTATGAAGAAGATTAAAAGCAGTCGGCTCTATCGACGACAATGAAGTGAGAAAGAGGAGAGTAAGATGTTGCAGTGAAAATAATTTATTATTGTAAATGATAGTGATCTTGTCTGAGCGATAAGTCGACGGACGCTGGGGATGTGGTGCTCTATGTTGTCTCCGACTGATGACGTGGACCTCTGGTGAGCCTGCAACAAAGTCGAGCCGGGAAGGGGTTTCCGGCGACGACCCTCCGACGCTCAAGTCAGGCAATGGCAAGATGAAGTAGAAGCAGAGCAACGAGACCAAGAGCTACAGTAGATGAGAATGCATACCTCTACCAAAGGTTGAGGGCCCTTATATAGGGCTCCGCGAGGGCACGTGCACGCTCTCCAAGGCGTGCATGCCCCTCAAGGCATACCTGAAAATGGTTGTGTCATAAAAGTGCGTCTGATGTCATACCTCAATTGTCCGAGCATATCCCTGACGTGACAGTGGAAACTTCCATAGTACAATCCTCTGTCCGGACCGCCCGCCTACCATTCTGTTTGTCGGCGGCGTGTGTCTCGAGAAGGACATCTTCGGATGCCCCCTTTGTCTTCTTCCGCATCTTTTGTCTGCTACCATGCCGAGCGGGAGAGCTGCTCGGCCATGCTGACGTCCGGGAGGGGCACGCATACCGGACCGAGCGGGTAGTCCGCTTGACCCTATACTCGGACAAAAATGTGGGCTCCATTGTTCCGCGACTATGCCGAGCGGATCAGACGCTCGGCGTATCACCCATCATATATGCGAACTCATGAGCGTCGAAAGCTCGACCCGCGGTCGGACTATCTTCGCGTCGATCGGGCGCTACCTAAGTATGATCCCCAATTGGCCAGGCGATCTTCCGCCCGGCCACCCGTATGAGTTGACCACCTTGACCGCCTTCCACGTGTCCTCGATAACTCCCTGTACGGGACCCCACTCTTACCACCGGATCACGTGCCTCCCCTTCAAGTCTAGTCGAAGAAGGCTGCAAGTCCGACTGACTGGACTATCGGCCTGGCGACGCGATGACCATTCTATCACTCAGGTAAATGTCTTATCCGATCGGCACCGCGCGAATGGGCACTGCCACTCGGCATGACACCCGCTTACCCTTAGAAAGTTTTGCTTGTCGATCCTTAGAATCTCCTTGGCATGTGTGCAAATCCTCGCCATTAAGGCCGAGAATGCGACCACGCTGGCGTAATGGGGCTCATTAAATGCGACTCATGAGTCGACGCCACGTGGCCATACAGTCGTCACCGCTAACTCGCACTGTCAGGGCTGATGTGACTTTTGGCCTTTTGAATTCTACGGTTGGATGTGCTTCTCGGATCCCGTGACCTGGATCAGACGGTTCTGCTCGGTCGAGCCCAACCTTTATAAGGTCATCTTCTTTTCCTCCGCCGCTTCCGCGTCATTGTGTTCATGCTGTTCAGTGCTCCGGTGAACTTGTTCCTCAGCATTCCAGTCGCTCGCCTTCCTCTTCTATCCTCCCTTCCTCTGTAAGAACTCTCCCTTCTTCGGTTCTCCAATCTCTCATGTTTTTCTTTGCATCTTTGCACCTTAGTACTATTCCAATCGTTTTCTTTGTTGGCCATTCCGTTTTTCTTTGGCCCTCGCTTTCCCTACTGTTCCGGCGATGGCCAGTACCTCTCATTCCCCTGAGCTCGCTCCTGGCCCATGGTACACGACCATGGAGTTGCGGTTCGACACGCAGGACGCGGAGAGCCTGGTCGACGCCTTTGACCTCCCTTCCAACTTCGAACTTATTTTGGCTTCACCTTCCGACCGCCCACACAAATCGCCGCTCGACGCGATTTGTTTTTTCCGCGATCAGTTTGTGGTCGGGCTGTGGTTTCCTCTCCACCCCTTCATCGTTGAAATCTGTAATTTCTTTGACATTCCGCTCGCCCAGCTCGTACCGAATTCCTTCCGCCTCCTGTGCGGAGTTGTGGTATTATTCAAGATCCACAACATTCCCCTCCGTCCGGAGGTCTTTTACTACTTCTACTATCCCAAGCAGTCCGAGCTGGGCACTTATCTGTTCCAGTCTCGGATCGGCTTAGGCTATTTTGACAAAATACCCTCCTCCAATAAACATTGGAAGGAGTACTTCTTCTTCTTTCGTCTCCCCAGGCGACTTCCCTTCCGAGCGAAGTGGCAGGTCGGACACCCTACATCTCCCGAGCTGAAGAGATACAAGACCCGACCGGACTATCTCCAAGCCGTAAATATGTTGGCCGGCTTGAAGCTCGATATCAACAAACTGCTACCAGAGGGTGTCATGTACATGCTTGGTTTGAGCCCAAGCCGAACCAAACTCCCGAACAGCTTTGGTAAGAAATTTACTGGTTTCTTTACTTTGTGTCTAACTAATTTTTTTTCCTCTTCTTTCGCAACCTCCAGCCGGGAGCCTGTCGCTTGGGAAGGGGACTTCGAGCCAGAGGACGATCTCCCCCTTAACCGGAAGAGACGCCGGACGGAAGCCCCTCTGCGCTCGGCCACCTCAGCCATACAAATGTCCGACCGGACGGGGGATCTCTCTCCCAGAGGCAAGGCTCCATCAATTGAGGCCCTTTCCTCCGACCGGACACCCTCTCAGCTGGATGTGCCGATAGATCCCCTCGAGGCGGTGCTGGTTAGCTCCTTACCTCCAGTGGCTCCAAGGATTCGCCGTTCGGGCATACAGTCAGCACCGTCCGACCAGCCGTCTGGTCCCTCGGTGTCCACTCATACGACGCTAGGCGGACGCCACGTGTAAAATACCGGAAATAGGCGAATATTAATAAGGGAATTTTCCGGAATTTTTAGAAATTTTTCGGAAAATTTTCGGAGCTCGTATGGACGAGTTAACGGGGATGAAAACGGGGTCCGGAAAAACCTGTTTAGGCTACCCTGTTTTAATGAGGAAAAGATTTAATTTTTCCTTTTCCTTTTCTTTTTCTTTTTTCTTCTTTTTCTCTGGTTTTCTCCGACGCTGAACCTGCGTGCCGACTTCTTCCTCTTCGCGCGCCCGACGCCACCGAGCCCTAACCGCTCGAGGCGATTCTTCATCCCCTCTCCTCTCCCGAGCCGATCTTCACTTCTTCCCTCTTCTCATCTTTCTCTCCTTCTCTGCCGAGCCGGTCGAGCCACCACCCGTCCACCTCTTTCGAGCGCCGGCAGCCGACCTTCCCCACTGCTCTCGGCCGACACCGTTCAACAACGCCAGCGTTCATTGGGTTGTGCCCTAGCGCCGCTGCCTCCCTTGCCCTATTGCGTTTTCCGGTCGCCACAGCCGATGCCGACGGACCAGAGCAACACTGTGCCCTAGATTTGCAGCGCCGCCGACCCACTCTGCCCTAGTTATCTCCGACACTGCCCTCTTGCAGTGTGCTTCGCCCGCCACCGCCCTTATGATCTAGTGCTGGTCGGCCAGCCGTCGAGTGCCAGTAGCCACCTTGTTATCGGCTTGAGTGTCTGGCACTAGGGTTTCCAGCAGCAGCCTTGTCCGGTCCTTGGTCGTTGCAGGTAAAGTGCTCAGGTTATTTTGGAAATTAGGGTTGTGGTTTGATTCCTGTGGTTGATCTCAGTTCTTGATTCTTGCTTGGACAGTTGGTGGAGTTTCCTGCTTGAGCAGCAACCTCTGTCTCCAGCAAAATCTTTGGTCCAGCAATCCTAAGGTAAGGGTTTGGAGTGTGGTTGATTTGGCACGTTCTTGATACATGTTGTTTTAGGTATGATTGTTTTGGTTGTAGGTGAATTATACTGGATGGTTAGGTTGATTAGGGTTTACCCTAATTTAGCCTTAAGGATTTTAATTAGCCATTTATTTGGATTGTAGCTAAATAAAAGAAATAATATACACATTGATACCACAGGACTTTGACGCGAGACGATCATCTTGACGGCGAATTGGGACCGATTTGGACCTTCCGATAGGAGGCGGGTACCTCTTGACTTATCTTTATGATATTGTCTATTGGATATGCATAGTATTTTATAGCTGCAAGCAATGATCATGTTTGCCTTGGTATGTCACGGTTTGATACCCATAGCATGATCTGTTGGCCGTTTGTTATGTATCCATGTTTACGTTTCAGGATTATTGCCATGAGTACCTTGGTTCCTAGAGTAAGTGGCATACCATACCTACTGAGGTTCGGACTAGGTTCTGGATTTTATTTTCTGGCATGTGTATCTAGATTATCTGATACCTAGGTTTTTATACCATACCTGACTTGTGTACCTCTATTTGTATATCATATATGGTTCGTGTACCTAGACCTTGATTCTTGATATGTGCATATTGTTGGTACATATGTTATGGAAGGAGATATGTTTAGGATCTAGGTTGCTATACCATAGAGGACCTGTATGCCCTAGATCCGTGGATTGACCTACTGATACTGTAGAACCCATTTTGTATATATGGATATGGTTATGTTGATCAGTTTTTGTTATGCATAGTGACATGCATCATGATTACATGCTGTGCGATAGTCGACTCCATTGTTGTTGAGCACATCGCCAGTTACATGGATCTGCACACACCACCACTCATGGGTTAGTGGTCGATTCAGGCAGTGTGTGTTGCAGCAGGGACTTTGTTTGGCTACGTTGGTCCGCTCATGGGTAGTGTGACACAACGTGTTAGCCGGCAGGGATTCCTCCCCGTCATCGTGTACCGGGAGTTGAGAGCATTGAGCTCCCCCATTTATGATTTGGGGTCACAGGACAGGAGTACTCCGACAGCATCCCGTCCACTCGGTCACTCATCAGGAGCAGTGACGACAGAGTGCACGGTTGTCACAGCCCTACCCACTCGGTCTCGCCATTTGTGTGTGAGATGACTGACTGGCGTCAGGGGTGACCAAGACGCATCATTGACATCATATGCATTGTTGCATTTATTTCTTGTGATTGTGTTTGCTGCATTTCTTGCATTTGGTTGGATGCATATGTTTGACATGCATACATTTAGAGCACTTCGGTTTGACGACTCTTTTGTTTGGATAGGAGTTCCTGGTGAGTACAACTTCCTTAGTTACCTTTCAGTTTTGCATCTTTCCTAGATATATGATTAGGAAGCTGTATTCCATGTTTATTGCTGTTAGATATATCTTACTAGACATGTCTATTGGTATTCGCTGAGTTGTTGAACTCACCCCCGTGGACTCTATATTTTTCAGGTACCAGGTTATTTATGGTGTCGCTTGGAGTATCCTGTCTGCTGGTCCCCACGTCACATCAGAGGACTTATCGATTTCACGTATGTTTTGTTTG
The DNA here is from genome assembly GCF_018446385.1 of Zingiber officinale. Classification (NCBI taxonomy): domain Eukaryota; kingdom Viridiplantae; phylum Streptophyta; class Magnoliopsida; order Zingiberales; family Zingiberaceae; genus Zingiber; species Zingiber officinale. The sequence continues at coordinate 142,745,931 of NC_055994.1, forward strand.
TTTATGTATCAGTTTATTTAGCTCTGTACTCCGGTTTGTTTTTGGAGTGTTGATGTCGTTATGTGGTATTTTGTATTTGTTATTGGTTGTGTAAGCCTAGCCGGCTAGCAGTTTTGTGTTTTGGTTTTGTTACAGCCGAGTGGGCTGCTTTATATTTAACTGCGTGGTTGTGTCAGCCAGAGGCTGAATTTGATATTAACTGCGTGGCGTTTGTTTTCTTTTATTGTTATTATTCCAGCCGCATGTGGCTGAGGTATATAGTGCTTGTAGAAAAGTTTCAGATTGTCCGCCGTACAGGGGAGATGCTTCCGAAATTTCTTCGGACAGAGACTCCTCTGGGGCGTGACAATTTAGTGGTATCAGAGCAGGTATACGATACTTGCTATGTGTTCTGGATTTTCGAGTTTTATCTGATATCAATTTATTTGGTATCAGAGATCGACTTACGAGTCTTATTTTTCCGGTGTTTCGGATTTTGTGTTTTGGTCTTCTCGATGTAACTTTTCGGATTTTGGGACCTGGCAGCAGCAGGACATCTCCAAGCTATAGGAGGTATGTTGGTATACTGTTGTTCTACCTTTTTGTTAGTATATGCCCTGTTCACTATTACAGTTTATGACCTGTATTAGCATTATTTATTGGTACTTGTCTAGTTGATATATCATATAATTTATGTGTTAGGTAAACCACTGATCATGGTAGACCGGAATAGAGATCAAGGATTACAGGTCTCTGCTGATTTTTCATATCACACCATTAGTAGTATTAGCTTCTATTACTACTAGTTGATTAGCATATTGAGGCACATACCAGCCTCTGCTAGTATTAGCTGGGTAGTGGATAGTATCTATATCTTCATGTTGATCTAGCCAGTAGTATATCATTTTATCTTAATTAATTACATTAGTAGATAACTGGTTTACTCTTGTTAGATGGGTCAGTGAAAGACTGACTTACGCTTGTCGACTTGGGTAGTCGTAGATTAATATACCTTAGTGGTTTGTGGAGGATTAAGGTATTCTTGATTAGTTAGTAGATAACTTATTTAGTTTTGTTGGTTTGATCAGTAGAGGACAGTTATACTTTATTTTAGAGGTTTGAATCTTGAGTTATTCGTGCTTAGTTGGATATCTTGAGCACATCGAGTATCTAGCTTATACTGACGTGGGAAAGGATTGAATTAGCCATATACTATTGATGATTTGGTCAGTCGATAGAGGATCGATGTATCCTATTCCATGGGTACTGTAATTTTAGACTGTATGTACCTAATTGGATAACTTAAAAGATGGCATAGGGTTTATGTGATAGATTGGATTAAAATATGTTGATTATGCATATTTATGTGGTGTGTAGATATGATTGTTATGAGTTGAAGGAATTCTATGATGGATAGTTCATTTGCAGATAGTGTGGGTATTCCCATCTTGATGTGGTTATTGTAGGTTCCTTATGGATTATAGCTATTTAGTTAGCTGTACATATCTGATTGACATATTGGAGGTTTTTTAACGATTTAAATCTGTGTAGTGGTATGTGCACATGGGTGTGTGTGCACCTGGGTTTAGTATGCTTTATTGGAAGTTGATGTTGATTATACTCTTGGCATAAGTGTATATTTGTTATGTGAGTGTTGTTTGAGGGGTATTGTTGATTTTACCTACGATGATATTGTGCACACGGGTTCAGTATGCATTGTTGGAGGTATCACGATGATTTACACCTTTGTTGTGAGTATGTTTGGTGTGTACTAATTGGAGGATTATATCGATCATACATATGTTGTGTGTGCACGTGTGCCAGGTGTATGGTGGGTAGCATCATGATGATTCTACCTATGTTGAATGTAGAATGTTGAGTGTCTACATTATGTTATTGGTTATTACCCTGTCAACTAATTCTCCCATTTGTGGGTGACCGACCCACTAGGAGGGATGATAGAGTTGACTATGGATTTGATTTGCTTACTGGATTGTGATACCCTAGGCTAACCACAGTGATCTGTGGTAGAGAGATCTCGTGCAGTCTCTAGCTAGATAGTTAGGTGCCTTGGACACACATGTTATGGATTGTTTGTGGTGGAGCGTTACTCCCACCTATTGCGGATTGCTTATAGCGGAGCATTGCTCCCATATCTATTGCAGATACATTTTTGGATTATTTGTGGTGGAGCGTTGCTCCCACATATGGAGGATTTCTTGTGGTAGAGCGTTGCTCCCACATTTGTGGTATTTCGTGTGATGGAGCGTTGCTCTCACACTAGAGGATCTTTTCCTTGGTGATTTATGTTATTAGTGGGTGATCAGATCTGTTTATTGTTGAGGATCTTGTGGTTAGGAATGTCTGTGATACAGACATGATGTGTCTTGGTTTTACCATTAGAGCTTACGGAGCCCTAGATGTTATCATGGACTCGATGATTTGGGTATCCCTAGAATGTTTGGATCGGTTTTCATTGTCTTTGTTGACGATGTTGTGATTTATTACAGATCCGAGGTGAGACACGTGTATCACCTTTGCATAGTTCTAGAGATGTTTCGATGGAACATCTATATGCGAAGATCAGTAGTGCGTGTTTTGGGTGTCTTCTGTGAGATGTTTGAGACACATGGTCACCGGTAGGAGTATGCCATGGTTCCACAGGAGATAGAGGTTGTTACCGTTGGGAGCAGCCGAAATCAGTGCAGGAGATTCGCAGTCCTTGGGACTGGCAGGATATTATAGACCTTTCGTCGAGGGTTTCTTTCGCATAGTTATGCTACTTACACGCCTGACCAGGAAAGGCGTGAAGTTCACTTGGACTGAGGATTTCAAGACCAGCTTCTAGGAGCTGAAGCGGAGACCAGTGTCGGCTCCGATTTTGGTTTTTCCTTTTGGAGAGGACGGATTCGTGCTTTATACCGACGCATCTCTACAGGATTTGGACGCTGTTTTGATGTAGCACGTTAGAGTAGTCTCCTATGCTTCTCGTCGGTTGAAGAAGCATGAGAAGAACTACCCTGTATATCATCTGGAGCTAGTCGCCATTATTTTGCCATGAAGATTTGGCGACAATGTTTATATGACGTTACATTTGAGATTCTCACTGACCATAAGAGTCTCAAATATCGGTTTACTTAGAAGGAACTTAATGTCCGACAGAGGAGATGGATGGAGTTCCTGAAGGATTTTGATTGTACCCTTAGCTATCACCCAGGAAAAGCTAATGTGGTTGTCGTTGTACTTAGACAGAAGTCCAGAGGGACTTTGGCTTGTCACCGAGTTTCCGTTATAGACTTGGTTCAGGGTTTCGCCGAGTTAGACCTTGAGGAGCAGGGATCTACAGAGCAGGGTATTCTGGTTACCATGGTTGCTCAGTCGTCGATCAGGACGAGGATCCGAGAGGCACAGGCTGGTGATCAGCATTTGCAGTTTATTAGTAGCCAGATAGCTTCCGGGCAGCAGACCGAGTTCACACGAGACGAGGAGGGTATTATATACTTCCGAGGTAGATTATGCGTACCTCAGTCTCATCCGGTTTTATAAGAGTTACTTCCGGAGGCTCATCGCTCATGATTTGCTGTCCACCCAGGCGGTACCTGCGTGTACCAAGATTTGAGGTGTTTCTATTGGTGGAACGACATGAAGGAAGACATCACGGATTTTGTAGCTAGATGTCTTGTCCGTCAGCAGGTGAAGGCCGAGCACCAGATACCTGTCGGTTTATTTCAGTGGATTCCTATTCCCGAGTGGAAATGGGAACATATTACCATGGACTTTGTGGTGAGTTTGCCGAGGACATGATGAGACCATGACGCGATTTGGGTAATCTTTGATCAATTACCCAAATCCGCGCACGTTTTGGCTAATCGGAGGACAGATTTCCTGGATCGATTGGTAGATCTGTTTTGCCGGGGGATCATCAGATCACGTGGTGTCCCGTTGATTATTATTTCGGATGGAGACCCCGATTCACGTCTCGTTTTTGACAGAGTCTGCAGTAGGCCTTTGGGCACGCAACTCTGTTTCAGTACAACTTTCCATCCGCAGACGGATGGACTGTTAGAGCGGACCATTCAGACTCTAGAGGACTTGCTGAGGTTTTGTGTATTGGATTTTAGGGGCAGTTGGGAGGACCATTTGCCATTGGTAGAGTTCGCCTACAACAACAGTTTTCATTCGCCTGTCTAGATGGCATCGTTTGAGGCGTTATATGGTAGACCTTGTCGGACACCCAACCTCTAGGATGAGGTTGGGGAGGCCCAGTTGTTGGGACCTCATAGAGCTCAGCAGAACGAAGAGTTGGTCCGTATTATCAGACGGAGAATGTTAGAGGCGCAGGATCGCCAGAAGTGTTATGTTGATCGGAGACGCAGACCCCTAGCGTTCTCTATTGGCGATCATGTATTTCTGCGAGATTCACCCACGAAAGGAGTAAAGAGATTTGGCCAGAGGTAAGCTAGCTCCGCGATACATTGGACCTTTCCAGATCTTGGAGAGGATTGGAGCGGTAGCTTATCGTTTGATACTATCATCGTTCCTGTCAGGTGTTCACGATGTATTCCATGTGTGGTATATATCCGACTCGACAGATTTGTTGGCAGATATCTCAGTTACTATTCAGCCTGACGTCACCTATGAGGAGGTTCCGGTACGGATTCTCGACCGGAAAGAGCGTCAGTTGCGGAACAAGACTATCCGGCTGGTTAAAGTCGGATGGCAGCATCATTCGAACGAGGAGGCTACTTGGGAGCTCGAGGATACTATCCGAGCTCGATATCCCCATCTTTTCACTTGAGGTATGTGATTTGTTTACCGTTCGACATTTATACTTTATATCTGTTGTTAGTACTTGCTGATGGTAGAAACGAAATTTGGGGACCAAATTTTTATTAGTAGGGGAGAATGTAAAATACCGGAAATAGGCGAATATTAATAAGGGAATTTTCCGGAATTTTTAGAAATTTTTCGGAAATTTTTCGGAGCTCGTATGGACGAGTTAACGGGGATGAAAACGGGGTCCGGAAAAGCCTGTTTAGGCTACTCTGTTTTAATGAGGAAAAGTTTTAATTTTTCCTTTTCCTTTTCTTTTTCTTTTTTCTTCTTTTTCTCTGGTTTTCTCCGACGCTGAACCTGCGTGCCGACTTCTTCCTCTTCGCGCGCCCGACGCCACCGAGCCCTAACCGCTCGAGGCGATTCTTCATCCCCTCTCCTCTCCCGAGCCGATCTTCACTTCTTCCCTCTTCTCATCTTTCTCTCCTTCTCTGCCGAGCCGGTCGAGCCACCACCCGTCCACCTCTTTCGAGCGCCGGCAGCCGACCTTCCCCACTGCTCTCGGCCGACACCGTTCAACAACGCCAGCGTTCATTGGGTTGTGCCCTAGCGCCGCTGCCTCCCTTGCCCTATTGCGTTTTCCGGTCGCCACAGCCGATGCCGACGGACCAGAGCAACACTGTGCCCTAGATTTGTAGCGCCGCCGACCCACTCTGCCCTAGTTATCTCCGACACTGCCCTCTTGCAGTGTGCTTCGCCCGCCACCGCCCTTATGATCTAGTGCTGGTCGGCCAGCCGTCGAGTGCCAGTAGCCACCTTGTTATCGGCTTGAGTGTCTGGCACTAGGGTTTCCAGCAGCAGCCTTGTCCGGTCCTTGGTCGTTGCAGGCAGTAAGGGAAGAGGTAAAGTGCTCAGGTTATGTTGGAAATTAGGGTTGTGGTTTGATTCCTGTGGTTGATCTCAGTTCTTGATTCTTGCTTGGACAGTTGGTGGAGTTTCCTGCTTGAGCAGCAACCTCTGTCTCCAGCAAAATCTTTGGTCCAGCAATCCTAAGGTAAGGGTTTGGAGTGTGGTTGATTTGGCACGTTCTTGATACATGTTGTTTTAGGTATGATTGTTTTGGTTGTAGGTGAATTATACTGGATGGTTAGGTTGATTAGGGTTTACCCTAATTTAGCCTTAAGGATTTTAATTAGCCATTTATTTGGATTGTAGCTAAATAAAAGAAATAATATACACATTGATACCACAGGACTTTGACGCGAGACGATCATCTTGACGGCGAATTGGGACCGATTTGGACCTTCCGATAGGAGGCGGGTACCTCTTGACTTATCTTTATGATATTGTCTATTGGATATGCATAGTATTTTATAGCTGCAAGCAATGATCATGTTTGCCTTGGTATGTCACGGTTTGATACCCATAGCATGATCTGTTGGCCGTTTGTTATGTATCCATGTTTACGTTTCAGGATTATTGCCATGAGTACCTTGGTTCCTAGAGTAAGTGGCATACCATACCTACTGAGGTTCGGACTAGGTTCTGGATTTTATTTTCTGGCATGTGTATCTAGATTATCTGATACCTAGGTTTTTATACCATACCTGACTTGTGTACCTCTATTTGTATATCATATATGGTTCGTGTACCTAGACCTTGATTCTTGATATGTGCATATTGTTGGTACATATGTTATGGAAGGAGATATGTTTAGGATCTAGGTTGCTATACCATAGAGGACCTGTATGCCCTAGATCCGTGGATTGACCTACTGATACTGTAGAACCCATTTTGTATATATGGATATGGTTATGTTGATCAGTTTTTGTTATGCATAGTGACATGCATCATGATTACATGCTGTGCGATAGTCGACTCCATTGTTGTTGAGCACATCGCCAGTTACATGGATCTGCACACACCACCACTCATGGGTTAGTGGTCGATTCAGGCAGTGTGTGTTGCAGCAGGGACTTTGTTTGGCTACGTTGGTCCGCTCATGGGTAGTGTGACACAACGTGTTAGCCGGCAGGGATTCCTCCCCGTCATCGTGTACCGGGAGTTGAGAGCATTGAGCTCCCCCATTTATGATTTGGGGTCACAGGACAGGAGTACTCCGACAGCATCCCGTCCACTCGGTCACTCATCAGGAGCAGTGACGACAGAGTGCACGGTTGTCACAGCCCTACCCACTCGGTCTCGCCATTTGTGTGTGAGATGACTGACTGGGGTCAGGACGCATCATTGACATCATATGCATTGATGCATTTATTTCTTGTGATTGTGTTTCCTGCATTTATTGCATTTGGTTGGATGCATATGTTTGACATGCATACGGATTTAGGCACTTCGGTTTGACGACTCTTTTGTTTGGATAGGAGTTCTGGTGAGTCAGACTTCCTTAGTTACCTTTCGGTTTTGCATCTTTCCTAGATATATGATTAGGAAGTATTCCATGTTTATTGTTGTTAGATATATCTTACTAGGCATGTCTATTGGTATTGAGTTGTTGAACTCACCCCGTGGACTCTATATTTTTCAGGTACCAGGTTATTTATGGTGTCGCTTGGAGTATCCTGTCTGCTGGTCCCCACGTCACATCAGAGGACTTATCGATTTCACGTATGTTTTGTTTGTTTATGTATCAGTTTGTTTAGCTCTGTACTCCGGTTTGTTTTTGGAGTGTTGATGTCGTTATGTGGTATTTTGTATTTGTTATTGGTTGTGTAAGCCTAGCCGGCTAGCAGTTTTGTGTTTTGGTTTTGTTACAGCCGAGTGGGCTGCTTTATATTTAACTGCGTGGTTGTGTCAGCCAGAAGCTGAATTTGATATTAACTGCGTGGTGTTTGTTTTCTTTTATTGTTATTATTCCAGCCGCATGTGGCTGAGGTATATAGTGCTTGTAGAAAAGTTTCAGATTGTCCGCCGTACAGGGGAGATGCTGCCGAAATTTCTTCGGACAGAGACTCCTCTGGGGAGTGACACCGCGTCATAAAGGATGTCCTGTGCCTTCCAACAGAGGACTATATGGACGAATTCGCTTGGTCGATGACTCCCGAACACGCCATCATAATCCGTGGGCCGCTTGCCAAGGTATGGGAAGACGCGCGCGCTCGTGTCGCCGCGATGTCTCCCGGTCAGCTGGGCGACAGCCACCTGCAGCATGCAACCGGGGTGAGTTTCTTGCAACTTATTCGCATGACTTTTCCGCTCGGTGCTTAACAACTTTGGCTTTTATCAGAACTGGGTGGAAATCGTGGCCGTCTCCGGTCGCCTGGCGATGTTAGAAGAAGAGCTGAAGAAGCTCAAGATTTCTGGCGGGTCGTCCTCTTCTCAAAGCCCCTCATACGCCGAGCTGTAGAAGGAGTTGGACAAAACCATGAAGCTAATGGAGGCCGAACGGAAGAAGATGGCCGATCAGGCGTACCTGCTAGATCAGCTCGAGAAGCAGGTCAAAACCTTTGACCGGAAGATAGACTTGGCGACCACTAGGAAGAATCAAGACTTTGCCGATCTGGATGCAAAGAATGTTGAGGCTCGAGCCCTAGAGCAGCGGGTGAAGGAATTGGCCGAGCTACTGGACAACGAGAAGAAGGGTCGCTCGGCGGAGGTGGCAGCTGTTAAGGACGAGATGAAAAGCCCTTTAGGAGCCTCTCGACGTCGCGCGCGTTGCCTTCAAGGAATACCAAGAGGCCGAGCCGAGCCGCTTTGCCATATTGAAGAAGAAGTACATCCGCTCGGATGAATTTGTTCAGAAAGTCTGCGAGCGGCTCGTCCATGCCTTTGAATTGGCCATCACTACCACGGCTGATCACCTGAAGGCCAAGGGCCACCTTCCGGAATCCCTGATCATCCCCATTCGGGAACACGCCGCTCTCCTCAGCAACATGCCCAAAGATATTTTTAACTTTCTTGAGTGAAGTGTTTTTTGTAATCTTGCCGATCGGTCGAAAGACCCCTTTTTGTTCAATGAAATTCTGCTCCTAGCTTCGTTAGTTTGTTTTTCCTGGAGTGTTTCTTGTAATCCTGCCGATCGGTCGAAAAACCCCTTTTTGTTCAATGAAATTATGCTCCTAGCTTCGTTAGTTTGTTTTTCCTGGTCGACGGAAATAATGGCGAGCTCGAACTAATGACGTGCCAGTAGGTTGTGGTTCTCTATCCTTGGGATTTATGATTTCCGCCAGGCTGGGCTCTTACAGTCGTCGACTTGAATTCAAGGTTTAACCTTGTCGCTCGACTGTCTTCCGAGCGGGATATTTTTAGTCGCCGCTACGACCCTAGAGTTTAACGTCGCCGCTCGACGGTCTTTAGGCCGGGGGGTTTATAGTCGCTGGACCGACTCTAGCGTTTAACGCCGCCGCTCGACGGTCTTCCGAGCGGTATATTTTTGGTCGCTGCTATGACCCTAGAGTTTAACATCGCCTCTCGACGGTCTTCGAGTCGAGCGGTTTATAGTCGCCGGTCCGACTCTAGCGTTTAACGTCGCCGCTCGATGGTCTTTCGAGCGGGATATTTTCGGTCGCCGCTACGACCCTAGAGTTTAATGTCGCCGCTCAACGGTCTTCGGGTCGGGGGGTTTATAGTCGCCGGTCCGACTCTAGCGTTTAACGTCGTCGCTCGGCGGTCTTCCGGCTGGAGGGTTTATAGTCGCCGGTCCGACTCTAGCGTTTAACGTTGCCGCTCGACGGTCTTCCGGCCGGGGGGTTTATAGTCGCCGGTCCGACTCTAGTGTTTAACATTGTCGCTCGACGGTTTGATGAAGCTCGGGCGCTCGGCCCATCTTTGGTACTATCGTTTCTTAATTTTATTCCTGCATTCATAGGGTAGCGAAGAACAGAAATACATGCAATTGATTACACATGCGCACCTTTCATCCAACTCGATATGGCTGGAGGTGGTTAGCGCTCCATGGTCGTTCCAGCCGTCGTCCATCTTGATCTTCGAGATAGTAGGCGTCCGATCGGAGCTTTTCAATGACCTTAATGGGTCCAGCCCAGGGAGCCTCCAACTTACTCACATCGCTGACCGACTTCACCTTCTTCCACACCAGGTCGCCGACCTGGAACGCTCTCGGGATTACTCGCTTATTGTAATTTTGCTTCATTCTTTGTCGGTAAGCCATTAGCCGAGCAGCTGCTTTAGCTCGCGTCTCATCTACCAAATCTAGCTCCAGCTGCCTCCGCTCGGTGTTGTCTGCGTTGTACTGTTGCACTCGATCGGATTCGATCCCAACCTCCACCGGCATGACCGCCTCTTCTCCGTACACTAAGTGGAACGGCGTGACCCCCGTTCCTTCCTTCGGGGTCGTGCGGAGTGCCCATAAAACGTCGGGGAGCTCGTCCACCCAGCTGCCTTCAAGGTGGTCGAGCCGAACCCTCAGAATTCGAAGGATTTCCTGATTGGTGACTTTGGCTTGTCCGTTGCTTTACGGGTATGCCACAGAGGTGAAGTGCTGCTCGATGCCATATCCTTCGCACCATTCTCTGAGCTCCTGTCCAACGAATTGTCACCCATTGTCGGATACTAGCCACCTTGGAATGCCAAACCGACATATGAGGTGTTGCCAGACGAATTTTTGATCATCTGCTCGGTGATCTTTGCCAGTGGCTCGGCCTCGACCCATTTGGAGAAGTAGTCCACCGCTACCAATAGGAATTTCCGCTGCCCGGTCGCCATAGGCAAGGGTTCCACGATGTCCATGCCCCACTGGTCGAACGGGCAGGATACCGTGGACACCTTCATCTCCCCCGTCGGCCGATGAGAGAAGTTGTGGTATTTCTAACAGGAAAGGCAATTGGCGACAGTCCGAGCGGCATCTTCCTTAAGGGTTGGCCAGAAGTACCCGGCCAGCAAGATCTTCCTTGCCAACGACCGTCCGCCCGGATGTCCCCCGCAAGATCCTTGGTGCACTTCCTTCAGTATATATCCCGCGTCTTCTGAGCTAACGCACTTTAGTAGTGCCCGGGAGATAGCCTTCTTGTAGAGCTGGTCTCCGATGAGGGTGAACCGACCGGCTCTCCTTCTCAGCAGCTGAGCCTCTTCCCGATCAGACGGAGTAACTCCTGACCGCAAAAATTCCACTATGGCCATCCTCCTGTCGCTTGGGAACATGAGGCCCTCCATTCTGTCAATGTGAGCCACTAAGGATACCTTCTCGATCGGTTGTTGCGTGCCAATCAGCGTTAATGAACTTGCCAGCTTTGCAAACTCATCCGCCGTCTGGTTGTCCGCTCGGGGAATCTTTTGTACGACAACCTTGCCAAAGTTGGTCTTGAGCTTTTCGAAGGCCTCTACGTAGAGCTTAAGCCTCGCACTGTTTATCTCGAAAGCTCCCAAGATTTGCTGAGCAGCAAGCTGAGAGTCAGAGTAGATCACCACTTGGTTTACCCCCACATACCGAACAGCCTGCTGTCCAGCTATGAGAGCTTCATATTCCGCCTCATTATTGTTGCACGATAATCCAGCCGGACGGAGAGATACATCCGCTCCTCTTGTGGTGAAATTAGCAGAATGTCGACGCCGCTTCTGAGTCGAGTGGATGACCCGCCCACATAAATCCTCCATAAAGCTTCAGGCTCGGGATTCTGCACTTCAGTGACGAAGTCTGCCAAGGATTGCGCCTTAATTGCCATGCGGGGCTGGTACTGAATATCAAATTCACTGAGCTCGGTCGTCCATTTGATCAGTCGTCCGGACGCCTCAGGGTTGAGTAGGACTCTCCCCAGAGGGTTGTTCGTCATAACGATTATCGTGTGCGCCAGGAAGTAAGGTCGGAGCCTCCGAGCAGTGAGGACTAGCGCGAAAGGAAGCTTCTCGAGACCAGTGTATAAGCGGGATTCGACATCCTTTAGAATGTGACTTAGAAAGTACACTGGCTGTTCTTCGCCATCCAACCGAACCAATGCCGAGCCAACATCATGCTCGGTTAATGATAAATAGAAGCAGAGCGGCTCACCGATAGTCGGCTTGGCCAATACAAGTAGAGAGTTCAGATAAACCTTCAAAGTTTTGAACGCCCGGTCACATTCTTCATCCCAATGCAATTTGATGGCTCGACGCAGAACTTTGAAGAAGGGCGGGCTCCGATCGGCTGTTTTGGAGATGAACCGCGAGAAAGCCATTATCCGACCGGTAAGGCGCTATACTTCCTTTAAATTTCTAGGTGGTGGCATGTCTTGTAGTGCCTTTACCTTGCTGGGGTTGACCTCTATGCCCCGCTCGGTGACGATATATCCCAAAAAGCGATCACTTTTTGCTTCGAACAGACACTTCTGCGGATTTAACTTGACTCCGTACTTTCTCAGCTATGAAACGTCTCCTTTATGTTTGAGCAAAGGTTGACCGCTCGGTTTATTTGATAAGGATGTCATCCATATATACCTCCAAGTTCCGCCCGATTTGCTTCCGGAACACCTTGTTCATTAGCCGCTGATACGTGGCGCCGACGTTCTCCAATCCGAATGGCATTATGTTGTAGCAGTAGGTGCCATCCGCCATAATGAAGCTTACTTTCTCCTGATCGTCGTGGGCGAGCGACACCTGGTGATATCCCTGATAAGCATCCAGCATGCATATCAGCTCGCATCCAGCGGTCGAGTCCACCATTTGGTCGATCCAGGGCAGTGGGTAGAAATCTTTCAGGCATGCCTTATTCAAATCCCGAAAGTTAATGTATACCCTCCACTTGTTACCCGGCTTGGAGACCAACACCACATTTGCCAACCAGCTCAGGAATTGCACCTCCTGTATATGGTCGGCCTCGAGAAGCTTTTCGATCTCTACTCGGATGATGACGTTCTGCTCCGCGCTGATGTCCCACTTCCTCTGCTTTACGGGCCGAGCATCCGGCCGGACGTGGAGCTCATGCTACGTGATGCTCAGTGAGATGCCCGACAGCTCGTGTGTTGACCATGCGAAGACATCATGGTTGCGATGTAGACACTGGACCAGCTCCTCCTTCTGGCCTTCCTCCAGGTCGGATGCAATAAATGTTGTGGCTTCCGGTCAGTCGGGCTGGATCTGCACTTCCTCCTTTTCCTCATAAACTAATGTTGGAGGGTTTTCGGTTATGACATTTACCTCAAGGCGCGGTGCTTTCCGAGCGGACCGTGATTCGGCTCGGACCATCTCCACATAGCATCGCCTGGCGGCCAGCTGATCCCCTCGGACTTCGTCCACTTGGTCCTCCACGGGAACTTGATCTTTTGACAGAAAGTTGAGACAACTGCCTGGAACTCGTTGAGGGTCGGTCACCCTAATATCGCATTGTAGGCGGAGGGGGCATCGACCACGATGAAATTAGTGGTCCGCGTCCTCCGAAGCGGCTCCTCCCCCGGTGAGATAGCCAGCCTGGTTTGGCCGACCGGCAGGACTTCGTTGCCGGTGAATCCATACAACAGGGTTGTCATCGGAAGCAATTCGGCTCGGTCAATTTGCAATTGGTCGAACGCCTTCTTAAAAATAATGTTGACCGAGCTTCCTGTATCGATAAATATACGGTGAATAGTGTAATTTGCTATTACCGCTTGGATGATGAGTGTGTCGTCGTGCGGCACTTCGAATCCTTCCAGGTCTCTAGGCCCGAAACTGATCTCGGGACCTTGTGCTCGCTCCTGACTGTAGCCAACTGCATGGATCCTTAGCTGCCGGGCATGTGACTTTTTGGCCCGGTTGGAATCTCCTCCTGTGGGCCCACCAGCAATGATGTTGATCTCGCCTTGAGCAGTGTTGCTTCGGTTTTCCTCCTCCCGAGCGGATGGTCTGGCTCGCTCATGCGAGGCTCGGGGGCTGACCCTCGGTTGGTGTCGATGGCGCCGCTCAGGTGACTCCCTAGCCGCTCGTCGTCCGGTGCCCTGGGTCCGTCTCTTCGATCGGGTGAAGGCGATCAGCGGCGGTAGCTTCTTAGCGCCGGGTGAGAGATCGGGACGAGCGTCCAACAGTCACGTGTCTTGTGGGTGGCGGACTGGTGCAGTGAACAAAACATGGGAGTTCATACCTTTCCCTTTTGTTTGGGTTGCTCGGCCGCTACATGTTGGACGGCATGCGGCCTAGCTTCTTGATGAGGACGCGCTCCATCAGCGCGGGGTCCTCTCGGCGGCTGATGGCTAACCACTGGCTTCCGCTCGACAGCAGGCAGGGGCTCGGATTGCGCTTCTTTTCTTTTAGTCGCATAAGCTTCCTCCACGTTGATGTACTCGTTCGCCTTCTTCAGCATGTGGTCGTAGTCGCGGGGCGGCTTCCTGATGAGTGATCGGAAGAAATCCCCATCGACCAAGACTTGGGTGAAGGCATGCATCATCGTCTCAGATGAGATTGTGAGTATATCCATTGCCGCCTGGTTGAAGCGCTGTATGTAAGCTCGGAGGGTCTCTCTCGACCCTTGCTTCATGGAGAATAAGCTGACACTGGTCTTCTGGTAGCGTCGGCTGCTAGCGAAATGGTGGAGAAATGTCGTTCGGAAATCTTTAAAGCTCCTAATTGATCCGTCCGGCAATCTTCGAAACCAGCATTGCGCCGAGCCGGACAGTGTAGTGAGGAAGACTCGGCACTTAACTCCGTCAGTATACTGGCGGAGAGTAGCGACATTGTCGAACTTACCGAGATGATCGTTGGGGTCAGTCGCGCCGCTGTATTCCTCGATCGCCAGAGGGGCGTAGTGCTTTGGGAGTGGGTCCTGCAAGATCGCCTCGGAGAACTGGCGATTGATCCGTTCGAGAGATGATTCAGTCTGAGGCTCTTTGCCTCTCCTGACGTCCCGAGCGGGGGCTTCATCGGATGATCCCTGGTTAGCTAGAGCTAATTCGGACGGCGTTTGGAACAGGGTCCGATGAAACGGAATAGGGGTGGGCGGCATGTCTACTGGCGTGCCGGTTTGACCTTTATTTTGTGCCCAAGTGGAGTACTACTCCGGTCGATCTTCTTGAGCCGCTCGGCCGCCTGACACCAAGGTCGCCTGCTGTGCCAGCCGCTCGGCTAACGCCTTCTACTGCTGCTGCTCCACGATCTTTACTACTCTTGCTTCGATTAGAGCGTCGAGCTCTTCCTGTGAGAGCGTCACGGTGTGCAGTCGTCCAGCTCCTTCCATCTTCTCTACTCGGATTCAGGTGCGTTCCCACAGACGACGCCAATTTGACCCTATCTTAGCAATGAGTCGACAGACGCTGGGGATGTGGTGCTCTATGCTGTCTCCGGCTGATGACGTGGACCTCCAGTGAGCCTGCAACAAAGCCGAGCCGGGAAGGGATTCCCGGTGACGACTCTCCGACACTCAAGTCAGACAGTGACAAGATGAAGTAGAAGCAGAGCAACGAGACCAAGAGTTACCGTAGATGAGAATGCATACCTCTACCAAAGGTTGAGGGCCCTTATATAGGGCTCCGCGAGGGCGCGTGCACGCTCTCCAAGGCGTGCACGCCCCTCAAGGCATACCTGGAAATGGTCGCGTCAGAAAAGTGCGCCTGATGCCATACCTTAATTGTTCGAGCATATCCCTGACGTGACAGTGGAAACTTCCACAATACAATCCTCTGTCCGGTCCGGCCACCGACCATGCTGTTTTTCGGTGGCGTGTGTCTCGAGAAAGACATTTTCGGCTGCCCCCTTTGTCTTCTTCCGCATCTTTTGTTTGCGACCGTGCCAAGCGGGAGAGTCGCTCGGCCATGCTGACGTCCGGGGGGGGCACGCATACCGGACCGAGCGGGTAGTCCGCTCGGCCCTATACTCGGACAAAAATGTGGGCTCCATTGTTCCGCGGCTATGTCGAGCGGATCAGACGCTCGGCGTATCACCCATCATATGCGAACTCATGAGCATCGAAAGCCCCGCGGTCGGACTATCTCCTCGCTGATCGGGCGCTACCTAAGTTTGATCCCCAACTGGCCAGGCGATCTTCCGCCCGGCCACTCACATGAGTTGACTGCCTTGACCGCCTTCCACGTGTCCTTGATAACTCCCCGTACGGGACCCCACTCTTACCACCGGATCAGATAGAATGGAGATAAACGAAAAATTGAATAATTTATTACTGTAAATATATTTAAATAAAAGTTAAACTTAATGTCTATCAAGGAAGCGAAATATTAGAAGTATCTAACTCATTATTGCTAAACAATAATAAAATCTTCTATTTTGATGACATATTTGAATTTAATCAAGAAACAAGCATCGTAGCACTGACCGCATCAACGTGTTAGTGTTAAGTGCAGTTTTTCTTCTCCAATCTCAATGAGTAAGAGAAGCATAGAAAGGGAAATTTGAAAAAGGTGAAGAGGGGGAACTTAAAAAACTAGCTTTTTTATTTTGATTGTATGGATAAGATAAAAAAAAATTAATTCATGTTCTTATTGATCAAAGGAGAAAGTATCAACAACTAATGAGAATATAATAAGTAAACTATGATTGAGAGATATTGAAGAGGAATATATTAGATTTTATAAAATAACATTCAAATTTAATTTATTAAAAAAAGAGAGTCTCGACTCTATCCATTGAAACTCTAATAAGATCTTTGCGAAATATGAAACTTTGATATATTGAGATAATGTAAATATTTAATCACGTGGATCCTATTATTTTCCATTCTCTTAAAAAAATATACATAAAAATATATTTAATATATTAAAATAATAACCCTAATTTTTAGAGAATAAGATTGTGTAATTTTTTTATCATGTGGGTCATATTTTTTTCCATTATATTTTTCAAAATATATTTAATACATTAAAAATAATGTGCCCTAATAAAAATTGAAATTCTTGGCATATATCTTAATAGCCTATCCCTAAAGCCAGCCATACATAGATAAAGACAAAGTTGTGGAGGGTACGTGAAGACGTACGATGGTTAAAGATTGCTCATGGATGGTGGGAATATGAATGAGAGGAGTGCAAGTGGGTACGTATAGAATTGATTCACCAAACTTTGGCTAATGAATTAATTCAAGAATAGATTATTTGTGAGAGTTGAGGGTTTTTTTATCATGATTTCAACTAAACTTGAGGGTTTTTGTAGTGGTACGTACTTACATCAATCTCTACAGCCAACAAGGAATATAGTAATTAATATAGTATACAATATAGCAAGCAAATTCAATGAATGAATGAATGGCGGCGTAATGCATCAAAATTAAAGTAATATAATCTGATCAGCTTAATTAATTCCTTAATTGATCAGTCGTCCGGAAGCAGGCTGTAGAGTATTTGCGTAGGCCATGAAGGTAGGGTAATACGAACCCGTGCTCGTCGTCAGCCTCTTTAGATCTCTCTGCCTGAACGAGTAAACGTAGGCTTCAAATTTGACGCTGAACACCAACACCATCCCTTTCTCCTTCCCGCCGTCGCAAACCAACATCCTCCCCACGCTCTCTGCCTTCTCCAAGCTGTAAACAAACTCATTCAGCTTCGCCCATGAATGACCAGTAGTAGACCATCTCCAAACCGTGAACGTGCCGGAACGTCGACGGTAATGCACCAGGCACAGCCACGATTTCTCCCAAACTGCCACGCCGATGTCGTCGTCGGACTCCACAGCGCCGTCGTCAGGCTCGGGCATCGCGAGAAACTCCATGGCCCCCGTGGCGATCTCGTATGACATCACGTAGGGATCGCCTGCGATGTACCTGGAGCAGTCGGAAGCCCAGAAGACGGTCCCTCGGTGCACCACCGGATTGTGAAACCCGAAGTCGCGGCAGCCGTGGTGGATCATCTCGTCCCTCGTCCAAACCTGGGCCGCCGAGTCGTACACGCGGCACCGGTAGATGTTGGACCAATCCTCTTCGGGTGTAAAGTAGACGAGCTTGTAGTTGTAGTCGCCCGTGCCGCTGTCACCCATGAACTCGACGGCCAATCTAGAGTACGGTGTGCCGCCGTCGGAGGGAGTAGGAATGATCCAAGAGTCGCAAAGGACGGGGTTATAGGCGCATATGCTATAGGAAATAGTATCCTTTTTCATGTAGAAGATGAGACCGCCAGCAGAGCAAAGGATCTCAGAATAGCCATAGGCCGGGAGGATATCTAAGGCGGCCCGGGGGATCCCAGCATCTGGATCAAGGATAAACAATTGCGGGCGAGAATAGTTGTTGTCGACCAAGATGGCGGCGGCAGCATCGGTATTGTGGTAGGATTGCATGAGGTGGAAGAGGCGATCGGAGGTGATCATATTCTTCAAGGACTTTGAGACGAGCTGGAGACGGAAGAGATTCTTGGCCGGAAGGTAGGAGAAAACCTCCGCCAATTGATCATAATTGAGGATTTCCTGATTGTTGGTGGTGTAAGTTGCTGTGTTATTTCCAAGTTGAAGATTGTGGTTAGCCATTGATAGTGCATGCATCGAGTCTTCGGTGACAATTAAATATCTTTCTATCTACAAATAGATGTTAAGATTGATGTTTAAATTCCGTTACAAACAAATTTGAGAAAAAATCTCTTAAATTGTAGTCCAAAAAACAGAAAGAAATCTGTGGGAAAAAAAATTCCCTTCCGCGTTTTTTCCTTAAATTTAAATTTACCAAAATAGTTTTCAATCACAATACTCAAGTTATCGTGATTAATTCGTTATAAAATTTAATATAGACTAATCATATTATGGTTGGATAGGTTTAATTTTAACTACTTCCTTTTTTTTCTTCAAATTTATCCTTAAATTGCAATGGTATCTTAACTTTCCCAAATTATAACTCGCAACTAAATAAATCTAATCAACATGCATGTTGAGTTCTGTTTCTACAAAATAGAAAAGTTATAGTTTTTTATAAGAAAATTTCTAGCTAGATCAATTCCTCCTAAAATTTTGGAATTTTTAGCTATTTTTTATTAATTTGCCCTCGTGTGTTTTTATATATTTTGTTAGAATGAATTAACTGATGCATGTTTGAAGACGGCAAGACTTATTTAATCTCCAAAGTTAATAATCACAATTTTAAGGTATAATTAGGATGTAAATTTCATGCATGGGTTTTTGATCAAGATAGACCATAAGACAGCATAAAATTAAATATTAAGATAAATAAAATACAAATTGAGACGTATTAGACAATATAAAATATTGTTTAACTTAACAAAATTTAAATTCATTAAAAATATTTATAACTTAATAAAAAATAATTGTAACTAAATAAATTTTTAAAAAAACTTTAAATCAAAATTAAGAAAAAATAACACATTCAATTTATTGGGTCAAAATTATAGATAAAATCAAGAGAATAGTACAAACATATAGGAACTTGTTTCCATAAAACTATAGATCCGCTACATTAACAACTCCTTTAGTGCCAACCCCACAAATATAGAGGGAGGTACATATAGATACACAGGTGTCAGGCACATGGTGAGGTCAACCTCAGGTCGTCAGTTCTTGAGAATCGACCTTTGATCATTACGCTAGAGATGTCATCTACCGTCTGTGCTACGCCCTGGGAGCTAACTTGTTTTCATAAAATTTTGATATCTCTAGGTCTATATTTAAGTCATATAATTTTTTAAAATTTTCAAAATTATTTTCTAATCTGGACGAATTCAGGATTCATCTCAGAATCTGGGATAAATTTTGAATTTGTAATATGGGATGAATCTTGAATTCGTCCGATGAATTTGACGATAAAAATATTTTTTTGTTAGGAATTTAAGATGAAGATATTTTATTGCAAATTTTATTATTAATTTGGATTAATTTTTATTTTTATCGCCAAAGTTATTATAATTTTAAGATAAAAAATATTCATCCCAGATTTTTATTCCTAAATCATTATTTGTTTATGATAAAAATTCTAAGCGTGAGTTCAGTTTTGACAATCTTTGTTTTAAAGTTAAGAGTATTTGTTTTTTTTTTTCCAATGTATTAAAATTGTCATGGCAGGCTAGACTTATTATAAAATAATAATAATAATAATAATAATAATAATAATAATAAAACTTTCTATTTTTCAAATTTGTTGTCTTAAAAGAGCGCCATAAATAATTATCTTAATTTGTAATTGCATTCAATGCGCAAATTAAATAATAGGATGTAAATTAGATTAAATTAATTAAAATGATCTTCTATGACAATGGACAATGCTCTAATACGCTCTCCACTAGCTATTGCAATCTTTATAATAATAATTGCTATCTTGTTTTGCATGGGCAGTCAGGACAAAAAATGACCTGTTGTGATAACTATAAAATTTGATGTTCTTTATTCACATTAAAATATAGAACTTAGTCCCCAACTCTTCCTCCATGATTTCATGAATGTTATGGGTTTTAGATGTATCTTTCATCTCAAATATTAAGTTGATAGCTTTTTAGATCGCTATAAAACTCAATTTGTGACAAAGGATTCACCAACAACAAATCAGTATTGACTTTAATCCTTCATCCCAATTATTAAAATTATAGTGATCTTGTCTAAAATCGGTGGAGATAGCGGGCTGGACAGATGACTCTGAGATTGACCGAGAGACAACTTTGACCTGTAGAGAAAAGGGCTTCTTCCTCTTTGCGCACACAAAAAAGAAAGTAGACAGAACATCAGCGTCAGAACCAAGGAAGGGGTCCCTGATACATGCTCTCAGACGCTCAAGTCAGTATAATGGAAGAGCAGAAAGTGGACAAGAATGCAGTAGATGAGTGTGCATAGTAAAATATAATGCATCATATACCTGGCTAATAGAGAGAACACCCCTTTATATACCACCTCTCATAACTTCCATAATCATAAGTTGACAGAGAATGCCAGTGTTAGAAGTTGTCGAGTAAGGGAAGACATATAGTCTGGGAGATGTATAGTTATTATTCGAGAAATCTTCAATTACCAGCATGTGAACCGCTTTTGTAACTTAGGCCATTAATGAAACGATTAAGAGGATATGATTTCACAATGTGTCAGATGATGGAAAGTATACAGTCACTTTCGGAGAAGGCTCCATTGAATGCATTTATGATAATAGAAGAATATTCTCTGACGAATAGTTGTTATTCTCTAACATATTGTGATTCTCTAATAATATTGTCCCCTGAAAGTATCTTGGCTAGATATTTAGCCAACCGACAGTATGGTAGACTGGTACATAAGAGGCAAGGTACTAAGTTTTGTAAGATCCCCCGATCCTGGGGCTACTCGACCATATGTTGTATGATACTGGAAATCTGATATAGAAGCAATAGAGAACCAAGTCTCATAGGTCTAGTCAGTTATATGACCGACCGACTATAGGCTGGGATACTTGTCTCTAAAGAATGGAAAACCAAGCCCTGAGAGATCTAGTCGATACTTTATGTCGATTGTTCATATGTTATGTTAGGAGGCTTGCCTCTGAAGTGATAACTTGAGCGCTGGAAGTCTGGTCGGGTCCATATTGAGAGTTACCTTACGCTTTGCATATTTACCTTGCGTAGGTGATGGGGATGCTGAGCTCTGTAAACCCAACTAGCTATATGCCTGACCATCTTTACGACCAACTGATTGTAAATAGAGCGTTTTATTTATGAGAAACGAGAAAGTGAGCCCAACCAAAGTATGGGAGCTCAACCCCACAGATCCGACCGACACATTAAGACTGACCGGGTATATGAAGGAGGACTGGTATCTGAGAAGTAAAGACCCATACATTTAATCGGCTATATATTGAGAGTCATACTGTAGCAATGAAGAGCTATATCTCGTATGCTCGACCGGCTCTAGGGTCGTTCAGGATTAATTTATATGTCTTGGAACTGTCCTCTAAATCTTATCAGCTTTAGGGTCGTTCAACCATATGACAGACGACCTATGCTTAAAGAATGGGCAGTAGGGTTCCCTGAATCTGGCCATCTATAGGGTCGAGTGGTTATGTACTAAGTACCTTGATGTTGATAAGTGGAGAGATCTCTTAAGCCCGATTGGCTATAGGGTTGCCCAGCTTTATACTAAGAGCCTTAACACTAAGGGGTTGGACCAGGGTGAGGGTGACTCGTTCAACTATATATGCTCTGACTCGAATTGCCACATCACCTAACTTTGACCGTTATCTCACCTTGACCTCGACTACGACACTACCTTTGGGCTCCATTATAACATATCGAATCACTAGTCTCTCTTTCAAATCTAATCAAAGGAGGTTTATAGTTGACTGGCTGGACCCAAGTTTAATTTTAACGCGATCGTCTGAGTTACCAGTTCGATCGTCTAGCCTTGCTTTCACTCACCCCTTAAACATTGCACTTAGTTTTTATCCTGAAAAGATGCATGTCAGGCTTTTAATATTCTAAGTAATGCACCAATGATACATGGGGAAGGTATTTTTTAGCGTAATGATGTGGTTGTCTTATTCATCATAAATGTCCATTTATGCATCAGATACCCTATTTTAAGATTTTACCTTAAATTTTAGATAGGGTAGCAAAAAATTCTTTGCATCAGCTACACTATCCATTCCCTAAATTATGTATTTATGAATAGTACTTCTCTAAATTTAGGGAATGGATTTCATTCCCTAAACATTATAGAGGAGAAAGAAGACATAGGGAAGTTGATATATGATGTATTGAAAAGTGGATATTCAAATTTAATAAAGTAACTTTTTTACCCTAAATTATGCATTTTAGATAGGGAAGTTGGTGTGGATGGGATGAAAATCCTATTTCTTTTTTATTCAATACCTGAGTCCACCTCTTGGCCGATCGGATGGATATCAAACCTTCCTCCTATTCCAAACCTTAGAAATTTTAAACATGATCCATCTTTTATTTCTGCCTCAAGGAAGCTGGATGGCTTAAAATTTTCAGCTCCAAAATTGCTGCATGGAGGCCTACTATACTTGTTCAGACTAAGCCCCGTCCGGACATCACTTCCCTGTTCTTTCGGTAAACATTAACGACTTAACTATTGTGTTATCACTAATTAAGGTCTTTTTTTATTTTATGTAGTGGATGTTTTCTATGAGGCCCTAGTTTCCTAGCGTCTTCAACTGGAAGAGGACGAGTTAAATTGACAAGAATAAATGCTTTTGGCCAAGCGGGAAACTCAATAGGTGGGCCTTTTGGAAGAGGCCACTAGTAGTTGGTCGGCAGATTCTAGCGAGGCACCTATAAAAGAAGATGAGTTACCTTCTGACCCTCTTCTAGTACCAGAAGGCACTCCGTCCTTTGGCTCCAAAGCTCCGCTAAAGAGGAGGCGCAAGAGGCGCTGACTCGTTCCTTTTACCCAAGTTCTTGAGGAGCATGCATCTCTAATTAATGTGCCCTCCCCCCATCTTACACCAGTCTGGGAAGAAACACCAACTCAATCTTCCGAATGGACCCTGTATCACTCTTCCAGATAGCAGTCCAATCTGAAAGTCTACTTCTTTTTGCAACTTAGCTATCTCAACACTCGAGTTAAATGTGGATAGAAGTTCTAATTTCTCCACACGCTCTCTTAGGATTTTGTTATCTCGCTCTAAGTCCACCATTAGGTGGCTCAGGTTTAGCTAGACTGCATAAAACTAAAATGAATAGCATTGAGAAGTTTTGCTTACTAAAGTTGCGTTCTAAGCATGCTCATCTACACGCTCAGAAACAGAGAAATCTCTTGGTCGTCTTTTCGCACTCATCCAAGCCTCGGCCAATGACCCTTTCAACTTCACCACCCCGTAAGACAGCTATGAGGTGGAAACCATTCCTTGTTGGGATAGTAAACCAAAAGTGAAGTAGATTGGTGATTTGAGTTAGAAGGAGAACTTGGCCTAGAAGAAGAGGCGCCCGGGGTAAGGCCCGTTGGCGATGTTGAGTGGATGGAAGATTAGGGTCTATGAATTGGCTTGGTTGGTTGGGGTGGCAGCACAGATGTAGATGGCACTGAAGAAAGACCGGTTGATCGTAAGATAATGGACTTGGCCGGAGGATGGTCAGCTATAATCGGGCCTTTTCCTTGGCCAACGGGAGCATGGGGCATTACAGTAGTAGTCCACAGTGGAGATGACTAGATGAACAGGTGGCTCTGAGGTTGACAGAGAGACGACTTTAACCTGTAGAGAAAAGGGCTTCTTCCTCTCTGCACACACCAAAAAGAGAGCAGACAGAATGTCAACGTGAGAACCAGGGAAGGGGTTCCTGGGGCAGACTCTCTGACCCTCAAGTCAGTATAATAGTCGAGCGGAAAGTGGACAGGAATGCAGTAGATGCGTACGCCTAGTAAAATATAATGCGTCGTGTACCTAGCCAACCAAGAGAACCCCCCTTTATATATCACCTCTCATAACCTCCACAAACATGAGGTGACAAAGAATATCTGGTGTTAGAAGTTGTTGAGTAAGGGAGGACGTATTGTATGGGAGATGTATAGTCATTGTCCAAGAAATCTTCCGTTACTAATATGTAAACCGCTTTTATAACTAACATCATTAATGATGCAGTTAAGAGAATATATTGTCATAATATGTTAGATGATGGAAATTATACAATCATCTTCGAAGAAGGTTCCATTGAATGCATTTGTTACAATAGAAGAATATTCTCTAACGCATAGCTACTACTCTCTGACAGATTGTTAAGATTCTCTGACAATGTTGCCCCTTTAAAGTATCTCTATCTCTACTGGATATTAGCCAACTGACAGTATGATGGACCGATACATAAGAGGCAAAGAACTAAGTTTCATAAGACCGCTCGATCCAGGGGCTGCTTGACCATATATTGTATTATACTGAGAATTTGATATGAAAGCAATAGAGAACCAAGTCCCATAGGTCCTGTCGGTTATATGACTGACCAACCATATGTTGGGATAATTGTCTATGAAGAATGGGAAATTGAGCCTTGAGAGATTCAATCGGTACTTTATGTTGATCGTCCACATGTTATGCTAGGAGGCTTGCCTCTGAAGTGATAACCTGGGTTATGGAAGTCCGGCCGGGTCCATAATAAGAGTTGTCTTATGCTTTGCATGTTTACCTTGCGTAGGTAGTGGGGGCGCTGAGCTGTGTAAACCCGACCAGCTATATGATTGACCATCTTTATGACCGACCGACTATAAACAGAGCGCTTTGTTTATGAGAAGTGGGATATTGAGCTCGACCAAAGTATGGGGAGCTAAGCCCCATAGATTTGACCAGCATGTTAGGCCGACCAGGTATATGAAGGAGGATTGGTACTTGAGAAGTGAAGACCCATGGATTCGACCAGCTTTTGGGTCAACCGACTATATACTGAGAGTTGTACTGTAGCAGTGGAGAGTTGTATCTCGTAATGCTGACTCTCCCAGTACCAAATTAGAGATTTGTCTTGTCTCTGTTCCAGTTGAATGCCATTTAGGGTTGTTCGACCATATGCTGAGAGTTGTAAAGAGAAGTAGGATTCTAATCCCTATAAGATGGCCGAGTGATTATTTACTAAGTACCTTAATGTTGATAAGTGGAGCAGTCTCTTAAACCCGACTGGCTATAGGGCCGCCTGACTTTATACTTAGAGTCTTAGCGCTGAGGGGCTGGACCAGGGCGAGGGTGACTTGTTCAACTATATATGCTCTGATTCGAATTATTGCCACATTACATTGACTTTGATCGTCACCTCATCTAAACCTCGATTGCCACACCACCTCTAGGCTCCATTACAACATACCATATCATATAGCTATCAAATTATTACTATCTATAGTTGTATACTCTACCCAGTTAGTGATATACTCTCATAATTAATCAGTTTGAAAACACTACAAAAAAAACAGGACTTCAGAGACGAAAAAATCAGTTTCTGAAAGTCACTTTTTTGTTTCTAAAAAAGGTTTGAGACAGAATATTCCGTATCTAAAATCCGTTATTGAAAGCCCCGTTGCTAATTTAAGAGACGGAAATATTCCGTCTCTAATTTAGAAACAGATTAAAAAATCATTTCTAAATCTGTTTTTAAATTAACCAAATAAAATAAATTTCAAATACAAAATCTGTCTCTAAATTTTGTTTTAAATCCGTCATTAATCCGTTTTAAATAACATATAAAAATTAATTTAAATCTGTTTATAAATCTATTTATAATTATATTTATAAATATAAATATATTTTTATTTTTTAATATATTGCTATTTTTTATTTTATTATATTTCTATATTCTTATCTACTACAAGAAACACACACATTCCAAATAAATAATTAAAATAACTAATTTCTAATCCAAAAGTATCATAAAATTAACATTGGGATAAATAAATATTTACATCGTCTAAGCAAATGTATAAATTTTTAAATCTCACCTTAAGTAATCTAATCTTTACATTCTATCACGACGCTCATGATCACAGGGATCAGATCCTCCTAGATATAAATGATTTCAATATTTCACCTTTTGAATCATTTTACAAACCTTCTCCTTTTCTTTGCTTTGCCTACCTTACTTGATAAACTTTTCTTCCCATTTTTTGTGATAAGAAGTTCAATACTTTGTTACCTTCAATAATGTCTTCATATCCTCTTGCTAGTAGCATGCATGTCTATGATTTCTTCCCTTTGCCCTCCCTTGTCTCGAACTCCATGAGATGAATTACTTCATACGGATTAATGAACCAACCAAGTTTGTTGAAACAATCTAGCAAAATCAAAACATGAAATGAGTAAGTTCAATAAATATAAAAACAAGCATGGAATGAAATAACCTATATATAAAAAAAAGACTACTTACTAACAGTACAAATTTATATTATCTCCATTGAGATTTGGACCACAACCTAGGGGAGAAATGAGATAATCAAACTTAGGACAATTAACATGCAATGACATTATTTGTTTAAAAATCTATACTTGAGTCTGGGTCATAATTCTTATATTCTCGCAAATATGTCATCAACAACATTCAAATCAACCGATTATATTTTTAATTGATATCAAGTTCATTATCCTAACTGATTTTCCAAGTCTTGACTTATTTGCCATCCTTGCAATCTTCAAAACCCCTCAACAAAAGGGGAAGCACTTTTCATCCTGAGAGTCCAAAATAACTCATGAACATACATACACTTAATTTTAGTAGAAAGCTACAAATTTTAGAACAGCTAAACCCTGGTCGATTGATGCACAACCAAACTTTCTTCACCATTGTTTTCTGGTCCTCTTGAAATGTTACACTCATACAAACGAGATCATATCAGACTAAATAATAAATTTCTTTTGCAATTATATTTACACTAGAAAAAGAAACTCTTGGAGTTTGAATTTTGAACCAAGCATATATAAATTACTTTGATAGATATTTCACAATAGCAATGAGTCACCAAATTCTTAAAAACCAATTTTAGAAAACTACTATCTTATTCACTAAGATTTTCCAATCAAAACATATGAAATTACATATGGAACACCGACCAAGTCTTCAACCTTGATATTTGATATTATATTCTAATACAATTTACAAAATTTAGAATCATGGATATATTGTATCTTAGTAAAGCAATCTAACAAGTTTAAAAGACATCATTTAGTATTTACCTTGCACTGCAGTTGCCTAGCCTTGATAGGAGAGGAACCACTAAACCAATTTAATGATTCAACATGGAATGTCAGCCGCCTTTTATTTAATGAAAAGTAGTTTCTTGATTAAGAAATCACATTGTTATGTACAAATTTTTCAGCAACATACCTGCAATGATTGATTCAAGTAATATGAAACTGAACTAAACATTAGTCATAAGTTACAACTGAATCATGTAATGCAGTGAATATCAGAAAATAAGAGAGAAGCATTTCTATCACCACTATAGTGTTCATGCAACGAAACGAGGCAACAGAGCAAGATATGTGTTGAGGCAATACAGCATACTAGGGTACACCAAGAAGCCACATACCTTGTTCTTTATGGAATTTCGATCAAATTTAACTTTGACAAGTAATGCAGACCTTGATATCAGCGTCTGAGGCCTGATAGATCTCTAGAGCCTTAGCTTCGAGTTCAATCTTCCTCTCCTCAAACTCCTTGGTGATCTCCTCCTGCAACATCAAGATAGATTATATATATAAGCAAATTAAAGAATTAAGAAGAAAAAAAATATTGTTAGGAATTAATTATCGACTTGTGATTCCTCAAATGACTTGCAGGCCTATGTGAAAATTAAGCATTGAATGAAATCTAGAGCATTAAAGAAATCTAATCCTAATTGCATCCAAACGAAGAACAGAACTTATAGCAATTGAAAGAGACAAGACCAGTAGAAATTAAGTAAAATAAAGTGCACGAATTTAAACCTTACTATTGGAAGAAACATTTTGTCAAACACCTTAAGAGCATGAATCAAAATGACATGGGTACATGCAAACCTAAAACATGGGAGAACATCTTAAGTACAAAAACATCAAACAATCAACCATGCAAATCAACATATCGACCATTGAAGAAGAAGCTTGCTGTTCAGAATCTGATGAAGGCCGGAGATGTCTGTGGGAAGCCGGTGCTGAGCATAAAGTGAAGAGCTCTCCGAAAGAGGACCGCTGCATGCTTAGGGCGGCCAGATCTTGGAGATGTCGTGGCCGGATGTTGACTATGAAGGACCCCTTATCTTCTAGCCCGAAGAGAAGAGGGTTGCGGTTTGGATCTGAAGTAGAGAAACTCCGTCGTGGCCTGGATGCTGGTGTCGGCACGTCGGGGCAGACAATCACGAAGAGCCACTGGAGGAAATGATGGCGTTGGCTGGAATCGCGGGTAGAAAATGACGGTGGGAAGATGGAGAGGAGATGGTCGGCCGGCGGCGGTGGAGTGGTGGCGTACCGCCGGCCCCTTTGGTGGAGTGATGGCGAAGGAGGGAGAAGTGGCGTACCGGCCTTCGCAGCGTGAGAAACCGAGCGAAGGAGAAGAAGATGCGTGCTTGTGGATTTTATTTCCCCAGATCTGATTCGACGGTCCTGATCAATCCAGATCTGATGGAGCGGTTGAGATCAAATCTGAGTTAATGGTCGAGATCCACTAGAACCCATTGAATGGTCAGGATGGCTAGATCAAGATGAGCGGCTCAGATCATGCTAGATCTACACAGATTGGCCAGAATCAACCAGATCTTGATGAACGGCTAGAATTAATCAGATCTAAATCTTTCATTTAATTTGCTTTAGATATAATCCAATGACTCAGATTTCTTCAGATTGGACTTCTCATTAACTCAAGTCTTTATGTTTAATTTGGTTCAACTTGAGCTCAATCCATAAAAAACAAAAGTACACAATTATAAGTAGAAATCCATAAAAATAGAAAAAATTATAACAAAACTCATAATATGAATTCAACTCAATAAACATGAGAAGAACCAACAATTAATCATATGAAAAGATTAAAACATGAAAATTAAGGACAAAAATAATACATCAAAATGTTAGTTATCAGCAATTGAGCGAGGAAATCCCACGAAATTGCTACGACGAGAGAAAGAAAGGGAAGGGTTGATTTAGGTTACAAAGAGGGCTCAAGCAAAAAATAATATATTAAGAAAAAAATAATAGAGGCTAATAAATTTTAGGGAAAAAATAGTCCATAATATTTGAGAATAATGACATAAATTTATAAATCCAAGTTTATTTCATCACAAATTTTATTAATTTAGAAACTAATTTTTATCTCAATTGTTTATATTTTAAATGATATTTTTAACATTTTTTTAAAAATCTATTTATACTTAATATTTTTTTTTAAAAAAAAATTATATAAAATTTTATTTCAAATCTATTTCATATTTCATCTCAAATTTCATTTTATACATTATATTTTTAAAAATAAAATAAATTCATCTTCGTTAAATTTTAAATAATTTTAATAGAAATATGGTTTCAAATTCTATTTATAATCCATATTTATTTTCCTAATAAAAATTTATATTTTATTTTGTATTCAATTGGTTTTAAATTCTAGTTTAGTTTTTTATATTATATTTTATTAAAGTAAAACAAATTAGTGATTTAGTAGAAAATCATTCTTTGATTTATAAAAACTTGAAACAGATTTATTTCTGTTTCAAATATTCATTTATAATCTGTATTTATTTTTGTTTATAAAAATTTATTGACAATTTCATCTCAAATTCATTTTAAATTCTGTTTCAAATTTATTTTTGTATATTTTATTTTATTTAACTAAAACGGATTAGTAATTCTGTAGAAAATCTGTTTCTGATTTACAAAACTTTGAAACGGATTTTAATTTCGTTTTAGAAATCTGTTTCTGAAGCCTTGTTTTCTTGTAGTGAAAATTGAATACCTAGTACCAACTAAAAAATAAAAAACTCCAGCCAATTAGTGTGACAACTAGATGTTTCAACTGTTTTTCTTTACAATCAACTTGGGGAAACTATGTTTATGAAACAATCACTTGAGTTCATTTATACACAACGTCTAAAACATGTTTATAAACTCAATAAAATCTATATATGATTTATGACATTTATGACAAATACCTTGTATATAGTTTTATCATTTATCTAATTGATAATATCTCAGAGATTTTATGGTTGAAAGATGGACTCTTCTTTATTTTATAAATGTGATGTTTTTTCATCTTTACGTGGATCATAGTGTAAAAAATGGTAATGATAAAAAAAAAACACCATAACTTTGCTTCATCTTCTTGATCAAGAATTTTTCTTTCCTAAACAAGATTTGACAAATCTCAATTTTTTTCTTCTTAGTATTGAGTTTTTTTCTACATTATAAAGCTTAACTTATCTATCAAAGTCTGACATTACCTTTGCTATAATTGTATGTATCAATTCATGCATGCTCTCAGTAAATAACATTGAGAATGACAGAATGTGTGAAAAACATTCTTTGTTATTCAAAGACAACATCTAGTCATCATAAGAGTTACACGGCCCGAAGGATATATATATATATATATATATATATATATTGCAATATTCTTCAAAAAAAGATTATTTCATGAAATTTTAAAGCAACCTATTATATCATACTTGAGCATTAATACAATACTATGGGAAATGCAATATCCAAAATCATTTAGTTTCAACCTCTTTTAAACATCTCCCCACCAATACTGCATCAAAAATCTAGCGTGACAACTAATATATCTTGTTATAAATTTAATTTTTAATACTTACATAAAAAATTATGATGAAAGACTTTTTTTTTTTAACTTTGTCTACGAACATATGGTGGTTCAACAATTGACAATCTAATATTGATTTTATTTTTATTGTAAAATAGTGAGCTTCACTTTGTCAAAATTTATTTGTGACTTATATTAATTAGTTAGTTTTTGGCAAATTATGATCGTTCAATTAACATCTAATTTTACATGTCAAAATAATTTTTAATACTATCTAACGAATTTGAAAATCAATTATTAAAAAACTCATAAATAGTCACTGAATTAACGATAGATATATTTTTCATTGCTAAATTAATTAGTGACAAATTAATATTCGGTCATTAATTAGTGATAAAAATTAATTCTATCACTAACTTAATGATGAAATATAATTTTCGTCACTAAAATTGTGATAGAATATTTTTCCCGTCAACAATAAAAATTAATTTTATCACAAAAATAGCGACTGAATTTTAATTCAGCCACTTTTTGATCGCTAATTCCCTCACTTTTTCAAATTTATTTGCCTGCTTGCTCTTCTCTTATCTTCCGCATCCCTCTATTTTTTAGAACATAATGCAGGAGGATTAGTAAATTATTATTATTATTTTTTGATAATTTTTCTTTTTTATATTTAAGGATTTTTAGTATTTTAGGTATCTTTAATTATTTCTATCTTTTATATTTTTAGATTTTGAGTTTGTTTAGAGATTTTAAGACGGTAAGTTTATTAAGAAATTTTAACTTTCTATTAAGATCTCTTTCCTTTTTTTGCATCTTAGAATTATGTCTTAGGGTTTGGAGCCTATATAAATATCTATTTAGTTATTTGAGGAATTATTATTAATAAATTTTCTTTTTTTGGATAAAGCTTATAAAACAATGGATTTCTCTTTATTTTCATCGGTTTCTCTTCTTGTCCTCTCCTCAATTCCTCCTTCTCGTTCACGCGTAGTATAATTGCTATCCTACTTGACGTAAGTTGGTATCAAACCTGACAGGTTCCGATTGAGGAAATTGAATATTAAATCCAATGGCAGATCATCGTGGTTATGATTGTGGTTGTGCCAAGAATGTTTTGAATGAGGAAGCTAAGTCTCGCACTTTGGTTGTAGCAATCAGGACGAGAGTGGTCGTAGCAATCAGGACGAGATTGAGAATCTATAAATGTAAGTCGTAGATTGAACCCAGCTGTTAGGTAATGCCGATATTGTGTGTGCTAAAATACGTTTCAAAAAACATGCGCAGCAGAAATAAAAATATAATAATATCTAATTATTACATCACACACACCATACGTATGCAAGGATACAACACGACAAAACATGATTATAAAAGAAAATTTTCTAAAATAACTTTTACTCTACGTATACCTGACGGATGATGCGAAGTGGAAAGGGCATCAACTGACAACTAGCAAACCTAATGGAGTTGGTCTCTACTTGTATCCACACCGAGTTGTTGTTGAGATGGTTTTATGAAGCCACGAGTCATTTGTCTCCGATCAGTACTAGCCAGGCATGAAGATGAAGCAATCCGAGAGAACTCCCACGACATGATTTGGTGGGTGGCAACCATCGAAATTATAGACACTGAATTCGTCAACATCGAAATCATCGGCACTAAATTCATCGACACCAAATTTGTTGCATTGAATTTGTCGGCACCAAATTTGATGGTTGGAGATGACCGACGGTAACTCTTGGGCAGCAAGAGCTTGGATGGCAGCTAGAGAGAGTGAGAAGAGGATGAGAAGAAACCCTAATAAAATTAGAGTTTTCTCTCAAAGAATAAAATCATCATTTCTTCACCTCATAGAGGGATATTTATACACCTCTACATGACTTGGGAAGCAAGTCATTGTTGGTTCCGGTAAATTCCGGAGTATGCAAACTGATCGTCGAGGCTAGTGTTCGACACTATCTCCGTAAACGATATTGCTCCGCTACGGTGCTTAACGGATTGTTGCAATTCGTTCCCAAGATACAACGACGACAATCGTCTCGGAATCGTAGCACTCCGACTTCCGAGACCAGCGAACCTTCTCGTAGGCTTCTTGGACTCTTGAATGCACAAGATGAGTGAGTGAATACTTGAGGAAGAGAAGATTAAGTTTGAGTGATTTGATTCCAATCTGGAGGGTTCTATTTATACAGAAGGAAGAGGCTTTAGGGAGGGGTGTGACCTTTGGGTGGATTAATCTGGGCCGTCCGGACTGAAGAGTTATAACCCTTCACATAGCCCCTTTAATCTCATCCATCAGATCTAAGAGTTGTGACCCTCAGATCTATCAGCCATCGGATCTGGATCCATTGATCCGATGCTTCAGATCATGTCTCATCCCAAGCCGTCAGATCGTGACTCATTGTGATCCAACGCTCTAGATCGCATCACAAGCGATCCACCATACTTCTTTGATCAACGTTGATCAACGGCTGCCATCCGTTCGCCCAACCAACTGTCCAGTCATCTCCCTTTGCCCACGAGGATGCCACATAGGCACTGCCATGTCAGGTACTAGCCTGACACGTCACCCGAGTGCCATGTAGGCACTGCAATGTCACCTGGAGCATAAATTTAAGCTCCTCAATGCTCCTCGCGTGCGCCTACAAAGCGCCCAAAGCGCCCATTGCGCACGTGCGCACGTGCGCACGTGGCGGGTGGCGGGCTCACAGGTGCGAGCACCTGCTCGCCCCTGAGCAGAGAGTACTTTTCTGAGTTAACTCCAATAACTCAACATCATTAATAAGTAAGGAATGCACATCGGAAATTTCCGATGTGGGACTATTCTCCCTTGCATTTCCTTAATGAATAACCAACGTTATTTTGGGCCGACTTTGAACATTAATTTCTCATTCACCCTTAATCGGTTTTGAGCAAATTAATAGTCTAAATCTATCTACGCGAAACGTAGATTTCAATTTTGAAGTCAATTACGACTTTCAACAATTGATGGCTTCCGATTTTTCCTCCTCAAAATCGTATTGGTCCATTTAGGCCCCAATATCCAACAATCCCCCACATGAATGGAAATTAATGTAATGCGTGTATGCATGCTGATACTTTACAAGAGTCCAATCGATAAGTCACTGCATCGGGAGAGGTAGCTTGTGGCTTTGAACCTTCCGTAGTGGAATGCTATCGAGTATACTAGGCTGCGCAGTGAACGTGATGTCTTGAACTGCTCAGCTGTTTGTGTATACTAAGACAATAACACCCACACAGAGACCTATCTCACCTACTTTAGGTTCTCATGGTTGGTTCCGTTTTGGCCATGGATACCATCTTGGATTCATGAGTGTTTCATTGAAGCGGCCTGTCTTCACACTCACATAGGTGACACTTCTATCAAGAGTATCCTACCATACTCCACCTTATAAGGTATAGAAGTCACTAAAAGCATAAGCTTAACCTCACTACATGAGGTAGGACAGCACAAATTCATCCTAGGATTGGGATAGAGATAAACTTCTGTCTGAACCACAACTTCTGAAACTTTGTTGTCCCATTGAACCAAGATCTTGGGATCTCCAGTCAACAAGGTTGGGTTTTCCACTTCAGTCGTTTTCAGTTGTAGATTTTTAATCCCATTCCTCTTGATGAGCAGTATACTTGATCTCGACTCAACCCTTTCGTAAGAGGATCTGCCAAATTATCTTTGGACTTAACATAGTCGATTGCAATCACTCCATTCGAGATCAACAGCCTAATGGTATTATGTCTACGACGTATATGTCTTGACTTCCCATTATACATACTACTCTGTGCCCTTCCAATCGCCGATTGACTATCACAGTGGATCAGTACGGCAGGTACAGGTTTTTCCCAGCTCGGAATATCTTCCAAGAAGTTCCGCAGCCATTCAGCTTCCTCAGCTGCTTTGTCTAGTGCTATAAACTCGGATTCCATAGTTGACCAAGCAATGCACGTCTGCTTAGTGGATTTCCAAGATACTGCTCCCCCACCGATCGTGAATACATATCCACTAGTGGATTTGGAGTCTTTTGTATCTGATATCCAATTAGCATCACAATATCCCTCCAACACAACGGGATATTTTCCATAATGTAATTCATAGTTCATAGTATATTTCAAATATCTAAGAACTCGCATCAATGCCTTCCAATGGGCGTCGTTTGGATTACTGGTGAAACGACTCAGCTTGTTGACCGTACAGGCAATATCCGGACGTGTGCAGTTTGTAAGATACATCAAACTGCCTATTATCCGAGAGTATTCCAACTGCGATATGGTCTCACCATGGTTTTTCGCTAAGTGTTGACTTAGATCCATAGGTGTTTTTACAGTAGAAAGATCGTACGCATTGAATCTTTTCAATACTGATTCTACATAATGGGATTGTGTTAGAACTATCCCCTCTGATGTCCTGAGAATTTTAATTTCCAATATAACATCTGCTTGACCCATACCTTTCATATCGAAATTTTTGGTCAACATTTTCTTTGTAGTCATGATTACATCATGATTACTGCCCATTATTAGCATGTCGTCTACGTACAGACAGACGATTATATAGCCTTTGGGTGTGTCTTTGACATAAATGCATTTATCACATTCATTTATTCTGAATTCGTTTGACAGCATTACTTTGTCAAATTTTTCGTGCCATTGTTTAGGCGCTTGCTTAAGTCCGTATAACGACTTAACAAGTCGACACACCTTTTTCTCATTTCTTGGAGCTATGAACCCTTCGGGTTGCTCCATATAAATTTCTTCTTCCAACTCACCATTTAAGAACGCAGTCTTAACATCCATTTGATGTATTTCAAGGTCATACAGTGCTGCAATGGCTATTAGCACTCGTATGGACGTAATCCTTGTCACTGGTGAGTAGGTGTCGAAGTAATTAAGGCCTTCCTCTTGCTTGTACCCTTTGGCTACAAGTCTGGCCTTATACTTGTCAATTGATCCATCAGCTTTATACTTGCGTTTTAGTATCCACTTACAACCTAATGGTTTATTACCAGAAGGAAGGTCTACTAATTCTCAAGTATGATTATTCATGATAGACTCAATCTCACTATTGATAGCTTCTTTCCACATTGGAACATCGGGACTAGAGAGAGCCTCACTTAATGTTCTTGGTTCCATTTCTGACATGAAAGTCATGAAATCTGGCCCGAACGATTTCTCAACTCTAGCCCGTTTGCTACGACGTGGCTCTTTGTTTTGATCGTCAATAGTTCTTTTATAACAGCTAAGTTCGGTAACGACATTCTCGTTTGAACTTCCGTTG
This sequence comes from Zingiber officinale, assembly GCF_018446385.1. NCBI lineage: Eukaryota > Viridiplantae > Streptophyta > Magnoliopsida > Zingiberales > Zingiberaceae > Zingiber > Zingiber officinale. The sequence goes on from NC_055994.1 coordinate 142,781,943, forward strand.
TTATCATTTTCAACATTTCCCTTCTTATTTGGGAATACGTTTTCAAAGAATATTGCATTCCGAGATTCTATGGTTGTTCCCACATGAATATCAGGAATGTCTGATTTGTGAACTAGGAAACGATATGCACTACTATTATGGGCATATCCGACAAATACCGCATCGAACGTTTTAGGTCCGATCTTTACTTGCTTTGGTTTAGGTACTTCGACCTTTGCCAAGCACCCCCACACTTTCAGGTATTTGTACGATGGCTCGCGGCCTTTCCATAGTTCATAAGGAGTTTTATCACTTTTCTTATGAGGGATTTTGTTGAGAATGTGATTTGCCGATAATATTGCTTCCCCCCATAAGTTTTGAGGTAAGCCTGAATTTATCAATAAGGCATTCATCATCTCTTTTAGTGTCCGATTTTTACGTTCGGCAACACCGTTCGATTGAGGTGAGTAAGGTGCCGTTGTTTGATGAATAATGCCAGATTCTGAACAAAATTCATTAAACGGTGCACCATATTCTCCACCTCTATCGCTACGAATTATTTTAATTCGTTTGTCAAGTTGATTTTCAACTTCTATTTTATAAGTTCTAAATGCCTCTAGGGCTTCGTCTTTACTTCTTAAAAGAAAGACATAACAGAATTTTGTGCAGTCATCGATAAAAGTAATAAAATACTTTTTACCTCCTCTAGTTTGCACAAATTTCAAGTCGCATAGATCACTATGTATTAACTCTAGAGGAGTCGTTGACCTTTCCACCGAATGAAAAGGTAGTTTCGTCATTTTTGCTTCCATGCACACTTCACATTTGTGTGTTCCGTCAACATTGACGTTTGGTAATAAATTTAATTTGACGAGACGTTTAAGAGTATTATTATGCACATGTCCGAGTCGATCATGCCACAAATTAAAACACTCAACAACATAGCTGGAAGCATTTATTTTATTACCATCAATATTTCGGAGTACAGGCATTACAACCATTTTGAATAGACCCTTTTCTAGGTACCCCTTTCCTACAAAGATATTATTCTTCGTAAGTACAAAGTTGTCTGACTGGAACACTAGCCTAAATCCGGCCTTGACCAATGCCGCTCCAGAAACTAGGTTCTTACTGATGTCGGGAACATGGAGTACATCAATGAGTGTTAGCTCCTTTCCGGACGTCATCTTCAGAACAACTTTTCCGAGTCCGACAATTGGCGACGTCGTGGAATTACCCATATAGAGCTTCCTGCCATTTATCGGAGTATACTTGGAGAACATCGCCTTATCGGAACAGATATGACGAGTTGCTCCAATATCAATGAACCACTGCTTCGGGTTGGTATCCACCAAGTTGGCTTCAAATACAACCGCAGTGAGATCCAAGTCCTCAAGAGAGGTTGCGACGTGGTGCGCGGGATCCTTTGGCCCCTTGGTTGGCTTCTTCGGGCGTCTGCAGTCCTTGGACAGGTGTCCTGCCTTTCCACAGTTGTAGCAGGATCCCTTGAACTTCTTCGCTTGTGCCTTCTTCTTGAACTGTTTCGGCTTTTTAGTGTTCGGCTCGACCAGGTTGGACATATCGTCTATAGTCCGCTTGGTTCCTCTGCAGTCGGATAACTTTCGATTATCCTCCTCTATTCGTAGCCTCAGGATCAGGTCTTGCAGCCCTATCTCCTTTTGCTTATGCTTTAGGTAATTCTTGAAATCCTTCCATGACGGAGGGAGCTTCTCAATTACCGCAGCAACTGCGAATGACTCGTTCAGCTTCATTCCTTCGACGTCCAGATCATGCAGTATTAATTGCATATCTTGGACTTGAGATGAGACGCTCTTTGAGTCCACCATCTTGAAATCCAGAAACCGGCCGACGATGAATTTCTTCAGTCCGGCATTTTCGGTCTTGTATTTCTTCTCAAGCGATTCCCACAAAGATTTCGCTGTCTCCAATGAACAATACACGTTATACAACGTGTTGTCCAAGGCGTTGAGAATGTAGTTGCGACACAGAAAATCTCCGTGCGTCCACGTATCGCAAGCAGCCTTGCTACCGTCCGTAGCGACTGGCGGGTCTTCACGCAAAAACCGTACAAGGTTTAGCGTTGTTAAGTAGAACAGCATCTTCTGCTGCCATCTTTTGAAGTCGGCTCCGGTGAATTTCTCCGGCTTTTCTCCGTGCGGAATGGATGTCGGAATGGATGTCGGAACGGCGGTCGGAACGACCGTCGGAACAGCGGTTGGAACGTCGTTGGTAGCCATATCGGTTTATACGGAATATCGTTTACGACTGTAAATTCGGAGTATGCAAACTGTCGAGGCTAGTGTTCGACACTATCTCCGTAAACGATATTGCTCCGCTACGGTGCTTAACGGATTGTTGCAATTCGTTCCCAAGATACAACGACGACAATCGTCTCAGAATCGTAGCACTCCGACTTCCGAGACCAGCGAACCTTCTCGTAGGCTTCTTGGACTCTTGAATGCACAAGATGAGTGAGTGAATACTTGAGGAAGAGAAGATTAAGTTTGAGTGATTTGATTCCAATCTGGAGGGTTCTATTTATACAGAAGGAAGAGGCTTTAGGGAGGGGTGTGACCTTTGGGTGGATTAATCTGGGCCGTCCAGACTGAAGAGTTATAACCCTTCACATAGCCCCTTTAATCTCATCCATCAGATCTAAGAGTTGTGACCCTCAGATCTATCAGCCATCGGTCCATTGATCCGATGCTTCAGATCATGTCTCATCCCAAGCCGTCAGATCGTGACTCATTGTGATCCAACGCTCTAGATCGCATCACAAGCGATCCACCATACTTCTTTGATCAATGTTGATCAACGGCTGCCATCCGTTCGCCCAACCAACTGTCCAGTCATCTCCCTTTGCCCACGAGGATGCCACATAGGCACTGCCATGTCAGGTACTAGCCTGACACGTCACCCGAGTGCCATGTAGGCACTGCAATGTCACCTGGAGCATAAATTTAAGCTCCTCAATGCTCCTCGCGAAGTGCAAAGTGCAAAGTGCAAAGTGCGCCTACAAAGCACCCATTGCGCACGTGCGCACGTGGCGGGTGGCGGGTGGCGGGCTCACAGGTGCGAGCACCTGCTCGCCCCTGAGCAGAGAGTACCTGGTACTTTTCTGAGTTAACTCCAATAACTCAACATCATTAATAAGTAAGGAATGCACATCGGAAATTTCCGATGTGGGACTATTCTCCCTTGCATTTCCTTAATGAATAACCAACGTTATTTTGAGCCGACTTTGAACATTAATTTCTCATTCACCTTTAATCGGTTTTGAGCAAATTAATAGTCTAAATCTATCTACGCGAAAGCGCCCATTGCGCACGTGCGCACGTGGCGGGTGGCGGGCTCACAGGTGCGAGCACCTGCTCGCCCCTGAGCAGAGAGTACCTGGTACTTTTCTGAGTTAACTCCAATAACTCAACATCATTAATAAGTAAGGAATGCACATCGAAAATTTCCGATGTGGGACTATTCTCCCTTGCATTTCCTTAATGAATAACCAACGTTATTTTGGGCCGACTTTGAACATTAATTTCTCATTCACCCTTAATCGGTTTTGAGCAAATTAATAGTCTAAATCTATCTACGCGAAACGTAGATTTCAATTTTGAAGTCAATTACGACTTTCAACAATTGATGGCTTCCGATTTTTCCTCCTCAAAATCGTATTGGTCCATTTAGGCCCCAATATCCAACAGTCATCTCCCAAACCCAATAAACAAAGTCAACTCGATCTATTATCATTAAGTTTAAATTTGGTTCAAAACCAAATATCTTGGTTCATAATTAAACAAACTCTTTTAGTTTATTATTAAACCAAGTTGTTTTATAACTAAACCAAACCCTTTTTGGTTTATCGGTGTTTTATATGTGCATTTGTTATTTTTCTGAGTGCTAATCCGATTTATTGGAAATTTACCAAATATTGCACGTTCTTCAATTGAGGTTGAATATCGAATCATTGTCTATGCGGCATCTTAGATCCAATGGATTAAATCACTTTTAACATATCTGCTTCTTTCAGTTACCATGTTTGTTGTGCTCTTCACTCATAATTTGGGTGTCATCTATATTTTGGCTAATCCTATTTTCACTCTAGAATGAAGCATCTGGCTTTTGATTATCACTTTGTTCATGATCTGGTGTAGGCCTCCGAACTGCAAGTTACTCATATTCCTGCTAAGGATTAGTTAGCTGATACACTTACCAAGTCGCTTTCTCGATCTCGATTGTTTACTAATTGTAGCAAGATTTGTGTCATTTTTGGGGCACCATCTTGAGGGATGTATTAGAGAATAATTATTATTAGAAAATATTTATTTATTTCCTAGTATTTTATGTGTTTTTCTATTTATTAGGGAATTATTATTATTATTATAGAATGTTTATTTTTTCTAGTATTTTATGTGTTTTCTTATTTTATGTATTATCCTATTTTACACTTTTAATGGTATTTATACACCACATAGTATCATGTATCCAATAAGTGAATTCTAATAATCTCCGCATGACGTGGCAGAGAATATCTGGTGTCAGGTGTTGTCGAGTAATGGAAGAGATACAATCTTGAAGATGTACCGTCATTCTCCAAGAAATCTTCCATTACTCATATCTAAATCATCTTTTATAACTTACGTCATTAATGAAGCGGTTAAGAGAATATATTGTTATAATGTGTCAGATGATAGAAGGTGTATAGTCCACCTTTAATGAATGTTCTATTGAATGCATATATAGTAATAGAGAAATATTCTCTGACAAATAAGTGTACTCTCTAACGAGTTATTGTGATTCTCTGACATTGCTGTCTCCTGAAGAAAATCCAACCGACCTTATATTCGGCCAACTATTTATAATAGGAGATTTGTACCCTTGAAGAACGGGGAGCTCAGTCCCGTAAGTCCGACCGACCATGAGGCTAGCCGGTTTTATACTAAAAATTGTATTATCAAACTGAATTTGTAAACTAAGAGTTCTACTTCAAAAGTGGAGTGCTATGTCTCGTATATGGTATACCCAATCGGAGTTATGACCGCCCTGACATAGACTGGGAGACTTAAGTTTTGAAAGTCTGACTGATTCTTAAATCAACTGAACGTACGTTCAGGGTTGACCATGGAGGAGAGCGGCACTGGGCGACAGCCCTGGGCGCATAATTTGAGAGGGCTCCAATTTTTTTTTTTTAGTATTATATATTATAGGCATGTAATTGGGGCCTTGAATAGTTGGCCTAGATTCATATTTCAGAATCTTTTGATATTGTCTTTTACTTTTATCTTTTTAGGCATGTAATTGGGGCCCAAATTTATTTTGGACTTTTTTTTTCCACCCCAGGCCTCCTCTGTAGAAGGACCGGAGCTGCGTACGTTAAGAGTTGTAACCGGGAGGGGGAGGGGGATAGACCCCCTATGCACAAGCGACTTTAGGGACGATCAGATTTATTCTATGTGTTTTAGCAATTAATGGAGCGATACGTCCCCTAAGTTTAACCGACTTTATAGCTGCCCGACCACATGCTGAGAGACGTGCTCAAAAAATAAAAAACTGGGTTCATAAATCCGATCAACCTTTGTATCGACTGACTATTTACTCGATATCTGAACCCAAGTGTACTAGATCCTTCAAGTTCAGCCCGTTCTTGAACTGGTCGTCTTCAAATTGAAGGCTTTAGTGCTAGATGAACAGTCAGGGGCGTAGCCCGGATTCAAAGATACCTGGGGCTGACTATAATTGATATAAAAATTAATCAATTCAAAAATACAAATAAAAGTATGTGAATATTAATTTTTCAAAAACATGACATAAAATATTTAATATTCAGTACATTCAAAAGCATAGAATAAAAATATTATTGAAGTTGTGCTCTTCGATTTTTCTTAGAATCAAACTCATTAATTATTGTATCATTATCAATAGTTTCCGCTAACTCCCGTTCAATATAGATGACCATAGAATCTGTTAAAAACTCTTCTTCCATCTTGTTACGAAGAGCTGTTTTAACAAGTTTCATAGCTGAAAATGCTCGTTCCGTTGTTGCTGTAGAGACGGGAAGAGTTAAAACAAGATGAATCAACCTGCCAATTAAATAATATACTGTATTCAATATATAAGTAAATGATATAATTATAATATATATAAACTAATAAATGAGAAAAAATTACCTGTCAATCAAATTGTAACTTCCTGATTTGTTTGTTTCAATTAATCTTCGACATAATTCAGAAATAGTTGATAAATTCTGAAATCTTTCATGACCAACAATATCAATCTTATAGTGCTCCAATTGCATTCTCAAGTGGTGTAAATCTTGTGTATCAAAATCAAGAGGATAGAATTTCTCAGCAAGTCGATAGATGTGATCAACATTAAAAAGCTTAAAGTTTTCTTTAGGTTCCAAAGCACAACTAAGCTTAAGAAGTTCCACTGCCTCATCCTTGAATCTACTATTAAGCTCTTCAACTTGAAAATCTATTGCAGCAGTAAATACATCAAATCGATAGTGATGCTCAACTGTGATTGAATCATTTTGTTGACAAGAACGACCTGTAGCAGATTTATAACGAGCTTCCATTTGAGGTATCTCAATGTCATACTTGGCACAAACTTCTTTCACATAACTAAGTAGAATAGCAAATCCTTCTTCTCTCAAAGTCTGAAGCAAAGTTTTAGTAGTTGAAACATAGTCCATTGCATTTAAAATATCTAAAGATTTCTCTTGCAATGCTCGACAAAGCAGATTTGTTAACCCCATTATCTTTTGCATCAAATGTAATATGAATATGAAATCAAAAGACTTCATCGCTATCAGCAAACCACTAGCTTCACCACGGATGGAGTTAGAGGACCCATCATTCACCATGTTTTCTAATACGGTAATCACAGAACTATACATATCAATCATGTTACAAATTGAGTCAAAATTAGAACTCCAGCGAGTCTTTCCAGGCCGTAGTAAATTTCCAATTTGATTACATCCTCTACCAGTATCACGTTCACCAATAGCTACCATATGCGCAACTTCAGCTTTTTGAGCAGAAAGTAACTCAGCATGACGTTTAGGAGACGCATTAAAGAGATTACAAATGGAATTCAATTTTGAAAAGAATAACCAAATGGATACCTCTTTTTCAGCAGCTGCAGTTAATGCTAGTTGAAGTCGATGAGCGAAACAATGTACATAATATGCACATGAACAATCTTTCAAGAATAGAGCTTGTAATCCATTCCAAGAGCCACGCATATTGCTAGCACCATCATATCCTTGTCCCCGCATGTTGTGGATATGCAAGTCATAACAGCCAAGAGTATCAGATATTTTTTTCTTAAATGTTGCAGCAGTTGTGTCAGTCACATGTACAATAGCAAAGAACCGCTCTCGTAAAAAACCATCAATATCCACAAATCTTAATACAATAGCCATCTGCTCTTTGTTAGATGTATCTCTTGCTTCATCAACTAAAATACAAAATTTTGCATCCCCGATTTCTTTACGAATCTTAGTTCTCACTTGATTGGCAAAAATATTCAAAATATCTTTCTGAATATCTGGTGAAGTATACTTTGCATTTTTTGGAGCTTTCTCTAAGACGATGTCCCCAATATTCTCATTCATTTTTCCCATAAATTTTATCATCTCAATAAAATTTCCACGATTATTAGAAGATGGAGATTCATCATGCCCTCTAAATGCGCATGCTTGTAAAGTAAGCCATCGAATGCTTTCAATAGTTGCTATAAGCCGCAATCTGTTCTTCTGCTTTTCTTCTGAAGATTGTGCATTCATCATTTTATCAATATGACGAGGTATATTCATCAAATTATCAAGATGTTCCATAGCATTATTATGTGGTGAAGTATTGCATCCTATATGCATCAAAAATGCACATCTATCACCATCATTAACTCGCTTCCAATATTTGAATCCATCCGTCGTAAATGCAGGATTACGAGGATGCTTATGATCAAACAAGAAGCATGGAAAACAAAATGCAGCATCTTTTGAAGGAGAATACTCTAACCAAGTAAATTTTTTAAACCAATGACTTTGAAATCGTCGATTTTGACTTCCGAATTTGGTCGGTGGATACTCATTCTTAATAGGCTGATATGGCCCCATCTTAATATAAGCTCGTCTAATTTCATCCCTTTGATTAACAGGATATTTCCATATCGGAGTACGTAATCCTGGATCAGGTTCAAGAGAACTGATATCAATATCTGTTATAGGAGATTTGTTAGATTGTTGATCGCTTGAATTTGATATATCAATATTGAATGAAGAATTCCCTTGACTTGTCAATGTCTCCTCTTTTGCTTCAAAAAAAGAATTAATAGTTTTTCTTTTCTTCATTCCTTGAGTTTTCTGTATTAAAGTGAATAAATATAGAAATTATCATTATCCATAATAAGAAAATATCCCTTAATAACAAATCAGATACAACATAATACGAAGTCATATGTTGCTAATATTGAAACATTAATAACTAAAATAACCAAGTATATAAATAAAAGTAATCAACTTAATGATCTAATCTATATGTCATCGAATCATTTTATCTAACCGATTAAACTAAGTATTACTTATAAATCAATTAAACTGATTAATATTTAATTATGTAATTAAATTATCTTTAATTAATTAACTAATTAATTAAAATAAATTCAATTACCTGATTTGGCTGTAGTTCTCGACAGTAAGATTGGGGCTTCACTTTCTCATCCCAAACATGTTCAGACTTGAAATATGTTACTCTATAGCAACAAAACAAAATTCCTGCAACAAATGATTTTAAATGATATATCGATTCTTGAATAATTTCATATTCATCAAAGTATCTTTCTTGTACCTCAGTTCTAAAATCTTCCCTCAATACAATATGTATATCACGATCCCAAAGAGCCCAAAACAACCAATTTGCAAAACGCAATACAAGCAAATTCTGAGCAAATTCCTTTCCCAGATATTTTGCACGTTTAGGGAGAAGGGAGGACGCGTACGAGATGGGACAAGGAAAGCGGCGTCGGCGCTGGCGTAGGTTGTCACACGACAAGTAGAGAGTTGTGTGTGTTGTAATTGTGGGCCTGTGGCTGTGGCAACGTCGTTGTGGAGGCGGCGACGTGAGATGAAGCAGTCGTTGTGGGTCTATAGCAGCGTCGTTGTGGAGGCGGTATCGTGAGATGAAGGAGTCGTTGTGGAGGCGGTATCGTGAGATGAAGCAGACGTTGGTGTTGCGGCGGCGGCGGCGGCGGCGTGAGATGAAGGTAAAAAAATAGGTTTAATTTGATGAAAGCATATTAGCATAGGGCTAAATTTTTTTTTTTTTAGTTTTAATTGGGTGGGGCTGGAGCCCACCCTAGCCCAAGGGTGGCTCCGCCCCTGTGAACAGTCTAGTTCCGTTGAGAGTGACGTTGACTTTAACCGCTTTTTCACATTGATTTTAAATGTCACGTCATTTTGGATCCATTCGTAACCTCCCATGTCACCTAATATTATGCTTTTTTACGTAAATAAAATCAAACAGTGTAATATGATTCATCGCATGACCAACTTTTATGAACACACGCTCCGTACGTTTTTTCATCAATCTCTACAGCTAGCGATTAATATAGTGATTAATATAGTATACAATATAGAAATAAAATTAAATGAATAAATGAATGGCGTAATGCATGTATCAAAGATTAAAGAAGTGTAATCCGATCAGGTTAATTCCTTAATTGATCAGTCGTCCGCAAGCAGGCCGTAGAGTATTTGCGTAGGCCATGAAGTAAAGGCAACACGAACCTGGGCTCATTGTCAGCCTCGTTACATCTCTCTGTCTGAACAAGTAAACGTAGGGTTCAAATTCGACGCTGAACACCATCCCTTTCTCCTTCCTGCCGTCGCAAACCAACATCCTCCCCACGCTGTCTGCCTTCTCCAAGCTGTAAATATTGGCTTAGAATCGATGAATAGCACACCCAAGGCATACACTAATATGTAAAAAAAAAAAAATAGAGCGAGGAAGAAGCTAAGACAACTGATAGAATACTTTCTTAGAAGATGAAAAAATGAATTGAATGAATACACATCTCTAGGACCCTTTATATACACCATAAGACTAAGACTAATTCCAATGATTTATCCCTTAAAATTAGGAAGACTAATTCCAGTACTTTATCCCTTAGAGCTAGGAAAATTTATCACCACTAATGTAAGGAAAAAAAAAAACCCACGTAGCCAATAATCATGTTCGGATTATGCTCACATTATCCCTCCTAATCCTGACATGGTTCTAAGTCACGAACGCCGAGTAGTTGTCGCATGGCAGCTAACTTAACTCCTGGCAATGCTTTAGTTAATGCATCGGCTCACTGTTCTTCGGTATTAACGAACTCAACCACAATTCGTCCCTTCTCAACGCATTCTCTGATAAAATGAAACATTGTATCTATATACTTGCTTCGACCATGGAATATCGGATTCTTCATGAGGGCTATGGCAGATTTGTTGTCAACAAATAAAGTTACCGACTTTGGCTCTACACCGATTAATTCGCTGGCAAGGCTCCTCAACCACAAAGCATGGTAGGCCGCAGTTGTGGCTGCCATGAACTCTGCCTCACAAGATGAAAGCGCCACTGTCTTCTGCTTCTGTGAGTTCCAGGACACCAAATTTCATTAAAATAGAAAGTTATTCCACTTGTGCTTTTCCTTCCATCGAGATCGCTGGCTAAGGCACTGTCCGAGTAGCCGAATACACCAATTTTTTGGGGTCCCTTTATGTAAGCAAGTCCAAAATAGATTGTACTTTTCAAATACTTGAGAATTTGTTTGACCACCTTGTGATGCATGATTATAGGCCTCTCCATGTATCTGCTCGCCATTCCGACATAATATGACAGGTTTGCCCGTGTGTGTAACAAATATCTCAAACAACCAATGATGCGTCGATACTCTGTGGCGTTAACTTGAGTCCCTTCTAAGTCTTTATGCAGCTGTGTCTTGGGTTCCATTGAATGCTTTGTGGAATTGCAGTCTGTCATCTTGAACTGAGATAGAATTTTCTTGGCATAAGCTGATTGTCTAAGTAAAATTCGGCTCTTCTGTTGCTCCACTTCAATCCCTAAGTAGTAGGAGAGAAGACCCAAATTACTCATCTCAAATTCTGTCATCATTTGTTGTTTGAACTTGTTGATTTTTTCTATGCTACTTCTTGTCACGATGAGATCGTCGACATACACTCCAACAAGTATCCTTGTTTCTCCTTCATCTCTAGTATATACTGCATGCTCTTGAGTACATTTTTTGAAGCCAAGCTCTTCCAGACTCCTGTTCAAACGCATGTTCTAAGCACGTGGAGCTTGCCGCAGTCCATAGAGGGCCTTAGACAACCTGTATACCTTATGTTTCTAATTTTGTACTTCAAACCCTTCTGGTTGAGTGACATATATTTCTTCTTCTAACTCTCCGTTAAGAAATGCTGACTTCACGTCTAGATGGTGTACCTCCCAGTTTTGATTTGTCGCAAGTGCAAGAATGACTCGAATAGTCTCAAGTCTAGCGACAAGCGCAAACACTTCTTCAAAGTCAATGTCTTGTCTTTGTACATAGCCTTTAGCCACTAATCTTGATTTGTGCTTAACGACTTTCCCATCTGAATCTTTCTTCAATTTGAACACCCACTTTAGGCAAATAGGCTTGTGGCCCAATGGGAGTTCAGTTAGGTTCCAGGTATTGTTCATCTCAATAGATTTTAGCTCTTTCTCCATTGCTTCGTACCAACAAGCCTCGGTTGCAGCTTCTTGATAACATGCGGGTCTTCAGATATCACAATCATCACCTCACCCTCTTCTTCGTCAATACCAACCACTTCCTCAGTGTTGGCGTAGATATCAGCAATGGACCTAAAACGGACCGGTCCTTCATAAGACTCGGGTGAGTTTGTTATCGAAGGTGAGGAAGTTGTATTAGTGTTCGATGATGGTGTAGATGGACTTGATGCTCCAGCCACGGTTACTGTCGGTGTTGTGACATCTTCCGCTGCGGCCTCAATGTCTGTTGCAGCAATCACCTCGTCGGTGTCGAATGCATCCACCACCATAAACTCTAGTACCTTTTCTTCATTGTTGGTACCTACATTCCATGTTCATTCACAATTTTCTCGAAACATCACATCTCTACTTGTAGCTTGTCATGCCTTGGATCAAATAGACGATGAGCTTTGCAGCCTTCCTCGACACCCAAGTATACCATGGGTGAGCTTCTGTTGTCAAGTTTCTTGAGGTGAGGGGCTGTATTTTTCACATATGCAACACAACCGAACACTCTCAAGTGGGCGAGATGTGGCTTTCTCCCCATCCAAGCTTCAAATGGCGTGCACTCTCCTAGCGCCTTAGTTGGGAGAAGGTTTAACAGATAGACAGCATGCCTAACCGCCTCTCCCCAAAACCTTGTCGGCATATGTGTACCCTTGAGGAGAGATCTTGCCATGGCCATCACGGTGTGATTATGACGCTCCACAACACCATTTTGTTGGGGTGTGTAGGGAGCCGTGAGATGTCACTTGATTCCTTCATTTTCATAGAACTGAGTGAACTCCGTGGATAGAAACTCGCCGCCCCGGTCTGTCTGGAGTGTTTTGATCTTGTATTCAGTCTTGGTCTCCGTCAATAATTTGAACTTCTTGAATGCTCAAAATGCATCATTCTTTGCTGCCAATATAAACACTCACATCCACCTTGTAAAATCATCAACAATCAGAAGGAAATACTTGTTACCGGCTAGTGTACATGGTGAGATTGGCCCACAAATATCAGCATGGATAAGTTCCAACGGCTTCTCCGCTCTAAAGTTTGTTTGGCACGAGAATGGTGACCTTGCATGCTTGGTGATCACACACACCTCGCAAAGCTTGTTCGGCTTGGGCAATAGAGGCACATCAACTGCCAATTTCTTCTCCCCTAACAACTTCAAGTCATGGAAATTGACATGTCCGAGCCTTGTATGTCATAACCAGGTTGAGTCTGCTAAGCTTGCTAGGAGACAGACTTGCTTGAATGTCTTCAAGGTTATCTTGTACAAGCGATTTTGTATTCGCTTTACCAGCATCAAGAGCTTCCCGCTCTTATCAATCACGTTCATGGTATCTCTTTCCATGTGCACCTCGTTCCCAATTTCTGTCAATTGACCGAGACTTATGATATTACTACAAAGTTTCGGAATGTAGTATACCTCGTGGAGAGCCTTCCGATCGTTGTTCTTGCATTCGAACACAACTGTCCCCTTGCCCATGATCTCAATGGTTGATCCATCGCCAAACCTCACCCTCCCGGTGATGGTTTCATCTAGTTCTTGAAACTTCTCGCGATGGCCAGTCATGTGGTTGTTGGCACCGTTGTCAAGGTACCAGACGTCTTCATCTCCTTTCTTAACGCCGCGGTACATCTCCGGTAGCAATCTATCTTCACTAAGTAGAATGGTATCCTGCCGCTCACGCCTAGTGTCAGACTCCTCGTGGGACACAGTCATCATCAGTGATGACTCTTCATCGGTGGCACAAGTGAGGTGAGCCTCATCATCACGCCGCTTGTTGTAGCATTCGGACGCATAATACCCCATTTTCTCGCAATTGAAACATTTTATATGTCTCTTGTCTCGAGTGCCCCTGTTGTTGTCGCTAGTCCCTCCTGCACTGTCTTGGAGTTGTGTACCACGACCGCGCCCTCGCCCACGTCCACGCCATTGCCACGACTAGGGTTGCTGGACCCACGCCCCTTTCCTCCTGACGAAGTGTCCACGTTGCTCCCCTTCTGTCGCATTTGTCATTCGGCATGAGTAAGTAGGAGCTCTCCTTAAGTGCCGTTGGTGTTGTCGCATAATCGTAATGTTCGTTCTTCGTACGCCTTCAGTCGCCCAATAGTCTCCTCAAATGGTATCGTCTCAAGGTCGTGAAACTGCTCAATACCGGCAACAATAGGGAAGAACTTATCAAGGACAGAATCGAGTAACTTCTTTACCAAAGATGAATCTTCAAGCGTGGCACCAAGAGCGGAGAACTTGCTGCTCATCAATCGTGTCGGTCTCCTTCATCCGGAGGGCATCAAACTCGCTCTTCAACGTTTGTACGCGTGCCTTCTTCACTCGATCACTTCCAAGATACCTCGTCTTGAGGCTATCCCAGACTTCCTTCGCCGTCTTCTTTTTTGCGATCTGGAGAAGTATGTCTTCGAGGACACACTGCAAGATGTGTGCACATGCCTTTTTATCCTTCTTTGCATCCACCTGGGCTCCTTCCATTGGCTCCACCGCCTCTCAGACTCCCTGGGCATCAAGAATTGTCTTTGTCTTTATTGCCCACACAGTATAATTGTGAGGGCTTAGCATCGGATAGGGAAATGACACTCCGCCGTTCTCCTTCGCAGCAACTTGTGGGATGCCAGATATTTTTGTGGAATCATGGATTCTTGGGTGTTCTATACTGCCAAGGCTCTGATACCAGATGTTGGCTTAGAATCGATGAATAGCACACCCAAGGCACGCACTAATATGCAAAAAAAAAAAAAAAAGAGCGAGGAAGAAGACAACTGATAGAATACTTTCTTAGAAGATGAAACAATGAATTGAATGAATACACATCTCTAGGACCCTTTATATACACCATAAGACTAAGATTAATTCCAATGATTTATCCCTTTAAATTAGAAAGACGAATTCCAATGATTTATCTTTTAAAATTAGGAAGACTAATTCCAATGATTTATCCCTTAAAATTAAGAAGACTAATTTCAGTACTTTATCGCTTAAAGTTAGAAAAGTTTATCATCACTAATGCAAGAAAAAAAAAAAAATCACGTAGCCAATAGTCATGTCCGGATTATGCTCACAAAACAAACTCATTCAGCTTCACCCATGAATGATCAGTAGTAGACCATCTCCAAACTGTGAACGTGCCGGAACGTCGATGGTAATGCACCAGGCACAGCCACGATTCCTCCCAAACTGCCACGCTGATGTTGTCGTCCCACTCCACAGCGCCGTCGTCGCACTCGGGCATCGCGAGAAACTCAATGGCCGCCGTGGCGATCTCGTATGACATCACGTAGGGATCGCTGCGATGTGCCTAGAGCAGTAGGAAGCCCAGAAGACTTTCCCTCTGTGCACCGCCGGGTTCTGAAACTCCAAGCTGGGGGGGGGATCATCTCATCCCTCGTCCAAACCTGGGCCGCCGAGTCGTACAAACGGCACCGGTAGAAGTTGGACAAATCCTGGTTCAGGTAGACAAGCTTGTAGCTGCCCATGCCGCCGTCACCTGCGTTGGTGAACTCGACGGCCAAGTTGGTGAAAAAATTTGCTGAAAAATCTCGGTTCAGTTTTAAATTCTATTCCAAAAAAGAAAGAAATCTATGGGAAAAAATTCTCTTCGTGTTTTTTTCTTCTTAAATTTAAATTTACCAAGACAATTTTATACTCAATTTATCATGATTAATTCGTTATAAAAATTATTTAGATTAACCATAATGATTGGATATATTTCATTTTGACTACTTCCCTATTTTTTTTAAAAAAAAATTATCCTTAAAATGAAATGGTATTTAACTTTCCCAAATTATTTTGCAACTAGAAAAAATCTAATAACATATGGGAAAATTTGAGTTTTGTTTCAACAAAATAGAAAAGGTATAATTTTTTATGAGAAAATTTATCTCCAGATTAATTCCTCCTATACCTTTGGAATCATTAGCTAATTTTTTTTATTAATTTGCATTCGTGTGCTTTTATATATTTTGTTGGAATGAACTAATCTGAAGTTTGAGTTAATAACCACAATTTTAAGGTATAATTAGGATGTCAATTTCATGCATGGTTTTTTTATTAAGATAGACGATAAGATATAATCAAATTAAATATTAAAATAAATAAAGCAAATTGAGCGTATTAGACAACATAAAATATTGTTTAACTTAACAAAATTTAAATTCATTAAAAATATTTATGACATAATAAAACATAATTGTAACTAAAAAAATTAAAAAGAAAAAGTAAATCTAAATTAAGAAAAAATAATTTACAACCTCTATTAATTAACCAGCCAAATAAATTTTAATTATAGAAAATAAAAAAAAAATTGTGCTAATAAAATAAAAGTAAATTTTAATTAATGATAGATGCTTCTTATAATTATAAAAATTGGAAGCGTGGGTTTCACTTTTCACAATCTTCGTAGTAAATTTAAGAGTATTTGTGTAGATTGTGATCGATGTATTAAAAATTTTAATGGCGGTCTAGACTTTATAACAAAATAATAATAATAATAATAATAAAACTTTCTATTTTTCAAAATTGTTGTATTAAAAGAGTGTCATACATAATTGTCTTCGCAATTGCATTCAATGTGCAAAATAAATAATAGGATGTAAATTAGATTAAATTAATTAAGATGATCTTCTATGCACAATGCTCTAAATTTAGATGGTTGCTAAATAATGAAAAGTTCAACTCGAATAACTCTTTTATGGAAGGCGAAGTAGCCTCTTACACACTTAGAAAACTAAAAAAAGATTAGAAATTGAATATAAAAGTTGTTGTTTTATCCTAGCACCAAGAGTTTTTTATAATCTCCTGGGATGAAGTAGTCATTTATATTCGTTGCTTGGAAACGCCTCCAAAGAGGTCCAAGGCACCTCCAAAAGGATAGAGTTTATCCTCTTCACGATAGAGTTTTATCCTCTTTAAACGGTAGCTTAACAGCTAATGGAGGCACCTCTAAAGAGGTCCAAGGCGCCTCCAACCAGATTGAGGGTGTCTTCCATCACTTTGAGGGTGCCTTCCATGAAAAGGCGCGAGGGCACCTTCCATCACCTTGAGAGCTCCTTCCACCAGATAGTGAGCGTCCTCCATCACATTAAGGGTACCTTCCATCAGTCAGCTCAACCAGTTAACATTCAAAACTGGTTAACTCTTCTTTGCTCTTCTTTGGTTGATGCTACTGTCGTCCGGAGTTGAGCCCACCCGAACCCAATTCTAAGATTCTCCTCGAGCAGGCTTCCTCCCTAACTTCTTGTCTCTCAGATACGTCGCATGCGTTCCTTCTCATACACTAGTGTACTCTTCCATAGTTTCTCATCTCTCCGATGCACCGAGTGCATCAACTTACTTCCCGTGTCATCCTTCTCGTCTGCTATGTCTTCTGCTCGACTTCCTGTATTCCTAAGTTCCTGCACACTTAAACACAAGATATCTAAATAACACATAACCTAACCTAACTCAGTTAATCACATCAAAATCAATTTAGGATATTTTGAATCATAAAATAAAAATAAAAATTAGAAAATTACATTAAAAAAAGGGCCTAGTGAACTATATAATTTTAAATAATTAAGATTTAGCCACAACATTCTTAATTATTTAAAATTATACATTAAGTAGATTAGTATCATATAATGGACATAAATTATAATTAATTACATAAACATAATAAATTTTATCCTACAGGAATCTTTGTTATATTTATATGATTAACTAAAATAAAATATCAAGCTATATTTTCTTGATTTACCCACAAGAGTCAAAGAAAATATAATTAGATAGTTTATTATAAAGTTATAGTAAAATCTAATTGAATTAAAATTTAGCCCATAAGTAAGTTTTATGTCACTAGATTATTTCTCTAAACATGATTTACATTGGTAAACATGACATTTTTCTTACTTGCTATTATTTTAGTATTTCTCTACTTAATGTTCATAATTGTTGGATCGAAAAAATTTAGATATCTCCACAATGGTATGATATTGTCCACTTTGGGCCTAAGCCCTCATGGTTTTACTCTTGGGATCTATCCAAAAGGCCTCATTCCAATGGAGATATCTTTCCTCTTATAAATTCATGAT
The DNA here is from genome assembly GCF_018446385.1 of Zingiber officinale. Classification (NCBI taxonomy): domain Eukaryota; kingdom Viridiplantae; phylum Streptophyta; class Magnoliopsida; order Zingiberales; family Zingiberaceae; genus Zingiber; species Zingiber officinale. The sequence goes on from NC_055994.1 coordinate 142,799,819, forward strand.
CTTTCCCATGTGTTTTCAATGTGGGACTATGTTTGTAACCTTACAACTCCAACAATCCCCCCTCAAATAAAAGATCACAAGCTTCCAACGTCTAATCCTTGACTCACCAGGTCTTCTTGGCCCTCGGTCCACCCGACCTACTAGGACTTCCTTGCCTAGCCGCAACTAGGACTTCCGGCCTGGTGTCAGGTCCTCTTGATCCGAACATAGGAGCTCTCGCTTTCTTTGTTCGAGATCAATATTGTATCTACATGGCTCAATTAGACCATAACACTTATGCACAGTCGGTGGTTAAACCTTCTAGCAGTCCGAGCTTTGATACCAATTGTTGGATCGAAAAGAATTTAGATATCTCCACAATGGTATGATATTGTCCACTTTGGGCCTAAGCCCTCATGGTTGTACTCTTGGGTTCTATCCAAAAAGTCTCATTCCAATGGAGATATCTTTTCTCTTATAAACCCATGATTTTTCTCATGTGTTTTCAATGTGGAACTATGTTTGCAACCTTGCAACCCCAACAATAAAGACCAAAATCTCTACTGGTATTCGTGGTTCGATTGAGGAGCACAATGGTATGATATTGTCCACTTTGGGCCTAAGCCCTCATGGTTTTACTCTTGGGTTCTATCCAAAAAGTCTCATTCCAATGGAGATATCTTTTCTCTTATAAACCCATGATTTTTCTCATGTGTTTTCAATGTGGAACTATATTTGAAACCTTGCAACCCCAACAATAAAGACCAAAATCTCTACTGGTATTCGTGGTTCGATTGAGGAGCATGGAAATGTCAAGGGCCTATTTAAGACAATTGATGAACAATTTACAACGTTAGACAAGGCCCTCGCTAGCACCCTAATAATGAAATTCTCATCATTAAGGTTCACCAGTGTGAAAGGTGTGCAAGAGCATATCATGAAGATAAGGGATATAGCGGCTCGATTAAAGACACTCGAGGTGGAAATATCTGAAACTTTCCTTATGCACTACATCTTATGTGAGTTCTCATCAATATAGTCCTTTCAAAATCTCCTACAATACACATAAAGAGAAGTGGTCAGTCAATGAGTTATTGACCATGTGGTGTACAAGAGGAAGGAAGATTGTTGATGGAAATAAATGATAATGTTCTTATGACTGTACAAGGAAAGCCACAAAAACAAGCCACGATCAAGGGAAAAGGGAAAGAGAAGATTCTATCCCAACCGTATATCAAGAAGGAATCTAAGTGTTTCTTTTGTAAAAATAAGGGGCATATGAAGAAGATTGACCAAATTTAAGGATTTGTTTTAAAAAAAAATATTTCTATCTCATTTGTATGTTATGAATCTAATATGGCTAGTACGATTTATAATATTTAGTGAATTGATTCTAGTTCTACAATCCATATAACAAATACCTTACAGGGTATGCAAAGTCTAAGGAAGTCAAATAGGAACTGAGCGAAGCATCTATCCTTGAAACAAAATATGCTCACATGTGGAGAAAATTGGAACATGCGTTTTAATTTTAGATAATGATTTTGTTTTAAAATTGGGAAAAAAAAACATTTTATATTCCTAATTTTATAAGAAATTTAATTTCTATTTCAAAACTTGTACCATTTAGATACTCTTTTAAATTTTTAAATAACTTTGTGAGTTTATTTTATAAATCTAATCTTGTTGAAAATGGTACAATAATTGATAACTTTTATTCTATATCTTTACAAGATAATAGCAATATCACTATGCATGTTTGAGCGGGTATTAAAATATGTGCTATAAATGAGGATTCCTCTACTTTGTGGTAGTGGAGATTGGGGCATATCCCCATAGAGGATAAAAAGATTAGTGAATGAAGGAGTACTTGGTACTTTAGATTTTGCTAATTTTGAGACTTTTGTGGACTACATTAAGGGAAAACAGACCAACAAATCGAAAAAGGGTGTCAAGAGTAGTACTGAAATATTGGAGATCATACATTCAGATATATGTTGTCTAGATATAGATATGCATGATCCAAAATACTTCATTTCTTTCATTGATGATTATTCACGATATGAGTATATCTACTTGCTTCATAATATTATTCAAACTTTAATAAATATGGTTAGAAGTATGCACAACAACTCCAAACTTCCTAAATCCTTATGGATTGAAGCTCTTAAAACGACAGCATATATATTAAATTAAGTTCCAACTAAGGTTATTTCAAAGATGCTATTTGAGTTATGGAAAGGTTGGAAATCGAGTTTACTACATATATGTATTTGGGGATGTCTGTCCGAAGTAAGAGTTTATAACCCACAAGAAAAGAAACTTGATCAAGGACTATAAGTGAGTATTTCATTGGATATGCCGAAAACTCCAAGGAATATAAATTTTATTGTCCATCTCATATCACTAGAATTATGGAAACAAGAAATGCAAAATTTAGTGAGAATGACTTAACTAGTGGGAGTGATCATTCTCAAGACATAGCTTTTGAGAAAGATCACATTAATGATCAACCACCTTATTCAAGTTATGGATGAACTGTCATTCACATCCCTCAAGCACAAATGGATGTTAGACAACCAATTAAGGAGATTCCATAAAATATTGATGAAAATTTAGTCAACCAAATTGTTAATAGGAACAACAAGGAATTGCTCAATTGATTGAACAAGTTCCTCAAGAGGATAACTTAAGAATATCTGCTAGAATAAGGAAATCAACAATACCTTGTGATTATGTTGTGTATTTACAATAATCGGATTTTAATGTAGGAGCCACAAATGACCCTGAAACATTTTCACAAGCCATGAGTTGTAGTGAATCAAAGTTTTGGTATGATGTATGAAAGAAAAAATAAATTCTATGGCATTAAATAGAGTCTGAGATCTTGTCAAGTTGCCTGATAATGCAAAAACCATAGGATGTAAATGGATTTTCAAAACAAATGACTCATTGGGCAACATTCAGAGAGATAAAGCAAGACTCGTTGCTGAAGGATTCACTCAAAGGGAAGGAATTGACTACAAAGAGACATTTTCTCCTGTCTTTAAGAAAAATTCCTTTAGCATTATTATGACATTGGTTGCACATTTTGGCATAGAATTGTAACAAATAGATGTGAAAACTATGTTTCTTAATAGAGTCTAGAGGAAGATGTTTATATGAAACAATCAGAAGGTTTTTTTCTAGTAATGGTCACTTGATGTGCAAGCTCAAGAAATTCGTATATAGATTGAAACAAGCTTCCCATCAATGGTATTTGAAATTTCATAATGTCATCTCTTCATTTCATTTTTTGGAGAATGTCATGGATCAATATACATACCAGAAGGTCAATAGGAGCAAGATTTGTTTCCTTATTCTCTATATGGATGATATTTTATTTGCAACCAATGATAAGGGTTTACTATATGAGGTAAAACAATTTCTCTCTAAGAACTCTAATATGAAAGATATGGGTGATGCCTCTTATGTCATTAGCATTAAGATATACATAAACAATTTTAAGGAATCTTAGGCTTGTCTCAAGAAACCTATATCAAATACTTTTAGAGAGATTTTGGATGAAAAATTGTTCACTAAATAGAGCTCTTGTTATAAGAGGTGACAAATGTTAGAGTGTATACTAAAAGTCTAGCTTTTGGTATAAACATTTATAAGAATCACATTGGTCAAATGTCTACATTTATGATAAATGTAGTTGTTCAATTAATTTATATTGTAGATAACATGGTGTGTGGTGTCACACACAGAAGATCATGTTATCAGTACCTTATAAATTATAAACAGTAGCTCACGACCAAGATGGAAAGGAACAAACCATTGGAAGGTCGTAGTGTAATTAGGTATTAGTTTATCTTAACTATATAATTACACTAGTACACTTAGAGTGTATTGAGTAGGACCATTTGAGGTCGTTCCTTTTGTACTGACTTTATGAAGGAACAAAGACCTCAGTTATTATGGAAGTGTGTGCTCTTAATCCTAATATAATAACAAGCACATATATTTGATATTTATTTCTTTAATTTATCAATGGGTGAGATTTAGTTCGATAAATCAATAAGCCCGATAAGTTGGGAAATGATATCAATTATAGTGTGTGTTGTTGATGAGGAAACCGTGTCCTAGTGATCTAGGTTGAGAATGTCCCCAAGAGGAGCTCATAGGATTGTCATGTTAAACCTGGACTTAGTCCGACATGGCGATGAAGTTGAGTGGTACTACTCTTGAGCTAGATATTAATTAAGTGAGTTGTCAGTAACTTACTTAATTAGTGGACATTGTTATCTTAAACACGGGAGACTAACACACTCATAATAAGAAGGAGCCCAAAATGTAATTTGGGATTGGTGCGTAGTTCAATAATAGTTCTTTAGTGGAATGATTATTATTGATGAAATTAAGTTGTGTGTTAAGGCGAACACGGGATGCTAATTTCATCGGGAGACCAAACCAATTCCTCCTCTCGGTCCCTATCGTAGCCTCTAGTATATGAGATTTATACCCACCGCATACCACCTTCTTACCCATCCAACGGGGTCGCCAAGCTAGCTGGAACCCAAGCTAGCCGGCCAAGACCAAGTGGATGAGCAAAGTTGGCAGGCCAAAGCTTGGGTCCCAAGCTTGGGTGGTAGGCCACTATAATATTTAAAAGGATTTTATTAAAATTATTTCTTATGTGGATATCATGATTTTAAAGAGAGTTTAAAATTAAAAATTTCCTTTTATAACTTTCTATAAAAGATTAAGAAAAGAGATTAATCTCTTTCCTTATTGTAGTTTAAAAGGATGGTTTTAATTTTTGGTAAAACTTTCCTTATTTGTAAATCATCTACATGTTTAAAGAGAGTTTAAAATTTGAAATCTTTCCTTATTTGTTGATTAAAGGAGGATTTTAAATTTTAAGAAAACTTTCCTTTAACCATGTTCATGATTTAAAGAAAGTTTAAAAATTAATATTCTCTTTTATTAGTTTCTACAAAAGATTGAGAAAAGATTTGATATCTTTCCTTATTTTAGATTAAAAGATATTTTAATTTTTAGAGATGACTTTCTTTTATCCACATGTTTAAAGAAAGATTTTAATTTATTAAATTTCCTTTTATAAACCAATCGTGAAGGGATTAAATTATTGGAGAAATTTTATAAATTTCGAGACAAATTAGGAAGTTTTAATTAATTAAAATTCTCCTTGTTTGTAGCTTGGTGTGGTTGACCAAATAAAATTGAGAAAGAAAATTATTTTTAATTAAATAATTTTTCTTTTCAATGGAAAAAATTAAGGAAATTTTATTAAATTTTCCTTATTCGCCAGATCAAGGATTATAAAAGAGGGGGTAGAGGAGGCTTGAACGACTCTATTCTATTTTCTCCTCTTTTTCCTTGGTGGTGTGGCCGGCCCTATTTCTCTCCTCTCCTCTTGTTGGCCGAAACTTACCTCTTGGTGGAGCTTTTGTTAGTGGCCGGATCAAGGAAGGAGAAGAAGGAGAGAAAGCAAGCCTCGTTTCTAGCATCCCTTGGAGCATGGTGGTGGTGGCCGAACCTCTTCATCCTAGAAGATGTTTTGATGGCCGAAACTTGCAAGGAAGAAGAAGGTGATTGGTGGTTTCTCATCTCGGAAGATCGTTGCCCACACAACGTCCGAGGTTAGAAGAGGATTACGGTAGAAGATCAAGAGGTTTTTTTTCTAAAAGGTATAACTAGTATTTTTCTTTCCGCATCATACTAGTTATTTTTTGAAATAATACTAAATACAAGAGGCATACGATTCTAGAGTTTCGAATTTGTTTTCGATATAGTGTTCTTTTGTTTTTCTTGTCTTTGTGATTTGATTGCTCTTTTCGATTAACCTAAAGTTATTTTAGGAAATTAAATATTAGCTTTCTATAAAAGGTTTTGTCTAGTCGGTGGTGGTTGCTCCCATATCCAAGAAGGTCATGTGCCTCGCCAAGTCAGTACTGGGAACCAATTATGGAAATTAATATTTAATGGAGTTAATAACTTAAGGTGACTTGGGTCGAACGTGTTAAGTTCCGCAGGAGATCCAAGTCAAAACCTAAAAGAACAAATAGATTAAGTTTTGGATCAAACGTGTTAAGTTCCGCAGGCGATCTAAAATTTAATTTAAAAGAACACATGGTAGCTAGGAAAAGGTTCAGACCTTTGTACAAAATTTTTGTACAGTGGAACCTCTAGGTTTTCCGAGTAGCAACCAACAATTGGTATCAGAGCTAGGGTTTTGCCTCTGTGTATTTGGTATTAGTTTAATTATGCACATGTCATACATAATTTTGGCAGGTTAATAGTGGGATGTGCTAACTTTGTGGATGCATGATCCAACTATTATGGCTTATAGTTTTTATATATGTGATTGGACCCTTGGACATGTCAAGGGCATTTATGTGTGTGCTTGATTGTATTACAAAATACAGTAGGAGCTGTATTTAGTTTTATTAGGATTTTATTTTTGATCTAGATACATGTACATTCCTTCGAGGAATATAGGATCAAAAAATATAAAATTCTATTTATGTCGCGGATCAAATCTTGCAAGGCGTGGAACCTTTTGAGGACCAGAGGCGCACCGGAACAAGGAGCAAGATGGATGCGACAACTAGACCCAGTGGCGATGGCCAAAGATGGCAGCAGCTAGGGTTGGTGACACACGGAGGACAGGAATAGATAAAAGCCATAATAGTTGAAAATTAGTTTTTCTATTTATTTCTTTTTATGTTGTGCTGTGTGTGCTTGTTAGTATGCATGTTACGTAGGCTAGCATAGTCAAAATTCCTCACTTTAAATAACTAAGTGGGAGAGGGATTTTTAAGTAAATCCCATGGTCTCCATTACTGGTTTGTAAGTGATGCAAACAAGCTTGCGCGTTGGCTCTGAGTGCCTTCCTCCATAACGGATGAGCTTGTTTGTGGATCACTAGAACAGACTTCCATTTTTGGATGACTATAGGAAGTTAATTAAGAGCGTGTGATCTTCCCCAACGGAAGGGGCATAATCTTATTAATGGACTTAGTGTCAAGTAATGGTATACACTTAGACACATTTAATAGTATCCTCCCCAACGGAGTCACTACTATCACTTGTGTGACCAAAAGGAAATCAACTATTGATTTGTCATAAAACTAGATTGGCAATATAATAAAATTAATAAACCCCTCTTACAAATGTTTGAATTTGTATACGTCCACACTAACGTGGCATACAAGATTCATGGTGTTTGAGGTAATTTTATTTGTCAAAAAGTTATATTGACAAGATAGTCAATGGGTAAAACCCTCCTCTTACAAATGATGAATTTGTATACGTCCACACTAACGTGGCATGCAAAATTCACGGTGTTTGAGGTGTTGGTGAATTTAAATAATATTGTTTGAGGAATCAATGTTATTTTAAATTCAAAGAGTTTTGACCAAATATTTGATCAAAGACAGATCAACTATTAATTTTATTTGTCATTAAGTAAAGTTGACGAGATAATAAAATTAATGAATAAAATCTCCTCTTCGATTTTGTATACGTTCACACTATCGTGCCATACAAAATTCATGGGGATTTTAAGAAGTTGATCTTGACCAAATATTTTTGTGATTCTTAGGATTTAAAATGTTTGTCAATCCCCTAGTAGTCAATACTATAGAAAAGACTTAGTAGTCCCAATTGTAATGATTGGAAATAGGACTTGGACATTAAGGTAGACTGTCTTCTTAGAACTAAGAACAATTCAGGTGTATTTAATTCATTAGTTGAAACATGTCTAGTGGTGTTATCTACCAGAACCTGGAGTGTAGATACAAGATGTCATTAATCATGTCTGCAATTCATTGCAGGGTTCCAGGAAACCCGACAACTAAATGAAAGGTAAATCACCGTCCACATGGGCACTACTGTAAAAGTGGTAGCTGTTGCAGTGGGAGATGTTTATCCTTTGATAAGAATAAAATATGGATTTTAAGTAATTGTCTTTACGTACCAAGTTTAGAAAGAACCTGATTTCAGTTTCTAAACTATTATAGATATTGTGTCTATTTTGATAACAAAGTTGTTATCAAGAAAAATAGGGAAGTTATCTATTCTTGTATGATGGTTGACAATTTATAATCCAATAACTCTTACGATGCAACAAATGGAAATTAGTAACACATCTTCTAATTTTAAGAGAAAGCAACCTTCGGAAATGAACCAATTATATCTTTGGCACCTAAAGCTAGGTTATACTTAAGTAGGATTCAATGGTAGCTGATGAACTTTTGGGTTCATTGGTAGTGGAAATTTTTCCAACCTGCGAGTCTTACTTGGAAGGAAAATAACCAAGAAGCTTCTAAATCCAAGGGGTATGGAGTCAAAGATATGTTGAAATTGGTTCATTCTGATTTGTGTGATCCTATGACTATCCAGACAAGAGGTAGTATTGAATATTTCATCTATTTTATAGACAACTATTCAAGAATACAAATAAATTTACTTAATGTACCGCAAGACTAAGTACTTTGATTAGTTCAAAGAGTACAAGGCTGATGCGGAGAAATGTTAAAGTAAATGTCACTATGGTAAGATCGTAGTGGCAAGTACCTCTTGGGAGAATTTAGGAGTCACTTATCAAAAGTAGGGATTCAATCCCAACTAACTGCACCTGGTACACCCCAACAGAATGGTGTAGTAGAAAGAAGGTAAAGGACTCTTATGAAATAATTAAAATGATGAGTTATTCAGAAAATTACCAAATTTGTTTTAAGGATAAACTCTGATAACGAAAGTGAACATAGTACCTTCCAAGTTAGAACTCTCTACTCATATAGAATTGCTGAATAGGTGAAAACCTATTTTGAAGCATATTCGGATTCGGGTAATCCAGCACATATGTTAAAGAGAGACAATGATAAGTTGGATAGGAGTTCACTTGTTTGTAAGTTATCCTAGATAAACAAAAGTAGGTTTATAGTCTTAAAATCGAAGGTCATTGTTAGCATCAACGACCGCTTTTTAGAAAAGGACTATATAATGAACCACGTGCTCATAAGTAAATTTGTTCTTAAGGAAATAATAAAAGACATGTCTAATCTAGTACCAATTGTACAAGATGAGATACCACAAGGAAACTGCAACACGTATCACAAATGATACACAATTACAGAAAGTGTCTTGTCATAGTGGGAGGGTTGTTAGGCAACCTAAAAAGATTTATGTTTTGGGAGAGTTTTTAGACTCGATCCCTGGAGGACATGAACCTGATCTTCGGACATATGACGAAGCACTCCAAGATAAAAATGTAATATCTTGGCAAAGAGTAATGAATAACAGAATTAGAATATATGTATTCTAATAAAATCTGGAAGCTTATAGAATCACCAAATGGTATAAAAGCCTTTGGGTGTAAAAAGGTCTATATAGGAAAAGAGGGATAGACAGGAAGGTAGAAACTTTCAAAGCAAGGCTAGATGATAAAGGAAACTTTTTCACTGGTAGTCATGCTTAAGTCTATCCGGATTCTTTTATCTATTTGGCAAGTGGATGTCAAGACAGGATTTCTTAATGGAAGTCTTGAAGAAAACATCCATATAAAGCAACCAGAAGGGTTCATTGCAAAGGGCTAAGAGCATCTTGTGTGTAAGCTCAATCAGTCTATGGACTGAGGCAAAGCTTCAAGGTCTTGGAACATCCGGTTTATCAAAGTAATCCAGATATATGGATTTAGTAACCGGATAAGTCTTGTGTATACAAAAGATGTGATGGAAACGTGGTGGTATTTCTTGTACTATACTTAGATAACATTTTTGGTAGTTGGAAACAATATCAAAATGTTGTCAGAAGTAAGGGTATGGTTGTCCAAACAATTCGATATAAAGGACTTGGGAGAATGTATATATTCTTGAGATCAAAGTAATAAGGGATCGCAAGAAAAAAATATTTTACTTATCCCAAGCTTCATACATCGGAAAAATCTTTGCTCGTTTTAAGCATACAAAACTCCAAAACAGGTTTCTTACCTTTTAAGCATGGAGTGTCTTTATCTAAAGAGATGTCTCCGATGACATCAAAGGAGATTGAGGACAAGCAGGCAGTTCTTTATGCTTCGGCAATTAGACGACCTAATGTATGCTATGCACGAGATCAGAAATCTGTTTTGCCAAGGGCATAGTTAGCAGATATCAAAGTAACCCTAGACAAGGACATTGGACTGCAGCAAAGCATATATTAAAGTACCTTAGAGGCGCTAGAGATTATATGCTAGCTTATAAGGCAGTTAATTTGGTCCCTGTGGGTTACACGGATTTTGACTTCCAATCGGATAGGGACAATAATAAGTCAACCTCGGGGTTTTGTGTTTACTTTAGGAGGTAAAGTCATAACTATGGAAGAGTGATAAGCATAGGTGTTTTTCTGGACTCCACCATAGAAGCTTAGTATATGGCAAGCCTCTGAGGTAGCCATAAAAGCTGAATGACTTAATTACCTCAAGATAGACTAAGATATGATTTCTAGTTTGTCCAAAGATTATTACAATTTATTGTAATAATAATGGTGCAGTAACAAACTCAGAGAAACCATGAGTCTATAAGGCAAGTAAACACAATAGAGCGCAAGTACTACCCAATACGAGAAATTGTATAACGAGGAGAAGTTGTTGCAGCCTAGATTTCATCAGATGATAACCTAAGGTCCTTAAGACAAGAGCTTTTTGAAAGGCATGGGAATCAGATGTATGGCAGCAGATATTGCAGCTTAGTCTTTTAGTATAAGTGGGAGATTGTTAGAGCGTATACTAAAAGTCTAGCTTTTGGTATAAACATTTATAAGAATCACATTGGTCAAATGTCTACATTTATGATAAATGTAGTTGTTCAATTAATTTATATTGTAGATAACATGGTGTGTGGTGTCACACACAGAAGATCATGTTATCAGTACCTTATAAATTATAAACAGTAGCTCACGACCAAGATGGAAAGGAACAAACCATTGGAAGGTCGTAGTGTAATTAGGTATTAGTTTATCTTAACTATATAATTACACTAGTACACTTAGAGTGTATTGAGTAGGACCATTTGAGGTCGTTCCTTTTGTACTGACTTTATGAAGGAACAAAGACCTCAGTTATTATGGAAGTGTGTGCTCTTAATCCTAATATAATAACAAGCACATATATTTGATATTTATTTCTTTAATTTATCAATGGGTGAGATTTAGTTCGATAAATCAATAAGCCCGATAAGTTGGGAAATGATATCACTTATAGTGTGTTGTTGATTATAGAAGGAAGCGTGTCCTAGTGATCTAGGTTGAGAATGTCCCCAAGAGGAGCTAATAAGAATTGTCATGTTAAACCCTGCAGGTGGACTTAGTCCGACATGACAATGAAGTTGAGTGATACTACTCTTGGAGCTAGATATTAATTAAGTGAGTTGTCAGTAACTTACTTAATTAGTGGACATTTGTTATCTTAAACACAGGGAGACTAACACTCATAATAAGAAGGAGCCCAAATGTAATTTGGGATTGATGCGTAGTTCAATAATAGTTCTTTAGTGGAATGAATTATTATGATGAAATTAAGTTGTGTTCGGCGAACACGGATGCTTAATTTCATGGGAAACCAAAACCAATTCCTCCTCGGTCCCTATCGTAGCCTCTAGTATATGAGATTTATACCCACCGATACCCACCTTCTTACCCATCCATGGGGCCTGCCAAGCTAGCTTGGAACCCAAGCTAAGACCGGCCAAGAGGTGGCCGGCCAAAGCTTGGGTCCCAAGCTTAGGTGGCCGGCCACTAGAATATTTAAAAAGATTTTTATTAAAATTATTTCTTATGTGGATATCATGATTTTAAAAGAGAGTTTAAAAATTAAAAATTTCCTTTTATAACTTTCTACAAAAGATTAAGAGAAGAGATTAATCTCTTTCCTTATTTGTAATTTAAAAGGATGATTTTAATTTTTGGTAAAAACTTTCCTTATTTGTAAATCATCTACATGTTTAAAAGAGAGTTTAAAATTTGAAATCTTTCATTATTTGTTGATTAAAGGAGGATTTTAAATTTTAAGAAAACTTTCCCTTTTAACCCTGTTCATGATTTAAAAGAAAGTTTAAAAATTAATAATTCTCTTTTATTAGTTTTACAAAAGATTGAGAAAAGATTTGATATCTTTCCTTATTTGTAGATTAAAAGAGATTTTAATTTTTAGAGATGACTTTCTTTTTATCCACATGTTTAAAAGAAAGATTTTAATTTATTAAATTTCCTTTTTATAAACCAATCATGAAGGGATTAAATTATTGGAGAAATTTTATAAATTTCTGGAGACAAATTAGGAAGTTTTAATTAATTAAAACTCTCCTTGTTTGTAGCTTTGGTGTGGCCGGCCAAATAAAATTGAGAAAGAAAATTATTTTTAATTAAATAATTTTTCTTTTTCAATGGAAAAAGAATTAAAGAAATTTTTATTAAATTTTCCTTATTCGCCAGGATCAAGGATTATAAAAGAGGGGGTAGAGGAGGCTTCAAGGCTAACGACTCTATTCTATTTTTCTCCCTCTTTTTTCCTTGGTGGTGTGGCCGGCCCTATTTCTCTCCTCTCCTCTTGTTGGCCGAAACTTACCTCTTGGTGGAGCTTTTGTTAGTGGCCGGATCAAGGAAGGAGAAGAAGGAGAGAAAGCAAGCCTCGTTTCTAGCATCCCTTGGAGCATGGTGGTGGTGGCCGAACCTCTTCATCCTAGAAGATGTTTTGATGGCCGAAACTTGCAAGGAATAAGAAGGTGATTGGTGGTTTCTCATCTCGGAAGATCGTTGCCCACACAACGTCCGAGGTTAGAAGAGGAATACGGTAGAAGATCAAGAGGTTTTTTTCTAAAAGGTATAACTAGTATTTTTCTTTCCGCATCATACTAGTTATTTTTGGAAATAATACTAAATACAAGAGGCATACGATTCTAGAGTTTCGAATTTGTTTTCGATATAGTGTTCTTTTGTTTTTCTTGTCCTTGTGATTTGATTGTTCTTTTCGGTTAACCTAAAGTTATTTTAGGAAATTAAATATTAGCTTTCTATAAAAGGTTTTGTCTAGTCGGTGGTGGTTGCTCCCATATCCAAGAAGGCCATGTGCCTCGCCACGTCAGTACTGGGAACCAATTATGGAAATTAATATTTAATGGAGTTAATAACTTAATGTGACTTGGGTCAAACGTGTTAAGTTCCGCAGAAGATCCAAGTCAAAACCTAAAAGAACAAATAGATTAAGTTTTGGATCAAACGTGTTAAGTTCCGCAGGCGATCCAAAATTTAATTTAAAAGAACACATGGTAGCTAGGAAAAGGTTCAGACCTTTGTACAAAATTTTTGTACAGTGGAACCTCTAGGTTTTCCGAGTAGCCACCAACAATGACAAATTCAATATGAATCAATATCCGAAAAATGAAAGAGAACAAATGAAAAACATTCCTTATGCTTCTGCTATCAGAAGCTTGATGTATGCTCAGGTATGCACTAGACTTGACATTGCATTTGCTATTGATATGTTAGGAAGATATCAAAGTAATCCGAGTATAGACCACTAAAAAGCTGTAAAGAAGATCATGAGATACCTTCAAGGGACTAAAGACTACATGCTTATATTTAGACGAGCTGAGAATTTAGAAGTGATTGGCTACTCTGATTCAGACTATTTCGACTGCATTAATTCACGAAAATCAACTTCTTGATATATTTTTATACTAGCCGATGGAGTTGTGTCTTGGAGAAGTGCAAAGCAGACGTTGATTGTCACTTCTACTAGAGGCTGAGTTCGTATCTTGCTTTGAGATGATCTCATGTGGTGTTTGGATGAAGAGTTTCATTTCGAGGCTTAGAATTATAAATTCTAGTTCTAAGCCATTGAGGATATATTATGACAATTCAGCCACTGCCTTTATTGCTAAGAACAATAAAAATGGGAGTCGAACTAAGCATATCAACATTAAATATCTAGCCATATAAAAACATGTTAAAAATTAGATTGTGGTTATTGAGCATACTATCACTGAATTGATGATTACTAATCCTTTGACTAAAGGCACGCCACTGTTGAAATTTAGGGATCAAGTAGAAAGAATGAGACTAGGTTCCTTTATGTAATTTTTATTATTAGAACAATTTGGTTATTAATAAAACTCAATTATGATATTTTTCTCATATTTGTGTACACATTAATTAATTTAAGAAATATCACTAAAGTTGGACCTTGAATAAACATAAGGTTTATTCATTAAAAGATATTGATTCAGAAGTATGATACAATGTAATTCATGAAAGATATTAACTCACATTTAGAGAACCTATCGTCATGATTCATGTATGGTGTACACTCATTTAGTGAATGATGAAATACATATGTGTCAAGTGAAAGAATATTAGAAATATTTTATTTTGATTATAAATCTTTCCTTATTAAGTGACACATATTTGTTAAGATTTTATTTATGCACAATCTTATCTTAATAAAGGTCATATATTATAAGATTTAAATGTGCATAATTAATTAAAATTTTACCTTAATATGAATATTATATCTTTTAATATGGTATGATTATTTAATCATATCTTTTAATATGATATGATTATTTCATCATGATTTACCACAATATTAAGAAATGATGGTAATGAGTCCCTATAAATAGTGGCATTTAGGGTCTCTAAATATACACGACTTTCAAGAATAACAACACCATCTATAGATAGAGGTTTAAAGTGTTTAAAAAGTTCTAAAGCATTAAGCAAAAAAAGTGGTGTCCAAGCGTTCAACAAATATCAATAGTCGGAAGCAACAATAGATTTATTCTTCTGTATTCAGTTATCATGTTTATTTAGAAATCAAGCATAATCTAATATTTCTAATAAGGAACGCATTTAATGCATACCTTTGGGAGTTCTGATTAGTTACCGTTTCTCTGAGTTAGTTAGTCCAGTGATCTAATATTAGCTTGATGTATGCTCAGGTATGCATTAGACCTGACATTGCATTTGCTATTGATATGTTGGGAAGATATCAAAGTAATCCGAGTATAGACCACTAAAAAGCTGTAAAGAAGGTCATGAGATACCTTCAAGGGACTAAAGACTACATGCTTATATTTAGACGAGCTGAGAATTTAGAAGTGATTGGCTACTCTGATTCAGACTATTTCGACTGCATTAATTCACGAAAATCAACTTCTTGATATATTTTTATACTAGCCGATGGAGTTGTGTCTTGGAGAAGTGCAAAGCAGACGTTGATTGTCACTTCTACTAGAGGCTAAGTTCGTATCTTGCTTTGAGATGATCTCATGTGGTGTTTGGATGAAGAGTTTCATTTCGAGGCTTAGAATTATAAATTCTAGTTCTAAGCCATTGAGGATATATTATGACAATTCACCCACTGTCTTTATTGCTAAGAACAATAAAAATGGGAGTCGAACTAAGCATATCAACATTAAATATCTAGCCATATAAGAATATGTTAAAAATTAGATTGTGGTTATTGAGCATACTATCACTGAATTGATGATTACTAATCCTTTGACTAAAGGCACGCCACTGTTGAAATTTAGGGATCAAGTAGAAAGAATGAGACTAGCTTCCTTTATGTAATTTTTATTATTAGAACAATTTGGCTATTAATAAAACTCAATTATGATATTTTTCTAATATTTGTGTACACATTAATTAATTTAAGAAATATCACTAAAGTTGGACCTTGAATAAACATAAGGTTTATTCATTAAAAGATATTGATTCAGAAGTATGATACAATGTAATTCATGAAAGATAATACTCACATTTAGAGAACCTATCGTCATGATTCATGTATGGTGTACACTCATTTAGTGAATGATGAAATGCATATGTGTCAAGTGAAAGAATATTAGAAATATTTTATTTTGATTATAAATCTTTCCTTATTAAGTTGCACATATTTGTTAAGATTTTATTTATGCACAATCTTATCTTAATAAAGGTCATATATTATAAGATTTAAATGTGCATAATTAATTAAAATCTTACCTTAATATGAATATTATATCTTTTAATATGGTATGATTATTTAATCATATCTTTTAATATGATATGATTATTTCATCATAATTTACCACAATATTAAGAATTGACTCAATGATGGTAATGAGTCCCTATAAATAGTGGCATTTAGGGTCCCTAAATATACACGACTTTCAAGAATAACAACACCATCTATAGATAGAGGTTTAAAGTGTTTAAAAAGTTTTAAGCATTAAGCAAAAAAAGTGGTGTCCAAGCGTTCAACAAATATCAATAGTCGGAAGCAACAATAGATTTATTCTTCTGTATTCAGTTATCATGTTTATTTAGAAATCAAGCATAATCTAATATTTCTAATAAGGAACGCATTTAATGCATACCTTTGGGGGTTCTGATTAGTTACCGTTTCTCTGAGTTAGTTAGTCCAGTGATCTAATATTAGCTTGATGTATGCTCAGGTATGCATTAGACCTGACATTGCATTTGCTATTGATATGTTGGAAAGATATCAAAGTAATCCGAGTATAGACCACTAAAAAGCTGTAAAGAAAGTCATGAGATACCTTCAAGGGACTAAAGACTACATGCTTATATTTAGACGAGCTGAGAATTTAGAAGTGATTGGCTACTCTGATTCAGACTATGTCAACTGCATTAATTCACGAAAATCAACTTCTTAATATATTTTTATACTAGCCGATGGAGTTGTGTCTTGGAGAAGTGCAAAGCAGACGTTGATTGTCACTTCTACTAGAGGCTGAGTTCGTATCTTGCTTTGAGATGATCTCATGTGGTGTTTGGATGAAGAGTTTCATTTCGAGGCTTAGAATTATAAATTCTAGTTCTAAGCCATTGAGGATATATTATGACAATTCAGTCACTGTCTTTATTGCTAAGAACAATAAAAATAGGAGTCGAACTAACCATATCAACATTAAATATCTAGCCATATAAAAACATGTTAAAAATTAGACTGTGGTTATTGAGCATACTATCACTGAATTGATGATTACTAATCCTTTGACTAAAGGCATGCCACTATTGAAATTTAGGGATCAAGTAGAAAGAATGAGACTAGGTTCCTTTATGTAATTTTTATTATTAGAACAATTTGGTTATTAATAAAACTCAATTATGATATTTTTCTCATATTTGTGTACACATTAATTAATTTAAGAAATATCACTAAAGTTGGACCTTGAATAAACATAAGGTTTATTCATTAAAAGATATTGATTCAGAAGTATGATACAATGTAATTCATGAAAGATAATACTCACATTTAGAGAACCTATCGTCATGATTCATGTATGGTGTACACTCATTTAGTGAATGATGAAATACATATGTGTCAAGTGAAAGAATATTAGAAATATTTTATTTTGATTATAAATCTTTCCTTATTAAGTGACACATATTTGTTAAGATTTTATTTATGCACAATCTTATCTTAATAAAGGTCATATATTATAAGATTTAAATGTGCATAATTAATTAAAATCTTACCTTAATATGAACATTATATCTTTTAATATGGTATGATTATTTAATCATATCTTTTAATATGATATGATTATTTCATCATGATTTACCACAATATTAAGAATTGACTCAATGATGGTAATGAGTCCCTATAAATAGTGACATTTAGGATCCCTAAATATACACGACTTTCAAGAATAACAACACCATCTATAGATAGAGGTTTAAAGTGTTTAAAAAGTTCTAAAGCATTAAGCAAAAAAAGTGGTGTCCAAGCGTTCAACAAATATCAATAGTCGAAAGCAACAATAGATTTATTCTTCTGTATTCAGTTATCATGTTTATTTAGAAATCAAGCATAATCTAATATTTCTAATAGGGAACGCATTTAATGCATACCTTTGGGAGTTCTGATCAGTTACCGTTTCTCTGAGTTCGTTAGTCCAGTGATCAACTCCTTTAGTCTTGCATGTAGATGAGCTACTGTCTCTTTCTTTTTCATCCAGAGGTTGTTGAGTTGATTCTGGAGCAGGTCTTGTCTTGTGAGTTTAGCTTCTGAGGTCCCTTCGTGCAGTTCTAGAAACTTTTTCCAAAGTTCTTTAGCTGAGTCACAACTGCCGATCCAATTGACTTCTTTGGGCAAAAGAAGGCTTAGTAAATGAAACTCTGCTTTGTCGTTTGCCACGAAGTCAATTTGCTCCTTTTTTGTCCACATGTATTCTTCTTTTTTAGCTCTGTGCTAGGTCCAGGTGTGACAGGACTAGAGGAGATGAATAGCCCTGAAAAATAAGTTAGTTAAATCTCTTATTTTTGCTTAGCAAGGATGAACAATTAATTAAGCATAAACAATTAACATAAAAAGAGTAACAACTTAAAAACTATAAGTAAGAAGACTATGATTTTACTTAATTACAACCTAAGTGGTTATTAATTCAAGGTAATGAAAAGCTCATCTAGAACGACTCTTTCGTTGAAGGTGGAGTAGTCTCTTATACACATTGAAAGCTCAAAAAAAAATTAGAAATTGAGTACAAGAGTTGTTGCTTTATTTCTAGCACCAGGGGACTTTTTATAGCCTCCTGGGATAAAGTAACCGTTGGTATTCGTCGCTTGGAGATGCCTCTAAAAAAGTCTAGGGCGCCTCCAAAAGGATAGAGTTTATTCGTGAAACGGCAACTGGAGGCGCCTCCAAAGAGGTCCAGGGCACCTCCAACCAGATTGAGGGCGCTTTCCATCACCTTGAGGGCGTCTTCCACCAGATTAAAGGGCATTTTCCATCACTTTGAGGGTGTCTTCCATGAAAAGGCGTGAGGGCGCCTTCCATCACCTTGAGGGCTCCTTCCACCAGATAGCTCGATCAGTTAACCTTCAAAACTGGTTAACTCTTCTTTGCTCCTCTTTGGGTGATGCTCTGGCCGTCCAGAGTTGAGCTTACCCGAACTCAACTCCGACCTTCTCCTCGAGCAAACTTTCTCCCCGACTTCTCGTCCCTCAGATGCGCCGCGTGCATTTCTTCTCGTTCACCGATATACTCTTTCGTAGCTTCTCATCTCTCAAATACATTGTCTGTCGACTCACTTCTCATGTCATCTTTCTCGTCCGCTACAGCTTCCGCTCTATTTTTAATATTCCTAAATTCTTGCACACTTAGACACAAGATATCAAAATAACACAGGACCTAACCTAACTCGATTGATCACATCAAAATTAATTTAAAGTACTTACAATTATTATTATCTATAGTTATAAACTCCATCTAATTAGTGTGATAATTAGATGTTTAAAATATTTTCCTTCACAATCAACTAGTGGAGACTATGTTCACTTGAGTTCATTTATTCACAACGCCTAAAACATGTTTGTAAAAAAAAAAAAATAATAATAAGTATATGATTTATGACAAGTACCTCAGGTATGATTTCATTATTTATCTAATTGACAACATCTAAAAAATTTTATGATTCAAAAAAAAACTCTTCTTTATTCTATAAATGTAATAAAAAAATATCTCGATACACAAAACTCCTACTATATGAAGTCCTAAGAAAAGATCCATTATATACAATTTTACCTTGCTTTTTACAATAGACTGTTTACAGAATTTAAACTCGTGATCTTTTAATCACAAAATAATAACTTTACTATTGCGCCAAGACTCTTTTTATATTCTATAAATGTAATAATATTTTTAATTTCATATTTAACTGGATGACAGTGTAAAAAAGTGGTAATGATTAAAAAATAATAATAATAAAAACACTATAACTTTACTTCATTTTCTTCATCGAGAATTTCCTATACAAGATTTGACAAACCTCTGGGTTTTTTTTCTATTAGTATTGAGTTTTTTCCACATTAAAAAGTTTGACTTATCTATCAAAAGAAAAAACGTTACCGAACTTTTCGGATAAGCTAAATAAAAGGTACCTCAATTATTGTAAGAACTTCTCTACACCTTTATCTTCCTCTACTATGACTGATCTCAAGATCCATCTAAGCACTATTGAAGCCTTAACATATGGTGACTAACCAGAGCTAGTAAATTAAGTAAAAGAAGGAAAAGGATTAGAACGATGCATTTTTCTCTCATTACACAGTCCTCTCATACAACACCACAACATTAGGAGGTATGTGTTCGAACATAAGTTAGATACATGAACAAACTCCTACTTGACAATTTGAGTTTGTGATGATCAACACCACGGTAACTACCATAATTCAAACAGAATCCAAATACTTTGTGAAGCGAACAATGTAAGGATTTCTCTTACTTCAAAAGTCCAAATTCATCAAGACTCGTCAGTATGAAATCATCTTTGGTAGAGCTATCTATGTTGGCATAATGAACATCTTCACATAAATCTTCAACCATCAATCGCAAGTGGTTTTCACAAGATAAACCCACTCAATAGATCCAATTACAAAAAAAAAAAAAAAAATCATTCGGTTTCTTATTGCATGCATTAATCTCTTTATCAATCCTCTCAATACTTACTCGTTGACGACACTTTTATCTTCCAAACAACCATCTGAAAAATAAAATTGATAATTGAAATTTATGTGAAAAAGACATCGTAGGTAGAGAGG
The DNA here is from genome assembly GCF_018446385.1 of Zingiber officinale. Classification (NCBI taxonomy): domain Eukaryota; kingdom Viridiplantae; phylum Streptophyta; class Magnoliopsida; order Zingiberales; family Zingiberaceae; genus Zingiber; species Zingiber officinale. The sequence goes on from NC_055994.1 coordinate 142,820,393, forward strand.
GAAGATGATTATGGATCAGTTGTGCAGAACTGGATTTACCTAGACGAAAATACTCCACCGAGACAATGGTCTTTGCCAACAAGAGAGCAATTACCACCATTTCAATAGGATTTACCTAATTAAATACAATGAACCCGAATAAATAGGAATGAATCATGTGTATGCACAAAGTTGATGGAAAACTTCTTGAAAAGAAACACGGGGAAGAAAATAAAATAAATAAATCTCTGATTTTGCCCGTGCCATAATCAAGATGATCAAGGAGTATCTAGGTGATTGTTAAATAAGTGTTGAATATATGTGAATGGAGAAAAGGTGGAAGAGGATAGAAACTCTATTGTGAATGGGATTTTAGTCTCACATTGGGAGCTTCAAGGCATGTTGGTTAGTTTATATTGATTCACATGCATTGAGGATGTGAATAAATGCATGGAAAGAGGCTCTCTCTCACGCATGAGTGCGCAGGAGGGTGCAACACCAGTGCTTGGTGGGACTGAGTCTAATCTGTCGCTCTTTCAGCTAAGTCCCCAAAAATCTCCAGCAATTTAGCAATTTTTCCCAACAATAAGTAACGACAAAAATAATCATTAGCTAATATAATGACCAATTAAAATTCCACAACCACATGCCTCGTGCAATAAAATTTAGACGGTGAAACAAGAGCCTCTTCCATCTATGCCTCACCTATCCACTTGAGTGCTGTAGACCCTTCTGTTGTGGTCGGTGAGTCCTGCACTGGAACAACAGCCCATCCACCAGCAACACCTAGTGCCTACTACCTGAATTATGGTCCATTTGTTCTAGAAATGGCCCAATGAGCAGTGAACCCTATTTTAGGGTTTCTGTAGTTTGGTTAAGGTTCTTCGAGGACGGATGGAATGTTCAAGAACCTAAGAGACACCTCAATGCATGTTTGAAATTGTGGAATACCATACTCAGCAAAAGGTGAATGCTAGCCCCAACACCCCGTCGGGTCCCCAAGACCATCATGAGGGAAATAAACCACAGTAAATGAGGTAAGATGGATAAAAGGGTGAGTTATGCCGAGGTGCGGGGATTTATGCCCCGCCAGCCCCGGGATTCGACCCTTCATTTATTGGCCAAATCTGTCATCCACTTACCATCTCATATTGTGGCAAAAAGGCGAATACGCTCACCTCCAGCCCCCGCCAACCCATCTTACTCATATTGCTTGGAGAGAAGAAGGTTTTATAGGATCATTAATTGAGAGGTCTGTTGTACAACAATGTCTGAATAATACTTTTCCTGGTCTTTATTTCACCTTTGCACTGACATATTATAGAATTTAACTTCTCGTGGAGTAGACTTTGTGTTGAACCATATGAAATTGTTTGTATTCATTCTTGTGTGTTTGTGCTATTTTACAACTGAAGATTCAACCATATAGCCTTGTGGTAGATGTGATTTTTCATTTTCAAGACATCGAAATTTGAAACTACATACATGTAGTTTGTGATGAAAAATTATAACAAACATTGCTAAGAATTTTACAATGTAATCAAGTGATATCAGAGACACTTGTGATTAGAACAAGTTATGTCAAAGCTTAACACTTCAGTTTTCAAGTTTCTAGCAGTGCATTCTGAGTTGGTAGTAAATAAAGCAATCAACATGAGAGATAAGGAAGATAAAAATGCCAATAAATGTCAAAGGGTTTGGTTCTTATTCAAAGGTTCAATGGGAGGTACAATTTCTCATTGTGGTGATTGAGAATATAAGATCTATTAATCTAGTGGGTCTATGGTTCTCTACTCGCAGAGAGAATGGTCAACTATCATGATATCAAAGAGTGATTAAAAGTTGATAGAGGCAAAAATCATCACTACCATCAGACTATAGATAACATCATGTTAGGAAAAAATTGGAGGATTACATGATAAATAGTATCGTTAACTAAATCCATTTCAAAAAGAGATTACATAAGCTACATATGAGATGAAAACTTGATAGAGTACCTAAAGACATACTAAGTCTTTATAAATAAGTTAACCAAGATCAGACAGTAGATCTCAAATGGTGACTTCGGCATAAACATCTACTATTTTATTGTTTAATTCATTTAATCCTTTTTATGGAGACTGTTCTTGTTGGTAGGATAGATAAGGTGACTCTAGAGAAGGTGACAAATAAAGCTATAAGATATGTTACTCAAAGAAAGTATAAAGCTATTGTTTCATGTTCAAGTGGGAGTGACTAGTTACATAAAGGGGTCAGAAAGGAAAAGTCTCATGAGCAAGGATCTCAACAACATAGATCATAATCCTGACTTAGGTCTTCAAAAAATGTTCAACGATATAGATGCAAAGCATATAGTAATGTCAGAAGCAATTGCTTGGATAGTTAAGGCTAAAAATGTTGTTCATGTCATTATAGAGGGAAAAAATGCTTCTACAGCTTGATATTTGGATTCAGCTTACACAAGGATAGTTGTTTGACGCATTTCATATAAGTGTAACCACAACCTTGAATTTGGGAGATGACTAGAAGTGGAGGTTCTCAATGCAATCAGACTCTAGTTACATGGTCTAGCATAACACAGCTTACGACAAATGACTCTTGTCTTAGAGATGAGGCTGAATTTGATCAAATTGAGCTGCTTAAATTTAGAAGTGCAGCCAGTAGAGTTTAGAGGGTTGCTCGTGGTAAGTGGCTTTACATAGCATATATGTTGGGTGTGTATCATATGGAGATATCCCCAGGGCATGTGAAATTGGTAGCACATATAGAGGGCTCAAGTGACACAAGGCCCGTCAAAACATCATATGGACAAAGCATATCCATAAATTATTTGCTAGTAGATAGATTCAAAGAATCTCCATTGAGTAACATCCTCGACCAAACTAATCACACATAAGCTTGGCAAAGATGAAGATAAATATCATATGACTTACATATGTAGTGGTGGAGTAGGTTGAAGTAGATCATTTCAGAGGATTACCTATCAAGGGCAATGGAGCCGCCTCTCATTGAGATGAAAATTTATTATGATTAGCAAGTGTTGCACAAGCCCAATAGTCCATGCGCCAACAACACCCTAACTTATACTACATAGAGTGTGGTTAATTAGTTTCATCAATTTTAAGGTGAGATTTTGTCTACAAAGAAGGAGGTTGTGAGTTTTCTCACCTATGAAATGACCTACAGCTTAGGAGTCAATTTAGAGTGTGTTTGAACATTGTGTGATGCCATTTTATTTATAGACAGTGGTGTTTTTTTTCTCTCTAGGAATTGGAAATGCTAGAATTGAGATTTTCTATAGTTTTTTTTCATTAGTGTTGAGAGAGGAGTGGAGGGTTGATAAAGATATGGGTGGGAAGTACTTTGTTCAATTTTGATTGTGCTTTTGCTCTCACATTATAAACTCAGAATTCCTTTTGTAGGATAGGGCTACTCTAAACTACATTAAATTGTTCTTCTTCTTCTTAGTTTTGTATTTGTGTTATTCTACCATTGAATATGAAAATCCCACCACGTGACCTCATGGTGGAGGTGATTCCAAGTTCTAGAAATCAAATTTGGAAATGCAAAGTGTGTAGTTGAGGTGATGGGTCTTAGAAATTGTTGCAAGGTTAGTCTCCAATCTATCTAGAGGCATTTGGTCATTTGGTTGCTAAAGCAAACTAATAACTTTAGTCTCTAATAGCTGAAAATAAAAGTAAAGTATGTAGAAGGACAAACCATTGATCTTGGCTTAAAGTTGTGCTCCCACCCATTTCTTGAATTCACCGTGCTCCAAGCCATCAGATACAGCCATTCCAATCCTGGTTCCTCTGCCCTTACCGATGCCCATATAGTACAACCTCCATTCTTCTTTCCTTCCATCTGCAATTTGGAGCAGACACGGCGCCCCTACTCCTTTGTTATCCCATGCATCTTCGTCAGTGGAAGGCTCAAGAATTGGCTTGCCATTGCACCGTCTCCAGTCCTTCAATCCGTCCAGAGACACCGCCAAGCCAATATGTGATACCCCGTCGACAGATAAACCTTCGTAGGCCATCAAGTACGAACCATTTATCTGGTTCCTCACGACATGGGCATTCCTCACACCAGCCTCGTCGAAAGCTCCAAGGGGGCCGCAGCCAAGGACCTGCCCCAGCTTCACCCACCTAATCCCATCCCTGGACCTGGCAATGCCGATGGCATAACAGCGGTTCGCCTGATCGAACGAGTGGTAGTACATCCTCAGATCCTCTCGGCCATGGTACACAAGCTTTGGCGACTCCACGAAGGAGGAATCCCACTCCCCTGCGGAACCAATCTCAAAGAGGGCGCCGCTGTGGTGCTCGCCTTCGATCCTCGCCCAGTAGCGGCCATCTTGGCTGATGGCGAGGCCAGGAAGAGACACGGACCGAGGGAGAGAACGAGATGCCGCTCCCTCACTAGCGATCTCCAGTTTCTCCTGGCTAAATCCGGTGTAATAAAGCCAGTAGACGGCGCCCGGAGTCGTGATCTTCTCGCTGGACATGATGAGGACGTCCGAGGGCCTGACGCCGGCCGTGTCAAACGCCCACCAGTCGGAGTTGGGGAGCATGACTTGGCCAACGTCGTCGCCGGAAGCGACCGCACCGGTTGCCCTCTTCCATTCAATGCCGTCCTCGGACACTGCGATGCCGATGGAGTCGCCGTCAACATTGTCGCCTCTTCCGTGGTACCACATGAGCCAGCGCGCCTCGTCGTCGCCGAGGTAACGTTTGACGACGGGGGAGCCGATCTCGTAGCTGTCCCAGGAAGGCGAGGAGCCAACATCGAACACCATGCCTTGGAAGGAAGTCGTGGAGGCCGATGAGGGAAGTGGTGGAGTTGTGCAGGAAGCAGAGACAAGCAGTGGTTGATTCTGCCGATGGCTTCTGGTGGAGAAAAAGGAGGAGGAGGAGGAGGAGGAGAACGATCTAGTTGCGGAGTAGTTGTTGGAAAACGGGAGGGAACGGAGAAGCGATGGTATCATCGGCGTCGTCATCCATTTCGATGCCGCTTCCATCTGTGTGTGGACTCGGAGCAGAGGAAGGAAGAAAGGGATTGGAAAAGTAAAATCATAAAATAAAATGAAATAAATCAATAGGGCCTATAACAATTAAGGGCTCCGTTAGGCCGCACACCCGGGAATTTATCCATCCAAATTCCAAACGTCGCATACAAATTTAGAAAATTTCCAAATCATAAGACGTAGGGCAGTTTGTAATAAAGCCAGTAGACGTAGTGCGGTTCTCCTTTATTTATTTAAATTTTTTTTTTACCTGATCTTTAATTAGGATTAATTATTCAGTAAATTTTCATCCTACTTAATCTCAGTTAAAAATTTTCCTTAACCATAATTAAAATTTCTCTTTACCAATATACAATACTTCTTGATTCATTTGGATTTTTCTTTGCCTAACTCAAGTTAAGACTAGTTATTATGTAGACTTCTATCTTACCTAATCTCAGTAGGATTTTCTCTTGCCTAACCATAGTTAGAATTTTTCTTTGTCAACATGTAATCCTCCTTGACCCACTTAGAGGGTGTTTGGTACGAGTGTTTTCCATTTTCATTTTCTGGAAAATGCACGTTTTCTGAAAAACGGTGTTTGGTTTGCGTTTTCCGCACGCGTTTTCTAAAAAATTGGCTATCGTTTTCTAGAAAAACAGAGAATGACAAAAAGTCGTTTTCTGTTTTCTAGAAAACGCGCGTTTTCCAGAAAATGAAAATGAAAACGGTGCAAACCAAACGCACCCTTAAACTTTCCTTTTCCTAACCCCACTAGAATTTCCATTGCCTAGTTTTTAACTAGGTCTTCACTGTCTAGCTCCACTAGGACTTTCAATGCCTAGTTCCCAACTAGGGCTTTACCGTCGCCTAACCTCCAGTTAGAACTTTCCATTGCCTAACTTTTAGTTAGTACTTTCTCAAATAAGTATATGGTCACCCCTTGACCTACTTGGCTTTTCTCTCACTTATTGTCAAATATAGAAACTCAAACTCAAGCCAACTTGATCTTAGTCATGTTAGGAGATTATTGGTATAATCATCCTTTGATCAAGGTTGACCAATTTAACTAAACTCGAGTAGATTCAAACTTGAGTTTTGATTTTTAGACAATACATGAGTGAAAAGTCAAGTAGGTTATAGAGGACCAGATACTTGACTGGGAAATCCCTAACTAGGGTTAGGCAAGGGGAAGTCCAACAAAAAGGTTAGTAAGAGTAAAATCCAAGTGTGTCAAGGAGGATCAGATACTTAGTGTGAAAGTTCTAGTGGGGCTAGGCAATAGAAGCCCTAATCGTGGTTAGGTAAACAAAAGTCCAAGTGGGTCATGGAAGATCACATGTTGGCAAAGGAAAGTCCTAACTACGGTTAGGCAAGAGGAAAATTCAAGTGAGTCAAGGAGGACCGTACTTAGTGATCGAAAGTTCAAGTAGGTTAAGGAGGATCAAACACTTGATAAAGAAGTCTTGGTAGGTCAAGGTTGATTGGATGCTAGGCAACGGAAAGTCCCAACAGGTCACGATTGATCGGATATTGGGCAAGGAAACCCTAGACTCGATCAAGCAGTTAGGGTTAGGCAATCAATTAGGATAATCGATTGGACTTAAGCTTAATCAATTAGGGGAGTTACATAATCGATTAAGAGGCATTTTCATGTGAGAATAAGGTTAGGAATCGATTGACCTAATCGATTAAGCATGCCCTAATCGATTGGGCTAATTGATTAGGGGCTTTTGTCAGAGAGCATAGAAGGTGCTGAAATTAATTAAGCAATCGATTCTGGCAGTGTTAAGATTAATTAGAGGAATCAATTAAGAGCATCTTGTTGGGACCAAATAGCTCGGTGCAATCCTCGTGCTCCTCGTTGCTTGTTTCTTCACATATATGCAGCGGAAATACAAGAAATAATACATACAACGCTAACACAACGGATTTACTTGGTATCCACCTCAAGAAGAGGTGACTAGTCCAAGGATCCACACACTCACGCACTCTCCACTAATAAAACACTTCTTTACGGTAACTACCGAAGGCGGAGAAGCCCTACTACAATACTCTCAATACAACAAGAAAGCAAGGGAAGAGAAATACAAGAAATATCTTACAAGATATGTAGTGAAAACCCTAACCCTAGCTTCTTCCTCTTGTTGTAGGCACGCCTCTTGACTTGGATGTCTCTCCAAGATCCTTCAAGAACTGGCGGTGAGAGTGGAAAACACTGTGGAGAAGCTGCTGTGTATATCGGGAGTGAACACTGCGAATGATCGCGAAGGAATCGCACGCCAACGGCCTTATCCAGCGCCAACGGTCGGATCCCGATCGATTGGATTGCTCCCAATCGATCGGGGAGGCTTTGGATCGATCGGTCGATCGATCCAGAGCGCCTCTGTGCTCTCAGGAATTGCCTGGATCGATCATCTGATCGATCCAGGGCTTATCGTGTGAAATCGCACCTCCCAATCGATCGGCTGATCGATTGGGAGGCTTTCTGTTCGCGCGACACTTCTCCCCAATCAATCCACTGATCGATTGGGAGGAGGCTTGTCGCGGGGACTCGCCCAATCGATCAGCTGATCGATTGGGCATGAGCCAATCGATCGGCTGATCGATCCAGCTCATGATTTCGCCTAAAATCAAGTCCAAAGCCCCCTAGACCAATATTCGGTCATTCATGACTTGTTGGTCCATCATGCCTAGCATTCGGACACCCTTGACCTACTAAGACTCCCTTACCAAGTGTCCGGTCAATCCCTTTGACTCACTTGGAATTTTCTCCCCGTGTCAAGTGCCCGGTCATCCTTGACCCACTTGGACTCATCTCCACCAGGTGTCCGATCAACCTTGATCCACCTGGATTTCTCGTGCCAAGTATCCGGTCAATCCCTTTGACCTACTTGGACTTCCCAATACCAGATGTCTGATCAAACTTGATCCATCTGGATTTCCTGTGCCTGACTTCACTCACCAGGACTTTCACCTAACTTCACTCACTAGGATTTTCCTTCTGCCTAGCTTCACCCATTAGGATTTCTTATTTGCCTGGCTTCACTCACCAGGACTTTCCATACTGCCTAGCTTCACTCACTAGGTCTTTTACCTGGCTTCACTCACCAGGATTTTCCTTCTGCCTAGCTTCACTGACTAGGTCTTTCCTTCTGCCTGGCTTCACTCACCGGAACTTTCACCTAGCTTCACTCACTAGGATTTTCCTTCTGCCTAACCTCCCAGTTAGGACTTTCACCTGGCTTCACTCACCAGGATTTTCCAGTCAAGTATCCAGTCAACCTTGACCTACTTGACTCTCCTTCACAATCTCACCACATGAACAATTGCACCTGCAATCTCCATGTCTTGTCTTCATGTATTGTCAAACATTGAAACACAAATATCAAGACTCGAGCTTGACCCAATTCAAGCTCAGTCAACGAGGTCAACCTTGACCTAGGGAATATTGCACCAACACATCTTAATCGATTAGGTAAGTTTCTAATTAATTAAGAGATGTTTGTCATGACGAAATAGAGAGTTGGGGATGTTAGTACCCCGAGATAGTTTTGATGTGATCAACCAAGTCAAGTAAGGCTCTGCATTATTTGATGTCTTGCGTCTGAGTGTGCAGGGGGACTTAGGAACGCAAGAAATCGAGCGGAAGATGCAGAAATGAGAATGATGGCACAGGAAACGAGTCAATGGGTTCGGTGCATCAAGGGGACAAGAAGTTACGGAAGAGTACACCTATAGAACGAAGACGCACGCAATACTTCTGAGGGACTAGAAGCTGGAGCTGAAGCCTGTTCGAGGAGAAGGAAGATTAGCTAAGGAGTTGGTCTGCCTCAGGGAAGACGCCTTCAATGGCTTGGAAAACGCATGTTGGTATAATTTACACTAATGATCTAACTCAGATTTTGATGAATGATATGTGGATTAAAGTTAGAGTATTTATGTGCTAATTATTTTACCAAGTGTGCAAGAGCTGACAGAGCTATAAGACCTGACATCAAGCCGAAATTTAGCTAGGTTCGTGGCCTCAATAGTTGGTGCGAAGTCCAGATAGATCCGTAGGACCCGATATCTGGCAAGAAGTTCGGTTAGGTCCGCGGGACTTGACAACCGGCCAAAGTTCAGAGAACGCTGAAAAAGAGTGGTTCGGGCTCCCCATGTTGACCAGCTACGTCGAGGGCCCAAAGTTGATTTGGGCGCCCAGACCAGCAACACCAGGAGGGTGGCCAGGCACCCGGGCGATCCAAGCGACCGGAGCTAGTCCAGGCACCCGAACCAGAAAATTTATCCAGAAACTGAGTTAGAGCGCGACGACTGGCCGAACCTACATCAATGGTCCAAGCACCTAGAGGGGGTCCGGGCGCCCGAAGGCGAATAAATTTGACTGATCAAGTTTTGACGAGGGATAGTCATGTCAGTAACAGTCCAGGCGCCCGGTGAGGTTCCAAGTGCCCGGAATAGACCTATATAAAGACCTTCGACTAGCAGCTTCACATAATCATCTGCTACAACTTTCATATTCGCACACTGCTCCAAAAAGGCTCCGACAACACCAAAAGGTTGCTCCGAAGTTCGAAAAATAAAGACTTCTTCAAATTTCCTTTATGTTTGTCGGTAACATTTACATTTCAATTCTTGTACTCAAATCTTTGTAACTCATTTTCGAACTGCTAGTGATTGCCCAACGAAAGTACTTAATGAGTATGAGCATTGGAGTAGGAGTCGTCAAAAGACTCTGAACCAAGTAAAAAATTACTTGTGTTAGCATTTATACTCTCGTGTTTTTCTTCTATTGTGTATTCTTGATTTTATAAAAAAAAACAAAGAATGTTATTCACCTCCTCCACACCAATGTCTTTTCGATCCAACAACGCCTTCCATGAATAGTATCAAAAGTGTCTTCCAGCACTTGAAGGTACCTTCCCTAGCCATTAGCCGAAGATAAAATCTTATCTTCGGCGGATAAAGTTTTCCACTTGAAGGTGCCTTGAACCTCTTGAAGGCATTTTCCACCCATGGATAGGATTTTCTAGGAACTATAAAAAGGCCCCTAGAAATAGAAATTAATTAACAACTTAGTATTAACTTTTCTAGTCATTTCTGAGATGTCAACATGTGTAAAAGGCTTCTCTACCATCAAAGAATGATTTCTTTAAGTGAGTTTTTCAACGCCTTGGATGAACAACCATATAGTTTATAACTAAGTAAAATTCTGACCTTTTACCTACTCTTTTAAGTTGTTATTTTATGTTAATTATTTTTGATTAATTAACTTGTGCATCCTTACAAAACAAAAGCAAGAGATATTTTTTGTCTAACTCTGATCATCGGCTATTCACCTCCCTCTAGTCGACTGCAACGGGATCTACAATTGGTATCAGAGTCCAACCACTTCAGAAGGACTAACTGTCGACCGAAGCACAGAAGACGATGGTCGAAACAAGTATCCATCCTCTTAAGCTCAAGGGAGACTTCACCCACTAGAAGAAGAAAATGGAGATATACTTAAAAACGGATTTTGATATTTTTCTAATCTTAAAAAATAGTTTTGTAGTATCTACCAACAACAATGGCGATCTAAAGAAAGAAGAAAATGGGGCAAAGAAGGAACAAGCTAAATTTGTGGCCAACGAAAAGTAGAATTTCATCTGCTAAGTACGCTGCCACCACAAGAGATCAATAGGATCGGAGTCTACAAATCTGCAAAAGATCTCGAGAAAAAAATTCCTAGAGCTTCACGAAGAATCCTCCGAAGCCAAGCTTGTAAGAAGAGATCTATTTCAAAACCACTAACAAATTTCCGATTGAAGGAAGGTGAAACGTGTTGGTGCAGCGGGGGCCGACAAGAGGGGGGTGAATTGCCTGCAAAATAAAAGTATACCCTCCTCGGACTTTCAACTCTTAAAATTATAGAAACAATTAAAGTAAAAGGCAGAATTAAAATAAGAGACAAGAAATTAACTTGGTTACAACCAAGACGGTTATTAATCCAAGACGATTGAACAGCTTCGCTAGAATGTCTCCTTACTATAGGCGGAGAAACCTTTTTACACACTAAAAGAGTTCACAAGTTGCTAGGAATTGAATGCTTGATTGAAAAATTATTTCCTAGCTCCAGGGGCCTTTAAATAGCTCTTGAAAATCCTATCTCGAAGGTCCAAGGCGCCTCTAGCAAAGGTCCAAGCTCCAACCAAGTCAAGCGGATAAAACTCTATCCGTGCTCAAACGGTCGAGTTGAACAGCTTGGAGGCGCCTCAAGCAGTGTTGAAGGCGCCTCCATTGTTGAAGGCGCCTTCAACACTTGTTGGAGGCACCTCCAAGGTTGAGGGCAGCACAGGCGCCTCCAGCTAGTGTTCCAACTCCTTTACACTTTCTTTTGACTTCCAATGCTCCGATAACTTGGGTGATTGTGGGCAATCGGAATAGGGCTCATCCGAACCCAATTCCCGGCCTTTTCCTCGAGCAGTCTTCCGTCCCGGCTTTACGTCCCTCGGACGTCGCGTATGTTCTTCTCGCCCACCGGTGTACTCTTCCACAGCTCTCTCGTCCTTTGGACGCACCGAGCCCGTCAGCTCCCTTCCCGTGTCGTCCTTCTCGCTAACTGCGTCTTCTGCTCGACTTCCTGCGTTCCTAAGCTCCTGCACACTTAGACACAGGGATCAAAAACAAACAGGACCTAACTAACTTGGTCGATCACATCAAAACAACCACGGGTCCAACAAAACGGTCCCTCAACTGCACACCAAGCTAAAGGAGCTAATCATCAAACTCACGAATCCCAAAAAAAAGATAACTAATCCAGATTCACTAAGGTATGCACTTAGCGCTTTTACAAGAACACCAGAATAGTCAACCTTAATAGATACATACTACATCTCTAGGGATTTAGAGGTAAGTAATCTAGAAGAATTATTTTCTACCTTTAAAATTCATGAATCTAGATATGCAAAACTAAAGAAGGAGACGAATTAGAACATTGTCTTAAAAGCAAAAATGGACGAATCAGATTTTGAAACATCCCTCGACAATGATGAAACAACATTTATGGTAAGAAAATTTAAGAAATTTTTTAGATCTAATAAATTTAATGAAGTGTAGACCAAGAAAAGAAGAAAAAGGAAAGTGAGATGCTCTCACTACAATGAAAAAGAGCACATCAAAGATAATTGCCCAAAACTAAAGAACAAGGACAAGGACAAAAGACCAACCTAGAAGAAACACAAAAACCTAAATGTGATGTGGGACAAAACGTTATCATCAAAGTCGGAGATTGAAGTCTATGTTGGACTTGCGCTGATGGCAAGTCATCAAGAAGATGATGAATCAAGCTCATCCAAATGAGCATCGAGAGCATTGATGAAGGGGGAGTAACGTCACTATAGGAGGAGCATCAGATAACGAGATCGGTAAGATAAGTAAGGTAAGATCTCTACTTCCTGACAAGTTATAAAAGTTTATTAAAATGCTGTCTAAGAATTCTTGTTAATTAGAAAATGAAAATAAAAAATTATTAAAGGAAAACATAGAACTAAATGGAACTTTAGTAAAATCTTGTCGATTAGAAGATTTCAACAAGATGAAAATTTAAAATAAAAAATTTAAAGAATAAATAGAAAATTTAAAGAATTCTGCATATTCAAATTTTGCTACTTCAAATTTAAGAAGTTATCAAGGGCTAAATTGATATTTTATATATCATAAGGATCAAAATAGAAAATTATCACAGAAATTTATTCTAGAAAGTATCTAATTAATCTAGTAGGAAGGAAACTATATTGAGTTTCAAAATCATGCTTAGATTAAAATCTTTATACATATTCTAATTTTTATTTGAGTTAATATTTTCATTGCATGTTTAAAATTATTTTTTGTTTCGTAACCTTCCTATTCGAAATTAATTAGATCTTGATTTTCCTGAGAAAAAAGATTTCATTACTTATCTATAGGAAAATTTTTGATCAGTATATTAATTTTTATAAATTTTTTAACGAAAATCATATCTTTAAATTTAAAATTATTTCCCAGAGTAATTTTTGATTTTTTTGAGATAAAATATCATGTTCTCTATCAAATAAAATATTTTTAAAATATTTTAACTATTATATAATTTCCTATGAACTTTTTACAAAAATATTAATTTTTAATATTAAAAATTCTCAAAAAGTCCATCTTTAAAAATTTAATTTTTCTAAAGATGTAACTTCTATTTTACATATTGAGAAAAAGATGTAAAAAAAAATTTAGCTCAAAATTTATTTGTTAAGTATTTTTTTAAAATACATTTTCCCATAGAAAATAATTTATTATTATTTATGTTAATTTCTTTTATTCGTGAACATTTTATCACTATTTTGGATATGTCTGATTAATCGTCATAAAAATATTTAATAATTAAAAATAATTTTAAAATTATTTGTTCCAAAACTGGTTTATAAATCATGAAAATTTAGATTTTTGAAATATAACTTTCAAAATTTTTCTAAATGTTAGTCATGATTTATGTTACCCTTAGAATTTTTATACCTATTTTTAATATCATCAAATGGGAAAAATATTAGATTAAATCTAGGCATTTTTTGCATATTAATTGTTTTAATATTGCATATTTATTTCATGCAATTATTTTAACAATTATATTACTATTTTTTAACTCTAACTTAACTTGGATTGATCACCTCAAAAAGGGAAAGATTATTAGCGGAGGAGATCCTCTAGTCTATTTTTGCGGACCAAAAGATGGTCCCTTTGCATGCATTGGTGGGGATTGATGGCCCCCACCTGTAAAATAGATGGGGGCCATCAATCCCACTAATGCATGTAAGTGGACCATTCTCTAATCTACAACATGCGGACTAGAGGATCCGACCTCGATTGTTAATATCCCGGGATGGTTTTGATATGATCAACCAAGTCAAGTTAGGTTCTACGTTATTTGATATCTTGCGTCTGAGTGTGCAGAGATTTAGGAATGTAAAAAGTTGAGCGGAAGACATGGCAAACGAGAAGGATGGCATGGAAAACGAGTTAACAGACTCAGTGCATCCGAGGGATGAGAAACTGCGAAAGAGTACGTCGGTGGAACGAGGACACGTGCGACGCTTCTGATGGATGAAAAGTCAGAACAGAAGTCTGCTCGAAGAGAAGGAATATCAACTAAGGAGCTGGTCTACCTTAGGGAAGGCGCCTGCAATGCCTTGGAAGGCGCCTTCCATGAACAGTGTCGATTGCACCTTCCAGCACTTGAAGGGGCCTTCCCTAGCCGTTAGCTAAGATAAAATCTTATCTTCGATGGATAAAATTTTCTACTTGAAGGCGTCTTGAACCCTCTTGAAGGCGCTTTCCACCCACAGATAAGATTTTCCAAGAGCTATAAAAAAAGCCCTTAGAGCTAGGAATTAATCAACAACTTCAGTATTAACTTTTCTAGTTATTTTTGAGCTGTCAATGAGTGTAAAAGGCTTCTCTACCTTCAACAAAAGAATTCTTTTAGCAAGCTTTTCAACGTCTTGGATTAACAACCACCTAGGTTGTAACCATGTAAAATTTTACCTTTTATCTACTATTTTAAGTTGTTATTTTATGTTAATTATTTTTTATTAATTAACTTATGCATCCTTACTAAACAAAGGCAAGAGATATTTTTTATCTAACTCTAATCATAGGCTATTCACCTCCCTATAGCCGGCTGCATTAAGACCTACAGGGGAATCAATTGGTCAATCAATTCAGCCCAAGACAATGGATTGGCCAATGGTATGAAGAAACAGAAGCTTAGGAATCAATTGGGGCAATCAATTAAGGCCTTCTGAATTAATTGGGATGGTTCATCAATTGGGGCAATCAATTAAGGCCTTCTGAATCAATTGGGATGGTTCATCAATCGATTAAGAGTTTAAAAAGAGTCGTTCTACAGGTTGAATTGTTTGATCCTTGACAATCGATTAGGAGTGAGTCAAATCAATTGGGATGCATCGAAGAACCCTAGAAAAGGGTTTTCATCAACATTTCGAAGCAATTCTCTCGCATGTTTTTGCCTGTCGATTCTTGAGTGTTTGGAGAAGTTTCCACCACCAAAAGGCAATCCAAAGCAAGAAAAGAGCAAACAAAGTAAGGTTCATATTGTAAAGTCATTTTTTATTTCTTTGTAACCTAATTTGTGTTTCTTATTTGTATTTCTTATATTTGAGCTTGTACGAGCCTTCTCTGCCTCCGAGAATGAGATTTTCATAGTGTCTCTATGAGTGAGAAGAGTGAATCATTGGATTAACAATCTCAAAGAGATGAATACCAAGTAAAACGAAGGTGTTAGTGATTGCTTTAAATTTCTGATGCAACAAATCATGAATGAAGTATAAGAAGTTATTCACCCCTTCCTTTGCTCTTGCTCGCTTAGTACCCTAACAAGTCAAATTGGTCAACCTTAACCTGAGAACGATTACACAAACAATAATGTTGTTCATTATTTCAAGTAATATTATAACAATAAGTTTATGATGCAACAAATCATCAACGAAGTATAAGAAGCTATTCACCCCCCCCCCCCTCGCTAAGTGTCCTAACAAGTTAAACTGGTTAACCTTAATCTGAGGACGATTACACCAATAATAATGTTGTTCATTATTTCAAGTAATATTATAACAATTACGACTAGGGTTACGACATATAGAAGTTATTATGTAATTGCTACAACATGTAACACTTAATATAATATTGTTATATAGTATCGTAGTAGCTCCATAGTAGTTTCTAAAATTATTTTTAAAATGATTTTGATGAATTTTAAATCATTATAGTTAAGGTGAGTAAAGAGAAGAATATTTTGATATAACAGTGTTCATAGTTTAAAATTAAGGATTTAAAATTTTAGAATCTATGATTTAACTATAACATATACTCAGTAGATGTTATAACATGAAAAATCATCAATCTCATATTTAATCAAACACTAAATATGGTAACTTATATGTGGCTGTTATAACGTGGCTGAAATAAAAGATATTTTTGAGATAAAATTAGTATCTTTTGATTTTTGTTTTTTAAAAAATGACACTTATTCGATGATATATAAAATTTGGGACGTTTTATTATTTATATATATAATAACAATCTATTTTAATATTTTTTTTAAAAAAAAAAAAGAAAGAGCTGCAATTTTTGTCCTATAGTATATAAGTAATATATATTTTCCCATAGATTACTACATTTGAAAAGATTTTTTTTATCTATTTGTCTTTTTTTCCAATAAGCTTCTCAATTTTGTCTTCTAATTTTACACTTTTTTTTTTTTTTGTGTGCGCGCGCGTTTTTGACCTTTATCATTGAAAGGTTGAATTATATATATATATATATAAAAGAGAGTTCTAATATGTTGCGGACGTTACAATGCACGATTGTATACGTCGCGCAATATATCATATTGATGTCACTATATATTTATCTTTTTTGACCGTCGCACTAAGATAAATGTTAATATATATATATATATATATATATATATATATATATATATATATATATATATATATATATATAAAAGATCATGGGTTAAAAAAAGATATTTCTATTCATATATGAGATCACTTGGTAGAACTTAAAAATAAAATTATGAATACTTATGTCTAAAGTGATCATTATAAAGATATATATCATTTTTTTTACACAATAAATGGTATGTCATGTGGGATAACTTTAAACGAAATTGAGGAGAGGTACAAAATAAGTTAGGATGATCAGATACTTACGGAAAGATTCGGAGTAAAAAAATATTTTTTTAGTATAAGATTTTTTTAATTGAGTTTAAAAATAAAATTATCAGGACTTAAATTTAAAATAGATATTATTATTATTATTATTATTATTATTATTATAACAGAGATATATAAATTCGCTTGACATAAAAAGACTGCCAATTATTACATATGTTACTTAATTTATTTTTTTCTTTCTTAAATAGAAAGTGTATTAATTGTTACAGATAGGTTCAAGTGAGGGTCACCTATTAAGACTTCAATCATGTAGACTTAACTATAAATCTAGACGACCAACAGCATACAGGATGTGTGATTAGGTAAATTTGAAAGTGCAAATCACCTTCAATAATTAAACAATTAACGTTTCAAAATTTTCATTTTATTAGAAGAAAATATCTTACAATATATATAGAGTTGAGATTTGAATCGTAAATATGAGAATCGGTCTTGGGATGATTAAGATGGGGTCGACGCACAGGCCCCACCTCTGGTGGGGCCCAATTTTTAAAATTTTTTAATATTATTTAAAGTAAATATTAACAAACCCGTTATTAAAAAAATTATGGTGGAGTTCATTTTTTTTTTTATTTTTATGTATATATTTTTTTAAATGTGCTATAATTGAGATTTGAGCCATAAATATTAGAACCGATTTTGGGATGGTTAAGATATTTTTTAAACAATTTATATTTTATATTTGAATTTATATTAAGATTAAGACCTTTATCTTCATTCAGAAATTACGTGGACCATATCCAAGTTTAACTAAGATGTAACTCATTTTTTTGGGGTTTAAAGTGGGACGATGTGCAGGCCCCACCTCAGCAAGGTTTTTTTTTTAAAATTTTTTTTAATATTTTTAAGTAGATACTAATAAAACGTGTTCATAAAAAAAAAAAAGAAAATTAAATTAAAAAGATGGGGTTCACTTTTTTTTTCTAATATATATATATATATATATACTAATTCCGTGTTAAAAAAATTTAAACGATTTAATTATAAATCAAAAAGCATGGATTTTTAATTGTAAAAGTGTAAAAAAAAAGAAGATATTTTCTTCCTCTTCATCTATATTTTTCTATTTCTATCTCTCTAAAATTTAAAATTATTAAATATAAATTTAATGCATATGTTCTGACATCCTGTTGATAAATTTATTTTTATCATATTAATTTTGTTATTATTTTTATATAAATATAAAAACTTTATCCTTTAAAATCTAGGATCAACCCTAGTGAATACTCAAGAGTCTACTGACATTTTACGGACGCACCATATCCGAGGGATATAATACTTTTCTCATTGTGAGTAGAGTTCATGTGATAAAAGGTGATTCGCTCGTCCCCAGTGTCTCCGTCAATCTGTTTCTAGGTCAACACAGAGAAGATAAATCACGGATGACTACTAGCCATTAGTGTAAATGGTCAAGACATAAGGGATTATACTCGATCACGTCAAATTTCAACCTCAAAACCTCATATAATAATATCCCATATTTTAATCATCACATCGTCATCTTGAGGAGACATTGTGAGTAGAGTTCATGCATCTTGATAATAAAATTCAATTTTTTGATGCATCGTGGCAACACGAACAGTTTGAGACATTGAATGCACAAGGGCAAGATTATAAAATTAAAAATTTAAGGGGGTCAGTCAAGGGTTTCCTTGTTATTTTTTTATTTAAAACTTTGAAATTAAAAAGCATCGTTATTTCTAAATCCGTAGTGAAAATTCAGGTGAAGATAAGCTACTTGACGATTAATTGTTTACAATTGGAATTAGGATTTCAAGTTTTAATATCATCTGCTTCCTTTAAATAATTACTCTCTCGATGATTAACTTAATGAAGAATAATCTGATTTTGATACCACTTGATAGAATACTTCAGGAGCTAGAGGAGGTGATTAACTCTAATCATTTCATAGATGATAATTTTCAATGAATATCTTTAAGTAATCACTAACATTAGGATTAATTTGGTATCCATATACTTAAAGTGATTAATCCAAGGGTTCACACAGTACGCACACTCCACTATGAAAAATATTCCTCGAAAATAATTCAGAGGTGAAGAAATCTCATACAAGCTCACAATAGGTAAATGAATACACAATACAATAAATACCTTGCTTAATTTTTTGTAGCTTGTAGATACCTCCTGATCGTTGAAAAGTATAACAACATTTGTTTTCCAAGGACTTGAGAACTAGTGGAGAGTGTACGAGAGAGGTCTGATTCGAAATGTCCACAAAAATCCTTTTCTAGGATTCTTTGACACCTCCCAATTAATCGATTAGGCTCACTCCTAATCGATTGACACGTAGGATATGTCTGTTCAACCTACAGAACGACTTTTTTTCAAACCTTAATTGATTGACAAGTCATTCCAATCTATTCATAGAACCTTAATTAATTACCCAATCAATTCTGTATCTCTCGATTACCCATCAATTCTGTATCTCTCTATTCACTCACGAAAAGACCTTAATCGATTAAGACTTAATCGATTGCCTCAATCGATTCTTCCTTTTTGCGACAAAATATTGCATAATCGATTGACCCAATTGATTAGTAATGGTTGAATCGATTGGGTTAATCGATTTAGCCCTTGTTTTCGTGATTTCTTTTTGCAAAGCTCCCAATCGATTAGGAATCCATCCTAATTGATTGACCATAATCGATTAACCTAATCGATTAGACTCAACCCAATAAATTGACCAATCGATTCTGACATTTTCTATATTCTCGCAAGATGGCCTCCTAATCGATTAGCTTAGGGCTTAATCGATTGCCCAACTATAACTTACTTAATTTAAGTTTAGGGTTCTCTTGCCCAACATTCGGTCAGTTGTGACCTATTGAAACTTTTCCACCAAGTATCCGGTCAACCTTTGACCTATTTGGACTTTACCAACTTTCCATTAAACTTCCAATCTCTAAGTGTGATCCTATTTGACCCACTTAAATTTTCCTCTTGCCTAACCACAGTTAGGACTTCCCTCTTGTCAACGTGTGGTCCTCCCAGACCCACTTGGACTTTTTTTTACCTAACCGTAACTAGGACTTACCCTTTACCAAAGTATATGGCCCTCCCATACCCACTTGAAATTTTCCTTTGCCAACGTGCGGTCCTCCTTGACCCACTTGAATTTTTCTTTGCCTAATCACAGTTAGGACTTACCCTTTGCCAATGTACGGTCCTCCCATACCAACTTGGACTTTCCTTTACCAACGTGCGGTCCTCCTTGATCCACTTGGACTTTTCTTTGCCTAACCACAATTAGATTTTTATCCTTACCTAACTACATGTAGGACTTTCCTTTGTCTAACCCTCGAGTGAGAACTTTGCCTTGTCTAACCTCCAGTTAGGTCTTTTTGCCCTTGCCTAACTCTCGAGTTAGGATTTTACTTTGCCTAACCTCCAGTTAGGCTTTTCCAGTCAAGTATCCAGTTTTCTATGACCTACTTGACTCACGTCTCATATATTGTAAAATATCACGATCAATCTTGACTTATTTGACTTCTTCTCACATATTGTCCAAACATCAAAATTCAAACTCACTCGAGCTTAATCACAATAGTAAATCTTGACTCGAGGATGATTGCACAAACAATCTCCTAACAATATTATATATTATATACAATTAATGATGGAATGATCTAGGATGTCTACTTCAAAAGATTTTGGAGTTAATTTTTAGTGAATTTAAAATGTCTCGTTGGATGTCTGACTTTCCTCATATAAAAAGAACGCGTTATGCTAGGATAAAATGCTCTCTATGATTTATCTATCTATATCTTATCACGGGATCAATAATACTTAGTTGCTTGGAGTGAGTGATATCACCCTAATGATGGAACGATTCTAAAGAAAAGTGTGACATATCTATGCTTAAACATTTGTAGAATGTAGAATGGCCTATTTCATTGTAGTTTTTATTCGGTCAGAGAAGGGATGAAAGGTACTAAGCTTAAGGCTTTAAACAAGCCAAGACGAGCTAAGGTTTGTAGTGTTCAAGATCGTTTGACAAGTTAACCGAATTAAGTCGAGCCGAGCTTAAAATGAACTAAGTTATTAAAATAATTATTTAAGTTTGACTTGATTTCTTTTTTATTAGCTTAAGTTTGGTTTGAGTTTAGCTTGAGTTTGACTCATTTAGACGTTATAGAGCTCTCAATTCAAGATTATTTAAAATTTTTATATTTTAAATTTATTTGATTAATTATTTAGCTTAATAATATAAATTTATTTATTTATTTTGAATTTTTTTTATTTATTTAACAAGTTGATAAAAATTTTATTAACAAATATGATTCATGAACATTATTCATGAATATTATTCATAAACATTATTTACAAATATTATTCATGAATATTATTTACAAACGTTATTTAAAAATATTATTCACAAATATTTTCGTGAATATATTCACCCACATTATCCATGAGTTGAACAAATATACATTCAAACTTAAATTATTCAAATTTATTTATTTAATTAATTTTATATATAATTAAAGGAACATAAATAAGGTCTTAGTGGGTTTAACATCGTTAATTCATTTGAGTACTACAATTCGATCTCCGATTGTCACATGCGCGAACACTGAATTCGGAGGATAAGACCGTATTAAAATATCCACGATTTGAGTACTCAATTCGGAACCTGGGCAACCTTACACCTGTGAATATCTACCCATGTTACGTACGTAATAGTCAAAATTGGAGTAAGACTCTGCCCAGATCTAGACATCAAATCTAGACATCAAATCTTGTCCATAGTGATTGGATGCTATAAATGCCCCCACCACTAATATCTACACATGTTACGTACGTAATAGTCAAAATTCGAGGAAGACTCTTCTCAGATCTAGACATCAAATCTTTTCCATAGTGATTGGATGCTATAAATGCCCCCACCACTGCCCAAATGTAGACATCAAATCTTGTCCATAGTGAGAGGAAGACTCTGCTACGAAGCAAAGGTTCGGTTCGCTAGAACAAAGCAATTGCCATCGAACAAAGCAAATTATAGAACAAAGCAAATCGCCCCTGTCCCCTCTTTATTCTTCTTATTTCTTCCTTGCCGCATATCTCCATCTTCCTCTCCCTCTTTTCCATGCCCTATATAAACCCAACCAACCCTCCGGCAACTGCACCTCCACAACCTTCCTTATTTGCTCCACTTCTCTTGTTGTGGAAATGGCGGGCTTGACGTCCACAGGGACAGCGGCCATTTCGGGTCTGACGCCCACGGCGCCAGCTCCGCCAACAGCAACGGCCCTGATGCCAGCGCCAACGGCAACAGCCCTGATGCCCACGGCGGTGCAGCCCAAGTTGCAACTGATAAAGAGCGACCGCTCCGCCCACCTCTTCTCCTCCTCCGACGACAAGGCGGTGGTGAAGCAGATCATCGCCACGCACTCCCCGGACGGGAGGGAGATCGATACGAGGTCGCTCTTGCGGCTCGTGGAGGACATTCTGCAGAGGGCCACTCCCACCGTCATTTTGGTAATTAATTAATTAATTAATTATGTTTATGGATCGATCGGTTTAATTAATTCTTGTCTAAAACTACTTCATCAGACGCCTCAAACGCACCAGGAGCTAGTGGACGACAAGGTGCATCACATTGATGTTGTCGGAATGCTCGAAGCCTTGGCGTACACCATTCACAGGATTTCTTGCGAGGTTATAGCTAGTTCTTCGATCATGCATTTCTTTAAATAAGTACCGTCAATGCAGCTCTGTAATTTCCACTGCGTGCTGTGACGTCGTCAGATAACCTGCAAGTGCTCCGGCGGCGGCGACGCCCATTCGACCACCATGGTGCTGTTCAACTCGCTGACTTCCTACACTTGGGATGCCAAGGTGGTGATCGCGATGGCGGCGTTTGCGGTGAGCTACGGCGAGTTCTGGCTCACCGCCCAGCTCCACACCGTGAACCCTCTGGCGAAGTCGGTGGCGCTGCTCAAGCAGCTGCCGGACATCCTGGAGCACACCGACGCGCTGAAGCCACGCTTCGACGCCCTTAATAACCTCATCAGGGTCATGCTCGACGTCACCAAATGCATCATACAGTTCAAGGACATCCCCTCCGACTACATCTCGCTGGAAAATCCCGACATGGCCATGGCCCTCGCTCATATTCCCACCGCTGTCTACTGGACCATAAGAAGCGTCGTCGCCTGTTCTTCTCAGATCATCTCCCTCATCGGATTGGGCCACGAGTAAGATGTCATACTATACCCACCGATCGATCGATTGATTCTGTTTTTGATGAAATTAAAATATATAAAACGACGGCCCCTGTTCTTTTAAGCAGGTACATTACTGCGACAACAGAGGCGTGGGAGCTCTCCAGTTTAGCCCACAAACTTAGCAACATTCATGGGCACCTCATGAAGCAACTTGAATTGCTATATCGATACATTGGTGAGATCGATTGACGAAATTAAAATTATTAGCATAAAATTTCACAATATTGATATTGATATATAATTCAGGGGAGAAGAAGCACGTGGAGGCGTTCCAAACGCTGCTGCGGCTGTTCGAGGCAGTGCACATCGACAACATGAAGATCCTCAAGGCAATGATCTCGTCCAAGGACGAGCTGCCGCTGGTGGACGGGGCGACGAAGAAACGGGTGAGCGTCGACGTGCTGAGGAGGAAGATCGTGATGCTGTTCATCTCCGACCTCGACATCTCGCACGAGGAGCTCTTCGTGCTCATCCAGATCTACAACGACACTCACCAGCATAGAGCGGATCGCAACTACGAGGTCGTCTGGTTGCCGGTGACCGACCGGCACTTCCCCTGGGACAACTCCAAGGAGGAGACCTTCAACAGGTTGGTGTCCAACATGCCGTGGTACTCGCTTTACCATCCGTCGTTGCTGGAGCCGGCGGTGGTGAGGTACATCAGGGAGATATGGCACTTCGACAAGAGGCCGCAGCTGGTGGTGCTGGATCCTCAGGGGAAGGTGGTGTGCCCCAATGCGCTGCACATGATGTGGATCTGGGGCAGCCTGGCTTTTCCCTTC
Source organism: Zingiber officinale (assembly GCF_018446385.1). NCBI lineage: Eukaryota > Viridiplantae > Streptophyta > Magnoliopsida > Zingiberales > Zingiberaceae > Zingiber > Zingiber officinale. Next base: position 142,844,172 of record NC_055994.1, read on the forward strand.
ACCAGCAACAGAGAGGAGGCGCTGTGGAAAGACGAGACTTGGCGACTCGAGTTCTTGGTCGACGAAATCGACCCCGTCTTGCTCGGATGGGTAAGAATTGATCGTCTATGATTTACTCTGTTTTTTTGTATATTTATTTTTTTTGCTCGGATGCTGTTGAATGTGTGTGTAGATAAGAGAAGGGCGGCATGTGTGCCTGTACGGGGGGGAGGACATCGCATGGATCCGGCAGTTCACGACGGCGATGAGGCGGGTGTCGCAGGAGGCGCGGGTGCCGCTGGAGATGGTGTACGTGGGAAAGAGCAGCCCGAGGGACAGGGTGAGGAAGGCGATCACTGTGATCGCGAACGAGAAGCTGAGCGGGTACTGGCAGGACCCGGTGATGGTCTGGTTCTTCTGGGTGCGGCTGGAGAGCATGTGGCACTCCAAGATGCAGCACGGGCGGACGATCGATAACGACCCCATCATGCAGGAGGTGGTGACGATGCTGACGTTCGACGGCGGAGACGAAGGGTGGGCGATCGTCAGCCGGGGGTCGCTGGACATGGTGAAGGCGAACGGGCGGAAGATGGTGGATTGCCTGGGCCAGTTCGACAAGTGGAAGGCCAACGTGGAATCGGAGGGGTTCGTGCCGGCGCTGACCAACGCGCTGGTGCCGTTCCAGACGACGGAGCACTGCAGCCGCCTCATCCTTCCGGGCGACATCGGCAGGATCAAGGAGCGGGTGGTGTGCGCCGAGTGCAAGCGCCCAATGGAGAAGTTCGTCCTATATCGCTGCTGCAACGACTGAGCTCGATGAATTGGATTGGAATAAAGAGAAAGAAATGTGGGTCTGTGTACTCTGTGTGTGTTTGTTTGTTTGTGAGCAGCCATTGAGTTTGTAGCTGCAATTTGATGCATGTTTTGCGGTGCCTTAATTATTTGATCTGTGCGAGTGAGTGCCACATATATGTATGTGGACATCTATCTAGCTAGTCTACTAATTAAGTGTGTTCCTCTGTCTGCATTCAATAAAGTTGTCTCTGTTTTAATTACTTGAAAAATTACCTATGAATTTCACACTTGTCAATACCTATTGAATTTGTTCAATGTCGGTTTAATCTGGACTCATTTGGATTTCATCCGTTTCTAAATATCCAATTAGCCTTGGCATAGTTGATGCACCACATACACTTAACATATTGTTCTAATTTAACCATTTAAGTCAAACATACCTTTAATTAAGCATACAACCAAACATCAAATTACCTTAGTCTAATAGAACCACGCTCTAGAGCATGATTACACCAATATTTTTCTCCTTTTATTATTTGGCAATACATTTAAGTTAAAGCACTGCTAATCATTCCACTTTCATCATTCTCTTTTCCCATGTGTTGGTTCCTAAATCACTTTACCTCTTCCATGTTGGCACAGAACACCATGATTAAGACTCTTTCACAAGCAAAGGGAGGAACCACAAGTTTCTAACATTATATTCTTATATGAGGATGAAGGGGTGAAGGAAAAAACAATTATAGTGTTTTGAGGGACCAGGTGAAACTGATAAATCTAGTGTCTGCTTTGCGGAATCTTTTTATAGAAGTTGCAGATGCTAACTTGTATTGGAATGAAAAGGACGACAATAGAAACCAGTGTTACTAATTTCCAACTTGTTTTTTCTACAATGAATAATTGCTGTGGTTTCATCATCATCATCAGAGAGGAATACAGGTTAACACGCTTTGTCTGCATTTAACAACACCTAGAGTTCAACAGCATTGAGCAACACCTTCCACAGAGGATATATTTGCTATCTGTTCACTGTATTCAACTATTGCCAATGGAGGAAGCTGACCAATACAAATCTCATGTACAGTTGTGAAAAGTGGAAACATACTTTGCCATCCTCGGTGACTCAGAATTTCATAAACTTCCTTTGCCGTGGAGACACCCTTCAACAATTGCATTGTATAAGTTAGAGTCATCTTAGAATTGCTAACCACGAGTTATTTAAAATTTAGTAGTTCTACAACTCAAAATGAGATTTTAGCATGCACATTGAAACCCCTAGTTGAAAAAGAAGGAAGATATGTATTTCCAGTTATCATGATGAAACAACTATGTTGGTTTAGGAAGGGATTTCAACTAAATGGCTTTTCTTGTTTCCATTTTTTTCACTTCAAAAAGTAGAGGAGACACAAAGGGCTCTCCTTATGTGTTCCTGTGACACAAATAGATGTAGTAGACATGCATGGGCTGGCTTGGCTTGGCAAATCATGCATGAGTTAAGGAGTCAATCATAAATTTTTCCAATACAATATATACATATGGTAAAACATCAAATATGTATATCCATTTCCGCATCTATTTGAAACCATTGAAACACTAGTGATCTATAACCTATAAATTTCACCCACTTCATTCAAGAATTTTCTAGATCCGTCAATGCCATTGTGCTCACACTAGGTCAAGCATATGCAAGTTTGCATGGGCACATTAAGTCAAACCAATTCCTCAAATGTATGACAAAAGACTTTGCAAATTAATTTTTAACTATTTTTATTTGGAAAAACTTTATCGTTTCTTTGAAAGAGAATTTTTCCTAAATGTTTTGTATTAGATTTTTATTATTGGTTGAGTAGTCTTTCTCTTAAAAAATGTATTAAACAAATATTTAGTTTAGGAAAATATATTTCTCATCAGCTAAAGACACAAAAGTTTTTTTTCTCTTTCTTCTAGAGGGTTTTGCGCCTTAGTGTATGTACAGGCAAGTTGGTTTTTGAATTTCGGGGAAGATTTTGCCACAAGCTTGTCCACCTCACTAGAGATTCAACTAGATAACTTTTTTCTTATAACTCTTTCTTTATTTCCCAATGTCTAGGATTTTAGATTTTTAGTGCATTGGTTCATTCTTAAATGAATTAGTTTTTTCCATTAAAATTGACTCATGTTATATTTATACTAAGTTTGTAGATAGCAATAAACCCAAAATAAAAATTCAAAGAAAGAGAAATTATGTTAGCTGTTAGATATGGAGTTTTAATTGATTGAAAATTGTCACATCTTAATTTTTTTTAAAAAAAAATAAATTATATGACTACGTAAGTTAAACTGAATGGATAAATTTTATTTTGGGTAACAAGTTAAAGTCAAATTGGGTTCAAATCAGACCAATCAGATGGGTGTAATAATTAGGCCATATTTGTTTGAACCGTGATTTGGATATACTTTGGTCAGTTTATAGTTAAACTAAATTTTAAGTAGTATATCCTAGTTTAATTTATGGTTAAACTAAATTTTGCCTCCACCGGCTGCCCTTCCTCCTTCAATCAACCCTCTCCTCTCCTCTCTTTCTTGTCACATTATGGTTGTCACCCTTGAGAGAGGTGGGGAACAGTTGCTTTCCTCTCTCTTTTCTTCCTTCTTCCCTCCCAATTTTCTCTCTCCCCCTCTCTTTCTCCTTCTCTTCTCCCTCTTTATTGCACCCATCATCCAAAACCAAGAGGGAACTGAATTGATAAAGAACAAGCCGCCACCGACCTCCTTTCCCTTTTCCTTCTCTCTCTCTCTTCTACTTTCTCAATGCCTGCACCCACCAGCCGACTACAATTGGTTGAGCCACAAGGGACCGCTAGCACTCCTTGTTTTCCAAACTTCTTGGTATAATTAAATGAGGTTGTTATCGCTCATCAACCAAATTAAAGGTAATAATTCGATAACTAATTCTATGGTTGATATCGGAGGAAAAATTGATTAGACTAATCATGATGTGTTATTTAGATGTTATTGGCTCGAGTATTTTGTATCAGCAAAACACCTGCCTTATACCATCAATTGAGGGAAAATTGCAAAGTAAATATTTTAGTTTATTATTTTTCATTTTTAGGTTGACGTATCTAGTTTAGGATTAAAAAATAAATTGTTGTTTAATAGTAGGTGTTGTTTATTTACGCAAGGCACCTAGCACCTACATTATTGTATATCACCTAAGAGGACTTTAGTCTATACATCAAATGATGCTATTATATTATGAAAACATTTAGTTCAGTAATTCACTTCTTAATAGATTTGTTGGTGAAGAATTTACTTAAGTTATATATTTACTAATGACAATTTATTGATAGTAATTAAAAGATGATACCTTAATTTGTAATAAAAGGTAAATAGTTGTGAGTCTAAATGTTGATAAAAAAAAAGTGAATTGATAATAAGAGTTGATTATATATATATAATCAAATTGTGACGTACCTTATTCTTTGGTCTCGTTAAAAAGATTGAATATGTGCACATCCTTCTTATTTACCTACTAAACAAATTTGTGTTTAGTTTCCTTTTTTCCTTTTCCTCCAATTTTACAAGAAAACGTCATTTTGATGAAAGAATTAGTTTTAGGCATCTTTAAAGTTGCTCAGAGATCATTTTGTTTATTTGTCTTTTGGTACTATTAGATTTTTTGTTATAAATAAATACACATAGTTTTTTGAAAATTTCTTAGTTATCTTGAATTAGTAATTCTTTGCATGAATTTTGGTTTCCTATTATCACACCATCACCAAGTGGGGTGCCTTCTAATAAGTGAAAATTTTACTCTAGAACACTCACAAGAAGACGCTTCATGAAATTCTGCCCTGGCCTTAAAGAAAGGGCAAAGTGCATGCACAAGTAAATATGGTGTAACTTCTACTACCAAACCTAAAGTTTATTTATTTCATAAACTAATAAATGACTTTTAGATGTAATTTGTGTCAATGGTTCTTGTCCAAACATGTATATCATATTCCATCAGTGTGTTGGTCATTCTAGTGTGCAAAAGGTACATCATGTTCCATTAGTGTGTAGAAATTTGATTAGTGACTCCCACATAATGCAATTGGGTAAGAGTTGTCCTTTAAATATAATAAAGTAATAAGTTTATATTTATGGGTTAGTAGAAAGGGTTATCTCCATGATGACTTTATTGCATGTAGAAATTGTTTTACCTAATAATGGAAATGAATTCATTTGGTTATTTTTTTAGTGTGAATTTTATAGTGACCACCTAAGATGTGAATTCTAATATAATTATACACATGATGAACCTTCACTTAATTACTAAACATACTGTTGGTTGAAAAGAAATGTCAATTGTGTGTCGAGTATAAGCAAACAGAAAAATCCATTTAATCCAATAGATAAAAACTTTGATATACTTTTGATCTCAGTCATATCAATTGTTGTTCAATTGTAACTTAACTGCATATATCTTAAATTATATCTTTCGGTTTCATTCTCTCGGGGAATCATTTATTATTTATGCATAAGATCTTCCTAACTTTGCAATCAATGATGATCTTAATACTCATTTACCTGCAACTTCTGGCCTTGTAGTATTTCTGCTTCTAGCTGATCAAACGACCTGAAGTCAAAGGTTCAAATTTAACATCTTATTCACTGAAAAAATTGCTCTTTGGAATAGACAAAATGTAGGTGCTTATAGTATGCAATCTAGTATAACAACCTTTTGCCACCACTTCTAGCAAAGGCCTCTGCAACTTTCCTGTTTCTCCCACCAACTGTCATAATAAGTCATAATATACAAGTCAAAACATGGTGATAAATAGCTTTCAGCATATAGATTCAACAGGAATGTATAGCAAACTCATACGGCATGTGGTTATCAAGTCGGCGACGCCACAGCTTTCAAAGAAGGTACTATCTTTAACCGATGAGAATAGAAGCTTAGAAAGTGCACGCATCTCCCTTAAACCAATTCTCATTATTGCTGCCTATATATATACAAAACAAGAGGGTTAACACAATATTGAAAAATCAAATTCTATAAGATGAATATGTCCATGCAAACCTTGGTATTGTTACCCATGTCCATGCCATCTACAAGACCTGAAAATAAAGTCATTACTTATTTAGTTATTTTCTTTAAAATGTTTGATTTTTCAAGGTTCAAAGGTTATATCAAAGTTGACAAAAGTAATGGTCTTAAACCTGCTGCTATAGCAACCACATTCTTCAGAGTCCCACAGAGTTCTACTCCTTCCACATCCTGCACCTGCAAAAATAAAATTGATTTAGGCTTAAATACTGCAGCAAAATTAGCTTCTTTTAGATAATTGTTTTTGCTCTATAATATGATCATCAATGTCAGCAATTTCCATCATGTACTTATTATAACTAACTCCTTGAAGGGAATTGCAGAGAAAATTATAACAGAATGTGAGGGATTGAGGGTAGTTATAACTAACGCCTTCATATCTGTTTCATCTCCTGAAATTTTCTCAAACATCAATTATAATTGGCATTACACTCCTAGAGTCCTAATCATAGAGAATGTTATGAATCTTTGGAAATATGTGATGAAGAGTTCTTAGAATTGGTTCCCTTGATCCCCCTAACTCCTGTTTTCTTCTCGAGCTATTTCAATTTAGATTGGATTGGAAAATTTTCCAATGTGAGATATTCCAATTCAAAATAAACTTCGACTTTTTTCCTTTTTTGTCCAATGGTAGATATTCAGAAACAATTATAGTTGTTACTATTAAAAATACATAGATTGGTCCACTTTCCTAGTAGCTCAAACTTTTTGGGATAAATGGTAAGACACTCAGCTTTAGTACGATATCATAGGGCCGACAGCTTTAACATAGATTTGGAATAGATCTTATGTTTGTATCCAGCTGAGGGCGTGCGTCAAAATTGAAGAAAAATATATCCCAAAGTATGTTAGTTCATGTCTTGGGTTTGAATCAGTCTAGTTAGCTGCTCACATATGAGGGAAGTATTAATAAATGAAGATGCGTAGGCTGGTCCACTTTGCTATTAGCTCTAACTATTGGGATAAGTGGTCAACCAATCAAATTTACATATAACTATGAAATTTAGCACCCTTTTTTTTCTTTTGTCAAATTTTATTCAAGGAGATTCTAGAATGAGATACAAGTACTCCAATATATGATGTACAAAATATCAGAGAACTTCAATGCACATGCCAACAAGTTTGTTCATTTGCTAGAGTTCAATGGACAGACTTATATTTCCTGTTGATGTCAGAAACCACATACTCTATAATGATCATACATAATGGCAATCTAAAATTGACACAAGTAAAATCTACATAAGAAAGTAAAATCCCATTTGAGACATGGAAACATCATGCTGCCAGATAAATACTTACTACAGATACTAGGAAGTAAGGAGTGCAGAATAATTTAGCCCATTGGTCTGCAACTTCCTTATTTTGTCTATAGCCAATTGTTGCCTCACTGAATTTCTCAACCGCAATCTGTTACGAAAAATAGAAATGATGCTCTTGATCTTAGAATGTAGAGTAGAAATTTTTGCAGAACTCAAATTAGATAGCTTACCTCATTAGCAATGTTAGCACCCATGAGAACACAACAATTGATGCCGAGCATATCAGTAATAAGCTTTGAGATCATGCATGGCCCTTCTGTCTTAACCTCCATTCCCTTGATCAGAGAGATGGCTTCTGTATCAGGTTTTATTTTCCCTATTAGCCTTTTGCATATGCCAGAGACAAACTGATGGGGGGTCACAAAGACCAGCATATTTGCTTCTTTCACTGAAAACCAAAGAGATGATTTGAACCTCAGAGTACTGATACATGCTTATTATGTGACATATTTGCTTCCAACGAAACTTCCACTGATATATGCTTATTATGTGATAGTTACATACATGCATTCATATTTAGGCAAATCTTTGACATTCGAAAGCTATATAGGTATATCCTTAATCCTTCCAAACCCCTTTTGTTTCTTTCTCTATATACCTTCCTGTCTCATACAACTTAGGTGCTGTTTTGACAGGTTTAGATGCCTTTTTAAGTTGTCTAAAGCAGTGTTGATTCATATGATAAGATCATGGATACATGAGGAACTTTCATTCTCCTTCCAGTCTCTAGGCTGGATTAGTGAGAAAAAAAATACTCCACTTGTCTATGTGAGCTTTTAATTCATTCTTTTGCTTCATCTAGAACCTATCAGTCAGGTACCTGCATTGTCTAGGTCAGGGTCTGCAATAACATTCTTGCCGAGCTTTATGCCTGGAAGGTATTTTACATTCTCCTGTTCATGACATGGTAGATTAGTATTCAAGGTGGACTGCATGTAGCATAAGCAAGATAGAATTAAGCTTGGTTTCTTACATTTGCTTCATTGATTGTCTTTGATAACTTTTCACCATTGGGTAGTATTTCTTCATAGACCCATATTCTCACATCATCTGCATAGGCATATTAATCCTGATTATTTAGTACATCAACTCATGCAATAAAAAAACTAGATTTTAACAAGACTGATTCTAAACAATCTCATCTACATCTTGAACTATTCTGTAGAGAAACAGAAAACTCTTCCACATAGAAGAAGCATTAGAAACTCAGAACTTCATGCATGCATGAGATTAAGTTGCAGTGTGTATAGAATTTTGAGATATAAAATGCAACATAAGAAGTGATTAAAATTATGAAGCAACCCTTGGCGTCATTTCATATTCGAGTGAACACAATTATGCTAATAGTTAAATTTTGGAACAACCACATCTCTTGAATTGAAATTAATTGTCAATGACAATTTACAGGATTTAGACGAACAGTAGTTGAGCAACTATAACTCTAGAAATCCAGATTCTTAAGCTGGATGGTTCCACATTCTTTCTAATATGATGTGTTCCAAAAGATAACAACGTTAAGCATCAATACATGCAGCTCCATTATGAGATTCAAAATTTGAGAATTAATCTTCTGATTCATTCTTCATTTCTTATAGTAATGCAACTTTACCAATAAGGACCATTTCTATTCGTCTATGTCCAACAAGTCACAAATCTGTTTGGCGCCATGTTAATGTGGTAACCTAACATTCCAAATCAAGACTGCACAAACTAAACTCTGTTTTTTAATTTCATTTCATGGTCCCTATACCAAAAATGTTTATCGTGAAGCATTTTGTTTGGATTAAACTTTCTACCAATCCAATGCTCATTGTATTTCTTGGAGCAAATATCTAGTGAACTAGTATCAGAGAAGGAAACACTGCATGTCAAAGGAAAGAAGAAAAAAGAATGAGAGGTACACTTACGATGGAAATTAGGCATCTTGAGGGTGTTGGAGGCTATGACCCTGGCGGCGACGCTGCCCCAATTGCCGCTTCCAATCACCGTCACCCTGTACCGGGGAGAGGATTCACCCCGGTGGCCACCACCGACATTGAAGAAGGTATCCATTGTCAGCTTCTCCTCCGCCTGGTTCGCGTCGATGGATGGCGCCATCCACAAAGGCAATTGAGAGATATAAGGAGAAGGGGGCGGAGGTATCAGAGTAATCTCTTGACGTTGGTGCGGACAGCGCAAGGCGAGGCCAAAAAAAAATGGGCGGAGACACCAATGCCAACCTTCTCGCCGCCACTTCCGCCGCCGCCGCCGCCACCACCGCCACGACCTCTCCCCGCCCTCCCTCGCCTGGCCCGATCTGCCATTTTCTATACATTCGACCGAAGCGTCTGTCACGTGGCTTTGCTGCATTTGGACCGGAAAATAAGAGGTATGTGGTTGATTTGTGGTTCAAATTAGCTATATAATTAGGCATCACGTGATATTGAATGGTCCGAATTAGGCATCTCTGTTAGTAATTACCTTCTAATTAATTGGACACTCCATGAAGACGAAAAAAAACTTAATTGATAAGCTTAATTAATGAATATTCACGAATAAAATTAGTAAGTTATATATATAGAATTTTAAATGAATAAAGAAGATCATGACTAAATAAATTTATAATTTCCAACTCATTAAGAAGCCAACAAACTTTAAAATATAAAACTTCAAACAAACAAAAAAAATCTCAAATTAAGTGCCCAATAACATCAAACCGATCAAATTAAATTTGAACCAACCTCCTGAAAAAAATCAAGTTAAACTTAAATAATTATTTTAGCAATTTGATTTATTTTAATTCAATTTTACTTCATTTTCATTGGTTTTACCTAACCTTGTAATCTTGAACAACACCAAGTTTAATTTGACTTGTTCATTTAATTATATGAACAATCTAATTGATCTGTCGAATTGTAAATTTAAATTGATTTAAGTCATCTGTTACTCAGCTGGATTTAGTCTATTTTAGTGATACATATTAGGATAGTGATTATCCTACGGACTAAGGAGGAATTGAGGAAAAGGCAAGAAAAAAGTTTAAAAAAAATAAAGAGAAAATACGTCGTTTGTTAAAAAAAAAAAACTTTGTTAATAATTGAGGGATGAATACTCATACGACTAAACTGGTATTTATTTACACTCTATATCCTAAGACAAAGAAAAGAAAGAAATCTTAATTTATAGATTTTAATTTCTACCTTGTAAAGAAAAAGAAAATTTCTTACCATAAAAGAAAATTTTTGACAGAAAAAATGAAATTAATAAAACATGATACTAATATAGACAAATCCTAACCCATGAATACTAGAAATACCAAAAATACATGAAATACCATAAAAATAAAAATTACTAAAAATAATTAAAAAAAATCTTTGGAGGCTCCGACAAAGGTCTAAATGTTTTTTTTTTTAGCCCGAAACTTACCAGTCAGGGGCGGATCCAGTTTAGGGGGCCCCTTGCCGGTGGTGGAACCCCTAGTATTATAGGGTTTCATTGGTGGAGATGGAGGATACCGTCCCTTGTTCCGCATAAAAATCGCACATCCATTCTTGAATTCCTAGATCCACCATTGTTAACAGTTATAAGTTCCCTAGTAACAAATGTAGATCTCTGAATTATATACGTGTGATGGCCGACAAAACCTAATTCCAAGTCCCGAGTCAAAAGTTATGACCCTTTAAAATTTAAAGGGTTGTATTGGGTTGATCCTGCATCAATCTCCCAAGGTTGAAAAGAACTCGCTCTCGAGTTCATAGTAGTGTTGTAAGCATCCACCGAGTAAAGAATCAAATGTTTCACATTAAAGGCATCAGACGTCTTCAAATGACTAGGAAGGCACAACTTATAGATACTGTTGTTGATCTTCTGCAATATCTCACACAGTCCAATCTTTCGATCTTTAAGCTTATTATACTCGCCAATAGGGAAACGATCATGAGTTAAAACAGTACAGACAAAATCTCAAACCTCAAATAGTACTTGACGACAATGACTGTCAACCAGAGTTTTGTACTTGGTATTGCTATCCAGAATTGTCAGTTTCACCTACTCATGAATGTCCCGAAAATGCTTTGTCATCTCATCTGCTTTAGGACTAAATTGTCCTACATGTGAAATAGGAGTTAAGTTTAGAATCTGGATGAGTTCCGCCCATAGACAATCTCAAAAGGACTCTAACTTGTAGTCCTATTTCGTGATCTATTGTAAACAAACTCTGGTTAAGGTAACACCAAGTTTTACTACTTCAACTTAGTTCCTGTAAGACATCTCAAGAGATTGCCTAGACTCTGATTCACCACGTCTAAGAGTGGTAGACACTACTAAAGTTCAACTGCATGCCTAATTTTTCCCATAAGCTCTTCCAAAAATAACTGATAAACTTGGTATCTCGATTTGAAGTCATGGATTGAGGAACGTCATGTAAACACACAATCTCATTGAAGTAAAGATGAGTAATCCGAGCAGCATCCATAGGCTTTCTGCAAGTTATGAAATGTGTCATTTTTAAGAATCTGTCAACCACAACAAGAACTAAATCTGAGGTTCATTGGATGCACAGTAATTCTAATACAAAATCTATGTTAATATCGAACTAAGAAACTTCAAGAATAGGTAAGGGAGTGTAGAAGTCTGTATTGGTGAGAACCCTCTTAGACTGCCCGCATACAGAATATCGGTCTACAAAGTGAGCAACATGGTTGGTCAACTTGGGTCAATAAAAATCGATAGATATAAGGGTCAACGTCTTATCACGTCCAAAATGTCCTTCATTATGAAACTCACTCATGATCTATTTCCTTAGAGAGCAATATTGAACACACAACTATAACCTATGAAATAGATAGTCATTATGTAAAATAAAATTATGTCAGTCACCATTATGTACCTCTTGGAATATCCTTTCGAATGATAAGTCAACTATGTATATATTTGGAAAAACCTCAAAGCCTGCAATAGTACTTATGGTGGTGAGTAATGAACAAGGACAACTCAAAGCATTTGTGACACGATCAGAATTCCAACTTGGTGTCTCAACATAAAGGTGAGCTCCTATAAGTAAGTCACCAATTTGGCATGCTACCTGCTCAGTTTGTGTTGACCATTGATGTACTTTAATGTTTCGCGATTAGTAAAAAAACATAAACTCCTTCTGCACTAGGTAGTGACGTCAATATTTTAAGGACTGAACAATGGCATAAAACTTCAAATCATAGGTAGAATAATTCACTAAAGAAAATAACTAAACACCCAGACTGACTTAAAACACTTCCTATACCGATATCAAATGGATCACGACTGACCTCAAACACTTAGTTAAAATCAGGAAGTTGTGGTCCATAACTGATGCTTCTGTCATTTTCTGCTTAACTAGTAGAAAATTAGCTTCTATTTCTTCAGACCACTTAAAATCTTGTCCCTTGAGATACTCAGTGATGGGAGCAATCAGAGTGCTAAAATTTCTGATGAACTAACAGTAGAAAGAAGTCAAGCCATGGAAACTCCAAACATTGTATAAGAACCTTGACTAAGACTACATCTATCTTTACTTGATCTATGTGCACACCATCAATAAATACAATAAAGCCAAGAAAAGTTACGAAATAGTACAAGAATACTTTTTTATGTTGATAAATAAACACTCTGTTTTCAGTTTTTCAAAAATAGTACGGAGGTGATCGAAGTATGATGCCCATGTGGAATTATAGACTAGAATATATCAAAGTAACTACCATAAACTTTCCTACGAAAGATAGCAGGATCTGATGCTTAAATCTCATGAAGGTTTTGGGTACATTAGACAATCCAAAAGGTATGATCATCCACTCATATAGCCCATGTTGCATCTTGAATGTTATTTTCCATTCATCTCCTAATCTTATCCTAATTTAGTGATATCCACTTTTAAGGTCAATTTTTGAGAAAACCTAGAACCGAATAACTAATCCAACATGTCATCTAGGTAAGGAATTGGAAACATGTACTTCATTATAATCTTGTTGATGGCTAGGCTATCAAAGCATATACACCATGAACCATCCTTCTTTAGCACTAGTAAGGCAGAAACTGCACAAGAGTTTATGTTCTCAAGGATATAGCCCTTCTCTAGTAATTCCATCACATGTCGCTGTAATTCTTCAGCCTCCTTGGGACTAAGATGATATACTTGTCGGTTAGGCAAATTTGACCCCAGAACAATGTCAATCTGATGGTGAATATCTCGTATGAGTAGTAGCCCATAAGGAAGATCATCTGGAATCAGCTCATCATAATCCACTAGTAGCTACTACGCTTCAGTTGGTAACTCAGCATCTGTGGTCATGACATCACTTTAGCATAGCAACAAAGCATAGACAACATCTCCATGCTTCATCTCATCTAAGAACCTAGATATAGAAAACAGATTAGTAATTTTGGCTTCTGGAGTAGGAGTGGTTTCTTCTTGCCACTGCGCCAACAAAATCTTCTTTCCCTAGACATTAAAAGTAAGTATTCTTTCGCCCATCATGGATAATGCTGCAATCATACTATCACGACCACCCCAACAATACATGGTATACATTCATGCATACTGCATCACATCAAGTACTATCAAAATATTGATTGTCAATTGAAAAAGGTATGAGACATCGTCTGACTACTGTTACCTTATTCTTCTTCAATCACGATAGCTCATAAAAGCTTAGATGACAGTCTGTCTTCAACCTATGTTCTCACAACTGTTATTATCGATGATCATCTTATAAACTTTATTTGTGATGATGTAGGTAGTGTGAAAAATATTAGTTCTCAACCACTCATCCCCTAAATCACCTTTGGGAGTGAGCAAACTCTTGCGACTGACCAAAGTCTCACGACCATCATCATAAAGCATGTCGTCAGCTTCATACACTAGCTCGCCAATTTCTATTGCCTTTTCTTCCGCATCTCCTTCGATCAATACAATGTTGTTTTTCTGTTCTTATGTCCCTGTTCCTATGGATACAGAATGTATTGTTAAATATTTAATATGATTCCACAAGATCAAGATCTATTTTCGTTCAAGTAAGGGATTCTAGCCAATTGAAATGATCTTCTGATCAATCCAAAGATCATTTCGATTCCATTAGAAATGAGGATTTAGAATATCCCACATTAATCGATCAAATAGAGATTCAACAATTAAAAGAGAGATCAATTCTTTGAGATCCTTCCTTTCTTCAAACGGAATGAACAGAAATGGAATCAAATCAATTATCGAAATGCCTTTTTGGATCTTCCTCAATGCCCTAGCTATTCACGAGATGTGAGAAGCAAATGAATAATTATGTGCCTTTGGAAGAAATCAAAGAATTTCTTGGGAATCCTACAAGATCAATTCATTCCTTTTTTTCAAACAAATTGTCAGAAACTTCATCTGGTTTGAATTCTATTGAGAGGTCCACTAGAGATCAAAAATTTTTAAAGAAAAAATAAGATGTTTCTTTTATCCCTTTTAGGTGAGCGAATAATAAGGAAATAGTTAATATATTAAAGATAATTACATATTTATAAAATACCGTCTCAATTCAGCCTGATTCATTCTTGAATAAAAATCCATTTTGTGATTTCTTTCACCACAACGATAACATTTGAAAGGGACCCTAGAATTAACTTGTGACGACTGTTGCTACTGTGAAGGATGAGAACTCTGAAGGCGACCTGGTTGCTATTCTAGTCGTCTCTACCCACTAGTTGCCAATTTATGTTACTTTTTGGTCGTCAGTACATGCTGGTAGGCATCTAAAACCATCAAGAGTGAATGAATGTTACGGGCATCTTGCAAGGTCAAACGTAGCCCCCTAAGTATCATGCCACCTTCTGTTCTTCTATCTCAGACAAATTGTTTTGGGCAATCAACTGAAAGAAATCTTCCGTATATTCGTCAACCAATCTCGCGTCTTGTCTCAATGACTAAAGTCATTGGAACAAAATTTGGGTGTAGCTGAAAAGAAGTGTTCCCTCATCTTCTCCCAGTCAGTAATTTAGAATTTGTCATGTCTGTCTCATGAGCACTGCATCTATTCCCACCATATCGATGCTCACCCCTTGAGTATGATGACAATCAATTTCATCTTCATCCGATCTAGAACTTTTTTATAGTCAAAGATCCACTCAATTTCGTTGATCAAATTGAAGTAGTCCTCTGCTTGCAACATAATAGAATATTCATACAGTTCAACCCAAAAGTCGAGGTCTCCATAGGACTCCTCCCATCCACAGTGTTCCTAGTATATAGTCCACCAATGATATGGGTGTTAGGACTAAAAAAATTTAGATATCTCCATAATGATATGATATTGTCCACTTTAAGCCTAAGCCCTTATGATTTTATTTTTAAAATTTATCCAAAATATCTCATATCAATGGAAATATCTTTCCCTTATAAGCCCATGATATTTTTTATGTGTTTTCAATGTGAGACTTTATTTGCAACCTTGCAATCCCAACAATTTTCCCCTCAAAAAAGTTTATATGTTTGACATCCAATCTTCGGCCCACCAGGTCTTCCTGCCCTTTAGTCCAATAGACCTACTAGGACTTCTTTTCCTAACCACAACTAGAACTTTTTTGCCTAGTGTCTAGTCCTCTTAGTTTAGACATGGGAGCCCTCACTTTCTTTGTTTGAGGTTAATATTCTACCCACATTGCTTGATTAGATCATATCTCTTATGCACAGTCAGTAGTTATATCTTCTGGTAATTCGGGCTATGATGTCAATTGTTAGAACCGAAGGAATTTAGATATCTTGACAATGGTATAATATTATTCACTTTGGGTCTACGTCCTCATAGTTTTATTTTTAGACTTTACCCAAAAGGTCTCATACAATGGAGATATTATAAGTTCATGATCTTTCATATATGTTTTCAATGTGGAATTTTATTTGTAACCTTGCAACCCCAACAATGAGTTCTCGAAGGAAGACTTAGATCCATGATTTGAGATCTCACGATCCTCATGGTTTCACGTTGCCTCAGCTAGACACTTGATCAAATCTACGACTAGTCTCTGTAAATCCTCAATCGTCATTATATCATCAACGTTATGATAACGATGCTCAATTTCCTCCACCGGAACTTGCCTATTGTTGTGACCATGACCACAATGAACTTCCATTGGATCTGCTTTCTCTGATCTAACTAACGTCGGGAAAAATAGCAATTATCTTGCAGGCTAACAAGGAGGAATTGAGAATAATGCAAGAAGAGAATTTGAAGACAACAAGAAGAAAAACTATCGTTTGCTAAAAAAAATAAACTTTGATAATAATTAAGGGATGAATCTTTATATGACTAAACAGGTATTTATATAAACTCTAAACCCTAAGACAAAGAAAGGAAAGAAATCCTAATTTATGGACCTCAATTCCTATTTTGTAAAGAAAAGAAAATTTTGTACAAGGAAAAAAAATCTTGATAGAAATTGAAATTAATAAAATAGAACACTGATATAAACAAACCCTAACCCATAAATACAAAAAAAAACCCTAAATACCATTAAAATAGAAATTACTAAAAATAATAATAAAATCTTCATATACTCGGACAAGGGCCTAAACATTGCTTTTTCGGTCTGAAACTTAGTGATTACAAGTTCCCATGTAACAAATATAGATCTCTAAATTTTGCATATGTCGTCGCCAATAATGTCTGGTTCTGAGTCTCAAGTTAAAAGTTATGACCCTTTAAAATTTAAGGGGCCATGTTGAATTGATCCTGCATCACTTGATCCTTGAACACAAGCCATTGAGAAATAAGTCATGTCATGCAAAATCAAGATAGGAATTGCTCAACCATGGTTCGTGCACTAGTTGCACTCTTCTTTTTTTTTTAATCCAAGTATTTAACTCCTGAAAAAATTAATCCGGGAGGTAATTGATCTGACCCCAAGGTAAATTCCGATCGACCATCAAAATAAATTTTAAAGTATGAATAACTCATCATTCTACGGCTAGCATTTCAAGGTTGTTTTTCTACCATAGAAAATTAATTCCATAGTTAAGAATTAACCCCTGGGTAACTATGAAAATGTCAATAGTGCTTATGATAGGTAAAGAGGTTGTCTCAATTCTAACACCAATAAATTGTGGAAAGACCAAAATACCACTTAGCCTCTTTATTTTAATTAAAAACGATTAGTTTGAAAGTATTTTGATCAACTTTACCCTAAAATTATCAAATTGGCCCTAAAAATTTAGAAAAAATCTATAAATACTCTCAATCCCACTTCTCATTCATCATCCAAACAACTCACGTTTTCTTACTCTCAACCTCTCAACTTGTATTCCCTCGTCTCTGATTCTCTCAAGTACTCTCAACTTGCATTTGCATAATTTTCTTACTCATCCCTCTATTTTAATTATTTAATTATTTATTTTATAATATCCTTAATCTTTAATCCTAATAATTCATGATTCGGATATCACTGGCTTTGTAAGCATATCACCACCTAATAACCATTTCTTAGCATTGAGGTAAATTTTAATTTTATTTTTTTATTTAAAATTTTCTATTATATAAATAATTGTTAATATTTTTAAATTTTACATTAGGATATAATGGAAGGTTATAGTCTTGCTAGTGTTGGACAATATAGACACTCCAACTCTAGAATTGAAAATGTGAGATCCTCTTAGATACATGAGTATGAGTTTCAACCTATTCCCCCTTTGCCCAAATTGTTGGCTTGTTGCTCAAGTTGGTATTGGGGCAATAGTCCAAGGCTAATATTACCTATTAGCTAGGGCACATGGATTGTGAGGACAATCAATAGACAGGGTGAGTACCATTTGTGCCTGTGAATATAAAACTAATACAAACTAATACTTCTGTTGTGATTTTAACAAGGTCACAATAAAAATATGCAAACATGGGATTCGATCAGTTTTCATCAATCCGTTAGAATTTCCTTTGACTTTGATCATCGACCTACTGAAACTTCTTTTGCATTTCTTCTAGTTCTCAATTCGCGATGACTTCTTCTACCAAATATTTACTTGGCTTACCTTTCAAAGAGTTTCTTAGACTTTCTTTGTTGCTCTTGCAACTCATATCAAGTTCTTCTTAGCTAGCACACTTGACATTAATGTCAGATAAATAACAATCCTCAACTTAAATATTGTCCCAGCATTAAAACCACATGCATGCACACATGCTCGGATATGATTGTACTGATAAATATGATGGGAAGGACAAATTAAGACAACTAAATAACTCATATGTGTCTCATATGTCAATCATACATGCAAATTAAATAAATTAGGTCGATAAAAAATTTAAATTAGTTGAATGATCCTGGTGAATCAATTTGAGTTAACAAATCAAATAGGCTAGTTGGTAGCGTTAATTTGATTAATTTAGTTGAAAATTAAATTAATCAAATTTTTCAACAATGATGGTATCATGAAAGATTTATCGATTAAATTAGAAATTTATACGTTCACTTATTTAAAAATTTTTTGATTAGATTTTTTTTTTTTAGATTATTCGATTTATTCGTGTTAACCGAATAAGAGATTTTAAAATTAAAATTGAAACAAATTAATCGATATAATAAAAAAAATTAAAAATAAAATTCTAAAATAATCAAATCAAAATTTTAAATTCAGGAAAGAAAAAAAAAAGGAGAGTATAAATTATATAACTCAATAGAGTTGTAACTTAGAAAATAAATGTTGCCTTACTTATCAGATCTGACGCTATTTAAACGTTCCAAAACAAAAGAGAATTGGCATAATATGTCCTCCATTATTACATTATTTACTCATTATTTGCATGTGCCATCCTTTTTTAATTTTTGTTTTGATTCTATTGCACTTTCTTACCTCTTTCCTTCCTCTTGACAACAAGACAAGGGAACGACATTATTATTTATTATTTGATATGGACGTGCAACTTTATGATGCACCACACCGTTATTTCTTATTCATTAATTACTTAATTTGTTTTATTTTATTTTCTAATAAATGATAAATTAGTGGGCATCATAATTAACAAACCGAAACAATGTAGCTAAATGTCAAGTAAAACACAAAAAAAAAAATGGCCAAAGGGGAGATTATGGTACATTCCATCTCGAGTTAAAATTGACCAAAATTATTTTGGAATTCAATATTTGTTGCTTGAGCTAAAAATTAAATAGGCCAAATTGGTCAAATCCTTGACAAATAGTGAAGTACAATTTGGTCATAGTTGATCAAACAAAGGTTGAATATTCAATAGAGAATTAGGTCATAATTGATCGAACATTCCATAATTAGAAGTCCAATAAAAAAAATGATAAGAATAAATCCAAATAAATGAATCATTGGATATTTGATAATAAAAAAGTTATAATAAATCATGAAGAATGCTAGAAATATGAATTGTTAAGATCATACTTATTAGAGGGGATGAATAACCCTTTCTTTTTTCATGGCATTCTTATCTACATAGTTACTATGCAATAGAATAGAAAAATATAACAAACTTAAATAAATAAGAACGCACATAGCATTCTTATTTCCTTTTCGAAGATCTTTTGACGATGGAGATACCATTTATAGATTATCACAAGCATAATAACAAAACATAAATCGATAACTAATAATAAAGAATCAAATAAGTTATTGATCCTTATCCCCTCTACAAATCAAAGAATTTCTTGGGAATCCTACGAGATCAATTCATTCCTTTTTTTTCTAACAAATGGTCAGAAATTTCATCCAGTTTGAATCCTATTGAGAGGTTCCCTAGAGATTAAAAATTTTTAAAGAAAAAATAAGATGTTTCTTTTATCCCTTATAGGTGAGCGAATAATAAGGAAATAGTTAATATATTAAAGATAATTACATATTTATAAAATACCGTCTCAATTCATCCTATTTCATTCTTGAATAAAAATTCATTTTGTGATTTCTTTCACCACAACGATAACATTTGAAAGGGACCTTAGAATTAACTTGTGGCAACTGCTGCTACTGTGAAGGATGACAACTCTGAAGGTGAGCTGGTTGCTATTCTAGTCGTCTCTACCCACTAGTTGCCAATTTATGTTACTTTTCGATCGTTAGTACACGCTGGTAGGCATCTAAAACCATCAAGAGCGAATGAATGTTACGGACATCTTGCAAGGTTAGACGTAGCTCCCTAAGTATCGTGCCACTTTCTGTTCTTCTGGCTCGGACAAATTGTTTTGGGCAATAAACTGAAAGAAATCTTCTATATATTCGTTAACCAATCTCACGTCTTATCTCAATGAGTAAAGTCATTAGAACAAAATTTGGGTGTAGCTGAAAAGAAGTGTTCCCTCATCTTCTCCCAGTCAGTAATTTAGAATTTGTCATGTCTGTAGGACCGTTAGATTCGATAGGGGGAGGGGGGGGTGAATATCGATTCAAAAATTACAGAGTATAGGCGCAGCGGAAAAGTAAAATAGACACAGTTGTTTTACTTCGTTCGGAGCCTGTGACGACTCCTACTCGAAGGCCCGTGGTCCTTGACCACTTTCGTTGGGCAATCACTAGCAATTCGAAATAATGATTACAAAAGAACCGTACAGTGAATGCTAATGAAAACTAAAAACAAAATACCGACAAGAAGGGAAAAGAATGGAGCGTAGTGTCGGAGCTTTGTTGGCGTCGCACTGATCGTTGAGCAGCAAGACCAGCAGCAGAAGAATTCTCAGCTTGATTGATTGATCCTGAAGCTCCTGTCTGGGGCTTCTTTTATATGTTGTTCCAGGCGCCTGGATCCCTTCCGGGCGCCTGGAATGTGACGTAACTGCACAAACCATGATGCTCCATGTGGCGACGACTCGGCTGGATAGAATTCGCCTTCCGGGAGCCCGGATCCCTTCCGGGCGCCCGGACCTCCGGGCGCCCGGATCCACTCCGGGCGCCCGGACCACCTTGTTCCAGAAAACTCCCTTTTCCTGCAAAACAAAATTAGTCCGAGGCAAATGTATATCCTGTAAAATAGATTGTCAGCACAGTTAAAGTTCAATAGATAATTAAAAAGAGTATGACTTAGATTCCGTCTTTCCGAGACCGGAATCTAGTCACGATCTCGACTTAGATATCCGAAATGGATCTAAGCCGGATCGACGCCTAATGTTCCCTTCCCGGGAACGCGTCCTCACAGTCACTCCCTTCCAGTGACTTACCTTGCTTACCTGCCAGACGTCCGGTCGACCAGTCTGGACTTCTCGCCAAGCGTCCGGTCAGCCCGTCGACCCGCCTGGACTTCTCGCCAGCTATCCGGTCAGCCCGTCGACCTAGCTGGACTTCTCGCCAAGCGTCCGGTCAGCCCGTCGACCCGCTTGGACTTCTCGCCAGCTATCCGGTCAGCCCGTCGACCTAGCTGGACTTCGTGCCAGACATCCGGTCAGTCCGTCGACCTGTCTGGACTTTTCCTGCACACTTGATCAAAGTGTCAGACAACAACAAAACTAACTTAACCTATTTGTTATTCATCAAAACCTGGGTTAGACCGTTAGTGCTACCCGCACCAACAATCTCCCCCTTTTTGATGGAATGACAACTTGGTTTAAGTTAGTGAAAACATATGCAAGAAGCAACATGCATTTGTGTGGTTTTAAAGTTAGTTTGTGTTTTCAAATTGGTTTAGCTAACTTAACCACCTAACCCTTCTCCCCCTTTGGCATTCATCAAAAATAACATGGATTAAGTAATTATAGACTTCAGACAAAAAAATGACAAGTTAATCTGGGAGAGTTTAAGCTTTTGAAAATTTGTTTAAAGCATTAGCTTTTAGCTTTTAGAAAGCTAGCTAAGTTTAGATAGTTTCATTTTCAAACATAAGTTTTCAAAAACCAAAATTCCAAAACTAAGTTTGAAAATTTTATTTTTCCAAAAAATGATTTATTTTTCAACACTAAGTTTGTAAACGATTTAATTTAAAACTTAAGTTTTGACAATGATTTAAGTTTGAAAAATCTAACTTTCATACTTTTCAACACTGAGTTTTTGCAAATCAAATTTCAGTTTGCAAATATTTGATTTTGAACTTTACTTTTAGTTTTCAAAGGAGTTTGGTAGAACTAATTTTGATAAAGTAAAATAATTAAATCTAATTTTCAAAAATCAAAATTTTAAAGTTCAAAAGTACTAGTTTCAAAACCATGGTTTCAAATACTTGAAAAGTTGAGTTTTCAAAAACTAAGTAAAAAGGATAAAAAATTTGTGATTTAAAAGAAACAATTTTGAGTTGATTTAAAAAATTTTTCACAATTTAAAGCAAGTTGATTTTGAAAATTGATTTTTAAACTTTGATTTTCAAAATTAAGGAAAATGATTTTGAGAAGCTTAGTTTGTAAACTTAAGTTTTGAAAAATCTAATTTCCACAATTTTCAAAACTAAGTTAAATCTAATTTTCAAAATCAATTTTCAATAAAAAGTAAAACTCAATTCTTAAAAACAACTTAGTTTTATAAGAGTTAGTTTTCAAAAGTAGGTTTAAGAAATTTTTAAGAAAACATTTTTCAAACAAAATTTAAAATATTTTATATAAAAGGAAATTTTTAATTAATTCCTCCCCCTGAACCTGACATAAAATTTGAAAATATTTGCTAAAAATATTCAAAGTAGATATATATTTATTTTTTAAATTGAGGTAGAATTTTCTAGAGAGATTTTAAAGAGAAGATTAAAAAATAACACTTCAGGAGATAATTAAAAAATAAACCTCCCCCTTAACTTGATACCCCTTTAATTTATTAATCCTCCTTATTTATTACTTCCCCTTAATATAAAATTTTATAACCGTAACATATTTTTGTACCTAAGTGTTTTAGACGATTGTTCATTTAAATTTGACTAACCGTAATTAATGTTAGATTAAGTTGAAATAAATTAACCTTTAGTGTAATGTTAAGTAAGATAAGTTGTTATTAATTCAATAATTGATCAATATTAATAATTTATTGATTAAATTTTGCTATAATCTAAATTTTGTATTAATTGATGAAGGTGTTAGTTATAATTTAACTTTTCATTTACTTCCTTTTAAGTTGGATTGACTTAGTTTAAAGTTGGTGGTAATTTGAAGTTAAACTCGTTATTAAACAAGGTTAAGTAAGGTTCAATTTAAGTCAAACTTTAATTATGTTTTAATAAAAATAATTAATATTTTAAAGGCTGATTAAGAAAAATGACTTAGAGTAATTTTAATATTTTTACTAAGGTTAAACCTAGGTTCTGATCAAATCAAGCTTAGTTCTCAAATAAAGTTAAACTTAAATAGTTAAGTTCTACTTATTAATTACATAATTAAGTTTAAAGTTGAAGTTAACGGAATTTAAGTTTTTAAGTTAGGTGTCTAAGTTTTAAATGAATTTAAAAGAATTATAATAATTATTATTTTTAAGGGATTTCTAACAGGAATTTAATGACAATTAATATACGTTCAATTCAGTTTTGATTTTAGATTAAAATTAATATCAGTGATTAATTTAGCTTTAAGTTTTAAGTTTAAGTTAAATTTTTAAGTTTTAATTTTCAGTTAGGTTAAATTAAGTAATAATTTTAAGGTTAAAATGATGTTTAAGATTAAAAATGAGTTTACAGTCAAAATAATAATTTTTAAAGTGAAAATAGTCTATAGAAATAATTTATTATTATTACTATTTTTTTTAAGTTAAAAGAATTTTATTATAGTGAAAAAATAAGAAGAAAATGATACATAATTTTTAAAATAGTTTTTAAATGATTTTTAATAATTTTTAAAATAATTTTTAAGTTAAAATAATTTAAAAAAGTATAATTTTTATATTAAGATAATTTTAAGTTAAAATAATTTTTATGTTAAAATAATTTTTAAAATAACAATAATTTTTAAAAGGTTTTAAAAGACTTTTTAAAAGAATTTTTAAAGTTTTTGAAAATGATTTTTAAAAGAGTTTTTTTTTTTTAATAATTTTTAAAATGTTTTAAAAGAATTTTTAAAATAATTTTTTAAAGTTTTTAAAATGATTTTTAAAATAGTTTTTTTTTAAAATAATTTTTAAAAGAATTTTTTAAAGTTTTTAAAATGATTTTTAAAATAATTTTTAAAAGAATTTTTTTTTTAAAATTTTTTAAAATGATTTTTAAAATAGTTTTTTTTTAAATAATTTAAAAGAATTTTTTTTTATGTTTTTAAAATGATTTTTAAAAGATTTTTTAAAATAATTTATAAAATGTTTTAAAAGAATTTTTTTAAAAGAATTTTTTTTTTAAGTTTTTAAAATGATTTTTAAAAGAGTTTTTAAAATAATTTATAAAATGTTTTAAAAGAATTTTTTTTTTTAAGTTTTTAAAATGATTTTTAAAAGAGTTTTTAAAATAATTTATAAAATGTTTTAAAAGAATTTTTTAAAAGAATTTTTTTTTTTAAAGTTTTTAAAATATATTTTTTTTTTAAAATAATTTTTAAAAGAATTTTTTAAAGTTTTTTAAAATGATTTTTAAAAGAATTTTTAAAAGAATTTTTTTTTAAAAGTTTTTAAAATGATTTTTAAAATAGTTTTTTTTTAAAAAATAATTTAAAAGAATTTTTTTTAAAATTAATTTAGTTTTAATTCGAAATTTAATTTTTAATTAATTTTAATTTACTTTGAAAATTAATTTGATCCTTATTCATCTCACCCGATCTAGATTATCAATCAGGGAATTCTATAATTTTGTGAGATGAATTAGATTTAATTACAAAGTTTGGTTTAACTTTTGTTAGATTCAGGTTTAACTTTGGTCTCAACAAATAGGCATTCTTCGGATAAACTTCTAAGCTTGGTGAGTCACTTGGACGTCATTAGAAGTAGCCAACCTTTCGAGGTTTTCCGAATAGTCCTATCCACGGAGCTTAGTATTAAACCTTGGTTTAACTAGTTAGGATCCATTTAAGGGTAGCTTCGGTCAGTTCCACTTGGCCAAATGCACCAGATCGAAGCCATATCTTTCTAGACATGCGATACCCAAGCTTCCCTAACGTACTATCATCCAAAAACTTCACCAGTACCATAATTCAAGTTAAACTTGGTCTCTTTTTAACTAATCCTAATTACCCTGCCGGGTTAGTTTGTTTTGGAGGTGCCAGCTATTATGGAGCCTCCCCCTAAATCATTGGTCTTTAATTTAAGATTTTTGTATAATTAGAGTTGGTTTTAGTTAAGTTGTAATGTTTAATTTGTTTTTAATTTTGAATTAATTAAATTGGTCAAATTATCTTTCTTTAAGAGGGTGTATTTAATATTTGAATGTTCTTTCAATTTCAATTTTATTGGGTTAATTGAATTATCTTTCTTTAATAGCTTATTTTTAAAGTTTAAGTTTTTATTTATTTTTAAATTTGAATTAACTAAACTGTTTGAATTATATTTTCTTAATGGTTTATCTTTTAGCTTTTTATTAATTGTTAATTTTGAAATTTCTAGATTATTTTTGTTTAATATGTTATCTTTAACATTTAATTTTAAGTTTGTTAAATTCGGTTTTGATTTTATCAAAGTGTTTGATTTTATCCTTATATTTTCTTTGCCTTTTAAATTGATATGGTTAATTGAATTTATTAGATTAGTTTTATCTTTAAAGTTTAATTTCTTATTAATTAAATTATCTTGGTTTTGGATAGAATTTTCTAGATTAATATTGTCTAGATTAAATAATTTATTAATTTTATCTAGATCAATATTGACCTTGTCATCCTTTTTGTTTGAATTTTCAAATTTGTTTATGTTTAAATTCAAATTT
Source organism: Zingiber officinale (assembly GCF_018446385.1). Taxonomy (NCBI): domain Eukaryota; kingdom Viridiplantae; phylum Streptophyta; class Magnoliopsida; order Zingiberales; family Zingiberaceae; genus Zingiber; species Zingiber officinale. The sequence goes on from NC_055994.1 coordinate 142,870,067, forward strand.
TTAGATTTATTAATTATTTTCAGATTTTTTGTATTTTCTAAATTAATTATATTTGTTTTATCAGAAAATATCCTAGAGGTATTTTTGCAAGTATTGTCATGTACACTATTTTCACATATACTTTCAGACATATCCAAATTAACAGGCGCATATTTTAAACTACTACTAGCAAGGGTGTTTTGGTAAATATTACTAACCTTGAGCGCAACCCCTAATTCAGCAGGCTTCTCCGTTGGATCTGACTCGAGTCCGGATTCGACTTTAACTTGATCTTCTAGCTCCATCGGCATCTCGTGAAGCTTGATCAACTGGGTCCACAGCTCATATGCATTCTTGTACTTTTCTAATCTGCATAAAATATTGTTAGGTAAAACATTACAAATAATGTTACTTACCTTTTTGTTCAGTTCTGAGTTTTGAGAAGGTTTCCTCAAAATTAGCATATAATCGATGTCTACGCTTCCTAAGAAGCATTCCACTAATCGCTTCCAGTAGTTGAAGTCTTCATGATCGTATGGTGGCGGTTCGCAGGGGTTCCGTCCTTCTAGAAGAGTCATAATTTCTTGCACACAGAGAAACAAACAAAAGATCCCAAGACTTGGTCTTGGATTAGCAGTGCCGAAAAAAAAATAATATTTCACTATTTTCGAAAAAAATAATAAAATATTATTAAAATATTAATAAAAAATATTATTTCAAAATTTTGAAAATGTAATATCTTGTCAATACTAAGCAATGGTGAAGAGATGACGATGTATTTTTCAAAAATAGTTTTGGAGGGAAAAAATGAAAGGCGTAAGGTTTTATTTTAAAGACAAACAATATCTAATTTTTCTTTCAAAAAGTCCCCCCTTTGCCTGATTGGTGGTTGCACCAAATCAGAGCGGTACCTGCTCTGATACCACTTGTAGGACCGTTAGATTCGATAGAGGGGGGGGGTGAATATCGATTCAAAAATTACAGAGTATAGGCGCAGCGGAAAAGTAAAATAGACACAGTTGTTTTACTTCGTTCGGAGCCTGTGACGACTCCTACTCGAAGGCCCGTGGTCCTTGACCACTTTCGTTGGGCAATCACTAGCAATTCGAAATAATGATTACAAAAGAACCGTACAGTGAATGCTAATGAAAACTAAAAACAAAATACCGACAAGAAGGGAAAAGAATGGAGCGTAGTGTCGGAGCTTTGTTGGCGTCGCACTGAACGTTGAGCAGCAAGACCAGCAGCAGAAGAATTCTCAGCTTGATTGATTGATCCTGAAGCTCCTGTCTGGGGCTTCTTTTATATGCTGTTCCAGGCGCCTGGATCCCTTCCGGGCGCCTGGAATGTGACGTAGCTGCACAAACCAAGATACTTCACGTGGCGACGACTCGGCTGGATAAAATTCGCCTTCCGGGCGCCCGGATCCCTTCCGAGCGCCCGGATCCCTTCGGGGCACCCGAACCACCTTGTTCCAGAAAACTCCCTTTTCCTGCAAAACAAAGTTAGTCCGAGGCAAATGTGTATCCTGTAAAACAGATTGTCAGCACAGTTAAAGTTCAATAGATAATTAAAAAGAGTATGACTTAGATTCCGTCTTTCCGAGACCGGAATCTAGTCACGATCTCGACTTAGATATCCGAAATGGATCTAAGCCGGATCGACGCCTAATGTTCCCTTCCCAGGAACGCGTCCTCACAGTCACTCCCTTCCAGTGACTTACCTTGCTTACCTGCCAGACGTCCGGTCAGCCCGTCGACCCGTCTGGACTTCTCGCCAAGCGTCCGGTCAGCCCGTCGACCCGCTTGGACTTCTCGCCAGCTATCTGGTCAGCCCGTCGACCTAGCTGGACTTCTCGCCAAGCGTCCGGTCAGCCCATCGACCCGCTTGGACTTCTCGCCAGCTATCCGGTCAGCCCGTCGACCTAGCTGGACTTCGTGCCAGACATCCGGTCAGTCCGTCGACCTGTCTGGACTTTTCCTGCACACTTGATCAAAGTGTCAGACAACAACAAAACTAACTTAACCTATTTGTCATTCATCAAAACCTGGGTTAGACCGTTAGTGTTACCCGCACCAACAATGTCTATCTCTTGAGCACTGCATCTATTCCCACCATATCGATGCTTGCCCCTTGAGTCTAATGACAATCAATTTCATCTTCATCGGATCTAGAACTTATTTAAAGTCGAAGATCCACACAATTTCGTTGATCAAATCGAAGAAGCCCTATGCTTGTAACATACCAGAATATTCATATAGTTCAACCAGAAAGTCGAGGTCTCCATAGGGCTTCTCTCATCCACAGTGTTCCTAGTATATAGCCCGCTAATGATATGGGTGTTAGGACTAAAGAAATTTAGATATCTCCACAATGATATGATATTGTCCACTTTAGGCCTAAGCTCTTATTGTTTTATTTTTAAAATTTATCCAAAATATCTCATATCAATGGAAATATCTTTCCCTTATAAGCCCATGATATTTTTTTATGTGTTTTCAATGTGAAACTTTATATGTAACCTTGCAATCCCAACAATTTTCCCCTTAAAAAAGTCTATATGTTTGACATTTGATCCTCGATCCACCAGGTCTTCCTGCCCTTTAGTCCAATCGACCTACTAGGACTTCTTTTCCTAACCACAACTAGGACTTCTTTGTCTAGTGTCTGGTCATCTTAGTTTAGACATGGGAGCTCTCACTTTCTTTGTTTGAAATTAATATTCTACCCACATTGCTCGATTAGATCATATCTCTTATGCACAGTCGGCAGTTATATCTTCTGGCAATTCGGGCTCTGATGTCAATTGTTAGAACCGAAGGAATTTAGATATCTTGACAATGGTATAATATTGTTCACTTTGGGTCTACGCCCTCATAATTTTATTTTTAGACTTTACCCAAAAGGTCTCATACAATGGAGATATTATAAGTTCATGATCTTTTACATATGTTTTCAATGTGGAATTTTGTTTGTAATATTGCAACCCCAACAATGAATTCTCGAAGGAAGACTTAGATCCATGATTTGAGATCTCACGATCCTCAAGGTTTCACGTTGCCTCAGTTAGACACTTGATCAAATCTACAACTAGTCTCTGTAAATCCTCAATCGTCATTATATCATCAACATTATGATAATGATGCTCAATTTCCTCCACCAGAACTTGCCTATTGTTGTGACCATGACCACAATGAACTTCCATTGGATCTACTTTCTCTGATCTAACTAACGTCGGGAAAAATAGCAATTATCCTGCAAGCTAACAAGGAGGAATTGAAAAGAATGCAAGAAGAGAATTTGAAGAAAATAAGTAGAAAAACTATCGTTTGCTAAAAAAATGAAACTTTGATAATAATTAAAGGATGAATCTTCATATGACTAAATAGGTATTTATATAAACTCTAACCCTAAGATAAAGAAAGGAAAGAAATCCCAATTTATGGACCTCAATTCCTATTTTTGTAAAGAAAAGAAAATTTCTTACTAAAAAAATTCTTGATAGAAATTGAAATTAATAAAACAAAACACTGATATAAACAAACCCTAACCCATAAATAAAAAAAATATCCTAAATACCATAAAAATAGAAATTACTAAAAATAATAATAAAATCTTCATAAAAATAGAAATTACTAAAAATAATAATAAAATCTTCATATACTCAGACAAGGGCCTAAACATTGTTTTTTGGATTTGAAACTTAGTGATTACAAGTTCCTATGTAACAAATATAGATCTCTGAATTTTGCACATGTCGTTGCCAATAATGTCTGGTTTTGAGTCTCAAGTTAAAAGTTATGACCTTTTAAAATTTAAGGGGTCATGTTAAATCGATCTTGCATCACTTGATCCTTGAACACAAGTCATTGAAAAACAAGTCATGTCATGCAAAATCAAGATAGGAATTGCTCAACCATGGTTCGTGCACTAGTTGCGCTCATTTTTTTATTTATTTTTTAATCCAAGTATTTAACTCCTCGAAAAAATTAATCCGGGAGGTAACTGATTTGACCCCAAGGCAAATTCCTATGGACCATCAAAATAATCTTAAAGTACGAATAACTCATCACTCTACAGCCAACATTTCAGGGTTGTTTTTCTACCATAGAAAATTAATTCCATAGTTAAGAATTAGCCCCTGGGTAACTATGAAAATGTCAATAGTGCTTATGATAGGTAAAGAGGTTGTCTCAATTCTAACACCAATAAATTGTGGAAAGACCAAAATACTACTTAGCCTCTTTGTTTTAATTAAAAATGATTAGTTTGGAAGTATTTTGATCAACTTTAACCTAAAATTATCAAATTGGCCCTAAAAATTCAGAAAAAAATTCTATAAATACTCTCAATCTCACTTCTCATTCATCATCCAAACAACTCACGTTTTCTTACTCTCAGCCTCTCAACTTGTATTCCCTCATCTCTCATTCTCTCAAGTACTCTCAACTTGCATTTGCTTAATTTTCTTACTCATTCCTCTATTTTAATTATTTAATTAGTTACTTTATAATATCCTTAATCTTTAATCCTAATAATTCATCATTGGGATATCACTGACTTTGTAAGCATATCACCACCTAATACCATTTCTTAGCATTGAGGTAAATTTTAATTTTTTATTTAAAATTTTCTATCATATAAATAATTGTTAATATTTTTAAATTTTACATTAGGATATAATGGAAGGTTATAGTCGTGCTAGTGTTGGACAACATAGGTACTCCAACTCTAGAATTGAAAATGTGAGATCCTCTTAGATACATGAGTATGGATTTCAACCTATTCCCCTTTTGCCCAAATTGTTGTTCAAGTTGGTATTAGGGCAACACTCCAAGGTTAATATTACCTATTATCTAGGGCACATGGATCGTGGGGACAATCAATAGACAGGGTGAGTACCATTTGTGTAATTGTGTCTGTGAATATAAAACTAATACTTCTGTTGTGATTTTAGCAAGGTCACAATAAAAGTATGCAAACATGGGATTCGATCAGTTTTCATCAATCCGCTAGAGCTTCCTTTGACTTTGATCATCGACTATACTGAAACATCTTTTGCATTTCTTCTAGTTCTCAATTCGCGATGACTTCTTTTACCAAATATTTACTTGGCTTATGTAACGACCGCCTTTCTCATACCCTAACTTAGGGCACGAACGCTACCTTTATCTTTTATATATATATATATATATAGACCTTGTTATTTGCACTTCGCTCAATTCAGAAATCTAGTCTGAACTTGTGTGGCACACGGCCGTGTAACCTTTCTAGAAGCTAAATCTTACATGGTCATGTGTGGCACATGGCCATGTGACTTTTGCAGAGGCTAAGCCTCGAATGGCCGTGTGTGGCACATGGTCGTGTAACTTTTCCAGAGGCTAAGCCTCGCATGGCCATGTGTGGCACACGACCGTATAACTTTTCCCGAGGCTAAGCCTCGCATGGCCGTGTATGGCACACGACCGTGTAACTTTTCCAGACGCTAAGTCTCGCATGGCTGTGTGTGGCACACGGCCGTGTAACTTTTCCAGAAGCTAAGCCTCGCATGGTCGTGTGTGGCACACGGCCGTGTAACTTTTCCAGTGGCTAAGCCTCGCATGGCCGTGTGCAACACACAGTCGTGTAACTTTGGCCGAGAGGGAGAGACTTAGGGTCGTGTGACTCCACACGACCATGTCACGGGCCGTGTGGGGGCCACACCCTACACCCCAAAAGGGAGTGATTATCCCTTTGTACTCCTTTCTTGGCTTATCAATCTATCCCATTACTTTATGAGGAGACTTTGACAACTAATTACTAACAACTGAACATTCTTCATACATAATACTCCAACAGTATGTTTATGCTAAGAGGAAATGAGAAACTAGATCCATCAGTACCAAAATCTAGCATTTTCAAGTACTAGCAAGTTCCAAGATCACTTTCCACTGTTCCGTCACACACACCGGCAAACATTGCTCCTGCTACCCCCTCCTTACTCGAGCTTCCCTTTACCTTTATCTGCAGTATAAGGAAATGCAAATCTATAAGCAAACACTTAGTAAGTATCATCTACTCACAAAACCATGCATTTAAGAGAACATGCTTTTAAAACTGCTTGGGAAGAAAACAACCAAACATGCACTTGAGTATAGTTCACGCTAAAACTCATGATTTGTAAATATGCACATGATATGTATTTTTAAAACAGGTTTATAGTGCAAATCATCAACTTCAACCATGCTAGTAAGGTAATGAAAACAGAAATCTTGGCATATCATAGAGTTCATTAGCGCTACACTTTATAACTTAAGTTCTCCACTTAATGATGGTTCTACTTTAACAAACCAATGAACTCGGAAACTTTATAATACATACTAGTGCAAATAATAATCAATTTCCTTGGGCCCGGCAATGTAACACTTTGCGCGCATCCTTAATAAGATTCGAGGTAGCTAATCCCGAACCCATTAAGGTACTACTAGGTGAACTTATGCCTAGGGCAATCTAGGAGCCCATCCCATGGACCTTGGTCCAGTACATGCCACTTCAAAGTAAAATACTTTCTTTTAATACTTCTTTCTTATTCTTGCACTAATTTGTTATTTAGACAAATACCAGGTATGCACTTTAACCCCGTACTTGTAGGGAAGCACTTTAGAGCCCTTGAATTTATGCTTCTTAGTCTCAAACTATATGGGAAGTCATTCAAGACCCTCTACATATGCTCTTAGTCCCAAAACTTAGAGCGGCATCTTACATATCATAACATGTGCATAACATATCATAGCATATAATTTCTTTAACATGAATAATCTACATTAACTACCACAAAAGGTCTTTTCACATGCATAACGTAACAACTCATACTACAAGTGAGAGATACTTACATCCTTTTGCTATTTCTTACTCTTACACCCTTAAGGTTTAGGGAGAACAACCTCTCTTGGGCGCCTCACCCTCCAACTGGACCTTCACACGCACACCCTTCCTTGGGAAAACCCTTCTCTTAGATTTTTCCCCCTTGAAAATCTTTAAAACGTGGAACCCTAGGCTTCTTGGCCGAACTTGCAAAGAGGAAGGGAAGAATTCGGGTAGGTATGGGGAGAAGAGAAAATGAAGAGATTTAGGTTTTAATCTCATCCCTCACATTTTATATTTAGTGGAAGTTGAAGCATCTCTTCCCCTAAGAATCTGCTTATAAGGAATTGTTTCCTATCACCAATGTGATGCTTTACCACCACTTTATTGTCAACTTAAACTAATCTTATGTAAGAGGTCTTGGGTTCAATCCTAGCTTGGGTCATTTATATATATATTTTTTAGTTCTTTTCTCTTCTTCTATTTATTTTTGCTCTTTTGAATTAGAGAAAATTTATGGGTGTTACAAGCACCTTTTTATTGTAACGACCCGGCTCTTTGACCTCTTGGGCGGCCCACTGGCGGTCTCTTATGTCGTCGGTCCATTTGGCGACATTTATACATATATTTTTTTAGTTCTTTTCTCTTCTTCTATTTATTTTTGCTCTTTTGAATTAGAAAAAATTTATGGGTGTTACAAGCGCCTTTTTATTGTAACGACCTGGCTCTTTGGCCTCTTGGGCGATCCTTGCGGCGGCCCACTGGCGACCCCTTATGTCGTCGGTCCATTTGACGACCTCTAATGTCATCGACCGATGACCTTTTGACTGTGTTATTACTCACTAGGACTTTCCACCCTTGATAATAAATTTTCACTATTACTCAAGAGGTCAAAAAATCGGATCGTTACATCTTACCTTTCAAAGAGTTTCTCAGACTTTCTTTGTTGCTCTTGCAACTCATATCAAGTTCTTCTTAGCTAGCACACTTGACATTAATGTCAGATAAATAACAATTCCTAGCTTAAATATTGTCCCAGCATTAAAACCACATGCATGCACGCATGTTAGGATATGATTGTACTGATAAATATGATGGGAAGGACAAATTAAGACAACTAAATAACTCATCTGTGCCTCATATGTCAATCATACCTGCAAATTAAATAAATTAGGTCGATAAAAAATTTAAATTAGTTGAATGAACCTGGTGAATCAATTTGAGTTAACAGATCAAATAAGCTAGTTGGTAGCGTTAGTATTCGATTAAAATTAAATTGACTGACTTAATTAAAATTGAATAAATTAAAATTTTAAAATTAACTGAATCGATTGAATTTTTTAATAAAAATTAAATAAATTGAATCGATAAAATATTAATTAATTTAGTCGAAAATTAAATTAATCAAATTTTTTAACAATGTTGGTATCATGAAGATTTATCGATTAAATTAGAAATTTATAGGTTCACTTATTTACAAATTGATTGATTAGATTATAATTTTACATTTATTCATATTAATCGAATAAGATATTTTAAAATTAAAATCAAAACAAATTAATCGATATAATAAAAATTTTTAAAAAATAAAATTCTAAAATAATCAAATAAAAATTTTAAATTCAGGAAAGATAAAAAGGAGTGTGAATTATATAACTCAATAGAGTTGTAACTTAGAAAATAAATGTAGCCTTACTTATCAGATCTGATGTTATTTAAACGTTCCAAAACCAAAGAGAATTGGCATAATATGTCCTCCATTATTACATTATTTACTCATTATTTGCATGTGCCATCCTTTTTTTATTTTTGTTTTGATTCTATTGCACTTTCTTACCTCTTTCCTTCCTCTTGACAACAAGACAAGGGAACGACATTATTTATTATTTGATATGGACGTGCAACTTTATGATGCACCACACCTTTATTTCTTATTCATTGATTACTTAATTTGTTTTACTTTATTTTCTAATAAATGATAAATTAGTGGGCATCATAATTCAGAAAACAAATAAATGAATCATTGGATATTTGATAATAAAAAAAGTTATAATAAATAATGAAGAATCAGATGTTAGAAATATGAAGTGTTAAGATCATACTTACTAGAGGGGATGAATAACCCTGGTTTTCTTTTCATGACATTCTTATCTACATAGTTACTATGCAACAGAATAGAAAAATATAACAAACGTAAATAAATAAGAACGCACATAGCAGTTTAAACATGTTCGGTACCCGGCCCAGGTTCTTATTACCTTTTCGAAGATCTTTTGACGATGGAGATACTGCTTATAGATTATCACAAGCATAATAACAAAACATAAATCGATAAGTAATAAAGAATCAAATAAGTTATTGATCTTTATCCCCTCTAGAAATCTTGAAAGTAAATTAAAGCACTCATCAGGAAACTTCATCGATCGCTTTAGATGGCACGGAATGACTGCACTGAGTTGCATGTGAGTTGATGTGATGTGTCGAACATCTCCTTTTATAATATTTTGTCGAGCTGCTGATGTCTCACCTTTTCAGTCGCTTCTGGGCACTGAACAGTGTTGATTTAGCTATCGATTAAAAGAGTTTAAAAAAAATTAACAAAATTAATCGGTTCAAATCATCCCATTAAATTAAATTAGTATTTAGATTATTCTAATAATTTTATTATAATTATTAAAATAATTATTAAAATTATTCTTAAAATTATTTATTAATGGATGAATTTGACCAAGTACTTTTTAAACATTACATATTGTATTATTCTTAGGGCAAATATCAATGAACAATAGATTTCATTACTCTCATATTATTTCTTGCTTTCTCCCTATTCTTCTTACATGGTATTAGAGTCATCTCTTTTTATCTTCCCTCAACTTCTTGAGGCAAAGATCCAATAAACGGTGAACCTTTTTTTTTAGAGCAAGTCTCTTCTTCTTTCCTACGTATTTTAATTTTCTTATTTTTCTCTATTTTCTTCCACCGCCAATCCCTTTGTTTCTCTTTCCTCTTCCTTAATATCTGTGTTTCTCTTCCAAAAAAAAAAAATTTCCTTAACGATTCCGTCTCTATGATTTTTCTCCACGGTCGTCGACCACAAGGTAGAAGTTCTTTCTTGTGACATCGGCCAACAACTGTCGCCGGACAAGTTATTTTTTATTTAGATGTCAAATACTCAAACGACATCAAAGAGACCAAAAGCAAAGTTCAGACTGATGTCAGATTTGTCATATCATTGGTCATACTGGAAATATATGTATGCCCTAAAGGACTTGATTGGTCTCGGGTAAAATGTAAATTTGTCTTGAAATTGGACATTTTAATATTCAATGTCCTAGTCCATTTGACTCAAATTTCATTGATGGTCTTACAGCCTCAAGGCAACCATCTATTTCACAAATATATCCTAAAGTCCTCTCATCTGTGTCTACTTGTGGTAAAACCCCAGAGTCTTCATCTACTGATTGGTATATTGACACTGGAGCACCTCATCATGTCACATCAGATTATAATATTCTTACAGACGTAATGTCATATTATGGCTCAGATATGGTTCAAGTAGGCGATGGTTCAGGTTTACAAATTGCTAATCTTGGAAACACATATGTTCATTTATCTAATCGAACTTTTCACATGCACAATGTCTTTCATGTTCCATCTATCACTAAAAATTTACTTTCTACACGTCAATTTTATCTTGATAACAATGTCATTTTTGAGTTTCATCATAATCATTATCTTATAAAGGATAGAGGAATAAATGTTATTGTGTTTTATTGGAGAATAAAAAATGACCTCTACTATCTTTAGAATTTTTCAATCAAAGTTTTTGTTGGTGAACGCACAAATAAACTAGCTTGGCATGCTCGACTTAGTCATCCTTCCCTTCGTATTATTCAGTCAATCATCAATAGGTATGATTTACCTACTTCCATTACCTCCTCTCCATCTCATTCATGGAGGGCCTGCATGAAATCTAAAAGTCATAAACTACATTTCTCTTCATCTGATCATGTTTCTAATTTTCCACTTGAAATAATTCATTCTGATGTTTGGAGCCCTGCACCTATTTTGTCTAATCAAAGTTTCCAATATTAGGTTAATTTCATTGATCATTTTAGTAAATATACTTGGCTCTATCCTATGAGAAAGAAATCTGATTTATTTGATATATTCTGTAATTTTCAAATTCAAGTTGAACGATATTTTAATCGTAAAATACTCTCTTTTCATTCTAATTGGGGAGGCGAATATCAAGCTCTCCATCGTCATCTTGTCTCTTGTGGAATTGTTCATCGAGTTTCTTGTCCTCACACTCCAGAATAAAATGACTTTGCTGAGAGAAAACATAGACATATAGTTGAAACTGCCTTAGCTCTTCTTCATCATGCATTGGTTCCACGGAAATTTTGGGATGAAGTTGTTAGCACTGCAGTATATCTCATAAATCTACTTCCTACTCCATTGCTCAATCATAAGTGTCCTTTTGAAAAACTTTATAATCAAACCCTTGATTACACTTTCCTTCGAATTTTTGGTTGTGCATGTTATCCATGATTACGCCCCTATTCTAAACACAAACTTGACTCTCGTTCACTACAATGTGTTTTTCTTGGTTATAGCAATTTGCACCATGGTTATCGTTGCTTGCATATACCAACAGGACGAATTTATATTTCACAACATGTTACTTTTGATGAGTCTCTATTCTCTTTTTCGGTAGCTTCTTCGATCTCTCCTCCAGATACAAGTGGCACCTTCTTGATGCCACCTAATATTGTCAGAAGTGATGGCATCCTAGGTCCTGCTCCGAAACTCTCTAATAACTCCCCTATACCATTAGAATCACCTCAGGTTGCTGCTCCAATCTTGGAAGCCTCGCCGGTCGAAGATAATATGCTCTCTAGTTCTAGATCCTCGGATAATGCAAGTCTGTCATCTACATCACCATGTCAGCCTACTTCCTCGTCTCCATCAACAAGTGATTCAAATAATAATGCTCCTCGTCGCATGTTTTCCATTAGTGGCATTTATGAGCGTTGCCCACCAAATGCAACTCGATATCCCCTTCCACGAGCTCTAGTGGTCTCTTCAAAATCTATTGAACCAACTTGTTTTACACAAGCAAGCAAGGATCCAAACTGGCGTAGTGCAATGGCTACAGAATTTGATGCACTTCTTCGAAATGGAACATGGAGTTTAGTTCTGTGCACTCCCTCAATGAATGTTGTGGGCTCTAAATGGGTATTTCGTCTTAAGCATCGAGTTGATGGTTCTCTTAAATGATACAAAGCTTGACTTGTAGCTAAAGGATTTAGTCAACAACTAGGTATTGACTTTAATGATACTTTTAGCCCAGTCATCAAAATTACATCTATCAGACTATTATTATCAATAGTTGTTAGTTCTAATTTGTATGTACGACACTTGGATATTTCAAATGTGTTTCCCCATTGTCATCTTGAGGAAATTGTATTTATGGAGCAACCACCTGGGTTCATTCATCCATAATTTCCATCTCATGTTTGTCAACTTAAGAAATCCTTATATGGTCTTCAAGAAGCTCCTCGTGCATGGTTTCATCGATTATCTAATTGGTTACAAGTTCAAGGATTTTCTGGATCAAAGACTGACTCGTCTCTATTTCATAAATATAATGATTGATCTATGATATTTTTTTTATTTATGTGGATGACATTCTGATAACCAACAATGATCATAAGGGTACCACAACTTTATTAAGTCTTCTCAAACAAGAATTTCCTACTCGAGATTTGGGTATTGCTCATTTTTTTCTTGGTATTGAGCTTATTCCACTTGAGGATGCTATCTTCTCTCTCAGAGCAAATACATTACTGGACTTCTTCAAAGAGCCAAAATAGATGGAGCGCGTCCGGTCTCTACACCAATTGTTATAAACAACTCTCCAACTTCATCCTCTCCTGCTCTGTCTGATCCACAGATTTATCGAAGTATTGTTGGAGTCTTACAATATGTCACTATCACACGCCCTGATATTACTTTTGCGGTAAATCGTGCTTGTCAATTGATGTATGCTCCAACTGAACAAAATTGGGATAATGTAAAAAGAATACTTCGCTATCTCAAAGGTACTATTTTACATCGTCTTCTTTTATATCGCCAATCGTCTCGAGATTTATATGCATATAGTGATGTGGATTTGACAAGTTCTCCTGAAGATAGACGCTCTACTAGTGGATATACAATATTTCTTGGACGAAATCTTATCTCATGGAATTCAAAAAAGCAACCTATAATATCTCGTTCAAGCACTGAGCCAGAATATAAAACTATAGCAAATATAACGTCAGAAATTATTTGGCTTCAATCACTTCTCTCTAAACTTCATCTTGCATCAAATATTGCACCAAAAATTTGGTGCAACAATATTGGAGCAACATATCTCACAGCAAATCCAATCTTTCATTCTCGTACAAAATATGTGGAAATTGATTTTCATTTTGTTCGTGAACGTGTGACAACTCAGTAGTTATCTGTCTCTTATATTTCTGCTAAAGATCAAATCGCTGATATCTTTACTAAGCCACTATCCAGACAACGTTTCAACAAGTTAGCAAGCAAACTCAATGTCAAAGATCTCCTGTTAAGTTTGTCGGGGGTAAAAAAGATAAAAAAAAAATTACCAGAATTGACCGAATCAAATCATCAAATCAAATCAAATTAGTATTTGGATTATTCTAATAATTATGTTATAATTATTAAAATAATTTCTAGAATTATTCTTAGAATAATTCTGTTATTTATTAATTGGTAAATTGACCAAGTATGTTTTGAACATTATATATTGTATTGTCCTTAAGGCAAATATTAATGAACAATAGATTTTATTGCTCTCATATTATTTCCTGCTCTCTCCCTATTCTTCTTACACCGATCTTATCGTTGCAAACTTTTGATCTCACTGACTTGGTGATTCCCGGTCGCCTAAACCATCTTTGGTTGTTTAGAGGTTAGTCAACTCTGATATGTTGACTGTTATGATTAAACAATTTAAGTATCTTCCTAATGATAGGATAGTATCCATTTTATATTTAAGGTTTGATAGATTTATTTTTAAGTTTTATCCTAAAGATTTCATACTAATATAAATTGTTAGGATTAAAAAATTAAAATATCTCTATAATAGTATAATATTATTCACTTTAGGTCTAAACTCTTATTATTTTATTTTTAGATTATATTCAAAAGGTCTCATATCAATGGAGATATCTTTCTCTTATAAGTATATGATCCTTTCTATATGTTTTTAATGTAGCACTTTATTTGTAACCATTGCAACCCAACAGAGATATCTTTTATTTTTTAAAAGGATGATATTTTCATGTATTTCCAATATGAGACTTTAATTGTATTCCTAATAATCTTCCCCTCAAATGAAGGGCCATCATTATTCTTCTAGTCCAGGCCTCCCCTTAAGCATCTGGTCACTCTTGACATGCTCCGAGCCTCCCCTCAAATATCCGGTCACTATTGACCTACTTCGAATCTCCCTTCAAGTATCTTATCACTATTGACATGCTTAGGTTCTCTAAGACTTTTTCACCACCTAGGGTTCACTTCCCCCAAGATTTCCACTAAGCATTTGGTCACTATTGATCTACTTGGACTTTTTGTTGCAATACAATGAAAGTCCTACATTGAAAATACATGAAAAAAAATTATGGGTTTAATTTTGAAAGATATCTGCATTAGAATAAAACTTTTTGAGTAAAGTCTAAAAATAAATCATGAGGATTTAGGCCTAAAGTAGATAATAGTATATCATTATGAAAATATGTGAATTCTTTTGATCCTAACAAGTGGTATCAAAGTCATAATGCAGATCAGATGTTATGTAGGGTGGCCTTGAACATGGTTCGGGTCATGAGAGTAATGGTGATCCTTCATTTGAGGAGACGATTGTTGAGAATACAATCAAAGTTTCACATTACAAATATATAAAAAAGATAATAGATTTAAAAGATGAAAGATATCTCCATTAAAATGATACATTTTGGTTAAAGCCCAAAAATAAATCCATAAAGGCTTAGACCCAAAATCAACAATATTATATCATTGTGGAGATATGTGAATTCTTTTGGTCCTAATACTTTTCATCACCTAGGGTCCACTCCCCAAGATTTCCACCAAACACCCTTGATCTGCTCGGACTTTCACTAAGAGTTCACTCTTCTAGGAGCTTCTATCCCCGTTCGAGGTACTATTCTACCCACATGGCTTAATCTGGATCATGACTCTGATGTCATTTGTTAGGATAAAAAAATTACATATCTTCACAATGGTATGATATTATCTACTTTAGCTCTAAATCCTAATGGATATATTTTTAGGTTTTATCCAAAAGATCTTATACCAATGTAGATATCTTTCATTTTCTAAACTCATGATCTTTTCTATGTGTTTTCAATGTGGAACTTTGATTATATTCCCAACATTGGCTGCCTCGCTCGAATCTTTAGATCTAGACTTAAACTTGTATGGACCTCTATCAATCACTTGCACCTTTAGGTTAAACAGATCCCTTTCGGTTGATCATACCTTTAGGTTGATCGGACCACTTCCAGTTGCCCAATCCTTTAGGTTGATAGGACCACTTGTAGTCGCTCGAACCCTTGAATCCATGTCATTAACTCCAACTTCCTACAAGACAACGTTAAACACAAACAACATACATGATATATTACCTAGTATATGATTTACTTGACCTACTAGGCTTTCTCACTTACTCTTCAATTCTATTCGCATCATTTGATCCTACAATTAATAAACAAGCATTATGTAATATAAAAAGACACCTCTCCCGCAATAGTAAAATGCTTCCATAGTTAACCAAACATTCACAGTCAATTCCTAGCAGTAGCACACTGTAGAATTAATATCCTCTTATGGAAAGACAATTCTAGAACGTCGAATGTTGAGTGACAAGCTATTCGTGCTTACGGATTTATCCTAGTAATTGATGAAAAATTTTTATAGAACTAGATCAGTCATTTTTAGGATTAGTCAGTTTAAAGAGATGAATACCTTATTATTTAAAAAACAAAAAGGAAAAATCATTTAACATGAATAATACCTCAGTCTATTTATCTCTTCTTTTTTTTTAAATTTTAAACCCTTGAAACCATCAAATACCTTTGGGTGATAATTTTGAATGACAATTCAACTTCTACATGTGTCTTAAAAAGGGTGTTTAGTATGTCCACTCGGGTAGTTGGGTGGTTAAAATATGGAATATTACTATATGAGCTATCGAGGTTGAACCTTGGTGCATTCGAGCATGCTTTTCTTCATGCATGATTATCTATACTAATGGTTAGTAGTCATCCGAGATTTACCTCCTTCATGCTAATTTAAAAATAGATTGATGACATGTTGGAACCAGCAAGTCATCTTTTGCCATTTGAAAAGGGTGCTTAGTATCCTGGTCCATGGTGTAGTAATGGGTGTCTATGTAATTTTTTAAATATTTATGGTTCGGTTTTTGTCTAGTATTTTTTTAATGAAATGATAAATATTAAATTGTTAGGCTCTTTTAAATTTAATTTAATTTCATATTTTTGAATTACCATAATTAATCGACCCAAAACGGTTGAGTGCGGGCAGGGATCCTCTGGTCCAGGATCCCTGGACCAGTCCCGATCCCTTGCTCATTCATTAGTTGGATGAGTTGGACCCTACTTGTTTATCATGTGGAGTCCAAGTCATCCAACCAATGAATAAATAGGGTCTCTTTTGATCTAAAATTTTCTGGATCAGAGGATCTAGCCTCGTTGAGTGCTAGTTAAAGTTGAAACGAAAAGAAACGAAAGAGCGTGCCACGTGAGCGAACAGTGGGATAACTTGAAAATAGATCCGCTACATTAATTAGGGAATATAAAATTAGAGAATATAATCAATAAGAAAATAAGAATAAATATTTGGTTTAAATGGGAAGTAGAATCAGCTTAGATTCATTAATTAATATTTGATGATAACATTAAAATTAATAGCTCAAATATTAAAAATAATAAGTCCCAATTAAATTAGGGGTCTGAGCATCAGCCTTGACGGTAATGTATCATATTTTTCATTCTTCATTCTGAAAATATCTTTATTTCAGTGGCTATGATATAACTGCAGGTTTAAAAAATGAAAATAATAATTAACGGTCTTTTCATTTCTCACCAACATAAAATATCCAGCAAATTAGATAAGATAGAATAGCGAAGCCAAATTGACATGATGTGACATCGCCCATTCGAAAATGTACTCTTCCAACAATAATAATAATAATAATAATAATAATAATAATAATAATAATAATTAGAGAGCCTTAATTATTATATATGACCTCCACCTTCCACCAGAATTTAAAAAGATCAGACACGTGAGACACGTTCCGCCACCCACCGACGAAATATATATTTCTTTTTCCATTTTCAACGGCAACGCAATATTAAATAATTCAAAAAATATATATACTTCAAAAGCACAAAGTAATATTTTTTAAAAAACATGTTTTTTTTTTAAATTTTATTCACCATGCCTTTTTAACGCTTCCTTAAACGCGTTAAAAAAAAGAAAAATAGAAGAAACCAAATCAAATTTGTTGTCGCTGACGAGGCACCACGTCAATCCCATTATCATACCGCTAACTTTAGTATAAAATATTTGCACTTATTTTATTAATTTTAAAAAAAAGTATTAATTTGTGGTTATCCATTCCACTCGTTCCCAAATGCCAATGAGACTTTCCATCCATCTCGTCTATAAATAGTCAAATGCGACCTCCTTCCATCCTCTCTCCTTCCTTCCCACCTTCTTTCTCAATAATCTCCGATCCAAATTGTTTGATTAGAATTTACAGGTTGAAATAGGTTGGGGGAGATCAAAATGGGAGCTTCATCGGTTGAACAGTACGGAGTCGGAGGATTCCGGCCTCAGGCCGCCGAAAGCCGTTTCTTGCCGCCGGCCGACGTCAAGATCGTGACCTCCGACGGCCGGAGCATCCCTGCTCATTCCAGCGTATTGGTAACTATCTGTTTATATCTCTCGAGTTCTTCGAATAAATTCCTAGTTGATTGTGAAGATCATGCGGATGATTGATTGATTGTTGATCAGGCTTCGGCGTCGCCGGTGTTGGAGCGGATGCTGGACCGGTCGCGTAAAGGCGGCGACGGCGCCGGAAGGGTCATCCACATCCTCGGCGCCCCTCACGACGCCGTCCTCGTCTTTGTTCAATGCCTTTACTCTTCCAGGTGCGACGACATCTCGATCTGTGAATAGATGAAATTTGCTGCCTTTTTTGTTAAACTAATTAATTGGATGTGCCGGTGTTGATTTAGAAGGCGCGGGGAGAGTTGGCGGAGGGAGGCGGCGGAGGAGGTGGCGCGGCAGGGGGTGGCGCTGCTGGCGCTGGCGCACGCGTACAGGGTCCGGTGGCTGAAGCAGCAGATCGAGGCGGCGGTGGCGGCGCGGTGGGTGAGCGCGGCGACGGCCGTGGACGGGCTGAAGCTGGCCAGGCTCTGCGACGCGCCGCGCCTCTTCCAGCGCTGCCTGGCAGTGGCGACCAAGGACTTCGCCACCCTGCAGCAGACCGAAGGGTGGCGCTTCCTGCAGAAGCACGACCCCGCCATGGAGCTCGAGATTCTCCAATTCGTCCATGAATCGGCGCGGGTAATTTCAATTTCGGAACAATCAATCAATCAATCAATCAATTGGATCGATTAATTTGGGATCTGATGTCGCTGGATCGGCAGAGAAGGAAGCGATGGAGGAGAGAGCGGACGCACCAAGAGATGTACATGCAGTTGGCGGAAGCCATGGACAGCCTACAGCACATCTGCACGGAGGGCTGCACCGACGTCGGGCCGCGCTGCAGCGCGCCGGCGAGCAACCCCTGCACGAGTTTTAGTACGTGCGAGGGGCTGCAGCTACTCCTCCGGCACGCTGCCGCCTGCGGCGATCGGAAGGTGACTCCCAAGGGCTGCAACCACTGCAAGAGACTGTGGCAGCTCTTTCGCCTCCACTCCTCTCTCTGCGAAGACTCTGTCTCTTGCAGACTCCCTCTCTGCAGGTACTGTGCAATCTGAAATTAAACAATCGTCAATCGAACTTATTAACGATCTATTCGTAGTTTGGTTTGATTTGGTTTGGTTTGATTTGATTAGGCAATTCAAGAAGAAGATGGAGGAGGAGAAAGAGGACAAGACGTGGAGGCGGCTGGTGGAGAAGGTGGCCACGGCTAGAGTTATGGCTACCTTGGCCAACCGGAAGGTGCCTCAGCTGGTGCAGAAATCATGGGTGAGATATAGAGGAAGAAGATAGGTCGTTGAAAATTCTTGTTTGCACTCATTTGTTGATTGCTCATTCTTTTTCATATACATCAAAAAAAAAAAAATGTATGCTTAATGAATACATCTCGCTATCTCAGTTCTAATTAAGCTCCATATGAAGGTCTGTCTTTTTAATGTAAGGCCTGCCTGAAGTTTTAAGTTCATGGTCATGCACGAGGACAAGTTAGTAGTCCAAGAAAAAACTTGGTAAATTTATATGTGGTCAAAATTTTTATTCATTTTCTACAATAAAAGTTGAATTTGGGGAGACTTTCAATTCTTATGCCATGAGATTTGAAAATTATAGAGAATGTCGTGTTTTTCTTGGTTGTAGATGGTACTCGAGAATCTATCACTTTGACAAATAATCATAGTCAAATTAATGCCAAATGTAGTTTTATTGAGGTATGATAACTAATAAAAATGGGTTTTCTAGGTTGGGCAAAACTGAAAGAGCAACCCAAAAAAAAAAAAACAGTGCCATATTTTAATTTATTATCAAAGGGTTGTTGGGACTTGGGACTACGGTGATTCCCTAAGTAATGAGAGTTTGAATCTTACTAAGGACATATTAGATTTAAGAAATTTTATTATTTTATTAAAAATCTTCCTTCTTTACTAATTAATTTTAGTGAAACCTAAAATATATTTACGTTAATGTCCTTCTATTTACATTAAAAATAATTTCAAAATTTATTAGTAATTCCACAAGCGAAACAATCAATGATCTAGAGTTCGAGACTCAGCTACAGCGTATTATTATAATTTTTCTCATCATTAATTTTCTCTGGTTATTTTATATAAAAAAATATAGTTCTCTTTAGTCTCATATCTTAGAATTAACAACACTATGATCAAAGAAGCTTCTATAAATATTTTAGGCCGATGATGTTAAAAAATATACTTTTCTTAGTTTTTTTTACTAAGACAAGTATAATATTAAATTAAAATAATTTTTTGCATAAGGAAACTCGTTACAGTAGTTTGTTCCTGGCAAAGACCTAATAATTTATATATTATTATATTACACACGCAACGCGTGTACACGATCACACTAGTTTAAATTATTTGTGATGTTGGACTATCCGCCATGACTCATCTGTGCTTTCTGTTTTATCCTAACCTTTCTATTTTATCTTAATGAACAGTAAAACAATTTCGTGGGATAAGATTGATTATCAAAAAAATAATGATAAGAATAATCATAAATTAATTTAAATTGATATAGGCCTACTATATTCAATCTATATCACAACTATAATTATTATTCTTTTATAATTATTTTATAATTACTGATATTGCATATCATATTTATTATTAGTATATGTGATAAAAAAAATTTAAATACTTGGTGACTTGGGAAATTGATGAAGTTCTTAGGTAGAAAAGTCATTTTGAAAAACATAATTAAAGCTTATCAGAGACATGCAGTGGAAATAAGCTTTAGATTTTTCTAGGTAAAATTGAATAATAATTCAAATGAAGTGCAAGAATAAAATAGACAAACGAATTTAAAGTGACTCAATAAGCCTCAGGATCCTACTCCACAACCTAATGATTCATTAGGTATCACTCCTTGTTAAAATCATTATATTTTCTCCTTTCTGATACCTTTCAAAGATGAATACAACTTTTATACAATTCTAGTTTAAGTAAAATGATGTAAAGTCGGATATTTCACTATAATAAAACAATAATGACAAGTTAAATAAATTACACCAAATGAAGAATTCCAAGCTGTCTGAAATTTGAGCAGTTTAATACATACAAAATGCTTTTGAATACTAAAAATGGGTGCTTAAATTACTTGTATTGATTGCGATTGATGTTGTAGTGATGTTCTGGACGAGCAACAGAGTCTTCTATAAATAAATAATTACGAAACGTTGCATTCTTGTGGACCAACCTTGTCACTATGAATGTATATGATCAACCAGCTCGAGATAATCGATAGTTATCCATTGCGACAGTACTTATCTAAAACCAAGTTGATCTCTTTGTCATTTTATTGACTGATCCGTCTGATTAGCTGCCACATGTACCGCAACATCTGAATCAGTTTGTCGACCTTGTTATCTGATAGATCAATATTGTGATCGCGTTATCGATAAATCCAGATAAAATTTATTAATTTGAGCTTATCTTCTTACTTCGTCCTCTTATCAACAATCATTTCTTGTGGCCACATCAACACCTAATCGAGCTATTCTGGTCGACCATTGTTGTTCATGTGATCGACCAACTATGCACAACTTTTATCTGTTTGTTAGTCATTAACCTCTAGTTGACCACCTATCATCATCGGGTTAATTAACTCTGGTTAAATTTGAGTTAATAGATGGCAAACAAGCTCCTTATGAATTTGACTAAATTCTACAATTTTCTCAACTAAAAAACTATATTTTGAAATAAAACAAGTACAAAATAATATATAATTCAGTAGTAATTGAAAACTAAATTATTATTATTTTACTAATTCAAAGGCCAAATCTAATAAAATATTTTGTTATAGCTCAATTAATACTAGTGAACTGTTTAACTTTGATTTCAAAATAATTATTGATTTCTTTGTCGAGTCAATCTCCAAGATGGAAGAAACTACTCAGTCTTTTTGACCAAAAAATCATATCTTAGACTTCTTACTTTGGTTAGATACATATCATCCTTAAGAAACTAAGACTTCTTACCTTTATCAAATGTGCGATCCGCCTGACCTATTTAGGCTTTTTTGCCTTGCCAAATGTCCAATCCACCTAGCCCATTTGAATTTTCCAGCTCACCAAATGTCTGATTCCTATTTAAACATCTTGCCTTATTAAATGTCCAATCTACATGATCCATTTAGACTTCCTACACCTGTATACTTGACACATTAGATCATGTCATACATCAAAACCCCACAGATGACCAAATTTGCTCAGCACGCTTCAACCCTCAAGTCTTAGCAAGTGAGTCTCAACTTCTTTCAAATAATAGTTTCCAAGACTCATGCTAATTTGCCATTACCAGTGGAAATAATCAGTGACAAACCTGTCTAAAACACAAACCCGTGGAGAAAACGCGAGGAAGCAATGAGATTACAACTAAGAAACAACTTCGCTAACCAGCTTAACCGCGAATTAATAGTCAGATGGAGTGATCACATCATCCATCTTCAATATCATTTTCACAACCTGAGTTGCGAGCAAGATCTGCTGTTGCTTTCCTATCAGCCTCTCAAATACGTTCTGCTCCTTCATGTTATTTGTCACAACATCATTGCCATCTACACCACAATGTGGATTATTCTCCTGCGCCAACCACAGGAATGCCAAAATATTAGTCTCATTCAAATCTTACATACCCTCAAAAACAACTGACAATATAATATATGAATGTTCCGCATGTACTTTATCTATGATATCATGTATAAGCCAAATCACTAGCACGTGTGAGATTAGACATAATCAGGAAACCTAAATTACAACTAAAAAATAATCATAAGTAACGGAATTAGGCGCCAGGATAACTGTAAAAGATCAAAGAACTTCCATGCTTCTCTCTTTAAAGTATTCAGGAGGACTCAGAGAAATTGTAATCATCTCTATGTAAAATTTGATAATTCAACACCCCAGGCTAGCATTGCATGCTAAAGCATCAAACCACCCACTTCAGATCAAAAAACATAGGCATGGCATACGAGAGTAAGATGAAAGTTCACAAATTCCAAAATCAGAACAATATGAAGCTTAAGCTTACTGCTTAAGGCTTACAGCATTAATGTTATCCTTGTAGGTATGATTCTAGTGTGCCGGCAGCATCTCTTGTTATCTCACTACAGATATGTTTGCAAAGCAGATGACATTATAAGTAAAAAAGAATTATTTTCACCGTTGATATAACCACAATAAAACCTTAATAAACTACAGGCCTGCCTGTCATTAGTTGTTGTATGGAAGAAAAAATTAAAGCAGCCAAAAAATCAGTATTAGGATGCATAAAACCAACGAGGCAGTGTCGGCCACCAAAACAAAAACAGCTTATATCTACAATAGTGCCAGTTTTCCCCAAGCGAAAAGTCTAGAAACTGACTCCTGCATTGCCAATTTCTGACCTCTATTGTGAACGCCAAAGATGATGTATATTAAAGGGAAAGGTAAAAATCTAAGGTCTAAGTCACTATGTAAATGCCTTTTCCTAACCCAGTAATACTCGTAGAGAACAGGAAACAGGAATATTACACTGATATACATGTTTCTGACCAAAGAGAGGGAGAAAACTATGTAGCAGAGATCAAATTAGAACATGATAAACCCAGCTAGCCTTGGGTTGCTGCCCTATGGAATTTTTCCACCAATCACTAGGGTAAATCGGAAAGCACCCCATTTGGAGGAAAATTTTTTACAAATTCGTCATAGCTAAGGATCAAACCGCGGGTACCTAGATGATAACCTGAATATCCTACCGCTGCACCATAGCCTCGGGGCTATTCTAATGTGAACATGTTTCTTAAACAAAGTATAACCAATTTCATTTCCCTGTATTACATTTAGGAAATGTGAACACTTAGCGAGCACTCAGCAGTATAGCATCAGTGGGTGAAGATTACCTTAATTTGTTGAGATTTAACTACTGTAAGAGTATCCAGGCCCGGCTCAAGGCATAGGCCTAGGGCCCCAATTTTATTGGGGCCCATTGATTAATTAATTAAAAATATTGAAAAAATTAAATTAGCATCATTAATATTAATTAATTATAAATATCTTGCTAATTTATTAATGACACCTTCAATTAATTCATTATTCCACTTCCTATTTATACCTTGTACTTATCTTTATTTCCTCATTAATTGCCTACCATAATTTTATATGAGATTTTATTCCGCGTTAAATATAATTCATTTTTAAATTGACATATTTCTTTCTTTTTTTTATTATTACTCTGATTCTCATTTTATTTTGCAATTAGTAATACTATTCTTATAAAACCCAATGAATTCTTTTCTCCTCAATATTTCTTAAAAATCCTAATAGTTCTCTCGTGCATTGTACCCTTTTCTTTTTTCATCAGCGATTTTGCATGTTTCTCCTTCTCTTCCTTTACCGATAATATTTCTTCTTCGCTCTTTCTTTTTATTTCTCGATAATAATATGAATTAGAGATTTTTTTTATCATAAAATACAAAGTAAAATGTATTTGCAAAAATAAATTTTTTAAAATTAAAATTAATAAAGTCTATTTGACATTCTAACTAAAAAGATTAAATAATTTAATAATTTTATTAATAAAAAATAAAATTATTATCAAAATACCCGTCAAAAAACTAAATTTTATATCAAAAATTAGTTTTTTTTTAAAAAATAATATTTAATTCTTTTTAATAACTAATTTTAAAAATATTTTTTTAAAATTATTATTTTCGGTCCCAAATCTAAATGAAAAATGATAAAAAAAATTAAAAATATATTAAAAAAAAATTGTTTTTTAAGTTTTTTGCCTAGGGCCTCAAGGAATCTTGAGACAGCCGTGAGAGTATCAATAGGTGGGAGACCACTATTCTCTGCAAGAGCCATTGTGATAGCATCTAAAGCTTCAGCAAAGGACCTGATAGCATACTGAAGCAAGAAACAAAAGGAGCAATTTCAGGTTTGGTGTTTAAATAACTGACTGACAGTGACTCAGAAGTTTAGATCTTTGCACCTGCTCAACCCCTGGAAATTTTTCTGCAGTAGCTTCCACTGCAATTGAACAAGATATTTCAGCAGAACTACCGCCATAAACAATAGAATTGTTGCAGATCAGATTCCTCGCCACACACAGTGCATCATGAAGACTACGCTTTGTTTCCTCTATCATCATTCTGTTACCTGCAGTAGTGAGATTAAAGAATCACATATATAATAATTCCCCTACTTCATATTGTTACCAAAATGGTATAATTTATGGGACGCATCTCGGTCAAATGTAAGATTTTAAAGGGGCCTTCCATGCTACAGGCTATTGGCTCGCTGCCAAGGGCATAAGCAGGCACCTAGACAATCAATACTAAAATATTAAAATAAAAAGGAAAATAAATTAAAATAAAGATGATGATACATGATAATATTACTAATCAATCAAAATAAAATTTAAAATCACAAATAAACTGCTTATAATTGAGAAGTATTACAAACAAAATCAATGAAGCATTATATATTTCACATTGTAACAAAAAAAAATCACACCTAAATTAAAAAATATCGATCAAAATTCGAAAAACAAATAGCTAATTTATAATTAGTGTTATGCTATAATATTAAAATATAAATAAGATAGCTATGTTAAATGAACAAACTTACATTTTTTTTCTTAGACTTGTGTGGCCCACTTTGGCTGTCTAAACTAAGTTGCCTAGGCCAGTTTTTAAAGGACTCACCTAACGAAGGCTGACTAAGTTGCCCTTTGGCGAAGCCACCTAGGCAACCGCCCAGATGGACTTTTAAAACTGATTCAATAAGAAGCATACATATACATAAATTCGCATGGGAAACAGATTCGATCAAAGATGGAACTTGGAAGAAGCACAATTAGTAGTAATCAGATAAAGATGTAACGTTAGAGCATCCATATCAATTTTCCTATCCAAAATATATAATTTAAAGTTAAAAAAGTTATTTCATTAAATTTAGATATCCACTTTTCAATACACCAAATATCAACTTCCCTATTTCTTCTCTCTCCTCTATAATGTTTAGGGAATAAAATCCATTCACTAAATTTAGAGAAGTACTATTCATAAATGCATAATTTAGAAAATGGATAGGATAACTGATGTAAAGATATTTTAGCTATCCTATCTAAAATTTAGGATAAAATCTTTAAATAGGACATCTGATGTGGATGCTCTTACAATTCATGAATCAATTTTATCTCTACTGACTCACTAACTTTCACAAAGTTACCTACTCTATTTCTCTCCTCTCTCCCAGAATAATTAAAAGTGTACTCAGTGTCTTTATCTAGTATGTCAAAACAAGGATAAGCATGCTTTTACATTTTACTAAAGGACTTCCAATCATATAATCTATGTGGTCTTGTGATCATACAGGTATAAATCTCCAGAACAGTTATCATCCTAAGCTCAATAGACCCCTAACCCAATCATCCAGTCCCAAGCATCTAAAACCTTTTGCTAATATTTTGCAACACTATTCACAGTTTGGAGATTCTCATTCATCAAATAAGCATATTGCAAAGTGCCAGATCCAATGAAAAGATGATGAATGGGCAGACGAATATTTTTATAAGTTATTGTTTTGTCTGTTCATTTGCTTAAATGGATCACTGAAATGATCCGTCCATTTACATAATCAATTGCAATGTTAAGTCAAAGAATGGATTAACAAAATTGGAAAAAAAAATAATAATAATATCCTCCACTCTGTAACTCCTTTCCTCTCTTATCTCACATTCCATTTGGTCAACCTTCAAACCTACCCTTATTCCAATTGTAAGAAAGACAAAGATCTCAAATTAGACATGGAAAGCAACCATTTGAGCTATACAAATGAATTAGAAAGGAGCCATCTGAAACAGAAAGCATATGAAAATATATTATGTTGATTAGCAGCCTTGGATTATGCTCATTCTGGCTGCTAGTTCTGAGCCTAAAAGAGATTCCCTGCCCACTAGCTTGAATAATATAGTTTCTCGAACTAACTTTATGAGAATAATGATAAGTCAAGGTACATTGAGGCATGTTTATCATGCCTTCCTTAGAAAGAAAGAATGCCCAGGCCACTGAGGGTCTATAGGGATACCAAGCACAAAAAAAACTAATGATGGGGTCCCAAAGGCCAATATTCTAAGATTGTGAATATCATGTAGGAAGAGGCGTTTTCCCTCCCTTATGTGAGGCCAGATCCCCTGATCCACAAAAAAGTAGACTAGGGGATGGACTATTTGCAATTGCGACTGAATCGTGGTCGCGATCCGACCGCAATTAATTATGATCCCTCTCTGGATTTACCGTCCCCAGGTTATAATTTGGATCGGGAGGATGGTTGGAGGCCGCCTCCCACTCAGCGCTTGGTAGCCTGGCCACTTGCCCATTGTCGGCGGCCTCCGGCCACCCGCTCCGACCTATACTATAATATGAGGGGACGGTGAACCCAGAGAGGCATCACAACCAATTGCGACCGGATCGCGACCATGATCCGATCGTAATTGCAAGTGGTCCATCCCCTGGTCCACTTTTTTTAGATCAGATCTCCCCTTATGTGCACCTATGGATAAACTATGGGGAAAAAATTAACTCCTAAAGGAGCATGTTTTGTATGACCTGAGTGAATTCCAATTTTTCTCAAAGTCAGATCAGCATGCAGCATATTCAGGCTATATACCTCTGTTTCTAAAACCTTAGCAGCTGATAGCTTCAAACAGCCTATCAATTAAGGTCGCCTTCTGCAGAAAGCAGTTAAAAGTGAAAAACGCTTCCCTGAACCAGCAGGGAGAAGGAATCTAAAGACAATCTTCAGTTTGCCAAATTATTAGGGGCTCCGACAGAAGCCCGTCTTAAACACTTCCCTGACTACCAACCAGATAGGAATCCATAGCTAATGGTTTTCCTTAAGGAGCCAAATTGGGAGATTAATCTTCCCCATTGTAAGATACAGGGCCTTGTACATCAATCAAAGTGAGATTTCTTTTTGGTATGAATATATGGCTCTAATGAACCCACATTGGAGTTCATAAAATCACCTGACCATTCAATCCTATGGCAATAGAGATAATATATATTTTGGATTCCTTATTGCCCATTGCCATCAAATTGAAAAGAACTTGGTTACCTAATATCTATGGATAAGCACATTTACATGTACAAGTCATGCTAGAATAGAATCTTATTAGAAATAGGAGTATATGGACTTAATCAAATCAATATGGAATTTTAATGTCAAGCTTGACCTAACTAGATCATTGATACTCAGACTCTTTATCTATCATCTCCATACTCATGTGGCATACTTGACACACTCTAAGTGACATTTAATACATCTATTGATCAGACGTAAAAGATTCTAGAGATGGCCTGCCACTCGAAAACTGACACTCTAAGTGACATTTAATATTTATATTGGTTAAATGTAAAAAAAATATCTAGAAATAGCTATGTAAGACATTCGAAGTCAGATATTCGTATGCAAGTTCGAGGAATATAGAACTAAAATGGATAGTCAGGCAATTCAAATTAAGAAGATAACTTCGATGCCTTTGGTTAATCAAAATTCGAGCCATGAGGCTCTACCCACTTATTCACTAGACCAAGCTATAAATTTAAATTTGTTTTATCGATTCCCCTTCCAAGACGCATTGCAAGAATTAGGTGAGGATACTCAAAATTCCATTCTCATTTTAATTTGAAAATTTTAAATTGGATTAAAAATTGAATTTACTTTTTATAGTTCTTAAATTTTATTTTTTTTAAAGTACAATATATTGTTTTTTCATTCACTACACTTGAAGATTGGTCCTTTCCTTATAGGATCTACCAATAGTCAGGAAAAGAGGGAACTTGTGAAGAAGGGAAAAAGCATTTTAGCAATCTCCTCTCTTTCTGAGCCTTACTATATTCTTTTGTTAAGTAAATATCCGCAGGTTTGTCAAGGGCATAAATACACATAATGCCCAATCTGATACTGGGTTTTCAATTTATGTAATCAATAAATGCCTAAGCTTTTGTTAGGTCTTAAGTACACCCCTTGGCTCTTCTTTTGTTTGTTAACGAAATGTTAGCTTTCCTCAACGCATGCAGATTTGATCCCCGACTCCACTATGGTTTGCACCTTATTGGCTATTCAGCATATTTTTTTGAATCTGATACCAACACAATCCCCGACTCCAGTACAACTTTCTCTTTAATGCCTTTTAACCAATAGGACATTGTAGAGCAGTTTTTGCTAAAACTCAAGCACTTTCGTAAAAGCTTTCTTCTAATATGAAACTTTTAAGCATTCAAAAATGCATGTTATTCCAATAAGATTGCACTATAAGAGATTGCTTCATCCAAAGTGGATGGCTTTGTTTAGTACAATCCAATTTTCTGGATGAAAAGGCATTAGATATTCCATCTTCTAAAACCAACACTTAAGGCCTAGTTCCTTGGGGAAATGGTCAGTTAAAAGGATGGCTATACAGAAAAGTAAAGCTGAAGGATGGATATATAAAAAAAGTTGGAAAGCTAACGGGGAGGATGACAAGAAAATATTCATTGAGTTGTCTCTTTGAATGATTGTAAATGAAGAGGGTGGATCACTTTTATATGATCACAAGTGGTAATTAGTCTACCATTTGATTTTGGGTGGATGAGTTCCACAAATATATAATGGTTTTAAATCTCCTATTGTGACAGGCAGCACGGTCAAAATATATCATTCCAATAAATTACTAAAACTTAATACCACGCATTGTTATCTCAATAATGTCAATGAGAACTGTGTCGTTCTAACTATCGACTCTCTTTTACATGCTGATCCTGTCCGAATGCTGAATCAATGGACGCTGGGCACGTGGCGCTCCCCAGTTGCTGACGTGGATCTTCGACTGGTTGCACGACCCTCCGGCGAACCTGCACAGAAGTCGGGCCGGGAAGGGGTTCCCAGCGGCGACCCTCCGACGCTCAAGTCAGGCAAGCAAGTAGTGAAAAAAGTGGCTCCAAAGGTGTCCAACGCGTACCTCCGGCGAAATATAAGGCTCTTTATATAGAGCGGTGAAAGAGCTCCTGCACGTCCACCGAGGCGCATACGTGTCCGCAGCCCCTACCTCGGTATGTGTCTGTCAGAAAGCTTACCTGACGCCATACTGCTACAGTCCAAGTACGTCTTCGATGGGACAACAGAACACCTCGTTGTCAGACTTGGAGTATGGCCTAGCCATAGGACTTGACAGCTGTCATAAGATGTTCTTGTCCTTCTTTACCGACCACAGGCTGGGGCGTCCGTCCGGCCGGCGGGACGAGGCGTCCGGCCGGCCAGCATTCCTCTTACGCCTGGCCGGACGACCCTTACATCACGTCTGGCCTTCCCTCTTCATCGGCATGCTGGGGAGATCTTCGGTAAGATGTTATATAGGGACTACTAGCAGTATGTTA
This sequence comes from Zingiber officinale, assembly GCF_018446385.1. NCBI lineage: Eukaryota > Viridiplantae > Streptophyta > Magnoliopsida > Zingiberales > Zingiberaceae > Zingiber > Zingiber officinale. Next base: position 142,900,349 of record NC_055994.1, read on the forward strand.
CATTGTCTTCGGACGATCATGACGTCCGATCGGCCCTTCGTTACTGTTCAATCGAGCGCCGGAACCCCAATCCCTGTCAGGGTGCCTTTTTATTATCGGATGTTCATCGGTCGGCCGGTCGGGAGGCCGACTCATCCTTCTCCCGGTCGACCGGTCGGTCTGCCCTTTTCTCATGAGTCCGGTCGGCTCACCCTTCTCCGATGGACCACCTGGCCCTTTGACTTCCACGTGGCGTTGACCCCTCGCTATGGGGTCCCGTGTTCTAACCGCCGGATCACTTGTCTCTCTCGATTTTTAACGTCGGAGCTCGACGGTCTTCCGCTCGGACGTTTATAGACGCCCGAGCGGAAGACCGTCGAGCTCTGACGTTAAATATCGAGAGACGAGCCGGCATCTATAAACCCCCGAGCGGAAGACCGTCGAGCTCCGACGTTAAATATCGAGAGACGAGCCGACGTCTATAAACGTCCGAGCGGAAGACCGTCGAGCTCCGACGTTAAAAATCGAGAGACAAGCCGGCGTCTATAAACGCTCCGAGCGGAAGGCCGTCGAGCTCCGACGTTAAAAATCGAGAGACGAGCCGGCGTCTATAAACGCTCCGAGCGGAAGACCGTCGAGCTCCGACGTTAAAAATCGAGAGACGAGCCGGCGTCTATAAACGCTCCGAGCGGACGACCGTCGAGCTCCGGCGTTAAATATCGAGAGACGAGCCGGCATCTATAAACGCTCCGAGCGGACGACCGTCGAGCTCCGACGTTAAATATCGAGAGACGAGCCGGCGTCTATAAACGCTCCGAGCGGAAGGCCGTCGAGCTCCGACGTTAAAAATCGAGAGACGAGTCGGCGTCTATAAACGCTCCGAGCGGAAGGCCGTCGAGCTCCGACGTTAAAAATCGAGAGACGAGCCGGCGTCTATAAACGCTCCGAGCGGAAGGCCGTCGAGCTCCGACGTTAAAAATCGAGACGAGCCGGCGTCTATAAACTCCGGGCGGAAGACCGCCGAGCTCCGACATTAAAATCGAGAGACGAGCGGCGTTTATAAACGCCCGAGCGGAAGACCGCCGAGCTATGACGTTAAATATCGAGAGACGGCGTCTATAAACGCTCCGAGCGGACGACCGCTGAGCTCCGACGTTAAATATCGAGACGAGTCGGCGTTTATAAACGCTCCGGCGGAAGGCCGCCGAGCTCGGCGTTAAAATCGAGACAAGCCGGCGTTTATAAACGCTCCGAGCGGAAGGCCTTCGAGCTCGACGTTAAAAATCGAGACGAGCCGGCGTTTATAAACGCCCGAGCGGAAGGCCGTCGAGCCCGACGTTAAAAATCGAGACGAGCCGGCGTCTATAAACGTCCGAAGCGGAAGACCGCCGAGCCCGACGTTAAATATCGAGACGAGCCGGCGTCTATAAACCTCCGCACCGCCGAGCTCCGACGTTAAATATCGAGACGAGCCGGCGTCTATAAACCTCCGGGCGGAAGGCCGCCGAGCTCCGACGTTAAAATCGAGAGACGAGCCGCGTCTATAAACTCCGGGCGGAAGACCGTCGAGCTCCGACGTTAAATATCGAGAGACGAGCCGGCGTCTATAAACGCTCCGAGCGGAAGACCGTCGAGCTCCAACGTTAAATATCGAGAGACGAGTCGGCGTCTATAAATGCTCCGAGCGGAAGACCGTCGAGCTCCGACGTTAAATATCGAGAGACGAGCCGGCATCTATAAACGCTCCAAGCGGAAGGCCGTCGAGCTCCGACGTTAAATATCGAGAGACGAGCCGGCGTCTATAAACCCTCCGAGCGGAAGACCGTCGAGCTCCGACGTTAAAAATCGAGACGAGCCGGCGTCTATAAACCTCCCGAGCGGATAGCCATCCACGTGATACATTCCGGCGGTAAGAGCCGATCGACGACAGAGCCTGTTCTTTAAGGCCAGCATACGGTCGAGCGACTCGCTTAGCAAAAGTATGGGGAAAACCCCTTTGAGGTAAGGTGCAAAGCAAAAGATAGATAATAAGAATTAAAGATGTGAGCACGTGAACGAATGAAGTTCGCTCGCCGAGCGGCTATGCAGTCTCATGGCGAAAGACGTTTTTCGAAGACAATCGGCTTGAGCTCATGTTAGAGTATGAAGCCGAGCGGAGGAGTTTTAAAGAACACTTTAAACATGACGAAAGAAAAATTTCTTGCCAAAACAAAAGTTGTAAGAACAGAAAGATGATCTATTTACGCCAAACGCTGGGCAAACAAAAGAAGTTACAGCAAAAATAAGTTGTGCCGAATAGCAAGAGTACAAAAACATAAACACTACTCACACGTCAAAATCAAAAAGAGCATCAGGAATGGCGCCCATCACGGTAGCTAGATCCTCTGGGGGGATGGTCAGCTCGGCGGGAAGGTGGCCTTTAGCCTTCAAGTAATCCACCGCCGCCTTGATCGCCTCTTCGAAAGTGCGGGAAATCTTGTCGGTGAATTTCTCTCCGAAATCATCCGAGCGGACAAATGCCTTCCTCACTTCGTCAGAGCGGGCCGACTCCCCATCCTGATAACCTTGGAGCGCGGCTCGGGAAGCATCGTTGGCGGCATGGAGATCCTTCAAGTCTCCTTCAAATTTGAGCAGATCGGTCGAGCGGTCCTCCTTCTCGGTGGCCAGGAGGACATCCAGCTCCTTGACGCGTTGCTCTAGCCCTCTGATCTCCACCTTCATTAGGTCCATGTCATCGATGGCCTTGCGCTTCCGAGTGGTCGCCGTCTTGATCTCTTTATCCCGTTGTTTGACCACAGCTTCAAGCCGAGCGACCTCGCTCGCCAGATCGGAAGCTCGTTTCCGTTCGGCTTCCAAAAGCTTTTTGCTTTTCTCCAAAGTAGCCATGGATTGCCCTTGGTTTGCCTCCGAAAGTTTGAGTTTTTTCATTTCTTCCTCCAGCTCAGCCAGTCGATTGCTGACTGCGATCTGCTCTACCCAACTCTGCGAATAAAGGCAGTTAAGTTAAAAGCTAAAATAAAAAATATCAGTAAAGCAGAAAGGCATACCCCGGTCGCCTGCTGCAGGTTACTGTCCCCTTGCTGATTGGGGGACATGAGCGCGACGCGTACGCACGCGTCCTCCCAAACTTTGGCGAGCGGACCGGTGAGGGTGATCTGCTGTTCGGGAACCGATGGCCGATCGGCGGCCAGTAAGTATTCCTCCGAGGAAAATCTGAGGACAGTTTTAATCACCCTCGGGCCGCTCGAGTCATCTTGAGACGCAGCAGCATGGCCAGAGGACTCGCCGATCGGGACCGGACGGTCGCCCAGTCGCCTAAGACGACGTAGAGTCTGAGAGGTGGAAGGTTGCGCCTCAGTGATGGTCGGTGGCAAGTCAAGCTGAGTCGGAGTGTGCTCCGAGGAGACCGCCTCAAAAACCACCTGAGCATCATCGCTCCGCTCGGAAAGCTGCTCTCCTGGTGGAGGTTGTTGAGCGGCTTGCTCTAGCCGACGGCGTTTACAAGTCACCAAAGGTGCCTCATCAGCCGATCGGCCTTCCTCCTCGGCCTGGGCAGATGTTGTGATATTGGCTGCGGCCTCGTCAGTGGAGACGCGGGCGGCCGAAGCCTCGGGAGCAACTTGAGTTCCCTCGCTCCCTTCAGTTGTATGGCCGGTCAGGACCAGCCCCCGTTCGGCCGCTTCCTTGTCCTTCACCGCCTCAATATGGGCGGCTTTCAGCTTGAGCTTTTCGGTTGTCTTTGCATGCCACATAACTTCAGCTGCAGAAACAAAGAATAAATCAGTTAGAACAAAAGAAAAAGGGGAGATAAGAATCGCTTACTCATGCTACAAGGCAGATCGGCTTGGATGGGAGACAAGCCGAATATATACATCACTCCAGGAAGGAGCAACTTGTCGATATTGTAACGTTGGCCGACCAGCTGGTTGGCCGCATGAAGATACGCCGGATGGCTCTTGAATTTGCCAAGACCCGGTTGATTCGGCACCGCCGTCTGCCACTTCGTTCGGAAGGCCGGCCGTTCGGGGAAACGCATAAAAAAGAAATGCTCCTTCCAATGCTTATTGGAGCTCGGCATGTTGGTAAATAGGACGAAACCCGACCTAGATTGAAATATGAAGGTCCCCCACTCGGATTGTTTTGGGTAGAAGAAATAGTGAAAGATTTGGGGGTCCAAGGGGATATCATTCAACTTGAAAAGGACTATCACCCCACTCAGCAACCTAATCGAGTTCGGGACTAATTGTCCGAGCGGGAGGCGAAAGTGGTTGCATATTTTGATGATGAACGGATGTGGAGGAAAGCGCAGCCCGGCCAAAAATTGATCACGGAAGAAGCAAATGGTGTCGGGCGGCGGGTCATTAGGCCGATCGGAAGGACTAGCCACAACTATCTCATGGTCAGCCGGAACTTCATACGTTCGAATGAGACGCAGTGCGTCTTCTTCATCGAATCGGCTCTCCATAGTCGTATACCAGAGACCAGGAGCGCCGACTATAGGCGTAGAAGTACTCGCCATGGTCGAAACAGAAGAGATATTGACAGAAAAACTAGAAGAAAATGCCGACAGAATGAAAAAGAAAGCAATACAGGAGGAGGGGAGTTGAAAAGGAAGGCTTACGGGTACGAGAAAGATCGAGGAAAGGAAGAAGATGGTGAGCGCACCAAACGGGCAGGGAATAAGGATCGCCGGAGCAGAAACAACGGCGGGGGGTCGAAGGTCGATGAAAAAGAAGGCGGCGGAGAGAGGGGGCCGCGAGATTTATAACGTTTGCCCCGTACGGCCTTAGCCGTCCAATTCAGGTCGTGAAGAACGAGGTCATCATCCAGCCGTTCATATCAAACGGCGGCTGTCCCATCGGAGGTGACGCCACCGCCATACCCTGACAAAATAAAAATAGCCACGTGTCAGCAAGATACGGGTTACATTTAATGAGCGCCCTGTATTGCACGCAACGCACGTGGTTGGCAGTAGAGAAGAAGATTCGGCATAAATTCCCAGGCAATACAAGGCACGGGTAAGATACCGCCGAACGGATGAGCATCCCTGATCCTGGCCGAGCGGACTAATATATCAGTCGTTACTCGGTCAGATCGGCAGTCCAGTCAGTCAGACTTCGCCTCCTTCGACTAGACTTGAGGGGAAGGCAAGTGATCCGGCGGTTAGAACACGGGACCCCATAGCGAGGGGTCAACGCCACGTGGAAGTCAAAGGGCCAGGTGGTCCATCGGAGAAGGGTGAGTCGACCGGACTCATGAGAAAAGGCCAGACCGACCGGTCGACCGGGGAGAAGGATGAGTCGGCCTCCCGACCGGCCGACCGATGAACATCCGATAATAAAAAGGCACCCTGACAGGGATCGGGGTTCCGGCGCTCGATTGAACAGTAACGAAGGGCCGATCGGACGTCATGATCGCCCGAAGATAATGTAACATACTGCTAGTAGTCCCTATATAACATCTTACCGAAGATCTCCCCAGCATGCCGATGAAGAGGGAAGGCCGGACGTGATGTAAGGGTCGTCCGGCCAAGCGTAAGAGGAATGCTGGCCGGCCGGACGCCTCGTCCCGCCGGCCGGCCGGACGCCTCGTCCCGCCGGCCGGCCGGACGCCTCGGCTGTGGTCGGTAAAGAAGGACAAGAACATCTTATGACAGCTGTCAAGTCTTATGGCTAGGCCATACTCCAAGTCTGACAACGAGGTGTTCTGTTGTCCCATCGAAGACGTGCTTGGACTATAGCAGTATAGCGTCAGGTAAGCTTTCTGACAGACACATACCGAGGTATGGGCTGCGGACACGTATGCGCCTCGGTGGACGTGCAGGAGCTCTTTCATCGCTCTATATAAAGAGTCTTATACTTCGCCGGAGGTACGCGTTGGACACCTTTGGAGCCACTTTTTTCACTACTTGCTTGTCTGACTTGAGCGTCGGAGGGTCGCCGCCGGGAACCCCTTCCCGGCCCGACTTCTGTGCAGGTTTGCCGGAGGGTCGTGCAACCAGTCGAAGATCCACGTCAGCAGCTGGGGAGCGTCACGTGCCCAGCGTCCATTGATTCAGCATTCGGACAGGATCACATGCTATAAAATGTGCCAACATGAATTGAAAGTGTTTATTATATTTTTCGCTTTGTCCATGCGATACAATATAAAAAAATATACCATTTTATACAAGAGTTGGGTATTGTTCTCTTCTTATCCATCTTTTTCATATCCTTCCACCTTCCCCATCTCCACCAACACCATACATTAAACCACCGATACAGTAACGGAACAATATTGTTTCAGTCAAAGTCTGAGACTTTAGTAGGATTCAAGATTTTGAATCTTGGAATAGATACTTAAATTTATTAATTCAAATATTTATCTTTCCTCTCTATTCATTAAAAAAAGCAAGAGTTAGATGATTCTTCCTTCAATTTATGTGTCTACTTTAATTCATCCTTTAACTTAGGTCTTCAAGAAGACAATCCTTTAATGTTGCTTAATGTCAAATACCTTTGCTCTTACTAGACAAGGCTCATATAAGCAGTCCCCATTACATTCCATAATGTAAATTAAAAGGCTATCTCAAACGTCGGCATCTAAAGAGTGCCAGAGTGAATTGATAAAGTTGAATTTTAACAAAGATTCATTGGTCATTACAATAAAATTCAAATTATTAACATTTTGTATTACAATAAAGTTGAAATCCATAGTTTCCTCATCTCTAAAAGCAATGTCCTTTTCCCCTTGACTCAATCTCGTATAAAAATGTTCTTCATTCCTTACACTCGAGATAAAAATATGGGTAAAGAAAACCAATCTAGAATTCACATTTTAGTGATTTAATAGGTTAAAACATTTTAACATTTGTTTTCAGTGCGTTAATTTGCATTTCCCCTTCATTTCCTTTCATAGAAGAAAGGGAGAGAAGTAAAAGAATTTTTTTTTGGTTTTCCTTTATATTACTCTCATTCGATTTAGGCAGAAAACTCAAATTAGCAAGCAAGGGAGATCAAATTCAAACTTCGAGAATTTCAAAATATTTTTTTTCAAATATATTTTCCATTAATGTTTTTATATGCTTTTAATAACAAAATAGTTTCCTACACTCTTTCCTTCCTTGTAGGAAGATGTCAGGTACTTTAGACCATCACTTTTCTTTTTTCTAGTAGTACAAATACAATTCCATTATTTTCATATCCTTTCCCATGTATAGAAAGAAAGCCAAAGTCGCCATCTTCAAATTATGTAGAAGGGACTCCAAGTACATTTATAATCCCATCAATATCCCCCCAACAAATATGTAGGACCGTGATCGTTCGATAGAGGGGGGGTGAATATCGATTCGAAAACTTGAGTATCAAAGTACGCAGCGGAAAAGTATATGAACACAGTTGATTTTACTTCGTTCGGAGCCTGTGACGACTCCTACTCGAAGGCCGGTGGTCCTTGACCACTTTCGTTGGGCAATCACTAGCAATTCGAATATGATTACAAAAATGAGTACAAGAAATGCTAATGAAACAAAGTAATACCGACAAGGAAATTAACCAAAGAAGGAGCACTTTGTCGGAGCTTTGTGAGCGTCGTGGGAGCGTAGAGCAGCAGGACAAGCAGTCGAAGAGTTCTCAGTTGTGTTTGAAGCTCCACCCCTGGGGCTTCTTTTATATGCTGCTCCGGGCGCCTGGATCCCTTCTGGGCACCCTGGTCCGACGTGGTAAGTCCAGTCAGGATGCTCCACGTGGTGAGGCGACGCAGAGGATAAAAGTTGCCTCCGGGCACCCGGATCCCCTCCGGGCGCCCGGACCACCTTTTTCCAGAGATTCCTTCTCCTGCAAAACAAGGTTAGTCCGAGGCAAGATATACCCTGCAACACAGATTGTTAGCACAATATATAAAGTATGAATTAACAGAAAAAGTATGACTTAGATTCCGTCTTTCCGAGACCGGAATCTAGTCACGATCTCGACTTAGATTTCCGAAATGGATCTAAGCCGGATCGACGCCTAATGTTCCCTTCCCGGGAACGCGTCCTCGCAGTCACTCCCCTCCAGTGACTTACCTTACTTACCTGCCAGACGTCCGGACTTCTCGCCAGCTATCCGGTCAGCCCGTCGACCTAGCTGGACTTCTCGCCAAGCGTCCGGTCAGCCCGTCGACCCGCTTGGACTTCTCGCCAGCTATCCGGTCAGCCCGTCGACCTAGCTGGACTTCGTGCCAGACATCCGGTCAGCCCGTTGACCTGTCTGGACTTCTCCTGCACACTCGATCAAAGTGTCAGACAACAACAAAACTAACTTAACCCATTTGTCATTCATCAAAACCTAGGTTAGACCGTTAGTGCTACCCGCACCAACAAAATATTCTATGTACTGAACCTAAGATCGTGTAGACCAAGTGCTTTCTCTCCTTTCTAGAAAAGATATACAAAACAAACTAATGCCTACAACAACAACAACAGCCAAGCCTTATCCTACTAGGTGGGATCAACTATATGATTCTTTTATGTCATTAAGCTCTATCTCCTGCTATATCATTATCTATACTTAAATAAATTTGAGTTTGTTTTATTATTGCTAACCAAGTCTCTTTTTGGTCTTCCTCTTCCTCATTTGATATGCGTGTTTGTCATAATTTCACATTGCCTAACTGGAGCATTTATTGGTCGTCAGTACATGCTCGTACTATCTTAAACATGTTTCTCGAAGTTTTCCCTCAATAGATACAACTCCGACTTTCTTTCTAATGCTTTCATTTCTTATTCTGTTCATTCTCGTATGTCCACACACCCATCTTAACATTCTCATCTCTGCAACTCTCATCTTCTGCTATGTGCTCAAGTCATAACCCAACATTTAGCTCCATATAACATAGCTGATCTAACTGCGATTTTGTAGAACTTTCCTTTAAGTTTTAGAGGTACTTTACGGTCACATAAAACACTCAACGCTCTCCTTCATTTTAACCATCCTGCTTGTATTCTATGTAAAATATCTCTCACAATCCCTCTATCATTTTACAAAAATGATCCTAAATATCTAAAGCTATCGGTTTCATGCAACTCTTCATCATCTATCTTAACAATTGTCTCATTATATCTAATATTGCTAAACTTAATTCTATATATTCTATCTTCATTCTACTAAGCATAAAACCTTTCTCTTCCGGTGTTTCCCGTCAAGATTCTAGTTTAACATTGTAACGCCCGCCCTCCCTGCTAACCCTAAGGGACGGGGCTACGATACTCCATGTACAAATTTTTCTTTTTAAAACAGCGGAAGACTTAAAATAATTTTCTTAGTTTAATAAAACTTTTCTTTTGTTTTTCTTTTCATCAAATCTGAACTACACTATCATGGCATCAATAACATGATATCAAAATCAGTAGAAACATAACATCAAGTCACACATACGGTACTACAATTCATGATACCAAAGCATAGTACTTTAAAAGTTTTTAAAGCAGGTTCTTATTTGGTTTCCTAGCCACTGCCACACACATCTCCTTGCCTCTCCTGCTGCTCCTTTAGCTCATCCAGCTTTTTCCTTTATCTGTGGTACAAGGAAAGTAAGCTATGAGCACTCATGGCTCAGTAAGTTCCTTTCCTACTCACTAAAACCGAAAATCATCACATAATCAAAGAATGTCTCAATATAACATGATCTCAACTAGTCATGGCATAACACATCATACTCTTTAATCATATCATGGAACATAACAAAATCATAACTAGTCATGGCATATCATCTCTTAAAGCATAGCATGAAACATAACATGATCATATCTAATCATGGCATATCATAGTATCATCATAAGGTAGCATGGCATATCAAGCTCTTAAAGCATAGCATGAAACATAACATAATCGTATCTAATCATGGTATATCATAAATCATAGCATCATCACAACATGATCATAAGGTATATGCAATATGATTTTTAAAACATGTATCCGAAAAACATGTGTATATCTCATGATCTTTAAAACTATTTCTTCTTACATATATACTTGAACATAATATCAACATAATCAGGGCCCCGGCTTGTACCACACATAGATAAATCACGTAGATAAGCGCGCTTCCTAAGTATATCCAAGGTAGCAAGTCTTGAATCATACTAGGAACTAGGTCAGGATCACACAGCTATAGACCTAGGGGCGTACTAAGGAGCCCATCCCTTTATTTTTACTAGCCTGGATCACACAGCCAAAGGCCTAGGGGCTGATTAGGAGCCCACCCTTGGTACAAGCCTTACAAAGTAAAGTAGCATGTATAAAAATGCATCATTTAATCACTTAGCATATCATAGAAGTATGCATCACTTAGGCATACATCATGTCATAAAAGTATGCATCACTTAGACATACATCATATCATAAATAGTATGCATCACTTAGGCATACATCATGTCATAAAAAGTATGCATCACTTAGGCACACATCATGTCATAAAAAGTATGCATCACTTAGGCATACATCATGTCATAAAAAGTATGCATCACTTAGGCATACATCATGTCATAAAAGCATGCATATTTTCACCACATAGCATATCATGAGAGCATGCATATTTTAGGCACATAGCATATCATCAAAGCATGCATATTTCTATCCACATAGCATATTATGAAAACATGCATATTTTTAGCACATAGCATATCATCAAAGCATGCATATTTCTATCCACATAGCATATCATGAAAGCATGCATATTTTAAGCACATAGCATATCATCAAAGTATGCATATTTCTATCCACATAGCATATCATGAAAACATGCATATTTTAAGCACATAGCATATCATCAAAGCATGCATATTTTGTATCCACATAGCATATCATGAAAGTATAAATCACAGGCATACATGTTTAAGCATAAGGGTGTATCATGTGATTATACTATCATAAGAAACATGGTAACATAATTAGCTTGGGTTCTAAGCTTCCTAATCCCTTGGGTTCTTATCATGGCCGACCCCTCCCTTAGATCTCAATTTAGGTAAAAACAACCTCCAAGCATGTGGAACCTAAATTATCATCACATCAATTTCATAGGAAGCATTATAAGCATGATTAACTTGGTTTCTAAGTTCTCCAAGTCCCTAAACTTCATGTGCCCGAACCCTATCAGGTGTGAAACAAGGTCCCAAATGTCATGAAAGCATGGAAACCTTAAACCATATTTATAGCATTTTTTTTTCCAAGTAACATAGTAAGCATATTTGAGCTAGTTCCTAAGTTCTTCAAGCCCTTAACATATGTCATGGCCGAAATTTAACAAGTATTCATTAGGGCTAAAAGCAAACATATAAGCATGTGAACTTGAACTAACATCATGTATAAATTCATAATAAGGCATCATACAATGGGTATAGCCGAAACTTACCCTAGCCTCATTTTAGGTCATTAAACAACATATAGCATGAGAACTTTGGCTTTCTACTTATCATATTTCATGTAAAGTGACATGAGCATATTTAATTTTTGTTCTAGGGTTTCTAGGGCATCTATCCCTTCATGGCCGAAACATACAATGGTCCATTTAGGTCATGGAAAAATTATACAAGCATGTGACTCAATCAACATATTATCATATTTCCATAAGAAGCATTTTTAACACAATTGGTTTCAATTCTAAGGCCTCTAGGTCATTTAAACCCTACTTGGCCGAGACTCATCAGTGTTTAAATTTGCTTCAAATAGCCTAAAAGCATAGGAAGTCATACAAGTTTCATAGCATGTATAAAGACAAGCATAATAAACATACATGTGAATTGTGTCTTAGGCTTCCTAGGTTTCTTTCCTTTTTCTTTTATTTTTCCTCATGGCCGAAACCTACCAATCTCTAAACTAGGTTTTAAGTGGCCTAAAGCATGGAAAACCTAAGTAAGTTTCATGGCAAAAATTACTAAGAACATCATATACAAATTTGGTTCATAAACAAGCTAGGACCCTTGTGATCTTACATGTCATATATCATGTAACTAAATTCTCTATACCCTAATTAAGCATGAGAGCATTAAACAACTTTCATATCTTAATATCACAGAGGTCTTGAGCATGTTAAAATTTTGTTTAAGCTTTTCTAAGCTATCCATCTTATCATGGCCGAAAATCTTAATGAAGAGTTCATGAATTTCTAGCAATATTCAACATGCAATTCTTTAAGAGAACTCTATATTCTATTATATAAACATGCTTACTTAAATTTAAAGGTCTTCCTAACCCTAAGCTCTTTTCTTGGCCGAAACATATGAGTGGATTTCTTTTGGTTCCAAGTAATCTTTCAAGCAAGAAAAACCAATAAAAGACCCTTAGTGATTCATGGAGGGAAACTTGTACTAGTTTGGTTAAACAATGATTTCCCTAACCTATTTAAAATATTTTTGGCCGAAATTCTAGGGTTAGGTACTCCTCTGACCAAGCATCATATAGGTATAAAAACATGAAGGAAAAACCTTCCTACATAGCATAGAAAAATATCATGAAATGAGGACTTGTTTAAACCTTCCTAGATTTGAAAACTCTTCTTTGGCCGAATTTTCTTAAATTCTATTCTAGGTTTTCTAATCCTCATAAAATCCAAAAAGCACATAAAACGCCTTGTACCACAGGTGAGGGGAAGCTTACATCCTTTTCGCTTGTGGATCTAAGGTGTGGTGATGGAAGAAGTAGCCTCTTCTTCTAGTTCCCTTTCCTTGATTTCCTTGCTAAGTCCTCCTTGTATCTTAGGCTTTCTTAGGAGAAAACCTTGGCTTGGGGCCGAAGATGGAGGAGAGGGGACTGAGGATTCGGTGAGGGAGATGAGAGAATGAGAAAAATGAGAGAAAATAGAATTTTCCCTTTACATATTCTCTTTTATGTTAAGGGGGAAGAGGTAGCAAAATCGGTTTTTGCTTTCCTTCTCCCTTAGCCTTTTTTTTTTCTATTTTCTTTTATTTATTTTATTTTCTAATTTATTCTCATCATTCATGATGAAACAAGGGGGAATGAATCCCCTTAATTCTCCATTTAAGGTCACGGCAAGAGAGGGAAAAGAGAGAGGAAGGGAGGAAGGCAAGTTGCCTTTCTCTTGCTCTTTTCTTGCTTTCTCTTCTTAGATCTTTACTCCTATCTTTATCATGCATTCCCTTTCCTTGCTATCAATATCTTCTCTCTATCCCAATTGGTTTTTACTAATTAATTCTATAAATTATAGTATAAGAGGTTCAAGGTTCAATCCTTGACCTCCTCTTCTTTTTATTTCATTTTATTTCTTTTTGCTTCAACTCACTTCTTATTATTTTTCTAAGGCAAAATTCATCATTCTCTTATTTATCTTAAAAGCTTAGTGGGTGTTACAAACATTTACTCCTTCACGTGTTTTATCTACCAAAATAATATCATCTGCAAATAACATGCACCACGGTATTGTGTCTTGAATGTGTGCAATGAGTTCGTCCATAATTAGTACTAAAAGATAGGGACTTAGAGCTGATCTTGATGTAACCCTATTTTTATTGAAATGCTTCAATTACTCTGCTTGAAGTCTTTACTCTAGTCGTTGCATCCTCGTACATATCATTAATTAGTTCAATATATGTTACACTAACACTTCTCTTTTCTAGAATTCTTCATATAATTTCTCTTGGACTCTATTATAAGTTTTTTCTAAGTCAATGAAACCGTGTGTAGATCTTGTTTTTGCTCTCGATATTTTTCAATTAAGGTCACCGTTGTCTCCTTCTTTAATATTTTTTCTATTACTTTTTCCTAAAGTTTAATGGTATGACTCATTAGTTTAATACCCCTATAGTTTGCACAATTTTGTACGTCTCCTTTGTTCTTAAAAACATTTGCAATGAAGATTTTAAACCTCACATGCTCTTCTTCAGGCTGTGAACGTAATTGGAGTGTTTTTGAACATGTAAGTTGGATTTTTTTTAATACATATTAAAATTTATATTATGAATTTAACCTTTTACTTTTTAATTTTTTTTTGTAGATACATTCTAAGAAAAGAAATAGGTTGTCTCAACAACGATTGAATGATTTGGTATATATCAAGTACAATAGAGCTTTGAGGAGAAGATATGACATGCGAGATAAGATTAATCCTATTACTTTGTCAGAGATAGATGATAGTAATGAATGGTTGTTGGGAAAATTGGATGACAGTGATAAAGACAATGATAATGATTTTGTCTTTGAAGGTGAAGATTTGCGTTGGAGTGATGTAGCACAAGCATCTGGGGTTGATGAAAGTGCATATGACTTTCGATCTCGAAATGTGTCTTCTTCAAAAGGGGCATCATCATCTGCATTAGCAAAAAGAAACCAGTATTCAACTCAAACTAGTCTTGTAAATGAAGAAGAAATTAATCTTGCTAATGAAACTGAAGAAGAAGATACTAATGGATACAAATCAAGTGATGGAGCTGATGACATAGATTTGGAAAATGAAGATGAAGAAGATGATTATTTTGATATTTGATATTTCATGTATCATATTTTCAAAGACTTTTAATTTTCAGTAATCTACAACTTCATCAAAGAATTTTTTGTTTATGATTATTTGGATTTTCAAAGACATTTTGAAAGTTTGTTAATAGATATAATAGTCCTTTTGTTTATTACGTTTATTTCCGTAAAGCCCGCGCTTCACCTTGCGCTTTAAGCCCCAAGACCCTTGAGCGTTTTTTTGCGCTTTGCGCTTTTGACAACGATGCTCTCTTAACTTCTTTCTTGGCTTTTGTATATTTTTTTAAGTTTTCCTCGTTCTTACAAATATATAATTCCTTATAAATTATTCGCTTTTCCTTCATTTTCTCTTATACTTTCTCATTCCACTATCAAGATTTCTTACTTAGTGGTGCATGCCCCTTTGACTCACCGAATACATTCTTAGCTACTATTTGCCACTAATGCCTAAAGGAAATATTTTGTTCAACCTAATAGTGAGGTCAACATGGCTAAGGTTTATGATTGATGTTGTTAGCAAATTGGGTGATGTAATATCATAAAGTCAGCAAAGATTACAGAAAATTATAACATGAACAAATAAATAATCCACTACATAACAACCAAACATAGTAATAATAAGAGCTCAACATATAAACTTCAAAGATATAGTGAAGTAATAATGCTGGATGGTAAAAGACCAAATAATGTTTGCATGTGCTCTTTGGAGCTTGTACAACTCGAGATCCTTTATCAATTATCATTAAAATGTTTGAAAAAGGTAACTATTAGCAGTTGTGGCAAGATGGCATCCACACCTATCTATCAACATTTTATAGTTCATAGATAATGATTCGGCGGTAAAAATCCGGAACCCCATAAGGAGTCAACGCTGAGGGGAGGTCAAAGGATCCAGTGGCTCGCCGGAAAAGGGCGAGCCGACCGGACTCAGAAGAAAGGGAAATCTGATAGTAAAAGGCACCCTGGTAGGGACCAGGGGTCCGACGCTCAAATAAAGCAGTGCGTAATGACCGAGCGGAAGGAGGTGCCGCCCGGACGGCGCAAAGAATCAAGGCCGTCCGGACGACGTTCATCGCCCGCCCGGCGGGCCGGGCACCCCAGTCAGACGGTGGGTAAAAGACGGGGACATCTTCTGACAGGTTGTGCCATACTTCTAGTCTGACAACGGGTGGTCCTGCCGTCCCATCAAAGAACATGCTCGGACTATGGCAGCATGGTGTCAGGTAAGCTCTCTGACAAGTGCATACCGGGGTATGGGTTGCTGACACGTACGCACCTCGGTGGGCGTGCATCAGTTCCTTCTCCGTCCTATATAAAGAGGCTATTACTTCGCCAAAGGTACGCAGAATACAAATTTGGCAGCCACTTTCTCCACCACTTACCTGACTTGAGCGTCGGAGGACCGTCGCCGGAGCACCCCTCCCGGCTCGGTTTTGTTGCAGGTTCGCCGGAGCACTCGAGGATCCAGCAAAGAGCGCCACGTGCCCAGCGTCCGCTGACTCTTGGTTCGGACAGGATCAGATAAAATTGCTAGTCAGATGAGCCAAGTTCACCGTTCAAGATACTTGATCAGGAGTAATGTGGTGTGTCATGAATAATAATCTAATAAAGGCAAAAGAAGAAAACTCTAGGTGACAAAGAGGTGATTTTCTTCTTTTGAAGAGGAACTTCAGCAATATCAGATATGTAGTAAAAAAGTAACACTCAAGAGAACAATGTTCTGAACAAGAATGAAACCTAAGAAAGTTCAGACAAACGGCATCTTTCATAAGAAAGTACCAATATATAAATTTAATCTCGTCAAAGAAACAAAATTATTAATTAACAAATTCTCACAAAATTAACATTTGTGTGAAGTGAGAACAAATTAGATTTACATTTACAGAGTTAAACAACGAAGAATCAATATACCTCCATGAATGAAAATGGTTACAGCTCTGGAGTTAGCACAATGCTCAATATATAACATTCGATCTTTGGTAGTTCCAAATGATTTCTCTCTAACTAATCCAGCCTAACCAAGTAAAGGACCAGATTAATTACCTTTAGCAAAAGTGATGCATGGAAAAATGAAAAGCAACATCAAAATATCAGTCATTTAATTTGAGAAAAAACATGGAAAGGAAATCTAAAAAAAAACTTCGAATGTTTCATTAGACAAAAACAGGAATTTCTATATACACAAGGAAAGGTGGCATTCAAATTTCCATATACGATTGGTGGAGAAGGTTTCATTATACATCAAAATCAAGTGCTAAAATCTTTCAAATCCTTGAGCAAAAATGTCGAAATTTAATTAATATCAAGAGCAAAAATAGTGATAAAAAAGAAAGCAAAAAACATTTTATCATGCTCCAACTTTTACCAATTAACCAAGGAGAAATTGTTTCAAAGAGAACTAATAAAGTACTAAGTACAAAGGCATATTCTAGTTGCATTTAGAAACTAAGGTCCTATTTACTAAAGAAATAGAAATTACATATAGACAACAGTGGAGAGTTAGAGAAGAGGAGGGAAATAGAAAATCACACAAAAAATAAATCTTCCCACTTGTTTCATTGAAAAGATGGAAAGATGAAGAAAAAATTCTTCCAGTTATTACTAATTCAATTCTATCATTTTCTCTAATCTTTTTATTTCCTTACGCTTCTAGAATTGAGTTTTTCCTTTTCCACTGACCACGAGAGACAAAGAGTGTGTGTTTCAAAGCAAGGATAAAATAGAGAAGAATTTTCTTCCCAGTTCTGGTAATATAAGATAGGAAAGAAAAAGATCCACTTTGATCTCTGCACTTTTACTTTCCAAGTATGCAACATCTTGTAAATGATCTTACCACTGCTCTAAGGAAGCATTGCAAGCATGCTTGGCATGAAGCCTCTAAATAACTACTAAATTGTTGTAGTACCAAGAAACACAGCAATCACTAAGTAGAAAACCAAAAACTCAAGGTGCGAAAAATGTTAGTAATTGAAAGATGAAATGACAAGAGGGACTAGTGTTCTTTTCAAGGACCCAAACATAACCAATTTTCCTTAAAACATAGCAAAAATTAATCCATTCCTGAACTTAAGTAAACTTAGAAATAAATACCATATGCTCTCGATAACTTATTCCAAAAAACAAAAAAATGCATTAACCAAAATAAAGTTGCAATTTTTAAAACCAATAAAATTCAAACTTCCTAATCTGAACTGCATCACTTGTGTCCTCAGATGAAATTCATGCAACGATGATTTTCTACTTAAGAACAAATCTAAGCAAATCCAATGTTATTTAAGCGGTAAAGGCATTGCAGCAAAAACAAGCAAAAAGTATCTACTATTGGGACCACTGAAATGTAGTCAGGTCAACCTATGTCAAGAACCAAATTTTCTTAGAAATCTACCGTGCCTAAAATGCACAATGAGCAATAGTTAAATTTGCAAGTTCCAAATAGAAATTTACCAAAGATCAAATACTTAGGGATTTGGCTTTACAAAATAGTTAATCTAGATTTTCAATAATAGGTGCCCTCTCAATGCCCAGTTGTTAGAGTAGAAAATTTCACGTCACAATTTAGTCTCACACAAATAGTTCACAAACTAGTGATAGCAAACAAGTTGGATCTGGTCCAGCTTGATTCGACATGATCTAAGTCATCTCACACAAATATGCATGAACTAGTGATGGCAAATAAGTCGCATTACCCATAGCCCACCATGACCCAACACAGTATAGGTCGTGCCCCACACAGTCTATCAAAATTTGATTGAATCTTGTTAAACCCTTTCTAGTGGGTCAAGCAATGCAGTAGGGGCTCAACCCATGTAGAGGACCAAGCATGGCACGCATGCCTTCCAAGACCCATGTAGGCTATATTAAGGGTTAGTCCAAATGTAAAAAAGACCAAAATACCCTAATTTTTTTTTAAATGTATATTTTAGTGAACTTAAACTCATGGATTAAAATATTGTGTCGAGCCAGTCGAAACGGGCAAAACATTTCGTTCCGCCCATCGACTAGCACGACCCAACAACGAGCCCCACAACAACCGTGCAGACGTCATGCGACCCCATGAGCCATGCCGAAGGGGTCATGCGACCCTATAGCCACACCAGAGAGGTTGGCTGGTCACGCGGGCGGGTTTTTTTAATTAAAATTGAGATCATATATGTTGATTATATGATAGGGATAGTCTAAAGAGACTTAATTAAACTCTAATAAAATTATCTAATTAATTATATATTCTATTTATTTTAATTCTAAAAATATATAATATTTTTTATTTATCTCCATATTTTCTTCCTTTTAAAACAATTTTTTTAAATATTTTATTTTATATTTAAAAAGTACCATGGATGAGTCGTGCGACTCCCTCGGAGGGGTCTAGGGGACTAAGGGGTTTTAATTAAAATTTAAGTTGAACATCTTAATCAATTCTTAACTATGGTAGGGATAAAAAACTTAATTAAACCCTAATAAAATTATCTAATTAATTATATACTTTATTTATTTTAATCTAAAAATATATAATAAAAAATTTATTTATTTTTAAATATATAGATATATATATATATATATATATATATATAATTTTTAAATATTTATGTTAAATAGTTTTTTAGCTAATATATTTTATATTTAAAAAATATCGAAACCATATTGACGTTATACGATACGATACCGAAATTGTATTGTTCAAGTCATATAGAGTTTGCTAAAGATTTTAAACCATACTTAAACCTAGAGTACTCGTAGAAAAACTCACCCCTTATGTCGCATCCAAAAGGCTCGCAATCTCTTATTTTCATTCTCTAAACTCATATTCCCTCGTCCCTCATTTTCTTACCTCACATTTACTAATTTTCTTATTTTTTATTTTTATTATTTATTTTATAATATTTTTAAATTTTATATTAGGATATGATGGATGGTCATCATCATACTTCTAGTGTTGTACCAGCTGAACCCTCCTCCTTTGTGGTTGGAAATATTTGATCCTTTTACAACCATGAATATAGATCTCAACCTATTTTGTATATGTGCCCCAAGGGATCCAACAATCACCATTCAATCCATGGGTCAATGTCCCCTAGAGTTGCTACTCAAGTTGCACAAGGGCAAGGCTTAAAGGCTACCACTACCAACAAGACTAGTGTTGGCATGATCCAATATTCATCGACATATGATTGACACATCAGCACAAAAACATGTCAAGTAGCATAAGTTTCAAAAATTTATTAAAATGGTACATTTCCACCATGTTCTGGTATGATATGAGATTTCAAATCATAATCTACTTCATTGTCACTTTTTAACTATAGTTGCATTCATTAAAAAAACAACACTTCCAAAGGCAGTTTTACATTAAACAGAATAAATTTCTGCATATAAAAGTCATAAAAACTCTACAATAAAGTAGTCCAAGCACAAGTTGATTGACTAAGCACTTATCTCCAAATCTCAAATTGTTAGGAAAGACAATTTCTATTTTTAACGCTTCTGCTTCATGTGTGGTGAGGATACTTAAACGAATAGCCCAAACTCAATATATTAACTAATGAAATAATATTATTGTCATGGAAAGGATTCAAAGACAAAATCATATTAAATTTATTAGCTAGTGGCTTATCCGTAAAAACACAAGCTATGAGAAAAAGATTAATTTATATATTTATATTTTTGCTAAAATTTTGCTAACAATTAATGTACAATTAATAAATTGTTCAATGAGTAGAAATAAGTCAAACAAGGAACATTGATCTTCTGCTGGAAGTTGATTTTTTTTAGATTGGAGAAAAGAATTATAAACTTTGAGATTATAAATCGCAAGTTATGAATTGTTTAGTTGATTTCTACCTTCCCTAATTTTTGTGAAGTCAACTCCTGGAATCTTGGAACTATTCTCCCACCTGTTTAAATAGCAGCATGATAATGAGCATAGCTTATTCTTGTCTCAGTATGTAACAACACTACAAGAGTATAAGACAAATGCTAACCTTTAGCTACAGCAAGCATAGCTTATTTTTGTCTCATTATGTAACAACTAACAAGAGTACAATATAACAAATGCTAACCTGTAGCTATAGCAATCAACTCCAATTCAACACCACCAACCCATCTAACAGCAGGTAAATTCCGATGCATTAACAGATGGTTTGCTTCATCATCAAAACCCCATTGGCAGATAACTAACGTTGCACCAACATCCTATAGAAATCAAAAACATTTTATGGAATAGTCTATATTCAAAATCAAAGCACACATGTTTGAGATATAGCGAAAAGACTAATCATGTTAAATGACTGCAGAGGAATTGTGAAACTCAAAGACAATGAAAATGAAATAACTACAAGAAAAAAGAGTAGAAATTTTTGACAAATCAGCTCTGGCAAATATTGAATTATCAACAAACAAATTGGCCAACAATCAGAGTGCAGAAATTTCTAGTACTTATCAAAATCTTAGAGCACTTGGGACCAAACTCAATTAATTGTTTGATAAGAAGAAAACTAATTAACATGCAGCATATATACCTTGCATTTTTGAACCATATCATCAAAGTATTTCTGCTCCTGCAGATGTAAGGTCTGAAATTTTTCCACAGTGTCAATGTCGATCTTATGCTTTGTCTTTGGCTTGGCTGGCTCAAATGGACATGTCAGAATAGCAATTTTAGCATCCTCAATTCTTTTAGGCATTTGAGGATGGCTCATATCTTTATCAACCACAATACCATAAATAAGTTCTGTGTCTTCCAATTTTCCACCAACTTTCCCTTCAACCTTGATCAATTCCAAATTAACATCTTTCCTCTCTAGATCTGCATGCAACAGCGAGAACTGCCTTAACAGCAATCTCAGCTAATGCACGCTTGCAGCGGTTAACACTGTATCATGAACATGTAAGGTTAGGCATTAGATAAGCATATGATAGAACAATGAAGTAAGTTAAAAAAAAGACAGTAACACAGAGACAATAGTTAGAGTTCCATGCTTAGGAACCTAAGACTAGCAGCAGGTAGGTTGCTGATACTTTATTCCAAAATCCACCAATAGAGAGCTGATTTGAGATAGGATATCAGTCATACATAATTAAATCAACAGAACAACAAACAAGGTCTTCCAGAGAAAACGATAATTCAGTGTCAAGTATTTAAGAACCAACGCGTCCTAAGAAAATACACATCCTGTTATACTATACAACCTTGTCCTTCATTGTATGCTCAAGTATTTTAGATCACTTAATTTCAAACAACATCGGTTCTCTTTGATAAATCTACTCTTAATGATATACCATCTACAGTCATCTACAATTATCATACACTCATCAATGAAATTTTTTCTTGCAACTTGATAACAATTATTAGCAATAATATTAGTCCCATACTCAAAAAATTCAAATAACAAGGGAATGACTCATGCGGAATGAGTATGAGCAGAACACATCCATGATCTTGCATGGACATGATGTGATATTAGTCTATACCCATATTTTATGCAGGCAATGACCAAGTTAAAGAAAAAGAAGAGAGAGGTAACAAGCTTGTACCTCCCTTCCAACCCCTTAGATCCCGCCCACTATTTAACTGAAAACTGCAAAGTTGGAACTGAATAGAAAGGTTAAATTGCTGGGGCCAGTTTACAAACTTGACCACATAACTTTGATGCACTAAGATACACAGCATCAGAAATCAAAATGTGCAAGGTAATAACAAGATTTCATTAGAGTAATTGAACCATTCATGGACATGACTAAGTGAAATATATCATCAGATTATGTTCATTCTTTAAAGTGTAAAAGATGCAAAAAAAAAAAAAAAGGCATTAAAAAACAAGTTGAAGTAATCAACAGAATAGCATTGGCAAAATAAGATAAAAAAGAGATATAAACAGAATGTCGCTGAACAAGATTAGACACATAAGTTCAATAGCTTTAGATCTGCTATCCTGGTCATGATTTTCCTACCCCTAGAGGGAAAGACCCTTCCCAAAAAGGTGGAGAACAGAAAAGATAACTGTCATCATCTTCGTGGACCAGATAAATAAACCTACATTTTCCAAGATAAAGTTGTCATGCAAGTCTGCACCAATGGCTCAATATTAGTGCACTAAATTCAAATTTCTGTGATATGTGCTCAAGCTGCTCCACAGCTATCCTAGAGGCCATTTCATAACCCTCGGCAACTCTAATTGGATGAATACCATGTTCCAATAGTTTCTCTGCCTGCTCAAGTAGTGAGCCTGCCAAAACAACAACTCCAGTGGTACCATCACCAATTTCATAGTCTTGACTGCGTGATAATTCCACCATCAGCTTCGCAATCTGATTATCTACATCCAACTGCTCCAAGATTGTTGCCCCATCATTTGCTGCAATAGTTAGAGAGAGAGAAACAATCATGAGGTGCAAAGTTTATACATATCCAAATAAATGGAAAACAAATCAAGCAAAAAAAAGCACTGCTTCATAAAGAAAAAGTAGCTAATATCCAAGTAATATCTTTTTTTATCAATGCGAGTTATTATACTATAATTTTCATAATTATTTAAATATCACGAGCTTAGTTATCTTTACTATCTAAACAATTATACCATAAGTTGTCCTACACATACATGAAACAGATTTATCAATCCCAATATTGCCAGATGTCAAGTAACCATATCGAGCTGCGAACAAGTATGGAGAAACAACGTCATGTATCCCAACTACTTGAGGTTGGCTACATGCATCTTGTCATAACACAGAGTAAAATATAAGATTATGTTGCAAATAATGGCTGAGGCATAAAAATCACTTCTAAATATATTAAGTAGAGTTCTACATCTCTTATTCTTTCACCCATTTAATGTTACCCAATTCAACTTATCTATCTTATGTATGGAATTATATTAGTCGTCTTTCTTTTCCCATAAAATGTTAACCTGCCGATGAGGAAATATGAAGATAATTCAAGGGAATTAGCGTAACAAGGTATTTTCTATAATATAATCGACATGTTGACCATTGAAGATAATAGAAATTGCACTGTCCTGTCAGGTGACCTGCCAAACAAATATATTGATTTTGTTTTCCCACATAATATGAGACAAATTCCTAGAATTTTTTGCGAGTGCCTGTAAAAATGCTTGGTAAGGACAGTATTATCAAAGTAAAAGAACTACACTGAAAAACATAAATATAACAACATTTTGCATTCAACATCATGCTATCCCTAGAGATTGCAACAACAACAAACATGCCCAATGGCCTTCCTTATATGTTACAAATTAAATTACAATCATAAAAATTCTTAACTAACAAAGATGAATACATAAGAAATTTTCAAACATGATATAGAATGTCAATTCCCATTCAACTTCAGAATTCAGATGTTACATCATACATATAAAAGGTTCACATTTAGAGAGCCACATCAAACTATTCTGTATTGCCAATTTCATTGTCTAATAAAAATCATATCTGCCTACATCAAAAATACTATACTCCTCAACCTAGCATTATAAAATGAAAATCATATCACAAAAACCGAGGGACATAATAAAACTGTATTACGACGTAAAAACCAAATATCCTGCACTTTCTTGAACATCGTAATCAAAATCATCTCTCTCAGTCCTAAGAAAAAGAGAAAAAAGAAACTATATTCCTTGGCCGGTCATTACCATTCCCACATGCAAAGTCCAAAAACCTTAATTTGATGTAAAACCCTATGAAGAAAGACTGGAAAACTCCACTTCCATGGCAAAAAATAAAATTTAAAAAAAAAACAGAAAACAAAAAAGGTTATGAAGTTTTTACCTGGTGATTCCCAGGAACAGCAATACAAATAACAGAGATCTAAGGAGAGAGAAGAGGAATCCACAGACGAGGAACAGAATACTGACTTATGATGACGTCGTCATCGGGGCTCTGCAGCATTTTGTCCATACCGTTGGGGCCGAGCGAGGTGCGGAGGATCCGCGCGACCGCCTGTCCGGCGGAGATGTTGGCCTTCTGCGCATCGAGGCCCCGCAGGCGTGCCTTCTGCTCCTGCTCCATGATTATGATGAAGGGACGACCGTACTCATCGAATGCCAACGCCATGCTCGCTTCCCCCTCTTCCTTTTCTCTTCTTTTCTCTCCGCCTAGAATGGTGGGGGAAGTGCAAGAAAAAACCAGAAGGTGGAGTGCTGTTCGTGAAGGAGGGCTATATATGTCCACCGGGTGAGCGTAAATTACGGGTTGTGTAAGATTGGAGTTAGGCCGGCCGGTCCCGAACTCGGCAGTTTAACTTTTGTAATTTTAAAAATATCCAAATCATCTATTAGATATACATTTTATTCCCCCGGTCATTCACTTTTATTCACGGATCAATTGCTATATGATATTAAATAAATGGCTACTTGAATGAGGAGTTTTTTTAGTTAACAAAAATAAATATTTAATTTATTGTAAAGGAGCACGTACCTATCTGGTATCGTTATGATTATAACAATTGATAAATTTAGAAAAGGATCTATTTGATATTATGGATGACTGATTAGAATAATCTATGCTTTTGAAACTTCTATTTTTAGAAAAAGAAAATAAAATTATTTAAGATAAAATGTCTTCAACAAAAATTCAACGAGAAACTAATAATCCTGTTATAATAAAAAAATCTAGAATATTGAATAAAAAGTGTTTCTTGTGTTGGTGCAATATCCCTCAGGTCAAGATTGACCTGGGTGACCAAGCTGATTCTTGGTTTGAGTTTAGATGTTTGACAATAAGAAATTGATTGAAGAAGAGTCAAGTAGGTCAAGGTTGACCGGATACTTGACAGGGAAGTCCTAGTGAGTGAAGCTAGGTGAAAGTCCTGGTGAGTGAAGCCAGGCAGAGTGAAAGTCCTGGTGAGTGAAACCAGGTGAAAACCCTAGTGAGTGAAGCTAGGTGAAAGTCCTGGTAAGTGAAACCAGGTGAAAACCCTAGTGAGTGAAGCTAGGTGAAAGTCCTGGTGAGTGAAACCAGGTGAAAACCCTAGTGAGTGAAGCTAGGTGAAAGTCCTGGTGAGTGAAGCCAGTGGAAAACCCTAGTGAGTGAAGCTAGGTGAAAGTCCCGTGAGTGAAGACGGCATAAGGAAAACCCTAGTGAGTGAAGCTAGTGAAAGTCCTGGTGAAGTGAAAGCCCTAGTGAGTGAAGCTAGCGGATGGAAAACCCTAGTGAGTGAAGGGTGAAAGTCCCGTGAGTGAAGCCGGGCAGGAAAATCCAGATGGATCAAGGACGATCGGACATCCGGTGTTGGGAAGTCCAAGTAGGTCAAAGGATCGATGGATACTTGGCACGAGGAATACAGATAGGTCAAAGGGATTGACCGACATCCGATGGAAGTCCAAGTAGGTCAAGGGAGTGACCGATACTTGGCATGAATAGAAAAGTCTAAGTGGGTCAAAGGGATTGACCAGACACTGTGGGAAGTCCTAGCAGGTCAAAGGAGTGACCGGATGCTAGGCATGATGTACCAACAGTCAAGGTTGACCGGATGTTGGTTTCGAGAGGCTTGGAACTTGGTTTTGGGCAAAACCAAGTTCTGGATCGATCAGTGGATCGATCCATTGATACCATGGATTCCTGATCGATCAGCGGATCGATCCAGTGATCGATGGCTGATCGGTCTACAGATCGATCAGTAACCGCACGATGATCCGTGGATCGATCCAGCGCTTTTCCGAGCACTGAGGCGCCCTGGATCGATCCGTGGATTGATCCAAAGCCTCCCCGATCGATTGGGAATATTCGAATCGACGGGATCCGACCGTTGCGTCGTTTGAGCCGCAGCGTGCGATGGCTACATCTCTTCTCCGATTCACTCCGATTTCTCGCCAGCTCCTCCACAGCACTCACAAAGCTCAGATCGCCAGTTCTTGAAGGATCTTGGAAGTTTTCCAAGTCAAGAGGCGGATCAAAGCAAGAAGAGAAGCTAGGGTTAGGGTTTATACTCATTGTAAGCTTGTAAGCTTGTATTTCTTGTATCCTTTCCCTCTCTTCTTGTATTGAGTCTTGTAGGGCTTCTCCGCCCTTGGTAGTTACCATAAAGGAGAGTTTTATTTAGTGGAGGATGTGTGTGTTGGTGTGGATCCTTGGATTAGTCACCTCTTGTGAGGTGGATACCAAGTAAACCAACCGTGTTAGCGTTGTGTGATTGTTTCTTTGTATTTCCGCTGCACATCTTTGAAGGAACAAGCAACGCCGAGGAACGAGCGAACGCGACGAGCTATTCACCCCCCCCCCTCTAGCTACTTTTGGTCCTAACAAGTGGTATCAGAGCGAGGTCGCTCTTCACCGGAATCATCGCCGGAAGGGTCAAGCATAACAAGAAAAGCTAGAGGGTGAAGAAGTTGAAGCAAAAATTGTCAAAGTCAAAGATATCAAAAAGCTCAACTTCAAGATGCAATTCCAAGATGGACTTGGATTTGACACAAGGGTGGCTCCACCATACACTTCCATGAGTTTCGATTCTTGGAAATCAAGAATTGAAAATTTTCTTATGATGGAGATAGAGCAATGGTTTGCTCTAATGGAAGGCTTCGAGGCTCCAAGAAATTCAAAGGGCAAAGTTCTCAAGAGGAGCAAAGAGCAAGTCCAAAGGTGCGAGGCCAATGATAAAGTGACCAAGCTCTTGGTAAATTTATTGCCAAGCACCATCCTTTGCAAAATTGGAGAATTTGAAGATGCAAAGGAATTATGGAGCAAATTGGCCAAGCTTCATGAAGAGATCCCCTCCACTGTACAAGAGCAAGAAGTATCCAGAGAGGGTGACTCTTTGGAGCAAGACCAAGAGGAGGGCTCTGAGGTTGAGAGATGCTCAACCTCCGAGGAAGAGGAAATCCAAGAAGTTTCATCCTCAAGGGAATGCAACGAAGGGAACAAGGAGGGAGCATACTCCTTGTTTCATATTCAAGATGATGAAGCCTCCACCTCTAGGATTGAGGGGGAGCAATCCTTGGTGACACCGGATCAAGAAGAAGGAGAAGCTTCTACATCCGGGTCAAGAGATGAAGAGATTGAAGAAGCTTCTACCTCCACGAGTCAAGAAAAATCAAATGGAGGAGAATCAAGATCGGATCAAAAGGAAGCTTCTACCTCCGGATCCAAAGGGAAAGATGCCACCCCTACAAGCAAAGGTATAAATATTTTAATTAAAAATAAAAATCATATTATATGCTTTGAGTGTAGGGAACATGGGCACTACAAGAGCAAGTGCCCTAAATTGGCCAAGAAGAAGGGCCAAGTGGCACAAAAGGGCAAGGCGAAGCCCAAGGAGACCATCCCCAACACAAAGAAGAGCAAGGAGCACATTGTGTGCTTTTCTTGCAACCAAAAAGGGCATTACCGAAGTCAATGCCCCAAGGGGAAGAAGATGGTCAAGGCTCAAGGAGGCATTCGTCAAGGGGGAGCCTCCTGTTGGTTGCTACTCGGAAAACCTAGAGGTTCCACTGTACAAAAATTTTGTACAAAGGTCTGAACCTTTTCCTAGCTACCATGTGTTCTTTTAAATTAAATTTTGGATCGCCTGCGGAACTTAACACGTTTGATCCAAAACTTAATCTATTTGTTCTTTTAGGTTTTTGACTTGGATCTCCTGCGGAACTTAACACGTTCGACCCAAGTCTCCTTAAGTTATTAATTCCATTAAATATTAATTTCCATAAAAGGTTCGACGTGGCGAGGCACATGGCCTTCTTGGATATGGGAGCAACCACCACCGACTAGACAAAACCTTTAATAGAAAGCTAATATTTAATTTCCTAAAATAACTTTAGGTTAACCAAAGAGAACAATCAAATCACAAGGAAAAGAAAGAAAACAAAAGAACACAACATCGAAAAACATATTC
Source organism: Zingiber officinale (assembly GCF_018446385.1). Classification (NCBI taxonomy): domain Eukaryota; kingdom Viridiplantae; phylum Streptophyta; class Magnoliopsida; order Zingiberales; family Zingiberaceae; genus Zingiber; species Zingiber officinale. The sequence continues at coordinate 142,928,609 of NC_055994.1, forward strand.
GAAATACTAGATCATAAGCCTCTTGTATTTGGTATTATTTCCATAAATAACTAGCATGATGCGGAAATAAAAATTACTAGTTATACCTTGTAGAAAAACCTCTTGATCTTCTACCGTATTCCTCTTCTAACCTCGGACGTTGTGTGGGCAACGATCTTCCGAGACGAGAAACCACCAATCACCTTCTTCTCCTCCTAGCTAGGTTCGGCCAACAAAGAGGAAGCTTCACCAAGGAAGAAAATCAAAATACTAACCAAGCTCCAAGAGATGCTAGCTTTCTCTCCTTCTTCTTCTTCTTCTCCGAGTAGTATCCGGCCACCATAAGAGCTCCAATGGAAGAGTAGGGTTCGGCCACCACAAGAGGAAGAGAGGGAGAGGTTGGCCGGCCACACCAAGGAACAAAAGAGGGAGAGAAATAATAGATGTTGTGTCTCATGAAGGCACCCCTACCCCTTCTTTTATATTCCTTGGCCTAGGCAAATTAGGAAATTTAATTACAATAAATTTTCCTTAATTTCCTTGACTTGATTTAATTGAGAGAAATAAAATAAAATTTCCCAAATCAATTTCAAGTGGCCGGCCACATCATTGGAAAACAAAAGAGGACAAGTTTTAATCAACAATTAAAACTTCCTAATTTGTTTCCGGAAATTTTAAAAAATAAAATTTCTCTTTAAAATCTCTTCATGGTTAATAAAAGGAAATATCTATAATTTTAATTTTATTAACATGTGAATAATTTTAAAGAGAAAATAAAACATCTCTCCAATCTACAAATAAGAAAAGAGATCTAATCTCTTTCTTTAATCTTTTGTAAATCTTTTACAAGAGAGATATTTTAATTCTAATTCTCTTTAAATTATATCTTCCACATTATAATAAAAATTAAAATTAAATTTCCTTTTTAATTTATTTTGGTCGGCCCTACTAGCTTGGGTTCAAGCTAGGGCCGGCCACCCAATAATATACCTAGGTCGGCCCTAGCTTGGTTCCCAAGCTAGCTTGGTCGGCCCCTATTGGGTGAGTATAGAAGGTGGGTATAGGTGGGTATAGAACTCTATAAATAAGAGGCTACGATAGGGACCGAGAGGAGGAATTGGTTTTGGTCTCCCGATAAAATTAAGCATCTCGTGTTCGCCCCGAACACACAACTTAATTTTATCAATGATAATTCATTCCACTAGAGAACTATCATTGAACTACCGCACCAATCCCAAATTACATTTTTGGGCTCCTTCTTATTATGAGTGTGTTAGTCTCCCTGTGTTTAAGATATCGAATGTCCACTAATTAAGTGAGTTACTGACAACTCATTTAATTAATATCTAAGTCCAAGAGTAGTACCACTCAACCTTATTGTCATGTCGGACTAAGTCCACCTGCAGGGTTTAACATGATAATCTTTATAAGCTCCTCTTGAGGACATTATCAACCTAGTATCTCTAGGACACAGTTTCCTTCTATAATCAACAACACACACTATAAGTGATACCATTTCCCAACTTATCGGGTTTATTGATTCAACGAACTAAATCTCACCCATTGATAAATTAAAGAAATAAATATCAAATATATGTGCTTGTTATTATATTAGGATTAAGAGCACACACTTCCATAATAACTGAGGTCTTTGTTCCTTTATAAAGTCAGTATAAAAGAAACGACCTCAAATGGTCCTACTCAATACACTCTGAGTGTACTAGTGTAATTATATAGTCAAGATAAACTAATACCTAATTACACCACGACCTTCTAATGGTTTGTTCCTTTTCCATTTTGGTCGTGAGCTACTGTTTATAATTTATAAGGTACTGATAACATCATCTTCTGTATGTGACACCACATACTATGTTATCTACAATATAAATTAAATGAACAACTACAAACAAATGTAGATAATTAGACCAAATGTGATTCTTTATTCATAATAAATGTTTACAAAGCTTAGGCTTTCAGTATACATTCCAACAATCTCCCACTTATACTAATGACTAAGCTGCCATATCTTCTACCATACATCTGATTCTCATTCCCTCCACATGCCGATCGAAAGCTTTCGCCGGAAGGGCCTTAGTGAAAGGATCTGCCAGGTTATCCGCTGATGCAATCTTGGCGATGACAACTTCTCCTCGCTTCACGATATCTCGTATCAGGTGGTACTTGCGCTCTATATGTTTACTTGCCTTATGAGCTCGTGGTTCCTTCGAGTTTGCAACTGCACCACTATTATCACAATAAATTGTGATGATTTTGGGCAAACCAGGAATCACATCTAAGTCCATTAGAAAGCTCCTGAGCCATACTGCTTCTTTAGCTGCCTCAGAGGCTGCTACATATTCAGCTTCCATGGTTGAGTCCGAAACGCATTTCTGCTTAACACTCCTCCATGAAATGGCTCCACCTCCTAAAGTAAACACATAGCCTGATGTAGACTTACTGTTATCCCTATCTGATTGGAAATCTGAATCCATGTAACCCACAGGGAGCAGATCGTCTGCTTGGTAAACTAGCATATAATCTCTAGTCCTTCTCAGGTACTTCAATATATGCTTTACCGCAGTCCAATGTCCTTGTCCAGGGTTACTCTGATATCTGCTGACCATGCCCACGGGAAAACAGATATCAGGTCTCGTACATAGCATTGCATACATTAGGCTTTCTACAGCCGAAGTATAAGGAACTGCTTTCATGTCCTCTATCTCTTTTGATGTCTTTGGAGACATCTCTTTAGATAGAGCTACTCCATGTCTAAAAGGTAAGAAACCTTTCTTGGAATCCTGCATGCTAAAACGAGCAAGGATTGTATCTATATATGAAGCTTGGGATAGACACAACATTCTTTTCTTACGATCCCTTATAACTTTGATCTCAAGAATGTGTGCACATTCTCCTAAGTCCTTCATATCAAATTGTTTGGACAACCATACCCTTACGTCTGATAATACCTTAACATTGTTGCCAATTAACAAAATATCATCTACGTATAGTACAAGAAATACCACCACGTTTCCGTTACACTTCTTATATACACAAAACTCATCCGGACTTTGAATAAATCCATATGACTGGATTACTTCATTAAACCGGATGTTCCAAGACCTTGAAGCTTGCTTCAGTCCATAAATGGACCGATTGAGCTTGCACACTAGATGCTCTTTGCCTTTTTCAATGAACCCTTCCGTTGCTTCATATGGATGTTCTCTTCAAGACTTCCATTAAGGAAAGTCTTGACATCCATTTGCCAAATCTCATAATCCATATGAGCAAAGAATGGATAAGAGTATCCGGATAGACTTAAGCATGGCCACCGTGAAAAGGTCTCCTCATAATCGATTCTCTTTTGAGTGTACCCTTTGCAACAAGCCTAGCTTTGAAGGTTTCTACCTTCCGTCCCTCTTTTCCTTTGTAGATCCACTTGCATCCAACGGCTTTTACACCATCGTGGTTCTACAAGCTCCCAAACCTTATTAGAGTACATGGACTCTATTTTAATTCATTGCCTTTTGCCAAAATGTCGCATCTATATCTTGGAGTGCTTCATCATATTGACGGGGATCAGTTCATGTTTACCCGGATCAAGTCCAAGACTCTCCCAAAACATGAATCTTTCAGTCACAACCCTCCCACTACGACGAGGCACCGTCTGTGGTTGTGTATCATGTGTGACACGACAGCCTCTTGTGGTACTTCATCTTGTAATGTTGGTACTGAAGTAGACATGTCCTCTCTAAGTTATTCTAAAACAACTTTACATCGGGCTTGTGATCCATTATATAGTCTTCTTCTAAAACTGGCATTGGTGCTAACAATGACCTTCCGTCTTTAGGACTATAAAATAAACCACCTTTCGCTCCTTTGGGATATCCTACAAACACGCGAACTTCAGACGAGATTCTAACTTATCAAGATCTCGTTTCAAAGACATGTGCTGGACTACCCCAAACCGAATATGTCTTAGACTGGTTTCGCCCATTCCACAATTCTATGGGAGTAGAAGAGATTTAGAAGGTACTAAGTTCGGAACGATATCATTGTTTCCAGAGCATATCCCCAAAACGAATTTGTAATTCAATAACTCATCATCGATCTAACCATTTCCATAAGAGTCCTATTCCTTCGCTCGCTACACCATTCGCTGGGGTGTTCCTGTGCATAATTGGGATTGAATCTCACCTCGATAAGTAATTCTAAACTCTCCTAAGAGGTATTCGCCACCACGATCCGATCAGTAGTGTCTTGATACTTTTACCTAGTCGCTTCTCCACATCGCCTTGTATTCTTTGAACTTATCAAAGCACTCAGACTTGCAAGCATTAGGTAAATGTATCCATATCTTGAATAATCGCCCATGAAAGAGACAAAATATTCAAAACCTCCTCTTGCCCGGACGGACATAGGCACACAAATCCGAGTGAACCAACTCTAACACTTTTTTGGCTCTATACCTTGGCCTTGAAAGCCTCTTGGTCATTTTACCTTCCAAGCAGATTCACAAGTTGGAAAATTTTCCAACTCTAATGAACCAAAGTCCATCGGCTATAAGCCTCGAATCCTACTTTGTTAATATGACCAAGCCTTAGATGCCAAAGATATGCTTGGTTCATTTCGAAGGTTCTTTCCTCTTATTAGAATTAGAAGATGAGTTATAAATTTTCATGTTTTGCTTTGTGGAAGAAATTGATTTAAAGTATATAAATTGCCAACTAATGCACCGGAGCAGATAATCACTTTATTTCTTTTAATAACTACATCGTTACTAAAAGAAACTGAATATCCATCTAAAAACAGTTTAGAAACCGAAATTAAATTCTTTCTAAAACGGGTACATAAAGACAATTTCTTAAAACCAAATTCCTATTTCTACTAAAAGATAAGTAGACGCCTCCCACTACAGACGCCACCTTAGTAGCATTGCCCATGTAGACTGTAATTTCTCCTTCGAGATAGTCGTCGGGTTTCGAACCCCGCAAGGAATTGCAGACATGATCATGGCTCCGTATCTACACACGGTCGGTAGATAACACCGCTAAACATGTTTCAACAACTAGAGTATGAGATATACCTTTGTTTTGGTTCCTACGAGGACAGCCCGTCCTGCCCGCTTACAGATGAAGCACTTGCCCTTGGCTTCTTCATTCCACTTTAAATCCCGTAGACTGAGATTTATTCACTTTCTTTGTGAACCACTTGTTTCTTCTTCTTCTTTCCTTTTAGTTTAGAAGTAGAACCATTTTCAAGATAGTGAATTTGAGCATTGTGACGAAATAATCCTTCGAAGTTCTGTCAGGAGTTCCGCTAATGAATAAACCTCTTATTCATATTATAGTTCAGCAACCGCTCAAAACTTCTAGGTAGCGCTTGAGGATCATATCGATCCGGGTTTCCCATCAATTTCTCCTCCAAGGATCTCAGATCTCGTTCGGATAAGCCATCATCTTTAGGATATGATCCCTTACAGGAGTACCCTCTTGCATGGTGGGTGTCATTATCTTTCTCATGGCTTCTTGCCTAGAAGCCCTATCTTGATGACCAAAGAGTTCCTTGAGATTGTTCATAATATCATAGTCGTTGGTAAATCTTGATGTCGATGTTGCAATACATTTGACATTGAAGTCAAAATGTAACACCGCGCCATCTCATCTCGCTTACCCATTTCCTATGATATTCAATCTCCTCTTGTAGATTCACCAAGAGGGTGCATCAGGCACCGTCAACAAGACATATTTATAGCTTTCAGCAGAAGAACAATGTCCGTGTTTCTTTTCCAATCTATGTAGTTTGGTCCAATAAGTCTATTCTGTTGAAGTATGATGGACAATGGGTTGAAAGACATCCTAAGAATCACAAATAACTTTTGGTCGAACTCTAAATTTAGAATAATATTGATTCCTCAAACAATACTATTTTAAATTAACCAACACCTCATAACACCGTGAATTTTGTATGCCACGTTAGTGTGGACGGATACAAATTCAACATTTGTAAAAGGAGGGTCTTAACCCATTAATTTTATTATCTTGTCAACCTCACTCATTGACAAATAAAATTAATAGTTGGTATCATTTGGTCACACAAATAATAGCAATGACTCCGCTAGGGAGGATACTATTAGATGTGTCTAAGTGTATACCATTACTTGACACTAAGTCCATTAATAAGATTATGCCCCTTCCGTTGGGGAAGATCACACGCTCTTAATTAACTTCCTATAGTCATCCAAAAATGGAAGTCTGTTCTAGTGATCCGCAAACAAGCTCATCCGTTATGGAGGAAGGCACTCAGAGCCAACGCGCAAGCTTGTTTGCATCACTTACAAACCAGTAATGGAGACCATGGGATTTATTTAAAAATTCCTCTCCCACTTAGTTATTTATAAATGAGGAATTTTAACTATGCTAGCCTACTTAAACTTGTAAACTAACATGCACACACAGCACAATATAAAAGCAATAAATAGAAAATTTAATTTTCAACTATTATGGCTTTTATCTCTAATTGTCCTCCGTGTGTTGTCATCCCAAGCTGCTGCCATATTTGGCCACCGCCACCGGGTCTAGCTGTCGCATCCATCTTACTCCTAGTTCCGCTGCGCCTCTGGTCCTTAGAAGGTTCCACGCTTTGCAAGATTCGATCCGCGACATAAATAGAATTTTACATTTTTGATCCTATATTCCATAAAAGGAATGTACATGTATCTAGATCAAAAATAAAATCCTAATAAAACTAAATACAGCTCCTGCTGTATTTTAATACAATCATGTACACACATATAAATTGCCCTTGACATGTCCAAGGGTCCAATCACACACATAATTAACTAAAAATCATAATAGTTGGATCCTGCATCCACAAAGTTAGCACATCCTACTATTATCCTGCCTAAATTATGTATGACATGTGCATAATTAAACTAAATACCAAATACACAGAGGCAAAACTCTAGCTCTGATACCAATTGTTGGTTGCTACTCGGAAAACCTAGAGGTTCCACTGTACAAAAATTTTGTACAAAGGTCTGAACCTTTTCCTAGCTACCATGTGTTCTTTTAAATTAAATTTTGGATCGCCTGCGGAACTTAACACGTTTGATCCAAAACTTAATCTATTTGTTCTTTTAGGTTTTTGACTTGGATCTCCTGCAGAACTTAACACGTTCGACCCAAGTCTCCTTAAGTTATTAATTCCATTAAATATTAATTTTCATAAAAGGTTCCCAGTACTGACGTGGCGAGGCACATGGCCTTCTTGGATATGGGAGCAACCACCACCGACTAGACAAAACCTTTAATAGAAAGCTAATATTTAATTTCCTAAAATAACTTTAGGTTAACCAAAGAGAACAATCAAATCACAAGGAAAAGAAAGAAAACAAAAGAACACAACATCGAAAAACATATTCGAAATACTAGATCATAAACCTCTTGTATTTGGTATTATTTCCATAAATAACTAGCATGATGCGGAAATAAAAATTACTAGTTATACCTTGTAGAAAAACCTCTTGATCTTCTACCGTATTCCTCTTCTAACCTCGGACGTTGTGTGGGCAACGATCTTCCGAGACGAGAAACCACCAATCACCTTCTTCTCCTCCTAGCTAGGTTCGGCCAACAAAGAGGAAGCTTCACCAAGGAAGAAAATCAAAATACTAACCAAGCTCCAAGAGATGCTAGCTTTCTCTTCTTCTTCTTCTTCTTCTCCGAGTAGTATCCGGCCACCACAAGAGCTCCAATGGAAGAGTAGGGTTCGGCCACCACAAGAGGAAGAGAGGGAGAGGTTGGCCGGCCACACCAAGGAACAAAAGAGGGAGAGAAATAATAGATGTTGTGTCTCATGAAGGCACCCCTACCCCTTCTTTTATATTCCTTGGCCTAGGCAAATTAGGAAATTTAATTACAATAAATTTTCCTTAATTTCCTTGACTTGATTTAATTGAGAGAAATAAAATAAAATTTCCCAAATCAATTTCAAGTGGCCGGCCACATCATTGGAAAACAAAAGAGGACAAGTTTTAATCAACAATTAAAACTTCCTAATTTGTTTCCGGAAATTTTAAAAAATAAAATTTCTCTTTAAAATCTCTTCATGGTTAATAAAAGGAAATATCTATAATTTTAATTTTATTAACATGTGAATAATTTTAAAGATAAAATAAAACATCTCTCCAATCTACAAATAAGGAAAGAGATCTAATCTCTTTCTTTAATCTTTTGTAAATATTTTACAAGAGAGATATTTTAATTCTAATTCTCTTTAAATTATATCTTCCACATTATAATAAAAATTAAAATTAAATTTCCTTTTTAATTTATTTTGGCCGGCCCTACTAGCTTGGGTTCAAGCTAGGGCCGGCCACCCAATAATATACCTAGGCCGGCCCTAGCTTGGTTCCCAAGCTAGCTTGGCCGGCCCCTATTGGGTGGGTATAGAAGGTGAGTATAGGTGGGTATAGAACTCTATAAATAAGAGGCTACGATAGGGACCGAGAGGAGGAATTGGTTTTGGTCTCCCGATAAAATTAAGCATCCCGTGTTCGCCCCGAACACACAACTTAATTTTATCAATGATAATTCATTCCACTAGAGAACTATCATTGAACTACCGCACCAATCCCAAATTACATTTTTGGGCTCCTTCTTATTATGAGTGTGTTAGTCTCCCTGTGTTTAAGATATCGAATGTCCACTAATTAAGTGAGTTACTGACAACTCATTTAATTAATATCTAAGTCCAAGAGTAGTACCACTCAACCTTATTGTCATGTCGGACTAAGTCCACCTGCAGGGTTTAACATGACAATCTTTATAAGCTCCTCTTGAGGACATTATCAACCTAGTATCTGTAAGACCGTTGGATTCGATAGAGGGGGGGTGAATATCGATTCGATAAAGATGAGTATAAACGCAGCGGAAAACTAAAATAGACACAGGTGTTTTTTACTTCGTTCGGAGCCTGTGACGACTCCTACTCGAAGGCCCGTACTCCGTGAGTACTTTCGTTGGGCAATCACTATCAATTCGAATGAAGATTACAAATAAGTACAAGAATTGACAGAAATAAAATACCGACAAGAGAAGAAGAGTTAGACTTTAAGAAAGCGCTTTGTCGGAATAGCCTCGTGGCGTCGCAGGAGCGTAGAGCAGCAGAGCAAGCAGTAAGTTTTCAGTGCAGACTTGATCTTTTTGAAGCTCCTACCTGGGGCTTCTTTTATATGCTGTCCCGGGCGCCTGGATCCCTTCCGGGCGCCTGGAACGTGACGTAGCTGCACGAACCATGATGCTCCACGTGGCGACGACTCGGCTGGATGAAATTTGCCTTCCGGGCGCCCGGACCACCTTGTTTCAGAAAGCTCCTTTTTCCTGCAAAACAGGGTTAGTCCGAGGCAAATATGTATCCTGTAAAATAGATTGTTAGCACAGTTAAAGTTCAATAGATGGATAAGAAAGAGTATGACTTAGATTCCGTCTTTCCGAGACCGGAATCTAGTCACGATCTCGACTTAGATATCCGAAATGGATCTAAGCCGGATCGACGCCTAATGTCCCCTTCCCGGGAACGCGTCCTCACAGTCACTCCCCTCCAGTGACTTACCTCACTTACCTGCCAGACGTCCGGTCAGCCCGTCGACCCGTCTGGACTTCTCGCCAGCCCGTCGACCCGCTTGGACTTCTCGCCAGCTATCCGGTCAGCCCGTCGACCTAGCTGGACTTCTCGCCAAGCGTCCGGTCAGCCCGTCGACCCGCTTGGACTTCTCGCCAGCTATCCGGTCAGCCCGTCGACCTAGCTGGACTTTTCCTGCACACTTGATAAAAGTGTCAGACAACAACAAACCTAACTTAACCTGATTTGTCATTCATCAAAACCTGAGTTAGACCGTTAGTGCTAACCGCACCAACAATCTCCCCCTTTTTGATGGAATGACAACCTGGTTAAGTTAGTGATAAAAAATATGCAAGAATCAAGCATGATTTTTAAGGTTTAAGTTAGTTTTTCAAGTTTGCATTAAGTTGCTCTAACTTAACCAACCTAACCCTCCCCCTTTGGCATACATCAAAAAACGAGGGTAAACAAACATAGTGAGAATTACTGAAAACAATAAGACTTTGAAAAATAACTGAGTTTTTAAATCCAAGAAAAAATCAAATTGACTTGGGGGAGTCTAAAGTTTGAAAACTTGTTTAAAGCATTAGCTTTTAGTTTTTAGAAAAAATGCTAAGTGTAGATAGGTTAATTTTCAAACATAAGTGTATAAGGATTAAATTTCAAAAAAATTTTCAAAACAAGTTTCAACATAAGTTTGAAATGCTATATAAACATAAGTTTTCAACACCAAAATTCCAAAACTAAGTTTGAAAAAATCTATATATATATATTTTTTTTTCAAAATCAAGAAAAATAATTTTGAGAAGCTTAGTTTGTAAACTAAATTTTGTAAGATTTTTCCTTCAAATCAAATTGTCAAAATTGAGTAAAATCAAATTTTTAAGAACTAGACTCAAAACAATTTTCAAAGTGAAATTAAGTTTAAATCTTTACTTTTAGTTTTCAAAGGAGTTTGGTAAAAGTGAGAACATATTTTTAGAATGTGTTTATAAAATTTGTTCTCCAAAATCAAATTTTCAAAAAGGTATTAGATTCAAAAGCGGTTTAAAATACTTGAAGAAGTCAGTTTTTAAACAAGTTGTTTTTAAACTTTGATTTTCAAAATTAAGTTTAAAATTCAATTTGGCAAACTAAATAGTTATATTTCTCCCCCTGAATTTGATACCTATCTCTAACCAGCTGTCTAACCAATTAGGTACTAACTAACTATCAGAAGATAGTAGCGTTCACTAGGTTAGTCAGATTAAGTTAATTATAATAAGTCAGTGTTTGACTTGACTGATGAACTTTAATCTGATTAATATCTGATTTGTATTTAACGTCCAGACTTATGCTGATGCACTGAAATAAGCATCTTAGGTCTAGACAGTTGGCCTATGCATCTCACCCCTTTCTATGTTTGTCAAACACAAGCAAGGTAACCCTAGGGTGTTGGTGAGATGCTCAAAAACTAGTCCTATGGGTACATGCTTTCTAAGGAGGTAAACTTAGTCTAAGGCAAAAACTGTTTTTGAAAGTCTAAGAATGGAAATTTTGAAAACAAACAAGTTTAGCCTATAAGTTGATAAAATCATTTTTGAAAGGATTTTTGAAATTTCCTAGGCTATTGAGCACATCCCTAATTGTCGTCGTAAGTTGCTAAATTCACTTTCAGGGAGTGGTTTTGTAAAAATGTCAGCTAAATTTGATTTAGACTCAATGTACTTGAGTTCAATATCACCTTTAGTAACATGATCCCTGATGAAGTGATGCCTAACTTCAATATGTTTGGTTCTTGAATGATGCACAAGATTCTTAGTTAAGTTAATCGAACTTATATTATCAATTAATACTTTTACATTTGTGATATTTAAGTTGAAATCTTTTAGAGTATGCATCATCCATAATATTTGTGCAACACACTCGCCTATAGCTATGTATTCTGACTCAGTTGTAGATAGTGCAACACAGTGTTGCTTTCTACTAAACCAGCTGACAAGGGATGGACCAAGTAGTTGGCATCCACCACTTGTGCTTTTGCGGTCTAATTTGCATCCAGCATAATCTGAATCAGAATATCCTATTAATTCAAAGTTGTTGGTCCTAGGATACCAAATACCTACATTCGTGGTTCCTTTGAGGTATCTAAAGATTCTTTTGACTTGAGTCAAATGAGATTCTTTAGCACAGGTTTGGTATCGAGCACACATACTAACCGCAAATAAAATGTCAGGTCGGCTTGCAGTTAAGTAAAGTAGACTACCTATTGCGCTCCGATAATGTTTTAAGTCTACTGGTTTTCCATTAGGATCATCATCCAGGATTGTGTTTACGGCCATAGGTGTTTTTATTTCTTTAGTATTTTCCATTCCAAATTTTCTAAGTAACTCCTTAGTATATTTTTGTTGATAAATATAATTTCCTTCATTTGTTTGTTTGACTTGTAACCCTAGAAAATAAGTTAATTTTCCTACCAGACTCATTTCGAATTCGTGTTCCATTAGGTTTGTAAATTCATTTAAAAATTCTGAGTTGGTTGAACCAAAGATGATATCATCTACATAAATTTGAGCTATAAAAATATCTTCTTTTATTGATTTCACAAATAGTGTTGGGTCAATTTGACCTTGATTGAACCCTTTAGAGGTTAAGTTAATGGCATAAATATTGTCTTTTCTAAAGCCTTTTAGGCTTATAGTTGGATTATCTAGATGTTTGATCAAACATTCTGTAGATAGAAATTTTACCTTATACCTAGTGTCACATAATTGACTTATGCTCAGAAGACTGTATTTAAAATTTTCAACAAGTAGAACATTTGTAATTATGAAATCTATTTTTAATTCAATATTACCTATACCAATTACCTTGAGTTTACCGTTGTTTCCAAAGGCAACCGTTCCTAGGCTTTTGTAGGTTAATTGAGTGAACTTGGTGTGATCTCCAGTCATATGTTTGGAGCAACCACTGTCCAAAATCTACTTGGTTTCCTACAATAAGTGGGATTTTTATGTTAGTCTTAGTTTATCAATTTTTACTCAATCATTAACAAAAAATCTTAATTTTGAAATTAATTTAAGTTTAAAATTTTGAAGTTAATTTTTAAGTTAAAATTAAAATTTTGAAATTAATTTTTAAGTTAAGATTAAAATTTAGAAATTAATTTTTAAGTTAAAATTAAAATTTTGAAAATAATTTTTAAGTTTAAAATTTTGAAAATAATTTTGAAAATAATTTTTAAGTTAAAATTTTGAAAATAATTTTTAAGTTTAAAATTTTGAAAATAATTTTTAAGTTTAAAATTTTTTAAACTAATTTTTAAGTTTAAAAATTTTGAAAATAATTTTTAAGTTAAAAATTGAAATTTTTAAGTTAAAATTTTGAAAATGATTTTTAAGTTTAAAATTTTGAAAATAATTTTTAAGTTTAAAATTTTTGAAACTAATTTTTAAAGCCTTATTCATCTGACCCGAACTATATTATCAATCAGGGAAACCTATGGTTTTGTGAGATGAAATTGGTTTGATTATAGAGTTTTGGTTTAACTAGTGTTAGATTCAGACTTAGCTTTGGTTTCCACAAATAGGCATTCTTCGGATAAACTTCTAAGCTTGGTGAGTCTCATGGACATCATTAGAAGTAACCAACCTTTCGAAGTTTTCCGAATAGTCCTATCCACGGAACTTAGTACTAAATCTTGGTCTAACTGGTTAGGATTCGTTTAAGGGTAGCTTCGGTCAGTTCCACTTGGCCAAATGCACCAGATCGAAGCCATATCTTTCTAGACATGCGATGCCCAAGCTTCCCTAACGTACTATCATCCAAAAACTTCACCAGTACCATGAGTCAAGTTAAACTTGGTCTCTTTTTACTAATCCTAATTACCCTGTCGAGTTAGTTGGGTTACCTTGTCGGGTATGTTAGTTTTGGAGGTGCCAGCTATTCTGGAGCCTCCCCCTGAATTATTGGCCCTTAATTTAGATTTTGGGTTTGTGTCGATTCTTTTTATAGTTATAATCAACTTGGTGATAATCTAAATTTTGTTGAGTTTTGAATTTTGATTTTAAGTTAAATTTATATTTTAGTTTTGATCTGATTTATTCAAGTTTATATAATGTATTTTATCTTTAGGTATATAGAATTGATTAAGTCCTACTTGCGTGGTTAAGCACGCTTTTGGGACCCAAGCTTGTTTAGTTGCTTTGTGTTGGGTTAATAATGATTTAAAGGTTTTGTTTGAGTTTGACTTATATCCAAGTCCGGTTTTATTATAGCATGCCTTTTGGTTATTTAGAATTAAATCTAAATTTTTAGATCTTGTTGTGAATTTTTCCAACAATTCTTTTAACTTATTAATTTCATTTTTTAATGATAAATTCTCCTCCTCAAGTGTTCGATCTTGAGTTGGATTCGAATTTTTTAATTGTTCCTTGAGGTTTTGATTTTCCTCAAGAAGCGATTTATTTTCATTTTCCAACTTAACTACTTTTTTATTTAAACACGAGATAATTCTAAAGAATTTACGATTTAAGTTTAGGTATACCTCTTGAACCTTCGAAACGAGTGCGGAATCGTGGCTTGATTCGGGTTCGGACCCGTCTTCCGATTCCTCCGATTCGTCTTCGCGAGCCATCAGCGCGAGGTGACTTTGGTGCTTTTGCCTTTCTCCTTCCGATTCGTCTGAGGAGGAATCGTCCCATATTGCTTTGAGGGCTTTCTTCTTTGTTGACTTTGATTTGTCAAGTTTCAATCTTGGGCATTCATTCTTGTAGTGCCCCTTTTTGTTACATCCGAAACATGTGACATTTCTTGAGTCGGCTGGCGAACTGATCTTCTGAAGCTTCTCTTTTTCCTGGTGAACATTTTCCTTACCAGGTTCACCAGGTGTTCTTCGTCTTCAGAGTCTTGATCGGAATCTTCTTTAGATTCGGGTTTGTTCTTCTTTTCTTTAGAGGAACTTGCAAATAAAGCTACACCTTTCTCGACCCCGGCGTTAGTTTGCTCATGAAGTTCTAATTCACAGAAGAGTTCATCCAATTTTAATTTAGATAAATTTTTTGAAATTTTGTAGGCATCTACAATTGATGCCCACAAATTATTTCGCGGAAAAGCATTTAACGCGTACCTTATTAAGTCTCGGTTCTCCATTTGGTGGCCTATCGCGTGGAGACCGTTGAGGATATCTTTGACCCTCGCGTGGAGCTGACTTGCCGTTTCTCCTTCCTGCATTTTTATATTAAAAATTTTGTTTAACAGCAAATCTCTTTTTGTTACCTTCGCATCGCTTGTTCCTTCGTGCAGCTCGATCGGTTTATCCCAAAGCTCCTTAGCGTTTTCATGCGGTCCGACCCGGTTCAGTTCTTCTCGTGTTAGTCCGCAGTGTAGAGTATTGATGGCTTTGTTTTCAATTGATGCCTTTTTCTTTAAATCATTTGTCCATTCTTCAGGGTCTACTATTTTCCCGGAGTTGTCTACTGGAATTTTGTAAGCCTTTGTAACGCTCATCCATTGGTCGTAGTCTGTCTTCATGTAGACCTCCATTCTCCTCTTCCAGTACGAAAAATCATCCCCGTTAAATAGGGGAGGACGTACTGTGCTGAAGCCTTCTTGTTGAGACATCTTATCCTGCACACACTAAATTAACTGGAAAAAGAAAATCCCAAGACTTCGTCTTGGATTAGCAGTGCGGGGAAAAATAGAAACTCTAAGTTGGTGTTGTACCAATTTAGATTTTAAGTGCAACGGAAAAAAAATCTTCCAAAAAGATAATAATATTAGTTTGGAATTAAAAAATTTTCCCCCCATCTGATTGGTGGTTGCACCAATTAGAGCGCTCCGATACCACTTGTAAGACCGTTGGATTCGATAGAGGGGGTGAATATTGATTCGATAAAGATGAGTATAAACGCAGAAAACTAAAATAGACACGGTGTTTTTACTTCGTTCGAAGCCTGTGACGCCCTACTCGAAGGCCCGTACTCCATGAGTACTTTCGTTGGCAATCACTATCAATTCGAATGAAGATTATAAATAAGTACAAGAATTGAGAAATAAAATACCGACAAGAGAAGAAGAGTTAGACTTTAAGAAAGCGCTTTGTCGGAATAGCCTCGTGGCGTCGCAGGGCGTAAGCGAGCAAGCGAAGTTTTCGGTCAGACTTGATCTTTTGAAGCTCCTACCGGGCTTCTTTTATATCTTGTCGGCGCTGGATCCCTTCGGCGCGAACGTGACGTAGCTGCACGAACCATGATGCTCACGTGGTGACGACTCTGGATGAAATTTGCCTTGGCGCCGGATCCTTCCGGCGCCGGACTCCGGCGCCGGACCACCTTGTTTCGAAGCTCCTTTTTCCGCAAAAGCAGGTTAGTCCGAGGCAAATATGTATCCTGTAAAACAGAGTTAGCACGATTAAAGTTCAATAGATGGATAAGAAAGAGTATGACTTAGATTCCGTCTTTCCGAGACCGGAATCTAGTCACGATCTCGACTTAGATATCCGAAATGGATCTAAGCCGGATCGACGCCTAATGTCCCCTTCCCGGGAACGCGTCCTCACAGTCACTCCCCTCCGGTGACTTACCTCACTTACCTGCCAGACGTCCGGTCAGCCCGTCGACCCGTCTGGACTTCTCGCCAAGCGTCCGGTCAGCCCGTCGACCCGCTTGGACTTCTCGCCAGCTATCCGGTCAGCCCGTCGACCTAGCTGGACTTCTCGCCAAGCGTCCGGTCAGCCCGTCGACCCGCTTGGACTTCTCGCCAGCTATCCGGTCAGCCCGTCGACCTAGCTGGACTTTTCCTGCACACTTGATAAAAGTGTCAGACAACAACAAACCTAACTTAACCTGATTTGTCATTCATCAAAACCTGAGTTAGACCGTTAGTGCTAACCGCACCAACAGTATCTCTAGGACACAGTTTCCTTCTATAATCAACAACACACACTATAAGTGATACCATTTCCTAACTTATCGGGTTTATTGATTCAACGAACTAAATCTCACCCATTGATAAATTAAAGAAATAAATATTAAATATATGTGCTTGTTATTATATTAGGATTAAGAGCACACACTTCCATAATAACTGAGGTCTTTGTTCCTATATAAAGTCAGTATAAAAGAAACGACCTCAAATGGTCCTACTCAATACACTCTGAGTGTACTAGTGTAATTATATAGTCAAGATAAACTAATACCTAATTACACTACGACCTTCTAATGGTTTGTTCCTTTTCCATTTTGGTCGTGAGCTACTGTTTATAATTTATAAGGTACTGATAACATCATCTTCTGTATGTGACACCACATACTATGTTATCTACAATATAAATTAAATGAACAACTACAAACAAATGTAGACAATTAGACCAAATGTGATTCTTTATTCATAATAAATGTTTACAAAGCTTAGGCTTTCAGTATACATTCCAACACCTCCAAGGTAAAGAAGAAGGTAACATTTATTGAGCCTACCCCTTTACATTATGGTAAAAAGCATGATAGTTCTAACTTATATTATTTTAATGCTATTTACCATGAAAATAGAAAGCATGATAGCGTTAAAGAAAAACATATAGCTTTTCATGCTAAAACTACTACACCTAAGGCTAGGAATGTAAGTAAAAGTCTAGGCAAGAACTCTAAGGATTGTATCTACAAGCCTAGGCACAAATATGCTCATGAATCAAATGAAAAATCTAAAACTAAGGACTTAGTGATAGAAAATCAAGTCTTGAGGTCAAGGCTTGATAAAATGGAAAGGACCATAAAAAGGATGGAAAATATCCTAAAAGGGCAAAATGAGCATAGCCTAGGTCTAGGAGCACAAAGGTCATCTAATGGCCATAGAGGTTTGGGATACAAACCAAAGGCTAAGAAGGATGTGCCCTCTTACCATAGAGTTCCATATAGTTATGGAACAAACCCTAGGTCTAGTGGTCAAGCCAAGAATACTAGGGAAGTCATCCCTAAGAGTATTTTTGCAATAAATGTGACTAAGACTTCTAAGAAGTCTAAGAAAGTCACAAAGAAGGTCACAAGGGAGGCTATCCCTAGAGTTGACCTAGAAAGTGTGACCAAGGCTTCTAAGAAGCCCAACAAGGTCACTAGGAAGGTATCTAGGGAAGTTATCCCTAGTGAGTACCTAGAGCATCCAAGGAGCACCAATAGGTGTTGGGTTCCTAGGAGCATCTTCTCTACCCCATAGATGGGTTAGAGAGTGTCAACTCCGATTAGAAGGGTAGTTAACCTGACTTTGAGGAAATTGACACTCAAGGAGCATTTTCAAGGTTTTTGTTAACCTTTGAAAATGAAGTGGATCTTTGTTTACTCCTTGAAAGAGTAAAATGTGCCTAATGGTGGAAGAATTGATTTTAATCTAAAATGGCACAAATTGGGAAAATCTTGAGAAATACCAAGTTGGGATTTTGGTATTCTCTTGGAAATTTAAGGCAATCCGGGCCTTGATTTATGTAATCACTCTTGAGGAAAAATGGAATATGCCAACATTTGAGGACATGTTTATTTTCAATTGGCATACATTAAATCAAGGAAATTAGAAATGCCAATTTAGGCTTTGGCGTTCTCTTGTAGCACTTTAGGGCAATCTAGGTTTAAGTTGTAAGTTTAGCTAAGACTTTAAGGATACTTAGATAGTTAATCTAGGTATATTTTATTTATGCTAAATCTTGCCATGATTGTTTGCCCATCATATGCCATGACATCATGTCTAGTTTTGCATTCATGTTTTATTATGAAAAATCCAAAAATACCATGTCATGACATTCATACATCATGTAGTAATAGGATATTTTCTTTTGAAAATTATTTTCTTTTGATGTATGTCATAACATAATCATGCATTAAGTTTAATTCCTTGTAATTAAGGACGAATGACATTTAACGATACTTATTGACAAGTGACATCCTAGGTGGATGACTAATATTTCTAAAATGCCTAGATAGATATGCATGATCCCTAGATTAGGGCAAAAACCAAAATCTACATCTCACAAAGACTATAAGGTGACTTGTATGTGATTAGTGCACATTAGATACAAGTGAGATGTTAGAAAGATGAACAAAACTCAAGATGTTGATTTAGTGCATTCTTTTGAGTTTTAGGTTCATCAAAACACATAGTTATATGTTTTCCCATCATTGGGAAAGCTAATGTACAAGTCATGTGCATTATGCCCAAGAAACATGATGGGATATTGGTTTTGAAAATGTTTTTGGAAAACCTTGGTGAAGGCTATCTTTTGATAGTAATCACCATTGAATAGTTAGACACAAACTTGAAGAAAAACACTAAAGTTTTTGCAAGTTTTCAAGTTTGTGTCAATCTTTGAAAATATGAAGTATTTTCATAGAAAGTTATTTTTCCATGATTAAGTATGCCCTAAATAATGTCTACACGAAATTTCATGATTTTTTGATTTTTGTAGAATTTTCTAGGGGTTTCTGAAGTTGACTGAAATGGAATTTCAGCAACTATCAGAGCTCCGATCGATCCATGGATCGATTGGAGTGCCCGAATCGATCCGTGGATCGATTCAGAAGGCAAGTCTCCCGCGAGCAGAAGCTCGCTGGATCGATCAGCCGATCGATCCAGGTAGTCTCGGTGGATCGATTCGGAAAGGTTCAATCGATTGGAACCCAACTCCAATCGATCCAAGTTGCTGATTTTGGCTGGGAAGGCTTGATTTCAGCATCTTTGAACCTCTTTGAGTCTAGGTAACCATTCCAAACTCCTAAAATACATTTGTATACATACAAAGGGTATTTTCATGTGAAAACAAGGATGGATTGGTTAAGGAAGGCTTCATTGAAGTTTAGGTTGAGGTTTGTTTCAAATTTTGAGTATTTGAACCTCAAAACTTCTAAATTTGGGTTTCCTAAAGGTTTAGAGATTCCAAGTCATTGTTGGTGCAATGACAGAAGTCACCACCATGTCTTTAGGGGGAGGGACTCTTTAAAGACATGAAAAATTACTTTTCATGAACCTTGGAAGGTGGTCAACCTTCCGTTAAGAACATGCTCAAGGTTGAGCGTTTGAACTTTAATGGGGAGTGGATATCCTCATTGTTCAAGTGGCTTCAAGTGGATAATGCTCAAGGATGGGCATTTGCCTACATTGGGGGAGAATGTAGGGTTAAGGTTAATGAAGGGTATGGGACCTTCATTATCGTGTTGACCACAACGAGTAAAGTTGTGAACAACAATGAGCAACTCTTCAGGGGGAGAGTCGTCAACAAATGGATTTGTTGATGTGTACCCAAAATTGGGGCATGGGTTGATGTGTGCCCAAAGATGGGTTGATGTGTGCCAATAGGGGGAGAATGAAAGGACCTATGAATGAGTGTAAGTTAGGCTTTCATTACCTAGAGGGAGTGTGCCCTCGTAGGGGGAGAATGAAGAGCTTAATTTATATGTTCATTACCTAGTGGCATGAAGATTGAGGCTATAGGATTAGCCTAACTTACATGTGGTATTGTAAGTGTTATTGTGGTATTGTCAAACATCAAAAAGGGGGAGATTGTTGGTGCAACATCCCTCAGGTCAAGGTTGACCTGGGTGACCAAGCTGAGTCTTGGTTTGAGTTTAGATGTTTGACAATAAGAAATTGATTGAAGAAGAGTCAAGTAGGTCAAGGTTGACCGGATACTTGACAGGGAAGTCCTAGTGAGTGAAGCTAGGTGAAAGTCATGGTGAGTGAAGCCAGGCAGAGTGAAAGTCCTGGTGAGTGAAACCAGGTGAAAACCCTAGTGAGTGAAGCTAGGTGAAAGTCCTGGTGAGTGAAACCAGGTGAAAACCCTAGTGAGTGAAGCTAGGTGAAAGTCCTGGTGAGTGAAGCCAGGCAGAAGGAAAACCCTAGTGAGTGAAGCTAGGTGAAAGTCCTGGTGAGTGAAGCCAGGTGAAAGCCCTAGTGAGTGAAGCTAGGCAGATGGAAAACCCTAGTGAGTGAAGCTAGGTGAAAGTCCTGGTGAGTGAAGCCAGGAAAGGGAAAATCCAGATGGATCAAGGATGATCGGACATCTGGTGTTGGGAAGTCCAAGTAGGTCAAAGGATTGACTGGATACTTGGCACGAGGAAATACAGATAGGTCAAAGGGATTGACCAGACATCTGATGGAAGTCCAAGTAGGTCAAAGGAGTGACCAGATACTTGGCATGAATAGAAAAGTCTAAGTGGGTCAAAGGGATTGACCAGACACTTGGTGGGAAGTCCTAGCAGGTCAAAGGAGTGACCAGATGCTAGGCATGATGTACCAACAGGTCAAGGTTGACCGGATGTTGGTTTGAGAGGCTTGGAACTTGGTTTTGGGCAAAAACCAAGTGTTGGATCGATCAGTGGATCGATCCAGGAGCTGGATCGATCAGTGGATCGATCCAGGCTTCTCCTAAGCGAACAGAGAGCCTCTGGATCGATCCGTGGATCGATCCAGATGTTCCAATCGATCAGTGGATCGATTGGGACGCGGCTGCTTCGCGCGATAAGCGCTGGATCGATCCAGGCGCTTTTCCAGAGCACAGAGGCGCTCTGGATCGATCCGTGGATCGATCCAAAGCCTCCCCGATCGATTGGGAATATTCGAATCGATCGGGATCCGACCGTTGCGTCGTATTTGAGCTGCAGGCGTGCGTTGGCTGCAGTATCTCTTCTCCGATTCACTCCAGATTTCTCGCCAGCTCCTCCACAGCACTCACAAAGCTCAGATCGCCAGTTCTTGAAGGATCTTGGAAGTTTTCCAAGTCAAGAGGCGGATCAAAGCCAAGAAGAGAAGCTAGGGTTAGGGTTTATACTCATTGTAAGCTTGTAAGCTTGTATTTCTTGTATCCTTTCCCTCTCTTCTTGTATTGAGTCTTGTAGGGCTTCTCCGCCCTTGGTAGTTACCATAAAGGAGAGTTTTATTTAGTGGAGGGTGTGTGTGTTGGTGTGGATCCTTGGATTAGTCACCTCTTGTGAGGTGGATACCAAGTAAACCAACCGTGTTAGCGTTGTGTGATTGTTTCTTTGTATTTCCGCTGCACATCTTTGAAGGAACAAGCAACGCCGAGGAACGAGCGAACGCGACGAGCTATTCACCCCCCCTCTAGCTACTTTTGGTCCTAACATCTTGAAATAACAATAACTCATATCTCACTTAAGCGAGATACAGGGTATTGTTATTTTATATTGATTACTATTTTAACATATATTATAATTGATATGGTGGTGTGTGATGCGGTGATGAGGGGCTCACTCGATGGAAGGTCATTATCACGGTAAAGGCCAAAAGTCAGAGTCAAGGCGGTCAACGTCCCTGTACTATCGACCGGTCGGGCGACCCACTCGTCCGACCGGGATAGAGAAGGTCTGACCTAACATCATCATAGCTCGACCACATATCGAGCTTCTGACGCTCAGAGAAGTGGCTGAGGAGCACACGTGCGAGCGCCCAGCCCCGCTCGGATGTACCTCGGAACCAGTCCAGTAGAGCCACGATCGAGCAGATTACATTCAAAGCATAGCTCAGACAGTGGGCAGTTGCCCGAGCGACGATCCTGCTCGACCCCGAGAACAATAGTGTCCGGACTACTGATAGTTGGTCGAACGGCTTACCCGCTCGGCCCAGTAACGGACAAGAGGAGGATCTGTGATATCCTTCTAGGAGTCCGTGTCACCGACAGACGACATGGTCAAGCAGTGGATCGTACGACGGAAGCATCCACGCTATCACGTCAGAAATATACTCGGGTCGTTAAGGTATGTTGTTAGAAACATTTCCCTGACATGTCTTTTCAGGAGAAACTTTGAGAAGTGCACACGCGCTCGAGGAGCATGTACGCGCATCCCCGAAGCCCTATATAAAGGGTCTCAATCTTCAATGGAGGTATGCTAATCTTTACTGTAGTCACGCTGTTACTCTGTTACTCCGCTTCCTTACTTGCACATCACTGAAGACTGACTTGAGCGTCGGAGGGTCATCGCCGGGGAACCCCTCCTTGACTCGGCACTGACGCTGCTGTGATTGCAGGTTCCTCTAGCGTGGAGTCCACGCACGGTCAACAGGAGCGTCACGTCCCCAACATCCATCGCCTCGACTCTCGGACAAGATTGATAATGTGTATCTTGCTTGTTCCTATTTAATTATAGCAATCCATTCGGTAAGTTTACATGACTAACAAAATTAATCAATCGATACACTATAGCAATCGATTATTTTTTTTTTAAAATGATTAAAAGTTTTATGATCAAAATTTGATGTTCTTAATATAATCTACTAAATTGATATTTGAGAATGTAATATAATTAGGAAAACTAGACGAACACACAAGACATGATTTTATGTCATTCCGAGCTCTCTAGCTAGGTCCATCAATTAATTTTGGCCGAAATCGGTTAATAGAACTAGAGAACTTGAAATGATATGAAACAAGATTTTATGCGCTCATCTAGTTCTTTTATTTATTTACATACTCTTAAGTATCAATTCGATACATCATATTGAGAGCAGCAAATTTTTTAATACAAATCAAATTTTTGTTTAGCCAAAATGAATTAATGGATCTAGAGAGCATACAATGAGTTCTTCTCAGTATATCTATGTCCTTAAATATCAATTTGATATACTATATTAAGTGTTTAATTTGGAGAGCAAAAGTGAACAGGCAAAGGGGTTAAGTTAAATATTTTTAAAATTACCTATGCGAATTTAAACCACTTGATTTTAGGGGTGTAATCGAGCCGAGCCGAACTCTTGGATGTTTGAATTTGGCTCGTTTATAATCGAGCCGAGCTCGAGCTTTATTTAATGAATATATTCATGGCTCACGAGCTTATTCGAGCTTTTATCGAGCCTAAACGAGTTTAATAAATATAAATTATAAATTTAAATATTCATTAAAAATTAAATTATATATTTAAAAAAATTATAATATTCTTGTTAAAATTTATAATTTTATTCTAATAAATAAATTTAATATATTTGTCTATGTTTTTCGTAAATAGAGTGTAAGATCTATAAATTCAATCTATTATTTTTTATTTAAAAATTAATTTATGAGCTTAACGAACATGTTCACGAGCTAACGAGCAGAATATTATGAAGCTTGAGTTTGGTTTGTTTATCTTAACGAGCCTCATTAAACGAGCTCAAACGAGCTTTTATCGAATTGAGCTTAGAATCGAGCTTCGAATAGCTCACGAGCGACTTGACTCATTTACACCCCTACTTGATTTAGTAATTTTAATTTGCTAAACTAGTGTACTATTTAATCCAAAATTCAAGCTCTCTTTCTCGAATTTTGACGCATTTATATTCGTAAGACTCGCACAGCAATAATTCAGTCAATATTTTGATATAAAGAACGGTTTGAGGTTAGTATCACGTTGAAATTTTGACGGTAGTATTATTGGTGAAATCTATCAGATATTTGACAGATGAAATTTCAATATATAAGGATGTCCGGTTTGACAGATGAAAATTTTCATTAGACAAGACGATCAGATATGAGATACCAAACAAACAGATCTAGATAAGAAATCCCAATAAATTAGTTAGATTAGACATTGAGCATTTAAGAAATTATGATAGAGCAAGATAATCGAATGCAGATAGATGGTTGTAAAAGGTAGCTTACTTATAAGTTAAGTAGATAAAGCAAGTTAATTTATTACGAGTCCCAAAATCAATTATCAAAAATATAACTCGATAGAATATCAAATTAGCAATGGATAACAAACTAATTAATTACAGTCGAATGATAACAAAGTTAATGAAGTTATTGGTCAAAGGATAAAAAATTCAAATCTAATTGACTGATAAAAAATTTTTAGTGGTTGACATTTTTGATAAAAAATTTTTAGTAGTTGACATTTTTTATCGAACCCGTTCGGTCACACCAAATTCTTGGTCAATTCAGATCCTAGGTCATATGAGTCAGGTCTGTGCTTCGTGTGTATTCCAGTTGTCTGGAACCGATTTCAATCATCTCATATAGTTCGACTTTAAACCTGTTTACTGATAAATATTACAAGTGCATAGGTCGATTGGATTCATTCTGATCGTTTGAAGCTCTGACTTAAGTCGACTACGACGTAGGATCAATTATATTTTTTCCAATTTATTTCATCTTTCTAAACTCCTACAATGTTCTTGTTGACGACAAATTTCTAAGAATTTGAGCGTCAATCAAATTTCTTGTAACTTACTAGCTAGATTTGGAACCAAAGATATATTAAAAAGATGCAAAATGCTAGCATTTAGGTGAGAATTTATAAATATGTTTTCTTATTTCTATAAGTAACTCTATTGATTTTAATTGTTGTTGATGGAAAATAAGTGTGTATAAATAAGAGTGTTTAGATAATTGAAAACAGAAGATTTTAAGTACTATTTAAAATTTAGAAGAATTATGTAAAAGGGTTATTAGGAGAGGATGAAGAGAGAGAGTGTGATGAGAGAGATTAAGGAGAGAGAAAATATGATGAGAGAGAAAGTATGATGAGAGCAAGTGTGATGAGAAAAAAAAAAGAACAGTGAGTGTGATGAGAGAGATTGAGGAGCGAGAAAATATGATGAGGGAGAAAGTATGATGAGAAAGAAAGTGTATTGAGGAAAAAAAAAGGAGGGAGTGTGACAAGAGAGATTGAGAAGAGCGAAGTGTGATAAGAAAAGAGAGTGTGATGGAAGAGATTGAGGAGAGAGAAAGTATGATGAAAAAAAAGAAGGAAGAGAGTGCGATGGAAGAAATTGAGGAGAGAGAAAGTGTGTTGAGGAAAAAAAAGAGGGAGTGTGACAAGAGATATTGAGGAGAGAAAAAGTGTGATAAGAGCGAAAAGTGTGATGAGAAAGAGAAAAGAGAGTGTGATGAGAGAGAAAGTATGATGAGAAAAAAAGAAGGAAGAAAGTGTGATGGAAGAGATTGAGGAGAGAGAAAGTATGATGAGAAAAAAAGAAGGAAGAGAGTGTGATAGAAGAGATCGAGAGAGAGAAAGTATGATGAGAGAGAAAGTGTGTTGAGGAAAAAAAAATGAGGGAGTGTGACAAGAGATATTGAGGAGGGAAAAAGTATGATGAGAGCGAAAGTGTGATGAGAAAGAAAAAAGAGAGTGTTGCAAAAGGTGGAACCACCACCTTAGCGACCCCCTTGGTCCGGCCCCACAGATATCCAGATGGGGTAATGTTGGTGCGGGAAGCATCCGACGATCAAACCCGAGTTTTGATAATGGCAAAGGATTCAAAGTTAAGGGGTTTTGTGATCTGACAGCTTTGTTGAGTGTTTCAGGAAAGTCCTAACTGCGGTTAGGCAGGTGAAAACCCTAGGGGGTGGTAACCCTAGGTCCTAGGGGGTGGTAACCCTAGGTGGAGAAAAGTCCTAGCTGCGGTTAGGCAAAGGGAAAACCCTAGGGGGCGGTAACCCTAGATCATAGGGGGTGGTAACCCTATGCGGAAAGTCTTGGCAGGTCGGTGGCTTCAGGCAAAAGTCCTAGGGGGTGGTAACCCTAGGTGGAAAGTCCTGGTGTCGCGAACCTGGACTAGCCGGGAAGCGGATGTCCAGCAGAAAGTCCAAGAGCGTCGAGTCTTAGCAAAGTCCAGTCGAGCTGGAGGAAATCTCCGAGTGGAGTAGGTGAGGACGCGTTCCCGTAGAGGGAATAGTAGGCGTCGAGTCGACCTAGGGTTTCCGGTTGGAAACCCGAAGTCAGGATAGTCCGGAGACTATCATTATCACTTCTATTATGCTTTATGTGCTAACTTTGTGCTGCAGGGTATATTTGGGATTAATGTATCTTGCAGGGACCAAAGTGCAAAGATTAAACTCGGATGAACAGTGTCCGAGGCGCCTCCATGGAGCTTGGAGGCGCCTCGGGTGCGAACCAGGAAAAGCCAGCGCAGAAGGTTGGAGGCGCCTTAGATGAAGTTCAAGGCGCCTTGGGTCGAAGGTTGAAGGCGCCTTGGGTAGGCTGAAGGCGCCTTGAACTGGATGAAGTTCGACCAAGTCTGTGCTGATCTCCGCAGGTGACTCGGCCTGTTTAAGGCGCCTTGAAGGGCTTCAAGGCGCCTTGAACACCCTTTATAAGGGGTCTCGAGCAGCAGCACCAGAACAACAAATACCAAGTAATCTCTCATCAACGTGCTGCTCCAGAAAACATTCCGAAGTGTTGCTACAAGTGCCCGACGACCCGAAGCTTCAGATTTAGCATTTCTTGTTGTCGGTATAATACTTATAGCTTTTAATTGTACTCATAATTGTAATCTTTTAACGAGCTTATAGTTGTTGCCCACGGAAAGCGATCAAGGATCGCGGGCCTTCGAGTAGGAGTCGCCTTAGGCTCCGAACGAAGTAAAATCTCTCGTGTCTCTCTGTGTGTATTTGTTCTTTATTCCGCTGCGTGTTTTTAAACTCTGATAGTTCTTCGATTTAACAGAACGATTTAGCCACGAGTGCTATTCACCCCCCCCCTCCCCTCTAGCACGTCTCGATCCAACAATTGGTATCAGAGCGGGGTCGCTTTGAACTGGTGCAACCACCATTCAAGCATTTTTCGTGGCTTTGTTGTTTATATAGGTTAAAAATAAAACCTTACGCCTTTCATTTTTTCCCTCCAAAACTGTTTTTGAAAAATTAATTTTCATCTTTTCACCATTGGTTGGAATTAACAAAATATTGCGTTTTCAAAAATTGTGGTAATATTTTTTAATATTTTTTAAATAATATTTTAATAATATTTTATTATTTTTTTCCGAAATTCCTGAATTACTATCTTTATTTCTCTCCTGCACTACTAATCCAAGACTAAGTCTTGGAACTGTTGGTCCCTTTGGAGGCCGGCAAGAGGGGAGGGGTGAATTGTCCTACAAAATAAAACAAAACCCTTCTCGGATATTCAACTAACTTAAAAGAACTTGTAATTAAAAAGGCAGAGACTAATTAAAACAGAAAATAGACACAGAGGAATTACTTGGTTTGCAATCAGAGAATTGCTAATCCAAGGCAAAGAAAGCGCACTAATTGATTCTCCTCTGGGCGGAGTAGCCTCTTACAGCGTTGAAAGCACAGAAAGAAATAACACAAATGAAAGCACTGAATTACAAGTAGTTACTTTTAATGTACGGATCAGTACTTTATTTATAGTACTGGTCCGGGCGCCTGAAAGTGGTTCCGGGCGCCCCCGGGGGGATAAACTTTATCCCCCAATGGTCAGATTGCGAAAATCGCGATTCTGGTCAAAATCATGCTCCGGGCGCCCGGAAGCATTCCGGGCGCCCCGGAGCAAAAAGTCAACTGCGGTTGACTTTTGTCTGAATCACTTCTCCGTTCGGGTCTTGTTCGCTCGGCTCCGCTAGCTTGGGTGATCTCGGCCTTCGGAATAGGGCTCACCCGAACCCATGTTCGACCTTCTCCTCGGCGACCTTCCTTCCGGTTCTCGTCCCTCGGCGTCGCGCGCTCTTCACCGGTGTACTCTTAGCGGACACCTCGTCCCTCAGGCCGAGCCCGTCGGCTCTCTCCGTGCCATCCTTCACGCCGCGACTTCCCGTGTTCCTAAGCTCCTGCACACTTAGACACAAGGGTTAAACAAGCAGACCTAACTTAACTTGTTTGATCACATCAAAACACCTTGGGGTTCCAACAATCTCCCCCTTTTTGATGTGAGCAACCCAAGTTAAGTTAGGGTAACCATATGCAATAAAGACAATTTATATTAAAATAAGTCCAAATAGTTTTCAATTGAAAAATTATAGTACCTCCCCCTCCCTAGACTTAACATACTTCTCCCCCTTTGATCACATAAAAATTGGGGTTATAAACAAGTCTAAGGTAAATTCAAACAAAAATTTTTTACAGATAAGAACAGTCATAAAAAAATTTAAGTTTAAAACTTATCTCAGCATTCCCAAAAAAAATTTTCAAAAAATTAAAAAAAAATCTAAGTGAATATTCATAAGTAACAATTCTAAGTCATTTTTTTTTTGTTTTTTAAAAAAATGATAAGGCAATTTTTTAAAAAATCTAAGTTAACTTTTAAAAAAAAATTCTAATAAGTCAATTTTCATGAAAATTTCTAAGATAATAAAAAATTTCTAAGTTGAGTTAGAAAGTTTTTAAATATTTTCTAACACAAATTGAATAACTCTTTTAAAGCATTAAGTAATTTAAATTAATGCTTTTTAAGTTAGTCAATTAAACTTTTCATTTCGATAGTTGGCTTCCAGGTCGTGGCGAGGCACTAGGCCTTCTTGGTTATTGGAGCAACAACCACTTCCCTAGACAAATCCTCATAAAGAAATTAGTTGTTTAATTTCCTTGCTGAAAATGCTAAGTCTGACTTTAATTTTAAGTTAAACAGGTTTTTGGAATCCAGTAAAGGTTCCTACCTACAGGATTAACCAAGTATTTCCTAGGTATATAGATTTTTGATATATTTCTAATTTGACTTTGATGACATCTATAATACCAATTTAAATTTCTAAAAGTAGGAATATTTGAACCATTAGATTTTTTTCAATCTTTCTATTTCTTCTTTTAGTTTTTCATTTTCAATTTTCAATTTTTCAAAATCCTCTATAAGACATGATTTTGCCAAAATTCTCTTCGTTTCTAAAATTTCATTTTCTAATTTGGCATTTTTATTTTCTAATTTATACATGGATTTAGTCATCGCTTTGATACCAGAGTAAAATTGATCAGGGGGTAAGAGACATACCTCACTTACCATGTCGGACTTGAAGCCTGAATCTCCCCCTGCTTCACTACTTTCATCCGAGGTCGCTCCCCCTTCATCGATGCTAGGTTCTGATATACTTTGTCTATCGTAGCTTGCCATTAGTGCTATCCCGGCATATTCTTGAGCTTCTGATTCGGATGAAGAAGTGTTGTCCCAAGTTGCTTTTAGGTTGTGTTTCTTGGGAGACTTCCTTTTGGCCTTTTTGAGTTCTGGGCAGTCTTCTCTTAGGTGTCCCTCCTTCTGACACTGGTAGCACCGCACCTTTCTTCCACCTTTTTGATTCCTTTTATTCTGCATTTTAAATTTATTAGATCTAAAAAGCTTTTTAAAATTTCTTACCATGTATGCTTCTTGATCGTCTTCGGAGTCTCGAGTTGCGTTCAGCGCTATAGTCTGGGTTGTATCCTTTGTCGTTCCTGCATACCGGTTTCATGCAATTCAAGAGTGAAAACAACTCTTCTAAAGTGCTTACCTCGGTCTTTTGAGATGTAGTAGGCGTCGACGATTGATGCCCATTCGGAGTTCTCGGAAGCGCGTTGAGCGTGGCGTATAGTGTCGGTTTGTTACCGTTTCAGGTTCTCGAGACCAGTAACTAGTTCTTTTACCTTTGCGTGTAAACCAGCTACTTTCTCACCTTTCTCCAGACGGATGTTCATCAGTTTGTTGCGGAGGATGTCCCTTCTAGCGAGCTTTGCTTCGGACGTGCCTTCGTGGAGTTCCAAGAACTTCTCCCAAAGTTCTTTAGCAGATGAATAGTTTCCGATGCGGTTGACCTCTTGAGGCGGTAACACGCTCACGACTGTTTGCTATTGACTCATTCTGCTCTTTCTTTGTCCAATCGCTCTCTTCTTTTTCTTTTCCATCTTTATCTATTTGAGCTACAAAACCATATTTCATGATAAACCGAATTTCAAAATCTGTTTTTAGGAATACCTCCATACGACGCTTCCAGTCTGCGAAGTTTCCCTCGAATTTTGGTGGAACAATGCTTGGTCCGGCCATCTTTGTTGCTTCGATCGGCGGTTAGACCTCCTGAAGCGCCTTGCTCTGATACCACTTGTTGGTCCCTTTGGAGGCCGGCAAGAGGGGAGGGGTGAATTGCCCTACAAAATAAAACAAAACCCTTCTCGGATATTCAACTAACTTAAAAGAACTTGTAATTAAAAAGGCAGAGACTAATTAAAACAGAAAATAGACACAGAGGAATTACTTGGTTTGCAATCAGAAGATTGCTAATCCAAGGCAAAGAAAGCACACTAATTGATTCTCCTCTGGGCGGAGTAGCCTCTTATAGCGCTGAAAGCACAGAAAGAAATAACACAAATGAAAGCACTGAATTACAAGTAGTTGCTTTTAATGTATGGATCAGTACTTTATTTATAGTACTGGTCCGGGCGTCTGAAAGTGGTTCCGGGCGCCCCGGGGGGATAAACTTTATCCCCCAACGGTCAGATTGCGAAAATCGCGATTCTGGTCAAAATCATGCTCCGAGCGCTCGGAAGCATTCCGGGCGCCCCGGACAGCCCCGGAGCAGCCCGGGGCGCCCGGAACCTGAAGTTTGACCAGAACGCTTCTTTTGCGTTCTGGACGTTGGGGGATAAAGTTTTATCCCCCCAGGGCGCCCGGAACCCTTCCAGGCGCCCCGACCAAGGCTATAAATATAGTCTTGGTCCAGAAGCTTTTCAACAAAGATGGTCGGACCAAGCATTGTTCCACCAAAATTCGAGGGAAACTTCGCAGACTGGAAGCGTCGTATGGAGGTATTCCTAAAAACAGATTTTGAAATTCGGTTTATCATGAAATATGGTTTTGTAGCTCCAATAGATAAAGATGGAAAAGAAAAAGAAGAGAGCGATTGGACAAAGAAGGAGCAGAATGAGTCGGTAGCAAACAGCCGTGCGGAACATCACCTGCTGAGCGTGTTACCGCCTCAAGAGGTCAACCGCATCAGAAACTATTTATCTGCTAAAGAACTTTGGGAGAAGTTCTTGGAACTCCACGAAGGCACGTCCGAAGCAAAGCTCGCTAGAAGGGACATCCTCCGCAACAAACTGATGAACATCCGTCTGGAGAAAGGTGAGAAAGTAGCTGGTTTACACGCAAAGGTAAAAGAACTAGTTACTGGTCTCGAGAACCTCGGTGAAACGGTAACAAACCGAGACACTATACGATACGCGCTCAACACGTTTCCAAGAACTCCGGAATGGACATCAATCGTCGACGCCTACTACATCTCAAAAGACCTGGAGGTAAGCACTTTAGAAGAGTTGTTTTCTACTCTTGAATTGCATGAAACCAGGTATGCAGGAACGACAAAGATACAACCTGACTATGGCGAACGCAACCTGAAGGATGAACTCGAGTCGACTCAAGATGATCAAGAAGCATACATGGTAAGAAATTTTAAAAGTTTTTAGATCTAATAAATTTAAAATGCGGAATAAAAGGAATCAAAAAGGTGGAAGAAAGGTGCGGTGCTACCAGTGTCAGAAGGAGGGACACCTAAGAGAAGACTGC
This sequence comes from Zingiber officinale, assembly GCF_018446385.1. Taxonomy (NCBI): domain Eukaryota; kingdom Viridiplantae; phylum Streptophyta; class Magnoliopsida; order Zingiberales; family Zingiberaceae; genus Zingiber; species Zingiber officinale. The sequence goes on from NC_055994.1 coordinate 142,960,417, forward strand.
CCAGAACTCAAAAAGGCCAAAAGGAAGTCTCCCAAGAAACACAACCTAAAAGCAACTTGGGACGACACTTCTTCATCCGAATCAGAAGCTCAAGAATATGCCGGGATAGCACTAATGGCAAGCTACGATAGACAAAGTATATCGGAACCTAGCATCGATGAAGGGGGAGCGACATCGAAGTAGGGGGAGATTCAGGCTTCAAGTCCGACATGGTAAGTGAGGTATGCCTCTTACCCCCTGATCAACTTTATTCTGGCATTAAGGCAATGACTAAATCCATGTATAAATTAGAAAATGAAAATATCAAATTAAAAAATGAAATTTTGGAAACAAAAAGAATTTTAGCAAAATCATGTCTTATAGAGGATTTTGATAAATTGAAAATTGAAAATGAAAAACTAAAAGAAGAAATAGAAAGATTGAAAAATTATAAAAGTTCAAATATTTCTACTTTTAGAAATTATAGAGGTTTAAATTGGTATTATAGATTTCATCAAAGTCAAATTAGAAATATATCAAAAATCTATGTACCTAAGAAATACTTGGTTAACCCTATAGGTAGGAACCTCTACTGGGTTCCAAAAACCTGTTTAATTTAAAATTTAGACTTAGCATTTTCAGCAAGGAAATTAAACGACTAATTTCTTTATAAGGCTTTGTCTAAGGAAGTGGTTGTTGCTCCAATAACCAAGAAGGCCTAGTGCCTCGCCACGACCTGGAAGCCAACTATCGAAATGAAAAGTTTAATTGACTAACTGAAAAAGCATTAATTTAAATTACTTAATGCTTTAAAAGAGTTATTCAATTTGTGTTAGAAAATATTTAAACTTTCTAACTTAACTTAGAAATTTTTTATTATCTTAGAAATTTTCATGAAAATTGACTTAGAATTGTTACTTATGAATATTCACTTAGAATTTTTTTTAATTTTTTGAAAATTTTTTTTGGGAATGCTGAGATAAGTTTTAAACTTAAATTTTTTTATGACTGTTCTTATCTGTAAAAAATTTTTGTTTGAATTTACCTTAGACTTGTTTATAACCCCAATTTTTATGTGATCAAAGGGGGAGAAGTATGTTAAGTCTAGGGAGGGGGAGGTACTATAATTTTTCAATTGAAAAATATTTGGACTTATTTTAATATAAATTGTCTTTATTGCATATGGTTACCCTAACTTAACTTGGGTTGTTCACATCAAAAAGGGGGAGATTGTTGGAACCCCAAGGTGTTTTGATGTGATCAAACAAGCTAAGTTAGGTCCTGCGTTTGTTTAACCCTTGTGTCTAAGTGTGCAGGAGCTTAGGAACACAGGAAGTCGAGCGGAAGACGCGGCTAGCGAGAAGGATGGCACGGGAGAGAGCCGACGGGCTCGGTGCGTCTGAGGGACGAGGTGTCCGCGGAAGAGTACACCGGTGGATGAGAAGAGCGTGCGCGACGCTCGAGGGACGAGAAACCGGGAAGGAAGGCTGCTCGAGGAGAAGGTCGGAACATGGGTTCGGGTGAGCCCTATTCCGGAAGGCCGAGATCACCCAAGCTAGCGGAGCCGGAGCGAACAGACCCGGACCGAGACTGGGACTTAACGGAGAAGTGATCCCGGACAAAAAGTCAACCATAGTTGACTTTTTGCTCCAGGGCGCCCGGAACCATTCCGGGCGCCCGGAGCATGATTTTGACCAGAATCGCGATTTTCGCAATCTGACCGTTGGGGGATAAAGTTTATCCCCCCGGGGGCGCCCGGAACCACTTTCAGGCGCTCGGACCAGTACTATAAATAAAGTACTGATCCGTACATTAAAAGTAACTACTTGTAATTCAGTGCTTTCATTTGTGTTATTTCTTTCTGTGCTTTCAACGCTGTAAAAGGCTACTCCGCCCAGAGGAGAATCAATTAGTGCGCTTTCTTTGCCTTGGATTAGCAATCCTCTGATTGCAAACCAAGTAATTCCTCTGTGTCTATTTTATGTTTTAATTAGTCTCTGCCTTTTTAATTATAAGTTCTTTTAAGTTAGTTGAATATCCGAGAAGGGTTTTGTTTTATTTTGTAGGGCAATTCACCCCTCCCCTCTTGTCGGCCTCCAAAGGGACCAACAAGTGGTATCAGAGCAAGGCGCTTCAAGAGGACTAACCGCCGATCGAAGCAACAAAGATGGCCGGACCAAGCATTGTTCCACCAAAATTCGACGGAAACTTCGCAGACTGGAAGCGTCGTATGGAGGTATTCCTAAAAACAGATTTTGAAATTCGGTTTATCATGAAATATGGTTTTGTAGCTCCAATAGATAAAGATGGAAAAGAAAAAGAAGAGAGCGATTGGACAAAGAAGGAGCAGAATGAGTCGGTAGCAAACAGCCGTGCAGAACATCACGATCATTCTATTTCCAAACACTTGTATGCTTTAGTTGTAGTTAAGCTTCTATTTTCTGTGCCTAAACTCTGTAAGAGGCTTCTCCGCCTGAAGGATTTTTTGAGCTTAATCTTCCTTGGATTAACAACCACATCGGTTGTAACCAAGTAAACATCTGGTGCCTCGTCTTTTCTTTTATGCTTTTATTTATCTGCTTAATCTATTTTTCAAGTGTTAGCTTAATTGTTCGAGGAAGGGTTGTCTGTTTTTAATTGATAGGTTATTTACCAACCCTCTAGCCGGCCCAACGGTCCAACAAGTGGTATCAGAGCTACAAGGGTTAAACAAACGCAGGACCTAACTTAGCTTGTTTGATCACATCAAAACACCTTGGGGTTCCAACAATCTCCCCCTTTTTGATGTGAGCAACCCAAGTTAAGTTAGGGTAACCATATGCAATAAAGACAATTTATATTAAAATAAGTCCAAATATTTTTCAATTGAAAAATTATAGTACCTCCAGACGGATGCTTGGTCCTAACTTAACTTATTTGATCACATCAAAACACTTTGGGGTTCCAACAGGAACAAGTTTTATTGTGTTTATTTTGCGAGATCGTCTTTTTAAAATGGCCCATCAAGAAGGCTACAACACTGCTCGCCCACCGCTCTTCTCCGGAGATGATTTCGGAGATTGGAAGGGTCGGATGGAGGCGTATCTCCAGACTCACTTTGAAGTCTGGATGATCGCCAACTGACGGCGCCGGCAAGCCACTACCATACGAGAACTGGGACGCGAACCTTATCAAAAAGGTAGAAGCAAACGCAAAAGCAACGTATACACTTCAGTGTGGCTTAACGAATAAGGAGCTGAATCGCGCCGGCCAATTCTCAAGTGCCAAGGAGCTGTGGGAGAGTCTGATTGACCTACACGAAGGTATTCCTGATACGAAAATAGGTAAGCATGTTTTAATAAATAAATTATTCGAGCAGACTAATACTATTCCGGCCGAGGAAGGTGTTGCGTTATTTGCAGGAACAAGCAAGACGAAGAAAGCACTGAAGGCAACATGGTCCGAGTCATCAGATGAATCCGAACCGGACGAAGAAGAGCAAGCGAGCCTTCTAGCTCTACCAGTACTAGCGAACATTATCGACACCGAGTCTGAGTTCGAATCCGAAACGGAGAGCGAGTCAGAAACAGAGTCCGAGCGAAGCCACGAATCCGCATTCGTTTCCGAAGGACCTAACCCCACTGTAAGTGCCTTACTCGCCGAAACTCAATTAGACGATTTAAAAAATATAGTCCCTTACTTGCTAAAAAAGTTGGCTAAATCCAATGTCCGAGTTAAGTCGCTCCAAAAGGAGGTAACAACCCTTAAGGAAGCGACTGACTCGAGTTCTTTAACTGAGCCGGCTCAAATTGGAAGTTCAACTCAAGTCCAACAACTTGAGGAAGAAAATTCCAATTTGAAAGCTCAAATTAAAGAACTCAAGGACACGTTGGAACGGTTCACCTTGGGCTCCAAGAATCTCGATCTGATTCTTGGAAAACAGCGAGCCGTCTACAACAAAACTGGACTTGGATTTAAAACTAAAATAAAATACAAATCATATTTATCGCTAGTTAATAGAAATAATAGAAAAATTGTCCAAGCATGGGTGCCAAAATCCAACTTGGTTAATCAAGTTGGAACTGGTATTGGGTCCCCAAAGATCAAGTCTATTATCTTGATAGACCATATCGAGGTTATGATCCAGGGGGAGCTAATAGAAAAACAATATTAAGAACATAATTCAAATTAAAATTTAATTAAAAATTTGAAATCAAATTCAAAATTCTAAATCAAAAATTCTAAATTCTAAATCAAAAATTCAAAATTCTAAATCAAATTCGAAATTCTAAATTCGAAATTCTAAATCAAAAATTCAAATTCAAAATTCAAATTTAATTTAAATTCGAAATTCTAAATTCGAAATTCTAAATAAAAAATTCGAAATTCTAAATCAAATTCGAAATTCTAAATTCAAAAATAGATGGTGGATCCAAACTAGCTGGCACCTCCAACTGAACTACCCGACAGGGTAACTGAACCTAATTTACCCGAAATGGGTAAAACAAGAGTAGATTACCCGGCAGGGTAATTAAGGATAGTTTAAAAAGGGCTGAGTTTAACTTTAACCACAGTACCGGTGAAATTTTTGGATGATAGTACGTTAGGGAAACTTGGGCATCGCATGTCTAGGAAGATATGGCTTCGACCTGGTGCATTTGGCCAAGTGGAACTGACCGAAGCTACCCTTAAATGGATCATAACTAGTTAGACCAGGGTTTAGTATTAAGTTTAATGGGTAGGACTATTTGGGAAACCTCGAAGGCATGGTTACTTTAATGAGTTCCTTGTGACTCACCATAGCCCAGAAGTTTATCCAAAGAATGCTTACTTGTTGAACCCAAAGCTAAATCTGAATCTAACACAAAGTTAAACCTTACCCCAAAATTCAACCATAATTCATCTCACAACAATTATAGGGTTCCCTGATTGACAATTTAGATCGAGTGAGATGACTAAGGAATTAAAAGTTCAAATTCAAAATTAAATTCGTAATTAATATCATGTTTTTTAATGAAATCAATTTAAAATTTATTTGAAAAATCTTTCAAAATCATTTTTAAAATCTTTTCAAAATTATTTTAAAACTCTTTTAAAACTTAATTTCAAAATCATTTTCAAAATCTGTTCAAAATTATTTTAAAAAATCTTTTAAAACTTAATTTCAAAATCATTTTCAAAATCTGTTCAAAATTATTTTAAAAAATCTTTTAAACTTAATTTCAAAATCATTTTCAAAATCTGTTCAAAATTATTTTAAAAAATCTTTTAAACTTAATTTCAAAATCATTTTCAAAATCTTTTCAAAATTATTTAAAAATCTTTTCAAAATTAATTTCAAAATTATTTAACAATCATTTTCAAAATCTTTTCAAAATTATTTAAAAATCTTTTCAAAATTATTTAACAATCATTTTCAAAATCTTTTCAAAATTATTTAAAAATCTTTTCAAAATCATTTCAAAATCTTTAAAACTTAATTTCAAAATTCTTTTAAAATTTATTTGAAAATTCTTTTAAAAATCATTTCAAAATCTTTTAAAATTTATTTGTAAAATTCTTTTAAAATTATTTCAAAATCATTTTAAAATCTATTTCAAAAATCTTTCAAAATCATTTCAAAATCATTTTAAAATTATTTCAAAATCTTTTAAAAATCTATTTCAAAAATCTTTCAAAATTATTTCAAAATCTTTCAAAATTATTTCAAAATCAATTTAAAATCTTTCAAAATCAATTTAAAATCTTTTCAAAATCATTTTCAAAATCATTTCAAAAATCTTTCAAAATCATTTTAAAAATCTTTTCAAAATTCTTTTAAAGTCTTTTCAAAATCATTTTAAAATCTTTTAAAATATTTGAAAAATCATTTCAAAATCATTTTAAAATTATTCAAAATCTTTTAAAAATTTATTTCAAAAATCTTTGAAAAATCATTTCAAAATCATTTTAAACTTAATTTCAAAAATCTTTGAAAAATCATTTCAAAATTATTCTAAAATCTTTGAAAAATCATTCCAAAATCATTTAAACTTTTTCAAAATATTAATCAATTAATTTCAGAATATTATTCAATTAATTTCAAAATATTAAAAGGGTTTAAAAATCTTTTCTTCTCAAATCATATTATGACTGCAAATGTTAACTCCAATTAATTTTCACTATAGTCTTCAAGTTTAATATTTACTAATTTGAAATTCAAACTTATATTTTCAATAATCTTAATTGACAAAGTTTATTTTATCTGATACTTACTCATAAGCCAAACATGTCTGAAAACCTAGAATGGGTGAGATGAAAAATTCAACAAAATATAAAAGACCCATTATATTTTTGGACTCTAGGACTCATTATAGGGATTCATGTTTGCATTAGTTAAGGGGGAGTGAACGGAGTCAAACTAATTATCAAGTTTCTATTGAAGAGCTTTTCAAATTTAATTAAATATCTTTTGAAAAAACTTTTCAAATAGAAATATTTAGATTTAGCATGCTTGTAATTTAGGGCTTTGATACCTAATCAAATCAAATTTAAAATTTAATTAACTTGACTCATACTTGGACCTAACGACAAACTGAATTTAACTTAACTAAACATTTAGCTACTCCCTCTTTGCTAACAAAAGACTTTAAACTAAATATCTTTCAAACTTGAGAATGTTTTTAAGCTAAAATACTTAAAACTTTAGCTACATTTTCTAACTTTTACATCTTTTCAAAATCACCCTTGAAGACTCCTTCAAAAGTCAAGTTTGCAAAAGGCTTAGCTAAGTGATTTCTATAACAATGAAAATTAAAAGCTAAGTCAATGTTTCAAAAGAAAAATTCTTATTTTTTAATTTTTATTTCACTTAGCAAAAAGTTAAACAATGAAAATTAATTATAACAAAGCTAAGTGTTATAAAAGCTATTTCAAATTTTTCTAAGTATTACTAGTGTTTAAAAATTTCAGATTTTTTAAAAAAGGTGATAAATTTTCAAATCTTGTCTACTCTTATCCCTCTTTAAAAAGTTAAGCATCAAACTAACTTGCTCTTCTGAAAAATTCAGACTTCTTTCACACTGGTATATTTTGATATATGGCAAAGGGGGAGAGTAGGAAAATTCAAAAGTAGGAAAATTCAAAAAACAAAAAGGAGGGCTTTTATTAAGGGGGAGTTTAGTATTACAAAGTTAAAAGTTTCCAGCTTAACTGTGCTTGCATTTAAAGTTTACTTACTTAAGCTTGGTTAAAACTTAATGCATCTATTTGTTATCGCATGTTTTTTTCTTAACTTTGAATTTCTTGTTGCCATAATCAAAAAGGGGGAGATTGTTGGTGCGGGAAGCATCCGACGATCAAACCCGAGTTTTGATAATGGCAAAGGATTCAAAGTTAAGGGGTTTTGTGATCTGACAGCTTTGTTGAGTGTTTCAGGAAAGTCCTAACTGCGGTTAGGCAGGTGAAAACCCTAGGGGGTGGTAACCCTAGGTCCTAGGGGGTGGTAACCCTAGGTGGAGAAAAGTCCTAGCTGCGGTTAGGCAAAGGGAAAACCCTAGGGGGCGGTAACCCTAGGTCATAGGGGGTGGTAACCCTATGCGGAAAGTCTTGGCAGGTCGGTGGCTTCAGGCAAAAGTCCTAGGGGGTGGTAACCCTAGGTGGAAAGTCCTGGTGTCGCGAACCAGGTGAAAGACTGGACTAGCCGGGAAGCGGATGTCCAGCAGAAAGTCCGGAAGCGTCGAGTGCTGAGCAAAAGTCCAGTCGATCTGGAGGATCGCACTGGCAACAGGTAAATCTCCTGAGTGGAGTAGGTGAGGACGCGTTCCCCGTAGAGGGAACAGTAGGCGTCGAGTCGACCTAGGGTTTCCGGTTGGAAACCCGAAGTCAGGCTCGGATAGTCCGGAGACTATCATTATCACTTCTATTATGCTTTATGTGCTAACTTTGTGCTGCAGGGTATATTTGGGATTAATGTATCTTGCAGGGACCAAAGTGCAAAGATTAAACTCGGATGAACAGTGTCCGAGGCGCCTCCATGGAGCTTGGAGGCGCCTCGGGTGCGAACCAGGAAAAGCCAGCGCAGAAGGTTGGAGGCGCCTTAGATGAAGTTCAAGGCGCCTTGGGTCGAAGGTTGAAGGCGCCTTGGGTAGGCTGAAGGCGCCTTGAACTGGATGAAGTTCGACCAAGTCTGTGCTGATCTCCGCGGGTGACTCGGCCTGTTTAAGGCGCCTTGAAGGGCTTCAAGGCGCCTTGAACACCCTTTATAAGGGGTCTCGAGCAGCAGCACCAGAACAACAAATACCAAGTAATCTCTCGTCAACGTGCTGCTCCAGAAAACATTCCGAAGTGTTGCTACAAGTGCCCGACGACCCGAAGCTTCAGATTTAGCATTTCTTGTTGTCGGTATAATACTTATAGCTTTTAATTGTACTCATAATTGTAATCTTTTAACGAGCTTATAGTTGTTGCCCACGGAAAGCGATCAAGGATCGCGAGCCTTCGAGTAGGAGTCGCCTTAGGCTCCGAACGAAGTAAAATCTCTCGTGTCTCTCTGTGTGTATTTGTTCTTTATTCCGCTGCGTGTTTTTAAACTCTGATAGTTCTTAGATTTAACAGAACGATTTAGCCACGAGTGCTATTCACCCCCCCCTCTAGCACGTCTCGATCCAACAGGTAAATCACGGTTAAGTTGGGCAGGAGGGGTGACTCGGGGTCGAGTGGAATTTAAAGCACAACAGACCGAGGTTTTACGCCCGTGTTCAACTGGCAACCCTTGACCCCTGAACCTCCGTTACGTCCGTGATGGGAGAGATTGAGGAGAGAGAAAGTATGATGAAAAAAAGAAGGAAGAGAGTGCGATGGAAGAGATTGAAGAGAGAGAAAGTGTAATGAGAAAAAAAGAGAAAAGAGAGTGTGTTAGGAGAGATTGAGGAGAAAGAAAGTATGATGACAAATGATGAGCGAGAAAATATAATGAGAGAAAATATGATAAGAGACAACAAGTAAAGAGAAGTGATATGAAAGAAAAAATAAATAAATATATTTTGATATTTGATATTAAGGGAAAAAATTTTAGTTTTAGGTCAAGGGTATTTTTGGAATAAGAAAATATTTTGATTGATAAAAATAGGGTAATGACTCATTGAAGGGGAGGTACATGAGAATGAGTTATTACCCAATTTCAATGATTCATTCTCTTATTTGTATTCCTATTCTTATAATCAAATATTAACTATGACAATCAATGATTTTCATTCTTATTCTCCACTCCTATTATTCTAAACCAAACGTCCCTTAATTTTTAGGAATTAGATTTAAATATTTATAGCTTATATATTTTTGTTGGACCTGTGACCATACGGGTAAGGTGAGGGTCATACATTGCATCCACGTAACAGGCCGTATTAGATCTGGCCCAACATACCGTACCGGGTCGCAGTCGAACCCATCGGCCCGACGCAACTAAATCCACTATTTTCCTGCCGTTGTTTTTCTCTTTCTGTTTTTTTTTGTTCTTTCAATTTCAGTACGAATTGTTTGTTATATTGAGATCAAAGATCCCCAAACCTGTACTTTCTCCTCCCCTTCTCTTTCTCAGGCATGGGGTTTGAACCACCTCGCAGATGCATCTCCTTACACTAGACCGATCCCTCGCCGAATTCACTCGAGCTCATCCCACCATTATCGCAAGCGTGGCAGCGGCGAAGCCCACTAACACCATGTACTTGGCCGAGAAGCCCCGCGGCGTCGATTTCTACAACAACAGTGGCTTGCCGTCGCCTCCTCAGCCGCAGCAGCAGATGCTTTTGGGCGACAGCAGCGGCGACGATCATGAGGTCAAGGCGCCAAAGAAGCGCGCCGAGACGTGGATCCAAGAGGAGACGAGGAGCCTCATATCCTTCCGTCGGGAGATCGATGGGTTCTTCAATACCTCCAAGTCGAACAAACACCTGTGGGAGCAGATCTCCGCTAAGATGCGGGAGAAAGGCTTCGACAGGTCACCGACTATGTGCACGGATAAGTGGAGAAACTTACTAAAGGAGTTCAAGAAGGCGAAGCACCAGTCCAAAGGAAGCGGTTCGGCCAAGATGTCATACTACAAGGAGTTGGATGAATTGCTCAAAGAGAGGAGCAAGAAAGCCAGCTTCAAGAGCTCTTCGGTGTCAAAGGTTGACACATACCTTCAGTTTCCTGATAAAGGTGCATTTTTTCTCCTGGTTATTACAATCTGAGATTCTACTTATCTTCTGATTAAGTTGTTAACAAATTAATAATCTGGAATTAGCATTTGATTGTGTTTAAGCTGTTTACATGCTTACAGTTTGGAATTCACAACTTTGTTAAAATTGTCCATGAGTTCTGAGTCTGGAATTAGCATTTTCTTATGTTTCCATGCTTGATGGTGAAGCTATATAGTTGAATTTCACTTGAAGCATTCAACATTTTACTTCTCCTTTTGTTTTGGATCATAAATCTTATAACTGTCACCATTTAACTCGCATTAATGCTTTCCAATTTCCAGACTGAGTTGTGCAATTTTTTTTTTCATGACACAATATGATGATTGATGAATTCAGTAAAAAAGTTGTGCTCTTGTAGTCCGTTATTTAAAAAATACCCTATTGCTAGAAAAATTACTTATTTATATTAATAGCTATTAATAAGGTACTCTTTGGTGCAAGTCAAATAAAAAATACAACCATGCTTGCTTTTTAGATAGAAAAGGAGAAACAAATATAAATGACAACTATTTTTTTTTTTTTGCCTCTCTTTTTTTTGGGATTTATGAAAAAAATCCATTCTACAATGCCATCATAATAATCTTTTAATTCTCATTTCTTGAACTTTTACAGGATTTGAAAATAAATCCATTGTGCAATGCCATGATAATCATAACTTGCCATAACTTGCCCGTTTGTTATTCATCCTTCATCGAACAGACAAATTTTGTTTTTCATTCACTTACTTAGGCATGTATACTAGGCTTCTTCTTTGGATTTCATAGTTTTGGAATAATCTTGCAACATTATGCTTAACTATGCACAATTTGTCTACTTATATTGTTCAACTATTAATTTACTTTTACATTAAATAAATTTCCCTAATTCCCTTGATTGAATAGTGTGTTATGATTTGAAATTTCATACTATGCCGGGATGGTTGTAATGTATGCTTTCTATAAGTTATCAAAACTCGATAGTACTTGACATATGTAATTTATCTTGTGTCGTTATGTTAATCATGTTGACAAGTATCATCTCATGCCGACATTCGACACCCCTTCAATTCACATCCTCACCATACATTGAAATAACGACACTATACTGAAACAATATCATTCCAAGCAAAGACTTAAACTCCCGTATGGTTTGAGATTTTGAATCTTGTACTGAGCTACGCATTATCTTTTAAGTATTGATGAATTTATGTCCTCTTTGCTCCTTTGGATTATGAAACATAATGATACTATGCTCCTGGAATCAAATCATGGTCGCTCAAGTCACAAGGAGAAACCTACTATTTTACTGGTGTTGTTCTCTATTATCACACTGGTAGCATATAAGGGATATCGTGACATTCTAAATCATTAAGACTGCATATTAATATAATAAGTAGGATAAGGTATTTTATTCTTTACATGACCATGTATATTTAATAATTATTTATTGGCTAAACTGAAATCATATTTTTGTTCTCCAATGTGTATTCCAGCCAGAAGTCTACTCATTGCTAGTCTGACCAATAAAGAGATATTTTGTTTATGCCTATTCCTTAACTAGTCTATAAAAATTGTGGTCTAATGATTTATTCATGCAACTCATATAATCATTTGGCCAAAATTACCTTGTTCATCTACTTTTTTTTATGAGGCTTGTAGGCTACACATCAATGCTTTTTTAATCATTTGAGTTTTATGTTCTGCCAATGATAAAGGTTCTCTTTTATTATTCTTGTGTTGAGTAATTTATATGATTTGCATTTAATTGCATTACAGTCATACATTTAGTTGCATTTTCCTTGACTATCCTGTAAAAATTGTGGTACAGTACCTTTTGTTTTATGTTCTGCATATGATTAATTTTTTGTTGGTTTTTTATTGTGATTTATTTTGGTGCATTATAATTGTACATTCATGAATAGGGTACTTTGAGGATTTGGTTCTATGACAGTTGTTTTATCTTCCTGCCTCTCATTACTTGTCATTAATTCATACATTTCCTTGTAGGTCTTGAAGATGCAAACACTCCTTTTGGATCTGTCGAAGGTATTAGCATGTTATTCTAAACTTTCTTCTTATACTTTTTTTCTTTATATGGTTGCTATGTCATGAAATAGTTTTATCTCCCCGTCTCATCTTTGCATGGGTGAACTTTTAATTATTTATGCACATACTATTCTTTTATTGTCTACTTTAACTGATATCAAGCACTATTTTGTATTTTCATTTGATCAAACACTTGTATTCTAGTTTGTTAATATAATATGTAGATGTTTGAATAATTTGGTTCTTGGATTAGCAAAACCAAAAGGGGATTGCTTTGTGAATTCATAAAAATCCCATGTAGGTTAGGCGTGATCATAACATTCTCATGTTTGTTCAACATATTCAAGAATCTAAGGGACCGTTTGGAAATTGAAAATCTTCCAATTTTTACTTTTCATTTTTATGGAAACAAAAACTATTGGTCACTCAGTAGCAATTTTACCGTCACACCAATGCTCCCCTTATGCTCATTTCAATTCATATATTTTTATAATTTTCATATTCGCCTTTAAAATTTTATTCTGTGGCATAAAAATTATGTTTTGTTTTTAAAATTTTTAAAATTTACAAATACTTTTAAGATTTAAAAGTATTTGTTGCATACTCCAACAAATATTCTGTTGAATATTTCAACAAATATTCTGTTGAATATTCCAACAAAAACAATAAAACTCTAGTTACCTGATCAACTCACCCATTCAGGTGGATTCACTTGAATTTTATGTTTATTTATAACATGTTTATTTATGTTCTCACTTATGCGGGCTTGCCTATTGCCTAGTCACTAGGTGGTGGATTGACTACCTGCCACCTAAAACCTTGATTATTATGAATGCCAAAATTGCAACATAGGTGCTGTTGGAAGATTGAAAATTTGCTTAGCTTCATTTGGGACTAAAGTGATTTCTTGAGAGAACTTATCTTCCACATTTGTGGGCTTTTTTAAAATCTTAGACTTTTTTATTTTATTTTTGTATATCCTAGTTTTCACCTGAGTAATATACCCTTGAAGTTGCTCAATCTAAACTTGCTGCCTTGTGGAATGACATTTAGACATCATCTAAAACACCTGTAAACTCTTTTTTACTGCAAGAGAGAAGAGTGCATAGATTGGTTTGAGATGAGTTATAGAGAAAACTTTCTTAAAGTAATGTACATTTTTGGTCTACATGTATCTATTCTTTTGTAACTAGTCATAAGCTATAATGATTAATTTGATCAAATTCATTTGCTAGATATATGTAGAGTCAAGGGTGAAAGAACAAGTTCCTTTGCTACTTGTGATTGAAGATTAGACATCTTCCATCCTTAGCTTAATTTTAATAGGGGATTGCCTAGAGCTTTGTGGTGTGACTCGAAAATGTTCACAGAAGATAAGGGCATGAGTAACTTACAGAAAGATGAACTTAAAGTTTTAAAGGAAATAAAGTTGGTAATAGTGCTTAATTTTAATAGGGGATTGTCTAGAGCTTTGTGGTGTGACTCAAAAATGTTCACAGAAGATAAGGGCATGAGAAAGTTACAGAAAGATGAACTTAAAGTTTTAAAGGAAATAAAGTTGGTAATACAAATATATAATTCCTTATAAGCTATTTGTTTTTCCTTCATTTTCTCTTGTACTTTTTCATTCCACTACCAAGATTCTTTATTTAGTGGTGCATGTCCCTTTGACTCACTGAGTACACTCGTAGTTATTATTTTCAACTTTGATACTATCTTATCCTATGTCGTATTAGAATCACCGTATATTTCACTTAATGCTTGTACTCCTACCTTTTCCTTAAATATATTTTGCTTCCTATCCTTTAACTTCCACCACTTAATTCTAGGAGTCATATATATTTTCTTTCTATTGATACTATGTTTGAGGCGTATATCCAACACTACTAACATATGTTGGGTAGTTAAGCTTTCTCCAGGAATAATCTTGCAATCTTTACAAATCTTTCTATTTTTCTTCCTAAATAATTATAAGGCTTCAAAATAACGAAATCTAGTTACTAAATTAGGGCTAGGGCTCCACCTCCACATCATTCAGAGTTAGGCCAAAGGGAGAAAAAGCAAGCTCATAATTAGTACAACAATCCTAGTGATGTTACAAAATTGAAATGTTTCACACTGAAATTTGATTAGTGAGGGTAGAAGACTTATAACATATTTTGTTTTAGACTAATGATGACCAAGTTGACAATGCCATTGGTATGAAGCAATGCTAGTGGTAGTAAGAGCTCTGGAGGAGAGTTGTCTGTCTAAGTACTCTAATTCATCAGATTCATGTTTTTTTTTGTTTAGAAATGCTTAAAAAACAATAAGAAGGGTAAGAAGGTACACAACAAATCAACAATATGTGAGAGTACCAATGAATAATAAGTAAACTTTGGAATAAAAGTTTTTTATCCAAGAGTAATGAGGAGGTATGTAAAACTTTGTCCATTTATATGAATGTGAGAACCATCAACATGGAGATAGATGGTAGAGTGGAAAGATGAAGAGTGTAAAGCAAGTCACAATTGCCTGTCAAATGTGCAGATGCATCAAAATCTAGTCACTAGTGGAGTCTTGAATTTTACTGAGGAAGTTACTAAAAGTAGAAGTAATTGCAACAAATTTAGATAAACAAAAGGAGTTATGGAGCAATTCCTGTAATTATTCATATCTGAAAGAGCTGATAATTGCTGTTGTGCATGCTGGTGCGAAGTCCAAAGATGATAAAGTGTGTTGGCTTATATAGCAAGCTATAAAGTTGGTGATCTTTCGAACTCCCGATAACAATTCAGTTGATGGTTGTACAATCATAGTGAATGCAAGGTGGATATGAACTACATCTGCATCCACAACTGTGCCTGCCACCTCTACAACCTTGTGGAGCAGTTAGAGCTACTTCTTCATATGGAGGCAAAGTGGTAGTTGAGGGCACAAGGGCAGCACAAAGTACTCCAGCCATGTATTTGATAAAAGATGGTGCTATGCCATCTACAAGTAATTGTGAGTGAATGTCGCTGTATGAGTTACCTAGGCTGGCCATAAATTTCCTTTGGACTAAGTCACTTTTTCTTCTTCTATGCATAGATGTATGGAAAATAAAGAATAATGTAGTATCAGCTAGTAATTTGCTACCTTGTGCTTTACTTCTTTTAACTTTTTTTTTTCTCCATTTTATGAATGGATGATCATGAATAAATAAATAGCCGTATTAGCTATAGGATTGCATGTTGTTCACAATTTTCTATGGGGGTGATCCATAAATTAAAAAAAAAATACTATTAACGTTCATGGAAACATTGATATGATATCTTTTGATCTCATGAATGAGATTATAATCTTTTTAGGCATATTGAATTATTATTGCAAATGCTTTCATACTGTTTCTCAAAGAAGATAAATGCTTCAATATTGTGTTTAATGGTTAAATTAATTGTCTTGTGTTTGTGATGTAAACTATGTGACATGCTCATATATTTATGATCCTGTATCAAAAACAATATTATATTCATAAATTTCAACATTACATTTAATGTACATAGTGGGGCAAGATAATTATTTTATCATGAATTTTCAAACAAATATATTTGTAATGTTTATTTTTTTGTCCAAATTGATACAAAAAATATTTAAATTATTTCAAATATGGAAGCACCTTTTTGATTTGCCGCCAGCCAATCAGTTGTATTTCTAAAACTGTAGTTCTCTGATTGACCAAACACTCCAAGTCTTCTCAACTCTTGCCCAAATACCCATTCATTCCATGCCCCTTTATCTCTTTGCCCAGATAGTATGTGATTTGAAAAAGGGAAATACTGACCAATGGTCAAGATTGGTTGGACTATGTTGATTGCACACATTAGGCCCCTAAAAGTGTGCTGCTTTTCCATGCAGTAATTGTGAATGAGAAAGGAGAAAACTTCACATTCTTCATCATGAGCAAATTCTGTGACTAAAGCATTTCAAGAGATGATCTCCCTATAGTGCATTTCATAAGAAACCTTGCTTGTGTCTTCCATGGATCTCAGATCATCATAAATTGCTTTAAGATTGATATCAAATACTAGACTAAATCTGGCACTGAGCTGACTGACTGATTGATTGTTTGTCCTTTCTTCAAGAGGTGCTTAATGATATCCGATATTAATTAATCAAAAGTTTTCTCATTTGGTTGGACACCCTTAAACTCATTTCATTCAAGAGAGGTATTACATTTCATCATAGTCATGGATGAGATAATATACCTTTAGTTCATATTCTCAAAAATCACCCTTTCACCTTCTTGGAAGATTAGATACTCTGTACATATAGCACATAGACGCAAGTGCAAAAAAGATAAGACATGGACCTAAAGTCCTTGCCTTTATTTCATATTCACTTAGCCTTTGAACTTTCTTCGTAAGACAATACTTCATTACGACATGCTGGTATCGCAGTGGCAACTGTCCCACAATTAGGTCAATCACACAGGCAAGACTTGTGTTAACTGATGACAAATTGATAATGGATAGATTAGGAAAAATTTAGATAACTTAAATACCTATATTGATACCATATATATATATATATATATAAGATAAGATGATATAACAACCAAAGTTCAGGATAAATAATTAACACCTAATGTATAAAATATATTTATTGTGATAACAAATACTTGCATTGTTTGATATTGAAATAGACATCTGCATGAATGCTTCATGCATATAAGGAGAGTATTGAATAGTTTTTATTAAAAAATTAATTTAAAGCAATATTTTGCTTTGCCAAATGAATATGCTAGTTTCAATATATGATAATAATATCACAGGTGAGCTATACATACTAATTTCACTTGTCTCTGAACTAATTAGTAGGAATCACTTGTCTGCCAATGTGATGCCATATTATATTACATGAATCAAATATCCACTTAATAATATCTTTGGGAATTTAAGGTTCCATGCATCTGACAAGAATGGACGTTCTGAAGAATTGCACCTTAGTTATATTGGACGCTGAAATAATAAGAAAAAATATAACAGATTTTCATTTTAGCTGTCGTTTCTCTTCAAGAAGTTCAATTGCATTAATTGTTTTATGCTATGATAGCATTGACAAGCTTAAATGTGCTTGTTTGAGTTACTAATTTTTATAGCCTGTCACATAAATCCTAAGATCTCCTTTCCTACAAAGGAAGGAAATGACTAGGAAAGAAAGAGCATAGGAAAAATACTCAAAAATGAAATAATTGTTTTATGCTATGATAACATTGACAAGCTTAGTGTTTGTTTGAGTTACTAATTTTTATAGCCTGCCACATAAATCCTACGATTTCCTTTCCTAGTTCCTACAAAGGAAGGAAACGTCTAGGAAAGAAAGAGCATAGGAAAAAACTCAAAAAATTGTAAGACCGATAGGTTCGATAGAGGGGGGGGGGGTGAATATCGATTCGAAAATATCGAGTATAAGCGCAGCGGAAAAGAAAAGTAGACACAGTTGTTTTTACTTCGTTCGGAGCCTGGGACGACTCCTACTCGAAGGCCCGTGGTCCTTGACCACTTTCGTTGGGCAATCACTAGCAATTCGAATATAATTACAAAATGAGTACAAGGAATGCTAATGAAACAAAGTAATACCGACAAGGAAATTAACCAAAAAGACGAAGAAGTACTTTGTCGGAGCTTTGTTAGCGTCGCAGGAACGTGGAGCGGCGGGACCCGGTCGAAGAGTTCTCGTAATGATTGTTAAGCTCTGCAGGCTTCTTTTATATCGTCCCGGCGCTGGATCCTTCCGGCGTCGAACGCGACGTGCCGCACAAACCATGATGCTCCACGTGGCGGCGACTCGGCTGGATGAAATTTCCTCCGGGCGCCGGATCCTCCGTGCCCGGACCCTTTCTCCGAAAGTCCTTCTCCTGCAAGAAAAGGTTAGTCCGAGGCAAATGTACCTGCAGCAAAGAATGTTAGCACAGTTTTATAGATGAAGTATGACTTAGATTCCGTCTTTCCGAGACGGAATCTAGTCACGATCTCGACTTCGGATATCCGAAATGGATCTAAGCGGATCGACGCCTAATGTTCCCTACCCGGAACGCGTCCCTCGATCTCTCCTCGGTGACTTACCTCACTTACCGCCAGACGTCCGGTCGGCCCGTTGACCGTCTGGACTTCGCAGCGTCCGGTCAGCCCGTCGACCGCTTGGACTTCTCGCCACTATCCGGTCGGCCCGTCGACCTGGCTGGACTTCTCGCCACCATCCGGCCCGTCGACCTAGTGGACTTCTCTATCCGGTCAGCCCGTCGACCGCTTGGACTTCTCGCCGACTATCCGGTCGACCCGACTTGGACTTTTCTGCACACTTGATAAAAGTGTCGGACAACAACAAACCTAACTTAACACGATTTGTCATTCATCAAAACTGAGTTAGGCCGTTAGTGCTAACCGCACAACTCTCCCCTTTTGATGGAATGACAACCTGGTTAAGTTAGTGATAAAAAATATGCAAGAATCAAGCATGATTTTTAAGGTTTAAGTTAGTTTTTCAAGTTTGCATTAAGTTGCTCTAACTTAACCAACCTAACCCTCCCCCTTTGGCATTCATCAAAAAACAAGGGTAAAGATACACAGTGAGAAATACCGAAAACAATAATACCTTGAACAATAACTGTGTTTTTAAATCCAAGAGAAGATCAAATTGACTTGGGGGAGTATAAAGTTTTGAAATTTTGTTTAAAGCATTAGCTTTTAGTTTTTAAAAAAATGCTAAGTTTAGATAGGTTAATTTTCAAACATACGTCTATAAGGTCCAAAACAAGTTTCAACTTTGAAATGCTACTTAAACATAAGTTTTCAAAACCAAAATTCCAAAACTAAGTTTGAAAAGTCTAGTTTTCAAAACTGATTGAAATTTATTTATCAACACTAAGTGTACAAGATTCAATTTTCAAAATCAAGGAAAATAATTTTGAGAAGCTTAGTTTGTAAACTAAACTTTGTAAAATTTATCTTTCAAATTAAATTGTCAAAATTAAGTAAAATCAAATTTTTAAGAAATAGACTCAGGACAATTTTTTAAGTAAGATTAAGTTTAAATCTTTACTTGAAAAGTTCAGTTTTCAAAGAATAGGTAAAAAGTTTGTGAGATTAAAAATTTCACAATTTTAAACAAATTATTTTTAAACTTTGATTTTAAAAATTAAGTTGAAAATTCATTTTGGAAAACTAAAGTAGTTTATTTCTCCCCCTGAATTTGATATCTAACCAACTGTCTAACCAATTAGGTACTAACTAACTATTAGAAAATAGTAGCTTTCACTTGGTTAGTCAGATTAAGTTAATTATAATCAGTCAGTGTTTGATTTGACTGATGAACTTTAATCTGATTAATATTTGAATTGTATTTAACGTCCAGACTGATACTGATGCACTGAAATAAGCATCTTAGGTCCAGACAGATGGCCTATGCATCTCACCCCTTTTTATGTTTATCAACCACAAGCAAGGTAAACCTAAGGTGTTGGTGAGATGCTCAAGAACTAAACCTATGGGTACATGCTTTCTAAGGATGTAAGACTAGTCTAAGGCCAAAACTGTTTTTGAAAGTCTAAAGATGGAAATTTTGAAATCAAACAAGTTTAGCCTATAAGTTGATAAAATCAGTTTTGAAAGTATTTTTGAAGGATCCTAGTCTATTGAGCACATCCCTAATTGTCGTCGTAAGTTGCTAAATTCACTTTCAGGGAGGGGTTTTGTAAAAATGTCAGCTAAATTTGATTTAGACTCAATGTACTTGAGTTCAATATCACCTTTAGTAACATGATCCCTGATGAAGTGATGCCTAACTTCAATATGTTTGGTTCTTGAATGATGCACAGGATTCTTGGTTAAGTTAATCGAACTTATATTATCAATTAATACTTTTACACTTGTGATATTTAAGTTGAAATCTTTTAGAGTATGCATCATCCATAGTATTTGTGCAACACACTCGCCTATAGCTATGTATTCTGACTCAGTTGTAGATAGTGCAACACAGTGTTGCTTTCTACTAAACCAGGTGACAAGGGATGGACCAAGTAGTTGGCATCCACCACTTGTGCTTTTGCGGTCTAATTTGCATCCGGCATAATCTGAATCAGAATATCCTATTAATTCAAAGTTGTTGGTTCTAGGATACCAAATACCTACATTTGTGGTTCCCTTGAGGTATCTAAAGATTCTTTTGACTTGAGTCAAATGAGATTCTTTAGCACAGGTTTGGTATCGAGCACACATACTAACTGCAAATAAAATGTCAGGTCGGCTTGCAGTTAAGTAAAGCAGACTACCTATCGCGCTCCGATAATGTTTTAAGTCTACTGACTTTCCATTAGGATCATCATCTAGGATTGTGTTTACGGCCATAGGTGTTTTTATTTCTTTAGTATTTTCCATTCCAAATTTTCTAAGTAACTCCTTAGTATATTTTTGTTGATAAATATAATTTCCTTCATTTGTTTGTTTGACTTGTAACCCTAGAAAATAAGTTAATTTTCCTACCAGACTCATTTCGAATTCGTGTTCCATTAGGTTTGTAAATTCGTTTAAAAATTCTGAGTTGGTTGAACCAAAGATGATATCATCTACATAAATTTGAGCTATAAAAATATCTTCTTTTATTGATTTCACAAATAGTGTTGGGTCAATTTGACCTTGATTGAACCCTTTAGAGGTTAAGTAAGAGGTTAGTCTTTCATACCATGCCCTAGGTGCCTGTTTAAGTCCATATAATGCCTTTTTTAATTTGTAGACATAATCAGGGTGTTCTAGGCTTTCAAAACCTGGCGGCTGACCTACATACACTTCTTCTTTTATCAATCCATTAAGAAAGGCAGACTTGACATCCATTTGGTATAGTTTGAATCCTTTATGTGCTGCATAGCTTAGTAACATTCTAATGGACTCTAGTCTAGCTACCGGGGCATAAGTTTCATCGTAGTCAAGTCCTTCAACTTGACTGAACCCTTTGGCAACTAACCTGGCCTTGTTCCTAGTAATTTCTCCAGTTTCACTTAATTTGTTTCGAAATACCCATTTGGTTTCTATTATTTTCTTATCGTTAGGTGGAGGTACTAGGTCCCAAACTTCATTGCGCTCAAATTGAGCTAATTCTTCTTGCATAGCTATGACCCAGTCTGGGTCAAGCAGCTACAGTTTTGGGTTCAATATTTGAGATTAACGAGATTTGACTTAGGTTTCTGAAAGATGACCTAGTTTGAACCCTCAGTTCTGGGTCACCAATTATTTGATTAGTAGGATGGTTTGGGTTGACTCTTATGGTTCTAGGAGGTTGACTTTCTTGTAGTTGTTCTTCTTCTTCATGATTTTGGGTTTGGTTTGTTCCCTCAGAATTGATATGTTCGTTAACAGAGTTAACTGGTTGAGGTTGGGCTTGTTCTAGGTTTTGATTGGATTCTTTAAATTTTACATTGGTGGTTTCCTCAATTCTTAAAGTGACTTTATTATAAATTCTGTAGCCTCTGCTATTCAGAGAGTAACCTAGAAAAATTCCATTTTCTATTTTGGAAGTGAATTTGCCTAAGTGTTCTCTAGTATTTAGGATAAATGCTGGGCAACCAAATACCTTAAAGTATTTTATATTAGGTTGTTTGTTGTAAAATATTTCAAAAAATGTTTTATTGTGGTTTTTGTTTAGTGTTGTTCGGTTTTGTACATAGCAGTCTGTACTAACAGCTTCTGCCCAATAATATTTCGGTAAGTTGTATTCATTTAGCATAGTTCTAGATGCTTCAAGTAAGGTTCTATTTTTCCTTTCTACAATTCCATTTTGTTGGGGAGTTTTAGGGCAGGAAAATTCATGATGGTAGCCATTTTCAAGGCAAAATTTATCAAAATTATGATTTTTAAATTCTCCTCCATTATCACTTCTGATTCTTTTAATTTTTATGCCTTTTTCATTTTCAATTTGTTTGCAGAAATTCGTAAAAATTTCCACGGTTTCATCTTTATGTTTTAAGAATTGACCCATTACCTAGAAAAGCAACAAATAGTGGTGCAAATGGAGTTGAGCATAATAAAAATGGCTTTGCACACGACATTTGGGTTGGGTTGGGTTGGGTTGTTGGGTTGAGTTGACTGAGCTAGGATATACCGTTGTAAAGTTGACAAAATTTTACGGTTACAATCAAGTTGCAATGATGTAGCCTGAAACTCTGTGATTCATTAGAAAAATAAAGCATATAGAGACTGAATGTCACTTCACGGGAAAGAAAAATTAAAGTAATGAGATCAAATCATATATTAGTTCTAACAATTAGTTAACAAATTAGTTTGTCATCTATTATAACTAAACAATATAGACTTCCATTTATTGATTTGACCCCGTGGGAGTCAAATAAATCTAAGTGTAAAAGTTCTAGGACTGAGTTGGTTTGGGATTCATTAATTGGTTTGTGGGTAGATTTTGTTTGTTTGCCTTGTTGACAAGCATTACATATTGTTGAATCTAAGTTAGGTAATTTTGGTAAGCCTCTAACTAGACCATTTAATTTACTTATGTTTCTGAAATGGGTGTGTGACATTCTTCTGTGCCATAACCAGGTTTCTTCTTTTTGCGTTAAATAACACTTGACTGAAGAAGTAGTTAAGTTGATGGCATAGATATTGTCTTTTCTAAAGCCTTTTAGGCTTATAGTTGGATTATCTAGATGTTTGATCAAACATTCTGTGGATAGAAATTTTACCTTATACCTAGTGTCACACAATTGACTTATACTCAGAAGATTGTATTTAAAATTTTCAACAAGTAGAACATTTGAAATTATGAAATCTATTTTTAATTCAATATTACCTATACCAATTACCTTGAGTTTACCGTTGTTTCCAAAGGCAACTGTTCCTAGGCTTTTGTAGGTTAATTGAGTGAACTTGGTGTAATCTCCAGTCATATGTTTGGAGCAGCCACTGTCCAAAATCCATTTGGTTTCCTACAACACGTAGGATTTTTATGTTAGTCTTAGTTTATCAATTTTTAATCAATCATTATTATTATTATTATTATTATTATTTTTTTAATTAACTAATTTAAGTTTAAAATTTTGAAATTAATTTTTAAGTTTAAAATTTTGAAATTAATTTTTAAGTTTAAAATTAAAATTTTGAAATTAATTTTTAAGTTTAAAGTTAAAATTTTTGAAATTAATTTTTAAGTTTAAAATTAAAATTTTGAAATTAATTTTTTAAGTTTAAAATTAAAATTTTTGAAATTAATTTTTAAGTTTAAAATCAAAATTTTGAAATTAATTTTTAAGTTTAAAATTAAAATTTTTGAAATTAATTTTTAAGTTTAAAATTAAAATTTTGAAATTAATTTTTAAGTTTAAAGTTAAAATTTTGAAATTAATTTTTAAGTTTAAAATTAAAATTTTTGAAATTAATTTTTAAGTTTAAAATTAAAATTTTGAAATTAATTTTTAAGTTTAAAAAATTTAAGCCTAATTCATCTCACCCGATCTATGTTATCAATCAGGGAATCCTATGATTTTGTGAGATGAAATTGGTTTGATTACAGACTTTTGGTTTGACTTGTGTTAGATTCAGATTTAGTTTTGGTTTCCACAAATAGGCATTCTTCGGATAAACTTCTAAGCTTGGTGAGTCACAGGGACATCATTAGAAGTAACCAACCTTTCGAAGTTTTCCGAATAGTCCTATCCACGGAACTTAGTACTAAATCTTGGTCTAACTTAGATCCGCTTGGCCAATGCACGGGTCACTTGCCAAACGCACCGGATCGAAGCCGTATCTTTCTAGATGCGATGCCCAAGCTTCCTAACGTATTATCATCCAAAACTTCACCGGCACCGTGAGTCAAGTTAACCTCTGTCTCTTTCTAATCCTAATTACCCTGTCGGGTTAGTTTGTTTGGGTTACCCCGGGTATGTTAGTTTTGGAGGTGCCAGGTATTCGGAGCCTCCCGAATTATTGGCCATTAATTTAGATTTTGGGTTTGTGTCGATTCTTTTTATAGTTATAATCAACTTGGTGATATTCTAAATTTTGTTGAGTTTTGAATTTTGATTTCGAGTTAAATTTATTTTTTAGTTTTTGATCTGATTTATTCAAGTTTATATAATGTATTTTATCTTTAGGTATATAGAATTGATTAGGTCCTACTTGCGTGGTTAAGCACGCTTTCGGGACCCAAGCTTGTTTAGTTACTTTGTGTTGGGTTAATAATGATTTAAAGGTTTTGTTTGATTTTGACTTATATCCAAGTCCGGTTTTATTATAGCATGCCTTTTGGTTATTTAGAATTAAATCTAAATTTTTAGATCTTGTTGTGAATTTTTCCAACAATTCTTTTAACTTATTAATTTCACTTTTTAATGATAAATTCTCCTCCTCAAGTGTTTGGTCTTGAGTTGGATTCGAATTTTTTAATTGTTCCTTGAGGTTTTGATTTTCTTCAAGAAGTGATTTATTTTCATTTTCCAATTTAACTAATTTTTTATTTAAACACGAGATAATTCTAAAGAATTTACGATTTAAGTTTAGGTATACCTCTTCGGAACCTTCGGAAACGAGTGCGGACTCGTGGCTTGATTCGGGTTCGGACCCGTCTTCCGATTCCTCTGATTCGTCTTCCGTTTCAGCTTCGCGAGCCATCAGCGCGAGGTGACTTTGGTGCTTTTGCCTTTCTCCCTCCGATTCGTCTGAGGAGGAATCGTCCCATGTTGCTTTGAGGGCTTTCTTCTTTGTTGACTTTGGTTTGTCAAGTTTCAATCTTGGGCATTCGTTCTTGTAGTGCCCCTTTTTGTTACATCCGAAACATGTGACATTTCTTGAGTCGGCTGGCGAACTGATCTTCTGAAGATCCTGTTTGCTGAAGCTTCTCTTTTTCCTGGTGAACATTTTCCTTACCAGGTTCACCAGGTGTTCTTCATCTTCAGAGTTTTGATCGGAATCTTCTTCAGATTCGGGTTTGTTCTTCTTTTCTTTAGAGGAACCTGCGAATAAAGCTACACCTTTCTCGACCCCGCGTTAGTTTGCTCATGAGTTCTAATTCACGGAAGAGTTCATCCAATTTTAACTTAGATAAGTTTTTGAAATTTTGTAGGCATCTACAATTGATGCCCACAAATTATTTCGCGGAAAAGCATTTAACGCGTACCTTACTAAGTCTCGGTTCTCCATTTGGTGTCCTATCGCGTGGAGACCGTTGAGGATATCTTTGATTCTCGCGTGGAGCTGACTTGCCGTTTCTCCTTCCTACATTTTTATATTAAAAATTTTATTTAACAGAAATCTCTTTTTGTTACCTTCGCGTCGCTTGTTCCTTCGTGCAGCTCGATCGGTTTATCCCGAGCTCCTTAGCGTTTTCATGCGGTCCGACCCGGTTCAGTTCTTCTCGTGTTAGTCCGCAGTGTAGAGTGTTGATGGCTTTGTTTTCAATTGATGCCTTTTTCTTTAAATCATTTGTCCATTCTTCAGGGTCTATTATTTTCCGGAGTTGTCTACTGGAATTTTATAAGCCTTTGTGACGCTCATCCATTGGTCGTGTCTTCATGTAGACCTCCATTCTTCTCTTCCAGTACGAAAAGTCATCCCCGTTGAATAGGGAGGACGAACTGTGTTGAAGCCTTCTTGTTGAGACATCTTATCCTGCACACACTAAATTAATCGAAAAAGGAAATCCCAAGACTTCGTCTTGGATTAGCATGCGGAAAAAAAGAACTCTAAGTGTAACGAAAAAATCTTCCAAAAGATAAT
Source organism: Zingiber officinale (assembly GCF_018446385.1). Taxonomy (NCBI): domain Eukaryota; kingdom Viridiplantae; phylum Streptophyta; class Magnoliopsida; order Zingiberales; family Zingiberaceae; genus Zingiber; species Zingiber officinale. The sequence continues at coordinate 142,986,352 of NC_055994.1, forward strand.
AATATCAGTTTGGAATTGAAAAATATTCCCCTCCTCGATTGGTGGTTGCACCAAATCGAGGCGCCGCTCCGATACCACTTGTAAGACCGATAGGTTCGATAGAGGGGGTGAATATCGATTCAAAATATCGAGTATAAGCGCAGCGGAAAAGAAAAATAGACACGATTGTTTTTTACTTCGTTCGGAGCCTGGGACGACTCCTACTCGAAGGCCGTGGTCCTTGACCACTTTCGTTGGGCAATCACTAGCAATTCAATATAATTACAAAATGAGTACAAGGAATGCTAATGAAACAAAGTAATACCGACAAGGAAATTAACCAAAAAACGAAGAAGCACTTTGTCGGAGCTTTGTTAGCGTCGCAGGAACGTGGAGCGCGGACCAGCGGTCGAAGAGTTCTCAGATGATTGTTCAAGCTCCTGCCTGGGGCTTCTTTTATATGCTGTCCCGGGCGCCTGGATCCCTTCCGGCGCCTGAACGTGACGTAGCTGCACAAACCATGATGCTCCACGTGGCGACGACTGGTGGATGAAATTTGCCTTGGGCGCCGGATCCTTCCGGCGCCGGACCTCAGCGCCGGATCCTCGGCGCCGGACCTCTTCTCCGAAAGTCCTTCTCCTGCAAGAAAAGGTTAGTCCGAGGCAAATGTACCTTGCAGCAAGAATGTTAGCACGGTTTTATAGATGAGCAAAGTATGACTTAGATTCCGTCTTTCCGAGACCGGAATCTAGTCACGATCTCGACTTAGATATCCGAAATGGATCTAAGCCGGATCGACGCCTAATGTTCCCTACCGGGAACGCGTCCGCAGTCACTCCCCTCCGGTGACTTACCTCACTTACCTGCCAGACGCCCGTTGACCCGTCTGGACTTTTCGCCAAGCGTCCGGTCACCGTCGACCTTTGGACTTCCGCCACTATCCGGTCACCCGTCGACCTAGTGGACTTCTCGACTATCCGGTCGGCCCGTCGACCTAGTTGGACTTCCTGCCTCAGCCCGTCGACCTGCTTGGACTTCTCGCCAGCTATCCGGTCAGCCTGTCGACCTAGCTGGACTTTTCCTGCACACTTGATAAAAGTGTCAGACAACAACAAACCTAACTTAACCTGATTTGTCATTCATCAAAACCTGAGTTAGACCGTTAGTGCTAACCGCACCAACAAAAATAAATTGTAAAATATTTTTCCTTTTTCTTAAATTTCAAAATTTTATTTGTCAAAAACAAAAAATATTTTTTAATGTTTTTTTCCAGGTTTTTTAATTCGGAGTTGAGCTCCATTGCACGCGAAATTAGTTGTCAGTCCAAATTGGACAGCAACAATATAGACGAAGACTGGAGAAAAATTCCCTCTCTTTTTTCCTTCTCTCCAGCCTTTTCTGCTTAAAGAAACGCAGGGAGAGTGTCATCTGCGAAAGTCTTTGTCAGTTTTCTTCCCTCATAGGAAGCACACAGCTTATGTGAATGCCAACATTTATTCTTCCAGTAGCATGTAAAATGCCAAAGCTGAACATGGATGACGGAAAATTTGGCTGAAAGAAGTATTTGGGGTTGTATTAGAACTCTTTTCCAAAAGGCGAATAGTGTTAGATTTTCTGTAACTAGCATTAGCCTTTCCAGTTGATAAACTGGAATTGTGAATCTCATGAACTCCTTTGTGCTTTTATCAGAAATAATGGATTTTAGTTTTGTGTACAAGGTTTTTTTCAATGGCAGATTTAATATCTCTCAAATCCACCAATCTTTCCCTTGCAAGTGAAGGGGTGTATTCTGGGAACTGGCTACATTGACTGGCTTGTCCATTTTTTATCTTTAATGATTCTTTTTTAGCTACTGAATTTTGCACTCAAACTAGATATTTTCCAATTGCTATTAAGATTCATGTAAAGAGAAAATTTGTTTTGTTCAAATTTTTTGTTAGAGTACTTCCGTGTAGAATCACCCTTTAATTTTTTTAAAATATATTTAATAGTGATAAGCTTCCTTGTCATCCTATTGATGGAAATTAAATGTTTACCTACATGTTCCTGAGTAAATTTTCTCATCCAAGCTTGTTGCAATAAAGTGTAAGATTCTAAGTAATCTTCTAACAGGTAGGTCACCACTCAACCTTGACAGAACACTAGAGCATGACAGACATCCACTTGCTATAACGGCAGCTGATGCTGTTGCTGCTAATAGTGTTCCCCCATGGAACTGGAGAGATGCTTCTGTGAATGGTAATGAACTTTTTAACCATATTAGAAATATATTCTTGGATATTCATTGATTCCATCTTGGATGCCCATCTGGAAAATGGAAATATTGCATCTATTGTCTGCTTCAAAACATTTTATTTGTGTTGCTAACCTAAACATATATTATTATCTTATAAAGGGCAAGTGTCTCCTTTCTCACAATATGCTTAATTGATTTTTTTTAATATGTAGATAATAGTGCCTCTTATGTTGGAAGAGTCATTTTAGTCAAATGGGGTGATTTCTCGAGAAAACTTGGTGTTGATGGCACTGCAGACGCGATCAAGGAAGCCATCAAGTCTGCATTTGGTTTAAGAACAAAAAGGGCTTTTTGGTTAGAGGATGAAGACAATGTGGTTCGTAGCTTTGACAGAGAAATGCCTCTTGGTTCCTATACTCTGCATCTTGACGAGGGTAACGATAATGCTTTTACATCTATTTCAAGTACTGGACTCTTTATGTTGAAAGCTCAAGATTTCTGTGTCCTAGTCTTTCTCCTGTCATTTGTTCTTAAATTCCAGAGTGCTAATTTTAACACTTATTTGCCTCGTACTTTCAATAAGAACTTGTGTTTGATTGAATTATTATTTTTCTCAGTACTTCATAAAACCTTATTGCGAGTTGAAGTGGGCGTGCTTGGTGTTTTTTTGACTAGAAGTGTATGCAATAACAAATAGAATTCAAGTCTAAGAGTGTTTCTTTGACCATTCATCTGGAATATAACTACAGTAAATTGTGACTGATATGAGAGCAAGAAATCAATAAATGGTTTTTAATTCAGGAATGAACAAGTGACTTCGATATTGAGGTTACAACTGGTTGTCACAATTTAGATACATTAGATTGATATTGCAGCTTTGGTTGTATCTGTCAAATTAATTTAAGGATTAATAGGCAATTTTCGTGAAACAAGTGTTATTATCTGTCTACACTATTGTGTTCCGGGCGCCTCACATGGCTGCCCCACAACCATATGTAGAGAGGTAAATTAGGAAATCAAACATACCACCACATGGGAGGATATTTCTACCGGCTTCGCTGGAAATCGACTCTTGCTCAATTATGCAAATCTACCACATGGTGGACAACTCAGCTATATATGCCCTGGGGGCATGTCTACACTATTCTATTCTGGATTTGATAGTTTGATACAAACTCATCCACTACATGAATGATTTCATTTTGTCCTGTGATGCCTACCCAAGATTCTAGGTTATGGAACCATGGAACACAGAGAAATCTGTCTCACACTTAACACTTCCTGGAGAAGTATATCTGCCAATTTTCTCTCTCCCTGCCTTTCGTCTAGTTAGGCAATTGGAAGTTAAACCAGTAGGGCTGGACATCTAAATATGCCTGCATAATGTCTGTCCATTGGTTGACAATTGCGTAGCAGTACCCAATGAGAGTGTGTAAATTACTTGTTTGTGCCACATTTATTGGAATAGATATCAGCCGATCAAGCTCCAGCTCACTAAATCACTAGTTAGAGTAGTTCATTCTACATGCCAATTGAGACATCAACTTGATTGAGCATCTAATTTGATAGACCTGGATCGACTGAACAAACCATATATTTATGAAAAAGATACTTTAAATTATTCATCTTAATAATAAATAATATTGAAATTGTTGTGAGAAGCAAGGGTAGATAAGTCTTTTTATCTTTTGTTAATAAGTTGATGCTTAGGGTTGTGTGGCTATATAAGCATATGTAATTCTCCTGAAATATGATGAATATTAAAAACTCTTTATTTCAACATGGTATCAGAGCAAAGTTCCGATCCCTAACCCTAACCCTAGCCGTCGGCGCATCTTCTTCCTCTTTGCCCTAGCGCCGACCAAGCTTTCCTCTTCCTTTCTTCATCGCGATCTCTTGGCGCCGACCAAGCTTTCTTCCCTTCTCTCTGCCACGTGCATATCTTCTTCCCGAAGGTGCCCACAAGGTTGTCACCACCTCAACTTCACCGGCAAAGCTGCAGTGATCTGCTGGTCACCGGAGAGCAGCAACTTCTTCAAACTACTGTGAATTCTTGCACTTCACCTTCTCTCGAATTCTTTTTCTTCAGCCCAGTCTACTGCCGCCGCCCCTTCCAGAAAAATTTTAATGGCGGATAACGCTAGCGAAACCTCGGGGATTTCTGCGAACCCTATGTCTTCTTCAGGACAGGTACAACCGGTTTTCACAATGGCAGGCACTGGAGGATCCGGTCTTCAGATAGTATCAGAAAAATTGTCTGAGACAAATTATGCATCTTGGGCAGTTGCTGTTGAACTTTATGTCGAAGGCCATGATAAACTTGATATTCTTCATGGCACTAAAGTGAAACCAGATGAAAAGGATCCTAGTTTTCGCACTTGGCGACGTGACAATATTCAATTAATGACTTGGATGCTTAACTCTGTTAATTCTGGCATCAAACAAGTCATTCTTCATAACAAAACAGCGTACGACATGTGGAAGACACTGGAGCAGATGTATGGACGTCGACATGATATGCTGCGTACTTCTCGAGATGATAGAAGGTCCACTTCTGGCTATTGCACTTTTTTGGGAGGAAACTTGGTAACTTGGAGGAGTAAGAAACAAAATATTTGTGCACGGTCTAGTGCTGAAGCTGAATATCGAGCCATGGCACATGGTCTTACAGACATGTTGTGGCTGAGTTTTCTGTTGACAGACATAGGATTAAAGGTTGAATTACCTCTCAGGTTGTATTGCGACAACAAGGCAGCAATCAATATTGCAAATAATCCAGTACAACATGACCGGACTAAACACATTGAGATTGACCGTCACTTTATTCGGGAGAGACTTGATTCTGGAGAGCTATGTCTGTCTTATGTTAAGTCTGAGGATCAACTTGCTGATATGTTTACAAAAGCTATACCCCAAGTTGTGTTTGACTCTTCTCTTAGCAAGTTAAACATGTTTGATATATATGTTCAACTTGAGGGGGAGTGTTGTGAGAAGCAAGGGTAGATAAGTCTTTTTATCTTTTGTTAATAAGTTGATGCTTAGGGTTGTGTGGCTATATAAGCATATGTAATTCTCCTGAAATATGATGAATATTAAAAACTCTTTATTTCAACAGAAATAACATTTATAGATCTTCATAATTTATTTACTAATGAAACTAAATTTGAAGATTATACTAAAAATGTTTAAAATAACATGCATATGTGACTATTTATATTTTGCACACAACTGTAAATAACTAAATATTAAGATTACAGTTTGTAAGTTTTGGAAAAAACCAGCTGACTGCAAGTTTTTGGAAAAAAAAACAATTTGGGTCTACTGTGTTTAATTCAATGGAAAGTCAGATAGTGGAGAGAAAAGATCACAAAATTACACAGGGAGCTCCATCAATAATGTATATCTTTCGTGTCACTTTACCTCCTCCCCTTGCTCCCAGGTATGATAAACATGTTATGTGCCCTTGAATGTTTAGGTGTTTTCCTTTGATGGGTAGGCAAGTTGTAGATGTTTCAGTATTACTGAATCCAGTGTTCTATTGTTAGTGTAGCACCATAGCACTCTTCCCGCTGCTATCAAATGTATTGTTATCTTTGTAGTTTCACGAGGACCATGTGTTTCAGTAATTGAATCCTAATATCTTCATTTGAAATAGTCTGTTTGTTTCCCTGTTGATTGACACCAGTGACAATTTGGTGTTGCTTGTTATAATCATCTAAATTTAGCAGATAGCTTGTCATGTTTTTAATTATAAGGTTTATTGGAAAGAGTGAATTGCATTGAACAATTGCACTTGGATCATGTCTTAGATCCGGTACTTTGTGAGGTCGACTTGTAATTATTATTGGACACTCTCGTTACCAATGAATGCAATGATACTATAGTTTTCATTTAGCGAAGAAAATTATTTCTCGTACTAATTTTCTCATAGCGTTGCTCTTTAATCACTAACAACGGTTTACTTATTTTGTCAGGTGTAACTATAAAAGTTTGTATTTACGATGACACTGGTCCAGTTCGTACTGAAGAAAAAACACTGTACACTGAGGATGATTTCCATGATTTCCTTTCTCACCGCGGTTGGATGGGCCTCAGGGAGTTAAGCAGCTTTAAAAATGTGGATTCTCTCAATGAACTTCATCCAGGTGCGATGTATCAGGGAGTTAGATTGCTTAGTGATTAATTAGATGTAATGCTCTTGCGAAGTGTGGGAGTCATGCTATGTGCGTCTATAGTTTAAGTAGTCATGCTGCATGTGCTTGTTTTAGAGATCCTTGTGCAGTAGCAGGGCAAGTTGTGGCGATGGTATAGCTCTATGAAACCTGTAGATATAAACAAGAGAAATTGATAGGAACATTTTAGTACTATTTTATGCTACAAAGTGGCTAGTTGGAACTAATTGTGGTTCAATTCATGGAAATCCTTCTTTAGCTTCCAAGGCTTCTTACACGAAAGGTACAGGTTCTCATTCTTCAAGGTCCTTTAGGATGAGTGAAGAAGCACATGATTGACTAAGTTGTACTATATTCTGTTTGGGAGAAACTTGTTGATTGATCATTCCCATCATGCAGCTATAAGTTCTTCCCAGCTCTGCTAGCGTACCTGTTCATGATCAATTGGCAATTCGAGGAAAGAAGACCGAAGTTGGAATCGATTAAAGCATGAAATTGCTTCCTCATCTCAACACAATGCTGCTACACTAACAGCAATCAGAAATTGATCAGACACTCCTACACATAAGACTGAATGAATCACTCATATAAGAGTTTAAGTCAGATTCACATGTGTTTCTAATGTGCACATGAAGTAGTGCAGAGACTTGGTAGCATAGAGTTTGTGGAGTTTTACTTAGTGTGACCAAATTGATAATTGGCTAGATGACTTGAGGTTGGTTGGAGATCGAAGAGTACTATGAGACATTCGAAGGATCATCATAAGACGGGGAGCATTGAGGTGCTAGCTCAGATGGAGGAGGCAATGTGTATGGGAAGAATGAAAGATACTACGTGAAATAAGTTGAGGGCTTGGTGTATTCGAAGGACTTATGACCTGATCGAAAATGAGCTTGACAGTCAAGCTCTAAAGGTAAACTCTTAAGTAAGTTGTAAAGACAAGAAACCTGTGACTTGGGTTAGTGTAGATCTTGACATGACAAAGACTTATCATTAAATTAGTAATAGTCATTGATCCAATCAATTAAAAGGTGTTCCCAATTGACAAGTGTATTGGGTTGACTCAGGATGGATGACTCATGAATAAAATATTTTCATTCAACACTCAATGGACTTGGTAGTAGTAGATTGGATTTACGACTCAACCTAGCTATCCAATCGACTGCCTAGTCGATTAGGTAGTTGACTAAATCTCTAACAAGAGTAAAAAAGATCATTGATCAAGTAGAGGAAAGTTGGAGTTATTAGATCACGTACACAATAAAATGACTTAGTTAATTGAAGCTTAGGTGAGTCAACTGAAGTAGTTATTGGTTGGCCAAGAATTTGATAGATGTTGATTGGAGTCAATTGAGAGATTCATTCATAGATTAAAAAATGTAATGGTTTTCTTAGGTATTTAAGGATCGAGTCAATTTTAATAAATTGATAGATGAATTTATCTTAATGGATGATTTATCTAAGAACGCTAGACTGAGGAGCTGTCTGCTGTGAACATTTTCGAATTTGTTTTGATGGTCGATGGATAATTAACATGGGATTAGGCCGATGATCCTAGGATTATTCGACGTAAATTAGATATCTAATATCGATTAAAAAAAAACTAAAGTAATTACAAAAACAGTCGACTGAAAATGCAATCAGTCAATTGACATACATCTCTGAGCTATCTCATTGTAATCCCAGACTCAGTTATGCATCTTGTTTTTACTTGTTCTCATTCATTATAAGAAGACACTTGTAAAAGGATTAGCCACCTTCAAAAGGATCAGATAATGAGAATGCTAATGAGGATTGACCTTCCTCATGGACTTTTGTGTAAATTGCTAACTCTCTATTGGATTTCCAACGGTTAAGTATCTTGTCAATCTAACACACTTGGAAATTTCTACTATTTAACTTATCTGAACACATTACTTAAAATCAAATTGCTGAAACATCAGAACACAAATCTTGATCAATTTGACCATATGCTGATCGCACAAAGAAAGTGCGTTAACATCTCTTCATAACCGTAGATGAACTTTGACATTGTAAAACTTCCGGTAGATCCCTCTCTAAGTCTTCATTCAAACTACTAGGCATGCTAACTTTGATCAATTTGACCATATGCTGATCGCACAAACAAAGTGCGTTAACATCTCTTCATAACCGTAGATGAACTTTGACATTGTAAAACTTCCGGTAGATCCCTCTCTAAGTCTTCATTCAAACTACTAGGCATGCTAACTCTGAAACTAGTTGGGGTATAACAAATCAATTTACGGGGTTCGCAACTCTCAGTTTCTACTTCACAATCTAAAGTTCTAGCGATAGCACCACTATGTCTTTTTTTTCTCAGATACCTTTCGAAGGCAAAGAAGACTTGTACCATCTTTGTTCTTACAAATAATACAACAATAATAGAAAGATATGAAAGTAAACAACTTTATAAGAATCTTGTTTTGATTATTTTCTTGTTGCTTTGGATTTCCTTTTGATGGTTTGAAAATGCATAAACACTCTTTCCAAAACCTCCAAGAATCGGCGATGAATCCTCCATGAAATCCTACCTTTATAGCTTTCAGTTCGGGATTTATTTTCGCCTAGTAGTTGATTGATAGTGTCCATTAGTTGCAACCGAGTTCAGAACATTCTTTTCGCTGTAACAATCGATTGCTTCACATCATCAATCGATTTATTACCATCAGTCGAGTTGAGCAATCGAATTACAAATATTCTGTTTATTGCGATAGTGTCATTAGTCGATTGTTCAAATCTATCAATCGATTAATTATACAATAAACCACCTTAAATCTTGAATTTGGGATTTAGAGGTTCATCAATTGATTGCTACACCCTAACAATTGACTGATATATTTGTTTCAGTCTTACCAAGGCTGAATTCTCTCTTTGCTTAATGTTCGATTGATCTCAATCTATCAAGACTTTTTTTTCCCAATATCTGATCAATTTTGATTAGTTAAGATTTTTTTGCTTTGCATCAGGTCAACCCATCGTATTTTATGGAATAGTCATTAGGTTTTAGTCATCCACAATTTCTAATACATTTCTATTAAAATTTTAAAAGTATCATCAACATGGCTTCATTGTCTAACCACTTGGCTACATATATAAGGATTTTACGATTCTAAGATAGATTCATCTCTTTTCTATAGATGTGCCATCAACTTCATGATATATACCATCATCATCATTTACGTGGATGATACTCTAATAGTTGGGATGGTACAAAATATGTAAATCATAAGTTCCACCAGCTCAGTCAAGAATTTTCCATTCTAACGCTCAGTTTTTTCCTTAATAGTGAATTTATTCCACATCTAAAAGGATGTAGCCTCTTTGAAAGCAAATATAGCTTTGGGCTGTTTGAAATGAATGGGTCACATCCTTTCTACACACGAATTGCAGTAACTACTCGATACCTTCTATAGTCATGTCTACCTCATCCATAGTGGAGCATTGTTACAGCACTGCAATATGTCACCATAAAGCAATCTGATATTACATTCGCATTCAATTGTACCTACCCCATTTATGTCTACATCCACTTAACAAAATTGTGAAGACATTTAAAACAAATACTTCAATACCTTAAATGTAAATTCGTAACATTAACCGTCTCTTTAATATTGGTCCTATGGATATAGAGAGAGATACATGTAGGTACACATGTGTCAAACGTATGGTGGGGTAAACCTCAGGTCGTCAGTTCCTGAGAATTGACCCTTAGTCATTATGTCAGAAATGTCATGCACCACCGTCTATATTACATCCTGGGGACTACTTCAATACCTTAAAAAATACTATTCTACGTGGATTTTTTTATATTAAAACTCATCACGAGAAGTATATGCTTATAGTGATGCAAATTGAATTGGTTATTTGTAGATAGATCACACTACTAGTAGATTTACTATAGGACAACAATAAAAAAAAAGAAGTCCTATAAATTAAAATTAAGAGAAACATTGATGTCCATTTAGAAAAAAAAAATCAAAAGGACATCCTTTCAATGTTTTTATCTTTTAAATATCTCTTGATCTAGCGCTATTGTAGAAGTTATCGAGTAGTTGTTACAATATGTCGAAGTTATCGAGTAACTACTACAATGTATTTAGGATGAGTTTAAGATTTATAATTTAGAGTTTACACCGTGTAGAAGCTAACGAGCAGTTACTATAATGTGTTCAGGGTGAGTTTAAGATTTAAGATTTATGGTTTATACTATGTAAAGCTACTAAATAGCTGCTACAACGTATTTAGGGTGCGTCTAATTAAGGTATAAGATTTAGGGTCTTTGAATACTATTATATTAAAATATTATTAATGAATTTGGTCAAATTTATTTAAACTTTATCAAAATCATTTTGAAACTGTAGAAGCTATTATGTAGTTGCTAAGATCGTAGACCTTGAACTCACCCTGAATACATTGTAACAGCTACTATGCAGTTTCTACACGTTGTAGCAGCTGTTTCATAACTTCTACATGGTGTAAATCCTAAATCCGAAATTCACCCTAAACACGTTGTAGCAACTATTGGGTACCTTCATCACGTACCAGCGGCTACCCGGTAGCTTCAACACGTAGCAAGAACTATCTGGTAGCTTCTATAACAATGCTGGGTCAAGATGTATTTTTGGGATAAAATATTGAAAGGGGGCCTTTTTTTGTTTTTTGTTTTTTATTTTTTATTTTTTTTAAAAAGAGCCGCTTTTTGCCTTTTACTATATTTATGGGGATAGACCTAATTTCATGCCACACCAAAAGGCAACATGCAGTTTCTTTCTCTAGTGCCAAAATAGAATACATAGGTATTGCTAATGCAACATTTGAAGTTATCTAGAACCAATTCTACTCTTTGAGTTGTGCTTGTCTATAACCATTGCACCTGAAATTTGGTGGGATAATATTAGGGCAAATTATTTTATGTAAAGCCTACCTTTCATGTGATTTTCACCTTTTTTTTTTTAAGAATGCAAGACTAGCCAACAATTATATATATATATATATAGGCCTTAGATCTTCACAAATAAGTAGATCGCAAGTCAATATGTTTACAAACCACTTGACACAATAATGGTTCCAACAGCTAACATTTTAACTCCCATTGAATTTGTAGGCACGATACAATATATATAATTGAAAATAATCAAACAAAATAGCTAGGAATTAAGTTAATTTTAATTAATTAAATAAATTTGACAATGAATTCATGTTCTCACTTCTCTATGTTAAATTTTTATATTAATTTCTTGTTTATAACAACTAGCACACTCACCCTTTCTAATAATATATTCTCTTCTACTATAATTTGATTTTTATGTCTATAATACCTGCATCGATCCTAGTTTTATCATGTTTTCCAACAAATAAATAAATAAAAGTTATAATTAAATTAATGAACAATGATATTGCTACATAGCAGTACTACTCCATGCTCTCATTGAAAAACAAATTAGATTCCTGATTGATCACCATGCATCCATATACATCGATCCACACGTACGCATCTCTCTGCCCTAATGGAGAAGGCTCAGGGTTTTCAAGGTCTTGGCAGGAGCAGCGAGACGACCGCTTTGGCTTGCAGTGCTCAGGGAATTATTCATGCGCTTGCAATTGGGACAGCAAGGAGAAGACCTGCAGATCATGACCAGGAGATGGCAGTGTACGCAAACAACTGCAACCATGTTGTAATTCCCTGCAGATGAATCATCATCTTGTGTTGCTGATACCTTCTCTGTGACGTTGAGGTCTAGCTCGAGCTTTTGCTCCTTGGGCCTGCTCCAGCTCCTCTTCAGCTTCTGCCTGTTCAAGTAATACATTCTTCCAGACTGCAAAAAATATATATACATATGGCAAAAAACAATTCTAAAATTAATTAAACACATCAAATAAATGTAAAGTAATGCGAAAAGATCATATATATATTTATATAGATGAATGAATATTATTACTTGTAGGTCTAGGCATTGCTCCCAATCAAGCGGCAGAGGATCATTGAGGCGGAGCAGGTCGATGGCAGCAGGATGAGCCATGACCTCCTGAAGTGCTATTTGCTTCCTCTTCTTCCTCGAAACCATATCAGACTCACTGCTTAACAGGGCGAGAGAAAGGTCTAGCTCATCCATGCCCTGAATTCACTAGCTCGATCGATCGCTCTCTAATTAATTAAACGAAGGAAGGAAGATGGAGATCAAGAAGCTAGCTAATTAAGGGCGACCGAGTGGTAGTAGCTAGCTAGCTATAGCGCTGTGGTGATATGGGGTCCTTTCTATGTGTGTGTATATATATAACACAAGTGTATATGAGAGAGGAAGGGGATCTTAAATAGGCTTCATCCAACTCCATTAAGAGCACAGGCCGAGCATTCAAAGTCGATAATAAGTGACTTAAATGCCTCCAGTTAAAGCCTCTCTACCTGAACGCAGATATGGTTGGCTAACCGTGCTATAATAATTAATAACTTATAACTAAATCAGTAACACATGAGCATTTTTTTTATTGAATATTACATTCAACAGTGTGTTTGTTTTTCCCTGAAACTATCCTTTTTTGGCACTATTCTAGTGGTTAATTAATTGCATAGTTCATGTAAAGTATTACAATAGCACAAAAAACATAAAGATAATTTTTAAAAATAAAATAGGTGGAGGTGGAAAGAGACGTTGTTTTATTAAATAAAAGACTATTTTACGATTAATAAATAAAAAAAACGTCCTTTTACTTTTACCCGCAATTAATATATATAATGCCTTAAAATGAAACCTAACTAGTTCACAAAGGCGATCGAGATGCACCACTGCATTAATTAGCTAGGCCTAGCAATTAATCAAGTTAAATTTAAAACATACACACATAGGGGGGGATATATATAGCTCGTGACTGGTAATTAAGCTTGAAATTAATTAAAACGTACGTACAGTTGCACAAAATTTATGAAGTGCGATAGAGCTAGGTCGTTGTGGGTGGGCATTCATGGCCATGCACCACAACACTAGCGTAAGTGTAGCTACTAGCTAGTAATTTAAGAGGGCATGCAGCAGTCGTACCGTCCTGCGAGAGAGGTGAGAAGTGAGAGATGAGGTAGGAATTAATTAATTAATTAATTATGGAATTAATTAAGCCAGCGGCGTGCAGTAATTAATATAAGTAATTAGATAGGGGGAAGGCGGGCAGGGCAGGGCAGGGCAGGGCATGCATGCAATAAATTATATTGAGATGGCCGCGTACGTCCACACTCACACCGTAGTTATTATTAATTAAGTCGCCATGCATGCAGGCGCGCAGAAGCAGCGGGCAGCCCAAATTCCGGCACTCATCTTAATTGGGTCGTTGGGATATGAAAACATGGATTCAATGCCTTGCCTATATCATGGCCCCATCGTATATATTCAAAGAGGGATTTAGAAAATGTCCAAATCTCTAATCTCTATATCTCAAATAATTAAGATATTAAATTATTTTTGTATTTTCTTAATCTTTTTTTACTCTTGTAATTAACTATTTTTCATTTTGGCATAAGGTTTCAAATTTAAAAAATTAAAAATATGAATAGGTTTAGGGGACCATCAAGAGTGAAACATACATGCAAGTGAATCTGAGCTCTTTGAGACCGTAAATGATCTAAAAGGTTTATTTTTTTTTTTAAAATGAATAGATTTAGGGAACATTAATTAGGATTATTAAGAGTGCAACAATATAGTTAATTTGGCATAAATTTATTTATTTTTATTGATGAAAGTATTTTTTTTTTTGATAAAATAACTAAGTTTTTATTTTTATTGTTGGGGTTTCCAATTACCAGTCAATCAACTGTTGACCTTGACTTTGACCAACTCTATGGTTGAGTTTGCTTATTTGCACTTGAAATTCGAATTCTTTATGATCACACAAAACAACTTTATGCTCATCTCTATAATTCCTTAATTTATGGGCAATCACACATAAATGGAGACTTATGTGCAAGCTCTCTCCTTAGTTTAGGTGGACAATATTCACATGTTTCTTGATCCATCCGCCTCATCCTCTCTATCACCAAAACAATTTACTTTGATAATTGAAACTTGTCAATTAATCTGTTTATGAGTTCCAAATTTCAATTTGTAGTTTCCAAACGTTTGTCCAAAAGTTTTCAAGTATGAATGCATTCTTCAATGGCCTTGATGGCCGACTCAGGCTGTCAGGAATGGTGGCAGACTCGATCATGATGGGGATAGTGAACTCTGCCATGGAGGACGCTTATAAGAGGAGTTGTACAAAGGAAGGAGACATCGCAAGGTTGATCCATAAATCACGATTTTGTGAATTGGCCATTATGCAACTCGAATGGTGCTTAAAGTATGTCCAAGATGAGATGAACAATGAATCAGCCGACCACATCGACGACCGCGAGAAGCTATTGTGTGATCTATTGGAGACAAGGAACCGCATCCATTATAGGCTCGAAGAGACCAAGATTGCGATAGATGACAAGGACATAGAAATTGCAAGGAGGAAGGAGAGTGAGATGAAGCTTCGATTGACTTTGGATTTAAAGGGAGAAGAAGTGAAATCACTCCATAATACACTTGGGCTTAATGAAAGAGTGAGGAATGACAATGCAAATGCAAGCAAAATTTACGGTCATGTCTTCGATGAATTAGAATGTTATGTGGACAAACAATTGCTGAAAATTAGGAACAAATTGGAGTTTGGCAAGCAAATTTTGTCAGACCAGATGTATAATATGACTACTGATCATACTGATCAGAATAAACATAATGAAGGTTTCAAGCCACTGCATGAGCTTCATGACATAGCACAACTAATGTTGGATTTTGATGAGATGGTCACTACCATTGACGCCGTTAATGAAGAAGTCCGATCATCATTCGAGACAATTGCAAGCTCAATATCTCAGTTCAAAATGACCACAGAAGAACAATGTTGGTCTTGGAATATGGAGAGAGATGTAACTAATCTCATGATTGGAAGATTTATAGGAGATATCCAATCTAAATATATTTTCAAATCTCATGAAGAAATGGAAACCAATTTAGTCTCTCAGGAGAAAATGGATAACTCTCCCGAGTCATATGAAAAGAGTGTAAAACTAGAGGAAGATAAGGATGACATGGAAATTAAAGCTAAGAGATGTGAAAGGGCTTGTGTTGAACAAAATGATTTAGAGTGCATGATAAACCCTATAGGAAGCTTGTCAGAGATGGTTGTTAATTTTGGTCTCCAAACATGTGAAAAGATAAGCACAAACATTACCAGGTACCTCTCCAGATTGAGCATTTAGGTCTTTTATAATTACCAACATATATTTTTTTTTTCTGATGTATAATTAAGTGAAAATGTTGGTAGGTCTAGAACATTCAATTTTGAATTTGAAATTGATAAAAATTCTGTTAAAATGTATGCAGATTGGATGATCTTAAACAACTACTAAATCCCATATCTGAGCATGTAAATCGGATCAAGAAAAATGAATTACTCTATCACAAGGCTTTCACTAGAAGATGTTTGAATCTTCAAATTGCTGAAGAAGAGGTTAGAACAATTTCAATTTCTTGTTTATTTGTTTATGGCATACTATTCATTTCGTGCAAAAATTACTTCAATATTATTTTACTTTTAAATTATTATTGAAGAGTTTGGCATTTTGTACTAGCACATTTTGAGATACTCTAGCAAATCTAATTTCACATTATGTATTTATGAAGGTTTATCTGAATTGATAAGTGTGTTAATGCTAATTTAGATTTGAGGATTTTAGTTTTATATATATTATTAGAAAGAAGAATTATAATAACTATATAATACTCAGATTTTATGAATTTCAAAGCCAAAACTTTGATTTTGATTCTTAGGACATCTCCAATCATTAAAACTCTAAATGAGTTTTTTTTATGATTCCAATATGCTACATCAACATTATTAAAATTCCCCAATGGTTAAAGCTCTAAGGGCATCTCCAATGCAAGGTTTATGAGAGGTTTATCAAATTTAAAAAGCTGAATAAAAAGTCTTGAATCATTGTAGAGGTGAGGTTTGAGGTTTGCGATTTGCAGTTTGCGGTTTGAGATTTGAGGTTTGTAGTTTAAGGGCATCTCCAATGGTTAGAGTTCTACAAAAATTTTTTTTATGATCCCAATATGCCACATTAATATTCTAAAAATCTATTGAAACATCTCCAATAGTTAGAGTTCTAAATGATTTTTGTGTGGTCTAATTAATAACATGTAATTGTATGGCTATATGCATATTATATTAATTTCAAAAAAAAAATAGCTTTAAAATTTCACTACTGCTCTTGAAACATAAAGTTCAAACCTTGCACCCACAATGGTTGTAACTTTTTTGTTCAGTTTTTTTATTTTACAAACTTCTTTAAAATTTTGCATTAGAGATGCCTTAAGAACATTAGTGGAAATTCAAACCTACTTTTTTTTTGTCTCTAAATTGATGCAATATGCATGAAACCATGCAACCCATGCTATGAATTGGATCACAAAAAAACTTATTTATAGCTCTAACAATTGGAGATGTTTCAATAAATATTGTTGATGTGACATATTGGGATCATAAAAAAAACTCATTTAGAGCTCTAACCATTGAAGATGCCCTAAATAAGCTTTTTTTATGATCTAATTCATAATATGTAGTTGCATGGCTCCATGTTCTAACCATTGATTTGAGTTTTTGCTACTGCTCTTAAACTATAAATCTCAAACCTCACATCTACAATGGTTCAAGTTTTTTTATTCAGTGTTTTTTTTTAAATTTTTTTAGAAACCTCTCACAAATCTTGCATTCGAGATGCCCTTAGAGTTCTTACCAACTACTCTAGTTGTCATTCTTTATTTTAAATTTATAGTTGATCCTAATCTTAGATGAATTGTAACATATTGAGAGAAATATTTGCTTAAGTTAATTACATATGAAAAATCACAGCATTATACAAAACAAATAAACATATTATGGCACCTCTTAATTTAGTCACATATGATGAGCTAAAAAATGGTAGAGGTATAGTTACAAACCTTGGTAACCTAACATATTCATATTGAAGCTAACCAAAACTAAATCAAACATTATTTTTTAACAAAATAGACATCAATTATATGTACTTAATTAATATTGTGGTATAATATTTAGGGAAAATGCTCTAAAAAGGCTCCTATTTTTTTTTTTTTAGTTTTATCCGGAAATCTCATTTAATTGAACTATTTGTTTTCCTAAAACCCCTTCACTCAATTAAATTTTGGCTAAAACTTGATTGAGTGTCAAAATAAAAGAATAAAAGGTAATGAATCTTTTGTTTATTTAAGATATATGATATGGTTTTTAAAATAATATATAATATATAATATATTTTAACACCCAACTATGTTTTAGCTACTTTTTGTGTTTGGTGGAGGTTACAGCCATCCAAACATTTTTTGATACTGGATGTTAATCAATTTTTAATATATATATATATATACACACACACATTTAGTATCTTTTGTTAAGACCATTTGTTGAGCATTTGCACATTATATATTTATATTTTGACATTAATTGAACAATATTTTAACTAAATTTTAATTAAGTGTGAAAACATATTATATAATATTTTTAAAAATACTTCATGACTCCTAAATAACTAAATTTTACCCATCAATTTTTTCTTTGTCTTCAATGTTAGCTCTTTGAAAGATCTCCTTTGTTTTGATGCATGATCAGGTGGATTTGCTAGGAGATCAAGTGGACCAACTTCATGGAGTGCTCTCAAAGGTTTATATAGCATTAGATAGCTATTCATTGGTTTTCCAACATTATCCTGAGGTAACTACTTCAATTGATAATTTTGTAAGGAAATGGATGTTTTTGGCATATATTTAGAATTTCTTAATATTTATATTTTAAGAAAAACTTGTAATCACAACACTAGAAAGCACAATAATGCAAATCATATTTTTCTTGCAAAACTTTATAATTTAATCTCAAATAAAATTAATTAGTCACTTAACATTAACAATATAAAGTATGAATTTTCATCAAATATTTAGGAGTTTGAAAAATATTACATTACAACCTATTAATTGCAAAATGTGTTCATTTTTTTTTTAGAAGATTGTATGAATTCATTCCATTTTGACATCTAAAGCCCATTTTTCTTTGTAGATAATTGAAGTGATAAGATTGATACAAAGAGAAATTAGAGAAGAAGTGTGATGAAAGAGAGATAATAACACCTTTGGTTGGAAGGTTTTTAGTAAGCCTAGCTAAGCCAAAGAGCTTCAAATCCCAAGTTTTGGATGGAAGCTATATGGATTCAACTCCACTATACCAAACCATTAGTGATAGTATAACAACAATTTTGAATGTTAATAATAACAAACAATCCAATAGCTTTGATATACACTCAAAGTTTATTTATTTATATGTTTAAAATAAGTCTCCATAATATCTATTCAATTTGTTTTATTATTGACATTCAAATGTTGTGCTTGATAATTTCTTTATGGAAAAAAATGTTAGGACATGTAGAGAGCTAGAGAGGAAGGGGGGATGTGAATAGCTTTGATCACTTATTGAACTTGATTTGCAGCGGAAAACTTGAAGCAACGCTAAGACCTCTTATTTTATTTGGTATCTACCTCCTTGAGGTGACTAATCCAATGATCCATTCCTTAGTCTCATAGATGCACTATGAAAACCTCCTTCCTGAAGGTAAAGAAGACTCATACAAGCTCAAGTACCAAAATACAAAACGAGAACACGAGAATACAACAAGAACAAGGAAATAAATACAAATACAATTAACACCTTGCTCTTAATCTCTTGTTGTTTGGAAATGTCTCGTGTTGACTCGAATATGCAACAACACTTCGCTCTAGAATCACTAAGAATTGGCAGCTCAAACACTTCGCAAAATCCTTTTCTAGGATTTCTCTCAACTTGAAAAATGCCTCCTAATCAACTCTTAATCGATTAGACTTTTCTCTAATCGACTACCACGTTATCTAATCGTTCAAAACCTACAGAGCGTCTCTTTTTATTCATCTAATTGATTGGTAAGTCATACTAATTGATTCGACAACTTCTAATCGATTGAGCCAATCGATTTTGAAGCTTCTATTCTCACGAGAAAATACTCCTAATCGATTAGCCTAATCAATTAACCCATGTTGAATTGATTAGCCCAATCGATTCAACAATCTTCTATTTACTCGTGAAAATCTCCCTAATAGATTATCTTAATTGATTGGCATGTTGAATCAATTAGCCAATCAATTTCAATACTTTCATGCTCTCACGAAAACACTATCTAATCGATTGACCTTAGGGTAATTGATTATTTAATCGATTCAGAACCTTGTTGTGCTTTGCGAAGACCTTCCAATCGATTGTCCTAATCAATTGGCTTAGGGCCAATCAATTGTCCTAATTGATTGCCCAACCCTATACACCCGGAATCAGAATTTAGGGTTCCTTTATCAAAATTTAGTTAACTGTGACTCATTGAGACTTCTCATTGCTAGCATCAGGTTAATCTTGACTTCTCAGGACTTTTTTTTACCAAGTGTCCGGTCCTCCTTGACCCACTTAGACTTTTCCTTGACAACTTTCTATTAGACTTTCAATCACCAAGTGCTCGGTCAACCTTTGACCCACTTGGATTTTTCCACTGCCTAGCCACAGTAGGACTTCCACTGCCTAGTTCTCAACTAGGTCTTCACTGCCTAACTTCGTTAGGACTTCTACTACCTAGCTTCACTTTGTTAGGACATGTATGAGCTAGAGGGGGGTGAATAGCTCACTTCGCTTCTTTGAACTTGATTTACAGTAGAAAACTTAAAGCAAAGCTAACACCTCGATTTACTTGGTTTCCACCTCTTTGAGGTGGCTAATCCAAGGGTCTACACCAGTACAATCTCATCCACTATGAAATCCCTCATTCTCGAAAATTTTTTGAAGGTGGAGAAACCTTGTACAATAGTCTTACAATACAATACAAGACTGAGATGGAGCAATAAGAGATTACTATGATTTCTTGAGTAGATGTTGGCTTCTTCTTTAAATCTTGCACTAAAGATGGAGGTTGAGCTCAAGCACTTCTCAGCATTTAGATAGCAAGAAAACCTTGGCTTGGAATGAGAGCTATGTTATTTCAAATGTTCTCCTTTTCTTTTATATGAATACTTGAGTCAAAACCTTTATTTTAGACATCAGTCGACTGTTACATAACATCAGTCGACTGATATGGTCTTTTGACAACTGTACATGCTGTTGAACATCCACTACATCCATTGATGCATCTGAAATTCTATCTGGTTTGTCTAAATTTAAAATATTAATTGACTGATATCCCACATCAATATATTGATATCCATTAGTCGAATGGAGCACGTGAGTCCCACTCACTTTTGTGCACTCTAATTTGTTATCAGTTGCCTGATGTCCCACATCAATCGACGATGACCATCAGTTGATTGGAGCACGCAGGTTTCATTTGTTTTTGTGCTCTTTAATTCGACGTTAGTCTACTGATGTCCCATATCAGTCGACTGATCTTATCAGTCAAATAGAATAAGCAAATTTGACTCACTTCTATTCAGTTTCTAAGGTCATTAGTCGATTGGTCAAAACCATCACTCGACTAATTCCATCAGTTGAGTCTAGCAGCTAAATCGACTTGCTCCTGTTTGATTGCTAAAACTATCAGTTGACTGATCAATTCTATTAGTCGACGAATACCTAATTTTGACAAACATAGATCTCTAAACGAATTTTTTTTACAACAAAAATTATCTCATTATGATATCCGAGTCAAAAATTATAACCTTCGAAAGTTTGCTATATCGAAACTTTCTCGTTGCATGTCAACTTCATATTGGACTTCCGACTGGCAAGTATCTGTTAACTGTAGCCCACTTGGACTTTCCATCTTATACCAAGTGTTCAGCTCCTAGCTAACCCACTTTAGACTTAACCTAATTTCCAACTAGATTTGCCTATTTCCTAATTAGGTCTTCCACCGCCTAGCTAATCCGGCTAGAACTATCATTGCCTAGTTTTCAACTAGGTCTTCCACTGCTTAGTCTCTCTAAGGCTTCCATTGCTAGTTTCTAACTAGGTCTTCCACTGCTTAGTCTCACTAGAACTTCCATTGCCTAGTTTCTAACTAGGTCTTCCATTGCCTAGCCTCGCTAGGACTTTCATTGCCTAGTTCTCAATTAGGACTTTCATTGCCCAGTTCTCAACTAGGTCTTATATTTCCTAGACCCACTAGAATTTCCATTACCTATTTCCCAACTAGGTCTTTCATCGTCTAGCCCTGCTAGGACTTTTATTTGCCTAGTCTCACTAGGACTTTTCTCTTATCAACTTCTCGTTACACTTCTAACTTTGTTAGGTATCTGATCAACTATGACTTACTTAACATCTTACTAACATATTATCAAATATTGAAACCCAAACTCTAGTCAACCCGAGTTTGGTCAATCTAGTTAACATTGACCTGAGGTTGATTGTACAAACAATCTCCCCATTATTGATGTTCGATAATATATTTAAGTTAGGCTAACTCATTAGCTCAACTTCTTTTTTCTTATGCCAAAGTATGAATGAGAGTTTTAAACTTAAACTTTATATTTTCCCCCTTTGACACACATCAAAAATATTTTCTCAAGATCCATTCAAGTTATTTCCAACATCACAATGGAGGTTCCCTACCTTCCATTGTCTCCAGATCTCCCCATTTCATATCTAATTCATGCTTTTAAGGTGGACCTCCCCCTTAAAGCATACTCCAACTTCTATCATTGCACCAATAATGATTTAGAGTTCTTAAAGCTTTAGAAATTTTCAAAATTTAAGTTATGCAATTAAAGATTTAATCTTGAATCTCCTCAATTTTTCAATTTTTTCCTTTTAATTTTCCTTTCTCATTTTCACTAAGAAAATTACATTTGAATGCTTATCCCAGTATATCAAAGGGTTAGGATAGTTTAGGTGTTTGGAGTTAGCTTAAAATGATTGAAATAACCTATTTTAGCCAAAAACATAGTCATCATTCGATTGATGCTCTGCATCAGCCGACTGCTACTCTAAAAAATTGTATTTTAATTTTCAGATTGAATTTCAAAAATGCATAAGTAATTCTATATTTTTTGAAAAACTATAAAATTTTATATAGACATTACTTGTGTCATACACTATCAAGGAAAAAATAGTTTTTTTTTTATGAAAATATATCTCATTTTCAAAGAATGATATGAAATTGGAAACCATTGAAAACTTCAATATTCCACTCTAACTTTGTATATAACTAATCAATAGTGATTCCTATCAACAAATAAACTTCACCAAGATTTTCAAAAGAATTTTTAAAATAATTTTCAAACCAAATTTTCAACCATGATCTTTGTGCAAAATCTACATGACTTACACATCAGCTTTCCCCATGATTCGACTTCACAAAATTTATATGTTTCGATGAAACTAGAACTCAAATAGATGCATTAAATCAACATATTAAGTTTTGTTCATCTTTCTAATATCTCACTTGTATCTAATGTATCTCAATATATGTATACAAGTCAACTCTATGATTTTTGTGAGATGTAAAATAAGTTTTCCTTAAAACTAAGTAATCATACATCTCTAACTAGGTATTTTAACTTTAATCATTCTACCTAGGATGTCAACTAATGCTATTGTCCTTAATTGTAAGGAAATAAAATAATGCATGATAATGAATATGACATACATCAAAATGTATACTTTCAAGAAAAATATTATCATAAATAATGATGAGTGTATGACATGACATATAATATTTTTCATAACAATATGAGCATATGGTATGTGATAGGACACCATGTTTCTCGACTTGTGGAGGTGGCACATATTTCTTCCTCATTGGCTCCGGAAGTTGAGAGTTCTTTTTGTTCTTGTGTCAATGAGCTTTCCCCTGAATTATTAAGGTAGATGTTGTTGGATCAATCTAGCTAGTGACCCTAGATTTTGATGTTTGGGCAAAGGTTTAAATTAGATTTATTATTGTATTTGATATGCATTGTGAGTGTGCAGGATACAGGTACAATAAGGAAAGTCCAAGTGTGATATTGTCAAAGGAGGAAAGTCCAAGGATGAGTCTTGGACGTGTAAATCTAAGCATGTAGTCTTGGCAATATAAGTCCAAGTGTGACTTGGCAATTGATGAAGTCCCACAGACGCAACCTCTTGGCAAAGGAAGACCCAACAATAATGATAAGTAGGGCTGTAAACGAGCCGAGCCGAGTCGAGCTTTGGGGTGTTCAAGCTTGTTTGATAAGATAATCGAGCCGAGCCGAGCCGAGCTTAAAATGAACCAAGTTTTTGAAATGAGTGTTCAAGCTTGGCTTGGTTTATTTTTTATGAGCTTGAGCTTGTTTGAAGCTTGGCTTGAGCTTGGTTCGTTTAGATGTTATCAAGCTCTCAATTCAAGCTTGGCTTGAGCTTGGCTTGGGCTTGGTTCGAGCTTGGCTTGAGCTTGGTTTGAGCTTGGTTCGTTTAGATGTTATCAAGCTCTCAATTCAAGCTTGTTTGATTGTTTGAAACTTTTAATTATTTGATTAGTTATTAAGATTGATAATTTAAATTTATTTATTTTATTTTATTATTTATTTAGCATATTGAAAGAGTTTTATTAATAAATATGGTTCGTGAACATTGTTCACGAACGTTGTTCACGAACATTATTCACGAACATTATTCACGAACGTTGTTCACGAATGTTAACAAGCTGAACACATATATGTTCAAGCTTGTTTGTTTAGCTTAACGAGTTGTTCAAGCTTGTTTGTTTAATTAATCTTATGTATATTGAACGAACATAAACAAGCTCTTACCAAGCCGAACACCAAACTTGTTCACGAACGCTTGGTTCATTTACAGTCCTAATGATAAGGCCGATGGAAGCTCTAGAAAGCAAGACTTGAAGGATGGGGAGGCATCTGAGGGACGCAAGGCTGATGGAGGAGGCTAGAAGGCTAGGTCTAGGTTGGTCGGGCAAGGACGAGTGCTGAGTGAATGTACTCAGGGGTTAAATCCTAGGATTAGAGATTTACTGTAGCATTCCCGTAGCAGTTGACTAGTGTTTTCATCAGTTGACTGGTAGCCGACCGTTGGCTTGTAATGGTCGAATTTCACTTAGGACCAGTCGACTGGTAGTTATACCAGTCAACTGGTGGTGGAGAAAATAGTAGGTATTTTCCTCCCGAGCTCTATTTAATAGAGCTCGGAGTGCTTGGCCAAGGTTGACGACATTAGTGGTGCTTAACCCTAATTAAAGTCTCCAAGTGCCCAAGTGATCTAGCGTGCTTGTACGAGGTTGTGGCGAGGTTTCTCCACCCACAAGGAGCTACAATAGCTAGCCGGAAGTTCTCCGGGGAATCATCCATCGACGAATCAGGATCACCCACCTTACGGACATCCATGGAGTAGGAGTTTTATCTCCGAACCACGTTAAATCAACGTGTTAGGTTTGCTTTCTATTGTTAGTATTTGTTTTTGTATTCCGCTGTACGTATTAACCATTGTAGGAAGAGACGTCAAGATCCCAATAGATGTTTCTTTAATTTCATCCTATGATGTTGAACACCTCTTAACCTCTGAGTTCTCATGCTCTTGATCTAAAGAGCCTCCCTCTTTAGATTCATTTTCACTTGGTGTTGAGATTGGATCTTCATGAAGTTTTACAAGTTTGTTTCATGGATCCTTTGCATCCTAATATTGACCTATCTTACATAAGATATCGTTAGATAAATATTTGATAATAATTTTATTACCTTTTCATGAGCTTTAGATCTTTGAACTTGCTCCTTAGACCATTTCTTTTTCTTGAGAAGTTTTCCTTGTCCATCTCTCAAAGCTTTAAATCTTTCCATTAGAGAAAACCATTGCTCTATGTCCATCATGAGAAAGTATTTCATCTTTGACTTCCAAAAATCGAAACTTCTAAATCTGAATGGTGGAGATGTCCATATATCGTATCTGAATCCATCTCGGGGTTCCATTTTGAGTTTAGTTTCTTTGAAGATTAATCCTTTGACTTGTTGAAATTTAGGCTCAAAACTTTAACTTCTTATTCCTCTAGTTGATGTTCCAATAGAGGTTAATCCGATGAAGAACGGTCTCACTCTGATACTACTTGTTAGGATATGTATGAACTAGAGGGAGGTGAATAGCTCGCTTCGTTTCT
The DNA here is from genome assembly GCF_018446385.1 of Zingiber officinale. NCBI lineage: Eukaryota > Viridiplantae > Streptophyta > Magnoliopsida > Zingiberales > Zingiberaceae > Zingiber > Zingiber officinale. The sequence goes on from NC_055994.1 coordinate 143,011,964, forward strand.
TTGAACTTGATTTATTGTGAAAAACTTGAAGCAAAGCTAATACCTCAATTTACTTGGTCTCCACCTCCTTGAGGTGACTAATCTAAGGGTCCACACTAGCACAATCTCATCTACTATGAAATCCCTTATTCTTAGAAACTTTCTAGAGGTGGAGAAACCTTATACAATAGTCTTACAATACAGTAAAAAGAGATTACAATGATTTCTTGAGTAGATGTTGGCTTCTTCTTCTTCAAATCTTGCACCGAAGATGGAGGTTGAACTCAAGCACTTCTTAGCATTCAGATAGCACAAAAAACCTTGGCTTGGAATGAGAGCTATGCTCTTTCAAACATTCTCCTTTCCTTTTATATGAATTCTTGAGTCAAATCCTTTATTTTGGACATCAGTCGACTGTTATACATAATATTAATCGACTGATATAGTATTCTGACAACTATTCATATTATTGAACAACCACTAATAGATCTAAAATTTTGTCTGCTTTGTCTAAATTTGAATATCAGTCAACTGATGTCCCACATTAGTTGGCTGATATCCATCAATTGAATGGAGCACATGAGTTTCACTAACTTTTGTACACTCTAATTCGCTATCAGTAGATTGATGCCCCACATCAGTCGACTGATGACCATCAGTTGAGTGGAGCATGCGAATCTCACTCTCTTATGTGCTCTTTAACTCGATATCAGTCGAACAAAACAAGCAAATTTGTCTCACTTCAATCAATTTCTAAAGTTATCAATCGATTGATCAAAACCACCAGTCGACTAATTCCATTAGTTGAGTCTAGCAACCGAATTGACTTGCTTCTGTTTGATTGCTAAAACTATCAGTCGACTAATGCCCAATTTTGAACAAACATAGATCTCTGAACGAGTTTCATTTCATAACAAAATTTGTCTCATTTGAATGACTAATGCCTTCGAAAGTTTACTATATCAAAACTTCCTCGTTGCATGCCAACTCTATATTGGACTTTCAACTGCTAAGTGTCAAGTTAACTACGACCCACTTGAACTTTTTGCCTCATACCAAGTGTTCAGTTCCTAGCTAACCCACTTTAAACTTAACTCAATTCCCAACTAGGTTTGCTTAGTGTCCAACTAGGTCTTCCACCGCCTAGCCTCGCTAGGACTTTCATTGTCTAATTTCTTACTAGGTCTTCCATTACTTAACTCCGCTAGAACTTCCATTGTCTAGTTCTTAATTATGACTTCCATTACCTAATTGTCAACTAGATCTTCTACCGCCTAGCCCCGTTAAGACTTCCATTACCTAGTTCCCAACTAGGTTTTCTACCTCCTACCCAACTAGGACTTCCATTTACCTAGTCTCACTAGGATTTTATCTTGTCAACTTCCCGTTAGACTTCCAACTACATCAAGTATCTGTTTAACCTTAACTTACTTGACATCTTACTAAAATATTATCAAATTTGAAACCTAAACTTGGGTCAACTCGAGTTTGGTCAATCTGGTAAACCTTGACCTGATGTTGATTGCACCAACGCACGCACTAGGGCTTTCATTGCCCAACTTTACTCACTAGGACTTTCACTGCCTAGCTTTACTCACTAGGACTTTTTCGTTGCTTAACCTCTAGTTAGGACTTTCTATTGTCTAACTTCCCATTAGGATTTCCACTGTCTAGCTTCACTCATTAGAAATTTTTCGTTGTCTAACCTCCAGTTAGGAATTCTACTGTCTACTTTCACTCACTAGGTTTTTCTGTTGCCGAATTTCCAATTAGGACTTTTATTGTCAAACCTCTAGTTAGGACTTTCTTACACAAGTATCTGATCTTCCCTTGATTTACTTAATTTCTCTCTCATATATTATTAAACATCGAAATTTAAGTTCGATTCAATTTAAACTTAGTTAAACTGATCAATTTTAATCTGAAAATGATTATACCAACAAAATAATCTGGGTTGCTTACTCAAAATCAATCTCATTTGGACTCGTATCCCAACAAACCCTAGTTCTCATTGTTGGTATATCTTGTGGGTGCTTCGGACACATAAAAGTTAAATCATTATATAATTCAATATTTTGGCCTTTGGAAAAGAATAGCCAATGAAATTTCAAACCTTTACCTGCTTCCATAGGCTCAAAGTCTAAACCAATAATAAATAATTAATACCATTGCGATCAAGAGCTAAAATATAATATTGATTTTTAGTTATACACTTATATATCCCGGAACATTTAAGTTGGGTGTAGAGTTGTAAATTCGTCTATTCTTATTCCAATTTATAATTTCAAGAACCAAAACTCCAAAACTAAAATACATCTTATAGGAAGATTCATAGTAATAAACAATAATAGTTATTTGAAATTTATTAATTATAGGTGTAACTATATGTAACACTGAACCTGGACGATGAATCTGGACCCATCTAATTTAAAATATAATGATAAAAAGTGATTATAATTTTTGGAATAATGATTAGTGTATGAGTGAGATATTTATCTAGGTTATATCAAGATTTGAACTTTAGATTTTAGGATGATAACATCTCATGTACTAATCACTAGAACGTTCCTAAGAACTCCCTAATTTAAAATATTGATGCATATGGAGGTCATACATTAAATACTAAATGACTGTGAAATAGATGTTCCTCTATGACCACAGATCATTTGGACAATTTTTTTGTGGTCTAGGGGATGTGCTACTTATATTTGCGGTTGAATCATGATCGCGATCCGGTCGTAAATTATTGTGATCCTTTCTTGGGTTCACCATCCCCACTAGGTTATAGTTTTTGTTCGGAGCGGGCAGCCGGAGACCGTCCGGAGGCCTCCGGTGGTGGATAAGTGACCAGGTTACTAGGCGCTGAGCGAGAGTGTCCTCCGGACGGTCTCCGACCGTCCGCTCGGAACAAAAATTATAATCTGGTGGGGGGAGGGGGGGATGAATCCAAGAAAGGATCAGAACCATTTATGGCCGGATCGCGGCGACGATCCGACCACAAATAAAAAATGGTCCAGGAGATCCTGCCTCGTTCCTCTATAACTTAATCAATTAATGAAGTGATTTATCTAGAGAAACCACCTGCATTTAAATGGTTCCAGGCACCGTTGATGATTTCTTTTGGGGATAAATAAATAAATAAATACCTAAATAATTTTTCTTAGGAGTAATGCTAAACTCTTTGAACATAACCCAAATAGCTTATCTAGTCTTTGCTGATCCTCACACAAAGCGTACTGTTGCTTCATTAATGATATATGCCACTTATCACTCGTATACTAAATTTATCGTATCGATCAAATTTTCAACAGTGTTCTTACACAAATTCCGGGTCATGCCTCTATTATTCTTATACGAAATAAACAAACTGAGGGCTTCCGATCCTCTTCCTCCACACGCAGCATTATATTGAAGAACAACCTACTGCAATTCTACTTTGTTGGCCGGCTTCATGCACTTCGATCCCCAGCATTCAATTCCACTATTTCCCCACATCGATCTATCCTTCCACGCACCTTCATCAATGCAGCATTTACGCAGTGTTACGTTGCCTGTTTGCCTGGGGATTAATGGCAGCAACAGGAACTGGAGAAAGATCTCAATTAAAGACGGCAGTAATTGGCCAACACATTTTGTTGCCTCGTGACCTTGGACCAATTAATTAGGGTCTTCGAAGCCAACAACCCTTCAGGAATGAATTAAGAAGCTACTGATCGAGGTGCAACTAATGTGACGTGAAGGCTATTAATGTGTGAGACTCGTCCACAGTTGCAGGGTGAGAGCATGCGCCTAGATTGAGACTCATGCGAGGGGAATATCTGTGATCCATTGATCCAAATAAACAGTGTATCGAACTGCAGCTACCATTCAATATGCCATTAACGTACGTGCTTCCCTTATTTATGGAAGGATAGTCCACTGTCCACAAACATGTAGTTATGGAGCCATAGATGTTGTTGGCGCAATTAAGATTAATGGCTTAGCAGTGTATCCTGCAGCTAGCTTTCACTTTGTATTGCTGTAAATTAAATGACATTTTTTATTTATCGAAAGGCATATTTAATTCTAATACATACTGTTAAAAGACAATGCTAAATGATTAGAATTAGGACTGTAAACAAGTCGAGCTGAGCCGAGCTTTAGGGTATTCAAGCTTGTTTGATAAGGTAACCAAGCCGAGCCGAGCCGAGCTTAAAATGAACCAAGCTTTTGAAATGAGTGTTCAAGTTTGGTTTGATTTATTTTTTATGATCTTGAGCTTGTTTGAAACTTGACTTGAGCTTGGTTCGTTTAGATGTTATCAAGCTCTCAATTCAAGCTTGGTTTGAGCTTGGTTCGAGCTTGGCTTGAGCTTGGTTCGAACTTGGTTCGTTTAAATATTATCAAGCTCTCAATTCAAGCTTGTTTGATTATTGGAAACTTTTAGTTGTTTAATTGGTTATTTGAGTTTGATAATTTAAATTTAGTTATTTATTTTATTTTATTTTATTATTTATTTAGCATATTGAAAAGAGTTTTATTAATAAATATGGTTCGTGAACAATGTTCATGAACGTCGTTCACGAATATTGTTCACGAACGTTAACGAGCTGAACACATATGTGTTCAAGCTGTTTGTTTAGCTTAACAAGCTGTTCAAGGTTGTTTGTTTAATTAACCTTATGTATATTGAACAAACATAAACAAGCTCTTACCAAGCCGAACACCAAGTTTGTTCATGAACGTTTGGTTCATTTACCACCCTAATTAGAATTTGATTAGTCAGAATATACTTTGTAAATCATTAACTCTTCCGGCTAAACATACTGTTCTGGCGGTATAGCAACTCAGAAAAAACAACTCAAAGACCGATTGTTCTCCCAAGAAAATATTTACTCTATAACTTGATATACTAAACTTCCAATTCAGCACCATAATGTTACTAAACTTAATTTATAAGGTGCTAATCATATCATTCCCACCCAACGCTATATTAAAACTGAACTTTCTAATTGAACATCATAAACATTCTGATTTCTCCAACCCAGCAACATATTGTTATTGATCATTCCAATCCAGCACCATAGTCTTTCTAATCATTTACTATGAACAGTTGACATCCCAATCGGCTGCTAATTTATTTTTGCTCCATCCGTGGATTTTAATTGACTGCGTCATTCGATTGCCAAAAACCTATAACTATAATAAAACTTAGTTTGAAGTGTTTATCAATAATCAATTGAGTCATAATTAACTTTATCTATGAGGATCAGAACCATCTTGCACAATATCTCTAACTTCTCTATACCCTCTATCACTTCCTGCTCTAGTTTCCCTATTCTTGTACTTCTAGCTCCCACGGGCTGGATCAGCTGGAGAGGTGCCTGATTCTTGCAGCTAAGGTTCTGGGGTCAAAGGTCGCCAGTTGCACATGGGGTTAAAATCCTGATCTGCTGTGCCAAAAATTCCTGCGACCCCCAGTCACCTCTCTTGCCCAGCATTAACCGTGATTTACTCCCTCTGGAATCCTGGGGGGCCAGGCCCAGGGGGCCGCTAGGGTGGCGGTTCCACCTTTTGCACCTATTCTTGTACTTCTAGATTTACTATGAGTTTTGATTAAAATCCATTAATGACTTAAGACATCTTGTGTGAAACATTGATGCATGACACCTGATAAAATAATGATTATCTCACGGGCTGACGAGAAGGAGGATTTGAGGAGAAAATAAAAAAGGAAATTGTCGAAAACTAATGCTATCAAACGAGTCAACCTATGGCGGGACGGGGTGGACCGACCCGTCATCCTATCTCCTATTCGAGAGTGCAGGGTTGACTAACTTGACAGGTCAAGAGGACCAATACCAGGTAGGAAGTCTAGTTGAGATGTTCGATTCTCAAGTGGTGAAGTTCGGATATACGATTCTAGTAGGAGATCGGGATGTGCGATTCCTGAGTGGCGAAATCCAGATGTACGATTCTGGCAAGAAGACATGGTGGGTTAGATTGACGTCAAGGAGGTCACTTGACACGCGGTAAGTGGGGATAAGTCATTGGAGGAGAGTGACTAAGTGAGGACGTATATCGATTGAGGGGACAGTAGACGTTGTTCCAATTTAGGCCAATTTTGGAAACCTTAATTGTGACTCTGACTAGATTTTGGTCTAGAAGACAAGTCTAATTCATAAATTAATCACATTTTTATTATGTTAACATTGTTTTACAGGTTAGATATTGTCGTCTTGGATTAACCTAACTTGCAAGGCAAAAGGAGCAACTCGGGTGAACAGTACCCAAGGCGCCTTCAAACATTAGAAGGCACCTTCGTACTATTCATGGAAAGCACCTTTGGTGCTATGGAAGACACATTCTAAGGGATAAAATTCAGACTTCGTTGCAAATAAAGAATTAACGAGTTTGGGATCAGATTTGACATGTTCGAGGCACCTTCAAGGCTATGGAAGGCCATCAAAAAATCATCGGCAAGCAGCAGTTCAGGGAGAGTTACAGATAACGTGATTGACAAGATAAGTCAGGTACGATATCTTCCTCCTAAAAAATTATTCAAGTTTGTTATATTACTATCGAAAAATTGTTGCATGTTGGAAAAAGAAAACAATGAACTAAAATTGATTTTAGAAAAATCTTGTTCAGTAGAAGATTTTGGTAAATTAAAATTAGAAAATGATAAATTAAAAATACAAGTAGAAGACTGGACAAAACGAGCATGCTTAAATGTTAAAATCCAAAATTATAATAGATTAAGCTGACATTTTAGATTTCATAGGGGCCAAATCAGAAAACTATCTAGAAAATAGGTTCCAAAGGAATTTTTGATTAATTCAATTGGTAGGAACATATATTGGGTTCCAAAAACATGTATAAATTAAGTTTAAATTGAACTTAGGGCTTTCAGAGAGTAGATTAAATGTTTGATTTCCTTAAAAGGTTTTGTCTATAAAGTGGTTGTTGCTCCAATAACCAAGAAGACCTAGTGCCTCACCATAGCCTAGAGCCAATTAATAAAATAAAATGTTTAATTGACTACTTAATAAAGTATTTTATTGTGATTAAATAATGCTTTAAAAATTTACTCAAATATTTTTTTAACTTAACTTAGAAATTTTAACAAAACTTAAAGTTTTTTAAATTTATTTGTCTTACAAATTTTTTTTTAATATATAAAAACTTTGTTTTACCAAAATATTTTTTTTAAAAGTTTTTTTAACTATTCAGAGTTTTTGTTAAAAAACTTAACCCTTAGACTTTTGAGGTACCCCATTTTTTTATGTGATCAAAGGGGGAGAAGGAAATATTAAGTGTAGGGGAGGTAGCTTAAATTCTTTTACTTTTTACACTTAATTGCAAAATTTATTACTTTTACTTTATGCTGCTTACCCTAACTTAACTTGAGTTGTTCACATCAAAAAGGGAGAGATTGTTGGTACCCAAGGTAGTTTTGATGTAATCAATCAAGTTACGTTAGGTGCTGTTGTGTTTAACCCTGTGTTTAAGTGTGCAGGAATTTAGGAGCACAGGACGACATCGAGCAAAAGAAGCAGCTAGCGAGAAGGATGATACGGGAGAGAGCTGACGGGCTCAGTGCGTCTGAGGGACGAGGTGCCACGGAAGAGTATGAAGGCAGACGAGAAGGAGGTGCGTGACGTTTCCGAGGGACGAGAAGCCGGAGCGAAAGCTTGCTTGAGAAGGGCGGAAGTTGGGTTCGGGTGAACCCTATTCCGGATGACAGAAATCATCCAAATGAGCGGAACCGGGGCAGAAGACCTGGACTGATGCGAGCGCAATCGAAGCAGGAGATCGGGACCAAAGCTGATTTTTGGCCCCAAGGCGCTCGGACCTGTCTGGGGCGCTCGGAGCAGGTCGTGGCGCCTAGATCATTCCGGGTTGTCCGAAACCAGTCCTGGCGCTCGAAACCTGATTTTTATCCAGTTCAATGTGGCATTTGAATGTTGCATTAGGGATAGATTTCTATCTAATTCCAGGTGCCTGGAACCCTTTCAGGCGCCCTGAGCAGGGTTATATAAGCAACCCTACTCCCAGAAACTATGAAGAACAACTGAATAGTCTGAAACAACACTTGTACACTTCCTAGTTCTTGTTTAGCTTTGTTTGTGAGCTTTGAATGTTGTAAGAGGCTTCTCCGCCTAAATGAGAAATTAGTACGCCTTAACTTCCTTAGATTAACAACCTTCCTGGTTATAACCAAACAAAATCTCAGTGCCTCTTTCTTTTCAGTTTCTTCTTTATTCTTACTTATGCAAGTGTTCTTTTAATCAAGATGTAAATCCAAGAAAGGTATTTTTGCTTGTTTAATTTGTGAAGGGATTATTCATCCCCCTCTAGCCGGTTGCCAACGGTCCTAACAAAGAACTCGTCCTCGAATTCAAAATAACGTCTTCAGCATCCATAGTCTCCCTTTTCTTCGCATTGTCTTCCGATATGGCATGAACTGCATCTTCAAATAAGATCAAAATCTCACGGTCATCACCATAAAGTACCCCGTCAACTTCATCATCAAATACCGGTTCACCAAGTGCCTCAATCTCGTCTTCGTCGTAAATTTAATCATTGACTATTTCAATCTTGTCGTCCATATCTTTCTCGACAAAAATTTTATCTAAATTAAAATAAAAGAACTTATTGTAGGTTCTTTAAGGTCAGCAAGAGGAGAATGAATTGTCTTGTAAACAAAACTCACATCTTTCTCAAACTATTGGGCTTAAACAATTACACACTTAAAAACATAATAGAAATGAGAAGAGTACGAGACAAACAATTTCCTTTGTTTGCAATCAGAAGATTGCTACTCCAAGGAAAGTTGGCTCACTATGAATATCTCCCGCTCGAACAAAATGTCGAAGGCGGAGAATCCTCGTACACAAAAATGAAGCTCAGAAATAAAAGAATGAATTTTGAAGTACAAAGTGTGTTGTTCGAAATAGAGATGACCATAGCTCTATTTATAGCCTACTGGTCAAATCTGACTATTTGCTGATGTGAACGATCCGGGTGCTCAGACCCTCTCCAGGAGTCCCTAGTGTGGTAAAACTCTATCTTTATGCAATGACTATGCAACGACCAAGTGATAACATTTTATCCATTTCTGGGCGCTCAGATCTTTACTAACGTGGACCTAAAAGTTGATTCGTAGTGTTGAGGCACTTTTTCTTGCAACCAAGTGGTGCGGACGCCTTGACCATGTCCGAACACTCGGATCAGTTAGCGTTGGTTAACTGGTTCGGCACCTTCTTTGATTGCTTGGGTGAATTCGACCATCTGGAATTGGGCTCACCCGAACTCATTTTTCGGCCTTCTCGAGCAATCTTCCGCTTTGACTTCTCGTCCCTTGGAAATGTTGCGCGCTTCTTTCTTGTCCTCCAAGGTATTCTTCCATAGCTCCTCGTCTCTCGGATGCACCGAGCTCGTCGACTCTTTCTCGTGCCATCCTTCTCGCTAGCTATGTCTTTCGCTTGACTTCTTGTGCTCCTAAGTTCCTGCACACTTAGACACAAGGATCAAAATATAACAAACCTAACTTGACTTGGTTGATCACACCAAAACTACCATGGGGTACTTACACTTATGACTTTTAAGATTTCAGGCACTACGATCATATTAATATAGTGTGAGATTTTCTTAGCCGGAACCTATCTATCCGACCTTGATCATGCACCTCACTATGTTTAAGATCTTGCACCACTAGACACTGGAATAACTCCTTGACTTGTCTTTGTAGATCTTTAATGAGCTCGTAAGATATGTTTCGATCCTAGTGCGAGACTTTCTTAGTCGAAATCTATCTTTTATAACCACAACCTTGACTACGATGATCATCCATGGATCTAAGGCTCTGATACCAACTGACGTAGGGGAAGAAACTCTGGGTGCGACGTTCGAATTAGAGGTTTGCAGAGAAAGACATAGGAAGATAATTCGTAAACAAAGAGAAGTCGCCTCTAGGTTTAAACGAAAATAATTTTTGATTTAAATCAAAATCAAACTCAACATTAAAATGAATATCAACTACTTTTTTTTACAAGAGCCTTAACCCTTGTTTAAATATCTTAAAAAATAAGAAAAAGTTGCAATAGAAAAAGAAAAAAAAAAGTAAAAAGAACTAATCTAAAAAAAAGATAAAAAGAACTTATAAAAAAAAGATAAAATCTAAACTAACTAAAAACAATTAATCCTAAAAAATAAAGAGATAAAATCTATATTATTTTTTAGAAAAGAAAACTAATTCTAAAAATTCAAAACAAATAAAAAAAAAGGTCAAAAGACCAAATCTAGAGTTTTGATGACCAAGTTAACCGATTTCATCTCATCTGGACTTTGAATAGAGTGCAACCATATTAGAAGGCCACGAACTCATAATCTTCCTTGTAAGTAGCCTCGATCATCCTTCTTCTAGATCCAAAAGGGAGGTTGGTAGCCTCATTTTCTTCTCATAACATTTCGAAGGGGAACATAGCCGTGTTAGATGATATGAGATGATTGTGTCCTTGGATGTTCCTGCATCAAACACCCCATGTTGAAAAGAACTGGTCCTCAAGTTTAAAATAACATCTTCAACATCCATAGTCTCCCTTTTCTTCGCATTGTCTTCCGATATGACATGAACTGCATCTTCAAATAAGATCAAAATCTCACCGTCATCACCATAAAGTATCTCGTCAACTTCATCATCAAATATCGGTTCACCAAGTGCCTCAATCTCATCTTCGACGTAAATTAGATCACCGACTATTTCAATCTTGTGGTCCATTTCTTTCTCAACAAAAATTTTATCTAAATAAAAATAAAAAAACTTACAACTTTTAAGATTTCGGGCACTATGATCATTGTGTGAAACTTCCTCAGCCAGAACATGTCTATCACGACCTTGACCATGCACCTTACTATCTTCAAATTTTATGCCACTAGACACTGGAATAATTCTGTGACTTATCTCTGCAGATCTTCAATGAGCTTGTAGGATATGCTTCGATCCTGGTGTGAGACTTCCTCAACTGGAACCTGTGTCTTTCACGACCACGACCTCGTCTACGATGATCATCCATGGTCCATGGATCTTAGGCTTTGATATCAACTAACATTGTTGGGCGTTATACTTGGCAGATGAAAGGGTTCGTCCCTTTCGCTGCCGCAAACGGCAATTTGCTGGAAACGCCAAGGAGACGAAGGGGCGTCCTTTCCCCTTCGTCTTCCTTAGTCTTCTTATAAGAAGCGTCCAAGTGCAGATCGAGAAGGAGAGCTTTTGGCGAGGTGATCAGGGAGCATCGAGAGATCGAGGGAGAGCAAAGGGAGAGCATTCGGCTGGGATTTGGTTCGTGAACGTTGAAGCACTTTCCGGTTGCTCCGTGATCGTGCTTCCGACAGCGGCAACCTTTTCGTTGACCGCCAGCGTCTTCAACAGCACTTCGGGAGATCACTGTAAGTTTATAATTACCGCATCGTTTTATTTTATCTTTGTATTGTTTTAGTTTTCATGCTCTCAAAACTACCAACAAACATAGGGGAAGAAACTTTGGGTGCGCCTTTCGAATTAGAGGTTTGTAGGGAAAGACATAGGAAAATAATTCATAAACAAAAAGGAGTCATCTCTAAATTTAAATGAAAATAAATTTTATTCAAATCAAAGCCAAACTCAATATTAACATGAATATCAACTACCTTCTTCTTAAAGTGCCCAACCCTTATTTAAATAACCTAAAAATAAGAAAAAATTACAACAGAAAAGAAAAAAAGAAAAAAGAACTAATCTTTAAAAAAAGATATAATCTAAACTAACTTTTTAAAAAATAAAAATTAATCATAAAAAAAAGAGAAAGAGATAAAATCTATATTAATTTTTAGAAAAGAAAACTAATTCTAAAAATTTGAAATAATAAAGAAAAAGTCAAAAGACTAAATCTAGAGTTTTGATGACCTAATTAGCGGATTCCATCTCGTCTTGATTCTGAATAGAGTGCAATCACGTTAGGAGGCTATGAACTTATCATCTTCCATAGGTAGTATTTATCGTTCTTCTTCTAGATCCAAAACGGGGATTGGTAGTCTCATTTTCTTCTTGTAACAACTCGAAGGGGAACATAGCCGTGTTGGATGATATGAGATAATTGTGTCCCTAGATGCTCCTATATCCGGTTCCCGTGCTTGTGAGCTGCTCAATCAAGTCACGTCATGGAGCGACTCCGACACATATTCATTGTCTGATTCCTCCCGCGGCAATCATCGCCATTATGTGTTGATCCCCGGGTAGCTTCTGGAGTATGCAAACTGATCGTCGAGGCTAGTGTTCGACACTATCTCCGTAAACGATATTGCTCCGCTGCGGTGCTTAACGGATTGTTGCAATTCGTTCCCAAGATACAACGACGACGAACGTCTTGGAATCGTAGCACTCCGACTTCCGAGACCAGCGAACCTTTTAGTAGACTTCTTGGACTCTTGAATTCACAAGATGAGATGAATGCTTGAGGAAGAGAAGAGAGGATTGAGTGAATTTTCCATCATCTGGAGGGTTCTATTTATACTGAAAGAAGAGGTACGAGCCTGACACGTCACCCTAGTGCCATGTAGGCACTGCAATGTAGTGCAAAGTGCACCTACAAAGCGCCCATTACGCACGTGCGCACGTGGCGGGCTCACAGGTGCGAGCACCTGCTCGCCCTGGGCTAAGGGGTAACCTGTCCTTTTATTTTTGTGTTAACTCCATTAACACATCTTCATTAATAAGTAGAGAATACACATCGAGAATTTCCGATGTGGGACTATTCTCCCATGCACTTTATTAATGAATAATAAATGTTATTTTGGGCTGACTTTAAACATTAATTTCTCATTCACCCTTAATCGGTTTTGAGCAAATTAATAGTCTAAATCTATCTACGCGAATCGTAGATTTCAATTTTGAAGTCAATTACGACTTTCAACAATTGATGGCTTCCTTCCTCTAAATCGTTTTGGTCCATTTAAGGCCCCAATATCCAACAATCCCTCACATGAATGGAAATTAATGCAATGCGTGTATGCATGCTGACATTTTACAAGAGTCCAATCGATAAGTCACTGCATCGGGAGAGGTAGCTTGTGGCTTTGAACCTTCCGTAGTGAAATGCTATCGAGTATACTAGGCTGCGCAGTGAACGTGATGTCTTGAACTGCTCAGCTGTTAGTGTATACTGAGACAATAACACCCACACAGAGATCTATCTCACCTACTTTAGGTTCTCATGGTTGGTTCCGTTTCGGCCATGGATACCATCTTGGATTCATGAGTGTTTCATTGAAGCGGCCTGTCTTCACACTCACATAGGTGACACTTCTATCAAGAGTATCCTACCATACTCCACCTTATCAGGTATAGAAGTCACTAAAAGCATAAGCTTAACCTCACTACATGAGGTAGGACAACACAAATTCATCCTAGGATTGGGATAGAGATAAACTATCTAATGTGCTGGACCACAACTTCTGTAACTTCGTTGTCTCATTGAACCAAGATCTTGGGATCTCCAGTCAACAAGGTTGGGTTACCGCTACAGTCGTTTTTAGTTGTAGATTTTTAATCCCATTCCTCTTGATGAGCAGTATACTTGATCTCGACTCAACCCCTTCGTTAGAGGATCTGCCAAATTATCTTTGGACTTAACATAGTCGATTGCAATCACTCCATTCGAGATCAACTGCCTAATGGTATTATGTCTACGACGTATATGTCGTGACTTGCCATTATACATATTACTCTGTGCCCTTCCAATCGCCGATTGACTATCACAGTGGATTAGTACGGCAGGCACAGGTTTCACCCAGCTAGGAATATCTTCCAAGAAATTCCGTAGCCATTCAGCTTCCTCAGCTGCTTTGTCTAGTGCTATAAACTCGGATTCCATAGTTGACCGAGCAATGCAAGTCTGCTTAGTGGATTTCCAAGATACTGCTCCCCCACCGATCGTGAATATGTATCCACTAGTGGATTTGGAGTCTTTTGTATCTGATATCCAATTATCATCACAATATCCTTCCAACACACCGGGATATTTTCCATAATGTAATCCATAGTTCATAGTATATTTCAAATATCTGAGAACTCGCATCAATGCTTTCCAATGGGTGTCGTTTGGATTACTCGTAAAACGACTCAGTTTGTTGACCATACAAGCAATATCCGGACGTGTGCAGTTTGTGAGATACATCAAACTGCCTATTATCCGAGAATATTCCAACTGCGATATGGTCTCACCATGGTTTTTCGCTAAGTGTTGACTTAGATCCATAGGTGTTTTCACTGTAGAGAGATCGTACGCATTGAATTTTTTCAATACAGATTCTACATAATGGGATTGTGTTAAAACTATCCCTTCTGATGTCCTGAGAATTTTAATTCCTAATATAACATCTGCTTGACCCATATCTTTCATATCAAAATTTCTGGTCAACATTTTCTTTGTAGTCATGATTACATCATAATTACTGCCCATTATTAGCATGTCGTCTACGTATAGACAGACAATTACATACCCTTCAGGTGTGTTTTTGACATAAATGCATTTGTCACATTCATTTATTCTGAATTCGTTTGACAACATTACTTTGTCAAATTTTTCGTGCCATTGTTTAGGCGCTTGCTTAAGTCTGTACAACGACTTAACAAGTCGACACACCTTTTTCTCATTTCCAGGAGCCATGAACCCTTCGGGTTGCTCCATATAAATTTCTTCTTCCAACTCACCATTTAAGAACGCAGTCTTAACATCCATTTGATGTATTTTAAGGTCATACAGTGCTGCAATGACTATTAGCACTCGTATGGACGTAATCCTTGTCACCGGTGAGTATGTATCGAAGTAATTAAGGTCTTCCTCTTGCTTGTACCCCTTGGCTACAAGTCTGGCCTTATACTTGTCAATTGATCCATCAGCTTTATACTTACGTTTTAGTATCCACTTACAACCTAATGGTTTATTACCAGAAGGAAGGTCTACTAATTCCCAAGTATGATTATTCATGATAGACTCAATTTTACTATTGACAACTTCTTTCCACATTGGAGCATCGGGTCTAGAGAGAGCTTCACTTAATGTTCTTGGTTCCATTTCTGACATGAAAGTCATGAAATCTGGCCCGAATGGTTTCTCAACTCTAGCCCGTTTGCTACGACGTGACTCTTCACTTTGATCGTCAATAGTCCTTTTATAACAGCTAAGTTCGGTAACGTCATTTTTGTTTGAACTTCCGTTGTTATCACTTTCAACGTTTCCCTTTTTATTTGGGAATACGTTTTCAAAGAATATTGCATTCTGAGATTCTATGGTTGTTCCCACATGTATATCAGGAATGTCTGATTTGTGAACTAGGAAACGATATGCACTACTATTATGGGCATATCCGACAAATATCGCATCGAACGTTTTAGGTCCGATCTTTACTTGCTTTGGTTTAGGTACTTCGACCTTTGCCAAGCACCCCCACACTTTCAGGTATTTGTACGATGGCTCGCGGCCTTTCCATAGTTCATATGGAGTTTTATCATTTTTCTTATGAGGGATTTTGTTGAGAATGTGATTTGCCGATAATATTGCTTCCCCCCACAAGTTTTGAGGTAAGCCTGAATTTATCAACAAAGCATTCATCATTTCTTTTAGTGTCCGATTTTTACGTTCGGCAACACCGTTTGATTGAGGTGAGTAAGGCGCCGTTGTTTGATGGATAATGCCAGATTCTGTACAAAATTCATCAAACGGTGCACCATATTCTCCACCTCTATCGCTTCGAATTATTTTAATTCGTTTGTCAAGTTGGTTTTCAACTTCTGTTTTATAGGTTCTGAACGCCTCTAGGGCTTCGTCTTTACTTCTTAAAAGAAAGACATAACAGAACTTTGTGTAGTCATCGATAAAAGTAATAAAATATTTTTTACCTCCTCTAGTTTGCACAAATTTCAAGTCACATAGATCACTATGTATTAACTCTAGAGGAGTTGTTGTCCTTTCCACCGAATGAAAAGGTAGTTTCGTCATTTTCGCTTCCACGCACACTTCACATTTGTGTGTTCCGTCAACATTGACGTTTGGTAATAAATTTAATTTGACGAGACGTTTGAGAGTATTATTATTAACATGTCCGAGTCGATCATGCCATAAATTAAAACACTCAACAACATAGCTGGAAGCATTTATTTTATTACCATCAAAATTTTGAAGTAGACATTACAACCATTTTGAATAGACCCTTTTCTAGGTACCCCTTTCCTACGAAGACACCATTCTTCGTAAGTACAAAGTTGTCTGACTGGAACACTAGCCTAAATCCGGCCTTGACCAATGCCGCCCGAAACTAGGTTTTTACTGATGTCGGGAACATGGAGTACATCAATGAGTGTTAGCTCCTTTCCGGACGTCATCTTCAGAACAACCTTTCCGAGTCCAACAATTGGCGACGTCGTGGAATTACCCATATAGAGCTTCCTGCCATTTATTGGAGTATACTTGGAGAACATCGCTTTATCGGAACAGATATGACGAGTTGCTCCAGTATCAATGAACCACTGCTTCGGGTTGGTATCCACCAAGTTGGCTTCAAATACAACCGCAGTGAGATCCAAGTCCTCAAGAGAGGTTGCAACATGATTCGCAACATCCTTTGGCCCCTTAGTTGGCTTCTTTGGGCGTCTGCAGTCCTTGGATAGGTGTCCTGCCTTTCCACAGTTGTAGCAGGAGCCTTTGAACTTCTTTGCTTGAGCCTTCTTTTTGAACTGCTTCGGTTTTTTGGCGTTCGGCTCGACCAGGTTGGACATTTCGTCTATAGTCCGTTTGGTTCCTCTGGAGTCGGATAACTTTCGATTATCCTCCTCTATTCGTAGCCTCAGGATCAGGTCTTGCAGCCCTATCTCCTTTTGCTTGTGCTTTAGGTAATTCTTGAAATCCTTCCATGACGGAGGGAGCTTCTCAATTACCGCAGCAACTACGAATGTCTCGTTCAGCTTCATGCCTTCGGCGTCCAGATCATGCAGTATTAATTGCATATCTTGGACTTGAGATGAGACGCTTTTTGAGTCCACCATCTTGAAATCCAAAAATCGACCGACGATGAATTTCTTCAATCCAACATTTTCGGTCTTGTATTTCTTCTCAAGGGATTCCCACAAAGATTTCGCCGTCTCCAGAGAACAATATACGTTATATAACGTGTTGTCCAAGGCGTTGAGTATATAATTGCGGCACAGAAAATCTCCGTGAGATCACGCATCGCTAGCAGCCTTACTACCTTCCGTAGCGGCTGGCGTGTCTTCATGCAAAAACCGTACAAGGTTTAGCGTTGTTAGATAAAACAGCATCTTCTGAACGACCGTCGGAATGTCATTGGTAGCCATATCAGTTTGCAGGAAATATCGTTTACGACTGTTGATCCCTGGGTAGCTTCTGGAGTATGCAAACTGATCGTCGAGGCTAGTGTTCGACACTATCTCCGTAAACGATATTGCTCCGCTACGGTGCTTAACGTATTGTTGCAATTCGTTCCCAAGATACAACGACGACGAACGTCTCGGAATCGTAGCACTCCGACTTCCGAGACCAGCGAACCTTTTAGTAGACTTCTTGGACTCTTGAATTCACAAGATGAGATGAATGCTTGAGGAAGAGAAGAGAGGATTGAGTAAATTTTCCATCATCTGGAGGGTTCTATTTATACTGAAAGAAGAGGTTGATTGTCCTTTGGGTGAGTGGATGTGTTCCTTGAGCTGGATCGATCTAGATCATCCATTCTGAAGGGTTGTAACCCTTCACCAAGCCCACTTCAATGTCATCCATCAGATCTGAGGAGTTGTGACCCTCAGATCCCGCCTATTGTCATCGGCCATCGGATCTGGATCCATTGATTCGATGCTTCAGATCAAGTCTCATCCCAGGCCGTCAGATCGTTACTCTTTGCGATCCAACGCTCTAGATCGCATCACAAGCGATCCATCATACCCTGCAATGTCACCTGGAGCAATTGCGCACGTGCGCACGTGGCGGGCTCACAGGTGCGAGCACCTGCTCGCCCTGGGCTAAGGGGTAACCTGCCCTTTTATTTTTGTGTTAACTCCATTAACACATCTTCATTAATAAGTAGAGAATACACATCGAGAATTTTCGATGTGGGACTATTCTCCCATGCACTTTATTAATGAATAATAAATGTTATTTTGGGCTGACTTTAAACATTAATTTCTCATTCACCCTTAATCGGTTTTGAGCAAATTAATAGTCTAAATCTATCTACGCGAATCGTAGATTTCAATTTTGAAGTCAATTACGACTTTCAACAATTGATGACTTCCTTCCTCTAAATCATTTTGGTCCATTTAAGGCCCCAATATCCAACATTATGTTCCAATCATTTTTGTCATTATAACACCCAAGAATGTCATCCCACAACAATTGACGTCATTTACGGAAAATTGACATGATATGAGGTGTTCTCGTGCAGGAATGTCAATTCCGATGAACTATACTAGCACCAACGTGAAAAATATGTAACAAAATGTTCTAAACAAGCACAACTAGGAGTTAATAACAAAATGCTCCAACAATGGACTAATTTAAGGGTGAATTCTCACCAAAAGTGATAATGTAGAAAGGAGTTAATAGCATCTTCAACGAGGTGTGGCCCTTTTCTGACTCTTTATTAAGGTAGAATAAAAACGGAAGATCACACAGTCGCAAGAAGGTAAGGAGCAAAGTGCATTAATAATTTAGGAAGCCAACGGATAGATCTAGAAGACTTGTTACGAGAACCATCACACAGTTTGGTATTTTCATTTTCCATTTTTTTTTTAATTTCCATAATCTGCCCTCTAAAAATAACAACTAAAAATAGAGATACTTGTTTGGTTCTTTTAATTAGCAGTATAATATCCAATATCTATAGTTGTAATCATATAGATCAATAGTCTGCAATTGCTGAATCTTCTAGTTTAATATAATATGGTCTAGGCAAACATTATTTTCTTTTGTCATTAAAAATAATAGTCTGTGAACAGCCACCTTATCTTACCATTTAGTAATCACAGATCGGCATGACAACACAATATTTTGGAGCACATCTTTTGGGCCATAAGATTAGATCCTTAAGCGATCTACTAATTCATTTTTTAAGTCACCTTAAACATGATTTGCAAGGATTCAAGTATACGTTGAGGAGTTTTACTATCAACTTTAACACTAACTAAATGCACTCGCTTAATTTAGAATCTCCGGCTAGCATTATTTATGGTTAAATAATTTGTTCTTTAAAATCATTTTTCATAATAAAAGTGTGCAATGTAGAATAATAAATTTACTTTCCTGAAATTAGATAAGGTATATATATATATATATATATATACACACAAATTTTAAAGATAATTACGTACAGTGTTAAGCATTAGTTAAAATCGAATTAAATCAAATCAAATAAATCAAATTTTTTAATAAAACTGAACAAACTAAACAGATAAAATATCAAATAATCTGGTCGAAAGTGAATTAATCAAAATTTTTTTAACGATAATAAAATCATGAGAGATTTAACTGAAATAAAAGTTAAATTTTCTTTTAATGTGAGAGATTTTTTTTATTTCAATTTATTCAATTTAATTGAATAAGAATTTTTAAAACCGAACCCTAATTAACTGAATAAATCATTTTAAAAAAAACTAAAATAACTTATTAAAATTTTAAATTTGGTTGGTTTAGACAATTTATTTGGTTTAATCAAACTTGTGCTCACCCTTATCATTTGAAGACTTGTTCTGTAGTCCAACATGAATGCAGTGTGAATCAGTTCCCTTTCTCCCTCCTTATTACTGTTTGGCACAACACACTTGGCCTCATGATGCATGCTCAGAATGCCCATGCACAGCTTCAAGTTGAGGTATGGCACCTCCGATTCGGCCGCTACGCCTTCTCCTCTCACAAGTCGCGTCGGGTAGGTTGTTGATTGGGTAGCCCGTGATTGGGTCCACTCCCTTGCTTAATAGCTTCCTCTTGATGTTTGGGTTAGATCACCATATTACATGATGCAATTTGTCACATTACTTGAAATTTATCACTTTGCCATGCTTGAAATCTTATGCATGTTGACAGTTTGGTTGTAGTTATTCTCAATGTTAATTCATGTACATGTAGTTTGGTTCACATATTATCAAAAAAGTATTTCAATTGTTGTGGCCAATAGAAATAGAATATGATATGGATGTTATGCCATATTTGTGGTCTCACAGAACATAGTGTATTCATTATGCTTCAAACCATAAAGTGTTCACTACATATGTCATGATCTTTTTAGGTTTTAGATGGGTCAATCTCTAGTTAATGTATAGCAGCATAATTAGGCATGATCCAACTTATTTAAGATAGAGATCATAGTCTAGGGAGAATAAGGGAAGCTTAAGGATTATATGATGAGTTCCTCGGAAACTATGACCTTCTTCCTCAAGTGCATCAGGGAAAGAGAAATAGTGCCTCATTCAGAGGAGAGACAAAGGCAACATACAAAATTTGATAAAAAGCTTCAATATCCATTTTTTTAAAAATATCATTTATAAGTGCATATAGAAGACGCTATACTCGCAACATTTATTCCACTAACATAAGAGACTTCTATCATTAAGCATTGTATCTACTAAACTACATCATTTACTGTATGTCTGTTTCTCCTACTAAACTACACCAGTAGTTGCATGTCTGCTACTAACATAAGCAACTCTTAATAATTAAACAACACACTTTTATTAAAAGCTACACAACTACTTATGCCTTTTACCACCACAAATTAGAACCATATTCTGGTATCTTTGGGTGTGCTCACTTCAGAAGCCATATCAGAGGATATGTGGATGCATGCATCTTCTTCTCATATTCTGGTATTACTAGGGGTGAGCAAAAAATTCATTGAATTAAATTAACCGGCCGGACAAATCGAATTCGAAGTTCGGTTCAGTTAATTAAAAATTAAATTTTTAATAAAGTATTAATTTTTTCAATTTGTTATTTAAATTTTAAAATCTACAAATCGGTTAAACTAATTAAACCAAAAATTCATTATATATTAGATCAGTTTGTTCGATTTTGATGATAAAGTATGGTTAGTTCAGTTTGTCTAAAAAAAAATTAATTTATTTGGTTCAATCGGTTCGGTTGATTCTGTTTTGAACAAAATTCTCACCTCTAGTTATTGCTCTAGCATGAATTCATTTGGAATGAGCAACAACTTTAGAAGGTATCACATAAGTTCTACGAAAGCCGATAAGATTTGAGCTCAATCAGCATTTTATCAGTGTCTCAATAGTTCAATTAATACCCAAATTTAATGAAAATACCTCTTGTATTATTTGTTACAAATTGAGTTTGCCTATGTAATTGTAACCATGATTATTTACCAAATTACAAAATTCTTTAGGAGTTAGTGTTGGAGATTGCTACGTTGCAAATCTTTTGCAATGTTACATTAAGGAGATGAATGGTTCATCTCCCTCAATGTATATTACAATTAAGAAGACATTGGTTACAAACCAATATTTTCTTCTTATAAATTTATGCGTCCAAGAGTAATCAAAGGGTGTGCATTGAGGAGGTGATCACAGACAAAGTGAAGAACATTCGGATAGCAGAGGGTTTTGGTTCGTGAACTTTACGAAGAGCTTTTCGATATTGTTTTGTGATCGCTCTTCTGACATCAAGCGATGACCAAGTTCATCTCGAAAGATTACTATGAGTTATTTACATGATTTATTTTGTGTTTCATGTGGTTAGAAACAACCGTTAAACTTAGATTTAAAAAAAACATGTGCATGATGAAATTAATTATTTGTGATTGTGATGAAATTAATTATTTGTGCATGATATAGGGCTATGCCTTTTTTGTTATATTTTCACATACCCAATAATTTAATTGGAATGATTCTCATTTCCACTCCATGTGAATCTTGGTGATATTGGAGAGTTTGGAGTGCTAGCTCACAAAATTTATTTTGAAACTCTTGCTATCATCAATCCATTTGTACTTACATACTTCCAATCCATTCTTAAGTCTGGTACTTGATACCTATTACATACATGAGAAATATAGATATAGATGATACAGACATGTTCAAGAACAATAAATATATTTTATAGTTAGATGAGTTAGATTTTAGTTATTGAGGTAGAGGAATCGCATTGATATGGATATTACTACTAATATAAATTTAGGATAAAGTTTATCCAGCTGATCCCAAATTAAAGGACATAATAAGTTAGAATCCAAGTAAAATGGGATGGGATTTTTATGGATTTTAGATAGAAATTATTAATTTGAAATTTAGATATCAACTCCAAATATAGACTACAACAAAATATTTTCCTTATAATAAAAACTTGGTGAAAATAATCCAAGATTTAGGTTTTTGCAACGGTAGCACCATTATTTTTCTTCATCGTGAGTTGACCACTTATATGGGGATTCTTTAATTCTTTCGAAAGCTCGGAAGTGAATTTTGATTGAGTTACTTTATCTTATTAGCACAATAAAATGATATTTCTCAATCATATGAAATATATGCTATAATTTGTTGTTAGGTGAACCTATTGTTGTCCATTCTTTGCTGTTTTGATTGTGAGAATTTTTTCTTCATATTTGCAGTTTATGATATAACATTTATATTGGAGTCACTTCAAGCTTCAATTGTTGTGAAAATACAAGTATTAAATTGTCTAAATTTGTTTGGATTGGTAATGTTTGACTAGTCAATTATAATATTTAGCATGTCTTCCCTCAACTTATAAATAATTTGCCAATTTTATATGGCTTTACTTTTAGTTCCTTAAATGTTTCTATTGTGACTATCATCTTTTGTTACTCTTCATTCCAATCATTTTTGCTCCCTTTTTTTCTTGACGCTCTTATGATTTATGGGATGCTTGACGTTTTGTGTTGCAAGGTGGGAAAATAAAACAACCAAATGACAACATGAATTGAATTCTCCCTTCAATAGCACACCAACATGTCATTATTTCTCACCCTCAGTATTCACAAACATCTAGCGTTGATTTAATTTTGTCTCATGTGCAGACCCTTGAATTACCTAAAAGTGGTTATGGTTCTTGCCTCAACAGTGCTAGTTGGCGATATGGGGTTTGGTAGAACCTTATCTAAGAATTTGAACAACTAGAGACAGGAGGTAGCTTTTGTGAATGCAATAGATAGTTTCAAACTCATAGCTCAATTGTCAATTGGAAGAAAGTACTTGTTGGAGCCATCTCCTTGTGACAACCTAATTGATAAATAATTCAACAAACAGTAGTAGGGATGAACAAAAGAAAGTTCGGTTAAACTGACTTAACCGACTGAAATCAATTGAATTCAGAAATTTAGTTAGTTTAATTTGAAAATTCATTTTAAAAATAAAATATCATTTTTAATTTATTCGGTTCAATTTTGATTTTAAAATTTATAAATCAATTAAACCGAGTAAATTCAAACTTTATTTATATATTTTGTAGCCAGCCGACATATGTACTTGAATCAGACAATGACGATACAGTTCGACTGAATTCAATAACCGATCGAATAAACTAGTTTATATTAGTTCAGTTTGTTCAAATTTTACATTAAAGTTGGATCCATTCAGTAGGTCTAAAATTAATAATTTAATCAATTTAATTTATTAATCAAGTCGATTCAATTTTAAATTGATGGCTCACCTAGTTAGTTTAGAATAAAGTGTTGTTTGGACGTGTTTATATATTTAGGCATTCATATCTCCTGTGGATCATGATTCAATCTATTTAACTTAACTTACTCATCTTAATTTAACATCCTTTTTTTTTGTCACAAATTAGTTAACTTAATTTACTCACCTTAATTTGGACTACTCAACTTTTTTCTTTTTTGACCTTTTCAGTTCAATTTAGACTTGACCACGAGTTTCCTCCTATGTCATTGACTCTATTAAATTATTCGGCACACCCAAATTAGGGTGAAGTAGTCCGTTCAAAATTAAATCAACCGAATTCATTTAATCAAAATTAATAAATCAAATTATATTTAAATTTACTAAACCGATCAAATTTTCTAATAAAAATAAATTAAATCGAACAGATAAATATTGATTAATTTAATTTTTGATTAAATTAATTAGATTTTTTAATAATAATATATTTTTATTTTTTTTCAATTGTTGTGATATTGATTTTTAAAAAAATCAATCCATGCTAATTTTAAAAAACCAGCACCATGACTTTCGTGCTAGTTTTAAAATCAACAACATAGCTTTGCTGCCATTTGTTATGATGTTTATTTTTAAAAATAAGTACTAAAATTTTGATTTATTTTGTTTAATTGAATTTTAAAATTGAAATCGAATTACCCCTGTTAATTGTTTTTTTTTTAAAAAAGTCTGAAATAATTAAACCGAATTTTTTTTTTAAAAAAAAAAATTTGATGGTTAAATAGTTTATATCTCTGTATATGGATAAAAATAATAATTAAGATGTACTTATTTTATACCATGCTATTATTTTGAATAAATATCCAATTTAGAATTACACAACTAATTAAATAAAAAAAACTACTTTTAAAATAACCTCTAATTTGTTAAAAAAACATACTATTTTAAAAAATATTTCTAACTATCTTTTTTTTTCAAAAACTTAAAATAAAATAACAAATTATTATTTGTAAAATAAAACACATGGATTATCACATACGATCATATTCTCCCTCATTAAACACATTTATAAGACCAAACACAGTCAATTTCTACTTACCAAAATCTAACCAAATAGAGATTATTGCAAGAAAATTTTGATTCGGCTCAGCTTAGGTTAGTTGACCTAATAATGGACACCTCGGGTATCCTTATCCTTTGAGACATCTAGTGTAGCTTCATTGGAAACGGGCTCCCTTCACTAATAGTTTGACTATTCTTGAGTCACCCATAACGGTTCAGTCACAATTCAAATTTTTCATATATCTGAACTTGCTTTAGCCATCACCAAGATTCTCAGTACTATGAAATGCAAACTCTAGTCATCACCAACCTTATGCGGTGTCGCATTCTCACAGCTCTTTGATGCTTGAATAACGTTGCTTCCCTCAGTCCCGGATGCTTTAGAAATATCAACAATCGGACTTTTCAAGCGTGTATCAGCAACAACCACAGAATTTATCATCTTCCTACATTATGTAATCATTAAATGACGTATGATCAATCCAACACAATTTTTAAAATTTTAAATGATCATAATTTTTACTTAAGATTTGGAATCAAGTTTTGTGTGTCGCTACGTGTGCAAAATTTAAAAATCTATGTGTTATGGGGTACCTATAACCGTCAATTTTCAGAGCCAGATTCTACCATTTAGGTCCTCAAACAAACCTCCAAAGATTTTATTACTATTTTTAGTAATTTATATTTTTATGGTATTTAGGGTATTTTTGATATTTTGGCAATTATGGGTCATAATTAGTCTATAACAACATCATATTTTATTAATTTTAATTTCTGTCCATAAATTTTCTTTTCGAGAAAGATATCTTTCTTTCGTTGCCATATTAGAATTGAGGTATATATATTAGGATTTCTTTCATTTTTTAAAACTATTTTTTATTAATAAAGTTTTCTTTTCTGGTAAATCCGACGAGTTTTCCTCTTTTTTTTTTGCACTCTCTCCTCTCATTAACTTATACTATAATCACTATCATGTCCGATGTTAGTTGGTATCAGAGCTGGCAGTGTGCGTTGAGGAAGTTGAGCATAAGATTTTATGAAGGGTCGTCGTAGTAGCGATTGCAACAACAAGCAGATTTCGAGTAAGAAAGCCGAGCATCATAGGCGCAACGTCCAAGACATAATGACAATTGAGGATTTACGAATTTAAGTTGCAGAGGTAACCCAACATATGGCAGCAATGGTGACGACGTGAAATCTTGAAGGTCTGGAGATTTCATATCGAGGATCAGTCTACCTTTGAGAATCCTTATTACTATCAGACTGCTAGCAAGGAACGTCAAGTTCGGGAGGAGCCTTATGAAGACTTTGGTTTTTGGGTTGAACTGCTTAAATTTTTTAATACATTACAAGCAGAGAGTTTTGTCGATTGGCTAAATGAAGTGGAGCGAATCTTTGAATATAAGCATGTTCCAGATCAGATGAAAGTGAAACTGATTGCCATTAGATACAAGGGGCGAACATCGATATGGTGGGAACAGATGTGACGTTCACGGGACAAACGCGGCAAGTCCAAAATAGATGTCTGGGAGAAGATGAAGAAGTTGAGGGATCACTTTTTACCCTTCGGATACACCCAAACTATATTTCAGTGATTTCACTCATTGCGATAGGGCGTGAGATCGGTCAATGATTATACAGAAGAGTTGCACCAGTTGATCACTCGAAACAACCTATTCGAGACGGAGGAGCAGATGGTCGCATGATACTTATGGGGCTTGCATCAACCCTTATAAGATACCCTCAACCTTCATTCATTTTTGAAGGTGTCTGAAGCTTACCAACACGCACTAGTTGTTGAAAAACAACAGAATCGAAAGTCAGTGGTGAGGGGAGACCAAAGCAATTCACCCTCAAGGCTCATGTTCTATACCGCAACAGCCTTTGCAGTAGTCTTCATAGGTTAATTCTAATTCTCCTATCACGTGTTATCGTTGTGGCGAACAGGAACACAAGGTAACCGATATAGGAAACCTGCTCTTGCTAATCAGAAAGAAAAAAATTGTTGATTGAGGAAGACATGGAAAAAGAGACTGAAGTAATTGGAGACCCAGAATATGATGTGTTTGACTCTATTTATGGTGATGACCAAGAGACATTGGTCGTTCGTAAGAGTCTGCTAACTCTTAAGGGCTATTTGGAGGAAAATTGGTTGAAAACTAAGGGTGCGTTTGGTACGCGCATTTTTCATTTTTATTTTCTGAAAAACATGCGTTTTCTAGAAAACAGAAAATGACTTTTTGTCATTCTCTGTTTTCTATAAAACGCTATCTATTTTTTTAGAAAACAGACACGAAAAATGCAAATGAAACATCATTTTTCAAAAAACGCACGTTTTTCAGAAAATGAAAATGAAAAATGCGCTTACCAAACACACCCTAATATTTTTCATACTACCTGTACCATCACTGATAATGTCTGTAAGATGATCATCGACAGTGACAGTTGTGAGAACATAGTCTCCATTCAAGTCGTCTAGAAATTACAATTGAAATAGACCGTCATCCTAAACCATACAAGTTATCCTGGTTAAATAAAGACAATGAGGTAACTGTAGATCATTGATGCCTCATGATATTTTTAATTGGCAAATATCTTGACAGTGTTTGATGTGATGTTATGGCCATGGATGCATGTCAAGAATTATTGGGGCGACCCTGACAATATGATCGCAGTGTTGTTCATGATGGGCGAATACATATACTCTTCAAGTCAAGGAAAAAAAGATTGTATTGCTGCCATGCAAGAAGGAATCACTCCAATTTTGATAGCCAAGAATACTATTTTGCTTTCTATATTCAAGTTTTTAGATGAGATGGAACATAGAGTCGTTGTATATGCTTTACTACTGCGCCAGAGTGAAGCTATAGCCACGGGCGTTGAGTTATCAGCCGAAGTATAGTAGTTGCTAGTACATTATGATGAGCTGATGTCAGAAGATCTTTCTTCTGGGTTACCACCCTGGCGAGATATCTAGCATCAGATTGACCTTATTTCAGGGTCAAGCTTGCCTAACTGACCAACATATCACCTCAGTCCAAAGGAGGCTGAAGAATTGCAACGACAAGTGGTGAAATTACTAGAGAAGGGATATATTCGTAAGAGCATGAGTCCATGTGTAGTTCCAACCCTACTAGTGCCAAAGAAAGATGGTTCATGATGATTGGAAAGCCAATTCCTCACTTGGACGAGATCATTGATAGTCAAGCCATTAACGAGATCATAGTGAAGTACAGATTCCCAATTCATCACTTGGATGACATGTTGGATCAACTATCCGGTTATAAGGTCTTCTCAAATTTTGACCTTAAAAGCGGATATGATCATATTAAAATAAGGCCTGGAGATCAATGGAAATCCATATTCAAGACATAACATAGGCTATATAAGTGAATAATCATACCTTTTGGATTGTCCAATGCATCCAAAGCCTTCATGAGGTTTATGTATGAGATTCTGTGGCCTTTTATTGGAAAGTTTGTGGTGGTCTACTTTGATGACATTTTCGTCTATAGTTCGACATGGGCATCCCACTTTGATCATTTATGTGCTATTTTTGAAAAATTGAAGATAAAGTGTTTATTTATCAACATAAATAAGTGTTCTTTCTTTAATACATTGGTAATTTTTTTTGGCTTTATTTTGTCTACTGATGGTGTGCACGCAGATCAAGCGAAGATAAACGCGGTCTTGGAGTGGTTGCAGCTGAGGACCTTGCACGATGTCAAAAGTTTCCATGGCTTGGCTTCTTTCTACCGCTGGTTCATAAAAAATTTTAGCACTCTAATTGCTCCCGTCGCCGATTTCCTCAAGGGATGAAATTTCAAGTAGTTTGAAGAAGCAAAGGCTAATTTTCAACTTGTCAAGTAGACCATGTGTTTGAGGTCAACTATGATGCATCTATACTGATGTAGGAGGTGTTCTGAGTCAATCTGGGAGTCCAGTTGCTTTCTTCAGTAAGAAGCAGGCTGAGTCCAAGAAGAATTACTCTTTTTATGACTTGGCATTCTATGTCATTGTTTAATCCTTAAAGCATTGATGTCATTACCTAGTACAGAAGGAATTCATATTATTTGTTGGTCATGAAGCAATGAAATACATCAGTGGTCAACACAAGCTAAGCAGGTGGCATGGTAATTGAGTGATTTATTTACAGGAGTTCACTTTCACGCCGAGACACAAAGCTGAAAGTCTGAATTATGTTACAGAGGCCTTGAGTCATCGTTCTTCATTACTCACCACCATGAGAACTAATGTTGTGGTCTTTGAGGTTTCAAGATATGTACTTAGCTGACCCATTATTTGGAAGGATATTCCAGGAGGTACATGATGGACACCGACATAATTTTATTTTGCATAATATTATTTATTTCATTGGTTGCAGTTGCGTGTTCCATATTGCTCTTTGAAGCAATATATCATGAGCAAACTTCATAATGAAGGGCACTTCAGACATGATAAGACGTTGATCCTCATCTTTGTGGATTTTTATTGGCCCAAGTTGACAAGCGATGTGACCCACTTTGTGAACCGATGTTCTGTATACCAATGATCTAAAGGGGCACTCACCAATACAGGCTTATACACTCTCTTACCTGTCTCTAAAGCTCCTTGCTCGACGTCAGCATAGATTTTGTATTGGGATTACCCTGCACCCAATGAACCTTGGATTCTGTTCTTGTTGAGGTTGACAGGTTGTCAAGGATGACACATTTGGTAACTTGCAGGAAGACTATGGATGTTGTCCAGATTGTCCATTTTTTACTTCAAGGAGATCTTGCGTTTACATGAAAAACTCGATCCATTACTTCAGACTATGATACCAAGTTTATCAACAATTTCTAGAAAAGCTTATGGGAAAAATTGGAAAGACGATTGAACTTTAGTAAAGCTATCTGTTGGTCTCGTGCAGCCACCTAGAGAGGGGTGAATATCCCTACAATCAAATTTATACCTTTTTTTTTTGCTTTCAAGTTTAGCAAAGACAAACACAAGTTAACAAATAAAATGAACATAAATTAAAGATGAGGCACGAATGTTTTACTTGGTTTACAATCGGGGAGGTTACTAATCTAAGGCAGTGGATGCTCACTAAGAATATCCTTCGATGTAGGCGGAGAAGTCTCTTACAGAAGTTCAAGTATAGAAATGAAACTACAGAATTAGAAATGAAAGCTTAGAGTTCATTTACTCATGTTGTGTTCAAATGAAAAAGACTAGGGCTCTATTTATAGTTCACTGGTTGAAACTAGTCGTTTGTTGGTGTGACATCTCCGAGCGCTTGGACCCTTTCCGGGTGCCCCCGGAATAGCAAATGTTATCTCCACGCAACGGCTTCGCAATGGCTTGAAGATGAAATTTTCATGTCCGGGCGCTCGGACCGTTCCTGACGTGGACCCGAAGAGTAATCCACTACAACGAGGCCCTGTTACACACCTTGGTAATCTAGGCGCTCATACCATCTTGTCCGAGCGCACGGACTAGTCAGCCCAATGCTGACTCGTCCGATGCCTTTTCCAGTCACTTGCTTTGTCTCCGGTCGCTTGGGTGGTCCTTCAGCCTTCCAGAGTTGATCTCACTCGAACCCAACTTCGACCTTCTTTTTAAGCAAACTTATCTTTAGATTCTTTTTGCTCGAATGTCGTGCACATCCTTCTCGTCCACCGATATACTCTTCCACAACATCTTATCCCTCAGATGTACTGAGTCTGTCCGCTCCCTTCCCGTGTCATCTTTCTCACTAGCTATGTCTTTTACTTGACTTCCTGTGTTCCGAAGCTCCTGCACACTTAGACATAAGGATCAAATACACAGAACCTATCTTAACTTCGTTGACCACGTCACAACTAATCCGGGGTACTTACACTATCACCCCCAGACAGATGGTCAAACTGAAGTGGTGAATTGGAGCTTCGGTAATCTTCTGAGGTGTCCAACAGGAACTAAGTCAAAGAAGTTGGACTTGGTGTTACCTCACGTAGAGTATGCCTACAATAGATCAAGAAACAGAACCATAAGTTTGAGTCCTTTCGAGATTGTCTATGGGCAGACCCATCGGGGGTTTAGGATGATTTAATCCTAAAGCATATAAGTTGGTAGAACATCTTTGGAACATTCGTAAGCAGGTGAAATTGACAATTCTGGATAGCAATACCAAGTACAAAACTCAGATTGATAGTCATCATCATTAGGTACTTGTTTAGGTCAGAGATTTTGTTTGGGTTGTTTTAATTCTTGATTGTTTCCCTATTGGTGAGTACAATAAGCTGAAGGATCGAAAAATTTAACCGTATGAGATATTACAAAAGATCAACAACAATGCTTGTAGGTTACGTCTTCCTAGTTATCTGAAGACGTTTGATGTCTTTAATGTGAAGTACTTGACTCCTTATTCGGTGGATGCTGATGAGTCTACTATGAACTCAAGGGTGAGTTCTTTTCAACCTGAAGAGACTGATGCAGGATCAACCCTATATGACCTCTTGAACTTCAAACGATCATAACTTTTGACTTAAACTTGGAATCAAGCTCTGTTTATCGCCACACGTGCAGAATTTAAAAATTTATATTTGTTATGGGGTGCTCATAACTACCAATTTTCGAGCACAAATTCCATTGTTTGGGCCCTCCACCGAGTCTCTAAAGATTTTATTACTATTTTTAGTTATTTATGTTTTTATAATATTTTTGATATTCCTACTAATTATGGATCATAATTACTCTATACCAACATATTATTTTATTAATTTTAATTTCTATCAAGAGATTTAGTTTTTAGAAAGATTTCTTTCTTTTTTTATAAGATTAGAATTGAGGTTCATATATTAGGATTTTTTTTTTATCTTAGGGTTTAGAGTTTATATAAATATCTATAAGCTGTATGAGGATTAATCTCTATTTTATTAATAAAGTTTCATTTTTTGATAAATCCGATGAGTTTTTCTTTTTCTTTATTCGTTCTCTTCTCTTGAGTTTCTCCTCCAATCTCCCCTTTCGACCTTTAATGTCATGTTTCCTTATGTGTATCCCCTTCTTTCTAGCAGTTTTCTTCAGCCATGACTTCCCTGCAGTTGCCACTCCTTGTGCTTGAAAAATGAGCGCCAGGATCATTCAGCTGCATGAATGCGCAGTTGTCAGCTGAGAACTTTCTGCAGTAACCTAATGCATCACAGTTTGTAGGTGCAGTTCATGGTTAATAGTTTCCGGATAGAACAAAAAGGTTATGCATGAGTTGATGGAGCTTAATTATCGACCATTTGCCAGTTTCAGAAGCAACTTGAACAATTCGTGTGTCTATACAAGTGCCATATGATGATCCCTGCTGACCGTGATTGTAAGCACCACATGATGCATCATGCATGTCTCCGGTTTGTTCTTGATCATGCCCAGTATCCTGTTTTGTTGAGAGAATTATGTTGTTGCTTTCCTTTGACATGGGTTGGTCTAGGCATGACAATGTCGTCGTCACTGAAGCGTCATAAGACACTGTTTCTCTCGTTTGCTTGAGGCAACATGTTAGGGGTGATCGAGTAGTGGTTTCTATAGAAACACTAATAACAACAAGAAGAAAGTTATTGGATCTTGCATTTGGCTCGACGGTGAACTTGTAGCCGAAGGTGCAGTATGTTGGCGACCGATAAATAGGAGATGGAGATCACTCGAGCGGAGGATATTGTGGTCATTTTCACTTCCTTCTTCTTCTCTCACTAAGCACATACCCATATCAAATATCGAGTAACATGAAAATGGAGATTAATCTAGTCTCATTGGTGGAACAAATTAAGGTATATTCCTATTAAATCAAAATTTTGACTAGTCCTCGATTTATTGATTGGTACAATCAACCCTTTACTCCAAATTTGAAAAAAGATGGATTCGAAGATATACTATTCAACATTTCAAACGAAGATTTTTCTCATTCATCAAATTTTCTCCTTCCTGATTTCGCACAATAACTCCTCCTTTCACAGGAGGACATCTTATAGTTTCCTGCATCTCATACGAATATATAAAAAAATAATAATAAATCCAGTCTCATTTACTAGTCCTAGGATTATCGATTTAGTCCCATGATATTTTTTCATCTATCATCAAGATAAATCGAGAAGTGCTCACGATGGGCAGTTAAGAAGCCCAGAATCTTTTAGTTGCGCGCGTCTCATTTGAAGGAAAAATTTATGTAAATTTACTATAATTGAGATCGAATCGCTAGTGCTTAGGTGATAATTTAGATGTTCTACCGTTGTATCATAGTCCCGAGGGCAAAATGATAAACTGAGTTAGCTTCATTGACTAGTCCTGTGATGACTGGTCCGACTCTATTGAATTTTTCTATTAATCATTAGGATAAATCAAGAAGTGTTCATGACGAGTGACTAATAAATCTAACATCTTAATTATGTACATTTGAAAGAAAAATTCTTATAAATAGACGTGCGTGTATGATTGTAGTGAAATGGTAAATAACATTTAAAGTAGAATCCACGTATTATTATTAAATATTATATATATATATAAAGGAATCATTTGTATTTCTTCTATAAAATATATATAAGACTCAAAATTAATTATTCTATTTAATCGGAATTACCTTTTTCTTTTTTATTATATTATCAAAGGCTTTGGCAGCTTGAGACGGCAAAGCTCACTCAACTTAACAAACAAGCTACTGTCAACTTTTTCATAGAAGGAATTAGTATCAAAAATTGACTTCAAAATAGCAGGAAAAAAAGAGAAAAATAAAACTTCACAAATCCGACAAGTAGTCCTTCATCTTATCTTAATTGTAAAAAAGAAAAGAAAAGAAAAGAAAAACACAAAACATGAGAAAGTGAATTCCTATCTCTCTCTTCTCTTATCACTATAACTTATTTATCTTGAGAATTAAACACGTACAATTTTCTTATCTTTTTTTCTCTTAAAAAACATACATATGCAATTGTACTACTAATTAACTACACTAATAGCAAGTTTGAATTGTTATGTTTTGTAAAAGAAATTTTTATATTTAAGTATTCATCTACTCACCTCTCTAATAACTAGTTCGAGTCATACATTGTATTGATCCAACAAATATATTCTCCAAATTTGTTTTCCCTAACTAACACTTTTCCTAAGGACACTTCTCTAATGCAGA
Source organism: Zingiber officinale (assembly GCF_018446385.1). Lineage (NCBI taxonomy): Eukaryota > Viridiplantae > Streptophyta > Magnoliopsida > Zingiberales > Zingiberaceae > Zingiber > Zingiber officinale. The sequence continues at coordinate 143,045,812 of NC_055994.1, forward strand.
TAGAGGTCGCATTATGTTAAATATAGTAATCAGACAATATTTAATATTTGATAATTAAATAAATTAATTCTTAATAAAAAGTAAATTACTAATAATAACAAGTATCAATATCCCAATAATATAATTTAAGTAAAACATTTTGATATAAAATAAATAATGTTCTTATTATTAGTACTTATATCATATATATATATATATTGTTGGCATGTAAACTTATTCCAAAGACAAATTAACTTCTTCAAGTATGTAAAAACAATGTCAAATATAACTTGACTTCATCAACCATGCAAGGAAATTGTCAAAATCAATTTGATTTCATGTGAATGTTCATCAACTAAGCAAAGTTCAATGATCTTACTAAGCTCAATGAAACTCTTTATAACAAAAGTCATTAGTATAGAAAAGAATAAAATATAATTGTCTTGTGTTTAATAATGTGATGTAATTGTAGAAGAATGTAGAAGCATGAATCTAAGTATATAAATAGGGACCTGTATGATGATGAAAATATATAATAAACATTTCTTTTCATAGAGTCTTTCTTCCATTCTCATACTTTATGACAAAGTCTTTCCTACATTCTTATTTCTTCATCCTAGTTCCACCAAAATTCCAACAAATTTGGTATCATAGCTATATACACCAATTGCTTAGATGAGTTCCCTCTAAGTGCCAAAGTTAACCAAAGACAATTACAGAATGTGGAGTATACAAATAGAGGCTCTATTAGGTTCCCTTAATGTATGGGACTATTATAGCCAAAACAAGCGATGGGAATGAGCAAGCTCTTAAGGCGATGAAGAAAAGAGAGAATAAGGCTTAATTCACTATCTATTAAGGAGTAGATGAAGCTGCTTTTGAATTGATTGCTCTAGCAACAACGTCACAAGAGGCTTGGAAGATATTGAAGACAACTTATGATGGAGTAGATAAAGTAAAGAAGATTCACTTACAAGCCCTATGAGCTCAATTTGAAGCACTACAACAAGAGGCTTCAGAAACAATTTTTTGATTATTTCTCTTGAGTTATCTCTATTGTTCATCAAATGAGAAGAAATGGCGAGGAGCTAAAAGATGTTCGAGTCATTGAAAAGATCTTAAAGTCTTTAGACTCAAAGTTTGATTTCATAGTTGTGGCGATTGAGGAATCAAATATTTGGAGGAGATGGCTGTAGAAGAACTTATGAGATCCCTTCAAGCATATGAACAAAGCATATTGAAGAAAAGTGAAAGAAGAACTTTGGAGCAAGCACTACAAGACAAACTATCATTCAAGCAGAACGAATCATCCATAGGAGGTCCTCAACGAGGAAGGGCTTCTACATGGAGAGAAAGAGGTGGTCGTACTTCTAACTTCAATTGGCACACTCAAAATCAGAATGATGGAAATAGAGAACATGGATATGAAAAAGGTCGAGGCGGAAGCCAAGGTCAAGGCTGTGGACGAGGTAGAAACACTAGATGGAGGTATGATAAAACTAAATCTCAATGTCGTATTTGAAAGAAGTATGATCATCACTATAATGAATGTTAGTATAACACTGACAATGGAGAAAAAAAGTGAACATTGTTAAGGAGGTGGACAATGAAGGACCAGTATTGTTGATGACATGCGATGGGCCAGAATTTTTCCAGCCTATTACATGGTTCTTAGACATAGGAGCATCAAACCATATGTGTGGGAAAAAGGAGTTGTTCACAAAGTTTGATGAGAGGACAATAGGTAATATCACCTTCGAAGATCTATCACAAAGATCAATTAAAGGAAAATGTGACATTTTGCTTGAATTGCAAAATGGAACAAAGGTATGCATCTCAAATATTTATTATATTCCTAATATAAAAAATAATATTTTGAGCATTGGTCAATTAATTATTGGAGAAAGAATATGATATACAAATGAAGGATTTGACTCTTAGTATTCATGATAAAAGTAATAATCTTATTACTCATGTCACAATGACCAAGAACAGAATGTTCCCATTGAAGTTAAGCATCAATGAAGAGAATTGCTTCTGTTGGATCGTTACACACGTGAAAGGTGGAGGTTGAATCACGTGGTTTTTTTAAAAAACTTTTTTCAAAATTAAAGAAATATGTAGCAGAATTAAAATCAACTAAAACAAAAACACAGTACATAAGGAGTTACTTGGTTTAGAGCCTTTGGCGACTCTTACACCATACACAATTCCTGCTGACCTATCGACGAGTAATCCATTAATGACCTCTTTTAGAACTGCCAAAAAAGGGAATCAAGTACAATAAAAATGAGGATAAGTGTAATAAACTACACTTTCTTTTTTGCAATAATTAAGTATGAAAACAAACGTTCATTATCCAACACTTAAAGATAGTCGGATTGAGCTCAGTGTTCGATGCCTTCTATGCAGTACTCGAGCGCGGTAGTGTCATAGCAGAGCAGTAGCACGAAGTTGGAGCGGTCGTAGTGTCGAATAGTTGTGCAAAAGCTTATAGAAGAGATGTGTTAAGTGCATTGGCCGAAGCTTTCTTTTGAGCATTGGAGGCACCTTCAAGCCAATGGAAGATGCCTTTAACCCTCTAAATCTATCCCGAACAGAGCGCCTCTTATCATTGACGAAGTCCTCAACGTTATCCGATCGAAGGTGCCTTCAAAGCTATCCGAGGCACCTTCAGCGCCAAGCTTCAAGGTGCCTTCCTTCATATGAAAGACTCCTTCACTCCCTTCTATGCGGACTCTTTGACCAGACATCCGAGGTGCCTCCACTTGCATAGGAGGCGCTTCGGGTACTATTCACCTGAGATAGTTTTTTTTCTTTTTGCCTTGTAAAATGTGTTAGTCCAATAAAACAAAGTATATTTGGTAAAATAAAGTTAGCATAATAAAATAAGCAATATTAATTAAACCCTATATTTCCGAGACCAAAATCTAGTCACGGTCTCAATTTAGGTTTCTAAAATGGACCTAAATTGGACCTGTGCCTAAAGTCCCCAAATGAGACTCATCCTCACTGGAACACTCTCCTCTAGTGACTTACCTTACATACCATGTAGAATTTCTTGACTCTTCCCTAGTCCATGAGGTCTTCTCACCAATTGTCAAGTACGTAGACACAATTAGACTTCGGCCAGCTATCAGGTTTCGTGGACCCAACCGGATATCCCATCAGATATCAGGTCACTGCTTGACCTATCTGAACTTCTACACCGACTGTCAGGTTCTCCAGACATAGCTGGATTTCAACATGATGTCAGACAGTCTAGTCCTGCACACTTGGTAGAAAGGTTAGATCACAACACATCTAACTTTAATATACTCGTCATTCATCAAAACTTAGGTTTGACCATTGGTGTCAGCTGCACCAACGGCTTCAAGGAAAGCACTATAGCTAGTTCCACTCTTTGGCATCTTCGATACAGGCATCTAAACTTTGAAGCATTAAAGCTACTTTCAAAAAACATGGTATTTGGATTGTCAAAGATTAAAAGCTCCTACCATCTATGTGAAATATATGTTGTAGGAAAATAACAGAGGAAGTCATTCAAAAAGGTACAATTTAAGGTGAACATTTCACAACTTGAACTTGTGCACTCCGATGTTTATGGACACATCAAACCTATCTCTTCTAGTGGAAATAAATATTTCTTGACTTTCACTAATGATTATAGTGGAAAAACTTGGGTATATATGCTGAAAGAGAAGAAACAAGTTTTCACCAAATTTAAGCAATTTAAAATTTTGGTTGAAAAATAAAGTGGATATCAGATAAAATGTCTATGAACTGATTGAGGAGGTGAGTACACCTCATTAGAGTTTGAACTTTTTTACAAAGAAAATGGTATTTTTCATCAACTCACAATGCCTTAAACACCACAAAAAAATGGTATTTCAGAAAGAAAAAAATTAAACTATTCTAAACATGGTTCGATGTGTGTTGAAAGAGAAAAAAAATCCCAAAAGAATTTTGGGGACATGTAGTTGTTGTTGGTGCAATATCCCTCAGGTCAAGGTTGACCTGGGTAACCAAGCTGAGTCTTGGTTTGGGTTTAGATGTTTGACAATAAGATATTGATTGAAGAAGAGTCAAGTAGGTCAAGGTTGACTGGATACTTGACTGGGAAGTCCTAACTGGGATGTTAGGCAAAATGAAAGACCTAGTGAGTGAAGCTAGGCAGTATGAAAGTCCTGGTGAGTGAAGCCGGGTGAAAGTCCTAGTGAGTGAAGCTAGGCAGATGGAAATCCTGGTGAGTGAAGCCAGGTGAAAGTCCTAGTGAGTGAAGCTAGGCAGATGGAAATCCTGGTGAGTGAAGCCAGGTGAAAGTCCTAGTGAGTGAAGCTAGGCAGATGGAAATCCTGGTGAGTGAAGCCAGGTGAAAGTCCTAGTGAGTGAAGCTAGGCAGATGGAAAACCCTAGTGAGTGAAGCTAGGTGAAAGTCCTGGTGAGTGAAGCCAGGCAAGGAAAAATCCAGATAGATCAAGGATGATCGGACATCTGGTGCTGGGAAGTCCAAGTAGGTCAAAGGATTGACTGGATACTTGGCATGAAAGAAAAGTCCAAGTAGGTCAAAGGGATTGACCGGATACTTGGCACAGAGAAAAGTCCAAGTGGGTCAAAGGGATTGACCGGACACTTGGTAAGGGAGTCCTAGCAGGTCAAGGGAGTGACTAGATGCTAGGCATGACATACCAACAAGTCAAGGTTGACCGGATGTTGGTTTGGGAGGTTTGGGACTTGGTTTTGGACAAAAATCAAGTGCTGGATCGATCAGTGGATCGATCCGCCGATCGAGAGCCTCCGGATCGATCCGTGGATCGATCGGAGGTCCCAATCGATCGATGGATCGATTGGGACGCTGCGGCTAAAAGCTGGATCGATCCGTGGATCGATCCGGGTTTCTGATCACACGCTCTGGATCGATCCGTGGATCGATCCAAAGCCTCCCCGATCTATTGGGAGCAATCCAATCGATTGGGATTCGACCGTTGGCGTCGTTTATAGCTGTTGGCGTGCGATTCCTTCGGTAGAACTTCACCGATTCATTCTAGATTCATCACAGCTCCTCCCCAGCACTCTCTAAGCTCCTCACCGCCAGTTCTTGAAGGTTCTTGGAGGTACATCCAAGTCAAGAGGCGAGTTGCAACAAGAAGAAGAAGAAGCTAGGGTTTTTACTGCATCTCTTGTAAGCTTTTGCTTATTCTTTACTACCCTTTCTTCTACTTGTATTGAGAGTCTTGTAGGGCTTCTCCGCCTTCGGTAGTTACCGAAAAGGAGTGTTTATTAGTGGAGGTGTGTGCGTGTGCGTGGATCCTTGGACTAGTCACCTCTTGTGAGGTGGATACCAAGTAAAATCCTATTGTTAGCATTGTTGTAGTTTGTTTCTTTGTATTCCGCTGTGCATCACTTTGAAGAAACAAGCAACGAAGCTCAACGAGCACGCGAAGAGCTATTCACCCCCCCTCTAGCTACTTTTCGTTCCTAACAAGTGGTATCAGAGCGAGGCCGCTCTTCACCGGAATCATCGCCGGAAGGGTCAAGCATAACAAGAAGAGCTAGAGGGTGAAGAAGTTGAAACAAAATTGTCAAAGTCAAAGAAATTCAAAAGCTCAACTTCTACAATGGAATTCCGGGATGGGCTCGGATTCGACACGAGGGTGGCTCCTCCATACACTTCCACGAGCTTCGATTCTTGGAAATCAAGAATCGAAAATTTTCTTATGATGGAGATAGAGCAATGGTTTTCTCTTATGGAAGGCTTCAAGACTCCAACAAACTCAAAGGGCAAAGTTCTCAAGAGGAGCAAGTGGAGCCAAGAGCAAGTCCAAAGGTGCGAGGCCAATGACAAAGTGACCAAGCTTTTGGTCAATTTATTGCCAAGCACCATCCTTTGCAAAATTGGAGAAGTTGAAGATGCAAAGGAATTATGGAGTAAATTGGCCAAGCTTCATGAAGAGATCCCCTCCACTGTACCTAACCAAGAAGAATCCAAAGAGGGTGACTCATTGGAGCAAGATCAAGAGGAGGACTCCGAAGTTGAGAGATGCTCAACTTCCGAAGAAGAGGAAATCCAAGAAGCTTCATCCTCAAGGGAATGCATCGAAGGGAACAAGGAGGGAGCATACTCCTTGTTTCATATTCAAGATGATGAAGCCTCCACCTCTAGGATTGAGGGGGAGCGATCATTGGTGACGCCGGATCAAGAAGAAGGAGAAGCCTCTACATCCGGGTCAAGAGACGAAGAGGAGGAAGAAGATTCTACCTCCACAAGTCAAGACAAATCAAATGGAGGGGGATCAAGGTTCAATCAAGAGGAAGCTTCCACCTCCGGATCCAAAGGAAAAGATGTCACCCCTACAAGCAAAGGTATAAATATTTCAATTAATAATAAAAATCATATTATATGCTTTGAATGTAGGGAACATGGACACTACAAGAGCAAGTGTCCTAAATTGGCCAAGAAGAAGGACCAAGTGGCACAAAAGGGCAAAGTGAAGCCCAAGGAGACCATCCCCGGAACAAAGAAGAGCAAGGAGCACATTGTGTGTTTCTCTTGCAATCAAAAGGGGCATTACCGGAGTCAATGTCCTAAGGGGAAGAAGATGGTCATGGCTCAAGGAGGAAGCTCAAGTCAAGGGGGAGCCTCTAAGGTAAAAAGGAAGGTAACTTTTATTGAGCCTACCCCTTTAAATTATGGTAAAAAGCATGATAGTTCTAACTTATATCATTTTAATGCTATTTACCATGAAGATAGGAAGCATGATAGCGTTAAGGAAAAACATATAGCTTTTCATGCTAAAACCACCACACCTAGAGCTAGGAATGTAGGTAAAAGTCTAGGCAAAAACTCTAAGGATTTTAGCTGCAAGCCTAAAAATAAAAATGCTCATAAATTTAATGGAAAACCAAAGACTAAGGACTTAGTGATAGAAAATCAAGTCTTGAGGTCAAGGCTTGATAAAATGGAAAAGACCCTAAAAAGGATGGAAAATATCCTAAAAGGGCAAAATGAGCATAGCCTAGGTCTAGGGGTACAAAAGTCATCCAATGGCCATAGAGGTTTGGGATACAAACCCAAAGTCAAAAAGGATGTGCCTAGTTATCATAGGGTTCCATATAGCTATGGAACAAGCCCTAAGTCTAGTGGGCAAGCCAAAAATACAAGGGAAGTTATCCCTAAGAGTGTTTTTGCAACAAATGTGACTAAGACTTCTAAGAAGTCTAAGAAAGTCACAAAGAAGGTATCTAGGGAAGTTATCCCTAGTGAATACCTAGAGCATCCAAGGAGCACCAATAGGTGTTGGGTTCCTAGGAGCATTTTCTTGTTGGAATGTATACTGAAAGCCTAAGCTTTGTGAACATTTATTATGAATAAAGAATCACATTTGGTCTAATTGTCTACATTTGTTTGTAGTTGTTCATTTAATTTATATTGTAGATAACATAGTACGTGGTGTCACATACAGAAGATGATGTTATCAGTACCTTATAAATTATAAACAGTAGCTCACGACCAGAATGGAAAGGAACAAACCATTAGAAGGTCGTAGTGTAATTAGGTATTAGTTTATCTTGACTATATAATTATACTAGTACACTCAGAGTGTATTGAGTAGGACCATTTGAGGTCGTTCCTTTTATACTGACTTTATAAAGGAACAAAGACCTCAGTTATTATGGAAGTGTGTGCTCTTAATCCTAATATAATAACAAGCACATATGTTTGATATTTATTTCTTTAATTTATCAATGGGTGAGATTTAGTTCGATGAATCAATAAATCCGATAAATTGGGAAATGGTATCACTCATAGTGTGTGTTGTTGATTATAGAAGGAAACTGTGTCCTAGTGATACTAGGTTGATAATGTCCTCAAGAGGAGCTCATAAAGATTGTCATGTTAAACCTGCAGGTGGACTTAGTCCGACATGATAATAAGGTTGAGTGGTACTACTCTTGGACTTAGATATTAATTAAATGAGTTGTCGGTAACTCACTTAATTAGTGGACATTCGATATCTTAAACACGGAGACTAACACACTCATAATAAGAAGGAGCCCAAAAATGTAATTTGGGATTTGTGCGGTAGTTCAATGATAGTTCTCTAGTGGAATGAATTATCATTGATAAAATTAAGTTGTGTGTTCGGGGCGAACATGGGATGCTTAATTTTATCGGGAGACCAAAACCAATTCCTCCTCTCGGTCCCTATCGTAGCCTCTTATTTATAGAGTACTATACCCACATATACCCACCTTCTATACCCACCTAAAGGGGGCCGGCCAAGCTAGCTTGGGAACCAAGCTAGGGCCGGCCTAAGCTTGGGTTTAAGGTGGCCGGCCCTAGCTTGAACCCAAGCTAGTAGGGCCGGCCATAATTAATTAAAAGAAAATTTAATTTTAATGTTTATTATTATGTGGAAGATTTAATTTAAAAGAGAATTAAAATTAAAATATCTCTTGTAAAAGATTTACAAAGATTAAAGAAAGAGATTAGATCTCTTTCCTTATTTGTAGATTGGAGAGATGTTTTATTTTTCTTTAAAATTATTCACATGTTAATAAAATTAAAATTATAGATATTTCCTTTTATTAACCATGAAGAGATTTTAAAGAGAAATTTTATTTTTAAAATTTCCGGAAACAAATAAGGAAAGTTTTAATTGTTGATTGAAACTTGTCCAATTTGCTTCCTATTGATTTGGCGGCCATCATTGTTTAATTGGGAAATATTATTTTATTTTTCTCAATTAAATCATGTCAAGGAAATTAAGGAAAATTTATTGTAATTAAATTTCCTAATTTACCTAGGCCAAGGAATATAAAAGAAGGGGTGAGGTGCCTTCACAAGACACAACATCTATTATTCCTCTCCTCTTTTGTTCCTTGGTGTGGCGGCCATCATCTCCTTCTCTTCCTCTTGTGGTGGCCGAACCTCCCTCTCCTTGGAGTTCTTGTGGTGGCGGATACTACTCGGAGAAGAAGAAGAAGAAGGAGAAAGCTAGCATCTCTTGGAGCTTGGTTAGTATTTTGGTTTTCTCCTTGGTAAAGCTTTTCTTTTGTGGCCGAACCTTGCTTGGAGGAGAAGAAGGTGGTTGGTGGTTTCTCATCTTGGAAGATCGTTGCCCACACAACGTCCGAAGTTAGAAGAGGAATACGGTAGAAGATCAAGAGGTTTTTCTACAAGGTATAACTAGTAATTTCTATTTCGCATCATGCTAGTTATTTATGGAAATAATACCAAATACAAGAGGCTTATGATCTAGTATTTCGAATATATTTTTCGAAGTTGTGTTCTTTTGTTTCTTTCTTTTCCTTGTGATTTGATTGTTCTCTTTGGTTAACCTAAAGTTATTTTAGGAAATTAAATATTAGCTTTCTATTAAAGGTTTTGTCTAGTCGGTGGTGGTTGCTCCCATATCCAAGAAGGCCATGTGCCTCGCCACGTCAGTACTGGGAACCTTTTATGGAAATTAATATTTAATGGAATTAATAACTTAAGGAGACTTGGGTCGAACGTGTTAAGTTCCGCAGGAGATCCAAGTCAAAACCTAAAAGAACAAATAGATTAAGTTTTGGATCAAACGTGTTAAGTTCCGCAGGCGATCCAAAATTTAATTTAAAAGAACACATGGTAGCTAGGAAAAGGTTCAGACCTTTGTACAAAATTTTTGTACAGTGGAACCTATAGGTTTTCCGAGTAGCAACCAACATTTCTCTATCCCATAAATGGGTTAGAGAGTGTCAACTCTAAGTGAAAGGGTAGTTAACCCAATCATGAAGAAATTGACACTCAAGGAGCATTTTCAAGGTTTTTGTTAACCTTTGAAAATGAAATTGAATTATTTGTTACTCTTGGAAAGAGTAAAATGTGCTATAAAGGAAGAAATTTGAGATGACTATAAATGGCACAAGAAATCAAGTGTTAAGAAATACCAAATTGGGACTTTGGTATTGTCTTAGGAATCTAAGGCAAAACTAAGCCTTATTTTAAAGTGATTACTCTTGTGGGAAAATGAAATATGCCAACATTTGAGGACATGTTTATTTTCAATTGGCATACATTAAATCAAGGAAATTAGAAATGCCAAATTTAGGCTTTGGCATTCTCTTGAAGCACTTTAGGGCAATCTAGGTTTAAGGTGTAAGTTTAGCTAAGACTTTAAGGATACTTAGATAGTTAATCTAGGTATATTTTATTTATGCTAAATCTTGCCATGATTGTTTGCCCATAATATGCCATGACATCATGTCTAGTTTTACATTCATGTTTTATTATGAAAAATCCAAAAATACCATGTCATGACATTCATACATCATGTAGTAATAGGATATTTTCTTTTGAAAATTATTTTCTTTTGATGTATGCCATAACATAATCATGCATTAAGTTTAATTCCTTGTAATTAAGGACAAATGGCATTTAACGACACTTATTGACAAGTGACATCCTAGGTGGATGTCTAACATTTCTAAAATGCCTAGATAAATATGCATGATCCCTAGATTAGGGCAAAAACCAAAATCTACATCTCACAAAGACTATAAGGTGACTTGTATGTGTTTTGTCCATATTATATACAAGTGAGATGTTAGGATGATGAACAAAACTCAAGATGTTGATTTAGTGCATTCTTTTGAGTTTTAAATTCATCAAAACACATAGTTATGTGTTTTCCCATCATTGGGAAAGCTAATGTACAAGTCATGTGCATTATGCCCAAGGAACATGATGGGATATTGGTTTTGAAAATATTTTCAAAATGATTTTGGAGAACCTTGGTGAAGGCTATCTTTTGATAGTAATCACCATTGAATAGTTAGACACAAACTTGAAGAAAACACTAAAGTTTTTGTAAGTTCTCAAGTTTGTGTCAATCTTTGAAAATATGATGTATTTTCATAGAAAACTATTTTTCCGTGATAGTAAACGCCCTAAATAATGTCTACACGAAATTTCATAATTTTTGGATTTTTGTAGAATTTTCTAGGGGTTTCTGAAGTTGACTGAAATGGAATTTCAGCAACTATCAGAGCTCCGATCGATCCATGGATCGATTGGAGTTCCTGAATCGATCCATGGATCGATTGGAGTTCCTGAATCGATCCATGGATCGATTCAAACGGCAATTCCCGCGAGCAGAAGCTCGCTGGATCGATCAGCCGATCGATCCAGGGAGTCTGAATCGATCAGTGGATCGATTCAGAAAGGTTCAATCGATTGGAACCCAACTTCAATCGATCCAAGTTGCTGGTTTTGACTGGGAAGGCCTGATTTCAGCATCTTTGAACCTCTTTGAGTCTAGGTAACCATTCCAAACCCTTTAAATACATTTGTATACATACAAAGGGTGTTTTCATGTTGAAAACAAGGATGGATTGGTTAACGAAGACTAAGTAGAAGTTTAGGTTGAGGTTGTTTCAAATTTTGAATATTTGAACCTCAAAACTTCTAAATTTGGGTTTCCTAATGTTTTAGGGATTCCAAGTCATTGTTGGTGCAATGACAGAAGTTACCACCATGTCTTTAGGGGGAGGGACTCTTTAAAGACATGAAAATTATTTTTTTCATGAACCTTGGAAGGTGGTTAACCTTCTGTTGTGAACTTGCTCAAGGTTGAGCATTTAAACTTGAAATGGGGAGAAATGGGGAGTGGATATCCTCATTATTTCAAGTGGACAATCAAGTGGTTGAAAATGCTCAAGGTTGGGTATTTGTCTACATTGAGGGAGAAGTTAAGGATAAATGAAGGGTATGAGACCTTCATTATCGTGTTGATCACAACGAGTGATGTTGTGAACAACGATGAGCAACTCTTCAGGGGGAGAGTCTTCAACAAATGGATTTGTTGAAGTGTGCCCAGAATTGGAGCATAGGTTGATGTGTGTCCAACGATGGGTTGATGTGTGCCAATAGGGGGAGAATGTATGGTTAAGCTTAGGCCTTCATTACCTATGGGAAGGTCATATGGGGAGAATGAAAGAACTCATGAAAGGGAGTAAGTTAGGCTTTCATTACCTAGAGGGAGTTTGCCCTCTTAGGGGGAGAATGAAGAGCTTAATTTATGCTTTCATTACCTAGTGGCATGAAGAAGGAGGCTATGGGATTAGCCTAACTTACATATGGGATTGTAAGTGTTATTGTGGTATTGTCAAACATCAAAAAGGGGGAGATTGTTGGTGCAATATCCCTCAGGTCAAGGTTGACCTGGGTAACCAAGCTGAGTCTTGGTTTGGGTTTAGATGTTTGACAATAAGATATTGATTGAAGAAGAGTCAAGTAGGTCAAGGTTGACTGGATACTTGATTGGGAAGTCCTAACTGGGATGTTAGGCAAAATGAAAGACCTAGTGAGTGAAGCTAGAAGAAAAGTCCTGGTGAGTGAAGCCAGGCAGAAGAAAAGTCCTGGTGAGTGAAGCCAGGCAGAAGAAAAGTCCTGGTGAGTGAAGCCAGGCAGAAGGAAGTCCTAGTGAGTGAAGCTAGGCAGATGGAAATCCTGGTGAGTGAAGCCAGGTGAAAGTCCTAGTGAGTGAAGCTAGGCAGATGGAAATCCTGGTGAGTGAAGCCAGGTGAAAGTCCTAGTGAGTGAAGCTAGGCAGATGGAAAACCCTAGTGAGTGAAGCTAGGTGAAAGCCCTGGTGAGTGAAGCCAGGCAAGGGAAAATCCAGATGGATCAAGGATGATCGGACATCTGGTGCTGGGAAGTCCAAGTAGGTCAAAGGATTGACTGGATACTTGGCATGAAAGAAAAGTCCAAGTAGGTCAAAGGGATTGACCGGATACTTGGCACAGAGAAAAGTCCAAGTGGGTCAAAGGGATTGACCGGACACTTGGTAAGGGAGTCCTAGCAGGTCAAGGGAGTGACTAGATGCTAGGCATGACATACCAACAGGTCAAGGTTGACCGAATGTTGGTTTGGGAGGTTTGGGACTTGGTTTTGGACAAAAATCAAGTGCTGGATCGATCAGTGGATCGATCCAGGCTCTGGATCGATCAGTGGATCGATCCAGGCTCTGGATCGATCAGTGGATCGATCCAGACCTGTCCCAGCGAACAGAGAGCCTCTGGATCGATCCGTGGATCGATCCAGAGGTCCCAATCGATCAGTGGATCGATTGGGACGCTGCTGCTTCGCGCGATAAGAGCTGGATCGATCCGTGGATCGATCCAGGCATGTTTCCAGAGCACAGAGGCGCTCTGGATCGATCCGTGGATCGATCCAAAGCCTCCCCGATCGATTGGGAGCAATCCAATCGATTGGGATTCGACCGTTGGCGTCGTTTATAGCTATTGGCGTGCGATTCCTTCGGTAGAACTTCACCGATTCATTCTAGATTCATCACAGCTCCTCCCCAGCACTCTCTAAGCTCCTCACCGCCAGTTCTTGAAGGTTCTTGGAGGTACATCCAAGTCAAGAGGCGAGTTGCAACAAGAAGAAGAAGAAGCTAGGGTTTTTACTGCATCTCTTGTAAGCTTTTGCTTATTCTTTACTACCCTTTCTTCTACTTGTATTGAGAGTCTTGTAGGGCTTCTCCGCCTTCGGTAGTTACCGAAAAGGAGTGTTTATTAGTGGAGGTGTGTGCGTGTGCGTGGATCCTTGGACTAGTCACCTCTTGTGAGGTGGATACCAAGTAAAATCCTATTGTTAGCATTGTTGTAGTTTGTTTCTTTGTATTCCGCTGTGCATCACTTTGAAGAAACAAGCAACGAAGCTCAACGAGCACGCGAAGAGCTATTCACCCCCCCTCTAGCTACTTTTCGTTCCTAACAGTTGTATGTGCTGTGTATTTATTGAACAGTTTTTCCACTAAAAGAATTGGAGACATCACCCCAGAGGAAGCTTGGAGTTTATGTAAACCAAAGGTAGATCGTCTTCATAATTTTGGGAGCGTAGCATATGCAAAAGTACAAGAAGAGAAGCGGACAAAACTTGAAGATAAAGTTAGGTGTATTCTTTTGGGCTATTGCAAGAATGCTAGTGGGTACAAGCTATACAATCCCATAACTCAAAAGCTCATGATAACAAGAGATATGGAATTTGATGAAGAACAAGCATGGAATTGAAACAACAACAATAATGATGACATGAAGCAAATCTCATTTGAATAAGATTATAAAGAGAAGAAAGACAAGCAAGGAGAGAGTGAAGAAGTATCATCACCTTAACAAGTTGATACTTAGTCAGAAAGTGATGATCCAAACAGTCCAATTGTGAAAAAGATGAAGAGCGTCCAGATATATATGACTCCAGATAAGTGATTGATGTTGACTTTGCTCTTAATAATTTGTGTCTATTTGCAGGATATGATCCTATAACTTATGAAGAAGCCTCCAAGGATGCAAAGTGGAGAAAAGCAATGGAAGAAGAGATCTATAATTCGGGACAACTATTCGAAATCTTAGGGAAAGACTTGATTTCTTATCTCATGTCTGCTTTTCGTGAAAAAAGACCAATTGAAGGGGAGAGTTTCTTCAAACAACAAGGAGCTAAGGCAACTATTCAATCAAATGATATTGAGCATGTTTCCCATCTCTTCTCGAGAAACAAGTGGGGTATTTCTTTGCAAAATTGTGCTCAATTTCATATGTGGCAATTCCGCCAAGATCTCTTCGTTAGTTGGGGGAAGAATGAGCACAAATCGGATTTTTTGAGGAATGTATTGAGAGAGAATTTGATTTGGTTAGACAATGTGTGGTTGGATCGATTTTTTAGCAAGGTACGGAATGTATTGTCAAATATTCAATATGATTCCACAAGATCAAGATCTATTTTCGTTCAAGTAAGGGATTCTAGCCAATTGAAAGGATCTTCTGATCAATCCATAGATCATTTCGATTCCATTTCACTTCCACAATGACATAAAACTATTAGAGTCAAATGAGTGTTAAAAACAAAGACAAATGCAAAAGAAGAGGTTGAAAGACACAAAGCAAGGTTGCCTGCTAAAGGATACAAACCAAAGTACAGGATTGACTATGAAGAAGTCTTCGCACTAGTAGCCTAACTTGAAACAGTAAGGCTACTCATCTCTCTTACAGTTCAAAGAAGATGGAAGATATATTAGATGGACGTAAAATCTACCCTCTTAAATGAAAATATTGAAGAAGAGGTTTATATTGAGCAACCATACGGTTTTATCATCAAAAGGCAAGAAGAAAAGACATACAAGTTAAAGAAAGCTCTTTAGTGACTCAAGCAAGCCCATAGAGCCTGAAACTAAAGAATTGATGAGCACTTTATAGAGGAAGGCTTCACAAAGTGTTCCTATGAGCATTTTTTTTATACTTGAAGAAAAATTCATATGAAGATATTCTACTGGTATGTATTTATGTGGATGATTTAATTTTTATAGGTAACAATATCTCCATGATTAGATAATTTCAGCAATCAATGGAAAAGGAGTTTGAGATAATAGGTCTAGGATTGATGAGATACTTCCTTGGCATTGAGGTATAGCAAAGAGATGAGAGAATCTTTGTATCTCAAGAAAAATATGCCAAAGAGATTCTGAAAAAAATTCTCAATGGAAGATTGCTATGCTATAAATACGCCCATTAAATATGGCATTAGAATGACTAAAGATGGAGAAGGCAAACTTGTGAATCCAATTTATTACATGAGCCTTGTAGGTTGCCTTAGGAATCTAACATGTACAAGACTTTATATATTATTTGGAGTTGGTTTGGTAAGTAGGTACATGAAAACTCCAAAAACTTTTCACTTATATGCAACTAAGAGAATTCTTAGATATATCAAAGGGACAATTGATTATGGGCTTCTTTATTCATCAAAGAAAGATATGGAGTTTTTTTTTTTGTTTTAGTCATAGCGATTGGGTTGAAAGTAATGGTGATCGTAAGAGCACTACTGGATACGTGTTTTATCTTAGTAATACTGCATTCACTTGGTTTTCAAAGAAACAATCAATTGTTGCTCAATCAACTTGTGAAGCTGAATTTATTGCTGCAACATCTTGTGTTTGTCATGCTATTTGGCTAAAGAAATTACTCCAAGACCTTAGATTGCAACAAGAAGCTACAACCAAGATCTATGTGAATAACAAATCAACAATTGCTTTAGCCAAAAATGTAGTTCACCATGAAAGATCCAAGCATATCGATACTCTCTTTCATTTCATAAGGGAGTATGTTAAGTCAAAAGAAATAGATTTACTCCATGTGAAGTCAAGTGATCAAGTAGCTGATATATTTATAAAACCTTTAAAAGCATAAGCTTTTTGATACTTAAGGAATTTGCTGAGAGTTCAAGGAAGAACAAGTTTAAGGGGGGTAAATGTTGGCATGTAAACTTATTCCAAAGACAAATTAACTTCTTCAAATAAGTTTACATTCCAAAGACAAATTAACTTCTTCAAATATGCAAGAACAATGTCAAGAATAACTTGACTTCATCAACCATGTAAATAAGTTGTCAAAATCAATTTGACTTCATGTGACTTTTTATTAACTAAGTAAAGTTCAATTATCCCACTAAGTTCAATGAAATTTTTTATAGCAAGAGTCATTAGTATAGAAAAGAATAAAATCAAATTGTCTTATGCTTAATGATGTAATGTAATTGTAGAAGAATATAGAAGTATGAATCTAAGTGTATAAATAGAAATCATGTATGATGATAAAAATATGTAGTAAGCATTTCTCTTCGTAGTCCTTTTTTCCCAGTTCCATCAAAATTCTAATATATATATATATATATATATATATATATATATATATATATTAGAATTACTGTCGTACGGCTAAAAAGGATTACATGTTCCACAATAAGGAATAGTTTTCCAATTACAGGTAAAATGGTGAATCATAGATGAATAATATTCAACATGATAAGGATAAGAAGAGTAACGCGTTAGAAACAATTAATTATTTATTTAATGATTAAATCCTAGCTACGGTACACATAGATATTTTTTTTATAATGGAATGATGATTTAAAAAATATTAGCCAATTGAATAAACTTTTACAAGCATTTTTTGATATACATTAATGGTCAATAAAAATTTTTTATAAGACCAAATCAATTGATATAGGTTCTAGCAAGCGAATCCAGAAGATGACGTGGTGGCAAAGTTAAGATGATGTGACTGTCAAAATCAGAATAGAGGAGCATTCCATACTTGGTTCTATTGATCACCCAGTCTCAAAGTGTTGGAGTGTATACTGAAAGCCTAAGCTTTTGTAAACATTTATTTTGAATAAAGAATCACATTGGTCAAATTATTTACATTTGTTTGTAGTTGTTCAATTAATTTATATTGTAGATAACACAGTATGTGGTGTCACATACAGAAGATGATGTTATCAGTACCTTATAAATTATAAACAGTAGCTCACGACCAAATGGAAAGGAACAAACCATTGGTAGGTCGTAGTGTAATTATGAATTAGTTTATCTTAACTATATAATTACACTAGTACACTTAGAGTGTATTGAATAAGACCATTAGAGGTCGTTTTCTTTTATACTGACTTTATAAAGAAACAAAGACCTCAGTTATTATGGAAGTGTGTGCTCTTAATCCTAATATAATAACAAGCACATATATTTGATATTTATGTCTTTAATTTATCAATGGGTGAGATTTAGTTCGATAAATTAATAAGCTCGATAAGTTAGGAAATGATATCATTTATAGTGTGTGTTGTTGATTATAGAAGGAAACTGTGTCCTAGAGATCTAGGTTGATAATGTCCCTAAGAAGAGCTCATAAGGATTGTCATGTTAAACCCTGCAGGTGGACTTAGTCCGACATGACGATAAGGTTGAGTGGTACTATTCTTGGATTAAGATATTAATTAAATGAGTTGTCAGTAACTCACTTAATTAGTGGACATTCGACATCTTAAACACAGGGAGACTAACACACTCATAATAAGAAGGAGCCCAAAAATGTAATTTGGGATTGGTGCGGTAGTTCAATAATAGTTCTATAGTGGAATGAATTATTATTGATAAAATTAAGTTGTGTGTTCGGAGCGAACACGGGATGC
Source organism: Zingiber officinale (assembly GCF_018446385.1). Lineage (NCBI taxonomy): Eukaryota > Viridiplantae > Streptophyta > Magnoliopsida > Zingiberales > Zingiberaceae > Zingiber > Zingiber officinale. The sequence continues at coordinate 143,063,801 of NC_055994.1, forward strand.
TTAATTTTATCGGGAGTCCAAAACCAATTCCTCCTCTCGGTCCCTATCGTAGCCTCTTATTTATAGAGTACTATACCCATCTATACCCACCTTCATACCCATGATGTAGGGGCCGACCAAGCTAACTTGTGGTTCAAGCTAGGGCCGGCCAAGCCTTGGTTCATGGGTGGTCGGCCCTAGCTTAAACCCAAGCTTAGGTGGCCGACCCCCATTAAATTAAAAATAATTTTAATTTTAAAATTTTCTTATGTGAAAGATATAATTTATTGAAGAGAATTAAAATTAAAATATCTCTTCTACAAAAGATTAAGAAAAGAGATTAGATCTCTTTCCTTATTTGTAGATAGGAAAGATATTTTATTTTTTTTCTTTGTAAATTATTCACATGTTGAAAAATTAAAATTATAGAAATTTCTTTTTATCAACCATGAAGGGATTTTAAAGGAAAATTTTATTTTTAAAAATTTTTGAAGACAAATAAGGAATTTTTAATTGTTGATTGAAAATTGTCTTGTTTGCTCTCTATGAGGTGGCCGGCCATTACATGATTAATTAGGAAATTTTATTTAATTTTTCTTAATTAATTGATGTCAAGAAAAGTTAAGGAAATTTTATTGTAATTAAATTTCCTTATTTACCAATGCTAAGGAATATAAAAGAGGGGGTTGGGGTGCCTTCATGACACACACAACTTCTATTATTCTCTCCCTCTTTTTCCTTGGTGTTGTGGCCGGCCATCCTCTCTCCCTCTCTTCCTCTTTGTGGTGGCCGAAACTCTTCCTTGCTTGGAGCTTTTGTGGTGGCTGGATACTACTTGGAGAAGAAGAAGAAGAAGGAGAGAAAGCTTGCATCCCTTGGAGCTTAGTTGGTGGGAAAAGTTCTTCATCCTTGAATTTTGGTGCTTGGCCGAAACTTGAAGGAAGAAGAAGAAGGTGCTAGGTGGTCCTCATCTTGGAAGATCGTTGCCCACACAACGTCCGAGGTTAGAAGAGGAATACGGTAGAAGATCAAGAGGTTTTTTCTAAAAGGTATAACTAGTATTTTTTCCTTTCTGCATCATACTAGTTATTTTTGGAAATAATACCAAATACAAGAGGCATGCGATTCTAGTATTTCGAATTTATTTTCGATATTGTGTTCTTTGTTTTTCTTTTCCTTGTGATTTGATTGTTCTTTTCGGTTGACCTAAAGTTATTTAAGGAAATTAAATATTAACTTTCCTTAAAAGGCTTTGTCTAGGCGGTGGTTGTTGTTCCCATATCCAAGAAGGCCATGTGCCTCGCCATGCAGTCCTGGAAGCCAATTTTGGAAACTAATATTTAATGAAATTAATAACCTAGGTGATTTGGATCGAATGTGTTAAGTTCAGCACGAGATCCAAGTCTAAACCTAAAAGAACAAGTAGATTAAACTTTGGATCAAACATGTTAAGTTCCGCAGGCGATCCAAGTTTAATTTAAAAGAACACATGGTAGCTAGGAAAAGGTTCAGACCTTAGTACAAAATTTTTGTACAGTGGAACCATTAGGTTTTCCGAGTAGCAACCAACACAAAGTACTCAGGTCTTGCTCACATGGCCCTAAAGCAGGATGCTCGGATAAGGCCGATCGGCTACAAAGCTGTTGGGAATTTCGGATCGCAAAAACCGCTTTTTCGTGTTGCGAAAACCCCGAATCCCATGCCACGGATCCGTGCAAAGATTAAAATTTTGAAAACATTACGTGTACGAGTTTCTAACTTAGATTTATACTAAATCTACAAAGGAGAAGATCTTATACCTTTGTAGCGAAGCCCTTCGCAATCCCGCTCGTCCAAAGGTTCACCGGATCTCGAGATCGTCAAGTGTACGATCATCTATGCATATCCACACGAACAAACTAGGTGGAGAAGACCAAACAAAAGGTGTGCTAGCACCTTAGGTTGTTCGGCCAAGGAGGAGGAGAGGGAGAGCAAGAAGATGAGATGAGGAAGAAGATGGAATGAATTGGCTTGAATGAAAATTAACCCATTCATTCCCCCATAAATGGTCGGCCACATTAAGGTTTGTAACCTCCTTTCTCATTTAATGTGGCCATTAAAGAGGAGATTTGTAACCTCCATGAGGTGGCACACACATGTGCTAGACTTAATGATGTGTAACACCATTATTGGCCACTTAATGCCAACTCACAAATGAGGTGGCAAATAGTCAAGTCAAACTTGACTCTTCCTCTTCCTCTCAAGTCAAGTCAAACTTGACATTATAACTCCCATGGTTGATCAAATCCAACCATTTGATTCAAGCCAATTTAATATAATGGATCTAATTCATTTAATTAAATTGATTCAATGAGTCATAATCTAAATTAGACTCATTGAACACATGAATCAAATTGAGTCCAACTCAATTAGTTCAATTAGGATTACTCTTAATCCAATTTGATTCATCACATGAATCTAATCCTCTTGGTTCATCATATGAACCTAATCTCCATCTAATTGTCTTTTGTGTGTGACCCTATAGGTTATTGTAGCGTTGGCAATGCTCCTAAACCTATTTAGAAGCATAAGTAATGAGCGGTATCTAGCAATACATCATTACTACCCAAGTTACAAGAATGTTGAGATCCAGCATCACCTTGTGACTACTAATTGTGACTCCTCACAATATATGACAAGTGCCCTTCTATCCTAGACATCTAGATTGATCAATATGAGGCATAGACCGTGTCATCCTCTAATCAATCTAAATCTTGAACTCCAAGTAGACTCACTCGATCAAATGAGCTCAATATCTCATATTGATTCATTTGGGCATGACCATGCACTTAGTGGTCTCACTTTATCAAGAATATCGATGTCACTCCCGTCATATAGGAGGGATAGATCTCATCTACATCACTCACATCCCTCTGCATAATTCGTTACATAACCAGTAATCACCTTTATAGTCTATCTAGTTATGGATGACGTTTGACGAAACCAAAGTACGTAACTCCTTATGTAGGGATCCATGGTGACTTCAGGTCCAAGGACTAGTAGTCATACTAATAGCCACATGAGAAAGTATATGACACTCATATAACGACCCCTGATACTTTCTCATGGCGGGTCATTCAGTATACATTCTCCAATACATACCCATGTGTCAACTTGATATCTCTATATCCATGACTTGTGAGATCAAGTCATCGAGTTGACCTACATGCTAGTCTCGTCGTATTAACATTGTCCCTGAATGTTAATACTCGACTAGGAATGATTAAGAGTAGTGTTCCCTATATCATCTCACTATCAGTTCAACTAACCGATTGATATAGGTAAGAACCCTCTACTCAAGGACGCTATTATACTTAGTTATTTGACACCAATACAAGTAAGTATAATAATCAAAACAAATACCTTTATTTATATATACAAGAATATGATACAATGAGTCCATACAACAATCATCAAATGATTGGCTATAGGGCTCTAACTAACAATCTCCCACTAGCACTAGTGCCAATCAGTGTAGGCTCTAAGGCCTAATGACCTAGTGTGACCATCATGCTTTCTCTGTGCCAAAACCTTGGTCAAGGGATCTGCGATGTTTGCCTCTGTGGGTACTCTACAAATCTTCATATCTCCTCTATCGATAATCTCTCGAATGAGATGGAAGCGCCGTAGTATGTGTTTGGTCCGCTGGTGTGAGCGAGGTTCCTTAGCCTGTGCAATTGCTCCATTGTTGTCACAATAGAGCTCAATAGGGTCAGCGATGCTAGGAACCACCCCAAGTTCAGTGATGAACTTGTGGATCCAAACTGCCTCCTTTGCGGCTTCTGATGCAGTAATATACTCGGCCTCTGTCGTAGAATCAGCTACTATGTCCTGCTTCGAACTCTTCCAGCTCACATCACCACCATTTATGCAAAACACGAACCCTGACTGCGATCGATAATCATCCTGGTCGCTCTAGAAGCTGGCATCACTGTAACCCTTTACAGCTAGCTCGTCATCGCTTCCATATATCAAGAAATATTCCTTAGTCCTTCTTAAGTATTTAAGAATATTCTTGACCGCTATCCAGTGACTCTCACCTGGATTTGACTGGTATCTGCTCGTCATGCTCAAAGCATACGAAACATCAGGACGAGTACATAGCATGACGTGCATGATAGATCCTATGGCTGAGGCATAAGGGATCTGATCCATGCGGTCTCTCTCATCTCTAGAAGAGGGATCTTGAGTCTTCGAAAGACTCACACCATGTGACATCGGCAGAAATCCCTTCTTGAAGTTCTGCATGGCAAACCGAAGGAGTACCTTATCAATATATGCACTCTGACTTAGGCCAAACAACCTCTTAGATCTATCTCTATAGATCTGTATGTCTAGAATGCAGGATGCTTCACCTAAGTCCTTCATTGAGAAACAAGTCCCTAGCCAAGTCTTGACAGCCTGCAGCAAAGGGATGTCTTTCCCAATGAGTAGTATGTCATCCACATACAATATAAGGAAGACAACTGTGTTCCCTACAACCTTCTTGTAGACACAAGGTTTATCTTCATTCTTGATGAAACCAAACTGTTTGATTGCATCATTGAATCGAAGATTCCAGCTCCGAGAAGCTTGCTTTAGTCCATAAATGGACCTATGCAGCTTGCATACTCTGCTAGTATGCTGTGGATCTACAAAACTCTCAGGTTGTGTCATGTACACATCCTCGAGCAAGTTTCCATTCAGAAACACGGTTTTGACATCCATCTGTCATATCTAATAGTCATGGTATGCTGCAATAGCAAGCATGATCCGAATGGACTTAAACATCGCTACTGGAGAAAAGGTTTCATCATATATAGTCAATACCATGAATTTGCTTAAAATCTTTAGCTACCAAGCGACTCTTATAAATAAGTCCATCCATGTCAGTCTTTCTCTTAAAGACCCACTTACACCCAATGGATTTGACCCCTTCAGGTGGATCAACCAAAGTCCATACTTGGTTAGTGTACATGGATTCCATCTCGAATCTCATGGCTTCTAGCCATTTCTCGGAATCTGGTCTCATCATAGCTTCTTGATAGGAGGCGGGCTCATCCTCTATGAGCACAACGTCATCATGGTCAGACAAGAGAAATGAATATTTCTCAGGCTGACGACGTACCCTATCAGACCTGCGAAGAAGTATGTCTACTTGAACTGGTTGTTGTTCCTCAACTCCTTGTGGAACAACATCATCCACAACACTTTGTGGTCCCAGTTCAACTTCCATCGAGGCTTCAGTGCTATTGTTCGCATCTTGAACTTCTTCAAGATCGAACGTGCTCCCACTAGTCTTTCTAAAAACAAAATCCCTTTCTAGAAATACCCCAGTCTTAGCCACAACTACTTTGTGCTGACTAGGAATGTAGAAGTAATATCCCTTCGTTTACTTGGGATATCCAATGAAATAGCACTTGTCAGATTTGGGTCCCAATTTATCCGAGACTTGACGTCGAACGTAAGCCTCACAACCTCAAATCCTCATAAAAGACACCTGGACATCTCTCCCAGTCCATATCCTATATGGTGTCTTTATTACAGCCTTAGATGGAGCTCAGTTGAGAATGAAAGCTGCTATGTCTAGAGCATAACCCCAAAGAAAATATAGGAAGATCTGTGTGACTTATCATAGACCGTACCATATCTAATAAGGTACGATTCCTCCTTTCGGATACACCATTCCACTGTGGTGTTCCAGGAGGAGTGAGTTGGGATAAAATCCCACACTCAGCTAGATAGTCACGAAACTCATGGCTAAGGTATTCTCCACCTCGATCTGATCGAAGTATCTTAATACTCTTACCAAGCTGGTTTTGTACTTCATTCTTGAATTCTTTGAACTTTTCAAAGGATTCAGACTTATGTGTCATTAAGTACACATAACCATATCTACTGAAGTCATCATTAAATGTAATGAAGTACCTATAACCACCTCTAGCAGTGACATTGAAAGGGCCACATACATCACTATGTATAAGACCTAACAAGTCAGTTGCTCTATCACTGCGTCCACTAAAGGGAGTCTTGGTCATCTTGCCTAGTAGGCATGACTCGCATGTCTCATATGATTCAAAATCAAATGAGTCCAGCAAACCATCTTTATGGAGCTGGGATAAGCGCTTGTCATTTATATTGTAACGACCCACCTGTTGGTTGCTACTCGGAAAACCTATAGGTTCCACTGTACAAAAATTTTGTACAAAGGTCTGAACCTTTTCCTAGCTACCATGTGTTCTTTTAAATTAAATTTTGGATCGCCTGCGGAACTTAACACGTTTGATCCAAAACTTAATCTATTTGTTCTTTTAGGTTTTGACTTGGATCTCCTGCGGAACTTAACACGTTCGACCCAAGTCTCCTTAAGTTATTAATTCCATTAAATATTAATTTCCATAAAAGGTTCCCAGTACTGACGTGGCGAGGCACATGGCCTTCTTGGATATGGGAGCAACCACCACCGACTAGACAAAACCTTTAATAGAAAGCTAATATTTAATTTCCTAAAATAACTTTAGGTTAACCAAAGAGAACAATCAAATCACAATGAAAAGAAAGAAACAAAAAAACACAACTTCGAAAAAACATATTCGAAATACTAGAACGTAAGCCTCTTGTATTTGGTATTATTTCCATAAATAACTAGCATGATGCGGAAATAAAATTTACTAGTTATACCTTGTAGAAAAACCTCTTGATCTTCTACCGTATTCCTCTTCTAACCTCGGACGTTGTGTGGGCAACGATCTTCCGAGATGAGAAACCACCAATCACCTTCTTCTCCTCCTAGCTAGGTTCGGCCAACAAAGAGGAAGCTTCACCAAGGAAGAAAAACAAAATACTAACCAAGCTCCAAGAGATGCTAGCTTTCTCTCCTTCTTCTTCTTCTTCTCCGAGTAGTATCCGGCCACCACAAGAGCTCCAATAGAAGGGTAGGGTTCGGCCACCACAAGAGGAAGAGAGGGAGAGGTTGGCCGGCCACACCAAGGAACAAAAGAGGGAGAGGAATAATAGATGTTGTCTCTTTTGAAGGCACCCTCACCCCTTCTTTTATATTCCTTGGCCTAGGCAAATTAGGAAATTTAATTACAATAAATTTTCCTTAATTTCCTTGACATGATTTAATTGAGAGAAATAAAATAAAATTTCCTCAATTAATTTCAAGTGGCCGGCCATCATTGGATAACAAAAGAGGACAAGTTTTAATCAACAATTAAAACTTCCTAATTTGTTTCCGGAAATTTTAAAAAATAAAATTTCTCTTTAAAATCTCTTCATGGTTGATAAAAGGAAATTTCTATAATTTTAATTTTATCAACATGTGAATAATTTTAAAGAAAAATAAAACATCTCTCCAATCTACAAATAAGGAAAGAGATCTAATCTCTTTCTTTAATCTTTTGTAGATCTTTTACAAGAGTGATATTTTAATTTTAATTCTCTTTAAAATATATCTTCCACATAAAAATTAAAATTAAATCTCTTTTTAAATTTATTTGGCCGGCCCTACTTAGCTTGGGTTCAAGCTAGGGCCGGCCACCCAATCTCATACCTAGGCCGGCCCTAGCTTGATCCCAAGCTAGCTTGGCCGGCCCCCATTGGGTGGGTATAGAAGGTGGGTATAGGTGGGTATAGAACTCTATAAATAAGAGGCTACGATAGGGACCGAGAGGAGGAATTGGTTTTGGTCTCCGATAAAATTAAGCATCCCGTGTTACACACAACTTAATTTTATCAATGATAATTCATTCCACTAGAGAACTATCATTGAACTACCGCACCAATCCCAAATTACATTTTTGGGCTCCTTCTTATTATGAGTGTGTTAGTCTCCCTGTGTTTAAGATATCGAATGTCCACTAATTAAGTGAGTTACTGACAACTCATTTAATTAATGTCTAAGTCCAAGAGTAGTACCACTCAACCTTATCGTCATGTCGGACTAAGTCCACCTGCAAGGTTTAACATGACAATCCTTATGAGCTCCTCTTGGGGACATTATCAACCTAGTATCTCTAGGACACAGTTTCCTTCTATAATCAACAACACACACTATAAGTGATATCATTTCCCAATTTATCGGGCTTATTGATTCATCGAACTAAATCTCACCCATTGATAAATTAAAGAAATAAATATCAAATATATGTGCTTGTTATTATATTAGGATTAAGAGCACACACTTCCATAATAACCGAGGTCTTTGTTCCTCTATAAAGTCAGTATAAAAGAAACGACCTCAAATGGTCCTACTCAATACACTCTGAGTGTACTAGTGTAATTATATAGTCAAGATAAACTAATACCTAATTACACTACGACCTTCTAATGGTTTGTTCCTTTCCATTTTGGTCGTGAGCTACTGTTTATAATTTATAAGGTACTGATAACATTATCTTCTGTATGTGACACCACATACTATGTTATCTACAATATAAATTAAATGAACAACTACAAACAAATGTAGATAATTAGACCAAATGTGATTCTTTATTCATAATGAATGTTTACAAAGCTTAGGCTTTCAGTATACACTCCAACAATCTCCCACTTATACTAATGACTAAGCTGCCATATCTTCTACCATACATCTGATTCCCATTCCCTCCACATGCCGATCGAAAGCTTTCGCTGGAAGGGCCTTAGTGAAAGGATCTGCCAAGTTATCCGCTGATGCAATCTTGGCGATGACAACTTCTCCTCGCTTCACGATATCTCGTATCAGGTGGTACTTGCGCTCTATATGTTTACTTGCCTTATGAGCTCGTGGTTCCTTCGAGTTTGCAACTGCACCGCTATTATCACAATAAATTGTGATGATTTTGGGCAAACCAGGAATCACATCTAAGTCCATTAGAAAGTTCCTGAGTCATACTGCTTCTTTAGGCTGCCACATACTCGGCTTCCATGGTTGAGTCCGAAACGCATTTCGCTTAACACTCCTCCATGAAATGGCTCCACCTCCTAAAGTAAACACATAGCCTGATGTAGACTTACTGTTATCCCTATCGATTGGAAATCGAATCAGTATAACCCACAGGGAGCAGATCATCATCTTGGTAAACTAGCATATAATCTCTAGTCCTTCTCGGGTACTTTAATATATGCTTTACCGCAGTCCAATGTCCTTGTCCAGGGTTACTCTGATATCTGCTAAAATGGATATCGTGTCTCGTACATAACATTGCATACATTAGGCTTCCCACACCAAGCATAAGGAACTGCTTTCATGTCCTCTATCTCTTTTGATGTCTTTGGAGACATCTCTTTAGATAAAGCTACTCCATGTCTAAAAGGTAAGAAACCTTTCTTGGAACCTGCATGCTAAAACGAGCAAGGATTGTATCTATATATAAGCTTGGGATAGACACAACATTCTTTTCTTACGATCCCTTATAACTTTGATCCCAAGAATGTGTGCACATTCTCCTAAGTCCTTCATATCAAATTGTTTGGACAACCATACCCTTATGTCTGATAATACCTTGACATTGTTGCCAATTAACAAAATATCATCTACGTATAGTACAAGAAATACCACCACGTTTCCGTTACACTTCTTATATACACAAGACTCATCCGGACTTTGAATAAATCCATATGACTGGATTACTTCATTAAATCGGATGTTCCAAGACTTGAAGCTTGCTTCATCCATAAATGGACCGATTGAGCTTGCACACTAGATGCTCTTTGCCTTTTTCAATGAACCCTTGGTTGCTTCATATGGATGTTCTCTTCAAGACTTCCATTAAGGAAAACTGTCTTGACATCCATTTGCCAAATCTCATAATCCATATGAGTGGCAATGGATAAGAGTATCCGGATAGACTTAAGCATGGCTACCGGTGAAAAGGTCTCCTCATAATCGATTCCCTCTTTTGAGTGTACCCTTTGCAACAAGCCTAGCTTTGAAGGTTTCTACCTTCCCGTCATCCCTCTTTTCCTTTTGTAGATCCACTTTCATCCAATGGTTTTACATCATCGGTGGTTCTACAAGCTCCCGGACCTTATTAGAGTACATAGACTCTATTTGAATTCATCGCCTTTTGCCAAGATCTTGCATCGTATCTTGGAGTGCTTCATCATATGGGGATCAGGTTCATGTTTACCGGGATCAAGTCCAAGACTCTCCCAAAACATGAATCTCTCAGTGCCTCACAACCCTCCCACTACGACGAGGCCCTCCGTGGTTGTGTATCATGTGTGACATGTGTTGCGGTCTCTTGTGGTACTTCATCTTGTCTTGTTGGTACTGAAGTAGACATGTTCTCTCTAAGTTCTTCTAAAGCGACTTTACTTCGGGCTTGTGATCCATTATATAGTCTTCTTCTAAAAGCGGGCATTGGTGCTAACAATGACCTTCGGTCTTAGGACTATAAAATAAACCACCTTTCGTTCCTTTGGGATATCCTACAAACACGCGAACTTACGTACGTAATTCTAACTTATCAACATCTGGTTTCATCCCAAATCCGAATATGTCTTAGACGGGTTTTCGCCCATTCCACAATTCTATGGGAGTAGAAGAAACTGATTTAGAAGGTACTAAGTTCGGAACATAACTGCTTTTTCCGAGCATATCCCCAAACGAATTTGGTAATTCGAATAACTCATCATTGATCTAACCATCTCCATAAGAGTCCTATTCCTTACGCTACACCATTACATTTGGGGTGTTCAGTGCGAGATAATTGGGATTGAATCGACCTCGATAAGTAATTCCTAAACTCTCCTAAGAGGTATTCGCCACCACGATCGGATCGTAGTGTCTTGATACTTTTACCTAATCGTTTCTCCACATCAGCCTTGTATTCTTTGAACTTGTCAAAGCATTCGGACTTCGACGCATTAGGTAAATGTATCCATATCTTGAATAATCGTCCATGAAAGAGACAAAATATTCAAAACCTCCTCTTGCCCGGACGGACATAGGACCACACAAATCTGAGTGAACCAACTCTAACACTTCTTTGGCTCTATACCCCTTGGCCTTGAACGGCCTCTTGGTCATTTTACCTTCTAAGCAAGATTCACAAGTTGGAAAATTTTCCAACTCTAATGAACTCAAAAGTCCATCGGCTATAAGCCTCTGAATCCTTCTTAAATTAATATGACCAAGTCTTAGATGCCAAAGATATGCTTGGTTCATTTCAAGGTTCTTTTCTCTTATTAGAATTAGAAGATGAGTTATAAATTTCCATGTTTTGCTTTGTGGAAGAAATTGGATTTAAAATATACAAATTGCCAACTAATGCACGAGAACAGATAATCATTTTATTTCTTTTAATAACTACATCGTTCTTGAAAGAAACTGAATATCCATCTAAAAGCAGTTTAGAAACTGAAATTAAATTCTTTCTAAAACTGGGTACATAAAGACAATTTCTTAAAACCAAATTTCTATTTCTACTAAAAGACAAGTAGCCGTCTCCCACTGCAACATCTGCCACCTTAGTAGCATTCCCCATGTAGACGGTAATCTCCCTTGAGATAGTCGTCGGGTTTCCTGGAACCCCTGCAGAGAATTGCAGATCAGTGGCTCCCGTATCTACACACCAGGTGTTGGTAGATAACACCGCTAAACATGTTTCAACAACTAGAGTATGAGATATACCTTTGTTTTGGTTCTTACGAGGACAGTCCGCCTTCCAATGTCCTGCCTGCTTGCAGATGAAGCACTTGCCCTTCGGCTTCTTCATTCCTTTAAATCCGTACTCGAGATTTATTCACTTTCTTTGCTAAGAACTTGTTTCTTCTTCTTCTTTCCTTCGGTTTAGAAGTAGAACCATTTTCAGCATAGTGAATTTGAGAATTGTGACGAAATAATCCTTCTGCCGCTTGAAGTTCTGTCAGTAGTTCCCCTAATGAATAAATCCTTTTATTCATATTATAGTTCAGGCGGAACTGCTCAAAACTTCTAGGTAGCGTTTGGAGGATCATATCGATCTGGGTTTCCCCATCAATTTCTCCTCCAAGGATCTGTATTTCGTTCAGATAAGCCATCATCTTTAGGATATGATCCCTTACAGGAGTACCCTCTTGCATGGTGGCTGTCATTATCTTTCTCATGGCTTCTTGCCTAGAAGCCCTATCCTGATGACCAAAGAGTTCCTTGAGATTGTTCATGATATCATAGGCTGTTGGTAAATCTTGATGTTGCAATACATTTGACATTGAAGCCAAAATGTAACACCGCGCCATCTCATCTGCTTTTACCCATTTCCTATGATATTCAATCTCCTCTTGGGTAGATTCACCAGTAGGTGCATCAGGGCAATGCTCAGTCAGTACAAATTTATAGCTTTCAGCAGTAAGAACAATGTCCAGGTTTCTTTTCCAATCTATGTAGTTTGGTCCAGTAAGTCTATTTTGTTGAAGTATGATGGACAGTGGGTTGAAAGTCATCCTAAGAATCACAAATAACTTTTGGTCAGAACTCTAAATTTAGAATAATATTGATTCCTCAAACAATACTATTTTAAATTAACCAACACCTCATAACACCGTGAATTTTGTATGCCACGTTAGTGTGGACGTATACAAATTCAACATTTGTAAAAGGAGGGTTTTAACCCATTAATTTTATTATCTTGTCAACCTAACTTTTTGACAAATAAAATTAATAGTTGGTATTATTTGGTCACACAAATAATAATAGTGACTCCGTTGGGGAGGATACTATTAGATGTGTCTAAGTGTATACCATTACTTGACACTAAGTCCATTAATAAGATTATGCCCCTTCCGTTGGGGAAGATCACACGCTCTTAATTAATTTCCTATAGTCATCCAAAAATGGAAGTTTGTTCTAGTGATCCACAAACAAGCTCATCCGTTATGGAGGAAGGCACTCAGAGCCAACGCGCAAGCTTGTTTGCATCACTTACAAACCAGTAATGGAGACCATGGGATTTATTTAAAAATCCCTCTCCCACTTAGTTATTTATAAATGAGGAATTTTAACTATGCTAGCCTACTAAACTTGTAAACTAACATGCACAGCATAATATAAAAGCAATAAATAGAAAATCTAATTTTCAACTATTATGGCTTTTATCTTTAATTGTCCTCCGTGTGTTGTCATCCGAAGCTGCTGCCATATTTGGCCACCGGGTCTAGCTATCGCATCCATCTTGCTCCGAGTTTCACTGCGCCTCTGGTCCTTAGAAGGTTCCACGCTTTGCAAGATTCGATCCACGACATAAATAAAATTTACATTTGATCCTATATTCCATAAAAGGAATGTACATGTATCTAGATCAAAAATAAAATCCTAATAAAACTAAATACAGCTCCTGCTGTATTTTAATACAATCATGCACACACATATAAATTGCCCTTGACATGTCCAAGGGTCCAATCACACACATAATTAACTAAAAGCCATAATAGTTGGATCCTGCATCCACAAAGTTAGCACATCCTACTATTATCCTGCCTAAATTATGTATGACATGTGCATAATTAAACTAAATACCAAATACACAGAGGCAAAACCCTAGCTCTGATACCAATTGTTGGTTGCTACTCGAAAAACCTATAGGTTCCACTATACAAAATTTTGTACAAAGGTCTGAACCTTTTCCTAGCTACCATGTGTTCTTTTAAATTAAATTTTGGATCGCCTGCGGAACTTAACACGTTTGATCCAAAACTTAATCTATTTGTTCTTTTAGGTTTTGACTTGGATCTCCTGCGGAACTTAACACGTTCGACCCAAGTCTCCTTAAGTTATTAATTCCATTAAATATTAATTTCCATAAAAGGTTCCCAGTACTGACGTGGCGAGGCACATGGCCTTCTTGGATATGGGAGCAACCACCACCGACTAGACAAAACCTTTAATAGAAAGCTAATATTTAATTTCCTAAAATAACTTTAGGTTAACCAAAGAGAACAATCAAATCACAATAAAAAGAAAGAAACAAAAGAACACAACTTCGAAAAAACATATTCGAAATACTAGAACGTAAGCCTCTTGTATTTGGTATTATTTCCATAAATAACTAGCATGATGCGGAAATAAAATTTACTAGTTATACCTTGTAGAAAAACCTCTTGATCTTCTACCGTATTCCTCTTCTAACCTCGGACGTTGTGTGGGCAACGATCTTCCGAGATGAGAAACCACCAATCACCTTCTTCTCCTCCTAGTTAGTAAGAAACCATCTACCTCACAAAAACATGCATACGATGCAGATATGATTTTTAAAGCATGCTATTTGAAATATACTGACTAGGCTAAACATGGCATGACATGTGATCATACAAGCATAGCAATCAAGAACTGAACATAAGCTATCATACTTGCAAAAATAGAGCTGAGCATGAAAACTGAAACTGAAAACAAATCATGGAACTGAACTAAACTGATCATGATCCGTATTAAACTAACTGAGCTGGTACTGAAACTAAGCTGAACTCACATAACTGATTGTGAATTTGAAAAGCTATACATATAATAAGTGAAAATACTAAACATGCTGCTGAGGGGCCCGACAACTGTACTTGCTGTGCGCGCATCCCTATTTAAACCCGGGATTGCAAGTTCCGAATCTAGTAGGGTTTACTAGGTTAGCTAAACCTAGGGACGACTATGGGAGTCCAGCCCAGTGGATATCTAATCCAGTACAGTGCCACTGCTGAAAGTAAAATACTGAATGCTATATACTTATTTTGCTGAATCTAGGTTATCTGAACCTAGCACTAGGTTGTTTGAACCTAGAGGCTACTGTGGGAGCCCACCCACGGGACTGTAGTCCTACATAAGCTGAAATAAAACTAATTTGCTGTTTTAAATGCTTCTAGTGCATTTAATAAGTTAATTAAACTGTCTATTACTGAGTTAGACCTTTAATCGAGCATCTAGGATGCTCTAACTCTTCTCCCTATTAGGGAGACCACCTCTAGGCACCCGACAACGTCTAACCTCCTATCTGAAGAGGGAAAACGTGTCCGGCCCATCTAGAGGTGCTCAACTAAATCCCTAATCTGCGAAGAGAGTTAAATCCACCCTAGGTATCGATAAAAATCTGCATACATCCTAACTAAAGCATAAAAACTCAAACGGAAGCTATTATACTGCAGGTGAGGGGTTTCTTACCTTGTGTGCTAGATTTCTTACAAATCTAATCGCTAGAAATTCCGGTGGAGACGACCTCTCGACGATTCGCTCGCGTCCACGCGTTCTTCTCGCGGAGGGGAACGTCCTCGTATCGAAGATCTCGCCGGAAAGTGCTCCTAGAGCCCTTGGGGCTTGGTGTGCCGAGAGAGGAAGAAGAGGGAAGAGGCGGCGGTGAGGTTTCGGTGGTGAGGGTTGAGAAGTTGCTGAACCCAAAATAAACCAAAACCTACTTAAGTTCTTAATTTATACTAAGTGGATTATTGAACCCAACTCTAATATAAATATAATTGGTTCATCTTTCTTTCAGCACGACCCTGCTGGGTTCACCGGTTACTAAGGCTAACTAAAGGTTTAGCGGACCCGAGGGGTCCCGGGTTCGATTCCCGCTTAAACCATTTTGCATATCTAATTATTTTTGCTACTTCCGCTACTCGGAAAATTCCGTAAAAATATTCTAAAATTCCAGAAAAATAATAGAATATTTCTAAAAATAATTTGAGAATTTTTGGGCGTTAATGCCTTGACCCTCTGACAGGTGAGGCAGATGCTAACATATCTGGCGATGTCTCGCTTCATTCCGGGCCACCAAAAACGTTTCTTCAGGTCTTGATACATTTTGGTGGAACCTGGATGCATCGCATAGGGAGTCTTGTGAGCCTCATCTAAATCTGTCTCCGTAGCTCCTCCTGATCTGGAACACAGAGTCTGTCACCAAAATACAACACCTCGCTATCGGACACTCTGAATTCTCTACTTTCTGATTCTGCTAGCCCTTGCTTGATTTTCTGAATTTCAGGGTCCTGCTCCTGAGCTGACTGAATATCACCAAGCAAGGTAGACTCTAAGGTCATAGTAGAGAGCTGTCCAACGATGAGTTCGAGACCAAAATCTACGATCTCCTTCCGTAGGGGCGGTGACATGGCTGTAAGAGATAATAAGGTAGCACTGGATTTTCTGCTAAGTGCATCTGCTACCTTATTGGCTTTCCCTGGATGGTAGAGGATGTCTATATCGTAGTCTTTGACCAGCTCAAGCCATCTGCGCTGTCGCATATTCAGATCCTTCTGAGTGAAGAAGTACTTCAGACTCTGATGATCTGTA
This sequence comes from Zingiber officinale, assembly GCF_018446385.1. Taxonomy (NCBI): domain Eukaryota; kingdom Viridiplantae; phylum Streptophyta; class Magnoliopsida; order Zingiberales; family Zingiberaceae; genus Zingiber; species Zingiber officinale. The sequence goes on from NC_055994.1 coordinate 143,080,029, forward strand.
TACACTCTGCACTGAGCTCCATATAAGTAATGTCTCCAAATTTTGAGAGCGAACACTACTGCTGCAAGCTCAAGGTCATGAGTAGGGTAATTCTTCTCATAATCCTTGAGTTGTCTGGAGACATAGGCGATCACCTTGCCGTTTTGCATCAGTACTGCTCCTAGTCCCAACTTAGAGGCATCCCTAGATGGCTGCTGGTGTCGTCTGGTAGAGCCAAAATGGGAACACCTGGTCAATCTCCTTTTAGCTCGCTGACCGAGTCCTCAACCCTTTGAAATTTCTGTTCTTTCGGTAAGAGCGTCAGTGGGAAGGCTATCCTGGAGAAGTCCTCTACAAACTTTCTGTAATATCCTGCTAATCCCAGAAAGCTCCTGATTTTGCTGGCGTTCTTAGGTCTCTTCTAGTTACTTACTGCTTCTATCTTGCTGGGATCTACCATAATACCATCCTTTGAGATGATGTGACCCAGGAAGGACACCTGATCTAGCCAAAATTCACATTTCGTGAATTTGGCGTATAGCTGGTTCTGCAATACTAGTTTCAGGTGCTCTGAGTGTTCTTCCTGAGTTCCTGAGTAGATAAGGATGTCATCGATAAACACAATAACAAACTTATCTAAATACTCCCTGAATACTCTGTTCATGAGATCCATGAATGTAGCTGGAGCATTGGTCACGCCAAAGGGCATGACTACGAACTCGTAGTGTCCGTATCTGGTTCTGAATGCTGTCTTGGGTATATCCCCTTCTTTAACCTTTACCTGATGATAACCTGATCTGAGATCTATCTTAGAGAACACTGCTGCTCCCTTCAGCTGGTCGAACAGGTCATCGATTCTGGGAAGGGGATACCTGTTCTTGATCGTGACTTGGTTCAGTGATCTGTAGTCTATGCACAGTCGCATGCTTCCATCCTTCTTCTTCACGAACAATACAGGCGCTCCCCATGGTGAGTGACTCGGGCGTATGAAACCCTTGTCAAGCAGCTCCTGTAGTTGCTCCTGAAGTTCCTTCAGTTCTGCTGGAGCCATGCGATAAGGCGCTTTGGAGATAGGATTTGTACCGGGAATGAGCTCTATCTCAAAGTCAATCTCCCTGTCTGGTGCTAAGCCTGGTAACTCTTCAGGGAAGACTGCTGGGTAGTCACATACGACTCGAACCTCTGCTAGCTGTTGGTTTTTGTCCTGGCTGGCATTGACTACATGTGCTAGGAATCCTGTACATCCTGAATCCAATAGCTTCTATGCTTTCATAGCTGAGAGAAACTTCTTGGCCTTTCTCTTTGGTTCCCCGCTGTATTCAAATTGCACTGCCGCTTCAGATTGGAAGATGACTTTCTGTTTACGGCACTCTATGGTAGCACCGTACTTGATCAGAAAGTCCATTCCAAAGATAACGTCATAGTCGGTCATCTCTAGCACTATCAGATCACAAAAGAGCTCTCTGTCTGCTATAATGACCGGCACTGCTCTGAGCCAGTGCGTGGATGCCATGATCTCTCCTGAAGGTAGTGCCGTCAAAAACTGACCACTGAGTACTTCTGAGGGTATTTCTAACTTTTCGGAGAACGTCCTGGCTATATATGAATGGGTTGCCCCAGTATCAAATAGAACAGTAGCACTATACTGAAAAATGCTAATCTGACCTGTGACAACTGTCGAGGCATTGGCTACGTTCTCTCTGGTGAGTGAGTAGATTCTCGCATTCGCCATAGTTGGAGGGGCTTCTAATCTGCCCTGGCTGATAAGTGGACCTTCTAAAGCGGCCTGCATCTGATATAACTGAGCTGGCTGGCCTGCATACTGAATCTGCTGTGGCTGAGGAAGACTGGTCTTGTTCGGGCACTGCTTAGCCATGTGCACTGCTTAGTAATCATTTAATTAGGTTTTTAATTAAATGATGCTTCCACTGAATTCTATAATTCATGTGGGGCAAGATCCACATCATACTAACCCTTGAGTTAGCTTTGGCTAATACACCCAAGATTTAGTATGATCGGTAGGTAACGATTTACCAATTACATCTCTATGCAACTCTTGTTTATAGGATCATTATCCGCAGTTATATTAAAACTTGAGTTAGCTTTGGCTAATACGCCCAAGAATTAATATAAATGTGATTTATGTCCTATCTTTCCAACTGTTGGAAGAATACCTACAGTTAAACTCGATTTAACTAGTTGTACTCAATCAAATTGAGTCTATACTCACCCATGCGTTGATAGGCGGGACCAAGATTGTCCCTCCGTACCCTACCAAGATAATATGTGTTGCTTTACTTTGGTAGATTCAACAACACGTGATCGAGATAGTGATAGATATCACGGCATGGTAGGCATTTTAGAGTTGACGCGATTGAGATCTAATCTAATTGTAGGGTGCATCTTGTACATGATTTAGATCTAATCTAATCGTTAAGGCGCTAATTAACTACTTTACTATCATGCATCAAATACACACACATAAGCAATTAATTATACTATTTGTGATTAGTCATGGCCCTACTACGATCTTCTCAAGCCAATGAGAAGATCGGATGGTCAATCTAGGGTCAACAGCTTCTCCAAGCTCCTCCCTTTGACCACCTTGTGTTGCTCGCGCCCTCCTCGTAGCTCCGTCTCGAGTGGACCGTCTACCGGCTCATTTTGTATATTACAAAAGGGTGAAACTCGAGTTACATTCGAGTCTAAACTATTTACAACAAGAATATAAATGAAGGAAGGCATGACACGCAGGTCACGAATCACATATACAACATGTATAATCACATGACGGCACGCAGACCGTATTATGAATTACAACACAAATATACCAATCAAATTGGGTCTTTTTGAGCCATGACCATCACAAATTATACATAATTCTAAATTATGTAATTTTCATAATTTTCTGTAATTTAATACTATTTTTTATAATTTTTATGGGTAAAAATTCCTGGCGGTCCCGATTAGCGATTTTCGGGTGCAATCACGGAACAAATCCCCTTGCGGGGTCGGGGGCAGCGCCCCTACCCACGATATAACCATCGCGAGTGTTCCTAAGTGATCCTACAGCACCTTAGTCCGCTGTCCCAAAAGGATTTGGGGCGAAACCTTGCCGTTTCGGAAAAATCTTCTCGGTAGTCAAAGCCTACAAGTGTCTAAACACTTGTGCTTCGCTTCTACGAGAAAAATACCCATAAAAACCATTAAAAACCTAAATTTACAGAAAATTACAGAACCTACATTTTTCATAAAAATGCAAACTAAACTCGTGCACGCTTCGCACGTGGCTCTGATACCACTGTTGGGAATTTCGGGCCGCAAAAACCGCTTTTTCGCGTTGCGGAAACCCCGAATCTCATGTCACGGATCCGTGCGAAGATTAAAATTTCGAAAACATTATGTGTACGAGTTTCTAACTTAGATTTACACTAAATCTACAAAGGAGAAGATCTTATACCTTTGTAGCGAAGCCCTTCGCAATCCCGCTCGTCCAAAGGTTCGCCGGATCTCGAGATCGTCAAGTGTACGATCCTCTATGCGTATCCACACGAACAAACTAGGTGGAGAAGACTAAACAAAAGGTGTGCTAGCACCTTAGGTTGTTCGGCCAAGGAGGAGGAGAGGGAGAGCAAGAAGATGAGGAAGAAGATGGAATGAATTGGCTTGAATGAAAATTAACCCATTCATTCCCCCATAAGTGGTCGGCCACATTAAGGTTTGTAACCTCCTTTCTCATTTAATGTGGCCATTAAAGAGGAGATTTGTAACCCCCATGAGGTGACACACACATATGCTAAACTTAATGATGTGTAACACTATTATTGGCCACTTAATGCCAACTCACAAATGAGGTGGCAAATAGTCAAGTCAAACTTGACTCTTCCTCTTCCTCTCAAGTCAAGTCAAACTTGACATTATAACTCCCATGGTTGATCAAATCCAACCATTTGATTCAAGCCAATTTAATATAATGGATCTAATTCATTTAATTAAATTGATTCAATGAGTCATAATCTAAATTAGACTCATTGAACACATGAATCAAATTGAGTCCAACTCAATTAGTTCAATTAGGATTACTCTTAACCCAATTTGATTCATCACATGAATCTAATCACCTTGGTTCATCATATGAACCTAATCTCCATCTAATTGTCTTTTGTGTGTGACCCTATAGGTTATTGTAGCGTTGGCAATGCTCCTAAACCTATTTAGAAGCATAAGTAATGAGCGGTATCTAGCAATACATCATTACTACCCAAGTTACAAGAATGTTGAGATCCAGCATCACCTTGTGACTACTAATTGTGACTCCTCACAATATATGACAAGTGCCCTTCTATCCTAGACATCTAGATTGATCAATATGAGGCATAGACCGTGTCATCCTCTAATCAATCTAAATCTTGAACTCCAAGTAGACTCACTCGATCAAATGAGCTCAATATCTCATATTGATTCATTTGGGCATGACCATGTACTTAGTGGTCTCACTCTATCAAGAATATCAATGTCACTCTCGTCATATAGGAGAGATAGATCTCATCTACATCACTCACATCCCTTTGCATAATTCGTTACATACCCAGTAATCGCCTTTATAGTCCACCCAGTTACGGGTGACGTTTGACGAAACCAAAGTACGTAACTCCTTATGTAGGGATCTATGGTGACTTCAGGTCCAAGGACTAGTAGTCATACTAATAGCCACATGAGAAAGTATATGACACTCATATAACGATCCATGATACTTTCTCATGGAGGGTCATTCAGTATACATTCTCCAATGCATACCCATGTGTCAACTTGATATCTCCATATCCATGACTTGTGAGATCAAGTCATCGAGTTGACCTACATGCTAGTCTCGTCGCATTAACATTGTCCCTGAATGTTAATACTCGACTAGGAATGATTAAGAGTAGTGTTCCCTATATCATCTCACTATCGGTTCAACTAACCGATTGATATAGGTAAGAACCTTCTACTCAAGGACGCTATTATACTTAGTTATTTGACACCAATACAAGTAAGTATAATAATCAAAACAAATGTCTTTATTTATATATACAAGAATATGATACAATGAGTCCATACAACAATCATCAAATGATTGGTTCTAGGGCTCTAACTAACAAAATCCGGTCGGATATAAGGACTCTAGGACTTTACTCTGAAACTAAAGAAATAATATGTTCGATCATTAAATGACCGGCTGGGTTCAAAAGAGCCCAGTCGGATGAAAGGTCGACTGGGCTTTAGGCACTTAAACCTTCTAAAACTCTTTATACTCGCATGGTCGAATGAAAGGTAGGTTGAGCTCGAGGTACTTATGGTTTTCTGTGTACGCCCAGCCGGGCAAAGGCCGGCCGGGCTTCGCGCCCTTAACCTCATAAAGTTCTTAATATACGATTGGTTGGGTAAAGGCTAGCCGAACATAAGGTTTTCTGTGTACGTCTGGCCAAGTAAAGGCCGGTTGGGCTTAACGCCCTTAGCCTCGTAAAACACTTAATATACGATCGGTCGGATATAGGTCGGCCAAATATAAGACTTTCTGTTTACGCCTGGCTGGGTAAAGGATGGTCAGGCTTTACACACTTAGCCTCATAAAACTTTTAGTATATGATCGGCTAGATAAAGACTGGTCGGATATAAGTTTCTTTGTGTCTGATCCGCTCGGCCAGGTTCAAAGATACTCAGTCTCACAAAACTCGTAATATATGCTCATGGGGGGAAAGGTTGGTCGGACTTAAAGACACTTATCCTTTGAATGCTTGACATGAACGGCCGACCAGGTAAAGGTTGACCGGATTTAAGATTACCTTATATCATAACATCTCTTAAATGTTGCTTAAATGTACAATTAATTATATGACTCCTTAAATGTTTTTTTGGTATACTGTGGGTACCACATCATTCTTTGATTTTTACAGTATTTAATGCATAACGGAGTAGATTAATACAAAGGCAAGTGTAAATATGGTCAACCTCATGAATCGGCCGAGATATAGTCAACGGACAACTTATGACAACATTATAACAGCTTACCAGAACTTATCGGGGAATATTTCTTTGAAACCTTTTTTTGAAGGTTATTATGTCTCTCATAAGCCAGCTCATCACAATAGCATATTCCTTTAACCGCTTCAATAATGGCGTGAAGCGTAAACTACAAGAAAGGTACATCTGTGGGTAGAAAAAGATTTCTCGAACTATCATTGCGGAGCACCCAGATTGTATTTTTTTCCATCACCTAACAAACTTCAACGCATGAGGCCACCTCACGATGACCGAGATTGTGAGAGGTGGTATATAAAGGAGGATCCTCTCCGTTAGCAAGGTACGTAATTAGTATCATCTAAACCTTACGCTCGTGCGTATCTTCTACTATTCTTCTTCCTCCACTTGCCAGAAAACGTACTTACTTGATAGTCGAAGGACCTTATCAGGGACCCTCTCCTTGGTTTTTGGTCACTAATATTTTGTTGGATTGTCGGATTATGCACAGGACCGTTGAGGAGCTTCATCGCCAGTTAAAGAAATCTTCCGTCGATCAACAGACCATCCACTAGAACCAGCGCCTCATCTCCTTAGCTTTCAGACAAGATCACCGGCTATCTTAAGGATTCATTGGTTTGAAAAGTTAAATATCTGGATTATTAAAAAAAAAGAAAAATGGGAAAATAAATAAATATTAATAAGGTCATCACACACAATATCAAAATTTTCTCTTTAGGATTTTGCAGATGGAGAGATGGGAATGGCGTAGCTCATGCAAAGCAAATTTCTAAATCTTAAGCATTATTTAGTGATTCCTTATCATATATGCAAAAAGGTTACCCCAAAAGCACCAAGCACACATTTAAGCTTTGTATGAAGTATTATTGTAGAAAAATAGCCAAAGAACGGGAATCAATCAGATGAACTGTGAGAAACTAAGAAACAAATTATTCAAACATCAGGTTCAGATTAAGTATATACTAGAAAGTTATAACATCAGGTTCAGATTAAGTACTAGAAAGTCATAACAACAACAATAATAATAACTAACAACAAGAATATCAAATAAAACATGTTCCAAATACATGTTATTACTTAACATATCTTATCCTGCCAGGTCTATCAACATTATCTAAGGCATATCAGTAGTGATATCAAGATCCAAATAAAATTCATAGGAACAATATAATAGGATATATATATATCAGTCTTAGAAACTTTGGTACTGGATACCTCTCAGTTGAATACTTATCATCTATCATTTCCAACATATGCTCTTGATGATTATTATCATTCTTTTGGGATAATTTTTTCCATTGACGGTAACTTTACCAAGACTAATACAGATTAGTATGTCTTTGTCTTTTTTTTAGTATCCACTTTGTTTTTCCTATCGATTTTCAAGTAGTTATTTTGATTAGTCTCTTTTAGAAGTAAAAAATACACAAAATGTGGATATTACATCATATAGAAGTTAAAAAAAAATAATGATTTATCCACAAAACATGGATAGTAGAGGTGAGCAAAAGTTCAATTAAATCGACAGAATTTAAAATTTAGTTCGATTATTTTAATATTTCAATTTTTTTAAAAAAAAATCAAGTTATTCAATTAATTCGGTTCGATTTCAATTTTAAAAATCTAATAAAACTAAGTAATTTGGTTTGGTTAATTCGGTTAAACAGAATAAATTGCAATAAAAAAATTAAATTGATAATCTCTGGCATTAAAAAAAATATGATTTCAATTTCGGTTAAATTTTTCATAATTCCATCATTGTTAAAAAAAATTAGTTAATTTAATTTTCGACCCCATTAATCACATTTAATTATATATGTTCGGTTTGTTTAGTTTTTATTTAAAATTTTTTTAAATTTAATTAATTTAAAAAATTCAGTTTGGTTATATTGAATTTGGTTTATTTAATTTTAATAAAATACTTAGTCCTAGATATTACAGTAGCTAAAAGTGAAAAATATGATTTTCCACCTATTACAGTAGTTAATAGAAATCTATCTATATTTCTATTTTGGAGATATCTGAATCACTTGATTAAAAACTTTTTAAATGTGTTGTCCATCATCAAACCTCTCATGTATGGAGTTGTTTAATTTTTTCTAAGGAATGAATAGTGTGGTGTAAGATGTTCGTTCATCAACGGCAGAAAAACCTCCATCACAATAGGTAAGTGCATTTGACTTCGGAAGAATAATATTACCTTGAAAGCTTCTTATCCCTCATAAAATTTCATCTTCAGTGTCATCTAAATCAGTCTCGAGGCTCTAGAAAAAAAACCTTTAATATATTTTTTAAAAATTTAATATTAATTTAAAAAAAATATTTTTTTAATAAAATTTATTTTTTAATGTAAAAATATTAATTCAAATTTTAATAATAATTTTTTAATTGATAAAATTGATAAATTATTTAATTTTTGTTAAGATATGGTTGAATGTAAATGAGACATTATTAATTTTGATTATGAAAACTTTTTATAAAGTTTAGTATCTCATTTTAATTATGAATTTATTATTTTTTTCTAAATTATATTCTAACGAAAATTTAATTAATTCATTTAAATTTTCAATTGATTTTTCTAAGTTTGATTTTTAATATTAGTAAATTGAATAAATTCTTCCATTTTTTTCATGCATTTTTCTATTTCATATTTGGAATCAATTTTATATTTTAAAAAACTAACATAATGCTTTATATTGAATGAATCTTTACTCTCTATTCTTATTAAATATTAATAGAGGAAGAATGAGCGAGGACGGAAATATCGGTGAAGAAACGTCATCTAAGAATATCATCGATGAGAAAGAAAAAATACGAAAACACTAATGTGAGAAAAAATGATATGAGATCACTGAGAATTATGAGCATGTATGTTTTTGAAAGATCTATGTGGAAAAAAAGAATTACGACAACTGGTCATCTATCATGCGATATCGCCGGTTGCATAGTCTTACGATCATAGAGAGACAGAAGAGTGATTGGACAATCATTAAAGGAGACGAAAGAGTAAACGGAAGAGCGATCACACGATTATAGAGAGACGGAAGAGAGATCATATGATTAAGACGACGATCGAGATGGAAGAGCGATCGCACGAGAGACGCACCACCTTATTTCTTCTTCCACTTTGTTTGTTTCATTCGTTAGCAAAGACACTATTTATTAGACCGTGCATCAAAACCAACTTGCAAGAGGTGATTACTTGTCAACTTACGTTCACCGAGAAAGCGCTAGATGTTCTAGAAAAGATCATATGTTGATCCCACTCCAGAGATAAATTCCGAAATAGAACAAGTCATTATATCCCAAGAAGTCTCCATAGTTGTTAATCCCTTGAGAACATTGGATTTAATTCCCTTTGATACCACTCAAATGAACACTTGGCCATTGAGATGGGTGCACATACCATTGTGATGGGTGCATGTCCTCGGAAACAAAATCCCTTTCATCCTGTAATCATTTGATATTAATTATACTATAAATTGATCTGTAATTATCTCCTATAACTTGTGACGGACTAATCACTTATCACTTTGTGCTACTGACGTGCAAATACTGCCTCCATGCAGTTGACCATTGGACTTCAATCCTTACTACTTTGATTGGGCACGTGTCGATTGTTTACCGACTGCTAGTCGTGCTATAGGCTAATCCTTATATATAGATTAGGAAGGATTCGAAAATATTGTATTACGTATATTGCAAAAAGGATAATCATTTGCATGCATAGGATTCCGTATAGAAACCCTAAAGCGGAAATATAAATGTGCGACTAAACCCATTATACATAACACCTAATACTACTAACACTATGAACACTTCTCAGCAAGCCGTTATCTATTCCCGACTTATTATATAAACTAAACAAATTTTATAAACATAAAGACCAAGATTCATGACTGAAAAATGAAAACATACAAGAAAAAGTCTAGAAAATGTTAAACTAGCACGCAAACAATGGCCCTTTCAGTCATTAGATCAACACAACCAACAATAATATCTCTGACCTCATACCAACATATTAACAAAGAGGACAAAGAAAGAAAGGATGGAGTAAAATGATAATGGGGAATAATCAGGAACCAAACAATTTAGACAAGTACAATTAAGACAAAGAAATAGAAATTGGTTACCAGATACCAAAACAATATCTGAGGTTAAGGATAGAAGCTATCTAGTTTTAGCCACAACAAGGAAACAAAGAACTTATCAAATAGAGACCTACCAGATACCAAAACAATATCTGAGGTTAAGGATAGAAGATATAGTTTTAGCCACAACGAGGAAACAAAGAACTTACCAAATAGAGACCGTGTAGTGATGTGCTTAGTTTGCATACGAGTATCTAAAAGACATAAAATAAATTTAAAAATTTGATTTTCAGATCAAGAAATAAGATGTATGGTTAGACTAGATAAAAGATAAATATGGAAAATATTTTATCAGAACGGAAGCACGAATGTGTCACATCTCTTATAGAAGTGTTAAATCCTATTTGGTTTAGTAATGAACTAAATTGATTTGGTTTAAACCAAATTGCCTTGTTTGTGAACCAAACCAAAAAGTGAATGAGTCAAATTTTGATTAAGAAATTTGGACCAGATTTGAGCTTTTCTAGTCCAATAAATCTAATATATATATATATATATATATATATATATATATATATAGAGAGAGAGAGAGAGAGAGAGAGAGAGAGAGAACCAATTCATTATTTGTTGGTTAGGCATCTCCTCTTTCTGCCAATGGCCACCAAGGAGCCAAAGGAAGAGATTTTCTTTCTCAAGCTTCTTCGCTTCTTCTTCCGTCTCTTGGATCACATCGTCTCCACGATTGGCTAGTATCAATTGAAGACAAACCTTATTGCTCTCAGAGTTGTCTTGAAGAATTCGGCATGGATACAAATAGTGGCGAATTTCGCGGACGTCACTGAAATTGATACCCTTTTCCCTACTCATCATCCATAAGGTACGTCTAGAATAATTGTTATTCTTAAATTTTGTTTTACGATTATGTTCGCGTAATTGTGTTCTGCATGTATGTGTTGTATGTATTGTAATAAAAATAGTTTATTATTGTATTTTACTTCCACTGCATGTTTTACGAAACTTATTAAGCAACATCGCATCAGGCTTATCCCTACACAGATTGAGGTGGTGAATCAGAGTTTGGGCAGGTGTTTAGCAAGAACTAAGCCAAAGCAGTTGAATTTGCGTTACCTTAAGTAGAGTTTTCCTAAAACGGATCGAGAAACATGACCATATGTTTGAGTCCTTTCGAGATTATCTATAAGTGGTGTTGGTGTAAGGAGCACCAGAGGATCAAATCTGTGTTTTGATAATGGCAAAGAGGTTCAAAATTAAGCTATCTTGTGATCTAACAAATGTGACTAAGTATGCAAGTAAAGTCTTAAGTGATCTTAGCCAAAGGAAAGTCCTAACTGCGCTTAGGCAACAAAGTCCTAGTCCGGGGGACTGAGCGAAGTCTTGACGGGTCAAGGACTTTGAGTGAAATCCTAGAGTCGAGGACTCTAGGTGAAAATCCTGGGTGTAGCGAACACCAGGTGGAAGACTGGACAGGTTGTGAATTGGACGTTCAACATGAAAACCTAAAGTCTCGGACGTTGAGCAAAAGTCTAGAAGGTCTAGAGGACCGATCTGGTAAATGGTAATTTCTCCTGAGAGGAATAGGTGAGGATGCATTCCCTGAAGAGGGAACAATAGACATCAGTCCAACCTAGAGTTTCAGCGAAACTCAAAGTCAGGAACGAACAGTCCAAAGGCTGTCAAATCTTATCATTCTTTACATATTATTGTCTGGACTAACATTATTTTACAGGAAGACAAAGCCGCAGGAAATGGTGGTCTAGGCACCCGGATTGGCTTCGTTGACAAGCAGGGTGCCTAGGAAGGCCCCCTCATGGTTTGGGGGCACGGAGTTGCTCCAGGTGCCTGGACAGCCAAAATTCAATCTGCTCGGACAGCTGGAGCATATTGACTGGTGGAGCTACATCACATTCCGGGCGTCCGGGAGTGGTCGGACTCCCGGAGCTGGATATTTTTTGCAGATCAAGTTTTGACGAGAGCACTCTACATTAGCTCTATGGGGGTGCCCAGGGGAGGTTCCAGACGCCCGGAATTGGCTATAAAAGGAGCATTCAACCAACGCCTTGATAACAACATTTCGAACATCTTCTACTTCTGCGTGCTGCTTAGAAAACGCCATCACGATGCTCGAAAGATGATTCGGTGACAACTACGTTGAAGATTTCTTCCTCTTAGTCATCGATATTTTCTTTAATTTTTCAAGTTACTTATACACAATTGTAATTACTTTTGTAACTTATTCGGATTAATAGTGATTGTTCAACGAAAGCGATCAACGATCGTGGACCTTGAAGTAGAAGTCGTCACAGGCTCCGAACCAAGTAAATTAAAGTGTTAGCGATTGTTTGTTTTGATTTTTCCTTTATTCTGTTATGCTTTACTCCATTTTTTTTTTTAAATGAACGTGAAAGCCATAAGCGCTGTTCGCCCCATCCACCCTCCTCTAACGTGTCTCAATCTTATAATTGGTATCAGACTAAGATCACTCTGAATTGATGAAACTACCAATCAAATAGGAGTTCTGTTTTTGAAAGAAAAAATTATATATGATTTTTAATTACGTTGACCGTGATCGAGCATGTTGTGAGCACCACATAATGCGTGCATGTCTCTGGTTTGTTCTTGATCATGCCCCCTAGTGTTGTGTTGAGAGCAATATGTTGTTGCTTTCCTTTGACATGGGTTGGTCTAGTGATCAGGGTGCAGCTAATTCTTATCAAGAATGGAGCTTAGCACTGTAGAAACAGGTAGATAGTCAAGGCATGACAATGTTGTCGTCACTGAAGCGTCATAAGGCAGTGTTTCTCTCGTTTGCTCGAGGCAACATGTTAGGGGGTGATCGAGTAGTGGTTTCTATAGAAACATTAAAAGCAACAAGAAAAAGTTGGACCTTTGCATTTGGCTCGACCGTAAACTAATTGTAGCCGAAGGTGTAATATGTTGGTGACCGATAAATAGGAGATGGAGATCACCTGAGCGGAGGATATTGTGGTCATTTTCACTTCTTCTCTCACTGAGCACATACCCATATCAAATATCGAGTAACATGAAAATGGAGATTAATCTAGTCTCATTGGTTGAACAAATTAAGGTATATTCCTATTAAATCAAAATTTTGACTAGTCCTCGATTTATTGATTGGTACAATCAACCCTCTACTCCAAATTTGAAAAACAGATGGCTTCGATGATATACTATTCAACATTTCAAACGAAGATTCTTCTCATCCATCAAATTTTCTCCTTCCTGATTTCACACAATAACTCCTCATTTCACAGTACAACATCTTATAGTTTCGTGCATCTCATCTGAATATATAAGAATGCATACATGTGGCCGACTTGACTTTTAGGAAATCAATAGTAATAATGGAATTTAGCCTATCTATCAATTTTAAGAACATTCAATTAATTATACGTTTATCAAGCATTGCAAGGGGAGAAGCCATCAAATAGGATTGCCAACAGCCGTTAGGAAGATCAACTCAATTTATATAGACTACCCCTCTGCAAAATTCACTATGCAGGACCTTTATATCGACAACATATGGTCTTATATATATAGAGAGTGTGATTCCATGAAATGAAATGAGAGGAAGCCAAGAGTTAGAGTTGTCAACTACTATTAGTTAAGAGATTTAATTTGAAGAGTCTTATGAAGGAAAGGGACGCAGTTTTGATCTTAGTGAAATGACCATAACATTTAAAGTAGAATCCACGTATTATTATTAAATATATAATACAAAATGAATGCTATATCTTCTTAATAGAAATTGATATAAAGGAATCATTTGTATTTCTTCTATAAAATATATATAATCCATTTATCCGGTGGTAAGGATCGGGAGCCCACATAGGAAGAGGTCAATGACATGGGAGAGTCAAAGTCCTGGCTGAGCGGGGGAAGTCACCTGGCCGACCGGCCGGAGTAAATCCCGGGCCGATGCGAAGATAGCTCGACCTTGGGTCGAGCTTCAGACGCTCACGAGTTCCCTTATAGAGGAACCATTGTGCCGAGCAGCCGATCAGTTCGGCCGAAACGCAGATCAACCAGCTTGTACTCCCGTCCGAGTATGTGATCAAGCGGCCTTCTCGCCTGGTCCGATGCGCATACACACCTGAGCGCCCTGGAGGCCAAGCGGTCATCCCGTCCGGCCCATTAAGAGACAAAAGACTTAGAAGAGGACAAAAAGGGCAGCTAGTGATATCATTCTCGAGACACCTGTCGCTGACAAACAGCATGGTCGACGGTCGGGCCGTACCGAGGATCGTATGGTGGAAGTTTCCACTATCGTGGCAGAGATATGCTCGGACAATTACGGTATGGCGTCAAGCACGCTTTCCTGACACAACCATTCTGAGGTATGCTTTGAGGAGCGTGCACGCGCCTCTCCAGGGTCCTATATAAGGACCTCCAGACTTCGACGGAGGTATGCTTTTCTCATCTACTGTAGCCACAATCTCACTATTTTGCCTCTGTTTCATCTCGCCGTTGCCTGACTTGAGCGTTGGAGGGTCATCGCCGGGAACCCCTTCCCGGCCCGGCTTTGTTGCAGGTTCACCGGAAGTCCACGTCATTGCGGAGATCACCCGAAGGTAGCAAAGAGTGCAACATCCCCAGTTTTCATCGACTCAGTGGTCGGACAGGATCATTCATCTTCTTCAAAATAAGACTCAAGATTAATTATTCTATTTGATCGGAACTACCTTTTTCTTTTTTATTATATTATTAAAGGCTTTGGCAGCTTGAGACCTACATTCTTGTTCTCTCATCTTAGTTCCATCAAAATTCTAATAAATTTAGTATCATAGTCATATATGTTGGGGCAATTTTTCCTAGGTAAAGGTTGACCAGTTTAACTAAGCTTGAGTTGAGTCAAGCTTGAGTCGGGATTTGAGTTTTGATGTTTGACAATATAAGGAGATTGCTGGAGCAATCGTCTGGTTATGGAGATGGTCAATGGGTTGACCAGGTTGATGCAAATACAAGTCAAGTAGGTCAAGGTTGACAGGAGACTTGACTGGGAAAGTCCTAACTGGATGTTAGGTATTTGGAAAGTCTTGGTGAAGAGTCAGGCAACGGGAAAGTTCTAGTGAGGAGCTAGGTAGGAGAAAGTCCTAGTGAGGAGCCAGGCAATTTGAAAGTCCTAGTGAGGAGTCAGGCAAGTGGAAAGTCCTGGTGAGGAGCCAGGCAGTTGGAAAGTCCAAGTGTGATCTTGGCAAAGGAGAAAGTCCTGGTCAGGAGCCAGGCAATTGGAAAGTCTAAGTGTGATCTTGGCAAAGGATGTAAGTCCAAGCATGTGGTCTTGGCAAGGTAAGTCCTAGTGTGACTTGGCAAGGAGAACTCAATAACTATGATGAGGTCGAAGGAAGCTCTTAAAGGCAAGGCGTGAAGGATGGGGAGATATCCGAGGGGCGCAATTCTGATGGAGGAGGCTAGAAGGCTAGTTCGAGGTTAATCGAGTGTGGTGGTATAATCTGACAACTAGGATGAGGCCGAAGGAAGCTCCTGAAGGCAAGGCGTGAAGGATGGGAGATATCCGAGGGACGCAAGGCTGATGGAGGAGGCTAGTGTTAGGATCGATGGACGCGGCTAGAGAGGGGGGGTGTGAATAGCCGACCCCAAATTTCGTTTCTTCCTACAATTTAGGTTAGCGCAGCGGAAAAATAACAACCGAAACGTAAATGGAGAATTCAAACCTCAAGCACAGCGATGTAACGAGGTTCGGAGATGAAACTCCTATTGCTCGGCGTGTCCGTAAGGTGGACGAAGCCTATCAATCCGTCGGTGGATGAGACCCCGGAAAACCGGCTAATATGAACTCCTTCTGGGTGGAGAAACCTCGCCACAATAACTCTTGCAACAGCAAGATAGAAGTACACAAAATACAAAGAAGCACAAGACAATATGAATGTAAAACAAACAAGCTTGCCTTCTCGTCTGGAGTCCGTTGATGAAGCAGCAGCTTCACGGATGCCAGTAGCAGGGAAGCTCACGCGAAGCTTCAAGAAGTACGAGCTCAGCAAAGCTCGCAGAAGGAACCTGGAAGAACTTGCAGAAGTAAGAAGAAGAACTTGTAGAGTCGCTCGACTCTTTATATAGCTGAACCTGCAAACCTGTGAAGGCAGAAGAAGACACAGAAGACCGAGATCTAGCCGTTGTCACTCACAACGGCTAGGCCTGGACCGATCAGGCTCCAACCTGATCGGTCCACACTGTCCCTGATCGGTCTTGGGGACCGATCAGGCTATGTCCTGATCGGTCCAGGAGGAGTCTGATCGGTCCCTGGACCGATCAGCCTTTCTCCTTCTTCTCTTCTGTTTGCTTCCTGATCGGTCTTCAGACCGATTAGATAATCCACAGAAGCATTCTGTTTGGTTACTGATCGGTCACCAGACCGATCAACCGTATCACTGGATCGGTCCCCAAATCGATCCAGAGCTTGGTTATTCCCAATACCAAGTCCCAAGTCTTCCACACCAACATCCGGTCAACCTTGACCTGTTGGTACATCATGCTTAGCATCCGGTCACTCCCTTGACCTGCTAAGACTCCCCACCAAGTGTCCGGTCAATCCCTTTGACCCACTTGGACTTTTCTCTTCGTGCCAAGTATCCGGTCACTCCCTTGACCTACTTGACCTTCTCAACACCAGATGTCCGATCATCTTTGATCCATCTGGATTTTTCCTTGCCCGGCTTCACTCACCAGGACTTTCACCTAGCTTCACTCACTAGGGTTTTCACCTGGCTTCACTCACCAGGATTTCCAATCTGCCTGACTTCACTCACCAGGACTTCCAAACTGCCTAGCTTCACTCACTAGGACTTTTACCTGGCTTCACTCACCAGGATTTCCTATCTGCCTTCCTGGTCTAGAGAACGAGCTACCGAGCCCTCTCTGACCTAGTCCGGTGAACGAGCTACCGAGCCCTCTCCGACTTCCACATCCGGTCCAGAGAATGAGCTACCGAGCCCTCTCTGACCATAGTCCGGAGAACGAGCTACCGAGCCCTCTCCGACTCCATCAGGTCCAGAGAACGAGCTACCGAGCCCTCTCTGACCACAGTCCGGAGAACGAGCTACCAAGCCCTCTCCGACTTCCACATGCCAAGCTTCCATACTTGGACTTCTCCGTGCCAAGTCCCTGCTTGGACTTTTCCCATGCCAAGCTCCCTGCTTGGACTTTTCCGTGCCAAGTCTCCATACTTGGACTTTTCCCGTGCCAAGCTCCCTGCTTGGACTTCTCGAAATAGATCAACTCAAGTCGGGTCAACCAGGTCAACCTTGACCAAGGGTTGCACCCACAACCTCCCAAGTTTTCCAATATTCTTGTCAAACATCAAGATACAACTCTTCTATTCTCGTCAAACATCAGAATAGAACTTTTCTATTCTCGTCAAACATCAAAATACAACTCGAGTCAGGTCAACTCGAGTCAGGTCAACCAGGTCAACCTTGACCTAAGGTTGCACCAACAGCTAGAAGGCTAGTTCGAGGTTGGTCGGGTGTGGTCAAATGCTAGGCATGGAGACCCAACAAGTCACGGTTGCCCAGGAGTTGGGTTGAAGAGTTTGGACTTGAGTTTGAGTCAAGTCCAGGCTAGTCAATCGATCGGGCGATCGATTGAACCAGGGTCCAATTGATCAGTCGATCGATTGGAGTGTGCTGCAATTGTGTGAAGGCCCAATCGATTGGTTGATCGATTGGAATGTGGAATCACGAGCACAGAGGCTTTCCCAATTGATCAGGCGATCGATTGGGAGCTGCCAATCGATCGGTCGATCGATTGGGTAGCAGAAGCTCTCACGCGGACGCGAGAGCACGGAAAGGTGCTGAATTGATCGGGCGATCGATTCAGGCAGTTCCAATCGATCGGTCGATCTATTGGGAAGTGACCGTTGCACAAGATGCAGGTGATGGACGGCTGCGATGGAGCGGTGCTGACGTGGCAATCGATTGGGGATGAATTCAATCGATTGGGAGCACAGGATATAGCCGTTGCGGAGCGTTTTCTCCGTAGAACTTTGTGTTCTTCTCCTGCGATTTTCTGTAATTTTCACCAGTGATCTTCTCTAAGATTCTTGCCAGTTCTTGAGGGTTCTTGGAGTGCATCTCCAAGATTTAAGAGGCAACAACAACAAGCAACAAGTAAGCAAGAAGAAGGGTGTATTTCAGTTGTATTCCTGTATTTTCTTCTTATGTGAGTGTTGTAGTGTTGTGTGTGCTTATACGAGGCTTCTCCGCCTCCGGCTGCGACCGAGAAGGAGTATTTCATAGTGGAGGAGTGAGTCGGTGTGTGGATCCTTGGATTAATCACTTCTTCTTGAGGTGGATACCAAGTAAACCTAGTTGTTAGCATTGTGAGTGTTTGTCTTCGAGGATTCCGCTGCACAACAACAAGACGAAGCAAACCGACGCAAGCGCGATGAATCGCTATTCACCCCCCCTCTAGCGGGCACATCGGTCCCAACAATATACACCAATGGCTTCGATGAGTTCTCTCTGTTAGAGTGTATACTAAAAGTCTAGCTTTTGTAAACATTTATTTTTAAAATAAAAGAATCACATTTGGTCAATATCTACATTTATTTGTTAAATGTAATTATTCAATTAATTTATATAGTAGATAACATGGAGTGTGGTGTCATACTCAGAAGATCATGTTGTCGGTTCTTTATAAATTATAAATAGTTACTCACAACTAAGATGGAAAGGAACAAACCATTAGAATAGTTGAAGTGTAATTAAGTATTAGTTTATCTTGACTAATAAATTACACTGGTACACTCTAAGTATATTGAGTAGGACCATTTAGGTAAGTTCTTTTTGTACTGACTTAGTAAAAGAACTAGACCTTAGTTATTATGAAAGTGTGTGCTCTTAATCCTAATATAATAACAAGCACATATATTTAATATTTATTTCTTTGACTTATCAAAGGGTGAGGTTTAGCTCGATAAATCAATATGCCCGATAAGTTGGGAAATGATATTACTTATAGTGTGTGTTGTTGATTATAGAAGGAATCTGTGTCCTAGTTATCTAGGTTGAGAATGTCCCCAAGAGGAGCTCATAAGGATTGTCATGTTAAACCCTGCAGGTGGACTTAGTCCGACATGACAATAAAGTTGAGTGGTACTACTCTTGGAGCTAGATATTAATTAAGTGAGTTGTCAGTAACTTACTTAATTAGTGGGCATTCGTTATCTTAAACACAGGGAGACTAACACACTCATGATAAGAAGAAGCCCATAATGTAATTTGGGATTGGTGCGGTAGTGCGATAATAACTCTCTAGTGGAATGAGTTATTATCGATGAACTTGAGTTGTGTGTCCGGGGCGAATACGGGATATTCAAGCTCATCGGAAGGCCAAAACCAATTTCTCCTCTAGGTCCCTGTCATAGCCTCATTATAACCTCAAGTCTATCCAAATGTAAGGCTCTTTTTGGTGTTCAAGAAGGGGGTCGATCCAATGCTTGGTGACCAAGCAAGGGTTGGCCACATCCTCTTCCAAGGGGCCGGCCCTATTGTTTGATGAACAAACTAGTAGGGGCCGGTCACAATAGTTTAAACAAAGAGGGTTGTTTTAAATTTTTAAAATCTTCTTTTTGTAGAAAACTATAAGTTTTAAAAGAGAGATTTTAATTTTTTAAAACTTTCCTTATTTGAATTATGCCACATGTTTTAAAAGAAAGTTTAAAAGATTTTAAAATTTTCCTTTTTTAACCATCCTCATGGTTTAAGAAAAAAGGAGGATAAGTTTTAAAATTTAAATTTTCTATCACCATGTTAAAAAAGGAAATTTTAAGAGAAGTTTTAAATTTTAAAACATGGTTTTAATTTTTAGAACTTTCCTTTTTTTAACCCCTACTTTAGGAAAGAGAGCTTGTAAAATTTTATAAGAGTTTTTCTTCTTGTAAAATTTTATTAAAAAAATTATTATTCCTTTCCTCTTATGGGGGTCAGCCACCCTTGCTTGGTGCCCAAGCGAGGTGGCCGACCATGTTTAAAAAAAAAATCATCAAATTTATTTTTGGTGAATGGTGATTGATTCAATCAAGAGGAAAGAAAAGGAAAATTAAAAGGGAAAAAGAAAAGCTAGAGGAAGATTTTAATTTTTGTAAAAATTCTTCCCTTATTTGCCTTGGGCAAGTAATATAAAAGAAGGGGTGAGGAGGCTTCATGAGACAATTCTTATTCTCTTGCTTGGAGATCATCAAGTGGTCGCCCCTCCCTCTCCTCTCTCTTTTCCCTTTTGCTCTCTTCTCCTTGGTGGTGTTGGTGGTCGGTTTTTAGAAGAAGAGGAAGGAAGCTTTTGGGTGGTGTTCATCTTGGAAGATCGTCGCCCACACGATGTCCAAGGCGAGGTGAGGAATATGGCAGAAGATCTCGAGGTCATTAGCTTGCACAGAGAATGTATAACTAGTAATTTTCTTCCGCATCATACTAGTTATTTTCTTTGTAAGAATTCCAAACACAAGAGGCAATTAGATCTAGTTTTTCGAGTTTGTGTTTCCTTCTTTTTCGAATTTGTGATTCGATTGTTCTTTTTGGTTAACCTAGAGTTATTTTAGGAAATTAAATATTAGCTTTCCTTAAAAGGCTTTGTCTAGGCGGTGGTGGTTGCTCCCATATCCAAGAAGGTCATGTGCTTCGCCATGCAGTCTTGGAAGCCAATTTTGGAAATTAATATTTAATGGAATTAATAACATAGGTGGATTTGAATCAATAGTGTTAAGTTCTGCTTGCGATTCAAATCTAAACCATTAAGAACAGATAAGTTAAATTTGGAATCAATGATGTTAAACTCCATCTGCGATTCCTAATTTAACTTCTAAAGAACACAATAGGTTATTTAAGGAAAGGTTCGACACTTGTACAAAATTTTATACAGTGGAACCGGTACGTTTTCCTAGGACTAACCAACACTCTCCAAGTGCTAAAATTAACCAAAGACAACTACAGAACGTGGAGTATATAAATGGATGCTCTATTAGATTCCCTTGTTGTATGAGAACTTGTGGAGACCGGTTATACTATAGTTGAAACAAGCGATGAGAATGAGTAAGCTTTTAAGGTGATGAAGAAAAGAGAAAATAAGACTTTATTCACTATCTATCAAGGAGTAGATGAAGCTAATTTTGAGTTGATTGCTCTAGCAGCAATTGTTAGAGTGTATACTAAAAGTCTAAGCTTTTGTAAACATTTATTTTAAAATAAAGAATCACATTGGTCAAATGTCTACATTTATATGCTAAGTGTAGTTGTTCAATTAATTTATATTATAGATAACATGGTGTGTGGTGTCACACACAGAAGATCATGTTATCAGTTCCTTATAAATTATAAATAGTAGTTCACGACTAAGATGGATAGGAACAAACCATTGAAATAATCGTAGTATAATTTGGTATTAGTTTATCTTGACTATAAAATTACACTAGTACACTCTGAGTGTATTGAGCAGGACTATTTAATATGATTTCTTTTTATACTGACTGCATAAAAGAACAATACATTTATTATTATGGAAGTGTGTGCTCTTAATCCTGATATAATAATAAGCGCATATATCTAGTATTTATTTCTTTGACTTATCAATGGGTGAGATTTAGTTTGATAAATCAAAAGGTCCGATAAGTTAGAAAATAATATTATTTATAATGTGTGTTGTTGATTATAGAAGGAAACTGTGTCCTAGGAATCTAGGTTGATGATGTCCCCAAGAAGAGCTCATAAGGTTTGTCATGTAAACCCTGTAGGTGGCTTAGTCCGACATAACAATAAGGTTGAGTGGTACAACTCTTAGAGTTAGATATTAATTAAGTGAGTTGTCAGTAACTCATTTAATTAGTGGGCACTCGATATCTTAAACACAGGGAGATTAACACACTTATGATAAGAAGGAGCCCATATAGTAATATGGGATTGGTGTGGTAGTTCAATAATAACTCTTTAGTGGTATGAGTTATTATTGATGAACTCGAGTTGGGTGTTTAGGGTGAACACGGGAAGCTTAAGTTCATCGGGAGACCAAAACTAATTCCTCCTCTTGGTATCTGTCATAGCCTCTTATTTATAAAGTCTTATACTCATCTAAACCCAACTTCTTACCCATCTTAAGGTGGTCGGCCAAGCCAAGCTTGGAGCCCAAGCTAGGGCCGGCCAAACCAAGGCTTGATGGGTCAAGTGGTGGTCGGCCCTAGCTTGGAACCCAAGCTTAGGTGGCCTGCCACAATTAAATTAAAAGGGATTTTATTTTTTAAAATATTTCCTTATGTGGAAACCGTAATTTAAAAGAGAGTTTTAAAATTAAATCTTTCCTTTTATAGTTTCTACAAAGGATTAAGAGAAAGGTTTGATATCTTTCCTTATTTGTAGTTAAAAGGAAGATTTTAATTTTAGAGAAAACTTTCCTTTTTGTAATCATCCACATGTTTTAATAGAGATTTTAATTTATAAAAGTTTCCTTTGATAACCAACCATGAAGGAAATTTTTAAAAGAGAAATTTTTATTTTAAAAATTTCTAAAAGAAAATTAGGAAGTTTTAATTTTGTGTTTAAAACTTTCCTTGTTTAGAGAACTTGTAGGGGCTGGTCATTAAAGGATTAAAAGGAAATTTTTAATTAAATTTTCCTTTTATTCATTGGCAAGGGAAAATAAGGAAGTTTTAATTATGTTTAAAAGTTTCCTTATTTGCTAAGACCATGGAATATAAAAGAGAGGGTAGAGGTGCCTCACCTCACAACAACACATCTATTATTCCTCTCTTCTCTTCCTTGGTGATGGTCGACCCTCATCCTTCATCTTCCCCTATTCTTCTTCCTTTGTGACCGGCGACATCTCATCTCAAGGAGCTTGATTGGTGGCCGGATCTTGTTAGAGGAAGAAGGAGAGATAGGAGGCTTTGTTTCCTAGCATCCCTTGGAGCTTGGTTGGTGGCCGAAGTTCTTCATCTCAAGGAGGTTGTTGTTGGCCGAAACTTGCAAGGAGAATAAGGAAGCTTGGGTGGATTCTCGTCTCGGTAGATCGTCGCCCACACAACGTCCGAGATAAAAAGAGGAATACGACAGAAGATCGTGAGGTCTATAAGCTACAAAAGGTATAACTAGTTATTAATTTCCGCATCATAACTAGTTTATCCTTTTGTTTAGATCTTGAAATACCAAACACAAGAGGCTAATGATTCTAGGTTTCAGATTTATGATTCAATTTGTGTTCCTTTTGTTTTTTCGATCTTATAATTCGATTGTTCTTATTGGTTAAACCTAGGGTTACTATAAGGAGATTAAATATTGAATTTCGTTGAAAGGCTTTGTCTAGGAAGTGGTGGATGATCCCATACCCAAGAAGGCCTAGTGCCTCGCCATGTTTAACCTATAAGCCAATCTCTGAAATAAATATTTAATCAAATTTGTAACATGGGTGGATTTAGATCAATAATGTTAAGTATCGTTTGCGATCCAAGTTTAAACCTCTAAGAATAGATAAGTTAAATTTGGAATCAATAATGTTAAGTTCTGTTTACGATTCCAAATTTAATTTCTAAAGAACACAATAGGTTGTTAGGAAAGGTTCAGGACTTGTACAAAATTTTTGTACAGTGGAACCGGTACGATATTCCGAGTAGCAACCAACAGCAATGTCACAAGAAGCTTGGGAGATATTGAAGACAGCTTATGATGGAGTAGATAAAGTAAAGAAGATTCGCTTACGATCCCTATAAGCTCAATTTGAAGCACTATAATAAGAGGCTTCAAAAATAATTTCTGATTATTTCTCTTAAGTTATCTCTATTGTTCATCAAATGAGAAGAAATGATGAGAAGCTAAAAGATGTTCAAGTTGCTGAAAAGATCTTAAAGTCTTTAGACTCAAAGTTTGATTTCATAGTTGTGGTGATGGCAATGGAAGAGCTTATGGATCCTTTCAAGCATATGGAGAAAGAATATCAAAGAAAAGTGAAGGAAGAACTTTGGAGCAAGTACTCCAAGCCAAACTATCATTCAAGGAGAATGAATCATCCAGAGGAGGTCCTCAACAAGGAAGAGCTTCTACATGGAGAGGAAGAGGCAGTCATACTTCTAACTCCAATTGGCATACTCAAAATCAAAATGATGAAAATGGAGGACATGGATATGAAAGAGGTCGTGGTGGACGCCGAGGTCAAGGCCGTGGATGATGTAGAAACACTAGATGGAGGTATGATAAAACTAAATCTCAATGTCGTATTTGCAAGAAGTATGGTCATCACTATAATGAATGTTGGTATAACACTTAACAATGGAGAAGAAAAAGTGAACATTGTCAATAAGGAGGTGGACAATGAAGGATCAATATTATTGATAGCATGCGACAAGTCAGAATCTGTCCCACCTATTACATGGTTCTTAGACATAGGAGCATCAAACCACATGTGTGGAAGAAAGGAGTTGTTCACAAAGTTTGATGAGAGGTCAATTGGAAATATCACCTTCAGAGATCTATCACAAAGGCAATTAAAGGAAAAGGTGACAGTTTATTTGAATTGCAAAATGAAAAGAAGGAATGAATCTCAAATGTTTATTATGTTCCTGATATAAAAAATAATCTTTTGAGTATTTGTCAATTAATTATTGGAGAAAAGATATGATATATAAATGAAGGACTTGACTCTTAGTATTCATGATAAAAGTAATAATCTTATTACTCATGTCACAATGACCAAGAATAGAATATTCCCACTAAAGTTAAGCATCATTGAAGAGAATTACTTCTGTTGGATCATTATGCATGTGAGAGGGGGAGGGGAGTTAATTGCGTGGATTTTTAAAAATACTATTTTTTGGGAATTAAAGAAGTACGTAGCAGAATTAAAATCAACTAAAACAAAAACACAGTACGTGAGGAGTTACTTGGTTTGGAGCCTTCGGCGACTCCTACTCCAAAACTCAAGTTCTGCGGACCTACGACTTATTCTGGAACCGCCAGAAGAGGGAATTACAATAAAAATGAGGATAAGTGTAACAAACTATACTTTCCTTTATGTAGTAATTAAGTACGAAAATAAACGTTCGTTACCCAACACTTTTGAAAATAGTCTGATCGAGCTCAGTGTTAGACTACTTCTCCATAGTAGTCGAGCATGATAGCATCGTAGCAGAGCAGCAGCATGAAGTTGGAGAGGTCGGAGCATC
Organism: Zingiber officinale; assembly: GCF_018446385.1. Classification (NCBI taxonomy): domain Eukaryota; kingdom Viridiplantae; phylum Streptophyta; class Magnoliopsida; order Zingiberales; family Zingiberaceae; genus Zingiber; species Zingiber officinale. Next base: position 143,105,316 of record NC_055994.1, read on the forward strand.
TAACGGTTGCCCAAAAGCTTGTAGAAGAGATATGTTAAGTGCACTGGCCAAAGCTCTCTCTTATTGAGCATCAGAGGTGCCTTCAAGCTAATGAAAGACGCCTTCAAGCCTCCAAATTCTATCCCGAATAGAGTGCCTCTTATCGTCGACGACGTCCTCAACATTATCTAACCAAAGGCTCCTTCAGCGCCAAACTTCAAGGCGCCTTCCTTCGCATGGAAGGCGCCTTCGTGCTCTTCTATGCGGACTTTTCGACCAGGCATCTGAGGTGCCTTCCTTCGCATGGAAGGCGCCTCCGTGCTCTTCTGTGCAGACTCTTCAACCAGGCATTGAAGGTGCCTCCACTTGCACAGGAGATGCCTCGGGTACTGTTCACCCGAGATATTTTTTGTTCCTTTCATCCTACAAAATGTGTTAGTCTAAGAAAATAAAGTATATCCTATAAAACGAAATTAATACAATAAAATAAGTAATATTAATTAGACCATGTCTTCCCTAGACCAGGATCTAGTCACGATCTCAATTTAGGTTTTCAAAATGGACCTAACTTGGAACGCTTAAAGTACCCAAATGAGACTCGTCCTCATTGGAACACTCTCCTCCGGTGACTTACCTTACTTACTATACAGAATAACTTGACTCTTCCTTGGTCCACCAAGTCTTCTGGTCAGTTGTCAGGTCCATAGACCCAATTGAACTCCGGCCAGCTGTCAGGTCTCGTGAACTCAGTCAAACTTTTCGCCAAGTATTAGGTCCCTCCTTGACCTATCTGGACTCCTACACCAGCTATCAGTTCCTCTAGACCTACCTAAATTTCAGTTTGATGTCAGGTCAGTCAAGTCCAGTACACTTGGTAGAAAGGTTAGATCATAACACATCTAACTTTAATTCAATTGTCATTTATCAAAACTTAGGTTTGACTATTGGTGTCAGCTGCACCAACAGCTTCAAGGCAAACACTATGGATAGTTCCACTCTTTGGCATCTTTGATATGAGCATCTAAACTTTGAAGCATTAAAGCTACTTTCAAAAAATATGGTATTTGGATTGCCAAAGATTGAAAGTTCTAACCATCTATGTGAAACATGTGTTGTAGGAATGCGACAGAGGAAGTCATTCAAAAAAGTACAATTTGAGACGAGCATCTTCACAACTTGAACTTGTGCACTCCGATGTTTGTGGGTGCATCAAACCTATCTCTTCTAGTGGAAATAGGTATTTCTTGACTTTCATTGATGATTATAATGAAAAATTTTGAGTATATATACTGAAGGAGAAGAAAAAAGTTTTCACCAAATTTAAGCTATTTAAAAATTTGATTGAAAAATAAAGTGGATATCAGATAAAATGTCCGTGAACTAATCGAGGAGGTGAGTACACCTCGTTAGAGTTTGAAAATTTTTGCAAATAAACTATTATTCTTCATCAACTCACAATGCCTTAAACACCACAACAAAATGATATTTCAGAAAGAAAAAAGTGAACTATCTTAAATATGATTCGATGTATGTTGAAAGAGAAAATTATCCCAAAAGAATTTTGAGGAGATGTTGTTGCATGTGCTATATATTTATTGAACAGGTTTCCCACTAAAATAATTGAAGACATCACCCCAGAGGAAGCTTGGAGTTTATGCAAACCAAAGGTAGATCATCTTCATAATTTTTGGAGCGTAGCATATGCAAAAGTACAACAAGAGAAGTGGGCAAAACTTAAAGATAAAAGTCGAAAGTGTATTCCCTTGGGCTATTGCAAGAATGCTAGTGGGTACAAACTATACAATCCCATAACTCAAAAACTAGTGGTATCAAGAGATATGGAATTTGATAAAGAACAAACATGGAATTGGAACAACAATAATAATGATGACATAAAGCAAATCTCATTTGAAGAAGATTATAAAGAGAAGAAAGACAAGCAAGGAGAGAGTGAAGGAGTATCATCACCCTAATAAGTTGATACTAAGTCAAAAAGTGATGATCCAAACAGTTCGATTGTGAAAAAGAAGACGAGCATCCAAGATATATATGACTTCAGCCAAATGATTGATGTTGACTTTGCTCTTAATAATTTGTGCCTATTTGTTGGATATGACCCTATAACTAATGAAGAAGCCTCCAAGGATGTAAAGTGGAGAAAAGCAATGGAAGAAGAGATTCATACTATAAAGAAAAATAATAATGGGAGCTCACTTCACTTCCGCAACGACACAAAGCTATTGGAGTTAAATGAGTGTTCAAAACAAAGACAAATGCAAAAGGAGAAGTTGAAGGCACAAAGCAAGGTTGGTTGCTAAAGTATACAAACAAAAGTACAGGATTGACTATACAGAAGCCTTCGCACCAGTAGCCCGACTTGAAATAGTAAGGCTACTCATCTCTCTTACAGCTCAAAGAAAATGGAAGATATATCATATGGACGTAAAATCTACCTTCTTAAATGGAAATCTTGAAGAAGAGATTTATATTGAGCAACCACCCGATTTTATCATCAAAGGGCAAGAAGAAAATGTATACAAGTTAAAGAAAGCTCTTTACTGACTCAAGCAAGCCCTTAGAGCCTGGAACTCAAGAATTGATGAGCACTTTATAAAGGAAGGCTTCACAAAGTGTCCTTATGAGCATTCTTTATACTTGAAGAAAAATTCATATGGAGATATTCTACTAGTATATGTTTATGTGTATGATTTAATTTTTATAGGTAATAATATCTCCATGATTAGAGAATTTCAGCAATCAATGGAAAAGGAGTTTGAGACGACAGATCTAGGATTGATGAGGTACTTCCTTGGCATTGAAGTGCAGCAAAGAAAAGAGAGAATCTTTAAATCTCAAGAAAAATATGTCAAAGAGATTCTGAAAAAATTCGCAATGGAAGATTTCTATGCTATGGATATGCTCATTGAATATAACATTAGAATGACTAAAGACGGAGAAGGTAAACATAAGAATCCAACTTATCACAAGAGTCTTGTGGATTGCCTCAAATATCTGATAAGTACAAGACCTGATATATTATTTGGAGTTGGTTTGGTAAGAAGGTACATGGAAACTCTAAAAACTTCACTTATATGCAACTAAGAGAATTTTTAGATATATCAAAGCTAAGGGATAATTGATTATGGGTTTCTTTATTCATCAACGAAAGATATGGAATTTTTTTGTTTCAGTGATAGCGATTGGGCTAGAAGTTATAATGATCGCAAGAGCACTACTGGATAAGTAATACTGTATTCACTTGGTCATCAAAGAAATAATTAATTGTTGCTCTATCAACTTGTGAAACTGAATTTATTATTGCATCATCTTGTGTTTGTCATGTTATTTGGCTAAAGAAATTACTCCAGGACCTTAGATTGCAACAAGAAGCTACAGTCAATATTTATGTGGATAACAAATCAGCAATTACTTTAGCCAAAAACCAATTTATCATGAAAGATCAAGCATGTCGATACTCACTTTCATTTCATACAGAAGTATATGTTAAATCAAAAGAAATAGAATTGCTCTATGTGAAGTCAAGTGATCAAGTAGCTGATATATTTACAAAGCCTTTAAAAGCATAAGATTTCCAAGACTTAAGGAATTTGTTGAGAGTTCAAGGAAGAACAAGTTTAAGGGGGGTAGATATTGGCATGTAAACTTATTACAAAGATAAATTAACTTCTTCAACTATGCAAGAACAATGCCAAGAGCAACTTGACTTCATCAACCATGCAAGGAAGTTGTCAAAATTAATTTGACTTCATATAAGTACTCTTCATCAACAAAGTAAAGTTCAATTATCCTACTAAGTTCATTAAAACTCTTTATGACAAGTCATTAGTATAGAAAAAAATAAAATCTAATTGTCTTGTGTTTAATGATGTGATGTAATTGTAGAAGAATGTAGAAGCATGAATCTAAATGTATAATTAGGGACCTTGTATGATAATGAAAGTATGTAGTAAACATTTCTCTATATATAATTTTTCTTCCATCCTCATACTTTATTACAAAGTCTTCTATATTTTGTTTTCTTATCCTAGTTCCATCAAAATTCCTATATATATAAACACATACTAATTTATTAAATAGATTTAAATACTAACATTAATTTTTAACAAAATAATTATTATAAGTTAAAATCCTATCTATAATATAGAGATATTCATATTAAAAAATATATTATTTAATAACATAATAATTAGTTACTCTAGTTGACTAAATAACAAGTACCGCTAAAAAAGGATTACATGTTCCACAGTAAAGAATAGTTGTCCAATTACAAGTAAAATGATGAATCATAGATGAACAAAATTCAACATGGCAAGAATAAGCAGAGTAACATGTTAGGCCTTCAAACAATTAATTAGGTATTAATGATTGATATTTTTTTAATGGAATGATAATTTTAAAAATATTGACCGCTTGGATGGACTTCCACGAGTACTTTCTAATACACTCTGGTGGTCGATATAAAATTTTCGTAAAACTAAATCGACTATCTTAAGGATTAATTGATTTAAAGAGTTAGATATTTGGATTATCACAATAAAAAATAAAAATAGAAAAATAAATAAATATGAATAAGGTCATCACAAACAATATCAAATTTCTTTTTGTGGATTTTGCATATCGAGAGATGGGAATGGCTTAGCTCATGTAAAGCAAATTTCTAAATCTTAAGCATATATTATTTAGTGATTCTTTATCATATATGAAAGAAGGTATGCCCCAAAAGCACAAGCACACATTTAAGCTTTGTATGAAGTGTTGCAGAAAAATAGCCAAAGAACTGGAATCAAGCAGATAAACTGTGAGAAACTAAGAAACAAATCATTCAGACATCAAGGTTTAGATTAAGTACTAGATAGTCATAACAACAGTAACAATAATAACTAACAACAAGAATATCAAATAAAACATGTTCCAAATACATGTTATTATTTAACAGGTCTTATCCTGCCATGCCTTTCAACATTATCTAATGCCATATAGTAGTGATATCAAGATCCAAATAAAATTCTCTATCATATAAACATAGGAAAAATAAGATATATATATATATATAGAAACTTTTGTACTGGAGATAGCTCTCAGTATAACATAATTTTCAGGGTTACGTTGAACCTTTTCTAGGTTGACTTTTCAATTATTCTCCTTGTATGCACAAGTATTCCTCCTGTGTTAGTATTCAAACATCAATCATCAGCTATTTCTTGTCTTCACTCGTTAATGTGCATTCTCTAAAATGAGAATACTTATCATCTATCATTTCTAACATATGCTCTAGATGATTATTATCATTCTTTTGGGACAATTTTCTCCATTGACTATAACTTTGCCAAGACAAGAAGACAGATTAGTATGTTTGTCTTTTTTTTCTGTATCTATTTTCAAGTAGTTGTTTTGATTAATCTCTCTTTTACATCCTCCCTTTCTATAGTAATATAGGCCTTCACTCAATCGCTCAGCTAATATTAGCTCGTTTTAGAGTAGCTATTGGGACCCTAATCTATCTATTTTACTATAAACTCTTGTAAAGTCATTCATTCAATTTAAGATTGCGTCAAAGAAAATAATATTGATTCCTTTTAAGATTGTTGACAATACTTTTCAAAAATATCCTTTATCAATTAGATTGAATTAATGCCACAGTTAAAAAACCATATGTTACCATTGCAAAATAAAGAAGATATATCTATTATATCAACAACAATATGATCAAATCTCAACCATATTTATTTTCAGAAGTAAAACATGCACAAATTCTGGATATTACATCATATAGAATAAAAAAAACAATGATTTATTCACAAAATATGAATATTATTAGGATGAGCAAAAGTTTGATTAAATCGACCAATTTAAAATTTTAGTCCGGTTATTTTTCATATTTTAATTTTTTTTAAAAAAACCTCAGGTTACTCAGTTAATTTAGTTCAATTTTAATTTTAAAAATCCAATAAAATCGAATAATTTGGTTAGATTAATTCGGTTAAACAGAATAAATTGAAATAACAAAAATGGTAAATTTTTGACATTAAAAAATTCAATTTCAACTTCGGTTAAATTTTCTATGATTCCATCATTATTAAAAAAATTGGTTAATTTGGTTTAATGTTCGACCCAATTATTCCATATTTTATAGATTCAATTTATTTAGTTTTTATTGAAAAATTTGATCGATTAATTTAAAAAATTCGGTTTGATTTATTCAATGTGATTTTAATCAAATACTCATTCGTAGATATCACAGTAGATAAAAGTAAAAAAATGTGATTATCCACTTATTACAGCAGTAAATAGAAATCATCTACGTTTCAGTTTCGTAGATGTATGAATCACTCGATTAAAAACTTTTTAAGCGTGTTGTTCATGAATCTCTCATGGAGTTGTTTAACCTTTTAGAAGGAACGGATAGTCTTCTTCGGTGGTAAAAGACGTTCGTTCATCAACGGCAGAAAAAACTACATGGCGATAGGTAAGTGCATTTGATCCGGAAGAATGATATTACCTCGGAAACTTCTAATCTCTCGTAAAATTCTATCTTCAATACCATTTAAATCAGTCTCGAGACATTAGAAAAAAAATCTTTAAGATTAATTTTTAAAATGATTTTTTGGTTGAATATAAATGAGATATTAATAATTTTGATTATAAAAACTTGTTATAAGGTTTAGTATCTCATTTTAAATTTGAATTTATTATTTTTTCCTAATTTTTTTAATTTTTTAATTAGTTCATTTAAATTTTCAATTGATTTTTCTAAGTTTTGATTTTTTAATATTAGTAAATTGAATAAATTCTTCCATTTTTTATGCATTTTTCTATTTAATATTTGGAATCAATTTTATATTTTAAAAAACTAACATAATGTTATATATAATAATTTTTCTTTCTACTCTTATTAAAAGAGGAATAGGAGTGAGGATGGAGTTATCGGTGAAGAAAAAGGATGTTCTTTAAGAGTATCGATAGAAAGGGAAAAAGCATGGTATCATAGAGTAAGAAAGAAAGAAGATGTGAGAACAATGATATGAGAAAAAATGATATGAGATCACCGACAATTATGAGCTTGTACATTTTTAAAAAATTTATGTGGAAAAATAAAAGAATTACTCATGGATCGTGTGATCTCACCAATTGCACAATCATACGATCATAGAGAGATGTAGCAATTGCACAACCATACAAGAGACGAAAGAGTGAACGGCAGAGTGATCGCACAATCGCAGAGAGACAGAAAAGAGATCGTAGGATCAAGACAACAGTCGAGATGGAAGAGCGATCGCACGATCATAGAGAGACGGCACCACCTTATTTCTTCTTCCACTTGTTAGCAGAGAAACTATTTATTAGACCGAGCATCAATGACAGGGCATTGAGGGGTCTCTCAAATTTTTTTTTTCAAGGATTTTATACCTGGTTGACTCTACCACCCCTCTCAAATTGTTTTTTTAGAAGAAACCAACTTGCAAGAGGTGATTACAATTATCAAGTTGGGTTCACCAGGAAGGCGCTAGATGTTCTAGAAAAGATTATACGTTGGTCCCACTCCATAGTTAAATTCAGAAATAGAATAAACCACTACCCCCAAGAAGTCTCCATAGTTGTTAATAGAACATTGCACTTAATTCCCTTTGATACAACTCAAATGAACACTTGGCCATTGAGATGGGTGCACATACCATTTCGATGGGTGCAAGGCCGTCTCAAGATTCCCCGAGGCTTGGGTAAAAATAAATTAAAAATAATAACATATTTTAACAATATTTTCTCAAGTTTTTTTCATTTGAATTTGGGATTGAGTTAAAAAAATTTTGATTTATTTGTTTAAAAATAAAATATTATTTTTATATAAATTTAATTTTCTCACTAATATTAGATAATTTTTTTAACACAGTTAAATTATTTAATCTTTTTGAGACATTGAACGTAAATAAAATTTTATTAATTTTAATTTTAAAATTTTTTATGAAACATTTTACTTGACGTTGTATGGATAAAAAAAATCTCTAATTCATGTTATTATAAAGAAAGAATGAGAAAGAAATATTATCAGCGAGGGAGGAGAAGGACACTAAGAATAAACGTATAAAATTATTGATGAGAAAAAAAAAAGACACTGACAGAGAATATAAACATACAAAATTAATGAGCATTGGTGAAAGAACAATAAGACTTTTTTAGAGATATTAAGAATGAAAGAGTTTATTAATTTTATAAGATATATAATTAAATAGAATAAAATATTGGCTAAGTGCAATTATGAGGAAATAAGATCAAATCATATAAAACCTTGGCTAATCATAATTAATTATGAGGACGTGTAATGTGTAAATATGAATAATGAATTAATTAATAAGATGTTGGATTAGCATGATATTTATTAATATATATACTATCATTAATTAATATAAATGACTCAATTTAATTTTTTTTTAAAATATCTTTACTTAATTATTTAATCAATCGACCTCAATAATATTGGAGTCACATAGATTTTAATGATCTATCCCTTAAACTGGCCTGGATGGGTGCATGTCCTCATAAATAAAATTCGTTAGGACTCTAGTCGTTTGATATTAATTCAACTATAAATTTGTCCGTAATTATCTCCTATAATTTGGGACGGACTAATCACTTTGTGCAACTGACGTGCAAGGTGCAAATACTGTCTCCATGCAGTTGAGCATTTGACTTCAATCCTTTACCACTTTGATTGGGCACGTGTCTGTCGTTTACCGACTGCTAGTCGTTCCTACATGACCTTGAAATTTGGCAGGATTCGAAAATATTGTATAACATATATTGCAAAAAGGATAATCAGATGCATGCATAGGATTCCATATAGAAACCCTAAAGCGAAAATATAAATTTACGACTAAACCCATTATACATAGCACTTAATACTGCTAACACTATGAACACTTCTCATCAAGCCGTTATCTATGCCCGACTTATTATATAAACTAAACAAATCTTATAAACATAAAGACCAAGATCATGATGACTGAAAAATGAAAACATTTGTTTTCATTTTTCAGTCATCATGATCTCTGACCTAAGAAAAACTCTAGAAAATGTTAATCTAGCACGCAAACAAAGGCCCTTTCAGTCATTAGATCAACACACAACCAACAATAATATCTCTGACCTCAGACCAACATATTAAACAAGGAGGACAAAGAAAGAAAGGATGGAGTAAAATGATAATGGAGAATGATCAGGAACCAAACAATTTAGATAAGTACAATTAAGACAAAGAAAGAAGTAGAAATTGGTTACCAGATACGAAAACAATATCTGAGGTTACGAAGATCTAGTTTTAGCCACCACAAGGAAACAAAGAACTTAACAAATAGAGACTGTGGTGTAGTGATGTGCGTAATTTGTATATACTACGAGTATCTATAAGACATAAAAAAAAGTTTGAAAATTCAATTTTCAGATCAAGAGATATAATGTTTGGTTGAACCAGGGAAAAGATAAATATGAAAGATATTTTATCGAAACGGAAGCGCAGATGCGTCACATCTCTTATGAAAATGTTAAACTTTATTTGATTTAGTAATGAACCAAATTGATTTGATATAAACTAAATTGGTTTGTTTGTGAATCAAACCATGAGGTGAATGGATCAAATTTTGGTTAAGAAATTTAGATCGAATTTGAACTTTTCTAGTTCAGTGTATATATATAAGGTGGAGAGAATAGAGAACCAATTCATTATTCATTAGATAGGTTTTTAAAACCTAGCTTCCTCTCTCTCTCCTCTCCTCTCTGTCGCGGCCCACCAAGGAACCAAAAGAAGAGATTTCTTCATCAAACTTCTTTGCTTCTTCTTCCTTCTCTTGGATTGCATCGCCTCCAAGCTTGGCTCAAACCTTGTTATTCTTAGAGTTGTCTCGAAGAACTCAGCATGGATACGAATAGAGACGAGATTCATGGACATCACTGAAGTTGATGTCCTTTTCTCTATGCATCATTCGTAAGGTACGCTTAGCATAATTGTTATTCTTAATTTTTTTGTTTTACAATTATATTTGTGTGATTTTATTCTACATGTGTTTACTATGTGTGTTGTTATAAAAATAGTTTTATTATCGTATTTTGCTTCCGCTGCATGTTTTGCGAAACGTGTTAAGCACACACTGCATCGGGCATATTCCCACATAGATTGAGGTGCAGAGTTTGGGCAATCTTTTGAGGAGTCTAGCATGAACTAAGCCAAGCAATTGGACTTGCCGTTACCTCAAACAGATTTTTCCTAAAACAGATGGAGAAACAGGACCACATATTTGAATCCTTTCGAGATTGTCTATGGATGGAACCCATCAGGGATTTAGAACGATTTAATCCTAAATCATATGAGATGGCAAAACATCTTCAAAACATTCATGAACAGGTGAAATTGATAATTCTAGATAGCAATACCAAATACAACACTCAAATTGACCGTCATTAATTGTTGTAAAGTACTTTTTAAGGTCGGAGATTTTGTCTGGGCTGTTTTAACTCGTGATCGCTTCCTTGTTTGTAAGTACAATAAGTTGAAGAATCGAAAAACTGGACCGTGTGAGATACTACAAAAGATCAATGACAATGCTTACAAATTGGCCTTCCTAGTCATCTGAAGACGTCTGATGTCTTCAATGTAAAACACTAATTAATTCCTTATTCGATGGATGTTGATGAAGCTACTATGAATTCGAGAGTGAGTTCTTTTCATTTCGGAGAGACCAATGTAGAATCAACCCAATATGATCCATTGAACTTTAAACAGTCATAACTTTTGATTCGGAACATGGAATAAAGCTCTGTTTGTCGTGACACGTGCGGAATTTAAAAATCTATATTTATTATGGATACCCATACCCACTAATCTTCGGGCCTAAATTCCACCATTTAGGCCCTCAACCGAGTTTTCAAAGTTTTTATTACTATTTTTAGCTATTTTTATTTTTATGAATTTAGGATATTTTTGTTATTCTTAGTAATTATGGGTTATAATTAGTCTATACTTGTGTCATGTTTTATTAATTTTAATTTATGTCAAGAGTTTTTTTTTTTGAAAGATCTGTTTCTTTCTTTATAATATGAGAATTAAGGTATATATATTAGGATTTCTTTTCTTTCTTTATCTTAGGCTCTAGAATTTATATAAACATATGTCAAGTTGAATGAGGATTAATCCCTATATTATTAATAAAATTTCATTTTCTTGTAAACCCAACAAGTTATTTTTTTTACGTTCTCTCCTCAGTTTCTTTTCTAATATCTTCTCTTATTAGTCTACAGAATAATCGCTATTTTGTCCAGCATCATTCAATATTAATGCATTCATCACCGGACCTTTAATGCCATGTTTCCTTATGTGTATCCCCTTCTTTCTGGGTGTTTACTTCAGCCATGACTTCCCTGCAGCTGCCAATCCTTGTGCTTGAAAAATGAGCGCCAGGATTATTCAGCTGCATGAATGCGCAGTTGTTTGCTGAGAACTTTCTGCAGTAATCTAATGCATCACAGTTTGTAGGTGCAGTTTATCGTTAATAGTTTTCTGGATAGAACAAAAAGGTTATACAAGAGTTGATGAAGCTTATCGACCATTTGCCACTTTCAGAAGCAACTTGAACAATTCGTGTGTCTATACAAAAATAAAAAATAAAAAAAATAATCAGGCTGAATAACGTCGAATCTGGATGACGAATCTAGTATTATTAAAATTTTCCACTGACTATCAGAATAAATAGGGAAATATTTGCAGTGGACGGCCCATAAGTCCTGTACCCCTTAATTACAAGGTATGCCATAATGATCACTGCTGACCGTGATCAAGCAGGTTGTGAACACCACATGAAGCATGTCTCTGGGATCATGCCCAGTAGTGTTGTGTTGAGAGCAATATATTGTTGCTTTCCTTTGACATGGGTTGGTATAGTGATCAGGGTGCAGCTAATTCTTATCAAGAATGGAGCTTACTACTGTAGAAACAGGTAGATAGTCAAGGCATGACAATGTTGTCGTCACTGAAGCATCATAAGACAGTGTTTCTCTCGTTTGCTCGAGACAACATGTTAGGGGGTGATCGAGTAGTGGTTTCTATAGAAACACTAAAAACAACAAGAAGAAAGTTGGACCTTTGCATTTGGCTCGACGACCGCGAACTAATTGTAGCCGAAGGTGTAATATGTTGGTGACCGATAAATAGGAGATGGAGATCACTTGAGCGGAGGACATTGTGGTCACTTTCGCTTCCTTCTTCTTCTCTCACCGAGCACATACCCATATCAAATATCGAGTAACATGAAAATGGAGATTAATCTAGTCTCATAGGTTGAACAAATTAAGGTATATTCCTATTAAATCAAAATTTTGACTAGTCCTCGATTTATTGATTGGTACAATTAACCCTCTACTCCAAATTTGAAAAAAGATGGATTCGATGTTATACTATTCAACATTTCAAACGAATATTCTTCTCATCCATCAAATTTTCTCCTTCCTGATTTCACACAATAACTCCTCATTTCACAGTACAACATCTTATAGTTTCGTGCATCTCATCTGAATATATAAGAATGCATACATGTGGCCGACTTGACTTTTAGGAAATCAATAGAAATAATGGAATTTAGCCTATCTATCAATTTTGAGAACACTCAATTAATTATATGTTTATCATTAACATTGCAAGGGAAAGCCATCAAATAGGATTGCCAACTACACTTTAGTTAGGAAGATCAACTCGATTTCTATAGATAGACTATCCCTTCTCAAAATTCACTATGGCGGGCTTCTATGTCGACAACATACGATTTTAATCTTAGTCTATATAGATTGGGAAATGTCGCCCGACTGTGCGTGCTATATTGATCCAGACATCTAGATTTATTCTTTGTAAATCAATCTTTTCTATGCTATATCCTGTGAGCATATAAAATTTTTAATTTTAAACAATATAACTTCTGAGAAAAATCTGAACCCTAGAGGAAAAATCTTATTAACTTAAACCTATTATAACCTACCTCTTAAATTTTAAAATCTTAAATCCTAAATACATATAATATATCTTATGAGTATCTAAACTTTTTAATTTTGAACACTGTAACCCAAAAGCGAAGTCTAAATTCTAGAAGAAAAATCTTATTGACTTAAACTCATTATAACATAACTCCAAACTTTTAAAATACTGAACCCTAAATATATATAATATATCTAAAATAAAATAAAAAAATAAAAACAAGTTAATGAATTCATGTGCCTGGACGATTGTTGTGCAAAGAAGCACGGAGAATGGTCTGCAGTAGAGCAACTTTATATCTACATTATTATTATTATTATTATTATTATTATTATATAATTCAAAATGAATGCTATATCTTCTTAAGAGCATCTCCAATGGAAAATATTTGAAGGAGATATCTCTCTAAATACCCCCCCATGGGGGATATTTGAATGATGAATGGAAATCACCAGGCACATAAGTGTGCCCGGTGATTTCCTCTTATGGGGCCACCATAATAGTGGGCTTCCACTATTCGGAGTTGTTTAATTTTTTTTTATTTTAGTTAAATGTGATGGACCCCACCAAAATGGTGGGCTGCCGTGACTTTTAGACTTCTTTTTTTGTTTTTTTTAATTAAATTAAATTGAAAACATTAAAAAATTAAAAACAAGAGCACGTTTGAAAAATCAAACGTTTGAAAAATTAAACGTTAGAAAAATTAAACGTTGGGTAACGTTCAATTTATCCCTATATATGCATCATTTCTTTTATCTATTTTCATCACTTCCATACCCATTGTCTATCAAAAATTTAGAGAGAAATGGATAAAAATTCTGGTCATTATTTTAGGGATTTGTTCAACTCTCCAAATATCGACGAAAATTCTAGTGAAGGAAGTTCTCGAGTCCGTCCTAATTTCTTCAATCCTCAATTTCCATTTTCCACTCAACATCCACCAAATTTCCAACCTTTTCCATACCCACCACCATATTACCATAATTTCTAAAATTATCCAAATTTTTTGAGTGGCGACCCTCGAGCTCCGTTTTATACATATCCTCTAGAATATTGGCAGATTAATCAGTATTTCATGCAAACCCCATCTCATGGAATTAATCTGCTTCAATCACCAGATATTCAATCAAATGAATCGAGAAGAGCTAGTGTTGATTCAACTGACAGTAATAAAGGTACACCTTATGCAGTCCCCGATTCACAATTTCCTCCATTCTCATCTGAAATAAGGTTCGACGATATTATTCTCAATCAAGTACCAGAGATGGGCAACGAATCAGATGAAGACCATAGCAAGCGAACAGTATGGACAGTAGCAGATGATAAGCTCCTTGCAGCGGCCTACACAATTATGAGTGAAGATTCAGTAGTTGGTAATGCCCAGAAGAGTGAGTCATTTTGGAAACGAGTTGTGGCATACTTCAATACCAATCGAGCTAAGGGAGTTAAAAAGAGAACTGCGGAGAAAGCAAAATCACATTGAGTTTCATTGAAAAAGATCGTAAATAGATACAATGGAATCTACAATAAATGGTTTAATGATCGACCAAGCAGATAGAGTGACGAGGATTTGATGGTGCGAGCTCATGAAGAATACAAGAGTACTTTTAAAACTACTTTCCAATATGAGCATGTGTGGAGAATCGTGAAAGATAGTCCTTTGTATGTTCCTCAATCCTCAGAGCGACAGGCTACAAAAAAAAGCAAGAACATCAGAATCATCATGTGCACATACTAACTCTTCTAATCCTAACACAACTGCTGATATAGATGATAGAGAAATCCGATCTTGTCCAATGGGACAGAAGGTAGCAAAGAGGAAAGACAAAGAAAGAGTAGGCCTAATTGATGAATTGAATCAGGTTATGCAACAATCAATGACACATTTGTAAGGGTATAATAACAATAAGAAAGTTGATCAACTCATCCAGACACATCAACTCCTCGTAATGGACACGATACGACTGATGAACAACTTCAAAATCATCTAGCGATATGTGAACAACTGAAAAAAAAATTGAACATATAGTTAATTTCTATGATTTATTTTATCTGCTTCATGTTTATTTTATTAATTATAGTTTATCGTTATGTATTTTATTAATTAAAAATAATTTGTATCTTTGTATTCCAATTTTAAATTTATAAAATATTTATATTTGTAGGACTTAAATTTATATATCTTCTATTATATTTTCTTAAAATTAAATGTAAGTTAATTAAATGGTCATGGACCCTATAAATATTTAGTTGATGAGATATTTGATTCTGGAATTGAGGATATTTGATGGGTGTGACCCATAAATATTTGATTGGTGAGATATTTCATTGTGAAAGTTGAGATATTTGAATAGTAGGATATTTGAAAGATAATGTAGAAATGGAGGTCATAAATATTTGGGAGAAATATCTCTAACTATTATGAATGCTCTAATAGAAATTGATATAAAGGAATCATTTGTGTTTATTCCATGAAATATAGATAATCTATCTTCTTCCAAATAAGACTCGAAATTAATTATTCCTTTTGATCGGAACTACCTTTTTCTTTTTTATTATATTATTAAAGGCTTTTGGCAGCTTGAGATGGCAAAGCTACATGCTCTGTTTACTTGCAGTGATGCTTGCCCCGGGCGTACTGTTAAGTGTTTAGGTCCTTCAAATACTTAATCATGCAGTGAAGTGTTAAATTCCAGTTGCGCACACTGCACGTTAGGGATTTTCTTCTAATAAGATGATAACTAAAAGAATATTGGTCCTTATATAGGTCTTCATTAGTATTTTTTGTAATTTATTTTGATAGTCAATGAAAAACTTTTATAGGATCGGATTGATCATCTTCATAATTAATCGATTTGAAAAATTAAATATCTTGATTATAAAAAAATAATTGTTGAAAATAAAAAAATAATTAAGCTAAAAATCAATCTTTATCCAGTTTAAAATCTGTCATTATTTAGCTAGTTAACCTACCATTGTTTAATTGTAAAATTAGCTCCTATTTGACTAGTTTATTGGCAAATTTATCATTAATTTGTTGATTTACTTGTTATTATTTGGTTGTAATACAATTATTATTTGGTTTGTTGGCAACGGCGTCAGAAAGTAAACTAAGTAAAAGTTTCATAGTAAAAAAAATTTCATCATTAAAATTTTAAGAGGACAGATAAATACAAACTATTATTAGTGGATAGTTTTACAGTCAAAATTGATTATCTCAAAATAGGACAGAAAACAACGGATGAAAAAATGACACATGTACATTTTTTATTCACAAAATTAAATCATATACAAAGTAAAATGATGCATGTATCCTTTTTAACTCATAAAATTATGTCATATACTTAAAAAATGATGTATGTACTCTTTCTCAATTACAAAAAATTATACTGTATGTACCTATCTTTTTCAATCAAGGTACACAAACATATAGAGGAAAAGATTTCTTTCCCTTTCCATTCTCTTCTCATACCCTAAGGTTTGTTTCACTCATCTATATATCGTCCACTCCTATAGGTAAACAGAGCATTAGGGATGACAATTTTCCCCCAATTTGATGAGAATTCTAACATTTGACCTGAATAGAGGAGGATATGGAGGAAAGTTTTAGACTCGATTATAGTAATCAGATATTCAGGTATAAATATTTTCAAGTATGGGTATGAAGATGAATATTATAAAATTTTACCCGATACATATATAGCCCTTTGGCTTCACAAAAAATAAAAAAAAAATAAAATAAATAAACTTCACAAAACAAGTAGCCCTTTATCTTCTCATAATGAGAAAAACATAAAACAAGAAAGTGAATTCTTTTAAAGGTATAAGAACATCTATATCAATTTTTCTAAATATAAAATTTCGGTAGATTAGTGGTAAGAGTCATCCGGATGACAGACTTCACCTTCAGCGTAATGATGTTTTGGTAAAGGTGATGTGGGGACACCTAGCTCACAAAGGTTCGAATCTATCACGTGTATTACCATAGCCTTGTGGATTTCAAAAATTCATGGTTATGAGCTATCCGTGTAAATCAATGACTGATAAAATTTTTTTATGAGACTCAGTCAGTTGTCTTTGGGATTAATTAATTTGAAAAGTTAGATATTTAATTAAAAATAAATAAATAAATTATTGATAGATACTTACCATACTCATCATTACTCAAGACTTAACTCAAAAACTAATTCACTCTAACATTATTCAGTCTAAACCATAACACGACGCAGACTAAACTCTAATCAACCTTTTTGTTTATTCAAAAAAAACAAAACCTTTTCTAAAAGTTATTTAATAAAAGGATAATTATCTTTGAAGAAATAGATAAAGGGAGCCAAGGATCATTCAATAACCGGATCGCTGGTATCTCGTTCGCTGGTATCTCCATAAGAATGTCTGACTTCTTCTCGGCATCCACAAGACCTCCATTCTTCTTCTTCTTCTTCACCTCGTAAGACAACTCTTTCTTCCCTGGAACCGCATCAACGTAGACAGTCGAGTTCTCATCAATCATTCCCTGTATCAGCATCTCGGACACCTGAGTCACAACTTTCTTCGCTAGCCTTCTCTTGATCGGATTCATGGGGCTTGCCCCGTAGAGCTTGAACATCCAAATAGATACCAATTGATCAAACTTCGAAGATTTTTATCAAAATAATCAAACTAGACAAGGATGGAAGCTTCAGTTTACCAGATGGTAGGATTCAGATAGAACTACGTCCCATGCAGCATCTGTTATACCCAATGCAATACCTCTCTTGGCGAGAAGAAGAGCAGTATCCAACAATTGAAGCCTAGCTACCTTTCTAAGTCGATCATGAGATAGCGGTTCAAATATTACTATCTCATCGAATTGATTAAGGACGTCAGGTCCAAAATGCTCCTCGACCTGCATAATAATTTTATGTCTTTCAGGCATTCCAACATCGAGGTCGTCAGCACCGAGATCAGAGGTCATGATAATAACTGTGTTAGTGAAGTCCACAGACTTCTTTTGGCCGTCCCTTAATCTTCCAACTTCAATAGCACTGAGAAGCGTGTTTAACACAATCGCATCAGCTTTGTCTACTTGGTCCAGGAGAACGACACTATACGGCCTGCGCCTCACCGCCTCCGTCAACTGTCCAGCTTCCTCATGACCCACGCTATACGGCCTGCGCCTGAAAATGAAGAGTATAAGCAATCAATCAACCACGTTTGAAGGCATACCAAAAGGAGAGGCTTGGAGTTTTGCTCACCCTGGTGGTCCACCCATTAGGCGTGCCATCGAGTGTTGTCCTTTGTACTCTGACATGTCTATGCGGATGAGAAGATTCTCATCCTCAAACAATTGCTCTGCAATAGCCTTTGCGAGTTCTGTTTTACCGACGCCGGTAGGGCCTAAGAAGAGAAATGAACCAATGGGTTTCTGTGGCCGGCTAAGACCCGCACTCGAACGAAGAACTGCTTCGGCTACAGCCTCGACAGCCTGATTCTGCCCGACCACCCTCTCGCGCAACTTATCTGCAAGGCCGATCAATCTTTCCTTCTCATTCCAACGGCTCGCCACCGTTGCTATATGCTCAAGATTTTCATTGTCCTCGTCCTCAAGCTTTGCAATGAGTGCATCTATCTCAAGCAATGATCCAAACTTGATGTCTGCAACACGAAGCAAGCCCCCCCCCCCCATTGCACATTCTCTTTCATAGCAATCAGTAATAGTTTTTTCCGAAGTCGCTTCAACTTTTGAATTTCATCCATCCCCACAGCATCTTTCCTGTATTTCACCATTAGTGGTTGCAGCTTCTCCGTTAAATCATATAATTCTTTCTTAACCTACCGAGGAGCACATTCACATTCATTGTTTCCAACACATCGGCAACGAAATAAGAGATTTATAAGAAAAGAAACGAATTAACAATACCCACTTCAACTAGCCTTGCTTTACTAGGCTCGTCATTCCCCTTCTTGCGCACGTGTAATTCAACTTCCAGTTGAATCCTTCTCTTCTCCAATTTCTCAATCTCTTCTGATTGACTATCAAGTTGAATCCTTACATTGGCATCAGCCTGGTCGTCCAAGTCAATTGTCTTATCAGGAAGGTGCCGCCCTGACATACATACAATGTTAATAAGACAAGTTGACTTTGCTTTTCACTTAAAACAACAAAATTGAATTAATTGCTAAACAAAGATTTAAACTTACCATTGACATAGCAATGTGAGAGCTGGGTAGTAGCAGGAGCCTCGAATAAGAGGTGAGTGGCCATGTGAGCCTGATTCATGACTCCAGTATCATTGCGTCCTTGAAACTTCTCCTTGAGTCCTTGAATGATGGCCATGGCGTCTAAGGGGTGTTCCATAACGTATACCGGTTGAAATTGATGATTGAGGTAGGCATCTTTTTCAATATACTTTCGGTAGTCCTCAAATGTTGTCGTCCCGATGCATCGCAGCTTACCTCTCGCAAGCGTTGACTTGAAGAGTTTTGCGGCGTTCATGGCGCCTACGCCGAGAACCAAGTGGATTTGGTCAACAAAGAGAATGACTTTACCTTCGGCCTCCTCAACTTCCTTAAGGACCGCCTCGAAGCGGTCCTCAAATTTACTGTGGCAGTTGACTCCCGCAATCAGGGAGCTCATGTTGAGCGCCACAAGGTGAACGTCGAGTAGATTACACGGGACACACCCACGCGCGATACGCTGAGCAAGACCCTCGACGACCGTTATGTTTTTGAAATCGCTGACCAGAACAGGATTGTTTTTGAACTGCCAGGAGAGAATGCCGATGACGAAATCGACCTCATCATCAAAATCGATATCAATGGCCGATTTGTGCTCCCTTGCGATCTCGACAAGATCACGGCCGTAGGTCTTGAGGGTCTGAAAGTTGATATCCCCATTCTGGGATACGCTCTCCTCCCCCTT
This sequence comes from Zingiber officinale, assembly GCF_018446385.1. Lineage (NCBI taxonomy): Eukaryota > Viridiplantae > Streptophyta > Magnoliopsida > Zingiberales > Zingiberaceae > Zingiber > Zingiber officinale. Next base: position 143,125,229 of record NC_055994.1, read on the forward strand.
CCTCCCCTCCTTCCCGTGGAGCTTCTCGACCTCGGCGCGGACACGGGCGTCGCTGATGCCGGCATCCTTGAGGAGATCCTTGATCTGAAAATCCTCCAGGAGGCCGAGGAAGAGCTGGTCTACGGTGAGCTGGGAGTCTCCGCGAGACTGCTGTAAAGACTGCGCGCGGCGAATGACGTTGACGAGGGACGTAGAGATGGGGATATCGTCAACGTGCTCAAAATCCCCGGCGCCTTCAGAGGAGTTGGCGAGGGCCTGGGGGAGGAGGCGCTGATTATCAGTTGGGAGGACTGAGGAGAGGAGAAGCAGAGTGTGTTGGCCATGGCTGGAGCCGAGTGTGACTTCGCGGTCGGACAGCCGCACCTCGTTGGTCTCGTGCGTGAACTTGTCGGGATTCATGGCGGATTGCTTACGATCTCCTTCTTGCGGAAGGGAAGCCAGAAGCTTTATAAAAATAAGAAACGGAGATGTTAAAAATAGAAAAAACAGAGATGTTTTGGGAAGGCGTTTGACCTTTCCTTACGAGTTTTATTTTTGTTCTTAGAAAAAATTCGGCCAAGAGATCAGAAATTGATGGCATCAGATGATACGATGACGCAATCTGTATTTTAATCCGAGAATGGAGTGATAATTATAGTCCGGAGGAATTACATTGGTGAATAAATCATTAATAGGATAAATAGTGGTTTACTTTAAATTTTTTTAACAAACTATCGATAATGAACGGGCCAGTATTAATATCGGCGAATAATGAAATATGAATAGGTTGCGGCCAGTGTGTTGTAACGCACACGAAAAATGGAGTAAACATGAAAATAAAATAAAATATTTTAAAAATGCAATTTTGCTGAATTAAACCTAATTGTTAACGTTAATAAACTTTAGATAGATTAGATTTCAATATCGTGTTTAATTAGATCCACGTCAATATTTAAAAAAAAAATTATTGGAATACAAACAATCTATTGTCAGAGATTTTTAGAGGACTTAATTGAATTTAAAAATTATACAGAATTTAAATTCAATTTACAGTTGAGCTGACCTGAGCAGATGATCTCAAGCTGCGAGCAGGGACTAATTTTTATCCAAATGCCAACCTCAGAGTGACTGAGTGAGCAGAGCATCCGAGCAAAGAAGTCGGTCGGACGAGACAGACAGGCCTAACAGGAGAGGCCGATCGGACGAGGTAGACAGACCGAGCAAGAGAGGTCGGTTGGGTCGAGCAGACAGACCGGGCGACAGATAGGTCAGGCTGTCAGAGAGGTCGGTCGGCTCGAGCAGACAGACCGATCGGCAGACAAGTTGGGCTGTCAGAGAGGTCGGCCGGGTCGAGCAGACAGACTGGTCAAAGCAGACAGGTCGTGCCATCAAAGAGGTCGGTCAAGTCGAGCAGACAAGTCGGGCTGTCAAAGAGACTGGCCGACCAAACGAGCTGACAGGTCGGGCAAAGACCCCGAGCGAGCAGAGAAGTCTGTCTGTCTGACAAAGAGACCGACCGGGCGAGCTGACCGAGGTCTGCGAGTCGCAGTTTCCTTGAAATAGATTATGTTGGACCCCGTGGTAGTTTTGATGTGATCGACCAAGTTGGTTAGGTACTGTTGTGTTTGATTCCTGTGTCTAAGTGTGCAAGAGCTTAGGAGCACAGGAAGTCGAGCGGAAGACGTAGCTAGCGAGAAGGACGGCACGAGAAGGGAACCGACGCGCTCGGTGCGTCCGAAGGACGAGAGAGCTGCGGAAGAGTACTCCGGTGGGCGTGAAGAGCGTGCGCGGCGTTCGAGGGACGTTAAGCCGGGACGGAAGGCTGCTCGAGGAGAAGGCCGGGAATTGGGTTCGGGTGAGCCCTATTCCGGTTGGCCGCAATCACCCAAATGAACGGAGCGTCGGAAGCTGGAAAAACCAAGCTGGAAAATGAGGCTGCCAGCTTGGAGGCGCCTCCAGCAGGATTGGAGGCGCCCTTGAAGGCGCCCTCAACAGGTCAGTTTTGACCGTTTGCGTGCGGATAAAGTTTTATCCGCTGACCGAGCTGGAGACGCCTTGAACCTTGTTGAAGGCGCCATGGACCCTCGGGATAGAATTTCCAGGAGCTATAAAAAGGCCCCTGGAGCTAGGAATTTAGAAACAACTCAAGCAATCAATCTGTAAGCAATTCCTAGCAGTAATTCTGAGCAATTAGAGTGTAAAAGGTTTCTCCGCCTTCAGAGAAGGAGAATTTCCTTAGTGCGCTTTTCACTGCCCTGGATTAACAACCCTCTTGGTTGTAACCTGGTTAAATTCCTGTTTCTGTTTTTATTTTCTGTCTTTATTATTTTACTACTGCATTTATTCTGAGTTGAAATCCAGGGAGGGTATATTTGTTTTTGTTTACAGCAATTCACCCCCCTCTTATCGGTCTCCGCTGCACCAACAAGTGGTATCAGAACCTGATCGCCTCAAAAGAACTAACCGCCAACTGAAGCACTACGATCAAGACGATGGCCGGAGCGAACATCCATCCCCCGAAGTTCGACGGAGACTTCGCCACCTGGAAGCGCAAAATGGAGGTATTTTTTAAAACCGAATTTGACATTCTTTTAATAATGAAATATGGCTATGCAGTTCTGAAAGACAAGGAGGAAAATACCTGGACGAAAAAGGAGCAAGCAGACTTCGTCGCTAACGGAAAGGCTGAGTTCCACCTACTCAGCGTTCTACCGCCGCAGGAGGTAAATCGGATCGGAAGCTACGACTCCGCGAAAGATCTCTGGGAAAAATTCCTGGAGCTTCACGAAGGTACTTCCGAAGCGAAGCTAGCGAAGCGCGATATCCTCCGGAACCAGTTAACGAACCTCCGGATGAACCAAGGCGAGAAGGTAGCGCAACTCCAAGCGAGAATCAAGGAGCTGATAACGCAACTCACGAACCTTGGAGAAGAGGTAACCAACCAGGATTCCTTCCGATACGCGCTCAATGCCTTCCCGAGAACTCCAGAGTGGGTCTCCTTAGTAGATGCGTATTACATCTCTAAGGACCTCGAGGTAAGTACTTTATAACAATTATTTTTCACTTTTGAACTTCACGAATCTCGAGTTTCAGAACCCAACGGAGTAGAGAAGACAAGTCAGAACATTGCCTTAAAGGCAAAGATGAACAGTTCTGACTCCGAAGCCTCAGTCGACGAATCCGAAGCGACACTACTGGTAAGACACTTCAATAAGTTTTTCAGTACTAATAAATTTAAATCGCAGAGGCATCATCGAAAGAAGAGGACGGTTCGCTGCTACAACTGCAACGAAGAGGGGCACATCAAAGATGACTGCCCAAAGCTAAAGAAAAAGGAGAAAGAAAGGGTAAAGTCAAAATACAAGAAGCCAGAACCCTCCAAGCACAAGAATCTGAAGGCTACCTGGTCAGATTCGTCAACCTCTGAGTCAGACATCGAAGAATTCTCGGGGTTAGCGCTAATGGCGAACCATCAGCCGGAAGAAGACTCAAGCTCAGAGATGAGCATCGATGAAGGGGGAGGAACATCAGAAGAAGAAAGCAGCAGTGAAGGGGGAGCGTCACCAGATCAGGTAAGTAAGGTACGCAATTTAACCCCTTCCCAGTCTTTTCGGTTTATTAAATCGCTTTCTAAAGATTTATTCGAATTAGAAAAAGAAAATAAAGAATTTAAAATGAAATTAGCAAAAGCATGTCCACTTGAAATGTACGATCATATAAAATCAGAAAATGATAAATTAACATTAGAAATTGAAAAATTGAAATATGATGCATGCTTAAATAAATTTCCTAAATCAAAATTAAGAACTTATGAAAAATTAAACTAGTACATTAGAAACCATCAGAGTCAACTTAGAAAAGTGCCCAAAATTTATGTACCCCCTAAATATCTGATTAATCCAGTAGGAAGGAACCTCTATTGGGTTCCAAAATCTGTGCTATTTTAATCTCTTTTAAGTTAAAAGCTTTAAAGTAAGAAAATTAAATATTGAAATTCTTTATGGAAGCTTTGTCTAAGGAAGTGGTTGTTACTCCAATAACCAAAAAGGCATAGTGCCTCGCCACGACCTGGAAGCCAAAATATTGAAAGAAAATATTTAATTAACTTTCTGAAAAAGCATGAAAAACAAGAATTAAATAATACTTTGAAAGTTTAACAAACAATTTTTTCGTAGAATTTCTTTGAAAATTCTTACTTAGAATTTTTTTTTTTTAAAAAAAATCAATTTAACTTAGAATTGTTTTTTTTTACTTAAAATTTTTGTTGGAACTATTCAAGAAAACTTCATTTAACTTACACTGTTTTTTTTTTGGAACATTTAAATTTTTTTTTTCTTAGAATTTTTTTTTGGAAAATTCATTTTAACTTAGCAATTTTTTTTTCAAAAATTCATTGTTAACTTAGAAAATTTTCAAAAACTTCAATCTTACTTGAAAATTTTTTTTAAGACTCCATTTTTGCTGTGATCAAAGGGAGAGAGAAAAGTACAAGTTTAGGGGGAGTTAGGAAAATTAAAATTTTTTATGTTGCAATTTTATTTGTTGCAAATCTATGCTTACAAATGTTAGTTTAGTAATTTCCTTTAAAATTACTATTTATGTCTATTTTATCCCTAACTTGAACTTGGGTTGATGCACATCAAAAAGGGGGAGATTGTTGGACCCCGTGGTAGTTTTGATGTGATCAACCAAGTTGATTAGGTCCTGTTGTGTTTGATCCCTGTGTCTAAATGTGCAGGAGCTTAGGAGCACAGGAAGTCGAGCAGAAGACGCAGCTAACGAGAAGGACGGCACGGGAAGGGAGCCGACGGGCTCGGTGCGTCCGAAGGACGAGAGAGCTGCGGAAGAGTACTCCGGTGGGTGTGAAGAGCGTGCGCGGCGTTCGAGGGACGTTAAGCCGGGACGGAAGGCTGCTCGAGGAGAAGGCCGGGAATTGGGTTCGGGTGAGCCCTATTCCGGTTGGCCGCAATCACCCAAATGAACGGAGCGTTGGAAGCTGGAAAAACCAAGCTGGAAAATGAGGCTGCCAGCTTGGAGGCGCCTCCAGCAGGATTGGAGGCGCCCTGGAAGGCGCCCTTGAAGGCGCCTTCAACCTTGTTGAAGGCGCCCTCAACAGGTCAGTTTTGACCGTTTGCGTGCGGATAAAGTTTTATCCGCTGACCGAGCTGGAGGCGCCTTGGACCCTCGGGATAGACTTTCCAGGAGCTATAAAAAGGCCCCTGGATCTAGGAATTTAGAAACAACTCAAGCAATCAATCTGTAAGTAATTCCTAGCAGTAGTTCTGAGCAATTAGAGTGTAAAAGGCTTCTCCGCCTTCAGAGAAGGAGAATTTTCTTAGTGCGCTTTTCACTGCCCTGGATTAACAACCCTCTTGGTTATAACCAGGTTAAATTCCTGTTTCTGTTTTTATTTTCTGTCTTTATTATTTTACTACTGCATTTATTCTGAGTTGAAATCCGGGGAGGGTATAGTTTGTTTTTGTTTACAGCAATTCACCCCCCTCTTGCCGGTCTCCGCTGCACCAACAGATTCGTCCACCTCCGGCTGTGCTTCGAGGCATATAAAGGTCGTCTGTTTCCCAGGATACAACGGTCGACCCTGAATCCGACCAAACACTGGTGGTCACGACGAACTGAGTGGTACCCGAATGCTACCACGGGTACTCCGCCAAGCAGGAGATGCACGACAGAGGAGGAGGAAGAAAAATAGAGAGCCTTTACTTTGCTTGGTGCTGTTTCGTTCTCTGCCTGTGATCGGAGCTTCCTTATATTGAAGCTCGGATCAATGGCCAGAGTTAATGATCTTAATGGTCATTATTAGTCGAGCAGTGAAACGACAACCGTTTCACTCGTTATTAATCTCGAATTTAATGCATTCGTTTCACAGCAGCAAAAAATCTACGTGGCAAAATGTTGGTTATTCCACTTCAGTAAATTTTGCCCCGATGCACACGAGTCAACTTGTTTCAATGCAATTCAGGTCTTAGATTTGCACCCCCTTGTGCATCCACGCGTGAGAAAGAGTCTCTCCCCATGCATTTGTCCACATCCTCAATGTATGTGAATCGATATAAACCAATAAAAATGTCTTGAACTTTCAATGTATGACTAAAGTCCTATTCATAATAGAACCTTTCTCCTCTTTCATTTCTTCTCAATTCATTTATATTTAACAAAACTTAAACCATTTCATTTCATATTATTTCTCTTTTTTTTAGAGTAATATGTTTATTTCTCTGTTTAATTGATGACGAGACTAACTTAAATCATTTCATTTCATATTATTTCTTTTTTTTTAGAGTAATATATTTATTTCTCTGTTTAATTGATGACGAGACTTGTTTTTTAGAGGAGAAACTTGTTATTTACTTTGTATGGATGCTACTGCTGAAGAAACATTTGAAGAACAAGTCCCAGCGTGAAAGTTCTTTAAGGTGGAGATTTTTTTTTTTTAGTTTTTGATAATTCAAGTATCTGAATTTTGCTCGATGAATTTTAGAGATAGATGATGTTCGTGATTCGCCTACTGAATAAATTAAGTATATTGATGTTGACAGAATCTCTATTCCTCCTAACCTCACTCGTATATTCACAGTCTGATTCTAATTATGATATATTTATATGATTTTTTTTTAAATAGAGTACGCAATCAAAAGATACTGAGATTCTTAGCTACCCGTCACTCGCGTTTTCCGATTTATCCTGATGATCGATGAAAAATTTTCGGAAGACCAAGTTGATCATCCTTAGAGTTAGTCAATGAGTCTAACTGCTATGATATAGCGGTTGCCCCCGGAGCTATGGTACAACGGTTGCCGCTAGGGCTATGGTGTAGCAGTAAAGACGTTCAGTTGTCTCTTAGTCACCCACGATTCGATTCCCAACTACGGTGCAGTTGTAGGAATTTTTTTCTCAAAATGAGACTTGCAATTAAGGAATGTTGTGCTTCTAGACAGTCCACTACAAATGCTTCATTTACTTTGATGACCGATGAAAATTTTTATAGGATCAAATCAATCACACCAGATCCGACATTACTCAATCTAATTAATTATTTTTTTTTTCTGCCACAACACTTCAATGAGATCTAGAGTTCACAGTCATGGAGGCTTCTGTCCGTCCTTGATTGTCACTCTATCCTTCAGGTGTTTATTTGATGCTCCGCTATCTCCGTCTTCAAGTACATTAGCTCTCATCTGGAGGGCCTTCAGTAAAATTGACACCTGTGAGTAGGGGCTAGCGTCACCGACTTTGCCCCTCTTATATCTAAGTCAACGACGGATTGAAAGAAAGAGATGCATCCTGCAAGGAGAGACTTGCATTACAAAGAAAAAGATGCCTCTAATAAGTTGCACTTTTTCCAATTTTGATCATGTTTGTTGGGGAGCCCGACATGAATACATGTTAAACGCATTTCATAAACGTAAACAGTAGAAATAAAAAGATAATAATTCATAATTATTACACACATCATACACATACAAAAATATAACATGATCAAATATGATTATAAAATAAAATTTACGATAATTAGATTATACCTGCAGGTTCAATATTAAACATTGTAGATAGCGTTTACTAGCCTTGCAAGGCTAACCTCCCTCGGAAACAACGAGCAAGCTATTGATCGATGTGGAGTGGAAATGAGATCAATCAAGCAACACACCGAGTTATCCTAGAGGTGACTTCTCTAGGTCATGAGTCATGTCTCCGCTTCGGTATTAGCCATAAGTGGGAGACAAAGTGATCCAAGAGAGGGATCACGGTTCGATTTGTACTTGGCGGCACAAATCAATCGGTGGATCAAGCGGGGTGGATGGTAACCTAACGGTTGTTATCCGGTGGCCGGAACCTTGCTGCCCAACTCGACAGTAGGGTTCTTGCCTAGAACGATTCACGGCCATGACTGGAACAATTCCTACGCTAGTCGGAACTACCCTTTCTGGTGGCACAACAACCATTGTTGGCCAAAATAGCTCCTTGGACGGTTGCAACAGTTCTGTTATGCCTGGGGCAGCACCTTCTGTTCGGGATAGCCTCTTGGCTATCTAGAACAACAATTGTCGGCCGGCAGCGCTGTTGGACGACGGCACAAGGGGCAATAGTCACCTACTGGCAGAGGCGCAAGGAGGAAGCATCAGTTGGTGCGGGAACAATCCACTACAATAGTCTAGCCTAGAACAACAACCTTTGTTGTTCTGACGATGCAAGGGTCAGTAGCCTGCCGGCAGAAGAAGGGAGGATCAGCAGCCTCCTGACGGGAGAGGCGGCAGCAAGCTTCTCGGTGGCGGAACAAAAGCTCTTAGGCGACAACACTGCTGATAAAATTAATGTGTTAGTGGGTTGATTAGTAATTGAGTTAGTTGAGGAGAAGTAATAGGATAATGATTGTAATGTGGTATTAGTGTTAGTGGAGGAGAAATATTAGGATAATGGTTGCAATGTGATATTAGTGTTAATGGAGGAGAAATATTAGGATAATGGTTGCAATGTGGTGTTAGCGGTTAATGTTGAGATATTAGTGGAGTTAGTGGATTTTTGAGCATGTATTATGTATTAGCCTATAAATAAGATGTTTAATTATCAATAGTTGTGTGTAAAATTTATTTTTATCCTCCTTGTGTCCTTGATTCTTTTATTATTTTTTTCATCAGTGGTATCAGAGCAAGGTTTCGAAAAGAGTTACGTCTTCCAAAAGTTTTGTACAACCTCTCATTCCTTCATTTGATGGTCACTATGACCATTGGAGCATGCTCATGGAGATTTTTTTAAGGTCTAAAGAATATTGGACCGTCGTGATTTCTGGAGTAGCATAATTGACAAAAGGTGTTGCGCTAATAGATGCGTAATCGAAAGATCTTAAAGCAAATAATTATCTTTTCCAAGCTATTGATCACTCAATCTTGGAAATCATTTTCTGCAAGGATACCACCAAAGATATCTAGGATTCTATGAAAAAGAATACCAAGGTACGACAAGAGTTAAGAGACAACAGCTTCAAGCACTTGGTTAAGAGTTCGAAATGCTCTCAATACAATCAGGAGAATCAATTTCAAATTATTTTTCAAGAACAATGACAATCATCAACAAAATGCAAACCCTTAGTGACAAGACAGAGGATGTTCTCATAATCAAAAAAATTCTTCGATCTATGACACCAAAATTTAATTTTATTGTCTATGCCATTAAAAAAAGCAAATGATGTAAGTCTTCAATCGATAAATTACAAAGTTCATTATTTGTTCATTAGCAAAAAATCAATCAATATAAAAAAGAGGAGCAAGCATTGAAGTTTTATCAAAAAATCACTCTACAAATGGTAGAAGTGATAAAGGACGAGGAAGAGGTAGCGGTCGAGGAGGTAGAAACAACAATGATTTTAGGAACCAAGAACAAAATCAGCATTAGGAAAGCTACTTTTAATGAAGAGATAGAGGACGTGGAGGTCATTATTCTACAACTAATAGAACAAAGTCAGCAGACAAATCTAATGTTGAATGTTACCGAGGTCATAGGTATGATCATTATACATTAGAATGTTATACTAATTTAAAGAAATAAAATAGAGATAAGACTAACTTGTAGAAGAAGAAGAAGTATCTCTTTTAATGGTATGCCATGAGAAAGAGAAAACCCAACAAAATATATGGTATTTCGATATAGACTGTAGTGATCACATGTGTGGAGAGAAGGATACATTTTCAGACTTAGATGAATCCTTTCGCAGTTTTGTCGAATTTGACGATAACTCTACAATTTCTATTATGGGAAAGGGAAAGGTAACCATACAAGCAAAAGGGGATTCTATCCATACTATCTCTAATGTTCTTTTTGTGTCAGATTTAAAGACTAATTTGCTTAGTGTGGATCAACAAGAAAAAGGATATGAAATTGCTATTAAGGGAGTTTGTCGGATTCAAGATACAAAGTTGGGATTAATTGTGCATGTTAACATGACAGTAAATCGTATGTTTTTTTACTTTATCTTCATACTACATCTCATTCATGTTTTTCAGCAAAAATTGATGGTGAGCCATGGTTATGGCACTTTTGCTACGGACATCTAAATTTTGGTAGATTGAAAACACCAAAAAAGAATAATATGATGATTGGTTTTCCTCAATTTACAACTCCTTCTCAAGTTTGTGAAAAATGTGTTGTTAGCAAACAACATTGTAATCAATTCGCACAAGAAAAATCTTAGAGAGCAAAGATGACATTGGAGCTTGTCCATTCAGATATTTACGGGTCAATAACACTGCATTCTAATGAAGGTAAAGGATATATAATTACCTTTATTGATGATTATTGTCGCAAAATATGAATTTATTTGTTGCAAGAAAAATTTGAAGTCTTTACGACTTTCAAAAATTATAAATTATTTGTTGAGAAAGAAATTGACAACTCTATTAAAGTTCTGCATACATATTGTGATGGAAAATATAACTCACATGAATTTATAAATTTTTGTGAGAATCATGGAATCAAGAGGCAACTTACAACAGCTTACACACCCTAATAGAATGGTGTATGCAAGAGGAAGAACCGCTCTATTATGAATATGGTGTGAAGTCTTTAGATGACAAGTGGTATTCTTAAAAATTTTTGGCTAGAGCAGTTAATTGGAGCATCCATATATTGAATAGAAGTCCCACATTATCTGTTCAAAATATGACACTAGAGGAAGCTTGGAGTGGAAGAAAATCTATTGTTGATCATTTTTAGATATATCGCTTATTCTCATATTCCATATGAAAGAAGAAAAAAGCTAGACAACAAAGGTAAAATTTATATTTTTCTTAGTAGGAGTAATACATCAAAAACTTATAGATTATATAATCCCTGCCTGCACTAAGAAAATTATTATAAGTCATAATGTTATTTTTATGAAAATGACACTTGGCCATAGAATTAAAATTGTGTTAAAAAAAATATCCCTGTAGATTTTAATGATGATGAGAAAGTACAACAACCTATAGAGGATGAGCAACATGAGGAAGTCTCTCAAATATTCTTATAAAAGATCAAACTCCGGTTGAAGTAGAATCACAAAGGCCACAACATGTCCGTAGAAGACCAACATGGATGTCTAATTATGAGGTGACTAGAATTAATCAAGGTGATGATCCTCTTATACATTTTGTTTTATTTTCATATTGTGACCCTACTGAAGTGGTTGTTAAAAAATCAAAATGGAGAAAGACTATGGATGATGAAATTATAGCAATTGGAAAAAAAAATAATACATGAGAGTTATGTGATCTTTCTAAAGGACAAAAGCAAATTGATGTAAAGTGGTTTTATAAGAAAAAGCAAAGCTAACATGGTGAGATTGACAAGTACAAAGCACGCTTGGTAGCTAAGGGCTATAAGCAAGAGTTTCGTGCCGATTATAAAGACGTTTTTGTTCCTGTCGCAAGGCATGATAAAATCATAGTGGTGATAGTGATGGCAGCACAAAATTCATGACCTATATTTCAATTCGATGTAAAATCAGCATTCCTACATGAAGATTTGAAAGAAGATGTATTTATCGATCAACCTCCGAGTTATGTGAAATTGTTAATGAACATAAAGTTTATAGATTAAGGAAAGCTCTATATGGATTAAAACAAGCCCCACGGGCTTGGTATAATCGTATAGAAACATATTTTTGAAGGAAGGTTTTTAAAAATATTTTTTTATGAGCATACTCTTTTTATTAAGATTGATGATGGAGGAAAAATATTGATAGTTTGTTTATATGTAGATGACTTAATCTACACTGGAAATAGTACATCTATATTTAGAAATTTTAAAAAATATATGATGAAAGAATTCAAAATATTTGATCTTGGTATGATGCATTATTTCCTTGGTATTGAAGTGGTGCAAGTTTCTGTTGGAATTTTTATTTCTTAAAAAAGATATGTGCAAGAAATTCTAGATAGGTTTCAGATGAAAGATGATTATAATCTTGTAAATATTCCATCTGAGTTTAGAGTGAAATTACATAAAGATATTGGAAGAAAGAAGGTTGATGTCACACTTTACAAACAGATAGTGTGGAATTTAATGTATTTGACGATGACAAGACTTGATATTATGCATGTTATAAGTATGATTAGTAGATACATGGATTGTGCTATATAAATGCATCTCTTAGTTGCAAAGAGAATTTTTCGATACTTGCAAGGTACTAAAGAGTTTGAGTTATTTTACAAAAGGGGAGAAAAGTCAAATCTATTTGATTTTACAGATAGTGATTATGGAGATATAGATGATCGAAAAAGTACATCTGGGTACATTTTCATGTTGGGTATAGGAATTGTTTCATGGTATTCGAAAAAATAATAAATTGTTACATTATCATCCATGGAAGCTGAGTTTGTTGCTGTAACATTTTGTACTTGTCAAACTATTTGGCTAAAGAAGATTCTTACAGAATTATGTTTTAAAGATGATGAACATGTAGGACCATTAACAGCCGACTAGAGGTGGTGAATAGTCCTGACAAATAAAAAGAACCTTTCTCAAATTTACGGCTTAATTAATCTAACACTTGCATAAATAACATAAATGACTGAAAGAAAAGAGACACGAAAGGGTTACTTGGTTACAACCGGGGAGGTTATTAATCCAAGGAAGTTGGAGCTCAGTAAACAATCTCCTTTAAGCGGAGAAGCCTCTTACAGCAGTTGAAGTACTCAATTATAGAATAAAACAAAACTAGAATGAATCACAAGTGTTTTTAACCTCTTGGACCAGAGTTTTATTTAAAGCCCTGGTTGGGGTGCCTGGAAGGGTTCCAGGCGCCTGAAATGGAATAGAATTCTATCCTCGGCGTAATGGTTAAAGTCACGCTGATTTGGGTAAAGTTTGGATTCCGAGCGTCTCGGACTGGTTCCGGGCGCCCCGACTTGGTGCGGGCGCTCGGACCAAGAAAGTCAACATAGTTGACTTTTTCGTCCGAGTCTTCCACTCCAGTTCCACTCGTCTCGGTCCAGGTCTTCCCCTCCGGCTCCGTTTGCTTGGGTGATTTTGGCCATCCAAAATAGGGCTCACCCGAACCCAACTTCCGGCCTTCTCGAGCAACCTTCCGCTTCGGCTTCTCATCCCTCCGAATGTCGCTCGTCTCCTTCTCGTCCGCTCGTGTACTCTTCCGCAGCACCTCGTCCCTCAGATGCACCAAGCACATTGGCTCTCTCTCATGTCGTCCTTCTTGCTAGCTGCGTCTTTTGCTCAACTTCCTGTGCTCCTAAGTTCCTACACACTTAGACACAAGGTTAAACCTAACAAAACCTAAGCTAACTTGTTTGATCACATCAAAACTACATTGGGGTTCCAATAATCTCCTCCTTTTTGATGTGAGCAAACTAAGTTAAGTTAGAATAAACCAACATAAGGTAACAATAATAAATTTGTTATTAAATGCAAAAAGTAAAAAAAAAATTAAGGTACCTTCCCCTAGACTTAATTTTTTCTTCTCCCCCTTTGATCATATAAAAAATGGGGGTACCTCAAAAGTCTAAGGAAAAAAAAATTGAGTTGATAAAAAAAACTTTGAGATAGATAATTTTTTTAAAAAACTTTAAGTTTTGCAAAAAAAAAAATTCTAAGTAAAAAAAATGCAAGAAAAGAATGCTTAAGTAATTTTGACAACTATTTAAAGCATTATTAATCACAAGTAAATACTTTATCAATTAGTCAATTAAATATTTTATTTCATTAATTGACTTCTAGACTGTGGCGAGACACTAGGCCTTCTTAGTTATTGGAGCAATAATCACTTTCTAGACAAAGCCTCTTAAGAAAATCAAACATTTAATCTGCTCTCTGAAAACCCTAAATTTAAATATCTAATTCAAATACGATTTTGGAACTCAATATAAGTTCCTTCCAACTAGGTTAATTAATCAGAAATTTCTTAAGTATATATTTTCTTAATAGTTTTCTGATTTGACCCCTATAAAATCTAAGGTGCCAATTTAAATTATTATATCTTCTAATATGTGTGCATGTACGATTTTTCAACTCATCTTTTTCTATTTTCAATTTTTTATTTTCTAATTTCACTTTTGTTGGATCGAGACGCGCTAGAGAGGAGGTGAATAGCGCTCGTGGCTTTCACTTTTTGTTTCGGAGATCAACGAGTAAATGCAGCAGATATATAAAACACAACACAAAAAGACCCAAGTGTTTTTACTTGGTTCGGAGCCTTGGGCGATTCCTACTCCAAGGCCCATGCTCGTTGAACGTTTACTTCGGCCAATCACTATAAGCTCGGAAAAGGTACAACTTTAAAGTACAATATTATAACTGAAATAACAATTATACCGACAATGAAAATAGCAAGCTGAAACTTCTGGTTGTTGAAGTCTTGTTATAACTTTGCCGGAACGTCTCTTGAGTAGCACACGGAAGAAAGGTTGTCAAATTGTATGTATTTCAAGCTGCTGGTCGAGACTGCTATATAAAGTCCGTTGAGGGCCCCTTCAACCTCCTTGAGGGCACCCTCAACTCCGTCGATTCCACAACGAAGATAAGGGATGAACAGGTCGCAGCCTATCCTCTTGAAGGCCCTCGATCTCCCTTAAGGGTGCCTCCAATGCTGTCCGAGGCGCCTCAGCACTCCTTGAGGGCGCCTCTAACTTGGCTTCCTGCGCAGCTTCTGCCAAAGCATCCGAGGCGCATCCAATCTCCATGGAGGCGTCCTGGACACCGTTCATCCCGGTTTTAAGTGCCTCTTTTGCTTCCTGCAAGATACGTTAGTCCCAAAATACTAAGCATACCCTACAACACAAAGTTAACACATAATAATAAGATAAACAAAGATGTTTGACAGTCATCGGACTGTCCGATTCTGACTTCGAATTTCCGACCGAAAACCCTAGGTCGAGCTGACGTCTATTGTTCCCACTCAGGAGAGTATACCTGTTGCCAGACTAGTCCTCCAGACGGACTGGACTTTTGCTCAGCGCCCAAGTCTTTAGGTCTTTCCGTTGGACGTCTGCTCCACGACCCCTCCAGACTTTTCACCTGGTTCACAACACCAGGACATTCCACCTAGAGTATCCAACTCTAGGACTTTTGCCCGAAGACCTCGACCCGCCAAGGCTTTCTGCCTAGGGTTACCACCCCCTAAGACTTAGGGTTACCACCCCCTAGGACCTAGGGTTACCACCCCCTAGGGTTTTCCTGCCTGCCTAACCGCAGCTAGGGTTTTTGCCTAAGATACCTTAGGACTTTCCTACAATCTCAATCAAATATATCATACAACAAAATACTTAACTTTGAACCCTTTGACATAATCAAAACACAGGTTTGATCGTCGGCTGCTTCCCGCACCAACAACTTTTTCAAAAATTTCTAATCGATAAGGAATAGTTAATGTTGATTTTAACTCCTTATTTTCTACTTTTAATTTATGAGATGTTTTAGTCAAAAACTTTATAAATTTAAATAGCTTATCAAGCAGTAAGGATCGTATCTGACTTACCTTATCGATTTCATCATCTGGCCGCTCTCTTCTAATGTTGCTCCCCTTCATCAATGCCCTCGATGCTTATTGCGAAAGAGCTTGCTTCGTCCTCTTTGTCTTGATGTCTTGCCATTAGTGAAATTTCGGCGTAGGCCTCGATTTTTGATTCTGATGAGGCTTCGTCCCATGTTACTTTTAGATTATTGTACCTTTTCTGGGTTGGTCTCCTGTCTGTGCTTGTGTCCTTATGCTTGTCCTTGCTTTTCAGTTTAGGATAGTCTTTTACGTGCTCTTCTTCATTGCAGTGGTACCATTTTACTTTTCTTTTTCATCTCTTACCCTGCACTTGATTAAACTTATTTGATTTAAATAATGTTTTAAATCTCCTTACCATTAAAGTCGTTTCGTCATCGTCAAGTGATGTCTCGGAATATGGTTCATCCACTTTTGCTTTTAAAGCAACATTTTTCCTTGATTCTTTCTTTAGGCATGCATATCTTGACTCATGAATTTCAAAAGTTGAAAAACATTCTTCTAAGGTGTTTACCTCAATCCTTAGAGATGAAATACACATCTACTAAAGTTAGACCATTCTGGAGTCCTAGGAAATATGTTATGCACGTACCTTAGTGAATCTCAGTTGGATACCTTTTCTCTAAGATTCGTGAATCCGGTGATTAGCTCCTTGATTCTCGAGTGGAGGTGCGCGACGGTTTCACCTTCTTTTAACCAAAGGTTGCTGATCTAGTTCCGGAACAGGTCTCGTCTTGCTAATTTTGCCTCCGAGGTCCCTTCTTGTAGTTCCAGGAATTTCTCCCAGAGCTCCTTGGCTGACTTGTAGGCTCCGATACGATTGCCTTCTTGAGGTGGTAAAACACTAAGCAGATGAAATTCTACTTTTCCATTTGCCACCAAGTCAGCTTGCTCCTTCTTCGTCCATAGATATTCTTCTTTGTCTTTTGGGGTTACGAAACCATATTTCATAATGATTAATAATTCAAAATATGTTTTAAAAAATACCTCCATCTTCTTTTTCCAGTTTACAAATTTCCCCTCGAACTTCGGTGGATGGATGCTTGATCTGGCCATCTCGTGTGCTTCGTTTGGCGGTTAGTGCTCCTGAAACGAACTCGCTCTGATACCACTTGTAGGACCGTTGGCGGCCAGCTAGAGGGGGTGAATAGCCCTAACAAATAAAAAAAAACCTTTCTCAAATTTATGGCTTAATTAATCTAACACTTACATAAATAACATAAATGACTGAAAGAAAAGAGGCACGAAAGGGTTACTTAGTTACAACCGGAGAGGTTGTTAATCCAAGAAAGTTGGAGCTCAGTAAACAATCTCCTTCAGACGGAGAAGCCTCTTATAACAGTTGAAGTACTCAATTACAGAACAAAATAAAACTAAAATGAATCACAAGTGTTTTTAACCTCTTGGACCAGGGTTGCATTTATAGCCTTGGTCGGGGTGCCTGGAATGAGAGAGAATTCTATCTCTGATGCAATAGTTAAACGTCACATCGATTTGGGTAAAGTTTGGATTCCAGGTGCTAAGAAGGGTTCCAGGCACCCCGGACTGGTTTCGAGTGCCCCGACCTAGTCCGGTGTCCGAACCATGAAAGTCAACATAATTGACTTTTTTGTCCGGGGTCTTCTGCTCTGATTCCGCTCGCCTTGGTCTGGGTCTTCCGCTTCGGCTCTGCTCGCTTGGGTGATTTCGGTCATCCGAAATAGGGCTCACCCGAACTCAACTTCCGACCTTCTCGAGCAACCTTCCGCTCCGACTTCTCGTCCCTCGGAAACGTCGCGCGCCTCCTTCTCGTCTGCCCGCGTACTCTTCCGCATCACCTCATCCCTCAGACACATCGAGCCTGTCGGCTCTCTCCCGTGCCTTCCTTCTCGCTAGCTGCCTCTTTTGCTCGACTTCTTGTGCTAGCTTCTAAGTTCCTGCACACTTAGACACAAAGTTAAATCCAACAAGACTTAACCTAACTTGTTTGATCACATCAAAACTACCTTGGGATTCTAATAGAACCTACTCAAATTTATTGTGACAATAGTTTGACAATAAAACTTTCGAAAAATTCAGTGCTACATGGTTGAAGTAAACACATAGATGTGAGGATATCATTTCTTGAGAAATTTTATAAATGATAAAGTTATTAATCTTGTTTACTGTAGAAGCGAGGATCAAATTATTGATATCCTAACTAAGCCTCTCAATTTTTTTACATTTCAAAAGCTCAGAAAACTAATTGATATTTCTATATGGAGTTTAAATTGATTATTACATTTGAAATATGATTGTTGATAAAATTAGTCTGTTAATGGATTAATTAGTAATTGAGTTAGTGGAGGAGAAATAATAGGATAATGGTTGTAATATGTTATTAGTGTTAGCGGAGGAGAAATAATAGGATAATGGTTGTAATATGATATTAGTGTTAGTAGAGGAGAAATAATAGGATAATAATTGTAATGCCGTGTTAATGGTTAATGTTGAAATGTTAGTGGAGTTAATGCATTTTTTAGTATGTGTTATGTATTAGTTTATAGGTAAGATGTTTAATTATCAATGGTTGTGTTTAAAATTTATTTTTACGCTCCTTGTGTCCTCGACTCTTTTATTATTTTTCTCATCAAACAGTCTACCGTCGAAGATTCACCTTGGACAGAGCAGGGGCTCAGTTGGACGACGGCTCAAAAACGGGACAACCCTTTTTGATGTTGTCGGCTGCGGCTTAAGGAGAAGAGGGTACACTTTTCCTTTTTCTTCCGTGAGAATAAAGGGAGTGAGAGAAATAAATTAGAAAACTAAAACTAATTCTAAAATTAAATTAAATTTCAAAAAAAAATATTTTCTTTCCTATCAGTTTTCTTATATAAATCTCTATCAAATTGGGATCAAATCGAAAATCCATTTCTACTAACCCATAACTTATACCATTAGTCTTAAGTTTACTTCAAAATCAAACCACTTAGTTCAATAATCAAGTTTAGTTCAAAATCAAAACACTTAGTTTAATAATCAAACTACTTGGATCAAAAACCAAAACTCCTTTATTTAAAACAAATCAACATGATTCATTACTAAATCAAAGAAGGTCCAATTCGTCTTCAAAAGACGTGGCTCATCGGTATTTACATTGTGCTAAACTCTTTCCATATTTACCTTTTGTCTAGTCCAACTAGACTCAATCTCTCTCGATCTAAGAATCTAATTCTCAAACTTATTTTATTTTTCTTAGATAAACTCGTAGTACGTGTAACCTTGTAGGTTACTAATTATGTTGGTCGTCCATAATTAACTATTAATTATGAATCGATCATGAGTGACACCTAGTAGTGCATCATGACTCTCAATTGACCGAAAAATCATAGGTTGATTCTAGAATCACTTCTGAACCTTTCAGCGGTTACAGTAAGTTGTGGCTCGTTCATTTCACTTATCCTATAACCACTTGGTTCAGAACATAATCTATATGTTAGTCTTCACTAAACTGATTATGTTACACCTAATCTAAGTAATACTTCCTCATCCTGTGAATTCAAATTACTCAGATATGTGTCTATGAGTACTATACTCTTTAATATGTGATGTTTTGGCCAAAGACTATGAGTAATAATCTTGATAAGTGGTCATAGAGTATACATCTCCTTTTACAAGGAGTAGTGAATCCTTTGTTTGTTATTTAAATACCTTCAAATACTTCGACTTATACCCAATCATCTTGGGGTCACACCTCCAAGGTGATGCTTACTTAGGATGTCAAAGTATAAGTTTTCATGACCAAGGTGACTTGAATACCTCAAGTCAAAAGAAAGTTGCACTAGAGCTGAATGATATCTTCATTGACATATCTGTATACGTAGAGAATCATATGAAGTCTCATGGCAGGTCACTGTAATGAATTAGTTGCCATAATTAGTATCGACGTTTAACTCTCGAATCTCAATGTCTCCAACAAATGAGAAACAACTGCTTAGAATCTAAGGATTATAGCATGTGCTAGTTTCACATAATTGATGATGTCTGAATACATCAATTCATCGATTAAGGAAGATTTCAATACATTTATAATTACACAGTAGAGATGCTCACTAATTGTAATTCAATAACAAGTTTTCTCATGATATGAATTATATTGCGAGCGTTCAATAAGTGAGCTTAAAATCTAATCAAACACATATAGAATATGCACCAAATAGTGAATCCTTATTTATTCAATAAATATTATATATTATAAGATGATTACCTTTGAACACCTCTCAAATATAACAATGTTATCTATAAATTCATATTCTTAGTATATTAACTTGTATTTTTTTCAATTTTAATTTTTTTACTCGGAATTCAAATTAACCACTAGTAATTACTTAGCTAGCGGCGATAATGTTGATATGGAAATGAATTTTTATTTTTTGTGGACAAATTACTTACATGATAAATTTTTAAGTCCACCTAGACATTAAATCACATCACCTTAAAAATAAAATCAATAAAATAAAAATCCTTAAAAAAATACCCAAAACTACACATTATTTTAAATTGCTATCGGTTTGATAGCTTTAGCAAAGGCTTCCTTTCAAAAAGAAAGAGAACAATAAGGAGAATGTTGAACCTCAGACTACAAACCCACAAAAACTGATGGGATCCAACTAAAAGAACAAGTGCAACTCTTCCATGCTATGGTCAGTTCTACCTTGCCAGATGAAAACTAAAATTCAGCATCTTGCGAGCTAGCTAGTTAGATGCGAACCTCTTTGTGTTGTTAGTCATGGAAGCGATTGCAGTTCCAAAGACTCGAGTTTCTAATTTTTTTTGTTCCGATAATCCTTTCGAGGCTCACGCTTCCTGTTGGTTTCTAAGAGCTGCAGTCTGAAATATCATTGGAGTAGAGGGAGAACTTGGATATCTGATCATATAGAAGGACATCTATCGAACGACTGATGCAGATCCAGGTTTAATGACACTCAATTTTCCATGTTTCTTATGCATATCCTTAAAAGGTAGACTGCAATAAAAAAAATGCCCATGTCAAATGGTAGAATCTGTAGATCCACATAATAATGCAAAATTACTTCAAGGATCACAACAACAAACGATCCTTCAATAGAAAAATCAAACGTAATTTTTTAATCAATGGATGATTACCACAGAGTAGCAAGATCACTATACTATATTTGATGGTAGGTTTATTTCATCAGTCAAAACCTTTGTGCTGAATTAAGATCGTAACTAGCCCCCAGGGCGTAGCGCAGACGGTGGGCACATGATATCTCTGGCGTAATGGTCAGAGGTCGATTCTCAGGAACTGACGACCTGGGATTTATCCCGCCATGCGCCTATGGCCTGTGTACCTACATGAATCTCCCTCTATATCCGTGGGGCCGACACTAGGGGGACCGCTAAGGTAGCGGATCTACCTTTTTTATTAAGATCGTAACTGACAGAAATAATCATAAGATGGCATACTTTATAATCATTAAATTATAAAGCATGAGATTGGTATGAACATGTGATTTCACTAAGCTACACCTTAGTGATGGACTCACACCTGAGTTGAGTTAAGGGTGTTAGAAATTTCGTACAATTTGATCATTATAATTCTTCTTAGATTTTTCCTCTCCTAAATGATGAGCATCTTCATCTCTTCGGATGAATTCAAATCTCTACCCATCTCCCAATATCACACAATCTCAACTGAATAATATCAATAATCAGTTTCACAAGAAGCAAAAGGCTATCTTAATTGTTCTTCCACTGTCTGCTCAACCTCGCAAACGATCCAACGCAGAAACTTGTTTAATTGACGCAATTCATCATACATTTCGACTGCATCCGGTTTCATGTGTATAGACGCAGAAAATTAAAACAGGGAACAGAGTACTACGGCATATGAAATAGGGTCTAGAGCATATGAAATAGGGCAGTTGGTTTCAAAAGGAGTAATCTGGATTGAGGAGTCTCTTCATCTTCGGCTGTAGCTCTACATTACGTTTCTTCTCTGCTTCCTCGTCCTCGCTCTGTTCCGCTGCCTCCCCTGTTTCTTCCTCCTCGAATGCAGGGTGCGTCAGGATGCTGCGGAGGAGCTGCGTCCCTCGGAGAGCGTTGGTGAGGGGAAGGTGGCCCTCGGGCGTGCCGTCGGTGAGTTCCCACATGAATTCGCTGGGGAACGACCGGTAACCGTACTGCTCCACCTCCGACTCCAGCTTCTTCATCCACCCGACGCGGATGAAGAAACGCGTGAAGTCGCGGCTCGACTTCTCCCACAGCCGGCTCTGCACGGAGTAGCCGAACCGGCCGCCGCTGTGATTCTTCCACAGCCGGTCTATGGCGCGCAGCTCTTCGGCAGGGATGAACTGCAGCTCCGAGAAGAACACGTAGCCGCGCTTCTGGGCGGCTTCGCCGGCGAGAGCGATGAGGAGGCGGCGGGTCTCTTCGTCTGCCTGGAGGAATTCACTTGACGACAGGTGGGCGGTGAGGGCGTCGAGGGCAGTGGAGGAGGAAGAGGAAGAGGTGGTGACGGAGGAGGAGGAGGAGGAGGAAGAGAAAATGGTGAAGAGGCTGTAGGATTTTGTGGTGGGCTTCAAGGAGATGGAATCATGGGAAGAGGTGAAAAAATGGTGGTGGTGGTGGTGGTGGTGGAGGAAGGATCCGTTGAGGGAATGGAGGGAGGTAGCGGTGGCCATTGAAGAGAGAGATCGAGAGAGAGAGAGAGTCAGAGAGGGGAATGGATTGGGATGAATGATAAAAGAAGGGTGGGAATAGATGAAAGAGCAGATCCAGTGAACTCACATGGAGAGCTGTGATTGGTTCAATTAGGGTGAGGCCAGATGCTGCTGACAATGATTTGGGCGAGGATGAGGCCACGTCGGATGGACTCGATCTCGGCCGGAGGCCGGGACGGGCCGGGCCGATCTGAACTGGTTTGTTGAACCATGTAAAATAAATTAACAAAATGGCATATTTGCTGCTTACCACAGCATACCCTATATATATATATTCTTTGAGTAAGTTTCTAAGACCTGCTTTAATTCCATTATGAAAACACCCTATGATCGATGTGTTGTTATGTTTGTTCATACTTCATCAATTGCCTATAATTTTGTGCAAACAGCTCGATCACTTCTAGATTTGAAAAAAATTTGTTGAAGGCAGCAGCAAGATGCCATGATAAGCAAAGAAGAGGTGTGTGATGGATAAAGGATAATTTTTCATTTGTATCCATGCACCAATTTATTTTTATTGCTACACGGTATTTCTTGGGAACTTACATACACCATAAAATGATAAAGGTTAATGATCTTGTCGGGAATCTGAGTTAGACGGAGGTCGGATGAGTTGTCGCTGGCGTTGACGGAAGGTGGCTGAAGCCTCCTACTTGTATGGAAGCCCTGAGAAGGACCCCCACATGCTACTGACAAGAGGTGATGACTAAGACAGAGGTACAAAAGTTCTGCGCACACTAGGACAGACACACGGAACGTTAGAGACCACAAACCAGGGAAAAAGTCCCTGAAGCAGACTCTCCGACGCCCAAGTCAGGTATTTTTTCTCTAGAAGAACAGTATACGAAAGGAAAGAGTAGAATACAGATGCAAAAAGATAAGTGAGTGTACCTGCGTAAGGGAGAGTACTCCTTTTTTTTATATGACAGTGTGTACTTCTAGAATCTGACAAGTGTCAGAAAATGTCGGGTGTCAGAACCTGTCTAGCAGTGAATAACACATGACATCCTTTTATAGGTGAGAGGAAGGCTCTATTAGTAGAGAGTCACAGACCGTTGGAATATACCCTGATATGCAACAGTTATTCCCTGACAGGTGGTTAGGATTCCTGTGCTCGGTTGTCGGGTAGTGCTTCGCCGACCGGGTACAGATGGGGAACCTCCTAATGACTGGTGGTCGGAGGAACTGATCGGGGGTATAGCTGAGCCGTCCGCAAGATCCAGACCGGGTTTAACGGGCTCGTGTATATAGACCAGCTTACAAAAACCCAACCGGTAGAGATAATTCTGGTGGCTCTTCCTTAATTGTTCCTTATATTGCAGGTCTGGAATATCAATCCGTATATCCCGATCTGACATTATATGCTTAGTGGCCGCTGGTGGTCCTTCCCCTTTATGTTGATCGCCTCATTTCCTTAACTCCTGACCGTCACGCCCCCCTGACTTCTGATTGTCACGTCTCCTTAACTTCTGACTGTCACGTCTGCTTAATTTCTGACTGCTACGTCCATTTGGCTCGACTGTCACACACTCTTGACTTCTGACTGCCACGCCCCCTTGACTTCCACCTGACTGACTTCATCGGGCCTACCATCATGCGCCATATCAGTTGACAACAAAAAGTTTCTTTAACTTTTTTCCCCCTACTTATAGAACAGAAGGTTGATCATGTAACTGGGTGGATTCTATTCAATTGAGTCGAAATATATGCTATTTAGAGCCCAGGAAGGTGCTTAGTGATGAAGGCGATTCATTCGTGCTGGAAGCACCGATATGCACTGACAAGTGCATCATAACTGACATAGATTTAGAGTATTACTTGCATTTAAAGTTCGGTGCCAATGTGCGAAATCTTGATACACAGAGGTCTATTTGCGCTCAACAAATACATGCCTAAACAGAAACCTTATGTTGGAGTATCTAGAGTACTCCAGTGCAACGTGACCCGAGCAAAGGTAATTAGGTCATGGTGGAAATTGGCTCGGCTGAAGTGTGTGATTCGGTTCAAGGTGCATCTTCTTGTTTTGAACTATTAGTTGGGAGTGGATTATTCTTTTTCCTGCTTTTTGATGTTTGGTGGATTGCAAAACATTAGTGTGTTCTCACTGGTCGATAGATGTGATTATGTCTTACAAGATGCAATTTCGAGGTAACAATTTGTTTTTTTCACAGTAGAAATCCACTGCTCCGGGATCTAGCTAGGAACAAGTATAACACGAGTATGGACGTACAATTGGACAATGTAAATGTGCACGTGTTATTATATGATTGTTGGCTTATGCCATTAATTATCTGATAAATAATGATTAACTAGATCCGATGACGTTGAATATGGAATAATTGGTCAGGTCCTGGGAAAGTTTTTGTTAGAGAAAATTAGGAAGCACTATTTAAAAAAACATCTTTTCAAATATATCATAAATAAAAATTAAATTATGAATACTTAAATATTAACCGGACACCCTTTTACTGCATGCTAACATATATTGTATTACTGGTAGATGATTCAAAGAATTGATGGAATTTGCGCATGAATCTGAAACAGAGCAAATGTTTGTTCTATACAAATGATATTCGTTTTTCTCTTTATGTTGTGCCGTTTAACTGTTTTTGGTTTTTTTTAGATTGTTATTAACTTATTATAAATCATGTTGTGATCACTACATATTCAATGAATTGCACGTTTAATTTATCATATGCGTCTTTCATTTTACATTTTTAAATTCTTAATTATTTTTTTTTTTGTCGGTCAATACCCTTTTACCAACTAGCAGTATAAAAAAAAGAGGAAATCATGAAGTTAATGAAGGGAGGAAATTATAATAATTATGAAATATATTTTTAAAATTTAATTCATTTTTACGATTAGTCATAACAATTAAAGAAACACCAACTAGATCCAAAGAAGTGGCGTTTTCATCCAAACAACAACAATTATCCTAAGATGTCATTACTCCTTAATTTCTCTCTTTTTTATTAAGATCGGATATTTAGTTCTTAGAATTGATGAATTTTGAGATGATCGATTAGTTTTAATTAAAATTTATGGAAGCTCATTCACATGACCGACATTCTTGAACTCATTTTTTTACTAGAGAAAAAATCTCCTATAATATACCATAACTAAAATTCAAACTTTAAATTTATTAATTATCCGATCAATCTGACAATTGCACCACTAATCTGAGCCTCTTCTCTCTTTCCCTTCCCGTGATGCTAACCAATTGGTCGATGGGAGCAATACATGTGTATAAGCAGAGAGGATTATCTCGGAAAAAAAACAAATAACAAACGCTTAAAATTTTAATAGTCAGGCAGCCAAACGGCCCAAACCCAATAACGCCCAGTTTCTTTCCTTCACGTTTAATTAAAACCCTCTTCAGTAGCTTACTCTCCTTCCATAATTGAATGAGCAATTGATTAATAATCAAATCAACTAACTATTTAATTCCAAGTTGAATAAATTGATTTTTTTAATTCAACTGAACTCATCAAATTTTTTAATAAAAATTAAATAAACTGAATGGATAAAACACCAGTTAAAATAGTTTAAAACTTAAACATCCCTAGATTTTTACCTTGATATATATTTATATATATATATATATATATATATATATATATTTAAATAAATCTCTAAGTAACTAAGACATTCCTCTAAACTTTTAGAGTATTATAACCAGAATAGAAATTCCATCATAAGAACCATCATACCCAACGTATCCGACATCATTACCAACGAAACGCTAACGAAAGGAAAAGGACACACCAATACACCCCTCGTATAATAAAAGACTCAACACTCCAAATTAAATGCTCGAACAATGTATCGTGCCTCCATCTCGCTTCCTCGTCTACTGCATCCGCATGCCTTCCATCATAACCTGGGTGACGACCTCCTCTCCTGTAACGTAGGCATCATGAGCCTACGAACCCAGCAAGTACGGTCCAATATGAATAAAATGACATCCATAAAGTAATAGGAATAGCAACTAGTAAACATAAAACATAACTCAAATACAGTATAGCGAAGGAAAAGTACAATATGTGAAAGGTCCTACATAGCTAATAAGGGTAAGTATGTCACATATCCGGTAACCACTAATAGAGTCAGTCAAACAGTCCCATGACCCTAGAGGTACATCCTAGAAATCATGCAGTCATATAGCCGAAGCTAACAATAAATTACAGTATCAGTCATAACTTACAATATCAGTCATATTTGAAAGGGCCCTCCCCGGAGCTTATCCCGGGTCACCCAACCCGTACTGTTACCACATATGTTCATACCCATCTAATTAGCTATATAAAAAAACATAAACTACCCATAATGTACCTTTATCAATAACACATTCCAGTCATAAAAGAAGACAATAACACATGCATCAATGAAAGGGAGCTGATCCGGCGATGAGGATGGGGGGTCCACGTAGGCCAAAGTCAACGACACGTGAAGGTCAAAGTCAAGGTCAACCTGAGGATTTGGCTGAGCCGGGGGGTCTCCTGGCCCTCGGCTGACCAGCTAAGATTCCCGGCCGACCGGACTACCTGGCCGACAGACCGGCGTAGCTCCCGGCCCCGCGCGAAGACCGCTCGACCAGGGGTCGGACTTCCGACGCTCACAAATTACAAGGTATAGGAGCTACTGCGCCAAGCGGACAGCCGCTCGGCTAAGTAGCGTATCGACTAGGCGCAATCCCGTCCAAGTGTAAGACCGAGTGGGCTTCCTGCTCGGTCCGACAAGCTTACATGCCCGGGCGACAAGGGGCCGAACGACCAGTCCGTCCGGACCAGTACCAAACAAAAGGCGAATAAGACAAAGGAAGGCAAGGAGCAGCTGGTGATATCATTCTCGAGCCCTCTGCCACCGGCAGACAGCATGGTCGGCGGCCGGACAGTACAGAGAATCGTACGGTGGAAGATTCCACTGTAATGTCAGGGATATGCTTGGACGGTTGCGGTATGGAGTCAGGCGTGCTTTTCTGACACGACCATTCTAGGTATGCTTTGAGGAGCGTGCTCGCATCGAGAAGCGTGCACACGCCTCCCCGGGGGTCTTATATAAGAACCTCCAAGTTTCGACGGAGGTATGCAATAGAACTCACTGTAGCCACAGTATCGCTACTCTGCTTTTGCTTCTCTTCTTCTTCTTCGCCTGACTTGAACGTCGGAGGGTCGTCGTCAGGAAACCCCTCCCGACTCGGCTTTGTTGCAGGTTCACCGGAGGTCCCCGACATCCCGAAGTCCGCGCGGAGACAGCAGAGAATGTCACATCCCCGGCCTCCATCGACTCAGCTCTCGGACAGAATCAGGAGCAATATAAGAAATGGAAAGATTCAACGCATAAACATGTATCGATACTTAATGGAACAACTCAAGACAAGTCACCTCTTCCAAATCATCCCAATACCCGAATTATTTATAAAGAGTAAGAGCATGAGTAATGTCAAAATAACCACATCAAGTCTGCTAACAATCCAACAGTGATAAATAAGTAGAAGGATCAAACAAAAGCATTCTACAAAAGAAT
The DNA here is from genome assembly GCF_018446385.1 of Zingiber officinale. Lineage (NCBI taxonomy): Eukaryota > Viridiplantae > Streptophyta > Magnoliopsida > Zingiberales > Zingiberaceae > Zingiber > Zingiber officinale. The sequence goes on from NC_055994.1 coordinate 143,152,931, forward strand.
GTATCGGGCTCATAACAGTCCACTAATTGAATTCACCTTCCAAATCAATCCAACATTCCAGAAACAATAGAATGTATCGAAAACATTTTCATACAGGACTTAATTCACCTACAAGCTGTCTATTTCCTACTGAAACGTTAGAGAAACGAAATGCATTGTCAAGACCAATCGAAACCATCAAAACTCAGTCCAGGGCTCCAATCGACACAGACTAAAACATTCCAATTGTGACACTTAAAATCCGTTGCGAAATCTCGAAAGAGAAATACGGACAGAGCCAGAACACAGTGAAAATTGAAATCGCGTCATCTTCAATCGTTCAGGCGATGAACGAACAAGTCTCCACCTCAGCATCGAATTCATCAGAGTGCTCTAACCTAACGGAAACAGGGAAATCGCGAGATGCAATCGAAATACCGCAGAAATCCCAAATCGTACCTCATACAACCAAAACCAACATCGCAGCATACAATCAAACTCTATTAGGCTCCTATCGTCTACCTTATGGATCTCACAACTTCAAATCGACTAGTACTTGCCTCGTTTCCTTGCACCTCCGCAAATCCTCACCCAGCCGTGCCATCAGTGGGATGGCTGAAGACCACCGCGTCGGATCGTGATGCCCTCAAAGGGAAACGCCTGTGTGAGATGGCATCTGGCCGGATCTCATAGCCCGTCGGAAGGCTCGGTCAGAAACCGCGATTTCAGTAGAGGCGGTGAGGAGCCCTCTTCGGCGGAAGCAGGGAAGAGACGCTTTATCCGAATACCTAAGTTAAGAGTCTTTTAAACCTAGGTTAATTGTTTCTACCTTAGCCATTAACTCCATATTTAATTGAGTGTTATTATAGACTTCCATCCAATTTAATAGTTCTATCCCTTTAAAACATGTTATACCAATTCAATTTATGTCCTGAAAATCTCTAAAATTGTAGATAATTTTGTGAGACCTTAATTTTATTTTATAAATAATTTCTTTATTTAACGCTCATGGGACCTTACAATCCCTCCCTTCAAAAAATTTCGTCCCCAAAATTTGACTTATCAAATAATTCACAATAACGGTTACGTATATCCAATTTAGTCTCCCAAATAACTTTTTCCATCAACTGATTTTTTCATAAGATCTTTACCATTTTAATCTTTTGGTTTCTCAGCTTTTGGATAAATCTGGACTCGAGAGTGGAGGAGAGTTTTGAATTACAGAATTAAGAATTTTAAACTATCGATTCCAATTTAGCCATAGCTGAATTCGGTTGAGCCGAATTCATATTTTTAAAATTAAGATTGAACTGATTTAATAATTGATATTTTAAGAGAAAAAATTGAATTTCCAAAATAATCTAACCAAACTTTTAATTTTGATCGATTCAGTCAATTAATTCAATATAATCAACCTTTTACGGATACTTAACTAAAGACAGAGAGTTACATATTCAGCTCTTAGTTGAACATAGAGAATCTGACTAAATCATTTATAAATTAAGCTGATAGTATGAACATAGCAATTATTGAAGTAATAAGCCCGGAAGCTAAAAGAATGGAATTTGTGGCAACTCCTCTATTACAAGAACAAAGTTTAATACATATTTTTGAAATAAGGTAAACTAAACTATAATATGTCAAGCATGTTAGTAAAAGATACATTAGTTCTGAAATTTAAATACTGCTAATTGAAAGAGATAATTTGAAGAAAAAAAATTGTGAATAAATTAGGCAAAAATTAAAAAACTGAAGATGGATGAAACATCGAGTGAAGAGTATCCAATTTCTACAAACCTACCGTAATTACGGTGACAAGCAACACAAAAAAAAAATTATTTGAGCGTGATTAGTGGAGAGTTTATTTTGTTTGTTGTTACAATTATGAATGCTACAATTTTAATTCGAATGAATTTTATTGTTAATTTTTTCATTTGAATCAATGCTACTGTTAGGCTTTGTACAAAAGTTCGCTCGATTTAGTTAGGTAAAAAAACGTTTTGTTCGGTTTCAATTTAAATGATTCAATCCGTTGGTTATTAATTAATTGTTCACCCCTACTTATATACCAAACTTTCACTAAAATTAATATAAGTGTGTCTCCAAATTGAGATGCTTCTTTTCAAGTGATTGTCTCTTAGAATATATTTTATGTAGGGTATTATTAATTAACTTTTCCCCCCTAATTTCATTTAAGATATCTTCCAGCATAATTTGATTTGTTCAACATTTCATTTAAATCAAAAGACTAACAGTAGCATTTATTCAAATGAAAAGATTAACAATAAAATTCATTCAAATTAAAATTGTAGCATTCATAATTGTAACAGCAAACACACAAAACAAACTCTCTACTAATTACACTTGAATATTTCTTTTTGGTTTTTGTCACTGTAGTAATGGTCGGTTTGTGAAAATTCGAGGCTCTTCACCGATCTTTCATCCTTCTTCATTTTTTTTTCTTGTTCTTGCCTAATTTGTTCACATTTTTACAATTTTTTTTAAAGTTTTCTCCTTTAATTTTGTATCTTTCTTTCATCATCTCTCCTTTAACATTAATTCCAAAATTAAGCTCATTTATAGTTTATAAAGATGCGTTAAATTTCATAACAATGTGTCTTTTACTAACATGGCATGCTTTAGTTTAGTTTTGATTATTGCAAAAAAAAAAAAAGACTACTGCATCAGCATCCTTAGAACTAGTCACACAGATATGAAGAAAAATAAATACATAAATCCAAACTGATAAATACATCATCGAAGGTCCAACAAAGGGTGATGAAATCCTCCTTCAAAATTTGATCCCCCATTCTCTATGATCATTACCCATACACCCATCAGTTGAGCCAATCCTAGGCGTTTCTATTACTTCAAACGCTTAAATTAAACTTTGTTATTTCAATAGAGCAGTTAACTTAAATTCAATTCTTTTAGACTTCTAATTTCTCTGTTGATATCATCAGCTTGATTCATAATCAATTTAGTCAGATTCTCCATGTCCAAGTGTTTAGCTAAGATCGTCACCTCGGGACGGTCTAGTGGCTAGCGCATGAGGTGTTGTCACCATGAGATCTGGGGTTTAAATCTCGACAAAGCCGAGATAAAATGTCTCCCTTATGTGTTAGTCACTATTTCAAAGGCTAGTAGCCCGGCTAGTAGCCGCCCGTGATTTACTTCCTCCGTATTGACTCTGAGACGGGTTGACGGGGGCGCTGGGGGTGAACGTATTCACCTTTTGTCACCATGTGTTTAGCTAAGATCTTATATGTAACTCTCTATTGAAATGTATCTTCAATAAAATTTTGATAAGTGTTAGCGCAGTGGTGTCCGTAAATGTTAGCACCTGTTGCATCTCGTTTATCTTCCATCTTCTTCATAAGTTCTGACTATATAACTCTCCGTTAGTTTTGTTTAGCGGAGGAGGAAGCGAAGGAGATGGCTAATAGTTGGTATAAAGAAAATATAAATTAATACCATAACGAAAATCCAATATATCAAAACTTTAATATACCATATTTTCAGTATGATATAAATTTTGTATCATTTATATTAAAATTTTAAAATCAGTATGGTATATATCTTACCAAAATATTAAATTTCATATCAATATTAAAAAGTTCAGTACGATATTATATTATACCGAAATTTTTATACATCATTAATATTGATATGATATATATGATATATTATTATTTTTTTTATTTTTGCCAACCCTAATGGGAGGTGGAAGAAGCAAAGGAGGTTTTTATAAGGAAGCTGTTTGGCCTGCTATTTAGGCTAACGTCTAAGCTGCTAGGATTTTAAGCGTGTTTGAGTTGTGTTGTTGTTTGGGCTGTTGGACTTAAGTATTGAGAAATTATAAGTCTAGTCATTTAAACTTTAAGGTAAATAAGAAAATACCAGTAACAACTATTGACATTCAAGATATATCTACGTGTGCTGCTTCTCTTTCTGATTGTTTTCTATTTTCTCCTACCTTATGTTTCATTCTGAATTTTTCAGAACCCATGAAGAAAATTATGTCTACGTAGCTAATTGGTTTATATTGAAAATAAAGAAAATTAGATTAAACACTTCCATGCAGACATTAGTCGCGTGAGTACACTATTGTATAAAGATGAACAAAATAAGAAAAAAAAATATCTGTGAGTGATAGTTGTGAGCACACTATTGTATAAAGGTGAACAAAACAAGAAAAGAAAAATGTCTGTGAGTGAATACCAACTACGGGTAAGTTCAAAATCAAGAATTTTGAAATATGTAGGAGTTTTCATTTTTTTTATTGGAATGATATCATATAAATAGTTTCAACACTTAATTAATTAAATTTTTGCATTTTAAATTTATTTAGATAACTAATTAAGTTAAATAGAATTAATATTTTGAATTTTATACTTAAGTGAAAGTTAATTACGATTAAATAACGTTTATCAATTGAGATTATTAAAATCAAACAGATTTAAATTGAATGTCATTTTAATTTATTGCGATATATTTAAAATTAAAAGTGCTTGTTATTTTGTTAAGGTTAGAATTATTTAAATATTTAATTAGTTGGTAAATTAGAGAAAAATCTCTAATTACAGTGTTAACTTTGCATGTAATTCTCATGTCCAAAAAAATTTTGTTTCTACTTCCTGCATACAAAGTTTTACTTGCTTCTACTTCCTCATGCAAATATCATTACTTAATTACCCCTCAGATTTCTTAGGTACAAAAAATCCAAAAATGAGTATAATTCCTCTTAAATTCAACACTTCAAACTAAAATCGAGTATATTTTCTATCAAAATTGTCCCTCATATTTTTTAGGTACAAAAAGTTCAAAAATAGTATAATTCCTGTTAATTTAGCACTTTAAACTAGAATAAAGTATATTTTCTATCAAATTGAACATGACTTTCTAATTGTCTCTCAGATTTTTTTAGGTATAAAAAATTTAAAAATTAGTATAATTACTTTTAAATTCAGCACTTTAAACTAGAATCGAATATATTTTCTATCAAAATTGACGCCCCTCATATTTTTAAGTACAAAACTCTAAAAATGGATATAATTCCCGTTAAATTCAGCACTTGTAAACTAGAATTGAGTATATTTTCTATAAAATTAAACACTATTTATTCCATACTTAATATAATTTATCCTAAATTTAATATCATTTAAAGAAAATCTAATATATTTTTCATCCAATTGAGGTGAAAAAGAGTCGTACTCAATTTTATAGAAAATATACTAGATTCTAGTTTAATGTGCTGAATTTTAGAAGAATTATACTTATTTTTAAACTTTTTATATTTAAAAATAGTAAGGATAATTAGATAAATTAATATCCATTATATTTGACTAAGGAGTAAAAATAAAAATTTTTATCAATAGATACGCAAATTTCTTTTTTTTTTCCTCTTTCTCTTATTTGCCTAGTAGCATCACGTCACCCCACACCCTCCTTCTCTTGTTTGCCTGGTAGCATCACGCCACCCCACACCTTGCAACCCAATTCACCTGGTAACTGGATCCATTGTCAATTTAAATTGAAATGGAATAAATTATTTGTTTTCATAATGAAATCCATCGAAATAAAATCAATAAAATGGTCGAAATTAAAATAACCAAACTTTTGATTAAATCAAGATTCAAGAGTAGATGGGAGAATTAAAAATTTCAAACTTTCGGTTCCAATTTGAATATGGCTGAATTTGATTTAATTAATTTAACTGAATTTAAATTTTTAAAACTGAACTGATTTAATTGAAATAACCAATATTTAAAAACAAAAATTAAAATTGATCAATTAATTGGGTTTTAATAAATCTTTTCTCACTCCTATATATAAAAGTGATCATTATGATTTTTTTTAAAAATTAATGATATCCATCATTAACTTTATTTTTTTATTTGTAATTCTAAAATACAATTTACCAATATAAACTATGCAACAAATTTCCATATCAACAGTAAATAATTTTTCAAACTGCAATTTTTTTTATATTAAGGTTTCATCTAGTTGAAATCTAAATGCAAAGACTATAACTTTGAAAAGTTTGATAAGTTAGAATGATAGTGAAGCATATAATTTCCACAAAACTTAAACATTATAGGAGAGAAATGTAACTCAAAAAACAAGAATTTTTATGGAGAATATAGTTTATTACTGTTTTTTAGTTTTTAATTTTAACATTTTTTTAAAATTTCCTTCATAATTTTAACAATATTAAAATGCCTCTAAACCCTACGTTTTATTATCAAAATATATCATCTTTAGAGATTTTTTTTAGCAAAATGGAAATATTAGAATTCTTTGAAATTTATAAAAATTTAAAGAACCCTTTTTTAAAAACTACCAAATTTTAAGAGTTTTTTTAAAAACAACTTCATGATATTTTTCTATACTAAAATTGATCATTGTGACTTAAAATTTATTTGATTTGTTTAAAGGGAAAGTTTTTACGTTGCCTCAAAAAGTTTACTAATTCTTACATTGTGCTGGGAGAATTTGTTAAATTGTAATTTACCAATAAATAAAAACGTACATAAGTTTTTAATATCAAATATAAATATAAATTCTTTAATTTTGACATAAAATGCAAAAACTTTAGTATGATTTAAAACATATTTTTTTGGACTAAGGCACATAACCTTTGAATTTAATAATTTCTTAGAATTATATAATAATCTCGCAGCATGAGACTATATATATATATATATATATATATATATATATATATATATATATATTTTATCTCTGCGCGCTCGCACAGTATACAACTGTACGCGCGCAGGAGATCGCTCAGTTTTTTTTTATTTTTTTGATTTTTTTAATATTTTAAATTTAAAAAATCAATTAAAAAATTTAACATTTCCTTATATAAATTTTTAATACCTTAATATATCCCTTTAACATATTACAATACTCAATAAATACTTAAATTAATTTTATTTTAATTTTTTTTTTAAAACCAAACACTATAATTTAATTGGAAAGCTTAAACCCCAAAGGTAAAATCTAAAAAAAAAATAACTTTAACACTATAATCAAAATCTGAACTCTAGAAATAAACTCTTAAAAAAATATTTTATTTTTTATTTTTTTCAATTATTTTTTAATTCATAAACAAATAATTAAAAACAATTAAAAAAAACACATATACAGTGTTGAATCCTGCGTATGCGTACAGTTGCACACTATGCAACGCCCAAATTATCAACACTCTATCTATATATATATATATATATATATATATATATATATATATATATATATATATATATATATATATATATATATATATATATATATATATATATGATCCAATCCTTTCTCAACTCCGCTCGCTTTCCTATCCTGCATTAGCGAGGAGCTCATGTATTAAACTACCTTTTAAAATTATCCATAAGTGTCAAGCTCGCACCGTAAGAGTGTTCAAAATCATTTCCATTTGTTGTCATATAAATATGTATTAAACCGATGCGATTGGACTCATTTAGAGAAATTCGCATTTCATAGTTATTCTGTCTTTCCTTGTCCAATTAGTTTTATCTGCTAATCCTTAACTTACTTTTTTGGAAGGTTCCAAAATTAATGGATAAACTTGCCGTCCTGCATGCATCCCATTGCTCAACGCATCCAATTGCTTTCCAGGGCTAAGATCTTCATGAACAATTTTGCACATTCATGCGTTTCTTGCTACAAGGTTACATGAGCATTAATTTTGACACGGTATGGATACATTAATATTTATTTTAGGAAATCATAATAATTACAATTCATATACCAAACTTTCAATAAAATTAATATAAGTATGTCTTCAAATTTAAAATACTTGATTTCCAATCCGATGAGCTAGTTTCAATGATGAATTATAGTGGAAAACACTTGAGGTAATATTAAGATATGGATTTACTTAGTATCCACTTCAACGAGATGAATAATCTAAAGATCTATACAGAGTACACTCTCTACTATAAAAATATTCCTAGGAAATACTCCGAAGTGGAGAAATGTCGTACATGCTCACATATAAGAAATACAATGCAAATAAGAAGAAAATACACAATATTATCGGTTGAAAAGTGCAGCAACATTTGCTTCCAAAGCTCAAGGATCGGCTGTGAAGAGTGGAGAAGAGAGTTACTATTTGAATCTCGCAAAAGCTTTTATATCTCACGATCTAGGTCTCATAATCAATTGGTGTTATCCCCAATCAATTATCATGTCAGATCCGAACAAATCTAGCCGTCAAACCTCGCAACGGTCTTCTCCCAATTGATTAGTCAATCGATTAAGCGCTTCTGGATCAATCACCCAATCGATCCATATCGCCTCTATGCTCTCGCGAGTACCTCGTAATCGATTCAGCACCTTCTCAATTGATTCACCATTTTCGCGACACAACTACTATGCTCTGTGAAAAACCATCTCCCAATCGATCAAGCAGCTCCAATTGATTACCTAATCGATTCAGAAGCTCTTTGTTTGCTCACGACCAAACTTAATCGATTAGCAATCAATTAAGCCTCTCGCGATATGCTCAATCAATTGGAATTCTTCCCAATCGATTCAGCACAGTGCAACAAATTGTGCTTCATGAAAAAATAGCTTCCAATCGATCACATGATCGATTGGATTCAGGGTGAATCGATCATATGATCGATTCACCATGCACTTTGTGAAGAGATGCATTCAATCAATCAGCTGATCTATTGGCATATGTCTCAATCGATCACTTTATCGATTACCCCGCCCTAATTTATTTAACCTAAGTCTAGGGTTCCCTTTCCCAATTTCAGGTCAACCATGATCTGTTAGAACTTCTCCATCAAGTGTCTGGTCAACCTTTTGACCTACTCGAACTTTACCAATTTTCCATTAGACTTCTGATCACCAAGTATGGTTCTCCTTGACCTACTTAGATTTTCCTTTTTGCATAACCGCAATTAGGACTTTACCTTGCCAATGTGCAGTCCCCCTTGACCCATTTGGGCTTTCCTTGCCCACGTGTTGTCCTCCTTCATTCACTTAGACTTTCCTTTACTTAATCACAGTTAGAACTTTTCTTTGCCAACATGTGATCCTCCTTGACCCACTTGGACTTTCCTTTTCCTAACCACAGTTAGGACTTTCCTTTGCCAACATGTGATCCTCCTTGATCCACTTAGACTTTGCTTTGCATAACCGTAGTTAGGACTTTACTATTGTCTAACCCCTAGTTAGGACTTTAGTAGCCAAGTACCAGTCCTCCATGATTTACTTGACTTCTCTCACATATGTCCCACAACATATTGTCCAAACATCAAAATTCAAGCTCGACTCCACTCGAGCTTAGTCAAATTAGTCAACCTTGACATGGGGAATGATTGCATCAACAATCTCCCCCCTCTTGATGTTTGTTAATATGTTTAAGTTAGGTTAACCCATATTATCCCAATTCCAACTTCATCCCATGCCAAAGCATGAATATGAATTTGTAACTTAAACCCCACATCCCCCCCTGACACACATTAAAAACTCTTCCCCTTAATTCTCTGTTTGGATGGGGTGAGGGAAGGTTCATTAACCGAAGGGAAAGGGAGGGGGAAGGAAGGGGAAGGGAAGGGAAGTGAAATATCTATATTATTCTTGTTTGGGAGGGAGAGAAGGTTTACTAACGTAACAATGTTACCTTGTTTGGAAGGAAAGGGAGGGTAATGAAGGTTAAATATATAAAATTATCCTCACTTTTTAAAATACTCTCACCTAAGACACTGCATAGGTTTTTATCAAGTTAAGATTAACAAAATAAATCTATCTACGGATGTTATAAGATAGGTTATGCATTCAAAGGTGAACCTAGACTTTACATATTAAATATCTATTGTGAATTTCCATATACCTCAAATGGAAAAAATATCTACAACAAAAATAATAATGAAAACCATTCTTATTTTCATTTTTATAAAACAGAAACAAAATATATCCTAATTTTATAAAAACCAATCCACCATAAGTACAAAATATATCCAATCATCAAATAACAAGTCTTACATTAAATAATAATAATCTAACAAACATCCAAGATCATCCAAGTACATATAATCCAAATTCATAATACATAGCATCCAAATATATAATCCAAATACCTAACAAGAAACAAACTAATCATATCGTAGATTCTCTCCATCCAACATTTGAAATAACAAGTTTTTGCGCTGTTCGAAAGGACATCCAAGTAAAGCTCTCAACATCTTTAGGCGTTGAGCAAGATACAAATAGCATGTAGACATTATATGTTGCTCAACACCTAATTGAATCAACAAACTCCACACTTCATGCTCAGGAATTGGAAGTTCATTTGACTTAACTATTTCATGTGTTGAGCTCATAATGGCTTGAGCTACATGGTCAATTGCATTGGTTATACCATCATTATCAACTTTACATTTCTTTGAACTCTTATTCTTTGATGATGCACCAACAAAAGAGGTAGTTTGAGATTTAGTTGGTTCAGAACTAAGAGATGGAATTTGAGCATCCTCATTAACTGCATTTGAATTGTCCAAATGAATTTCCTGTTGAGATATCATAAATTCAATTTCATTAATGGTTTCAAAATTATGTCCACCAACATTATTGTCCATTTCCATGTTAGCTTTTCTCTTTCGCATTTTTGATGCAGTTTCGGCATGTTGTCCTATAGCCCTATCTTTCCCATATAATTGAACTAATTTTTCATAATTTCGAATAGGCTTGTTTTTCCATTCGGCAGCTGCTGGTTTTATCTATAAGTTACAATATAATTGCATTAAATATTTATTAATAAATAATATTATAAGAGAAAATCAATTATAGTTTTCAAATGTATATTATGAAACGCACCTCAATTAATTGTTGCCAAACTTCACGTTCATCAATGAAGAATTCTGTGATTCGATCCCACCCAAAACCACTCATTCCATTCTTGAATATATCATAACATGAAAACCAGTATCTTTTAATATGTTTCATACGATTTTGAATCCTGTCCTTATCGATAAGTTTGTCGGGAAATTGCTTTCAATTCATTCACAATGTTTTCAAATGCATATGTAGTAAAGGTTCCACCAACTCTATTACCTATATTATGTTGGTTCAAATATGCATCAATAAAAACATCATCCATTACTTTAGTCCAGACACACTGATTATTTGTTTTGCTTGTATTTGCATTACAAGTCCTTTTTTGGCATCCTTAAAAATAAAAATATAGCAATCAAACACACAATCACATAAACAATATATGACATAAAATCAAGTAACATAATAAATTAAAATGTCAATATTCACAATCATCCAATTACATGACAATTTGTCAAAACCACAAGATAAACATATAAACATAAATATCACATATTATAATCTAACCACGTAGTCACAGCTATGGAATCCCTAAGTGTAACGACCACCCTTCTTACTACTACTACTACTCTCTAAGAGTGACCGTTACTTATCTACTAACTCTACTTAACCGGTATAATTAAAAACCACGAGGAATCTCTACCGAAAAATTTCGGCAGAATCTCCCCTGTACCGGTGACCAAATCATCAATACAAACAAACTATACTCAGCCACAGGCGGCTGGAACATATATTTTCACAACCACGCAGTATAATATCACAAATAAAAGAAGGAAACTACCCTAACAATAGCAAACGACAATATCACTCCATCAATAGAACCCAACTACAAATGCGGAATAAACTTAATTACAATCTTAACTCATAATAGCATTTAAAGAAAACTAAAGAACTCTAAACAGAAAAGTCTTAACAATTCCTTAGCAAACTCTTGATCTCCCCATAGTCTAGCCATCACACACCTTCATCACCACCACCTTGTCGCCTTCCTTGCTAAACCTTTTCCTTTCCTTTATCTGCAGTAGGAGGAAGTGCAGTCCATAAGCATAAAGCTTAGTGAGCGCTATCTACTCACAAAAACTCGATATGCATGTATATAAATAAAAACATGCTAAAACTGAATGCTAACATATAAAACTACTCATGCTCATAAATAGCAAAGGAATCATACTAACTGAAATACTAAACATGTAAAGCTACTCAACATCACAAGAATAAAACTATAACTGCATGCTGAAAACAAATAAAGCTAAACATGCTGAATAATCTAATAGCAACAAATAAAACAACTACTGTATGCTTCAAATAACAAGAAACTAAACTTTCTAATTCTAAGCATATTTGAAGCTTGTTTCATTTGTTTCAAAACTTATACTTTAATACTTCAAAATAATAATAAACTTCTTTTGGGCCCGGCATTGTACCAATTTGTGCGCATCCTTAATAAGAGTCGAGGTAGCTAATCCCCAAACTACTAAGGTACTTCTAGACGACCTTGTGCCTAGGGGCGATCTAGGAGCCCACCCAATGGACCTTGTGTCCTGGACCTCGTGTCCGGTACATGGCATTAAAAGTAAAATACTTTCTTTTTAGCTATAACTTCCTTATACTTGCTATTCTTTAATTCTCTTATAATAAAATGCCTTGGCATTTCTTTGAGCACTTGATATGCTACTGATCCCAATTCTTAAAATTAGGGATCCTATTAAGACCTTGGTCTCTCTTTTGATAACTTCTTATAAATCCCTAAAGGATTTGTTAAAACTCTTATTCTTCCCACCTACAGGTAGATCCTAGAGTTTTTATAGAGCAACAGGTTTCTTTAAGCATGTATCAACAGAATCAAGCAAAAGAAAACAAATCAAACTTCTTTAAACATGCTACAATAACATAAATCAGCACCAATGCTTAATAGAAATCTAAAATTGAGGTTCCTGGTAGCATAACAAAGAAATCTAAATCAGGAAATCTCTATCTGAAATACTAACTATAAGGGTTGTTCAAACTTAAATCTAACAGCAATAAAGAAAACTAACTACATGCTCAAAATTTAATCAAGCTATCTTATGTTCATTGCTTATTAAAACCAACCCAAAACTGATAAAACTTGTAAAAGAAACATGAGCATTCTGAGCACAGTATCACCATCTCATCAACCTCTTTAAACTCTGATTAAGGCTTTAATATTGTTATCTACTAAAAAGAATGGTGCTGCTATAAAAAATTGATGCATGAACATTAGAACATATAAGGAACCAAAACATAATTCAATGCAAAATAATTCCTTAAACTACTCTTTTAATTCCAAACTATCCTAATGTTGTTCAAAACTTAAGCAAGGAAACCAAGCCATTAAAAGAAAACCAACAGAAAACTACACCACATGGCAAATACAGATGGTTCTTTATAGATTAGAGATCAACAATTTTGTATTAAGCTTTTGTTAAGTCTAACAGAAGGACTCTTCACAGATTAAGCTTCACAGAAGGATTTTGTCAAGCTATTAAAGTACACGGCAGCAAACCTTAACCATCAAACTTCACAGATTAACTCGAAATCAGGAATAAGCTAAATCCAAAAATCTAATCAAAACAAAAACCTCTTCATCTTCCTTAACCCCTCACGGCAGAAAACAAAATCCCTGATCATGCTTCACAGTAAAACTCGAACAAACAAGAGAACACCAAACGAATCGGAACTACTCCTACTGCAGGTGAGAAGCAACTCACCGTGATTTGCTTGGTCTTACAACTGACGGGAAGAAGAAAAACCCTAGGGTTTCGGTCAACTCCAATCTTCCGGCTCCTCTTCGTGCGCCTTCGTGTGCTCCTCGTCGATAGATGCTCGGCGGTGTGATGACCGGCTGGAAAAACCCTTCGCCAGTGCCGGAGAGAACCCTAGGAGGTGCTGCGTTTTCGCCCGAGCAGGAGTCGACGTCGCCGTGTGAGAAGAGAAGAAATTTTGAAAGAAAATTTTGATTTTCCGATAAGAAAACCTAAATTCCTTTTCTTATACTAGGGGTTAATCGAAACTATACCTTAAGCCTATTGATTCCCATATCTGGTTAACAAAACGAGCGTAGCTCGATTGGTCAGGCCGGTTTTGCTTGGGTCCGAAGTTGTGGGTTCGAACCCCAGCTTCTACAAACTTATTTTTCTTTTATTTTATTTTATTTTTAAAACTTCTTCCTCAGGGTAAAAATATCAAACGAACTCCAAAAATTGCATAAAAATATTCTAAAAATTCTTAAAAATCTCTAGAATATTTTAAAAGCATTTCCAAATATTTTTTAAGGATATTTAGAACTCAAAATAGGGAAAATTGGGTCGTTACAATTCCCCATACCTTATAAAAAGTTCGTCCTCGAACTTAGAATAGTTCTGGATATTTCTGTCTCATGTTGTCCTCCCGCTCCCAAGTGACTTCCTTGTGCTTCTGGTTCTGCCAGACGACCTTCTCTAGTGGTACTTCTTTATTTCTTAGTCTCTTGACTGCTCTGTCCACTATCTGTGTAGGTCTGCTCTCATAACTAAGATCCTCTTGGATCTGCACTGACTGAGGCTGAATCACTTGGCTCGGGTCATGGAGACACTTCTTTAGCATGGAGATATGAAATACATTGTGTATTGCTGACATGTCTTGTGGTAAATCCAGCTTGTAAGCTACTTTCCCAATCCTTTCTGTGATCAGGTAAGGTCCTACATAACGAGGACTTAATTTGTCCTTCTTGCCAAATCTCATCACTCCCTTCATAGGAGCGACCTTAAGAAAAACTAAATCCCCTACTTGGAATTCAAGTGGCCTACGGCGTGTGTTAGCATAACTCTTCTGTCTACTCTGGGCAGTCTCAATTCTCTATCTGATCTTCTGAATAGCCTGAGTAGTCTCATCTATCAGCTCTGTCTGAATGCCCAGTTCTACTTCCATTTCTTTTCTCTCACCTGCTTCTTGCCAGCAAATGGGTGATCTACATTTTCTGCCATACAATGCCTCATAAGGAGTCATCTTGATGGTGGCCTGATAGCTGTTATTGTAGACAAATTCAGCTAAGCACAGGTACTTGCACCAACTTCCCTTGAAATCTAGTGCACAAGCTCTGAGCATATCTTCTAGAATCTGATTTACTCGCTCTGTCTGTCCTTCAGTCTGAGGATGGAAGGCTGTGCTAAACTTGAGTTTGGTGCCTAGTGCAGTCTGAGCACACTCCCAGAAGTGAGAGGTGAAGCGCTCATCTCTATCAGAAACAATAGATTTAGGAACTCCGTGAAGTCTGATCACCTCTTTAACATATAGCTGTGCCAACTGCTCTATAGAGTGGGACACCTTGATGGCTAGAAAATGAGCAGACTTGGTCAATCTGTCCACTATCATCCATATCGCATCATATCCATTTGTGGTTCTTGGAAGACCTGTTATGAAGTCCATGGATATATCTTCCCATTTCCATTCTGGTATTGGAAGAGGCTGAAGAACTCCTCTTGGTCTCCGGTGTTCTGCTTTGACCCTCTGACATGTCAGACATGTACTGACATATTTAGCTACATCTCTTTTGAGTCCAGACCATCAGAATCTCTATTTCACGTCTTGATACATCTTGGTAGAACCCGGATGTATGGAGTAAGGTGTATTGTGAGCTTCCTCTAGGATTTTCTTCCTCAGCTCTTCATCGTTGGGGACACAAAGGCGGTTCCCCTGATAAAGAATTCCACTGTCTGAGATTCGAAATTCAGAATTTTCTCCTTCTTGTATCCCTTGCTTGATCTTTTGGATATCTGGATCTTCACTTTGCTTTCTCTGTATATCCTCAAGCAGGGTTGACTCTAAGGTCAATGCAGAGAGTTGCCCATAAATAACTTCAAGTCCAAAATCTGACAACTCCTTCTACAGTGGCAGGGCTAATGATGACAAAGACATCAGGAATGCACTGGATTTTCTGCTTAGTGCATCTGCTACTTTATTAGCTTTGCTTGGAAGCATAAGCTATAATTTTTCCTTCTTGCATGAGTACAGCTCCTAGACCCATCTTGGAAGCATCACTGTAGATGTCAAAACTCTTGTCACTTTCTGGGACTGTCAGAATGGGAGCACTGGTCAGTCTCTTCTTTAGCTCTTGGAAACTCTGCTCACATTTATCTGACCATTCAAACTTCTTGTTCTTCCTGGTTAAGGCCGTTAGTGGAGAGGCTATCCTGGAAAAAGTCCTCCATAAATTTTCTGTAGTATCCAGCTAAACCAAGGAAGCTTCGGATCTCCCTGGCATTCTTGGGTCTGCTCCAGTTGTTGACTGCTTCTATTTTGGCTGGATCCACTTGAATGCCTTCTTTAGAAATTATGTGACCTAGAAATGCCACCTGATCTAACCAAAACTCGCACTTTGAGAACTTAGCGTAAAGCTGCTTTTGCTGAAGAGTCTGCAGTACTATCCTCAAGTGCGTGTCATGCTCCTCTGGGGTTCTGGAATAGATTAGAATGTCGTCGATGAACACAATGACAAATTTATCAAGGTATTCTCTGAACACTCTGTTCATCAGGTCCATGAAAACTGCAGGTGCATTAGTCACACCAAAAGGCATGACTACGAATTCGTAGTGTCCGTATCTGGTCCTGAAAGCCATTCTGGGTATGTCTCTTTCTTTCACTTTTAGCTGATGGTACCCAGAGCGCAGGCCTATCTTGGAGAACACTGTTGCCCCTCTCAATTGATCAAATAAGTCATCAATTCTGGGCAGTGGATACTTGTTCTTGATTGTCACTTGATTCAGAGCTCTATAATCTATGCACATCCGCATAGATCCATCCTTCTTCTTGACAAACAACACAGGAGCTCCCCATGGTGAATGACTAGGGCGGATGAAACCTTTGTCAAGCAGCTCCTGAAGTTGTTCTTGCAACTCTTTCAACTCTGCTGGAGACATGCGGTATGGAGCTTTTGAAATTGGACCGGTACTAGGAACCAGTTTAATGTCAAACTCCACTTCTCTGTTAGGAGGTAGTCCAGGTAGCTCTTCTGGGAATACCTCTAGATACTCACAGACTACCCGAACTTCCTCCTGCTTGGGTCTTTCTTCTTCTTCTATACTCACAATGAACGCAAGAAAACCAGCACACCCTTTAGCTAGCATCTGGTGAGCTGTGAGGGAAGAGAGAAATTTCTGGGTCTTCCTCTTTGGCACTCCTGTAAATTCAAAGGATGGTTCACCTTCTGGACTAAAGATCACTTTCCTTCTGCGACAGTCCACTGAAGCACTGTACTTGTTGAGGAAATCCATACCCAAAATGATATCGAAATCCTGCATAGCGAGAACTACCAGATTAACATATAGCTCTCGGTCTGAAATTCTGACTGGTACAGACCGAAACCACTGACTGGATTCCATGACTTCCCCAGAAGGTAAGGTTGTCAGGAACTTGGAATTCATGCTTTCTGTAGGTACTTGTAATTCTTTGGCAAAAGATATGGATACAAAAGAATGGGTCGTCCCAGTATCAAATAGTGCAGTAGCTATATGCTGAAAAATAACTACTTGACCTGTTACGACCGTGGAGGCACTAGCAGCTTCCTCTTTAGTGAGGGAGAATACTCTGGCATTGGCTGGAACTGGTGGAGCTTCCAACCTTCCTTGACTGAGCTGAGGTCCTTCCAGAGTTGCAGGCATGTAATGTAACTGAGGCTTGCCTCCATATTGTATTGGCTGTGGCTGAGGTGCTTTGAGCTTGTTAGGACACTCCCTAGCCATATGTCCTTCCTGCCCACACGAATAACATCCAGTCTTACCCAAAAGATAAACTCCTGGATGTATTTTCTCACATTTAGGACAGGGAGGGAACTTAGTCTGCTTGTTTGCTGGTCCTCCCTTCTGGTTACCTCCTGAGTTCCACTGCTTTCTCTTGTTACCCTTGCCTTTCCAGTTTTGCTTATTTTCCTGAGGTTTTTGACTCCCAGCTGTCTTATCTTCGATCTTAACTGACTTATGCTGTGCTCGTTGTGCTCTGATGCTGTCCAGATAATGCTCAGTGACTAATGCTCTGCTGACTAGCTCTTCGCCAGTCTGAGGCTGATGAGCTCCACTACTCACATTAAGTGCTATCACTGGCCTCAGCATCCTGAGCATCAGTCTGACTCGTTCCTTCTCCATGCTTACTAGCTCTGGGCAGAGACGAGCTAGCCTATTGAATTTCTTTACTGCTTCTTCCACTGGCACGTCACCTTGTCTGAATTCTATGAACTCCTCATAATGCTTATTGGTGATCCGCTGACGGAAGAATTCTTCATAAAACTCTGCTTCAAAGTCAGCCCAGCTCATCTGATTGACTGCTCTCTTGCTTTTAACTCTCTCCCACCACATACGAGCATCCCCAGATAGGCAAAAATGAAGCACACTTGACATTCTCGACTTCTGGCCAGTCAAGAAGCTCCATGGTGCTCTCCAGTGTCTTGAACCAAGCCTGAGCATCCCAGGGCTCAGTCGTGCCTGAGAAACTTTCTGGTTTCAGTTTCAGCCACTGTATCAGGTAAACTTCTTGTCTTCTAGGTGCTGTGGGAACTTCCAGGGCGGCTGGTGGAACCTCAGTCACCACTGGAGTCTCCATATTGATCGTTGGAGGAGTGGGAGGGACTGGCTGCTGATTCACCATCAGATTGACGATCACTTGCTGTTGCTCTGCTACTTGTCTCTGGAGTTGAGCAACAACTTCAGAGAGATTTGGTTAAGTTGCTCCTGGCCCTTCGTTCTCCTGAGCCTGGTCCTCAGTACGAGCGGTACGGGGACGTCCTCTTCTTGACATCTAATTATGCAAAGAAAAGAAAGTCTTGATATATTCTTTATCCTCTCTAACCAAACTTAGGTATATGAATAAAAAGAAACAAACTTCTATCTTACTAAAGCGCATACAAGCAAATACTCTATACTGCAAATAATAAAGAAAGCATAAGAAAGAAAACTTAAATACTTTCTTACTTGAAGACTACAAAGCTGGTGCTGATGTGTGATGCTGGAGAATGGGACCTGCTCTGATACCAACTGTAACGACCACCCTTCTTACTACTACTACTACTCTCTAAGAGTGACCGTTACTTATCCACTAACTCTACTTAACCGGTATAATTAAAAATCACGAGGAATCCCTACCGAAAAATTTCGTCAGAGTCTCCCCTGTACCGGTGACCAAATCATCAATACAAACAAACTATACTCAGCCACAGGCGGCTGGAACATATATTTTCACAACCACGCAGTATAATATCACAAATAAAAGAAGGAAACTACCCTAACAATAGCAAACGACAATATCACTCTATCAATAGAACCCAACTACAAATGCGGAATAAACTTAATTACAATCTTAACTCATAATAGCATTTAAAGAAAACTAAAGAACTCTAAACAGAAAAGTCTTAACAATTCCTTAGCAAACTCTTGATCTCCCCATAGTCCAGCCATCACACACCTTCATCACCACCACCTTGTCGCCTTCCTTGCTAAACCTTTTCCTTTCCTTTATCTGCAGTAGGAGGAAGTGCAGTCTATAAGCATAAAGCTTAGTGAGCGCTATCTACTCACAAAAACTCGATATGCATGTATATAAATAAAAACATGCTAAAACTAAATGCTAACATATAAAACTACTCATGCTCATAAATAGCAATGGAATCATACTAACTGAAATACTAAACATGTAAAGCTACTAAACATGTAAAGCTACTCAACATCACAAGAATAAAACTATAACTGCATGCTGAAAACAAATAAAGCTAAACATGCTGAATAATCTAATAGCAACAAATAAAACTACTACTGCATGCTTCAAATAACAAGAAACTAAACTTTCTAATTCTAAACATATTTGAAGCTTGTTTCATTTGTTTCAAAACTTATACTTTAATACTTCAAAATAATAATAAACTTCTTTTGGGCCCGGCATTGTACCAATTTGCGCGCATCCTTAATAAGAGTCGAGGTAGCTAATCCCGAAACTACTAAGGTACTTCTAGACGATCTTGTGCCTAGGGGCGATCTAGGAGCCCACCCAATGGACCTTGTGTCCTGGACCTCGTGTCCGGTACATGCCATTAAAAGTAAAATACTTTCTTTTTAACTATAACTTCCTTATACTTGCTATTCTTTAATTCTCTTATAATAAAATGCCTTGGCATTTCTTTGAGCACTTGATATGCTACTGATCCCAATTCTTAAAATTAGGGATCCTATTAAGACCTTGGTCTCTCTTTTGATAACTTCTTATAAATCCCTAAAGGATTTGTTAAAACTCTTATTCTTCCCACCTACAGGTAGATCCTAGAGTTTTTATAGAGCAACAGGTTTCTTTAAGCATGTATCAACAGAATCAAGCAAAAGAAAACAAATCAAACTTCTTTAAACATGCTACAATAACATAAATCAGCACTAATGCTTAACAGAAATCTAAAATTGAGGTTCCTGGTAGCATAACAAAGAAATCTAAATCAGGAAATCTCTATCTGAAATACTAACTATAAGGGTTGTTCAAACTTAAATCTAACAGCAATAAAGAAAACTAACTACATGCTCAAAATTTAATCAAGCTATCTTATGTTCATTGCTTATTAAAACCAACCCAAAACTGATAAAACTTGTAAAAGAAACATGAGCATTCTGAGCACAGTATCACCATCTCATCAACCTCTTTAAACTCTGATTAAGGCTTTAATATTGTTATCTACTAAAAAGAATGTTGCTGCTATCAAAAATTGATGCATGAACATTAGAACATATAAGGAACCAAAACATAATTCAATGCAAAATAATTCCTTAAACTACTCTTTTAATTCCAAACTATCCTAATGTTGTTCAAAACTTAAGCAAGGAAACCAAGTCATTAAAAGAAAACCAACAGAAAACTACACCACATGGCAAATACAGATGGTTCTTTATAGATTAGAGATTAACAATTTTGTATTAAGCTTTTGTTAAGTCTAACAGAAGGACTCTTCACAGATTAAGCTTCACAGAAGGATTTTGTCAAGCTTTTAAAGTACACGGTAGCAAACCTTAACCATCAAACTTCACAGATTAACTCGAAATCAAGAATAAGCTAAATCCAAAAATCTAATCCAAACAAAAACCTCTTCATCTTCCTTAACCCCTCACGGCAGAAAACAAAATCCCTGATCATGCTTCACAGTAAAACTCGAACAAACAAGAGAACACCAAACGAATCGGAACTACTCCTACTGCAGGTGAGAAGCAACTCACCGCGATTTGCTTGGACTTACAACCGACGGGAAGAAGAAAAACTCTAGGGTTTCGGTTAACTCCAATCTTCCGGCTCCTCTTCGTGCGCCTTCGTGTGCTCCTCGTCGAGAGATGCTCGGCGGTGTGATGACCGGCCGGAAAAACCCTTCGCCAGCGCCGGAGAGAACCCTAGGAGGTGTTGCGTTTTCGCCCGAGCAGGAGTCGGCGTCGCCGCGTGAGAAGAGAAGAAATTTTGAAAGAAAATTTTGATTTTCCGATAAGAAAACCTAAATTCCTTTTCTTATACTAGGGTTTAATCGAAACTATACCTTAAGTCTATTGATTCCCATATCTGGTTAACAAAATGAGCGTAGCTCGATTGGTCAGGCCGGTTTTGCTTGGGTCCGAAGTTGTGGGTTCAAACCCCAGCTTCTACAAACTTATTTTTATTTTATTTTATTTTATTTTTAAAACTTCTTCCTCAGGGTAAAAATATTAAACGAACTCCAAAAATTACATAAAAATACTCTAAAAATTTCTAAAAATCTCTAGAATATTTTAAAAGCATTTCCAAATATTTTTAAGGATATTTAGAACTCAAAATAGGGAAAATTGGATCGTTACACTAAGCAATTCCCTCCTTCTTGCATCTTTACTGTCATCTCTATTACTATGATTTTCCTCTTGATGTTCACTATTATTATTAAGTTCAGCATCAACCTCGGCAAGCAATCTCTTATCTGTATCAGCATTAATCAAGTAATTGTGTAAAATACAACAACAGAGAATAATTTTTTTGAGTTTCAATTCCATAATGTGGCTCCGTTGAACTTCTTATAATAGCAAATCTCTTCTTAACAACTCCAAAATCTCTTTCAAGTGCATTGCGCAAAGAAAAATGTCGAAGATTAAATAACTCTCGAGCATTTCGTGGTGGATTGCAACTATATTCTTTCAAATGATAACATTCTCCTCGATATGGTGTAATAAGACTGTTTTTCAATATGAATCCAGCATCAACAAGATAGTATTTTCCTAAAAAAAATTATGTGTTATTAAATCATAAAAGTAAGGAAAGTCTAATCACAACATATGTCTATTTTACCCCTTTTCATTTATCCCAATCGATTGGGGTTATTTTTTTTTCTTTAATATATAGATTTTTTTAAAAGATCAATTTCTGTTTAAAAAATCATTACTCTCAATATTGTATTATATCAAATTAATATTTGAGAGCATATATGTAATCAGGAGAATTAGTCTAGTATATAGGATTTAATTTCATATCATTTTAAACTCTCTAAACCTATCAGTCGATTTCGACCAAACTATAGCTCCTCAATATCGTCAGACCCAAGCTAAAGCCTAGGTAGGGCAATACATGGCCCTTGACTACATTATCCTTTAAGTGACTCCTCTTCTCCTTCATGACATGGTTACATGCCCTAAAATAGGACTAGACTAGGACTAACATGCTAGTATAGATAATAGAATTGTAAATACATTACATATAGATAGATGTATTCATTTTCCCACCAATCTAATATATAATATGTTTACTCATCGTAATTTTCTAAACTATAAGTAAAACCTAAATGAAATTTAAGTTTGTTTACCTCAATATGAAGTTTATCATCACTCTACTTAATGATCCAGAACTAGCAAGACTAAAACTAATATCAAATGCATATATATGCTCCAACTTTCATAGAAATTAAGATAGTTCGAGTGGTTGTGGCGTCATAGATGATTATATTTCTCACGGTGAATTGAATACATCTTCTAATTCTCAAATTTTATAATATGATGCAATTATAAGACTATAAAATCCTATATATTTAACTTTAATGTCTAAAATATAGCTATACAAACAATATCTAGAGTATTAAAGTAGGGTTTTTTAAAAAATTCTTCCATAATTTTAATAACCTCATAAAAAGGTTATGATTTCAAACACTTATTAGATAATCAATGCAAGAAGCATCAGGTGCCAAATTGGATTATATACAGTGAAAAATTGATCTGTACAAGACTAGTAAGTTTATATTCATTTTCAACATATAACTAATCATTACTTGTTAATTGGTTAATTAACAGAAAAAGTTTAGACCATAACCATTTTTAATTGATTATATTGTGCATAAGTAGGTCAAGTTTCATTTTTGTGGTATATTGGAGGATTTTTTTTATTTGATATGTACATTTCTCTAATATATTTTAAAAAAATCTTGTTAGGACCATGTGAATTCATATATGAGATATCTTTCCAAGAGCACTTATGAATTTGTTTTTTTAGCTTTGCCCAAAAGGTTTCATACTAAAGAAAAAAAATCTTCCATCTTATAAATCTATTAAAACTTTCATTGTATACTCAATGCTCAATATAATAGATATGAACAAAACTATCTCCAATGATTGAGGGGTTTATTTTCTTTTAAACTAGTTATCACAAATATTAGTTGACACATTCTTAATTTTATTTTTTTAATTAATCGTAAAACTACCAACCCAAGAAATTTGACATAAAATAACATGAGTTTGAGAGAATTCAAAATCTTTAAAATTAATTATTCATTTTTAGATAGACCAATTATCATCTTCCTATATATAACAATTATATATGCATGATGATCAACATTCCAAATATCAGAAGTTAACATTATTTTATATCTAAGATATGAAAAAACATTAATTAGATTTGGTTACAGTTCAACAAAATATTTATTATATTGTATTCCTCAATAATTTTTTATAACAAGATTGAAAATAAGTTTTCATAAAATATTGAATCACTGGAGTTGAGATCACAATATATTATCGGAGTAGTGGTATGCTTTTTGCTCATGACATCGTCAACAACCGCGAGGAATTATGAGGATTAAGGTGAGGGATAATTATAAAATAAATATTAAAATATTAAAATTACAGAGATTAGTGAGAAAATTAGAGGTAATGCGAGTTTAGAGAGTGAGGGATGAGAGAATGAGCTAAGAGTACAAGGATGAGATTGAGAGTTGTTTGGACGAGGATTTAGAAAATTACAAAGTCAAATTAGTAATTTTATACAAACTAACTAAAATACCATTTAAACTAGCATTTTTTTTTTCAAAAATATGGATATTTTATTTTTTTTAAGGGGAATTCAAATTGCTCAAATTATCCACGCATAGAATCAAGTTAAACCAACATAGTCCGATTTCGTGCCAAATTAGACATGGATCTATTTCTGGGTCATGCTCGACCCGACCTATGGATCAAACTAAGCTTGACATAATACAACGCAATCTAATTGTCACCTCTAATTATGGTCCCAACTCATCAAAAGGTATCCATATTTATTTGAACGTTAATATAAAACCATCTCTTCAAAAAAAAAATAAAAAAATATATATATATATATATATATAGATTCACATGCTCAATATATTAATATATCTTATTTATTAATACATTCATTTTAACATTAATATTTATACATCTCATCGTCTATTAATTCATTTTTATTCTTTATATCAAATTTATTTTTTTATTATTTTTATTATTTTTTATAAAATCTGTTTATTAACCGTATTAAAAAAACAATAATAATCAAAAACACATACAACACCCTGATCCGACCATGGTTTGGTTGCTAACTGTTATTTGTCGTGATACGTGGCAAATTTCTATCTTAATTTCCTCTAGAAAATGCTGTCCTATCTAATGAAAGGGTTGAACCCCAATAAATAAAGGCCGAATGGACAGGCCCAAAAAGAGATTTATAAGGCCCAAAATAGAGCAATAACTGGATTTGGTTGGAGAAATGGAGGGGCCTTCGCTGAACACCAAGTAACCACGGAACAAAATGTTGCGATGACCCGTGGTTATTCGTTGAACATTTTGTTCCGTGGCCCTCCTCTGTTGTGCTACTCCTACTCTACTCGTGCTCGGTAGAGTGTCCGTGATAGTGATCAGGTGTCTCTCAGTTCGTCGTGACTACAAGTGCTTGGTGGGGATCACGGTCAAATCGTTGTATCCTGGGAAACAGACGACCCGAGTAAGCCTCGAAGCACGGCCGGAGGTGGGGGCGAATCTGTTTCAAGGAAACTGCAACTCTCGCAGGCCTCGGTCAGTTTTCCCGGTCGGTCTCTTCCTCTGCCGGGTTGGCCAGATCTACTCTGTCAAGACTGCTATGTCAAGACCTGGTTTGTCAAGACTGCTCTGTCAAGACCTGGTTTGTTAAGACCTGATCTGTCAAGACTGCTCTGTCAAGACTGCTCGGTCAAGTCCTGGTCTGTCAAGACCTGGTTTGTCAAGATTGTTCGGTCAAGACCTGGTCTGTCAAGACTGCTATGTTAAGACCTAGTCTGTCAAGACCTGGTCTGTCAAGACTGCTCTGTCAAGACCTGCTTTGTCAAAACTGCTCTGTCAAGACTGTTGGGGTTGCAAGGTTGCAAACATAGTCCCATATTGGAAACACATGGAAAAGATCATGGGTTTATAAGAGAAAAGATATCTCCATTGGAATGAGGCCTTTTGGGTAGAGCCCAAGAGCAAAACCATGAGGGCTTAGGCCCAAAGTGGACAATATCATGCTATTGTGGAGATATCTAAATTCTTTTCGATCCAACAATTGGTATCAGAGCCCGGACTGCCAGAAGGTTTAACCGCCGACTGTGCACAAGAGCTATGGTCTGATTGAGCATGTGGGTACAATATTGACCTCGAACAAAGAAAGTGGGGGCTCCTATGTTCGGATCAAGAGGACCAGACACCAGACAGGAAGTCCTAGTTGCGACTAGGCAAGGAAGTCCTAGTAGGTCGGGTGGACCGAGGGGCAGGAAGACCTGGTGGGTTGAGGATCGGACATGGGAAGCCTATGGTCCTTTGTTTGAGGGGGGGATTGTTGGGGTTGCAAGGTTGCAAACATAGTCCCATATTAGAAACACATGGGAAAGATCATGGGTTTATAAGAGAAAAGATATCTCCATTGGAATGAGGCCTTTTGGGTAGAGCCCAAGAGCAAAACCATGAGGGCTTAGGCCCAAAGTGGACAATATCATGCTATTGTGGAGATATCTAAATTCTTTTCGATCCAACAAAGACCTGGTCTATCAAGACCGCTCTGTCAAAGACTTGCTCAAGTCGCTCTGCAATGCAGACCTACTGCTCGGCTGATCTGTCCGCTCAGTGACTAAGTCCGCTCTTCTGTACGTAACAGAAACCAGCCCTTGCTGGTAGTCTGAGATCATCCGCTCAGGTCATCTCAATTGTTAGTTGAATTTAAATTCTGTGTAATTTTAAAATTCAGCTAACTCCCTAAAATCCCCGGCATCAGATTGTTTTCTTGTAACAATCTTGAAACAGACTCGATTTTGTTGAGATGACCACAGAACAAAATGTTGAGGTGCAATAGACTCAACACGTGTAAACCCCCTCCGCCCAGATTGGAACTGTGCCAATCAGTCATGGGGAAAAACCAGAGAAGTTCAGTGGACTGAACTTTAAGAGGTGGTAGCAGAAGATGTTCTTCTACCTGACCGCGCTAAATCTGGCTCGGTTCTTGACCGAGGACCCTTCCAAGTGTGCTGAGGATGCTGATGCGCAGACCATCAGTACAGTGGAGGCATGGACTCATTCTGAGTTCCTTTGCCGAAACTATATCCTCAACTGCCTTGCCGACTCGCTGTACGCTGTGTATAACATGAAGAGAATAGCTAAGGAGCTGTGGGAGTCCTTGGACAAGAAATACAAGATGAAGGATGTAGGGGCAAAGAAGTTCATCGTGGGTCGATTCCTGGACTACAAGATAGTTGACTCTAAGACGGTAATAAGCCAAGTCTAGGAGCTTCAGGTGATCTTGCACGAGATCCACTTAGAAGGGATGATTCTGAGTGAAACCTTCCAGGTGGCTGCTATCATTGAGAAGTTGCCTCTTGGCTGGAAGGACTTCAAGAACTACCTGAAGCACAAGTGGAAGGAGATGAATGTGGAAGAACTCATTGTTCGACTTCGCACTGAAGAAGACAACAAGAGTTCAGAGAGAAAGTTGTTCTCTCCGGCTACTGTGAAAGCCAATGTGGCCAAGCACGGTCAAAGCTCGAAACGGAAGAACCCCAAATCTTCTAAGATGGGACTGTTGGAGTGTATACTAAAATCCTAGCTTTTGTAAACATTTATTTTTGAAATAAAAAAATCACATTGGTCAATATCTGTATTTATTTGTTAAATGTAATTGTTCAATTAATTTATATAGTAGATAACATGGAGTGTGGTGTCACAATCAGAAGATCATGTTGTCAGTTCTCTATAAATTATAAACAGTTGCTCACGACTAAGATGGAAAGGAACAAATCATCAGAATAGTCGTAGTGTAATTAAGTATTAATTTATCTTGACTAATATATTACACTGATACACTTTAAGTGTATTGAGTAGGACCATTTAGGTAAGTTCTTTTTGTACTGACTTAGTAAAAGAACTAGACCTTAGTTATTATGGAAGTATGTGCTCTTAATCCTAATATAATAACAAGCACATATATTTAATATTTATTTCTTTGACTTATCAAAGGGTGAGGTTTAGCTCGATAAATCAATATGCCCGATAAGTTGGGAAATGATATTACTTATAGTGTGTGTTGTTGATTATAGAAGGAATCTGTGTCCTAGTTATCTAGGTTGAGAATGTCCCCAAGAGGAGCTCATAAGGATTGCCATGTTAAACCCTGCAGGTAGACTTACTCCGATATGACAATGAAGTTGAGTGGTACTACTCTTGGAGCTAGATATTAATTAAGTGAGTTGTCAGTAACTTACTTAATTAGTGGACATTCGTAATCTTAAACACAGGGAGATTAACACACTCATGATAAGAAGGAGTCCATAATGTAATTTGGGATTGGTGCGGTAGTGCGATAATAACGCTCTAGTGGAATGAGTTATTATCGATGAACTTGAGTTGTGTGTTCGGGGCGAGCACGGGATATTCAAGCTCATCGGAAGGCCAAAACCAATTTCTCCTCTAGGTCCCTGTCGTAGCCTCATTATAGCCTCAAGTCCTGTTAGGACCAAAAGTAGCTAGAGGGGGGGGGGGTGAATAGCTCGTCGCGTTCGCTCGGTGCTTGGCGTTGCTCGTTTCTTCAAGAATATGCAGCGGAAAATACAGAAACAAATACGACAACGCTAACACGGTTGGTTTACTTGGTATCCACCTCACAAGAGGTGACTAGTCCAAGGATCCACACCACGCACGCACCCTCCACTATGAAAACACTCCTTTTCGGTAACTACCGAGGGCGGAGAAGCCCTACAAGACTCTCAGTACAAGAAGAAAAGAAAGGAAAACAAAATACAAGCGCAAAGCTTACAATGAGTACAGAAAACCCTAACCCTAGCTTCTCTTCTTGCCTTTGATCCGCCTCTTGACTTGGAAAGCTTCCAAGATCCTTCAAGAACTGGCGATCTGATCTTTGAGAGCGCTGTGGAGTAATCTGGAGTGAATAGGAGAAGCGATGCCGCAGCCATCGCACGCCTGCAGCTATAAACGATGCCAACGGTCGGATCCCGATCGATTCGAATGTTCCCAATCGATCGGGGAGGCTTTGGATCGATCCATGGATCGATTCAGAGCGCCTCTGTGCTCTGGGAAAACGCCTGGATCGATCCACGGATCGATCCAGTGCTTATCGCGCGAAGCAGCCGCGTCCCAATCGATCCACTGATCGATTGGGACCTCTGGATCGATCCACGGATCGATCCAGAAGCTCTCTGTTCACTGGGACAGGTCTGGATCGATCCACTGATCGATCCAGCACTTGATTTTTGTCCAAAACCAAGTTCCAAACCTCCCAAACCAACATCCGGTCAACCTTGACCTGTTGGTATGTCATGCCTAGCATCTAGTCACTCCCTTGACCTGCTAGGACTCCCTTACCAAGTGTCCGGTCAATCCCTTTGACCCACTTGGACTTTTCTCTGTGCCAAGTATCCGGTCAATCCCTTTGACCTACTTGGACTTTTCTTTCATGCCAAGTATCCAGTCAATCCTTTGACCTACTTGGACTTCCCAGCACCAGATGTCCGATCATCCTTAATCCATCTGGATTTTCCCTTGCCTGGCTTCACTCACTAGGGTTTTCCATCTGCCTAGCTTCACTCACCAGGATTTCCATCTGCCTAGCTTCACTCACTAGGACTTTCACCTAGCTTCACTCACTAGGGTTTCCATCTGCCTAGCTTCACTCACTAGGACTTTCACCTAGCTTCACTCACTAGGGTTTTCCATCTGCCTAGCTTCACTCACTAGGACTTCCTTCTGCCTGGCTTCACTCACCAGGACTTTTCTTCTGCCTAGCTTCACTCACCAGGACTTTTCTTCTGCCTAGCTTCACTCACTAGGTCTTTCATTTTGCCTAACATCCCAGTTAGGACTTCCCAGTCAAGTATCCGGTCAACCTTGACCTACTTGACTCTTCTTCAATCAATATCTTATTGTCAAACATCTAAACCCAAACCAAGACTCAGCTTGGTTACCCAGGTCAACCTTGACCTGAGGGATATTGCACCAACAATCTCCCCCTTTTTGATGTTTGACAATACCACAATAACACTTACAATCTCATATGTAAGTTAGGCTAATTCCATAGCCTCCTTCTTCATGCCACTAGGTAATGAAAGCATAAATTAAGCTCTTCATTCTCCCCCTAAGAGGGCAAACTCCCTCTAGGTAATGAAAGCCTAACTTACTCCCTTTCATGAGTCCTTTCATTCTCCCCCTATGACCTTCCCATAGGTAATGAAGGCCTAAGCTTAACCATACATTCTCCCCCTATTGGCACACATCAACCCATCGTTGGACACACATCAACCTATGCTCCAATTCTGGGCACACTTCAACAAATCCATTTGTTGAAGACTCTCCCCCTGAAGAGTTGCTCATCGTTGTTCACAACATCACTCGTTGTGATCAACACGATAATGAAGGTCCCATACCCTTCATTTATCCTTAACTTCTCCCTCAATGTAGACAACTACCCAACCTTGAGCATTATCTACCACTTGAGTGTCCACTTGAAATAATGAGGATATCCACTCCCCATTTCTCCCCATTTCAAGTTTAAATGCTCAACCTTGAGCAAGTTCACAACAGAAGGTTAACCACCTTCCAAGGTTCATGAAAAATAATTTTCATGTCTTTAAAGAGTCCCTCCCCCTAAAGACATGGTGGTAACTTTTGTCATTGCACCAACAATGACTTGGAATCCCTAAAACATTAGGAAACCCAAATTTAGAAGTTTTGAGGTTCAAACATTCAAAATTTGAAACAACCTCAACCTAAACTTCTACTTAGTCTTCGTTAACCAATCCATCCTTGTTTTCAACATGAAAACACCCTTTGTATGTATACAAATGTATTTAAGGGGTTTGGAATGGTTACCTAGACTAAAATAGGTTCAAAGATGCTGAAATCAGGCCTTCCCAGCCAAAACCAGCAACTTGGATCGATTGAAGTTGGGTTCCAATCGATTGAACCTTTCTGAATCGATCCACTGATCGATTCAGACTCCCTGGATCGATCGGCTGATCGATCCAGCGAGCTTCTGCTCGCGGGTTGAATCGATCCATGGATCGATTCAGGAACTCCAATCGATCCATGGATTGATCGGAGCTCTGATAGTTGCTGAAATTCCATTTCAGTCAACTTCAGAAACCCCTAGAAAATTCTACAAAAATCCAAAAATTATGAAATTTCGTGTAGACATTATTTAGGGCGTTTACTATCACAGAAAAATAGTTTTCTATGAAAATACTTCATATTTTCAAAGATTGACACAAACTTGAAAACTTTCAAAAACTTTAGTGTTTCTCTTCAAGTTTGTGTCTAACTATTCAATGGTGATTGCTATCAAAAGATAGCCTTCACCAAGGTTTTCCAAAAACATTTTAAAAACATTTTCAAAACCAATATCCCATCACATTCCTTGGGCTTAATGCACATGACTTGTACATTAGCTTTCCCAATGATGGGAAAACACATAACTATGTGTTTTGATGAACCTAAAACTCAGAAGAATGCACTAAATCAACATCTTGAGTTTTGTTCATCTTCCTAACATCTCACTTGTATCTAATGTGCACTTAAACACATACAAGTCACCTTATAGTCCTTGTGAGATGTGAGATTTTGGTTTTAACCTATTCTAGGGATCATGCATATCTATCTAGGCATTTTAGAAATATTAGACATCCACCTAGAATATCACTTGTTAATAAGGGTTGTTAAATGCCATTTGTCCTTAATTACAAGGGAATTAAACTAATGCATGATAATGTTATGGCATACATCAAAATAAAATAACTTTCAAAAGAAAGATTCCTATAATTACATGATGTATGAATGTCATGACATGGTATTTTTGGATTTTTCATAATAAAACATGAATGCAAAAATAGACATGATGTCATGGCATATGATGGGCAAACAGTCATGGCAAGGTTTAGCATAAATAAAATATACCTAGATTAAGTATCTAAGTATCCTTAAAATCTTAGCTAAACTTACGACTTAAACCTAGATTGCCCTAAAGTGCTTCAAGAAAATGCCAAAACCTAAATTGGCATTTCTAATTTCCTTGATTAATGTATGCCAATTGAAAATAAATATGTCCTCAAATGTTGGCATATTTCATTTTCCCACAAGAGTAGCACTTTTTAAATTAAGGCTTAGTTTGCCTTTAATTTCCTAAGAACATACCAAAATCCCAACTTGGTAGTTCTTATGTTTTCTCAAATTTGTGCCACTTTAAAATAAAATCAATACTTCTCCAATTTGACACATTTTACTCTTTCAAGGAGTAAATAATAATTTCATTTCATTTTCAAAGGTTAACAAAAACCTTGAAAATGCTCCTTGAGTGTCAATTTCCTCAAAGTTGGGTTAACTACCCTTCTAATCGGAGTTGACACTCTCTAACCCATCTATGGGGTAGAGAAGATGCTCCTAGGAACCCAACACCTATTGGTGCTCCTTGGATGCTCTAGGTACTCACTAGGGATAACTTCCCTAGATACCTTCCTAGTGACCTTGTTGGGCTTTTTAGAAGCCTTGGTCACATTTTCTAGGTCAACTCTAGGGATAGCCTCCCTTGTAACCTTGTTCGTGACTTTCTTAGACTTCTTAGAAGTCTTAGTCACTTTGGTTGCAAAGATACTTCTAGGGATATCTTCCCTTGTATCCTTGACTTGACCTCTAGACTTAGGATTCGTTCCATAACTATATGGAACCCTATGATAACTAGGCACATCCTTCTTAGCTTTTGGTTTGTATCCCAAACCTTTATGGCCATTGGATGGCTTTGATTTTCCTAAACCTAAGTTATGCTCACTTTGCCCTAATAGGATATTTTCCATCATTTTTAGGGTCTTCTCCATTTTATCAAGTCTTGACCTCAAGACTTGATTTTCTCTTACTAAGTCCTTAGTATTTGATCCATGAGCATTTTTGTTTCTAGGCTTGTATCTTAAATCCTTAGAGTTATCGCCTAGGTTTTTACCTACATTCCTAGCCTTAGGGATAGTAGTTTTGGCATGTAGGGCCACATGCTTTTCCTTAAAGCCCTCATGCTTCCTATTCTTATGGTAAATCGCATTAAAATGATAAAAGTTAGAACTATCATGTTTTTTACCATAATGTAAAGGGGTAGGCTCAATAAATGTTACCTTCTTCTTTACCTTGGAGGCTCCCCCTTGCCTAGTGCCTCCTTGAGCCTTGACCACCTTCTTCCCCTTGGGGCATTGACTTCGGTAATGCCCCTTTTGATTGCAAGAGAAGCACACGATGTGCTCCTTGCTCTTCTTTGTTCCGGGGATGGTCTCCTTGGGCTTTTCCTTGCCCTTTTGTGCCACTTGACCCTTCTTCTTGGCCAATTTAGGGCATTTGATCTTGTAGTGCCCACTTTCCCTACACTCAAAACATATTATATGATTTTTATTTTTAATTGAAACATTTATACCTTCTTGTATAGGGATGGCACTTGCTCCTCCATTTGATATTTCTTGAATTTCGGAGGTGGCACCATCTTCTTCTTCTTCTTCACTTGACCCGGATGTAGAAGCTTCTCCTTCTTCTTGATCCGGCGTCACCAAGAATTGCTCCCCCTCAATCATAGAGGTGGAGGCTTCATCATCTTGAACATGAAACAAGGAGTATGCTCCCTCCTTGTTCCCTTCGGTGCATTCCCTTGAGGATGAAGCTTCTTGGATTTCCTCTTCTTCGGAGGTTGAGCATCTCTCAACCTCGGAGTCCTCCTCTTGGTCTTGCTCCAAAGAGTCACCCTCTCTGGATTCTTCATTATCTTGTACAGTGGAGGGGATCTCTTCATGAAGCTTAGCCAATTTGCTCCAAAGTTCCTTTGCATCTTCAAATTCTCCAATTTTGCAAAGAATGGTGCTTGGCAATAAATTGACCAAAAGCTTGGTCACTGTGTCATTTGCCTCGCACCTTTGGACTTGCTCCGGGCTCTATTTGATTTTCTTTAGAACTTTGCCCTTTGAATTTCTTGGAGCCTTGAAGCCTTCCATTAGAGCAAACCATTGCTCTATCTCCATCATCAAGAAATTTTCAATTCTTGATCTCCAAGAATCGAAGCTTGTGGATGTGTATGGTGGAGCCACCCTTGTATCAAATCCAAGTCCATCTTGGAATTGCATCTTGAAGTTGAGCTTCTTGAATTCTTTGACTTTGATGAATTTGCTCCAACTTCTTCACCCTTTAGCTTTTCTTGTTATGCTTGACCCTTCCGGCGATGATTCCGGTGAAGAGCGGCCTTGCTCTGATACCACTTGTTAGGACCAAAAGTAGCTAGAGGGGGGGGGGTGAATAGCTCGTCGCGTTCGCTCGGTGCTTGGCGTTGCTCGTTTCTTCAAGAATATGCAGCGGAAAATACAGAAACAAATACGACAACGCTAACACGGTTGGTTTACTTGGTATCCACCTCACAAGAGGTGACTAGTCCAAGGATCCACACCACGCACGCACCCTCCACTATGAAAACACTCCTTTTCGGTAACTACCGAGGGCGGAGAAGCCCTACAAGACTCTCAGTACAAGAAGAAAAGAAAGGAAAACAAAATACAAGCGCAAAGCTTACAATGAGTACAGAAAACCCTAACCCTAGCTTCTCTTCTTGCCTTTGATCCGCCTCTTGATTTGGAAAGCTTCCAAGATCCTTCAAGAACTGGCGATCTGATCTTTGAGAGCGCTGTGGAGGAGCTGGCGAGTAATCTGGAGTGAATCGGAGAAGCGATGCCGCAGCCATCGCACGCCTGCAGCTATAAACGATGCCAACGGTCGGATCCCGATCGATTCGAATGTTCCCAATCGATCGGGGAGGCTTTGGATCGATCCATGGATCGATTCAGAGCGCCTCTGTGCTCTGGGAAAATGCCTGGATCGATCCACGGATCGATCCAGTGCTTATCGCGCGAAGCAGCCGCGTCCCAATCGATCCACTGATCGATTGTGACCTCTGGATCGATCCACGGATCGATCCTATGTTCGCTGGGACAGGTCTGGATCGATCCACTGATCGATCCAGAGCCTGGATCGATCCACTGATCGATCCAGCACTTGATTTTTGTCCAAAATCAAGTCCCAAACCTCCCAAACCAACATCCGGTCAACCTTGACCTGTTGGTATGTCATGCCTAGCATCTAGTCACTCCCTTGACCTGCTAGGACTCCCTTACCAAGTGTCCGGTCAATCCCTTTGACCCACTTGGACTTTTCTCTGTGCCAAGTATCCGGTCAATCCCTTTGACCTACTTGGACTTTTCTTTCATGCCAAGTATCCAGTCAATCCTTTGACCTACTTGGACTTCCCAGCACCAGATGTCCGATCATCCTTGATCCATCTGGATTTTCCCTTGCCTGGCTTCACTCACTAGGGTTTTCCATCTGCCTAGCTTCACTCACCAGGATTTCCATCTGCCTAGCTTCACTTACTAGGACTTTCACCTAGCTTCACTCACTAGGGTTTCCATCTGCCTAGCTTCACTCACTAGGACTTTCACCTAGCTTCACTCACTAGGGTTTTCCATCTGCCTAGCTTCACTCACTAGGACTTCCTTCTGTCTGGCTTCACTCACCAGGACTTTTCTTCTGCCTAGCTTCACTCACCAGGACTTTTCTTCTGCCTAGCTTCACTCACTAGGTCTTTCATTTTGCCTAACATCCCAGTTAGGACTTCCCAGTCAAGTATCCGGTCAACCTTGACCTACTTGACTCTTCTTCAATCAATATCTTATTGTCAAACATCTAAACCCAAACCAAGACTCAGCTTGGTTACCCAGGTCAACCTTGACCTGAGGGATATTGCACCAACAAGTCCATCCAAATGTAAGGCTCTTCTTGGTGTCCAAGAAGAGGGTCGGACCATTGCTTGGTGACCAAGCTATGGCTGACCACATCCTCTTATAGGGGTCGACCCTATTGCTTGGTGACCAAGCTTGTAGGGGCCGACCAAGATTAATTCAAATAGGAGGGGTATTTTGAATTTTTAAAATTTTCTCTTTATAGAAAATTATAAGTTTTAAAAGAGAGATTTTAATTTAAAAAACTTTCCTTATTTAAATTAGGCCACATGTTTTAATAGAGAGTTTTAAAAGTTTTTTTTTTAACCATCCTCTTGGTTTAAGAAAAAAGGAAGATAAGTTTTAAAATTAAAATTTTCTATCATCATGTTAAAAAAGAAAATTTTATAAGAGAAGTTTTAAATTTTAAAACATGGTTTTAATTTTTAGAACTTTCCTTTTTTAACTCCTACTTTAGAAAGAGAGCTTGTAAAATTTTATAAGAGTTTTTCTTGTAAAATTTTATAAAAAAATATTTCCTTTATTCCCTTGATGAGGTGGCCGGCCACCTTGCTTGGTGCCCAAGTAAGGGGCCGACCATATTAAATTAATTAAAATCATCACAAAATTAAAATTGGTGATTGATTCAATCAAGAGGAAAGAAAAGGAAAAATTAAAAGGGAAAAGGAAAAACTCATGGATGATTTTATTTTTTGTAAAAAGTTTTTCCTTATTTGTCTTGGGCAAGTAATATAAAAGAAGGGGTGAGAGGGGGTTTCATGAGACACAACTCTTATTCTTTGGCTTGGAGACTCTCTTGGTGGCCGGCCCCTTTCTTCCTCTTTTCTCCCTTTGCTCTCTTTTCTATTGTGGTGATGGTGGCCAAATATTACAAGGAGGAGAAGCTCTTTTGGGTGGTGTTCATCTTGGAGGATCGTCGCCCACACGACGTCCAAGGCGAGGCGAGGAATACGGCAGAAGATCTCAAGGTCATTAGCTTACAAAGAGAAGGTATAACTAGTAATTTTCTTCCGCATCATACTAGTTATTTTCTTTGTAAGAATTCTAAATACAAGAGGCAATTAGATCTAGTTTATCGAATTTATTTTTCGAGTTTGTGTTTTCTTCTTTTTCAAATTTGTGATTCGATTATTCTTTTTGGTTAACCTAGAGTTATTTTAGGAAATTAAATATTAGCTTTCCTTAAAAGGCTTTGACTAGGCGGTGGTGGTTGCTCCCATATCCAAGAAGGCCATGTGTCTCGCCATGCAGTTCTGGAAGCCAATTTTGGAAATTAATATTTAATGGAATTAATAACTTAGGTAGATTTGAATCAATAGTGTTAAGTTCCGCTTGCGATTCAAATCTAAATCATTAAGAACAGATAAGTTAAATTTGGAATCAATGATGTTAAGTTCCATCTGCGATTCCTAATTTAACTTCTAAAGAACACAATAGGTTATTTAAGAAAAGGTTCGACACTTGTACAAAAATTTTTGTACAGTGGAACCAGTACGTTTTCCTAGGACTAACCAACAATTGGTATCAGAGCTAGGGTTTGCCTCTGTGTATTTAGAATTTAAATAGGTTATGCTCATGTCATACATAATTTAGGCAGGATAATAGTAGGATGTGCTAACTCTTTGGTTGCATGCTCCAACTATTATGGCTTTTTGATGTTGTGTGATTGGACCCTTGGACATGTCAAGGGAAATATTTTGTGTGTGCATGATTGTATGTAACTAATACAGCAGGAGCTGTATTAGCTCTAGGATTTTAGAATTTTATTTTCGATCTAGATTACATGTACATTCCCTCGTGGAATATAGGATCGATATATGTAAAATTCTATTTTTGTCGCAGATCGGATTCTTGTGAGGCGTGGTACTTATGGAGCACCAGAGGCGCAGCGGAATAAGAGGCAAGATGGATACGACAACTCGACCCGATGGTGGTGGCTAAAGATGGCAGCAACTAGGGTTGGAGCATACTGAAGACAGTGATGGAAAAGACCATAATAGTTGGAAAATTAATTTCCAAATTTATTACTTTTATTTACTGTGATGTCTATGTGCATGTGATGTATGCTAGCATAGGTTAAAATCCTCATTTTTAAATAACTAAGTGGGAGAGGGATTTTAATAAATCCCATGGTCTCCATTACTGGTTTGTAAGTGATGCAACAAGCTTGCGTGTTGGCTCTGAGTGCCTCCCTCCACAACGGATGGGTTTGTTGCGGATCACTAGATCAAACTTCCTTTTATGGATGGTTATAGGAAATTATTTAGGAGTGTGCGATCTTCTCCAACTGAAGGGGCACAATTATATTTAATGGACTTAGTATCAAGTAATGGTATACACTTAGACGCATTCAATAGTATCCTCCCCAACGGAGTCACTGCTATTGTCTTGTGTAACCAAAGTGAAACCAACTGTTAATTTTATTTGTCATAAAGTTAGGATGACAAGTTAATAAAATTAATGGGTCACACCCTCCTCTTACAAATGTTGAATTTGTATACGTCCACACTAACGTGGCATGCAATATTCACGGTGATTTGAGGTGTTGGTTAATTTAAAATAGTATTGTTTGAGGAATCAATATTATTCTAAATTTAGAGTCTTGACAAAAGTTTATTTTTGTGATTCTTAGGATGAGTTTCAACCCACTAGCCATTATACTGAAAGAGAACAAACTTACTGGTTCCAACTATATTGATTGGAAAAGAAACCTGGACATTGTTTTTACTGCTGAAAGCTATAAGTTTATACTGACTGAGTCTTGCCCTGATACACCTGACGGTGACTCTTCCCCAAAGGAGATTGAGTATCATAAGAAATGGGTAAAAGCTGATGAGATGGCGCGGTGTTACATTTTGGCATCAATGTCAAATGTATTACAACATCAGCATCAAGATTTACCAACAGCTTATGATATAATGAACAATCTCAAAGAACTCTTTGGGCACCAGAGTCAGACTGCTAGGCAAGAGGCAATGAGAAAGCTAATGACAGCCACCATGTCTGAGGGGACACCCGTAAGGGACCATATCCTCAAAATGATGGCTTATCTGAATGAAATACAAGTCCTTGAAGGAGAAATCGATGGGGAAACCTAGGTCGATATACTTCTCCAAACGCTACCCAGAAGTTTTGAGCAGTTCCGCCTGAACTATAACATGAACAAAAGAGAGTATATGTTGGCGGAACTTCTGACAGAACTACAGGCAGCAGAAGGAATATTTCATCACAGTTCTCAGATTCACTATGCTGAAAATAGTTCTACTTCTAAGCCGAAAGGCAAGAAGAAGAAGAAACAGGTCTTTTCAGCAAAGAAGGTGAATAAACCTCAGGGTACAGGACAGAAAGCTGGAATGAAGAAGCCGAAGGGCAAGTGTTTCATCTGCAAGCAGTCTAGATATTGGAAAGCGGTCTGTCCTCATAGGAATCAGAACAATAAAGGTATATCTCATACTCTAGTAGTTGAAACATGTTTAGCGGTGTTATCTACCAGCACTTGGTGTGTAGATACGGGAGCCACTGATCATGTCTGCAATTCTTTGCAGGGGTTCCAGGAAACCCGACGACTTACTATTTGATGGAGAGATAACTATCTACATGGGCAATGCTACTAAGGTGGTGACTGTTGTAGTGGGAGACGTCTACTTATCATTTGATAGGAATAGAAATTTGATTTTAAGAAATTATCTTTATGTACCTAGTTTTAGAAAGAATTTAATTTCAGTTTCTAAACTGTATTTGGATGGATATTCTGTTTCCTTTAGTAACAATGTCGTTATAAAGAGAAATAAGGTGATTATCTATTCTGGTGCATTGGTTGGCAATTTATACACTTTAAATCTAATTTCTCCCACAAAGCATAATATGGAAATTAATAACACATCTTCTAACTCTAATAAGTGAAAAGAATCTTCGAAAATGAACCAAACGTATCTTTGGCATCTAAGGCTTGGACATATTAACTTAAGTAGGATTCAAAGGCTTGTAGCTGATGGACTCTTGGGTTCATTAGAGTTGGAAAACTTTCCAACATGTGAATCCTGCTTGGAAGGTAAAATGGCCAAGAGACCTTTTAAGGCCAAGGGGTATAGAGCCAAAGATGCGTTAGAACTGATTCATTCTGATTTGTGTGGTCCTATGTCTATCCAGGCAAGAGGTGGTTATGAATACTTCGTCTCCTTTATAGACGATTATTCAAGATACGGATACATTTACCTGATGCGCCGCAAGTCTGAATGCTTTGACAAGTTCAAAGAATATAGGGCTGATGTGGAGAAACGTCTTGGTAAAAGTATCAAGACACTACGGTCTGACCGTGGTGGCGAATACCTCTTTGGAGAGTTTAGGAATTACTTATCAAAAGTCAGAATTCAATCCCAATTGTCTGCACCTGGTACACCCTAGCAGAATGGTGTGGCAGAACGAAGGAATATGACTCTTATGGAAATGGTTAGATCGATGATGAGTTATTCATAATTACCAAATTCGTTTTGGGGATATGCTCTGGAAACAGCAGTGTACATTTTGAATATGGTACCTTCTAAAACAGTTCCTTCTACTCCCATGGAATTATGGAATGGGCGTAAGCCTAGTCTGAATCATATTCGGATATAGGGTAGTCTAGCACATGTGCTGAAGGAAGATACTGACAAGTTGGAATCACGTACAGAAGTTTGTCTGTTTGTGGGATATCCTAAAGGAACGAAAGGTGGTTTATTTTATAATCCTAAAAATCAAAAGATCATCGTTAGCACCAATACTCGATTTTTAGAAGAAGATTATGTAATGAACCATAAGCCCATGAGTGAAAAAGTTCTAGAAGAAATAAGAGAGGACACGTCTACTTTAATACCAAAAGTACAAGATGAAGTACCACAAGAAACTGCAACACGTGTCACACATGATACACAGCCAGAGATAGTGCCTCGTCGTAGTGGGAGGGTTGTAAGGCAACCTGAGAGATTCATGTTTTTGGGAGAGTCTTCGGACTTGATCTCGGGTAAACATGAACCTGATCCCCGGACATATGATGAAGCACTCCAAGATATAGATGCAGTATCTTGGCAAAAGGCAATGAATTCTGAAATAGAGTCTATGTACTCTAATAAGGTCTGGGAGCTTGTAGAACTACCTGATGGTGTAAAAACCGTTGGATGCAAGTGGATCTACAAAAGGAAAAGAGGGACAAATGGGAAGGTAGAAACCTTCAAAGCAAGACTTGTTGCGAAAGGGTATACTCAGAAAGAGGGAATCGACTATGAGGAGACTTTTTCGCCGGTAGCCATGCTTAAGTCCATCCGGATACTCTTATCCATAGCCGCTCATATGGATTATGAGATTTGGCAAATGGATGTCAAGACAACATTTCTTAATGGAAGTCTTGAAGAAAACATCCATATGAAGCAACCAGAGGGATTTATTGAAAAAGGCAAAGAGCATCTAGTGTGCAAGCTCAATCGGTCTATTTATGGACTGAAGCAAGCTTCAAGATCTTGGAACATCCAGTTTAATGAAGTAATCCAATCATATAGATTTATTCAGTGTCTGAATGAGTCTTGTGTATACAAGAAGTGTAACAGAAACGTGGTGGTATTTCTTGTACTATACGTAGATGATATTTTGTTAATTGGAAACAATGTCAAGGTATTATCGGACGTAAGGGTATGATTGTCTAAACAATTTGATATGAAGGACTTAGGAGAATGTGCACACATTCTTGGGATCAAAGTTATAAGAGATCGCAAGAAAAGAATGTTGTGCTTATCCCAAGCTTTATATATAGATACAATCCTTGCTCGTTTTAGCATGCAAAACTCCAAGAAAAGTTTCTTACCTTTTAGGCATGGAGTATCCTTATCTAAAGAGATGTCTGCGAAAACATCAAAGGAGATAGAGGACATGAAGACAGTTCTTTATGCTTCGGCTGTAGGAAGCCTTATGTATGCAATGCCGTGTACGAGACCTGATATCTGTTTTGCCGTGGGCATGGTTAGCAGATATCAGAGTAACCCTGGACAAGGACATTAGACTGCTGTGAAGCATATATTAAAGTACCTGAGAAGGACTAGAGATTATATGCTAGTCTACCAAGCAGACGATTTGCTCCCTGTGGGTT
Organism: Zingiber officinale; assembly: GCF_018446385.1. Lineage (NCBI taxonomy): Eukaryota > Viridiplantae > Streptophyta > Magnoliopsida > Zingiberales > Zingiberaceae > Zingiber > Zingiber officinale. The sequence goes on from NC_055994.1 coordinate 143,194,459, forward strand.
TTACGGATTCAGACTTCCAATCAGATAGGGACAACAGTAAGTCTACATCAGGCTATGTGTTTACTCTAGGAGGTGGAGCCATTGCATGGAGGAGTGTTAAGTAGAAATGCGTCTCGGACTCAACCATGGAAGCTGAGTATGTGGCAGCCTCTGAGGCAGCTAAAGAAGTTGTATGGCTCAGGAACTTTCTAATGGACTTAGATGTGATTCCTAGTTTGCCCAAGATCATCACAATTTATTGTGATAATAGCGGTGCAGTTGCAAACTCGAAGGAACCACGAGCTTATAAGGCAAGTAAACATATAGAGCGCAAGTACCACCTGATACGAGACATCGTCAAGCGAGGAGAAGTTGTCGTCGCCAAGATTGCATCAGCAGATAACCTGACAGATCCTTTCACAAAGGCCCTTACGGCGAAAGCTTTTGATCGGCATGTGGAGGGGATGTGAATCAGATGTATGACAACAGATATGGCAGCTTAGTCTTTTAGTATAAGTGGGAGATTGTTGGAGTGTCTACTAAAAGCCTAACTTTTGTAAACATTTATTTTTGAAATAAAAGAATCACATTGGTCAATATATATATTTATTTGTTAAATGTAATTGTTCAATTAATTTATATAGTAGATAACATGGAGTGTGGTGTCACACTCAGAAGATCATGTTGTCAGTTCTCTATAAATTATAAACAGTTGCTCACGATTAAGATGGAAAGGAACAAATCATCAGAATAGTCGTAGTGTAATTAAGTATTAGTTTATCTTGACTAATATATTCCACTGATACACTTTAAGTGTATTGAGTATGACTATTTAGGTAAGTTCTTTTTGTACTGACTTAGTAAAAAGAACTAGACCTTAGTTATTATGGAAGTGTGTGCTCTTAATTCTAATATAATAACAAGCACATATATTTAATATTTATTTCTTTGACTTATCAAAGGGTGACGTTTAGCTCGATAAATCAATATGCCCGATAAGTTGGGAAATGATATTACTTATAGTGTGTGTTGTTGATTATAGAAGGAATCTGTGTCCTAGTTATCTAGGTTGAGAATGTCCCCAAGAGGAGCTCATAAGGATTGTCATGTTAAACCCTGCAGGTGGACTTAGTCCGACATGACAATGAAGTTGAGTGGTACTACTCTTGGAGCTAGATATTAATTAAGTGAGTTGTCAGTAACTTACTTAATTAGTGGGCATTCGTAATCTTAAACACAGGGAGACTAACACACTCATGATAAGAAGGAGCCCATAATGTAATTTGGGATTGGTACGGTAGTGCGATAGTGCGATAGTAACTCTCTAGTGGAATGAGTTATTATCGATGAACTTGAGTTGTGTGTTCGGGACGAGCACGGGATACTCAAGTTCATCAGAAGGCCAAAACCAATTTCTCCTCTAGGTCCCTGTCGTAGCCTCATTATAGCCTCAAGTCCATCCAAATGTAAGGCTCTTCTTGGTGTCCAAGAAGAGGGTCGGACCATTACTTGGTGACCAAGCAATGGCCGACCACATCCTCTTATAGGGGTCGGCCCTATTGCTTGGTGACCAAGCTTGTAGGGGCCGACCAAGATTAATTCAAATAAGAGGGGTATTTTTAAATTTTTAAAATTTTCTCTTTGTAGAAAACTATAAGTTTTAAAAGAGATATTTTAATTTTAAAAACTTTCCTTATTTGAATTAGGCCACATGTTTTAATAGAGAGTTTTAAAAGTTTTAAAACTTTCCTTTTTAAACCATCCTCATGGTTTAAGAAAAAAGGGAGATAAGTTTTAAAATTAAAATTTTCTATCATCATGTTAAAAAGGAAAATTTTATAAGAGAAGTTTTAAATTTTAAAACATGGTTTTAATTTGTAGAACTTTCCTTTTTTAACTCCTATTTTAGGAAAGAGAGCTTGTAAAATTTTATAAGTGTTTTTCTTGTAAAATTTTATAAAAAAAATATATTTCCTTTATTCCCTTGATGAGGTGGCCGTCCACCTTGCTTGGTGCCCAAGCAAGGGGACGACCATATTAAATTAATTAAAATCATCACAAAATTAAAATTGGTGATTGATTCAATCAAGAGGAAAGAAAAGGAAAAATTAAAAGGGAAAAGGAAAAACTCTTGGATGATTTTATTTTTTGTAAAAAGTTTTTTCTTATTTGCCTTGGGCAAGTAATATAAAAGAAGGGGTGAGGGGGGCTTCATGAGACACAACTCTTATTCTTTGGCTTGGAGACTCTCTTGGTGGCCGGCCCCTTTCTTCCTCTTTTCTCCCTTTGCTCTCTTTTCTATTGTGGTGGTGGTGGCCGAATATTACAAGGAGGAGAAGCTCTTTTGGGTGGTGTTCATCTTAGAGGATCGTCGCCCACACGACGTCCAAGGCGAGGCGAGGAATACGGCAGAAGATCTCGAGGTCATTAGCTTACAAAGAGAATGTATAACTAGTAATTTTCTTCCGCATCATACTAGTTATTTTCTTTGTAAGAATTCTAAATACAAGAGACAATTAGATCTAGTTTATTGAATTTATTTTTCGAGTTTGTGTTTTCTTCTTTTTCGAATTTGTGATTCGATTGTTCTTTTTGGTTAACCTAGAGTTATTTTAGGAAATTAAATATTAGCTTTCCTTAAAAGGCTTTGACTAGGCGGTGGTGGTTGCTCCCATATCCAAGAAGGCCATGTGCCTCGCCATGCAGTCCTGGAAGTCAATTTTGGAAATTAATATTTAATGGAATTAATAACTTAGGTAGATTTGAATCAATAGTGTTAAGTTCCGCTTGCGATTCAAATCTAAACCATTAAGAACAGATAAGTTAAATTTGGAATCAATGATGTTAAGTTCCATCTGTGATTCCTAATTTAACTTCTAAAGAACACAATAGGTTATTTAAGGAAAGGTTCGACACTTGTACAAAAACTTTTGTACAGTGGAACCGATATGTTTTCCTAGAACTAACCAACAGAATCAATTCCAAGAAATCTTTGGTTCTATACCCCTGTGCTTTTTAAAAAACGTCTCTTGGTCATTTTACCTTCCAAGCAAGATTCACAGGTTTGAACCACCAATGAACCCAAAGATCCATCAGCTACTAACCTTTGAATCTTACTCAAGTTAATATGACCTAGCCTTAGATGCCAAAGATGTGTTTGATTCATTTATGAAGGTTCCTTTCTCTTATTAGAAGATGTGTTTCTAATTACCATTTGTTGCATCGTGGGAGTTATTTGGATTAAGAGTGTTTTAAATTATCTACTAATATACCAGAATAGATAACTTCCCTATTTTTCTTGACAATAACTTTGTCATTAAAATAAAATAGAATATCTATTCATAAAAGTTTAGAAACTGAAAACAAGTTCTTTCTTAAAACTTAGTACATAAAGACAATTTCTTAAAATAATATCTTATTTCTAAATAAACTTCTCCCACTGCAATAGCTGCTACTTTTGTAGCATTGCCCATGTAGATGGTAATCTTCTCTTTATATAGTCGTCAAGTTTCCTAGAACCCCTGCAATAAATTACAGACATGATCAGTGGCTCCTGTATCTACACACCAGGTACCGGTAGATAACACCACTAAACATGTTTCAATTACTAGAGAATATACCTTTATTGTTCTCTTTCCTATGAGCACAGTCTACCTCTACTTAAATGAACCATCATTTTGAGGATACCAACTCTTACGGGTGTCCCCTCAGTTATGATGGTTATTATTAAGTTTCTCATGGCCTCTTGCCTAGCAACCTGATTCTGGTATCCGAAGAGTTCCTTGAGATTGAGTATCATGTCATAGGCAGTCGGTATGGCCTGATGCTGATGTTGCAGCACATTTGACATAGAAGTCAAAATGTAACTCCATGTCATCTCATCTTCCCTAACCCATTTCCTATGACCCTTAATCTCCTCTTCACTAGAATCATTATCTGGCATGCTAAGACTGACCTCAAGAAGTTCGACAATGTCCAAGTTTATGTTTCCTAATTGGGACCACTAAGTCTATTGTCTATTATAGCAAGGGGATCCTAAGAATCACAAAATACTTGGTCAGAATTTAAAATGATATTAAATTCATCAATCCCTCTAGACACCGTGAAATTTGTATGTCACGTTAGTGTGGACGTATACAAATTCAAACATTTGCAAGAGGAACTTTTACTAAGGATTATATGTGGTCAAAACTCTAAATTTAGAATAATATTGATTCCTCAAACAATATTATTCAAATTTACCAACACCTCAAACACCGGAAATTTTGCATGCCACGTTAGTGTGAACGTACACAAAATCAAACATTTGTAAGATGAGGTTTTACCCATTAATTTTATTATCTTGTCAACCTAACTTTTTGACAAATAAAATTAATAGTTGGTTTTTCTTCGGTCACACAGATAATAGCAATGACTCCGTTGAGGAGGATACTATTAAAAGTGCCTAAGTGTATACCATTACTTGATTAGTTATAGGATTGTGCTCCTTCGGATGAAGAAGATTACACAACCTGAAATAATTTCCTATAATTACCCATAAAGGGAGTTTAATCTAGTGATCTGTAAACAAACTCATCCGTTGTGGAGGAAGACACTTAGATCCAACACGCAAGTTTGAATGCATCACTTACAAACCAGTAATCATTCATAAGGAAAGTTTGACCTAGTGATCTGCAAACAAGCTCATCCGTTGTGGAGAAAGGCACTCAGAGCCAACACGCAAGCTTGTTTGCATCACTTACAAACCAGTAATGGAGACCAAACACACAGAGGCAAACCCTAGCTCTGATGCCAATTGTTGGTTGCTACTCAAAAAATCTAATGGTTCCACTGTACAAAAATTTGTACAAGGTCTGAACCTTTCCTAGCTACCATGTGTTCTTTTAAATTAAACTTGGATCGCCTGCGGAACTTAACATGTTTGATCCTAAGTTTAACTTATTTGTTCTTTTAGGTTTAGACTTGGATCTCCTGCGGAACTTAACACGTTTGATCCAAATCACCTAGGTCACAAAGTCGATTAAATATTTATTTCCAAAATTGGCTTCCAGTACTGCATGGCGAGACACTTGGCCTTCTTGGACATGTGAGCAATCACCACCGATTAGACAAAGCCTTTTAAGGAAATTGAATATTTAATCTTCCCATAGTAACCCTAGGTTAACCACAAAGAACAATCGAAACATAAGTTTGAAAAAAAAAACAAAAGAACACGATTCGAAACATAATTCGAAACCTAGAATATCTAGCCTCTTGTGTTTGGAATTCTTACAAAGAAATAAAACTAGCATGATGCGGAAAATAAATACTAGTAATACCTTTCTTTGTAAACTTTAATGACCTCTTGATCTTCTATCGTATTCCTCTTCTTATCTCGGACGTTGTGTGGACAACGATCTTCCGAGATGAGAACCACCAAAAGCCTTCTTCTCCAAGCAAGTTTCGGCCACCACCATGTCTCTAAGAGATGTAGAGGTTCGGCCATCACCACCAAGCTCCAAGGGATGCAAGAGCAAAGGCTCCTTTCTCTCATTCTTCTCCTAGCTAAAACCGGCCACCAACAAGTGCTCCAAGAGAGAGATGATCCGACCACTAAAGAAGAAGAGAAGAGAAGAAGAAGAAGCTCTAGGGCCGACCACAACCAAGGAAGAGAGGGAGGAAAAATAGAATAGAGTCGTTACTCATGAAAGCACCTCTATCCCCTCTTTTATATTCCTTGGTCTTGGCAATTAAGGAAATTTAAATAAAAAACTTCCTTAATTCTTTTGCCATGAAAAAGAAAAATTTTAATCAATTAAAATCAAATTCCTTTTCTCAAATCATATGGCTGGCCACCTTAAGAGCTTCCAACAAGGCAAGTTTCAAACAAAATTAAAACTTATTTGTTTCCAGAAATTTTAAAAATAAAATTTCTCTAATAATTTATCCCTTCATGGTAGATTATAAAAAGAAATTTTATAATTTAAAATCTTTCTTTTGAACATGTGGATGATTTCCAAAAAGGAAAGTTATCTTTAAAAATTAAAATCTCCTTTCAATCTACAAATAAGGAAAGATATTTTATCTTTTCTTAATCTTTTGTAGAAACTTATAAAAGGAAATATTTAATTTTAAAACTCACTTTTAAAATCATGAACATGGTTAAAAAAGGAAAGTTTTCTCAAAATTAAAATCTTTCTTCCAATCTACAAATAAGGAAAGATATCAAATCTTTTCTTAATCTTTTAGTAGAAAGGTATAAAAGGAAAGATTTAAATTTTAAACTCTCTTTTAAAACCATGGAATCCACATAAGAAAAATTTTAAAAATAAAACCCTTTTAATTTTATTGTGGCTGGCCCACCTAGCTTGAGTTCAAGCTAGGGCCGACCATACTTCATCCCATCCAAGCCTTTATGTGGCCGGCCCTTGCTTGGGCTCCAAGCATGGCTTGGTCGGCCACCTAGGATGGGTAAGAAGGTGGGTATGGGTGAGTATAATACTCTATAATTAATAGGCTATGATAGGGACCAAGAGGAGGAATTAGTTTTGGTCTCCCGATGAAAATAAGCATCCCGTGTTCGCCCTGAACACACAACTTAATTTCATCAATAATAATTCATACCACTAAAGAACTATTATTGAACTACTGCACCAATCCCAAATTACATTTTGGGCTTCTTCTTATTATGAGTGTGTTAGTCTCCCTGTGTTTAAGATATCGGATGTCCATTAATTCAAATGAGTTACTGACAACTCATTTAATTAATATCTAGTTCCAAGAGTAGTACCACTCAATCTTATCGTCATGTCGGACTAAGTCCACCTGCAGGGTTTAACATGACAATCCTTATGAGCTAATCTTGGAGACATTATCAACCTAGATCACTAGGACACAATTTTCTTCTATAATCAACAACGCACACTATAAGTAATATTATTTCCCAACTTATCGGACTTCTTGATTTATCGAACTAAATCTCACTCATTGATAAGTCAAAGAAATATATACTAAATATATGTGCTTGTTATCATATTAGGATTAAGAGTACACACTTCCATAATATCCAAGGTCTTGTTCTTTTATTTAGTCAGTATAAAAAGAACTTTCCTTAAATGGTTCTATTCAATATACTCTAAGTGTACTAGTGTAATTATATAGCTAAGATAAACTAATACCTAATTACACTACGACCTTCCAATGGTTTGTTCTTTTCCATCTTGGTCGTGAGCTACTGTTTATAATTTATAAGGTGCTGATAACATAATCTTCTGTGTGTGACACCACATACTATGTTATCTACAATATAAATTAATTGAACAACTATACTTAACAAATAAATGTAGATATTTGACCAATGTAATTTTTTATTTCTAATAAATGTTCATACCAAAAGCTAGGCTTTTAGCATACATCTTAACAATCTCATTGTGAGAGGTGTAGGCACTGCCTGTATAGGTAGGGTGAAATTTACCGTAAGAAATAGTTGTGATGTGTTATGGATGTATGAAATATGTATTTGGACATTTTCTTATTCTATGAAGTGTTTATGCCATGTTCTATGTGTGTTGTGTCTTGTATGTGTTTGATGAAATATGCGTGAGGTTAATTCATGTAGATGTAGGGTTTTAATTACCATGTAGAGAAAGAGCCTTGAATTGTAAGATCATGAGACCTTGTGACAGAAGGTATCCCTCACTTTCTACGATATTTTCTTAAAACATGGATAGATTCTTTACTAGGGAGATTAATTAGAGTTTAGAGGCTTCTCCCAAATTAAAGTTAGAAAGTGATTTATGTAATCTAGGAATGTATGACCGGGGAGCCTGGTGATAAGGATTTTCTCTTAACCAGACTTCCTAGGTATCTCTTTTACCTAATTACATTAATCTATCGTTAGGAAGTGACTGTGTAATATAAGAATGTATGACCAGAGGGGAGGGGTCCTAGTGACAGGGATTCCCTCTTAACCGAACTTCCTAGGTACCTTTCTACTTAATAGCATTAGAGCTTGGGTAGACCCTCTGGTGCAACTTACGCAGGGTTATGTTAGGCTTTAGTTAGAATCCATACATAACTGTAAGCATGAAGTTAGGCAGATGAACAATGCAATAGGGATATTAACTAGCATCGTAACGAAATCAAAATCCTAGCATCTATCATTCATTCCCCTTCTAATATCAACTCTTACTCCTTTTCTCTCTCCTGCTCCTTAATCTTTCTCTTACTCTCTCTTTTTCAACCAACCTTTAATTGTCTAGATAACTCGCCGTGCGAAGTTAACTAGTGAATAGAGTAAGACTCGGGCGGCCCCTACATGTCGAGCGACCTACAGTCAAGCTATTAATGCCTCATAGTCAGATTCGTTATTGGTATCCCGGTAATCTAACCATATGGATAAATGCATTCTATCTTCCCTTGGCGATATCATAATAATGCTCACTCCACTGCTCTACATAGTGGATGACCCATCCACATATATCTTCCAAGTCTCTTCTGGTTTGGGATTTTGTATTTCAATGATGAAGTCGGGTAAGTCCTTAGCTTCGATGGTTGCTTAGGGTTAGTATTGTATATTGTACTCACTGAGCTATGTGGTTCACTTAATTAATCTTGTAAATAACCCGTGGTAGTTTTGATGTGATCAACTAAGTCAATCTAGGTCTTGTTGTCTTTTGATGCCTTTTGTCTATGTGGGCAGGAACTTAGGAGCACAGGAAGTCATGCAAAAGACGCAGCTAGCGAGAAGGACGACATAGGAGAGACTCAATAGACTCAGTGCGTTTAATGGACAAGGTGTTGTGGAAGAGTACGTAGGCAGACGAGAAGGAAGTGTGTGATGTTTCTGAGGGATGAGAAACCGAAGCAGAAGCTTGCTCGAGGAGAAGGCCGAAAGATGGGTTCGGGTGAGCCCAATTCCTGGTTGGCCGAGATCACCCAAGCGACTGAAGAAGGCATCGGAGCTGCCAGCCGACTAACTAATCCGGGCGCTCGAACCACCTCGGAGCCACCCGGGGTGCCTCGACTTGGTCGGTGCTACGGATCAGACTTACAAGGGTCCTAGCACCCGTACTAAAGAAGTTTTATCCAGATCGAGTTGTTATGATCTGTTGCGACATGGATAAAATTTTATCCATGACTAGGCACCCGGAGTCATTCCAGGCACCCGAAGCTAGGCTATAAATACAACCTTAGTCTCAGTAGTATGACACAACACTTGTAATCGATCTTCTTTCCATTCAACTTTGTAATCTAATACTTAAACTACTGTAAGAGGCTTCTCTGCCAGAAGGAGATTTGATAGTGAGATTTCAACATCTTAGACTAGCAATCTCATGATTACAAACCAAGGCAATTCACCCCATCTTGCCAGCTGCAATAGACCAACAATTGGTATCAAAGTCAGAACCCCTCAGAAGGACTGATCGCCAACTGAAACATTGAGACGATGGTCGGACCAAGCATCTATCCGCTGGAGTTAGAGGGAGAATTCGCGACATGGAAGAAACACATATAGGTATTCTTTAAAATAGACTTTAAATTACTTTTAATAGTTAAATATGACTTTATAGCTCCCAAGGACCCATAAGGAGGTGATAAGGAGAAATATCAATGGATCAAGAAGGAACAAACGAACTTTGTAGTAAATGGACGAGCTGAATTCTATCTGCTGAGCATGCTACCTCTGTAAGAAGTCAGTAGAATCGACGTCTATGAATCAAAAAAGGAACTTTGGGAGAAGTTCCTGGAGCTACGCGAAGATACGTCCGAAGTCAAACTCGCGAGATGGGACCTACTCCAGAACTAGATCTGCAACCTTCGATTGGAAGAAGGAAAAATCATCGCACATCTACACTCGAGGATTAAAGAACTTATCACTGGACTCATGAATCTCGGAGAAAAGATTCATAAGGTACTCATTTAACGATTTTCGAAGAACACCTGAATGGTTAATCCTAGTATATGCTTATTTTATTTCTAGGGACTTAGAGGTAAGTAGTTTAGAAGAATTTTTTTATACTTTTGAAATTCATGGGTCAAGATGTGCAGATCTAAAGAAGGAGTCAAAGAAGAACATTGCCTCAAAAGTAAAACTGAACGAACCTGATAGATTGGATGCGAGCGATAGAGGGGGGGGGGGGGAATATTGCTTCCTTTAAAACTTTTCTTTTTCTTTTTAAATTAGAATCGTGCAGTGGAAAATAAGAAAAAGGATAAAGTTGTTTACTTCGTTCGGAGCCTAGCTCGACTCCTACTCGAAGGCCCGCAGTCCTTGACTGCACCGATGGATAAAACACTATAACGCTTCTTTCCGAGATCCTCGGAAAGAAGCAGATCGTACAGATACAAAAGTGTAAGATAGTAACACTCCTACTATCTTACAGAAAATTAAGTGCAGTACAAAATAAGATATACCGACAATAGTAGTTGAAAGTCGAAGCTCGGTCGGCACTATCGGAAGAAGTGACTCGCAGAATTGATGAAGACTTGTAGTGTGAGCAGCTTGCAGAAGAGCACTTGAGTTGATCAGAAAGTATTGCAATGCTTCAGACTTCGAGCCTCTCTTTATAGGTGGACTGGACGTTCGGTCGACCGATCCCTTTGATCGGTCGACCGAACCAGCTCCCTTCCTTCCTGGCTGGAATCTGACACTGGCTCAATCTTCAGAATTAATTGCTCATTAAGTGTTCGGTCGACCAATCCCTCTGTTCGGTTGACCGAATAGGCTCCTTCCCTGTTCGTCGATATTTGTCATGATCTGCATTTACTACGCCTTTAATATTGATTGTTTGGTCGACTAAACCTCATTTTCGGTCGACTGATCATGCTGTGATACCTTGTTTGCAAGCCTGAACTGTTTTGCCAAATTTGCATGTTCGGTCGACCGAACCTTTTTTCGATCGACTGATAAACACCCTTTTTTGGTCGACAAAACCTCTTGTTCAGTCAACTGAACCCTTGGTCAAATGAAGCTTTCTGAGTGCTGGACGCGTGGCCGCTGACAGAGCCTAATTCTGAGTTCTGAGTCAAAAGTTATGATCCTTTGAAGCTCAAAGGGTCATAAGATTCTGCAACACAAAGTTAGTTCGATGTAACAATAATATTCCTGTAAAACAAAGTTAGCACAGTTATAATACATGTGTAATATTAGACAGATCAACTGTCTTGATCTCAACTTAGAAACCTTCCCGGTTTCTTCAGTTGGATCAGCGACCTTAGGTTGTTCCCTTCAGGAACTCGACCTTACAGTTGCTCCTCCAGTTGTATACCTCAACTTACCTACCAAACATTGGTCCTCCAGACATGTTTGGACTTTTGCCTACTCAGTGTCTGATTGCCTGATCCACTAAATCATTTCCTGTAATATTATATTAGCGAACAACAATAATAATAATACAGTAAACAATGGTAAACCTAAACTTAGATTTACCAAGATCCACTGGTCCGGTCGACCGGAAACCATCCGATCAACCTTGCTTGGATTTCTCTTCTCCAAGACTTCTCATTATCTAAGGTTATCTCCCCCTAGGACTTACTTCATCTGGCTTCACTCACCAGAATCTAAGGTTACCACCTCTTAGGAGTTTCTCCACTTGCCTTCACTCACAAAGACTCAGTATTCGGCTCCCCAGGGATCAAGTCCTCCAGACTTATCCACCTGGCTTCCACGATATACCAAGATTTCCCTTACCTAGCCTACAACTAGGACTCAGTATTCGGCTCCCCAGGAGTCCTCCAGACCTATCCACCTAGCTTCCGCGATATACCAAGATTTCTCCCCTTGCCTAGCCTACAACTAGGAATTTCCTTGATCAAGCTCAATACTTAAACATACTTAAACATATTTGTCTGACATTAAAACCTTGGAGGTCGATTGCACCAACAATCTCCCCCTTTTTGATGTTTGACAAATATGTTTAAGTTAGGTTAATTAAAAAGATTTAGGTTTCTAACTTAAACACTTCTTCTCCCCCTTTTGTCATACAACAAAAAGAACCCTTCATAAATGACTTTAATTGCTAAGGATCCCTAAGTTTTGCACCAACAATGATGGAATACTTTTAAATATTTTCAAGATATGCCTAAGGTATTCCCTCACCCATTTGAAATATAATAATAATAAGATGTATAATAGGGTTTTCAAAAATGATTCATAGATATTTTGAAAAAGCATCAGTCCATTAAAAAATTGAGTAAATTTCAGTATCAATTTTAATATTTTCAAAATAATTTTGAAGAATGCACTAAGTAAAATCTCTAAAAAATATTTCAAGACTTAAAGTATTTTTCCAAAACCATGATATAGAAGACTTAATGCTTGCAAAATTTCTCAAAATTTCTTTTAAAAATATTTTCAAAAAATACTTTTCAAAAATATTTGTAAAGAGTTTTTATCAAGCATCCTTTTCAAAGAGTATTTCAAAGCTAAGTTCAAAGATTATTTTCAATTAATTTTCAAGGTATTTTTTTAAACTATGATTTTTCAAAAAGTTTTCAAAAACTATAAGTTTGGAGAATATGATTGTGAGTTATATTGAAAGGATAATATTTGAGCTATATTTAAAGGATAAACTTTTGTAAGCCATTTTTTCAAAAATATTTTCAAGCCAATTTTAAAAATGTTCAAGACTTAAGATATTTTTGCAAAAATAAGTTGCTTTCAAAATAAGTTTTCAAGTGATTAAAAGTTCAAAAAGATTTGCAAAGTAATTCAATTTTTTTTTTAAAAAAAATATGATGATTTTGAAGAAAGTTTTTTTTTAAAAAAAATGCGTAAACTCAAAACTTTTCAAACCCTCTTTGAAGATATATTTTCAACAATATTTAAAAGAATATGTCCTTTAGTAGAGTCTCTCCCCCTTAACCAAACACCCTCTTTAGATATCCTTGTTACCCACAAGGAAGATATTCCTAAATGTGTCTAAGGGTCGTGGTTCACTTAAAGATCTAAAAGACTTAGATGCTGAAAAACTTATATTTATAAAACACCCAATCAATCATCAATCAAAATTTGAAAAATAATTTTTAAGAAAATAGATTTATAAGTTTTCAAAATATTTTAAAAAATATTTTAAATTTTAATTTTCTTAACATCTCACCCATTCTAAATTTTTAAATATGGTAATCCTATAATTGTGTGAGATGACCTTATTGATTGTGAGTTTTGTTATAATTAAGTGAAAATTGAGTTTTAGTTGAACTTCGATTAATTTTGGGTTAGAATGAATTATTAATTAAAAGTAACATTATTTGAATTTATAAATTAATGTTTAGTTTAGAAATTTTAATGTTATTTGTTAAAGATAATTAGCTAATTAAAGATTAATTAAGTTGATAGGGTTAAGAATTGTTTTTAATAGTTATAGTTATAGGTTGATTGTTAGATTAATAATTGATTTAAAAAGTTAGTTTTAATTGAGTTTAAGTATGATTATTTATTTTTAATTAATTAAGGATTAAAAATTTGATTTATAATTATTAGATTAATTATTGTTTATTTCAATTAAGGTTGATTATAAGTTTCATATTTATGGATTAATTTATTATGAATTATTATTATTTTAATTAGTTTCTTAGAAATTAATTAGGTAAAGATTTTAGAATTAGATTTAATTAAATTTGTTTAAGGTTAAATTACTTTATTTGTTGATTAAAGTTAAGATTCATTAATAATTAATTAAGTGTATTAAGTTAAATTGTAAAGTTAATGATTAATTTAATTAAGTTAAAGTTATTAATTATTTATTTGAGATTGAGTTAAGTTAAGTTAATTTATTTATTAATTAACGTTATTAAAGATTAATTATGTCTATTAATTATTGATTAGGGTTAATCAATTAAAGTTATTTTAGTTTGCTTTTTAAAGTACACTTGAGTTAGTTTAAGTTTAAGTTTAGTTTAAACTAAGTTTATTTTAATTTTATTTTAGTTTAAATTGAGATTTAATGAAGTTTGAATTAAATTTTTATTAATTAAAAGTTATAATTTTAGAATAGGTTTTCATAATTAGGTTTAATATTTGAATTAAATTTGAGTTAAATTTTTTAAAATAATTTTAATTAAGTTTTAAAGAATTTTAATAATTTAATTAAGTTTTAAAAATATTTAAGTTTTTTTAAAAAAAATTAATTAAGTTTTGAAAATATTTTAATTAATAAATTAATTAAGTTTTTAAGTTTTTTTTAATTAAGTATTAAGTTTTAAAATCATTTTAATTAAATTTTAAAGTAATTAAGTTTTAAAATAATTTTTAATTAAGTTTTAAAATAATTTTTAAGTTTTTTTAAAAAAGTTATAAAAAGATTTTTAATTAAGTTTTAAAAAGATTTTAATTAAGTTTTAAAATAATTTTTTTAATTAAGTTTTAAAAATATTTTTTAAGTTTTTTTTAAAAAGTTTTAAAAAGATTTTTAATTAAGTTTTAAAAAGATTTTTAATTAAGTTTTAAAAAGATTTTTAATTAAGTTTTAAAAAGATTTTAATTAAGTTTTAAAATAATTTTTATTTAAGTTTTAAAAATATTTTAATTAAGTTTTAAAATAATTTTTTAATTAAGTTTTAAAAATTTTAATTAAGTTTTAAAAATATTTTTTAAAAAAAAATAATAATTTTTAATTAAAATTTAAAAAGATCTTTAATTAAGTTTTAAAAAGATTTTAATTATGTTTTAAAATAATTTTTTAATTAAGTTTAAAAATTTTAATTAAGTTTTAAAAAGATTTTTAATTAAGTTTTAAAAAGATTTTTAATTAAGTTTTAAAAAGATTTTAATTAAGTTTTAAAATAATTTTTATTTAAGTTTTAAAAATATTTTAATTAAGTTTTAAAATAATTTTTTAATTAAGTTTTAAAAATTTTAATTAAGTTTTAAAAATATTTTTTTAAAAAAAATTAATAATTTTTAATTAAAATTTAAAAAGATCTTTAATTAAGTTTTAAAAAGATTTTAATTATGTTTTAAAATAATTTTTTAATTAAGTTTAAAAATTTTAATTAAGTTTTAAAAAGATTTTTAATTAAGTTTTTTTTTAAAAAAATAATTTTTAATTAATTGATTATTTAATTTATTTAAGATTGAAATTTGAAAAAGGTTATTGAACCCATGTTATATTCAAATTTAGCTTTAGGTTAATCAAGCAGGCATCCTAAGGATAAACTTTCAGTTCAGTGGCGAGGCATATGACCTTCTTGTGTATCAACGGTGGACCACTTGCTGAAGACTTTCCAAACTGTTTCCGCCCAAAAAACTTAATACTAAATTTTGGTCTAACTAGTCCATGCTTGACTGGGGTAGCTTCGGTCAGATCCACTAAGTCTAGTGCACCAGGTAGAATTCTATATTCAGCCTAGACATGCCTTCGACAAAGTTTTCTTGACGTACTATCATCCCAATCCATTCCGATGCTATGTTGTAGGGTTTGGTAAACCTTTTTTAACTAACCGTTCTAAATTAAGAGAAGATGCATGACATGTTATACAATAGATAAGTATGCATGATCATGGCAATTCAAATAATTCAAACAAGTCATGCATGATATAAATTGTTTGTGTTTGTTGTTGTTATTTTATTATTGTTTATTAATATTATTGTTGTTTTAATATTATTGTTTTATTATTATTATTTTATTATTGTTTTATTGTTGTTGTTATTGTTTTATGGTTAATATTATTGTTATATTGTTGTTGTTTTTTAAAATTGTTTTATTGTTATTGTTATTATTATTATTATTATTTAGTTTCATAATTAAAGGGTACATGATTATAATTAGGTTTATGGAAGTTTTGTTTTAAATTTGGTTTTGATTTATAACTTAAATCAAGATTTTGTAAGTTGATAAAATTATTAATAAGGTTTTCTAATTTATTAATTTTATTTTTCAAAACATTATTTTGTTTTTCTAGTTTTCTCAAATTTGATTTTGTATTTAATTTATAGTTTGATTTTTTATTTACTAAATTATTAGTTAATTTTGTTTGTTGTTAATTAATTTATTATTTAAATACAAATTATCTTGAATAAATAAGTTTTGATTAACTAGATCTAGGTCTTGATTAATATTTGGGTTGATTTGATCAATTTTAGTTACATTTGAACTAATTAAATTTTTATTAATTAAATTAGTTTTGTTAAGTAATGTAGAGTTTTCATGATTTTTAAAATTCATAGCACAATTCAAATAAGAAGGATCTAAAGCAAGCAAATTTTCATATAATTTAAATTTATTTACCATAATTGCTCCCCCTGAATCCTTGGGTCTTCTCTCCGGATATTGAGATTTGTAGTGCCCCATCTTTTTGCACTTGAAGCATTCAATGTGGTCCTCCCTTTTCTGGACTCTAGGCATCGGTTCCTCCTTTGCTTCCGATTGTGCGGATCGATTCATCGGGCATTTATTTTTGTAGTGACCCTTTTCACTGCAATTAAAACATATTATGTGTTCTTTAAATTTTGTATTTAAAATATTACCTTTTGAATCCTCATTAGGATTCTCCCCCTTGACCATTGTTGTTTCAGATTCATGCTTGAGTGTTTGGTCGGACTCGGGTTTGGGTTTGGACACTTGTTCTGACTGGGGTTCGGATCCATCAGCCTCCTCTTCAGTCACTAGTGCAATGAAGTTGATTTGATCTTGTTCTTCTAGATCTGATTCTGAGGATAGCTCTCCGGATTCAGACTCAAATTCGAACTCACTTTCGCCTTGATCTTCTAGCCTCGACGGAGTCTCGTGAAGCTCGATCAATTTGGTCCACATCTCAAAAGCGTTCTTGTAATCTTCTAATTGACACAAAATTTTGTTAGGCAAAACACTAATTAATGTATCTATTACCTTTGTGTTTGCTTGTAGGTTTAGAGAAGATTGTCTCAGTGCAATCCAATTATCAAAACTTTCACTTCCTATGAAAGATTCCATCATTCGCCTCCAGATATTAAAATAAACTTGATCGTACGGTGGAGGTTCGTAGATGCTTCTCCCTTCTTGATAGGATGTTGACATTCTTGCAAGAAAATAAATAGAAAACAAATTTCCAAGACTTTCGTCTTGAGATTAGTAGTGCTGGATTAAGAGTAAAAAGTATTACAAAAAAACAATTTAAAGAAAAGGAAAAAGTTTTAAAAGTTGCTCGGAAAATGGTTAAGTAATTTCAGAGCTACCAGGCTCTGATACCAATTGATAGATCGGATGTGAGCGATAGAGGGGTAGAGGGGGGTGAATATCACTTCCTTTAAAACTTTTCTTTTTCTTTTTAAATTAGAATCGTGCAGCGGAAAATAAGAAAAAGGACAAAGTTGTTTACTTCGTTCGGAGCCTAGCTCGACTCCTACTCGAAGGCCTGCGGTCCTTGACCGCACCGATGGGCAAAACACTATAACCCTTCTTTCCGAGATCCTCGGAAAGAAGTGGATCATACAGATACAAAAGTGTAAGATAGTAACACTCCTACTATCTTACAGAAAATTAAGTGCAGTACAAAATAAGATATACCGACAATAGTAGTTGAAAGTCGAAGCTTGGTCGACACTATCGGAAGAAGTGACTCGTAAAATTGATGAAGACTTGTAGCGTGAGTAGCTTGCAGAAGAGCACTTGAGTCGATCAGAAAATATTGCAATGCTTCAGACTTCGAGCCTCTCTTTATAGGTGGACTGGACGTTCGGTCGACAGATCCCTCTGTTCAGTCGACCGAACCAGCTCCCTTTCTTCCTGGCTGGAATCTGACGCTGGCTCGATCTTCAGAATTAATTGCTCATTAAGGGTTCGGTCGACCGATCCCTCTGTTCGGTCGACCGAACAGGCTCCTTCCCTGTTCATCGAGATTTGTCGTGATCTGCATTTACTGCGCCTTTAATATTGATCGTTCGGTCGACCGAACCTCATTTTCGGTCGACCGATCATGCTGCGATACCTTGTTTGCAAGCTTGAACTGTTTTGCTAAATTTGCCTATTCGGTCGACCGAACCTTTTTTCGATCGACTGATAAACACCCTTTTTCGGTTGACTAAACCTCCTATTCAGTCGACTGAACCCTTGGTCAAATGAAGCTTTCTGAGTGCTGGACGCGTGGCCACTGACAAAGCTTGATTCTGAGTTCTGAGTCAAAAGTTATGACCCTTTGAAGCTCAAAGGGTCATAAGATTCTGCAACACAAAGTTAATTCGATATAACAATAATATTCCTGCAAAACAAAGTTAGCACAGTTATAATACATGTGTAATATTAAACAGATCAACTGTCTTGATCTCAACTTAGAAACCTTCCCGGTTTCTTCAGTTGGATCAGCGACCTTAGGTTGTTCCCTTCAGGAACCCAACCTCACAGTCACTCCTCCAGTTGTATACCTCAACTTACCTGCCAAACATTGGTCCTCCAGACATATTTAGACTTTTGCCTACTCAGTGTCTGATCGCCTGATCCACTAAGTCTTTTCCTGTAATATTATATTAGCCAACAACAATAATAATAATATAGAAAATAATGGTAAACCTAAACCTAGGTTTACCGAGATCCGCTGGTCCGGTTGACCAGAAACCATCCGATCAACCTTGCATGGATTTCTCTTATCCAAGACTTCTCATTACCTAAGGTTATCTCCCCCTAGGACTTACTTCATCTGGTTTCACTCACCAGAACCTAAGGTTACCATCTCCTAGGATTTTCTCCACTTGGCTTCACTCACCAAGACTTAGTATTCGGCTCCCCAGGGATCAAGTCCTCCAGACCTATCCACCTGGCTTCCACGATATACCAAGATTTCCCTTACCTAGCCTACAACTAGGACTCAGTATTCGGCTCCCCAGGAGTCCTCCAGACCTATCCACCTGGCTTCCACGATATACCAAGATTTCTTTCCTTGCCTAGCCTACAACTAGGACTTCTCTTGATCAAGCTCAATACTTAAACATACTTAAACATATTTGTCTGACATTAAAACCTTGGAGGTCGATTGCACCAACAAAACCAGATTCTGAAACATTTCTTAACGATGATGAATGACGTTTATGGTATGGAAAATTTTAAAAAAAATTAAAGCTAATAAATTCAATCAAGTGTAGGCTAAAAGAAGAAAAAGGAGAGTAAGGTGCTATCATTACAATGAAGAAGGGTACGTTAAAGATAACTGTCCCAAACTAAAGAATAAGGACAAGGACAAAAGACCAACCCAAAAGAAGCATAAAAAATCTAAAAGCGACGTGAGATAAAACGTCGTCATCAGATTCAGAAATCCTAGCCTATGTTGAACTTGCACTGATGGCAAGTCACCAAGAAGAAGATAAAGCAAGCTCATCTGAGATGAGCATCAAAAGTATCGATGAAGGGGGTGTTAGAGTGTATACTAAAAGCCTAACTTTTGTAAATATTTATTTGTTGAAATAAAAGAATCACATTGGTCAATATCTACATTTATTTATTAAATGTAATTGTTCAATTAATTTATATAGTAGATAACATAGAGTGTGGTGTCACACTCGGAAGATCATGTTGTCGGTTCTCTATAAATTATAAACAGTTGCTCACGACTAAGATGGAAAGGAACAAACCATCAGAATAGTCGTAGTGTAATTAAGTATTAGTTTATCTTGACTAATAAATTACACTATTACATTTTAAGTGTATTGAGTAGGATCATTTAGGTATGTTCTTTTTGTACTGACTTAGTAAAAGAACTAAACCTTAGTTATTATGGAAGTGTGTGCTCTTAATCCTAATAAAATAACAAGCACATATATTTAATATTTATTTCTTTGATTTATCAAAGGGTGAGGTTTAGCTCAATAAATCAATATGCCCGATAAGTTGGGAAATGATATTACTTATAGTGTGTGTTGTTGATTATAAAAGGAATCTGTGTCCTAGTTAACTAGGATGAGAATGCCCCCAAGAGGAGCTCATAAGGATTGCCATGTTAAACCCTGTAGGTGGACTTAGTCCGACATGACAATGAAGTTGAGTGGTACTACTCTTGGAGCTAGATATTAATTAAGTCAGTTGTCAGTAACTTACTTAATTAGTGGATATTCGTAATCTTAAACACAGGGAGACTAACACACTCATGATAAAAAAGAGCCCATAATGTAATTTGGGATTGGTGCGGTAGTGCGATAATAACTCTCTAGTAGAATGAGTTATTATCGATGAACTTGAGTTGTGTGTTCGGGACGAGCACGAGATACTCAAGCTCATCGGAAGGCCAAAACCAATTTCTCCTCTAGGTCCCTGTCGTAGCCTCATTATAGCCTCAAGTCCATCCAAATGTAAGGCTCTTCTTGGTACCCAAGAAGGGGGCCGGTCCAATGCTTGGTGACCAAGCAAGGGCCGGCCACATCCTCTTTATAGGGGCCGACCCTATTGCTTGGTGACCAAGCATGTAGGGTCCGGCCAAGATTAATTCAAATAGGAGGGGTGTTTTTGAATTTTTAAAATCTTCTCTTTATAGAAAACTATAAGTTTTAAAAGAGATATTTTAATTTTAAAAACTTTCCTTATTTGAATTAGGCCACATGTTTTAATAGAGAGTTTTAAAAGTTTTAAAACTTTCCTTTTTTAACCATCCTCATGGTTCAGGAAAAAAGGGAGATAAGTTTTAAAATTAAAATTTTCTATCATCATGTTAAAAAAGAAAATTTTATAAGAGAAGTTTTAAATTTTAAAACATGGTTTTAATTTTTAGAACTTTCCTTTTTAACTCCTACTTTAGGAAAGAGAGCTTGTAAAATTTTATAAGAGTTTTTCTTGTAAAATTTTATAAAAAAATATATTTCCTTTATTCCCTTGATGAGGTGGCCGGCCACCTTGCTTGGTGCCCAAGCAAGGGGCCGACCATATTAAATTAATTAAAATCATCACAAAATTAAAATTGGTGATTGATTCAATCAAGAGGAAAGAAAAAGAAAAATTAAAAGGGAAAAATAAAAACTCTTGGATGATTTTATTTTTTGTAAAAAGTTTTTCCTTATTTGCCTTGGATAAGTAATATAAAAGAAGGGGTGAGGGGGGCTTCATGAGACACAACTCTTATTCTTTGGCTTGGAGACTCTCTTGGTGGTCGGCCCCTCTCTCCCTCTCTTCTCCCTTTGCTCTCTTTTCTATTGTGGTGGTGGTGGCCGAATATTACAAGGAGGAGAAGCTTTCTTGGGTGGTGTTCATCTTGGAGGATCGTCGCTCACACGACGTCCAAGGTGAGGCGAGGAATACGGCAGAAGATCTCGAGGTCATTAGCTTACAAAGAGAAGGTATAACTAGTAATTTTCTTCCGCATCATACTAGTTATTTTCTTTGTAAGAATTCTAAATACAAAAGGCAATTAGATCTAGTTTATCGAATTGTTTTCTTCTTTTTCGAATTTGTGATTCGATTGTTCTTTTTGGTTAACCTAGAGTTATTTTAGGAAATTAAATATTAGCTTTCCTTAAAATGTTTGACTAGGCGGTGGTGGTTGCTCCCATATCCAAGAAGGCCATGTGCCTTGCCATGCAGTCCTGGAAGCCAATTTTGAAAATTAATATTTAATGGAAATAATAACTTAGGTAGATTTGAATAAATAGTGTTAAGTTTCGCTTGCGATTCAAATCTAAATCATTAAGAACAGATAAGTTAAATTTGGAATCAATGATGTTAAGTTCCATCTGCGATTTCTAATTTAACTTCAAACGAACACAATAGGTTATTTAAGGAAAGGTTCGACACTTGTACAAAAAATTTTGTACAGTGGAACCAGTACGTTTTCCTAGGACTAACCAACAGGGGGAGCAATGTTAGAAAAAAGTAGCACTATAGGGGGAGCTTCAGATAACGAGGTTGACGAGGTAAGTCAGGTACGGTCTCTACCTCCTTACAAATTATACAAGTTTATTAAAATTTTGACGCGGGACAAGATAGTGATTATCCTGCGGGCTAATGCAAAAAAGAACAATTGAGGAGAAGACAAGAAGAGGAACCTTAAAGAAGGAAACTTTTTATTAAAACTTGAGGAGGTTAATCACTCAACATCTAAATATGACTCTTATATTGACCACGACCTAAGACTCAAATAAGGAAAGAAATTACAATAATTATAATTAACAAATCTTAATTTCAATATTGTAAAGAAATAAAATAAATTTTTACCCAAAAAGAAAGTAATTAAATTAACAATTTTAACTCAAATCAAGACGCTAATCAAGATAAATACTCTCTTAAAAATACCAGAAATATAAAAATTAGCCTAAATACCCAAAAGATAAAAATTACTAAAAATATTAAACAGACCTTAAAAATGGCTTAAACGTCAAAATTTAGGGTTGAAAATTGACGATTATGGTTATACACGTAACAAATGTAGAATTTTAAATTTTGCATGCGTGACGACAGACAACCTAATTCCGAGTCCCGAGTCAAAAGTTATGTCTGTTTGAAATTTGAAGACTCATATTAGTCTTCAATGCGGGTTGGGCCTACATCAAATTTTATCTAACAATTTATGTTAATTAGAAAATGATAACAAAAAATTATTAAAAGAAAATAATGTGTTAAAAGGAACTTTAGCAACATATTGTCGATTAGAAGATTTTGTAAAATAAAAATTGAAAATAGAAATAGAAAATTTAAAGAATTTTCCATGCTAAAATATTATTATCTCAAATTCTAAAAGACTTAATTGACATTTTAGATATCATAAGGGGTAAATTAGAAAAAATATCACAAAAATATATTCCAAATATTTTTTGATTAATTCGATAGAAAAGAACCTATATTATGTTTCAAAATCATGCTTAGATTCTTAGATTAAATTTGTTGTGCATGCCTTATTTTTAAATTGATTTAATTTTTTTATTGTCTAATGTTTTCAAATAAATTGTTTCATATAATTTTTATTCTAAATTAATTAGATATTAAATTTTCAAAGAAACATGACTTCATTTCTTATCTGCATAAAATTTTCAAAATTTTTTTACCGTTCTATTATTTTTTATTTTTTTGAAACATAATCTTTTTCAATTTAAAAATATTTTCAAAGTTAAATTTTGTAAACTTTATAACACTTATAATGTTATCTAGCGTGGAAAAAAATTTTGAATTTTTTTTTTTGATTATTATTGAATTTTCTATAAATTTGTTATAAAAATATTCAAAATTCTTGAAGCATTAATTTTTTAAAAATTATTTTTTTCTGAAAATGTACTTGCTCTATTAAATTCTCAAAATAATTTTAAAGATATTTTAAGCTTAATTACTATTTTTAAGCATTTTTTAAAATGCATCTTTCTGTAAAAATAATTTATTACTGCTCAAATTATTTTTATTTTTTTTAAAAAATTTATTACTGCTTTGGATATATCTGTTTAACAGTTATAATTTTTTTTAAAATTTTTCAACAATTAAAATTAATTTTAAAATTATTTCACAAAAACATCTTTATAAATCACAAAAGTTAAAATTTTCAAAATTTTAACTTTAAAATTTTTTTAATATTAGTAACCTTTTTTTTCCCTTAGAGATTGTTTCAGATTTACTTCAAAATTATTTTTCAACATTTTCCCTATTTTTAATTTGATCAAAAGGGAAGAATTAGAGATTAAGTATAGGAGGAGGATACATATTTTAATTTTGTATTAAAAGTTATCAATTGCAAACTATGTACTCGCTATTTTACTGTTATTTATTTTTAATTTACCCTAACTTAACTTGTATTATTCATATAAAAAGGGGGAGATTGTAAGTACCCCGTGATAGTTTTAATGTGATCAACTGAGTTAAGCTAGGTCCTGTTGTCTTTTGATGCCTTGGGTCTAAGTGTGCAGGAACTTAAGAGCAAAAGAAGTCGAGTGAAAGATGTAGCTAACAAGAAGGATGACACGTAAGAAAGTCGACGGATTTGGTGCGTCTAATGGACTATGTGTTGCGGAAGAGTACGCCGGTGGTCGAGAAGAAAGCGCGCAGTGTTTCCGAGGGACGAGAAGCTGAAGCAGAATCTTGCTCGAGGAGAAGGCCGAAAGATGGGTTCGGGTGAGTCCAATTCTGGATGGTCGAGATCACCCAAGTGACTGAAGAAGACACCGGAGCAATCAGTCGAAGCTGACTGATCCAAGCGCTCGGACCACCTCGGGGCCATCAGGGATGACTCGACTTGCTTGGCATTGCGGATAAGATTTACAACGGTCCGGGCGCCTAGAGCTGTTCCAAGCGCCCAGACCAGAGAAGTTTTATCCAAATCGAGCTGTTGCGATCCATTGCGGCATGGATAAAGTTTTATCCATGCCCAGGCGCTCGGATCCATTCCAGGCGCCCAGAGTCAGGCTATAAATATAATCTTGGTCTTAGTAGTTTAACACAACACTTGTAATCAATCTTCTTTCCATTCAACTTTATAATCTAGTGCTTAAACTGTTTTAAGAGGTTTTTCTACCAGAAGGAGATTTGATAGTGAGCTTTCAACGTCTTGGACTAGCGATCTCCTGATTGCAAACCAAGGCAATTCACCCCATTTGCCGGTCGCAAGGGACCAATAAATCTCCCCGAGGCTTCTGGATTGAAAAGTATTTGACCCAAAGTATTGTTAATGAGTACGATAATTGGATGAGAAAGGAAGTAGGGACGTAACCTCCAGGCGGCTAAGACCAATCCATACGCCAATTTCTCGAGTGTCATGTAACGACACTCGACTCCTTTTAATAAATGACTCAGAAAATATACAGACTGCTACTCTTTTCCCTCCTGCCTTACTAATGCTGATCCGACTGCATGCTCATTAGTAGATAAATACATCCACAAAGATTCGCCCGCCATTAACTTAGCCAGTATGGGTAGGGCAGACAAGTAGTTTTTTAACTCCTCAAATGCTTTTTCGCAGTCAGCATCCCATTGAAACTTGGTTACTCGGTGAAAAATCTTAAAGAAAGGTAAACTTCAATCGACTGACCGGGAGATGAATCGAGACAATGCTGTGATCTGGCCGGTCAGTCTTTGGGCTTCCTTTAGGTTGCACGGAGGAGCCATATCTTGTAGCGCTTGTTGCTCGGATTTGCCTCTATTTCCCGCTTGGTCATAATGTATCCTAAGAACTATCCGCCTCCTGCTCCGAACAAACATTTACTGAGATTAAGATTCAGCCCATACTGCCTTAAAGTCTTGTAGATTTCTTCCACATCCGCACACAGGTCTACCACCCGGAGAGATTTGATAAGGATACCATCCATATAAACTTCAATGTTCCGCCCAATCTACTTTTCGAACACTTTGTTCATGAGTCGTTGGTAAGTGGCACCTGTATTTTTTTTGGTCTAAACGACATAACATTATAATAGTAAGTGCTCTCGGCGGTTATAAAGCTAACTTTCTCCTAATCGTCCTTGGCGAGCGACACCTGATGATATCCTTGGTAGGCGTCCATTATACAAATTAGCTTGTAGCCAAAATTTGAATCTACTACCTGGTCAATTCTTGGTAAGGGGTAGTAATCCTTGGGACACGTTTTATTGAGGTTTCTGAAGTCGATGCAGGCCCTCCATTTATTTCCTGGATTAGACACCAGGACTACGTTGGCTAGCCAGCTGGGGAAATACACCTCTCGAATGTGTCGACCTCTAATAGCTTGTCCACCTCTTCTCTAATGATTTTGTTCTGGTCGACTCCGAAGTTCCTCTTTCTCTGCTTGACTAGATGAGCATCAGGGAAGACATAAAGTGTACGCTCCATAATCGTGGGCAAGACGTCTGTGATCCCTTTTGGTTCCCAAGCAAAAACATCATTGTTATGTGTTAAACACACAAGCTCTTTTTTAAATCTTGGGGGCAGGTCAGTGGCTATTTGTGTAGTAACTCCCGATTGGCTTGGTTGAATCTGGACCTCCTTCTTTTCTTCATATACAAGGGTGGCCAGTGCTTCCCGGATGATGTTGATTTACATTCTTTAACAGTTCTCGAGCAGCATTGGCCACTATCTTGACTATCTCTACATGACACTTGTGTGCTACCAGTTGATTGCCCTTGACTTCATCTACCTGGTTGTCTATAGGGAATTTCATCTTCTGGCAGAATGTTGAGATGACCGCCTGGAAATCATTAAGGGTTAGTCGACCCAAGATAACATTGTAAGCCAAAGGTGTGTCTGCGCCTACGAAAGTTAATTAGCGTGTCCTCATTAGGGGCTCTTCCTCTAGGGATATGACTAACTTTATTTGGCCGAGCAGTTGAACTTCATTGCTCGTGAACCTGTATAAATGATTTACCATGGGTTGAAGCTCACTCGGGTCTATTTGCAGCTGCTCGAACGTCGATTTGAAGATAATGTTAACTGAGCTACCTATATCAATAAAGGTACGATAAATGTTATAATTAGAAATAACAGTCTTAATTATTAAAGCATCGTCATGGGAGACTTCCACCCCCTCTATATCATTGGGCCCAAAGCTAATTTCGGACCGTTGTGCTTTTTCTTGGTTGTAGCCGACCGCATGAATTTCCAACCTATGGGCGTGCGACTTTCTCACTTGGTTGGAGTTCCCGTCAGTTGGCCCTCCTGTAATCATACCAATATCGTCCCGAGCAGTGTTATTGCGGTTTTCTTCCTGCCGCGTCGAGGGTTGTTCTTAAGGAGCTCAAGCGGGAACTTGAGCCCGCTCAGCCTATCTTAGGGGTGTTTTTCACCGTTGATCAATGCCTCGATACTCTCTTCTGGGAAGGCCATTCGATCGCTGATAAGGATGTTGTTTTGGTGATGGGGTGCGTTGACGATATCTTGATTCAAATTCTGGTGAAGAGTATAGCAATCTCGGGTGTTGTAAGACCTCGCCGGTGGTATGTACACCACCGTCGCAGAGCTTCCTGGAGGGGGGGCGGCTCGAGATATCATTGTCACTTGTCCTCCACATGTTGTACGACCTGGGGTCGTGGCTCATGATGGTGCAGCTATGGACCCGCCCGAGGTCCTTTAGGTGGAGCGAGTAGCGTTGGGCGTTTAGGAGCTGGAGCATGAGCAGGTATGGTGGCCTCTTTCCTCCGGGCGGACTACGTGTCATCAACGTTAATGAACTCAGTCGCCCGGTCAAGTAGATGATTAAAGTTCTTTGTGTTAGGCCCTTGGTGGCCGACTAGAAGGGGGTGAATAGCCCCTGCACAAATCAAGCAAATGAAAATCTTTCTCAAACAAATAACTCAATTAAAATAGCACTTGCATAAACATAGAAAAAAATAAACTAGAAAAATGAGACTCAGTAGATTTATTTGGTTATAACCGGGAAAAATGTTAATCCAAGGCAGATGAAAAAGCGCACTAAAATCTCCTCTGGGCGGAGAAACCTCTTACAACATTCAAAGCTCACAAAACAAAACTAAATTTAAACAAACTTAACCACAAGTGTTGTTACTTTAGATTTCTTATAAAGCCCTACTCAGGACACTGATAACCATGATTTTACTGTATTATTTTGATTCATATATGCATGGTTTGATGTTGATTTCATAGGTTTAAATCATGGTTACATCACATTTTGTGCATTGTATGTATTTTTGGACTTAATTACAAATTATCTTATTTTTGTGTTATTTGGTGCTAACATTTGATTCTTATTTTGTAGGCATCAAAAGATCGTGGATGTGGATCTATTTGAACCGAAATTGGGCTCGAATCGGAGTTTAAACGACACGATCAAGCTTTGGAGCATTATGGGCCGTTCATCAAGAACAGGAGAGATCTGAACCATCCATTGAAGATCTGGCCCATCCAACCTAATGAGGAGGAGATCTCATCCATAGATGAAGATCCAGAGGTTTTGAATCAGATCGGAGTTCATACAGCCATTGATCAAGTTGAATTAATCTAGACCGTTCATCAAAGATTGGGCAGATCTGAACCATCCAGTGAAGATCTAGTCGATCCGACCTAAGGGAGAGTAGATCCAGACCCTAGATGAAGATCAATACCTCTGGAACAGATTTTGGATGACTTTTCATCATTGATCAAGAGCCAAATCAATCACAGCCGTCCGTTCAGATCTGGAACAGAATCAAAACAGAAGCTACAGTAGCTTCCAGGCTTCGTCGATCCTCCACAGCGCTGTTCTTCCTCCCGACGCGCATCTTCTTCTGGATTTCGGCCCTGATTTCTTCTCCAATCAACCTCTAAAGCTTCAACCTCGGTGGAGAGCTTCTTGGCAGCATCATCCCGATCATCTAGAACCGTTGTTGGGTGTTCTCTCCGGTGAAAATATGCTCCCGGTGTTCCTCTGTTTTCGCCAGATTTGGAGGTGGTCTTCCAATCGGCAACTCCGATTCCCATCAGTGGCGCTTGGAGGTGGTCCGCCGGCGTTATTGAGCTTCATCTGATGCCCATCCGTAGTCCGCAACATCATCCCAGATCCAGAGAGCTCCGGGTAGCAGAAATCTAGATTTCCGGCCATTCATGGGGTTCCGGGTTGTTCTAGCTCGTCGGGGGTGGTCCGTCGGCGTTGCTGAGCATACTTCCGCGTTATTGAGCATACTGAGATTCTCCACTGAGGTCCAGAGTTGGGTGGTCTCGACTTTGACACTCTTGTGTGACGACAAGAGTGTGTAGCTTGGTAGATTGGTTGTGAGTTGGATCGGTTAGGGTTTATTTCATTTTGTTATTGTTTTTACAGCTTAGAACATATTCCTTTATGTTTGTTATGGTTTAGCAAGTAATCTAGCATTTCATTTCATAGTTGAAGCTTAATTTGTGTTTATTTGATATTTGGTTAATTGTTTAGTGTTTAAGTTTTAAGCTAGGGTTTAATTTCTGTTTAGATTAGATTTAATTGCTTCTTGTTATTTCATACTTGATTTAATTAAATGCTTTAGATTAGGTTTAATTTGAGTTTTGTTCTTTCATTCTTAGTTTGATGTGTGTTGATGGATTTATCACAACGTAGTGTGATAATGCGTAATGATTTGTTCATTGGCACATAGTTAGATTTCACTCTTGCATTATATTTATTTCTTATTCGCCGTGCTTTACTTTTGTTAGATTTAGATTCAAGCATCAACCCCCCATTTTCATATTAAAAACCCCAAAAATAGAAATAAAATACGATCCTAAGATTACATCCTACCGTTTGTTCCTCGAGAGATCGATCCTGGGCTCGTTATTACAACGTTATTGTGAAATTAAGGGGTTCAGTGGACATACATTTGTTAATTTGATTTACGAGTGTGACAGGCTTCGTTATCAAAAATTGGCGTCGTTGTCGGGGAAAAAGTAGCAGTGTTTGGTAATCTTAGGATTGTTTCTCTATTTTCTCTCTTTTCTTGTTTCAATTTTTTGTGGTTGCAAAAAATTCAAAAATATTGTTAGGGGCTTAATTATTTCATTTCTTGTATGCACACATTCTATCTTGTCTATTTTTTGTGTCTTTTGATGATATTTGCATGAGTGTTTCAGGTAAGACCAGGATATTTTTTATGTGTGTCATCGGTAGTTCAGAGTTTCAGTGTGATCAAGACCTCAGATTTGTCAAGCAAAATGAAGAACGATACTGAAAAGACTCTCAGAGAGCTTTGGTCACCAGATTTGTCAGTTGATTCATTTTGCATTCGGTATTCTGATTTAGAGACAGCCTTTGAGCTTTGCCGTATTGTACATCTATTATCGAAGTTTCATGGACTTTCTGGTGAAGATCCCAATAGACATCTGCATGATTTGGAGATGATTTGTTCTTCATGGAACCCACTTGGCATATCAGAAGAAGATGTTAGACTTAGAGCATTTCCATTTTCAGTAGCAGATTCAGCAAAAGATTGGTTGTATTGTCTCCCACCCAACTCTATCACCAGCTGGATCGAGATGAAGAAATTATTTCTGGCATGGTTCTTTCCTGCTTCTAGGATCACAGCTATTGAGAGGAGTATTTGTGGAATCCAACAATGCACAGGAGAGCCGTTTCAAGATTATTGGGAAAGATTTAAAAGACTTGTTGCTAGTTGCCCTCAGCACCAGATATGCGATCAGCTACTAATTGTATACTTCTATGAGGGATTGTGTCCCATGGACAGGAGTATGGTTGATGTAGCTAGTGGAGGGGATCTAGTGAACAAGACATCTACTCAGGCCAGAGAACTTATCGAGATTATGACTTCAAATTATCAGCAGTATGGGACTACACCAGTGATTGCTAAAGATGTTCATTCCTTTGCTAGTGTATTCCCGACCAGGATCCAGTATCACCAGCCTGATCCTCAGTATTATCAGACTCATCAACAGGACAGCTATAATTCATTGGTAGGATTCAGGTATGGGAACACACAACAAGGGAA
Organism: Zingiber officinale; assembly: GCF_018446385.1. NCBI lineage: Eukaryota > Viridiplantae > Streptophyta > Magnoliopsida > Zingiberales > Zingiberaceae > Zingiber > Zingiber officinale. The sequence goes on from NC_055994.1 coordinate 143,224,661, forward strand.
TTCTGAGTGGTCCCAGCATTATCAGCCTTACTTTCAGCAGCATCAGCCTGAGCAGCATCAGCCTGAGCAGCATTGTAGGGAGCAGGTACAACAATTTTTGCAACAACAAGAAACACAATTCAAGCCAAGAACACATTCATCGACACAGTTACAATTGCATTCAGATCAACCTACCGCATCAATTCCTGAGGAGCTGGATTGTAGAGTTTGTGATATTCCTGACTTTTATTCTGCTTCTCTATGTGACTCTTCTAATTTTTTGTATCGTGATGTTGTAGTTGATTCTGATTATGTTGTTGTAGATGATATTGTTGTTTCAGATGTTCTTGATGTTGCAGGTGATATTGATGATGATGGAAGTGTAGGGGAGACCCAAGAATCACTTCCTTCACTATGTGAAAGTCTGGAATAGACTTCGGATATTATCCAAAGTAATAGGTAGATAATTACCGAAGTAGACGCACGTGAAGTAAAAGGGTTAATTTTTTACTTCACCACACATTTACCGAAGTCTATCACCGGTCCAAAACCGGTTCAAAATCGGACCATTTTCGAAGTAAAAAAACTCTATTACTTCATCGAGACCAGTAAAATGACCGAAGTAGTTGATGGTTTATTACTTCATAGATTTCATTTTTGTCGAAGTAAAAATAGGTATACAACTTCACAATTTTTAAATTCTGGTGCAGTAAATGTTTAATTTTACTTCTGCATAATTTGTCTTGGTTGAAGTATTTATTATTGTATTGCTTCATCGTAGTATAGAAGTAATAGAGTATATTTTACTACAACAAAAAATTCAATATAACGAAGTAATTTATACAAACTACTTCATAAATTTGATCAGTAGTGAAGTAAATAGTTTCTTTAACTACACCACTATTTAAATTTAGTGAAGTCTTTTTTGATGTATTACTTCATCATTTATTTATAGTATCAAAGTAATTGACCATTTTTACTGCAATACAATTTTAATTGACAAAAATTTATATTATAATATTTTACTAAAACACAATATTTTTTACCTCCAAAATTAAACAAATATATCACAAATATGTATCAAATACAATCCAAAAGTGTATTCATAAAAGACATGTTTAACCATAACCCAAAAACTTTTGTATCCATAAATCTCTAAATACATGTCTAAAATTTATATTATAGTCTACACTTAGGCACCCACATAGAAGTAGACGAATTCGTTCCATTCACTTCTGACTTCATCATACTGAGATTGATTGTAATACTGTTTATTTTTTGATGCTGTAAATTGAAACATTAACAAAAGTTTGAGGATCAATAAAAAATAACTCAATATTTTATAAAGAAGAAATTCACCTTTCTCTCCAATTGTGGATCTTCATCCAAGATTATCTCTTTCATGTACTGCATCACACAATATCCATATTCAACACCACCATTTTGTTTAAAATTACCCTAATAAAATTAAAAATATCATGCAAGAAGTCACAATCCCAAATATTAAAAATTATTAATTGTTGTCTAAATACATGGTCACAATACATACTGTCAATTGTTTAACACCTGATCCTTTTGAAATACCCCTTGATGCATTGTATATCTTGACCCCCACTATATTGTAAATAATAGAGCATTATTTTTATAACCTATAATGAATTGAATGCATTCAAAATCAGTATAATCTACTACTTACTTGGTCACAATAGTTTGTCAAGCATAGTCTCGGTTCCTGTTACTCAAAGAATCCAATAAATATATCATATTCTTATCTTCATTAATTATAGTCAAGATCCAATGGTACCTCTACAAATGAAAATATAACATTGACTAACAACTAGTAAGAATTGATAAATAATTAAAATCTTACCCAATGTTATATGGGATGAAGCGGATGTTATCTTCGTTCGATACTCTCAACTGAGCAGCAATATGTTGTGATAATTTACTGCCTTCTTCACCCACATCGCATGTAGGTATGTGACTAGGATCCACAAATGACATATACTCAGCTCTTTTTCCTTTCTTCAAGTATGTGTAAAGGTAACTGTAAGGTAATTACAAGGTAATGACAAAGTAATGAAAAATATATGATCTAAGAAACTAACTAATAGACGGATGTTATATATAAACATTATGGGAGGTTTCATCAATAAATTGAACAGGTCAAAATATTTGTTTGTTCCTATTTTATTTTTTTTTTTAAAAAAAATGTGCTCCATACAAAGAATGAAGACAAACTTGCCTGAACCTGATGGTCGATATTAGATATATGTGCATTTCTTCTGATATTGGCACTTGAAGGGGATGAACTTGGATACAACAAAAATTATCATGAAAATAGTGATGTTAACTTTTGGGGGAACTGCAAGAATAAGAAATTGTCAGAACATAATCGACAGCAAGAAATGAAAGATAATAACAAAGATGAAGTAGATAATCTTATGTTTCTCAGACTTTGTCTATCCTTGATCCTTGACTATATCTATTCAACAAATGCTTAAATTCCCTTTAATATTAATATTTTTTTTCTCTAAATCATGATAACATAGTTGCCACCATAATGAATATTTATTATATTCAAATATGCTTGTCTGGTTCATTGCATTGTACCCGCAACAAGCTCACCACTCATTGATTTTTCTTTTCCCAAACGGTAATTTGTTGTATTCATGTGCAAAAAGAAATCTGCACGTAATCAAATCCTTCGTTCACATACAAGTATAAAGAACCTCCAATAAAGAAATCTCACACACCCACGCCCTCCCACAAAGGATACCTGGCAACCCAGGGATGAATCATTGATTTCTTTCAAACTGATAAATTTTATTATCAGCCTTTTGTTTGTTGTGCATGCAAAAACCATAAGACAGTTCCTGAACAAAAGAACAGTTTCTTAATTCTATGTATGTGAACTTTTAGTGACAATTTCATAAACTAATGTAATGGCAGGAAAAGGAACTTAATTTAACAAACATAAATAGCTCATATATCTGAGAAAAAAAATACAGAAACTAATGTAATGCCAGTAAAAGAAGCTTAATGTTCACACATGGTCTCATAAGTGAAGTGGATCAACATTAGCAAATTCAAATTGAAAATTGTAATAACCTTAAGCTTACAGATGCAAATAGATTGGTTCGGAAAACAAAACTAGCAAGAAGACCACTTATGACTGGTATAAATGACTTCCAGGTAGATAAAACATCCTTGCCTATATGTTCACTGCTGGAAGACATAGCTGTTGGACTACTTCACCAACTGGATCAAGAAGGGAAATCAAGAAATCAACAAGACATCCACCTAACAACCTAATTCCAGTGATAGTTCATTCCCATAGCCTCTTCCTCTCCGATTGCTGATGACGATCAATGATTCTGGCGGAGAAAACTTCCAGCTACTAGTGATGTGGTGGTTGAAACCAGTAGATCATGAAACTAGAAATCCAGAATCAACCCTCTTAAAGATCAGATATCCAAAACAGAGGTTAGGGCCGAGTACTACCTCAAAGATCACTGCTAGGGCACCAAGTCGGAAAAGAAGAAGACTCGATCGCTGACCCTTGGAGTCCTGATAGCCCTTCCACTTCGGCGATCAGTGGTGGCTTCGGCTTGATCCGATGGCGACTGGTGTGGCGCAGCGAGACCACGCTGCTAGGGCACAGCTCGGAGGGGGTATTCCCAGAAGCCTCTCGTCGCGACTAGGGTTCGGATAAGGGGTCGGCGTGGAGAGGCTAGGCTCAGAGAGGCTGGAACAGCCCGATCCGACGGTCGGCAGTGGCGCGCAGGGACAAGTCTAGGGCACAGCGTCGCGAGAGAGAATGGGAGGTGAGGATCGGGAGGCAGAGGAGGGCGGCCGACGATCGGATTTACACCGAATCAATCCAATGGCATCGACGTTGGGGAGGAGACGAAAGGTGGAGGCTCGGCACCAAAAACCTCTCTCCTTGGCCGAAGATAACTCCGAGGGAGGACGAAGCTTGGCCGGCGGTAGAGGAGAGAAAAGGGAGAGGACAGTAGGGTTTAGGGAGAGTGACTTCGGCTGAGGCTCGGGAGAGAAGACGAGGAGAGGAGGAGAATCATCTCATGCCGTTAGGGCACGGATCAGAAGAAGGAGGCTCGACGCGAGGAAATGGCGTCGGGGAGAAAGAAAAAAAAACAAATAGAAGGGAAAAAAAAAGTTAAGAGGGCATAGGGTTTGGTTCTGTAACGACCCACCTTCTGGGTACTGGCTGTAAGGCCGGTTGCTACAATTTCTGCTGTCTATATACTATGCAGAAAACTGAGTTTATTAAAATTTTGCTAATCTAATTGCTGGGAACGCAGAAACTGAATGTTCTACATGTACCTAATAATTGTACACATGCTAGGGGAGGTATTTACCACTGATACCGGACTTCTGATCGGTCCACGGACCGGTCCACTGACACTGGCACGGGGAAGAACCTTTGGATCGGTCGACTGACCGATCCATGATTCACTAGAGTTTCTGTACGCACTTGGATCGGTCTGCCGACTGATCCAGGACCTCACTGATCGGTCGGACTGACCGATCCAGTGGCTCACTGATCGGTCAGCTGACCGATCAGTGGTGTGCTGTTCGCGATCCAACTATCGGGATTCTTTCTGTTCGCGGCTGAATCGATCTGCCGAACGATCCAGCTACGAACAGAGAGTTAGGACTGCCGAAACCAGCTCCCTGATCGGTCTACCGATCGATCCGAGACCCCCTGATCGATTTGCTGACCGATCAAGGGTTTCTGATTTCGTATCAGAGACCCTGATCTCAGCACTGATGCGTGCCAAAATCATTATACAACACTATAAAAGCTAAATGAACATTCTACTAGGTAATGGCTAACATACTAAACATGATGGGAGATATGATTCATTACTTCATGACAAGTAACCACGCTAAGTGCAGGAAAACAACTAACAATGTTCTGATAGTTAACTCTCTAAAGTTGTAAGGCAGTTAACTTGCTAAATATTCTAAAACATAAGATAAACTTGCTAGATCCCTCAGATCTTTATTCCAGGTTCCTCCCACACACATCTTGATCTGCATTGCCCTCCAGCCTCCACTAGTCCACTTTTCTTTTACCTGTATCTGCGGTATAAGAAAAGTAGCATCTGTAAGCTAAAAAGCTTAGTAAGAAACCATCTACCTCACAAAAACATGCATATGATGCAGATATGATTTTTAAAGCATGCTATTTGAAACATACTGACTAGGCTAAACATGGCATAGCATGTGATCATACAAGCATAGGAATCAAGAACTGAACATAAGCTATCATAATGTATCAACAAGGAAGAGCTAAACTGAAGCTGAAGCTGAAACTAAGCTGATGCTAAGTTCACATAACTGACTTATGAGAGTTTAAAGAAAACTATATATATAATAGGTGAAAATACATAAACATGCTGCTGATGGGCCCTGACAACTGTACTTGCTGTGCGCACATCCCTAACTAGACCCGGGATTGCAAGTTCCGGATCTAGTAGGGTTTACTAGGTTAGCTAAACCTAGGGATGACTATGGGAGTCCAGCCCAGTGGATATCTAATCCAGTACAGTGCCACTGCTGAAAGTAAAATACTGAATGCTATATACTTATTTTGCTGAATCTAGGTTATCTGAACCTAGAACTAGGTTGTCTGAACCTAGAGGCGACTGTAGGAGCCCACCAATTGGACTGTAGTCCTACATAAGTTGAAATAAACTAATTTGCTGTTTTAAATGCTTCTAGTGCATTTAATAAGTTATTTAAACTGTCTATTACTGAGCTAGACATTTAATCGAGCACCTAGGATACTCTAACTCTTCTCCCTATTAGGGAGACCACCTCTAGGCAACCAACAACATCTAACCTCCTATCTGAAGAGGGAAGACGTGCCCGGCCCATCTAGAGGTGCTCAACTAAATCCCTAATCTGCGAAGAGAGTTAAATACACCCTAGATATCGATAAAAATCCGCATACATCCTAACTAAAGCATAAAAACTCAAACGGAAGCTATTATACTGCAGGTGAGGGGTTTCTTACCTTGTGTGTTAGATTTCTTACAAATCTAATCGCTAGAAATTCCGGTGGAGACGACTTCCCGACGATTCGCTCGCGTCCACGTGCTCTACTCGCGGAGGGGAACGTCCTTGTGCTGAAATCGTCGCCGGAAAGTGTCCTTGGGCCCTAGGGAAAAACCCTAGGTCTTCCCTTGTTGTGGCGCCAAGAGAAGGAGGAGAGGGAGAGGTGGCGTCGGTGAGGTTAGGGTGAAGGGAAAGTTGCCGAACCAACACAAACAAAATAAACCAAACCAACTTAAGTTCTTAATTTATATTAAGTGGATAACTAGGCCCAACTTAAATATAAATATAAATGTTTCCCTTCTCCTTCAGCACGACCCTGCTGGGTTCACCGGTTACTAAGGTTAACTAAAGGTTTAGCGGACCCGAGAGGTTCCGGGTTCGATTCCCGCTTAAGCCCTTTTTATTCTTTTAATTATTTTTGCTACTTCCGCTACTCGGAAAATTCCGGAAAAATATCTAAAAATTCCAGAATTATCATAGAATAATTCTAATGCAAGTTTGAGAATTTTCGGGCATTACAGGTTCAAGCGTGGAAAAAATTAACCGGTTCAACAAGGAAAATTTTTTAAACCGGTTCAAAGTTATTACTTCAACACTTAGATATATTAGTTTGATATTGTGACTTATTACTTCATCAAATTTATAGTACGAAGTAAAATGTTAGATAAAATTAGAAGTGAGGGCCGCATTTTTTAATTTATAAGTCTAAAATAGTATTTACTACACCAAATTTATTATCGAAGTTGATTGTAATATATTACTTCACAAATACTAATTGCCGAAGTAAATAGTTGCGAAGTCTATTCCAGATTTTCACATAGTGCTTTGACTATTCTATCACCCGTGTCAGCTGAACTAGTTGAGCTAGTGGAGCCTGCTTTTGTTATTATAGATGATGGAAGTATAGGGGCAACTCAAGAATCACTTCTATTGATTATACCTGATCCAGAGCCAGTTCTTTCACTTGACCAAGATAATATCGCATTCACTGTTTTAGACTCTCCAGGTACCTTTCAGGATGGTAAGGATGATATTTCTTCTGAATCTTTAGCAAATTCCATGGAGGTAATTCATTTTGATTGTAGTGGATGTGGCATATCTTTTGATTCATGCTCTGTTTATTTTGATATTATTTATAGTACTTCTCACACAACATGCGTCCAGGAATTGCGTCCTCTTTTTAGTGTATAGGAATTTTTCAGATATTTTATTTACAGTCAATCATGCAAGGATGCATTCTACCACTTGAAGAAAGCTCTAACTCTCTATGCAATAAGCAAGCTTCTGGAGTGGATATTTCAAATGAACCATCTCTTACCACTTCCAGATTGGCTGTTGAAATTGAATCGACTCCGACCTCCAGAATTTCAGGGGAGTTTGTTCTATCTCAAATTTTCTTTTGCTTTATGCTTGTATATATTTCTTTGCGTTGGTTTACTTTTGTTGGGTAGTTCATTTTTAGTTTGCTTTGTTGGTTTTCATAATAAATTTCCTATGCATTCTTTTTATCATCTTAGAAATTGTGAAAGCCAGTTAAATTTGATTGTCTAATTTGATGATTTATTGTCATGATTGGACTCTTGGATTGCATGTAATTACAACTTGATGATGGATTTCATGTTGGTCGATTGAGATGATAATTTTTGATATACCTAGTGAGGATATTTTTAAGCCTATTATTCCTATTGATGTGTGATGCACTTGTGGTTAATGCTACTCTAGAACTTGCTTAATTCTTTCAAGACCACATTATCATAGGTTTGCATGATTTTTATGAAGGCTATCTATCTCACTTGTTTCTATTCATTTTTTTTGTTATCATATGTTTCTTGAATAAAATCCATATCATCCATCGTATCACTCTTTTCTCTCCTCCATTTATTTCCATTTATTTCACTCTTACTCTCTTGGAATGTGGATATCTTGGATGTTACATGATGAGTGTTTTACCCGAGACGGACAAAAATTTAAGTGTGGGGGAGAGAAATAGCTTAGTGGAATTTAAGGAAAGCATAGGTAAACCATGCTTGATCACCATAGGTAAATCATGCTTTGTATCTATTTATTTGAGCTATTGATGATGTTGTATAATGTTGCACACATGTTGGGAAAAAAAATGAAAGAAAAATAAATCAGAAAAAAAAATAAATGAAAAAGGAAAAAAAATTGAAAAAAAGAGCTTTAACTGTTGGAGTGTATACTAAAAGCCTAGCTTTTGTAAACATTTATTTGTTAAAATAAAAGAATCACATTGGTCAATATATGCATTTATTTATTAAATATAATTGTTCAATTAATTTATATAGTAGACAACATGGAGTGTGGTGTCACACTCAGAAGATCATGTTGTCGGTTCTCTATAAATTATAAACAGTTGCTCGCGACTAAGATAGAAAGGAACAAACTATCAGTATAGTCGTAGTGTAATTAAGTATTAGTTTAGCTTGACTAATAAATTACACTAATACACTTTAAGTGTATTGAGTAGGATCATTTAGGTATGTTCTTTTGTACTGACTTAGTAAAAGAACTAAACCTTAGTTATTATGGAAGTGTGTGCTCTTAATCCTAATATAATAACAAGCACATATATTTAATATTTATTTCTTTAACTTATCAAAGGGTGAGGTTTAGCTCGATAAATCAATATGCCCGATAAGTTGAGAAATGATATTACTTATAGTGTGTATTGTTGATTATAGAAGGAATCTGTGTCCTAGTTATCTAGGTTGAGAATGTCCCCAAGAGGAGCTCATAAGGATTGTTATGTTAAACCCTGCAGGTGGACTTAGTCCGACATGACAATGAAGTTGAGTGGTACTATTCTTGGAGATAGATATTAATTAAGTGAGTTGTCAGTAACTTACTTAATTAGTGGGCATTCGTAATCTTAAACACAGGGAGACTAACACACTCATGATAAGGAGCCCATAATGTAATTTGGGATTGATGCGGTAGTGCAGTAATAACTCTCTAGTGGAATGAGTTATTATCGATAAACTTGAGTTGTGTGTTCAAGGCGAGCAAGGTCAAAACCAATTTCTCCTCTACGTCCCTGCCGTAGCCTCACTATAGCCTCAAGTCCATCCAAATGTAAGGCTCTTCTTGGTGTCCAAGAAGGGGGCCGGACCATTGCTTGGTGACCAAGCAATGGCCGGCCACATCCTCTTGAAGGGGTCGTCCCTATAGCTTGGTGACCAAGCTTGTAGGGGCCGACCATAATAATTCAAAAAGGGAGAGTTGTTTTGAATTTTTAAAATCTTCTCTTTGTAGAAAACTATAAGTTTTAAAAGAGAGATTTTAATTTTTAAAACTTTCCTTATTTGAGTTAGGCCACATGTTTAAATAGAGAGTTTAAAAGATTTTAAAACTTTCATTTTTTAACCATCCTTATGGTTTAAGAAAAAAAAGGAAAAGAAGTTTTAAAATTTAAATTTTCTATCACCATGTTAAAAAAGGAAATTTTATAAGAGAGTTTTTAAATTTTAAAACATGGTTTTAATTTTTTAGAAACTTTCCTTTTTTAACTCATACTTTAGGAAAGAGAGCTTGTAAATTTTATAAGAGGTTTTCTTCTGGTAAAATTTTTAAAAAAATTATTTTTCCTTTCCTTTTAATTGTGGTCGGCCACCTTGCTTGATGCCCAAGCAAGGGCCGACCAATAGGATTAAACCAAATTCAATCCTAAACCAAATAGGATTGATCATAACCATTGATTGGTGATTGATTCAATCAAAAGGAAAGAAAAGGAAAAATAAAAAGGGAAAAGGAAAAACTCTTGGATGATTTTATTTTTTGTAAAAGGTTTTTCCTTATTTGCCTTGGGCAAGTAATATAAAAGAAGGGGTGAGGGGGCTTCATGAGACACAACTCTTATTCTTTTGCTTGGGTGATCTCTTGGTGTGGCTGACCCCTCTCCCTTCTTCCTCTTCCTTTGCTCTCTTCTCCTTGGTGGTGGTGGTGGCCGGATTTTAGAAGAAGAAGGAGGAAGCTTTTGGGTGGTGTTCATCTTGGAGGATCGTCGCCCACACGACGTCCAAGGCGAGACGAGGAATACGGAAGAAGATCTCGAGGTCATTAGCTTACAAAGAGAAGGTATAACTAATATTTTTCTTCCGCATCATACTAGTTATTTTTCTTTGTATGAATTCTAAATACAAGAGGCAATTAGATCTAGTTTATCGAATTTATTTTTCAATTTTGTGTTTTCTTCTTTTTCGAATTTGTGATTCGATTGTTCCTTTTGGTTAACCTAGAGTTATTTAAGGAAATAAATATTAGCTTTCCTTAAAAGGCTTTGCCTAGGCGGTGGTGGTTGCTCCCATATCCAAGAAGGTCATGTGCCTCGCCATGCAGTCCTGGAAGCCAATTTTAGAAATTAATATTTATGGAATTAATAACCTAGGTAGATTTGAATCAATAGTGTTAAGTTCCGCTTGCAATTCAAATCTAAACCATTAAGAACAGATAAGTTAATTTTGGAATCAATGATGTTAAGTTTCGTCTGCGATTTCTTTATTTAACTTCTAAAGAACACAATAGGTTATTTAAGGAAAGGTTCGACACTTGTACAAAAATTTTTATACAGTGGAACCGGTACGTTTTCCTAGGTTTAACCAACATTAACATGTTGTTCCCTTTTGTATTTGTGTGTGGTAGAATTTTTTAGAGAGATAATCTTTATTATAGCAATATTTAGATTTTATTGTATATCATGAGTAATGATTTTTATTGGAAAGCTATAGTAGAGGATGTCTACATGTTTATTGGATTTATGAGAAACGTTGACATGTGTCATTTTTATTCATTTGTGGTAGAATTTTTATGAGTGACAATTTTTTACTTTAGCGATATTGAGATATTATTGCATATCATGTGTAGATTTTTAGTGTGAAATGCTAGAGTAGGAGTTGTTCACATTTTTATTATATTGGTGAAAGGTGGTAGAACTTTTTGTTGGTGACGATCTTTATTGTAGCAAAATTTAGATTTTATTGTATATCATGAGCGAATGTTTATTGTAAAAGCTATATTAGAGATTGTTTACATTTTATTGAGTTGTGAAAAGCTAGCTTGGGAGTTGGATGGAATATCTTTTTGGGCATTGTTCTATTGTACTCATCTATCTAATATTCCATTATGTCCATGTCTTCCACGTTACTTTGCTTTATCTTCTTCACTTCTTTTCTTATCATATCATTTGCTTTGATTCATGTTTTCCTTATATTTCAAATAATGTCTTCGTTATTTTATTATACACTCTTATATATATAGTGGTGGAGAGTAGAAGTAAAGCAAGCTTATAGTAGTGCATAAGCCATGAGTAGCTTGAGTGAGCTCTACCATTGCATATATATGAGAGGAGAGCCACCATTACTTACCTTGTGAGGTTATTTTAGTATCATTCTCAATTTATCTATTATGGATAGAAGTTACCATGATTGTTAATTAGTGTATGAATTGAATCCATGATTTCTTTGGTCATTTGAATTTGACAAACATAGATAACTCTCTTTTCACTATTTTCTATATATGGTTGAGAATTGCTAGGGGAAGACATCTTAGTTATTTTCTTTTTCTATTTTACTTGCTCGAGACGAGCAAGAATAAGTGTGGGAGAGTTGATAACTAACATTTTTATATGTTATTTAGGCTCTTAGACTTGATATTTTTATCCTCTCATATGCTTAATTCTGTATTTTTATCATGTTTTATGAGTTGAGATTTATTTGGAGCGTTGATATAATTTTTTCTATATTTTTCTGATATTTTATCTAAAATATACATCTTGTTTTGTAGGAAAGTAATCTGGACCGTTGATCAAGATTCATGATCAAAGCATCAAGGAGATCCAAATAAGTAAAGCTTCCAATTCAAATCTAATTCAAAATCCACTTTTAAAGCCCAAACTTGAAGCCCAATGTCAAAGCCCAATTTCAATTTTTATTGGATCCGGATCCGGATCTCACTCAAACATTTCAACCCGAAATCCAAGTTCCAAACCCGTTAAGAAACCCTCTTTCTCACCCGCACAGCACAGTGCCGAACTCTCCTCTTCTCTCGCGATCCTTTTCTCGCGCGGAGCTAGGGCACCGCGCCTCCTTCTCCTTTCTTCTCCTCACCACCGGCCGGCGGCTACTCTTCTCTTCCTTTGCCGCCGGCCGGCCGGCCGGTCCTCCACACCCAACCTCCTCTTCTCCAATCTGCTCCAAGCGGCGACGGCAGCAACCTCGGCGACTTCTTTGAGCGGACAGCGGCTTTGGGTCTAGGGTTCTCTTGACGGCGGAGTGTTCTCCTCCGGCAAGGTAGTCCTTCTTCATCCCTGTCTCAGCGGATCTTCCTGTGGACGGCGTTCCGAAAGCAGAAGATTCCAATAGGGACAGCCGGCCGATCCTTCTTCTTCTCCGGCGAATTTCTTCTTCCATCACTGATTAGTGTTGTGGCTTCCTGTGGACGGCGTTCCGAAGGCAGGAGTTCCAGCAATTCAGTGTATCAAATTCCGGCAGAAGCTGAGTTGTCCGTGTTGTTCTACTTCTTCTCCGGCGAGCTTCCCATCTGAATCCCAAGGCTGATGCTGCTGTGGACTTCCCGCGGACGGTGTTCCGAAGGTGGGCAGAACTCTAGCATCTCAGTGTGTCCAATTCCGGGAGAAGCAAACTCTAGCATCTCAGTTGTGTATCAATTTACATCCGATCATAGAACAGTCGTTGAGTTTGCTGTTCACCAGTGATGGCGTTCCAGATTTGGGCCTCTGTGTGACGACGGAGGTAGTCAATTGGTGTATGATCACGGAGGAATGGGTGTGGTTGATTAACTTAGTTTGTTTCCGTATTTGACTTGTTTAGTTTTTGTTTTTATGCATTTTGGATATTGTAGTTAATGTTTTAATTAATGTTGCTTAGTTGTTAGTTTATCTTCATGTTAATTGTTTAAAGTTAATGTAGTTTACTTTCTTATTTCATTAGGTTGTAATGTTTTTTATTGCTTCTTAGATTGATAGATTGCACTTTATTTAGTTTCATATTCTGTTTAGTTACATTTATGTATGATTGTTAATCTTGTATCATAGGGTGATAATGTGGTACAAGTTTAGCTTTTATGCATAATTAGGTTTTGTTTATTGTTGTTAAGTTTGTTTAGTTAATTGTCTTTGTTTGATTGTTGCTTTCTTTATGCATGTTTGAGTTCTTTGGTATATTTCATGTTATTCCCATTGATAGATATTCTTGTATCGTAGCATGACAATGCGATGTAGGAAAATCTTCAATGGTTAGTTAGGATAGACATAGCTTTATTACTTGCATTGTCTTCCATTATTTAGATTAGATTTCATTTGATGCTTCGCTATTTCGATTCTTAGTTTAGTTGTGTTGATAGTTAATCCATAACGTAGAGTGACAATGCGTTGTGGATTAATTATTCACACATAGTTAGATTTCATTCCAGCACTAGATTAGTTTTCTATACTTGTTCTGCTTTTAATTTGTTAAATTTAGAATCAAAAACCCAAAACCCCAATTCCATATTAAAAACCCCAAAAATTGAAATAACATACGATCCTAAGTTTACCATCCTATCGTTGCTTTTGTTGGCGGACGATCCGAGTTATTCCTATGCTACATTAGCGTATGAGGGGTTTGGTACTTCATTGTTTGATGCCCAATTCGCGACAAAATTGGGCCCTAAATCAAATTTTGGCGCCGTTGCCAGGGATGAAATATGCAATGTTTGGTAATTTTAGGATTGTTTTTATTTTGGAAAACCTAGAAATTTCGTTGGTTTGATTGTTTGTATGTTTATATATCCATGTGTTGATTTTATTTGTTCCTGAGTCTTCTAATTTTATTTGCTAATTGTCAGTGTAAGAACAGGAAATTCTTTCTACCATGGATCCATATCAGTATTTTGGAGATTGGAGGAAGAGACAGTACTACCTACCTATGGAGCAGCGGAATAGGTATGAGGAAGTACAAGAAAAATTTACAGAGTCAGTTTGGAAATGCAATGAAGTCATGCAACAAATAAGAGAGCATCAAGAACAATAATTTTCAAGGATACAGAATATTCAAAGTCAGTTACATCAATCAGTTGCAAGCACAAAATTCCAGTGGAGAGATGGAAAGTAGTGATTCTGTCAGGTCTGATCCTACTCCTATTTATTTACAAGAATTTTCTAGTATTATTTGTGATGATGATGTAGTTGTTCAGATTTCTGATTCTACTAATGTTGTTTCTTTAGTGTTGAGAATGATGCAGGTATTGTTGCTGAAGATGAAGATATAAGTGTAGGGGATTGCTTACTGGAAGCAATACCCCAAGGATCACCTGAATTTGAAGATGAAAGTGTAGGGACTTGTGCTATGGAGTCAAGCACCCAAGGATCACTACATGAAGATGTACATACACCAGAAACAGAGCTTGAACATTTATTTGATGAGGAAGAGGTAACAATCACCACTCCAGGTACCTTTCAACACGATAAGGTAAGTATTGTTTGTGATACATCAAAAAATTTCATAGAGGTACCATTTATTGATTTTATTAGGTGTGAATCATTTCTTGATATATTTTCTACCCACACTAATATTCTCCTATTTTCTTATCCCACATGTGTGTGGGAGGTGTTTTCTTTTATTGATGTTATAGGAGAACATAAGCTTCCGAAGTGGGTGCTTACATTGAACCGACTTAGACCTCCAGAAAGAATTTTCAAGGGAAAAAGGATTAATAAGAAGAATTTGAGTAGAACCATGATTACTCTACTTCCGGGGTGACTTCTTTTGTTAGATCTTCTTCAACCACCGGGAATGAAAGGGGAGTTGACTCTAATTTAGCTTTCTTTTGCATTTTAATTCATGCTTTGTTAATAAATTTGTTATACGTTTATTTGGTTTCATACTTTGCATTTGCACTTTGTTTTTACATTTTGCATTGTATTTTCACATTTGCTTTCATACTTTGCATTTTGTTTAGTACATAGCGTGTCTTTTTGGAATAAAAATCTCTGTGGGAATTTTCTAAGTAATATTTCTAAGATGGTAAAAGTTTCTTAAATTGGACCATCAATTTTAGGTCATGTGACATGAGTGGATGTTTTACTTACATGATATTGGTTAAAATGGTGGTGGATTCCTTTTTGATTAATTGAGCTTGATTGCATAAAGAAATTACTTAGAGAGGACCACTTTAAGCCTAATCATTATTTTCTTTTGTGTGACATGCACTCATAGTAATTGAAACTCTAGAATTTGCTTAGTTTCTTTTCAAAGTCACAATAGCATTTGTGTGCATGAAAATTGAGGATTTTGTCAATTTTGTTCCCCTTCATACTTTCCAATTCCTTTCCTTATAATTTTGTTTATAACATTCTTATCTAGCATTTTAATTCTTGATAATCCTTGCTTGTCATTCATTTCATTGGGAGTTTTGGTTGAATTCTTGATGAGTTGAATTGATTAGATGGACAAAGTATTAAGCATGGGGGAGGTGCATGAATTTTGTACAATCTAGAAATGGATCAAGGTTTGGAAAATGTTTGAGCAAGGGCTGATTTTAGGAGGTGTTTATGGTGCAAAATTCTGAAAATTCAGTTGTGAATGAATGACTCTAATGTTCTATGCTAAATGTGTCCATTTCTTGAATCTTATCATGTCAAGAGCAAGCTACAATTGTTTTAGATTTAGAGACTTGATACTATGTTGATACGTTTAAAGCTTTTGGAGACATTTGTGGGAAGAAGATGTTGATATGCTAAATCCTGCAGAGATGAGAATGAAACTGAAAATTCTGCACTTGAAGATCAGATACAAGGGTTGAATCAAGGTTGCGAGTATGCCATTTTGTGGATTGTTTGTGCCAAAATCAGTTCTGATTTCAGTTCTTTAAATCTGAATGGCATGAGATCTGAAAATTTAAAAAAAAAATAGAACTTGGAAATGTAGAATTGAAGATCTTAAAGTTACCAAAATTCCGTTATGGTGTGCTTAAGTCGAGTTAATAGTTGCAGAAATGAGCAGGAGCTGGGTTTAGAGCTGTGTTGTGTTTGAATTTTGTTTGCTTCTTCTCAAGCAAATCGGAGAGGAGTGTCATTTATCAGAATCTGAATTCTGAAAGTCATCTGCTGCTGAGTGCTACTTAATTTGTGTTGTTGGGACTTAAAGATGTTGAATTACAATCAGAAAACTTTTCCTGTAAGAAGATCATAAGATGGACAAAAGAAGCAACAAAATGATACTGAATTAATGATAGAAGTAGACAATTTCATGATGACTTGTAGAGAGTTTCATATATAGCTGCTGGGGAATTCTGTCAAAACAGTTTGGAATTCCAGAATGGATACTATGGTGATACACTCAACATCTTAGGAAGTTTTTGAATGCTGAAATCTTGTTTGCAGAGCTGTGAATTGATGAAATTAAGCAAGAAAACTGCAGATTTGTGGAGTTTTAAATCACAAAGAAGCAGGAGTTAAATACAAACAAAGAAATAAATTTTAGAAGCTAAGGTTGGGAGTTATCTGTAATAATGCAGTAAGGGCAGCAGCTGAAAAACAAGATTCAACCTTAAAGATGTATCAAGTTATATCAACTTTTTATGTCCAACTTTCAAATTAAATCAGGAGTTGTGTGTGAAGAAAAGCAAGAAATGGTGATTTCTTTATCTGAATAACCTGTTGCAAGTCCTGAAGTTTTTGGAGCTGTGCTGATTGAAGCTGAATTCGGGATTTAGTAGCTGCATTTCAATGCTGGAAACTGTGAGTTCAGTTGAGTTGTAAAGCTGAAGTTGATCAGGAACTAATTCATTAAATCAGATACCTGCAGATGATACTTAAGTTTATGAGGTTTGAATAAGAAGTAAATAACAAAATTGAAATACAAAATGTGAATTGAAAGTGAGTGTAGTTGCTACAAGTTGGAAACTTCAGAAAAGATTCTGAATTGAGAGTATCAATTATGTGCCAAGCTTTTCTTGCAACTCTCTGGTCCGTAGATTATGCAAATAAAGACCTTTACTCCTCACTGACAAATGGTATGTAAGTTTCAAGCTATGAATGAATGTATCAATTGGAGTCTCTAGAGTGCCAAGTTTTTGTTGTATAGTGCTGGTCAAAACTAACAGTTTTTCTTTGAACTTAACTTCTGGAATTGTTTAAGCTGAGAATCTGAATGATGTTACCGCTGGAGCATGCATTTCCTTAAATTGTGAATTCTGAAACTTAAGATCAGAAATTAGAATGTAATTTCAAAAATGCATATTCTGATTTCTTGTGTGTCAAATAGAGATGATGTTTGCAAGCTATAGGGGGCTCCTATATTGGTAAAGACTTGAGAAAAGCCTTTATTATCTCATTGACGAGTAACATTCCTCTTCATTCAAGTTGTCCACAAAGAAAAAAAAAAGTTGAATCTGAGTTTTCAGAAATTGCTGAATAGCTTGGAGTAGGATTTTCTGGCTATTGCAGAATTCAGTTTGATACTTCATCTATGGAATTCTTGGTGTAGTTCTCTGATAATTGAAGGGTTGGAGTAGAACTAGTGATTACTTATTTTTACTGATAGTTCTAAAATTCTTTTATGGCTTGAACCATTTAAGGCAGAAATTGATGAAGATTGAGTTGCTATTGCTGACAAGGAGATCATAGCCATGAGTTAGCTGAAATTTGACTCTCCATTCTTATGTAAGGTCATGGAAGTATAGTAGACATCAGTGAGCTATTTTGGAGCACAAATAGAAACAAAAAAATGGATACATATCTGTGCAAAGTGCAGAAATTCAAGAATGCAGATTTTGCAGAATGAATTGGGCCTATTTGTGCCAATTTTGGAAGATAATTGCAATGAGCTAGAGTTGTTAGAAACTGGAAAGCTCTCAGTTATACATTGTAAAAGGTCTTAAGAGACAAGAGGAAGAAATATTGAAAATTCTTGAGGCTAAACAGGGGCAAATTGATACAAAGTCCAGCATTGAAGGAAAAATGAAACCAGTAGTTGGCTTGGCAAAATGGAGTTCAAGGGCTACTGGTTCCTGGAAAATTTTGAAAAATAGCTATTATTTGAGTGATGATAAATGGATAACTTTCTTCTCCAGGGTTTACAAGTTTGATACTTAACAGGAAAACAAAATTGGAAACGAACCAAATCTGCAGCTATGGTTTTTGGACTGTATTGCAGCATGAGAAAGTTAAAATTGGAGCTGAAATTTTGTGTAATTGCAAGAGAAGAAGTTAAGTATTGAAGTAGGTCAATTGTAGAAGAAGAGGTTAAGAGAAAAGAAGTGAACATCTACAAAAGAAACTGAATTCTGAATCCAATGCAGATCAGCTTAGTGTCATAGGTAATTTGTTGATTTGTGCCAAGTTTCTTGCTATTTAGATCTGAAATGAATGGAATTTAAGCTATTCTTATTCATTGTTTAATGTGCTAACTTCCAAGGTTTACTAGCTAGGGAAATTTGGTTGAAATGTATGGAACAGAATCGGAATCAGCAAACTGTGAACAGATTCAGACTACCACTGTGTAGAAGTTACAAGTTATCAGGGTTTTAATGTGTTGATAAGGAATGAAAGACTTTCAGAACACTTGATGAACCAAATCAAGGAATCAATGATTCAAGTGGGAAGTTCGAAGAGAATCTGCAGTTAAGAAATTCAGAAATCTTCATTGCAGAAGTTAAATGCAGGTGCTGGAAATGGAATCAGAAATCAGCATTGTGCCAATTCTAATCTGTGGAGTGCCCAATTCTTTGTGCAGTTTTCTGCACATGAAGAAACACCAGTTAATTTTTTATCTATTCATTGATAAACTTGAATCGACTAAATTTCTGAATCTGGAAAACCAGAATTCAGCAATTTCATAAGGAAGTCAATGAAAGGAGAAGTTTTCAGTTTGAGAAATTTGTCTAATTATATACCTGCTGATTTTTGATAAATTTGAAGTATGAATGTCAAGTATTTTGAGTGTTGATTGGATAGGATAGGTGATCGGCATTATCAAATATTGAAATTGCTTAATGCAGTAGTTTGAAATGAGTAAGGATTTCTGCAGAACTGCAATTTATTTACAGCAGAGATCAATTCTGAAAATTAAGTGTAAAATTTGTTTATTTCTGCAACTCAGAGATCATATTCAGATTTGGCACGTGGGCAGGAATCACAAGCAAGCCAAGATGCTAACTAGCAATAATTCCGAATTCAGCTAGTAAAATTATAGTGCCAAAACTTGATGCTGGTTCTAACCAGCAAGTCTTGTAGATGATGCTTCTATCTATTTAATGCTGATTGTTTTGCTTCTTTTTGGAAGATTCTGGTAAATCAAGCTTAGTGCAGTATTTGGAATGCTACTGATGCAATACTAATGAAGAACTGAATTGCTGAAATTTGCAGTAACTAACATCTGTGCAGTAATTTTTTTTGAAGTTGCTGATTTTGGACATGAGATGTGCAGTAAGTTTAGAAGCTACTCAGAGCTGGAACCTTATTGTTGAGCTGTTGAAACACAAACAGAAGTACTATCAGAGAAGGCTCTCTAAATAATGGAAGTATTAGGAGTGAATTTCTGAAGTTAAACCTAAAATGTCTAAGAATTTGAGTTTGATTAAGGAAGATGGTTGTTTTAAACAGGAAACAAAAGTTTAAATCTGTAGTAACTGAAGAGAGGAAGAAAAGAAATAAAACCTACAGAATGAAAAGGGCAGCAGTGACAATGATCATTAACCTTTCTGATTTCTGAAATTACTAAATGTTCAGAAATTTGGAATTCAGAGATTTTGAAATTGTTGATGTTAAAAGCTATATTGAGGAGTTCATTGACTTCTATATTAATCCAAAGCTCAGCACCTAAATTGTCTTTGAATTCAGAAATTGCTAGGAGATTAGAGAAGGATGCAGAACCTAGAAATTTTCAAGCTGCACTGCAGTGCAGGAAATGAGCAAGATTGACATGTTAGTTGCTGGAGAGGAAAACTTTCCAATGCTAGGAAACTGAAGCTCTGAAATTGGAAGCTTGCATTGAATCAGCAATGGGCTCTGGAATTTTAGAGAAGAAGTAATAGAGAAGCTGAATAGTTACAAATGCTATAGATAGTGAAATCATTACAAAATCTGTAATTGCTTAAAATCTGGAAGCTACAACTATTTTTAAGATTCATAAGTTAGATGCTAGAATTTTTAGTGGCTAGAGCATTAGACATTTCAGTGTCATTTGGTATTCTTTTCTTCCGGAATTCCTTGTGGTGAAGACCTGAAAAATTTCCAGAAGCTGATTTCTGGAACTAGTCTAGAAAACTGAAAACAAGGGTTTGAATGAATGTGATGATAGCACCCAATTGTGAGAAATTGTAACTGAAGAAAACCTCAGTAAAACAAGAACAGAGGAAGAGGAGCAATGCAGAATGAAGAAAGGGAGATCCAATGGATTATAGTTTAAAAATGTATACGTTGCAGTTGGTGGCAGATTTTGTTGCTGGAAATAATTGCATTATGGATTCAGATATTCAGAGATCTACAGATTCAACTATGATACACATGTTGACAACTTTATAAATGATTAGTTCAGTTTAGAAGCTTGTGCAAAATTCAGCTGAAATGAAGTTTTCTACTGTGCAGGAATGGAAAGCTTAGAAAACCCATACAGTTTCAATGCTAGGTTACTGCAGGAGACAAATAGCTGATAAAAGATGTGAAGAGTTATTGAAGGTTAACAAATTGTGAAATTGTTGGAATTGTGTACAATCTGCAGAACTAAAATCTGGAACTAAGGATCTTGTTATATGCTAAAAGTTGTGCAGTATTTGATTAGTGACTAGCTGAACTTCTTCTACTTGGAATTTCTCAAGCTTAAGCTCGAGTCAACATTTATAGTTTCTGATTTCTGGATTTGAATGCTGCTGGAAGAAGTTTGTATTTTCCTGGTTCTGAAACTGAGCTACAGATTTTAATATCTAGTTTTGTTGAATCTGAGTTTTAGTCATTCTATGCTACTTAACGTCTACAATTTTGAATTTTTCTACTGTAATGGCGTGAAACTTGACTGCAAAGCACCACAGGAACAGAGAAAAGTTGGAAATATATCTGCAGAATGAATACCAGAAAGGTGTCTTGAAGAGTATCAAGTTTATTGGAAAGAAAGATGTTTTATATTGTCCGAGACGGACAATATTTTAAGTGTGGGGGAGGGAAGTATTATTCATGATTTGAGATTATTTTTGAGTTTCAAAGTGCTGGAGTTGAAGTGGAAAAACAGAAACAGAAAAAAAAAATAGTGAAAGAAAAAGAAATATGGCAAGTAATAGTGTATCAAGTGTGGAGGAAGAGTATCAAGAATTTTGGATTGCCATCAAATTGAAGGGGAGATTAGCTTGGTATTTTGAATTGATAAAAACAAATGGTATTCATCTTTTTTCACATCAAAATGGTCAACTCGTCAAGTATATTCCTCCAATACTCTCATCTCCTCATTTTCTTCATTACATACTTTTCTTTTGCCTATTTCATTCACTTTTATTCTTCTTTTTTATTCCATTTCAATTTTTGTTGATAAAAATCCTTTTGATTCATGTATGCTATGTTTATAGTGGTGGAGAATTAGAAAATAAGCAAGCTTATGGTAGTGAAATGTCGTGAGTTGCATTGAGTGACCTTCGCTTAGATGCAATTTTGAGTGTGAGAGATAGAATAGGTCAATTCCTTGTGAGATTGCAACTTGTTTGATTTTTCAATTGGATTAAAACTACCATACCTACTGATTATTGTTTGGATTGTATTCATGATTGTTTGTGATCTTTAGATGGTCTTAGTTAAATTCTTTTTACTATTTTCTAAGTATTGCTAGGGAATTTTTTGTGGAGATGATATTTAGTTTTCTTTACTTTCACGGGACGTTCAAGTCTAAGTGTGGGGGATTTGGTAACCATGATTTTACTGTATTATTTTGATTCATATATGCGGTTTGATGTTGATTTCATAGGTTTAAATCATGGTTACATCACATTTTGTGTATTGTGTGTATTTTTGGACTTAATTACAAATTATCTTATTTTTATGTTATTTGGTGCTAACATTTGATTCTTATTTTGTAGGCATGGATGTGGATCTATTTGAACCGAAATTGGGCTCGAATCGGAGTTTAAACGACACGATCAAGCTTTGGAGCATTATGGGTCGTTCATCAAGAATAGGAGAGATCTGAACCATCCATTGAAGATCTGACCCATCCAACCTAATGAGGAGGAGATCTCATCCATAGATGAAGATCCAGAGGTTTTGAAACAGATCGGAGTTCATATAGCCATTGATTAAGCCGAATTAATCTGGACCGTTCATCGAAGATTGGGCAGATCTAAACCATCCAGTGAAGATCTGGTCGATCCGACCTAAGGGAGAGTAGATCCAGACCCTAGATGAAGATCAATAGCTCCGGATCAGATTTTGGATGACTTTTCACCGTTGATCAAGAGCCAAATCAATCACAGCCGTCCGTTCAGATCTGGAACAGAATCAAAACAGAAGCTACAGTAGCTTCCAGGCTTCGTCGATCCTCCACAGCGCTGCTCTTCGTCCCGACGCGTGTCTTCTTCTGGATTTCGACCCTGATTCCTTCTCCAATCAACCTCTAAAGCTTCAACCTCGGTGGAGAGCTTCTTGGCAGCATCATCCCGATCATCTAGAACCGTCGTTGGGTGTTCTCTCCGGTGGAAATCTGCTCCCGGTGTTCCTCTGTTTTCGCCAGATTTGGAGGTGGTCTTCCAATCGGCGACTCCGATTCCCATCAGTGGCGCTTGGAGGTGGTCCGCCAGCGTTATTGAGCTTCATCCGATGCTCATCCGTAGTCCGCAACATCATCCCAGATCCAGAGAGCTCCGGGTAGCAGAAATCTAGATTTCCGACCATTCATGGGGTTCCAGGTTGTTCTAGCTCGTCGGGGGTGGTCCGTCGGCGTTGCTGAGCATACTTGGAGCTGATACGCCACTGAGATTCTCCACTGAGGTCCAAAGTTGGGTGGTCTCGACTCTGGCACTCTTGTGTGACGGCAAGAGTGTGTAGCTTGGTAGATTGGTTGTGAGTTAGATCGGTTAGGGTTTATTTCATTTTGTTATTGTTTTTACAGCTTAGAACATATTCCTTTATGTTTGTTATGGTTTAGCAAGTAATCTAGCATTTCATTTCATAGTTGAAACTTAATTTGTGTTTATTTGATATTTGGTTAATTGTTTAGTGTTTAAGTTTTAAGCTAGGGTTTAATTCCTGTTTAGATCAGATTTAATTGCTTCTTGTTGTTTCATACTTGATTTAATTAAATGCTTTAGATTAGGTTTAATTTGAGTCTTGTTCTTTCATTCTTAGTTTGATGTGTGTTGATGGATTTATCACAACGTAGTGTGACAATACGTAATGATTTGTTCATTGGCACATAGTTAGATTTCACTCTTGCATTATATTTATTTCTTATTCGCCTTGCTTTACTTTTGTTAGATTTAGATTCAAGCATCAACCCCCCATTTTCATATTAAAAACCCCAAAAATAAAAATAAAATACGATCCTAAGATTACATCCTACCGTTTGTTCCTCGAGAGATCAATCCTGGGCCGACTGAAGGCAAGCCACCCGTCAGCACACCATCGTCGCCTCCCCACGGCTGACCATCTCGGAGGCCTGCAGCCATCCCGAAGGCCAGGCACCTCCCTCTCCCTTCCACACGATGACGACATTACCCAACATCGATGTTGCCGCATCAACAGTTAGCGAATGCAGTTGGCGCGTGCAACCACTGCCCTCTCTGCCTATCGCGCTCGCATAGGCACAGAAGGATGGTCATGCTCGCTTCTACGTCGCCGCTGCGCGAGCAGATCCATTGCCATCACTGGTGCTTTTGTTGGGGTTCCACCGACTGTCGTCATTCGTTGCCTACTCCAAGAAGCCACCACGAGCAGCCCCATCTTTGGCGGAAGCTTCGCCTTGCTGCTGCTGTTGATTCACCGGACAACGACCCTCCATCATCCCTTTTTGCGCCATCGCCACTGGAGACAACTTGACCACCGATGCCATCGCCGACCCTCAGATCCACGGTAAGTAAGTTAACTAAATTAGGGTTATGGTTTAATTAATGGGAGATTAAAGTGGCATGTGTTGATTGATTAGTTAGTAGATGATTAATTAATAATACGTTAATTAATTATTTGATTTAAGTAGAAAGATAATTGATTGTGATAAAATTTAATAAGTTAATAAATTGATAAATTAATTAATTAATAGGTTGATTAATTAATTAACAAATTGATTAATTATCTGATTAATAAATGGATTGATTAATGGATTAGTTCGTGATACACCTTATATGTAGGTTCGAGCGGAAGACGTGCTCTTTGATTTGAGGACATCAATGGGCATTCTACATTTGATGTGGGTAGATCTTGCTTATCTTTTGATAGCTTAGATTATATTGCATGTTTATTTACTGTCATGTTTGCTGAGGTTACAGTTACTTGCTTACCTTAGATCTATACTATATCGTTCCTAAGTTTGATATCGTATTATCTATCCCTATATATGACCTATTGTTGATAGTTATCCAGTTAGGTTTGATATTATGATTGTGTTTCTAGGTATGCATGATACTACCATATTATAGTGTAGGACATTGAATATTCTGCTAGATCCTTTAGCAGATGATTTGACTCGGTGTTTATTGTAATTAGGATGATCATATAGTAGTATAGAAATTGAGCATCCTGCTAAACCTTTATTTATTTTATTCATACCAGGGTGTAGGATATTGAGTATCCTAATAGACCCTCGTTGTTGATTAAGCCTATAACTTATGTTCGTGAATTTAGGTTATAGTATGGTTAGATACTTAGGCTCGTGCCTATAGGTCACTAACACTATTGGTGGCATAGTTGTATACTAGTATGAGGGTGTATATGTTAGTGAGATTATACTGACCTATATGTGATGGCAATCACTCCCTAGGAGAAAGGTAGTGTATTCCACTAAACTTTCTCTTTTGGATCAACACTAAGATTACTTGATATTGATCCCATTGTTTATTATATCTACAATGATTCAATGGAATTAGTCGAGATATTAGTACTAGATGACAAGTAACTTGGGGACCTGATTGTTTATTGTTTGACTATATATTAGTAGGATGATATCGTAATATGGGATACCAAGTACCCTAGTAGACCCTTATTGTTATATAGACTCATGCCTATACATTAGTAGAATTATACCATAGTGTAGGAATCCGAGAATCTTACTAGACCCCTTGGTTGTTATATCTTGTCGACCATTATCTCCCATTCGTGGTTGAGAGGGTCGTTAGCAATCATTGATATATCATGTCGACCATTATCTCCCATTCGTAGTTGAGAGAGTCGTCGACGACCGTTAGTATATCCTGTTTCCCATGCGTAGGTGAGAGGGTCGTTAGTGACCATTGGTATATACCCTGTCTGTCCACGGGACCTCCATGGTAGAGCGTTCTCCCGTAGACAGTGACGACTAATTATTTACCCTATCCGCCCATGAGACCTCGGGGAAAAAAATTCCAAATTCAAATGAAAAAAACTTAAGCAAAAATTTTAAAAATATATTAAAGGGATTATTATTATTATTATTATTATTATTATTATTATTATTATTATTATGTTTTGCCTAGGGTCTCGAGGAATCTTGAGACGACCTTGGCTGGGATTCTTTGTTATGTACTAAGGGTGCGTTATTACCAAGTAATCATATAACCAAGGTTACGGAGAATAAAATATAACAAAATGTTATTTGGTTCAACCTAGATAATGTAACAAAAATTTATTAGTTTAAAAGTTTTAATGAATAAGCTAGTTTAATATTTTACTATATTACCCTAAGTTACAAAACACACCATACATATTATTATTATTATTATTATTTACTTGTTTCACGTTTTTCTTTATTTATATATGATTTTATTATTTTATTTTTTTTTCGATTTTTTTATTTTTTTCATTTTCATTTTTATTTATTTTTTTTCATTTTTTATGTTTTTTTATTTTTAATTTTTCTTTTGTTTTTTTACATTTTTTTATTTTTATATTTTTTAATTTTTATGATTTTTAATTTTTTAATTTTTTTAATTTTTTAATTTTTTAATTTTTTTACTTTTTTTTAATTTTTATGTTTTTAATTTTTAATTTTTATTCTTTTACGTTTTTTATTTTTTTTAAGTTTTTTCTATTTTTTATTTTTTTACATTTTTTATGTTTTTATTTTTTTATGTTTTGTTCTATTTTTTATTTTTTTCATTTTTTTTTATTTTTTAGTTTTTTTACTTTTTTATTGTTTTTACGTTTTTTTCCTATTTTTTATGTTTTTTCTATTTTTTATTTTTCCATTTTTTTTACATTTTTTTCTATTTTTATTATTTTATGTTTTTCCTTTTTTTTTTTAATTTTTTTTCAAATTTTAAACATTTTTATTATTTTTTAGTTTTTTTAATTCTTTTACATTTATTTCTATTTTTTATTATTTTATTTTTTACGTTTTTTCTATTTTTATTTTTAATATTTTTTTACATTTTTTTAATAATTTTTTATTATTTATTATTTATTACATTTTTTATATTTTTTGTTTTTTACGTCTTTTTATTTTTTTATATTATTTTATTTTATTTTTTATATTTTGTATTTTTTTCTTTATGTTTTTCTTTTTTGTCACATTTTCTCTTATCTGAGGGTATTTTGGGTAAAACAATTCGTTAACCCCGGAATCAAGAAAAACCTCAGTTTTCCAAGGGTTTTCGATTCCTGACTGCATGCCCCTTTTGCTGACATGTCGGACATAGAACATTACTCAGGAATCATTGATTACATAAACCAAACAAGGTTTTCGTTGTTAATCCTGGATGGATAACCAAGGTTATCAAGGATAACCCCCAACCAAACGCACCCTAAATGTTGTTCTGTTGGTTGGGATTCTTTGTTATGTACTGAATGTTGTTAGTAGTCCGTCCGAAAAATACTAGAATGTTTTGGGTGTGCCAGAAGTTTTCATTCGGAGAGAAATATGATGACCTGAGTGGTAATAGTTCATTCAGGAGGCTTTTTGAGAGTACGTGCCTTTAATCCCGGCCGACCTTATCCAACCGGGCATATATAGAGAGCCTTATGAGGCCAAGTGCCTTAATCCCGACCGGCCTCATCCAGCCGGACATATATGGAGTGCCTTATGAGGCTAAGCACCTTAAGCCCGACCAACCTTTTACTTAACCGGGCGTTCATTGACGCATATATGAGGCTAAGTGTCTTAAGCTCGGCCGACCTATTACCCAACTGGACATTCATTGACATATGTATGAGGCTAAATGCCTTAAACCCAGCCAACCTGTTACCCGACCGGGCTCATTGACGCATGTATGAAGCTAAGTGTCGTAAGTCCAACCGACCTGTTACTCTACCGGGCATTCCATTATGTTCAACCTTGACCCATTTAAGAGCGAATCATCCCTCTCTCGTCCGGTTTGTAACCCGGTTGGGCTAGATCTGTGAGATCTCGGAAAATTTTAAATAAATAAGGTTATTTGGGAAATAGCCTTATAGAATTTTTCCGGAATTTTTAGAAATTTTATGGGAATTTTTCGGAGCTCGTACGGAGGGTTTTGAGGTGATCAACTTTGGGTTCGGATAAAGCCTGTTTGGGATACCCGCTTAAGTGAGGAAATGTGTTAATATATAAATTCCTTTATTTCTTTTCTCTCCCCAAATCGCCGATCCACCCTCCCCTCCCCTCACGATCCCGATCTCCCCTTCCCCGATCTCCCCTTCTTCCTTCTCTCTTCTCTCTCTCGCGGACGAGCGATGGCGACGGGAGCAAGGCTCCAGCTCCGGTGATCTTCTCTGCCGACATCGACCCTCATTGAGCTCAAGTTCAACCGGTGTTTTTCTCTCCGGGCTCCAGGTCCGGTGATCCTTATTGATGCCTACCTGCCGACGCCACTTATCGAGCGAGATCCACCCGATCGCCGGCGAGGGTTTTCCTTCGGAGGTTTGAGAGAGGGGCTAGCTTCACCCGAGCCCTTTCTCCTTGTGCAACGGTGCCCTAGATCTCTTCGGTTGGCTTCGATCCGTTGTCGTGACAACAAAGTTGTGCCCTAGCCGAATCTGGGAGGTAAGTGTATATCCAATTCGTGATATAGGTCTAGATCTTCTTCCTCGATTTTGCTCTCTTCCTCTCTGATTCTCGGCGATCCCAGGTTAGATCTTGGATCCCGTCTTCATTGTGGCTGATTGGGGGTCAGAAGTATCTTCGATACCCTGCTTCACGGATTGGATCGGGTGACGTTTTCTAGAGACGATCTGTGAGGTGTATCCAGTAGCTTCCCCTAACCGGCAGCAACACCTTTGATTGTGATCTATTGGTGATCACCTTGGATTTGAGGTAAGGAATAGGATAATTGATCTTAGTGTAGATCATGGTGTGTGATCTTTGATTTCCATTATTGATCTTCTATTTGATCTGTGATCTCTTGATCTTTCTTGATCCGAACAGAGGATTGGTTCCAGTGAGGTTGAGTGTTTTGTGGATCTGGAAAAGGGTTATGTGGCTTCTTAGTTTTAGCAGTAGCCTCATCTAGCAGATTTCTTTGTTTCAGCATCAACAGCGGCTGAAGTGAGGTAAGGTGTATAAGAGTTGTTCTATTGAATTTTGGTTGGAACATGTTGTAGATCATGTTTCGAATTTGGATATTTGTAGAATGATCTTGTTCTAGATGAATTAGGGTTATGTTGATTTTTGATTAGATTTAATTGCTTAGATTAAATTAATGGAATGATTAGGGTTAAGACAATTAACCCTAGTCAACTATTGGATTTAATCTAAGATTACATTTCTAATCTAATTGGTGATTAGGGATTATGTAACTAACCTTAATTGACCGTTAGATTAATTAGGTAGGTTGTGATCGATGTGATTAGGGTTTTGCCCTAATTTAGTTTTAGGGATTTTATTTAGCTAATTATTTGGATTTAGCTAAATAAAATATATATATATTTTTTTGACACAGGATTCTGATTCGAGACAGACGTCTCGACTTTGGATTTGGCGTGATAGTACCTTCTATTTGAGGCGGGTACCCTTTGACTTATCTCTTGATAGTGTCTTATGATATGTGCAGTTTATATATACTTACTAGTGATTCGTAGATTTATCACTTCCCCGGTTATAGTTTATTCGATATCTGCAGGCGGGTACCCTTTGACTTATCTTTGATACTGTCTTATGATATGTATAGTTTATATATAATTACTAGTGGTAGATGGTAGATTTATTTCTTCCCTGGTCTTAGCTTAGTTGATACCTATCACATGCTTCTTCTATTAGTTGCTTTACTTTAGAACTGGATGCTTTTATCTTTTGCCATGTGTATATATGTTCATAGAGATGGATATTTATGATGCTTATCTCCACTGGATTAGTTGTTGTAGGTACTTGTTATATGTTGTTGGATTTATGTTGCTTATATTTCTGTTATATATGCGTTTACTTTTTTTGGCACCTATGCATATGGAGGAGGATATGTTCAGGTATGACATACTGTAGCCGCACGCACCATATTGCATGATTGCATGCTGGGCGATTGACGACTCCATTATTGTTGAGCTCGTCGGCCGGCTACATGAGGGCCTGCACACAGCGTGACCACTGCACTCAGGGTGTGTATGGCAGGTTGCTCGGTGGTGCACCGCCGGGGTGCTCATGGGTAGCACGATACAGCGGGGTTGCAGCCGGGATCCCTCCCCGTCATTGTGTACCGGGAGATGAGAGCATTGCGCTCCCTCACTATGTTTGAGGCAGGAGGATAGGTGTACTCTGACAGCATCCCGTCCACTCGGTCACTCATCAGGGGTAGTGACGGCAGAGTGCACGGTTGTCATAGCCCTACCCACTCGGTCTCGCCATCGCGTGTGAGACGGCTGAGCATGGCAGTAGGGGTGACCATGTCATATTGCATCATATGCACGGATTGCATTCTTTATGATTGATGCATTTTGGTGATTGCATATGATTGACATGCATACAGGATACATGCTTTTGCTCTGACTATTTTTATCTGTGTATGTTCACAGTCAGTTGCACAAGCCTCGCAGGTGAGTACAGTTTATTTCAGTTATGCATTTTCTTATTATTCTTGCTATAGACTGTACTTTATGCTTATTGCTAGTTATTACAGTTTATTTCAGCTATGCATATCTGTTATACTGTTAGGAGACTGTATCGTAGGTTGTACTGTTAGGAGACTGTACTGTAGGCTCTATGGTTTAGTGTACTGTACCATAGGATGTTACTGGTGATTATATGTTGCTGTACATATCTATTGGATTACCTGCTGAGTTTTTTGAACTCACCCCGTTGTTACTATTTTTTTCAGGTTGAGGCCGTCGGGAGATATTCCAGTCGCTAGCCCCATGTCGCGAGGATTTCTAGATATCGTTTTCTGTATTCGCTTTTATACGTATACTGGTGATGTGGGTTTGTATTGTGGACTTTATATCGAACATTCGGGTTTGTTACTTTGTTTTCCGCTGCGAATATTTCATTACTTCGTGGATTTCGTTTCTTCGTTGTAGTGGAGTAGGATGTGTACGTATATCTTCGTTGATTTCTATATCATCTTTTCTTTATATAACTGCGTGGATTGTTCATATTATATCTGTGTAGAAATGTTGAATATAACTGCATGGATTGTTTACTATTTATGTGTATTGTTCCGGCCGAGTGTGGCCGAGGTATAGATATATGTATACTGAGATTCATATTGTCCGCCGTACAGGGGAGATGTTGCCGAAATTTCTTCGGACAGGGACTACCTGGGGCGTGACAATTCTTTTGGTATCAGAGCATGGGTTTCGATGCTCTGTATTTTCTTTTTATCTGATACCAATTTATTTGGTATCAGAGCAAGGTACACGATACTTGCTCTTCGTTTTGGATTTTCGAGGTTTATCTGATACCAATTTATTTGGTATCAGAGCTAGGCTCCGATTTCGGATTTGTGTCCTGGAGTTTGTGTGCTTATCTGGATATGTTCGGTTTTTGCGGATTTCCGTCGATTTTTCGATTCAGAATTCCGAGGTATTTTGACGTGGTTCTATTTGGGGCTAAGCAGCGACAGGATATCTCCAGACGGCAAATAGGTAAAACAGGTAATTTTATAGTTTTTATACCTGTAGTGATATCTGGGTAATATTTTGTTTACTGATATGGTACATACACGTGTTTCGATACTGAGACGTGGTCATCCACGTAAGAGGCCGATAGATTCTCTGGAGATAGTGTCTCCAGAGAGATCTGCTAGGGTCGAGCTTGTCCGTCAGGGACAGACTCGTCAGGATATTATAGGCACGTCGGATTATAAGATCCCGACGGTTCCGACTTCAGAGGTACATACCTCGACTATACCATTAGTGGTATCACCTTCAGTATACCCGGCACCCCCTCCAGTCGTGCCTACTACTGCGTACTTGAGGTACGAGATGAGGCAGAGATCTGGTGGGACACATAGCGCTCGATTATAGGCGAGCAGCATATTACTTGGGCGAGATTTAGGGAGGCATTCGAGAGTCAGTATTTCCTCCGAGCATATCAGATGACTCGTCGGCAGGATTTTCTGAGTCTTCGACAGAATAACCGCTCAGTGATGGAGTATAACGCTGAATTTAATCGGTTGGCCAGATTCTGTCCTGAGTTAGTTGCCGATGACAGATCTCGTATGCTTCAGTTTGTCCAGGGACTGGACAGGCATCTTCAAGTGAAGATTGCCGATTTTGGTAGTTCATCATACACAGAGGTACTGGATAGGGCTCTTACGATTGAGTTTGCTCATCAGAGAGTGAATGCAGACAAAAGGAGGAAGTAGACTGATCGGACTTCCGGACAGACCCAGCAACCACAGGCTACTGGGCAGCAGCAGAGCAGTCACACTCAGACGGGTCAGGGTACTTCTGGGTCATTTAGCCGACCCCAGAAGTCCGGACGCTCTGCATCAGGACGTTCCCGGTCTTCTCAGCAGAATTGGAAACAGTCCACCGGTGACTCTCACTGCACCCGATGCGGGTCTTGAGATCACATCATCTCTGCATGTACTCTGGGACAGTCAGTTTGCTATTATTGCAAACTGCCTAGACATTTGAGTCGAGGCTGTTCGCTGAAGGCTTAGCATGTAGCTTCCGGGATTTCTGTTCCGGGGGGACAGTTTGGTTAGTCCGGGACTCAGCGAGGCTGGCCGAAAGCCCAATCTTCGCATCGTCAGCAGAGGACAACTCCCCCTGTAGCAGCTGCATATGACATGCACGGGCAGGAACATTCCGGTGTCCTTGTGGAGAACCCCACGGTATTCCACCTTAGTGTTCTCCAGTACTATTCGTCAAGAAGAAGGATGGTACTCTAAGGTTGTGCATCGATTATAGGCAGCTGAATGCAGTGACTATCAGAAATAAGTACCCCTTGCCCCGAATTGAGGATTTATTTGATCAGCTCAGAGATACATCAGTGTATTCTAAAATTGATCTGCGGTCTGGATATCATCAGCTGAGAGTTAGAGATTCTGATATTCAGAAGACAGCATTTCGCACCAGATACGGACATTACGAGTTTTTGGTAATGCCATTTGGGCTTACCAATGCTCCAGCAGTATTTATGGATTTGATGAACCGTATCTTTTTGGAGTATCTGGATCAGTTTGTGATTGTGTTTATCGATGACATATTGATCTATTCACGTTCCGAGGAGGAACATGCGCAGCACCTTCGCATAGTCTTGGAGACTCTTCGACGACATCATCTATATGCGAAGTTCAGCAAGTGTGCATTTTGGCTTTCCTCAGTTGGTTTTCTAGGACATGTGGTTTCTAGCCGAGGTATTTCAGTAGATCCTCAGAAGATCGAGGCTATCACCAGCTGGGAGCAGTCGAAGTCAGTCCAGGAGATTCGCAATTTCTTGGGCTTGGCTGGATATTACCGACGATTCATTGAGGGTTTCTCCAGCATTGCTATGCCGTTGACACGTCTGACCCGGAAAGGCGTGAAATTCACGTGGTCAGAGGCTTGTGAGACCAGCTTCCAGGAGCTGAAGCGGAGATTAGTATCAGCACCAGTCTTGGTTTTACCTTCTGGTGATGATGGATTCGTACTTTATACAGACGCATCTCTTCAGGGCTTGGGCGCTGTTTTGATGCAGTACGGTAGGGTAGTCTCCTATGCTTCTCGTCAGTTGAAGGAGCATGAGCAGAACTACCCAGTACATGATTTAGAGCTAGCCGCTATTATCTTTGCTTTGAAGATTTGGCGACATCATCTTTATGGTATTACTTTTGAGATTCTTACTGATCATAAGAGTCTCAAATATATTTTCACCCAGAAGGAACTCAATCTCTGACAGAGGAGATGAATGGAGTTCCTGAAGGATTATGATTGTACTATTAGCTACCATCCGGGTAAAGCTAATGTGGTTGCTGATGCACTGAGCAGGAAGTCTAGAGGGACTTTAGCTTGTCATCGAGTTACAGTCACGGACTTGATTCAGGGATTCGCCGAGTTGGGCCTTGAGGAGCAGGGACGGATAGAGCAGGGTATTCTTGTTACCATGGTTGCTCAGTCGTCGATCAGGATGAGGATTCGAGAGGCCCAGGCCGGAGATCAGCATTTACAGTTCATTAGCAGCCAGATAGCTTCCAGACAGCAGACTGAGTTTAAACGAGACGATGAGGGGATTGTTTATTTCCGAGGCAGATTATGTGTACCTCAGTCTCACCCGGTCATGGAGGAGTTACTTCAGGAGGCTCATCGTTCTAGATTTGCTATCCACCCAGGTGGGACCCGTATGTATCGTGATTTGAGACGTTCCTATTGGTGGAACGGCATGAAGAAAGACATCGCGAAGTTTGTAGCTAGATGTCTTGTCTGTCAGCAGGTGAAGGCCGAGCACCAGAGACCTGCTGGTTTAATTCAGAGGATCCCTATTCCAGAGTGGAAGTGGGAGCATATTACTATGGATTTTGTGGTAGGATTGCCTAGGACTCGACGAGGCCATGATGCGATTTGGGTAATCGTTGACCGATTAACCAAATCCACACATTTTATAGCGATCCGGAAGACAGATTCTTTGGATCGATTAGCAGAGCTATACTGTCGTGAGATTATTAGATTACATAGTGTTCCTTTGAGCATCATATCAGATAGAGACCCACGGTTCACGTCCCGATTCTGGCAGAGTCTGCAGCAGGCCTTGGGCACACAGCTCCGTTTCAGTACGGCATTCCATCAGCAGATAGATGGGCAGTCAGAGCGGACCATTCAGACTTTGGAGGACTTGCTGAGGTCTTGCGTTATGGATTTCGGAGGCAGTTGGGAGGACCACCTGCCATTAGTGGAGTTCGCCTACAACAACAGCTATCATTCGGCTATTCAGATGGCACCGTTTGAGGCGTTGTATGGTAGGCCTTGTCGGACACCCACCCTCTGGGAAGAGGTTGGGGAGGCCCAGTTGATAGGACCTCAGAGAGCTCAGCATGATGCAGAGTTAGTTCGTACTATCAGACGGAGGATGTCAGAGGCTCAGGACCGTCAGAAGAGTTATGCTGATCAGAGACGGAGACCCCTGGAGTTCTCCATTGGTGATCATGTATTTCTTAGAGTTTCACCCACGAAAGGGGTGAAGAGATTTGGTCTCCGAGGTAAGCTAGCTCCCCGATATATTGGGCCATTCCAGATCTTGGAGAGGATTGGAGCAGTAGCTTATCGTCTGGCACTACCACCATCTCTAGCTGGCATTCACGATGTATTCCACGTATCTATGCTGAGGAGATACGTATCCGATCCGGAAAATGTTCTGTCAGATGTATCTGTTCCTATTCAGCCTGATGTTACTTACGAGGAGGTTCCGGTGTCGATTCTGGACCATAGAGAGCGTCAGCTGCGGAACAAGACTGTCCGACTGGTTAAAGTCGGATGGCAGCATCATTCTGACGAGGAGGCTACATGAGAGCTCGAGGATACGATCTGAGCTCGATACCCTCATCTTTTTGCTTGAGGTATGTGGGTTAGAGTTCCTTTCAGCATTTATACTGCATGGTTATA
Organism: Zingiber officinale; assembly: GCF_018446385.1. Taxonomy (NCBI): domain Eukaryota; kingdom Viridiplantae; phylum Streptophyta; class Magnoliopsida; order Zingiberales; family Zingiberaceae; genus Zingiber; species Zingiber officinale. Next base: position 143,259,831 of record NC_055994.1, read on the forward strand.
TTTCAGTGTTTGCTGTTGGTTATAGCGAAATTTGGGGACCAAATTTTTATTAGTAGGGGAGGATGTGAGATCTCGGAAAAATTTAAATAAATAAGGTTATTTGGGAAATAGCCTTACAGAATTTTTTTGAAATTTTTAGAAATTTTCTGGGAATTTTTCGGAGCTCGTACAGAGGGTTTTGAGGGGATTAACTTTGGGTTCGGATAAAGCCTGTTTGGGATACCCGCTTAAGTGAGGAAATGTGTTAATATATAAATTCCTTTATTTCTTTTCTCCCCCCCCCCCAAATCGCCGATCCACCCGACCCGACCCTCACGATCCCGATCTCCCCTTCCCCGATCTCCCCTTCTTCCTTCTCTCTTCTCTCTCTTGCGGACGAGCGACGGCGACGGGAGCAAGGCTCCAGCTCCGGTGATCTTCTCTGCCGACATCGACCCTCATTGAGCTCAAGTCCAACCGGTGTTTTTCTCTCCGGGCTCCAGGTCCGGTGATCCCTATTGATGCCTACCTGCCGACGCAACTGATCGAGCGAGATCCACCCGATCGCCGGCGAGGGTTTTCCTTCGGAGGTTTGAGAGAGGGGCTAGCTTCACCCGAGCCCTTTCTCCTTGTGCAACCGTGCCCTAGATCTCTTCGGTTGGCTTCGATCCGTTGTCGTGACAACAAAGTTGTGCCCTAGCCGAATCTGGGTGGTAAGTGTATATCCTATTCGTGATATAGGTCTAGATCTTCTTCCTCGATTTTGCTCTCTTCCTCTCTGATTCTCGGCGATCCCAGGTTAGATCTTGGATCCCGTCTTCATTATGGCTGATTGGGGGTCAGAAGTATCTTCGATACCCTGCTTCACGGATTGGATCGGGTGACATTTTCTAGAGACGATCTGTGAGGTGTATCCAGTAGCTTCCCCTAACCGGCAGCAACACCTTTGATTGTGATCTATTGGTGATCACCTTGGATTTGAGGTAAGGAATAGGATAATTGATCTCAGTGTAGATCATGGTGTGTGATCTTTGATTTCCATTATTGATCTTCTATTTGATCTGTGATCTCTTGATCTTTCTTGATCCGAACAGAGGATTGGTTCCAGTGAGGTTGAGTGTTTTGTGGATCTGGAAATGGGTTATGTGGCTTCTTAGTTTTAGCAGTAGCCTCATCTAGCATATTTCTTTGTTTCAGCATCAACAGCGGCTGAAGTGAGGTAAGGTGTATAAGAGTTGTTCTATTGAATTTTGGTTGGAACATGTTGTAGATCATGTTTCGAATTTGGATATTTGTAGAATGATCTTGTTCTAGATGAATTAGGGTTATGTTGATTTTTGATTAGATTTAATTGCTTAGATTAAATTAATGGAATGATTAGGGTTAAGACAATTAACCCTAGTCAACTATTGGATTTAATCTAAGATTACATTTCTAATCTAATTGGTGATTAGGGATTAGGTAACTAACCTTAATTGACCGTTAGATTAATTAGGTAGGTTGTGATCGATGTGATTAGGGTTTTGCCCTAATTTAGTTTTAGGGATTTTATTTAGCTAATTATTTGGATTTAGCTAAATAAAATATATATATATATTTTTTTGACACAGGATTCTGATTCGAGACAGACGTCTCGACTTTGGATTTGGCGTGATAGTACCTTCTATTTGAGGCGGGTACCCTTTGACTTATCTCTTGATAGTGTCTTATGATATGTGCAGTTTATATATACTTACTAGTGATTCGTAGATTTATCACTTCCCCGGTTATAGTTTATTCGATATCTGCAGGCGGGTACCCTTTGACTTATCTTTGATACTGTCTTATGATATGTATAGTTTATATATAATTACTAGTGGTAGATGGTAGATTTATTTCTTCCCTGGTCTTAGCTTAGTTGATACCTATCACATGCTTCTTCTGTTAGTTGCTTTACTTTAGAACTGGATGCTTTTATCTTTTGCCATGTGTATATATGTTCATAGAGATGGATATTTATGATGCTTATCTCCACTGGATTAGTTGTTGTAGGTACTTGTTATATGTTGTTGGATTTATGTTGCTTATATTTCTGTTATATATGCGTTTACTTTTTTTGGCACCTACGCATATGGAGGAGGATATGTTCAGGTATGACATACTGTAGCCGCACGCACCATATTGCATGATTGCATGCTGGGCGATTGACGACTCCATTATTGTTGAGCTCGTCGGCCGGCTACATGAGGGCCTGCACACAGCGTGACCACTGCATGGGTAGTGGCACAGCACTCAGGGTGTGTATGGCAGGTTGCTCGGTGGTGCACCGCCGGGGTGCTCATGGGTAGCACGATACAGCGGGGTTGCAGCCGGGATCCCTCCCCGTCATCGCGTACCGGGAGATGAGAGCATTGCGCTCCCTCACTATGTTTGAGGTAGGAGGATAGGTGTACTCCGACAGCATCCCGTCCACTCGGTCACTCATCAGGGGTAGTGACGGCAGAGTGCACGGTGTCACAGCCCTACCCACTCGGTCTCGCTATCGCGTGTGAGACGGCTAACTGGCGTCAAGGGTGACCATGTCATATTGCATCATATGCACGGATTGCATTCTTTATGATTGATGCATTTTGGTGATTGCATATGATTGACATGCATACATGATACATGCTTTTGCTCTGACTATTTTTATCTGTGTATGTTCACAGTCAGTTGCACAAGCCTCGCAGGTGAGTACAGTTTATTTCAGTTATGGATTTTCTTATTATTCTTGCTATAGACTGTACTTTATGCTTATTGCTGGTTATTACAGTTTATTTCAGCTATGCATATCTGTTATACTGTTAGGAGACTGTATCGTAGGTTGTACTGTTAGGAGACTGTACTGTAGGCTCTATGATTTAGTGTACTGTACCATAGGATGTTACTGGTGATTATATGTTGCTGTACATATCTATTGGATTACCTGCTGAGTTCTTTGAACTCACCCCGTTGTTACTATTTTTTTCAGGTTGAGGCCGTCGGGAGATATTCCAGTCGCTAGCCCCATGTCGCGAGGATTTCTAGATATTGTTTTCTGTATTCGCTTTTATACGTATACTGGTGATGTGGGTTTGTATTGTGGACTTTATATCGAACATTCGGGTTTGTTACTTTGTTTTCCGCTGTGAATATTTCATTACTTCGTGGATTTCGTTTCTTCGTTGTAGTGGAGTAGGATGTGTACGTATATCTTCGTTGATTTCTATATCATCTTTTCTTTATATAACTGCGTGGATTGTTCATATTATATCTGTGTAGAAATATTGAATATAACTGCGTGGATTGTTTACTATTTGTGTGTATTGTTCCGGCCGAGTGTGGCCGAGGTATAGATATATGTATACTGAGATTCATATTGTCCGCCGTACAGGGGAGATGCTGCCGAAATTTCTTCGGACAGGGACTACCTGGGGCGTGACAAGATATGAGAGTCTCAGTGTCGGGCCAATGAGGAAGCCACGTGAGTTGACTTGATTTTGACCCTCACGTCACCTTGACTTTGACTCCGATATCATCATTTTCTAGGTCCACTCATTATAACCCATATCATCTCTCTATGTTATCAAGCTAGTCATGGGTTGCTAAGTGATTGAATCCTCCAACCAAGAGGAGCAATAGCTCCTGCTTCACGACCACTCCCACAGGCTCCATTGAGAGCCACCTACTGCTTCACGACCACTCCCACAAGCTCCATTGACAGGGCTAACCTTTAGATTGGAAATTACATGGAATTGTTTAGGCGGAAGGGAATAAGATAATGACACAAGAAAGGAAGCAACAATTATGCTAATTGTAAAATAGTTAAATCCCCACTTATACTCAGACATATTGCTGTCTGGAATCAACATCCAAAAAACAAAAAAATTTGAGAAGCCTAATGTTGGAGTGTATACTTAAAAGTTTAGCTTTTGTACACATTTATTTTGAAATAAAGAATCACATTGGTCAAATGGTTACATTTATTTGTTAAATGTAATTATTCTATTAATTTATATAGTAGATAACATGGAGTATGGAGTCACACTTAGAAGATCATGTTGTCGGTTCTCTATAAATTATAAATAGTTGCTTACGACTAAGATGGAAAGGAACAAACCATCAGAATAGACGTAGTGTAATTAAGTATTAGTTTATCTTGACTAATAAATTACACTGATACACTTTAAGTGTATTGAGTGGGATCATTTAGGTAAGTTCTTTTTGTACTGACTTAGTAAAAGAACTAGACCTTAGTTATTATTGAAGTGTGTGCTCTTAATCCTAATATAATAACAAACATGTATATTTAATATTTATTTCTTTGACTTATCAAAGGGTGAGGTTTAGCTCAATAAATCAATATGCCCAATAAGTTGGGAAATGATATTACTTATAATATGTGTTGTTGATTATAGAAGGAATCTGTGTCCTAGTTATCTAGGTTGAGAATGTCCCCAAGAGGAGCTCATAAGAATTGTCATGTTAAACCCTGCAGGTGGACCTAGTCCAACATGACAATAAAGTTGAGTGGTACTACTCTTGGAGCTAGATATTAATTAAATGAGTTGTCAGTAACTCACTTAATTAGTGGACATTCGTAATCTTAAACACAGGGAGACTAACACACTCATGATAAGAAGGAACCCATAATGTAATTTGGGATTGGTGCGGTAGTGCAGTAATAACTCTCTAGTGGAATGAGTTATTATCGATGAACTTGAGTTGTGTGTTCGGGGCGAGCACGGGATACTCAAGCTCATCGGAAGGCCAAAACCAATTTCTCCTCTAGGTCCCTGTTGTAGCCTCAATAAAGCCTCAAGTCCATCCAAAGAAAAGTCTATCTTGGTGTCCAAGAAGGGGCCGGTTCATTGCTTGGTAACCAAGCAATGGCCGACCACATATTCTCTAGAAGTGGCCGGCCCTTGCCTTGGGCAAGGGGGCCGGCCGCAATATTTAAATTAGAAAGGTTGTTTTTGAATTTTTAAATTTCTTCAGATATTTACAATTTGTAAAAAGAGAGATTTTAAAAATTTATAAAATTTTCCTAATTTAAATTAGGCCACAAGGTTTTAAAAGAGAGTTGTAAAATTTATAAAACTTTCTTTTAAAAAGAAATATTATTAGAGATGTTTTAAATTTTAAAACTTTCCTTTTAATATCCACATTAGAAAAAAAAAAGAGTTTGTAAAATTTTATTAGAAGTTTTCTTCTTTTAAATTTTATAAAAAAAAATTTTCTTTCCCTTTTAATAAGTGGTCGACCACCTTGCGTGTTGCCCAAGCAAGGGGCCACATCAACAAATAGTTGTTTAATTAATAAATCAATATAGGATTGATTAATTAAAAGGAAAGAAAAAGAAAAAATTAAAAGGAAATAGGAATGAGTCTAATTTTTTATAAAACTCTTTCCATAATTTTCTGTTGGGAAACTAATATAAAAAAGTGGGGAAGGAGAGGCCTTGAAAAACATAACAATTGATATTGTGTTGTTGGAGATCATCAAGTGGTCGACCCCTCTCCCTCTCTTCTCTTTGCTCTCTTTTGCTCCTTTGTGGTGGTGGTGGCCGAATTCTAAAGAAGGTGGAGAAGCTTTCCGGGTGGTGTTCGTCTTGGAGGATCGTCGCCCACACGACGTCTAAGAGGAGGCGAGGGATACGGCAGAAGATCTCGAGGTTTTTAGAATACAAGGAAGAGGTATAACTAGTATTTAATTTCCGCATCATACTAGTTAATTTTTCTTTGTATAAATACCAAATACAAGAGGCATTCGATTCTTGTTTTTCGAATTTAATTTCGATGTTGTGTTCTTTTTCTTTTTTCCTTGTGATTTGATTGTTCCTTTTGGTTAACCTAGAGTTATATAAGGAAATTAAATATTAACTTTCCTTAAAAGGCTTTGTCTAGTCGGTGGTGGTTGCTCCCATATCCAAGAAGGCCAAGTGCCTCGCCATGCAGCACTGGAAGTCAATTTTGGAAACTAATATTTAATTGAATTTATAACCTAGGTGATTTGGATCAAACGTGTTAAGTTCCGCAGGAGATCCAAATCTAAACCTAAAAGAGCATATAAGTTAAACTTGGAATCAAACGTGTTAAGTTCCGCAGGAGATACAAGTTTAACTTAAAAGAACGCATGGTAGCTAGGAAAGGTTCAGATCACGTACAAAATTTTTGTACAGTGGAGCCATTGAGTTTTCCGAGTAGCAACCAACGACAATAACAACTCGTCAATAGAGAACAACTGAAAACTTTAAACCTAAGCTATGATTCCAATGAATTATAATGGCACAAATGGCTCTCGGTACTAATTTTCAACCAAGACAATTCCATCATCACCACCTAATGGTTCATGTGAAAAGATATTATGTGGTGTCGCAGTAAGACATCCAGGTTGTCACCCAGGTATCAATAGTTCGATCCCTAGCTATGACGGATTGATACGAGCATCTCGTATGTCGTACTACAAGTGTATCAAATTACAATCAATATACCGAATCCCTTATCTACTAAGGTAGTATAAAGATGACTCAGATCATCTCACAAGGAATGTAACAATAGGATAATAACTTAAGGATTGATTATTACTTTTGGATTTTTGATATGAAAATAGAGGGTTTGTGTTTGAGTTCTAAACTACGATATGAAATAACAAAGTATGAAACCAAACCTGATGAACAAAAGATAATGCAAGAAATGAGAACTAAGTCTATCCTAACTACAATTACATAGAATAAAAGACAATAAGAAGTAAAGCATTAACGAAACTAACCATAGAACGCAACATAGAGCATGTAACGAAACCTAAGCTAACTTATCCTAATTGCATTCAATCAAAGGACAACTATCACTAACATTTAACCAACCAAATCATTGAAAGAGATTAAGAAACTAAAATGCAGTAACAAGAGTTTCCAAAAGTGTATGGGGCATTCCATCAGACACATGGAGTGCATCTTCAATCAAAGTCCTACAACATGAATTATAAACATGGGAAGATGAATTCAATTGCAAGCAATCCAACACTCAAACAAACAATGACATAAAAGTGACAAATCAATGCATCAAAAATAAAACCCAAGCTTGGGGTAGCTGTGATGGAGTCTTCGGAAGTTGAGGTGTTGTCCAGATTTGATGAGTCGCTGCCCAGATCAAGAAGGAAGTGAAGGGGAAATTGTCGGATGGGGGAGTGGAAGATGGACTGCCCGTCTTACTCCTCAAATAGGAGTAATTTTATTACGTAGCTCGTCGATCATATCAAAGGTTTCCTTGAGATCCATAACAACCTTGTCTATAACTAGCTGAGCATTCTGTAGATCTAATTCCAGTTTTTCGTAAGCTTCTAGAAGAGTTTGTTCTTTGACTAGAACTGTTACCTCAAATGTGATTCTTCTGGCTTCCATTTCAGTAAACACTGCTTCAATATCATCAGTAATAACCCTAATCATCGTTTCCATGCTTTCATTTACCAGCCGGAGATGCGACATTCCACTTGATCGTATCTTCGTAGAAATCTCATCCAGTGTCGGCAGCGTCGCGTCATCCTTCTGCTCCTTCTGCTGCGTCTCGATATCCATCGCAATCTGCTTCTGCTGCGTCTAGATATCCATCGGGAGGAGTGAGACGAGAGGAGTGAGAGGATGGTTTTTATAGGGACGCTGTCGGGAGAATTAGGTTTTTACAGGGAGCAGGGCTGTCGGGCTCTATTAAGGGTCCAGTTTAAACTAGCTTGAAATGTACTTACAAGTGCAATAATTAAAGTCTAAATAATAAAGTACGGGATAATTAAAGTCTAAATAGATAAAGTACCAGATAATAAACAAGTGAAAGATTAAGGGGGCGTTTGGTTAAACGATGGGAATCACTATGGGTATGGATTTGATAGTAGGGTGGAATGGGAATAGGAATGGAAATGAAACCCATCAAGTTATATGGATTTGGTTGATTCCCATAAATCTAGTAATCATTCCCCAAATGTCATTCCCAAACCCACAATCCAAACACTATCTTTTACTATCATTCCATTCCCTCATTTCCAAACCCATCAACCAAACACCCCCTAAATAGTTAAGGACCCCCTCCATATGCCGATCAAAAGCTTTCGCCAGAAGGGCCTTTATGAAAGGATCTGCCAGGTTATCTTCTGATGTAATCTTGGCGACGACAACTTCTCCTCGCTTGACGATGTCTCGTATCAGGTGGTACTTGCGCTCTATATGTTTACTTGCTTTATGGGCTCGTGGTTCCTTCGAGTTTGCAACTGCACCGCTATTATCACAATAGATTGTGATGATCTTGAGCAAACCAGGAATCACATCTAAGTCCATTAGAAAATTCCTGAGCCATACAGCTTCTTTTGCTGCCTCAGAGGCTGCCACATACTCAGCTTCCATGGTTGAGTCCGAGACGCATTTCTGCTTAACACTCCTCCATGCAATGGCTCCACCTCCTAGAGTAAACACATAGCCTGATGTTGACTTACTATTGTCCCTATCTGATTGAAAATCTGAATCCGTGTAACCCACAGGGAGCAACTCGTCTGCTTGGTAAACTAGCATATAATCTCTAGTCCTTCTCAGATACTTCAATATATGATTTACCGCAGTCCAATGTCCTTGTCCAGGGTTACTCTGATATCTGCTGACCATGCCCACGACAAAACAGATATCAGGTCTCGTACACAGCATTACATACATAAGACTTCCTACAGCTGAAGCATAAGGAACTGTCTTCATGTCCTCAATCTCCTTTGATGTCTTCAGAGACATCTCTTTAGATAAGGCTACTCCATGCCTAAAAGGTAAGAAACCTTTTTTGGAGTTCTGCATGCTAAAACGAGCAAGGACTGTATCTATATATGAAGCTTAGGATAGACACAACATTCTTTTCTTGCGATCCCTTATAACTTTGATCCCAATAATGTGTGCACATTCTCCTAAGTCCTTCATATCAAATTGTTTGGACAACCATACCCTTATGTCCGATAATACCTTGACATTGTTGCCAATTAACAAAATATCATCTACGTATAGTACAAGAAATACCACCACGTTTCCGTTACACTTCTTGTATACACAAGACTCATCCGGACACTGAATAAATCCATATGACTGGATTACTTCGTTAAACCGGATGTTCCAAGATCTTGAAGCTTGCTTCAATCCGTAAATGGACCGATTAAGCTTGCACACTAGATGCTCTTTGTCTTTTTCAATGAACCCTTCTGGTTGCTTCATATGGATGCTTTCTTCAAGACTTCCGTTAAGAAAAGCTGTCTTGACATCCATTTGTCAAATCTCATAATCCATATGAGCAGCAATGGATAAGATTATCCGGATAGACTTAAGCATGGCTACCGACGAAAAAGTCTCCTCATAGTCGATTCCCTCTTTCTGAGTATACCCTTTCGCAACAAGCCTTGCTTTGAAGGTTTCTACCTTCCCATCTGTCCCTCTTTTCCTTTTGTAGATCCACTTGCATCCAACGGCTTTTACACCATCAGGTGGTTCTACAAGCTCTCAGACCTTATTAGAGTACATAAACTCTATTTCAGAATTCATTGCCTTTTGCCAAGATGCTACATCTATATCTTGGAGTGCTTCATCATATGTCCGGGGATCAGGTTCATGTTTACCCGGGATCAAGTCCGAAGACTCTCCCAAAAACATGAATCTCTCAGGTTGCCTTACAACTCTTCCACTACGACGAGGCACCGTCTGTGGTTGTGTATCATGTGCAACACGTGTTGCAATCTCTTGTGGTACTTCATCTTGTACTGTTGGTACTGAAGTAGATGTGTCCTCTCTAATTTCTTCTAGAACTATTTCACTCATGGGCTTATGGTTCATTACATAATCTTCTTCTAAAAAACGAGTATTGGTGCTAACAATGATCTTCTGATTTTTAGGATTATAAAACAAACCACCTTTCGTTTCCTTAGGATATCCAACAAACAGACAAACTTCTGTACGTGATTCCAACTTGTCAGTATCTCCCTTCATCACATGTGCTGGACTACCCCATATCCGGATATGATTCAGACTAGGCTTACGCCCATTCCATAATTCCATGGGAGTAGAAGGAACTGTTTTAGAATGTACCATATTCAGAATGTACACTGCTGTTTCTAAAGCATATCCCCAAAACGAATTCGGTAATTCTGAATAACTCATCATTGATAAGAGTCCTATTTCTTCGTTCTGCCACACCATTCTGCTGGGGTGTACCAGGTGCAGACAATTTGGATTGAATCCCGACTTCTGATAAGTAATTCCTAAACTCTCCAAAGAGGTATTCGCCACCACGGTCAGACCGTAGTGTCTTGATACTTTTACCAAGATGTTTCTCCACATCAGCCCTATATTCTTTGAACTTGTAAAAGCATTCAGACTTGCGGCGCATCAGGTAAATGTATCCGTATCTTGAATAATCGTCTATAAAGGAGACGAAGTATTCATAACCACCTCTTGTCTGGATAGACATAGGACCACATAAATCAGAATGGAACAATTTTAACGCATCTTTGGCTCTATACCCCTTGGCCTTGAAAGGTCTCTTGGTCATTTTACCTTCCAAGCAGGATTCACATGTTGGAAAATTTTCCAACTCTAATGAACCCAATAGTCCATCGGCTACAAGCTTTTGAATTCTACTTAAGTTAATATGTCCAAGCCTTAGATGCCAAAGATATGTTTGGTTCATTTTCGAAGGTTCTTTTCTCTTATTAGAGTTAGAAGATGTGTTATTAATTTCCATATTTTGCATTGTGGGAGAAATTGGATTTAAAGTGTATAAATTGTCAACTAATGCACCAAAACAGATAATCACCTTATTTCTCTTTATAACGACATTGTTACTAAAAGAGACTGAATATCCATCCAAATACAGTTTAGAAACTGAAATTAAATTCTTTCTAAAATTGGGTACATAAAGATAATTTCTTAAAATCAAATTTCTACTCCTATCAAAAGATAAGTAGATGTCTCCCACTGCAACAACCGCCACATTAGTAGCATTGCCCATGTAGACAGTTATCTCTCCATCAAATAGTCGCCGGGTTTTCTGGAACCCCTGCAAAGAATTACAGACATAATCAGTGGCTCCCGTATCTACACACCAGGTGCTGGTAGATAACACCACTAAACATGTTTCAACTACTAGAGTATGAGATATACCTTTATTGTTCTGGTTCCTACGAGGACAGTCCGCTTTCCAATGTCCAGACTGCTTGCAGATGAAGCATTTGCCCTTCGGCTTCTTCATTCCAGCTTTCTGTCCTGTACTCTGAGGTTTATTCACCTTCTTTGCTGAAAAGACTTGTTTCTTTTTCTTCTTGCCTTTCAACTTAGAAGTAGAACCATTTTCAGCATAGTGAATCTGAGAACTGTGACGAAATATTCCTTCTGCCGCCTGTAGTTCTGTCAGAAGTTCCACCAACGTATACTCTCTTTTGTTCATGCTATAGTTCAGGCGGAACTACTCAAAACTTCTGGGTAGTGTTTGGAGAATTATATCGACCTGGGTTTCCCCATCGATTTCTCCTCCAAGGACTTGTATTTCATTCAGATAAGCCATCATTTTGAGGATATGATCCCTTACGGGTGTCCCCTCAGACATGGTGGCTGTCATTAACTTCCTCATTGCCTCTTGCCTAGCAGTCCGACTCTGGTGCCCAAAGAGTTCTTTGAGATTGTTCATTATATCATAAGCTGTTGGTAAATCTTGATGCTGATGTTGCAATACATTTGACATTGATGCCAAAATGTAACACCGCGTCATCTCATCAGCTTTTACCCATTTCTTATGATACTCAATCTCCTCTGGGGTAGAGTCACCGTCAGGTGCATCAGAGCAAGCCTCAGTCAGTACAAACTTATAGCTTTCAGCAGTAAGAACTATGTCCAGGTTTCTTTTCCAATCAATATAGTTGAGACCAGCAAGTTTGTTCTCTTTCAGTATAATGGCTAGTGGGTTGAAAGTCTTCCTAAGAATCACAAAAGTAAACTTTGGTCAAGACTCTAAATTTAGAATAATATTGATTCCTTAAACAATACTATTTTAAATTAACCAACACCTCAAATCACCGTGAATATTGCATGCCACGTTAGTGTGGACTTATACAAATTCATCATTTGTAAGAGGAGGGTGTGACCCATTAATTTTATTATCTTGTCATCCTAACTTTATGGCAAATAAAATTAATAGTTGGTTTCACTTTGGTCACACAAGACAATAGCAGTGACTCCGTTGGGGAGGATACTATTGAATGCGTCTAAGTGTATACCATTACTTGATACTAAGTCCATTAAATAGGATTGTGCCCCTTCAGTTGGAGAAGATCACACGCTCCTAAATAATTTCCTTTAACCATCCATAAAAGGAAGTTTGATCTAGTGATCCACAACAAACCCATCCGTTGTGGAGGGAGACACTCAGAGCCAACACGCAAGCTTGTTGCATCACTTACAAACTAGTAATGGAGACCATGGGATTTATTAAAATCCCTCTCCCACTTAGTTATTTAGAAATGAGAATTTCAACCTATGCTAGCATACATCACATGCATATAAACATCACAGTAAATGAAAGCAATAAATTTGGAAATTAATTTTCCAACTATTATGGCCTTTTCCATCACTGTCTTCAGTATGCTCCAACCCTAGCTGCTGCCATCTTTAGCCACCGCCATCGGGTCGAGTTGTCGCATCCTTCTTACTTCTTATTCCGCTGCGCCTCTGGTGCTCCGAAAGTACCTCGCCTCGCAAGAATCCGATCCGCGACAAAAATAGAATTTTACATATGTTGATCCTATATTCCACGAGAGAATGTACATGTATTCTAGATCGAACAAAAATAAAATTCTAAAAATAATACAGCTCCTGCTGTATTTTATACATACAATCATGCACACAAATAATGCCCTTGACGTGTCCAAGGGTCCAATCACACACAATATCAATAAGTCATAATAGTTGGAGCCTGCAACCAAAGAATTAGCACATCCTACTATTTTCCTGCCTAAATTATGCATGATATGTGCATAACCTATTTGAATTCTAAAAATACACAGAGGTAAACCCTAGCTCTGATACCAATTGTTGGTTAAACCTAGGAAAATGTATCGGTCCCACTGTACAAAAATTTTTGTACAAGTGTCGAACCTTTCCTTAAATAACCTATTGTGTTCTTTAGAAGTTAAATAAGGAATCGCAGACGGAACTTAACATCATTGATTCCAAATTTAACTTATCTGTTCTTAATGGTTTAGATTTGAATCGCAAGCGGAACTTAATACTATTGATTCAAATCTACCTAGGTTATTAATTCCATAAATATTAATTTCCAAAATTGGCTTCCAGGACTGCATGGCGAGGCACATGGCCTTCTTGGATATGGGAGCAACCACCACCGCCTAGGAAAAGCCTTTTAAGGAAAGCTAATATTTATTTCCTTAAATAACTCTAGGTTAACCAAAAAGAACAATCGAATCACAAATTCGAAAAAGAAGAAAACACAAAATCGAAAAATAAATTCGATAAACTAGATCTAATTGCCTCTTGTATTTAGAATTCATACAAAGAAAAATAACTAGTATGATGTAGAAGAAAAATACTAGTTATACCTTCTCTTTGTAAGCTAATGACCTCGAGATCTTCTGTTGTATTCCTCGCCTCACCTTGGACGTCGTGTGGGCGACGATCCTCCAAGATGAACACCACCCAAAAACTTCCTCCTTCTTCTTCTAAAATCCGACCACCACCACCACCAAGGAGAAGAGAGCAAAGGGAGAGGAAGAAGGGAGAGGGCCGGACACCAAGAGATCACCCAAGCAAAAGAATAAGAGTTATGTCTCATGAAGCCCCCTCACCCCTTCTTTTATATTACTTGCCCAAGCCAAATAAGGAAAAACCTTTTACAAAAAATAAAATCATCCAAGAGTTTTTCCTTTTCCCATTTTATTTTTCCTTTTCTTTCCTCTTGATTGAATCAATCATCAATCAATGGTTGAGATCAATCCTATTTGGTTTAGGATTGAATTTGGTTTAATCCTATTGGCCGGCCCTTGCTTGGGCACCAAGCAAGGTGGCCGACCACAATTAAAAGAAAAGGAAAAATAATTTTTTAAAAATTTTACAAGAAGAAATCCTCTTATAAAATTTACAAGTTCTCTTTCCTAAAGTATGAGTTAAAAAAGGAAAGTTTCTAAAAATTAAAACCATGTTTTAAAATTTAAAAACTCTCTTATAAAATTTCCTTTTTTAACATGATGATAGAAAAATTAAATTTTTAAAACTTCTTTTCCCTTTTTTTTCTTAAACCATAAGGATAGTTAAAAAAGGAAAGTTTTAAAATCTTTTAAACTCTCTATTTAAACATGTGGCTTAATTCAAATAAGGAAAGTTTTAAAAATTAAAATATCTCTTTTAAAACTTATAGTTTTCTACAAAGAGAAGATTTTAAAAATTCAAAACAACCCTCCCTTTTTGAATTATTATGGTCGGCCCCTACAAGCTTGGTCACCAAGCTATAGGGTCGGCCCCTTCAAGAGGATGTGGCCGGCCATTGCTTGGTCACCAAGCAATGGTCCGACCCCCTTCTTGGACACCAAAAAGAGTCTTACATTTGGATAGACTTGAGGCTATAATGAGTCTACGACAGGGACCTAGAGGAGAAATTGGTTTTGGCCTTTCGATGAGCTTGAGTATCCCGTGTTCGCCCCAAACACACAACTCAAGTTCATCGATAATAAATCATTCCACTAGAGAGTTATTACCGCACTACCCCACCAATCCCAAATTATTTTATGGGCTCCTTCTTATCATGAGTGTGTTAGTCTCCCTGTGTTTAAGATTATGAATGTCCACTAATTAAGTAAGTTACTGACAACTCACTTAATTAATATCTAGCTCCAAGAGTGGTACCACTCAACTTTATTGTCATGTTGGACTAGGTCTACCTGCAGGGTTTAACATGGCAATCCTTATGAGCTCCTCTTGGGGACATTCTCAACCTAGATAACTCGGACACAGATTCCTTCTATAATCAACAACACACACTATAAGTAATATCATTTCCCAACTTATCGGGCATATTGATTTATTGAGCTAAACCTCACCCTTTGATAAATCAAAGAAATAAATATTAAATATATGTGCTTGTTATTATATTAGGATTAAGAGCACACACTTCCATAATAACTAAGGTTTAGTTCTTTTACTAAGTCAGTACAAAAGAACATACCTAAATGATCCTACTCAATACACTTAAAATGTATTAGTGTAATTTATTAGTCAAGATAAACTAATACTTAATTACACTACGACTATACTGATAGTTTGTTTCTTTCTATCTTAGTCACGAGCAACTGTTTATAATTTATAGAGAACCGACAACATGATCTTCTAAGTGTGACACCACACTCCATGTTGTCTATTATATAAATTAATTGAACAATTACATTTAATAAATAAATACAGATATTGACCAATGTGATTCTTTTACTTTAACAAATAAATGTTTACAAAAGCTAGGCTTTTAGTATACACTCTAACAATGGAAACAATTTAAAGAGATGTTCTTGAAGCAGTACTATCCCACTGAGTTCAGGTTACAGAAGCTGAGTGAATTGAAAACTTTACTCAAGCTCCGGGTATGTCCGTATTGGAGTACACCTCAAAGTTTAACTCGCTCTGGACCTATGCCCCAACCATCATGGCAAATGACACCCTAAAGCTACATCACTTCAAGAAAGGTTTGAGTAGCTGAATTCAATCAACATTAGCAATCTACAAGCCAACTAACTTCGTCGATCGTATGAGAGCAATCATTAGAGCCGAAACGGACATCAAACGGCGTGAAGAAGAAGGCAAGAACAAGCTCTCACGAGTCAATCTTCCCCAAGTGAACAAATGATAAAACGACTCAACCTATCAAGTGGCCAGTCCAAAGGACCCTCTTTCACTTTGCTCTCCCAAAGCATTAAGTCATGTCCTACTTGTAACTTCAGACATCTTGAAGAATGTCATAGGATCTCTAGTGCATGCTTCAACTGTGGGAAGATGGGGCACCGAATTGCGGATTATCCTGAACCCAAGAAACAAGCGGCGGTATCAAATTCTGTTGCAGTCCAGAATATACCAAAGGAGAAGAAGCTCAATGCTTGGGTGTTCGCTATGACTCAAGAAGAGGTGAACAACACAAGCGATGTGGTGGCAGGTACCATTCTAATCAACAAAATGACTGCCTATGTATTGTTTGACTGTGGTGTCACTCATTCTTTTATATCTAAAAGATTCACTATGAAGTTAGGACTTAGAGCTGAAATACTCAGTGAACCATATAGAGTAGCTACACCCACTAATAAGGTCATCGAAACTCATAAGTTGCATCGAAGATGTCAGGTCAGTATTGGTAATCATATATTTGAAGTTGATCTGATTCAACTAAACATGGTTGAGTTTGATGCCATTCTTGGAATGGATTGGTTGGCCAAGAATCATACATTAGTGGATTGCTACAGGAAGAGCGTTAAACTTCGGACTTCAAGCCAAGAAGAAACATCTACCATGGTAAGGCCAAGGAAAAGAGATTGCTCCTGTCTGCACCTCAGACTTGGAAAGCCATGAGGAGCGGTGATGGAGTCTATCTATCTATGATAAGTGAGCTGGAAGAGAAGACTGAGGCCAAGCTAGAAGAAATTCCAATCATTCAAGACTTTTCAAATGTATTTCCTAAGGAACTACCTGGCACAGTTCCAGACCATGAAGTAGACTTTAAAATTAATTTGGCACCAGGTATGGCGCTGATATCAAAGGCACCCTACCAAATGGCCCCACAATAACTCAAAGCACTAAAAGAACAACTTTAAGAGTTGTTAAACAAAAAGAAAATCAGACCGAGCGCATCTCCATGGGGAGCCCCAGTCTTATTTGTGAAGAAGAAAGATGGGAGTATGAGATTGTGTATCGATTACCGACAATTGAACAAAATCACAATAAGAATAGGTACCCCCTTCTAAGGATAGACGACCTCTTTGACCAACTTAAAGGAGCTACAGTGTTCACCAAACTTGATTTAAGGTCAGGCTATCACCAGCTGAAAGTTAAGGCTGAAGATATACCAAAGACGACTTTCAAAATCAGGTATAGATACTATGAGTTCATGGTAATGTCATTCGGCTTAACCAATACCCCAGCAGCATTCATCGATCTCATGAATAGAGTGTTCAGACCATATCTTAATAAATTTATGGTGGTGTTTATCGACGACATCCTCGTATATTCATCTAGTGAAGAAGACCACAAAGAGCACCTTCGCCTTACCCTCCAGACACTAAGAGATAAGGAACTATATGCCAAATTCAAGAAGTGTGAATTTTGGTTAAAAAGTGCCACCTTCTTGGGTCACATAATCTCCAAAGTAGACATTTCTGTAAACCCCAAGAAAGTGGAAGTAATTTTAGACTAGCCAAGACCAAAGACAGTAACAGAGATTTGAAGTTTTTTAGGGCTAGCTGGCTATTATCAAAAATTCATTGAAAGATTTTCCTCGATAGCTATACCTCTCACCAAGCTCACACAAAAGAACTCCAAATTTAACTGGAGTGAAGAATGTGAGAAGAGTTTTGTAACCTTGAAGAAAAGGCTTGCATCTACACCAGTACTAGTACTACCCGCAGAGGATAAGGATTTCACAATTTATAATGATGCATCAAAAGGAGATTTGGGGTGCGCCCTCATGCAAGAGAGAAGGGTTATTGCTTATGCTTAACGACAATTGAAACCATACGACCAAAACAATCCAACGCATGACCTTGAACTAGCTGCAGTAGTATTCATGCTAAAAATTTGGAGACACTATATGTGTTAGAGTGTATACTAAAAGCCTAGCTTTTGGTATAAACATTTATCTAGAAATAAGAATCACATTGGTCAAATGTCTACATTTATGATAAATGTAGTTGCTCAATTAATTTATATTGTAGATAACATGGTGTGTGGTGTCACA
This sequence comes from Zingiber officinale, assembly GCF_018446385.1. Classification (NCBI taxonomy): domain Eukaryota; kingdom Viridiplantae; phylum Streptophyta; class Magnoliopsida; order Zingiberales; family Zingiberaceae; genus Zingiber; species Zingiber officinale. The sequence continues at coordinate 143,277,812 of NC_055994.1, forward strand.
TATAGAAGATCATGTTATCGATTCCTTATACATTATAAACAGTAGCTCACGACCAAGATGGAAAGGAACAAACCATTGGAAGGTCGTAATGTAATTAGGTATTAGTTTATCTTAACTACATAATTACACTAGTACACTTAGAGTGTATTGAGTAGGACCATTTGAGGTCGTTTCTTTTATACTGACTTTATAAAGGAACAAAGACCTCAGTTATTATAGAAGTGTGTGCTCTTAATCCTAATATAATAACAAGCACATATATTTGATATTTATTTCTTTAATTTATCAATGGGTGAGATTTAGTTCGATAAATCAATAAGCCCGATAAGTTGGGAAATGATATCACTTATAGTGTATGTTGTTGATTATAGAAGGAAACTGTGTCCTAGTGATCTAGGTTGAGAATGTCCCCAAAAGGAGCTCATAAGGATTGTCATGTTAAACCCTGCAGGTGGACTTAGTCCGACATGACGATGAAGTTGAGTGGTACTACTCTTGTAGCTAGATATTAATTAAGCAAGTTGTCAGTAACTTACTTAATTAGTGGACATTTGTTATCTTAAACACAGGAAGACTAACACACTCATAATAAGAAGGAGCCCAAAATGTAATTTGGGATTGGTGCGGTAGTTCAATAATAGTTCTTTAGTAGAATGAATTATTATTGATGAAATTAAGTTGTGTGTTCGGGGCGAACACGGGATGCTTAATTTCATCGGGAGACCAAAACCAATACGGTAGAAGATCAAGAGGTCTTTCTAAAAGGTATAACTAGTAATTTTTCTTTCCGCATCATACTAGTTATTTTTGGAAATAATACCAAATACAAGAGGCATGCGATTCTAGTATTTCGAATATGTTTTTCGATGTTGTGTTTTTTTTTTCCTTGTGATTTGATTGTTCTTTTTGGTTAACCTAAAGTTATTTTAGGAAATTAAATATTAGCTTTCCATAAAAGGTTTTGTCTAGTCGGTGGTGGTTGCTCCCATATCCAAGAAGGCCATGTGCCTCGCCACGTCAGTACTGGGAACCAATTATGGAAATTAATATTTAATGGAATTAATAACTTAAGGTGATTTGGGTCAAACGTGTTAAGTTCCGCTGGAGACCCAAGTCAAAACCTAAAAGAACGAATAGATTAAGTTTTGGATCAAATGTGTTAAGTTCCGCAGGCGATCCAAAATTTAATTTAAAAGAACACATGGTAGCTAAGAAAAGATTCAGACCTTTGTACAAAATTTTTGTACAGTGGAACCTCTAGGTTTTCCGAGTAGCAACCAACAATTGGTATCAGAGCTAGGGTTTTGCCTCTGTGTATTTGGTATTAGTTTAATTATGCACATGTCATACATAATTTAGGCAGGATAATAGTAGGATGTGCTAACTTTGTGGATGCAGGATCCAACTATTATGGCTTATAGTTATTATGTGTGTGATTGGACCCTTGGACATGTCAAGGGCATTTTATTGTGTGTGCATGATTGTATTATAAAATACAGCAGGAGCTGTATTTAGTTTTATTAGGATTTTATTTTTGATCTAGATACATGTACATTCCTTTTATGGAATATAGGATCGAAATGTAAAATTCTATTTATGTCGCGGATCGAATCTTGTAAAGCGTGGAACCTTCTAAGGACCAGAGGCGTAGCGGAACTAGGAGCAAGATGGATGCGATAGCTAGACCCGGTGGTAGTGGCCAAATATGGCAGCAGCTTGGGATGACAACACACGGAGGACAACTAGAGATAAAAGCCATAATAGTTGAAAATTAGATTTTCTATTTATTGCTTTTATATTTTGCTGTGTGTGCATGTTAGTTTACATATTTAGTAGGCTAGCATAGTTAAAATTCCTCATTTATAAATAACTAAGTGGGAGAGGGTTTTTTTTTAAGTAAATCCCATGGTCTCCATTACTGGTTTGTAAGTTATGCAAACAAGCTTGCGCGTTGGCTCTGAGTGCCTTCCTCCATAACGGATGAGCTTGTTTGTGGATCACTAGAATAGACTTCCATTTTTGGATGACTATAGGAAGTTAATTAAGAGCGTGTGATCTTCCCCAACGGAAGGGGCATAATCTTATTAATGGACTTAGTGTCAAGTAATGGTATACACTTAGACACATCTAACAGTATCCTCCCCATCGGAGTCACTGCTATTATTTGTGTGACCAAATGATACCAACTATTAATTTTATTTATCAAAAAGTTAGGTTGGCAAGATAATAAAATTAATGGGTTAAAACCCTCCTTTTACAAATGTTGAATTTGTATACGTCCACACTAACGTGACATGCAAAATTCACGGTGTTTGAGGTGTTGGTGAATTTAAATAATATTGTTTGAGGAATCAATATTTTTTTTTAAATTCAAAATTTTTTTGACCAAATATTTGATCAAAGACATATCAACTATTAATTTTATTCGTCATAAAGTAAAGTTGACGAGATAATAAAATGAATAAAATCTCCTCTTCGATTTTGTATACGTCCACACTAACGTGACATACAAAATTCATGGGGATTTTTAAGGAGTTGATCTTGACCAAGTATTTTTGTGATTCTTAAGATTTAAAATGTTTGTCAATCCCCTAGTAGTCATACTATAAGAAATACTTAGTAATCCCAATTGTAATGATTGGAAATAGGACTTCGACATTAAGGTAGACTGTCTTCTTAGAACTAAGAACAATATAGTGTCTTTAATTCATTAGTTGAAACATGTTTAGTGGTGTTATCTACCAGAACCTGGAGTGTAGATACAGATGTCATTAATCATGTCCGTAATTTATTGCAAGGTTCCAGGAAACCCGGCAACTAAATGAAAATTAAAACACCGTCTACATGGGCACTACTGTAAAAATGGTAGCTGTTGCAGTGGGAGATGTTTATCTTTTGATAAGAATAAAACATGGATTTTTGAGTAATTGTCTTTACGCACCAAGTTTAGAAAGAACTAGTTTACAGTTTCTAAACTATTCAAAGAACTTTATATTCTGCCTTTTTTAATAACAAAGTTGTTATTAAGAAAAAGAGGGAAGTTATCTGTTCTGGTACGTTGGTTGGCAATTTATAAATCCAATAACTCTCACGATACAACAAATGAAAATTAGTAACACATCTTTTAATTTTAAGAGAAAGCAACCTTCGGAAATGAACCATTAATATCTTTGGCATCTAAGGCTAGGTTATATTAACTTGAGTAGGATTCATTGGTAGCTGATGAACTTTTGGGTTTATTAGTAGTGGAAATCTTTCCAACCTACGAGTCTTACTTGGAAGGAAAAATAACCAAGAAGCTTTTAAGTCTAAGGGGTATGGAGCCAAAGATATATTGGAATTGATTCATTCTGATTTGTGTGATCCTATGAGCATCCAGACAAGAGGTAATATTGAATATTTCGTCTATTTTATAGACAACTATTCAAGATACAAATAAATTTACTTAATGTACCGCAAGACTAAGTACTTTGATTAGTTCAAAGAGTACTAGGCTGATGTGGAGAAACGACAAAGTAAAAAGACACTATGGTGAAATCATAGTGGCAAGTACCTCTTGGGAGAATTTAGGAGTCACTTATCAGAAGTAGGATTCAATCCAAACTAACTGCACCTGGCCCCTATGGAATGATGTAGTAGAAAGAAGGTATAGGACTCTTATGGAAATAAGTAGATTGATGATGAGTTATTTTACCAAATTCATTTTAAGGATATACTGAAATGAGTGAACATCTGGTACTAATCTAGTCGTCTCTACATATAGAATTGCTGAATAGGCGTAAGCTTATTTTGAAGCATATTTGGATTCGGGTAGTCCAGCACATATGCTGAAGAGAGACAATGATAAGTTGGATAGGAATTCACTTGTTTGTGGGTTATCCTAGAGAAATTAAAGTAGGTTTATAGTCTTAAAAATCAGAAGGTCATTGTTAGCATCAATGACCAATTTTAGAAAGGACTATGTAATAAACCATGTGCCCATAAGAAAACTTGTTCTTAAGGAAATAATAAAAGACATGTCTAATCTAGTACCAATTGTACAAGATGAGATACCACAAAGAAACTGCAACACGTATCACAAATGATACACAATTGCAGAAAGTGCCTTGTCGTAGTGGGAGGGTTGTTAGGCAACCTAAAAAGATTCATGTTTTGGGAGAGTTTTTGGACTCGATCCCTGGAGGACATGAACCTGATCTCCGGACATATGACGAAGCACTCCAAGATAAAGGTGCAATATCTTGGCAAAGAGTAATGAATAACAGAATAAGAATATATGTATTCTAATAAAATCTGGAAGCTTGTAGAACCACCAAATGGTGTAAAAGCCTTTGGGTATAAAAAGGTCTATAATAGGAAAAGAGGGATAGACAGGAAGGTAGAAACTTTCAAAACAAGGCTAGATGAAAAATGAAACTTTTTCACTAGTAGCCATGCTTAAGTCTATCCGGATTCTTTTATCTATTTGGTAAATGGATGTCAAGATAGCATTCCTTAATGGAAGTCTTGAAGAAAGCATCCATATAAAGCAACCAGAAGGGTTCATTGCAAAGGGCTAAGAGCATTTTGTGTGCAAGCTCAATCAGTCTATGAACTGATACAAAGCTTCAAGGTCTTGGAATATCCAGTTTATCAAAGTAATCCAGACCTTTGGATTCATTTAGTAACTGGATAAGTCTTGTATATACAAAAGGTGTGATGGAAGCGTGGTGGTATTTCTTGTACTATACGTAGATAACATTTTTGGTAGTTGGAAAAATATCAAAATGTTGTCAGAAGTAAGGGTATGGTTGTCCAAACAATTCGATATAAAGGACTTGGGAGAATGTATATATTCTTGAGATCAAAGTAATAAGGGATCGCAAGAAAAGAATATTTTACTTATTCCAAGCTTCATACATCGGAAAAATTCTTGCTCGTTTTAAGCATGCAAAACTCCAAGAAAGGTTTCTTATTTTTTTTAGGATGGAGTAACTTTATCTAAAGATATGTCTCTGTAGACATCAAAGGAGATAAAGGAAATAAAGGCAGTTCTTTATGCTTCGGCTATCGGAAGCCTAATATATGCTATGCATGAGATCAGAAATCTGTTTTGCCAAGGGCATAGTTAGCAGATATCAAAGTAACCCTGGACAAGGACAGTGGACTGCAGTAAAGCATATATTGAAGTACCTTAGAGGGACTAGAGATTATATGCTAGCTTACAAGGCAGTTAATTTGGTCCTAGTGGGTTGCATGGATTTTGGCTTCCAATCGGATAGGGATAATAATAAGTCAACCTCGGGGTTTTGTGTTTACTTTAGGAGGTAAAGTCATAACTATGGAAGAGTGATAAGCATAGGTGTTTTTCTGGACTCCACCATAGAAGCTTAGTATATGGCAAGCCTCTGTGGTAGCCATAAAAGCTGAATGACTCAATAACCTCAAGATAGACTTAGATATGATTTCTGGTTTGTCCAAAGATTGTTACAATTTATTGTAATAATGTTGGTGCAGTAGAAAACTTGAAGAAACCATAAGTCTATAAGGCAAGTAAACACAATAGAGCGCAAGTACCACCCAATACGAGAAATCGTATAAACGAGGAGAAGTTGTTGCTGCCTAGATTGCATCAGGTGATGACCTATAGATCCTTTCACTAAGGTCCTTAAGGCAAGAGCTTTTGATAGGCATGTTGAAGGTTTGGGAATCAGATGTATGGCAGCAGATATGGCAGCTTAGTCTTTTAGTATAAGTGGGAGATTGTTAGAGTGTATACTAAAAGCCTAGCTTTTGGTATAAACATTTATCTAGAAATAAGAATCACATTAGTCAAATGTCTACATTTATGATAAATGTAGTTGCTCAATTAATTTATATTGTAGATAACATGGTGTGTGGTGTCACATACAGAAGATCATGTTATCGATTCCTTATAAATTATAAACAGTAGCTCACGACCAAGATGGAAAGGAGCAAACCATTGGAAGGTCGTAATGTAATTAGGTATTAGTTTATCTTAACTACATAATTACACTAGTACACTTAGAGTGTATTGAGTAGGACCATTTGAGGTCGTTCCTTTTATACTGACTTTATAAAGTAACAAAGACCTCAGTTATTATAGAAGTGTGTGCTCTTAATCCTAATATAATAACAAGCACATATATTTGATATTTATTTCTTTAATTTATCAATGAGTGAGATTTAGTTCGATAAATCAATAAGCCCGATAAGTTGGGAAATGATATCATTTATAGTGTGTGTTGTTGATTATAGAAGGAAACTGTGTCCTAGTGATCTAGGTTGAGAATGTCCCCAAGAGGAGCTCATAAGGATTGTCATGTTAAACCCTGCAGGTGGACTTAGTCCGACATGATGATGAAGTTGAGTGGTACTACTCTTGGAGCTAGATATTAATTAAGCGAGTTGTCAGTAACTTACTTAATTAGTGGACATTTGTTATCTTAAACACAGGGAGACTAACACACTCATAATAAGAAGGAGCCCAAAATGTAATTTGGGATTGGTGCGGTAATTCAATAATAGTTCTTTAGTGGAATGAATTATTATTGATGAAATTAAGTTGTGTGTTCGGGGCGAACACGGGATGCTTAATTTCATCGGGAGACCAAAACCAATTCCTCCTCTCGGTCCCTATCGTAACCTCTAGTATATAAAGATTTATACCCACCGCATACCCACCTTCTTACCCATCCAATGGGGCCGGCCAAGCTAGCTTGGAACCCAAGCTAGGGCCGGCCAAGACCAAGTGGATGAGTTAAGGTGGCGGCCAAAGCTTGGGTCCCAAGCTTAGGTGGCCGACCACTAGAATATTAAAAGGATTTTATTAAAATTATTTCTTATGTGGATATTATGATTTTAAAGAGAGTTTAAAATTAAAATTTCTTTTATAACTTTCTACAAAAGATTAAGAGAAGAGATTAATCTCTTTCCTTATTTGTAATTTAAAAGGATGGTTTTAATTTTTGGTAAAAACTTTCCTTATTTGTAAATTATCTACATGTTTAAAAGAGAGTTTAAAATTTGAAATCTTTCCTTATTTGTTGTTTAAAGGAGGATTTTAAATTTTAAGAAAACTTTCCTTTTTAACCATGTTCATGATTTAAAAGAGAGTTTAAAATTAAATATTCTCTTTTATAAGTTTCTACAAAAGATTAAGAAAAGATTTGATATCTTTTCTTATTTGTAGATTAAAAGAGATTTTAATTTTTAGAGATAACTTTCTTTTTATCCACATGTTAAAAGAAAGATTTTAATTTATTAAATTTCCTTTTTATAAACCAATCATGAGGGGATAAAATTATTAGAGAAATTTTATAAATTTCCGGAAGCAAATAAAGAAGTTTTAATTGGTGTTTAAAATTTTATTTGCTTGGAAGTTTATTGTTGTGGCCGGCCATTGAAATTTGAAAAGGAAAAATTGTTTTAATTAAATAAATTTTCCTTTTCATTGACAAAAGAATTAAGGAAGTTTTTATTAAATTTTCCTTATTTGCCAAGACCAAGGATTATAAAAGAGGGGGTAGAGGAGGCTTCAAGGCTAACGACTCTATTCTATTTTTCTCCCTCTTTTCTTCCTTGGGTGTGGTCGGCCCTTTGTTTTCTCTTCTCTCCTTTGTGTGGCCAAAACTTTCTCATGGTGGAGATAGCTTTGGTGGCCGGATCTAAGAAGGAGAAGAAGGAGAGAAAAGAAGCCTCTTTTCTAGCATCCCTTGGAGCATGGTGGTGGTGGCCGAACCTCTTCATCCTAGAAGAAGTTTTGATGGCCGAAATTTGCAAGGAAGAAGAAGGTGTTTGGTGGTTCTCATCTCGGAAGATTGTTGTCCACACAACGTCCGAGGTTAGAAGAGGAATACGGTAGAAGATCAAGAGGTCTTTCTAAAAGGTATAACTAGTAATTTTTCTTTCCGCATCATACTAGTTATTTTTGGAAATAATACCAAATACAAGAGGCATGCGATTCTAGTATTTCGAATATGTTTTTCGATGTTGTGTTTTTTTTTCCTTGTGATTTGATTTTTCTTTTTGGTTAACCTAAAGTTATTTTAGGAAATTAAATATTAGCTTTCCATAAAAGGTTTTGTCTAGTCGGTGGTGGTTGCTCCCATATCCAAGAAGGCCATGTGCCTCGCCACGTCAGTACTGGGAACCAATTATGGAAATTAATATTTAATGAAATTAATAACTTAAGGTGATTTGTGTCAAACGTGTTAAGTTCCGCAGGCGATCCAAAATTTAATTTAAAAGAACACATGGTAGCTAGGAAAAGGTTCAGACCTTTGTACAAAATTTTTGTACAGTGGAACCTCTAGGTTTTCCGAGTAGAAACCAACAATATGGTGCCAGGTGCGAAGTGTTTACAGATCATCAGAGTCTCAAGTATCTATTTACACAGAAAGAATTAAACATAAGGCAATGGTGATGGGTTGAGCTCTTAAAGGATTATGACTTAATAAGCTACCACTCAGGTAAAGCAAACAAGGTAGCTGATGCTTTGAGTCCGAAGAGCATGGGCAAGATAGTTTTGGCATCGCTCTCAGCACAACCATGCCTTCAGAAACAATCGAGTTGAAGCAGAAGCAAGACCCGACGTTGGCAAGACTTACAGAGCATATCAAAAAGGAAAAAGCACCTGATCTTCAAATAAATGATAGCGTGATCTTATGGATGAAAGGAATGTCGTGGATGCCTGACAATGATAATCTTCGACAAGAATTAATGTTTGAGGCCCATAAATTAAAATTCTCGGTCCACCCTGGTAGTACAAAGATGTATAGAGATTTGAAGAAGAACTTCTGGTGGAGCGAAATGAAGAAGGATGTTGGGGAATTCGTCTCTAGGTGCCTAGTATGCCAACAGGTCAAAGCAGAACACCAATGACCTGGAGGACTTCTTCAACCTTTAGAGATTCCAGAGTGAAAATAGGAGCACATTTCCATGGGCTTTGTGGTGGGATTGCCAAAGTCAAGACAAAGCCATGATGGGATATGGGTAGTGGTGGATAGACTCACAAAATCTGCACACTTCCTACCCGTTCGGATGAATTATAATCTGGATAAGTTGACTAATCTATACATGGACAACATTGTGTGACTGCATGGAGTTCCGACAAGCATACTATCCAACAGAGACCCAAGATTTGTGTCCTATTTTTGGTAAAGTTTTCAAAAAGCTTATGGGGACTAAGGTCACTCTCAGCATGACCTATCACCCTCAGACTGATGGCCAAACTAAGAGGATAATACAGACACTTGAAGACATGCTAAGAGCATATGCTTTGGACTTCAACAATAATTGGAGTGAGCACCTGCCCTTAATCGTGTTTGCCTATAATAACAGTTATCATAGCAGCATTGGAATGACCCCATACAAGGCTCTATATGGGCGCAAGTGTCGGTCACCTCTATATTGGGATGAAGTAGGAGAAAAAACTATTACTGGACCTGAGCTTATCCAAACCATAGTAGAAAAAGTGACTGTCATCAAGGAACGACTCAAGGCTGCTCAAGATTGACAGAAAAGTTGGGCTGATTTAAAAAGAAGATGAGTGGAATTTGAAACAGGTGATAAGACCTATATAAAGATTTTGCCAATGAAGGGAGTGGTTCGATTCAATAAAGCTAGGAAACTGAATCCTAATATGTAGGGCCTTTCAAAATTCTGGAGGAAGTGGGATCACTAGCTTACAGACTGGCATTACCACCGAATATATCAAGGATTCATAATGTTTTTCATGTCTCCCAACTAAGAAGATACATTGCAGACCCGAGCCATATTCTAGAAACTGGACCACTCCTAGTCGAAGGGAACTTGAATGAAGAATTGAAGTATGAAGAAGTTCCCATTGGAATTATTTACACCAAGGATCAAGTACTTAGACGAAGAACCATCCTGTACGTCAAAGTACAATGGTCCAATCACACTGAAAGGGAAGCTATCTGGGAACCCGAGGAAAAGATGCACAAGCATTACCCATATCTCTTCAAAGATCAAGTGAGCTCAAGTTTCAAGGATGAAACTTCCAATAAGGAGGGTGAGATGTGAAGACCCAATTTTGGATATACTGATGGACACTAGTGGACATACCTTTGAAGGTTAAGTTAGGTTTGACTCCTAGAAATCTTAATACCATAAAATTGAATCCAAGTTTATGATTACTTTGTGTCATGTGTAGGTTTGGATCTTAGGGATTTCGGATGTTGGGTCTAATTACTCATATGTTTCTTCTATGCTCTTCATCATGATAATTTAATGAGTCACATGTTAATTTTATGTGTTTTAAAATTTTATTCTAGTTATATCTATGTTTTTTTCTTGCTTTCTAACAAGATGACTTAGTGAGTCTTATGTTAAAATTTGATGTCTATGTTTCTTTTGGATTTATCATGACAACATAATGAGTCATGTGTTAATCCTTTTATGTAATTTGGACTTTTATGCCTATATTTCTTTTGGTTTCATCGTGATAACATAATGAGTCATGTGTTAATCCGTTTATAAAATTTGAACATGTTCTAGCCTTTTTAATGAATGACCCTTCATCTATTTGTAACTTTCATCTAGTCATGACCTTTCACTTAGCCTTTTTAATGAATGTCCCTCCATCTACTTATAACTTTCATCTAGCCATGACCTTTCACCTAGCCTTTTTAATGAATGACCCTCCATCTACTTGTAACTTCCATCTAGTCATGACCTTTCACCTAGCCTTTTTAATGAATGACTCTCTATCTATCCATCTCTTCATATGCCTTGGCCACCCCTTCATACCTATAAATAGTCAATGCATTGTCTTCCAAATGAACACTTAAACCTTTGTGCAAGTTTCTACCCAAGTTCTGAGCCCAAGTTCGGATTAACAAGTGTAAGTTCAAGTCCCGTAAAGTTTTTTTCCAAAGCGAAAGAAGTTGCTAACTAGGTAACTGAGCTTTTCGTGTCGAGTATAGCTGTGGAATATGTTTACATTTCATCATTTTATATTGTAACTTCATTTCTTTTTATTCAAGATGCACTGTTATGACTCAAGTTAGATATGGTAAAGAGAATTTTTGAAAATAAGATAAAATATAACAAGTTATGACCCTGATGCGGTGGGTAATAATAATCGATATATAGCCTCATGACGTGTATAGATTATATACCTTTGTTTGGCATGTTTTGACGCACATTCACATACTTTATACATGCTTTGTCTACGTATTTTTGTACTTCCAGCTTTCCCTTTAGCATATTTACTCTTTTTGTTTGAAAATATTCTTTTGTGCATTTTCTGCACGCAGGAGTCGAATTTGGTGAAGATTTCATGTTCGAGGCCAAATCTGTGAGCGAAGCAAGGGAAGAAGGCACTTTACTTGAACTACACACGGCCCTGCCATGGGGGGTTGCCTAGGCCGTGTGGAGATGACAGGCCATATAACTGCAGCAGGAAGGGAAATGGTCCTGGCCGTGTGAACCTCACACGACCGTGCTAGGATTTGAAACCATCCAGAGCTGAAGAGGAACATGGTCGTGTAACCTTACACGGTCGTGTAACCTTACACGGTCGTGTAAAGTTTCCAGAGCCAAAGGGGTCTTAGGCCGTGTGCACTATGTTGGTGCAGCGGAGACCGCAAGAGGGGGGTGAATTGCTGTAAACAAAAATGAAACTACCCTCCTCGGATTTCAACTCAGAATAAATGCAGTAGTAAAATAATAAAGGCAGAAACAGAAGTTTAACCTGGTTACAACCAAGAGGATTGTTAATCTAGGGCAGTGAAAAGCGCACTAAGAAAATTCTCCTTCTCTGAAGGCGGAGAAGCCTTTTTCACTCTAATTGCTCAGAACTACTGCTAGGAATTGCTTATGGATTGATTGCTTGAGTTGTTGTTGAATTCCTAGCTCCAGGGGCCTTTATATAGCTCCTGGAAAGTCTATCCCGAGGGTCCAAGGCGCCTCCAACAAGGTTCAAGGCGCCTCCAGCTTGGTCAGCGGATAAAACTTTATCCGCAGCATAAACGGTCAAATTTGACCTGTTGAAGGCGCCTTCATGATGGAGGTGCTAGAGGCGCCTCCAAGCTGGCAGCACAGTTTCCAGCTTGGTTTTTCCAGCTTCCGACGCTCTGTTCTTTTGGGTGATTACGGCCAACCGGAATAGGGCTCACCCGAACCCAATTCCCGACCTTCTCCTCGAGCAGCCTTCCGTCCCGGCTTAACGTCCCTCGAACGCCGTGCACGCTCTTCACACCCACCGGAGTACTCTTCCGCAACTCTCTCGTCCTTCGGACGCACCGAGCCCGTCGGCTCCCTTCCCGTGCCGTCATTCTCGCTATCTGCGTCTTCCGCTCGACTTCCTGTGTTCCTAAGCTCCTGCTGTTGGTTGCTACTCGGAAAACCTAGAGGTTCCACTGTACAAAAATTTTGTACAAAGGTCTGAACCTTTTTCCTAGCTACCATGTGTTCTTTTAAATTAAATTTTGGATCGCCTGCGGAACTTAACACGTTTGATCCAAAACTTAATCTATTTGTTCTTTTAGGTTTTAACTTGGATCTCCTGCGGAACTTAACACGTTCGACCCAAGTCTCCTTAAGTTATTAATTCCATTAAATACTAATTTCCATAAAAGGTTCCCAGTACTGACGTGGCGAGGCACATGGCCTTCTTGGATATGGGAGCAACCACCACCGACTAGACAAAACCTTTAATAGAAAGCTAATATTTAATTTCCTAAAATAACTTTAGGTTAACCAAAGAGAACAATCAAATCACAAGGAAAAGAAAGAAAACAAAAGAACACAACATCGAAAAACATATTCGAAATACTAGATCATAAGCCTCTTGTATTTGGTATTATTTCCATAAATAACTAGCATGATGCGGAAATAAAAATTACTAATTATACCTTGTAGAAAAACCTCTTGATCTTCTACCGTATTCCTCTTCTAACCTCGGACGTTGTGTGGGCAACGATCTACCAAGATGAGAAACCACCAACCACCTTCTTCTCCTCCAAGCAAGGTTCGGCCACAAAGGAAGAACTTTACCAAAGAAGAAAATCAAAATACTAACCAAGCTCCAAGAGATGCTAACTTTCTCTCCTTCTTCTTCTTCTTCTCCAAGTAGTATCCGGCCACAACAAGAACTCCAAGAGAGATGAAGTATTCGGCCACCACAAGAGGAAGAGAGGGAGAGGGTAATGGCCGGCCACAACACCAAGGAAAAAGGGAGAGAAAACAATAGAGGTTATCTCCCATGAAGGCACCCTCACCCCTTCTTTTATATTCCTTGGCCTAGGCAAATTAGGAAATTTAATTACAATAAATTTTCCTTAATTTTCTTGACTTGATTTAATTGAGAGAAATAAAATAAAATTTCCCAAATCAATTTCAAGTGGCCGGCCACATCATTGGAAAACAAAAGAGGACAAGTTTTAATCAACAATTAAAACTTCCTAATTTGTTTCCGGAAATTTTAAAAAATAAAATTTCTCTTTAAAATCTCTTCATGGTTAATAAAAGGAAATATCTATAATTTTAATTTTATTAACATGTGAATAATTTTAAAGAGAAAATAAAACATCTCTCCAATCTACAAATAAGGAAAGAGATCTAATCTCTTTCTTTAATCTTTTGTAAATCTTTTACAAGAGAGATATTTTAATTCTAATTCTCTTTAAATTATATCTTCCACATTATAATAAAAATTAAAATTAAATTTCTTTTTAAATTTATTTTGGCCGGCCCTACTAGCTTGGGTTCAAGCTAGGGCCGACCACCCAATAATATACCTAGGTCGGCCCTAGCTTGGTTCCCAAGCTAGCTTGGCCGGCCCCTTATTGGTGGGTATAGAAGGTGGGTATAGGTGGGTATAGAACTCTATAAATAAGAGGCTACGATAGGGACTGAGAGGAGGAATTGGTTTTGGTCTCCCGATAAAATTAAGCATCCCGTGTTCGCCCCGAACACACAACTTAATTTTATCAATGATAATTCATTCCACTAGAGAACTATCATTGAACTACTGCACCAATCCCATATTACATTATGGGCTCCTTCTTATCATGAGTGTGTTAGTCTCCATGTGTTTAAGATATCGAATGTTCACTAATTAAGTGAGTTACTGACAACTCATTTAATTAATATCTAAGTCCAAGAGTAGTACCACTCAACCTTATTGTCATGTCGGACTAAGTCCACCTGCAGGGTTTAACATGACAATCTTTATGAGCTCCTTTTGAGGACATTATCAACCTAGTATCTCTAGGACACAGTTTCCTTCTATAATCAACAACACACACTATAAGTAATACCATTTCCCAACTTATCGGGTTTATTGATTCAACGAACTAAATCTCACCCATTGATAAATTAAAGAAATAAATATCAAATATATGTGCTTGTTATTATATTAGGATTAAGAGCACACACTTCCATAATAACTGAGGTCTTTGTTCCTTTATAAAGTCAGTATAAAAGAAACGACCTCAAATAGTCCTACTCAATACACTCTGAGTGTACTAGTGTAATTATATAGTCAAGATAAACTAATATCTAATTACACTACGACCTTCTAATGGTTTGTTCCTTTTCCATTTTGGTCGTGAGCTACTGTTTATAATTTATAAGGTACTGATAACATCATCTTCTGTATGTGACACCACATACTATGTTATCTACAATATAAATTAAATGAACAACTACAAACAAATGTAGATAATTAGACCAAATGTGATTCTTTATTCATAATAAATGTTTACAAAGCTTAGACTTTCAGTATACATTCCAACAATCTCCCACTTATACTAATGACTATGCTGCCATATCTTCTACCATACATCTGATTCCCATTCCCTCCACATGCCGATCGAAAGCTTTCGCCGGAAGGGCCTTAGTGAAAGGATCTGCCAGGTTATCCGCTGATGCAATCTTGGTGATGACAACTTCTCCTCGCTTCACAATATCTCGTATCAGGTGGTACTTGCGCTCTATATGTTTACTTGCCTTATGAGCTCGTGGTTCCTTCGAGTTTGCAACTGCACCACTATTATCACAATAAATTGTGATGATTTTGGGCAAACCAGGAATCACATCTATCCATTAGAAAGCTCCTGAGCCATACTGCTTCTTTAGCTGCCTCAGAGGCTGCTACATATTCAGCTTCCATGGTTGAGTCCGAAACGCATTTCTGCTTAACACTCCTCCATGAAATGGCTCCACCTCCTAAAGTAAACACATAGCCTGATGTAGACTTACTGTTATCCCTATCTGATTGGAAATCTGAATCCGTGTAACCCACAGGGAGCAGATCGTTTGCTTGATAAACTAGCATATAATCTCTAGTCCTTCTCAGGTACTTCAATATATGCTTTACCGCAGTCCAATGTCCTTGTCCAGGGTTACTCTGATATCTGCTGGCCATGCCCACGGCAAAACAGATATCAGGTCTCGTACATAGCATTGCATACATTAGGCTTCCTACAGCCGAAGCATAAGGAACTGCTTTCATGTCCTCTATCTCTTTTGATGTCTTTGGCGACATCTCTTTAGATAGAGCTACTCCATGTCTAAAAGGTAAGAAACCTTTCTTGGAATCCTGCATGCTAAAACGAGCAAGGATTGTATCTATATATGAAGCTTGGGATAGACACAACATTCTTTTCTTACGATCCCTTATAACTTTGATCCCAAGAATGTGTGCACATTCTCCTAAGTCCTTCATATCAAATTGTTTGGACAACCATACCCTTACGTCTGATAATACCTTGACATTGTTGCCAATTAACAAAATATCATCTACGTATAGTACAAGAAATACCACCACGTTTCCGTTACACTTCTTATATACACAAGACTCATCCGGACTTTGAATAAATCCATATGACTGGATTACTTCATTAAACCGGATGTTCCAAGACCTTGAAGCTTGCTTCAGTCCATAAATGGACCGATTGAGCTTGCACACTAGATGCTCTTTGCCTTTTGCAATGAACCCTTCTGGTTGCTTCATATGGATGTTCTCTTCAAGACTTCCATTAAGGAAAGCTATCTTGACATCCATTTGCCAAATCTCATAATCCATATGAGCAGCAATGGATAAGAGTATCCGGATAGACTTAAGCATGGCTACCGGTGAAAAGGTCTCCTCATAATCGATTCCCTCTTTCTGAGTGTACCCTTTCGCAACAAGCCTAGCTTTGAAGGTTTCTACCTTCCCGTCTGTCCCTCTTTTCCTTTTGTAGATCCACTTGCATCCAACGGCTTTTACACCATCGGGTGGTTCTACAAGCTCCCAGACCTTATTAGAGTACATAGACTTTATTTCAGAATTCATTGCTTTTTGCCAAGATACTGCATCAATATCTTGGAGTGCTTCGTCATATGCACAGGGATCAGGTTCATGTTTACCCGGGATCAAGTCCGAAGACTCTCCCAAAAACATGAATCTCTTAGGTTCCCTTACAACTCTCCCACTACGACGAGGCACTGTCTGTGGTTGTGTATCATGTGTGACACGTGTTGCTGTCGCTTGTGGTACTTCACCTTGTACTGTTGGTACTAAAGTAGACGTGTCCTCTCTAAGTTCTTCTAAAACAACTTTGCTACTGGGCTTGTGATCCATTATATAGTCTTCTTCTAAAAACTGGGCATTGGTGCTAAGAATGACCTTCTGGTCTTTAGGACTATAAAATAAACCACCTTTCATTCCTCTAGGATAACCTATAAACACACGAACTTCTGTACAAGATTCTAACTTATCAGCATTTGGTTTTAGCACATGTGCTTGACTACCCCAAATCTGAATATGTCTTAGACTGGGTTTTCGCCCATTCCATAATTCTGTGGGAGTAGAAGAAACTGTTTTAGAAGGTACCATATTCAGAATGTACACTGCTGTTTCTAAGGTATAATCCCAAAACGACTTTGGTAATTCTGAATAACTCATCATCGATCTAACCATTTCCATAAGATTCCTATTCCTTCGTTCTGCCACACCATTCTGTTGGGGTGTACCAGGTGTAGAGAATTTGGATTAAATCCCAACTTCTGATAAGTAATTCCTAAACTCTCCAAAGAGGTATTCACCACCACGGTCAGACCGTAGTGTCTTGATACTTTTACCTAGTCGTTTCTCCACATCAGCCTTGTATTCTTTGAACTTATCAAAGCACTCGGACTTGCGGCGCATTAGGTAAATGTATCCATATCTTGAATAATCGTCTATGAAAGAGACAAAATATTCAAAACCTCCTCTTGCCTGGACAGACATAGGACCACACAAATCAGAGTGAACCAACTCTAACACTTCTTTGGCTCTATACCCCTTGGCCTTGAACGGCCTCTTGGTCATTTTACCTTCCAAGCAGGATTCACAAGTTGGAAAATTTTCCAACTCTAATGAACCCAAAAGTCCATCGGCTATAAGCCTCTGAATCCTACTTAAGTTAATATGACCAAGCCTTAGATGCCAAAGATATGCTTGGTTCATTTCCGAAGGTTCTTTTCTCTTATTAGAATTAGAAGATGAGTTATAAATTTCCATGTTTTGCTTTGTGGAAGAAATTGGATTTAAAATATACAAATTGCCAACTAATGCACCAGAACAGATAATCACTTTATTTCTTTTAATAACTACATCGTTACTAAAAGAAACTGAATATCCATCTAAAAACAGTTTAGAACTGAAATTAAATTCTTTCTAAAACTGGGTACATAAAGACAATTTCTTAAAACCAAATTCCTATTTCTACTAAAAGATAAGTAGGCGTCTCCACTGCAACACTGCCACCTTAGTAGCATTGCCCATGTGACGGTAATTTCTCCTTCAGATAGTCGTCGGGTTTCTGGAACCCCGCAAGGAATTGCAGACATGATCGATGGCTCCGTATCTACACACCAGGTCTTGGTAGATAACACCGCTAAACATGTTTCAACAACTAGAGTATGAGATATACCTTTGTTTTGGTTCCTACGAGGACATCCGCCTTCCAATGTCCTCTGCTTACGGATGAAGCACTTGCCCTTGACTTCTTCATTCCAGCTTTAAATCCCGTACTCTAAGATTTATTCACTTTCTTTTTTGAACCGACTTGTTTCTTCTTCTTCTTTCCTTCGGTTTAGAAGTAGAACCATTTTCAACATAGTGAATTTGAGCATTGTGACGAAATAATCCTTCTTTGAAGTTCCATCGGTAGTTCCGCTAATGAATAAACCCTCTTATTCATATTATAGTTCGGGCTCAAAACTTCTAGGTAGCGTTTGGAGGATCATATCGATCTGGGTTTCCCCATCAATTTCTCCTCCAAGGATTTGTATCTCGTTCAGATAAGCCATCATCTTTAGGATATGATCCCTTACAGGAGTATCCTCTTGCATAGTGGCTGTCATTATCTTTCTCATGGCTTCTTGCCTAGAAGCCCTATCCTGATGACCAAAGAGTTCCTTGAGATTGTTCATAATATCATAGGCTGTTGGTAAATCTTAATGCTGATGTTGCAATACATTTGACATTGAAGCCAAAATGTAACACCGCGCCATCTCATCTGCTTTTACCCATTTCCTATGATATTCAATCTCCTCTTGGGTAGATTCACCAGTAAGTGCTTCAGGACAAGGCTCAGTCAGTACAAATTTATAGCTTTCAGCAGTAAGGACAATGTCCAGGTCCCTTTTCCAATCTATGTAATTAGGTCCAGTAAGTCTATTCTGTTGAAGTATGATGGACAGTGGGTTGAAAGTCATCCTAAGAATCACAAATAACTTTTGGTCAGAACTATAAATTTAGAATAATATTGATTCCTCAAACAATACTATTTTAAATTAACCAACTCCTCAAAACACCGTGAATTTTGTATGCCACGATAGTGTGGACGTATACAAATTCAACATTTGTAAAAGGAGGATTTTAACCTATTAATTTTATTATCTTGTCAACCTAACTTTTTGACAAATAAAATTAATAGTTGGTATCATTTGGTCACACAAATAATAGCAGTGACTCCGTTAGGGAGGATACTATTAGATGTGTCTAAGTGTATACCATTACTTGACACTAAGTCCATTAATAAGATTATGCCCCTTCCGTTGGGGAAGATCACACGCTCTTAATTAACTTCCTATAGTCATCCAAAATGGAAGTACATTCTAGTGATCCATAAACAAGCTCATCCGTTATGGAGGAAGACACTCAGAGCCAACGCGCAAGCTTGTTTGCATCACTTACAAACCAGTAATGGAGACCATGGGATTTATTTAAAAATCCCTCTCCCACTTAGTTATTTATAAATGAGGAATTTTAACTATGCTAGCCTACTTAAACTTGTAAACTAACATGCACACACAGCACAATATAAAAGCAATAAATAGAAAATTTAATTTTCAACTATTATGGCTTTTATCTCTAATTGTCCTCCGTGTGTTGTCATCCCAAGCTGCTGCCATATTTGGCCACCACCACCGGGTCTAGCTGTCGCATCCATCTTGCTCCTAGTTCTGCTGCGCCTCTGGTCCTTAGAAGGTTCCACGCTTTGCAAGATTCGATCCGCGACATAAATAGAATTTTATATTTTGATCCTATATTCCATAAAAGGAATGTACATGTATCTAGATCAAAAATAAAATCCTAATAAAACTAAATACAGCTCCTGCTGTATTTTAATACAATCATGCACACACATATAAATTGCCCTTGACATGTCCAAGGGTCCAATCACACACATAATTAACTAAAAGCCATAATAGTTGGATCCTGCATCCACAAAGTTAGCACATCCTACTATTATCCTGCCTAAATTATGTATGACATGTGCATAATTAAACTAAATACCAAATACACAGAGGCAAAACCCTAGCTCTGATACCAATTGTTGGTTGCTACTCGGAAAACCTAGAGGTTCCACTGTACAAAAATTTTGTACAAAGGTCTGAACCTTTTCCTAGCTACCATGTGTTCTTTTAAATTAAATTTTGGATCGCTTGAACTTAACACGTTTGATCCAAAACTTAATCTATTTGTTCTTTTAGGTTTTAACTTGGATCTCCTGCGGAACTTAACACGTTCGACCCAAGTCTCCTTAAGTTATTAATTCCATTAAATACTAATTTCCATAAAAGGTTCCCAGTACTGACGTGGCGAGGCACATGACCTTCTTGGATATGGGAGCAACCACCACCGACTAGACAAAACCTTTAATAGAAAGCTAATATTTAATTTCCTAAAATAACTTTAGGTTAACCAAAGAGAACAATCAAATCACAAGGAAAAGAAAGAAAACAAAAGAACACAACATCGAAAAACATATTCGAAATACTAGATCATAAGCCTCTTGTATTTGGTATTATTTCCATAAATAACTAGCATGATGCGGAAATAAAAATTACTAATTATACCTTGTAGAAAAACCTCTTGATCTTCTACCGTATTCCTCTTCTAACCTCGGACGTTGTGTGGGCAACGATCTACCAAGATGAGAAACCACCAACCACCTTCTTCTCCTCCAAGCAAGGTTCGGCCACAAAGGAAGAACTTTACCAAAGAAGAAAATCAAAATACTAACCAAGCTCCAAGAGATGCTAACTTTCTCTCCTTCTTCTTCTTCTTCTCCAAGTAGTATCCGGCCACCACAAGAACTCCAAGAGAGATGAAGTATTCGGCCACCACAAGAGGAAGAGATGGAGAGGGTAATGGCCGGCCACAACACCAAGGAAAAAGGGAGAGAAAACAATAGAGGTTATCTCTCATGAAGGCACCCCTACCCCTTCTTTTATATTCCTTGGCCTAGGCAAATTAGGAAATTTAATTACAATAAATTTTCCTTAATTTTCTTGACTTGATTTAATTGAGAGAAATAAAATAAAATTTCCCAAATCAATTTCAAGTGGTCGGCCACATCATTGGAAAACAAAAGAGGACAAGTTTTAATCAACAATTAAAACTTCCTAATTTGTTTCCGGAAATTTTAAAAAATAAAATTTCTCTTTAAAATCTCTTCATGGTTAATAAAAGGAAATATCTATAATTTTAATTTTATTAACATGTGAATAATTTTAAAGAGAAAATAAAACATCTCTCCAATCTACAAATAAGGAAAGAGATCTAATCTCTTTCTTTAATCTTTTGTAAATCTTTTACAAGAGAGATATTTTAATTCTAATTCTCTTTAAATTATATCTTCCACATTATAATAAAAATTAAAATTAAATTTCATTTTTAATTTATTTTGGCCGCCCTACTAGATTGGGTTCAAGCTAGGGCCGGCCACCCAATAATATACCTAGGCCGGCCTTAGCTTGGTTCCCAAGCTAGCTTGGCTGACCCCTTATTGGTGGGTATAGAAGGTGGGTATAGGTGGGTATAGAACTCTATAAATAAGAGGCTACGATAGGGACCGAGAGGAGGAATTGGTTTTGGTCTCCCGATAAAATTAAGCATCCCGTGTTCGCCCCGAACACACAACTTAATTTTATCAATGATAATTCATTCCACTAGAGAACTATCATTGAACTACCGCACCAATCCCAAATTACATTTTTGGGCTCCTTCTTATTATGAGTGTGTTAGTCTCCCTGTGTTTAAGATATCGAATGTCCACTAATTAAGTGAGTTACTGACAACTCATTTAATTAATATCTAAGTCCAAGAGTAGTACCACTCAACCTTATTGTCATGTCGGACTAAGTCCACTTGCAGGGTTTAACATGACAATCTTTATGAGCTCCTCTTGAGGACATTATCAACCTAGTATCTCTAGGACACAGTTTCCTTCTATAATCAACAACACACACTATAAGTAATACCATTTCCCAACTTATCGGGTTTATTGATTCAACGAACTAAATCTCACCCATTGATAAATTAAAGAAATAAATATCAAATATATGTGCTTGTTATTATATTAGGATTAAGAGCACACACTTCCATAATAACTGAGGTCTTTGTTCCTTTATAAAGTCAGTATAAAAGAAACGACCTCAAATGGTCCTACTCAATACACTCTGAGTGTACTAGTGTAATTATATAGTCAAGATAAACTAATACCTAATTACACTACGACCTTCTAATGGTTCGTTCCTTTTCCATTTTGGTCGTGAGCTACTGTTTATAATTTATAAGGTACTGATAACATCATCTTCTGTATGTGACACCACATACTATGTTATCTACAATATAAATTAAATGAACAACTACAAACAAATGTAGACAATTAGACCAAATGTGATTCTTTATTCATAATAAATGTTTACAAAGCTTAGGCTTTCAGTATACATTCCAACACCTGCACACTCAGACACAGGGATCAAACATAGCAGGACCTAACCAACTTGGTTGATCACATCAAAACTACCACGGGGTCCAACAATCTCCCCCTTTTTGATGTGCATCAACCCAAGTTCAAGTTAGGGTAAAAATAGACACAAACAGTAATTTTAAAGAAAAATTACTAAACTAACACATTAAGCATAAGTTTTTCAATAAATAAAATTGCAACACATTTTGAAAAAAATAGAGATAAAATTTTAATTTTCCTAACTCCCCCTAAACTTGTACTTTTCTCTCCCCCTTTGATCATAACAAAAATGGGGTCCTACTTAGAGAACTTTCAAACAGAACTTTCCAGAAAAAATATTCCTACCAATGAATTTATAAACAAAATTTTCAAAAATGTTTGATTAAACTTTCAAAGCATTATTTAATTCTAATTTTTAAATATTTTTTCAGAAAGTTAATTAAACCTTTCATTTCAATATTTCAGCTTCCAGGTCGTGGCGAGGCACTAGGCCTTCTTGGTTATTGGAGCAACAGCTACTTCCTTGACAAAGCTTTATAAAGAAATTTACTGTTTAATTTTCTTCTCTGAAAGCGCTAAGTCTAATATTTTAACTAAGATCAAATATTATGATTTTTAAATTTCCATTTTAACTTCTCATAAGTTCTTAATTCACATTTTTTTTTGAAAAATTAATTAAGCACAGATTTTGGAACCCAATAGAGGTTCCTTCCTATAAGATTATTCAGAAATCTAGGGGGTACATAGTTTCTTGGTATTTTCCTAAGTTAACCTTGATGCTTCCTTATATACCAATTTAATTTACCATAAATTCTTAATTTTAAATTTGGAAATTGATTTAAGTATGCAGCAGATTTCAGTTTTTCAATTTCTAATTTTAATTTATCATTTTCTGATTTTACATTATCATACATTTCAAGTGGACATGCTTTTGCTAATTTCATTTTTAATTCTTTATTTTCTTTTTCTACTTCGAATAAGTCTTTAGAAAGCGATTTAATAAATCGAAATGGCTGAGACGGGGTTAGATTGCGTACCTTACTTACCTGATCTGGTGACGCTCCCCCTTCACTGCTGCTTTCTTCTTCTGATGTTCCTCCCCCTTCATCGATGCTCATCTCTGAGCTTGAATCTTCTTCCGGTTGATGGTTCGCCAATAGCGCTAACCCTGAGAATTCTTCGATGTCCGACTCAGAGGTTGACGAATCTGACCAGGTAGCCTTCAGATTCTTGTGCTTGGAGGGTTCTGGTTTCTTGTATTTTAGCTTTTCCTTTTCTTTCTCCTTTCTCTTCAATTTTGGGCAGTCCTCCTTGATGTGCCCTTCTTCGTTGCAGTTGTAGCAACGAACCGTCCTCTTCTTTCGATGATGCCTCTGTGATTTAAATTTATTAGAACTGAAAAACTTATTGAAGCGTCTTACCAGTAGTGCCACTTCGAATTCGTCGACTGAGGCTTCGGAGTCAGAACCGTTTACTGTTGCCTTTTGAGCTATGTTCTGACTGGTCTTCTCTACTCCATTTGGCTCTGAAACTCGAGATTCGTGAAGTTCAAAAGTCAAAAATAATTGTTCTAACATACTTACCTCGAGGTCCTTAGAGATGTAGTATGCATCTACTAAAGAGGCCCACTCTGGAGTTCTCGGGAAGGCATTGAGAGTGTATCGGATAGAATCCCGGTTGGTTACCTCTTCTCCAAGGTTCGTTAGTTGCGTTATCAGCTCCTTGATTCTTACTTGGAGTTGCGCTACCTTCTCGCCTTGGTTCATCCAGAGGTTCGTTAACTAGTTCCGGAGGATGTCGAGCTTCGCTAGCTTTGCTTCGGAAGTACCTTCGTGAAGCTCCGGGAATTTCTCCCAGAGATCTTTTGCTGAGTCGTAGCTTCTGATCCGATTTACCTCCTGCGGCGGTAGAACGCTGAGTAGGTGGAACTCAGCCTTTCCGTTGGCGACGAAATCTGCTTGCTCCTTTTTCGTCCAGGTATTTTCCTCCTTATCTTTCGGAACTCCATAGCCATATTTCATTATTAAAAGAATGTCAAATTCGGTTTTACAAAATACCTCCATTTTGCGCTTCCATGTGGCGAAGTCTCCGTCGAACTTCGGGGGATGGATGTTCGCTCCGGCCATCGTCTTGATCGTAGTGCTTCAGTTGGCGGTTAGTCCTTCTGAGGCGATCAGGCTCTGATACCACTTGTTGGTGTAGCGGAGACCGGCAAGAGGGGGGTGAATTGCTGTAAACAAAAATGAAACTACCCTCCTCGGATTTCAACTCAGAATAAATGTAGTAGTAAAATAATAAAGACAGAAAATAAAGGCAGAAACAGAAGTTTAACCTGGTTACAATCAAGAGGGTTGTTAATCTAGGGCAGTGAAAAGTGCACTAAGAAAATTCTCCTTCTCTGAAGGCGGAGAAGCCTTTTTCACTCTAATTGCTCAGAACTACTGCTAGGAATTACTTATGGATTGATTGCTTGATTTGTTGTTGAATTCCTAGCTCCAGGGGCCTTTATATAGCTCCTGGAAAGTCTATCCCGAGGGTCCAAGGCGCCTCCAACAAGGTTCAAGGCGCCTCCAGCTTGGTCAGCGGATAAAACTTTATCCGCAGCATAAACGGTCAAATTTGACCTGTTGAAGGCGCCTTCAACAGGGTTGAAGGCGCCTTCATGATGGAGGCGCCTCCAAGCCTGCTGGAGGCGCCTCCAAGCCTGCTGGAGGCGCCTCCAAGCTGGCAGCACAGTTTCCAGCTTGGTTTTTCCAGCTTCCGACGCTCCGTTCTTTTGGGTGATTGCGGCCAACCGGAATAGGGCTCACCCAAACCCAATTCCCGGCCTTCTCCTCGAGCAGCCTTCCGTCCCGGCTTAACGTCCCTCGAACGCCGCACACGCTCTTCAAGCCCACCGGAGTACTCTTCCACATCTCTCTCGTCCTTCGGAAGCACCGAGCTCATCGGCTCCCTTACCGTGCCGTCCTTCTCGCTAGCTGTGTCTTCCGTTTGACTTCCTGTGTTCCTAAGCTCCTGCACACTCAGACACAGGGATCAAACACAGCAGGACCTAACCAACTTGGTTGATCACATCAAAACTACCACGGGGTCCAACACACTACACGACCGTGTAAAGTTTCCAATTGCCAAGAAGACTCTGGCCGTGTGCACCACACGGCCGTGCCAGGTTTTCAGATTCAGAAGCAGTTCAGGCCGTGTAGATCTACATGGCCATGCAAGGGAGCTTTTGAAGAAGCTTGCCATGGTCGTGCCTCACACACGGCCTGTGAGGTTGGCAGAGAGGAGAGTGGCTCTGGCCATGTGAATCTCACACGACCGTGCCACGGGGCTGTGTGGCACCCAAAACTCTCCTCTATATAAAGCCTTCTTCAAGATTTGAAAGGGGATCTTCTCCCCTTTGGGAGAAAGCAAGATTTGGGTGTTTCTTTCTAATCTTAGGAGGATTTCTGGGTGATCTAAGGGAGGATCTTCACGGATTCAACTCCGGGAGCATGGATTGGATCCAAAGACCAAGCTTCATCGTAGATAAGTTTTCTTTCTTCCCTTTTTCTTGGATTGGGGATCAAAGAATGCTTGTAATCTTTATATTTTCGGGTTTCTCTCTTCGATTCATGGAGTAGATCTCTTTGTTCTAGGATGGAGGGAGTATTTGTACGATGAATTGATGTAAACTCTTGTGGATTTACCATTTTTCTTGTTTCTATGATATTGTCTTATTTGTATCAATTCAATCTTGAATGAATTGTTGTGATGTGAACCTAATTCTCATTCTAGATTGATTGTTTGAATGACCTATGGATCTTGTAGAGATTATCTCCCACTCGATATTCCTAGGGAAGCACGCGAAAGGTGCAAGCCTGTGTAAGGACGTTTGAGGGATAAGCTTTAGGTGAAAATAGGGTAATTCAAGAAGGTAGGATAGATTTAGGGATTAATCTTTATATCTTATGGGTTGAGAAGTAATGATCTTTATGTTGATTTTCCGAGGGATCTTCGTGACAGGAACATGCCCGTGTAAGGACAACATAGGTTCATATCTAATTGATCACATTTGAGTATAGATTTCAGTCCTAGGTCGGTTGTCTATTGCAAGAGAGAACCGACAACCTTCTATAAATGTTGGACAATTGAGAAATAGGATTTGGTAGATCATTTATATTGAGGAGTCTTACAAAGAAACCAAAACTCCTAAAACATTCCTTTATCATAGCACATAATCTTGTTTGTTGATTGATATGGGTTAGGTTTAATGGGCCCCCGACAGGAGGGAATAATAGAGTGAAGCCAGCATAGATATCGCCCGGGGCATTGCCTTGAGGAAAATGGGCCAATATCGGCCGATATGTAGTCAGGTGATACCTTGAGCAAGATAGCCCAGTCTTGTTTGGGATATTGCCTCGAGAAAGATAGGTCAACACCGGGCGGGTTATTACAGTAGAAAGATAGACCAATGCCGGTCGACATATAACCCCAAGAAAGATAGACTAATAGTAGTCAGAAGATAGTCCAAGATCGTCCGGGAGATTACTCCGAAAAGATAGGCCAATACCGGGCGGATAGCTATAGTTGAGAGATAGGCCAATATCGGTCGGTACATTATGCTAAGAAAATTAGATTAATAGCAGTTGGATAATACTCTGAGTAGGATAGCTCAATACCAGTCGGGCTAATACTGTGAGAAGGAGGGCTCAGGATCAATTGGTATCGATAGGTCAATATCGATCAAGTATAACACCTTAAGATAGATAGCCTAACATCGGATGGTCTAATATTGGCGGGGTAATACTTGAGGAAGGATAGTTGATACCAACCGGTCTAGTACCTTGAGAATGATGGTCCTGTTAGAGTGTATACTGAAAGCCTAAGCTTTTGTAAACATTTATGTTAAATAAAGAATCACATTTGGTCAATTTATCTACATTTGTTTGTCGTTGTTCAATTAATTTATATTGTAGATAACATAGTATGTGGTGTCACATATAGAAGATGATGTTATCAGTACCTTATAAATTATAAACAGTAGCTCACGACCAAAATGGAAAGGAACAAACCATTGGAAGGTCGTAGTGTAATTAGGAATTATTTTATCTTGACTATATAATTACACTAGTACACTTAGAGTGTATTGAGTAGGACCATTTGAGGTTGTTTCTTTATACTGACTTTATAAAGGAACAAATACCTCAGTTATTATGGAAGTGTATGCTCTTAATCCTAATATAATAACAAGCACATATATTTGATATTTATTTCTTTAATTTATCAATGGGTGAGATTTAGTTCGATGAATCAATAAGCCTGATAAGTTGGGAAATGATATCACTTATAGTGTGTGTTGTTGATTATAGAAGGAAACTGTGTCCTAGAGATACTAGGTTGATAATGTCCCCAAGAGGAGCTCATAAGGATTGTCATGTTAAACCCTGCAGGTGGACTTAGTCCGACATGACGATAAGGTTGAGTGGTACTACTCTTGGACTAAGATATTAATTAAATGAGTTGTCAGTAACTCACTTAATTAGTGGGCATTCGATATCTTAAACACAGGGAGACTAACACACTCATAATAAGAAGGAGCCCAAAATGTAATTTGGGATTGGTGCGGTAGTTCAATAATAGTTCTTTAGTGGAATGAATTATTATTGATAAAATTAAGTTGTGTGTTCGGGGCGAAAATGGGATGCTTAATTTTATCGGGAGACCAAAACCAATTCCTCCTCTCGGTCCCTATCGTAGCCTCTTATTTATAGAGTATTATACCCACCTATACCCACCTTCTATACCCACCTAAAGGGGGTCGGCCAAGCTAGCTTGGAATCAAGCTAGGGTCGGCCTAAGCATGGTTTAGGGTGGCCGGCCCTAGCTTGAACCCAAGCTAGAGGGGCCAGCCATAATTAAATTAAAAAGAATTTTAATTTTTATTTTTATTATGTGGAAGATATAATTTGTTAAAGAGAATTAAAATTAAAATATCTCTCTTGAAAAGGATCTACAAAAGATTAAAGAAAAAGATTAAATCTCTTTCCTTATTTGTAGATTGGAGAAATATTTTATTTTCTCTTTAAAAATTATTCACATGTTAAAAAATTAAAATTATAGAAATTTCTTTTTATCAATCATGAAGGGATTATAAAGGGAAATTTTATTTTTTAAAATTTCCAAAGACAAATAAGGAAGTTTTAATTTGTTGATTGAAACTTGTCTAATTTGCTTCTCTTTGATGTGGTCGGCCAAGACATGTTGTTTTAAGAAATTTTGTTTAATTTTTCTTAATTGATTCATGTCAAGGAAAATTAAGGAAATTTTATTGTAATTAAATTTCCTAAATTACTAAGGCCAAGGAATATAAAAGAAGGGGAGGGGTGCCTTCATGAGACACAACTTCTATTATTTCTCTTCCTCTTTTCCTTGGTGTTGTGGCCGGCCAACCTCTTTTCTTCTCTTCCTCTTTGTGGTGGCTGAATCATCCCTATTGCTTGGAGATCTTGTGGAGGCCGGATACTACTTGGAGAAGAAGAAGAAGAAGGAGAGAAAGCTTGCATCCCTTGGAGCTTGGTTGGTGATTTGTTCTTCATCCTTGGTAAAGCTTCCTTGTTGTGGCCGAACCTAGCTAGGAGGAGAAGAAGGTGGTTGGTGGCTTCTCATCTCGGAAGATCGTTGCCCACACAACGTCCGAGGTTAGAAGACGAATACGGTAGAAGATCAAGAGGTCTTTCTAGAAGGTATAACTAGCAATTTTTCCTTTCCGCATCATACTAGTTATTTATGGAAATAATACCAAATACAAGAGGCTTACAATTCTAGTATTTCGAATATGTTTTTCGATGTTGTGTTCTTTTGTTTTATTTTTCCTTGTGATTTGATTGTTCTTTTTCGTTAACCTAAAGTTATTTTAGGAAATTAAATATTAGCTTTCCATAAAAGGTTTTGTCTAGTCGGTGGTGGTTGCTCCCATATCCAAGAAGGTCGTGTGCCTCGCCATGTCAGTACTGGGAACCAATTATGGAAATTAATATTTAATGGAATTAATAACTTAAGGTGATTTGGGTCGAACGTGTTAAGTTCCGCAGGAGACCCAAGTCAAAACCTAAAAGAACGAATAGATTAAGTTTTGGATCAAACGTGTTAAGTTCCGCAGGCGATCCAAAATTTAATTTAAAAGAACACATGATAGCTAGGAAAAGGTTCAGACCTTTGTACAAAATTTTTATACAGTGGAACCTCTAGGTTTTCCGAGTAGCAACCAACAATTGGTATCAGAGCTAGGGTTTTGCCTCTGTGTATTTGGTATTAGTTTAATTAGGCACATGCCATATATAATTTAGGCAGGATAATAGTAGGATGTGCTAACTTTGTGGATGCAGAATCCAACTATTATGGCTTATAGTTTTATGTGTGTGATTGGACCCTTGGACATGTCAAGGGCATTTATATGTGTGTGCATGATTGTATTATAAAATACAGCAGGAGCTGTATTTAGTTTTATTAGGATTTTATTTTTGATCTAGATACATGTACATTCCTTTTATGGAATATAGGATCAAAATTGTAAAATTCTATTTATGTCGCGGATCGAATCTTGCAAAGCGTGGAACCTTCTGAGGACCAGAGGCGCAGTGGAACAAGGAGCAAGATGGATGCGACAGCTAGACCCGGTGGCGGTGGCCAAATATGGCAGCAGTTTTGGATGACAACACACGGAGGACAACCATAGATAAAAGTCATAATAGTTTAAAATTAGATTTTCTATTTATTGCTTTTATATTGTGTTGTGTGTGTATGTTAGTATACATGTTTAGTAGGCTAGCATAGTTAAAATTCCTCATTTATAAATAACTAAGTGGGAGAGGGATTTTTAAGTAAAACCCATGTTCTCCATTACTGGTTTGTAAGTGATGCAAACAAGCTTGCGCGTTGGCTCTGAGTGCCTTCCTCCATATCGGATGAGCTTGTTTGTGGATCACTAGAACAAACTTCCATTTGGGATGACTATAGGAAGTTAATCAAGAGCGTGTGATCTTCCCCATCGGAAGGGGCACAATCTTATTAATGAACTTAGTGTCAAGTAATGGTATACACTTAGGCACAACTAATAGTATCCTCCCCATCGGAGTCACTGCTATTATTTGTGTGACCAAAGGATACCAACTATTAATTTTATTTGTCAAAAAGTTAGGTTGACAAGATAATAAAATTAATGGGTTAAAACCCTCCTTTTACAAATGTTGAATTTGTATACGTCCACACTATCGTGGCATACAAAATTCACGGTGGATTGAGGTGTTGGTTAATTTAAAATAGTATTGTTTGAGAAATCAATATTATTCTAAATTTAGAGTTCTGACCAAAAGTTATTTGTGATTCTTAGGATGACTTTCAACCCACTGTCCATTATACTTCAACAAAATAGACTTACTGGACCTAATTGTTGGTGCAGGAAGCATCCGACGATCGAACCTTAGTTTTGATAAAGGCAAAGGATTCAAAGTTAAGTTAGTGTGTCACCTAACATGTTTAATGAGTGTTTCAGGAAAGTCCTAGCTGCGGCTAGGCAGGTGAAAAACCCTAAGGGGTGGTAACCTTAGGTCCTAAGGGGCGGTAACCCTAGGTGAGGGAAAACCCTAAGGGGCGGTAACCTTAGGTCCTAGGGGGTGGTAACCCTAGGTGGAGAAAAACCCTAGGGGGCGGTAACCCTAGGTCCTAGGGGGTGGTAACCCTAGGCGGAAAGTCCAGTCGGTCTGGAGGACCGGACTGGCATCGGTATCTCTCCCGAGAGGAGTAGGTGAGGACGCGTTCCCGAGAGGGAACAGTAGGCGTCGGGTCGACCTAGGGTTTCCGGTAGGAAATCCGAAATCGAACCGGACAGTCTGATTACTATCAGACTTTATATTTATGACATTATGTGACTAACCTTGTTTTGCGGTGAAGAAACCTTTGGAAAAAGGTGGTCAGGCGCCCGGAGGTCCGGGCGACCAAGTTTTATCCCTGCCGCGACTTCGCCACGTGGAGCATCCTGGTTGGTTGGCCACGTCACACTCCAGGCGCCCGGAAAGGATCCAGGCGCCCTGAATGTCATATAAAAAGAGGGTCGAGGTGCAGCTTCAAAACAACAATCTTCTAAGCTTTCTTTTGTGAAGTGCTGCCTACGAGACGACCTTGAAGTGCTACTACTCGACGTCGACAACCCAAAGCTCAGACTCTTCGATCTGTTGTTGTCGGTATTAGTTTACTTATTGCTTTAATTGTAATTCATATTGTAACTTTTACGAATTATAGTTGTTGCCCACCGGAAGCGATCAAGGATCGCGGGCCTTCGAGTAGGAGTCGATCAAGGCTCCGAACGAAGTAAATCCACTGTGTTCATCTGCTTGTGTTTCTTTCATTTCCGCTGCGTTTTTACTCGAGTGTTTTACGACTTCGATAAACGTATAAAATAGCCACGAGCGCTATTCACCCCCCCCCTCTAGCGCTTTCGATCCATCAATTGGTATCAGAGCGGGGTCATTTTGAATCGGTGCAACCACCATTCAAAATAATTTTTCGTGGTATTTTTATTTTGGGGTCGATTAGAATTTAGCCTCATAGTTATATTCTAATTCTTTTTTGCTCAAATCGGTTTTTCTCGGAATTGGTGCAACACCACCCGAGTTCGTGGTCCATTTTTTTATTACTGCACTACTAATCCAGGACCAAGTCCTGGGACATTTCTTTTGTTATTTTTCGCTCTAGGTAAAACCGAAATGGCCCTTCAAGAAGGTTACAGTACTGCCCGCCCTCCACTATTCACCGGAAATGACTTCGGGTACTGGAAAGGTCGGATGGAGGCATATCTCCAGACTCACTTTGAAGTCTGGATGATTGTCAAAACCGGATTCAAACTGCCAACTGACACCACCGGAAAACCACTACCGTACGAGGACTGGGATGCATCCTTGATCAAGAAAGTGGAAGCTAATGCAAAGGCAACCTGCACCCTCCAGTGTGGCCTGTCAAAGGAAGAACTCAACCGCGTCGGCCCCTTCAACAGCGCCAAAGAATTGTGGGAGAAGCTAATTGAACTTCACGAAGGGACATCCGACACCAAAGTAAGTAAAAGAGACTTAATTTTTAATAAATTATTTAACATCAAATTGCAGGAAGGTGAGACAGCTGCACAACTCCATGCCCGAATTCAAGATCTGCTCAATGGTCTTCATGCGATTGGACAAAAGGTAGACAATCGTGACATCATAAGGTATTCTCTAAACGCCTTTCCAAGGAACACCTTGTGGGCATCCATGGTAGATGCCTACAAGGTCTCCAAGGACTTGTCTACCATTAAATTAGATGAACTGTTTGCAGAATTCGAACTTCACGAACAGACTAATGCACGCCCGACCGAGAAAGGGTTGGCTTTGGTTGCATGAACAAGTAGATCTCGTGAATCAAGAATCAAGCGGAGAACCGAACCTGAATCAGAAGAAGAACCAGATTCAGAAGACGACGATGAACTTACAACCGAGATAGTCAACTTAGTTAAGAAGCTCTGCAAAAAGAAGGGCTTCAACAAGAAGGATCTCAGAAAGGCCATCCAGTCTAAAGAAGCCCAACCAAGCTCGAAGGTTAAATTCGAAGTGACCTGCTACGGATGCAATCAGAAGGGTCACATCAAGGCAAATTGCCCGAA
The DNA here is from genome assembly GCF_018446385.1 of Zingiber officinale. Taxonomy (NCBI): domain Eukaryota; kingdom Viridiplantae; phylum Streptophyta; class Magnoliopsida; order Zingiberales; family Zingiberaceae; genus Zingiber; species Zingiber officinale. The sequence continues at coordinate 143,310,743 of NC_055994.1, forward strand.
CCAGAAGGATTCAAAGAAACCCAAAAGAAAGAAGGCATTGAAGGCAACATGGGACGAGTCTTCTTCCGAGGAATCCGACGACGAAGAACAAGAACAGACGAACTTTCTTGCCTTGACAGCCCGGGACTTCATCGACGGATCCGAAAGTGAGGATGAATCGGAAGCCGAGTCCGAGAGAAGCCACGGATCCGAATCCGTTTCCGAAGGGCCGAACCCCTCTGTAAGTATAAATCGTTTATATAGTTTAATTAATTATTTAATGCATAAAGTAGCTAAGTCCAAGATTCGAATCAAAGCGCTTCTAAAGGAGGTAACACTCCTTAAAACGCCAAACAACGAATCCTTAACTGATCAAGTTCAAACTGGAACCTCAACTCAAGTTCAAAAACTTGAGGAAGAGAATTCCAATTTGAAAAGTCAGGTAAAGGATTTAAAAACTACCCTAGAACGATTTTCCTTAGGATCCAAGAATCTTGACTTGATTCTTGGAACACAAAGGGTAATCTACAATCGAACTGGACTAGGATATAAAAAGAAATATAAATCTTACCTATCCTTAATAAACAAACCAAATAAAAAAGTGGTCCAAGCATAGGTTGCCAAATCCAACCTGATCAATCAAGTTGGACTTGGACATTATTGGGTTCCTAAGGATCAAATACATTACCTCAATAAACCTTATCGAGGCTATGATCCAGGGGAGCTAAAACAATAAAAATTCGAAATTAATCTAAAAACTCAAAACTCTTAAATTCAAAATTCAAAATTCAAAATTAATCTAAAAACTCAAAACTCTTAAATTTAAAATTCAAAATTCAAAATTCAAAAATTCTAAAATTCAAAATTCAAAATTCTTAAATTCAAATTCTTAAATTCAAAATTCAAAATTCAAAATTCTTAAATTCAAAAATTCAAATTCAAAATTCTTAAATTCAAAATTCGTAAATTCAAAATTATAAAATTCAAAATTCAAAACTAAAAATTCAAAATTCTTAAATTCAAAATTCTTAAATTCAAAATTCAAAATTCTTAAATTCAAATTCAAAATTCAAAATTCTTAAATTCAAAATTCAAAATTCAAAATTCTAAAATTCTAAATTCTAAATTCTAAATTCTAAATTCTAAATTCTAAATTCGAAATTAAATTCAAAATTCAAAATTCAAAATTCAAAATTCTAAAATTCAAAATTCAAAATTCTAAAATTCAAAACTCTAAAAATTCTAATTAAAAAACTTAAAATTCAAAATTTGGAATTAAAATTTAAATAGAAGGAGGGTCCATAATAGCTGGCAACTCCCAAAACTATTTACCCGACAGGGTAACCGAACTTAAACTACCCGAAATGGGTAAATAAGAGTAGATTACCCGGATGGGTAAATAAGGATAGATAAAAAAAGGGTTAAATTTTAACTTAAAGCACAGTACTGGTGAAGTTTTTGGATGATAGTACGTTGGGAAAACTTGGGCATCGTATGTCTAGGAAGATATGGCTTCGACCTGGTGCATTTGGCCAAGTGGAACCAACCGAAGCTACCCTTAAATAGATCCTAACTAGTTAGACCAAGGTTTAGTATTAAGCTCAATGGGTAGGACTATTTGGGAAACCTCGAAGGCATAGTTACTTTAATGAGCTCCTTGTGACTCACCATAGCCCAGAAGTTTATCCAAAGAACGCTTACTTGTTGAACCCAAAGCTAAACCCGAATCTAACATAAAGTTAAACATAACCCTATAAATTGAATTAATTCATCTCACAAAATAATAGGAGCCCCTGATTGAAAACATACATTGGGTGAGATGACTAAGAAAATTTAAATATCCCTCCAAAATACTTAAATTAAAATTTAAATATTCCTCCAAAATTACTTAAACTAAATTTCAAAGCAAATTAACTTAAACAATTTCAAAATTGAATTAATTTAAAATAATTCTCAATTAAACATGTTTAACATCAAGTTTACTTAAGCATCTATAAGTTAATTAAAACATAAAAAAAAAAAAATAAACGAACAGAAGTCAAAAACCGGGGGCGGGCGCCCCCGGCCCGGAACAGGTCCGGGCGCCCGGACTCCCTTATATATAGGGGGCAGGAGGCGCCCCCTACCCTTGTACCCAAGTCTTCCTCCTTAAAGCTTCTTAGCTTACTTGTGAAGACTTTCAAAATTAAAATTTTTCGCGGTTGATACGGAGTCGTGACTCAACCGAGGTCGTCAGTTCTAAAAATTATTACAATGGCTCCTCGGTAAAATTTTTTATCCCCTCCTAAACTTTATTTCTTATAATGCTTGTTTATTTCCTAGTGTAATATTAATTTGAAATTTAGGAAGCGTTCCAAATCTGGTGCTGGGCCCTCTACACCTAGCATTGACCCTAGGTTTCCCACCGACGAACTTAGGATTAAGTTTATGTCAACAAATTACATGGCCATTAGAACCAAATGTATAGATAGATCATTTTTTCTACGCTCTTGTATTCCAGTCTCCGAGGCTATAAACCACTATAGGTTGCGAAATCTAGTTGAGTGCACTAGCCCAGTAAACATAAGTTTATGTGCCGAATTTTACAACAACCTAGTGAAAGTAGACGACTACTCCTATACCACTAGGGCAGCTGGCACGGATATCACATTATCTCCCACTACCATTCGTGAGTTTCTAGGGTTACGAGAGTCACCCTGCACCTTTTTATGCTATCCCCCTAGGGAGCTACCTTTTGGAGATCCCTACTCACATATTACCCTCGATACGATCTATTCGTATTTCTTTGAGGACCAACGTGATCCCACTGAGACCCAGTTTAGGTCCCTTAACCTTAGAATTCAGGACTACGCCCTTTATAGGGTTCTAGTACTTTGTATTTTACCGCTGACCACTCACGACATTGCGGTGATGCGTCCATTTCACTCCTTTCTTCTCTATGCCATGTGTCAGAGGTTAGACATAGACATCAGCCTACACATCTTTTCCACTATTATTTACGCATCTGGATACGTGACCAGCAGACGGGTACATATGCCTTACTGTCACATCCTGACAGCTTACATGTCCTCATTGCACATTGATGTCACCGAAGGTGACATTCGTCACATGACCGAGTTTGACATCATAGGAGCTAGGAACTTTTCCCTAGCAAATATCCATATAGACGATGAGGGTACCATGTCCTGGCACAGCACCAGCAGGCGGAGGAGGCAGAGCATGATGAGTTCATGTTAGCACTATTTCCTGAGGAGGCTGCTCCTGCCCCACCACCACCTCGAGCACCACACCCAGCTCCCCGCACTCTCGCTGATCGAGTCTCCGGACTAGAGAGGGCTATGTCGAGTCTTCAGCACGAGAGCTCCGAGTTTCATCAGTCCATGCGGCGAGAGGTCTCCGATCTTCGACGAGAGGTCCGACGGAGTACCTGTCGGCGACGCGGTCGTCGGGAGCACTCGCGCGAGATCTCACGAGGAGGCGATCGGGCTCGTCGCCTTCGACACTACTCCCAGGCCGGGACCACCCCCCTCATCATCTCAGTAGCTTCTACTGTAGCTCTATTATGACTCTAGTACAGCGTGTAGTAGCTCTATTATGACTCTTTTATCTATGTCGACTTTTTAATCTGATAGATTGATTTACTTCAGGCTTGATTGACTATACCTTAATCTAATAGATTAGTCTTTTAGTCACATTTTTTTTATAACTTCTAGGCAAAACTGATTTTCCAAAATCCCTACTTTACTAGACTTTCAAAAGTTGGATTTAGCCTAGGATTTCCCCCTAGAAATCATGTTCCCCCAGGACTCAGCCAGAGCATCTCACAAACACCTAGGTTCACCCTGATTGTGTTTGTAAAACATAGAAAGGTGTGAGATGCATAGGGTACAGCCTGGACTCAAGAATGCTTATTTCTGTGCATCAATATGAGTATGGGCGTTAAATACAGGACTAACAGTAATCAAATCAAGTCTTCCAGCCTTAGTCAAATCTAACTGGATCAATTGACTTGACTTGATTAACCAAGCGAACACTGTTGCCCTCTAGGCAATCAGCAAGTAGCTAAACGGTTAGACAGTTGGTGAAGGAAATAATAAGTTTAAGCATGTCTGTACTTAAGGAATTTGATATCTGATCAAAACAAATCTTTACTCATGCTTGGCCTTTAGGGATCTGATACCTTACTAAAACTTAATAACAAGCTGTTAAGAAATAAGGTTATCGCTTCTCCCTTGCCTTAAGTATTTTTGAAATACATTTCAAAAACATTCCTTAAGCAGCTTTCTCAAAAATCTTCTCCAAATTTAAAACTTTCAAGTATTACTTTTAAGTTAAAAATTTCTAAACCAGTATTATTTAAAATTTTAAAATTTTTTTTCCTTGGAAATTTTCTTTAAACCTGATTATTTTCTTTCAAGAAAATTGTTGAAATTGAAAATCTTGTTAGAAAATTTCTAAATTTGAAAATTTTGTTTGAAAATTTTTGAAGTTGAGAATCTTGCTATAAAATTTCTAAATTTGAAAATTTAGTTTGAAAAATTTCTAAAGTTAAACTTGAAGTTTAAAAAATTGAAAAGTCAAGTTTTTTTTTCAAAACTAGCTTATTTTTTATATATGGCAAAGGGGGAGAGTAGAGAAATTCAAAGAAAGGAATAAAAATAGAAATTCAAATTCAAAGAAAGAGTAGAGAAATTATTTTAAAGGGAGCTTGTATTAAGGGGGAGCAATGTTTATGCTTATTTTGCTATCACGCCTATCTTGTTTCTTGTGCTTATATATAACTGCATATTTTTACTTAACATTGAATTTCGGTTGCCATTATCAAAAAGGGAGAGATTGTTGGTGCAGGAAGCATCCGACGATCGAACCTTAGTTTTGATAAAGGCAAAGGATTCAAAGTTAAGTTAGTGTGTCACCTAACATGTTTAATGAGTGTTTCAGGAAAGTCCTAGCTGCGGCTAGGCAGGTGAAAAACCCTAAGGGGTGGTAACCTTAGGTCCTAGGGGCGGTAACCCTAGGTGAGGGAAAACCCTAAGGGGCGGTAACCTTAGGTCCTAGGGGGTGGTAACCCTAGGTGGAGAAAAACCCTAGGGGGCGGTAACCCTAGGTCCTAGGGGGTGGTAACCCTAGGCGGAAAGTCCAGTCGGTCTGGAGGACCGGACTGGCATCAGGTAATCTCTCCTGAGAGGAGTAGGTGAGGACGCGTTCCCCGTAGAGGGAACAGTAGGCGTCGGGTCGACCTAGGGTTTCCGGTTAGGAAATCCGAAATCAGACCCGGACAGTCCGAAGACTGTCATTTATTCTTTACTATGTTTTATCAGATTCTAACGCTGTCTTGCAGGGTATTTTGCTCGGACTAACCTTGTTTTGCAGGTGAAGAACCTGCTGGAAAAAGGGAGGTCCGGGCGCCCAGGATGGATCCGAGCGCCCGGGACCAAGTTTTATCCCCTGCACGACTTCGCCACGTGGAGCATCCTGGTTGGTTGGCCATGTCACACTCCAGGCGCTCGGAAAGGATCCAGGCGCCCTGAATGTCATATAAAAAGAGGGTCGAGGTGCAGCTTCAAAACAACAATCTTCTAAGCTTTCTTTTGTGAAGTGCTGCCTACGAGACGACCTTGAAGTGCTACTACTCGACGTCGACAACCCAAAGCTCAGACTCTTCGATCTGTTGTTGTCGGTATTAGTTTACTTATTGTTTTAATTGTAATTCAGATTGTAACTTTTACGAATTATAGTTGTTGCCCACCGGAAGCGATCAAGGATCGCGGGCCTTCGAGTAGGAGTCGATCAAGGCTCCAAACGAAGTAAATCCACTGTGTTCATCTGCTTGTGTTTCTTTCATTTCCGCTGCGTTTTTACTCGAGTGTTTTACGACTTTGATAAACGTATAAAATAGCCACGAGCGCTATTCACCCCCCCCTCTAGCGCTTTCGATCCATCACTAATTACATAGATTGGAAAAGGAACCTGGACATTGTCCTTACTGCTGAAAGCTATCAATTTGTACTGACTGAGCCTTGTCCTAAAGCACCTACTAGTGAATCTACCCAAGAGGAGATTGAATATCATAGGAAATGGGTAAAAGCAGATGAGATGACGCGGTGTTACATTTTGGCTTCAATGTCAAATGTATTGCAACATCAGCATCAAGATTTACCAACAGCCTATGATATTATGAACAATCTCAAGGAACTCTTTGGTCATCAGGATAGGGCTTCTAGACAAGAAGCCATGAGAAAGATAATGACAGCCACCATGCAAGAGGGTACTCCTGTGAGGGATCATATCCTAAAGATGATGGCTTATCTGAACGAGATACAGATCCTTGGAGGAGAAATTGATGGGGAAACCCAGATCAATATGATCCTCCAAACACTACCTAGAAGTTTTGAGCAATTCCGCCTGAATTACAATATGAACAAAAGGGGAACTACTGACAGAACTTCAGGCAGCAGAAGGATTGTTTCGTCACAACTCTCATATTCACTATGTTGAAAATGGTTCTACTTCTAAACCAAAAGGAAAGAAGAAGAAGAAATAAGTTGGTTCAGCAAAGAAAGTGAATAAATCTCAGAGTACAGGACCTAAAGCTGGAATGAAGAAGCCGAAGGGCAAGTGCTTCATCTGCAAGCAGTCAAGGCATTGGAAGGCGGACTGTCCTCATAGGAATCAGAACAACAAAGGTATATCTCATGCTCTAGTTGTTGAAACATGTTTAGCGGTGTTATCTACCAGCACCTGGTGTGTAGATACGGGAGCCACTGATCATGTCTGCAATTCCTTGCAGGGGTTCCAGGAAACCCGACGACTATCTGAAGGAGAGATTACCGTCTACATGGGCAATGCTACTAAGGTGGCAGCTGTTGCAGTGGGAGACGTCTACTTATCTTTTAGTAGAAATAAAAATTTGGTTTTAAGAAATTATCTTTATGTACCCAGTTTTAGAAAGAATTTAATTTCAGTTTCTAAACTGTTTTTAGATGGATATTAGTTTCCTTTAGTAACGATGTAGTTATTAAGAGAAATAAAGTAATTATCTGTTCTTGTACATTAGTTGGCAATTTATATATTTTAAATCCAATTTCTCCCACAAAGCAAAATATGAAAATTTATAACTCATCTTCTAACTCAACTAAGAGAAAAGAACCTTCGGAAATGAACCAAGCATATCTTTGGCATCTAAGGCTTGGTCATATTAACTTAAGTAGGATTCAGAGGCTAATAGCCGATGGACTTTTGGGTTCATTAGAGTTGGAAAATTTTCCAACTTGTGAATCTTGCTTGGAAGGTAAAATGACCAAGAGGTCGTTCAAGGCCAAGGGGTATAGAGCCAAAGAAGTGTTAGAATTGGTTCATTCTGATTTGTGTGGTCCTATGTCTGTCCAGGCAAGAGGTGGTTTTGAATATTTTGTCTCTTTTATAGATGATTATTCAAGATACGGATACATTTACCTAATGCGCCGCAAGCCCGAGTGCTTTGATAAGTTCAAAGAATACAAGGTTGATGTGGAGAAACGACTAGGTAAAAGTATCAAGACACTACGATCTGATCGTGGTGGCGAATACCTCTTAGGAGAGTTTAGGAATTACTTATCAAAGGCCGGGATTCAATCCCAATTGTCTGCACCTGGAACACCCCAACAGAATGGTATAGCAGAACGAAGGAATAGCACTCTTATGGAGATGGTTAGATCGATGATGAGTTATTCAGAATTACCAAATTCGTTTTGGGGATATGCTCTGGAAACAGCAGTATATGTTCTGAACTTAGTACCTTCTAAATCAGTTTCTTCTACTCCCACAGAATTGTGGAATGGGCGAAAACCCAGTCTAAGACATATTCGAATTTGGGGTAGTCCAGCACATGTGCTGAAACCAGATGCTGATAAGTTAGAATCTCGTACAGAAGTTCGAGTGTTTGTGGGATATCCCAAAGGAACGAAAGGAGGTTTATTTTATAGTCCTAAAGACCAGAAGGTCATTGTTAGCACCAATGCTCAGTTTTTAGAAGAAGACTATATAATGGATCACAAGCCCAGTAGTAAAGTTGTTTTAGAAGAACTAAGAGAGGGCACGTCTACTTTAGTACCAACAGTACAAGATGAAGTACCACAAGAAACTCCAACACGTGTCACACATGATACACAACCACAGACAGTGCCTCGTCGTAGTGGGAGGGTTGTAAGGCAGCCTGAGAGATTCATGTTTTTAGGAGAGTCTTCGGACTTGATCCCGGGTAAACATGAACTTGATCCCCGGACATATGACGAAGCACTCCAAGATATAGATGCAGCATCTTGGCAAAAGGCGATGAATTCTGAAGTAGAGTCTATGTACTCTAATAAGGTCTGGGAGCTTGTAGAACCACCTGATGGTGTAAAAGCCGTTGGATGCAAGTGGATCTACAAAAGGAAAAGACGGACAGACGGGAAGGTAGAAACCTTCAAAGCTAGGCTTGTTGCGAAAGGGTACACTCAGAAAGAGGGAATCGATTATGAGGAAACCTTTTCACCGGTAGCCATGCTTAAGTCTATCCGGATACTCTTATCCGTTGCTGCTCATATGGATTATGAGATTTGGCAAATGGATGTCAAGACAGCTTTCCTTAATGGAAGTCTTGAAGAGAACATCCATATGAAGCAATCAGAAGGGTTCATTGAAAAAGGCAAAGAGCATCTAGTGTGCAAGCTCAATCGGTCCATTTATGGACTGAAGCAAGCTTCAAGATCTTGGAATATCCGGTTTAATGAAGTAATCCAGTCATATGGATTTATTCAAAGTCCGGATGAGTCTTGTGTATATAAGAAGTGTAACGGAAACGTGGTGGTATTTCTTGTACTATACGTAGATGATATTTTGTTAATTGGCAACAATGTCAAGGTATTATCAGACGTAAGGGTATGGTTGTCCAAAAAATTTGATATGAAGGACTTAGGAGAGTGTGCACACATTCTTGGGATCAAAGTAATAAGGGATCGCAAGAAAAGAATGTTGTGTCTGTCCCAAGCTTCATATATAGATACAATCCTTGCTCGTTTTAGCATGCAGGATTTCAAGAAAGGTTTCTTACCTTTTAGGTATGGAATAGCTCTATCTAAAGAGATGTCTCCTAAGACATCAAAGGAGATAGAAGACATGAAAGCAGTTCCTTATGCCTCGGCTGTAGGAAGCCTTATGTATGCAATGTTATGCACGAGACCTGATATTTGTTTTGTCGTGGGCATGGTCAGCAGATATCAGAGTAACCCTGGATAAGGACATTGGACTGCGGTAAAGCATATATTAAAGTACCTGAGAAGGACTAGAGATTATATGCTAGTTTACCAAGCAGACGATTTGCTCCCTGTGGGTTACATGGATTCAGATTTCCAATCAGATAGGGACAACAATAAGTCTACATCAGGCTATGTGTTTACTTTAGGAGGTGGAGCCATTTCATGGAGGAGTGTTAAGCAGAAATGCGTTTCGGACTCAACCATGGAAGCTGAGTATGTAGCAGCCTCTGAGGCAGCTAAAGAAGCAGTATGGCTCAGAAACTTTCTAATGGACTTAGATGTGATTCCTGGTTTACCCAAAATCATCACAATTTATTGTGATAATAGCGGTGCAGTTGCAAACTCGAAGGAACCATGAGCTCATAAAGCAAGTAAACATATAGAGCGCAAGTACCACCTGATACGAGATATCGTGAAGCGAGGAGAAGTTGTCATCGCCAAGATTGCATCAGCGGATAACCTGGCAGATCCTTTCACTAAGGCCCTTTCGGCGAAAGCTTTCGATTGGCATGTGGAGGGAATGGGAATCAGATGTATGGTAGAAGATATGGCAGCTTAGTCATTAGTATAAGTGGGAGATTGTTGGAGTGTATACTGAAAGCCTAAGCTTTTGTAAACATTTATGTTGAATAAAGAATCACATTTGGTCAATTTATCTACATTTGTTTGTAGTTGTTCAATTAATTTATATTGTAGATAACATAGTATGTGGTGTCACATATAGAAGATGATGTTATCAGTACCTTATAAATTATAAACAGTAGCTCACGACTAAAATGGAAAGGAACAAACCATTGGAAGGTCGTAGTGTAATTAGAAATTAGTATATCTTGACTATATAATTACACTAGTACACTTAGAGTGTATTGAGTAGGACCATTTGAGGTTGTTTCTTTTATACTGACTTTATAAAGGAACAAATACCTCAGTTATTATGGAAGCGTGTGCTCTTAATCCTAATATAATAACAAGCACATATATTTGATATGTATTCCTTTAATTTATCAATGGGTGAGATTTAGTTCGATGAATCAATAAGCCTGATAAGTTGGGAAATGATATCACTTATAGTGTGTGTTGTTGATTATAGAAGGAAACTATGTCCTAGAGATACTAGGTTGATAATGTCCCCAAGAGGAGCTCATAAGGATTGTCATGTTAAACCCTGCAGGTGGACTTAGTCCGACATGACGATAAGGTTGAGTGGTACTACTCTTGGACTAAGATATTAATTAAATGAGTTATCAGTAACTCACTTAATTAGTGGACATTCGATATCTTAAACACAGGGAGACTAACACACTCATAATAAGAAGGAGCCCAAAAATATAATTTGGGATTGGTGCGGTAGTTCAATAATAGTTCTCTAGTGGAATGAATTATTATTGATAAAATTAAGTTGTGTGTTCGGGGCGAACACGGGATGCTTAATTTTATCGGGAGACCAAAACCAATTCCTCCTCTCGGTCCCTATCGTAGCCTCTTATTTATAGAGTACTATACTCACCTATACCCACCTAAAGGGGGCCGGCCAAGCTAGCTTGGAATCAAGCTAGGGCCGGCCTAAGCATGGTTTAGGGTGGTCGGCCCTAGCTTGAACCCAAGCTAGAGGGGCCGGCCATAATTAAATTAAAAAGAATTTTAATTTTAATTTTTATTATGTGGAAGATATAATTTGTTAAAGAGAATTAAAATTAAAATATCTCTCTTGAAAAGGATCTACAAAAGATTAAAGAAAAAGATTAAATCTCTTTCCTTATTTGTAGATTGGAGAAATATTTTATTTTCTCTTTAAAAATTATTCACATGTTAAAAAATTAAAATTATAGAAATTTCTTTTTATCAATCATGAAGGGATTATAAAGGGAAATTTTATTTTTTAAAATTTCCAAAGACAAATAAGGAAGTTTTAATTTGTTGATTGAAACTTGTCTAATTTGTTTCTCTTTGATGTGGTCGGCCAAGACATGTTGTTTTAAGAATTTTTTTTTAATTTTTCTTAATTGATTCATGTCAAGGAAAATTAAGGAAATTTTATTGTAATTAAATTTCCTAAATTACCAAGGCCAAGGAATATAAAAGAAGGGGAGGGGTGCCTTCATGAGACACAACTTCTATTATTTCTCTTTCTCTTTTCCTTGGTGTTGTGGCCGGCCAACCTCTTTTCTTCTCTTCCTCTTTGTGGTGGCCGAATCATCCCTATTGCTTGGAGATCTTGTGGAGGCCGGGTACTACTTGGAGAAGAAGAAGGAGAAGGAGAGAAAGCTTGCATCCCTTGGAGCTTGGTTGGTGATTTGTTCTTCATCCTTGGTAAAGCTTCCTTGTTGTGGTCGAACCTAGCTAGGAGGAGAAGAAGGTGGTTGGTGGTTTCTCATCTCGGAAGATCGTTGCCCACACAACGTCCGAGGTTAGAAGACGAATACGGTAGAAGATCAAGAGGTCTTTCTAGTAGGTATAACTAGCAATTTTTCCTTTCCGCGTCATACTAGTTATTTATGGAAATAATACCAAATACAAGAGGCTTACGATTCTAGTATTTCGAATATGTTTTTCGATGTTGTGTTCTTTTGTTTTATTTTTCCTTGTGATTTGATTGTTCTTTTTGGTTAACCTAAAGTTATTTTAGGAAATTAAATATTAGCTTTCCATAAAAGGTTTTGTCTAGTCAGTGGTGGTTGCTCCCATATCCAAGAAGGCCGTGTGCCTCGCCATGTCAGTACTGGGAACCAATTATAGAAATTAATATTTAATATAATTAATAACTTAAGGTGATTTGGGTCGAACGTGTTAAGTTCCGCAGGAGACCCAAGTCAAAACCTAAAAGAACGAATTGATTAAGTTTTGGATCAAACGTGTTAAGTTCCGCAGGCGATCCAAAATTTAATTTAAAAGAACACATGATAGCTAGGAAAAGGTTCAGACCTTTGTACAAAATTTTTGTACAGTGGAACCTCTAGGTTTTCCGAGTAGCAACCAATAGGTCCGACATTGGTCGGTATAATACCTCAAGACAATGCTAGCCGGATATGGACCAGCACATGCGAGCATAGACTAGTATCGATCGAGTATGTATGACCGCCCGGGTGTGTGGAGATACAAGGCCCCACAGGAATTATAGCCCACTATCAAATGAGTAAGGCATATTTTGAGCAGTAGTGATAACTCGCCTAAACATAACTTAAGTGCAATACCGCCCGATATATAGACTAGTATTATACTGAGTTGTTTATGACATAGCAACAACAGGTAAGGTAGGCAGGATCTCTAAGCTGGCCCCAACACGATGCATGGGGCAGGGCGAGAACATATATCACAAGTATATTCATAGATAACCTAATGAAAATATTTGTAATATGTGATTGTATAACAGGTTAACTAATTTGGCGGGAAGAATGTTTCTAGACTCTTCTGCAAGTGCTAGACGACAAAAAAGGTAATCTGGGGTACAAAAAAGATTCCTTAAAAGCTATTTTCTGCAAGTACATGACTTACGTCATCTCATAACAAACTCTAACAAACCGGGGTCCACTTCATGACTACGGAGGTTATATGAAGTAGTATAAAAGGGGGAATCCTCTCCGTTGGCAGGTACGGATAGTCCATTGCTCAAACCCTAATCACTGCTGTTCATCTTCCTTTTTCGAGACTAAGAGAGATCACTGACTTGAGCGTCGGAGGGCCTAGCCAGGGATTCCCACCCCGGTCCTAGGTCACTGACGATAGTGTTGGTTGGTCTCTTGTGCGCAGGAATTCGTGGAAGTTCCAGATCCTGGTTTCCTTCATCGGATCTCTCCTCTCTTCCTTAGATTTCATACGAGGAGGGCGTTCGGTGAATTCATTCTTCTGTATCCGCTTTGGTCTTCTCGGATTGGAAGCTCACAGGTGTTCTTCTCTATCACTGACAGTAAGTTCCCTTACCCCCAACTCTCTGTTTCGTTAGGCTTCTCAGACAGGATCAAATTTGGCGCCGTCTATGGGAAAATCACCTGAATCTAAGATCGCGAAATGGAAGACGCTGGAAAATTGAACTTACTCACTATCAGTCATGAGGATCTGAATTTCCTCATCAATACTCATGTGCAAAAGGCTTTGCAACAACAACAACAGCAATAGCAAGCTACTCCGCCAGTGGCTCATAATCCGGCGATCTCAACTACTGATCATCGAAGGGAAAGAGAGTTGGGAGAAGAAGATCGCGTGTATTTTCCCCCGTCTACTGCTTCTCTTACCAGACGCCCTCGAGCTTTTCTTCGCGCTCCTTTCGAACAAGGGGGGGTGAAGGCCTATGTTCCAAGAGTCTTCTGGAGAGGCACCAAACAAAAATAAGCGTAAGACTAAAATGGTGGTGACCAGTGATAGCTCCCCAGAGAGAATCATTTCTCCATTTTTCCAAAGTGTAATGGATGATCCGCTTCCCAAGCAATATCAGAATCTTTAGATTGCTTAGTACATGGGAACTACAGATCCAGAGGATCATTTGTCAAAATTTGAAAGCGTAGCATTATTACAATAATTTTCTAATAGAGTGAAGTGTCGGATGTTTCTCACAACACTCAGAGGAGCTGCTCAACGCTGGTTTAAGAGATTACCTGAAGGTTCTATCCGAAGATTCAAAGATTTCAAGAGGGTCTTCTTGCACCATTTCTCCAGTAACAAGAGGTATCATAAAACTCCCTGGAGCCTATTCTCGATCAAACAAGGGTCTAAGGAGTCCATCAGAGCCTACATTAAGAGATTTAATCAAGTAGCTATTGATGTACCCAACACTACTACTGAAATCTTAGTAAGTGCCTTCTCTCAAGGTTTGAATGACAATGATTTCTTTAAGGATCTGGTGAGAAATCCTCCTACCAATTTTGATGCACTAATTGATCGAGCCACGGAATTTGTTAATGTTGAAGAAGCTCAAGCTGCGCGCAGGAAAGAAGACACTACTTCTACTCCTGCTCCTACTAAGGATAGAGCCCCTGCTCCTGTTCCCCCTCCAAGGGGGCCCCGAGTAGTCCCTCCACTTCATTGACATCCAAAATATCATCCGTAGACAGTCCAACATGTGGAAATACAGCAAGAAGCACCAAGGAGATGGTGCACTTATCACAAAACCAGCAGTCATCATACAGAAGATTGTTTTATTTTGAAAAATAAGAGAGCAAATAGGGATCGTTATTGGAGGGCAGATTACTATCAACAGCAATATCCCAGGCAGAGGAGCCCGCTCAAGATAGAATACCGCCCGACCGAAACTCAGTAAGGTGTATTACAAACCCCGGGCGGTACAACTCAGATGCCTGAGAAGACTCAGGCGGAGATCACAACCGCCTGGCAAGAAGAAAATAGAAGCAATGCCGCCTGATGCAGCATTAACATGATCACGGGCGGGCCCATTGATGGAGATTCTAACAGGGCCAGAAAGGCGCACGCCAGAAGACTCGAGATACATGCTGTAGGATGCCGTATGGAAAGAGCAGCAGGGCCAGAAATAAGTTTTGGGCCCAGAGATTTGGAAGGGGTAGAAATACCACATGACGATGCCTTAATAATTATAGCAGTGATAGCCAATTATGCTATTTCTTGTACCTTTATTGACACTGGTAGCTCTGTAAATATTATATTCAAAAAAGCTTTTGATCAGCTGCAGATTGACCCAAGTGAACTTCAACAGATGGTGACTCATTTATATGGATTCACTGGTAACGAAGTGCAACCGCTCGGTCAAATAAAGTTGGCCATATCTTTAGGGGAGGAGCCCCTAATGAGGATAAGAAGATCTCATTTCATAGTGGTAGACACCCCGTCTTCCTATAATGTGATTCTGGGTCGACCGGCCTTGAACGAGTTTAGGGCGGTCGTTTCTACCTTCTGTCAGAAAATTAAATTTCCTATTGAGGACCAGGTCGGGGAAGTGCGTGGTGATCAGAAAATAGCTCGCAAATGTTATGTGCAGGTAGTTAGAACTGAAGCCAACACCGCCCAAAAAATGCAGAGAATGGAGGTAAATGCCATTCAAGAAAAACCACCTGCCCTTGTTTATGAGGAGAAGGAAGAAGTCCAGATACAAACCGGTCGACCCAAAGCTACTACCTATGTCGCGGCCGACCTTGATCCTACGTTGAAAACTGAGCTGGTTCAATGCCTTGAGAGAAATAATGATGTTTTTGCTTGGACCCCAAAGAGGTCACAGGAGTTTCTCCTTCGGTAATGGAACATTCCTTACACGTCTTCCCGGATGCTCGACCTGTCATGCAAAGAAAGAGGAGCATCAGTGCAGAGCAAAATCAAATCATCAGAGAAGAAGTAAATAAACTTATGGAGGCCGGTTACATCAAGGAGGTACAGTTCCCTAGTTGGCTAGCTAATGTTGTCCTGGTCTCTAAACCAGGGAACAAATGGCGGGTATGTATTGATTTTCATGATCTCAACAAGGCATGTCCAAAGGATTATTATCCACTGCCTCGGATCGATCAACTAGTGGATTCTACAGCGGGTTGTGAATATATTTCCATGTTGGATGCCTACCAAGGCTATCATCAAGTCCCTTAGGCTAAAGAAGATCAAGATAAGGGATATAGAGGAAACCTGCAGAATGTTAAGGCAATATAGCCTCAAGCTGAACCCAAGCAAATGTCTATTCGGAGCAAAAGGGGGAAAGTTTCTAGGGTACATGGTGTCCGAGCGAGGAATAGAAGCCAACCAGAGCAAGGTCAGGGCACTTCAAAACATGGAACCACCGCGCAACATGATGGAGGCTCAGAGACTAACCGGCCGGATCACCGCCTTGTCTAGATTCATTTCAAGGTCGGTCGATCGTAGCTTCCACTTTTTCAAAATACTTCGGAAGGCTAACAACACTACAACAAAAATGTCAAAAGACAACACCACAAAGACAACGGTTTTGGAAGAAACTGTTGTGAATTTGATAAAAGACAACGGTTTTTGACAAAACCGTTGTCTTTGAGCTCCCATAAAATATAAAAGACAACAGTTTTAATAAAACTGTTGTTGTTGAGCGATTTTATTTTAAATCAACGACACATTTTACAACGGTTATTTAAAACCGTTGTCTTTAAATACTTCTTAGGGGTTAAGACAACAGTTTTATAAACCGTTGTGTTTTTATATTGTTTTATATAGTCAAAGACAACGGTTTATTAAAACCGTTGTCTTTGACTTTATTCTTTCATTGTTTTCCCCTTCACATTTTTATTGCAACCGTGTTTTACTTTCCCTTTCTGCCAAAAATTTTTAGCGCCATCTTTTCCCCCCTTAGCCTTCTCGAACCCTAACCTATTTTTCTTTCCCTTTCCTTATACAATCTCTTCATGTAATGAACCTTGCTGTTTTTTCTTCCTCCTCCTTCCTTGGTCTCTGATCGAGTTGCCCCTCCTCCATGGTTAGACTAACTTCCACCCCGATCTTCTCATCTTTGGCACAAACTTCTTCTACACCTTCACCCTCAACCTCACCATCTTCTTGCTAGACGTGAAGACCACTTCTCTCACTATGAACGTTGCCGGCGTCATCAAGGATGGGCTCTTCATTGCCTTCTCCCGGTCCATCATCCGTGACACAATCAACCCCGTCAACCTCTTCCTCTATGATGTCACCTTCCTCGGTGTTTCCTACTACAACAAGGGGCCTCGTGGCCTCTTCTCCCACCACATCCATCCATCTCTAGGGTTTCTTTGGATTTCGGGTACCGATTTTTTTTCCTCTTTGTTTCTTCTACGAGTACCAAAGTTACGATCTTTGTCGACTCTCCTCCCGGCTCCTTTTATTGCTTTTCAATTTCAGCAGGTAAACGTTTCTTTCTCTTTCTGATCTTATGTTGTATTTTCCAACCTAGGGTTACTAAATCAGTTGTTCTACTTCGTTTCTGTGAGATGGTTCCACTAGAAACTGTTCGAGTAGATTTTTTTTTTCTTTTTCCTTTAGTTTTTCTCATAGTATTCAGTTAGATTGGGAGTTCAAGATCGGAACTTTCAGTCCATTGAGGTCAATCTTGAATTTTCTCTTACACTTCTTGTTTAAAATTTTTACTTCTCCTTTCTTGGTATATGTGTCCGTGTCGTGTGACTATCTTTTGTCTTCTATGTTCTATCCTGCTATTTTCTTTCGTTCTATTGAATTTTTTTTCAATGATGTTTCGTAATAGATTATTGGATCAACAAAGAAAATTGTATGGCATTGTTCTGTAAAGCTGCAGATGTATTGGATCTGGTGCATTTGCTTGAAAACTGTTTGGTGCTTGTGTAATTCTATTGTGGTCAGTGTCTTAAGAATAGGCAGTTTGTTGCCCCTAAACCCTCTGTGCATTGCATACCTAATCTCTTTTCCTTTATGGACATTTGTGAGTAAGATTTTCTCGTAGACTCTATTTTTTTTTTTTTGCTTCTGTGCTTATTTTGACCCTTTTACTAATTTATTCTTTGAATAAGCACGGAATTCTTCTTGTGAAGGAATTATGGTGAAGACTCTAGATGATTTTGGGTATTCTGCATCAAAACGTTGTGAGGCATGGCTGAAGGTATCCTAGTTTCTAAGTGTTCTATACAGACAATCATTTTACTAATTTTCTTTAAGTTTCTTTCTTTTAGGTAAAGCGTGATTATGTTGAAGGAATAGGTGACAGTCTTGATCTTGTTCTTATTAGTGCTTGGCATGGAAATGGAAGAAAAGTTGGATGGTACAAATTTTGAGTTTTTTTGTTCTGCTGTCATTTTTTATGAAATCCATGGCATTTGACATTTCACAAGGATATTTCATATTTGTGGATTCCATCGTTCAAGTATAGTCCTTTCCTCGTGGCGTGCTACAATCCAGATACTGAAGAATTTCAAAGTGTCTGTCGCATCATGTCTGGTTTTTCAGATTCATTTTATTTAGAGGTACTCTTTTTTTGTTTGGTTTCATGCCCAGCTCATACATTCCATGCATAGCAGATTAAGCAAATTGATTATTTTGAAATTTTGCTATATATATATATATATAATAATAATAATAATAATAATAATAATAATAATATAATTATTATTATTATTATATAATTCTTAAGCCTAAGATTTATGGTATTTTTGGCCTAAGATTTATATTTCTCTTCTGTTACCTTCACCATGTTATGCTCCAATGAAAGGTAGAAACTTTAATAAATTAAAGAATGTATGTTTGGTGCTTTTGAGCTCAACAAAGATAAGATAAATTAAACTAATTCCCTGTCAGGTAATTAGTTTGTGTTTGATGTATCTGCCTTTACTGTGTGACTTCCTTTTACCATCATGCTTCGTTCAACTACTTTACTTTATCAAGATCGATTAGAAAAAGGATTAAATTTTGTTTTCCCTTTCCAATCGATAACTTTTGAATTGGTCATGACTTTTGCAACTGCTTTTAAGATTCTGCTCAACTGCCTTCTTCTTAAAGAATTGGACGCTCTGTAGTTGTGGGTGAAGTAATACTGATGACCTACTTGCACAAGAAGCATAATGAAAAGGGAAATACATAATTAATATAAGACAGTTCTATACTGCTGCAGTGCAAATGTACTATTATTAAAGGTTAAAACAAAATAATAATCTTAAAATTACCAACTTGTGTTGGAAAGCTTGCAATGCTCCCCTTGGATGGATCAAATCAAGCTCGATTATTATAAGTTAAAGGTAATAATCTGTAGCCAAATGTGATGGATATAGTTTCCCATTAGATGTGTAATGGGCATTTTTCTTGCAGGGGAATGGTTGGCTGATCAAGAACCGGACAAGTAATATATATTATGTGACTTCCTTTTCTCCAGAACATAAATAAATAAAGGAAATAATGTCTTCTAGTTTTAAGTCTGAAATTTATTTCTTGTTTTTATTTTTGATTTCTCTTGCATGGCATAATGTTTTCTGCTTGATTTTTTTGTTGGAGCAATTCATGCTATCCGATGGTTTTGGAAGAAGAGAAACAAAATACCAAAATGAAATCTTTCATTTTAAAACTTCATTCTTCTTGCATTTATAGTCTCCAGCTTTTCTTGGTGTTTAGAACAAAAGTGAAAAACTAGTTCAGCAAGCCTGTCATTGGAGTAAGGTATTATTAATTTTCCCACTGTTTAAAACTGTTAAAAGATAACGGATTTTATCCTTCCACAATCAAGATTCATTCTCTGGTTGACAATCAGAAACTGAGATTGAAGCGGCAGATATTGAATACTATTTTAGGTACCTTAATATCTGTAAGGTATTTTTTTCAGGCAGTTAATAATTTAAATTGTTTCTGCTGCAGCGTGGATAATCTCTGTAAGGACATTTTTCTTTGTGGCAAGATGGATGATCAAGGTTGGGTTCCCGTCTCATTGATTGCTACCTTTAACATGGTGAGTAATCCATGTGATTATGGATATGAGGAGTAATTCCATGTTCAAAAAATTTAACTGCCTCTACTTCCTAACACATCACAATATATGCAGGTCAAAAGGGTGACCACGAGCATAGCGATGATATTGAATGCTCTAAGAGATTCGACAGAACTTGAAATACAGGTACTTCACCTCCATCATTTCCCCTCTTTATTCTACTCTTATCAGCTATGTTTCTTAAATAATTCATTTTGATATTTTTCTTCAAAACATGTTCCTGCAATCATCTACAAGCAGAGAAAATTAGAAGACGAGAGGATTGGATGAGATGGTTACTGCCCTCGATGGAAAATCCAAATGGTCATGGTTCCACACCTCACTTGACATTGAACCATGATGATTCAGTCATCCACCCCATGCAGACTCTCGGATTAGAGGGATATTCCAGCCAGGCCACCATGAGTTGTACTCAAACTGAGGTAGCACTTGATAGGGGATCAGCATCCTGTAGCTGCAACAACCAGCAAGGTAGAGATCCAGCTCAACTAGAAGAACTTTACCACAGTGGTTCAAATCATGAAATAGGCAGTGACTAAATCATCATGAAATAGTCGTTTGGCTATTGTTCATTAGTTGTAAATAGAGTTTATTTATTTATTTGTATTGGGATAAATTTTATTTGAACATAAGATATGTTTCTTCTTTTGTGATTGTAATTCTTGTATAACTAACATTTTGAATGATATTGATGTGGGAAATATTCTTTCTTGATTATGATTCTTTATTATATTTTAAATTGATATATGATATATTGGTATTAAAAGATAATAAATTAAAAGGCAACGATTTAAAACTGCTATTGTTGTCTATCACCCTCAAAGACAACGGTTAAAAATCGTTGTCGTAGCCCCAAAAACGGTTGTAATTGGAAGAAAATGCTCTAAATAACAACGGTTTTAAACCGTTGTCTTTTCATTCAAAGACAACGGTTTAAAACCGTTGCAAAACTGTTGTCTTTTCATTCAAAGACAACGGTTTAAAACCGTTGTCGTAGCCCCCCACTTTTAACAACACTGCCAATTACAACGGGTTTAAAGGGCTACGACAACGGTTTTTAACTGTTGTCTTTTAATATTTTTGTTGTAGTGCAAATTCCAATGAAATGAAGAATGTGATAAAGCCTTTCAAGAATTAAAAGATTACTTGTCTACCCTTCCTGTATTAGCTAAGCCTGTAGTAGGAGAACCCCTATGGGTATATCTGTCGGCAAATGAAAATGTTGTAGGCTCTGTGTTAGTTAGACAGGAAGGGAAAGAACAACAACATGTGTACTTTTCCAGTCATTTATTAAAAGAAGTTGAATGTAGGTATACTACGCTCGAAAAGTTGGCCTACGCACTGGTATTAACCGTTCGGAGGTTACGCCCATATTTTTTAGCACATGCAATTATAGTACTGACCAACAGCACTCTCGAGCGGGTGTTGCTTAATCCCGAGGCTTCTGGTAGACTGATCAAATGAACGACCGAGCTCAGTGAGTATGATATACAATACCAACCCCGCTCGGCCATCAAAGCTCAAGCTCTGGCATATTTTATCATAGAGGTTCAAGGTCCGGAAGAAGAGAGTATTTGGAAGGTATATATGGATGGATCTTCAACTAGACAAGGTAGTGGAATTGGTATTCTTCTCATATCTCCAAAGGAGGATAAACTTCAACTTTCTGTCAGACTAAATTATAGAGCCACCAATAATGAAGCAGAATATGAGACATTGATAGCAGGGTTACAAGCTGCTCGACATGTGGGAGCGGCCCGGGTTTACATCTATTCTGACTCTCAGTAAGCAGCCCAGCAGTTATCAAGTAACTTTGAAATCAACAATGTCAGACTCAGATTATATACTGAGGTATTTGATAAATTGAAGGCTCAGTTCCAGGAAGTAAATTTACAAAAAATTCCCCGATCTGAAAATCAAGTAGCAGATGAATTAGCTAAATTGGCCTCTGCTATAACATCATGGAGTTTGGACCGATCGGTTGAGCAAGCGTTGTTAGTATCTTGTATAGAAAGACAAGCTGATGTAGAGATACAAGGTGATTGGAGAGCACAAATCATATTATATTTGCAACAGGGCATTCTTCCCATTGAGGTAGAACAAGCAAGGATATTCAAGAAGAGAGCCTCCCAATACACTATGATAGGGGAGCAATTGTATAAAAGGGCTTTTTCTAGACCTTTACTTAAATGCATAGGAACATAGGATATATAGTTTATTCTACAAGAAGTATATCAGGGCTCATATGGTAGCCATATCGGAGGAAGATCCTTAGCTCGTAGAATGTTATTGGCAGGATATTTCTGGGCTATTCTACATGAAGATGCTGCCAAATTTGTAAGAACTTGTATTTCTTGTCAAAAGCATCAGAATATCTCACACCATCCTACACAATTATTAAGAACCTCGATAGTATCCTGTCTCTTCGATCAATGGGGCATGGATATAGTCAGTCCATTTCCTATGGCCACTGCACAGAGAAGATATTTATTAGTAGCAGTGTACTATTTCTCTAAACGGGTAGAGGTAGAACCACTTGCTCGAATTACTGAAGACGCAGTTATTAAATTCTTGTGGAAAAATATTGTTTGCAGGTTTGGTATTCCTCATAAATTAATCTCCGATAATGGGAAGTAGTTTCAAGGAGACAGAATATTGGACTGGTGCAAAAGCTATGGTATTACTCAAGCATTCACCTCTGTGGCATATCCACAAAGTAATGGGCAGGCAGAGGTAACCAATAGAGAGATTATAAGGGGCCTGAAAACCAAACTGGATCATGTTGGGGGCAGTTGGATAGACGAATTGCCCAGTGTTCTTTGGGCCTATCGTACCACACCCCTGGAAGCTACGGGGATCACTCTTTTCCAATTAGTTTATGGGGGAGAAGCTGTAATTCCCACCGAAGTAGGAGTGGAATCTGACAGAAGACAGTTATATGATGATAACAACGTGGATCGATGACTTATGGAGCTAGATCTAATAGAAGAGATTTGAGACAAAGCTGCAACTCGTCTCACATCATAACGACAGCGAATGAGGCAAAATTATAACAGAAGAGTCATTCCGAGATTTTTTCAAGTGGGAGACCTAGTCTGGAAGAGAGTCAAACCCGCGGGGGATGTTAGCAAATTAGCACCATAATGGGGAGGACCCAACAAAGTGGTGGAGAAGCTTGCATCGGGCTCATATTATCTCCAAGACGTAGAAGGAAGAGTCCTCGAACGTCCATGGAGTGCTAATCATTTACAACCCTACCGAACTCAGTAAGCTGATGTCATCCGAGCAATATGAACATCTCTAAAACAAGCGGATTAATTCTTACCTTAAGCAACTTCCCCCCATTCAATCCTGCGAAGAGATAACAAGTACGCTTGCAATTCTTGTACTTCATTCAATTTAATGAATAAGGATGTAGGTTGGATATCGCCTGAAAATTAGACATGATGTAAGCACAACAATGACTGCCGAGCAGATACTCCTATTCTGTTCAAGCGGTCGTCAATTGGGGGCTTTAAGGAGCGACCGGTCAGGCTTCCTTAAGGAATCTCGAGGACGTTAAACCATCACAAGGTTAGTGCAAGCACTGAAATCTCGTTCAAAAGCATAGTCGATCGGGAAATCTCCTGAAGCCACCCGGACGGGCCTTCTTGAGAGGAACCGGAGACTTTAAACTATCCAAAGCATAGTCGATCGGGAAATCTCCTGAAGTCACCCCAACGAACCTTCTTGAGAGGAACCGGAGACTTTAAACTATCAAAAGCATAGTCGATCGGGAAATCTCCTGAAACCACCCGGACGAGCCTTCTTGAGAGGAACCGGAGACTTTAAACTATCAAAAGCATAGTCGATCGGGAAATCTCATGAAGCCACCCGGACGGACCTTCTTGAGAAGAACCGGAGACTTTAAACTATCCAAAGTATAGTCGATTGAGAAATCTCCTGAAGCCACCCGGACGGGCCTTCTTGAGAGGAACCGGAGACTTTAAATTATCAAAAACATAGTCGATCCGGACGGGCCTTTTTGAGAGGAACCGGAGACTTTAAACTATCCAAAACATAGTCGATCAGAAAATCTCCTGAAGCCACCCGGACGGGCCTTCTTGAGAGGAATCGGAGACTTTAAACTATCGAAAGCATAGTCGATCGGGAAATCTCCTGAAGCCACCCGGACGAGCCTTCTTGAGAGGAACCGGAGACTTTAAACTATCAAAAGCATAGTCGATCGGAAAATCTCCTGAAGTCACCCGGACGGGCCTTCTTGAGAGGAACCGGAGACTTTAAACTATCCAAAGCATAGTCGATCAGGAAATCTCCTGAAGCCACCCGGACGGGCCTTCTTGAGAGGAACCGGAGACTTTAAACTATCAAAAGCATAGTCGATCGGGAAATCTCATGAAGTCACCCGGACGGGCCTTCTTGAGAAGAACCGGAGACTTTAAACTATCCAAAGTATAGTCGATTGGGAAATCTCCTGAAGCCACCCGGACGGGCCTTCTTGAGAGGAACCGGAGACTTTAAACGATCATGAGCGAAGAGACTAAACACTTGATCCAAATAATATGATGCAGCACAGAACTTTCTCAGCTCAAATCGAGCGAGATTGCATGTTCGATTAAAAACTCAAAAGTTGACATGATCGTCCATATCAGGTCGTTTGGGATTACGCAACCGACCAAAATTCAAAGTTATCTGGATGTCTTTATAAAAATCACTCAGATTATATCCTCGCCCAGGATTTGAGGTGTAATGGGAATTCTTCACATCTATAGCCACTCGAAGCTATGCTTCCCGCCATCATTCATATGAGAATCTGGTGATTTTCTCGTTTATTTACTTGGGGTCGCACGCCCAATCAGGAGTTGCAAATATATGGGGGTTCTTTATCTAAGTTGCTTGGGTCCATGCACCCGATCAGAAGGTCCAATCATGTGAAGATCTCTACCTAAATTGTTCAGGATTATACGCCCCACCAGGATGCAAAGTGGTCGAGGAATCCTTCGTGTGATATGACACACTCTTATATAATCAGTTAAGAGGCCACAAGAGGAGTTCTTGAATGAGACAGTACTTATTCTTAGCTCTCAGGATTGTTTCAAAGGAAGCGACAACCAAGTAACAGGTAAGAGCAAAATTTTACAAAAATTTAAGCATTTAACTACAAGTCTTGCTGCTTATGTTCATGAAAAACGACTTAACAAGTCTGGAGGTAGTTCATGGTTGAGTCAGCTACGATTTATAAAATGAAAAGGGGGCTCACGAGATAGATAGTCCCCTTCCCTCAATTGTTGAACAACCCCGGTCACAGAGTGATTCATAATCCCTATGACACGGCGGACATATTCCTTGTTGAATTCTGGGGATCTCAGATAGGCCAAACGCCTAACCTCCCATCTGTCTTCCTCATACTCCTTGTAATTTTGAAACTCAGTGTGTAGTTTAGTGGCTTGGCCTTTAAAAGTATCTCTCTCTAACTCAAGTTGCTCTAATTCTTTCTGGAGTGAGGATATCTCGGCGTCTTGAGCTTTTCTGAGTTCTTGCTCTTGTAAAAGGGCAAACTCGTTTGATGCTGAAGCTTGAGCCTGTTCAGAAAGAGAGATATTGTGAAACTTCTCTACTTTCTCCAAAATAGTATTTTTCTGGGAAACATCTGAAATAGCTTTATCTTTTAAGGCGGTTTCCACCATGAGGCTAGAGCTTAACCGATCCACTTGCAACTCCAAGGCTTTTCTCTCAAGCTCCTTATTTTCCAATGACTGTTGCAGACACTGTAATTCTTCCTTCATGACCTCCAATTGTTGATTCTGTAAGACTATTTTGTCCTGTAACTGAGTAAGTTCAATATGAGAAGGAGGTAGGGTAGCCTTCATTGCCTCTAATTGAGCCTTCAACTTGCTGTTCTCTTTTTCCATAGCAATGAGTAGCTGATCTATATGAAGACTTGAAGCAATGAACTAAAATAATAATGTAATTAACGAGGCTAGTCAAGGGTGAATACAATTAGCAATGAGTAGCTGATCTATGTAAAGACTTACAGCAACAGCCTGGCGACTGTGACGGTCGGCACGACCAGAAATACCAACGCCCCTTAATGTTTCTTGGTCGTGCACCCAAGACTCGGCCAGTGAGCCTTGTAACTATAGGGAACAATAAACAGGGGGATCCGAGACTTGTCCCAATTGGGATGGCAAGCCCAAGGCTTGCCTAAAAAGAGCAGGAGGAACAGAAGGTGTAGAAGGTCGGGTAGAAGTAGAAGATGAAGAAGGAAGGGGGGTAGAAGAACTGGGACCAACAGAAAGGGTACCAGATGGAGTGGGAGGTGGAAAAATGAATAGAGTGGAGTCAGAGGTGATAGCTTGAACATTTGATGGCCCTGGACTCGGGGAAGATCTCCTACAGGGTGTCCTCTTGGCCCGTAATCCAGAAGCCATAGAAGGTAAAGCCAAAGGAAGAGATTGTGAGGAGGCACAAGCAGTAGTAGTCATTTGGGAGGCAGATGTAGCTGAAATAATAATAGAAGAAGAGGGAATGAGCTTACCTGGTCTCATCATATTAAGGGAAAGGTTGGAAATGATGTGAGTAGGGCGCATTGGTGCCTTACCTCTCTTATAAGAGATAGCTGAAGGGACAATAGGGATTTGCACGAAAGTGCCGAAGTGTCACGAAAGGGAACTTCTTCGGTGAGTCTAGGCTTCTTCTGAATGGCGACAAAAGGTTGTTCCTCTTCCTCTTCCATGGAAGCAAGAGCTTTTGCTGCCCGTTCTTCCTCAGACAATAAACCCAAAGTAGAAGTATTGGCTCGACGATCCCGTAGCCATTTTTCTCAGAGTTTATTCAAGAAGGATTTAGTCATAATGGTATTCTTGTACATAAACGCGGGTAGAAGGGCGTCAGCTGAGACATGAGAACTTAATGTTACAATCAACATATAACTAATAAACATAATTGACCTTGTCTGTACATACCGAAGGGGACATCCAAAGGAGTCTCGATGGAGCCTATCCCGAAGGGAAACATTAGACCCTCCTCAATCAAAGCTGGTAAATAAAATTTGGCTCCTTTTAGCTTGACTAAGGCGGAGGAAATAGAAGGATCAGCAAGGAGGCGGCTGGTGTCGGGGGTCGGAGGAAGATCATTGATCCAGTTGATAGGAAAAGGGGGAGGAGAAGGAAGGCGCATGAAGAAAAATTTGTGATACCATTCCCCTTGAGGAGGAATCCCATTAAACAAAATAGATTTAGGGCGAGACTGAAACTTAAAAATGCCTATGTCTATGTTAGGATGTATACTAAAAGTCTAGCTTTTGGTATAAATATTTATCTAGAAATAAGAATCACATTGGTCAAATGTCTATATTTATGATAAATGTAGTTGCTCAATTAATTTATATTGTAGATAACATGGTGTGTGGTGTCACACACAGAAGATCATGTTATCGGTTCCTTACAAATTATAAACAGTAGCTCACGACCAAAATGGAAAGGAACAAACCATTGGAAGGTCGTAGTGTAATTAAGAATTAGTTTATCTTGACTATATAATTACACTAGTACACTTAGAGTGTATTGAGTAGAACCATTTGAGGTCGTTTCTTTTATATTGACTTTATAAAGGAACAAAGACCTCAGTTATTATGGAAGTGTGTGCTCTTAATCCTAATATAATAACAAGCACATATATTTGATATTTATTTCTTTAATTTATCAATGGGTGAGATTTAGTTCGATAAATCAATAAGCCCGATAAGTTGAGAAATGATATCACTTATAGTGTGTGTTGTTGATTATAGAAGGAAACTGTGTCCTAGTGATCTAGGTTGAGAATGTCCCCAAGAGGAGCTCATAAGGATTGTCATGTTAAACCCTGCAGGTGGACTTAGTCCGACATGACGATGAAGTTGAGTGGTACTATTCTTGGAGCTAGATATTAATTAAGTGAGTTGTCAGTAACTTACTTAATTAGTGGACATTCGACATCTTAAACACAGGGAGACTAACACGCTCATAATAAGAAGGAGCCCAAAATGTAATTTGGGATTGGTGCGGTAGTTCAATAATAGTTCTCTAGTGGAATGAATTATTATTGATAAAATTAAGTTGTGTGTTCGGGGCAAACACGGGATGCTTAATTTTATCAGGAGACCAAAATCAATTCCTCCTCTCGGCCCCTATCGTAGCCTCTTATTTATAAAGCACTATACCCACCTTCTATACCCACATAAAGGGGGCCGGCCAAGCTAGCTTGGGAATCAAGCTAGGGTCGGCCTAAGCTTGGTTTATGGGTGGCCGGCTCTAGCTTGAACCCAAGCTAGAGGGGGCCGGCCATAATGAAATTAAAAAGAATTTTAATTTTAATTTTTATTATGTGGAAGATATAATTTATTAAAGAGAATTAAAATTAAAATATCTCTCTTAAAAGGGTCTACAAAAGATTAAAGAAAGAGATTAGATCTCTTTCCTTATTTGTAGATTGGAAAGATATTTTATTTTCTCTTTAAAAATTATTCACATGTTAAAAAATTAAAATTATAGAAAATTTTTTTATCAACCATGAAGGGATTTTTGAAGAGAAATTTTATTTTTAAAAATTTCCGGAAACAAATTAGGAAGTTTTAATTTGTTGATTGAAACTCACCTAATTTGCCCCTTTTGATGTGGCCGGCCAAGACATGGAGTTTTAAGAAATTTTGTTTAATTTTTCTTAATTAATTCATGTCAAGGAAAATTAAGGAAATTTTATTGTAATTAAATTTCCTAGTTTACCAAGGCCAAGGAATATAAAAGAGGGGGTTGGGGTGCCTTCAATGAGTGAACCTCTACTATTTTTCTCCCTCTCTTATTCCTTGGTGTGGCCGGCCATCCTCTCTTCCCCTCTTCCTCTTTGTGGTGGCCGAAACTCTCCTTGACTTGGAGCTCTTGTGGTGGCCGGATACTACTTGGAGAAGAAGAAGAAGGAGGAGAGAAAGCTTGCATCCCTTGGAGCTTGGTTGGTGGTTTTTTCTTCATCCTTGGTGAAGCTCTTTTGTTTTGGCCGAACCTAGCTAGGAGGAGAAGAAGGTGCATTGGTGGTTTCTCATCTCGGAAGATCGTTGCCCACACAACGTCCGAGGTTAGAAGAGGAATACGGTAGAAGATCAAGAGGTCTTTCTAAAAGGTATAACTAGTATTTTTCCTTTCCGCGTCATACTAGTTATTTTTGGAAATAATACCAAATACAAGAGGCTTACGATTCTAGTATTTCGAATTTATTTTCGATGTAGTGTTCTTATGTTTATTTCTTTTCCTTGTGATTTGATTGTTCCTTTCGGTTAACCTAAAGTTATTTTAGGAAATTAAATATTAGCTTTCCATAAAAGGTTTTGTCTAGTCGGTGGTGGTTGCTCCCATATCCAAGAAGGTCATGTGCCTCGCCACGTCAGTACTGGGAACCAATTATGGAAATTAATATTTAATGGAATTAATAACTTAGGTGATTTGGATCAAACGTGTTAAGTTCCGCAGGAGATCCAAGTCTAAACCTAAAAGAACAAATAAATTAAGTTTTGGATCAAACGTGTTAAGTTCCACAAACGATCCAAAATTTAATTTAAAAGAACACATGGTAGCTAGGAAAAGGTTCAGACCTTTGTACAAAATTTTTGTACAGTGGAACATCTAGGTTTTCCGAGTAGCAACCAACAGTCTACTTGGCGAGGAACAAAGAAGTAGTGAAAAAGACGAGGGGATAAAGGAAAATCTAGTAGTTTGGAAACTCCAACAAAACCCACGAGAATAGAGAAAGATTGGGGGATAAGTTGATTAAGAGGAATCCCAAAATAAACACTAACATCGATAAAAAAGGGATGAAGAGGGAAGCGGAAACCTCGCAAAACTTGATCCCAGAAGATAGATATGCTCCCTGTAGGAGGAAGATGCGGACCATCTTGAGAAGTAGGACTAGCTATATAGTCAGGGAAACCATAGTTTGCCTGCAGTTCCACCTCCTCCGAATCAATAAAATTCGAAGTACACGAGAAAAACCAAGCGGGAGAAGGAGCAACCATGGTTGAATGACGGGAGAAAGGCGAACAGAGGAAGAAGAAGAAGAAAAGAGGTCTGAAAACAGAAGATGGCATCTTAAGCCCTCTTCCTTCGTGCCTTATACCAAAAACCCTTGGATAAAGGTAAAAGGAGAATCAGAAAAAAGGGGGAACCCAAAGATCAGTAATGATTCGTGTGGAACTTAGGTATAGAAGGGGGTATGAAGAAGAAAGGTGTAATTCTAATAAAAAGGACACACAGAAGCGTAACCGCCAAAGAGAGAGAAGGCCATCAAAGAAAGGGACCAAATTCAAAAGGAGGAGTGGATCCCGAGAAAAAAGGGTAAGTTTGGTAATCATCCTCGAAAGGCACAACGAGTTTTTCCCTTTCCGCACTTGATTCCTAAAGATTCAAAGGGGTGTGAGGAAAATCGGTCGAGTATAAAGCCGATCAGGCAGCTTGAGACTACCCATAGGATTAGACAATGGACCCGAGAGATTATATTAGACCAGACGAAATCTGATCAAGTACACGGGGTGGGGTGATATCCATAGAAGCCAATCGACTGGTATATTATATCGGTTGGGATCTATGGTAGTATAAGGTACTATATTAGGTCAAACAGGACCAAGTTAAGTATGGCATTGAACGGTATCTGGCGACTTAGAAATAATTGATCGATTATCACGATCCGAACAGGATTGATAGTGTTATAATACACTAAATAGATCGAACGAGTTTTGATTAAGTGTAGAATATCGGACGAGTGTGGCCAACATATTAGTAAATCGACCGGTCATGAGATACTGGTCGAAATTGTTACAATATATCGTCCAAGATTGAACATGTTATAATATTCTGACCGGGAATGATACAGGCATAATAGATCAATTAAGATTGATTGGTCGAGATTGGTGATAACGCTCCAATCAAGAATTGGTGCCTTAGGTAAATACGATCGGCCAAAAAAAAATTGACCGGTCATTATAGATCGATCGGCATCGATGATATTACGAGCTATCATTTAGAAGATAAGACCTTCTGCAGACAACAATAAATTGGGCAATATTTGCCACAAACTGAATAGAAGAAAGCCAATTATAGAAAGGGGGATAAATCCAAGAAAAAGGTAGTGAACCATACTGAGTAAACTAGAACAAGCACGGTAATTGAAAAGGAATAATTTTGAACATATAGATATAAGAGATGAAGCCACAAGCCAAATATACCAGCCAAGTAGGCATGTAAATAAAAGTTTCAAGCCCTACACAGATGAGCCGTTAGTCGGCTAGAGTTGTAGTGTCTAGTCTCGATTATTTTACAATGATCAAGGATAGAGTAAAAGGATTGCTCTACAGACAGTCGAAGGAACTCTATAGATAGCTGAGGAAACAGACCTGCAGGCTTGTTATCAAGTAACCTACGTTTATCCAAGAAGTTACGGGGAAGATCGCAGGACAGAAAACCTTTCTCCCGCAGCTACTCAACAACTCCCTCAACTCTAGCAGTATAGGCCGCCAAGATAGATTTCGCAATCGGCCTATTGAATTCAGGAGATTTGATCATAGCCGTGGCTCGTTCCTTGTAGCGACCATCCTCACCAGCCTTATAAACCACCAAGGTTGTCTGGGAGGTTTTCAGCTCAGCCTCTTTATTTGGAGCAAAGGATGTGGCCGACCATGATATGAAGAATAAGGGAGAATTAATTAATTTTTCCTTATTCGTTCATGTCGAAGAAAATAAGGAGATTTTAATTGTAATTAAATTTCCTTATTTGCCAAGACCAAGGATATAAAAGAGAGGGTAGGGGTGTCTTCATGAGACACAACCTCTATTCTATTTTTCCTCTCTTTTCTTCCTTGGTGGTGGTTGGCCCTTCTTTTTTCTCTCCTCTCCATATTGTGGCCGAACCTCATCTCATCATTGGAGTCCTTGCGGTGGCCGGTTCTAGCTTGGAGAAGAAGGAAAGAAAGGAGGCTTCGCTCTAGCATCCCTTGGAGCTTGGTTGGTGGAAAAGGTTCTTCATCCTTAGGAGGTTTTGTGCTTGGCCGAAACTTGAAGGAAGAAGAAGAAGGTGCTAGGTGGTTCTCATCTTGGAAGATTGTTGCCCACACAACGTCCAAGATTAGAAAAGAAATACGGTAGAAGATCAAGAGGTCATTGAAGTTTACAAAGAAAGGTATAACTAGTATTTATTTTTTGTATTATGCTAGTTTTATTTCTTTGTAAGAATTCCAAACACAAGAGGCTAGATATTCTAGGTTTCGAATTATGTTTCGAATCATGTTCTTTTGTTTTCTTTTTTGAACTTGTGTTTCGATTGTTCTTTGTGGTTAACCTAGGGTTACTATGGGAAGGTTAAATATCTAATTTCCTTAAAAGGTTTTGTCCAGTCGGTGGTGGTTGCTCCCATATCCAAGAAGGCCAAGTGCCTCGCCATGCAGTACTAGAAGCCAATTTTAGAAATAAATATTTAATCGACTTTGTGACCTAGGTGATTTGGGTCGAACGTGTTAACTTCTGCAGGAGATCCAAATCTAAACCTAAAATAACATATAAGTTAAACTTGGAATCAAACGTGTTAAATTCCGCAGGTGATACAAGTTTAATTTAAAAGAACACATGGTAGTTAGGAAAGGTTCAGACCTTGTACAAAATATTTGTACAGTGGAACCATTAGGTTTTCCGAGTAGCAACCAACAATTGGTATCAGAGCTAGGGTTTGCCTCTGTGTGTTTGGTTTTCAGTAGAATTATGCACATGTCATACATAATTTAGGCAGGATAATAGTAGGATGTGCTAACTTTGTGGATGCAGGATCCAACTATTATGGCTTGTAGATATTGTGTGTGTGATTGGACCCTTGGACATGTCAAGGGCATTTTATTGTGTGTGCATGATTATATGTAACTAATACAGCAAGAGCTGTGTTAGCCCTAGGGTTTATTTTACATTTTGTTAGATCTAGACCTCTTGTACATTCCCTTGTGGAATATAGGATCGATGTATGTAAAATTTTATTTTTGTCGCGGATCATATCCTTGCGAGGCATGGTACCATTGGAGGACCAGAGGCGCAGCGGAAAAGTGTTGGAGTGTATACTGAAAGCCTAAGCTTTGTAAACATTCATTATGAATAAAGAATCACATTTGGTCAAATTGTCTACATTTAGTTGTAGTTGTTCAATTAATTTATACTGTAGATAACATAGTATGTGGTGTCACATGCAGAAGATGATGTTATCAGTACCTTATAAATTATAAACAGTAGCTCACAACCAAAATGGAAAGGAACAACCCATTAGAAGGTCGTAGTATAATTAGGTATCAGTTTATCTTGACTGTATAATTACACTAGTACACTTAGAGTGTATTGAGTAGGACCATTTGAGGTCGTTTCTTTTATACTGACTTTATAAAGAAACAAAGACTTCGGTTATTATGAAAGTGTGTACTCTTAATCCTAATATAATAACAAGCACATATATTTGATATTTATTTCTTTAATTTATCAATGGGTGAGATTTAGTTCGATGAATCAATAAGCCTGATAAGTTGGGAAATGGTATCACTTATAGTGTGTGTTGTTGATTATAGAAGGAAACTGTGTCCTAGAGATACTAGGTTGATAATGTCCTCAAGAGGAGCTCATAAGGATTGTCATGTTAAACCCTACAGGTGGACCTAGTCCGACATGATGATAAGGTTGAGTGGTACTACTCTTGGACTAAGATATTAATTAAATGAGTTGTCAGTAACTCACTTAATTAGTGGACATTCGATATCTTAAACACAGGGAGACTAACACACTTATAATAAGAAGGAGCCCAAAAATGTAATTTGGGATTGGTGCGGTAGTTCAATAATAGTTCTCTAGTGGAATGAATTATTATTGATAAAATTAAGTTGTGTGTTCGGGGCGAACACGGGATGCTTAATTTTATCGGGAGACCAAAACCAATTCCTCCTCTCAGTCCCTATCGTAGCCTCTTATTTATAGAGTACTATACCCACCTAAAGGGGGCCGGCCAAGCTAGCTTGGGAACCAAGCTAGGGTCGGCCTAAGCATAAGTTGGGGTGGCCGGCCCTAGCTTGAACCCAAGCTAGAGGGGTCGGCCATATTAAATTAAAAAAGGATTTTAATTTTAATTTTTTATTATGTGGAAGATATAATTTATTAAAGAGAATTAAAATTAAAATATCTCTCTTGTAAAAGATCTACAAAAGATTAAAGAAAGAGATCTCTTTCCTTATTTGTAGATTGGTGAGATATTTTATTTTCTCTTTAAAAATTATTCACATGTTGTAAAATTAAAATTATAGAAATTTCCTTTTATCAACCATGAAGAGATTTTTGAAGAGAAATTTTATTTTTTAAAATTTCCGGAAACAAATTAGGAATTTTTTAATTTGTTGATTAAAACTTGTCTAAATTGTTTCCCCTTGATGTGGCCGACCAATATAGATTAAATTGGGAAATTTTATTTTATTTTTCTCAATTAAATCATGTCAAGGAAATTAAGAAAATTTTATTGTAATTAAATTTCCTAATTTGCTTAGGCCAAGGAATATAAAAGAAGGGGTGAGGGTGCCTTCATGAGATACAACCTCTATTATTTCTCTCCCTCTTTTGTTCCTTGGTGTGGCCGGCCATCATCATCATCCTCTCCCTCTCTTCCTCTTGTGGTGGCCGAACCTCTCTCTCCCCTTGGAGCTCTTGCGGCGGCCGGATACTACTTGGAGAAGAAGAAGAAGAAGGAGAGAAAGCTTGCGTCTCTTGGAGCTTGGTTGGTGTTTTGTTCTTCATCCTTGGTAAAGCTTCATTGTGGCCGAACCTAGCTAGGAGGAGAAGAAGGTGGTTGGTGGTTTCTTATCTCGGAAGATCGTTGCCCACACAACATCCGAGGTTAGAAGAGGAATACGGTAGAAGATCAAGAGGTCTTTCTAGAAGGTATAACTAGTAATTTTTCCTTTCCGCATCATGCTAGTTATTTATAGAAATAATACCAAATACAAGAGGCTTACGATTCTAGTATTTCGAATATGTTTTTCGATGTTGTGTTCTTTTGTTTTATTTTTCCTTGTGATTTGATTGTTTTTTTCGGTTAACCTAAAGTTATTTTAGGAAATTAAATATTAGCTTTCTATAAAGGTTTTTGTCTAGTCGGTAGTGGTTGCTCCCATATCCAAGAAGGCCATGTGCCTCGCCACGTCAGTACTGGGAACCAATTATGGAAATTAATATTTAATGGAATTAATAACTTAAGGTGATTTGGGTCGAACGTGTTAAGTTCCGCAGGAGACCCAAATCAAAACCTAAAAGAACGAATAGATTAAGTTTTGGATCAAACGTGATAAGTTCCGCAGGCGATCCAAAATTTAATTTAAAAGAACACATGGTAGCTAGGAAAAGGTTCAGACCTTTGTACAAAATTTTTGTACAGTGGAACCTCTAGGTTTTCCGAGTAGCAACCAACAAAAAGGAAGCTCGATGGACCCAACGACATGAACCCTAGGAGTGGCAGCACACGAAGGATAGTGATGGAAAAGGCCATAATAGTTGGAAAATTAATTTCCATATTTATTACTTTTATTTGCTGTGATGTGTGTGTTTGTTAGTATGCTTGCTAGGTTAAAACTAGGTTAAAATTCATCACCTTAAATAACTAAGTGGGAGAGGGATTTTTAGAATAAAATTCCACGGTCTCCATTACTGGTTTGTAAGTGATGCAAACAAACTTGCGCGTTGGCTCTGAGTGCCTTCGTCCATATCGGATGAGTTTGTTTGTGAATCACTAGATCAAACTACCATTTTGGATGATTATAGGAAGTTAATTAAGAGCGTGTGATCTTCCCCATCGGAAGGGGCACAATTTTAATTAATGGACTTAGTATCAAGTAATGGTATACACTTAGGCACATTTAATAGTATCCTCCCCATCGGAGTCACTGCTATTAATTGTGTGACCGAAGGAAAACCAACTATTAATTTGTCATAAATTTAGGTTGACAAGATAATAAAATTAATGGGTAAACCCTTCTTACAAATGTTGAATTTGTATATGTCCACACTATCGTGGCATACAAATTTCACGGTGTAAGAGGTAATTTTATTTGTCATAAAGTTAGGTTGACAATAAAATTAATGGGTAAACCCCTCTTACAAATGCTTGAATTTGTATACATCCTCACTATCGTGGTATACAAATTTCACGGTGTTAGAGGTAATTTTATTTGTCATAAAGTTAGGTTGACAAGATAATTAATGGGTAAAACCCTCCTCTTACAAATGTTTGATTTTGTATACGCCCACATTATCGTGTCATGCAAAATTCCCAATGTTTGAGGTGTTGGCGAATTTAAATAATATTGTTTAAGGAATCAGTATTATTTTAAATTCTAAAGATTTGACCAAATATAATCCTTGGTAAAAATCCCTCTTATGTTTGAATTTGTATACGTCCACACTAACGTGGCATACAAAAATTCACGGTGTATAGAGGGATTGATGAATTTAATATCATATTAAATTCTGACCAAGTATTTTGTGATTCTTAGGATCCCCTTGCTATAATAGACAATAGACTTAGTGGTCCCAATTAGGAAACAAAACTTGGACATTATTGAACTTCTTGAGGTCTGTCTTAGCGTGCCAGATAATGATTCTAGTGAAGAGGAGATTAAGTATCATAGGAAATGGGTTAGGGCAGATGAGATGGTGAGGAGTTACATTTTGACTTCTATGTCAAATGTGTTGCAACATCAGCATCAGCCCATATCGACTGCCTATGACATGATACTCAATCTCAAGGAGCTCTTCGGACACCAGAATCAGGCTGCCAGGCAAGAGGCCATGAGAAACTTAAAAAGGATCATCATAACTGAGGGGACACCCGTAAGGGATCATATCCTCAAGATGATGGTTCATTTGAGTAAAGTAGACTGTCCTCATAGGAAAGAGAACAATAAAGGAATATCTTATTCTCTAAGTAGTTGAAACATGTTTGGTGGTGTCATCTACCGGTACCTAGTGTGTAGATACAGGAGTCACTGATCATGTCTGCAATTTATTACAGGGGTTCCAGGAAACTCGATAACTACATGAAGAAAAGATTACCATGGGCACTGCTACAAAAGTAGCAGCTATTGCAGTGGGAGAAGTTTATTTTGGAATAAGATTTTGTTTTAAGAAATTATCTTTATGTACTAAGTTTGAGAAAGAACTTGTTTTCAGTTTCTAAACTTTTAATAGAATAGATATTCTATTTCTTTTGATGACAAAGTTGTTGTCAAGAAAAATAAGCAAGTTATCTATTCTGGTACATTAGTAGATAATTTAAAAACACTCTTAATCCAATTACTCCCACGATATAATAAATAGAAATACATCTTCTAATTCAAATAAGAGAAATGAACCTTCAAAAATGAATCAAACATATCTTTGGCATCTAAGGCTAGGTCATATTAACTTGAGTAAGATTCAAAGGTTAGTAGCTGATGGATCTTTGGATTCATTGGTGGTTCAAACCTGAGAATCTTGCAAAGAAGGTAAAATGACCAAGAGACCTTTAAAAAAACACAAGGGTATAAAGCCAAAGATTTCTTGGAATTGATTCATCCTAATTTGTATGGTCCAAAAACTATCTAGGCAAGAGGAAGTTTCGGATAGATGACTATTCAAGATACGGGTACATTTATTAGATGCGCCACAAGTCTGAGTGCTTAGAGTACAAGGCTGATGTGGAAAAATATCATGGTAAAAGTATCAAAGACACTACGGTCTGATCGTGGTGGTGAGTACCTCTTGGGAAAGTTTAGGAATTACTTATCAGAGGTTGGGATTTAATCCCAACTGTCTGCACCTAGTACACCCCAACAGAATAGTGTGACAGAACGAAGGTATAAGACTCTTATGGAAATAATTAGATAGATGATGAGTTATTTCAAAATTACCAAATTCGTTTTAGAGATATACTCAGGAAATGGTAGGTGAACTTAGTACCTTCTAAAGTCAGAATTTTCTACTTCCATAGAATTATGGAATAGGCACAAGCCTAGTCTGAATCATATTCGGATTAGGGTAGTCCAGCACAAAAGAGATGCTGACAAGTTAGAATCGCGTACATAAGATTACCTGTTTATAGAATATCCTAAAGGAATGAAAGGTAATTTATTTTATAGTCCTTAAAAGATCATAAGGTCATTGTTAGCATCAATGCTCGATTTTTAGAAAAGGACTATGTATCCCATAAGAAAAATTGTTCTTGAGAGAATAAGTAAAGACACATCAAACTTAGTACCAATAGTACAAGATTAGATACCACAAGAAACTGCAACACGTGTCACAAATAATACACATTTACAGACAGTGTCTTGTCGTAGTGGGAGGGTTGTAAGGCAACCTGATAGATCCATGTTTTTGGGAGAGTCTTTGCACTTGATCCCTGGTAAACATGAACCTAATCCCTCGACATATAACAAAGCACTCCAAAAGATAATGATGCAGTATCTTTGCAAAGTACAATGAACTCTGAAATAAAATCTTTTGTGTTCTAATTAAGTCTGAGAGTTGGTAGAACCACCAAATGGTGTAAAAGCCATATGGATGTAAATAGATCTACGAAAGAAAAAGAAGGACAAACGGGAAGGTGAAAACTTTCAAAGCAAGGCTTGTTGTAAAAAGGGGAAACTTTTGCACCGGAAGTTATGCTTAAGTCTATCCGGATTCTTTGCTGCTCATACAGATTATGAGGTTTGGCAAATGGATGTCAAGACAGCATTCCTTGACGGAAGTCTTGAAGAAAACATCCATATTGTAACACCCATAGGATCCCTAGCAATTTTATGAATTTTCCCATGATTAGAATAGGCTTTATGTAGATTTTCAAAAAAAATAAAAGAAAATAGAACCAAAAAGAGGCATAACCAAGGTTTGAACCTTGAACCTCTTGGTAAGTGATTTCAAGTGATAACCAGTAGCCCCAGCAGGGGTGTGCTGTTAGGAAAAGAAGGGAGATTGTAGTTAAGGTGAAGGCCCCTTCACTTAGAAGGAGAAGTTTGAGTTTCCTTCTTCCTTCCCAATGAGAAGATGGTTTTGCCTTCTTCCTTCATTTTGACATAAATAAGAGAAAGGAAAGAAAATTTTCATTTTGTTTTCTCTCTTCTTCCTCCTTTCTTCTTTCACCGAAATTCTCAACCATTTCCTTCATTTGCCGAAACCAAGCTAAAGGGGGGTCTTCTTCCTAGGTAAACTTCTCAAACAAGGGTATTTTCCTTAGCGAAAGGATGTAAGTATTCCCTCACCTGCAGTACAAGTAGCTCCCGCATGCTTTATGTTTAAAGGATTGTTTGAAAAACCTAAGGAATTGCCTTGCAAGTTTCGGCCAAGATAAGGATTTGTGGTTACATATGATTGTTAAGTTTTCATGCTTCATGTTGTATTAAAAAGTTAAGAACCTTACCTTTAGGTTTCGGCTAAGATTGAATAGAAGGTTTAGAGAAAAGTTTTGAAATCTAACCATGCTTGTTTATGCTTCTTCATGATGTATGATCTCTTATATGTTGTTAGCTTAAGTTTTCATGCTACATGTTGTATTAAAAAGTTAAGAACCTTACCTTTAGGTTTCGGCCAAGATTGAATAGAAGGTTTAGAGAAAAGTTTTGAAATCTAACCATGCTTGTTTATGCTTCTTCATTATGTATGATCTCTTATATGTTGTTAGCTTAAGTTTTCATGCTACATGTTGTATTAAAAAGTTTAGAACCTTACCTTTAGGTTTCGGCCAAGGTTGAATAGAAGGTTTAGAGAAAAGTTTTAAAATCTAACCATGCTTGTTTATGCTTCCTCATGATGTATGATCTTTTATATATTGTTAGTTTAAGTTTTATGCTTCATGTTGTATTAAAAGTTTAAGAACCTCACCTTTAGGTTTCGGCCAAGATTGAATAAAAGGTTTAGAGAAAGGTTTTGAAATCTAACTATGTTGGTTTATGCTTCCTCATGATGTATGATCTTTGATATATGGTTAGTTTAAGTTTTCATGCTTCATGTTGTACTAAAAAAAAAAACCTAGAACCTTACCTTTAGGTTTCGGCCAAGAATGGATAAAAGGTTTAAGGAAAAGTTTTGAAACCTAACTATGCTTGTTTATGTTTTCTCATGATGTATGATCTTCTATATATTACTAGTTTAAGTTCCATGCCTTATGTTGCATTAAAAATTTAGAATCATGCTTCTAGAGGTTTTGGCCAAAGGTTGAACATTAGGGTTAGAACCTCATTTATGCCTACTAAGAGTCTCTCTTGCTATACTAGGTATGGTATAAAAGTTTCATGCTTTAAGTTGATAGAAGAAAACTAGAATCATGCTTACAAGTTTCGGCCAAGTTATGATTTAGGGTTTGTAGGAAGTTCCAAACCCCAACCATGCATGATAATGACTCTTTATGATGTGATATGGATTTTATATCACCATGTTATATGTTATGTGCACTTGTGTCATCATGTTATGTTTTCTCTATGATATGCTAAATGTTATGTGCACTTATGTCATCATGTTATGTTTTCTCTATGATATGCTAAATGTTATGTGCACTTATGTCATCATGTATGTTTTCTCTATGATATGCTAAATGTTATGTGCACTTATGTCATGTGCACTTATGTCATCATGTTATGCTTTCTCTATGATATGCTAAATGTTATGTGCACGTATGTCATCATGTATGTTTTCTCTATGATATACTATATGTTATGGGCACTTTGTGCCATTATGTTATGCAAGGCTTATGTATGATGAAAAGCTTAAGAGATGCTTCCCTTAAGTTGGGATTAAGAGCACTCTTCATGATATGATAAGAATATGATATGTCATGATATGACAAGAATATGATATGCTATGATATGATAAGAAACATGATATGTTATTTTACTTTGTATGGCTTATACCGGGGATGAGCTCCTAAGTTGCCCCTAGGTCGATGGTCAAAGAAACGGGCCTAGTAAGGGATGGGCTCCTAAGTGCCCCTAGGTCGATGGTCAAGGAAACGGGCCTAGTTCCTAATAGGTTCGGGATTAGCTACCTCAGATCTATTTAGGATGCACGCAAAATTCATGTATGTGGTACAAAGTCGTGCCCTCATGTTGAGATTATGTTTAAGTATTTATATGATATATATGTTTTCAAAGGACATCTTGCATATACTCATTTTATGATACATGTTTTCAAAAGGACATCTTGCATATGCTTATTCATGCTAAATGGTTTTCCTTTATGCTTTAGTAAGATGCTTTTTGAAAAATATGTCTATGATGCCTAGATGATCATGCTACTACTTTATGTATGAGCTCTCCCATGCTATGTTATGATTTACTTACATGAGTATGACACTACTTTATGCTAGCATGCAAATTTATATCTTGGTTAAATGAATATGTCCCCACTTTATGTTTAGATGCATGATTTATGTTTTGTGAGTAGGAAAGAATCTTCTAAGTCTATGTGCTTATAGTTTAATTTCCCTTGTACTGCAGAAAAAGGAAAAGAATGGTTAAACTAAAAGGGAGCAGCAGGAAGGGCAAGGATGTGTGTGGCAGTGGCATGGTGGAATAGATCTGCTTATTTCTTATAAGTTCTAAAACTTACATGTGATCTTATTTTGCTACATAACGTTTGATGGATGTGTTGGTTGCTACTCGGAAAACCTAGAGGTTCCACTGTACAAAAATTTTGTACAAAGGTCTGAACTTTTTCCTAGCTACCATGTGTTCTTTTAAATTAAATTTTGGATCACCTGCGGAACTTAACACGTTTGATCCAAAACTTAATCTATTTGTTCTTTTAGGTTTTGACTTGGATCTCCTGCGGAACTTAACACGTTCGACCCAAATCACCTTAAGTTATTAATTCCATTAAATATTAATTTCCATAATTGGTTCCCAGTACTGACGTGGCGAGGCACATGGCCTTCTTGGATATGGGAGCAACCACCACCGACTAGACAAAACCTTTTATAGAAATCTAATATTTAATTTCCTAAAATAACTTTAGGTTAACCGAAAAGAACAATCAAATCACAAGGAAAAATAAAATAAAAGAACACAACTTCGAAAAACATATTCGAAATACTAGAATCGTAAGCCTCTTGTATTTGGTATTATTTCCATAAATAACTAGCATGATGCGGAAAGAAAAATTACTAGTTATACCTTTTAGAAAGACCTCTTGATCTTCTACCGTATTCCTCTTCTAACCTCGGACGTTGTGTGGGCAACGATCTTCCGAGATGAGAACCACCAAGCACCTTCTTCTTCCTTGCAAGTTTCGACCATCAAAAATCTTCTAGAGATGAAGAGGTTCGGCCACCACCACCATGCTCCAAGGGATGCTAGAAACGAGGCTTGCTTTCTCTCCTTCTTCTCCTTCCTTGATCCGGCCACTAACAAAAGCTCCACCAAGAGATAAGTTTCGGCCAACAAGAGGAGAGGAGAGAAATAGGGCCGGCCACACCAAAGAAGAAAAGAGAGGAAGAAAAAGAATAGAGTTGTTCACCATGAAGCCTCCTCTATCCCCTCTTTTATAATCCTTGGTCTTGGCAAATAAGGAAAAATTAATAAAACCTTCCTTAATTCTTTTGCCATGAAAAAGAAAAATTAATTAATTAAAAATTAATTTCCTTTTTCCAACTTATTTGGCCGGCCACCTTCAATCAAGGAAAGTTTTAATTAAAACAAAAATTAAAACTTCCTAATTTGTTTCTAGAAATTTATAAAAAATTCTCCAATAATTTTATCCCTTCATGATTGGTTAATAAAAAGGAAATTTTATAAATTAAAATTTTTCTTTTAAATATGTGGATAAAAAGAAAGTTATCTCTAAAAATTAAAATCTCTTTTAATCTACAAATAAGGAAAGATATCAAATCTTTTCTTAATCTTTTGTAGAAACTTATAAAAGAGAATATTTAATTTTAAACTCTCTTTTAAATCATGAACATGGTTAAAAAGGAAAGTTTTCTTAAAATTTAAAATCCACCTTTAATCAACAAATAAGGAAAGATTTCAAATTTTAAACTCTCTTTTAAACATGTAGATGATTTACAAATAAGGAAAGTTTTTACCAAAAATTAAAACCATCCTTTTAAACTACAAATAAGGAAAGAGATTAATCTCTTCTCTTAATCTTTTGTAGAAAGTTATAAAAGGAAATTTTTAATTTTTAAACTCTCTTTTAAAATCATGATATCCACATAAGAAATAATTTTAATAAAAATCCCTTTTAATATTCTAGTGGTCGGCCACCTAAGCTTGGGACCCAAGCTTTGGCCGGCCACCTACATGGCTCATCCACTTGGTCTTGGCCGGCCCTAGCTTGGGTTCCAAGCTAGCTTGGCCGGCCCCATTGGATGGGTAAGAAGGTGGGTATGCGGTGGGTATAAATCTCTATATACTAGAGGCTACGATAGGGACCGAGAGGAGGAATTGGTTTTGGTCTCCCGATGAAATTAAGCATCCCGTGTTCACCCCGAACACACAACTTAATTTCATCAATAATAATTCATTCCACTAAAGAACTATTATTGAACTACCGCACCAATCCCAAATTACATTTTGGGCTCCTTCTTATTATGAGTGTGTTAGTCTCCCTGTGTTTAAGATGTCGAATGTCCACTGATTAAGTGAGTTACTGACAACTCATTTAATTAATATCTTAGTCCAAGAGTAGTACCACTTAACCTTATCGTCATGTCGGACTAAGTCCACCTGCAGGGTTTAACATGACAATCCTTATGAGCTCCTCTTGGGGACATTCTCAACCTAGATCACTAGGACACAGTTTCCTTTTATAATCAACAACACACACTATAAGTGATATTATTTCCCAACTTATCGGGCTTATTGATTCATCGAACTAAATCTCACCCATTGATAAATTAAAGAAATAAATATCAAATATATGTGCTTGTTATTATATTAGGATTAAGAGCACACACTTCCATAATAACTGAGGTCTTTGTTTCTTTATAAAATCAGTATAAAAGAAACGACCTCTAATGGTCCTACTCAATACACTCTAAGTGTACTAGTGTAATTATATAGTTAAGATAAACTAATACATAATTACACTACGACCTTCCAATGGTTTGTTCCTTTCCATTATGGTCGTGAGCTACTGTTTATAATTTATAAGGTACTGATAACATGATCCTCTGTGTGTGACACCACACACCATGTTATCTACAATATAAATTAATTGAACAACTACATTTATCATAAATGTAGACATTTGACCAATGTGATTCTTATTTCTAGATAAATGTTTATACCAAAAGCTAGGCTTTTAGTATACACTCTAACAATCTCCCACTTATACTAAAAGACTAAGTTGCCATATCTGCTGCCATACATCTGATTCCCAACCCTTCAACATGTCCATCAAAAGCTCTCGCCTTAAGGACCTCAGTGAAAGGATCTATAGGTCATCACCTGATGCAATCTAGGAGGCAACAACTTCTCCTCGTTTATACGATTTCTCGTATCAGGTGGTACTTGTGCCTTATAGACTTATGGTTTCTTCGAGTTTGCTACTGCACCAACATTATTACAATAAATTGTATTAATCTTTGGACAAACCAGAAATCATATCTAAGTCCATCTTGAGGTTATTGAGTCATTCAGCTTTTATGGCTACCTCATAGGCTTGCCATATACTAAACTTCTATGTTGGAGTCCAGAAAAACACCTATGTTTATCACTCTTCCATAGTTATGACTTTACCTCCTAAAGTAAACACAAAACCCCGAG
Source organism: Zingiber officinale (assembly GCF_018446385.1). Lineage (NCBI taxonomy): Eukaryota > Viridiplantae > Streptophyta > Magnoliopsida > Zingiberales > Zingiberaceae > Zingiber > Zingiber officinale. The sequence continues at coordinate 143,355,213 of NC_055994.1, forward strand.
GTTGACTTATTATTGTCCCTATCCGATTGGAAATCAAAATCTATGTAACCCACAAGGACCAAATTAACTGCCTTGTAAGCTAGCATATAATCTCTAGTACTTCTAAGGTACTATATGCTTTACTGCAGTCTACTATCCTTGTCCAGGGTTACTTTGATATCTGCTAACTATGCCCTTGGCAAAACAGATTTCTGATCTCGTGCATAGCATATATTAGGCTTCCGACAGCCGAAGCACAAAGAACTGCCTTTATTTCCTTTATCTCCTTTGATGTCTACAGAGACATATCTTTAGATAAAGTTACTCCATCCTAAAAAGGTAAGAAACCTTTCTTGGAGTTTTGCATGCTTAAAACGAGCAAGGATTTTTTCGATGTATGAAGCTTGGGATAAGTAAAATATTCTTTTCTTGCGATCCCTTATTATTTTGATCTCAAGAATATATACATTCTCCCAAGTCCTTCATATCGAATTGTTTGGACAACCATACCCTTACTACTGACAACACTTTGATATTGTTTCCAACTACCAAAAATATTATCTGTGTATAGTACAAGAAATACCACCACGTTTCCATCACGCCTTTTGTATACACAAGACTTATCCGGTTACTAAATAAATCCATAGGTCTGGATTACTTTGATAAACCGGATGTTCCAAGACCTTGAAGCTTTGCCTCAGTCCATAGACTGATTGAGCTTACACAAGATGCTCTTAGCCCTCTGCAATGAACCCTTCTGGTTGCTTTATATGGATGCTTTCTTCAAGACTTCCATTAAGGAATGCTGTCTTGACATCCACTTGCCAAATAGATAAAAGAATCCAGATAGATTTTAGCATGGCTACCAGTGAAAAAAGTTTCCTTTTTCATCAAGCCTTGCTTTGAAGATTTCTACCTTCCTATCTATCCTTCTTTTCCTATTATAGACCTTTTACACCCAAAGGCTTTTACACCACTTGGTGGTTTTACAAGCTTCCAGATTTTATTAGAATACATATATTCTAATTCTATTATTCATTACTCTTTGCCAAGATGCTGCATATTTATCTTGGAGTGCATCGTCATATGTCCGGAGATCAGGTTCATGTCCTTCAGGGATCGAGTCCAAAAACTCTCCCAAAACATGAATCTTTTAAGGTTGCTTAACAACCCTCCCACTACGACAAGACATTTTCTGCAATTGTGTATCATTTATGATACGTGTTGCAGTTTTTCTTGTGGTATCTCATCTTGTACAGTTGGTACTAGATTAGACATGCCTTTTATTATTTCCTTAAGAACAAATTTACTTATGAGCACGTGGTTCATTATATAGTCCTTTTAAAAAATAGTCATTGATGTTAACAATGACCTTCTGATTTTTAAGACTATAAACCTACTTTTGTTTATCTAGGATAACTTACAAACAAGTGAACTCCTATCCAACTTATCATTATCTCTCATATGTGCTGGATTACCTGAATCCGAATATGCTTCAAAATAGGCTTACGCCTATTCAGCAACTCTATATGAGTAGAGAATTATGACTTTGGAAGGTACTACGTTCACTTCCGTTTCCAGAGCATATCCTTAAAACAAATTTGGTAATTTTATGAATAACTCATCATCTATCTAATTATTCCATAAGAGTCCTATACCTTCTTTCTACCACACCATTCTGTTGGGGTGTACCAGATGCAGTTAGTTGGGATTGAAATCCAACTTCTGATAAGTGACTCCTAAATTCTCCCAAGAGGTACTTGCCACTACGATCTTACCATAGTGGCTTTTACTTTAACATTTCTCCGCATCAGCCTTGTACTCTTTGAACTAATCAAAGTACTTAGTCTTGCGGCACATTAAGTAAATTTATTTGTATCTTGAATAGTTGTCTATAAAATAGACAAAATATTCAATACTACCTCTTGTCTGGATAGTCATAGGATCACACAAATCAGAATAAACCATTTTCAACATATCTTTGACTCCATACCCCTTGGACTTAAAAGCTTCTTGGTTATTTTCCTTCTAAGTAAGACTCGCAGGTTGGAAAGATTTCCACTACCAATGAACCCAAAAGTTCATCAGCTACCAATGAATCCTACTCAAGTATAACCTAGCTTTTAGATGCCAAAGATATAATTGGTTCTTTTCTGAAGGTTGCTTTCTCTTAAAATTAAAAGATGTGTTACTAATTTCCATTTGTTGCATCGTGGGAGTTATTGGATTATAAATTGTCAACCATCATACCAGAATAGATAATTTCCTTATTTTTCTTGATAACATCTTTGTTATCAAAATAGACACAATATCTATAATAGTTTAGAAACTAAAATCAGGTTCTTTCTAAACTTGGTACGTAAAGACAATTACTTAAAATCCATATTTTATTCTTATCAAAGGATAAACATCTCCCACTGCAACAGCTGCCATTTTTATAGCAGTGCCCATGTGGACGGTGTTTTTATTTTCATTTAGTTGTCGGGTTTCCTGGAACCCTGCAATGAATTGCAGACATGATTAATGACATCTGTATCTACACTCCAGGTTCTGGTAGATAACACCACTAAACATGTTTCAACTAATGAATTAAATACACCTATATTGTTCTTAGTTCTAAGAAGACAGACTACCTTAATGTCCAAGTCCTATTTCCAATCATTACAATTGGGACTACTAAGTCTTTTCTATAGTATGACTACTAGGATTGACAAACATCCTAAGAATCACAAAAATATTTGGTCAAGATCAACTCCTTAAAATCTCCATGAATTTTGTATATACAAAATCGAAGAGGAGATTTTATTCATTAATTTTATTATCTCGTCAACTTTACTTTATGACGAATAAAATTAATAGTTGATATGTCTTTGATCAAATATTTGGTCAAAACACTTTGAATTTAAAATAACATTGATTCCTCAAACAATATTATTTAAATTCACCAACACCTCAAACACCGTGAATTTTGCATGCCACGTTAGTGTGGACGTATACAAAATTTAAACATTTGTAAGAGGAGGGTTTTACCCATTAATCATCTTGTCAATAAATCTTTATGTGTAACGACCCACCTTCTAACTACTAGGCTGTAAGGCGAATCGCTACATTACTGCTAAGCTATACTGTGCGGAAAACTGGTCTAAATTGAAATTTTACTCTACTATGACTAAGACAGCTGATAAGAAAGGTCTAAAGACCTTCTTTTCTGGTGTACACATGCGGAAAAGGGAACTGGACATCCCAACTGAGCTAGGGACTAGGAACTAAACTTCCCAACTAGCTGCCGATCGATCCACGGATCGATCAAATTCGCTGCGATGCTGTGCCCTGCTGGACCGGTCTGCGGACCGATCCGACAGAGGCTGGATCGGTCAGCTGACCGATCCAAGTGTGTCCGGATCTGTCTGCAGACCGATCCAGGCACCTGGAGACTTGGGACTCGCTACTGTATTGTACTGGATCGGTCGGCTGACCGATCCAGGAGGATACAGTAGCATACTGTATCTGCATGGATCGGTCGGCGGACCGATCCAGTGGCACAATCGGGCTCTGATCGGTCTGGAGACCGATCAGAGTCTGATTTCACCCGGAAAATCAGACTTCAGCACTTTGGCGTGCCAAAACCCCACATAACCTCTAACTAATGCATCAGAAACTATTCTAACAACGTGTAATAACATTCTAACATGATTACTGACATTTTAAAACATTCTTTCATAGTTCAATGCGTCCCAAATCTAAATTGCATGAAAGTGAAAGTATCAAAACTAATAAGCTGAAAGTAAATGCTAACGAGTTCTAATGCATAACTAAAACTTGTTAGATCCCTGAGATCTTTCATTCCAGTTCCACACACCCTCATCTGCATTGACCTCCAGCCTCCACTGCTAATCCACTTTTCTTTTACCTGTATCTGCAGTATAAGAAAAGTAGTATCTGTAAGCTAACGCTTAGTAAGAAGCCATCTACCTCACAAAATCATGCATACGATGCAGTTATGATTTGAAAACATGCTATTCGAAAACATACTGGACAGGCTAGCATGGCATGGCATACAATCATATAAACATGGCATACTGAACTAGTCATGGCATAGCATACAACCAATTATAAAGCTAACATAGAGAACTGAACTGAAATATAATACTGAGCTAAACTAACTAAACTAAAGCTGCAATCAAACTCAACTAGCATAACTGTTTTTGAGTTTTGAAAACTAATACATAATAAGTGAAAATAATAAACATGTTGTTGGGCCCGGCAACTGTACTTGCTGTGCGCGCATCCCTACTAGACCCGGGGTTGCAAGTCCCGAATTTAGCAGGGTTTACTAGGTTGTCTGAACCTAGGGACGATTGAGTCCAACCCAATGGATATCTAATCCAATATGCCACTGAAAATAAAATACTAATATCTATAGCTAACTGATATAACATGCTGTTTCTAGGTTATCTGAACCTAGAGCTAGGTTATCTGAACCTAGAGGCGACTGTGGGAGCCTACCCGTTGGACCATAGTCCCATATAAGCTGTAGTGAGCAAAGTTACTAATTTAAATGCTACTAATGCATTTAACTGGGCTAATAAACATAACTGAAGGGTAATTAGTTAAACTAACCCGTTTTTCGAACACTTGGTGTGCTTCAACCCCTCTCTGCATCAGGAAAGACACCTCTAGGCACCCAACCGCGTCTATGATCTCCAACTGAAGGAGAATAAACGTGTCCGGCCCATCTAAAGGTGCTAACTAAATTCCTAATCCTCGAGAAGGGTTAAAACACATCCCAGGTGCCGGGAACTACACATATAGCTAATAACTAATGCATATAAACAAACGGAGCTATTATACCGTAGGTGAGGGGTTTCTTACCTCGTACGCTAATTTCCTTACAAATCTACCCGCTAGAAATTTCCGGTGAAGACGATTTTTCGACGATTCCCTCGCGTCCACGCGCTCTACTCGTGGAGGAATCTTCCTTGTGTTGAAATCGTTGCCGGATGGTGAACTTGGGACCTTTGGAGAAGATCCCTAGGCTCTTCTTGAATTGGCGCCGAGAGAATGAGGAAGAGAGGAGAGGGGCGGCGTGGATGGGTGTCGGGGAGGAGGATTGCCGAACCACAAATCTAAAAATAACCCAAACCAACATAATTCTCCTATTTATATTAAGTGGTTCAATTGAACCAACTCTAATATAAATAAAATCGGTTCTCTTTTCTCTCAATATGGCCCGGCTGGTTCACCGGTTTCTAAAGCTAACTAATGGTTTAGCGGACCCGAGAGGTCCCGGGTTCGATTCCCGCTTAGACCGTTTTGCTTAATTAATTATTTTTGCTACTTACGCTACTCGGAAAATTCCAGAAAAATATCTAAAAATTCCAGAAAAATCATAGAAAAATTCTAAAATAAATTCGGGAATTTTTCGGGCTTTACATTATGACAAATAAAATTACCTCAAACACCGTGAATTTTGTATGCCACGTTAGTGTGGACGTATACAAAATCAAACATTTGTAAGAGGGGTTTTTAATTTTATTATCTTGTCAACCTATTTATTTGACAAATTAATAGTTGGTTTTCTTCAGTCACACAAATAATAGCAGTGACTCCGATGGGGAGGATACTATTAGACGTGCCTAAGTGTATACCATTACTTGACACTAAGTCCATTAATAAGATTATGCCCCTTCCGTTGGGGAAGATCACACGCTCTTAATTAACTTCCTATAGTCATCCAAAATTGGAAGTCTGTTCTAGTGATCCACAAACAAGCTCATCCGTTATGGAGGAAGGCACTCAGAGCCAACGCGCAAACTTGTTTGCATCACTTACAAACCAGTAATGGAGACCATGGGATTTAAAAATCCCTCTCCCACTTAGTTATTTATAAACGAGGAATTTTTAACTATACTAGTCTATGTATACTAACATACACACACAACACAATATAAAAGCAATAAATAGAAAATCTAATTTTCAACTATTATGGCTTTTATCTATTGCTGTCCTCCGTGTGTCACCAACCCTAGCTGCTGCCATCTTTGGCTATCCATCTTGCTCCTTGTTCCGCTGCGCCTCTGGTCCTCAAAAAGTTCCACGCCTTGCAAGATTCGATTTGCGACATATATAGAATTTTTACATTTTTCGATCCTATATTCCTCGAAGGAATGTACATGTATCTAGATCAAAAAATAAAATCCTAATAAAACTAAATACAGCTCCTGCTGTATTTTATAATACAATCATGCACACACAATAAAATGCCCTTGACATGTCCAAGGGTCCAATCACACACATAATAACTATAAGCCATAATAGTTGGATCCTGCATCCACAAAGTTAGCACATCCTACTATTAACCTGCCTAAATTATGTATGACATGTGCATAATTAAACTAATACCAAATACACAGAGGCAAAACCCTAGCTCTGATACCAATTGTTGGTTGCTACTCGGAAAACCTAGAGGTTCCACTGTACAAAAATTTTGTACAAAGGTCTGAACCTTTTCTTAGCTACCATGTGTTCTTTTAAATTAAATTTTGGATCGCCTGCGGAACTTAACACGTTTGATCCAAAACTTAATCTATTTGTTCTTTTAGGTTTTGACTTGGATCTCCTGCGAAACTTAACACGTTCGACCCAAATCACCTTAAGTTATTAATTCCATTAAATATTAATTTCCATAATTGGTTCCCAGTACTGACGTGGCGAGGCACATGGCCTTCTTGGATATGGGAGCAACCACCACCGACTAGACAAAACCTTTTATAGAAATCTAATATTTAATTTCCTAAAATAACTTTAGGTTAACCGAAAAGAACAATCAAATCACAAGGAAAATAAAATAAAAGAACACAACTTCGAAAAACATATTCGAAATACTAGAATCGTAAGCCTCTTGTATTTGGTATTATTTCCATAAATAACTAGCATGATGCGGAAAGAAAAATTACTAGTTATACCTTTTAGAAAGACCTCTTGATCTTCTACCGTATTCCTCTTCTAACCTCGGACGTTGTGTGGGCAACGATCTTCCGAGATGAGAACCACCAAGCACCTTCTTCTTCCTTGCAAGTTTCGACCATCAAAACATCTTCTAGGATGAAGAGGTTCGGCCACCACCACCATGCTCCAAGGGATGCTAGAAACGAGGCTTGCTTTCTCTCCTTCTTCTCCTTCCTTGATCCGGCCACTAACAAAAGCTCCACCAAGAGATAAGTTTCGGCCAACAAGAGGAGAGGAGAGAAATAGGGCCGGCCACACCAAAGAAGAAAAGAGAGGAAGAAAAAGAATAGAGTTGTTCACCATGAAGCCTCCTCTATCCCCTCTTTTATAATCCTTGGTCTTGGCAAATAAGGAAAAATTAATAAAACCTTCCTTAATTCTTTTGCCATGAAAAAGAAAAATTAATTAAAAATTAATTTCCTTTTTCCAACTTATTTGGCCGGCCACCTTCAATCCACAAATCAAGGAAAGTTTTAATTAAAACAAAAATTAAAACTTCCTAATTTGTTTCTAGAAATTTATAAAAATTTCTCCAATAATTTTATCCCTTCATGATTGGTTAATAAAAAGGAAATTTTATAAATTAAATTTTTCTTTTAAATATGTGGATAAAAGAAAGTTATCTCTAAAATTAAAATCTCTTTTAATCTACAAATAAGGAAAGATATCAAATCTTTTCTTAATCTTTTGTAGAAACTTATAAAAGAGAATATTTAATTTTAAACTCTCTTTAAATCATGAACATGATTAAAAGGAAAGTTTTCTTAAAATTTAAAATCCACCTTTAATCAACAAATAAGGAAAGATTTCAAATTTTAAACTCTCTTTATACATGTAGATGATTTACAAATAAGGAAAGTTTTACCAAAATTAAAACCATCCTTTTAAACTACAAATAAGGAAAGAGATTAATCTCTTCTCTTAATCTTTTGTAGAAAGTTATAAAAGAAATTTTAATTTTTAAACTTTCTTTTAAAATCATGATATCCACATAAGAAATAATTTTAATAAAATCCTTTTTAATATTCTAGTGGCCGCCACCTAAGCTTGGGACCCAAGCTTTGGCCGACCACTACATGGCTCATCCATTTGGTCTTGGCCGGCCCTAGCTTGGGTTCCAAGCTAGCTTGGCCGGCCCCATTGATGGGTAAGAAGGTGGGTATCGGTGGGTATAAATCTCTATATACTAGAGGCTACGATAGGGACCGAGAGGAGGAATTGGTTTTGGTCTCCCGATGAAATTAAGCATCCGTGTTCGCCCCGAAACACACAATTTCATCAATAATAATTCATTCCACTAAAGAACTATTATTGAACTCCAATCCCAAATTACATTTTGGGCTCCTTCTTATTATGGTGTGTTAGTCTCCCTGTGTTTAAGATAACAATGTCCACTAAGTAAGTTACTGACAACTCACTTAAGTAATATCTAGTTCCAAGAGTAGTACCACTCAACTTCATCGTCATGTCGGACTAAGTCCACCTGCAGGGTTTAACATGACAATCCTTATGAGCTCCTCTTAGGGACATTCTCAACCTAGATCACTAGGACACAGTTTCCTTTTATAATCAACAACACACACTATAAGTGATATTATTTCCCAACTTATCGGGCTTATTGATTCATCGAACCAAATCTCACCCATTGATAAATTAAAGAAATAAATATCAAATATATGTGCTTGTTATTATATTAGGATTAAGAGCACACACTTCCATAATAACTGAGGTCTTTGTTTCTTTATAAAATCAGTATAAAAGAAACGACCTCTAATGGTCCTACTCAATACACTCTAAGTGTATTAGTGTAATTATATAGTTAAGATAAACTAATACCTAATTACACTACGACCTTCCAATGGTTTGTTCCTTTCCATTATGGTCGTGAGCTACTGTTTATAATTTATAAGGTACTGATAACATGATCCTCTGTGTGTGACATCACACACCATGTTATCTACAATATAAATTAATTGAACAACTACATTTATCATAAATGTAGACATTTGACCAATGTGATTCTTATTTCTAGATAAATGTTTATACCAAAAGCTAGGCTTTTAGTATACACTCTAACAGGATGATACTTGTTGGTGGTTACTCACTATGAACTTATGTTTTCATGTTCCATGTTAGTATGCCTTATTCAAGTACAACATCATGTATCACGTAGCAAGTAGTAGATGTTAGATCAAGTTATGAATGCTAGCATGTTCACATGTTAATATGGTACATGATTACATGGTTCACATGACATGTTTGGATATATGCTTTATGATAATGGACATGCTTCTATGATAATATGATTATATGCTTTAGTTAGTTTAGTTTGTTTAATGAAAGAAAAAAAAAGATTTATTTACTTCCGCTGCCATATATGCATGTATGTATGTTTCAAGTAAGTAACCCCGTCCTTTTTCCCCCTTTTCTAAGTGATGGGAAGGGTGGGCGTTACACATATGTAGCAACCAAAGGGGTTTATTGAAAAAGGCAAAAAGCATCTAGTTTAAAAGCTCAATCGGTCTATGGACTGAAGCAAGCTTCGAGATCTTAGAACATTCAGTTTAATGAAGTGATCCAGTTGTATGAATTTATTCAGTAACCGGATGAGTCTTGTGTATAGAAAAGTGTAACGAAAACGTGGTGGTATTTCTTGTACTATACGTAGGTAACATTTTGTCAGTTGGCAACAATGACAAAGTGTAATCAGACGTAAGGGTATGATTGTCCAAGTAATTCAATATGAAGGACTTAGGAAAATGAGAACATATTCTTGAGATCAAAATAATAAGGGATCACAAGAAAGATGTTGTGCATATCCCGAACTTCATATATCAATTGAATCCTAACACATTTTAGCATTAAATACTCCAAGAAAGGTTTTTTGCTTTTTCAGTATGGAGTACCTTTATCTAAAGAGATGTCTCTTGAGACATCAAAGGAAATAAAGGTGTTGAAGGCAGTTCCTTATGTTTTGGCTGTAGAAAGCTTAATGTATGTGATGCTATATATGAGGTCGGATATCTGTTTTGCCGAGGGCATAGTCAGCAGATATCAAAGTAATCTAGGACAGAGACATTAGACTGCGGTAAAGCATATATAAGTACCTGAGAAGGACTAGAGTTTATATATTAAGTTTACTGAGCAGATAATTTGTTCCCTGTGGATTACAAGGATTCAGATTTCTAGTTAGATAGGGACAATAGGAAGTCTACCTCGGGGTTTGTGTTTTCTTTAGGAAGTAGAGTCATAAAGGAGTGTTAAGCATAGATGTTTTTCGGACTCCACCATAAAAGCTGAGTATTTTACAGCCTCTGAGGCAGTTGAATAAGTTGTATGACTTAGAAACTTCAAGATGGACTTAGAAGTGGTTCATGGTTTGCCCAAATTTATCATAATTTATTATGATAATAGTGGTGCAGTAGCAAATCGAAGGAACCACTAGCCCATAAGACAAGTAAACACATTGAGCGTAAGTACCGCTCGATACGAGACATCGTAAAGCAAGGTGAAGTTGTTGTCGTCAAGATTGCATCAGTAGATTACCCGACAGATCTTTTCACTAAGGCCCTTCTGGTGAGAGCCTTTGATAGGCATGTTGAGGGGATGAGAATCAGATGTATGGCAGTATATATGGCAGCATAGTCTTTTAGTATAAGTGGGAGATTGTTAGAATGTATACTAAAAGTCTAGCTTTTGGTATGAACATTTATTTAGAAATAAGAATCACATTGATCAAATGTCTACATTTATATGCTAAGTGTAGTTGTTCAATTAATTTATATTGTAGATAACATGGTGTGTGGTGTCACACATAGAAGATCATGTTATCAGCACTTTATAAATTATAAACAGTAGCTCACGACCAAAATGGAAAGGAACAAACCATTAGAAGGTCGTAGTGTAATTAGGTATTAGTTTATTTTGACTATATAATTACACTAGTACACTTAGAGTGTATTGAGTAGGACCAATTGAGGTAAGTTCTTTTTATACTAACTTTATAAAAGAACAAAGACCTCGGTTATTATGGAAGTGTGTGCTCTTAATCCTAATTTAATAACAAGCACATATATTTAATATTTATTTCTTTAATTTATCAATGGGTGAGATTTAGTTCGATGAATCAAGAAGCCCGATAAGTTGGAAAATGATATTACTTATAGTGTGTGTTGTTGATTATAGAAGGAAACTGTGTCCTAGTAATCTAGGTTGATAATGTCCCCAAGAGGAGCTCATAAGGATTGTCATGTTAAACCCTGCAGGTGGATTTAGTCCGACATGACGATGAGGTTGAGTGGTACTACTCTTGGAACTAGATATTAATTAAGTGAGTGTCAGTAGCTCACTTAATTAATGGGCATCCGATATCTTAAACACAGGGAGACTAACACACTCATAATAAGAAGGAGCCCAAAATGTAATTTGGGATTGGTGCGGTAGTTCAATAATAGTTCTCTAGTGGAATGAATTATTATTGGTGAAATTAAGTTGTGTGTTCGGAGTGAACACGGGATGCTTAATTTTATCGGGAGACAAAAACCAATTCCTCCTCTCGGTCCCTATCGTAGCCTCTTAATTATAGAGTATTATACCCACCTATACCCACCTTCATACCTTTCCTATAGGGGTCGGCCAAGCAAGCTTGGAGTCCAAGCTAGGGTCGGCCAAAGGCAAGGTTCATGAGTTCATGAGGTGGCCGGCCCTAGCTTGAACCCAAGCTTAGGTGGCTGGCCCTATTAAAATAAAAATGAATTTTAATTTTAAAATTTTTCTTATGTGGAAGATATGATTTAAAAGAGAGTTTAAAATTTTAAATCTTTCCTTTTATAAGATTCTACAAAAGATTAAGAGAAGAATCTCTTTCATTATTTGTAGATTAAAATGTTGATTTTAAATTTTGGTATAAACTTTCCTTATTTGTAAATCATCTACATGTTGAAAATATAAATTTTAAAATTATAGAATTTCCTTTTATAACCAACCATGAAGGGATTTTAAAAGAGAAATTTTTTTTTTAAAATTTTCGGAAACAAATAAGGAGATTTTAATTTTGTGTTTAAAATTTGTCTTATTTGGAGCAAAGGATGTGGTCGGCCATGATATGAAGAATAAGGGAGAATTAATTAATTTTTCCTTATTAGTTCACGTCAAAGAAAATAAGGAGATTTTAATTGTAATTAAATTTCCTTATTTGCCAAGACCAAGGATATAAAAGAGAGGGTAGGGGTGCCTTCATAAGACACAACCTCTATTCTATTTTTCCTCTCTTTTCTTCCTTGGTGGTGGCCGACCCTTCTGTAACGCCCGAAAATTCTCAAAATAATTATTAGAAATATCCTAGTATTTTTTTGGAATTTTAGGATATTTTTATGGAATTTTTAGAATAGCGGAAGTAGCAAAAATAAATAGAAAACGAAAATAGTCTACGCGGGAATTGAACCCGAGACCTATTGGGTCCTACGACTTAAAGGTGAACTCTAGTAACCAGGAGAACCCAGCAGGGTCGTGCTGAAATGAAAGGGAAACAATTTTATTTAAGTTAAAGTTGGGGGAATTAATTCCTTAATATAAATAGGGAATTAAGTGAGGAGTTTTATTTTTTATCGTGACTTACCTCTTCTCCCCACCCTAATCCCGCCGAACCTCCCTTCTCCTCCTCCTTCTCTCAGCGCATCAAGCCTAAGGGCTCTAGGAGCACCTTCCGGCGACGACTCCGATACGAGGACGCTTCCCTTCGCGAGAGGAACACGTAGACACGAGAGAATCGTCGAGAAGATCGTCCCCACCGGAAATCTAGTGATTAGATTTGTAAGAAAATCCGAACAGGAGGTAAGAAACCCCTCACCTGCAGTATAAGTAGCTTTCGTATGAATTTTATGCTTCAGTTTAGTAGTATGTAGACTTTCGGCACAAAGGATGCGAACTAGCGCATACCAAGTGTTTGATTAAATTATTAGCACAATTAAGATGCAAATTAGGCATTTTATTAGCTTAGATAAATGCAATAGAAGTATTTTTTACAGCTTATTTGGTCTTGCTACAGCTCTTCTGGGACTAGATGTCCAATGGGTGGGCTCCCACAGTCGCCTCTAGGTTCAAACAACCTAGTTCTAGGTTTAGATAACCTAGTTCTGGGTTTAGACAACCTAGTAAAAGCAAGACAAGAATTGTTAGCATATGTTCAGTATTTTACTTTCTTAGTGGCACTGTACTGGATTAGATATCCATTGGGCTGGGCTCCCATAGTCGTCCCTAGGTTCAGATAACCTAGTAACCCTACTAAATTCGGGACTTGCAAACCCGGGTCTAGTTAGGGATGCGCGCATAGTAAGTACAGTTGTCGGGCCTAAACAGCAGTATGATTGTTATTTTAATCTACTTATGAATATAGTTTTCAAAACCTCATAAAATAGTTATGTGAATTCAGTATAGCTTTAGCATTAGATTAGTATTAGCTTAGCTCAGCTTTGGTATCAGTTTAGTTTTCTATTGATACAGCATGATAGTTTATAATTAGCTTTATTTCCATGATCAGTTTTGCTTCTATGTGTTGTATGTCATGCCATGCTTAGCATATTCAGAATGTATTTCAAATAGCATGTTTTAAAAACATAAATTACATCGTATGCATGTTTTAGTGAGGTAGATGGTTTCTTACTAAGCTCTCAAGCTTACAGATACTATTTTCCTTATATTGCAGATAAAGGTAAAGGGAAGATGGACTAGGGGAGGCTGGAGGTCAATGCAATGATGAAGATGTGTGTGGATGGAACTTGGAACAAAGATCTTAGGGAATTGCAGTGAGTTTTGTTTTGAACATTAGAACTGTTAGCATTTTATCATTCCGCACCTTAGTATGTTAAATGTCATGAACTAGTAAATTATGCACTCTACCATGCTTAGAACATTAGTTATGTGATGTTAGAATGTTTCCTAGTCATTTTAGAACTTGTATGTGTGATTGAGGCACGAAACAGTGCTGAAATCAGACTTCTGGTACGAAATCAGAAACCCCAATCGATCGGTCGATCGATTGGAGGCTTCTCAATCGATCAGCCGATCGATTGAGAAGTTCGTACCGCGAACAGAAAGCTTCTGGATCGATCAACCGATCGATCCGGACGCACTCTGTCGTGAACAGAAGGCCCTGGGATCGATCACTAGATCGATTGGCCAGTCTGGATCGATCAGTCGATCGATCCAGAATATTGCCCGAGCACAGTAGCGTGCTGAATCGATCACTGGATCGATCCAACCAAAGTTCCGCATACAGTAGCATGCTGGGTCGATCACGGGATCGATTAGACCATTCCAATCGATCCACCGATCGATTGGGAAGCTTGATAGCAGCGGGAAACCCCTTATTCCAGTTCCTTGACCATGGGGAATGTAATATATGACATGAATAGTTTGATTACACCCCTTAGCACATATAGAATAAGGAAATGATAATAGTTTAGCCAAGTTTTAATTAGTTCAGCTTCCGCACCTAGATTTAATAATGGTCATGGAATAGTTTAGCACAGCATAATGTGACGGTCCGGCCTTACAGCCTAGCTAGTATAAGGCGGGTCGTTACAGAGTGGTATCAGAGCAAAAGTTCCATACTTCCTTCATACACATCAGTATTGAACCTGCAGCTTCCATGTAAGAATACCTCTCACTTTGTTATGTTTATTTCTTTCATGTTTGTAGATAACTAAAGTATGTTTATCTAAGATAGTAACTAACATGATAGTATTAGCTATGTAAACATGATGCTTTAGTTATGTATGTCCTTTGTTCCTTTAGAGATGGCACGAGGACGCCCAGCTAGAAGGGCACCAGCTACTGAGCCCCAGCACGAGGCAGGCAGTTCAATACTCCCACAGTCACCCCGAAACCAAACTTAGCAACGCCAGTATTCTTAGAGGTTCCACCAGTCCAGCCTACAGCACCAGTAGCCCCAGCAACAGAGGCAAGAAGAGAAGCCTATCTGATCCAGTGGCAGAGAGTCAAGCAGAGAATTTCTCAGGCACTAGTGAACCATGGGATGCTCAGGCCTGGTTCAAAACACTGGAGAGTACGATGGAGCTTCTGGACTGGCCAGAACATGAGAAGGTGAAGTGCGCCTCCTTCTGCTTAACAGGAGATGCACGTATGTGGTGGGAGAGAATTAGAGCGAAGCGCCCAGTAAACCAGATAACATGGGCTGACTTCGAGAAAGAATTCTTCGAGGAGTACTTTCACATGCGGGTCACGAACCGCCACTACTACGAGTTCACAGAGTTTCGCCAGGGCAACCTTTCAGTGGAAGAAGCCGTGAAGAAATTCAACAGATTGGCTCGTCTATGCCCTGAACTAGTCAGCACAGAAAAAGAACGGGTCCGGTTGATGCTTAAGATGTTGAGGCCGGAAATAGTAATGAACGTGGCTGGCGGCGTTCATAGGCCGCAAACCACCGAGGAACTAGTCAGCAGTGCTCTGACCACCGAGCACTACCAGAATAATATCAAGCAGCAGAAGCAAGTTCTCTCAGAGATCAAAGGGCAAGGAGGCTCAGGTACTCAGAAATAACAGGGCCACAGCTCTAACTGGAAAGGGAACTCCAGCAACAAGCGCAAACCAGGGAGTTACCCAAAGGGAGGACCAGCCAGCAAACAGCCTAGTTATCCCAAGTGTGCTACTTGTGGGAAATTTCACCCAGGAGTTTGTCGCAAGGGCACACGAGGATGCTTTGAATGTGGATAAGAAGGGCATATGGCTAAGCAATGCTCGAACAAGACAAGTCTTCCTCAACCACAGCTGATACAGTATGGAGGCCAGCCAGCACAGCTACATCAGATGCAAGCCGTTTTAGATGGTCCACATATCAGCCAGGGCAGACTAGAAACCCCTCCAGCTACGACCAATGCGAGGATTTACTCACTCACCAGAGAGGACGTAGCGAATGTCTCGACAGTTATTACAGGTCAGATTAGTATACTACAGTAAAGTACAACTATCTTATTCGATACTAGGGCAACCCATTCTTATATATCCAGGGCATTTGCCGAGAAGTTAGCGATACCTCCAGAGGTACTCAGTAGCCAATTTTTGACGACGCTACCTTCAGGAGAGATTATGACATCCACGCACGGGCTCAGAGCAGTGTCAGTCATTATAGCAGACAGAGAACTCTTTTGTGATCTGATAGTGCTAGATATGACTGATTATGATGTCATATTTGGAATGGACTTTCTAATCAGATACGGTGCCTCTATCGAGTGTCGTAAACAGAAAGTCGTATTCCAACCTGAAGCAGAAGTGCAGTTCGAGTACATTGGAGAACCAAAGAGAAAAGCCAAGAAATTTCTCTCAACTCTAAAAGCACAGAAGTTAATGGATTTAGGATGTACGGGATTCCTAGCACATGTAGTCAATACCAGTCAGGACAAGGACCAACAGCTAGCAGAGGTCCGAGTCGTATATGACTACCCAGCAGTCTTCCCTGAGGAGTTACCAGGTCTAGCACCAGACAGGGAGATTGAATTTGAGATAGAACTCATTCCCGGTACAAATCCTATCTCCAAGGCACCCTACCGCATGGCTCCAGCAGAACTGAAGGAACTTCATGAGCAACTACAGGAGCTGCTTGACAAAGGCTTCATACGTCCTAGTCACTCACCATGGGGAGCGCCTGTATTGTTCGTGAAGAAGAAGGACGGCAGCATGCGCTTGTGTATAGATTACAGAGCACTGAATCAAGTCACAATCAAGAACAGGTATCCTCTTCCCAGAATAGATGACCTGTTCGATCAGCTAAGGGGAGCAACAGTGTTCTCGAAAATAGACCTCAGATCAGGTTATCATCAGGTGAAAGTTAAAGAAGGGGATATACCCAAGACAGCATTCAGGACTAGATACGGACACTACGAGTTCGTAGTCATGCCCTTTGGCGTGACAAATGCCCCAGCTACTTTCATGGACCTCATGAACAGAGTATTCAGAGAATACCTAGATAAGTTTGTTATCATATTCATCGATGACATCCTTATCTATTCAGGAACTCAGGAAGAACACGCCGAGCACCTGAGAATAGTATTGCAAACCCTTCAGTAGAACCAGTTGTACGCCAAGTTCACGAAATGTGAATTTTGATTAGACCAGGTGTCCTTCCTGGGTCACATCATCTCAAAGGATGGTATCATGGTAGACCCCAGTAAGATAGAAGCTGTGAGTAGTTGGAAAAGACCCAAGAACGCCAGTGAGATCAGAAGCTTTCTGGGATTAGCAGGTTATTACAGAAAGTTCGTAGAAGATTTCTCCAGGATAGCCTCCCCACTGACAGCTCTTACCAAAAAGAACAGAAGGTTTCAGTGGACAGAGGACTGTGAGAATAGCTTTAGTGAGCTAAAGAGGAGATTGACCAGTGCACCTATTCTGACTCTACCAGAAAACACAGGCAGCTTTGACATTTATAGTGATGCCTCTAAATTGGGACTAGGAGCAGTGCTGATGCAAAATGGCAAGGTGATCGTGTTGGTGCAATATCCCTCAGGTCAAGGTTGACCTGGGTAACCAAGCTGAGTCTTGGTTTGGGTTTAGATGTTTGACAATAAGATATTGATTGAAGAAGAGTCAAGTAGGTCAAGGTTGACTGGATACTTGACTGGGAAGTCCTAACTGGGATGTTAGGCAAAATGAAAGACCTAGTGAGTGAAGCTAGGCAGTATGAAAGTCCTGGTGAGTGAAGCCAGGCAGAAGAAAAGTCCTGGTGAGTGAAGCCAGGCAGAAGGAAGTCCTAGTGAGTGAAGCTAGGCAGATGGAAATCCTGGTGAGTGAAGCCAGGTGAAAGTCCTAGTGAGTGAAGCTAGGCAGATGGAAATCCTGGTGAGTGAAGCCAGGTGAAAGTCCTAGTGAGTGAAGCTAGGCAGATGGAAAACCCTAGTGAGTGAAGCTAGGTGAAAGTCCTGGTGAGTGAAGCCAGGCAAGGGAAAATCCAGATGGATCAAGGATGATCGGACATCTGGTGCTGGGAAGTCCAAGTAGGTCAAAGGATTGACTGGATACTTGGCATGAAAGAAAAGTCCAAGTAGGTCAAAGGGATTGACCGGATACTTGGCACAGAGAAAAGTCCAAGTGGGTCAAAGGGATTGACCGGACACTTGGTAAGGGAGTCCTAGCAGGTCAAGGGAGTGACTAGATGCTAGGCATGACATACCAACAGGTCAAGGTTGACCGGATGTTGGTTTGGGAGGTTTGGGACTTGGTTTTGGACAAAAATCAAGTGCTGGATCGATCAGTGGATCGATCCAGACCTGTCCCAGCGAACAGAGAGCCTCTGGATCGATCCGTGGATCGATCCAGACTGTCCCAGCGAACAGAGAGCCTCTGGATCGATCCAGAGGTCCCAATCGATCAGTGGATCGATTGGGACGCGGCTGCTTCGCGCGATAAGCGCTGGATCGATCCGTGGATCGATCCAGGCATTTTCCCAGAGCACAGAGGCGCTCTGGATCGATCCGTGGATCGATCCAAAGCCTCCCCGATCGATTGGGAACATTCGAATCGATCGGGATCCGACCGTTGGCATCGATAAAGGCCGCAGGCGCACGATTCCTTCGGTATCTCTTCTACGGTTTCATCTCAGATCTTCGCCAGCTCCTCCACAGCACTCTCAAAGCTTGTGATCGCCAGTTCTTGAAGGTTCTTGGAAGCTCTCCGAGTCAAGAGGCGGATCAAAGGCAAGAAGAGAAGCTAGGGTTAGGGTTTTCTGCATTCATTGTAAGCTTTGTGCTTGTATTTTGTTTCCCTTTCCTTCTTCTTGTACCGAGAGTCTTGTAGGGCTTCTCCGCCCTCGGTAGTTACCGAAAAGGAGTGTTTCTTAGTGGAGGGTGCGTGCGTGGTGTGGATCCTTGGATTAGTCACCTCCTTTGGAGGTGGATACCAAGTAAAATCCTAGTGTTAGCGTGGGTGTATTTGTTTCTGTATTTTCCGCTGCATATTCTTGAAGAAACAATCAACGCCAAGCACCGAGCGAACGCGACGAGCTATTCACCCCCCCCCCCCTCTAGCTACTTTTGGTCCTAACAAGTGGTATCAGAGCAAGGCCGCTCTTCACCGGAATCATCGCCGGAAGGGTCAAGCATAACAAGAAAAGCTAGAGGGGTGAAGAAGTTGAAGCAAATTCTTCAAGTTCAAGACTTTATCAAGCTCAACTTCAAGATGCAATTCCAAGATGGACTTGGATTTGACACAAGGGTGGCTCCACCATACACATCGGCAAGCTTCGATTCTTGGAGATCAAGAATCGAAAACTTTCTTATGATGGAGATAGAGCAATGGTTTGCTCTAATGGAAGGCTTCAAAGCTCCAACGAACTCCAAGGGCAAGCTTCTAAAGAAAAGCAGATGGAGCTCAGAGCAAATTCAAAGGGGTGAGGCAAATGACAAAGTGACCAAGCTTCTGGTCAACTTATTGCCTAGCCACATCTTGGCTCGAGTTGGAGAATTCGAAGATGCCAAGGAGCTTTGGAGCAAATTGGCCAAGCTTCATGAAGAGATCCCCTCCACTGTACAAGATCATGAAGAATCCAAAGAGGGTGACTCTTTGGAGCAAGACCAAAAGGAGGATTCCGAGGTTGATAGATGCTCAACCTCTGAAGAAGAGGAAATCCAAGATGCTTCATCCTCAAGGGAATGCAACGAAGGGAACAAGGAGGGAGCATACTCCTTGTTTCATATTCAAGATGATGAAGCCTCCACCTCTAGGATTGAGGGGGAGCAATCCTTGGTGACACCGGATCAAGAAGAAGGAGAAGCTTCTACATCCGGGTCAAGAGAAGAAGAGGAGGAAGAAGCTTCTACCTCCACAAGTCAAGAAAAATCAAATGGAGGAGAATCAAGGTCCTATCAAAAGGAAGTTTCTACCTCTGGATCCAAAGAAAAAGATGACACCCCTACAAGCAAAGGTATGAATATTTCAATTAATAATAAAAATCATATAATATGTTTTGAGTGTAGGGAACATGGGCACTACAAGAGCAAGTGCCCTAAATTGACCAAGAAGAAGGGTCAAGTGGCACAAAAGGGCAAGGTGAAGCCCAAGGAGACCATCCCCGGAACGAAGAAGAGCAAGGAGCATATCATATGCTTCTCTTGCAATCAAAAGGGGCATTACCGAAGTCAATGCCCCAAGGGGAAGAAGGTGGTCACGGCTCAAGGAGGCACTAGTCAAGGGGGAGCCTCTAAGGTAAAAAGGAAGGTAACTTTCATTGAGCCTATTCCCTTACAAAATGGTAAAAAGCATGCTAGGTCAAATTTCTATCATTTTAATGCTATTTACCATGAAAATAGAAAGCATGATAGCGTTAAAGAAAAACATATAGCTTTTCATGCTAAAACTACTACACCTAAGACTAGGAATGTAGGTAAAAGTCTAGGTAAAAACTCTAAGGATTGCAGCTACAAGCCTAGAAACAAAAATGCTCATGAACTTAATGGAAAACCAAAAACTAAGGACTTAGTGATGGAAAATCAAGTCTTGAGGTCAAGACTTGATAAAATTGAAAAGACCCTAAATACGGATGGAAAATATCCTATTAGGGCAAAATGAGCATAATCTAGGTCTAGGGGTACAAAAGCCATCCAATGGCCATAGAGGTTTGGGATACAAGCCAAAGGCTAAGAAGGATGTGCCCTCTTACCATAGAGTTCCATATAGTTATGGAACAAACCCTAGGTCTAGTGGTCAAGCCAAAAATACTAAGGAAGTCATCCCTAAGAGTATTTTTGCAATAAATGTGACTAAGGCTTCTAAGAAGTCTAAGAAAGTTACAAACAAGGTCACAAGAGAGGCTATCCCTAGAGTTGACCTAGAAAGTGTGACCAAGGCTTCTAAGAAGCCCAACAAGGTCACTAGGAAGGTATCTAGAGAAGTTATCCCTAGTAAGTACCTAGAGCATCCAAGGAGCATCAATAGGTGTTGGGTTCCTAGGAGCATCTTCTCTACCCCATAAATGGGTTAGAGAGTGTCAACTCCGATTAGAAGGGTAGTTAACCCAACTTTGAGGAAATTGACACTCAAGGAGCATTTTCAAGGTTTTAGTTAACCTTTGAAAATGAAATGGAATTATTGATTACTCCCTGAAAGAGTAAAATGTGCCTAATGGTGAAAATTTGTTTTTATCTTAAAATGGCACAAATTGGGAAAACCTTGAGAAATACCAAGTTGGGATTTTGGTATTCTCTTGGAAATTTAAGGCAATCCGGGCCTTGATTTATGTAATCACTCTTGAGGAAAAATGGAATATGCCAACATTTGAGGACATGTTTATTTTCAATTGGCATACATTAAATCAAGGAAATTAGAAATGCCAATTTAGGTTTTGGCATTCTCTTGAAGCACTTTAGGGCAATCTAGGTTTAAGGTGTAAGTTTAGCTAAGACTTTAAGGATACTTAGATAGTTAATCTAGGTATATTTTATTTATGCTAAATCTTGTCATGATTATTTGCCCATCATATGTCATGACATCATGTCTATTTTTACATTCATGTTTTATTATGAAAAATCCAAAAATACCATGTCATGACATTCATACATCATGTAGTAATAGGATATTTTCTTTTGAAAATTATTTTCTTTTGATGTATGCCATAACATAATCATGCATTAAGTTTAATTCCTTGTAATTAAGGACAAATGGCATTTAACGACACTTATTGACAAGTGACATCCTAGGTGGATGTCTAATATTTCTAAAATGCCTAGATAAATATGCATGATCCCTAGATGAGGGCAAAACCAAAATCTACATCTCACAAAGACTATAAGGTGACTTGTATGTGTTTTAGTGCATATTATATACAAGTGAGATGTTAGGATGATGAACAAAGCTCAAGATGTTGATTTAGTGCATTCCTTTGAGTTTTAAATTCATCAAAACACATAGTTATGTGTTTTCCCATCATTGGGAAAGCTAATGTACAAGTCATGTGCATTATGCCCAAGGAACATGATGGGATATTGGTTTTGAAAATGTTTTCAAAATGATTTTGGAAAACCTTGGTGAAGGCTATCTTTTGATAGTAATCACCATTGAATAGTTAGACACAAACTTGAAGAAAACACTAAAGTTTTTGCAAGTTCTCAAGTTTGTGTCAATCTTTGAAAATATGATGTATTTTCATAGAAAACTATTTTTCCGTGATAGTAAACGCCCTAAATAATGTCTACACGAAATTTCATAATTTTTGGATTTTTGTAGAATTTTCTAGGGGTTTCTGAAGTTGACTGAAATGGAATTTCAGCAACTATCAGAGCTCCGATCGATCCATGGATCGATTGGAGTTCCTGAATCGATCCATGGATCGATTCAAACGGCAATTCCCGCGAGCAGAAGCTCGCTGGATCGATCAGCCGATCGATCCAGGGAGTCTGAATCGATCAGTGGATCGATTCATAAAGGTTCAATCGATTGGAACCCAACTTCAATCGATCCAAGTTGCTGGTTTTGGCTGGGAAGGCCTGATTTCAGCATCTTTGAACCTATTTTAGTCTAGGTAACCATTCCAAACCCCTAAAATACATTTGTATCCATAAAAAGGGTGTTTTCATATGAAAACAAGGATGGGTTGGTTAAGGAAGGCTAAGTTGAAGTTTAGGTTGAGGTGTGTTTCAAATTTTGAATATTTGAACCTCAAAACTTCTAAATTTGGGTTTCCTAATGTTTTAGGGATTCCAAGTCATTGTTGGTGCAATGACAGAAGTTACCACCATGTCTTTAGGGGGAGGGACTCTTTAAAGACATGAAAATTATTTTTTCATGAACCTTGGAAGGTGGTTAACCTTCTGTTGTGAACTTGCTCAAGGTTGAGCATTTAAACTTGAAATGGGGAGAAATGGGGAGTGGATATCCTCATTATTTCAAGTGGACACTCAAGTGGTAGATAATGCTCAAGGTTGGGTAGTTGTCTACATTGAGGAAGAAGTTAAGGATAAATGAAGGGTATGGGACCTTCATTATCGTGTTGATCACAACGAGTGATGTTGTGAACAACGATGAGCAACTCTTCAGGGGGAGAGTCTTCAACAAATGGATTTGTTGAAGTGTGCCCAGAATTGGAGCATAGGTTGATGTGTGTCCAACGATGGGTTGATGTGTGCCAATAGGGGGAGAATGTATGGTTAAGCTTAGGCCTTCATTACCTATGGGAAGGTCATAGGGGGAGAATGAAAGGACTCATGAAAGGGAGTAAGTTAGGCTTTCATTACCTAGAGGGAGTTTGCCCTCTTAGGGGAGAATGAAGAGCTTAATTTATGCTTTCATTACCTAGTGGCATGAAGAAGGAGGCTATGGGATTAGCCTAACTTACATATGGGATTGTAAGTGTTATTGTGGTATTGTCAAACATCAAAAAGGGGGAGATTGTTGGTGCAATATCCCTCAGGTCAAGGTTGACCTGGGTAACCAAGCTGAGTCTTGGTTTGGGTTTAGATATTTGACAATAAGATATTGATTGAAGAAGAGTCAAGTAGGTCAAGGTTGACTGGATACTTGACTGGGAAGTCCTAACTGGGATGTTAGGCAAAATGAAAGACCTAGTGAGTGAAGCTAGGCAGTATGAAAGTCCTGGTGAGTGAAGCCAGGCAGAAGAAAAGTCCTGGTGAGTGAAGCCAGGCAGAAGGAAGTCCTAGTGAGTGAAGCTAGGCAGATGGAAATCCTGGTGAGTGAAGCCAGGTGAAAGTCCTAGTGAGTGAAGCTAGGCAGATGGAAATCCTGGTGAGTGAAGCCAGGTGAAAGTCCTAGTGAGTGAAGCTAGGCAGATGGAAAACCCTAGTGAGTGAAGCTAGGTGAAAGTCCTGGTGAGTGAAGCCAGGCAAGGGAAAATCCAGATGGATCAAGGATGATCGGACATCTGGTGCTGGGAAGTCCAAGTAGGTCAAAGGATTGACTGGATACTTGGCATGAAAGAAAAGTCCAAGTAGGTCAAAGGGATTGACCGGATACTTGGCACAGAGAAAAGTCCAAGTGGGTCAAAGGGATTGACCGGACACTTGGTAAGGGAGTCCTAGCAGGTCAAGGGAGTGACTAGATGCTAGGCATGACATACCAACAGGTCAAGGTTGACCGGATGTTGGTTTGGGAGGTTTGGGACTTGGTTTTGGACAAAAATCAAGTGCTGGATCGATCAGTGGATCGATCCAGGCTCTGGATCGATCCAGACCTGTCCCAGCGAACAGAGAGCCTCTGGATCGATCCGTGGATCGATCCAGAGGTCCCAATCGATCAGTGGATCGATTGGGACGCGGCTGCTTCGCGCGATAAGCGCTGGATCGATCCGTGGATCGATCCAGGCGTTTTCCCAGAGCACAGAGGCGCTCTGGATCGATCCGTGGATCGATCCAAAGCCTCCCCGATCGATTGGGAACATTCGAATCGATCGGGATCCGACCGTTGGCATCGATAAAGGCCGCAGGCGCACGATTCCTTCGGTATCTCTTCTACGGTTTCATCTCAGATCTTCGCCAGCTCCTCCACAGCACTCTCAAAGCTTGTGATCGCCAGTTCTTGAAGGTTCTTGGAAGCTCTCCGAGTCAAGAGGCGGATCAAAGGCAAGAAGAGAAGCTAGGGTTAGGGTTTTCTGCATTCATTGTAAGCTTTGTGCTTGTATTTTGTTTCCCTTTCCTTCTTCTTGTACCGAGAGTCTTGTAGGGCTTCTCCGCCCTCGGTAGTTACCGAAAAGGAGTGTTTCTTAGTGGAGGGTGCGTGCGTGGTGTGGATCCTTGGATTAGTCACCTCCTTTGGAGGTGGATACCAAGTAAAATCCTAGTGTTAGCGTGGGTGTATTTGTTTCTGTATTTTTCGCTGCATATTCTTGAAGAAACAATCAACGCCAAGCACCGAGCGAATGCGACGAGCTATTCACCCCCCCCCCCCTCTAGCTACTTTTGGTCCTAACAGATCACCTATGCCTCCAGATAACTCAAGGAATATGAGAAGAATTACCCTACTCATGACCTTGAGCTTGCAGCAGTAGTGTTCGCCCTCAAAATTTGGAGACATTACTTGTATGGAGCTCAGTGTAGAGTATATACAGATCATCAAAGTCTGAAGTACTTCTTCACTCAGAAGGATCTGAATATGCGACAGCGTAGATGGCTTGAGTTGGTCAAGGATTATGACATAGACATCCTCTACCACCCCGGAAAAGCTAATAAGGTAGCATATGCACTTAGCATAAAGTCCAGTGCTACCTTACTATCCCTAGCAGCCATGTCACCACCCCTACAGAAGGAGATCACAGATTTCGGTCTCGAACTCATAGTGGGGCAGCTCTCTACTATGACATTAGCATCTACCCTGCTTGGTGACATCCAGACAGCTCAGGAACAGGATCCTGAAATTCAGCAAACCAAGCAAGGGTTAGCAGAATCAGAAAGTGGAGAGTTCAGAGTATCAGATAGTGGGGCATTATATTTCGGTGACAGACTCTGGGTCCCAGATCAGGAGGAACTACGCAAGAAGATCTTAGATGAGGCTCACAAAACTCCTTATGCGATGTATCCTGGCTCCACCAAGATGTACCAAGACCTGAAGAGACGTTTTTGGTGGCCTGGGATGAAGAGAGACATCGCTAGATATGTTAGTACCTGTCTGACCTGTCAGAGGGTCAAGGCAGAACACCAGAGACCAGGAGGAGTTCTGCAGCCTATCCAGATTCTAGAATAGAAGTGGGAAGATATTTCCATGGACTTCATAGTGGGACTACCCAGAACCACGAATGGTTTTGATACCATCTGGGTAATAGTCGACAGATTGACTAAATCAGCCCACTTCTTAGCTATCAAGATAGCCTACTCCATGGAGCAGCTAGCTCAGTTGTATCTCAAGGAGATCGTTAGATTACATGGAGTCCCATGAACCATTATTTCAGATAGGGACAGTAGGTTCACATCACACTTCTGGGAGTGTGTACAGTCAGCTTTGGGCACTAAGTTAAAGTTTAGCACAGCCTTCCATCCTCAGACAGATGGTCAAACAGAGCGAGTAAATCAGGTACTCGAAGATATGCTCCGAGCATGTGCCCTAGATTTCAAAGGAAGTTGGTGCAAATATCTGATCTTAGCAGAATTTGCATACAACAACAGCTATCAGACCACTATCGGCATGGCACCTTACGAGGCTCTCTATGGGCGGAGGTGTAGATCTCCAATCTGCTGGTATGAGAGTGGTGAACAGAAGGAACTAGAACTTCAGACAGATCTAGTAGCAGACACCACAGCAGCTATACAGCAGATCCGCCAGAGGATAGAGACAGCTCAGAGCCGCCAGAAAAGCTATGTTGATACACGGCGCAGACCCTTAGAGTTTTCAGTTGGGGATTCAGTGTTCCTCAGAGTAGCTCCCATGAAGGGAGTAATGCGTTTTGGGAAGAAGGGCAAACTAAGTCCCAGATATGTGGGACCATACCTTATCAGCAGAAGAGTTGGCAAGGTAGCATATGAGCTAGAGCTACCCCAGAAAATGTCAGCTGTTCATAATGTATTTCATGTCTCTATGTTGAAGAAGCATATCCCAAACGCCACCCAGGTGATTGAGCCCCAGTCGATACAAGTCCGTGAAGACCTCAGCTATGATAGTCGGCCTACTCAGATAGTAGATCGAGCAGTTAAGAAATTGCGGAACAAGGAGGTACCATTAGTAAAAGTCATTTGACAAAATCACACAGCAGAAGAGGCAACATGGGAGATAGAAGCCAGCATGAGACAGAAGTACCCAGAGTTATTCTAAGTTCGAGGACAAACTTTTTATAAGGTATGGGGGATTGTAACGCCCGAAATTCTCAAAATAATTATTAGAAATATCCTAGTATTTTTCTGGAATTTTAGGATATTTTTATGAAATTTTTAGAATAGCGGAAGTAGCAAAAATAAATAGAAAACGAAAATAGCCTACGCGGGAATTGAACCCGAGACCTATTGGGTCCTACGACTTAAAGGTGAACTCTAGTAACCAGGAGAACCCAGCAGGGTCGTGCTGAAAGGAAAGGGAAACAATTTTATTTAAGTTAAAGTTGGGGGAATTAATTCCTTAATATAAATAGGGAATTAAGTGAGGAATTTTATTTTTTATCGTGACTTACCTCTTCTCCTCACCCTAATCCCGCCGAACCTCCCTTCTCCTCCTCCTCTCGGCGCATCAAGCCTAAGGGCTCTAGGAGCACCTTCCGGTAACGACTCCGATACGAGGATGCTTCCCTTCGCGAGAGGAACACGTAGACGCAAGAGAATCATCGAGAAGATCATCCCCACCGGAAATCTAGCGATTAGATTTGTAAGAAAATCCGAACAGGAGGTAAGAAACCCCTCACCTGCAGTATAAGTAGCTTCCGTATGAATTTTATGCTTCAGTTTAGTAGTATGTAGACTTTCGGCACAAAGGATGCAAACTAGCGCATACCAAGTATTTGATTAAATTATTAGCACAGTTAAGATGCAAATTAGGCATTTTATTAGCTTAGATAAATGCAATAAAAGCATTTTTACAGCTTATTTGGTCTTGCTACAGCTCTTCTGGGACTAGATGTCCAATGGGTGGGCTCCCACAGTCGCCTCTAGGTTCAGACAACCTAGTTCTAGGTTTAGATAACCTAGTTCTAGGTTTAGACAACCTAGTAAAAGCAAGACAAGAATTGTTAGCTTATGTTCAGTATTTTACTTTCTTGGTGGCACTGTACTGGATCAGATATCCATTGGGTTGGGCTCCCATAGTCGTCCCTAGGTTCAGATAACCTAGTAACCCTACTAAATTCGGGACTTGCAAACCCGGGTCTAGTTAGGGATGCGCGCATAGTAAGTACAGTTGTCGGGCCCAAACAGCAGTATGATTATTATTTTAATCTACTTATGAATATAGTTTTCAAACCCTCACAAAATAGTTATGTGAATTCAGTACAGCTTTAGCATTAGATTAGTATTAGCTTAGCTCAGCTTTGGTATCAGTTTAGCTTTCTGTTGATACAGCATGATAGTTTATAATTAGCTTTATTGCCATGATCAGTTTTGCTTCTATGTGTTGTATGTCATGCCATGCTTAGCATATTCAGAATGTATTTCAAATAGCATGTTTTAAAAACATAAATTGCATCGTATGCATGTTTTAGTGAGGTAGATGGTTTCTTACTAAGCTCTCAAGCTTACAGATACTATTTTCCTTATATTGCAGATAAAGGTAAAGGGAAGATGGACTAGGGGAGGTTGGAGGTCAATGCAATGATGAAGATGTGTGTGGATGGAACTTGGAACAAAGATCTTAGGGAATTGCAGCGAGTTTTGTTTTGAACATTAGAACTGTTAGCATTTTATCATTCCGCACCTTAGTATGTTAAATGCCATGAACTAGTAAATTATGCACTCTACCATGCTTAGAACATTAGTTATGTGATGTTAGAATGTTTCCTAGTTATTTTAGAACTTGTATGTGTGATTGAGGCACAAAACAGTGCTGAAATCAGACTTTTGGTACGAAATCAGAAACCCCAATCGATCGGCCGATCGATTGGAGGCTTCTCAATCGATCAGCCGATCGATTGAGAAGTTCGTACCGCGAACAGAAAGCTTCTGGATCGATCAGCCGATCGATCCGGACGCACTCTGTCGCGAACAGAAGGCCCTGGGATCGATCACTGGATCGATTGGCCAGTCTGGATCGATCAGCCGATCGATCCAGAATATTGCCCGAGCATAGTAGCGTGCTGAATCGATCACTGGATCGATCCAACCTAAGTTCCGCATACAGTAGCATGCTGGGTCGATCACGGGATCGATTAGACCATTCCAATCGATCCACCGATCGATTGGGAAGCTTGATAGCAGCGGGAAACCCCTTATTCCAGTTCCTTGACCATGGGGAATGTAATATATGACATGAATAGTTTGATTACACCCCTTAGCACATATAGAATAAGGAAATGATAATAGTTTAGCCAAGTTTTAATTAGTTCAGCTTCCGCACCTAGATTTAATAATGGTCATGGAATAGTTTAGCACAGCATAATGTGACGGTCCGGCCTTACAGCCTAGCCAGTATAACGCGGGTTGTTACACCTTCTCTTTTCTCTCCTCTCCATATTGTGGCCGAACCTCATCTCATCATTGGAGTCCTTGTGGTGGCCGGTTCTAGCTTGGAGAATACGGAAAGAAAGGAGGCTTCGCTCTAGCATCCCTTGGAGCTTGGTTGGTGGAAAAGGTTCTTCATCCTTAGGAGGTTTTGTGCTTGGCCGAAACTTGAAAGAAGAAGAAGAAGGTGCTAGGTGGTTCTCATCTCGGAAGATCATTGCCCACACAACGTCCGAGGTTAGAAGAGGAATACGATAGAAGATCAAGAGGTCATTGAAGTTTACAAAGAAAGGTATAACTAGTATTTATTTTCCGCATCATGCTAGTTTTATTTCTTTGTAAGAATTCCAAACACAAGAGACTAGATATTCTAGGTTTCGAATTATGTTTCGAATCGTGTTCTTTTGTTTTCTTTTTTGAACTTGTGTTTCGATTGTTCTTTGTGGTTAACCTAGGGTTACTATGGGAAGGTTAAATATCTAATTTCCTTAAAAGGCTTTGTCCAGTCAGTGGTGGTTGCTCCCATATCCAAGAAGGTCAAGTGCCTCGCTATGCAGTACTAGAAGCTAATTTTGGAAATAAATATTTAATCGACTTTGTGACCTAGGTGATTTGGGTCGAACGTGTTAAGTTCCGCAGGAGATCCAAATATAAACCTAAAAGAACATATAAGTTAAACTTGGAATCAAACGTATTAAGTGTTGGTTGCTACTCGGAAGGCCTAGAGGTTCCACTGTACAAAAATTTTGTACAAAGGTCTGAACCTTTTCCTAGCTACCATGTGTTCTTTTAAATTAAATTTTTGAATCGCCTGCGGAACTTAACACGTTTGATCCAAAACTTAATCTAGTTGTTCTTTTAGGTTTTGACTTGGATCTCCTGCGGAACTTAACACGTTCGACCCAAGTCACCTTAAGTTATTAATTCCATTAAATATTAATTTCCATAATCGGTTCCCAATACTGACGTGGCGAGGCACATGGCCTTCTTGGATATGGGAGCAACCACCACCGACTAGACAAAACCTTTTATAGAAAGCTAATATTTAATTTCCTAAAATAACTTTGGTTAACCGAAAAGAACAATCAAATCACAAGGAAAAGAAAAACAAAAGAACACTATATCGAAAACAAATTCGAAACTCTAGAATCATATGCCTCTTGTATTTAGTATTATTTCCAAAAATAACTAGTATGATGCGGAAAGAAAAATTACTAGTTATGCCTTTAAGAAAAACCTCTTGATCTTCTACCGTATTCCTCTTCTAACCTCGGACGTTGTGTGGGCAACGATCTTCCGAGATGAGAAACCACCAACCACCTTCTTCTCCTCCTAGCTAGGTTCGGCCACAAAAGAAAAAGCTTCACCAAGGAAGAAAATCAAAACACTAACCAAGCTCCAAGAGATGCTCGCTTCCTCTCCTCCTTCTTCTTCTTCTCCAAGTAGTATCCGGCCACCACAAGAGCTCCAAGGAAAGAGAAGGGTTCGGCCACCACAAGAAGAAAAGAGGGAAAGGATGGCCGGCCACACCAAGGAACCAAAAGGGGGAGAGAAAATAATAGAGGTTGTATCTTGTGAAGGCACTCTCACCCCTTCTTTTATATTCCTTGGCCTAGGCAAATTAGGAAATTTAATTACAATAAAATTTCCTTAATTCCCTTGACATGATTTAATTGAGAAAAATAAAATAATATTTCCCCAATTAATCTCTAATGGCCGGCCACATCAAGAGGAAATAAATTAGACAAGTTTTAATCAACAAATTAAAACTTCCTAATTTGTTTCCGGAAATTTTAAAAATAAAATTTCTCTTTAAAAATCTCTTCATGGTTGATAAAAGGAAATTTCTATAATTTTAATTTTATCAACATGTGGATAATTTTAAAGAGAAAATAAAATATCTCACCAATCTACAAATAAGGAAAGAGATTTAATCTCTTTCTTTAATCTTTTGTAGATCTTTTACAAGAGAGATATTTTTATTTTAATTCTCTTTAATAAATTATTTCTTCCACATAATAAAAATTAAAATTAAAATCCCTTTTTAATTTAATTTGGCCGGCCCCCACTAGCTTGGGTTCAAGCTAGGGTCGGCCACCTAATTTTATACCTAGGCCGGCCCTAGCTTGGTTCCCAAGCTAGCTTGGCCGGCCCCTTATTGGTGGGTATAGAAGGTGGGTATAGAACTCTATAAATAAGAGGCTACGATAGGGACCGAGAGGAGGAATTGGTTTTGGTCTCCCGATAAAATTAAGCATCCCGTGTTCGCCCCGAACACACAACTTAATTTTATCAATAATAATTCATTCCACTAGAGAATTATTATTGAACTACCGCACCAATCCCAAATTACATTTTTGGGCTCCTTCTTATTATGAGTGTGTTAGTCTCCCTGTGTTTAAGATAACAAATGTCCACTAATTAAGTAAGTTACTGACAACTCACTTAATTAATATCTAGCTCCAAGAGTAGTACCACTCAACTTCATCGTCATGTCGGACTAAGTCCACCTGCAGGGTTTAACATGACAATCCTTATGAGCTCCTCTTGGGGACATTCTCAACCTAGTATCTCTAGGACACAGTTTCCTTCTATAATCAACAACACACACTATAAGTGATATCATTTCCCAACTTATCGGGCTTATTGATTCATCGAACTAAATCTCACCCATTGACAAATTAAAGAAATAAATATCAAATATATGTGCTTGTTATTATATTAGGATTAAGAGCACACACTTCCATAATAACTGAGGTCTTTGTTTCTTTATAAAGTCAGTATAAAAGAAACGACCTCTAATGGTCCTACTCAATACACTCTAAGTGTACTAGTGTAATTATATAGTTAAGATAAACTAATACCTAATTACACTACGACCTTCAAATGGTTTGTTCCTTTCCATCTTGGTCGTGAGCTACTGTTTATAATTTATAAGGTACTGATAACATGATCCTCTGTGTGTGACACCACACACCATGTTATCTACAATATAAATTAATTGAACAACTACATTTATCACAAATGTAGACATTTGACCAATGTGATTACCAATGTGATTCTTATTTCTAGATAAATGTTTATACCAAAAGCTAGGCTTTTAGTATACACTCTAACATTAAGTTCCGCAGGCGATACAAGTTTAATTTAAAAGAACACATGGTAGCTAGGAAAGGTTTAGACCTTGTACAAAATTTTTGTACAGTGAAACCATTAGGTTTTTCGAGTAGCAACTAACAGTGTGGGCGACAATCTACCGAGATGAGAACCACCATGCCTCCTTCCTCTTTGCAAGTTTCGGCCACCAAGGGATGCTAGAACAAAGCCTCCTTTCTCTCCTTCTTCTCCAAGTAAGATCCGGCCACCACAAGAACTCCAAGAGAGGATGTCGCCGGCCACTAAAGAAGAAGAGAAAGGGAAGACTAGTGGCCGGCCACACCTAGGAAGAAAGGAGAAGAATAGAAGAGAGTTCTTCTTCTCATGGGGTAACCCGTCCCTCTCTTTTATAATCCTTGTTCATGGCAAATAAGGAAATTAAATTATAATTAAAATTTTCTTATTTTCCTTGCCAATGGATAATAAGGAAAATTTAATTAAAACTTCCCTTTATTCCATCTTATGCTCGACCCCTACAAGAGCTCCAAATAAGGCAAGTTTTAAAACACAATTTTGTATTCCATTTCGAATTAACCATGTATCATATTCCATGTTTTTATTTTGCAATTAAAAAAATCAAAATTAGAAGTATATCATCCAATAAATTTGAGATTTGATCTCATCAAATTAAATAATTTGTATTTAGAATAAAATCTTGAGTTACCTGAGCTAAATAATATAACAATACAATAATATATAATATAGGCAAATTGCTTCCCCCCCTCCTACACGCGCACCCCCCCCCCCCCTCCCCCCCTCCTCTCTCTCTCTCCCTGTCAAAAGACCATTCTACCCTCTATCTTTTTTGTTTTTTTTTTTAAATTTTATTTTTTAATTTTTTTAATTCATACTTATATATTTTTTATTTTTTATTTTTAATTAATTTTAATTTTTTATTTTGTTATTCATACTTATATATTTTTAAATTTTTATTTAGTTTTATTTTTAAAATTAATTTTATTTTTAATTTTTTTCATTCATACTTATATATTTTAAAATTTTTATTTAGTTTAAATTTTTAATCAATTTTATTTATTATTTTTATTAATACTTATATATATTTTTAATTTTATTTAATTTTATTTTTTAATTAATTTTGTTTATTATTTTTTCATTAATACTTATATTTTTTAATTTTATTTCATTTTTATTTAGTTTTATTTTTAATTAATTTTATTTATTATTTTTTTAATTTTTTAATATTTATTTAGTTTTATTTCTTTAATCAATTTTTAAGATTTCTATTTTTATATGTTTTTATGTTTTTTTTTATTATTACATGTACTCTTCATTTGAAAAAAAAAATATGTTTATTCCTAAGTTATGAATGTATTCATTATTAATTGGTAGTATTTTTTTAATTTTAAATATAAACTAAAAATAAATAAAAGATTATAAACATGTAAAAAAATTATTGAAAAAATAAAATTGATAAAGAAATTGATTAAAAAAATTAATAAAAAAATAAAATTTTAAAAAATCAATTGAAAAAATATAAGTATTATGAAAAAAATAATAAATTAAATTAATTAAAAAATATAAATATAAATAAAATTTATATAAAATTGAAAAATAAAGTATTGATAAAAAATAATAAATTAAATTAATTAAAAAATAAAACTAAATAAAATTAAGAATATAATTGTATGAGAGTTATTTTTAAATAAAATTAATTAAAAAATTAAAATTAAATTAGAATTAAATGAAATAAAAAAAATTTTAAAAAAATAAAGAGAAGGTTACATGCGTCTTTTGGCAGGGAGAGAGAGAGGAGGTGGAGGGGGTGTGTGTAAGAGGGGGGTGGGGAAAGCAGCTCTCATAATATAGTGTTAAATATGTGTGATTTGAATTAATAAATTTATTTATTTATTTTTTCTGAGACCCAATGTGTTCTTTCTTGGACCAAATGTACCTCGTAAGTGGGATCCCTTAGATTCCATTTGTATGACAAGTGGAGTGATCCCACTAATAAATAGAGTGGTACATTCTTTAGATCATACTTTACGGTCCAGAGAATTTATACCTCTGCGGGCCAAAATAAGCTCCGCCACTGAATTCACTGTTAAATCATAATTTGTATAAAAGTGTTTAATCATACATACAAGTGTTCAAGTGGTACTTCAACTCAAAAACTCATTCACTCTTTTTATAAAAGGGTAGACCCCTAATATGACTAATTTAATTTATTCCATTAAAATTATAATTAACTAACTTTTTCCAAAATTTATTTTTAATAAAAACCTAGTTATGAAGGCGGTTGGGTGGTATCTCTCTCTGTAAGGATGTCTGATTTCCTATCTGTCATGGCATTCACGAAACCTCCATTCTTCTCCACCTTGTAGGACAACTCTTTCTTTCCTGGAACTACATCGACGTACACAATTGAGTTCTCATCAATCTCACCCTGTACGAGCATCTTCGACAGGTGAGTTACAACTTTCTTCGCTAGGCTTCTCCTAATTGAACTTGCGTTGTAGACCTTGAAAACCCAAATAGATATATATATCCCTTAATTTGCCAATCTTCGATTTAATTTATCTATCAAAATAATTAATCAAACTAGACAATTAAGGATGGAGGCTAATTGGGTTAATTACCAGATCGTAGGGTTCAGATAGAACTACATCCAACGCAGCATCTGTTATAGCCAACGCAATATCTCTGTCGGCGAGACGAAGAGCAATATCCATCATTTGAAGCCTAGCCACCTTTCTAAGTTGATCATGAGATAGTGGATCAAATATTACTATCTCATCAAGTCGATTAAGGAGCTCAGGTCTAAAATGCTTCCTGACCTGCAGCATTAGATCATAATTTAATGTACCATTAATTTCAATGGAATAAATTAAAAGAATTTTTTTAGATGAATAATTAAGCAAGCAAGTTGTACGTACCTCAATCATAACTCTTCCCCTACCAATCTGCAGCGAAGACGCCTGTCCCTGCAGTGCCATTCCATCAAGAAGGTATTCAGCACCAAGATCAGAGGTTATGATAATAACTGTGTTAGTGAAGTCCACAGTTCTCCCTTGGCCGTCAGTTAACCTTCCTCCGTCAAGAACTTGAAGAAGAGTGTTGAACACAGCCACATGAGCTTTCTCTAGTTGGTCGAACAGAATGACGCTGAAAGGCCTCCGCCTCACCGCCTCCGTCAGCATTCCACCTTCTTCATGACCCACGTACCTGAAAAATTATTAATTGAGAGTAAGCAATAGTACGTACATTTGAAGGCGTACGTAGCAAAAGGGGATCCACAATATTGAACGAATTAAGCTTGGAGCTGAGAAGATTAATCTAGCTCACCCTGGTGGTGCGCCGATTAAACGTGCCACCGAATGTTGGTCCGTGTACTCTGACATGTCGATGCGAATGAGAAGATCATTCTCATCATCAAACAATTGCTCTGCAAGAACTTTTGCAAGTTCTGTTTTGCCGACACCGGCGAGGCCTAAGCAGGGCTGGCCCTGACTTTTGGGAGCCCTTGGGCGAAAAGAGAAAAGTGACATCTTAGGGAAAAAACTTTACTAACGTTCAATTGAATATAGTTTAATAGAAAATTTTGAAAATCAATATATTTCAGTAAACTCCATACAAAATTTATTTCTCAAGATTCTTCAAAAAATACAACACCATACAAAATATGTTTCCTAAGTTTCTCCAAAAAAAGATTAATAACTACAAATAAAAAAAATAAGTATGAAATAACCATTGAAAAAATCTATATCTTCTAGCATTTTGAGAAGTAAAATCATCAATAAGGTCTTCAAAATCAAGTTTTTCTAACATCTCATTTTCGATACATAAAATTGTCAAGTCATTTACATTCAAATCGTTATCATCATTTTCTCTCAATCATTCCTGCTCATTCGTTGCATGATTATGATCATCATTTTCTCTCAATTCTTCCCGCTCGATTGTATGATTATTTAATTCTTCTTGATTACTCGATTAGTGCTCATTTGTTACATGATTATTTAGTTCTTCTTGACTTTCTTCTTGCAATTTATCAACTAAATTTTCAATTAAAGAGCTAGCTTTAAAAAACTTACGAAGAACACTTTTGTGAGTTTTAATAATCTGTTCCACTCTTTTTCTTTTGTTTCTTTTCTAACTCTAAGATTGATATTTTTTTTAGAAACATGTTTGTATTACAAATTTCAAATGCAAAAATAAATCACACAAAACCAGCAACAAAGCTAACAATGAAACAACACACAAATAATAAAAATAATAGTCAAAGAACAATAAAGTCTGGTTTGTGCTTAAAGCAATCGATATAACTTATTCAATGATGAGTAAAATTAGAATGATTTATTTAAACTCTTTCCAATCTGTAAAAAAAATCATAAAATATTGACTCCAATGCAATATTAAAAATCAATATTGAATATTGACAATAAGAAAAAAATATAGATAAGTAGGTAACTTACGTTGTAAGTTTATATATTAATGAATGATGATGTTGATGAAATTAAAATTAATAAACTTTTCTAATTTAATTAGAAGAGATTCAAAGGAGAAGAAAGGAAGAAATTAGCGTTCAAGATTCATACTTTACTCTTTAGAGTCTCACAACTTCTGTAAATAAATTAATGAAAAAAGAATTGCACCAGAAATAAAATCTTAGAAAGAGAAAAAAGGATTGTTTACCTTCCTTTTTTATCTTTCTTTTCTTTTTTAGATTTTTATTAAAACAATTTAAGTATATATAATATATATTATATATACATGTCAAATTTGGAACCCCTAAAATTCGAGGGCCTTGGCCATGGTCCGATGACATGTCTCAGGGCCGGCCCTGGACCTAAGAAGAGAAATGAGCCAATGGGTTGCTGTGGCCACCCAAGGCCAACTCTCGATCGAAGAACTACTTCGGCTACAATGTTGACAGCCTCATTCTGACACTACTCTCTCGTGCAACCTCTCTGCTAGGCCGATTTCCTTCTCATTCTGCCCCTGCAGCCTTGTCACAGGAATATGATCTGTCCCATGGCTTACAGAATATCCACCTTCATTATTAAGAATAAGAGCTCGATGATCACCGATGATTCGAGCACCATGGGGCCCTTCAAGCTTCTCGTTGATTTCTTTAGAGAAGCTAACGGGGGTTATAAAGGCTTCGTTGATAAGGTATACCGGCTGGAATAGGGGCTCAAAGGTGACATCTTTCTTGACATACTTTTCGCACTCCTCCCTTGTCATCTCTCCAATGCATTGCAGCTCACCTCTTGCAAGCATTGCCTTGAAGAGGTTTAGCAGCGTCCATGGAACCTTCAGCCCTATCTGAATCGAGAATTAAGTGGATTTCGTTAATGAAGAGAATGATCTTGCCTTTAGCCCCCTCAACTTCCTTGAGGATCGCCTTGACGCGATCCTCAAATTCACTGCAGTACTTGGATCCGGCCATCAGGGCGCCCATGTTGAGCGCCACAATATGAACGTCGAGCAGATTACTCGGGACATTTCCGCATGCGATACGATGAGCAAGATCCTCAACGAGGGTTGTTCTCCATAAATGTAGCTGGCCGATCAGAAGGGGATTATTTTTAAGCTGCCGGGAGAGAATGTTGGTGATGAAGCGAATCTGCAAGTCGCGGCAAGTGACCGGGTCGGTCTTCCTAGCCACCTCGACCAGGTCGCAGCCGTAGGTATTGAGGGCCTTGAAGTTGGTATCCTCATCCCCGGACGCGCTCTCCCCCTTCCTCCCCTCCTTTCTGCGGAGTTTCTCGATCTTGGTCTTGTGCGTGAACTTGTTGGGATTCATGGCCGATCGATTGCTTGCAACTTCCTTCTGCTACTGCATGCTGCTTAATAATTCGTGGCGGAAGGAAAACTAGAAGCTAGCTAGCTAGCTACAGGAAGATCGACGTTCAAGAGATAAATTCACTCGCGGCCGCGAGTTTGGATTGGTGGTTATTGGTTTGGGAGTTTGTTGAGAGAGATTCGCTCACTCACGACCCTTACCGTCTCTGCCACATCACCCCAACAAATCTTTTTTTCGTAAAACTAATTCTAAGGGTGTCCGCAGTACTGGATTTACAAAAATTCAAAAGTTGGGTTTTGTAAACCCAATTACATTGCACCATTTTAAAAAAACTGAGAACTAAAGAAGCCTGTATCCAATTTTGAAGGTTGGTTTCATGGTGCTTTTAAGAATAAAATATTTAATACACATATGTCCCATGCTAGTTTAATACACATGGCTTCATTGTCAAACAAATGTTTATTTTTTAAAAAAAAAATCTTAATCAAATGAACGTTACAGACAACGTCCATTTGACTATGTTGTACTTTATAGTTCGTTGATTTGTAAGTTTTTTATTTATATTATACTTTATAGTTTGTTTGTATTTTAATTCTATTTTAATTATGTATTATGTTTTATTTTATGATCTCATTGTAATGATTTATTTGTTAATGTTGTAAATTATTAAATTTTCAATAATATTTTTATGAAATTATTTTGTTCATAAATAAATTTAGTGAACAAAAAATGTAGTTAATTATTATGTATTAATTATTAAATTAATAATTTATTTAAAAATATTAAATAAAACTAATATATATTATTAATAAATTAATTAACATGTATATTATAAATATATATATTTATGATAATATATAAATAAATAGTAAATAAGATAGTAAATAGAAAATATAGATAATGATGTGATGGGTCCAATATAAAGTTATTTGTTGGGTTTATGATTGTAGGAAGAGGTTTATAAAAGTTGTAGAGTTTTTATTTTTGATGTGGCAGTGATGTGACATAGTAGGTCCCACGATAAAGTTGGGTTTATGAGTTTAGATTTACGGTTACTCTAAGTAACAGCGAAAATAGAGATAAGCACGAGCATAAATACACAGTTCTGTTTTTACCTTGTACTTTATTCGTAATCCAACTATTACTATTCTAAAACTCATGATCTTTAATAGTTTCGATAGATAATTTACTATAGCTTTTTTTCTCTGAAATTTTTCAAAGAAGAAGCAAACTCATACAAAGAATAAGATAATAACAACATGACTATCTTTGTAAAGACAAATGCAAGTAAATGAAATATACCGATAACTTAAGATCAAGAGTAAGCGTAGGTTGTCGGTGAACTCTCGGTGCAGTAAGAGTAGCACTTGCACAGGCAATCATAGTAGGAGTGTGATGAAGAATGAATAGCAGTGTTGATCTCTAACCTTCTATTTGTTGATTGAACCTTCTATCCGTCGATTGAAATCCACATATTTTCCTTATTTGCTCCGATCCGATCATCCTGTGATTTTAATTTCATTGTTTGGTCGACTGATCCAAGTTATTCGTTGGCGGAACCCCGAGTATTTCTTTCCTACTCAATTCGATATAATCAACTATCATTGTGTTTTATGGCTCAGTTGACGGATCCCACTTATCCGTCAATGGAACAAGCTGTATATCAATTAAATATGCAGAACTTTAATATGATCTATGCCACATTGGTTGGATCAGTTGACTGTAATCGACTGAACCCTCGGTCAACCCCACACTTTATTTATCTACAAAATAAAGTTAGCATAACAAAATAATACTAGTAGTCCTGCAAAACAGAGTTAAAACAGTAGATATTAAAGATGCATGAGTATGACAGTTAGGACTATCTTGATCTCAACTTAGAAACCTCCGTTGGTTTCTTCAATTGAATCAACGCCTAAGGTTCCAGAAGATTACCTCAACTTACCCATTAAACATCCCGGTCTTTCAAACCTATTTGGACTTCATTTATTAAACATCTTATCGATCTGTCAGGGGTTCCTGATTCCGTCTATAGTCCTCTGACCTGAATCCACCTTACCATATGTCAAATCCACTTGATTCATCTGGATTTCCTGTTTAATTTTCACGATTTGCCAGACTTCCACCGCCTAGTATTTGGTCTAGCCTACAAGGACTTTTCTAAGTTGAGCATTCTGCAAGCTTGATCAATTCATTAGATCACAAAAAAGACTTAACTTAAACATTTAATATCATCAAAATGTAAGTTTGATTTTGATACTTTTTGCACCAATAATCTTCTCCTTTTTTATATTTGATAATCCTAATTTAAAAACTTAAAATATAATTTAAAAACAACTTAGATACTTGTAATTCCATCTCTCCCTCTTTAAGTCACATTATCAAGTTGGGTTCATAACACAGCAGAGGTGTACAAGGTTTAAACATTGGAAGGTGGTATTTAAATATTTAAATAATTTTCTAAAAAATAATTTTTAAAACATATTTTAAAAATTTTCTAAGGAAAAGTAGTCTTTCAAAAATGACTTTAAAATTTTAGAAGTCAAAATGAATTTTTTGTAAATAAGTTTTGAACATAATCTTTTCAAAGCAATTTTTCAAATATAATTTTAAGTTGAAAGATGAAATTTAAAAAATTTTGTAGGTAAAAATACTTTTAAAAATTTGTCTAAGTAAAAAGTTATCCTGAAATTTTTTTCTAAGTAAAATTAATTTAAAAAATAAATTTTGAAAATTTTTTCTAAGTAAAATTAATTTAAAATTTTTTCTAAGAAAAAATAAATTTTGAAAATAAATTTAAAAAATTTTCTAAGCTTAATTTTTGAAAAAAAATAAAAATGTTTCTAAGTAATTAATTTTCAAAAAATAAATTTAAAAATTTTGGAAAAATGTGACAACAAATTTTCAACATAAGATTTTTTTCAAACTAAAAGTTTGCTCCCTTGACTTGATATTGTCCTAAAGTTCACTAAAGTTTAAGCATGTAAGATATGATATTTACCCTCCTTTGTTTTTCGTCTTCTATGATTTTACAATTGATATCAGAACAAAATTTAACTTAAACATTTGACAACCTCAAAACATATGTTTAATTTTAATGCTCCATGTACAAACAAAGCCTTTTACTATCTAATTTCTAATTAAGTCTTCCACTGCTTAGTTCCTAACTATGACTTGTCGTTGTCTAATTTGGGACTTATATTATCTAGTCCCACTAAGACTTTCCCTCAACTGCTAAGTAACTAGTCATTCTTGACCTACTTAGACTTCCACACTCACTTCTAAGCATCAAGTTAACCTTGACTTGTTTGAACTCTATACGCAATTTGATCAACCTTGGTCACTATTGATAAAACTTTCTTAAACATATTGCTCAAATAAACTATCAAAATTTTAGAAATGATTACACCAACAAATAGAACCTTTCAAGAGTGCCAAAGAACTACAAGAGAAGCTCATAGAGCTCCATGCAGGAACACACAATTCGAGGAGAGCAAAGAGAGACCTCCTCACGAATGAACTACAAAAATTGTACCATAAAGGAAGTAGATACCATGAGCCAAATTCACAAAAGATTACAACTTCATAAGATATGAGTTAAAGGCAAGTGAAAAGGGACATTTTTTAAGGTAAAATTAGATGAATTATTTTATGACTAAATTTCATGAACAAGCTAACCTTGGTCTGAAAGAGAAAGCTATAATTGATCTTCATTGTAGAAAAGAAGAAATTCAAAGGAGAAGAAAGTTACGTAGGAATAGGAACATGAAACCGGCCAAAGATGAGGATGGTCTTTCATTTAATGAAATGAGCTTCAATACAAAGGATGATGAGGAAGAGAATGAGCTTCAATAAGAAGGATGTCAGGAGACGTTTTAGAGATCCAAAGAAACCAACCAACTCAAAACGTACATCAAATCTAAGTCAAATATAATGTGTTTTGGTTGTAATAGAAAAGGACAATACAAGACAGTGTCCAAAGATGTACAATCAAGAGGAAAAAGCCAAAAAGAAGAAGAAGATGCTAAAAACCACGCACTAATTGGGACAATTCTTCTTTGTGCATCCTTGGAAGAAGAACTTTGTGAGTTGACCTGAAACATGGCCTTTATGACCATAAATGATGGTGCATCAAGTGATGACAAGAAGAAAACTTCATCATGTGGAGAGGTACCATCCTCATGTGAAGAAGGGTCATCATCAAGTGACGATGATGAGATAAACTCTTCCATGTTAGATCAATAGACTTTATGAAACTATTGCATCTCTGACTAACGCTCTAGCTAAGTCTAAGGAAAGAGTAAAGGTGCTCTAGGAGCTCAAGGCCACCTTAAAGGAAGAAAAATGGCTCATCCTCCACATGTAGAGATCAATAATATTCTTCTTACAAAGTTGAAAAACTTGAAGAGAAAAATGCATCCTTGAAACTAAAAGCGGATGAGAAGAAGACCACCTTGAAATGGTTCTGGTTCCAAGTTGACATGATATTCAAAAGCCAACGAACCGTATATAGTAAGATTGTTATAGGGTACATTGGCAAAAACAAAAGGATGTGGCTTATATATCTCTTGCTGATTCAAACACCTGTATCATGCCTACGACCGCCACTAAAGGAAATTGGCAAAACTATAATAGATAAGGCTTGAGTTCCTAAGCAATCTCTAGTCAACTCATCCGGACCCAAAATAGGGGTACCAAAATTTCAATTTTTCATGTTTTATATGTTTGTGGCAAAGAAAAACACTTGGACAAATTGTTCATGTTCAATAGAGATTTGAGGAAGTTCACCACATTTGAGCATAGAGACAATAAAAATCTCTTTGGGTAATAGTGAAGATGTCGAGATAATTGAAACAGATAATATTAAGTTAACATCGAAATAAATTATTAAGAAAGTATTGTTATCCAAAAGACATGAAATTTAATTTGTTTGGTGTAAACCAACTATGTAATGCCTAGTACAAGGTTGAGTTTCACTCAACTAAATTTTTAATGAAATACAATAAACATGACAGTGGCAAAAACGCTTTTAATATCTTCGTCAATCTGTCTCAAAATTAATATGGAAGAAGTAAATCACTAGTGGCTATTAATCTTAGACAGTTGAATAACGCACGATGATATAGGAGAGGGTAAACACCCAATTACTAATCTGACAATGACACAAAGCAATTAGCTCACTCCCAATGTCTTCGTCAGTTCATCCCCAAGTCAACACAGAAAAAGTAAATCACGGGTGATTATTAACTCTGGATAGTTAAACAACGCACAATAATATGGGAAAAGACAGACACCAAACTACTAATCAAGATTTAACCTCATACTTTATGATAATAATACCATCTTATACTAGCCAATTATATATCTCGAAGGGACAATACAATAAGTTTGATATTATCACGTTAGTAGGTCATGAAAAGATATTTTGAGCACTATTTAACTAAAAATTTTTAATGGTCTTTCAATAATTAAAATAATACCTAAGAGTCCATTTTTAACCACTAAAAAGTCAGTGTTTTAGCCACTTAAAGGCATCAAGGTGTTTTGACAAAATTAATCTTTTAATACTGAAAGTGATAAAATAGCCTCACTAATATATTATTGGTACTCTCAAGAAATAAGGACATGCTCAGCTCCATGTTGATTTTGACCACTATAAGATTTTTTTTAAAAAAATAATAATTTTTTTAAAGACGTTAATTCGTTAAACACATCTATACTATAGAGATATTTTAGGAATAAGAAACGTTGCAAGGTAAATTTAAATTTATGGTACGTTCTTTGATAAATATCAAACGTTGGCACTAACATCATAGACAATATCCACACAAGCATATTATTTGGCAAGTCATTACCATATTTGCTGATATAAAAGAGAAAATATATCCCTTCCAACATTGATAATCAAGTGTTTAAATTTAAATGCACTTTCTATATATCTTCAGCTGATGGTAGTGAGTCTATTGCACAAATATAGCTAGACTTGCATGTTTTTGCCTCACCTAAAAACTTGTCTGACCGTCAGTACATATGCGAGAGGCCCAAAGCTTTGTGTTTTATCCAAGATCAGGGACAGTGAAGAACTCCTCGTCATCCATAAACTCGAGTCTTGGCTTCTTGGAGGCCACCATGCCATATTTGTTGGCTCTGTAAGAACCTGTATTGTTGCTTGCCTTTGAATTGGTAAATTTGTTGGTTCTGAAGACACCTATGTTGCTTGCTTGTGGAGCAGGGAGTTCAGGAACTTGAGCTGCTGTTTGGATTCCCTTAGGCATCTGGCCATGAAAGATATCAATGTCTGCAAACCAGTCCAACTCCCCAAATCCAACAGGA
The DNA here is from genome assembly GCF_018446385.1 of Zingiber officinale. NCBI lineage: Eukaryota > Viridiplantae > Streptophyta > Magnoliopsida > Zingiberales > Zingiberaceae > Zingiber > Zingiber officinale. Next base: position 143,399,538 of record NC_055994.1, read on the forward strand.
GAACCCTGCGATGGGTTTGTTTGAATGGAGCGATATCCTATTTGAACAATAACCAAGTAGAGAAATCATAGGAATGCCAATAAGGTAAACGGTACCTTGTGGCTGGTTTCATGGTCTGAAAGTTGGAGGAACTCATCCACATCCCAGGCTGAGTTCATGAATGATGAAATGACTTGTGTTGCAGGAACTTTTGTGGCACTGGCAACTGCTACAGCCGGCGCTTCACTGGGTGGTTCATTGTTATCATTGGAGTCTTTGTTACATATTGTGCTCAGAGCTACACGGATTCCAGTAGCTAAGTAACGCTGATGGTTTGCAGAACGGGTACCGTCAACATGGATGGATTCGTCACAGTCCTGACAAAAGAGGGCTCTGTCCTCGACACAGAAAATGAAAGCCACCTTCTCCTATATCAAATCCATTTCAAACATAGAAAAATTGAAACATCATAGTGTTTTCATGATCTTGGAAATTTAGCCAAGTGGACAATTTATTTTCTGTTGACATTTCATGTATTTCGAATAATTGTCAAGCAAAAGAAGCGCAAGCCTAAGATTCATCTTAAGAGATTTCCTGAAACACTATTTTTCAAGAATCTTGAGGAAAATCAAGTTCAGTCTTCCAAAACGAAATTATTACTGTTAAAGAAAAGATTTGTTTGTGGATTTATGGAGATTGTGAATTATTCTTCAAAATAAGGGAAGTTCAGCTACAAACAGTTCATACAAAGTATTTCACTATGATTTTCCTTTGGTATTGCCATAAAAAAATGTATAGTATCTCATTCGTAGTAAAAGCTTTTGGTGATATGATGTTTTCCATGGACTAGACTTCAAAATTTCTTGAGCTGTATAAGTCATTGTCTCATCTTAGGTTTGATAGCTTGAGTCTGCATTTCCCCCATGTCTTTTTATATATATATATATATATAATTTAGGTGTCCGGACTCTACCTTCGCTTATCAAGCAAATCCGGAGCACAACATATGCAGACTTGGCCAACCTATTCATCCCTGGTGGGATTCAAACCCTACTCCTCTGTGATTTACCACCACCACACTTAGATGCATGTGAGTTCTAGTTATGACTTAAAGAGTTAGTTTTTGCGCAAGGAAGGTGGCACAAACATATTATTATACAGATAATCTTCTACTAAGTATCAATTCTATCTGCATATAATAAAAATTAATTTCCTGGTGGGATTCAAACCCTACTCTATGTGATTTACCACTGCACCACACTTAGATGCATGTGAGTTAGATTTATGACTTAAAGAGTTAGTTTTTGTGCAAGGAAGGTGACACGAACATATTATTATACAGAGAATCTTCTACTAAGTATCAATTCTATCTGCATATAATAAAAATTAATTTCATCTTGTTTTCAGAAAATGGAAAAAAACAATAAACCCACCTGCACACAAGAACTTACTGATTTGATAACTAGGTCATGAAGTTATCATTTTTTCATTTCCATTTCCTGTGTCCCTCTAAAAACTTTCCACTTCATCGTGGCATCAACAAAGTGGTAAACTCAATTTAAAATATTCTCTATTGAGTAAATTTCTATATGAATCAAGAAGCTAAGGCATATGTTCTCCCTTTGTTACTTTCTTAATTTCCATCTTTCTTAGAGCTAGTCTTCTCAACTCATATACTCATTTAGAGGTGTAATGTATTCATAGATCAAAGACCATTTTTCCTCGAAGCATTATGGAACCACTTCACACTGCAAGGCTTCAAAAAGCGACAATGGCCTTCTTCCCCTCCATCTTCCTATACTCCTTTCTCCTTTCGCTACCTCTCTATCTTCACGCTGGTATTGACTGACCACCGGTGCATATCAGCGGACAAGGTGTAGATCAAATCAAAACCATCTTGCACTGAACATTAGGAAGGATGGAATGAAATTGTGAACCTTGAATAGATTGTTCACTATATAGCCTTTAAACTATGTAACTGTAGTGGGTGAGGCAACCCTAGCATCATGGATTGATAGAAATAATATCAAAAGATCACTAACAAGATCGACCCCAACAACGTGGAAACTCGAAGTCAAATAGATGGAAACCATCAAAATAGATGGAAACAAGCTGTAGAAAATTTTGTCACCCATGGTAAAAGAAATGTAACTGAATAAGCAGTTGAGAGCAACCACTTCCAATACAATAAAATAGAACGCTAACATACAATGAAAGGAACAAAAGCAACAATGTGGTTCAGCATAAGTCTACTCCATTAAAGAATATAAATAGGATAGCAAAGGTACACAATAATTTAGAGAATTTGTTGCCTAAACAATGTAAATGACCAACTTATGCCTCTTTACACCAATGGAGAAAAAAGATAAAATCTTATCTTATGCACTTCCAAAACACCAAATGGTCTCCCCAAAAGGAAATCATTCTCTCTAACAAGATATTTAATTCCCCAAAGCTTTTACTGTTGGTGCAATCATGCCCTAAGTGGTCAGTTGCGATCATAAATTTTGATATTTGGGAAAAATATTTAAATTAGGTCTTGATTTGTTATTTGATGTGTGTTTGAATCTATAGGAACGTAGTGGATACACATGTAGAGACGACTTGGCATTGCCAAAGTCGTATTTATCCGATGGCTCAGGTTCATGTAGATCGGAGAAGATTGGTATGAGACACATGACAGATTATAGGATGAGGAGCATCAAAAGGCAATTGTGTCTAGGAAGAAGACTACGTAAGTGAGCGTGAAGGATGGCATAGGGAGATAGTTGAGAGTTCAGTGCATTCGAAGGACAAGAAGCTTGACAAAAGATAGGTAGAGATGGACTTCATAAGCAAGGCAAGAAGGATGGCATGAGAAGAGAGTCAAACTTGATGGAAGATGACCTCGCGTGTAGGACAACTACATGGTGAGTTGAGAATTGAGTGAAAATGCACTCAACTATGAGTAGATCTCAACTTAGGTGAACTTATCATTAGGTGGGTCCTAGCCAATGTACAAGTCGACTCAAAAACTAATAGAATCATGTTTTTTGTTGGCCAATTGGCTATTGTCTATAAGTAGTTGATTGATGCAAGTTGCAAATTGGATGAAGCAGTCACTAGCATAAATCAATCATGGTACAGGGGATCAGTAAACGTTTAGAAGAGAAGTAAAAGTTTGGAAGAGAAGTCAACTGATGCTATAGGAGACAAGTTCAACGATATCATAATGAAAGAAGCAAATAAAGCTTTGTTAATTAGTTGGTTGATTCCATCAACTAATCAATAAATGGGTGCTAACTCAGTAAAGATTGAGTTAAAGTTCCATTTTTTGAAGCAAACTATTTTACGGGTTCAAGAGGCCACAAAACACACAACATAATAACAAAGACTATCACATTAATACTTTGTTATTCTTGATTTTTCTTGTAAAAACCTAACCTCTGTGCGAGGATATTCAAGGAATAGGAAACAAAATCACATATTGAGAGAAAAAAAATCACATAATAAGAGAAAAGGAGTTAAATAATATTTAGTATTTTTTAAAAAGTAACAGTAATCTAATTAAATATAACTGAATCAGAATATTTTATATATAAATTTAGTTCAGCTTTAAATTGGCCAAAATAAATTCAAATTTAATTAGCATCACCATGTCTACTTGATAGATTTCCACTTGACCTAATTCAAATTCATCTCGACCTTAAAATTTAAAATATCAGTTTAACTTAGATTAACTAGTATCTATAAAAAATCAATTTAAATAATAACAACAACCAATCTTTTATCCCACTAAGCGGAGTCGGCTATATGGATCCTCCTACAATATTAAATCTCCTACTATATCATCATCTATATTTAAATAAATTTTATCTTGTTTTATCGTTGCTAACCAAGTCTTCTTTGGTTCCCTCATTCTTGATTAATGTGCATATTTGTAATCGTCTCACATCGCCTAATTGAGATATTTATTGATCGTCTAAGTACATATTCATATCATCTTAAATACATCTCTCGGAATTTTTCCTAAATAGGTGCAATTCCAACTTTTCCTCTAATCTTCTCATTTTTTTTATCTGTCCATCTTCATATATTTAACAGCTATAAAGACTTTTTTAGTGTGAACTTTTATAGTGGTATTAAAGTTTTTAAGTAAAATTTAATAATCATGTCAAGCAAAAGACCTTAGGTCAACAACATAATTTCCTATCACGAGATATCTCAAAGTTCTATTGCAAAACAATTTATCTACAAAAGAAATTATTTCTCTAAAGCCTTGTACATGACAAATGTCATGATACTTCTCTTAAACTAATTATCAAATATAGATGTAATTTCTAATTTCACTACGTCATTTCATTATGAGAAGTTTAGTCGATCTGGTGAGATTGTATGTGCCACTAGGAGGTGAATAGCGCAATAAAAATAAATTTGAGTGATCAAAATAATAAACACAACAAATATATTAAATGCTTTTATATTGTTAACGGAAAAAAATAAGTGTGGTAAAGAAAAAAAGCAATAAAGAAAAACAAGAAGATTTATGTGCTTGAGACCATGGTTCTCCGTGGCCTATGGACTCATAAGCCTTCTAGAGGTGGAGAAATTTGTTTACAAATGATAATAAAATGTAGTAAAAGACTTGTAAAAATATGAAGTCCGTAGGTAAAGACCTTAAGCTTAAATAAAAAAGAAAGTCAACAAAGATAACAATAAAGGACACTTCAAAGCTCAGAAATTGATGAAAGAATGATTATTCAACAATTGTGGGTCATAATATATCGCTGTAGGAGTTATGACATTCAAAGCGTCTTTGTTAGGTATTAGTAGAGGAAGTTGGTCACTATTAGTCGACTGATTCAACCTTAACAATTGATTGATCCACTGTTGTTGAATCCCTACCCACAACGACCATTGTTCGAATGTTACTTTATTCAATTGACTTAAACAGTTGTCAATCATTTGTTTGAGCCCTTAATTGATTGAACTACCTTCCGGTCAACTCTTGATCAACATTCATTGTGGTCTTCAAATACAAGACAAATTCCCTTCAATGATGACCATTTCCTCTAATGATTATGTCATTAGCGAACTCCTTATCGGCAAATTAACGAACCACGTAGGTAAGTTTTCAAAATACCCAAATCGCGTACCTAATACCATTTTTGCCCCTTTACCCAATGTGTTACTAGTCCGGTCCCAATCGATCGCTACAATATAGCAATCGATTCGGGATACTATTCATCGGCGCATTAAAGTCCCTAATCGATTGCTAGCAATCGATTAAAAAATCCATTTTTTGCTCAAAAAATCACTAATGGGTCAAATAGATATTTGAGGGCATGGATATAATCATAAAAATTAGATGAACACATAAGCTGATGGACCTAGATAGCTCGAAATAACATGAAATCAGATCCTATATATTCATCTTGTTCTCCTGATTATTTCCTTGCCCTTAAACATCAATTTGGCATATTATATTGAGAACATTGATTTTTTGAATACGAATCGATTCGTGTTGAAAAAAATCAATACTCTTAATATAGTGCCCTAAATTGATGTTTAAGCGCATGAATATAATCAGGAAAACTAAACGAACACATAGAACTTATTTCATATCATTCCGTGCCCTCTAGGTCCATCAACCGATTTTGACTTTGATTTAGTCGAAATTGATGGATGATGATTAAAAAATCTGATTTGGGTAAAAAAAATCACTACTCTTAAATAGTGTGCAAAATTGATGTTTGAGAGCATGGATATAATCAGGAGAACTAGACAAATACATATGACTGAGTTTTATGTCATTCCAAGCTCTCTAGATACATTCGTCGGTTTTAGTGAAATCCGAGACAAAATCGATTGATGGGTCTAGAGAGCTCGGAAGGACATGAAATCACATCCTATGTGTTCGTCTAGTTCTCCTAATTATATTCATGTCCTCAAACATCAATTTGGAATATTATATTGAGAGTAGTGATTTTTTAACATGAATCAAATCGATTCATATTCAAAAAATCATTGTTCTCAATATAGTATATCAAATTGATATTTGAGGGCATAGATATAATCAAGAGAACAAGATGAATACATAGGTTCATGTCATTTCGAGCTCTCTAGGTTCATCAACCGATTTGGTCGGGTCGATGGACCAAGAGAGCTCGAAATGACATGCAATCAAGTTCTACGCATTCATCTAGTTTTCCTGATTATATTCATGCCTCAAACATCAATTTGGTCCGCTATATTAATAACACTAATTTTTTGAACACAAAACAAGGTTTTTAATCAATTTTACTGCATTGATGAACATTATCCCAAATCGATTACTATACTATAACAATTGATAGGGAACAATAGCAGGGGTAAAGATGGTATTGGGTACATGATTTGATAACTCTGAAATTAGAGTACGAGATTTAGGTATTTTGGAAACTTACCTATGCGATTCGGTAATTTATCGTTTCATTATTAATCAATTGATCCAAACCTATTTGTCACCAAATCTTCTATTTGTGGAATTTTTTTTCGACTATTATTTCATCACTTGATTGTTTGAACATCATTAGTCGATTCCTTATGATAATTGTCAACATCTTAGGTAACATCATGTTTAACAATATGCTTAAGTTAATTGAACTAAATCAATCAACTGAACCCAAAATAAAAATTTCTATTTACAATTTTTTTTTGCCTCAAATAAACTCCATGGTCAACTAACTATATCAGTCTATAGAATATGGCTAGTCGACTGAGTCATTAACTTTGACCCTAAAACACTTGTTTGTAATACCTAAGTGAGAAAACTACCTGCACCCGAAAATATAAGTCACTCATAGTTTCTCATGACTCACATGCCAAGAGTTCACCTTCAGGACTTCTTGTCTTCCAAGAGGTCAAATTTAGAGTCTTCCTCATCTACCACACATTCGATCAACCTTGACCTATCAAGACTTCTCGACTTTTAAAAGACCTCACTTCTAGGTGTTCCTGGTTATGTGATCGACCTCGACTTATTAGGACTTCTTATTTGCAAAAGGCATTGCTTCTGAGTCCTCCTCATCTACTAACTTAACAACAGTTGAACTTCTAAAATTACCAACAACTACAGGACTTGTGTTTTGCCAACTTGAACCTTTGCTCCTGCAACGAAAATGTAAGTAACATGCACATGCACTTGACCCAGAATATGAATAATACAATATGGACATGACTCTTAAGTGTTTGCCAAATACATAAAACCACTTGGGATATGATTGCACCATTAGATCTCATTGTCAATCATCTAGGTATAACCATGTGGTATATATTGTTAATCAATTTCACTCAAATCCTAGTGTACTACTCCTAACAACCTTCATCTCATTATATGTCATCTTTACTTGGGTACCATAGAACTCTTCTACTATAAATACCCTAAGAGCATGTTTGGTTCAGGGGTATCGCAGATGGCCAAGGTCATCGACCTATGATAATCCAGGATAACCGTGTTTAGTTCAAGGTTTTTCTAGATTTCGAAGTTTTTCGGGATTCCGAAATGTCAGCAAACATCATCAATCTCGGCATCGAACCCGGAATTAGAAAACCATGGGTCACCAAAGGATTTTCTCGATTTCGGAAGTTAAGCATTTTTTTTTCCAAAATTACCCTGGATGGGGATAGTATTCTCATACCCGTCCCGAACCCGCCCCATCCCCGAAAAAATCAGGAATCCCCATCCCCGTTTCGGATTTTCCCCACAGGCCCTGAACCCGCGAGGAAAATTGTCATCCCTATTCTCCTCTCTTGTCGCCCATCGCCTCCTCCGACGATTCCTTCTCCTCCTCCTCCTCCTCCTCCTCCTCCTCCGCCTTTGCCACCGCCGCCTCCAACGGTTCCTTCTCCTTCTCCTTTGCCGCCTCCTCCTCCCGCGCTGCCTCCTCAGACAACTCCTTCTCCTCTTATTGCATCTCATCGAAGCCTGTCTCAGACCCACGCTCAGTGCTTGGGATAAAGAGTTAGTCAAGCTAAACCCATCCTCCCTGTACGATCTCCTCATTGTACATACTAAAAAAGAAGGCCGGAGGTAGCAGCAGTGGTAGTGGGTGACAGAGTTGGCAGTAGCAGGCGGTGGTGGTCAACAGCGGCGAGCGATGGGCAGCAGCGGCAGCGCCGCGGCAGGAGGTGGTAGCAGCGAGCGGCAGCAGCAAGCTGTGGGCAAGTGGCAAGTGGGCGGTAGTAGGAGAAGATGACGAGAGGGCAGAGGAATTTTTTTGTTTTTTTTTAAATTAGGTATTTGATTAAAACTATCTATAAAAAATTATCTAATTATATATATATATATATATATATATATATATATATATATCACTATTAATAATAATATTATCATTATTAAATCAAGGATAACACGGTAAAATATCGCACTAGATTATGTACTAAAACTTCCAAACAAACGAGGTTTTATTGTATTACCTAAATTGAACCAAACAACCTCTAGTTATGTTTCATTCCCCATATCCTTGGTTAGATGATTACTATACGTGATAACCTAAACCAAACACACCCTAAGAGTTGAGGGGATTCAAGATTGTCGATACATTGGATGTAGAGACATGTTTTGTTCTACTCTCAATTATTGCATTCTTGGGGATTCACTTGTAGCTTGGCAATTGAATAAGTCTACAAGTAAAACTTAATTTTTTTTTATAAATTGTGAATATATTCTAAATTTATTTCTAAGTATAATTTTCAAAGCCCCAAATATTTATAGACATACAAATAAATGACTCTAAGAAACATTAATATTTTTAATTAAATTTAAAATTATCATTCTAACTTGATTTCCAAGACTATTTTCTCAAGAATAAATAGAGTCGGTTCTATAACTTAAAAGTCATTTTTTAATTATATAGTTTTAACAATACAAAATTCTTTAAATAATTGTAGAAACCATGCGTGCAAAATAAGTTCTAATTGTTAAAATTATTGAAACCAATTTTTTTTTGGAATTATTATATTTGAATAAAAATAAATTTTAGAAATAAGTTCTAATTGTCAAAATTCTTTTAAACAGTACGAATGCTAGTCTCCACAATCACTCTATAGTATATATTCTAGAAGTTTTAATACTTTAAGAGAAATTTTAAAGTTAGTAACTTTTTAAGGATGTACAAATTTTTTAAATATTCAACAACTAATCTACACCCAAATTATTAGATTAACATATAAGTGAAATTGATAGTATTCTACAGGGTTGTTAAATTTGACTTTTAGATTTATTGTAAAACCATTTTTATTTTAAAAAAAAAAGATACAAAATTAGAAAATTAATCAACAAAGAACCTCAACATTGGTGTGAGTAATTAGTTAGTTCTCCTATAAAAGAAGGTACTTGAGTGTATTCCTGAATCCTGAGAAAGGATGCTTCTGAACAAATTGTAGAAAATTGGGGCTTTACTTCCCAATTTATATTGGGAAAGGCAAAGGAACAAGGGACGTCAGGACCTTATCCTTTTTGTTTTACAGAGAAAATGAGATCAAACCTAATGTATAAATTATAAAAGAAGCAATAACCTAGCCCGATTATTATAGAATGAAAAGGGAAAAAAAATAAATCTAAATTTAACATGAGAAGATGCATGGAATACCTGGCAGATGTCACAGCGAGGGAGCTTGGTGGAGAGGCAGTCCAGTCGAAGCCTTTGATGCTTGCTTGCCAGCTTGTTGGCTGCGTGAATCTCCACGTCGCAGGCGACGCAGAGTGCTGCCTCGTCGGCGCAGCATATAACCGCTGCTTGCGCCTTCTCGCACACATCACACTGGATCTTCATCTCCCTGGCTCACTATCCAAAATGTGTTCACCCTTTCCTTGACGAAACCTCTTTCAAATCAGTCTCCAAGACCACGATCCCCAACACAGAAAACAACAAAGAAATTGCAGGAGATGAAGGGATTAGCGAGAAACGCGTGGTGCTTACCTATCAGCGGGAGGAGATAAGACTGAAGCAATTGAATCGAAGTCGATGGAACACTGAGAAGCAGCGGCGGCGAAGTTGTGGGTCATGCTCGAGCTTCCAAGTTGTGGACGAGAACGGCCATGGAACTTGTGGCCAGGAGTGCCTTCTCGCTCTATTTATTTTTTAAATAAACAACAATAATAAGTCTTATCATAAATTAATAAAATTAAATTATTATTTTATAAAAAAAATTCTCTATTAAACCATTTTTAATTTTTAAAATTATTTTAATGGATGAATTATTTCTAGTCGGTTTCGAACCCTAATTATATGACTGATCAACTGGGCTCTGTCACTAATTGTACGAGAGCATTGGAATAAGTTATTATTTTTTATTTTTGATAATCCACACTTTTATTTCCTTTCACACTTGATCTATTCCCTTGGTGGCCCTCTACAAATCAACTCTCTTAAGTAAACAGGGCACTAATCTCATGTTAATTTAGGTGGACATACTCAAATCATAACTTTAATATTACGAATAGAGATTTTCTAGTCTGTATTTAGTAAATCAGACCTTGATTCAGACCTTGATTCATTGTAATGATTAGAGAGATTCAATGATCTTCACATATTAAACATGTAGGGATCATTAAATCTCTCCAATCATTATTCTTGATCTAAAGATGGAACAAGACAGAAGGAACCAGAGGATCTCATATGCAATCCTACGGCGCTTGAAGACAATTCATCTCCTCCTTAATTCATGGGATGCCCCCTCCCTCTATCTATCGATGTGCTCCCTTTACCTACAAGTAAATAAGCATCAAATTAACAAGTCTCAGTCGGACTGAGTGAAATTGAGTCAAATCTTAATTACGATGGTAAATGAATTTACATGAGCTCAAGCCAATCTAGGTTCAACACGATATACTTATGCAACTCAAGCTAAAGTTTGTTTGAGTATGTAGAGTTCAACTCGAGTTCGATATTTAATTATAGACTTAAGTTTAATTTTTTTTTATTTTATTATTATTTTTTATTAAATAAATTAATATATTATATATTATTTATTAATTCGTTTGGCTCGAAAAGCCACCCATCCAATAATAATGAGATTCAAGCTCAGCTCAATTTTTAATTAAGTGGACTCGAGCTCGATCAAATTTAAATTCGAGTTGAGTTTTGACCGAACTATTAACTGCGCCCCGTGAACAGTTTGACTTTTCACGTCTAACCTCGACGGACACCACAAGAAACTCCATCCGATTCGCTTAATAGGGCATACCGATTACAAGGGGCGGCTGATCTTGATCGGACGGTCGAAAAGACAAACTGGAGAACGTCCAGCCGTTTATTCTGATTTTCTCTGTCGTCGAAATGTGAGATGAGACATCATCGTTCCTTCGCAGGTTTCCATCGTTTTTCCTCGCCGCGAGCACGAACAGGAAAGGAATGCTTTGTCTCGTCGCAGTCGCCTTAAGCTTCGTAGGCTTAGCGACCTTGCTCGTTAAATTCGCCAAGGCAGATGGTTGATCCGCTGCCTCGATCCCATGTTTCCATCTTCGTTTTTTAAATTTAGGAATTTGTTTAATTTTCCGCGATTTCTTCAGGAGATTTTACGGTGACGTCGAGGGGTCCGCCAAAGCGAGAAGAAGTGGAAGGCAAGGTAAGTAATCATATCAATAGCTACTAATTTATTGTCTGATTGACACATGACTGTGTGATATTCTGTTGCTTTTGTAGGTTGTGTGGATTACAGGGGCAAGCCGTGGGATTGGTAAGCGGATTGTTCTATTTCATTATATTTTACCTATTCCCCCTTATTTTGAGGTTTTTTTTTTATTTCTGTTAATGGATTGCTCGCGTTCAGTTTCATATGTCCATTCAGCGATGTAACCTTTTCCTTATCATGCTAATTTGTTTTCCACTGTGAGTTAGGCGACTTAGTAGTCGCCACTATCCTTGTTTACTTTCAGAGGAATAGGTATATTTCTTTTGGTTGGGCTATTAGCTGACTGGTTTATCAAGTGCTTTGATAGCAAATCAATACATGGCAGCATATTTCAAAGCTCCTATTGACAGTTTATTGTTCTTCTGTTTGAGGGTGCTGAACGATTTAAATAAATAAAAACTATGCAGCAATTATGAAACATGTGAAGCTTTGTGGAATAAAGTGTTCCATTGAATACCATTCCATCACTGTAAAAAAGTATCATGCTCATATCCCTTGTTGACCTTAATCACAGAACAAGGTCTTGCTTAAGAAAATCTAGGGAGCTTTCATCCTTCATTACGGCTAAAGAAGCATACAACTCCATTTTGAGATGCCCCTTTTCCGTACTAGCAATTGCGACGTTTCACCAACCTGGTTCACATATTTGTACATCTAAGACCACAAATATCAGAAACAACTGATTCCATTGTTTTGACGCAGAATGTTGTTGCAGCTTCTCACTCTTCATAAATTGGATTTACCATTCCTATGATTGTGAGCTTATATGCAACTTGAAGAATTTTACAATATGAACTGTGGCTTTGTTATTATCAAGGGATGCTCAAGTTCCTCCTTATTTGCCTTGCAGTCTGAATTCATAATTTTTTGTATTTCAAAAGCCACTAGGTCTAAGATGTTTTTGTTTAAAAATTTTAGGGGAAATTCTTGCAAATCAATTTGCTGGTTTAGGTGCAAAGGTGATACTCTCTGCTCGAAATGCATCCGAGCTTGAGCGGGTGAAATCTGAAATCATCAGTAAGTGCATTTGTTGATATCTTGTGCCTGTAACCTAACATTTGGATCTCTCTTGAACAATACTAAGAATATCTAAAGATTGGCAGGCCCACATAGTTGTATTTTAGCTTAGCCTCATGTTTTATCCTTTCTCAAAGGTAATTACCCAGCTAGTAGCATTGAAGTATTGCCTTTGGATTTGGCATCGGGTGAGGAATCCATCAAAGAAGCAGTAAAGAGGGCAGAATCCTTGTTTTCCAATGCTGGTGTTGATTTTATGGTTCACAATGCAGCCTTTGAGCGTCCTGTGAGTGAATTCCTTTTTCCATAAATTCATATTTGATTTTGGTGAAATCTTCCTAAATGAAAACCTGTTTGAGTTATTGGATGCACTATGCTAATGCTTGCAAATTAGCATTGATATTCCAATTCTAATTGTTTTATGGATATAATGGCAGAAAAGAAAAGCTCTGGATGAAACTGAAGAAGGACTTCGAGTAGGAACTTCCCACCTTATTTTGCTAATTTTTCTGATGTCGCCATGTACTGTCACTGAATGCACTTTGTGTTCTTTTAGGCCACCATGAACATAAATGTTTTGGGGACAATAACTCTCACTAGCCTTCTTGCACCTTATATGCTTGAAAGAGGAAGAGGCCATTTTGTAGTGGTATGCTGAATGGTGTATCTAATCAGACTTCAAGTCTTATTTCTTTTATTCTTCCTTGATTACTTACAATTGTTCATTTGTAGATGAGTAGCGCAGCTGGAAAGTGTCCTGCACCAGGCCAGGCTATATATTCTGCTTCCAAGCATGCTCTAAATGGATATTTTCATAGTCTGCGTTCTGAGGTATGGTTCAAATTATACATTTCTGGTTGAGATCTAATCTTGCTATTTGCTGACCCTTGTTCTCAACATGATCTATGCTGTCCCCTTGTGGCAAAGTAATGCTGCTCACTAGTTTTATTTAGACAGTACCTGTTTTTCTTGTCTTTTCTTTCTGATGCCATCTTGCTTGTTCAACACTTATCCACTTATTATGTGTTATGATTGCTTCTCTTATCCACATAATTATAGAAATACTGTATGCTGTTTTGTACCATTGCATCTGCCCTTGAGTTTCCCCTGCCTTTACCCCCTTTTTTCTCTTTCATATGGCAGCTGTATGACAAAGGGATTAAGGTAACAGTTGTCTGTCCTGGACCAATTGAAACATCAAAATCTTCTAACGTAAGTTCATCAGCAGAAGGTGGACTCAAGGAGGTTTGTCCTTTCCCAGAGTATGCAATGACCATTATAACTTTCTTATAATATAAATAAAACACACGACTTTTTATATCTTTAATTAGATTTTTTTTGCTGAGTGAAGCATTGGCTTCCCTATAAACTACCAACTTATTTCGAGGTTGGAGTAAAAAAGAGATGTCTCTGGATGTCATTTGGAACAGTCACCCACTAAAGTGTTTTCTAAACTTCTGGTGGATCTTTATTTGTCTAATTGTTTATGGAACTTTTTGTCAACAAATCAAAAAGAAAAATGGAGGGGTTCAGTATGAAATTTATAGGTTCTTTAAATTTTCATGGGCGTATAATCTTGCATCTGGCATTTCTATATTTGACAGAAGCGTGTGTCATCGGAAAGATGTGCTGAGCTGACAATTATTGCTGCAACACATGGGCTTAGGGAAGCCTGGATATCATATCAGGTTTTTTTTTTTTTGTTTTTTTTCTGTGGTACAGTATTTCCTTTTAATTTCCTTGAACCAACAGTTAACTCATAAGACCAATAAATGATGTACTCTGTGTTGTTCAAACTTTTTTTCTTGAAATTAATTTTCAGATGAACGTTAGAAAAATATCATCTCATCTTTGTCCTTCTCGTTAGTTCTCTGTGATGTGTTTTGACCAATTTATGTTCTATTATACAGCCTGTGCTTTTTGTAATGTACTTGGTGCAGTACATGCCAACCTTGGGATATTGGTTAATGGATCGGGTATCATCTTTTACTCATCTAAATTTCATATATCCATTTACTTTGCCATTCCCTAAGTTTGTGCTTTATTTCATGTTTTTATTTTGGCATTCTTGAAAAATGAGTTCATCTGAAAAGTCTATGCATAGAATACTTCACTGAACAAGTCCTAAATCAGATCTTTAGGGTGAAAACAATAATAGCTAGCTTGAAGTCATGAATAGGGTAATTATGCTAGTGCTCCTTAATCTGTTGGGAGGCATAGATTAATGCCTGTCCTGCACTGATTGTGATAATGCTGATTGAATTTGCCTTCAAAATCTGTATTTTGATAGCCTCAATTTCCATAGACAAGCATACTGTCTGCCAGTAGATAGTGCTATTTGTGAATGATAAATGACATCAATAGTAAATCTCAAGCCCTCTATAGTTGCTTTGAGTGTTTGGTGGTTACTAGCTCTGAAAATAATTCCTCCAAGCTTGCAAATTCAACTGCATACTCTACCATATTGTGAGACTTGCATGATGTGCAAGAATTCCTCTCTGAGAATCCATAAACATTTCAAGATGGAACTTCTCTTGGAAGGCTTCACAGTAGGCTACTGATGCAATGGGCACCCATCCTACTCTCATGGCGTTCTTCATGATTTTCCATTAGGTTAAGGTAGCTTCCACGCAATAATAAGTGGCAAAAACACCTACTCTCAGCAACCAAGTTCTCTGAACTCTCCTATATTATCAAGCAAGTCATGGATTGCTAACGGATTGAATCCTCCTTTGATTGAACTAAACTTGTTTGGAAAAACACTTGAACTGCATGAATCGTGCATTCTTTGTAGTCTCTAGCTAGATGTGGTATAGGTTTGTGTGTATGCATAAATGGCTCATTACTAGATTCTTCCCCAGTAGTCATCCTCCGACCATGAAGAACGATAGCTCCTCTTGCTGCTTCACGACCACTCCCACAGGCTCCATTGACAGGGCCAACCTTTACATTGGACATTACCTGGAATTGTATAGGTGGAAGGGAATAAGATAATGACACAGGAAAGGAAGCAACAATTATACTAATTGTAAAATAGTGAAACCCCCACTTATACTCTGAGACATATTGCTGCATGTCTGGAATCATGACATCCAAAAAACCAAAAAACTTGAGAAGCATAAGATAATAACAACTCGTCAATAGAGAACAACTGAAAACATTAAACCTAAGCAATGATTCCAATTGAACTGTCGTGACACAAATGGCTCTTGGTACTATTTGTCAAGCATGATAATTCCATCATCATCACCTATGTTAGACAATGGTCCATGTGAAAAGGCATTATAGAATGCATGCATACAACACGACCTAAAGTCAACCATCTATGCTGACCATATAATAGCAAATGTAATATTCATAATTAAGTAATTGAATGACTTAAATGTATTTTCAATATGAGGGGTTTGCGAGTACAAATAAAAAATAAATAAATACAAGCAAATAACTACTTAGAGAAACATCTAAATAACTTAGCTAGCAAAAGTAAAGAATAAAACAAATGATAAGTCCTAATGTGCAGCAAATAAATCTCTAGGAGAGTCCAACAGCAGTACATGTCAAACTAATACAACATAATGTTGTTATGTATAAATAAAGTGAGCGATAGCATAACATGCAATTTTAATAGAAGCGTAACAAGTATAGTAGGGAGCTTTAATGTTTCAAACTAATCGCACCATGGTCAGTTAGCTTTATGTTTTATAAGCGAGATTGAGCATGACACTTGTGTTTCCCCTTTGCTTTACAAAGGAGAGTTACTCTGTGTATGCTCATACGGGTACCTATACTAACACATAATCCATAAATTCATCAATGGTTGATTGAGTGCAAAATATTGATGATAATAACAATCAAGTACCTATGACGCGATCAACGAGCTAATAGGGTTGTAAATGAAGCGGACAAGTTTGGTGTTCGGTTCAATAAAGCTCGTTTATATTCGTTCAATTGCAAAAAATATATATAAAAAATAAACAATCTTGAACACGAGTGAGCTTGGGTTCGTTAACGTCCATGAACTATGTTTGTGAACAATTTATGAACAAAATTTACTTATTGACTTATATAAAATTTAATTGCCAAAAATAGTATGTATGCAAAATGTTCGTGAATAATTTTGTAGATTTTTTGCTGTGTTCTTCTAAATATAGTATTCGTAATATGTTAAAAATAAAGAAATATGATAAATTTCATCAATAGATAAAAATTTAACATAATTTATAAGAATAACAACGTTGATAGTTGAGTTCGAGCTCGATAATATTTTTTAATAAACAAGTTTGAACAAGTTTGATAAATAAATAAACTAGTTTGAACATAGCTAAGCTTTACTCGGCTCATTTACTCCCCTACTAGCTAGTAAGAGAGTTAAAATAATTACACAAGCTTCCAAATGTGTTTCTTCAATTTAGCTTGTAATAGAAGGTATATATGTCATTTTATGTACTAGTAGCAATGATTTGATAGTACCAAAGAAAGCATTAACATCAATAACATCACGCCTGATTATCATACTATGCAAGTGAATATAACTTAAGCAAGTATTAAGCATAAAATAAATAGGGCATGCATATGAATAATGGAAATATCATAAGTATCAATAGTTTTCAAAGTAATGCAAGCATTAAGAGTAGAGAATGTCAAAAAGTTCTTCCTTGTAGAATTTGGATTTTCAACCTTGACCCCTAACAATTTGTATGTGCTTAACCACTACCACCACTCACAAGCAAAATCTGACTAACACTCCAATTTCCCTACGGATACGTCAAAATTCAGTAGCAACGCATAGAATTTACTGTAATATGTAAATAGAAGGTTATGGGGCCTAACGGGCATCATTCAGATGTTAAACAACTCTCTGCACCAGTACAACAGCTATAAGGGTCATAAACTCTCCTTAAACTCAGAAAACTCAATAATCAACCCCCAAAAAATTTATCCTAGGTCTGTCTGATGAGGGACATTAGGACATCAAATCCTTGTTGTTCAGGTTGATAGGCTAAGTTCATGGTTAGTACATCAAATCCTTGTCGTTTAGGTTGATAAGCTAAACAACTGTGAAAGTCAAAATTTCAGGAAAAGAAAAATCTAGAATAACTTGATAATTCCTTTTCTTATTTTTTTCTTCATATTTGTTGTTTAATATTAAGCTAAACCTCCTGCATTATTTTTGCAGTAGGAAACAATGTTGTTTATTTTTGCACTTTCCAATGTAGCTAGAGACAGTGTACCAGTTTGAGAAGGATCCAATTTGCATATCAACGAATAATGATATGATTAAAACTAAATTTCGCTACATGTATAAATTTAGCAATTAAGGAAATTAGTTACGTTCTTATTCTTCATATGGTTATCACTGTGAATATGAGTTCTGAGTTTTGCCTGAATCAATGTGTTTGTAGATTGGTGCAAAGCGTCTGGACGCTGCTGCAAACAAGAAAAGTGCTTACAGTTGGAATCTATTATTTGGTCAAAAGAAATCGATCTGATGGTATCTCTAATCTAGGAGTTCATTCCTCCAAGAAACAGCTTTACCACATTAAATTCCTGTTAGCTCTTCCAATTTCAATTTCCCTCATTTGCTACAAATTTCTGTATAAACAACCTTTAGGATTCAATATCTTTAGTTTTAGTTTATAGGTCTAAGACAACATCATGACTGTGCCCTAACATTGGAGGAGGAAAATCATGTGACCTTTAACAAGTTCGGGTACAATTTCTAGTTAAATGATTTGTTTGGCACCAATGACTTGGTCGAAGCTTGTTGTGTCAAACATCTTTATTATTATGTTAAAAATATCATGTGTTCATCATCTGCCCTGTGTCCTGGGGGCAACTCCTTATTCTCAAGAATATACATACTGTCTGATTTAAGTTTATTTGGTTTACTAAACAATTGTGAGTAATAAAAAGACTAAAGAAGATATATATTTTGCACATTAAAAAGCGTGGATGAGCTTTTTTCCAAAAATAAAAATAAACACAAAACTTTGATGCTTTTTTTGAGTGTTTGTTTATAGTTTGTATACATCAGATGCATTCGTTGGTGATTTTTTAATTTCTTTTATATAATGTGAAATGTAACGATAAAAGTTAGATTTGAATTTTGAAAATTACTTTTTTATATAATAAGGATGCATACAATACATTTTTTTTTATCCCATATTAATAAAAATTGTGTGCATCAAACTCCATTTTATATAATGTGAGCAAACAAGTTTAACCATGTCCATAGAAAACAAAATGAAACTTCTCAAATAAGATCTGTCTATATTTCTTTAGTATTTGTATCTACATGTATTAGAAAGACAAATGGACAAAAATTAAAACAACCCTTCTTTTTATAAAGATCATGGAAACTTTTAATTTTGCATTAAAAGAGAACTCTAAAATGGCTCATATGATATTTCTACTAATTCCTTTTCTATTTTATACAAATCGCACTTTCACCAGTTTAACTAAAGATCTGCCATTTAACTAAGCTGAGTTAGGTAGGGGCAATCATTCAGTAAATAATGAATCGAATTAATTAAAAATTGATTTAACCGATTTGATTTTGACTAACCAAACCAAATCGAAGTATTGTTAAAAACTAAATTAATGGAACCAAATTAAAAATCAAAATTTATTTAAAAATCAATAAAAAATATATACAAAATTAATAATTGAAATTTGATATGTTTTTAGTCTTAAAATAATAAAAATTACTAATAATATTAAATATAAAACATTAAATAAATATTATAAATTATATATAAAGCCTAATAAATAAAATTCAAAATTTATTTTTTTAATAATTTGGTTAACTGAAATTTTTAATACGAAAATTAAAACCAAACTCAATTAACCGATATTTTTAAAAATAAAAATTGAATTTCTGAATTGACTAAATCGAATTTTGGAAATAAATTGTTTCGGTTGGTTTTTTTTGTTTCAATTGAATAGTTGCACACCCCTAGATTTATGTAATAATTTTCCGGTCTAAATTTTAGAAGTTGAAAAATGATAAATCGCAATTACTAAAGATTTTTAATGAAGAATCTTAAAACTTTTAGCTGAGTATTCACTCTCACTAAAAAACGTTAAAAAAAGATTTTGCAAGAGCTTGAAGAATGATTTCAAGAGGTTCAGATTAAGTATGAAATAAAGTTTGAAAGACAAACGATAGTTATTCTATTTTTTTTTCCTGTGATAAAAAAAATCTCTCTAAATTTCCAAATATTTAAATTAACTATCTTATATTTAAAATTACTAAATTAAATACTTATTTTTGAAACTGAAAGGAAGGTGAAAAGATATGGGCGGAAGAGTATTTTGAAAAATTAGCGAATGATTTAATAATTTAAAAATAAAATGTATAATTTTTTATTTTTTTATTTTAACTTTTTATCGGAACAATTAGAGGGGAAAAGAATCTGAAATTGTTTTGGGTCAGACAATTCAGCCCAATTTATTTGTCAGCCGGCCCATAATATTTTAAATTAGGGTTACGGTTTCTATGCCCGACATCGGGTCTATATAAACACGCATATACTCGCAAAGGATTTCACGCCTCCTTCCAATCTCCCTCTTATCGTGTTTCATACTGTTCGTTTTTCTTCTGATCCATCTCCATCCATAAGATTTATGTTTATTTGTTTTCGTTTGTATTCATCGCTTGTGATCTTTGAGTGGTTATTGATGGGAAGATTAGAGAAGCCAATTTGCAGAGCGGAAGCGCCTTGTTCCTGATGGCGATTTCTGCATTGAAGGTTGGCGAGATCGAGCTGATGGCAGTTCTCCGTGCCACTCAAATGCCCCTTTTTGATGATGGCCTCGAACAAGCTGCTACATTTCTATTTTCTTATGGTTTTCTTTCATCTTATGCTGGATCTCATGGAATCCTTTTTGCCCCTAAATCATCTCCTTGGTACTTTATCTGCTTTTTTTTTTAAAGAAGGTTTTTTCTAGTTCTTTTTTGGCGATCTGCTATTTACTCTTGTTCCGATCGATTTGTTTCAAATTTCCTTTGTGTTAAATTCGTTTTCATGCAAGGAACATCTATGCTGTGATTCTGTGCTTCATTACTCCGTTATTCAATCTTGATTTTGATGATGATTACAATCTAATTACATGTTTATCTACTTTTTTTTAAAGAAAGGTTTTCTTTTTTTGGCGACCTGCTATTTTCGCTTGTTACGATCGATTTGTTTCGAATTTTCTGTGTTAAATTTCTTTTCATGTAAGAAATATCTATGCCGTGATTTGTACTTGGTTCTTGCATCTTGATTTTGATGATGGTAAAAGTCTAATTGCATGATTATCCATACGACAAAGGAGAAAATTGATGCTTTGAAAATGGTAGATGAAATTTGCTCTACGAGGAAGAAAAGGCGAGATAAAGGTCTACGTACCCTAAAATGAGAAAATAAATAAATTTAAGAAAATAAAAACAGGAAAATATGAGATAAGGATGAATGTTTTTTAAAAAATAGGGCTGACTATTTTAAATTATGCCTTTTTTATAATAAGATTGGTAGTTTCATCAAATACATATTAATTTTGTTTGATAAAGAAAAAAAAATCTACTATTTTATGTGTTTTAGTTTAACATTTGCTAAAATGATTTTTATTATTTAACATATAATTTTTACAATTTAAAGATATTTCATTGTAATTCTTTAAACTAATTGAGGGAGGGCATGTATCAAAATTATTAGATGACCTCCTTGACTCTTATAGCAAAACTAATAGCATATAGAATGACACTTTAATACAACTAAGGAGTTTGTATATGTATTCGTTTGTGAATTCTAATTAATTTAAAATCCTATAATATGAATTTTGCTAAAACTATTATAAGTACCTAAACTATTTAAATTCATTAATGAGAACATCATTGATCTGTTTAGAAAAAATTGGTCTTTTCATGGTGGTGCAATGATTAAGACATGAGGTATTGTTACATGAGGTCTTGGGATCAAAATTTGACGTAACTGAACATAATCTTTCTCATGTCTTAGTCATTTGTACTAATGGTTAATAGTCATTTGTGATTTATCTTTTCTATGTTGGTTTAGGGACGGATTGACGGAGGTGTGGGGGCGAGCGAATAACCTTTTGTCATATGTTTAGAAAAAATTAAGTTATTTCATGTCTTTATTTTTAATTTTTAACTATAGTAATTTCATATAACAATTTTAATTAATATTATTACATCAGACCTTGATCTTTATTACTTTAAATTTACAAGCTAGCTCACATTTTGCTCTTTGAAATTTATTGATTCGTCATATGTGTTCATTTGTTGATATTGACGGTTTAAGTTTATGTAACAATCTAGAGTGCAATAGTGTCTTTGTTTATGATTTTAAATAGTTTGGCTACATATACCATCCATATATCAATTTTATCTAAATTTTTTATATAAATTTAAATTATATATAATTCTTAAATTTTAAAAATGAAAACATAAAATGAATATGTAATATTGGAGGACAAAATGAAATATCCGTTAACTATGTGATAGAGAAAAGTATTGTTGAAATCAAAAAAACTTATTAAAGATAAAACCCTAATTCATAAAGGGATTGAATTTGAATCCATAACGGTCTTCCAGCATAGAAATTTTACTATTATAAATTCTTTAAATGAAATTCAGTAGATAACAATAAGTTAATTGGCTGACCAAAATTTATCAGACAATGTATATTGTACTCACTGACTGCATTATATAGACCAAAACTGTATAATTTCTTTGAATTATTTATTACCAATAAAATTCTGTAGGGCCTTTTACAGTAAGTAAATTAATTAAATCACTTAATTTTCTAATGTCGCCTTAAAAAACAACTGAATGTCCCATTGGAAGCTTTTGTATAGATCCCTGGCTGTAAACAAATAGAGTCTAATTTTGGAATGTTTAAATTTATTTCGATAACCACACAATCCAATGCTAAAATGAACTAAGTTTATTCACGAATGTTCAGTTGTCGATTTACAGCCTTAGATTCCACAGCATTGTAAACTGTTCCATATTTTCGTTAGCTTTTTCATCTCTTGATTTGAATTTATTGCAAGACGTACGTTCCAACAGAAGCCTTTTGCTGAATTCCTTACAGCTTAAAAGTTTAATGTCAACAAGTTTATTGTACTTTTTCGGATTTTCCGATCACAATCAGTCTCAGCTCTTTACCAAGAAAACTGATCTTTTATTACTAAGAATAATATATAGAGAGAGGCAAATATGACATACAAGTTACAAAGGGCCAGTAGTGGGGTCCTTCTCCTGGGATTATTTCCTGCAAATGAAGGGACTACGGATCAACATTTTTTTCAGACAATCAATATGCTACTTACCAAACACATTTTGACTTTTAAGTATTGAAATTTAAAGATTTAGCAAACGCCAAATGTGAGAAACTTGGGATTAGAAACTTGGGAAGTAACAGCGGCATGATTCAGCCAAATTTCACATAGCAAAAGGAGAAAAGAAGCATCATTTGATGTTCTAAGGTTAACTGGAGGGTGATAGGTGGATAACAGATATACCAAGGTAGTTTGAAGTTCTCTCTCCATCTGCTCTGCTTTGAAAGTTTCTCGTACATCTTTTCAAGCCGCAGAATAATCTCTGAGAATTTTGGTCGGATTGCTGGCTGCACATCCCAGCATTCTTCAATTAGCCTGCAACGAGGTCATAAAATAAAATGTAACTTGTTTCATGCCAAAAAATAATTCCTGCTTTAATTTGTTCCAAAACATGAAAGAAAACCATAGAAGCATATTAGGAATTTGAATAACCAAAAATAAGAACGTCTACTATAAATCTACAAGATATCATTTTAGTTGAGGCCGATCTTTTTTTATATAATTTTAGTTAGAATTTTAAGACAAACTATTAATTTCTAACCCAGTGGAACTTTCACAAGATTTCATTAAGTGTGGGCGCATTTGGAGGAGAGGGAGATCAAGAGACTTGAAAAGTTACAGGAAGAAAACAAAATGACAAGATTTGAGTTTGTGAAATTTAAGGCAATAGAATCTAGCAAGCAGTGGTAAAGTTGCCTTGTTTAGTGATTAGAGGTGTTCACGATCCTGCAAATGGTATTAGAGCCGAGGTTGTCAGATCTTAGAGTAATACATCTAAACTTCATAGTGGGTGAACAACAAGCACATGTACCAACGGTTATCTGATGGAAGAAAATTTAGCAAGCATCAAAGGTCCTTTACGCAGATTTAATAGAAAATCTAATTTTTCTTTGTAAATATTATCAAATATATTGATGCAATAGTGTGTATGTGGTAGTCTAGTTAGCCGAGTAGGGCAAACCATGCATCGGAGAAATTAAAAAATGGAGAAAAAAGCAATTAGAACCCACCAGATTATGCTTTCATATATGACGAGTAGCATCATTAATCAAATACAAATGTGAGGTTTTAATGAGCATCTAAACATATTCCAAAGTGTTATCGATGAGTTGGCTAAGCTTGTGGAGATCTCAATGGCAATAACACAAAAATTCCTTCAGTATCTAATTTAATGATTTTTCGGTGAAAATTCTTGTAAATGGAAGGCAGAGGAAGGTACTGCTACAGGAGATAGAGAGAAAAAAAGTTGACATTTTAATTCAAGTGAAAGTGCACAAATTACATAGAGCGAGGAAAAAAAGGGGATAAGTTCAAACCTAGACTTTTGCAAAATGTGCAACATTATAGATGTAAGGCATATAATCACATCCAAAGAGATTATCAAGTAACAAAAGCAAAGATGCAAAACATTGCTCTTATCATCTCAGATGAAACGAATACACCTTCTATAGCTTGGTATTTGCATTCAACTTGTCTGATCTATGTTTCCAAGAAAGTTGTTTCCATCTCTTGATGCAGGTGCCTAAGATCAAGATCATGACCTTAGAAGATCACTCAATCTTGGAGCTCCAAGGTGTTAGTATAGTGTTTACTTAAAGGAACACAACATATCAAGGGGAAAATGACTTGTGTTCTAAAAATGTGAAAAATGACAATATAGCAAATTTGTTAGTTTTTGTACAGGTTGAAGGATCCAGGGATCCTCCATGGTTGAATAGTGTTGCATATGGGTTCCACCAAGGTGTAGTTAAGCTTGAGGTTCAAATGAGTTTGGTGGGTGCAGTGGTAGAGCAAGCTAAGAGGGTCAATACCTCACTAGAGGATTACCTTGGAACACCATATGGGCGAACAATATAATGTCAGGTGTAGCTAGCACAGTCGTGTCAAATAAACCATACCATGGTGTTGTTTTGCATAATTTAGCACCATGAGGGCTGGAATTTTATGAGTGCAAAATTTTCACCAATAGAGCATTCCAAAACATAAGGATGTTGTGAGGTGCATTTGAAGACTATGAAAAACCAAAAGACCTATATAGAAAGATTTTGATTTTTTTTATGGTGTTTATTAATGCTAGAAATCAAAGTTTTCACTTTTCTTCATCCATGTTAAGAGAGAAGTCCAGGAAATATTAAAAGATCACTTGTAGAAAGTGCAGTCGGTGACTTTGTCTACTTTTGCTCTCATCATATAACTCAGATAGAGACTTAAACTGAACCATGTTAACCTAGTCTTTCTTTGTGTGTTTGTGTTATTCTAGCTTCATGTCACCAGTCACCATTGAGAAATTGAATTAGAAGAATAATGCTTCATGGGTTGCAATGTACTAATTTATGTGCCAAGGATAGTTGACACCACTATTTGAGCATGGGGATTCAAAATACATTTAATACCTGTGTTAGCAACTTTTTATTTTTCAATTATTTCCGATGCATTATCTCTTACATCTAACTATTAAAAAAATTTGACTAAAGCTTTGCATCAAGAAGAAAAAGAATTTAAATTTATAGGTTGCGTCTATTCACCCCTCCAGATGTATGACAATCTCAACAGAAAAATTTTCACTGCATTTATAACACATTCCACTTCATCTTTTAACTAAATCCTTAACTCATGTTGATCACACATCTAATAGCATTTACTCCTTTCTACTCTTAATATCATGCTCGCTATTAGTTCTTTCACATGGGCAAAAGGCACTAGGCAAGCTTTTGCTGATCTATCTTTATCACATTCCTCTGTCATTATGTTACCAATTTCACTTTGAATTTATTATCAATTAGCAATCTTACTAAATCTTTAAACTTCACTACATTATTTACTGATAAAATATTCCCTAGTAGCTATGTTATCAATTAGGATTTAGGGACATGAAAGCCAATTGGCATCAAACATAAGACTTGAAATCTTTACCAACTAGATGTGCCATTATTATTTGCTCTTGTGGTTGAACACCCTCAGTTTCCTCTAGAAATCCACAATCACCTCAGACATTTGAGTCATTCTAATCTTTAGAAAGATAGTTTCAATTTTGACTGATATTAAAATTCTTGAGTTCGAGTAGAATAGTTGGGAAAACATATTTAGTCTATATTTCCTAATAGTTCTGTGAACATGTTTTAGTTCAATATGATATTTATGGTCCTAGTTGAGCTTATTCAATAATTGGTTACTTATATCAGCCTAGTCAAGAAAAATATGAATTTTATTAATAAAAAAACTTTTGAAGTTTACTATTTTTTTCTCCTTTCTGTGATAAATTTTCCTATTGCCTATTTTCACTTTAGGAAGTGATAATGCTAAAGAATATTTTTTGCTTAAGGAATCCTTTAACAACCATCTTGTTCTCGTACATCTCGATAGAATAATATAGTTGAAAGAATGAATTGCCACATTATTGAGACTGCTCATATTGTTCCGAATTTATGTTATCTCCATAATCAAATGTTCTTCACTATCCTATTCCCTCATATACTATCTTTTGCATAAGGTATTTAGGCATAATTGTTTTATGCATCTCCTAGTGCCACCTGAAGAAAGTATGTCTTTCTCATCTATTCTTGATTGTAAATGAGATATTATTGTTATTCTCATGCGTTATGAATAAATCACTTTTTTTTAGTCCACTATTTTTCTAAGAAAATTCCTCATTTATTTCTAAGTTTGTAACTGGGTGCTTCCACTTTTTACACATTTGTCTATTTTATTACCTTTTCAATTAGCACTACATCTTGTCCTAGATCCATCATCTTATTTGGAACCTTACTCGCTATTATGTTATTGTTTCTTCTTTAGCATCACATTCCAGTTGATGTTATTTATCCTATGTTGCATTATTACCTAGCTATTATGTTTTTATTTCTTCCTATTCCTATGATTGTGTTCAAGGAACTCTCCGATCCAAGGTGAAGACAAGGCTATGGTTAAGCAATTTTAGTGCCTTTGATGACTAAGATTGCTTCAGATCCATATTCTGATGGTCCTTTCATTAATTGGATATCAAAAGATTCATTCACGAGAGTGACATTGCAAAAAAAAGTATATATAGAACAACCATGAGATTTGTTGCTTAGGGGAAGAGATTTAATATGCGAATTGAAGAGGCCTTTGAATCATGTAAAATCTCTGAGAGCATGGTTAGTAAATGTAGTTCGGCATTCCGTCAAATTGAGATGATCAAAAGTCTCTCAGATCTATATTCCGTCGTACTTCATCAGAAAAGCATATTCTTCTTATCATTTATATATGGAATTATAGATAATATTGTCATACATGTGATTATAAAGAGACCAAGGCTAAAATACTGTGTTCGTTAACACTTTCAGATCAAGGATTAGGTAATTTAGGATATTTTTTGACATAAAGATGATCCGCTCAAAGCTAGATGCCTAGATATTTGCAGCAGAAATATCTACTTGTTATATTCAAAGAAACTAATATGCTAAGAGCTAAGCCAATTGATACTTCTATGAATTCTAATTGCAAATTGATACTAGAACATGGGGACATTGACTTATCCAGGAATGTCCAGAAGGACTAAATTAAACCGCTTTACAATTGCAATAATTAACATATCATTTGCATCAACGAGTCTATTTCTTAAAGTTTCATGTCATGAACATTTGGAGGTAGCCTTGAGAATGCTGAGATACATGAAGAATGCTCCAAGGAAGGTCTCTTTTATTAAGATTGTGATAACCTTGAGATTATAGGATACTGATGTTTACTGGGTAGATTCTCCAACAAATAAGAGATCAACGTTAGATTATTATGTACTTTCGGGAGTTAATCTAATTCCTTAGAACAACAAGAAGTAAATAGTCAAATCGAGCATAGAGGCAATTAATCAGTAGTTGATTACTGAATTTGCACATGCTCCCAAATGTTAATAAAATTGTACTGCAACAACCAAACTACATTGCAGACAATATCTAATATGTTCATAAGAGAACACAATATACAGAAATTGATTGTCACTTTGTTAAAGAGAGAGCACAATTTAATAAAATTGTCAAATCTGTCACCTATAACAATCAATTAGAGGTTTTACTAACAAAGTCACCAGAATCGAGTATATTACATTTGCATAATATCTTAATCTAAGGGGAGCATTAGCAACCTAAATATAAATAATAAGGATTCACTTATAAATATCATATTACATGCAATAAAATGTAATATTATTGTTACAAATAGTATATTTAGGTAGAAAGGACTAACTTTAAAAAAAAATACCTTGATGCTTCTCTCCTACACTCCCCAATGCTTTCATAATTTTTTGAAAGCCAATTCAGTCACAATGTTATTAATCACAGTTAGCTAACATAAAGTATTTATAAACTTCATAAGTATGCTGACCATCATAGTCAATAAAGATATGTGAGAAGAGTTGAAAAAAATGCAATTATTTACAGTTTTGTTTATTTTTGCTCTAATCTCAAGAAAAATTCAACTGCAGCTAATTTACTTAATTCTAATATCTTGACTTAAATCCAAGATGCGGAAACCTGAATATGGCACATGAGTCTCTTCTATTAAGATAGTAGACTTACTCAAATAAATCAGACAGATTAGTCTTAGATTTGATCTTTAGTGGTGATGGTCTGTAGTTATCTACGCAAATCATTTTAGCGACTTCTTTGGGAGCCTTGGAGTGGAAAGCTGGAATTCCTTCGATCATCTGAGCTTGCACAATAAAATATTGGTCATCTTAATCAAAGTTACATCTGCATTACATAAGCTAACCTATAAAAAGAGATATCGGACTCAGAATGATACATGCAACAGAACATAGACAGTTGTGAGGTAGAAAATGATTAGCTCTCATATGAAAATGATCATCTCCCCTTCATCATATTTCTTAAATTTCAACATAAAGGGGAAGTGGGGAAACTAGATAGAACTTATTCATAGTCATATATCAAGAATTAAAGTTTGCTGCATTTCTTTCTAAGCTATCTGATCAGAGTAATACTAGGCTTCCATGGATTCAGATGCTCACATACATAAATGCATAAAAAATGTATACTATAGCTGATGGAACAGATGAAAGCATATTGAAGGCACTTATGGTAACCAAAAAATGATTAACAAGCTTAGACACAGACACATCATAATGGATATACAAGCTCCCATGGAGCAAGGATCATGATACTGAGCCATGTTGGCCGGCATGAGCAGAATATAGGATTCCATCCGTCAACCGACACCAAAATTTTTTCGGCACAAGCACTGGGTGGAGCCGCAAGGCAACGAGATCACGAGGCCACCACGACCTCACAATGGCCACGTGATGTCCTCCGCATGGATGCGAGGCCACCACGACCTCACAGCAGCCTTGCAAAGGCCTGCGCGAGGTCACAAAGTTGTGGCGGCCATGCACACTAAGTTTCCTACCACCACAAGGCTCACCTTAGAGATTGTTAGTGTCAAAAATTAAATTCTCTTGTGTAGGTGTGTGATGTTCAAACATTGGGCCAAACCTAGGACCGGCCAAGCATTTGGGAAGACTCTTTCAAGGTGGGTGATGTTCCTACAATTGGATATTGAATTATGGAGTAACTAATGTATTAATTGGGATTCAGCCCAATTTTATTGAGCAGGAGCATGCTGTCATAAATGGTCAAAGGAGCTAAGAGGTGAATTACAAGTAAAGAGCAGAGTTATTAGGTGGGGGAAAACTTATGAATGGTGAAACCAAAGTTAACACAATTAAGCTAAGTAGGAAGGCATTATGGAAAATCAAGAGGGGAAGAGATTGTTCTATTATATGATATTTCATTTAGGTATGTTAGACAATTTAATCAATTTGCAAGTTGTGCAAAGTGTTGAAAATTTGTATTCCTATTTGAACGTGGTGAACATGGTTGTTATATATATCTGAGGTGGTATATGGTCAACCGTATTGTTAGTTGGAGTTGTGCATTTTATAAGATTAGTTATTGTTGCATGGCAGATGATAATGATCTTAGTCCGCACTTTGGAGGAGTGATCTCAAGCATTATTAATAGGCTTCGGCAATCTATAGACTATATTATGATTTATGTCGTTGCACCAGAGGAATGATCTTGCATGTTATCGATGGGCTTTGACAGTTTATATATAATATTTAGACTATGTCTCAAAGCTAGACAAGTAATCTCACATGTTACTGGTGGGATATTGCCATTTATATACAATATTAGGACTATATCCTGACATTAGAGTGATCCTGAGTATTATCAATGTTTTTCAATCATTTATACATTATACTAGAATTATATCCTCGACTGGAGGAATGATTTCACATACCATTGATGGGTTTCAATGGTTCTATATGCATATCATACTTGAGCAAACAAAAGTATCTTGAGATAGATATAATGGTGAATTGTTTGAGAACCTAGCAATCAATGTATTTGTGGCCCTTGGCTAATGAACAACCCATGATATTCTTACAATGTTAACCAAGGTGCCCACATTGCAAACTTAGTAGTGTAACCATTCAATCAATGCAGATCTTCAACACCAACATCTCTTAGAGGAAGGGAATAATGGAAATGTGGAGAACAAAGAGGAGTGAACTAGGGAAGCAATTGGGTGTGAAGATTAGGAGCACTCGAGAACATATTGGCTCAAACCAAGAAGGTGAAGTTACTTGCTGATCTTCCAGAATGGAATGAAACTCAACACAGACTCCAAAGATATTCTACTTTCTCCAAACCAAACACCAGTTAGTGGGGGAGGAGAAAGGCGATGATGCAAGGGGAGGTGTGAAGGTGGTTGAGGATGGCAATGGGGCACGGAAGGGAAGAGGGGAGCCATGAGAGAGAAGATGGACCTTTATCAGTTATCCTATTTAATCATCATTTAAGCCCAAAGGTCTAATAGAACAAGTCTTTAATAGATAAAAGTTTTTTTTAGGAATTAACACAAAAAAAGATGACTGCATAGTTTCAAAAAGCATTAGTATGATTTAAATAAGTTAATACTTAAATAAGCTGCAAGCTATTAGTGGGGTAACTTTAAATTTTAAGTCAATATGATAAAATTTAAATGGTTTAATTGAATCACATTTTAACTGCATATATTCTATTCAGATATATGTGGTAGCTAACAATTCCCCTTCAAAATTTGCCTAGGCGAATACATATATGTGGACAAGGCAATTTTTTCTAAAAACATGGTTAACTACCAAAAAGATGCAAAGTCTAACAAGATGTTGTTAAGCAATCAAAGTTATAAGGTTTTGCAACCGAAGCTATTATGTCTTGCACAGACGCATGTGCAAGCCAAGTAGGGGTTTTCTAAAAACATAGTTAACTGATAAAAGATGTTATCTCAAAGAGGCAATCAAAGTTATAGGGTTTTGAAGATGAATATGTCATGTAATCCAACAAGTTAGATGTGCTATCTAACGAACAAGATTGAGTGCAAGTAACAAAATAACCCTAAAACATTATCTATGGGAGTATGTTGTCAACCAAGTATAGTATTCACCTACTTCATTATATGGGAATAAAGAGTAAATTAACTTAGATGGATCATAGAATACTACAGACTTCTAGTACGAAAACAACTTCAGCAATACCCATCATTCAAGTTCATTGAATTGTAGAACATTTATACGAAAAGCCTAAGGATTTGTACCACGGAACATTTATATGAAAATCTACAGCAAGCATTTAGTTTTTAAGTTTTGAATAAGGTTTAAGTTTCAATCTTGTTCCACGTATCAATTAGTAAGTAGAACAATAAGTCTCATCACCAACTCAAAACAATTTTTAAAACTGTAGTTTACCAAACCCCACACCCTTTGTAATTGAAAATGACTAAAAGGAATCTCTATAATCTTTAACCAAAAAGCCCCTATCTTCCCAGAAATCCTTGATTACAGGATGAAAGTTATTTCACAAAATAATTATTAAATTTTTCATCAAGATAATAAAATATCAATATTGTACTTAGGGTACCTACAAGCAGATAATAGTCAAAATATTTATTTTAGAAAGCACATGAAGATTTGCAAATCCACTTGAACTTTAAAAATTAATACAAAATAGAACCCAAACTCATCTTAGAGTCAAATCAATATGTTCTACTTAGGGTGTCTAAAATTTCATAATAATCAAAACCAATGATTTTGAAGGTACAAGCTAATTAGTGAATTAGCTTGCACTCAAAAAATACCATAAAATATGCAGAAATTGTTTGAAATTTAACCATTACTAAGAATTAGACACCTTAAGTAGAACTTTATTAGGATTCCTTGTGTTCTTGAAAGTCAATTTTAATATAAAAGCATTTGATAAGATAATTTGTAATCCACTCTCATTTATTTTTGTCAATTTTATATGCACAAGATGATTTGCTAATCAGTTTGGATCAGCATTTGATTAGTAGAATGTTGATTTTTTTAAATGCCCAAAAGAGTTTATTTTGATAAAAAAAAAATCAACCACAAGATGCTTTATAAAAAAAAATTGGCACCTACTGTCTAAATTACCAAAGTGCAAGTCAATTTGCAAAGTCTTTAAAATAAAAGATTCTAGCCATTATGAACTTCTAAAATTCTACAAGTAGAGTAATATATTTCTTGTGTCCAAAAAGTTTTTTTTTGATGAAAAATATGACTGTAAGTTGTTTTGTAAATTGGATTTTGAATCACTCTTTGTCAACTCAAACTTGCACCTTGACAATCAAAGATTTTGATTTCTTCAGTCCAAAAATTTATTTCGGTGAAAAACATGACCACAACTTGTTTTGATAAAACAACTTGTGCTTCTATTATCAAGAAGATTATGGGAAGAGGGACACTTTTCTTTAGTAAAAAATGATCATAAAGGCATCTTTTGATCACTCTCAATAAAGAGCATGGTT
Source organism: Zingiber officinale (assembly GCF_018446385.1). Classification (NCBI taxonomy): domain Eukaryota; kingdom Viridiplantae; phylum Streptophyta; class Magnoliopsida; order Zingiberales; family Zingiberaceae; genus Zingiber; species Zingiber officinale. The sequence goes on from NC_055994.1 coordinate 143,432,397, forward strand.
AAATTTCCCAAAAGGAATTGCTCAAGCATTTTTGCCAAATTATTTTTTGCACGGACTCAATCAAATGAGAGATTTAAAACAAACCTCAAAAAGAATGAAACTGAAGGAGAATGCATCAACGCTTCTATCAAATGTTTCATTGTTGTACAGCTCTGGTGCTATGTACTGACCTACAGTAAGTAGAAGATATCATTTAGAATTACAAATATCAAATATAAGAAAACGGAGAACATAGCTGCAATTTCAAAATCAGCTTCCATTAACTATGTTGAAGTATGTAACATGATTCTCCAGCACTACAATTCACTAGTTCCTACAACAGTTCTTGTCTAATTGTTGGGGGTCAGTTACTGCATTTGAGATATTTAACAGTAGAAACTCCAAATGGATCACCAAATAATCATTTAAGCATATGAAGCTTGATCAACAATGCTCTTCCAATAATGCCTAGGCTAAGATGACTCAGTATAATGACATGGAAATATATTTTAAAAGTCAATGTCTACCATGAATCTCTATAAATACTCCTGTACAAGGTTGATTGCATGGAGTGAATAGGTACTCAAAGATAGGAGAATCAGATTTCATTGTCAATTAGAAAGTTATAAAAGTGTATAAGAAATATAGCAGCAAGATATCATCACCAGTCAAGCCTAAAGTTTCTTTTACTTTTGTAATTAATTTTTATTTGACCAGAAAAGAAGAGGGCATCGCTGAGAATCAAATATTTAGGTTAACATAAAAGGAGGCGTTTGGTTCTTTCCTAGGAATAGGAATCGGAATGGGAATCATAGTATTGTGGAATATGGGAATGAGTATTAGCATGGATATCACTTTTAAAAGTAATGTTTGATTAGTTGAATATTTTCTATCAGAATAAATCAAAATTTTATTTTTTACACTTAAAAGGAAAATAAAAGAAAAAATATGATGTGAGAGAAAAATATGATGAGAGAGAAAGTATGATGAGAGAGAAAGTGTGATGAGAAAGAATGAAGAGAGAGAAAGTGCGATGAGAGAAAATGAGAAAAGAGAATGTGATGGGAGAGAGCATGATGATAGAAGATGAGAGAGAAAATATGATGAGAAAGAAAATATGATGAGAGAGGATGAAGAGAGAGAAAGTGTAATTAGAAAAAATGAGGAGAGAGAATGTGATAGGAGAGATTGAGGAGAGAGAAAGCGTGATGAGAGAGAAAGTGTGTTGAGAAAAAAGGAAGAGAGTGTGATCGGAGAGGTTGAGGAGAGAGAAAGTGTGACGAGATAGAAAACATGATGAGAGAGAAAGTGTGATGAGAAAAAAGAGAAAAGAGAGTGTGATGTGAGAGCTTAAGGAGAGAGAAAGTATGATGAGAGAGAAAGTGTGATGAGAAAAAAAAAGAGGGTAGAGAGTGTGATGGAAGAGATTAAGAAGAGAGAAAGTGTGATGAGAGAGAAAGTGGGTGATAAAATGAGGAGAAAGAAAATATGATGAGAGAGAACAAGGAGAGAGAAAGTGATATGAAAAAAAAATTAAATAAATATATTTTGATATTTGATATTAAGGGAGAAAATTTTAGTTTTGGGTCAAGGGTATTTTTGGAATAAGGTAATATTTTGATTGTTGAAAATAGAATAATGATTCATTGAAGAGGGGAGACATGGGAATGAGTCATTACCCAATTATAAGGATTCATTCCCTTATTTATATTTCCATTCTTATAATCCAAACATCAACAATGACAATCAATGATTGTTATTCCTATTCCTCATTCTCATTCCCATAAACCAAACGCCCCCTAAATTATGATAGTAATAATGGAACTAAAATGAATCTTGTGAACCATAGTTTACACAATTGTTGGATCACCTTAAGTATTAACTATTAAATACATAGTTACATATCAAAATTTCTTTTATCCAATGAACATAACTAAAGTTAGTTAATTCTGGACACTTACTCAGCAGGAAAGAAGAAAAGAAGAAAATAAAAAGGGAAAAGAGGAACAAAAGAATGAAGTGGATGTTTTAAACTAACATAAATTCAAGGAGTCATTGTTGATTCAAGTCAATGATATGATCCCCAAATAGACATATTCAAATAATCCCTTCAAAATATTATCATTTAGAATAAGCTATTAGATTTGTTATTAATTCACATTAGGTCGTTAGATTTATTATTATTTACCCTTTCAAAATATTAGAATAGGTTATTAGACTTATTAATAATTTTTATATTGATTTGGCACTATTGTATGACTATATGCAGAGCCATTATGCAATCTTTTAATACAGTGATTCAATTAAATAATCAAATTACTTTGGTTATTGGAGGTCGACCCTCTCGAAGTAATCATTATTGGAGGTTGATCCTCTCGAACTGATCATTCTATCCCCTTTCTTTCATCCTTTTCTCTATTTTCCTTTGAGATAAGACGTGGGTTCCTATCAACTTGGTATCAGAGCGAGGTTAATTTCATATTATGACAAATTGGAGATCCTTTGAATATGAATTCCCTTGTCGGAGAAGTAGAGATCCTACCCGATTTATTTCTAAAGCAAAAAGATATTTTCTCCTGCACAACACATCAAATGATTCAAAGGTGGAGATAGCTTCTTTGCTTCTAGATTAAGAGGCTCTCCGATGGTATCAATTATTTATGTCATGTCATGGATTGCAGTATGGGAGGAGTTTGTAGATGGTCTTCTCACTCGCTTCACACCTCACGAGTATGATAATGCAGATATGGATTTATTCAAAATTCAACAATTACAACAATAGCAAAATATCATAGTTGCTTTCTTCGACTCTTTAACCAAACTCGTGATTGGTTAGAATCAAAATTAGCGAATACTTTTTATTGACAGACTTCATCTTAACATCCAAAAAGCAGTAAAGACGTATTATCCTGGCATGTAAAAGCTGCACTGTGCTTTGCACGATTGCAAGAAGAGAAAATCAATGAGGAAGCACGAAGAAATAATAAGTGGTACCGAAGTCATCAATGTACGCAAAAGTAATTATTGATGGATGAACCAATGAAAGATTCAAACAAAGAAGATGATATCAACGAAGAAGAAATACAAGAAGGTGCCAATGAAATACAAAATGTCACTATGACAAAAATCAATTCATGCCTTAGCAGGATTACAACCTCCACAAATAATAAAGGCAAAAGGATTCGCTGAACAACAATAAGATAGTTATAGAGATAATATACACTTTGATAGCAATAAGAAGAATTTATCTATCATAATCATCGCGACGGCCATAATTGAAGTCATTGCATCTACACCAATCTCTACTTCCATCATTCAAGTGAACAAAGCAATAATACCTTGTCATCTCCAACAACATCCAACAAATCATGGAGTATTTTTCCATCATAACTCGATTAGGATCCAATGCAAGGCTAAGGGAAGGAAGAGAAAGTATTGGCATGCTCATAAACTTTCAACAAAGACCCAAAATAATACACTTCATTATCAAAGGATTTTTTCAAACTTAAGAAAGAATCATAAAAGGTCATTTGTTTTCATCCCAAGGAGATTTCAATTGGTGCACCATAAGAAGATATTTTATGCAAATCATCAAAAGAAAAAGATCAACCTTGAGGACAAGGTAGTTTTGTAGGTCGGTGGAATGATACGATCCCCAAATAGATATTTAAATAACCCCTTCAAAATAGTATCCTTTAGAATAAGCTATTAGATTTGTTATTAATTTAGATTAAGTCGTTAGATTTTTATTATTTACCTTTTCAAAATATTAGAATAGGTTATTAGACTTATTAGTAATTTTTATATTGATTTGGCATTATTGTATGGCTTTATATAGAGTCATTATGTAATATTTTGGGGCAAACAACAAAGTAATACATTTGGTTCATCAAATTTCTCTGATAATTGGAGGTGGATCCTCTCTAAGTGATCATCCTATCCTTTTCTCTATTTCCCTACAAGATAGGGCACGGGTTCCTATTAGTCAAGTTCATTAGAAATTCTTGCTAATCAACATCACCATCATTGTCATCAAACCATGTTTGTCCCAACATATTTGCAATTGGATACATGAATTCGGTACCTACTTTGTGACCATTATGCAAGGGCATATTGTAGGCGCAGCGGGGACCGACAAGAGGGGGGTGAATTGCCTGAAACTAAAAGTTACCCTCCTCAAAACTTTTCAACTCTAAAATAAAGCAACACTTAATAACAAAGCAAAATAACAGAAAAGAAATGAAACTCAGCTATTTAACTTGGTTACAACCGAGACGGTTGTTCCAAGGCGGTGGAAAGGCGCACTAAAAGAGTCTCCTTCTCTGAAGGCGGAGAAGCCTTTTACACTTTGACAGCACAGTAGTTGCTAAGAGAATGAGAGTACAAGAGTTGCTTTTTCGTTCGTTTTCGTTGTTCTATAAAGTTGGCCGAGACCCTCCTTTATATAGGGGTTCTAGAGCTTATCGGATGACCTGATCTTCGGGATCAGGTTTTGACTCGAGAGGGATCGGTCGACCGATCCCCAGGTTCGGCCGACCGAACCTGCTGTACCTCCCCAGTCTTCTGTCCAAGTGCAGTCTCTGTGGATCGAGCTTGGGTTCGGTCGACTGATCGGCCAATGGTCTCCAACTGAGTTGGCCTGATCAAAATGCTCGACTGAGTCTCTGGATAAACTCGATCATGAGATTCGGTCGACCGATCACTTCACAGCTGGTTGATGTGATGCTAACGTGTCACCAATGGTTATGCTCTGATGCAAAGGGGTTCGGTCAACCGATCAGGGTGTTCGGTCGACCGAACCATTGACAAGTCAACTTCCAGTTGACTTGTTCTGGTTCGGCTTCCTTGGATGATTTCGGCGATCCAAAATAGGGCTCACCCGAACCTAGTTCCCGGCCTTCTCCTCGAGCAGTCTTCCGTCCCGGCTTTATGTCCCTCGAACGCCACGCACGTTCTTCACGCCCACCGGTGTACTCTTCCGCAGCTCTCTCGTCCTTCGGACGCACTGAGCCCGTCGGCTCCCTTCCCATGTCGTCCTTCTCGTTAGCTGCGTCTTCCGCTCGACTTCCTGCGCTCCTAAGTTCTTGCACACTTAGACACAGGGATCAGACAAGCAGGACCTAACCTAAACTTGGTTGATCACATCAAAACTACCACGGGGTCCAACAATCTCCCCCTTTTTGATGTGCATCAACCCAAATTCAGGTTAGGGTAAAACAGAGAGATAGTAATTTAAAGAAATTACTAAACTAACAATTCAGGCATAATTTTACAATTTTAAATAAATTGCAAGATGAAAAATTTATACTGAGATAAAAGATGAAAATTTATACTAACATAAACTCCCCCTTAACTGAATAAACTCTCCCTTAACTGAACTTATCTTTATTCTCCCCCTTTGATCACAGTAAAAAACGGGGTACGAAAATATTGTCAAAGTCTTTTGAATGAGATTTTAAAAAAAAAAATTGGAGAATTTCTAAGAAAATGTTAAAAAACTTTTCAAAGCATTATTTAATTCTTATTTTAATGCTTTTATCAGAAAGTTAATTAAACATTGTATTTCAATATTTCGGCTTCCAGGTCGTGGCGAGGCACTAGGCCTTCTTGGTTATTGGAGCAACAACCATTTCCTTAGACAAAGCTTCATAAAGAAATTGTTTAATTTACTCGATGTCAAGCTCTAACTTATATAGTTTTTAATTTAGTAAAGATTTTGGAATCCAATAAAGATTTCTTCCTATTGGATTAATTAAAAACTTAGGAGGTACATAGTTTCTTGGTATTTTCCTAAGTTGACACTGATGCTTCCTTATGTACCAATTTAATTTTCCATATAACTTTATTTTTGAATGTGGAAAAAAATTTTTAAAACATGCATCAGTTTTCAATTTTTTAATTTCTAATTTTAAAATTTCATTTTCTGATTTCAAATATTCATTTTCCTTTTCTACTTTATCTAATTCTTTAGAAAGAGCTTTAATAAAACGAAAAGACTGTTTAGGGTTTAGGGCACGTACCTTACTTACCTCGTCCTGCGATACTCCCCCTTCATCATAGCTTTCTTCTTCTTCTGTTGTTCTTCCCCCTTCATTTATGCTCATTTCTGAGCTAGACGTTTCTTCTATCTGATGGTTGGCCATCAGTGCTAGTCCCGAGAATTCTTCGACTTCGGATTCGGAGGACGATGAATCATCCCACATGGCCTTTAGGTTGTGTTTGGGTCGAGCTGGCTTCTTACTCTTTACTTTACTTTTGCTCTTCAGTTTTGGGCAATCATCTTTGATATGTCCTTCGTTGCAATTGTAGCAACGAACCACCCTTTTCTTTTGCTGGAGCTTTTTCGACTGCGATCTAAATTTTTTAGATTTAAAAAATTTATTAAAGCGTCTTACCAGTAATGCCTCTTCGGATTCGTCGACCGAGGCTTCGGAGTCAGAACCGTTTATTCTTGCCTTTAAGGCAATGTCCTGACTAGACTTCTCTACTCCTTTGGGCTCTGCAACTCGAGATTCGTGAAGTTCAAAAGTAGAAAACAAATGTTCTAGAGTACTTACCTCGAAGTCCTTAGAGATGTAGTACGCATCTACTAAGGAGGCTCACTCGAGAGTTCTCGGGAAGGCGTTGAGCGCGTACCGGATCGAGTCCCGGTTCGTTACTTCTTCTCCAAGATTGGTTAATTACGTGATCAGCTCTTTGATCCTTGCTTGGAGTTGCGCTACCTTTTCGCCTTAGTTCATCCGGAGGTTCGTCAACTGGGTCCGGAGGATGTCGCGCCTTGCTAGCTTCGCTTCGGAGGTACCTTCGTGAAGCTCCAGGAATTTTTCCCAGAGATCTTTCGCGGAGTCGTAGCTTCTGATCCGATTTACCTCTTGAGGTGGCAGAACGCTGAGCAAGTGGAATTCAGCCTTTCCGTTGGCGACAAAATCGGCTTGCTCCTTCTTGCTCCACGTGTTTTCTTCTTTATCTTTCGGCGCTGCATATCCATATTTCATTATTAGAAGTATATCAAATTCAGTTTTAAAGAAAACCTCCATTTTTCGCTTCCATGTAGCGAAATCTCCGTCGAACTTTGGGGGATGAATGTTCACGTCGGCCATTGTTCTGATCTTTGTGCTTCAGATGGCGGTTAGTCCCTCTAAGCCTGTTGGGCTCTGATACCACTTGTAGGCGCAGCGGGGACCGGCAAGAGGGGGGTGAATTGCTTGAAACTAAAAGATACCCTCCTCAAAGCTTTTCAACTCTAAAATAAAGCAACACTTAATAACAAAGCAAAATAACAAAAAAGAAATGAAATTCAGCTATTTGACTTGGTTACAACCGAGACGGTTGTTAATCCAAGGCGGTGGAAAGGTGCACTAAAAGAGTCTCCTTCTCTGAAGGCGGAGAAGCCTTTTACACTTTGACAGCACAGTAGTTGCTAAGAGAATGAGAGTATAAGAGTCGCTTTTTCGTTCATTTTCGTTGTTCTATAAAGCCGCCCGAGACCCTCCTTTATATAGGGGTTCTAGAGCTTATCGGATGACCTGATCTTCGGGATCAGGTTTTGACTCGAGAGGGATCGGTCGACCGATCCCCAGGTTCGGTCGACCGAACCTGCTGTACCTGCCCAGTCTTCCGTCCAGGTGCAGTCTCTGTGGATCGAGCTTGGGTTCGGTCGACTGATCGGCCAACGGTCTCCAGCTGAGTTGGCCCGATCAAAATGCTCGACTGAGTCTCTGGATAAACTTGGGTTCGGTCGACCGATCATGAGGTTCGGTCGACCGACCACTTCACCGCTGGCTGATGTGATGCTGACGTGTCACCAACGGCTGTGCTCTGATACAAAGGGGTTCGGTCGACCGATCAGGGTGTTCGGTCGACCGATCCATTGACAAGTCAACTTCCAGTTGACTTGTTCTGGTTCGGCTTCCTTGGGTGATTTTGGCCATCCGGAATAGGGCTCACCCGAACCTAGTTCCCAGCCTTCTCCCCGAGCAATCTTTCGTCCCGACTTTACGTCCCTCGAACGCCGCGCGCATTCTTCACGCCCACCGGTGTACTCTTCCGCAGCTCTCTTGTCCTTCGAACGCACCGAGCCCGTCGGCTCCCTTCCCGTGCTGTCCTTCTCGCTAGCTGCGTTTTCCGCTCGACTTCCTGCGCTCCTAAGTTCCTGCACACTTAGACACAGGGATCAGACAAACAGGACCTAACCTAAACTTGGTTGATCACATCAAAACTACCACGGGATCCAACACATATCATTAGTAACATAAATCCTCTCAATCAAAGATCAAAAATGAGAAAATAAGAGAGAGTATAAAGCTTGAAGGAAGAAAACAGAGAAGATGGGACAGGGAAGGAAAATGGAACTAGAAAGAGAGAAAAGAGATGAAGCCAAAGCCACACAGCGCGTGACGACCAAGGGGGGATGGGGGAGGAAAATGGAACTAGAACGAGAGAAAAAAGATGAAGCCAGAGCCAGACAACTATGTGGCACAACCTAGCGTGACAACCAAGGGATTGTGAATGCCCAGCAATGCAGCTGAAGGATTAGTCTAGAACACATTTTACGCTTTGAGGAGCATTCAGAAAGTATTGGAAGGTCCGACTCAGCAAAGAGGACTTTCTTCTTCTGAGTGCTCTTGGTGAGTCCAGACTTGTTTGACAAGATTTTTTTGTTTGGCCGGTCCCAAGCCCGGATAAAAGAGGAGGGTTGCGTTAGGTTGCCAGCCAGCATCAAACTATGGCAAATATTCAATGAATGAATTTAACAGCCGACCCCACCTAGTGGGAAAAGGCTTGGTTGTTGTTGCTTTCTCCGTCAAACTTGGCAGTCCAGAGAGGTGTGGTGTTTTTTGTCCATGATTTATTTAGATTTTCTATATTTAGCTGTCATACTGATACAAGATTGGTTTCTCACAGCTCAGATAAATGTTATAACATTATTGTTATTTTTTTCTTGAGCGTATTCATACTTCCCCAAGGGATGAAGCTTTTGGAGCAAGGATTTGTGGTTGACAGACACTTGTATTCTAGGTGCATTGAGATGATTCTGTGAACACTTAGAGATAAAGGATTACCTTATGTATCCTATTGAGGTTGATCCAATGGAAGATTTCTTGTTAGAATTGTTCCTAACAAGCAATATCAAATTGGTAACAAACACAGCAGGAAGAACATCAATGATATAAATGAACAAATGCGTAGAGTTGACACATGCGGATTAATTGTTTGATAAACTATTTTGTGATCATTGTTTTGAACCACTAGGTACTTTCTGGTAGTCAACTCTTGAGGTTAGACAATGCCTATTTGTGTCTATCCCATGAGATATTTCCAATGCTCATACAACTTGGTCCAAGGCTTTTACATAAAGTCCCTTTTATTCAAATAAAAGGCCTTTAGATTAAGTTTGTGATGGATAAACAAAGTTCTACAACTGTATATAATCACACTATCATGCCAATTTACTAGATGTATGTGTATAAACTTGTTATCAAAATGTAAGTAAAATAATCTTTGTAATTTTGTATGGTTAAAAAAACTTAAATTCTAAATGTTTCTCTTTTATGTTTTTTAAATTCTTATATTTTTAATAGGTTTCATTTTCTTTTTAATCTGATTTTCATCATTTTCTTTTTAATCTAATCTGACTGATTTACATCTTCCAAATCTATTGAATACTTTAGCTCCTGATTGGTACAATTATTCTCAAATCTCAACAGTAAATATCTTTAGCATGAAAAGAGTGGCACTTACTGTCAATATGAGTCATTGGATTAGTTAACTTGTATCTGTCAGGTGTTACTTTCAACATTTTAATCAAGCCAAAGCCTGCCACCTTCAACTGACCACCATCATCTTGCAAAATATTTCTGGCACCTTGCGATAAATCAAAATCATCGAGTATGTATGTCATCATAACTAATTTCAGGTATTTGTTAATCTTACGTTGAAGTTAAGTTGCAATGAATAATTGGATCTGGTTTGCACTCATGAAGGTAGTTTATGCCCCTGAAACAAGAAACAATCAATATTTTATCAAGAAACCTCCATTTTCAGGAAAATATTGCACATTCTATTGGTTTGTCAGATCAAGTTTTTATTAAAATTGCATAGTTTGCATGTTTTTAAAGATGTATGCTTGAAGAATTGAAGAAGATAACAGGAAATAAGAAAGAGAATGAATAATTTGTAGCAGAAGAAATATGAAAAACGTTAGAAAAGCAGTGACCTCTACTGAAGATATAATAGCCAATCATGCACAAAGGAAAAAAATCAAAGAACAAACCAAATTAACATAAATGATACACAAGATAATTTATTCCTTACTCTCCACACCATCCTTAGTGCACAACATCAATTTAGACTTTAGCAGGCCAATGGGAATAAGTATGTTTCTTCAACTGCCTTTTCTTCTTCCTCTTAATTTTCTTTTTTTTTTCCCTTTCTCTACATCCCCCTCCTAATGTCAATCAGCACTGCCTCTGCCACATGGTGTATTGTCAACACCAAAACAATCTTATTCCAACTGACCAAAACTTAGCAACGCAATTAGATTTCAAAACTTGATTATAATTATACTATTCCTAGAGTACCAAAATTACACACGAGAACCACAATACAACAAAATAACATTCATTTCTGATGTTTGATTTAGAGTTTTCCTACTAAATATTTGGATCTCTCTTTCCTCTCTAATTGAAAATACTAGACTTTGGCCTATAAACAAATTGAACCTGGAACTGGAAGACAGACAATTCTTCTTCAGGTAGCATGGTATTGATGAGTATTTTCAAACTCCCAACTTGGGTTGAAAATGCCAGAAACACCAAATGTGCATTCCCTTAACAGGTTGAGAAGTAGCACAAGGCATTGATTAGAAAAGTAGACATGCTGGAGTCAATCACCAACCTAAGGATAAGGGAAAGGGTGTGGGAATCTTAATACCTAGAATCAAACCTTCTTTCCAAACTGTATTAATAAATTATTGAACGAAACAACCACTAGTGGGGCTTTCTCTGTAGTGATTTGCTTTCATGATTTTCACTGATCAACAAACTTCGTGTTAGCCTTGGATTCTCTTTACTGTCATTTACAATATGAACATAGCCATCATGTGTGATAGATAGTTTGTGAGGTTCTACATTAGTATATCGCGTATCCATCTAATAGAATTATTTGATCTTACTGATCAATTGAACACCCATCGAGAAATGAATGACCCGTAATCCATCCAGAATGAGGTGCATTATATATATACACACACACATATACATATCGTTCATCCTATATATTTACAATACATCTTTATCGGATGGATTTGACCCGTAATCCATCCAGAATAAGGTGCATTCTAAACGTCTCTGTGTGTGTGAACAACATGAAATCCATCCGATAAAGATGTATCGTAAATAAGTAGGATGAACGATATATATATATATATATATATATATATATATATATATATATATATATATATATATATATATATATATATATATATATATAGGAAGATGATAAGTTGTCTGGCTCCAAGTGCGCAACTCCGTCCACGACTGACTCACACTTTTAGGCTCTCGGATCACTTCTGGGCTCCTAGATCACTTCTGGGCTCCCCGCACACTAAGTCGGCACGGGAGTCAAGCACGGGGATGTGTGTGTGTGTGTGTGTGAGAACAACATGAAATCCATCCGATAAAGATGTATCGTAAATAAGTAGGATGAACCATATATATATAGGAAGATGATATGTTGCCTGGCTCCACGTGCGTGACTCCGTCCGCGACTGACTCACACTTCTGGGCTCCCGGATCACTTCTGGGCTCCCCGCACACTAAGTCGGCACGGGAGTCAAGCACGGGGATCGGGCAACATATCAAAATCGTGTGTAATACAAGTAAACGACTAGCAATTCATTTGAGAAGGATGCATTGTATATGAGAATGAAGAACCGCAATCCACTCATAACGAAATGCATTGTGTGTATGCACATATACAGGGTGAACGCCCCACAATTCACCCGAAATACACCTCACAAGGATGGAGCAAACGACCCGTAATTCACCTAATGAGCTCCTGTAATATGGTCAAAGCCTACAAACACGCAAAAGGATTCGAGAGTCCTTGTTGAGCACGGAGCCAATGCTCTATAATTATGAGAATTATTAGATTTGTATTCTGACATAAATAGTCATGCCCTCTTATAAAGCGTTGAGCTGAAGCTCCATGATGTTCGAGTTGCATTCATTTTATGATTAACTTAGTTTGATAAATCACACGATTCCTTTGAAGCACAGAGTTGAAGCTCTCTCTGATACAATTTATCTATCATTTGTTAATTTAGCATAATTGATTATTTAATTCAATTTATCATGATTCCCATGGTAATTCTAATTCTTTAAAGGGGCTACCTTATGCTTCCATAAATTTTTTTCTAATTCAGAGTTATTTTGTTGTAGTCTAATTGGTAAGTCTCGACAAGGAATAGATCGGACAGCTAAACAACTAGAATATAAAGATAGCAAGCAATTTATGAGAAATTTATCAAGCAACAAGAGTAGTGATGATCATAACTAATTCCTTTCTGTTAAACTTAAAATCATAGATAATCTATAACATCTATTTTATCCAATTAATCATGCACAAGGTAATTTTCATACAGAATCGAGCAGGAAAAATCCACCTGATCGATCAAAGGGTCCAAATTACTTCTGTTGAGGGCCTCAATTGAGGATTCCTTCGCTGGGTATTCTAACACAAAGCAATGCGTGACAGTGACGCCTCAGGGTTACGGTGTCGTGGGATTGCTTGGACAACATTGGCACGCATCAACAACAACACTCGCGATGATGATGACAACAACAGTGTGCAATGGTGGCAATGACGACAGTGTGCGGTGGTGGCGATGTCGACGATGGAGGTGTGCAATGACGGGGACAACATGCGGTGGTAACAACGACGATGGTATGCATTAACAGGATGAGGGAAGGGAGTTATGGTTAGAAGAAGAATAAGGCAGGCACAGGGTTGGAAAGAAGAGATTAGGGTTCTATTTATTATATTGCATCTTTGCTGAAAAGTCTGACTATTTTTGAAATCGCAAGTAGGCCCCTATTGAAACTTCAACAATATAACAACACAGTCGATTCAATTGGGATCAATTGACTAATGCTACATCAGCAAAGACAAAAGCAGTTGTTAATTGGATAAAGTTGCGCTATAATGGTGGGATGACTTCACGGCTACAATGCATCACTTATTTGATGGTGGAATCTAATCAACTTAGGTAGTTGTTAGCAGACTCAGGCCGAAGTGGTTGAAGTAGTCAACTCATGGTTAGGTCCAGTCAACTTATCATCTAACAGTAAGTGAAGAATGAAGAGGTGATAAAGGATATAAAAAGGAACCAAGGTGTAGGCTTGAAGGTTAAAAAAATAGAGACCGGTTAGATGCTATTAGAAGCCTCTTGTTGTACTCTTAGCCTTTCCTCTTCTATTTTCTTATAATTGTTGATCTTGTAAGAGTTTTATGGAGTAGGAATAAAAGGGCAGCTCGGTGCACGAAGCTCCCACCATGCGGGGTCCTGGGGAAGGATCCATTGTATGCAACCTTATCCTGCTTTTTGCAAGAGGTTGTTTCCAGGATTCGAACCCGTGGCCTTTAGGAATAGAGGCTCCAAATTAGGTTACATCTTAGTGCTAGCAATTTGTATGTTTGAATTCTTATGTTTGTTTCATTTTTGTTACACTAAGTTGTGTGACTTTTCTAAGCCCCCCCCCCCCCCCCCCCCCCCCCAAGTATTTGGTCATCTCAACACAATCAATCTCAACACCTTTCTCATAAAAACGTGAAAATGAAGATGAGTTTTCTCTTAAATTTTTCAACAAATATAAATAAATAATGCAAGCAATTTGGCATCTACTTCCTTTACAGTGTTATAAATTTTTGAGGAGGATCACAAAAACTATTCATGGATTACAATAGAAAATTTACAGTTATCATAGTAAATTGCCAGGGAAGAGCAGATAAAACATACCTAGCAATGTCTAGTGCAAACCGAAGAGCTTTGATAATCTTTAGACGGCCTTTCTTTCTAAGATAGCTTCCAAAGTCGCCCTGAGTTTTAAAAACAACAGAATGATTGATATGTCATAGCCATGATTGGGATCACATAACAGAGCCATTTTTAAAGACGAGAAGACAATTCCAGGTATCTTAAGAAATTGGAATGTAAACAGCAACACATGGTTTACTAATTAGTAGAGAAAGAAGGTACAACTGGTAATATTTTGAACACACTAAGGTCATGGATTTCTTGGTGAAGCAATTAACTGAAGAGATTTTTATGCTAAAACCTATACATGTGTTATTCAATGCAACTTACTTTGGGAAGGTATTCAGAAACAATCATCATGGGTATATTTTGAGTGACAGCTCCAACAAACTGAATCAAGTTAGGATGTCGAGCCTTCAGCATAAGGGTCAGCTCATTCTTGAAACCATTTCTGTAGATGTACAGGAGCAAGAAAAAAGCTGTAAGTTCTAAGTTCTAATTATTTGGTGTTAGCTACATGAAAATAGAGTTAGGATCCATGTTGACAAGATTGTTGACATGGTATTATGCTCCTTTTTAATCGAAATTCGGTATTGGCAATTGTAGTGTTTTTTGGTGTAGATACAAGAGCATTAAGACAAAGGGTTAATTACCAAATATATCCTAACCTTTACCACTATGAACAAACATATCCCCATCATTCAATTCTAACAAGTCTATTATTAACTATTTAAAATTTCTAAGAATTACATCTCTCCACTAAGTTTATCATTCCAATAAGGCTAAATATGGACATAGAACCTCAAAAACTGGACATTCAATTATAACAAGTACATTGAATCATTTAAGAAATCAAAGAACTGCAAGTTAGAAGAAGAAAGATGTAGAATGGAGCTCTCCACTACAATATTCCGTATAATAGTTATGCATACATGCTAGCAAGTGGAGTTAATGCTCTGGATGTTATATTGCACTTAAACTAATATAAATTGTAAGCATGAAATTTAACAAATAACTTCACTAAAGTAGGCACCTAAATATACCTAAATGATTAAAACTAATATAATTCAGTTTCGTTGCTAAAATTATTTTATTTGATTCTTGAGCTTATTTGAACTATAATAAAATATTATTTCCCCCACACAAACAAGTCAGTTTACTATTTCTTTGTTGTGGTTTAGGACTTCACACTCTAAACTTATGCTGTATAAGATAAAGAACCAATTACATCTCCAAACACCTGATACATAGCCAATTTTGCTTAACTAAGGCTGCAGCTCTGGTGAAGAGAGATCAACAATGGTAATAAAAAGGAGCAACATCCTGAAAAAACATTTTTTAGCTCAAGGGGCTAATCTTACTGTCTGGACTTGAAGACTGCTCAGTTAGTATCAATATGATATTGAAACTTTAATTTAGAGAAACTAACATGTTCTCCATTCCAGTAAAGAAAATCAAGTTCAGTAGCCAGTAAAATGTAAATTCAACTCAGGGAAGCAATCCCATAAAAACAAACAGTTACTCAAATTGGATATATACATTTATGGGATAAACAATATGGCATCAAGATGCCTTCCAAAGAAACCTGAATATGAACCAATATGGTGCAGCAAACATTTGTGTCATAGAAAAGAGGAAATAATACATTGTTTCTGCATCTGAACAAGCATCCTGCTCTAACATCTTAACAGTGACCTTTGTTCCATTCCACTTAGCAACATGACATGATTCCTAACATCCGAGACAATATAAAACAGTCAAAAAGAGAAAGATAATAATTATAATATTAATTAAAATAAAATTTTCAGATTAAGACCCAGAAAACTAAACAGGAACGAGTAGAACTTCTGACAATTAAACGAAATAGACAATAAACAGGAATAAATGAATGAAACCTTCACAATTACACAGAACAAGCATATAATACAAACTGGAAGTTAGAAAACTAAGTTATTACAACCATGAACCATAGCTAGTTCAGAAACTAGTTGTGTCAGACTATCACCCTCAGAAACCAGTTGTTTCTTCTTTCTTTGATTTTTATCTGCTTCCCCTATGGTTTTTATTTCGTTTTAATCATATTTATTGTATTGAAATGTTTTTCATAACTATCAAAGTTACTCCAACAAAAATACGTCCACCATGCGTACACACAAAATTTAAAATTTTACAATGATACATTTGATGAATCAAAATTTGAATGGCCCAATTATACCTATTTTTGTGTGTTATATACTGCTACAGACCTTAGCACAACTCCAAAGCAATATTTTTCTTCTGAAAAACGAACAGGGGCATTTCAAAGAAAAGCACAGACCTTAGTAAGCTCAGCACCATGCCGGAAATGAAGCTCTTCTGGATTCAGCTCATACTCAGGAACTTCTTTGGGATCAAACACAGTCATCGGAGCTTTTCTAATTTTCTGTGGACAGTTCACATAGTTTTGAGAAGCATACAATACAACCAGGAATAGAAGGGAATTTTTCAGTTTCAAAAAAGAAGATTTCTGATTCATATCCCACCGGTGTTTTGGCACCTCTAAATTTCAAGAGATTGTACACTTCATCATGACCATAGTATTTAGCATCTGCAGCAGCCTGCATTTGGGTAAGCCAAGCATCCAATAAAGGAATGAATATGGCAGAACAAATTGCCTTAAATGGCTTCTACCAATCACTGATGATCCAATTTGAAAGCAACGCACAGCTCAAACACCAGAAGTAGGAAAAGTGTATAGACCCCATACCGTGCTTCCCCATCGATCTCTAGCATCGACGTTCGCCCTCCAGCTGAGCAACAGCCTGACGACATCCACATGACCTTCGCACGCAGCAATGTGCAGCACCGTCCGTCCATCGAGATCGATGTTGTTTACATCCACCCCGTCCTTAAGGAGGTTCTCGACTCCCTGCACGTCACCCTGGCACGCCATGAATAGAAGCTGCATAGTGGCATCCAGATTCTCCGGCATACCCAAATCCGCCTTTTCCGGGCTCCTCCGGTTGGGGTCGAGCGACGATTGACGCCCAATGGCGAACCGTCGTGAGCTTCCAAGCCGCGGGTCCATAGAGGCCTGCCGACGAAAGCTGAACCTGCTCAGAGTCAGAGACCCCAGCGACAGCTGCCGCGAGACTCCTCGCCTCAGCTTCCCCACCACGTCCATCGCCACAACGATTCAGACCGATGCGATATCGGTACAAGATCCTGGCTATCTACAGGACTAAGAGTGGAGAATAGGGGCTCAAATTAGAGCTTCTGGAAGGAACGCCGATTTCAGATCTTTGTGTTCTTCAATCCAAGGAAGAATAGGGGCTCAAATTAGAGCTCCTGGAACGCCGATTTCAGATCTTTGTGTTCTTCAATCCAAGTAAGCGGAATCTGGATGATCTACGGCTGGCCCTTCCTTTTCTTGCGGGAGTGAGAAGTGGCGACGCTTTTTCAATGCTTCCAAGTGAGAGAATAGTCGGCAATGTCGATGGGATTCGGTGCAAGAGTCGACTCCCACGTCGCCACCGTGGACCGGTGGACAGCGGAAGGAAAGCAGGTAGGTTGATAAGATTGCACGATTCGTATCTTACAATTATTGAAGTGGATCCCACAACCCCGTCGGACTTGGCGCATGATAAAGGAAAGAAGAGAAGGAGCGCCGGAAAAAACAAATGTTTGTTGGGTAAACGAGAAGACGGTAAGGAATGGGGCCCGCGAGAGGAGTCACAATAACGTAATATTATTAATAAAATGCAATTTGTTTTTTTAAATAAAATATGCTTGTGAGTTGTGGGAGTGGGTTGGAGTTGATTAGTATTTAATACTAATTATATTACTGGTATGTGAGATAATGATAGATCTAATTAATTGATGACAATCGCAGCAGCATGTAGCAATAGGATGAACATTGCTCCGGTCTCCGTGGATGTACAGTTTGTCAAGGATGATAAACGTGTTATAATAAGGTAACGGATTAATTTTTGACAGATTTATATTCTTAGAAAAGAAAAAAATCTCTCACATATTTTAATCAATTTAATAGTCAATTATAATTTAATTTTATAATTTATCTTTTTTAATATAATCTAAGGACGAATTATGAGAAACATTTTAGATGAGTATAATCTTCTTTTACTACAATGGATGAGTATTGCCCGTAAGAAGTCTCCTCAAATAATAAGTTCCCTATAGGAGTGCTATGATGCCTCACTCATCGTACGTATTGCATTTGCGTGATTGAGATAACTTGGGGTGCTTGGAATAACTGGGTGCTTGGAATCATTTGAGGTGCCCCTAGTGATTCCAAGTGCCCCAAGTCGTCTCAGTCGTAGAAATATGATGCAGACGCAAGTCAGATAGTATATCACTCTTGTGTGTGTATATATATATAACTTTGCTATCCCGCACACTTCGTGTACACAAAAAAAAATTGTGTTTAATATTATAATTCAACCTCTAAACCCTAAAAGTAAAATCTTATTGGTACAGCCAAAAACTTTAAAAAAAAATAAAAATCATTGAGACACTTCAATTAATTAAGACGTCTCAACATATGAGGGTCGCTCACCGTGGGTGTCCACAGTAGGTGTGCAAGGTATCAAATGACTATATATATATATATATATATAGTTTTCTCCTACTCTCATCATACTTCTTCTATTTCTATATCAATTTTATGTCTAGTTTGATAGTCTCTTTAAACTAAGACAATTCATATTCTAAGTATCATACAATTGAGAATCATCACATTCTCCTATCTTAGAAGTATAGAATTTTTTTCCCCCAAAATAAGTAATTTCATGTGGTAACCTTGGCGCAACGGAGAAGGGGAGTCTTGGCGCAACAGTAAAGTTGTTGCTTTGTGACCAAAAGATCACGGGTTCAAATCCTAGAAACAACCTCTTGCAAAAAAGTAAGATAAGGCTGCGTATAATAGATCCTTCCCTGGGACCCTGTATAGTGGGAGCTTCGTGCATCGAGCTACCTTTTTTTATGTGGTCTTCGTTTTCCTATAATTCTAAGTAACGGATTATTATTTGTATAAAGAGTTATTTTTGTTCCTGGAGCTTTATCCATAATCCATGATTCCCATTGAATTTTCAGGATACTTAATTACTAATGGAGGACTTGTTCCTTGTAGTATTGGGGTTGATGGCACAATAGATTCTCTTGGATTTATAAGGTTAACTTCTTCAAATTATTTTTTAGCAATAATATTTTGATCTCCATCAAAGTATAATTCTCAATCATACTCTATTTTTTGTCGTTGTTTTCAAATTGTTTGAGTTCTATTAATTCTTCCAAAGTTATGTATATTATCATTTCAACAGGTATATATACGGATTCGTGAAATCATCAAAAAATTCTTATTATGGTTCTTGTTGATACATACAGTTTATATTAATTTGTTGATTTCTAAGTTGGTCGACTAATTGAAGACGTTGGTTACCTAGTTGTTATAATGTTTGTCTTACAATTTTAAGGTTTCTTTTTCTGTAACTATTTCATTATGCATTAAGTTAAAGTTTTCTGTTTCCTCATTTTCCTCTGTTTGTAAAGTAGAAGATTTATAATCATTAAACCTAATAGTCAGGTTGTCATGTCTATCTTTATACATGATTAACTTTGCAGGTTGAAGAGTTTGGATTTGTGTTACGAGACTCATATTCCAATCTAGTCCTACTAGATTTTCTGACGAAAACTCTTTTGACTTTAGACAATAATTATCTTTTGATGTTAGAGCTTAAAATAATATTATTGATCTGTATCTTAAAACTATTATTTATCTGTGTCATGATTTTTCCTAAAAAAAATTATATCTATTTAGATATTATGTTTTTGAAAGTTTCCATACCCTTTAGCTTTGACCAAAATTTTAATGTCTTTGATAAAGTCCATAATGGTCATATTAAAGTTTGGGCAAAAATATGTATTCATATCTATCTCAATAAGTCTGATGATAACCTTTTCATTGTCTGAAAATATGGTGTTATATAGAACAAAGAACACTTTTGCTCCTATGCTTCTCCTAGTTAATTCTCCAAGACCGAATACAATTAGCCCTAAATGAATATAGTTATGTTTTCATTGTAAAAGTATTCTTACTGACTCTTCAATCATAAGTGTTGGTGCAATTTCCCTAGGTTAAGGTTGACCAAGTTGACTAAGCTTGAATTGGCTCAAGCTTGAGTCTTGATGTTTGAGTTTTGATGTTTGATAATATATGGAGATTGCAAGTGCAATCGTCCGTTTGAGGAGATTGTTGGAGCAATTCCCCTCTAGTCAATATTTGACCAGTTTTATGTGAAGACGAGACAAATAGGTCAAGGTTGACCGAATACCTAACTGGGAATTTCTAACTAGAGGTTAGACAAGGGCAAGTCCAACGAAGATGTTGGCAGATGATGAAAATCCAAGTGGGTTAGTGTTGACAAGACACTTGGTGTTGTAAAGTCCTGGTGAGTGAAGGTAGGCAGTTGGAAGTCATAGTGAGGGAAGCTACGCAGTTAAAAATCCTAGTGAGTGAAGCTAGGCAGTGAGGAAGTCCAGGTAAGTGAAGCAAGGCATGTAGAAATCCATGTGGGTCAAGGTTGACTGGACATCTGGTGTTTGGAAGTCCAAGTAGGTCAAAAGATTGACCAAATACTTGGCATAAGGAGAAAAAGTCCAAGTGAGTCGAAGGATTGACTGGAAACTTGGTGAAGAAGTTCCAGTAGGTCAAGATTGACCAGATGCTAGGCAATGTGAAATCTTAATAGGTCATGGTTGATTGAATGTTGGGCAAGAAACCCTAGACTTAGGTTTTGGAAGTTAGGGTGTGGTAATCGATTAGCCTAGTCGATTACCATAGCTTAAGTGAATAGATCATTCGCTTAAGCTTAAAATCAAGAGGAAGATTTCCTAATCTATTGGTGTAATCGATTAGACATCGTAAGCGATTAGGTTAATCGCTTGCGGTGCGTTTTTGCTTCGAACAAAATGTTTCTGTTCAAAGCTTAAGCGATCAGATTGATCACTTAAGTCATTTCTCGCGATCGAACAGAATGTTGCTGAATCGATCTGGCTAATCGATTCAGCATCTTAATCGACTAGGCTAGCTGATTAAGTTTGAAAATCTAGTCGTTGCAGCCTGATAAAAGAGTTTTAACGCACTGTTTCAGACATCACTCTCGACTTCTCTCCCACCGAGCTCACGGCCTTCCACCAGTTCTTGAAGCTTCTTGGAGACAAGTGTCGTTGCACTTCCAAGGTCAAGAGGTGTTCCAAGACAAGAAGAAGAACAAGCTAGGGTTTTTTCAGTGTAAATCTTGTAAGAGTTGACATTGTATGAGCTTGTATCCTTCTCTTCTTGTATTTCTTTGTGTGTGAGTTTGTACGAGGTTTCTCCGCATCTGGAGTATTTCCGAGAAGGAGGTATTTGATAGTGAATGAGTGAGTGAGGGCCAGATCCTTGGATTAGTCACCTCTTCTTGATGTGAATACCAAGTAAATTCATAGTGTTAGCATTGTGAGTGTGCTTCGAGTTTAATCCGCTGCAAAACCAACATCATCGAAGCGCGATGAGCTATTCACCCCCTATCTCTCAAAGAGGTCCCAACAATAAGGTTCAATCTTTCTTCTCCTCCATCAAGAATATAGAGAGGTTGTATCCTAGAATAACGATAGAGTACTGTAAAAAAAAAATAGTATCCCTTGGTTATATAGTCTTCTTGGATTTAGTAAGTTTAATTGTTCATTAGAAAAGATCGTTAAGTTCTCATCTACGTCTATAATGTCTTCTAATTGATAAAGTTGAGGTACTATTTCATCTTCTAGTTATGACATTATCTAACCAAGAGGTTGTGTTTGTTTCTGTCAGTCCTCTTAATGTTTGTGAGGAACCTGTAAAGGGCTTAGTTTGATTTCTTGTTATATTCATTGCAATTAGGCGGTATAAGTTAAGAAGGAATAAGTTTTGGGTTGTCATCTAAGGATGATATTTCCAATAGATAGTTTGCTTAAATATTTGTTAGATTATCTATACTTTTTCTCTACTCGGTGGCCTTAGTTGTTTTTTGAATTTGTGTTTTAACTTGAAGTAGTTTATTTTCTAGTATAGTTAGTCGGTAGTATCTAGGGCTTCCTCGTAATATGGATTTTCAAAATTTAGTTTGTTCATTTAAACTTGATATCTTCAAGTGTGGTATAGAGAAGTTTTAGTTCTCCTTCTATCTATGTTTTTATATGTGGTAATTAGGTTTTTAATTTGCAGTAAAACCATTTTAAATTTAAGTTCAAAATGTTTGGTCTGAAGTTTAAAGTTCTTAGGCTTATTTTCTTCAATAAGTCTTGAAATGCTTAGTATTTCTTTCTTGGTTGGAATACTAAGTAGATTGAGTTAGTTGAATATGTTGGATCAAGACACATGTGAGAAAGGGGGGGGGGAGGGGGGTTAGTCACGTGGTTTTTAAAATTTTTCTTTTTATTCTTTTTTAAAAGCAAAGTATGCACAACGGAAAAGAAAGAAATAGGAAAGCATAAAAACACAAGCAATTACTTAGTTCAGAGCCTTCAACGACTCCTACTCCAAGATCCACGATCTCGCGGACCGTTTTGATAGGCAATCCACTAATAACCTCTTCCAGAATTGGCAAAAGAAGGGATCGAGTACAAACAACAATCATAACAAGTGTAATACACTACATTTTTTTTTTTTGCAGAAATTAAGTACAAGATTAAATTTCATTACCCAACACTTTTCGAGGATGATCGATTTATGCTCGGTGTTGGACGGATCCTCAACAATAGTCAGACGCAGCAACATTATAGCAAAGTAAAAATAGG
Source organism: Zingiber officinale (assembly GCF_018446385.1). Lineage (NCBI taxonomy): Eukaryota > Viridiplantae > Streptophyta > Magnoliopsida > Zingiberales > Zingiberaceae > Zingiber > Zingiber officinale. The sequence continues at coordinate 143,455,225 of NC_055994.1, forward strand.
AAGCCAGAGCAGTTGGAATGTCAAACAGACGCGTAGAAACTTGTAGAAGAGTTGTAGCTTGAATGCTGCTCGAACAGGGCTTATATAGGCTGTGGAAGACGCCTTCAACCTCCTCCGAAGTGCTTCCACAAGTAAATTTTATCCCCTATCTTCGATGATGATAAAATCTATAATCTTCAGTTTTTATCCTCTGGAGGTGCCTTTAAAGCACTTCAAGGTGCTTTCTAGCAAACTCAAGGGGCTTCCAATTGCTGGTTTGACACAACAATCTTTTGGAGGCTATATCTTTTGACTCGGAACTCGGAATCAAGCGCTATTAGTTGTCATGCGTGCAGAATTTGAAGGTCTACATTTGTCTCTACAATATAGAGTTAGAAAAATATAGGCACAAATAGTTTATATAGATTTATGAATTAGATCATGTCTTTTCGAGATCAGGATATAATCAAGGTCTCAATTTAGGTTTTCAAAATGGACATAAATTGGACCAATGTCTACTGTCCTCTCAAACGGGATGCATCATCACTGAGTCACTCTTCTCTGGTGACTTATCTTCACTTACTAAATGTCAAGTTACCTCCTTGACAACTAATCTAACCCATTAGGTCTTCTTGCCAGAATCGCATACCCGGACTTCGCCCATCAGGAATCGAACATCCCAACTGTTAGTCCCTTACAGCCAATAAAAGGAGGGTGAATTGCCCTGCACGATAAAAATAAGAAATACTTTTCTCGATCTTTGGACTTGATTAAAATAAATACTTGAACAAAAAGTTAAGAGACTAATTAACAAAAAGAAAGAGACACAGAGATTTACTTGGTTTGCAATCAAGGGATTGCTAATCCAAGATGTTGAAAGCTCATTATCAAATCTCCTTTCAGCGGGGAAGCCTCTTATAGTAATTAAAACACTAAATTACGAAGCTAAACAGAATGAAGATAGTTTACAAGTGTTGTGTTTAGCTACTAGGATTAAAGCTATATTTATAGCTCTGATTCAGACGCCTGGAAAGGTTCCGGGTACTTGGGCGTGCATAAAACTTTATCCACATTACAACGGATTGCAACAGCTGGCGACTTGATAAAGTTTCTAATCTAGACGCTTGGACCAAGTCCGGGCGCTTAGACCAGGCTAAACCAGCCTCGACCAGGGCTCGAGCCCGGGGTGCCCTGGCTGCCCCACAGGGTCTAGGCTCCCGGACCACAATCAACTTCTGGTTGACTTTTAGTCTGGGTCTTCTGCTCCGGCTATGCTCGCTTGGGCGATTTCGACCATCCAAAATAGGGCTCACCCAAATCCATTTTCCGGCCTTCTCAAACAATCTTTCACTCTAGCTTCTCGTCCCTCGAAAATGCTACACTCTTCCTTCTCGTCTGCCAGCATACTCTTTCACAGTGTCTCGTCCCTCGAACGTACCGAGCCCGACAACTCTCTCTCGTGTCATCCTTCTCCCTAGCTACATCTTTTGCTCGACTTCTTGTGCTCTTAAATTCCTGCACACTTAGACATAGGGCATTAAAAGATAATAGGACATAACTCTAACTTGGTTGATCATATCAAAACTATCACGGGTACTTACACTGACTTCCTGTCAGAATCACACATCTGGACTTCAACCCATCATAATTGAATATTCCAACCTCCTGCTATAATCTCATATCTGGACTTCGTCAATCAGGAATCGTACATCCTAGCTGGACTTCTTGTCTAGTGTTTGATCCTCTTGACCCATCAAGTTAGTCAACCCCGCGCACTCGGTAACAAGGTTGGCTCAATAATACGTCTAACTTTACTCCACTTGTCATTCATCAAAACTTAGGTTTGACATTGGTGTCAAATGCACCAATAGAATCTTCGTTTAATGAATCTTGTGTGTCTTTTAAGAAGTCTATGTTTATTTGGAGATAGCTTATTATTTGTGATTGTTGAATTAAAGAGGTAGATACTTGTTCTAATATGTGTGTAGTTTATTTTTGCTGAGAATCTAAGGTACTTCTAATGCTAAGGAGTAGATATGTGATGATGCTTAAGTGTGGATTATTAGCATGTAGACAGTAAGTATTGTTGGTGCAATATCTCCTAGGTCAAGGTTAACCAGGTTGACTAAGCTTAAGTTGGCTCAAGTTTAAGTCTTGATGTTTAGGTTTTCATGTTTAACAATATATGAAGATTACAGTTGCAATTGTTCATATGTAGAGATTGGTCAAGTAGGTCAAGGTTGATTGGATACTTGATTGAAAAGTCTTAACTGGAGGTTAGGCAAAGACAAGTCCAATGGGAAGGTTCGTAGAAGATGAAAATCTAGGTGGATCAGTGTTGACCAAACACTTGGTGTTGAAAGTCCTGGTGAGTGAATCTAGGCAGATGGAAAGTCCTAGTGAGTGAAGCTAGGCAGATGGAAAATCCTGGTGAGTGAAGTCAGATGAAAGCCCTAATGAGTGAGGCTAGGCAGAAGGAAAGTCCTAGTGAGTGAAGCTAGACAAAAGGAAAGTCCTAATAAGTGAATTCAGACAGATGAAAAGTCCTAGTAAATGAAGTTAGGTATACGGAAAATTCTGGCGAGTGAAGCCAGGTGAAAATCCTAGTGAGTGAAGGTAGGCAGAATGAAAGTCTTAGTAAGTGAAGTTAGGCAGAAGAAAAGTTCTAGTGAGTGAAGTCAGGCATGTGGAGGTTTAAGTGGGTAAAAGTTGATCAGACATCTGGCATTGGAAAGTCCAAGTGAGTAAAGGTTGATCGGACACTTGACATAAGATGATAAGTGCAAGTAGGTCAAGGTTGACTGGACACTTGGTAAAGAAGTCCTAGCGGGTCAATGTTGACCAGAAGTTAGGCAATGAGGAGTCTTAACAGGTCAAGGTTGATTGGATGTTGAGTAAAGAAATCTAAACTTCGATTTGGGAAGTCAAGGTTTGGTAATCGACTAAGGTAACCGATTACCATAGCTTAAGCGACTAAGGTAATCGTTTAAGCTTGGAATCGCAAGAAAGATCCTTTAATCGATTGGTGTAATCGATTAGGACACCATAAGCGATTAGGGTAATCGCTTACGGTGACTTTTGCTTCGAACAGAATGGTTCTGTTCGAAGCTTAAGCGATCAGGCTGATCGCTTAAGCTATTTCTCGTGATTGAAAAGACTGTTGCTGAATCGATCTGGCTAATCAATTTAGCAATACCTAATCGACTAGGGTAGTCGATTAAAGTTGAAAATATAGTCGTTTATGCAGGTTGCTGACGTGATAATCGACTAAGGGTATTCTTAATCGATTAAGGCGCCAACGGTAACCCTAGAAAAGGATTTTTCGAGCTCGGTTCTTAGCAGCACTCACACGGTTCTCTTCTCCACTCTCATCATCAAGCTCACCCATTCTTGAAGCTTCTTGGAGCAAAGTGTTACTATACTTCCAAGGTCAAGAAGTGTTCCCAAACAAGAAGAAGATAGTTAAGGTTTCGTTTGTGTAAATCTTGTAAGATTTTCTTTATATTTGCTTCTTTCTTCCTCGTGTTATATTGAGAGTCTTGTACGAGGCTTCTCCACCTCCGGAGTGTTTCCAAGAAGGACTGTATTCTTAGTGGATGTGTGAGTGAGGGTCGGATCTTTGGATTAGTCACATTTTCTTGAGATGGATACTAAATAAATCCTCTTGTTAACATTGGGAAGCTTTTGCATCGAGCTTTATTCACTGCAACATCATCATCGACGAAATGAAAAAAGCTATTCACCCCTCCCCCTCTAGCTCTGAAGTGTCCAACAAGTATATGTTCTGATTCTAAAATAACAACTATGTTTATGTTGATATGGAGTAATAATTTTTCTAGATAGGGATTGGCAGACTAAATCTAAGAAGTCTAGTTTTTGAAAGTCCTAAAAGTCTTTAAAATTAGAAGTCATGTATTATATCACCATCTGAAAGATCTTAGGGTTCTAATATCAAAATTTTTAGGCTTCATGTAGAAGTTTGCAAAAGTTGGGTTGTTTTTGTGTTTTTGAAGTAGAAATTGGGTTTGGAGTTAATATTTAGAGTTTTCAATATTTTTACTTGTGAACAGTAATTAGTAAATTATTGTTTGTTAAGGATAAATCTAGGCACTCTTGGAAGGGTGTTCTTATCCAATTTACTTTTCATCAATAAGTCTCACTTATTAGGAAGCAACAAGAATCATAAGTCTTATGGATCAAGCTTTACCCTGGCTTTTTCAGGCTTATATAATGAGTTTTGTGAAGTAGCTTTTGTTGTCCAACTTAGTTAATACGTGTTTAATTACAAACTTAAACCACAAGATAGTTCCATTCTCTTCCTTAAATACTTATATATACACACACACACGCGTCGCACACCCCTTGCATAACTAATTTTTTTTTCAGTTTGATTTTTTTGTTTAATACTATAACACAATCTTTAAACTCAAAAGGCAAAGACTTATATGGCTTAATCGCAAGTTAAAAAAATAAAAAAAAATCTACCACTTCACAGTTACGGACGGTCCCACATCATTCAATACACAAGGTAACAAATGACAATATATATATGCGGACTTCGTCATGATAGTGTTTTTTTTCCTTTTTTATTTTTTTAGGCTTGCGAATATGTCATTTAGGAATTTATCTTTAGAATTTAGAGGTTGGGTTATGATATTAAGCACGAACAAATTTTCAATCCGAAAAAAATTTAGGTGTGCACGGGATGTATGACGTAAGGTATGTAGGGTATCATTCATATATAGAGAAAGAGAGAGAGAGTTTTCACATGTCGCACCCCTTACACCGCACATCCCATGAGCACCTAAAAAAATTATTATTATTATTATTTTTTTTTGCTTAATACTACAACCCAACTCCTAAACTTTAAAAGTAAAATCTGATTGGCATAACCGGGAGCTTAAATTTTTTTACAAAAAATAAAATAAAATAACTGAAATTACGCTGGGTGCAGATAGTTGCTAGCACCTAGCGTAACATATATGATCTTGTCCGCAAATCGTGAAGAAGGCTGGCTAGGGATATGGCTTCTGGGTTGACCGCGTGTAGACCTCACTCCACTCTGTAACACAAGAAACGTCAGTGCCAAGCCAGGAAAAGAGTCTCCGGCGTTGGCCCTCTAACGCTCAAGTTAGTTACCGGAAAAATGGAAGGAAGTGGAGCAACATTAAGCACAGGTGTGAATAGTAAAAATGTGTACCGCTACCGGTGCATGAACCTCCCTTTATATAGCCCCCTAACGGGTGATGTGCACACTCCTCAAGGCATAGGTATGTTCTCTAAATTGTCCTATGAAAGGAAATGTCAGAATAGTGGCTCTGACACCGTACTTTAATAGGGCACGTAAATCCCTTACAATGTAGTAGAAGCTTCTGTCGTACGATCCGTCTGCTGATCATGTCTTGTTGTCAACGGCATTATCTCCCAAAGGGATATCAATGGATATGAGAGGGGTCCCACTGCTTGGCTGAGCGGGGGAGTCGCTCGGTCGGGGATCCCCGCTCAATAAACCTCTATTGCTTCTCTGCAATGACTTGGTTCAGTAGATTATTTCCGCCCCACCGGGCAAGTGCTCTGGTCGTCTTAACGTTCCTCCACTCTGTGATGAGCACCTGATGTTCTTGCCGTAGTGCTCTTGGTTGTACCGGCATTATGCTTGGACGAGTCATTCGTTGACTGGACACTTAATGCCCGATTGATAATTACAATAGACATTTGCTCGGCCCACCTTTGATGAATCCATTGATTATATATATATCCCTCAGTTGCATTCTAGGCGCAGGAGCCGACCAACATATCACTTTCTCTGTAATTATTTACTAAGATTTAAAATTAAAAAAAATGGGATAAAAGAGTTTTTTTAAAGTTTTCATAAATCAAGTTTTAGCTTTTGAATGTGAGGTAGTCATTGCTAAAACTGGGATAACAGAATTGACTACGTGAACGAGTCTAATCACCCAAGGCCCATGGTCTAAGTTATGCCAAGCACGACCTAAAACTTAGCCCATGTCACAATACTAATATTACAAAACTCAACCCATTTTTCATTGGGTCCAAAAATCATTCAAACACTCTAGATTATATTTTAAAAAGAAAAAACAATCTGACTCTTATAAACAGTTTAAAAGAATAAAGTTATGATAGTTTAATAATTATTTAATTATAAAAAATTTATAAACATCTTTATAATTTAAAAAAAAAACATATATTCCCTATAAGTACTCTTTTACTTTATTGCTCATCCTAATCAATTCCGAACATTCACTTTTATATTTTCTTTGTTTTCAATTATATTCTTACTTACTAGTCTCTTAACCTTTTAAAATATTTTATTGTTATTCTTATATTTTGATACGGTGATAAACATAAGCTCTAAAAATAGGTCAAAATAATGAAAACTAACGGATATGGAGGTCAAAGTCATAAAGTCGGGTAGATCGCTAGATCGCAAACTGCGGATCAGGCATAGTCAAGTGAGTCTTCAGAGTCGGTCGGATGTTAAAGGCAGACTAGATCGTCCGAACAGTAGTCCTCTGCAACTTGCAACTGAGGTTATCAATCAAATACTAAGTTACCCGACCCATCATCCTTGCCGATCAGACCTTAGTTCCGATCAGACACAATGCGCTTCTCCGACAATAGTAAAGCCTGGTTAAGAACGGATCAATAGCTTCACTCTGTACGACCGAGATGATGATATCTCGACCGAGTGGTTCCCGATCGACTTACAACAGGATCCACATGCATGTCTTATCGTACTTTTTTTGGAAGTTTGTACTGTCGACAATAAAGAATGTCTTGCGGGCAAATCGTACTTTAGAAGCTGATATCCTATCACATCATAGATCTTTGCGTGCTCGCTTAAGGAAATGTGTCAGAAACACTTTTTGACTTGTCTTTTCTCAGGAAGGCTTTAGAAAATGTATATGTTTTAGGTTGCGTGTATAGGCGTTACAGTGACACTATAAAAGGGAGTCTCCATCTACAAGCATAGATGTTTCTTACTCGCACACACTTTTCGCTATAGTTCACTACTTTATTCTCTGAGACCAAGCATTGATTTGAGCGTCAGAAAATTAGCGCCGGGACCCTTTCCCTGACTCGATACTAACGCTCCTTATATTACAGGATAGCACGAAATTTTCATAGAGTCAACAGTAGATCTATGTTCCAGCACACTGCCTTCACCGATTTCGAATATGATCATATTTATTAGTTTTGTAACATTTTTTTTAAAATATAATAATTCTATTTTAATATCTTTATTTATTTATTTGTTTGCTAACATTTAGACTTAAGATCTTTATATTCAAGCGAGTGTCTTTATTTGCTATCTTTTTTAAAAATATATAAAAAGATTTATCTTGACTCATCTTGCGAGTCTCTAGATTGTGGAGTAAGACCTAGGGTTCCTATTTCATGTGAAAAGCTTAGTTCTTTTATTACTTTTATTATTTACTATATATTTACATTTTCCTATTATTAATATCATTACATTTAAAATGCTTTAAGTTATAATTCTCTTATTATGTTATTTACTCCTAGCATCTTATTTAATCCTACATTTGATACCAAAACTATGTTATTCTAGAAGAACAACTATAAAATCGTGTATACGATGCTAGAAAGACAAAAATTAATAATAACGAGCATTTGGAACTTGAGAAAAAGATGAAGGAATTATGGTTTACGCATTGATTCTTCTTCTTGTTCAAAGTATCTTTGCTCGATATTTATAAAGTGAAACTAATCACCATCAGTTGACATATTCGACTTTAAAAGTCGACCATTCTCATATCCCTATCTGCGATGATAGTTACTCAACTGTTATTTCATCCAGTTGACTCAAACATTTTGTTAGTCAGATTGCTTAAACTTTCAATCGACTCAATTGCCTTTCAGTTGGCTTCTTTGGCTTATCGTTTGACTCAATTTATTAATTCACTTATGAGAATAGGGATCTTTTGGTCCATATTTAATCTACTGTAATGATAAGTGGAGTTCAATGAACTCCCACCTATTTATCGTTCGACTCAATTTGATAATTCACTTATAGGAGTAGGGATTCTCTGGTCCACATTTAGTGGACTAGGGCCTTGATCCACTGTAGTGATAGGTGGAATTCAATGAACCCCCACTTGTTAAACAGGTGGGAGCCATTGAATCCATCTATCACTGCCCCTAGTCCAGGAGTGAATCTGGGCAGATGGGACCAGAGGATCCCGCCACTTATGCCTCCTCTGGATCTTGACCATTTATGCGGTGATAGGGGGCCCACAAAGTGCGGGTCAATGGTGGAGATAGCAATCGACGTGGAGGTCAAAGTTAAAACCACCGTGGAGGTTAAAATCAAGACCAACGTAGAGGTTAAAGTCAAGATGGTCAACGTCAAGAAACCAACGATGGACCAAGCGGAGGTCAACTTCAGTTGTTGATTGGGCCTTGAAGGGTATGATCGGCCAAAAGCTCATCAAAGTAGATCGCTCTCCCGGACAGGGTCATATAGAAGGAACATCAGATGGCGCACAACTGACCAAGTGAGTACCGGCCCGACCGGAGCTCATGTCCAGGTCGGGCTAGAGACAATCGGCCGAACCAAACTACAATGAAGAAGAGTAGCTAAGATCGACCGGGCGGGGAGTCCCGGTTGAGCGGTTACCCTGCTCGATCGAACAGTGGGGCTCCTCGCATATCTCATAATATCCCTTTGGCGAGTAATGTCGCTGACAACATGACATAGTCAATAGACAAATCGTACGGCGGAAGCTTCAATGGTCATGTCAGGGATTTGCATGCTCTTTTAAGATATGGTGTCAGAGATATTTTTCTGACATGTCTTTTCATAAGATGATTGGAAAAATATGCTCGTGCCTTGAGGAACGTGCACGTCACTTATAGTAGCACTATATAAAAGGGGATTCATGCACCAGCGGAGGTATGTGCTATTCATTATTCACGCTTGCACTTTCATTGTCGCTTCGCCTTTTTTTACTATTTCGATAACTGACTTGAGCGTTGGAGAGCTAACACCAGAGACCCCTTCCCTGGTCCGGTACTGACGTTACTTGTGTTACAGATTAGAACGAGTATTCACACAGTCAATCAAGGAGCCACATCTCCAGTCAGTCTTCTCCATAATTTTTGGACAGAATCAACTATTTAAATGATTGTCATTAGTCAATTCATTTCCATTAGTCCATTCAAGTATCCTACCCACACAACATAAATTTAACTTTAAATTTTTGCTAAACACATTAAACCACGTAATTAGACTCAATCACTTGGAGTATAATTGCACAAATAATTTCTGTTTTTTTTTTAAATATTTGACAACTGATTTAAAGTCAGGCCTTAAAAACTTGCACAAATAGTTACACATAGTTTGACACTATACTACATTCGGAGATGTCTAGGGCCCTAAAAAATTAGAATATTTTTGCAAGCAGCTGAACTTAGGGCTAGTGACAAACAGCGAGATGAAGGAGCAATCAGATAATTAAGTTGTTGCTCCGATTGCCCTAAAAAACTCAGAATATTTTTGCAAACTAAACTTAAACTAGATAAACACTAGTCCAAGTTAAGAAAGAAAGAAAGAGTTTGGTTTAGAATTCAATAGGAATATTACAAATAGCAATTTGATAATCAGTCTCAGAGTACACCCCACCCCCTTGCAATCTTCGTCTCTCTGCATCTGGCTCAGCTCCCTCCTGGCGCCGCCCGCTGGCACCACGGCGGCCGACCACCACCGGAGACATTGCTAGCTAATTATACATATTCCTCCTAATCAATCTCCTAATACACATATATTAATTACCTACTACAATGAAATTGGGCATCATAAATTAAATACAGCTGGGGGGATTGATGGTGCCGGATGTGCTCCCTTCCGCGTTCTTGCAGTAGGCCTGCGCCTCCTTGTTCTCGAAAGTGAGCTTTATGTCGCTCAGCGACAAATCACTGCACGGATTGCTCGCGCTGCAGTCGAATTTCACCGCCACCGGCGTCGCCGACGACCCCCGGATGTCACTGTACGACACCCCACTGATCTTGACTCCCGAACTCTGTGGCGCGGCAATTCGTTTAATTACGTACAGAAAGAAGAAGTAAGGGATTAATTGTACCTGGCCGGGGCAATTGACGTTGCCGGGGCAGTAGTTCTGGTCGACCACGATCGGATAGCTGACGTCCTGCATGACGGCGTGGGCGAAGGTGACGCCCCTGACGAAGCCGGAGTAGCCCCTGCCCCACGTCTTGATCCTCAGCCCGTTCTGCGTCCCCGAGAAGAACACCGACGTCACCGTGATGTTCTGCACCCCGGCCTCCGACGCCGTCCCGCCCAGGCTCCCAATGCTGCACCGCAACCGATTAGAATTTTTTTTTTTAATTATATAATTAATTAATTCGATCGCCGTGAATGACACACGACGAGATCATCTGATCCGTACGTACCTGATGCCGTGTCCCGGGCCGCAGTTGACCTTCTCGATCCACACGCCGGAGGCTCCCTGGCCCATGGAAATGCAATCGTCGCCGGTCTTTATCCTGGTGCTGAGGATGGTGACCTCGGTGGACATTTGAATGTGGATGCCGTCGGTGTTGGGGCTGTCTCCGGGAGCGATGATCTTGGCGCCCTGCACCTTGACGCTGCTGCTGCCGAAGATGGAGATGTGGAACATCTCGCTGTTGAGTGACGTCAGTCCTCGGATGACCACGTTCTTCGATTCCGCCACGCTCAACGACTGCAGTGCGTACGCTCCCTCGCCTGATTAGCATGAAAATATTCGATCGGTCTGCTAAAGCGTAATCGATTACCGTGGCGCCTTGCGGGCAGCTGCGGCCGGCGTCCTTGCACGCCCAGAAGGCCTGGCCCCGGCCATCGATGGTGCCGCCGAGGATAGACACGCCGTCCACGTACTTGAAGAGCAGCCAGTTGACGGCGGAGGTGTAACCGGCTGGAGCGACGAGGATGCCGTGGACGAGGATCGTGACGGCGCTGTTGTTGCAGGGGCCTTGGAAGGTCGTGGCCTGCCCCACCAGGAACCGTCCGGCAGGCACGTAGATGGTCGCCGGCCTAGCGGCACCGCAGGCGGAGGACCACGCGGCGAGGAATGCCTTGGTCGAGTCGGTTTGGCCGTCGGCCTCGGCGCCGTAGTCAGTTACGCTGTACGTGGCGGCCATTGCTACCCTGAGGAGGGAGAGGCAGACGATCATCGTCGTAGTTGCTTTCGCCATTGTATTGCTGTTTTGTGCGATTTGAAATCTCTCGCTTCGCTTGGGTATTTATAGAAATGGAGATCGATGGGGAATTTCTCAGTTATGGAAGGTCAAAATGTCGGTGAATGGTGATGGAGGAGTGCAGCCGTTGCATGAGGAACAGGGCAGGTGGTTTGGCCGTTATTTTTTTTTGTTTTTCCTGCGTCGCCATTAATGGAGACTGCGTGCGCTCACATGGCAGCCGCATCTTCCTTCCGCCATTACTGTTGTTTAATTATCTCTGCGACTTTTTCCTGTGGGAAGTAACGTATAATGAACCTGAAGGCATATGATAAATAGGGGATTAAACATATGATTAGTGTGCCCATGTGCACGGGACTGTGATATCATTTCAGAGAAACTTTCATCTCTGCTGTGCATGTAATTAGTGAGGTTTGAATTCTCTGACAGAGCGTTAATTTGAGCTTTAGATCTTGATGATAATCTAATTCCAAGAATAAAAAAAAAGGCTATGCTAATCTAATTCCAAGAATCATGTTGTGCACCACATGTGCTCAGTAAACTAGAAGAGGAAGCAAGAGTAAGATTATAGCCATAATTTGAGATGGCATCATTTGATGAAACGTTGACTCAAAGCTCTCTCTGCTTGTTCTCGATGGCTGCTTATCTAAGTCACAAGCAAAGCCATTGGATAAGTACAAGATTACATGATAAAGCAAAACTGTAATACAAGAAACCTCATTTTTATTTAAAATGTGATATTGTATTATTGTTGAAGGGAGGAGGGTAGCATGAGGTTATTAAGTTTGATTAGCTAATATTTCTAATGGATATATAAGATATCAAAGTTAGGCATCCAGATTAAGATAAGTCAACGAGGATTTCATTTTGAATTATATTAATCTTCTTGATCTTTATTGTATGGGCGGATTCGATGAATTGGTAGGGAGCTCGCAAAAAATTCGAGAGTCCCTAGGGCGGTTTCTTGCTATGTAAATGACTTGTAGCTCATTCATGCATAAAAAGTAGTGTCTTTCAGCTTAGGTTTCCAGAAAGACGGCTAATGATTGAATTCAATTTATCATGTTCTCACAGCAGCACCACCACCACAAGTTAAGCAGAGTCTTAAACTTCACTACTAATAAGCCTAAAAAAAGTTTATTAAAACAAAGAGCACCTGATTCTTAAGAATAGTTGGTTGAAAACCAGAAATAAGAAGGAAAACAAGGAATGCTTTTTTGTTTGTACTTCTATAACAATGCAAACTATTCTGAATAGAAATAATGGTTATAGGAGATGCAATCGGTTTGAAGGAAATTGGAAACAAACCTATAACAGATCAATAAGGGCGTGAATTTTGAAGGAAAAAGATATGAGAGACAAATTCAATTTGAAGATAAAAAAGATGAATAAAGGCCTGAACAAAAAGAATAACACATGTACAATTAGAGGACACAGAATTGGATGTTGAATAGGATTCATCATTTAAAGTTTAAAAGAGAACCACTTTTCTAATAGTTTGGTGTGGGGATGAAGTTGATGGTGGAAAGACTTTATCAAACTAATTGATTCAGAAATCACTTAAATTTATCGATCAAGCAAACAAACCTATCAATGGATTCGGCCCACAATGCCAAATTGCAACTTCCTAACATCAGACAACTTGCAAAAAGAATTAAATGCAAAATCAGATAGTGTAAAGTTTTTGCCTTATTTAACATATAATAGAATTAAGTACCAACTTCCCTTTCTCATTCCCTTGCATTTTTTTTTTACTTTGGAGAACAGACCATGAAAAGTAAGAACCCAACAACATACAACCTGCAAATCGACCACAAAAACTAGTCCAACCACAGCTAATATAATGGATACAGTGACACCAAAATCAGCACCGGCACTAAAAGCCGTGGATTGGCTGATGACGACCACAACATACACATGGAGAATGAATATAGAGGAAAACACTAAAAACATTTTTAGACTGTACTTGCAGGAATGGCTGATTTCCCTCGACCAATGGTGAATCCCCTAGTGCCATCTGGCATTCGAGGACCGGGAGGTGGTTTGTTTGGAACAGGCTGCTCACGGTCAGAATGAATAAGATGGCTAGATGGTGGGGTGCCAACCAGAGAGGCGGCTACACGACTATTGTTGTGATGCTGACCATGCCCAAGCCTTGCCCCTCCACGTCCCCAGCCTCTCCCTCGCCTTGGTGCTCCGTCATTATCATTGCCCTCCTCATTCTGCCCAAAATAATTGACTAGGTTAACCCTCCTACCATAATTGTGCAGATATAGAAACAACTCAAATCTAGACTATATTATCGAGAAGATATATTTGGTAGGTCAACTGAAGCTTGCAACAGGATATTATCAAATCAAATAGAGAGAAACATAGAAAGATCTCAACTGAAAGAATCTTATTCACATAAGAAAACTCTAATAGTGATAGTGTAGAGGGGAGAGCATGCTTCTTACCTCATGCTCATGTGATGCCTCAGATAAGTGATAGGCATCATCAATCTGTCTTTCATTTGATTGGTTTGATGTGGACACATCATCTCCATTAAATTCACCTTCATGTCCTTTTCTTCCTCGAGCTAGCCCATGTTTTGTCTAGTTTGAAAAAGTAATAAGTTAGTAACAAAAGTCGAAAACATATGCAATCAATTCAGGTCTAGTTTAGGGGAAAAAAGTCTGAAAAATCACCTTGTGTTTACACAGGTTGAGAATGAAAACTTTGTTTGCAAAAGCAAAATGTAGAGCTTAATGTATTTACTAAAATAACTAGGCAGCCAACAAGAGAATTAAATCACCGCTGGGAAAGCCTGTTACTGAGGAACTGTTACGACATGAGCTAGAGTTTGGTAACACAGAAAATGCAGCTCAGGAGAACTAATGAGAGTTTTAAGAAGACGAGACAAACTGTAATTATCACTTCTGTGCCCTTTTTCTACCCATGGTTGCTGGAAGTTATTGTGCTCTTGCTGAATATAAGCAATGACTACTGCTTCTCCATAGACAGGATGAATTCTTGGAGCAACGAGACAAAAACGTACATGAAAGAGCAACACACGAGGAAGAAGAAGAAGAAGAAGAGTTACCGTGTTTCGACGGCGTGCCTACTCCAAAAAACGACCGAAGCTTTATTAGAATTTTCTCTACACAAGATAATCACATTCAATAATTCTCATAATACAATAAGTTTACAATGATTCATATAAATAGTGTCTAAACTCCAGACCTGGTAAAATTGTAATAGAATTCTGTTATGAAAAATTATAACAAAATTTTATTATAAAAAACTGTAATGGAATTCTATTATAAAAAAAAATTTAACAGATTTTTCTTCTATGACGTCTCTTACATTGACCTCCATTCAGATATGAGTCATCCGTCAGCAATTTTTACCTTGGTGAATATTAACCCCTTCAAAGAACACAAGTATCTGAGCAAAATTCCACTTGGATCTTTGGGTCTAGGCTTCTTCTAGCATCTAGAGATATGAATCAACTTCTTTATGGTCACTAGCTTTGTCAACATGTTTATAGCATTGTCTGCAATGTGAACCTTCTCAAGTTGAATTTTCCCAGAAGCAATCAGTTCTATGATCTTATGAAACCTTACATCAATATGTTTGGTTCTCGCATGATATACATGATTCTTCGCCAAATAGATAGCACTCTTACTATTGCATAACAACTTGACTCTACTTTGTTGAACACCCAGTTTTCTGACCAATCCTATAAGCCATAAAGTTTCATTCGCTGCTTTAGCTATTGTCTTGTACTCCGACTCCGTAATAGATAATGTAACAATAGATTATATCATAGACTTCTAACAGATAAGTCCTCCCGTCACAGCTCCTGTCATCTAAATCTTCTACATAGTCTGCATCTATGTATACTGCAACTGAAGGATCTTCCGATTGCCTACAACATAATGTCATAATCAGTTGTATTTCTCAAGTATCTAAAAAACTACTTCACTATATCCCAATGTGGTCGACCAAGATGTGAGAAAACTTGCTCATCATACTAACTAGTTGCGTCAAAGTTGGTCTTATGCAAACCATGACATACATCAGACAACCAACTGCATTGGCATAAGGAACCTTTGATATTTCTTAGATCTTCTCATCTGTTTTGGGCATTGTGTATTAGATAACATGAAGTGATACGCCAGGAGTGTGCTCACCAACTTTGTATTCTTCATGTTGAACCTATCCAACACCTTCTCCATATAACTACTTTGAGACAACCATAATCTCCTTACAACTCTATCCCTATGAATCTCCAACCCAAGAATCTTCTTGGCCTCGCCCAAATCTTTCATGCTAAATTCCTTGCTCAACAATCTCTTCAACTTGTCGAGCTTTTTCATCTTTTTCGCAACAACCCACTTGCACTCTATAGCTCATTTTCCCTCAGGAAGTTCCACTAGATCCCATGTTTAATTCTCATGCAGTAACTCCATCTTCTCTATCATAGCACCCATCCATTTGTCCTTCTTAGAGTTGTATATCGTCTCCTAAAAAGACGTAGGGTCTCCGTTATTGGTGATAATCGCATAAGATACCAAGTCTTCGAATCTGTATCTGGTGGGTGGCTTTACGATTCCTCTCGTTCTGCCACCAGTTATAGTACGATGTTCCGTGTACTTTAAGCTAGAATTATCAGAGCCATGACTCTCTAGCTCCACATCTATGTTACTTTGTAGTGTTTCCTTTCCTTCTTCCTGAGTACGTCGTAGCATGGTCTTCTCATGAAACACCACATCTCTACTGATCACCACCTTGTTTGCCTTAGGATCCCAAAGCTTAAAGCCTTTAATTCCTTTTTGAAACCTCAGAAAAATGCACTGCTTTGATTTCACATCTAGCTTTGATCTTTCCTCACTAGATATGTGCATATAAACTGGGCATTCAAAAACTCAAAGATGAGAGTAATCTATCAATGGAAGATATTATGGTCTATCAAATATGGAATTTACTTTGCCATAATTGTGCTATCAATGGCAGATATTATGGCCTATCAAATATGGAATTTACTTTGCCATAATTGTGCTATCAATGGCAGATATTATGGCCTATCAAATATGGAATTTACTTTGCCATAATTGTGCTAATTAGCTGTGTATATATTATTACCTAGAGTAGATTATTTGTAATTAGTACATACTTAAATTAGATTATCAGTAATTAATATGGTAGCTATATTTACTTTGTTACTAAAGATAAATTGTAAAGCAATTCTATTTAATGAGAAAGCTCCGGAGAAGAAAGGGACACTTTTTTCTGGAATTTCAAAACTGTTTTGTCATGGTATCAGAGCCAAAGGAAGGCTGAAATTTCTACTACCCTTAAAGCTCTCTGGTTTGTTTCTTTTGGATTGATTTCCAATCAACAATTTTTTTTTCTCTCAGTTGATTGACTTGTGATTGAGAGTTTGGATTAAGATTTATGTTTTTCTGGATTGACTTGTTTTTCGGATGGCCAATGAGAATTTTTCTGGAAGAATACCTACGGAGACTTTGGCAATCAAATTTACCGGAAAGAATTATGCAACATGGGAATTTCAGTTCCGAATGTTTCTGAAAGGGAAGGAGCTTTGGGGTCACATTGATGGGTCTTTAATGGCTCCTGAAAACACTAAGGACCTTGGTCAATGGGAGACAAAGGATGCCCGAATTATCTCTTGGCTTCTCGGATCCATCGAAGCTCATATGGTGAACAATTTACGTCCTTTTAATACGGCTAAGGAGATGTGGGATTACCTGAAACGAATATATCATCAAGATAATACTGCAAGGCGATTCCAACTAGAGCTTGAGATTGGTAATCTCAGTCAAGGTGATCTTTCTATTGAGCAATATTATTCTGGATTTCTTAATCTTTGGGGTGAATATTCTAATATTATATATTCAAAAGTACCAAAGGAGGCCTTAGCTAGTATTCAGGCAATTCATGAAGTTAGTAAACGCGATCAATTTTTAATGAAATTGAGATCAGACTTTGATGTTGCTCGGGCTGGATTGCTAAATAGAAATCCAGTTCCTTCTTTGGATATATGTCTTGGAGAATTGTTGCGTGAAGAACAAAGATTGGCTACCCAAGCTGTTCTAGGTGCATCACTAGAAAAATCTACAGTTATCAATGTTGCTTATGCTGCTCAAGGGAGGAACCGTGGTAAGGATCAACTGCAGTGCTATAGTTGTAAGGAGTTTGGGCATATTGCTCGCAACTGCAGTAAGAAATTCTGCAACTATTGTAAGCAACATGGGCACATTATCAAGGAGTGTCCTACACGTCCGGAAAATCGACGAACCCAAGCTTTTCAAGCTACTATTCCAAATCTGAATGTTATTGGTCCTACATCTACAGTCACCGGCACCAATCAATCTATTCTTACGCCAGAGATGGTCCAACAGATGATTCACTCTATGGTTTAAAGCAGGCTCCACGTGCTTGGTTTGACAAGTTCCGCTCTACGCTTATTAACTTCTCTTTTGTCCAAAGTCAGTATGATTCTTCCTTATTCCTGTGCAAAACTGCAAAAGGAATCGTCTTGCTCCTAGTATATGTTGATGATATTGTTATTACAGGGTCCGACTCTGTCTTAATTTCTCAGCTTCAAGAGCATCTTCAGGGGTCTTTCCATATAAAAGACTTGGGATCTTTATACTATTTTTTGGGGCTTGAAGTACACTCTACTCCAGCTGGAATTTTCTTACACCAACATAAATATCTTCAGGGGATAGTGGCTTTGGCTGGTCTACAGGATGGTCGTTCTGTTGATCATCCTTTAGAGGTGAACGTTAAATATCGCCGTGATGAGGGTGATTTTCTCCCAGATCCATCTTTATATAGACAACTAGTAGGGAGCTTGAACTATCTGACTATTATCCGGCCTGATATTGCCTTTTCTGTTCAACAAGTTAGTCAATTTCTACAAGCACCTACACATCTTCATTTGGCTGCAGTTCGACGCATTGTTCGCTATTTGCATGGCACTTCTTCCCGGGGACTTTTCTTCTCTGCGGGCTCTCCTATTCGTTTGGTTGCATATAGTGATGCTGATTGGGCTGGTTGTTCTGATACTCGACGCTCAGTTACAGGTTGGTGCATGTTTTTGGGTACCTCTCTTATTGCGTGGAAAAGTAAGAAGCAAGATCGGGTGTCTAAGTCTTCCACAGAATCATAGTATCGCGCTATGTCCTCTGCTTGTTCTGAAATAGTTTGGCTTCGGGGACTGTTGGGTGAACTTGGGTTTTCCCAACTTGAACCTACTCCACTTCATGCAGATAATATGGCCTATCAAATATGGAATTTACTTTGCCATAATTGTGCTATCAATGGCAGATATTATGGCCTATCAAATATGGAATTTACTTTGCCATAATTGTGCTAATTAGCTGTGTATATATTATTACCTAGAGTAGATTATTTGTAATTAGTACATACTTAAATTAGATTATCAGTAATTAATATGGTAGCTATATTTACTTTGTTACTAAAGATAAATTGTAAAGCAATTTTATTTAATGAGAAAGCTCCGGAGAAGAAAGGGACACTTTTTTCTGGAATTTCAAAGCTGTTTTGTCATAATCTACTAAATTCTCTGTCCATACTTCTGCTGATACTTTGCCTTCTAATGCTGCCCTTGATGATCTATTAATGAGATAACATGTCATGTTAACTGCTTCCTAGAAATTCTTTGCTAGCCCTGCAACCTGAGACATCTTGCCTTTTCAATAATTATCATGTTCAGCCTTTCTGCCATACCATTCTGCTGTGGTGTCTTACGAATCGAGAAATGTCTCATAATCCCATGCTGCTCACAAAATTCCTGAAACTTTGAATCTGTGTACTCAGTCTCATTGGTTGACCTAAGATATTTGATCTTCCTTCTGATCTGGTTCTCCACTTCAATTTTTCCACAGTTTAAATTTTATAAAAATTTCTGACTTGTGACGCATAAAATATACTCAGACCTTCCGTGAGTAATCATCGGTAAAACTCACAAAATACAAGTATCATCCACGTAATGCCACATTGGTTGGTTCCAGAGATCCGTATGTACGTAATCTAGAATTTTTTCTGTCTTTTTTGTCGTCGTCTTGAATTACACTTTGCTTTGTTTCCCAAGAATATAAAATTTGCAGAATTCAAGTTTGCACATCTTGACGCTCTTCAGCAAATCTCTCTTGTGAAGTTCTAGCATCCCACGTTCACCCATATGCCCTAGGCGCATATGCCACAAGATAGTGTTGTCTGATTCAAACTCCACCGAGGCGACTCTACCTACAACTATAGTTTCTATCAACTTGTAGATATTCCTTGCTAACTTTTGTCCTTTCATTACTGTCAAAGCTCCCTTGCTGACCTTGAGCACCCCGCTCACTGATTTGTAATTGCAACCAATACCATCGAGTGTAACCAGTGAAATTAAATTCTTCCTTAGATTTGGTATACGTCTGACATTACGTAAAGTTCTAATCACACCATCAAAATCTTGATTCTAATGTTCTCTATGTCGATAACTCTACAAAATGCATTATTTCCCATCAAAACTAAACCAGAATCCACTACCCTATGGATATCAAATCACTCATTATTTAAAGTCATGTGATATAAACATGCAGAGTCTAAGATCTATACATCCATCAGTTGCTCCGAACTCGACATAGCTGATAGCATATCTCCATCACTGCTCTCTGAATTTTCTTCTTCAACTATGTTTACAGATTTTGCCGAACTACCTTTATTCTCTAGACAATCTTTCTTCATATGATCTTTGCATCCACACTTGTAGCACGTGAATCGTAATCACCTTCTTCCTTCTCTACTTAGAACGAGCATTATTGTCATTACCCAATCCATGTCGAGATTTGCTCCTATCACGCTCTTGGTTGCTATTTACCACAAGTCCTTCTCCCTAAGAAACTTCATCGTTTGTTTTCTTCCTTTAGTGAAAACCTAGCAATGCACCTGTGATCTCCTCCAATTTAAGAGTTTCCTTATCCTACATTAAAGTAGTAACCAAATTCTCGTATGTAGGAGATGAAGATAGAGAATTCAACAACATCAACGCCTTATCTTCATCCTCGATCTTCACATTAACCCGCTTTAAATCACTCACAATCTGGTTGAATACGTTAATGTGCTAGCTCAGATCGGTTTCCTCTAAAATATCAGCCCGAATAATTTCTTCTTAAGATATAATTTATTTGTTAATGACTTTGACATGTACAAGTTTTTCATTTTTTGCCAAACTGCCACCGATGACTCCTTGTCCATGACATGGTACATCACATCATCCGTAAGACAAAGGCTAATTGTTGTCATTGTCTTCGCCTGATGTTCTTCCCAATTTGATCTCTCCATGCTTTCCGGTTTCCTTTCTCCTAGTGTCTTCACGATGCCTTATTGCACCAACAAGTCCTTGACCCTTCTCTGCCATAATCCGAAGTTTCCGGTTCTGTCAAACTTCATCATATCAAACTTCAAAGAAATCATCCCGACATGTTGAAGAAATTCGTCAAAATCTCGCTCTGATACCAATTGTTGCGCAAAGAGGGGGGCGACACCTCTCAACAACTAATGCAGAAGAAGAGGAAGAGAGAAATAGATCGCGCAGAGCAACGAGACAAAGACGCGCAAGAAAGAGAAAACACAAGGAAGAAGAAGAGTTACCATAGTTCGGCAACGTGCCTACTCCACAAAAACGGTCGAAGCCTTATTAGAATTCTCTCTACAAAAGAGAATCACATTAAATGATTTTCATAATATAATCGGTTTACAATGATCTTTATAAATATTGCCTAAACTCCAGACTCAATAAAATCGTAACAGAATTCTGTTATGAAAAACCGTAACAGAATTCTATTATAAAAAACCGTAACAAAATAATGTTACAAAAAAAGCGTAACAGATTTTTCTTCTATGACGTCCCTTGCATTGGCTTTCATTCAGATACGAGTCATCCGTCAACAATAACCAATAAAAGATAAGCCTAAAGGATTACAATAATTCATCACAACTACCTTCCAAAAACATATCATAATTTTTTAGTCAAAGAAAAGCCTAAAATAGTTTAGTAGGTATGTAACTACTTGCAAGCAATATCTTTGTATATCCAATTAGCCCAGGCTGGCCTTTGATAAGCTTGCTCAATTATACTGTCGGTACAATATCAATCTCCTGGTTCCAATTGTCAACCCCTAGACTCAAGCATTTGAAGTTCTCATTGGATCTTATGGGAAGGACAACCATGAGCACCTCTAGATTTGAGATTTGTAAAATAACAGGATCCATATATTTTTGTTTTCACATGCCACTATTTTTTAATGGAAGAAAAGAGAAGAACACTTAGTCACATTCAAAAGCGGGAATAATAGATCACAAATTGACTTTCTTATGGTTAGGAAGAAGGATAGAAAGATTTGTAAAGATTGCAAAGTCATCCCTGGAGAAAGCTTAACTACCCAACATAGGGTAGTGGTGTTGGATATACGCCTCAAACATAGTATCAATAGAAAGAAAATATATACAATTCCTAAAATTAAGTGGTGGAAGTTAAAGGATGGGAAACAACATATATTTAAAGAGGAGGTAGAAATCTGAGCACAAGCATTGGGTGAAATATATGACGACTCAATACAACGTGGGATAAGATGATATCAAAGTTGAAAAGCTAAGAGTGTCTTCGTGAGTCAAAAGGATAGCATGTAAGTAAAGAATCTTGGTGGTGGAATGAGAAAGTACGAGAGAAAGTGAAGGAAAAGCGAATAGCTTATAAGAATTATATATTTGTAAGAACGAGGAAAGTTTAAAAATGTATACAATAGCCAAGAAAAAGGCTAAGAAAGTAGTGAGTGAAGCCAAGAATGAAACTTTTGAATGCTTGCATCAATAGTTTGATATAAAAGAAGGGAAAAGGGACTTCTATAGAATAGCTAAAGTGAGAGGAAAATTAGAGATTTTATCAAATAAGATGCATTAATGATGAATCTAATATCGTACTAGTGAAGGATGAGAAAATAAATAAGCAATAGAAGTTTTAGATTACTTATTTAGGAGATTTAAGTAAGTAAAAGGAGTATATAGAAATTTAATTTTTTTGACAATTTAAATTTAGAAGTAGAACATGCATTAAATGAGATGAAAAATAAAAATTTGGTCGAATTAGATGATATTCTAATAAAGGTATGAAAGTACTCAAGGAAGCAAGATATTGAATGACTTGCGAAGTTATTTTAATTGATATTACAAATGTAGAAAGTGCTTAATCAATTGACATAAGTATTTTAGTCCCTTTGTACAAAAACAAAAGAGATGCACAAAATTATGTGAACTATAGATGTATTAAACTAATGTGTCATATATGATTTGGGTAAAAAAATACTTTGAAGATTCCGTAGTCGGTCAAAATAACAATTTGGGTTCATTATGGCATTCATAGTGCTTCATAGATTTGTGCCTTTTTTATAATTTTGATCATTGGAAAATGTGTGACCATTGATATAGAAAAAGTTTATTCCTACGGAAATTGTGGAGAATTTTAGAAAAGAAAGGTGCTAGAGTAACATATATTGAAACAATTAAGCATCTATATCAGATTTCAACGACAAGAGTGAAGACTTCAAGTGGATTAATTAAAACATTTCCTATCTTACATCAAGGATCAACTTTATTCATAGATGAACTTACTAGGCATATTACCACAATGCATGTTGTTTGCAGATGATATTGTTTTGGTTAATAATATACATGAAAGAGTAAATGTTCCGCTCAAATCTAGGGGTAAACATAAGATTTTTAACTCAATAAAGACGGAATATATGGAATTTAAGTTTAATGATATTAGAAGTAATGAAACAATTGTTAAGATAAGAGAGGACGAGTTGCACAGGAACCGAGAGATTTAAATATTTAGGATCATTTTTACAAAATGATGGAGGGATTGAGAGAGATGTCTTACATAGAATACAAGCAGGATGGGTGAAATGTTGAAGAGCGTCAGGTGTTTTATGTGACCGTAAAGTACCTCTTAAACTTAAAGGTAAGTTCTATAAAACCGCAGTTAGACCTGCTATGTTATATGGAGCTGAATGTTGGGCTATGACTCGAACACATGAGCAGAAGATGAGAGTTGCAGAGATGAGGATGTTAAGGTGGATGTGTGGACATACGAGGATGGACAAAATAAGAAATGAGAGCATTAGAGAGAAAGTAGGAGTTGCATCTATTGAGGAAAAACTCAAAGAGACACGTTTAAGATGGTATGGACATGTACTTAGACGACCAATAAATGCTCCAATTAGGCGATGTGAAACTATGATAAGCATGCATATAAAACGAGGAAGACCAAAAAAGACTTGGTTAGCAACAATAAAACAAGATAAAATTTATTTAAATATAGATGATGATATAATAGGAGATAGAGCTCAATGGCGTAAAAGGATTCATACAGCCGACCCCACCTAGTGGGAAAAGGCTTGGTTATTGTTGTTGTATGCCACTATTTGGAACCACCAGCTTCGTTTTTGATGTCTCTCTCTAATTCTTAAGAATTATAGGATGTTCTTCTCCAAATGTACTCAGAGAAGCATAATCTCTCTTATATATATAAGAAAACGAAGAAAATTCAATGAATATTTTTCAGCATTTTACCAAATGCACACTTGAGGTTTCATAATACTCAAAATGCACACCATGTTCATATTTACCAAAGGACACACTTTGCCAAAATTAAATGCCTAAAATGCCCCTCTAACTAAACCCCTCTCCAAAGCACATGGCCAATTAAAGTGCCCACCAAAGCAGTTATCATCAGTAAGCTAATCCATCTCACATATTATGTTGAGAAAGACTGAAAACCCTAAGCTTCAATGCAGCGTAAGCGACTTCTCAATCTTTCAACATGTCTAGTGGTCCTTAAGCTTCTTATGTGCAGCACCAACAACTTCCCAAACAAACAATCCAGCCACAAGTGGTAAAAGCCTAGTCTTCCTCTCTACAACATCCACTTCTACACACATCTGTTGCCACCATGTCACACGATCACACTTCTATACTCAAGCGCCTGACCAGGTACATTGACCAAGTACATTGTAGCAATGTACAGGGAGTTGTTTTAGTTATTGTGATAGTGAATAGTCAGAGCTTAATTGTCAAAGTGTTTAACCTTAATGACTTAAATCCTCTTTGAATTGGTTATCCGAGACCACTAGTGGATCCAAAATATTTCAAATAATATTTTCATGTTATCAGATGACCAATGTGGAAGATTTTAGGCCATCAAGGTGTTTTAGTCAAACCACCTTGATAGGCTTAACCTTTCTAAAATGGTCATCTACAAACGCTAGTGAGTCTAGTATACTTAAAACAATCTATACATGGTCTCAAATACACAATTTAGAAGGTTTTAGGTCATCAAGGTGTGCTGATCAAACCACATAAATGGGTTGACAGTCTCCAAAATGATCATAAGACTAAGACCACTCCAATATACTTCAAACCATTCGTCCATGGTCTCAAATGGTCAAGTTGGAGGATTGTAGGCTCAAATTAGTCACCTGAGGCACTATTAAGTCCAGTATACTTCAACCAATTCATTCATAAATTACCAAGTCTTATATTTAGCTAGCATACTTTCCTCATCGTTAGATTATATCATCAGTTGTGTTCCGAAGTTTATAAATAGATGGATTATAATCCCATTTAAAAATAACCCAAAAAAACCTTTCAAAGCTATAATAAGAACTCAGGAAATGGAAATTCTAAAGCAAGAAAATGGTTTAGAAGACAAATGACAATTTAAAAATTGTGGAAGGAAATTCAGGCTAAAGAGGAAGCAACATGATTGATGGTTGCTGATTACCAAGAATTTAGGAAAAAATTTAACTCTGAGACCACTTCTCCAATTCTTCTCTTCATTTAGTTCAGCAACCTGCATGAGTAAAAAGATCATATCCACTAGGTAACAGCTTAAGAAAGTAAAAAAAAAAACTGTAGTTAAGATCGGCAATTATCAAACATACTGCTTTTTCGGCATCTTCAACAGTCGCGTACTCCACAAATGCATGCAACTAAAAAGGAAAAACACCAAAAATAATTTAAGAAAACATAAGCAGAAGTTTGCATAACTCATCGTGTAGGATGCTTTGCATGCCACAGCAAGTCTAAACAATTTATTGCATTACAAATATAGTCAAGATTCCTTTGAATCTGCTTATACTATCTCAAACTCTGAACTCATTCACCTTGCACAAATATTTCTATACATCAAAAAATGAGCAACTTGTCATCATACAAAGTTGGTAAAGAAAGTAAACGATTGAAACTCAAACAGATGTATATATATTACAAGCTTAAAAACAAAATTTGTATGTGCTAATACTTAAAGCACTATGACATGAAAGTTCATTTTTTGAGTTTGACAATGTAGCCTAGCTACTGTACAAAAAAATGATTGAGATACATACTCGGCTACCAAAGAGCACTTCAAGTCTTGTTGGTCTATTATTTGAAGAAGCTATTCCATTGGCAAGTTGTGGATAGCATGTGCGTATAGTCTTTACACTAAACACAGATCAAGTTATTGAGGTAACAAATTCACAGAGTAGCAGCAAATAATAAGATGTTCTACCTGCCAACAGATGAGAAGATCTTTAAGAGATTCTGGTAACAATGATCTTCAGGCAAGTTTTCAGTAACAACAATGCGAGACTGGAGAAATATAAAGCACAAAAATGAATCGAACTGATCATCAAAAAAACATATGTTTCACTATTAAATTCTCACCTGCAATGCTTCCATGTCCGACTCTGTAAAAGGCTGCTGACGCCTAACTTTCTTCCCATCTTCACTTACAACCTGTAATTTGACTCAGGAACATAAATGTAAGCAACTAGAGAGAGACAACATAGTAGAATGGAAGAACTCACCAGTCTTGAAGATGTTCGGAGTGCCATAGCAAGCTGTGAATTATTGTGAACTAATGCTTTGATCTTCTTAAATGCAGCTATTACATATATTGGCACTGCACAGAGGAAAACATTTACATGATTATTGTATTATTTATCTTGAACTGAATTCTCAACTTTTACCTAAAGGAAGATCTCTCAGAAGACTAAAACGTTCACAATATCCATGTTGTTTGCCTAAATAATCAAAAGAAGGGAAAACATCTTACAGTTTGATAAAGCATAGGTTTCACCTTTTCAGTGAAATAGATTAAATTCAATTATTAGGCATCAATGTCATGTTGATATATAACTTGTTCATTAATAGGTAACATAAAAATGATCACATAACAAGCAATTCAGTTGCTTTTTTGCTTTGAGCAGAAGATACAAAATCGTTCCAGTAAAATTTCAGTACTAAGACCGCATTAGAAGTGATTGGACAAGATTACAAGATTCTTTTTTTCCTCGTCTTAGGATAGTATCACCTTGGTTCTTCCTCTTCTTCCTCCAGATGAGTCTTATCCTCCTACTCTTCCTCCTCACTTCCCGTCCTCTTTGGTTCCTCCTCTTTATTAGTGCCGACCAATACCATATTGTACCAACACAATAATATGCCTATTGCTACCAAAACCCTATGGAATGAAACTACATACATTGATGCAATTGTCAGGAGGAACCAATGAATAAAATATCAAGTCCTACCGATCAGCACAGGTAGAATTTACCATTACACCCGTCGACCGGCAAGGGCACGAGTTCAAAGCTGCGAGGTTGAGACAGTGGCGACTCGCAGTGGCCTCATGAGGTTGTGGAGGCCAAACATGGCCCGGCCTCGTGGCAGCAGGCGGTGTGATCGGTCATTTTTTTTTCCTTTTGCATTCTTCTGTTTCCCCTATTTTCATTTTTTATTTTTTACACGATTAACTCTAATTCCTTTCCCCTTAATTTTGTTTCCTCCTTCATTTATTAATTTTGTTTTCCATTTTTCAAGTCAATTTTTCCCTCCATAGGTCTATGAGATAAGCATAGTGAAAAAAACATCCCTTGAAGGATGGTTAATTTTTTCCTTTAACTGTTTACGATGTAAAAAAATCTCTTTAAGATAGAGAAGATAGATTGTTAGACAAAATTAACTATAATATGATTTTTAACTTTATAAAATATATTACTACTAATGAATTAAATTATTATATATATAAATTAGTTTAATTTTAAACTGATCAAAATAAATCCAAATTAAATTTAGTTTAACCTATTTGATACTGTCATGTCTACTTGGTGGGCTTCAGCTAACCCTAAATTGATTTTTCCTCAATAAGCATAAAACATTTCACAAGATAATATCAAAACTTAAACTAAACATTCAACTTCACAAATATAACTCCATAGTAAACATTTATAGCAATCAAATATTAATAAAAATATTTTTAATTAATATACTTTATATTTAAAGAAGTATTGAAATTATATCGGCACGGCACAATACAGTAAAGAAACTGCAACATTCTGATCATTAACCCAAACTATGGCCAAGATTGAAATTTTAAACTTTGGTAGGAACTCCATCAAATGATTAGCAAAGTCCCTCTAGAGTGCAAACTCTACCACACAACTGAGAAATAGTGAATTCTCAAATAGACAAGAAACATGCCCGATCACAATTCATCAAATGTATTACTATATTAGCAACAAGAATGATCAATTCTCAATATTCATACTGAAGCTCATGTCACTTAGACAGTATATATGTACTAATTCCACTACATGACATATTCAATATATTACCATGCAACCAACAATCCGCCTAACCAACAATCCACAATAGGCGATCACATACAGGCATCCCTATGAAGAAAACATTATTAGCATCAACAATCTCCTAAAAGGTTGCACTAGAAATGAATTTATTCTCAGCATTAGTTCATAATGTTCTAGTTCATGTTAAAATAAAAAAAATTAACTAAAATTATATTGGTATAGCATTAGTAAATGAAAACATGCAACAGGAAATTTAATATGCACATCAAAGACAGACAATATCTGGAAATATTTAATCCACTTCAATGATTTAGGTAGGATAAAGAAATACACAACAATGAATGTCGGTAACACAGTTGCCTATCATAGTTGCAAATTGCATATGATCAAACACAGCTAGAAAACAAAAATGGCCATAAAACATTCAATACTTCCACAATTAGATTCAAGGAACAAGTGGGTGAGATAGATGTAAAGGGTCATCAATTGATTCATACTATTGTACTAAAAAAGCCCACTATCCTTTTTTAGGAGTAGAAACTAATGAATCATCAAATGGTTCAAATAACGAAAGAAATGATTAGAAGAAAATAAACAGTTGTTAAAATTCAAGGAAGATTAGCAATTATGCATGTCAAACATTGAAGCTTTTTTAGGATTGCCAAGAATCAATTATAATTATCATAATCACATATACATGATGATATTCACTTGTTTATTGCCTATGAATTGCACAGTGATATGATGATGAATATCACCTAAATATTGTCATAGTGAATGAGAGGAAGTTAAGGAAGTCATAGTGAAGTTCCTACGTAGTGGTCAGAATCGTATGATTCATGCTTCGTATCATACGGTATGTTACTATTCACATGTAAAATAATATGGTTCATACGTAGAAATCAGAAATGAAAAGGTTCATAATTCAATGTGAATCTCATATTATATGTTCTTAGAAATAAAAAAAGAAAACCTTTAAATAATTAAAAGTAAATCAAAGCAATTAGAAAAAAGACATAATACCCAATATATTATAAATCAAACAGATTATTATAATAGAAAAAAGGATGGATTTTATATTATAATATAGATGCATAATCGTGTTTCTTTCAAAAAGACCAATTAACAGAATTAAAGAAGGGAAGAATAAATTTCACATTAAACTACAAAAGTATGGTTGCATTCCTTATGAAAGAAAGAAAAATACAAGGAAATGCACCTGGAATATGCATGGTTTCTATCATTACATTGGATAGAAAAGACAGGATGGAAGTGAGTGAAGAACTATTTACCCAACATGCACTTAGATTGCTTCCACTCGAATCAAGCAGAACTATTTACCCAACATACACATGGATTGCTTCCCCCCAAATCAAGCAAAAGCCTATGATCATAGCACTAAAAAAAAATCAATCTATTAAATTTTTTATTTTTTAGATAATCAATTTTATAATTCAAACTTTGCATCCTCTTTGTTTCCTTCCAAGGAATTAAAAATTAGGAAAAAAAATTCTATTCACTACCACTAAATGTTTCCTTAATTATTTCCCTTCCCATAGGAAACTAGCACATAAAGGTCTATGAGTTTTAAAAGTCAAAGATGAAACAAAAGGAAAAAAAAGTATCACACAAACACAAAGTCAATGATAGTTAAGGTGGACCAAACACTAAATAATGTTGAAAAGAATAAGTCTTGTCACATTGATACATAGAATGATAATGATGATGAACTTGACATCCGTGAAAGTCATAAGGAAATTTTCTACTACTCAGTTTATTTCAATTCTTAATGGAATATTTGAACATTGTCATCAATAGAAGATATAAACCTATCTAATTTTATTATGAATCAATGTAAACTTATTTTATACTAGAATGTTATTCAATGAAATAGTCTATAATTTTAAATATATTTTATTTTTTAAACTATTGTGAATAAACTAAAATTATTTTTAAGATATTTAAGTCAAAAATTGACAAAAACAATTCATGATACAAACCACACAATTCAATTCAATTTGCACCCAAAATGGTTCAACCCATATGAGTAAATCATGAGTCAAGAATAGGTGTGATTTGATATGACAAATTAATTCAATACAATTTCCCAATTCTTAACAATTAATTGACGTAATCAAGTATACAATTTCACATAGTTAATTTAAGGATAAAAATATTGTGTCTTATTCTATTTGATGATTCATCTTCAACCTTTTGCACGTAGTATCATCCTTGACCCTTTCTAACCAATGGTTGCTTCTTCACTATGACCCCTTTGCTCATCAAAGGCTACTTCTTCACGAAAAACATACATTTACTTCATATTTTCCACTGATGATAATGTGCAATTTTTGTTTATTTCTTTCTATGTCATGGTCAACTTTAAGATTTCACTTTGTTTGACCTTTATAATTCTACTTTATAAAATAAAATTTATCATTTTCCCTTTTCTTTTATATTAATTTAATTTATAGTATATATGTTGCATTTATTTTAAATTTTAACAGGTTAGATTTTCCTTTAATTGTTTAAATTTAACTTCTAAAGGGCTTTTGTTTCATTTTTAGAATCATATAAAATAAAATTCATATCTAAACATAGATAAGTTAGGAAAAGAATGCTTGTCCTCTAGTCCCTTGCTCCCCCGAAAATAAACTTTTATTCAAACACTTGCTCCTCATTTTTTCGAATGCTTCTCTAGATATGTAAAAAATACCAAAGTTAAAAGCAGCAACTAGAGAATTAAGTGTGCAGCAGCAAAAGCCTCTTGGTATAGCAATTGAATTATGACTTTTAAAACTACATTTTTGGAAAAACTACATTTTTGGAAAAGCATGATTCATCCAAGTTAGCATGTGCATAGTTAGTCCATTGTAACTTGCAAGTGCAGGATATTGAAAGTTGTCGCATATGTTAATAATCAAGGGGCTTAAGGATTCAAAAATTGAAATTGGGGGTTGTAACAACCCAAAAGTTTAATTAGGCATTGCCTCATCATATAAGATATTTTTAAACACCATGACCAATTGCAAGGAGTACTCAAAGATATCACCAAATAAATATGTTCATCATTGAAAAAGAGCTATTATTAAAAAGAATGTCAAGTTTATTATCTTAACCAATTCAAATAAAAATGATCGAGTAGTCAAATGTTAGAATTTTTACCAAATCCATCAGGATCTTTACTTATGAATCTCATCAAGTGTTCAGTTGTAGCAAGGTTCACATCACTGAGATAATACTCAACCTGCTGATGATGAAATATCAAGATGAAATATAATGCGCACAACTAGCTAAAAATGAGCAGTTGCCAAGAATAGGCATTCAAAACTTAATGAAGAATGTATGAAGACAAAGCGATGCAACAGGAAATTGCAAGAAAGAAGACACTCTAGAGAAAACTAGACCATTATGGAATCAGTATTACTATTTACATCCAACAGCTGTTAGAATTTAGGAAGTCAAGATTGTGTTCAAACCTTAGTATCTTACAATATTACAATCTTAGAAATCCAAATTCATCTATACATTCTATATCTAAGTAGAAAATTCTGAATTGGTTTAGTAACATAAGTACCTACTATTAGATCTTATGTTTGCTTATTGTTCCTACACGGGATCTTGATCCCAACAACTGTGACTGCATTTAATTAGACATTTTAAAATTGATATTAACTATTCTGTCATATCATTTGAAATATTTTTTCTTTATGTAAGATGCTTTTTAAATTTTAGAAAAAGAACTTATTAACTTATTTCCACTATTATTCATCTTATTACTATCGTTCATCTTATAAAGCTATTCCTTCGATATAGAACATTAAAAATTCTTGGCATTCTTCATATTTGCATGATTTTATTTATGCATTCTTTTGAATATATAACATTAAAAATTCAATTGAATTCTTCAAATTTGCATAATTTTATTTATGTTTCATGATATTGGAATAGTAGTGTTTAAAATGTTCATATCAATACTATATATTGAAAGTTAATACAGAACATATGCTACATTAGAGAAATAAAATATAACTCTAAATCATTTTAATAAAATTATGATCTTAAGAATCTAAGTAAAGAATATAGCAAAACTAAAATTGTGAATGTGACTTTTTAAGTAATAATTGGGAAAATTTTGAAACATAAACTTGGTGAGATAGAAGAAAGAAACAGGACCCAGCCTGAAAAACTGGTTATATTAGATGTGTATGTTGTGTGTGTGAAAGAGAGAGAATCAGGATTTTTGAAAAAATGAAGAAAATATAACCATAACAATCAGAAAACAAATAAAAGGATAAAAAAAAGAGAATACTTTCAATGTGATAATATGAATGTTAGGGGCAAGAATAAACAACTAACAAGCGGGAAAGAAAATGTCCACGTTAGTAATCTAAATCAAAGGATATCGGAAAACTGAAATTGTGAATGCAACTATTTTAAGTAATAAATTTGGAGAAATTTGAAACAAGACAACTAGGTGAGTTGAAGAACAAACAAAAGAGAATTTGCTTTCTAAGTTCTGATATGGAGGAAAGTCGTGTACAGTTGTCCAGTTCCAGCCTAAACTGGAGAGGCCTAAAACAAAGAGAACCAACTTTTTGTCCATATCCCAACTCCCCCACCTACCCATCCCCCTCTTTCATTCCATCAACGGTACTTGTTAACTATTATTAGATTGCTTGACCTTTCAAGCAATGCTACTTGATAATTTAGATGATGGTACTTGTGTTTATGTTGTATACCTCATACATAAAGACCATATGTTAGTATACAGTAAATTAGCATAACTTATAATAAAAATTATTTTAGGTTAGTCGTTTAAACTAACCAATAAGATGTGGATGAGGAATAGAATAAATGTGGTGTAGAGATTCTAAGCCGAACAAAAATGATTTTAAATGAAGAAAAGAAATACTAAAAAGTGAAAATATCAATATATCCGCCTGCACACATGAGATTTTGCTAATGAAGCGTCGCCCACGGTTAGGATTTATTTTCCCATACGTTAGATTTATTGATAATGAATTTATTAGAGATATATTATTGATGACAAATTTATTGGTGGAGACTTAAAAAATAATAATTAAACATTCTCTTAATTTGTGATAAAAAAAATGATAATAGCTGTGACTCTAAATGTTGACAAATAATTGGAAACAAAATAATAGTTGACTATATATATACATATAAATTAAAGAACTCAAATGAGAACTTAAAGTTGTAATATAAATTGAGTTAATTTTCTTAATCTCTTAATTAAAATTAAATTCATGCGCGTCTTTCAAATATACCTTTGCATTTTTTATGCTCACATTATGCATATTTATTTTGGCCTTTTTGTGAGGTTTATGCATAGTACCGGTGGAGCTTCTTAAGAGGTATACATTTATTTAATTTAGTTAGCTATTTGTGCGTATTTTTGCTCTAACGTTATTAGAGTTCACGAGAAAAAAGAAAAGCTAGCTTCCTGGCATTCCTAACTTGTACAACGCATGACAAAAACAAAGATAACCAACTTTTTCTTTATACCCCAACTCCCCACCCACCCAATAATGAAGATGTGAGGTACATATTTGATATACTTTCTCTCACACAATTATTATTTGATAAAAACAAGTAATCTAAACTAATCTATTCGTATAATTTATATTTCTATTTCTCTCTTTCTTGTCTTGCTTCCTTCTTTACCTCTTTCTTTCCTTTTTACCTATTCTTACTTTTATCTTCTCCAATCATCTCACATTGAAGGTTCACTTGGAGACAAATGCAAGGAAAGAGAGGATCGATGAATGAAAAGTTGGTTATTTTCATATTTGAAGAATAGTTCAATTTCTATCATGTCTAGCTTCTACCTCGTCTAAGCTCGTCTATATCAACATTAAAAAAAACTAAATGAAGAAATTTCCATAAGAGAGCTAAATGATTGATAATTTTGTACAACATTTTCAAAAAGCAAATGCATGTTGTATTTGGTCAATCCACCTACATATAACCAAATATGATTCCTTAATACACATATACCATATGTGGCCACTATGTCATCCTCTTCAAAATTCACCTAGGAAGTTACATTAAAACCATGGAAGTAGTAGATAATTGTATCATGAAATAGCTGGCAAAAATTAATAGAGAAAAGTTATAATCATAAAGTAGTGAACTAATGATATCTAGGATTTAAAATAATATTTTTTCTATTGAACAACTAAAATTACTAAATTCAAATTTAAAAAGTGAAGAAAGTAAGTCCTTGTATGTTTCTGCTTCCTTAAATGTATTTTGGAATAGTAGAATTACTAAGAAAGCAGAAATAAATAATAGATCTTCTTCATGCAGTTCCATGCTCATAAATTCACTAATATCCATTTTCCAAATTTTACTGTACAACCAATTTTCCTCTCCAAGTGCATTAGTAAATGCAGGAAGTCATAACAGCAAAACCAGGAAAATCTAACCTAGGCTGGTTCAAATTTTATAGGCAAGCAAGCACAGCCAGAAATGCCATTATAAGAAATCTGATCTCAAGTGTTGAAACAAATGTGAGATCAGTCTCCTACTAAGAAAAACTTGATTGCTAGTTTGAATTATTAGGTAGGGTTTCCACCAACTCACTACTTCATTGTATCCTGCCTCTACATTCTTTCACGGTACCTGTAAATGACAAGAGAGATGTATCCAAATGATGAATAGGATCAATCGCCACAACTTCATCATGAATGGATGGAGTGGGTCACAAAATTAATATGTAAATGTAGCGATGCACAGATATCCCAGATAGCACTGCACTTTCTTCACTTAGATTATGATATAAGTCAAATCACACAACTTTAACCAACTTAATCGAAGATGTTCAAAACGTTCAAACAGTTCATCTCCTTAGTTATACTGACAAAACAAACTTGAACATCAACAATGTGCCCAAAAATGATACGTTTAGTATGCTTCCAAGTTTCCACTAAACTGCTACCAAAGCAAAATCAAACAACGAAATGAAGGTGAACAGAATGAGCGGTGACCTGCTTCGTGATCTGTTGTACAAATTCCTCCGAAAGTCCATCCCTCTCCAGAGGGACTAGTTCAGGATCAGCGCCAGTGTGCCCTCCCTCTTCATCGCCAGAGCCACCGGCTGACGAAGCCCCGTAGTGCTCGAACGAACTCGGCCCAGGAGTAAAGTAAGTAGGACTGAGGGGCGCTTGTTGGAAGGCATGCATCACGGGGCGAGACAAGGGAGAGTGGCAGTGCTGGATCGACGCCGGGGAAGACGCGTGGAGCTGTGTGGAGCGAGGGACGAACTCTGCTACCCGGGCATTGAGACGGCGGTAAGGGACGGACCCCGAGGGGGAAGAATCGCCGGTGACCGATGGCGATCGGTCGGCGCTGCTGTCTTGGAGGGTCTCTAGGGTTGGCTCCATGGTTTCTTAAGCCATTAGGGTTGGGAAGAACCCGATTGGGGCGGAGAGATGAACTTCCTCGTCCTCGCACTGCAAAAGCAGCACTCGGCTGATATAGCGCTCCGCTCCCTTGACCGTCAACGCCGCTTTGCTTTATTTACGGGGGCACCACTGTGTCCATGTCAGGGGCTAGCGGGTGGTACCGGCGCTGGTCAGCCTGCTTAACTGTCGACCGAGGGGGGCATGGCATATCGCATCCATGATCCATTGGTACAGCTAGTGACGTAACGTCTGCCCACTCAGCGTAACTGCCATAAGCCCGTGTCGATTTGCGCCGAGATTAGAAATTATTTTAAAAAATAATAATAATAAAATATGATATATCTCGTGATTATTTTGATATGATCAATTAAATTTTACTTGTTATTTGATCTCTATGTCTAATTATGCAAGAGTTTAGGAACGCAAGAAGTCGAGCAGAAGATGCAGCTAGTGAGAAGGATGAATGGGAAGGGAGCCGACGGGCTCAGTGCGTCCGAAGGACGAGAGAGTTGCGAAAGAGTATACCGGTGGACGAGAAGAACGTGTGCAGCGTTCGAGGGATAAGAAGTCGGGACGGAAGCCTGCTCGAGGAGAAGGCCGGAAATTGGGTTCGGACGAGCCCTATTTCGATTGGTCGCAATTACCCAAGCAATCGGAGGTTCAGAAGATGAGAAGGAGTCAAAAGGAGTGTAAAAAGTTAGCTAGAGGCGCCTTCAACGAAGTGCTGGAGGTGCCTGCGCTGACTACAGTCTTGGAGGCGCCTCCAAGACTGTAGTCAGCGCAGGCGCCTCCATTACCTTGAAGGCGCCTCATCCTTGTTCGAGGCGCCTCAAGGGCATTGGAGGCGCCTCAGACCTGGCCAAAGTGGTCGTTTGTAATCGGATAAAGTTTTATCCGGTTAAACCTCTTGGAGGCGCCCTCAAGACTCGAGATAGAGTTTCCAGGAGCTATATAAAGGCCCCTGGAGCTAGAAAATATTAAATCAACTCTATATTAAGTTCCTATCAACTTCTAAGCGTTCTTAGTGTGTAAAAAAAGATTTCTCCGCCTACAGTAAAGGAGGTATTCTAGTAAAGTTGCTTGATGGTCTTGGATTAACAACCACCTGGGGTTGTAACCAAGTTAAATTTTCTGTCTCCCTTCTTTTTGTTACTTTATTTAATTGTTGCTTTTATTGTTGAGTTGAAAGCCTTGAGGATAGTAATTTTTTATTGCAGACAATTCACCCCTCCCCTCTTGTCGGTCCCTCTGCACCAATAAGTGGTATCAGAGCCCGACAACCTCAGAATGACTAACTGCCGACTGAAGCACAAAGATCAAGACGATGGTCGGAACAAGCATTCATCCCCCGAAATTCGACGGAGATTTCACGACTTGGAAACGTCGAATGGAGGTATTCTTCAAAATCGAATTTGATATTCTTCTTATTATGAAATATGGTTTTGCAACCCCTAAAGACAAGGAAGAATACAACTGGAGGAAGAAAGAGCAAGCTGATTTCATGACTAACGGAAATGTTGAGTTCCACTTGCTCAGCATTCTGCCGCCCCAAGAGGTAAGTCGGATCGGAAGCTATGACTCCGGCAAAGACCTCTGGGAAAAATTCTTGGAGCTCCACGAAGGCACCTCAGAAGCGAAGTTAGCAAGGCGTGACATTCTCCGGACCCAGTCGACAAATCTCCAGATGAACAACGGCGAGAAGGTAGCGCAACTCCAAGCAAGAATAAAGAAGCTGATAACTCAACTAACCAATCTCGAAAAATCGGTAACGAACCGAGATTCTATCCGGTATGCGCTCAATGTCTTCCCAAGAACTCCAGAGTGAGCATCCTTAGTAGATGCTTACTACATCTCTAAGGACTTTGAGGTAAGTACTTTAGAAAGTTTATTCTCTACATTTGAACTTCACGAGTCTGGAATTGCAGAGCCTAAACAAGTAGAGAAGTCAAATCTCAATGTTGCACTACAAGCCGAAAAGGGCGATCCTGACTCAAAAGCGTCGATCGATGAAACTGAAGTGACACTATTGGTAAGGAAATTAAATAAGTTCATTAAGACTAACAAATTCAAATCGCAGTCTGGGAAGCATCAAAGCAACAGAAGGATGGTCTGATGCTACAACTGCAACGAGGAATGACACATCAAGGATGACTGCCCAAAGTTAAAGAAAATGAACAAGGAGAAGTCTCAAAAACCAAAGTCCTCCAAACGCAAGAATCTGAAGGCTATATGGGATGATTCTTCATCCTCCGAGTCAGAAGCTGAAACTTTCTCAAGAGTAGCACTAATGGCCAATCATCTCTTTGAAGATGACTCGAGATCAGAGATGAGCATAGATCAAGGGGGAGAATCAGAAGAGGAAAGTGACGATGAAGGGGGAGCATCACCAAGTGAGGTAAGTAAGGTATATATGTGCTCTCACCCCTACTCAGTCTTTTCAATTTATCAAAGTGCTTACGAAAGATCTAGCAAAATTAGAAAAAGAAAATGCTGAATTGAAATTGAAATTAGAAAAAGCATGCCACTTATAATTATTTAACAACTTAAAATCAGAGAATGATAGTTTGAAAATGCAAATTGAAAAATTAAAAAATAATGTATGCTCAAATAAATTTTCAAAATCAAAACTTAAAATTTATGGAAAACTAAACTGGTATATTAGAAAACATTAGGGATAACTTAGACAGATTCCCAGAAATTATATACCCCCTAAGTTCTTATATAATCCAGTAGGAAGGAATCTATACTGGGTTCCAAAATCTTTGCTAGATTAAAATTTTATAAGTTAAAGCTTTCAGCGAGAAAA
The DNA here is from genome assembly GCF_018446385.1 of Zingiber officinale. Taxonomy (NCBI): domain Eukaryota; kingdom Viridiplantae; phylum Streptophyta; class Magnoliopsida; order Zingiberales; family Zingiberaceae; genus Zingiber; species Zingiber officinale. The sequence goes on from NC_055994.1 coordinate 143,493,381, forward strand.
TTAAACAGTGAGTTTCTTTATGAGGTTTTGTCTAATAAAGCAGTTGTTGCTCTAATAACTAAGAAGACCTAGTGTCTCGCCACTGTTGGTGCAATATCCCTCAGGTCAAGGCTGATCTGGTTGACCAAGCTTGAGTCTTGGTTTGAGTTTCGATGTTTGACAATGCAGTTGTTCATTTGGGGAGATTGTTTGGTGCAATTCCTCTCTAATCAGGGTCTGATCAGGTTGGTTGAAGAAGAGTCAAGTAGGTCAAGGTTGACCAGATACTTGACTGGGAAGTCCTAACTGGGATGTTAGGCAGAAGGAAATCCTGGTAAGTGAAGCCAGGTGAAAGTCCTGGTGAGTGAAGCTAGGCAGTTGAAAGTCCTGGTGAGTGAAGCCATGCAGAAGAAAATCCTAGTGAGTGAAGCTAGGTGAAAGTTCTAGTGAGTGAAGCTAGGCAGAATGAAAGTCCTGGTGAGTGAAGCCAAGCACGGGGGAAAATCCAGATGGGTCAAGGTTGACCAGACATCTGGTGAAAGTCCAAGTAGGTCAAATGATTGACCGAATACTTGACATGACGAAGAAAAATCCAAGTGGGTCAAAGGAATTGACCGGACACTTGGTGAGGGAGTCCTAGCAGGTCAAGATAACCGGATGCTATGCATGATGAACTAACAGGTCATGGATTGACCGGATGTTGGTTTGGGGGCTTTGGGACTTTGTTTTGGGCAAAAACTAGCAGCTGGATCGATCAGTCGATCGATTGGCTGGAGCCCAATCGATCGGCCGATCGATTAGGGTGTCCCCGCGAGAAGCCTTCGTCCCAATCGATCAGTGGATCGATTGGGAGGAAGTCACGAGCACACAGAACGCCTCTGGATCGATCAGTTGATTGATCCAGAGGTCCCAATCGATCAGTGGATCGATTGGGAAGGTGCGTGTTGTCGCGATAAGCCCTGGATCGATCAGCCGATCGATCCAGGCAAATTCCTAGAGCACAGAGACGCTCTGGATCGATCCGTTGATCGATCCAAAGCCTCCCCAATCGATTGGGAGCAATCCAATCGATCGGGATCCGACCGTTGGCGCAAATAAAGGATGCAGGCGTGCGATTTCTTTAGTAGAACTCTCGGCCATTTCTTCCGATCCTTACTAGCGATCACAGAGCTTCTCCATAGGGTTCTCTCCGCCAGTTCTTGAAGGTTCTTGGAGGTCTTCCAAGTCAAGAGGTGGATCTACAGCTGAAGAAGAAAGCTAGGGTTAGAGTTTTCAGTGTAAAACCTGTAAGTTATTGCTTGTATTTGTTTTCCTTTCTTTCTTCTTGTACTGTGAGCTTGTAGGGCTTCTCCGCCTTCGGTAGTTACCGTAAAGGAGTGATTTCTTAGTGGAGGGTGCGTGAGTAGGTGTGGATCCTTGGACTAGTCACCTCTTGTGAGGTGGATACCAAGTAAACCCTCCTTGTTAGCGTTGTATGTTTTTGTTTCTTGTATTTTCGCTGCACACCATCGAAGAAACACGCAACGCCGACCACCTAGCGCGCGACGAGCTATTTACCCCCCCCTCTAGCTACTTTTCGGTCCCAGCAAGTGGTATCAGAGCGAGGTCGCTCTTCACCGGAATCATCGTCGGAAGGGGCAAACAAAACAAGCAAAGCTAGAGGATGAAGAAGTTGGAGCAAATTACCAAAGTCAAAGAATTCAAGAAGCTCAACTTCAAGATGCAATTCCAAGATGGACTTGGATTTGACACAAGGGTGGCTCCGCCGTACACATCTACAATCTTCGATCTTTGGAAATCAAGGATTGAAAACTTCTTAATGGTGGAGATAGAGCAATGGTTTGCTCTTATGGAAGGCTTCGAAGCTTTAACGAATTCAAAGAGCAAAGTTCTCAAGAGGAGCAAATGGAGCTTGGAGCAAGTCCAAAGGTGCGAAGCAAATGACAAGGTAACCAAATTATTGGTTAATTTATTGCCTAGCACAATTCTATGCAAAATTAGAGAGTTCAAGGATGCCAAGGAACTATGAAGCAAGTTGGCATCAATTCATGAGATCCCCTCCATTGCACCAATCCAAGAAGAATCTAAAGAGGGTGACTCATTGGAGCAAAATCAAGAGGAAGAGGACTCCGAGGTTGAGAGATGCTCAACTTCCGAAGAAGAAGAAGTCCAAGAAGCATCATCCTCAAAGGAGTACAACCAAAAGAACAAGCAAGGAGCATATTCCTTGTTCAATGTGCAAAAGGATGATGAAGAAGAAGAAGCCTCCACCTCTAGGATTGAGGGGAAGCAAATTTCAGTGACACCGGATCAAGGAGAAGAAAAAACCTCCACGTCCGGGTCAAAAGAAGAAGAGGATGAAGAAGCTTTGACCTCCACAAGTCAAGCTAAATCAAATGGAGGAGCATCACTATCGGATCAAGAGGAAGCCTCTACATCCACATCACATGGAGGACCAAGTGTCATCCCTACAAGTGAAGGTATAAATATCTCAATTAAAAATAAAAATCATATTATATGTTTTGAGTGTAGGGAGAATGGGTACTACAAGAGCAAGTGTCCTAAATTGGCCAAGAAGAAGGGTCAAGTGGCACAAAAGAGCAAGGAGAAGCCCAAGGAGACCATCCCCGGAACAAAGAAGAGCAAGGAGCACATTGTGTGCTTCTTGTGCAACCAAAAGGGGCATTACCGAAGTCAATGCCCTAAGGGGAAGAAGGTGGTCAAGGTTCAAGGAGGAAGCTCAATTCAAGGGGAGCCTCCAAGGTAAAAAAAGAAGGTAATTTTTATTGAGCCTACTCCCTTGAATAATGGTAAAAAGCATGCTAGCTCTAATTTATATCATTTTAATGCTATTTACCATGAAAATAGGAGTCATGATAAAATTAAAGAAAATCATGTAGCTTATCATGCTAAGACCTCTCAACCTAGGTTTAGAAAGGTAGATATAAACTTAGGCAAGAACCCTAAGGATTCTAGGTATGTGCCTAAGAAGAAGAAAAATCAAGGTTTTAGTGAAAAACCTAAGGTTGAGGAATTATGGAAGGAAAATCAAGTCTTGAGATCAAGACTTGATAAATTAGAGAAGACCCTTAGAAAAATCACAAATGGAACACAAGGGTCTAAGGGTAAAAACCTAGGTTTAGAACAACAAAAGTCATCCAAGGACCATAGAGGTTTGGGATACAAACCTAAAACCAAAAAGAATGTACCTACCTATCATAGGGTTCCATATAGCTATGGAACTAACTCTAAGTCTAAGGGTCAAGTCAAGGATACAAGGGAAGTTATCCCTAGAAGTATCTTTGCAACAACAAATGTGACTAAGACTTCTAAGAAGTCAAAGAAGGTCACAAAGAAGGTCACAAGGGAAGAAATCCCTAGGGTTGACCTAGAAAAGGTGACCAAGGCCTCTAAGAAGTCAAACAAGGTCACTAGGAAGATATCTAAGGAAGTTATCCCTAGGGAATACCTAGAGCATCCAAGGAGCACCAATAGATTTTGGGTTCCTAGGAGCATTTTCTCTACCCCATAGATGGGTTAGAGAGTGTCAACTCTAAGAAGAAGGGTAGTTAACCCAACTTTGAAAAAATTGACACTCAAGGAGCATTTTCAAGGTTATTATTAACCTTTGAAAATGAAATGGATTTATAATTTACTCTTTGGAAGAGTAATATGTGCCAGAATTGGGAAGTATTGATCTTATTTTAAAATGGCACATATGGGAAAAGACAAGGAAATACCAAGTTGGGATATTAATATTTTCTTAGTGTTACTCTTGATGGAAGAACGAAATATGCCAACATTTGAAGAATAAGTTTAATTTCAATTGACATAAGTAAATCAAGAGAACTAAAATGCCAATTTAGGTTTTGGTATTTACTTGGCACGTTTAGAGGGCAATCTAGGCTTAATTTTTAATTTAGCTAAGGTTTAAGGATACTTAGATAGGAAATCTAGGTATTTTATTGATGTTAACTTGCCATGATTTGCTTGCCCATTATATGCCATGACATCATATTTAGTTTTGTATTATGCATTCATGCCTTATTTTGAAAAACACAAAAATACCATGTCATGACATATATACATCATGTAGTTATAGAAAATTCTCTTTTGAAAATTATTTCTTTTTTATGCATGCCATAACACTATCATGCATTATGTTCCTTTCCTTAAAATTAAGGACAAAAGACATTTATCGACAATTATCAACAAGTGACATCCTAAGTGGATGTTCAATATCCACAAAAATGCCTAGATAGATTTGCATGATCCCTAGATTAGGGCAAAATCAATTTTTACATCTCACAAAGACCCATAAGGTGACTTACATATATTTTAGTGCACATTATATACAAGTGAGATGTTAGGATGATGAACAAACTCAAGATGTTGATTTAGTGCATTCTTTTGAGTTTTAAGTTCATCAAAACACATAGTTATGTGTGTTCCCATCATTGGGAAAGCTAGTGTACAAGTCATGTGCATTAAGTCCAAGGAACATGGTGGGATATTGGTTTTGAAAATTGTTTTAAAATGATTTTGAAAAACCTTGGTGAAGGCTATCTTTTGATAGTAATCACCATTGAATAGTTAGACACAAACTTGAAGAAAACACTAAAGTTTTTGCAAAGTTTTCAAGTTTGTGTCAATCTTTGAAAATATGATGTATTTTCTTAAAAAACTATTTTTCCTTGAAGATATATACCCTAAATAATGTCTACACAAAGTTCCATGATTTTTGGAATTTTGTAGAATTTTCTAGAGGTTTCTGAAGTTGACTGAAATGAAATTTCAGCAACTATCATACCTCAATCGATCACCCGATCAATCGATCGGGCGATCGATTGAGAACAGGCTTCTCGCGAACAGAAGCTGTCTAGATCGATCCACCGATCGATCCAGCCCTCCTGAATCAATCAGTGGATCGATTCAGCATGGTCCGATCGATTGAGACTCAACTCCAATCGATCGAAGTTGCTGATTTTGGCTGGTAAAGCTTAATTTCAGCATTTTTGAACCATGGTTAGTCTAGGTAACCATTCCAAACCCTTAAAAGTACATTTATATACATAAAAAGGGTGTTTTCATGTTGAAAACAAGGATGGATTGGTTAAGGGAGACTAAGTAGAAGTTTAGGTTGAGGTTTGCATCAAATATTGAATATTTGAACATCAAAACTTCTAAATTTGGGTTTCCTAAAGGTTTAGGGATTCCAAGTCATTGTTGGTGCAATGACAGAAGTTACCACCATGTCTTTAGGGGGAGGGATTCTTTAAAGACAGGAAAATTATTTTTTTTCATAAACCTTGGAAGGTAGTTAACCTTCTTTTCAAAACATGCTCAAGGTTGAGCGTTTGAACTTTAATGGGGAATGGATATCTTTATTGTTCAAGTGGTTAAAGTTAAAAATGCTCAGGGATGGGCATTTGACTACATTAATGGGAGAATGTAGGTTAATGATAATGAAGGGTATGCGACTTTCATTATCGTGTTGATCACAACGAGTGAAGTTGTGAACAACGATGAGCAACTCTTCAGGGGGAGAGTTTCAAAGGGGAGAGTTTTCAACAAGTGAATTTGTTGATGTGTGCCCAAAGATAGGGTGTTTGTTGATGTGTGTCAATAGGGGGAGAATGAAGGATTTAAGTTAGAACTTCATTACCTAGAGAGAGTTTGCCCTCTTAGGAGGAGAATGAAGGGTTTAACTTATGCTTTCATTACCTAGTGGCATGAAGGAGGTTGATGCGATGGGATTAGCCTAACTTAAATGTGGTATTGTCAAACATCAAAAAGGGGAAGATTGTTGGTGCAATATCCCTCAGGTCAAGGCTGATCTGGTTGACCAAGCTTGAGTCTTGGTTTGGGTTTCGATGTTTGACAATGCAGTTGTTCATTTGGGGAGATTGTTTGGTGCAATTCATCTCTGATCAGGGTCTAATCAGGTTGGTTGAAGAAGAGTCAAGTAGGTCAAGGTTGACCAGATACTTGACTGAGAAGTCCTAACTGGGATGTTAGGCAGAAGGAAATCCTGGTAAGTGAAGTCAGGTAAAAGTCCTGGTGAGTGAAGCTAGGCAGTTGAAAGTCCTGGTGAGTGAAGTCAGGCAGAAGAAAATCCTAGTGAGTGAAGCTAGGTGAAAGTTCTAGTGAGTGACCAAGGTTGAGGCGATGGGATTAGCCTAACTTAAATATGGTATTGTCAAACATCAAAAAGGGGGAGATTGTTGGTGCAATATCCCTCAGGTCAAGGTTGATCTGGTTGACCAAGCTTGAGTCTTGGTTTGAGTTTCGATGTTTGACAATGCAGTTGTTCATTTGGGGAGATTGTTTGGTGCAATTCCTCTCTAATCAGGGTCTGATCAGGTTGGTTGAAGAAGAGTCAAGTAGGTCAAGGTTGACCAGATACTTGACTGGGAAGTCCTAACTGGGATGTTAGGCAGAAGGAAATCCTGGTAAGTGAAGCCAGGTGAAAGTCCTGGTGAGTGAAGCTAGGCAGTTGAAAGTCCTGGTGAGTGAAGCCATGCAGAAGAAAATCCTAGTGAGTGAAGCTAGGTGAAAGTTCTAGTGAGTGAAGCTAGGCAGAATGAAAGTCCTGGTGAGTGAAGCCAAGCACTGGGGAAAATCCAGATGGGTCAAGGTTGACCAGACATCTGGTGAAAGTCCAAGTAGGTCAAAGGATTGACCGAATACTTGACATGACGAAGAAAAATCCAAGTGGGTCAAAGGAATTGACCGGACACTTGGTGAGGGAGTCCTAGCAGGTCAAGGATGACCAGATGCTATGCATGATGAACCAACAGGTCATGGATTGACCGGATGTTGGTTTGGGGGCTTTGGGACTTGGTTTTGGGCAAAAACCAGCAGCTAGATCGATCAGTCGATCGATTGGCTGGAGCCCAATCAATCGGCCGATCGATTAGGGTGTCCCCGCGAGAAGCCTTCGTCCCAATCGATCAGTGGATCGATTGGGAGGAAGTCACGAGCACACAGAACGCCTCTGGATCGATCAGTTGATTGATCCAGAGGTCCCAATCGATCAGTGGATCGATTGGGAAGGTGCGTGTTGTCGCGATAAGCCCTGGATCGATCAGCCGATCGATCCAGGCAAATTCCTAGATCACAGAGACGCTCTGGATCGATCCGTTGATCGATCCAAAGCCTCCCCAATCGATTGGGAGCAATTCAATCAATCGGGATCCGACCGTTAGCGCAGATAAAGGTTGCAGGCGTGCGATTTCTTTAGCAGAACTCTCGGCCATTTCTTCCGATCCTTACTAGCGATCACAAAGCTTCTCTACAGGGTTCTCTCCGCCAATTCTTGAAGGTTCTTGAAGTCTTCAAAATCAAGAGGCGGATCTACAGCTGAAGAAGAAAGCTAGGGTTAGGATTTTCAGTGTAAAACCTGTAAGCTATTGCTTGTATTTGTTTTCCTTTCTTTCTTCTTGTACTGTGAGCTTGTAGGGCTTTTCCGCCTTTGGTAGTTACCGTAAAGGAGTGATTTCTTAGTGGAGGGTGCGTGAATAGGTGTGGATCCTTGGACTAGTCACCTCTTGTGAGGTGGATACCAAGTAAACTCTCCTTGTTAGCGTTGTATGTTTTTGTTTCTTGTATTTCCGCTGCACACCACCGAAGAAACACGCAACGCCGACCACCTAGCGCGCGACGAGCTATTCACCCCCCCCTCTAGCTACTTTTCGGTCCCAACAGCCACGACCTGGAAGCCAAAATATTCAAATAAAATGTTTAATTAGATTTATTGTAAAACATTTAAAATTAGAATGAGATAATGCTTTAAAAAAATTTTCAAACATTTTAAAAGAAAGATTCTCAAATAACATTTTTTGGTTAAATTTTTTTCTGAAATTAAAAATGTGTATTTATCTTTTTTTTAGAAAAAATGTCTTGCCTAAGTTTTACTTAAAAAATTTTTACTTAGAAATGATTTTGAGAATGTTGTACTTGGATTTTAAAATCATTTTTTTACTTGATTTTTTTAAATTAGAAAATCTTTCAAACTTTCACTTGATAATTATTACCCCATTCTTTTTGCTGTGGTCAAAGGGGGAGAAATAGGTACAAGTTTAGGGGGAGTTTTAGGGAAGTTATCATTTTTTAAAATATTTTTTAACTTAATGTTGCAAATTATTTTATTGCAACCTTGTTGCTTAAAATGTTAGTTTGGTAATGTCTTTAAAATTACTATTTGTTTGTTTATTTTCCTAACTTGAACTTGGGTTGATGCACATCAAAAAGGGAGAGATTATTGGGCCCCGTGGTTGTTTTAATGTGATCAACCAAGTTATGTTAGGTCCTGCTTGTTATTTGATCCCTGTGTCTAAGTGTGCAGGAGCTTAGGAGCGCAGGAAGTCGAGCGAAAGACGCAGCTAGCGAGAAGGATGGTACGGGAAGGGAGCCGACAGGCTCGGTGCGTCCGAAGGACGAGACAGTTGCGGAAGAGTACACCGGTGGATGAGAAGAATGTGTGCAGCGTTCGAGGGACGAGAAGTCGACACGGAAGCCTGCTCGAGGAAAAGACCGTAAATTGGGTTCGGGCGAGCCCTATTTCAGTTGGCCGCAATTACCCAAGCAATCGGAGTTTCGAAAGAGGAGTATGAGTCAAAAGGAGCGTAAAAAGCTAGCTGGAGGCGCCGTCTACAATCTTGGAGGCGCTAACTACAGTCTTGGAGGTGCCTCATCCTTGTCCGAGGCGCCTCAAGGGCATTGGAGGCGCCTCAGACCTGGCCAAAGTGGTCATTTACAATCGGATAAAGTTTTATCCGGTCAAACCTCTTGGAGACGCCCTCAACCCCTTTGGAGTCACCCTCAAGACTCGAAATAGAGTTTTCAGGAGCTATATAAAGGCCCATGGAGCTAGGAAATATTAAATCAACTCTGTATTAAGTTCCTAGCAACTTCTGAGCTTTCTTAGTATGTAAAAAAGGCTTCTCCGTCTACAGTGAAGGAGACATTATAGTAAAGTTGTTCGACTGCCTTGGATTAACAACCCCCTGGGTTGTAACCAAGTTAAATTTCCTGTCTCCGTTCTTTTTGTTACTTTATTTTATTGTTGCTTTTATTGTTGAGTTGAAAGCCTTGAGGAGGATAATTTTTTATTGCAGACAATTCACCCCTCCCCTCTTGCCGACCCTGCTGCATCAACAAAGAGAGCCAATGGGCTCGGTGCGTCCGAAGGACGAGAGAGCAGCGGAAGAGTACACCGGTGGATGAGAAGAACATGCACGACGTTCGAGGGATGAGAAGCGGGGGACGGAAGCCTGCTCGAGGAGAAGGGCGAAAATTGGATTCGGGGTGAGCCATATTTCGGTTGGCCGCAATCACCCAAGCAATCAGATCTTCGAAAGAGGAGAAGGAGTCAAAAGGTGTAACGACCACCCTTCTTACTACTACTACTCTCTAAGGATGACCGTTACTTAACTACTAACTCTACTTAACCGGTATAATTAAAAATCACATGGAAACCCTACCGAAAAATTCCGGCAGAGTCTCCCCTGTACCGGTGACCATAATCATTAATACATAACATAATATACACAGCCACAGGCGGCTGGAACACATATCAAACACACAAAAGGAATAACATCACCACGCAGTTTAATGAAATCAAATCATGCAAGTAATGAATAGCGGAAACAAAATAAAAACATACAATTAACTAACAGCGGAAGACTAAATGACTCATCTAATACATTCTTAATAAATGACAATCTTAATAAATTCTTAAACTAAGTCCCAAGGCTTCCATAGTCCTGGCATCACACACCATCCGCGCCACCTTGTCGCCTTCCTTGCTAAATCTTTTCTTTTCCTTTATCTGCAGTAAGAGGAAGTGTTGTGAGATCTCGGAAAATTTAAATAAATAGGGTTATTGCAGAAATAGCCTTATAAAATTTTTTCGGAATTTTTAGAAATTTTCTGGGAATTTTTCGGAGCTCGTACGACGGGTTTTGCGGGGATTAGTTTCGGGTACGGATAAAGCCGAGTTGGGATACCCGTTTAAATGAGGAAATGGTTATTTATATAATTCCTTTTTCCTTATTTCTTTTCCCCCAAAACCGCCGATCCCTACTTGCCTTCCCCGATCTTCCCTCTTCCTCTTCCTCTCTTTGTTCTCTCGCGGACGGGCGACGCCGAAGCAAGCCGAGAGCTCCGGTGATCTCCTTCGGCCGGCATCGACGCCTAGTAAGCCCAGATCCAGCCGAAGCCTCCTCCTCCTCGCTCTAATCTTTCTGAAGACTCTCACGGGGACGAACCGACGCCGAGCGTGGACGAGTCGACGCCGACGATCGCCGGTGTAGATCTATCTGCGGAGCTTGCCGGAGATCAATCAAGGAGACAAGGATCATCTTGATTTCCTCTGCTCAACCCTTCCCCGATCTTTCTTCTCGTTTCTGCCGACCCTCTCTCCCCCGATCCGATCGCCGGCTTGAATGCCCTAGGGTTTCGAAGGTAAGCAACTGGTTCCTTCTTTTCCCTCTCTGGTTGCGATCTTGGAGGTTAGGGCTTGTTTCGGTTTTGATCCTTGTTGGAATTGTGATATTTCGGTTTTGAGCTAGGAAGGAGAGATCGGATCCAATTACGTGCTGTAACCCACAGATCGGCTCTGGGATGTTTCCTTCTTTGCTGTGATTGAGGTTTTGGTTGAAGTGGGGAGGATTTCAGCAGAGTTGCTGTGGTTTCTTTGATCCAGCAAGGAAATTCCTCTCATTGTGCTGTCGGCAGAGGCTTCAGATCAGTGAGGTGAGTTCTATTCCCTGTGAGCTACTTAGATGTGGATTATGGTTGTATTAATTGATACGTAAGGTATTGGTTTAGGGTTAAATTGTATTACTATACGAATTAGGTTTATGGGTTGATAGGATCTCCTAATCTAATGGGTGATTAGGGATTAGGTAACTAATCCTAATCGACCATTGGATTTAGTTAAGTGTGATTGTTTAGTTGGATATTGGACTGTATCTAATCTAATGGAGAAACCCTAATCAATTGTTAGATTAGTTTAGGAAGGATAATGATGACGTGATTAGGGTTTTACCCTAATTTAGTTTTTTAGAATTTTATTTAGCTATTTCATTTAAATTTAGCTAAATGAAATATATATGTTGTTTGACACAGGACTCTGATTCGAGACGGCCGTCTCGACTTCGGATTTGGATTGTACCTGCTATTTGAGGCGGGTACCCTTTGACTTATCTTGTTGATATTGTCTTGTGATATGTGCAGTTTATATATGTTTACTAGTAATTGGTAGATCTTTCTCTTCTCTGGTTATAGTTTATTCTATACCTGTAGGCGATTATTAGCGATTGGTAGTTAGCATATTCCCTGGTTTAGTTACTTGATACTTGATACATGTTGCTACGATTAACATCTATACCTTGGTCTAGCATGCTTTTCTTTCTTGCTATGCTTATCTGTGTTCATAGAGATGCATATCTATAGTGCTCTACTCTACTGGATTAGTTGCTTTACATGTGTGATACATGCTCTTGGATTCATGATACTTACATCATTGTTATATGTGATGTCTTTGGATTTATGCTGTTTATATCATGGTTATATATATGCGTTTACCTTTTGGGCACACACATATATGGAGGAGGCTATGTTCAGGTATGACATACTGTAGCATCATGCACCATCCTGCATGATTGCATGCTGGGCGATTGACGACTCCATTATTGTTGAGCTCGTCGGCCGGCTACATAGGCCTGCACACAACGTGTTCACTGCATGGGTAGTGGCACAGCACGGAGGGTGTGTATGGCAGTTGCTCTGTAGCTCCGCTGGTCCGCTCATGGGTAGTGTGACTGCAGCGTGGTAGCAGACAGGGATCCCTCCCGTCATCGCGTCCGGGAGTTGAGAGCATTACGCTCCCTCACTATGTTTGAGGTAGGAGGATAGGTGTACTCCGACAGCATCCCGTCCACTGGGGCAGTGATGGCAGAGTGTACGGTGTCACAGCCCTACCCACTCGGTCTCACCATTGTGTGTGAGATGGCTGACTGGTTGACAGGGGTGACCATGTCATATTGCATCATATGCACGGATTGCATTCGTTATGATTGATGCATTTTGGTGATTGCATATGATTGACATGCATACAGGATACATGCTTTTGCTCTGACTATTTTTATCTCTGTATGTTGACAGTCAGTTGCCCAAGCCTCGCAAGTGAGTACAGTTTATTTCAGTTATGCCTCTTCTTATTATTCTTGCTATAGACTGTACTACATGGCTATTGTTGGTTACTGCATTTTATTCAGTTATGCATATGTGTTATACTGATAGGAGACTGTACTATAGGCTTTATGGTTTAGGAGGTTGTACCTTAGTATATTACTGGTAGTTATATATTGCTGTACATGTCTATTGGATTACCTGCTGAGTTCATTGAACTCACCCCGTTTTTATTACCATTTCAGGTTGAGGCCGTCGGGGAGATTCCAGTCGCTAGCCCCATTATCGCGAGGATTTTCTTTGTCGGATTATATTTTGCTTTTGCACCTTATATACTTGTATTGTGGGTTTGTATTGTGGACTTTACATTGAGCATTCGGGTTTGCTACTTTTGTTTTCCGCTGCGGTTGTATTTTCATTACTTCGTGGATTTGTTTTCTTCGTTGTAGTGGAGTAGGCTGTTTACATATATCTTCGGGGTTCTATATCGTCTTTCCTTATTAGACTGCGTGGATTGATCATATATTATATCTGTGTGGAATGTTGATATAAACTGCGTGGTTTGTTTCTTAATTGTATTGTATTATTCCGGCCGTGTGTGGCCGAGGTATAGAGATATATGTATACTGAGTTTCATATTGTCCGCCGTACAGGGGAGATGCTGCCGAAATTTCTTCGGACAGGGACTACCTGGGGCGTGACAAGTGTAGTCTATAAGCAAAATTTACTTAGTAAGCGCTATCTAACTCACAAAATCACGAATGTGCATGTATACGAAAAGAACTATAAACTATATGCTCTAAAAAAAAAATAAAGCATAAACATAACTGCTCATGTCAAACTAATAGCAAAGAAAAGCTAAGGAATCTACTCATGTAATTCTAATAGTTAATCATGCTGCTCATCTAATAGGTAAACATGAAAACTACTCATCTACTAGATAAACATGGTAGAATAAGGAACTAAACTTACTGATTTTTAAAACCATATGAAACTTATTTCATTTGTTCTAACTTAATCTTTAATACTTTATGTTTGTGTAAAACTCATTTTACTTGTTCAAAAACTTATACTTATAATACTTCAAAATAATAATCAACTTCTTCTTGGGCCCAGGCATAGTACCATCTTATGCGCGTTCCCTAATAGGTTGGGGTAGCGAGCCACCAATCCTAAAAGAGAAGACCTCGATCTACCAGGGCCAAGACCTCGGAATTGGACACCTGGATTTGTTTAACGACAACCTCGGAAGTCGGGTACTAGCCTCTTCTTAAAAGTAAAATACTTATAATCTTAATTACTTCTTCTTTAAATGTCTTGGCATTTTAATAGCACCTTGTGTGCCAAAATCCCTAAAGTCTTGACTCTGGGATTTACTTAAGGTCTCGGCCTTTTCTTTCTTTTCTTTATCTTTCTTATACTTTTCTTTATCTTTCTTATGCATCTATGAATGAAACTAACTATGTAACCCATAATCATGCATAGAATACAAAAGAAATCTGCACATACAATGCTTATCAAAAATCTTATTTAAAGGGGATGAGTTCTCATATATACTCTTACAAAACTAAACTAAATGCTAAAAAAATGATATACTTCAAGGTGTTTAATCTCAAATGCCTAGTCCAAATTAAAGCATCCAAAAGCACTTCACCTTTAGAATACCACCTAACACTGCTTAATTAAAACATAACTGCTAAAATCTTTTTCTATCTAACTGTCTCAAAGCTGAAAACAACATGCTTCATATAAGTTCCTATGCAACATTAAGAGACAAAGGTCCAAAAGAAAAACTACTATAATAAAATGCAGAATTTGGATTGTATACTAATGCTTGCAAGAACTGATCTAGGAACTAACATATATGGTAGAAAACTAGAATAAAAACCCAATGGAAATCCATCTTCATCTGCTATGAATCTGTCCAAATGTTGTACAGAAAAATCCGAAGCAAGAAAACAAGGAACACTTACTGCTCTTAAATTTCAAGCCATCCTAATGCTGTACAGAAGGAAAAACCGAAAGCACTTGCTACTCTTAACCTCTAACAACTCCTAATTCTGTAAACAAACTCCAATTACAAAGTGCAGAGTTATAAACCAATTACAGAACCAACTCACTGTCTAAACTAATTATCCTCTTTTTTCTCTTTAGGGTTCATGGCAGCAGGCACCAGAAAGAAAAACACTACTTCCTGTGATATGCTTCGAACAGAAAACTCCCTTCTTTGGGGTGCACGGCAGCCACATCAATTCAACCAGAAATAAACTAAACTACATGCCCAAACTAATTTAAACCCTCTTCTCAACTTCCTGATGAAAACCACGACAGTAAACCTCATAATTCACAAATCTCTGCCACCTAATCCGATCTACACCTGGTATTTCAGACTACTAGTAACCTACTTATGTATCTTCTACATCCGTACTAAAAGGAATCAAGGTCCACATATTCCAGGTCATGAATAGTTTAGCACAATTAGCATCCTTAAAATTCACCTCATATCTTCTATTCTTCATGCTCAATGTCATGGTAAGGAAAACAAAATATAACTATTCTTCCTTTGAAAACTCACGGCAACAAACAAATCCCTAACATGCTTCACAGCAAAACTCGAACAAATAAGGGAACACCAAAACGAATCGAAATCCGGAACTACTCTACTGCAGGTGAGTAGCGACTTACCTTGCTGTTCCCGAACTCACAGCCGGAAAGAACTTCTAGGGTTTCGGTGCTCTGATCAGAGGACTCGAAATCGTGGCTCCTCCTCGTGCTCCCGACTTCTCCTCGTCGAGAGAAGCTCGGCGGTGCGAAGAGCTCTAGGAAATCTCTCTCCGCCGGCTGCCGGAGAGAATCCCTAACTCGGCTTCGCTTTTCGCCCGAGAGAAGTCGCCGACGCCGCGCACGCGTGAGAAGAGAAGAAGGGATTCAGGAGAAATTAGGGCTCGGGAAAATCTCAAGCCCTAAGTTCCTTTTATAACTCTGGTATTTCTGTTAACTTAAGGTTATTTCGCTGCCAACTCTTTCGCGAAATATCTGCGGAACAGTTGGTTGGCTGGGTTTTGACCAAGCCAAAAGCCCCGGGTTCAATTCTCGGATGTTACCTCTTTTTCTTCCTTTTATTTCTTTGTTATTAATTCCTATTACTTAAATAGATCTCTTCCTCTATTTGTTCAAGTAACAATTGCTAGCTCAGTTGGTTAGCTAGGTTTTGCTCGGGTCAGGGGTTGCCGGTTCAAGCCTCAGCTTGGACATTTTTTTGTCGAAACTTCTTTCGTTTAATAAAAATATCAAACGACCTCCAAAAATTGCATAAAAATATTTTATAAATTCCTAAAAATCTCTAAAATTTTTCTATAGCATTTCTAAATATTTTTGAATTATTTTTGGGGCTCAAAATGAGGAAATTTGGGTCGTTACAAAAGGAGCGTAAAAAGCTAGCTGGAGACGCCTTCAACGAAGTGTTGAAGGCGCTTGCGCTGACTACAGTCTTGGAGGCACCTCCATTACCTTGAAGGCACCTCATCCTTGTCCGAGGCACCTCAAGGGCATTGGAGGAGCCTCAGACCTGGCCAAAGTGACTGTTTGTAATCGGATAAAGTTTTATCCGGTCAAACCTCTTGGAGACACCCTCAACCCCTTTGGAGGCACCCTCAAGACTTAAGATAGAGTTTCTGGATGTCGGGCTATATAAAGGCCCCTGGAGCTAGAAAATATTCAAGCAACTCTGTATTAAGTTCCTAGCAACTTATGAGTATTATTAGTGTGTAAAAAAGACTTCTCCGCCTACAGTGAAGGAGACATTCTAGTAAAACTATTATATATATATATATATATTGGATCGTTGTCTGAAGTGTTTCCATTTTGCTGCTTTGAATCATCTTTGTTTCTAGATGCTAGTCCGTCTTCGTCGATCAATTCGATCATCGTCTCCTCAACTTTTTGTCCATCAAAGGTATGTTGGCTATTTAGGACGGATTTAAAATTTTAGGTTTTGATGTTGTCAACGTTTGAACTTTAGAATATCATGGGCAACCAAGCCCTGAATTAGGGCTTTACATTACTTTATGGTTTACCTACTAAATGAGGTTTAAAATTATTTATAATTCAGGATTTAGGATCTGTATATTTACCTTGCAGTTATAGTCCATATATGCTTCATCATTTGTAGCAGTACTTATAAATTCATAACGGTTACCATGCTCACAATTTAGGATAATTATAGTTGCTGCGGATTCTTAACTACTAAAAGGTTTAGAATTTAGTATAGTTGTTTTATAGTTGCTACAAGGTTCATGGTCTATTGTAGTTGTAGTAGTTATATTTCATATATCATGTTATTGTAGAAAACGAGTAAGAATAACAACATATGGATGGAAATAATTTTCTCATTCAATAGATAGAATTTAATAGATATAAATTAGAATATGTAATTGAGAGTATTTTTCTCCAATATATAGGATTTAATAGATAGAAATTTAAAAATATATTTGGGAATATTTCTCGCATCCAATAGACAGGGATAAAATTTTTTTATGGATATAATTTAATTTTCTGATCAATTATGTATCTTGCACGGTGAATATTATAAATACTCCTCCAGCATTTATATTTAATCATCAAAAATAAAAGTGTTAGAGTCTTTGAGTTCGTTCTTCATCTTCCTTTTCTTTTTCTCTCTAAAATTGTAAATGATCCTTAAAAGTATTGCAATGTCTTTGAAATATTAATATAATACAAATAATTTATTATTATTTATTTATAGTCCAATTTTTCAACTGTTATTATTCAATTATAGCATTGTAATATCTCACTAAGACATCAAGTATTTATTTTACATAATTAAATAACATTTAATGCTTTACATTTTGAAGCAAGTTCTAAATAAGAAAGTGTTGTTTAATTTTATGTGCATATCATTAAAAAAAATACAAAGGAAAAGTAACCTTCGTCAATTTATGTCTTTCATATCATCAATACAATAAAATGATTGATGAATGGAATTCAATGAATAGAATTTAATATATATAAATGAGAGTATGTAATTGAGAGCATTTCTCTCCAATATATAGCATTTAATAGATAGAAATTAAAATATATATTTGGAAGTATTTCTCGCATCCAATAGATAGGAATAAAATTTCTTTGTTGATAGAATTTAGTTTTCTGATCTATTTAAATATCTTGCATAATGAGTATTATAAATACTCTTCCTACATTCATATTTAATCATCCAACAAAAAATAAAAATGTTAGAGTCTTTATTTTATTTTTCTCTCTAAAATTGTGAGTGATCCTTCAAAGTATTGCAATGTAAGTGTGAATATAATATAAATAATTTATTATTATTTATTTATAGTCCAATTTTCAACTGTTATTATTCAATTATAGCATTGTAATATCTCACTAAGACATCAAGTATTTATTTTACATAATTAAATAGCATTTAATGCTTTAAATTTTGAAGCAAGTTCTAAATACATATGTGTTGTTTAATTTTATGTGCGTATTATTAAAAAATGCAATGGAAAAGTAACTTTCATCAATTTAGGTCTTTCATATCATCAATACAACTAAATGATCGATAAATGAAATTCAATGGATAGAATTTAATAGATATAAATTAGAATATGTAATTGAGAGTATTTCTCTCAATATACAGGATTTAATATATAGAAATTAAAATATATATTTGGGAGCATTTCTCGCATCCAATGGATAGAGATAAAATTTAGTTTTCTGATCAATTATGTATCTTGCATGGTAAGTATTACAAATACTTCTCCCACATTCATATTTAATCATCCAACGAAAAATAAAAGTGTTGAGTTTTTAAGTTGAAAGTTGTTCTTCATCTTCCTTATATTTTTCTATCTAAAATTGAGAGTGATCCTTAAAAGTATTAAAGTGTACTTGAAGTGTGGATATAATACAAATAATTTATTATTATTTATTTATAGTCCAATTTTTTAACTGTTATTATTCAATTATAGCATTGTAATATCTCACTAAGACATTAAGTATTTATTTTATATAATTAAATATCATTTAATGCTTTAAATTTTAAAGCAAGTTCTAAATACATAAGTGTTGTTTAATTTTATATGCATATTGTTAAAAAAATATAATGAAAAAGTAATATTCACCGATTTAGGTCTTTCATATTATCAATAAACCTAAATGATCGATAAATGAAATTCAATTGATAGAATTTAATAGATATAAATTAGAATGTGTAATTGACAGTATTTCTCTCCAATATATAGGATTTAATAGATAGAACTTAAAATATATATTTGGGAGTATTTCTCGCATCCAATATATAGAGATAAAATTTCTTTGTGGATAGAATTTAGCTTTCTGATCAATTATATCTTACATATGGTGAGTATTATAAATACTCCTCCAGCATTCATATTTAATCATCCAATGAAAAATAAAAGTGTTAGAGTCTTTAAGTTGAAAGTCGTTTTCATTTTCTTTTTTTTTTTCTCTCTAAAATTGTGTGAGTGATTCTTCAAAGTATTGCAATGTAAGTGTGAATATAATATAAATAATTTATTATTATTTATTTATAGTCCAATTTTCAACTGTTATTATTCAATTATAGCATTGTAATATCTCACTAAGACATCAAGTATTTATTTTACATAATTAAATAGCATTTAATGCTTTAAATTTTGAAGCAAGTTCTAAATACATATGTGTTGTTTAATTTTATGTGTGTATTATTAAAAAATGCAATGTAAAAGTAACTTTCATCAATTTAGGTCTTTCATATCATCAATACAACTAAATGATCGATAAATGAAATTTAATGGATATAATTTAATAGATATAAATTAGAATATGTAATTGAGAGTATTTCTCTCAATCTACAGGATTTAATATATAGAAATTAAAATATATATTTGGGAGCATTTCTCGCATCCAATGGATAGAGATAAAATTTCTTTATGGATAAAATTTACTTCTCCCACATTCATATTTAATCATCCAACGAAAAATAAAAGTGTTAGAGTTTTTAAGTTGAAAGTTGTTCTTCATCTTCCTTATATTTTTCTATCTAAAATTGAGAGTGATCCTTAAAAGTATTAAAGTGTACTTGAAGTGTGGATATAATACAAATAATTTATTATTATTTATTTATAGTCCAATTTTTTAACTGTTATTATTCAATTATAGCATTGTAATATCTCACTAAGACATTAAGTATTTATTTTATATAATTAAATATCATTTAATGCTTTAAATTTTAAAGCAAGTTCTAAATACATAAGTGTTGTTTAATTTTATATGCATATTGTTAAAAAAATATAATGAAAAAGTAATATTCACCGATTTAGGTCTTTCATATTATCAATAAACCTAAATTATCGATAAATGAAATTCAATTGATAGAATTTAATAGATATAAATTAGAATGTGTAATTGACAGTATTTCTCTCCAATATATAGGATTTAATAGATAGAACTTAAAATATATATTTGGGAGTATTTCTCGCATCCAATATATAGAGATAAAATTTCTTTGTGGATAGAATTTAGCTTTCTAATCAATTATATCTTACATATGGTGAGTATTATAAATACTCCTCCAGCATTCATATTTAATCATCCAATAAAAAATAAAAGTGTTAGAGTCTTTAAGTTGAAAGTCGTTTTCATTTTCTTTTTTTTTTCTCTCTAAAATTGTGTGAGTGATTCTTCAAAGTATTGCAATGTAAGTGTGAATATAATATAATTAATTTATTATTATTTATTTATAGTCCAATTTTCAACTGTTATTATTCAATTATAGCATTGTAATATCTCACTAAGACATCAAGTATTTATTTTACATAATTAAATAGCATTTAATGCTTTAAATTTTGAAGCAAGTTCTAAATACATATGTGTTGTTTAATTTTATGTGTGTATTATTAAAAAATGCAATGGAAAAGTAACTTTCATCAATTTAGGTCTTTCATATCATCAATACAACTAAATGATCATAAATGAAATTCAATGGATAGAATTTAATAGATATAAATTAGAATATGTAATTGAGAGTATTTCTCTCAATATACAGGATTTAATATATAGAAATTAAAATATATATTTGGGAGCATTTCTCGCATCCAATGGATAGAGATAAAATTTCTTTATGGATAAAATTTATTTCTCCCACATTCATATTTAATCATCCAACGAAAAATAAAAGTGTTAGAGTTTTTAAGTTGAAAGTTGTTCTTCATCTTCCTTATATTTTTCTATCTAAAATTGAGAGTGATCCTTAAAAGTATTAAAGTGTCCTTGAAGTGTGGATATAATACAAATAATAAAGCATTGTAATATCTCACTAAGACATTAAATATTTATTTTATATAATTAAATATCATTTAATGCTTTAAATTTTAAAGCAAGTTCTAAATACATAAGTGTTGTTTAATTTTATATGCATATTGTTAAAAAAATATAATGAAAAAGTAATATTCACCGATTTAGGTCTTTCATATTATCAATAAACCTAAATGATCGATAAATGAAATTCAATTGATAGAATTTAATAGATATAAATTAGAATGTGTAATTGACAGTATTTCTCTCCAATATATAGGATTTAATAGATAGAACTTAAAATATATATTTGGGAGTATTTCTCGCATCCAATATATAGAGATAAAATTTCTTTGTATCAATTATATCTTACATATGGTGAGTATTATAAATACTCCTCCAGCATTCATATTTAATCATCCAATGAAAAATAAAAGTGTTAGAGTCTTTAAGTTGAAAGTCGTTTTCATTTTTTTTTTTTCTCTCTAAAATTGTGAGTGATCCTCAAAAGTATTGCAATGTCTTTGAAGTGTGAATATAATACAAATAATTTATTATTATTTATTTATAGCCCAATTTTTCAACTGTTATTATTCAATTATTGTATTGTAATATCTCACTAAGACATTTAGTATTTTTTTACATAATTAAATAGCATTTAATACTTTAAATTTTGAAGCAAGTTCTAAATACATAAGTATTGTTTAATTTTATGTGCATATCATTAAAAAATACAATGGAAAACTAGCCTTCACCAATTTAAGTCTTACATATCATCAATACAACTAAATGATCGATAAATGAAATTCAATGGATAGAATTTAATAGATATAAATTAGAATGTGTAATTTGTTGGAGCAATCCCAATGGTCCGTGAGACCATGTGTTTTGGTGTTTGGTCAAAGGGTTTAAGTTAGGTTCACCCTTGTTATTTGATATGTGTATGTGAGTGTGCAGGTATGCAGGATACACATGTGACTCAGGTTGATGGCTTCGGGTCGGGTGAAGGATGAAGCATCCGAGGGACCGTGGACAAGGCAGCGAGGACAAGGGCCGAGGGAAGCGACTCGAGGCATACGCAAAGGATGACATTGGGGACGAGCCGCGGGCTTGAATGCATCCGAGGAACGAGAGCCAAAGGAACTAGGCTTGAAGGCAAGAGGTCAAGGCTGCAAAGAAACGTCAAGTGAATCATAAGGATGAGGGTACGAGTGCATGAGAGATTGTACTCGGAGTAAAATCCTAATTTCAGGGGTTTACTGTAGCAGTACTGTAGTGCCACTATAGATGTACTGTAGCATAACTGTAGCAGCCGACTGCATATTTTAGCAGTCGACCGTGCAGTCGACTGGGAGCGAACATAATGCTTTTGTTCGTTCGGTCAGTGTGGAGCAGACGATTGCTAATTTTAGCAATCGATTGGTATCAAACTGTTGGGATGTAATAGTCAAATTTTCACAGAGGGCAGTCGACTGGTAGGCGGGGTTTTCAACCCGCGGGTTATATAAACAAAGTTTGGGAGCTTGGTTATAGCTGACGAAATTAGTGGTGGTAAACCCTAATTAGTAGTCTACTAGTCTCAAGAGTCTTGGTTGGTATTGTGGTGAGGTTTCTCCACCCACAAGGAGCAACGTGAGATAGCCGAAGTTTGTCGGGGGCTAATCCACCGACGGATAGGGATCCTCCACCTCAAGGACACGCCGTGGAGTAGGACCAAGCAATCTCTGAACTACGCTAAATGATTGTGTAGCTTGGTTTGATTTCTTTCTTGTCTTTAGCTTTCTTTGTATTCATATTAGTTTGTATGTTCGCTGCGCAAGCTAACAAGTGTAGGAAGAAGCGATCATTTGGGGGTACCGTCTATCCAACCCTCCTTCAAGCCGAACACCGATCCCCTACATAATTAAGAGTATTTCTCTCCAATATATAAGATTTAATAGATAGAAATTAAAATATATGTTTGGGAGTATTACTCGCCTCCAATGGATAGGAATAAACTTTCTTTGTGGATAGAATTTAGTTTTCTGATTATCTTGCATGGTGAGTATCATAAATACTCCTCCCTCATTCATATTTAATTATCCAATGAAAAATAAAAGTGTTAGAGTCTTTAAGTTGAAAGTTGTTCTTCATCTTTCTTTTATTTTTCTCTCTAAAATTGTAAGTGATCCTTAAAAGCATTAAAGTATCTTTGAAATGTGGATATAATACAAATAATTTATTATTATTTATTTATAGTCCAATCTTTTAACTGTTATTATTTAATTATAGCATTGTAATATCTCACTAAGACATCAAGTATTTATTTTACATGATTAAATAGCATTTAATGCTTTAAATTTTGAAGCCAGTTTTAAATACATAAGTGTTGTTTAATTTTATATGCATATCATTAAAAAAATACAATGGAAAAATAACTTTCACCAATTTAGGTTTTTCATATCATTAATACAACTAAATGATTAAGAGTATTTCTCTTAATGGACAGAATTCAATGGATATAATTAATAGAATTAAATGATCGATAAATGGAATTCAATTAATACAAATTAAAATATATATTTGAGAGTATTTCCCGCATCCAATGGATAGAGATCAAATTTCTTTGTGGATAGAATTTAATTTTCTGCACAATTATGTATCTTGCATGGTGAGTATTATAAATACTCCTCCCGCATTCATATTTAATCATCCAACGAAAAATAAAAGTGTTGAGTGTTTAAGTTGAAAGTTGTTCTTCATCTTTTTTTTTTCTCTAAAATTGTGAGTGATCCTTAAAAGTATTGTAGTATCTTTGAAGTATGGATATAATACAAATAATTTATTATTATTTATTTATAGTTCAAATTTTCAATTATTATTATTCAATTATACTTTGTAATATCTCACTAAGACATCAAGTATTTATTTTACATAATTAAATAGCATTTAATGCTTTAAATTTTGAAGCAAGTTCTAAATACATAAATGTTGTTTAATTTTATGTGCATATCATTAAAAAAATACAATGGAAAAATAACCTTCATCAATTTAGGTCTTTCATATTATCAATACAACTAAATGATCGATAAATGGAATTTAATGGATAGAATTTAATAGATATAAATTAGATTATGTAATTAAGAGTATTTCTCTCTAATATATAGGATTTAATAGATAAAAATTAAAATATATGTTTGAGAGTATTTCTCGCATCCAATGGATAGAAATAAAATTTCTTTATAGATAAAATTTAGTTTTCTGATCAATTATGTATCTTACATGGTAAGTATTATAAATACTTCTCCCACCTTCATATTTAATCATCAAACGAAAAATAAAAGTCTTAAGAGCCTTTAAGTTGAAAGTTGTTCTTCATCTTCCTTTTTTTTTTCTCTCTAAAATTGTGAGTGGTCCTTAAAAGTATTGTAATGTTTTGAAGTATGGATATAATATAAATAATTTATTATTATTTATTTATAGTCTAATTTTTTCAACTATTATTATTCAATTATACTTTGTAATATCTCACTAAGATATCAAGTATTTATTTTACATAATTAAATAGCATTTTTACATAATTAAATAGCATTTAATGCTTTAAATTTTGAAGCAAGTTCTAAATACACAAGTGTTTTAATTTTATATACACATCATTAAAAAAATACAATGGAAAAGTAACCTTCACCAATTTAGGTCTTTCATATCATCAATACAACTAAATGATCGATAAATGGAATTCAATTGATAGTGTAATTAAAATATATATTTGAGAGTATTTCTCGCATCCAATGAATAGAGATCAAATTTCTTTGTGGATAGAATTTAATTTTCTGATCTATATCTGGCATGGTGAGTATTGTAAATACTTCTCCCACATCCATATTTAATTATTCAACGAAAAATAAAAGTATTAGAGTTTTTAAGTTGAAAGTTGTTCTTCATCTTCCTTTTTTTTCTCTCTAAAATTGTGAGTGATTCTTAAAAGTATTAAAATGTCTTTGAAGTGTAGATATAATACTAATAATTTATTATTATTATTTATAATCTTTTTTTTTCAACTGTTATTATTCAATTATAGCATTGTAATATCTCACTAAGACATCAAGTATTTATTTTACATAATTAAATAGCATTTAATGCTTTAAATTTTGAAGCAAGTTCTAAATACATAAGTGTTGTTTAATTTTATGTGCATATCATTAAAAAAATATAATGGAAAAGTAACCTTCACCGATTTAGGTCTTTCATATCATCAATACAGCTAAATGATCGATAAATGGAGTTGATAAGTAGAATCTAAACATTAGAGATTTTATATAAAAAAATGTTTGACAATTAAAACTATCAAGGTAGGTGTTTTATATTGAGAAATTGTTGGTATAATCGTTCTCAGATCAAGGTTGACCAGTTTGATTAAACTTGAATGGATTCGAGTTTGAGTTTTGATATTTGGATAATATCTTAGCTGAAGTTAAATAGGTCAAGGTTGACCAAATATTGACAATGTATGAGAGAAAAATTAAATATAACATGGAGGTTCAGATACTTTTCTAGAAAAGTCCTAACTTGAAGGTTAGGCAAGGGAAAAGTCTTGATTGTGGTTAGGCAAAGAAAAATCCAAGTGGGTTAAGAAGAACCACACGTTGGCAAAGGAAAAGTCTAAGTGGGTAAAGGAGAAACACATGTTGCCAAAGAGAAGTCCTAATTATGGTTAAGCAAAAGAAAATCTAAGTGGGTCAAGGAGCACTGCACGTTGGCAAAGAAAAGTCAAGTGGATATGGGAGGACTACATGTTAGCAAGAGGAAAGTCTTAATTGCGATTAGGCAAAAAGAAAATCTAAGTGGATCAAGGAGGATCACACTTAATAATTGGAAGTCCAACGTGAAGTTGACAAGAGATGAAAAGTCTAAGTGAGTCAAAGGTTAGCTAGACATTGGTGAGGAAGTCCCAATAGGTCACAGTTGATTAGATGTTGGGTAATGGAACCCTAGACTTGGATCAAATAAGTTAGGGTTGGATAATCGATTGGGTAATTGATTGGTCATAACCTAATCAATTAGGGTAATCAATTAGTCTAATCAGTTAGGGTGACTTTTCTCGCAATAACAGAAGGTGGCATAATCGATTGGGCAATCAATTTCAGCCATGATAATCAATTGAGGCAATCGATTAAGAGTTGTTTTTGTTATGAGAGAGGGAATCGATTGAGTCTTTCGCCATAAAATAGAGAGTTTGAAAATCAATTGAGTAATCAATTAAGATTTTCTGAATCGATTAGGATGGCTCATCAATCGATTAGTGTTTGAAAAAAAGTCATTCTACATGTGCGGGGATGGTTGGATGACGTGACAGTCAATTAAGAACAAACTAAATTGATTGGGAAGCATCGAGTGAACTATAGAAAAGGATTTTTGTGAAGGTTTAAAGGCAACACTCACACATATCTTGATCGCTAGTTTTTAGGTGTTTGGGAGAACACGTGCTATTGCATTTTCCACCACCTCTGACTATTCCAAGCAATAAGAAAGCAAGCTAAGCAAAGGTTCATGTTATAAAGTTATTTTCAATTTCTTTTTAACATAATTTGTGTTTCTTTTTTTGTATTTCATGTATTCAAGCTTGTACGAGATTTCTTCACCTCTAGATTATTTACGAAAAAAAGTATTCTTTTATAGTGAAGTATGTGCACTGTGTGGATCCTTAAATTAGTCACCTTAAGGAGGTGGATACCAAATAAATTGAATATTAGCAATTACTTTGAGTTTTTCGTTGTAATAAATTATCAACAAAGTGATTAGAGATAATCACTCCCCCTCCCTCAACCTCCAAAAGTGTCCTAACACTTTATCTTTCTAAATTAGAATGTAAGATTCATAAGAAAAAATATTACATTGATCCTAGGACTTACAGACCATGGAGATGAAGTTCCTTTACATTTGGATATCACCTCTAGCCCACTCTACTTTCAACATTTTAGATATCTTGATTGTTCAAAGTAGGAACTAGAGAAAAAGTTAAGGAACATCAACAAATAACTATCTCCTCAATTTGATCATCTATTTTGTCAACTTTACATTTTGTATTTTGATTTGTGTATTTTTTGTTCTACTACCAGCAATATATTTAGACCTACTAGTACTATTACTAATTGATTGTGTAGATAATTTTAAAAAATTAGATAGATATAATCAGTGAAAGATTTTTTAGAATTATCTGAGCACTCAAATGGAGGTCATTGGTATAATTTTCTCACTAAGGCCGAAGTATGAGGGAAATCAAAATTTCATGCCGAAGGGATTTGCACAACTATTGGTTATAAGTTGTTATATTTTATTGTAAGTTCATTTATATCTATTATTTATTAAAAATTATAACCATTCTTATTATATTTCAAGTATGAATATATAAACATATAAGAATCATACAATCCTTGTGCCATTGCAAGAATATATAGACTGTAGGAAAAGAAGAAGATAATTGGACAACTCCCTTCATCAAGAATAATAGTTAATTTAATTCCATCATATTTAGAGGAACATTTGTTATCAAGCGGTTCCTTGATAGACGTTGTGAGCAAATTGCAAACTTTGTTGAGCAATTTCCTAAGTAAGTCGTAGAGGAAATTCAATAGCATAGCTTTAAAAGAGCATGCTTCGGAGGAAAGTATTAAAGGAGCCCTCAGCTACCCTTAGCCCGGATAAAGAGGCCCTAGAGTCCATGCCAAGAAATAGAAGGAAAACAATGTCTTAGAAAGAATATCAGGCCTCCTCTAACAAAATATTATTTTTGAACGAGTACCCAAAAGAAAAAGAGCTATTGGGGGAAGAGAAAGTGAAGGAGATTGTTCAACATGGAAAACGAGAAGCTCTTGTCTCATTGACTAAACATACCATAACGTTGTTTCATCAAATCAATATTATGCTAATATTGATGGTGTAAAATCCAAAGTTTTGAATGTATGATTGATTGTAATAAGTCTTTGTAGTTAATTTTGAATTTCATGTTTCTCTATGTCTTTGTTTTAGCATGGGAAAATATATTTCAAGAAGAATATAAATGTGATAATAATAAATGTAGTATTGAATCTCAATCAATTAAAGTTGATATTTAAGTGAAGTTGTATAAGTATGCATTGTCATCCTAAATTTATGTTCACAAATTTGGAGTACGTTTGGTTTACATATATTTTTTTTTTTGAAAAATATGTGTTTCTTAAAATTAGTGTTTGGTTTATATTTTCATATATATTTTCTAATAAAATAGATAGTATTTTAAAAAAAATAGAAAATATCCAAAAAAATTTTTTTCAAAAAAAATAAAAAATAGAAAACATGCAAACCAAACACATTCTTAATTTTTAAATATATAACTGAGTGACTTTTAAGAAAATTGATAAGAAGGGGATATTTAGTTTTCATTTGTATTAATAATAATAATACATTGAGATTTTACATTCAATTTAAGTTTTTCTATCAACAGTGAAGAACTAAGAAGTAGGTCGATTATTCAACGTGAATTCATTGGACTAAAATTATTAATTCGACTGTTTTCTACATGTAAAATTAATCGATAGATTTAAAGAAAAATATAATTTATACTTCAAAATGAAGTACTCTGCCTTATTTGTTATCGCTAGTTAAAGACACAATTTTTACTTAAGGGTGATATTAAACTCATGATTAAATTTAAGTCATTTTATAATTATTTTCATATTCTTTCTGTCAAGGTGACAATGTCGAGTTTTTTTACAGACTAATATAAAAGAGATAAATCATAGATGACTACTAACTTTGATAGTTAAATAGCACATAGAAGACATCAGATATCCAACTACTAATCGTGATTTAATCATAAATTTCATAGTGATAACACCATCCTACGCTAGTCAATTTTTCATCATGAGGGATAAAAAAATAATTAATCAAATTAGGTAATGTCAAATTTGAGACAATCTATTTAACTCCATGAAAATTTTTTAATCAGTAAATCGAAAGTGCTTGTGGTGGATAACCAGAAACCTAATATCCTTTACTTACAAATCTGATTTAGATAAAAAATTTATATAAATACATAATTAAACATTCATTCACTGCACCATACCTTCGGCATATCCTTTCTGTCAAGGTGACCTAGGAAATTGTCCCCTCCCGGTCCGCACTCTCATCAATTCTAGTCTCTGTTAGTAAACATACCGCTTAAATAGAGGCCCAACAAATGTTGGCCCATCTTTAAGGTCCCGTAGCGAACTCTACATATACTTTCGTGGAGACTCAGAAACTTACCAACTTGATATATGGAAAGACTGATTTTTACTAACCAATAGAAAGACGGTAAAATTTCGAGTTGAATTGGCCCAAAGGATAAATATCGGGTATGATTGCTACGAAACGGATCTTTAAAATCACGAGTCATCTTTGTTTTCCTCTTCGCTAACAAGTGCTCGACGCCTAAGGCGCTCCAGGTCCCCTTTCTAGGGTTTCGTCCCACTCGCTCTAGCCGCCGCCGCTGACGCCGCGGATCCGCCAGTTCTCGATTCATCGATCGGATATCGTGCTGCTCTTCCTCCGTCATCTTTTCCTGGGTCTCCGTCGGCTTCCGATTGCCTTTAGGTATCCGATACTTGCCGCTTGCTGATTTTCCTCATTCTTTTGGCCTGGCTTCTTCTCACGGCCGTTTCCCCCCTCCCTTTAGTTCGTTTTCTTAATCTCTAGTACATTTTAGGGTTTCGTGCTCGTAAAGCCAGCCCCTTTATTTCCTTTACTTGAATTATTGTGGTGTTGGAGGTAAACATTATGATCGGGGTTTGAAGAGGCGATGGATTTTGGGTGATCCGTATTAGATTTTGTGCGATTTTCCCTCGGTTGCTTCTAAAATGGGAAAAATGAAGTTTCTTAGCTTGCCCTCTTCTTGTGTACTCTCTTCGTTGTCAAATAGTAATCCTAAATAGGTACTAAAATTCTCTTTGTGTTCCACCCTCCAAGATTATTCAGTGTTTGGATCTTAATGTATCATCTTGTTATTTTGAAGCTTTTTCATGATTTTGTTTAGTTCTGGTTACAAATATTTGAACAACATTAAATACTCTGACTCATTCATTTCACCCATGGACATATCTTAACATTTTTAGTGGTGTCAGCTCTTATTTTTTCCGATTCACATTTGAATCTCTAGATTCTGTACACACATGTTGTGCGCTCTTGACCTTTTTGATATGTTGGACACATTTGCATTGGGTCGGAAAACATTGCATAAGATTTATTGCATGTATGCAATTTTTTTCTATGTATTTTTTGCAAATCCTAATATTTACCATTCTAAAATTATTTTTCTTCCTATATTCAATTATTGCTACAAAAAAATGTAAACTTGGGCAATAACCATCATCTAGTTGAAGGCTTTTGTGAATCACTGTTTCCTTTTTTCAGAGTTTTCACATGTGAATGAGGAGCATATTCAAGAAGGAGAAATTGATTACTGTTATAATTTGAGCATTTTTTTGTTAGGTCATAATTTACTATTTTACTTTCTTGCTCTTATCTAGTTTATCACTCTTCTTTGTATTTACATCTTTAGATATTTACTGGTTGGTAACTATGACTATCTTCAAGGAGCTATTATTTTTGTCTATCAGGCTTGGATTATCAAATTTATTTATCTTACTAAAACCTATTTATCATGGAGAATCAAGGCTGGACATGGATTTCTTTAGGCCTTGATATGGAGTTTCTGATCTGGAGGCTTGTGTTTGATTGTTTTTCTACATGATCCTTGAAATAATTGTCCATTTTCCTAATTTTGGGCTTTCTCTTTTTTTTTTATGGAATTTAATTTATAACACTCA
Organism: Zingiber officinale; assembly: GCF_018446385.1. Taxonomy (NCBI): domain Eukaryota; kingdom Viridiplantae; phylum Streptophyta; class Magnoliopsida; order Zingiberales; family Zingiberaceae; genus Zingiber; species Zingiber officinale. The sequence continues at coordinate 143,523,701 of NC_055994.1, forward strand.
TCAATCTTGCCTATTGACAGTTCATAATAGAAGTGCCATCAAAACTAGATGGAGTCTGCAGAGAAGGAGCAAAGTAAAATCACTGTGCCCTCTAGTCAGGCATCACAACAGTTGCCAACCAATAGTCAATCTGCACAGTCTGAGATGCTTCCAATGTTTCATACTCCATTGGCCGTTAGCTGGGGACAAGATTGGTTCTCTGCTGATAGAAACTTGTCACAGACAGGAATGCCAGTTCCTGTTCCTGTGATATTGGGGTCACCTCAGTTCTTTTCTATGGTCAATCCTGTTCACATCAAACAGCCGTACAGAAGCTTGACTCCATTGCCAACTTCTGTTGGTGTGGATCAATTAACAATGCCAAGTAGACAAATTTCAGGAGTACAATCGTCAATTAATATTCGACCATCAGTCCCTGCAAAGCCCGCATCACAGGCTTCATTGTCTGTAAATAGGAGGCCTACTCAGGCTATCACACCATCTAAATTTCAGCGTGTTATGCCTATGAATACGGCTTCATCTTTGCCATCGACAAATAAGCGTCCTGCACAGTTGGTTTCACCAAAAGTTCAATCTGAATCATATGGATCTGTAAGGTCAAAGCTACGTGAATCACTGGCGGCATCATTGGCTATGGTTTCTGAGCCCCCAATTAAACAGCAAATTGCAGAAAAGAGTACCAGTGGTGATGCTCCAAATGGAGTAACAGAAGTCACAACTCTAGTAGAAGAGACAACAGAAGATAATTCTTTTTTGGACAAATCTATGCCAGTGAATTTGATTTCTGATGGATCTGCTCCAATGTTTGAAGTTCAAAGTGAAGCAGTAGATGCATCCATGAAAAATGCAACTCAGAGCACTGTGCTAATAAAATCTGATCTTGAAGAACACCAACCGAAGGTTGTTTTGTCGCAAGAGGTAGGGGAAAATAATAATTCTTTTGTTAAAGATGAACTTTTGCAAGGGCATGGGCTTTGCTGGGCATCTGAGATGAATATTGATGTTGATTATAATTCATTACATCATGGGCAAAAAAGGCTCAAAATGAAAAATGAACCAGAAACTGCAAATAATGAGACAACTGCTCAAAAAGCTGAAAATTTGGCATTTAGGATTGAATCAGAACTCTTTAAATTATTTGCTGGAGTTAACAAGAAATACAAAGAGAAAGGTAGGTCCTTACTTTTTAATTTAAAAGACCGCAACAATCCAGAGTTGAGGGAACGGGTATTGTCTGGCGCCATAACACCAGAGCGTCTTTGCTCAATGACTATTGAGGAACTTGCTTCAAAGGAACTTTCGCAATGGCGATTAGCCAAGGCAGAAGAGCTTGCACAGATGGTTGTATTGCCAGATGATGTCGATTTAAGGCGCTTGGTGAAGAAAACTCATAAAGGTGAATTTCAGGTTGAAGTTGAACAAGTAGAAAGCTTTCCTGTGGATGCTGAACTTGGGAGAAGTGTTCCCTCCAAAGTTCCTTCAAAACCGAGTGAAGTTAAAACAAGAAAACATTCTACTCCTAAAACTGATGCGCTTAAGGCATCTGGAAGTAGATCCATAGCTCGAAAGGATGATTCAGATAGCCAAAATATCCATACTGATTTAGAAATCCTTGGCGAAAAGACTGACCTTATGCAAGAATTGATGGTGGATGAAGTTAAGGATCCTGACTCGCTTCCTCCAATAGTGTCTCTTGATGAGTTCATGCAAGCCCTAGATTCTGAACCTCCGTTTGAGAATATGTCAGTGGATTCTTTACAGGAAGTTCCTAGTTCAGGCATTGAAAATTTGGACTGCTTAGAATCTGAGAAAGTACCTGCCTCAGGCACTATGGATGCTGCATCTGATAGCTTGAAGACAAAGTCAGAAACTTCAGAAGCTGGTTCTTCAGTCAAGCATAGTTCCTCACAAGATACCACACAAGTGGACTTGGTTTCTTCAAGTGCCACTGTTAATAATCCTGCTAAAGTCAACCCGGAGGAGATTGATAAAATGTGTTCAGTGAATGATGAAAACTTGAATCCTGATGCTGATGATATCCAGTCAAAGTCTTGCCCTCCTGAAGTTGCATTGGCAAGTGACAAAATTTGGGAAGGCTCAATTCAGTTGAATATTTCTTCAGTGGCAACAGTGATTGGCTTTTACAGAAGGTCTATTATTCTCATTTACCTAGTCACTATATTTCAGATCTTGTTGGGTGGCTTCAGTATCATTATATTTATCGTTCTCTGCATGTATTTGCTGTGTATTTACCCAATTGAAGTCCATGGAGTTTCCAATTAGTTTGAGCATCACTGCTTGCTTTAACCTAGTTGCCTAGATTGCAATCTCTAAAGAATTGTGCCCTAATTACCTAAAGAACATACTTGTAGAAGCATCATTTAACTTGCCATGTCTTTCTACACCAATAAAATAAGTGATATTAACTGCTAAACTTTGGTGTTGATTAATATATAACTATGACCATGCTATCACAAGTTCAACTACATTTTTTACATTAAGCAGATTATGCAATATGTGTTGTCAAGTTGGGGATGAAGAACTTTGGTTCTAACCTATATTTTGGATTTAATGTGATTTTTGAATGATTGAATATGCCAATCTGAATAAATTCATTGAATGCTGACTGTCAGTTATCTTTGTTTTAACTGAATGCCACAGAATATGTAACTATGACCATGCTATCAGGAGACATTTTTTTACATAAAGCAACCAATGCAATGTGTAGTCATGTGAGGGATTATAGAGCGTTGATTGTAATCTTTGTTTAGGATTCATGGTGGCTTTTGAATTACTGAAGTTACCATTTTGAATAAATTCATTGAAAGTTGAATGTAATACTATTATTAGTTCATTTTTTATTCAATTTTGCATCTTGCATTCTTATTAAACTAATTAAAAAATCAGATTAAGCAATTTTTGCTTGTGTGCAGTGAGTTATTTGAATCTAAGATCATCATCCCGTCCTTAAAACAACTGACCTGAGCTTTCTGGTGCACAAGGACATTCATCTTGCTATTTAATGCGTAGCTCTGTCTCAGTGAAAGTAGATAAATGGCGTTGCAGGGGATATTTAGGTTTTAGAAGAATAGATGAATGTGGAAGACTTGTTTCTTGTAGTTGCTTTTCAATAAAAAAGAAACTTTGCAGCACACCACTGGTTTTCAATAAGATCCATAGTAGCTTCTCTTACATTTATTTGGTTCAATATGATATTTTTTGTATTTGGTTTCTTACTTGTACATCAAATCTGTGCTTTTGTTAAGGTTAAATTTGGCTTGCTTTGTTAGTGACCTGCCCTTTTGAATTATCCATAGGTATACTTGTGTTTATAAAATTCCTACGTTGAATAACTTTGCTGAGTGACATGGCATAGGCTGGTGGATAGACGCTTATTATTGGTTTATTTATCTGTTTCATAAGTTTGCAAATGCTTGCTTGGACATTTTTATGTAAAGTCAAATGAGATCCTTTGGTCAATGTGCAGCTCTTTAACACTGCCAACGTTAGTTTTTCCCATTAAAGTCTAGTATTTATTTGTGTTTTTTTATTGTGGTAGCTAGTCATTAATATTTTGTTCTTTTTCTGTTTTTTGACAGTGGTGAGAAAACATCCATGCAAGAGTGGCCTAGCTTTTTCGAGATAAAAGGGAGAGTGAGGCTAGATGCTTTTGAAAAATTCCTCAAGGAGTTGCCTTTATCTCGGACCCGGGCAATCATGGTATCTTTCCAGCCGATTGTTATTCCTTTTTCTTGTAAATACATGATTTGTTGCAAAAAGAATGAAACTTGCCAAGGATTAAAGTCGGTGATACTTAAAACAGATCACCATTCTTGCAGGCATGTGGGCTAACTCCGCTCTGGTGGAAACATCGTTATGCAGTAACTTTGTCATAGAATGAATGAAAAAGAGACCCTTTTGCTTTTAAAATTTTCTTATGTGATAACCCACTTTAGTAAGTTAACTTTTCAAAAGAGACCCTTTTGTTTAGCCCATGCCTTCGATACAGTTTAAATTGGAAGGTGAATAATAGGAGTCGACCAATCGGATAGTTATTTCCAGACACCAAAACGTATTGGTGTCCCTCGTCAAGGTTGAAATAACAGTAAAATTTCTCTATTCCAGAAACACAACAAATTAATTTTTTTAGTTTAAAATGTCAAATTAATCATGAGTATCAATCTGGAGAAAAGCTTAGCCATGGATGGACGACTGTAACGTGTAGGCTTAAAGTTACCTGGTAATATGGAATTTGTTTGTCCACGGATCAAAAGATGCTGCATGATATTACTGAAGATTTAAGATTTATTATCATGGAATCAACGACATCCTTAACTGCAGCGTACAGGCCTCAAATATTCTGTTTTCTTAATATCGTCCACGGTTTATAAACTGCTTGCATAGTTTTTTTTTTTTTTTTGTTTGACGAGTTTGGACTCATATTATCTTGGAATAATGTCCTAAACGCATAGGCTGCTACCTGGTCACAGAAGGTTGCTGCTACACTGCTTAAGAATTGCTTGCATGATTTTATTGAAGATTAGACTTGTTTTTGTAATAATGTTGTGTTTTGCAGATCGTGCAGTTTTCTTGGAAGGAAGGATCATCTGAAAGCGGACGCCTTAGTCTTATTGAGGTAGCAGAGTGTTGTTACTCCACTTTTCCATGCTTGCAGTTTACTTCTGACCTTTTTCTTCACTACAGATAAGTGACTCCTACGCAACAGACAATAGAGTTGGATTTGCTGAGCCTGCACCAGGAGTCGAAATGTACCTTTGCCCGCCTCACTCAAGGATGACCGACATGGTAGAGAAGTCTCTGCCAAAGGAGCAGGGTGGCACGCTTGCAATCGTTGCTGATGGTCTCATTGGCGTGGTGGTGTGGAAAAGACCCCATGCGGCGGTGTCACCCAGGGTCTCCTCTCATCACAAGCATGGTAGCTCTAGAAAACACTTGAGCACTAGAAAACAGCAAGGCGATAGTTCTTATACTTTATCTAAATCCTCATTAGCCCAGCCCTCTGGCAGCATTCAAGCTGCCACAACGACCCTACCCTTGGCTGATGACGAATCTGATGTACCACCTGGTTTTGGCCCTAGGGATGATGATGACCTTCCTGAATTTGATTTTGCACACGGCAACTCGCAGTCTTCAAAACCTGTTTCCTCCACGGGTCGGCCCCTTGCAGTGGCCCCTGTCCGGCCGGTGGAACAAATTAGACAACTAATCTATAAGTACGGGCAAAGTGAACATGTTAAGAATTCTCCAATTGATGTACAACCTTGGAATGATAATGATGAGGATGATATTCCAGAATGGCGACCCCAAAATGCCCATCATCACCAACAAGCACTGCCGCCGTCAGTCCCCACTCCGCCACAACATCCTTCACAATTGCATGCTTATCAACAGCAACCTCTGCAGGCCCTGCAAGTAAACCAACAAATGTTGCCACTGCACACTCACATCCCATTGCAGCAGCAGCAGCAGCAGCTACTGCCTCTGCAAATGGCTGCCTTGCCAACAATGGCTACACAGCAACCTTTTCCTCAATTTGCCATGATGGCAAACCCCTTAAACATGATGCCAAGGTGGCAACAGCCTCCCATGCTGTCACTGGGCGGTGTTCCTGTGGCCAACATGATGCAGACCCCTCAATTCGGTACCCAGGCTAACGCAGATGTCCAAATGCCTAATTTCGGAGCCGTGCAAAATGTAATGGGGTGGAGGCCGGATGTTTATGGAAGTAGGGGTGCTTAAAATAGGACATTTTTTGTAATGTAAACGGCCGATCGTCACAGGGGCGATCTCTTTTTATATGTAGCCAGCCATTTAAGAAAGCTTGTCTGATGTTTAACCTCATGTTTTACATTATTGGTTTTTGCAACATCGCTCTTTACTGGTCAATTCTCAACGAATAATATTTTGGATGTGAAAAATAACGCTATAACATTAGTAAAATGTATTACAGGTCAAATAACAGTATGATTAACATGCTCAAAACCATACCGCTCTACCATTGTTTCAAAACATACGCCAAGATTATCCTTAACCTATGGCATTGCTTGCGATCCTTTGGCTGTTTGGTGCGTCCTCAATTTTCTTGGCCTTCCTCTAGTAACTGACCTTGCAGGAACAACATCCACTATAGCATTGAGGGATGCATCCGCCTCCGTATCTAAGGCAACTTCGTTAGTTTCTGGCATTTCTCTTATATGGTTGAGAAGCCGGCTAAAATACCACTGCACGTATTCAAAACGATTTTTTGTTATCGAAGATTCTTGAATAATTATAGAGGCAAGAGACCGCAGTGTTTGGGTGCGATAATTGTTGCCGCTGCTCCTATGAAACAATGAACTTTCCCTCCGCCATCTATGAATCAAGTATTTCTCAGGGATGATGAAGCAATTCTTCAGGGATAGAACCCGGAGAATATGCCGACATAGAATGCCAGAACACTCGAAACCTTTGCAACTGCAATTAGCCTCTTCGTTAGATGGGTCGCAGCAGACGGTATGCCCACCATCAGACATAGCGTGGTGCTTGACTAGATAAGTATCCGTAGATGTCTCAAAAACTGCATACTGTGCCGACGACATGACTTCTTTCTGAAAGATCTCGAAAGCGTAGAATGTTAGAATAGTTGATGCATGTTCTTCGATAGGCAAGCATGTTTTGATCTGAAAATTCTGCTGGCTTATTCGTGCGTTAGCTTCTTCACAAGCTTGATTTTGGAAATCAACAGCAACTCCGACCTGCAAATGTCAAGAGAGTCACATAAAAGCCTTGCGATTCATGGTGCAAGGTGAAATTACCTGCTCTATAAAATCTTTGAGCCGAGTTTGTGAGTTCACAAATCCTTTGAAGATTGACCGAACTGATAAAACACCGTTTGCCAGTAATCCGCCAAAAAACCAACTCCGCAAGAAAGGTACAGCCCAGTAGGATCGGTTAACAGAGAGAAGGGTGATATGTTTATCTGTGCTGAGTCTAAATTCACTAACTAACCGATGCCAGTGATGCTCAAATTCCTCTGGAGTCTCTAAATCACGTATTCTACAGAACTCAGACCTAAACTTCTCAAATTGTGTATCCAATGAGTTAGAAAACCAACTAGGCAGTTTAGACAGAATCTGGGAAAAAGAAAATGCATGCTTAGTGTGCGGTAATTCTGTCATCGCAGCATCTTTCAGCTGAATATGAAAATCTGTTAGCATTGTTTTCGGAAATCTCCCTTCCATGAGGCGAAGAAACGCCTGAGGAATGATTAAACAAGGGTATATTAGCTGCTGCAAGTAAAGAACATTTCTTCTTTTTTTTTTTGTTAAAATAACTAACAAGTGAGGAGAAATGACAAGACAAACCTGCAAGGCCCATCTGTATGATTCTGGTTTCTCATCTAGCAAGATAACACAACCAAAGAATGTGGCAGAGCCATTGTTGTCAATACCGAACCAAACACCGACTGGTCTGTTGTAAGCATGTAGATAATATGATGTGTCAAACAACACCACATCTCCAAATGCCTTGTATGCACGAATAGAACCAACGTATGACCAAACAATGTGTTCAAGTTTATTAACCTCAACACTAGTGAACTCAAAGCGAAAATCAGGATTCTTCTCCTTCATCATCCTGCAACTCTTAAGAAGTTCTGAACCCTCATTTTCAGGATTAATGTTCATTGAAGCTTGAAGGAAATTCTTTACATCCTTCTCTGAGAAGCTTAACTCACCTATCTTAACACCCTTTTCCATTTCAAGAGACCTCAATATAAGGTTCACATTGCAACCACCTTTTGCAAGAGAGATTATACGTTCACGATCGACTGCTGATATATATCGATAACCAGGTGAATATTGCAAATCATCCCTATCCAACAGCTCATGGTTATGCACATTACTAAAGTTAACAACCACCCAGCTGATTGAATTGGTTGTGACATTCTTCTTTATCACCATTTGTGCATCACATTTGCAGCGTGATGGCTTTTTCTTTCTTAGATGTTTTGAATCCTTTTCTTCTCCAGATTTAGTTGGAAGAGGAGGACCAGCACGATGGCAAACAAGTTCCCGCTTATATATTCCCAATTGGTGCCCTGGGTTTCCCTTCGATCGCTCTCTCCTAACCAAGAAACCATTATTACGGCCATAATTGCTATAGTACTCTAGGGCCTCAACATCAGTTTGGAATGACTGTCCTATGTAAGGAGAGGGAATAACCTTCGTGTTACCCGAACTCAGTGGTGTCCCCAGCAGAAAGCTTGGATCTGCATATCCAAATTGCTCAACCAATTCATCATCCTCATAGCCTTCCTCATTAACATAGCATTGGTCATCTCCACAGGGGCATGGATGCTTTCGAGTCAGACAGGTGCTTCTTTGTGCATTTTCTGTCATATCACTTGCTGAGAAGCAATAGCTTCTCATAGCTGCACAAAAGATACAAAACACAGTAGACAACGAAAATTGTTTAACACATGGTTTAGAGCATGTAAGAAAACTAGATGCCGAGTGTTTGTAATCGTATAGCTAAAATGATTTCTCTGTTGCAAGTTTTCCAAAAACAGAAATAGCATGCCACCGAGTGGATCAAACATGATAGATAAGTCTTAATTCCTCAAACAAGGAATGCAACCGCCAAAGTTGAAGCATCTTTCTTGTAACAAGGAACACTTGCAAACAAAAGCATATGGAGAACAGTAGACAGATTGCAAACAGAATCAATGAATCTTTTGTTTCAAACAAAATAAGACATTTATTCCACAAGAACTTGGATTTCATAAAAATTATGATTGGCTTGCCAAATCTCCACCATTCCCATGCTATATCGTGCAATATCTGCATAACTAAAAATTAAACATAATCAAAATAGAAAGAAAGGGACGATGTGATAAGACACTTCGTGAGCTGAAATTTCACAGGTTTTGTTCTGAAACACAATAATTGCAGTTCAAATTTCACTGAACTTTGCAATGACCATGCATTGGAAAAAGGCCTTTAGGAATCTTTTGCAGACGCTACGAGCTAACCTGATGTTTCTGCAACAGGTAAGTCGGCAAAAAGAATCCGAAATTTTACAGAAAGTACAGTTTTTTTTCTTCAAGTGGATGGGTACTAATAAGATTTGAATCGAAGAATTTTAGATGAGATAGACCTTGAACAGGCGGCCAAAGCAAAAAAAAAAAAAAAAAAACCTAAAAGAACCAGGAGAGAAGGAAGCCCCCGAATAAAACCGACAGAAGTGAAAGATCAACTCCAGGAGCAATATGCGATCAACAATGGGAAGATGAAGGCTTTTAAGTAGCCAGATTTGAGTCAGTACCGTTGAGGTAGATGGCATGGATATTTTAGGGCTGTCGGAGAGAAGAACTTGCGCCGTCGAAGTATCGCCGGAATTAGATATTCGGACGCCTGGTTTTGCGAATCCCTCAGAGCGCCGAAGCTGATCAGAATCTGGTAAGCTACCGAGGGAGGAGGAGAATGGTAGAAAAGAAGGGGGGTGGAAATATCTTACGCTATGTTTACTCAAAACTCTCAAAGAGAGACATGTTTACTCTAACGGCCTGTTTGGCAGGGTTGATTAGGGTAGGAGTAGGTTTTTAACCCATGTTTGACTCGTTTAACTAAGTCAATGATCATGGGCGGCCTGTAAATATCTAGTTCAGATCCTATGACCCCGTTTCTCTCTGTCCCTATATCCCATTGTCGATTGGACGGCTCAGATGATATCTCAAGACATCATGACATCTTTAAGATGTGTGTAACATTTTTGTGACGTACAAAGTATCCTTGAGATGTCATCTGAGCCGTCCGATCGACAATGAGACATGGGGACAGAGAAAAACAGGGACAGAAAATCTGAACTAATAAATATCACACGGTAGTAAAAAAATTGATCACTCCAGATATTACTGTAACAATGATATCATATTAAAATGACTCTTTTAGCTTTTACCCTAGCAACAAAAGTTCATATTGTCTTCTCATTTCTAGACAGACATAGCAAAATAATAGAAAGAAATGTAATCCAAGATCTAAATACTGTGATTTTATCATCAGTGTGCTAGATCCTATCACATTATCTTTTTTTTTTAAGATAAATCATTTTATATATATATATATATATATATATATATATATTTATTGTTGCCTCACTTTCTTCACTATGGTGTTGTTTTTGTGCTAGTTTGATGTTTCTTTTTTCATTTCATTGTTCGGACTTTATCTGTTACATTTAAAAGTGAGTATTATTATTTTGGGCAAAGTGTGGTGGGTGATGGTGACTTCCTTTTGTTCTAAGAGTCTGTATGCATATTTGATTTCATTGTTTAGAGTTTATCTATATGCATATTTGGTTTGAAAAGTCATACCATTGTGTACTAAACTTGCTGAAAACATTAGATTTTTTTGTAAGTTGATAAATTGGGAACCAATTGAGAAATCTGACAAAGCTGTAAAAACATTAGATTTCTAGAGTATACTGTTTCATAACTTTGTTTAAGAAAATATTAGATTTCTTGAGTATATTATTTCACAACATTGTTATATTACTTAAACAAATCTAACAACAAGTTGAGAAATCTGAAAGTACTAAAGAGCATGCTGACAATAAATTTCAGCACACAAAGAAATCGGAAGGTACTAAAATTTGTTGTCACAACTTCAAATTGAAATTTCTAAAGAAGAGCATGCTGAATTTGCCATAGAAGTAACATTTCATGTTATATTGTGTTTTATTATTACTTTATTCAAAGTACTATAGCTGAATTTGTTATTATTTCTTGAATATTTTTGGAAGATGGACATTAGATGTAGAAACAATGTACTTTTTGTGCTGCTGCACCAAAGGCTTTATCGAAAGTTTTTACTATTATGTCTTTTAACACAACATAAAATGAAATTACTCGGAAAGCGACGACGTCGTGAACCTTGTACAATGCCAACCTCCTACATCATGACACAAAGAATTAATGCACAATTGAGTCATTTGCATAGGATTGTTGAAGTAGATGTTTAATGTGTGGTAAACTTGAGGATGAATCGGAATGCATTTGCACGGTTGTATTACTTGCTAACAATTGTTGGAGGTTGGTAGATTCTAGATATGTATAAATTCAATAGAAGGTAGCAATGTTTCTGTCTATATTGGCGTATCATAAGAAAATCGAGTTATTAGTCATGGTGACAAAAGGCAATTCGCTCGCCCGCATAAAATGATTAACCAAGTCAGGTAACATCGAACCTGGGGTGACCAGCCCGATCCTATAGAAGTTTCCCACATGCCAAAAAATTTATAAAAATAATTAACCAGGTCAAGTAACATCGAATCTGGGGCAACCAGCCCGGATCTACGGAAGTTTCCCACCGACCGTCAGGGTAAATTGGAAAGTGCTCACAGCAGGCAACCCAGAAGTCCACATTTCCATGAAGTTATGCGATCAATTCTAAAATTACATCCAATACTACTAGTGGTGCATGAGTTTGTGGATGATAGTTGCACCAATGAAAGTTGGAAATGGTTCGAAGTAATATATTCAATCTTTTTTTTTTAAAATTTATGTGAAACTATGAGTTTTTATTGTTGAATATATCTTTAATATAACGATAGTAACATAACATTAGTATCTGTATTATAATTTATTTCAGAGATGTCTTGATATCTTAGATGGAACACATATCCCCGTACATGTTCTAATCCAAGATAGATGAAATATAGAACAAGAAAAGGTACTATTGTAGTTAATGTTTTGAGGTTTGCGATCATGATATGAACTTTATTTACGTGCTTATTGGGTGGGAGGGATCTGCAACAGATGTTAGAGTTATGAGAGATGTATTGACTCATGATGATTCATTTAAAGTTCCAAGAGGCGATGTAACCACTTTTATATCTTTTTTGGTTGAATTAGTAAAAAATTATCTACAAAAAGATTTCCTAAATAGTGCAAACATAATATTTAACTATTAACATAGGGTGTTATTATCTATGTGATAATGGATACATAAATGTTGATGGATTCTTGACCCCATACAGGCGAGTAAGATATCATAGGATGCTTGGGGAAACCGTGCAATCAGACAGAATTACAAAGAATTATTTAATTGGAGACACTCTCAAACTTGCAATGTCATTGAAAGAGCATTTAGTTTGCTAAAAAAGAGATGAGCTATCATCCAAAGTCCATCCTTCTACCCGCTAAAAGCACAAAACAAAATCATAATGATTTGTATTCTATAACAAAATTTCATCCGATCACAGATGCCCAATGATCCTATAGAAGAAGTCGAAAAGGATGTTGGTAGCCTGAGTCATGACACAGAAGATGATTATATATACAGTTTTGACTCCTCAGACGACTGAGATACTTAGAGAGAAAACTTTGCAATGTTATTGTGCAACAATGCCAACAACTAATAATAATAAATTGATTGATGTATCTGAAACATTAGTCACTATATTGTGCTAGATATGTATTACTATCCTTTGTGAATTTTATATTTATGAGTTTCAACGTATGATTATTATTTTATGACATTATCTACTGATGTATATATTACATGATAGTTGTGATGTTATATTTCCTTTCTTTGCTTATTCCACGTGCTGCATATTTGTCAACATACTTTACACATTTTATATCTTTTTCACAAGAATAAGAGATCAACTGCTGGGTAGCTATGGATAGTGGAACAACATCTGGGAGTGTAGTTGGGCAAGGCAAGAAAGCAAAAAAAAAAAAAAAAACACAACGTGGTTGGAGTGCACATGAAGAGGAAGTTCTAATTCAAACCCTAAAAGATGTTATCGCCAAGGGATGGAAAAGTGAGAATGGATTTAGAGCTAGGTACTTGGCTTTATTGGAAAATGCGACGTGAGCAACAATCCTAGGTACAAACATACGTGGAAATCCACATACAAACTCAAAAGTACATGTGTGGAAGAAAACACATGGTACTTTGGTCATGATATTAAGCAAAAGTAGGGTAGGGTGGAATGATATTGACAAAACCATTGAGACTACTGATGAAGCATGGGAAGCAATCATTAAGGTATTTTATGTAAGCATACTTTATTGATTTCAACAATGTTGTGTAGTTAATTATTTGCCTAATTCTTGTAGTCATACCACAACGCACGACCCATGAGACACAAGCAATGACCTTATTACTAGGATTGGTGTGAATTTTTTAGAAATGATCAGGCAATAGGCGAACATGCCGAGACCTTTGCATCAACCTTTCAGGATGTCCTTAACATGAGTTACGAAGTAGTATATGATACGATGGTTGGTTGTAATTATACATCTCATGCTATTGAAGGGACTAACACCCACCATGTCTTCTAAACCAAATGTAGGTGCAACCTCCAATGGAAAAATTGAAAGAACATGAACGAAAGTGATGATTCTATAGTTGAAGCATCAATAACCTCACTTACATAACCAAGGACATAATGAAGGATTTGATCAAAGAGCTATCAACGGAGGTGAATATATCAAATGCACAAGAGAAGGTATTGGATGCCTTGTCGTTGATAACACAGCTAATGGAGAAAGAGAAAGTGCTTGTTGCTGAGTTGCTAGCGGGCATTCATTACAAGTTATCACTATTCTTGATCCTGAATGAGAAGGGAAAGCTAAGCTTTAACCAAGAGGATAACTGACAGAGATTACAGTTTGGATGTGCCCATAGCTACTAATTTTGCTAATATTATGAACTTTTCTACCTTTTTAGATACCTTAGCTGGACAAGATAAGCTATATTTCGAACTTTTGTGACTTTTTGAATGCTATGGTGTACCAGCTGCTATAGTAAGTTTCTTAATTCCTAATCTCAATTGAGAGATGTTGAGACTTTGTAATTTATGAATGGTAATGTAAGAACTATATATAATGGATGTTGGAAATGTAAGAATTAATATCAAATTTTTTACAGCATCCATCATCGATAAAATGACACACAACTAAGCACACATAATTTACTAGTCTTGCCTACTAAATTTCGTCGGGTTCTGGTCTACTTTTTTTGTTTGTCTCCGTCATTGGGTGAGCCAACTTCATTTTCTTTCGACAGGTTTTTTTTTTCACTTCGATTGGAGCTGAGTTATCCACAACTTTATTTTTTATCGAGAACTTATCAGCTTTCAGGTGACCACAACTCTCTTTATCTGAGCCTAAGTTTATCACCGACACTTTGTATCTGCTTGTTACAATTTCTTCCGAACCCAATTTCAAGCTTACAAACATTTTTGAGAGCTGAAAATATTACAGGAGTTGGGGTAGAAGAATGTATCACTTATAATAAGTTGTACACACTACGTATGAGCTATGTAAAGAGAAAGTTGTGCTTGCATTTAACAAGCACACATACTTCCATTAATTACATGTTTGTTTATGATGTTGTAGGTTGTGTAGGTCAATACCTAAAGACAGTGGAAGATGAGCATTTGTATAAATGTAATGGTGGAAGGGGTAGTTGTGTTTCATTAACCACAAGGACATATTGGTCCACACTGACCACACAAATATATTCAAATGATTTTGTAACAACCACCCAATTTCTTTCCTACTACTCTGAGGGTGACCGCTACTGTTTCTACTAACTACTGTAACTTGTACTACTTGCATTAAGACTAGGGAAAATTTAAACTATTGGGAACATATCACATATCAGAACATGCCTCTTATTAGTAGCATAAAATTTCTTGATACTTTTTTTTTCCAAGATTTAACATGCAACATGTGTAACAGCAAGTATAACATATAGACAACTAATGCTCAAGTGTCCCTACTGCTTATTACTTCCTTAACTATATTGCATTTATATCATTCTAAATCTTAACAGGAATGAAAAGAAATTACTTAAACCTTCTGTTCATTCATTCCAACAAAACCGAACAGCACACATATATCATGCAATTTCTATTTGGTATGGCAAATGAGCATGCAGATTTTTCTGTATTTAAGCAGCAGTGTATCCCAACACAAATAATGCTACAACGTTGATAACAGAACAACACGTACATGGCAGCTCAAATGCAAGAAATTTCAGAAATAACTAAACTCCATTAGTGCAAGGAATTACAATACTGCACCAAATTTTAGCATGCAACCAAAGCAATCAAGTCCGGACACACTTTCAGCAACATCTAACAATCCTTTAACAGATTAGCATATATGGCTATTACTCATCTTTAGCAGCTCATGCATATCAGTGTTCACAGAAATTTCTTTGCAAATAAAAAGAACCAAATTTCCAGCAGCAACAGATAACACAATAGCAGATAAGTATCACAGCCGAAACAGTTCCCAAGCTTAAGCAATGCAAATCAGGCTACAATAATATAGAACCTTACAGTTTTAAGCAACATGAAGGATCTGAATTTACCAAACTCCACGGCAACAAACTAAAACTCCAGATTTAAGCAATGCACCAAAACCGAATTCCATATAACTCAAACAATTCATATTGTACTCAACAGAACCAACGTATTTAATCAACTTCAAAACAGTAAAATAGGGAGAGCATAAAGAATCTGAATTTTTTATTAATCCTCCTAGTTATTTATGAAGAAACCTAAATAACTTAACTTGCAGAAATTTAAAAGCCAGGTCCCCAAATCTTCCATCCCCGCCATCCACACACACATCACCAGTGTCTCCTTGTCGCCTTCTTCTATGCCATTTTAGCCTTTCCTTTATTTTTATCTATATCTGCAGTAGGAGGAAAAAGTAGTATCTATAAGCATAAAGCTTAGTAAGTGCTTTCTACTCACAAAACCCGATACGGAATGCATAAGCATAAAAGAAAGCAGGGAAATACATGCTCAACATGAAAAATAGCAATTAAACTACATCATGCATCTCTAAAGGAAACAATAATTTAACTTGCTAAAATTTGCACTTAGATAAAGGAACTCGTTCTATTTGTTTCCAAATTTATACTTTTATACTTTAAAATAATATTCAACTTAACTTGGGCCCGGCATTGTACCACTTTGCGCGCCTTTCTTAATGAGAATTGAGGTAGCTAATCCCAAAACCATTAAGACACTTCTAGACCTTATGTCTAGGGGCAACTTGGAGCCCATCCCTTGGACATTGTGTCCGGTACATGCCTTTTAAAAGTAAAATACTTTTCTTTATATCTTTCTTTTAATACTCCTTCTAATAAAAATGCCTTGGCATTTATTAGAGGCAATTTAAGCAACTCATTTAGCAGCTCAATCACATGCCACGTTCACATTAAGGGTTTAAGCAATTTAAGCATATCCCTGTTTCACTTTAAGCTACAGAACTAACTCCAATACCAACTTTTCATACCTAACAGATGTAAAGGTAAGAATTCTAGAAATAATCCAAAAATATAGCCTCATGAGACATGGCTGAATCAACTCAATATATATCACATCTCAAGAAATCAGTTTTCTACTGCGAAACTATCCATAACCAATTATGATCAATTTGCATGCTTTAACATGATTGAATTGCTAGGAAGACTAAAGTTCGAACCTACTGCATTCATCACTACAACTAGTTTCTATTGAACTAAAATTTGCTTCCAATAGAAAACACCTGAGGATGATGGCATCCAAACAAAGCACTACTACATCAGCACTAGCATTTCTAATTCGGTACTAATACATGAGGTTAGCCAATTCTATCAACAATAATATTCCAGGTAATGCAAGATAGTATAATTCCAGTGGTAACACAACAGGCTTAAACTAGAATATATCTACTTAAACATGCTTAATGTGTAAGGTAAATACACTTAACTAGCATGCTGTAGTAATCAAGGAAAACCCTCAAAACTTCTGTTCGTGCCCTAAATAAAACACATTAACAGATTAAAATCAACTTAAACCGAATTGGCTAGAGCAAGGATCAAATCCGAAACCATATGCTAAGATGAAAGGCTACTGTTATCATTTTACAACAAAACGCAAGATAACAACCCGAGAGCTACTCCTACCGCAGGTGAGAAGCACTTACTTTGGGTTCTTGGACTTACAACCGAAGAGATAGGGTTGCTAGGGTTCGGAGAAGTTGTTTCCTCAACGATCTCTTGGTATCTACTTGTTCTTCTCGACGAGGGAATCACGAAGGTGTGGAGATCTCGTCGGAAGAAGTCCTCGCCGGCCGCCGAAGACGAGCCCTAGATTCGGCTCTGTTTCCGCCCGAAAGAGTCGGCGCCGTCGCGAGAGAGAAGAGGAGTTTAGGTTTTTGTCCGAAAATCACTAAAGTCCTCTCTTTATAACTTAGGTAAATTGTTCTCTGTTAACCCTTAAATATTGTCCGTTCTCTCCTTAATTAACTATAGCCGCTGGCACAGTTGGTTGGCTGCGTTCTGCTTAATACGCGGCTCGCGGGTTCGAGTCTCAGCTGCCACTATTTTTCTTCCTATTTATTCTCTATTCATTAACCACTGCTTAGATATCATTCGCTCCATATAAGGTTAACAGAAATCGTGTAGCTCAGTTGGTTGATTGGGCCGATTACAGCTTGGGCCCGAGAAGCTGGGTTCGAATCCTAGCTCTTGCAAATTTTTTTTTTTTTTTTAAACTTTCTCCACTCGGTAATAATACCAAACGGACTCCAAAAATTGCATAAAAATACTCTAAAAATTCCTAAAAATCTCTAGAATATTTTAAAAGCATTTTCAAATATTTTTAAAGATATTCAGAATTCAAAATAGGGAAAATTGGGTCGTTACAATTCCCCATACCTTATAAAAAGTTCGTCCACGAACTTAGAATAATTCTGGATATTTTTGCCTCATGCTATCCTCTCGTTCCCAAGTGACTTCCTCGTGCTTCTGGTTCTGCCATACGACCTTCACTAGTGGCACTTCTTTGTTCCTTAGTCTCTTGACTGCTCTGTCCACTATCTGTGTAGGTCTACTCTCATAACTAAGATCCTCTTGGATCTGCACTGACTGAGGTTCAATCACTTGGCTAGGGTCATGAAGACACTTCTTTAACATGGAGACATGAAACACATTGTGTATTGCTGACATGTCTTGTGGTAAGTCCAGTCTGTAAGCTACTTTCCCAATCCTCTCCATGATCAGGTAAGGTCCTACATAACGAGGACTTAATTTGCCCTTCTTGCCAAATCTCATCACTCCCTTCATAGGAGCAACTTTGAGAAAAACTGAATCTCCTACTTGAATTCCAGTGGCCTTGGCGTGTGTCAAGATAGCTTACTCTGGGCGGTCTCAATCCTCTGTCTGATCTTCTGAATAACCTGAGTGGTTTCTTCTATCATCTCCGTCTGAATGCCCAGCTCTACCTCCATTTCTCTTCTTTCTCCAGCTTCTTGCCAGCATATAGGTGATCTGCACTTTCTGCCATACAATGCTTCATATGGTGCCATTCTGATGGTGGCTTGGTAGCTGTTGTTGTAGGCAAACTCAGCTAAACACAGATACTTGCACCAACTGCCCTTAAAATCTAATGCACAAGCCCTAAGCATATCTTCTAGGATCTGATTTACTCGCTCTGTCTGTCCATCAGTCTGAGGATGGAAGGCTGTGCTGAACTTGAGCTTGGTGCCTAGTGCAGTCTGTACACACTCCCAAAAGTGGGAGGTGAAGCGCCCATCTCTATCAGAAATAATAGATTTGGGAACTCCGTGAAGTCTGATCACCTCTTTAACATACAGCTGTGCTAACTGCTCTATAGAGTGAGACACTTTGATCGCTAGAAAATGAGCAGACTTGGTCAATCTGTCCACTATCACCCATATCGCATCATATCCATTTGTGGTTCTTGGGAGACCTGTTATGAAATCCATGGATATGTCTTCCCACTTCCACTCTGGTATTGGAAGAGGTTGTAAAACTCCTCCTGGTCTCTGGTGTTCTGCTTTGACCCTCTGACATGTCAGGCAGGTACTGACATATTTAGCCACATCTCTTTTGAGTCCAGACCACCAGAACTTCTGTTTCATGTCTTGATACATCTTAGTAGAACCAGGATGCATAGAATACGGTGTACTGTGAGCTTCTTCTAAAATTTTCTTTCTCAGCTCTTCATCATTGGGAACACAAAGGCGATTCCCCGATAAAGAATTCCACTGTCTGATACTCGAAATTCGAACTTCCTTCTTCTTGTATCCCTTGCTTGATCTTTTGGATATCCGGATCTTCACTTTGCTTCTTTGTATATCCTCAAGCAGGGTTGACTCTAGAGTCAATGCAGAGAGTTGCCCATAAATAATTTCAAGTCCGAAATCTGAGAACTCCTTCTGTAGTGGCAGGGCTAATGATGATAAGGACATCAAGGATGCACTGGACTTCCTGCTTAATGCATCTGCCACTTTATTAGCTTTACCTGGGTGGTAGAGGATTTCACAGTCATAATCTTTGACCAACTCCAACCACCTGCGCTGTCTCATGTTTAAGTCCTTCTGAGTGAAGAAGTACTTAAGACTCTGATGGTCTGTGAAGATTCTGCACTGGACTCCATATAAGTAGTGTCGCCAGAGTTTCAGTGCAAAGACTACAGCTGCCAGCTCTAGATCATGAGTGGGGTAATTCTTCTCGTAGTCTTTGAGTTGTCTGGAAGCATAAGCTATAACTTTTCCTTCCTGCATGAGTACAGCTCCTAATCCCATCTTGGAAGCATCACTATAAATGTCGAAACTCTTGTCGCCCTCTGGAACAGTCAGTATAGGAGCACTGGTCAGTCTCTTCTTGAGTTCTTGAAAACTCTGCTCACATTTATCTGACCATTCAAACTTCTTATCTTTCCTGGTGAGGGCTGTAAGTGGAGAGGCTATCCTGGAAAAGTCCTCCACAAATTTCCTGTAGTACCCAGCTAAACCAAGGAAGCTTCTGATCTCCCTGGCATTCTTGGGTCTCTTCCAGTTCTTGACCGCTTCTACTTTGGCTGGATCTACCTGAATAACTTCTTTTGAAACAATGTGACCTAGAAATGCCACCTGTTCCAACCAGAACTCGCACTTTGAGAATTTAGCATAGAGTTGCTTTTGTTGAAGGGTCTGCAGAACTATTCTCAAGTGCGTGTCATGCTCCTCTGAAGTTCTGGAATAGACTAGAATGTCGTCTATGAACACAATGACGAACTTGTCGAGGTATTCTCTGAACACTCTATTCATCAAGTCCATGAAGACTGCAGTGCATTAGTCACACCAAAAGGCATGACTACGAATTCGTAGTGTCCATATCTGGTCCTGAAAGCTGTTCTGGGTATGTCACTCTCCTTCACTTTCAACTGATGGTACCCAGAGCGCAGATCTATCTTGGAGAACACTGTTGCACCTTTCAATTGATCAAATAAATCATCGATCCTGGGCAGTGGATACTTGTTCTTGATGGTCACCTGATTCAGAGCCCTATAATCTATGCACATCCGCATAGATCCATCCTTCTTCTTGACAAACAACACAGGAGCTCCCCATGGTGAGTGACTAGGGCGAATGAAACCCTTGTCAAGCAGCTCCTGAAGTTGTTCTTGTAGCTCTTTCAACTCTGCTGGGGACATGCGGTATGGAGCTTTTGAAATTGGACCGGTACCAGGAACCAGTTCAATCTCAAACTCCACCTCTCTATTGGGAGGTAGTCCAGGTAGCTCTTCTGGGAATACCTCTGGATACTCACAGACTACCCGAACTTCTTCCTGCTTAGGTCTTTCTTCTTCTTCTGTACTCACAATGAATGCAAGAAAACCAGCACACCCTTTAGCTAACATTTGGTGAACTGTGAGAGAAGAGAGAAATTTCTGGGTCTTCCTCTTTGGTACTCCTGTAAATTCAAAGGATGGTTCACCTTCTGGACTAAAGATCACTTTTCTTCTGCGGCAGTCCACTGAAGCACTGTACTTGCTGAGGAAATCCATACCCAAAATGATATCGAAATCCTGCATAGCGAGGACTACCAGATTAACACATAGCTCTCGGTCTGAAATTCTGACTGGTACAGACCGAAGCCACTGACTAGATTCCATGACTTCCCCAGAAGGTAGGGTTGTCAGGAACTTGGAATTCATGCTTTCTGTAGGTACCTGTAATTCTTTGGCAAAAGGTATGGATACAAAAGAATGGGTCGCCCCAGTATCAAATAGTGCAGTAGCTATATGCTGAAAAATAACTACTTGACCTGTTACGACCGTGGAGGCACTAGCAGCTTCCTCTTTAGTGAGGGAGAATACTCTGGCATTGGATGGAACTGGTTTGGCTGATCCGAGGTCCTTCCAGAGTTGCAGGCATATAATGTAGTTGAGGCTTGGCTCCATATTGTATTGGCTGGGGTGCTTTGAACTTGTTAGGACATTGCTTGGCCATGTGTCCTTCTTGACCACAAGAATAACATCCAGTCTTGCCCAAGAGACAGGCTCCTGGATGTGTTCTCCCACATTTAGGGCAGGGAAGGAGCTTAGTCTGTTTGATTTCTGGTCCTCCCTTACTTCCTGAATTCCACTGCTTTCTTTTAGTGCCCTTGCCTTTCCAGTTCTGATTATTTGACTGGGGTTTCTGATTTCCCCCAGTCTTGGTCTCCATCTTGATTGGCTTGTGTTGCTCTCTTTGTGCCTTCATGCTGCTCAGGTAGTGCTCAGCTACTAAGGCTCTACTCACCAACTCTTCTCCAGTCAGGGGTTGATGAGTCCCACTGCTCACATTAAGTGATATCACAGGCTTCAGCATTCTGAGCATTAGTCTGACTCGCTCCTTCTCTGTACTTACTAGTTCTGGGCAGAGACGAGCTAGCCTGTTGAATCTTTTAACTGCTTCCTCCACTGTCAGATCCCCCTGTCTGAACTCCATAAACTCCTCGTAGTGCTTGTTGGTGATCTTTTGGCGAAAGAACTCGTCGTAGAACTCTGTCTCAAAATCAATCCATCTCATCTGATTGACTGCCCTCTTGCTTTTGACTCTCTCCCACCACATGCGTGCGTCTCCAGTCAGGCAGAAGGAGGCACACTTGACTTTCTCGACTTCTGGCCAGTCAAGAAGCTCCATGGTGCTCTCCAGTGTTTTGAACCAAGCCTGGGCATCCCAGGGCTCAGTCGTGCCTGAGAAGCTCTCTGGTTTCAGTTTCAGCCACTGTATGAGGTAGGCTTCTTGTCTCTGGGGTGCTGTGACGACTCCTTGGGCAGCTGGTGGAACCTCAGTTACCACTGGAGTCTCCACAGTTACTGTTTGAGGAGTAGGAGGGACTGGTTGCTGATTTGCCATCAGATTGGCAATTACTTGCTGCTGTTCAGCTACTTGTTTCTGAAGTTGGGCAACAACTTCAGAAAGATTGGGCTCAGTTGAGCCTGGCACCTCATTCTCCTGAACATGGTCCTCAACACGAGCGGTACGGGGACGTCCTCTTCTCGACATCTAGTTAAACAAATAAGAAAATTTGATGATTTCTCTACCCTTTCTAAACATACCCATTTATATATTAAGAAAGGAAATAGCTAAAAAATAAAATTCTTATCTTACTCATTCACTTATAACTATCCATCCATACTGCAAATAATAATGTAAATAAAGGAAGGCAATAAAGAAAGAACTTAAATACTTTCTTACTTGAAAGCGGCAAGGATGATGTTGATGTGTGTGTGTTGCTGGAAAATGAACCTGCTCTGATACCAACTGTAACAACCACCCAATTTCTTTCCTACTACTCTGAGGGTGACCGCTACTGTTTCTACTAACTACTGTAACTTGTACTACTTGCATTAAGACTAGGGAAAATTTAAACTATTGGGAACATATCACATATCAGAACATGCCTCTTATTAGTAGCATAAAATTTCTTGATACTTTTTTTTTCCAAGATTTAACATGCAACATGTGTAACAGCAAGTATAACATATAGACAACTAATGCTCAAGTGTCCCTACTGCTTATTACTTCCTTAACTATATTGCATTTATATCATTCTAAATCTTAACAGGAATGAAAAGAAATTACTTAAACCTTCTGTTCATTCATTCCAACAAAACCGAACAGCACACATATATCATGCAATTTCTATTTGGTATGGCAAATGAGCATGCAGATTTTTCTGTATTTAAGCAGCAGTGTATCCCAACACAAATAATGCTACAACGTTGATAACAGAACAACACGTACATGGCAGCTCAAATGCAAGAAATTTCAGAAATAACTAAACTCCATTAGTGCAAGGAATTACAATACTGCACCAAATTTTAGCATGCAACCAAAGCAATCAAGTCCGGACACACTTTCAGCAACATCTAACAATCCTTTAACAGATTAGCATATATGACTATTACTCATCTTTAGCAACTCATGCATATCAGTGTTCACAGAAATTTCTTTGCAAATAAAAAGAACCAAATTTCCAGCAGCAACAGATAACACAATAGCAGATAAGTATCACATCCGAAACAGTTCCCAAGCTTAAGCAATGCAAATCAGGCTACAATAATATAGAACCTTACAGTTTTAAGCAACATGAAGGATCTGAATTTACCAAACTCCACGGCAACAAACTAAAACTCCAGATTTAAGCAATGCACCAAAACCGAATTCCATATAACTCAAACAATTCATATTGTACTCAACAGAACCAACGTATTTAATCAACTTCAAAACAGTAAAATAGGGAGAGCATAAAGAATCTGAATTTTTTTTATTAATCCTCCTAGTTATTTATGAAGAAACCTAAATAACTTAACTTGCAGAAATTTAAAAGCCAGGTCCCCAAATCTTCCATCCCCGCCATCCACACACACATCACCAGTGTCTCCTTGTCGCCTTCTTCTATGCCATTTTAGCCTTTCCTTTATTTTTATCTATATCTGCAGTAGGAGGAAAAAGTAGTATCTATAAGCATAAAGCTTAGTAAGTGCTTTCTACTCACAAAACCCGATACGGAATGCATAAGCATAAAAGAAAGCAGGGAAATACATGCTCAACATGAAAAATAGCAATTAAACTACATCATGCATCTCTAAAGGAAACAATAATTTAACTTGCTAAAATTTGCACTTAGATAAAGGAACTCGTTCTATTTGTTTCCAAATTTATACTTTTATACTTTAAAATAATATTCAACTTAACTTGGGCCCGGCATTGTACCACTTTGCGCGCCTTTCTTAATGAGAATTGAGGTAGCTAATCCCAAAACCATTAAGACACTTCTAGACCTTATGTCTAGGGGCAACTTGGAGCCCATCCCTTGGACATTGTGTCCGGTACATGCCTTTTAAAAGTAAAATACTTTTCTTTATATCTTTCTTTTAATACTCCTTCTAATAAAAATGCCTTGGCATTTATTAGAGGCAATTTAAGCAACTCATTTAGCAGCTCAATCACATGCCACGTTCACATTAAGGGTTTAAGCAATTTAAGCATATCCCTGTTTCACTTTAAGCTACAGAACTAACTCCAATACCAACTTTTCATACCTAACAGATGTAAAGGTAAGAATTCTAGAAATAATCCAAAAATATAGCCTCATGAGACATGGCTGAATCAACTCAATATATATCACATCTCAAGAAATCAGTTTTCTACTGCGAAACTATCCATAACCAATTATGATCAATTTGCATGCTTTAACATGATTGAATTGCTAGGAAGACTAAAGTTCGAACCTACTGCATTCATCACTACAACTAGTTTCTATTGAACTAAAATTTGCTTCCAATAGAAAACACCTGAGGATGATGGCATCCAAACAAAGCACTACTACATCAGCACTAGCATTTCTAATTCGGTACTAATACATGAGGTTAGCCAATTCTATCAACAATAATATTCCAGGTAATGCAAGATAGTATAATTCCAGTGGTAACACAACAGGCTTAAACTAGAATATATCTACTTAAACATGCTTAATGTGTAAGGTAAATACACTTAACTAGCATGCTGTAGTAATCAAGGAAAACCCTCAAAACTTCTGTTCGTGCCCTAAATAAAACACATTAACAGATTAAAATCAACTTAAACCGAATTGGCTAGAGCAAGGATCAAATCCGAAACCATATGCTAAGATGAAAGGCTACTGTTATCATTTTACAACAAAACGCAAGATAACAACCCGAGAGCTACTCCTACCGCAGGTGAGAAGCACTTACTTTGGGTTCTTGGACTTACAACCGAAGAGATAGGGTTGCTAGGGTTCGGAGAAGTTGTTTCCTCAACGATCTCTTGGTATCTACTTGTTCTTCTCGACGAGGGAATCACGAAGGTGTGGAGATCTCGTCGGAAGAAGTCCTCGCCGGCCGCCGAAGACGAGCCCTAGATTCGGCTCTGTTTCCGCCCGAAAGAGTCGGCGCCGTCGCGAGAGAGAAGAGGAGTTTAGGTTTTTGTCCGAAAATCACTAAAGTCCTCTCTTTATAACTTAGGTAAATTGTTCTCTGTTAACCCTTAAATATTGTCCGTTCTCTCCTTAATTAACTATAGCCGCTGGCACAGTTGGTTGGCTGCGTTCTGCTTAATACGCGGCTCGCGGGTTCGAGTCTCAGCTGCCACTATTTTTTCTTCCTATTTATTCTCTATTCATTAACCACTGCTTAGATATCATTCGCTCCATATAAGGTTAACAGAAATCGTGTAGCTCAGTTGGTTGATTGGGCCGATTACAGCTTGGGCCCGAGAAGCTGGGTTCGAATCCTAGCTCTTGCAAATTTTTTTTTTTTTTTTTTTTTTTAAACTTTCTCCACTCGGTAATAATACCAAACGGACTCCAAAAATTGCATAAAAATACTCTAAAAATTCCTAAAAATCTCTAGAATATTTTAAAAGCATTTTCAAATATTTTTAAAGATATTCAGAATTCAAAATAGGGAAAATTGGGTCGTTACAGATTTACCATTCGACACATGCTTGAATAAAGTTTATACAAATTTTGACCATTAAACATATACAAACAGAATATATCACCATTATTTGCCTAAATCCATAATTGTGTACACCATCAAAACCATTATTTGGGTAAAAAGATGATAATGTTAATATCATCAAGTTAATATGAAATCACAAATGAGCAGTAGAGAAATATCACCATTACTCAGCGTAGGAAACAATTTTGTGAACTTTATGGTCGATTCACAGAACGTATAGATGTGCGAAGGAACCTTATCAACTTCATTCCCAAAGAAAAGGATGGTTAATGATATGCAAAAATGACGGCTTTATTATTACTAACATTTAACTTAAATATATTACCACCGAACTCTCATATACTTGGTAGCAAAATAGGTACAGTATAGAAGAGTATACATAACAGGTTTTTCAATTTATACACCATAGAATCTTAAAATAACAACCTAATTATCATATTACTTGTTGACCATTAAATTACACACGTCACATGACAATATATATTACATTGACACATTGACACGAGAAGAAGAATCAAAATAAAAATAGAAAAAAAAGTAATACACATATCAAACCAAAACGACAACAAACTTGGTTGGTAGACAATGATATGCTCTTGGTCTGTATTCCACCCGTGTTAGATTTCATCACCCAATATGTTGCTACGTATTATTGCGTCACATGTGTATGGTAATTTAGAGGACAAGCTTGTGAGCAATAGGTTACTTGTGACGTGTGTGTAATGATACATCTTATTGTGACTATAGGATGCCTGAGTTTGGGAGGTAGTTAATGTTGGTGTAATTTGTACTATGATTTAATTCAGGTTTTGATGAATGACAAGTGAATTAAGTTAGGTCTTTATGTGATCTAATTATTTAACCAAGTGTGTAGGAATTGACTGGTCTGAAGGATTTGACATTAGGCTGAAATCTAGCTAGGTCTGAGGACTTGATAGTTGATGCGAAGTGTAGATAGGTCAAAGGACCTACTTGATATCTGGCAGGAAGTTCGGTTGGGTCCGTGGGACTTGACGACCGACAGAAGTCCAGTTGGGTCTGCGGATCTGACAACTAGTATGAAGACTTGGTGGGTTAAGAGGCTAGTCGACAGATTGTAAGTCGGTAAGTTAGGTAAGTCACTGGAGGAGAGTGACTTAATGAGGATGTGTTCTATTTGAGGTTAGTAAACGTCAATCCAATTTGGTCCATTTTAAATCCTTAAATTGAGACCTTAACTAGTTCCTGATCCAGGGAGGACAGGAGTTAATTATTTTTACTCATTATTATTGTGTTAATACTTATCTTATAGGTTATTATTTGATTTATTAAACTAATACGTTTTGTAGGGAAAGAAGAGGCAAAAAGCCTAAGGTAAACAGTACCCAAAGTGCCTTCAAGCATTGGAAGGCGTCTTGACACCGTTAATGGAAGGCGCCTTCGGTGCATGGAAGGCACCTTCCACAGGATAGAATTCTGAGCTCTTTGGTAATAAAGATCAGCTTTTTTCATGATCAAATTTTACACGCAGGAGGCGCCTTCAACCCTGTGGAAGGCGCCTTCCATAGCCTTTATAAGAGCATCTCAACCAAGCTTCAGAAAACAACTCATACACAAGCTTCTATGCGTCCAATTGAGGTTCCAACTGCTCCAGCTTCCTACTGTGACTTTGCTACAACGCTGCTATGCTCGTCTACCACTTATAAGCTGCCCAAACACTGAGCTCGAGCAGACCGACTCCGAAAAAAGTATTTGGTAACTTTAAATTCTATACTTAATTATTGCAAAAAGGACAACTGTAGTGTTGTTCCGACGTTCTTTTGTACTCGATTCCCTCTTCCGTGATTTCGGAAGAGGTATTTTAGTGAATCACCTATCGATAGGTCCGTGAGACCTGGGTCTTGGAGTAAGGCTCTGAACCAAGTAAAATCAACCGTGTCTATCTCCATCTTCTTATTTTTTTTAAATTTCTGTATTTTACCGTTGCGTACTTTATTTTCAAAATAGAAAAGAACAAGTTTTTCAAAACCACGTGATTCACTCCCCTCTCATATGTGACTCGATCTAATAAGTGGTATCAGAGCCAGGTTCAATTTTCTAAATTAGTGCAACCACCTATCAAGCTAGGGGGAGTTGTTTTATTTTTTGGATTGCAGTTTTTCTAACATCAAATTAAATGCAGGAAGAAGAATCCGCCAATCAGTTGCACACGAGGATAAAAGACATCCTCAATGAGCTTCACACAATCGACCATCAGATGGAGAACTGAGATATGATAAGGTATGCTCTAAACGCATTCCCTCAAAACGCATTGTGGGCATCCATCATAGATGTCTACAAAATCTCGAGAAATCTATCCAAATTAAAATTAGATGAACTTTTTTTATGAATTAGAGCTGCACAAACATATTAACACGAAACTCGAGAAAGGTATTGCTCTTGTTACAGGAACGTCAAAAGAAAGATCTTGATCTAAACCAAAACCTAAAGATGAGTTTAACCCAGACTTAGACGATGAAGAATACCTAGTGAACTTGGTAAGAAAGATGTTCACCAAGAGAAAGAAGAAATTCACAAAAAAGGACCTGCAGAAGATCAAGTCCACTTCCAATTCCAACAACAACAAGACAAATGTCACGTGCTCTGGATGCAACAAGAAGGGACATTACTAGAATGACTGCCCAAATCTCAAGAAGAAGAAAATCCTCAAGGTAACTTGGAACAAATTGTCCGCAGAGGAATCGGACAATAATGAACCAAAGCACACCAACTATCTTGCGCTGATGGCATACATACTAACCAGAATCAAAAAGTGAATCGGAAGACGAGTCTGAACACGAATCGAGTCATGAGTCCGCACTCATTTTTAAAGGTTCTGATGAGGTATAATCTATTTTAAATAAAAAGTTTTTTAAAATAACTGCATATTTACATAGGAAATTAACTATATCTGAAGATCAAATAAATGAACTAAGTAAAGAAAATAAAATACTTAATGAACAACTAAAATCAAATTCAACAACTGACCGATTCAAGCAACTCAAGTTATAAAACTTGAGGAGGATAATTCCAGATTGAAAAGTGAAGTACTTGAACTAAAATAACTACTAGAAAAATTCACAACTAGATCTAAGTATCTTGATATGATACTTGGATCAAAAAGAGCTGTGTACAATAAGTCTGGACTCAGATACAAGTCCAACTCAACTAACAAAACCTTTATATCTTTAGTCAATCAACATAATGATCAAACCAAAGCTTGGATTCTGAAAGTGTGTCTAACCACGCAAGTAGGAATCAATCAATACTACGTACCTAAAAATAAAATGCACTATCTAAAACCAAATAAATCAATCTTAATCTCAAAAATTAAACCCTCTAAACTAAATTCAGTAAAGTCTACCAAAGCAATAGCTAAACTTAAATTAAATAAAAATAAAATTAATCTAAACTCAAACTATAACTAAGCTTATTATAACTATAAAGCAAATCAATACAAATCCAAAACCTGAAACCCATGCCCAATAATTCAGGGGAGGCTCCAAACTAGTTGACATCTCCAAAATCAATAACTTACCCAGGTGTGTAATTAAGACTAGTCTAAAGAGGGATAAAAGTTTAATTTGATAAACAGTATAGGTGAAGTTTTGGATGATAATGTTGGTGTAATATTCCTAGGTCAAGGATGACCAGGTTGACTAAGCTTGAGTTGGCTCAAGCTCAAGTCTTGATGTTTGTGTTTCGATGTTTGACAATACATGGAAACTGATAGTAAATGGAGATTGCAGGTGCAATCATTCATTTGGGGAGATTGTTGGTACAATTTCCCTCTGGTCAAAGTTGATCAGACAGATGGGAAGTCCTAGTGAGTGAAGGTAGGCAGATGGAAGGACCTGGTGAGTGAAGTCAGGTAGATGGGAAGTCCTAGTGAGTGAAGTTAGGCAGATGGAAAATCCTGGTGAGTGAAGCCAGGTGAAAATCCTAGTGGTCGAAGCTAGGTGAAAGTCCTGGTGAGTGAAGCCAGGCATATGGGAAGTCTTAGTGAGTGAAGCTAGGCAGATAGAAGAACCTGGTGAGTGAAGCCAGACAGATGGGAAGTCCTAGTCAGTGAAGCTAGGCAGATGGAAGGACCTGGTGAGTGAAGCCAGGCATGTGGAAATCTAGGTGGGTCAAGGTTGACCGGACACTTGGTGTTTGAAAGTCCAAGTGGGTCATGGAGGACCGGACACTTGGCATGAGATGGTAAGTCCAAGTGGGTCAAGGTTGACCAGACACTGGCGCAAAGAGAAAGTCCAGATGGGTCAAAAGTGTTAGAGTGTATACTAAAAGCCTAGCTTTTGGTATAAACTTTTATTTAGAAATAAGAATCACATTGGTCAAATGTCTACATTTATGATAAATGTAGTTGTTCAATTAATTTATATTGTAGATAACATGGTGTGTGGTGTCATACACAGAAGATCATGTTATCAGTACCTTATAAATTATAAACAGTAGCTCACGACCATAATGGAAAGGAACAAACCATTGGAAGGTCGTAGTGTAATTAGGTATTAGTTTATCTTAACTATATAATTACACTAGTACACTTAGAGTGTATTGAGTAGGACCATTAGAGGTTGTTTCTTTTATACTGACTTTATAAAGAAACAAAGACCTTAGTTATTATGGAAGTGTGTGCTCTTAATCCTAATATAATAACAAGCACATATATTTGATATTTATTTCTTTAATTTATCAATGGGTGAGATTTAGTTCGATGAATCAATAAGCCCGATAAGTTGGGAAATGATATCACTTATAGTGTGTGTTGTTGATTATAGAAGGAAACTGTGTCCTAGTGATCTAGGTTGAGAATGTCCCCAAGAGGAGCTCATAAGGATTGTCATGTTAAACCCTGCAGGTGGACTTAGTCCGACATGACGATGAAGTTGAGTGGTACTACTCTTGGAGCTAGATATTAATTAAGTGAGTTGTCAGTAACTTACTTAATTAGTGGACATTTGTTATCTTAAACACAGGGAGACTAACACACTCATAATAAGAAGGAGCCCAAAATGTAATTTGGGATTGGTGCGGTAGTTCAATAATAGTTCTTTAGTGGAATGAATTATTATTGATGAAATTAAGTTGTGTGTTCGGGGCGAACACGGGATGCTTAATTTCATCGGGAGACCAAAACCAATTCCTCCTCTTGGTCCCTATCGTAGCCTCTAGTATATAGAGATTTATACCCACCGCATACCCACCTTCTTACCCATCCAATGGGGCCGGCCAAGCTAGCTTGGAACCCAAGCTAGGGCCGGCCAAGACCAAGTGGATGAGCCATGTAGGTGGCCGGCCAAAGCTTGGGTCCCAAGCTTAGGTGGCCGGCCACTAGAATATTAAAAGGATTTTTATTAAAATTATTTCTTATGTGGATATCATGATTTTAAAAGAGAGTTTAAAAATTAAAAATTTCCTTTTATAACTTTCTACAAAAGATTAAGAGAAGAGATTAATCTCTTTCCTTATTTGTAGATTAAAAGGATGGTTTTAATTTTTGGTAAAAACTTTCCTTATTTGTAAATCATCTACATGTTTAAAAGAGAGTTTAAAATTTGAAATCTTTCCTTATTTGTTGATTAAAGGAGGATTTTAAATTTTAAGAAAACTTTCAATTTTAATCATGTTCATGATTTAAAAGAGAGTTTAAAATTAAATATTCTCTTTTATAAGTTTCTACAAAAGATTAAGAAAAGATTTGATATCTTTCCTTATTTGTAGATTAAAAGAGATTTTAATTTTTAGAGATAACTTTCTTTTTATCCACATGTTTAAAAGAAATATTTTAATTTCCTTTTTATTAACTACCATGAAGGGAAAAATTATTTAAGAAATTTTTATAAATTTCCGAAAGCAAATTAGGAAGTTTTAATTCTTGTGTGAATTAAAATTTCCTTGATTTGTGGAATGGTGTGGCCGACCATTGTATTTGTAAAAAGGAAATTATTTTTAATTAAATAAAATTTTCTTTTTCATGGCAAAATAATTAAGGAAGTTTTTAATTAAATTTCCTTATTTGCCAAGACCAAGGATTATAAAAGAGGGGGTAGAGAAGGCTTCATGGTGAACAACTCTATTCTATTCTTCCTCTATTTTCCTCCTTGGTGGCCGGCCCTAGCTTCTTTTTCTTCTCTTCTTCTTGTGGCCGGCGGCAATCCCTCTTGGAGCTCTTGATGGTGGCCGGTTCTAGCTAGGAGAAGAAAGAGAGAAAGGAGGTTTTGTTTCTTGCATCCCTTGGAGCTTGGTGGTGGTGGCCGGACCTCTACTTATCTTGGAGAATTTTGGTGGCCGAAACCTAGAAGGAAGAAGAAGGTGTTTGGTGGTTCTCATCTCGGAAGATCGTTGCCCACACAACGTTCGAGGTTAGAAGAGGAATACGGTAGAAGATCAAGAGGTCTTTCTAGAAGGTATAACTAGTATTTTTTCTTTCCGCATCATACTAGTTATTTTTGGAAATAATACTAAATACAAGAGGCATACAATTCTAGAGTTTCGAATTTGTTTTCGATATAGTGTTCTTTTGTTTTTCTTTCCCTTGTGATTTGATTGTTCTTTTCGGTTAACCTAAAGTTATTTTAGGAAATTAAATATTAGCTTTCCATAAAAGGTTTTGTCTAGTCGGTGGTGGTTGCTCCCATATCCAAGAAGGCCGTGTGCCTCGCCACGTCAGTACTGGGAACCAATTATGGAAATTAATATTTAATGGAATTAATAACTTAAGGTGATTTGGGTCGAATGTGTTAATTTCCGCAGGAGACCCAAGTCAAAACCTAAAAGAACGACTAGATTAAGTTTTGGATCAAACGTGTTAAGTTCCGCAGGCGATCCAAAATTTAATTTAAAAGAACAAATGGTAGCTAGGAAAAAGGTTCAGACCTTTATACAAAATTTTTGTACAGTGGAACCTCTAGGCTTTCCGAGTAGCAACCAACAAAAAGTTGACCGAATTCTTAGCGGTCGTAAGTCCAATAGGGAGTTGGCATGGAACTAGGAAGTTCGGACGTAGTAAATTTCCGAAGGCCATAACTTTTGACTCGGATATCGGAATGAGCTGATCTCGGATGAAAAACGAAGCTAATTTCAAGCTCTATCCAGTTTTCTACTTTCCAATCAATTGGCCAATCGATTGGGGGTTCAATCGATTGGTCAATCGATTGGGTGATGCGAATTCGTGCAGAAATGGGCTGAATAGATTGGGTAATCGATTGAATTTTCCCCAATCGATTGGGAGAGTTTTTGAGCGAACAGTGAGCTTCTGAATCGATCCATTGATCGATTGAAACCTCTAATCGATCAGGCAATCGATTGGGAGGCTGGAAAATCACGCGATAGCTCTGGAAATCGCGCGAGGCACGTTGAATCAATTGGGTAATCGATTCAAGCGTTTTCCAAGAGCACAGAGGCGCTCTGGATCGATCAACCGATTGATCCAAAACCTCCCCAATCGATTGGGAGCAATCCAATCGATTGGGATTCGACCGTTGGCGCAGGTTTTAGCCGTTGGCGTGCGATTCCTTCGGCAGTTCTTCATCTCTTCCTCTCTTCTCCACGGGTGATCACAGCACAGCTCCACAGCGATCTTTTCTTCCTCACCGCCAGTTCTTGAAGATTCTTGGAGGCTCATCCAAGTCAAGAGGCGAGTTGCAACAACAAGGAGAAGAACCTAGGGTTTTCATTGTAATCTTGTAAGATTCATTTGTATTTTGCTTCTTTCTTTCTCATTGTTGTATTGTGAGGTTGTAGGGCTTCTCCGCCTTCGATAGTTACCGAGAAGGAGTGTTTCTATAGTAGAGGGTGCGTGAGTGTGTGGATCCTTGGACTAGTCACCTCTTCTTGAGGTGGATATCAAGTAAATCCTTAGAGTTAGCGTTGTGTGTTTGTTTTCTTGTATTTCTGCTGCACATCATTGCAAGAGGCAAGCAACGACGAGCACGAGATCGCGCCGAGCTATTCACCCCCCCTCTAGCTACATTTCGGTCCCAACAGATAATAGATTAGGAAAACTCTGTCTATGCATGTCTAAGAAGATATGACTTCGACCTAATACATTTGGCTTGGTGGAACTAACTAAAGCCACCCCTTACGAATCCTAGTAGGTTAGACTAGAGTTTTGTATTAAGTTCAGTGGATAGGACTATTTAGAAAATTTAGAAGTAGTGGTTACTCTAATGATATTCAGGTGACACAGCACAACTTAGAAATTTATCTAAAGAATGTCTGTTTGTTAAACCCAAAGCTAAACTTGAATCTAACACAAAGTTAAACTAAACCCTAAATTTCAATCTAACTCATCTCACAAAATCATAGTATTCCCTGATTGAAAATATAGATCAGGTGAGATGACTAAAGATCAAATTAAAATATCAATATCCAAGAAGACCTAGTGCCTCGCTACAGTCTGGAAGCCAATTATCAAAATAAATATTTAATTAACTAAGTGTTAAATAATTTACTGTTATAATCTTTTAACAAGTTAAATTTTTTTAAAACTTAGTCAGATTTTTTTAAAGTGTTTTTAACTCTTTTATTACTTGTTAAATATAAAGTATGTTTTCTGTTAAAAAAAATCTATTTACTATTTTCACGTACTTGTAACAATTAATTTCTAACTTCTTATATTTTCCTTATTTTTTTTGATGTGGTAAAAGGGGGAGGATTAGGTACAAGTTTAGGGGGAGTTAGGATTTTTTTTAAAGTTTGCTAACTCACTTGCAACATTAAAGTTAAACATTTACAATGTTATTCTTGCAATTTCATTAGTACTTATTGTAATTTGTTTGTTTTACCCTAACTTGAACTTGGATTGATGTACACCAAAAAAGGAGAGATTGTTGGATCCCGTGATAGTTTTGATATGATCAACCAAGTTATTTGTTATATTTTGATCCTTGTGTCTAAGTGTGCAGGAGCTTAGGAATACAAGAAGTCGAGCAGAAGACGCAGCTAGCGAGAAGGATGACACGGGAAGGGAGCCAACGGACTTGGTGCATCCGAGGGACGAGGTGCTGCGGAAAAGTACACCGGTGGACGAGAAGGACGTGCATGACGTTCGAGGGATGAAAAGCCGGAGTGAAAGCCTGCTCGAGGAGAAGGCCATAAATTGGGTTCGGGTGAGCCCTATTTCGGTTGGCCGAAATCACCCAGGCAATTGGAGCAGCGGAAGAGCTAAAATGGAGCTATAGAGCTGTTGAAGGCACCTTCAATAGGAGTTGAAGGTGCCTTCGTGACCTTCAGGTGGAAGGCACCTTCAAGGGCTGAAGGTGCCTTCAACTAACCATGGAAGGCGCCTTCCAGCTTTATAGAAGGCGCCTTCGACCATAATTTTAGCCGTTGCCAAAGAATAAAGTTCTATCGTTTGGCCTTCGCTGGAGGCACCTTCTAGCCTGTTGGAGGCACATTCCAGCTCCAGATAAACTTTCCTAGGGGCTATTGTAACGCCCGAAAATTCTCAAAACTATTTTAGGAATATTCTATGATTTTTCTGGAATTATTAGATATTTTTCTGGAATTTTTAGAGTATCGGAAGTAGCCAAAAATGAATAGAAAAGTAAAATGGGTTAAGCGGGAATCGAACCCGGGACCTCTCGGGTCCGCTAAACCTTTAGTTAGCCTTAGTAACCGGTGAACCCAGCAGGGCCGTGCTGAGAGAAAGGAGAATCAAATATATTTATAATTGAGTTGGGCCAAAATACCACTTAATATAAATAGGAAAACATAAGTTGGTTTGGGTTTATTCTTTGGTTCGGCAAAAACCTTCTCCACCGAGACCTCACGCCACCCCTCTCCTCCCTCTTCCTCTCGGCGCCCGAACAAACCACAAGGAGACCTAGGGTTCTCTCCCTAGGGCCCCAAGGACACCTTCCGGTGACAACTCCGGCACGAGGACGCACTCCTTCGCGAGAGGAACGCATAAACGCGGGAAGTTTGTCGAAGGGGTCACCTCCACCGGAATTTCAGCGATTAAAATCGTAAGAAACTTCATATACGAGGTAAGAAACCCCTCACGTGCAGTATAAGTAGCTCCGTTTGGGTTTTCTACGCATTAGTTTAACTATATGCAGATTTTTATCGACGCATAGCGTGAAATTGACCCTCCTCGCAGGTTTAGGGATTTAGTGAGCACTTCTAGATGGGCCAGACACGTAATCCCTCTTCAGTGGGGGTTTCTAGACGTTGTCGGGTGCCTAGAAGTGGTCTCCCTAATAGAGAGGAGAGTTGGGGCATACTAGGTGTTCGATAAAATAGCTAGTTAAGTTAAAATGCAAATTAGGCATTTTAATAGCTCAGTTAAATGCGTTAGAAGCATTTAAATCAGTAAATCAGTTTATTTTAGCTTATATGGGACCACAGTCCAATGGGTGGGCTCCCACAGTCGCCTCTAGGTTCAGATAACCTAGAAACAGCAAGTTAAAATAGTTAGCTATATTCAGTATTTTATTTTCAGTGGCACTGTACTGGATCAGATATCCATTGGGTTGGACTCCCACAGTCGTCCCTAGGTTTAGATAACCTAGTTAACCCTACTAAATTCGGTACTTGCAAACCCGGGTCTAGTTAGGGATGCGCGCACAGCAAGTACAGTTGTCGGGCCCAAACAGCATGATTATGTATTTTCACTTATTATGAAGTAGTTTTCAAAGCTCAAATTAGTTATGTTAGTTGAGTTGGAATTCAGTATCAGTTCAGTTACAGTTTAGCTTACTATATGTTCAGTTCAGTTATCTTTATTGATTCATATGATTAGTTGCCATGCCATGTTCAGTATGCATGTTCAGTTATTTCAGTTTATGCTTGCAACCATAGTATGCCATGCCAGTACATGTTTTCAAATAGCATTCTTTAAAAACATGTTTGCATCGTTGCATGTTTTAGTGAGGTAGTTGGTTTCTTACTAAGCTTACAGATTCTATTTTCCTTATACTGCAGATAAAGGTAAGGGAAAAATGGACTAGCAGAGGAAGCTGGAGGCCAATGCAGAGATGGTGTGTGTGGCAGGAGCTGGAATAAAAGATTCTTAGGGGACTTAGCGAGTTTAAACCGTAGAACTCTTCAGTGTTTACTTTCATGCACGTTTAGTTGTGTAATGCTATGAGTTAGTGAACTATGAATCATGTCAAGTTTAGAATACTAGTTTTATGTCATTAGAATGTTTCTCATGTGGTGTATAACTCATATGTGAGATTTTGGCACGCCCAAGTACTGAAATCAGAGTTTCAGGCTGAAATCAGAGTTTCAGGCTGAAATCAGAGTTTCAGGCTGAAATCAGAACTTTGATCGGTCTACAGACCGATCAGAGAGGGGGTTGTGCCGCTGGATCGGTCAGCTGACCGATCCATGCGCGAACAGAGAGTTAGCGCCTGTTATGGATCGGTCAGCCGACCGATCCAGATGCGAACAGAGGAGAACGAAGCTCACTGATCGGTCAGCCGACCGATCAGTGAGCCACTGGATCGATCGGGCTGACCGATCAGTGAGTCACTGGATCGGTCTGCCGACCGATCAGTGAGCCACTGGATCGATCGGGCTGACCGATCAGTGAGTCACTGGATCGGTCTGCCGACCGATCAGTGCACTCCTGGATCGGTCGGTAGACCGATCCAGCTGCGTACAGAAGCGACAGCTTATGGATCGGTCAGCCGACCGATCCAGAGGGTTGTTTCCGTGCTAGTATCAAGCTGGATCGATCACTGGATCGATCCGACAGGCCAATCGATCCATGAATCGATTGAAATGCCTGATTACAGCTAGCAGGTCATCCAAGAGGCATAGGTTCTCTTCCCTAGCATGTGTACAACTCCTAGGTACACCTAGAATGTTAAGTTCAGATTGTACAGTAATCAGCTTAGCAAAATTTTAATAGATCCAGATTTCCGCAATAGTAATTTAGCACAGCATTACGTAACGATCGGCCTCGCAGTCTAGTCAGTAGGAGGCGGGGCGTTACAGCTATAAAATGACCCCTGGACCTAGGAAATAGGTATTAACTCCTGTTTTCATTTCCTAACAACCGTCTGAGCATTCAACAATTGTAAGAGGCTTCTCCGCCTACACGAAAGAGATCTTTTAGAGCTTTTTCATTGTCCTTGGATTAACAACCACCCAGGTTGTAACCAAATAAATAGTGTGCATCGATTTTTTTTATTGTTGTTTTAATTTATCATTATTGTTGCTTAAAATTAGAGTTGAAAGAACAGGAAAAGAGTTTTTCTTTTTGCAGGCAATTAACCTCCTCTTGTCGGCCGCCAAAGGTCCTAACACATATTTATCAAACTACTCCCTGATAGTGAATTTAGCAATTTACGTTGACAATTAAGAATGTGTTTCATACATTAGGACTGCTACTTTTAAAAAAATTAAATCATTTACAAATTCTAGGAAAAAGTTTTTACTTTTATTTTCTAAAATTCCCATTTTCTTAGACTTTTAAAATTGACTTTAGCCTTAGTTTAGATCAAATCCATAGAAAGCATGATCGTATAGATCTAGGACTTGAGCACAAATACACTAGGTCTCCCTTGATTGTGTATTCAAAAATCTAAAACTGTTGGTGCGGTTAGCACTAACGATTTAACCCAGGTTTTGATGAATGACAAACATGTTAAGTTAGTTTTGTTATTGTCTACACTTTGATCGAGTGTGCAGGAGAAGTCCAGACAGGTCGACGGGCTGACCGGATGTCTGGCATGAAGTCCAACTAGGTCGACGGGCTGACCGGATAGCTGGCGAGAAGTCCAAGCGGGTCGACGGGCTGACCGGACGCTTGGCAAGAAGTCCAGCTAGGTCGACGGGCTGACCGGATAGCTGGCGAGAAGTCCAAGCGGGTCGACGGGCTGACCGGACGCTTGGCGAGAAGTCCAGACGGGTCGACGGGCTGACCGGATGTCTGGCAGGTAAGTGAGGTAAGTCACTGGAATGGAGTGACTGCGAGGACGCGTTCCCGGGAAGGGAACATTAGGCGTCGATCCGGCTTAGATCCATTTCGGATGTCTAAGTCGAGATCGTGACTAGATTCCGGTCTCGGAAAGACGGAATCTAAGTCATACTAACTTATGCTAATTCATACCATCATAAATGTGCTAATAATCTGTTTTGCAGGATATATATTGCCTCGGACTAACTTTGTTTTTCAGGAAAATGGAGATTTTTGGAACAAGGTGGTCCGGGCGCCCGGAAGGCAAATTATATCCAGCCGAGTCGTCGCCACGTGGAGCATCACGGTTTGTGCAGCTACGTCACATTCCAGGCGCCCGGAAGGGATCCAGGCGCCCGGAACAACATATAAAAGAAGCCCCAGGCAGGAGCTTCATCAACAAATCAAGCTGAGAACTCTTCTACTGCTGGTCTTGCTGCTCGACGTTCAGTGTGACGCCAACAAAGCTCCGACACTACGCTCTGTTCTTTTTCCTTTTTTGTCGGTATTTGTTTACAGTTTTCATTAGCATTCCCTGTACGGTTCTTTTGTAATCATCATTTCGAATTGCTAGTGATTGCCCAACGAAAGTGGTCAAGGACCACGGGCCTTCGAGTAGGAGTCGTCACAGGCTCCGAACGAAGTAAAAAACACTTGTGTCTATTTTACTTTTCCGCTGCATTTATACTCTAAGTTTTCGAATCGATATTCACCCCCCCCCTCTATCGAATCTAACGGTCCTACAAGTGGTATCAGAGCAGGTACCGCTCTGATTTGGTGCAACCACCAATCAGACAGGGGGTGAATTTTTTTCAATTAATTCTAAAACTGGTGTATGTTTAACTTAAATTAGTGCAACACGAATCTAGATTTTTTTTCTATTTTTCTCTTCCCGCACTACTAATCCAAGACCAAGTCTTGGGATATTTTTTGGGTATTTACCTGTGCACAGAATGTCCCAACAAGAAGGATTCAGCACAGTACGACCTCCACTCTTCAACGGGGACGACTTTCCATACTGGAAGAAGCGCATGGAGGTTTACCTCAAAACAGACTTCGACCAATGGATGAGCGTTACGAGACCCTACAGGATTCCGGCAGACACCTCAGGAATATCTGGATCTGAAGATGGACGGTGACTTAAAGAAGAAGGCGTTAACCGAAAATAAAGCAATCAACACTCTCAATGCGGATTGACAAGAGAAGAACTAAAGAGTCGGTCCACACAAGAACGCTAAAGAGTCGTGGGACAAGTTGATCATTTGCGAGGGAAGCGGCCAAGGTAACCAAACGAGACTTGCTCTTAAATAAAATTTTTAATATAAAAATATAGGAAGGTGAAGCGGCGAATCGACTTCACGCGAGGATCAAGGACATCCTCAACGGGCTTCATGCGATAGGCCGTCGGATGGAAAGCAGAGACTTAATAAGGTACGCATTAAACGCTTTTCCACGTAATAGTTTGTGAGCATCAATAGTGGATGCCTACAAAATTTCTAAAAATCTCTCTAAGTTAAAGTTAGATGAACTTTTACGTGAATTGGAATTACGAACAAACTAATCTGGAGCCGAGAAAGGTATAGCCCTATTTGCGGTTCCTCCAAAGAAAAGAGCAAGCCTGAACTTGAAGAAGACTCCGATCAAGACTCAAGACGAAGAACACCTAGTGAACTTGGTAAGAAAAATGTTCACCGGGAGAAAAAGGAGCTTCAAAAAGGACCTTCAAAGATCGGTTCTCCCTCGGAACAAAAGAACGTGACTTGCTACGGATGCAATAAAAGGGACACTGCAAAAACGAATGTCCAAAACCGAAGTTCGACAAACCAAAGCCAACCAAAGAAGGCACTCAAAGCAACGTGGGACGACTCCTCGGACGAATCGGAGGAAGAGGGAGAAACACGAGCCATCTCGCCGATGGCCCGAAACCAAAGCAGAAAGCAGTCGGAAGATGAAGGCGTGCAGACCGAAACAAGCCACGAGTCCGTACTTGTTTCCGAAGGCTCGAATGAGGTATATTTTAATTTAAACAAAAATTTTTTTAGAATTATTTCCTGTTTAAATAGTAAATTAACTAAATTAGAAAATGAAAACAAATCACTTCTTGAGGAAAATCAAAACCTCAAGGAACAAATCAAAAATTCAAATCCAACTCAAGATCTAACGCTTGAGGAGGAGAATTTATCATTAAAAAATGAGATTAACAATTTAAAAGAAATGTTAGAAAAATTCACAACAAGATCAAAAAATCTAGACTTAATCCTAAATAATCAAAAAGCATGTTATAATAAAACCGGACTAGGATATAAGTCGAATTCAAATAAAACCTTCAAATCATTAATAACCCAATATAAATCAACCAATCTAGCTTGGGTTCCGAAAGCGTGTCTGACCACGCAAGTAAGACTTAATCAATATTATATACCTAAAGAAAAAATACATTATATAAAATCGAATAAACCAAACCAAAATCCAAAATACAAACCTAAATCAAATTCAAAATCTAAACATTTTAAAAATCAACAAAAGTATCACCAAGTTAACCATAACTATAAAAAGAATCGACACAAACCTAAAACCAAAATCTAAATTAATGGCTAATAATTCAGGGGGAGGCTCCAGAATAGCTGGCACCTCCAAAACTAACCTACCCGACAGGGTAACCCAAAACAAACTAATCCGGCAGGGTAATTAGGATTAGTTAAAAAGAGACCAAGTTTAACCTGACTCATTGTACTGGTGAAGTTTTTGGATGATAATACGTTAGGGAAGCTTGGGCATCGCATGTCTAGAAAGATATGGCTTCGATCTGGTGCATTTGGCCAAGTGGAACTGACCGAAGCTACCCTTAAATGAATCCTAACCAGTTAGACCAAGATTTAGTACTAAGTTCCGTGGATAGGACTATTCGGAAAACCTCGAAAGGTTGGTTACTTCTAATGATGTCCATGTGACTCACCAAGCTTAGAAGTTTATCCGAAGAATGCCTATTTGTGAAAACCAAAGCCAAATCTGAATCTAACTCACGTTAAACCAAAA
Source organism: Zingiber officinale (assembly GCF_018446385.1). Taxonomy (NCBI): domain Eukaryota; kingdom Viridiplantae; phylum Streptophyta; class Magnoliopsida; order Zingiberales; family Zingiberaceae; genus Zingiber; species Zingiber officinale. The sequence goes on from NC_055994.1 coordinate 143,565,504, forward strand.
CTCTGTAATCAAACCAATTTCATCTCACAAAATCATAGGATTCCCTGATTGATAATATAGATCGGGTGAGATGAATAAGGCTTAAATTTTAAAGTTAAAACTTAATTTCAAATTTTAATTTTAAACTTAAAAATTAATTTCAAATTTTAATTTTAAACTTAAAAATTAATTTCAAATTTTAAATTTTAAACTTAAAAAATTAATTTCAAATTTTAATTTTAAACTTAAAAATTAATTTCAAAATTTTAATTTTAAACTTAAAAATAATTTCAAATTTTAATTTTAAACTTAAAAATTAATTTCAAAATTTTAATTTTAAACTTAAAAATTAATTTCAAATTTTAATTTTAAACTTAAAAATTAATTTCAAAATTTTAATTTTAAACTTAAAAATTAATTTCAAATTTTAATTTTAAACTTAAAAATTAATTTCAAAATTTAAATTTTAAACTTAAAAATTAATTTCAAAATTTAAATTTTAAACTTAAAAATTAATTTCAAAATTTTAATTTTAAACTTAAAAATTAATTTCAAATTTTAATTAATTTCAAATTTTAATTTTAAACTTAAAATTAATTTCAAAACTTTAAATTTTAAACTTAAAAATTAATTTCAAAATTTTAATTTTAAACATAAAAAGTCAATGTCAAAATTCTAATTTTAAACTCAAAATTACTTTCAAAATTTTAATTTTAAAATTAAAAATTAATGTTTAAAATTTTAATCTTGAAAACTTAAAAATACATTTTTAATTAATTTCAAACTTAAATCAATTTTACACGTAAGTAATGCATGCTCAAAAGACTAACTTTAAATTCTACTTACTGTAGGAAACCAAGTAGATTTTGGACAGTGGTTGCTCCAAACATATGACTGGAGTTCACACCAAGTTCACTCAACTCACTTACAAAAGCCTAGGAACAGTTGCCTTTGGAAACAACGGCAAACTCAAGGTAATTGGTATAGGTAATATTGAATTAAAATTAGACTTTATAATTACAAATGTTTTACTTGTTGAAAATTTTAAATATAATCTTCTAAGTATAAGTCAATTGTGTGATACTAGATATAAGGTCAAATTTCTATCCACAGAGTGTTTAATCTAACATCTAGATAATCCTAGCATAAACCTAAAAGGGTTTAGAAAAGACAACATCTATGTCATCAACCTAACCATCTCTTCCATTAAGTGTTATTTAACACAAAAAGAAGAAATTGGTTATGGCATAGGAGGATGTCTCACACCAACTTTAGAAATATAAGTAAACTAAATGGACTTGTAAAAGGCTTACCAAAGCTACCTAACTTAGATTCAACTATATGTAATGCTTGTCAACAAGGCAAACAAACTAAATCAACTCACAAACAAACAAATCAACCACAAACTAACTCAATCTTAGAACTCCTACATTTAGACCTTTTTGACTCCCATGGAGTCAAATCTATAAATGGAAACTTATATTGCTTAGTAATTATAGACGATTATTCTAGGTTTACTTGGGTAAAATTTTTAAAACATAAAGATGAAACTTTTGAAATTTTTACAAACTTTTGTAAACAGATTGAAAACGAAAAAGATATTAAAATTAAAAGAATCAGGAGTGACAACGGGGGAGAATTTAAAAATCACAACTTTAACAGTTTTTGTCTAGAAAACGGTTACCATCATGAGTTCTCATGCCCTAAAATCCCCCAACAAAATGGAATTATAGAAAGAAAAAATAGAACCTTACTTGAAGCCTCTAGAACAATGTTAAATGAATATACCCGACCTAAATACTTTTGGGCAGAAGCCGTTAGTACAGCCTGCTATGTACAGAACAGAACAACAATAAATAAAACTCATAAGAAAACATTCTTCGAAATGTTTTATAATAAACAACCTAATATAAAATATTTTAAAGTATTTGGGTGCCCAGTCTTTATCTTAAATACAAGAGAACACTTAGGAAAAATTCACCTCTAAAATTGAAAATGGAATTTTTGTAGGATATTCCCTAAATAGTAGAGGCTACAGAATTTACAATAAGGTTACCTTAAAAATTGAAGAAACTACTAATGTAAAATTTAAAGAAACTAAACAAGACATAGAACCTACACAAACACCTGAGTTTGTTCCAGAAACCAACCAAACTCTAAGTCATGAAGAAGAGGAACAACATCAAGAGAGTCAACCCCCTAGAACAATAAGGGTTAACCCAAATCATCCAACTGATCAAATAATAGGTGACCCAGACTTAAGAGTTCAAACCAGATCATCTTTTAGAAACCTAAGTCAAATTTCATTAATTTCAAAAATTGAACCCAAAACTGTGGATGAATCCCTACTAGACCCAGATTGGATTATAGCTATGCAAGAAGAACTAGCCCAATTTGAGCGTAATGAGGTTTGGGACCTAGTCCCACTACCTAAGAATAAGAAAATAATAGAAACAAAATGAGTATTCAGAAACAAACTAAGTGAAACTGGGGAAATTACTAGAAATAAGGCTAGGCTGGTTGCCAAGGGATTTAGTCAAGTTGAAGGACTTGACTATGATGAAACATATGCCCCAGTAGCCAGATTAGAATCCATTAGAATGTTACTAAGTTATGCAGCCCATAAGGGATTTAGACTATACCAAATGGATGTTAAATTTGTCTTTCTTAATGGACTAATTAAAGAAGAAGTTTATGTAGGTCAGCCTCCTGGGTTTGAAAGTCTAGAACATCCTGATTATGTTTTTAAATTAAAGAAAGTACTATATGGACTTAAACAAGCACCCAGGGCATGGTATGAGAGGCTAACATCTTACTTAACATCTAAAGGATTCAAACAAGGTCAAATTGACCCAACCTTGTTTGTTAAATCATTAAATACGGACATATTTATTGCACAAATATACATAGATGATATAATATTTGGCTCAACAAATTCAGAATTTTTAGAAGAATTTATTAATCTAATGGAAAAAGAATTTGAAATGAGCTTAGTGGGAAAATTAACCTATTTTTTGGGATTACAAATCAAACAAACAAATGAAGAAAATTATATTTATCAACATAAATACACCAAAGAATTACTTAAAAAATTTGGAATGAAAAATACAAAAGAAATAAAGACACCTATGGCAGTAAACACAATCCTAGACAGTGACCCAAATGGAAAACCAATTGATTTAAAACAGTATAGAAGTGCAATAGGTAGCCTACTGTACTTAATTGCAAGCCGACCTGATATTTTGTTTGCAGTTAGTATGTGTGCTAGATACTAAACTTGTGCTAAGGAATCCCATTTGACACAAGTTAAAAGAATTTTTAGATATCTTAAAGGAACAACAAATGTAGGAATCTGGTATCCTAGGACAAATAATTTTGAACTAATAGGGTATTCTGACTCAGATTATGCTGGATGCAAATTAGACCGCAAAAGCACAAGTGGTGGATGCCAATTATTAGGTTCATCACTTGTTAGCTGGTTTAGTAGAAAGCAACATTGTGTTGCTCTATCTACAACTGAGTTAGAATACATAGCTATAGGCGAATGTGTTGCACAATTATTATGGATGATGCATACTCTAAAAGATTTCAACTTAAATATCGCAAATGTAAAAGTATTAATTGACAATATAAGTTCAATTAACTTAACCAAGAATCCTGTGCATCATTCAAGAACCAAACATATTGAAATTAGGCACCACTTCATCAGGGATCATGTTACTAAAGGTGATATTGAACTCAAGTACATTGAGTCCAAATCAAATTTAGCTGACATTTTTACAAAACCACTCCCTGAAAGTGAATTTAGCAACTTACGACGAAAATTAGGGATGTGCCTAATAGACTAGGATTTAAAAAAAAACTATTTTTTAATAATAATGTTTTTTCAACTTATAAGTTAAAACTGTATGTTTTCAAAACTTTCCATTTTTAGATTTTCAAAAACAGTTTTGGCCTTAGACTAGTTTTGAATCCTTAGAAAGCATGTACCCATAGATCGAGTTTTTGAGCATCTCACCAACACCTTAGGTTTACCTTGCTTGTGTTTGACAAACATAGAAAGGGGTGAGATGCATAGGCCAATTGTCTAGACTTAAGATGCTTATTTCAGTGCATCAGCATAAGTCTGGACGTTAAATACAACTCAGATATTAATCAGATTAAGTTGATCAGTCAAGTCAACTTAATCTGACTAACCAAGTGAAAGCTACTATCTTCTGATAGTCAGTTATTACCTAATTTCTTAGACAGCTGGTTAAATTTAAGTATCAAGTTTAGGGGGAGTATCAAGTTCAGGGGGAGAATTAACCAAAATTTAATGTGTTTGACAAATGCTTTTTAAAAACCTAACTTATGTTTGAACATTGAGTTACAAAAAAAGTTAAATTTAACTAAGTATTTGAAAAACGTGAAAGTTTAATCCCACCTAATTTTTAAACCTGATTTAAAAAGTTGACTATTTTCAAGTTTAGCCGTTATCAAATTAGCCTTAAAAATTATTTTGGCAAATTTAATCTTACTCGTTTAACTTTTTGCTTTGTTTTGAAAGATTGAAGTTAAAAATTTTACCTTTTGAAAGTAAATGTTACTCGAACCTGAAAAGAAAATTTACCTTTTTGAAAAGTTGAAAAACCAAAAAGCTTTTTTACGCTTGACAAGTTAAAACTTTAAATTTATACTTTTCAAAAAATTCAACTTGTCTCCCCTAAGTCAACTTGATTTTTTTTCCTTGGACCAAACTCAGATTTTTTAAGATTAGCCATTTTTTTGTTTACCCTTGCTTATTTTTGATGAATGCCAAAGGGGGAGGAGGGTTAGGTGGTTAAGTTAGCTAAACCAATTTGAAAATACAAACTAACTTTAAAACCACATAAATGCATGTTGTTTCTTGCATATGTTTTCACTAACTTAACCAGGTTGTCATTACATCAAAAAGGGGGAGATTGTTGGTGCGGTTAGCACTAACAATTTAACCCAGATTTTGATGAATGACAAACAGGTTAAGTTAGTTTTGTTGTTGTCTGACACTTTGATCGAGTGTGCAGGAGAAGTCCAGACAGGTCGACGGGCTGACCGGATGTCTGGCATGAAGTCCAACTAGGTCGACGGGCTGACCGGATAGCTGGCGAGAAGTCCAAGCGGGTCGACGGGCTGACCGGACGCTTGGCAAGAAGTCCAGCTAGGTCGACGGGCTGACCGGATAGCTGGCGAGAAGTCCAAGCGGGTCGACGGGCTGACCGGACGCTTGGCGAGAAGTCCAGACGGGTCGACGGGCTGACCGGACGTCTGGCAGGTAAGTGAGGTAAGTCACTGGAAGGGAGTGACTGCGAGGACGCGTTCCCGGGAAGGGAACATTAGGCGTCGATCCGGCTTAGATCCATTTCGGATGTCTAAGTCGAGATCGTGACTAGATTCTGGTCTCGGAAAGACGGAATCTAAGTCATACTAACTTATGCTAATTCATACCATCATAAATGTGCTAATAATCTGTTTTGCAGGATATATATTGCCTCGGACTAACTTTGTTTTTCAGGAAAATGGAGATTTTTGGAACAAGGTGGTCCGGGCGCCCGGAAGGCAAATTATATCCAGCCGAGTCGTCGCCACGTGGAGCATCACGGTTTGTGCAGCTACGTCACATTCCAGGCGCCCGGAAGGGATCCAGGCATCCGGAACAACATATAAAAGAAGCCCCAGGCAGGAGCTTCATCAACAAATCAAGCTGAGAACTCTTCTACTGCTGGTCTTGCTGCTCGACGTTCAGTGCGACGCCAACAAAGCTCCGACACTACGCTCTGTTCTTTTTCCTTTTTTGTCGGTATTTGTTTACAGTTTTCATTAGCATTCCCTGTACGGTTCTTTTGTAATCATCATTTCGAATTGCTAGTGATTGCCCAACGAAAGTGGTCAAGGACCACGGGCCTTCGAGTAGGAGTCGTCACAGGCTCCGAACGAAGTAAAAAACACTTGTGTCTATTTTACTTTTCCGCTGCGTTTATACTCTAAGTTTTCGAATCGATATTCACCCCCCCTCTATCGAATCTAACGGTCCTACAAAAACGACGTGAGATGCATAGGTAAATTGCTTAGACTTAAGATGCTTATATCAGTGCATCATCACAAGTTTGGGCGAGAAATACTAAATAACAGTGATAAAGTTAAGTAATCCATCTTAGTCAAATATTAAATACATGTACTTAACTTGACCAACCAAGTGAACACTGTTATCTTCTGATAGTCAGTTAGAAACTATTGATTAGATATTTAAGGATAATTTCTAGACGATTATTTTCCTTAAATAATATCAGATTTAGGGGGAGAATACTTTCAAAAATATTTTTTTTTAACTTTCACTATTGAAAATGAAATTGTGTTTTGTTTTGATTTTTTTTTACTAAAAATAGCTTAAAATCATTTTGAATTCTTTCGAAAGGATCTTTTAAAGACATTTTTTTGTTTTGTTTAGTTAAAGGATCTTTTGCAAAAGTCTTTCGAATTCTTAAAATTTATTCCTATAATAAAGACCTATTTTGAAAATTATTTTAAAATACTTGGTAATCCACTCTTAAAATTATTTGAAAATATTTACTTATCTGGAAACTTTTTGAAGACATTTACTAAAGTTTTTATGGAAAGTTTTACCTAAAACTTTTGAAAGCATTTTTCTTTAAACATTCCACTAGAAAAACAAAAATAATTTCTTGGACAATTCTTGAAGCATTTCCTTTATAGAAAAGTTTTTTTGGAAAGTATTTTAAAATTCTTACTTAGGAAATTTTCCAAACTTACTTTTACTCAAAAAATATTGGAAAAATATTTTTGAAATCTTCCTTATTTAAAAATTGTAAACAAATTTTGTAAATATTTTTTTTTCAAATTCTTGAAAACATTTACTCAGAAATTCTTGACAAAATTACTTAGAAATTTTTCTTGAGCTTACTAAAAAATTTACTTTCAAAATTTTGACTTAGTATTTTCTATTCAAACCTCTCCTTAAGTTTGAGATAAACAAAATATTAACTATATTTTTTGACTCAGAACTTTCAGTTAGTTTCAGTATTTCTCATCAAAATTTTATTACCTTCCATGCTTATTCTACATTTTTTTTATTCCTCTACGTATTTTTGATGAATGCTAAAGGGGGAGGAGGGTAAGGGTTAAGTAAGAAAAAGACAATCTAAATAATCTTAACTCTAAATTCAATCATGAGATTTAATCAAACAATTGATCTTATTCAAGTATCTTTTCTCTTAAATAATGTTATCACTATTTTATTTTTTGCATATCTTTTCCTAACTTTAACCCAAGTTGTTATTATATCAAAAAGGGGGAGATGGTTGATGTAATTTATACTAATAGTCTAACTCAAGTTTTGATGAATGACAAGTGAGTTAAGTTAGGTCTTTATGTGATCTAATTACTTTACCAAATATGTAGGAGTTGACAGGTCTGAAGGATCTGATACCAGGCTGAAATTTAGCTAGGTCCGAGGACTTGATAATTGGTGTGAAGCCCAGATAGGTTAAAGGGCCGACCTGATATCTGGCAGGAAGTCTGGTTGGATCTGCGGGATCTGAAGATAGGTAGAAGTCTAGTTGGGTCTGCGGACTTGACAACTAGCATGAAAACCTGGTAGGGTTAAGAGGCTAGTCAATAGACTGCAAATTGGTAAGTTAGGTAAGTCATTGGAGGAGAGTGAATCAGTGAGAACACATTCTAGTTGAGGGATAGTAGGCGTTAGTCCAATTTAAGTCCATTTTGAATATTTAAACTGAGACTTGACTAGTTCCTGGCCTAGGGAGGACATGAGCTAATTATTATTACTCATTTTTATTGTGTTAATACTTATCTTGCCGGTTATTATTTGGTTTATTGGACTAACATGTTTTGTAGAGCAAGAAGAGCAAAAAAGCCTCAAGTGAACAGTACCCGAGATGCCTTCAAGTATTGGAAGGCACTTTGACACTGTTCATGGAAGGCGCCTTCGGTGCATGGAAGACACCTTTCGTTGGATAAAATTTTGACCTCTTCGACGATAAGGATCAGCTTTTTTCGGGATCAAGTTTTACACGTAGGAGGGGCCTTCAACCTTGTGGAAGGCACCTTCCACAACCTTTATAAGAGCATCTCAACCAAGCTTCGGAAAACAACTCATACACAACTTCTACGCGTCTGATTGAGGTTCCGACTGCTCTAGCTTCCTGCTGTGACTTTGCTACAATGCTGCTACACCCATCTACCATTGAGAAGCCTCCCAAATACTGAGCTAGAGCCTATTGACTTTGAAAAAAGTGTTTGGTAACTTTAAATTCTATACTTAATTATTGTAAAAAGGACAAGTATAGTGTGTTGCACTTGTTCCAGCTTTCTTTTGTACTCAATTCTCTCTTCCGATGGTTCCAAAAGAGGTATTTTAGTGGATTGTCCATCGATAGGTCTGCGAGACCTGAGTCTTGGAGTAGGAGTCGCCGAAGGCTCCGAACCAAGTAAAATCGACCGTGCCTATCTTTGTCTTCTTATTTTTTTAATTTAAGTGTTTTTCTGCTGCATGCTTTATTTTCAAAATTAAAAAGAACAAGTTTTTCAAAACCACGTGATTCATCCTCTCTCACGTGCGACTCGATCCAACAGTTAAGTCACTACTAATTTCAGATGACTGATGCACATTATCGGGTACATTATTTGCATGGTATTCATCATACCAAAAGAAGCGTTTTCGATGTTCAAGTCCTGCTAGGCATAGATAGTAATACTTTCCGGGATGGGTTGAGAAATCATTAGCTTTGTGTAAGATCATGACCCCATTCCCACACTTGCACATAGGTGATGTCTTTAACTCCATAATACCTACATAGAGACCATTAACGATTGACAATTGACAAATTAGTTATCAAGGGTTACGACTCATAAATAAGTATAAATTATTGTGCCATAACATGGTTCTCTAATAAAAGATCATTCGCACAAATAAGTACAAACTGCCTACTTATCTTTTCAATAAAATATAAAAAAAATTAAGAGCAAAATAATGGTGTGAAAAGATATCATAACTTTACCAAAACACTACTAGCATTATTTTTTTTTAAAAAAAAAGGGGTTTAAAAACATGTTTATTAATCAGACATCTACTATTAATAACTATAAAAAAAATTCTAGTTAAAACTTGAAACTTATTAATCAAACATAATGCGAAGAGCAAATACAATAGCATAATGTTGGTGTAATAAATTAAATGATAGAAATCCTCCCAGTAAATTTTTGAGCCATTACCATGCCATAAACCTATTCCAATGGAAAAACACAAAAATGCAAGTATCCTTGTGTGAATAACTAGCCAACAAAGTCGTTCCTCTAATTATTTCAAGATTTTTGGGTCAACATGAATAGATTGAACAATAACGGTGGGAATCTTCAAACAAAACATTCTCACCATTATGTTGATGGCTTCTACGATGAAACTTATAATATAGAAGATCCGTGTAAAGATTGCGCACTATCTATAGATGGATTGTGACTCGCACTACTTCGATTAACCCAAGGTGGTGTGGAGTGACCGCTTGAAATGGTTTAGATAGTTGGATTGTGACTCGCACTACTTCGATTAACCCAAGGTGGTGTGGAGTGACCGCTTGAAATGGTTTAGATAGTTGGATTGTGACTCGCACTACTTCGATTAACCCAAGGTGGTGTGGAGTGACCGCTTGAAATGGTTTGGTGGGATGTGGAGACTTGGCGTGAAAAAGGAAACTAGGGTTTTTATTTGCATCCAAATTTTGGAAGGCTAGGGAATTTTGGTCATATAATAAATAACTGATACTTTTATCCTTACCATAAAAATGATACTAAAGAAAAATAATTTTATCATACTTTACTAAATATCCTCATCTAAAATATTATTATCACTCAAATTTATAATACATCAATAATGCTATCATACAAACTAAGAAGAGAGAGAGGATTGATTGCATAAAATTTTTTTCATTCACCATGAGAAATAAATAAGAGGAAAAAGATTAGAATCCCCCACCAATTTTTTTTTTATTGAATTAACATTGTCCCGGGGGTAGGGTGCTATGGTTAGACCCTCCAATAATAGATCAAATATTTGGAGTTTGAAATTCAACTATATATATTATGGAGGATTTTCTCCCTAATGGATAACAGAATTGAGAATACTGGCTGTCAGGATAGATTTCCATATATATTTTCTTGATTTACCTAGATGACCGGTGAGAAATTTCTGTGGGACGGAGCCGACCACCCCTAGGAGTAGTCGAACCAAAAGCTTGGATACTTAGTGAAAAAAAAAATCATCATTGAGTGTGCATAAATTAATCTAGATTTAAGAATAATTATTCCAATAGGTGAATCAGAAAAAAAAATTATTTACATCTAGAATTAGTCAGGAGATTATAAGAGAAAAGTTCAATAGAGAGTTATCAATTAAGAGTTAGACAAAAGAAAAGTCCAACAAGTATTGACAAGTGAAATTCTAAGTATATTAAAGTTGATTAGATACTTGCAATCCAAACAAATCAAGGTTAATTGGATACTTGAAAAATAAAGAAAGTCATAATAAATTAAAATTGATTGGATACTAGGCAAGTTGAAGTCCCAAAGAAATGACCTTTACGGTTTGTTTAAGAGGAGGTGAGGCAAGGGTAAGTAAAGGGAAGGTAACTTTAAACGTTGTTTGGGAAGGAGGTGAGGGAAGGGGGTGAGGGGAGGGAAGGGGAGTTTTTACCCTCTCATACCCCTCAAATGACCTATTTCCTTACACTCCGATTTAGGGTGTAAGGAAGTTACCCTCCCTTCCCCTCCTTCTCTTCCCTTTCCATTAGTGAATCTCTCTTCACCCTATCCAAACAGAGGGTTAGGGAAGTGAAAGTTATGGTAAGCCAAGGTGAACATAAGGTAGACAAGTAGAAGGCATATCAAGGTTGATTTGAAATTGGATAAGTGAAAGTCCAAGTGAATCAAGGTTAACATGTATTAAGCAAAGGATGAAGTTTTGGAGACACAATACCTAGGCATCGGAAGTCATAGTAGTTCAAGGTCGACTAATACTAAGTAAGATGTCAAAGTTTTAGAGGCGTGAGATTTTTTAACAAAATGAGAAAGTCCAGAGATATGAGTCTCTTGTGTAAGATGAGGACTCAACCTTAGAGTTGGTGTTGGTAGTTTTGAGAGCATGAAACAAAATCTAAATAATGCGGTAACCACTCACAGTGATCTCCCGAAGAACCGCAACTGAAGACGCCGGTCGATGAAGAGATTGCCGCTGTCGGAAGCACGATCATGGAGTTGCCGGAAAGTGCTTCAAGGTTCACGAGCCAAATCCCAGCCTCTGGATGCTCTCCCTTTGCTCGCACACCTCTAATCACGATTGCTCTCTGATCACCTTCGTGAAGCTTCTGCTCACCTCGATTGCTCCCCTGATTGCCTTGGATGCCATCATATATATCAAGCAAGACATCGGTTACAAACCTATGCCTTGATGGCAGCTTTCAATGGAGGAAGATGAAGGTGATCAATGGGCACCCCTTCATCTTCCCGACGTTGCAACTGATGCAATGTTTAACATCTCCCACTCGTCCAAGTCAATCCATATGGTCACATAGACCATGCCAGTCACATAGACTACAAGGTGATCATGCCACGAAGACCAAAGCAAAATTAGTCACAAAGACTAAATAAGTCACGTAGACTTTATAAGGATCAAGTCACGAAGACCAGAGCAAAATTTAGTCACAAAGACCAAATAAGTCACACAGACTTTATAAGGATCAAGTCACGAAGACCAGATCAGAACATCCATTCCATACATTAGGGAAAATGGTTCGTGCGACAGCAAGCACAGTGAGCATTCAATTGCTAAGAAGATTGTCACACCTTACTTAGTTGCTCCATAGAACAAATCAGAGACATAAATGTCCATAGAACGAATCAAAGACATAAATGGCTTGCCTTTACCCCAGATTAAATTATTTATATTATCATGAACATCTCTAATCCCTCATATTGACCATATGTCAAGAGCATGTTCAACTTCTCCAATCAAACAAATTATTCACAATTACATTTTATGTACTGAACTAAAAATGTAACCGGTATCAGTGAATAAATGTCACAGATGTAAATCAATCTTAATCTTCCTTTTTAACTAGAATCTATTCATTCTAATCAGTCGTTTTCCTAGTTATGCTCCATAGACCGAATCATCCATAGCCAATAGGAAACATGCTAAAGTAGCATACACTGATCAGAACTTCAAGTAGACAACTAAAGAGCCACTTAGGGTAAGATTGAGATTAACTTACAATCTCAAGGGTCTCACATAGTAGAGAAGCAGGGATCCATTCTCCTACTACCCTTCTTGTCGCCATAGCACATGTGGTATGAATCACATGCTACGATGTTATTCTCTTTCCAAAAAGAGCGCATGTTTTTCCTAAAATTTAACATCGTACAGATTTCAATCTAGACATTCTCAATGTCTAATCCTAAATTCAACATATGAATTCTAATCTGGCCTGAAGCAGATTCAGTAAATGGTGTGTGCATTTACTCCAATCATTACACAAATGATCTCATCTTGACACAAATATCAAGGCGACCTTAACTTATGGGTATGCCTCTATTCACAGCTTCATAAGCTGTCCCATAAGCAACGGTCTTACCTATATTCGTACTTAACAAATAGAGATGATTGTCCATGTGAGTGGACCAATCCCAATCTGCCAACATGCTTATCGAGACTTTTATTCGAATGTAACCAAGACATATACACTGAATAGATCATGACATTTTTCATTTATCAAAATGCCTTTACAATTGTTATATTCTTCAAAGTCCCAAAGACTTCATATGCTCATGAAATAACTCTTTAGTCAATGGCTTAGTAAAAGGATTAGCAAGCATATTCTGTGTAGGGATGTACTCAAGAATAACCTTTTTCTTGTCAATAATATCCCTTACAAAATTATACTTAATTTCTATATGCTTGCATTTGCTGTAATATTTGGGATCCTTGGAAAAAGCTATTGCAGCTTGACTGTCACAGTACACTGTAACAGGACTCCCATTATCCTCAGCAATCTTTAGATGCTTCAGGAACCTTCTTAGCCAGACAACCTCTTGCATAGTCGCTGCACAAGCCACATACTCAGCTTCCATTGTCGACAAGACTACACAAGCCTGCTTCTTGCTGTTCCATGAGATAGCGCCATCATTCAGCAAAAAGACATAGCCAGATGTGAATTTTCTGTCATCAAGGTCTCATGCCAAATCTGCATCTGAGTAGCTACTTAGGCTCATATATGATCCTTGGAAACAGAGGTAATAATCAGCTGTTCCTTTAAGATATCTGAATATCCTCTTCATCGCTTTCCAGTATCTCGATCCTGGGTTTGACTGGAAACGACTAACTAAGCCAACAACATAGCTTATATCGTGACGAGTACACAACATAGTGTACATCAAACTACCAATAGCACTAGCATATGGTTTCTTCTTCATTTCGGATATTTCCTCAGGAGTCTTGGGATACATACTTTTACTCAAGACAGTACATTTCACAATAGGCGTCTGTTCAATGTTGCAATCTGACATATTGAAGTGTTGCAGCATCTTAGTGATATAAGCTTCTTGAGACAAACCCAAAAGCCTCTTTGATCGGTCTCTAACGATCTTCACTCCTAAGATGTACTCTGCTTCTCCCATATGTATTATGTCAAATTGTGATGAAAGTCAACTTTTGACTTCTATCACACACTTTATGTCACTTCCAGCTATTAGCATATCATCAACATATAATGATAAAATGACAAGTTTTCCTTTTTTCTTTCTTAGGTAAACACAATGATCCTCATTGATCATTTCGAAACCATAAGATAATATTACTTCATTAAATCTTATGTTCCATTGTCTTGACGCTTGCTTTAGCCCATATATATTTCCAAAGTCTACATACTCTTTTCTCTTGGCCTTCAGCAACATAACCTTCTGGTTGTACCATATAAATTTCTTCGTCAAGATTATCATTAAGGAAATCTATTTTTACATCCATCTGATAAATTCCATGTCATATTGTGCTACTATAGCTAGGATGACATGTATTGACACAAACTTCACAACTGGGGAGAATGTCTCTTCAAAGTCAATACCCTCCATTTGGGTATATCCTTTTGCAACTAATCGAGCTTTGTATCGATTAATCGATCCATCTGCTTTCCTCTTTACTTTGAGAATCCACTTATTCCCAATAGCCCTTCGGCCCGGAGGAAGATCGACTAAATCCTAAACTTGATTCTTTCTCATTGACTCCATTTCTTCATCCATTGCAACTTTCCATTCTTTTCTAACTGAGCTGCTTAAAGCTCCCTCAACTGTTCGAGGTTCCTCATCGTCAACTGGGAGAACCATTAATGCCTCATTCTCAATATCAAACCTTCTTCGAGAAATAATCTGACGACTACTTCTTCGAATGTTAGACTGTTGAGAAACTAATTCATTCAGTGGCAAATTACTCCCACTCGATTGACTAGATTTAGGCATCTCCTGATCTGTTGATAAAGGAACATTATGTTGGAGCAATCTAGGTGCCCTAAGTTTTGATGTTTGGGCAAAGGTTTAAGTTAGGTTTATTGTTGTATTTGATATGCATTGTGAGTGTGCAGGATACAGGTACAACAAGGAAAGTCCAAGGGTGAGTCTTGGCGGTGTAAGTCCAAGCATGTAGTCTTGGCAACATAAGTCCAAGTGTGATCTTGGCAAAGGAGGAAAGTCCAAGGATGAGTCTTGGCGGTGTAAGTCCAATCATGTAGTCTTGGCAACGTAAGTCCAAGTGTGACTTGGCAATGGATGAAGTCCCGGAGGCGCGACCTCTTGACAAAGGAAGACCCGACAACAATGATAAGGCCGATGGAAGCTCCAGAAGGCAAGACGTGAAGGATGGGGAGACATCCGAGGGATGCAAGGCTGATGGAGGAGGCTAGAAGGCTAGGTCTAGGTTGGTCGGGCGAGAACGAGTGCTGAGTGAATGTACTCGAGGTAAAATCCTAGAATTAGGGTTTCCTGTAGCGTTACTGTAGCAGCACTGTAGCAGTCGACTGGTGCACTGTAGAGAGCCGTTGGGCTGACACCAGTCGACTGGTGTAAGGACCAGTCGACTGGTAACGGGCAAATCAGCTTACTGATTTGTTCCAAGCTCTATAAGAAGGAGCTTGGGATGGCCGGCCAAGGTGACGAAATTAGACTTGGTTAAAGCCTAATTAGTAGTCACCAAATGTGCTCAAGGTTCTCTTGTGTCCAAGTGTTCTTGGGTGGTGTTGTGGTGAGGTTTCTCCACCCACAAGGAGGTTGAGCTAGCCGGAGTTTGCCGGAGACTAATCCACCGACGGATTGAGGGATCGTCCACCTTACGGACACGCCGTGGAGTAGGAGCAAGTTATCTCCGAACCACGTAAACGCCTTGTGTTAGGGTTTGTGTTTGGTTTGTTGTCTTCTTCCTTATTGTTTTTAGGTTAACTTTCGTATTTGTTAGTTTGTTTTTGTATTCTGCTGTGCACTAACATTATAGGAAGTAAAGCTTTGGGTGAGACGCTATTCACCCCCCCTCTAGCGGACGTCAAGGTCCCAACAAGTGGTATCAGAGCAAGGTGAGCTCTTGTTGGACTAATCGCCAAGAGAGCGGCTAGAGGAAGAAGATGGAGTCGGAGGGACCTCTCGGATGGGACATCCGAATCCCACCTCCATACGAGCGCGAGGACTTCGACTATTGGAGGAAGCGCATGGAGATGTGGTTCCAAATGAATTGGGACCAATGGATTGCGTTGGAGGAACCGTTTAAAACTCCAACTGACAAGAAGGGAAAACGTCTCCGACGTCGATATTGGACCAAGGAGCAAAGGGAGCAATCGGAGACGGACAAGAAGGTAACTAAAATTTTAATTAATTTATTACCTCTTAATGCGATATTGAATGTAGGTGAATACGAGAACGCAAGTGACCTTTGGAAAAAGGTAATTGCGCTTCATGAGAGTCCTACACCAATCCAAGGAGAGGAGGAGCCCAAGGAGAATGACTCATTGGTCCAAGAGGAGAAGGACCAATCGAATGTTGATACGTGTTCAACATCCGAGGAGGAGAAGGAAGATGAGGAGGTATCATCCACATCTTCAAGGGAGGAAGAAGTGGAGCCATCCACATCTTCAAGTGAAGAGGAAGAAGAGCAATCCAAGGAAGAGGAGATATTGGAAGCTCAACCCTCCACCTCAACTACCAATAAGAGCACAAAAGACCACATCAAATGTTTTGATTGTGGTAAGATGGGGCACTACAAGAGTAGGTGTCCTTCGCTCAAGAAGGTAAAGGAGGTAAACCCTAAACTCACTAAAGTTAATTTAGAAACTAATGTGAGTTGTAGGAAGAAGAAGAAGGAGAAGAAGCACATTAGGTGTTTCACGTGTGGTGAGTGGGGACACTACCACACAAAGTGCCCAAGGAGAGGAGAGCTCAAGAAATTGGCGCACTTGAAGAAGTGGGATAAGAAGTGGAGGAAGAATGGAGGCTTATGTCAAGGGGGAGCTCCAAAGGTAAAGGGTAAGGTAAACCCTAATTTGAATTTAAGTTCAAATTCAAATTCCTCCATGCATGTTAAAAATAATATGAATTATTATCCCATGCATATTTATGGTTTTAGATATAATGATAGGAATAGGGTTAATGTAGGTGATAACCCTAGGAAATCATTTTCAAATGATAGACCTAAAAGGAAACAACCTATCTTGCCTAAGGAGAAGAAGGTGGTTGAAAACCTAGGCATTAATCTCAAGAAAGGGAGACATATGCCTAGGAAGGTGGGTAGGTCTAGGGATGCCCAAGGTGGACATGTTGACTTTAGGGTTAGAACCCTAGAATTGGAAAATCAAGCCTTGAAGACAAAGCTTGAGGAAATGGAGAAAATCCTAGAGAGGTTCATTATTGGACCTAAAGGACTTAACATATATTTGGGTGGTCAAAGACCCAAAAATGTCAAATTAGGTCCCTCCAAGACCAAAAGGAGGTCAAGTGCTAATGTAGCACATGACATTGGTAAGAGAGGTGTGACCAAAGACAAGGGAGAGTCATCCAAGGCCAATAAGAAGAAATATGCTAGGGTGGCATATAATTATGGCAAGGATGAGATATTCAAAGATAAGGACAAGAAGAAATTAACCAAAGACAATGTGTCTAAGGTTAAGAAGGTGAGTTTTGTAGGCCAAGTATCACCCGAGGTGCACCGAAGTGGCCTAGCCATAGTGGATGAGTCACCAAGGGAGGCGACTAAGGTTAAGATTCCTAATGTTAGGAAGAGCCTTTGGGACCCATGGTAGATGGGTTATCAAATGTGCCAAGTGGTTAGGAGACGGACTTAAGTCTCTAACATAGTGGGTTGGCACAATTGAGTTGAGTTTCATGCATAGAAATATGAATTGGGTTCATATTGCATGAAAATTAGTTTTTGATGTATAGATGCCATATAAACTAATGCTAGTGATGCATTGTGGGTTGGTATGGGAAAATACATCAAAAGGAAGCCAAAACTAGGACTTTAGGTCAATGTTCAATTGAACTATTTAGCTACTTTTGAATTTTATGTCAATCTTGGGATCTGTGATAAATATATTTTTATATATATTTTTCCCAAGTAGACAAGGGTACAATATACCTCTCCACAAAATTTGGGAATTTTTGGAGGTCTAGGAAATTTCTGGTGCATTTCTGAAGTTAGCCTGAATATGTTGATTTTTACAGAAATAGGGTGCCAGTTGACTGGTGCAGATACCAGTCGACTGGTAACAGTGTTTTTGAGCACAGAATGTGTCTGTAAGCTCATTTTGTCGATACCAGTCGACTGGTGCCGATACCAGTCGACTGGTAACAGTAGATTTCGACCACAGAATGCTTCTGTAAGGTTCTGTCGAAGGGGGCAGTCGACTGGTACCTAGTTCAGTCGACTGATACCAGCCTAAAAGTATTTTTCAACGTTATTCTTGACCGTGTTAACTCGTTTAAATGTATGAGATCCATGAGGGATAAATACATGATTTTAGGGTCAATTTGAATGACATGTTTTCAACAATTGGGATATTGTTGGAGCTCTTTTTGATGTATGGCAAAGGGGGAGAAGTCTGTTGGAGTGTATACTGAAAGCCTAAGCTTTGTAAACATTCATTATGAATAAAGAATAACATTTGGTCTAATTATCTACATTTGTTTGTAGTTGTTCATTTAATTTATATTGTAGATAACATAGTATGTGGTGTCACATACAGAAGATGATGTTATCAGTACCTTATAAATTATAAACAGTAGCTCACGACCAGAATGGAAAGGAACAAACCATTAGAAGGTCATAGTGTAATTAGGTATTAGTTTATCTTGACTATATAATTACACTAGTACACTCAGAGTGTATTGAGTAGGACCATTCGAGGTCGTTCCTTTTATACTGACTTTATAAAGGAACAAAGACCTCAGTTATTATGGAAGTGTGTGCTCTTAATCCTAATATAATAACAAGCACATATATTTGATATTTATTTCTTTAATTTATCAATGGGTGAGATTTAGTTCGATGAATCAATAAACCCGATAAGTTGGGAAATGCTATCACTTATAGTGTGTGTTGTTGATTATAGAAGGAAACAGTGTCCTAGAGATACTAGGTTGATAATGTCCCCAAGAGGAGCTCATAAGGATTGTCATGTTAAACCCTGCAGGTGGACTTAGTCCGACATGACAATAAAGTTGAGTGGTACTACTCTTGGACTTAGACATTAATTAAATGAGTTGTCAGTAACTCACTTAATTAGTGGACATTCGATATCTTAAACACAGGGAGACTAACACACTCATAATAAGAAGGAGCCCAAAAATGTAATTTGGGATTGGTGCGGTAGTTCAATGATAGTTCTCTAGTGGAATGAATTATCGTTGATAAAATTAAGTTGTGTGTTCGGGGCGAACACGGGATGCTTAATTTTATCGGGAGACCAAAACCAATTCCTCCTCTCGGTCCCTATCGTAGCCTCTTATTTATAGAGTACTATACCCACCTATACCCACCTTCTATACCCACTAGAGGGGGCCGGCCAAGCTAGCTTGGGAATCAAGCTAGGGCCGGCTTAAGCTTGGTTAGCTTGAACCCAAGCTAGTAGGGCCGGCCAAATAAAATTAAAAAGAAATTTAATTTTAATTTTTATTATTATGTGGAAGATATATTTTAAAGAGAATTAAAATTAAAATATCTCTCTTGTAAAAGATCTACAAAGATTAAAGAAAGAGATTAGATCTCTTTCCTTATTTGTAGATTGGAAGAGATGTTTTATTTTCTCTTTAAAATTATTCACATGTTAATAAAATTAAAATTATAGATATTCCTTTTATTAACCATGAAGAGATTTTAAAGAGAAATTTTATTTTTAAAATTTCCGGAAACAAATTAGGAAGTTTTAATTGTTGATTAAAACTTGTCCTCTTTGTATTCCAATGATGTGGCCGGCCACCACAAATTAATTGGGAAATTTTATTTTATTTCTCTCAATTAAATCATGTCAAGGAAATTAAGGAAAATTTATTGTAATTAAATTTCCTAATTTACCTAGGCCAAGGAATATAAAAGAAGGGGTGAGGTGCCTTCACAAGACACAACATCTATTATTCTCTCCTCTTTTGTTCCTTGGTGTGGCCGGCCAACCTCTCCATCTCTTCCTCTTGTGGTGGCCGAACCTACCCTTCTATTGGAGCTCTTGTGGTGGCGGATACTACTTGGAGAAGAAGAAGAAGAAGGAGAGAAAGCTAGCATCTCTTGGAGCTTGGTTAGTATTTTGGTTTTTCTCCTTGGTGAAGCTTTTCTTTTGTGGCCGAACCTTGGTTGGAGGAGAAGAAGGTGGTTGGTGGTTTCTCATCTTGGAAGATCATTGCCCACACAACGTCCGAGGTTAGAAGAGGAATACGGTAGAAGATCAAGAGGTTTTTCTACAAGGTATAACTAGTAATTTCTATTTCCGCATCATGCTAGTTATTTATGGAAATAATACCAAATACAAGAGGCTTACGTTCTAGTATTTCGAATATGTTTTTTCGAAGTTGTGTTCTTTTGTTTCTTTCTTTTCCTTGTGATTTGATTGTTCTCTTTGGTTAACCTAAAGTTATTTTAGGAAATTAAATATTAGCTTTCTATTAAAGGTTTTGTCTAGTCGGTGGTGGTTGCTCCCATATCCAAGAAGGCCATGTGCCTCGCCACGTCAGTACTGGGAACCTTTTATGGAAATTAATATTTAATGGAATTAATAACTTAAGGAGACTTGGGTCGAACGTGTTAAGTTCCGCAGGAGATCCAAGTCAAAACCTAAAAGAACAAATAGATTAAGTTTTGGATCAAACGTGTTAAGTTCCGCAGGAGATCCAAAATTTAATTTAAAAGAACACATGGTAGCTAGGAAAAGGTTCAGACCTTTGTACAAAATTTTTGTACAGTGGAACCTATAGGCTTTCCGAGTAGCAACCAACAAAGTCTAGGTTTAAGTGGGAAACCTATACACCTTTGCAAGAAATCCTAACTCGAGGGAGAGCTTAGGTGAAGGGGGAGTGATTGTTTAGGCAAAGGGGGAGAAGTTTACCTTTGCGCGAAATCCAAGCTCAAGGGGGAGCTTAGGTGAAGGGGGAGCCTAGGGATTTAGGTTCCATTATTTATGCATGAGTTGATTTGCATATTTATTTGCATATGTATTGCATTTATGTTTCCCTAACTTAAACAGGTTGCCAAACATCAAAAAGGGGGAGATTGTTAGAGCAATCTAGGTGCCCTAAGTTTTGATGTTTGGGCAAAGGTTTAAGTTAGGTTTATTGTTGTATTTGATATGCATTGTGAGTGTGCAGGATACAGGTACAACAAGGAAAGTCCAAGGGTGAGTCTTGGCGGTGTAAGTCCAAGCATGTAGTCTTGGCAACATAAGTCCAAGTGTGATCTTGGCAAAGGAGGAAAGTCCAAGGATGAGTCTTGGCGGTGTAAGTCCAATTATGTAGTCTTGGCAACGTAAGTCCAAGTGTGACTTGGCAATGGATGAAGTCCCGGAGGCGCGACCTCTTGACAAAGGAAGACCCGACAACAATGATAAGGCCGATGGAAGCTCCAGAAGGCAAGACGTGAAGGATGGGGAGGCATCCGAGGGACGCAAGGCTGATGGAGGAGGCTAGAAGGCTAGGTCTAGGTTGGTCGGGCGAGAACGAGTGCTGAGTGAATGTACTCGAGGTAAAATCCTAGAATTAGGGTTTCCTGTAGCGCCGTTGCGATGGAACCAGTCGACTGGTGTAAGGACCAGTCGACTGGTAACGGGCAAATCAGCTTACTGATTTGTTCCAAGCTCTATAAGAAGGAGCTTGGGATGGCCGGCCAAGGTGACGAAATTAGACTTGGTTAAAGCCTAATTAGTAGTCACCAAACGTGCTCAAGGTTCTCTTGTGTCCAAGTGTTCTTGGGTGGTGTTGTGGTGAGGTTTCTCCACCCACAAGAAGGTTGAGCTAGCCGGAGTTTGCCGGGGACTAATCCACTGACGGATTGAGGGATCGTCTACCTTACGGACACGCCGTGGAGTAGGAGCAAGTTATCTCCGAACCACGTAAACGCCTTGTGTTAGGGTTTGTGTTTGGTTTGTTGTCTTCTTCCTTATTGTTTTTATGTTAACTTTCGTATTTATTAGTTTGTTTTTGTATTCCGCTATGCACTAACATTATATGAAGTAAATCTTTGGGTGAGACGCTATTCACCCCCCCTCTAGCGGACGTCAAGGTCCCAACACATTATTCTCCTCCTCTATCTCATATAGAGGAATTGTCTTATCAACTTCACCTCGTGTTGGGAACTCAGTTTCTAGAAAAGTAGCATCTCTTGACTCTATCTCAGAGATGGTTCCATCTTGTTGCTCACCAACAAAAACATAACTCTTAGAAGTCTCAGAGTACCTTATAAAGATACACTTCTTACCTCGGGGTCCCAATTTTTCATGTTCGTGAGTCTTATCATGAACGTAGGCAGTTGCCCCCCCAATGTCTCAGATTACTCAAATCCGGCTTTCTGCCTGTCCAACGTTCATGTGGAGTAGATGGAACTGACTTTGAAGCCACTTTGTTAAGTATATAGGCCGCAACTAATAATGCATATCCCCAATAGGAGATTAGCAAATTAGCCTGCGCCATCATAGACCTAACCATTTCAAGAAGAGTCCTATTTCTTCTTTCAGCAACCCCATTTTGCTGTGGAGTTCCAGGGATAGTCAGCTGTCTAATAATCTCTTTCTCATTACACATTGTCTTGAACTGATCAGACAAATATTCTCCTCCACGATCAGTGCGCAAGGTTTTAACCTTACGTTCCAATTGATTCTCAACTTCGTTCAAGTAACGAATAAAGCAATCCAATGCTTCAGATTTGTGAGAAATCAAATACACATTACCAAAACGTGTGAAGTCATCGATAAATGTAATGAAATAAGAACTCCCATTTCTAGCCTTCCCATTCATTGGACCACAAATATCTGAATGAATTAATTGCAATGGTGATTCAGCCCTAATAGCCTTACCAAATGGTTTTTTAGTCGTCTTTCCCGCAAGACAATGCTCACATATAGACAAGTTAATCTTAACATGAGTGCCTAATAGGCCCTCCTTAGCTAATCTATTCATTCGTTCTTGTCCTATATGTCCCAATCTAGCATGCCAAATTTCATCATTAACATCAACGTTACTAGTAAGAGCAATGTTTAAAAAACAACCATCATTATTATTTGGTTCCACATCAAGAACTATAAAACCACTTATTACAAAACCATACCCAATTAACACAGAGTTAATTTGAATTTCCACACAACGACTATAAAAATTTACATTGTAACATAAATCAAGAAGACAAATGACGGAAACCAGATTTCGTTGAATCTCAGGAGCGTACAGGACATCATGTAGAAACAAGGTACCTCCACCACGTAGGTTGAGCTTGCAAGTGCCAATTTCTTTGACTTCAATTCTTACATTGTTTCCTACATATATCCATTTGTTGCCAGTTGGTACCCGACGGTACTCCACATATGTAGCTCGATCACGAGCTACATGGTTCATTGCTCCTAAATCTACAATCCACAAAGGATACGAATCAGCTAACAACACTGTACTTGCAACATATTATCGTGGAAAGAAGACAAAAATGGATCTACCTTTTTAGGCTCAATACAATCCCGAGCAAAATGACCCTTCTTGTCACAGTTGAAGCAAGTCAACCTGCTCTTAGGTTTTTGTCCATATTTCTTTCCTTTCTTCTTGATTTGGTTTTTCGTAGTAACAACATTAGCCTCCTTTCCTTTCCTCTTTCCTTTCTTAAATCACTTATTCTTATTCTTGGAACCAGAACCTTCAGCTACAAAAGCTTGACTCGAAATCCTTGCGGATTCAATCCTCTCCGCCTCAAGTTCCACATGGCGTGAGACATCAGTGAAAGTCTTGATACTCTCACTATGGGTCAGGTTCTGTTTCATCGTTTCCCAAGAATTAGGAAGGGAATGGATAACTGCCTGAACCTGTTGTTCATCGGTCAACATATAACCAGCAGTCTTAAGCTCTCGAATCATGTTACCCATCTCCCTGAGATGTTGGGCCATGGTAACATTCGAGCGCTTTTTACAACTATCAAACTTGATAGTTAGCTGACGGAGCTTACTCAGACTGACTCCACTGTACTTCTCTCTAAGGGCTACCCAGACAGTGAGCCGATGGTAATGGCTCATACTCAAATACCAGGTCATCCACCATTGAACTAATCAATATACCCTTAGCAATGGAGTCCTTCCTTTTCCATGCCTTATAGGCATCAAGGTCACATCTGTACTGTGTTGTAGAACCATCAATCAGTTCCTCCATGATTTGATTTACAACCTCTAGAACTTCTTGTTCCTCAAGAACATATTGTATCTTGAGGTGTCATATTTTGTAGTTATCCCCATATAATTTCTCACCCTTATTGAGTTCAGCTATGATGTTTTTAGTTGCCATGATTTACATAAATAAACAAATTATTTATCATTTCAGTATAATTCATATATATGCAACTATTTATTGACTCAGTGTAAATTAGAGTTAGTTTACAAAATCAAGTGATAACATTGTTTCCATCATCATTTGTATGTTCTAATCTAATCAATACTGATCAATCATATTACACATATCCCATCTAATGAACGAATCATTATTAAAATGAACTAATCATTTTTCATATGAACTAATTATATGAATATATGAACAAATCATATTAACATAAACTAATCATGTCATAAAATGAATTAATCATTTCCAAGTTTGTTAACATATAACATAACTTTTCATTATTTAATTCTGTTCGTACATAACGACAGAAATTATTACATGACTCAAAAACAAGATGAGCTTACACTGTTCGTACATAACGACAGTAAACAGAACACTAGTAAACTAGATAAGCTAGCACTACTCCCACTAGGACAAACATTAGTGTGACATCCAACATTATCCCTATTAACCTGGACTTATTTGGGATAATCTCAAATGGAGCAGCTTTAGGATTCTCTATCAGATTCATTCCTGGATCTTCCTCGAGCATCTCCTGGTCCTCTTCAGACTCTTCAGGCTCTTCTTCACCCATATGGTGAAGTAGTTCCTTACACAATACTGAATATGTGACACATCCTTTATGACACCCCCATACATAGTTTGCTATTATCCTGGGATACTCTGGCAATGAATGCATCAATGCCCAGATCCTATAACTGTCCAGGATTAGAAACTCTTCTTGCTTAAGTTTCCAAAATAGTCTATCCAGTTGTCTAACATGTCCGTCGACTCCATAAGCAGACTTATACTCTATCTCCTGAATCTCCTCTCGGAGCTGATTTCGCCGCACTTCGCGACGAGTTAATGTGGTAATCGTTTGTGCCATCTGAAAAATTGAATTTAAATAAGTCAGTACAAAACTGACTAACCAGTACAAAATTAGTTTAATTCAATTTATACAGACATACCATCATTATAAATCAAGAAAAATAAATCTTCTTGATTTTCAGGAGTTTAAGTCGACTGACCCATTAGACCGGTCAATCAAGAGTCCGGATGTTAAACTTAGTCTATTGTCCTTATTAGAACTAATCTAATTGGACCTATGTTCTATTATCGTTTAAGCCCATTTGAGTCAAACTCAGACTTATTGATCAAATTTAGGTCCGTTTGATTCATCCAATTGCTTATTGGATTAAGTCTGACCCATTAGAACAAATCTAATGTTTATGATCAAATCTGACACAACGAAACTAATCCGGTCATATTTGATCAGCCCAACTTTTGTAATCAAGATTACCCCAATTAATTCAATAATAAACCAAACTGGTTAAACCAACAAATAATTTGAACCAGCTTCAGGTATTATTGAATCAATTTGGTCTGCTTAAATTAATTAATAATTTAAATCAGACCTGGATTTGATCGGCCAAGTTGGTATGATTCCATTTTTGATAAATTAAACCATAAATAAATAAATTAATTATTTATTAATTAATAATACATATACTTATGTATTTAATTAATAAATATATTTAATTAAAACTTAAACTACTGTTCATATCCGTGAAGAAAAAATTAAAACATGCATGTACTTCGTCAAAAAAAAAAAATTGTTCACTTTTTTTCAATCGATTCTTCAATCGATTCAATGTTTACTGTGCTTCGTCAAAACACACTGTTCGTGTTTTTTTTTCTTCCTCAATCGATTCTTGAATCGATTCAAGAACTACTATGCGCGATTTTGAATCGATTGAAACGAAATTTCAATCGATCCAATTCAATTGAATCGATTGGTTAATCGATTCAAATGACGATCAATGTTACTGTTCATCTTCTTCGCGACAGAAAAAACACAGCGAGCTATTCTCACGTCGATTTTCATGCTTTCAAAACCATGATTTCGTGCTTTGATACCATTGTTGGTAGTTTTGAGAGCATGAAACAAAATCTAAATAATGCGGTAACCACACAGTGATCTCCCGAAGAACCGCAACCGAAGACGTTAGTTGATGAAGAGATTGCCGCTGTCGGAAGCACGATCACGGAGCTGCCGGAAAGTGCTTCAAGGTTCACGAGCCAAATCCCAGCCTCTGGATGCTCTCCCTTTGCTCGCACACCTCTAATCACGATTGCTCTCTGATCACCTTCGTGAAGCTTCTGCTCACCTTGATTGCTCCCCTGATTACCTTGGACGCCATCATATATATCAAGCAAGACATCGGTTACAAACCTATGCCTTGATGGCAGCTTTCAATGGAGGAAGATGAAGGTGATCAATGGGCACCCCTTCATCTTCCCGACGTTGCAACTGATGCAATGTTTAACATCTCCCACTCGTCCAAGTCAATCCATATGGTCACATAGACTATGCCAGTCACATAGACTACAAAGTGATCATGCCACGAAGACCAAAGCAAAATTAGTCACAAAGACTAAATAAGTCACGTAGACTTTATAAGGATCAAGTCACGAAGACCAGAGTAAAATTTAGTCACAAAGACAAAATCAGTCACACAGACTGTATAAGGATCAAGTCACGAAGACCAGATCAGAACATCCATTCCATACATTAGGGAAAATGGTTCGTGCGACAGCAAGCACAGTGAGCATTCAATTGCTAAGAAGATTGTCACACCTTACTTAGTTGTATAACTCACTAACTATTTTTTCTAAAACTCACTAACTATTTTTAATTGTATATATATATATATATATTTAATATGATGTTGATTCTAATAACTTTTTATTGAATGATGATAATTAGATGGAAAGAAGAAAAATTATTAGTATAAAAGATATCTAATCCTTTTAAAGGTATGAAAATGAATATTTGATACCCGATCAATACGAAGACAGAGGATCTGAAATCCAATCTAAATGCGACCCATTGTCATTCGGGCATCACAACATGGAGTTATCATAATCATTTAATAGATTGTACGAAAATTTAATAAATAGCATGTCAACGCATTAAATTCATTAATAAATTATATTTGTATAAAACATAGTTTAATTTATGACCACTAAAAAGATTATCTCAAAACTTATCTCTTAAAATCAATTTAATGCTGATAAACTTGTCCTCTAGGTCTTCCTATCTAGTGTCCTCGACCCCAAAACTTCTTACTCGATGTCCTCAATTTGCTAAGGGTTCCTGCCCAGTCCTTCGACTAAGACTCCCTTGTCCAATCCCTCCGACTAGAACTTCCTTGCCTAGTCCCTCCGACTAGGACTTTCTTGCCTAGCCTCAACTAGGGCTTTCCTACAAACTTGATAAGCATTTCATACCTCAAACAGACTTAACTTTTAACCATTTGCCAACATCAAAACTTAAGTTTGATCGTATAGTGCTTCTTGTACCAACACCATGCCCTCTGAGTGAATCTCGTGCAAGATCAACTGAAGCTTCTAGACTTAGTTGATCATTGTCTTAGAGTCAACTATCTTCTAGTCCAGGAATCGGCCTATGATGAATTTCTGGACCCCCGCATCCTCCATCTAGTACTTCTTATCCAAGGACTTCCATAATTTCTTAGTCATTCTTTTTATGCTATACATAGCGTATAAAGAGTCAATAAGATACTTGAGGATGTAGTTTTGACATAGAAATGTGTTGGTGCAGTAAGCATCCGACGATCGAACATCAGTTTTGACAATGGCAAAGGGATTCAAAGTTAAGGTTCCTTGTTATCTAACGTGGTTAAATAAGGTTTCAGGAAAGTCCTAACTGCGGTTAGGCAGGGGAAAATCCTAAGGGGGGGTAACCTTAGGTCCTAGGGGGTGGTAACCCTAGGTGAAGGAAAATCCTAAGGGGGGGTAACCTTAGGTCCTAGGGGGCGGTAACCCTAGGTGGAGGAAAACCCTAAGGGGCGGCAACCTTAGGTCCTAGGGGGCGGTAACCCTAGGTGGAGGAAAATCCTAAGGGGGGGGCAACCTTAGGTCCTAGGGGGCGGTAACCCTAGGTGGAGAAAAACCCTAGGGGGCGGTAACCCTAGGTCCTAGGGGGTGGTAACCCTAGGCGGAAAGTCCAGTCGGTCTGGAGGACCGGACTGACATCAGGTAAATCTCCTGAGTGGAGTAGGTGAGGACGCGTTCCCCGCAGAGGGAACAGTAGGCGTCGGGTCGACCTAGGGTTTCCGGTTGGAAACCCGAAGTCAGACTCGGACAGTCCGGAGACTGTCTATACTTCATTTATCATATTTATTGTGCTAACTTTGTGTTGCAGGATAGTGTTTGGGACTAACGTATCTTGCAGGTGCAAAGGAGCAACCTAAAGCCTCGGATGAACAGTGTCCGAGGCGCCTCCATGGAGCTTGGAGGCGCCTCGGGTGCAAAAGCTGACCTGGCTACGAAGCTTCAATGGAGGCGCCTTGAAGGAGCTTTAAGGCGCCTTGGAAGGCGCCTTGAGCAGGGTATAAGGCGCCTTAAACAGATGAAGTTCGACCAGTTCAAGTTTCATCCACGCGGAGGACTCGGCAGCATGGAGGCGCCTTGAACATCCTTCAAGGCGCCTTGAACACCCTTTATAAGGGGGTTTCGACCAGCACTTCAGAAAATCAAGTTCTGAGCTTTCCCTCTTCAACGTGCTGCTAACAAAGTCATTCCGAAGTGCTACTGCGACATTCCGACGACCCGGAGCTTCAATCTTCTTCTTTCTTAAGTTGTCGGTACAAGTTTATTTCAATACTCTCAGTGTAATTTGTAATTTCTATCGTGATTATAGTTGTTGCCCACCGGAAGCGATCAAGGATCGCGGGCCTTCGAGTAGGAGTCGCCGTAGGCTCCGAACGAAGTAAAAAGCTTGTCTCTTTGTGTGTTTGTTTACTTTCCGCTGCGTGTTTTAACTCCGATAATTTCACGATTTCGATAAACGTAAAATTTAGCCACGAGCGCTATTCACCCCCCTCTAGCGCGGTCTCGATCCAACAAAATGCACATCAATAGTATCCTCAGCATGCTTGGGAGGTTCTTTGGTCAAGAATCAAGCTAGGTTTAGCGCGGTCAGGTAGAAGAGTATCTTTTGTTGCCACCGCTTAATATTCAACTCAGTAAACTTCTCTGACTCTTTCCCAGGATTGATTGGAACATTTCCAATCAAGGCGGAGGGAGCCTTCATGTGATGAATCTGTTACATCTCAACACTTTCTATGGTCATCTCAATAGAAATGAGTCTGTTTTAATATTGTTGGACAATCTTGCTGGAAATAATATAGAAATTTACTAAATTGAGAATTATAAAAATTTAATTTTAGACTTATCTGCCAAGACTGCCTTGTAGGACCAAGCTGAGTTGTCTTGTATGACCGAGCTAAGCTGCCTTGTAGCAGAGTGACGAATTGTCTTATCCGAGCTACCGAAGCTGAGCTATTTCGACTGAGTTGTCGAGGACGAGTTACCTTGGCCAAGCTATCTTAGCTGAACTTCCAAGACCAAGCTATCGAGCTACAAAGTCTGAAAAATGAAGATGTTGAGTACTCGAGAAGTAATCCTAAGTCGAGTGAGTTTCTGAGTGCTCGAAAATAGAGAAATCGAGGTTTGCGTTCAACACAGTTTTCTTAAAATAGATTTGTCCCCCTCTGACCGTGCTTCGAGGTTACGAAGGACGTCAGTTTACTATAATGCAATGGCAAAACCGTGATCACCATCAACTACGGGTCGATCGCAGCAAACTATAAAAGTACCTGATTGCTATCACAATTAGAGATGCTGAGTGGGTGCACAATAGATAGAAAGAATGAGAGAAAAAGGGTGGAGGAGTTTCTTTGCTTCTGTGTTTTTTTTACATACTACCTTCTCAGGATCACGACCTCTCCTTATGTAGGAGTGTCCACCCTTGGCTGCATCAAATAGCCGAGTAAAGGTCATTTATCGCCCGGATTAAACGATAGCAGCTGACTATTGATGGTCAACTGTTTCACTCGGCAATTATTGATTCTTACATTGATCACACAATAATGTATTCATTAATTTATGAATCAA
This sequence comes from Zingiber officinale, assembly GCF_018446385.1. Lineage (NCBI taxonomy): Eukaryota > Viridiplantae > Streptophyta > Magnoliopsida > Zingiberales > Zingiberaceae > Zingiber > Zingiber officinale. The sequence goes on from NC_055994.1 coordinate 143,595,585, forward strand.
CTGCAAGCAAAAGAATATGGTAAAATGTTAGTTGTTTTTTCTTGGATAAATTTTATTCCAACCAGTCCAATATTTGACACGCGTAGGTCGTGATCACATACAAGTCAACTTGGTTTGGTGTAATTCAAGACCTGGATTTGCACCCTTTCATGTCCGCATATAAGAGAAAGTCTTTTCTCATGCATTTATTCATAACATCAATATTTATAAATCAATATAAAATCAACTAACAAACACAAAACTCTTAACGTGAGACTAAAATTTTATTTACAATAGAATTCATATATATCCAATCAACAAAATAATGTGGAAGTTGGAGTGGAGACCAAAGGTACGTAATTGATTATAATTCTTTTATTAAATTAAATATCAAAACTTTTAAAAATACATTTTATAAAATAAACAGAGATAAAATAGTAACTTAATACTTCATGGATGATTAATGTCAATCAATTAAAATCATAGGCCTCCAACAAAGTGAAATCCAAAAGGAAGACTTTTATTTGTTCACATTCTTGTTGGGGCCGTGTATCGACCACTTATCTCATGCTTTTCCCACTCGTCCTTTTTGACCTTTTCAACTCTGATGTTTCTTGCATGAATTGTCTTATTTCGACTGTTTGATCGAGGGAGAGAACCGAAAGGTGCATCACAAAGTGCAATCAGGATAAAATATTGAAGGATATCAACAATATATCAACAAAGGCACACACACTTCCTTTGACCCTTGCTAAAGCGACAATCAATTCCCCTCATTCTTCACAAACTCCCCTACTAACTTTCGACCAATACTAGTCTAAATTGTGGAAAGTTCTCTTATTTTTGGGTTAGATAATATTGTGGAAAGTTTGCATGCATCAGAATGGGCCCTAAGTCCTCTTCGTCCTCCTGCCCTTTTTTTAATCTTTTCTAGAGAGAGAATATATTGATTGGTGGTGTTTTGTAAACTTAAAAACCTTGGGAAGCTTCCAGTTGGATTGGTGGAATGTTGCTTTCTAATTAGTGGACTCATTATCTATCTATCAAAAAGCTTTTTGATTTCTCTAAAAAATAATTGCTGAATCAGATATGTAATCTTTTGTCTCCAAAATTTAAGATTCATTTTGTAGTAGTAGAGAAAAGATCAACTTAAATAGTCAGGCATCTTATTGAACCACACAATTAAAGTTTCATGATATCTGAATTACCTATAATGAGATTTGGGGTTCGAATATCAGTAAAGTCGAAGTAAATACCTCCTTTATGTGTTAGTCATTATTTCAAAGGTTAGAAGTCGTTCATGATTTATCGCCTCCGTGTTGGTCCTGAGATGAATTGACGGGGGCGCTAGGGGCGAACGTATTTATCTTTTTTACCACATTGATATCTAAATTGCACATCGTAATCTTACATTTTATCAAATCGTTCATTTTGCTAAAGTGAAATGCCTAAAATATTCCTTTACTTGACCCCTCGCCTTACTGCTCCCACGCTGAAGAAGAAGTTGAAGTCGTCGAATCCTTTCTTGCTTAGAACATCATTAGCAGTACTGTTATACACTTCTTATCTTGCCTAAAATCACAAAAAAAAAGACATCGTGCTTCTCTAAAAGATATCTGCCGAAGGAGAAAAAAAATAAAATCATAAACTATGAATTTGTGTGTTTTGAGTTTGTTATTATTATTCTTTTCTATTGTGTTCTAACTCTTGTAGAAACACAAAAAAAAGTTGAATCTATGCGAACAAAGTGAGTCTCTATTCACTCCATAGCTGCACTTCATGATCTAATACTAGTTATTTTTGACTTGGATTTTCATCCACTAAGTTTCTAGTCCTCTTCATCTATTTAAACTTCTTTGGTTGCTAAGTATTCAATCAATTTTAACATGCTTAAACTTTTTCAATTGCGCCTACAATAACTTATCAAGTAACTTGCACCTGTATATTTGACAATCTTCATCAATAAATATAATATTGCCCCAGGGCATGATGTGGTAGCAAGAGGTTGAGCATTTCTCCCAAGTAGCGAGAGTTTGATTTCCATGCAAGGCGCACTTGCAACGATCGAATTTCTAGTGACGTATGAATGCCAAGTCAGGAGCTATCACACTTCCCTGATTTACTTGGTGGACGGAATGTGGGGTCGGACTGTGTTGGTGCAATCATGCTCGGGTCAAGATTGATCAGTTTAACTAAGCTCGGGTTGGTCTAAACTTGAGTTTCGATGTTTAATAATTTGTGAAAGAAAAGTCAAGTAAATAAAGGGATGACTAGATACTTGACTGAGAAAGTCTTAACTTAATGTAGGCAACGAAAAATCTTAACTGGAGGTTAGGCAACGGGAATTTCTAGCAGGGCTAGGCAGTGGAAGACCTAATTGGGAAATAGACAATGAAAGCCCTAGTGGGGCTAGACAGTGGAAGACCTAGTTGGGAACTAGACAATAAAAGTCCTAGTAGAGCTAAACAGTAGAATACCTAGTTGGGAACTAGGTAATGGAAGTCCTAGCAGAGCTAGACAAAAAAAAAAAATCTAAATGGATCACGGAAGACCGGATACTTGACATGAGACCATAAGTCCAAGTGGATCATGGAGGATCATATACTTGATATGAGACGGTATGCCCAAGTGGGCTATAGAGGATCAGAAATTTGACACGAGATGGTAAGTCAAAGTGGTTCATGGAGGACCGGATACTTGACATGAGATAAAAAGTTCAAGTGGGTCAAAGGTTGACTAGACACTTTGTAAAGAAGCCCTGATAGGTCAAGGTTGACTGGATACTAGGCAACGGAAAATCCTAACGAGTCAAAGATGACTTTAGGGTTGGATAGAGGAACCCTAAACTCGGATTCAGAGTTTAGGGTTGAGTAATAGTCGATTGGCCAAAAGCAATCTATTAGTGTATTCGATTAGGAGCTTTTTCGTGGATTACAAAATCTGTTAGAATCAATTCTGATATCACCAATCGATTAGGGGAAATCAATTCGATGATTTTTGCGAGGAAATAAAAATGTGCTAAATCAATTGGGGTAATTGATTCAGCATGGTCAATCTATTGGGAGTGCTTTCTCGTGAAAACAAAAGACTTCGAAATTAATTGACTCAATCAATTAAAAATCAAGTTTTGAGGTCAAAACTTAATAAATTAGAGAAGACCCTAAAGAAAATGACAAGTAATGTAAAGGGTCCAAAAAGAAAAATCTAGGTTTAGGAAGACAAGATTCATCTATGAATAAGAGGGATTTTAGACATAAACAATTAGTCCAAGGAAAGCATAGTATTATATCATAAAGTTTCATATAGTTATAGAACTGCTCCTAAGTTTAGAAGTCAAGTCAAAGTTACAAGGGAAATCATCTCTAGAGTTAACTTTGAGGAGACTAGTATGACTAATGCTTCTAAGAAGCCTAGGAAAGTCATTAGAAAGGTACATAAGAAAGTTATTCCTAGTGAGTACCTAATATACCCAAGGAGAATCAATAAGTATTGGATTTCTAAGAGTGTGATCTCTTCACACTAAATGAGTATGAAGTATGTCACCTCTAATTGGAAGGGTAATTAACCCAATCATAATGAAGTTGACATTTTAGGGCATTTTCAAGATAGTATGATATCTTGAAAAATGAGAAGTTGATTATTACTCTTAAGATTAAAAGCGTGTCAATAATAATTTTAAACTTATTGAGATTAATCAAATTGGCACAAATAGGAGAGATTGCAAATATGTCAAATTGAGGTTTTGACACATTTTAGGGAGATAAGGCAACTTATGTCAAATCGAATCTTTAGCATAATGGTTATGGGATGACACTTAAATAGAAAAATATAGGAAATTATTTTGTGCTTCAACTACCATGATTGTATGTTCTATCACATGTCATGACATTATATTATTCATTCATCTTGACATGATATTATAATGTTAGTTTTTGACATAGGACATGTCATGTATGCATCTTTCGAATATGATGCATTTTCTTTTGAAAAATTATGCATTTTGATGTCTATCATAATTATTATCATGCATTATTTAAATTTCTTATAATTGAGAATGATGACATTAGCTGACATACTAGGTAGGATGATTAAGTTTAAAATACTTAGTTAAAGATGCATATTTCCTTAGTTTAGGGAAAGTATATTTTACATCTCACAAAGATTATAGAGTTGACTTATATGTGTATTGAGATATATTAGATACAAGTAAGATGTTAGGAGGATAAGTAAAACTCAAGATGTTATTTAGTGCATCTATTTGAGTTTTGATTTCATCAAAATATATGGATTTTGTGAAGTCTAATCATGGGAAAAGCAAATATGCAAAACATGTGCATTTAATTAGCCCAAAGATCATGATTGAAATTTATTTTGAAAATGATTTCAAAAATACTTTGAAAAATCTTGGTGAAGTCTATTTGTTGATAGGAATCACTATTGATTAGTTATATACAAAGTTAGAGTGAAAAATTAAAGTTTTTAATGGTTTTTAATTTTATATTATTTTTAAAAATGAGATATATTTTTATAGAAAACTATTTTCAATGATAGTATGTGGCATAATTAATTTCTACGTAAAGTTTTATAATTTTTTGAATATCATAGAATTATTTATGACTTTCTGAATTTTATCTGAAATTGAATTTGAGATTTCAAACTCACGAATCAATTAGGCATTGTTGCTAATCAATTGACATGTGTGGTAATCGATTGGCAGCTCATGCCAATCGATTAACACGGACTGAAGTCAATTGGTAACTGAAATAAATCAATAGGCATTTACTGTGTTTGGTTGAAATTGTCTGATTTCAGTCTTTTATGTCATAGTTAGGTCATTTAACTATCTCTAACCTCTGAAGTGCTTGGGTAAGCATTTAAGGATAATTTTCTTGATGAAAATGAAAAAAAATGGTTAAAGGGATTAATTTGTAGTTAAGGAAGATGTTTAGATTCAACGTTGAATTTTTAACTTCATAACTTCAATGTTGGGATTTCCTAAAGTTTTAGGAACTCCAAATTATTTTTAGTATAATGATAGAAGTTGAAGCATGCTTTGATTTGAGGGGGAGTTTCACCTTAAAGGCATGATTTGAATAACAAAGGAGAAATTTTGAAAAATGCTCAAGGTTGAGCATTTAAAAATAATAAAAAGTTGGGAATCTTCATTGTGTTAAGAGGAATGAATCTTGGGGAAAAAATTTTGATGTGCGTCAAAGGGGAAGAATGTAAGTTTAAGTTAGGAAATCCTGATTTATGCTTTGGCATGGGATGTAGAAAGAAGTTGAGCTAATATTGGTTAGCCAAACTTAATTATATTTAGGATCGGTGGACCAACTAGAGGTGGGTGAATAGATGACCTGAAATTTAAAATTATGACTTCTCTTACTAATGAACTTAGCAAGGACACACACTAATAAAATAATAAAAATAACATACAAAAGACAGTAAGGAGATAGAAGATTTTACTTGGTTTACAACCTAGGTGATTAATAATTCAAGACAAAATAAAGTGCAGTATCAAGCTCATTCTTCGACAATGTCAGAGGCGGAGTAGCTCCTTACAATGGTTGAGTACAAGAACAATAGATGCAGAATTTGGAAATTAAGAATGAGTGTGTAATCATAATTGAGAGGACAAGACCTCTATTTATAGAAGTCTAATCGAAATGACCATTTTGTTGACATGGCACATTGAAGGCGTCTCAGTTTCATCGGAGGAGCCTCAATTGTGCTTAGGTAGATCCATGTGCAATGACTTGCTGCTAATCTGTCGGCATTGGATGTGCCTCGATTCATCAGAGGCACCTTAGTTCGATTGACGTGAAATCTACTACTTATCTCCGCGGCAACAACTCCAAGTCTTCGGAGGCACCTCAAACAATCTGAGGTGCCTCAAGTCCCATATGTGGCAACAACTTCTTTGGGCTTTTGAGGTGCCTTATTGGGACCTTTAACTTCGGCTAGAGGTGGGTGAATAAACAGTCACCCACTTGTATCACTTTCCTACATTTGTTAGCACAACAGAAATACAAACAATAAGTATAAATGAAAGTTAAACCTAAAGACTAAGAAGACACGAAGGAAAATAAAACCTATCACGTTTGTTTAACGTGATTCAGAGATGATGCTCCTACTCCATGACGTGTCTGTAAGATGGATGATCCCTTAATCCGTCGATGGATCAATTCCCGACAAACTCTGACTAGTGAACTACTCCTCGGTGGAGAATCTCATCACAATCTTAATCACAAGCCATCCATCCCAAGCTCCATTATATAGAACTTTAGGGAAAACATCCAAGCTGTTTTTTCGCTACTAGTCAACTTGTAAAGTCACCAGTCGATTGGCCTCTATGGAAATCAACCGTTACACCCCAACGACTCGATACCAGTCAACTGTTCCATTCCATTGAGAGAATAGAAACATTCTATTTTCTCTCAGTCGACCAGTCGATTGATCACCTTGGCTAAGTAAACAAAAGCTCGACTGCTAAACTTGTTGTTTCTCAACCACCAGTCGACTAAGGCATACACCAGTCAACTGGTAAATCCTAAACTTAGGGTTTTACCCTCAGTTTAATCTCTCAGCACTTGTCCTCGCTCATACAATTTTGACATTGTCTTCTAGCCTCCTCCATCAGCTTTGCATCCCTTAGATATTTCCCCATCCGGGACTTCAAGAGATTCCTTTGGCCTTCAAGAGATTCCTTTGGCCTTGTCTTTTATTGTCGAGTTTTTCATTGCCAAAGAGGCTCCTCACCTCCGGGACTTCAATCTTTCCAAGAGCTTCTCGCTCTGGGACTTCATCCTTGCCAAGAGCTTCTCGCTCTAGGACATCATCTTTGTCAAGTCATACTTAGACTTACATTGCCAAGACTATACGCTTGAACTTACACTACCAAGACTCCCACTTGGACTTCTCTTTTGCCAAGATCACAGTTGAACTTTCCTTTGCCAAGATCACACTTGGACTTTGCCCTTTGACCTGCATACTCACAAGTGTATATCAAATATAACAACAACCTAACTTAAAGCTTTGTCCAAACATCAAAACCTAGGGTCACACTGATTACTCCAACACCTTAAGCCATTTGAGGCTCCTTGAGTCTTTAGGTCATCAGGGTGCCTTCGTTCAATTAGAGGTTCCTCGAATGGTCAACTTTTAAGTTGGCCATTCTTTGCGTCCGCTCACTTGGGTGATGGTCTGACTATCTATAGTTGAGCTCATCCAAATCCAACTTCGGTCTTCTCCTCGAACAAACTTCCTCTCAACTTCTTATTGTTGGACCCCGTGGTAGTTTTGATGTGATCAACCAAGTTGGTTAGGTCATGTTGTGTTTGATTCCTGTGTCTGAGTGTGCAGGAACTTAGGAGCACAGAAAGTCGAGCGGAAGATGCAGCTAGCGAGAAAGACGGCACGGGAAGAGAGCCGACGGGCTTGGTGCGTCCGAAGGACGAGAGAGCTACGGAAGAGTACTCCGGTGGGCGTGAAGAGCGTGCGCGACGTTCGAGGGATGTTAAGCCGGGACGGAAGGCTGCTCGAGGAGAAGGCCGGGAATTGGGTTCGGGTGAGCCCTATTCCGGTTGGCCGAAATCACCCAAGAGATCAGAGCATTGGAAGCCCATGCAAAGGAGCTGGAAAAAGGAGTTGTGCTGGAAAATCCAGCTCAAGGCGCCTTCAACTTGAAGGCACCTTCAAGGCTTGTTCAAGGCGCCTTGAACAGTCAAAGTTGACCGTTTGCGCAACGGATAAAGTTTTATCCGCTGACCCAGCTTGGAGGTGCCTTAGACCCTTAATGGAGGCGCCTTGAAGCTTCGGGATAGAATTTTCAGGGGCTATAAAAAGACCCCTGGAGCTAGGAATTAACAACAACTCAAGCAATCATTGTGTAGTCATTCCTAGCAATAGTTCTAAAGCTTCCAAAGTGTAAAAGGCTTCTCCGCCTTCAGAGAAGGAGAATTTTTCTACTGAGCTCTTCATCGCTCTGGATTAACAACCATCTTGGTTATAACCAGGTTAACTCCCGGTCTTCTCTGTCTTTCTGTATTTAGTTTTTATTGCTTTACTATTTTATTACTATTGCACTAATTGAGTTGAAAGTACGAGGAGGGTATATTTTTTTTACAGCAATTCACCCCCCTCTTGCCGGCCTCCGCTGCACCAACACTTGTCTCTCGGATGCACTGCACGCGTCCTTCTCACTCTACCAGTATACTCTTTCATAGCTCAACGTCCCTTGAATACATTAAGCTTGTCAGCTCCCTTCTCATGCCATCCTTCTCACTACCGTCTCTTCCGCTTGACTTCTTATGTTCCTAAGCCCCTACACACTCAAGCATAAGGCATCAAACACAAAAGGTCCAACTTAACTAGGTTGATCAATATCAAAACTAACTTGGGGTACTTACAATCTCCCTTCTTTTGATATGCATCAACCCGAGTTAAGATTAGAGATTACAAACAATAAATTTTATATGAAAAATAATTATATAATAAAAAACAATTATAGTATCAAATTTTGCATTTAGGTCCCCCTTAATTTAACACCTATTAAATCTCCCCCTTAGATCACATCAAAATATGGGTAGAGACTAATACCAAATTACACTACAATCGTTCCAATGGTTTGTCCCAATCCATCTTGGTTGTGAGCTACTATTTATAATTTATAAGGAACTGATAACATGATCTTCTGTGTGGCATCATACACCATGTTATTTACAATGTAAATTAAATAGACAACTGCATTAACATATATATAAATATAAAATACAGATATTTGACCAAAATAATTCTCATTTCAAAATATTTTAAAACAGATGTTCATACAAAAACTAGGCTTATAGTGTACATCCCAACACTAAGAGGAAAAATCCTCTATCTATAGCATTTTGGTTGAAATGATCATTTTACTAACGTGCCACATCAGAGATGCTTTAGTTTATCGGAGACATCTTAGTTCTATCGGAGGTACCTCAGTTGTGCTGAGGTTGATCCACGTGCAACAACTTTCTGTTGATCTGTCGATATTGGAGGCACCTCGGTTCATCGGAGGCACCTCAATTTATCGGAGGTGCCTCAATTCAGCTAACGTGGAATCCACTAGTTATCTTTACGGCAATGGCTCCAAGTCTTCGGAGGTGCCTTGAACAATCTGAAGCGCCTTAAGTCCCATATGTGGCAAAAACTTCTGGTCATCAGGGAACCTCAAACAATCTGAGGCGCCTCAAACAAGCCATCTTCCTCGAGTCTTCAGGTCATCAGGGCGCCTCCATTCAATCGAAGGCACCTTGAATGGTCAACTTTGGAGTTGATCATTTTGACTCTGCTCGCTTGGGTGATGGTCCAACCATCTAGAGTTGAACTGACTCAAACTCAACTCTGACCTTCTATTCGAGCAGACTTCCTCTCAGCTTTTCATCCCTCGGATGCACTGCGCATCCTTCTTACTCCACTAGTGTACTTTTCCGCAGCTTAATGTCTCACGAATGTACCGAACCTATCAACTCCCTTCCCGTGTTATTCTTCTCGCTTGCTGAGTCTTCCTCTCAACTTCTTATGCTCTAAGTCCCTGCACACTCAGAATAAGACATCAAACACACAGAACCTAACTTAATTCGATTGATCAACATCAAACTAATCCGGGATACTTACAATATTGTCAAACATAAAAAAAAAAAAAGAAGATTATTGGTGCAATCATCTTCGGTCAATGTTAACTAGTTTGACTAAGCTTAGATTGGTCTGAGCTTGAGTTTCAATGCTTAAAAATGTGCGAAAGAAAAGTCAAATAGATTAAGAGAGGATCATATACTTGACTAGGAAAGCCCTAATTGAAGGTTAGGTAATGGAAAGCTCTAACTGGAGTCCGTGCAATGGAAAATGCTAACGAGGCTAAGTAGTGGAAGACCTAGTTCAGAACTAGGCAATGAAAGTTCTAGTGGGGTTGGATAGTGGAAGACATAGTTGGGAACTAGACAATGAAAGTCCTAGCAGGGCTAGACAATGGAAGACCTAGTTAGAAAATATACAATGGAAGTCCTAGCAGGGCTAGGCAAGGGAAAAGTCAAAGTGAGTCACGGAAGATTGGACATTTGGAATGAGACCATAAGTCTAAGTGGGTCATGGAGGACTGAACATTTGGCATGAGACGGTAAGTCCAAGTGGTTCATAGAGGATCGGACACTTGACACTAGATGAAAAGTTTAAGTAGATCAAAGGTTGATCGAACACTTGGTGAAAAGGACTTAGCAGGTCAAGGTTGACGTGATGTTAGGTAACGGGAAGTCCCAATGAGTCATAGATGACTTTAGGACTGAGTAAAGGAACCCTAAACTCAGATTCAGAGTTTATGGTTGGGCAATCGATTAGTGTAATCAATTAGCACAAAATAATCGATTAGTGTAATCGATTGAGAGCTTTTTCATGGAGCACAAAAGGTGCAAGAATCAATTTCGACATCACCAATCGATTAGACAGTTTTTGTGAAGAAACAAAAAGGTCTTGAATCGATTAGGGCAGTCGATTCAGCATAATCAATCAATTAGGAGGAGTGTTTTCTCGTGAAAATAGAAGGCTTCAAAATTAATTCACTCAATCGATTGGGAAGCTACCAATCAATTGGGAAGCTACCAATCGATTGGTATGACTCATCAATCAATTGATTGGGTAAAAAAAAAAGTTATTTTACAAGTTTGAATGGTTGGATCCTATGTGGCAATTGATTGGGGTAAGGCTAATCGATTTAGAGGCATTGTCCAGCTCGAGAGAAACCCTAGAAAAGGGGGTTTCGTGATGTTTTAAAGTAGTCAGTTCTTGAGAAATTAGAAGCGAAGTACTATTACATTTCCAACTAATCAAGAGGCATTTTCAAACAACAACATAGTAAGCTAAGCAAGATTCCATTCATTGTAAAATTATTTTTGATTTTCTTTGTATTTGTTTTTGCTTTTCTTGTTGTATCTTTGAGCTCAAGATTGTATGAGGTTTCTCCACCTCAGTAAGAATTTTGGGAAGGAGGTTTTCACCCTCAGGGCATAGCACAGACGGTGGGCGTATGACAACTCTGACGTAATGGCCAAGGGTCGATCCCCCGGGGTGATGGTCGACATGGTTGATCCCACCATGCACTCAACGCCTGTGTACCTGCATGAACCTCCCTTCATATCCGTGGGGTCGGCTCTAAGAGGACGGTTAAAGTAGCGGATCTACCTTTGAGAAGGAGATTTTCATAGTGGATACTGTGAGATGGTCGAACTCTTGCATTAGTCACCTCAAGGAGGTGAATACCAAGTAAATCAAGGTGTTATCATTGTAAAGTGTTTGTTTCAAATTTTCTACTGCAACATCAAGTTTGAAGAAGTGAAGCGAGCTATTCATCCCCTCTAGCTCATATGTATTCCAACAGACTATATATTCAAAGATTAGTTGAGTTGTAAATTTGAATACTTAGTATAAAAAAATCAATAAACAAAATATTCACCTAACTTAAACTCTTTCTTCAAATATCAAAACCACTTGGTCGAACTCAACAACTTATAGTATGATTATAATAACAATCTCCACAATACTACCAACAAAATCTTCGGATATTTGACAATTCATTTAATTTACATTAACAAAAGTTCATTTTCTAAATGTGAAAAAAATAGAAATCTTAACTTAAACTCTTTAATCTTTCCTACTTCATTCTTTCTAAGTTGTTTAGAAGAAAATAAAGTATTTCTAACTTAAATCCTTAATTTCTCCCCTTTCCCTTTCCCTTTCCCTTTCCCTTTCGATGCACATAGAAAGAAACCATAAAAAAAATACAAATAGATAAGCAATTGATTATACTAACTGTATATATCATTTTGAATGATACTGACCTCTCTAGGTGGGTTACCTCTTTGCCTTAGTTCATGCTTCTCCCTAAAATATTTTTCTTCCCCTTGATCGTAATTCTCCCCCTTAAAAGTCTTTTAAGCTCTAGCCTTAAAATTATAGTAGTTATTTTACACCAAAGATGTTCTAAAAGTAATGATTTTGGAATCTTGTGCAAGTGTTATAGAGGTAAACCAATCAAAAAATCATTGACAAAATATTTCTAGAGTTTTTGACTAGACATTGGATTGAAATGTCAAATCAAATCAACTATAAGGAATTTAATTAATCGAGGGAGTTAGTTAAATTTAGAAGTTCAGTGTAAACTTGACAAGTGTTTAAAAATGTGCATTTGGTCAAACATCATAAATGAAAATTTTATTTTTAAAATATGAATTTATGTTTGAAAACATGTTTTTAAAACTAGGACTTGCAAGTTGATACTTGTGAAAGTTTTGGTTAGTTTTCATGCTGGTACCAAATTTAAAAATCATGATTAATTTTTATAAATATTGTTTCTATGTGGTAAAAGTGTTAGATAAAATAATTTGTTATCGGAGATTTTTGAAGATTTAGTCGAATTTAAAATTATAAAATTTAAATTCAACTTACAATTAAGATGACCTGAGCGGATAATCTCAGGTTGCTAGTAGGAGTTAGTTTCTGCTATGTGCCGAAGAGCAGCTAATCGAACAGTCGCCGAGCGGGCAGATTTGCTGAGCAGCAGGTCTATATTTCCGAGCTGAGCAATCAAGAGACAAGCAGGCCGATCGGACAAATCAGCAGTCCAACCAGAGTGATCGAACAGTATGGTCGGACGGGCAGAAAGGTGTGGTGAGAGGTAGGTCGGGTGAGCTGACAGGCAAACAAGCTAATCGGGCGGAGCAGTTAGGCCGAGCGCGAACAGACCGGTCTAAGCAGACAGGTCGGGCGTTAGTCAAGCCGGTTGAAGCAGTCAGATCGATCGGGCGACGTAGATAGGCCGGGCGTAGCGATAGGTCGAGTGTAGACTGATCGACCGGGCGGAAGAAGAGACCGACCGAGAAAACTGGTCGAGACCTGCGACTAAACAGATTCGCCCACTGTTTTACTCATTATCACTTAATCATTTTTTATGGTTCCCTTTGGATAAATTTTGTCCCGACCAATTAAGTCTTGCATATATATTTATTATATTAATAAGTTGTGTAGGAATTCGGCAGGACAAGCATGGAGCTGGTGGAGCTCGTGATTTGACATAGGTGAGTATAGATTGTTGAATCTTGAGAGACTAAAGAAGAGTTGAATAGCCTATCACAAGAAAAAACATTATAAATTGATATAGATATTTAGGTGATTCAGAACTCCACTTCTTACATTACGGCTTGTGGCTCATCGTCGTTATAAAAATCTCTCTATTATTTCTCCTTTCAAATACTTTTCAAAGATGAAAAAACTATAAAAAAAATGATTAAAAGACTAGAGCTTCTCTTAATAGGAGACAAATGAATATATCTTAAGATCATGAAGATTTTTAAAATTTACATCTCTCAATTTAAGTCGTAAAATCTAGATATTAAGATATGGTTATACATAAGAAGCTTCCAAAAATGTAATGATCCTAATTTGAAGCGATTCTAAGATTTCTAAAATTATTAATAAATTTTAATCAAAACTCATTAATGATTTTATAGTATTTAGAATTTCAAAACCTTCACATAGTCTAAATCAAGAGAGTTTTAAAAATCCTTTAGTGGTGTTAGTGAATAAGAATGACAAACCTAGATCCTTTAATGAGTTTGAATCAAATTATCTTAAGATTATAAAAATTTTAAAAATTTACATCTCTTAATTTACATAATCCTGAGTGTAATCAGGCTTTCATATATAAATTTCATAGTCTAAATAGAAAACAATGTGTTTTTAAAATTAATACAATGAATTATGTAATGATCCTACTAGAGCACAGAAAATTTAATAATCATACGGCAAAAGACGATTCGCTCACCCCCAACGCTTCCGTCAACCCGTCCCTAGGCCAACACGGAGGAGGTAAATCACGAGTGACTACTAGCCATTAGTGCAAATGGCCAAGACATGAGAGAGGTTATGCTCGTTCACACCGAACTTCGACCCTAAGACCTTATGTGACAACACCCCATATCTTAACGGACACAGAAAATTTAATAATCATGAATTATGAGTAGTTGACTATTAATCACAAATTAACATAGCAGTTAAGAAATCGATTGATGCACTTTCTATCTAGAGTAGTCGATGAATGAGTAGTCAACTCAACTGCTCATAAAGGAAAGAACATAATGAGAGTATGTTATATATTTTTAGAATTATGAAACTTAGCACGCGAAATGAATCCATGGCTAATAAAGGAAAGAACATAATAAGAATATGTTGTGTATTCTGAAATTATGAAATTTAGATACACAAAAAAAATAATATAAAAATCTATCGATATAATAAAATGTCGAAACAAGTATGATATATAATACCCAATTTTTTAAAAAAATAATTCAAATGTCCCGTTCATACAATCCAACTAATTCAGATGACTTATCAGGTTTTACATAAATTTCTTATTGGTTTCAAAAGTAAATCATGAAAACACATCATCAAATCATCAAGTTATTGACATCCCCCATGGTCTTCGCCGTCTCTATAAGATCATCCTATAAGATCATCCAACGCCTATAAGATCATCCAACGACTTTGCTCTTGAAAATAAACTTATTGATTTTTTTTTTTTTGTTCATGGTACTTCGGTCCAAATATAATTAATTAACAGTGATACCGCGTTCGTAGTCATAGATTCGGACGATGAGTCAACTCTTCAGCCCAGACAAGAAGTTTCAATTTTCCAAATTTCTGACAAGGAGCCAGTCAATTTAATTAGTCCGCTCCTTGATTTAAATTTTATACGGATGCTTGACATTAACGAAACCAAATTAATGTCCTATTTAATACTTGTTGGGAATATTAAAATCAACAAGCCAACTACAATTACTAAGCGTATAAAGCAGTATCAAGAAATTACGGTAATTTATAAAATCACACACCTAAACATCTTAATTGACCAAAAAACATATACTACTTTGGTATTTACCAAAGAACGTACTTTTTCAAGTGCACTTTTCTTTTTATCCTTCTGACAAATCAAATTTTTTTTTTTGTCATTTTTCTTTTCTCTCTCTTCTCTTTCTTATCTCCTCTTTCATCAACGACATTTAAAATTTAGTTAATTTTTTGATAACATTTTAATACATTTAGAGAAGTTAAAATAAACTATGAATAGCAAATTTGAACTCCTTGAAACATCAGGAATCCACATGAATTGAAATGGGTGTAATCTGAGATTTCTAGGTCCATCAGTGGGTCAAAATCCACTGATGGACCTAGAGAACTCCGATTGCACCCATTTCAGTTTTTATGGATTCCTGGTGTTGCAAGGAGTTCAAATATGCTATCCATTGTTTATTTTGGCTTTTAGAAGGTGTTAAAATATAAAAAGAAAGAATCAGCAAAAAAATTTCATATCAGGCCTAACGTAGAGCCTTTTTGCTGATTCTTTCTTCTTATATTTTAACACCTTCTAAAAGTCAAAATAAACAATGGATAGCATATTTGAACTCCTTGCAACATCAGAAATCCACAAGAACTGAAATGAATGGAATCTGAGGTCTCTAGGTCCATTAGTGAGTTTCGACCAAAACCCACTTATGGACCTAGAGACCTCAGATTATACCCATTTCAGTTCCTGTGGATTTCTGATGTTGCAAGGAGTTCAAATATGCTATCCATTGTTTATTTTGACTTTTAGAAGATGTTAAAATATAAGAATAAAGAATCAACAAAAAGGCTCCACGTTAGGCCTGATATGAATCATATCAGGCCCACGTTGGGCCTGATATGATTTCATATCAGGGCCAATGTGGATCTCACTCCATTTTATTTTGACTTAAATCTCAGTTCATGATGTATGTCTTTGTTGGGGGTTTGAAAAATTATGCACATTGAAAAAACCTTAACTGCTAAATACCTCTTCAAATATGATGGATTGGATATTGAAAAGTAATGATTTTTGCAATTCCTCTACCTTTTGCTTGGTATCTTTTTCCCATTTAAATAATTGACACACTTTTCTTTCAGCCTTCAGAATTTGGAGTGGTGTCTCTTTGTCATTTTCCCTTATTTCTCGTAAGTGATCTCATTTTTTGGATTAATTTTATTTTACAAAGAAAGAAGAAATAAGTGAGTCATGACTTATTTGCAGTTACATGCTACTAAAAGAATTAGGTCTATCTGGTATTGTGTCAATTTTATTTAATGGAATTATACGTATCTTCTCTTTTTTCAATAACTATACTATGACTATTTGTTCTAAGTGTTTGCATATGTATTTCTTACATGTAATGAAGCATTATATATTCTCTAATTTGTCAGAGAACTCTTAACGTTTTGCTACTGCCTTTTTCCACTTGATTTCATCACTAGCTGAAACATTTATGTAGGAGAATATGCATTGATGCTCTTATCTATTTTTCTACTTAGAGCAATCATAAACACATCCATTATGAAATGAAGAGTTCTTAAAACAGTTGAGCATTTCTAATAGAGTGAGATCCACATTGGGCCTGATATGGAATCATATCAGGCCCAACGTGGGCCTGATATGATTAATATCAGGTCTAACGTGGAGCCTTTTTTTTCTAATTCTTTCTTTTTATATTTTAACACCTTCTAAAAGTCAAAATAAATAATGGATAGCATATTTGAACTCCTTGCAACATCAGAAATCCACAGGAACTGAAATGGGTGTAATCGGAGGTCTCTAGGTTCATCAGTGAGTTTCGGTCAAAACCTACTAATGGACCTAGAGAGTTCCGATTGCACCAATTTCAATTTCTATAGATTCCTGGTGTTGCAAGGAGTTCAAATATGCTATTCATTATTTATTTTGACTTTTAGAATATGTTAAAATATAAGAAGAAAGAATCAACAAAAATGCTCTACGTTAGGCCTGATATGAATCATATCAGGTCCAACGTGGGCTTGATATGAAATTTTTTTGCTGATTCTTTCTTTTTATATTTTAACACCTTCTAAAAGTCAAATAAACAATGGATAACATATTTGAACTCCTTGCAATACCAGAAATCCATAGAAACTGAAATGAGTGCAATCGGAGCTCTCTAGGTCCATTAGTGGGTTTGACCGAAACCCACTGATGGACCTAGAAATCTCAAATTACACCCATTTCAGTTCCTGTGGATTTTTGATGTTGCAAGAAGTTCAAATTTTCTATTCATAGTTTATTTTAGCTTCTTTAAATGTATTAATATGTTATCAAAAAATTAACTAATTTTTAAATGTTGTTGATGAAAAAGGAGATAGGAAAGAGAAGAGGGAGAAAAGAAAAATGACAAAAAAAATTTTGATTTGTTAGAAGGATAAAAAAGAAAATGCACTTGAAAAGTACATATTTTGGTAAATACCAAAATAGTATACATTTTTTTTTTTTGATCAATTAAGATATCTAGTTACATGATTTGATAAATTGCTGCAGAAATTAAAAGCGTATAACGCCAATCTTAATAATACCTTCTCTCAACGTCAAGCAAGAAGCACTTTCTCATAAATCAAAAAGCAACAGCCATTACTGACCCAACCCAATCATTCACAATGTCTGCAAAACTCCTCTTTCTTCTCAACTTTACTTTTTTATTATTATTATTTATTTATTTTCATTTTAAGGCAAATGAGAATACTCAACCGCTTGATTATTTATTTATATATAATAATTGTTTTAGCTACAGTAGTACTAGCTAGTACACTGGAATAGGAAAAGACTAAAACACCCTTGAGGTCTTTAAAATAAGGCCAACTGGCCAAGAATCACCTTACCGTCGTCCCTTCCTTCCTTCCTCCTTTGTCGTTTTCTTCGACGGATTCCGTTCCATGCCGCAAGTAAACGACCTCGAAGCCCTCGTCTTCGGTGGCGGCGACGCCAAGGTCGCCTGCGAACCCCACATGGAGTCGGAGTCGGATGCCGTGCCGCCGCCTGCGCAAGACCCCGACCTGCCGCCTGAGTCCCACCTCGTGCGCATCGGGAGCGCCCGCGACCCCTTCTGGGCCGACGTGGCCGGAGCCTCCGTCTACGAGCGCGACGACTCCACCAAGGGGAGCACGAACCCTAAGGCCCAGACCCAAGCGCACGCAAACTCTAACTCCAAGTACCGATCTAACTCGCAGAGGTTCTCCGCGCCCGCCGGCGGAGGCCTACAGGTAAAGCCCCCCATCATGGTGATCCCCGGTCAGATTCAGCATCACTCCTGCTATCTTGGCCGCAGCGGCCGCCGCCACGCTAGTACCCGGATCTTCCCCAAAAAGCTTCCTGCCGGGGGTGGCGGCGGGGGGCGCAAGTCCGCAGTGCCCGACGAAGAGCCGGGTTCCCCTAAGGTCTCCTGCATCGGGAAGGTCCTGTCCCAGAGGGAGCGGAACCGGTGCCGGCGAGAGGCTCCCGGATCGCAGGGGGAAGGGGAGGCGGCCGTGGAGAAGTCCGCCGGGTGCTGGGCGAGCCTATCGGCGGTGCTCTGCTGCGGGGCCCGGTCGACTGGGAGCACAGAGGCGGAGGCGAGCGTGGCTGCTGCTGCTCATCCGGCTAAGGCGACAGCGGATAGGATGAGAGCCCTGAATCCAGCGATGGAGCCGTCGGGGTTGGGGGCGATGACACGGTTCGCGTCGGGACGGCGATCGGCATCCTGGTGCGGGAACGGTGACGACGAAGAGGTGGACTTCGACCTTGGCATGGTGGATCAAGGGTCGGCGGCGTGTAGCGGGCGGCGATCTGTGGGGTCGCTGGATGGGGCGGAGAGAGAGCGGGAAACCGACGGCTCCGCCTCGGTTTGATGCGAGAAACAGAAGATAGCCGGCCACCGCTTGTTTGTCCATAGTGGTATTGAATTAGTGGTAGAGTATACGGTACAGATACGTTCGTGTTTTATATGTTTTCTTTTGTCGTTTTCAATTGTATTGTGTGGTTTTGGCTTGCTTTAATTTTATTTTCATCATTATTATTATTTTCAGGATTAGGGTTGGAACTTGGAAGTTTCTAAATGAGTGTAAACTAGAAAATGTATGCTTTTTTTAGGGTGGCAAGTAGCGTATTTGATAAGATAATCGAGTTTAATATCAATCAAGTTTGACTCGATTTTTGTTTTTAAAAGTTTGAGTTTGATTAAGTTTGATATGAGTTTTTAAACTTGTTTGATTAGCTATTGTGTTTGATAATATAAGTTTATGAGTTCATTTTAAAAATTTATTTATTTATTATGTTGATAATAATGTTATTAATGAATATGATTGTTTGTAAATATTCTCCATAAATATTATTTATTTCCGATCTTTGTTTATTATTATTATTATTATTTCTTATAATCTATGTATCTAGTTTTTTGAATTACTTATTTTGGATACGATCGGTTTGGTCACTAGAATAAATAAGAAAACGCTCGTGGAGACTCATCAAAATGACTAGCAAACACAAATATATTCAATATTGTTCATTTAATTTAACGAATTATTTAAATTTATTTATTTAATTATCTTATATACGCTGAGTGAACATAAATAAATTTTTATCAAGTCAAATATTAAATTTAGTGGCACAAATTTGGTTCAATTACAACCCTACTCGTTTTCATTATTTTTCACAATTACTTCTTTTTAGTTTTGGTTATTAATAAATATTTCCCCTTTAACCTATATGTTTACGACATAACCCTTTTATGTTTACACAATCAACCACAGTGGTAACTAAAAAATCAAGTTAATTTTTTCTTGTCCAATGAAAAATGTCACAATCTTGGTTGAGTGCTTGTGTCAAATGTGTTCCGTAATCACGATGACATCCTTTGGATAGTGAGGAGATCAATTATCAAGATATTCTTCATGGTTTACTACTTTTTCAAGTAGTTGTTGGCAAGTTCTTATCTACTATTTATTTAATTTCTCTTTTCCGTTTTTCTATCTTAATTCTTGGTGACCTACCTCATGTTATTTTTCGTGGATATGTTGACAATTAGATCTTAGCTTCTCATTTCATATGCAATTGAGTTTACTTCGTTGTAAAATTCAGTTCGAGTAAACTAGAAGTGATCATAATTTATCATAATGATTTTTTTTTCTTCTTATTGATGCTTGTGCGTCTAAAATGTAAAAACCACCCTACTAATTTGATTTATCATTTATTATGGTAGAAATAAAAGACTAATCATCTAGTGCATAACAAAAATCACATCCTCTAACACAATAGATATATGTTGAATATAGGGAATCGATATTTAGAATTCTAAAAGATGAACAAGGCAAGTATCTTATAAACAAGTGGGGTCTATTGAAATCCTCAAAGTTGAAGAAATATATCGGCATAGTAGAAGTGCTTAATTAGACCAAATGGAACTATACTGAGCCTTAAAGCACCTCGGTGTGTAACCCTCAACTAGAAACACCCTAATTAAGAAAACTATTGATCTAATCTTGCTACTAGATTAGAGAAATTACCCTGACGATGGATGCCCTAAGTGATTGCGTTTGATTATGAATTTTGATGTTTGCATAAAGGTTATAACTATAAGGTAGACCTTGCATCCATATTTGATAATTGTGTTAAGTTGTACACAAACTTTGCATGACACTCATGAAACTCACAAACCTCGTGACTCAATGAGCACTATTGTCATGATGATTTGGCATGATCAGGCAACACTGTAACAAAAGGTGACTATATTTATCCCAGACGTTTTTCACAGTCCGTCTTCAGATTATATGAAGGAAGATAAATCATAAGGTAAACTTATAGCCGACCGTCAAGTGGGTATATGTCCGTTGGAAATTGATCCCTTACCCTATTATAATAAAGTTGTCACCCTCTAGTCAACTGTGCACTCCTATGAGAACAAGCATTTGGACTATTTCTTGATTTATGCATGTCATCCTTATGCAGGGGCATACTAATCTTTTCTCTATCATTTCAATTTTATTGGATGTCTCTATAGACAAAAGTAATTAATTAGAAGAAGCTTGTAAGAGATATCTAAGGGATGAAAAAAATATATTAAAGTGGTGTTGCATTCTTATTTTCACAGTGCAATTAATATTATTCTCAAATTTAAAGATGGTTTAATTTTAGATTATACTATTTACTATAGTAAAAGAGGATTATGCTCATTTTACAAGGCCAACTTATAGTTACCGTCAAGTGACTAAGGGATAGGAAAATTTTTTTCTTGAGATCCTGCAGTTATCGGATCCTTATTCTATTGTAACAAATCTACCCTTTTAATCAAGTGAATACCATGTGTATTCACACCCACACAACTGTCACAAAGGTCCAACATTAATAATTCTCTTCAATGGTTTAGGTACACAAGGTTGACCTCTAGGAAGGCATCAGTTCTATCCACCATTTTAGAACTGGTTTCCACAAAGCCTTCCAGCAGTATAGTTCCTATGCAATATAGACATCTTATCATCTTTCTCAAAAGTGTAGTGCCTATCTTAGGCACCTCCAAGAATTAATCCTTTAGCTCGTGCATGACACACTTGAGAATCTTTCTCTAAAGTTCTATTGCCGACTAGTCACACCGACTATCCGATATAAGCTCCCACTTATACCATGAGTGATAAGTCCTTTGTTAATTATTATCTTATCTCTATCAGATTAGCAACATTCCCACACAAACATACATCCAACCCTTTTAGGGGATGAATTCACAAGCATCAAAGTATGTTAATCTTTGTATGAGATAAGTAATGATTCTAAAGTCTAAAGACTAGTTGCACATGCTTGCGTAAGATCCCTTAGACACTAACTAGATAATATGCCAAATAGGTGTTGGAAATTGAATGGAAAAAGGTGGATGGAGGGAAGAAACTCAGATTTTAATTTCATATTGAGAATTTTATAGTTAGACTAGTTAGATGGTTGATTTATATTATTACACAAGTATATATGTTGTGAACAGAGTTGACCCTGGGTCAAGGCTATTAGGGTCACTGCCCAGGGCCCAAAAATTCCAAGGGCCCCATGATATATATATAGATATGTTTTTTTTAAAATCATATTTTCCTCTTTTCCTCGCCAAAACTGTCTCTCGCCCTAGCTCTCTCGACTCTCGCCCTCGGCCTCTCTCGATTCTCCTCGCTGAACCTCCGTCGTCGCGCCCTGCCCTTGTCGACGACGACAAGCCCTGTCTTCAAGGTGCCCTCCCTCGGCTACGACGAGACGAGCCCTCTCTAGCTCTCTCCCCACCCTCTCGTGAACTAGGTTTTCTTTCTGGCCCTCTCTCGCGGCGGATAACTTAATTCTTTTCCTTTTATGTAGTTTCCTTATTTCCTAATGCTAGAGCTTCCTTGATTTTATTGCAATATGGAATATCACGTTGGAGGAAATGAAGATTATTTGATCTCTGTATAAATTGATCTTACTAGAATAGATTAAAAGAGTTGAAATCAATTTAGTAGAATAGATTAATCATATTCTTGTTGGGATCTTAGATGGCTAGAGGGGGGTGAATAGCATCTTTAAAAACTTAAGCAAAGAGTTCTACACAGACACTAGTTAGCGCAGCGGAATAAACAAACTAAAACAAAACAAAAACAAACACACAAACACTGATACACAGATTTACGAGGTTCGGGGATAACTTGCCCCTACTCCTCGGCGTGTCCGTAAGGTGGACGACTCCTTGATCTTCGGTAGATCGCACCCCGGAAGAATTCCGGCTAAAGATCCTCCTTCTAGGTGGAGTAACATTCCCACAAAGTCTCAAGAAATATCTAATTTAAAGCACGAGACTTACAGAAACTCGGTGGCAAAGGAGAATGGAAATGCTTACAACCACGCGAGAATTAGTAGCAGAAAACCGAGATCGCAGTTCACCCGAGAGCTCAAGAACTTCGCACAACAGCACACACTTTTCTTTCAAGCTTTCTTTCGTGTTATGTTCTTGTTCTCCTCTCGCTGTTTTTACTGCTTCTCAAAACCTGATCTCTGCTGTCACAAATCTGGTCCAAACTGTGCAAATCAGCGCTGCAGCCAATCCCTTTTCCTCCTTCTCTGATTCTCTGAACTCACACCAATGATATCACAGTCAACACTGGCGTCTTCTGAGCTCGAACCAATCCCCAGGAGTCAAGCAGATCGCAGCCAGATCACAGCAGTATCCGTTGATGCCTGAAATGCACCATGCGCCGCTGAAACCAACAGAAAGACCATTTGTCGCATTCCTCTTACGAACTTAATTTGAAATTAGGCTTGGAATGATACCTTTTAACCTACAAACTCAAAAGCTAACAGCACAGAGGATTACATCACATAAATGAATGAGATATATCAAAAGCAGTGAAGGAATCGTTGATACAACGAACAAATCAGAGTGTGTGGATCGGTCACCAGACCGATCACAGTGCCTTGGACCGATCAGGCAAAAGCCTGATCGGTCTGAGACCATTCTGATCGGTCGTAGTGACCGATCAGATTGAGTGTGGATCGGTCCACAGACCGATCCACCTCTTTCTTTCCTCTGCAGGCTCTTCTCCTGATCGGTCTCCCTGACTGAGTGTCATCTGATCGGTCATCAGACCGATCCGTGGAACTTAGTTTCACTGGATCGGTCTGCCGACCGATCCACTGATTCTTGTGTCACTGGATCGGTCTACCGACCGATCCAATGTACCATTGAAAGTCCACTTAACTCTCTCTCTGACTTAATCCGGAGAACGAGCTACCGAGCCCTCTCCGACTTCGTCCGGTCCAGAGAACGAGCTACCGAGCCCTCTCTGACCTAGTCCGGAGAACGAGCTACCGAGCCCTCTCCGACTTCGTCCGGTCCGGAGAACGAGCTACCGAGCCCTCTCCGACTTCGTCCGGTCCAGAGAACGAGCTACCGAGCCCTCTCTGACCATTCCGTGCCAAGTCACCATACTTGGACTTTTCCCGTGCCAAGCTCCCTGCTTGGACTTTTCACCAGATGTCTTGACCCATCTGGATTTCCCTTGCCTGGCTTTACTCACCAGGACTTTCCCTCCCAACTGATCAACCTCGATCAGTAGTCATTCTTAGTTTAATCACTATCTGATACAAACTTAAATCAGTGTCAACATCAAAACAACAGCCAGGTCAGACTGTATCAACAATCTCCCCCTTTTTGTTGTTTGACAACACGATTTAAGTTTAGATCAGAATTGTTCAAATTTTCATAATTTTAGGGGAATCAAGATCCTCCCCCTAAGACGGATACAACACTATGTGAGGGTCTTCACATTTGCATTCATCTAAACTTAGTTATCTTCTCCCCCTTTGTCAAACACCGAAAAGGTGCGAATAAGGTAAGATAACTTAAAGAACTCCCCCTTAACCCTTACTGTCTGGTTCTTAAATCACTGAGAATTCCCTCTAAGTGTATTATAAGACAGTAATAAGGAAATAAAAGACAAACAAGACATGCAAGTGAACAACATATTAATAACGGATAGAAAATGAAATATAATAAAAAGCAAGTAAATATAAAACTGAGTACCATAAATACATGAGTAGCATCAGAAGTGCAAACATCCAGGTCAGTCATAAAGACTAACAAATAACATCCAAAATACAGACAGTCAACAAACAAACTGTATCAATCAACATCCTCACACTGAGGAACATCACCATCATCGGCAGGAGGGGTGAAATCCTGAGGCGGCACGCTGGAGGATGGATAGCCTGGGTAAGACTGCGGAGGCGGGTAGCGTGCCATCCATCCGAGTAGCAACTGCTGTGTCACCACCTGATGACTGCGCATATCATCGAAACGCTGGTCAATATGCCCGCTCAGGTCATCATAGCGCTGGTCTATCCGAATACGCAAGCCATCCAGCTCAGCAGATATCATCTCATCATGCCGATCAAAACGGCTCTCCAGCTCGGCGATCTGCCAGCGCAGATCAGGATCGTCCTCTCCATCGTCAGCAGCAGCAGGAGGAGCAGCAACAGGAGCAACCTGTCGTGGAGGTCCCCGTGGTAACTCACCCAAAACTCTCCCATCCTTCCACTGAACACCCCCATTTTGTCCAATGATGTCAGACTTGGAAAATGCCCGTTTCCCAAGTCGGCAATCCTGCCTGACCATTTTGACTACCCTACCCTTAGACACATCAACCTGAAGGGTCTCGAGCCAATCAGTAATTATATGCCCATAAGGCATATAAACAGTGGAGCCGCTGGGCCGAGAATATGAAATGATCGAAGAGTAGATGCTGGACATAATGTCAAAGTCGAGACGCCGACGTAACCCATAAAGCATCAAACAATGATAGGGTCGGATCTCAGCAAGAGGTTTGGATGTGATTGGAAGAATACAGTTTGTGACTATCTTAAAAAGAATATAGTCAGGGGCAGATAGTCGTAGGGCAGCAAAAGTGGGAAAGTCAACATCCAACTCATCCAGGTCATCTGGTCTAGGATGACCGAAGAAGTACTCATAGATGGAGTCAGGTGAGACATCATGTGGAGGACGTAATGATTCTGGTAAATCAGGATAAATTGAAAAAAGATCCCCCGAACACATCCGGCAGTCTAGATACCCAAAAAATTCTCTGATGGAGAAATCGATAGGTCTTTTAGCGACTCGGGTTTTATAAACACCATCACTGTTCTGATGAAGATTGTTATAGAACTCAGAAACTAGGTCAAGGTTGATGTCCCTTTCTAAGTAGACTACCGAGTCAAGTTTAAAATAGGCTAGGGTTTCGGACACAGAAGGACAAAATTCATCCATATACTTGCGATCCACAGATCGACATGGAAGCAGCTTGAATGTCCTCTGTTGAAATGTTTGCTCAAAATGGCGGTTTGGGAATCTACTAGAACCAGCTGGTTGGGGTCGAGAGGGAGCAGGAGACTTGGTTTTCTCAGCTGGGGACTTAGAAGAACTCTCACCGGTTGCTTTCTTCCTAAGGGTCAACAATGTGGTAAAATGGGGCAATGAGTGAGCACCGGAGCCACCAGCACAAAAAAAACATATACGGTGAGAAATGAAACCGAAACTCCAAAGGTCTAGAGAGGTAGAGAGTTACCTTGGTGCCATTTAGCTTTAGGCTAGGGCTTCCGAGGGCTAGAGCTTCGTCTAGGGTTCGGCGTGCAACGAGAAGAGAGTGAGGTTAGGGAAGGAGTCGGCTAGGGTTCCGCGTGAAAGAAGATCGGGAAGAGGGTGGGTCGGGAGGTGTTAATGAGGGGATAGTGCACAGTGTGATCTGATCGGACGGCTGTCCGAACAGAGAAATCCTGACCGATCAGGAAACATCCTGATCGGTCGTGGAGACCGATCAGGGATCTTCCTGATCAGTCCTTGGACCGATCAGATGTGGATCAGTGGGCTGCGATCTGTGCCGGTGTCTCCTGATCGATCCCTGGATCGATCAGTGAACCTTCTGTGTGAATTTCCTGTCCTGATCGGTCGTGGAGACCGATCAGGTATCGTCAAATTTCCTGATCGGTCGTGGAGATCATCCTGATCGGTCCCTGGACCGATCAGTGTCTGATATAATTTTCAGTAACTGAAAATATGAGCCGTTATCTATCGGGAATTTTGAAAATTTCAGAATTCAAGAATTCAGAATCTCCCAAATTCATAACCTAGAATCAACACCCACAAGTATATTAAAAAAAATGAGCTCTTATGGTCTTAGCTTGTGTAGAGCCCGAAAGTTCATTAACTCCAAAAACTCAGACATTTGGAATCGTAGAATTCCAATCTCAGAAAACCTTATAAAACCATATAGTGAAACAAGGTATTAATTAAGACTTAAAATTGCTATGATCAGTTTTAAGTTTGTCAAAATATATCCAAGTTAATATTATTTCCTTTAACAACCTATCGTATTGACAATCAAAGTCATGAAATGAATCAAACAACCATATCAATCAACACATCAACCACCAACCATAAATAGATAATTTCTAGGCAAAAGTCCATCCAAGATTCCTTGATTGGAATATATGAGTAAGATCTAGGAGCCAAATACACATGAATTATGTAATGGCCTTCCCCATACTCAATTTATGTCTCTTCAACCCAATTATTCAAGGGATGCATGATACATTTTGAATAATTTGATTGATCCTAGCATCTCACCCCATTTCTAGCAAACAAAAATATTTTGTTAAACCTTATAGTTTGTGTGAGATGTTCCCAAGTTGCCCAAATTATTGTCCCAATTACTCTTGTCATTTTAATAGTCCTTATTGATCATGATGAAATCCTAAGGACCTAAGGAGCCAAACACATTCCCAACTCCCTCCTTAAATGACTAAATTCATTCTCCGGAAGGGGTTTGGTGAAAATATCAGCTAGGTTTGATTTTGACTCAACATATGTGAGTGCAATGTCTCCCCTAGCTACGTGATCTCTTATGAAGTGATGACGCACTTCTATGTGTTTGGTCCTCGAATGATGGACTGGATTTTTAGTTAGGTTGATCGTGCTAATGTTGTCACATAGCACTTGTACACCCTTATAATAAAGTCCATAATCCTCTAGGGTGTGTATCATCCACAACAACTGTGATACACTCTCTCCCATGACAATATATTCGGCCTCGGTCGTGGAGAGAGCAACACAATGTTGCTTCCGACTCGACCAACTAACTAGAGATGAACCTAAAAATTGGCAACCCCCACTAGTACTTTTCCGATCCAATTTGCATCCAGCATAATCGGAATCGGTATAGCCTATCAAATCAAAAGACTTCGTACGAGGGTACCACAGTCCTACTCTCATTGTGCCTTTGAGATATCTCAGAATTCTCTTAACTGCAATTAAGTGAGATTCCTTGGCACAGACTTGATACCTAGCGCACATGCCCACAGCAAAGAGTATGTCCGGTCGACTAGCTGTGAGATATAGAAGACTACCAATCATGCTTCTATATTGCGTTAGATCAATTGGTTTTCCACTCTCATCATTGTCAAGGCGAGTGTTTGTCGCCATTGGAGTGGACACTTCCTTAGAGTCACTCATATTGAATTTTCTAAGCATCTCTTGAGTGTATTTTGTCTGATGGACATAAATTCCATCTCGAGTTTGTTTGATTTCAAGTCCAAGGAAGAATGTCAATTCTCCTACTAGACTCATCTCAAACTCACTTTCCATGTGAGAAATGAATTCATTCAAATAGCCCTTGTTATTTGAGCCACAAATTATGTCATCGACATATACTTGGGCTACAAATATGTTTTCACCATCTCTTCGTAGAAATAGTGTTGGGTCTATTTGTCCTCTTACAAAACTTTCTCTAGTAAATATGTTGACAACCTTTCGTACCAAGCTCGTGGTGCTTGTTTAAGCCCATAAAGTGCTTTTTTGAGCTTGTACACGTGGTTTGGAGCTTCGGTATTCACAAACCCCGGTGGTTGTTCAACATAGACTTCTTCTTTAATAAAACCATTTAAGAAGGCAGATTTAACATCCATTTGATAGAGTTTGAAACCTCTATGTGCAGCAAAAGCTAGCATCAAACGAATGGACTCTAATCGTGCCACGGGAGCATAAGTCTCATCATAATCGAGACCTTCGACTTGACTATAGCCCTTGGCTACAAGTCTTGCCTTGTTTCTTACAACTTCTCCCTTCTGATTTAACTTGTTTTTGAAGACCCATTTAGTTCCAATAATGGTGGTCTTCTTAGGTCTAGGAACTAAGTCCCACACTTGGCTCCTTTCAAATTGACCTAACTCATCTTGCATAGCTAAGATCCAATCAGGATCGTGCAATGCCTCATCAACTATTTTTGGTTCAATCTCTGAAATCAATGCGACTTCATTAGATTCATTTCTAAAGAATGACCTAGTCCTAACCCCTTGTTGGATGTCTCCCACAATTTGATCTTGGGGATGACTAGTGGCTAACCTAGACTGCCTTGGTGTTGGCGGTGCCTCATGAGTGGTCTCACTCGGCACAGGCAAGGACTCAATATCAGGCAAAGGATCATTGTTGCCTTTGCTCATCAACATCAGAGTCAACTTCGACTCGTTCTTCATTTTGATCATTCAAACTTAGATTTCTAAGTTCAAATTGAATTTCTCCTATATCCCTTGGTTGATCATTTAAGTTAGGGATCTCTTCAAAAGCTACATCAGAGGACTCTTCAATCAATTTAGTTCTATTGTTGTAGACTCGATAGACTTTGCTGGTAAGAGAGTACCCGACCAATATCCCTTGATCAGCCTTAGCCGTGAACTTCCCAAGATGATCCTTGGTGTTCAAGATAAACACCTTACAACCAAACACCCTAAGATGTTTAATTGTAGGCGGTTTCCCAAACCAAAGTTCATGGGGAGTCTTTCCTAAAAACCTATGTATTAAAACTCGATTTTGCACATAGCAAGCTGTATTCACAGCTTCAGCCCATAAGTAGCTCGGTAGTGAGTACTCATTGAGCATGCTTCGTGCAGCCTCTTGTAGTACTCGGTTATTTCTCTCCACAACCCCATTTTGCTGTGGGGTCCTTGGAGTAGAGAACTCATGCCTATATCCCTTTTCTTGACAAAACTCTAGAAACCTATGATTTTGAAATTCCCCACCATGATCACTTCTAATGGTTTTAATTGTTGTAGATTTTTCATTTTCAGTTCTTCTACAAAAGGAAATAAAAATATCTATAGTTTGGTCCTTATGTTTCAAAAAGAAGGTCCATGTGTATCTAGTAAAATCATCAACGATTACCAAGCAATATCTACTTCCATTCAATGATATTACACTACTGCAATCAAATAGGTCCACAAGCAATATCTACTTCCATTCAATGATATTACACTACTGCAATCAAATAGGTCCATGTGCAATAAATCTAAAGCAGTAGATGTACTTACAGTGCTTTTACCTTTATGAACACCTTTTGTTTGCTTACCCTTTTGACATGCATCACATAGTTTGGTCTTGTGGTACTTGATGCTGGGTAAGTCTCGCACTAATCCTTGGTTGGCCAACTTCCGGATGTTCTTCATGTTTACATGTGCCAACCTTCTATGCCATAGCCAAGACTCTTCTTCTTTCGACATGAAACACTTAATCAAAGCATTAGTAGCACTTTTAAACGATACTTGATAAATATTATCAACCCTTGTGCCTACTAGTACCGTGTCAAGTGTGTCAATGTGTTTAACCAAACATTGACTTGAATGAAATTCAATTGTGTAACCCGTATCACACAATTGACTGACACTTAGGAGATTAAAAGTCATCCCCTTGACTAGAAGGACATTCTTAATATGGAGACATTCGGATATATGAATGTCTCCAACTCCTACAACCTTAAGGCTACCATTGTTACCAAATGACACATTACCTCTATTTTTATTTTGAATGGTAGAAAACAGTGATCTGTCCCCGGTTATGTGCTTGGAGCATCCACTATCAACAAACCAAGTTGATAGATGCTCCCCCTCGACCAATGCCTACAAGACACGGAAGATAGAGGTTTTAGGTACCCAAATCTTGGGACCTAGTGCTTCTACAACGAAAGACCTAGGAACCCATGCCTTGGTCATACCTTTCCTAGTTCCATGAGCCCTAGAAACATGTGATCTACTATGTTGAGTTCTAGACATTAGAGAAATGAAACTCGACTCCTTGGGTTGATACCCTAGCCCGGCCTTGTTGTAGACTGCCCTTTGGGCATTTAGAATCATGTCTAGAGTCTTAGAGCTAGTTGAGAATTTCTCAAGCATTTTCTTGAGTTTCTCAACCTCACCCTTTAACGCCTTGTTCTCATCCTCAAGGACTTCTAGATGTAGGTCATCGACCTCATCTTCCCTAAGGGTCCTTAAGGTTTTTACTTCTTGTTTTAACAATTTATTTTCTGTTTTTGACTTTTTAAGCAATGTAGATAAATGAGTGATAGTCTTATAACACTTTTCTATATAAGAAGAGGTTACCTCTTCATCATCCGACGATGATGAAGCCGCGGTTGAAGCGTCGCTCGAATCTCCCTCACTTCCGGAGTCCGAAACTTCCCTTGCCATAAGTGCTAATTGTCGTGTGCTCTTTTCCATCTTCTCTTCTTCCTCCGATGAGCTTGATGAGGACTCATCCCAAGTGGCCTTGAGAGCCTTCTTCTTCTTGGCTCTTTCCTCCTTCTTTTTGGCTCGTTCCTCCTTCTTCTTAAGTTTTGGACACTCACTTCGATAGTGTCCCTTTTTGCTGCACTCATAACACGTAACATTAGTTTTGTCAATATTTTGTTCACTAGGTTTACCTTTTCCTTTGTATCTCCTGCTCCTTCTCATGATTCTTCTTACGAAATTCGCCATCTCACTTGATGATGATCCACTTTCATCATCGGATTCTGAGGAAGAGGTGGATGAGGAAATCTCCTTTTCTTTCTTCTTTTCCTTCTTCCTTCTTCCATCCTTGCTCTTTGGTCCTGCAAACAAAGCAATACCCTTCTCTTTTTGACCTTTGTTAGCAAGCTCATGAAGTTCCATCTCACAGAAAAATTCATCTAATTTAACAATGGAAAGATCCTTGGATACCTTGTAGGCATCTACCATAGATGACCACAAGGCATTCCTAGGAAAAGCTTTTAGAGCATACCTTACGAGATCGCGATTCTCCACTCGTTCGTCCACCGAGTGTAGACCGTTGATGATCTCCTTGAATCTCCCATGAAGCTCACTTACCGTTTCATTGTCCTTCATATTTAGATTTTGGAGTTGATTCAAGAATAGGTCCCTCTTGGCAATCCGAGAATCTCGAGTTCCCTCTTGGAGCTCGATGAGTTTGTTCCATAGGTCTCTTGCACTCGAGAACGGACCTACCTTGACGAGTTGGTCCTTGGCGATTCCACATTGCAAGGTGACCATGGCCTTGGCATCGGCTTGTGCTTTGCGTAGTTGTTCGGTAGACCACCTAGACGAATCAAGTTCCTTACCTTCTTCATCTTTTGGTGGTGTAAAACCCTCCTTGACGGAAAACCACATGGCAATGTCGGTCTTGAGGTAATACTCCATGCGACCCTTCCAATATTGAAAATCTGCTCCTTCGAAGTAGGGTGGTCGATTTGTGCTGAAACCTTCCTTCATAGCCATCCTTGTTTGCTCTTTGGGTTGTTAAGCCGAAATGAAGAGCACCAGGCTCTGATACCACTTGTTGGGATCTTAGATGGCTAGAGGGGGGTGAATAGCCTCTTTAAAAACTTAAGCAAAGAGTTCTACACAGACACTAGTTAGCGCAGCGGAATAAACAAACTAAAACAAAACAAAAACAAACACACAAACACTGATACACAGATTTACGAGGTTCGGGGATAACTTGCCCCTACTCCTCGGCGTGTCCGTAAGGTGGACGACTCCTTGATCTTCGGTAGATCGCACCCCGGAAGAATTCCGGCTAAAGATCCTCCTTCTAGGTGGAGTAACCTTCCCACAAAGTCTCAAGAAATATCTAATTTAAAGCACGAGACTTACAGAAACTCGGTGGCAAAGGAGAATGGAAATGCTTACTACCACGCGAGAATTAGTAGCAGAAAACAGAGATCGCATTTCACCCGAGAGCTCAAGAACTTCGCACAACAGCACACACTTTTCTTTCAAGCTTTCTTTCGTGTTATGTTCTTGTTTCCCTCTCGCTGTTTTTACTGCTTCTCAAAACCTGATCTCTGCTGTCACAAATCTGGTCCAAACTGTGCAAATCAGCGCTGCAGCCAATCCCTTTTCCTCCTTCTCTGATTCTCTGAACTCACACCAATGATATCACAGTCAACACTGGCATCTACTGAGCTCGAACCAATCCCCAGGAGTCAAGCAGATCGCAGCCAGATCACAGCAGTATCCGTTGATGCCTGAAATGCACCATGCGCCACTAAAACCAACAGAAAGACCATTTGTCGCATTCCTCTTACGAACTTAATTTGAAATTAGGCTTGGAATGATACCTGTTAACCTGCAAACTCAAAAGCTAACAGCACAGAGGATTACATCACATAAATGAATGAGATATATCAAAAGCAGTGAAGGAATCGTTGATACAACGAACAAATCAGAGTGTGTGGATCGGTCACCAGACCGATCACACTGCCTTGGACCGATCAGGCAACAGCCTGATCGGTCTGAGACCATTCTGATCGGTCGTAGTGACCGATCAGATTGAGTGTGGATCGGTCCACAGACCGATCCACCTCTTTTCTTTCTTTGCAGTCTCTTCTCCTGATCGGTCTCCCTGACCGATCAGATTGCACTCAGTGTGCTACTGAGTGTTCTCTGATCGGTCGGTAGACCGATCAGATTGAGGGTGGATCGGTCCACAGACCGATCCACCTCTTTCTTTCTTCTGTAGGCTCTTCTCCTGATCGGTCTCCCTGACCGATTAGATTGCACTCAGTGTGCTACTGAGTGTCATCTGATCGGTCTGCAGACCGATCCGTGGAACTTAGTTTCACTGGATCGGTCTGCCGACCGATCCACTGATTCTTGTGTCACTGGATCGGTCTACCGACCGATCCAATGTACCATTGAAAGTCCACTTAACTCTCTCTCTGACTTAATCCGGAGAACGAGCTACCGAGCCCTCTCCGACTTCGTCCAGTCCAGAGAACGAGCTACCGAGCCCTCTCCGACTTCGTCCGGTCCAGAGAACGAGCTACCGAGCCCTCTCTGACCATTCCGTGCCAAGTCACCATACTTGGACTTTTCCCGTGCCAAGCTCCCTGCTTGGACTTTTCACCAGATGTCTTGACCCATCTGGATTTCCCTTGCCTGACTTTACTCACCAGGACTTTCCCTCCCAACTGATCAACCTCGATCAGTAGTCATTCTTAGTTTAATCACTATCTGATACAAACTTAAATCAGTGTCAACATCAAAACAACAGCCAGGTCAGACTGTATCAACAATTCTAACTAGCTTTGCTCTTACATTATGCCCAAATTGATCTTCCTTTCTTTTTAGAGAAACATAGACACGGATCAGGTGAAGACTGCCATTAAAGCAAAGCAAGACCAGCAAATTGATAAAGTATATATAATTTCTTCTAAATTTGTTTTTCTGGTAGATCCTTTGTTTATCATCTTGTTGAGCTTAATTATATTTTTCATAAACGGTTCTGACTTGCAAACTAGAAGTTATCTAAATCTTTTGATGTTGATGAAATGTCATTTCACAGTAGGCCTGTTCACTAGTTAGTATTAATATAAATACCATGGTTACTTCTGAAATCTTTTTTATTTTTATTTTCTGTTTCAATCAAGTATTTACATGTACCTTAATAAACGCCTTTCAGTTGTAAAGGATTTGATTACATGGGCTTCGAATGCAAAAAAAAAAAACATCCTATCCAGTTAATTGATGCATATTAAACTATTCTTGCCAAGTACTTGTGTAGGAATTAGATTTGTAGATGTAATTTGAACCCTTAAATTTGTATCAAATATCAGATGAATTTCTAATTTAAACTAGTGTATTAAAAAACTTTGCAACTTCTTAGGTTATTTACAGCAAACAGTCACTTCATATCAAAGAACTTCAATATTTTTATAATCTTGAGCCCCCTTTGATACGGTAAAAATTGACGTACTACAGAAATACACTGGAACCTCCGTTGGATTACTTTTTTAGTAAATCATCAAAATCATCAGTACAAGAACTGAATTCAAATGTCTTGAATAACATATATGACATGTCATTATTTATAGTAACTCCAACTGATGCAAGTATTATATTGCTTCTTTGAAAGATTATTCAATTCATAACATTTTAGTTTAAAATCATTTTACATTTTAGTTTAAAATCTTTTTGTTTGGCGGACGAGCAAGGGGAGCTTAACAGATGCAGAATGACTCCAATATTAGTTCTTATCATCATACAAAGTGGTATGCCATTACCTTTTGTTCTAGTGTACATTATCGACTTCGAGACTCTACAATAGATGCTTCACATGTAAATATTGAGTTATTGGTTCCAGTGCAGGAGATTTATGGTGATCCTTTTTGCCTTAGTATTTGAAATGAAATTGTTACACAGGGAGCAGACTGTCATATATTATTCAGTGCAACGTTTTTGATTCATAGATTTTAGTTTGATTTGATGATTCAATTTATATTGACAATTTAGTTACTCGAGTATCAATGCAATATTTGAGATTCATATATTTAGTTTGATTTGATGATGCTTTATGTTCTTTATTTATTCTTCCGATGTGAATTTATATATTCTTCTTGGGTGCTCTTGATTTTTAGTTATTTTATTAAATATAAACTACTTATATTTAGATAGAGTGTCTAATGGTGGGTCATATATGCTTTTCATAAGATTTCCCTTCCTAGATAAAGATTTTTTTTTTTAAAAAAAAATAGAATTTGAAAGTTAAGTAAATAAATAAATCGGTAACATTATTTTTTTTTATATATTTTAAAATTTATTGAATGTGAATAGTGTCATAAATATATATTTTATTTTATTTTATTTTGGGATATGTTTCCATATCTTATTTTTGGAAATAAAATTTTATGTATTAAAATAATAGTCACTAAATAAGGACTATCTAATTAACAATGCTTCTCCTTGATATTGCACCTTAATTGAGTGCTCTATGCATTTGATGAATCAGAAGTAATACTCGTAAGATAAAATTAGGACATAATTTATAATTTCGCCCAGGGCCTTTAAACAACTAGGATCGACTCTGGTTGTGAATAAATACATAGGGAGAGACTTTTTCTCATGCGTGAGTGTGCCGGGGGTATAAATCCAGGACCAAGATTGCACTAAACCAATTGATTTGTGTGCGAGCACGACCTGTGCGT
Organism: Zingiber officinale; assembly: GCF_018446385.1. Taxonomy (NCBI): domain Eukaryota; kingdom Viridiplantae; phylum Streptophyta; class Magnoliopsida; order Zingiberales; family Zingiberaceae; genus Zingiber; species Zingiber officinale. The sequence continues at coordinate 143,631,258 of NC_055994.1, forward strand.
GTCAAATACTTGTCGGGGTAAAATTTACCTAAGTGGAACAATCAATATTTTACCACATGAATACATTTTTGCAAAGAGAAGAAGTGAAAAGCAATAACAAAATCTCTGTCTACCTATGTTTGCCCTTAAATATTTTTCCTCTGCCGTGCAATTTTCACTCGGCATATTTCCCGTGTTAGCATTTGGGTATACATTCAGTTCAGAGCGACCACTAGTGCTTGGTGGAGATTCGTGGTTTGCCATTGTATTTTGGGAAATGAACCACAACGACCTTCAAGCATTGGTGCTGGAGGAGGGACGAATCTGTTTTAAGGATATTGCATCAAACACAGGCCTCGACTTCTGGTTCTCCGATTCAATACTCAGCCAACCCATTTGGTGGTTTTGTTCCCGACTCAGCTTCCCTATTCTTGAGCACTCAGAAATCCTCTCGAGATTACTTTTCCGAGCACCTGATCCCACACTCGAGTACTTGGCACTCAGGCGATACTCGACAGTTGGGCAACTTCTCTCTTGACTCGACGTTCGACGATCTACTCGACTGTTGAGTTACTTTTCTCCTAACTCAGCGTTTGGCGATCTACTCGATAGTCAGACGATGTTTCTCCCAACTCGGCACTCGAAGTATTTGGCTACTCGGCACCCAGAGTTCTCGGTGACTCTTCATTTGAAATACTCGACACTCAGAGTACTTGGTTTACACGGTACTCGGAAAAACTCGACTACAACCAAAGAAGTCCCACTTGTACGAGGATAACCCAGTTGCTCAGCCTAACATTTAAGACTGACAACTTGAAATTATTAGCTCAGACCACTCAATAGATAAGTTGAAATTGAATTTATGATTTCAATTCAGCAAATTTTCTTCTATCTCCGGCGACAAAACTATCCAACAATAGGTTCATACGAGCCACACCTAGTGAGAGTTTTCTATCTACCTCTTATATACTTGTTTAGACATCTTTATAACAAAGAAGTGTGAGATCGCCTACTACCTAAAAGAAACAAAGCTTATATTAGTCAGTATCCTTTTTCTTGAGATAACTCGGGCTAAGGATTGTTTGTTTATTAACATTACCTTATTCTTTATGATTGTCTCACATATATCTTGAATCTTGAACTATCACTAAAGTAGCAATGCCACAAGGATCTTTTATTGCAATTGTTAGTTGCACAAACTCAATAAGATCATGGTCAAATAACTACTTTTATTAATAATATATACTGCAATTAAAAAATTATACAATGATTCCCATACAAGACGATTAATGTATCTAGAGCACTATATATCACTAACAATGTTATTTGACCTAACTATTGTGATAAGCTCGCTCAACCCATCCAACGTGTTCAACCTAATCAACTTGTCTAAGTGATCACTCGACTCACCCAACTTACTCAACCTGTTGTACCTCTGACTTGAATGACCAATTTGTCTTGCTTTGGCCTAGCTAGTGTTATTGGCCTACTCTGCCTAATCAATTCACCTACTCCAATTGGCATGTCTAGGCTCTAGCTTTTCCAACATAATTGATCCCTAGATCATCCCACAACCTACCTCATTCTATTTGATTGAATCAACTTAACTAAATGATCGAAACAACCAACATGAGTTACAAGTCTAGTTCACTTGCGTGGCTTTACTTGTCCTGCTTAACTTGATGATTTGTTTGGTTGGCCTAGCTAGTGGATGCATTAGTTATTTGGTTGGCTAAAAATATTGGTTAGGACTACTCAACTACTCCATTCTACTCAAGGATCTAGTCAACCAAATCCATTCCAACTTATAGTGTTTTTAATTCCCACTTTTCATATAAATACTTGTGGCATGAATCTTCAATTCTCCAACAATCGAGCCAATATCATTATGCTTAAGTTCATCTACCCTTTCAAACCTCTATTATTAGTGTTTCTCTTTTGGTTCTCCATCAAAATCGATATATCTATCTCCATGAGGATCTTAAGCCATAAGACATCGACTTTCACCACCAATGGTGTCCAAACCATAACATTCCTAATGAATGACATATTGGGTAGTGGTCAGAGTTCCTCGAAGCTACATTCGGGGAGTAACGATCTACTTCAACCGCCAAAGCCGATGAACATTCCAATTGAGAGCAAACCTCTTCAAACCTATCTAACTAATGGTTGGTTGCCAATCCTCGCAAGGTCACAAGCGTTGGAGGTAGGAAAGATGGCGATAATCAATGAGAAACTCATGGGCGATCTCAAGCTCGAACAACCTCAATTGGGGCAGGTGCAAGGATTATATGTGACTAGAATGGAGGGTGGTAATAATAGCTTTATGGTGACCCTACGAGTCTCATTCACAAATGTTGAATCGGAGGAAAGTTTGAATCTCTTTGGAGCTTATCAACCAGCTCTACCGGAGTCGCACATTGCTGTAGTCGGCGGCACCGGAAGGTTTGAAGATGCAAATGGTGTAGCAAGACTGAAGGCCGTAGAATTGACGGATAATATTGACAATAAAAGAATGCACTTTAGAGTTCTTGCAGTGGATGTGTATTTCATGTAATGCAATGCAATGCAAACATGTTTTTGGTTTTGAACTAACATTGCACCTAAGAGATCAAATCAAGATAAATATTCGAACCGAAAAAACAATTGTTTGTAAAAACTATTGCTTATATTCCTAACAATCAAACACACTAATAGTTGCATTAAACAGAGGCACTGTTGGTGATTAAAGTATCATCATCATTAAAGATACAATATTTTTAGCACTACTTAGTGATAAAACTACCATCATCACTAATACTATTTTACTTAGCTCCAATAATTGATAAACCAAAATTTTAAAATTTTAAAAATTGAAATCAATTATAAATAATTAACAGCTCAGTGGCTGTACTGAATTCGGGACTTGTATGTTTTTGATACTGAATTGATGCCTTCTCCAACTTGTTCTTTAACTTACCAGTTTGACAAATAAGAATGAGTTTATCAAAGCTCCAGATTGTGTGCTTTCAGATGAGAATGAGTATATGAAAGTTCAGTTCTTTGTTTCTGAAAATCTAGATTTCCGTGAAGCATACAACGGCGTCTGCGTCCAAGCATTTGCAACTCTTGCTAGACTTCCGGACTTTTGAAGATAATTTGTAATCAATTTTGGCATTCATGTTATGCAATCGGGCTATTGCTGGTCAGGATAGATTATGGATTTTGATGTTTGGATTAAAAAAATTAAGATTTATTTTAGATCTGATATGTATTAAGTTGTGCAGGCCTTGATGAATATATATATATATATATATATATATATATATATATATATATATATATATATATATGATGACGATTTGGCATGGCCAAAATCGACGGTGACATGATAGCTCAAGGGTTGGAAGAGATAGGAGAATGATAAAATGAAACATCGCAAGACGAGGAGTATTAGAATGTAGCTATGCTAGTTGGAGGAGACGAACTACATATGCAAAGCGTGAAGGATAGGACGTGGAACGAGTCAAGGTCTCTCTAAGGACGGAAAATCTGATGAGAGAAAACATTATGATGAAAAGTTGAAAGGTAAAACTCCTAAGTGGGTCAAAAGTTGAAAATGTGTGTCCGAAGGTTATGGTGGGATGGTTAGAGGTGGGACATATTTTCTAGATAACCCGAGTTTAAATCTTACTCAGGGTATATTATATTTGGGGAATTTGAAACATTTATGACGCTAAGCCATCCGCTAAGATCTATTTGTATTTTTAAATTTATCTTAATGGTCGATGAAAAATTTTCATAAGATTAAATTGATCATCTCCCAGATTAATTGAATAGTAAAAATTAGATACCTAGATTTAAAAAAAAAGAGAGAGATTGTACTTGGAAGAGGACAATTCTCAACTTAGGTGAAACTTTGATCATCAAGATGATTATAGTTGATGGTTTAAACAATCAAAGATGATTTTTAGTCAACTGTTGATTGGTTGAGTCAAATAAATTATTGATTGGTTGAGTTAAATAAATAGTCGAAATGAATGAATCAATATAATGAATCAAATATACTTATTTAAGGACTATTGAGGCATTCCAATTGACTAATGATGGTCGATCATCGACCAAGTAGCCGACTCAAGTTAATTGACCAATTAATTTTTTTTTATATTTATGGATAAGTCGATTAGAAAGTTGATTGATTTGAGATTAGTCGATTAATACCAACATATAATCAGTAAATATAGGACAAGGTATAGTATGGAGGTCGAAGAGTTGGACAACATTCTCAGACAAGTCTGCATATTTGGAACTAATCTAGGAAGGAATATGGTGTGGTATAAATGGAATGGTTAGAGTCAGTTGGATTTGTTAGTCCCTTCTTGAAGCAAAAGTATAGCATGGCTAATATTTGGGGACAATATTAGGAAGAGTTTTTAAATGAATTAAGAAAGATTTATAAGAAAGATTAGGATCATAAATGAATTAAATATTTATGAGAAAATTTGATATTGGACTTGATAGATTAAACAGGAGTTAGAAAATACTTCACGCAATCAACACCATCATTAGATTAATAAGAGAAGCACGTTTCTCCTAAATACTCGTCAAGCATTTGAATTAATTTTATCACTTACGGGATAAGGAAGGAAGGAAGGAAGGATTATTCAGCCATACTGAAAATCTGACAGCCGACTTCCACCACAAATCCTTGCAAGTCTGATAGGGCCCCACGGAACACACCAGAAAAATGTGGTCGCAAACCAACCAACGGACATCGACTCCCAATGTTGATGTAGCCTCCTTTCGAATTCGTTCCATCGCCACTCTTCCTTCCATTTATCTTCCCCTTCCAACCTCCCATTACGCCTCTTCACTCTATCTCCATGGCCGCAGCCCTCCTTCGACTCACTGTAGATCCCAACTCTAAGCTCCTGCTCGGCCCCGTCCGTGGCCTCAGGACACCTCCGCCCCACCTCCGCCTCCTCCGGTGGTCCTACGCCCAAGGCCCTCTCCGCCTCAATGCCATCGGGATCGACGCCGCCACTTCCGGCGAGTTCCACCAAGATTTGCAGATCAAGACGTCATCCTCGGTATTGCTCGAGGTCGGAGGGATGATGTGCGGTGGCTGCGCCGCCCGAGTCCGCTCATTGCTGTCCGCGGATGACCGGGTTGAGTCCGCCGTGGTCAATATGTTGACCGAGACGGCTGCGGTCCGGCTCAGGTCTGGTGGCGGAGAACCGGATCTGACCGCCGAGCATCTGGCCGGCATATTGACCCAGTGCGGTTTCCCGTCGAAACGGAGAAGGTTGGGGTTGGGGGTACGAGAGAACGTGGCCAAGTGGAAGGACATGTCGGAGAAGAAGGAAAAATTGCTTGCTGCGAGCCGCAATCGTGTTGTGTTCGCTTGGACGCTGGTGGCGCTGTGCTGTGGAAGTCACGCTTCGCATCTTTTGCACTCTTTTGGGATTCATGTGGCTCACGGTGAGGAATTCTTCGTAATTATGGAGAATTCACATCCTTTTTGCTTCGCATGTTGAATTTAGGAAGTTTGTTCATATATTTCAGCTGAAATACTACAATATGTGGCTTCCACTAGGATTGATCCGGGTTGGTTCAGCTCAAATTTTAAAAAATAAATTGACCCGGATTAGTTCTACTGCAATTTCACAAAAATAAAATATAAAACAAAATTCATAAGAAGCCAAATTATTTAAAAACTCTACCAGTAGAATCAAATCTATAGCAAGACATCTACAATTTCTAGAAATTATACAATAACTATGTAATTAAATGCAAAACTCATGATTCACAATAACTTGAATTAGCATGTTAAGGAGGAGGGTTTCTTGCTCGACTAGCTTCTAATGTGTAAGTCAATATCTAAGTTCATATCAAACCTATGTCTGAACTTGAACCTGTGTATGAAAATCCAACTCTCTTATTGAAAATGTGAGATTTGACATGACATATTTGAGAAGAAGATGGTTGTCACTGGACTAATGTGAGTCTAAAAATCCAAACCAAGAGAACGAGTTTGATTTTGAGAATGCATTTATGCACAAAAACTAGAGGCGAAAATTTATATGGAGGTCCCACCAAGATATGAAAATAATTTGGAAGTTCATACTATGTGAAAGCCTTATAATTGCTTAAGCAATTACCACATGTATGATTTGTGAGAGTTATGATTGCCAAGGGGTATAGACAAAATCAAGGGGATCATACATTGTTTATTAAACATTCTTCTTTAGAAAGTCACAACACTCTTAGTATAACAGTGATAGACAAGATAGCAAGTACTCCAATAGACCCAAATCTTAGACTCGGAATTGTAGAAAAAGATGCCTCAATAGATAAGGAAATATATTAAAGGCTGGTAGGAAAATTTATTTATTTGTCTCATACACAATCTACATAGCATACTAGTAATTGTGATTAATTGCCCCTAAGGCGTAGCGCAGATGGTTGGCGTATGACAGTTCTAGCGTAATAGCTAGGGGTCGAATCTTTGTGGGAGTAATGTCTCGCTATTCACCCCACCATGCGTCCAACGTCTGTGTACTTGCATTAGTCTCCCTTCATATCCGTGGGACTGACTCTAGGGGGAGTTGAGGTAGCGGATCTACCTCTAGTAATTGTGATTAATTCATGCATAATCCAAAAAAACTCATTTGCAAGTAGCTCACTTAGTATTAAAGTATAAAAGGGCAGACCGGTGTACAAAGCTCCCGGGGTCTCGGGGAAGGGGCTATTGTACGTAGCCTTAAACTGTTTTGTAAGACTCTGTTTTCGAGACTCAAACCTATGACCTCCAGGTCACATGACAACAACTTTACCGTTGCGCCAAGGCTCCTATTAAAGTATCTCAAAGGAATATCAAGAAAGGGTATTCTCTTTAGAAATGAAGGTGCTAGAAGCATATATAGATGCTTATGAAGTTGGGTCAATGGCTGATAGGAGGTCAAACCTTAGGATATTGCACCCTTCTTGGTGGTAACTTTATGATGTGGTGTAGCAAGAAACAACATGTGGTAGCATGGTCTAGTGCAGAGGTAGAATTCCGAGTAATGGACAAACATGTGTGTGAACTTCTTTGGTTAAAGATATCTTAGAAGACTTGAAGGTGAGATGACCAAAATGAGACTTTATTGTGATAATAAGTTGATGATTAAGTATAGCTCACAATCCGATACAATATGATTAAGCAAAGCATATTGAAATTGATAGACACATCATTAAGGAGAAACTAGAGAGCGGGTTAATTATACCACATAATACCTACACATTGACAAATTACATATAAACTTACTAAAATGTTAAGTAGCTCATTGTTTTAAAGTTTTATATCTAAGCTGGGATAAATAAACATTTATTCACCATCTTGAGGGAAGTGTGAGAAGACAATTAATTTGTAATCATGTATAGGCTAAAAATATTTCATAAATTATAGGATATTATTAGCTACTTTTCATAAAAGTCTATTTGGTCTTTTTTTTAGATAACTCTCTTTAGAAAAAATGAGTAATTAGGCGTTTTATTAGAAAAGTATATTATTTTATAAAGAATAAGTTATAAGTTTTCAGATAATGCAATTTTTAATAAACAAAATTCAAAGAATTAGGTTTCTTATATTTATTTTTACTGCAACAACAACAACAACAACAACCAAGCCTTTTCCCACTAAGTGGGGTCGGCTGTATGAATCCTTTTACGCCATTGAGCTCTATCTCCTATTATATCATCATCTATATTTAAATAAATTTTATCTTGTTTTATTGTTGCTAACCAAGTCTTTTTTTGGTCTTCCTCTTCCTCGTTTTATATGCATGTTTATCATAGTTTCACATCGCCTAACTGGAGCATTTATTGGTCGTCTAAGTACATGTCCGTACCATCTTAAACGTGTCTCTCTGAATTTTTCCTCAATAGATGCAACTCCTACTTTCTCTCTAATGCTCTCATTTCTTATTTTGTCCATCCTCGTATGTCCACACATCCACCTTAACATCTTCAACTCTCATCCTCTGCTCATGTGCTCGAGTCATAGCCCAACATTCAACTCCATATAACATAGCAGGTCTAACTGCGATTTTATAGAACTTACCTTTAAGTTTAAGAGGTACTTTACGGTCACATAAAACACCCGACGCTCCCCTCCATTTCACCCATCCTGCTTGTATTCTATGTAAGACATCTCTCTCAATCCCTCCATCATTTTGTAAAAATGATCCTAAATATTTAAATTTCTCGGTTCTGGGCAACTCGTCCTCTCCTATCTTAACAATTGTTTCATTACTTCTAATATTACTAAACTTAAATTCCATATATTCCGTCTTTAATCTACTAGCTTAAAACCTTTCCCTTCTAGTGTTTCCCTCCAAGATTCTAGCTTAGCATTTACTCCTTCACGTGTCTCATCTACCGAAATAATATCATCTGAAACAACACGCACTACAGTAATGTCTTGAATGCGTGCAGTGAGTTCGTCCATAATTAATGTAAAAGATAGGGACTTAGTGATCCTTGATGTAACCCTATGAAATCGATTCGCCTATTCACTCTAGTCTTTCGGTCCACAATCCTCATACATATCCTTAATTAGTTCAATATATGTTACGCTAACACCTCTCTTTTCTAAAATTCTCCATATAATTTTTCTTGGGACTCTATCATACGCCTTTTCTAAGTCAATGAATACCATGTGTAGATCTTGTTTTTGCTCTCGATATTTTTCAATTAATTGTCTAAGAAGATGTATAGCTTCTATTGTCGACCTTCCAGGTATGAACCAAAATTAATTTTGGTCACCATGGTCTCCTTCCTTAATCTTTTTCTATTACTTTTCCCTAAAGTTTTATGGTATGACTCATTAGTTTAACGCCCCTATAGTTTGTATAATTTTATACGTCTCCCTTATTCTTATAAGGGAACTAGAGTACTTATCCTCCATCGATCGAGTATTTTTTTTCGTATTCAATATCATGTTAAATAATTTTGTAAGCCATTCAATACCTTGTTTCCCATACCTCTATCGGAATATCATTTGGTCCAACGGCTTTTCCATTGTCATCTCATTTAAAGCTTGTTTTACTTCAAGTTTGAATTCTACGATAAAAATTAAAATTTCGATACTCATTTGGCCTAATTAAATTACCTAAGTTAAGTTGGTCTCCTAAACCTTCATTAGAAAGTTGATGAAAATACCTCTTCCATCGCTCTTTTATTTCTCCATTACTTACTAATACCCTATTACATTCATCTTTAATACATTTTATTTGGCTAAGATCTCTTGTTTTTCTTTCTCTCACTTTAGCTATTCTATAGATATCTTTTTCCCCTTCTTTTGTATCCAATTTTTGATATAACCGTTCAAAAGTTTCATTTTTTGCTTCACTCACTACTTTCTTAGCTTCTTTCTTGGCTATTGTATATTTTTTTAAATTTTCCTCGTTCTTACAAATATATAATTCCTTATAAGCTATTCGTTTTTCCTTCACTTTCTCTTGTACTTTCTCATTCCACCACCAAGATTCTTTACTTAGCGGTGCATGCCCCTTTGACTCACCGAGGACACTCTTAGCTACTATTTTCAACTTTGATACCATCTTATCCCATGTTGTATTAGAGTCATCGTATATTTCACCTAATGCTTGTACTTCTACCTTCTCTTTAAATATATGTTGCTTCCCATCCTTTAACTTCCACCACTTAATTCTAGGAATTGTATATATTTTCTTTCTATTGATACTATGTTTGAGGCGTATATCCAACACTACTACCCTATGTTGGGTAGTTAAGCTTTCTCCGGGATGACCTTGCAATCTTTACAAATCTTTCTATCCTTCTTCCTAACCATAAGAAAGTCAATTTACGATTTATTATTCCCACTTTTGAATGTGACTAAGTGTTCTTCTTTTCTTAAAAATGTATTAGCTAATATAAGGTCATATGCTATCGCAAAATCTAATATAGTTTTCCTTCCTCATTTCTCGCTCCAAACCCATAACCCCATGTACTCTCTCATATTCCTCATTTTCACTCCGATATGCCCATTTAGATCACCTTCTATTAAAATCCTTTCATTTGGTGGAATATTTTGTAATATTTCATCTAAGTCCTCCCAAAACCTTAATTTGGTAGCTTCATCTAATCCTACTTGCAGTGCATATATGCTAATTATGTTCATAGTTTCTTTCGCCACTATTATCTTAAGAGTTATAATTCTATCCCCTTTTCTAACTACTCCTACAACTTCATCCTTTAACAAACTATCTACAATAATACCCACTCCATTTCTTGTTTTACTTTTTCCAGTGTACCATAACTTAAAACCCGAGTTCTCTATCATCTTTGCCTTCTCCCCTGTCCATTTTGTCTCTTGTACACATAAAATATTAATTTTCTCCTAATCATCATATCTACTACCTCCATTGATTTACCAGTGAGAGTTCCTATATTCCATGTTCCAAATCTTAGATTATTAGTTTTCCTATCATATTTGTTCTTATCTAACCTATGGTGTGAGAACTCTTGCCTATTTAACACTACACCCAAGTTCTCATGGAGATGTAGCGGTCCTTGCTGAGACGTTACAGTCGGACCCTGTAACGCGAACTCTTGCATATTTATCACTACACCCGAGTTCTGGAGATGTAGCGGTCCTTGCCGAGACGTTACAGTCGGACCCTGCAACGCGTTCCTTTCGGGGAACAACCTAGCATTAGCACAATAGTTTAATGGATTCATTCATGAAATTTTGCCATAGTTTGACGCTGGCTGGCAACCTAACGCAACCCTGTAACGCGAACTCTTGCATATTTTTACTGCAATTTCACAAAAATAAAATATAAAACAAAATTCATAAAAAACCAAATTATATAAAACCTTTACCAATAGAATCAAAATTATACAAAGACATCTACAATTAAAAGGTAGCATGATGCACGAAATTCCCATCAATATAGGTCCTGGGGAAGGTCAAACCATATTGGGTCTATCGCACACAGCCTTACTTTGCATTGTAAGAGGTTGTTTTCACAACTCGAACCCATGACCACAAGGTTGCACAACAACTTTACCTGTGACCACAAAGACATCTATAATTCCTAGAAATTATACAAGAACTGTGTAATTTAATGCAAAACTTATGATTCACAATAACTAGAATTAACATGATTTAATTTTAGTTCATTGAGAAATTAGTTAGTAATTTTCTAACTAAATATCAAGTATCCCTTATAGCTAAATAAAAGTGTCAATAATGTGAAATGCTCGTTATGAGCTATTTACCAAAGGTGCTAACCATCTTATATGAAAGTTTTAGGAACAATGGAAGGGACAAGATATTGGATATAAACAAATATAAAAGAGAAACCAAATGCTGAGTGGATTAGTGTTGCAAACGTGGAAGAAGGGACAACAAATGTGGGAACTAAAAAGACAACAATATCATGTTATTTTATAAGGCAGTAGGGATGCTAGAAGAGATGAACACTTGCAAGATTGTGGAAGAAAGAAGGTGGGTTAGATGGGATGTCAAATGTGGAGAGGATGTCTAGTTATCAAGATGGAACAAGAAGAGAGATAGTAGAGGCAAGGATGAAATGCAAAAGACTGAGACAGGGAAGAATCAATCAATCTTATGAAATCATCGAATCATGGAAGGCAAAAAAAGAACTCAAAAGCCATAGAGGAAGAAATGGATGTCATGGCTATGCAACTATTCAAAAATTAACCATATTACTATTGATTAATTATATTAGATTCATTAATATGGTATATATGATGGTAGTTTTTTTTAGTGTATACAAAAACCTAAAAATCATAGCTAAACCCGAAATAAAAAAAATATTTGTTTAGGTTTTGATTTGGCTCAGATATATCAGTTTTTCCCGTCCCCACACACCACTTTGAATTTTTTTTTTTGTATGAATATGAGAGAAAAGAAAGTGGATGAGCTGACATTTTTTCTTGAATTGATGACTTTTGAACTATGATTCTTGTCTGATGCAGGATTTTTTTGGGATTTATTGCACAATTCTTATGTGAAAGGTGGCATTGCATTGGGATCACTTCTTGGACCTGGCAGAGGTACTTATAATTAGTCCACATTAGGATCTATGTTATGTAAAATTTGGAAGACAATAACAGTTTGCTATTTTTCTTGAAACCTCTCTCTTCTCTAACATAATCAATTCGATCTTGAATGTCAAGATGATATCATCCTGTTCACAGTTATGCAGTCAAGTGTCAATCTAATGCTGATTAGTATTTAATTAAGTGTTACACTTTTCTGTAGATTTGCTTTTGGATGGTTTCAGAGCATTTGCAAATGTATCACCAAATATGAATTCCCTTGTGGGTTTTGGATCTGTTGCTGCCTTTATGATTAGTGCAGTACGTATATTTTTTTCTTGATCTTGCAGTTGAGAGTAGAACCAATCCTCATTTTTGTTCTCATTTCAAGTGTTCTTTATGACTAATGCAGATGTCTGTGATCAACCCTGGGCTTGGATGGGAAGCAACTTTCTTCGATGAACCTGTTAGTTGTACTTTAAATCTTCATATGTGTTATGGAAGAAAACTGAGAAGAAAGATATATTATGATGTTGGATCACCTTCGTTTCTCAATGAAACAATAGGACTGCTCTGACATCAAAATTCATAAGTATAAATTTCAATTAGCAATCACCCCTATCCCTGGTTAGATTCTTTGAGATGTCCATATTCCTCTTTGCCTTTTAGTGAAATTACCATTCTGTAAAATTTTAATAAGAAACACAGTGTACTCTCCTGAATCTTTCATGGCACCATGAACCTAAATGTTCTCAACTGGCTTAGTCCATAGATATTTTCCATGTAATATGGATTTTCCATTGCGTGGCCTATAATGAGTATTTTACTATCATGTTGGAAATAAATCATGGTATCTGCTTCATGCTAAGGCAGTAGATACTCTTCTTGATTTTATTGAATTCATGTTGCCAAAACATTGTGTTTTACTTTTGTTGGGTGATTTCTGGATTTGAAACTACTTTTCATTTGATATAATTTAAAGGATCAGTTTCTGCATCTTCTGAGCTTTTCTTGTTCTTTATATTAGCTAAAGTGTTTGTGACCATCTGTTGAAAGATAATTCTCTCACACCATCTTATCTTTATTCACATGATTCACTATATGCCATTGCTAAACACGTTAAGATGCTAAAAGTAAGTACTTTGTGTGCATCTTTCACTCAAGAAGTTTTTCTTGTAGCATGCAGGTCATGCTTCTTGGTTTTGTACTTCTTGGGCGTTCTCTTGAAGAGAGGGCTAGACTTAAAGCATCTAGTGATATGAATGAACTGATGGTAAGCTTTACTATATAATGACATACTTGTGTACTTTACAATAAGGTCTTATGTCCAACCATTTGATATTTCTTTTAGTTATGCTTCTCTCAAGGTAAGTTGGAAAAAAAATCAATGAATCAGTTATTGTCTAAACTAAATTTCATTTCATAAAAAACAGACAATTGTTCTAAAAGTTAAAGGGGAAAACACAAATCTAATTTTGCAAAAGGTATTGTTGTTCTTAAACATGTATCACCAATTTTCTTGCAGTCATTGATATCCTCTCAGTCACGTTTGCTAATTACCTCATCTGAAGAAAATTCTTCATCTCCGGGCTTCCTAAGTGCAGATGCAATCAGCATTGAGATACCAACTGATGATGTTCGCATTGGAGACACAGTACTTGTTTTGCCTGGGGAAACAATTCCTGTTGATGTATGTTAAGTATACATTTTTCAAGTTCTCATATATGCATTATTTTTGCAAGTTCTTTAATGTTCTCATATCTGCATGTTTTGTCTTCCTACTTGTTTTACTTTCTGTTCACTTAAAAATCAAGAAATTTTAACAACTGTGGAATTTTTTTGTCCACTTGAATTTTTTTTTAAATTTACAGTATATCCTTTATCCTTTCTTACCACCTTCCTTTATGGAGTAATGTTTCAGTCATATCTGATGCTATCAGCAATTATCTTAAATGCTGATACGATTGTTTATAAAGTTGTAACTCAATTATGATGTCTAACTTAGGAGACTGTTTGCTTACTTGATTAATTCATATTGTCATTTAATTAGTGAAGATTTTAATAGTTATATAAGAGCATCTCTAAGGATCCCAGTGAAATGAATTGCCGTGCTTTTTTTCAATCCTGTCACAGTTATAATGTATTATCCTCACGTTGGAACTATATAAGATATAGAATAATATGCTTTCCTTTAATATTGATTAACCACTGACCACATAAAACAGAAAGCATTCTGTTGGGAGAAAAATTAGTTCAAATACCTACCTTGAGGTTACTTATAATTTACGCTTCTAAATTGTAGATAATATTTGCTTGTTTGAACCTGCTACGAGTACTTTAGAGCTTAGGTACAAGTACTTTCAATGAGATAAAACTGCAAAGCTTGCCATTCTGTCCCTATTAATCTGTCCAGCCTACTGCCTAGGGCCAGATGTTGAGGCTCAGTTTTCTCTCCAACTATTTACTTGTAAGAAACACAGAAGATATATTCTACTTAATAAAGCATTCCTTTTTTCCATTGACAATGATCAAATTGATTATAAAAAGTTAAAGATATTTGATTACACGTGTCCAGAAACTTCAAGTGCAAGAAATAAAAAGACTGGACCTTTGAACACGAGGTGCATATATTATTTTGAAAGAAATAATGGTTTTTGATTTAGCATTTCCAAGCCTTCATATATCTCCATCTCTATTTTCTTCATTTGCCAATAAATTACTCATAGTTATTTTATCTTTATTCTCTATGGTAGACGATACACTATCTATATCTTGCAGAATGCTTGTAGGCCTATCTTGTACCATTCACCCAGAAAAAATGATTGAGGGGGTGCTTGGTTTGTGGAAGGAAATGGGATTAGGAATGGGATTCATTGAAGTAAGAATGGGAATGAGGAGTTTTGAATCCGTGGACCCCACCATTCCCATTCCCCCCATTTTACTTGGTAATGGCCAAATCTCATATTTGGGGGTTTGAATCCGTGGGCCCCACCATTCCCATTCCAAATATTAACATTCCAAACACTAACTTTCAATCCCTTTCCCATTCCTCATTTCCATTCCCTCCAACCAAGCACTCCCTGAGAATCTCATTGCTTCTTTTTTGACCTTAAGAAAATCAAGATCTGTTGCTAATTGGTATTTACTTTTTGAAATGTGTTCAAATGAAGGGGAAGGTTCTTGGAGGCAGAAGTGTTGTTGATGAATCCATGCTCACAGGTGAATCTCTTCCCGTACTCAAGGAGCAAGGTCACCTTGTTTCTGCAGGAACAGTAAACTGGGTATGCTCATTCTTGATATCCCTCTATCGGTCTCCAGTTATCTATGGTTTTAACCTAAAATAAGAATGATGATGTTTTATTAATGTTATGGGGGAAATTAGGATTAATAATCCTAGGTAATCTCCTCTTTATCTGTAATTGTTACCAATGCAAGAATTCCAAATAGATCCTTAATATAAATGTATTTACATTTAGGTCCTGGCGCAACGGTAAAGTTGTTGCCATGTGACCAAAAGGTCACGGGTTTGAATCCTGGAAACAGCCTCTTGCAAAAAGCAGGGTAAGACTGCGTACAATGGATCCTTCCCGGGACCCCGCATGGCGAGAGCTTCGTGGACCGGGCTGCCCTCTTTTTTTTTTTTTTTTTTTTAACATTTAGGTCCTGGGAAGCAGTTCAGATATATTATGGAAACCTAGTTGCTTATAGTTATGCTCAATTTTAGAACCTTTTACGAATTTTGTCAACAAGTCAACAAAATTGATCATTAGACTTGATAATTGAGGTGACAATATCATTAGGTTACATTTTCTTGTGACAATTGTTTTGATCTGTCATAGAAAATGGAATTAGAGGCTATATGCATGGTTTCTTGATTGTTATTGTTGAGCTTAGTTGGCTTGATAGAAGGATGTCCTAACTAAGATATTAATTGTTTAGCTACATAAGTTCATATGTTGCTAGGATCATCACCTTGCACTCCACCTCTGCACTTGACTTAGCTATAATAATTTGTTTCTTTCTCTTCTATAGCATTATATTGTTGTAGGTCCCAGTAGACCGGCTAGAGGGGAGTGAATAGCCTGCAATTAAAATTAGTACTTCTCTTGCTATCGAACTTAGCAAGGATAAACACAGGTTAATTAAATAAAAATATATGTATAAAAGTAAAGTAAGAGAAGACTCTAAGTTTACTTGGTTAGTTGGTTTGCAATCGGGGTTGCTAATCCAAAGCAGTGAAAGCTCCAATAAAAAGATCTCCTTTGTTCCTTTGTTGAAGGCGGAGAAACCTTTTATAGCGTTGAAAGTATAGAAGTTCAAAATTGAAACTAGAAAGATTACAAAGTTTGTTCTACTAAACTTTGAGGACCAAAGCTCTATTTATAGCTCACTGGTTGAAGTCAGCCGTTGGCTGATGTGGGACCTCTTGGGCTGGACTCGATCCGAGCGCCTGGACCGGGTCGATTCGATCCACTCCACAACTTCTTTTCTAGATGTTATCGCTTCCCAAGAGCCTAGACCCGGTCTGGGCTCTTGGAGTCTGCTAACGTGGACTTCAATACTGATCCTCGCTGCAACGGCCCGATGATCTAGCCAAGACGTCCCGGGCGCTTCGGCCTAGTCCGGGCGTTTGGAATTCGGGCGCCTAGACAAAGTCAACTTAGCAGTTGACTTGTCCAGTCGGTTGGGTGATTCTCCGACCTTTGAGCTCACCCGAACCCAACTCCGATCTTCTCCTCGAGTAGTCTTCCTCCTCGACTTATCATCCCTCGGAAGTGCTATGTGTGTCCTTCTCGTCTGCCGGTGTACTCTTTCGCAGCTTCTCGTTCCTCGGATGCATCGAACCCGTCGATTCGTTTCTCATGTCGTCCTTTTCGCTAGCTGTGTCTTCTGCTCGACTTCTTGTGTTCCTAAGTCCCTGCACACTTAGACATAAGGGATCAAATTGCAGAGCCTAACTTAACTCGGTTGATCACATCAAAATTTACCTGGGGTACTTACAGTTGTCTCCCACATGAATGAATAAATTGATATGAATAATATGAATAGTCATTCTTAGGAAAACTTGTATCAATGTGTCCTATAACCTAAAGATAATCTCGATCTTCAAATAAGAGATGGTTCCCTAGAACATTTTGAGGGACCTTAGGATTCTCAAAGTTTCTTCCTGATAATTATGGGATGGGATTTTAAAAATTGACTAATCATGCTAACTGCAAATGAGATGTCGATTTTATAATTGTGAGATAGTTCATTTCTCCTAACTGTGTTCCATACTTTAAGAATTAGTCTATAGCTTCACTTGTCTTTATACCAATCCAACATTGTTACAGTCAATTTTTTCTTTATCCAGTTGATTGATTCTATAATTACATTAACCTTCTGTCTGGCAATAGATATTTCAGTCAACTCAATTCACTTCTAGTGAACTGAACCACTGTATCATGTAACCCATCTAATAGCTGCAGCCTACCTCTATTCGATCAACGATCTTTCTATCAGTGATCCAGTTGAATTCATCTTGCTCGTCTCCACTCTGAACATAAATATTCTGTTCATAAGCATATCAGCCTCAATCAACTCCTTAGTTGACTCACATGCTAGTCGATTGACTGCAACCAATCTAAGGATGAATCTTCGCCTAAGTCAAGTTCTACCTGAATCTCAAAATAAAGAGGTTCACTTGATTCTCAGAACTCACTAGAAGCTAACTGCGAAGAGGTCTTGCTACTGGAACTTCTTTCTCTTCTAAGAAACGTCACTTCCAGATCTTCTTTGCCAAGAGGACTCACCTCGTGGTTTTCCTTATCTTCTTGTCATTGGGTCAACCTTGACTTGGATTTTCAATTGCCAACCACCTGATCACTTTTGATTCACTTTGAGTTCCATCTGCAAGTATTTCAGTGCTTGACTTACTTGGACTTCTATCAACTTTGACCTACTTGGGATTTGTACCTACAATAACCCTTACAAACTTTATTAGTAAACAATATAAATATAGGTGTAAAAGTTTTACCCAAACACCAAAACAATAACCACTTGGCTGTATTCAATCACTTAGATGTGAGTAAACTAACAGTCTCCCTAATATCAAATTGGTCGAACTCAACCACTTGGGGCTTGACCAGTTGGGGCATGATTGCACCATCAAAAAGTTCAACCTCAGGTGAGCAAACATGAACAAACAGGCATATGAGATTGGGTAGGTAAACCAGTCTGCATTTGCTTGCCTTGAAGAGAGAAATTCTCTCATTTGTATTCTTGTCTGACATTGTCTTTGAGATTCCTTTTACTGGATTTTATTACTACATCGGTTTGTTTCTTATCACTGAAGAGCTTTCTGCATGTCAGCTGTAATTCTTTTGTACTACACCTAATATTCCGCAGGATGGACCTTTAAAAGTTAAAGCTGTGAAAACTGGTGCTATGTCAACTATTTCTAAAATAGTTCACATGGTAAGCATAGAATAATTCATTTGATTTCTCAAATGATTTGTTTCCATGTTAACTAAATGCAGTGAATTTCACAGGTTGAGGAAGCGCAAGCCCAACAAGCACCAATTCAAAGGTTGGCTGATTTGATTGCTGGACCTTTTGTGTACAGTGTTATGGGGTTATCTGCCGCAACTTTTGTTTTTTGGTGAGTTTTTATTTTATTTTAAATCATGTCTTTATTTATTTAGACATACATGGCTATGAAGAAAATAATAAATAAAACTGGTTAGTCCCTTGTCCAAGTTGAGTTTTCAGTAAAAGTATTTGCTAGCCTTTATCCTTTCTTCTTTGAGATGGATTAAGGTCAAAACTGATTAGTCAAACTAATTCATCATCATCTTCTTTTCCTTTAAGAGAACCCTAAGAAGCAATTTATCCCCGAACTTATTTCAGGTATTATTTTGGGACACAAATCTTTCCAGATGTGTTACTTAATGACATTGCTGGTTCTGATGCTGAGCCATTGCTTTTGAGTTTGAAGCTCTCTGTGGATGTGCTGGTAATCATTTATAAACAATAGGTTGTGTTGGTCGCTGTTAAAGTTAATTAACCAACCACTTATCACAAAATCAACTCTTAGAAAAGAAACCAATTTATTATTTATATTTTTAATTCTCCCCCATCATGTGTGGGTGTGTATTCTTCACGTGATTAGTCCAAACCCAACACATGAATTTATGAGCTTTTTTATTTTATATCCATATAGGTTTTGAACACTAAGCCTCTTTAAAGTTAATTGTTAAGTATTTACCCCAAAAGCTTGAGAAAATAAACCAATTATATATTTTATATTCTTATTAATTACCACACAAGTTAGCTTAATACCACTTATATTTAATAAAATTTTGTTATTCTTATTAAGGGGAAAATTATTCCTCAACCTCTACCTTTATATATGTATTATGAATAATAAAGAATATTGCAAATAGGTCCTTGCTTCCTTACATGTAGCCCTTACATATATATGCATGAGCCTTCTACCAATAACACTCCCACTTAAGCTGACTACATAACTATGCATTTTAGAAACTCAGCTTGTTGCATTCCACTTTAGACCCTCTTAACGATTTGTTCAATAAATTTACTAATTATAGAACTAATAATCTCCTTAAATCAATTCTTTTTCTTTTTGATTAAATGACAATCTCTATATCTTTTGTCCTCGCATGGAAGACGAGATTCATTGGTTGTACAGGGGCATATCTTAGCTTGATTATCAAATGCTTAACCTAAATACGTTCACATGTTGCTAAGTACATGACTCTATATTTTGTTATTGTACTTGATCTGCCATTATTATTGGCTTCTTACTCTTTGATGAAATAAACTTCCCTTTTAAGAGAGCATAATAGCCAAATGTTAGATATTCTCTATCAATAGGAGAGTCTGCCCTGAATCCCAGTACCTCACGACCTCAAGATGACCTCAATATGAAATCAGATACCTTTTCTTGAAGCACTTTTTGGGTTACATAGAATCCTTGTAACTACTATCCAATGGTCATGACATAGGCTCTCTAGAAATTAGCTTATCACCTTAACCGCAAATGAAATGGTGACTGTAGTAATTATGAGATAGTTTGATTTTCCTACTAGCCTTTTGTGTTTTGCTGATCAGTTAGTGACTCTCGCTGTGTTTGTACTAATCTAACACTGAGATAAATAGGAATACCTAAGGTTTAGTCTTAGCATGTCTCCTTGAGCATATCCTACTTATGTTGTGAGATGTACATACCTTATTCTAAGCGAGCAACCTTAGTATGTTGCCTAAGTATTTAGCTAGAAGTGTTCCTAGAGGTAATCTTTCAAATTTGCAATTCAAATATAGTCATTGCTAGATGATAATATTATCTATATAATAGAGAATAAAGAAAATGTCTTCTAGATTGTGAAATGGGAGTCATTGCTAGTGATGATACTATCTACTTAGAGAATAAGGAAAATGTGTTCTAGACTATGAAATGAGCTAAAACATACACTAATCTGTAATACCCCTGGTTGAGCTAAACTTTTCTAAACCAAACTCTTCAAGAATGCTTAAGTAATAACAAAGACTTCTTTAGTTGTTTGACCATTCTCAGAGGCATGGACCTCCTTCAAAAGATCACCATGAAGGAGAGCATTCTTGATGTTATGATAAAGAGGCTAGTGAAAAACAACTAGTAAAAGGAAGAGATAAACTAAAGTGATCTTGACCATTAGAGAGAATGTATTAAGGTAACATCATAATGTACCCCTTTTAATTAGAGGAACTTTACAAATACCACAGAGTGTAAGCTTTTAGAGAAAATGCATCTACAACTCATGGTGGACTTCCTTAGAGGAAGAGAATGTAGCTTCCATGTGTCATTTGAGTGGAAAGGATATGTTACATCGATTATAGCCTATCACTGTCACCACCTTGGATCTTAAATTCATTCTCAAACATTCATGGAATTGTCTATGAGGATAAAGAGGATACAAAGTGAAGTAGTTGGGTGATAAAGATGTATAAGATATAAAATGAGAAAGTACCCTTGTGAAAAGCAATGGGAATGCCCACATTATAAGAGAGAACTAAGATCATGGTTTAAAATCTCGAGTTGTATCAGAGTTTTGGTTTATGACCGGAACAATACAATTTTGGTATCATATTGTGCCGTGCTAGGATGATTTTGATATTTTTAAATATAAAATATATTAATTAAAAATAAAAAAAATTAATATAAATATTAAACAAATATAAAAATAAAATATATATATATATATATTTTAAAAAAATACGGGATTACTATGTTCCATATGATAAATAAATAAATAAATAAAATTTTTATTATATATTTTCAAAATTATATATATATATATATATATATATATATATATATATATATATTATGAGATAGTTTTGTTAAAATTTGTTAAGCTGGTGTAGATTTTACTATTTATATCTAGGAGTTGATTGAAATTATTAACCTAAAGTTTAATTATACACCTAAGTTTTCATCGCTACGGTACACGTGGGCATTCTTGCTGTGACCTGCATTCTCGTGGGTGTCCTCGACATGACCCACGTGCCACGGGGGTCCCCGACGCAACCCGCATGTTCGCGGGCATCCCCAAAGTGACCTGTGTGTCCCAGCCATGACTCCGTGGAGGTCGTTCACTGCAACCTATGTGACCCTGCAAAGTTCGCCACGGGATCGCGGTGCCTTTCGCGATCCCGTGGTAGCAAGATGACGGGCGAAACGGTAAATTTCTCTTGTTTCGCCCGACACAGAATGAAATTTTAAACCACCTAAGATGACAATTAGCCATCAGAGAGTGGGAGAGGCTTGTGGAGTTACTGGAGTGTCTTTAAGTTGCAATTGTCAACTACACACTACAACGGAGGTTCTCATGTCATAGTTTAGCAGTAATAGGGGTGGATAGATGTCCACGAGTGGAGGTGGAAATGATAATAAAGTAGGAATAAGAACTCCCCGCACTAACTCAGATAGAGATGGTGTAGAAGGAAAAAAGAATGGATTTAAACAAATCAAATCAAGAATGATAATGACTAATGTGTCTAATCTTTGTATAGACGATCATAATTGACAAAAACACACTTGTCAACCATAGAAATAACTTACCTAACTAAAGTCAACTAAAGAACATTAAGTGAACAAAGAAAGTACATCAAAGTTTGATGGTGGAAGATAATATATTGATTATTGCATACTATGGAAAGAGAATAGTGAAGATTTTTTTTTTTTGTGAGAAGCAGAGGATGACATGTGTTTGATGAGAAGATTTGCATTGATAATAGCAAACTATAAAAATATAGAAGATATGCATGTGTAGGATATATGTCGAGTTGAGAACTAATGAAGAATACTATGACTCGAATCAAATAACTAAAAAAAGTGAGACAAGTGTTCTTTAATGTTTCGTAGACACAGACACTTGATAGAGATGATAAATTAGAAAACACCATGCCTTTTTTATTAAAAGAATTTCTAAAGCCAAAGGAAAAGTTGACCTTCCTTGAACCCCTAAACATATGCATAAACTAAAATAAAGGTTGCAAAAACATGTTTATGACCACTGTTGTTGAATGAGACCCTAATATGTTTACCTAATTGAGACAATTCACATTCAGTAACTTGAATATTGAATAGATTATGAAGCATCTATTTCAACTTTTTGAATTATGGGTGGACAAAACTATAGATGTGAAGGTGTAGCTAAGAGAAGTGAAGACAATAGAGGTATATCCAATTAATACAACTTACAAGACTCATGGCTGACACCAATTACCTTGCTTGATCTCAAATTCAGAGTAAAATTGGAAATAACATCAAAGGTGATAGAAGATAATTTAATAATCTAGTAAATTAGATAAGATCTTCACTAGATGGGTTGACACAAAATGTTTTAGAGACAACATTGGGAATTTGGAAAGCAAGTGATGATTGTGCACAAATTCAACTCTGGAGAGGGGTGAAGGGGCACGAGAGTCACATAGAATGACACTAGAAAAGAGTCAGTTGTTGCTAGAGAGGGCCATCAGAGAAGACTCAGGTGCTAGATAAGGTCGTTGGAGTAGGGAGATACATGCCTATAGAAATTGAATGTCGATGTGGACAAACACATAGGAGCTTAGGTATATACATGCCGACATACAAGCAATCGATTGATGAAGAAGGCAGTTGGAGTTGAGAGATGCATGTGCATGGAGATTCAACATGGACAATAGGGACATACATGTGAGGGCTTTGGCGTGGATATATAGTTAACATTGGTGAGGTAGGTACCTAGGAGCTTTGGTGCGGATAATGTAGATAGGTGCATTGAAGAAGGCACATTTATAGAAGAATTTGATACGATGTTTGACACTTGAGAGATCAGTTGATTATGCTGTAATGTCAGGAGGAAATAAAGGTGAGGATCAAGATGGCTCTAATACCACATTGAGGGTAAATTATTATAGGGTTTGAAATCTTGAGCTATGCTGGTGTTTCAATCTTTAATTGGAATGATACTATTTGGATATCATGCCGATGATTTGATGTATAGTGTTGGTGATAAATTGAAGGTGGAAGGAGTAAAGAGATGAAGAAGAAAAAGATCAGACAACTATATAGTTAAGCTTTACTTTCCATTTGGAATGTTATGATTTGGACATTTTGTTGTATGGAAACAAACTGTAAAAACAAATAATATTATCTCAATTTTAACATGCTATGGATACTAAGTGTGAACATGAAATAATACTTGTCGATATGATTGATATAGTGACACAAGAGTCTTAATACTTAATATCTCTCAATAATTTATTAGAACGATACGTTTCAACCATTTCGACCGACAGTACGAGATTTCAAACCATTAGTTATTATTGATCATGAAATCTAGATAGTCCCTACCCGACCTTTATATATGTATTATAATGAAAAAGAAATATTATAATATCCTTTACCCTTATATATTCACATGGGCATCTGCCCATAACAATTCTCCTTTTATCTTCAATGTAAATTTAAACTATCAGTTAACTTGTTCTAATTGTGTATTATGATGTGTATGATATACATGTATTTGCTTTGCTAATGTCCTGTAGTTTTCCAGGTGGTTTCATGCCCTTGTGCGCTAGGACTAGCTACTCCAACTGCCATCTTAGTGGGCACTTCTTTGGGTAATATATTAAGCTTCTATGATTAAGTATATTTTTCTCATGGATAAACTATAGATATTAAGAAACTGGTGATCTTATTTAAAGTTTTGGTGGGTTATATCATAAGATTGACAGAACTAATGTTTGTTCGTCATATGCAATTTTCAAGCATTTGGTTGAGCATGAATTGATATATGCATGTATGTTATTGCATTGTAACTTTGCATTATCCATAAGCATGCATGTGATTGTGTTGGTGTTAGTCTACACTTGCTGTTTGGAGTATAGAATGGATAGCAAGGAGCAGGCTTTGAAGGGATAATAAGATGAGTGCATGAGGAAGAGAGACTTATTTAAGAGGACAATAACTTGATGTTACCTCTTTTCAAATTATGGCATGATGAAAAACATTGGTATTATCCCAATATATAAGCTAAAGTCTTCCATCTTATGTTCATTCACACACAATTTATACATGTTAATGCAAATGCTGTTATAATAACTGATTCTGTTATTTCCTTAAGTAAACCATTTAAAAGGGAATACCTGAATCTGGCTAGTCAAAGGTATTACCAAATTCCAGTGAAAGTTCAATATTTCATTCATAGCAGGTCTTTATAACTCTTGCACAGTGTGAACTTTATAACCTTATACTCATCTAAATTCTCTACTTACCCTTCACGAATAGAAGTAGAGCTCTCATTCCTTTATTTTAAACAAAAAATCAAAGAAAAAAAATGTGGACTTTGTCAATTTTTGAACATATGTTAACCTTAATATCAATTTCATGAGCAGGGGCTAGAAAAGGACTTCTCATCAGAGGTGGTGATGTTTTGGAAAGGTTGTCTGATATCAGTGTCATTGCATTTGACAAGGTAATTTCATGGTTCATCTTTTTTTTGTCCTTGGATATAAATCACTGAAACATTTGGCTTTCTGGTTTTGCAGAATTGTATCTTCTAGTGACTAATATGCATTTCTTTGTAACATTTTAAAATATGCAGACTGGAACACTCACAGATGGAAAGCCTGTTGTTATTGCTATTGCTTCCTTGACTAATGAAGACTCTGAGATCCTTCGGTTAGCTGCTGCTGTGGAGAAGACAGCATCACATCCAATTGCTATGGCTATTTTGGATAAAGCTGAGTTGCTTAATTTAGGAATCCCTAGCACTAGTGGCCAACTCACAGAACCTGGTTTTGGTTCCTTAGCAGAAGTAGATGGTTCTCTAGTTGCAGTTGGTAGGCTTGATTGGGTACATGAACGTTTCCAGCAAAAAACAACTGAATCTGAATTATTGGATCTTGATAAGTATGTTGAATGTCTATCATCGAACATGGGAATATCATCAAATCAGTCAAAAACAGTTGTTTATGTTGGGAAGGAAGGAGAAGGCATAATCGGGGCAATAGTAGTAGCTGATGTTCTGCGTCAAGATGCAAATATTACGGTTGGCAGGTATGTGTCCTAAACTTTTGACTGACATCACAAGATGCTTATTCACAACTTTTGTTGGGTTTTTCTTGTTGTACTTGTTGAGTCCTATCTCCTATGTATATATGTATTTATCCCTTTAGAATAATATGAAAATATTTATTAGTTAAATTTAATTTGGTATTAGAAGATTCATTTTAGGGTTAAGGGTTAAAATTTTTTGTTGCTGATTAAAGTGGAGAAACTACATGGGGAATTAAAAAAAAACATAAACATTTGGAGGATAAAATGAAAAATTTTCATTGAAGCGTGATGACAAGGGTCTCCCCTCCCTTATGATACTATTCTTCTTTCTCAATCAACAAAAAATGCCAGTACATCCTCTACACATTTTCAAATTCCAACTGCATGATGTGAGATAAGTCCACTTCTATCCATGAGTTTTTATAACCAAAACTTCTCTCTAATATTTGCAAAATCGCAAGAAATGATTTTTCTTACTAGCAAGGGCTGATGTGAAATTTTACAAGCTCCTCTATGCAAGATATAATATGATGTGCTTCTTCCTCGGGCAACAGAAGCTCTGTCCTGCTCTCTCTCTCTCTCTCTCATTATCACGCAACAATTTTCATCCTGATTCCTCAATGAGTTCTGTTTGATTTGTTGCCATCTCCTCCATGTTGGCCTTTCTTTGTGATGTAACTTGTCGTCATTCCATTGCCATTCTTGTTTTAGCGGAGGGCTAGGTCCAATCAACATAGATTTGACTAGATCTTCCATTACCTTCTCTTGAACTTCATCCTCTTCTACCTTGACCACCTTAGGTTGCTTCTAGAATCTCCAAACATTGTTTTTGCTCTTTGTTCTTTCCTACATCCTCTTCTACGAGTGAAGAACTCAAATATTTCATTCCCAATTTTCTACTTCTAGCAAAGGATTGAGCTGTGCTTTCCATCTACAATGAAGATCTAAATAGGGAAACCATCTTTTTCTAGGTTTGCTACTTTCAACAAAGAGTTGAGTTGAGATATCCATCTTTCCTCTAGTTCCATTAAGCGCTTTTCACTTCTCCCAATCTATCGTATGTTGTTCTAAGTTCGGCGGAAATTAAATACTACAAATTTTGAAAACACAATGGAAACTATATAATGATTTTGAAAAGTTTGCATAGTGGAAATGAGAAATGCTTTTAAACTTGTAAACATAGTGGAAATGTGAAGTATCTCGTTTAGTTTTCAGCACAACGAAAATATAAGTTAGAAAAGTTAGAGCTATGTAAGAAAATTGAGTGCAGTAAGAAAAGAGAAAAGAAAACACAGTATTGACATGGTTTTAAAACCCCTGGTTCCAATTCAATAGCCTATGGACTTGTAAGGTGAGTCGTCCTACGAAAATACACTATATTTTCTCCTTTTCAAAAACTTACAAAGCTAGCGAAACCTTTTGCAAAACTTCTTATAGCAGAAATAAGTAAAAAGATGGCAAGGATATGATGCTTAACCTTAAAATCGAAACGAGAAAAACAACCAGAATAATAAATCAAAAAACTGCAAAAACTAAAAGGAATTGCAATGGTGAGATGAGAATTGCAAATCTTTTTGTAGATGAAACACTTGTTCTTGTTTCTTGTATTGTTTTTGAATTGCCTTGGCTTGGTCAACTCAGTCTTTGTCACCGGTCAATTAACTAATTCAACTCGACTCAACTGCCTTTCAGTCGACTAAACCAAAATTTTAACATAGTCCACTAGATCACGTCTGGTTCACTTAGATCTTGATCAATTCTTCAGCTTACTATGTCATCAGTTAGTTGTTCTGTGCTATTAATTCATAATATATCTTATCTTGAACTTTTGCCCAAACTTCAAAACCAAAGTTAACTTATATGCTTAGGCCATGATTGCACTACTAGTTTGTGAATGTTGTAAAGGATAGAGCATGCATAGACATATGATACCCTAGGTCAAGTGCTTGGTTACTCGGAGCTATGTCATGTATACTTATGTACAAATCTAGTAACTTAATAATTTCATTGATTGATTACTCGCATGGACATGTTTTGGAGTATCATTAACTACCTACAGTTAGTTGGAGTCATCGGTGTTTTATTAGTAGTTTCCTTACCAATGCTCAGGTACCAAACCTTAACGTGACCTAGGGATCATATGCCAACTAAGCAAGTTGTCCTAATGTGTGCTAGTCAAGTAGATAGCATGGTCAAGTGGAAGTTAACTCAGTCTACTTGTCTCATGGTTTCAAGAAATAGAATGTTTCTGGTTGAACTAAGTCAACTAGGCAATTAATTGAATGAAATGTCAATGCCTAGAATCCAATCAACTATGCATTCGATTGGATTTCATCCAATCAACTACACAGTTGATTGGATAAGTCAACTAGACAAGTTCATTGGACTACCTTTTTTAGTTGATTAGAAGCATGACACCTAATTTTTAGAGGTGGATGTTGGACCATGATATATATGTTTTGTAGATCTAGTTTAGGACATAATTCTCCATAAAATTCATTGCTCATTCTTTTCACAAGTGCCACAAATTTCATTGAGTTTGGAACCATCAAGGGTTCAAGATCTTTCAAGATCTCAAGTTCTAGAGCTGACCTTGCTTTCTCTTTTTTGCTCATCTTTCTGTGGGCAGAGCAGGAAGGTTTGTCGGCTCTCTTATACTTATGTTGTTCATTTTTTTATAGAGGTTAATTCGTAGGGTTTTAGGAGCTTATTAGTGCTATTTTAAAGAGCAAGGTGCTCTAGTCCTCTCTTAGACAATGTGTCAGGTTTTCCACGTTTAGGATTTCCATGTGTGTGTGTGTGTGTGTGTGTGTGTGTGTGTGTACAAATGTGTATATACAAATATTTTTATAGTATTTCCTTGTAATTCTTTCTTAATAATATGCAATAGAATATTCATTTTTTAAAACTTTTGCCTATATTAAAAAAAATCTTCTATTTTCCACTTTTTTGCCTGCATTTTGACTTTCTGAGGCTGAAGGCCTTCTATTACTTTTTAACAGTCTCAATAATTTCTATTTTGCAACATTCTCTTTCTTGCGCTCATTGTAATTAACTCTGATCACCACTTGTTTAGTCATTTGTGATCCTCTTGCAACTCCTTTGAAGGTATTATTCTTTTAGATTTTAAAATTATTCTGTGTGATCAAAGGCTGCAGGAAATGGGAATAAGGTCAGTCCTTGTTTCTGGGGACAGGGAAGAGGCAGTGAGGAGCGTTGGCAAGATGGTCGGAATTGAAAACACACATGCAAGCTTGACTCCCCAGCAAAAATCTAACATTATATCTAATTTGAAAGCTGAAGGACATCGTGTTGCTATGGTAAAAATTCATAATAGCATCTTAATACTCTATAATCTGAATTGATTCGATAATGATAATGAGACTAATCAGGACAAAGATTCCTGTTCCACCACAGCTGATATGTTTTGCTTTATTTAGAGAATGATTAATCTTTAACTAATGTCGTGAATTTAAGGTTGGTGATGGTATAAATGATGCACCTTCTTTAGCGCTGGCTGATGTGGGAGTTGCATTGCAAATAGAATCTAAAGACAATGCCGCCTCTAATGCTGCATCAGTTATTCTTTTAGGCAACAGGCTTTCACAGGTATAAGATCTACCAATACTATTCATTAATCATCCATTTGCAAAAATGTTTGAGCCCTAAACTCATGATTTATTTCTAAATGACAGATCAGAAAACACAAAAGAACATTACTTTATTCACTCTCGCTATGGTCCGATCCACTACTTATTCCAATAAGCAAATAATAGATTTCCTCTATCCTTGAATAGATGACATATATAATGATCCGGATGATTAAGGATTACCTTAGGTTTTGACCGCCAGTGTAAAATGTATAAATCAAACCATTGGGAGTAACATGACTAGATAATGATGAGTTATCATGTTTGTTAACTTTCTATTTGTGGCTGTAAATCCATCCTACTGATAGAACTCTGATGATATTTGATAGATAGTTGACGCTATATCACTAGCCAAAGCAACAATGGCAAAAGTTCACCAGAATTTGGCATGGGCAGTGGCATACAATGTAGTCGCCATCCCCATTGCTGCAGGGGTTTTGCTCCCGAAATATGATTTTGCCATGACACCTTCTCTGTCTGGTAAGTCACGTTCATAGATTGAATAGTACTCCAGGATCCATCAAAAATCATAAATGATGTCAATTTTCTTTTTAAAAACAATATTACAGGAGGATTGATGGCATTGAGCTCAATTTTCGTTGTTAGCAATTCGTTGCTGCTGCAGCTACATGGATCATCCTCTAAGAAAGACAATTGCTAAAGAGGAAATGTCGGAAAATATTCTTCTCAGTGCACATAATATTTACAACAGATTTTTGTCTGGGTCCAATCATAGAGGATATCTAACGGAGTTGCTAAGTACATCTATTGCGGGTGATTGATTGGTAGGGTTGTGCAAGAATCAGCTTATAATATTATAAACTATTCTGTTCAAAGTATCTGTTGTACTATGGAATTCATCATGTATTTCTACTTGCTACGTAACCTTGTGGAGTTCATGTATGTGGTAATGTCATATTCTCTGTAAATAAATGTTGTTCCAAGATTACTGAGACAAATTATAGACAAAGATATTGATTAACATAAGTGATAATGACCAAGTATCACTTATTTATTCTAATCACAACTTATAGATATAAAGAAAAACCCATATGTATTCTAGATATAATGCAAAAGAAGTTTTCTACTTCTAAAAATAATGGTTGTATTCAGCTATTGATTGTGTATTTGGAAGGGAGGTAAATTATCATGATCGAACGACATCTCTTTAGATGGAAGAGATTTTATTCTCCAATAGATTGTTCCTTTGGGAATTCGATCACTGTTCTCTTATGATAATCTACCATTCGAATATAACTCGATTATATAGATGATATTTTGTTTATTGCGGTTGACATTCTAAAGTTGAAGTTTAGAAATTGCTCTCAATGAAGTTCTTTACAAAGGATCTATGATAAGGTTGGCATTAAAATGATTTAGTATGAAAGAATCTAAGGGTAGATTTCTTCCAATGTTGCATAGAATTTGTATCCAAGTGCACATTCCCGTCCTAAAGAACACTATAAGAGAGAAAGGATGAGTCTAATTCCATATGCTTTGACTATTGGATAGATATGTATGATGATTAATATCTCATATGCATTGAGGATATGAAATCTAGTAATGGTCATTAAGTTATCAGTCAAGAATATTCTAAAGTATCTGAGAAAGACTAAGTCTCTATTCTCGATGTATGGAGATGAAAAATAGAGAACTCATCGTGAAATATTTCCAAATGTGAGTTCCTAAATCAACCATGACCATATGCATTCAGAATTAAGATATGCTTGTTGGTGCAACCTTATGTTAAGGTTGACCTGGTTGATCCGACTCGAGTTGACCTGACTCGAGGTATATTTTGATGTTTGACAAGAATAGAGAAGTTGTATTTTGATGTTTGACAAGAATAGGAACTTGGGAGTGTGGGTGCAACCTTTGGTCAAGGTTGACCTGGTTGACCCGACTTGAGTTGACCTGATTCGGGAAAAGTCCAAGTATGGAGACTTGGCACGGGAAAAGTCGAAGTATGGAGACTTGGCACGGGAAAAGTCCAAGTATGGAGACTTGGCACGGAAAAGTCCAAGTATGGAGACTTGGCACGGAAAAGTCCAAGCAGGGAGCTTGGCACGGGAAAAGCCCAAGTATGGAGACTTGACACGGAAAAGTCCAAGTATGGAGACTTGGCACGGAAAAGTCCAAGCAGGGAGCTTGGCACGGGAAAAGACCAAGCAGGGAGCTTAGCACGGGGAAAAGTCCAAGTATGGAAGCTTGGCATGGGAAGTCAGAGAGGGCTCGGTAGCTCGTTCTCTGGACTGGATAAAGTCAGAGAGGGCTCGGTAGCTCGTTCTCTGGACCGGATGAGGAAGTCGGAGAGGGCTCGGTAGCTCGTTCTCCGGACTAGGTCAGAGAGGGCTCGGTAGCTCGTTCTCAAGACCAGGAAGACCTTAGGATTTAGGGATGAGAAGCTCTAAATCCACATGGGCATTGGATCGGTCAGCAGACCGATCCAGTGATACTCAGGTTTATCTGATCGGTCTGGTGACCGATCAGTAACCAAACAGAGGTCAGGAATCCTACTGATCAGACCGATCAGGAAGCCTACTGATCGGTCCACAGACCGATCAGGAAGCGATCAGAAACGAGAACAAGTATGGAGATCGGTCTGGGGACCGATCAGCCTAGGGCCTGATCGGTCCACAAACCGATCAGGAGACTCCCAGACCGATTAGGTTGGAGCCTGATCGGTCCAGGCCTAGCCGTTGCGACACAACGGCTAGATTTCTGTGTTGCTCTTTGTCTTCTTCGCAGGTGCAGGATATAAGGCTGCTACAGGAGAAGAAATAAATCTCTCTCGAAACAATGTTCTTATTCCTCACTCTTACGATCTGAGCTTTGCTGAGCTCCCTATTCCTGAAGCTTCGTGTGAGCTTCCCTCGACTGGGTGATCAGCTGCTGTTGACATCGTGAAGTTGCTGCTTCATCGAACTCCAGTCGACGAGAAGGAAAGCAAAGTGTTTTTACATTTATATTGTTCTTGTTTTCTTTCTCTATTGGTTGTACTCCATTATTGCTGTTGCAAGAGAGATTGTGGCGAGGTTTCTCCACCCAGAAGGAGTTCATATTAGCCGGTTTTCTGGGGTCTCATCCACCGACAGATTGATAGGCTTCGTCCACCTTACGAACACGCCGAGGAGTAGGAGTATCATCTCCGAACCTCGTTATATCATCGTGTTTGAGGTATGATCTTCTCTACTTTCGTTTCTACATTGTATTTCCGCTGCGCTAACCTAAATTGTAGGAAGAAACGATAATTTGAGGTCGGCTATTCACACCCCCCCTCTCTAGCCGCTATTCGAAGGTCCTAACAAGTGGTATCAGAGCAAGGTTGCTCTTCGTCGGATTAACACCCGGGGGAGCACAAGCTAGAGAATGGATCTACTTGGAGAAGACATCACGATTCCACCCTTCTACGATCGCGACGACTTCGCGTATTGGAAGGTAAGAATGAAGTATTTTCTTATGACTAACCTAGTGAATTGGAATTGTGTACGAGTAGGTTTTACTCCTCCGGTGGATAAAAAGGGAGAACCTCTCGAGAAGAAGAAGTGGACGAAGGAACAAATCCTCCAATCCACAATCAACGATGAGGTAACGAAAATCCTTGAATTTTCATTACATAATGATATCTTGTGTAAGATAGGTGGATACAACGATGCCAAGGAGTTGTGGAACATCTTGGCTAAGTTCCATGAGGAGAGCTCCAATTCAAGTCATGAAGAGGAGTCAAGTGAGCCAAGTAGCTCACATCATGGAGGTATGGAATTAGAAGTTGAGGGCTACTCAACATCTAAGGAAGAAGAGGAGGAGAGTTCTTCATCAAGATTGGTGCAAGAAGAAGCCTCTACCTCCGGAAGGGATGAAGAAGAGAGCTTATATCCACCCTCAACCCTAGGTAACTCAAGCAACTTAATTTCAAGTAAATTACATATAATGTGCTTTGAGTGTAGGGAATATGGGCATTACAAGAGTAAATGTCCAAAGAGGATTAGGAAGACTCCACCGGCACCAAAAGTCAAGGAAGCCGGAGTCCCGATACGCAAGGGCAAGGAGCACATGATGTGCTTCCAATGCAAGCAAAGGGGACATTATAGGAGCCAATGTCCGAGGGGGAGGCAACCTCATAAGGACAAGAGACCAAGCACATCTATGGGGGGAGCTAAGGCAAACCCTAAGGTATCTTTTAAGGCACATTATTGCAATTCTAATAAGAAACATGCTAGTAGCTTTATTGCAATTGCCAATGATGATAAGCATGATAACCATAGAAACCGATACATGTGCTTAGGTGCCAAACATGTTAGTCTAGGTAAGGATGATAATAGAAATGTCAACCCTAGAATTAACTCATCTAAGGTTAAGGAAAACCTAGATAGGAATCCCAAAACAACAAGACATATGCCTAGGAATACCTCAAAGAAAAATGACAAATTAAAACTTGAGGTATTAGAGAAGGAAAATCAAGTCTTGAGGTCAAGACTTGACACCTTAGAAAAGACTCTTAAGAATTTAGAGAAGTCAACTCTAGGGTCTAAGGGTCAAAAGCAAAAGCCCAAGGACATGAGAGGTTTGAGTCACAAACCTAAGTCTCAAGTGTTCAAGCCCACTTACCATAATGTTCCATTCGATTATGGAACAAGACCTGGGGCTAGGAAGACCATCACCAAGGTCACAAGGGGAGTCACCCCTAGAGTTGATCTTGATGAGTCCCAAATGACCAAGGCTTTAAAGCCTAGGAGGGTCATTAGGAGGGTTGCTAGGGAAGTCATCCCTAGTGAATATTTAGTGAACTCAATGAGCTCAAATAGGTTTTGGGTTCCTAGGAGCGTGATTTCATCACGCTAGATGGTTTAGGGTGTGCCCATCTTATTTGGATAGGTAGTTAACCTAATCATGGCAAAAGGTGGCATTTTAGGAAGTTTCAAGGTATAACCAAACCTTGAAAATGAAATTAAAAATTATTCCTAAGGTGATTAGGATGTGCCAACCACATTTGAGGAGTTTTCTAGGATCATTCTAATTGGCACATAGTGATCTAAAAATCTTTAGTATATGATTTTAGGTCTATTACACTTAGGAATATAGAATTTGTGGCAAAATGATCAAAATTATCAAAAATGGCGACTAAGGCTAGAATTAGGTATTTTCTATACATTTATATGTTATTTGCCATACATTGTTTGTCATATGTCATGTCATGACATCATATTTATTTTATCATTTGAAATGTCATGATAATGCTTAGGTTAGTTATATGTCATGCCTTATTTAAGTTTCATACTTGATGACATGACATCATGACATTGGCACATGTTTCCACTTATGATATTATTTTATGTCATGTCATCATCTCTTGCATTTATGATCAATTAATTTGATTTAAGGATAAAAACACAATTTGATATGGAGATCAAATTGTTGTTTAGAAAATGCATGAGAACTTAGCTTAAGATGACCTAAACTCATATCTCACATCAAAATTGACTTGGATGTGTTTGATACACCTTAGATGTGTGTGAGATATTAGGATTATGAGTTAGGATCAAGGTGCATAGTTCTTGTACCTAGATGAGCCTAATTCGTAATTGAGGATCATAGGGAAAGCTTGTGTACAAGTCATGTACATTTAGCCATAAGATTGTGGTCCTAAATTGAATGGTTTAAGATCATTTCAAAATTGATTTGAAAAACCTTGATGAAGCTTTTCTAGTGATAGCATTCATCATTGAGCAAGTTGATACAAAGATGGATTAACCTTGAGCTATTTCAAAGTTTTTTCAAACTTTGTATCAAGATTTAAAAATGGAAGTTATTTTCATAGAAAACTATTTTTCCATGATAATATATGTTATGAGGAATGTATCTTCAAAATTTTACAATTTTTGGAATTTTCTGTAATTTTTTAGGGGTTTCTGAATTTCGGGAAGGAAAAAATTCAGAACTCTTATCAGAGAGTTGTGGACCGATCAGAGAAGAGCCTGATCGGTCCATAGTAGTGTGGATCGGTCACTGGACCGATCCAGGGAAGTCTGATCGGTCTGGTGACCGATCCAGAGGAGTTCTGATCGGTCTGGTGACCGATCAGAGCGTGCCAAAATGCTGATTTTCGACTGATTGTCTGAAATTTCAGCTGGAAGTTGTGTTTTAGATTTCTAAAGGGTTGAAACTCTCCAAGATATTGTTGGTGCAATGGTCAAGGAGGAGTTGACCTTTAGGGGGAGTTTTACCTAATGGTCAAGGGGGAGTTGACTTTTAGGGGGAGTTTTTACTCGATTTCTGAGGATGAGTGACATGGGATTATCACTAAGTTGATTGTTGTCTTTAGTATCAAGGGGAAAATTAAGGGTTTCAATGAAAGGTATGAGACTTTCATTAGGAAGAAACTCTTAACCTTGATTCACTCTTTTTGATGTGTGTCAAAAAAGGGGAGAAATATCTAGAGAATGTTCAAGGAAGAACATTGGAGTTTGGGGAGAATGTTCAAGGAAGAATATTGATTGAAGAACTATTGGAAAACCTAAGTTAGGTTATCGAGTTAACCTAACTTGATTATAATTTTTGTCAAAGATCAAAAAGGGGGAGATTGTTGGTGCAACCTTAGGTCAAGGTTGACCTGGTTGACCCGACTCGAGTTGACCTGACTAGAGGTATATTTTGATGTTTGACAAGAATAGGAACTTGGGAGTGTGGGTGCAACCTTTGGTCAAGGTTGACTTGGTTGACCCGACTTGAGTTGACCTGATTCGGGAAAAGTCCAAGTATGGAGACTTGGCACGGAAAAGTCCAAGTATGGAGACTTGGCACGGAAAAGTCCAAGCAGGGAGCTTGGCACAGGAAAAGCCCAAGTATGGAGACTTGGCACGGAAAAGTCCAAGTATGGAGACTTGGCACGGAAAAGTCCAAGCAGGGAGCTTGGCACGAGAAAAGCCCAAGTATGGAGACTTGACACGGAAAAGTCCAAGTATGGAGACTTGGCACGGAAAAGTCCAAGCAGGGAGCTTGGCACGGGAAAAGACCAAGCAGGGAGCTTGGCACGGGGAAAAGTCCAAGTATGGAAGCTTGGCATGGGAAGTCAGAGAGGGCTCGATAGCTCGTTCTCTGGACTGGATGAAGTCAGAGAGGGCTCGGTAGCTCGTTCTCTGGACTGGATGGAGTCAGAGAGGGCTCGGGAGCTCGTTCTCTAGACCGGACGAAGTCGGAGAGGGCTCGGTAGCTCGTTTTCCGGACTAGGTCAGAGAGGGCTCGGGAGCTCGTTCTCTGGACCGGACGAAGTCGGAGAGGGCTCGGTAGCTCGTTCTCCGGACTAGGTCAGAGAGGGCTCAGGAGCTCGTTCTCTGGACCAGACAGAGTTGGAGAGGGCTCGGTAGCTCGTTCTCCGTACTAGGTCAGAGAGGGCTCGATAGCTCGTTCTCTGGACCGGATGAGGAAGTCGGAGAGGGCTCGGTAGCTCGTTCTCCGGACTAGGTCAGAGAGGGCTCGGTAGCTCGTTCTCAAGACCAGGAAGACCTTAGGATTTAGGGATGAGAAGCTCTAAATCCACATGGGCATTGGATCGGTCAGCAGACCGATCCAGTGATACTCAGGTTTATCTGATCGGTCTGGTGACCGATCAGTAACCAAACAGAGGTCACTGTGAGTTATCTGATCGGTCTGTAGACCGATCAGGAAGCCTACTGATCGGTCCACAGACCGATCAGGAAGCGATCAGAAACGAGAACAAGTATGGAGATCGGTCTGGGGACCGATCAGCCTAGGGCCTGATCGGTCCACAGACCGATCAGGAGACTCCCAGACCGATTAGGTTGGAGCCTGATCTGTCCAGGCCTAGCCGTTGCGACACAACGGCTAGATTTCTGTGTTGCTCTTTGTCTTCTTCGCAGGTGCAGGATATAAGGCTGCTACAGGAGAAGAAATAAATCTCTCTCGAAACAACGTTCTTGTTCCTCACTCTTGCGATCTGAGCTTTGCTGAGCTCCCTATTCCTGAAGCTTCGTGTGAGCTTCCCTCGACTGGGTGATCAGCTGCTGTTGACATCGTGAAGTTGCTGCTTCATCGAACTCCAGTCGACGAGAAGGCAAGCAAAGTGTTTTTACATTTATATTGTTCTTGTTTTCTTTCTCTATTGGTTGTACTCCATTCTTGCTGTTGCAAGAGAGATTGTGGCGAGGTTTCTCCACCCAGAAGGAGTTCATATTAGCCGATTTTCCGGGGTCTCATCCACCGACGGATTGATAGGCTTCGTCCACCTTACGGACACGCCGAGGAGTAGGAGTATCATCTCCGAACCTCGTTATATCGTCGCGTTTGAGGTTTGATCTTCTCCACTTTCGTTTCTACATTGTATTTCCGCTGCGCTAACCTAAATTGTAGGAAGAAACGATAATTTGAGGTCGGCTATTCACACCCCCCCTCTCTAGCCGCTATCCGAAGGTCCTAACAATGCTTTCTATCTCAATAGAGGTGCAATGACTTGGAATAATTCTAAACAATAAATATGCCAAACTCAATGATGCAAGTTTGGTACGTTGCAAATTTGCAATCTCAGAGGCAACAAAAGAATCATTTTGGATCTGCAAGTTTATTATTGAACTTGGTGTAGTTTTGAGTATTATTGATCTAATCTTAGTGTATTATGATAAAAAAAATGATGTCATTGCTCAAGAAATGAACCATAATCCCATCAACGATCAAGCTTGTAATCTGATAGTTCTACATGATAAGAGATTTTATCAAGCATGAAGATATCATGCTAAAGAGCATATCTACCGGAAACTATGTTCGATTGGCTCTAATGCAAGTGTGAGATTATTAATGATTTTGCTCAAATCAATCTAATTATAATCAAGAATATTGTGCATAACTTATAGAATGTATTTAATAAAAAAAAATTCTTATAGCATTTCTTTTTTAATGAAGGATTAAGAAATATGATCGATTTTTCTAAAGCTAAATATGATGGTCTTAGTGATTTTGGGATGGAATATATCTGGTTCACACTAAGATTAGTACATGGCTAGTTTCTACTGAGATAACAACAAGTGATCTCACACTTGCAGACGTGGTGATATCTAAACATGGATGGATGCAGGTATGTTGTCATCATGTCTAGGGTTTAAATTTCGATAAATTCGAAGTAAATATCTCCCTTATATGTTAGTCACTATTCCAAAGGTTAGTAGTCGTCCGTGATTTACCTCATTCGTGTTGACCCTGAAACTGATTGACAGGGGCGTTGGGAGTGAGCGTATACACCTTTTCCCACCATAGATGGATGCAAGTAGCTCCTTAAAGAATACCTGTTAGCAGGGGTTAAATTTAAAATAAATTATCATTTTTTCATATGAAAAAATTTTATTCAAAAAAAAAAATTAATATATCATATTATATAACAAGTCTTTCATATCATAATTATAATATTTTAATAAAATATAAATAAATAATTCAAAAAATAAAAATAGATTAAAAGAGTATAAAGAGAATAATCATACAAGGCACCAAAAATATAATAAATTAAGTTCATTGATACTATATTTTACTCTATGAGACTTCTCATCAAACTCATTTATTACAGATTCAACATCTAGGGTAGTTAGAAAATATTTGGATTTTTAGAATTTGGGTTAAATTTGAAGTCTTGGATATAGAGAAGAGGACATATTGAGCCAGTTAAAAAATTTATAATGGACTTTAATATTTGGACTAGATAACATACCCCTATAAGGAGAGGGCTAGCCTACTCAGGCTAGCCCCCTCTTATGTTTCGCTTCTACTTGTTAGACATAACTTGAATGAGTTTTTTTCCTTTGAAAGAGTACCATGTCAATTGTGGTTGGGTATTTTACTAATGTTATAGTGATAAGGGAGTAATGCTTCTAGACAAAGATTAACTATAGTCTAAGATTTGGATATTTGAGTAGGATACTTGATAGTGAAAGGTCCAAATGGATTGAGGTTGAGTAGACATTTGATATTGTTTGAAGACGAGCAGGTGTTGGTAAAAGTCAGAAGTCTAGTAAAGAATTGAAAAAGAAAATCTAAATAAATCATACTTGATTGATGAGAAATTTAGGTGGATCAGGTAGATTAGACATTTGGCATTGAAAAGTCTAATTGGTGTTAGTGATAGAAGTCTAATAGATCATCAAGGATTGAATGTTAAGATTGGATGTTAGCTTAATTATAACTTTTACTAACTTGAGATAATATAATCATTTTAGTTCAGCGATTACATCACTTTCGCCGCACATTTTGTTTTAAAGTGACATCCTTAATTTTGATGAGCTTGGTGGTTCATTTACATTATTATAGTCCATAGTCTATAGTCTATAGTCTATGCACCTAAGAGCGCCTTTGGTCGGGGTTATCATTGATAACTTTAGAAAGTTATTAAGGATAACTTTATTTAGTTTAAATAATCAGTGATTTCCAGTAATGCGACATCCCCGCCACGTCAGTAATCAAGGAATATAACTTAGAATCGGAAAACCTTGGAAGCCTTAGGGGGCGTTTGGTAGGCGTGTTTTCCGTTTTCATTTTCTGGAAAACGCGCGTTTTCTGGAAAACGATATTTGGTTTGCGTTTTTCGCCCGCTTTTTCTAAAAAATTGACTATCGTTTTCTAGAAAAACAGAGAATGACAAAAAGTCGTTTTCTGTTTTCTAGAAAACGCGCGTTTTCCAGAAAATGAAAATGAAAACGGTGCAAACCAAACGCACCCTTACGTTTTCCACGATTCCAGGGTTAACAACAATTTTCTTCTAAAATTATCCTCCAAGCGAGCAAGCGGCGATGGCGAACAGGCGACCATTGCAAGTAAGAGACTACTACGACCAAGAGGCCATTGCGGAGCAACGGCGGTCGAGGCAAATCATTGCCAGGACGGAGGAACAACGACGATTCGCGGAGGAGGGAGCAACTGTCATAGGCACACGATTCGCCTCCGAACAATCTGCGAAGGAGGGAGCGGTGACCCAAGACGCAGGGAATCGACGGTTCACGGAGGAGGGAAGACGGAGACAGCGGTTCGCGGAGGAAGCGACACACCGACGGAGGGAGTAGTGACCCAAGGCCCACAGTGTCGGTGCCCGGTGGTTCGCGGAGGAGGGAGTAGTGGCCCAAGGCGCACGGTGTCGACGGTTCGCGGAGGAGGCACCGACAGTTGGCGGAGGAGGGAGACAGTGCCAGCAGTTCGCGGAGGAGGAAGCACGCCGAATAAGGGAGCAGCGACCAAAGGTGCATAGTGTCGGTGGTTCGCGAAGGGTGGCCCAAGGTGGTGCCCATGGTTTGTGGAGGAGGCGGCACGCCGACAGCTTGCAGAGGAGGAGACACGCCGACGACTTACAGAGGAGGCGACGCTAGCGATGGGGCAGAAGCATAGTGAGGAAGAATTAATTTTTTTAATCAAATACTAAATTTATTCTAAATTTTAAAAATTATAAATCAATTATATTTATTTATTACATATATATTGTCAACTTATTAATTAATAATATTATTAATTTATTTTATTTTATTTTAAAAAATTAATTAAATATCAAATTGAATGTTAAATTAGATTATAGTATTACATAAGTTGAACTAAAGTTAGGCTTTATTCCCCGTAACTCACATAACCAGAATTATATACAATAACTCAAACTAAATGCACCCTAAAAGTCATCAAGCTCTTTCCTTTCTAATATTAGAAAAATTGTAAAAAAAACATAGGATATTAGTTAGCATTGTAATGTCAGATATACAAGTAACTATATACGAATTCAAAAGCTACCCTTAAGCAAAAGTGCATCATATTTAAAATTTATATAAAATTTTATAAATAACTATATAAATTATACATTCCGAACTGTTTCTAGGTCTAGAAAAGTTTAGCATTTGATTTCATTTATTGCGGCAAGGAAATCATAATAAATACAAACAATAGTTATTACCTCAAAAAGTCCTCAAAACATATGATGTGCTCCCTATTTATTTAAAATGAAACGAATATCTTAAAGATCTAAATTGTGCTCCATATTTATTTAATAGACAAGCTAGAACAAAAGAGTAAGCTTGCATACATGAATTATTAAAAATAATAATAATTAATACTTCACAAAACTTCAGCTTTGTTCATATGTTGGACGCAATTGAGAATTACACGACTACAAATCTAATTACCATTTCCATTCAATCCTTACCAAGACCAAATCCATGCTTACTTCTTATTCCCGTTCAAAATCACCTAAAAAATAAAAGACCGATGGGCACGGCTACGTTTGTCTTTATTCCCTGTGAAGTAGAGAATTAAATCTACAACAAGCGGACGGTGTAGGTACGCAGGCACCACGACACCACACGAAAGGGCGTCAGAATGAAGACTTTGGACCACCCAATAAGAAGTTGAGGATAATTTTGTTAAACTTCTTGGGGTCCTCCGCTTGTGGCGTGTGCCCTGTCTTCCCCAATACTTCTAACCTTGCATTCTCTCCCAAGTGCCTGCACACATATATTATATTATATTATATATATAAAAGAATTTGTCCTGAAAGTTTTGCCAATGTAAGATCCCAGAAAGAGTCACATTGGGTATATTGTACACAGCCTTATCCTGTATTGCAAGAGGTGGTTTCCACGACTTGAATGTGGTTATGACAATAACTTTATCGTTGTGTCAACGCTCCCCTCATTTGTATATCACATAAATAAATCAACCAGGATATTACTTTGGAAGGTTTGGCAGTGACTTACTTTTGCATTTCAAAGGCTTTATCCACAAGAAATATTTGATCATGCTCGCCCCAGATGATGAGAACTTGCTGAGAAACAGGAATTAGCTAGGTAGTTTTTGGGGCTAATAAGCTGATTACTAGCGCTTTAACATTACCTGGGGAAGAGGAGTTAGTTGGAATTCATCTTTGTGGCTGATGCTGATACCCTTGATCAGCTCTAGCTTTTCCGCAATCTTATCGCTAAACAGATTCTGCACATCGCCATCAGATTACTTGATTAGCTGATCATCTTTGCCATATTTTGTTTCTAATATCTAGAGTAGAATAAAAAGCATATAAATAAACGTTTGTAACTCTTGTTTTACTGTTCTAACCATCTTAGGGATAAAGGTGCTGACAGTATTAGGTGGTGTGATAAAGATATATCATTCCTATAAATTATCAAAATTTCATACTACTTGAGATATGTTGATGAGTATTAAGTCATACCAACACTCAATACCCTTTGCCATGATACAATGCAGATCAAAGTGAATTACAATGTTATTTTTTTAGCTTAAATTAAAAGTGTACCAATTTAAATGGAACATAAAAATTGAATTTAAGTATATAGTTGCCTTATCTTGTTCTTTTTTTTTCCTTCATCTACTTCCTTCTTCCATCTCCAATTTACCATCAGTCCTATTTATTGAAACATCAGTACAATATTGAAAAAAGTATCATTCCAATCAAATACTAAAACATAATTCGAGATTTTGAACCTTGATACTGACTGCAAACTTTTTTCAAAAAAAAACTAAACAAATATGAATTGCTCAAATTTTTATATTCTTGGTTTGGCAAGTATAAATGACTCAAAGCAAAATTTGAGAGTAAACCACATCTCAGATCACTATTCCTTTGCCAAACTCTGAAAAAGAGAAAGAAGAAAGACTTAACAACATCCTTGTCTATCATATTAAATGATCACTTCAGTTTTGCAATCCTGAAATTATACAATCGCCAGGGGTGCAGAAACGAAAGTAGTTTTTGTATTTTTTTGGTTTTTCTACACGTTAGAGTCTAATTTTTGTTCTTGTTTTCTACAACATAAACAAAAAGTAAGCACCAAGAATATAGATAATTGCATAAACAAATCAGTGTCCACGTGCTGCCAATCTTAATAACCACCATATCAATAATCTGATTAACAAGTGTTTGTTTATCTTTATGAAATCTTTTATACACGAATAACTTCTTTTAATTTGTTTAATCATTCAAATTTTGATATTGGCACCAATCAACTTGAATATCTAGTCTCTAATAATACTGAAAAAATTGTGAAATATAGCAAGAAATAATCGCAATGGAGATTGATGATTGATAGTCGTTCTTCGAGGACCAATTATGTATTTTCTCAGAAGAAGATTGGTCGATGAGGATAGTGCAGAAGATGCCGAGAATAGTACGGAAAAAGAGGGATTTGAAAAGGAAGGGCAGCAGGGATTCGTACCCGAAGCACATCTCGGAGGAGGAATTCCGGCACGAACCGCGGAGGAAGGAATACGGCGAGCTGTAAAAGCCTCTTCAAGTCGGCGGTGGTCCGAGGGAGGAGCACCTGGTCGACGCTTTCTAGTCCACCGGCCCTCTCCAGAAACGCCCGGCTGTCGTCGGGCCCATTGAGCAGGTCGGAGCTGGCGATCACCACCCGATCCACCCGCTCCGGCCCCATCATCCGCGCCATGTGGTACACCACGAAACCCCCGTAGCTGGTTCCCATCAACGAAACCTTGGCGCGCCGCGGTGGGGCGACGCCCAGGGCGTCGAGGAGACCGACAACGGAGGCGGCCTGAAACGCCTCCGACCTGCGGGTGGAGCTCGTGGTGGAGCCACCGAAGAATATAAGGTCCGGCACGACGAGGTCGAAGTGGGCGGCCAGGGGTCTGATCTGGCTGCGCCACTGCCACGCGCCGCGCGGGCCGAAGCCATGGACAAGGACGAGCGGGGGCTTCTTCTTCGATCGGGCTCCGGCGGCGGAGGAGGAGGGGAGGAGGGACGAGGAGATCCAGCAGCGTATGGTGGTTTCGGCGTCGATGGAGACGGTATGGCGGCGGAGGCCGGCCGAGGTGTAGACGAGGCGGACAAACAGATCGATCCACCACACCAGACTGATTTCCATCTGGGGCAATTTAAGGCCCCGAATGTAGTTTAACAAAACTGGAGGGGGTTTCCCGAAAAAAATCGGGGACACAACTGAAGTCGAGAAGAGCACTAACGAGGCCCTGTGTGAACCGGTCGAGGACTAAATAGAGATAATGGGAAAGTGACAGGTCGATGTAGTCAATGCGAATTAATTAACTATCCTTTTTTTTCATGATTTCCTTTATTGGGAAATATATATATATGGAGAGAGTGTGTCTACTGATGGAGTGATGGACAAAAAAAATAATAATGGAAAATTATAAATAATCAGGGTAGGGTGGGGTTGGAAAAAGACAAATATGATAAGCTTCTTCTAGACACATAAAACCTGGAATACTGCCAAGTAAAATATAAAATACTGCCTAAATAAATTTTAATTAATAAAATATTAAACAAATACTAACCAAATTTTATTGGTCAAAATAAAATAATTTATGGATGTTGGTTATTAATACTTTAATGTTGCATGGCTTGTAAAAAATAATTTATCAACTCAAAGTTGGTAAGCAATTATATCAATGTTGGCTTGTAAAAAAATAATACTTTTAATTTTATTTACATAAGGTTTTCGTTAATTAATTCCTTTCCTTAATTCTGTAGGTAGGAAGGTTCTTCAGACTTTTATACAGATGAATGGTAGAGCATCAGTGTCAGGACAAGTAACGCTTCGTTAGGTTACAACTTACAAGTCCATTTGCCCTAAAAAATCTAATAATATTGAAGGCTTTAAGAACCAAGAATGCATGTGATCATGTCCCATCGGATAGATCTA
Source organism: Zingiber officinale (assembly GCF_018446385.1). Classification (NCBI taxonomy): domain Eukaryota; kingdom Viridiplantae; phylum Streptophyta; class Magnoliopsida; order Zingiberales; family Zingiberaceae; genus Zingiber; species Zingiber officinale. The sequence continues at coordinate 143,676,182 of NC_055994.1, forward strand.
ATGATTAACGTATGAAGTGTTATCATCATAAGGTCTGAGGTTCGAATCTGGACAAAACCGAGATAAATATCTCCCTTATGTGCTAGTAACTATTTCAAAGATCAGTAGTCGTCCTTGATTTATCTCTTCCGTGTTGATCTTGAGACGGATTGACGGGAGCGCTGAGGACGAACATATTCACCTTTTGCCACTAAGAATACACGCAGCGCTGAGGACGAACATATTCATCTTTTATCATTAAGAATGCACACGACCACTAATATGATGGCAAAAGATAATTTAACTATCTCAGCATATCTGTCAAGATAGCTAATGATGAATACAAGTACGTAACAGCAACACAATTAAATTAGGAACTATATCAAAGATTAGTACTAATGATGAAAATATATATACACTAGTCCGTTACTATTACAATCTCATTACCAATCATATATACGTATATTTTGATATTGATTGCAATAGCAATCAATTAAGGATGAAATTACGGATAAAGGAATTATTTTTTATTGACATTAGATATTCCATATTTCTTTTTCCATTTATAACAAAGTCAAATTGATATATTTTGTTGACGTGTATGTACGAGTGGTTGATTCAATCTACTTTAATTTGAAATGTTAGTCCGATTTATTTATTCGAAAGTTTTTTTTTTTTAAAAAATATTATTTATTTTAATTAAATCGGTTTGATTTTTATTAAGAATTTTACAAATCAACTAATGTTTTAAAATAACAAAAAATAATCTTTTTTATTTTTTATTAAATTGATTAAATGTTTATAAAAACTTTAATATTTTTTATTTTTTTTAAAAAATATTTGATTATGATCCGATGGTAAAGAGCGGGGGTCACAGAGGAAGGGGTCAATGGTACGAAAGAGTCAAAGGTCCGGCCGAGCAAGGAGGAAGTCAAAGGTTCGGCCGAGCAGGGAGGAATCTCTTGGCCGACCGGCCTGGGTAGACCCCGGACCGACATAAAGACAGCTCGACACATGAAGACAACTCGACCTCGGGTCGAGCTTCCGACGCTCACAAGCTCCTTTATAGAGGAACCACTATGCCGAGTAGTTGGGTTGCTAGGCCGAACGACAGAACTACTAGCCGGGGCCCCCATCCGAATATATGACCGATCGGCCGACTCACCCAGTCCGAGGCACGTGTATACCCGGGATCCCGGGAGGCCGAGTGATCAGCCCGACCGGCCCGGTTAAAGACAAAGGGCTTAGAAGAGGACAAAATGGTCAGCTAGTGATATCATTCTCGAGACGTCCGCCACCGACAAGCAGCATGGTCGGCGGCCGGGCCGTACCAAGGATCGTACGGAGGAAGTTTCCACTGTCATGATAGAGATATACTCGGACAATTGAGGTATGGTGTCAAACATGCTTTTCTGACACAGTCATTCCAAGGTATGCTTTGGGGAACGTGCACGCTTTGGAAAGCATGCACGCGCCTCTCCGGAGTCCTATATAAAGACCCCCGGACTTCGACGGAGGTATGATTTCTCTCCGATTCTACTGTAGCCACAGCCTCTATTTTACTTACGTCTCTTCTTGTCGTCGTCTGACTTGAGCGTCGGAGGGTCGTCGCCGGGAACCCCTTCCCGGCCCGACTTGGTTGCAGGTTCATTAGAGGCTTACGTCGCCGTGAAGATCACCTGGGAGCAGCAGAGAGTGCCACGCCCCCAGTTTCCATCAACTCAGTGCACGGACAGGATCAAATTGGCACCGTCTGTGGGAAAGCACTTGAATCCGAGCCGAGAAGATGGAAGAAGCTGGACGCCAACTCATGGTAACGCTCTCTCCCGAGGAGCTCGAAGCACTCATTCAAGCGCGAGCCGCAAAGATGGTTCAGCAACGGCAGAAGGCCCAAGTAGAAAGGATAGCGCAACAGGCCGCCTCGGTCTCTGGAGGCCGAGCGGCCATGGAGCACCGATCGGAACAATATTCTACGTGGGCTAAGAACAAAGGGCAGATCGGCACACCAGGAGACGCGCCGGCCGCCCCCATTCCATTTCATCGGGCACTGTTCCAGACCCCGTCAGAGCTGGCCCTAGCTAACCGGGGATCGTCCCATGAAGCGCCCGTGCGGGACGCCAGAAAGGGGAAAGCGCCGCGTACAGAGTCATCTCCTGAGCGGGTCAATCGCCAGTTCTCTAAGGCGATTTTACAAGACCCGCTCCCGAAGCATTATGCTCCAATATCGATCGAGGAGTATAATGGCGTAACTGATCTGGACGACCATCTCGGTAAGTTCGATAACGCTGCTACTTTTCATCAATACACCAACGGAGTTAAATGCAGAGTCTTCCTCACTACATTATCTGGCTCGGCTCAACGCTGGTTCCGGAAGTTGTCGGACGGATCGATTAAGAGCTTCAGAGATTTTCGAACGGCATTCCTCCATCACTTTGCCAGCAGCCGACGCTATCAGAAGACTAGCATCATCCTCTTTTCCATGAAACAAGGCCCGAAAGAAACTCTCCGAGCCTACATCCAGCGCTTCAACCAAGCGGTTATGGACATCCCCACGGTCTCGTCTGAGACAATGATGCATGCTTTTACACAAGGCTTAGTCAATGGGGATTTCTTCCGCTCGCTCATCAGGAAGCCGCCTCGCGACTACGACCACATGTTGAAAAAAGCGAGTGAGTACATTAACGTGGAGGAAGTACAAGCGGCCCGAAAGAAGGAAGCGCCAGGCGAACCCCCATCCCAAACCGAACGGAGAACACATATCAACCAGCAACCGCCGAAAGGGCCACGTGCCGAGGGGGTGAGGCCACCTCAAGATTTCAGATTGTCCGTCATTCAGCACATTGCGGCCAAGCAACCCCGGGAAAAGGGCAAGGTATGGACGCCCATGTTTTGCAAAATCCATCAATCAACCACCCATAATACTTGAGACTGCTGAAGTCTCCCCCCCCCGGTCAGCCAGCCTGAGCCGAGGAGCTATCGTCGTCGGTCTCCTTCACCGGACAGGTGAACTCAGCATCAACACGTCGAGTGGCGAATAGTTCGGCGTTCACCGGAGCGGCACCATCATCAGCAGCAGCATCACCAGCCAAGGGCCAACCCTCGAGCCTTCCACGAGCAAGCCAGACCATCTGTGTCATGCCCCGAGGGAGTCTCTGTCCGAAGAAATTTCGGCAGCACCTCCCCTATACGGGTGACAATCTGAAGCACTTCTACAGGTATAATATACCTCAGCCACATGCGGCTGGAATCATAACAATAAAAGAAAATAAACACCACGCAGTTAATATCAAATTTAGCCTCTGGCTGACACAACCACGCAGTTAAAAGTAAAGCAGCCCACTCGGCTGTACCAAAACCAAAACACAACAAAAACTGACAGAAACCAAATACAACCAAACACAAAACTGCTAGCCGGCTAGGCTTACACAACCAACAACATAACACCCGGAAACAAAATCAGAACACCAATCGAAATACAGAAATTTCATATACCAAGATAAAACAACAGAAAGGCAGCGATATGTCTTCTGATGTGACGCGGGGACCAGCAGACAGGATGCTCCAAGCGACACCATAAATAACCTAGTACCTGAAAAGATAGTGTCCACGGGGGTGAGTTCAACAACTCAGCGAATACCAATAGACATGCCTAGTAAGATATATCTAACAGCAATAAATATGGAATACAACTTCCGACTAATATATATAGGAAATATACAAAACTGAAAAGTAACCAAGGAAGCTGTACTCACCAGGAACTCCTATCCTGAACTAAAGGGTCATCAAACCGATACGCAGTATGTCTCCTGTATGCATGTCAAACAAATGCATCCACCAAAATGCAGCATATAAGTGCAGCAAACACAAACAAATAAAAGCAATCAATGCATGTGATGACCATGCACTCTAACATCACTGCTCCTGAACAGTGACCGAGTGGACGGAACTGTCGGAGTACTCCTGTCCTGTGACCCCAAATCATAAATGGGGGAGCTCAATGCTCTCATTTCCCGGTACACGATGACGGGGAGGAAATCTCTGCCGGCTACCACACTGAGTCACCTGACCAACGGAGCCAAACAGAGTCCACCATCTGCCGGCTGCCACGCTGCTACACTAAATGCCAGCGGAGCCAAACAGAGCGGAACTGACTGCCGGCTACCGCGCTGAGGCATATGACCAACGGAGCCAAACAGCAGAACCGCCACACACTTGCCTGATATACCACTAAACCATGAGTGGGGGTGTGTGCAGTACATGTAACTGGCGATGGGCTCAACCATAGTGGAGCCGACAATCGCACAACATGCAATCATGATGCATGTCACTATACATAGCAAAAACTGATCAACATAACCATATCCATATATATACAAAATGGGTACTGTAAAAGCGATGGTCACATACCAAAATCTAGAGTACACAGGTCAAATAGAATATCAAAGCATATGTCCCGAACATAACACGTATGGTATATCCTGATCAGCATAGAAAAATCCATATATATATAATATGGGTACCACAGTATCAATAGGTCAAATCCACGGATCCAGGATATACAAGTCCTCTAAGGTATAACAACCTAGATCCTAAACATATCCCCCTTCCATAACATATGTACCAACTATATACACAGATCAAAGAATCAAGGTCTAGGTACACGAATCATATATGATATACAAATAGAGGTACTCAAATCTGGTATGGCACAAAAACCTAAGTATAAGATAATTTAGATACACATGCCAGAAACAAAAATTCAGAACCTAATCCTAACCTCAGTAAAACATGGTATGTCACTCTAGAAACTAAGATACTCATGGCAATAAGATACTCATGGCAACAAATCACGAGATATAAGCATGGGCACATCACAGGCGACAAACCTAACATGCTATGGATATCAAACAGTGACATACCAAAGACAAACATGTTCATTGCTTGTAGTTATAAAATACTATGCATATCCAAATGACAATATCATAAAAGATAAGTCAAGAGGTACCCGCCTCCAATGTAGACTGAGCTAATCAACATCTATGTCGAAGTGCTCGTCCCGAATCAATGTCCTGCAAATCACATGATTATAATTTAGCTAATTATATATGCAACAATTAGCTAAATCTCAACTCAACCTAATTAGGGAAAACCCTAATCAAATAACCCTTTAATCCCTTAATCTTTCCAAAACACTATACATCTAATAATCAATCCAATAAACAACAATCCGCCATTTTACTCCTAGCAATAACTTCAACCTTAAAACTCACCAAATCTGATGATAATCATTGATGCCTCGTGATCAGAGTGTAGCCCACAGCTGGAAATCACCGGAGTGTCAACTGCTGCTGGAATTCAAGATCACCTTCACAGAACAGCAAGCAATTGGATCCAACCTCTCCCTCCTTCTCTTCAATCCCGTAACCCCAATCAACAGCAAGGATCTCCAAGATCCGAGTCCTTTCCCAAACCAGAACTCCCAAATCGCCGGCAACCAGAGGAAAAGAAATGAAATCGACGACTGTGCTAGGGCACAAATCGGAGAAAATCCAAAGAAGTGGTGGGTGTTGGCTGTAGCAATCGGCCCAAGGTTTGCTGTAAAGGCTCTGTGCCGGCACGAAGGAAAACCCTTCGGATCGGAAGAGGGTAGAGAGGAGGCGACAACACTATAGGGCAGGGACACGAGGCTCTCAGCTGCTGTGCAGACGGCGGTGGTGGCATTAACTCTAGGGCATGACACTGTGAGGAGAATCCCCGGTGATAGTTGGCTGCTCAAGCAACGAAAAAGGCGGCGGTCGGCGCGCTGCAGATCTAGGGCACCGCGGCGTCGGTTGTGGTGGCCGACCTGATGAAGAAGACGAAGAGAAGAGTCGGGTGCAAGCTAGGGCAGAGGGAAATGGCCAGCCGTCGGCGCTCGGGAGAAGCGAGGAAGAGAGAAGAAGAAGCGTGGCGTGCGCGCGAGGGAGATGAGAATTCGACCGGCGGTTTGTGCGCGAGGGAAGAAGAAGATTTGGGGCACGGGGAGGAAGTAAAAGAAAAAGAAGAAAAGCAAATAAAATTAAAAAGAAATATTTAAAGAAAAATCAAACATTTCCTCATTAAAATAGGATAACCCAAACAGGCTCTCTCTTGGGGTCCAATATTTATCCCCGTAAACTCGTCCATACGAGCTAATGTAAAATACCGAAAAATTTCTAAAAATTCCCTTATCATTATTCATCATTTTTCGGTATTTTACAATCTGTTCGGGAGGAAGAAAATAGACGTAATTCCGCTCGGGGGGAAATCAATATCATCGCCGGTGGGCCAACAAGTGGGGACTCCAACCGAGCCCGCAAGTCGTACGCCCGACGATTGGAAATACATACTGTGGGATGCAGCCAAGAAAAGGCGAGCGAGTCGTCGATCAGCTTTGGGCTTGGCGATCTCGAGGGAGTCGAAGTACCGCACGATGACGCCCTCATTATCCGAGCGGTAATAGCAAACTACACTATTTATCGCATCTTTATTGACACAGGGAGTTCGGTCAACATAATCTTCAAGAAGGCGTTCGACCAGCTCCAAATCGACATGGCAGAGCTACTACCGATGACCACGCCCTTGTTCGGATTCACGGGGAACGAAGTTCAGCCAGTCAGTCAGATTAAGTTGGCCATTTCGCTCGAGAAAGAGCCACTCAGGAGGACGTGGACTGCTAACTTCATCGTTGTGGACGCTCCCTCTGCGTACAACGTCATTTTGGGCCAACCGGCCCTCAACGAGTTTCGTGCAGTCGTCTCAACTTTCCACCAGAATATCAAATTCCCCGTGGAAGACCAAGTGGGAGAAGTTAAAGGCGATCAGTTGGCAGCGCGGCGTTGTTATGTGGAGATGGTGCGAGCAGAGGCGAGGTCCGCTCGGAAAACCCCCCGTATCGAGGTAAACACTATAATCAAGAAGCCGCCTACTTTTGTTTACGAAGAAAAGGAGGAGGTACAGATTCATCCAGATCGACCGGAGACCACGACGTTCATAGCTTCCGACCTGGAGGCAAGCCAGAAGGAGGAGCCGATCAGATGTCTCCAACAAAACCTAGATGTCTTCGCGTGGTCAACGCACGAGCTGCCAGGAATCTCGCCGAGAGTCGCACGGCACGAGCTACATGTCCGGCCGGGCGCTCGGCCCGTCAAGCAGAGGAAGCGGGATTATAGTGCCGAGTAGAACGTCAAAATACGGGCGGAAGTCGTGAAACTTCTGGAGGCCGACCATATACGCGAGGTACAGTTCCTAAGCTGACTCATGAATGTGGTGCTAGTCTCCAAGCCCGACAACAAATGGAGAGTCTGCATCGACTTCCGCGACCTGAACAAAGCGTGCCCGAAAGATTTTTACCCATTGCCCCGGATTGACCAAATGGTGGATTCGACCGCCAGGTACGAACTGATATGCATGCTGGATGCATATCAAGGTTACCACCAAGTGCCGCTCGCCCGGGAGGATCAAGAGAAGGTTAGTTTCATCACGGCGGACGTCACTTATTGCTACAACGTCATGCCGTTCGGACTGAAGAACGCGGGGTGCTACGTACCAACGGCTCATGAACAGGGTGTTCCGGAAGTAGATCGGGCGAAACCTAGAGGTATATATTGATGATATACTCATTAAATCATTCAGGGCGCCCGACCTCTATGCAGATATGGAGGAAACTTTCCAGACACTACGGGCGTACGGGATCAAGTTGAACCCGCAGAAATATCTGTTCGGAGCAAAAGGTGGTCGTTTCCTAGGCTACATAGTCACTGAGCGAGGCATTGAGGCCAACCCTAGCAAGGTCAAAGCGCTATAGGATATGTCGCCACCCTGAAACTTAAAGGAAGTCTAGCATCTCATGGGTCGCATAACAGCGTTATCCTGGTTCATCTCCCGGACGACCGATCGGAGCATGCCCTTCTTCAAGATCCTGCGTCGAGCGACCAAATTCTAATAGGATGAGGAATGTGACCGAGAATTTGAAGAATTGAAGGCCTACCTAAACTCATTACCTGTATTAGCTAAGTCATCTGTCGGCGAGCCCCTCTGCATTTATCTGTCTTCAACCGAGCATGCGGTCGGTTCGACGCTAGTCAGGCAGAACGGCGAAGAACAACCAGTGTATTTCCTTAGCCACATCTTAAAGGATGCTAAGTCTCGCTACACTGATCTTGAGAAGCTTGCCTTCGCACTTGTTTTGGTCGCTCGAAAGCTCCGGTCATATTTCCTGGGGCATACGATTATCGTCATGACGAATAGCCCCTTAAGCCAAGTTCTAATGAACCCTGAGGCGTCCGGGCGGCTGATCAAATGGACGACAGAGCTTAGTGAGTTTGACATACAATATCAGCCCCGGATGGCAATCAAGGCGCAGGCGTTGGCAGATTTCATCACCGAGGTACAAAATCCCGAGCCCGAAGCTACCTAGAAGGTGTATGTAGATGGATCGTCCACTCGGCAAAGAAGTGGAGTAGGCATGCTACTGGTCTCCCCCCACAGAGAACGGATGCACCTATCCGTACGGCTGGACTACAGAGCAACCAACAATGAAGCTGAGTATGAGGCGCTTATAGCAGGTCTGCAGGCTGCTCGGCATGTGGGAGCTAGCAATGTGTTAATTTATTCAGACTTACAGTTGGCCGCTCAACAACTTGCGGGGGCATTTGAGATAAGCAACGTTAGGCTAAAGCTTTATGCCGAAGCCTTCACCAAACTAAGGGTCGATTTCCGAGAGGTGCTGGTACAGAAGATCCCTCGCTCGGCCAATCAAGCTGCAGATGAACTGGCCAAGCTGGCCAGTTCGATAACACCTATCGTCATTGAGCAGCCAGTCGAGCAAGTGTCCCTGGTCGCCCACATTGACCGAATGAAGGGACTCGCATTCCCAAGTGAGAAGCGAACAACTATAACAGAGTTTCTGAAGTCCGGAACAACGCCGTCCGATCGGTCGGAGGCACACCTGCTCAAAAGAAGAGCTGGTCGGTGTTGGTTGCTACTCGGAAAACCTATAGGTTCCACTGTACAAAAATTTTGTACAAAGGTCTGAACATTTTCCTAGCTACCATGTGTTCTTTTAAATTAAATTTTGGATCGCCTGCGGAACTTAACACGTTTGATCCAAAACTTAATCTATTTGTTCTTTTAGGTTTTGACTTGGATCTCCTGCGGAACTTAACACGTTCGACCCAAGTCTCCTTAAGTTATTAATTTCATTAAATATTAATTTCCATAAAAGGTTCCCAGTACTGACGTGGCGAGGCACATGGCCTTCTTGGATATGGGAGCAACCACCACCGACTAGACAAAACCTTTAATAGAAAGCTAATATTTAATTTCCTAAAATAACTTTAGGTTAACCAAAGAGAACAATCAAATCACAAGGAAAAGAAAAACAAAAGAACACAACTTCGAAAAAACATATTCGAAATTCTAGAACGTAAGCCTCTTGTATTTGGTATTATTTCCATAAATAACTAGCATGATGCGGAAATAGAAATTACTAGTTATACCTTGTAGAAAAACCTCTTGATCTTCTACCGTATTCCTCTTCTAACCTCGGACGTTGTGTGGGCAACGATCTACCGAGATGAGAAACCACCAACCACCTTCTTCTCCTCCAAGCAAGGTTCGGCCACAAAGGAAGAACTTCACCAAAGAAGAAAATCAAAATACTAACCAAGCTCCAAGAGATGCTAGCTTTCTCTCCTTCTTCTTCTTCTCCAAGTAGTATCCGGCCACCACAAGAACTCCAAGAGAGATGAAGTATTCGGCCACCACAAGAGGAAGAGAGGGAGAGGGTAATGGCCGGCCACAACACCAAGGAAAAAGGGAGAGAAAACAATAGAGGTTGTGTCTCATGAAGGCACCCCTACCCCTTCTTTTATATTCCTTGGCCTAGGCAAATTAGGAAATTTAATTACAATAAAATTTCCTTAATTTTTCTTGACATGAATTAATTGATAAAAATAAAACAAAATTTCCCAATTAACTTGAGATGACCGGCCACATCATTGGAAACAAAAGAGGACAAGTTTTAATCAACAATTAAAACTTCCTAATTTGTTTCCGAAAATTTTAAAAAATAAAATTTCTCTTTAAAATCTCTTCATGGTTGATAAAAGGAAATTTCTATAATTTTAATTTTATCAACATGTGAATAATTTTTAAAGAAAAAATAAAACATCTCTCCAATCTACAAATAAGGAAAGAGATCTAATCTCTTTCTTTAATCTTTTGTAGATCTTTTACAAGAGAGATATTTTAATTTTAATTCTCTTTAAAATATATCTTTCACATAATAATAAAAATTAAAATTAAATTTCTTTTTAATTTTATTTGGCCGGCCCTACTAGCTTGGGTTCAAGTTAGGGCCGACCACCCAATTTTATACCTAGGCCGGCCCTAGCTTGGTTCCCAAGCTAGCTTGGCCGGCCCCTATTGGGTGGGTATAGAAGGTGGGTATAGGTGGGTATAGAACTCTATAAATAAGAGGCTACGATAGGGACCGAGAGGAGAAATTGGTTTTGGTCTCCCGATAAAATTAAGCATCCCGTGTTCGCCCCGAACACACAACTTAATTTTATCAATGATAATTCATTCCACTAGAGAACTATCATTGAACTACCGCACCAATCCCAAATTACATTTTTGGGCTCCTTCTTATTATGAGTGTGTTAGTCTCCCTGTGTTTAAGATATCGAATGTCCACTAATTAAGTGAGTTACTGACAACTCATTTAATTAATATCTAGTTCCAAGAGTAGTACCACTCAACCTTATTATCATGTCGGACTAAGTCCACCTGCAGGGTTTAACATGACAATCTTTATGAGCTCCTCTTGAGGACATTATCAACCTAGTATCTCTAGGACACAGTTTCCTTCTATAATCAACAACACACACTATAAGTGATACCATTTCCCAACTTATCGGGTTTATTGATTCAACGAACTAAATCTCACCCATTGATAAATTAAAGAAATAAATATCAAATATATGTGCTTGTTATTATATTAGGATTAAGAGCACACACTTCCATAATAATTGAAGTCTTTGTTCCTTTATAAAGTCAGTAGATAAAAGAAACTGACCTCAAATGGTCCTACTCAATACACTCAGAGTGTACTAGTGTAATTATATAGTCAAGATAAACTAATACCTAATTACACTACGACCTTCTAATGGTTTGTTCCTTTTCCATTTTGGTCGTGAGCTACTGTTTATAATTTATAAGGTACTGATAACATCATCTTCTGTATGTGACACCACATACTATGTTATCTACAATATAAATTAAATGAACAACTACAAACAAATGTAGACAATTAGACCAAATGTGATTCTTTATTCATAATAAATGTTTACAAAGCTTAGGCTTTCGGTATACATTCAACAATCTTCTCATCTCTTTCTACCATATCTTATTTGCAACACCATCAGATCTTTCATTCCTCCACACTACTTAGCCTAAGACTAAGTCTTAGCAACATTTCTATGTTTCTCTTTCAGAAATTGATGACCCAAAATGAGTGATACAACACCGTTCATCCTCGCTCTTTTACTTGGATGAGCTCGTGGTTCCTTCGAGTTTGCAACTGCACCACTATTATCACAATAAATTGTGATGATTTTGGGCAAACCAGAATCACATCTAAGTCCATTAGAAAGCTCCTGAGCCATATCGCTTCTTTAGCTGCCTCAGGTCGCTACATATTCAACTTCCATGGTTGAGTCCAAACGCATTTTCGCTTAACACTCCTCCATGAAATGGCTCCACCTCATAAAGTAAACACATAGCCCGATGTAGACTTACTATCATCAATTGAAATCCGTGTAACCCACAGGGAGCGGATCGTCTGCTTGGTAAACTAGCATATAATCTCTAGTCCTTCTCGGTACTTCAATATATGCTTTATCGCAGTCCAATGTCCTTGTCAGGTTACTCGATATCTGGCGACCATGCCCACGACAAAAGCAGATATCGTCTCGCATATAGCATTGCATACATTAGGCTTCCTACAGCCGAAGCATAAGGAACTGCTTTCATGTCCTCTATCTCTTTTGATGTCTTTGGAGACATCTCTTTAGATAGAGCTACTCCATGTCTAAAAGGTAAGAAACCTTTCTTGGAACCCTGCATGCTAAAACGAGCAAGGATTGTATCTATATATGAAGCTTGGGATAGACACAACATTCTTTTCTTACGATCCCTTATAACTTTGATCCCAAGAATGTGTGCACATTCTCCTAAGTCCTTCATATCAAATTGTTTGGACAACCATACCCTTACGTCTGATAATACCTTGACATTGTTGCCAATTAACAAAATATCATCTACGTATAGTACAAGAAATACCACCACGTTTCCGTTACACTTCTTATATACACAAGACTCATCCGGACTTTGAATAAATCTATATGACTGGATTACTTCATTAAACCGGATGTTCCAAGACCTTGAAGCTTGCTTCAGTCCATAAATGGACCGATTGAGCTTGCACACTAGATGCTCTTTGCCTTTTTCAATGAACCCTTCTGGTTGCTTCATATGAATGTTCTCTTCAAGACTTCCATTAAGGAATGCCGTCTTGACATCCATTTGCCAAATCTCATAATCCATATGAGCAGCAATGGATAAGAGTATCCGGATAGACTTAAGCATGGCTACCGGTGAAAAGGTCTCCTCATAATCGATTCCCTCTTTCTGAGTGTACCCTTTCGCAACAAGCCTAGCTTTGAAGGTTTCTACCTTCCCGTCTGTCCCTCTTTTCCTTTTGTAGATCCACTTGCATCCAACGGCTTTTACACCATCAGGTGGTTCTACAAGCTCCCAGACTTTATTAGAGTACATAGACTCTATTTCAGAATTCATTGCCTTTTGCCAAGATGCTGCATCTATATCTTGGAGTGCTTCTTCGTATGTTCGTGGATCAGGTTCATGTTTACCCGGGACCAAGTCTGAAGACTCTCCCAAAAACATGAATCTTTCAGGCTGCCTTACAACCCTCCCACTACGACGAGGCACTGTCTGTGGTTGTGTATCATGTGTGACACGTGTTGCAGTCTCTTGTGATACTTCATCTTGTACTGTTGGTACTAAAGTAGACGTGTCCTCTCTTAGTTCTTCTAAAACAACTTTACTACTGGGCTTGTGATCCATTATATAGTCTTCTTCTAAAAACTGGGCATTGGTGCTAACAATGACCTTCTGGTCTTTAGGACTATAAAATAAACCACCTTTCGTTCCTTTGGGATATCCTACAAACACGCGAACTTCTGTACGGGATTCTAACTTATCAGCATCTGGTTTCAGCACATGTGCTGGACTACCCCAAATCCGAATATGTCTTAGACTGGGTTTTCGCCCATTCCACAATTCTATGGGAGTAGAAGAAACTGATTTAGAAGGTACTAAGTTCAAAACGTATATTGTTTTCAGAGCATATTCCCAAAACGAATTTAGTAATTCTGAATAACTCATCATTGATCTAACCATCTCCATAAGAGTCCTATTCCTTCGCTCGCTACACCATTCTGGGGTGTTCCAGTGCAGACAATTGGGATTGAATCCGGCCTTCGATAAGTAATTCCTAAACTCTCCTAAGAGGTATTCGCCACCACGATCGGATCAGTAGTGTCTTGATACTTTTACCTAGTCGTTTTCCACATCAGTCTTGTATTCTTTGAACTTATCAAAGCACTCGGACTTGCGCATTAGGTAAATGTATCCATATCTTGAATAATCGCCTATGAAAGAGACAAAATATTCAAAACCTCCTCTTGCACGGACAGACATAGGACCACACAAATCGAGTGAACCAATTCTAACACTTCTTTGGCTCTATACCCTTGGCTTGAACGGCCTCTTGGTCATTTTACCTTCCAAGCAGATTCACAAGTTGGAAAATTTTCCAACTCTAATGAACCAAAAGTCCATCGGCTATAAGCCTCTGAATCCTACTTAAGTTAATATGACCAAGCCTTAGATGCCAAAGATATGCTTGGTTCATTTCAAGGTTCTTTTCTCTTATTAGAATTAGAAGATGAGTTATAAATTTCCATGTTTTGCTTTGTGGAAGAAATTGATTTAAAGTATACAAATTGCCAACTAATGCACCGTAACATATAATCACTTTATTTCTTTTAATAACTACATCGTTACTAAAGGAAACTGAATATCCATCTAAAAGCAGTTTAGAAACTGAAATTAAATTCTTTCTAAAAGCGGGTACATAAAGACAATTTCATAAAACCAAATTCCTATTTCTACTAAAAGATAAGTAGACGTCTCCCATCGCAACAATGCCACCTTAGTAGCATTGCCCATGTAGACGGTAATTTCTCCTTCAGATAGTCGTCGGGTTTCGAACCCCCGCAAGGAATTGCAGACATGATCATGGCTCCTGTATCTACACCAGTGTTGGTAGATAACACCGCTAAACATGTTTCAACAACTAGAGTATGAGATATACCTTTGTTTTGGTTCCTACGAGGACCGTCCGCCTTTGCTTACGGATGAAGCACTTGCCCTTCGGACTTCTTCACACCTAAATCACGTACTCCGAGATTTATTCACTTTCTTTCTTGAACCAACTTGTTTCTTCTTCTTTCCTTTCGGTTTAGAAGTAGAACCATTTTCAAGATAGTGAATTTGAGCATTGTGACAAAATAATCCTTCTGCTGCTTGAAGTCAGTAGTTCCGCTAATGAATAAACCCTCTTATTCATATTATAGTTCAAAGGAACTGCTCAAAACTTCTAGGTAGCGTTTGGAGGATCATATCGATCTGGGTTTCCCCATCAATTTCTCCTCCAAGGATCAGTATCTCGTTCGGATAAGCCATCATCTTTAGGATATGATCCCTCACGAGTACCCTCTTGCATGGTGGTCGTCATTATCTTTCTCATGGCTTCTTGCCTAGAAGCCCTATCCGATGACCAAAGAGTTCCTTGAGATTATATCATAATATCGTTGGTAAATCTTGATCTCGATGTTGCAATACATTTGACATTGAAGCCAAAATGTAACACCGCGCCATCTCATCCGCTTACCCATTTCCTATGATATTCAATCTCTCTTGGGTAGATTCACCGATGGGTGCATCGGCCTTGCTCGGTCAAGACATATTTATAGCTTTCAGAAGAAGAACAATGTCCGTGTTTCTTTTCCAATCTATGTAGTTTGGTCCAGTAAGTCTATTCTGTTGGCTAGTGGGTTGAAAGACATCCTAAGAATCACAAATAACTTTTGGTCGAACTCTAAATTTAGAATAATATTGATTCCTCAAACAATACTATTTTAAATTAACCAACACCTCATAACACCGTGAATTTTGTATGCCACGTTAGTGTGGACGATACAAATTCAACATTTGTAAAGGAGGGTTTTAACCCATTAATTTTATTATCTTGTCAACCTAACTTTTGACAAATAAAATAATAGTTGGTATCATTTGGTCACACAAATAATAGCGGTGACTCCGTTGGGGAGGATACTATTAGATGTGTCTAAGTGTATACCATTACTTGACATTAAGTCCATTAATAAGATTATGCCCTTCCGTTGGGGAAGATCACACGCCTAATTAACTTCCTATAGTCATCCAAAATAGAAGTCTGTTCTAGTGATCCGCAAACAAGCTCATCCGTTATGGAGGAATGCACTCGAGCCAACGCGCAAGCTTGTTTGCATCACTTACAAACCAGATAATGGAGACCATGGGATTTATTTAAAATCCTCTCCCACTTAGTTATTTATAAATGAGGAATTTTAACTATGCTAGCCTACTTAAACTTGTAAACTAACATGCACACACAGGACAATATAAAAGCAATAAATAGAAAATTTAATTTTCAACTATTATGACTTTTATCTCTAATTGTCCTCCGTGTGTTGTCATCCCAAGCTCTGTCATATTTGGCCATCGCCATCTGGCTCCTAGTTCCGCTGCGCCTCTGGTCCTTAGAAGGTTCCACGCTTTGCAAGATTCGATCCATGACATAAATAGAATTTTACATTTTGATCCTATATTCCATAAAAGGAATGTACATGTATCTAGATCAAAAATAAAATCCTAATAAAACTAAATACAGCCTGTATTTTAATACAATCATGCACACACATTAAATGCCCTTGACATGTCCAAGGGTCCAATCACACACATAATAACTAAAAGCCATAATAGTTGGATTCTGCATCCACAAAGTTAGCACATCCTACTATTATCCTGCCTAAATTATGTATGACATGTGCATAATTAAACTAAATACCAAATACACAGAGGCAAAACCCTAGCTCTGATACCAATTGTTGGTTGCTACTCGGAAAACCTATAGGTTCCACTGTACAAAATTTTGTACAAAGGTCTGAACCTTTCCTAGCTACCATGTGTTCTTTTAAATTAAATTTTGGATCGCCTGGAACTTAACACGTTGGATCCAAAACTTAATCTATTTGTTCTTTTAGGTTTTGACTTGGATCTCCTGCGGAACTTAACACGTTCGACCCAAGTCTCCTTAAGTTATTAATTTCATTAAATATTAATTTTCATAAAAGGTTCCCAGTACTGACGTGGCGAGGCACATGGCCTTCTTGGATATGGGAGCAACCACCACCGACTAGACAAAACCTTTAATAGAAAGCTAATATTTAATTTCCTAAAATAACTTTAGGTTAACCAAAGAGAACAATCAAATCACAAGGAAAAGAAAAACAAAAGAACACAACTTCGAAAAAACATATTCGAAATTCTAGAACGTAAGCCTCTTGTATTTGGTATTATTTCCATAAATAACTAGCATGATGCGGAAATAGAAATTACTAGTTATACCTTGTAGAAAAACCTCTTGATCTTCTACCGTATTCCTCTTCTAACCTCGGACGTTGTGTGGGCAACGATCTGTTGGTGCAATATCCCTCAGGTCAAGGTTGACCTGGGTAACCAAGCTGAGTCTTGGTTTGGTTTTAGATGTTTGACAATAAGATATTGATTGAATAAGAGTCAAGTAGGTCAAGGTTGACTGGATACTTGACTGGGAAGTCCTAACTGGGATGTTAGGCAAAATGAAAGTCCTGGTGAGTGAAGCCAGGCAGAAGAAAAGTCCTGGTGAGTGAAGCCAGGCAGAAGGAAGTCCTAGTGAGTGAAGCTACGCAGATGGAAATCCTGGTGAGTGAAGCCAGGTGAAAGTCCTAGTGAGTGAAGCTAGGCAGATGGAAAACCCTGGTGAGTGAAGCCAGGTGAAAGTCCTAGTGAGTGAAGCTAGGCAGATGAAAGTCCTAGTGAGTGAAGCTAGGCAGATGAAAACCCTAGTGAGTGAAGCTAGGTGAAAGTCCTGGTGAGTGAAGCCAGGCAAGGGAAAATCCAGATGGATCAAGGATGATCGGACATCGGGTGTCGGGACGTCGAAGTAGGTCAGAGGATTGACTGGATACTTGGCACGAGAAAATCCAAGTAGGTCAAAGGGATTGACCGGATACTTGGCACAGAGAAAAGTCCAAGTGGGTCAAAGGGATTGACCGGACACTTGGTAAGGGAGTCCTAGCAGGTCAAGGGAGTGACTAGATGCTAGGCATGACATACCAACAGGTCAAGGTTGACCGAATGTTGGTTAGGGATGTTTGGGACTTGGTTTTGGACAAAAACCAAGTTCTGGATCGATCCGTGGATCGATCCAGGCTGGATCGATCCAGACCTGTCCCAGCGAACAGAAAGCTTCTGGATCGATCCGTGGATCGATCCAGATGTCCCAATCGATCAGTGGATCGATTGGGACGCGGCTGCTTCGCGCGATAAGCGCTGGATCGATCCGTGGATCGATCCAGGCGCGTTTCCAGAGCACAGAGGCGCTCTGGATCGATCCGTGGATCGATCCAAAGCCTCCCCGATCGATTGGGAACATTCGAATCGATCGGGATCCGACCGTTGGCGTCGTTTATAGCTGCAGGCGTTCGATGGCTGCGGCAAGAACTTCACCGATTCACTCCAGAACTCTCGCCAACTCCTCCACAGCGCTCTCAAAGATCAGATCGCCAGTTCTTGAAGGATCTTGGAAGCTTTCCAAGTCAAGAGGCGGATCAAAGGCAAGAAGAGAAGCTAGGGTTAGGGTTTTGTACTCATTGTAAGCTTGTAAGCTTGTATTTTGTTTCCCTTTCCTTTCTTCTTGTACTGAGAGTCTTGTAGGGCTTCTCCGCCCTCGGTAGTTACCGAAAAGGAGTGTTTTCATAGTGGAGGGTGCGTGCGTGGTGTGGATCCTTGGATTAGTCATCTCCGTTGGAGATGGATACCAAGTAAACTCCTAGTGTTAGCGTGTTTGTGTTTGTTTATGTATTTTCCGCTGCGCATTCTTGAAGAAACAAGCAACAACAAGCAACACCGAGCAACGAGCACGCGACGAGCTATTCACCCCCCCCCCCCTCTAGCTACTTTTGGTCCTAACAAGTGGTATCAGAGCGAGGCCGCTCTTCACCGGAATCATCGCCGGAAGGGTCAAGCATAACAAGAAAAGCTAGAGGGTGAAGAAGTTGGAGCAAATTCTTCAAGTTCAAGATTTTATCAAGCTCAACTTCAAGATGCAATTCCAAGATGGACTTGGATTTGACACAAGGGTGGCTCCACCATACACATCGGCAAGCTTCGATTCTTGGAGATCAAGAATTGAAAATTTCTTGATGATGGAGATAGAGCAATGGTTTGCTCTAATGGAAGGTTTCAAGGCTCCAAGAAATTCAAAGGGCAAAGTTCTAAAGAAAAGCAAATGGAGCCCGGAGCAAGTCCAAAGGTGCGAGGCAAATGACAATGTGACCAAGCTTTTGGTCAATTTATTGCCAAGCACCATTCTTTGCAAAATTGGAGAATTTGAAGATGCAAAGGAACTTTGGAGCAAATTGGCTAAGCTTCATGAAGAGATCCCCTCCACTGTACAAGATAATGAAGAATCCAGAGAGGGTGACTCTTTGGAGCAAGACCAAGAGGAGGACTCCGAGGTTGAGAGATACTCAACCTCCGAAGAAGAGGAAATCCAAGAAGCTTCATCCTCAAGGGAATGCACCGAAGGGAACAAGGAGGGAGCATACTCCTTGTTTCACATTCAAGATGATGAAGCCTCCACCTCTAGGATTGAGGGGGAGCAATCCTTGGTGACACCGGAGCAAGAAGAAGAAGAAGCTTCTACATCCGGGTCAAGAGAAGAAGAGGAGGAAGAAGCGTCTACCTCCACAAGTCAAGAAAAACCAAATGGAGGAGCAAGTGCCATCCCTATACAAGAAGGTATAAATATTTCAATTAATAATAAAAATCATATAATATGTTTTGAGTGTAGGGAACATGGGCACTATAAGAGCAAGTGTCCCAACTTGGCCAAGAAGAAGGGCCAAGTGGCACAAAAGGGCAAGGAGAAGCCCAAGGTGACCACCCCCGGGACAAAGAAGAGCAAGGAGCACATTGTGTGCTTCTTGTGTCAACAAAAAGGGCATTATCGAAGTCAATGCCCCAAGGGGAAGAAAGTGGTCAAGGCTCAAGGAGGCACTAGTCAAGGGGGAGCCTCCAAGGTAAAAAGGAAGGTAACTTTCGTTGAGCCTATTTCCTTGCAAAATGGTAAAAAGCATGCTAGGTCAAATTTTTATCATTTTAATGCGATTTACCATAAGAATAGGAAGCATGAGGGCTTTAAGGAAAAGCATGTGGCCCTACATGCCAAAACTACTATCCCTAAGGCTAGGAATGTAGGTAAAAACCTAGGCGATAACTCTAAGGATGTAAGATACAAGCCTAGAAACAAAAATGCTCATGGATCAAATGAAAAACCAAAAACTAAGGACTTAGTGATAGAAAATCAAGTCTTGAGATCAAGGCTTGATAAAATGGAAAAGACCCTAAAAAGGATGGAAAATATCCTATTAGGGCAAAATGAGCATAACCTAGGTTTAGGGGTACAAAAGCCATCCAATGGCCATAGAGGTTTGGGATACAAACCAAAGGCTAAGAAGGATGTGCCCTCTTACCATAGAGTTCCATATAGTTATGGAACAAACCCTAGGTCTAGTGGTCAAGCCAAAAATACTAGGGAAGTCATCCCTAAGAGTATTTTTGCAACAAATGTGACTAAGACTTCTAAGAAGTCTAAGAAAGTCACAAACAAGGTCACAAGGGAGGCTATCCCTAGAGTTGACCTAGAAAATGTGACCAAGGCTTCTAAGAAGCCCAACAAGGTCACTAGAAAGGTATCTAGGGAAGTTATCCCTAGTGAGTACCTAGAGCATCCAAGGAGCACCAATAGGTGTTGGGTTCCTAGGAGCATCTTCTCTACCTCATAGATGGGTTAGAGAGTGTCAACTCCGATTAGAAGGGTAGTTAACCCAACTTTGAGGAAATTGACACTCAAGGAGCATTTTCAAGGTTTAGTTAACCTTTGAAAATGAAATGGACCTATTATTTACTCCTTGAAAGAGTAAAATGTGCCTAATGGTGGAAGATTTGATTTTAATCTTAAATGGCACATATTGGAAAATTAATAAGAACTATCAAGTTGGGTTTTTGGTATGTTCTTAGGCAATTTAAGGCAATCCGGGCCTTAAATTTAAAAGTGCTGCTCTTGAGGAAAAATGGAATATGCCAACATTTGAGGACATGTTCATTTTAATTGGCATAAATTAATCAAGGGAATAAGAAATGCAAACTTAGGCTTTGGCATTTTCTTGAAGCACTTTGGGCAAGCTAGGGTTTAAGTCTTAGGATTAGCTAAGATTAACGATACTTAGATAGGTAATCTAGGTATATTTTATTTATGCTAAACCTTGCCATGATTGTTTGCTCATAATATGTCATGACATCATATTTTATCTTATTTGTATTTTGCATTCATGACTTATCATGAAAAATACAAAAATACCATGTCATGTCATACATACATCATGTAGTTATAGGAATCTTTCTTTTGAAAGCTATTTTATTTTGATGTATGCCATAACATTATCATGCATTATGTTTATTTCCTTAAAAATTAAGGACATATGGCATTAGTTAAACAAGTGGCATTTGTTTACAACAAGTGGAATAAACAAGTGACATTTGTTTAACAAGTAAATCAACAAGTAACATCCTTTGTGGATGTCTACCTCTCAAAATGCCTAGATAGATATGCATGATCCCTAGAATAGGGCAAAACCAAAATCTTACATCTCACAAAGACCTATAAGGTGACTTGTATGTGTTTTAGTGCATATTATATACAAGTGAGATGTTAGGATGATGAACAAAGCTCAAGATATTGATTTAGTGCATTCCTTTGAGTTTTAAGTTCATCAAAACACATAGTTATGTGTTTTCCCATCATTGGGAAAGCTAATGTACAAGTCATGTGCATTGAGCCCAAGGAATGTGATGGGATATTGGTTTTGAAAATGGTTTTAAAATGTTTTTGGAAAACCTTGGTGAAGGCTATCTTTTGATAGTAATCACCATTGAATAGTTAGACACAAACTTGAAGAAAAACACTAAAGTTTTTGCAAGTTTTCAAGTTTGTGTCAATCTTTGAAAATATGATGTATTTTCATAGAAAACTATTTTTCCATGATTAAGTATGCCCTAAATAATGTCTACACGAAATTTCATGATTTTTGGATTTTTGTAGAATTTTCTAGGATTTTCTGAGTTGAGTGAAATGGAATTTCAGCAACTATCGAGCTCGATCGATCCATGGATCGATTGGGTGCCGAATCGATCCATGGATCGATTCAAGCGGCAATTCCGCCGAAGCTCGCTGGATCGATCAGCCGATCGATCCAGGAGTCTGAATCGATCCGTGGATCGATTCAGAAAGGTTCAATCGATTGGAACCCAACTCCAATCGATCCAAGTTGCTGATTTTGGCTGGGAAGGCCTGATTTCAGCATCTTTGAACCTCCTTGAGTCTAGGTAACCATTCCAAACCCCTTAAATACATTTGTATACATACAAAGGGTGTTTTCATGTTGAAAACAAGGATGGATTGGTTAACGAAGACTAAGTAGAAGTTTAGGTTGAGGTTGTTTCAAATTTTGAATATTTGAACCTCAAAACTTCAAAATTTGGGTTTCCTAAAGGTTTAGGGATTCCAAGTCATTGTTGGTGCAATGACAGAAGTTACCACCATGTCTTTAGGGGGAGGGACTCTTTAAATACATGAAAATTATTTTTTCATGAACCTTGGAAGGTGGTTAACCTTCTGTTGTGAACTTGCTCAATGTTGAGCATTTAAACTTGAAATGGGAAAAATGGGGAGTGGATATCCTCATTATTTCAAGTGGACACTCAAGTGGTTGAAAATGCTCAAGGTTGGGTATTTGTCAACATTGAGGGAGAAGTTAAGGATAAATGAAGGGTATGGGACCTTCATTATCGTGTTGATCACAACGAGTGATGTTGTGAACAACGATGAGCAACTCTTCAGGGGGAGAGTCTTCAACAAATGGATTTGTTGAAGTGTGCCCAGAATTGGAGCATGGGTTGATGTGTGTCCAACGATGGGTTGATGTGTGCCAATAGGGGGAGAATGTATGGTTAAGCTTAGTCCTTCATTACCTATGGGAAGGTCATAGGGGGAGAATGAAAGGACTCATGAAAGGGAGTAAGTTAGGCTTTCATTACCTAGAGGGAGTTTGCCCTCTTAGGGGGAGAATGAAGAGCTTAATTTATGCTTTCATTACCTAGTGGCATGAAGAAGGAGGTTATGGGATTAGCCTAACTTACATATGGGATTGTAAGTGTTATTGTGGTATTGTCAAACATCAAAAGGGGAGATTGTTGGTGCAATATCCTCAGTCAAGGTTAACACTGGTAACCAAGGTGAGTCTTGGTTTGGGTTTAGATGTTTGACAATAAGATATTGATTGAAGAAGAGTCAAGTAGGTCAAGGTTGTTGGATACTTGTGGGAAGTCCTAAGCGGGATGTTAGGCAAAATGAAAGTCCGGTGAGTGAAGCCAGGAAGAAAAGTCCCGGTGAGTGAAGCCGGGCGGAAGGAAGTCCTAGTGAGTGAAGCTAGGCGGATGGAAATCTGGTGAGTGAAGCCGGTGAAAGTCCTAGTGAGTGAAGCTAGGCGGATGGAAAACCCGGTGAGTGAAGCCGGTGAAAGTCCTAGTGAGTGAAGCTAGGCGGATGAAAGTCCTAGTGAGTGAAGCTAGGCGGATGAAAACCCTAGTGAGTGAAGCTAGGTGAAAGTCACGGTGAGTGAAGCCGACAAGGAAAATCCGGATGGATCAAGGATGATCGGACATCCGGTGTTTGGGAAGTCCAAGTAGGTCAAGGGATTGACCGGATGCTTGGCACAGAGAAAAGTCCAAGTAGGTCAAAGGATTGGACCGGATACTTGGCACAGAGAAAAGTCCAAGTAGGTCAAAGGATTGACTGGATACTTGGTAAGGGAGTCCTAGCAGGTCAAGGGAGTGACTAGATGCTAGGCATGACATACCAACAGGTCAAGGTTGACCGAATGTTGGTTAGGGATGTTTGGGACTTGGTTTTGGACAAAACCAAGTCTGGATCGATCCGTGGATCGATCCGAGCCTCCGGGGATGATCGATCCGTGCTCTCTGGAAGAGCTTGGATCGATCCGTGGATCGATCCGGATGTCAATCGATCGGTGGATCGATTGGGGCCTTCGCGCGATAAGCGCCGGATCGATCCGTGGATCGATCCAGCGCGCTTCAGCGAAGCTCTGGATCGATCCGTGGATCGATCCAAAGCCTCCCCGATTGATTGGGAACATTCGAATCGATCGGGATCCGACCGTTGGCGTCGTTTATAGCTGCAGGCGTTCGATGGCTGCGGCAACAACTTCACCGATTCACTCCAGAACTCTCGCCAACTCCTCCACAGCGCTCTCAAAGATCAGATCGCCAGTTCTTGAAGGATCTTGGAAGCTTTCCAAGTCAAGAGGCGGATCAAAGGCAAGAAGAGAAGCTAGGGTTAGGGTTTTGTACTCATTGTAAGCTTGTAAGCTTGTATTTTGTTTCCCTTTCCTTTCTTCTTGTACTGAGAGTCTTGTAGGGCTTCTCCGCCCTCGGTAGTTACCGAAAAGGAGTGTTTTCATAGTGGAGGGTGCGTGCGTGGTGTGGATCCTTGGATTAGTCATCTCCGTTGGAGATGGATACCAAGTAAACTCCTAGTGTTAGCGTGTTTGTGTTTGTTTATGTATTTTCCGCTGCGCATTCTTGAAGAAACAAGCAACAACAAGCAACACCGAGCAACGAGCACGCGACGAGCTATTCACCCCCCCTCTAGCTACTTTTGGTCCTAACACGATCTACCGAGATGAGAAACCACCAACCACCTTCTTCTCCTCCAAGCAAGGTTCGGCCACAAAGGAAGAACTTCACCAAAGAAGAAAATCAAAATACTAACCAAGCTCCAAGAGATGCTAGCTTTCTCTCCTTCTTCTTCTTCTTCTCCAAGTAGTATCCGGCCACCACAAGAACTCCAAGAGAGATGAAGTATTCGGCCACCACAAGAGGAAGAGAGGGAGAGGGTAATGGCCGGCCACAACACCAAGGAAAAAGGGAGAGAAAACAATAGAGGTTGTGTCTCATGAAGGCACCCCTACCCCTTCTTTTATATTCCTTGGCCTAGGCAAATTAGGAAATTTAATTACAATAAAATTTCCTTAATTTTTCTTGACATGAATTAATTGAGAAAAATAAAACAAAATTTCCCAATTAACTTGAGATGGCCGGCCACATCATTGGAAACAAAAGAGGACAAGTTTTAATCAACAATTAAAACTTCCTAATTTGTTTCCGGAAATTTTAAAAAATAAAATTTCTCTTTAAAATCTCTTCATGGTTGATAAAAGGAAATTTCTATAATTTTAATTTTATCAACATATGAATAATTTTTAAAGAAAAAATAAAACATCTCTCCAATCTACAAATAAGGAAAGAGATCTAATCTCTTTCTTTAATCTTTTGTAGATCTTTTACAAGAGAGATATTTTAATTTTAATTCTCTTTAAAATATATCTTCCACATAATAATAAAAATTAAAATTAAATTTCTTTTTAATTTTATTTGGCCGGCCCTACTAGCTTGGGTTCAAGCTAGGGCCGGCCACCCAATTTTATACCTAGGTAGGCCCTAGCTTGGTTCTCAAGCTAGCTTGGCCGGCCCCTATTGGGTGGGTATAAAAGATGGGTATAGGTGGGTATAGAACTCTATAAATAAGAGGCTACGATAGGGACCGAGAGGAGAAATTGGTTTTGGTCTCCCGATAAAATTAAGCATCCCGTGTTCGCCCCGAACACACAACTTAATTTTATCAATGATAATTCATTCCACTAGAGAACTATCATTGAACTACCGCACCAATCCCAAATTACATTTTTGGGCTCCTTCTTATTATGAGTGTGTTAGTCTCCCTGTGTTTAAGATATCGAATGTCCACTAATTAAGTGAGTTACTGACAACTCATTTAATTAATATCTAAGTCCAAGAGTAGTACCACTCAACCTTATTGTCATGTCGGACTAAGTACACCTGCAGGGTTTAACATGACAATCTTTATGAGCTCCTCTTGAGGACATTATCAACCTAGTATCTCTAGGACACAGTTTCCTTCTATAATCAACAACACACACTATAAGTGATACCATTTTCCAACTTATCGGGTTTATTGATTCAACGAACTAAATCTCACCCATTGATAAATTAAAGAAATAAATATCAAATATATGTGCTTGTTATTATATTAGGATTAAGAGCACACACTTCCATAATAACTGAGGTCTTTGTTCCTTTATAAAGTCAGTATAAAAGAAATGACCTCAAATGGTCCTACTCAATACACTCTGAGTGTACTAGTGTAATTATATAGTCAAGATAAACTAATACCTAATTACACTACGACCTTCTAATGGTTTGTTCCTTTTCCATTTTGGTCGTGAGCTACTGTTTATAATTTATAAGGTACTGATAACATCATCTTCTGTATGTGACACCACATATTATATTATCTACAATATAAATTAAATGAACAACTACAAACAAATGTAGACAATTAGATCAAATGTGATTCTTTATTCATAATAAATGTTTACAAAGCTTAGGCTTTCAGTATACATTCCAACAGTCGGTTCGTCCTCATTGACGACCAGCTCTACAAAAAGGTGTTCTCCAGGCCTCTGCTTAAATGTGTCGGCCTAGAGGATGTGGACTACATTTTGTAAAAAGTACATCAAGGCTCATGCGACGGGCATTCGGGCGGTCGTTCGTTGGCAAGGAATATTCTTTTGGCCGACTATTTTTGGCTGACTTTACAGGAGGACGCCGCTTGGACAGTTGCCAGATGCTTATCCTGCCAACGATACCACAGTTTCTCACACCGTCCCGTGGAAGAATTAAAAACTTCCACGGTGTCCTGCCCGTTCGATCAATGGGGCATGGACATTGTGGGGTCATTTCCAATGGCGACCGGACAGCGAAAGTTCTTGCTAGTAGCAGTAGACTATTTTTCCAAATGGATTGAAGCCGAGCCGCTAGCTAAGATAACCGAGGAAACGGTCAAGAAATGTATATGGCAGCATATCATTTGTCGGTTCGGCATCACACGGCGGCTCATCTCCGATAATGGAAGGCAGTTCGCGGGTTAGTAGCTCAAGGAATGGTGCTAGGGGTACGACATTCAGCAAGCTTTCACCTCTGTAGCATATCCCCAAAGTAACGGGCAATCCGAAGTCACCAATCGGGAGATCTTACGAAGTCTCCGGGCTCGGCTCAACCATGAAGGTGGCAGTTGGGTCGACGAGCTGCTCGGGGTATTGTGGGCGCTCCGAACGACGCCCAAGGAGGGAACAAGAGCGACCCCCTTTCACCTGGTGTACGGTGGGGAAGCCATCGTCCCGGTAGAAGTCGGGGTAAAATCCGACTGGATCAAGGTCTACGACGAGAACAATGCTGAGCGGAGGCGTTTGGAGCTGGACTTGGTGGCCGAGACGCGAGCCAAAGCCGTCGTTCGATTGATGGTGTATCGGCAAAGGATGAAGCAAAACTACAACAGAAGGGTAATTCCCAGATCTTTTCAGGTCGGCGATCTCATCTGGAAGAAAGTCAAGACGGTCGGCGACGTGACCAAGCTAGGAGCTCCTTGGGTCGGGCCGTTCAAGATTGTAGAAAAGCTCCGTTCGGGCGCCTATTACCTCGAAGATGAAGATGGACGCAAGCTAGAGCGATCGTGGAGCGCAAATCACCTCCAGCCGTATCGAGCTGGGTGAAAGGTGTGCCATTGTAACTCATAATGTTCACTTCTATTGTATCTTTTAACCGCAGGAGTAAAGTCAAAGGAACAATTTATGCCGAATGAAGACTGTCGAGTGGCGATGTAAATCCCAGAGTCAGACCGGCGACTATAAAAACCCCGGCACGAAGACCGTCGAGCGGCGACGTTAAATCCCAGAGTCGGACTGGCGACTATAAAAACCTCGGCTTGAAGACCGTCGAGCGGCGACGTTAAATCCCAGAGTCGGATCGGCAACTATAAAAACCCCGACGCAAAGACCGTCGAGCGGCGACGTTAAATCCCAGAGTCGGACCGGCGACTATAAAAACCCCGACTTGAAGACCGTCGAGCGACGACGTTAAAACCCAGAGTCGAACCGACGACTATAAAAACCCTGGCGTGAAGACCGTCGAGCGACGACGTTAAAACCCAGAGTTGGATCGGCGACTATAAAAACCCCGGCGTGAAGATCGTCGAGCGGTGACGTTAAATCCCTGAGTCGGACCGGCGACTATAAACCCTCCGGCCTGAAGACCGTCGAGCGGCGACGGTAAATCCTTGAGTCGGACCAGCGACTATAAACCCTCCGGCTCGAAGACCGTCGAGTGGCGACGTTAAATCCCTGAGTCTAACCGGCGACTATAAACCCTCCGGCCCGAAGATCGTTGAGCAGCGACGTTAAATCCCTGAGTCGGATCGGCGACTATAAACCCTCCGGTCCGAAGACCGTTGAGCGGCGACGTTAAATCCCAGAGTCAAACCCGCGACTATAAAAACCTCGGCGCGAAGACCGTCGAGCGGCGACGTTGAATCCCAAAGTCGGACCGACGACTATAAAAACCCCGGCTTGAAGACCGTCGAGCGGCGACGTTAAAACCCAGAGTCGAACCGGCGACTATAAAAACCCCGACGTGAAGACCGTCGAGCGGCGACGTTAAAACCCAGAGTCGGACCGGTGACTATAAAAACCCCGGCGTGAAGATCGTCAAGCGGCGACGTTAAATCTCTGAGTCGGACCGGCAACTATAAACCCTCCGACCTGAAGACCATTGAGCGGCGACGTTAAATCCCTGAGTCGGACCGGCGACTATAAACCCTCCGGCCCGAAGACCGTTGAGCGGCGACGTTAAATCCCTGAGTCGGACCGGCGACTATAAACCCTCCGGCCCGAAGATCGTCAGCGGCGACGTTAAATCCCTGAGTCGAACCGGCAACTATAAACCCTCCGGCCCGAAGACCGTCGAGTGGCGACGTTAAATCCCAAAGTCGGACCGGCGACTATAAAAGCCCCGACGCGAAGACCGTCAAGCGGCAACGTTAAATCCCAGAGTCGGACAGGCGACTATAAAAATCTCGGCGTGAAGACCGTCGAGTGGTGACGTTAAAACCCAAAGTCGGACCGAAGACTATAAAAACCCCAACGTGAAGACCGTCGAGCGGCGACGTTAAAACCCAGAGTCGGACCGGCGACTATAAAAATCCCGGCTTGAAGCCCGTCGAGCGGCGACGTTAAGTCCCAGAATCGGACCGGCGACTATAAACCCCCCGGCTCAAGGACTACTGAATACCACTCGGGAAAAATGCGTGCGAAGAAGTAACATTAGCAGAGACGGAATTTTATATTAACGCATCGTACAAAAATAACACAGTCAAGTAAGTTGAAAGTCAGATTAAAGCGGATAATGGTAACTCGCAGAACGACGAGCATACAGATACACTTCAAAACACAAAAACAAAGACAAAGCTGAAAATGCTCCTCACTCCAAGGCTTCAAAAATGGGTTCGGGGATGGTTTCTAGCAGACTGGCAAAGTCTTTAGGAGGGATGGAGGCCGTCTCCGGAAGTTGGCCCTTAGCCTTCAAATAAACCGTTGTCGCCCAGATGGCTTCCTCAAAGGCTAGAACTAGCCGATCGCTAAACTTCTCGCCAAATTCGTCCGAGCGGAGATAGTTTTGTTTCATCACCTCAAAGCGTTCTGATTCACCGTCTTGATATTCCTTTAGCGCAGCTCGGGAAGCGTCAACAGCGTCTTGGAGATCTTTCTTGTCTCCTTGAAGTTTAGCTTCAGCGGCCGATCCACCCTCCTGCTCGGCAGATAGCAGGTCGGCCAACTCCTTGACGCGCTGCTCCAGCGCTCGGGCCTGCACATTCTTTGCTTCTAGATCGGTGATGACCCTATTCTTTCTGTTGGTGGCCAGCTTGATCTCTTAGTCGTGGGACTTAACTTGGGCTTCGAGCCCAGCTACCCTGGTTTCCAAGTCAGAAGACTTGTGTCGCTCGGCCGCAAGCAGTTTCTCTGCTTTGGTCAGCTCGGACCGAAGCGTGGCGTATGAAGGCCCCTGAGCCGGCGCCCCTCCAGAAATTTGGAGCTTCTTCAACTCTTCCTCCAGCGCGGCCAGGCAATTGCTGACCGCGATGTTCTCTACCCTGTTCTGCGCTCAGATGGAATAATATCAAGTTCCAAGGTAAATAGTCATGTATTGTGTTAAGAGGCATACCCCGGTAGCGGAAGCAAAGCAAAGCAAAGCAACTGATCGCGAAGCGGAAGCCTTCGGATGCGCACGCGATATCGCGAAGCAGCTGGGGAAGAGGAGATGTCCTTATAAACGTGGGGCTCGATCGACCAGAGCCATCCGATCCAGGTCACGGGATCCGAGGAGGGGATATGATCGTCGAATTCGAAAAGCCAAAAGTCACATTAGACCTAACGGCTCGAGTGAACGGTGACGGATGCGTGACCACGTGGCGCTCGCCCACGGGTCTCATTTAATGAGCACCATCATGCGGGCATGGTCGTGTGCTCAGCCTTAATGGCGGTGATTTACACAAATGTCGAGGAGTTTTCTAGGGATAATCAGCGCGACCGCTGCCGGAGCGACGGGACAACGGCAGGCAAATAAAACTTTCCAAGTACCAACCGGTGACGTGCCGATCGGCATCACCCATGTGCGTAGCCCCCGATCGGATAAACACTAACATTAACGGTCGAGTGGCAGACACGCCACCAAGTCAACGGTCCAGTCAGTCGGACTCGTTGCCTCCTTCGACTAGACTTGAAGGGAATGCATGTGATCCGGTGGTAAGGAGTGGGGGCCCACAGAGAAAGGGGTCAATGGTACGAAAGAGTCAAAGGTTCGGCCGAGCAGGGAGGAAGTCAAAGGTTCGGCCGAGTAGGGAGCAATCTCTTGGCTGACCGGCCTGGGTAGACCCCGGACCGGCATGAAGACAGCTCGACACATGAAGACAACTCGATCTCGGGTCGAGCTTCCGACGCTCACAAGCTCCTTTATAGAGGAACCACTATGCTGAGTAGCTGGGCTGCTAGGCCGAACGGCAGAACTACTAGTCGGGGTCTCCATCCGAGTATATGATCGATCGGCCGGCTCACCCGGTCCGAGGCACGTGTATACCCGGGCGCCCGGGAGGCCGAATTATCAGCCCGACCGGCCCGGTTAAAGACAAAGGGCTTAGAAGAGGACAAAAGTGGCAACTAGTGATATCATTCTCGAGACGTCCGCCGCGGACAAGCAGTATGGTCGGCGGCCGGGCTGTACCAAGGATCGTACGGAGGATGTTTCCACTGCCATGACAGAGATATGCTCAGACAATTGAGGTATGGTGTCAGGCATGCTTTTCTGACACAGCCATTCCAAGGTATGCTTTGGGGAACGTGCACGCTTTGGAAAGCGTGCACGCGCCTCTCCGGGGTCCTATACAAAGACCCCCGGACTTCGACGGAGGTATGATTTCTCTCCGATTCTATTGTAGCCACAGTCTCTGTTTTACTTGCGTCTCTTCTCGCCGTCGTCTGACTTGAGCATCGGAGGGTCGTTGTCGGGAACCCCTTCCCGACCCGACTTGGTTGCAGGTTCATCGGAGGCTTACGTCGCCGTGAAGATCACCTGGGAGCAGCAGAGAATGCCACGTCCCCAGTTTCTATCGACTCAGTGCACGGACAGGATTAGATTATATTGATAATTACAATTTAAATAATTAGAACTCTAGTTTGATAATCAAACTGAATGGTCATTGTTTTAGTTGCATCTCGGACTAATTGTGCAATAATCAGGCTAAAAGTTTAATGTTCAAATCTCAACTATGATGTACTGTAAGAGCGCGGTAGAAAATTTTCATGAAGTCGGATCGGTCACTCCCTTAGTGGGTTCAAAAAGTTAGATAACTGGTGTCAATTAAAAAGTACAATCATTAAAAGATCTAAGATTCGAATCTTAACTAAAGTGTATTGTAGGAGATTGTTCTTTCAGTAAGAAATGGGTTAGTTGTATGAATGAATCTTAATAAGTACTTTTCAATTTACTTTAATTCAATTTATTTTAATGGTCGATGATAAAATTTTATTAGATCAAATCGATTATTTTTAAAATTAACCATTTCAAAAGTGAATAATGTTTAAAAATTTATCAAGGATTTTTTTTAATATTTGGTATTATAATTTATAATTGTATAAAAAAATCCTTTCTTATGTATTTCTTCAAATGCATATGCACCGTACAAAGTCTTGTCGTGCAGTATAAGTACTAATCACAATCCCGACAGAATACTTAAACTCAATTATCTTGCCGTTAAACTCATAAAAAAATTAATAATCTTCATTTCTTGAGTATGAAACATGCCATAAGATTTGGCTTATAGCAGAACACTGATGGCGAGTTGTTGCTTTCCGAGTTGATCTCAATCTCCATCATTTAATTTCCTCAGCCTCAGCTTCACCCGCAATGCGATTCCCTCCGGCAGAAGGCAGAAGCCAAAAGCACAAACGACTTGGCTCTCCTTGGTTTCGCTCCAGATTCTCTACTAGTTTTTGAATTTTTGACATTAAGACAAGTGGAAGAATATCTCTCAATTATAGAAAAACTAGTAGTATACCTCCCGTTAGTATCTTATCTTTAATTTGACTATTTATTTTTATTTACTTGATAGTTAAATTTTATATAGAAATGAGGTTTGTTTAGTCCATTTCTAATTTAGTTTATTCATGATTTGTTTATCAAAATTAGAATGGGTAAATTTAATTTAGTCATAGGCTATCTTAGGGTCATCTATTTGAGGTTAAGACAGAGTAATAGTATGATGTTAGATCTGGTTACTATTCCCTATTTTGGTTAAACAAAACATAATAATTTGGCTTATAAGAATGCATATTGTATTGATTTACAAAAATTTAATACAACTTATAAAGTTAATTAGAGGCTTGACCGATTTAGATTTAACAATTAGTTAGACATTATGAATATGGATAGGAAGGAAGACGGTAAGAGGATAAGTGACTTAGCTTAACCATAGATAATAATATTGATACCGTGGAAGCATAATGAACCCTAACATACAAGCACTCAATGGCATCAACATCTGGTTGAGTATAATAAAAGATAGTATGAGACATCCAAAGAATTGAAAAGAATAAGGAGTATCGGAGATAGTAAAATCATAAAAGAAGTTACAAGCAAACGAGAAAGATGATGCAGAAAGTGAGTCGATAAATTTAATATCTCTAAGAGTGCGTTTGATTGGGGGTTATCCTTGATAACCTTGGTTATCCATCCAAGGTTATCAACAAAACTTTGTTTGATTTAGGTAATTGATGATTCCCGAGTAATGTTCCATGTTCGATATGTCAGCAAAAGGGCATGCAACCCGGAATCGAAAAACCTCGGAAAACTAAGATTTTTCTTGATTCCGGGGTTAACGATTTTTTTTTTTACCAAAAATATCCTTCGATAAGAGAAAAATGTAAAAAAAAATAAAAAGGAAAAAAAATAAAAAAATAAAAAAAATAAAAAACTAAAAAAACTAAAATTTTAAAAATTAAAAATGTAAAAAGAATAAAAAACGTAAAAAATAAAAAAACCAAAATAAATAAATAAATAAATGTAAAAAGTAAAAAAAAACATAAAAATAAGAAAACGTATAGTTTAAATAATAATAATAATAATAATATTATTATTATTATTATTATGTAAAGTTGATTTTGTATCTGAGGGTAATATAATAAAATATTAAACTAGATTATTCATTAAAATTTTCAAATAAATAAATTTTTATTACATTAAAGAAGTTGAACCAAATATCATTTGGTTATATTCTATTGCTCATAATCTTAGTGATTTGATTAGTCAGTAATCATATAAGTATGATTATATATGATAATTTGAATGAAACTTATGTTAAGATATAAGGAGTTAGCTCTAAAGAAATTGCTTAGGAAGTAAAAGCATGACTTGAAATAAATTAATTTTAAATGTGAAAAGTTGAGAACCAAGATCATCTCTAAGTGATAATACCATTGGATGAACACGATGACAAAAGGTGAATACATTCGTCTCTAGTGTCTTCGTCAACTTGTCTCAGGGTCAACACGGAGGAGATAAATCACGGGTGACTACTAGCCTTTGGAATAATGACTAGCACATAAGGAATATATTTACCTCGTTTTTATCAAGATTCGAACCCCAAACCTCGGATGAACACGCTATGTAGGAACGAAATGAGAACATGTGAATCTGATACCTTTAATATTAAACCTTAAATGGTAAATTTGTGAAGAAATTTTTTATTAATAGGGATAATATTAAATATGAATAAATAAATCAATATATAACCTTTAATATTTATTTTTTTTTTTTTAAAAAATACTGCCTAATTCCATTAGTATCAAAATGTGTTTAAAATTATTTTATTATCAAAATATTTTTTTTTCATGAATAATTAAGTAATTTAAGCGATAATTTAGAAAAATAATTAATAGTATCATTAAAATTATTAAACAAAATAAAAAAAAGTAATAGTATGAGCCAAATTCGTCAAAATCATTAAAATTATTAAACAAAAAAAAAAAAAGTAATAGTATGAGCCAAATTCGTCAAAATCAAATACCCGAGACATGAGCATGAATCTTAGATTAAAATTTATTACTCAATAAATGAGCTACAACCTGATTGGCTTTTATTGAAATTACCATTAACTAGCAGTTTGGTCTAAATAATTAAACCATTCAATTATTATTAATAAGCACTAAGATGTTATTAATTAACTATGGTTAATCAAATAACTAGAATATCCCGTAGCCATAACCAAAACCAGCCGGAGCCTGGTACGGCGCAGGAATCACCTGCATATCAATATTATTGCCTCCCTGCGGCGGAGGCGCCGCCGCAGCAATGGATCCTCCTCCAAGATATGCTCCGCCGCCGACGCCGCCAACATCACCGGTCATCGTTAGGCTCCTGGTCTGCGCCTCGATCTGCAGCTGGTCCACCCTCATCGCTGCGTCCCAGCGCAGCCTATCTAGCGCCGCCTGGAGTCTCTCCAAATCCTCCACGTCCAGTTCCTCCACGCTGGACTGCATGAGCCTGGCGAAGTCACCCCTTTGCGCCCGAAGCGCGGCCTCCAGCGCCTCCTTCCTACGCAGCTCTCCCTCCAGCCGCTCGGCCAGCTCCATGTACTGTCGCTCGAGCTCGGGGACCAGCGAGGCGGCAGCTCCATGTACTGTCGCTCGAGGGTCGTGGAACGAGGGAGGAGGAGGAATAGGGTCGGCCGACGGGGAGAAGAAGCGGTCAAGCACAGAGTCGACCGAGGGGTGGCCAAAGGAGAAGGGTTTGCCGGCGGGGGAGAAGACAACGACGGCAAGGTTAGCCCCGCAGAGGACGGAGAGTCCGGCGCGACGCTTGGAGAAGCAGACTTGACGTGCCTCCTCTCTCTCGATCCGCTTAATCTCGATCTTTTGTCGACCCAAGCTCGTCTTCCTCTTCCTAATTGGCATCACCATCGTCTAATCTGAAAAGAAAAAATAAGAACGAGGCAGCAACACAATTAAATTAGGAACTATATCAAAGATGAGGAGTAATGATATGTATATATAGACACACGTATATATTGATTGATTGCAACAGCAATCAATTAAGGATGAAAATTACCAATAAAGTAATTATTTTTTATTGACACTAGATTTTCCATATTATTTTTTCCATTTACAACAAAAATCAAATTGATATATTTTGTTTACATATATGTACGTTTGACTAAAATTTTGATTCAATCTATTTTAATTTAAAATTTTAGTCCAATTTATTTATTCGAAAGTTTATTTTTTAAAAACAAATACCGATTATGGATTACCGCTAAGCCCGGCAAAATTCATTTGACTAGTAATCTATATGACCGGCTAAAAACATAAGGATTACCAGCTATCCGTGGATGTCGTACTTTTGATAGGTCAATATTGAAGCTGTGTTCAAGTAGTTTGATCGATTCTGGTTGCTTTTCAAGGAAGGCTAAGGCGTCACTTCAAGCTGTCAGTGGATCAGGAAGTCTGATCGTTCGGGAAGACGCATGAAGAAAAAATATTTTTTCCAGTGCTTGTTGGAGGTAAGCATCTTGTCAAAGAATACTTAACCAACCCGAGACTAGAAGAGAAAAGTCCTTGGATCGGACAATTTAGGGTAATAAAAATAATAAAATATCTGGGGTGTAAGAGGAATGTCGTGTAGACGAAATAGGACAATCACTCCGCATAGCAGCCGAAAGGAGTTCGACACTAATTGAGAAAGGGAAATGCGAAAATACTTACAAACAGCTAGATAAAGGGGTAGATCGAAAATCACAGACAAACAATAAACTGATCCCGGAAGAAATAGATATAGCCGATCGACAAAGAATTGGGTCGATCGGAGGGAGAAGACAGAACGATATGATGATTGTAAGGGATTTTGAAAATGTCTCTCAAGCTCTCAGCGTCACCTCTATCAAACCTACACTCCATAGATGTGTACCAGAGTCCAGGGACAGAGGCAGGCGGCTGTGAAGAACTTGCTATGGAAACAGAGAAAGCAAAGAGAAAAGGCGGTCGGAAAGAAGAAACACAAGCGTAAGGGAAAGGACTAATTACTGGGGAGTCGTCCGAAAATAAGTAAGAAGAATCGCCGAGGAACAGTGGCAAAGGGTCGCCCGAGAAGGTCGCACAGGAGAAGAGGAAGGTTGTTGCCGGAGGACTCGAACTTGAAGACGAAGTGTACGAAGGAGGCGACGCAGCGGGCTTATAAGCCTTAGGGACGACTGAGCGGAGTCGCCCGATCTAGATCATGAAAACTTAGGCGAAGATCGGGTCGTTGAATTCAAACCGTCAAACGTCACATCACGTCTGTCACGTCAGGAGTGCGGCAGCACCGGGTGTGATACATAGCGCCTCGCCATAGCTCGGTATTTAATGACGGTATGGAAGCGTGCTCAACCTTATTGCGAAGAGATTTGCACGATTTCCAAAAAATCTGGGTGACGTCAGCATGACTTGCGCTCGCCCAAGACAGCTCAAAGAAAGATTTCACAAGTGCAAATCTTCGTCGTGCCGATCGGATCAAGGGAGCATACCTATGCCTAAACGACAAGCTTCAACAGGTCGATCGGCGAGGATCGGTCTTATCTCGATCGGAAATCACACCGTGTCGAAGGCCGATCGGGAGGAGACCTACTCGGACAATTGTCCAGTTAGTCGGACTACAGCTTTCTTCGACTAAATTTAAGGGCGAGGCTTGTGATGCAGTGATGATGAAGGGCCCACCGCGTTGCCACGGTGGAGGTCAAAGTGAATGCGGTCAACGCGTAGAAGGTGTTAAAAGAAGAATAGAAAGAAGATAAAAATATGAGAGCCAAATAATTTCAGACGTTGTATTTGCTATAGCTTTATATTCTGCCTTAGTACTTAAACGAGATATCGCAGGTTGCTTCTTCGAATTCCATGAGATAAGATTTCGTCTAAGAAATATTACATATCCGCTAGTAGAGCGTCTATCTTCAGGAGAACTTTCCCAATCTGCATCACTATAGACATATAAATCTCGAGACGATTGACGATATAAAAGAAAACCATGTAGAATAGTACCTTTGAGATAGCGAAATATTCTTTTTACATTATCCCAATTTTGTTTAGTTGGAGCATGCATGAATTGACAAGCACAATTTACTGCAAAAGTAATATCAGGGCGTGTGATAGTGGCATATTGTAAGGCTCCAACAATGCTTCGATAAATCTGTGGATCAGACAGAGCAGGAGAGGATGAAGATGGAGAGTTGTTTATAGCAATTGATGTAAAGACCAGACATGCTCCATCCATTTTGGCTCTTTGAAGAAGTCCAGTAATGTATTTGCTCTGAGAGAGAAGATATCCATCCTCATGTGGAATAAACTCAATACCAAGAAAAAAATGAGCAATGCCAAATCTCGGGTAGGAAATTCTTGATTGAGAAGACTTAATAAAGTTATGATGCCCTTATAATCATTACCGGTTATCAGGATGTCATCTACATAAATAAGAAAAAATATCATGGACCCATCATTATATTTGTGAAATAGAGATGAGTTAGTCTTTGATCCAGAAAATCCTTGAGCTTGTAACCAATTGGATAGTCGAAGACCATATAAGGATTTCTTAAGTTGGCAAACATGAGATGGAAATTGTGGATGAATGAACCGAGGTGGTTGCTTCATAAATACAGTTTCCTCAAGATGACCATGGAGAAACGCATTTGAGATGTCCAATTGGTGTACAGGCCAATTGGAACTAACAACTATCGATAATAATAGTCTGACAGATGTAATCTTGATGACTGGACTAAAAGTGTCATTGGAGTCAATACCTAGTTGCTGACTAAAACCTTTGGCTACAAGTCGAGCTTTATGTCGTTCAAGAGAACCATCAGCTCAATATTTAAGACGGAATACCCATTTAGAGCCCACAACATTCATTGAGGAAGTGTGCGGAACTAGACTCCATGTTCCATTGCGAAGAAGTGCATCAAATTATGTAGCCATTGCACTACGCCAATTTGGATCCTTGTTTGCTTGCGTAAAACAAGTTGATTCAATAGATTTTGAAGAGACCATTAGAACCCGTGGAAGAGGATATCGAGTCGCATTTGGTGGGCAACGTTCATAAATGTCACTAATGGGAAGCATGAGACGAGGAGCATTATCATCTGAATCACTTGTCGATGGTGATGAGGAAGTAGGCTGACATGGTGATGTAGATGACGGACTTGTATTATCCGAGGATCCAGAACTAGAGAGCATATTATCTTCGAGCGGTGAAGCTTCCAAGATTGGAGCAGCATCCTGAGGTGATTCTGATGGTATAGGGGAGTAATTAGAGAGGGGAGCAGGACCTAGGATGTCATCATTTCTGACAATATTAGGTGGTATTAAGAAGGTATTGCCTGTATCTGGAGGAGAGATCGAAGAAAATACTGAAAAAGGGAATAAAGCCTCATCAAAAGTAACATGTCGTGAAATATAAATTCAACCTGTTGGTATATGTAAGCAACGATAACCATGGTGCAAATTGCTGTAATCAAGGAAAACACATTGTAGTAAACGAGAGTCAAGTTTGTGTTTAGAGTAGGGGTGTAACCATGGATAACATGCGCAACCAAAAATTCAAAGGAAAGTGTAATTAGGAGTTTGATTATAAAGTGTTTCAAAAGGACATTTATGATTGAGCAATGGAGTAGGGAGTCGATTTATGAGATATACAGTAGTGGTAACAGCTTGATCCCAAAATTTACGTGGAACTGATGCATGATGAAGAAGAGCTAAGGCAGTTTCGACTATGTGTCTATGTTTTCTCTCAGCAGAGTCATTTTGTTCTGGAGTGTGAGGACAAGTGATTCGATGAACGATTTCACAAGAGACAAGATGACGATGAAGAGCTTAATATTCACCTCCCCAATCAGAATGAAAAGAAAGTATTTTATGATTAAAATATCGTTCAACTTGATTTTAAAATTTATAGAATATATCCAATAAATCAGATTTTCTTTTCATAGGATAGAGCTAAGTATATTTACTAAAATGATCAATAAAGGTAACATAATATTGGAAACCTTGGTTAGATAAAACAGGTGCAGAGCCCCAAATATCAGAATGAATTAATTCAAGTGAGAAATTAGAAACATAATCGGATGAATAGAAAGGTAGTTTATGACTTTTAGATTCCATGCAGACCCTATATGAATGAGATGGAGAGGAGATAATGGAAGTAGGTAAACCATACCTATTGATGATTGACTGGACAATATGAAGAGAAGGATGACCAAGTCGAGCATGCCAAGCTGGTTTATTTGTGTGTTCACCAACAAAAGCTTTGATTGAAGAACTTTGAAGATAGTAGAGGTCATTTTTGAATCTCTGATGAAACACAATAGCATTTGTTCCTTTATCTTTTATAAGATAATAATTATGATGAAACTCAAAAATGATATTGTTATCAAGATAAAATTGACGGGTAGAAAGTAAATTTTTAGTGATAGATGGAATATGAAAGACATTGCGCATGTGAAAAGTTCGATTAGATAAATGAATATATGTGTTTCCAAGATTAGCAATTTGTAAACTTGAGCCATCGCTTACTTGAACCGTATCTGAGCCATAATATGACATTACGTCTGTAACGATATTATAATCCGATGTGACATGATGAGTTGCTCCAGTGTCAATATACCAATCAGTAGATGAAAACTTTGAGGTTTTACCGCAAGTAGGCACAGATGAGAGAGCTTTAGGATATGCTTGTGAAATAGACGGTTGTCTTGAGGCTGTATAACCACCAATGAAATTTGAGGCAAATATTTTAGGGCATAGATTTCCAGGATGACCAATGATGTGACAAATTTGACATTTTACCCGAGAACAATCAAGTCTTTTAGGGCATAGATTTCCAGTATGACCAATGATGCCACAAATTTGACATCAGATTGAATTTTGTTTTTGGCTTCCTTGATAGTGTTGAGTATTTGACATCTAAAGTAAAATAACTTATCTTGTAGAGAGACTGGATCGCCGGAAAAGGGGTCTTTCGCCTGGAGAAACTCCCCTTGGAGGAAATAGAAGTCTTGGCTGGAGCAACCACTTGTTGTCGACATCGAGGTTTGGTCAGCGTTCGGTGGACAGCGGCGGTAGCACAAAAGGAGAAGCTCTTTTGTCATCTTGTTTTTGCGGTTTCAAAAAAAAGAAACTCCTCTTTTGTTTTGGGTGGCGACAGAAAAAGGAAGGGAAGAGGATTTGTGATGGAGAGAGAAGAGAAATAGGAGAGAGAAAGAAAAGATTAATTAAAATAAAAATAATAATAATAAGAGAATGGAAATAGAAATGTGATAATGTAAGCGGTGAACGGAGGCAGACACGATTATGGTAGGAAAATTAAGAGAAAGAGAAGGAATGAAGAATCATGACTCTGATACCATGTTAAAAGAAGAATAGAAAGAAGATAAAAATATGAGAGTAATAATTAATCTTATTGTTCATTGATACTTGCCCTCAAGACAATACAATATATAGGGTTTAAACAAGTACTCGTTCAATTAACCAATTAATAAATAACAGAATAATTCTAAAAATTATTCTGAGAATTATTCTAATAATTATAACAGAATTATTAGAATAATCCTAAAACTAATTTGATTTGATTTGATGCTTTAATCCGGTCAATTCTAGTAATTCTCTTTTATCTCTTTTAGAAGGCATTTGCCGGTCAAGTAAAACATGCCCCGAGCCGGGGAGAAGGCCCTGACCCGTCGTCGACTTCGACACGGGGAGCATTCAAACAACCGACGCTCAAGGGAGAATGATGCATAGAAGCCGAGCCGAGCACGCGGACAGTGGACTTCCGGCCGAGCGGCTGCCCCGCTCGACCTGACAACAGACTCGACATCAACCGAGCGCGCGGACAGTGGACTTCTGGCCGAGCGGCTATCCCGCACTACAAAAAAACATAAATTTGGGGACAAATATTTGGAACGAAAATTATTCGTCCCAAAATTGCGACAAATTTAGGGTCGAAAACAAATTTTGACCCAAATAACCAACGAAAATTGCAACAAAAAAAATTTGTTTCAAATTTGCAACAAGAAAAAATTTCGTTGCTAAATTCGTCGCCAAATCTGGAACGAATTCAGAATTCGTCCCAGATTTTGGGACAAATACTGCATTCGTCCCAAAATCTGGGACGAATTCAGAATTCGTCCCAAAATCTGGGACGAATCCAGGATTTGTTCCAAAAATGGTATTATTTTTAAAAAAAGACAATCAAATATCGAAGGCTTATATCTTGACCTAGAGACATTAAAATTTGATGAAACAAGTTTCTATGCATTCGTATCATTAACTTGATCGTAAATATGTCACCATCCATATTTTTTAAATAATATTTTAAGTGATTCAAATTTTTAATATCAAATTAGGTCAAATTAGAATTAAAAAATTCCAAAAATAAATATATTTGGTAAAAAATATTTTTATGGATATATTTACGATCAGGACAATGATACGAATGCATAGAAATTTGTTTCATCAAATTCCGATGTCTCAAGGTCAAGATATAAGCTTTCGGTCTTTAATTTTATTTTTTAAAATTATTTTAAGTTTTGGGACGAATCCAGAGATTCGTCCCAAAAATTTAAATATCTTTAAAAAAAAAAACAAAATGGGACGCCTTATATACGGACCTAGAGACATCAGAATTTGATGAAATAAATTTCTATGCGTTCGTATCATTGTCCTGATCATAAATATATCCATAAAAATCATTTTTACCAAATATTTTTATTTTTGGAATTTTTTAATTCCAATTTGACCTAATTTGGTATTAAAAATTTGAATCACTTAAAATATTATTTAAAAAATATGTTTTGTGACATATTTTCGATCAGGGCAATGATACGAACGCATAAAAACTTGTTTCATCAAATTCTGATGTCTATAGGTCAAGATATAAGCTTTCAGACACTAATTTACAACCGTTCACTACACAACACCTTTTTAGCTAATAGCAACATGTATTAAAAATTATCTACCTAGAGACATCAGAATTTGATGAAATAAATTTCTATGTGTTCGTATCATTGTCTTGATCGTAAATATATCCATAAAAATATTTTTTACCAAATATTTTTATTTTTGGAATTTTTTAATTCCAATTTGACCTAATTTGGTATTAAAAATTTGAATCACTTAAAATATTATTTAAAAAATATGTTTTGTGACATATTTACGATCAAGGCAATGATACAAACGCATAGAAACTTGTTTCATCAAATTTCGATGTCTCTAGGTCAAGATATAAGCTTTCGGTCTTTGATTTAATTTTTTTTAAATTATTTTAAGTTTTGGGACGAATCCTGGATTCGTCCCAAAAATTGGGACGAATCCAGGAATTCGTCCCAAAAATTGGGATGAATCCAGGAATTCGTCCCAAAGTTTGGGACGAATCTCTAGATTCGTCCCAAAATTTGGGACGAATCCAGAGATTCGTCCCAAAAATTTAAATATCTTTAAAAAAAAAAACAAAATGGGACGCCTTATATACGGACCTAGAGACATCGGAATTTGATGAAATAAATTTCTATGCACTCGTATCATTGTCCTGATCGTAAATATATCCATAAAAATAATTTTTACCAAATATTTTTATTTTTGGAATTTTTTAATTCCAATTTAACCTAATTTGGTATTAAAAATTTGAATCACTTAAAATATTATTTAAAAAATATGTTTGGTGACATATTTATGATCAGGGCAACGATACGAACGCATAGAAACTTGTTTCATCAAATTCTGATGTCTATAGGTCAAGATATAAGCTTTCAGACACTAATTTACAACCGTTCACTACACAACACCTTTTTAGCTAATAGCAACCTATATATGTGATCCTGTCTGAACCAGAAATCAACAGACGCTGGGCACGTGGCGCTCTATGACTCGCTGATGTAGATCTCCGCTAATGTAAATCTCCAACTGGTGGCGCGA
This sequence comes from Zingiber officinale, assembly GCF_018446385.1. NCBI lineage: Eukaryota > Viridiplantae > Streptophyta > Magnoliopsida > Zingiberales > Zingiberaceae > Zingiber > Zingiber officinale. The sequence continues at coordinate 143,719,222 of NC_055994.1, forward strand.
TGCTCCGGCTAACCTGCACAGAAGTCGAGCTGGGAAGGGGGTTCCCGGCGGCGACCCTCCGACGCTCAAGTCAGGTAAACTACGATGAACAAGGTGGCTCCCAAAGTCTTAGAATACCTGAAAAAATATCCTCCACGCCGGCGAAGTCTGAGGCTCTTTATATAGAACTGTGAAGGGTTTGGGCACATATACCGAGGTGCATACGTGTCCTCTGTCCTTTCCTAGGTATGCGGCTGTCAGAAAGCTTACCTGACCCATATCGCTACAGTCAAAGCATGCCCTTAATGGGACAACAGAATCCCCTGTCACAAGATTTGGAGCATGGCACACACGTGAAACCTACCGGTTGTCAGAGAAAGAAGTCCCCTGTCCTTTTCCCTTGCTCCAAACTTGTCGTCCGGGCGGACAGCTCCCTCAACATCCGGCCGGACATCTGAAATGGTTTACTTGTGCTTTGTGGAGACTAATAAGCAGGGGTGCTTTATGACTTTGGTCGGTCAAAAGGTCAGCTCGGTCCATGACCTTTTCAACTGAGCGCCGGAACCCCGATTTGACAGGGTGCCTTCCAACCATACGTGCGAGCCGGCCGGCAGTCCGGTCGGACCGGCCGTCTACGGTCGTCCGTCCGGTCGGACCACTCTCCCCGGATGGGCGGCTGCTCCGGTGACTTCCACTGGGCGTTGACTTTGCAGGGGGGCCCGCTCTTACTACCGGATCACTTGCCTCCCCTTCAAGTCTAGTCGAAGGAGGCGAATAGTCCGACTGACTGGACTGTGAGTCTAGCCGAACGGCTCCTCCATGCTAATACTCTCCGCCCGGTCAGCCGTAGAGATATCCTTGAATGAATCAATGATGGCCTTCACCGGATCTCCTCGCCTTCTGCGCCAATCTTTGACATCAAGGTTGATCATACCTTCATTAAATGCTCCGAATGATTGACTGCCACGTGGAGCAATGCCATCAGAGTACGGAGGCGGTTGCATGATATTTTGATGTGATCGAAGCAATTCGAAATAAACGGCTAGATGCATGCTTTGATTCCCGTGACCTGGATCCGACGGTGGAGGCCGCCCGACCCTCACCCTATAAATTCTTCGTTTCCTTCTCACCTTCACTCGCCTCCGTTACCTCTACTGTTGCCCTCTGCGCTTCGGAGCTCCGGCGATCTTGTTTCTGCCCTCTGACGCTCTTCGGCGCCTTTCCTCGATCCCTCTCCCCTCAGTAAGGTTTTAGCTCTTTCCTTCTTCCTTTCCGGTATCTAATTCGCATTTCTTCCTCTAGCTCCAGTCTTTGAAACTCCTTTTCTTAGTCTTTGAAACTTCTTTTTTGATTTCTTCTGTCCGGATCATGGCCAGTTCTTCTCATCCCGAAGAACAATCCCTAGGCCCATGGTATACTACCATGCGATCCCGTTTCGAACAACGGGATTTCAATATTTTGGCTAACAATTTCGAAATCCCCGAGGATTTCGAAGTTCGCCTAGCTGGTCCCGCCGCTCGGCCACACAGACCGCCGCGCGGCGGTTTCTGTGTCTTTCGCGACCAATTTACCGCCGGTCTGCGGTTCCCCATGCATCCTTTTATAGTAGACGTCTGTAATTATTTTGGCGTACCGCTCGGAAGTTTAGTACCAAATACCTTCCGTCTCCTATGCGGTGTTGTCATTCTGTTTAAGATTCACAACATTCCCCTCCGACCGGAGGTCTTCTTTTATTTCTACTACCCTAAGCAAGCCGAGCCGGGCACCTTTATGTTCCAAGCTCGACCCGGCTTGGTCTTCTTCAACAAACTACCCACCTCCAATAAACATTGGAAGGACTATTATTTCTACATCCGCATGCACAATCAGCCGAACTTCCCGACCCAGTGGCAGGTCAGTCTGCCTCCTCCTCCCGAGTTGAAGAAATTCAAGACCCGGCCGGATTATCTTCACGCCGCAAATGTACTAGCCGGTCTGCGGCTTGATATCAACAAACTTCTTCATGAGGGAGTGATGTACATTTTTGGGCTGAGTCCCATACGGACCCCACTTCCGACCGGCTTCGGTAAGAATTTTGCTTGGCATTTGCTTTAATTGCTAACTGATTTCTTCTTCTTTTCATGCAGCTGACATCGTCATGGACTCGGTGATGGCCGGCGTCTGAAGAGAAAGGCAGCGGCGGCAAAGGAAATGGAAGCATTGGGTTCGGTTCTCACGAAGGAGAGAGCGGCACCCAGGCTGAATCGGCCGCTCAGGCCTCTCAACAGCAGGTAGCCAGCGGAGCTATCCCCTCTGGGGAACCAACGGCCCCCGAGGAAGGGTCCGCTCGGGAGGAGGAACAACCCCTGCAAAAGAGGCGCCGGGTGGAGACTCCGCTGCGCTCGGCTACCTCAGCGGCCCCGAGACCATTTCGTCCGACCGGACGCCTTCTGACTGGGACGAGCTGACTGCTCCGGTTGAGGCCACTCCGATCGACACTCTCCCCCCTACTCGCCGTTCAGTCCAACGCTCGACCATCCATTCGCGGTTTTCTGCGCCAGCTTCTGATCTCGGTCGGGCGATCCCTGGTCACGGCCGCACAATACGGGTTACTCTTCATCTTCCAACTGAAGAGTTACTACCAGAAGCCGACCGACCAACCGTGCCCGAGCACACCATTACTTTGAAAGGGCCCCTCGCTGAGATGTGGGCCGACGCTCAGGCGCGCGTAGTAATGATCCCCCTCCGGAACTTAGCCAACGACCACATGCAAGCGGCTACGGGGGTAAGTTTGTTATTTTATTTATTTATTTATTCTTTGTAACTCTTCCGCTCGGCTTTCAACAACTGCGCCTTCTTGCTTCAGAGATGGGTGGAAGAGATAGCGGTTTCCAGCCGCCTGGCTATGGCGGACGAGGAGATAAGGCAACTGCGGGTGACAGGAGGCCCGAGCGGCTCCCAAGGCCCTTCCTACTCCGAGCTGCAAAAAGAGCTGAAGAAAGCTCAAACTCTGCTGGCTGCTGAGCAGAAGAAAACAGCTGATCAGGCCCACGCCCTAGCCGAGTCCGAGCGACAAGTCAAGTCGCTTGACACAAAGATAACTCTGGCCACCACTCGGAAGAACACAGCCATCTCCGATCTGGAGAAGAAAAACGTGGAGGCCCGGGGCCTGGAGTTGAAGATAAAGGAGCTGACGGAGCAGCTCGACCGGGAGAAGGCAGGCCGCTCGGCCGATGTGGAGAAGATTGAACATCTGAATGAGGCCCTCACAAGCTCCCAGGCGACCTTCAAAGAATACCAGGATGCCGAGCCGAGCCGAGTTGCCGCTCTCCGACAAAGCCATATCCGATCGCCCGAGTTCTCGGAGAAAATTTGCGAGCGGATGTACTCAGCTTTCGACTTGGCCATTACGGCCACTATGACCTATCTGAAGTCGAAGGGCCTTCTCCCGGAGTCCACCAATATTCCAGCCGGCGATCAGGTGGAGCTCCTGAGCAACATTCCGAGGGACCTCTACGACTACATTGAGTAATTCTTGTAATTTCGCCACTCGGCTGAACATGAATCTTTTTGTACTTAGGCCACTCGGCCTAAGGTTTTAATTTCAATGAAATGCTTTCCTTTCGTGTACTCTATCTTTTTGCACTGTCCCCTTGCTAATACTTGTGCTGCCCGCTCGTCTACTACTACACCTTTGGCATTCGGGGTGCTCCGTTCGGCCGAATATCATTCTGTGATGCTGGCAAGAATCGCTCGTTATAAGCCGATCAGAACCTTTATACCTCGAGTCTGAGTGGAACTTAGCGTTGGTCTAACAATATCGGGGAAGAATACGGGTAATTGCAGTGTCGACGATATTCCGCTCGGATTATTTATAGACGCCGACGCCTCTATGTTTAACGTCGGAGCTCGACGGCACGGATATTTATAGCCGGACGGCGCGGCTCTCGATCTTTAGCGATGGAGCTCGTCGGTTCTTCCGCTCGGATCATTTATAGACGCCGGCTCGTCTCTCGATCTTTAACGACGGAGCTCGTCGGCGCGGATATTTATAGCCGGTCGGCGCGGCTCTCGATTTTTAACGACGGGGCTCGTCGGTATTCCGCACGGAGGGTTTATAGACGCCGGCTCGTCTCTCGATATTTAACGTCGGAGCTCGACGGCGCGGTTATTTATAGCCGGTCGGCGCGGCTCTCTATTTTTAACGACGGGGCTCGTCGGTTCTTCCGCTCGGATCATTTATAGACACCGGCTCGTCTCTCGATCTTTAACGACGGAGCTCGTCGGCACGGATATTTATAGCCGGTCGGCGCGGCTCTCGATTTTTAACGACGGGGCTCGTCGGTTCTTCCGCTCGGATCATTTATAGACGCCGGCTCGTCTCTCGATCTTTAACGATGGAGCTCGTCGACGCGGATATTTATAGCCGGTCGGCGCGGCTCTCGATTTTTAACGACGGGGCTCGTCGGTTCTTCCGCTCGGATCATTTATAGACGCCGGCTCGTCTCTCGATATTTAACGTCGGAGCTTGACGGCGCGGTTATTTATAGCCGATCGGTGCTGCTCTCGATTTTAACGACGGGGCTCGTCGGTATTCCGGACGGAGGGTTAGACGCCGGCTCGTCTCGATATTTAACGTCGGAGCTTGGCGGTCTTCGGCTCTCGATTTTAACGACGGGGCTCGTCGGTCTTACGCTCGGACGTTTATAGACCCGGCTCGTCTCGATATTTAACGTTGGAGCTCGACGCGGTTATTTATAGCTGGTCGCGGCTCTCGATTTTAACGCGGGGCTCGTCGGTCTTCTCGGACGTTTATAGGCGCTCGTCTCTCCATATTTAACGCCGGAGCTCGCGGTTATTATAGCCGGTCGGCTCTCGATTTTAACGGGGCTCGTCGGTCTTACCTTCGGGCGTTTATAGCTCGTCTCTCGATATTTAACGCCGGAGCTCGACGCTATTCCGTTGGCGCGGCTCTCGATTTTTAACGACGGGGCTCGTCGGGGTTCTGCTCGGACGTGTATAGGCGCGGGCTCGTCTCTCGATATTTAACGTCGGAGCTCGACGGCGCGGATATTTATAGCCGGTCGGTGTGGCTCTCGATCTTTAACGACGGGGCTCGTCGACCTTCTGCTCGGACGTTTATAGACGCCGGCTCGTCTCTCGATATTTAACGTCGGAGCTCGACGGCGCGGTTATTTATAGCCGGTCGGCGCGGCTCTCGATTATTAACGACGTGGCTCGTCGGTCTTCTGCTCGGACGTTTATAGACGCCGGCTCGTCTCGATATTTAACGTCGGAGCTCGAGCGGATATTTATAGCCGGTCGGCGCGGCTCTCGATTATTAACGACGTGGCTCGTCGGTCTTCTGCTCGGACGTTTATAGACGCCGGCTCGTCTCTCGATATTTAACGTCGGAGCTCGACGGCGTGGTTATTTATAGCCGGTCGGCGCGGCTCTCGATTTTTAACGTGGCTCGTCGGTCTTCTGCTCGGACGTTTATAGACGTCGGCTCGTCTCTCGATATTTAACGTCGGAGCTCGACGGCGCGGATATTTATAGCCGGTCGGCGCGGCTCTCGATCTTTAACGAAGGGGCTCGTCGGCCTTCTGCTCGGACGTTTATAGACGCCGGCTCGTCTCTCGATATTTAACGTCGGAGCTCGACGGCGCGGTTATTTAGAGCCGGTCGGCGCGACTCTCGATTTTTAACGACGGGGCTCGTCGGCCTTCAAGGCTAACTCCTTACCAGGTCGAGCGACCTTGGCCTTCATAACTAATCTCGCGATTGAACAGTCTTTGTGCCCGGCCGAACAGCATGGGTCACTTGCTTGCGAATCCAATCGGCTGGGAGGCCTTCGCTATTTGGGCGCTTGGCTCGGATAATCCATATGCCCCTTCCACCCAGCTCGGAGAACGTACTCCTGGCCGAACGGCTCAGGGTTTGCTTCGTCGAGCATTTTGGCTCGGATAATTTACCTCCGTCCGGAAGGTACTGGGTCTTCGATCCTCGAGAGCTTGGCTCGACCCATTTACCTCCGGCCTAACGGCGCGGGGCCTTAGTTCCTCGTTGACGATGCCTTGTATTTGTTCTCTTGATTTTTCATTTCTGCATTTCAAGTATTCAGTCGAAAAAAGTACACAGGATGATTTACATTGGCACACCTTTCACCCCGCCCGGTAAGGCTGGAGGTGGTTCGCGCTCCACGGTCTATCTAGCTGTTGGCCGTCCTCATCCTCCAAATAATATGCGCTCGAGCGGAGCTTTTCGATGATTTTGAAGGGGCCTGCCCACGGAGCTTCAAGCTTGCCGACGTCGCCGACCGGTTTGACTTTTTTCCAGACAAGGTCGCCGACCTGGAATGATCGGGGAATGACGCGGCGGTTGTAGTTTTGCTTCATTCGTTGATGGTATGCCATCAGCCGAACGGATGCCTTGGCTCGCTCCTCGTCAATCAGATCCAGCTCCATGTTCCTCCGATCGGCGTTGCCTTCATCGTACAATTGGACCCGGACGAACTCGACGCCGACTTCAACCGGAATGACTGCCTCGCCGCCATACACCAAATGGAACGGTGTGGCGCCCGTCCCTTCCTTCGGCGTCGTTCGGATGGCCCACAAGACGCCCGGCACTTCATCCGGCCAACTTCCTCCCACGTGGTCGAGCCGAGCGCGCAGAATATGGAGAATTTCTCGGTTGGCTACTTCGGCTTGACCGTTGCTTTGGGGGTAAGCCACGGACGTGAAGTGTTGCTCGATGCCGTAGCTTTTGCACCAATCTTCTAGCACCTTCCCTGTGAATTGCCGCCCATTGTCGGAAACCAATCGGCGAGGGATACCGAACCTACAGATGATGTGTTGCCAGATGAATTTTTTGACCATTCGGTGATCTGCCAGTGGCTCGGCCTCCACCCACTTGGAGAAATAGTCGACCGCCACTAGTAAAAATTTCCTCTGTCCGGCCGCCATCGGAAATGGACCGACAATATCCATTCCCCATTGGTCGAACGGGCATGAAACGGCTGATGTCTTCATCTCCTCTGCCGATCGGTGTGAGAAGTTGTGATACTTCTGGCATGAAAGGCACGTAGATACTGTCCGAGCGGCGTCCATTTGTAAGGTCGGCCAAAAGTATCCAGCTAGCAAAATCTTCTTGGCTAGTGATCGTCCGCCCGGATGTCCTCCGCACGATCCTTGATGTACCTCTTGGAGGATGTAAGCCGAGTCTTCCGAGCTCACACACTTCAACAGCGGGCGAGAGAAAGCCTTCTTGTAGAGCTGATCGCCGATGAGTGTGAACCGACCGGCCCTCCTCCTGAGCAGCTGCGCTTCATCCCGATCGGCAGGAGTGGTGCCCGAGCGCAAAAACTCCATGATGGGTGTCCTCCAGTCGTCCGAAAACATGAGGTCTTCCATCCGGTCAACATGTGCCACCAAAGAGACTTGTTCAATTGGCTTCGGGATAATGACCGGTGCTATAGAACTTGCTAGTTTGGCCAACTCATCGGCTGCCTGGTTCTCCGTTCGGGGAATCTTTTGAATAAGAACCTCTCGAAAAGTAGCTTTAAGTTTGTCGAAGGCCTCAGCGTTGAGTTTAAGCCGAGCGCTGTTGATTTCAAAGGTGCCAGATAGTTGCTGAGCGACCAACTGTGAATCTGAATAAAGTGTCACCCGACCGGCTCCCACATGCCGTGCTGCCTGCAATCCGGCTATGAGGGCCTCATACTCTGCTTCATTGTTGGTAGCTTTGTAATCCAGCCGGACGGATAAGTGCATCTTTTCTTCTTGGGGTGAGAAAAGCAATATTCCAATTCCACTTCTGAGCCGAGTGGAAGACCCATCCACATATATTCTCCACATAGCTTCCGGCTCTGGCCTCTGCACATCCGTCACAAAATCAGCCAAGGATTGCGCTTTGATCGCCGAGCGGGGCTGGTATTGGATGTCAAATTCACTTAGTTCTGTCGTCCATTTGATGAGCCGTCCGGACGCTTCTGGATTCAACAGTACTCTTCCTAATGGACTGTTCGTCCGGACAATGATGGTATGAGCCAAGAAATATGGTCGGAGGCGCCGAGCGGCTAGAATCAAAGCAAAGGCCAACTTCTCGAGCCCAGTGTAACGAGATTCGGCATCTTTTAAGATGTGGCTCAGAAAATACACCGGCTGTTCTTTTTGGACCTTACAAGTCTGAGAGCCTCTGCATGCTCGGTTGAAGAGATAAATATAAAGTGACTCACCCCGATCGGCTTGGCTAGTATAGGCAGAGAATAAAGATATGTCTTCAATTCTTGAATGCTCGATCGCATTCCTCGTCCATGAAATTTAGTTGCCTTGCAAAATTTTGAAGAAAGGAGGCTCCGGTCGGCATTTTGGAGATGAATCGGGACAATGCGGTTATCCGACCGGTCAAACGCTGCACTTCCCTTGTATTTCTTGGAGGCGGCATGTCTTGTAGAGCTTTCACCTTCTGGGATTAGCTTCAATTCCCCGTTCGGTCACTATGTACCCCAAGCCCTCCTTTTGCTCCGAACAGGCACTTCGGGATTTAGCCGACTCCATATTTGCGTAGCGTTCGGAAGGTTTCTTCCATGTCCTTGAAGAGATCGGCGCTCGGACTGATTTGATAAGAATGTCGTCCACATAGACTTCCAGTTTTGCTGCTCCTCGAACACTTTGTTCATCAAGCGTTGATAGGTGGCCCGGCATTCTTCAATCTGAATGGCATCACGTTGTAGCAATATGTGTCGTCGCGAAGCTAACTTTTCTTGATCTTCACGGCACTTGATGATAGCCTTGGTAGGCGTCGAGCATACATATTAACTTGCAGCCGTAGAGTCCACCAACTGATCTATCCGGCGGGGATAAAAATCTTTGGGGCATGCTTTGTTTAAGTCCCGAAAGTCGATCGCAGACTCTCCACTTGCCGCTTGGAGACTAATACTACCTTACCGGCTGGAATTGCACCTCGCGATGTGGCGGCTTAAGTTTCTCTACTTCCGGATGATGGCATTCGCCGACACCTTTGAAATCCCTTTTCTCTGTTTCTTGGCCGGCGTCGGTCGGACATGCAACTCATGTTGCGCTATGCTCGGCGAAATTCGGGCAACTCATGTGTCGACCAGGCGAAGACATCATGATTTCGTTGGAGGCATTGGATCAGCTCCTCATTCGCTCCTCCTCCGGATCGAGGCGATAAAGTCGTGGCCTCCGATCAGGTCGGATGGATCTGAACCTCCTCCTTTCATCATAAATTAAAGCGGGAGGTTTCTCGGTTATGGCATGTACCTCGATCCGGGCGTCTTCCGAGCGGCTTCTGCTCGGATCATCTCTATATAGCCCCGCTAGCTGATCTCCACGTACTTCTCCTACTTTGTCCTCCACGGGAACTTGATCTTATGGAGGCGACCGCTCGGAATTCGCTGAGCGGCGGTCGTCCCAAAATGACGTTGTAGGGCGAGGGAGAGTCAACCACCACGAAGTTTGTTGTTCTCGTCCTCTGAGCGGCTCTTCTCTGAGGTAGCCAACCGGATCTGTCCGACCGTCGTTACCCGTGAACCCGTAGAGCGGCGTTGTCATGGGTAGCGGCTCGGCTCGATCAATTTGCAGATCGAACGCCTTCTTGAATATAATGTTGACCGAGCTCCTGTGTCAACAAATATCGGTGAATAGTGTAATTTGCTATTACCGCTTTAATGAGCAGAGCGTCGTCGTGGGGCACTTCTACTCCTTCCGAGTCCGGGCGAAAGTGATTTCCGGTCCACTTGCCCGCTCTTGGCTACAGCGTGGAGCTGCCAGACGCCCGCCTTCCTCGCTCGGTTGGAGTCTCCTCCGTCGGCCCAGCAATAACGTTGATCTCGCCTCGGGAAGTATTGCTTTATTTTCCTCTTCGGCGGACGGGGATCGTTCTCTTGGCCTCGGCGATTCTCGCCTTGGAGATCGATGCCGATCGGGCGTCTGTTGCCCTCGGTGCGAGTTCGGTCGGCTTCATGGGTCCTTTGCCTCTGCCGATGGAAGGAGACCGTCGTTCGCCTTCACAACGGGATTAGCCACGAAGGGAACACTTCGACAATCCCTTGTGTTGTGCGTATTCGTCCGGTGGAATGAGCAGAACATAGGGGTCCATTTCTTCTTTGGCTTGCTTCTAGCGGCAGCTACTTCTTGTACTTGGGACCTTACACGAGGGGAGCGGATTGCTTCAGCCCTTGGTCCTCTCGGCGGTTGATGAGCGGCGTGCTGTTTCCGTTCGGCCTGAATAGGTGCCCGCTCGGTTGGAGTTTTCTTTTTCCGGGTGGCTTGCGCTTCTTCCACGTTAATGTACTCGTTGGCCCGATGTAGCATGTGATCATAATCCCGGGGCGGCTTTCGGATGAGCGATCGGAAGAAATCTCCATCCACTAGGCCTTGTGTGAAGGCATTCATCATGGTCTCTGATGTGGCCGTTGGAATATCCATCGCCACTTGGTTGAATCGCTGGATGTAAGCACGAAGCGATTCTCTTGGCTCTTGCTTGATGGCGAACAGGCTGACACTTGTCTTCTGATAACGCCGACTGCTAGCGAAGTGGTGGAGGAAGGCCGTTCGGAAGTTCTTGAAACTTGTGATGGATCCGTCCGGCAGCCTCCGAAACCACCGTTGAGCCGATCCCGAGAGAGTGGTAAGAAAGACTCGGCACTTTACTCCATCGGTGTATTGATGGAGCGTGGCTATGTTATCAAACTTACCCAGATGATCATCCGGGTCAGTTGTTCCATTGTACTCGCCGATCGTCGGAGGCACGTAGTGCTTGGGCAGAGGGTCTCGCAGAATAGCCTCCGAAAATTGGCGATTGATCCGCTCGGGAGATAAGTCCGCTCGGGGAGCTTTCCCCTTTCTGTCCTCTCGCCTAGGCATCTTGTCTGAAGAAGATCCTCTATCCCTTCGAGCTGGTACGGCTTCAGGGGTACAAAATAAGGCTCGATGGAATGCGACAGTGGTTGGAGGTGCTTCCGCTCGGCCACCAGACGCAGACGTTGCTTGTTGCTCCAGTCGTTCGGCTGCTGCTTTCTGTTTTTGCTCCACAAGTTTGGCGGCCCTTATCTCGACCAGAGCGTCCAACTCTTCTTGTGAGAGTGCCACGGTATGTATTCTTCCAGCCTCGTCCATTGCCTCTGCTCAGATGCAGGTGAGTTCCCACAGACGGTGCCAAATTGATCTTGTCTGAACCAGAAATCAACAGACGCTGGGCACGTGGCGCTCTATGACTCGCTGATGTAGATCTCCGCTAATGTAAATCTCCAACTGGTGGCGCGATGCTCCGGCTAACCTGCACAGAAGTCGAGCCGGGAAGGGGGTTCCCGGCGGTGACCCTCCGACGCTCAAGTCAGGTAAACTACGATGAACAAGGTGGCTCCCAAAGTCTTAGAATACCTGAAAAAATATCCTCCACGCCGGCGAAGTATGAGGCTCTTTATATAGAACTGTGAAGGGTTTGGGCACATATACCGAGGTGCATACGTGTCCTCTGTCCTTTCCTAGGTATGCGGCTGTCAGAAAGCTTACCTGACCCATATCGCTACAGTCAAAGCATGCCCTTGATGGGACAGCAGAATCCCCTGTCACAAGATTTGGAGCATGGCACACACGTGAAACCTACCGGTTGTCAGAGAAAGAAGTCCCCTGTCCTTTTCCCTTGCTCCAAACTTGTCGTCCTGGCGGACAGCTCCCTCAACATCCGGCCGGACATCTGAAATGGTTTACTTGTGCTTTGTGGAGACTAATAAGCAGGGGTGCTTTATGACTTTGGTCGGTCAAAAGGTCAGCTCGGTCCATGACCTTTTCAACTGAGCGTCGGAACCCCGATTTGACAGGGTGCCTTCCAACCATACGTGCGAGCCGGCCGGCCGTCTACGGCCGTCCGTCCGGTCGGACCACTCTCCCCGGATGGGCGGCTGCTCCGGTGACTTCCACTGGGCGTTGACTTTGCAGGGGGGGCCCGCTCTTACTACCGGATCAATATGTATTAAAAAATATCTACCTAGAGACAACAAAATTTGATGAAATAAATTTCTATGCGTTCGTATCATTGTCTTGATCGTAAATATATCCATAAAAATATTTTTTACCAAATATTTTTATTTTTGGAATTTTTTAATTCCAATTTGACCTAATTTGGTATTAAAAATTAGAATCACTTAAAATATTATTTAAAAAATATGTTTTGTGACATATTTACGATCAAGGCAACGATAGGAACGCATAGAAACTTGTTTCATCAAATTCCGATGTCTCTAGGTCAAGATATAAGTTTTCGGTCTTTGATTTAATTTTTTTAAAATTATTTTAAGTTTTGGGACGAATCCAGGAATTCGTCCCAAAGTTTGGGACGAATCTCTGGATTCGTCCCAAAATTTGGGACGAATCCAGAGATTCGTCCCAAAAATTTAAATATCTTTAAAAAAAAAACAAAATGGGACGCCTTATATACGGACCTAGAGACATCAGAATTTGATGAAATAAATTTCTATGCACTCGTATCATTGTCCTGATCGTAAATATATCCATAAAAATAATTTTTACCAAATATTTTTATTTTTGGAATTTTTTAATTCCAATTTGACCTAATTTGGTATTAAAAATTTGAATCACTTAAAATATTATTTAAAAAATATGTTTGGTGACATATTTACGATCAGTGCAACGATATGAACGCATAGAAACTTGTTTCATCAAATTTCGATGTCTATAGGTCAAGATATAAGCTTTCAGACACTAATTTACAACCGTTCACTACACAACACCTTTTTAGCTAATAGCAACCTATATATGTATTAAAAAATATCTACCTAGAGACATCAGAATTTGATGAAATAAATTTCTATGCGTTCGTATCATTGCCTTGATCGTAAATATATCCATAAAAATATTTTTTACCAAATATTTTTATTTTTGGAATTTTTTAATTCCAATTTGACCTAATTTGGTATTAAAAATTTGAATCACTTAAAATATTATTTAAAAAAATATGTTTTGTGACATATTTACGATCAGGGCAACGATACGAACGCATAGAAACTTGTTTCATCAAATTCCGATGTCTCTAGGTCAAGATATAAGCTTTCGGTCTTTGATTTAATTTTTTTTTAATTATTTTAAGTTTTGGGACGAATCCTGGATTCGTCCCAAAAATTGGGACGAATCCAGGAATTTGTCCCAAAGTTTGGGACGAATCTATGGATTTGTCCCAAAAATTTAAATATCTTTAAAAAAAAAACAAAATGGGACGCCTTATATACGAACCTAGAGACATCGGAATTTGATGAAATAAATTTCTATGCACTCGTTTCATTATCCTGATCGTAAATAAATCCATAAAAATAATTTTTACCAAATATTTTTATTTTTGGAATTTTTTAATTCCAATTTGACCTAATTTGGTATTAAAAATTTGAATCACTTAAAATATTATTTAAAAAATATGTTTGGTGACATATTTACGATCAGGGCAACGATACGAACGCATAGAAACTTGTTTCATCAAATTCTGATGTCTATAGGTCAAGATATAAGCTTTCAGACACTAATTTACAATCGTTCACTACACAACACCTTTTTAGCTAATAGCAACCTATATATGTATTAAAAAATATCTACCTAGAAACATCAGAATTTGATGAAATAAATTTCTATGCGTTCGTATCATTGTCTTGATCGTAAATATATCCATAAAAATATTGTTTACCAAATATTTTTATTTTTGGAATTTTTTAATTCTAATTTGACCTAATTTGGTATTAAAAATTTGAATCATTTAAAATATTATTTAAAAAATATGTTTTGTTACATATTTACGATCAGGGCAATGATACGAATGCATAGAAACTTGTTTCATCAAATTCCAATGTCTCTAGGTCAAGATATAAGCTTTCGGTCTTTGATTTAATTTTTTTTAAAATTATTTTATGTTTTGGGACGAATCCTGGATTCGTCCCAAAATTTGGGACGAATCCAGAGATTCGTCCCAAAAATTTAAATATCTTTATAAAAAAACAAAATGGGACGCCTTATATACGGACCTAGAGACATCGGAATTTGATGAAATAAATTTCTATGCACTCGTATCATTGTCCTGATCGTAAATATATCCATAAAAATAATTTTTACCAAATATTTTTATTTTTGGAATTTTTTAATTCCAATTTGACCTAATTTGGTATTAAAAATTTGAATCACTTAAAATATTATTTAAAAAATATGTTTAGTGACATATATACGATCAAGGCAACGATACGAACGCATAGAAACTTGTTTCATCAAATTCCGATGTCTATAGGTCAAGATATAAGCTTTCAGACATTAATTTACAACCGTTCACTGCACAACACCTTTTTAGCTAATAGCAACCTATATATGTATTAAAAAATATCTACCTAGAGATATCAGAATTTGATGCAACAAATTTCTAAGCATTCGTATCATTGTCCTGATCATAAATATATCCATAAAAATATTTTTTACCAAATATTTTTATTTTTGGAATTTTTAATTCCAATTTGACCTAATTTGGTATTAAAAATTTGAATAACTTAAAATATTATTTAAAAAATATGTTTTGTGACATATTTACGATCAGGTCAATGATACGAACGCATAGAAACTTGTTTCATCAAATTCCGATGTCTCTAGGTCAAGAGATAAGCTTTCGGTCTTTGATTTAATTTTTTTAAAATTATTTTAAGTTTTGGGACGAATCCTGGATTCGTCCCAAAATTTGGGATGAATCCAGGAATTCGTCCCAAAGTTTGGGACGAATCCAGAGATTCGTCCCAAAATTTGGGACGAATCCAGAGATTCGTCCCAAAAATTTAAATATCTTTAAAAAAAAAAACAAAATGGGACGCCTTATATACGGACCTAGAGACATCAGAATTTGATGAAATAAATTTCTATGCACTCGTATCATTGTCTTGATCATAAATATATCCATAAAAATAATTTTTACCAAATATTTTTATTTTTGGAATTTTTTAATTCCAATTTGACCTAATTTGGTATTAAAAAATTGAATCACTTAAAATATTATTTAAAAAATATGTTTGGTGACATATTTACGATCAGGGCAGTGATACGAACGCATAGAAACTTGTTTCATCAAATTTCGATGTCTATACGTCAAGATATAAGCTTTCAGACACTAATTTATAACCGTTCACTACACAACACCTTTTTAGCTAATAGCAACCTATATATGTATTAAAAAATATCTACCTAGAGACATCAGAATTTGATGAAATAAATTTCTATGCGTTCGTATCATTGTCTTGATCATAAATATATCCATAAAAATATTTTTTACCAAATATTTTTATTTTTGGAATTTTTTAATTCCAATTTGACCTAATTTGGTATTAAAAATTTGAATCACTTAAAATATTATTTAAAAAATATGTTTTGTGACATATTTACGATCAGGGCAACGATACGAATGCATAGAAACTTGTTTCATCAAATTCCGATGTCTCTAGCTCAAGATATAAGCTTTCGGTCTTTGATTTAATTTTTTAAAAATTATTTTAAGTTTTGGGACGAATCCTGGATTCGTCCCAAAATTTGGGATGAATCCAGGAATTCGTCCCAAAGTTTGGGACGAATCTCTGGATTCGTCCCAAAATTTGGGACGAATCCAAAGATTCGTCCCAAAAATTTAAATATCTTTAAAAAAAAACAAAATGGGACGCCTTATATACGGACCTAGAGACATCGGAATTTGATGAAATAAATTTATATGCACTCGTATCATTGTCCTGATCGTAAATATATCCATAAAAATAATTTTTACCAAATATTTTTATTTTTGGAATTTTTAATTCCAATTTGACCTAATTTGGTATTAAAAATTTGAATCACTTAAAATATTATTTAAAAAATATGTTTTGTGACATATTTACGATTAGGGCAACGATACGAACGCATAGAAACTTGTTTCATCAAATTCCAATGTCTCTAGGTCAAGATATAAGCTTTCGGTCTTTGATTTAATTTTTTTTTAATTATTTTAAGTTTTGGGACGAATCCTGGATTCATCCCAAAATTTGGGACGAATCCAGAGATTCGTCCCAAAAATTTAAATATCTTTAAAATAAAAAACAAAATGGGACGCCTTATATACGGACCTAGAGACATCAGAATTTGATGAAATAAATTTATATGCACTCGTGTCATTGTCCTGATCGTAAATATATCCATAAAAATATTTTTTATCAAATATTTTTATTTTTGGAATTTTTTAATTCCAATTTAACCTAATTTGGTATTAAAAATTTGAATCACTTAAAATATTATTTAAAAAATATGTTTTGTGATATATTTACGTTCAGGGAAACAATACGAACGCATAGAAACTTGTTTCATCAAATTCTGATATCTCTAGGTCAAGATATAAGCTTTTGGTCTTTGATCTAATTTATTTTAAATTAATTTAAGTTTTGGGACGAATCCAGAAATTCGTCCCGATTTTAGGGACGAAATTGGGAACAAAAAATATTTGTTCCTAAAAACCCTAGATCTAATTCCCAACCCGATTCTTTTTCCCTTCTCTCTTTTCTTTCCTCTCTCTCCCCCGTTCCCCCTTCTTCCCATCTGCGATTTCCAGGTTTCGGCCACATCTCCGACCGATGACGGCGTGATCTACGACGATCGGCGGTGGAAGGTTTTCGTTTGGTAAGCAAAACGCTCTCAGATCTCTCTCTCTCGTAGCCGCTGCCTGGCCTCCGGCAGGGCCTGCCTTGCCTCCGGCAGCCTCTGCCTGGCCTCCGGCAGTCCGCTGCCTGGCCTCCGGCAGTCCGCTGCCTGGCCGGCGTGTGGCTGCCCGCTGCCAGGCGATGGCTGGACGGCGTATGGCTACCGCTGTGCACCATTTTGGCAGTTGGCTGGACTGTTTATGGCTGCCGCCGTGCACCATTTTATCAGTTGTTTAAGTTAATATTCAAATATTACTGTCTGAATTGATAATGTTCTTTTGCGCAGGTCTCATTTTGGCGTGATCTCAGTGTAGTTGAAGGCATATTTATTGACTTCTTTTCGGTATTCTTAAGTTCTTTATTATGCATTTACTTTATATATAAAGTTAGCTTTAAATAATTTTATTATAGTTGATTAATTGCGTTCCGTCTTTTTGATTAGCTGTTGTTTTTTGTTTTGTCCTCAATGATAAGATTTATCTATAGTAACTTTTAATAATGTTTAACTAAACAGTTGAATTCAGGTAAAATGCAGAATGAGCGAAGTTGGATGTATAACAAAAATTTGCCTAATCGTCAGGGGTTAACTCCTGAGTTTATCACTGGACTGAGGCAATTTTTAAATTTTGCATCTACTCAAGTTATGTATATGGATGGCAAGAAGATAAGGTGCGCGTGTAGAAAATGTCACAATGGGAAATTTTTACCCACCGATAAAGTTGAAGAACATCTTTGTAGATTTGGTTTTACTCCGAATTATTATAATTGGACAAGTCATGGCGAACCGTTCATATCTGATGAGGATTATGGACGGAATTTTCAAGCCTCTGCTAGTGGGGATCAGAGTTATTATGAACAATTCAATCCATATCAGAGGATGGTAATTGATGCAAGTTGTCAGAATTATATTCCCGAGACGCTTGGTGCAAGTTCTAGTTTTCCTCCAACAAGTGAACAAATGTTTGCCACTAATACATTGCCGTTGGAGGAGCCTGATGTACCATGTCTGGATGAACTATATTACAAATTTCAAGAAGTATTGAGCGCTGCAAATGAACCATTATATTCCGGTTGTGACAGTTAGACTAAATTATCTCTCACATCCAGATTATTAAATATAAAGGCAGATCATAATATGTCGCAAGATTGTTTTAATGATGTTGTTCAAGCGTTTAACGATACATTGCCACGTGATCACAGTTTGCCTCTTGATTTTTACACTATGAAAAAACTGGTGAAAGATTTAGGTCTTCCAGTTGAAAGAATTGATGTTTGCAGAGATGGTTGTATGTTATATTGGGGAGATGATGCAGAAGTAGAGGTTTGTAAATTCTGTAATCAAGATAGGTATAAGACAACCAGGAGTCAACAACGACGTAAAGCACACAGCCAGTTGTTTTATTTACCTTTAACTCCTAGATTACAAAGATTGTATGCATCAAAGGCAACTGCGGAACACATGACTTGGCATGCAACTCATCAAACAGAAGAGGGTTTAATGTGTCATCCATCAGATGCAGATGCTTGGAAAAATTTTGATAGAACATATCCAGATTTTGCAAAGGAGACTAGAAATATTAGATTATGTCTATGTGCTGATGGATTTGCTCCGTTTGGTAAATCAGGAAGAAATTATTCTTGTTGGCCAGTTATTTTAACGTCGTATAATCTTCCGCCTGGGATGTGCATGAAAACACCTTATATGTTTTTAACATTGGTTGTACCAGGTCCGCAAAATCCAAAAAGTTAATAGATATTTATATGCAACCTCTGATAGCAGAACTTAAACAACTATGGGATGAAGGTGTTCCTACATACGATGTTCATTCTAACCAGATGTTTATATGAAGGTTGCTCTTCTTTGGACCATAAATGACTTTCCAACTTATGGTATGCTATCATGTTGAGTACTTTGGGATCTTGGGATGCCCAATATGTATGGAGAGATCAAAGTCATTCAGATTGAAACACGGAAAGAAACCAAGTTATTTTGATTGTCATAGGCAATTCTTACCAACAAATCATAAGTTCAGAAATAATAAAGATGAATTCACTAAAAATAGGATCGAAAGAACACTTCCGCCATTGAGATTGACTGGTCAAGATATTTGGTACAGAGTGCATCACTTTCTCTCTGTTATTGAACAACCATATGGTACAAATTATGAATATGGGAGTACACATAAATGGACTAAACGAAGTATATTTTGGGATTTACCGTATTGGTTTAGTCATTTGATACATCATAATCTCGATGTAATGCATATTGAGAAGAATGTTTTTGATAATCTGATAAATACTGTGATGGATATCACCGGAAAAACAAAAGACAATCTCAATGCAAGAAAAGATATACGACTCATATGTAAAAGACCCACTCTTGATGTCGATGAAAATAGTAGAGGACCAAAGCCAAAGGCAATTTATACATTAAATAAGGATCAAAGACGTGTCCTATGTGAATGGTTGAAATCTTTGAAATTTCCAGATGGGTATGTCTCTAATCTTGGAAGATGTGTTGATATGAAAGAATGGAAGTTAATTGGTATGAAAAGTCATGATTGTCATATCATAATGCAAAGACTAATTCCTATTGCTTTTAAGGAACTCTTACCACAATTTGTATGGGGAGCGATTACGGAGTTAAGTATTTTCCTACATGATATTTGCTCAACAGTTTTGAAACGTTCACACATGGAGAAGTTAGAGAGAGATATTCCAATCATTTTGTGCAATTTGGAAAGAATATTTCCACCCTCTTTTTTTGACTCCATGGAGCATCTTTTGGTTCACTTGCCATATGAGGCCAAAGTTGGAGGACCCGTTCATTTTCGGTGGATGTATCCATTTGAAAGGTAGAGTGTCTTATTTGTATAATTCGAATGTTTGAATGAAAAAAAATATTTCTACTCCTGGATTATTTATATATATATATATATATATATATATATATATATATATATTTAATATAATTTTATATATCTTCAACAGATTCTTATATCATTTGAAGAAAAAGGTGAAAAACAAAGCACGAGTTGAAGCCTCTATTGTTAATGCATACATTGTGGAGGAAGTCACCACTTTTACATCATATTATTTTGAACCTCATGTTCAATGCAAAAGGCGAAGAGCGGGCAGAAATGATGAGGGTCCTATTGATCCAAATGTTACCTCATTTTCAATTTTTAACTACCTTGGTCGACCAAGTGGACCATGTAAACAAAGATACTTAACTGGTAAAGAATGGCGAGCAGCCCAAACATATATTTTGCTAAATTGTCCAGAAGTATCATCATATTACGAGTAAGTATATATTTTTATTTTTATTTCTTTATTTTTTCAATTATTTGTGTAACAATATGTTTTTTTGAGTAGGATATTTACCAACTTATATTCTGAATTATCGGCACAAGAGTTCGATCGATTTTGTGAAGAAGAATTTGCTGCATGGTTCAAATCATATGTAAGTAAAAAATCTATATTTGTGTGATACATATGCATACTTTTAACAATTTGTGTTTTGACCTTAGGTTCAAGCTAATCAATCTCACCTTGAACAAGAATGGCTAATCCATCTGTCATGGGGTCCAAATTCATGCGTATGCACTTGGCCAGCATATTTCATAAATGGATATAATTTTCATACTCAAGACTATGGAATGGGCAAGAATACCATGAATAGTGGGGTGTGCGTATCGTCATCCAATGAAGGAGGTCCAAGTAATGATTTTTATGGTTTGTTGGATGAAATTATAGAAGTAGAATACTCAGGACCACAAATGCAAGTTATATTATTTATGTGTCGCTAGTTTGACCCTGTTAGAGGGATGAAAGTGCATCCACATTATAATTTAGTTGAAATAAATCATAAGAGATTTTATAAGAGATATGAACCATTTGTGTTGGCACAACAAGCAATTCAAGTATTCTATTCTTCATATCCGAGTTTGAAACGCGATAAGATTGATTGGTGGGATGTTTGTAAAACTAAAGCACGAAAAAAAATTGAGGCACGTTGGGAAAACATTGCATATCAACAAGAGGAAGTTTCAAACACCTTTCAGACTGAGGAATATATTATTCCAACTTTACGAGATCCCAACGGTGTAGTAATCAACGTAGATAGAAGTGAAATTGATGATGATGATGATGATGAGGAGGAGGAGGAGGAGGAGGAGGAGGAGGAGGAAGAGGAAGAGGAGGAGGAAGAGGAAGAGGAGGATGAGGATGATAATGACAATGATGACTTTGATTTTTGATGATGGGTAAGTTTTGTTAGCTTATTTAAAGAAATTTCCCATATTTTATTGTATATACTGTCTCTTTTATAATTTGATTTACTTTATCTGTTAACACATTGTATTTATTCGTACAGGTCATCAGAGGTCACATTTCATAAATTTCCCCTCCATCCTTTTCCATAATCTTTACATAAAAATGGTAAGTTTTTAATTATCCTTTGTTATGTATTAGATCTGTAATTAGCTTTATTAAATTGTTGAAATTTTCAGCATATATTTCGATGTGGTGGACGTAGACGGCGACCACAGGACCAGACACATCCATCACCTGCCAGTGAACCTAATCCACCCCCTACTCAAGCAGGCCCATCCCATGTGTCTTCTCCACCGGCATCATATTCCCCTGCCAGTGTACCTATGCCACCCCTTCATCAGCCGGGCCCTTCTCATGTACCTTCTACACCGGTTTCATATTCGCTGCCACAAGTACCTTACCCAGAACAGTTACCTGTCCACTCAGATCCTCCTGACTCAGCAAGAAACTCATTTGCTGAGTTTAGGAATGATAGAGCCCCTTTAGTCCCCATCGGTGATTCGTAAGTACTATAAAATATTTTATTTGTTAGATCTATCTTAATTATATAATATCATTATTTTGTAATTTAATGCAGCTTTGAAAATCCGGTACAAGTTGTTCGAGAAATAAATAGGATCGTGAACAACCATTGGGGAGGGGATTCTTTGACATATTCAAGCACTCCACCAGCCACAAAACAACTTTGGTGGAGCGAGTTCAAAGTAAATTTTCTTAACTTTACTTCAATTTTACAGTGATTATATAATAAAATAAATTTCTATTTCAGCGCTTAAATAATTGGGACCCGAATGATGAAATGGAGATACGAAGAATATTTAAAAAGAAATGTGGCGATCACATTAGACATGTATTAAGTCACGCAAAGAGTCGGCAGAAAAAACCAAACTTCATCACTGAAGAAAATTGGGAGAGGATCACTCTATTTTGGGCAACGGAGGAAAGTAAACAAAGGAGTGACCTGAATAGAATGAATCAATCTCACAATTATGGTGACTCAAGTGCTATATATGCGGGAGGCTCCATTAACATAGATGAGCATAGACGGAGAATGGTAATAGTTTCACTCTTTCACAAATTTTTAATATATATCAAATTATTTCGTTATTTGAAATAATGTTTTTTTAGACCAAGGAGACAGGGAAGGAGCCTTCTTTCATTGATGCTTTCACTCGCACTTTTAAAAAAAAAGATAACACATGGAGTGGGGCGAGAGCAAAAGCAGTCAAGGTTGGAATTAATTTTTATTTTACCTTATGATCCGGTAGTAAGAGTGGGCCCCCCCCACTTCCTGCAAAGTCAACGCCAAGTGGAAGTCACCGGAACAGCCGCTCACTCAGAGGAGAGTGTGGTCCGACCGGACGGACGGCCTTAGATGGCCGGTCCGATTGGACTGCCGGCCGGCCTATGGAATCGAGTACCCGGAGTGGTCCGGTCGGCTCGCACTTATAGTTGGGAGGCACCCTGTCAAATCGGGGTTTAAAGCAGCTTAAAAGGTCATGGACCGGTGACCTTTGGCACCACGCATGCCATAAAGCACCTACATGCTAGTCTCCACAAAGCACAAGTAAACCATCGCGGATGTCCGGCCAGCGTTTAGGTACCGTCCGCTCGGACTACAAGTTTGGAGCAAGGAAAAGGCCGGAGGATTTCTTTCTTTGACAACTGTAGGTTTCACGTGTGTGCCATGCTCCAAATCTTGTGACAGGGATTCTCTTGTCCCATCGAGGGCATGCTTGATCAGATCGATATGGGTCGTAAACTTTCCGACAGTAGCATTTAGAAAGGAAAGGGTAAGCTTCACGACCGCATACCTAGGATAAGACAGAGGACACTTATGCACTGGCACGCTGCCCAAACCTTTCCATGACTCATATAAAGAACTTGTTTCACCGACGGGATCCCTGCACGTACTACGAGACTTGGGAGCCACCTTATTCATCATCGTGAGTTTACCCGACTTGAGCGTCGAGGGTCGCCGCGGGAACCCCTTCCCGGCTCGACTTCCTTGCAGGTTAGCCGAGCATCGCGCCACCAGTGGAGATCTACATCATCGAGCTGTGGAGCGCCACGTGCTCAAGATCTGCGATTTGGTTGCGGAGATCAAATTGCCGTCTGTGGGAACGCACGCATTCGAACAAGAGCAATGGACGAGGTTGGACGACAGCACACGGTGGCGCTTTCAAGAACTCGAAGCTCTGGTCGAGATGAGGGCTGCCAAACTCGTGGAGCAAAGACAAAACATCAGCCGAATGGCGAGCAACAAGCAACATTCTGCGTCTGAGAGCGAAGCACCTCCACCACCATCGCATTCCGGGCCTTATTTCGCACCTGAGCCGCACCACTCAAGAGATAGAGGCTCTTGAGCACGAAATTCCAAGGCGGGATGACAGAAGAAAAAGCTCCCGGCGGACTCATCTCCGAGCGAATCAATCCCCAATTCCTGAGGCTATTTTACGAGACCCTCTACCCAAGCACTACGTGCCTTCGACAATCGGCGAGTACAATGGAACAACGGACCCGGATGATCATGGGTAAGTTTGATAACACACCACGCTCCATCAATACACCGATGGAGTAAAGTGTGCAGTCTTTCTTACCACTCTCTCTGGATCCTCGCGGTGGTTCCGAGGTGATTGGGATCCATCACTAGCTTCAAGGACTTCCGAACGGCCTTCCTCCACCACTTCGCCAGCAGATCGGCGTTATCGAAGACAAGTCGACTTGTTTGCCATCAAAGAGCGAGAGAATCGCTCGAGCTACATCCAGTGATTCAACCAAGTGGCGATGGATATCCCAACGCGAGACGATGATGAACGCCACGCAAGGCCTTGTGGATGGGGACTTCTTCCGCTCATCCGAAAGCCGCCCGAGATTACGATCACATGCTACATCGGCGCCAACGAATACATAAGCGTGAAGAAGCGCACCGCCGGAAAAAGGAAACTCCAACCGGCGCACTGCTCATGCCGAGAAATGTAACGCCGCCGCGAGCCCACCCGGAGGACCGAGGGTCAAGCAATTCGATCCCCACGCGATCGCATCGCACGACAAGAAGTGGTGCCGCTCGGTTCAAGCCAAAGAAGAGGTGGACCCTATGTTCGCCTCCATCCACCATCGGATACGCACAACACGAGGGATTGTCGAGTCTTCCCTTCGTGGCTAATCCTGTTCAGAAAGCGACGGCGGTCGCCTCCCATGAGACAAAGGGCTCATGGCCGGACCGGACCCGCGAGAGGCGACATCACCGACGCCTGATCGGCACCGATCCCCAAGACAGAGAATCGCCCGGGCGTCCCAGTCCGAACGTCCCCACTCGGGAGGAGAAAAAGGAGCAATACTTCCGGGCGAGATCAAGCGTTATGCTGGTGGGTCGTGGAGGAGACTCAACCGAGCCGAGAGGCGGGCGTCCGTGCTGCAGATCCAGCCGGCCTATCAGAGCCAAGAGCGGCGTGGACCGAAATCACTTCGGACCCGGGACTTAGAAGGAGTAGAAGTGCCCCACGACCGCCTGCTCATTAAAGCATAATAGCAAATTACATCATTCATCGATATTTGTTGACACGGGGCCTGGTCAACATCATATTCAAGAAGGCGCTCGATCAGTGCAAATTGATCGAGCCGAGTTGTCCCATGACGACCCCGCTCTACGGGTTAACGGCAAGTTCGGTTGATCGGACGAGATCCGATCGGCTACCTCACCTGGGAGAAGAGCCGCTCGGAGAACGGGACAATAAACTTCGTGGTGGTCGACTCTCCCTCATCCTACAACGTCATTTTGTGGGACGGCCGCCCTCCGAATTCCGAGTGGTTGTCTCAACCTTCCACCAGAAGATAAAGTTCCCGTGGAGGACAAAGTAGGAGAAGTGCGGGAGATCAGACCCAGCTCGGCGGGTATATAGAGATGATCGAGAAGCTTGTTCCGCCGAAGGCGCCCAATCAGGTACACGCCATAAGAAACCTCCCGCTTTAATTTATGATGAAAAGGAGGAAGTTCAGATCCATCCGACCCGATCGGAGGCCACGACTTTATCGCCTCGATCCGGAGGAAGAAAAGAAGGAGAAGTCGATCCAATGCCTCCAACGAAATCATGATATCTTCGTCTGGACGACACATGAGTTGCGAATTTTCGCCGAGCCTAGCGCAGATGAGTTGCATGTCCGAGCCGCCCGGTGAAGCGGAGGAAAAGAGATTTCGGTCTGAGGCGTAATGCCATCATCGGAAGTAGAAACTTACGGAGGGCCACATCTGCGAGGTCAGTTCCCTAGTGGCCGCCAACGTGGTATTGGTCTCCAAGCCGGCAAGTGGAGAGTTGCATCGACTTTCGGGACTTAAACAAAGCATGCCCCAAAGACTTTTATCCTCTGGATAGATCAGTTGGTGGACTCTACGGCTGAATTAATTGCATGCTCGACGCCTACCGGGGCTATCACAATCAAGAAAAAGTTAGCTTCGTAACGCCGGCGGCACATATTGCTACAATGTGATGCCGCTCGGATTGAAGAATGCCGGCCACCTATCAAGCTTGATGAACAAAGTGTTGGGGGCGATCGGGCGGAATCGGAAGTTTATGTGACGACATTCTTATCAAATCCTTCCGAGCCTCTTCAAGGACATGGAAGAAACCTTTCAAACGCTACGCAGATATGGCTAAATCCCGAAATGCTTGTTCGGAGCAAAAGCTTGGGATATATAGTGACCGAGCAATTGAAGCCAATCCTAGCAAGGTGAAAGCTGCAAGACATCGCCTCCAATCTGAGGAAGTCAGGTTAACGGTCGGATAACGCTTTGTCCGATTCATCTCCAAAACCGCCGAAGAGCCTACCATTCTTCAAGATCCTGCGAAGGCTACCAGGTTCCTGTGGGATGAGGAATGTGACCGATCGTTCAAGAATTGAAAACATATCTGAATTCTCTGCCTATACTTGCCAAGCCGATCGGGGTGAGTCACTTTATCTGTATCGTCGTCAATTGAGCATGTTGTAGGCTCGGCACTTGTGAGGACCAACCGGTGTATTTTCTAAGCCACATTTTAAAAGATGTTGAATCTCGTTACACCGGGCTCGAGAAGTTGGCCTTTGCTTTGATTCTAGCCGCTAGCCGACCATATTTCTTGGCTCACACCATCATCGTCCGGACAAACAGTCCACTAGGAAGAGTGTTGAATCCGGAAGCGTCGGACGGCTCATCAAGTGGACGACGGAACTAAGTGAATTTGACATCCAATACCCTCTCGGCAATCAAAGCGCAATCCTTGGCTGATTTTGTGACCGGTCCAGAGGCCAGAGCCGGAAGCTGGAGGATATATGTGGATGGGTCTTCCACTCGACTCGGAAGTGGGATTGGAATATGGTGATCTCACCTCAAGAAGAAAAGATGCACCTATCCGTCCTGGACTACAAAGCCACCAACAATGAGGCAGAGTCCGGCTTGCAGGAAGCTCGGCATGTTGGAGCTGGTCGGGTGACACTCTATTCTATTCACAGTCACCTTTGAAATCAACAGCGTTTGGCTTAAGCTCTCGCTGAAGCCTTTGAAAAACTCAAAGCTACTTTCCGAGAGGTCCTTATTGTAAAGATTCCCCGGAGAAGATGAGTTAGCCAAACTAGCAAGTTCTATAACGCCGCCGCCATTCAGAACCAATTGAAAATCTACTGTTACGTCGACCGAATGGAAGGCCTCACATTTCCAAGCGAGAGGACACCCATCATAGAGTTCCTCCGCTCGGGAGCCACATCGGTCGATGAAGCCCAGCTGCTCGAGGAGGGGCGGTCGGTTCACACTCATCGGTGATCAGCTCTACAAGGCTTTCTCTCGCCCATTGTTGAAGTGTGTGAGCTCGGAAGACTCGTTACATCCTCCAAGAGGTACATCAAGGATCGTGAGGACATCCGGGCGGACGATCACTAGCCAAGAAGATTTTGCTAGCTGGATACTTTTGGCCCTTACAAAAGACGCCGGACAAGATCTACTTGCCTTTCATGCGAGGTATCACAATGTCTCCCACCGACGGCGGAGGAGATGAAGGCATCAACCTCATGTCCGTTCGATCAATGGGGAATGGATATCGTGGGTCCATTTCCTATGGCGATCGGCAAAGGAAATTTTGCTAGTAGCGGTGGATTATTTCTCCAAGTGGGTGGAGGCCGAGCCACTGGAGATCACCGAGCGGATGGTCAAGAAATTCATGCAACATATCATCATGAGGTTCGGTATCCTCGCGATTGGTTTCCGACAGGCGGCAATTCACGGGGAAGGTGCCGAAGATTGGTGCAAAAGCTACGGATCGAGCAACACTTCACGTCGTGGCTTATCCCCAAGCCGGTCAAGTAGCCAATCGAAATTCTCCGTATTCGCGCTCGGCTCGACCACGTGGGAGGAAGTTGGCCGGAAGTGTCGGGCGTTTTATGGGCCATCCAACGACGCCAAAAGAAGGACGAGTCAGCTGCTCCATTTGGTATCTGAGGCCGTCGTTCGGTCGGTCGTCCAATCGGATCGATGTTATGATGAAGGCAAAGCGGAGAAACATGGGCTGGATTTGGTCGACGAAGGCGTGCAAAGGCATCCGTTCGGTGATGGCCTATCGTCAACGAATGAAGCAAAACTACAACCGACGCATTCCCGGATCATTCCGGTGGCGACCGGTGCGGAAGAAAGTCAAGCCGTGGCGTCGGCAAGCTTGAGGCCCGCAAGGTGTCCTTCAAAATCATCGAAAGCTCGCTCGGTATTATTTGGAGGATGAGGACGGTGGCGGCTAGCGGTAGTGGGCGCGAACCACCTCCAATTTACCGCGGGTGAAAGGTGTGCCTATGTAAATCATCCTGTACATTTTTCGATTGATGACCGGAAATGCAGAAATGAAAAGTCAAGAGCGAATATAAGGCATTATCATCGAGGAACGACCGGAGGTAAATGGGTCGAGCCAAACGCTCGAGGAACGAAGGCCGTGCCGTTCGGACGGAGGCAAATTATTCGAGCCAAAATGCCCGACGAAGACCCTGAGCCGTTCGGCCATGAACGTTCTCGAGTTGGGTGAAAGGTGCGCTAAGTATAAACTTATATACTTTTTGGTCGCCTATGTACTTGCGATGCGAGTAGAAAGATGAAAGCAGGTATCCTCTGAAAGGAAGGCCAAGGTCGCTCGACCAGTAAGAATTAGCCTTAAAGGTCGTCTAGCGGACGTTAAACCGTATGAGCCGCGGCTATAAATATCCCGGCCGACGAGCCCGTCGTTAAAGATCGAGAGCCGGCGACCGCTATAAATATCGCTAACGAGCTCCGTCGTTAAAGATTGAGAGGCGCTACCGACCGGCCTATAAATATCACGACGAGCTCCGTCGTTAAAAATCGAGAGGCAGGCTCTATAAATAATCCGGCGGACGAGCGAGTTAAAATCGAGGAGGAGGCGTCTATAAATAATCGGCGAATATAGATAACCGCAATTATTATTATTCTCCGAGTCGGACCGGCGCTAATTGCCGCTCGGACTCGAGGTATAAAAGGTTCGGATCGGCTTATAACGAGCGATTACGGCTAGTAGCGAGAATGATATTCGAACGGAAGAGCTGGGGGAAAACACTTGGCAAGAATGCACCCCGAATGCCCAAGGTATGATGTGATAGAAGACGAGCGGACAGTACAAGTGTTAGCAAGGGAACAGTGTCAAAAGATAGAGTACACGAAAGGAAAGCATTTCATTAAAATTAAAACCTTAGGCCGAGTGGCCTAATACAAAAAGGTTCATGTTCAGCCGAGCGGCGAAATTACAAGAATTACTCGATGTAGTCGTAGAGGTCCCTCGGAATGTTGCTTAGAAGCTCCACTTGATCACCGGCTGGAATATTGGTGGACTCCGGAAGAAGGCCCTTCGACTTCAGATAGGTCATAGTGGCCGTAATGGCCAAGTCGAAAGCCGAGTACATCCGCTCGCAAATTTTCTCCGAGAACTCGGGCGATCGGATGTGGCTTTGTCGGAGAGCGGCGACTCGGCTCGGCTCGGCATCTGGTATTCTTTGAAGGTTGCAGGAGCTTGTGAGGCCTCATTCAGACGTTCAATCTTCTCCGCATCGGCCGAGCGGCCTGCCTTCTCCTGCGTCAGCTCCTTTATCTTCAACTCCAGGCCCGGGCCTCACATTTCTTCTCCGGATCGGAGATGGCTGTGTTCTTCCGTGGTGGCGAGTTATCTTTGTGTCAAGCGACTTGACTGTCGCTCGGACTCGGCTAGGGCGTGGGCACAGTCACTGTTTTCTTCTGCTCGCGGCTAGTAGAGTTTGAGCCCTCTTCACTCTTTTTGCATTTCGGAGTAGGAAGGGCCTTGGGAGCCCGGACCGCCTGCCGCCTGCAGTTGTCTTATCTCCTCGTCCGCCATAGCCAAGCGCTGGAAACTGCTATCTCTTCCACCCATCTCTGAAGCAAGAAGACCCGGTTGTTAAAAGCCGAGCTGAAATATTTAGGCAAAACTTGAAAAAACAACAAACTTACCCCCGTAGCCGCTTGCATGTGGCTGTCGGCTAAGTTCCGGAGGGGGATCATTGCCACGCGCGCCCGAGCGTCGGCCCACATCTCGACAAGGGGCCCTTTCAAAGTGTGCTGAGGCTGATGCCTGCAAGATTACAGAGTTCCTGTACCCGTGACTTGACATCGCTTCAGGAAATCGGCTAACCGAGGATGGATGGCTTGGGATCAAAGACGCAAAGCCGCGTGGCGAACAGTGAAGCCATTGTTGGAAAGCTAGAGGTTGGCATGACTAAGCGTAAAGTTCAGGCGAACTAAGAGCCCTTTCCTTCGTACTCGGCACACACATCAAGCATTCTCTTTGCGATGTTTATTCCTCCACACCTTCCTATGAGGCGGTCGACATTGGATCGCTACGACATTATAGAAAGCAGTTTCAACACTGCTGCATGGTGGTGATGACAACATCAGCCTACCATAATTTGCATAAAATCTATCCTTTTTATTGTCCAATCGATGGTCCATGCGATGTATTGCAGTGAAGAAAGAAATTCGCTTAGCAATTAAAGCAAGTCCTTACCAAAGCCGGTCGGAAGTGGGGTCCGTATAGGACTCAGCCCAAAATGTACATCACTCCCTCGTGAAGAAGTTTGTTGATGTCGAGCCGCAGGCCGGCTAGTACATTTCGCGTGAAGATAATCCGGTCGGGTCTTGAATTTCTTCAACTCGGGAGTAGGAGGTAGATGACTTGCCACTGGGTCGGAAAGTTTGGTGACTGGGCATGCGGATATAGAATAATAGTCCTTCCAATGTTTATTGGAAGTGGGTAGTTTATTGAAGAAGACCAAACCGGGCTGAACATAAAGGTGCGGCTCGGCTTGCTTAGGATAATAAAAATAAAGAAGACCTTCGGTCGGAGGGAATGTTGTGAATCTTAAACAAAACGACAACGCCACGGAGGCGGAAGGTATTGGGTACTAAACTTCCGAGCGGCACGCTAAAAGACGTCCGCTATAAAAGGATGTACGGGAACCGCAGACCGTGATAAATTGGTCGCGAACAGAAACCACAGCGGTGATGCAGCGTGGCGGCGGAGACCGGCCAGCGAACCCGATATCCTCGGGATTTGAAATTGTCGTAATATATCAAAATCCCGTTGTTCAAGCGGGATCGCGTAGTATACCATGGGCCTAGGGATTGTTCTTCGAGATGAGAGGAACTGGCCATGATCCGGACAGGAGAAATCAAAAAAGGAAGTTCCAAAGACGAAGGAATGGAATTTCAAAGACTGGAGCTAGGGGAAGAAATGCGAATTAGATACCGGAAAGGAAGGAGGAGAGATCTAAAACCTTACTGAGGGGAGATGAATCGAGGAGAGGCGCCGGAGAGCGTCAGAAGGCAGCAACAAGAACGCCGGAGCTCCACAGCGCAGAGAGCAACAGTAGAGGTAACGGAGGCGTGTGAAGGCGAGAAGGAAACGAAGAATTTATAGGGTGAGGGCCGGTCGGCCTCCACCGTCGGATCCAGGTCACGGGAATCAATGCATACATCTAGCCGTTTATTTCGAATTGCTTTGGTCACATCCAAATATCATGCAACCGCCTCCGTACTCTGATGGCATTGCTCCACGTGGCAGTCAATCGTTCGGAGCATTTAATGAAGGTATGGTCGACGTTGATGTCAAAGATTTGCGCAGAACGCGAGGAGATCCGGCGAGAGCCATCATTGATGCATTCAAGGATATCTCTGCCGCTGACCGGGCGGAGAGTAGTAGCAGGGAGGAGCCGTTCGGCTAGACTCACAGTCCAGTCAGTCGGACTATGCGCCTCCTTCGACTAGACTTGAAGGGAAGGCAAGTGATCCGGTAGTAAGAGTGGCCCCCCCCCACTTCCTGCAAAGTCAACGCCAAGTGGAAGTCACCGGAACAGCCGCTCACTCAGAGGAGAGTGTGGTCCGACCGGGCGGACGGCCTTAGATGGCCGGTCCGATTGGACTGCCGGCCGGCCTATGGAATCGAGTACCCGGAGTGGTCCGGCCGGCTCGCACTTATAGTTGGGAGGCACCCTGTCAAATCGGGGTTCCGACGCAGTTAAAAAGGTCATGGACCGAGCTGACCTTTTGACCGACCACAGTCATAAAGCACCCCTGTCTGTTAGTCTCCACAAAGTACAAGTAAACCACTGCGGATGTCCGGTCGGACGTTTAGGTACCTGTCCGCTCGGACTACAAGTTTGGAGCAAGGGAAAAGGCCAGAGGATTTCTTTCTTTGACAACCTGTAGGTTTCACGTGTGTGCCATGCTCCAAATCTTGTGACAGGGGATTCTGCTGTCCCATCGAGGGCATGCTTTGACTGTATCGATATGGGTCAGGTAAACTTTCTGACAGCCGCGTACCTAGGAAAGGACAGGTAAGCTTTCTGACAGCCGCATACCTAGGATAAGACAGAGGACACTTATGCACCTTGGCACGCGTGCCCAAACCTTTCACAGCTCTATATAAAGAACTTCAGGTTTCACCGACGGGGGATCCTGGGTACGTACTCTGAGACTTTGGGAGCCACCTTATTCATCGTAGTTTACCTGACTTGAGCGTCGGAGGGTCGTCGCCGGGAACCCCCTTCCCGGCTCGACTTCTGTGCAGGTTAGCCGGAGCATCGCGCCACCAGGTGGAGATCTACATCATCGAGCCAGGGAGCGCCACGTGCCCAGCGTCTGTTGATTTCTGGTTCGGACAGGATCACCTTAATATATGGTTTAAATTTAATTATTTACCTACCATTATTGTCTTAATATTATATGTGTTTCTATTATATCTAATCAATATCGTATGTGTTTTACAAAACAGGAAAAATATGATCAACTCGAGCTAGCTCAAACATGCTCACAAGCTGGTATTGATAGTCAGGGGTCTGAGGAGTCTGTTGGCAATAATTTGAGTTTATGGTTAGAGGCCAGTGGAGGACCAAAAGGGGGAAGGATATTGGGGATGGGTTCCTTGAGTAGAACCCAAAGATTAGTTGGAACTTCTTCCTCCACATCAGCACTTACGACCCAAGTAAATACCTTGACTGATGAGGTTAGCCATCTGAAGGAAATAATTTCGCAAAGAGACCAAGAAAGGGTGCAAAGAGACCTAGAACGGGCTAATTTGGAGAAAGATATTAGAGAAATGCGCCGACAACAAGAATTAATCATGCAAAACCTTCAGTTGAGCTCCGCTCAAAGTCAGAATCCTCCCAATGATGACGATGATGATGCCTACGATGATAACGATGATGGCGGTGATGATTTTTGATAATTTTAATAATGTATGATGATTTTTTTTTCTTATGTTTACTGCTTTACACATTAATCAATGGTTTTTTAACTTTTCAATTCTGCCATTTGTAGGTTAAGTCTGTTGTCTTCTTGCACTGTTCCACTGTCAATGTATGAGATGACTTATCTTTGACGTAGACTAATCTATATGATTCTTAGTTGTGTACCAGTAACAAAATTAAAGCATAATTAGGCAATATGAATGAAGTCTCTAATACTCTGACTTTATTTTTTTCCTGATTTGATAATGTTGTTTGTGCAGGTCTCAAGTTGGTCTGATCTCAGTGTAGTTGAAGACAGCTGTATTTGTTCACCTCTTTTCGGTATTCCTAAGTTCTTTAATATGCATTGACTGATCTATATATAAAGTTAGCTTTAAATAATTATGTTATAGTTGTTTAATTATATAAAGTTAACTTTAAATAATTATGTTAAAATTAGCTTTAAATAGTTGTTTAATTGTGTTCATTCTTTTTGATAAGTTGCTCTTTCTTGTTTTGTCTTCAATGATAATGATGCATAAAAGTTCTGAATTTGATCTATGTATAGTTTCAAAACTATATAGATACATAAAAGTTTTATATTTCATCTAGAATTACATTACACTATTCTAAAATTCTTTACTAGATAACGATGCATCCTCCTACCTTAATATTTTGTAAAGAGTTGTTAAAAATGTGCTAAAGTTATTCATATGAAATTGTCAACTAGTTAACACAATGAAATGAACAATTATTTTAAACATCCTTTAGTTTACATTAAATATCAACCAAAGACAAAACTATAAATTCAGCAAATTAAAATGAAAAATAAAGTTAACTAAGTGAGAAAATTTAAACCCTAATATCATACTTCACAATATCTCTTTCTCTTTCTCTCTATATGATGTGTCAATTATATTAGGTTGTATCGTAGTTACGATACATGTACTTAGCTTCAAAATAATTCTTATAATTTTATTTACCGTTGTTATGACATGGATGATTCATATCGTTGGTAAATATGACTTTTATTAGAATTAGGGCTTTTATTAGAATGTTTAAGGAATTTCACATTTATGTTTTGTTTCCAATTATTCTTTTTACATGGCCATATCGTATAATATTTACAATCTTTCTTGTTAGACATGATCTAGTTTATTTGTTTGTTGTTATGTAGGCAAAGGAGATTTGATGGGGATCAAAGATTTTGTGACACTTGAAGATGACTATATGTATTCTTAGTGTTGTTGGTTGGATGATGGATTTATAAAACATTGGGTTGTTGAACTTTGTATCATATTTTCTAGTAGCTTGAACAAGATGGATATTGTAAACTTTGTTGCAAACTTTATACTTCTTGAATTATGAGTTGATCGATGTGTTGAATGTTAAATTTGTATGTGTTGAATGTTAAATTAGGATGTGTTGAATGCATATTATTTGTTATTTGAATTTGGTTTGTATGTATTTGGATTGTATTGTAGAAAGAAATTGAAGCTGGAAAAAATTATTTGAAATAGGGACGAATTTGGCAACGAAAATTATTTGTCCCAATTCTATCGTAATTTGGGACAAAATTATTTTCGTCCCAGAATTCGTCCCAGATTTTGGGACGAATTTTGGGACGAATCCACAAAATTCGTCCCAAAATTCGTCCCAGAATTTGGGACGAATTCTGGGACAAAAATTTATCTTGTGTGTAAGGAACTTGGCAAGTTTTTGTTGCGAAATTCGTTGTCAGTTTTGCAACAAATTTATTATTCGTTGCAAAATTAGGAACAAAGATGGCAACAAAAATAATTTTGTCACCGAATTTGTCCCCAAATTCGTTGCAATATTAGGGACAAACTTGGCAACAAAATATAATTTGTCACCGAATTCGTCCCCAAATTTGTTGCAAAAATCAAGACAATTTTGGCGGAAAATTTATGTAAATTCGTCCCTAAATTTGTTCCTAGGTTTGCAACAAAAACAGTTTTCGTTGCAAATTTCTATACTTTTTTGCAACGAATTTGGGGACGAAAATTTTTTTCGTCCCCAAATTTGCAACAATCCATAATTCGTTCCAAAAGTTGGCATCAACCATTTTGGGACGAAAAAATTTTCGTCCCAAATTTTGTCGCAAAAATTTTTGCAACGAATTTTTTTTCAAAATTCGTCCCCAATTTTGTCCCGAAATCCTTTATTTTTTGTAGTGCCGCTTGGCCCAACAATAGAGCATGCAGACAATGGATTTCCAGCCGGGCGGCTCTCCTGCTCGGCCCGACAACGGCCAGCACGTGGACAGTGGAATTTCGGCCGAGCGGCTATTCCGCTCGACCAAGCAACAGACACAGCAGACTATCTTTCGATATCCTTTTGAGAGCTAGTACTGCTGACAGGCGGCATGGTCAGATAGAGGATCGTATGACGGAAGCTTCCACTGTAACTTCAAAAATATGTTCAGCCCGTTAAGGTACTATGTCAGAGACACTTTATTGATAAGTCTTTTCAGGGAAAGTTTTGAGAAGCGTGCTCGCCTTAGGAAGCATGTACGCGCGCTACCGGAGCTCTATATAAAGAGGGGTCCAAGCATCGACAAAGGTACGTAATACATGCAATATTTTACTGTTGCGCTACAGTTTTCTTGTTGCTCCGCTTACTGCTTCTTCTTATTCTTCGTCGGAGACTGATTTGAGCGTCGGAAGGTCATCGCCGGGACCCCTTCCCTAGCTCGGCATTGACGTCAGTTATGTTGCAGGTCGAAGCGAAGTCCACAAGAGATCAACGGAAGCATCACATTCCCAGTATCTATCTCATCAACTTTCAAATATGATCAACCGCTATACCCGGCAAAATTCATTTGACTACTAATATGTATGACCGGCTAAAAAACTAAAGATTACCAGCTATTTTCTTTGGCTAGTAGTCCTTTCTTTTAATATGTCTATGAATTCAAAAAAAAAAAATATTCTAAAGGATACAATCTATCTACTCATCTATAGGGACAGGCCTAGCTTAATCTTTGTTACTAATTTTTATTGGAAACTAATTTATCATGAAGAATTAGATTCCAATATAATGATAAATAAATTAATTGAGAGTAGTTTCTCATAAAAGTCATAGTAAGCAATTGCAACAAATAAAACAAACATTACTTGCTAATGATGCTCCAGGGGCTAATTGTGTGTGTTTTTAATTATGTCAATCTCACTTGGATAAGAAGTATCTCACATATATTAGTAGGCTAAGATCAATTGAGTAGTGCGACGACTTTAAAGGGGGCGGAGTGAATAACGTAATAAAAAAATTTAGTTAGATATATGGAACCACAATTGTAATTATAATGTGGTTTGAAGTCCAATCATGATGATTAGAAAACCTTAATTGTTGTAGGTTTTTAAACTCTCTCCTCACATATTCTTGTGTTTGAATGTGGATGAACAAGTAGCTTGGCAACCACCTCGACCGATCTTTTTAAAATTCAATAGGTTGGACTGAATGAGCTTAATTTTCTTCTAAGAAAGAGAGTTTTATACAGGTGAATGGTAGAGCATCAGTGTCAGGACAAGTTATGCTTAGGTTACAAGTCCATTTGCCCTCAAAAACCTAATCACATAGAAGGTTTTAAGAACCAAGAATGCACGTGACCACTAATATGGTGGCAAAAGACAATTTACTTATCCCAGTACATCTGTCACTCTATTCTCAGGTCAATAAAAAAAGATAAATCACAAATAACTAATGATGAAAATAAGAATGAGGCAGCATAATACAATTAAATTAGGAACTATATCAAAGATTAGTACTAATGATGAAATATATATACACTAGTCCGTTACTGTTACAATCTCATTACCAATCATATATGCGTATATATTGATATTGATTGCAATAGCAATCGATTAAGGATGAAAATTATCAATAAAGGAATTATTTTTTATTGACATTAGATTTTCCATATTTCTTTTTCCATTTATAACAAAGTCAAATTGATATATTTTGTTTACATGTATCTACGAGTGTTTGATTCAATCTGTTTTAATTTAAAATTTTAGTCCGATTTATTTGTCCGAAAGTTTTTTTTAAAAAAATATTATTTATTTTAATTAAATCGGTTTGATTTTTATTATGAATTTTACAAATCAACTAATTTTTTAAAATAATAAAAAATATATTTTTTATTTTTTATTAAATTGATTATGTTTATAAAAATTTTAATAGTTTTTATTTTTTTAAAAAACATTTGATTATATTGATAACTACCATTTAAATAATTAGAACTCTAATAATCAAACTGAATGGTCATTGCTTTAGTTGTTTCTCGGACTAATTGTGCAATAATTAGGTTAAAAATT
This sequence comes from Zingiber officinale, assembly GCF_018446385.1. Lineage (NCBI taxonomy): Eukaryota > Viridiplantae > Streptophyta > Magnoliopsida > Zingiberales > Zingiberaceae > Zingiber > Zingiber officinale. The sequence continues at coordinate 143,756,320 of NC_055994.1, forward strand.
TACTATAGGAGATTTTTCCTTAAATGAGAAATGGACCTAAGAATGTTACCGTTTAGATGAACATCCATTAATACTTTTAGATTTATCCTAATGGATGGTGAAAAATTTCCATGAAGCCAGTCGGTTCAAAAAGTTAAATAATTGATGTCAATTAAAAAGTACAATCGTTAAAGGATATGAGATTCGAATCTTAACTGGAATATATTGTAGTTCTTTCCGTGAGAAATGAGTTAGTTAGTCGTATGAATGAACCTTAATAACTATTTTTCAATTTATTTTAATGGTCGATGGTAACATTTTATTAGATCAAATCGATGATTTTTAAAATTAACCATTTCAAAAGTGAATAATGTAAAAAAAAAATTATCAAAGTTTTTTTAAAATATTTGGTATAATAATTTATAATTTTATAAAAAAAAATTCCTTTCTTGTGTATTTCTTCAAATGCATATGCCTGGTACAAATTCTTCTCGCGGACAGTAGAAGTACTAATTTAAAAACAATTCCGACGGAATACTTAAACTTAATTATCTTGCCGTTAAACTCATAAAAAAATAATAATCTTCATTTCTTGAGTATGAAACATGCCAGAAGATGTGTCTTATAGCAGAACACTGATGGCAGGGGCGGAGCTAGGATATTGGTTGAGTGTAGACAATAATATAATATATTTAATAAAGCAAAATAAAATTAAAATTTTATAATTGTAAAATTATGCATGATATGGTATAAAATCAAAGATCAACAGAGACTAAGCAATATATATATTGAGTGTGTCTCATTGGAAAGAACTAGAGAAAAGAATAGTTAATCATGTTTCGTTATATAATAGAACAGAACATGATACATAGAAGCTGATATAATAATTAAACCCCAAATGGCAAAATGAAAACTAACCCGATGAGCTTGTCCAACCGGATTAGCCTCCCTAATATAAAAAAAGCTATCTATTCCACCATCTTCAAATAGATTCTTGGCTATGAGATGCACTCAAAAATTCTTCATAATTTTCAAATATTAAGACAGCATCCTCCACATTGAAATCTGCATAGAAATAACTGCAAATGAATCAGACAAATTAACACTTGCTATCAAAATTCAAAATGGAAAGCTAAAATTTATAGTGATAACTTAACATATTCAGCATTAGTAGAACTACATGATTTTTTAAAGAATATATTTACTAACTACATGATTTTTTAAATAATATATTAATTTCAAAGGAGGGTTGTAAAGATTTTAAGTCAAGAAATTAATTCTTTTTGTTAACAAAGCATGCACTATAAAATCAAATATGACAACATAATTACCTTACAATTGTTCTTTTCGAGTCTTCATATTTTGAAACTTTTGTATAATAGCTTCATTATCAACCTTTAGAAATATATCTTTCTCTACATAGACAATAAGACTATCATTCATCCAATCATCACTCATTCGATTGCGCAACCTGTCTTTCACAATTCTCATGGCAGAAAACACTCTCTCTACTGTCGCAGTCGCAACCGGTAAAATTAATGCTAATGTCAAAAGCTTAAAAACCAATGGATACACCATATTTTTCTTTGACATAACTAACTTCTCTGAAAGATCACCGAGGCCTTTCAATCCTTGAAATGTTTTGTTAGAACGCATATCACATATATATGTTTCAAGTTGATCATCAAGTACGAGAAGATCAAATCTTGAGAAATCTTGTGGATAAAACTCAGCCAATTGCAACACTTTTTTCTTGTCAAAAGCCAAAAAAGAGTTTTGTGGACACAAACAAGCTACACAAAGAAGTAACTCTGTACTTGCCTCGGAGAAACGATTATTTAATTCTTGAAGTTGCATATCAATAACACCATAGAATAAATCAACTCGATAGTGATGTAAATTTGTTACTTCTGGTGGATTACGATGGGGACGACCACGTGGTGCCCAACGTGTGAACATATCATCCATTTTGAGACAATCAATGTAATGTTGTTGACAAAAATAGTGAACCTTTTCTAAAAATGAATCCCAACCATCTTCTCTCATATTTTGGAGTCGGTGTTTGCATACTTGTACCAAATCCATTGCATTTACAATATCCTGATCTTTCTTTTGTAATGCTGTCGACAATTCACTCGAAATCCCTAAGACATGTTTCATCAAGTGTAGATTAAATGCAAAATCAAATGAAAGTATCGATTCCAATAAATTAAATGCCTCAGTTTTTTGATCAGGAGAACTAGAATCATCTTCTGAAATCACTTCAAGCACATCAATGACAGCAGAGAACATAGAAATCAAACTGATCAAAGAATTGTAATGTGACCCCCAACGTGTATCCCCAGCACGTTGAAGGGTAGTTTCTTGATTAAGTCCTCGACCACTTGAAATTTCACCACTCTCCAATGCCTCAACAATAAAATCTGAATGTTTCTCCTTAAGAAGATCAGAACGTTTGCAAGATGATCCAACAACATTTACCACATCACCAACAATACGAAAGAAATTAGAAATCGGAAGATTTTTCTTGGCCACAACTATAAGGGCTAGTTGAAGCTGATGGGCAAAACAATGTATATAAAATGCACATGGGTTCTCCTTTAAAATGAGTGCTTTTAGACCATTAAATTTACCTTGCATATTACTTGCTCCATCAAAACCTTGTCCTCTCACATTAGCTATACTCAAATTATATTTAGAGAACATCTTATCAATAGCAGCTTTAAGTGAGAGTGCTGTAGTACTAGTAACATGTTCAATTCCAATAAAACGCTCATTTACATGCCCACTACTATCCACATAGCGCAAAACAACTGACATTTGCTCCTTCATTGATACATCACGAGATTCATCAACTAAAATAGAGAATAATGAATTACTAATATCTTTGATAATAACATTAATTGTTTCAGTTGCACAAGCCCTTACTATATCCTTCTGAATATCCGGTGATGTTAACTTGCAATTTTTTGGGGCATTTTTCAATATCACATCATTAATCTCTTTATTATGAGCACCTAAAAACTCCAGTAGAATAAGAAAGTTACCTGGATTAAGAGAACCTTCAGTCTCATCATGACCTCGAAATGAATTCCCTTGTCGCAACAAAACTCTGATACAATCAATCGAAGCATTGAGACGGATACGATAATCATTTCGCATTTGCTTTGACTGTTTGTGCAAAATTGATTGAATGTGCTCATCTTGATTCATCAAAGCTTCACAATTCATTCGAGCTTTATGATGTTCACTATCATGTTGGCCAACATGAATATATAATCTATCTTTACCCTTCCAATTTGTGAATCCTTCGCTAACAAAAGTCTCTCCTCCTGCTTGTTTTCCTTTAGTTGTCTTGAAGAGATAACAATACAAACAATACGCCGCATCTTTTTCTATACTATATTCCAACCAATCACCAAATTCCTTAAACCATGAAGGATTAAACCGTCTAAATTGGCTTACTCCAAATTTTCGTTTTGGGAATTCATAACTTGAAGGTTGACATGGGCCCTTTTGCAAATATCTCCTTCGAACTTGATCCCTAATGTTAGCATTATAAGAACAAATTGGAATCCTTAGTCCAGGATCTGCCGGTAATTGTGAAAAATCAAATTCTCCAACTGTAACATCTCCAATATTTTGTTCTTCTGGTTCTGGAGTTTTTCTTTTAAAAAATCTATGCATTGTAGACATAGTGATTTCCTAATTAAAAAAATTAAAAAATGAATTAACAATCCAAACTATAACATTAGTAGCTCTTAATTTTGTAAGCATATGGTAGAAAACAAAATAATATACAAATAACTAATATTAGTTGTGGAAACAGACTTAGAACTTAGTTTTCTATTAGTATGACAACTCCAGCAGAAAGGCTAAGATTTAAGCACATTGACATGGAATGAATTCAGATAAATCAACATCAAACGCGTACAAAGAGCGCAGAGCGCAGCCTTGATGTTTCCAAGTCCAATAAACATGAAAAATAAAACAAAAAATGCATAGAAACATTGAACAAATATATCCATATATTAGCTAGCAGATTAGCACATCGTCAATTAAGAAATTTATCAACTCATTTCATTCTTGATTCAAGTTTATGTTACACTGCCGTCTGAAGTAGTAATGAAGACAACCTCTTGGGAGAAGGGGAAGTGTCTCTGGCTATCTCCATAAAACCAGAACTATTGTTAGAAACCTGCAACTGATGGTAATCCTAAGTTCCTAACTATCCTATGAACAAGGCAAACCGAGCTCAAGGCAAATGGTAGCAAATACAATTGTCTAAGTAGTGTTTCTACTCTTTGAAACTGACTTGAGTGTTTTAGTGACAAGCTCAAATCTTGTATAGTTGAGCATAGATATCATCTTGTTACCAGAAAGAAACTTGACAATTAGTCATCTGACTCATCTCTATAAAATTCAAGCTGAGGCCTAATATTCTTTAAGGAACAATGTTAATGGGTAATGGCCAAAAAACGTTGTCAAAATACAAGCTAAGTTAAGCACTTTAATGGGTAATGACCTTGACCTCAATAAAGCATCATTTCTCTTGAAGGTATACATGACTAACATTGGTTTGGAATGTATACTGGACACCAGTTCTTTGTTATCATGAGCATGAAAATGCAATTCTATAATTTTGATATAACAAGAATAGAGTAAGAGCGCCTTTAAACTCAAAATTGAACATTATTTATTTTCCAATATTCTTGCCAAGAGTATGGTTCAATGTACTGCAATGTGAGTTGCGTATAAACTGATAACTTATTCACTTGAATTGGAATATCCAAGCTTGAATTATCACTTATTGTTGTCTGCCTCATGTTAGAGGTGATTCGTCATTCAAGTTAACTGTGATTGTGTAAGATAAGCTGACTACACTTTTTTTTTCTCATCAAGAATGTTCTTGGAAACTGGAGTTCCAAGCTATTTGCAGTAGCCTTACTGGCATCTGGTCAGAGTTCTACTATAACAGGAACATATGCTGGACAATATGTCATGCAGGTGAGAATTTAGAACTTAGAAGTGCATCGCTGATTTTTTTGTTCAGAATAGCCAAACAGGAAAAAAAACATTTAGGGTTAAGGATTACCTTAAGCTTCTTAGTTTGCCATGGAGTGCGATGCCAAGGGACTAAGGGAGGAAGATGAAGTCGAAGAGGAGGCGGTGGCCGGTGAGACCGTTCGGCGTGACCGCGTGAGAAGAGGGAAAGAGAGCGATTAGTTTAGTTAGGGGTTGATTTAGGGAAAAAAATCTTAATAATATATATATATTTTTTTTTTTTTTTTTGTTCGGGCCCAGTGTGGGCAACTGCCCACACTGGGCCCATGTAAGCTCCGCCAATGACTGATGGTGAGCTAATGCTTTCCGATTTGATCTCATCTCCATCGTTTAATTTCCTCAACCACAGTCTCAACCTCAGCTTCACCCGCAATGCGATCCCCCCCCCGCCCCCCCCCGCGGCAGAAGCCAAAAGCACAAACGGCTTGGCTCCCCTTGGTTTAGCTCTAGATTCTCTGCTGGTTGTTGGACTCTCGATCCAGCCATCTCGCTTTCATAAACGGACTCCTACTCCTCCTTCATGTTCATGATGCACACAAATGCTTATTATCCTATCTAAAATTGTAGAGATAGTGTATTTGACAAATGATTCTATTATTGACTGGGAGAAGATTCAAAGAAGGAAAAAATATGACATCTGACACTCTTTCCTACCCACATCACAAAGTGAGCAAAAGAAAATGTTAAAGCGAGAAGCAGAAAGTAGATCTTTCACTACAAGAAAACAATGCTTCAGACGAAAAAATTATCTCTAAAAGCCCGTTTTCAATCTCTAAAGAATATATTTGGGGCGAATATTCTATCTCAAAAATCTATTAGTGAAAACCTCATTGCTAATTTTGAAATAGAAAATTTTCCTCTCTAATTTTAAAAATTGATTAAAACATTTATTTATAAATCTAATTTTAATTTTATGAATGAAATTAATTTCAATTACAAATTTCAACTTTAATTTTTTTTCTCCGTCCTTAATATGTTTCAAATTACATAATAAATATAATTTTATTTTGTTATAAAATCATTTACAAATTTGTTTATAAATTTGTATTTAAATTCCGCATATAATTTTATTTTAAATTTCAAATATACTTCTAATTTATTTTCAATTTGTTTATATTACTTTTACTTCTTATATTGTTATTAGATGATATCCTTAGATCTAATAGACAATTATAACTTGGGGTATGATAATTTTATTGATGTCCCCATGGATGGGTCTAGTTACTAGTACATGAGATATTGTCACTATGAGGTCTGGGGTTCGAATCTCGACAAAGCTGAAATAAATGTCTCTCTTATATGTTAGTCACTATTCCAAAGGCTAGTAGCCGCCCGTGATTTACCTCCTTCGTGTTGGCCTTGGGACGAGTTAACGGGGGTGATAGGGATGAGCGTATTCACTTTTTACCACCATGATAATTTTATTGATATATGATCTTAAATTGTAATTTTGATTTATGAGTTTATGTTTCATTTGAATTTTTGACATTAAGGTGAGTGGAAGAATATCTCTCAATTGAAGAAAAACTAGTAGTCTACCTCCCGTTAGTATCTTCTCTTAATTTTGACTATTTATTTTGATTTACTTGATAGTTAAATTTTATATTGAAATGAGGTAGTTTATTCATTATTTGTTTATCAAAATTAGAGTGGATAAATTTAATTTAGTCATAGGCTGTCTTAGGATAATCTATTTGAGATTGAGACAGAGTAATAGTATGATGTTAGATTTGGTTGTCATTCCATATTTTGGTTAAACACAATGTAATAATTTGCCTTCTAAGAATGCATATTTTATTAATTTACAAAAAATTAATGCAACCTATAAAGTTAATTAGAGGCTTGATCAATTTAGATTTAACAATTAGTTAGACATCATGAATATGCATAGGAAGGAAGATAGTAAGAGGACAAGTGACTTAGCCATAGATAATAATATTGATATCGTGGAATGTTGCGCAAATAGAGGGGCAACACCTCTCAACCTCTAAATCGCGGAAGAAGAGAAAGAGAGAAAAGAGATCGCACGGAGCAACAAGACAAAGACGCACAAAAAGAGCAAACACGTGGAAGAAGAAGAAGAAGAAGAAGAGAAAGAAGAAGAGTTACCATGGTTCGGCGACGTGCCTACTCCACAAAAAAGGCCGAAGCTTTATTATAATTCTCTCTACACAAGAGAATCACATCTAATGATTCTTGTGTTTTGTTGATATACATTGGGTTTACAATGATTCCTATAAATACTGCTAAACCCCGGCCCAGACCCGGTAAAAAAGTAATAAAATTTGTTATGAAAAACATGACAAAATTCTGTTATATAAAATCTTAACAGAATTTTATTACGAAAAATCTTAACAGATTTTTCTTCCATGACATCCCTTCATCCAAATATGAGTCACTCGTCAACAATCTCCACCTTGGCGAATATTCACCCCTTCGAAGAATACGAATATCTGGACAAAACTCCATCTGGATCTCTGGGTCTGGGCTTCCTTCCTCTAGCATCTAGAGATATAGATCAAGTTCAAGCAATGCTTAAACTTCTCTGTGGTCACTGGCTTTGTCAGCATATCTGCAGCATTGTCTACAGTGTGAACCTTCTCAAGTTGAATTTCCCTGGAAGCAATCAACTCTTTGATCTTGTGAAACCTCACATCAATGTGTTTAGTTCTCGCATGATACACCTGATTCTTCGCCAAATAGATAACACTCTGATTATTACATAACAACTTGACTCCACCTTGCTGAACACCCAGTTCTCTGACCAACCCTGTAAGCCATAAAGCTTCCTTCGCTGCTTCAGCTGCTGCCATGTACTCGGATTCCGTAGTAGACAATGCAACAATAGATTGTATTATAGATTTCCAATAAATAGGTCCTCCTGCCACAATGAATACGTAGACCTCCTGTTATCTAAATCTCCTGCATAGTCTGCATCTACGTACCCAGCAACTAAAGGATCTTCCAGTTGTCTACTGAACATGATGTCATAATCAGTTGTATTTCTCAACTATTTGAAAATCCATTTCACTGCATCCTAATGTGGTCGACCAGGATTTGAGAGAAACTTGCTTACCATACTAACTGCTTGCGCCAAATCTGGTCTCGTGCAAACCATGGCATACATCAGACAACCAACTGCACTGGCATAAGGAACCTTTGACATCTCTTGGATCTCGTCATCCGTCTTTGGACACTGTGTACTGGATAACTTGAAGTGATGCGCCAGGGGTGTGCTCACCGACTTTGCATTCTTCATGTTGAACCTATCCAGCACCTTCTCCACATAGCTACGTTGAGACAACCATAATCTCCCTGCAGCTCTATTCCTGTGAATCTCTATCCCAAGAATCTTCTTGGCCTCTCCCAAATCTTTCATGTCAAATTCATTGCTCAGTAGCCTCTTCAATTTGTCAACCTCTCTCATCTTTTTCGCAACAATGAGCATGTCATCTACGTATAGTAGTAAGAAAATCAGTGATTCATCTTCAAGGCTCTTCACATATATGCAGCAGTCATACTCGCATCTCCTATATCCGTTTTGAATTATGTATGAATCAAAACGTTTGTACCATTGCCTAGGAGATTGTTTCAGTCCATAGAGCGATTTCTTCAACTTACAAACCAACTGCTCTTGTCCGGATTGACTAAATCCCTCAGGTTGTGACATAAAAATCTGCTCCTCCAAATTTCCATGAAGAAATATCGTCTTCACATCCATTTGCTCCAAATACAAATCGTGATGTGCCACCAAAGTCAATACCGCTCTAATTGACGTATGTCTTACCACTGGAGAGAAATTTTCTTCATAGTCAATCCCCTTTCTCTGTAAATACCCTTTTGCTACCAACCAGGGACGGATCCAGGAATTAAGGTTGGGGGGGGCTTGAACTTAATATAATAAATTATATATTATTATTAAAAATATATAATAAATTATATAGATATATAACAAAAAAAAAGTTATTACATTATATTGTTCAACAAAGTTGTGCCCTACGAGATTTTGAAACATAAAATTCATCTATAATAGAATCTATATCTATATCTTTAGCTAAATCTCGTTCAATATAGAGTGTCAAACAATCTTCAAGAAAATCATCCTCCATTTTATTGCGAAGTGCCGTCTTCACATGCTTCATTGCTGAAAAGGCTCGCTCAGTAGTGGCAGTAGAAACAGGTAATGTCAAAACGAGATGAATCAATCTAGTTAACATAATGTAAACCTTTGACCGCCCACTCTCAGTCAATTGCTGACACAACTCAACAAGTGTAGAAGTCTTCAAATTTTGCATCACATCAAGTTTATAATGTACCAATTCATATTCCAAAGCAACGATGTCTTGATTTGTGAAATCTTCAGGATAAAACTTTTTTGCAAGTTTGCAAATATCATCACTGTTAATTGAATCAAATGAATATTTCGGATCTAAAGTTGTACTAAGAGAAAGAAATTCCACTGATGACTCATTGAACCGAGTATTTAATTCCATCAAAAATGAAATCTATTGCTACATTAAAAACATCAAAGTGATAATGATGCTCAATTGTAGTTTGCTGACGAGAACGACCAATCTTATATAGGCAATCAAGGTCAGACACATCAATATCATTTCTCGAACAAAAAACTTTCACTTCATGAAGAAATTCTTCCCACCCGCATTCTCTAAGTTTTTGAAGGATGGTTTTGGTAGTAGAGACAAATGTAATAGCAGTCAAAATGTCTTGAGATTTTCTTTGAAGAATTTGACAAAGAGTATCTGTTGTTCTCATAATGCATCAAGTGCAAAATGAACACAAATTCAAAGCTTGCCATGTTTTTGTAAATTCCCCGAACTTCAGCCTTAGCTCTTCCATTTGGAGAATAGTCACTAAGAACTTCAAAAACTTTGCAAGTTGCAGCGTACATACCTATCAAGCTTTTTACTGAGTCATAGTGAGAACTCCAACGAGTAGCTCTTGCCCGTTGCAAATTACCAATCTGATTGGCCCCACTTCCAGAATCACGTTCTCCAATTGCCAACATATGTTCAATTTCATTTCTTTGTGCAGTATGTAACTCAGCAATGCGCTTAGTAGAAAAAGTAACAATATTGACAATATTGTCCAAATGAGAAAAGAATTCCCAAATAACACTGACATCCTTAGCGACAGAGACCAATGTTAATTGTAGTCGATGAGCAAAACAGTGAACATAGTATGCATAAGGACAATCTCTGAGAAATAATGCCTGGAGTCCATTACACGCGCCACGCATATTGCTAGCACCATCATATCCTTGGTCTCTGAGTTTCTTAACTTGTAGATCATGATGAACAAGAACATTTGATATTTCTTTTTTCAAATTTAATGAGGTAGTATCACTAACACTTTTGATAGCAAAAAAATCTTTCTGTCAAAATCCCATGATTGTTCACAAACCTCAAGATAATGGCCATTTGCTCCCGTTTAGATATATCTCGTGCTTCATCAACAAGAATACAGAAGAATTTATCTCCAACTTCTTCACGAACCATCTGTCGTACTCTATTGGCCATAATATGTAAAATATCTTTCTGAATTTCTGGAGCAATATATTGGCCATTTTTTGGAGCATTCTCAAGTACAACTTCATTAATTTCCGTACTCATTTTTGCAAAAGCCTTCACCAATTCAAGGAAATTCCTACGATTAGATGAAGATAGAGATTCATCATTACCTCTAAAGGCACAACCTTGAAGTGCTAGCCATCGAACAGTGACAATTGAGGTCTTCAAACGTAAACGATTTTTCTCCTTTTCTTCTTTAGCTTGAATATACATCACATTATCAATATGCTGAGAGGGTCTCATCAAATTTTCAGTCCTTCTCTCAGACATAGTATGAGGCGAAGAAGCTGCAGAACCAATATAGGCAAGAAATGCACATGTTTTTCCTTGGTTTACCCTTTTCCAATTGTCAAATCCTTCACTGACTAGTGCCGAGATATTAGATGAATTAATATCATTCAGAAAAAGAAAACAATAAAAACAATATGCCTTATTTGTTGAAGGCGAATACTCTAACCAATGAAATTTCTGAAACCATTTTTTCTGAAACCGACGATTTTGATTTCCAAATTTTGTAGTCGGATACTCCAACATATCTGGTTGATAAGGCCCCATCTTTAGATATGAACGTCTTATCTCATCTCGTATATTAACATGATATTCACATATTGGTTTTATTTTTCCCGGATCTCGTTCAATACAAGCAGATGATGATTGATGGTCTTTGCTAGGAGAAGAAATTGAAGAAATTTGGACACTAGGAATGAGAAGACCTTCACTAGATTGATTTTCCATTGTAGTAGGAATTGAAGTACTTTCACTAGTTTCACGATCTCTCTTTTTAAAGAAAGATGATATTAATGTCTTTCCTTTCTTTGTAGCAGATTGATGTTCCATCTTGAAATAGTTAAAATTAAATCCCTAAATAAACAAGTAATAGGTTACTAATGGCTTAAAGTATAATGAATTAGGAAGGGAAATAGTTATATAACTTGAGATAAAATATAAATTATTATCTTATTCTAAAATAAAATACTGAAAGCTAAAGCCAATTGAAAATATTGATAAAATCAATTGTAAGAAAGACATTTAAATTTCAAGGTCATATGATAAATCATAATAGAACTCCATAAGACCATACTGATCAAAGATATTCAAGCTTGGATGCCCTTGCAATCCGAGCTTGAAAATCCATAAAAAAAAACAAGCCACGACCATAAAAAAAACAAATCACAATATCATATTTAAATATTGGTGCCGTGTTGATTAGTTAGTCATCAAAGATTTTTGTGATGACAATCCATTAAACAACAATCTGACTTCTAATGACTAATGATAATCCATAAAAAAATAAATTTTAAATCAACACGGCACCAATTTTAAATCAACACGACTTCTAATGACTTCTATGAAACAGAAGCGATGAAGCAGTGAAGCGGTGAAGCAGTGAAGCGGTGAAGCGGTGAAGCCGGCTTTAGCAAAATGGCAAAACCAACACGGCAAGTCGGCAACGCGACCAACGCCATTAGAATGTGTGATGCTTTGGCAGCGAAGTCGGCAGCAAGCCACAACATGCTCTCGCTGTTTAATGGTGGCCACGACAATGAAGTCGGAGGCGATTGCAAACACACAGTAGAAAGGAGGAGAAGAAAATATTAGGGATTTTGTCATTTAGGGTTACCTGTCCTCGGTCCTCCTGTGTCCAAAGTCTGGATGCTCATATGCTACGTGCAAGGGCCGGTGTGGTAGTACCGATGCAGTGGAGTTGTTCCGATGTTAGACGGTGCCGGTGCCGTGGTGCGCCTTCACCGTGTCGCCGGTTATCGGACGAAGCACGCCGCGTGTGTTGGAGATGGGAGCGGCTGAGCAAGTCAAAATCAAATATTATATTATACCCTTTTTTTTTGGGGCTGATAGGGCTGGGCTATAACCCAGTATAGCCCTTGAATAGATCCGTCTCTGCTACCAACCGAGCCTTGAACTTCACTTCTTCTCCCTCTGACATTGCTTCTTTCTTCTTGAATATCCACTTGCACCCTATAGCTTTCTCTCCTTCAGGAAGTTCCACTAGATCCCACATTTGGTTTGTTATGCAACGACTCCATCTCCTCTGCCATAGCACCCGTCCACCTGTCCTTCTCAAAACTATATATTGCCTCCTGAAAAGATGTAGGGTCTCTGCTACTAGTGGTAAGTGCATAAGATACCAAGTCTTCGAATCCGTATATAGTGGGTGGTTTTACGACTCGTCTCGTTCTACCACTAGCTATAGTGTGATGCTTCGTGTGCTCTGAGCTAGAATCATCGGAGTCATAAGTCTCTGGCTCCACCTGTATAATATCTTTCTCTTTGTTGCTTTGTAGTGTTTCCTTTCCTTCTTCCTGAGTACGTTGTAACATAGCTTTCTCGTCAAACACCACATCTCTGCTGATCACCACCTTGTTTGTCTTAGGATCCCAAAGCTTGAAGCCTTTAACTCCTTTCTGATAGCCCAGAAAAATGCATTGCTTTGACTTTACATCCAGCTTTGATCTTTCCTCACTAGATATGTGCATATAGGCTGGACATCCAAAAACTCGAAGATGAGAATAATCTACTTGATTCCTTGTCCATACTTCCTTTGATACTTTGCCTTCTAGTGCTGCCCTTGATGATCTATTAATGAGACAACATGTCATATTAATTGCTTCCGCCCAGAAATTCTTTGCAAGCCCTGCATTCAGCCTGAGACATCTTGCCTTCTCAATGATTGCCCTGTTCAACCTTTCCGCTACCCCATTTTGTTGAGGTGTCCTGCGAACCGAGAAGTGCCTCATTATCCCATGCTGCTCACAGAATTCCTGAAACTTTGAATCTGTGTACTCAGTCCCATTATCTGACCTAAGGCATTTGATCTTCCTTTCGGTCTGGTTCTCTACTTCAGTTTTCCACAATTTAAACTTTGCAAAAGTTTCTGACTTGTGACGCATAAAGTATACTCATACCTTTCGTGAGAAATCATCAGTAAAACTCACAAAATACAAGTGCCCTCCACGTGATGCTACACTGGCCGGTCCCCAGAGATCCGTATGTGCGTAGTCCAGAATCCCCTCCGTCTTGTTTGTTGTCGTCTTGAATTGCACTTTGCTCTGTTTCCCAAGAACACAGAATTTGCAGAATTCAAGATTGCACGTTTTGACACCCTTCAACAAATCTATCTTGTGAAGCTCTAGCATCCCACGTTCACCTATATGTCCTAGCCACATATGCCACAAGACGGTATTGTCTGATTCAGACTCCACCGAGGCGGCTCCACCTACAACTGTAGTCCCTATCAACTTGTAGATGTTTCCTGCTCCCTTTTGTCCTTTCATTACCGTTAGAGCTCCCTTACTGACCTTCATCACCCCGTTCACTGATTTGTAATTACAACCAATACCATCCAGTGCACCTAGTGAGATCAAGTTTTTCCTTAGCTCTGGTATATATCTGACATCACATAAAGTTCTGATCACACCATCAAACATCTTGATTCTGACATTTCCTATGTTGATAACCTTGCATGATGCATCGTTTCCCATCAACACTGAACCAGAATCCACTGCCCTATAGGTGTCAAACCAATCCTTGTTTAGAGCCATGTGATATGAACATACAGAGTCTAAAATCCATGCATCCGTCAGCTGCTCCGAACTTGACATAACTGATAGCATATCTCCATCACCGCTCTCTGAATTTTCTTCTTCAACTATGTTTGCAGACTTTGCCGAACTACTTTTGTTCTCTGCAACATATTTCTTTATCTCTCGGCAATTTCTCTTGATATGACCTTTGCCTCCACATTTGTAGCATGTGATCACCTTCTTCCTTCTCGACTTAGAACGAGTCTTGTTGTTGTTGTCATATCCATGTCGAGATTTGCTCCTACCACACTCTTGGTTGCTATTTACCACAAGTCCTTCTCCTTGAGAAATTTCATCGCTTGTTTTCTTCCTTTGGTGAAAACCTAGCAACGCAGTTGTGATCTCCTCCAATTTGAGAGTTTCCTTACCCCCACATCAAAGTAGTAACCAAATTCTCGTACGTAGGAGATGAAGGTAGAGAATTCAACAACATCAGCACCTTGTCTTCGTCTTCGATCTTTACATCAATCTGCTTCAGATCACTTACAATCTGGTTGAATACGTTGATGTGCTGGCTCAGATCGGTTCCTTCTGTCATCTTCGGCCCGAATAATTTCTGCTTGAGATACAGCTTGTTTGTCAATGATTTTGACATGTACCGGCTTTCCAGCTTTTGCCAAACTATCACCGGTGACTCCTCGTCCATGATATGGTACATCACGTTATCCATAAGACAAAGCCTGATTGTTGCTACTGCCTTCACCTGAAGTTCTTCCCAATCTGATTTCTCCATGCTTTCCGGTTTTCTTTCTCCTAGCGCCTTCACCATGCCTTGTTGCACCAACAAGTTCTTGACCCTTCTTGTAACGACCCGCCTTCTACTGGCTAGGCTGTAAGGCCGGACCGTCACATTATGCTGTGCTAAACTACTCCATGACTATCTCAAGTCTAGGTACGGAAGCTGTACTAATTAAAACTTGGCTAAACTATTATCATTTCTTTATTCTATATATGCTAAGGGGTGTAATCAAACTATTCCTGTCATATATTACATTCCCCATGGTCAAGGAACTGGAATAAGAGTCTCCCGGCTATTACCAGACCTCCCAATCGATCCACGGATCGATTGGAATGGTCTAATCGATCCAGTGATCGACTCAGCATGCTACTGTATGCGGAGCTTAGGTTGGATCGATCCAGTGATCGATTCAGCACGCTACTGTGCTCGGGCAATATTCTGGATCGATTGGCTGATCGATTCAGACTGACCAATCGATCCAGTGATCTATCCCAGGGCTTTCTGTTCGTGACAGAAGGCATCCGGATCGATCGGCTGATCGATCCAGGAGCTTACTGTTCGCGGTACGAACTTCTCAATCGATCGGCTGATCGATTGAGAAGCCTCCAATCGATCGGCCGATCGATTGGGGTTTCTAATTTCGTACCAGAAGTCTGATTTCAGCACTGTTTCATGCCTCAATCACACATACAAGTCCTAAAATGACTGGGAAACATTCTAACATCACATAACCAATGTTCTAAGCATGGTAGAGTGCATAATTTACTAGTTCATGGCATTTAAACATACTAAAGTGCGGAATGAATAAAACTACAGAGTTCTAATGCTTAAAACAAAACTGGCTAGATCCCTAATATCTTTATTCCAAGTTCCACCCACACACATTTTCCTTGCATTAACCTCCAGCCTCCGTTAGTCCATCTTTCCTTTACCTTTCTCTGCAGTATAAGGAAAAAGTATCTGTAAGCTTTATGCTTAGTAAGAAACCATCTACCTCACAAAACATGCATACGATGCAAGTTATGCTTTGAAAACATGCTATTTGAAATATATGTATACTAAATATGCTAAGCATGTCATGACATACAACATATAGAAATCGAACTAATCATGGCAATAAAGCTAATCATAACTATCACATTGTATCAATAGGAAAACTAATCTGATACAAAAAGCTGAGCTAAGCTAATGCTAGACTAATACTGAGGCTATACTGTATTCACATAACAATCTTGTGAGAGTTTGAAAACTATATATATATCAAGTGAAAATACATAATCATGCTGCTGTTTGGGCCCGGCAACTGTACTTGCTATGCGTGCATCCCTAACTAACCCGGGTTTGCAAGTCCCGAATTCAGTAGGGTTACTAGGTTATCTAAACCTAGGGACGACTATGGGAGCCCAACCCAATGGATATCTAATCCGGTACAGTGCCATTGCTAAAAGTAAAATACTGAATATAGCTAATTATTGCTTGTCTTGCTCTTTCTAGGTTATCTGAACCTAGAGCTAGGTTGTCTAAACCTAGAGGCGACTATGGGAGCCCACCCATTGGACATCTCGTCCCATGATAGCTGTAGCAAGACTAAATAAGCTGTGAAAATGCTTCTATTGCATTTATCTAAGCTAATAAAATGCCTAAGTTGTATTTTAACTGTGCTATTAATTTAATCGAACACTTGGTATGCGCTAGTTCGTATCCTTTGTGCCGAAAATCTACATACTGCTAAACTGAAGCATAAAATTCATACGGAAGCTACTTATACTGCAGGTGAGGGGTTTCTTACCTCCTGCTCGAAGTTTCTTACTAATCTAATCGCTAGGTTCTCCGGAGAAGAGATCTCTTCGACGATCTTCTCGCGTCTATGCGTTCCTCTCGCGGAAGGAAGCGTCCTCGTGTCGGAGTCATCGCCGGAAGGTGCTCCTAGCCTAGGGGACGGAACCCTAGCCTTTGCTTGTGGTTGGCGCCGAGAGAAGAAGAGGAAGGGAGAGGGGTCGGCGGAATTAGGTTGAGGAGGAGAAAAGTTGCGTTAAAAATAACTCTTCACTTATTAATTCCTTATTTATATTAAGTGGGTAATTTCATTCAACTCTAATATAAATTTAATTGTTTCCCTTTCCTTTCAGCACAGCCCTGCTGGGTTCACTTGGTTACTAGAGCTATCTATAAGTCATAGGACCCAATAGGTCTCGGGTTCAATTCCCGCGTAGGCTATTTTCGTTTTCTATTTATTTTTGCTACTTCTGCTATTCTAAAAATTTTGTAAAAATATCCTAAAATTCCAGAAAAATACTAGGATATTTCTAATAATTATTTTGAGAATTTTCGGGCGTTACACTTCTCTACCATAATCCAAAGTTTCCGGTTCCGTCAAACTTCACCATATCAAACTTCGCAGAAGTCGTCCACGACATGTTGAAGAAATCTGCCAAAAACCTGTAGCTCTGATACCAATTGTTGCGCAAAGAGAGGGGCAACACCTCTCAACCTCTAAATCGCGGAAGAAGAGGAAGAGAGAAAAGAGATCGCACGGAGCAACAAGACAAAGACGCACAAAAAGAGCAAACACGTGGAAGAAGAAGAAGAAGAGAAAGAAGAAGAGTTACCGTGGTTCAGCGACGTGCCTACTCCACAAAAAAGACCAAAGCTTTATTAGAATTCTCTCTACATAAGAGAATCACATCTAATGATTCTTACGTTTTGCTGATATACAATGGGTTTACAATGATCCCTAAAAATACTGCTAGACCCCAGACCCAGTAAAAACGTAACAGAATTTGTTATGAAAAACATAACAAAATTCTGTTATATAAAATCTTAACAGAATTTTATTATGAAAAATCTTAACAGATTTTTCTTCCATGACATCCCTTCATCCAAATATGAGTCACTCGTCAACATGGAAGCATAATGAACCCCTAACATATAGGCACTCAATGACATTAAGATATGGTTGAGTATGATAAAAGATAGTATGAGACATCCAAAGAACTGAAAAGAATGAGGAGCATCAGAGATAGTAAAATCATAAAAGAAGATACAAGCAAATGAAAAAGATGACGCAGAAAGTGAGTCGATAAATTTAATATATCTAAGGGTGTGTTTGGTTGGGAGTTATTTTTGATAACCTTGGTTATCCATCCAAGTTTATCAACAAAAACTTTATTTGGTTTAGGTAATCGATGATTCTCAAGTAATATTCTATGTTCGATAAGTTGGCAAAAGGGGCATGCAACTCAGAATCGAAAAACCTTGAAAAACTGAGGTATTTATTTATTCCGGGGTTAATGATTTTTTTTACCAAAAATACCCTCCGACAAGATAAAAACGTAAAAAATAGAAGAAAAAAAGGTAAAAAATTAAATTAAATAAATGAAAAATAGAAAATACTATAGAAATTAAAAAAACTTTAAAAAATAAAAAATGTAAAAAAATAAAAATTTGTAAAAAGTAAAAATAGAAAAAACATAAAAAAGAAAAAAAGAAACAAATTTAAAAAATAAAAAATTGGAAAAATATAAAAACTTTAAAAAATATAAAAACTTAAAAAATTTAAAAAATAATAAAAATAAATTAAAAACGTAAAAAAATAAAAAAAATGTAAAAAGTTATAAAAGCATAAAAATAAGAAAACGTATAGCGTAAATAATAATAATAATAATAATAATAATAATATTATTATTATTATTATTATCATTATTATTATTATGTATAGTTAATTTTGTAACTGTGGGTAATACAATAAAATATTAAATTAAATTATTCTTTAAAACTTTCAAACAAATAAATTTTTATTACATTATATAAGTTGAAGTAAACAATATTTGGTTATGTTTTATTTCATATAATCTAGTTATATGATTATCGGATAATTACATAATTAAGATTATACATGATAATTTAACTCAAACACATCCTAAGATATAATAAGGAGTTAGGAAACTAAAGAAATTGCTTAAGAAGTGAAAGGATGACATGAAATAAATTAATTTTAAATGTGAAAAATTGAGAACGAACATCATCTCTCTAAGTGATAATACTATTGGATGAACACGCTCTATAGGAACGAAAGGATAACATGTGAATCTGATACCTTTAATATTAAACTTTAAGTGGTAAATTTGAGGAGAAATTTTTTATTAATAGGGATAATATTAAATATGAATAAATAAATCAATATATAACGTTAATGATGATAAAAGTTGAGTAGGTTGGAATTTGATTTAATATTTAGTATCAAAAGAAAACTAATAATATTTTGGTTAGCATAAATAGATAAATAAATATATATAAGTGATAGTTTGTAAAATCGCGATTCGGATAGTAGGATCGTACGATCCTACGATTCGAAAATCCAAAATCGATCCAAGATCGTGCAGAATTGATTCTTACAATAGGATCGCAGCAGGATCGGTAGGATCAGAATAGAATCGGTAGGATCGGAACACGATCAGAGCAGAATCAGAGCAAGATCGGTGAAAGCTTTGAGAGGTCATAACTTTTGAATCGGATCGAACGGACCTATAATATATCAAATCAAATCTCGTTCAGAGATCTTTAATAAATTTCAAAGTTTATCCTTAACCATCATATTTCAAACTCCAAAAATATCATTTAAATCCATTTCGGATGTCTAGAAGATTTTATCTTTTTTTATTATTTTTTTCATTTTATTAGGATTTTAAATTATTTAAATATATATTTAATTATTTTTGAGTTAGTTTTTTATCAATAATGTTCTATCATTTTTTCCCAAAATGATGATTGACGTTCATATTTGAATCAAATAATTCAATAGCTTCTATTATATATTAGGTATTTTGTTGGTCTTTAAATTGAATTATTTTATAAACTAAGAAAATATTTTTGACATTGAATGTGTTATTATTATTGTGTTAATAGAAATTTTATATTTTTTTATTTTATGATATGAAAATATAAATTGAATGTGTTATTATTATTGTGTTAATAGAAATTTTATATTTTTTTATTTTATGATATGAAAATATAAATATTATTTCAGAATAGTTAAATTATAAGTTAATTAGTTATCCATTTATATGTAAATAAGTATGTAGGATCATGATTCTATATGCATAAATCTATAAAATTTTAAAATATCCTTGAATATTTATTTTCTAAAAAAATACTCCTTAAGTTCCATTAATATCAAAAATGTGTTTAAAATTATTTTATTATCAAAATATTTTTTTTCTTCATGAATAATTGAATAATTTAAGCGATAATTTAGAAAAAAAATTAATAGTATTTTTAAATATTTACAGCAGTCAACTGACATTTTAGAAAAAAAAATATTACCTTTTAAAGAAGTTTTTTTTTTTAAAAAAATACACAATATGCTGATTTATGAATCATTAAAATTATTAAACAAAATATAAAAAAAGTAATAGTATGAACCAAATTCGTCAAAATCAAATACCCGAGACATGCGCATGAATCTTAGATTAAAATTTATTAATCAATAAATGAGCTACAACCTGATTGGCTTTTATTTAAATTACCATTAACTAACAGTTTGGTCTAAATAATTAAACCACTCAATTATTAAGATATTATTAATTAACTATGGTTAATCAAATAACTAGAAGATCCCGTAGCCATAACCAAAATCAGCCGGAGCCTGACCCGGCGCAGGAATCGCCTGCATATCAATATTATTGCCTCCCTGCGGCGGCGGCGCCGCCGCAGCAATGAATCCTCCTCCAAGATATGCTCCGCCGCCGACACTGCCAATATCGCGGGCCAACGTTAGGCTCCTGGTCTGCGCCTCGATCTGCAGCTGGTACACCCTCATCGCTGCGTCCCAGCGTAGCCTGACTAGCGCCTCCTGGAGTCTCTCCAAACCCGCCATGCCCAGCTCCTCCACGTTGGACTGCATGAGCCTGGCGAAGTCACCCCTTTGCGCTCGAAGCACGGCCTCCAGCGTCTCCTTCCTCCGCAGCTCTCCCTCCAGCCGCTCGGCCAGCTCCACGTACTGTCGGTTGAGCTCGGGGACCAGCGAGGCGGCGGCAGTCATCGCTCGGGGGTCGTGGAACGAGGGAGGAGGAGGAGGAGTAGGGTCGGCCGACGGGGAGAAGAAGCGGTCAAGCACAGAGTCGACCGAGGGGTGGCCAAAGGAGAAGGGTTTGCCGGCGGGGGAGAAGACAACGACGGCAAGGTTAGCCCCGCAAAGGACGGAGAGCTCGTTGGCCTTTTTGAAGAGTCCGGCGCGGCGCTTGGAGAAGCAGACTTGACGTGCCTCCTCTCTCTCGATCCGCTTAATCTCGATCTTTTGTCGACCCAAGCTCGTCTTCCTCTTCCTAATTGGCATCATCATCGTCTAATCTGAAAAGAAAAAATAAGAACGAGGAAGCAACACAATTTAATTAGGAACTACATCAAAGATGAGGACTAATGATATATCTATATATCTAGACACACGTATATATTATTGATTGCGATAGCAATCAATTAAGGATGAAAATTAATTACCAATAAAGTAATTATTTTTTATTGACACTAGATTTTCCATATTACTTTTTCCATTTACAACAAAAGTCAAATTGATATATTTTGTTTCCATGTATGTGCGAGTGACTAAAATTTTGATTCAATCTATATTTTTAATTTAAAATTTTAGTCCAATTTATTTATTCGAAAGTTTATTTTTTAAAAACAAATACCAACAATCAATTATGGATTATCGATGATGATGAAGGTCTCATCCCACTACCATAGTGGAGGTCAAAGTTTAGACAATCAATGCGTAGAAGACATCGGTCGATCAGGCAAAATATACCCTGACCGGGGAAGAAGCCCCAACCCGTCGTCGACTTCTTCTTCTTTGTCGAAAACTGATTTAAGCGTCGGAAGGCCATCGTCGAGGACCCCTTCCCAGGCTCGACTTTGACGTCAGTTGTGTTGCAGGTCGGAGCGAAGTCCACATAAGGTTAGCGAGAGCGCCACATCCCCAGCATTCATCTCATCGACTTTCGGACAGGATCATATTTTGCGCTGTCTGTGGGAACACCACTTGCATCCGAGTCGAGAAGATGAAGGACACTGGACGACTCATCACGGTGACGCTCCCTTAGAAGGAGCTTGAGATGCTCGTTCAAGCCCGAGCAGCAAAAATAATCGAGCAACAACAACAACAGACACTGACCGATTAGCAAGCGTCATAGCATGCAACATCGGCAACCGATAGGCGGACGGGGCAAGAAGACCGAGCGGAGTAAATCTCTGTATGGGGACAGAATCGAAGGTCGACCGACACGCTAGGGGAAGCGCCGCCCGCGCTAATCCCCTTTCATCGTGCCCTATTCCAAACCCCCTCAGAGATAGCCCAGACGAACCAAGAGAGGGGATCATCCTCGGATGACGCTCCCGTTCGGGACGCACGAAAAGGCAAGGCACCCCGAGGCACCGCATCACCCGAATGGATCAACCGATAGTTCTCTGAGGAAATCTTGCAAGACCCTCTACCGAGGAATTATACTCCATTGGCGATCGAAAAGTACAATGGGTCGACTGATCCAGACGATCATCTGGATAAGTTCGACAATGCGGCCATACTTCACCAGTTCATAGATAGGGTGACGTGTCGAGTCTTCCTCACAACCCTCTTTGGGTCAGCACATAAATGGTTCTGAAGACTGTCGGACGGATATATGCGCAGCTTTAAAGACTTCTGGGCTGCCTTCTTATATCAGTTCGCTAGCAGCCGACGCTATTAGAAGACGAGCTTCAGACTCTTCTCCATGAAGCAAGGATCGAAGGAAACACTCCGAGCCTACATCCAACGCTTCAATAAGGTGGCCATGGACATCCCATCAGTCTCATCCGAGACCATGATGAACGCCTTCACCCAAGGGCTTGTTGAGGGAGAATTCTTCCAGTCGGTCATCAAGAAGCTGCCCAAGGACTTCGACCGCCTACTCATAAAGTTCAACGAATACTTAAATATGGAAGAAGCTCAAGCGGCAAGGAAGAAGGAAGCGCCAGCCGAGCCTACACTAGCACCCGAGCGATGTCCGACGAACAACCACCAACCGCCCAGTGGGCCAAAAGCAGAGGCAGCACGGCCACACCAAGAGGCCCGGACGCATGCTGTGCAACATGTGCCCACCGCTCGGCAGAAGGCATCAAGAGGCAAGGTATGGACACCAATGTTTTGTTCTTTTCATCAGTCGATGACACATAACACACGAGACTACCGCGGTCTGACCCTGATCGTGAGCCGACCGACTCCCAAAGGATATTGCCACCATTCCTCATCTCCTGATCGGTGAGATCAACACCGATCCACCGGGCGGCGAGAGGATCAAAGAAGGTCGGCCAAGCGGCACTATTAACAGTAGTGGAGGGATTGTTGGTTGCTACTAGGAATATCGTACCGGTTTCCCTGTACAAAATTTTGTACAAGTCCTGAACCTTTCCTAACAACCTAGCTATTTTGTTCTTTAGAAATTAAATTCGGAATCGCAAACAGAACTTAACATTATTGATTCCAAATTTAACGTATCTATTCTTAGATGTTTAAACTTGGATCGCAAACGATGCTTAATATTATTAATCCAACTCCACACATGTAACAAAGTTGTTTAAGATTATTATTATGTATAGTTGGTTTTGTAATACAATAAAATATTAAATTAGATTATTTATTAAAATTTTCAAGCAAATAAATTTTTATTATATTATATAGGTTGAACTAAATAATATTTGATTATGTTTTAATTTTCATAATCTTAATTATGTGATCATAATTACATAAAAGTTATATATGATAAGATATAAGGAGTTAGGAAACTAAAGAAATTGCTTAGGAAGTGATCCTGTCCGAACGATGAGTCGACGGACGCTGGGACGTGGCGCTCTCCGAACCGATGACGTGGATCTCTGACCGGTCGTATGGATCTCCAGCGAACCTGCAAGGAAGTCGGGTCGGGAAGGGGTTCCCGGCGACGACCCTCCGACGCTCAAGTCAGGCAAGAGGAAACTATGAAGTGGCTTCAAATCTCCGAGAATGCGTACCTCCGGCGAAGTGTGAGGACCCTTATATAGAGCTGTGAAGAGGCTTATGCACACATACCGAGGCGAATACGTGTCCTCTTACCAAACCTCAGTATGGGCTTGTCAGAGGAGCTTGCCCGATACCATACTGCTACAGTCCGAGCACCTCTCTGATGGGACGGCAGAACCTTCTGTCGTAAAGTTCAGCGTATGACTTGGTCGTTGGACATGCCTGTTGTCAGAGGATGTTTCCCTTGTCCTTTTGTCTCTTCTGTTCCCGCGCCGAGCGTCCGGCCGCTCGGCGGGCACGTCGCGTCCGACTGGACGTAGGTGATGGTTTGACCGGGAAGATTCCCGGTCATGTGCTCGGCTAACTGTTCACAGCATTGCCGCTCTAAGCCTCGGTCCGAGCAGGCTGCCCACTCGGCCTGGCTACCCTATTCCCTATGAGCGTCGGAAACCCGAGTCCCCGTCGGGTTGTCTTTGATTCCGCTTAAACCCCATTCGGCCGGTCCGTCCTCCCTTTTCCGGTCGGTCGTTTGACCTTTGACCTCCACGTGGCGTTGACTCCCCTCAAAGGGGGTCCCGCGTCTGTACCACCGGATCACTTGCCTCCCCTTCAAGTCTAGTCGAAGGAGACAATTAGTCCGACTGACTGGACCATCAGTCACGCCGAGCGGCGTCTATATGCAACTATCCTCCGCTCGGCCCCCACGGGGGTAGCTATAACGTCGGTCAACGCCAACATTCCTCGGATCTTTTTGAAGTTTTCGCCAATCTCCATCATTAAGGCCGAGCACGCGCTCATTAAATGCGTTCCAGTAGCTGAATGCCACGTGGCGATGCTGCCGTCATTGTACGGCAGCGGCGTGGTGTCCAACGGGATTGAGGCAGTTTGAAATGGATGGCCCGATGCGTGCTTCAGTTCCCGTGACCTGCATCCGACGGTGGAGGCCGCTCGGGCCCAACCCTATAAAGCCTTCGCCTTCTCCCCCAGCCGCATCTTTGCCTTCGCGTGCTCCCCAGTTTTTTCTATCTAAGCTCTCCGGCGATCCTGCTCTTCTGTTTTCAGACGATCTCCGGCGTTCTTCCCTCGATCTTCCGTTTCATTGTAAGGTTCTCCTACTTTCTCTCTTTGTTAGCCTTGTGTTTCTTGTCGAGTTCTCGTCCTTTACGCACTGTTTCGTTTATCATCTTCTTCCTTCTACCATCTACTTTTCTTCGCCTTTTGTGATTTCGTCCGCTCGGACAATGGCCAGTTCCTCTCAGCCTCAAGACCAAACCCTCGGCCCATAGTATACCACCATAGAGTCGCGCTTCGATCGGCGCGACACAGATATTCTTATGGACTCTTTCGAAATTCCTTCTGATTTTGAGATTATCCTACCCTCCCCCTCCGCTCGGCCACACAAGCCGCCGCACGGAGCTTTCTGCATTTTCCGCGACCAGTTCGTAGACGGCCTGCGCTTTCCAATCCATCCCTTCATCGTAGAAGTTTGCAACTTTTTTGGCATTCCGCTCAGAAGCCTAGTCCCCAACACTTTCCGCCTTTTATGCGGCGTTGTCGTCTTGCAGGCGGTCCGACCGGCTCCCAAGGCCCCTCATACGTCGAGCTGCAGAGAGAGCTCAAGAAGACCCAAGATCGGCTGGCGGCTGAGCAAAATAAAGCGGTCGATCAGGCCCATACTTTGTACGAGCTCAATCGACAGGTCAAGACGCTCAACCAAAAAATAAGCCTAGCCACCACTCGGAAAAACACTGCTATCTCCGATATGGAGAAAAAGAACGTCGAGGCTCGGGGCCTGGAGCAAAAGGTTAAAGAGCTGATGGACCACCTGGACGGTGAGAAGGTGGCCCGTTCGGATGAGGTGACGAAACTCGAGACTGCTTTACAAGAACACCAGGCAGCTGCCGATGCTTCCCGAGCGACCCTCAAAGAATAACAGGAGGCCGAACCAGGTCGGGTTGCCGCCCTGAGGCGGAATTACATCTGTTCGGCCGAATTTTCGGAAAAAGTTTGCGAACGGATGTACACTGCCTTTGAACTTGCCATGGCTGCCACGACAAACTACCTGAAGTCCAAAGGGCAACTTTCTGATTCCGCCACCATCCCAGCTCAAGACCAGGCGACACTCCTCAGCACCATCCCGAAGGATCTTTACGATTATCTGGAATAGAAGTATATGTGTAATTCGGCCGCTCGGCCAAAGACTATCCTTTTCTGTAATTCGGCCGCTCGGCCTTAATTTCTCTAATGCTATCCTTTTGCTTGCTTTTCCTTTTGTTAATCAATATGAGTGTTGTCCGCTCGGCTCGCCAACTACCGTTGTTCATGTTCCTTCACTTCTCCTCGTTATTCGCCTCTCATCCCACCTTTCTTGTGTTCAAAAGGGGTTTTTTACGAAGTATTTTGCATAGCTAGTCCGTTCGGCTTAATATATCATGTTTCGCAAACGGGTTTTTCGCCAGATGTTCACGAACTACTTTTGGTTACTTGGCCGATCGGCCAAACGACTTAAAATTCTACCTCTTTATTGTCTTCTTTCGTCCGGAGGGTTTATAGTCGCCGGTGCGACTCTCGATTTTTAACGTCGGAGCTCGACGGTCTTCCGGCCGGAGGGTTTATAGTAGCCGGCGCGACTCTCGATTTTTAACGTCGGAGCTCGACGGTCTTCCGGTCGGAGGGTATATAGTCGCCGGTGCGACTCTCAATTTTTAACGTCGGAGCTCGACGGTCTTCCGGTCGGAGGGTTTATAGTCGCCGGCACGACTCTCGATTTTTAACATCCGAGCTCGATGGTCTTCCGGCCGGAGGGTTTATAGTCGCCGGCGCGACTCTCGATTTTTAACGTCGGAGCTCGACGGTCTTCCGGCCGAAGGGTTTATAGTCGCCTGCGCGACTCTCGATTTTTAACGTCGGAGCTCGACGGTCTTCCGACCGGAGGGTTTATAGTCGCCGGCGCGACTCTCGATTTTTAACGTAGGAGCTCGACAGTCTTCCGACCGGAGGGTTTATAGTCGCCGGCGCGACTCTCGATTTTTAACGTCGGAGCTCGACGGTCTTCTAACCGGAGGGTTTATAGTCGCCGACGCGACTCTGATTTTTAACGTCGGAGCTCGACAGTCTTCCGACCCGAGGGTTTATAGTCGCCGGCGCGACTCTCGATTTTTAACGTCGGAGCTCGACGGTCTTCCGGCCGGAGGATTTATAGTCACCGGCGCGACTCTCGATATTTAACGTCGGAGCTCGATGGTCTTCCGACCGGAGGGTTTATAGTCGCCGATACAACTCTCGATATTTAACGTCAGAGCTCGACGGTTCTTCTGACCTGAGGGTTTATAGTCGCTGGTGAGACTCTCGATATTTAACGTCGGAGCTCGACGATCTTCCGGCCGGAGGGTTTATAGTCGCCGGCGCGACTCTCGATTTTTAACGTCGAAGCTCAACGGTCTTCCGGCCGGAGGGTTTATAGTCGCCGGCGCGACTCTCGATTTTTAACGTCGGAGCTCGACGGTCTTCTGGCCGGAGGGTTTATAGTCGCCGGCGCGACTCTCGATTTTTAACGTCGGAGCTCGACGGTCTTCCAGCCGGAGGGTTTATAGTCGCCGGCGCGACTCTCGATTTTTAATGTCGGAGCTCGACGGTCTTCCGGCCGGAGGATTTATAGTCGCCGGTACGACTCTCGATATTTAACGTCGGAGCTAGACGGTCTTCCGACCGGAGGGTTTTTAGTCGTTGGTACGACTCTCGATATTTAACGTCGGAGCTCGACGGTCTTCCGGCCGGACGGTTTATAGTCGCCGGTACGACTCTCGATATTTAACGTCGGAGCTCGACGGTTCTTCCGACCGGAGGGTTTATAGTCGCCGGTACGACTCTCGATATTTAACGTCGGAGCTCGACGGTCTTCCGGCCGGAGGGTTTATAGTCGCCGGTACGACTCTCGATATTTAACGTCGGAGCTCGACGGTTCTTTCGACCGGAGGGTTTATAGTCGCTGGTACGACTCTCGATATTTAACGTCGGAGCTCGACGGTCTTCCGGCCGAAGGGTTTATAGTCGCCGGTACGACTCTTGATATTTAACGTCGGAGCTCGACGGTCTTTCGATTCGGCCGACGATGCCCTATACTTGCGCTAATTTTCTGACTTTTTTTACTCCTGCATTTCAAGTATACAGCCGAACGGAAAGTATACAGTCTATATTACATTGGCGCACCTTTCACCCCGTTCGGTAAGGTGCTTCCCCTTGAATGCCGACCGGATCTTTATCTCGGCCCCATGCTGAAATGTTCTCCGGTCGGAACTCTGCTGCCGCTCGGCCTTTTAACGCTGACGTCGCTTGTTGCTCCAGTCGCTCGGCTTGCGCCTTCTGTTTCTATTGCTCCACGAGCTTAGCTGCTCTTGCCTCGATTAGAGCGTCGAGCTCCTCCTGGGAGAGCATCACGGTGTAAGGTCGTCCAGCTTCGTCCATCGCTTCCGCTCGGATGCAGGTGCGTTCCCACAGACGGCGCCAATTTGATCCTGTCCGAACGATGAGTCGACGAACGCTAGGGATGTGGCGCTCTCCGAACCGATGACGTGGATCTCTGACCGGTCGTATGGATCTCCGACGAACCTGCAAGGAAGTCGGGCCGGGAAGGGGTTCCCGGCGACAACCCTCCGACGCTCAAGTCAGGCAAGAGGAAACTATGAAGTGGCTTCGAATCTCCGAGAATGCGTACCTCCGGCGAAGTGTGAGGACCCTTATATAGAGCTGTGAAGAGGCTTATGCACACATACCGAGGCGAATACGTGTCCTCTTGCCACACCTCGGTATGGGCTTGTCAGAGGAGCTTGTCTGACACCATACTGCTATAGTCCGAACACCTCTCTGATGGGACGGCAGAACCTTCTGTCATAAGGTTAAGCGTATGACTTGGTCGTTGGACATGCCTGTTGTCAGAGGATGTTTCCCGATGTTTCCCTTGTCCTTTTGTCTCTTCTGTTCCCGCGCCGAGCGTCCGGCCGCTCGGTGGGCACGTCGCGTCCGACCGAACGTAGGTGATGGTTTGACCGAGAAGATTCCCGGTCATGTGCTCGGCTAACTGTTCACAGCATTGCCGCTCTAAGCCTCGGTCAGAGCAGGCTGCCCGCTCGGCCTGGCTACCCTATTCCCTATGAGCGTCGGAAACCCGAGTCCCCGTCGGGTTGTCTTTGATTCCGCTTAAACCCTGTTCGGCCGGTCGGTCCTCCCTTTTCCGGTCGGTCGTTTGACCTTTGACCTCCACGTGACGTTGACTCCTTTCAAAGGGGGTCCCGCGTCCGTACCGCCGAATCAGGAAGTAAAAGGATGACATGAAATAAATTAATTTTAAATGTGAAAAATTATGATAATACCATTGGATGAACACGCTCTAAAGGAACGAAAGGATAACATGTGAATCTTATACCTTTAATATTAAACCTTAAGTGGTAAATTTGAGGAGGAATTTGTTATTAATAGGGATAATATTAAATATGAATAAATAAATCAATATATAACGTTAATGATGATAAAAGTTGAGTAGGTTGGAATTTGATTTAGTATCAAAAGAAAACTAATAATATTATGATTAACATAAATAGATAAATAAATATACATAAATGATAGTTTGTAAAATCGTGATTCGAATCGTAGGATCGTACGATCATATGATCCGGAAACTCAAAATTGATCTAGGATCGTGCAGAATCGATTCTTGCAGTAGGATTGCAGCAAGATCGATAGGATCAGAATAGAATCGGTAGAATCAGAACAAGATCGGAACAGGATCAGAACAGAATTGGAGCAGGATCGATGGAAGATTTAAGAGGTCATAACTTTTGACTCAGATTGAATCACGGGCCTTATAATATATCAAATCAAAACTCGTTCAGAGATCTTTAATAAATTTCAAAGTTTATCCTTAACCATTCTATTTCAAACTCAAAAAATATCATTTAAATCCATTTCGGATGTCCAGAAGATTTTATTTTATTTTTTTATTATTATTTTTCATCTTATTAGGGTTTTAAATTATTTAACCATATGTTTAATTATTTTTGAGTTAGTTTTTTATCAATAATATTTTATCATTTCTTTTTCCCAAAATGATGAGATTTTGGATGCCTATTGTCTAGTATTATGTGGCATCAGTCAGTTTTTAGAAGATTATTTTCGGCGTTCATATTTGAAATTCAGTAACTTCTGCTATATAAGTTAGGTGCTTTGTTGGTCTTTAAATTGAATTATCTTATAAACTAATAAAATATTTTTGACATTGAATGTGTTATTTTTTATATTGAATGTGTTATTATTATTGTGTTAATAAAAATTTTATATTCTTTCATTTTATGATATGAAAATATAAATATTATTACTATGCGAGATTGATAGTTGAATTATAAGTTAATTTAAATTTGTACTAGTAATATAATTTAAAGTGTTGAGTGTAAATGATTATATATATATATATATATATATATATATATATATATATATATATATATATATATATATATATATATATATAATTAGTTATGTATTCATATGTAAATAAATTTTTTAGGTAAATAAATATTATTACTATGTCAGATTGATAGTTGAATTATAAGTTAATTTAAATTTTTACTAGTAATATAATTTAAAGTGTTGAGTGTAAATGATTATATATATATATATATATACTTTAAATTATATTACAAAATTAGTTATGTATTTATATGTAAATAAGTTTTTTAGGTAGTTTTTCTAATTATTAATTATGATAAAATTTTATGAGATTTTGATAAGATCGATTCTACGATCCGATCTTGACTGACCCTAAATTGATTTGGTGTAGGATCACGATTTTACAAACTATAAGTCTATAAAATTTTAAAATATCCTTGAATATTTATTTTTTTAAAAAAAAATACTGCCTAGGTTCCATTAATATCAAATTGTTTTTAAAATTATTTTATTATCAAAATATTTTTTCTTCATGAATAATTAAGTAATTTAAGCGATAATTTAGAAAAAAAATTAATAGTATTTTTAAATATTTAGACAGTAGTCAACTGATATTTTAGAAGGAGAAAATATTACTTTTTAAGAAGTTTTTTTTTTAAAAAAAATACACAATATGTTGATTTATGAATCATTAAAATTATTAAACAAAATATAAAAAAAAGTAATAGTATGAGCCAAATTCGTCAAAATCAAATAGCCGAGACATGAGCAGGAACTTTAGATTAAAATTTATTACTCAATAAATGAGCTACAATCTGGTTGGCTTTTATTGAAATTAGAGTTTGGTCTAAATAATTAAACCACTCAATTATTATTAATAAACACTAAGATATTATTAATTAACAATACTTAATCAAATAACTAGAAGATCCTGTAGCCATTACCAAAACCAGCCGGGAGCCTGACCCGGCGCAGGAATCGTCTGCATATCAATATTATTGCCTCCCTGCGGCGTCGTAACAATGAATCCTCCTCCAAAATATGCTCCGCCGCCGACGCTGCCAACATCGCGGGCCAACATTAGGCTCCTGGTCTGCGCCTCGTTCTGCAGCTGGTCCACCCTCATCACTGCGTCCCAGCGCAGCCTGTCTAGCGCCGCCTGGAGTCTCTCCAAATCCGCCACGCCCAGTTCCTCCACGTTGGACCGCATGAGCCTAGCGAAGTCACCCCTTTGCGCCCGAAGCGCGGCCTCCAGCGTCTCCTTCCTCCGCAGCTCTCCCTCCAACCGCTCGGCCAGCTCCACGTACTGTCTGTTGAGCTCGAGGACCAGCGAGCCGGCGGCGGTCATCGCTCGGGGATAGTGGAACGAGGGAGGAGGAGGAATAGGGTCGGCCGACGAGGAGAAGAAGCGGTCAAGCACAGAGTCGACCGAGGGGTGGCCAAAGGAGAAGGGTTTACCGGCGGGGGAGAAGACAACGACGGCAAGGTTAGCCCCGCAGAGGATGGAGAGCTCGTTGGCCTTTTTGAAGAGTCCGGCGCGGCGCTTGGAGAAGCAGACTTGACGTGCCTCCTCTCTCTCGATCCGCTTAATCTCGATCTTTTGTCGACCCAAACTCGTCTTCCTCTTCCTAATTGGCATCACCATCGTCTAATCTGAAAAGAAAAAATAAGAACGAGGCAGCAACACAATTTAATTAGGGACTATATCAAAGATGAGGACTAACTAATGATATATATAGACACACGTATATATTGATTGATTGCAATAGCAATCAATTAAGGATGAAAATTAATTACCAATAAAGTAATTAATTTTTATTGACACTAGATTTTCCATATTACTTTTTCCATTTACAACAAAAGTCAAATTGATATATTTTGTTTCCATGTATGTACGAGTGACTAAAATTTTGATTCAATCTATTTTAATTTAAAATTTTAGTCGAATTTATTTATACGAAAGTTTATTTTTTAAAAACAAATACCAACAATCGATTATGAATTATCGGTGATGATGAAGGACCCCACCTCGCTATCACGGTGGAGGTCAAAGTTAAGACGGTCAATGCGTATGGAAGACATCGACCTTTCGGGCGAAATATGCCCCGATCGGGGAGAAGGCCCCGACCCGTCGTCGACTTCGACACAAGGAGCATTCAAACAACCGACACTCAAGGGAGAACGACGCACAGAACCCAAGCCGAACGACTATCCCACTCGGCCAGACAATGAGACCTGGCATCGACAGAGTTCAACTTCGGCCGAGCGACTACCCCGCTTGGCCTAACAACAGACTCACATCAGCCGAGCACACGGACAGTAGACTTCCGGCCGAGCGGCTATCCCGCTCGACCCAGCAACAGAGCATGTGGACAGTGGATTTCCGGTCGAGCGGCTATGCCGCTCGGCCCGAAAACGGACAGCACGTGGACAGTGGAATTCCGGTCGAGCGACTATTCCGCTCAGCCAAGCAACAGACATAGCAGATTATCTTTCGACATCCTTTTGGGAGCTAGTGCTACTGACAAGTGGCATGGTCAACAGAGGAACGTACGACGGAAGCTTCCATTGTCACTTCAGAGATATGCTCGACCTGTTAAGGTACTGTGTCAGGGACACTTTATTGACAAGTCTTTTCAGGAAAAGCTTTGAGAAGCATGCTCGTCTTAAGAAACGTGCACGCGCGCTACCAGAACTCTATATAAAGAGGGTTCCAATCATCGGCGGAGGTACGCAAAACAATGTTCTTGTTCGTAGGAGACTGACTTGAGTGTCGGAGGGTCATCGTCGGGGACCCCTTCCCTGGCTCAGTACCGACGTCAGTTGTGTTGCAGGTCAGAGCAAAGTCCACAGGAAGTCAGCGGGAGTGCCACATCCCCAGCATCCATCTCATCGACTTTCGGACAGGATCATATTTGACACCGTCTGTGGGAACATCACCTGTATCCGAGCCGAGAAGATGGAGGCCGCTGGATGACTCACCACCGTGACGCTCACTCAGGAGGAGCTTGAGATGTTCGTTCAAGCCCGAGCAGCAAAAATGATATAGCAACAACAACAACAACAGGCGTTGGCCGATTGGCAAGCATCACAGCCTGCAACATCAGCAGCCGATAGGCGAGTGGGGCAAGAAGATCGAGCGGAGCAACTCTCCGTATGGGGACAGAACCAAAGGCCAACTGGCACGTCAGGGGGAAGCGCCGCCCGCGCCAATTCCCTTCCATTGCGCCCTATTCCAAACCCCCTCAGAGATAGCTCAGACGAACTAAGAGAGGGGGTCATCCTCGGATGACGCTCCCATTCGGGACGCACGAAAAGGCAAGGCGCCCGAGGCACCGCGCCACCCGAACGAATCAATAGACAATTCTCCAAGGAAATCTTGCAAGACCCTCTGCCGAGGCATTATACTTCATTGGCGATCGGAGAGTACAACGAGTTGACTGATCTAGACAATCATCTGGACAAGTTTGACAATGCGACCATATTTCACCAGTACACAAATGAGGTGGAGTGTCGAGTCTTCTCATAACCCTCTATGGGTCAACATAGAGATGATTTCGAAGATTGTCGAACGAATATATACGCAGCTTCAAAGACTTCTGGGTTGCCTTCTTACATCAGTTCGCCAGCAGCCGACGCTATCAGAAGACGAGCGTCAGCCTCTTCTTCATGAAGCAAGGATCGAAGGAAACACTCCGAGCCTACATCCAACGCTTCAATAAGGTGGTCATGGATATCCCATCGGTCTCATCTGAGACCATGATGAACGCCTTCACTCAAGGGCTCGTCGAGGGAGAATTCTTCCGGTCAGTCATCAAGAAGTCACCTAGGGACTTTGACCACCTGCTCACAAAGGCCAACGAGTACATAAATGTGGAAGAAGCTCAAGTGGCAAGGAAGAAGGAAGCGTCAGCCGAGCCTACACTTGCACCCGAGCGACGTCCGACGAACAACCACCAACCGCCCAGGGGGCCAAAAGCGGAGGCAACATAGCCACACCAGGAGGTCCAGACGCATGCTGTGCAACATGTGCCCGCCGCTTGGTTGAAGGTGTCAAGAGACAAGGCATGGACGCCAATGTTCTGTTCATTTCATCAGTCGGTGACGCATAACACGCGAGACTGTCGTGGTCTGACGCTGATTGTGAGCCGACCGACACCCAGAGGATATCACCACCGTTCCCCATCTCCTGATCGGCGAGATCGACACTGATCCACCGGGCAGCGAGAGGATCAAAGAAGGTCAGCCGAGCAACACCATCAACAGCAGCGGAGGGTTAACGCTGATCCCTCCAAGATCTCGGCCGGGTGAAACAGGCCTTCCGCCTGGGAGGAAGAAAACAAAAGCAATGTTGCTCGAGGAGAAATTGGCATGATCACCAGTAGGTTGACCGACGGTGATTCCGACTAAGCCAGAAAATCAAATTCTCACCGGCTCGAGATCGACACTATTGGGTGCAGTAGGGAAAGGGTCGAGGGACCGGAGATCAACTTCGGTCCTAGAGACTTGGAGGGAGTAGAGATCCCTCATGATGATGCTTTGATCTTCTGAGCGGTGATCGCCAACTACACCATTCACCAGACCTTTGTTGACATGGGAAGTTCGGTGAACATCATCTTCAAGAAGATCAACTTATTGCCAGAAGATCAAGTTCCCAGTGGGCGATTAGGTGGGCGGGGTTAAAGGCGACCAACTCGCTGCTCAGCGCTGCTATGTTAAGATGGTCAAGACCGAGGCAAAAGTCGCTCGAAAGACTCCACGGCTAGAGGTAAACACTATCACCGAGAAGCCTCCTACTCTGGTATACAAAGAAAATGAGGAGGTCCAGATCCATTCCAGCCGAGCGGAGGCAACAACCTTCATCGCCGCCGACCTGGAGGAGGAGAAGAAGGCAGAGTTGGTCGCCTACCTTAAACAAAAGCACGACATATTTGCCTGGTCGACCCATGAGCTTCCCGACATCTCCCCGGGAGTGGCTCAGCACGAGCTTCATGTCCGATCGGACGCTCGGCTGGTGAAGCAAAGGAAAAGGGATTTCGGCACGGAGCAGAATGTGATCATCCGGGCGAAGATAAAAAAGCTACTAGAGGGCAGCCATATCAAGGAAGTCCAATTCCCGAGCTGGCTAGCCAATGTTGTACTAGTCTCCAAGTCGAGCAACAAATAGTGGGTCTGTAGCGACTTCCAATCCGTGATTTAAACAAGGCGTGCCCGAAGGACTTCTATCTGCTGCCCAGGATAGACCAAATGGTGGACTTAACGGCGGTTGCGAGCTGATCTGCATGCTCGACGCATATGAAAGGTACCACCAAGTGTCGCTCGCTTGCAAGGACCAGAAGAAGGTCAGCTTTATTACGGTCGACGGAACATACTGCCACAACATCATGTCGTTCAGACTCAAGAACACCGGAGCCACCTATCAAAGGCTATGAACAAGGTGTTCCGATGGTAGATCGGTCGTAGCATGGAGGTATACGTCGACGATATTTTAATTAAATCCCTTCGAGCTGCTGACCTATGCGCAGATATCAATGAGACTTGCCGGGCGCTAAGGACTTGCGGGATAAAACTAAATCTGAGCAAAGAGTGGCCGCTTCCTTGGCTATATAGTGACCGAGCAAGGCATTGAAGCCAACCCAAGCAAGGTCAAAGCTTTGCAAGACATGCCGTCGCCTCAGAACTTGAAGGAAACTTAACGGCTGACCAGTCGGATCACAACGCTGTCCAGATTCATATCAAGTCATCTGATCGAAGCCTTCCATTCTTCAAGGTATTTCGCTGAGCCACAAAATTTCAGTGGGATGCCGAGTGCGACCGAGCATTGGAAGAACTCAAGGATATCTAAATTCCTTGCCTATACTAGTCAAGCCAATTGTTGGTGAGCCGCTCTGGATCTACTTGTCATCCAACAA
This sequence comes from Zingiber officinale, assembly GCF_018446385.1. Classification (NCBI taxonomy): domain Eukaryota; kingdom Viridiplantae; phylum Streptophyta; class Magnoliopsida; order Zingiberales; family Zingiberaceae; genus Zingiber; species Zingiber officinale. The sequence continues at coordinate 143,792,673 of NC_055994.1, forward strand.
GCATGCAGTCGGATCAACTCTAGTTAGGCAGAACGACCAAGAGCAGCAGCTTGTATATTTTTTGAGTCATATATTAAGATGTTGAGTCCCACTACACTGGTCTCGAAAAGTTGACTTATGCATTAGTACTCGTCGTGCGGAGACTTCGCTCGTACTTGCTGGCGCACCCAATAATTGTGATGACTATAATAGCCCTTTGGAAAGAGTCCTCCTCAATCCGGAGGCATCCAGATGGCTGATTAAGTGGACGACAAAACTTAGTGAGTTTGAAATTTAGTATCAACCCCGAACGACCATTAAAGCACAATCCTTGGCCGATTTCGTCATCGAGGTGCAAAGCCCAGAGCCAGAAACCGTTTGGAGGATATACGTGGATGGTTTGTCCACCCGGCAAGGCAGCGGAATCAACATATTTCTCATATTGCTTCAAGAAGACCGAATGCAACTCTCCGTTCGGCTAGACTACAGAGTCACTAACAACGAGGTCGAATATGAGGCGTTGATAGCTGGCCTACAAGCCGCTCGACATATGGGAGCCACTAAAATCTTCATCCACTCGGACTCTCAGCTAGCCGCTCAACAGCTATCCGGGACGTTAGAGATCAGCAATGCCCAACTCCGACTCTATAGGAAGCCTTTGAGAAGCTGAAGGTCAATTTTCAAGAGGTCATTATTCAAAAGATCCCCCAGTCGGAGAACCAAGCGGCGGATGAGCTAGCGAAATTAGCCAATTCATGGGCATCGATCGTAATAGGGCAGCCAATCGAACATGATGACCGATTGTAGTGGGGCCACATAGGCGTCTCATAACCTAGAGTGGATTAATATCGGCGATAACATGAGTTCTCTTTCAAATCGAGTCGAGGAGTTAAGAGTGTGTGAGACTTGATTAGAGTGTTGAGGAGCGTAGGATGACAATTGGGTATGAGTAGCTTGGCTAACAAGGTCGAATTGATGAAGAGCCAGAGGAAAGCTTTCCCTAATAGTGGGAACCAAAAAAAGCAATAGGCTGAGTTGGGGATGTCCATTGCTAGTAGCAGAGCTGGAGTGGGAAAAGACACTAATCGTGTTTAAAATTAACTACATACAATCAACTTTGGTGTGAAAATGTCAATGAGGCTAGTGGGGAAAGCTTGACCTCAAGTCAAGGCCTAGAAGAAAGGAGAAGGTTGAGTCGACCTTTGAAAAAGGAGGGATAATATATACTTACTTGTTCCGGAGACCTAATCAGGTCGGGGAGACAGGAGAGATAAGAGGTAAAGTGTTGAACCCTTACGTACGGGGTGGAGGCTCAATCCACAATCGAGTCAATTAAGTTAGGAGAAGTAATTAGAGTCGACCTTCAAAAAGGGGAGAGACTCAATCCACGATCGAGTCAGGTCAAGAGAGGTAATCTGAGTCGACTTCTCAAAAGAGGAGAGACTCAATCCACGGCTGAGTCAGGTTAGGAGAGGTAATCTGACTATCTAAGTGAAATTGATTGTGTACCAAACTGCCTGAATGCTGAGCTAGCAAAATGTCTAAGTTGGTCGAGTGTCTAGTTGAGCCTAGCTGCCAAGTGTTGAATTAGCTGAGTGCTCGAGTTGGTGAGGTAATTCGAGCAGAGCTAACCTCGTGGTGCAGGTCGGGCTGTCACACAAGTCCTACCATTTGTAGGACCCCATTTTTTATTTTAATAATTTAAAAAATAAAATTTAGTAAAGGACTTATTGTATTATTTCCAACCCTATTTACTTATCCTTCTCCGTAAATATGAAATAAAGAAATGAAAAAATATTAAATAAAGTTCTTACTTCTAAACTTGTGCTTTTCATTTTTCTCTCCACAGCAGTGCTCTAGCCCTTCATGCACTTTTCTTTAGGGTACACATTAAGTTGTGAGGAAGTCTTAAATACTATCTAAACTCACTTGAACCATTCACTCATTCATAAAAAAAAATTTTTTTAAAAAACTTTTTCGAGCTAATCCATCAACCAAACCAGTAGACATAAAAAAACCATAGTTCTATAATCCCACTAGAAGATGAGAACATATACAGCGTTCGAGGGACGAGAAACCGGAGCGGAAATTTGCTCGAGGAGAAAGTGGGAAATTTGATTTGGGGTGAGAAACCGTCAAATGATTTGGAGGTTTCAGCATCGGTTTTTTAGAACCGGTCAAATGACCGCTCTTATAGCTTGAATCGGTTTTATAGAAACTGTTGCTATATATCTTGATTTGCAACGGTTCACATAATCGACTCTAAATTATATAATTTGCAGCTGCCAAATGTGATCGCTACATGATATCAATATTAGAAGCAGTTTGTGGCCGTAGCAAAAGGCATATTCTAGAATTGGTTTCTATAACCGCTCCTACAGTTGTAATGAGAACATTTAGTAGGTATGTAACCGTGAAAAAAATTATGTCAGAAAAATCCTTAAATATTTATTTTATGGGTCGATTACATCCCTGTCTATACAATCTTGACTATGGGAAAAGTTGTGTTTACTAGCAAAAATATTTCGTCTAAATTGAATTTGGCTAGTAAATAAAAAATTTACTAACTAAATTGTACTTTGGCTAGTAAATAATTTTAATTATCGACAAAAATTTATTTGGCAGGGAATTTTAATTTATTATTGACACAAGTTTAATATGGTCGGTAATGTGTAATTTTTTTACCTATCAAAATTATATTTGGTATATAATATTTAATTTATTTACTAACCAAAATTTGATTTGGCTAGTAATATTTAATTTTTTTACTAGCCAAATATATTTGACCAATAATGTGTTAATTTTTTATTGGTAATAATTAAATTTATATGGTAATATTTAATTTTGTTTCTCTAAAAAAATTACTAGTAAAAATTTAGTTGATCATTATTATAAAATAATTAAATTTTTAATCAACGCATGGCCAATCTTAATTATTTAATTGTTAATCAATAATTAAAATTAGTTTATAATCTGTTTATTTTATTTAATCCAGCCCTACCATTTTCTTTCTTTTTTTATTCTCCTTAGGTTTATTTTCCCAAACCTCCTCAACGCACAACCCATCTCACGCGAACTTTCCTCTCCTCTATTCCTGCCGAAAAACCCTTCTTCTTCTACTCACACCGAGAAGCTCAAAATCTCAGTTAATCCTTCGTTCGAACAAGGTATAGTCATTCCTTGCAATTATCACTCGCTCAATTCTTTGGTTTTTGAATGTTCCTTTTAATTTGATGAATATCCTTTTGCGTTTGTACCTTCTGTGCACTTATTTGAATAAACAATAAGGTTGGAATCCTAAGGTTTAGGGTTCTGGAAGCTAAGGCTTAGCGTATTTATCTGTATTTTTTTAAAATATGCAACTTCTTTCTTCACAGCTGTGAGTTGAAATTGCTACAAGAAGTAATGACGCCGAGAGACCCCAAGAATCCAGAGTTTCTTCTTCCTCTTTTCATCGAAGGAAATTGTAAGCGCAGGGATCATTTCGTTTATATTATATATTATTATATTACTTTGTTGTATCTGATTTCATGTGAGTTTTTTTTTTTTCATAGACAAACTAAATGTAATAGAAACAATAGTAAAATTATAAGATGACGTATTTAGCCTTAATGGATCTTAATTGATACTAGATAAAGCTCAAATTGAAATGCAAAAAGTAATGTGGACAAAGTATTGCAATGTTTATTGAAGTATTGCAATGTTTATTGCTGCTGCTGGTTATCAAACATGGAAAAGGTAATGTGGGCTTTGATATTTTAGGATTTAAGATCTCATTTATGAAAACTTTTTATTCATATTATGTTGTTTCAAGTGTCTATTTGGAATGTAATCTGGTTAATATCAATCAATGCAAACTAAACACTATATTCTATTTCAATTTTTGTTATTTTTTAATTGGGTATAAGATACATTTTTGGTACTATGTGAAGGAAGATGATAAGTTTTCTTCTATTTTTTGTGCATTATGTTATGGTGTAGGAAATTTTTTATGTTTTATTTTTTGGGCAATTTTATATACTTTGATTGTTTATGGTGTAGGAAATTTAATTGTCATTTTTATTGTATGATAATGAAGTAAGAAATCACTGGAATATGTTTTTTGCTTAACTAATTTTTCTATATTTAAGAATTAGCTAGAAATTTGTTGTATACATGACTCTTAATTGTTTATTGGTGAGTTCCTCCTGGATTTCAAACTATACCTTATCAATCACCATTGAATGACATTGAGATATGGAATATTAATGTAAATTGATGATTTATCTGTTGTTTAATGTTTGTATCTGCCAACATTGTTATCTTAGTGATACTTTTAATTGTCCTTTTACTTATTTATTGACTATTTTTATTGGCTTTTGTTCTATATCTATAATAATAACTTCATGTAATTTTTTAGCATTATTTTCAGGTTATTACTGACAATGGTGAATAAAAGAAAGCAAAAGTTAATTCAAAATATCAGAGGACAAGAATTGAGAGACAATGATCTTCAAGATGAACATGAATCACATGATATAACATCAAATTCACAATTGGATACACAAAATGGTGCACTGAACTAGATCAAAATGAGGAGTTTACTGAGGAGATGCTTACGTCTCAAAGGCAACAAAATAGACGTGGGAGGACAGTGATGAGGGATGTGCATGCATTAGATCCTGATGACGTAATTGTAGTGCAATTTTATGAAAGAGGCCAGTCTTATGGGGATATACAACCAGTTCTTGCCAATAAGTGACGCTTTATTAATATTTATAGGCACGTTTTGATATTCCTGATCGCTGTCGAGATGTTATTATGCAAATGATGGGGGCTGCATGGAGGCAATGGAGGACTGAAATCAAAGCTAAGTCTTATGATCCGAATACTCCATTGGATGAGCTTGTTTCCATTCGTTCAGTTCCTCAAAAGTTGACTCCTGAAGTTTGGGAAACATTGTGCCATTACTGGAAACTAATGAGGTAGTAAATATATTGATTGTTTTTTTTTATATATGACTAGTGTCAAATTAGATGCAATTTTTTTAAAGAAAATTTTAAAAATTAATCAAGAAAATGCGAAGAAAAAAAAAGAGGGAGTCATGCGCTAGGTCGTACAAATATTCCATCCTTGGAGCATAAATTTGTAAGTATCAAATTGTGTTTTGTTTTACAACTAGATTCACATAATCCATTTATTGTGTAGATCATGATAATCCTAAACTACTGAAGTTCTATGATTTTACTTAATATGTCATAATAGCGATCGATTATGATTGTTTTGCTATCCAATACTATAATTTTCTTTTTTGTGATTAGTTACTTATTTAATTGATAAAGAATATGATTTGATGTATGTTTTGTGTTTTTTTGTACAATATTATTAATGTGATGTAATTAGTTAGAGTCAAAATTTATTTCAATTATAGAGATGTGAAGTGCCTTAAAGTAGCATAAATAAAGTAATATTTCTTTGTGTGGTCTTTATGCATATTTAGTTAGAAGGTTTTCTCATTAAAATCCTTCCAATTCTTTTCATAATTCATCTCTTTGAATATTCATTCACTGATAAAAATCCACAATATTTGTTAATGTTACTTGACACTTGATCTGAAAAAGATTTTTCCATAAGTAGTTTCAGGAAAAGGGGAGAAAACCTACTCGCATTGAGATAATAAAAATAAGTTGTATAAGTAAAAAGAGAAGAGATGGTCCTGTTGATGATGAAGTGATCTGAGTTGAGGTAGTAATTTCTTTTAATTTTTCATGTTTATTTCTCAGTATTCTTCGTATTTTATCAAATATTTTTTTGATAGGCTTTACTAGATGAAGCTGTGCGGCGTCGACTTCAAGATAAGCCTGAGGGAACTCAACCTACAGAAGTGCATGAGGACGCATTTCGATTATAATTTCTTAACATTTTTTATTTATTTATGGTGGTTAAAGTTATTACAATTATACGATATTAAGTATTTTTTTGTGTAGTGATGTTCTTGGGCCCGAACATTCTGGCCAAGTTCGATGTTTAGGTGCTTGTGCACTTCCTTGCCAAGTTTTTCCTGAGCTGTGTAAGCGTACAATTTATACACCAAGTTATCACTCTAATTCAAATATGACAGCTGAAATCAAGGAAATACAAGAAAAAAAAAAGAAATGGAGGCACGGGAAGTACAGAGGCGGATAGAAACAGAGCAAATGATAAGGCAAATGCATGACCAACAACTTCAAAATTTTGCACATATTATGCAGAGTATGATATCCGGAGCTGTTGGGGGATCTCGTGGCCCAGAATTGTTACTGGCACAGCTAATAAAAATATTTAATATTTATTAGTAACAATTGAACCATTCAAAAATATATAAATACATGCATCATTTTAACTAATATCTTTTTTTAAAATAGATGGCAGTTATAATGGCAGAGATTATGCAATGAAATATAGATGCCCCACCAAATGCAAAAGGAAATGATCCTACACCTCCACCACCAACAGATCCATCTAATAATTAGATAAACTTTTTAGAGAAAACTTTTTTTAAATTATGTTGCCACTTGTTAGTGTTATTGTGTTGTGTTGTTTTGGGGTATGCACATTTTTGTAAAAGAATTTCGTACTTGTTACTGATATGGTGGTGTTTTGGGATATGTAGATTTTTGTAAAAGAAGTTAGTACTTGTTGCTGATATGGTGGTGTTTTGGATATGCAGATTTTTATAAATGAATTTCTTATTGGTTTTGTGAATTGAAAGATTTAATATGAATATTTTGTTGGTTAATCTATTGGTATTTTAATTTTTTTTTGTTGAATGTTTTGTATTAATTATTAAAAGTTAGGAATTCAAAAGATTTTGTAAATAAATATTTGAAAAATGGAATGATTATAGGAGCTTCATTAGGGTCCATCATTTGAAACAGGACTGGCTTTAAACTATTGCTAATACACTTATTAGAAGCGGTAAATAACCGATCTAGGTAAATAAATTTAGAAGCGGCTTAATAACCGCTCCTAAACATGGTACGCAGGAGTGGTTACAAACTGATGCTGAATTACTTTTGGAGCGGTTACAAACCACTACACTATTTAACTTCAGAATTGGTTTAATAACCACTTCTACTACATACCAACAGAAATGGTCATTAATCACATTTGTAGTAGTTAACAAGTGCGGTTAGCAGCCGCATCAAACCACATTTGGATAGGTAAAGGACCGCTGGTATTACAACCTATTAAGGCGGTTAATAACCACTTCTATAGAGACATCAGCAGCGGTTGTTCTGTTTTTACCACCGGTTGCTATAACCAATGCCATTGATGCTAGGAGTGCAAGCTGTTGAATCGGTGAAGTAACCGATTCAAAAGCTTTAGGATCGGTCGAAAACCACTTCTATAGTTTGTTAAAACCGCACCTAAAGACCTATTTTTTTTGTAGTGAGCTATTTCGGTGGTCGAAATCACCCAGGAGATCGCAGCAGCAAAGGAATGAAAAGGAGCTGCAAGTGCTGCTGGAGGCGCCTTCAAAAGTTGTTGAAGGTGCTTTCCATGAACAGTGCGAAGGCGCCTTCCAAGGCTACGGAAGGCACTTTCAGCCAGTCCAACTAGTTGTTTGCAAGTGGATAAAGCTTTATCCACTTGCCACACTGGAGGAGCCTTCCAAACCCTTTGGAGGCGTCTTTCAAGCCCTTTGGAGCCGCCTTCAACATTTGGATGAGATTTCCCTGGGGCTATAAAAAGACCCCTAGACCTAGAAAATCAACAACAACTTGAGAACAACTACTGTAATCATTTCCTAGTCTTCTCTAAGCTTTTCAAAGAATGTAAGAGGGTTCTCCGTCTACAGAGAAGGAGTTTTTTCTAGCAGAGCTTTGCAACCGCCTCGGATTAACAATCATCTAGGTTGTAACTAAGTCAAATTTGTTTGCCTCTTCTTTTATTAGTTGTTCATTTTTTAGATTATAATTATTGTGATAGTGCTACTAATCTTAGTTGGAAAAACAGAGAAAGATTTTTTTTTAATAGACCCTGCGCCCTTTTACCGGTCCCGCTGTGCCAACAATTGGTATCAGAGTCCAACCATCTTAGAAGGACTAACCGTCGACTGAAGCATCAAGATCAAGACGATGGCCGGTACAAGCATTCACCCACCAAAGTTCCAGGGAGACTTCGAACAATGGAAACACTAGATGGAGGTATTCTTCAAAACATATTTCGAAATTCTTTTAATAATGAAATATGGTTTTACAGTTCCAAAAGATAAAGAAGAATATCAGCTGATGAAGAAGGAACAAGCCGGCTTTGTGGCGAACGGTAAAGCAGAATTCCATCTGCTCAACGTTCTTCCGCCCCAGGAGGTCAATCGAATCGGCAGCTACGACTCAGCAAAGGAACTTTGGGAGAAGCTCCTGGAACTGTATGAAGGAACTTCTGAAACAAAGCTTGTGAGACGGAACGTACTCTGGAATCAACTGACGAACCTCCGGATGGAAGAAGGAGAGTCAGTAGCACAACTACATGGAAGAATCAAGGAGCTGGTCACCGGACTAACAAACCTCGGAGAAACGGTAACGAATCGGGGCGCATAAAGGTATGCTTTAAATGTGTTCCCAAGAACACCCGATTGGACAACTATAGTAGACTCCTACTATATATCCAAGGATCTTAAGGTAAGTACTTTAGAAATTCTTTTCTCTACTTTCGAATTACACGAATCTCGGTGCGTAGGACAAAGAAAAGGACCGAGTCAGAACGTTGCCCTGAAGGCAAGAACCAACAATTCAAACTTCGAAGAATCAATTGATGAAAACGAAGCAGAGCTAATGGTAAGGAAGTTCAATAAATTTATCAAATCTAATAAATTTAAATCACAGATGAGAAAGCAATATCGAAACAAAAGGACTGTCTGATGCTACAATTGCAACGAATAAGGGCACACCAAAAATGACTGCTCGAAACTGAAGAACAAAGACAAGGGAAAGAATAAGAAGCCAGATCGACCCAAACATAATCTCAAAGCCATGTGGGATGAGTCGTCATTCTCCGAATCTGAAATCGAATCATACGCCGGACTAGCCCTAATGTCAGTCCATCAAAAAAAAGATGAGATCAACTCAGAGATGAGCATTGATGAAGGGGGAGGATCATCAGAAGAAAGCTAGATCGTCCCAAACATAATCTCAAAGCCATGTGGGATGAGTCGTCATCCTCTGAATCTGAAATCGAATCATACGCCGGACTAGCCCTAATGTTAGTCCATCAAGAAGAAGATGAGATCAGCTCAGAGATGAGCATAGATGAAGGGGGAGGATCATCAGAAAAAAGTCAAATCAGGCCAAACATAATCTCAAAGTCATGTGGGATGAGTCATCATCCTCCGAATCTGAAATCGAATCATACGCCGGACTAACCCTAATGTTAGTCCATCAAGAAGAAGATGAAACCAGCTCAGAGATGAGCATAGATTAAGGGGGAAGATCATCAGAAGAAAGCTAGATCGGCCCAAACATAATCTCAAAGCCATGTGGGATGAGTCGTCATCCTCCGAATCTGAAATCGAATCATACGTCGGACTAGCCCTAATGTCAGTCCATCAAGAAGATGAGACCAGCTCAGAGATGAGCATAGATGAAGGGAGAGGATCATCAGAAGAAAGCAGCGATGAAGGGGGAGCATCAGAAATTGAGGTAAGTGAGGTAGATGCTCTATCTCTCAAACAGTCCTTTAATTTTCTTAAAATTCTTACTAAAGATCTAGTGAAATTAGAAAAGGAAAATGCTGAGTTAAAATTAAACTTAACAAAGGCATGCCTTCTAAAATTGTATGATAATCTAAAATTAGAAAATTAAAAATTAAAAATAGAAATTGAAAAATGACCATGCATGCTTGAAACCAAATAACTCTCAAAAATCAAAATTTAAAATTTATGGTAAACTAAATTGGTATGTTAGACATCACCAGGGCCAAATAAGGAGAGTTCCAAAAAATCATTTACTCCCAAATTTTTAGTTAATCCAGTAGGAAGGAGCATATATTTTACTTAGTTCGGAGTCTTTGTTGATTCCTACTCCAATGTCCGCATGTGAGAGTGCTTTCTTTGGGTAATCACTAATAATTCGCAAAAAGTATTATACAATTTAGTACACGAACTATAAAAAATACCGACAACAAGGAAAATGAAACTGAGTCGCAGGTTGTCGGAGGAGCTTCGCAACGTTGCAGGAGCATCTTTGGAGCAGTGCGCAATAGAGCAATCGTAGAAGAACTTGTGTTTAGCTCTTGGTGGAAGATTGCTTATATAAGTAGTTCCGGGAGCCTGGATCGTGACGTCGGCCAACCAATCAATGTGCTCCATGCAGGTGATGAGATAAGCTTCGGGCATGTCGGGCGCCCAGACCAGTTCCGGGCGCCCGGATCCCTTCCATGCGCCCGGACCCCCTTTTCCAGCAACCCTTTTTCCTGCAAGAAAAGGTTAGTCCGAGATAATAAAAATTATACTACCCTGCAAAATAAAGTTAGCACAGTATAACAAATAGAGTAGTTATTAGATTTTGCCTCCTCGAGACTAGAATCTAATCAAGATCTCAACTTTGATTTTCGAAATGGATCTAAGTTGGATCGACGTCTACTATTCCCTCAAACGGGGAACGCGTCCTCACCAAGTCACTCTTCTCCAGTGACTTACCTTAACTTACCGCTTTACCAGACATCCAGTCAGCCCGTCAATTTGTCTGGACTTCGTGCCAACTGTCCTATCAGGTCGTTGACCTAACTGGACTTCGTGTCAGATATCCGGTCAACCCGTCGACCTATCTGGACTTCGTACTAGCTATCCGGTCATCCCGTCGACCTAGCTGAATTTCTTGTCAGATATCCAGTCAGCCCGTTGACTTATCTTGACTTCTCTTGCACACTTAGTCAGTTCGTTAGATTATAATAAATATAGCTTAACTTACTTTGTCATTCATCAAAAGCTGAGTTATACCGTTAGTACAACATGCACCAACAACTTTCACCAGACTTCTTCACCGAACAAGAAAGTTGAGGACCTAAGGTAATCTTCTTCTCCAAATTAAACTTCTTCTCCGGCCTCGCATGAACGGATTATTTAGCAGGATTTATCTAAGTTTTTCACGCTTGCATTCTACTTGTTCTTTTTCGTAATTATGAAATAAAGAAAGAAAAAAATGTTAGATAAAATGCTTACCTCTTAAATTGTGCTTTTCATTTTTCTCTCCGCGGTGCTCCAGCCTTTATGCATTTTTCTTTAGGGTACACACTAAGCGTTTGGTTTAGAGGTTTGGGAATGAAGGAATGAATTCATTTTCAAACCTTGTGTTTGGTTGATGGGAATGGAATCAAGATTTTGGAATGAAATCCAAAATTTTGGGTATGGATGAAACTCACCCCTTTCCTTGGGTTTTGATGGAATGAGAATAAGAATTAAGTTTTAGACGAAAATACCTTTAGTATATTTGTTCAATTTTTCTTTCATTTCACTCTCTCCCCTTGTTCTCTCTCATCATACTTTCTCTCTCCTCATTCTATCATCACATTTTCTCTCTCAACATATTTTTTCTCTCATCACATATTCTCTACCATTTTCTCTCTGTATTCTCTCTCATCACACACACTCTCTCATTATTTTCTCTCTCTTCATTCTCTCCTCATTTTTTCATCATACTTTCTCTCTCATCATACTTTCTTTCTCCTCAATCTCTCTTACCATACTCTCTCTCCATATTTTATCTCATCACACTTTCTCTCTCTTCATTCTCTTTCATCACACTCTCTCTCCTCATTTCTCTCATTTTCTCTCTGTATTCTTTCTCATCACACTCTTTCTCTCATTATTTTCTCTCTCTTCATTCTCTCCTCATTTTTTCATCATATTTTCTCTCTCATCATACTTTCTGTCTCCTCAATCTCTCTTACTATACTCTCTCTCCATATTTTCTTTCGTCACACTTTCTCTCTCTTCATTCTCTTCCATCACACTCTCTCCTCATTTTCTCTCATCACACTTTCCTTCTCTTCATTTTTTTCCCATCATACTTTCTCTCTTATCACATTTTCTCATCATACTTTCTCTCAATCTCTCATTTTCTTTAATCACACTTTCTCTCTCTTCATTTTTTCCCATCACTCTTTCTCTCTCAACACACTTTTTATCTCATCATACTTTTTCTCTTCTCAATCTCTTCTATCACGCTCTCCCTCCTCATTTTCTCTCATCACACTTTCCCTCTCTTCATTTTTTCCATCACACTTTCTCTCTCATCATTCTCTCTCATCATATATTTCTCTCACATTCAACTTTATCTTCCATCTAATTTTTTCTCTTATTTTCCTCTAAGGATAAAAAAGAAAATTTAAGTTCATTCCGATTGAAAATATTCAACTAACCAAATATTATTTTTAGGAATAATACCCAAGCTCATACCCATTTTCATTCCACAATACTATGATATCCATTCATATTCCAATTCCTAGGAGAGAACCAGACGCCACCTAAGTTATGAGGAAGTCTTAAATACCATCTAAACTCACTTGAACCATTCACTCATTCATAAAAAAAAAACTTTTTTCGAACTAATCCATCATCTAAACCTGTAGACATAAAAAAATCACAGTTCCATAATCTCACTGGAATAATAACTTTTTTTAAAATATTAAGTTAAGTTGCAATCTATACTCTGTTGACACATGTTTTCCTTTTTTGGACCCACATAAATTTATATGAATCTAAAATAAATAGAAATTTTAAATTCTCTAGGCACCTATTCTGAGTTTTTCCTTTTTTTTTTTTTTTTTTTTTTTTTTTAAGATCTTTAACCATCCTAAATTTCACAAACAAGATTTACAAATCTCAATTTTACTAGTTTAGGTCAATATAACAAGTTTGGCCGCCCATGAAATAATTTTGATCAAAATTATTATTTTATTATTTTTTATATCGATATAAAAGATTCATTTTTTTTCACCGGGTCCTTCAAAATATAGGGTCGCCCTGAATCTGAGTGTAATTGGTTGTATGCCAAACTGTCCGAATGCTGAGTTAGCAGAACGCCCAAGCTGGCCGAGTGTCTAATTGAGCCCAGCTGCCAAGTGTCGAGCTAGCTTAGTGCTCGAGCTGGCTAAACACTAGTTGAGCTGAGTTGGCCGAGTGCCAAGATGCTGAGTGCCCGAGCTATCCGATTGTCGAGCTGTCTAGTGCCAGAACTGAGCGAGTGTAGAGCTACCGACTACCTGAGCTAGTCGAATCTCAAGCTGACTGTGCAGTGCTCGAGTTACTGAGTACCAAGTGGGAATCTGGACTGAGTTATGTCAGACCACGAAACTCACGATGGGAAACTCCCACGCACACGTGATTTCAGCAGGATATTAGAGATGCAGAGATGAACGATCCGGCGATCGAGCTCGGTGGAGATTAGGGAGAAAATCTATTGTATTGCAGTAGATTGGAATTGGATTCATATAGTGGCCTCACATAATTGATTATGCCAAATCTTACGCCTCAAATTAGCACACGACTAATAGGAAAAAAATTATAAAGCTCTGTGACAAATAATTAGCAGACGAGGTTGGTGTTCTTCTTGGCCAGCACGAACTTCTTCCAAGCATGAGTCACCGACCTCTGCGTCTCCAGTTCCGTCTTCTTCCCGTTTCTGCAATCTCTGTGGCCACCGAGCTCCGTGGCCTTCACCGCCACGGGCGGCGCCAGCTTGGGCGGCAGCGCGTCGAGTTCGTGCAGGACCTTCTCCACGTCGAGCACCAGCCGCTCCGCGAGGGTGCGGCTAAAGTCTTCGCGCACGACGACGCGGAGCACGGTGACGTGCTCCGCGTCGGGCGGCATCGTGTACGCCGGCACGATCCAGCCGAAGCGGCGGAGGTAGTCGGAGACCTGGAATTCGCTGTGACGGCTGCGGTCCTTGAGGGAGAAGGCTACCAGCGGCACGCCGTCGTCCTTGGACACGATGTTGAACCGCCCCGTCCGCTCCAACCCCTGCTTCAGCACCATCGCGTTCTCCTGACAGTTCTCCATCACGTTCTTGTAGCCCTGCTTGCAACAGAGGCAGCTCACGCCGATTAGCAGAGTGATGATCACAAAGGGGATTAAGATTTAAGACGACAAATATTGAAGCTTGATGATGAATCGCTTACCTCGAATCCCAAGCGAATTAACTGGTAGTATTGAGCAATGACTTGGCTAGATCCTATACATAGATTTATGTATCAAACCGGGCAGCAATCAAGATGAAAAATGCAGGATCGATCGAGCGTTGCGTCGGTTACCTTTGGAGAAGTTGAGAGTGAAGGTGGGCTGATCGGCGCCGAGGTAGTTGATGTGGAAGATGAGCTCTTCGGGGAGGTCGGCCTTGTTCCGCCAGATGACCCACCCAATTCCGGCGTAGACCAGCCCGTATTTGTGGCCGCTCACGTTGATGCTCTTCACCAGCGGCAGCCGGAAATCCCACTCCAGTTCCGGGTACAGGAACGGCGCGATGAACCCTCCGCTCGCAGCGTCGACGTGGATCGGCGTCTCCCACCTTCGATCCGATCCGATCCGATCCTCAATGTATTAGCTAACTAGCTAGCGAATCGGGAAATCAAATTGATAGATATGCATACCCTGTTTTCTTGTTCTTCTCCGTCAAGAGGTGGTCGAGAAGCTTCACATCTTCGAATTCTCCATTGAGGGTGGATCCGAGGATGGCGGCGACGCAGATGGTGTTCTCATCCACCAGTTCCACCGCCTTCTCCGGGTCCATCACGTAGTACCCGTCTCTCAATTTCACTTCCTTCAGTTCCACCTCGAAGTACCTGGCGAACTTCTCCCAGCAGACCTGGACGTTGGCGCCGGTGACGATGTTGGGCTTGTCATAGGGCTTTCCTTCCGCCTTCCTCTTGTTCTGCCATTTCCGCTTGAAGGCCAATCCGGCGAGCATTATGGCTTCCGAGGAACCGACCGTGCCGACGCCGACCGCAGTCTCCGACTCGCCCAGAGGAGCATTGAACAGATGAGCAATCATGTTCACGCATCGGTTCTGACGACTCGAATTCAGTTAGTTAATTGATTGTTCGGAGAGTCGATCGAAGGCAGTCACGCAGAACTTCACGTACGTATATATATAATATACCTGGAGCTCAGTGGTGACGGGATACTCGTCCATGTCGACGTAGTTCTTGTTAATGGCGGCCATCATGAGCTTGTCGCACTCCGGCTCCATCCACGTCGTGACGAAGGAGGCGAGGTTCAGCCGCGGGTTCCCGTCCAGCATCAGCTCGTCGTTGATGATCTGATACGCTGCCTCCTTCGGTATCGAATTCTCCGGCATCCGAAATCTGCTCCATATAAATAGATTAATTCCATATCATATAGATCTTCAATTCAATATATAATTCTACCTTGGGAGTGCATCGCGGACGTAGCGAGAGGCGAAGGTGGAGTGAACAGAGACGTCGGTTTGAGACGCGGTCTTAGACAGCACCATGGCAGCAGCTGCTTCTTCTTCTTCTTCCTCTTCTTCTTCTTCTTACTGTTCTTCTTCTGATATCTGTTTGATTAATTTATAGGGCAGCGCTGCAATGCAAATTAAAATTAACGCGTGAGGATTGATTCGTTGCGTGTTTGGGTGGGATCTACACTGAATTCACGTTGCCTCGCACTGTCTTTCTTTATTTTTTTTTTTTGTTTTTCTTCTTTAAAAAAAGAAAGAGAACATAGATTGAAAGGGTGGTTGTTGATTGGCTGTTTGCATAAAAAGGAGACCGTGGGTTTGGAGAGAAAGAAGTTGTTGTTGAATTGGCACTTGCCGGAATAATCGGGTTCATTTTCTAAGTATTTTTTTTAATAAATCTTTTCTAAAATTAAGGAGTCTTCAAATGTTGTGGGTGGGAATGGGAGGAATCGTCAATCAAGGGCCGTCTTAAACTATGGTTGGAAAATGGGACGACACGACTTTTATAAATGAGTTGCTACTTACTACGAAACCGCAAATCTAGAAGAGGAGACCAAGTGCACATTTAATTTTATAAATTAATAAATCTAATTACTTTAGAGTAAATAAATTTAATTACTTTTGAGTTTGTGCCTTGTCAAATATATTAAAATTAATTTAAAAACACGGGCGACGATTCAATTTAGGTCATTTCCGCCTTGTTCTAAGATGCAATCTGTTTCACACCTAATCAATTTTAGGTCATGTAAAATTTCAAAAACTCATGCTTAATGGAGGCATGCTTTAACAACTTTTCAACTCTGCACGATCAATAAATTTATGGTACAAAAGTATTGTCTCATGAAGTTATAGAAGAAAAATGTAACGGAAAAAGTAATCATTTTCAATTTAGGTCCTTTATTATTTGTTTGTTCACAGTGGATATTTAATTTTTCGAATTAATTAATTTTAGACGTGATTGACATGGTTTTATATAAATTTTTGCATTCAGTATATATCGAGAAGCGCTCATGAAGATACATCTAAATGATCAATATTCTTAAATCTACTTTTTATTGGAGAAAAAAAAATCCCTTATAGTGTGCCCCAACTAAGATTCAAACTTTATATCCCTAATGATCTAACTATTGCATCATTGCCCCAGAGCAATTTAAGTCATTTATAAAAAAAAATAAATGATGCACCAGGTAACATCGAATTTGGAGCAATCGATCCGATTCTATAGAAATTTTCCACCAATTGTCAGAATGAATTCGAAAGTGCTCAGAAAAAAATCCCTTTATAATTTTTATATGAATTCTATATTACAAATCATATAACTCTCAATCTCTCAATATTGTAAGTCATAAATCATAATTGATCACGTTCGAAATCTGAGTCAGACGGAGACCGGGCTAGTGGTCGGTGATGTTGACGAAAGGTGGTTGAGCTCTCCGGGAATACTATTGAGTATGATTGCCGAGGGGTAATGACGAGGAGGGTGGTACATGGGTCCTGTGCACACTCAGACAAGCACCCTGCACGTTAGGGACTAAGAACTAGGGAAAAAGCCCCCGGAGTAGGCCCTTCGACGTTCAAGTCAGGTACTTTTCCCCAGAAAAATAGTAAAACGCAGAAGAATCAAAGTGGAAGACAGATGCGAAAAAGTTAGTGAGCGTACCTGCGTAAGGGAGATAACCTTCCTTTTTTATATAACAGTGCGTACTTCTGGCCTCTGACAAGTGTCAGGGAATGTCGGGTGTCAGACCTTGTCTGGCGATGAGTGACACGACATCCTCTTATAGGTCGGAGGAAGGCTCTGTTAGCTGCGAATCACTGACCGTTAGAATATACCCTGACACACAGTAGTTATTCTCTGACAGATGATTACGATTCTCTGACTCGGTTGTCGTTTTTGTTGATCGAGCATGGAAAAAAGAACTCTTGACAACCAGTAATTGACGAGCCTGACCTGGATATAATTGAGTAGTCCAACATATCCTGACCGGGTGTATCAAGTTCTTATATGGAAGTCTGCTTTGAGAAAACCCGACTGGTAGAGATAGTTCCTGCTCTTCCTTCACTGTTCCTTATGTTACCAGTCTGAATTCCTGATATGGACATCCCGACCGAATAACCAGTCTGAATTTCTGATCTAGACATCCCGACCGAGCAACCAGTCTAAATTCCTGATCTGGACATCCCGACGAAGCATTAACTGGTTAGCGGCTTTTAACAGTTATAACCCTTTTGTGAAATGATATGCCCCCTTGACCTCTGACTGTCACGTTCTCTTGACTTTTGACTGCCACGTTTCCTTAACTTTTGACTGTCACGTCCTCTTGACTTCTGACTGTCACGTCCCCTTGACTTTTAACTGCCCCATCCTCTTGACCAGACCCTTACCATTATGTACTGTATCAATAATATAACATTATTTTATCATTAATTATGAGTTTATCTTTAAAAATAAAAATAAAAATTAAATTTTTAATACGACTCTTGTAATTATAAATCTTAAACTTCACCTCTTGCATTGAAGATGCCAAGTGATAGCTTAAAATAGTTGATCAATAGAAATCCCTTTCATGCCTGCACATCCCAAAAAATTCCTACTTTAGCGGTCTTGTCCACAATAGTTGGGATTATAGAGACAAGTGTCTCAATTTTCAAAATGTCAGGCTAAGATTATAATAAAAGAGATCGTGTTTTGTTCATGTCGAGTGTTCTTCATCATCGATCAGATAAATCACATATGAAGTGGACATTTAATCCTAAATAGGGTAAGATGTCTTATTTCATTGTAAGACTACCAAATCATGGAGATGTAGTTCATATATGCATATAAATGCTACCTTAAGTCAACTCTATTTACAGCAATCTCCGGGATTATAGTGGCACGATAGAATATACCGATTATCATCTAGGTATTCATGATTCAAACTTCAATTATAACGTATTTATAAAAAAAATTTCTCTAAACTAAAGGAGGTGCAATAAAATGATACTGAGCTTCTGAACTGGCCATTGTATATATTTTTACCCTGATGACGTAGAAAATTTCTATAGAATGAAACAGTCACTTCAAAGATAATCAATAAAGTTAACTGGATTTATCATTTATTCACAACATTCTCAAGATAATCACTATTTCAAAGAAGAATTTACCGCAACAACTAAAATAAATAAATAAATCAGAATATAAATAAATCCCATATCTATTATTTTATTTTATAATTTTTTTCATATGGTATTTTTTTCTACCACAAGTAGTGTATTTAAATAATAGTACTTTTTCATAGATGACACTATTTATCCTATTTATATTAATTTATCTTAGTCATAAGAGTCACCTACTTAATTTTATAAAAAAAAATTTAATGACTATCAAAATAAATCAAAAAATACTTATAATAGATGATCTATAATCGACTCAACATTCTTAAATTAATCATTGAGTGAGAAAAATTCTTCCGTTAATTCATCAAAACTAACTAGTAGTATCACTCATAAACTAGGTAGATAACCTTAATAATTTAAGTAAATTTAAGTGATGTGAGGTCCTCTTTAACTACATAGTGTCGGGATCGGCGATGTCACTAAAGGGTGAGTGAATTGTGATTCGCTTCGATCGTCGATTGTCATTCGTTGTGCTCATCTACCAGAGTCAAACAATACACCAGCATAATAAACTGTTTTTTATATAGTTCGGAGCCCTCGGTTGGTTGCTACTCCGCGTCCTAGCAATAACATGCATCACTATCTTTTCTCCTTCTAGGATACCTTCAGCGCGTGGGAAAATATCTTATTACAAACCTGTTCTTTTACCAGCAATACAAATAAATGCACAGTTAGAATAAAGAATAAGAGAGTGCAAATGAAATACTTATTTTATAATAACGAAGAATTTTTACTTTCAATTTTTTTTTTTTTTTTGTTACTTTGGATTATATCTTGAAGGTTTAGAATACAATACTTTCACTTTAAAGTCTTCAATTTTTTACAAAAAGTTATACGTTGACCTCGGATGTTCTACACGATCAACCCCACAATTATCTATAAAGAGATAAATCAAAAAAGTTATACTTTCCCTTCAAAGTCTTCTATCGGGAAATTATTAGTGCAATTATCCTCGGGTCAAGGTTGACCAGTTTGACTAAGCTCGAGTGGATTCACGCTTGAGTTTTGATGTTTGAGCAATATGTGAAAAGAGATCAACTAGGTCAAGATTGACCAGATAATTGACAATATGTGATATAAAAGTCAAGTAAGTCATGGAGGACCAGATAATAAAGGTTAGGCAAGGTAAAGGCATAACTCGAGGATTAGACAAAGGTAAAGTCGTAATTGGAGGTTAAACAAGGTGAAATCCTAACTGCAGTTAGACAAAGGAAAATCTAAGTTAATCAAGGATGACCATAAAAGAAAGTTCTAACTGCAATTAGGCAAAGGAAAGTCTAAGTGAGTCAAGAAGGACCGCACATTGACAAAGGAAAGTTCAAGTGGGTCAAGGAGGACAACACATTGGCAAAGAAAAGTCCAAGTAGGTCAAAGAGAATCGCACATTGGCAAATGAAAAATTCTAACTATGATTAGGTAAGAAAAAAAATCCAAGTGTGTCAAGGAGGACCATACTTGGCAATTGGAAGTCTAATGAAAAGTTAGCACAAGAGAAAGTTTAAGTGAGTCAATGGTTAATCAGACACTTAGTGAGAAAGACTCAGTAGTTCACAGTTGACTAAATTTTGGGCAAGGAGAACCCTACACTCGAATCAAGTGAGTTAGAGTTAGTCGATTGATTAGGGAATTGATTGGGACATGGCTAATAGATTGGATAATCGATTAGAGTGATATTTCTCATGAAGGTGCCAAAATCGATTGGGATAATTAATTCCGGCCATGTTAATCGACTAGTCTGATCGATTAATAAGATCTTAATTGATTAGGCAATTTGCTAATCGATTAAGAGCGATTTATCGTGAGAAGCACAACGACTTGAGGAATCGATTAGTCAATCGATTGGGAGAAGTTCACAAATCACAATAGGGTTTGGAATCGATTAGGTAATCAATTAAAACTTTGCTAATCAATTAAGATAATCGATTAAAGATTTTCGCGAGAGAACAGAAACTTAGGAAATCAATTGGGTAATCGATTAAAGCCTTCTGAATTGATTGAGATGACTCACTACTCGACTAGGATTCGGAAAGAAAGTCATTCTACAAGTGTTCAAACGGTCGGATGGCGTGACAATTAATTAGGGAAAAGTCTAATCTATTAGGAGGTGTCGAAGAAACCTAGAAAAGGGTTTTTGTGGACATTTCGAACGCAACGCTCACACACATCTTAGTTGCTGGTTCTTGGACAATTTAGAGTAAAATACCATTGTATTTCTGAGTCAACAACAGGCTAAATCAAAGCAAGAAAAGAGTA
This sequence comes from Zingiber officinale, assembly GCF_018446385.1. Taxonomy (NCBI): domain Eukaryota; kingdom Viridiplantae; phylum Streptophyta; class Magnoliopsida; order Zingiberales; family Zingiberaceae; genus Zingiber; species Zingiber officinale. Next base: position 143,813,498 of record NC_055994.1, read on the forward strand.
AGCAAAGCAAGGTTCCTCGTTGTAATACTTTTCGATTTCTTTTATAAACTAGTTTGCATTTGTTATTGCATTTCTTGTATTTGAGCTTGTATAAGATTTCTTCACCTCTAGATTGTTTCCAAGAAGTGTTTTGCATAGTGGAGTGTGTGCACTATGTGGATCCTTGGATTAATCACCTCAAGGAGGTGGATGCCAAGTAAATTGGAGGTGTTAGCATTGTGCAGTCTTTAATTCGAGTATCCACTGCAAATCATCATAGAAGCACAAGAAGTTATTCATCCCCATCTAGCTCCCGAAGTGTCCTAACATCTTCAAGACTTCTGAAATCCCTCATTTATAAGCTTTCAAGTCATGACTCAAAATACCCAACAGTTGATTGTTTATTATCATTAGTTAATTATTCTTCTAGAATTCAAATGTTATACAGGAATGACTCTTCTAACATAGCATTGACCACAATAATTGACTGATATACTATATTAATCTACTATTGCAACAATAGTCAAGTTATTTGAATCAACCCAAAAATTTCTTGTTTGCTCCAACAATATCATCTTTCAAGTGATCATACCCAACAATACACTAATGTACTACAAACCCCTTTAAATCCCTTAAAACCCTGAACTCAAGATTTTAGAATTATCAATTGATTGCTACTCTTGTGATAGTTGACTAATACCTTTGTTTCAGTCTTACAAAGGTTGAATTTTCACTTTGCCTTATATATATATGATTGATCTCAACCTACTAAAATTCTTTTGCTTAGCATTTGGTCAATCTTAGACATGATGAGACTTCCTTTTCTTAATATTTGAAACTTTGACCTGCTAAGATTTCACTGTTGTCTATCATCGGGTCAACCTTGACTTGTCAAAACTTCTTCATTATTTAGCATCCGATCAACCTTAATCTATCGAAACTTTTTCATTATTTAGCATTCGGTCGACCTTAATCTATCAAAATTTCTCTATTGTCTAGTATTCGATCAACCTTGATACATCGAGACTTCTCCGTCACCTAGCATCAAGTCAATATTAATTTATCAGAATTTCATCATTGTTTAATATCTGATCGACTTTGACTTCACTACTACCTGACTTGACTTATCAAGATTTCACCGCCGCCTAACATCTGATCATTTTGTTGTTCCTGGAGCTTCTTGCCCGTAGTTGATCATTTTCTTGTTCCTGGCGCTTCTTGCCCGTAGTTGAGTTCTTTTGCTGACTATGAGACACACACAGTTCTAATGAGTTGAAATTAAGAGGCATCTTAAATTTTTCGATGCTTATAATAAGGCACGAAATGGGGAGATAGATTAAAATGCCAATTTTTTTGTCAGTTTAATTCAAAGATTAATAATTTCTACACACAAGAAATGTTTAAACCATGATTAGTAATTAAATTGCACATGGTTAGGTTGCCTAAAAAATATTATGTTTTCCTTTGAATTATGAATACGAAAGCAATCTAGGAATTCTGCCAATTCCTCCCTTCTGCACATTGTAAAACCTAAAGAAAACTTCAGATTCTTCCCTTTGTTTTTTGATGGTGGTTTTGAGAGAAAATAAAACAAAACAAAATAAAATAAAACAGCAGCAGAAAACCAGCCGTTCGTATGGTATTAGTGATTAATTGTTCTTCCTGTGGAACCTGAAAAACACTTTTGACTTTAAATCAAAAATATTTTTTCAAAAAAAAATTCCTTTTGAGTTTAAAAGAATCAATTCTAAAGGAGAAATATTAGTTGGGATTGAAGTCCAAATATATCTCTTTCATTACTTAATACAATGAATGTGGGCTCAACAAAACTCTTTGGAGGATTAAAGAATTTATTATCATCATAACAACCACTAGCTAGGCAAATTGCTAATGTTCCTATGGAAAAAAAAAAAGAGACAAAAGTTCTCTCGTGGAAAAAAGAAAAGTTTTCTAATATTATTTGAAATAATGTCTTCAAATATTATATAGGTGCTGCAAAATAGGACACATCAAAATTTTTTGTCGAACTCAATTAAACGAAGGCAATGCCACTAAAATGGAAAAATTACAGAGTGAAAGTTCATGGCAAAAACTAGGTGCTAAAGATTAAAAATCGTGGTTGTGAGAATTATCTTTTTAGTGCATCCATAATAAGGTATTAAATAAAAATTATAATATCTATTTAACATCCCATTCTTCTATATTGTGAGTGAGAAAATATCCTCCTTCTCTCATCTTTAACCGTAATAAATATATTTTAAAAAAATTAATATTATTTTTTAAAAATAATAAAATTATTTTTTAAAAAGTAAGATTATTATTAAAAATAATAATACTAATTTAAACATTTTAAAACTTATTTAAAATATATTTATTTAATATCATATAATTTTAGGATGATCGAATGTACTGTGATATCCATAAATAATGAGGGTTAATATTAAAAAGAATATGGATAAATGAGATATGTTGTTATAATGAGTATGTGTCAATGAATTTCATATTTTTTTTAATGAAATGATGGGTGTTATAATGAGGGTAGAATGTGAATACTCTTAGAGATCATTCAAAATATTCCATATTCGATTTGTGATAATACAATAATTATGATATCATTAGAATAAAAGATGAAATTGTCACCTTAGTAATCCCTCGGAGCATCCCTACACTTTCTAGAGGAAGATAAAACACGGAAGACATTTACCTTAGAAAAGTGAGACATCCAATTAGATATTTTATACCTATTGAAAATTAACTCCAAGACCTATTAGAATAATTATACATGCAGATACCAACTGCATCAATCTGTGAGAATAATTATGATATCATTGTTGTAGATAAAAAAAAAAGATAATTATGCTCATCTGATATGTCTCACAATTCATTATGTCAAGAGAGATAAATAACAAAATTAATTTAAATAGTTAAGAGATGAGAGGAGTTTTATCACTGCGATCACCTTCCGGAAATTAATTTCTACCCATTATAATAAATCCCTACATCCCATAGGGACAATAATTCTGATGCGGAGAATGAAAGCATTATTGTCATCAATGAAAAGTAAGATGCCTTGCAATCGACGATGTGTTTTATATTCTAGAAATGAAGAAAATTTATTTTAAATTGCAAACACCATAAATTAGAAATTTTATTGATTTTTGCCCACAAGATGTAAAGTTCTGTAGAACGTGTGGTGTCACCAGAGGGGTAGTAAATAAAAGGAAATCTTAAAATAAAATAAATCAACTACTCTTGCAAAATACAAGATTTAATGGAGTTAGAGATATACACAAATATAAAACCCCACTTGACCTTCTCTGGTGTATGATGAACTCTGACCCACTTTATTTATTTCACCTACAATATCAATATCATATAATGATCCCAGGTTAACATCGCAAGAAAAGAGCATGTTTAAAATTAAAATTACCAAGTCATTAGATTCATTAACAGAAGGATCTTCAATTGAGAAGAATCACAAGAATAAAAAGTCTTCTAGTGTTCACAGCCAAAGTCTCTTCTTACTAAAGAGAAGATATGAGGGTATTGCCCTTTCTAGTAAAGCTTATTTTCCAAGAAAAAGCAAACCTTTCATTGATACAGTGAAGATACATTAATCTCATATTTTAAGGAACTGCGTTTGTTGAATGTAACTAGCATGTTTTTGAATACAATGAAGGCTTATCTCATCTGTTGATGGTTACAGATAAAGCAACAGACAGAATCAACCATGCTAAGAAAAAATATCCAACAAGCCTTGTAGGACCAACATCTTCGGGTTCCTGAATCATCAAATCACACAAACAAATATGAGTTCTTAATTTTCATGGATGTTGATTCGAAGGGATGTATAGCAAGCCTGCAGTATTTAACTTTAGCAAAATGAAATTAAACAATGGGACAATACTCATCCTATTAAGAACTAACATCTTTGCATCGCCAGATTAATAGAGAAAATTTTATTTTATCCCACATGTTAACTACTTTTCCAAAATACCCAGTAACTCAGGCAATAACTAGATAAGGTTTCTTCATAGCAACAACTTCCACAGAAATGAGATTTTCTCAGGGAGGTAGGGAGATGGATTTTATATGATCTAGAATGAGAGGTTTAGCACAAGTACAACACGAATGGTGAATTTGTTATAGGAAGTGGTCGGTTCTGTTGGTTGTAATGTTGTGAGGCAAAAATGTTCTGGGGCCAAACAAAGACTTTCTGGAAGGATGAAGAAACTTTGATGAGCTGAAGGAACTCAGTGAATTGTGAGCAATCATCTAGCTGAAGGAAACTAAGGGCATTTGATCAGAAGGAAAGTGCAAGTCAGGATCTTTTAAATTTTAATGATGGTTATATTTGTTATTGTCTGAATAAAAACGCTGCAGAAATAGAATAGAAATCAAGGATGAATTGTGCAATGCTAACAAGCTTGTTTTTACATGATCAAACCTTGGGTTCCACTCATATCCTGTGTGATATGTTAGATGGATCACTCTCGCAATCCCACTATTAAACTTCTTCAAGACGTGGAGAAACATCATACACGAAATAACTTATCTACAATATATGCCACAATAAGAGTATAATAGAGAACTAGAGAAGTTTTATCAACGACTCTTAGAAGAAGCCTTCCATAGGCCTTTAGTTTTTTTTTTTTTTTTTTGCCATAATAACTTTGGGATATAGCTGACCTCATCTAGTGGGATAAGGCTTGGTTGTTGTTGTAATAACTTTAGAATATAGATTACTATTTCATGCTCATATATCATGAAAAAAAAATCATCCAATGCTTATATAGCGTGACTTCCAGTTGTGAGACCAAGTATAGCGCTAGAGGAGGAGAATAACACAATAGAAAAAATTAAATCTAAAATAAAAATACAGTAGAAATGCATAATGTTAAAACCCTATAACAACACAGTATATAGCAAACATCTAACAAGTTGCTATGGGTAGTAAAATGATAAGCATAATGTTAAAACCCTCAAAACTAAAACTTCTAAAATTATAAAACCTATTTACTACATTACATATACTACTAGAAAGGACTAAATACTAATGGTTGAAAAAAAAATATTTTAAAAAAATGAGAGATGAGGTAACACATTGAAGAATTTTTGAAAATTTCAGAAGTGTACTATCAATTTTCAGTTAGAGAACTCTAATTTTATGGTCCCAATATACAGTGTTGTTTGTAAAATGGAACATACCTGTACTGGAGGTGGTTCTGTTGAAAGTTTAATTCTGTCTACCTCGAATGGCCACACATATCTATCTGGTTTCTCACTTCTAACCAAACTCCAGTCATATAGCCTTCTTTCCTCTTCAGATGATAGTATATCATATGATTCCTTCCAACGCATGCAAATCAGCAAAAGATGTCACAAGAAAACTAAATCTAATTTATGAAATCTCATAATCCAGAGAAACCTTCAAAAGTTCTAGTTCTTCCATTTTTTCTGCTTCGTCCAATCCTTTATTCATCAACTCCTCGCACTTGTTTTCATATGCAACCTTAATCTGAAGCCAGGAGAAAAACTTATCAGTGTGGAAGTGAAGGAATATGTCACCTTGATATAGAATTAAACATCTACATATGATTAACATGAACAAATAATATGTTAAATTCACATAGCTGTTCACTTATCCCAAAAAACTCAAGGTGTTGAGAAAAAGACTACTGTACACATTTTTATTCTATATGGGGTATGAACATGTTAACCAACTTGCAGAAAAACTCCTAATTTTCCTTTTAATTTGATAGGTCGATCACTTATCTCAAAACCCTGAGCTTTTACACGATTATATTCTTACCAATATGCATAAATTTTAGAACCAAAATTGCCTGCAGTCATATTACAAATTATGGAAAGCAATGCAAAACTGAAAAGAATAGGAACTCCAAGAAAAAAAAATCCCAAGATAGATGAGATCTCATAAATTTCCTAGAAGCCATCATTTTTAGGTCAATAAAACGTCATGGGTGAAGGCAATGAAGAAAATGGTGGAGGGTGAGGTCTAAATGGAAGAAAAAGACATTGACCAGAAGCATAAAAAAAGCAAAAAAGTTAGATGGTGTTAACAGTGAGACAACAAACGAAGGGGATACCATGGGTGAAGCAGGAGTCTCTCCTTCATGAATGCCATATTGGTGAAAAGAGAGGACACGGATATGGACATGTATGAGCAAAACCTCTAGGCAAGGGAGGATCAGATTAGGAAGAGAATATCAATCCAAACCAAGCATTAATCAACTTACCATGAGAAAAAGTACATAGTTTGTGTGCATAATAGAATAAGTTCCTCATAATCAAGGTTCCGCAAAGGAAGATTGGGTTCAACTATTTGAAATCATGTTGTGAGTATGTGAGAATGAAAGGGGAATTTACTCTCTTTCATATAAGACATATTCTATATTGTGAAGTTTCCTCAGTGGTGGAGCAGAACCATTTGCTCCTCAGCGGTCCATGGGGGATCCTGGATCACTATATTGGAATTCATAAATGGATACAAGATCACCAAAGCTACTCTTGGTAGGGCAGTGATGTCGATCACCATTCCCATGTTACCAGCAGAATACTACAACAAGTGTCTTTTCCTCATAGATCACATCAGGAAAACAGTCGAGATTAACCACTTCATAAACAAGACTTCAAGGAGGCATTATGTTACATTGTGTGTAGAAGTAGACCTCAACTGTAGCCTGATCAATGGATTCAAACTCCAAAAGGTGTACATTATCTAATATGAAAGCCTCCATGAAGTGTGTTTCTGTTGTCGGGTCTTCTGGGCACAATATTGAATCTTATCCTAACTCAAGAATCAAGGCAGAAGGAAACTCATGACGGCAAAATTAATAGGAAGGTGAGCAGCGCTGTGTCAAACTAGGGAAGTTTTCTTCCAGAGAGGAAATGCAAATTGAAAAACAGGGAAATACTCCCATGCATGTTGATGCCATTGGTGCAGCAGAAACAGAAAGAGACACGAGCTAGGAATGCACATGAAGCTAAGTGCTTTGTGCTTCCTAGGTTTCATTCTAACCATTTTCAGATTTTGGTGAAACTACAGACAAATCCAAGGAACTAGCTATAGAATGATGATAAATCCTATGCATTAGCTATACAATAATAATGTGTGGAGATCCCTCATTCCAATGGCTATAGAATGATGATAAATCCTATGCATTAGCCCTTCAAGGAGGATCCAACAAGGATACTTATTATCATCGTATGTTTTTATTATATCTAGAATGTTACTCATAGGCAATCCTGAGTAAGGAAGAAGCCAACCAGACGAAGAGAATAAAGAATAGATGGAAAACAATCTGTAGATATTTTATGTTTTAATTTGACCTTGGAACTCAAGGTCAATCCAACAAAATAAAAAACTATCTTCTCTAAGAATGTTCTTAATCACATACACGAAAGCTAAAGATCCTTGCGGGTTTCAAAACCATAAACCAAATGAAAAGGTATTTGGGTGTCAACGTGGCAAGTGGACATTGTTCAGAGAGCACCATATCAAGATTATAGGGAAGGAAAGGAGAAAGCTCTAGGCATAGGCAGTAGAGCTATTTCAGTGGTTGAAAGGATTAGCAGTGTTGCCTACAATCTCATCACTCCAAATGTACGTGTGGCAACTTCCTAAATTAGTCTACATAGTACTAGAGAAGAATTAAAAAGCTTTGTCTGGGGTGACCAATTTAAGACAAAAAAGACCCATCTCAAGAAGTTGGAGAAGATAGCCAAATCATAGGATTTTTTTAAAGGATTGGTTGAGGAAGAAGAGCAAACCTTAATAGGTGTTCCTTGGCAAGATATATTTTCTCATCGCTAAGAGATAGTTTATGATTGCTAGTATTGAACAGAAATTATTGTCAAAGAGGTCCTACTAATGTTCTCAAGGTGTCAACGTTAGACTCAAAATTATGGCAGAGCCTATGTGAGCTTGTAATTATGGTAGAGCCTGTATGAGAGTTGCAAATTGAGGGAGGTATGGCCTAGAAAGTAGGAAAGATGGGAGATCGATCAACTTTTGGAAAGATTGATGGGTTGAGGATGAGACCATTATCCTCAAATACATTACCAAGACCATCCTACATAAACTTATGGAGACAAAAGTGTCCACAGCTGCAGGAGTAGAAGGAAGGTAGAATTGATTGTTGTTCCATAAATTCTTATCTAACAGCGGTTGGAAATTTGAAGGCGTCAGAAAAAGGTGATGGGAAAGACATACCACTGTGGAAATGCTGCAGTAAGAACATCAACACAGTCAGATAAAAATATGATTGGATCTGCTCGGGCAAACAAGCAGAGGACAGGAAGAACCTAGTGTGGAGTTTTATCTAGAAATGTATTGAACCAGTTCAAGCTTTCCCTGGAAGGTGACTCATTTTTGTCTATTGAGGAAAGATGTAGAAGACACCTCTCTTCTGAATAAAGCAACCACAATTGTCCTAACAAACTGTAGTCAATCCTCCAGGTAGTGAGTGATTGTCAATTTTTGCACGGAATTTGGAATTCCATTCAATCGAGGTTAAACCAAGGATTCTTTGGAGTGGATTTTCAAGAACCTAAGTAGAGACACCGAAGCAAATGGACTTCTCTTGAATTCATTATTGCAACAATTTGCTAATCTGTATGGAATTGAAGGAACACAAATAGTATCTACAAGAATTTTCAAATTCCAGCTTAGTGTGTGTGACGCATTCAACAATCAGTTGCCTAACACCTAGAAAAAGACATGTTGGATTCATCAAAATGAATATTTATGCATTACTGAATCAAGAAGGTGTTTTTGTGATAAATTCGATGCATTCCATCAACCCGACGGTACCATTTGAACGTGGAACTGGCAGGCGGTCTGAAGCACTCATGCATGATTGAGTATCAGCGGACTAATTTACAATCAAGGTGTTCCCATAACAAGTTTGATACATTCCATCAACCCAACAGTACCATATGGACGTGGAACTGGCAGGCCTCGGATGAGGTCTGAAGCATGCATGAAGAAAAGACAATAAAATTATTGGTCGAAAAGGATTCAAAAATGGCCTGCAAAATTATTGAAGAAGCTGAGAAGTAGGCGGTGGAGGCTAGCATTACTCCGTTCCCACAAATTTTCTTCGTGCGACAACAGAATCATAATAGCCAATTGAAGCTCACACACCTGATCATAGGATGACTTCCTACTGATGCCAAGCCTTCCGTAATGGTCCGCGTCAGTTATCGCTGTCAGTTTATTCACCAACAAAGGAAAAACAAAGGAAAAAAAGTCCTCAGTGTTTATTCAGAGATGGGGAAAAGAAGAAAACATACTGGTATGCAAAGATTTTGAGAGTACAGACCGAGGCCTCTAATAGCCTTCTGGACGTTTGCGGCGGAGATGAGAGATGAGGGCCGTTTCTGAGTTCCCACAGGCCTATCTTCGGAAAGAGACGACGCTGTGTCCTTCTCCGCCACAAGATCCGACCCGGCATCGGCGGAGCTTCGGACGCGATTACTGAGGTGCTGCCTCGCTGAAGGCGGACGGAAGCAGGTCAAGGAGCGGCGGCTGCGGAGCATCGAAGGCGGCGATTGCAGCGCAACGGTGGCCATCTCCGAGAGAAAAGCGGGTGGGCAATTTTAGGGATGCGTGCTATGTATTTCATATTTGTGTGGTTTTGCTCGTTACTTGATATGGACAAGGATAAGGTCCAACAAGTTTGAATCGATTTTACAAGAGAGTGATATATATATACACACACACCATCAGGATCGTAGTATACTACGATCCTACGATCCGGAAGCAGTGAATCGATCCGGGATCGATTGAGATCGGAGTTTACAGTAGAATCGAAACAAACTCGTTGAAATCGTATAGAATCGATGAAATCGTATCGATTCACGTTACAAACGATTTCACACCCAACTGGAACAACGGAGACAGCATCCTCGTCGGCGGGCGGCGGGCGGCCGGCGGCGACAGCAGAAGGATCCTCGTTGGCGGGCAGCGACAACGGAGGCGTCCTCGTCCGTGGGATGACGCCGATGGTGCGGAGGTGGACTACATCTTGCAATGGGAAGGGGGGCGTCGGCCACTGGCGGCTTGCGATGGGGAAGAGGGGAAGACGCAGGCGGCTTGGATGGGGAAGAGGGAAAGGCGCAGGCAATGGCCGGCAGCTGTAGCGACTGAAGGGAGCAGCGGCGATCGGGTGAGGAGAGAAAGAGTAAAGTGACGGCACTGTAAATCTTATACAGTTTAGGATTTCTAATTAAAATTTTCGTTAATTGATTTTAAATGGAATAGTTTTTTTTTAATTTTATTTGAATTATCTTATTTAAATATATATAAATTTATTTTAAATTTTAAAAATTATAAATAAATTATATTTATTTGTTCTATGTATTTTCATACCATTAGATTATTAATATTAATTTAATTTTATTTAATTTATTTAAAGATAATTTTAATCAAATATAAATTAATTTAGTATTTCATCATCCTCTCAAATATTAAATTATTTTTTTAAAAAAAATTGTGATGGGATCATACATTTCTACGATCCGATCTCACTCAATCCAATTCTAACTCCAAATCGATGCAATGTAGGATCACAGTTGTACAAACTATGCTCCGGTCTTCATCCATGATTGTACCTTTTTTTATTTTTTTTATTTTAAATATTTTTTTAACTAGTGGGATTTTACCATTAGGTTTAAGGGTTAAGTTATAATATTAAACATAAAAAAAATTTAAATCGAAAAAAAATTTAAGTGTGCACATGGCATGCGACGTTAGATCCTTAACCTATCAAATCTTATATATATATACACGTGCGACACTAGGGGGGCCGCTAAGGTAGCGGATCTACCTTTATATTTATATATATATATATATATATATATATAAGTGAATATGAAAGTAATAATACTTTACAATTGAAAACTAAGTGGGCGTTTGGTTTGCGTTTTCCACGTTCATTTTTAAGAAAATGAGAGGGCGTTTTTTAAGAAAACGAAAAACACGAAAAAGTCATTTTCTAAAAAATGAAAACGCGCGTTTTTCAGAAAATGAAAATAAAAATGGGGAAAACAAAACGCACCCTAAGCTAGCTTGATTTTTAGGTCGAGACTGATTTCTGCCTATTAGTCGACTAATTTTATCCATTAGTCGATTAATATAGTCTCTAATCGTTCAACGACCTTTGAACATTCTGAAATCTATTTGATTTTATTGATAATTCGAACATCAATCTATTGATGTCCAACGTCAATTGACCGAGCATCAGTCGAATAGAGCACGTGAGTTTCACTCGTTTCTATGTTCTTTAATTCAACATCAGTCGAACAGAACAAGTGAGTCTCACCCACTTTTGTTCTTTTTAGTTTAACATCAATCAACTGATCTGAACCATCAGTTGAATCAAATAAAGCAAATTTAACTTGTTTCTGTTCAGTTTCTAAAGCCATCAGTCGATTGATCAAATCCATCAGTCGACTGATTCCATCAGTTGAGTCTAATAACTAAATTAATTTGCTTCTATTTGGTTTAAATCATCAGTTGACTGATCAAACCCATCAGTCGACTGATACCTAAGTTTGAAATAATCTCTGAACGAGCTCTATTTTATAATGAAAATCACCTCATTCTGATATTCAAGTCAAAAATTATGACATTCAGAAGTTTGCTCTATCGGAACTTCCTCGTTTCATACCAACTCTCTATTAGACTTCCAACCGCCAAGTATTTGATCAATCGTGACCCACTTGGATTTTCCATCTCGTGCCAAGTGTTCAACTCCCAGCTAACCCACTTTGGAGTTAACATAATTCCCAACTAGGTATTCTACAGCCCAACCCCGCTAGGATTTCCCTTGTCTAATTCTCAACTAGAACTTTCATTGCCTAGTTCTCAACTAGGTCTTCCACCACCTAGTCTCGCTAGGACTTCTATTACCTAGTTTCCAACTAGTTCTTCCACCACCTATCCCTGCTAGGACTTCCATTATCTAGTTTTGAACTAGGTTTTTCACCGTCAAACTCCACTAGGATTTCCATTGCCTAATTTTTAACTAGGACTTCTGTTGACTAGTTTTCAACTAAATCTTCCACTATCTAATCCTACTAGGACTTCTATTATCTAGTTCCCAACTAGATCTTTTACTGTCTAGCTTTGCTAAGACTTCCATTGTCTAATCCCACTAGAATTTTTATTGCCTAGTTTACTAGGACTTGCACTGTATGTTCATCAAATATCGAAACTTTAACTAGATCTTTTACTGTCTAGCTTTGCTCAGACTTTCATTGTCTAATCCCACTAGGATTTTTATTGCCTAGTTTACTAGGACTTGCACTGTATGCTGATCAAATATCGAAACTTTAACTTGAATCAACTTGAGCTGGGTCAACTTGGTTAATCCTGACTAAAGTTCGATTGTACCAACAAAGACAACGGAGGTGAACTAGTAAAGGGATGACACATGGAATGAGTTGTGGCTTAGTGTATTTGAAGGACCTAGGACCTGATTGAAGATGGCCTTCTAGGTGAAGTAAAATTGTAAAGGTAAACTCTTAAGCGACTTGTGAGAGTCAAGTGACCTGTAATTTAGGTTTTAGGTATATTTGACGTAGGTGATTAATTATCTAGTGGATTGGAGGTTAATCCCAGTCGATTGATGCGTTAAACAAATAGGGAGTTGACTCAGGCCAAACTGTTCATCAACATATATGATGCCTGTTTTTTGGAGCAAAATGTTTGTGCAATCGGACTGAAGCTTGGCTTAAGTGGGAGATTGTCCATATAGTCATGGAAAGATTAGCAAATTTATTGGCAAAAGTTTTGAGTTAGAATTAATATATGTTTTTATATTTGTTAAGTGTACAAATGCAGGATTTTGATAGGAACTGCGATTGTAGTTAGGAAAAGTCCAAGTAAGTTGAGTCTTGGAAAGGAAAAGTCCTACATATGTTGGCATAGGAAATCCTAAAGAAGTGATCTTCAGGCAGATGAGGAAAAGTCCAGCAAGAGGAATTGGCAGAAGTCGAAGCGATTCTTGGCAATGAGAAGTTCCAAAGGAGTGAACATCTAGCAGACAAAAGTTAAAGCAGATCTTGGCAAATGAGAGATCCAAGAGGAGTGAATATTAGGTATACAGAAGTCCAAGTAGATCTTGACAAATAAGATGTTTAAAAGAGCAAATACTAACAGATTTGAGGGTTGTCAAAGGTTATTTAGATGTCTGAAGAATTGCTAGATGGATGGCTCAGACGACTCGGATCAATTAGGACTCAACGGTTAAGTTTAATTTTATCAAGGAGGAATCAAGGATCCACATCATTAATTAGCATGAAAACATGTCAAATGAGAGAGACGGGATAATGTCACTTTAGGCATTTTGGATAGAAGTTTTCTACTTAGGCATGTACTCAACTAACCAACAAGTGTTCTGGGTCGAATTTGATGAAATAGCTCAAGATTGAGCAAGTTTAGTCCATTGGACTAATTCCAATTTGACTATAATATAGGAACTCTTGAGACTCTGTAGCGCTTGGTTGAAAAACATATGGAGACTTAGTGTGGCCAAGGTTGATAATAAACTGATGGCTCGAGGTCCATTGGAGATTAGAGAATGGGGCATCCAAGGGAATGAAAAATTGAGAAACACCAAAGTGCAATTGAACTAGAGGAGGCAAACTACGTAGGTAAAATGTGAAAGATGATACATGAAATTAGCGAAGGATTCAATGTGTCCAAGGAACGAGTAATCTGATAGGGGTGGCGAAAGGGTATATTTCAACTTAAACAAAAACTCAATTATTAAGATAATCATAATCAACAATCTAGTGAGCTCATTGCAATTGTCATGATAATTATTTGAATAGTCTAAGGTTGTCCAATAATTTATAATAATAATTATTTGAATAGTCTAAGGAGCATAAGATCACTAACGCTACCTCATCATGGAAATGCAATTTACAAAAGAGAACGAGGGTTTTTGGTCGATTTTGTCATTCGACCAATTCAGGGAGGTTTAGATAGTTTAGTCAAAGGGGCATTGTAAAAAAAATAAAAGAAATGGGGGCATAGTTTATAAATATTTTTTAAATGGGCCCATGTAACTGTTTCCATCCGCCCATAGAGTCAAGTCTCCTGCATCATCGGAACATTTGACAACCACTAACGACTTTTTGTGCGGTGCTGACGAATTGCCCCAGTCAAATCAGCCAGGCAACCCCAACATTCTTCTTCTTCTTCTTCATCATGTTCATCTTCATCCGTCGTCGTCGTCGTCGTCGGCGTCATCACGGAGCATAATTCAATTATAGCGGCTCGGCTCCACCGGATTTTTGTGATAGGCCTCAGGATTTGTAATTCCTTTGCAATTATTATTCTTATCATAATTATCTCGACACGTCGATAGAGATATTATCATAATTCTCCTTTCTCCATCCATTTGCTAATGTTGCCTAAAACTATAGATATACCTCGTGTTTGATTTTAAATGGTGTCATGATCGTGAGAGATGGTGGAATTTTCCATGAATTTCTAGAAAACAAAAAGCAAGTAATCTTGGAGAACAGGAAACCTCCTCGCTCGATGTGCGATCGCATCCAAATCATATTGAAATTTATTTAATTATTTATGTTACTTGCGCCAAATATATTAAGGTAAAAATATTAAAAGGCCACTCCATGTTTTCGAAATCATCAGAAAGAACTTTTTTTTAATCAAAAAATGTCTCATCCCACTGGCCATCTTGTACCATTACTCAATTATACTTAGTATATTGTTTCTATCAGTTATATGAATAAGATATAATTATGAATCATAGTTATAATATTAACTACGATAATTATAATAATTATAATTCATAATTACTAGATATAAATATTATTGAATAAAAACAAGTTTATAATGTAACAGTTATAATTTATAATTGTCAACTTCTCTATTCAAAATACATAATTTAAGGTAAAAAAATTATTTTATTAAATTTAGATATTTGTTTTTCAATAAACCATATATTAACTTCCCTATTTCTTCTCTCCTCTATAATATTTAAAAAATGAAATTTATTTTCTAAATTAAAAAAAATATTGTTCATAAATGCATAATTAATGGAATGGATAGAATAGTTGATGTAAAATTTTTTTAACTACTCTATTTAAAATTTAGGATAATATTTTTGAATAACATATCTAATGTGGATATTTTTACAATGTAAATATTGTTTAATATGATAAGTCGTTATAGTAACTATAAAAATTATCTGAGCAACTGTTATAATACAGTAACTAAAATTTTATGGTTATTAAAATATAAATATTATTGAGGATATATGTTAAATCTATCTAATATTTAATTAATGCATATGTCAGAGCACTGTATTTGAGGGCAATCCTACATTTTATATGAGTTGCTGAAAGGATGAAATGCCCTTCTGATTATAAAAATAAAAGGGAGGTCCTTTTTCATGATTTCAAAAAATGCCATCTATTGAAGAATTTTGGTAGAACTCTTGAGGAGAAAGAGATATTTTGTTTTCTGTATAATAAACTTTTAATTACAAAGCCATTATATAGACTTGAAAGAAACTTAGAGGGTAAGTAAGCTTAAATGCTAAGTAACCGTTTAGCTTATCAAGGTGACTCTTTAGCTTATCAAGGTGACTCTTTGATTCATACAACAATTGCATGCACGATGGAAGAGTGATGGTCCAACTTCCTCATAATGATGGTCAACACATTAACTTTAACACTCCCCCTTAATGTGTTGTCGGATTCCAAGTTTGGCTCGGAGCTGTTCAAATCTTTCTCTCGGAAGTGCTTTTGTGAAGATGTCAGACAATTGCTCCTCAGATCGACAGAACTCAAGTTGAATTTCTTTATCTTCAATTGTTTGTCGAATGAAATGATGCTTGAGTGCTATATGTCGAGTTCGGCTGTGGTGAGCTGGGTTCTTAGCCATAGCGATTGCAGATTTGTTATCGCAGTATAGCACGGTTCCTTCAATCTGATGATGACCGAGATCAGCTAAGATTCTTCAAAGCCAAATTGCTTGTGAAGTGGCTACTGATGCTGAGATGTACTCGGCTTCCGCAGACGATTGTGCAACACTTTGTTGTTTCTTGGACAACCATGAGAATATTGCTGAACCAAAAGAGAAACAGTACCCTGAGGTGCTTTTCATGTCGTCTAAGGATCCACCAAGATCACTGTCACAATAACCGACAAGGTTAAGTGCGTGATTCTTTTGAAAGCTTAGACCGAGGTCGGTTGTCCCTTGAACATATCGTAAGACGCGCTTTGCTGCACCGAGATGAAAATGGCTCGGACTCTGCATAAATCTTGAGAGTAGACTTGCAGCATACATGAGATCAGGTCTAGTTGCTGTGAGGTATAACAAATTACCAATGAGGCTACGGTAATGAGTGACATCCGCTGCTTTTCCTCCATCTTCCTTTTTCAATTTCTCCCCCATAATAAGTGGTGTAGAGACAGGATTGCATCCCAGCATGTTGAATTTCTTCAGAATCTTTTCTGCATATATCTTTTGGCAAATAAATACTATCTCTTCTTCTTGGTAGATCTCCATGCCCAAGAAATGTCGAAGTAGACCCATATCGCTCATTTCATACTTTTGAGTCATGTCATTTTTGAACTCTTCGATCATCTTCTTGTTGCTTCCAGTGAAAATTAGATCATCAACATAAAGAGTGACTATAAGAACATCATTACCTTGCTGCTTGACATACAAAGTTGGTTCACTCTTGCTCTTCTCGAATTTTGTTTGGTTGAAATAGTTGTCGATCTCACTGTACCAAGCGCGAGGAGATTGTTTAAGTCCATATAGCGCTTTCTTAAGTTTGTAGACTTTTCCTTCTTTTCCTTTTAGGATGAAACCCTGAGGTTGATCTACATACACTTCTTCCTTCAATTCACCATTGAGAAACGCTGACTTGACATCAAGCTGATAAAGTTTCCACCCTTTGCTGGCGGGGAATGCAATTATAGCTCGGATTGTGTCAAGTTGAGCTACTGGGGCAAATGTCTCCCCATAGTCAATTCCAGGCTGTTGAGAATAACCTTTGACAACTAGTCTTGCTTTGTGTTTTTGAATGGATCAGTCTGGGTTGTGCTTGACTTTGTAGATCCATTTAACACCTATGACTTCTTTATTTGTCGGTTTATCAACAAGCTCTCATGTCTGATTTTTTTCAATCACACGGACTTCCTCCTCCATTGCTTTTTTCCACAATTCTTCTTTGATTGCTTCATCAAAGTTCTCAGGCTCAATGGAGCAATAATTGCATGTAGCATATATATCATCTAATGATCTGTACCTTTTTGGAGTTGTGCTCGGGGATGAGGAGTTTGATGAAGTTGGATCAGTTGAGCTTTCGTCATTGGGTTGAGATGAGCTTGAATCTGGTGTGCTTGGCTCAATTTCATCTTCTTTGTCAGTACTGATCAAAATGTCTTTCTTCTCAACTTTGTTTTCTTCCCAATTCCATAAAGCATTTTCATCAACTTGAACATCTCGGCTAATAATAACTTGACCCAACTGTAGGTTAAATAGTCTATAACCTTTGCTCATGGTACTGTAGCCGACAAAAATACATCTTTCGCTAGATTCGTCAAGTTTGCTTCGTTTCTCTTTTGGAATTTGAGAATAGCAAATGCTTCCGAATACCTTGAGATGGTTCACCGATGGTCTTCTACCACTCCATGCTTCAAACGGAGTCTTGTTTGGTATGGCCGTGGTTGGGCATCGATTGGATAAGTAAACGGCTGTGTAGACTGCTTCAGCCCAGAAGATTTTGGGTAAACCTTTCTCGTGCATCATTGATTTTGTCATTTCAACGATTGTCTGGTTTTTCCTCTCGGTAACACCATTTTGTTGAGGGGTGTACCTTACCATTAGTTGCCTTTCTACTCCTTCATCTTCACAAAAATTATGAAATTCTTTAGAAGTGTATTCTTTGCCTCTGTCACTTCTTAAGGTTTTGATGAAGCATCCACTCTGTTTTTCGACGAGACTTTTAAACTTCTTGAATATCATAAATACTTCCGACTTCTGTCTCATGAAATAGACCCAAGTCATGCGAGTGTGATCATCGATGAAAAGAATGAAATACCTATTCTGAGCATGAGAAAGGGTGTCCATCGGTCCGCAGACGTCGGTGTGGATAAGTTCCAACTTTTCTTTAGCTCTCCATGATACTCCTTTCGGGAAAGGAAGTCGATGTTGCTTTCCAAACGCGCATCCTTCGCATATATGTTGCTTTCCTTCTATGTGAGGAAGTCCTTGCACCATACTCTTGCCAGATAATTCTTTGAGGCTTTGAAAATTAAGATGACCAAGTCGTCGATGCCATAAGGTTGATGTCAGGTAGTCCGAGGTAGAAGCTCGATGAGCTTTTAGATCGACATAATTGATGTTGAGAGCGAAGCTTCGATTGACCATTTTGATCTTTGTGAACACCTTTGACTTATCTCTCCTGTCAAATATAACACATTCATTGTTATCGAAGCAGAGCTTGTACCCATTTTCCACCAATTGTCCAAGGTTGAGTAAATTTTGACTCAAGCTCGGCACACACAAGACATTGTTGATGCAGCTCGGACCTTCCTTCGTCTCGATGGCGATTCTCCCAAGTCCTTTTGACTTTGTTTGCTCTCCGTTTCCAAACTGAACAGGAGCATTGATGCTATTGTCGATCTCAGAGAAAATTTCTGAGATCGGCGTCATATGGTTGCTACATCCGCTGTCTAGCAACCATTTTCCTTGCTCCTTGTTGGTGGCTGTGTGACATACATAGAATGTTCCATGTGTCTCCTCAGCTGTTTGATTTTCTCCAACCTGATTTGCCTGATAAGAGTTCCTACTTCGGCAATCTTTGGTGAGGTGACCAAATCGATTGCATATTTTGCATCTCGATTGACCTTTGAACCAACAGTCCTTCTCGGAGTGATTTGGCTTATTGCAGTTGCTGCAATTCGATGAGTTATCTTTTCCTCTTCCTTTTGAGTTACGTCCACCTCGTCCTCTTGATTTCCATCCACCTCGTGATTGGCCCTCTCGTTCGTTGTTACCAATTTTGAGCTTTGATTGGAATGCACCCTCTATTGGCTTTTCAGAATGTCTGGACAATCTTTGCTCGAACGATTTTAGGGACGCCATCACTTCTTGAACTGTGAGTGTTGTTAGGTCCTTTGTTTCTTCAATGACGGCAACAATGGGATCATATTTCTCAGGAAGACAGATGAGAATCTTTCGTACCAGTCTCTGATCTGTAATATCTTCACCATGAGATTTCATTATGTTGACCAAATCAAATATTCTGGTTGAGAATTCCATGAGTGTTTCTTTCTCTTGCATCTTGGCATTTTCGAATTCCTTGAGTAGTGATTAGAGCTTAATCGCTCTCACTTTCACATCTCCTTGAAATTCGCTCTGCAAGATCTCCCATGCTTCTTTAGCAGTGTCGGCACGTATGATTCTGGGAAATATAGCCTTAGTGACTGCTCTTTGAAGGATTGAGAGAGCACTTGCGTCGGCTTGTCGAAATTTCTCTAATTTCTTCAGACCGGCTTCGTTGAGGGCAGTGGTTTCCTCAGGCTCTTGCACTCCATTCTCCACAATCTCCCATTGGTTAAGAGATCGAAAGATGGTCTTCATCTTTACATACCAGAAATCATAGTCTTCGCCATTGAACTCTGGAATGAGATGGTTGATGTTTGTTAAGCTCGAGCTGGCCATGGATTTTGATTGGTAGAACCTGGAGGCTCTGATACCAAATATTGAAGAATTTTGGTAGAACTCTTGAGGAGAAAGAGATATTTTGTTTTCTGTATAATAAACTTTTGATTACAAAGCCATTATATAGACTTGAAAGAAACTTAGAGGGTAAGTAAGCTTAAATGCTAAGTAACCGTTTAGCTTATCAAGGTGACTCTTTAGCTTATCAAGGTGACTCTTTGATTCATACAACAATTGCATGCACGATGGAAGAGTGATGGTCCAACTTCCTCATAATGATGGTCAACACATTAACTTTAACACCATCCTTTTAATTTTTTTTCCAATATATTAAATGGTTAAAAAGTTTCAAACATATTTATAAGTAATTTTTTAATTATAAAATATATTAAAAAAATCGTTTCAGCCATTCGGCTGTTTTTTTTATTTATTAATTTCAGGAGAAGGATGGCATTCTAGAAAATGAATTTAGATAATTACTATTATTATTATTATTATTATTATTATTATTATTATTATTATAAAAACATTGTTTGCAAACATGACCTTGTATATTTTCTTACAAGTTACGCAGTCAATATTTAACTTTATCGAAGTCAACGGCCCAAATTAATTCTGTTGACAATGGAGAAGCTTCATGGAACCGCTGTCTATATTTTTCTGTTAATTCAATCTCTAAGCTGTCGTCATACATTAAAAAATCTCGATTAATTGAACATGTGCGAACATGTCATTTCTCGCTATAGTGCCTGGTCCTGCAAGCTACCGGCGTATGTTACGAAGTCAACGCCCAAATTTAATAAGATTTGATTGACGGAGCCGAAGCTTCTTTGAGGCGGCGTCGATCCGGCAGGCCCGTTTATATATATGTTCTGTCCGCACACCGTCGAATACGCCGTAAAGGCAGAAGAACAGATAGACTGCGATGCTCTGCGGTACGGGAAGCTTCAAAAGCGTCGACGGCGGCGAGACATGGTCGTCGACTCCGCCGTCGTCGCCCAGGAAGAAGAGGACCAAGAGCCTGAACCCCTACTCCGCCAGGGGGCTCGACAAATTCGCCTCGTTGATCGCCGAGCTCGAGGCCCGCCGCGCCAAGGTCATGGCGAAGGCCGGCGCTCAAGGCGCCGCCACCTTGGTCAGGTTCACCTACTCCAACTCCAACGACTGGGTGCCCATCATCATCCGTCTCCCCGACGAGATTAACGCCAAACCTCACCATAATCCCAAGGCGAAATCGGAGATCGCCGGATCAGAGGCGGCGGCGAGGCCGGTGAAGACGCAGGAGAAGGAGGAGGCCGCGGCGGTAGTCCTAAAGGAGAATAAAAATGTGAGCGCCCAAGTGCCGCTCTCGTGGCCTCGCGTAAAGGAAGCTGCGCTGAGGAGCCTGAGGCCGAGGTGGCCGGTGCTGGTGGCGGTGCTGATGCTGGTGTGCCTGGTGGTGTTCGGAAGGGTGTTCGCCATCTGCTGCACCACGGTGGGGTGGTACTTGGTGCCGGCGATGAAGGGGGAAGGCGCGGGGAGAACGGGCAGGAAGTCCAAGTCCTCGAAGACGAAGGATTATGGACGGAGGCTGAGTTCCAAGAAGAGCCATCTCAAATGATGAACTCGTTCCATGTAAATTAAGAGAAGATCTAGCGCGCTCTCTCTGTTTTTTTCTTTTAATTTTTATTTTATTTTGTTTTATTTTTCTCTTCAATTTCCTTTCTTTTCATGGTTTGTGTGTCTGTGCTGTTGTTGTAAATAAACGATGTCTGAGCGTGTTGAGTTTGATATTTCGATCAGGGGATCAAAATTCCCTGAAATCATGGTTTGTTTCGAGCAGTTCATATGCTCAAGGCAAAAATTATAATTTTCATATACATATTTTATAATTAAAATACTTTTTTATTAAGTCTAATATAATATTTTAATCAAATTAACTGTCACATTATAAAATCACGAGACTTCACTTGCCTGCCACGACAAGTTTCACAGCTTTAATTAATTAAATCACGCTGAGAAGAAAATGGGTTCAGACGTGAACAAGTCTTCGCCCCCATTGACTTTGACTTTGACTTTTCTTAATGTATTTCTAGATCGATCATCGTGGTAGCCACCGAAGAAAAAGATCAAACGTTTGACGACGTTAATTTCACGGACTTCCTCTCAGACTTATTCTACGCATCGGCATGTGCTTTGGTTAAATCTAATCGTTCATTAACCACGAGAACAGTTGGATAAGCGTCATGCGTGCATTCTAGAAGGTAACAACGTGGACCAAATTAAAGGATTTGTTTAGGGTTAGTAAATTGAAGTTAATTAAAAGCATAATAAGTAATTTTTTACAAAATTGTTTCATTAAATTTTATTACTATAATTAAAATTAAGGTTTTACAAACAATTCAAAAGTATGCTTCTTGTTAAATATATGCTTCTTGTTATCCATCCTTTCTTGCCTTTGGACTGCTAAGCTTCAGGTTTTTTAGTCCAATATATGTTTGGAACTAATCTAATCGACTCCAAAATCTCTAGTTGACTAATTCAAATTTTATTATTTGTTAAACATAAGTGCTTGATGGATATGGAGGCCTAGAATTCCTCAATACAAATAAATAAATAAATAAATGATGCAGCATTGCAGCCTATAAATCTATCAGATTCTTCCTCTTTGTAGCACATAAATCAATCAAGCCTTTATTATCTTATATTCTCCACATAAATTTCCTTATATTTTTTCATGTAAACTTCATGGCGTGCTGCTAGTAGATGTTAGTGTTGTTAACTCAATTTTCAACTTATTGTTATCCATCGTCTTTTGCCTTTTTGGGTCATTAATTAAGATTCAAGTATATGCCTGAAACTAATCCAATTGACTCTAAAATCTCCAGTTGACTGACTTAGATCTTGTTACTTGTTAAACAAAAGTGTTTGATGGCTATGGAGGTGTAGGATTTATTTCAAAACATCATTGATAAATTACTAACATTCCCTAAGTTTTCCCATACTCATTTCCCCTGGGTTTGAGGTCTCCAAGGCCATTAAACACTTTCTACCAAAAGGGCTTGATGGATCTAAACTTATCAGTGTTGGTTAGTCCTAGGAAAACGTACCAATTTCACTGTACAAAAATTTTTGTACAAGTGTCGAACCTTTCCTTAAATAATCTATTGTGTTATTTAGAAGTTAAATTAGGAATCGCAGACGGAACTTAACATCATTGATTCCAAATTTAACTTATCTGTTCTTAATAGTTTAGATTTGAATCGCAAGCGGAACTTAACACTATTGATTCAAATCCACCTATGTTATTAATTTCATTAAATATTAATTTCCAAAATTGACTTCTAGGATTGCATGGTGAGGCTCATGGCCTTCTTGGATATGGGAGCAACCACCATCGCCTAGTCAAAGCCTTTTAAGGAAAGCTAATATTTAATTTTCTTAAATAACTCTAGGTTAACCAAAAAGAACAATCGAATCACAAATTCGAAAAAGAAGAAAACACAAACTCGAAAAATAAATTTGATAAACTAGATCTAATTACCTCTTGTATTTAGAATTCTTACAAAGAAAATAACTAGTATGATGCGGAAGAAAATTACTAGTTATACCTTCTCTTTGTAAGCTAATGACCTCGAGATCTTCTGCCGTATTCCTCGTCTCGCCTTGGACGTCGTGTGAGCGACGATCTTCCAAGATGAACACCACCCAAAAGCTTCTTCCTCTTCTTCTAAAATCCGGCCACCACCACCATCAAGGAGAAGAGAGCAAAGGGAAAGGGAGAAGAGAGAGGGACCGGCCGCCAAGAGATCACCAAGCAAAAGAATAAGAGTTGTGTCTCATGAAGTCTCCCCACCCCTTATTTTATATTAGTTGCCCAAGGCAAATAAGGGAATAATTTTTACAAAAATTAAAATCTTCCTCTAGCTTTTCCTTTTCCCTTTTAATTTTTCTTTTCTTCCCTCTTGATTAAATCAATCACCAAAATTAATTGATGATGATTTTATTTTTTTATTATGGTCGGCCCCTTGCTTGGGCACCAAGCAAGGTGGCCGGCCACCTCATCAAGGGAAAAAGGAAATATATTTTTTTTATAAAATTTTACAAGAAAAATTCTTATAAAATTTTACAAGCTCTCTTTCCTAAAGTATGAGTTAAAAAAGGAAAGTTCTAAAAATTAAAATCATATTTTAAAATTTAAAACTTCTCTTATAAAATTTCCTTTTTTAACATGATGATAGAAAATTTTAATTTTAAAACTTATCTTCCTTTTTTTTTTCTTAAACCATGAGGATGGTTAAAAAAGGAAAGTTTTAAAACTTTTTAAACTCTCTATTAAAACATGTGGCCTAATTCAAATAAGGAAAGTTTTAAAAATTAAAATATCTCTTTTAAAACTTATAGTTTTCTACAAAGAGAAGATTTTAAAAATTCAAAACAACCCCCTATTTGAATTAATCTTGGTCGGCCCCTACAAGCTTGGTCACCAAGCAATAGGGCCGCCCCCTATAAAGAGGATGTGGTCGGCCATTGCTTGGTCACCAAGCAATGGTCCAGCCCCCTTCTTGGACACCAAGAAGAGCCTTACATTTGGATAGATTTGAGGCTATAATGAGGCTACGACAGGGACCTAGAGGAGAAGTTGGTTTTGACCTTCCGATGAGCTTGAGTATCCCGTGCTCACCCCGAACACACAACTCAAGTTCATCGATAATAACTCATTCCACTAGAGAGTTATTATCGCACTACCGCACCAATCCCAAATTACATTATGGGCTCCTTCTTATCATGAGTGTGTTAGTCTCCCTGTGTTTAAGATTACGAATGCCCACTAATTAAGTAAATTACTAACAACTTACTTAATTAATATCTAGCTCCAAGAGTAGTACCACTCAACTTCATTGTCATGTCGGACTATGCCCACCTGCAGGGTTTAACATGACAATCCTTATGAGCTCCTCTTGGGAACATTCTCAACCTAGATAAATAGGACACAGATTCCTTCTATAATCAACAACACACACTATAAGTAATATTATTTCTCAACTTATCGAGCATATTGATTTATCGAGCTAAACCTCACCCTTTGATAAGTCAAAGAAATAAATATTAAATATATATGCTTGTTATTATATTAGGATTAAGAGCACACACTTCCATAATAACTAAGGTTTAGTTCTTTTATTAAGTCAGTACAAAAAGAACTTACCTAAATGGTCCTACTCAATATACTTAGAGTGTACCATGTAATTTATTAATCAAGATAAACTAATACTTAATTACACTATGACTATTCCGATGATTTGTTCCTTTCCATCTTAGTCGCGAGCAACTGGTTATAATTTATAAAGAACCGATAACATGATCTTCTGAGTGTGACACCACACTCCATGTTATCTACTATATAAATTAATTGAACAATTTCATTTAACAAATAAATGTAGATATTGACCAAATATGATTCTTTTATTTCAAAATAAATGTTTACAAAAGCTAGGCTTTTAGTATACACTCCAACAATCAGATTCACTCTAAACTTGGACTATTGTATTCCTAATATTCACCATAGTCTTTTTATGCTCAATTTTCTTGGTTTTGGGTATTGGGAAAATCATGCCTTTGAGCATTACGTTTTGATGTTTAGGCAAATATTTAATTGGACTATATTGTGATTATTAATATTATGTGTTAAGTGTGTTAGTGCAAGTTACTTGAAATTGAGATTATAGATGCAATAAATGAAGTTTAAGTGGCTTGAAGTCATTTAGATACTTTGCAATCGGGGAAGTCCAAGTAGATTGAGGATTAAATATCTAGACAAGTGGAATGCGCTTGGTGGATGAAAGTTGTGGTAGGTATAGGTTGACCAAATTCTTGGTAGAGAAGGAAGTCCTAGAGCCAAGCCCTCTGGACATGGAAGATCCAAAAGCAAGGCTTTTTAGCACATGAAATCCGAGAGGTGTGCGTTCTTGCCATGTAACTTTTAGTGAGTTGAGAATCGAACATAATAATATAATGAGTGATCCTATCTAAAATTGGGAAAGTTAGCGTGAGGGTTAGGTGACTTTGAGGTTGACCACAAGGAGACTTCGAGCAGGAGAAACTTGGCGCCATGAACGAACCTGTGTATCAAAGAAGAACGAAGGAGGAAGAAAACATCAGTAACCGGGCTAGGGAGGGGTCCCAAGCGTAAGTATTCCGATGCTCAAGTTAAACGAATGATGAGGAAAAAATGGAGGATCATGAATAGTAAATTCTAATAATGGAGCTTACCTATGCCTGTAGGTGGAGACCCTTTATATAGTGTTATTTTCTCATTGCACGAATATCAATGCATTACTAAAACAAGACCAGACGCAAGCATTTCTCTTTTCTCTTTTCCATCTTTCCTAAATTGGACCCATCATCTTTGCGCTTGTAGGATGGAAATTTCCATCGTACGGACAACACGGGGTATGTTTCTTTGATTCTCTGACAACGATTATGCAAAACATCAAAAAGGAGTATTAGGCCATTGGGTGAGGGGCTTTTAATTATAACACTTCAACGGTGGGCTGACCGAATCCAATATGTTGTCCAATAGAACATCATTTTTTAACGGATCTAATCGGCTATAGAAGGCTAGATATCTTGAGGGACTTGGCATCTGATTGGACAAGGAGTCCAATTGGGTAATATGTATAGAGAGTCCGATCAGACCAAGAGGACTTTAGATTTGATCGAATAAAGGGTTCTCTAGGATAAAAGGTTCGGTCAAGCATTGAGGCCATGCTAATTGACCCAAGAGAAACGTTCACTCAGAAGCAGTCGGTTAGCTTTGTCCTATATTTATAGGAGACACTCGACTAGTGTGATTACCCCCAATCGTTAACCCCTCCATGACTTTGACCACCACATCAACTGGCCCTCTTGACTTCGAACACAACTCACAGGGCCCCACCCTATTCGTCGTATTATAAGCCTCTCCTTTAAGTCTAGTCGAAGAAGGCTACAAGCTTGACTGATTAGACCCTTGTGCCTTTTTAAGTCTCTCTGTTCCTAATTGGATGCTCATCTTGAGCTGATGTCATCCCCCACCACCATACTTGTACCTCAAAAATGGGATATATCACATACAATTAATGCCCAGTAAGGTAAACACGTTTATCGATTACCATGATGATTACTTCGCCCTCCCCCCAAATAAATGCTGATGGTACCTCTCTACCACTTCTACCTTCCCCGCCATCGTCTGCAGTTACTTTAGGATTTCCACCCTTCGTCGTAAGTTTTTCCCTCATCTCCTCTGCTTCCCTTTCCTATTCCTCATGGCCTCCACTCCTCTTGTCACCATTCCTAGCTAATGGTGCACTTCAACCATCTCAGATTTTAATGGAGGGGAGGTGGAACATATACGCTTCACTTGTGAGTTATCCGTCGACCATCATATCATTATACCCTCATGCCACGATCATCCTAATCTCTCTCCCGCCAACTACCTCACTCTCTTCAAGAATCAACTCTTGGTCAGTCTTCATTTTTCTTTGCACCTCTTCTTTTCCGAAATTTCTCTCTACTTTCATATTATCCTCCGACAATTAGCCCCCAACTCCATCAGGTTGATGTGCAGAGTCGTGATTCTCTTTTGACTGTATCGTATTCTATTGCATCCCCATGTCTTCCATTACTACTTTTATTGCCCTAAGAAATCCGAACCAGACGTCTTTATTGTTAGTGCAATAGTCCCCGGGTCAAGGTTGACCAGTTTGACTAAACTCGAGTGAAGTCAAGCTTAAATTTTGATGTTTGGACAATATGTTGTGGACAACATGCTTGGACTGTAGGATCGAAAAGAATTTATATATCTTTATAATAGTATGATATTGTCCACTTTGCGCCTAAATCCTCATGATTTTGCTCTTGAGCTCTATCTAAAAGGCTTTATGCTAATGGAGATATCTTTTTTTTATAAATCCATAATTTTTTTCATGTGTTTTAAATGTGTGACTATGTTTGTAACCTTATAACCCTGATGTAGCTCATTTTGCATGTCACTAGACACTTCAAATTAATAAAGATCAGAAACCATTAAAACTCATGAAAAGAGATGTAGTAAGGAGTCCCAAGTCTTCTTTTTTCTCCAGGGATAACTATTACATGTGTGTGAATTCTAGATTCAAATTATTCTTTTGGGGTTCCTAAATGAACTAGGTGTATCCGTGGCTCAGTCAAATCAGAATTCAATTACCTAGACATTCATTTTCATTCTTTTCATGATAAGAGGCTACCTAAACACTTATCTTCTAAATTTTGAGCTTATCAATTCAGATTATCATCCAATTCAGAAATGAAATCAAAATAATTCTCGAGTAGACATTGAAACTCGAGATTTAAATGGCAATTGTAGATACACAAACTTCAATCAACACTCCAATCACAACAGATCAATTGCACAGAACAGGGGTTTCCTAAACTCAATAACTGAAACTAAGTAAATTTGCAGTAAATGAAATGACAAATTCTAAATAGAAAGAACATAGTAAACTAAACTAATCAGATCATTAAATCTGAGCAAGGGAATGAGAATCAAAGTAAATAGAAACAAAACACGTTCCACATCCCAAACCTGAGATCCAGTCCACTCACTCTGCCATGACACAAAAATGCTCATGGGTACCTTCCTTCAAACACCCAATGAGGAATGTCTAAGCTCCCAGCTGTTATCAGATGATGCTCACAGCTCCTGGGTACCTCCCTTTAAGCTCGCAATCAGCGGACAATCTCATCGCTCGAAGAATAGAGGTTGAATTTTGGGAATCACTTAACCCGATCGATTGATTGGATCGATCTATGTACCGCTGTAGAATGAAGGACGGAATGGAATCGGAAACTCTTGGGTACCTCCCTTTAAGCTCCGTTGGATGGAGAAAATCACAGATCGAAAAATCTCCCTCGATTTGGATTGCGACAGTGAAACAGAAATCCAAGTTCGCGGACTGGGAAACCTCCCTCTGTCGCTCTCTGACTTCGAATGATGAACGCTGGCAACTTAGAGATCGTCGTCGGTGGAGAAGACTTGCTCTTGGATCTGGAATGTGGACGAAAGCAACAGGCGAAGAAGATGAACAATACAAAAATCATGAGAAGAAAAAACATCCGAGCCCCCTTATTACTGTAGCTTCTCACGCCTTTTAAATCAACTCCTAATCTGATCAGACTGTCTAGAATTCTTCCATCTTGATCAACAGTCCAAATATCTCAAATTTGGATCAAAAACTCTGGATCTTTATTAATGGATGTGATCTACTTCCACTTGGCTCGGATGGAGTAGATCTTCGATGTATAGCTCATATCTCTCTTAATCTTGAATCGACAGTCCAAATTACTCCAAAGCTTGATCGTCTTGTTTAAACTCCAATACGAGCACAAATTTGGTTCGAATTAATCTGAGTCCAAGATCCTTTGATGCCTACAAAATAACAATCAAATATTAGCATCAAATAACGCAGTAATAAGATAATTTGTAATTAAGTCTAAGAATAAATACAATGTATGAAATGTGATATAAATAGGAGTTTCATCTATGAACAAAATATTAAATCATGCATGAATGAATCAAAATAGTGTAGTAAAATCATGGTTATCAAATCCCAACAACCCCCCCTCAAACAAAGGACCACAGAATTCCTCTCAAGTATCGAGTTACTCTTGATCTGCTTAGGGCCTCTCCTCGAGTATGGAGTCACTCTTGACCTGCTCAGGGTCTCTCCTCAAGCATCAGGTCACTAACCAGGGCATCCCCTACTTCGTTCAAGGTTTCACCCACATGGTTCTATCTTGAATTATGGCTCTGGCTTGTGCTTCTTCCAGCGGTTAGTCTGGTGAAGAGCGATCTCACTCTGATATCAATTGTAGGATCGAAAAGAATTTAGATATCTCCATAATGGTATGATATTATTTACTTTGGGCCTAAACCCTCATGTTTTTGCTCTTGGGCTATACTCAAAAGGTCTCATGCTAATAGAGATATCTTTTTCTTATAAACTCATGATCTTTCTTATGTGTTTTCAATATGAAACTATATTTGTAACCTTGCAACCCCAACATGGACAATATATTGTGGGACAATATATATGAGAATGGTCAAGTAGGTCAAGGAAGACTAGTATTTGACTGGTAAAGTTCTAACTGGAGATTAGGCAAGGCAAATCCTAACTCGAGGGTTAGGCATCGAGAAAGTCCAAGTGGGTCATGTAGGATTGCACGCTGGTAAGAAAAGTCCTAATTGTTGTTAGGTAAAGAAAAACCCAAGAGATCAAAGAGGACCGCACATTAGCAAAGAAAGTCCAAGTAGGTCAAGGAGCACCGCACGTTGGCAAGAAAAGTTCTAACTACATTTAGGAAAGCAAAGTCCAAGTGGATCAAGGAGGATGACATGTTAATAAAGGAAAGCCCTAACTGTAGTTAGGCAAAGGGAAGTCTAAGTGGGTCAAGGAGGACCACACGTTGGCAAGAAAAGTCATAACTATGATTAAATAAGCAAAGTCCAAATAGATCAAGGAGGATCACACTTTGCCAAAGGAAAGCTTTAATCATGGTTAGGTAAAGGAAAGTCCAAGTGAGTCAAAGAGGATCGCACGTTGGTAAAGTAAACTTCTAACTGCGGTTAGACAAGAGGAAAATTCAAGTTGATTAAGGAGGTCCACATTTGGTAATCAGAAGTATAACAAAAAGTTGGAAAAGTCCAAGTGGGTCAACAGGTTGATCGAATACTTGGTGGAGATGTCCGAATAGGTCACGGTTGACCCAAGGTTGGGCAAGGAAATTCTAGACTTAGGTTAAATAAGTTAGAGTTGGGCAATCGATCAAGTGATTGATTACCAAGAGTAAACACTTGATTGATTAACCACACTTCTTTGCGACGTAAAGACATTCTCAATCGATCCACTTATCGATTGCCAATTGATCAATGGATCGATTGGGAACTAGTTTTCATGAACCATAGTGCTTACTATGCTAAATCAATTGGGAAGCTACATTGATCGATTGAGAGTTGCGCCAATCGATCATATGATCGATTGGGCCCGTTTTCACCACGACAAACAACAGTCTCTTGATCAATCAGCTGATCGATTAAAAGGAGTTTTTCGCAAAGCACAGTAACTTTCTTGTGAGATCGTGATCAATTGGGTAATCAATTGGGAGAATCATGAGCAAACAGTGGGATTTATAATCGATTGGGTGATTGATTAAGATGGTCCGTAATCGATTAGCTAATTGATTAAGTGAAGAAGAAAAGAGCCGTTACGAGATTTGGACGACCAGATGTGCTTGAATCTGACATGACAATCGATTGAGGGTAAGACCAATCGATTGGAAGTCCTAATTCGCAGGATATAAAGGTATCGACAAAGATTTAAATGCAACCTCTCTTCTTTGATACTTTCAGCTAGTTCTTGAAGATTCTTGGAGAAATGTACTATTGCATTTTCAAGTATCAAAAGGCAATCCACGACAACAAGAGATCAAGAGCAATAGTCCTTTATTGTTGTATATATTTCCTTGTTTTTGTTGTATTCTTGTTGTGTCTTATATTCACTTGTGTATTTGCTTGTATAGGCTTCTCCGTCTCCTAGAAGGAGGATTTCATAATGTACTGTAAGTGAGGAGAGTGGACCTTTGGATTAGTCACCTCAAGGAGGTGGATACTAAGTAAAATCAAGGGAGTTAACGTTTGCTTCTAGTTTTTTGCTGCAACAAATAATCAATGAAGCGATTGGAGCTAATCACCCCGCTGCGAGCTCGCCGAAGTGTCTAACATTTATTCTCCAAGCTCGGACGGGCTCCGTCTTCTTTGACAAAATGTCTTCTTTCAAAAAAGGCCAGAAATCTCATTACTTCTATCTCCGACTAGTCCTTCCTGTATCCTTTCTAATCAGCTGGCAATATACCCCTGCACCCGAACTGGATGAATTCCAATGGAAGTCCACCTATAATCTCGTTATGAGGACTCTGTCTAGTTTAAAATTTAATATCCACAAACTGCTCCTAGAGGGTGTCTTGTACATTTTCGGGCTCAGTCTCATTCGAGCCCGACTACCCTACAACTTTTGTAAGAAATTCAATCCATTTTTGATGTTATATCTAACTGATTTTCTTTTATTACTTTACAGCCGAAACCATGTGGAAAGTGTGTGCGTTTGAGTCCACCAAGATAGACGATGAAGAGATGAATCAGCGCGCAGAAGCCGAGCTGACTTACTGCGATGCTTTGTCGATAGACTCAACCGAGGAGTTTACCGATAGTGTGGGTGTAGGACCGTAAATATGCTAGAGGAGGGGGATAGTATTTTTTGAAAATCAAGAGTTAAAATAATTACACAGTGGAATAATAAAAGAAGCAAACTAGAAGGAAGAAGACAAGCACACTCTAACACAAGTAATTTTTTACTTGCTTTGGAGCCTTCGACGACTCCTACTCTAAGGTCTGCACTCGTCGAGTGTTTTCGTTGGACAATCCACTAATAGTTCAAAAAGATACAATAATGAAGTACAAGAATTATATATGAAACAGTTACCGACAACAGAGTAAACTAAGTAAAGCTTGATGTCCGATTATCGGTGGAGCGTTACAGCGTCATAGGAGCCTTTTTGAAGCAGTCCAGGAAGGAAAGTCGTAGCAGATGATGTCCTGAAGCTCCTGGTCAAAGGCCCTTATATAGGTCTATTTCGAGTACCTGGAATCCCTCCGGGTGCCTGGACCATTGCTGACGTGGCGATCTCTCGTAAAAACTTCATTCATGAAGTTTATCTACTTCCAGGAGCCTAGATTGTTGAAGTGGATTCGGTCAGTTGTCACGCTCTAACTCAATTTCGAGATAACTTTTCTAGTCTGGGTGCCCAGACTGCCCGGGTGCCCAACCCAGGCAAGCTGGTCCGGGCGTTGGATTCCTTCCGGGCGCCCTGACACCCTTTTTTCAGCTTTAGAATTCTTACAAAAAAAAGTTAGTTCAGACAAATAAAAATATATTTATCCTGTAAAATAGAGTTAATATAATATTAATAAAATAGGAGTAATAAATAGATCATGTCTCCTTGAGACCAGGATCTAGTGAAAGTCTCAGCTTAGGTTTTCGAAATAGACCTAAGCTAGATCAACGCCTACAGTTTCCTCAATTGAGAACGTGTCCTCACTGGATCTCTCCTCCAGTTGCTTACCTTCACTTACCAACTACAGTTGCTTGACTTACCTTTGACCCATCAGGTCTTCCCGTCAGTTGTCAAGTCCGCAGACCCAACTGGACTTCAGCCGGTTGTCAGGTCCCACCGACGTTACCGGACTTCCTGCCATATATCGAGTCCCATGAACCTATCTAGACTTTCCACCAGCTATTGGACCCCCATGGATCTATCTATATATTTATCATGGTATCAGGTCCTTCAGACCCGTCAACTCCTGCACACTTGGTTAAGCAATTAGATCATAAAACACTCTAAATTTAATCCACTTATCATTGATCAAAATCTGAGTTAGATCATTAATACAAATTTCACTAACAACAGGTGCCAGTAGGGTCACGAGTAGTGATAGGGAAACTAGTACTGAAGAGTTGTCACCCCCTCAACTTTCCATAGTTCCGGAACAAGTCCTCTTCGAGTCCGCCACCTCCAATGAGCCTCTATGTTTTTGTCGCAAGTGATGTTGATCGACTGTGCTTGCACCCCCAACTTCAACCACCGTTCCTTCACCCTATCTGCCATCCGAGCGAGGGGAGAGCTCAGTTTCTGCTCCCCCTAGACCCGGGGCGGCCCTCAAGATCTTGTCCCCTCCGATCGGACACTAACAGATCCCTCAATGTCGACCGATCCCATCACAGTGTTGTATATTTCTTCCCTACTGCCTCCACCGATAGAATCGTCAAGGCCTCGTGAGAAGAGCTCCAAAATCACTTCCAAATCTAAGTCAAAGTCTAAGTCAAGCTCGCAAGGTTCTGAGCCTCGAAGAGTTAGCGTCACACTCAGGCTGCCTTCTTATGGTAGCTCTGCACCAATCCCTCCGAGCCCCTCACACCTCATCATCTTATAAAGATAACATTCCCCTTGGCCCAGACTTGGGCAGACAGCGTGGCGCATGTGGCCAATTGTTCACCCGAGGAACTAGCCAATTACTTCTCTCAGGATATCATAGGGGTGAGCTTTTCCTATCAATAGAGCTCTTTCTTCCTTTTGCCCTAACCTCCTCCATTCATCAGTTTTGGGTGACGAGATTATCCATATGTCAAAAGATGGTGAAATTAGGTCATGCCTATTAGGCCCTGAAGGGCTCCGTAGGAGAAATGGGAACCTCCCAAGTCCCCTCCGAGCGGCTCCAAGAAGAGGTTAGCTCACCTGAACGAGGAGTTGGAGGGCCAAAATGATCGTTGCTATGGGCTGAGAAGGCCCCGACTGAGGAAAAAAGAAAGAAGACTTGTCCAAGAGGCTTCTATAGAAAAACTTCCGAATCAGCTAAGGATCGTCGAGTCTTGTCTCAAATCTGAGAATGCTTGAAAAGTAAGGGGTCATATCAGACCTAAAACATAAAAACAATGAAGTTAGAGACCTCTTCGAAGTTAAAAGAGGTAGAGATCACCCATGCCTTCGAGCTAGCAAATAAAATAGCCGAGCTGACCGCTAAGGGCATGAAGCTCGAGGAAAAGCAGCAAGCCCTGGATAATAAGGATGCTGAGCTGGAGGTGATAAAGGTCGAGTTGGCTAACTATAAGGTGGGGGAGGCTGGGCGACTATAAGCCTATAAGGTGGATCATCTACCTTCTCGAGATTTCAATCTCCTCCTCAACCAATGAACTTCAAAGATGTTCAGGTACAGTGTGGAGGGTGTCATGAAGCAGCTTAAGTTGGCTATCTTACTACAGATATCCCGAAGAATTTTATCCGCCGCGAGAAGATTTTAGAAGATATCCCAAACTATGCCTTCCCTAATTTTGCTTAAGACTTTATAAGAACTTTTATCTTTTAGGTTTTATCCCCCTTTGTTATAAGCACTAAAGCTTTTTTGCTATGAATATCTTTCACTCCCATTTGACTTTGTATTTCACTCTTTGTGTTGTGTCAAGTTTTGTGCACGAATTTGTGCTAGTAGGGTTTAAACGGATGCTAAATGCTTAAGCGTAGCTTGTTGACAACTTGAAGTTGGGAAACATCCCGTCCAACAAACCGACCCTTGCTTTAATACTCATATGTGGCCATCGGCTCATTGGCTCTCAGATGATCTCATTTTTGTCGCCCTACTAAAGGCTCTTTTATGAGATGTCCACCAAATGAAAAATAAATAGATAGTAATCGACCCTTTCGACCTTAATCGACTTATCCGACCAATCGAATGAGTGGTGTTGAATGGGTAGCTGAGTGATCCCTTTATAAATGTCGGAGAAAACTCGTTTATAACTTGGTGCTAAAGCTCAAGAGTCTAGGGCTACGCGCATGAGCTAGCATTCTTATAACTCGGTCGAACGACACGAGAATATGGAATTGAACCTCTGACTGGATGATCGAAGGGTACAGGGAAATCCGCTTATAACTCATGTTAAGGCTCGAGAGTCTAAAAATTTACCTCCGACCAAATGATCGGAGGACACAAGAAACCCCACTTATAACTTACAAAGGCACAAAAGTCTGGAGTTGGGCACGTGAGTAAGCACGATTATAACTCAGCTGAGTAGTGAAAGTCTAGAAATTAACTTCTGACCAGATGATCGGAAGGCACGGGGAACCCCATTTATAACTTGTCTCAAAGGCACAAGAGTCTGGAATCGGGTGCGTGAGTAAATATGCTTATAACTTAGCTGAATGACACGAGAGTCTAGAATTGGGCATGTGAGCAAGCATAATTATAATTTGGTCGAATAGTGCAAGAGTCTCGATTTGGGCGCATGAGCAAACACGCTTATAACTCGGTCAAATGGCTCAAGTCTGGAATTGGGCGCATGAGTAGGCACGCTTATAACTCGGCTGAATGGTGTGAGAGTTTGGAATTGGGCACGTGAGAAGACACATTTATAACTCGGTCGAACCACGTGAGAGTTTGGAGTTGGACACATGAGAAAATACACTTATAACTTGGTCAACCGATGCAAGAGTCTGGAGTTGGGCACGTGAGCAGACACGCTTATAACTCGGCTGAGCGGCGTGAGAGTTTAGAAATTAACCTCCAATATAATGATCAGAGGGCATGAGGAACCCCGCTTATAACTTGATGCAAAGACACATGAGTCTAGAATTCACGTCTTTCAAGCTAAGTTTGCTTGCATTTTTATAGGGCATGCACAAATATTCGTCAAGATACATATTTATGCAATACAAGCATACCCTCAAGCTTAATAAGGTTGAAGATAGTTAGCGCTTCACGGCCTGTCCAGGTTCTTTCGATTGGTGTCTTAAAGATAATAAGTACCTAAGGTAAGCTTTTTCATCACCCTATATGGTCCGCTCCACTGAGGTTCTAACTTGTTAGCATCTCCTATTGACTTAAATCGTTTCCATACCAAGTCTCCCTCTTGAAAGAATCGGGGAATGACCCTCCAGTTGTAGTTTCATCTGAAATCAAGGAAGTTGCGTGCTAGCCAGATGACTTTGATGTTGACCGCGAGGAGACTCCGAGCAGGAGGAACCTAGCACCACAAATGAACTTGTGTGTCAAAGAAGAATGAAGGAGGAAGAAAAAGTCAGCAATCGGGCCAGGGAGGGGTCTTCGACGTAGGCACTCCGACACTTAAGTTAGATAAGTGATGAGGAAAAAATGGAGAACCATGAACAGTAAATTCTGATAGCGAAGCTTACTTGCACCTATAGGTGGAGACCCCTCATATAGTGTTGTTTCCTCTCTACACGAATATTAATGCATTACTAAAATAAGACCAACCATTCTGACACTTTAGCATCTTTCCTAAATTGGACCCATCACCTTTGCACTAGTAGGGTGGAAACTTCCACCGTATGAACTGCACAGGGTATTTTCCCTTGATTCTCTAATAACGGTTACCAAAACGTCAAAAAGGAGTATCGAGCCATTGGGCCGAGGGGTTATTAATTGTAACACTTCAACGGTGGGCTCATCGAGTCATATTTGTTGTCCGATCAAACATCACTCTTTAACGGATCTGGTTGGCTAAGGAAGGATGGATATCTTGAGGGACTTGGCATCTATTCAGATAAGGAGTCTGGTCAGGTAATATGTACAGAGAGTCCGATCAGACCAAGAGGATTTGAGATCTGATCGGACAAAGGATCCACTGGGATAACAGGTTCAGTTGAGCACTGACGCCGTGCTAGCTGACCTAGGAGAAACGTCCGCTCCAAGATTATAAGTTCCTTATAATTTCTCATGCCTCACATTCCAAGAGGCTTTACCTCTTAGTCTTCTTCCATTACCTAGTAGTTTTGCCTCAGAAACTTCTTCCACTTGTTAGGATGTCTTGCTTCCAAGTCCTCTATCAAGAGACCTTGCCTATCAGACTTCCTCATTTTCCAAGAGGTCTTACCTTTAGGTCTTTCTCATTAGTGCATGCCTTGCTAAACTATCTTACCAACTCCTATTGATCTTCTATATCTGCCAGATATTCAGTCAAACTTAATTTACCTAGACTTCTTATATGTCAACTCCTATTTGACCTCTTTGTTTGTCAAGTACTTGGTTGCCCTTGACCTTTGTAGGCTTCTCAATCCTGTCAACTCCGATTGGACTTCTTTATCAGCCAACACTTTTACATTTTTTTATCTGTTAAGTATCTGATCAACTTGGATCTACTTAGACTTTTCCAACCACTATACCTACAATTACCTATTAGGATTTATGCACTTGCACACTTGGCAAAACTTATCACTGAATACAACATAAATCTAACTTAACCCTTTGAAATGCATCACGATCACTTGGTTGAATCGACCACTTAGGGTATGATTGCACCAACAACTATATACACAAAATCATCCCAATCTTAAAGAAATCTTGCATTTGAAGCACAATATATAGTTACATTTTGAAGGAAAGTTCTATTGATCTTGAGCATAAATGTTGATTCAAACCATATGGAACCACCATATCGAATAGGATATTCTAGCAATGTAAGAAGATAAAACACACTTTCCCATTCAAGACACCTAGAACCCAATCAATACAAATATTAGCCTAGTTTCTCTCATTCACATAGAAAAGGATACACCCATGCTATTTCTTATTAAAAACTCATGATAAAAAAATTTATTTAAACAATTGATGGAAGAAAGATATTCCTAATCCTATTCTTTTCCATTAAATATTTACTTTGATAATATGTTTGGTGAATTGAATATACATTGGACCAAACAAGAATTTCATATTTATAATAGAAAATGGAATTAGCGTAGGTTATATGGATCAACATCTTTCAATTCATTGACAACTCAATTCAAGACAAAGTACATTGATGTTTTTTTAATACTTTGACTTCACAACTTTTATATTACAATATTCGACCAAAAAACTAAAAACAATTATGCATACAATCATAAATATTGAAGTTGCAATTAGGAAAAGGTATATTGAGGCATTCTCCAATTTTTACACACAACATAAAATACCTAATCTCGTGTTAGTGTATCCATCCATTGCTATTAGAATACCTTAACTAACAATGGAAATCCTTTTAAGAATCTTGATCCATTCCTTGGTTCTTCATGGTGGACTTAGATGTCTTGAATAATTTGAAAGCAAATTAACATGAAGAACCATGAAACTATGTAGCATGCCAATCTGATCTCCCCAAAGTGAACTCCAAGTTAGGACTGTTGTGTTCTTGATATGAACCATTTGAGTCGTTCGATGTATAATAATTAAGATCCTGTTGAAATTGCAATCAAAATTTTAGAAATGTTGAAGAAGTGCAATGTTTCACTGTGTATATGAAAAATGAAGTAAATACCTCAAGTAGTGCAGATTGAAATGGGGAAGAATGAGAACATGATCGAAGCTCACTATAGATGCCGTCATTTGATGTGTTAATTTGTATACCAATGCCTCTGTTGGTTGTTTGAAAAAGTAAGAACAAATATTTCACTAAATATTGTTACATATAAAGTGATTCAGCTGAGTTTAATCGGTGAATAATACAAATTAAAAGACTTACTCTAATTATTCTAGCTAATGATGCAATAATTAATAAAGAACACTTGTGAGTATTAAAAACAACATGTTTATGTTTAAGTAAAAATGTACTTGGATGGAAATTTCATTAATTAAAAAAGAACAATGCAAAATAATTTCTCTAGAAATTTTATCTTATTGTGCACAAAAAATACTTTAATGTCAAATCTTTATTAGAACATGTATTTAGGTTGTTCCAAAACGTTTGCACTATTTCATTCATACTATTCCATGAAAGTACTTCTCTAATTTTCAAGTGTTATATCAACTTTGATTTACTTAGACTTTTCCACTGCCGACATTTATTGACTTCTTCAATTATAAAGTATCATATATGTCAAACTTGACCTACTTGTAAAACCATATTGATGCTAATTAAACACAACCTATGATTATACATCAAAATATCTTGGTTGATCTCGACAAATTTAGATGTGATTGTATGAACGATCTCCCCAATTATCACTTAGTCGAGCTTGGCCATTTGGAATACAATTGCACCAACATTTCTTTGTCTTAAAGTCCAACCACTAGAACCACCTTCCCTTTTAGAGGGGGAAACTATTCTTCGCGCCCCAAACTATAGCTAGGGAAGAAATACTCACTACAAACGTTTTAGGCTATGTAGAATTTTTACATCTACCTTCAAGGGAGAACTAAATTTGTCCAAGTTAAAATAAGCTTCTAGAACAACTCCTAAGAAGACTTAGACATGCTAACATTAGATGTTCCTTTTATTTTGGTTAGATGCTTCAATTGAAATGAAGAGAGGTATATAAAGAGTGATTGTCCAAAGAAAATAAATACAATGAAATTTAGAAAAGAACATTTCTTTAAGGGCCGCTTGTGGCTAAACATCCTTCTCCTCTAAAGAAGAAAAAGAAACGTCAAAGAAGGAATATGTAGCATTTACAACATGGGATCATCATATCATACCAAAAAATAATGGGGAGGGATGTAGCACTAGTGAAGGGGGAGTATCACACAAAATTGGTGACGTAGTCAACTCTTATATAATTAATGAATTTTTTATGTAATTTCTAGTTTAACTAACTTATTGAGTAGGACTAAGGACAAAAAAAAGGAAGTGATAATGTACATATTCATTCTTGGGCTAAGAAACTTAAGATTGAAATGAAAACCTTAAATTGCAATTGGATACATTGAAGAAAAAACATTAGGAAAAAATCTCCCAAGGCTCATAATATTTAGACATGACTATTGGGAGTCAAAGGGTATATAACAATGATGATTTAAGATATAATTAAAAAAATAATTAATTTAACCATAATTGTTAGTGGTCAACAAAACAATAAATTATTTAGACCTTCAATGAATACAATCATAAATGCCAAGAAAATGTATATGAAATGATTTCCTAGAAAATAAAAAAAATAACTCAATTAAGGCCCATCTTATTTTGGATTTCAAAATTTGCCATTTCTTTATTTTTTGAATGGGTTAAGTTGTTTCAATAAATGAGAGAGGAATGGTTAGTTCATTCCTTGAACATAAACTAGGGTTTCACTCATGTTAAATACTATATTTAATTCATATTTGTATTTGTAAGAGTTAACGAACAATCTATAAAAAAATTATATACTTTTATAAATAAGAAAAACTTTAAAATATATATATAGTAACACCAAGAAAGACGTGAATATGAAACTTTTGAACACTTATATCGAAAATTAGATTAAAAAAAAAAAAAGAGATATTTATAGAATATCTAAAGTAAAAGAGAGGAAGACAAGAGATTTTATCCAAATAATTCAGATGTATTAAAGATGAGTGCAATAGGATACTAGTAAATGATGAAAGATATATTTTTATCAACTTTTTAATGAAAGTTTAGATAATTAACTTAATTTTAACAATTTAAGTAGGTCAAATGAATATAGAAATTTAATTTTTTTCATAAAATTCAAATTTTAAAAGTAGAGAAAACTTTAAATAGGATGCAAAATAGAAAGACAGTTGGACCAGATGATATTCCGATAGAGATATGGAAGTGTCTTAGGAAACAAAGTATTGAATGACTCACAAAGTTATTTAACTTGATATTGAAAACTAAGAAAATATCTAATCAATGGAGAGTAAGTACACTAGTTCCCTTAAATAAGAATAAAGGAGATGTATAAAATTATATAAATTATAGGGTAATAGAAAAAAAAAACACTAAGGAAGGAAACTATGATGACCGAAAATGAATTTAGATTTATGTATATAAAGTTAACAATAGAAGTTATACATCTTCTTACACAACTAATTGAAAAGAATCAAGAATAGAAGTAAGCCTTACACATGGTATTCGTCGATCTAGAAAAAGTTTATGATAGAGTCCTAAGAAAAATTATATGGAGAACTTAGAAAAGAGAGATATTAGCAAAATATATATTGAACTAATTAAGGATATGTATAAGAATGTAATAACAAGAGTGAAGACTTCAAATAGATTAACTAAAGTATTTTCCATAAAGATAGAGTTACATTAAAGATTAACTCCAAGTCCTTATCTTTTTACACTAATCATAGATGAACTCACTGGACACATCCAAGATATAATATCGCAATGCATATTATTGTAGATGATATTATTTTGATAGATGAGACACTTGAAGGAGTAAATACTAAAGTCGAATCTTAGCAAGAAATACTAGAAGTGAAAGGTTTAGGCTTAGTAGAGTAAAGATAGAATATAGAGAATTTAAGTTTAGCAATATTAGACATAATGAGACAATTATTAAGACACTACAAGAAAATATGACTTAAGAAATTGATTTTTAAAATAGAATTAAAATTCATTTAAATTTTAGTAAATTAGAAATAGATTTACTATGGAATTACTAATTTGATGCACTTAAATAAAATATAACATACAAAAAATATTTGAGACGAAATTTAAAACGAACTAAAAATGAATTTACAAAATAATTTTTTATAAACAAAAATAAATTTAGATTCAAAAGAAAATCTGACATGAAATTGTATTTGTCTTACATTTGTCGACGTCACTATCGTAGACGCACCCGTGACCAAATAACCACTTAAGGCGGTAGCCACATTGGATGTGTGAGTGATTAAATCACAGTGATCAACCACCTCCTTGGCCACGTGCGTGACCAAATCGCATGGCAGTCGCTGCCTGGGCCGCTGCTTTATTTATGAAAAATATTTGTATATTTTCTACAAATGCAAAAAATGTCTACAAGTTGTAATTAGATGCGGCGTCAAAATGATGAAATGGTTATCTTCTCAATGAGTTTATTAAAGGGGTCAAAAGATTCTTGAAGTTTGCCTATGAGCATCCGACTTGTGTTTATGATAACAAAAAAAGATGTTCATGCAACAAGTGTCGTAATAGAAAATTTTTAAAGGAAAAGGATTTGTGTTATCACCTCGTCAAAAATGGATTCACTTGTGGCTACGAGCAATGACAAGCACATGGTGAACCATTTGTTGGAGATTTGTGAATGGAGAAGAGGTGGAAGAGACATAGAGCTCTATTGTGAATGGGACTTTAGTCCCACATTGGGGGCTCTAAGGAAAATAGGTTGGTTTATATTAATTCACATGCATTAAGGATGTAAACAAATGCATGGGGAGAGACTCTCTCGCATGGGTGCGCAGAAGGGGTGCAAATTTAGGGTCCGGATTGCATTGAACCATGTTGACTCGTGTGCGGGCATGACCTGCGCGCGTCGAATGCTGGACCGGTTGGGGCAAAATTTACCCAAGCGGAACAATCAAAACTTTTTTCTACTTGTGTAACGGATGTATTAAAGAAAGATTAATATAGCCAAGTGAAACATTGACGTTACACAGCTGGCAAATAATAATCATTAAACGATCATTAACGTTTCCATTGGTCTGAGCTCCTATATAAGGAAGTTGCGACCATAGGCAAAATGTTACGCACATAGAAAAGCAACAGAAGCTCCCCGCATGCGTTCCCTCCACCTCTGTTGTGCAACTTTTGCTCGACGAAGTGCCCATGATTGTTCGCGTATCTCTCAATTCGCCACGACCCTCAGTGCTTGGGGAGAATCATGATTCGCTGTTGTATCCTGGGAAACAGATGACCCAAGAAAGTCTCGAAGCATAGCCGGAGGTGGGACGAATCTATTTCAAGGAAATTACATTCATCGCAGGCCTCAGTTTACTCAATTCACTCGTCCGACCACTTTTTAGGCTTCACTCTGCTATTCGGCAGCAATTCGCTCGATAGAAGTCTGCAACTTGTTCGGCAGCAACTCGCTCGGCAGAAGCCTGCAACTCGCTCGGCAGCAACTCGCTCGAAAAAAGCTTGCTCTTCACTCAGTCGGCCTTAAGCTTCGCTACGTTAGCCTCGTCACTCTGTCGACTTTAAGCTTCACTCGGTCGACCTCTTCACTTGGTCGGCCTCTTCGCTCGGTCAGCCTAAGCCCCTATTTTTGATCGGCCTTAAGGTTTGCTCAGTCGCCCTCGTCACTCGGTCAGCCTTAAACTTCGCTCAGTCAATCTCTTCACTCGGTCGACCTCTTCACTCGGTCGGCCTTAGCCTATTTCGCCCGGTCGACCACTGTGAAGCCTGTGTTCAGCACTTGGCAAATACCAGCCCTTGCTGGCAGCCTGAGATTATCAGCTCATGTCATTTCAACAGATAAGTTGAATTTATTTTTTGTAATTTAAATTCAATTAAGTCTATAAAAATCTCTGGCAATGAATTGTTTTATCGAACAATCTTGAAACAGATTCTGGTTTTGTTGAGATGACCACAGAACAGAATGTTGAGGTGCAACAAACTCAACACCTGAAGGCTTCCTCTGCCCCGATTGGAACTGTGTCAATCAATCATGGGGAAAAGCCAGAGAAGACAGCAGAAGATGCACTTCTACTTGACCATACTCAACCTAGCTCGGTTCTTGACCAAGGACCCTCCCAAGCGTGCTGAGGATGCTGATGCGAAGACCATTAGTGCAGTGGAGGCATGGACTCATTCTGAGTTCCTTTGTAGAAACTACATCCTCAACTGCCTTGCCAACTCGCTGTACGCTGTGTATAGCATGAAGAGAACGGCTAAGGAGCTGTGGGAGTCCCTAGACAAGAAGTACAAGACGGAGGATGCAAGGGCCAAGAAGTTCATCTTGGGTCGATTCCTGGATTACAAAATGGTTGACTCCAAGACGGTGATCAACCAAGTCCAAGAGCTTCAGCAATCTTACACGAGATCCACTCAGAAGGGATGGTTCTAAGTGAAACCTTATAGGTGGCTGCTATCATTGAGAAGCTACCTCCTGGCCGGAAGGACTTCAAGAACTACCTGAAGCACAAGCAAGAGGAGATGAATGTGGAGGAACTCATTGTTAGACTTCGTATCGAAGAAGACAACAAGAGTTCAGAGAGAAAGTTGTTCTCTCAGGCTACTGTGAAAGTCAACGTGGTCGAGCACAGTCAAAGCTCGAAATGGAAGAACCCCAAATCTTCCAAGATGGGACCCAGAGGAGGCATTAGCAAGAAGAAGTTCTCTAGGAAGTGCTTCAACTGTGAATGAGTGTTTCACAAATCTTCAGAGTGCAGGAAACCGAAGAAGACGCAAGA
Source organism: Zingiber officinale (assembly GCF_018446385.1). Classification (NCBI taxonomy): domain Eukaryota; kingdom Viridiplantae; phylum Streptophyta; class Magnoliopsida; order Zingiberales; family Zingiberaceae; genus Zingiber; species Zingiber officinale. The sequence goes on from NC_055994.1 coordinate 143,857,933, forward strand.
GGCCAACCTGAACGAGGAACCAGAAATGGATGACCTCTGCGTAGTGGTCTCAGAACTGAACCTGGTTGGTTCAAACCCGCATCAATGGTGGATCGATATTGGAGCCACCAGACATGTGTGCTGCAATAAGGAGTTGCTCCACAACTTTGAAGAAGTCACTGGAGATAACTATTCATGGGGAACTCAGCAACCTCGAACATCATGGGCCAAGGAAAAGTGAGTTAAAGATGACCTCGGGCAAGGACCTCATTCTGAACAATATGTTGTATGTTTCAGAGACTTGAAGAATCTAGTGTCTGGATCACTATTAAGCAAGCATGATTTTCGCATTGTTTTTGAGTCAGACAAAGTTGTATTGTCCAAGAATGAAATGTTTGTAGGAAGAGGCTATGTATCTGATAGGTTGTTTAAGCTCAATGTAATGGTGATTATGCCTAAGATAAATAAAAATGAAAGCTTTTTCACTTATATTCTTGAGTCTTTGTGTTTGTAGCATGGTAGACTAGGACATGTTAACTACGATATGTTGCGTAGATTAATAAACATACAAAGCATACCTACATTCCACCTTGACCTAAAACACAAGTGTGAGATTTGTGTTGAAGCAAAAATGACAAGGTCATCCTTTCAACATATTGAAAGAAACAACGAACCACTTGAGCTAATTCACACTAACGTGTGCGACCTCAAAGGTACACCAATACATGGTGGGAATAAATACTTCGTCACTTTTGTAGATGATAACACAAAAAATACTATTATGTGTATCTTCTCAAAAGTAAGGATGAAGCTATAGAGAAATTTACTCTCTATAAAAATAAGGTTGAAAACCAACTTAATAAAAAATATTAAGGTGGTTCGAAGTGACTGAGGTAGTGAATACATATCACCGGTCACTGATTGTGTGCTGAACATGGGATCAGACATGAGACAACAGCTCCTTATACTTCTCAGCAAAATGGATTTGCTGAATGAAAGAATCAAACTCTAAAGGAGATGATGAATGCTCTTCTATTGAGCTCTGGATTGCCAGAGTTCATATGGGGGGAAGCTGTGTTAACAGCTAATTACCTTTTAAATAAGGTGTCCCGAAAGAAAATAGATAAGAGCCCTTATGAGTTATGGAATGGAAGACAACTGTCCTATAAATATTTATGAATGTGGGGGTGTCTTGCCAAAGTATTGGTGTCTGATCCGAAAATGATTAAGATAAGACCAAAACTGTTGATTGCATATTTATTGGATATGCACAGAATAGCATGCTTATCGGTTTGTTGTATATGAATCACAAATACTGGAGATACAGAAGAACATGATAATAGAATCGAGAAATACCTCATACTTCTTGCATGTGTTTCCGTATAAGATTCGAGAGGATGCTAGGTCCTTAAATCGGGCATATGAAAGACAAGGTGAAGATGATGATGAGGAACCAGTGGAGGTTGAGCTTAGACTGAGCAAAAGAGCTCGGGTAAAAAAATCCTATGGATCAGATTTTATTACTTTCATGTTAGAAAGCGAAATCTGAAGTTACTCAGAAGTTGTAGGCTCTTCTGATGGACCTCATTAGAGAGAGACAATTACATCTGAGATAGACTCTATCTTGCAAAATCACACTTGAAAATTTGTGGATCTTCCTCCTGGAAGTAAATCACTAGGTTGTAAGTGGATTTTCAAGAAGAAAATGAAGCTAGATGGTATAATTGATAAGTATAAGGCCAGATCGGTAATCAAAGGATACCGATAATGAGAAGGTCTTGATTACTTTGATACGTATTCTCCGATGTCAAGGATAACTTCCATTAGAGTATTGTTGGTTATTGTCGCTCTATGGAATCTCGAAATACATCAGATGGATGTAAAGACTACCTTTCTAAACGAAGATTTAGAAGAAGAAATATACATAGAGCAACCTAAGGGGTCGGGGTTTCTATGTCAGGACAGAAAAACAAGGTATGTAGATTGATGAAGTCATTATATGACTTGAAACAAGCACCAAAGCAGTGGCATGAGAAATTTAATAATGCCATGAAGGAATGTGGATTTAAGATTAATGAACGTGATAAATGTGTCTACGTGAAAATTGTTAGAGTGTATACTGAAAGCCTAAGCTTTTGTAAACATTTATTTTAAATAAAGAATCACATTTGGTCAAATTGTCTACATTTAGTTATAGTTGTTCAATTAATTTATATTGTAGATAACATAGTATGTGGTGCCACATACAGAAGATGATGTTATCAGTACCTTATAAATTATAAACAGTAGCTCACGACCAAAATGGAAAGGAACAAACCATTGGAATTGTTGGTGCGGGTAGCACTAACGGTCTAACCCAGGTTTTGATGAATGACAAATAGGTTAAGTTAGTTTTGTTGTTGTCTGACACCTTGATCAAGTGTGCAGGAAAAGTCCAACTACGACCGGATGTCGGCACGAAGTCGACTAGGTCGACGGTGACCGGATAGTGGCGAGAAGTCAATGGTCGACGGTGACCGGACGCTTGGCGAGAAGTCCAGCTAGGTCGACGGGTGATAACCAGGTCCAAGCGGGTCGACGGGCTGGCCGGACGCTTGGCGAGAAGTCAGCAGGTGGCCGGACGTCTGGCGGTGTAAGGTAAGTCATGGAAGGGAGTGAGTGAGGCGTTCCGGAAGGGAACATTAGGCGTCGATCCGGCTTAGATCCATTTCGGATATCTAAGTCGAGATCGTGACTAGATTCCGGTCTCGGAAGACGGAATCTAAGTTATACTCTTTTAATTATCCGTTGAACCTTAACTGTGCTAACTTTACAGGATATACATTTGCCTCGGACTAACTTTGTTTTGCGGGAAAGGGAGTTTTGGAACAAGGTGGTCGGCGCGGAGTGGATCTGGCGCCGGAAGGATCCGGCGCCAAAGGATCCGGAGGCGTATCCAGTAGAGTCGTCGCCACGTGGAGCATCATGGTTTGTGCAGTGCGTCACATTCCAGCGCCGGAAGGATCCAGGCTCTGGGCAGCATATAAAAAGCCCCAGAGCTTCAGAATCAATCAATCAAGCTGAGAATTCTTCTGCTGCTGGTCTTGCTGCTCAACGTTCAGTGCGACGCCAACAAAGCTCCGACACTACGCTCCATTCTTTTCCCTTCTTGTCGGTATCTTGTTTTTAGTTTTCATTAGCATTCACTGTACGGTTCTTTTGTAATCATTATTTCGAATTGCTAGTGATTGCCCAACGAAAGTGGTCAAGGACCACGGGCCTTCGAGTAGGAGTCGTCACAGGCTCCGAACGAAGTAAAACAACTGTGTCTATTTTACTTTTCCGCTGCGCCTATACTCTTGTTTTTTCGAATCGATATTCACCCCCCCCCTCTATCGAATCTAACGGTCCTACAGGAAGGTCGTAGTGTAATTAGGAATTAGTTTATCTTGACTATATAATTACACTAGTACACTTAGAGTGTATTGAGTAGGACCATTAGAGGTCGTTTCTTTTATACTGACTTTATAGAGGAACAAAGACCTCAGTTATTATGGAAGTGTGTGTTCTTAATCCTAATATAATAACAAGCACATATATTTGATATTTATTTCTTTAATTTATCAATGGGTGAGATTTAGTTCGATAAATCAATAAGCCCGATAAGTTGGGAAATGGTATCACTTATAGTGTGTGTTGTTGATTATAAAAGGAAACTGTGTCCTAGAGATACTAGGTTGATAATGTCCTCAAGAGGAGCTCATAAGGATTGTCATGTTAAACCCTGCATGTGGACTTAGTCCGACATGATGATAAGGTTGAGTGGTACTATTCTTGGATTAAGATATTAATTAAATGAGTTGTTAGTAACTCACTTAATTAGTGGACATTCGACATCTTAAACATAGGGAGACTAACACACTCATAATAAGAAGGAGCCCAAAAATGTAATTTGGGATTGGTGCGGTAGTTCAATAATAGTTCTCTAGTGGAATGAATTATTATTGATAAAATTAAGTTGTGTGTTCGGGGCGAACACGGGATGCTTAATTTTATCGGGAGACCAAAACCAATTCCTCCTCTCGGTCCCTATCGTAGCCTCTTATTTATAGAGTACTATACCCACCTATACCCACCTTTGTACCCATGATGTAGGGGCCGGCCAAGCTAGCTTGTGGTTCAAGCTAGGGTCGGCCAAGCCTTGGTTCATGGGTGGCCGGCCCTAGCTTGAACCCAAGCTTAGGTGGCCGGTCCCATTACATTTAAAAGAATTTTAATTTTAAATTTTTCTTATGTGAAAGATATAATTTATTGGAGAGATTAAAAATTAAAATATCTCTTTTAAAAGGATCTACAAAAGATTAAAGAAAGAGATTAGATCTCTTTCCTTATTTGTAGATTGGAAAGATATTTTATTTTTCTTCTTTATAAATTATTCACATGTAGAAAAATTAAAATTATAGAAATTTCTTTTTGTCAACCATGAAGGAATTTTAAAGGGAAATTTTATTTTTTAAAATTTTCGAAGACAAATAAGGAATTTTAATTGTTGATTTAAATTATCTTGTTTGCTCTTATTGAGGTGGTCAGCCATGATATAATTGATTAGGAAATTGTATTTAATTTTTCTTAATTAATTGTTGTCAAGGAAAGTTAAGGAAATTTTATTGTAATTAAATTTTCTTATTTTCCAAAGCTAAGGAATATAAAAGAGGGGGTTGAGGTGCCTTCATGAGATACAACCTCTATTATTCTCTCCCTCTTTTTCCTTGGTGTTGTGGCCGGCCATCCTCTCTCCCTCTCTTCCTATTTGTGGTGGCCGAAACTCTTCCTTGCTTGGAGCTTTTGTGGTGGCCGGATACTACTTGGAGAAGAAGAAGAAGAAGGAGAGAAAGCTTGCATCCCTTGGAGCTTAGTTGGTGGAAAAAGTTCTTCATCCTTGGATTTTGGTGCTTGGCCGAAACTTGAAGGAAGAAGAAGAAGGTGCTAGGTGGTCCTCATCTTGGAAGATCGTTTCCCACACAACGTCCGAGGTTAGAAGAGGAATACGGTAGAAGATCAGGAGGTCTTTCTAAAAGGTATAACTAGTATTTTTCCTTTCAGCATCATACTAGTTATTTTTGGAAATAATACCAAATACAAGAGGCATGTGATTCTAGTATTTCGAATTTGTTTTCGATGTTGTGTTCTTTTGTTTTTCTTTTCCTTGTGATTTGATTGTTCTTTTCGGTTGACCTAAAGTTATTTAAGGAAATTAAATATTAACTTTCCTTAAAAGGCTTTGTCTAGGCGGTGGTGGTTGTTCCCATATCCAAGAAGGCCATGTGCCTCGCCATGTTTTCCTGGAAGCCAATTTTGGAAACTAATATTTAATAAAATTAATAACTTAGGTGATTTGGATCGAACGTGTTAAGTTCCGCAGGAGATCCGAGTCTAAACCTAAAAGAACAAATAGATTAAACTTTGGATCAAACGTGTTAAGTTCCGCAGGCGATCCAAGTTTAATTTAAAAGAACACATGGTAGCTAGGAAAAGGTTCAGACCTTTGCACAAAATTTTTGTACAGTGGAACCATTAGGTTTTCCGAGTAGCAACCAACAATAATATAATGAAGTCATTATATGACTTGAAACAAGCACCAAAGCAGTGGCATGAGAAATTTAATAATGTCATGAAGGAATGTGGATTTAAGATTAATGAATGTGATAAATGTGTCTACGTGAAAATCACAGAAAATGACTATGTTATCTTGTGCCTATATGTAGATGACATACTTATCATTAGGAGTAATGATAAGATAATCAAATCCACTAAAGATATGTTGAACTCAAGATTTGACATGAAAGACATGAACCTAGATGATGTGATTTTAGGAATAAAAATTCTTAGAACAACAGAAAGGCTTGTTCTTAGTCAGTCACATTACGTGGACAAGATTCTTGAGAAATTCACCCAGGGTGATACTACATCAGCGTTCAGTGCAGAGGACACCCAACCTATGCTGACTGGATATCCCAAGAATCAGGTTCAAAGGAACAACTAATTTACACTGACTAGACACACTGTGAGGTAACGACCCAATGAATCAGTGAAGGATGGAAGTTAAGCACATGACTTTTGATGATCCAATAAGAGTAATGTGGAATACTCTTAAGGGATCACATATGCGAGAAAGAAGTGGGGCCGCTTCGAAGAGAATTGGAGGCACAATTCTTAGAGCTTCTCACAGAACCGGGCGTGTTCATGGCCAAGAATGAACACACTCATGAGAACTGAGTTGTATCAGGAAGAGTCTTGAGTGAGATATGTCAATGCTTACACAAACGGTAGAATAGCTCAAGGACATTGTGTCTACTATCAGCCAGTAAGCAAACAGATCTTCACAAGGGAGGTTCAAAGGGTAAAACCTACTTGTCTTATACTGGACTCAACTGCTGAAAGTTATCACATACTCTATCTCCATTCATGTGGGGGATTGTTGGAGGTTTATTAATGGAGAAGAGGTAGAAGAGGAATGGAGCTCCATTGTGAATGGGACTTTAGTCCCATATTGGGAGCTCTAAGGCAAATAGGTTGGTTTATATTAATTCACATGCATTGAGGATGTGAACAAATGTATGGGGAGAGGCTCTCTCTCATGTGTGGGTGCGCAAGGTGGGGGTGCAAATCCAGGACCCGGATTATATTGAACCATATTGACTCATGTGTGGGCATGACCTGCACGCGCCGAATGTCGGACCGGTCGAGATAAAATTTGCCTAAGAGGAACAACCAACATTTTACCATGTAAACTTTTTTGCTGCTTATGTAACGGATGCATTAAAGAAAGATTAATGTAGCCAAGCGAAAACATTGGCATTACACAGATCGCAAATAATGATCATTAAATGATCATTAATGCTGTCATTGGTCTGAGCTCCTATATAAGGAGGTTGCGACCACAAGCAAAAGGTTATGCACATAGAAAAGTAGCAGAAGCTCTCCGCCTACGTTCCCTCCTCCTTTGTTGTGCAACTTTTGCTCGACGAAGTGCCTGTGATAGTTTGGGTACTTTTCAGTTCCCCGTGACCCTCAGTGCTTGGGGAGAATCACGATTCGTCGTTGTATCCTGGGAAACAGACGATCTGAGAAAGCCTTGAAGTACAGCCGGAGGTGGGGCAAATCTGTTTCAAGGAAACTGCGTTCATCGCAGGCCTCGATTTACTCAGTTCACTCGTCTGACCACTTTCTAGGATTCACTCTACTATTCAGCAGCAATTTGCTCGACAGAAGCCTGTAATTTGTTCGACAACAACTTGCTCGGTAGAAGCCTGCAATTCGCTCGGCAGCAACTCGCTCAGCAGAAGCTTGCAATTGGCTCAGCAAAAGCTTACTCTTCACTCGATCGTCCTTAAGCTTCACTCGGTCAGCCTCGTCACTCAATCGGCCTTAAGCTTCGCTTGGTCAGCCTCTTCACTCAGTCGGCCTCTTCACTCGGTCGACCTCTTCGCTCGGTCGGCCTAAGTCTCTATTTTTGGTCGGCCTTAAGCTTTACTCGGTCGATCTCGTCACTCAATCAGCCTTAAGCTTCACTCAGTCGACCTCTTCACTCAGTCAACCTCTTCACTCGGTCGGTCTTAGTCTATTTCGCCAGGTCGGCCACTGTGAAGCCTGCGTTCAACACTTAGCAGATACCAGCCCCTGCTGGCAGCCTGAGATTATGAGCTCAGGTCATTTCAACAGATAAATTAAATTTATTTTGCATAATTTAAATTCAACTAAGCCCCCGAAAATCTCCGACAATGAATTGTTTTGTCGAACGCCATTAAAGAAAACTAATGATTCTATTGATTCTGAAAGAGTTCATAATGAAGAAAGACCTCATTATGAAACTATGGTGATTGAGGGTACTGATCAAGATTTTGATTGGACTTCAATAAGTAATGAACAACCACTAAACTATAATGCATAGAAATTTTTTAACTTTTTAAAGGATGCCGATGAACCACTATGGAATGGTTGCAAAAATCACACTAAATTTTTAGCCATGACACAATTGTTAAATCTTAAGTCTGAGTATAATCTATCTAAGACATGCTATGATACACTTGTGTCAATAATAAAAAGCATGTTATCAGAAAATGATAATTTACTATCAAATTTATATATAAAAAAAACAACTTGTCAATATTCGACTTGGTTATAAGAAAATTGTGGATACGTGAATAATTGTGTCTATTTTATGACGAATGAAGGACTACAAAGAATGCCTCATTTTCTTTCATCCCAAATACAAACTGAAGATTCTTCTAGAGTGAGAAAGGAAGTATCTTGTCATGTCTTATGGTACTTGTTATTAATACCAAGACTTAAGAGGCTTTATGCATCTACATATACTTGTCAATGGATGACTTGACATACAAAAAATCATTGTGTAGATTAAAAAATGTCACACCCATCTCATGGTGAAGCTTAGAAGCATTTTGATCGCACTTGTCATTCATTCACCTTATATCCATGCAATGTGCAGCTTGGATTATGCACAGAAAAATTTAACTCATTTGGTCATTAAAGTACCACCTTATCCATATAATTTACTATAGGAAAGTCCTACAAGAATTTTTATTTGATGAATTTTATTTGTTTTTTATTGCAATTCTTGTTTGTTGAATTTTTTTCTTATATTCTCTTTTGCTAAAATCTTTTGCTAAATTTTGTTTGCTAAATTTTTTATTTATGTGGTGCAGGATGTCAAATAGAAGGACAAAGGATATTCATTCCAACAAAGGAAGATCAAGGGGGAGAGGACGATGGAGATGACAATCTCTTATAATACAAGATGAGTATGTTTATTTAATTCTTATTAATGATATTCAATTTGAAGAACCCATTAAGTTACATAATATTTACTTTAATGATGTTGTATGTAGGCAATATGATACAATGCCTGAACTTGACAACACACCAAATGAAATATAGGTGTGCAAATTTTATCTTGATGTTGTATTTAGTAAATTACATACATTTTCAAAGGATGAGGAGGGAAGACAAGTTTCAAAAAATGATGTAATTAATGAAGCTCGATATGAAGAATGTAGTTCCATCAGTAGTTCAATGAAGAGAACCTAATCAAGGGTCTTAGATTCCATTAAATATTAATGAATAAAATGATAATGAAGGATGGGTCTATTAACAAATATATTGGGATTTAATTACCAAATGATAATGAAGGATGTGTCTATTACCAAAATGATAAAATGAGGCTAATAATGAAGGATGGAGCACACCATGAGAGGCTGGTAAATCTCTTTTATATGTGTGTATTTCAATAATTTACACATCTCATTTATTAAATTTATTTTATTTAGATTTAAATTCAATTTATCTCATATGATCTGTTATATATTGACATATATTTATATAAGATTATAGGAAAAAGATTTTATTGGACCCCATGGTAGTTTTGATGCAATCAACCAAGTTGGTTAGGTCCTGTTGTGTTTGATCCCTGTGTCTGAGTGTGCAGGAGCTTAGGAGCACAGGAAGTCGAGCGGAAGACGCAACTAGCGAGAAGGACGGCACGGGAAGGGAGCCGACGGGCTCGGTGCGTCCGAAGGACGAGAGAGCTGCGGAAGAGTACTCCGGTGGGCGTGAAAAGCGTGCGCGGCGTTCGAGGGACGTTAAGCCGGGACGGAAGGCTGCTCGAGGAGAAGGCCGGGAATTGGGTTCGGGTGAGCCCTATTCCGGTTGGCCATAATCACCCAAAAGAACGAAGCGTCGGAAGCTGAAGAAACTAAGCTGAAAAATGGAGCTGCCAGCTTGGAGGCGCCTCCAGCAGGCTTGGAGGTGCCTCCATCTTGAAGGCGCCTTCAACCCTGTTGAAGGCATCTTCAACAGGTCAGATTTGACCGTTTACGCTGCGGATAAAGTTTTATCCGCTGACCGAGCTAGAGACGCCTTGAACGTTGTTGGAGGCGCCTTGGACCCTCGGGATAGACTTTCCAGGAGCTATAAAAAGGCCCATGGAGCTAGAAATTCAACAACAACTCAAGCAATCAATCTGTAAGCAATTCCTAGCAGTAGTTCTGAGCAATTAAGAGTGTAAAAGGCTTCTCCGCCTTCAGAGAAGGAAAATTTTCTTAGTGCACTTTTCACTGCCCTGGATTAACAACCCTCTTGGTTGTAACCAGGTTAAATTTCTGTTTCTGCTTCTATTTTCTGTCTCTACTATTTTTCTACTGCATTTATTCTGAGTTGAAATCCGAGGAGGGTAGTTTCATTTTTTGTCTACAGCAATTCACCCCCCTCTTGCCGGTCTCCGCTGCGCCAACAAGTGGTATCAGAGCCTGATCGCCTCAGAAGGACTAACCGCCAACTGAAGCACTACGATCAAGACGATGGCCGGAGCGAACATCCATCCCCCGAAGTTCGACGGAGACTTCACCACCTGGAAGCGCAAAATGGAGGTATATTTTAAAACCGAATTTGACATTCTGTTAATAATGAAATATGGCTATGCAGTTCCGAAAGATAAGGAGGAAAATACCTAGATGAAAAAGGAGCAAGCAGATTTCGTCGCCAACGGAAAGGCTAAGTTCCACCTACTCAGTGTTCTACCGCCGCAGGAGGTAAATCGGATTGGAAGCTACGACTCCGCGAAAGATCTCTGGGAAAAATTCCTGGAGCTTCACGAAGGTACTTCCGAAGCGAAGCTAGCGAAGCGCGACATCCTCCGGAACCAGCTAACGAACCTCCGGATGAACCAAGGCGAGAAGGTAGCGCAACTCCAAGCGAGAATCAAGGAGCTGATAATGCAACTAACGAACCTTGGAGAAGAGATAACCAACCGGGATTCTATCCAATACGCGCTCAATGCCTTCCTGTGAACTCCAGAGTGGGCCTCCTTAGTAGATACGTATTACATCTCTAAGGACCTCGAGGTAAGTACTTTAGAACAATTATTTTCCACTTTTGAACTTCACGAATCTCGAGTTTCAGAACCCAACGGAGCAGAGAAGACAAGTCAGAACATTGCCTTAAAGGCAAAGATGAACAGTTCTGACTCCGAAGCCTCAGTCGATGAATCCGAAGCGGCACTACTGGTAAGACGCTTCAATAAGTTTTTCAGTACTAATAAATTTAAATCGCAGAGGCATCATCGAAAGAAGAGGATGGTTCGCTGCTACAACTGCAACGAAGAGGCGCACATCAAAGATGACTGCCCAAAGCTAAAGAGAAAGGAGAAAGATAGGGTAAAGTCAAAATACAAGAAGCCAAAACCCTCCAAGCACAAGAACCTAAAGGCTACCTGGTCAGATTCGTCAACCTCTGAGTCAGACATCGAAGAATTCTCGGGGTTAGCGCTAATGGCGAACCATCAGTCGGAAGAAGACTCAAGCTCAGAGATGAGCATCGATGAAGGGGGAGGAACATCAGAAGGAGAAAGCAGCAGTGAAGGGGGAGCATCACCAGATCAGGTAAGTAAGGTACGCAATCTAACCCCCTTCCCAGTCTTTTCGGTTTATTAAATCGCTTTCTAAAGATTTATTCGAATTAGAAAAAGAAAATAAAGAATTAAAAATAAAATTAGCAAAAGCATGTCCACTTGAAATGTACGATCATATAAAATCAGAAAATGATAAATTAACATTAGAAATTGAAAAATTGAAATCTGATGCATGCTTAAATAAATTTCCTAAATCAAAATTAAGAACTTATGGAAAATTAAACTGGTACATTAGAAATCATCAGGGTCAACTTAGAAAAGTGCCCAAAATTTATGTACCCCCTAAATATCTGATTAATCTAGTAGAAAGGAACCTCCATTGGGTTCCAAAATCTGTTCTAATTTAATCTCTTTTAAGTTAAAAGCTTTAAAGTAAGAAAATTAAACATTGAAATTCTTTATGGAAGCTTTGTCTAAGGAAGTGGTTGTTGCTCCAATAACCAAGAAGGCCTAATACCTCGCCACGACCTGGAAGCTAAAATATTGAAAGAAAATGTTTAATTAACTTTCTGAAAAAGCATGAAAAACAAGAATTAAATAATGTTTTGAAAGTTTAACAAACAAATTTTTTTTTGAATTTCTTTGAAAATTCTTACTTAGAATTTTTTTTTTAAAAAAAAAAATTTAGTTTAACTTAGATTTTTTTAACTTAAAATTTTTTTTGGAACTATTCAAGAAAACTTCATTTGACTTAGACTGTTTTTTTTTGGAACATTTAAAACGTTTACTTAGTATTTTTTTTTACTTAGAATTTTTTTAAAAATTCAATTTCACTTCGATATTTTTTTGTCAAAAAATCATTTTTACTTAGAAAATTTTCAAAAACTTCAATTTTATTTAAATTTTTTTTCTTGCTTCAAGACCCCATTTTTGCTGTGATGAAAGGGGGAGAGTAAGGTGCAAGTTTAGGGGGAGTAAGGAGAATTACGAAAATGAAAATTTTACCTATTTTTTTGAAGATGTGTTGCAATTTTATTCATTTCAAAATTATGCTTAAATATGTTAGTTTAGTAATTTTTTCTTTAAAAATTACTATTTATGTCTATTTTGACCCTAACTTGAACTTGGGTTGATGCACATCAAAAAGGGGAAGATTGTTGGACCCCGTGGTAGTTTTGATGTGATCAACCAAGTTGGTTAGGTCCTGCTGTGTTTGATCCCTGTGTCTAAGTGTGCGGGAGCTTAGGAGCACAGGAAGTCGAGCGGAAGACGCAGCTAGCGAGAAGGACGGCATGGGAAGGGAGCCGACGGGCTCGGTGCGTCCGAAGGACGAGAGAGCTGCGGAAGAGTACTCCGGTGGGCGTGAAGAGCGTGCGCGGCGTTCGAGGAACGTTAAGCCAGGATGGAAGGCTACTCGAGGAGAAGGCCGGGAATTGGGTTCGGGTGAGCCCTATTCCGGTTGGCCACAATCACCCAAAAGAACGGAGCGTCGGAAGCTGAAGAAACCGAGTTGAAAAATGGAGCTGCCAGCTTGGAGGCGCCTCCAGCAGGCTTGGAGGCGTCTCCATCTTGAAGGCGGCTTCAACCCTGTTGAAGGCGCCTTCAACAGGTCAGATTTGACCGTTTACGCTGCGGATAAAGTTTTATCCACTGACCGAGCTGGAGGCGCCTTGAACGTTGTTGGAGGCGCCTTGGACCCTCGGGATAGACTTTCCAGGAGCTATAAAGGCCCCTGGAGCTAGGAATTCAACAACAACTCAAACAATCAATCTGTAAGCAATTCCTAGCAGTAGTTCTGAGCAATTAAGAGTGTAAAAGGCTTCTCCGCCTTCAGAGAAGGAGAATTTTCTTAGTGCGCTTTTCACTGCCCTGGATTAACAACCCTCTTGGTTGTAACCAGGTTAAATTTCTGTTTCTGCTTCTATTTTCTGTCTCTACTATTTTTCTACTGTATTTATTCTGAGTTGAAATCCGAGGAGGGTAGTTTCATTTTTGTCTACAGCAATTCACCTCCCTCTTGCCGGTCTCCGCTACGCCAATAGATTTAGGATGAGAAGTGGATGAATTTGAGATTTTTGAACGAATGTATAAAAGGAAGAAAGGTATTGGAGAGTCTGTGGACAACAAATCGGCTCGAGTTAGTGTAGGTTAATATAGTTAATTGTTCATTAATATTTTATTATATCATATTGACATCTCACTTGTTTGTTTTTATATTTACTAAACTAATATAAATTATTGTAATATGGACATGAACAATATAAAGAAAGATAAAATATTGATGATCATTCTACTTATCTTTCATTCAATCTCAAATCATGGTATGATGTAATGAGTGATCAAAGTGTTAGGGCCAAAAGAATTCACATATCTCTACAATTATATGATATTGTCCACTTTTGACATGTATCTTCACAATGATATGATATTACCCATTTTGGGCCTAAGCCCTTATGAATTTATTTTTGGGCTCTACCCAAAAAGCATCATACCAATGAGATATCTTTTATTTTTTAAACTCATGATCTTTTCCATGTATTTTTAATATTGGATTTCGTATTCTCAACACAATGTAAGAGGAGGGTGTATGGATTTAGATGCAATCAACACTTTGGAAGATCATATAATGGAAGTTCCAATGAAATGTGCTCTAATGAGAACACAGAACTATCAAAAAAAAATTGAAGACATGTGTGCTACTAGTAAGAAGATAGAGAAAGAAATCATTGAAAGCTAAAAAAAAGTAGGAAATCATTATCACAAAAAATATGCAGAGGGAAGAAAAACTTATTGAGGGAGGTAGACAAAGAGAAGAATCTCAAGGAGATGGTTCGTAAGATGAGTCAAGAGATGGAATATACAAATTATTTATATCCAGAAGGATATTGTCCCCATGAGTGTCATAATAAATGAAATAAAGATTAAAATTAGTTGGATGATATGAATATTTGGATGATGTGAATATTTGGATAATGTGAGTATTTATTTATCTTGATGTTAATTATATGATACTTTTGGATTAAAAATTAATTATTTTAAATATTTTTAATTTATTTGAAATGTGTGATTGCTTCTGGTAAAATAATATGTAGATGAGAAATATAGAAATAAAATATAATAAAAATTTAGTGATAAATTTAAATATGAATTTTGTAAATAAATTTATAAACATTAAAATTATTTGTGATATATTATTTGAGTTAGACTAATGACAGAATTAAAATAAAATTACAGAAAGAATTTATATATAAATTTATAAATAGGATTATAAATAGATTAATATTATTTATTATATCATTTGAGACGGACTAATGACAGATTGAAAATAAAATTAGAGACAAAATTTATATATAGGTTTATAAATAGATTAAAATTATATTTGTTATATAATTTGAGACCAACTAATAATAACATATTTTAAAAAAAATTAGAAACTGAATTTGTATTCAAAATTACTTTCATTTGGTCAAATTAAAACTAGATTTATAAATAATTTTTCAATCCATTTATGAAATTAGAGACGGAATATTTCGGTCTCAAAATTAGCTACGAGACTTTCAATAACGGAATTTTGAGACAAAATATTCCATTTCAAACATTCTTTAGAGAAAGAAAAATAGATTTCAAAGATGAAATTTTTTGTCTCTAAAGCTCTATTTTCTTGTGGTGGGATAGGGGGATAAGGAGTTATTTGTAACTGAGAGTTTTAAGTATTTAGAATTATTTTTGCAAAAGAATAAAGGGATTAAGAAATATGTCTTACATAGAATACAAGTGGAATGATTGAAATAGAGGAGAATTTCAGGTTTTCTTTGTGTTCGTAAAGTATCTTTAAGGCTCGAAATTTTTTTTATAAAACAACAGTTAGACATGCTATGTTGTATGGAGTTGCATATTAAGCTATGACGCGAGCACATAAGCATAAGATAAAAGTTGTAGAGATGAGAATATTAAGATAGATGTGTGGATATACAAGGATAGACAGGATAATAAATGAACATATTAGAGACAAAGTTGTGGTTACACCTATTGAGGAAAAACTCTAGAAGACATGTTTATAAAGATGATACAAGCATGTACTTAGATGACCAATAAATACTCTAATTAAGCAATGTAAAATTATGACAAATGTTCATATCAAACAAGAAGAGGAAGATCAAAAAAATTCTTAATAGCAACAATAAAATAAAATATATTTTATTTAAATATAAATAATGATATAGTATGGGATAGAGCTAGCTAATCTTGTAAAAGAATCCATATATTCAATCCCACCTAGTGGGATATGCTTGGTTGTTATTGTTATTGTCGTATTTGCAAGAGTTGGATTGGTAGAATACTTGATTAATATTCATGTCATTTTTGTTGATTCATGATTAGCATGCCATGTTTATAGCTAGTGAATGTTGATTGTATGTTTTGAGTGTTTATATCTAATAAAACTATGATAGCTTGTATATGATAGACACACTTGATGCATACTTGGCATACCTAAGCATAGTATTGACACACTAATTTGATACTTAGTATGATAGGTACCTTAAATGTTAGAAAAACTCAATTACTAATTATATAACCACACTCAGATGAAATGATTAGGATACAACTGCATCTATCTTACTCAATACTCAAAATTACCTTAATTGTCATTATGGAGTGAGAAGTTAGGATGGTAACTTTGGTTCCAAAATATTTATTATGTTGCATATTAATTGGAACAAAATAACAATTCCATTCATTAATATAAATGAATAATCACTGGGAAACTATTGAACTTAATCACGTACAATTAGTACTAAATGATCATTATTAAAAGTTTGTTAATTGTGAATAAAAACATTAGGTTCGCTAATGAAAAAAAATCATAATATTTAGCCCAACTTATCATTAAAAGTATAAAATCACTATAATTGCTCATTCATCAACCAAAAAAAATGTAATTCTAATCCATATTATACATGTAACAAAATGAGAGAAATATGCCATTCACATTAGAAAAATAAAATGAAACTTGGTTTTGAATATAAACTATTGAATTTTTTTAATTTTTTACTTTAGTTGGTACCAAGTATCAAGGCACGACTAATTCTAAGGGTAATTGGATTGGCTCCACAAAAATTTCTCACCAACCACTAAGATAAATTGAAAAACGCTCGTAGAGGCTCATCCTAACAACTAGCGTTCTCAGGTTTGCTACCCATTGGAGGAAAAAATCTCTCACAATACGTCATAACTCAGTCTCAAACTTCAGATGCCTGATCTATGGGTGAAAGGCCTAACCATGACACCAACCATCAAAGTAAATCGGGAAGTGGTCTTGGAGGCTCATCCTAATAGCTAACGTTCTTGGATTCGCTATTCATTGGAGGAAAAAAAATCCCCCATAATACGTCGCAATTGAGTCTCGAACTCTAGATGCATACCTGATCTATTGTTGAGGGTATGACCATGACATCGTTGCTTGGGGGAGAAACTATTGGAATTTTTGATCCTATACAAACTTGTGTAGAAAATATAAATTATAATTATTTTACATGAAAACTTAGATTTAATAACAATTTTGCCATCCAATCATTCCGAGACTTTATTAGTTGACTGAGGAAATCAAAATAGAGTCATCGAACTTGATGAATTGAACCACCTCACATCAAGTAACTCAAGACTTGTAGATGTATTGAATTTGGAAAAAAAAAAAGGACAATTAGCATGGTGGAGCCATATTCACCTCGGTTAAATTATATTTAGCTCAAATATGCGTAATAAAACCATAGTTAAATGTGGTATATGGATATACTTAAGTTCATGAGTTATCTTAGACAACTAAAAGCCCAAAATTATAAATATAACTTAATATCTTAACATTCATGCTTTCCTTGGTATTATTCGATGACATGCACTTTGTAATTCATTAAATATTAATATCGACATTAAGTTATCATATTTATATTTTATTTTTTATCTATAATTTTTGATCCACTATTGATCATTAATATTTATTTCTTATCAATTCATTTTCCTATTCTAATAATTCCAAAATTGTTTGAGTCTTCCCTCTAAATTAATGTTTATTTGGGCATTTATTAATTTTCATATCATGTTTTTAATCATTCTACATGCAATGTAAAGCATAATGAACTTGAGAAACAGACATATTTTATTTTGGTAGAATTTAATTAAAATATATTTTGAAAATAAAATTCAAATTATGCAAAAACAAAAAGAAAAGTGGATTCCACTTCGATAGCATTGCATTCTTTACACTATTTTCTTATTGAATTATGATTTAATAGCTAATCAATTTTGATAAGGAAAAATATGTTAACCAACATGTAAAATAAATATTACCTGATATAGTTAATCAGTACATTCATTCTTTAGTATTAATAATTATACCTCAATTTTTATGAAATAATTATCAAAGCCTTCTATTTGATCAATATTTAAGTATAATCCTTTACTATTCAAAGCAAAAAAAAAATGAGAGTTACCAACTTGTTAACAATAATACAATTAACCATGATTTAATCATATAAATTTGATTACAATGTCCAAAAATAACCTTAATTTATTTGGTAAATATATTACATTTATGATTCATAGATATCGCAAAAAAACAGTCTTGAATCAGGAAAATTTTAACTGAAATTAAATTTGTAGTAACGCATACAGAAGCTCTTGTTAATTTTAAAATAACATAAAAAAAAATACTATCTTTTGACAGAAAATAGATATGTTTTTTTGAGGGAAAAAATAAGTAATTTTGTGTGCTACATTAGTTAATGGAATTGGTTTTCTACGGTCACCAGAACTCAAAGTGAAACTTTCAAATTACACACCTATGTGTTTGTTTGTAAATAAATGCTGCATGCAATTGTTTTGTCATAAATACTATTGCAATTTTTATGTATTTAATTAGTTCAATTCATGTATAAACGAGGTGCTTAAAATATATATAAATAGACAAGATCATAGGTGAAGATTTAGTTTCCCTAGCACAACAACTGTTTGAAGGAGAAAAAGCTCGACCTAACTTTGGAAAGGTTTAATCAAGATGATGAACAATTCCTGAATTAAGAAGATTGTCGACTGGAATATAATGAGTATTTTAATTTCAGTCAAATAAGCTTTTGAAGATTTAACTTTAGATTCACAAGTCACTATATTAGTCCCTATTGGTGAATACATAAATTACTATACGTAGATACATGGCATTTTTTTAAGCATAAATGCCATGTAAAAAGCTCGATATTCGCAAAGAAAACACTGACAAAGGTGTCATAACCCAAGCAAGGACTATCATTTACTTTCCGACCATTCAACTCTTCCTTATCTCTCAGTCTTCTAGCTACTTTAATTAAGTTTCCGCATTAGATCTCAAACAACATAAAAGGAGCAAGGAGGAAGAAAAGTTAAAGCTGCCATGGCAGCAGCAGCTCTCTGCACCGGGAACTCGGAGTCAATCTTGTAATCTTTATATTCTAACATTAAAAAAGAAAGCAAGAAAAATCAATTACCTTGATGATGAAGTATTATTATTCCACATGAGAGCCGAGTCCAACTCCTGATTCTGTTTGTGTGCGTCTAAGCCGTTCGCTACTGTCTGATTACAGTTACCTGCTGCCAAATCTTCATCGATGGAGCCATCCGATCGACCTTGATTAATTTCACATGCATTTAGTCACAACCGAGAAGTTACCACAAAGCAACTTGAGCAAAAGAGAGACGGAAGGCCTAGTTTACCTGACGAAACTGCAGGTCTGTCAGTCGACTTAATGGTTCTGTACATCTGCAGAGAGAGAAGCAAATTTAAGTGTAAAAAAATAAAAAAAAAACTTTCATTCTTTCTCTATTTTATTAGCAACGAGGTTGATGCTTTTGTTAACATCACTCCCGGGGTCGCCCTCTCCCTTCTCGCTCTTATAATTGTGAAATGATGGCGTCTTTTTAAATCTGTCGCTGTGCTGTGCTTCTTTTGTATGAATGAATGAAGGGGCTGTCCCCCTGTCTTTGGAGCGACACGACCATTATTATTCAGTCGTTGATTTAGTCAATCACTACGTCCATCCATCCACCATACAAACACCTTGGCAATTGTGCAACTGCCTCTCTCTCTATCTATCTGTTTAGAGAGAGAGAAGAAGAAGAAGGAGAGCATTAATTAACTCTTGACTTACCTGCAGGTGACTTTTGACATGGGCTAGGGTTAGATCCTTGACATCCATCAGCTCCAGAATTGATTTTGGTGTAGCTCCTGCAGGCCACGGCCGTCGCCGGATTTTAATTAACGGCAGTGAGCTACCAAAACAAGCTATGCACTGTGTGTGGCACGTACTCTCGTGGCCGCCGAGAAGGTCGACGGCGTGGACGAATCGGTCGTGGAGGCTGCTCGTCCAGCGCATCCTCGGCGCCCTCGCGCTGCGCCTCGTCACGACCGCCGCCGGGTAGCCGGACGACAGGATGAGCCTCGACCTCATCGTCACCTCGCGGCGCGAGGCGTCCTGCGGGTGGTGGCGGTGGCAGCTGAAGAGGCTCGACGCGGACGACGACAGACCCACCAGCCAGCTGGCCGGCGGCGCCGCCTGCTGGAAGCGCGCGGAAGCGTGGCTGTGGTAGTCGAGCGGGAGGGGACTTCCCCTCAGGAGAGCGTGATTCCAGCAGCACTCTTCCCGTCGGTGCTGGTGCCCGTTCAAATAGATTGGAGTACCGTCGATCGGCGTGGTGGCAAAACAAAGATCTGAAGCAGTACTGAGCCCGCAGTATTGAGGCTTCCCCGCCGCCTCTGGAGAATCCGGTGCGCTGTCAGTCGCCGGCGGGCCGATATGCAGAGACAGATCCGGCGAAGGCGCAGTTGACCTAGCAGCTTCTCTCTCCCTATACATGACGCCGTATATACCTCAACTAAATCTCCAAACCGAGATTTGCATGCAGAAACCACAAGCCAGCTACAAGAACTGCCTCGAGGAAGACGAAGTAGTGAAAAGGAAAGCCTCTCTCTCGCCCCCCTCTCAGTAGCTAGGGCACAGCATGTGTATGCGAGAGTATAGATGTGCAGAGAAGTATAGAGGAATATATGGTGTAACAAGCTTTAATGTATGCGTGCCTTTGAGGCTTCTTAACTTCACAATTTAATTTTCTAAAATCTAAACTCACCAAAATTTAAAAATAAAAATAAAGAAAAGCAAGAGAGAAAAAGAGAGATTGAGAGGAAAAGGAAAAACTTTTCTAGGTTCCTAGCTTAGTGATGAAATATTGGGATGAATACGAGCACTATGGTCAGTTAACATGTGCCCAACATGTTCATTAAATAGTATGGCTACTGCACATTAACAAGTTGTAGAATTATTATAATGGAGGAAAAGTTTTACTCGGCATGAGATTTTTTTTTTTTTTTTGAAAAGATTAAGTGAAATATAATTCTGGTAAATAATAATAATAATTATCGGCAAACTTTAGCACATTTACAGAATTTAAAGTTGTTTTAAAAAGTATGGGGGGTGACAGTACTGCTACATAGATAAAGGAAAAGAAACCCAACTGATGTGTCTGATGCCTTTATCATCCTGCATCATGCTATCGTTAGAAAGGATTAGCATCATGCTATCCTGTTAAGCGTGATTAGCAGTGAGAAGAAGCATTAAACATGCGTGCGTGCGATCGATAAGTTGTTAAAGTATTCAGGAAAAGTCAGGTGCCTAACTTTCGTGCAGGAATATAATTGCATTGTTGGGGTCACACTGATACACTACCCTTTGGTAACAGAAAGGTGAGATTTTATAATTAACACAAACTTTCTAGTGCTAACCCTCATACTCCCAAATATCCCATTCTAAAAGCAAACGAATCCATGGTATATATTGGCATTTATTGTGATGTGGCCGGGCTTTCCGTCGCTCGCAATTGTAATTCGGCAAATAGGGGGACTTGGTCGGGGTCGAAGTCAAGAAAGTCGATTGATATAACGGTCAAGATTAAAGAGGGGTCAATCTTTAGGGCTAGCACGGTCATATGTCTCAACCAAATGGTCTAGCCGATCGGACCAGTCACTGCTGGTCCTATTAGATCTCAAGTCCCTCAAGAGCAAGGAAACCTTGAGTTGCAATAATTAATGTCATTCAGAAGTGACTCAGGTATTTCTGTTGGTCCTATTGGACTTGTTAGACATACGGCTTGACCGAACCGGACTATTTGGCCGAGTGTTTGCTTTTATCAGAGTGTTTATGTCCTATTTATAAGGACATACTCCCAAGCCTCTACTGGCCATTGGGTCTCGGAGCTACTTCATATGGATCAGATCGATTGGACTGGACGGGGAGGAGTGGGGAACAGAGTCTCCGATATCATATTATACTGAATGGCTTAGAATTGTAGGATAAGAAAGTTGTTGGGGTCGAAGGATATCCACATATCTCTACAATGACATGATATTGTCCACTTTGGGCCTAAGCCCTCATGACTTTGCTCTTGAACTCTCCCCAAAAGGCCTCAAGCTAATGGAGATATCATACATCCTTTTAACCCCATGATCTTTACCAAATCTTTCGAATGTGGGACTTTGATTGAACTCCAACAATCCTTCCCTCAAACAAAAGACCACAATTATTCTCATGATCCAGACCTCCCCGCGAGTATCTTGTCACACTGATCTGCTTTGGGCCTCCCCACAAGCATCCGCACCCGGTCACCTTGACCTACTCCGGGAGGCCGCAAGCATTCAGTCATCCTGACCTGCTCCGGGTCCATCCTCAATTTCGTTCAAGGCCACCCCACATGACATCTGGTCCAAACCATGGCTCTGATACAATTTATTGGGACTGATTGATGTTCATATATCTCCACAATGGCATGATATTGTTCACTTTCGGCCTAAGCCCTCATGACTTTACTCTTGAGCTCTCCCAAAAAGACCTCAAACCAATGGAGATATCATGTATCCCTTTAACCTCATGATCTTTACCAAATATTTTCAATGTGGGACTTTGATTGAACTCCAACATAAATAGACTTGTAAATAAATTCTTATTGAGAGGGAAATGTTTGGTTTAATTTATAGTTATATATGTCACCAAACATCCTTTCCCAAAGTAAATAGAGAATTCCATTTCAATAGCTACGGTACATGAATTCAGTATAGAAACATATACATTTAGTTCGGAACATTTGCAACAATAAGAAAAATGTCATTGTTTGTTGAGTACATTGTTGATTAGTATCAAATAGATTAGTGTGGTTGTTCACCAAATCATCTAATGCATCATTCTAAAAAATGATGCATTTATCAAGTAAGGCCATGCAAAGAGGGTGGACACTGATTGTTGGATGCAATACATCCTTTATATTCTTCGTGACTCTTTTTCGAATTCATTCCCTTCAAATAATTCAACTTGCTCTCTTGCCCATTTTTTTCTTTTGATAATTCTCCCATTTTTATCTTTTAGAGCTTCAAATCTTCTTCTATTGAAATAGTAATTCTAAAATATGCATGAAAGTATGCTTCCATTTTCATTCTCAACCAACTAAAATCTTTTACATATTGGGAAGATCAAAATGAAGACTGACCATAATCTAAGATGTTAATCCTGTTGAATATAAGCAACTCACTCTAATACCACTTGTTTCAATCTAAAATCGTGGATGGTTAAGTCACCGTACGTGCTCTCCGAAGATCGTCAGTGAAGAGGATGAAGTGACCTAAAGGCACTCCAAAAGAGAGTTAGAATGGTGCAGGGATGGATCCTGACAGACTAGTCCGACTCTCGAGTTAGGCTTTGCTTAAGTTATTAATTATGTTGTAGGAGGAAGATGGAGGAGGGTAGAATCTGGTGGAGTTAAAGAATAGAGCCGAAGTCCCTCTCAATTACCTTCACGAGTGTTTATAGAACTACAGAAGAGCATTTCCACGTCAGATATTATATTGCAGATGTCGCATGTCCATCCATCATCCTAGTATGCATCAGTGAGGGGACCAGATTTGATAGTCGTTAATTGCCTTTCCATTCACTAAGTGTCACGTGTTTGGAAAAGGACATTTAGAAGAGTAGGTCTAACAATTATATAACCACTTCTCCATTTACTCAGTGTCATATGTTCTGGCATATTCACAGTTGTTGCCTATAGACTAACATAGGGTGTAGGCTTGGTCCGAGGATAGGAACATGAAGTTGATGTTAAGTGGCCGTGAGGATAGACAAAATCGAGATCCAATGCTAAGGCATGAATGGTGCTAGCGATTGAGGCCGAGATATTGGTGTCGATGATGGGATCTGAGACAGATTGAGACTGGGAGAATGTTGACGACAACTAAAGCTGAGGCAGGAAGAATGCCAACGACTGAGACCGAGATGTCGGTGTCGATGCCAGGATCTGAGACTGGGAGGATGTCGACGACTAAAGCCAAGGTAGGGAGGATGTCAACGACTGAAGTCGATATGCTGATGTCAATGCTGAGATCTAAGACTAAGCTAGAGAGGCTGTCGGCTAATGAGACCAAGACATAGACAGAAGATGTTGGGCTCTGAAACTGAGATGGATGTTCGCTAATGAGGTTGAGAGATAGATGGAGGATGTCGGAATCTAAAACTGAGATGAATGTCGGCTAATAAGGTCGAGACATAAACAAAGGATGTTGGGATCTTAGACTGAGACTAAGACGAATGTCAACTGAGATTGCGACATAAACAAAGGATGTTGGGATCTGAGATGAGTTTTAGTATCTTTTTTGTCTGCATACAAACTCCATTTCATGGAGTAGGTGAGTGGAGTTAGCTCAATCAAACCTGAGTTTCATCAGCTCAATCATATCAAATCTGAGTTTCATTTGGACTACATATGATTCACGTAGGGGATACAGGATTCTGTCACATCACTACTCTTTTAATGAACAGTTGTCTAAATATGAATCAATGCTAACTAGATAGGAGGAGTGAATAAATTATTGAAATGAGATGATTGAGCTGGGAGAGGGGTGAATGATGATCGCTTAAGGAATAGGGAAAAGAGAAATAAATGGCATGATCAAAAATATTTTTCATTCAAAAATTAATTCTAACATCAACTAAATAATTATTTATATCAACTAAACAATATAATTATTTAAAGATACTTAAAATCCTAAGATAAAAAAAAAATTAATCCTAACAGAAACTACAAAATTATTCGGAACCTCTGCATCATGATTATGGACACTAGAGCTCAACTAAGGGGATCGACTTGAGGTACCAACTTTTAAGTAAAGTTGATATATGCTGCGGACACTTAGAATAAGTTGATGCATGTATTTTGTCAACTCCTAATAAATCACTTATTGACTTACAGAGAAAGACCGACTTGAGATGCCAACCTCTAAAGTGAGATTAACTCACTTGAATTTATTTTCGGGAAAAAATTTCCAACTTACTTAGTAAGATTGATGACTTAGCTAAGAATAAGTAGGTGTGACTAGTGATGTATATTTTAGGGTATCAATAATATTTAATGGAAATACTTTTTTTTTGTAATTTAGTTATCTAGTGATATGACTAATCCTAGAGGTAAACAGTCTGATCCCATATATAAAATTTTTTCACTAACTACTAGGGTAAATCCAAGAAGTGTGGATGAGTCTGGTGGATGGCCCAGTATTACGAATGGTTCGAGCACTACGGATGTATGATATACCTTATGAGAGAATCAAATCCTCATTGCATAGGAATTTGTCCTACCGCTTACTATCGCATCATGTCCCACTTACTTTTAAAATATTATACGTACTAATAGTGGCTAGACCTGACCATAGACTAGATCCGAACTGGACCCGACTCGTAACTGGGTCAACGGCCAGGTACCCATTGACCCAGTTCCCAGGCTGAAATTGTAACTGACCTGACAAGGGGCAGGATCGATTACGATTCTAGCCCAAAAAAATCACCGGTTCAATTTTTTTTTTTCTTTTGAACATCGGAACCACGAGTTTACCAGCGGGTTCCGACCATTGCAACCATCGGTTATAGCCATTGTGATAAAGGAGAAGTTTTTTTTTATATTTTTTACAATGGTTGAAATTATTTGATCATTTTTTGATCAATGACTATAATTTGTCATTTAGTGTATTTTACCCACCAAACTCTATAAATAGAGAGCTCATTTCATTATTTCTACACCGTCATCTCTACTCTCATTCTCAATTCCACAATCTCTACATGAAGCAAGATCGACCCTAAAAGATCTACCCAATTTCAAAACGTCATAACTTTTGACTCGAATATCAGAACAAGACACTCTTAGGCTTGAATCAAAGCTCATTCAGAGACCTAGATTTGTTACTAGGTAGAATAACATAACCCAAAATTTTAAATCCTAAAAACATCGTTTAGGGCCTTTTGGAGGCTCTGAACATATTTTTATTATTTTTAGTAATTTCTATTTTTATGATATTTAGGGTATTTTTGGAAGTATTGCCTATTATGAGTTAGGATATTTTTAGCAGTTTTGTCTATTATGAGTCAGGATTTGTCTATATAAGCATTCTTTAGCTATTTGAGAGATTATCCTTTATTTTTAATAACATTTTATTTTTGGTAAAACCTAGAGAATGACATATTTCTCTTTATTTTTTCAGTCTCTCTTAGGGTTGTAAATGAACCAAGCGTTCGTGAACAAGCTTGGTGTTCGACTTGGTAAGAGCTTGTTTATGTTCGTTCAATATACATTAGATTAATTAAACAAACAAGCTTGAACAGCTCGTTAAGCTAAACAAACAAGCTTGAACACATATGTGTTCAGCTCGTTAACGTTCGTGAACAATGTTCGTGAACAACGTTCGTGAACAATGTTCACGAACAACATTTATTAATAAAATTCTTTTCAATATGCTAAATAAATAATAAAATAAATAAATAAATTTAAATTATCAATATTAATAACCAATCAAACAATTAAAAGTTTTAAACAATCAAACAAGCTTGGATTGAGAGCTTGATAACATCTAAACGAACCAAGCTCAAACCAAGCTCAAGCCAAGCTCGAACCAAGCTCAAGCCAAGCTTGAATTGAGAGCTTGATAACATCTAAACGAACCAAGCTCAAACCAAGCTCAAGCCAAGCTCGAACCAAGCTCAAGCCAAGTTTGAATTGAGAGCTTGATAACATCTAAATGAACCAAGCTCAAGCCAAGCTTCAAACAAGCTCAAGCTCATAAAAAATAAACCAAGCCAAGCTTGAACACTCATTTCAAAAGCTTGGTTCATTTTAAGCTCGGATCGGCTCGGCTCGATTATCTTATCAAACAAGCTTGAACACCCCAAAGCTCGGCTCGGCTCGGCTCGGCTCAGCTTGTTTACAGCCCTGAGACTCTTTCCTTCTCAAATTTTCTTTCATGTTAGCCCGTAGGAAAATTACTATCCTGCCTGATGTTAGTTGGTATTAGAGCGAGTCAAATCTAATGGAAGGTCGTTGTAGTCGCAACAATAGACAGGTTCTAATTGAGGAAGTCAAGAACCATAATCGTAGCATTCAAGACATGATGACAATTTAGGATTTACAAAGGCAAGTTATAGATTTAACTCAGCATCTAGCAGCAGCGGCTCAAAATCTTGAGGATAGTGAGATCTCATATCGTGGATCTGAGTTTTCCTTCGAGAACTATTATCGTCGGCAAGCTACATACTAGGAATGTCGTGGTCAAGAGGAGTCCTATAAAGACCTCGATTTTCGAGTTGATCTGACTAAATTCTATGATATGTTATAAGGAAAATATTTCATTGATTGGATCAACGAAGTGGAGCGGATTTCGATTATATGGTAATTCTAGATCGGATGAAGGTAAAGTTTATTGCCATCAAACTCAAGGGGTGAGCATTGGCATGGTAAGAACAGTTGCGGCACTCATAAGATAGGCAAGGCAAACTCTAAATAACTGACTGAGAGAATATATAGAAAAAGATGAGGGAATACTTCTTTCGTTTCGACTATACCCAAGTTATGTTCCAATGACTTCATGTGTTGAGAAAGGATGCGAGATCGATAGACGATTATATGGAAGAGTTAGACCAATTGGTTGCCTCGGAATGACTTATCCGAGACGAAGGAGAAGATAGTTGCTTGATATTTAAGGGGTCGCACCCACCTTGTAAGATGTCCGCAATCTTCATGCATTGTGGACGGTTTCTAAGACCTACCAACATGCACTAGTTGTTGAAAAATAGCAAAATAAAAAACTGGTGGTTAGAGGCAACCAAATAGTTGACAGTTCGCCCTCATGATTCTTGTCCTTCACAGCAACAACCACCACAAGTTAATTTTAAGGTCCCTATTAGGTGTTGTCGTTGTGGTGAAGAGAAACATAGGGCAAACCAATACAGAAAACCTGCTCTTGTTAATTAGAAAAGTAAACATTTATTGATCGAGGGAGATGTGGAAGGAGAGACAACAACAATTAGTGAACCGATGTATGAAGCTGACAACATACTTCATGGTGATGGTCATGAGACTTTTATCGTTCGTAAAAGTCTGCTAACTCCCAAGGGCAATTCAAGCGATGAGTGGTTAAGAACTAATATTTTTTAGATTACCTACACCATCGCAGATAAAGTCTATAAGATGATCATCGACAACAGAAGTTGTGAGAACATAGTATCCGAGGAGGCTGTCTATAAATTATAGATGAAGACAGACCCGTCATCCTAAGACATATAATTGTTGTCGCTGAATAAAGACAGTGAGATAACATTAGATAGGCGATGTTTCGTACCTTTTTCAATTGGCAATAAATATTTTAATAGTGTTTGGTACGATGTGGTAACATGAATGCATATCATGTATTATTGGGACGACCTTGGCACTATGATCATAGTGTTATCAACAACAAACTAAAGAATACTTATACCATTCACATAAAAGAAAAGAAGATTGTATGGGTGATGTGTGTAGAATATACCTAGTTTTAAGCATCGTTTAGCATATATATCTTGTTCCATTTCATGAGCATGATTTCCATTCACACACCCAATTTTCATTTGATTTTATTACTTTTACTCTTTTAGTTCGAAGAACTACTCTTTGCTTATTTTCACTGATATGACATATTTTTAGAGCAAAAATAGAGCATAAATCCCTTGAAATGTAAAGTTGGGGCAAGGAGCACGCTCTAGTTGTTTCCTAAGACATGGGCATGCTCCTATAGCCAAAAAAGGTGAAGAATGAAGCGAAAAAAGGCTCAACATTGACCAGTCATGCCTCATTATTGAGTCTCATCATCGAGTCAACACACGAAGCATTCAGGAAGACACAGGCATTCAAAAGATAATGAAAATAAAGTTTTAATCAAGGAACACACTCTGGTCGTGTCTCATAACACGACTATGTTCATATGGAAAAAAATCGAGTGCAAAACAATACTAAAATGGAGCCAACAACCTCCAATATAGCTTGGCCATTTAGTCAGGCATGGCCATGTCAAATTTAGAGATTTTCTAGAGCTAAACATGGGTTGGTCGTGCTAGCAGGCACGATAGTGTCAGCATCCTATACTGTACTGCAGACCAAATTTCAAACAGTCATAACTTTTAGCTCAATTTGAGCCACGGGTCATATAATATATTAAAAGTTAGATAATTTCAAGATCTACAACTTTGATTCAGGGTCCAACCCGAGAAAATTGGATTTAAGAGTCATAAAATTCATTTATCAAAGCCCAAAAAATCTGTAAATCTGAATAGCTTGGGGGAGATATAAAAGGGTGAAGGAAATTCTTCTTTGGATAATCTAGGACTAGGGGGCTCTGACCTCTTCAGAGGGGTTTCCCCTCTAGGGGAAACGTTAGAGCAACCATCTTAATCCATCAAGACAATCCGTCCACAGTTGGAGCTAAGAGCTACTTCCAAATTCCAACATTGTATTGATAAGCATTCTCTTCTTACTACCATTTCATATATTGAGATATAGATTATTATTTTTTATCTCTTGTTGTATTTTCTTCTCCATAGAGTAGATCTCCAAATTCTAGGGTTAGGAATTATACCTTTTGATATGTAAACACTGTTGGGACCGATGTGCCCGCTAGAGGGGGGTGAATAACGTTTCGTCGCGCTTACGTCGGTTTGCTTCGTTTTGCTGTTGTGCAGCGGAATACTCGAAGATAAACACTCACAATGCTAACACTTAGGATTTACTTGGTATCCTCCTCAAGAAGAGGTGACTAATCCAAGGATCCACACACGACACGCTATCTCCACTAAGAACAACTCCTTCTCGGTCGCAGCCGGAGGCGGAGAAGCCTCGTACAAATCCACACACAACAACACAACTCACACAAGAAGAAATTACAAGATATAACTACAATACACCCTTCTTCTTGCTTACTTGTTGCTTGTTGTTGCCTCTTGAACCTTGGGAATGCACCCCAAGCACCTTCAAGAACTGGCGGTGAATGCTAGAGAAATTGTCGTGAGGATCGGAGAAGAATCGCAGGAAAAAGCTCGCAAAGAACTGGCGAAGAAAATGCTCCGCCCAGGCTATATATAGTGCCTCCAATCGATTGAAATCAACCTCAATCGATTGCTCCATTGCAGTCGTCCATCATCTGCATCCTGCGCAACGGTCACTTCCCAATCGATCGACAGATTGATTGGGACTGCTTGAATCGATCGCTCGATCAATTCAGCGCCTTTCTTTGCTCTCACGTCCGCGTGAGAGCTTCTGCTGCCCAATCGATCGACCGATCAATTGACGTCTCCCAATCGATCGCCCGATCGATTGGAAAAGTCTCTGTGCTCGCGATTTCATATCCCAATCGATCGGCCGATCGATTGGGCCTTCCCACAATCGGAGCACAGTCCAAATCGATCGACCGATCGATTTGGACCCTGTTCAATCGATCGCCCGATCGATTGAACACTCTGAACTTGACTCAAACTCAAGTCCAAAGTCCCAAACCCAACTTTCGGTCAACCGTGACCTGTTGGGTCTCCATGCCTAGCATTTGGCCACACCCGACCAACCTCGAACTAGCCTTTTAGCCTCCTCCATCAGCCTTGCGTCCCTCGGATATCTCCCCATCCTTCACGCCTTGCCTTTAGGAGCTTCCTTCGGCCTTATCCTAGCTGTCGGGTCTTCGTTGCCAAGTCATACCAGGGCTTACCTTGCCAAGACCACATGCTTGGACTTTTCAATTGTCTGGCTCCTCACTAGGACTTTCTCCTTTGCCAAGATCACACTTGGACTTTCCAACTGCCTGACTTCTCATCAGGACTTTCTCCTGCCTAGCTCCTCACTAGGACTTTCCCATTGTCTGGCTCCTCACCAAGACTTTCTCCTTTGCCAAGAACACACTTGGACTTTCCAACTGTCTGGCTCCTCACCAGGACTTTCTCCTGCCTAGCTCCTCACTAGGACTTTCCCGTTACCTGACTCCTCACCAGGACTTTCCAAATGCTTAACATCCAGTTAGGACTTTCCCAGTCAAGTCTCCTATCAACCTTAACCTACTTGACTTGTATTCTCATCAACCTGGTCAACCTTTTGACCATCTCCATAACCGAACGATTGCTCCAGCAATCTCCTTATATTGTCAAAAATCAAAACTCAAATCCCGACTCAAGCTTGACTCAACTCAAGTTTAGTCAAATTTGACCTAGGGAAATTGCCCCAACAAATACTATTTTGTCGAATTTATTAAATTTGAATGTTTCTTATTCAATGGCATGTGTGTTTGTGGCCTAAGTGTACTATGTGCACATGATCTTGATGTCAAAAGCATAAGATGTTAGATTTTGAGGGATATCCTAAGGCAATCACCCTACAGTTTTTACTAAATATAGATTGATTATTTGAGTGCATATTATATGTTTAATTATCTTAAACATATTTACTGAATATCCGTAATACAATTCATAGCATGAGAGAAATTATGATTGGATCGCAACTAGTGATTATCTCTACATGTACAATTATGAACATATTGGAATTTTTCTAGTTGTCGAATTAATACATTCGGGCATTATCAATTCTGTAAAACTAGCATGGGTTATACTCCTTGTTTCGCCAAGCAACTATTTTCTCACTGGCTGGAGACATTGGGATATCAAGAGTTAAACGTGGATGCTAGCTATGTTAACTAGTTCATTTGAGTGATTGTTGTAAGTCTCAGAGATAAATATTTGGTTAAACCATACATAAGATAAATATGAAAATATTTGTCATAATGGAAGCGTGGATGGGCTACATCTCTTATGGTAGAGTTGAACCATATTTAGTTTAATCATGAATTAGTCATGAACCAACTTAGTTTTGTTGTGAACCAAATCAAAGGGTTAATGACTAATTTTTTGTTAAGGGATAATAGGTTAGATTTGAGCTTTCTAATATATAGATGTAATTGGGAGAGAATTAGATACAAGTTTCATTATTTGGTTGATTGACTTTTGAAAACCCAATCCTCCTCTCCCTCTCCTCTCTCTCCCGGTACCAACAAGAGGGTGCTCTCCCTCTTGTTGTCGTGACCACCACAAGGGAGAAAAACTCTCCTTTGTGTGCTTCTCTTATTCTTTCTCTTGATCCCTCTTCTTTGCTCGTGGCTAGTAACTTCCGAAGGAGAGGCTTGTATTCAAGGAGTTGTCTTGAGGAACTCGACGTGGAGACGAATAGAGACGAGGTTCGACAACATCGCTATGGTTGATGCCCTTATCATTACAGATCATCTGTAAAGTATACCTAACATAAATTTACTTCCTATAAAATTTTAATTAGGCGATCATGTTTGGCATGTTGTATCCTTGTATGCGTGTGGTGTGTGTGATATAATAATTAGGAATTATTATTGTTTAATTTTTTGCTACATATGTTTACTAAATGTGTTTTAGCATGCACCCGCATCGGGCATATCCCAACACAAGATTCATATCCCATGAGGTGTGAGGATGAACCAAAAGGAGAGCTCAATCCTCTAACTCATAGAAACTTCAGACATGAAGAGTTGCCTACAAAAATAGATCGGTATGCCACGAAGAATAATAGGTTATCATAGATTTTAATAGATCAGTTCCAATTCGCCGCCACACAGTTATAAAAGGTAACTTGGGAGTTGTGGGATCACGTGACAAGGGTCTTCTTAAGAAAGCAATCCCTTATCTCTGTCGCTTTGAAAGTAGATGACGAATTGGAATGGATATGTCAGTATTGTCCCAAAAGTTTAGATCGAATACCATAGGATAGCCTACCTACATAAATATCCATTAAGGATAGAAAATCAAACATAGATTAAGTATTTATAATCATTGTGGTGAAACTGAAATCCTATAATCATCCCCCAATTCAACTTCTTCATTTGACCACTTTCTTTCCCTAACCACTTGTGCTCTAGGCCCTCTTCCAAACCTTTCTCTCTTTCTCTCTTATTCTCATGACCACACACAAACTCAACTTTTTAAATAACTTACTTTGCGAACTCAGATAGTGTTTAATCAATAGTCCCTGTGAATTAATATTTTATTACTTATAGATTCCATATCAATTGGTGCTACGGTGAGAAGAAACCACTTCTATTTTTGTAGACAAAACTACTAATCTTCTTTCTATATCCAAGTTTTTAGATGAGATGGAGCATGTAGACATTGTCTATGCTTTGTTGTCTTGCCAAAATGATGGCATAGCCATAGACGTTGTCTTACCGACTGTAATACAACAGATGCTAGTGAAATTTGTCGAATTGATGCAAAAGATCTTCCTCCTGGTCTACTACCCATGAGAGATATTCAAAATCAGATTAATCTTATTCTAGGATCGAGTTTGCCTAATCAACCAACATATCACCTTGATCCTAAAGAAATTGAAGAATTACAACATCAGGTGGTAGAGTTTCTGAAAAGGGTTATATATGTGAGAGTATGAGCTCATGTACAGTTTTTGTCCTACTAGTGCTAAAAAGGATAGTTTATGGAGTATGTGTGATAACAACCGATTCATTAATAAGATTATAGTTAAGTATAGATTTCTAATTCTCCACTTAGATGACATGTTGAATCAACTATCATGTTCTAAGGTCTTCTCAAAAATTGATCTTAAAAGCGGCTACCACTAGATCAGAATAAGGCCTGGAGATGAATTGTCCAATGCGTCCAACACATTCATGAGATTTATGCATCCAATCATACAATTCTTTATGGGAAAGTTTGTAGTGGTTTACTTTGATGACCTTGTCGTTTACAGTCTGACATGGGAGTTACACTTTGATGACCTTCTTGTTATTTTTGAAAGGCTGAAAACTAAGTGTTTATTTGTCAACAAGAATAAGTGTTCCTTTATTACTACATTGGTAATTTTTCTTGGTTTTATTGTGTTTACTGATGGTATGCGCATAGATCAAGCAAAGATAAATGTAGTCTTGGAGTAGACTCAGCCAAGGACCTTGCACGATGTCAAAAGTTTCCATAGTTTGGCTTCTTTCCACCTCTGATTTATCAAACATTTTAGTACTTTTATTTCTCCCATCACTGAGTGTCTCAAGGGATGGAATTTCAAGTGGTCTGAGGAAGTAGAGACTAGCTTTCAATAGTCAAGCAGAAGATGACTGAGACACCAGTTTTAGCACTTCTTGATTTAACAAAGTATTCGAGGTCAACTGTGATGCATTCAGCATTGGTATAAGGAATGTTTTGAGTCAGTCTGAACATCCAGTTGCTTTCTTCAGTGAGAAGCTGTTTGGATCAAAGAAGAATTATTCTACCCATGACTTAGAGCTCTATGGCATTATTTTGTCCTTGAAGTATTGAAGTCACTACCTAGTACAAAAGGAGTTCACCCTGTTTACTAATCACGAAGCCTTGAACTACATCAATGGTCAGCATAAGCTGAGTAGGCGAAATGCCAAGTTGATGGCTTATTTACAGGAGTTTACCTTTACGTTGAGACACTAAGTCGAGAGTCTGAATAGTGTCAAGATGTCTTAAGTCATCGCTTTTCATTACTTACCACCATGAGTACCAAAGTTACAGACTTTGAGGTTTTTTTAGATATGTACACAGTTGATCCTTCATTCAAAAGGTTATTCTAGGAGGTATAAGATGATCACTGTTGTTAGGACCAAAAGTAGCTAGAGGGGGGGTGAATAGCTCGTCGCGTTCACTTGTTGCTCGGCGTTGCTCGGCGTTGCTCGGCGTTGCTTGTTTCTTCAAGAATATGCAGCGGAAAATACAGAAACAAATACAACAACGCTAACACGGTTGGTTTACTTGGTATCCACCTCACAAGAGGTGACTAATCCAAGGATCCACACCAACACACACACCCTCCACTAAATAAAACTCTCCTTTATGGTAACTACCAAGGGCGGAGAAGCCCTACAAGACTCTCGGTACAAGAAGAAGGAAAGGGAAACAAAATACAAGCGCAAAGCTTACAATGAATGCAGAAAACCCTAACCCTAGCTTCTCTTCTTGCCTTTGATCCGCCTCTTGACTCGGAGAGCTTCCAAGAACCTTCAAGAACTGGCGATCACGAGCTTTGAGAGTGCTGTGGAGGAGCTGGCGAAGATCTGAGATGAAACCGTAGAAGCGGTGCCGCAGACATCACACGCCTGCAGCTATAAACGACGCCAACGGTCGGATCCCGATCGATTCGAATATTCCCAATCAATCGGGGAGGCTTTGGATCGATCCACGGATCGATCCAGAGCGCCTGGATCGAAGCGCTCGGATCGATCCACGGATCGATCCGGCGCTTATCGCGGGAACCCCCAATCGATCCATCGATCGATTGGGACCTCTGATCGATCCACGGATCGATCCAAAGGCTCTCTATTGACAGTCCGGATCGATCCACCGATCGATCAGACGGATCTAATCGATCGATCGATCGATTGGGCTCTGGCTCAATCGATCAGGTGATCATTTGACCAACCCTAACTTGCTTAGCTCAAGTCTAGGGTTCCCATGCCCAATATCAGGTCAACTGTGACTTGTTAGGGCTCTTCATTACCTAGCATTTGGTCAACCTTGACCTACTAGGACTTCGTCACCAAGTGTCCAGTTAACTCTTTGACCCACTTGGACTTTTCTCCTCTTGCCAAATGTCCAATCAACCTTGACCCACTTGAACTTACCGTCTCGTGTCAAGTGTCTGGTCATCCATGATCCATTTGGATTTCTACTCACTAAATGTCCGATCAAACTTCACCCACCTGGATTTCTACTGCCTAGCTTCACTCACCAGGACTTTCTCACTGCCAAGCTTCACTCACTAGGATTTCCTCATTGCCTAGCTTCACTCACTAGGACTTTCCCACCTAGCTTCACTCACCAGGATTTCCATCCGCCTAGCTTCACCACTAGGACTTCCTAACTACCTAACTTCACTCTCTAGAACTTCCTCACTATAACTGTCCAGTCAATCTTCACTCACTAGGACTTTCTTCTTCTGCCAACCATCCCGTTAGGACTTCCGATCAAGTATCCAGTCAACCTTGACCTACTTGACTCTTCTTCAATCAATATCTTATTGTCAAACATCTAAACCCAAACCAAGACTCACCTTGGTTGCAGTCAACCTTGACCCGAGGGATATTGCACCAACAATCTCTCCTTTGATGTTTGACAATACCACAATAACACTTACAATCCCATATGTAAGTTAGGCTAATCCCATAGCCTCCTTCTTCATGCCACTAGGTAATGAAAGCATAAATTAAGCTCTTCATTCTCCCCAAGAGGGCAAACTCCTCTAGGTAATGAAAGCCTAACTACTCCCTTCATGAGTCCTTTCATTCTCCCCTATGACCTTCCCATAGGTAATGAAGGCCTAAGCTTAACCATACATTCTCCCCTATTGGCACACATCAACCCATCGTTGGACACACATCAACCTATGCTCCAGTTCTGGGCACACTTCAACAAATCCATTTGTTGAAGACTCTCCCCGAAGAGTTGCTCATCGTTGTTCACAACATCACTCTGATCAACACGATAATGAAGGTCTCATACCCTTCATTTATCCTTAACTTCTCCTCAATGTAGACAACTACCCAACCTTGAGCATTATCTACCACTTGAGTGTCCACTTGAAATAATGAGGATATCCACTCCCCATTTCTCCCCATTTCAAGTTTAAATGCTCAACCTTGAGCAAGTTCACAACAGAAGGTTAACCACCTTCCAAGGTTCATGAAAAATAATTTTCATGTCTTTAAAGAGTCCCTCCCCCTAAAGACATGGTGGTAACTTCTGTCATTGCACCAACAATGACTTGGAATCCCTAAAACATTAGGAAACCCAAATTTAGAAGTTTTGAGGTTCAAATATTCAAAATTTGAAACAACCTCAACCTAAACTTCTACTTAGTCTTCGTTAACCAATCCATCCTTGTTTTCAACATGAAAACACCCTTTGTATGTATACAAATGTATTTAAAGGGTTTGGAATGGTTACCTAGACTCAAAGAGGTTCAAAGATGCTGAAATCAGTCTTTCCCAGCAAAAACCAACTTGGATCGATTGAAGTTGGGTTCCAATCGATTGAACCTTTCTAAATCGATCCACCGATCGATTCAGACTCCTGGATCGATCGGTTGATCGATCCATGACCGCGGGAATTGCCGTTTGAATCGATCCATGGATCGATTCAGAACTCAATCGATCCATGGATCGATCGAGACTCGATAGTTGCTGAAATTCCATTTCAGTCAACTGAAACCCTTAGAAAATTCTACAAAATCCAAAAATTATGAAATTTCGTGTAGACATTATTTAGGCGTTTACTATCACGGAAAAATAGTTTTCTATGAAAATACATCATATTTTCAAAGATTGACACAAACTTGAGAACTTGCAAAAACTTTAGTGTTTTCTTCAAGTTTGTGTCTAACTATTCAATGGTGATTACTATCAAAATATAGCCTTCACCAAGGTTCTCCAAAATCATTTTGAAAACATTTTCAAAACCAATATCCCATCATGTTCCTTGGGCATAATGCACATGACTTGTACATTAGCTTTCCCAATGATGGGAAAACACATAACTATGTGTTTTGATGAATTTAAAACTCAAAAGAATGCACTAAATCAACATCTTGAGTTTTGTTCATCATCCTAACATCTCACTTGTATATAATATGGACAAAACACATACAAGTCACCTTATAGTCTTTGTGAGATGTAGATTTTGGTTTTTGCCCTAATCTAGGGATCATGCATATTTATCTAGGCATTTTAGAAATGTTAGACATCCACCTAGGATGTCACTTGTCAATAAGTGTCGTTAAATGCCATTTGTCCTTAATTACAAGGAATTAAACTTAATGCATGATTATGTTATGGCATACATCAAAAGAAAATAATTTTCAAAAGAAAATATCCTATTACTACATGATGTATGAATGTCATGACATGGTATTTTTGGATTTTTCATAATAAAACATGAATGCAAAACTAGACATGATGTCATGGCATATTATGGGCAAACAATCATGGCAAGATTTAGCATAAATAAAATATACCTAGATTAACTATCTAAGTATCCTTAAAGTCTTAGCTAAACTTACAACTTAAACCTAGATTGCCCTAAAGTGCTACAAGAGAATGCCAAAACCTAAATTTGGCATTTCTAATTTCCTTGATTTAATGTATGCCAATTGAAAATAAACATGTCCTCAAATGTTGGCATATTCCATTTTTCCTCAAGAGTAGCACTTTTAAATTTAAGGCCCGGATTGCCTTAAATTGCCTAAGAACATACCAAAATCCCAACTTGATAGTTCTTATGAATTTCCCAATATGTGTCATTTAAGATTAAAATCAATTCTTCCACCATTAGGCACATTTTACTCTTTCAAGGAGTAATCAATAGATCCATTTCATTTTCAAAGGTTAACTAAAACCTTGAAAATGCTCCTTGAGTGTCAATTTCCTCAAGGTTGGGTTAACTACCCTTCTAATCGGAGTTGACACTCTCTAACCCATCTATGGGGTAGAGAAGATGCTCCTAGGAACCCAACACCTATTGGTGCTCCTTGGATGCTCTAGGTACTCACTAGGGATAACTTCCCTAGATACCTTCCTAGTGACCTTGTTGGGCTTTTTAGAAGCCTTGGTCACATTTTCTAGGTCAACTCTAGGGATAACCTCCCTTGTGACCTTGTTTGTGACTTTCTTAGACTTCTTAGAAGTCTTAGTCACATTTATTGCAAAAATACTCTTAGGGATGACTTCCCTAGTATTTTTGGCTTGACCACTAGACATAGGGTTTGTTCCATAACTATATGGAACTCTATGGTAAGAGAGCACATCCTTCTTAGCCTTTGGTTTGTATCCCAAACCTCTATGGCCATTAGATGACCTTTGTGCTCCTAGACCTAGGCTATGCTCATTTTGCCCTTTTAGGATATTTTCCATCCTTTTTAGGGTCCTTTCAATTTTATCAAGCCTTGACCTCAAGACTTGATTTTCTATCACTAAGTCCTTAGTTTTAGATTTTTCATTTGATTCATGAGCATATTTGTTCTTGGCCTTGTATCTAAAATCTTTAGAGTTATTGCCCAGACTTTTACCTACATTCCTACCCTTAGGTGTAGTGGTTTTAGCATGAAAAGCTATATGTTTTTCTTTAACGCTATCATGCTTTCTATTTTCATGGTAAATAGCATTAAAATGATATAAGTTAGAACTATCATGCTTTTTACCATAATGTAAAGGGGTAGGCTCAATAAATGTTACCTTCTTCTTTACCTTGGAGGCTCCCCCTTGACTAGTGCCTCCTTGAGCCTTGACCATCTTCTTCCCCTTGGGGCATTGACTTCGGTAATGCCCTTTTTGTTGACACAAGAAGCACACAATGTGCTCCTTGCTCTTCTTTGTCCCGGGGGTGGTCTCCTTGGGCTTCACCTTGCCCTTTTGTGTCACTTGGCCCTTCTTCTTGGCCAATTTAGGGCACTTGCTCTTGTAGTGCCCATGTTCCCTACACTCAAAACATATTATATGATTTTTATTATTAATTGAAATATTCATACCTTTGCTTGTAGGGGTGGCATCTTTTTCTTTGGATCCAGAGGTAGAAACTTCCTTTTGATAGGACCTTGATTCTCCTCCATTTGATTTTTCTTGACTTGTGGAGGTAGAAGCTTCTTCCTCCTCTTCTTCTCTTGACCCGGATGTAGAAGCTTCTCCTTCTTCTTGATCTGGTGTCACCAAGGATTGCTCCCCCTCAATCCTAGAGGTGGAGGCTTCATCATCTTGAATATGAAACAAGGAGTATGCTCCCTCCTTGTTCCCTTCGTTGCATTCCCTTGAGGATGAAGCACATCTTGGATTTCTTCTTGGAGGTTGAGCATCTATCAACCTCGGAATCCTCCTTTTGGTCTTGCTCCAAAGAGTCACCCTCTTTGGATTCTTCATGATCTTGTACAGTGGAGGGGATCTCTTCATGAAGCTTGGCCAATTTGCTCCAAAGCTCCTTGGCATCTTCGAATTCTCCAACTCGAGCCAAGATGTGGCTAGGCAATAAGTTGACCAGAAGCTTGGTCACTTTGTCATTTGCCTCGCCCCTTTGAATTTGCTCTGAGCTCCATCTGCTTTTCTTTAGAAGCTTTCCCTTGGAGTTCGTTGGAGCTTCAAAACCTTCCATGAGAGCAAACCATTGCTCTATCTCCATCATAAGAAAATTTTCGATTCTTGATTTCCAAGAATCAAAGCTTGTAGATGAATATGGTGGAGCCACCCTTGTGTCAAATCCAAGTCCATCTTGGAATTGCATCTTGAAGTTGAGCTTGATAAAATCTTGAACTTGAAGAATTTGCTCCAACTTCTTCACCCTCTAGCTTTTTCTTGTTATGCTTGACCCTTCCGGCGATGATTCCTGTGAAGAGCGGCCTCGCTCTGATACCACTTGTTAGGACCAAAAGTAGCTAGAGGGGGGGTGAATAGCTCGTCGCGTTCACTCGTTGCTCGGCGTTGCTTGTTTCTTCAAGAATATGCAGCGGAAAATACAGAAACAAATACAACAACGCTAACACGGTTGGTTTACTTGGTATCCACCTCACAAGAGGTGACTAATCCAAGGATCCACACCAACACACACACCCTCCACTAAATAAAACTCTCCTTTATGGTAACTACCAAGGGCGGAGAAGCCCTACAAGACTCTCGGTACAAGAAGAAGGAAAGGGAAACAAAATACAAGCGCAAAGCTTACAATGAATGCAGAAAACCCTAACCCTAGCTTCTCTTCTTGCCTTTGATCCGCCTCTTGACTCGGAGAGCTTCCAAGAACCTTCAAGAACTGGCGATCACGAGCTTTGAGAGTGCTGTGGAGGAGCTGGCGAAGATCTGAGATGAAACCGTAGAAGCGGTGCCGCAGACATCACACGCCTGCAGCTATAAACGACGCCAACGGTCGGATCCCGATCGATTAGAATATTCCCAATCGATCGGGGAGGCTTTGGATCGATCCACGGATCGATCCAGAGCGCCTCTGTGCTCTGGAAACGCGCTTGGATCGATCCACAGATCGATCCAGTGCTCGATTGGGACCCCCCAATCGATCCAGCGATCGATTGGGACCTCGATCGATCCACGGATCGATCCGAGGCTCTGATCTCGGACGTGTGGATCGATCCACCGATCGATCAGAGCCTGGATCGATCCATCGATCGATCCGACTTGATTTTTGTCCAAAACCAAGTCTCAAACCTCTCAAACCAATATCCGGTCAACCTTGACTGGTATGTCATGCCTAGCATCTAGTCACTCCCTTGACTGCTAGGACTCCCTTACCAAGTGTTCGGTCAATCCCTTTGACCCACTTGGACTTTTCTCTGCAAGTATCCGGTCAATCCTTTGACCTACTTGGACTTTTCTTTCATGCCAAGTATCCGATCAATCGTTTGACCTACTTCCCAACACCGGATGTCCGATCATCCTTGATCCATCCGGTTTTTCCTGCCCGGCTTCACTCACGGGACTTTCACCTAGCTTCACTCACTAGGGTTTTCCATCTGCCTAGCTTCACTCACTAGGACTTTCACCTGGCTTCACTCACCAGGATTTCCATCTGCCTAGCTTCACTCACTAGGACTTTCACCTGGCTTCACTCACCAGGATTTCCATCTGCCTAGCTTCACTCACTAGGACTTCCTTCTGCCTGGCTTCACTCACCAGGACTTTTCTTCTGCCTGGCTTCACTCACCAGGACTTTCATACTGCCTAGCTTCACTCACTAGGTCTTTCATTTTGCCTAACATCCCAGTTAGGACTTCCCAGTCAAGTATCCAGTCAACCTTGACCTACTTGACTCTTCTTCAATCAATATCTTATTGTCAAACATCTAAACCCAAACCAAGACTCAGCTTGGTTACCCAGGTCAACCTTGACCTGAGGGATATTGCACCAACAACTGTCACGATTTTGTTTTATATAATAGCCATCTGTTTCATAGATTACAATTGTGTATTCTAGATTGTTCACTGAGGTAGATTATGAGTGAGCTTCATAATGAGAGGCACTTTGGACTTGATAATTAAGTCATTAGCTCTTATCTCTATTGATTTTTATTGGCTCAAGTTAACGAGTAATATGGTTCACTATGCAGACCAATGTTCTGTATACAACGGTCTAAACGGATTCTCACCAATGCAGGCTTGTACGCTCCCTTACTTTTTCCTTAAATTCTTTGGTTCGATGTCAATATAAATTTTGTATTGGGACTATTCTTCACCCAACAAGCCTCGGATTCTATTCTAGTTGTGGTTGACAGATTTTAAAAGATGACACATTTTGTAACTTGCAAGAAGACTATGGATGTTGTCTGGATTGCCCATCTTTACATGGCATTTCTCAATTCATGACTTCATATTATGATACTAAGTTCATTGGTCATTTTTGGAGGAGTTTATGGGAAAAATTGAGAATGTAATTGAATTTTA
Source organism: Zingiber officinale (assembly GCF_018446385.1). Taxonomy (NCBI): domain Eukaryota; kingdom Viridiplantae; phylum Streptophyta; class Magnoliopsida; order Zingiberales; family Zingiberaceae; genus Zingiber; species Zingiber officinale. The sequence goes on from NC_055994.1 coordinate 143,900,189, forward strand.
GCAGTGCTTACAATCTAGAGACAAATGGACAGACTGAGATAGTGGATCAAAGTTTGGGTAATCTTCTAAGGTGTTTGATAGGAACTAATCCAAAATAGTGGGATTTAGCATTACCTCCAGTAGAATTTGCCTACAACAGATCAAGAAATAAGACCACATATTTGAGTCCTTTTAAGGTTGTCTATGGGCAGACCCCATCTGGGGTACTGAGTTTAGCCCCTATCCCACGTATAAGACGATTCAATCCTAGAGTAGATACGATGGCAGAGCATCTTCATAGTTATTCAAGAGAGCAACACTAAATACAAGACTTAGGTTGACCATCATCGTCGTCATATACTTTTGATGTTAGCGACTTTGTTTGAGCTATATTGACTCATAATCGTTTTCCTGTGGGAAAGTACAAAAAGCTTAAAGATTGAAATATTAGAGCGTGTGAGATACTTCAGAAGATTAATGACAATGTGTACCAATTGTGTCTTCCTAGTCACTTGAAGACTTCTAATGTATTCAATGTAAAGCACTTAACTCCTTATTCGAGGAATGCTAATGTGAACTCGAGGATAAGTTTTTTTCAACCTAGGGTGACTAATGCAGAATCAACCCTAAAAGACCTACCCAACTTTAAAAAGTCATAACTTTTGACTCGGGTATCAGAACAAGAGGCTCTTAGGCTTGAATCGAAGCTCGTTCAGAGACCTATATTTGTTATTGGATAACACCCATAACCTCAAAATTTTGGATCCTAAAAACATCATTTAAGGCCTTTTTGAAGGCTTCGAACATATTTTTCTACTATTTTAAGTAATTTATATTTTTATAGTATTTAGGATATTTTTATAAGTTTTGTCTATTATGAGTCAGGGTATTTTTGAAAGTTTTGCCTATTATGAGTCAAGATTTTTCTATATAAGTGTCTATTTAGCTGTTTAAAGCAGTATCCGTTATTCTTAATAAAGTTTCCTTTTTTTTTTGGTAAAACCTAAAAAATGGTAGCTTTCTCTTTGCTTTTTTCTATTTCTCTTCTTTTCTTCTCCTTAAATCCCCTTCACATTAGCTCGTTGGATAATCGCTATCCTGTTCGACATCACTACATACTTTTAATTTCCACTTCCGATAAGAATGGAAGGAAGCCGAGGAGGTTTATCATCTCGATCTCGGAGGGGAAAGGAAATAGTGAATCTAAATGAGCTCATCCATCGCTAATGAGATTGAGTAACTTTCGACATTTGAAATATAGGGAAGTGCTAATGCAATTACTTCTAAGGTTTAAGAAGTTCCTCCTTTAAAATCTTCTTTTTTTTATATATATATTTTGAGAAGGTCACTTTTCCGTCGAGAGAATTCTATGCAAATTGTAAACAGTATAATGCTTCCTACAAATTCCAAGCTAGTGGTGTCAATAGGTCGTTGAAATGACATGTAGAAGCGAAATACCTGACAAAATATGGAATCGATTATTCTCAAGTATAATTATCTAGATTTTCCACTAGCGGAAGTACTGATTTTGATTTATTTTTATATTATGATAATAAATTAAGAAAATCATTAGCTAGATTTGTTTCAGTAGAATATTTTCATTTAATTTTGGATCTAAATGTACTTTTAATTTTTTTTTAATGAATCTTTTAATTCATTTGCTAAATATGTTTTTAGAACTACACTAATTAAAAAATTAATAAAATAAGAGGAAAATTTAATTGAAGAATTTAGTAAAATAAATAATAAAGTTTCTTTATGTTATGATATTTTGAATGATCATTGGCAAACATATTCATATACGAGTGTGACTTGTCATTGGATCGATAATTCCTAAAATCTCTAAATCGATTGTTAGATTATAGAGTTTTTGATAAATCACATACTGCTTAGGACATCTCACAATTATTAGGTTTAATTTTAGATAATATGAATTAACTCATAAAATATTTTAAATATCATTTGATAATACTGGTTAGTTCTAATACCACTAATATAGATGAACTAAAATATATATGTCAATCTATTATTAGTTGTTTATTTTTTGATATTTGTTGTATATGTCATATTTTAAATTTATGTGTTCAAGATGAATTAAGAATTTTAAAAAGTTATATTAAACCAATTAAAACGGTTATTTTCTATTTATGGTCGCATCTATCTACAATGAAACAATGGGGATAGATTTTATAAAAATAATAAAATGAGATCTAAAAAATTTTCACTTGATATACCAACAAATTGTAATTTAACATATCAATTATTACAAGATGTATTTCAATATAAAGAATTATTATGTTCATTTTTTATATAAAATATTAATAATATTAATATGTATTTATTTTAACAATAATGAAATATTTGTCGTAATATTTATGAAAATTAAAAAATATTTAATGATACAACAGAATAACTTTTTAATTTTTATTATCCAACTTCTTATTTAGTTTTAGAGAATTTTAAAGTGTAGTATTAATTTTAAATAAACATAATACCAATGAATTTTTATCTTCTTGTGTATTAGCAACGAAGATGAAATAGAAAAAATATTTTTTTCTATTCTTAAAATTTATTTAGTTTTATTTATTTTAGACCCTAAATATAAATTTGAAGTTTTATAAAAATGTTAGCTATGTACTATGATGCTTTAATTCTATTTAAAGATTATTCTTTTGATCCTAATAATATTATACATAGTATTGGAAATTATTTATATGATATTTATAAAGAATATAGTATAAAATATGGAATACAAACGGATATTTCTGAAATTAAAAAAAAAATACTAATAGTGGTACAAAAGCCTAAATTTTATTTTTAAAAAAAGTATATCTGCTATGCCTTAACGCCCTTTTAGCCACAAATTTTATTAAAAGAACGGATGAAACGTTTAAGAGGATTCTCAAGTTCTACATATGAAGAATTATTTTATAACTTTTTTTGATTTTGATTTTGATGAAGCAAATAGTGAAGCGGATTTTGATTTCCTAAAGTGATGGTCACAAAAAGCTCAAAGATTTCTCGTCCTCTCCATAATCGACAAAGAAATTTTTGTTTGTTCGATGTTAATAGTTGTTATGGAACAAACATTCAATGCCGGCAGTAATATATTGGATGTGACGATCGAATTTGTCTCCCAACTCATGGGAAGTCCAAGTATTATTCTACGATTGGACAGAGTCGAAAAAAAATCTAAAGAATAATACAATTTTCAAATGACGAAATCGAAGAATTTAATGTTGAAGGAACAAATACTACGAGAATAGGAAGTAGCAACACCAATATACCACTTATTAAGGTAAAATGGTTGAAAGGTAAGAAAATTAAGTGAATTTTGATCTTCTGTACTCTAAAGTAGGGGTGCAAATGAATTGAGTCGGCTTACGATCTTTATGAGCCTGCTCGAAAAATATTTGATTTATATTCTAATTTATCGAATTTAGGCCGAACTCGAACATGTTCAAATTTTTTTTCAAGCCGAACTCAAGGTCAAATTATATTATTCGATAGTTCATGAGCCGCTCATAAATTTTAATATTTTATTAATATAAATTAAATATATATTAAATAAATAAATTTCAAACCTTTCGAATAATAATTCAAATAGTTCATAAATATGTTCGAATCTTTCAAACCGAACTCAAACTAAAAATTTTAAATTTTCTTAACTTCGAACTCAAATATACTTACATCGAGTTAAATTTAAATTTTAGATTTTTCTACATATTCGATTTGATTCAGTTCGTTCGTTTGTATCCCTATTTTAAAAAGGTACATAAATAAGTGTAATTTTTTAATTTTTTTATAAATTTATAATTTAAATAAAATAAAATAATAATTTTTAATTGTGATGGATCATGTATTGCATCGTGATCCGTGATTTTAAATAGTGAATAGTAATCATCACAATTAAAGTAAGTTAAGGATCGACCCGTTAAAAATGGACGAACCGTAGAATCGTCGATTCCTAACATTGATCAGATCTAATAGTGGCACGCAATGGAAGTAAAAACTCGGAGAACCCCTTGCTTTTAACAACTTCCTCTTCATTTAACATGCACAGAGACACTTTTATATTGACAAGACTTGACCTAATTATACCGGAGCTGTATTTATGACACTATCTTTTGCTAGACAGAAGGCTACTTCTTCAATCAATGTCTCTACATGCAGTAACTTTTCCTTTCACCCCAACGACACCCCCTATAAAAAACCCTGACCCCGGCCCTCAGTTGTCACATCTGCTTTTGCTCGTTAGGGTTCGTGGGTGTGAACGTCGAAGCTTCCCTCAGAGAGAGAAAGGAATACACCAGCCATATGTAAAAGGTGAACCCCTCAGTTTTGCATGGATTCCTCCTGCTTTTGTAAATACTGATAGGTGAGCTTTGATATATATACATAGATGTGATTGTTTGAATGGAAAAGAAAGTTGAGTTCCCATGGCATTTGAACACCCAGATGATGCTTGTTAGGTTTGCCTTCTTATCTTTGCAACTTGCTCTCTGATTTGACAATCTGCAGGTACTTTATTCTTCTACTTATTCCTTCAAGCATCCATCCAGTTAAAGTTGCAGCAGCCCCTGCAGGAGTGATATTTAATGGCCATATCTGTCAACTTTCGATTGGTTCTCTTTAGTTTTTGTTTATCTTTATGATCCACTGATATTATCAAGTCATGGTTAGCTAGCTGGAAATAACTCACGAATAAAGACAACAAACACCAGTTGCAGAGAAGATCCAGTGGCGAGGTAAATGCCATGCACGCCATTGAATTCAAAGCAGGCAGGGCATTGATGGACTTCTCATACTCCTTAAATGCTCATCGCGGTCTTGGTTGATGACAAAGAGAAAGTAATAGTAACAGTTAGGATTCCAAGGGTCTCTTCTTCACCATGCTTTGGAAGTAGAGCTATATCTCAGTGGAGACTAATAGTTGGAAATGACTGTTTGTGAACATGAAACAAATCTATTCATACGACCAGTAATATGAAGTGGAAAACATAGAAAGCCATGTTTGGTAAAATGACACAAACATATATCCTTTAATGACATGGAATTTGGCATGCTGATCGAATTAGAATCCAAATTTTGTGTAGACTTTTTCGATGTATGACACATTTTGTGCTTAAATCGCAAAGTATTTTGCTTTTAGCGCGCATCTTGTTTAAAGTTCCAATAATGAGTGGCTTCACTTAACTTAGAATTTCTATAACCATCTTGATTTAGTTTAAGTGTGTCATCATTTAATTTAATCGAGTACTTTTTTAATTATATATATATATAGTACTTGCTTTAAGATTTATACATGATATTTTTTTAGTTGGCATCGAAAATTTAATTTTTGAACTGGTAAATTTAGGGGATGATTGATTTAGCTCTAGAAAAAATAAAAAAAAAATAGGGTTTAGATTTTTGGTAGAGTCTAAAATAAAGAGAGGAGACCAATAGGTGTAATTATGCTCCAAGTTGTTAATTGATCAAGTGATTTTGATAATTCAAGAGGATCCAAGAGACTTGGCAGGTCACTATTATTATCGCAGTCATTCCCTAAGAGGATTCAAAGGATAATTCAATCGATTAGAATTGAGTGACTAGACTAAAGGATTGTTGCTAGGTAAAACAGACTATTTAAGTCAAGGTGAGTCAACTAATAGATCCATTACTAGGCAAAAGGATGAGGCATTCAAAAAAATAGTCAACTTAAAATGGTTAAGTTGATGTGTTAGAGATAAAAAAAAAAAGAAGATAAATTTAGAACTTGGAAGATATAAATAGAGACCAAAGGAAGCTTGTCAAAGTTAGCAAATTGTGCTTAATTATATTTTCTACTTGTGTGATCTCATTTTCATAATTCAACCCTCATTATTGTGTGTCTTCTTTACTTGCTTCAACTGAACTCAATCGACTACCCTAGTTACGTTGAGTTCCAAATAGAGAGCAACTAATTTGCACAATTCCATTAATTGCCCTATCAAATCAAACTATCTCAAACGACTAGAGTTACATTCAATTGATCACTCCATTCTAAATAGAACCCTTTCATTTGCGAGTGGAATATTTTGTGAGGACTCCCTCGTTGACTCAATACCTAAGATGACTAGTATTAATTTCTAGTTGATTGATTCATAAATTAAAATGATTTTTTAAATTTTAGTTTTTTTAAAAAAAATAAAAAATAAAAACAATCCAATGCTCTATCAATTTAAATCATGATAATTAGAAGTATCCATGTCAAATATTCTATTTAAAAATTTTATTTAAAATTTTGGATAGGGTAGTTAAATAAATTTTATATTAGTAATATTATTCATTTTCTAAATTATATAGTTATAAATAGTAAGAAATAAATTTTAAAAAATCATTATCTAAATTTAATAAAATAATTTTTTTACTTTAAATTATATTCGACCCCAACCATCAGCTGAGTCCGTGGAGCTAAGGGAGTTGTAGGAGTGTAATCGAGCCGAGCCGAACTCACGAGCTTATTCGAGCTTTTATCGAGCCTAAACGAGGTTAATAAATATAAATTATAAATTTAAATATTTATTAAAAACTAAATTATATATTTTTAAAAAATTATAATATTCTTGTTAAAATTTATAATTTTATTCTAATAAATAAATTTAATATATTTATCTATGTTTTTCATAAGAAAGTGTAAAATCTATAAATTTAATATCAAAACTATTATTTTTTTATTTAAAAGTTAATTCATGAGCTTAACGAACATGTTCACGAGCTATCGAGTCAAATATTATGAAGCTCGAGTTTGGTTTATTTATCTTAACAAGTTTCATTAAATAAGCTCAAACAAACTTTTATCGAATCAAACTTCGAATAATTCACGAGCGGCTTGACTCATTTATACTCCTAGGGAGTTGTAAGAAAATGTAGGATAGAGCTCCCATGCGGATGCTCGGTGCGAGTCGAGACGAAGAGCTCACCCACGTTTCAAAATCACGGGCCTTCCCATGCAACGCGTTCGCCATGCACTTACCCTGCCCACCTGCTACCTTCCAGTTCCACCATCTAAACCATCTTCCCTCCGAATCCGGGTAGCTGGTTGCCGACGCAAATGGCTCGCAAGCTTGTGGCTGCGGCAGTGGCAGCTTTCTTCCTCCTGGCCGTCAGTGGAGCTGCAGAGCTCCGTGGCGGCGGCGTCAGTGCGCCACTGCTGGTGACGAAGGAGAGCAGGAGAGCAGTGGTGTCGACCGACGCCGGAAGCATCACATCCGTCGACGTGAACGACGAATCCAGAGGAAGGTACCATCTGGAGTTCATCACCATGGAGCCCAGCTCGCTCTTCCTCCCTGTGCTACTCCATGCTGATATGCTCTTCTACGTCCACTCCGGCAACGGCAGAGTACATACGAGTGTTAGAGAGGATGAAAAGGAAAGGGTAGAGCACATGGACGTGGAGAGGGGTGACGTCTCTGTCGTGGAAAAGGGTAGCGTATTTTATGTACAAAGTCGTCCTTCCCTCACTGAGGAAAGCCTCCAAATTCATCTCCTATTCAACCATGTTGATGAAGGGAACTCCGAGGTAGTTTTTCACTATAAGCTAGCTTTAATCAAAAACAGTCACTTAATTTCTTGCCTTTGATTTAGAGCTCTGATTTATGATTTCAGCACTTTCTATCTAATTCTGTTGCTGATAGCACATATATCAACTTCATTTGGTATCAAATTGGATGATTGTGATGAGTGCTCCTAATAGAAGCTCTGAAATAGTAGACAGATATTTGCTTTGATGGTACCCATCACGACTTATTCCATCTGATTCATAGAGTTTAAATCTGGGGTTTCGATGATCAATGCATCCTTATTAAGTTCTAAGTTGTGGCCTTTTCCCCTATAGATCTTTCTACTCTGAAAATAAGTAGTGTTTAGTGTTGAACCTTTATTTCTGCAGTGAGATTTTGTTATTTTTCCATCTGTATCACTTGAAACCATAACTCACATGGATGTAGAAAGCATCGAACGAAGCTTATTCGATCATCGGCGATCTCATTCGTGGGTTCGCGGCAAAGATCCTCCAAAAAGGATTTGGGGTAAGCATATTGCTATATGTTTATGATTGTTAGAGCTAAATTCAATAGATTGCTTTAATTTCTTTTGTTTGTCCATTTGATATGAAGGTTTCTGAGGAGACCATCGAAGCCATCAAAAGGGTAGAAAAGCCTCCTTTGATCATTCCTTTTCTGCATAACAATGAGATGATGGAAACACATACTTGGATCAGAAGAATTACGAGTGATACACATGATGAATTGGCAAAAAAGAACAAGAATAAGAAATTCAACTTCTTCAAGGCCAAACCCGATGTCGAGAATTGCAACGGCTGGAGCACTGTCTTGACCCACAAGGACCTCAAGGCTCTCGAGAGCTCCCACATTGAAGCCTTCATGGTCAACTTGAGCAAGGCAAGTTTCTTCAAGTACTCTTCTAGCAAAGTATATCTGAACATTAACAAGGAGTTTCGCGATAAATCAGGGGTCTATGACAGGGCCACATTGGAATCCAAGTGCATCAGAAATTGCTATAGTGATCCATGGACAGGGAATGGTGCAAGTAGTTTGTCCCAACCAGGCACCAATTGACATGTACCAATGCAAAGAGATTAACTTCAGGGTGAAGGAAGGGGATGTGGTGGCGGTGCCGGGGCATCTACCGATGAGCCATATGTCCTACAACAATGGTAGCCTTGTATTTGTAGGATTCAGCGGCATCGCCAGAAAGAATTCACCACAGTGGCTGGTAGGGAAGAATTCGGTGCTTCAGACTATCGACAAAGAGATTTTGGCACTGGCACTCAATGTTCCAAAGTCTATCGTTAAAGACTTGGTGAGGTCTCGATCGGAGCCGATGATCCTCGACTGCACATCGTGTGCAGAGAAGCTTGATGATAAAATGGAAGAGGAAGCATGAATTTAAAAGCAATGAGAATGCACAATAGATGTTGCTTCCTGTTTCCTTGTAATTAAATAAAGCTTCATCATGTATGGTTTACTAAACTGAGAGTCGAATGCACAACTCGATCTTCTGCTTCATATTTATCTCAAAGGCACTGGATAGAATGCTTTGTTTCCATTTTTGTCTACCTTTAGAAGGGAAAACAAACATGCAACTCACTGTATTTAAGCAGTGAGGATCTTATATAGGGCACATGTAAAGGGACAAAGGAAAAGAAAAAACAAGGTAGAGTTCATTTAGATCCAAGTAGGGATCGAGAATCAAGTTTAGTTAAACAAGTATTCAAGTTTCATTCAGCAGTTCTACTTGCTTAGAACATTGCAGCAGTATGGCATATATATCTGAAATCATACATCAATGAATATGAGCAGACTCATCATTTACTTTAAAAAAAAAAAATCAATTCATTTTCTGATAACCCAAAAGAGCTATTTATTTATATTTATCTATGTATCAGTTATTTTAATCCACTGTTGAATAATCACAGTTTACCTATATGACATCTGAGTAAATAATTACAAATTTACTGATAAAATTGATTTTGGAAGAAGCATAAAAGTTCAAGAAGATCGAAGGTTGTACATGCGATACTCTCTATTTCAGTTTAGTGTAGCAATGGTGTGTGCCATGGGATAACCTGGATATCTTGTTTGATGATGAAAAATGGCCTTTCTTTAATCGCTTGACATTGAGAAACCAAATGGAAAATGGCCTTTCAATCTTCATAGATTACTTTCTCTGAGTTAGTTATCGAAGCTTCCTTATTGGCAAAGCCCCACCGAAAATTTTCTCCACTTGCTTTGCTTCCATCTTTAGATCATCCAATATCTGTATCTCTTCTTTGCTTAGCCCCTTCAATAAGTTCTCTGTATCCTTCTCAAGCTCCATAAATCCATCAGAAAGCTTCTGAAACAATGTCACTTCAGTCTTACCTATCTCCTCAACTTCTTCTTCTATCTGTTCGACTTCTCTTATGATTGTTTTCTCGCCCTCCTCAACTGTTTTCTCCAGCCGTTCGACGAGCGGAGGCTCTGGGCCGCAGGTATTGTCTGTTTTGATGAAATTACTAAAGTCTCGTCCAATACTTTTTGCTGCCTTTTCTAGCTCAGGAACTATACTATCAGGCAATACTGCACTTCTGGTGTATACAACTGCACCGCCATATCCATCCCAGGCATCATTTCTACCTCGGTAGTATACAAATATGTAGTCATCTTCTTTATTCTCGACCTTGGATGATATAATGTACCTGCAAACGGCGTGGAACAGATTATGACATCCATTTAGTAAGCTTTGCAACTTAATTGGCAGAAATTCGAGGGAAAAAACTCAGATATGAAAACAAAAAGTAAATTATAGAGAAATGTGTGGAGTGGGTTGACAATCATACACTGAAAATAAGACTGTGATCTCATTGGATGACACTATAAAGCAATAATCAATATCTATGTCCTTTTTTATTTAGTAAAACATCAAGAGTAGAGTAGGGGTATCACATATGCGAGGCAATCAATCTTTATACAAACTGCAATTAATGTTGGCTATGCAATAGAGGACAGATCAATTTGCTTATGGAATTTATTTATTTTTGATATATGATGTGTTCTTTTTGGGTGCCGCTATATCTTTTGTAACAATTCAACCATAAGAGTCTATAGGAGTGTTAATGGATTGGTGCCTAACACACCAACCTCTTTAAGCATATCAAGTGCATACTTATGTCTTGAGTATATAGAGGGGGCCATCCCATTATTTAATTCATTCAATCAAGGTTACTTATTTAGAGATTCTATTTTTCTTCTCTTGTGAGATTGCCAATTGAGATACATGAATCTTGAGATTATTGGCTAAGACACATATTTAACCTTGCATTACGTCTTACTCATGTTGCATTAAGAAAGATAATGTTTAAAAGCCACTTCCATACCCCCATCACACATTTGGCATAAGCCTCTAGATTAATAGGACTATATATTTGGGAAGATTATATTAGTGTTTGATAAACTTTTGATACTTTAAAAAAATCCTCCTCATGAACTTCAACAGTGGCATAGTGGTGGAGATAGTGAATCAAAGTATGCACCATCAAAAGGTCAAAGTTGAACTGAAATTAGTTCTTTGCTTTTTATAATTTCCTAGGGTAGCATCAAAGGTGCACTAGGTGCAGCATAAACCTCTTCATATTAGGCTCTAACAAGTACAGATACAATATTTTTAATACCAAGAGAAGTAAAATGTTTTAGAGAAAAACATCTTTTATCTGTCATTTGTTTGTATTTACATTGAGCAATGAGATATATTGTTATTTCACTAGATGATTATAAAGCAGCAAATAAAAAAATATATGAGCATAACCAGCGAAAGCAGATGAACACACATATATATAGGGGGAGAGAGAGAGAGAGACCAGTCATCTTGATAGTGGAGGTACTCGTTATCATGGTTGTATAGAATCCCAGGCTGTGAAGAATCTTGTACAAATCTCTGGACAGCAGATCTGTTGAAGAAACCACCATCTAGTGTGCTTATCCTCCATGACAAATTTCCAACAAGCTTGTCAGATTCCACATGAAACTCATGTAACTGGCAGTTAAAAGTATCAAAAGTAGGATTCAGACCACTTGTTATGAACCACTTTCCGCTGAAATCTGATATATTAAATGTTTTGACAAGAATAGATGGATCAGGTACTGGAAATTCGCCTACAGTAGACTTTCTTGGAACACATTTCTTGCTTGATACTGCACATTCATTGAATTCATCGACAACACTGTTTTCAAAGAGGTCTCCACATTTAATCTGCACAATAAAAACTCAGTTAGGTCAGTTAGGCTCACTTCTAGAATATGCAATTCTAGCATGCACAACTCTAAACAAACACAAATAACCTGGCATTCAGTCTCATCAGGTCTGTCATTGCAGGTCTGCAAACATGCAATATTTGCAGCACAAGATGGGTTAGCAATGCACTTAGCTAATTCCACCCTGATAATAGAATAAACATGAATCAATATTGTGTTGTAAGAGTGTGAAACGAACACATTGTGCATTCATTCAGTCTTAGATAAAGCCCGATGACCTTTATCTCCATGATGCTTTAGTATCTATTTTTTCAAGTTAATGGTTCCTTGATAGTTGAATACTTATATGGACATTTGGACAAGAGATGAGGTGATTAGCTCTCCCTATTTTGTCATCTAGGTTTTCCAGGAGAGGTGATGATAATCATGAAGATCATGGTAGGTCAAATATAGACAATTCAACACTCAGCAACACTAATGACCAAAAACGAGGATTAGGCTAGTATCTAACTGCAAGTGCAAACTTAGCCAGTTAGCCTACACCAAGATATGGAAAAGCACAACTACTGTATCAGAAAATAAGCTATAAGTACTGGAAATTGAAAGGAAAACATTACCTTGAAAATGTTGCAAAGGAAGGAATTATGCCCTGGTTTTCATGAAACTAAGAAAAGGAGGAAAAGGACAAAGAAAGACAGATATACTCTACTTTAAATGGTTTGGCACAAGATATCAAATGGGACATTGGGACTCAAAAGAGGGCTTAACTGGATAACTAGAAATGGGTTTGGGGCGCAAGATGGTGCAGTTACTGCTTCACGATGAAGAATGAGAATACCTGAATTTTCTTGAGTCATGAAGGAGCAGTTTATTTCTTTTCTAGAAAATTTCATTTTGCCACTCACCCTCGCTAAACTTTCATTAGGTCAAGAGGTTTTCAAAACCATACAAACAAAAATGTAATTTCCTAATCATTGGAGTCTGAATTCATGGTTGTGGGGAGAGCAATATATTGGGAACTCTAAGGGAAAAGTGAAATTTTTTCCAAAATTCAGAAAAGGTATTCAAACAGGAAACGTAAATAGGTGATTAGAGAAAACAAAAAAATGGGGAAGGAAGAAAATTCTACATGCTAGCCGAAGTTGAAATACCTGCATTCCTTCAGAAGGCAAGAGCATGTCTTGAGGGCATCAGCTGCATCAACTGATGGAACAAATAGAACAGTACATGATAAGAATACTGAGATAATCATCAGATCCAAACGATGCCATTGGTTAATAATAGGAGACCAAAGTGACCTTGGCAATTTAATCCCATTATTCTGTAAAAACATATAAAACAATTATTAAGAGAAGTGTTGTCAATTTATTATTTTTATTTCTTCATATCTACATCTTTGGACAATACCTCAGAACTAGATTTAAATGCAGTAAATATAGTTGCTGCAACAATATTCCTCCCAACAGAGACAGCATTTTCATTGCACTCCAATTTCCCACTATTCATCTGAGATTTAGGCCAAATATTCATCCTTGATGCTCCTCTATTGGACCATGATTTTTCTGTAGCATAGTGACGGTACCAGCAAACACTCCCCAATTTCCTATTGTACTTGATGACATGATTTAAAAAGCTTCCCTCAGTGGAAAAACAATTTGTCGAGAGACCAGACCTCATGCCTATGGCCAAAATTTAACAAGGCAACCTAAAAACACAAGCTTGCATGGTGCTTTAATCTTTGCATTGTAGATGTTCGCATGTTCCAAAACTCTTTCTTCCTAGCAACAACAACAACAACAATCAAGCCTTTTGTCCTGCCATTTAATCAAAAATTTAATGAATAAATCAAAATGGAAATCATGAGAATGTTTCTGCAAGAAACTTAGTCTAGAAAACAAAGGGTTCTATTCAGGGAAGGTTCCATGAACTGCCTTCTTAAACTATAAGAAAAGCATGTATACCAAATTATTTTGAATGGATATTCCGGAAATCATGATAAGCGGTTCTATAAAAATGTTGTTGGTTCTTTGAGGTAGTCCATTGTAAGTAGCATTCCCTATCATTTGTGAATAAGGGTAATGGTTTAAAACCCAGCTCATGCATTTTTTACCTTTTAAACCAATCAACATGAGCTATTTTTATTCTTCTGCCTTTAGAAACTAAGTGAAAGGTTGAGTTCCCTAATCCAAGTTAAATAAGAGGAATCGTATTAGAAAGGATTAGAAATGCAAAAGGAGAACAATTTATTCAGATATAAATGTTTCATTCAAAAACTAATTGTAGGTGAAAGGTATTCAAAATGGAAGAGAAACTGAAGATGTTTCAACATGATAGAGATGAAATATTTCATATAGGATGTAACAGAGTTCACTAAATGAGCAAAAGAAACTGAAGATTTTCAGCATGGTAGAGTTGAAACATTTAGTATAAGATGCAACAAAGTAAAATGAGCAAAAGAAACTGAAGATGTTTCACCATGATAGAAATAAACATTTTGTATGAGCAAATCTTTTGAGTGATAAGTTTAATGAAACATTTAGTAAAATGGACCAAAATACTAGGATGCCCCTAGACAGTTTTCAGAATTTTTAAGAAACATCACTATTCATGCACGTTTAAATAAGTATATCAATTCAATTTTATCATTGCTTATTCCTTGAAGATTAATAGGATATAGCTTTGAATATAAATTCTTTGATGATAATATTGCTTGAAGATGAGGCTACTACAAGGGAATCACATATAGATAAAGCGAAATAGTCTTAAATAATTCTAAAGCGTTAATTTTTTTTTTCATGGTAAGGTTTTCTAACATCTAAAGTGATGATGGTGATGGATCAATAGGTTTATCTCTTGAGAATTTGTGAATTACCAAACTGAGAATAACTTCATACTACTTTATTTCACGGTACTTTGCTACTTCTCAACCCAAACTTTTCAATGAATTAGTAAATGTAAACCACTCTTCTTTATTTTCATTCTTATGGAAAAGGGCACTATCTCAGCCTTTTCAACTCCAAGAATTCTTTTGTTTGTTCTTTCAATGCCAACAGATACATATATCTTATCATATTATGTAATGCCGTAACAATGTAAATCGTTATTCTAAAACCAATTATACCATATGCAAAACAGTATTATTCCAGTCAAAGATCAAAACTCTGACATGGCTCAAGATTTTGAACATTGATACTAATGACTTTTCAATATTGTTTTGGCATTAATACATAGTAAGGTGGCAATGTGGCACTATACACTAAATAAGCAAAAGAACTAATCTGTACAACCTTTTGACATCCAATCTTGTGAATTTTTTACATTCAGCTTGTAGCCACAGATTGGAGAAAACAATAGTTTGAAAACCACTCTGTGTTCTAAAGCCCAAAGTTGAAAATAGTTCTAGCACCAATTTGAATCTAAGCCCCAAAATATTGTAAGAAAATTTCATAGTAGCAACATTTAAATGAAGCAGGAACCTTTCTGAAACTGCACGGCACCTAAAATCCTCAATTAATGATTAAAAAAAAAAATCTACTTCCAAGAATGGCATCCAATCGTATAAAAAACAATGTTTTTAATTTATTCGCTTTTCTCTCTAGTATCCTACATTGTCACTGTTTTCTCTCCTTTTTCTTGTCTAGAGAGGCTTTGACAATATAATATAAGCAAAAAGAAATCACATTTAATAAATTTGTGTTTCACCAATAAATTCTCTACCTTTTGCTTCGATAAGACTACACAATAATAACATCAAAACCTACTGCATACTATACCGCTAAGCTCTAACAGATAACAACGAGTGAACCTTGTCATACTATACATGTCAAGGCAACACAAAACGTTCTACCATGCCACATACTTTTCCTTTTTGACAAGTTGGAAACGTCCCGGTCATCAAAATCATAAAAAGGGCATTCATTCCTAACCATCCTAATTCTAACCAAAAACAATAAAGCTACATATCTGCCTTTCCTGTCGAATTCATACTTAATGGCGACATAATTGAAGAAATCATAAAAATGCGGGTCCGAACCTGAAAAAAACAAGAGGCGAAATGGAGGGAGGGCAGCGCTAGCTACGAGTAGTCCAGCTTCGAGTTGGAAGGGTGAGGGAGTCGGGTTAAGGCGGGAGGATCGAATTGAGCGAGAGGGAGGCGAAAGGGAAATGAGTGGAAGGCGTAGAGGGAATCGGATAAGGCAGTCGCCAGCGGTGCGGAGGCGCGGAACGTGGAACAACATAATCCATTGTTCGTTATGCACATTCCAAAGTTATATTTTAAAATATTTATCTTATTTAAAATTTAAATTTTGATATTTTATTATTTTTAAAATATTTTATCATTGTACTACATCCGATGGAACATTGTTAGTTTCGATAAAATTTAGATACGTTGGTGATATGCTTCCTCTTTAAAATAGTTGATCTATTGATGTGATATCTTAATCTTGTTGGTCACTCCTTGTGATGGGATTTGATAATGTGATTCAAGTTAGGTGTTTGTATATGATGATCATTTGCATTGCCAAATAATTTTAGAAATTGATTTCACATTGTCAAATAATTTTCTAAATCGATGAGTAATTTCAAGACAAACAAGGATATATTTATAAACCCATAGAACACTTCTTCGCTCAATACTGGATCAGATCTTTTCTAGTTTGGCTATACTAATGTGGTGGATTCAAGGCAAAAAGAAACATTTCAATTGAATTTAGCTTCACAAGTTTGTGATGCCTGTGAAATGCAAAAGACCACGCATGCAAGGAAATGAATAAGATTCAAATATAGAGTAAACTGAAAGGTAATATATAAATTGAAATAGCGTTTTGATTATCAAATACAGTGTGCTACAAGACACCTGGAACTTACCAAATTTGCAATCGTAGCTAAACGTATAAAACATCAGATCTGAGCTTCAGTATACAATCAAACCAAACAGTTCGAGTTCCAAGTGTTGGACAAAATGACAACACATGATTCACATATGTTTACCTAATAAAAAATGAATGTGACTTGCTAACAAGATGAGGCACTTTAGAACGGCTAACAAGAGAACATGCTTTACAGTAGTGAAGCCTTCCAGATTCATACGGCTAGATCCTACTACAGTTGGCCTTGAAGTGACAAAGTTATGCTGGTAGCTTGAGCTTAACATTGTTCTTCCAACTGCGAATGATATCAAACTCTTCATGCTCGGCAAAGAAGCCAAATGAACAATTATGAAAAGTTCAAAGAAAAAGAACAGATTATTTACCTATTGAAGTAATAGTAAAAGAAATCAGCATAAAGCAGTGTTTGCACTAATCCAGATATCCATGCTGCAGCAACAATCCAAGGCCAGATGAGAATAAGTTAGATTTCATGGAAAAGGATGAAGGAAGATGAGATAAGAGTCATACTTATCCAATGAACGTAATGAGGCTCAGTGAAGTATCGGTAAATCCAGTTTAAGATGTAAAATGCTCTATACGCTCTGCATCAGAAGTGTACCATGTCAGATTGAATTTTCAATTAAGTACAGAAGAAAAATATACATGTTCTCTAAATCTACGTCTGAAGCTTATTTGTAATTACGGTACATGAATCAGGCAACAATAACAATTTTAGTCCAGTACAAAGATTATAATTCAGGTATGTAGTATAAGTTTCTAGTAACTACCTACAGTGATGCGAACCTGATGAGAATAATGTCTCATAAACACAAAACAAATTAAAAACAGAAACAAGGAAAGTCTAAATCGATTATATAGGTGATAAAACCCAGTGCTTAGCAAAGCACAAACCTAAGATGTATGAAATAGAAGATGTCACAACCTATCAGATTTAGGTTGACAAGTCTATGAATGCAACAAGAGATTGCGTTAATAAGTTCTATTTCAATGAAGAAGCAACAAGTGAAAGTTGTTTTCTAAGTTCTATTTGATTAGCTTACACACAGTCATAGCCGCTATTGATCCTTCTGTCTTCAATGGCGATTGTTCCAAAAAATAGAATCTTCGCATAACCCCATTGACAGCATTCCTTCTCCTTGCAATACCATCGGGCATGTTGCTTCCACTTGAGACCTACCTACTAGATTCCAAGCCAACCTTCACTCGCAAACTGGCAAACCACCAATGCTCAACATGGTCAAGACTACTCTTGACCAAGCGATTCCAAGCCAACCTTCACTCGCAAACTGACAAACCACCCTTGATCAACATGGCCAAGACTACTCTCGACACAAGCCAACTTTCGCTCACAACCTACGCATGGCCTCTAATAGCGACCAGATTTGGCGACCAAATCAATCTAATCACAAAGTGTCTTCTCTCTTTTCAAACAATATTCCACTGATTGACATCCTGTCTTTGACTAGTGAACTCTCTCCTTTTTTTCCAACAACGAGCAACATTCTCCTATGAACAATAAAACTTCCTTTAATTGGCGAACCTCTGAAAACTCCCCTCAACTTAAAATGTCAAATTACTCGACGACCACCAAATTGCCTCCTACCACAAGTCTTGTATCGATCCATAACGATTACCAAGGAGAAGTTAAACAGGAAAAACTATGCTTCTTAGGCAAGTATAGTTCAGTTCAGGTTTGGTTCATGGGTCAAGACCAATTGAGATTCCTTAGTTGACAAAAAACCCTTGGGAGAGTAATGATTCACAATTAGTTGCCCTCCTATGACACTTGATAGATCCCAGTGATCATGAGCATATTTCAATGTTTCTTCTCTTGCTATAAGCTAAGGACACTGGCTCAAAATTTGAGCACTAGTGATATCTCTCAAGCCTAAAATGTGATTCATATTGGGGAGTCTCTTCTAGCTACAATAATCTAACACAGATATGACCATATATAATATTGGTCAATTCTAGAACATTGTTGATAACAATATCTTCTCATGAAATCTTAAAGTTATGCAGAATTGACAAACTCCTAACAAGTATTTCCACACAGTTCGTCCAAGTAGATTGTTACAACATGTACAAACTTTGATCCTAGGAGGCATCTTCACTTCACCCTTGCCATTCACCCTTACTAGATGATGATCCTGAAGCGTCCATCACATCAGTACCTCCATTTAACCCCCACATTAGACAATTTGCTTTGACCATTTAGTTGTCATCTAAACAGTCATGTCATGTTAGTGGAGAATGCCGACAAGGGAGCCACAGAGATTGTAGTAGTGGATAGAGCAAGCCTAAATGTAGCGACTGTAGAAAATTTTGTCATGTCAAATACCTTTTCTCCCCCTATGACTATCTATCAGGTCATCCTCTACATACCACCTTATGTGAAACAGTCTACCATAAATACTCATTATTCCCATGCTTCCATCTCCTCTAGCTCTAGTTCTACTATCATAATTCCTAATAATTTAATATACTTGTCTTATTCAGGTCCAAGTAGTGGCAAATGCCTATTGTTAATCAAATGTCTCACCTTACGAGCATGCTTCTGCTGCATTTATGTTCTATTCCCCTGAGCCTTGCACTTGGAACCTTAAGGCGCCTACCAACTTGCATTAGACCCAGGATTTGTTGCCCCGTCCATATCATTTTTCTTTTCTTTAAGTCTCTAAATTTCTCCGAATTTATTATCAATCTATAAGCTTACTACATCTTTAAGTTGCATCATAATGTTTATTTATACTTCTGTTTCAGGATTCACAGAGACAAGAAACATGATTGGCTTCAAGCATAAATGCTAGAGTATGTATCAACTATCTACGCCATCTCGATATGTTGTTGTGACAAAATCCTCAAAGCTTTCACCAGCATATTCACAGTCACCAGTCATTCAAGTTTTCCTAATCTTTAAAAACAGTCATTTAATCCCATCTTATGAGTGTTGTATGTGGGTCTTGTTAATTGGGGAACATGTTAGATCTATGTTTCCCAAGAGCATCTACAAAGTCCTTTCACACCATTTTTTTTAGTTTCGTTCGAATATTCAGGTCCTACTCAAGTTGTGATCATTTTGATTTACTTTTATTATTGGTTAACCAAGAATGAAGTAGTTCTCTTAAAGAAATATCATTCTGAAATCAATTCAATTTTTTGTTCCTTTTGTGACAAGATATGAACGTAATTTGATGCATCCATAATAATGGGAATATTTTAGTCTTCTCTCTATCCTCTATCTATTAGTCATCCTTTAGCAATCATCTTGTCCTTATACACTCTAACATAATGATGTGCATAAAAGGTTGAAGCACCACTTGGTTGAGATTATTTGTAGACTTTTTCATTCACACGAGGCTTCTACTTGAGTTTTGAGATAATGTAGTTCTCTTTCTACATGCTACCTTATAAACTACATGTGTTTCCATATTCTTCCTAAGGTATTTGGACGTGCTCGTTACCAAAAGTAGTTAAGTTTGTGTTCCTTAACTACTCTCAAAAGAGATTGTTGTAACTCGCTTAAATTACAAAACATATTTCTCTATCGATGTCACCTTCTTTAAGTCCACTATCTTTTTCAGACGTCGTTATCTACTTCTAAATATATGACTAAGCCCTAAGGTGCTTACATTACCTTCTCTTATAGGATCACCAAACCCAAAGCTCTATTGTTGAGGATCTATAGTACACTTCCACAAGATTCTACTACTCACCCAGGATCTAGCCTCAAATTTGTATCTTCTCATTACTCTCCATAAAGGTACTTGCAACTCTATTACTTCACATCCAGTTTTTCATTATCTATCTTATGTTGCCTTATCACCTAGATATTTTACATTTATTTCTCTTTAGCTTCTCATATTTCAAAAACTATTTCAGAGATGCACTCACATCCAGGATGAAGACGAGCTATGGTCATAGAGATGAAAAACTTTCCATTCTAATGATACATAAGAGTTAATATCTCTTACTCCTGGCATTGTGAATCAATTGAAGATTACCAACTGGCATTGTGGATAAATTGAAGGTTTAATTTGAGGCTAAGAAATACACGTTAGTCTATCAACAACAGTATTACTTTGACACCTCACATATGGCTAAGATTGCTCTAATCCAACTCTTCCTCACCTTGCCATCCAAGTATAAGCAACGCTAATTAGATGGCAAGAATGTCTTCCTCTAAATTACCAAGTGTAAATGGAGCAACCTCCATGGTTTATTTTTTTGATGAAAACCTCCATGGTTTATTGCTTAGAGGAACAATGGTTTGACATGCAAACAGAAGTCCCTACATTGTCTAAAGAAATTCCCTAGAAAATGTTGACTGGGTAGGTTCTACAAATAAAAGATGCATATGAGGCTATTAATAGCCTCCTTAGCCATATCATGTTATTGCATCCTTCTAGAAGAGAACCTGATTTTCTTATAGAGCAAACAACATATTGTCGTATCTAAAGTGGGTGTAGAGGCAGAGTATCTCACTACAGGACTAAGGTGCAGTAACTTTTCCAAGTTAAATAGTTGATGGGTTAAATAGCTGATGACAAAATTCGGGCATGTTCCTAAAGGGTCAATGAAGTTGTATTGTGAGAACTCAGCTACAATACATATTAGCCCCAAGTCCAGTGTTCCACAAGAGGACAAATCTTTCAAAGATTGATTGTCAAATTGTCAAGGAGGTGTAATCCAATCAAATGTCACAAGATTTGTCAACTCATCATGAGTTAGCTAGCTGACTTGCTAAGTCCCTAAGAAGTCCTAGCATTTGCTAGTATACTTGCAGCAAATAGGATTTTGATAATATCTTTAAGCCAATTTGAATAGACTGAGTATTAGGGATCTAATTATAAATACTAAGGATGTATAAATGCATGTGGTTTTTACAATATAGGTGTGACAAAGCAGCATGGATAACAAATCAGTTAAGCGCTTATCTTCAAAAAACAAATAATTCCATTATGGGAGGATGCAAATACCCAAATCAAAATTTCATAATTTTGGGCCGACACCTTACCCTAGGAGAAAAACATATTGACCAGTCAAGTTGTCAATATTTTTTGTCCTCTGCAACAATACCAATTGAGGAAGTATTGCAACTGCTTCCAGAAATAAGGAGAATGTCCACATAACCTGTTATGAAAAGAAAATTGCAGGACAAAAGGAGAAAAGAATTAGATAGAAGACGGCGTGAGCAATTTCAAAATAAAATGGTTTGTCCAAAGATCATCATAGACAGCATATTTAACATATTTTTGTTTAAAAGAAGAATGACCTAACAGAGAGGTTTCTGACCTCTTTAAGTGTGAATTTCTCATTTATAACTAGGGCCAATAGTAGACAAGGCAATACAAGGAAAAAGTGTCGAAAAGTATCTTGGTCCTTGTCATAAGATCTGCGAACAATCTTGTGTCTTCGGATGTACAAGACAATTGAGAATGAGCTCCCCAAGAATATAAGCTTCATAATTGTATTATACACTGAGATAAAATCAGTAAATATGTCCAAGTAACGAGTGGCAAAAACAAGAGCATAAAGTTCTTGGGTCTTCAAAGATATGCCTGTGTAAAATGAGTTTGTTAAACTATATGCACACAATAAAACCAACTTGACATATGTATCAAGAATCACAAAGTGTTCAATTACAGTAAATGAAACAAAGGTGAAATATATACCCAAAGAAGATTAGCTATGAGGTAGATGCTGAATTATGAATTAATAGATAGAGCACAAACAACAAATAAAAGAAAGTGAACCAAATCAGAAACAAGGTATTTAAGCCCATGGAAAAGGCAGAGTAATAAAAGAAAAGGAATATATTTGATTGATTCTGATATCTTCTAATACAACAATGTAGTGTATGATTGAAATATATTTCCTTGGTGAAAGGAAAAAGGCTTGTATATAATAAAATCAGCCAACTGGTTATCGTCAAAGCTTGTTCAATGATCATTGAAAATAAATAAAAGGTTATACTAATAGAACTATAGTCATTTGTGGATGGGAAGCAAAAGAAACATAACCTCTTCCACTTCATTTTCCATCTCTTAGGGGGATATTCTCAAACATAAGGAGAATAACAGACTTCCACAAGCAAGAGATTTACTATCCAACATTTAAGGCGAACACATAAGACTCGGGCCTGTCTCAAGATTTGCTAATCGCACTTCTAAAGAACTGATAACCACTTGGAGTTTTGGAAACATGTCTTCTAGGAAGCCTCGGGTAAGAAAGCCTTTTTTTCAAAATCTATAGAATGCAGTCACAATGACTCTAAACAATATATTCATGAGTTAAATGATTCCTTTAACTCATACTATGGTTGATAGACATCGAATTGGCTCAAGATTCTATTCAAATACAAATAGAAATCACAAAGCTATCACAAAACCTTAACTTGTACTGAAGATAACAATGTTCTAAAAAGCATTTTAAATAAAGGGACCGCATAGCATGTACAATATGCTTTTGGGTGATTCAAATGCCTAGGCAAGCTAGGTGTGCCATCTATGTGGTGAAAATAAAACAAAATTAATTCAGTTCCTTGGATGATCAACAGCTCAATATGGGTTTTTCTTGATGGTTTTCTCCACTAAATATGAGTAATTATAGTGATAGTGAAACACTAGATTGAGTTTTTTGTGATGGCATGCAACTTGAAGCATTAAACAGTTTTTTGGCAATTGATAAATACTTCAGATATTATTATATGAATGTACAATAAACATAACCTATTTTATATTGTTATATTATATGTTTTACATTGTAAAATTGATTTTTTTTGTGTGTGTGGAACTATGAATTAGATGGATTGACTGATATAGTTTGTTGATGAATTTTAGTCAGTCATTTGTCATCAATATAAATATTTTTATTTTTTAATACTGACAGCACATGCTTCTGTATACATCATATAGATTATACATTGGATAACTATCTGTCGCCTGGAAATGACTTTTAAAACATTGGATGAAAGAATACCTAAAGTATACAGTATTACAGTAGTTATACAAAAATTCTGCTTTCAAAACTTAGTTGGAGAGGCTTGTTAACCTGTCTTATCATGATGAAGATAAGGCTGAGACAATTTAGAAGGTTTTGGTTAATATATAACCTTCTCTTACTCTCATGAGTCTATATTAGAATCCAAATAGGATGCAAATATCTTCACTATAATGCCCCTTACAATCTTGTGGAAGGTATATATTTCTAGAACCGGGAGCATTTTTCACACCAAATACTAATGTTTAAAGTGTGTTCGCATGCCTAAATCTGCGGAACTTGCTGCTCCCCATCCTAATCTCACATGTGCAGTAATAAACGAAAATTTGAAGGTAAGTAAAAGAAGCGAACCATGTGGTTACATTTAGCATTGACTCTAACTATTTCTTAGATAATTCATGTGCTTAAGCTTAATCTTAGGTCATACCATTGTAGTGAAATTCAATGCCACCCGCAATTTATTAAAGGAAAATATGATGAATGTAAACCAAGCATTTCAAAAAACCATGCTTTGATCTTAGAAATCCTCTGCCAGGGGTCATATTCGTCGTTGAAAATTTTAGAAATGTAATTAGAAGACCACCAGCACACCACCATCTGCCCCATTAAAAACTAAAAAAAAACATTTATCTCAAACCGGACACGAAAATTACACAATCAATCTAAACCAAATGCAAAATTAAAGACCAATTCAGAATCTCAACCCAACTGAAATGCCAGGCGTGATCCACACTCCCCGCGCAAGAAGACTCACAAAAGTGGATCACCCAAGATCTCTCCTCTCATCAACGAATCCTAGGACCAAACCGGAACCAGATTCGAACAGGATTAAAAGAAGAATAGGGATAGAACTTGCCAGCGCACGATTTGATGGTGTGGATCTTGAGGAGGAGGACGAGGACGCTCATGAGATGCGTCATGTCGCCCGCTAACCTGAAGATGTTCATCTCCGCCGAACAGCGAACGAAACCCCGGGCTTGAGCTCTCTGATCTCTAGGATATGCAGCGAAGACCGATCGATGCGTGCGGAGATCGGCGCTCTTTTCCCCTCCTCTCGCTCTCTCTCCCGGAGGCAGAATGTGACGGCTGACGTCTGACGAGGGGAAAAAGAAAAATATATATTATTAGTAATAAAAAAAATAGAAAATTAATGGCGGTAATTTGTGAACATGAGTAGTGAGCCAAATCCGCAACCGTGAGGATTTCAGCGATCCGAATCCGACAACAGGAAGCACCGAAGTTCTTGTCATTCAGTGTGAAGTCATTCAAATCGAAGCTTATCTACTTCTATCATTTGATTTGATGGTTCTTATAATACTTTTTTTAAAAAAACTAAATTAGTTTAATGATCCAGCGCTATTGGCTAATAAGGGATCTTATACTATTAAAATATCAAGTCAACGGTTGACTAATACGTGTTCTATACTTCCATGGGTATAAAATTAGAATTGGATCTTGTTGTTCACGTGACTTTGATTGAGATTATGATTTTATCTTTATATCCTGAAAAATAGATGTCTATCATATTCATTGTAACCTTTTAACTTCGTCGTAAAAGGAAGAATCTATTTTAAAAAAATTATATCAAACATATATCTTAATAATTTCTCATTCGAACTCGATTGACTCGACATTTGGACGACGCTTGTACATAAATCCATTCGGACTCGGATTATTCAGGACACTCAGTCCATCGACAACGGCATTTAGCATAGTCCCCCGAGGTAGCTCGAACTCTCGACCAACTCGGAACTCAACAACCATGGCATTTGGCATTCAGATTCTCCCGTGCACCTAGACTCAACTTCCGACCACTCTGCACTTGACAATCTACAATTTGGCACCAAGGACGACAATCTACAATTTGGCACCAAGGACAATTATTCCATTTGATGATGATCTCACTTTTGATTCATGCATCTCTTCTCCAACTTACACATAGTCTACTTGAAAGTCACATACAACATACA
Organism: Zingiber officinale; assembly: GCF_018446385.1. NCBI lineage: Eukaryota > Viridiplantae > Streptophyta > Magnoliopsida > Zingiberales > Zingiberaceae > Zingiber > Zingiber officinale. Next base: position 143,925,806 of record NC_055994.1, read on the forward strand.
CCCTCGGCCAAGAATGTAAGGAGAAAGACGTCAAAATGATGTAACAATTACTTTCTTTGTTTGGGAGCAAGGATTATTCAATGGAGAAATTGGTGTCTGAAATTGATGAAGAGGTGCCTGAAATTGAATGATCAAAGATAGCTATAGCTGACCAAGAACAACTAAACTATAATGAACTTCTGATGTTTCCTTAGAGACAGAAGTAAATATATGTAGGAAAGTTGGACTTTTGGCTAAAGGGGTGGATGATGAATATATGATATTATGATGCACTTAGAATTCGCCAATTCCTCAAATAAACACAGACAAAATAATCATTTGCATGTGTGTGCTCGAGAGTGTTAAAGATGATTAACCAGATTGGATAATGTTGAGACAAAATAATCATTTTTTTCGAAAGTGTTAAAGATGGTTATAAAATAAAGGATAGATAAATGCAAACATGCTCGTATTTATTATAAGTGTTTCAAAGATTACTCCTATAACTAATTTTACTAACTATTTAAAAGAATTTTTGTGAAGAACATTATTTAAAATCTGTATTAATTTGTTTTTAGAAAACTTAAAATGATGTTTTAAATGGTGGCTTTTTTATTTAATCAATTGTTAAAATTACCGTTTTGACTTTTTTTTTTTTATCAAAATTACATATTAAACTTAATCCACTGCTAGCTGCTCGCCCAGTACATTTAATTTAAAAAATAATCAATTATTTTTTCAATTGCAAGTATGTAAATTCATCGGCCAGCCCTCATCTCTCATTTCCATAGGATCTATGTAAATTTTCAACAATTACTTATTCTTGATTAGTTTTTCTTTGATTCAACAAAGGCCACCATACCTGCTTGCATTACCGAGTAGATTACCGACAAATTCTTTAGATGGGCCAGGAACAGAACTAGGAATTTCATATTGAGGGGACGAAATATATATGTTTAAGTTGAGAGGAGGCAATCGTTTCATTATCCATTCGTCTTTCTTTCACCCTCTATTCCTATACTCCATACATTTCTTATATTCCTGCTCCCAAAATAGCCATTGTGAATTTGCACTTAACTTAACCCTCTTTAACTGTCAGCGAAAGTAAATGAAACACAAATGGTCAGTGTACGTAACTAAACGAAACAGATGAACAATCAAAGTTTCTTCATATATCAATGAATTCACCGGTGAATGTTTTCTATTTTCAACAGCTTGATTAAATGGGTGCAATCCATGAATAACTTTTGCGGAAAAAAAAACTGATGGAGCAACATAAAAATGGTTGTATTATATTTCACACGTCTTAGATTTAAGGATTACCGACCTACTCTACAAAATAATTAAGATAATTCTTGTCTAAAACAAAATAAAGGATTACTATCTAAAAACTTTTACGGACAATCTCTTATTTTGATTAGTAAATATAAATTACTATAAAAAAAATTATCGAATTGTAATCAGAAATACATGATAGATAAATATCATTCACCAAACAAACTGATATTAAATTTTTTTAAAAAAATTATAATCATGGTCGGTAATTACTTGTTAAATGTATGTTTTACCTGTCATTTAAAAAAAAATATTTTTTAATCTGTCCTTTTAATTGTTAAATACATGATACATTTAGTTGTTAAAAAAAATCAACAATGAGTTTGACAAAAATTATCTTTTTTTTTTTAATAATTTAGATATCAAGGTCTTTTGTATCGGATGGTCTGACCCCACCTCCAATAATCGAGAAATAAAAAAATGGAAACAGCTAGTATCTATTAATAGATCAACCGAAAATAAAATAAATTGAAATAATATTCAAAAAGATTAATCCTTCGGCCCACTATGCCTCCTCTCGTGTAATAGCATAAACACGTCTCACCTCCGGGCACGATGGTGGTATCCCCGAAATAATCTAAGGTTGAACCGGAGGAGCGGTAGTCGATTGTTAAGGCTGAGGCTAAGGCTGGACCACCGAATAAGACTGAGGTGGCAGTGGAAAATCCTGTTGTGTCGGATATGCCTAATAGGACGAGGCAGCAGTGGCATACTGCATAGTTGTTGGTATCACTGGATGCTCTTGACCCTGAATATGGTATACTTGAGCCCAAGAAGGTGGTCATCACTGCTGATGTGGAGCGCCATGTGTCGTCTTAGATCCTCTCGGATGTCATGTCTGTGTGAAACGACTCCCCTGAGCAATAACATTTGCAGCCTCCATCTGTGTCTTCAGAGTACAATCTCGACTCACATGCCTTAGAAGTTTACAATAGTAACATACGACCTAGTCCAAAAGGCAATCGGGTTTGGTGTGACCACTAACCCCACACCAGTAATAACTGGGCACACTAGAATAATTCTTCTAGTTCTACTGAAAAGGACGAGAAGAACTAGCTGACGAGCATCCTGACTTCTGAGGTCGGGAGGACTCCCCAAAAGTAGCCGGTGAACCTTGCCTCTTATTTCCTCTTTTGTGACCCGTCTACTACTTCTTATATGAAGGTGTACCTTGGGCTTTCTGTTTAACCTTTTCTCTTTCCTGTGATACATGAGTGGCTCGTTGTCCGACAGCCAACATCCCAATTCATTGATCAATCAACTAATTTCATTTTTATGTTTTCAACCACTTGATTTGGTGATGATAGAACATATTTGTCGTGATACTTTTACAAATAATTAATTATCGAACTCTCTAATTATACTAGTATAGTATAGGGAATGACCCAAAGTGTCTCTCACAAGGAATGTAATTGGTGAGTAATAAATCATAGGATCCATTTATTTGTAAATAGAATGTTTCAGGATTTTGATTTTTAGTATTTCACATGGGAATTGTGTTACTAAGGAAATAAACAACTTAAACTACCCTACTCTAAGGCAATTCCTTTATACCTAAATTAGAATTGTAAATCGATCCATAATATCAGAAAAGAACAACAATTGACCTTACTTTTAACTACTGCACTAAAGTAAACTCAAGTAAGCAATGATTAAACCCTAGCAAAGCAATAACAACTAAGCATCGAAATCTCAGTCTAACATCCATGTAACAAGAACAAGTAGAATCTTATAGGTAGGGAAGTTGGACTTTTTGGCTAGAGGGATGGATGAATAGATTGTTAGCTCCTCCTCGGTGTTTGACATAGTCGATTTAGTCGACTGTCGGGATTTCTGGGAGGTTGTTGTTGGGAGGAAGTAAACTGATTTATTATCGTCGAGGCTAGTGTTCGACACTATCTCCGTAAAACGATATTGCTCTGCTACGATGCTTACGGATAACAGTAATTCGTTCCCAAGATACAACGGCGACGTCTCGAAATAGTAGCACTTCAAACTTCGAGACTGACGAACCTTCTCGTAGGCTTTTTGGACTCTTCTTATGTAAGAGATGGATTAATGGTTTGAATGCAAATGCTTTTCGAACTGAATGATTTCCAAGAATGAGAGGGGGATCTATTTATATTGGGTGAAGAGGTAAGTATTGGACTGATCTAGATCATTCATTTTGAAAGGATATAATCCTTTAAATGTTTTTTGATTTCAGCCATAAGAGATATAACTCTTCAGATTCTGATATGATCTCGTCCCTTGATTATAACTCTTCATATTCTCATCTTGATCCACATCAATTACCCTAAACTAAACTATTACCTTAAATTTTACATTTTGCATTAAAAACAATCCGCATCAGGTACCCTACTCATTCCCTAAATATACATTTTATGAATAGTAATTTTTTAAATTTAGGGAATGGATTCCATTCCCTAAACATTAAAATAATATTTCTCTCTACTAGCTCCCTCTAATAATAAAAAATTTCTCTCTCCTTCCTCTAATAATAAAAAATGTCTCTCTCCTCCATCTAATAATAAAAAATATGAAGGAAAGATAAAAAATAATAAAAAAAAATATATTTTTGGTAAATTATAGGGAAGCTGATGTATCATATAGTGAAAAATGGATATCTAAATTTAATAAAGTAATTTTTTTACCCTAAATTTTAGATTTTGGATGAGAATACTGATGATTAGAATCCGACGCTCTAGATCGCATCTACTTGTGATCTGTCCTAATCTTTGATCCGACTATCACCATCTGTTCGCTCAATTCAATCATTGCTCTCTACACAGTTACGTGCCACATAGTGTTGGACCCCGTGGTAGTTTTGATGTGATCAACCAAGTTGGTTAGGTCCTGCTGTGTTTGATCCCTGTGTCTGAGTGTGCAGGAGCTTAGGAGCACAGGAAGTCGAGCGGAAGACGCAGCTAGCAAGAAGGACGGCACGGGAAGGGAGCCGACGGGCTCGGTGCGTCCGAAGGACGAGAGAGCTGCGGAAGAGTACTCCGGTGGGCGTGAAGAGCGTGCGCGGCGTTCGAGGGACGTTAAGCCGGGATGGAAGGCTGCTCGAGGAGAAGGCCGGGAATTGGGTTCGGGTGAGCCCTATTCCGGTTGGCCGCAATCACCCAAAAGATCGGAGCATCGGAAGTCAAAGTGGAGCAAGAAACAAGCTGGAATGTTGAGCTGCCAGCTTGGAGGCGCCTCCATCAGGCTTGGAGGCGCCTCCAGATTGAAGGTGCCTCCAGCCTTGCTGAAGGCGCCTCCAAGGGCGCCTTCAGGCTTGCTGAAGGCGCCTTCAACAGTCTGTTTTGACCGTTTGCGCTGCGGATAAAGTTTTATCTGCTGACCGAGCTGGAGGCGCCTTAAACCTTGTTGGAGGCGCCTTGGACCCTCGGGATAGACTTTCCAGGAGCTATAAAAAGGCCCCTGGAGCTAGGAATTAAAGAACAACTCAAGCAATCAATCTGTTAGCAATTCCTAAGCAACTAGTGAGCTTCAAAAGTGTAAAAGGCTTCTCCGCCTTCAGAGAAGGAGATTTTTCTTACTACGCTTTTCTACTGTCCTGGATTAACAACCTCCTTGGTTGTAACCAGGTTAAATCTCTGAGTCTTTTCCATTCGTGTTTCTTTTTCTGTTTCAATAATTTAGTTGCTGATTTAAATTCTGAGTTGAAATCCGAGGAGGGTATAGTTTGTTTTTGTTTTTCAGCAATTCACCCCCCTCTTGCCGGTCTCCGCTGCACCAACAAGTGGTATCAGAGCATCGCCTCAGAAGGACTAACCGCCAACTGAAGCACTACGATCAAGACGATGGCCGGAGCAAACATCCATCCCCCGAAGTTTGACGGAGACTTCGCCACCTGGAAGCGCAAAATGGAGGTATTTTTAAAACCGATTTTGATATTCTTATTACAATGAAATATGGTTTTGCAGCACCGAATGACAAAGAAGAAAACACATGGAGCAAGAAGGAGCAAGCCGATTTCCTGCTCAGTGTGCTGCCGCCGCAGGAGGTAAATCGGATCGGAAGCTACGACTCAGCGAAAGATCTCTGGGAGAAATTCCTGGAGCTTCACGAAGGTACTTCTGAAGCGAAGCTAGCGAAGCGCGACATCCTCCGGAACCAGTTAACGAACCTCCGGATGAACCAAGGCGAGAAGGTAACGCAACTCCAAGCGAGAATCAAGGAGCTAATAACGCAACTTACGAACCTTGGAGAAGAGGTAACCAACCGGGATTCCATCCGATACGCGCTCAATGCCTTCCCGAGAACTCCAGAGTGGGCCTCCTTAGTAGATGCGTACTACATCTCTAAGGACCTCGAAGTAAGTACGTTAGAACAATTATTTTCAACTTTTGAACTTCACGAATCTCGAGTTTCAGAACCCGACGGAGCAGAGAAGACAAGTCAGAACATTGCCTTAAAGGCAAAGATGAACAGTTCTGACTCCGAAGCCTCAGTCGACGAATCCGAAGCGGCACTACTGGTAAGACGCTTCAATAAGTTTTTTAGTACTAATAAATTTAAATCGCAGAGGCATCATCGAAAGAAGAGGACGGTTCGCTGCTACAACTGCAACGAAGAGGGACACATCAAAGATGACTGTCCAAAGCTAAAGAGAAAGGAGAAAGAAAAGGCAAAGCCAAAATACAAGAAACCAGAACCCTCCAAGCACAAGAATCTGAAAGCTACTTGGTCAGATTCGTCATCCTCCGAATCGGAAGTCGAAGAATTCTCGGGACTAGCACTGATGGCCAACCATCAGAAAGAAGAAACGTCCAGCTCAGAGATGAGCATCGATGAAGGGGGAGGAACATCAGAAGAAGAAAGCAGCAGTGAAGGGGGAGCGTCACCAGACCAGGTACGTAAGGTACGCAATCTAACCCCAACTCAATCTTTCAAATTTATCAAGTCTCTTTCTAAAGAGTTAGATCAATTAGAAAAAGAGAATGCTGAACTTAAATTGAACTTAGCAAGAGCATGCCCGTTAGAAATGTATGATCATCTAAAATCAGAAAATGAAAATTTAAAATTAGAAATTGAAAAATTGAAAAATGATGCATGCTTAAAGAAATTTCCAAAGTAAAAAATTAGAACTTATGGTAAATTAAATTGGTATATAAGGAAGCATCAAGGTCAACTTAGAAAAATACCAAGAAACTATGTACCCCCTAGATTTTTAAATAATCCTGAAGGAAGGAACCTCTATTGGGTTCCAAAATCTGTGCTTAATTAACTTTTCAAAAATTAAAAGCTTAAAATGAGAGAATTAAATATTGAAATTCTTTATGGAAGCTTTGTCTAAGGAAGTGATTGTTGCTCCAATAACCAAGAAGGTCTAGTGCCTCGCCACGACCTGGAAGCTAAAATATTGGAAGAAAATGTTTAATTAACTTTTTTTGAATAAGCATTAAACTAGAATCAAATAATGATTTAAAAGTTTTTAAATCTTTTTAAAATTCTAAAACGTCAGATTGTGAAAATTTTAAAAAAAAAAAATTTATTGACTTAGAAATTTTTATTGACTTAGAAAATTTTTCTGAAAATTCAAAAATTTGACTTAGAATTTCTTTTGGGAAAAATTCATTTTTTTTTAACTTAGAATTTTTTTAAAAAATTCTATGCATTTCACTTAACTTATTTGTTTCATATTTTCTTAACCCCATTTTTGCTGTGATCAAAGGGGGAGAGAAAAGTACAAGTTTAGGGGGAGTTAAAAAAAAAAATTTAAAATTTCTGTTATTACTTTTATAAAAAGTGTTGCAATTTTACTAATTGTAAAAATTATGCTTAACTTGTTAGTTTAGTAATTTTTTCTTTAAAATTACTCTTTATGTCTATTTTAACTCTAACTTGAACTTGGGTTGATGCACATCAAAAAGGGGGAGATTGTTGGACCCCGTGGTAGTTTTCATGTGATCAACCAAGTTGGTTAGGTCCTGCTGTGTTTGATCCCTGTGTCTGAGTGTGCAGGAGCTTAGGAGCACAGGAAGTCGAGCGGAAGACGCAGCTAGCGAGAAGGACGGCACGGGAAGGGAGCCGACGGGCTCGGTGCGTCCGAAGGACGAGAGAGCTGCGGAAGAGTACTCCGGTGGGCGTGAAGAGCGTGCGCGGCATTCGAGGGACGTTAAGCCGGGACGGAAGGCTGCTCGAGGAGAAGGCCGGGAATTGGGTTCGGGTGAGCCCTATTCCGGTTGGCCGCAATCACCCAAAAGAACGGAGCATCGGAAGCTGGAAAAATCAAGTTGGAAACTGTGCTGCCAACTTGGAGGCGCCTCCAGCAGGCTTGGAGGCGCCTCCATCATGAAGGCGCCTTCAACAATCTGTTTTGACCGTTTGCGCTGCGGATAAAGTTTTATCCGCTGACCGAGCTGGAGGCGCCTTAAACCTTGTTGGAGGCGCCTTGGACCCTCGGGATAGACTTTCCAGGAGCTATAAAAAGGCCCCTGGAGCTAGGAATTAAAGAACAACTCAAGCAATCAATCTGTTAGCAATTCCTAAGCAACTAGTGAGCTTCAAAAGTGTAAAAGGCTTCTCCGCCTTCAGAGAAGGAGATTTTTCTTACTACGCTTTTCTACTGTCCTGGATTAACAACCTCCTTGGTTGTAACCAGGTTAAATCTCTGAGTCTTTTCCATTCGTGTTTCTTTTTCTGTTTCATTAATTTAGTTGCTGATTTAAATTCTGAGTTGAAATCCGAGAGGGTATAGTTTGTTTTTGTTTTTCAGCAATTCACCCCCCCTCTTGCCGTTTGTTTTTGTTTTTCAGCAATTCACCCCCCTCTTGCCGGTCTCCGCTGCACCAACACATAGGCACTGCCTCGTCACCTGACATGCCATGTCACCGCCACGTGGTGTCACCCGACCATGCCATGTTACCGCCATGTGGAGCATAAATTAAAACTCCCAATGCGCCAACAAAGTGCTTATTGCGCACGTGGCAGGTGGTGGGCTCGCAAGTGCGAGCTCTTGCTCGCCCAAGGGTAGACAGCACCTATGCTTTTGTATTAACAACATTAACACAGCAACACATAAGGAAACACTGGCTCTCGCCGGTTAACGATGTGGGACTAACCTTAATGTTAATTTGAGTACATTTTTAAACAATTAATTTCTCATTCATCCGTAATCAATTTTGAGCATATTAATAATCCAGATTTATCTACGCGAAACTTGACTTTATTTTGATTTTGATTTTGATTTTGATTTTGAAGTCAAACTTGACTTTCAACGATCGATGACACCAAGATTTTATTTTGCAAAATTATATCCAACATAGATGATGCACTTGGTATAAACACAAACAAAATAATCATTTACATGTGTTAGATCAAGAGTGTTAAAGATAGTTGTAGCTGAAAGGATAGATTAAGACAAACATTATCTAAAATGTTCAGAGTATTTTCCAAAGTATTTAAAATAATTTTTGTGAAAAACATTATCTAAAATCCGTATTAATTTATTTTTAGAAAACTTAAAAAGTTGTTTAATTTTAATGGTGACTTTTCCATTTAATCAATTGTTAAAATCAAGGTTTGACTTTTCTTTTAATCAAAATTACATATTAAACTTAATCCACTGTCCACCTACTCGCCCACTGCGTTTAATTTCAAAATTAATCAATTATTTTTTCAATTGCAAGTAATTAAATTGATCCGCCAGCCCTCATCTCTCATTTCCAAAGGATCTATATAAATCTTCAGCAATATATTATTTATTGTCGATTAGTTTTTCTTTGATTCACTTTGATTTCATTTGACAGACATACTTGTTGTTGCATCACTGAGTAGATCACCGACAAATTCTTTGGGCGAAGCCGGGTATCTACCAAGAAAAAAAGGTTGGTTTTATCTCATATTTCAGCTCGCAAAATAACCCTAGCGAATTTACACTTAACCCTTTTTAACTTGGTCAGTGTAAGTAAACGAAACACAAATAATGAATAATCAAGGTTTTCTTCATTGATCAATGAATTCATCGGTGAATGTTTTCTATTTTCAACAACTTGATCAGGCGATTGCAATCCATGAATAACTTTTACGGAAAAAATTGATAGAGAAACATAGAAATAGTTGTATTATGTTTCACCTTTGACATCTTAATTAGATTCAAGGATTACCGACTTAGTTTACAAGATAATTCATGTCTACCGATCAAAAACTTTTATCAACAATCTTTTTTTTTATTGCTAAATATAAATCACTAGTTATCGGGTGATAATCAGCGATATATGGTCGATAAATATCATTCACGGGCCAAAAAATCAGTATTTTTTTAAAAAAAAAATATAAGCCAAACATATTGATAGTAAATTTTTATAAAAATATATAATCATGGTTGGTAATTACTTATCAAATATATGTTTGACCTATCATTTTTTTTAAAAAAATTAATAGTTTTTTCTATTAGTCCGTAAATATAAATATATATTTAATCGGTAAACTAAAATACATTTGGTTGTAAAAAAAATCAATAATGAGTTTAACAAAAATTATATTATTTTTTTATAATTTAGGTATTAGGGTTTTCAGTGATTAATCTTGGAGGTGGTTGGTCAGATGGGTCATTAGATAAATCCGGAAACGTGAGTAGCTCCTCACCCAGTAGCACATCCCAGATTGACCAAAAAAAATCAACGATTTAAATTCGGTAAAAAAAAATGAAATTCGTTGCCCTAATCAACGATTTAAATGTGGTAACAGATGATTTACTCACTCTAATACCTTCATCAATTTATTTCTGGGTTAATACAGAGGAGGTACAATATGAATAACTACTAGTCATTGGTGCAGTGGTCAAGCCACGAGGGAAGGCATGCTTGGACGCGCCGAGGTTTGGTCACATGATCTAATATGACAACACCTCATGTCTCAACCACTACACTACCCTGAGGGGACTGCCTAATCAACGATTTAAAAAAAAATAAAAACAAAATAAAAATAAAAAAAATGATAATCACAGTTAGCCTCATTGACTATTTCTGGGGTGACCGGCCCCGCCCCACGAAAGTTTCCCACCAGCCACCAAGGTAAATCGAGAAGTACACGACGGCTAGTCTAGAAGCACAACATCCTTTGGTTACATCCTCCATTTGGAGGAAAAATTCCTGCAAATACACCGTAGTTTGGGTTCGAACCGCGGGTGTCTGGATGACAACCTGAATATCCTACCGCGGCACCATGGCCCCGGGGACCTAATCAACGATTTAAAAAACAATAATAATCTCAGTTAATTAGTCTCATTTACTATCTCTAGGATGACCGACCCGGTCCCACGGAAGTTTCCCATCGGTCACTAGGGTAAATCGGGAAGTGCACGTGGCGGCCAGTCCAAAAGTCAAACATCCTTTGGTTACGCCCCCCCCATTTGGAAGAACAATTCCTACAAATACGTCGTAGCTGAGGCTCGAGTTGCGGGTGCCTAGGTGACAACCTGGATGTCCTATTGCGGCATCATAGCCCCGGAGACCCTAATCAACGATTAAAAAAATGATAATCTCAGTTAGCCTCATTGACTATCCCTGGGGTGACCGACCCAACCCCACGGAAGTTTCCCACCAACCACCAAGATAAATCGGAAAGTGCACGCGACGGCCAGTCCAGAAGCCCAGCATCCTTTCGTTATGCCTCCCATTTGGAGAAAAAATTTCTACAAATACGTCAACCGCGGGTGCCTAGGTAACAACCTGGATGTCCTACTGCGACACCATGGCCCCGGGGACATAATCAACGATTAAAAAAAAAACGATATCTCAGTTAGCCTCATTGACTATCTCTGGGGTGACCGGCCCGGCCCCACGGAAGTTTCTCATCGGCCACCAGGGTAAATTGGGAAGTGCTCGCAGCAGGCAGTCCGGGAGCTCAGCATCCTTTAGTTGCGTGCCCCATTTGGAATAAAAATTCCTGCAAATTCGTCATACCTGGGGCTTGAACCTCGGTGCCTGGGTGACAACCTAGATATCCTGCCACTGCATTATAGCCCCGGGGGCTAAATTGACTAATTTCGTGGGTGACAACGATTAAAAAAAAAAATTACCAGGCTAGGTAACGTCGAGCCTGGGGTGACCGGCCTAGCCCCATGGAAGTTTCCCACCGGACACCAAGGTAAATCGGGAAGTGCACGCAGCGGGCAACCCAAGAGCCTAGCATCCTTTAGTTGCATGCCCCATTTGGAGGAAAAATTCCTGCAAATTCGTCATAGATGGGGCTCGAACCACGGGTGCCTGGGTAACAATCTGAATGCCCTGCCGCTGCCCCATAGCCCCGGGGGCGGGTGACAACGATTTAAAAAAAATGATTAACCAGGTTGGGTAACGTCGAGCCTGGGGTGACCGACCTAACCCCACGGAAGTTTCCCACAGGCCATCAGGATAAATCGGGAAGCGCTCACAGCGGGCAGCCCAGGAGTCCATCATCCTTTAGTTGCGTGCCCCATTTGGAGGAAAAATTCCTACAAATTCGTCATAGCTGAGGCTCGAACCGTGGGTATCTGGGTGGCAATCTAGATGCCCTGCCGCTGCACCATAGCCCCGGGGGCAGGTGACAATGATTTAAATTGATTAACCAGGCTGGGTAACATCGAGCCTGAGATGACCACCCTAGTCCCACGGAAGTTTTCCACCGGCCATCAAGATAAATCAAGAAGTACTTGCAACGGACAATCCAAGAATCCAACATCCGATGATAACTTAAATACTCTGTCGTTACATCATAGCCCCGGAGCAGGTGACAACGATTTAAAGTACTTTGTGATGGTTGCATTTTTGTTCGTTGATCAATTGACTAATTTCATTTTTATATTTTCCACTGCTTGATTTGGTGGATGATAGAATGTATTTGTCTTGATACGTTTAAAAAAAATTAACTACCGAATCTCTAAACTATTAATATAGCATAGGGAAATATAGTTGGTGAATGATAAATCATATGATAGATTTATTTGTAAATATAATGTTCTAGTATTTTAATTTAATTTTTAACATTTCACATGGGAATTTTATTACTAAGGAAATATACAGCTTAAACTACCCTAAGAAGGGAAACATGAAACATTCTGTTAAAGGCAATTACTTTAAACCTAAATTAGAATGGTAAATCGATCCATGAGCGTTAAAAATAGTTTTAGCCGAAAGGATAGATTAAGACAAACATGAATGCTAACCCGATATTTATTATACGTGTTTCAAAGATTTTACTCTTTCATGACTTGTAACTAACATGCCCAGAGTATTTTCCTAACTATTTAAAATAATATTTGTGAAGAACATTATCTAAAATCCATATTAATTTATTTTTAGAAAACTTAAATTGCTGTTTTAAAAGGTGACTTTTTTTATTTAATCAATTATTAAAATTACGTTTTGACTTTTTTTTATATCAGAATTGTAGATTCCACTGTCCACCCTCGCGCGCCCACTACGTTTAATTTCAAAATTAATAAATTATTTTTTCAATTACAAGTAAGTAAATTGATCGGTCAACCCTCATCTCTCATTTCCATGAGATCTATGTAAATCTTCAGCAATTATTTATTGATGATTAGTTTTTCTTTAATTCAATTTGATTTCATTTGTGAATCATCAATTCTGATTTTACAAGGCTGACAGTAGACCTGCTTGCTGTCGCAATATCTCATATTTCTTCTCCCAAAATAACCCTTGTGAATTTGCACAAACAATCAAGGTTTAATTTCTTCATTGACCAGTGAATTCATCAATGAATGTTTTCTATTTTCAACAGCTTAATCGGATGAATGCAATTCATAAACAACTTTTGCAGAAAAAAATGATGGAGCAACATAATTATAGTTGGATTCCGTTTCACCATCGACGTCTGAGATTTAAGGATTACCAACTTCCTCTATAAGATAATTAAGATAATTCATGTCTACAAATAAAAGAAAGGATTACTTAGTAAAAGTTTTTATCCAGAATCTCCTATAATCTTATTTTAATTGGTAAATATAAATTATTAATAAAAGAAATTATTATGGTCAATAAATATCATTCACGGGTCAAAAAAATATAGTATTTTTTTAAAAAAAATTATAAGCCAAGCAAATTGATAGTAAATTCCTTTTTTAAAAAATTATAATTATGGTTGGCAACTTGTCACATATATGTTTGACCTGTCATTTTTAAAAAATTAATAGTTTTTTAATTAGTCTGTAAATATAAATATATATTTAATCGGTAATGTTAATTGAGCTATCAAATAAAATCAATTTGATTGTTAAAAATATCCATTGACTATTAGGATAAAAATATCAATGATTTAAAAAAATAAAAATAATTAATCAGATGGATAACGTCGAGCCTGAGATGACCAGTCCAAATTTCCCACCGGCCACCAGGATAAATCGGGAAGCGTTTGCGGCGGCCAGCCCAGGAGCCCAATATGTCTCATTTGGAGGAAAAATTCCTGAAAATTCGTCATAGCTGAGACTTAAATCGCGGGTACCTAGGTGATAATCTGGATGCCCTACCACTGCATAAATATCAATGATTTAAAAAAAATGATAATCCCAGTTAGCCTCATTGACTATCTCTGGGGTGACAGGCCCGGTCCCACGAAAGTTTCCCACCGACCACTAGGGTAAATCAGGAAGCACATGCGGCGATCAACCCAAAAGCCCAACATCCTTTGATTACACCCTCCATTTGGAGGAAAAAGTCGTACAAATACATCATAGTTGGAGTTCGAACCGCGGATGTCTGGGAGATAATCTGGATATCCTACCGCAAACCATGGCCCCAGGTGATGGTTGAGTTTTTCTTCATTAATCAATCAACTAATCTCATTTTTCTATTTTCAACAACTTGATTTGGTGGATGATAGAACGTATTTGTCGTGATATGTTTACAAATAATTAATTATCAAATTCCTTAATTATACTAATATAACATAAGAAATGATCTAAATCTTTTTTCACCATGTTGCAAAAGGCAATTCACTCGTCCCCAGTGCCCCGTCAACCCGTCCCTAGGTCAGCCCCCGCCAACCCATCCCTAGGCCAACATGGAGGAGGTAAATCACGGGTGGCTACTAGCCATTAGTGCAAATGGCCAAGACATGGGGGAGGTTATGCTTGGTCACGCCGAATTTCGATCCCAAGACCTCATATGGTAATACCTTATGTCTTAACCATCGTACCGTCTTGAGGGATGCCTTAAATCGTTTTTCACCAGGAATATAGTTGAGGAGTCCTAAATCTTATAATCGATTTATCGTAAATTGAATGTTTCAGGGTTTTGGATTTTTAGCATTCACAGGGAATTTTGTTATTAAGAAAATGAACAACTAAAAGTACCTTAAGAAAGCAAACATGAAACATTCTGTTAAAGACAATTCCATTAAACCTAAATTAGAATTGTAAATCCATCCATGACATCTGAAAAAATTTTAAACTTTTATTTACCCTTAAGCGAAAATTATAATCTAGATTTCTATAGCTAAATAGTACATTATAATATCTAGTAAATCAGTAGAATCCTATCAAATGATTTCACTGATAAATAAGATATAAAGTTGTTTGAGTATGACCTAAGTAATAATTCTCCGTGCTCAATACAATAGTTTCTAATGCTCCCAACGATAAACATTAACCTGTCATTCACATGGTTCATATCTCTCAAACTACATAAGGTCTCAAAAAATTACACGAAATTAAGAGAAACATGATATTATTACCCTAGTAACCAACTCGATTTCAAAGGGATAAATTGTTAATTTCCACTCACGACAACTATTTTCTATTTCTTATTCATATAATTTTTTTTTTGTGCTTTAAAAGTATAACACTAACACATATGTAAATATATAAATACAAATAAAGGGATTTTGATTTTTCAAAGTGAATTGTCATGATCCGAGATCATCTAATAACCAAAATATAATTAAGTGATCACCTTAGAAACACAAGTACCAGTCCAGTTCTATGAATCATAATTATTTTCAGAGTTATCTGCCATCAAAATTAGACAATGTGTAAAGAGATCCTAAAAAAAGACCAATACTTAAACTTTTATAGTAAAAATATTGTTCACTTTATACTATCATAGATAAAAAAAAATAATAAATCACTAAATATACTAGCACTATAAGTCAACAATATACCACAAGAAATCTAGAACAATTGTATTAAGGAGCAAACAATCATAACATGGTGTATGATGCAACTAGGTAAATTTATTATGCAATTATAAATATAAAAAAATTAAACTACAACTCAACACATCCCCAGACTTAAACTTTTTATTATCCCAATGAAAACTAGAAATATAACATGGAGGAGATTTTGAAGTTATAGAAGTTACCAAGTAATAAACTCTAAATGGTTGAGGCATTCATGTGCTAAAAATACTCCTCTATTTGATATTTACATTCCTCCACACTTTGAAACCTATAAAAAGAAATTAGACAAGAGAAATTAAATAGAGAGATTAGGTTAAAAAACTAAAACAAAATTAAAATAAACTTAAATAGAAACTAGAAAACTTGGGTTGCCTTCCAAAAAGTACTGGTTTTAGGTCATTAGCTCAACTACCTTATTAGATTTATCTACATCTTAATCTTAGAGGGGTAAGCTATTTCAACACCCTCTTACTAAGGGCTCTTAATGTTGGTCCCATGTAGGTCAGTAAGAGGGGATGAATTGCCCTGAAAATAAATTGTATCTTTCTCAATCTTTCGACTTTAGTTAATAGACACTTGTAAATTAATATAAAATAAAAGCTTAAAAAGAAATATGAGACTACCGATTTATTTGGTTTACAACTGGGGAGGTTGCTAATCCAAGACAGAAATAACCACTAGCAAGAATCTCCTTCTTTGACATGGTCGGAGGTAGAGAAGCCTCGTATATTGATTTACAGCTCAGAAAGTTGCAAAATAAACTTGAAAATCGAATACAAATATTGTGTTTGAGCTAGAGGACATTCGTTCTTTTTATAGTGCTCAGAACACTTTTTATTGTTGGCTGATGTGGCATTGGAGGTGCCTTAGTTAAGTTTGAGGCGCCTCCAGATTAGCAAAATTTATCCAATCAAATATTATATGTCCAACGGCTATGGATGCATGGAGGCACCTATGTTCCATTTCATGTGCCTCTAGTGAGTAGCTGTTACTATGGTTGAGTTTTGCACAGAGGTGCCTTAGTTCAAATAAGGCGCCTCCCCGCCTTTTCAACTGAGGCGCCTCAGCGCCTTTCAGCGACAGAAGCAAGCCAAATCACCCAAGGCGCCTCCAGTCCACCTACGCACCTCGGATTTTTATGGCAGAACCCTTCATTCCAAGGTCAACATCAGAGTTGACCTCTTCCGAACTTTTACTCCTATGGTTATGCTTCCGACCGTCCAGAGTTGAACTCACCTAAACCCAACTCTGATCTTCTCCTCGACTAAGCTTCCTACATGGCTTCTCATCCCTCGAACCGTCGTGCGCGTCCTTCTCGCGCCACTAGTGTACTCTTTTGTAGCTTCTCGTCTCTCAAATGCACCGAGCCTGTAGACTCATTTCCCGTGGCATCCTTCTCGTCTACTACATCTTTCGCTCGACTTTTTGTTTTCCTAAGCTCATGCACATTTAGACACAAGTCATCAAAAATAAACATAACCCAACATAACTTGGTTGATCACATTAAAATCAACTCGGGGTACTTACACTTATTATAGAGAGAGCTTTCATCACATGAGCTATAAAGTGAAGTATCACACTCTCCATTTTCGTCTCCTTAAAAGAATATTTAGGCGAACAGAGACAATTTAGATTGAGCTTCCAATTTTTAGCCTCACAAAGACCTACACACCCAAAGGAAAAACAAACCTCCCATAAGCATGCTATATAAGATAGAACAAGAATCATATTATACTGAATTGAGTATATATCAAAAATTGAATCACATTCAATAAAATCAACTACATGTACATCTATGAATTTTTTTAAAATATCACTAAAAATGCTAACCTTGCATTGCTGAGAGTTACCAAAGAGTTCAAAACATGTGGATGTGATTTCCTCATAGTCTATAGTGGCTCTAGCTCTAGCTCAAGTGGTGGTGCCTCTAAAGGTGGTAATTCTTGGGGCTTTGCTTCTACTACACAAGACCCTACATATTTAACATCAACCAATTTCATTCTTACAAATTCTATAATGACAATTGGTTGTGATCAAAGAAAGTGATTCTCGAGACGTTTCTTTTATTGTACATGTCCCTAATCTTTTATCCACCACATCATCATCATAAGTGGTGAAGAGTCTACTAACATCAATATTATCAACTAAAGGATTGACAACTTCATCAAAAATTTTAAATTAATCATTCTCATCAGAAAAATCTTCATCAATTTGTTGTAATGTCCATAGAAACCAGATCCCCTATTACACCATTAACTCTTCAGAAAATTGTGTTGTGGTCTTCATCTGACTGGGAGCAAGAGTTTCAAAGTCTTGGGATTCTTCCCAGGAAGTCATCTCAATATGTTGAGATTAATGTAGTCCGTCTAGTGTTAAATCATCCTAAAATTTTGACAGACTCTGAGATGCTTGAAAAGATTGATCAACACCTTGCATGCTTCTATAATCAAAATTTTGATGAACTACCCAATCTTAATTGTAGTGCTAAGGTGGGTCAAAGATATGTTGCTGTATTTGGAAATACTCATACTGCTTGGGAATTTCTTGGGGTTGAAAGTTTTGAGTCTGACGATTGCCCAAATCATAGCTATCAGTGCTAGAAATTAGATCATTCATGAGTTTATGTCAAACACTAAAGTTCTGTAGGAGTGTACTTAGCAACTTTTTGTAAGAAGTGACAAATAACGGCTGGATGAAACCATTACCATACACTCTACAAAGGTACTCAAATTTATTATCATCTGAATCATAATTTTTATCAATGGGAGATCTTGATCTTGCAATCATGGATATGAAAAATTCTATTAAAGGTCTGCTTGACATATTAAAACTTATTATATCTAAAAAAATTATGAGAAAAAAACAAAAATACAAAATTAAATACAAGAAATAAAATATATAATGAAAAACAAGAAAGAAAATATAGAATTTGAATGGCAAGAAAGAAAGGTACAAAAATAAAATCAAACAAGTAAATGAAATATCTATTAACAAGTCTAGAGTAACTCATATGCTAATCAACTAATGTTAATCAGAACAGTCCCCGACAACAGTACCAAAAACTTGATGTATACAATCCGTAAGTGCACGGTTGTCGTCAAGTAATAAAAATATCGATCCCACAGACACTATTGATTAAACACTAGTTGAGTTCGCATGGTGAATTATCTAGATGGTTGAAGGCTGGGAAAAGCTTGAAGGCAAGAGAGAATGAGAGAGAGAGAGTGATTGGGGGAATGATTCTAGGAGTTTAGTTTCACTATGATGTTAGTTAATGTCTTTATGCATTATTCATCTTTTTACCTCAATGTCTACACTTTGTAGGATTTCTAACTAAAGATTGGCTCAACCCCGCGAAGATCACGCCGAAGAGTTTACCTAAGTTCTAATGTTGTTAAGTAAAGAAGCAACTCTAGAAACTCTAATTAAAGAGTTACTCTAAGGCCCCCCAGCCATACAATCCAGAGTTATTCAATTTACTTCCTAATGGTAGATTAGTGCAACTAAGTAGAAGAGGAAATATGAAAAGTTTTGTTAAAGGATTATCCTCTATCACAGGGACCCCTAGTCATACAATTCTAGCACTTCTAACATTAATTTAGAAGAAACTCTCTCAACTCTAATTAGACACTCCTTTGTAGTGAATCGGACTCCTTTCAAGAGGATCGTCCTAGAAAATCCGCTTAAAGGGCTACACCTATCACAAGGCCCCACGGTCATACAATCTAGTACTTTTCCTCTACAAGGTGATAAAGCTACCACAATCCATACGCATATACCACACATACATTTTGTCAAACATGTACAAGACACAATATACCAAAATAAGTCATAAACACTTCATTGAATAAGAAAATAAGTAAATACATAGTTCATACATCAACATCGCATCACAAATATTCCCTACATCCTAAGAATCGAAGGATCTACTTCATTGTGGAGGATTTATAATCAAGAAACAATAAAATAGCAATGTAAAACTTAATAAACAAGATATAAAGAAAGGAGAAAGCTTATCAATGCGTCATCGGTCTTCTTGCTTACAATCATTGCTCTAGAGGTGGATGAATCGATGAAGATAGATGATCTAGGGCTCCCCCAAGGGGGAGAACCCTTCTCCAAGGAATGGGGGTGGAGCCCCAATCCAAAGATAATGAGAAAAGGTGAGAAAATCCCCTTTTATACATGGGGCACATGGCCCCCTTGTTTTCTCTGCCCAAGTCGTGCCTTTTGGCACGGCCTGAGCGTGAATCTACTCGAGAAAGATGACATGGTTGTGTGATTTCACACGATCCCCTAAGAATAAGCTCTGGATGGGGGACATGGCCATGTGATTTCACATGGCCTGCCCTAGAATGCTCTCTAGTGAAGGAGTACGGTCGTGTGGTTTCACACGACTACCCTTTGAACGACCACTACTGGGCGACACGGTCATGCCTTAAGGCAAGACTGGAGCCTACTTTGTCTCTAGTGGGGGGGGCATGACCTGCTTCTAGGAAGACATACAACCGTGTCTTATAGCCCTCAGAAGAGACGTGGCCCTACCTCATCGCCTTGGTAAAAGACATGGATGTGTCTCATGGCCCTGGGAAGAGACATAACCCTGCCTCATGGCCCTGGGAAGAGACAAGGAAAGAAAAGATCTCCGAATAAATACAATGAAAGTATGATATAATAATGAAATATGATGCAATAAATATAGATTATACTTATGAAATACAATAAAATGTATGTTAAAAAATACCTAAAATATATATATATAATATGCGCACATCAACCTTAATTTAAATTACTGCACTAAAGTAAACTCAAGTAAGCAATGATCAAACCCTAGAAAGGCAAGAATAGCTAAGTATCGAAATCTCACAGTCTAACATCCATATAACAAGAACAAGTAGAATGTTAACCAACTGAAATTAATACTTGAAATATCTAGAAACTCAAAATGCAAACTAAATGGGGGAAAATTAATGATAAAGGATTCTCATAGCATGAGATATGACGACCCCAAGCTTAGATCAATCTGGATCGTAGAAGAACAGCTTGACGATGATGCAATTAGTAATGGCTTAGTGGATGAGTAAATTAAGGCTCAATTAGATAAGTGGGAGGTGTTACTGAATCTGTTGAAGGTGTAGGGAGTCCTTGTCTTCTACAACTCCGATAAGGCTGGAATGGATTCGGCGGTAGTGGAAATGGGTGGAGGTCCGATGCCGATGTTGAGGCTAGAGAAAGAATAAAGAGGCTCGAGATCGGAATCCAGAGAAGGAAGGTACCCGTTTCTTCTCCAGTGATCTAATCTCGTCGGTCAGAGTGGAGTTGTGGTGGTGAATTGAGACCGGTGATCCCTTTGTTTCAACAATCCTATTCCTCTGTCGCACTCGCTGATTGTGAGTTGTCGGAGATGAAATTGTCGAGAGGAAGGGAATCCTTGTCTCTTGTGTTAGTGGATGATGGATGATATGCGGTGGTTGTGAGTGGAGTGGAGACGACTAGTGGAGACGATGGAGCACTCCCCTCTATTCTCTCGTGGCGAGTGCCAACCCCTCGTCCAAATCACGATGTCCCTTCATGTAGCAATTACTCAAGAAAGAGTTTCTCTTGTTGTGCGAAGTAATCCCAGCTTCATCATACAGAGCCTGGATTCACTACGGGCTTTGGTTCGTAGAGCTGATGAGTTCAGGGTTCCTCGACACTCTAAGATGTTCTTATGGACCCTTTATTCACTTAGAAAGGTCAGTCAAGATATAGTCAACACTAAGTTCAAGCTCCTGATGAAGTTTGGATTGACGGAGTCAGAGATTCTTACTGCAGTGAGAATGGCATCGACTTTGTTATGCGTGTCCCAGAAAGAATTACACAAAAAATGGAGTTTTTCATCAATGAAGTTGGGTTGACGCCTTCTTGCATTGCGCATCAACCAACACATCTGTTGTATAGTTTGGAGAAGAGGATAATTCCTTGATTCCGTGCTGTGGAGATTTTGAAGTCCAAAGGGTTGTGTGCAAAACTCAGAATGCTTAATTACTTGATATTGCCAAATTCAAAGTTTATTAAGAATTTTGTTCTCCCAAATGAAGAAAATGCCCCTGAGTTGCTTAAGATCATAAGCATGACTGACAAGGGGGACCAACAACTCCTTTAGTTTCTATTTTGCAAAGATCTTTCAGGTCTGAGTTTCTTCTTATTAGAAATACCGATCTTTAAAAAACCACCAGAATTTTTTTTATTTTGTGTACTACTGACATTTTCTCCTAACATCTATTTGATAATTGCTATATTTTGTTTAGTAAACAATAACCTCAGTCAATGATCCTTTGTTAGTAAGTTGTACAGGTGGTTCTTAAAGCTTTTTGATGATCCTTTGTATGCTAATTGGAGCAGCATTTTCTGAGATTATGCAAAGATCTTTCATGGTGTATTTTTTTCCCTCTTTTAATGTTCATAATTCTAAAGTTTAGCAAAGATTGTTGTGCACTGTTTTACATAAAAAATATTTAAAATTAGCAATATGTTCTAGAGAACCCAAGCATTCATCTATTTGGTTCTGTATTTTATTCTATAGAACATATTGTTAAGATCATAGATGTATATGTTGGTTTTCTGTCCTAACAAATTTATTAAATATAATTGACTGAATTACTTTTAACTTATCCAAAAGCTCAAGTTGTTAAGGATGAAATCAATACATTTATATTTACAAGACTATTCATGTAGTTGGACAGACATTAATCAACTCGATTCAACTAACCCAAACCCAACTAGTGATCTATGGGATATCCTCTTGAATAAAAAAAATATGATCTTTTATCCCAAACCCTTGAGTCATTAAGAACTTTACTAATCCTCAAATTATTTTGTTAGCAATTATATCAAGGCTTTTTCTTTTTCGACTCATTTGCATGAGTTAATAATCCATATTTTTTCATGAATTCTTATTTATGTCTTTCTTGACTTTTGGTTGAGACGACAACAAAAAAAGGAAAAGATGTCGAGAAAATCAATTCCTAATACAATCTTTCCTCTTCTTTTGAGGTAGGTAAACATCGGAGTGGAGTAGTGTAGGCTTGGAGATCATGCTATCCTGCTCTTTTAAAAATCCATCCAAGTAAACACAACATCAGTGGCAAAGCTACATTATGCTCTAAAATACCCCAAGTCAAACATTGCATATATTACAATGTCCATCGAAGTCAATCAAACTACTTTGGTATTATTATTCTTAGCTGAGAAGAAAATTACACAACCCTTTTGCTATCGATTCATCTTAGGACTTAATACTATGCTCTTTCATTTTATTTCTATGCAGTGTTGACACAAACACACATACCAAATCTATAATTTATAATTTTCAAAATGGATTAGTACTTTTAAATTTAATTTTTTTGTCATGAGACTTAATGATGAATTAGCTACAAGGATCATGCCAGGCTTATAATCTAGAGGATCACTCACGGATCAAATTGTGCGTTGGTTGTACAAGTTTGTCCATCAATATGAAGATTTGCTAGTTAACAGTTTGCGGACGGTTGATGAGGGGATAAACTCTGTCGATGCAAATAGGACACAAAATCTTTCAACAATTAATTGGTTGGATGAAAGAAACTGGTTCATGCTCTAAATTTTATTTTATTTTTTTCGTTTAGGTTGAAGCACTTGTTATTTTTATTCATACTTTTATCATTTCCGTATACTTAGTCTATTTGCTTGCCACGAGATCGAATTGTTGCAGAACCAGTCAAAAAACTCCTTTAACATCAATGGTCAACCAAGGCACACAATCTATTTAATTAGGCATTTTTGATCCAGATTTATCGTGATGTTCATATGTCATCGTTTACAGCGGTTGTTCATATGGGATCGTATGTGCTATGATGAATTTACTTTACTAAGCCCAATTTAAAGTCATAAAGCTTAGCCATTAAAAATGGACCATTGGGAATAAAGATGAAGGAGAAATTGTAGGACTTCATCTACTACAATGAATTATATTGTAACCAAGTTTGATGGCACGTGAAAGATCAGTAGTATTTTCTATACAATTGTGATGTTGTGGTGGTAAAACATGTTTATAAACACAAGGCCCACAAGCACAATCTAGTCAAACCTATCCAGGGTGAAATAAAGTATG
Organism: Zingiber officinale; assembly: GCF_018446385.1. Lineage (NCBI taxonomy): Eukaryota > Viridiplantae > Streptophyta > Magnoliopsida > Zingiberales > Zingiberaceae > Zingiber > Zingiber officinale. Next base: position 143,949,381 of record NC_055994.1, read on the forward strand.
AGTTAGCTCCTCTTGATTGAAACCACAGAAGCTTAGAATGTGGTTTGATTTGGACGGACTCGTGCTCCATTGAGGAATATTTCAACTATGATTTGATCGAGCCCACACGTCATGGTACAAAGTTTGAAGTAAATTGAAGTTCCAACCCATTCCCACCCCAATAAGCATATATATGCATCCTTCATAAAGTTGGAGACGATATGATAATTAGGCTACTCCACCTTAATGTAAGCAGTATAATTGATTAACCTTCATCGACTATGAAGCATAATTAAGATTTTTCATTTACGCAAAAATCAACAGTTTATCAATTACTAATTGAGCATCAAAAACTTGAATTGGTTGTAATACACACATTCTGCAAATCTTACAACAGAAATTAATTAGCTTTTTACATGTACAACAAATTCATACACAAAAAAAGTGAGAAATCACAATCAAAACTATTTTCAAGGTTATGTCACAGTAGAGAATCAAAGCAGTAAGTTCTGTGCTAAATACTCATAACACGGTCTAATGTTGTGTGAAGATCACTTGCAAAGAATATTTAGGCTCTGGAAGCAACTTCTCTTTCTTGGTGATAGAAAAGTATCTCCTCCCACATCATCTCTCTGATCGCGTCTTCCTCGACATCGTCATCAAAACCAAGATCGACGGGGCCATCGGCAGCAGGTTCAAACAGGGGGTCGTAGAATGAAGTCATATAAGGATGTTGCAGTGCCTCAGTGACATCGATTCTCTTTGATGGATCAAAAACTAACATCTTCTTCAGCAAGTCAATGGCCAAGGGATTGGCATGGGAGTATACGCTAGCTAAAGGAATGTCGAGCCTATGTGGCAGTGACTTGATGTACTTACGAGCATGTTCATTGTCAATGAAGTTGAGATCAGCATCGCCCTTAACGCCAAGAACACTGACAATGCGCTCGAGCTGGTTGATATCGTCGGTGCCGGGAAAGAGAGGTCTGCGCCCAAGTAGCTCAGCTAGAATGCAACCGACAGACCACATATCAATGGAAGTATCATATCTATTTGAGCAAACGAGCAACTCTGGTGCTCGATACCATTGAGTAGCAACATATGAACTCATTCCTTGGCCACTCCGAGTCATGGAACGAGCCAGTCCGAAATCACCGATCTTAAGCTTGCAATCGACGCCATTGACAAAAAGGTTCTCTGGCTTCAAGTCTCTGTGAATTACGTTAGCCGAGTGAAGATACTTCAGTCCTCGAAGCAACTGCATTAAGAAAATTAATTCATTGTTATTGATTATATTGTTGGTAATAAATTCTTCTATATATATAGTCTTTTTTCCGATTAAAATTATCGTAGTGAATGCATACCTGAAAGAGGAAGTATCGACATTGGTAATCGGAAAGAGGCTGAGGTGATTGGATGATCTCGCACAAATTCGTATCCATAAGTTCAAAGACAAGGTAAACGTCTTTGAATGATCTGCTGTTGGGAGGTACCATGACATCCTTTAGCGTGATGATATTATCATGCTTTAGCCGTCTCAAAAGCTTGATCTCCCTTAGAGTCCTCAATGGACGGATGGGATTTTCAAAGGTGTTGTTTATCTTCTTGATAGCAACTTTCTCTTTTGTTTCATGGTCGATCGATGAACATACGACGCCATAAGCGCCTCTCCCGATGGGCTCGATAGGCATATATTTGGTATCAATCTCAAATACAGTTCGCCAGATAGTGTAATAGTTCTTTCCTTTATTCTCAAAACCGGGTGGAGGATGTGCTATCGATACCATTGCCATGTCCTGTAAATCCAACAAAATCAGCAAACATTCAGATATATTGCTATGCTATTTAAGGAATAAGAACTAGATTAGGAATATGATCTAGATTCTCGGAACATATATTTTTCTAGAAATATTTCTAGTTTTGTAGTTTTTTTAAAACTAATAATAATAATTATTATTATTATTATTATTATTATTTGAAATTCTAAAATGTCATAAATGTCTCGATCAAAAGTTTGTCAGTTTTCAAATTCTAAATTAACATTAATTTCTAGATTTGTTACCGTATACTTTAATAATAATTATTATTATTTTCTATTCAAATCTAGTAACTTAGAAAATTTAGAACCGAGACAAAATAGGAAAAAACGTGTGTTTCTTGAATAATATTGGTAGAAAACTATGATTTAATATTCTCGAAAAATTACTTAGATTATTAAGCATTTTCTTTATTAAATATACGTACACCTTAAAAAAATAATTAAATCATTAAATTGGTAAAAGTGGTAATAGACTTACATTTTTGGCAATTTACCCAAACTCATAGATGATTTTGTATTTTTACCATTTAAGTACTTGATTTTGGAATTATCCCAACAACTTAGCCTCACTAAATTCATTTTCCATTTTACTCTCCTCCTCCTCTATTACTGTTCATCTGAAAATCAACACCACTATATAATATGGCTCTCGTTCTCCTCTCTCGATCTCCATTGTTGCAAAGAGGGGGACAATACCTCTCAACCTTTAATGTGGAAGAAGAGGAATATAGAAAAAAATCTTGCGGAGCAACAAGACAAAGACTCATAAAAAGAGAGCAAACACGAGGAAGGAGAAGAAGAAAAGAAAGAATAAGAGTTACCGTGGTTCGGCGGCGTGCCTACTTCACAAAAACAGTCGAAGTTTTATTAGAATTCTTTCTACACAAATGAATCATATTCCATGATTCTTATGATTGTTGTTGTACAATATGTTTACAATGATCTCTATAAATAATGCATAAACCCAAGATCTAGTAAAATCATAAATAATTTTGTTATAAAAAATCGTAACAGAATTCTGTTATATAAAATCGTAACAGAATTTTATTATGAAAAATCTTAATAGATTTTTCTTTTATGACATCTATCACATTTGTCATTCGTCAACAATCTCCGCCTTGTGAAGTTCTAGTATCCCTTGTTCACCCATATATATGCCCTAGTCGCATATGCCACAAGATAGTACTGTCTGATTCAGACTCTACCGAGGTGACTTTACCTACAATTGTAATAGTCCCTATCAACTTTTAAATATTTTCTGCGACCTTTTATCTTTTCATTACCGTTAGAATTCCTTACTGATTTTCATCACCCTATCATTCAATGATTTGCAATTGCAACCTTTTTTCGTCACATTACCTCTTGAACTGAAACGGCACTAGGAAACATAGTTGGTAAGAGAACTAGCTCATGTGATGCTGCATCAATATCTTCTAAAGCTTATAAGAGTTTTTGTTAAGATATGGGATATCTTCTACTAGCTAGCTATATCACACATTATTTACAATGATGTTGCTCAAAGATTAGAATCATAAGATTGCACTCACTTTTGTAATCTCTCAAAACTCTCATGTAAAACCTAACTTAAACAGCATTGCCAATAGATCAAACAATATTTTTCAAACTCGACTAGAAGGAAGCATTGATTCCCAACAACACGGACATAGATCTTTCACTCATTCCCATTTAAATCGACTAGATGTAAATCTTCAAAATGAAATTAATGAGCTAAATTTTTATTTAACTTCTAGGGAGTTAACAAAAAATATAAGAGAAATTAGATATATTAAACTAGTGGAAAATACATATCATAAGATTTTAATAAATAAAATTTGAAACGATTTTTTAACTTATTTCCCTTTTTTTAATCTAAAAATTCTCTAGAGTCCTTCCTAATTAATGTAATTACTGCAGGGAAGAGAAGGAACCAATCGGACGGTCAACAAAGCATTAGGATGGATATAAAAGACGGCCCGGGTCACAGAAATCCCTAAAGTTTCCGATCTTTCTATCTCGGCGGATTGCGAGGCGGCTCTAGGAGATTTCTTCTTCTTCCGCCGTCGTTTTTCCGCCGCTTTGGGGTTTCTGGAGACGAGACGAGACATGTCGAGTCGGATCCACTCCAAATCCTGCTAAAAAAAGAAGATCGCAGATCAAAAATGGCATCACAGAAAGCCAGTGCCCTTTTTGTGGGTTCTCGGCTCGCTATGCTGCCCACATCTCTTTGCTTGCTATATTCATCATTCATCGACATTTTTTGGGATGCTTCGTGATTGCTTTTTCTTTCTTTCACAATTAAATGAATGTACAACTGATTTCAGTTATGATGCCTTTTGTTCCGTCAAAAATTCTCTCTTTTCTCTCCTCGTCAGATTTTACACGAGCCTCAGGTATGTTTCTGATTTGTTTTTGTTTTTGTTTGACAAAAAAGTGAAAACTGTTCTTGAAGAAATCATCTTCAGAGATGCCTTCATTCTTCAAGCCTTACTCGCCTTAGTGCTAGCTTTTGACCATATAAGCTCAGGCTTACTTTCAAAGAAGGAAAAAGGTGAATTGAACTCTGAAGATGATCTTTCTCCGGTTTACAAATTCTCTGTTTTTTTTATTCTTCTTCTTTCAGTGTTTTTGTGTTAGCGTTTTGGTATAGAATTTTGGTATTTATACTTGATTGCTAGAGTTGATAAAGCTGTCTCTAATCTATTGACATTTGGGAGTAAGCATTGCCCGAATTATATTTTTGCTATTATACATTTTATTATATTTTTTGAGAATTCACACTTAAAACTAAGAATGCAGGACAAATTTATTGTTGGTTGTTTCTTGAATTACAATCTCAATATGGGATATCTATCAAATAAAAAAAAACAGATGAGATGAGATATGTGGATAGCTATACCGGCATATACTTTACTTAGGAAATTTTATTCCTATTATGTAATTCAATCATATTTCATAAATCCATATATTATATATATAGTAAAAGTCAAATTATATTTATATTATATAGTAAAAAGTTAAAGTTATATTTTATATATAGTAAAAAAAAAAATTTAACTTCAACTAAAAGGGAAATCATATTACTACTGGCTTTCTTTATCTCATTCATAGAAAGGGAAAATTTGTATATAGTTCTTATTGACAAACATAATTTTACATGTATTTTTCATTGGCAAAATTTTTTGTTTTCACTCCCTAATCTAATATACTTATTTAATTGTCTTTAATATTTTAAGTATAAAAAATTTAAAAATAAGTATAAATCTTCTTAAATTTAGTACATTAAATTAGAATTTAATATATTTTTTATTAAATTGAGTATAATTTTTTTCCATTTCAATTGGATGAAAAATATATTAATTTTTTTTTAAATGGTACTCAATTATATGAAAAATATATTAAATTTTTTTTAAATGATACTTAATTGAATAAAAAATATATTAAATTTTTTTCAAATTATATCGAATTTAGGAGGAATTATATTAAATAGAAAAAAAAATTATACTTAATTAAATAAAAAATATATTCAATTTTAGTTTAATGATGAATTTAATAGGAATTATATTTATTTTTAAATTATTTATACTTAAAAAATATTAAGGATAATTTTAATGGAAAATATACTCGAATATATTAGATTTTATTTAAATGATACTTAATTGGATAGAAAATATATTATATTTTTTTTATATGATGTTGAATTTAAGAATAATTATATTAAAACAGGAAAAAAGTATACTCAATTTAATAGAAAATATAATCGATTTTAATGTAAAATGCTGAATTTAAGAGAAATTATATTTATTTTGGACCTTTTGTACTTAAAAATTTAAGGGATAATTAAGTCACAATATTTGTATGAGGGAGTTAAGCAAATAAAATTTTACATGCAGAAAGTGAAAACATAATTTTTTTATGAGTGGAAATTACATGCAAAATTCAAATTGTCATTATGAATTTTTCTCTACTTTACCAAATAAACAATGATCCGGCGGTAAGAATGGGGGGCCCACCCTCTGAAGGGTCCGAGCGGAGCTAGAGATAACCCATCCATGGGCTTGGGTTTCCGACGCTAAGGCAGGAGGATCGAAGGGCCGAGCGGGTTGCCCGTATCCCGCTCGGCTAGGATCGAAGGGCCGAGCGGGTCGCCCGTTCGGCCAAGATAAGGGCGAGGGTACAAAGGTAGTCGAGCGGCCTATTCGCTTGTCTCGGGATCTGGGATGTCAGAGAAGGCATGTCTGATGGTTGGGCCGTACACAAGATTGCACGATGGAAGATCTCGCCGTCACATCATGGAAAGGTTGATACAGTAGCAGTATGGCCTCATGGACGTCTTCCTGACAGATCCATGTCTGGGCATGGCCCTTCTGACAGACCCATACCTGGGCATGGTCAAAAGGAGGTGGTTGCTTTGATTGGCGCGCCCAGGCTTCTTTGAGAGGTCTATATAAGGTCTCCATTTCTTCACCGGAGGTACACGAGTCTTCTACTTAAAAGCCACTTCTTTGCGATTTCCTCGCCTGACTTGAGCGTCGGAGGGCCGTCGCCGGGACACCCCTCCCGGCTCGGTTTTGTTGCAGGTTCGCCAGAGCACTCGAGGATCCAGCAGGGACCTGGTTCGGACAGGATCAATTTGGCGCCGTCTGTGGGAACGCACCTGCATCCGAACAGAGACAATGGACGAGGCTGGAAGAATACACAATGTGGCACTCTCACAAGAAGAGTTGGACGCTCTGGTCGAGATGAGGGCCGCCAAACTCGTGGAGCAGAAACAGAAAGAGGCAGCCGAGCGGCCGGAGCAACAAGCAACATCTGTGTCGGGTGGCCGAGCAGACGCACCTCAAGCCACCGTCGCATTCCACCGGGCCTTATTTCGCACTCTTGAAGCCGCACCAGCTCGGAGAGATAGAGGATCTTCTTCCGACGAAATGCCTAGGCGAGACGCCAGAAAGGGGAAAGCTCCCCGAGCGGACCCATCTCCCGAGCGGATCAATCGCCAATTCTCAGAGGCTATTCTACGAGACCCTTTGCCCAAGCATTACGTGCCTCCGACGATCGGCGAGTACAATGGAACAACAGACCCGGATGACCATCTAGGTAAGTTTGATAACACGGCTACGCTCCATCAATATACAGATGGAGTAAAGTGCCGCGTCTTCCTTACAACTCTCTCGGGATCGACTCAACGGTGGTTTCGGAGGTTGCCGGACGGATCCATCACTAGCTTCAAGGACTTCCGAACGGCCTTACTCCACCACTTCGCCAGCAGTCGGCGTTATGAGAAGACAAGTGTCAGCTTGTTTGCCATCAAGCAAGAGTCGAGAGAATCGCTTCGAGCTTATATCCAGCGATTCAACCAAGTGGCGATGGATATCCCAACGGCAACATCGGAGACGATGATGAATGTCTTCACGCAAGGCCTTGTGGACGGGGACTTCTTCCGGTCGCTCATCCGAAAGCCGCCCCAAGATTATGATCATATGCTGCACCGGGCCAATGAATATATAAACGTAGAAGAAGCACAAGCCGCCCGAAAAAAGGAAACTCCTACCGAACGGACACCTATTCATGCCGAGCGAAAACAGCACGCCCTAAATTACACCTAAGGAAATATACAGCTTAAACTACCCTAAAAAGGGAAACATGAAACATTCTGTTAAAGGCAATTATTTTAAACCTAAATTAGAATGGTAAATCGATCCATGAGCGTTAAAAATAGTTTTAGCCGAAAGGATAGATTAAGACAAACATGCATGCTAACCCGATATTTATTATACTTGTTTCAAAGATTTTACTCTTTCATGACTTGTAACTAACAAGCCCAGAGTATTTTCCTAACTATTTAAAATAATATTTGTGAAGAACATTATCTAAAATCCATATTAATTTATTTTTAGAAAACTTAAATTGCTGTTTTAAAAGGTGACTTTTTTTATTTAATCAATTGTTAAAATTACGTTTTGACTTCTTTTTTTATCAGAATTGTAGATTCCACTGTCCACCCTCGCGCGCCCACTACGTTTAATTTCAAAATCAATAAATTATTTTTTCAATTACAAGTAAGTAAATTGATCGGTCAACCCTCATCTCTCATTTCCATGAGATCTATGTAAATCTTCAGCAATTATTTATTGATGATTAGTTTTTCTTTAATTCAATTTGATTTCATTTGTGAATCATCAATTCTGATTTTACAAGGCTGATAGACCTGCTTGCTGTCGCAATATCTCATATTTCTTCTCCCAAAATAACCCTTGTGAATTTGCACAAACAATCAAGGTTTAATTTCTTCATTGATCAGTGAATTTATCAATGAATGTTTTCTATTTTCAACAGCTTAATCGGATGAATGCAATTCATAAACAACTTTTGCAGAAAAAAATGATGGAGCAACATAATTATAGTTGGATTCCGTTTCACCATCGACGTCTGAGATTTAGGCTATGTTTACTTGGGAGAGTGGAAATCAAAATTAAGGAAAAGTTTCCACAGTGGAAAAGTTTCCGTTGTTTACTTCATTAAAATTTTCCGAAGGAAAAGTAACGCAATCCATCTGCGGATAATTTTTGAGCCAAAATCGATCACCTCAAAATCGGACGGAAAGCAACGGATGGAAAAAAAAATGACGCATGTACGCCTTTTGCATTCACAAAATTACACCATATACCAAAAAAAATGACGCATGTAGCCTTTTTAACTCATAAAATTACACTATGTACCAAAAAAATGACGCATGCACCCTTTTTGATTTACAAAATTACATCATAAGTATTCACCTTCCTCTATCAAGGTAAACAAGTGTGTAAAGGAAAAGATTTCTTCACCATTTCTTTTCTCTTTCTCCAAAGATAACTTTCCATAGTTGATTCCTTTCTTTTTCTCATCCACACTCTTGAGTAAACATAGCCTTAAGGATTACCAACTTCCTCTATAAGATAATTAAGATAATTCATGTCTACAAATAAAAGAAAGGATTACTTAGTAAAAGTTTTTATCCAGAATCTCTTATAATCTTATTTTAATTGGTAAATATAAATTATTAATAAAAGAAATTATTATGGTCAATAAATATCATTCACGGGTCAAAAAAATATAGTATTTTTTTTAAAAAAAATTATAAGCCAAGCAAATTGATAGTAAATTTCTTTTTTAAAAAATTATAATTATGGTTGGCAACTTGTCAAATATATGTTTGACCTGTCATTTTAAAAAAATTAATAGTTTTTTAATTAGTCTGTAAATATAAATATATATTTAATCGGTAATGTTAATTGAGCTATCAAATAAAATCAATTTGATTGTTAAAAATATCCATCGACTATTAGGATAAAAATATCAATGATTTAAAAAAATAAAAATGATTAATCAGACTGATAACGTCGAGCCTGAGATAATCAGCCCGACCCTATGAAAATTTCCCACCGGCCACCAGGATAAATCGGGAAGCGTTTGCGGCGGCCAGCCCAGGAGCCCAATATGTCTCATTTGGAGGAAAAATTCCTGAAAATTCGTCATAGCTGAGACTTAAATCGCGGGTACCTAGGTGATAATCTGGATGCCCTACCGCTGCATAAATATCAATGATTTAAAAAAAATGATAATCCCAGTTAGCCTCATTGACTATCTCTGGGGTGACAGGTCCGGTCCCACGAAAGTTTCCCACCGACCACTAGGGTAAATCAGGAAGCACATGCGGCGATCAACCCAAAAGCCCAACATTCTTTGATTACACCCTCCATTTGGAGGAAAAAGTCTTACAAATACATCATAGTTGGAGTTCGAACCGCGAGTGTCTAGGAGATAATCTAGATATCCTACCGCAAACCATGGCCCCAGGTGATGGTTGAGTTTTTCTTCATTAATCAATCAACTAATCTCATTTTTCTATTTTCAACAACTTGATTTGGTGGATGATAGAACGTATTTGTCGTGATATGTTTACAAATAATTAATTATCAAATTCCTTAATTATACTAATATAACATAAGAAATGATCTAAATCTTTTTTCACCATGTTGCAAAAGGCAATTCACTCGTCCCCAGTGCCCCCGTCAATCCGTCCCTAGGTCAGCCCCCGCTAACTCATCCCTAGGCCAACATGGAGGAGGTAAATCACGGGTGGCTACTAGCCATTAGTGCAAATGGCCAAGACATGGGAGAGGTTATGCTTGGTCACGCCAAATTTCAACCCCAAGATCTCATATGGTAATACCTTATGTCTTAACCATCGTACCGTCATGAGGGATGCCTTAAATCGTTTTTCACCAGGAATATAGTTGAGGAGTCCTAAATCTTATAATCGATTTATCGTAAATTGAATGTTTCAGGGTTTTGGATTTTTAGCATTCACAGGGAATTTTGTTATTAAGAAAATGAACAACTAAAAGTACCTTAAGAAAGCAAACATGAAACATTCTGTTAAAGACAATTCCATTAAACCTAAATTAGAATTGTAAATCCATCCATGACATCTGAAAAAATTTTAAACTTTTATTTACCCTTAAGCGAAAATTAAAATGTAGATTTCTATAGCTAAATAGTACATTATAATATCTAGTAAATCAGTAGAATCCTATCAAATGATTTCACTGATAAATAAGATATAAAGTTGTTTGAGTATGACCTAAGTAATAATTCTCCGTGCTCAATACAATAGTTTCTAATGCTCCCAACGATAAACATTAACCTGTCATTCACATGGTTCATATCTCTCAAACTACATAAAGTCTCAAAAAATTACACGAAATTAAGAGAAACATTATATTATTACCCTAGTAACCAACTCGGTTTCAAAGGGATAAATTGTTAATTTCCACTCACGACAACTATTTTCTATTTCTTATTCATATAATTTTTTTTTTGTGCTTTAAAAGTATAACACTAACACATATGTAAATATATAAATACAAATAAAGGGATTTTGATTTTTCAAAGTGAATTGTCATGATCCGAGATCATCTAATAACCAAAATATAATTAAGTGATCACCTTAGAAACACAAGTACCAGTCCAATTCTATGAATCATAATTATTTTCAGAGTTATCTGCCATCAAAATTAGACAATGTGTAAAGAGATCCTAAAAAAAGACCAATACTTAAACTTTTATAGTAAAAATATTGTTCACTTTATACTATCATAGATAAAAAAAATAATAAATCACTAAATATACTAGCACTATAAGTCAACAATATACCACAAGAAATCTAGAACAATTGTATTAAGGAGCAAACAATCATAACATGGTGTATGATGCAACTAGGTAAATTTATTATGCAATTATAAATATGAAAAAATTAAACTACAACTCAACACATCCCCAGACTTAAACTTTTTATTATCCCAATGAAAACTAGAAATATAACATGGAGGAGATTTTGAAGTTATAGAAGTTACCAAGTAATAAACTCTAAATGGTTGAGGCATTCATGTGCTAAAAATACTCCTCTATTTGATATTTACATTCCTCCACACTTTGAAACCTATAAAAAGAAATTAGACAAGAGAAATTAAATAGAGAGATTAGGTTAAAAAACTAAAACAAAATTAAAATAAACTTAAATAGAAACTAGAAAACTTGGGTTGCCTTCCAAAAAGTACTGGTTTTAGGTCATTAGCTCAACTAGAGATTATGATCATATGCTGCACCGGGCCAATGAATACATAAACGTAGAAGAAGCACAAGCCGCCCGGAAAAAGGAAACTCCTACCGAGCGGGCACCTATTCATGCCGGGCGGAAACAGCACGCCGCTCAGCAGCCCCCTAGAGGACCGAGAGCCGAAGCAATAAGATCCCCCCACGCCAGGTCGCACGTACAAGAAGTGGCTGCCGCTCGGCCCAAGTCAAAGAAGAGGTGGGTCCCTATGTTCTGCTCATTTCACCAGACGGATACGCACAACACGAGGGATTGTCGAAGTCTTCCCTTCGTGGTCAATCCTAGTCCCAGGAAAGCCGAACGGCGGTCTACTCCCATTGACAGGAGACAAAGGACCCATGAAGCCGACCGGACACGCACCGAGAGGCAACATCGACAGACGCCCGATCGGCACCGGTCCCCAAGACCGGAGAATCGACGGGCGTCCAGAGAACGGTCCCGACCGTCCGCTCGGGAAGAGGAGAATAGAAGTAATATTGCCCGGGGCGAGATCAATGTTATTGCTGGTGGGCCGACCGGGGGAGATTCCAACCGAGCCAGAAAGGCGGGCGTCCGGCAACTACAAATTCACGCAGTTGGTTGTAGCCAAGAGCGAGCAAGCGGACCAGAAATCACTTTCGGGCCCGGGGACTTGGAAGGAATAGAAGTGCCCCACGACGACGCTCTGCTCGTCAAAGCGGTAATAGAAAATTACACTATTCACCGCATATTTGTTGACACAGGGAGCTCGGTCAACATTATATTCAAGAAGGCGTTCGATCAGCTGCAAATTGATCGAGCCGAGCTGCTTCCCATGACTACGCCGCTCTATGGGTTCACGGGCAACGAGGTTCAGCCGGTCGGACAGATCCGGCTGGCTACCTCGTTGGGAGAGTAGCCGCTCAGGAGGACCAGGACAATAAATTTTGTGGTGGTCGATTCTCCCTCGTCCTACAACGTCATATTGGGCCGACCGGCTCTCGGCGAATTCCGAGCAGTCGTCTCAACCTTCCACCAGAAGATGAAGTTCCCCGTCGAGGACAAAGTGGGAGAAGTACGGGGAGATCAGTTAGCAGCTCGGCGGTGTTACATAGAGATGGTCCGGGCAGAATCCAGCTCCGCTCGGAAGGCGCCTCGAATCGAGGTAAATGCTATCACTGAAAAGCCACCCGCCCTAATTTACGAGGAAAAAGAGGAAGTCTAGATTCACCCGACCCGATCGGAGGCTACAACTTTTATCGCCTCTGATCTGGAGGAGAAGCAGAAGGAGGAGCTGAGCCAATGCCTCCGACGAAATCATGATGTGTTCGTCTGGTCGACACATGAATTGCCTGGAATTTCGCCGAGCATAGCACAGCATGAGTTGCATGTCCGACCGGACGTTCGGCCGATAAAGCAGAGAAAAAGAGATTTCTGCGCCGAACAGAACTCCATCATCCGAGCGGAAGTGGAAAAACTTCTGGAGGCCGGCCACATACGCGAGGTGCAGTTCCCGAGCTGGCTGGCTAACGTAGTATTAGTCTCCAAGCCGGGCGGCAAGTGGAGAGTCTGCATCGGAGGCTACAACTTTTATCGCCTCTGATCTGGAGGAGAAGCAGAAGGAGGGGCTGAGCCAATGCCTCCAACGAAATCATGATGTGTTCGTCTGGTCGACACATGAATTGCCTGGAATTTCGCCGAGCATAGCACAGCATGAGTTGCATGTCCGACCGGACGTTCGGCCGATAAAGCAGAGAAAAAGAGATTTCAGCGCCGAACAGAACTCCATCATCCGAGCGGAAGTGGAAAAACTTCTGGAGGCCGGCCACATACGCGAGGTGCAGTTCCCGAGCTGGCTGGCTAACGTAGTATTAGTCTCCAAGCCGGGCGGCAAGTGGAGAGTCTGCATCGACTTTCGGGACTTAAACAAAGCATGCCCCAAGGACTTCTATCCTCTGCCTCGGATAGATCAGCTGGTGGACTCTACGGCCGGCTGTGAATTAATCTGCATGCTTGACGCCTATCAAGGATATCATCAAGTGCCGCTCGCCCGGGAAGATCAAGAAAAAGTAAGCTTCGTAACGGCCGACGGCACATATTGTTATAATGTGATGCCGTTCGGATTGAAGAATGCCGGGGCCACCTATCAACGCTTGATGAACAAGGTGTTCAAGGAGCAGATCGGGCGTAATTTGGAAGTCTATGTGGACGACATTCTTATCAAATCCGTCCGAGCGGCCGATCTCTTCAAGGACATGGAAGAAACCTTCCGAACGCTGCGCAAATATGGAGTCAAGCTAAATCCTCAAAAGTGCCTGTTCGGAGCAAAAGGAGGGCGTTTCTTGGGGTACATAGTGACTGAGCGGGGAATTGAAGCCAACCCCAGCAAGGTGAAAGCTCTGCAAGACATGCCGCCTCCCAGAAATACAAGGGAAGTGCAACGGTTGACCGGTCGGATAACTGCTTTGTCCAGATTCATCTCCAAAACCGCCGACCGGAGCTTACCATTCTTCAAGATCCTGCGCAAGGCTACTAAGTTCCAGTGGGATGAAGAATGTGATCGAGCCTTCGAAAAATTAAAGACATATCTTAATTCTCTGCCTATTCTTGCCAAGCCGATCGGGGGTGAGTCACTTTATATTTATCTATCGTCAACTGAGCATGCTGTGGGCTCAGCACTTGTGAAGGCGAGCGGCGAAGAGCAGCCGGTGTATTTTCTGAGCCACATTTTAAAAGATGCTGAATCTCGTTACACCGGGCTCGAGAAGTTGGCTTTTGCTTTGATTCTAGCCGCTCGGCGCCTTCGACCATATTTCTTGGCTCACACCATCATCGTCCGGACGAACAGTCCACTAGGAAGAGTGCTGTTGAATCCAGAAGCGTCCGGACGGCTCATCAAGTGGACGACAGAATTAAGTGAATTTGACATCCAATATCAACCCCGCTCGGCGATCAAAGCCCAATCCCTGGCTGATTTTGTGACCGAAGTGCAAAGGCCAGAGCCGGAAGCTATGTGGAGAATATATGTGGATGGATCCTCTACTCGGCTCGGAAGCGGGATTGGAATATTGCTGCTCTCACCTCAAGAAGAGAAGATGCACCTATCCGTCCGGCTGGATTACAAAGCTACCAACAACGAAGCAGAGTATGAGGCCCTCATAACCGGATTGCAGGCAGCCCGGCATGTGGGTGCCGGTCGGGTGACTCTCTATTCGGACTCACAGTTGGCCGCTCAACAACTTTCTGGCACCTTTGAAATCAACAGTGTTCGGCTTAAACTCTACGTTGAGGCCTTTGAAAAACTCAAAGCTACTTTCCGAGAGGTTCTTATACAGAAGATCCCCCGAACGGAGAACCAGGCAGCAGACGAGTTAGCCAAACTCGCAAGTTCAATAACACCAGTTGCCATTCAGCAACCAATTGAAAAAGTACTGCTGGTGGCACACGTCGATCGGATGCAAGGCCTCACGTTTCCAAGCGACTGGAGAACACCTATTATAGAATTCCTCCGTTCGGGCACCACACCCTCCGATGAATATGCAGCCCGACTCCTCAGGAGAAGAGCCGGTCGGTTTACACTCATTGGAGATCAGCTTTACAAGAAAGCTTTCTCGCGCCCATTGCTGAAATGTGTAAGCTCGGAGGACTCAGCTTACATCCTCCAGGAAGTACATCAAGGATCATGCGGGGGTCATCCGGGCGGGCGCTCATTGGTCAAGAAGATTCTCTTGGCCGGATACTTTTGGCCAACTTTACAAACAGACGCCGCTCGGACAGTATCTACCTGCCTTTCATGCCAGAAGTATCACAACTTCTCCCACCGACCGACCGAAGAAATGAGGGCGTCAAGCGTTTCATGCCCGTTCGACCAATGGGGAATGGATATTGTCGGTCCATTTCCGATGGCGTCCGGACAAAGGAAATTTTTACTAGTGGCGGTCGACTATTTCTCCAAATGGGTGGAAGCCGAGCCGCTGGCAAAGATCACTGAACAAATGGTTAAAAAATTCATCTGGCAACACATTATTTGTCGTTTCGGCATCCCTCGTCGACTAGTGTCCGACAACGGGCGGTAGTTCACAGGGAAGATGTTAGAGGATTGGTGCAAGAGCTACGGCATTGAGCAACATTTCACATCCGTGGCCTATCCTCAGAGCAACGGTCAAGCTGAAGTGGCCAACCGGGAAATTCTCCGTATCCTGCGCGCTCGGCTCGACCACTTGGGAGGAAGTTGGCCAGATGAAGTGCCGAGCGTTTTATGGGTCATCCGAACAACTCCTAAGGAAGGAACGGGCGTTACACCTTTTCATCTGGTGTACGGAGGTGAAGCGGTCATTCCAGTTGAGGTCGGCGTTGAGTCCATCCGGGTCTAGTGTTATGATGAAGGCAACGCCGAGCGAAGGAATATGGAGCTGGATTTGGTCGACGAAGAGCGTGCCAAGGCATCCGTTCGGCTGATGGCGTACCGTCAACGGATGAAGCAAAACTACAACCGGCGCGTCATCCCCCGATCATTCCAGGTCGGCGACCTTGTCTGGAAGAAAGTCAAGCCGGTCGGCGACGTCGGCAAGCTTGAAGCTCCGTGGGCAAGTCCCTTCAAAATCATCGAAAAGCTCCGCTCGGGCGCGTATTATTTGGAGGATGAGGACGGTCGGCAGTTAGATAGGCCGTGGAGCGCGAACCACCTCCAGCCTTACCGGGCGGGGTGAAAGGTGTGCCAATGTAAATCATCCTATGTACTTTTTTCAACTAATACTGGAAATGCAGAAATGAAGAATCAAGAGAACAAATATAAGGCATTGGCAAGAAATGAAGGCCACGAGCCGCTTAGCCGGAGTTAAATGGGTCGAGCCAAGCGCTCGAGGATCAAAGACCCAGTACCTTCCGGATGGAGGTAAATTATCCGAGCCAAAATGCTCGAAGCAGACCCTGAGCCGTTCGGCCAGGAGTACGTTCTCCAAGCTAGGTAAAAGGGGCATAGGGATTATCCGAGCCAAGCACCCGAATAAGTGAAGGCCTCCCAGCCGATTAGGTTCGCAAGCAAATGACCCATGCCGTTCGGCCGGGCACAAAGACTGTTCAAGCGTGAGATAAGTTATGAAGGCCAAGGTCGCTCGACCTGGTAAGGAGTTAGCCTTGAAGGCCGTCTAGCCCAGACGTTAAACCGTAGAGCCGCGCCGACCGGCTATAAACATCCGCGCTGACGAGCACCGTCGTTAAAAATCGAGAGCCGCGCCGATCGGCTATAAACATCCGCGCCGACGAGCACCATCGTTAAAGATCGAGAGCCGCGCCGATCGGCTATAAACAACCGCGCCGACGAGCCCCGTCGTTAAAAATCGAGAGTCGCGCCGATCGGCTATAAACATCCGCGCCGACGAGCACCGTCGTTAAAATTCGAGAGCCGCGCCGACCGGCTATAAACATCCGCGCCGACGAGCACCGTCGTTAAAAATCGAGAGCCACGCCGATCGGCTATAAACATCCGCGCCGACGAGCACCGTCGTTAAAGATCGAGAGCCGCGCCGATCGGCTATAAACAACCGCTACCGACGAGCCCCGTCGTTAAAATCGAGAGCCGCACCGATCGGCTATAAACATCCGCGCCGACGAGCACCGTCGTTAAAATCGAGCCACGCCGATCGGCTATAAACATCCGCGCCGACGAGCCCGTCGTTAAAATCGAGAGCCGCCGATCGGCTATAAACATCCGCGCGAGCCCGTCGTTAAAAATCGAGAGCCGCGCCGACCGGCTATAAACATCCGCGCCGACGAGCCCCGTCGTTAAAAATCGAGAGCCGCGCCGATCGGCTATAAACATCCGCGCCGACGAGCCCCGTCGTTAAAAATCGAGAGCCGCGCCGATCGGCTATAAACAACCGCGCCGACGAGCCCCGTCGTTAAAAATCGAGTCGGCGGCTATAAACATCCGAGCGGAAGGCCGACGAGCCCCGTCGTTAAAAATCGAGAGCCGCGCCGATCGGCTATAAACATCCGCGCCGACGAGCCCCGTCGTTAAAAATCGAGAGCCGCGCCGATCGGCTATAAACATCCGCGCCGACGAGCCCCGTCGTTAAAAATCGAGAGTCGCGCCGATCGGCTATAAACATCCGCGCCGACGAGCACCGTCGTTAAAAATCGAGAGCCGCGCCGATCGGCTATAAACATCCGCGCCGACGAGCACCGTCGTTAAAAATCGAGAGTCGCGCCGATCGGCTATAAATAACCGCGCCGACGAGCTCATGATCGTTCACAAGTACCAGATTGATTAATGCCGGTCGGCCGTCGGTTTGCCAATACTTCGCGTGCACTGAATGCAAGCAGTATGGTTAAGCGCTAAGTGATTTTGAGGAAGCGAGTCAATTGATTAACCCGATCGGTCGTTTAGTAAAAAACCCGGGGAGCCCAACAGATTATACGAATGAGCAGCAACGCATTAAAAAGGGTCAATGAAAGACAAACAAAAAATACAAGGCGCATAAGGGAGCCGAACGGCACGTACAATAAAGTTTTTGCATCCGCCAAGCGGATGAAATACAAAGAGCACTTGAAAGGACTCGCCTCACTCCGGGTCTTCAAAATTAAAAAAGGCGTCCGGGATGTCATCAATCATGGCCGCCAGGTCGGAGGCGGGAATATGCATTCCCTCGGGAAGGTAGCCACCCTTCTTCAGATACGCCAGGGTGACCTTGACCGCTTCGGCGAACGTAGAAGAGACATTGTCGCCGAACTTCGCGCCGAACCGCTCCGAGTGGAGATATTCTTGGCGCGCCGCTGCTAAGCGACTCGGCTCTCCCTCCTTATACCTTTTAAGCACCGCCCGGGAGGCAATTAGGGAATCTTGGACTGCCTTCAAGTCCATCGCAGCTTTTGTGTGTTCGGCCGAACGGATCTCCCGCTCGGCATTCAGATCGGCCTCTAGCTTCTTAGACTGCTGATCTAGGGCCCGGACTTCGACTTTCATTTTGTCCAGATCAGCAATCGCCCGCCTCTTCCGGCCACTGGCGCGTTTCACGTCCCCGTCCCGCTTCTTCACCAAGTCTTCGAGTCGGGCCACCTCTGCAGCCAGATCAGCAGCCTTCTTCTGTTCGGCCTCGAGAGTTTGTTTCTCCCGCTCGGCCGATGGACCCCCTGATACTTGGAGTTTTTCCAGGAGATCCTCCAGCTCGGCCAGCCGGTGGCTGGTGGCGATTTGCTCAGCCCAACGCTGTAAGGAAATAATAAAATCAGGAGTCAAACAATAGCATGGCACATGAAGAAAGATGAATTTACCTGTGTGGCCTGCTGCATATTGTTATCGCCGAGCTGCTTGGGCGTCATGAGGGCAACCTGAATCTGGGCGTCCTCAAAAAGCTTGGCGAGCGGACCCGTCAAGGTTATTTCGTGAATAGGGCTCGATGGCCGATCGACAGACAGTAAATATTCCTCCGATGGGAATCGGAGGGTGGTCTTGATGGTCGGATGGTCGGACGGCGCTTCTTCAGTTGCAGCCGCTTGTTGCGAAGACTCCCCTATGGTGGAAGTTTCGCCCAACCGACGTAAACGGCGACGAGTCCGGGGAGGAGAGCCGGGAGGCTGTGCGGTAGGCGAGGCCGCTGGAGTCCCGATCTGTGATGGCGTGCTAGCAGGCGGAGTTACGCCGATCGGCACCTGTGGTGCTCCCTCTTGTGGCGGCGGAAGGCTGGAGTCTCTTCGACGCTTTCGCCGAACTTCCAGCGGTGGATCCCCGACCTGAGGGACCCCCAGCTCGGCGGGGGCTGAGGAAACAGGATCCGCCTCAACCTCTGTTGAAGCGGATGGGGCAGCATCTGTTTCAGGGGCGGACTGCGCCCCCCCCTCTCCCGCATCTGCCGGGCGGCTGGGAATGAGACCCCGCTCGGTGAGCTCCTTTTCCACGGCCTTCAGTTTCAAATGAGCGGTAGCCTTAGAGCGCCACATGACTTCAGCTGCAGTAAAAGAAATTAAAATCAATTAGACAAAAAAGACTAAGAGAGTAAAGAATTCTTACTCATGCGGAAGGGGAGATTCGCCCGAACGGGAGACAATCCGAAAATATACAACACCCCCTTGAGAAGCAACTGGTCAATCTTGTATCGCTGACCGGACAACCAGTTCGCCGCATGAAGATAGGCTGGATTGCTTCTGAACTTGCCGAGCTCCGGCTGAGTCGGCACAGCGGTCTGCCATTTGGTTCGGAATGCTGGCCGCTCGGGAAGTCGGATATAAAAGAAAAACTCCTTCCAGTGTTTGTTGGAGGTCGGCATATTGTCAAAAAATTTAAAGCCTATTCTACTTTGGAAAATAAAAGTCCCCAGCTCGGATTGTTTGGGGTAGAAGAAGAAGTGGAATATTTTAGGGTCGAGAGGGATACTGTGCAGCTTGAAGAGGACGACCATCCCGCTCAGCAGCCTAAAGGAATTCGGCACAAGTTGGCCGAGCGGGATGCGAAAATAGTTACAAACCTCTAAAACAAAGGGATGGGTAGGAAATCTAAGGCCACCCTGGAATTGGTCTAAAAAGAAACAGATTGTGCCGATCGGCGGGTCATGTGGTCGGTCGGTCGGGTCGGCTACGACTATTTCATAGTTATCGGGAATTCCATACGTCCGAACAAGACGCCGAGCACCCTCCTCATCAAATCGACTCTCCATGGTCAGGTACCAAGGGCCATGAACACCAACAGCGGGTGCAGAGGAGCTTGCCATCTCGGAGAAGCGAAAGAATGGCAAGAAATCGAAGGAAGGGAAACGAAAGGGGCGAAATGAACAGAGAAGATCTTGTAAGGGAAAGGAGAAGCTTACTGAGGGAAGGTAGACAGAAAGGATCACCAAAGAGCCGGAGACCAACAAGAGATGAGAGCTGGGACGGCCGGAATGATGCTGCAGCAGCGGGCACCTTCGACGGAGAATACGCGATGAAACAGAGAATGCGGCGTAAAAGGTGAAGACGAGGGCTTTATACGAACGAAGCTGGCCGGCCTCGTCCATCGAATGCAGGTCACGGAAGACGAAGTCATCATCTAGCCGTCCGTTTCAAAATGACCGGCGTCCCATCGTACGGATCATCACCGCCACGCCAGAGAAGCCACGTGGCGCTCTGTCTCCAGGCACAATTAATGCGCCCATACCGCTCATGCTTCGACTTAATGGAGAGGATTTGCGTGATTTTCGAGAAGATCTAGACAAGCAAACACCCATGTTGAGCGACAAGACAACCGAATGAAGAGCCGAACGGCTGAATTTGGCAGAAGGGCCGAACGGCCCTAGAGATATTATAAGCGACTGGAAGGCGACGACCGCCCGCGCGGACTCACTGCCTCCTTCGACTAGACTTGAAGGGAAGGCAAGTGATCCGACGGTAAGAATGGGGGGGCCCACCCTCTGAAGGGTCCGAGCGGAGCTAGAGATAACCCATCCATGGGCTTGGGTTTCCGACGCTAAGGCAGGAGGATCGAAGAGCCGAGCGGGTTGCCCGTATCCCGCTCGGCTAGGATCGAAGGGCCGAGCGGGTCGCCCGTTCGGCCAAGATAAGGGCGAGGGTACAAAGGTAGCCGAGCGGCCTATTCGCTTGTCTCGGGATCTGGGATGTCAGAGAAGGCATGTCTGATGGTTGGGCCGTACACAAGATTGCACGATGGAAGATCTCGCCGTCACATCATGGAAAGGTTGATACAGTAGCAGTATGGCATCATGGACGTCTTCCTGACAGATCCATGTCTGGGCATGGCCCTTCTGACAGACCCATACCTGGGCATGGTCAAAAGGAGGTGGTTGCTTTGATTGGCGCGCCCAGGCTTCTTTGAGAGGTCTATATAAGGTCTCCATTTCTTCACCGGAGGTACACGAGTCTTCTACTTAAAAGCCACTTCTTTGCTATTTCCTCGCCTGACTTGAGCGTCGGAGGGCCGTCGCCGGGACACCCCTCCCGGCTCGGTTTTGTTGCAGGTTCGCCGGAGCACTCGAGGATCCAGCAGGGAGCGCCACGTTCCTAGCGTTCGTTGACCCTTGGTTCGGATAGGATCAAACAACATGTTCAACTGATGAAGATGAAATTTTGATCAATAGGATTCAATTGATTGATAATCCATAAACAATCAATTAAAAGCTCGACTAATAAACTTTCAACTCAAAGACCAATGGTGATCGATCTGCAACTATAAAAGACAAGTGAAGGTTGTTCGAATAGAACAAAAACTTATAAGCAATCATTCAATATTCATTCCACAACATTTTAGTGACAGCCAAGTGTGTCAGACTCTTGTTTGTTGCTTTTTCATTTCACACCACTATTACTTGTATTCTGTTGTTATTGTAAATTACTTTTTCAAGGACGAAATATAGTGATTTTTGAGTGACGACGGATTAGGTTGTAAATCACCTAGAATATTTTTGTCAGTCTGAAGGGTGTTTATTATTTACCTTTTTCATATGGGCATCCTTTTAAAATTAGCTATTCAAAATATCCTTATATTATTTGATTATTTGGTCCATCATTAGAATCTAGATTTTATATTCTTTTGTATTTTTTATTTTTTGGAATGACAATGAGATTAAAGTAATATTTCAACCCGATGTAATTGTATTTTAAATGAATACAATTTACGGTAAATTAAAAAAAAATCCTCAATGATAATCATAACTTTGCATGCAATCCCCATGCCTAAAAAACTTTGTTTCCACTCCCTGCATGCAAAGTATTACTTGTTTCAACTCCCTCATGCAAATATTGATACCTAAATTGCCCCTCAAATTTTTTAGGTACAAAAAGTTCAAAATTGAGTACAAAAAGTCTGAAAACGAGTATAATTCTTCTTAAAGTCAGTACTTTATATTAAAAATCGAGTATATTTTCTATCAAAATTGTCCCTCTTATTTTTTAGGTATAAAAAGTCTAAAAATAAGTATAATTCTTGTTAAATTCAGCACTTTACACTATAATCTAGTACTCTATACTAGGATCGAGTATATTTTCTATTGAAATTAACCCATATTTTTTAGGTACAAAAAGTTAAAAATTGAGTACAAAAAATCCGAAAATGAGTATAATTCTTCTTAAAATCAGTACTTTATATTAAAAATCGAGTATATTTTCTATTAAATTCAGCACATTAAACTAAAACGAGTATATTTTGAGGTGAAAAAAAGAATCGTACTCAATTTAATAGAAAATATACTAGATTCTAATTTAATATACTAAATTTAAGAGGATTTATACTGATTTTTGGACTTTTTGTGCCTAAAAATATTATGGGTAATTAGGTAAATATGTTTGACTGGGGAGTGAAAAGGAAGTTTTTCATGGATGGGGACTACATGCAAAATTGAATTTACCAATGGGGAGTGCATGCAAATTTACCCTACAATCTAATCTAGAAAGAGCATGGAATTTGTAAGTGCAGTAGCTATCAACTCATCTTACATGCAAGATTTTAAAAAAGTAATATTTTTTAATACTTCATACCTCCCACTGCGAGCTAGCATGATAGGTGGGAGGTTTTTCAATTTAATGATTACGGAGCCGTTTCTTTCTTTCATTTTTTTTTTATTTTTTTATATATTTATTTAAACAGCACAAACAATGGCTAATTTTTATTAGCTGTTGTATGTTTTTTTTAAAAAATTTTATATTAAAATATTTTTTTAATATTTTTTAAAAAAACACAAACAATGGTTAATTTTTATTAGATAACAACAGTTAAAAAATCATTGTTTAACAGTTAAAATTAATTTTTAAAATTTTAAAATAATTTATAAATATATGATCAATTTTTTTTCATTCATTTCATTATTAACTTTGCTATTTACTTATTTCTTTCATTTTTTATTTATATTTGAGATGAATAAAAATCGTAATACTTCTTTTATAAATCTTTTGAATTTTTCAAATATCCAATTCCTCGTATTTTCTTTCATGCAGAATATCCCCTACATGGTAAAAATATTTCCTAAATTTTAAAAATATTTTATATATTTCATAATATCCTTCAAAATTTTCAAATTCTTAAAGTTCTCAAAGTTTTTTTTGACAAATCCAAGTACGTCGCTCCAGTTCCATTGGATATGTATCCATTCCAAAATTGGTCAGCCATGAGTAGTCAACTTGGAATGTCTTATCCTTACGTATTTTCTCCTAATCAACTATCAATCATACTTTCGAATAAATTATGAAGGACTACTATGGATCCATCTATTGGCGACAAAGAATTTCTAACACTATCATCTGTTCTAGCAACTTAGTTGCCACCACATTCATCACAAGAAGAGCGTGAAGTTGAGCTGGAGAAAATAATCGAAATGAAGATTTTGGTCTCTTGATGCAGATGTAGTCCTTGTGAAGTCATGAGCAATTATCAATACCGATGTAATCATTGGTAATGACAAGAAGGATCAAGTTTTTTGGAAACGTATAGCTGATTACTACAACAAGCATCGCGCCCATTGGATCTATGATGAGAAACTATTAGCGGTTGAAATCACATTATTATATGTTTGCACCGATGGTAAATGAATTTTTTACAACCTATAATAATTTTTATACTAATCGTCAAAGCAGTTGGAGTGACGAGAATGTGTTGAAAAATACACTGAATATGTGGAAAGTCAACAACAATAACAATGATTTCAAGTATATGTATGTGTTGAGAGTTCTCAAAGAGTATGAGAAATATACTCCAGTTGGTATCATTATCCTAATAAGAAGGCAAGGACATCCGAATCAAGGGGAAACAATTCAACATCAAATCCAAATACGAGTGTTGATTTGGATGATTCTCAAGTCCGCAGTCATCCGATAGGGCAAAAGGCAACGAAGAGGAAGGATAAATCTAAAGTCAGAGAGGACGACACAATGCATCATAGTATCGACAAAGAATAATAAGATATTAAAGAATATTTAATACAAAAATGTCTTTGCAGGAAGCTGAAATCTTTCATAAAAATTATAAAATTGTTATAAAGGATACTAGTAAGATGACACCCGAATAACTTTATTTATATGAAAAAAATAATTGAACATATTAAATAGCGATATGATCTGATGTAGATATGTTTAAGTTTATTTTTATATATTATTATAATTTATATATTTTTATTTAATGTAATATAATATTTATGTATTTTTTTAATAAAATAATTTATGAATTTAAATTTTATAAAAATTAATGATATATAATGTAAAATAGGAAGAAGAGATAATATATATAATAAAAAATATGAGACATATAAAGGAGTTGTTGAGATTTTTTATAGTGAAAAAAAATATGAGGTTTTTTTACTTTTACTGATGTGGTAACAAAAAAAAAAGTTTTCAATGAGCTTAAGTATTGTGGATGCCTTAAGTCATATCATCCTTATTTTTTAAATTCCTTTGCGAATTAATTCTCAGTAAAGTCCTTTGAAATATGCGTTTCTTTTCTGTGCATATTTCAAAATATTTCTTCCCGCTGAATTTAAAATCTCTGATAAAAATATTTAAACTATTTTTTTTTATTATGCTATTCCCCCTTCTCCCTTAGCATCTATCTCCATCGAAGAAGGATTATTTTAAAAAGTTATTAATAGTTTAGCTCCATATAATATAATAATACTCAAAGAGCAAAGTTAATAGCATTAACCACTCTGAAAGCTAAAGGAGCATGGCAGAGTGAGTTATTTTTCAAATTTGAGAAATCTGGCCAAAATTACTACATAGAGCTAATTATCTAAAATTTTGAAGGTATAGAATAACTCAATACGTTCTAAGGAAACAACAATATGTTTGTGAACTTTGGATAGTATGGATTTATATAGAAGTTTTGGTCAAAATGTTATGTAAACTCAAATTGATCAAAGCTGAAAAATGAAGGTGTACATGTACTAAATAATTTTCAAGAAACCTAAATGAGTGTTTGGTTGTGAAGATTAATCAGTATATGTAGCAATTTTTGTTATATGTATTAAAAAACTACAAAAAAAAGGGTAAAAATAAACATTAATCCAAAGTGACCAAATAGGAGAGTTTAAAACTATTATTTATTCTTGTATTTCTACATTTTAAGTCCATCTAGCAATTCTGTACAACTCAAACATGATTATACACTTCAAAAAAATTAACAAAGGATCTTAAGCAATAAACCCTAATACTCTTCATGACAAAATAAAACTCTAAAAATAAAAAACAATGATACCCTCTACATATTCCTTCAAGTGCATGTTCATAATGTCAACATATTGTCCACCAAACTTGCACAATTTAATCTCATTCATCAGGAATTGCCTATCTGAGATCATCATGTCCTTGAAGGATCCACAAGTAGATCATCATGTCCTTGAAGGATCCACAACTTAAAACAGTGTCCTAAGGCAGGTGAAAACCTTGGAGTGTGAAAAATAGCTCATCATCTGCACTTATGGTCATTAAAGTCACCACACATTTCAAAATTGTAATAAATAACTTTGCGATCATGTGATGATCAAAACTCACACACAAACACAGCAACAAAGATATCTCCACCAAGTGTCTATCCAACTAAGAGTAAGAACATCCCCATGCTGAGAAAGGTTCATCCTGAAGAATTTATGAAATAACTACACATTATACAAGGACTCTACAGGAAGATCAGACTATAGTTTTTTGTCCAAATCCTTTTTGCATAGCCAGGCTATAGTTTTTTTCTAAATCGTTTTTGCATAGCCACACTTGCTTCTGCTCTTTCTAATATGCCCTCGAACTGGAGTTTGCTTCTTCAGTGTCATCTGAACCAGGCCTTTCAGTTAGGAATTGCTCCCAAAACACATCGTTGACTCTAACCGGATGATTCGGTTGTGTTTCACCACTAGTTCTTGGATTTTGTTGTGCCTGTGCAGCTTTTGTGCCACCTGATTCAGCTGCTGGATTTTGGCTACTTAACACTAGTGTGCCAAGTTCTTCCCCATCCGTGCCAACTTTGTCCAATTCCATGGAATTTTCTTCCCTTTGATCTGCTGAACTCCTATCCATTTCCATTCCAGATGATGCAAGCGTTAGACTTAAATGGCATGGAAAGCTCCCGTCCCCATTGTCATGTCGGCTTCGAGGCGAAAGATTTTTTGTTGGGCAAATAGATGCTCCGGTGTCGCAGAGCTCCAATGTCTCAGGCGTCAATGGCAGCAGGCATTCTGATGCGCCACCTCGCCCGTAGTCGAATTGCTTTTCGCGAGAGCTACCGGTGTCCTCGATGGAGCTCTGAGTGCTGGCCATGACCAAATCCCTGTCTTGAAAAGCCGAGCACAATTCCAGTTTCAGCTTATCGCAAAAGTCCTGATTGAGCACGAGCCCAGACTCGAATTTGGATGTGCTGCAATGGTCATCACACAAGCTGTTCTCTGATCCCAGCGGCAACCTTCGCTTCTTGTGGATCACCGAGAAGTCCATGGATGAGGAAGCAGCCATCTTCGCAAGAGTCTCCACGAACCGAGGGTTCAGCATCGCCTGCTGCAGGAACGTGATCATCTTCAGCTGCCGATTCTCCATGTCGGCCACTCTCCGCTCGACGTCATCGAACTGGCTGTGCATCTCCGAGCACTGTTGCTCGAACTTCCAGAGAGTCGCCTCGAGGCTGGATTTCTCTCTTCTCAGCTGGTCGATCTCGTCCTGTAAAGCGGCCCTCTCGGCATCCGCGACAGCAGCACCGCCAGGCGGGAGGCTGTGGCTGTGGATGGGCTTGCGGCGACGGATGTTCTTGAGGAGATCCTTCCTCCCTTTGATAAAATCCTCATTGGCGAACTCCCACCTCTCGGGATCTATTTTTCGGAATCCCTGCGTAAAGAATCAATTTCTACCTCGATTGATTGACCAGTTCCTTCAAATCTAGCTACACGAACTCAAGAAATTTCCCAATTCCAAAGAAGGCAAAAAACAGTTTTTTTCCAAAAAAATTCGAAAAATCGCAACTAGATTCAACCATAAAAAGTAAAAAATAAAAAATAAAAATCCCGGCATCGTGATTCAGGGGGCTTACATAGGTATTGAGCTGGCGGATGAAGCTGGAGAAATTGTTGTGCTTGAAGTAAGTCGGGAGGAGGCGGGCGGAGAAATCCGCGTGGTTCCACACCACGAAGCTCTTCGAGGAGGCGCTCCAGGAGACGACGTCGTCGGTGGAGGAATCATCCACCATCTCGTAGGTCTTGACCAGGAAAGGGGCAGGGCCGCCGGAGCTGCCTCCCTGCTCGCCACCCTCTGACTCCATTCTCTCTCTCTCTCTCTCTGTCTATCTTGCAAGGGTATCCTGGTCGTCGTCTGTATCGGCTCCGATCGCTTCCCTCCCGCGTGGGCGATGGTGGAGAAGGTTGGTGAAGACGAGAAGGGTCGCGAAGGTGGGGAAGTTGCGACTTGTGTTGGAAATTTGGTCGGGTCACTGTTTAGCAAAAAGGCCCCGCCTCCTTTCTCCAATAGAATCCAATTATTGCTCTTATTTTGGGCCTTCTAATTCTCTTATTTTGGGCCTGACAATTCTCCTTGACCTATCCATTATTGGTTGGTTTTCAACCCTTTTATGAGGAATTTCAAATAGATGAAAAGTTACGGTTGGAGGTTAGAGGTAGGCCAAAATATATATATACAAAGTTTTATAAATCACACAATAATGAGCCGAGAATTTAGAGAAGACAAAAGAGGATAAAAAAAAATTCTCATAGATTCCATTGATGAATAAACAGTCTATTGGTAAATACATAACTTAAATACTAATTTCAAATTTAAGTCGGATTTCATATTTTTCATCTCATCTCCGTGTATTATATAAATTCTCATCTAAATTCTCAGGGATATTCAACTCTCATGATATTCAATTTTAATCTCTATCTATCCTACCCAAATATTTTATTATCACTTAAGAGAATATTTTCTCCTTGCCGATTGATCATGTCTGAAATCGATAGAGATAAAATATTAAATACATAACTTTATTGTTGACCAAATAAAGACTCTTTACTCTCTAAAAAATGACTCCAAAGTATTCCTGTGTGTCAAAGAAAGTGTTAGTGATCGAGGTAGGGAAGGGTCTTGACATAGATTCTCCGACGTTCAAGTCAATAATCAGAAGAAGATGAGGAATCACAAGAACAGTAGATGCGTAAAATTATGTAGCTTTGTGTTGTGTGAGTGTACCTACACAAAGCCCTTTTTATAATGTTACTGTTTGTTTGTGCACGAATCTCAAAGTATTTTTAAAAAATGACACACCATAAGAATGCTCTGACATATTTTCTAAAATGAATTCACAATACCATAAAAATATTCTGACATATTTCCTTCCATGACTGATTGAAGACGCCTTCAGTCATTGAAGGCACACTCGAATCCAATTTTAGCCTTCTCCTCGAGTAAGCTTCAGCTCCGACTTCTCGTCCCTCGAACGTCACGCACATCCTTTTTGTCCACTGGCGTACTCTTCCGTAGCGTCTTATCCCTCGGACGCACCGAGCCCGTCGGCTCTCTCCCGTGCCGTCCTTCTCGCTAGCCGCGTCTTCCGCTCGACTTCCTGTGCTCCTAATCTCCTGCACACTTAGACACAGTAATCAGAACATAACAGGACCTAATCTAATTTGGTTGATTACACCAAAAATAACCTTGGGATTCCAACACTTACATGGCAAGCCGAGCGTGCTCCTTCTACAACCCGATTGACAGTCACTTAAGCTGATTGGACTTATAGGGTGTTATCGGGAACTTGCCATTTGTTCACCTTATATGTTTTAATCAAAGAGTTTAGCTGAACCAATCATTTGTTCTGTCCAATCGAACCGTAGTTCCGATGAGTTGAACTACTAAATCGGGCTAATGATGCTGCCTTCAAATGACAAAAAATTCTTGGCCCTCGAAGTGTCGACTTGTCTTTATGTCTTAGTGGAGAGGAATTGGGCATCTGATTGGTCCACTAGTTCGATCAAATAACCACCTGGCCAACCGATTTACTAAGTAAGCCTCAAAGGTTGACCTTTTTTTTTGACTCTGACCATCATGTGAGGTTACCTTCTTAACTTTGATCAGACTCTGGCCCCACCTCTTTGCTGACAAAAAATTGGTTCAACCCTAACATTCAATAAACAGTAATCCCAACCCAAATGGATGATTACATTAGAGTAAAAATGTATCTTAACGGTCCCTTCAAGTTAGCTTCACATATTCTAAAAAGAGGTATTTATCCTAGCATAATGGTCTAGGGATATCAAGTACTGACGTTGAGAATTGATCACGTATATATTATAATAAAAACTTATGCAATATCAACTATGCCAACACATAGAGGAAAAATAAAAAAAAATCCAAGACATTGGTAAGTTAATCAATTGATCTAATGAATTCACCGTTCTTAATTATGACAACAAAAGGAGGAAATTCATCATCCTTGAAACATTTGTGAGGAAGAGAGGCTGAACTCTCGTCTCTTAAACCTCGAGTCCTTAAAAAAAAATTAATATTAGGATTGACACCGGTGTGTATATATATGTACACACATACAGCAATTATTATACTCCGCACCGTGCAGTGCGCGATGAGCAATATTTTTTTTTTTTAAATTTAAGATTTAGTTTGATTAAGGTGTTAAGATATAATATTAATTTTTTAAAAAAATAAAAAATTATATTAAATGCTATATATATATATATATATATATATACTAATAATAATAATAATTTAATTGGATATTTAAGTTGGATATAAATAGAATTTTATTGACCAGGGCCGGCTCAAGACATAGACCATTAAGATATATGTCTAGGACCTCTATTATATTGGGGCTCATCAAATTGGATATATATATATATATATAATATTAATTTTAATATTAAATATTTAAATAAATTTTAGTTCAGATTTATTTTCATCAATAATTTTAATTTTTTAACAACTAAATTATATTTCGTCCATAATCTTTAATTTTTAGATTTATTAGATTTGATTGATAATTTTAATTTTTTAATATTAAAGTTAAATTTATTTGGTAATTTATTTTTATTTTTTTATTAAAATTTGACTCATAATTTTAAATTTTTTATTGATAAAATTTAATTTAATAATTAAAATTAAGTCTTGTTAATAAATTAAAAATGTTATACTTGATTAATATTTTTTTATAAATATACTTTTGAAAGTCTTTTAAAAGTAGGTTTAATGTTGTACTATTATTTCTCTAAATTTTATTTTTCATTCTATGTGTTTTTTTATTATCATTTTTAATTATTATTATTATGTCCTTGCTCTTCGACGAGTTATTATGCACATTTTTTTAAAAAAAAATAATGTGTCGTCGATATTTACTAGTTAAATATTTTTAACTAAATAAATTTAATTGATGATTTAGCCAAGTTAAAATTAATAAAAGACAGTTTGGTTCACGAAAATCTTGTCAACGTGGGATCCTAAAGAAAGATCTATTGTACCCAGTGTCTATATCTACTAGACTATTACTCAAACCTATTATATCTATGTCACACAATAATAATTTTTATCGTTGCGTCAAGAGTTACCTTCATAGAAGTTAAAATTAATTGATAATTTTTTTAAAAAAATAACAATTAAAATGTATATTAATAGTATTATAATTATTTATTAATCATTGTCAAATTAGTTAACATAAAATATTTTTTATTTTTTATAAATTTTACTAATAAAAAAGCGGGGTTTCTATTATATAAATAATCATTGACAATGTATAAAACTATCTGATCCGGCGGTTAGAACGGGGGACCCCCATTCTCAGAGGTCCATGCCACGCTGGAGTCAAAAGGCCAAGTGGTCGACCGGATAGGCAGACCAACCGATGAATAGCTGAGGCAATAGGCGCCCTGACTAAAGTTGAGGTTCCGACGCTCAATGAAACAATGTCTAAGAGCCGAGCGGAAGACAGTCGCCCGGAAGTCTCCCCAGCATTTCAACGCAAGCGACAGGCGAGACGTGAGGGGTGTACCGCCCGGCCGGCGCAAGGGATGAAGGCCGTCCGGACGATGGTCTCCGTCCAGCCGGCCGGACGTACGTCCCGGCCGGCGGCGGGTAAAGGAGAACAGGAACATCTTCTGACAGCCGTCAAGTCATATGACTAAGCCATACTCCTAGTCTGACAACGGGGTGTCTTGGTGTCCCATCGAAGGCGTGATGGGACTGTTGCAGTATGGCGTCAGGTAAACTTTCTGACAAACACATACCGAGGTATGGGCTGCGGACACGTACGCGCCGCGGTAGGCGTGTAGAAGCTCTTTCACCGCTCTATATAAAGAACTGCAGACTTCGCCGGAGGTACGCGTTCTACAAGCTTTGGAGCTCCTGACTTGAGCGTCGGAGGGTCGCCGCCGGGAACCCCTTCCCGGCCCGACTTCTGTGCAGGTTCGCCGGAGCTTCGTGAGACTAGCCGGAGATCTACATCGGCGACCCGGAGAGCGCCACGTGCCCAGCGTCCGTTGATTCAGCGTTCGGACAGGATCAATTTGGCGCCGTCTGTGGGAACGCTCCTGCATCCGATCGGAAGCAATGGACGAGGCTGGACGACAACACATGGTGACGCTTTCGAACGAGGAACTCGACGCTCTGATCGAGATAAGGGCCGCCAAACTCGTGGAGCAACAACAGAAAGCCACAGCCGAGCGGCCGGAGCAACAAGCAACATCAGCGTCTGGTGGTCGAGCGGAAGCACCACCGGCCACCGTTGCATTTCATCGAGCCCTATTCCGCACCCCTGAAGCCGTACCAGCTCATAGAGATAGGGGATCTTCTTCGGATGAGATGCCTAGACGAGATGACAGAAAGGGGAAAGCCCCCCGAATGGACGCATCACCCGAGAGGATTAATCGTCAATTTTCAGAAGCTATTCTGCGAGATCCCCTGCCGAAGCATTATGTGCCTCCGACGATCGGCGAGTATAATGGGACAACTGACCCAGATGATCATCTGGGTAAGTTCGATAACACAGCTACTCTCCATCAATACACAGATGGAGTAAAGTGCCGAGTTTTTCTTACCACTCTCTCGGGATCGGCTCAACGATGGTTTCGGAGGTTGCCGGACGGATCCATCACAAGCTTCAAGGGTGAGCATGTTCGCCATTAAGCAAGAAGCCCGTGAATCGCTCCGAGCTTACATACAGCGATTCAACAAAGTGGCGATGGATATTCCAACGGCCACTTCGGAAACCATGATGAATGCCTTCACACAAGGCCTAGTAGATGGGGATTTTTTCCGATCACTCATCCGAAAAGCCGCCCCGAGATTACGATCACATGCTGCACCGGACTAACGAATACATCAACGTGGAAGAAGCGCAAGCGGCAAGGAAAAAGGAAACACCAGCCGAGCGGGCTCCTTCGGCCGAGCGGAAACAGCACGCCACTCATCAGCCACCTAGAGGACCAAGGGCCGAAGCAATCCGATCCCCCCACGCCAGGTCCCATGTGCAAGAGGTAGCTGCCGCCCGACCCAAGCCAAAGAAGAGATGGACCCCGATGTTCTGCTCCTTCCACCGGACGGATACGCACAACACAAGGGATTGTCGAAGTCTTCCCTTCGTGGCTCATCCTGTGCCCCGGAATGCCGGACGACAGTCTCCCTCAGTCGACAGGCGACAGAGAACTCATGAAGCCGATCGGACGCGAACTGGTAGGCCACAACAACAAACTCCCAATCGGCATCGTTCTCAAAGGCAGGAGAATCGCCGAGCGTCCAGAGAGCGGTCTAGGCCGTCCGCAATAGAAGCAATACTTCCCGAGGCGAGATCAACGTTATTGCTGGCGGGCCGACCAGAGGAGACTCCAACCGAGCTAGAAAGGCGAGCGTCCGACAACTCCAGATTCATTCGGTCTACTGTAGCCGAGAACGAGCGGAAGGACCCGAAATTAGTTTCGGGCCCGGGGACTTGGAAGGAGTGGAAGTACCCCACGACGATGCTCTGCTCATCAAAGCGGTAATAGCCAATTATACTATTCACCGCGTATTTGTTGACACAGGGAGCTCAGTCAACATCATATTCAAGAAGACGTTTGATCAGTTGCAAATTAATCGAGTCGAGCTGTTACCCATGACAACTCCACTCTATGAGTTCACTGGTAACGAAGTTCAGCCGGTCGGACAGATCCGGCTGGCTATCTCGCTGGGAGAAGAGCCGCTCAGGAGGACAAGAACAACAAACTTCGTGGTGGTCGACTCTCCCTCTTCCTACAATGTCATTTTGGGACGACCGGCGCTCAGCGAATTCCGAGCGGTCGTCTCAACCTTCCATCAGAAGATCAAGTTCCCCGTGGAGGACAAAGTGGGAGAAGTACGGGGAGATCAGCTAGCAGCTCGGCGATGCTACATCGAGATGGTCCGAGCAGAAGCCAATTCCGCTCGGAAAGCGCCCCGGATCGAGGTAAACGCCATCACCGAAAAGCCACCCTCTTTAATTTATGAAGAAAAAGAGGAAGTGCAGATTCACCCACCCCGATCGGAGGCCACGACTTTTATTGCGTCCGATCTGGAGGAGAAGCAGAAAGAGGAGCTGATCCAATGCCTCCGAAGAAATCATGATGTCTTCGTCTGGTCGACACATGAGCTGCCCGGAATTTCGCCGAGCATAGCGCAGCACGAGTTGCATGTCCGACCGGACGCTCGGCCAGTAAAGCAAAGAAAAAGAGACTTCAGCGCCGAGCAGAATTCCATCATCCGAGTAGAGGTGGAAAAACTTCTGGAGGCCGGCCATATACGCGAGGTGCAGTTTCGGAGCTGGCTGGCGAACGTAGTATTGGTCTCCAAGCCGGGCAACAAATGGAGAGTATGTATAGATTTCAGGGATCTCAACAAGCCTTGCCCGAAAGATTTTTATCCTCT
This sequence comes from Zingiber officinale, assembly GCF_018446385.1. Taxonomy (NCBI): domain Eukaryota; kingdom Viridiplantae; phylum Streptophyta; class Magnoliopsida; order Zingiberales; family Zingiberaceae; genus Zingiber; species Zingiber officinale. Next base: position 143,983,601 of record NC_055994.1, read on the forward strand.
GCCCCGGATAGATCAGCTGGTGGACTCTACGGCCGGCTGCGAATTAATCTGTATGCTCGACGCCTACCAAGGCTATCACCAAGTGCCGCTCGCCCGTGAAGATCAAGAAAAAGTCAGCTTCGTGATGGCCGACGGCACTTATTGCTATAATGTGATGCCGTTCGGATTGAAGAATGCGGGGGCCACATATCAGCGCTTGATGAATAAAGTATTCAGAGAGCAGATCGGGCGGAATCTAGAAGTTTATGTGGACGACATTCTCATTAAGTCCGTCCGAGCGGCCGATCTCTTCAAGGACATGGAAGAAACCTTCCGAACGCTACGCAAATATGGAGTCAAGCTAAATCCCCAGAAGTGCCTGTTCGGAGCAAAAGGAGGGCGATTCTTGGGGTACATAGTGACCGAGCGGGGCATCGAAGCAAATCCCAGTAAGGTGAAAGCTCTGCAAGATATGTCGTCTCCAAAAAATACAAGGGAAGTGTAGCGTTTGACCGGTCGGATAACTGCTTTATCCAGATTCATCTCCAAAACTGTCGACCGGAGCCTCCCTTTCTTCAAAATCTTGCGCAAGACCACTAAGTTTCACTGGGATGAAGAATGCGATCGGGCGTTCGAAGACTTGAAGGCATATCTGAACTCTCTCCCGGTATTAGTCAAGCCAACTGCGGGCGAGCCACTTTATATGTACTTGTCTTCAACTAAGCATGCAATTGGCTCGGCTTTAGTGAGGTCGAGCGGAGAAGAACCTGTGTATTTCCTTAGTCACATTTTAAAAGATGCTGAATCTCGCTACACTGGGCTCGAGAAGCTAGCTTTCGCTCTGGTTCTCGCCCCTCGGCGCCTTCGTCCATACTTCCTGGCGCATACGATCATTGTCAAAACCAATAGCCCGCTCGGACGTGTTCTACTAAATCCAGAGGCATCCGGACGGCTCATCAAGTGGACGACAGAGTTAAGTGAGTTTGATATCCAATACCAGCCTCGTTCGGCAATCAAAGCGCAATCCTTGGCCGATTTTGTGACTGAGGTGCAAAGGCCGGAGCCGGAAGCTATGTGGAGAATATATGTGGATGGGTCGTCCACTCGGCTCGGAAGCGGGATTGGAATATTGTTACTCTCCCCTCAAGAAGAGAAGATGCACTTATCCGTCCGGCTGGATTATAAAGCTACCAACAATGAAGCAGAGTATGAGGCCCTCATAGCCGGCTTGCAGGCAGCTCGGCATGTGGGAGCCGGTCGGGTAAAGCTTCACTCGGATTCGCAGTTGGCCGCTCAGCAGCTCTCTGGTACCTTCGAAATCAATAATGCTCAGCTCAAACTCTACGTTGAAGCCTTCGAGAAGCTCAAAGCCGATTTTAGAGAAGTTGTTGTCCAGAAGATACCCAGAGCAGAAAATCAAGCAGCTGATGAGTTAGCCAAACTCGCGAGCTCAATAACGCCGGTCGCCATTCAGCAGCCAATTGAAAAAGTACTGTTGGTGGCGCATGTCGACCGGATGGAAGGCCTCACATTTCCAAGCGACTGGCGGACACCCATCATAGTGTAGGATTGAAAAGAATTTAGATATCTCCATAATGACATGATATTGTCCACTTTGGGCCTAAGCCCTCATGGTTTTGCTCTTGGGCTCTACCCAAAAGGCCTCATGCCAATGGAGATATCTTTTTCTCTTATAAACCCATGATCTTTCCCATGTGTTTCCAATATGGGACTATGTTTGCAAACTTGCAACCCCAACACATAGAGTTCCTCCGCTCGGGTGCCACACCATCCAATGAGTATGAAGCCTAGCTGCTAAGGAGGAGAGCCGGTCGGTTCACACTCATCGGCGATCAGCTTTACAAAAAGGCTTTCTCACGCCCGTTGTTGAAATGCGTGAGCTCGGAGGACTCGGCTTACATCCTCCAAGAAGTACATCAAGGATCGTGCGGAGGGCATCCGGGCGGACGATCGTTGGCCAAGAAGATCCTCTTGGCCGGGTACTTTTGGCCGACTTTACAAGCAGACGCCGCTCGAACCGTGTCGACGTGCCTCTTATGCCAGAAGTACCATAACTTCAACCACCGACCGGCAGAGGAAATGAAGGCATCAACAGTTTCATGTCCGTTCGATCAATGGGGAATGGATATTGTCGGTCCATTTCCGATGGCGACCGGGCAGCGGAAATTTTTGCTAGTGGCGGTCGATTATTTTTCCAAGTGGGTGGAGGCCGAGCCGCTAGCCAAGATCACCGAACAGATGGTCAAAAAATTTATCTGGCAACACATCATCTGTCGGTTCGGCATCCCTCGCCGATTGGTTTCCGACAATGGGCGGCAATTCACAGGGAAGATGCTAGAGGATTGGTGCAAAAGCTACGGCATCGAGCAACACATCACGTCCGTGGCTTATCCCCAGAGCAACGGTCAAGCCGAAGTAGCCAATCGGGAAATTCTTCATATTCTACGCGCTCGGCTCAACCATTTGGGAGGAAGTTGGGCGGATGAAGTGTCGGGCGTCTTATGGACCATCCGAACGACGCCGAAGGAAGGGACGGGCGTCACGCCGTTCCATTTGGTGTATGGCGGCGAGGCCGTCATTCCGGTCGAAGTCGGCGTCGAGTCCGTCCAGATCCAGAGCTATGATGATGGCAACACCGAACGGAGGAACATGGAGCTGGATTTGGTTGACGAGGAGCGAGCCAAGGCGTCTGTTCGGCTGATGGCATACCGGCAGCGGATGAAGCAAAACTACAACCGCCGCGTAATCCCCAGATCATTCCAGGTCGGCGATCTCGTCTGGAAGAAAGTCAAGCCGGTCGGCGACGTCGGCAAGCTTGAAGCTCCTTGGGCGGGTCCCTTCAAGGTTATTGAAAAACTCCGCTCGGGAGCCTATTATTTGGAGGATGAAGACGGGCGGCAGCTGGATCGACCGTGGAGTGCGAATCATCTCCAGCCTTATCGAGCGGGGCGAAAGGTGCACGAATGTAAATCATTTTTGTATATGTTAGTCGCCCAGGTCCTTGTAATGCAGGAAGCAAAATTAATTCAAAGGATGGCCAAGGGTTCCGCCGATCGGCAGTGTCGAAGTTAGCCGTAAAGGTCGTCGAGCTCCGACGTTAAATATCGAGAGACGAGCCGGCGTCTATAAACGTCCGAGCGGAAGACCGTCGAGCTCCGACGTTAAATATCGAGAGACGAGCCGGCGTCTATAAACGTCCGAGCGGAAGATCGTCGAGCTCCGACGTTAAATATCGAGAGACGAGCCGGCGTCTATAAACGTCCGAGCGGAAGACCGTCGAGCTCTGACGTTAAATATCGAGAGACGAGCCGGCGTCTATAAACGTCCGAGCGGAAGACCGTCGAGCTCCGATGTTAAATATCGAGAGACGAGTTGGCGTCTATAAACGTCCGAGCGGCTCGCATGCGAAAATCTAGCGAAAACCCCTTTGAGGTAAGGCGCGAAGCAAAAGATGGTTAATCGGAATTAAAAATGCGAGCAAGTGAACGAGTGACGTTTGCGCGCCGAGCGGCTGCTCAGTCGTATAATGAAAGACATTAAAGACAATTGACTTGTCTGACAGAGCGTAGTGCCGAGCGGAGGAGTTTTAAAAAACACTTTAGTAGGCTAACCAAAAAAGTTACTACAAAAATAAGTTGGGTCGAACGGCCTGAATACAAATAAGTTCATAAAAAGAAAAAACGCTTATCACGCGTCAAAGTCAAAAAGAGTGTCAGGGATGGTGCCCATCACGGTCGCGAGGTCCTCAGGGGGGATGGCCAGCTCGGCGGGCAGGTGGCCCTTGGTCTTCAGGTAATCCATCGCCGCCTTGATCGCTTCTTCGAAAGTGAGGGATATCTTGTCGGTAAACTTCTCTCCGAAATCTTCCGAGCGGAGATACGCCTTCCTCACTTCGTCAGAACGAGCCGACTCCCCCTCTTGATATTCTTTAAGCGCGGCGTGGGCAGCGTCGCTGGCAGCTTGGAGATCCTTCAATTCTCCATCAAATCTTTGAAGATCGGCCGAGCGGCTCTCCTTCTCGGTGGCCAGAAGAGCATCTAGATCCTTGATGGGTTGCTCCAGCCCTCTGATCTCCACCTTCATTCTATCCATGTCATCGATGGCCTGTCGCTTCCGAGTGATCGCCGTCTTGATATCCTTATCTCGTTGTTTGACCATCGCTTCGAGCCGAACGACCTTGCTCGCTAGATCGGAAGCTCGTTTCCGTTCGGCTTCCAGTAATTTTTTGGCCTTCTCCAGAGCGGCCGTCGACTGTTGACTGTCCCCCGCGGTTTTGAGTTTTTTCAACTCATCCTCCAGCTCGGCCAACCGATTGCTAACGGCAATCTGCTCCACCCAGTTCTACAAGCAAAAGTGAACAGGTTAAAAAGTTAATTCAAATACACGAACAAAGGAAAAGAGCATACCCCGGTGGCCTGTTGAAGGTTGCTGTCGCCAAGCTGCCCGGGAGTCATCGCTTTTATCCGACGCCGAGCGTCCTCCCAAGCTTTTGCAAGAGGGCCTGTCAAGGTGATCTGCTGCTCGGGGACCACTGGCCGATCAGCAGCTGCCATATATTCCTCTGAGGGGAGGCGCAGGATGGTTTTAATTAAATTTGAGCCGCTCGGCTCATCCCGAGAAGCATCGGGCTTACCGGATGGCCCACCGGTGGACGAGGAAGGAAGCTCGCCCAAACGCCTGATACGGCGCAGAGTTCTTGAAGGGCTGGACGGCGGCACCTCAGAGCTTGCCCTCGGAGAGCCATGTGGGGTCGGGGTGCTCTCTAGGGAAACCGTCCCGGACAACACCGGAGCATCCGAGCCCCGCTCGGGCTGTGGCTCATCAAGTGGAGTTGAGGCAGATGCAGATTCCGGTCGTCGGCGCTTCCGAGTGAGTAGCGGAACATCATCTGCCGAACGACCCTCCACCTCGGCTTGGGAAGAAGGTTCTGTGCCGCCCGCTGCCTCGTCGTGAGAGGTAGTAGCTGCTAAGGCTTCAGGGGCATCTTGAGTCCCCTCGCCTGATTCGCCGGTCGGATCGGCTGGATCAAGGCCCCGCTCGGCGACCTCCTTGTTCTTTACCGCCTCAATCTGAGCGGCTTTCAATTTGAGCTTCTCGGTCGCCTTAGCACGCCACATGACTTCAGCTGCAGAAACAAAGATTAAATCAATTAGAACAAAAGAAAAAGGAGGGATGAGAATCGCTTACTCATGCTGCAGGGCAGATCGGCGGGGGTAGAAGACAAGCCAAATATGTGCATTACTCCCGGAAGGAGCAGCTTGTCAATATGATAGCGCTGACCAACCAGCCGTTCGGCTGCATGAAGGTAGGCTGCGTCGCCTCTAAATTTGCCGAGCTCCGGTTGCGCTGGCATCGTCGTCTGCCACTTGGTGCGAAAAATTGGCCGCTCGGGAAAACGTATATAGAAAAAATGCTCCTTCCAATGTTTGTTGGAGCTCGGCATGTTATCGAAGATGACGAAACCTATCCTAGACTGGAAAACAAAGGTGCCCCACTCGGCTTGCTTGGGATAAAAAAAGTAGTGAAAAATCTTAGGGTCGAGGGGGATGTCGTTCAGTTTGAATAAAATTATCACCCCGCTCAGCAGCCTTATGGAGTTCGGAACTAGTTGGCCGAGCGGGATGCGGAAGTAGTTGCAAACTTGCAAGAAAAATTTATGGGGTGGGAAGCGTAGCCCGGCCAAAAATTGGTCTCGGAAAAAAAGAACTGTGCCGGGCGGCGGTTCATGAGGCCGATCGGCCAGTGTGGCTAATACTATTTGGTGGTCGGAAGGAATGTCGTAAGCCCGAGCGAGACGCAACGCGTCCTCCTCGTCAAAACGGCTCTCCATGGTCGTGTACCATAGACCCGGAGCGCCGCCGGTCGACTGCGAGGTACTAGTCATGGTCGAAAGACAAGAATACGGGACCAAAAGGGAAGGTTCAAGCAAGGAATGGAGGAAAACCGACTGAAGGAAACGATTAACAGAAAGAAGAAAACGTTAGGAACGAGAAAGAGGGTCTTACGAGCAAGAGAGATGATCGACGGGGGCCTGGGGGTTGCCGAAGAGTTGAGGGGCGGGGTCGCCGGAGAAGAAAACGAGCAGAGGAACGCCGGAGGAGGATGAAGCAACAATGCGGCGGAAACGAAGTCGCGGGCTTTATATCGCCGCCCGGGAGCAACCTCCACCGTCCGATCCAGGTCGACGATAACGAGGTCATCATCCAGCCGTTCATTTCAAACGGCGACTGTCCCATCGGAAGTGACGCCACCGCCATATGCTGACACACGCACGATCGCCACGTGTCAGCAGGATATTGGCCGCATTTAATGAGCTCCCCTTACCGTGCGCAGCGCACGTGATGGGTAGTAGGGGAGAGCATCGGACATGGATTCCAAGAGAACACAAGGCACGGACAAGATACCGCCGAACGGATGAGTATCCCTATGCCCGGCCGAGCGGCCTAATGCAGTGATCATTGCTCAATCAGATCGGCAGTCTAGTCAGTCGGAATTCGCCTCCTTCGACTAGACTCGAGGGGGAGACAAGTGATCCGGCGGTTAGAACGGGGGACCCCCATTCTGAGAGGTCCATGCCACGCTGGAGTCAAAAGGCCAAGTGGCCGACCGGATAGGCAGACCAACCGGTGAATAGCTGAGGCAATAGGCGCCCCGACTAAAGTTGGGGTTCCGACGCTCAATGAAACAATGTCTAAGAGCCGAGCGGAAGGCAGTCGCCCGGAAGTCTCCCCATCATTTCAACGCAAGCGACAGGCGAGACGTGAGGGGCGTACCGCCCGGCCGGCGCAAGGGATGAAGGCCGTCCGGACGACGGTCTCCGTCCAGCCGGCCGGATGTACGTCCCGGCCGGCGGCGGGTAAAGGAGAACAGGAACATCTTCTGACAGCCGTCAAGTCATATGGCTAAGCCATACTACTAGTCTGACAACGGGGTGTCTTGGTGTCCCATCGAAGGCGCGATGGGACTGTTGCAGTATGGCGTCAGGTAAGCTTTCTGACAAACACATACCGAGGTATGGGCTGCGGATACGTACGCGCCTCGGTAGGCGTGTAGAAACTCTTTCACCGCTCTATATAAAGAACTGCAGACTACGCCGGAGGTACGCGTTCTACAAGCTTTGGAGCTGCTTTTTCCACCACTTGCTTACCTGACTTGAGCGTCGGAGGGTCGCCGCCGGGAATCCCTTCCCGGCCCGACTTCTGTGCAGGTTCGCCGGAGCTTCGTGAGACTAGCCGGAGATCTACATCGGTGACCCGGAGAGCGCCACGTGTCCAGCGTCCGTTGATTCAGCGTTCGGACAGGATCACTATCCTTCTAAATTTTACTAATAAAATTAAATGTCTCTAATAATATTTTAAATATTTATTTTTTTCAAAAAAATTAAGACTTTAATTTTTTTTTTTTTCAGCCTATGCTTTCAGAATAGTTAAAACGGCTCTGTACCGGACATATCTGAATATCAAGATTCTCGTACCTAATTATTTAATTAAATTTAAAAATCGGGTTATGATTCTTCATCGGATCCACATGATAGCCCGTAGGGCCCGCTGCCTTAATGAAAAAAAAAATGGGTTCAATATTTGGAACCCAGGTAACCATTAAAAAAAAATCTATCATAGGTTTTTAGAACGGTCCTCGATAAAAAAAAAACTTTTGAAAACGCTCACATTAATATCTACATGTATATCAACATAGACGAGAAGCTAAAGGTGTTGGTCACAATTGCATAGAGGAGACACTAAGGGAGCATTTCAAGGATCTACTCTCCACGGGGTGTTCAATTGATCATAAGATCGTAGTTTTGTTATAGTGAGATAGAGTTAATTTTTGACATCTTAAAAAAAAATATTCCTTTCACTCTCTAATTACTTGATAGTCAGCTATAAATTGATCTTATGATTTATCTCCTTTCATATAACCTAAGGACGAGTGAACTTAATCACATTTTATTACAATGAAAAAAATGATCTAGTGCAAGTGTTGCAAGTTTTTCTCAATAAATAGTTTTTTATAAGTAGCACTAGGTATTCAGTCATTCGAGTCGACTAATCTTAGAAATGATCAGTTCAGTTTCACGAAAATTTCTCATCACCTATTAGAATAAGTCTTAAAGTGCTCACAATGGACAACCCAATATCCAAAATTTGTCATCCCACTTGGAGTTGTCAGACGAGCTGACTTGTGGTAAGGCAGGCGGGGAGGAGTGGGCTAACCTGTCATCTTAGCTGGTTGGAAAATCTTCAACTTAACTCAAAGCGGGTTGTGGGTTAGGTAAGTCAACCCACGGGTGCACCAAAAAATAAAATAAAATAAGTTTGCGATAGCTTGGGTTGACCTGTAAGTTGCTCATCCAGTTAAGAGAAAATATTCATAAAGCAAAATAAATTTAACATCTATTACTCAGGAAAACACAAGTTAAAAAGGTTTACTATAAAAATAATTATAAATGAATCTACTAAACCTAATTTCATCAATGCACTTTATAAAAGAGCAATAAGTGTGCTCTTAGCTATGATAAATACGAGAAAAACACCAAGGGTCCTCAACGACTCTTTAAGGTGCATAAACAACTGCTTTAGTATTTTCTTCAACTCACGGGTCAACCCATGTCCGCCGTAGGTCGTGCTCTTAGATATGATGAACATGAGAGAAGCGCCAAGGGACCTCGACGACTGTTCAAGAAGCATAAGCGACTGCTTCAACATTTCCTCAACTCACGGGTCAACCCAAGCCCGCCACAGGTCAACCCGCGTGGGTTGTGGGCCTAGGAGGGTTAGCCTGCCTCTGTCCGTTTTTAAATGGATTGATAAAATTTCAATCCAATCTAGTCAAATTAATTAGTAGAGAGGACAAACCCGATGAACTCAACTTAAATTGACGGTTCTAATCTGACGGGAGGAAAATACTATATAGTGCACTATATTTAAGAATCAAACTATAAAGAGTTGAGAGAATGCATAGACCCCTAATGCTGCACCTCACCATTTTCATTAAACAACTCTAATGATTAAATATGTTATGAAAAATTATTTCCAATCTTGTTATAAAAAGTATTGAGAAATACAAGGTCTTTCGATGTGATAAATATTTTGTCGACATGAAGGTAATTGGTCTATCCAAAAATGAACTCTCATACTCATGTTAATTTTTTTTATCATATCGGGTAGTTTTTATGATTAGTTAAAAAAAAATCTTTTAATAATGTGTCAAATAATGATTAGCATTAATTAGTTTAATAGAAAATAAACACCTCCATCATTGGATATAGTTTCGTTCATATCTATTATATTTGACACGTCTTAAACCTAGATGAGCTTAAAGTAATTTATAAATATTTTGCTCAAATTAAGAATGTAATTAGATTTATTCAGGTCATAACTCTCCAAGACAAAAGATTTTTAACAATATTATAGACAGTCATAACTCTCCATGACATAAGATTTTTAAAAATATTAGAGAAATATAAATGTTAAATTAAAAAAACGTTCGATATACCAAAAAGATAAAACTTGCACCTACTCATGCACAATATATCAATTACAATTATCGTTATAGTCTAAATTTTTCCTAATAACCAATTAACAAATAATGATTGATTATATGTTAAAAATGAATATAAACTTTTTATTGTTGTACAAATCAAATTTTCAGTGTATATGATCCAATTTGACACTTAATACATTATATATTATAAGTGTCACAATCAAAGGATGCTTAGTTTCTTGGCCGCTTGTCGAGAATCCTTCTCAATTTATCCTAGTGACCGGTGGAAAAATTTCATAGAACTAGATCGATCACCTTAGGATTAGTCAATGAGAAGCTAATTGAATTTCTCGTTAAGTGTTTTATATAGAAAATATAGAATCATAACCTTTTTTTACAAGGTTATTAAAGTTATGTAATAAAATTTTATGTTGTCACCCTCTAATCAACTAAATATTCATGAAAAATATTAAGCACATTTCATATAACTATATCTCCGGGTCAATAAGTAGAGTCTTGGATGATAAACTTCATATTGAGGTAAAGGAACTTAAATTTTATTTAGGTTTTACTTATTTTGATGAGTTAAATATATTATATTAGATCGGTGGAAAAATGAATACATGCTAGTTCTAGTCCTAGTTTACTGCGTATAACAATATAATGAACTAATGAAGAAGAAGAGACACTTAAAGGATGATGTATCGGAGATGTAAATATGCATGAAGAATTGGCTAGATGCAAAAGTATCTATGAGATCAAGGTGAGATCACAATATTCAACTTAGATCTCTATAAGCTTAGCTGTTGTTATTGTCATATCAAAAAGATCTACGTATATTCAATGACTTTCTTAAACTCCACAGCTACAACAATGCATTACTAGCCTTGGTCACTAAAAAACTATAAATAGGAATATTTATTTAAATTTTAATTGGGTTGAATCCCTACATAATCAGAAGCATTCAGGGTTCAAATAGCAGGTAACCTCACCCACCCTTTATCATCTCCATCTGTTTTAGTTTTTGCAGCATTTCTCCATTTCAAGTACTAATTCAGGCCTTAAATTGAAGGATACACAAAACTCTGCTCAATATTTATTATCGTGTATTGACACATCGCATATGATGAATTACAATTAGGAATTACTCGGCTAGGTAATTTCACAGAATACAAGGCAGTTCCCACAACAATGAGTTGGAGATCAATCAATCCACATGTGAAGTTTTACAACATATGTTCTCCTCGGCTACAGCCTTAAAAACCACCACTGTTTTCAGATGTTGCACCGGTCATAGTCGGAGTACCATGAAGTCGGATTTGTATCCTTAGAGAAGGCGGTGGCATCTCTCTCGAAGACAGGTTCAAATTCCTCTCGCCATCGCTGGTCAGTGAGACTCCCACCGGCATCATTTCTCGTCAATTTGGATTCATTAAGCACAGGAAATGCCAAAGCTTCTTTAGGCAAACGTGAATCTGTAAGAAGTTGGTTTAGCAACACAATCTGCCTATCGTAGTTTTTCTTCAAGTTAGTGATTTCCTCGTAAGCCTTCTCAGTCTCCAGCTCAGCCAAACCAGCCCTTTTCTGCAATGTGGATAAAATAGGCATCAAGTGATACAAGTATCCATAGTGCTTTTATGTGATAGTAATTTTGAATCTTGAACTCGTCAAATCAAGCATTATGAGCAAAATCGAGTGAAGATTTATATTCAAAATGGCCCTCCTTTTGTGTGCCCTGGATTCAACTAACCCATACCCAACAACTGAATTTGTGAGTCACATCGAATTAAATTTTATTGACTTACCCACTTGTCCCTGAATGCTTAAACTTTAAGAAAACCTGTCAAACCATATGTGTGTATATTCTGACAGGTTTTCTTATATGTATACATACATACATACTCTTAATATCTCCATATAACAAATTATTGTTGACTGACTAATCAAAATTTACAGGCAACGAACAAGTTCCATGCTAAATTTGTCATCTATAGAAGTGTTCAAAAAAATAATTCATCGCAACTTAAACTATAAATTCTACAATTGGTCAAAAAAGATGCATAAATCAGATATAAAATGAAATTGATGTGGATGTGGATAATAGCAAGTGTAAATACCTCAGCAATTTTAGCAGCTTCTTCAGTTTCCTTCAGGCACACAAGCAATTCTCCAGCAGCCTGTACAGCTTCAGCTGTATCTCTAAGTTGAGCCTTAAGACACTTGTTCTCATCCCTCCAGTATCGTCGTTCTTTGTCTCTATCAGCTCTTAGAGCAGAAATCTCAGCAGCAAGGGAGTTGATGAACTTTGATTCTGGTCCTTTTACCCCTGCTCTAGCAGCTGCCTTTTTGACATCTTCAATGCCATCCATGATCTTTCTGTGCCTAGCAAGTAAAGCGATATGGTTCTCCTGGAGATCTGCATATTGTTCCAGAATACGAGCATGACCTTGCATTGCTGTCTGAAGTGCCTCCTTCAGCTCCTCTGTGCATTTCTTCTCTGAATCAAGTTCAACCTTCCTCCTTTCGGCAAGAGATCGATTTGCTTCGAGTTCATGTTTAAGATCTTCACAAAGTATGATCCATTCACTCTCCCTTTTAGTCCAATTACACTCGTCGGCTTCTAATTTTCCTCTGTTATTTTCTTCACCTGATTCCGATATTGTACAGATAGGACTCGAATTGGGTTCACAGGAATGAGCAGCTAGAAGCAAAAAATCCTGTTTTCTAGCTGGATTTGAAGAATCCAAGTAATATTGCAATTGATTCCTCAAGTCCTGTATTTCTTCAATCAAGACATCCCTCTCACCCATGTCAAAAAAATTTCTATAGCTATCTAGATCTTCTTGGATCCTTTTCAACTCAATAGTCAGGCGTAGAATTTCCGGATGATTATCAAATTGCTCATTTAGAAGCTATATATGAAAAACAGAAGCTACATATCAATGGATAACTTGCAAAATAGCATTATCTACAACTGAATGGTTAGATAAATAAAGCATTAATAAGCAGAGCAACCACAAGACCTTATGTTCATTCTTGAGAGAAACAAATTCTTCTCCCATATACTCCTCTGTTGGCAAAATACCATCCATAAGACTTTCAAGACGAGAAATTTTATCCTCACGTGTTTCAGCAATTATGGCATTGCATTCTCGTTCATGCTTGTATTGTTGTAACTGCAATGGAAGTATCAATTTAAAAACCATAATGTATTTCAACTGATAAGAATCTATACAGGAACAAGAAACTCCACCAAACGGTTTAGTTGCATAATTTCAGCAGCTTGCTTCGAACAGTGTTCTTCAAGAGCCATTTCTCGCCTGATAGACCCAGCCAAAACTTTCTTCACTGCCTATAATGTCAGACGATGGTAGAATGAGATAATACTCTAGTATAATAAGCATTAAATATCTCATAAGAAAACATTGAAGGAAGAAAGAAAAACTTTCATGGAAGATTCAATATACCCTGGGAATTTTTGAATTAAGTTTGTTAGTCAGTACTGATCCATCAACTGGTACCAGTTGCAGCTTTGTGTCATTATTGGGATCGTTACACTCATCGATTGAGGCTACTTTCTTGCAAGAATTACATACATATGTAGCTAACTCAGTCAGTTCTGAATCATCAGCAAGTGTTTGTATGCCAACATCAGCCTTGTTTATTGGGACAATTGGCTTGCCATCAGCAAGGGAAATAGAAAACCTGAATGTTGATCTTCTCACTGCTGAACTACGCTGCTGGTTATCAATAATTTGAAGACCACGTTGCAGACTTGCAGCAAGGTTCTCATTCTTGCTTGCTCGACTGCAAGAAGAGCTTAAAGGATATGAATTGTAAGCAATGGATACATTTGGTGCTCCAGAGATATCATCATGCAAAATTTTATGAGATGCTGATGTAGATGATGATGTTCTAAGACTCTTTCTACTGTAATTTTCAGTGACTGGTGATGTGCTTAAAGTGGGTATTATAAGAACTGAAGATGTCTGACAGGGAACAATCCCAATGCTGCAGGGTGTGCTAACCAGATCCATAGTGCTAGAAGGTTTGTGAGTTTCTTCTGAACAAATAACAGGTTCTTTCTCTTCTAATACATTGTTTCCTTTTTGTGCATTAGAAACTGGTAATAGAATTTCATCATCCATCGGTGCTTGACAAAGCTCATGAAGTTCCTCTTGTGAGGTAGAAAGCCTGGTAGGCTCTTTAGCTTGAACATCTAAATGTATACCTCCAGTACATAGCATCTCAACATCTCTTTCATCAATCTCCATCTCTACATCAGTGTCATCTTTCAAAATGGGCAGTGTGTTTGAGTGATTAAGGCTCATTTTCAAAAGATTCAAGCTACGCCTAGCATTCCATGCTGATGAAAAACTTCCAGTTGTTCCTGTAGATCCATTAGATTTCATGCGGAGAAGTTCACCCTATTGACAAGATAATGCATTTTGATTTAAGTTCTATTACATGATCAGAGAAAAAAAAAACAGTAAAGAATCATCAAAGTATTACCTTTAATTGGCGTATCTGCTCACGCAAGACATTCACGTCATCCTGTGTTATTTCATTTACAACTGCCTTATTTTTTATCGCTTTTGCTCGTTGTGCAAACCTCAGCGTACTGAAAGTTTCGCTTTTGCAGCTGTATATATCATAGTTAGCCATCAGAAAAGCAGTGAGTGAATGGGTTAGTGGTAAGATCAAAATGCTCTTAATTTACCTCTGTGATGGTGAAATAGCACAAATCATTGCTAATTTGGCATTACCACCAAGTGATTCTTGCAACAAAAATGTCAATTTAGAATCACGATAGGGAATATGCCTTTGCTTTCCAGATTGTGAAATTTCTGCAAGAATATTAATTAAGTTTCTGTAACACAAAAAGAAAAACTATCAGAAAATATAATTTATAGAAGGAAAATGTAAATCACACTTCGACAATGAGCAGTCAACATTTACAATAATGAAAAAAGAGGAAGGCAATCGAGAAAATGCTATTGGTTAACATTGTAGCAGCTACAAGCTTGAAACAACATAATGCTCTTATGAAGCAGGGAACTCATGCGATAGAATAATTTGTCAATCCTGATATACTGTCACCGCGATTTGCACATTCATTATGATATACATTTATGATTCTAAGGATTGTATTATTTGGTCTTTTAGCTTCTAGCGTTTCATTGATTCTATGGCAACATTCACTCTATAGACCGAAACCTCTTCTTTCATTTAATCAAATGGTATTGTGAACTTGTTTAGTTCACACCGTTTGGCTCTACCCATATCTTAGTGATAACAAATTATTGATGAATTAATTACTAACGTAGTAGCATATGAGTCTAGTAACCTGAAAAATGGAGCAAAAGAAGCACAATCAATTTCTCATTACCATATACAAATCTCAGCAATGACTGTGATACTTGCATGTGTACTAACGATAGACACCTGAGGCATTACACAGCTTAAATGAATGCAACGATCGGCTTCATAATGCAAATCCAGAAACATAGCCGAGCTATATGTGAGAATAATTCTGTTAAGACAATTTGAGACATGTTCCCACACTGATAGTAGACACTTTAAGGGGCAGACTAATAAATAACTGATTCAACAATAGTAATAGACAATACTCACTTGATGACCAAAACTTGATTCATCGACAAAATCAAGCTACTACACTTTGCTTATAGATTGCATTCCAAAATCCTACAAACCGAGATTCAACTCATGCCTTATCTGAAGAAGCAGAGATACTTTACCACCAGGCCATGAGTCCAGTTGTACCAAAATCCTACAACTGATTCTGATCCTCTGCACTTTCTTATCTCAGCAATTTTGTCATTATTTCTTTAACATATCAGCAATGACAGTAATGCCTAAAATATGCACTAATAATTTGCACTTAAGACCATGGCTTCAAGTTTCATGTTGTGCTGGCAGCACAACATCCTGATGAATTACTGATCTCAGCTATTTGATAGGGATGGACAATCTCTTCTATACTGCTTTCTCCAAGAGCATTTTACTGTGTTGCAAACACTTGACATACTTTGCCACACTTTGACATACGTTGAAAGGCATCAAGATGAATTCGATTAAATAATATCTCAAACTATATTTGCTGGTTGATCCGTTATATTTTTAACTTATTTTTTTATAAAAAGAAATTCAACAAACTATCTAACTCCTACAAACTTATTTTTAAAACTAAAGAGCAGCTTGATGCACGAAGCTCCCGCCATGAGGGTCTCGGGGAAGGATCTATTGTACGCAACCTTACCCTTCTTTTTGAAAGAGGCTGTTTCCAGGATTCGAACCCGTGACCTTTTAGTCACATGACAACAACTTTACCGTTGCGCCAAGGCTCCCCTTCATTTTTTTAACTAAACAAGTTAAATAAAAGAATTTTGAAAGACTCAATGCATCACAATGCACTCCAATGCATACGAAAGTGTGTTGAATGTTGACAGGGTGTCCTACAACAAAAGTTCATTTAATGAATTATTTTATTGTTGTAAGTTTATTCTTAGAAGAAAAAAAAGGACACTGATTAAATGAGTAAAATTCAATCGAATTTACCTTGACACCCTTCATCACAATCTCGAAGAGTATCAAGTAGTTTCCACAGTAAGTAGTATATTAAAATTTTAATTCAATTGATTGTCAAATTGTTATACCGTTACTTTTACTTTTTAAGTAAAGAAACTAAGTGGAAGAGGGTTCAAGGAGTAAGATTCATATAAATTCAGCTCATCATGCATCTAATCTTGATGAAGCATACAAAAATATCAACACGCAATACAATATCAAACTCATACAGAATGGTGCTTTAAACCTTACTTAATGCATTATCAAAGTTGAGCATAGCAATGATTGGCTTCATGATGAAAAGCCAAAAACTAGGCCGACCTACATATGAAAAAAAATCTTTTTGACAATTTGAGACTTATTTCCACAACTTTGTTAAATAGACCAAATATTTACATATTTATCAGTAACAGTAAGCTCTTAATGACCAAATATTGATTAATAGATCCATCCAATTCGACTAGTACACTTAAGCTTACAGAATGGATTCCAAAAGAATGTAACTGATTCTGATTATTTGCACTTCTCTTTTATCAGTAACAGACTAGCCACCAATAATGATGAATTATTTCTTTAATAATTTTTCCATTATTTCTTTAATATAAATGCATTTCTAGAAGCTGCATTAACATATGTGTGAATAATAACTGTTTTGGCAATTTTACAAGTTTCGACATTAATGGTAAGACCGTATTATGTCACAAATTTGGGACTGGCTTCATTAGGAATTCTACAAGGCAAATCTAAATAGTTAATGTGCTGATACACAAAACATGTGTTTTACTAAAATTATAGACAGGTCTACGCCCAGGACTTAATTTTCAGTTTACTTGTTGGTCTGACCAAGTGTCAAGAAATTGTACAAAATTGTAAAAAATCACAAAAGATTTTATAAAAATATTATTGTACAAACAAATATTGGCACATCATGTTTTTATAATAATGTTGGGTTGTGTTGTGTCAGATTTTCCAAGTAATTCATTAAACATTCTAGATCATGTTGTACTTGTGTTCATTGCGCCTCCCTATCTCTATTTGATACAGATATATAGGATCTTCTCCCTTTCTCTTAAGGTTTATCAAGACGACACTATCAAAAAGTACAAGGGGAGGGTCATATAGGATGGATATACAATCTAGAAATTCCTAAAAGTGGATTGTAAGAATATCAAACTCAATGTACACACTGAGTGTATGGGAAGTAGAATCGTACCCGAGCTGTGAAAGGGAGCGATTTATATTCCCTGCCTCCTTCAGGCGATCGCCTGCTGCACCTGTTTGCTTTTGTCTTTCAGATCCTGCTAGATCAACAAGGTTGATCCTACTAGTCTTTAGGCTGATTAAACCATCGCTCATGTTCTACAACATTAAAGACAAAAAAATATTATAAATCGACTCCATAATCAAAGAAATAAATGGTAAATGTAAATGAGTAGTTTATTCTATTGGAAATGTAAAAAGGCTTTTATATTGTAAAAGATATTTTGAGTTAGCTTTTTCAACTAATGTGGAAGAAACTACATAAGATATGCTATTCAAGAATTCAACTTAAACTATTAGGCAACCATTGTTTACAAAATTTATACTGCAAAACTAAAGTACCATGTTGAACTCAAAATTAATAAAGTAACACAAGGCAAGACTTCACAACCAAATGAATTGCTTACAAAAGTTTTACAATTATGCAGCTGTGGTTTTAAATCTGTTTAACATTTTAGTTACATCTATTTTTGCAACATTAACCTTTATTGTCAAGTAAATGAAAAATATATGGTACCTTAGACTGTGATTCCATGATGCAAGTGAAGACACAATGAGAACGGGAACTATCCACGTTTACACTGGTTGAACCAATCCTTTTGTTTCCTAATCCCTGAAAAGCAATAGACGATTATAAACATGTATGTGATCTGAATGAATTAAATCCAGGAAAGCAGCCATGAGAAAGAAATTATGCAAAGGGTTTCCATAAGAAGGCAATCAAGTTTTCAGGGTAATTAAAGAAAGCAACAATTCTAAAATTAAAATGGAAAAACAATTAAAAAGAAAAAAAAAAAGGCAAAGTAAATATCAAAAACAAGTTTAAATCAAAATAGTATTAACAAATGACTTTTTCCATCAACTCAAATGAAGACATTACTCAAATTTACCTTTGATAGCAGGTGCTTTACATGTTTATCAAACTATGTGATACAAGAACCTCCATCAACAACAATGGGTCTCACAAACATCTTTAGAGAAAAACAAAATAGAGAAATGACATTTTGTACATAAAAACTGATCAAGCCAAAAAATGTTATTTTTGAGGCCCTTAACAATTACCACAAACACCGAAGGAAAAATTGAAGAAATTCCTCTGATATAAAAATTTCAAAATTTTGCAGTTAAATGTCATCAACCTTAAAGAAGGTGAAGAGCAGCAGCATGAAAGGATATGAACTGCATTTATGCATATTGAACAACACAATTACAGAATGATTGGAAAAGGACTGGAAAGATCTTGGACTTGACTGTACTAGACTACTAATAATTCCATAAGCTTCTAAAAGCAGGTCGGTAGACAAATACAGTTAAAAGCATACTTAATTTTTGGTATTTGTATTCTATAAAAAGATATATGTGCATGATTCAAGAGTGAATAGATACCAGTGACACTGCCAAAGCATATCATTCCGACCACCATCAAACAAGCAAATGTCATTTGTGATGACACAATTTGAATACTACCTACCAAGACAATGCCTACTTTAGCAAGTACCGTTCAAGACAAGAATATTCTCTTATAATAACTCACACTTCTATTCTCTTCTATCAGTCATGGGGAAGAGATAAAACACTAAAAAAAAGAAAGGGCAACAGAAGAGGGTGCACATCAACTAGAAAGCAAATCCTAGCAAAGAGAAGTGATGCCCAAGTTGAGAAACTTGAGATCTGTCGATATTTTGCACCTATATATGTACCAGTAAAAACTATGACAAACTAAATCCAACTCCTGGTCGTTAATCAAAATATATTTATAGACATGGAGAAATAAATTTCAATACCAAATCTCCTAAGAGCATTATTAATTCTGAGTCTTGAAAAATCATATGGTTGATCAAACTAGAATACTACGAAACTAATGTTCCCATCTAATGTACAACAATCATTTTGATATTAATAAGGATAGTTGAGATGCTAGTTATTTATATGGTAGATTGTTACACCACATTTTTAATTTGATTAACTTTTGAATTGCTATGGTGTTATAATTGAAGGTAAACAAGTTTAGTGGAGAAATATTATACAATTAAATCTCATTTAAGCTGATCTAAACATTCTTTGAATGATGTTACATCATGTCATTTGTTGGCACAACACAGTAGAAAAGTCTCAATATGACTAAGGACAAAAATTCTAGTAGAGAATGATACTTTAGGTCTTGTATATATCTATCAATTTATATGTAAAATATAAAACAGTATAAGCATTTTACAAAAAGATATTATGTGTGCAATTTATATCCACTTGAGTGTATGTACAATATCCAATGGTAGTATTCTATAAAATAGATATAAAATATTAAAATTCATGCAATCAGCCTCAAATAGTTGGGACAAATATTGCTTGCTGCAAATGATGATGACCGATGACGACATAAAATATCAAGATTCATATTTGTAGCATTTTCAAGACAACACAACTTACTATTCCTTTTTTATTAGAGATGACAAAGTTATAATTCATGTATGTATCTTAGGTATTCACTACCAAGTTCATTAAAAGACATAACAAATCAACAAGTTACATAAAAAAAAAAAAATAGAAGGGTGACCAAGATGCACCTTTGCCAGTAGACAGATAACATCCTTCATGGTATATACATATTCCTCTGTCAAATAATCAACATAAATGCCAGTTCTGACATCTTCCCTAATCTGAAAGACATACCAAACCAGTAAGTAAATAAATTGTAGAGATAAATAACAACAAAGAAAATCCAAGATAAGTATCACACCTGAAGGGTCTTTTGTGTTGAATCCAAGAGGTCAGTAATTTGCTCATTGTAAATCTGTAAGCCAAAAACAAGACAGTTTATGAAGTAACAAGAAGCTAAGAGAAAGTACACCATCACAAGGTAGCATCAGCAGACATGCCTCCAGAAAGGAACAGCGGCATTGGTAACTCAGCTGCTCGTCTGAATGTTTAGATTGCTCCTATAATATAGACAATGTCGTAAGCGCATATTTATTTTTTAGGAAAAAGGATGAACAAAGGGCTCAAATGAAGTATTGAAGACAAGTATAAGCTACTCACTTCATCTATGCGAGAAAAGAGTCGCTCAAAGACACGTGGAGTCAAACCTCGTTCACTGCTAGATGAAGAATCTTCAGACAAAGCACTTGGAGGTCCCCACATCGTATATGTCTTTCCACTACCAGTCTTTCCCAACAAATTTAGATTGAAAAAAGTTATTTTTCATTTGTAGACAAAATTTTAGCTGCATAAAGCATAAGGAACTTGATCTCTCTTAAATTACAGAAATGCATACCTGTCCATATGCGAATATGGAACTGTTGAACCCAGCCAAGCAGTTCTCAACAAGTGGAACTCCAACGAGATGGTATATGTCTTCCTGTAAACAATAAGAATGAAACAGCATAACTTCAATGATAAAGTTCAAATGCGTGGAAAAGCACTATAAAAATAATAACTTTCAGATCGGAAATGTGACATTTGAGATTCACCTGTGTGGAACTGGTATCAGCTACTGAATCAAAGGTGAATGTGTGGTCAAGAATTGAGACGGAGTTTGAGGAGATCTTTTCTACGATCAGATCTCCGTATTCTTCTTCCTTGCTTGGAGGGCGCATTCGCACAACCACCTGATGCAATCAATGGAAAATGCAATTTGCCTTTCAAACAAAAACATTGACCAACATTTTCACGTGATCTCGGCGTCCGACCTGAACACCGGAATCTGACGGCATGGAAGGAGGCCCACTGCTCTCAGCGAGGGTTTCCAAGGTCAGCTTCCGTTTGAGCGGGTTGCCACTGTGAGCCGCTGGGATCGGCGGTTTGGGAGGGAGTGGGCTCCGATTCCTGGTGGATAGAGGCTTTCCGGAGGTGGACGGAGACCGGAAAGGGGATGATTCCGGTGTAGTGGCGTTGGGATCGACATTCTCCTTGGGGATCCGAGGCGGGCGCTGCTTCTGGGAAGACGGAGTGAGGGTTTCGCCAACCCTTGCGCCTCTTGCGTTCGCAAGCGTCTTCATCAAGATCGGAGCAGAGACACGGAGAAGGCGTGGACGGAGAGGGAGAGGGAGAGGGAGAGGGAGAGAGAGAGAGACGTTCGGGGCAGGACAAGAGAAGAGAAGAGAAGCGCCGAAGCGGAGGAGCTTTGAGACGATTTGAATTCGGGGTAGAAATGTAATTTAGTGGGTATTTTAATTGCTGTTTGGTGGAGCGGCCGAAGGTCCGTTTCTTGAGGTAGTCGATCTGAACCGTCCGAGTTACACTGCCATGATTCGATCTTCGCGGCCCCCACGAATCCTTCAATTTTCCACAATAGTAAAATTTATTAATGAATCATTTAATGTCGATAATATAAAATTTTTTTAGGACTACATTATGCATAAATTACTGACATTAGCTCTCAATTTCTTAAATAGAATTTTTTTACATCTTAATTTTTTTAACATTTGTTTTTTAAGAAATTAAAAGATGGAATAAGTTAAACTGAAACGTAGGTTTAAGTTAAGCATTGAATTGAAGTCAAATAAGGTTTGGAGTGAACTCATTAGGTATAGTGGCGATTAGGATAATATGAGTTTAAATTAGGTTCCATTTGGATTTGTTTTGGCTAGCATAGGGTTGAACTAAATTTTCAAGTGGAATAGCTTGGTTTAGTTCTATTAGGATAAATTAGAAAAAAAAATTGAGGACTTACGAGTTAGAGCATCCACATTCTCTCATTAATGAGGTGTTATACTACTATCTTGGTGTTAAAATCATTATGAAAGGATGTTATAGCACCCCTTCATTTGAACACGTTGCCACCAACGTTCAAGTTGGTGTGGGATGGAAGTGTATTATTATTTTTATTTTAATTATTCAAAAAAATTATAAATTTTAAAATAAAATTTTTGAATAAAATGGGTAAATAATGAAGTATGAGTGTATTTATTTAATATGATATAATTTTAAGATAATTGAGTGGACTGTGAGACCCATAAATAATAAGTGTTAATGTTAAAAGGAACATGGGTGAAAAAAATATGTTATTATAATGAGTATGTGACAGTTGACTCTATGTTTTTTGATAAGATGATAGGTGTTATATTATTATGTGTTATAATAGCTTAGAGATCTATTAAAATGATGGTACGGAACATCCAATAAACTATAGAACAAAAAATAATAAAATAATGTTGGAGCAACTATAAAGCATTAACTTGCACGGTATGGTTAGGCAGGCTTTGTTGAGATTAAAGCAAACTAAGGACCATGAAATGAAAAGTATTGAGACAATGGGAATAACCACCTTTAGAGGTCGACTTATATAGGCATGATGCGTGAAGAATGACATGTAGAATGGTAGATGATGTAGGATTGAAATTAATCTATGACGGTGAGATTTCAATGAGTTGAGTGTTGATTGACTTGTGTCTATGAGAACGAGAATAAAATTAAGATAATTATACTCGACTTTAGAAGTGGTTATATTAATGATCAATAGTCGACTAATGACTGAATAGTCAATAATAATTAGGACGAATGTTATTGTATTCCGTAATCTTTCTTGAGTCCATAAAAGCAATCAACAAGCAAGCAAACCAAAAGAAAAATTTTATTCTCTTTTAAAATTTTGTTGTAAAAAGCTTTTTACATCTTTTAGCAGGTATTTAAGAAAGAAAAATATAACAATGATTGCAAGGAGTGATCCATCTTATGGATCATAGGTCATTCGGTAGGAGTCGAGGATTTCAAACCATTTAAGTTTAGTTTTATATTTTTTCACTATGTAATTAATACTTGTAGACGAAAACGATGCATGAATTCATGAGCGGCTAGTCACCCTTTCTAGCTACTACCATCAATCAGAACAAAGTGAGACTACTCTTCAAAACGAACCATCATAGAAATAAAAAACTAAGGCTATGTTTAGTAGGTGTAATCTATCTTATAATACAATCAAAATTACATTACAATATTGATTATTTTGTTTGGTTTAACTTTAAACTTATAATATAATGTAATCTCGATTATAAAATGTAATGAAGTTTTATAATCTGGATTATAAAGTAAATACTATGTAATCCGATTACATTACGAGGTCACGACTTAACTAAAATTTAAATGTTGAATATACTCTTAGTCAGCCACCACCCCCCGCCACCGCTTGTCGTCCACCAGCCGTCTCCCGTCGTCGGCCCGCCGACCGCCGCCGGCCATCGGCCGCCCGCATCGACCAGTGGTGACAACCACTAGTTGCCGGTGGCTGTCGCAAGCTTCAATAGAGGTGCAGCACCCCTTCGGTAAAAGTCGTAGGTTATTTTTGTCATTTTATATTAATATGAATTATATTCCTTATAAAAAATAATGGACACAAAACAAAAGAATATAATCATCCTTGTAATCAAAGATTACATATATTATATTACCAAACGTAGTAATGTAATCACGATTACATTATATTACAAATTTAATTATATTACAAACTCCATTACATTATAGTCAACCAAATGTAACCTAAAGAATTTGTAGAATCCACTAGTCAATGGAGCCGCAGATGGATATCTTGGTCCATGACTTCCGTCATCCTTGGAAATAAGCAACTTCATATATTGAAGGTAGTGAATGGACTACTTCATCATGACATACATCAATAATGGGTTGACTTTGATGGAAAACTTCAAAGCTCTAAAGATAAAAAAAATCCATAAAAAAAATGGATTAAAGAATAAATTAAGAAATTAGAGATTGATATTTTGAGTGCCATTGTGTTGTTGAGTTTAGCTTGATCAAGTTTCTTACTTTCATTGTCTCACCCAATGTATTTGTATTAACGAAATTCTTCTCCTTTGCTAACAACTTCAAAATGTTTCCATTAAGATTGAGTTCCTCTTTTGGAGCTTTGACCCACTTCTCTGCGGGGTGGGAGGAGACATCGTCAGTGGAAATGTTGCATTGGAAGGTCATTAGAGATCTCAGGGGGTGCTTGGTTCGGATAAGGGAATGAGAATGAGAATAAGAATAATTATAAATATTAATAAAATGAGAATGATTCTCATACCCCATATTACTCAGTAATGGTCGATTCCTATATTTAGAAGAATGAATCCGTGGGTCCCACCATCATTTCCCCAAACCAAATATCAAGTTTCATTTCATTCCCATTCCAAATCTCCCAAACAAGCAGCCCCTCATTTTATATGGAGATCTCATCCAATTTCATATATTTTTTTTATTCCATACATGTAAGGTTACGTACAATGGATTCTTTTCTAAAACCCCGTATAATGGGAATTTTATGCACTGGGTTAATTTTTTTTACTTATTGATGTCAATTCTCGATCTAGGGGTGAATCTATCGCTCGAGCAACCGATGGTGGGGTGACTACTTCAAAAGCTACATAGTTAATTAGACTGAGGTGTTGAAAGAAAGAGTATTTCGATATTTCAACGAGGAGGGAAGTGGATAGGCCTAAAACAATTCAAGATGTGTAGTTTAGGCGAAAATGACACATTGAACATCAAGTGTGTGATTGGGTAAATAAGGAAGTGCGATGTGCCATTTTAGCAATAATGTATAGTTTAGTAATTTGAAAAAAAAAATGATATCAAGAATGCACCTTTTTTTTTAAAAATTGTATTTATGTTCTCATGTTAACTCGGGCTCGAAGCAATCTTTTAATACCCTAATTTTCTTATGTGCAAAAATCAAAAGATTTCTCAAAAAAAGTCATACTATATTAAAAAATAGCAAAAACATATTTATTCTATTTTTTTTTAAAAATTGTTTTATCCTAATATTATTATTATAATTTTTTGTATCAAAACTAAAATGACTCATATCTAATTAACTTAATTAAAATAACTTTAATAATTGTTATTAAAATTTTATTACAAAGTCAAATATTAGATAAACTACTATTTGAATATTTTTTTTAACGTGAGATAATATTTTTAGTACGATAATCTTTTAATAAAAAATGAAATGAAATGCAAAAAAAAAAAAAAAAAAAAAAAAAAAAGGAAAGGCATTTTTTGACTTTTGTCCCTTTTCTTTTCTTCGCTACGAAGAAATCATCTAAATCATGACAAAACGAAGGAAAGGGGGCATGCGTCAGTAGAAAGCTGCCGTGGCTGATAGCCCTGCGTTCCCGGTTCCCCTGGCGCTCCGCCCCCTTCCCCTCTTTCTCGTAGCTCCACACTCGTAGCCTTGATCTCTACAGGCGCCTCTCTCTCTCTCAACGGGCTAGTTACTAGATATTAGGGTTGCACAACCTTCTCGATCCGATCTGCTCCTCATCTGGTAAGCTGGCGCAGTTCTCGCTGATCGATTCCTTCCCGCTGATGGAGCCTCGCGCCAACGAGTGGGATTTTGTCATTAAGGTACTATTTGTCCTCGCCAATGTTCGTTGATTGAGGTTTCCGTCTATTAGGAATGATCGGTTCTCGCCGGTGTATTTTTTTTTAGTTTAAAACTGGGATTTTGTTTTCATAGATGCGTGTGGAACGGATATTTTCTTTGATTTGTTCTTCGGTTTTACATGATCGTCGAACGTTGTTATTATTATTATTTCCATTAAGTATCTTTTCCTGGCCACTCATTCAAAAGGATGAGATATTATGTACGGGATCGATCTGTATGTGTGAATTGGCGCACTGGATCCGGTTTGGCTTTGACGATATTCTATTGTCATAAGTTCAATAAGTGACCTCACAGGAGAAATATTACATGTAGAAAAATTCCAACACAGGATCACCTGTTTCTAATACTTGTTAAATTTCTGCTTTTATAATTTTACTATGATAATTTAACCTTGATGTTTAAATTATCAGAAGAGAAAGTGAGAAACTATTCTGCAAATATATTCCCGGAATAATATTCTCCAGAATTATTCAAAAATAAAGATAGTGTTAGCCAAGCTCAATGGAAAAGACAAGCCTTGTAAATTACACAGATATCTGGGACTTATCTACTCTTTGTTGTTTGGATTCGGGTGAAAGTTTAAAACAAAGTGGATCAAGTTAAAAATCACACTTATGCGTGTCTATATTATAGAGCAATTTGCTCAGTTCTTTTGCCTTTTTTTGTTTGGTTAGACAATTAATTCAAAAGAAAGTAGTTGATGATTATAAATTATGATTCTAGGTGATTATTTTTCTTTCAACTATTCCACAGCTGATACTCTTTGAACAAACTTTTCTTTTAATTTGTGCCTCTTTCACCTCTCTTTTAGAAACCTTTTGAAAGCAACATCTTCCATGCGGAATGCTAGATATCGTTATCTCTACTTGACAAGTTAATGATTTTGTGAGATCGAACTTCACTGAACTCTGAAGCTTTGGTATTTATTTCTGAAACCATCATATGTTGTTGAACAATGAAGGAAAAATGTTTTGTTCCATGAGAACCATATTCATGTTGCTTGATGTCAACATTTGAGTTGCAGTTTAGGTACTTGTTTCAGTTCCCATGATGGTACTAACTGAGTAATTGTTTCAGTTGCATGCCATGATGATGCTAACTTGTGGTCAATTGCCCTTATCCATTATGAGCAATGAAGTTGATTTCTATATGTTATGGTTAAAACTGTAATGGATACACAAGTCTGCTAGCCTTTGGGTCTAGCTCAGAGCTAGACTTTCAGTCTAGCTTAGAGCTTGGTTGAGGAACTTGGCTAGAAAAGGCTGGGTTAAGAAGAGTTCAACCATTCTAGTTAAGCGTTTTAGGTTAAGTTTGGGCAATGTACTAGGAACTTAGGCAAATGGTGAATCTTGTTAAGTTATAACCGGATCATCTGCGATAGAGGGATGTAGAATTAAGTTGGACGACTGAGGTTGAGGTGGAGCTAGGTTATGGGGGTGTGGTGGAGTAATTAGCTAGGGTTGAAATGGAGAGAATTAGGAGTTCCAAAGCGGTGGTTACTAAGTGATTAGCTTGAGGTGATGATTAACTCTGACCTAAAGCTCTATGAATACTATAGTAGGACTCCAATGCTTCCAAAAGTCTTCATTTCAGTTGTTTTAGCTCCCTTTTTATAGGCTTTAAGTAAACACCTATCCAATTGCCATTTTGGTCAATGACCCCTATTGAGATTACCGGATGAGCAAGATTCATGTAGACAATCTTAAATATTGACATTAATGTTGATTAGTAACTAAAATAACATGGTTCTTTGAGTTGGATGATAACATTGTCATAGCCTTTTATTTGCATGCCTTGTTGCATGAGGTGATCAAGGCATCAATGTTTTTGAAAACTGGATCGGAGATTGAACTTCTATTACTATTGGTTTTATGGTTTGAGAAGTCGAACCAGTAAACACAAAAATAATATTGTAGATCAAGGTTTGAAATCTTGAGCCGTGTCGGTGCCTTGGAATGATATTGCTTCGGTATTGTGTTGATGTTCTGATGTTTGGGAGATGGAAGGGGGAAAAAGAGAAGGAAGAAAAAGAAAAGGATGAGACAACCATATAGTTAAGTTCAATGTTTGCTTTTCATCTGGAATGCTATGATTTTGACATTATCTTGTATGAAAACAAACTATATCAAAAAGAATAACACTATTATCTCAATTTTAGCATGTCAAGAGGTGTTGAGTGTTAAACATGAGACATTTTCTGGGTATTGAGTTTTGATAATTTATTGAAATGATACGTCTCAGTTGTTTCACTCGGCATAGTAGAGATTTCTAACCATGCCATAGATATAATTTATATATTCATCTATTATAGTTGAATATATTAAAAATACTATTAAAAATACTATTAAAAATATTTATTACTTATATCTAATAAATATATTCAAATTCATATCAAACATTAACTTATACGTATTATGATAAAAGCTTTGATAAATCAAATATATAATTCAAATATATTGTTTAATCATTTTTAAAAAGATAAGCATATGACTTAAAATATATATCTTTTGCAAAATTAAAATATGTAATTTTAAGTATATTTTGTGGAAAACAAATTAGAATTTTTTATTTATTCATTCAGAAAATTATTACTAATCTATTTTAAAAAACTTTATTGTATTCTCTCCCTCTCTTTCTATATATAAGGTTCTAATACATTATATATATATATAGGTTTGATTGCCTACACACCTCATGGTGCACACGTTGTGAGCACCATGTGTATTATTTTTTTAAAATTTCTTTAGCTTAACTATTATAACCTAAATCCTAAACTCTAAACCCTAAGCTCTAAAAAAATAAAGAACAATAATACACTTCGTGCTCACAATGTGTGCACCATGAGGTGTGTAGGCTGACATTCTTGTACACGCACGCGCACACACACACGCGCGCACACACACACTTTAAAAAAATACTAAATCAATTTCAACTATATTAATGTCTAATTTTTAGAAGCTAACTTAAACATATAATTTTGGATATATTTCTTTTATAAAATCAAATATATGTGGTTATAGTATGTTGTGTGGAAAAATTCAAATATATTATTTTTTTATTTCAAAAATATATTATGAGATCTGATTTCTATATGTATTAAAAAATTAAATATATAAAATATAACATATTGTCAACTTTTTGATGAATAACCAACAAATTAAATTTCGCAGAGGTTTGAAGTGAAACCTCCTCATTCACATTACTTAGAGCAAAAGCCTCTAGCCGAAAAGTCAAGAAACCAGGTTTTGATATTATTTTCCTGTTAGTGGTTTTAAGTCGTTTTATCTGGTTTTTGCATAAAGTGGTTTCTATATCAAAGCTAACCCAATTGACATCCAGTTTCGGGTTTAACCAAGTGGTCCTATCTGCTTTTTAAGACATTGGAAGGCATCAGGTTAACTATTCTGATTTTCGTGTCAAAAAGCAACTTTTTTCGAAATTTGGTGGCTATCAATATTTGATATAAAAAAAAATATACATATGTGTGTGTGTTTGTGTTTAAACTTGTTTGTAGGATAAGAGAAGCACCTTCTTTTGGGAGGAATGATAATCTTGTAATTGTCCATGCAAACATTGTCAAATATGAAGTACGCTTAGTTAAGTTTACTTTTTAGTAAAACCTGATGAGGATGCATATTAACCTAGACTCACGACCTCACAGTAGTATTCTCCTTTTGGACATATTGATAATGACATCTTTGTGGCTACACCTTTTTAAAAGCTTATTGGAGATAGACCTTTTAAGTTATATATTTCATTGTTAGTGGCTAGGTGAGATCTTTATGGCTACGCCTTTTTAAAAGCTTGTTGGGATAGATTTGCCAGTGGCTAGGGTGGTAGATAGCTCAAATAAGGTACCATTTTTGGTAGACTTCTTGGAAAGTTGGAGGAATATTAAATCAAAATTACATGCCAGATTTAGGAAAGCATGAATGTGATATGTCTCAAATGGATTAAATATATACTTTAAACAATGAGATGCCTTTCAAGGAACTTGGCCAATTTTTCATGAAAATTGTATAGTTAAGCATATTTAGTGAAGAGAAACATAGATATAGATGACACACTGGAAATTCCTTATGTTGGTGGCAATTTTCACCTACAGACAAAGTAGTGAGATTAATAGCACAAGATGCTGGTCACAAATGTGTCATATTTTAACGTTACTGAGTAGTTGCTGTGTCACAATTTGGCATCAGTGCTAGGTTCCTTTAGGAGGTTTATGGTATGAGAATGGACCAACTGAAGTTGGTGGCCTTGTAATGAGTAAGTCTAATGAGGACGAGTGATAATAGGTGCTGATAGCTCAGACAAAGTTGGCTCTTGGCATTCTTCTATGATGCTGGGGGTGGGGACAAATTGAATCATATGCTGAAGGAGAAAGAGTGATTGTTTCATAAGTGTAACTTGTTTACCCTAGATAATGTGTTTCCTTTTGATTGAAATGGCATGATTCTTTGTAAGAACTCAGAAGTTAAATGTGCTCAGGCAGAGCAATTTTGGGATGGTTGACCTCGTGGGAAGTTCCTTATGAGCCATTTTCCATCATTGGATAAATTGTGAGGTTATCACTATGAGATGTAGATAATTTCCACCATAGAACATGATGGACTCAATTCTATGTCAATGTGCTTCATTAATTCTTGAACCATTATATGGATTTTGGGAAGTTAAATATTTAGCTTGAGCTTTGCAAATGCAGATGTCTGAAAAATTAACCTCCATAACCATCTGTACTTAAATATTTCTACTGTGATTAAAAATTTAACTTTCTGAAAATAAATGACCTATTATTAAGCTCAACTAACAAGGGAACACTAGAAATTCAAGACATACTAAGAATAGCAAAGGAATGTTCAGTGCTTTAGATCAAACTTCACATAAAAACATGTATTTCATTGTTATGATCCATTTATATTATGATATCAAATTACTCGATGATGATTTTCATAAAATTTATGTAGCTTATCCAAAGTTGGTAGGACATATACCTTGTCATAGTTATTCTATGATTTCTTGACATGAATTGTAGTTTTTTCTCTTCACTGATCTTAGCAAATTGACAACATGATTCGTAGTCACATCTTCTGATTTTTGTGTAACTTCTAAATTAGTTTTTTCTATAGTTTTTGTTGTCATATTTATCTCTCAATATCTTTTCTATGCGCACAATCTTCTTCTTTTTCAATCCTGGCTCCAAAAAAAGCTGTTTTGTTGTATGTTTAGCAAAGTGGACTTACCTCACAACAAGATCTATTTGTATTTCAATTGTGATGCTGATACAAGTTTTCCCATTTTCAGCTAAGGGGCAAACGGAAAAAAAAGTTTCCATTTTTTTACGACCTATTTTTTTTTTTGCTGCCTATTTTAATCTTTGAAAGGCTAGCTCCTCTTCTGGTTTTAAGTTTTTTTTTCTTTATTTTTTTGTGAACATCCACTTGCACTCCCAGGTGAAGTATGGTGACACACTTAAGCGATTTAGTTCTCATGTCCATGGAGAGGCAATTGATCACAACATAGCTAGACTGAAAAAGAAGATTGTTACCCTCTTCAAACTCAGTTCAGAAGTTGATATAATCCTTACCTATATTGATGAAGATGGCGAAGTTGTAGCCCTTGATGACGATGATGAGCTGCATGATGCCGCTATTAATCAGCATTTAAATCCTCTTAGAATCAATGTCTGTTTGAAATCTAATACTAGTAAAGAGTCTTACCTGAGGAATGAGACTGCAAGTTCTACAACTGCTGCAACTGCTAATTGTCAACAAGAAGAGAACCAATCTCCTGGATTAAGTTCAATAATTGATGAGGTGCTAAAACCTGTCCCTGAACAATTTCGATCTTCACTTTCCAAGTTCTCTGCTGAATTCCTTCCAAAGATTGCATCATCTTCACCAGTAATAGCTGATATAGTAGACCACATCTCTAAATTAGGTATACAAAATGTCAGTCAGTCTTTGAACAGGCCAACTGGTGAGCCATCAGAAATACCTAATCAAACAAAGACTCAGCCGAAGGATCTTAACATCATTGAGGAACCGAAAGTTCTAAAAACTTCGATTCCAGTGTCGGCAATATCATCTGATCCAGTTTCAGAGCAGTTGCACAAGAAACTTGTTCCTACAAGTCAGGTTGATATAGACAAGACTCAGGCATCTGTTTGCAGTTCCAATTTACCAGCATTTGAACAAACATCAGGGAAACCCTCAATTGATGATTTGCTGAGAACATTTTGGAGTAGCAGTGAAACATCTGATCGTCAGAATCAAATTGGTAATGTTAGCTGTCATGGGAAATCTGTTAGAGCTTGCCCCCCTTTCTTCGTGCCTCCTTTGCAGACTGGGACACAGAATGAGAACTACAATCCATCAGCTCCAGCTTTGACTAATGCGGTTACTGACTTGATGGATGACCATGATAATAAACCATTTCCGACTGGTGCAGCTCCTACTGGAACATTTGATGGGCTTAATTTTGAGGGAGACAAACAGCGGTCCACTACAGTCGACCCACCTTTTGTGATTGGTGTAAGGCCCAATAGTAGTGGTGTAAGGCCCAATCGTCATCCTAACCAAAGGGATGATGCATTTATTGATAATGTGCTCCATACTTTTCATAGAGGTATCATATGTGATGGTTGTGGAATGCACCCAATTGTTGGTCCACGATACAAATCTAAAGTGTATGTATTTCTTGCCTTTCAATTTAATTGTTGGTTGGTTACATAGATTTTGCATACATCTAATGACATTTCTTTCCTTTACTCTGTAGGAAGGATAACTATGATTTATGTAGTATTTGTTTTTCTGAGATGGGCAATGGAGCGGATTATGCCCTGATTGACAAATCTCATCGGTTTTCTCGTAAATTGATCAAGCATTCTCATCGTGCTGTATGAGTCTAACTAATTTACTTGGTTTGATTCCATAGTACAATGTGTAACTTTTTCCAATTCCATATTTCAATATTCAGACTAACTAATAACTTGATTTGATTCCATAGTACAATGTGTAACTTCTTCCAATTCCATATTTCAGCATTATAGACGACGTTCTTCACATCTGCATGGTTTTGGGATGCCAAGAGCAAAATTAGAGAGTCTCTTTATCAAAGACGTTACTGTGTTAGATGGGACCCTGATCCCTCCTTCAACCCCATTCACGAAAATATGGCGGATGAGAAATAATGGCACTGTTCGATGGCCTTATGGTACACGACTTGTTTGGGTTGGTGGTGATCAATTTGCTAACCAAGACACAGTTTTATTAGAGGTATTGCATGAAATTATTATCATCATTCAGTGAGTTTTTTTTTTTTTAACTGAAGAAATATTTGCCTATTTATGCAGATTTCATTTGATGGGTTTCCTATGGAGGAAGTTGACATTGCTGTTGATTTTGTTTCTCCAGCAATGGCTGGGAGGTATGTCTCATATTGGAGATTGGCAACACCTTCTGGACATAAGTTTGGGCAACAAGTTTGGCTTCTTATTGAGGTTTGCAATATAAATGCACTGTATTGCAACACTGTCCTCTCTCTCATCTGTACTTAAAAAATTTTCTTCTCTATTTCAACAGGTGGATACCAGTCTACGAAGCTCTGGTAGTGGATTGAATCTGAATTTGCCACCTGAAAGCAGTATTCAAGGTCCGATTCGAACTATTGATATCAATGCAGATCCAAGTGATGGTCTTCCTCCTGAATCGGTCCTTGGTGATAGTTCAGACAAACTTGTGAAACCCAACATCATCTATGAAACAACAAAACTGAATGATAATCCCACTAACAACAATGCTCCTGCATCTGATGTGGTTCCTCTGTCAAGTCCTATTCCTATCATTGATTTAACGTCATCCAAGGGCGACTCTTCTCAATTGCCACCACCACCTACTACACCGTTCGACAACACTGTTGAGGATACATTGCTGAAGGAATTGGAAGACATGGGCTTTAAGCAGATTGACTTGAACAAGGAAGTTCTCATGCGAAACGAGTATGACCTGGAGCAGTCCCTAGATGAACTCTGTGATTATGCTGAATGGTATCTGCTTCTGGATGAACTGGCAGACATGGTCAGCGTTTAATTCTGCTATTTTAAGAACTATGATCATACCATGATGACCAGAGATTCACTTGCTAATCATTTGATAGTTTGATCATGGCAGGGGTTCTCTGATAGGGTGAAGAACAAGCAGCTACTGATTAAAAATGGTGGCAGCATTAAGCGAACCGTGTTGGATCTCATCGCTGGAGAGAAAGCGTAGTGTTAAGCACAAATTCTGTAAATAACTGAGGAATTGGGTGACTGCTGCTTGCTTCTCTTTAAGTACATATCGAGACTATTTGGGCTATTGATACTTAATACTGGCTGCTACTTATATTTAAGCTGCGATATTACTTGTTGGCATCAAATTGGTTCCTTTATTTGCCAGTATATTATGTGGTTTTACCAAGTGTATCATGAGAACAGACCTACCTAGTAGACTGGTTTCTGGTTTGAAACAGTTTAAAGGGCGTTTAAATTTGTTACCTTGGACTGTTAACATCTGCCTCTGCGCTTCTGATATTTTGCAGTTTGATGCTCATGAGTACTACGTTGGTGAAATTTGTTACCAAAATTCCATATGCTCGTTCTGAACTACAATTCTACCAACCAAACTACCTATTACCACTTGAAATAAGTGAAGTACTGATCTTTTTTTCTTATCATACATCCAAAACAGATATCAAACTGTAAATGATTTATTCTTTCTCTATCCCGTATGCGCTGACAGCCTTGCACTACGCGAGTACGCGTACATTTATTATACGAAGGCCCTTGGCACAGAAGAAACAGGGGGCAGATCCACCTCTGTGAGTACCAATCTCAGCCCCTTCCCTGCTCCGTTCGCCAGCGGGTGAATCCCCTTCGCCTGACCCTCCATATACTCCCTCTTCTCCCTCTCCTTCTCGAACGACACCCCGTACCTCGACTCCACATCTGCACCGTCACCACAATTATTAATTGTCATGTCATGTCAATCAGTTACAATAATTAAGCAGTTGTACTTCAGGTCTGGTGGTGACCTTTGGCGAGGTCTTCGCGGAGCTGGCCGTCGCGCGTGAGCGCCATCATGAGCTGCGGCGGGCCTAGGGGGAGCCGGTCGCCGCGGTCGACCTGCCAGAAGTGGAACGTCTTGCCGTAGGTCCTACAGACCTGCTCCAGGGCGCGGCGCTCGATGGGGCCGGGCACGCGCGGCATGAACAGCACGCCGCTCCTCACCTCGTACTCGTGCGAGTGCCACAGCGGCTTCTCCGCCTCCGGAAGCGCCAGGAAGAGCTCCTCCGAGACCAGGTATTCCACGCCGATCAGCCTCGCGTCGGGGCCGTCGCCGTCGTAAATGAGGCACTGGCGCAGGTCCTCGCTCTGGTGCGAGCAGAAGTGGTGCGCCTCCACCTGTCGCGTCATGTCGTCCCCGTAGAAATGGAACCTGCAATTATACGTGATTATATCTTGAAATATTGAATTCATATATCCCGATGAGCGGCTTAATTAGTGCTTACGCGCAAAGGTGCTGGTGGATCTTGTTGATCGGGTGGAAGTTTTGGATGGCGGCGGTGGCCGTATCCAGAACGGCGGTGACGGTCTCAGTGGGCTTTCCGGGCATGTCGACTTGGGTGGTGGCCGCCATTGCTGTCCCTGTAAACAGAGGAGCTCTGCTTAATCATTTCTATTTAGACGAGTCGGGTCACCTCGTCGCTTGCACGTGCACACGTGGACGAAAAACACAACGTGTCAAATTGTTGCCAGAAGCGGCTTCGGTGACATTTGTCTAGTAGAAGATGGAAGAAAAAAAAAATAAAAAATATTTATAAATAATATGGTTTTTGTAACATTTTTATCTTTTCTTTATTTAAGTAACCATAAAAATATAAATTTAAATTATATCAAATATAAATATTAAACTGACAAAAACATACATTATACTTAAGTTAGATGATAAAAGATTAAAAAAATTATATTTTTTAACTTGTCAGTTTAAAATATTTATAGAATTTTTTTTATGAAATTAAAGAGAAATATAATTATGTATTTTTTTATTCTTAATTAAATAGTGAGAGTAAGATAGTAACATTATTAAACATATTATTTTTATAAATTAATGTGTTTAATACTGAATAAATAAAAAATAAAATAAAATTAATGAGCAAGATAGAATAATTTTATATTAAAAAATTTAAATAAATGAGATGATTTATACTGAATTATATTATTAAAATATTATAAATATTATTATTAAAAAATATTTTTAGTTTTTGTTGCAATGCGCGGGAATAGAAGAAGTTCCTGAGAATTTCCGTCCCTATTTTCGTCTTGTCTTGGCATTTCCGAGGCCGCGTTAAAAAGGCGGAGATCGATAGTCTTATTGGAATCTCCATCGCAAAGCTACGGAGGGAACGAAGCGGCGGCCGCGGCGGCGGCGGTGGTGGAAAGGGGAAAAATGGTACCGAACGGGAGCAGCGGTTGCCCCGCGATGGCTTTCCGGTACAACGGTTCGCTGTGCGCGTGCAATCCCGGTAGGTATATGGTGAACGGGAGCTGCGCCATGTTGGACGCCCGGGGTGATTGGGTGATAAGCCCCGGCGGTTCGAGGTCCCCTGCCTTCCTCACCACCTTCCTCCCCTTCGACACCTTCAAGAGCTTCACCCAGTCGCAGGCCGTTATCCTGGAGGCGACTCTTGTCTTCCTCATCGCTTGGCTCGGATTCTGCCTCGCCTTGCGCTTTTCCAGGGTCGATGGCGGCGTCCAAAGTCTCTGGTTCCGGCTCCGCTGGTGGATCAGCCGCGTCGACTTCTTCTATAACACCCACCATTGGCTGGTAAGTCGAACTAGGCAGACCTAAGAATAGGATAAAGGCTTCAGTCGACAAAGAAAAAGTTGCTACTCCTTTCAAGCTCTGAACATTGGCTCAAAGTTTATTTTAATCACCTTAAATGAAATTACAATGCCATAACGTGGACCAATCAGATTATCTTGTGGTTTTATTTAGCATTTTTTGTAAGTAGAAATGCAAGGCTCTTGATAACTTCCTTACATAATTTTTTCTTGTTGGTGCTAAGAAGTAAGTGATGCTGGATGGTTTGAAGTCTAAGCTATAAATGACCAAAACATTTTTTTTCCTCAATCTTTTACTCCATGCGCTCTCATTTTTGAGCATTCAATCTTTACACTCCCAAATTCAAGGAATTCTCATGGGAATTATGGATATTATTCTCCACCAAATGACTCCTATAATCACTTTGCATTCGTATCCCTATTATAGGAATTCTCTTCCTACATGCTCTTTTGTAAAAGTAGATATGGACAATGAAGAAAATTAATTAAAATTTCTCTACAAAATTGCATTGTTCATTTAAAACTTAGTAATTTTTTCCCAAACACCTCTCCACATCATCTCAAACTTCACCTCCATACTCCATCTAAGTAACCTGCCACAATCTTTTGCCAATCACTTGGATATTTGAAAATTACCTCACGAAGTCTTCTCAAACTCACTTGTAACCATATGCATCTAAGATGGAAAACCCAACTTAGAATCCTACTTCATGGTTATGTTCCGATGGGATACATCAATGGATCATATCCCTGTCCACCATATGCAATTGTGCGAGATGGCAACACAATCTATAACATGGAGAACAAACTCTGGATCAAACAAGATAGTCTACTTCAAAATATGATAATGACGATAAATGCCACTATTGCTCCCATGTTTGTTGCAGCCACCACCTCCTAGCAAGGTTGGGACAACTACAACATGACATGGCAACATGTTTCAGTAACTTTTTTTGGCTCCATGTTCTCCTATTTTTAAACATTCAAATCTATGCTCTTCCAATTAGTATGCAATGATCTTCAAGGCATAGATGCTGATTTCCTTTGATCTTGATTTAGTTCTTTTTTCTGTCTTTGTAGGATGATAACAAGGTGGTAATAATGAGGAAAACAGAATTGGGTGGAACATTTTCCGTGGCAAGCTGTATCCTATTTGTTGGACTTTTGTCTGCGTAAGTAATGGATATCACTGTCAGCTTTAGTATCCTCAGAATTCTTTTCAGGCTTGTTAGTTCTATTTTTCATTGTCAGAATATTTCTGTACATCCTAAAATTAGCAACTTTCTATGACAATTTAACTATTAGTGTGTGCCAGCTTGCTGTATCAGATTATTACAAAACGGAGTATTGAGATCCATGGAGTCAGACCTGCAACTGCTGCAGATATATCATTTGTCAATGATTTGGAATTCAATATCACAGTTATTTCTGACATGAGCTGTTCCAATTTACGTGGTCTTGATTCCCTGGTGATTGGTACACCTGGCTTTATTGGTTCCAAAAATGTTTCCTTGTCTACTTATGTTAATCATCAGTGCCAAAACACAAGCATTGGTCCTACTATATCTCTTAAGTGCAACAGTTGCCAGATTCTACGAAGGGAGTATTATATTTCATGGCAGTTTGTTGATCTCCCAATGAATCCTGCAAGTGCTGTTGGCTTCCAGTTCAAGCTGACTGCAAAGAACCCAGCTGACAGTAAGCATGTTAGTTATGCTAGTGGTACAATTAACTCATGTACTTTCTCAAATGATAAACCAAAAACCTTCAGAGGGCAAGATGTGAATGTTTTGAAAATCCATTTGTTTCCTCGGACATATTACAACTTGGAAAACTTGAAACTCATACAGCCACTTTTCCATGACTTCATTCCTGGAACATCTTTTTCTGATATTAATAATCTTCAAGCATCTCTTCAGCAAGTCAAGGATGGTTTATTCAATATCACAGTATATGTCAATTATCTTTCTGATTACATTGTGGAGATCAACAAAAAAAATGCGCTAGGAATCGGTAAGATAACTACTTGTGTATTTAAATGTCATTACAACTAACTTTTCTCTATGATCCTAGTATGAATAACACCACTTTTTATATGCTTTTTGAGTGCTGCCATGTTTTACTACATGCATTCTACACTGATTTAGTCTAGAACAAGGATTTGTCTACTTTCACTTTGCATCAATTTCATCTTTAAATCCCTAGCTAAAACTTCTATACATGGTTTAAAATCTTATATCGTACTAAGCAGCACAATCAAAATGGATATTTCTCATAAATTATTGAAATTCAACATTATTCAACATGACATGGGAAATCTCTCTTGTTGCTATGTTAATCATGTATATGATGAAAAACTAAAGAGGGAGGGCTGTGTGTGTGGGGAGAGAGAAAAGGGGGGGGTGGGGGTGGAATAACCTTTTCTTAACCTTAGACAAATGTTAGGTTGTGTTGGTGCAATTCCTTGCTCTGTTTTCTATTTCCGCTGCGTTCTCTCGAGTTTCTAAAACGTGAAAAAGCGAAACGTGCTATTCACCCTCCTCCAGTGCTTCTTTGATCCTACAGGTTGTAGTAAGCACAAGTATACACAAGAGAAAAAAGCAAGCACGATCCACTAACTAAAGCAATGCAATAATAAGAGAGACATAGAAAGATAGTAATGCAAACTCAATCATTTACGTGGTTTGGTAGCTCCTCGGCTCTTATTTCATGACCTATGACCTTTTAGCATGCCACTCTACGAATGCCACTAATATTCTCTTTCTTGGGTGGAGATACCTCTTATGAAGCCTTTCTATACAAGAGAGTAAAAGAGAGCAACAAAAGTAGAGCACAGTTAAAATAATCTATATTTCATAGTCTACAGGCCCTATACTCATAGCCTTCTTCTAAGCCTTCAAACTCCTAGAACCAGTCTGCTGATTCTTGTCATAGTTAAGTTGACTGATCCTTACCCTCAAATGATTGCCCCTTGCCAATAATTGACTAGATTGTTCAATACTCAATCGTCAAACTATTGCTTCGGCTGACTGATCAAGTTTTTAGTCAACTGCTATGTTGTTTATGTTGGTGTAACTGTTCAATCACTTCTTTAGCCAACTCCTAGCCATCACTAGACTGTTCAAATGTTCAGTCACAGAAAAGAAATTAAATCTTGAGTTAACTCCATGCATCATCAATCAATTAACTAGTTGACTATTAGTCAAACAATGTCAATTTTGCAAAAGTATCAATTGACCCAAAATACTATTAATCAACTGAAACATAGTATTAGTTGGCTTAAGGTACCACAAATCAGTACCAATCGACCCAAAATGCTATCAATCAATTGAAACATAGTAATAGTTGACTTAAGGTACCATCTGCTGATTGCTCAACAGAATTGTTAAAGCAATATGCTATTGTTTCCTGCTCCTATTTCCCTGTTTGAGTTGATAACTAGCACAAGGTTTGTGGAAAAAGTGAGGGTTGATTGTCCAATCGACTCAAGTGTCAATCAACTAAGAATCATGTTTCAGTCGACTAAAACACTAAGTAGGCCAATTCGAAGGCTTTAGTCGAAGTCTAATTTAGGCCTTGATTTCCCCAAGTTACATGTGCACTCATACTCATTGTTACACAAAAATAATATGCTAGGTCACTAGAGAATACCTTTTCCCACCACCTTCATTGAGGTCTTCCTCTTTTTGCCAAACATCCAATTAACCTTGATATGCCAAGCATCTTATCAATCTTAATATGTTAGGACTTCCGTTTGTCAAACATCAGATCAAACTTGATCTGACAGGATTTCTTTTGTTGGGACTTTCATTTGTCTAACATTCGATTACCCTTGATCTTATGGGACTTCTTCTTTTACCAAGCATTTGATCAATCTTAATCTGTCAGGACTTTTTTTTTGATAAAGGTAAATTTTATTAAAGTTGATCAAGAACTTACATGAGGAACACTCAAAAATCTAAATACATGTGTTTGAACCTTTCTAAACAACCTCTCAATGTTTGGCACATCCCCTTCATATTGACTTCAATTTCGGACTTGCCAAATCAAATAGATCATACAAGATATACTCAAATGACGGGTTTTTATATGTCAGGACTTCTTGCTGTCATGTGACCAGCACACTTGTCATGACTTGTCAAATACATAATCTAATTTAAGTCTTTGACATACATCAAAACTAATTATTCCAATAGATGAAGTCGTATTATGTTGACATTAGAAATCCCTTGGCATAGTACAACAAATGTCAAGATTAATTGAAATAATGTTTGGTATTCTTTTGTAACTTAAGTTTTTACAACACAATATCAAAACTAGGTCGTGAGACCTCTTCTTCCATTGCTTGAGGTTTGTGGTGTATAAGGTGCTTTTGCTTCTTCCAAAAGTTCCTTGGTGACGAAATTTATAGCTTATTGTTCTCAGCAGAAGGGACTAAAATGGAAGAATTAAGCAATGATGATTGTTTGCCACTTTCGACTAGAGATGAGGGCAAAAGAGCCTAGCAACATTGATGTCGACACTATATTTGGTAGTGATAGAGGCAAGGCCACTATGAAGGTAGCGTGGTCAGGGATACAATTTATCCTCGTGAAGAGGAGGGTTTATAAATGTTTTTACCTTTGTGTTTGGAGAAGAAAGTGAAGATGATGAGTATCCGTTATTGCCACACGTCTAGCATTAATGGATGTTGAAGCAAGTTGATGTTTTTTGCCTAGGGGATGTGATGTATATGATATTGTGAGTATAAAGGATGATGTGGCATAAGTGAAGAAGAAAAAGAAAATGTATGTGCTCATAGTAGATGAACAAAAGCTTGATTTGTCTAGTGAATTAAATTGAAGGTGGTTGGTTGTGAGAAAAAATAGGGTATAATGGTGGAAAGAATTGTTTTTTAGATTGAGGAAGTTGTTTGATCCAATTCTCTCTTCCCCTTTAGAAAGATTTAACTGGGGAATTTAATAGACCTTTGAGTAGGAAACTATTCCGACTTCCATAGGCGACTAATCTTTTTAAAATTTTGAACTTAAATTTGATTTAAAATTTGAATTTATATTTGAAATGGGCTAATAGTGGGCTTTGTTTAAATTTGGATTTGAATTTTCTTAGGTCCAATGGAATGCAAATAGATTGAGTTTGGTTGATCATGCCCAAATCTGATTAGATTTATTTAAGTAAAAAAAGCACAAAATCCACATGTTTACCTTCCACGATTTCATAGTTCTTTATTATCTCACTTGAATACATCAACAGGTGTGATCATACAATTATGGTGTGTTTACTTGGATAGGACTAGGAGGGAAGAGAAAGAACATGAGCTTGCCATTTTCTTCCAAGTAAATAATGTGATGATGAAGCAAATTTGATTATGCCTAATCCTTTTATTTTATTTTAGTCCAAATCTGCCATAATATAAGAGAAGGATATTGAGTCACTAGCAAAATTATGTGGAGAACTTTAAAAACAAAATATTAGTGTAGCAGCTATTGAGACAATTAAGGATATCTATAAGGATTTAATAACAAGAGTGAAGATTTATTAACGAAAGCATTTCGTATAAAAATAGGGTTCCATCAAGAATCAACTCTAGTACTCTAGTTATGGATGAACTCATTGAACACATCCAATACACTTCACCATGATGCATTGTTTACAGATGACATTGTTTTGGTCGATGCAGTTTTAGGTAGATCATTTTTACAAAAGGATACAAGGGTTAATAGAAATATTTTACATAGGATACAAGCTGGATGGTTGAAATGGAGGAGGATGTTAGATGTTCTTTGTGATCCTAAGGTACCTCTAAAGCTTAAAGGGAAGTTTACAAACGGTCGTTAGATCTACTATGTTATATGGAGTTGAATGTGTAGATATACGTGGATGAACATGATAAAAACGAGAACATTAAATAGAAAGTCAGGGCTGCATATTGAGGGAAAACTTCGAGAGATGCGTTTAAGATGATATGGACATGTGCTTAGGCACCCATAAATATCCTAGTTAGGCAATGCGAGAATATGACAAATACATACATTAAGCAAGAAAGAGGGAAATCAAAGAAGACTTGTAAGCAATGATAAAATAAAATAAAATTTAGTTAAATATAGATGATGATGATATAGTAGAGAATTGAATCTAATGACGTATAGGGAAGTAGGGAACCATATACCCGACTACATTTAGCGGATAAAGGCTTGATTCTTGTTGTTGTTGTTGAAGTGTCAAAGAAAACATAACACACTAATTCTCTTTCAATTTGGTTCACATAGTGAGATAAATACAACATGAATAAAAAGGCAAAAGGAAAGGTTTTGATTTTTCTCTTTTAAATAAAAAAAATTAAAAGAAGAGATTTTGATCTCATTTTGATAATTCTATGTCTACAAAAATAATGTTATTAGTAATGCAAAATATAGATTTAGCATAGGGTTTTTTTTTAGATATAGAATACAAATCTCATATGTGGTCAAGCTCTTTCAGGTAGCTAGAGCTCCTACTTCCTACAAAAGGAAACAAGTAGAAATATGCAAGTATTAATTAGATGAATATAGATTTAGCACAAGTTTGTTTTTTATATATAGAATACACATCTCATATGAGGCTACTGAGCTCCTACTTCCTACCAAAGGAAACAAGTAGAAATAGTTAATTTCTTTTTCAACCAAAAAAAAGGTAGATTCAAAGATTTTAAAACTGTAGTTTGATTATTAAAAATGAGAATATGATATAAGATATATAATGTATTAATGGTGATAACTCGGTAAAAAAAAAGGTTAGTTTTGGTTTTTTCATTTCCCCCCTTGAAGTTTAACTTTTTTTATAAAATGTAGCTTGAAATTTTACAATTGTTAAAATATACTTAAAATTTTCAAACTCTATTAGGTGTATTGAATGTGTACCTATTGCTCTCAAAAACATATGAAAATAATCATTTTGATCATTGTACATTTATATTTAAGAAAATAAATAAGCCATATCAACATAACATTATACAGTACCCAACCATATCCATTTCAGTTAGAGACCAAAACTCCAGCCTCCTATTTCAGATGGATAACAAAAGAACATAGAAGGTTTTTAGCCATCAAACAGCAACTTGAATGGAGAAGGCCTATTCCCAGATTTTAGTACAGTTATAGGCGTGCCTAATACATGTTTAATGTTTTTTATTAGTACTAAGCTGATGTGTACAACTGATATACTGTTTTTCTTCTTCCTTTTATATGTTCACATGTTTAGTGGAAGTATTATTCAATGCAGTGGTAATTTGGTCAGTAGGCTGTTCCTTTGATTAATAGGACATCTCTCGTGGAAGTTTGCCATATTTTGATATAAGCTTTTCAGATAAAATTGTTTCTTGAATTTGAGTTGTAATAGCCTATCACAACGATTATATATTCAGATCAAAAAAAAATCTTCATTAGTAGGATGTCTACGTTGTATGTTTTTCTTCTTTTGTGAAACTAAACATTTGGCATAGTAATAATGTACCCAATGTTTAATACTTGCAGTGACTTTCCTTGCAGATGTGGGAGGTCTTTACATTTTTAGTCTTGCAATTTTCCTCTTGTTTTTGGTGCAGGTAATTAATTTCATGATCCAGTTTTAAGGCTATAGATTTTACTGCATATCATGCTAGTTCACCTTTATATCATTGTCTCATTAATGAATTAAGTGAAGTTTTATACACAGTAGCAAAACCTGGTTGTTAATTTATAAAATTGTATTTGATAATATGAATATAATATTTACTTGATGACATATTTGGATTTCTTTCCAAATATGGTTTTAGTTCATGGGACTTTGGCTAGATGTTGAATACGGAGAAAATATGTTCAATGACCTGAACTGAGTCTCGTCTCCTGGATTTAGTATTTGAAGCTTAATTGGAGAGAACATGAGCTTGCATAAATGATATTGCATCATCATTAATTTT
Organism: Zingiber officinale; assembly: GCF_018446385.1. Classification (NCBI taxonomy): domain Eukaryota; kingdom Viridiplantae; phylum Streptophyta; class Magnoliopsida; order Zingiberales; family Zingiberaceae; genus Zingiber; species Zingiber officinale. The sequence goes on from NC_055994.1 coordinate 144,028,124, forward strand.
ATTATTCCAATCATGTAAGTTCTATTTTCTTTATTTCTGTCTTTAGAAAGAACATCTAGATAGTCTTAAGATCCAAGGTACGGTCCACTCCAGTATCAATAGTTTAGGATTTTGTCTAAAATAGCCAATAATGTCAACATTAGGATCCATATGAATGAAATGTCTTTTAGTAAAAATGTTGTCGCTCACATCTAAATTCATTTTTTTGCTCTCTCTAGCAACATATGTTGGAAAACTGGTGAATGGAAACATAACTTGTGGGTATTAGTCCCACATCAATTAAGTGGCATGCCAACTGATTGATAGTGCATAAGGGGATGTGAATTTAGGGCTTGGATTTCACCACCCCAAGGGTTCTTGTATGAATACGATTGCACGTAACGGATCACGGTCGGGATACATTGTATCCGCATGAATCAGTCATACTTTGCCACAAAACTCTTTTACGTGCTCAGTCCGTGTGGCTCAGTAAGAGCATGCCACTTGGCAATGCCATGTGTTGGCCATGCAATGCCACTTGGCTTGAATGCCATGTGTTGGCCATGCATGCTCAAGCTGCTCGTGTCAAGGCATGCATATGGCTTGTTGTTGCTTTGCATGTTATCTTTACATGCTCTCCAACACGTCACTGGCCATATGTCCTTGACTCAAGTTGAAGATGCTCCTTATAAGAAGGCATGTCTTGAGCAACGAAGGAAACTAGAGAAGCAATTCGGAATTGCTGATTCTGTGTGAGCCAAAGAAGCGACTGGGCATAAGAGTGATTCCCTTATTTCATCCTCTTTTTATTCTGCCGTGCAATTCTTCGCTTGACAGACTTGTGATAGTGTTCAGGTATATGCTTAGTTTGCCATGTCAACCTGTGCTAGGTTGTGTCGTGGTCTCGCCATTTTATCATGGGAAACAGACGTCCAAGGTGACCTCTTAGCACCGTCAGAGGGGACAAATCTGTTTTAAGGAGACTGCCTCGTTGCAGGACTCGGTGTCTTTGTTCCTTGGGCAACGCTCCTCACGCAACTTGGACACGGGCTCCTTATTTGTTCGGCATTCATCTCGAGCTGTCGGCATTAGCGTCCTCGACTCAACATTCAAAGAACTCATTGACGTAGCAACTTGATGATCGGCCTGCCAGGTCGACAACTTGAGATTATCAGCTCAAACTATCTTGACAGATAAGTAAATATTGTCCCTTTGGCAATGTGTCGATAAAGTTTCAACAATCTTAAAACAGATTCGTTCCGTTGAGATGGCGACAGAAGATGTTGAGATGCAACAGGCTCAACATGTGCTGACCTCCTCTGCCCTGATTGGAAATGCTCCAATCACACATGGAGAAAATCCAGAGAAGTTCACCGGATTGAACTTCAAGCGATGGCAGCAGAAGATGTTTTTTTTACCTGACCACGCTGAACTTAGCATAAATCCTGACTGAGGAACCTCCCAAATTTACTGAGGGTGTAAATGATGTGAAAATCATCACTTCAGTCGACAAATCGAACGAGTCTGAGTTTCTATGTAGAAATTACATTCTCAACAGTCTTACCGACTCGCTGTATGTTGTGTACTGTGAGAAGAAAATGGCAAAGGAGTTGTGGGAGTCCTTGGACAAGAAATACAAATCAGAAGATGTTGGGGTTAAAAAGTTTATTGTTGGTCATTTCTTGGATTACAAGATGGTTGACTCCAAGTTAGTGATTAGCTAAGTCTAGGAACTTAAGGTGATCTTGCAAGAGATTCACTTAGAAGGTATGATGCTGAGTGAAACCTTCCAGGTGGCTACAATAATTGAGAAACTGCCTTCTGGCTGGAAGGACTTCAAGAATTATTTGAAGCATAAGCGGAAGCAGATGACTATAGAAGAACTCATTGTAAGACTTCGAATTGAGGAAGACAACAAGAGTTCAGAGAAGAAGCTGTTCTTTCAAGCAACTGTAAAAGCCAACATGGTCAAGCACAGTCAAACCTTTAAACGGAAGAATCCCAAATCTTCTAAGATGACATCTAGAGAGAAAGTTTCAAGAAAAAATTCTCTGGGAAATGCTACAACTGTAATCCAGTTGGTCACAAAGCTTCGGAGTGTAAAAAGCCAAAGAAAAAGTAGGAGGCCAACCTAAGGAATCAGACATGGACCTCTGTGCCATGGTCTCTAAAGTGAACCTAATATTTTTCTTCTCCTCCTCCACTTCCTAGAGAGAGAAGCTCTCCCTTCTCTCTAGGAAGGGAGTGGTTGTTCTTTGCCAAAGAGAGGCGCCACATCAAGCAATCAAGGGGCGGTGAGGGAGGGGATCTTCCCCTTCCTCACCGGCGGTGGTCTACCACCCACCAGCGTCGGCGAGGGCTCCGGCGAGGTTCTCCGACGACTCAAGAAGGAGAGCAAGAGGATGCTTGAAGCCACTGCCAAAAGCTTTCTCTGGTGCAAAGGAGGGGGAGGTTCTTGGGTCCGGCCTCCTCCGGTCGTGCAAGGACACTACCGCCCCACACCACCACCAATTGGAGTCATCTTGGAGCATGATTGGAGGACTTGGCTTGACATGGAGGCGAGCCACAATGGTTGACGATGTGGGAGCTGGGGACCAAAGGGGACAAGTAACGACAAGGTGAACAGCGAGGAGCGCCTTCGTTACAAATCCGCCGACGGTAGCAAGTTTTGTGCCGACGATCGCAAGGGACTGTTTCTTGGCGTACAACATAGAGAGCGCTTGCCGGCCAGTTCACTAGAGGTCCCGCTGTGGTTGCGGAGAACAGGATTGAAGGGCAATGGTTTGGTGCCGCCATGGTGCTCATTGGCCGGTAGGATGACATGTTTTGGAAGGGTTATGCCGACTGCAGTTTTTTCAGATGACTAGCAGATCCTTGACACTTCCGGCGATATTAGTGAAGAAGGGGCTGAGGGTACATTAGATTCAGTGGTAGCAAAGACAAGGGAGGGAGAATCCAGCATCTGCAACTCCGACGAAGTCATTAGCGTAGACTGTGGCAGCAAAAGTCAGAGAGGTTGAATTCAAAGTTTGAAATTTAAATTCCAAGTTTTCGGTGGCAGCAACAGCTTGGAGGGCAGTTGATTCGGTGGCAGCAAAAGAGTGGGAGATTGAATGCGGTTTGAAATTCGAATTTGGAAATTGAAGTTGCTGTGCTTGATTTGCTCACCGTTTTGACCGAATTCAAATTTGAATGAAGCAAATGTGTAGAGGGCAGTTGGATTCGGTGGCAGCACAAGAGTGGGAGATTAGATTGGTTTGAAATTCGAATTTGAAATTTGAAGTTGCCGGGTCTGAATTGCTCACTGCTTTGACCGAATTCAAATTTGAATGAAGCAAATGTGTGGGAGATTAGATTGGTTTGAAATTCAAATTCAAGGTACAGTGCACTCACGTCAAATCTCATTGCATATGCAAATTCAAATTTGAAAATCAAAAAGCAAAGAGTGGGAGATCAAATTGGTTTTGAAATTCAAATCCAGCAAGTGCCGTGTTCCAAGTCAAAGGTCCAACTCATATTGGTTTTGCATGTGATCACCGGTGGACTAAATTCTCATATGGAAATCAGATAAAGCAAAATGTGGGAGATCAGATTCTGTTTGATTCAAATCCAGTCAGTACGTGTCAAAGGTCACAGCTCATTGCATGAAACTTGATCAACTTTTGCTTGGAGTTATCAGATGCTTGGACTCAATTACCGAGTGCGAATCAATTATAGTGCATGGAGTTGATTGCCGTATGCCTGCATGCAAGGAATTGGTTGCTTGGGATTTACCGGTTGCTTGAAATCAATTACCGTGTGCGAGTCAACTTTATTGCATGAAGTCGATGGCATATTCCATGCTGTATGCCAGCGCATGCGAGGGATTAGTTGCTAGAAATCAATTACCGTGTGCGAGTCAACTTCACTGCATGGAGTCGATTGCCGTATACCAGTGCATGCAAGGGATTGATTACTACCCTCTTCATCACGGAGTTGCCACTTGAGGAGCGGGTCAGTTTTGCGTCTCCGGCGTGGAGGTTGGCCAGAGTCAGCTTGCGGAGATAGAGCGCCAAGGAGGGCACAGCAGAGGCCATGCTGATACAGCCACTAGTGAGATTAATGTTTGTTAGTATGGTTGTCTAGTTGGGCTTGTACCCGAGATTTTGTGTACTTGTGATGACGGTTGGTGTCTGCGTATGCCAACCTACTGCTGTGATACGAATGCCTAGCCTTGTGCGGCATTGTATCCTTAGGCGGCCTTATGAATTTCTCGTTCCGATTTGGCATTGGTCCGGACATGACGGGCGGGGACCTTTGAGCCATAGGTTGCTGTACATTTCTTTCGCTTCATATATGATAATTTACCTTTCATCATCAAAAAAAAAAAAGTGAACCTAATAGGTTCCAACCCTCGATAATGGTGGATTGATATCGGTGCCATCAGATATGTGTGTTGTAATAAGGAGTTACTCCACAACTTTGAAGAAGTCAAAGAGGGGGACAAGCTGTTCATAGACAATTTAACAACCTCGGATATTCAGGGCCAAGGGAAAGTGGTGCTGAAGTTGACCTCTAGCAAGGAGCTCACCTTGAACAAGGTGTTGTATGCTCCAGAGATTTGAAAGAACCTAGTATCCGGATTGCTTCTCTGCAAGTATGGGATTCAGATTGTGTTTGAGTTAGACAAGGTTGTGGTGTCCAAACATGAAATGTTTATAGGAAGAAGCTATGTAAATGATGGGCTTTTTAAGCTCAATATAATGGCCATTAGACCTAAGATAAATAAAGACGAAAGCTCTTCTGTGTATATACTTGAGTCTTCCAGGTTGTAGCATAGTAGACTAGGAAATGTGAACTATGATGTATTACGTAGATTAAGTAACATGCAAAGCATATCTACATTCCACCTTGACTCGGAACATAAGTGTGAGACTTGTGTTGAAGCAAAATTGATAAGGTCATCCTTTCAAACATGTTGAAAGAAGTATTGAACCACTCAGCCTAATTCACACCGACGTGTGTGACCTTAAAGGTATACCGATACGTGGTGGGAATAAGTACTTCATCATTTTTATAGATTATCACATAAAATACAGTTATGTGCTTCTTCTTTACAGTAAGGATGAAACTATAGAGAAATTTATTCTCTATAAGAGTGAGGTTGAAAATCAACTTAATAAGAAAATTAAGGTGGTTCCCAGTGATCAAGGCGGTGAATATGTATCACTGTTCGTTGAGTTATGTGCTGAATACGGGATCAGACATGAAGCAACGGTTCCCTATTCTCCTCAGCAAAATGATATTGTTGAGCGAAAGAATTGTACTCTGAAAGAGATGATGAATGCTCTTCTATTGAGTTCTGGACTGCTAGAGCAAATGTGAGGGGGAAGTTGTGTTCACGGCTAATTACCTTTTAAATAAGGTGTCTCGAAAGAAAATAGAAAAGAGCCCGTATGAGTTGTTGACTGGTAGACCACCATCCAACAAATACTTGCGAATATGGGATGTCTTGCCAAAGTGTTGGTTTTTGATTTGAAAATGATTAAGATAGGATCAAAGATTGTTGATTGTATATTTCTTGGATATGCTCATAACAGTAGTGCTTATAGGTTCCTTGTGTTTGAATCACAAATATTGGAGATGCACAAGAACTCGATTATTGAATTGAGAAATGCCTCGTTCTTTGAACATATGTTCCTGTATAAAACCCAAGAGGAAGCTAGCTCCTCAAAATGGACTTATGAAACATAAAGAAAAGAAGAAGTTGATGAACCTATTGAGGTTGAGCTCAGACGAAGCAAAAGAGCTTTAGTAGAAATATCCTTCGGAACGGATTTTATCATTTTCATGTCGGAAAGTGATTCCCAAAGTTATACAGAAGTAGTATGCTGTTCTGAGGGACCTCAATGGAAAGAGACAATTGCATCTGAACTTGACTCTATCTTGCAAAACCACACTTGGAAACTTGTGGCTCTTCCTCTGGGAAATAAACCACTTGGTTGCAAGTGGGTTTTTAAGAAGAAAAGAAAATCAGATGGCATAATTGATAAGTAGAAGGCTAGATTGATAATTAAAGGTTATTGACAACCAGAAGGCCTTGATTACTTTGATACATAATCTTCGGTGTCAAGAATAACCTCCATCAGAGTCTTGTTGGCTATTGTCGTTTTATGGAATTTAGAGATATATCAAATGGATGTAAAAACTGTCTTTCTAAACGGAGATTTAGCAGAAGAAATCTACATGGAACAACCTGAAGGGTTTTCTGCGCTAGGGCAAAAAATAAGGTTTGTAGATTGGTCAAGTCCCTATACGACTTGAAACAAGCTCCGAAACAGTAATATGCAAAGTTTGATGTTTCCACGAAGGAACCACATTTACAATCAATGAATGTGACAAATGTATCTACATGAAAGGCGCAGAGCATGACTATATCATCTTGTGCCTTTATGTAGATGACATACTTATCATTGGGAGTAATGATATGATAATCAAATCCATAAAAACTATGTTGAACTCAAGGCTTGACATGAAAGACATGGGTCGTGCTGATGTGATTCTCGGAATGAAAATTCTGAGAACATTAGAAGGACTTGTTCTGAGTTAGTCCCATTACGTGGACAAGATTTTGGAGAGATTCAACAAAATTGATATCGCGTTGGCACGAACATCGATAGATATGAGTTTATATCTATCAAAAAAATCACAAAGAAAATATCTCTCATGTAGAGTACTCACGAATGATTGGAAGTTTAATGTACCTGATGAGTCGTACACGACCAGACTTGGCCTACGCAGTTAGTAAACTGAGTAGATACACGAGTAATTCCGATGTCGAACACTAGAAAGGGATAACCCGAGTACCGAGGTATTTGAGGTATACTCGTAGATATGATCTGCACTATACCAGATATCCTACTGTGATCGAAAGATACAACGATGTCAATTGGATATCTGATACGAATGATTCTAAAACCACAAGTGGATATGTCTTTACTATGGGGATGCATCCATTTCATGGATCTTCTAAGCAAACCGTAATAACCAAATCCACGATGGAATCTTAGTTTGTAGCTCTTGACAAATGTGGTGAATATGTTGAATGATTACGACAATTCTTAGAAGATGTTCCAAGATAGTCAAAACCTGTGTCGGTAATTTGTATATATTGCGATAGTCAATTAGCAATTAGTCAGACACAGAGTTATCTGTATAATGGTAAGTCTCGACATATACGTCGTAGACACAATACCATTAGATAACTACTTTCGACAGGAGTTATCACTATTGACTATGTACAGTCAAAGGATAACCTAATAGATCCGCTAACCAAAGGGTTAAACAGGGAGTTAGTTGCTAGCTCATTGCGAGGAATGAGCTTGATGTAAGTATAGATGCCGATTGTAGGTGTAAAGAAAACCCAACCTATGCTGTCTGGAGATCCTAAGAATTAGGTTCAAAGGGACAACCTAATCGCACTAAAAGACAATCACTGTGGGGAATGGCTCGATAACTTAGTGACTAGATGAAGGGTAAGCATTCTTGCTTTTAATGATCACAGTAAAGTCATGTGAAAGACTCTCAAGAGATCATCTATGTGAAAAAGAAGTGGGGCTGCTTCGAAGAGAATTGGATGCATAATTCTTAGCGCTTCTCACATAATCAGGTGTATTCATGGCTATGAACGAACACACTCATAAAACCTAAGCTATATTAGGAAGAGTCCTGGGTAAGATCTCTGTCATGCTTACATAAACGACAAAATAGTTCAAAGACATCGCGTCTACTGATAGATTTTCACAAGAGAAGGTTTAAAGGGTAACACCTACCTATCCTATACACGATTCAAGTGCCGAAAACTATCATGTACTCTGTTTCCATTCATGTGGGGGAGTGTTGGAAAATAAGTGAATGGAAACATAACATGTGGGTATTAGTCCCACATAAGTTAAGTGGCATGACCACTGATCGATAGTGCATAAGGGGGTGTGAATTCCGGACCGCGGTTGGAATAAAATGTATCCACGTGAATCAGTCAGACTTTGCCACGAAACTCTTTTACGTGTTCAATCCATGTGGCTCAACAGGAGCATACCACTTGCAATGCCATGTGTTGGCCATGCCATGTGTTGGCCATGCAATGCCACTTGGCTTGAATGCCATGTGTTGGCCATGCATGCTGCCACAATGCATGCTCAAGTTGCTTGTGTCAAGGCATGCGTATGGCTTGTTGTTGCTTTGCATGTTATCTTTACATGCTCTGCAACATGTCACTGGCCACATGTCCTTACCTCAAGTTGAAGACACTCTTTATAAGAAGGCATGTCTTGAGCAACGAAGAAAACCAGAGAAGCAATTCGGAATTGTTGGTTCTATGTGAGCCAAAGAAGCGACTGAGCATAAGAGTGATTCCCTTGTTTCATCTTCTTTTTGTTCTGCTGTGCAATTCTTCGCACGACATACACTCGTGATAGTGTTCAGGTATATGCTCAGTTCGTCACATTAACCTATGCTAGGTTGTGTCATGGTCTCGCTATTTTATTGTAGGAAATAGACGTCCAAGCATGACCTCTTAGCACTGTCGGAGGGGACGAATATGTTTTAAGGAGACTATCTTGTTGCAGGATTCTGTGTCTTTGTTCCTCGGGCGACGCTCCTCACCCAACTCGGACATAGGCTCCGTATTTGTTCGGCGTTTGTCTTGAGTCGTTGGCATCAGCGTCCTCGACTCGACACTCAGAGAACTCACAGACTTAGCAATTTGGTGATCGGCCTGCTAGGCCGATAGTTTGTGTAGGAGCAGCGGAGACCGGCAAAAGGGGGGTGAATTGCTGAAAACAAAAAATAAAAGTACCCTCCTCGGATTTCAACTCAGAAATAAATGCAGCAATAAAATAATAGCAACTAAATTAAGGAAACAGAAAAAGAAACAGGAACAGAAGAGACTCAAGGATTTAACCTGATTACAACCAAGGAGGTTGTTAATCCAGGACAGTAGAAAAAGCGCAGTAGGAAAAATCTCCTTCTCTAAAGGCGGAGAAGCCTTTTACACTTTGGAAGCTCACTAGTTGCTTAGGAATTGCTTACAGATTGATTGCTTGAGTTGTTGTTAATTTCCTAGCTCCAGGGGCTTTTATATAGCTCCTGGAAAGTCTATCCCGAGGGTCCAAGGCGCCTCCAACAAGGTTCAAGGTGCTTCCAGTTCGGTCAGCGGATAAACTTTATCCGCAACGCAAACGGTCAAAACTGACCTGTTGAAGGCGCCTTCAATAGGGTTGAAGGCGCCTTCAAGCTGGAGGCGCCTCCAAGCTGGCAGCTCATTTTCCAGTCTGGTTTCTTCAGCTTCTGACGCTCCGTTCTTTTGGGTGATTGCGGCCAACCGGAATAGGGCTCACCCGAACCCAATTCCCGGCCTTCTCCTCGAGCAGTCTTCGGTCCCGACTTAACGTCCCTCGAACGCCGCGCACGCTCTTCACGCCCACCGGAGTACTCTTCTGCAGCTCTCTCGTCCTTCGGACGCACCGAGCCCGTCGGCTCCCTTCCCTGCCGTCCTTCTCACTAGCTGCGTCTTCCTCTACACTCAGACACAGGGATCAAACACAGCAGGACCTAACCAACTTGGTTGATCACATCAAAACTACCACGGGGTCCAACAATCTCCCCCTTTTTGATGTGCATCAACCCAAGTTCAAGTTAGGGTAACAAATAGACATAAATAATAATTTTAAAGAAAAATTACTAAACTAACATATTTAAGCATAATTTTGCAATAAATAAAATTGCAACACATTTTTAAAAAAATAGGTAAAATTTTCATTTTCCTAATTCTCCTTACTCCCCCTAAACTTGTACCTTACTGTCCCCCTTTAATCACAGCAAAAATGGGGTCTTAAGTAAGAAAAAAAATTGCAAGTAAGATTGAAGTTTTGGAAAATTTTTCTAAGTAAAAATGAATTTTTGAAAAATTTCGAAGTTAAATTGAATTTTTCAAAAAAAATTTCTAAGTTAAAAAAAATCCTAAGTAAATTTTTTTAAATGTTCCCAAAATAACAGTCTATGTCAAATGAAGTTTTCCAAGAAAAAAAAATTTCTAAGAAAAAAAAATGATTGATAAACTTTTAAAGCATTATTTAATTCTAATTTTTAAATGCTTTTTCAGAAAGTTAATTAAACCTTTCATTTCAATATTTCAGATTCCAAGTTGTGGCGAGGCACTAGGCCTTCTTGGTTATTGGAGCAACAAGCACTTCCTTGACAAAGCTTTATAAAGAAATTTACTGTTTAATTTTCTTCTTTGAAAGCACTAAGTCTAATATTTCAACTAAGATCAAATATTATGATTTTTAAATTTCCATTTTAACTTCTCATAATTTCTCAATTCAAGGTTTTTTATAATTGTAGCAAAAAATATTGAGCACGCAGAAAATTGTATATTTTCTATTGTTAGTTTGTCAAAATCTCTTAATTGACAAATTGTGTCTTTTAACTCAATATTCTTTAATAGTTTTTCAGTTTTTAATTCAAAATATTCTTTCGACGAAATAATTTGTAATTTACGAAAACCTTTCGGCAATATCTCAATTGAATCAATTAATTTGCCAAGAGGTGGAGACCATACCTGACTTACCTTGTCGGCGGTTGATTCTCCCCCTGTTATGTTGTTTTCGTCTTCTGATATTTCTCCCCCTTCATCGATGCTCATTTGTGATGAGCATTCTAGGTCTTCAAGTTTGAGTTTTAGTTACTGGTTCTGTCTCGGCACTTACCTCGATTTCAGACTCTTCTGACGTCGGGTCAGTGTCCATCGAGGAGTCGGATTTAACTTCAATTTGTTCTTCATGGAGTCTTAAGAACTTTTCCCAAAGTTCTTTTGCACTTCGGTAGTTGCCAACTTTAACGAGATCTTCATCTGGTAGTACGCTTAGAAGATGAAATTCAGCCCGAGCGTTTGCCATAGACTCGTCACGTTGGTTATTGGTCCAGAGGTGCATCTCAAGTTCTTCTCCATTCGTTGTCTTTGGTGCTTCATAACCAAATTTCATTATTAATAAAATATTTAAATCTGTGTTAAGATATACCTCCATCCGGTGTTTCCACGTCGCGAAGTTTTCGACGAATTTCGGGGGATCAATATTCGCTCCGGCCATCGTCTTGATCGTAGTGCTTCAGTTGGCGGTTAGTCCTTCTGAGGCGATCAGGCTCTGATACCAATTGTAGGAGCAACGGAGACCGGCAAGAGGGGGTGAATTGCTGAAAACAAAAAATAAAAGTACCCTCCTTGGATTTCAACTCAGAAATAAATGCAGCAATAAAATAATAGCAACTAAATTAAGGAAACAGAAAAAGAAACAGGAACAGAAGAGACTCAAGGATTTAACCAGGTTACAACCAAGGAGGTTGTTAATCCAGGACAGTAGAAAAAGCGCAGTAGGAAAAATCTCCTTCTCTGAAGGCGGAGAAGCCTTTTACACTTTGGAAGCTCACTAGTTGCTTAGGAATTGCTTACAGATTGATTGCTTGAGTTGTTGTTAATTTCCTAGCTCCAGGGGCCTTTATATAGCTTTTGGAAAGTCTATTCCGAGGGTCCAAGGCGCCTCCAACAAGGTTCAAGGCGCCTCCAGCTCGGTCAGCGGATAAAACTTTATCCGCAACGCAAACAGTCAAAACTGACCTTTTGAAGGCGCCTTCAAGCTGAAGGCGCCTCCAAGCTGACAGCTCATTTTCCAGCCTGGTTTCTTCAGCTTCCCACGCTCCGTTCTTTTGGGTGATTGCGGCCAACCGGAATAGGGCTCACCCGAACCCAATTCCCGGCCTTCTCCTCGAGCAGCCTTCGGTCCCGGCTTAACGCCCCTCGAACGCAGCGCACGCTCTTCACGCCCACCGGAGTACTCTTCCGCAGCTCTCTCGTCCTTCGGACGCACCGAGCTCGTCGGCTCCCTTCTCGTGCCGTCCTTCTCGCTAGCTATGTCTTCCGCTCGACTTCCTGTGCTCCTAAGCTCCTGCACACTCAGACACATGGATCAAACACAGCAGGACCTAACCAACTTGGTTGATCACATCAAAACTACCACGGGGTCCAATAGTTTGAAATTATCAGCTCAAGCCATCTTGACAGATAAGTAAGTACTGTCCCTCCGACAGTATGTGGATAAAGTTTCAACAACATATCCTTCCAAGGAGTTATGCCCAAGCTCATTTGTGGCTATTGATGTCTCACATCACATTACACACCACCAGTGCAACATGCTGCATTGCCTAAATAGTAGATTGGTAATGGGTAAAAAAAAGGAAAAGAAAAGAAACGAGGGTGGAAGATATTATATATTCACCACCTGTCTATTGTGAAAACTTTTATGTGCATAGTAGAGTATGTGAGAGTTATGAGATGTGAGTCCAGGTTATCTCAATTATCAACCATACAAATAAAAGAGATTACTCATGGACATCTTTAGCCTTTGAACCAAGGTTCAAATTTGTGTCAGATTTTTTTTTTTTATTTTGACATTATTTTGGTATCGTGTTGGCGTTTTGATGTATGATGTTGGTAAAGATTTGGTGGAATGAGGGATATGAAGAAAAAGAATATAACCTAATTATACGCTTAAGTTCGAATTTTGTATTCTACCTAAAATGAAATGTATAGTATTTTTGACACAAGCTAAAAAAACATTATCTCAATTCATCTTGGCCTATTGTAGAATGCCAAAGGTGTCGAGTATTGGCATGACCAGATACTTATCAATTTGATCTACTGTGTCAAAAGGCGTCGAGTATTGGCATAAACCCATACTTATCAATATAATTGATATAAGGCACAAGAGACATTGCCGATTATCATTAATTTATCGGAACAATATGTTTCGATCGTGCTACCCTGAATGGTACATAATTTCAAATCATACTTTGACTTGACTTCGTTAACCTTTCCTATTGAAGTTGTAGAGAGAGCATTCAAAAAATCTCACTGTACATCTATTATCCATATTCTTTGGTTATTCACATCAATGAAGGATAGGAATTTACTGAAAATGGCTTGCAATGATGAAATGCTTCAGCTTTTGGATGAGTTCATCTTATATGGAAAATCTACAACTTTGATTCATTGAGGTTAATGTATGTAGTGTATGATTTGCAGAGAGTAACATCCTAACAAGTATTAGGACTAATTGAGTCACTGGATTAGTGCAAGCAACTTGTCTGTTCAAAGGGATTTGGCCTTGGCTGAGAGTCCTAATTTATTCCACATTGTTGATTATTATCATAGGATGTAAATAGGTTTGAAGTCTCTCCTCTTTTTATTCTTGAGGTTATCAGATGCTTTTTGACATTCACAGAATCACATTTCACCAGTATTTCAAATGTTGACAGTAGGGTGAAGCAGTGGCCCCATCAGTTCCTGGTTTCTCTGGTTGAACCAAGATAAATTCCAATTCAATTGGGTTGATCTAACTAGACCAGTTTGCCTTACTCTTCTTAGATTTACCATTTATTTGGTCATGCATTTGGTTAGTTTTAAGTTTGCCAATAATTAGAGTATAGATCCTTAACTTACTAGGAAGGTGGATAAAAATTGTGTAAAATTTTAAGTTAATATTTGGGCTATGCTTGATTAACCAATAAGACTAATGGTATTAGATATAATAGGCTTTAGAAAATGTAAAGAGAGAAATATTTCCAATATTAAAAGAACAAGATCGTGGAATTTCAAGAACAAAAATATAAAACTTTTTGAAGACAGAATGATGAAAGAGAAAAGTAGTTCCGAATTCTTATGGTGGAGTTGGGAGAAGAAAGGAATATAAATTAATTATATTGAGTTGGGAGAAAGGATACATATCATAATGCTAATATAAATGTTAGAGCTATTAGGAGTAGGATAAAAGATTTTCCTATAGCTATACGACAAGAACCAATCTTTTTGCATTAGTACTAGATGAACTAATCAATCCTTTACAAAATAATATCCTTGGTGCATGTTATTTACATATTGTGTTAATTAATGAGAGTAATTAGGTTAAATTTGAAATTTTAATTGTGAAGGAAAAGTTAAAAAAAAATCAAAGGGTTAAGATGAATAGACTAAAAACTAAATATATGAAAAATGCCTTTAGTAAGAAGAAAATGATTGATAGATATGTAAGATGAATGCACAAGGAATCCTTCTAGTACGAGTTTTAAGTATCTTGAATCTATTATCTAACTAGAAAGAAACGGACATTGATGTTTAATGAAGATAATAAAGAATGAGTGGTTAAAATCGAGAAGATTCTAAAGTCTTGTGTTACCATCTTGTCCCTTTAGGCTAAAAGAAAATTTGTAATCAGATTATGGTACCAACTGTTATAGGGTTGTGCATTTGTGTATTAGGAATCGTGTATAAAAAGCTTTATGTAGTAGAGCTGAGGATGCGCTTAAATAAATGTGTGGAGTTACAAAAAATAAAATAAAATAAAATTCTAATACTCAAGAGAAATTAATTGCATAAACGATGATAAAAATAAAAAAATCTCAATTGTTATTGAACATCTTACCAATAAGTTCTCTATTAGAAGAGTTGAATCTATTAAAATGGAAATGTACAGGGTAGAAGATGACCAGAGAAACATTAGTTAATATAATAAAAAAAATATTTTAGTAATTATATGGAAGAGCTCCATTGAATTGGAGGGATAACATTCATATGACTAACTTCAAATAGTTTGAACAAACATGACTCCATGATAATAATGATGATCTGATTGAAAACCTTGCTAATATGCTTATGTGGTCCTTCATCAATTATTTCATCCTTTTGGTACACCCTAATGGACTCATATATCAAGTTTTCTTTATTGAATGTATCAAAATTTTATCACTGTTGATCCTTGAATTACAAACGAGGATGACATTTGAAATTTCAATTTCTTTATTTCAGATCATGTCTCTTTCTGTATGTAGATTTCTTAATTGACTGCTTTGCACTTCATCATATATCAGTTTGAGGGCACAATCAAGAAACTTCGTTCTGAGGATACTGCAATGAGGAATATTATTAGACAAAATCATGCAAAAAGGAACTGGGATAAGGTATATATGATCTAACATTATTGTTTGTATGAATTTTAACATCAATGCTAACATCTAATACACAACAGGTAAGGAAATATGTCATGTACACATGGGGTGCAAATATCTCGGCAATTGATGATAACAATTCTAAACGATGTCGAAGAATGATGCTTGATTCTTGCAGTGGAATCCAAGCACTCCACAGAAAAAAAACAACCAATTCGAATTAGGTGCATTCCTGTCGAGATTCCAGAAGAAGCTTCGCAACATCTCAAAGGTAAATTTTAGAAGTTTAGACCGCAATTCTAGTATAGCAATTTAGTGATTCTTTTTTCACTAGTAAATGTGTCGGATGGATTGCATATAGTGCCATATCGTTGTTGTTTCACTATTTTTTCACATTATTAGAAATATTACATCTTATTTAAAATTATTCATTGTAAAAAGCAGCTCTTTGTAATTACTTATAGAATATTAATAGCTGGTATAAAATTTACAATTTATATTAACGATATTACTACAAGTTAAAATAAATTTTTTTACATATAATTGAATCATAAAAAATGTAAATATAAATTGCACTATATAATCCAACCATATGAAAAACAGGAAAGAACTAACATTGTTAATCTTTTTAAAAAGTAAAATACTAAAAGTAGTCTAGTTTAGCTATAGTAAATATGATAATATGAAGAGACATTGATAAACTAAATTCTAGTCATCTTAGTTAACAAAAGTTTAACATTAATGTAGTGCAATTAGAATATACTATATATTTGTAAAAATATAAAAGTTTATAACAAGTTCTTTAATTAAAATAATATCATGTTGTTTTTGCCTGTGACCATTTCTAATTTCTTTTTTATATATAGTGGATGGAGGAACTACTTTTTCTGTTTTTTCTTTATGGAATTTTCTAAAAGAGTTCTATGGTAAAGTTTGAGGTCCCTTCTGTACATATGTATAGATTCTTGTGATTTAAAGCTTCTTTTTAGTCAAGACCTTAGCCAAATAATATAAATAACCTTGAATATTCCTCGTTAAAATTTTGGACTAGTAGACATATTTTACTATATCTTGAACCTGTTATAATCTTCTAGAATTTCATTGTGTAGGAGCAGCGGAGACCGGCAAGAGGGGGGTGAATTGCTGAAAACAAAAAATAAAAGTACCCTCCTCGGATTTCAACTCAGAAATAAATGCAGCAATAAAATAATAGCAACTAAATTAAGGAAACAGAAAAAGAAACAGGAACAGAAGAGACTCAAGGATTTAACCGGGTTACAACCAAGGAGGTTGTTAATCCAGGACAGTAGAAAAAGCGCAGTAGGAAAAATCTTCTTCTCTGAAGGCGGAGAAGCCTTTTACACTTTGGAAGCTCACTAGTTGCTTAGGAATTGCTTACAGATTGATTGCTTGAGTTGTTGTTAATTTCCTAGCTCCAGGGGCCTTTATATAGCTCTTGGAAAGTCTATTCCGAGGGTCCAAGGCGCCTCCAACAAGGTTCAAGGCGCCTCCAGCTCGGTCAGCGGATAAAACTTTATCCGCAACGCAAACGGTCAAAACTGACCTGTTGAAGGCGCCTTCAACAGGGTTGAAGGCGCCTTCAAGCTGGAGGCGCCTCCAAGCCTGCTGGAGGCGCCTTCAAGCTGGAGGCGCCTCCAAGCTGGAGGCGCCTCCAAGCCTGCTGGAGGCGCCTCCAAGCTAGCAGCTCATTTTCCAGCCTAGTTTCTTCAGCTTCCGACGCTCCGTTCTTTTGGGTGATTGCGGCCAACCGGAATAGGGCTTACCCGAACCCAATTCCCGGCCTTCTCCTCGAGCAGCCTTCGGTCCCGGCTTAACGTCCCTCGAACGCCGCGCACGCTCTTCACGCCCATCGGAGTACTCTTCCACAGCTCTCTCGTCCTTCGGACGCACCGAGCCCGTCGGCTCCCTTCCCGTGCCGTCCTTCTCGCTAGCTGCGTCTTCCGCTTGACTTCCTGTGCTCCTAAGCTCCTCCACACTCAGACACAGGATCAAACACAGCAGGACCTAACCAACTTGGTTGATCACATCAAAACTACCACGGGGTCCAACACATTGATGAAACTTAATCGTGGGGTTGAATATGGAGGATTGAGGTTATCTCGCTTGCTATATTTTGTTAACAAACTAGGAAATTAAGTTGTATTTCATTGAACAATTCTACACTTAACCCTCTTATTCGTTGTTGTCCCCATAGTAGCAAATATTATGTGAAATGATTGTTACAGCTTCTGAAGGGTTGAAGCTCAGTATTGCAACTTCTATAGAGTTGTAGATTGATTCTACGCTTACCCTGATGGCTAATGTAGGTGACTGGCTTGTTTCTTAGCATATTTTTTTCAGTGCATGAAAACTGAGCTAGACTGACATGATAACAGAATTAGGTTCATCTATTCCCTTCTTACATGTGTTGAACATTGACAAATCAAACATAGTTAATCTGAGTGAACACCCAACACTCCTATTGGTCAAATTTAATAAATTCCAAAAACAAATATGTCAAAAACTTAGAACCATGCCTGTGCTAGATACTCACAACCAAGTCTAAGGGAGCGAACACTCAATATTCCTATTGATCACATCTAACAAATTCCAAAAACCACAATGTCAAAAACTTAGAACCATCCTGTACTATACTCACAACCAAGTTGAAGGAATCCTTATTCTCCACTGCATTGTTTTTTTTTTTCCTTTTAATGAGAATGAATGTGCACTGCTTCATCCACATTTCTTTTATTTGTTTGTTTCCTTTAAAGCCATATTTTTTTTTAAAAAAAAGATGGTTGCTGGCTGCTACCTCCTGGCTCCTGATACACAGATTATAAGGCAATGTTACCTTTCACGCTTTACTCCAATTTGGATACTACAGCACTGTTTAACTGTTATGACAGATTCTATTATGTAGCCTTGAGAAGCACGTTAGAAGAAAATGAAAATGCGATGGGACCAGGTGCTGAGGTGGATTTCTGAAAAGGTTTACTAGCAATCTTCAGTTTTAAGGAAATTACTGCTCAAGGATGCACCGGACTCTGCAATATGACATCCCTATTGTTCTGCCATATGGAGTTAAGACTATCAAATACTGATTGATTATGTCGGAGTGATAATCTTAATGCCCCAGAAACATGTTCTGTGATATATTTGAACACGAGAAGCCTCACCTTTTGTTCAAGGCGGTTCATGTGTTTAGAGAAGCCATTGAATCTGAGCAGATTTTTCAGGAATTGGCTAACTGGCCGGTTATCCTAGTTCAATTTATTCAACAACATTTTAATATTACACTGAGATTTTGCTTCCTTCTTGGAATTGGAAGTTACTAGTTCATGGTGTTTGGTACTTGCGGCATATGCATCTGGGAAAGACACCTACATTTATTGGTATTTACTTGTTGATCGACGCTTTTATCTGTATCTGAAAAGTTGTTCCGAGAATGAAGAGTAACCATTCCACAGGCTTAGAAATAGCATGATTAATACTCATACCTATAGCAGTGTTGCATTGATAGCATGCAAATATCAAAAGAATCTAATAATTACTATGGGCATATTGTTCATTTTATCATTGAATATGAGTATGTGGATGGAAATAAATTTTTAGCTTTTACTCAAATTGACTGAGACTCACCTCCACTCAATTGAATCTAATTAAAGATTTTAATTTCACTCTGTTTACACCCTTGTAAGCCTATACAAAATTATAGGATCAAGGTTAATCACTAGCTATAAAAAGCCTTTTTATAAGCCATTAGCTAGTCAAAATCCTTATCTAGCCATACACATAATCTCTTATGATGTTGCCTAAAATGTGAACCTCAATATTACAATCACTAGCTTCTTGGTCTTTAACATTATTTACATTGTCCTTGAGTTCACCTCACATCAGAACAAAATGCACTAAACCCTTCAAATTCGCTCCACTTGTCATCCTTTATCATTCACCTATAAAATCCACCTCCTATTAAGCTATCCTAAAGTTCCCCTCGATAGGAATTAGGAATTTCTAATCATTTAGATGCTCCAAGCTATCTTTCCCTAAACAATTTGAGTCCACTTGTTATAGGTAATCAAGCCATCTCACCAACAATTCCTAGTCTCATAGATTCTCCAAGTCAGCTTTCATAAATCATCTCTGAGTTCATTATACCATGAAACATAATCCATCTAACAAGCCAACCATAACAACTTAACCATGTCAAGTCATCAGCTCTATAAGATTAATGTACACTATTTATCAATTGTAGTAAAATGTTGATTATGTTCTTTCTAGACGTCCCTTACAATTTCTAAATTATGTGAAGGAAGATAAATCATAGGATCAACTTATAACCGATTGCCAAATGACTAAAGATGAAAGAAATTTTTCTCAGAAGGAATAGTAAGAAAAATCAAAGTTCCTCTTCCATCCACAATCGAGGTCCAAGTGCCCCATTGTTTTTCAATTGAAGAAAACCTATAAACTTTCCTCCAACATTAAAAACATCCAATTACTTTTACAGCATATACATTAATAAATTGAATGTGTTTGGAGAAAACCTATAAACTTGGCCATTTTTGGTGCACATTAAAAATATCTAATTAATTTTACAGCATATACATCAATAAATTGAACGTGTTTAAGACATAAATAAATAATTTTAATAAAATTATGATATTTTTAAGAATCTGTGTAAAAGTCATATATAATTTTAAGTCTTATAATTTGAAACCTAACATCCCTATTTATCATAATATAAATTTTTAACTAGGGCCATTTTGAACTATCCACATGGTCTGATAGCAAAATTTTTCCTAAAATTAGATATTTGTAGGAATAATTTATAATGTGAATGCTTTTAGTTTTAATTTAATGAAACACTAATGCGTCATCCATACATCCATACATCTCACTTTTAGATCTACTTTTGTCTATTTTTCTTTGCCTTTTCTCATATCTTTAACCACTTTTCCTTTAGTATCTATTGTTAGGCTACGTTTGGTAGGTTAATTATTTTTTTTAGTTTAATTTTAAATTTATAATATAATGTAATCTGGATTATAAAAATCAGTGAAATTTGAAATTTTGTAATCGGGATTACAAAATAAATATTATTTAATCCGATTATATTACGAGATCATCGTTTAACCAAAATTAAAATGTCAAATATACTCCTAGTTCGACGTCGGTCATCATCGCCGTAGGCCGCCGCCGGCCGTCGCCAGCCGTCGACGGCTGTCGACAGACTCAGGCTGTCGGTGGGCCGCCAATTGCTGATGATGGTGACCGACATTGGCAATTGGCGACGGCGCCCGACGATTGACAGTTGCCGGTGGCGGCTGGTAATGGCCATTGGCTCCAGCAGAGGTGCAGCGGCCACTCTACAGTAGAAGTTACAAGATATTTTTATCATTTTATAATAATACGAATTACATTCCTTATAAAAAATTAATGGACACCAAACTTTTGTAATCATCCTTTAATAAAAAAATTACATACATTACATTACCAAATATAGTAATTTAATCAAGATTACATTACATTATATTATAAATTTAATTATACTACAAACTAAATTACATTACATCCAATCAAACGTAATCTTAGTGTACAAAATTGTTCATTAAATGGACTGGTCTGGGCTTATGGGCCCTCTATACCCAAAATATTTACCGGTCTATGAAATAATATCCTTCGGGCTTCCCCTGGCAATTCCGAAATCTATTTCCGGGGCCTTAATAAGGAAAGACCAGCGTCCAGCAGCAAAAGAGGCGTAGCACCTCTTTGATAATGAGAGTGAGCAAACGCCAATAGCAGCCGAAATCTTTCCTGTAGAATCTTTGTATGCAGGTTGCGTTAAGAGTATCATCTCCCCTCCGATCTCCACTCCACTCCCCACTCAACGAATTCCACACCTTCGGAGAAGTGTTCGATCTGGAGGAGGAGGCGGAGGAGAAGAGGGCATTCACGAGCGGGGCTTTGGTGAATCTTGTGGATTTGGACGCCGCTACATTCGCCACCGGCATCAGATGCGGATCTTGCAGCTGGGGCTGTTGGTCGCTCTCGCATCTGGTGTTTCCGCGATCCTCATCTACATCGTCGGAGTGTCCAACCAATGTGAGATGGCCATCCCGCTCGACTTGTATTTCTTTGAATTTGTTGGGCTTAGCGCTCGATGCTCATGCTGTTCGTTGCTGTTTTGTTGGTAGATGATAGACTTAGGGTTACAGAAGATGATCTGAACGCGTTGAGGGCATTGCAGAGTGGCTTTAAGAAGTGCGTGGTGAGTCTCTGTATATACTTTTAGGATTTCATTCTTTGGCAATTTGACATTCCTTTTCAACGTATACATAATCTCTGTAGTAAATATGTCTATGCTTAAGTCAGGAGACTACTCAAACTATCTTTGAGAAACATAGTCAGTGTGGCTCAGAGGTTAGCAGAATAGCATAAATATATCACTTTCAAGTTAACCTTAACTCCAATAGGGTCCTTTGAGGTACCCTTTGGTTTAGAGTTGAAAGATACATTAAATTCCATGTTAATATGAATGTCCAAGTTTCCTATTCAACATCAAGTTCTTAGAAACTCTTTATTGAGTTAACGAGTTCATAGGCTTCACATGCTCTTGGCTTCTGGTGTAACAGGGAAGCAGTAGACCTAACTCCCTTTGAAGGCCTGCATTCACATTGGCTTCTACTTTGAGTTAGTAATGTGTGCTATATGTTTTTCTACTACTTCTAATTGACCTCCCAAGTGACATACATCCTATAGGATTTTTAAGTGCTCAAGATACCAGTTTAATAATAAGTTCTTTTTTAAGTTGCAGAAGTTCTTCATTCTGATTGCATCAACATAGCAGTGCTTGTGTAACCTTAGGCCCAGATGATCCAAATAACACCTTTGGTATCTGATATAATTGCTTGTGTCACCCATTACACTGCGCTTGTTGGAGCTTTGGAGGTTAAGCATTAGTTTTTTTCATCTTTCAAGATTTAGACAGAATATCACAATATTAATTATGTGATATGATTGTTGTGCTGGTAAGCAAACTCCATATTGCAATAGTAGTGAGTTCCGCCTTTACATGGTTTTCAAATTAGTTAAAATTATTTGAAGTGATGAATGAAAACTTTATGTCTTATTTGCAGAGCTAATTATTATCTTGTAATAGTGCAGGATTCCAATGGTTTAGGATTACAGGCTCTTATAAGCCAGGATTTTTGTCAAGTTAAGATACAGTACCCCAGTGATACAGTGTCAAAGTGGGTGAGTTTGTTTCTGACATGATGAATCTTGATTTTTTCCTCCATGATGAATCTTGGAATAGAATGTTAACATGTTTCCGCATGATTGCAGTTTACTTGCCTTTCATGCTTTCACATGTTGATAAGGACATTTTAGGAAAAGTCAGCATGTCATTCCCTTAGGCTGCCTAACGAAGGCAAAAAATAAAATAGTGACTAGAAAAACTAATGATAGAAAGTGATTGGAAAAACCAATTGAGTTTCCTCTTTTATCTCATTCAGGGGAAAGAAATATATAAACCTACTTTCACTTCATTTCCTTGTAAAGAAACAAAGAGCACAACAATCATAATTTTCATCATTTTCAATTATTAAAAATTTGGAAAAAATTACTACTAATAATAAGTTAAACATAAAAGAATAATTTTGTCTTTTATTTTTAAAAATTGAGTGGGTCGGCTTGCAGCTAACTTTGGTATCTTTTCACCCTATCTGGGTGGACATAGTTTAAAGAAAATTGAGAGAGACAAATCTCTCTCCATTTGTTTCCCTGTCTCTGTTTTTGCCAAACAAATGGATGGAGGCTGGAGAGGAATGAATAGCCACCACATCCTTAAGCTCTTTCATATGCTGTAAGAAACATGGCGTTAGGTTGCAGAACTTTAAGGAACATTTCAGTATAAACTTTTTGTAGCATTTGTCTTTAGTAAATATGTTCATCTCATCCACTATGACCACCCATAGATTTTAGGTCATTCCTGAGAATCTGAATTACTTTCCTGTGCAGGATAATTTATTATTACAGCTTCGTTTTCTTCAGAGTGATTGATTCTTGAGCTAAAGAACCCAACTTAGTTGTAAAGTACATCAAGGAAAAAAGAACTATTTATGACTCTTGCTTCTGCAACATAGGCTTGTTGACTGGTCCTATCACATCTATTTTGATGATCGCACATGAATTGACTGCATTTGTTCATCTGCAAGAACAATGCTAGTTTTCCTTAAAAAGCTCTGCATTATTTTTTCATATGCTTTTGTACCCAGTTTTCTAGATATGTTGTTTTTCATTTTCATTGTTTATGCGAATTTGCAATCTTAGAAGATTTTGTTTATGAAAGAAGAAGAAGGAAAGTATACATTCATTGTTTCACAAATGAGTTCTTTCACGAGTACAAATCATTGCAGATGTGATGTTTATCTATTTAGCTTTATGTTGTTTAGTATATTGGCTAAATTTGTGCAATCAATTTGTATCTAAGTTTCTATGCTAACCTTTATAGAGTGACCCTGAAACCGGAGAACCTGAAGGCTTATCATTCGATTTCAACCTTTGTGAAGCAGCTGCCACTTGGGAGCAGGTCATTTTTCCATTCATATTTCTTGAAGCATTGTGTTCAAACATCTTTTCGTCATTTCATATTTCTAACAATCAATCTATGAAACTATCAATTGTTCCAAAATGTGAGCTGTGATTTAGATATGATAATGTAAGCTTCTCTAGATGTCTATGTGCCAGTTGTATTATGCTTTTTGCCTCCTTATTTAACATTGGTATTGTGGTACAGTTTGCTGTTAGGTTCCTCATGAGACATGACTCATGATTTACAGACAACCTACTTCAAGCAAATAATCATCTAATTTATTGTTCAGGTTCGCAATAGTTCTACCATACTTACAAAAGAATTTATTGATGCATTACCAAATGGGTGGGAGGAATATGCATGGCGCAGGATCAATAAAGGAATACAACTGTGAGCCCACTGTTAAAATTGAGTCAGCCATTATAGTGTTATAACCTTTCACTTGCATTGATGAGTTCAAGGAAACTTTAAGAATTGTTAATGATGTCAAATGCAGAAATTTCTTTTTTCTATTCCAGGGATCAATGCAAAAATAGAACATTATGCATGGAAAAACTTAGTTCAGTGCTTCCTGAAACACCACCTTTTGTCCCACGGCAATTTGGACGATGTGCTGTTATTGGTAATTCTGGCGACCTTCTAAAGACAAAATTTGGGGAGGAAATAGATGGCTATGATGCTGTTGTGAGGGAAAATGGAGCTCCAATCCAGGTTTAATGGACACCTCTCTCAGCTCACTGCATAATTTTTTCCCCTTATTTACTAAGGTTTTTTTCCTTCCTATTCTAATACGTCAGAACTATACACAATATGTGGGGAGGAAAAGTACATTTCGACTTCTTAACAGAGGATCTGCTAAGGCACTGGATAAAGTTGCAGAGCTTGATGGTGTGAATCTCTATTGTATATCACTATGTGCTTGTCGTAGTCAACATAATCTGAAATTTTCATATTGCAGAAACGAAGAAGGAGGTGCTGATCATTAAAACCACTATTCATGACATCATGAACAAAATGATTCGGGTACTTGTCATGCTCAAACACTTTCTAGTGCAGTATGTTATTTCTTCTATAAGATTGGAACCTGTTATGCTATATATGTTCTGTCAGGCTAATTATATATCTGTGATATACACATTCATGAACGACTTATCGTTTTTGAATTTGCTTGGCTTGGTGCAATAGTTGAGTTACCATTCATGTACTGTCAATTGTTCTCATATTTGCATGGTTCATAGTAGGCTAGCAGCTGAGTTGTCAGTTTTTGTTCATTCAACCCAACCAGTCTGGCTCAAAGAATATATGGGCTTTTTGGCCCATCCTTGTCTGATTTTCAATAACCATAAAAGGCCATATGATGTGTGATGGGTCAGCAACTATTCTGTGGTCCATTTGGCTCAAGGCCTATCTAGTACTCTATCTTGGTGCTTTAGCTGACCTTTAGCCTCCATCGTGTGATAAAATTTGACTCAAACAAGCAATAAACCTCCCCTTCTGTCCAAATTGACTGTTGAACCAAATTTGTACTATGATTGGGCCGGCAATTCATGTTATTAATTTCGTGACTGTCATTCCATTCATGTCTATGTTAAGTCATACCAACTGATAAAAGGGTAGCTCGGTGCACAAAGCTCCTTCTATGCGGGGTCTTGGCGAAGGATCCATTATGCAATTTTACCAACTAATATAAAACTAATTTCTATATTTTATGTAAATGAGTTAACTTTCTGAAAAAATAAAATTATACACTGGTTAAAGATTTTTTATTATTTTTTGGCTATTTGATTGAAGGGAGGACAGTGTCATCTCTATGTACCCTAGGATTTATTCCTACTTGTACTTATCTGTGCAATATGTTTATGGAAAAATTACAAAGCCATGATTTAAGACCATCATGATTGAATTGCAAGCAATCCTAGTTTTGTCAACAGTGAGTTTCAATGATATTTGTTCCTCTTATCTCATTTAGTAGCTCAATTCATTGCATCATTCAATCAGAAAGTTGGGCAATTACAAGTTTGTGATTCTACGATAGAAACTAGTATTGATGCTTAAGAAGCTACCCAATTTAACATGGTAGCACGTCTGTTAACTTGTGTCTATTCTTTTGACTACGTTGTGGTTACATTGTACTTAGTGTTGCTTTGTTGTAATTGTTTTTGATTGAAGCACAAAAGCTAATTAACACCAAGTAGGTCCACAAGTATCTTTTTGTAAACTGTTATTCATTTTTAGCCTTGATTAAATCCAAAAGGAAGCTTCTGTTGTGAGACAAGTCGGTTAATCTACCTACTCGAAGTTGAGTTTCTATTTTTATTTTTCAAATGATGCTATTTCAAATAATGGTTACTAGCCAAGGAACAAGGGCATGTCTAGTTATCCAATTGTTAACTTGCATGCTTAGAGCTCCACTCTAGGATGACAGTGAACAACATCCTTTATGTAGGTTCTTATAAGTTCAATTAGGGGTGCAATAGAACCAAATCAAGTCGAATAGTATATTGAATTCGAGTTCAAACTCGAAAAATATGTGATGTTCGACTTCGATTCGAAGTCTGAAAATACAACTAATTCTGACTCGAGCTCAATTTGAAATGAAATTTGAGCTCAAGTTTGGTTTGAGTTGTTCGAACCTTGATTTGAGCAGAATCGAACTATTGCTCGAAATGGCTTAAAATCTTAATTTGAGTATATCCAAACCAAAATTGTGTAAAAATAAACACAGCTTGGGTCGAGTTCGGCTTGCGAGTGGCTTGTGAATAATGGAATAAAATATTATGGGTTCAAATTCAGCTTAAAAAAATTTTCGAGCATGGTTGAGTTTGGCTCGAATTCTATAATTCAAATACGAATCAAATATTTTTTGAGCCAACTTGAAAAGCTTGCCAGCAGGCTCGATTTATTTGCGCCCCTGAGTTCGATAAGCTACTATCCCCAATAAGTAATAATAGTTTTAACAATCTCCACTACATGGATGATTTAACCTAAGTGAAGTTAGAATAAATGCTGCCCCATGTTGTTGAATATTAGCTCAATATACATGGTTGGGATGGGTCTTTTTAAGAAGGATTTGGGAATTGAACTGAAGATTGCTGTTGCAATGACACTATTGAGGTACTTTTTTTGTAAGTAGGTATTGTTGTTTGGAATGACGTGTGTGTGGGAATTGTTGTTTGGAATAACACTATTGGAGTTTTCTTTTCTAAGTAGGGATTGTTGAACGATTATTTGATGAAATTATGGTCCTCACTTTGGGTCATAAAATATGACCCAATAGTGTCCTCACTTTGATGAAATTGGAGTCAGCGCCCTTCTTATAGGAGTCGAGCTTCCTTAGGAAGAGTTTATTTATATGATACTATAATATCCAACTAGAGAATTAGTGGTCAATCTGGCAATGTTTACTTTAGATTCAAGTGAAACACATAGCTCATCTTGCATTCTAAGAGCAGTAGAATTTGCCACCCAGCTGCAACCTATTAACCCTATTACCTTCTCTAATAACATGAGAAACTATGACTACGAAACCTTTTCGTTGAATGTCTATGTATTTGGCTATACTAATAGACAACGGAGGATTCAAGCCTTTCTGTAATAACATGAGAAACTATGACTTCAAAACCTTTTTATGGAACCTCTATGTATTTGGCTATACTAATAGACTACAGAGGATTCAAGCCTTTGCTCAAAATCAATAACATCTTAGCATTAGTCTCAATTTATATCCTTATATTTCCCTATGCAGCATCTTGCATTCTATCTTGCATTCCTGATGTGATCCGGCGGTAAGAACAGGGGACCCCCGTTCTGGGGAGTCAACGCCACGCGGAAGTCAAATGGCCAAGTGGCCGACCGGATATGGGTTGGTCGAACGCCCGGCCGGCTGACCGGGTTCTAACTGAAGGCGCCCCAGCAGGAAGCTGGGCCCCGACGCTCAGGGTACAGGATCGTAAGGCCGAGGGTACAGGATCGTAAGGCCGAGCGGAGGGCACGCTCGGCCGAAGACATGAGGTAGCATACTGCTAACAGTCTCCACAAAGCACATTACCGAGAATCTCCCAAGTAGACCACTATAGGTGTCCGGCTGGACGTAAGGCAGAGGCTGGCCGGCCGGACGCTCGGCCGGGAACAAGGGGAAAAAGACAATTGGCGTCTTTCTCTGACAGCGGGCATGTTCTACGTTTAGGCCATACTCCAAATCTTACGACAGGGGGTTTAGCTGTCCCATCGAAGACGTGCTTGGACTGTAGCAGTATGGGGTCAGGTAAGCTCATTGACAGGCCCTTACTGGGGTATGGGCTGAGGACACGTGTACACCTCGGTATGTGTGCACCCGCTTCCCCCCAGCCCTATATAAAGGCCCTCATCCTTCGCCGGAGGTACGCATTCTATGATTTCTGGAGCCACTGCTTTGTTGCTTGCTTGCCTGACTTGAGCGTCGGAGGGTCGCCGCCGGGAACCCCTTCCCGGCCCGACTTCTGTGCAGGTTCGCCGGAAGTTCGTGCAACCCGACGGAGATCTACATCAGCGACTCGGATAGCACCACGTGCCCAGCGTCCGTTGATTCAGCTTTCAGACAGGATCACTGATATTTATTGTGCAAGGACTGGTTTACCGGTAACTAACAAAATATGGAGTAGCTTTGTGATTCAACAAAATAAATTCACCATCTGCCACTTTCAGCAATCTGAATTCATCTTTAGACCAACCATCAAAGTTTTAGATTCTAACCTCAAATAGAGTTCAAAATGATATGATAAGAATAATATATCAGAAACGATAGAGTTAGACTATGAGATTTAGTTACAATTTTCTGTAGAGTTAGTGAGCTATATTAAATAAAGAATATCCTTAGATTCACTGTACGTTATTCTAAACAGAATGAGGTAGGATTTCAATAATGATTAAGTTCTTAAATTTATATCAAATATTGAAGTGTTTTGCAGATGTGCACATGTGTTTCTTATTAATAAGTTTAATGAACTATTTATTAAGTACTAGGTGTATACTATTTGTATTGATTGTTAGCAAGTATTATACTACATATTAAAACCTGTGTCAACAAGTTCATCAACACAAGTCCTTAACATGTGGCAATAGCAGTGAAAGGTATGAATGTATTTCGTGATTGTTTGACATTGTTCCCTTCACCAATGCTTTTATTCTAGTCTTTGAATTCTCTCTAGGCACCATTGTTTGTTGTTTGACTGCATGGCCATATTGGGTGCATGTGCTAGGATTGCTAATTGGATACGCAGATCAACATCCTTCACAACCCGTTGTCATCTTCAAAGTTTCAAATCAAGCTTGAGTTGTCAACTTTGTGCTTTAATTAGCTTCCTCCATGGCCCATCTATCATCTCTGGAGCTTTCATTTGACCAAGCTGAAGGGCGAGAAGCTTGTCAACACTCCAAATCAAAATTTTGCTATTGCCTCATGTAGCATATAGCTGCTGAAGGCGGGAAGGGAGGAATGACAAGATGGTTCATCCTTATGCCACTTCATTGCGGCATCCACCTTAAGGAGGCTTTCATTGCCACCACAACTGAATAACTGATCGCTTGTCTCTACAATTTGAGCTAATGCATTGGAAATATAAATAACAAATATGAATAATAAAGCAAGCAAACCAAGTAAGTGATTTACGTGGTTTATAACCCACCTATGATCCTTCGTTAGATCACCCTCGTAAGCCACTATTTTTTGTATTTCTTGGAAAGCTGTGGAGAAAACTCTTGCACTCTCTTCTTTCAATTGATGAGAAATTAAGTACAAATAGAGTAGCAAAAATGAGAGCAAAGAATACAATAACACGGAGCTTTGAATGAGAGAATTTCATCTTTCAATAAACTTACCATGGATCTCCTTTTTAGCCTTCAAACAACTTTTTCAGCCTTCAATCAGTCAGACTGAATTATACCACCAGTTGACTGCTAACTTGATTTTGTTAGTCTTCTGTGCCGTATTGGCTACTTCAGTTGACTGAAGTGAGCCATCCATCAATTGTTGAATGGTAGCTCATAGATCTTCTCATTGTTGTAGTCTGCTAATGACTAATCAACAATTCTCTTCTAGGTTTTTCATTGCTAGTGAGGCGATTGATTAGGCATTAGTTGATCCTCGTTGCTGGTCAGTCAAGTCTTTCGGCATTGGTTGATCCTCAACAAAAATATTGTGACTTTCTGTTCGTCTGAGTCGTCAACCTAGTCTGAAACAATTCCAATCGATTGTACCTACCACTTCCAAGGTTGAATCTTTCCTAAGTCTATTCTCACCTGTACCTCATTGTACAAGTGTACTTGACTCATCCTCGCAGAAATTACTTGTGCCAAGAAGTTCCATCCTCTGGGACTTCACCATGCTAAAATGCCTCACTTTCAGGTCTTCCGTGCCAAGAAACCTTACCTCCGGGACCTCACCATCTTGCTTTGTCTTGCATCATGTTCTCCTTAACTTATCGGTACGCAATCTGTCAAGCGTCCGGTCCTTGATCTATGTGCCCTTCCTTTAAAAGTATCCAGTCCTCGAACTACTTGGTCTTCCACTTGTCAATTATCCAGTCCTTGACCTATTTATACTTCAATTATTGCACTCACAATTACATTTCAAGCTTTTCTACATTGCACACTTGATACACGTGAAAAAATCACAATATCTTTTTAGTTTAATATTTTTGCCCAAACATCAAAACCACATGCTTAAGGGCATGATTGCATCAATATCTTAGTCTCCAATTTCTATTTCCGGTTTGCATTGAAGAAATAAATGTGAAGTGTTCAGGGAATATGAGGCTTACGTGGAAGATATCAATAATTTATGTTTCCCATGCACACAACGCAAGATATAAAAGCAAAGTTAATTTTCATTTAATTGATTGCTTATTTTAGTTAAAATAAAAGATGAAGAGACAATACTATTGTTTTAATTGTCTAATATTCCAATTCATTCGAAGTATATTTAAAGATTATCTTCATGATGTGACTAATTTTTATTAAAATGTTGAAACTATTCCTTCTTATACTTGCACGAAGTATTTGCATATTTTGAACTTGTTGCAAATATCTTCACTATCTATACTATTAAATATATTATTCTCAATAGAAGTCACTAAATACTTATTCATGAATTGATCTTCAAATTGTTTACATAAAGTGGTAGGTGCTAACTGTATAGCAGCCCCTCTACTATTTATTGTTGATAATACTCTTTTTACACTTGCCATTTTATCCCTCACAGGAGTCTTCCCCAAGTGGTAAGTGTGGTGCCTCTTGGTAATGCACAAGCCATACCAAAATTGATGTCCCTTCTCCACCTTTTTATATTGGGATTTAATTGTTTTTCTACTTGGGTACTATATGTTCCCCTTCCCAATTCCTAAAATTGCATAGTCCCCTTAGGAACTCTTAAGTTGCACCATCCCAAATTCACTACTTGGTCTCAACAATTTACTATGGCCACCATCACATTTTAAGATATAAAATAATGTTGTCCAACACAAGACATATATTTTTTTGAAAATATCAAAACTGATATAGCTCATGTTTAGTTTGATCCATAATATATTATTAAAAATGAAGAAAACCATTAGCTAAAAATGATAACAAGGAGATGGCTATTTCTTCATTTAGAATTAAAAAAAACATCCTGTATAACTTCAGATCCAGTGAGCTATCTCAACCAAGGAACTCCATACTCATTTTTACCTCTTATAAATGATGGAAACATTGAGGAGGAATTTGATATTTATTCAATGATGATTTTCTTCTTAAATAAGTTTTATAGTTCTCGACATCAAATTTTGACAACACTTTTTGCTTATCAGTAAGACCTTGGATGCAATTTTACATAATAGGCACTTTTGATTGCCTATTATGTAGTAGGCATAGATTAACTTTTTTCAGAATTGTTAACTCGTATATAAATTATAGTTTTATGGATAAACATACGTTAGTAATAATTGCATATGCATCTTTATATTTGCAGAATGTATAGATTAACCTTTTGTCAAAATATAGTTAATTTTTTATATTTGCCCATCAGTTGTTAACTCATATTTGCTTATTGTTGACTCTTTATTTAAATTAAATTTTCATAGATAACACAAAAGTTAATAATGATTCCATTTGCATTGATGCATATGCACTATGTTGTTCTCAACCCACATGCTTCTAACATAAGTGATTTAGAACCTTGACTATCAATTAATTTGAAACTGAGTCTTATATTACAATCCTGAATGGTTCATGGCTTTAATTTGTCCAATAGTCCAGTATTTCTGGTTGTATCTCTAAAACCAAATTGAAAATCTACTCCAAAACTATAATGCTAAAAACCAAAATATATGTATATGTCAGCAGAGGCTTATCCAACAGGATTGAAAATATAGAGAATTGGACAATGCCATGCCTATGGTATTGGTGACATTTCTATTGCAAGCTGTAAATCTCTAGATTTGTTCGCTTGTATATGAAATCAGTAGAAGCTCAATAATGATTCTGACATTTTGGTCATGTAGAGGCCATCAATTTTTTCATTTAAAGTCCGACCATTGATAGGAAATGGAATATGATAATACTGTAGATGCATCTACGTATCTGGTAGCATGTGGACACAAGGAACTGTCTTGCTATCAGATTTAAAAAGTATGAGATACCAATTTTATATTTCTGTATGCGTGAAACATAGACATCATAAACCTATTATGTCAAGAGTGATGACAGAATTCTAGGCACATGAAATTTTAGTTTTGCTTTTTGTAGGAAATCCCAATTCGGAATCAAGTATACCTCATGTTAGGCACCTCCTTTGGTTCTTCAGCTAAAGGAACTGGACTTAAAGCTCTTGAGTTTGCTCTGTCCATCTGTGACACTGTTGATATGTATGGCTTCACAGTGGATCCAGGATATAAAGAATGGTTGAGTAAAAAATCAAAACACCTTCAGCCTTGGCTTGTATGCAGACAGCGATTTTGTTCTTACCTAAGCTTGCATCTTTACTGCTTGCAGGACTAGGTACTTTTCAGAGTCTAGGAAGGGGCATACTCCACTTCATGGTAGGGCATATTATCAGATGATGGAGTGTTTAGGAGTAAGCAAAACACTGTCCTTATTTTTATAATTGTTGTATCTAGAAGTCAGTCCAACTTTTGAATGCTTCAATACTCCTGTTCAGATTATCAAGATCCATTCTCCTATGCGTGCTGATTTTAGCGGAAGAGTTAACTATCTGCCAAACAAAAGCACACTTGATGCTGCTCGAATTGCATCTGAGAAACTTTTGAGGTAACTGGATTACTGCAACTTATTTATCACTTATATGCTATGTTGGTTTTTAAACGTCTTCTAATGATTATCAAATTGGAATATATTTGAATACACTGTTTTAGTATCTATGATGTACTGCTATGGGTAATTTTCAAACGGTTCTTTGTAGTGTAACATTCAGTGATTCTGTGTTGACATTTTAATTAAGTGCTCCTACCATAATCAAGGCCTAAAAGTTTTCACCTATTAGAAGTTGTTGCATGTACCAGCCATGGTTGTCAAATTAATGATACAATCCAAAAACATAGATAACAACCATAGCAGATCAGTAAGCTCTGCTTTGGAATCGATAAGAAAAAAAAATCAAAATGAAGGAAAGAATCTAATAACAAATATAAAAATAAAAGAAATATGCTTAATGTATGAGATAACAAAATACTAAAATAACTTGGATAAACATATCTAAATCTTTAAAAAGTTTACATTTTTACTTAAATATATCCAAATGTTACATGTTTTCTTACATTTATCCAAGTTATTAAAATTTTTTAAATTTATCATATCCTACAAACAACAACCACCAAGTCACTAAGTGAGGTTGATTATATGAATCCTCCTTCATCATTGGGATCAATATCTTCATCTATATTTAAACAAAAAATTATTGAACCACGCAGCCAAAGTTTCGGAATGCCCAAATCACATAGGCAACTTTCAAAATTACTAAATCATGTACCCTCTTATTGTTCCCAATCGATTGACATATTTACCAATCAATTAGTAATGATTCTGTGGACGTGTAACATTCCATCAATCAATTGCTACAGTGTGGAATGTAACTCGATCTGAAATGAGTTGAAAAAATCACTACTCTCAATATAGTGTGTCAAATTAATGTTTGAAGATATAGATATATTAAGGAGACTTAGATGAATATATCAGTCTTGGTTTGGAGTGATTCGGAGTTCTCTAGATTCATTAGTCGGTTCGTCTAAAATCAGCTATGGACCTAGAGAATTCCGAATCACTCCAAATCAAGACTGATATACTCATCTAAGTCTCCTTAATACATCTATCCCCTCAAACATCAATTTGACATACTTTGTTGAGAGTAGTGATTTTTAACTTAGCATGAAAAATTATATCAAATGTTCATTATTCGTTATAAGTGCTACGACGATGATACTCAGTAATCGACATCAAAAATGACTTCCTAGAATTCCTTTGTCGGACAATATCAAAATTTGATTTTCTGAATGACGTAGGTCCATCCGTCGGTTTCGTCCAAAAGTGATGGATGGACTTAGAGAATTCCAAACCAAGACCGATGTACTCGTCTAAGCCTTCTTAATACATCTAAGCTCTCAAATATCAATGTGATGCACTATATACTGCTCTCAATATAGTGTATCACATAGATGTTTGAGGGCATAGATGTATCAAGGAGACTTAGACGAGTATATCGGTCTTGGTTTGGAGTGATTTAGAGTTCTTTAGATCCGTCAATCGTTTTTGGACGAAACTGGCTGATGGACCTAGAGAACTCAGAATCACTCCTGACCAAGACCTGTGTACTCGTCTAACTCTCCTTGATACATCTATGCCCTCAAACATCAATTTGACACTATATTGAGAGTAGTGATTTTTCAACTAGATTTTGATAAGTTAAAAAAAAACTTCTCTCAATATAGCATATCACATTGATGTTTGAGAGCATAGATGTATTAAGGAGACTTAAACAAGTATATTGGTCTTGGTTTGGAGTGATTCAGAGTTCTCTAGATCCGAAACTAGCTGATGGACCTAGAGAACTCAGAATCACTGCAAACCGGGACCTTTGTGCTCGTCTAAGTCTCCTTAATACATCTATGCCCTCAAATATCAATTTAACATACTATATTGAGAGCAGTGATTTTTTCAACTTATTTTTGATCGAGTTGCATTTCATTTCGATTGCTACACTGGTGGAATGTTACATGGCACATAATCATTCCCAATCGATTGCTACAGTGTAGCAATTCGATTGGTAAATCTACCAATCGATTGGGAACAAAAAAAGAGG
This sequence comes from Zingiber officinale, assembly GCF_018446385.1. Lineage (NCBI taxonomy): Eukaryota > Viridiplantae > Streptophyta > Magnoliopsida > Zingiberales > Zingiberaceae > Zingiber > Zingiber officinale. Next base: position 144,063,064 of record NC_055994.1, read on the forward strand.
TGTATAATGGATACTGGGTACGTGATTTAGTAATTTTGAAAGTTACCTACGTGATTTGGGTATTCTGAAACTTTGGCTACGTGGTTTAATAATTTGCCGATATTTAAATGAATTTTATTCCATTTTATTATTACTAACTCAATCCTCTTTGTTTTTTTTCTCGATTAATGTGCATATTTGTTTTGCTCTCACATTCCCTAACTGAGTTATTTATTTATTGCTTAAGTATATGCTTATATCATTTTAAATGCATCTCTCAAAGTATTCCCTCAGATGCAACTTCTTCTCTCTCTAGTATTCTCATTTTTTATTTTGTCCTGTCATGTATGTTTGCACATTCACCTTAACATTGTCATCTCTATGACTCTTATTTTTACTTGTGTGCTCGGTTCATACCCCAACATTCAATTTCATACAATATAGTAGGTTTAGCCACTATTTTATAGAATTTCCTTTTAAATTTTAGAGTCACCTTACGATTACAAGGAACATTTGACGTCTTTATCCATTTCGGCCATGCTACTTGTATTCAATATAAAACCGATCTCAGATACTTAAAGTAACTCGTTATCTCCTTTCTTAACAATTGCCTTATTACGTTCACTACTAAACATAAATTTTATATATTTTACTTTTATTTTACTAAGTTTAAAACTTTTTACTTGGTTCTGCCAAAATTCGATGATCCGGCGGTAAGGACGGGGGACCCCCTTTGAGGGGAGCCAATGACACGTAGAGGTCAAAAGTCAAAAGGGTCAACATGAGGTCCTGCCGATCGGATAAGGGTTGGGTCGACCGACCGAACGGGTTCGAGCGGAATCAAAGACAACCCGACGGGAGTCGGGTTTCCGACGCTCGTGGTGAAAAGGGTCGCCGGGCCGAGCGGGTAGTCCGCTCGGCCGAGGCATAGAGCAACACGGGCAGGAACAATATCAGCCGAGCACGCGACCAGGAATCTCCCCGGTCGGGCCAACACCTACGCCAGGTCGGAAGTGATGTGCCTGTCGAGCGGCTGGACGCTCAGCGCGCGGAAAAAGGAGACAAGGACCAGGGGACATTGGGGAACATCTTCTGTAGGGTTGTAAACAAGCCAAGCCGAGCCGAGCTTTGGGTGTTCAAGCTTGTTTGAAAAGGTAACCAAGCCGAGCCGAGCCGAGCTTAAATGAACCAAGCTTTTGAAATGAGTGTTCAAGCTTGGCTTGGTTTATTTTTTATGAGCTTGAGCTTGTTTGAAGCTTGGCTTGAGCTTAGTTCGTTTAGATGTTATCAAGCTCTCAATTCAAGCTTGGCTTAAGCTTGGTTCAAGCTTGGCTTGAGCTTGGTTCAAGCTTGGCTTGAGCTTGGTTCATTTAGATATTATCAAGCTCTCAATTCAAGCTTGTTTGATTGTTTGAAACTTTTAGTTGTTTGATTGGTTATTGAGCTTGATAATTTAAATTTATTTATTTATTTTATTTTATTTTATTATTTATTTAGCATATTGAAAAGAGTTTTATTAATGAATATGGTTCATGAACATTGTTCATGAACGTTGTTCACGAACGTTGTTCACGAACGTTAACGAGCTGAACACATATGTGTTCAAGCTTGTTTGTTTAGCTTAACGAGCTGTTCAAGCTTGTTTGTTTAGTTAATCTTATGTATATTGAACGAACATAAACAAGCTCTTACCAAGCCGAACACCAAGCTTGTTCACGAACGCTTGGTTCATTTACAGCCCTAATCTTCTGACAACAGGCATGTTCGACGACCAAGCCATACGCAGAATCCTACGACGGAAGGTTCTGCCGTCCCATCAGAGAGGTGCTCTGACTGTAGCAGTATGGTGTCAGACATGCTCCTCTGGTAAGTCCATACTAAGGTATGGTAAAGGACACGTGTACGCCTCGGTAGGTGTGCATAAGCCTCCCCACAGTTCTATATAAGAGCCCTCAGACTTCGCCGGAGGTACGCGATCCCTCATCTTTGGAGCCACTTCATCGTTTTCCTCTTGCCTGACTTGAGCGTCGGAGGGTTATCGCCGGGAAACTCCTCCCGGCCCGACTTCTTTGCAGGTAGCGGCGGAGATCCATATCACCAGCCGTAGACAGCGGAGAGTGCCACGTTCCCAGGGTCCATCCACTCATCACTCGGACAGGATCAAATTGGCGCCGTCTGTGGGAACGCACCTGCATCCGAGCGGAAGAGATGGACGAAGCTGGACGACCTCATACCGTGATGCTCTCTCAGGAGGAGCTCGACGCTCTAATTGAGGCTAGAGCAGCTAAGCTCGTGGAGCAGCAGAAACAAAAGGTGCAAGCCGAGCGCCTAGAGCAACAGGCGACGTCAGCATCAGCAGGTCGAGCGGCAGCAGAGTTCCGACTGGAGAATATCTCAACATGGGGCTGAGATAAAGATCCGGTCGACATTCAAGGGGAAGCACCACTTGCATTCAAGGGGAAGCACCATGGTCGAATACAGAACTACGACGAGGGCAATGCCAAGCGAAGGCAGCTGGAATTGGACCTGATCGACGAGGAGCGAGCCAAAGCCAACGTCCGACTGATGGCATACAGGCAAAGGATGAAGCAGAACTACAACCGCCGTGTGATCCCGAGAGCATTCCAGGTCGGCGATCTTGTGTGGAAAAAATTGAAGCCAGTCGGAGATGTGGGCAAGCTCGAAGCTCCCTGGGCAGGACCCTTCAGAGTCATCGAAAAGCTCCGCTCGGGTGCCTATTATCTGGAGGATGAAGACGGACGGCAACTGGATCGACCATGGAGCGCCAACCACCTCCAGTCTTACCGGGCGGGGTGAAAGGTGCACCAATGTAATGTATGCTGTATACTTTCCGTTCGGCTGTATACTTGAAATATAGGAGTAAAAAATCGGAAAATTAGCGCAAGTATAGGGCATCGTCAGTCGAATCGGAAGACCGTCGAGCTTCGACGTTAAATATCGAGAGTCGGACCGGCGACTATAAACCCCCCGGCCGGAAGACCGTCGAGCTCCGACGTTAAATATCGAGAGTCGGACCGGCGACTATAAACCCTCCGGCCGGAAGACCGTCGAGCTCCGACGTTAAATATCGAGAGTCGGACCGGCGACTATAAACCCTCCGGCCGGAAGACCGTCGAGCTCCGACGTTAAATATCGAGAGTCGGACCGGCGACTATAAACCCCCCGGCCGGAAGACCGTCGAGCTCCGACGTTAAATATCGAGTCGGCGATTATAAACCCTCCGGCCGGAAGACCGTCGAGCTCGACGTTAAATATCGAGTCGGACCGGCGATTATAAACCTCCCGGAAGACCGTCGAGCTCCGACGTTAAATATCGAGAGTCGGACCGGCGACTATAAACCCTCCGGCCGGAAGACCGTCGAGCTCCGATGTTAAACCCGAGAGTCGGACCGGCGACTATAAACCCCCCGGCTGGAAGACCGTCGAGCTCCGACGTTAAACCCGAGAGTCGAACCGGCGACTATAAACCCTCCGGCCGGAAGACCGTCGAGCTCTGACGTTAAACCCGAGAGTCGGACCGGCGACTATAAACCTCCCGGCCGGAACGAAAGACGCTTGAAGAGGAGCGGCAGGGAAAGTAGTGACAAGTCATATGCCACCTACGCCCGCTCGGGAGGCCTAGTTGGCCGAGTTTTGTATCATAGGCCCCGACCAATCACCCACAAGCATGCAAAGTAAAAACGAAGTTGCACAACACAGATAAATTTTTCATTGAAATCAGAGGAATCAAGGCCAAGCGGCCGAATTACAAAAAGGGAAGTTTGTGGCCGAACGACCGAATTACATAAAGACTTCTATTCCAGAAAATCATAAAGGTCCTTAGGGATGGTGCTAAGGAGCGCCGCATAGTCTTGAGCCGAGATGTTTGCGGAGTCAGGGAGCTGACCCTTGGACTTCAGATAGTCCGTCGTGGCGGTGATGGCAAGCTCAAAGGCAGTATACATCCGCTCGCACACTTTTTCTGAAAATTCGGTTGAGCGGATGTGATTCAGCCTCAGGGCTGCGACTCGACCAGGCTCAGCCTTCTGGTACTCCTTGAAGGTAGTTTGGGAAGCTTCAAGAGCCTCCTGTAATTTCTTCAGCTCGTCCTTATGTTTGATGGCTTCGCCCGAGCGGCTCGCCTTCTCGCCATCCAGCTGCTCCATCAGCTCTTTGACCCGTTGCTCCAGACCTCGAGCCTCGACGTTTTTCTTCTCCAGATCGACGATGGCCGTCTTCTTCTGATCGGTGGCAAGACTTATTTTCCGATCGAGTGTCTTTGCCTGTCTTTCAAGTTCTTCTAGAGTATAGGCCTGATCGACCATCTTCTTCCGTTCCGCCTCCAACAAATCCTGGGCCTTCTTGAGCTCTTTCTGCAGCTCGGCGTATGAGGGGCCTTGGGAGCCGGATGGGCCGCCCGAAGTCTTCAGCCTCTTTATCTCTTCTTCCGCCATAGCCAAGCGGTTGGAGACAGCGATCTCCTCCACCCATCTCTGGCATGAATAGGAATATTAATAGCCGATCGGAATTACGGCATAAAAAACTTCGGAAGAAAACACACTTACCCCAGTGGCCTGCTGCATATGGCTGTTGGCCAAGTTGCCGAGCGGAATCAAGGCAACCCGAGCCCTAGCATTGGCCCACATCTCGACAAGGGGCCCCTTCATAGTAATCATGTGCTCGAGCATAGTTGGCCGAGCGGACTCGGCCATAAGCTTCTCGGTAGGGAGATGCAGCGTGGCCCTGATCGTACGACTCCAGCCGGGAGTTGTGTAAGCAGACGCAGAACGATCGGAGGCCGGAGTGGAGAACTTGGATAAAATAGTCGAGCGGTGAACTCGGCGAGGCACAGGAGGAATTGAGCTGACCGGCACAGCCTCGATGGGATCCGCGGGTAGGTCCAGGTGAGAGGGGGTCCGATCGGATGAGATCGCCTCAATCGCTGGACCTTTGCCATGAGAAGCATTTCCCTCTCGCTCAGGTGCTTGGATCGCGGAAGTGGCTGATCGTGGGGGAGTTTCCGGCCGGCGTCTTTTTTGCCTAAGCGGGCGCTCTTCCTCCTGAATAGAACCTTCCTCCCGAACGGAAGGCCCCTCGGCTAGAAGTTGCGCCAACCGGCTAAGCGGCCGACTCCCCCGCATTCGTTTCGCTCTCTCCCTCGTGAGAGCCGACCGGGGTGATGCCCAGTTGCTCCATCTCCTTGGCGGCTGCCGCCTCAAGTGCCTCGGCTTTCTTCTTCAAGATACCGGCCATTATTGACTCCATAACAACGTTTGCTGCAAAGGAAAAAGAAGAAAATCAGTTAGCAATCAAGGCGAATGCATAAGTAAAATTCTTACCGAGGCTGCTCGGGAGGGGAGTCCGGATCGGACTCAGACCAAATATGTACATCACCCCTTCAGGTAAGAACTTATTGATGTCGAACTTCAGACCGGCTAGCATGTTGGCAACGTGAAGATAGTCCGGTCGGGGCTTGAACCTCTTTAGCTCAGGGGAGGTTGGCGGTCCGACCTGCCACTGGGTTCGGAAAAGGGCCCGTTCGGGAAGACGAAGATAGAAGTAGTACTCTTTCCAATGTTTATTGGAAGAGGGAAGTTTATTAAAGAAGACTAAATCGGGCCGAGCCTGGAACATGTAAGTACCCAGCTCGGACTGTTTAGGATAATAAAAATAGTAGAAGACCTCTGGTCGGAGGGGAATGTTGTGGATTCTGAACAAGACAACAACGCCACATAGAAGACGGAAGGTGTTAGGGACTAAGTTTCCGAGCGGAATGCCGAAAAAATTACAGACTTCTACGATAAAGGGATGGAGTGAAAAGCGCAGACCGGCTATGAATTGGTCGCGGAAAAAACAGATAGCTCCGTGCGGCGGTCTGTGTGGCCGAGCGGAGGGAACGGGTAAGATAAGTTCAAAGTCAGAGGAGATGTCAAAATTGTTCATCAGAATCTTGGCGTCGCTCCGATCGAAGCGCGACTCCATGGTGGTATACCACGGGCCGAGGGCTGGGTCTTGAGATTGAGAAGAGCTGGCTATAAGCCGAACGGGAAAAGGAGCAAGAGATGGACGAAAGGGCAAAAAGCTTAAGAGAGGGGACCGAATCGTAATCAGGAGATGAGAACGCGAAGAGAAGAAGAAAGCACGAGGAAAAACAAGAAATGAAAAGAAGATGGCAGAAGGACCTTACGGAAGCAGACGAAGATCGAAGGAAGAATGCGAGAGGTCGCCGGAAGAAGCAACAGCAGGATCACCGGAGCAGGAACGACAGGGAAAACTTCTGGGCACGCGAAAGCAGGAATGCGGCGGAGGAAGAAGGCGAAAGCTTTATAAGGTTGGGCCCGAACGACCTCAGCCGTCGGATGCAGGTCGCAAAAACCAAGGACTCTATCGGGCCGTCCATTTCAAACCGCCTCGGTCTCGTCGCCCGCGACGCCACTGCCATACGATGACGGCAGCAGTGCCACGTGGCATTCGGCCACTGGAGTGCATTTAATGAGCGCCTTCACAAGGCACAGAGCGCATGCCCGGCCTTAATGTCGAAGATTGGCGCAAATTTCGAAGAGATCCGAGGAATGTTGGCGTTGACTGACGTCATAGCTACCCCCGTGGGGGTCGAGCGGAGGATAGTTTCACAGAGACGCCGCTCGGCGTAACTGGCGGTCCAGTCAGTCGGGCTAATCGCCTCCTTTGACTAGACTTGAAGGGGAGGCAAGTGATCCGGCGGTAAGGACGGGGGACCCCCTTTGAGGGGAGCCAATGACACGTAGAGGTCAAAAGTCAAAAGGGTCAGCATGAGGTCCAGCCGATCGGATAAGGGTTGGGTCGACCGGCCGAACGGGTTTGAGCGGAATCAAAGACAACCCGACGGGGAGGCAGGTTTCCGACGTTCGTGGTGAAAAGGGTCGCCGGGCCGAGCGGGTAGTCCGCTCGACCGAGGCATAGAGCAACACGGGCAGGAACAATATCAGCCGAGCACGCGATCGAGAATCTCCCCGGTCGAGCCAACACCTACGCCAGGTTGGAAGTGATGTGCCTGTCGAGCGGCTGGACGCTCAGCGCGCGGAAAAAGGAGACAAGGACCAGGAGACATTGGGAAACATCTTCTGACAACAGGCATGTTCGACGACCAAGCCATACGCAGAATCCTACAACGGAAGGTTCTGCCGTCCCATCAGAGAGGTGCTCGGACTGTAGCAGTATGGTGTCAGACATGCTCCTATGGTAAGCCCATACTAAGGTATGGTAAAGAACACGTGTACGCCTCGGTAGGTGTGCATAAGCCTCCCCACAACTCTATATAAGAGCCCTCAGACTTCGCCGGAGGTACGCGATCCCTCATCTTTGGAGCCACTTCATCGTTTTCCTCTTGCCTGACTTGAGCGTCGGAGGGTCGTCGCCGGGAAACTCCTCCCGGCCCGACTTCTTTGCAGGTAGCGGCGGAGATCCATATCACCAGTCGTAGACAGCGGAGAGCGCCACGTTCCCAGCGTCCATCCACTCATCACTCGGACAGGATCATTCGAGTTTAACATTTACTTCTTCACATATCTTGTTGAACAAAATAATGTCATTTGTAACATGCAACATGGTGACTTATTTTGGATGCTTCCAATGAGTTTATCCCCAATTAGTGTAAAAAAAATATGGATGTAGAGCTAATACCTAATGCAACCCTATCTTTATTGAAAACACGTCGGAGTCTTCACTTTTGTCATTACTTCTTAATGTATATTGTTAATTATTTCAATATATGCCAAATTAACATATTTCTTTTTGAGAATTTTTCACATAATTTTCTTTATTGGAAACATGTCGATTAATCTGTCTAGAGTCTTCACTCTCATCATTATATCTTTATGTGTATTCTTAATTATTTCAATATATGTTACATTATCGATTTTGTTTTTTAAATTTTCCACATAATTTACTGCATAAATGTTATAGCATTTTGAATTAAATTTAATAATATATTTTTGATTATTAAAATCATTTCCTTGTGAAGAAATTACTGGCCTCTGCGAATTCAAGTCAGAAAATGCAGCCCTACTATTACTAATTCCTATATTATATACTATTAAATATTAATTTAATTAATAAATGTTATTACCTTATGATTTTTGAAGCCTTCCTATAAGCTTACTGCTACATCTTCTCTTGATGGAAGGTGGAAATTTTCTTTGCCATTTCCTCTCTTCCTAAAGATTCTCATTTTCTTGGCCAGGTTTCTCTCCCCTTTTTCTTTCTTTTCTTGTTGGTTGGAAATGAGATTTTTTGAGAAATAAGTTGGTTCTAAAAAAATAACTAAATTTTCTCAATTCTTACCGGATTTTAGTATATATACGATGAGATTTCCCCTAAGTTTGATCCTATCTTCAGCTTTCTGATGACCTTTTAATGGATGTCCGAGATACCAGAGAAAATAGTATTGGCTAGAGTCAATCCCAATCCAACTCAGCTGATCTGTATCTGAGTCAGCCAAGTTTGACAACCATGGTACCTACACCAGCTATATTATTTGTTTATTCATGCTGTCTCACTTCATAGTTCAGCTGCTTTTTTGATTGTTATATTGATGATTCATTGTATCTCAATCTTTCTATCTGGTTGTCAATCATACTCATCACTTTGATCCTGAGGTTCGGTTGATTAATTGTATTAAATTGTCACAACTCATATTAGCCTAACTGTACCTTATGCCCACAGTTAACCAGCACTCTGCAATTATAGCTATGAGTTATGGTTCCTAAAAAACTAGCTCTGTTTCTGTTCTGAGTGGTCTTCAAAGGGAACATGCATGCACTGAATTGGAGCTTGTCATCTTTATTCATAACCTGGCACTACAGGATCTTGCCCTGATAATCACACAGCAATTACTTTGAACAACTTTGCTCTATGGTTTTCTTTCTTTTTTCTTTATTTGATTTGATTTTAATTTTTTCTTTTTTATTGAGAGTGTTTTGGACCTTGAGCAGGATTCAAAGTAGGGTCAAACGAGTTTGAATCTTGAAGAGACTTCATTGGTTGGATTTAAGCTGTAAATAGCTAGGGACCTATTTTTAATGTGTAAGAAGAAGGATGTATTTGTAAAGTGATAATAAGATAATACATATAAATAAAGGAGACTGTAACATAATTGACCTTAATAATTTCCCCATTGCAACAATCTCTAAAGTCTCATTTAAAAACCCAATCGCCCCTGGGGCTATGGTGCAGTGGTAGGGCATCTAGGTTGTCACCCAAGCACCCGCAATTCGATCCCCAACTATGACGAATTTACATGAATTTTTTCTCCAAATGGGGCACGCAACCAAAGGATGTTGGGCTTCTTGGCCGCTCGCTGTGAGTGCTTCCCGATTTACCTGGTGGTCGGTTGAAAATTTCTGTGGGACTGGGCCAATCACCCCAGGGTTAGTTCATGAGGCTAACTGGGTTTATTTATTTATTTTTTCATTTAAAAACCCAATCACATTACCCATATGGCTCTTTGCAATCTCTCTAGTAAAAGCCCATTAGGTGTCGCCCTTTGGTGGTGCAAATGCGTGTCTCCATGCACTAACTAATATCTCAATGCATGACACAAGTATGTATTGTTAGTTTACGATGTCATGTTACTCGTGTCTAACATATCATGTTAATATAAGTAATACATCCACAAATACAGTAGCATGTTAAATAACTCTAAAGATGTATCCACTGAATCTCTCTATACTAATAAGCACAATAGTTAGATCAGGCATGCCAAACAAACACCTATTAGAAGGGGTCCGACAACATATGAATCCAGACAAGCAAAGAGGCAAAATAGGCAATTAGGTAACCACATACTCTGTCAGGTTAAGATTCAGCAGTGACACCTAGGTTGGGTTGACAATGGACTCAACATCTTGATCAAACTATCCATACAATATTAGATTTACCCTCAACTTCAATCATCGTTGCTTGACAATCACAATTTACAATATTACATCACTGAATCAAACATGAGGTCCAACTAACTCTTAGCATAACATAGGGAAAGATCACTAATTTGACAGGCAACTAAATATCTATCTGATTTAATAGAACCGACACATCATACTCAAGCCAGTATTACCACTGTCAACTCACTTATAATCAAAGCCTTGTCAATGACAGTTGTCTATTGATATATAGTTGCATGATGATAAACCACACATTGGCATCTAATAATTCACTATGATTATCAATATACATACCTCATACCTCACATCATGAACAACCAATATTCGTAGCTCACAAATATACTCTACCAAATGCCCCCGCGGGTGTAGCCGAGTTGGTACTCGAGCAGGGCTTGCCACCAGTGAGGCATGGTTATTCCCGACGGGTGCAAATTCTACTTTATCTCGTGCCCTCTGTCTAGGAAGGCCGCTCGGCTAAGACTCAATAAACCTCCGTGATTTACCTCCTTCTAGAGTGTGTGGGGCCGCCCTGGAGGGCCACTAAGGTGACGACTTCACCTTTTGCCACTGGATCTACTCTACCAAATTCTTTAATAATCATGACTTCAAGCATGAGATTGAAATTTTCAATCCTATTATTATCCAATAATTGATCTGAATGGATTTGGTCTATCCCTAGGTTGTATAAACTCGTGACACTCAATTGAACACCACATTCTTACACCATATAATTGCCACATGTCTTCTTACAATCCAAGCATATCACATAATTGTTGTTTGATAGCCACAACATCAACTTTAAAACTTCAACAATGAGCTCATGGTTCCAACGCTTACCATGACAACTATATCTTCACCAAGCATCAATTATATCTTTAATCATGATATTCGAAATAGACTATTGTATCAAAAGGTGATTATAAATCACGAAGTTATGTGAAGGGAGGTAAATCATGAAGTCAGCTTATAATAGACCGCTAAGTGGCTAGGGGGGTTGGGAAGAGGTTTTCCTCGAGGGCATACGCCCGTTGGGAATTGATTCCTGCCCCATTGTAACTAACCTGTCACCCTCTAGCCAACTGGGCATTCCCGTGGGGGCACATGGTGTACTGGTGGACCCCAATCTCTCCTTGAAACTTGACATGAATTATCCTCTATTTATTCTTGTTTCTGGCTATAGGAACAATATACTCGACACTGTGAATCCACATTCACATACTACCACATGCAAGTGAGTTCACCCCCTAAATCGATCATACTCTCCTGACCATTTTCTAAAACCCTATGTGACAATCACCCCAAAATAAAGGGAGAGGATCGTAAGACAATAATCACAATTACAAGGAATTTACCTATGATTTTTTGCACTAATGAATATTCCTTATCAGTAAATGTTAGGGACTCATGTTTTGTTTGTATTTTATTATTCACTATGTAGCGAATGTAAACTATTTCCTAGGGACTTCTATATTGTTAAGAGTCATATAACTCATTTTTGTTAATTAACAATCATGTAAAGGAGTTTTTAACAAGTTCTAACTTGTCAATTTTGATTATTCTTAGGAGAGCAGGTGCTGGGACGAATGACAAATTTGGTGCATGCTCTATCATGAATAAGGGCCAGAAAGGAAAGTTTCCGACCATTCCAGGACTGCGTGAACCCGCTGTCAATCATCAGAGATATGTGGAAGGTGCTTCCATGTATCCTCTGGAAAGAAACACCGGCCATGGAATGCTATGTGTGCTACCATAAACAAAGAGTAATCCATGATAGCTCAGAAATCAGATCAAGTTTTGAAGAAGATATTAACGACCGGACTGAAATCATTTCATTACGGGTTGAATCTGTCATAAGCTGCCCAAATGATGCCAAAGTACTGGTGCTCTACTGCCTCTACAAGGCCCCATTGCATTTGGGTTCCTCCTAAAGTAAGCATATTCAGTTCGTATGCCTCAATCTTTTTGGTAAATAGGTGGCCTGAAAAAACTTTTAGACAAAAGATAGATCCACATGAGCTCGCTAAATTTCTTTGCTTTTAGTTCATTCATAATTTAATACTGCTGAAGAAATTCAACAATTAAAACATCCAAGGAAGTGGTAGAGAATTTCATGGTCTTTGCTCGTCATTCTTTTCTTATAATTTTCAATACATTTTTTCCTTTGTGCATTTGCTTCCTGCATGTAGCCAATATTGGAAAACTGCGTGTATAGCATTTCTTTTGTTTCGTTTTGAAGTATAATAATACTGGATGCTATCTTATTGAATCAGTGGCTGGAGCTTCATTTTTCACCTTAATTTATGTGGTCTAATAAGTCAGTTCTAATCTATCTAAAAAAAACTAGTGGATGATCTAATTGATTTATTGGGTGCCTAAAGAGACTCATATAATAGTTTTAATTAAAATTAACCCTTCTAAACAAATTTATTCAGTTCTCCAATTAATTTATTGCGTGCTTAGCTAACTCATATAATAGATTTAATCAAAATTATTATTAAACTAAAATTGTTATTTATATATATATATATATATATATATATATATATAAAGAGTAATAAAGAATTGGAAATGTAAATTTTGTTATGAATTTTTTAAAAGTGCAATGTGAATTATAAATTTATAAAATAGAAGTTTTTTTTTAAAAAAATAAAATTTATCATAAAAATTAGATAATTTAGATAAGAATTAGCCTTCAAAATTATTATATGACTATTTTTTGATACGTTTAATTGCTTTAAAATCATAAATGGACTTTAATGACAACTTTACTTTTAACGGTGCGTTTAGTTCAAGGTTATCCTTGATAATTTTGGTTATCCATCCAAGGTTATCAATAAAAATCTTATTTGGTTTAGGTAATCGATAATTCTCGAGTAATATTTCATCCCCGACATGTCAACAAAATGACATGCAATCCGGAATTAAAAAATTTTGAAAAATTGAGGTTTTTCTTGATTCTGGGGTTAACGATTTTTTTTAAATGTAAAAAATAAAAAAAATGTAAAAAAAATTAAAAATATATAAAAATTTAAAAAACATAAAAAAAAAAATAAAAAATAGAAAAAAAAAGTAAAAAATAAAAAAACTTTAACAAATTTTAAAAAATGAAAAGAAATAAAAAATAAAAAAACATAAGTTTAAATAATAATAATAATAATAATATATGGTTAGTTTTGTAATTAAGGGTAATATAGTAAAATATTAAACTAGGTTATTTATTAAAAATTTCAAACAAATAAGTTTTTGTTATACTACCTAGGTTGAACCAAACAATATTTGATTATGTTTTATTCCTCATAACCTTGATTATGTAATTACTTGGTAATCACATAACCAAAGTTATAAATGATAATTTGAACCAAACACACCCTAAGTATATTTATCATATTCAAAATTTGACACAAATGGTCATATAAGGATTTTCGTCAAACTCTTGTACGATCACTTGATTCAATTCCTAGGTGCAGAAACCCTTCGAGTTATCTCATCCTTTGCATATACTATTATTGTTGGACGAAACCTCCTATAATTTACCTGTTTGTATTTAATCAGACTATCAGTTGAAATAAGTATTATCATCTTTTGTCATATATTTTTGAGTTGTATGCTTTTAAGTAACCAAATAATTTAAATTTGATAATGTAACATCTTTGGTCAAAATTATTTCAAGGTTATTTTTAAATTAAATTTTAAATATGAATTAGTGTATCATAGGAGATCAATGAAATCCAATACTATTTTTAAAATGATAGAATAATTCAAAATAAACCATGTAGTAATTTTGGCCCAAACTATTGTATGCGTAGTTTTGACCAAAATTATCACATATATAATTTACATTCCACTTGTTTTTTGAGAAAAAAATTTCTCTTGAACATATAGAAAGTTTATCACTTTGATATTTATTATTTTAAATTTTTACATGTTTATTATTTTTAAAAATGTGTATTTTTTATAATTATTAAATTTATAGCTTGTTTAAAATTTACTATTTTGTTTTTTTTTAAAAAAAAATTGTAACATGGTAATAGTTTTGACTAAAAGTACTATATATATGGTTGGATAGTTTGTTCTTTTTAAATAAGCACATAATAAAATTTGGTAGACTTAGAGGCATCAATATTAGAATACTTTAGGTGTCCTTTTGATTTTTGACCTTTTAATTTTACACAAATTTATGGATTTAATAATGCAAATTGATTTGTAGATTAGAAATTAGCATGTGATTTACAACTAACTTAGTTGACAATGACAATAATGATGGTGAATATGATGTAGAGAATGATGAAAAATTCCTCCTTTCTTGTTGCTTGAACCATAAATGCAATACTTTTACCCTACTTTCTTTGACATTTTGGTCTAATTCCTCATATAGCTACACCTCCATGTGACTTCTCCAATCGAATTGACTTGAGGTCCCTTGATACCTCGTAAGCATTCACATTTGATGTAATAGGAAACACCTACAACGAAAACTTAACTAAATCTTGATTGCTTACCTCCTCTCCAAGTGCAATTAAATCATGCATTTGATTAATCTTCTCTCCATTTTTCATGGTGAAGTTTTACAATTAACAATGAGTAGGTTTCTCTTGATGATCTTGGTTCTCATTATGCAACTCAATTATTTTTTTCCCATAATTATTTTTAATCTCTTGAATGCTCCTTGTTACCTTGAGTCCAATCATGCTATCCTTAGTCACTTGGGTGCACCAAGCTCAATGAGTTTGCTCAATGAGTACACCTTTACATCAAGCTCTTGATACCTTAAATGGACTAAACTCTCCAAGCTTACTCCATGTGCCACCTCAAACTAGGCAATCAACCAAGGAGCTCTACAATCTCAACTGCATTATTCCTCGCTCCCCTCAAGCGTATTTGTCTTTTTTGTCACAATTTTTGATCATGAAAGATGGATACTGGATTAATTACAGTGAATTATTTTGAATTTATTCGATAGACGAATCAGAGGAAGCCGCCCACCTCCAAAATTAATTGGATCTTACATGGTTTGGATACCTAAATTAACATCAAGTGCATTATTCCAAAGCACTATACTTGATCACTACACAATTGATCTGAATGTCAAAAGCAAATTTGGAATTCAACTATCTTAAGTTGAGAAATCAAATATTTATTATATATAGTTTTAAATAAATTATACATGAAATAAATTTACAAATTATAGCTTATATTTCGAGATGGGGAATAAAGTTGGAAATCAAAGGTAAGTATTTTAATTTGATAAAAATGATACTAATGACTTCAACTTTAATTAGCCAGACAAAAAAAAAAAAAAACAGGTGATTCTATATTTCTATGCGACTATTCGGTAGGAACTTGTGCTGGGCCCGCCATTTATGCGACTGCCACCCCCACTGCAGTCTTTTGGTCATTTTCAATCAATGGGGGTGTAAATTGAAAATTGTGCAATTTCTAAGGAAATCCTTTAAATATTGCTAATTAAAGAAGCAGTCATTTACAGGCCTCTTGCCATCCAACATCCACCGCGCGACTACTCCGCTCTACCCGTTTTCTCCTCCTCGGAACCCTAATCCTAGCTGCTTCCCTCCGGCCATCGGCCCAAATTCTAGAGCACCGACGCCCCCGGATCTCCGTTTGAGCGATGGCGGCTGCGGCGGCGGCGGCGAGGGGCGACGGGCAGGAGAAGGTGATCGCCGCGGCGAAGCACATCGTCAGCAGCCTCGGCAACTCCAAGAGCGCCACCGAGGACATGATCCGCATCCTCTCCGGCTTTGACAATCGCCTCTCCATCATCAACGACCTCTTCCCCCCTTCCGCTGTCGCGGACGACGACGGAGACGCCCAAGTGGATGGTGTAGATGATTCGGAGGCCGAGCTCCGACTCGAGGCCGCCCAGAAGGTCGTCCTCCGCTGGGACGCCTCCGATTCCCTTTTGTGGGAGTCTTCCCCCGAGGATGCCGAGGAGTACCTCGCTGCTGTCAATGATCTCATATACTTAGCGGGATGCGGTACCTCTCCAGCCGTCTCCATTGCAGACGACCTTGTCACTCGTGCGGAGGTCGCGCTTCAGATATCAATGTCTCGCCTTGAAGAGGAGTTCCGCCATCTGATGGTCCGGAATGCCGTTCCTTTGGACTCCAACGATTTGTGCTCCTCCATTCGCTGTCTCTCTCTCTCGTCTGCATCCGACGGCGGTGAGCCTATAGATGACTTTGAGAGCTCCGTCGATGATGAAAATCACCACCACCAACTCCAGCAGCAACAACAGCCGGCATCAGAACAGCTGGAAGGTAGCCCTAAGGATAGATCCGGGAGCAGTCTTGTGGATGATCGGTGCTTAGATCTGATCCATCCCGAAGTTGTTGCTGATCTCAAGGTGATCGCGGATCATATGATCTTGGCCAAGTATGACCGTGAGCTCCATCAGGTGTACTGCACTGTGCGACGGGATATTCTGGATGAGTGCCTCTCTATTCTTGGTATTGATAGGATAAGCATTGAAGAGGTACAGAGAATTGAGTGGAGGATGCTGGATGACAAGATGAAGAAGTGGATTCAGGCCCTGAAAATCATAGTTCGAATTCTGCTCTGGGGAGAGAGGCGGCTCTGTGATCATATTCTTGCTGCCTCAGAGGAGCTTAAGGAGGAGTGCTTCATGGAGACAGTTAAGGGGTCGGTCATGCAGCTGCTCAACTTTGGCGATGCTATTACAATATGCCAGCGGTCTGCTGAAAAGCTCTTTCGTATGCTGGATATGCATGATGCCCTGGCTGATGTTTTACCAGATCTTCAGGCCTTGTTTGCCGGAGACCCAAAGGACCTTATATGTGAAGCAGTAGAGGGGATTCTCAAAAGGTTAGGGGATTCTGTAAAAAGAACTCTCATGGAATTTGGCAATGCAATCCAGAGGGAACCATCTCGGAGGCCAACACAGGGAGGGGAGATCCATCCCATGGCACGATATGTGATGAACTATGTGAAATTACTGGCGGATTACATGGATACACTCAATTTTCTTTTAGAAAATGAAGTGATTGGCGGTGATCAGGGAAATGCTGAATCTTATGATAATAGTAGGATCTCTGATGGAGAGAATCTGGAGAGTATGACTCCATTAGGTCACCATATACTTGTGATAATTTCATATTTAGAATTTAACCTGGATGAAAAATCTAAAATATATGAAGATGGAGCAATGAGGTATATATTTTTGATGAACAATATAAATTACATCGTCAATAAAGTCAAGGATTCAGATCTTGGGAAGCTTTTGGGAGACCACTGGATAAGAAAGCACCGCAGCCAAATTCGGCAGTATGCCAGAAGCTACCTTAGAACTTCCTGGATCAAAGTGTTATCATGTATGAAAGATGATGGATTTGGGAGTGGTAGCTCCAGCAGTGTCTCAAAGGTCACTCCGAAGGACAAATTCAAAAACTTCAACTTGGCATTTGAAGAAATCTATAGGGTTCAGACAACTTGGAAGGTTCCAGATCCTCAACTCCGAGAAGAATTGAGAATTTTAGTATCAGAGGCGGTCATCCCAGCATATCGCTCATTTATGGGAAGGTTTGGTAGTCAAGTAGGTGGAAGACAAGCAACAAAACATATAAAGTATACACCAGATGATTTGGAGAGCAATCTTTCAGATTTGTTTGAAGGTTTGCCTGGATTTGCTCCAAGAAAAAAAACTTAGCTCATGAAAGCGGCAGGTATGATCTAAGTTTCATCTAGGGTCTCTGTATGCATGGTTCAGACTTCAGATATTGCACTGATTGTAAGCTTGACAATGACCCTTTCTAGTCATTTTATCGGTTACACATAGTGTTAGTTTTTCATATATATAATACATAAGTCATGTGCAAGTGTGAATTTTTATAGTAGTTTTAGGGTTTTAATCCAACAATTGAATTGTTGACTGGATGTATGTGAATTTTCATAGCTTGTTAAACCATCCAAACCAGCCATTCAGGAATGTTTCAGGGCATGATCATATTTCATCATTTTTACATTTAGCCACATCCCATATTTTGTTTTATTGATTTCTTATTTATTTATCTGCTATTGCTATGCAATGGCTTTCTTTTAGCATGTTTTAACCATCCATTAATATTCACCAGTTCTTATTGGCTGCAACTCTTAACATACATTGTATCTAAAATGCCATCATATTTCTTCATGGCCAATCCTCTAAGATCAGAAGCTACCTGAATCCCTTAATATGAGATCATGGATAATTTCTCTCCAGGGTAATTGTTAGGCAGTCTTACGTATCATCAAATGCTTGTGATTTGCACGCTTATTTCTTTTAGTTGATAATAGTGTTAGACTATTAGTAACAAATCACAAGTGCCATACAATAGAAATTTGTCCATCATCAAATTTTTTTTGTTGACTGTCTAGTACTTTGGCAACTTGTTTGGAGTTAAAATATTTTTGTGATCAAAATCAGGGTCTGATCCAGGTAATATTCCTTTATTGTCTGAATAATTTATTGAAGGATTGGAATGAGCAGGATTTTTTTTAATGAATCATTCATGTGTATATAAAGCCTAGGACATGAACATTGTCATAAATTCGACCCTGAGTTTTAAAAATCAGTCATTCCTGAACTGGATCTTGATCCAATGCTGTCTGATTTGTCAGGCGTGAACTGATATCCAACAGAGAGATGCCCAATTTGACCATCATTCATTGGAAACTTTGTTTGGACTTGTGACAATTTAATTCATTTGAAATTGGTAGTTCGAGGAGTAGAAGAGGTTTAGGGTTTGGATTTGCTTAGAGAAAGATATACAGCAAGTATCAATGCCATCCTCTGTCTGCCAAGTCATAGTAGAGTAATAGGTTAGTCATAATAAATGTTGTCACCAGCATCCAGCAGCATGTTGTCGGCTCCTTCCTCGCACGAGGAGGGTGAAATCTTGCGAGAGGATCACTAGTAACAATAACAACTAACACAAGATTATTAAATAATATGTAATAGGTTATTTAAATGGGTTAATATGAATGATTCAGTAGGTTAAGTAATAATAGAAAAATAGAAAGAAGTCATAGGGAATTACTTAACATAATTTGTAGTACTATAATATCATTACAGTAAATCACACTGCAAGCAGATATATGAATATTAAAATATAAATAAAAAAAAATCTTAATAGATATAAGCTAATCTAATTTAGAAAAACATATTTGCTTTCCCCTATTGGTCTTACTTGCACAATAGACAGATTCTCTCCAGAACTGAAGAATCAGATAAGTACAATGATCAATCCTCATTTCTGTTTTGATTAGATTCTTACGGCTCAACTTCAAAGTACTTTTGCCTGAGCCCCCAGATTGATTCTATTTCCCACTGAACTTGAGTGAATGCTGCTTGTGTTGGTTTTGGGACTTTATGGCAGCATGTTTGATCTTCTTACAATAAGGAATCAGATCAGTTTTGCTTCTCTTCAAGGTTTCCTAGCATGAAAAACATTCCTATCATACAGTTGAAAATTAAGTTGTGAGTAATCTTCATTTTCCATTTGTGAACTAGATTTAAGAAAGGCATTCCTCTCTTTCAGATGAATGGTTGAGATGAGAGTAACCTTCATTTTCATTTTTGAAATCTATTTAACCGAACTGTTTCTTGAACCCTATGTGTATTCTATTTCCCACCAAGCTTGACTTGACCTATCTCAATTATGAAGATTCAGGACACATGGAAGTCAAATACAAATGGTCTCAGTTTGAAACTTAAACCTGGATCACAACTAATTATGACAGATCTCTAACTCTATCCAAACTTAATGATTGTCTGTTTATTTATCTGTTTCATACTCAACTTCATCTTTTACTTGTCTGATTTCTGCTATGAGTCTACTCTTTTTTGTAGTTGTAACAATCTGGGAAAATATTAGATCTGTTTTACCCATTTGAATTGTGTTTTATCACTTTGATTTGACTAAGTACAATTTCAAATGCCTTTTCTTCCCACAATAATAACATTTCAGGAGACAAAGGTCTCGTTATATTCCTTTGCCTATCCATTCCATTATCTCGGTGGCCACATAATTATTTTCTCAGAATCTGTAGATGTTTTTTTAAGAAAATGTTATAGATTGACATGATCATGGATATTCTTTGAAGCCAATTAAGTCGAACTATTAATTTATTTCTAGAATGTCTGGAGTTAATACCCTTTTAATAAATGTGTCGCTGCGACTGAGAATGTATCGCAGAATATCTCACTCGCTGTCACGCACATGTAAGCCTTTCCTTCCTGTTCCCCATGAGTGGCCCTCGCATCATATATTTTCCATTGAATGGGACGCTGCAAAATTAAACTTTTTCTAACAATATTATTAGACTTTTGGTTGGTTATAGATAATGGTTACCATATAAATCTATTAGAGATTTTATTTTATTTTTATGTATTTTCAATTTCTAAGAATCTTATTTCTAAACTTATGGTTCATGGTTTTGGTTTTAATTTTGGACATGATTATTTTAGTTTATATAACAATTATATGGTTATTGGATTGCACGGTAGCATGATCTTTTGTGAGGAGCTCAGTTTTCTTTGTGGCAAAAGATAAATACGTTCGTCCTCAGTGTCCCTATCAATCTGTCTCAAGATCAACACGGAGGAGGTAAATTACGGACGACTACTAGCCTTTGGAATAATGACTAACACATAAGAGAGGTAATTATCTCGACTTTGTCGAGATTCGAACCCCAGATCTTATTGTGCCAACATTTCATGCGTTAGCCACTAAACCCATTCGAGGGGATGAGGAGTTCAGTTTTCTTGTTCCATAAAAAAAGTGGATCAGAGGATGAATTATTTGTAATTATGGTTGGATCGTGATTTTACCGTAATTGTCTTTTTCTAGATTCATCATCCCCGAAGGTTATAATTTAGGGCAGGACGGATGACCAAAGGCCACACGAAGGTCGTCCTTTCGTTCGGCGCTAGGTTATCTTACCACTTGTCCACTATTGACAGTTTCTTGGTGGCCTATGACTATTTGTTTCGACCTAAATTATAAATTAGGGATGATAAATTTAGGAAGGAATCGTAACTGATTGTCATCGGATTGTGATTATGATCCTTAATCTTTTTGTTTTTTACTAGAGGATCTACCCTCTGTCAGCGGCCTTGCATGACTGCTTCTTGCGACCACGAGCCGTGGGCGGCCATGCACGGTGGCCGCCCCACACGGTTGCGAGCGGCAGACAGCCTCGTTAGTAGGCACAAACCTAAAAACAGTTGGCGCACATTGAAAAAGATTGCAGTTTCAAAAAGTCTAATCAAGCTAAAATGGATAATAATGATGAAAGATCATTTGTTCTATGCTTGTGTTAAGAAAAAAAAAATGGCTTCTTGTGATGTGCCAACAAATGAAAATATTTTTCTTAATATTGGTGCTGTGAAGCTAGGAAATAATCTTACATTGGAGTAAAAGGTAAAGGGAGAATTTATGCCGAAACTAAAAGAGACATAAAATATGTCAATGATGTGTTATATGCCTAAACTCAGTCAAAATTTACTGTGTGTGTCAATTGGTTGAAAATGGTTCTTGTCTTCCTTTTGAGGTGGTGATTGCATTATTTTTGATAAAAAGAAAGAGATTTGATGATTACTAATGTGAAAATGAAGAGAAATAAAAATATCTCTTTTAATCTTCATGTTGGAGTAGCTATAGCAATGAAAAGAAAAGTTAAACAAGCCACTTGTCATTTGAACTTTGATGGTCTTAACCTTTTCAAGTAGAAAAATATATTTAAGGGGTGCTTGAAATTGAAAATATAACAGAAAAAAAGTGCATCATGACCAAGTAACATCAAAATTCATTTCGTCGACAAAGTTCTTAGCGAGCAAAACACCATTAGAGTTGATTTACATTGATATTTATGTCTAAATGCAAACTCAATCCTTGGGCTAGTGGCGGTATTAGAATATTCATATCAGTTTTTTTATTATTATATCTAAATTTTAGGATAAGTGACCTACTTTATTAAATTTAGACAATCACTTTTCACTATACACTATATCAACTATTCTAAAATTTTCATCATCCTTAATTTTTTATTATTTTCTTCTATTTTTTATTATTATATTTATGGAACAAGTGGAAAGAGAGAGATTAAAAAAATTGAGTGGAAGGAGAGAGATTAAAAAAATATTATTTTATTTTTAGGGTAGAGATTTCATTCCCTAAATTTAGAAAATCACTATTCATTAAATCTAAATTTAAGGAATGGATAGGATAGCTGATGTAAAGATTTTTTAACTATTTTTAAAATTTAAGATAAAATATTTGAATATGATAGTTGATGTGGATGCTCCTATTAATTTATGACTTGATTTTTGTTTTTTTAAGGAAAAGTCAGAAACATTTCTTAGGTTTAAGAGATTTAAGGTCTTTGTTGAAAAACAAAGCGGCTATAGTATTAAAACTTGTTTTATGTGTAAAGGATTTTCTCAAAAAACTAGGTATTGACATTTGAGAAATCTCTTGTAGTAAAATTGAAGACTATTGAATATTGATTGTTCTTGTTGTACAAAAGATATGGAAAATGTGAAGTCTACTTTTTTGGAAGGACGTTATAGAGGAAGAAGTATGCATAGAGAAAATAAAGTTTAGAAAAACTCTCTATATCTAGCTTTTTAATATCATAAATGAAAAGGTGAGTTGATTGCAAGTTGATCTTTTATTTTTAAGTAATTTTTATTTAGTCCTTTTAACACTTAGGATGCGTTTAGTTCAAATTATCATGTATAATCTTAGTTATGTGATTACTAGGTAATCACATAATCAAAATTATGGGAAATAAAACATAATCAAATATTGTTTGGTTCAATTTAGGTAATGCAACAAAAACATGTTTGTTTGAAAGTTTTAATGAATAACCTAATTTAATATTTTACTAGATTACCCTTAGTTACAAAACCAACTATACATAATAATAATAATAATAATAATATTATTATTATTATTATTATTATTTAAACTCTATTCTATTTTACTATATTTTCACATTTTTTATTTATATATATATTTTTATTTTTTTATTTTGTTTTATTTTTTTTTTTTTTATTTTTTAGGGTTTTTACATTTTTCTATTTTTAAATTTTTTTAATGTTTTAAAACTTTTTTATTATTTTTTTACTTTTTAATTTTTTTTACGTTTTTTCTATTTTTTTAATGTTTTTTTGTATTTTTTAAATTTTTAAATGTTTTTCCTATTTTTATTTTTTTTTGTATTTTTGTTAATTTTTTTAATGTTTTTTTATATTTTATTAATTTTTTAATGTTTTTTCTATTTTTTTATTTTTTAAAGTTTTTTGCCATTTTTTATTTTTTTAATATTTTTTTATTTTTTTTACGTTTTTTTATTTTATTTTTTATATTTTTCATTTTTTTCTTTACATTTTTCTTTTTTTCACATTTTTCTTTTATCCGAGAGTATTTTGGGTAAAAAAAATTCGATAACCCCGAAATAAAAAAAACCTCAATTTTTCGAGATTTTCCGATTCCTTGTTGCATGCCCCTTTTGCTGACGTGTCGGGCATGGAACATTACTCGGGAATCATCGATTATCTAAATCAAACAGAATTTTTATTGATAATCTTGAATGGATAACTAAGATTATCAAGGATAATTCTCAACCAAACGCACCCTTAATTTTTTTGGAGGGTGGGTGGGAGGAACTAATTGAATTGAATGTCAGTTTTGTAAAAATGGATCTCTCGTTATATTTTTTTTGCTGAAAATATTTTTACTTATTGTAACAATTACAATTAACTGTTATATCAAAAAATTTTTTTTTATGAATTTGACCAAAATTATTTTAACTAGTAGCTACTATAAAAATTTTAGAATGATTTTTTTCCAAATCCAAATAATTTTAATAAAATTTAAGTAATTTTAATCATAAAAAAATATTTTTATAATAGTATTTATTTATAATAATTTTGATTAGAATAAAATATTATATTTTATCACCAGTTAGTCGGTAAATGCCATAATAGTCTTTCAAAAAAAGGTATTCTTATGGTTAAAATAATATGATGGGATGTCATTTTATAAAAAAGAAATTCCTTTAAGTGTTTATTATGTAAGATGCCCTTTTGATTTTTAGTCTTTTTATTTATTTTTATTATTTTTTTTATCTCTTCTGCTGGATAATCAAATAATGTATATTTACTTGGCTAAAAGAGAGCCTTCACATAAAGGATGGGTATCCTCCCCATGGCATGGATTTAAATCTTGGAAAACTTTGAAGTCTTCATACTTACAAACTATAATTTTTTACCTCTTCAGAGATAATTATGGGGCTAATTACGTGGGATGTTTGCTAAAAATAGAAAGTCTTTATACTTTACAAACTATAATTGTTTGGCTTACCTCTCCAGGGATAATTACGGGGCTAATTATGTGAGATGATAGATTTTATCTTTTGTTATCATATGCTGTTATATAATATCCCAAGTAAAAATGAGTTGGTTAATATGGGATAGAATTCCTATCATAAAATAATGATTTAAATCTAAATAAAATGAAAAAATTTCCTTCTCATACTAACTAATTATAATCTTTTGATTTAGCTCCTAGATATGTTACTTTAGTGGTCCGTTTAGCATCGATGGTATGGATATAAAGAGAGGTAAATATAGGTACATAGGTCATAGGTGCATGATAGAATAAATTTTAAATCATCAATTTTTGAAAATCGACCTCTGACTATGTCCTGGGGACAATTTAACTCCTTAGATATGATGTGATGTGGGAGATGTAATCGAATTGAATAGAGTCAAATTCTTAAATGTTTGAGTTTGATTCGTTTATAATCAAGCTGAGTTCATGTTTTATTTAACGAATATATTTATAACTTACGAGCTTATTCGAAATTTTATTTAGACTAAACGAGCTTAATAAATATAAATTATAAATTTAAATATTTATTAAAAATTAAATTATATATTTAAAGAAAATTATAATATTTATATTAAAATTTATAATTTTATTTTAATAAATAAAATTTATAATATCAAAATTATTATTATTTTTATTTAAAAATTAATTTACGAACTTACTAATAAATATCTTCACAGACTATCGAATATTATAAAATTTAAATTTAATTTATTTCATAATGAATTTTATTAAATAAAATTTTTATCGAACTTCTAATAACTTCTGAACCGTCTGAATAGGCTACTAGACAGTGCTAATATCCATGGATTGATGGTCTAAGCAAATCTTATTCCTGATCGAGATTTAGATTTGATATCTATTCTATCCATGTCAACTGAGACACGAGGATTTAGAGCCACGACTTAGATTTCCTGTGCCACGTGGCGAGACGCAATAGCATCAAGAATCTACCATCCTATCTTCTCCAAGATAAGCCCACTCCTTCCATTCCTTAGCTTTATACACCATCTTCCTCCTCAGCTCCCCACCACCATCACCAGACATGGCTTCACTCTGTGCCTCCTCCTCTGCTCTCGCAGCAGCCGCCGGAGCTTCCTTCCTCACGGGAAGGAGATTAAGGCAGGGAGGAAGTCGGCCGGCTTTGCAAACCTCCCGCCGGGCCTTCTCCGTCTCCGCCGTCGCTGCGCCGGACAGACCCATCTGGTTCCCGGGAAGCACTCCTCCTCCATGGCTCGACGGCAGCCTTCCCGGAGACTTCGGTTTCGATCCCCTCGGCCTCGGTAACTCATTATATATATATAACTCTCTGTTTTGCTTCGAGACGATCGGAACGTGACGTGAGATGATGATGATGATGATGATGATGATGATGATGATTGCAGGGTCGGATCCGGAGAGCCTGCGGTGGAACCAGCAGGCGGAGCTGGTGCACTGCCGGTGGGCGATGCTGGGCGCCGCCGGCATATTCATCCCCGAGTTCCTCACCAAGATCGGCATCCTGAACACGCCGTCGTGGTACGAGGCGGGGAAGCTGGAGTACTTCACCGACACCACCACCCTGTTCGTGATCGAGCTCATCCTGATCGGGTGGGCGGAGGGGCGGCGGTGGGCCGACATCATCAAGCCCGGGAGTGTCAACACCGACCCCGTCTTCCCCAACAACAAGCTCACCGGCACCGACGTCGGCTACCCCGGAGGCCTCTGGTTCGACCCCCTCGGCTGGGGCACCGGCTCCCCGGAGAGCCTCAAGGAGCTGCGCACCAAGGAGATCAAGAACGGCCGCCTCGCCATGTTGGCCGTCATGGGCGCCTGGTTCCAGGCCGTCTACACCGGCACCGGCCCCATCGACAACCTCTTCTCCCACCTCGCCGACCCCGGCCATAACACCGTTTTTGCCGTAAGGATCTTTCTTTCTCTTTGAATGATCTGCCTAGATAATATATAATTAAAAAATATTATATGACAAAAGATGATTCCCCGTCAATCCGTCTCTAGATTAATACGAAGGAGATAAATCATAGATGACTATTAATTATTAATACAGATGATAAAACATGAAGTGGAGGCATGTTCGAATCGAATATGTCGAGTTTTGATCTTAAAATTTAATATAGTAATATTTTATGTTTACTATGATGAATATCATGATAGTGAATATGATAGGTATTCCTATTGGTTCTAGAAATAATTAATAATAATAAATCAGTTTATGATTATGATTCTGAATTATTATTTTTATCATCTTTGCTATGTACATAGGAAACATTACATTTCGTTTTTAATTCGGATCAAATTTTATGTTTGTTGTCAAAATTATTGTGATTTTGGCAATCTTTCGTCCCTAAATTATTATTTTTTTATAGTGGTCTATTGATGATCGATTTGGATTTTGTACAGGCCTTCACTCCACAGTGAGGAGGAAGGGGAAGAAGGTGATCCAATGGAGGATGTCAATTTGGAAGGTGTGATTGTACTCGATGTTTGAATATGTAATTAGGGTGGAGGAGTTGAATTGTCTATCAATTTGCTTTGAATGCAATGATACTATTGTGTACTTTACAAAGATTTTTTAAACTTTAGATTTGTGGTGACTAATGAATTATGTGTTTTGAAATTGAATCTTAAAGGTTTTAGAAAGATTAAATTTGAAAGAAAACATTAATTATTAGATGAGGATGGATCATTATTGTGGTAAAATGTTAAATTGTTGACTTAATCAAATATTCAATGAAATATAATTATATTCATCCACTCTTAATGATTTATTCTTAATTATGTGAAAAGAGATAAATTACGAAGTCAGTTTATAATCAATCGTCAAGTTAACTAAGGGGTGGGAGGAATTTTTTCTCCGAGGACATGTGTTTAGAAATTAATCTCTTGTCTCATTATAACAAGTGTGTCACTCTCTATTGGACATCCCATGGAAATCTTAATCAAACATTCAAGTTGAATATTGTGCCTTAATAAAAAAAATAGATATTATGAACTATTTTACGAGTAAATTATCAAACAATTCTTAAAATAAACTTCCATTAAATAAGAAAATTAATCCCTATTTGGAAGGTTAGAGGAAGAGCAAATCACTCACACATTGTTAGCTCAGTCTGAATTGAGGTCAGTTCAATTAATGAAGGTATCGATTGATTGATAGGATTATCAGTCGATTGATGCATTCGAAACAATGAATTTAAGATTTTGGATAGGGTTGTGGCATGAGCAATCGACCGTTGGATGTTGGCAATTGATTGTTGCATCAGTCGAGTGGTGCACTCGATTGATGACACTGTGAAACACACAGAATGTTTCATAGTCGATTCAAGAAATTGACTGATAGGGAGAAGATCAATTGATTGTTGACCTAGATGCTGAGTTGCATGAAGCCGTTGAGCAAACAAAGCATAGTAATGATTGAATTGTAGTACAATAGCTGATTGCAAAGAAGCCATCAATTGATTAATGGGTGAATTTCAGTCACGAACAATAATCCTATAAAAGAGGGTTCTGTGAATATTTCAAGAGATTGTTGCATTCTTAACTTTCAGGGAGCAATTTAAAACAATCGCAATGCAAGCAAAGTAAAGATTGATGGTGTAAATAGTTTATTTACATTGTATTTATTTTCATCTTTATCTTTGTATTTGGTCTGCGTTGCTTGTAAGAATAAATTTTGTAAGAGGTTTTCTGCCTATGGAAGATGTCCGGTAAGAAAAAAGAATAGTGGTGTTACCACTAGTGCTCTAAACCGAAGAGTACGAATTGAGGGTTCTGAACTGATCCTGTCCGGAATCTGAGTTAGATGGATCGTCGGATGAGGTGTATGGAATGTTGACTGAATTGTGATGTCCCGGAGGGGGTATGCTGAAATGGCTTTTATGTTGACCAAGTAGTCAGAAGTCCTCTGGTCAATGCTACCTGCAACTAGCGATCGGATCGCTTCGGTCTCTGGTACCCCGATGCTCGAATCAGATCCAACGAATATATAAGAAATAGGCTAATACTAGAATAATAAAATGAATGGAGAGAGTACGGTAACGTACCCTGGCCCAGGGAGCGCCCTCTGGTGGATTGGTGAGCTGGTCTAGATGCTGCCTGTGTTGCCGTGACCCGAAAGGGTAGATGACTCTAAACAGGCTGGAGAGCTGGATCTAGCTACGCGAAATTGGATATGACATTGATATGCAGGCTGGGATATGAGATCGACACGCATGCCGGGATAAGACATCGGCATGCAGACCGGGATATGACACGGACACACAGACCAAGATATAACACTAGCACACAGGCCGGGATACAACAGACAAGCCCAAATAAGACAACGACACGAAGATCAATATATAGCCTCGGCTCGAAGGCCGGAACACAACAGAGGTGGAATGCAGTCAGATCGGTGACAATGACCATAGTAGCTGAATCCGTGCTAGGGGACAATATACACCAAATCCCTACCGAGCATGACTGTAATGGCTATAAGAGGAAAGAGGAGGTGGCACTTGGCCACTGGCAGACCGGGAGAGAAGTAGGTAGAAACGAAGGCAGCATCGAACTACCAGCATGCAGAGGGAGGCTGTGTAGTCGGATAAATGGCGAAGGAGGAGAGAGGGGACTGCTCCGGCAACAGAGGATGTGTCGGGTTTGCACTGGTAGTGCTGGCAACCACACCAACGACTGGGGTATACCCACCGATGGTCGTGAAGTGGTCCTGGGGATTGCTACTGAAGCCACAGAAGATGGTTGTGGTGCGTAGCGAGGAATGGGGGCTAGCAAGGGCGGAAACGTCAGCCTCAGCGTCAACATTGGCGGTTGGCGTCGAGATGAGGCAGCGCTAGTGCTAGTCACGAGAGGGAAATCAGCAGCGGAAACGTGGCGCGACATCAAGAAGGAGAAGCGGTGTTGACGGCGTGAGGCGGCTGCTGACGAGGGAGATGTTATAGCCATCCGCGTGAGGATGATGGTTAGGCGTGAAGAAACTAATGCCGGAGGGGGGCTGCCGACGAGAGGAGAGGTGGTGAGGCAGCCCAAGCGTGCCTCCTCCTTGTGACAGTGACGGAAAAATGCAGAAGAGCATGGAGATAGAGAGAGAGAGAGAGAGAGAGAGGGAGTGGTGGTTTGTCGGTGATAAAGGAGAAGGTGGTAGTGGCGCCGTCGAATTTGCCTCCTGGTGGCGGTGACGTGGTTGTCGGTAGCGGGGACTTGAGAGAGAAGAAGAGGGGGTAGAGTCGATGAGGCTGCTAGTGTGCCTGCGATGAGAGGGGCCGACAGGTGACCGGCGGCGAGGGGCTCACGCGAGCAGGAGGGGTGCGTTGTGCTTGACGGCGGAAAAAACATGCAGAAGGCTCCTCTTGAATAGTGTCTCCTCACTCTATTAATGCCCCACACATTATGACTTAACCAAAATACCCCTCTCTTTCTCTCTAATTCTCCTTAGGTTTTTAAGACATATTCACATCACAAGCCTCCCCTTTAAGTCTAGTCGAAGGAGGTGCAAGTCCGACTAACTAGACCAAGTCTAATGTGTTGGACCAGTTAAGGCAGGCAAGAGAGGGTAGAGTAGTTTATCTGTCAAAAAGTAAAACAAACACCATTCTCATCCGTTCAACTCAGATTAGCAGCAATAGTATAATTAAAATAAATAACAAAAAAATAAAGAAAGAGGCGCAGAGTTTACTTGGTTACAACCTAGATGGTTGTTAATCCAAGGACAAAGAAGGCTCTAAAACTCTCCTTCGGTGAAGGCGGAGAAGCCTCTTACACTCATTAATTGCTCAGATTATTGCTAGGAAAGAATATAGGAGTTGTTGTCTATTTTCTAGGTCTAGAGGTCTTTTTATAATCCCTGAAAATCTTATATGTGGCTGGAAGGCGCCTTCCATAGGAGTGGAAGCCGCCTCTAGCAAGGCGCTAGTGGATAAAAGTTTATCCACTGCCAACGACAAAATCTGATTGGTCGAAGGCGCCTTCCATGTACATTGAAGGCGCCTTCTATAAAGGGTTGAAGGTGTCTTCCATGCACATTGAAGGCACCTTCTAGCAGAAGACTTCAGTAGCTACCGAGCTTCACTCTCTTCCTCTGGCTCTTCTGCTTGAGTGATTTTGACAAACTGAAATAAGGCTCACCCGAACTCATTTTCTGGCCTTCTCCTTGAGCAGGCTTCCGCTTCGGCTTCTCATCCCTTCGAACGTCGCGCACGTCCTTCTCGTCCACCGATGTACTCTTTTACAACACCTCGTCCCACGGATGTACCTAACTCGTCGGCTCCCTTCCCTGCCATCCTTCTCGCTAGCTATGTCTTCCTCTCGACTTCTTATGTTCCTAAGCTCTTGCACATTTAGACACAAGGTTCAAATACAACATGACCTAACTTTAACTTGGTTGATCACATCAAAACTACCATGGGATTCCAACATAATGTAAAGCAGAAATCGCTCCTGAATGCAAAGTCCAATCGCTGGACCTATCATATGAAGTCATACGAGTAGCTGTGGCGATGTCGAGCAAGTGACTAAAATAATATCGAGTGAGTGACGAAAAATAGTGCCGAGCACGTGCCAAGCAAACGATTGATCAGATGTCGATTGGGAGACCAAGCGATATCGAGAAAACGATCGGGCGATGCGGGTAGAATGACGAGTGAGAAGCAAACGATGAGTGTCGGGCAAAGCAACGAGTGAGATGTGAACAATGAGCGCCGGGCAGAGCGGCAAATGAGGCGCGAGCGATGAATGAGACGTGAACGATGAGTGTCGGGCAAAGCAGGGAATACAGGGCAGAGCGACGAGTGAGATGTGAACTTTGAGCGTCGGGAAGAGCGGCGAATGAGGTGTGAGCGATGAATGAGACGCGAACGATGAGTGCAGGGCAAGCGGGGAATGCAGGGCTGAGCAACGAGTGAGACACAAACGATGAGCGTCGGGCAGAGCGTTGAGTGAGACACGAACAATGAGCACCGGGCAGAGCGACGAATGAGGTGCGAGCGATAATTGAGAAGCAAACGATAAGCGCTGGGCAGAGCGACGAATGAGGCTCGAGCGATGAATGAGATGTGAACGATAAGGTCGGGCAGAGTGACGAGTGAGATGTGAACGATGAGCATCGGGTAGAGCGACGAGCGAGATGCCAAAGATGAGCACTGGGCAGAGCAGCAAATGAGGTGCGAGCGATGAATGAAATGAATGTTGACCAGGCGACGAGCGTTGAATAGAGTGGCAAGTGAGACCAGCACCTGATCAGGGAGAGGATCCGGTTAACTAATCGTCGTACTCGACCGAGAAGTCGTTGGCCACGAGAGTCATGCTCGATTATAACTCGCTCTCTGGCGAGGGTTTGGAAAGTCGACCAAGAGAATTTAATCCAACAACCGAATGGTACCTAGCAAATGCCAAGTGAACGGAAGAATGTTAAGCGTGCGTATAAACAGAACAAAGTGAAAGCCCGAGTAGTACCGAGCGAGCAATCGAAGAAATGTCGATTGAACGACCGAAAAATGTCGAGTGATGTAAAGCGAACGACCAAGCAGTGCCGAGTGAGTGACCGAGAGAATGCCGACCGGACGATCGGAGAATGTCGAGCGAGTGGAAAGACTACTGGAGAGCGGTGCAAAGCGCGCTGCCGTGAAAATGACGACCGATAGGCCGACTAGGACAAAGCAAATAGTCAAGCGGTGTCGAGCGAATGCCAAACGCATGGATAGGAAGTGTTGAGCAGGTTGCCAAGAGAATGCTGGGTGAGCAGTCGAGTGGTACCAGTGAGTAGCCGAGCGAATGGCCGGTCGATATTGATCGAGTGGCTACGACAAAATCAACTGAGCGACTAAAAGAGTGCCGACTGGGCAGCAGGGACAATACCGATTAGGTGGAAAGAGGACTGGTTAGTGGAGCTGAGAGAGCGACTGAGAAAATGCTGACCAAGCAACTGAGACAATGTGGAGCGGGTGGAAAGAGAACAGGCGAGCAGAGCCAAGAGCACGACCGAGAAAATATCGACTGGGCAACAATAAATTACGACCGGGAATCGAAAAATGTCCACCAAGTGATAAAATGCAATTAGACGATATCGAGCTGCACCAAGAGGTCGTTGGCAAACAGGAGCAAAACTAATGAGCTGAGTAGGAGCGGATCCCATGAACGGAGCGGGCATGAATCCCACGAGATTGAAGGCGAACAGTGTTGGGACCTTGACGTCCGCTAGAGGGGGGTGAATAGCGTCTCACCCAAATCAATCGCTTCCTATAATGTTAGTGCACAGCGGAAATACAAAAACAAATACTAACAAGAGAAAGTAAACCTAACACGTTGATTTAATGTGATTCGGAGATAAAGCTCCTATTTCACGGCTGTCCGTAAGGCGGACGATCCCGATCTGTCGGTGGATGACTCCCCGAAAAACCTCCGGCTAGCTTAAGTTCCTTGTCGGTGGAGAAACCAACCACAAACACTTGAATACAAGCACACCGATCACACGAAGGCTTGGGAGACTCTAATAGGCTTTAACCAAGTCTATTTCGTCAACCATGCCCAAGCACCCCGAGCTCCATTAAATAGAGCTCGAGAGGAAAATAGTAAGTTGTTTTCCCGCTATCAGTCGACTGGTGTATGCACCAGTCGACTGGTCCTTGAAGCCGACCGTTACCCAACGTTCGACTACCAGTTGACTGCTACAGTGTACCAGTCGACTGTTACAGTACTGTTACAGTATCACAACAGTGCTGCTACAGTGTCGTTACAGTACTGCTACATTGTCGCTACAGTACTACTGCAGTAAATCATAAAACACATAGAATTTTGCCCTGAGTACAATCACTCAGCACTCGTCCTCGCCCGACCAACCTAGACCTAGCCTTCTAGCCTCCTCCATCAGCTTTGCATCCCTCGGATGTTTCCCTATCCTTCACGTCTTGCCTTCTGGAGCTTCCTTCGACCTTGTCCATATTGTCGGGTCTTCCTTTGCCAAGAGGCTCCTCACCTCCAGGACTTCATCCATTGCCAAGTTACACTTGGACTTAGGTTGCCAAGACTACATGCTTGGACTTACACCGCCAAGACTCATCCTTGGACTTTCCTCCTTTGCCAAGATCACACTTGGACTTTCCTTGTTGTACCTGTATCCTGCACACTCACAATGCATATCAAATACAACAATAAACCTAACTTAAATCTTTGTCCAAACATCAAAACCTAGGGCACCAAGATTGCTTCAACAAACAGGAGTCGAGCCTTTAAGCCGAGCAAGCGCAGAGCTCGTGAATCGAGCTGGAGTGGATTTCGAGAGATCGAAAGGCACGACGTCGATGCCCCAAATGGACGCGAAGCCCATCGAAGGCGAATTCAAGAAGGGGCAAAGCCGGGGATCTGAGTGGGCACGAAGCCTGTGAGCCAAACAACGAATGAGACGCGAGTGTTGACTGAGCGGTGAGTGAGACGCGACTAATGAGTGCTGGGCAGAGGAGCAAACATGACCGAATAGTCGTTGTGTCCAACCAAGAGGCTGTTGGTCACGAGAACCCTACTGGGAGGTTGTTGGTCGTGAGAGCATACTCGCTTATAAAATCGAGGTGTTATGTGTTTGTTTCTTTTATTTTCCGCCCCGTATTAACCTTTTGTAGAGTAGCACATGATCAACTATCAAGAAATGATCTCTAGAGCAATAATTGGATCTCATTTCACATCATTGAATAATGGATATTTCAACATTTAGAAGAAGAAAATGGGATTCTCTGGTGGATGTTTTCTCAATGTTGAGGAATTTAGACATTTGCACTCTAGAAGAATTATTTTCCACTATAGAATGGCATGAAACTGTTGGAAACGGGGAGAGTGGGGATGTGGGAACACGACCCTCGTTCCCCACTACTCATATTGGAAAAGTCCATTATGCCCCTGGTTTATTTTTCTATATAAAGGGGATGTGTCCAAGGATCATTCGTGGGTTGGAGACGAGAGTAAGAGGAGAACATCTGAGGCGGTGGGATTTGGTTCATGGAATCGTGGAGGGCTTTCCGATCCCATGATCGCTCTTCTGACAGCGAGTTTTTGCCATTGCCGATTACGGATCTGCGGGAGATCGCTGTAAGTTTTTATTGCTTTAATTTAATTCCTCTTTCATGCATTTAGAATTTATCTACATTGGTATCAGAGCTGTGTTAGTTCTAAATGCATGTACGATCTCCTATTTAAAATTGCTGCCCTAAACGGAGTCCGTCTCCGTCTAGTTTTTCCGTAGCCGAGTAAGATTGTGCCCATGTCGCGATTTGCTTCAATTTGTCGACACCATAGGCCTCAAGAAACACCTAAAGAATTTGTCTCCGATATTGGTCGGTGACTGTGTTCATGGCAGCCTCCTGCAGAAGGTTTGCGTCATTAGTGGACGCTGGTGGCAACGATCCATGGCCGACGACAACATTTATGTTGGCCGGTGGCATGCCCGAGGTGGCCTCTTGCAATTTCTGCATAGTGTTCGTTACTGTGAGGCTGGCTGCAGAGGGGAGGCAATGTGCCGTGACCAGCTTTCGTCACTGTGTGAGCGGCGTGTGTGGCTTGAGCGGTGTGAGGACGTGGGCAGTGGCGGAGAAATCGACAAAAGAACAGTTTGTGTGAGGAAAAGTTTGATTTTGAAAAATCAAATAATAATAAAAAAACATGAACAGATAAACTCTCACGTTCCGCATGCAAATATTATGCAGAACAGTAGATTTATGAAAAAAAATGAAAACAAAATAACGTTTTTTTTTCTTTCATAGATAAGTTTTTTTAAAGTTTATAATAAAAAAAATCCATGCACAGTTTTTTTTCTTTTCTTACTGTAGCATTAATTATATTTGCATGTGGTAATCAATTGAGCATTGCGTTCAATTAATTCACCATTTACGATAAATGGTCTAGAGTAATTTTGGTTCATTTAGACCCGGTTCATGTTTAAACCATTAGTTGGTTTAACCGAACCAATTTGATCCAAACCCGAAATCAATTTGGGTTGATTAATTAGACTTGGACCAAATATGATCAAATGACCAGATTTGTTCTATTGGGACAAATTTGATCAAAACAATTAGATTTGTTCTAATTGGTCAAACTTAAACCAATGAATATTGGTTTGATAAAACGGACCTGAGTTTGATCAATAAGTCTGAAATTGGTCGAAATAGACTTAGATTAAAAAGTAACAGAACATAGGTACAAAAATTTCTATTCAATTAGATTAGTTCTAATTAAGGACAATGGACTGAGATTAGGATCTGGATTGCTAATCAACCGATCCAATGGGTCTGACCAATTAGATCAGTTCTAATTGTCGACTTGAACTCCTGAAAATCGAGAAGATTTGTTTTTCTTGATTTGAAATAAGCCGATTTTGTACTGGTTAGTCGGTTTTGTACTGACTTATTTAATTTCAATTTTTCTAGATGGCACGGACGATTACCACATTGACTCGTCGCGTAGTGCGATGAAATCAGCTCAGGGAGGAGATTCAGGAGATAGAGTATAACTCTACTTATGGAGTCGACGGACACATTGGACAGCTTGATGATTTGTTTTGGAAACTTGAGCGAGAAGAGTTTCCAGTCCTGGACAGTTATAGGATTTGGGCTTTGATGCATTCATTGTCAGAAAATCCAAGGATGATAGCAGACTATATTTGGGGGTGTCATCAAGGACGCGTTACATATTCTGTATTATGTGAGGAACTGCTTCATCATATGACTGAAGAGGATCTGGAAGAGTTCGAAGAGGACCCGGAAATGATCGAGGAGAAACCAGAAGAGGATCCAATTGAGGATCCTATAGAGAATCTTGAAGCTGTCCTGTCTGAGATTATTCCAAATGAGTCCAGGCTGAGAGGGATTATTTTGGCCACTGCACTAGTGTCTATCCTAGTGGGAGTGGTAGTTGCCTATCTAGTTTTCTAGGGTTCTGTTATTTTCATTATGTATGAACAATGTTAGTCCATTTCATTCATGTCAGTTAGTTATATGTTAACATTATGCAGCATAATTTTATGTTAATGATATGTTCATTTATTTATGCTGTTTACTTGACATGATGCATGATTAGTTCATGATGTATTAAATGATTAGTTCATTTAATTAAAGAAATCATGATATATTAAATGATTAGTTCATTTAATTAAAGAATTTATGATATTAAAAATGATCAGTTCATTTGTGGGATGTATGTAATAGAATTGGTTAATATTAATTTGATTGGTCATACGAATAATGAGTGAAAACATAGTTGTCACTTGATTTTGTAAACCAACTCAAAGTAATATTGAGTAAATCATAAATTGCATGCATATGATTTACACTGAATACTAAATAATGTGTTTATTTATGATAGATTATGGCAACCAAAAACATAATAGTTGAACTCAACAAAGGTGAAAAACTTAATGAGGATAACTATAAGATCTGGCACCTCAGGATACAATATGAACTTGAGGAACAAGAAGTTCTAGAGGTTGTAAATCAGGTTATGGAAGTACCTGTAGATGGTCCCACTGCACAACACAGACGAGATCTTGATGCCTATAAGGCATGGAAGAAAAAGGACTCCACTGCAAAGGGCATATTGATTAGTTCAATGGTAGACGACCTAGCTTTTGAGTATGAGTCGTACCTTTTGACTCATGCAGTTTGTGTAGCCCTTAAAGAAAAATATAGTGGAGTAAGTCTGAGCAAGCTTCGCCAGCTGACAATCAAGTTTGACAGCTACAAAAAGCGTCCGAATGTATCTATGGTTCAACACTCAGGGAGATGTCGAACATGATTCGGGAGCTTAAAACTGCTGGTCATGAGTTGACTGATGAACAACAAGTTCAAGCAGTTATTCGTTCACTTCCAGATTCTTGGGAGACCATGAAGCAGACCCTAACTCACAGTGAGAGTATTAAGAGTTTCACTGATATCTCACGCCATGTAGAATTGGAGGCGGAGAGAGTTGAATCCGCAAGGATTTCTGGACAAGCCTATGTGACTATAGGTTCTGCTGGATCATTTGAATCCAAGAAAAAGAAATTGTTCAAGAAAGGGAAGGGAAAGAAGCAGGAAGTTGCTACTGTGGGACAGGGCCCAATCAAGAAGATGGTAAAGAAGACTGGAAAGAAACCTAAAAATAAGTTGACTTGTTTTAACTGCGACAAGAAGGGTCACTTCGCTCGGGAGTGTATTGAGCCAAAAAAGGTAAATCCAAGCGCGTCTTCTTTTTTAGAGCATCTTGTTGCTAGTTCAGTGTTGTTAGCTGATTCTTATCCTTTGTGGATTATAGATTTGGGAGCAACAACCATGTAGCTCGGGAACGAGTTACATTTGTTGAGTACCGTCGGGTACCAGCTGGCAACAAGTGGATCTATGTGGGAAACAATGCAAGAGTTAAAGTCAAAGGAGTCGACACTTGCAAACTCAACCTCCGTGGTGGTAGAGTTTTGTTTCTACATGATATCCTGTATGCTCCCGAAATTCGACGGAATCTTGTTTCCATAACATGTCTTCTTGATTTAGGGTACTGTATTAATTTTTATAGTTGGTCTGTTGAACTTAAGATTGATTCAATGTCAATTGGACATGATTT
The DNA here is from genome assembly GCF_018446385.1 of Zingiber officinale. Classification (NCBI taxonomy): domain Eukaryota; kingdom Viridiplantae; phylum Streptophyta; class Magnoliopsida; order Zingiberales; family Zingiberaceae; genus Zingiber; species Zingiber officinale. The sequence goes on from NC_055994.1 coordinate 144,100,937, forward strand.
TTTAACAAATGATTTTATGGTTCTTGATGTAGAACCAGATGTCAATTATGCTATTGATGGTTGTTTTTCAAATATTGCTTTAACTAGTAATGCAGATATAACTGATGAGGTTTGACATGCTAGATTAGGGCACATAGGACAAGAATGCATGAATCGGTTGGCTCGAGAGGGTCTATTGGACACTCGGGCTAAGATTCAATTGTCTATATGTGAGCATTGTCTTGCTGGAAAAGCAACTAGGAAACCATTTGGTAAGGCTATAAGATCTGAATCAACATTGCAGTTAATTCATTCGGATATTTGTGGTCCAATGAATGTGAAGGCTAGACATGGAGCTTCCTATTTCATTACATTTATTGATGATTTCTCTAGATTCGGTCATGTGTATTTGATTTTTCACAAATATGAAGTATTAGATTGCTTCATTCGTTATATGAACGAAGTTGAGAATCAAATGGAACGTAAAGTTAAGACTTTACGCATTGACTGTGGAGGGGAGTATTTGTCTGATATGTTCAAGACAATATGTAATGATAGAGAGATTATTAGACAGCTGACAATCCCTAGAACTCCACAGCAAAATGGAGTAGCTGAACTAAGAAATAGGACTCTTCTTGAAATGGTTAGGTCTATGATGGCGCAAGCTAATTTGTCAATCTCCTATTGGGGAGATGCATTATTAACTTTAGCCTATATACTTAACAAAGTGCCTTCAAAGTCAGTTCCATCTATCCCATATGAACGTTGGACAGACAGAAAATTAGATTTGAGTAATCTGAGACCCTGGGCGTCAACTGCTTATGTTCATGATAGTTCTCACAAGTATGGAAAACTAGGGCCTAGAGGTAAAAAATGTATCTTTATAAGATATCATGAGACCTCCAAAGGTTATGTTTTAATAGGTGAGCAACTAGATGGAACCATCTCCAAAATAGACTCGAGAGATGCGACTTTTCTCGAAACAGAGTTCCCAATCAGAGGTGATGTTGATAAAAATGTTCCTCTATTTGAGGAGGATGAGATATTATCAACAAGAGAGGTGTCAAAAGGGATACCTGAGTCTAGTCAACCGAGTGGGAGTGATATGCCGGGTCATGAGTTGACCTCTCAATAACCCAACTTACGGAGAAATGTTCGTAAGATCAAACCTAAGAAGAGGTTTGATATTGAGAATGAGGCATTGGTTACACTTCCAATTGACGATGACGAACCTCAATCCATTGAGGAAGCATTGGGATGTAGAGTTAGAGAAAAATGGGAAGCTGCAATGGTTGAAGAGATGGAGTCCATGATTCAAATTCATGTTTGAGATTTAGTCGATCTTCCTTCGGGCCGAAGGGCTATTGGGAATAAGTGGATTCTCAAAATAAAGAGGAAAGTAGATGGATCGATTAACAGATACAAAGCTCGTTTAGTTGCAAAAGGATATACCCAAATGAATAGTATTGACTTTGAAAAGACATTTTCTCCCGTAGTGAAATTTGTATCAATAAGAGTTATTTTGGCCTTTGTGGCACATTATGACTTGGAATTACATCAAATGGATATAAAAATCGCTTTCCTCAATGGTGATCTTGACGAAGAAATCTATATGGTTCAACCAGAAGGTTTCATTGCTGAAGGTCAACAACAGAAAGTATGTAGACTTAGAAAGTCTATATATGGGCTAAAGCAAGCGTCAAGACATTGGAACATAAGATTTAACGAAGTCGTTTTATCTTATGGTTTCGAGATGATCAATGAGGATCATTGTGTTTTCCTGAAAAGGGAAAAAGGAAAGTATGTGATTTTATCATTATATGTTGATGATATGCCGATAGTTGGAAATGACATAGTATATGTGAATGAAGTCAAGAAGTGATTGTTATCACAATTTAATACAACGGATATGGGAGAAGCTGAATACATCTTAGGAGTTAAGATCATAAGAGATCGTCCTAAAAGACTTTTGGGTCTGTCACAAGAGTCTTATATAAATAAGTTGTTACATCATTTCAGCATGTCTAATTGCAACATAGAACATACACCTATTGTGAAAGGTACTGTTTTGAGCAAGAGTATGTGTCCTAAAACTCCAGAGGAAATAGCTGAGATGAATAAAAAATCATATGCCAGTGCTATTGGTAGTTTGATGTACACTATATTGTGTACACTTCCCGATATCAGCTATGTTGTGGGCTTGGTCAGTCGCTTCCAGTCAAACTCAGGACCGAGACACTGGAAGGCAGTAAAAAGGATATTCAGATATCTGAATGCGACAATAGATTATTGCCTCTATTTTCAAGGATCAGATATGAGTCTGAAAGGTTATTCAGATGCAGATTGGGCTGGGGACCTGGATGATAGAAAATCCACATAAGGTTATGCATTCTTGCTGAATAGTGGCGTCATCTCCTGGAACAGCAAGAAACAAGCTTGTGTAGCTTTATCGATTATGGAAGCTGAATATGTGGCATGTTCAGCTGCTGTGTAAGAAACAGTCTAGTTGAGAAGGTTCCTGAAGCATCTGAAAATTGCTGAGGATAGTGGGAGTCCAATAACTGTCTACTGTGACAGTCAAGTTGCAATAACTTTTTCTAAGGATCCCAAATATCATAGCAAAGGCAAGCATATAGAAATTAAATATAATTTTGTAAGGGATATTGTGGCTAAAAGAAAAGTCATTCTTGAGTATGTCCCTACACGTATTATGCTTGCAGATCCTTTTAATAAGTCAATGACTAAAGAGTTATTTAAAGAACATGTAAAGTCTTTGGGACTTCATAGAATATAACAATATTGGAATAATAATCAGACTTTGTGCTATGATTGTGTCATTTGTCATAATTTATTCAGTGTATATGTTGTATTTGTTACATTCATATAAGATCTTGGTGACCATGTTGGCAGGTGGAGATTGGTCCACTCACATGGACAATCATCTCTGTTTGTTAAGTACAAATAGAGGTAAGACCGTTACTTGTGGAATAGCTTATGTAGCTGAAATTAGAGATAGATCCATAAGTTGAGGTCGCCTTGATAATTGTGTCAAGATGAGATCATTTATGTGTTAATAATGATCAAAGTAAATGAACCCACCATTTACTGAACCTGTTGAAAGCCATATTAGAATTCATATGTTGAATTCAGGATTAGACATTAGGTATGTCTAGATCAAAATCTGTACGATGTTAAATTTGAAGACAATATGCGTTCTTTTTAGTAAAGAGAATAACATCGTAGCATGTGATTCATACCACATGTGCTATTGCGACAATAAAGGTAGTAGGAGAATGAATTCCTGTTTCTCTACTATGTGAGATCTTTGAGATTATATGTTAATCTCAATTTTTTGCCTTAGTGACTATTTAGCTGTTTACTTGAAGTTTTAATCAGTGTCTGTTACTTTAGCGTGTATCCTATGACTATGGATGATTCGGTCTATGGAGCATAATTAGGAAAACGACTAATTAAAATGAATAGATTCTAGCTAAAAAGGAAGATTAAATATATTTATATCTTTTGTTGTTATTCACTGGTCGACTCATTTCTATTATGTATAGAAATGAATGTGAATATTGGATATGGAACATGCTCTTGACATAATGGTCATTATAAGGTATTAGAGATGTTCATATCTGATATGAGTTAGGTTTCATGGATCCCCGGTGAGGAAGGGAAAGGAGATAGCCAAGTTGAGAAGATAGATGAATATGAGCCGGGATATACCTTGAGAGAGGAAGGACAATCCCGGTCAGACAATACCTTGATGAAGGAAGACCAATATCGACCAAGATATATCTCCAGAGAGGAAGGCCAGTATCGGACGAGATATACTTCCAAGTAGGCAGGCCACTATCGACCGAGATATACCTCCAAAGAGGTAAGCTAATATCGGCCGAGATATACCTCAAAGGAGGTAGGCCAATATCGACCGAGATATACCTCAAAGGAGGTAGGTCAATATCAACCGGGATATACCTCCAGGAAGGTAGGCCAATATCGGACGGGATATACCTCCAAGGAGACAGGCCAATACCGACCGAAGCATACCTTGAAAGAGGTAGGTCAGTCTTGGCTGGATAATACCTTGAAAAGGATATGCCAATATTGGCCGAGATTACATAATTAATAAAATATAGCCCAATACCAGCTAGGATAATAAACTGAGAGGGGTGCAGACCGGTATTGCCCAAGAAACATCATGAGAGGTAATATTAATTGACCGGACCTAGTCTGAGTTCGATTTCGACCGATACAAGGAGCGAGGTTATATTAAGTTGTCTATGATATAACAAAGACAGGAGAGGCGAGCATGAATGATAGATGCACTCTGAAATAACTTATGAAACGGGACAGAAGTAAATATTTCAAATAAAGTAGTTTAATGAAGATATTTGTAGTGTGTGATTGTATAACAGGTTTACTAATATGGCGGGAGAAAGGCTTCTGGATTTTTCTACAAGTACTAGATGACAAAGAAGGTACATCTGGGGTACAAAAAAGATTCCTTAAAAGCCATTTTTCACAAGTACACAGCTTACGTCATCTCATAACAAACTCTAATGAACCGGGGTCCACTTCATGACTACGGAGGTTATATGAAGTGGTATAAAAGGGGGAATCCTCTCCGTTGGTGAGGTAAGTTCACATCACTGCTCACATTCATAACCCTAGTTTTCAACTACTGTTCATCTTCTTCTTCCTTCTTCCACACCAAGAGAGATCACTGACTTGAGCGTCAGAGGGCCTAGCCAGGGATTCCCACCCCGGTCTTAGGTCACTGACGATAGTGTTGGTTGGTCTCTTGTGCGCAGGAAGCCTTGGAAGCTCCGGATTTGGGTTTTCTTCAGTTGGATTTCTTTCTCGCCATTGGAGCTTCACACCAGAAGGACATTCCGGGACTTCATTCTCTTAGATCCGCTTTGGGTTTCTCGGATCGGTGTTTTGTAGGTATTATTCTTCACCAGCAGTAGGTTTTTTCTCCCAGCTTTCTGTTTTGTCAAGTTCTCAGACAGGATCAATATCGATGTAAATGAAAATTATTTAATATGTGTAAATAGCAAGACATGGATATCTCTAAGATAATGGTTGTGTCACTTGAAGATTGGATGGATCCTGGATAAAGGCTATGTGCCACCAGGAAAGTGGCTATGTGCCATACAGAGTGTGTCTCTAATTTATATGAGCAGCTAAGTAAAGTGTAACAAGTTTCTTAGCATTGATTGCTCAAGGATCGGCTAAATCAAGGTGTAACAATCTTTTTAGCAACTATCGCTCAGTGTACTTGCTGTCGCACGAACCATTTTCTCTAAGTATGAATTGGATGTTCTCATATGGTCTATGTGACCAAACTCTCTAATAGTCTATGTGACTTATTAAGTCTTTGTGACTTACCAGAATGAACAAGTCTTAGTGACTTACCTTGGACGAGTGGGAGATGTTGGAAATGGGGAGAGTGGGGATGTGGGAACATGACCCTCGTTCCCTACTACTCATAATGGAAAAGTCCATTATACCCCTGGTTTATTTCCCTATATAAAGGGGGTGCATTCAAGGATCATTCGTGGGTTGGAGACGAGAGTAAGAGGAGAACATCTGAGGCGGTGGGATTTGGTTCATGGAATCGTGGAGGGCTTTCCGATCCTGTGATCGCTCTTCCGATAATGAGTTTTCGCCATTGCCGATTATGGATCTGCGGGAGATCGCTATAAGTTTTTACTGCTTTAATTTAATTCCTCTTTCATGTATTTAGAATTTATCTACAAAAACAAAATACACCAAAATTGAAATGCAAGATAAGCCATGAAGAAAGGGGGTTGCATTTGTGGCACTCCAAGAAGAGAGAAGTTCCTCCTCCTCATCGCAATCATCATATGCTTTACCATCGTCATCTTCATCATCATCCAATAGTGACAAAGAATCACCATCCAATAGTGACAAAGAATCACATGCAGTGACGAAGAATCACATAAAACACTCATGGTGAAGAGGACCTTCAAGAACACAAAAATTTGAGAAAGATTGAAATAAGAAGTTACTAAAAGGAATAAGAAGCAAATGTAATCGATTCGAATGGTGAGGGAAGAGTTACACTATCGAAAGGGGAGTTTCATAGCCAAAAAAGTGAGGGAAACTCTTTCTTGCCAAAGAAATTGGTTGATTCAATTACTAGCTTGAAAAAATCATTAGAAAAGACTAAGAAAAAGAGTAAACTTTCATTCTATCATTGTGCCCCACCTTGAATTCCATAAGGAGTGCTCTTGCTTGATGCGACTCAATCCAAGTAAATTAATCAGCACCAGATATCCAACTTAAGCACCATACCCTTCATATTAATTCATGCTTTGAGCTAAGTTTATGGTGTGATAATGCCAAAAATATAAAAGTTTTTAGGGTTATTTTTAGTTGTAATTTGACTTGACCCATTCAAATATTTAAAACAACAATAAAAAAAAAAGAAAGATTCGCTACCTTAGCGGCTTCACAGTGCCAACTCCACGGATATGGAGGGAGGTTCATATAGGTATACATGTCATACGCGCATGGTGGGGTAAACCCCAAGTCGTCATTTCCTGAGATTGAATTGTGGAATAATTTTTAAAATAATTTTTAAGTTAAAATAATTTTTTAAGTTAAATTAATTTTTAAGTTAAAATAATTTTTGAGTTAAAATAATTTTTAAGTTAAAATATTTTTTTAATTATTACACTTAATTTAATATTAACGTTAATTTAGATTTTTGTTTTTTTAAAAATTCATTCGAATTTAATTTTGATTTTCATTTGAATTGAATTTTTTCATCTCATTCGATCTACGTTTTTAATCAGGGAAGCCTATAATTTTGTGAGATGAGTTAAGTTCAAATTCAGGGTTTGGTTTAACCTTGTGTTAGATTCAGGTTTACCTTTAGGTTCAATAAGCTGACATTCTTTGGATAAACTTCTGGGCTATGGTGAGTCACTTGGGCATCATTAGAGTAATCATGTCTTTGAAGTTTTCCAAATAGTCCTACCTATTGAACTTAGTACAAAATCTTTGTCTAACTAGTTAGGATCCGTAAGGGGTAGCTTCGGTTAGTTCCACTAAGCCAAATGCAATAGGTCGAAGTCATATCTTCCTAGACATGCATAGACAGGGCTTCCCTAACCTACTATCATCCAAAATTTCACTAGTACCGTAGATCAAGTTAAACATTTGTCCCTTTTTAAGTTAAACCTAATTACCCTGCCGGATAGGTTATTTTTAGAGGTGCCAACTAGTTTGGAGCCTCCCCCTGAATTATTGATCTGGATTAAATTTTAGTTCTGAGTTTATGTCGATTACTTTTATAATTGTAATGAACTTGATGATAGTTTGGGTTTGATTTGGTTCTGTAGTTATTTCTATTATTTGATTTTGGTTTAGTTGATTTAGTTTTATAGTTAGGATTCTGAATTGGGTCATTTGATTTTACATAATATACTTTATTTTTAGTTATATAGTATTGGTTAATTCCTACTTGCGTGGTTAGACACGCTTTTGGGACTCAAGCTTTAGTTTGTGTTTTGTTTTGAGTTACAAGTGACATAAATGATTTATTTGTTGATCTAGACTTGTATCTAAGCTCAGATTTGTTGTATACTATTTTTTGATTATTTAATAATAGATTCAAATTTTTGGATCTAGTTGTGAAATCTTCTAACAACCTTTTAAGTTTGTTAATTTCAATTTTTAGTGTTGAATTTTCCTCCTCAAGTTTAACGACTTGATTTGGATTAGATTTTTCAATTTGTTCCTTGAGGTGTTGGTTTTCCTCAAAGAGCATTTTATTTTGATTTTCGTGTTCGGTTAATTTTCTATTTAAGCATGCAATTACTTTAAAGAACTTTTTGATTAAATTAAAATGTATCTCATCGGAACCTTCGGAAACGAGTACGGACTCGTGGCTTGATTCGGGTTCGGACTTGTCTTCTGATTTGTCCTCTGAATCTGATTCGCGGGCCATCAGCGCAAGATAGCTTCGGTGCTTCTGATCTTCGGCTTATGATTCCTCTGAAGACGATTCGTCCCACGTTGCTTTGAGTGCATTCTTTTTGGTTGTCTTGGTTTTGTCATTCTTCAACTTTGGGCACTCATTCTTGTAGTGACCCTTCTTGTTGCATCTAAAACAGGTCACATTCTTTGGTTCGATAGTGGAGTTGATCTTCTGTAGGTCATTTTTGCTGATCTTCCTCCCGGTGAACATTTTTCTTACCAAGGTCACCAAGCGTTTTTCGTCTTCTGAGTCTTGGTCAGACTCACCTTCAGATTCAGGCTTGGTTCTTGAATTTTCCTTGGAGGAACCTATAAAAAGAGCAACACCTTTCTCGGTTCTAGCGTTAGTTTGTTCATGTAGCTCAATATCACAAAATAGTTCATCTAACTTTAATTTTGAAAGTTTCTTCGAAATTTTGTAGGCATCCACGATGGATGCCCACAATGCATTCCGAGGAAATACGTTTAAAGCATACCTTATTAGGTCATGGTTCTCCATTTGGCCGATGGTGTGAAGCCCGTTGAGGATGCCTTTTATCCTTGCGTGGAGTTGACTCGTCGATTCTCCTTCATGCATTTTTATATTAAATAACTTATTCAAATAAAGATCTCTTTTAGTTAACTTAGCGTCGTTGGTTCCTTCGTGCAGTTTGATGAGCTTGTCCCACAGTTCCTTCGCATCCGTGTGGGCCCACTCGGTTCAGCTCTTCCTTCATTAGCCCGCATTGTAGTGTGTTGAGGGCTTTGAAGTCCGTCTGGGCTTTCTTCTTCATCTCTGGGTTCCAATGTTCTGGGTCCATTGGATTTCCAGAGTTGTCGACTGGAGCCTTGTAGTCTCTGGTGACACTGAACCACTGGTCGAAGTCGGGAAGTCGTCACCTTTGAATAGGGGAGGACAGACGGTGCTAAATCCCTTGAATTGGGTCATAACTCTTGAACACAAAGAAACAAAGAAGAGGATCCCAAGACTTGGTCTTGGATTTAGCAGTGTGGGAGAAAAAGTAAAAATTTAAAACTGAATTGGTGTTGAACCAGTTCAATTTGAATTGCTACGAAAGAAATGTTTCCAAAGAGATAATAATACCAATTTGGATTATGTCGAAAAATGAAAAATGAGAAAAGAGAAAAAAAAACTTTCACCCCCTTTGCCTGATTGGTTGTTGCACCAAATCAGAGCGGTACCTGCTCTGATACCACTTGTTGGATCGTGATGCACGTGAGAGGGGGTGAATCACATGGTTTTCAAAATGCTTCTTTTTTGGTTTTTGAAAACATGAGTACGCAGCGGAAAGTAAGAATTCAAAGATTAAGAACACGAGAAGAACACAAGCGGTTTTTACTTGGTTCGGAGCCTTCGGCGACTCCTACTCTAAAGCTCAGGTCCCGCAGACCTTATTAGAGTGTATACTAAAAGCCTAGCTTTTTGTAAACATTTATTTTTAAATAAAGAATCACATTGGTCAAATGTCTACATTTATATGCTAAGTGTAGTTGTTCAATTAATTTATATTGTAGATAACATGGTGTATGGTGTCACACACAAAAGATCATGTTATTAGTTCCTTATAAATTAAAAATAGTAGCTCACGACTAAGATGAATAGGAACAAACCATTGGAATAGTCGTAGTGTAATTTGGTATTAGTCTATCTTGACTATAAAATTACACTAGTACACTCTGAGTGTATTGAGCATGACCATTTAAGGTAGTTTATTTTTATACTGACTGCATAAAAGAACAAGACCTTTGTTATTATGGAAGTGTGTGCGCTTAATCCTGATATAATAACAAGCGCATATATTTAGTATTTATTTTTTTAATTTATCAGTGGGTGAGATTTAGTTCAATAAATCAATAAGCCCGATAAGTTGGGAAATAATATTATTTATAGTATGTGTTGTTGATTATACAAGGAAACTATGTCCTACAATCTAGGTTGATGATATCCCCAAGAGGAGCTCATAAGGATTGTTATGTAAACCCTGCAGGTGGACTTAGTCCGACATGACAATAAGTTTGAGTGGTACTACTCTTGGAGTTAGATATTAATTAAGTTAGTTGTTAGTAACTCATTTAATTAGTGGACATTCGATTTCTTAAACACAGGGAGATTAACACACTCATGATAAGAAGGAGCCCATATAGTAATATGAGATTGGTCCGGTAGTTCAATAATAACTTTTTAGTGTTATGAGTTATTATTGATGAACTCGAGTTGGGTATTCGGGGCGAACACGGGAAGCTCAAGTTCATTGGGAGGCCAAAAATAATTCCTCCTCTCGGTCTCTGTTGTAACCTCTTAATTATAAAGTCTTATATCCACCTAAAGCCACCTTCTTACCCATCCTTAGGTGGTCGGCCAAGCCAAGCTTGGAGCCCAAGCAAGGGTCAGCCAAACCAAGCCTTGGATGGGATTAAGATGTGGTCGGCCTAGCTTGGAGCCCAAGCTTAGGTGGCCGACCACATAAAAAATAAAAGGGAGTTTACTTTTAATCTTTCCTTATGTGGAAGCCATAATTTTAAAAGAGAGTTTTAAAAATTAAATATTTCCTTTTATAGTTTCTACAAAGGATTCAGAGAAAGGTTTGATATCTTTCCTTATTTGTAATTAAAAGGAAGATTTTAATTTTTGGAGAAAACTTTCCTTAATTGTAAGCATCCACATGTTTTAAAAGGGGATATTTTAATTTATGAAAGTTACCTTTTATAACCAACCATGAAGGGAGTTTAAAAGAAAATTTTTTATTTTAAAAATTTTCGGAAATAAATAAGGAAGTTTTAATTTTATATTTAAAACTTTCCTTGTTTGGAGCTCAATGAGGTGGCCGGCCATAGCAAGAATAAAATAAAATTTTAATTAAATTTTCCTTTTATTCATTGGCAAGAAAAATAAAGAAGTTTTAATTATGTCTAAAACTTTTCTTATTTGCCATGACCAAGGATTATAAAAGAGAGGGAGGGGTTGCCCCATGACACAACACATCTATTATTCCTCTCCTCCCTTTTCCTTGGTGGTGGCCGACCGTCTTCTCTTGCTCATCCTCTTCTCTTCTTTCTTGGAGGTCGGCGACATCACATCTCTTGGAGCTTTTGGTGGTCGGATCTTGCTTGAGGAAGAAAGAGAGAAAGGAGGCTTTGTTTCCTAGCATCCCTTGGAGCTTGGTGGTGGTTGCCGAAACTTGGAAGGAAGAAGAAGGCTTGGGTGGATTCTCATCTTGGTAGATCATCGCCCGCACGACGTCCGAGATAAGAAGAGGAATACGACAGAAGATCGTGAGGTCTATAAGCTACAAAAGGTATAACTAGTTTTGTTTCAGCATCATGACTAGTTCATCTTTTGTATGGATTTTGAAATACTAAACACAAGAGGCTAACGATTCTAGATTTCAGATTTATGATTCAATTTTATGTTTCTTTTGTTTTTTGATCTTGTGATTCGATCATTCTTAATGGTTAAACCTAGGGCTACTGTAAGAAGATTAAATATTGAATTTCGTTGAAAGCCTTTGTCTAGGAAGTGGTGGATGATCCCATACCCAAGAAGGCCTAGTGCCTCGCCATGTTTAACCTGGAAGCTGATATCTGAAATAAATATTTAATCAAATTTGTAACATGAGTGGATTTGGATTAATAATGTTAAGCATCGTTTGCGATTCAAGTTTAAACCTCTAAGAACAGATAAGTTGAATTTGGAATCAATAATGTTAAGTTCTGTTTGCGATTCCAAATTTAATTTCTAAAGAACATAATAGATTGTTAGGAAAGGTTCGAGACTTATACAAAATTTTTGTACAAGGGAACCGGTATGATATTCCGAGTAGCAACCAACAGACCTATCGATGGATAATTCACTAAAAACTTCTTCCAGTACCCCCGGAAGAGAGAATTGAGTACAAGAAAAGTTAGGCCAAGTGCAACACATTGCACTTGTCCTTTAATAGTAAGTATAATAACAAGATTTTACCAACACTATTTAGGACTCGAAATGAAGCACTTTGTGTTGATGTCTATCTGCCGGGCACGATTGGAATCCTCGGAGCAGTTGTCGGGCTCAGCAGCTTCACAGTAGAGTTACAGCAAGAACCGGGAGCAATCGGAAGCTTCAATTCATATGTAGTAGCTTGTGTATTATTGTTATATCAATGCACACTCGAGACTGCCTTATAAAAGGCTTGGAGGGCGCCTTCCATAAGCATGGAAGGTGCCTCCAATGAGGCAAAATCAACCCCGATCAGTTCGGTGCTTATCCAAGACTTCGGTCAAAATTTATTCAGCGGAAGGCGCCTTCCATAGCCATGGAAGGCACCTTCTATGAACAGTATCGAGGCTTCTTCCATAGCAATGGAAGGTGCATTCGGGTACTGTTCACCCAAAGGCAGATTTGCTTTCTTGCTTGCTTTCTTGCCCTGCAAACATGTGTTAATCCAAATAACCTGCAAGACAAATGTTATAGTACAAATATAGACAAATAATAATAATAAGAGTAATTAGTTCCTGTCCTCTCAGGACCAGAAACTAGTTAAGGTCTCAACTTAAGGATCCCAAATAGACCTAAACTGGACCGATGCCTATTGTCCCTCAACTAGGACGCATCCTCACAGTCACTCTCCTCCAGTGACTTACCTTTACTTATCTTTTGCCAGATATTCGGTTAGCCCATCGACCAGTCTGGACTTTGTGCCAGTTATCTGGTTAGCCCGTCAACCTAGCTGGACTTCATGCTAGCTATTCGATTAGCCCGTCGACCTAGCTAGACTTCGTGCTAGCTATCCGATCGGTCTGTCGACCTAGCTAGACTTCGTGCCAGCTATCCAATCAACCCGTCGACCTAGTTGGACTTCGTGCCAGCTATCCGGTCGGCTCGTCGACCTAGTTAGACTTCATACTAGCTATCCGGTTGACCCGTTGACCTAGCTGGATTTCTCCTGCACACCCAGTCAGATTGTTAGATTACAATAAACCTAACTTAACTTACTTTGTCATTCATCAAAATCTGAATTTGACTGTTAGTGCTAACTGCACAAATAATTCTAACACTTTTTTGGAGTGTGTTTTAGATCATTTCATTTCCTTTATCAATGATCTCTAAAGAACATTCACATTAACCTGCTTGTTGAGGTTTGACCATCTATAATGTTTGGCTAGAACATATACCATTTAAAACATCATGAGTTACACTCGACATGGCTTATTGTATGATACTTAGCTCCTCATAACACATTTACTCCCACTCATTCATCAACAGGTATTATTAGTTTAAACCTAAAGCCACATGAAATATCAAATACCTTTAGGGTACATTTGGTTCAAGGTTATTATGCATAATCTTGGGTATAGGAAATAAAATATAACCAAATATTATTTTATTCAATATTAGGTAATGCAATAAAAACATGTTTATTTGAAGGTTTTAGTATATAACTTAGTACAAGGAATTATATGAGTCGCTAAATCGACTAATAAAATAAAATTTATTATTATTATTAATAATGGAGATATATAAATATATAAATTCAGATAATATTTTAAATTTGTATTATTATTTAGGGTTTTTTTTAGATAATTTGTTGGCTTTAGATTAAATTTATTTAGTTTATCTCAACTATAGTTAGAAGTTGATTGATTAAATTAACTAAAGTTTTAATAAAAATAGCTAAGTTACAAAAACAAAACCTAATTAAAAAAAACATACCCGCGAGATCGTGCCCCACGCACACGGCCGACCAAATGCTATCTGCCCAGCCTTCTGACGAGCTACCTGCCACCTTTGGCTCTCCCCAAGCAGCGTTCAGTGGGCAACGTACATGAGCTTTTTGTTGGAATGGCAGAAACACCGAGTTGACACAACTTGATGGACGTTTTGTTCACAAGATCAGTGAGCTGCCTGCCACCTTCGGTCGAACGTCACTCGCTGAGCCTCCAACCACCTCGGGCCCTCGGCGAGCGGCATTCGATGGATTGCGTTCGACGGGCGGTGTGCATGAGCCTTTCGCTTGAACTACTGCAATAATGAGTTGGCACCACTTATCGGACATCCTGTTCACGAGACCAATGAGCTGTCTGCCACCTTCAAGCCCCAACGAGTCTTCCGCAAGAAGGAACAGTGACGACGCTAGATTTTCAATAACCCTAGAATTGAAAAACATCTCAAAAAATCAAGGTAATTGCATTCCAAGTTGAATTCTCGAATTGCTAACATTTGCTGACGTGTCGGACATGCAAGATTACTTGGTAATTGTTGGTTACCTAAATCAAATAAGATTTTGGTTGATAATCTTGAATGGATAATCAAGGTTAACATCGATAATCCTTACTCAAATGCACCCTTAAGGCTAGCAATGATGACACCTTTTGCTCGTTCTAAAGCTCCCCATATAAAAACAAGGAAATTAGATGATTAATTGGAAAAAAAAAATCAATGAATACACCCCCAAGAGATGCCTAGTTGGTTAGAATTAAGGTGACATACTTGATACAATGGGTAAGAGATCAATTCTGGACAAATACATAATCTAAGGGAAAAAAAACTCCTGCTATCCTTAGTCAAATCTCTTTATATAATCTGGGGACGGAGTGTAATCTAGTCAAGTCCCTTCATATAATCTAATCAACTTTTACACGTTTAAATAGGGATGAGCATTTGGTTAATTCGATCTATAAATTAATTGAATTAACCAAAAATTGATTTAATTTTGAACGAATTAACTAAATTTATTTTTAAAATTAATAATATATATATAATTAATACTAAATTAATTAAATTAACCGAATATTCATGTCAAGTTAGAAATTTTAGGGGACATTTGGTTCTCTCTCTTAGAAATCAGAATGGGAATGAGTATCATAGTATTATGGAATGGGAATAGGTATGAGTTTGGGTATCATTCTTAAAAATGATATTTGGTTAGTTAAATATTTTCAATCGGAATGAATCTAAATTTCCTTTTTTACCCTTACAAGAAAATAAAAGAAAAAATTAGATGGGAGAGAAAGTTGAATGTGAGAGAAACATATGATGAGAGAGAAAGTGTGTTGGGAAAAAATGAAGAGAGAGAAAGTATGATCAGAGAAAATGAGGAGAGAGTGCATGATAGGAGAGATTGAGAAAAGAAAAAGTATGATGAGAGAGAAAGTGTGATGAGAGAGAAAGAGTGATGGGAAAAATTGAAGAGAGAGAAAGTATTATGAGAGAAAATGAAAGAATGAGGAGAGAGAAAGTTTGATGAGAGAGAAAGTGGATTGAGAGAGAAAATGTGATGGGAAAAAATGAAGAGAGAGAAAGTATGATGAGAGAAAAATAGTGACTAAGGTGAGAGAAAATATGCTGAGAGAGAAAGAGTGATGGAAAAAATGAAGAGAGAGAAAGCATTATGAGAGAAAATGAAAAAGTGAGGAAAGAGAAAGTATGATGAGAGAGAAAGTGGGTTGAGAGAGAAAGAATGATGGGAAAAATGAAGAGAGAGAAAGTGTGATAAGAGAAAATGTGAGACTGTGGAGAGTGAAAATATGATGAGAGAGAAAAAGTGTGATTAGAGAAAATAAAGAGAGAGTGCGTGATGAGAGAGAATAAAGAGAGAGAAAGTGTGATGAAAGAAAATGAGGAGAGAGAGTATGCTGAGAGAGAGAGAGAGTGAGGAGAGAGAAAGTATGATGAGAGAGAGAAAGTGCGATGAGAGAGAAAATATGATAAAAAAATAAATAGAATTTGTGTAATGAGAGAGAAAGTGCGATAAAAGAGAATGAAGAGAGAGAAAATAAGAAAAGAGAGTGTATAATGGGAGAGAATATAGAGAGAGAATGAGGAGAGAGAAAGTATCTTGAGAGAGAAAATGTGATGATAAAATAAGGAGAGAGAAAATATGATAAGAGAGTGTGTGAAATTAAAAAAAAATTGAACAAATATACTAAGTGTATTTTTGTTTAAAACTTAATTCACGCTCCTATTCTATCAAAACCCAAGGGAGGGGTGAGTTTCATCTATACCCAAATTTTTGAATTTCATTCTAAAATCTTGATTCCATTCTTATTAACCAAATATAAAATTTAAGAATGAATCCATTCCCTTATTCCTAAATCCATAAACCAAACATCACCATAATATTTGGTGCGAACCTGGTTAATTGAATGCTAAATTAATAAATCAGTCCCGGCCCATTCAAGAAGCCGAACCGAATCCGCCGTCTTTGCCTCAAAACATCAAACACCTTCAAGGTTCACAAGTCACAACAATGCTCTCTCTTGCCCGGAAGCTCTCCCCATCCCTCAACAAGCGGCCGCCGTTCCCTCTCGCTCACTTCCGCTACTTCTATGCTTCTCCAAGCCCTTCAACTTCCACTTCCTCCTCCTCCCCTTCCTTCCTTCTTCACCGAAGCCACCACGCTTCTTTTCTCCCCTTATTCTTTCCCTTCTGCCGCCCCTCCTCCTCCGCCGCCCAGCAACTTCCTCCCCTCTCCGCCCTCCGAGGCGGATGCTATCATGAGGGAGACGACGATGTCGACCGACCCCCTCCTCACCTCCTCCCGCTCTGCCCCGGGTGCGGCGTCCACATGCAGTCCTCTGACCCCGCCCTCCCCGGCTTCTTCACCGCACCCTCCGCTAAGTCCCCGGACTACCGAGCCCCCATTGATCGCGCTCGTCCCTTGGGTTCTGACGACACCTCTCTGTCGCTCTTCCTCAAATCCGGCCATCTCATGCCTAAGGAGGATCCCCTTGGCCCCGATCAGCCTTCTCGGCCTCTGGTCTGCACCCGCTGTCACTCCCTTCGCCATTACGGCCGCGTCAAGAACCCCTCCTCCGAGAACCTCCTCCCCGACTTCGACTTCGACCACATGGTCGGCCCCAAGATGGTCTCCCCAGCCGGCGCTCGATCCATCGTTCTCATGGTCGTTGATGCGGCCGATTTCGACGGCTCCTTCCCCCGAAAGGTCGCCCGGCTGATTTCCTCTTCCATCGAGAAGAATTCCAGGGCCTGGAAGGAGGGCAAACCCGGGAACATTCCAAGGGCGGTGCTCGCCGTGACCAAGATTGACCTCCTCCCTTCTTCCATATCTCCAAATGCGTTGGAGGACTGGGTCAGGAAGAGGGCCAGAGTTGGTGGAGTTAGCAAGTTGACGGCAGTGCACCTGGTGAGTGCGGTCAGGAATTGGGGCGTCCGGAACCTCGTTGACCGTGTGAGGGACCTCGTCGGGGTGCGCGGCAATGTTTGGGTAGTAGGGGCTCAGAACGCTGGCAAATCTACGTTGATCAACTCAATGGCGAGATGCGTTGGGGACAAAGTGAGCCACTTGACAGAAGCTCCTGTGCCGGGCACTACTTTAGGGATCATTAGAATGGAAGGAATTCTCAACGGGAAGGCTAAACTGTTTGACACACCTGGTATACTGCACCCTTACCAGATCACAACGAGGCTGACACAGGAAGAGCAGAAACTTGCCCATATGAGCAAAGAACTGAAACCTAGGACATACAGAATCAAGGTTTGTGATGTTAATTATATTCTCATGTCCATTTACTTAATGGAAGTAAAGATACTAGATTGTTTCATTTTTTACATGCTACGTACATATTCTTGTTGTGAGACTTTGAAGAAGAAGAAGAAGAAGAAGAAGAAAAAGAAAAGAAAACATTTTGGTTGTTGAACTTACCTGCAATAAAACAATTTGATACAGTTAAGTATCTGATTAGTTATCATATCAATTGTTCATATCATAAATGTTTGAGAGCTTAAGAAAAGGACATTAGGCTAGAGACCTGAATTTAGATAGTGTTGGAAAGGGCACAACAATTAAATTTTATGAAAGTGGTTATTGAAAGTCTAAGTTGATGTATTTTCACTAGAATCACAATGTCAGTGGGCAATACGTTAGAAGGTTATCATCTTGCTCATTAGAGTTTTGTGATCCATGCGCCTACAAATGGCTTCTTAATTTGCTTTTGGTGCCTAGTGAGGGATACTTGTAAATAGCTTGAAATTGTTTGTAAGAAAGCTAAAACAGAGCAAATATGATCTCAAACTACATTATCTTGTTATCCAGGAATGGTTGGATTAGTTTGAAGTAGAAATGGTTAATATGCTACAACTACAACAGAGTGTGACACATGCTATTTAGGATTAACTGCCATAAATTCCTATACAATGCTGCATAACTGATGATATGTAGATATTTGAAATTATTTTTAGCTATGTTAAATAAAGTTTTCTCTAGTCTTCCTCTATCCACGACACATTCAATAGGTGAGACCAATGCGGTAATTGGCCAGATTGTGAACTTCACTTTTGTTACTCCTGAAAAAAGAGAATTACAAGCAATTTCAAAATTATTTGGTGTTGAGAAATAGGATTAGTATTAGTATATTGATGTTTAATGGGGTTTGTGATGAAAATTATTCACTATGATGTTTTTTTTTTTGGAATTCTCAATTATTATCAATCCTAGGAAGTGAGCCTGAGAGATTCAATATCTGTTTTAACACTTGCTTTGCAGGAAATAGCTACTAATAAGTGCCTAGAACTTCATATTCTGATAAAAATGGAACTTCCCTCATGTTATTATATTATTTTGAATGTTTACTTTCATTTTAAATGTTCTCTGCTAAAAGCTTGAAAGATAGTTAAAATGGACTAAATTGATGTGATTCTTCCTATATATGATGAGTAGTCTTCCTGCAACTAAATAATCAATCAAGAATTTACCTCTGCAAAATTCCACCATGGAAGGTGCCAAAGGATACTCCACTTTAAGAGAATCTGTTAGTTGCTAACTTGCTATTCAATTTGTAGATTTGGATGAGTTTTAAGGTGAACCATATTAATAATTAGGTTTCGTTGGCTTCACAAGGATGATATGAATTCTTTGTTTCTATTTTCACTGGAGAACTAATACTCAATGTGGATAAATATCCATTTGTATTTGTGAATATATGATGCAAATCTGGTTAGTGTTTTTTGTTGATTTTACAAGTACTCATGGTATGAAGTCGAGTTGCTTGTTTTTAATGGAAGCGTAGGCTTATTGAATTGAAATCTGCTTGATTCTCGATAACATTTATAGCTTGTCTGAGGGTGAAATTTGTGTTCCTAATTTGTGAGAAAATGGATGTTGTCTTTTGTTGTCCACACTGTTTAGACTAATGGACATATTTCATCTAGTTTTATTGTTTTGTACTGATTCTTCCAGCTTCTGCATTATTAAATTCTTATAATTAATCTTATCGACCTACTTCAAAAACAGCCTCAACATTCTGTTCATATTGGTGGCCTTGTGCGGGTAGACATCGAGAAATCATCTGTTGATTCTATCTATCTCACTGTGTGGGCTTCGCCACTTGTTCCTCTTCATATGGGCAAGACAGAGAATGCAGCCATACTGATAGAAACCCACTTCGGTCAACAGCTACAGGTACGGGAAAAAATATCATCATTGATTGCGTGTTTGTGGATATAATGGTATCGTACATTTTTCCTGCAGCCTCCTATAGGTGACAAGCGCGTCCAGGAACTCGGTAAATGGCTGAGAAAGGAATTTAATGTTACTGGGGAAAGTTGGGATAGAAGTTCTGTCGATATTGCAGTTGCTGGTCTTGGCTGGTGTGCTATCGCGCTGAAAGGCGAGGCATTGCTGGGCATTTGGACATACGATGGGATCGATGTGTTACAGCGTAGCTCATTGATCGCGGAAAGAGCAACAATATTTGAAGAAGCAGGATTTACTCATTCAAAGATTGTTTTCAAGGCAGACAGTGAGGCTAATAAACTGAAGCACAGGAAATTAGAGAAGAAATTGACTGGATCTGCTGCGGCTACTGGAACGCTGGATGAAGCAATCCGTATGTGATTATCGTTAAACTGGAATCACTAAGAATTTTTCAAGTTAAATGGATGTCAATGGTGGTTTTTGCCATAAGCGCAACTAGAAAAAGAGTTGTAGTGTGATTAATGTTGCGTTTGTAAACTTGTTCGACATGCATTATTTACAGTAATCCTATTTTGTCCAAATGAGATTACGGTTTTATCGTAAATAGGATGGTAAACGCGTGATTATGGATTTATGGTTTTCCCAATGAGCCCACCTGGGCGAGCCCCATGTCTGGATGAGAAAAGGGGAGGATTAATGAGGGGAGGATTAATGTTAAATTCAAGTAAATGTTTAATAAATGGATTGATTAAACTATTATATTAATAATAAAAGGACATATTGTAGGGTTCGACTATAATATCTTGATAAGGATAAATAAATGTTTCCAAATGAGCCCACCTGGGCATTTTTCGTTGGATAAATTTTGATGGAAGTATTGGCTAAGTACCGAAGTGCTTGGGATTGATTTTGTCTCATTGGAGGCACCTTCTATGCTTATGGAAAGTGCCCTCCAAGCATTTTATAAGGCAGTCTCGAATGTGCATTGATATAACAACAATACACAAGCTACTACATGTGCATTGAAGCTTCTGATTGCTCCCGATTCTTGCTGCAACTCTACTGTGAAGCTGCTGAGCCCGACGACTGCTCTGAGAAGTTCTGATCGCGCCCGGCAGACAGACATCAACACAAAGTGGCTCATTTCGATTCCTAAACAGTGTTAGTAAAATCTTGTTATTATACTTACTATTAAAGGACAAGTGCAGTGTGTTGCATTTGACTTAACTTTTCTTGTACTCAATTCTCTCTTCCGAGGGTACTGGAAGAGGTTTTTAGTTAATTGCCCATCGATAGGTCCACGAGACCTGAGCCTTGGAGTATGAGTCGCCGAAGGCTCCAAATCACGTAAAAACCGTTTGTGTTCTTCTCGTGTTCTTAATCTTTGAATTCTTACTTTCCGCTTTATACTCATGTTTTTAAAAACCAAAAAAGAAGCATTTTGAAAACCACGTGATTCACCCCTTTTCACGTGCGTCACGATCAAACAAGTGGTATCAGAGTAGGTACTGCTCTGATTTGGTGCAACCGCCAATCAGGCAAAGGGGGTGAAAGTTTTTTGTCTCTTTTCTCATTTTTCATTTTTCGACATAATCCAAATTGGTATCATTATCTCTTTGGAAACATTTCTTTCGTAGCAATTCAAATTGAACTGATTCAACACTAATTTAGTTTTAAATTTTTACTTTTTCTCCCACACTGCTAAATCCAAGACCAAGTCTTGGGATCCTCTTCTTTATTTCTTTGTGTGCAAGAGTTATGGCCCAAATCGAGGGATTCAGCACCATCCGTCCTCCCCTATTCAACAATGACGACTTCCCGTACTAGAAGAAGCGAATGGAGGTCTATCTAAAGACCGACTTCGACCAGTGGTTCAGTGTCATCAGAGGCTACAAAGCTCCAGTCACAACTCTGGAAATCCAATGGACCCAGAACATTGGAACCCAGAGATAAAGAAGAAAGCCCAGACTTCATCGAACTACATGAAGGAACCAACAACGCTAAGGTAACTAAAAGAGATCTTTATTTAAATAAGTTATTTAATATAAAATACAAGAAGGAGAATCGGCGAGTCAACTCCACGCGAGGATAAAAGACATCCTCAACGGGTTTCATACCATCGGCCACCAAATGGAGACCCGCGACCTAATAAGGTATGCTTTAAACGCATTTCCTCGGGATGCATTATGGGCATCCATCGTGGATGCCTACAAAATTTTGAAGAATCTTTCAAAATTAAAGTTAGATGAACTATTTTGTAAACTTGAGATACACGAACAAACTAACGCCAGAACCGAAAAAGGTGTTGCTCTTTTTGCAAGTTCCTCCAAGGAAAAGTCAAGAACCAAACCTGAATCTGAAGATGAGTTTGACCAAGACTCAGAAGACGAAGAACACCTGATGACCTTGGTAAGAAAAATATTCACCAGGAGGAAGAAAAACTTCAGCAAAAATGACCTGGAGAAAATCAACTCCACTACCGAACCAAAGAATGTGACCTGTTTCGGATGCAACAAGAAAGATCACTACAAGAACGAGTGCCCAAAGTTGAAGAATGACAAAACCAAGACAACCAAAAAGAAGACATTCAAAGCAACGTGGGACGAATCGTCTTCAGAGGAATCAGAAGCCAAAGATTAGAAGCACTGAAGCTACCTCGCGCTGATGGCCCACAAATCAGATTCAGAGGATGAATCGGAAGACGAGTCCGAACCCGAATCAAGCCACGAGTCCATACTCGTTTTTGAAGGTTCCGATGAGATATATTTTAATTTAAGCAAAAAGTTCTTTAAAATAATTACATAAATAGAAAATTAACCGAACACGAAAATCTAAATAAAATGCTCTTTAAGGAAAACTAACATATTAAGGAACAAATTGAAAAATCTAATCTAAATCAAATCGTAAAACTTGAGAAGGAAAATTCAACACTAAAAATTAAAATTAACAAACTTAAAAGGTTGTTAGAAGATTTCACAACTAGATTAAAAAATTTGGATCTAATATTAAATAATCAAAAAATAGTATACAACAAATCTGAGCTTAGATACAAGTCTAGATCAACAAATAAATCATTTATGTCACTTGTAACTCAAAACAAAACACAAACTAAAGTTTGAGTCCCAAAAGCGTGTCTAACCACGCAAGTAGGAATTAACCAATACTATATAACTAAAAATAAAGTATATTATGTAAAATCAAATGACCCAATTCAGAATCCTAACAATAAAATTAAATCAACTAAATCAAAATCAAATAATAAAAATAACTACAGAACCAAATGAAACCCAAATTATCATCAAGTTCATTTCAATTATAAAAGTAATCGATATAAACCTAGAATTAAAATTTAATCCAGATCAATAATTCAGGAGAAGACTCCAAACTAGTTGTTGACACCTCCAAAAATAACCTACTCAGTAGGATAATTAGGATTAGTTTTAAAAGGGACAAAAATTTAACTTGACCTATGATGCTGGTGAAGTTTTGGATGATAGTAAGTTAGGAAAACTTTGTCTATGCATGTCTAAGAAGATATGACTTTGACCTTGTGCATTTAGCTTAGTGGAACTAACCGAAGGTACCCCTTACAGATCCTAACTAGTTAGACCAAGGTTTTGTATTAAGTTCAGTGGATAAGACTATTTGGAAAACTTTGAAGGTATGATTACTCTAATGATGTCCAAGTGACTCACCATAGCCCAGAAGTTTATCCAAAAAATACCTGTTTGTTGAACTCAAAGCTAAACCTAAATCTAACATAAGGTTAAACCAAACCTAAATTTGAACTTAACTTATCTCACAAAATTATAGGATTCTTTAATTGAAAACGTAGATCGTGAGATGACTAAGGACTTAAATTCAATTCAAATGAAAATCAAAATTAAATTCAACCGATTTTTTTTAAAAAAAAAACAAAAAATATAAATTAACATTAATAATAATTTAAAAAATTATTTTAACTTTAAAATTATTTTAAAAATTATTTTATCTTAAAAAATTATTTTAACTTAAAAAATTATTTTAACTTAAAATTATTTTGACTTAAAAAATTATTTTAATTTAAAAATTATTTTAATTTAAAAATTATTTTAAAATAACATTTATCAATTCTTCCCGTCCAAAAAAAACTTGAGATCGATTTGTCTACTTGATGTTCTTCCAGTCCTAGTCAAAAGTTGCAGGCCCTTCGTTTACTGTCTTCATTCGATACAGTCAACAAGCCTTGAAGACTTCAAAGAATTGAAACTTGGAAGGGAGAAGGAAGAGAACGGCATGCATCGACTGACCAAAAAGTTACATTAAATTCTACTGTTGAATTCTTTTGTCAGCGAGAACAAGGAGAAGGAATTGAAGTCCAAAATTATGGCCGTCGCCGGCGGCCGCGCGCCACCAGACGGTTATCTGTCAGAATATATATATATATATATATATATATATATATATGCTTCTTGTACATCAGGGGGCGCGGCCGGTGCGCATGGGAACTCGAACCGGGAGCGGCCGCCCCGTCCCCGACCCGCCGCAGCTCCTGCACGCCACCTTCCCCGAACCGGCGCAGGAGCGGCACCCGGAGTCGTCCCCGTCGGACCACCGCGAGCACAGGCACTTCACGCGGCCGGTGCCGTTGCACGTCTCGCACCGCGGCCACCGGCCGCCGCCGGCCATCGGCCGCCAGCCCTCCATCGCCGACTTCACCGCCGCCGCGCCGGCCAGGACCCCCAGCCCGGTCGCCAGCTGAGAAACGAGCACCAGAGGCCCCATCGCCGCTTCAGATGCGCCGCGCCCTCGAATTGCTCGATGAAATGCCTGAACGGCAATTGGGAAGGATACTTATACGGAGGAGAAGGCGGAAGGGAAGCACGAAAGGGTCTCCTGGACCCGACCGATGAGCGGTTCCGATTCGGCGACTGACGGATTGGACGGTCCAGATAGCTCGACTTGCGTCGACTAAGTATTTCCGCCATGTGTTTCCGCGTGTTTGCATATTTTTTATTTAGTATTCAGCATCGCCGTTGAACTTAGGGAACTTAAATAATGATTGTGTTTTATGAGACATAATATGATTACGTTAGTTTCTGTTGCTCATGACACGTTTAAAACGTGAGAATGTTTTTTTTAGTTGGCATCTGTATTTAGTCCATGTCGGTTAATTTTAAAGGGGATGGATTTTAAAAAATTTAATAGGCAAGCGAACGGTCTATCAATCCATCCAGTGTTTTTAGATCAATTATTTATTAAAAAAAAGTATTCATTAATTCGTAAATTGAAATTGAATTCTTACATACCTGAATGGTTCGGAAGTATGGGAATGTTTTTTAATTGGGGGAGATATAGAAGAAGAGAAGATTTTACATTTGCTCGACGATGAGTGTGTTGTCCAAGTGAAGGCTTGTGATGTTTTCTTTTTAATTTACCCTTCAAACTTTTTGCATCTTTATTAGATTGCTTAAAAAATTTGATCCGTGTAATTAAGGGCAGGGCAAGTGATGGCCTCCTCGGGTTGTAGCCCAAGACACCAATGCCGATAACATTGAGGAGCCGTTGAATTGTGATGGAAGAAAAGAAAAAAAGAAATGAGGGGATGATTCGGAAAAAAATAGAGAGAGAGAGAGATAGGTAAGAGATTTTTATAGGATAAACTAGTTATTCCAAATTGAATGTTATCTTATTCATTATTTTTTTCCCACTTGCTATTTAATAAATGGAAAAAAACAAAAGATTAATAAGCCAAGTAGACTTTTAAATTCTCTCCCAAATTTAATTCATTTTCTTTAAACAAAATAAATGCTCAACCGTCTTCGTCCCTTACCAAAAACAACATCCAAAAAGCCACAAAGAAGGAAACAAAATCTTAGGCAGTGGCAAAAGCAATTTAATAAATCCAAACTTCACCAATTCTGTTTATTTTTCAATTCTTACCCGTCGAAAATGACTGTAACTCTCCCTCTTCCTAGTTCCTTCTCTCGATGGTAGCAAAAGTTAAATTCCACGCCTCTGTCCAAAATAGTCCCACAAGATTGATCTCATAATTTTCTATGAGAAAGTAAATAAGAAAACAATAGTTAACCAATGACAGAATGATTTTTTTTTCTCGACTTTATCCAAATTTAAATCCTTATCTTATAATAATAATTCTGTCTACACTAACTAACTCATCCCTTGTTAGGGTCCTCTTCAAGGTGGCAAAAGATGAATACACTCGTCCCCAGTGCCTCTATCAACTCGTCCCAGGGCCAACACGGAGGAGGTAAATCACGGACGGCTACTAGTCTTTGGAATAGTGACTAGCACATAAGGGAGGCATTTATCTCGACTTTATCGAGATTTGAACCCCAGACCTTATGCTGGCAACACCTCATGCGCTAACTACTAGACCAATCCGAGGGGACTGCTAAAGCCCTCTTCAAGTGGCAAAAAAGACGAAATCGCTCGCCCCCAGCGCCCCCGCCGCACCCGACCCAAGGCCATCACGAGGGAGGTAAATCATAGTATCCTGAGCAAGCATGTGGCAGGTGGGGTGAGTTGCACAGGGACCGGGGATTTACGCCCCGACTACCCCGAGTTTTGACCCCGCAACCTCATGTGACAAGCATTCCACCATATATCAACTCGGATGATCTATGGGGTCTGCTAAAGCCCTCTTCAAGGAGATTACGAGTATGGTTAATTTAGCTACAGGATGTTTATTTCATTGATGATTTTTTTCCTCATTTTTGAAAACACAATTGATGGAATCTCTTCTGCTCTTGAATGAGATTACCTTTCATTTCTCTATCACCTTGCAGAGCAACTTAAGTTAAGCGAAATACTTTTTGATAAGAAAAGTAGACGAGTCGAGGACATAAGGAGGATAAAAAAATAAATTTTTTGTACACTTTCATTGATCATTACATATCCTATTTATAGGATAATACATCACATATTAAAAAAACTCACTAACTCCACTAACACAACAACATTAACCACTATCCTCCACCACTAACTTAACTTGCCAACTCATTGACCCACTAACATCACATTACATCTATTACCCTATTATTTCTCTCCACTAACTCAATTAAAACATGCCCACTAACATACTAACTTTATCAACAATCTCTCTCTTAAATTGATATTCCAAATATAATAATTAGTTTAAAAAGAGTCAAACTGTTAAACTCCATGTAGAAACACCAAGTAACTTTCTGAGCTATTGAAATGTAGCAAATTTGAGAGGCTTGGTTAGTATATCAGTAATTTGATTCTCGCTTCTGTAGTAAACAAGATTAAGGACTTCATCATTTGTGATATTTCTCAGGAAATGATACCTTACATCTATGTGTTTACTTCGACCATGTAGCACTGGATTTTTAGAAAGTTTTATTGTCGAATTGTTGTCACAATAAATATGAATAGGTCCATCCTCTTTGAAATATAATTCTGTAAGAATCTTCTTTAGCCAAATAGCTTGACAAGCGCAAGATGTTGCAGCAACAAACTCAGCTTCCATGGATGATAATGTAACAATTGATTGTTTTTTCGAAGACCATGAAATAGCTCTTGTGCCCAACATGAAAATGTACTCAGATGTACTTTTTTGATCATCTAGATCTCCTGCATAATCACTGTTTGTAAAACCAAATAGATATGACTTTTCTCCCTTTTTATAAAACAACTCAAACTCTTTAGTATCTTGCAAATATCGAAAAATTCTCTTTGCAGCTAAGAGATGCATTTCTGTAGCACAATCCATGTATCTACTAATCATACTTACAGCATGTATAATATCAGATCTTGTTGCTGTCAAATATATTAAACTCCCCACTATCTGTTTGTAAAGTGCGGCATCAACCTTCTTCTCTCCAATATCTTTATGTAACTTCACTCAAACTCAGAAGGAGTATTTACAAGATTATAATCTTTCATTTGAATCTTGTCCAGAATTTCTTGCACATATCTTCTTTGAGAAATAAAAATTCCAACAGAAGCTTGCACCACTTCAGTACCAAGGAAATAATGCATTATACCAAGATCAGACATTTCAAATTCTTTCATCATAGATTTTTAAAATTTTTCAAATATAGATGTACTATTTCCAGTGTAGATTAAGTCATTTACATATAAACAAACTATCAATATTTTTCCTCCATCATCAATCTTAATAAAAAGAGTTTGTTCATAAGAGCATTTTTGAAAGCCTTCATTCAAAAAATAAGTTTCTATACAATTATACCAAGCTCGTGGGGCTTATTTTAATCCATATAGAGCTTTCTTTAATCTATAAACTTTATGCTCATTACCAAATTTCACATAACCCGAAGGTTGATCGATAAATACCTCTTCTTTCAAATCTCCATGGAGGAATACTGATTTTACATCCAATTGAAAGATAGGCCATGAATTTTGTTCCGCCATCACTATCACCACTCGGATTGTATCATGTCTTGCTACAGGAGCAAAAACTTCCTTATAGTCAACACCAAACTCTTGTTTATAGCCCTTCACCACCAAGCATGCTTTGTACTTGTCAATCTCACCATGTTCATTTAGCTTTGTCTTCTAAACCCACTTTACACCAATAGTCTTTTGCCCTTTAGGAAGATCACATAACTCTCATGTATTATTTTTTTCAATTGCTGTAATTTCGTCATCCATAGCTTTTCTCCATTTTAATTCTTTAACAGCCACTTCAAAGATAGTGGGGTCACAATCTGAAAACAAAACAAAATATGTAAGAGGATCATCACCTTGATCAATTCCAGTCACCTCATAATCAAGCATCCATGTTGGTCTTCTTCGAATACATTATGACCTTTGTGATTCTGCTTCAACCGAACTTTGATCTGCTATAGAAATATTTTGAGAGACTTCCTCATGTTGCTCATCCTCCATATGATGTTGTACTTTCTCATCATCGTCAAAATCAACAGGGATAATTTTTATAACGTCATTTTGATTCCATGCCCAAGTGCCTTTTTCATCAAAAATAACATCACGACTTATAATGATTTTCTTAGTGCATGGATTATATAATCTATAAGCTTTTGATGTATTACTCATACTAAGAAAAAATGCATTTTTCACCTTTGCTGTCTAGCTTCATTCTCCTTTCATCTGGAATATGAGATTAAGCGATACACCCAAAAATATGAAAATGATCAACAGTCGATTTTTTTCCACTCCAGGCTTCCTCCGGTGTCATGTTTTGAACATATAATGCAGAACTTCTATTCAATATATAGATGCTCCAATTAACTGCTTTTGGCCAAAAACTTTTAGGAATACCACTTGTCATCAGAAGGCTTCGCACCATATTCATAATAGTGCGGTTCTTCCTCTCACATATACCATTCTGTTGAGGTGTGTAGGCTGTTGTAAGTTGTCTCTTGATTCCATGATTCTCATAAAAATTTGTAAATTCATGTGAGTTATATTCTCCGCCACGATCTAGACGCAGAACTTTAATAGAGTTGCTAATTTCTTTCTCAACAAATACTTTATAATTTTTGAAAGCTGTAAAAGCTTCAGATTTTTCTTGCAACAAATAATCCATATTTTGTGGCTATAATCATCGATAAAGGTAATTATGTATTTTTTACCTCCATTAGAATGCGGTGTTATTGGTCCACAAATATCTGAATGAATAAACTCCAATGACGCCTTTGCTCTCCAAGATTTTCCTTGTAGGAATTGATTATGGTGTTGTTTAGATCTGACAAAAAAGAACATTAGAGATAATATGGGTAGAGTCTCCTTTTGCTTGTATGTTTACCTTTCCTTTTTCCCATAACAGAAATTGTAGAGTTGTCGCCAAATTTGACAGAACTGCGAGAGGATTCATCTAAGTCTGAAAATGTATCCTTTTCTCCACATATGTGATTGTTGCAGCCTGTATCTAGATACCATATATTCCGTTGAGTTTTCTCTTTCTCATGGCATACCATTAAAAGGGACACTTCTTCTTCTTCTGCAAAGTTAATCTGATCTCCATTTTGTTTCTTTAAATTAGTATAACATTTTGATCTATAATGGTCATACCTATGACATCGGTAACATTCAACATTAGATTTGTCTGCTGACTTTGTTCTATTAGTTGTAGAATAATGACCTTCATGTTCTCTATCTCTTCTTTGAAAATAGCTTTCTTGGTGTTGATTTTGTTGTTGGTTCTCATGATTATTGTTGTTTCTACATCCTCTTCCTCTTCCTCGTCCTCGTCCTCTTCCTCTTTCTCGTCCTCTATCACTTCTACAATTTGTAGAGTGATTTTCTTATAAAGTCTTAATGCTTGCTCTTGTTTTTCACATTATGGGCTGCCCGCTACTAGCGCTTCCCGATTTACCCTGGTGGCCAGTGGAAAACTTCCGTGGGACCGGGCTGGTCATGCCCGGCTTGACGTTACCCAGTATGGTTAATTATTTTTTTTCTTTTTCACATTGATTGATTTTTTGCTTGTGTACTAATAATAAACTTTATAATTCATCAATTGAAAGTAGACTTACATCATTTGCTTCTTCAATGGCACAACCAACAAAATTAAATTATGGTGTCATAGATGGAAGAATTTTTTCGACGATGAGAACATCCTCTGTCTTGTCGCCAAGGATCCACATTTTGTTGACGATTGCCATCGTTTTTGAAAAATAATCTGAAACTGATTCTCCTGATTTCATTCGGAGCATTTCGAACTCCGAACGAAGTGTTTGAAGCCGCTGCCTCTTAACTCTTGTTGTACCTTGGTACTTCTTTTTCATAGAATCCCAGATATCTTTGGCGGTATCCTTGCAAAGAATGGTTTCCAAGATTGAGTGATCAATAACTTCGAAGAGATAATTCTTTGCTTTAAGATCTTTCAATTGCACATTTGTTAATGCAACACCTTCTATCGGTTCTGCTACTCCAGAAATCATGACCGTCAATATTCATTAGATCTTAAAAAATTCTCCATGAGCTGCTCCAATGGTCATAGTGACCATCAAATCGAGGAATGATAGGTTGTACAAAACTTTCGGAAGACATAATTCTTTTCAAAACCTTGCTCTGATACCACTGATAAGAAAAGTAGATAATTTTTCACACACTTTCATTAATCATTACATATTCTATTTATGGGCTAATATATCACATATTAAAAAAACTCACTAACTCCGCTAGCACAACAATATTAACCACTATCCTCCACCACTAACTCAACTTGTCAACTCATTGACCCACTAACACCACATTATATCTATTATCCTATTATTTATCTCCACTAATTCAATTAAAACATGTCCATTAATACACTAATTTTATCAACACTTTTAGAATAGAAAATTTCAAATTCGGGATCCACAACAACAAGAGAAAGAGACGATGATAATTTTCGTCGAACTGAGAAGCCTTCAGTGCACAAGTCCCCAATGAATCCGCATTATCAAAGAAATGTTAATCAAGAGCTAGCTGAAGGAATAATGGTAAACCTACTGAGAGACTTGCAAAAAATCCTACATGATACAAGAGAGCAGCATTAGATGATAGCACAACAAGAATGAGAGCAAATCTAACTGTAGGAAATGGGGATAGCGTGGACATGGGAACATGTCCACGTTCCCCATTATTTTTAATGAAAAAGTTCATTTTACCCCTGGGTCATTTTCCTTTATAAATGGTGCGTTCAAGGATCATCAGGGGATGCGATTGGAGAGGGATTGTGTGCGATGGTGTGCGAAATTGCGAGTGTGCAACGCAGAGAGAGGAAGAAGAATATCTAAGGCGGTGGGATTTGGTTTGTGGAATTACGGAAACTTTCCGAACCTGTGATCACTCTTCCCACAGCAAGTCTTGCCGACGCCGATTGTAGATCTGAGGGAGATCGCTGTAAGTTTTTATCGCTTTAATTAATTCATCTTTCATGCATTTAGATTAACCCATAATGGTATCAGAGCGTATAATTATTTCTAAATGCTTAAGACGAATTATGAAATCGTCGTACGAATATTTTCTCGCTTTGTCATTTCTTGTGATTGTTTTGCACGACTAATGTGTCGTAGCAAACAAGCATCGGCAACTACATAACAGCAGGGAGATCGGCGACAGGGTCGC
Organism: Zingiber officinale; assembly: GCF_018446385.1. NCBI lineage: Eukaryota > Viridiplantae > Streptophyta > Magnoliopsida > Zingiberales > Zingiberaceae > Zingiber > Zingiber officinale. Next base: position 144,132,412 of record NC_055994.1, read on the forward strand.
TAGTAAGAGTCACCGTCGGCATTAGCATTGATGCTTGACAGAGCTGTGCCAAATTTGTAAAATCACGACGCTGCATGGATTTGCCGACTACAACAGTCTGTGGCAGTCGATGGCGTCCTGGCTGGCCGGCTATATGTTGGTGGCTAGGACGGGCAGAACCATCGTCGGTGATCTTGTCGGGCCTATAGAAGTTTTTTTTGTGTCGGAGAGGACCGACGACCACCCTAGTAGGCCGAAGATTCGCCTTCGTGTCCGGCGACTTTGTCTATCACGGTTGCATGGAGGTAATGGGCAGAAGAAACAGCATCAGTGTGATAGATCGTGGGCATGGCACCGGTGGAAAAATCGTGCATTCGTGAAGCAGGTGCAAAAGACGTGGTTTTCATGCAAAAAAAAAAAAAAAAAAGTTACCGCATGCAAAATTTTATATATATACTAGTGTGATCGTGCACACGCATTGCATGTGTAATATAATAATATATAAATTATTTGGGTCTTTGAAAATTCGAATTGTTTAGATTTTCTAGTGTCACCCTTATAAACTAAGAATTAATTATTTGGGTAAAATTCGTCAAACTACTGTAATGGCCTTTCCTATGCAAAAAATTATTTTAATTTAATATTATACTTGTCTTAGTAAAAAAACTAAGAAAAATATATTTTTTAACATCGTGTCGGCCTAAAATATTTATAGAAGCTTCTTTGATCATAGTGTTGTTAATTCTAAGATATGGGACTAAAGAAAACTATATTTTTTATATAAAATAATCAGAGAAAATTAATGATGAGAAAAATTCATAATAATACGCTGTAGCTGAGTCTCGAACTCTAGATCACTGATTGTTTCACTTGTGGAATTGCTAATAAACCTTGAAATTATTTTTAGTGTGAATAGAAAAAGGATATTAACGTAAATGCATTTTAGGCTTCACCAAAGTTAGTTAGTAAAGGGGGGAGATTTTTAATAAAATAGGGGCTTTCCTATGCAAAAAATTATTTTAATTTAATATTATACTTGTCTTAGTAAAAAAACTAAGAAAAATATATTTTTTAACATCGTTGGCCTAAAATATTTATAGAAGTTTCTTTGATCATAGTGTTGTCAATTCTAAGATATGAGACTAAAGAGAACTATATTTTTTTATATAAAATAACCAGAGAAAATTAATGATGAGAAAAATTCATAATAATGCGCTATAGGTGAGTCTCGAACTCTAAATCACTGATTGTTTCACTTGTGAAATTACTAATAAACTTTGGAATTATTTTTAGTGTGAATAGAAAAAAGGATATTAACGTAAATGCATTTTAGGCTTGACCAAAATTAGTTAGTAAAGGGGGAAATTTTTTAATAAAATAGTAAGATATATATATATATATATATATATATATATATATATATATATATAGGTTTGATATTGTGCGCAACGTGCACAGTGCGCGACTGTGCGCGTCGCGCACAATATCAACGTTTTTTTGTTTTTTAAAATTTTTTTTTTAATTTGTAAATTAAAAAATAATTAAAAAATTTCTTTACGATTTTATTTATAGGGTTCAGGCTTTGGGTATAGTGTTAAAGCTATTTTTTTTTTTAGATTTTACCTATAGGGTTTAGGCTTTCCAATTAGGTTATAGTGTTTGGTTTAAAAAAAAAATTAAAATAAAATTAATTTAAGTATTTATTGAGTATGGTAATGTGTTTAGGGGATATATTTATATATTAAATTTTAAATAAGGAAATGTTGAATTTTTTAAATTCAAAAAATTTAAAAAAAAAACAAAAACGCTGATATTGTGCGCGACGCGCACAGTCGCGCACTGTGCGCGTCGCGCACAATATCAAACCTCTATATATATATATATATATCATGCACGGTTGAATTTTATTTTGCTAATGCTTACTGTAGCATTAATTTTATTTGCATGGGTTAATTAATTGAAAATTAAGTTCAATTAATTCATCATGTATATAATGGTCCAGATTTAAATCATTAGTTGGTTTAACTAAATCAATTTAATCCAAACCCGAATCAATTTGGGTTAATTAATTGGGTTTGGACCAAATATGATCAAATGACCAGATGAGTCAAATTTGATCAAATGATTAGATTTGTTCTAATCAATCAAACTTAAACCAATGGACATTGGTTTGATCAAATGTACCTGAGTTTGATCAATAAAGTCTGAAATAGGTAGAAATAGACTTAGATCAAACAATAACAGAACATAGGTACAAAAATCTCTATCCAATCAGATTAGTTCTAATTAAGGATAATTGACCGAGCTTAGGATCTGGATTCCTAATTGATACGGTGTATAAGAAGGGGGTCCGGCGGATGACGAGGTCGAAGGTCAAGCCCATGGAACGGTCAGAAGTCTAGCCCCTGTGGAGGTCAGAAGTCAAGCTTGCATGACCGTGGTCAGAGTCTCAGCTTGCATGGCCACGGTCAGAAATCAAGCTAACGTGGCCATGGTCAAAGTCTCAGCTGACGAGGCAGTCAAAGGAGAGGATTACAAGTGGGACAAGATCCAGCCGCGATAACAATCAAGAACTGGGCTCACAGGCCAGGTACAGCTGAGAATTGGGTCCACAGGCCAGACACAGCTAGGGACGGAGCCCACAGGCCAGGTAAAGGCTAGGAAAGGAAGGCCTCTGGCGCAGAACAGACCTGGCGTACAGGTCGAAACGTACAAGGCATGGATAACAATAGACAGCAGCAGGTCGGAATACAGACATGGCGTACAGGTCGGGTGTACAAACCATGGAGTACGGAAGACAGAAGCAGGTCGGTTAACAGACCTGGCGTATAGGTCGGGATATACAGCCATGGATAACAGCAGACAGAAGCAGGTCGAAATACAGACTTGGCGTGCAGGTCGGGACGTACAAGCCATGGAGTACGGAAGACAGAAGCAGGTCGGTTAGCAGACCTGGCTTACAGGTCGGGATGTATAGCCATGAATAACAGCAGACAGAAGCACGTCGAAATACAGACCTGGCATGCAGGTCGGGACTTACCAGCCATGGATAACAGCAGACAGAAGAAGGTCGAAATATAGACCTGGCATGCAGGTCGGGACGTACCAGCCATGGATAACAGCAGACAAAAGCAGGTCAAGATACAGACCTAGCGTGCAGGTCGGGATGTACAAACCATGGAGTATGGAGGACGGAAGCAGGTCGAAATACAGACCTGGCGTACAGGTCGAGACGTACCAACCATGGATAACAGTAGACAGAAGCAGGTCGAAATACAGACCTGGCGTGCAGGTCGGGACGTACCAGCCATGGATAACAGCAGACAGAAGAAGGTCAAGATACAGACCTGGCGTACAGGTCGGGACGTACAAGCCATGGACAACAGTAGACAGAAGCAGGTCGGAATACAGACCTGGAGTACAGGTCAGGGCGTACAAGCCATGGAGTACGGAAGACAGAAGCAGGTTGGTTAACAGACTTGGCTTACAAGTCGGGAAGTACAAATCATAGATTACGAAAGACTGAAGTAGGTCGGTAAACAGACCGGGTGTATGCTCACCGAGGATACAGGTCGAGACTTACATCCTCACGGCATGGGATAAAAGGATCAATTCACACAGGTCAGGATTTATAGCCTTATGGCTCAGGATACTGTTGGTTGCTACTCGGAAAACCTAGAGGTTCCACTGTACAAAAATTTTGTACAAAGATCTGAACCTTTTCCTAGCTACCATGTGTTCTTTTAAATTAAATTTTGGATCGTCTGCGGAACTTAACACGTTTGATCCAAAACTTAATCTATTTGTTCCTTTTGGTTTTGACTTGGATCTCCTGCGGAACTTAACACGTTCGACCCAAATCACCTTAAGTTATTAATTCCATTAAATATTAATTTCCATAATTGGTTCCCAGTACTGACGTGGCGAGGCACACGGCCTTCTTGGATATGCGAGCAACCACCACCGACTAGACAAAACCTTTTATAGAAATTTAATATTTAATTTCCTAAAATAACTTTAGGTTAACTGAAAAGAACAATCAAATCACAAGGAAAAGAAAAAACAAAAGAACACAATATCGAAAAACATATTCGAAATTCTAGAACGTAAGCCTCTTGTATTTGATATTATTTCCATAAATAACTAGTATGATGCGGAAAGAAAAATGACTAGTTATACCTTGTAGAAAAACCTCTTGATCTTCTATCGTATTCCTCTTCTAACCTCGGACGTTGTGTGGGCAACGATCTTCCAAGATGAGAAACCACCAACCAGCTTCTCCTCCTAGCTAGGTTCGGCCACAAAGAAAAAGCTTCACCAAGGAAGAAAATCTAAACACTAACCAAGCTTCAAGAGATGCTAGCTCTCTCTCCTTCTTCTTCTTCTTCTCCGAGTAGTATCCGGCCACCACAAGAGCTCCAATGGAAGAGGGAGATTCGGCCACCACAAGAGGAAGAGAGGGAGAGGATGGCCGGCCACACCAAGGAACAAAAGAGGGAGAGAAATAATAGATGTTGTACCTCATGAAGGCACCCTCACCTCTTCTTTTATATTCCTTGGCCTAGGTAAATTAGGAAATTTAATTACAATAAAATTTCCTTAATTTTCTTGACATGATTTAATTGATAAAAATAAAATAAAATTTCCCCAATTGAAATCAAGTGGCCGGCCATATCATGTAAACAAATTGGACAAGTTTCAATCAACAATTAAAACTTCCTAATTTGTTTCCGGAAATTTTAAAATTAAAATTTCTCTTTAAAAATCTCTTCATGGTTAATAAAAGGAAATTTCTATAATTTTAATTTTATCAATCATGTGGATAATTTTAAAGAGAAAATAAAACATCTCACCAATCTACAAATAAGGAAAGAGATCTAATCTCTTTCTTTAATCTTTTGTAGATCTTTTACCAGAGAGATATTTTAATTTTAATTTTAATTCTCTTTAATAAATTATTTCTTCCACATAATAAAAATAAAAATTAAAATTCCTTTTTAATTTAATTTGGCCGGCCCCCACTAGCTTGGGTTCAAGCTAGGGCCGGCCACCCAAATTTATACCTAGGCCGACCCTAGCTTGGTTCCCAAGCTAGCTTGGTCGGCCCCCTATTAGTGGGTATAGATGGGTATAATACTCTATAAATAAGAGGCTACGATAGGGACCGAGAGGAGGAATTGGTTTTGGTCTCCCGATAAAATTAAGCATCCCGTGTTCGCCCCGAACACACAACTTAATTTTATCAATAATAATTCATTCCACTAGAGAACTATTATTGAACTACCGCACCAATCCCAAATTACATTTTTGGGCTCCTTCTTATTATGAGTGTGTTAGTCTCCCTGTGTTTAAGATATCGAATGTCCACTAATTAAGTGAGTTACTGACAACTCATTTAATTAATATTTTAGTCCAAGAGTAGTACCACTCAACCTTATTATCATGTCAGACTAAGTCCACCTGCAGGGTTTAACATGACAATTCTTATGAGCTCCTCTTGAGGACATTATCAACCTAGTATCTCTAGGACATAGTTTCCTTTTATAATCAACAACACACACTATAAGTGATATCATTTCCCAACTTATCGGGCTTATTGATTTATCGAACTAAATCTCACCCATTGATAAATTAAAGAAATAAATATCAAATATATGTGCTTGTTATTATATTAGGATTAAGAGCACACACTTCCATAATAACCGAGGTCTTTGTTTCTTTATAAAGTCAGTATAAAAGAAACGACCTCAAATGGTCCTACTCAATACACTTTAAGTGTACTAGTGTAATTATATAGTTAAGATAAACTAATACCTAATTACACTACGACCTTCCAATGGTTTGTTCCTTTCCATCTTGGTCGTGAGCTACTGTTTATAATTTATAAGGAACTAATAATATGATCTTCTGTGTGTGACACCACACACCATGTTATCTACAATATAAATTAATTGAACAACTACATTTATCATAAATGTAGACATTTGACCAATGTGATTCTTATTTCTAGATAAATGTTTATACCAAAAGCTAGGCTTTTAGTATACACTCTAACAGATACTTGGATCAATAAAATGTGCATGTCAGGGTGTGTTAGCCAAGGATACAGGTCAAGATTTATATCCTCATGGTCCGAGATATGCAAAGTTGGAGGCAGATATACAGGTCGGGTTAGATGAAGTCAGAGATACAACTTGGGAGTAGGGATAAACAGAACCGAGCTAAGGTATACAGGGTGCGACATGTAGTGCCAATAAGAGGCAAGACCGATAGGAGGTTGCAACAGGAGAGGCATAGGACAAGGTTAGAAACACAGGTCGGGAAGCGATATCAGATCAGGGTTAGCAAAATATCAGAACGGGGTTAGCAAGTGTAAAGACCCAGTGTAGCAATCACGAGCAGAGGATGTTAGGCACTACAGGGCAAGCAAGGAAGGGAATCGTAACTGTCTATCAGAGAAAAATCAGAGTGTCAGAGAATATGCTAACAGTCGGGGCTTCTTACCCCATTGGTTCTGCCGCCGGCCTATGAGAAGATGCCGCGTGTCATTCACCGCCAGATAAAGTCTGACAGCTGACATTCCCTAACACCCACCAGACCCCAGAAACATCCGTTGCAGTATAAAAAGGGATGCTTTGTCCCTTATGCAGGTACGCTCACTCGTTATTTCTTACTCGATTTTACTTTTCGTCCTTTCTTTGTGCTTCTGGGGAAAAGTACTTGACTTGAGTGTCCGAGGGCCTGACCCGGGGACTTTTTCCCTGGTTTCTGGTCTCTAACGACTCGTGGACACGTCTGAGTGTGCGCAGGGCCCTAGCGTCATCATCCTGGTCATCACCCTTCGTCATCCGCCCGTGGGAACCCTTCCGAAGGGTGCCAGACAGATCGGACACAGCAACGACTTTCCGTCAACCTCCAGTACACCGAGGCTAGCCTTCATCCGACTTATCTTTCGGACGAGATCACTAATCAACCGATCCAATGAGTCTGACCAATTAGATCAGTTCTAATTGTCGACTTGGACTCCTGAAAATCGAAAAGATTTGTTTTTCTTGATTTATTATATTGGTATTATGCCTGTATAAATTGAAATAAACTGGTTTTGTACTGGTTAGTCAGTTTTGTATTGACTTATTTTAATTTCAATTTTTCAGATGGCATGGATGATTACCACATTGACTCGTCGCGAAGTGCGATGAAATCAGCTCAGGGAGGAGATTCAGGAGATAGAGTATAACTCTACTTATGGAGTCGACGGACACATCGGATGGCTTGATGATCTGTTTTGAAAACTTGAGTGAGAAGAGTTTCCAGTCCTTGACAGTTATAAGATTTGAGCTTTGATGCATTCATTGCCAGAAAATCCAAGGATGATAGCAGACTATATCAAGGACGCGACAGATATACTGTATTATGTGAGGAACTGCTTCACCATATGACTGAAGAGGACCCTTGGAGAGTTCGAAGAGGATATGGAAATGATCGAGGAGGAACCAGAAGAGGATCCAATTGAGGATCCTATAGAGAATCTTGAAGCTGTCCTGCCTGAGATTACCCTAAATGAGTCTAGGCTGAAAGGGATAATATTGACTACTGCACTAGTGTCTGTCCTATTGGGGGTGGTAGTAGCCTATCTAGTTTACTAGAGTTCTGTTATTGCTATTGTCGTTATGTATAAACAATATTTAGTTCATTTTCATTCATGTCAGTTAGTAATATGTTAACATTATGCAGCATAATTTTATGTTAATGATATGTTCATTTATTTATGCTGTTTACTTGACATGATGCATGATTAGTTGATGATGTATTAAATGATTAGTTCATTTAATTAAAAAAATCATGATATATTAAATGATTAGTTCATTTAATTAAAGAATTCATGATATTAAAAATGATCAGTTCATTTGTTGGGATGTATGTAATAGAATTAATTAATATTAATTTGATTGATCATACAAATAATGAGTAAAAACATAGTTGTCACTTGATTTTGTAAACCAACTCAAAGTAATATTGAGTCAATCATAAATTGCATACATATGATTTATACTGAATACTAAATAATGTGTTTATTTATGATAGATTATGGCAACCAAAAACATAATAGCTGAACTCAACAAAGGTGAAAAACTTAATGGAAATAACTATAAGATCTGGCACCTCAGGATACAGTATGTACTTGAGGAACAAGAAGTTCTAGAGACTGTAAATCAAGTTATGGAAGAACCTGTAGATGGTCCTATTGCACAACACAAACGAGATCTTGATGCCTATAAGGCATGGAAGAAAAAAGACTCCACTATAAAGGGCATATTGATTAGTTCAATGGTAGACGACCTAGCTTTTGAGTATGAGTCATATCTTACGGCTCATGCAGTCTGGGCAGCCCTTAAATAAAAATACAGTGGAGTAAGTCTGAGCAAGATTCGACAGCTGACAATCAAGTTTGACAGCTACAAAAAGCGTCCGAATGTATCAATGGTTCAACACCTCAGGGAGATGTCGAACATGATTCGGGAGCTTAAAACTGCTGGTCATGAGTTGACTGATGAACAACAGGTTCAAGCAGTTATTCGTTCACTTCCAGATTCTTGAGAGACCATGAAGCAAACCCTAACTCACAGTGAGAGTATCAAAACTTTCATTGATGTCTCACGCCATGTAGTATTGGAGGCGGAGAGAGTTGAATCCGCAAGGATTTCAGGACAAGCCTATGTGGCTATAGGTTCTATTGGATCATCGAGATCCAAGAAAAAGAAATGGTTCAAGAAAGGGAAGGGAAAGAAGCAGGAAACTGCTATTGTGGGACAGGACCCAATCAAGAAAATAGTAAAGAAGACTAGAAAGAAACCTAAAAACAAGTTGATTTGTTTTAACTGCGGCAAAAAGGATCACTTCGCTTGGGAGTGCACTAAGCCGAAAAAGGTAAATCCAAGTGTGTCTTCTTTTCAAGAGTATTTTGTTGCTAGTTCAGTGTTGTTCGCTGATTCTTATCCTTTGTGGATTATAGATTCGGCAGCAACAAACCATGTAGCTCGGGAATGAGTACATTTGTTGAGTACCGTCGGGTACCAGTTGGCAACAAGTGGATCTATGTGGGAAACAATGCAAGAGTTGAAGTCAAAGGAGTCGACACTTGCAAACTCAACCTCCGTGGTGGTAGAGTTTTGTTTCTACATGATGTCTTGTATGCTCATGAAATTCTACGGAATCTTATTTCCGTTACATGTCTTCTTGATTTAGGATATTGTATTAATTTTTACAATCGGTTTGTTGAACTTAAGATTGACTCAGTGTTAATCGGTCATGATTTTTTAAAAACTGGTTTTATGGTTCTTGATGTAGAACCAGATGTCAATTATGTTATTGATGATTATTTTTCAAACATTGCTCTAACTAGTGATGTAGATATAACTGATGAGGTTTGGCATGCTAAATTAGGACATATAGGACAAGAACGTATGAATCGGTTGGCTAGAGATGACCTATTGGGCACTCAGGCTAAGATTCAATTGTCTATATGTGAGCATTGTCTTGCTGGAAAAGCAACTAGGAAACCATTTGGTAAGGCTATTAGATCTGAATCAACATTGTATTTAATTCATTCGGATATTTGTGGTCCAATGAATGTGAAGGCTAGACATGGAACTTCCTATTTCATTATATTTATTGATGATTTCTCTAGGTTCGGTTATGTGTATTTAATTCTCACAAATCTGAAGCATTAGATTTCTTCATTCGTTATATGAACGAAGTTAAGAATCAAACGGAACGTAAAGTTAAGACTTTACGCACTGACCGTGTAGGGGAGTATTTGTTTGATATGTTCAAGACAATATGTAATGATAGAGTGATTATTAGATAGTTGACAATCCTTGGAACTCCACAGTAAAATGGGGTAGCTGAAAGAAGAAATAGGACTCTTCTTGAAATGGTTAGGTCTATGATGACGCAAGCTAATTTGCCAATCTCCTATTGGGGAGATGCATTATTAACTGCAGCCTATATACTTAACAAAGTGCTTTCAAAGTCAGTTCCATCTACCTCATATGAACGTTGGATAGGCAGAAAATCAGATTTGAGTAATCTGAGATCTTGGGGGTCAGCTGCTTATGTTCATGATAGTTCTCACAAGTTTGGAAAACTAGGACCTAGAGGTAAGAAATGTATCTTTATAAGATATCATGAGACCTTCAAAGATTATGTTTTCATAGGTGAGCAACTAGATGGAACCATCTCCGAAATAGATTCGAGAGATGCGATTTTCTCGAACTAGAGTTCCTAATCAGAGATGATGTTGATAAAAGTGTTCCTCTATTTGAGGAGGATGAGATATTATCAACAAGAGAGATGTCAAAAGGGACACCTTAGTCAAGTCAATCGAGTGGGAGTGATATGCTGAGTCATGAGTTGACTTCTCAATAGCCCAACTTACGAAGAAGCGTTCGTAAGGTTAAACCTAAAAAGCGGTTTGATATTGAGAATGAGGCATTGGTTACACTTCCAATTGACGACGACGAACCTCAATCCATTGAGGAAGCATTGGGATGTAGAGTTAGAGAAAAATAGAAAACTATAATGGTTGAAGATATGGAGTCCATGATTCATAATCATGTTTGGGACTTAGTCGATCTTCCTCCAGGCCGAAGGGCTATTGGGAATAAGTGGATTCTCAAAATAAAGAGGAAAGTTGATGGATCGATTAACAGATACAAAGCTCGTTTAGTTGCAAAAGGATATACCTAAATGAAAGGTATTGACTTTGAAGAGACATTTTCTCTCGTAATGAAATTTGTGTCAATACGAGTTATTTTAGCCTTTATGGCATATTATGACTTGGAATTACATCAAATGGATGTAAAAACTGCTTTCCTTAACGTTGATCTTGACGAAGAAATCTATATGGTTCACCAGAATGTTTCATTGCTGAAGGCCAAGAGCAGAAAGTATGTAGACTTAGAAAGTCTATATATGGGCTAAAGCAAGCGTTAAGACAATGGAACATGAGATTTAATGAAGTCGTTTTATCTTATGGTTTCGAGATGATCAATGAGGATCATTGTGTTTTCCTGAAAAGGGAAAAAGGAAAGTATATCATTTTATCATTATATGTTGATGATATGCTGATAGCAGGAAATGACATAGGATATGTGAATGAAGTCAAGAAGGGGCTGTCATCACAATTTGATACACATCAGATATGGAGAAGCTGAATACATCTTAGGAGTGAAGATCATAAGAGATCGTCTTAAAAGACTTTTGGGTCTGTCACAAGAGTCTTATATAAATAAGATGTTACATCATTTTAGCATGTCAAATTGCAGCATAGAACATACACCTATTGTGAAAAGTACTGTTTTGAGCAAGAGTATGTGTTCTAAAACTCAAGAGGAAATAGCTGAGATGAATAAAAAATCATATGTCAGTGCTATTGGTAGTTTGATGTACACTATGTTGTGTACACGTCCTGATATCAACTATGTTGTGGGCTTGGTCAGTCGCTTCCAGTCAAACCCAGGACCGAGACACTGGAAGGCAGTAAAAAGGATATTTAAATATCTGAAGGCGACAACAGATTATTGTCTCTGTTTTCAAGGATCATATATGAGTCTGAAAGGTTATTCAGATGTAGATTGGGCTGGAGACCTGGATGATAGAAAATCCACATCAGGTTATGCATTCTTACTAAATGGTGGCGCCATCTCCTGGAACAACAAGAAACAAGCTTGTGTAGCTTTGTCGACTATGGAAGCTGAATATGTGGCATGCTCAGTTGCTGTGCAAGAAGCAGTCTGGTTGAGAAGATTCCTGAAGTATCTGAAAATTGCTGAAGATAGTGGGAGTCCAGTAACTGTCTACTGTGACAGTCAAGCTGTAATAACTTTTTCCAAGGATCCCAAATATCATAGCAAAGGCAAGCATATAGAAATTAAATATAATTTTGTAAGGGATATTGTGGCTAAAAGAAAAATAATTCTTGAGTATGTCCCTACACGTGCTATGCTTGCAGATCCTTTTACTAAGACAATGACTAAAGAGTCATTTAAAGAACATGTAAAGTCTTTGGGACTTCGTAGAATGTAACAATATTGAAATAACAATAAGATTTTGTGTTATGATTGTGTCATTTGCCATAATCTATTCAGTGTATATGTTGTATTTGTTACATTCATATAAGATCTTGGTGAACATATTGGCAGGTGGAGATTAGTCAACTCACATGGACAATCATCTCTGTTTGTTAAGTACAAATAGAGGTAAGACCGTTACTTATGGAATAGCTTATGTAGCTGAAATTAGAAACACGTCCATAAGTTGAGGTCGCCTTGATAATTGTGTCAAGATGAGATTATTTATGTGTTAATAATGATCGAAGTAAATGAACCCATCATTTACTGAACCTGTTGAAAGCCAGATTAGAATTCATATGTTGAATTCAGGATTAGACATTAGGTATGTCTAGATCAAAATATGTACGATGTTAAATTTGAAGACAGCATGCACTCTTTTTAGTAAAGAGAATAACATCGTAGCATGTGATTCATACCACATGTGCTATTACGAAAATAAAGGTAGTAGGAGAATGAATCCCTGTTTCTCTATTATGTGAGACATTTGAGATTATATGTTAATCTCAGTTTTTGCCTTAGTGACTATTTAGCTGCTTACTTGAAATTTTAATCAATGTCTGCTACTTTAGCGTGTATCCTATGACTATGTATGATTCGGTCTATGGAGCATAACTAGGAAAGCGACTGATTAAAATGAATAGATTCAAGCTAAAAAGGAAGATTAAATATATTTACATTTTTTGATGTTATTCACTGGTCGACCCATTTCTGTTATATATAGAAATGAATGTGAATATTAGATATGGAACATGCTCTTGACATAATGGTCATTATAAGAGATTAGAGATGTTTATATTGATGTAAATGAAAATTATTTAGTCTGGGTAAATAACAAGACATGGATATCTCCAAGATAATAGTTGTGTGTCACTTGAAGATTGGATAAATCCTGGATAAAGGTTATGTGCCACCAGGAAAGAGGCTATATGCCATGAAGAGTATGTCTCTAATTTATTTGAGCAGCTAAGCAAAGTGTAACAATTATTAGTATTGATTGCTCAAAGAACGGCTAAGTAAAGATGTAACAATCTTCTTAGCAACTATCGCCCAGTGTGCTTGCTGTCGCACGAACACATTTCTCTAAATATAGATTGAATGTTCTCATATGGTCTATGTGACCAAACTCTCTAATAGTCTATGTAACTTATTAAGTCTTTGTGACTTACCTGAATGAACTAGTCTTAGTGACTTACCTTGGACAAGTGGGAGATGTAGGAAATGGGAAGAGTGGGGGCATGGAAACATGCCCACATTTCCCACTATTTTTAATGGAAAAATCTATTTTACCCCTGGGTCATTTCCCTTTATAAATGGTACATCCAAGGATCATCAAGGGATGCGATTGGAGAGGGATTGTGTGCGATGGTGTGCGAAATTGCAAGTGTGCAACGCAGAGAGAGGAAGGAAAATATCTGAAGCGATAGGATTTGATTCATGGAATTGCGGAGAGCTTTCCGAACCTGTGATCACTCTTTTGACAACGAGTCTTGCCGAAACCGATTGCAGATTTACGGGAGATCACTGTAAATTTTTACCGCTTTAATTAATTCGTCTTTCATGCATTTAGAATAACCCACACTAACCTCATTCTTTCAAAAATTTAATGCCGCATACATGTCTTAGTGCATATAGGAGAAAGTCGATGAGGCATCATCGGTATTGTGTTTTAACACTTTCCATATTTCAGAATCTGTCACTTGGTTCATCTTCGAGTCCATAATCGACTATGTTAATCAACTATATTTCCCAAAACACATATTTTTTTATCAAGTCTCTACCTAATAAAGAGAACTATCCGTACCAAAATACAAGTTCTTTTCACTTATAGCTCACATGCTAAAGTTTACCTCCATGACTTCTAACTTGTTAGGTATTCAATCGTCTTTAACTTACTAGAACTTTGCATCTACCAAGAGGCCTCGCCTCTAGTTCTTCTTCATTTGTCAAGTCTCTATTCGACCTTGACATGATGGAATTTTATCATCCGCCACCTGCAATGCAAGTGTCAAGTAATCTGCACTTGCATACTTGATAGTAATCTGCACTTGCATACTTGATACACAACGGTAATACAATATATATTTGACTTTAAAATGGCTACTCGAGGTATTGTTGCACTAACAATGTTCACTCTTTAGCTATAATGTGGTAGTAGGTTCAACATCATAATGTGCTAGTGCCACCTTTTGCTGAATGGAATGAGAATGATACCACAACAGGCGAGAAGTGCATTGGCATCTTAAAGTTAGTAGCTGATAATAGAAGATCTCCACAGCATATTTTAGCTTCAAAACTAAATAACAATCAATTACACTGTTAACTTAGTGACAACCCCAGTAATCCAATACAAACAAGATAACTTAGAAATAGTTACAAACAAAGCATGACATATTTTAGTTTTAAGAAATATTACTTAACAACCACCACCAAGTCACTGATACAAACATATGGCAGCAACAAGAGAGAGAATTTCATACCAACAACACTCAGGCATTTCATATCAACATTATTTACTCAAGCATTTACAACATAATATAATCATAAGCACCACCAACATAACAAACAAAATAAATTAACTTAGCAACCAACAACAACCGAATTAAGCAACATGGATAGCCCCGTTATTATTCAAAGTCGACATCATAGAAGCCTTCTACAACTCCCTCACTCTTTTTAAAAAGGTTGGTCTATCCCTGCAATGAGATGAGCTCCATCTAGTCAGAAGGACTGCTCACCTTGTACATATTGTCATGTCCTAAGGCTCATGAGTTCGCCATTTATCCCAACAAGGGTGACAGGAAGGGCATCACAGATAAACTCCCGCTCAATATCAACAACAACAACAACAATAGACTCTCCTCTGAGAGCTTGTAGCGAAAGAGGTTGTAGAGGTAAGCAAAGTCACAATGGAGACCCTTGTCATGAGATATGCATTCGTTTGAGAAGGTGAGACCTAACAAAAGTTCTTGCTTCTTGAGCAAAAAATGATGCAGAAGGAACCAGAAAAGAAGATGATAAAGATGATATGTCAAGTAAGTCATGGTTGACTGAGTAGACATTAAATAAAGTCCAAACCAGTCAAGGTTGATCAAACACATGAGATATGAGAAATTCAATACGAAGTCGACTTATAAAAATCCAACAGATACTTGGCAACTGAAAGCCTAGTTCTAATAAATCATGTCAATGTTAGAAAAGGAAGTTTAGGCAGATCAAGGGCATTGGATGTTTGGCAGTGATGGAAATTAGATGCACAACAGAATAAAAAGTTGATTTTAGATGTTAATTTAAATTTTGAAATCAAATATATTTTACAAAAATCTATATTAATGAAATAGATGAGAGTAATAATAATAATAAGATCAAAAAAGGAGACCAAGGCCCATTTGTAGAATTCCTAGATGGATGGATAGGCAATGAGGAACATATCAAAGTGATGGGGGTTCTCCACCGGTAAGAGTTCATACTCCGCTTCTCCCTCGATCCCGTGGTGACGGTAAAAGGTTGCATCAATGGCATGGTCGATTGGTAAAGATGAACCAAGTTATTTGAGGAGGAAGGGGAAAAATATATTAGCACTTAAAGTCATAGTTACTACAACTACAACTCCTATAATATTGTTATTAATCATATTTTTTAAATGAAAAAAAAGGATGGGAGGCACTTTTAACTTGAACAATTTTCTACAAGAATTAAATAACTATTAAGCAAAAATGAGTAAAGGCTTTTTTAAATTTTTTGTGCATGAGGATAATTTATAAAATTATGGAAAATGGATAATCTCATAGCTGCAGAACTGGTGGCTGGTCACATTCAAGTAAACCAATTTAATAAAAACCACCAAGAAAATATAGAGAAATCAAGAAAAGAAAAGAAAGCAGTAATGAAAGATCAGCAAAAGTTACTTCCGGAGCTGGTCTGGTTGGGGTTCACCGGAGGGATCTGGAAGTGCCACAGCCGGCCGGTGGCGCCTACTCGGTTCTTCTGGCACAAGAACTCCAAGGCGAAGGCCTTCTCCACCTTCCGGTCGACGTCATGGAGGAACACGTCGGTCTGCCCCTCCCCCCTTCGTCCCCGCCCCATCACCACCGCGGAGTAGATCGCCGCCATCCTCCCCGGCGCCGACGGGAAGTACCCCTTCGGCGCGTCAATCATCACCACGTCCCACTCCTTCTCGTAGACTTCGTCCGGGAGCCCCACCAGCGCCAGCGGGCACCCGCCGTTGCGCCGGAGCCCTGCGACGCCGTCGGCCCGCCCCGGCCGGCACTCCGCCTCCGCTCGGTAGCCCTTCAGCAGCTTGTCCGCCTCGTCGAGCCGGGTCCGGTATTTGATGTGGTGCGCCCGCAGAGAAGGGGAGCCCTTGAGCACCAGCTCGTACCACTCCTTGTCCTCCTCCAGGAACAGAGTGGTGCCGCCGGCGTTGAGCGCGGACCACATCCGGGAGTCGCGGCCGAGGCCGAAGACCAAGAAGTTGCAGGGGGCGCGGCGGCGGAGCACGTCGAAGGTGAGCTGGATCTCCGCCCGCAACTGCTGCGGCACCTGCGACGTGGTCGCATAGTGGATCAAAGCCAGCGCCAGCTCACCCCGCACGTCGGCGCCGCCGGTGAAGGGCCGCGAGAAGAGAGGGGAGAACGAGCAGAGGAGGCCGCGGTCGGCGCCGCGGAGGAAGTTGCTGAGCAGGAAGGTGCCGACGAAGAGGACGGCAGCCGCCGCCGCGAGGAACAAGGCCTTCTTCGGCGCCGGCATCGCCCTCATCATCTTCATTCACCCTAAAGAGATCTAATGGCTTTCCGTTGTTACTTGCTCTGGTCTCCAACCTGCGTCCCGGCAGGATCTATGGGCTGGGCAGAGCAGCCTTTCAATGGACAATATTACCCTCCATCGATTTTAGATTGCCAATAAAACGTTGAGGGCAATGGTGGAAGAGGGCATTAAGTGGGCTATAGGCCATAGATACTACTTTTTATAGCCACAAGTGAGATCAGAACACGTGGTGGACAGGAAACAGGGAGGGGATGTTTTATTTGGAGGCACGATCGCTTGAGTGTAGTTTATTTACCCATAGATTCGTATGCAAATCTTCAAACAATTTTTTTTTCGAAATTTGTGTGCCTCTATTTGGTATATCTAATTTGATCTTTCAATCCTAGTGGCAAAGAAACGTGAAGGAGCGGCTTCTCACATTTTTTTATTCTAGTCCTCCTCCTCTATAGATTTTTCAGTTATCAAGCGAACATCTCCTTTAACATGTGCATTTACTTCAACATAAGTTAAGTCGTGAGCTACTTGCTCAACAATCATTTTGCTAGAAAAGCCTTGCTTTCAGCCTTATCCTATTGAGCATCTTCTAATATATATCCTATTGATCTTCCACATATGTAAACACCTTTTGTTCTCTTTCACTTGTTTGCTCGCCAAGCATCTCTTAGACTTCTACCAATAGTCAAGCTCCTCTTGGACTTTTCTAAGACAAGTAGGCAGTAGTAGACCTTAATCTACTTAATTCTTGTACTTTTCAATTGCTAAGATCTAGTTTGTCACGAGATACTTGCATTTCTCCACTGTGCCCTGTAGTTTTTTTTTTTTATCAAATTTGCACACCTACCCACCTGACAAACATATTAGTATAACATAAATTAAGCTAAATTTAAACCATTTGGCAACCATATCAAAGCAACCTAATCAAACAGGGTCACTTAGGGTATGATTGTGTTGGTACAACCAAACCCTAATCAGATCAACCAAGGTTTGGTGTGTTGTTGTTTGAGCAATATGTAACAATACGATGGATAAGTAGGTCAAGATTAATTTTATACTTTAACATTGGATGAAGTTAAAGGGGTCAAAATTTATCTAACACTTAGCATATGTAAATTCAACAAGAGTTGACATGTAAAAATATTCAAGTAATCAACATTGATCACACACTTGGAGATGGAAACTCCGATAGGATGTTGGCAAATGGAAATCCTGATAGGTCAAGTTTAAGCAAACGTTAGGTATCGGTATGTGAAGGAAATACTAATAGATCAAGGAAGAGTGAATATTAGGTATGTGAAGTACTAATAGACCGATAAATATTGGATGTTAGACTTGTGACGAAAGTCCTAATAAGTCAAGAAGAACTTAATATCTAACGTGTGGAAGAAGTTCTAATGAGTTAAGGAGGATTGGATATTAGACATGTGATGGAAGTTTTAATAGGTCAAGAAAATGAGATATAAGCATAGAGGACTATAGATATTTTATAATTAGAAGTCCTAGCTAGCTAGTCAAGCTTGACTTAAGGTTGAGCAAGTAAAAATCTTAATAAATTGAGATTGATTGGATGTTGGACGATGAAGTTTTAGACATTAGAATCTCTAAGCATGAGAGGTTTTGATACGTAGAGACTGGCAAGGATGACCTATGACTTTATCTAAGTGTGACTTTGACTCTGACCTTTTGATGTGGAAGCCCATTAGCTCTGGCCTAAAAGGCTTAGCTATTGGCCCGATCAACGAGATAGTTAGAAGAGTGCTATGTTGACGAGCATCGTCAATCTTAAAGTTAGGATAGTACTCTTATCCAATCCATTTCATCAACCTCATTCAACTAATCAATAATGAGGTTTTAGGTTGCCTATTTAGTTTCTTCTAGATAGATGACCGAAATTCCATTGTTTAAACTGACACATGATCAACATAATTTATAGTCACCAACCGAACAAAGTTTGTGACAACCAAGTCGTGTGGGCCCATGGAGTTAGTCGTTAATTAATTGGTGATAGAAACAACATCAATTATGTAAGCCAAGTGATACAAACGCTGAAACGCACTTCACTTTTGCACTTTTGCATGCAAATCTAGCGTCCACGCGAGAGTACCAACTCAGTTACATCCCAATATCCGATAAGACATTAAGTGCTGCACTCCTCCACGGGTAGGGATGGCAATTTTCCCAGTGAGTTTGGGGTCCTGCGGGGAAAACCCGAAATGGGGATGGGGATCCCCGATTTTTCGGGGATGGGGCGGGTTTGGGGCGGGTATGGGAATACTATCCCCATCCCCGAACCCGCCCCGAATATTATTATTATTAATATTAATAAATAATAATATGATTTTTAAAAAAAATATTAATAATAGTGTTAATATTAATATTAAAATTTTTGAAAATATTATTAATAATAATATTATTGATATTGATATTAATATTAATATTATCATTAACAATTATTATTAAATAATAATAATAATAATATAAATTAATTTATAAATGGGGCGGGGATGGGGAATCCCTGAACCCGTGGGTTCAGATTAGGGGAATCCCCGAACCCGAAAAAATAGAAACGGGATGGGGATGAGAATGACAAACCCGACCCCGCCCCGCCCCGTTGCCATCCCTATCCACGGGCATGAACTTGCGTCCCACTTTGTAGGGTGGACAGCAAGCACTACTGTACCCACTTTGCGGCGTGCATGGTGCATCGTTCATGCGCCAGCTGTGCGTGGTTAGTGTCAGTGCACTCTTCCCAAGTTGACTGTGTTCATCTTTAATATTATTTTAATAGATAAATAAATAATAAATTATGAATAATTATTAGTCTTTAAAATAATAACTAATACATAAAAGAGATATTTATTTTGATTATATCAAAATTCAAATCTCAAACTTTAGGTTGACAATATCTCATGTACTAGTCATACTAGATCGTCCTGAGAAAACGACGTGCACTCTTCACTAGAATGAAAGCATACACGTTTAAACAAGACATTGAGCCAAGCCGAGGTGCTTGGGAGACCGTATCAAGTTAGGGTGCTCGAAACACTAGGCCTAGTCACGGAGTTCGGAAGATTCAACCAAGTAGAGTCTCGGGACACTCAGCCGACTAAGACCTTAGGACAACTATCTGAGTTAGGAGTTCTCAGACGACTAATTAAACAGAGTTAAAGTACTTGGTGACCTATCTGAAAAGTGACTTGGGAGGCCAAGCTACTGGACGACTCGAAGGTCGAGTCGGGTAGTCCGAAAGGCAAATTGCTGAGCGACTTAGAAAGCCAAGTTGGATGGTCATGAGGCCAAACTGCAAGTGACTCGAAAGCCAAGAGGTCTGCCTGAGCACAACTGAGGACTATGATAAATTTAATTTCCTTAAAGTCGATTCATCTCCTCGCCGATATTGGTGCTTAGAGGTTTGAATGGATGTGTGTTTCCAAGATACAATGATCACGTTAGTAGAGCTATCAAACGGGCCAACCCGTGGCGGTGCGGGTCGGTCCGTGGCGGGTTAACCATTTAGCGGGGCGGGGCGGGCCAACCCGCCAACTTGGCGGGTTGGGAAATTTCCAACCCAACCCATTCTAAGGCGGGTTGCGGGTTTGGCGGGCCAACCCGCGGGCCCATCAAAATTTTTTTTAAAAATTAAAAAATATTTCATATCTTCAACATTTTACTTCGAAAAAGTTTTCTACAATTAAATATATACATAAACATGTATTTTAAATATAAATAAACACAAACGTGTACTTATGTTGGATGAAAAGTACTATTTTTATTTTAAAATTATAACAAAGAAAGATAATAAATTGGCCTAAAACTTAGCTTACATGTGTTTTTCAACCCGCGGGCCAACCCAAGCCCGAGCGGGCCAACCCGCGCGGGTCGCGGGCCTAGGCGGGTCGGCCCACGGCGGACTTGGGTTGATAAAGTTCTAACCCAACCCGCTTAAATTGTTTGGCGGGGCGGGCCAACCCGACGGGCCCAACCCAAATTGACGGCTCTACACGTTAGCAATCAAACACTAATTGTTCATAGTGAATTGAATATTGTATCGAATGTTATGATCGGAAGGCAAAGGAAAAATAAAGAAATAGCTTAATAGATGCTTCGATGATTTGCTGCCAAGTGAAGAGCTTCTATTTATAAGCTCACAATCTCGAAAGTCATTAATCCTGCCTCTATTTATAATTAATTGCCTCTGTTGGCTAACTTGAAACGCTCGATCGAGTAATGGTTGTACCCATTTCAATTAGCGACCAGTAATGTGTCTATTTCAGGTTTTAGGCAGCAGAAAAGATAATCTAAGTAGCAATATATTAGCTGCATTATATGGATAATTTTTGTTTCAACCAATCAAACATTCAATGCTTACAAGTTGCACTCACATATGGTCATGCAAGAGAGTACTCTCTTATCCATTAGTATTCATAATATTTTTAAATTGTGATCCTCATTCATATTGGAGCCAATTTCTTCCATGTATATGATCCTCCATCATTTAAGATCATCTCTAGCTTATCAACTCTCTCCCTAAGAATTTACTTTCTAAACCCAACTGCAAGTAATGTTTTAGCTTGGATTTTCTTTGCTTTCAGCACAAGTGAAAGGCATGTCTGATCTCCCCCTCCTCTCAGAATGTTGACATCTCATCCTACTTGTTAGCATCTTCATCTTCCTCCAATCATTTTTATCTCCATGATCTCTCATCTAACTTTTTTTTTCTTCTCACTCCACTTCCATAGCACCTACACCAACAAGGACAGAAGAACTGAACTGGTGATAGGACAACACTAAGATATATAGCAAGGAGACAAAGTCATTGGGTGCTTGATATCCATGCATGTGACAGTGTCGGATAATATATAATTAAATTGGCTACATTTGATCTTATAATTTGTGTTTGCACTTTTTTTGGACCATGTATGCATTTTAGAGAGTGGCATTTCGTTGTGATATGCTGATGAATCTTAATTTTGATGGTTTTTTTGTTGATGTAATTGACAAAGGATTTAAGCTAGGTACGTACGTTCATTATGTTAGTTTAGTAAGTGTCAAGTGTGTATGTTTGGAACATGATAAGGAATTACGTGTAAATTCGAAAAGTCTAAATAGGTAAAAGTCGATTAGATAATTGACAAATGGAAGAAGTTCAAATGATGCAAGGTGAATGAATACTTGATAGAGGGAAAAGATCAAAAAGTGCTTGACAGGTGTGGAAGAAGTTTCGCGGGTGTTGGTAAAACCGCAAAAAGTCCTTAACAGTAGAAGAAGACTTAGAGGCAAGGGCTCTTTGCAAGTCGAAGATGATCAGGGCGATCGAGAGAACTCCTACAAATGCTTTGGAGTAGGTAGCTCATGATTCGACAAATGACGTTAAGATTGATTCACGTTGACGTCGTAGTCAAGATAGTCAGGATTTTCAATCAAAGGGATAAATTTAATAAATTAAAAACAAGTAATACTAAATAAAATTGAATTATCCAACTTTAAGAAATCAAAATATTTAAAAAATATAAGTTGAAAATTTTGAAAGTTCTGAATATTAATATAACTCAGATTTTCACCGTCCAAAAATTTAAATTTCAAATTATAATATGAAAAATAGTAGATAACTTATGATGGGGCAGAGATGATAATCAAGATAACATGATAGTCAAAAATTAAGAGGAGGTGGTGATCAGGGTCCAAATAGTTCACTCCACATCTAATCCCGACCGGTTTTACACCGGTCAGACTCTCAGTGCTCAGTACTCTCACTTCTCTAGGCACCACGCCAGCCTTAATCTCGGCTGGCTTTATGACCGATCGGACTCCCAAGGCTGAATCCCCTCACTTCTCCTGTACGCTAGCCCAACCTTACTCCTGGTCGGCCTTACGCTAGTCAGACTCGCAGGGATCAGTCCCCTCACTTCTATTGGGCACCAACCTAGCCTTACTCCAGGTCGGCCTTACACCAGTCGAACTCCTAGGGCTCAGTCCCCTTACTTCTCCTGGGCATCAACCCGGCCTTACTCCTAGTCGACCTCTTAGCTGGTCGGACTCCTAGGGGACAACGCTGTCAGGGAATCACAATAACTTGTCAGGAAAACTATTCGTCAGGAAATATTCCAATATTCTGCCACATACAAACCATGGAACCTTCTTCTACCCAATGAATGTCTGTTGTTCATCCTCTTTTCACCTGACACTCCCTGACATTCGACATTCTCTGATGCCTTATGATTATAGAGGTTATGAAAAATAGTATAAAAAGGGAGGTCCTCTCTGTTGGTCAGAGACGCGCTAGAGAGCAGTCTTACTTACGTGCACACATTTACTCTTCTTCACCTTTTTTCCGCTCGACTTCTCTTTTGACTTGAGAGTTGGAGGGTTTGCATTAGGAACCTCTATTAGTGCAATTTTCCTAGGTCAAGGTTGACTAGTTTGACTAATCTTGAGTTAGCTTAAGCTTGAGTCTTAATGTTTGACAATATATGGAGATTGCAGGTGCAATTATCCGTTATGGGAAGATTGGTCAAGGTTTGACCAGTTTGATGTGAAGAAGAGTCAAGTAGGATAAGGTTGACCAGATATTTGATTGGGAAGTCCTAACTGAAAGTTAGGCAAGAGCAAGTCCAACGAGAAGGTTGACAGAAGAAGAAAATCCAAGTGGGTCAGTGTTGACCAGACACTTGGTGTGGAAAGTCCTGGTGAGTGAAGCCAGGTAAAAGCCCTAGTGAGTGAAGCTAGGCAGAAGGAAAATCCTAGTGAGTGAAGTCAGGTGAAAGTCCTAGTGAGTGAAGCTAGACAGTGAGAAAATCTTAGTGAGTGAAGTTAGGTGAAAATCCTAGTGAGTAAAACTAGGTGAAAGTCTTAGTAAATGAAGCCAGACAGTTGAAAAGTCCTGGTGGGTGAAGCCAGACATGTGGAAATCTAGGTGGGTCAAGGTTGACCGGACACTTGATGATTGGAAGTCCAAGTAGGTCAAAGCATTGACCGGATACTTGGCACAAGGAGAAAAGTCCAAGTGGGTCAAAGGATTGACCAGACACTTGGTGAAGAAGTTTCAGCAAGTCAAGATTGACCAAATGTTAGGTAATGAGGAGTCCCAATAGGTCACGGTTGACCGGATGTTGGGAAAGGGAACCCTAGACTTGGATGGAAGAAGTTAGGGCTGGTAATTAATTAGGGTAATCGTTTACCAAATCCTTAATTGATTAAGAAGTTTGACGTGAGTGCACAGAAAGGTTCGTAGTCGATTAGGGCAATCAATTATGAATGCTTAATTGATTACGACAATCCATTAAGCTTAGATTTCGTGAATGTACAAAGAGTTTGGTAAGCAATTAAGAAGGGAAACTTAATCGCTAATGGACTATTCTCGCGTGAACAGAAGGCTTCCTAATTGATTAGGCTAATCGATTAGGAAGGCTTAATTGATTAGGGTAATCGATTAAGCTTGAAAAACTAGCTGTTATCAGCCCGATAAAAGGCTTTGGCGTGCACTGTTCTCACGAGCGCTCACAGTTCTCTTCTCCACTCTCATCATTGAGCTCGCCAGTTCTTGAAGCTTCTTGGAGACAAGTGTTGTTATACTTTCAAGGTCAAGAGGCGTTCCCAAATAAGAAGGAGAAGCTAGATAGAGTTTCATTTGTATAAATCTTGTAAGATTTACTTTGTATTTGCTTCTCTTTTCTTCTTGTTGTATTGAGAGTTTTGTACAAGGTTTTTCCACCTCCGAAGTATTTCCGAGAAGGAGTGTATGTAAATATCCTGTGATGGTTTAATGTAATCAACCAAGTCAAGTTAGATCCTGTTGTTATTTTGATATCTTGTGTCTAAGTGTGTAGGAACTTAGGAGTATAGGAGGTCGAGCAAAAGATGCGGCTAGCGAGAAGGATAGCACGGGAGAGAGTCGACGGGCTCGGTGCGTCCGAGGGATGAGGCACTGCGAGGGATGAGGCACGACGTTTCGAAGGGACGAGAAGCCGAAGCGGAAGACTGCTCGAGAAGGTTGGAAAATGGATTCGAGTGAGCTGTATTCTGGATGGCCAAAATCACCCAAGCGAGCGGAACTGGAATGAAAGACCCGGATAGTAAGTCAACCGGGAGCTGACTTTGGTCCTAGCACCCGGACCAGGTCGGGGTGCCCGGATCACCCGGGGCAGCCAGGGTGCCTTGGGTGCGAGCCCATGGTCGCAGGCTGGTTCAGCCCGATCTGGGCGCCCGGTCGAGGTGCCTGGACTAGGAAACTTATCGAAACACCACCTGTTGCGATTCGGTACAACGAGGATAAAATTCTATCCATGTTCAGGCACCTCGATCAGAACAATAAATATAACCCTGATCCCAGTAGCTTAAAACATCACTTGTAAAACGACTTCTATTTCTATTCTACTACTTTTGTGAGCTGTCAACGTTGTAAAGAGGCTACTCCACCCAAAGGAGATTTGAGTAAACTTCATTTGTTTAGGATTAGCAATCCTCTAATTGCAAACCTAGTAAATTCTCTTGCCTCTATTTTTTAATTTATGCATTTACTTTTTGTTATTATACAAGTGTTTTCTTATTTTAATTTGAAACGTCGAGAAAGGTTAATTTTTATTTTCAGGGCAATTTACCTCCCCCCCCCCCTTGTCGGCCGCCTGGGGCCTACAATTGGTATCAAAGCGAGGTTGCTTCAGAAGGACTAACCATCGGCCGAAGCAAAGAATTCGATGGTCGAACCAAGCCTCATCCTGGAGTTCGCGCACTGGAAACGTCGAATGGAGATATTCCTAAAAATCGACTTTGAAATTCTTTTAATAATTAAGTATTGTTTTCTAGTTCTAAAAGATCAACAAGGCGTAGAGAAAAAAGACTACCTCTAGACGAAGAATGAACAAAGCGATTTTGTAGCCAACAGTAGAGCGAAATATCACTTATTAAGTGTATTATCGCCTCAAGAAGTAAACCACATCGGAAGCTACACATTGGCAAAAGACCTCTGGGAGAAGTTCCTCGAACTCTACGAAGGAACATCCGAAGTGAAACTCGCATGACGGGACATTCTTCGGAACAAGCTAAGGAACATTCGTCTGAAAAAAGGTGAGAAGGTAGTCGAACTACACGCAAAGATCAAGGAGCTGAACACTGGACTGGTCAACCTCGGTGAAACAGTAACCAACCGAGACTTGATACGCTATGCATTCAACGCTTTTCCCAGAACTCCAGAATAGACTTTGATCATAGACACCTACTACATCTTGAAGGACCTGGAGGTAAGTACCCTAGAGGAATATTTTTTGACTTTGGAATTACATGTGATCCGGTAGTAAGAGCGGGCCCCCCCTGCAAAGTCAACGCCAAGTGGAAGTCACCGGAGCAGCCGCCCATCCGGGGAGAGTGTGGTCCGACCGGACGGACGGCCGTAGACGGCCGGTCCGACCGGACTGCCGGCCGGCCGATGGAATCGAATACCCAGATGGGTCCGGCCGGCTCGCACTTATGGTTGGAAGGCACCCTGTCAAATCGGGGTTTCGACGCTCAGTTGAAAAGGTCATAGACCGAGCTGACCTTTTGACCGACCAAAGTCATAAAGCACCCCTGTTTATTAGTCTCCATAAAGCACAAGTAAACCACTGCGGATGTCCGGCCGGATGTTGAGGGAGCTGTCCGCCCGGACGACAAGTTTGGAGCAAGGGAAAAGGACAGGGGACTTCTTTCTCTGACAACCGGTAGGTTTCACGTGTGTGCCATGCTCCAAATCTTGTGACAGGGGATTCTGCTGTCCCATCAAGGGCATGCTTTGACTGTAGCGATATGGGTCAGGTAAGCTTTCTGACAGCCGCATACCTAGGAAAGGACAGAGGACACGTATGCACCTCGGTACACGTGCCCAAACCCTTCACAGCTCTATATAAAGAGCCTCAGACTTCGCCGGAGAAAAGATTTAGGAGGTATTCTGAGACTTTGGGAGTCACCTTGTTCATCGTAATTTACCTGACTTGAGCGTCGGAGGGTCGCCACCGGGAACCACCTTCCCGGCCCGACTTCTGTGCAGGTTAGCCGGAGCATCGCGCCACCAGTTGGAGATCTACATCAGCGAGTCGGAGAGCGCCACGTGCCCAGCGTCTGTTGACTTCTGGTTCGGACAGGATCAATTTGGCGCCGTCTGTGGGAACGCTCCTGCATCCGAACGGAAACAATGGACGAGGCTGGACGACAACACACGGTGACGCTTTCGACGGAGGAACTCGACGCTCTGATCGAGATAAGGGCCGCCAAGCTTGTGGAGCAAAAACAGAAAGCAACAGCCGAGCGGCCTGAGAAGCAAGCAACGTTAGCGTCTGGTGGTCGAGCGGAAACACCACCGGCTACCGTTCTATTCCGTCGGGCCCTATTCCGGACGCCTCCTGATGCTGTAGCAGTGAATCGCAATCGGGGATCTTCGTCAGATGAAATACCAATACGGGACAACAGAAAAGGCAAGGCCCTCCGAGCAGACGCTTCTCCCGAGCGGAAGCACCGATTGCCACAGTCCCATTTCCCTCAAAAGCAGATACTTCATCTCCCGAATGCAACTTATAGCAAGCCCCTCCTTCTGGAACCTCAAGAGCGGGAGTTTGATGTCAGGCGATGAATCGACCGCATGCGAGGAAGTTGGGTGGACGAGCCACCGAGCGGATGAAGATGGATTGGCACTTGGATCCACCATGAAGCACAAATTATCTCCAGCCTGTCCGGGGCAGGGTGAAAGGTGCACCAATAGAATATGTGCTGTATATTCTCCGTTTGGTTGTATATTTGAAATGTAGAAGGCAAAATGTTAAAATGTACGCAATTGGCATTGTCGGCCGAGCGGCCTATCTTCATGGTGCATAAGATCCGAGCCAAGCGCTCAAGGCCGAAGGCCCCGAGCCATTCGGCCGGAGGTATAATATCTGAGCCAAGCGCTCGATGAAGAAGGCCTCGAGCCGTTCGGCTGGAGGTATAGTATCCGAGCCAAGCGCTCGATGACGAGGGCTCGTGGAGCAACAGGAGCAGAAGGCTCAAGTAAAAGGATAACGCAGCAGGCCGCCTCCACCTCTGGTGGGCCGAGCGGCCATGGAGGACCGACTGGGGAGTTTCGCCATCCTCCTGGCCTTGATAAATTTCGACGAGTACATTGTATCCACCTCACTCCACGGGTATTCGGGAGTTGAGAAATTAAGTTAGATTTTATGCTGATCGGCAGGTTAGTTTTTCAGATATAGTTTCTTTCGGGCATAGAATTCATCGTAATTTTTCGAAAGAAGGCCCCGAGCCGTTCGGCTGGAGGTATAGTAACCGAGCCAAGCTCTCGACAACGAAGGCCCCGCGTCGTTCGGCCGGAGGTAAATGGGTCAAGCCAAGCGCTCGAGGATCGAAGGCCCAGTACCGTCCGGACGGAGGTAAATTATCCGAGCCAAAATGCTCGACGAAGCAGACCTTGAGCCGTTCGGCCAGGAGTACGTTCTCCAAGATGGGTGAAAGGTGCGCTAAATATAAATTTATATACTTTTTGGTCGCCTATGTACTTGCGATGCAGGAAGCAAAAAGATGAAAACACATTGAGTATTCTCCGCTGAGCGGCTTACCGTTCGGCAGGGGCATATGGATTATCCGAGCCAAGCGCCCGAATAGCGAAGGCCTCCTAGCCGATTAGATTCGCAAGCAAATGATCCGTGCTGTTCGGCCGGGCATAAAAACTGTTCAAGCACGAGATAAGTTATGAAGGCCAAGGTCGCTCGACCTGGTAAGGAGTTAGCCTTGAAGGCCGTCTAGCCCAGACGTTAAACCGTAGAGCCGCGCCGACCGGCTATAAATATCCGCGCCGACGAGCTCCGTCGTTAAAGATCGAGAGACGAGCCGGCGTCTATAAACCCTCCGAGCGAAAGACCGTCTAGCCCAGACGTTAAACCGTAGAGCCGCGCCGACCGGCTATAAATATCCGCGACGAGCTCGTCGTTAAAGATCGAGAGCGAGGCGTCTATAAACCCTCCGGAAGGCCGTTTAGCCAGGTAAACGTAGTCTAAATTAGGCTATAAATATCCGGACGAGCTCCGTCGTTAAAGATCGAGGCGAGGCAGTATATAAACCCTCCGGCGAAAGACCGTCTAGCCCAGACGTTAAGCAGTAGAGGCCGGCTATAAATATCCGCGCCGACGAGCTCCGTCGTTAAAGATCGAGAGACGAGCCGGCGTCTATAAACCCTCCGAGCGGAAGACCGTCTAGCCCAGACGTTAAACCGTAGCGCCGCGCCGACCGGCTATAAATATCCGCGCCGACGAGCTCTGTCGTTAAAGATCGAGAGACGAGCCGGCATCTATAAACCCTCCGAGCGGAAGACCGTCTAGCCCAGACGTTAAACCGTAGAGCCGCTCCGTCCGGCTATAAATATCCGCGACGACGAGCTCCGTCGTTAAAGATCGAGAGCCGCGCCGTCCGGCTATAAATATTCGCGCCGTCGAGCTCCGACGTTAAATATCGAGAGACGAGCCGGCGTCTATAAATGATCCGAGCGGACGAACCGACGAGCTCCGTCGTTAAAAATCGAGAGACGAGCCGGCGTCTATAAATAATCCGAGCGGAGGAATAGACGAGCTCCGTCGTTAAAGATCGAGAGCCGCGCTGTCCGGCTATAAATATTCGCGCCGTCGAGCTCCGACGTTAAATATCGAGAGACGAGCCGGCGTCTATAAATGATCCGAGCGGACGAACCGACGAGCTCCGTCGTTAAAGATCGAGAGTCGCGCCGTCCGGCTATAAATATCCGTGCCGTCGAGCTCCGACGTTAAACATCGAGGGACGCGTCGGCGTCTATAAATAATCCGAGCGGAATATCGTCGACACTGCAATTATCCGTATTCTCCGTCGATATTGTTAGACCGACGCTAAGTTCCGCTCAGACTCGAGGTATAAAGGTTCTGATCGGCTTATAACGAGCGATTCTTGCTAGCAACACAGAATGATATTCGGCCGAACGGAAGGGCTGGGGAAAACACTTACAAGAATGCACCTCGAATGCCAAAGGTGTGATAGTAGACGAGCGGGCAGCACAAGTATTAGCAAGGGGACAGTGCAAAAAGATAGAGTACACAAAAGGAAAGCATTTCATTGAAATTAAAACCTTAGGCCGAGTGGCCTAAGTACAAAAAGATTCATGTTCAGCCGAGCGGCGAAATTACAAGAATTACTCAATGTAGTTGTAGAGGTCCCTCGGAATGTTGCTCAGGAGCTCCACCTGATCGCCGGCTGGAATATTGGTGGACTCCGGGAGAAGGCCCTTCGACTTCAGATAGGTCATAGTGGCCGTAATGGCCAAGTCGAAAGCTGAGTACATCCGCTCGCAAATTTTCTCCGAGAACTCGGGCGATCGGATATGGCTTTGTCGAAGAGCGGCAACTCGGCTCAGCTCGGCATCCTGGTATTCTTTGAAGGTCGCCTGGGATCATTCAGATGTTCAATCTTCTCCGCATCGGCCGAGCGGCCTGCTTTCTCCCGGTCGAGCTGCTCCGTCAGCTCCTTTATCTTCAACTCCAGGCCCCGGGCCTCCACGTTTTTCTTCTCCAGATCGGAGATGGCTGTGTTCTTTCGAGTGGTGGCCAGAGTTATCTTTGTGTCAAGCGACTTGACTTGTCGCTCGGACTCGGCTAGGGCGTGGGACTGGTCAGCTGTTTTCTTCTGCTTAGCAGCAGTAGAGGTTGAGCTTTCTTCACTCTTTTGCAGCTCGGAGTAAGAAGGGCCTTGGGAGCCGCTCGGACCGCCTGCCGCCTGCAGTTGCCTTATCTCCTCATCCGCTATAGCCAGGCGGCTAGAAACTGCTATCTCTTCCACCCATCTCTGAAGCAAGAAGGCGCAGTTGTTAAAAGCCGAGCGGAAATATTCTGACAAAACTTCAACAAACTTACCCCCGTAGCCGCTTGCATGTGGCTGTTGGCTAAGTTCCGGAGGGGGATCATTGCTACTGCGCCCGAGCGTCGCCCACATCTCGCGAGGGCCCTTTCAAAGTAATGGTGTGCTCGGGCATGGTTGGCGGTCGGCTTCGTAGCAACTCTTCAGTTGGAAGATGAAGAGTAACCGTGACCAGGGATCGCCCGACCGGGATCAGAAGCTGGCGCAGAAAACCGCGAATGGATGGTCGAGCGTTGGACTGAACGGTGAGCAGGGGGGAGAGTGTCGACCGGAGTGGCCTCAACCGGAGCAGTCAGCTCGTCCCAGTCAGAAGGCGTCCGGTCGTACGAAATGGTCTCGGGCACAGGCGCCTTGCCTTTAGCAGTCACGGCGGCCCGGTCGGAGGGTTGGACGGCGGAGGTAGCCGAGCGCAGCGGAGTCTCCACCCGGCGCCTCTTTTGCAATGGCTGTTCCTCCTCCCGAACGGACCCTTCCTCGGGGGCCGTTGGTTCCCTGGAGGGGGTAGCTCCGCTGGCCACCTGCTGTTGAGAGGCCTGAGCGGCCGATTCAGCCTGGGTGCCGCTCTCTCCTTCGTGAGAACCGATCGGCTGAATACCCCGCGCCTCCATTTCCTTGGCCGCCGCGGCATCCAGCGCCGCTGCCTTTCTCTTCAGAACGTCGGCCATCACCGAGTCCATGACGATGTCAGCTGCATGAAAAGAAGAAGAAATCAGTTAGCAATTAAAGCAAATGCCCAAGCAAAATTCTTACCGAAGGCGGTCGGAAGTGGGGTCCGTATAGGACTCAGCCCAAAAATGTACATCACTCCCTCGTGAAGAAGTTTGTTGATGTCAAGCCGCAGACCGGCTAGTACATTTGCGGCGTGAAGATAATCCGGTCGGGTCTTGAATTTCTTCAACTCGGGAGTAGGAGGTAGACTGACCTGCCACTGGGTCGGAAAGTTTGGCTGACTGGGCATGCGGAGGTAGAAATAATAGTCCTTCCAATGTTTATTGGAAGTGGGTAGTTTATTGAAGAAGACCAGACCGGGCCGAGCTTGGAACATAAAGGTGCCCGGCTCGGCTTGCTTAGGGTAATAGAAATAAAAGAAGACCTCCGGTCGGAGGGGAATGTTGTGAATCTTAAACAAAACGACAACACCGCAGAGGAGACGGAAGGTATTTGGTACTAAACTTCCGAGCGGCACGCCAAAATAATTACAGACGTCTACTATAAAAGGATGCACGGGGAACCGCAGACCGGCGGTAAATTGGTCGCGGAAGACACAGAAACCGCCGCACGACGGTCGGTGTGGCCGAGCGGCGGGACCAGCTAGGGGATTTTGAAATTGTCAGCCAAAATATCAAAATCCCGTTGTTCGAAACGGGACCGCATGGTAGTATACCATGGGCCTAGGGATTGTTCTTCGGGATGAGAAGAACTGGCCATGATCCGGACAGAAGAAATCAAAAAAGAAGTTTCAAAGACGAAGAAAAGGAGTTTCAAAGACTGGAGCTAGGGGAAGAAATGCGAATTAGATACCGGAAAGGAAGAAGGAAAGATCTAAAATCTTACTGAGGGAAGAGGGATCGAAGAAAGGCGCCGAAGAGCGTCAAAGGGCGGAAACAAGATCGCCGGAGCTCCAAAGCGCAGAGGGCAACAGTAGAGGTAATGGAGGCGAGTGAAGGTGAGAAGGAAGTGTTAAGCGGCCTCCACCGTCGGATCCAGGTCACGGGAATCAAAGCATGCATCTAGCCGTTTATTTCGAATTGCTTCGATCACATCAAAATATCATGCCACCGCCTCCGTACTCTGATGGCATTGCTCCACGTGGCAGTCAATCATTCGGAGCATTTAATGAAGGTATGATCAACCTTGATGTCGAAGATTGGCGCAGAACGCGAGGAGATCCGGTGAAGGCCATCATTGATTCATTCAAGGATATCTCTATGGCTGACCGGGCGGAGAGTATTAGCATGGAGGAGCCGTTCGGCTAGACTCACAGTCCAGTCAGTCGGACTATTCGCCTCCTTCGACTAGACTTGAAGGGGAGGCAAGTGATTCGGTAGTAAGAGCGGGCCCCCCCTGCAAAGTCAACGCCAAGTGGAAGTCACCGGAGCAGCCGCCCATCCGGGGAGAGTGTGGTCCGACCGGATGGACGGCCGTAGACGGCCGGTCCGACCGGACTGCCGGCCGGCCGATGGAATCGAATACCCGGATGGGTCCGGCCGGCTCGCACTTATGGTTGGAAGGCACCCTGTCAAATCGGGGTTCCGACGCTCAGTTGAAAAGGTCATAGACCGAGCTGACCTTTTGACCGACCAAAGTCATAAAGCACCCCTGTTTATTAGTCTCCACAAAGCACAAGTAAACCACTGCGGATGTCCGGCCGGATGTTGAGGGAGCTGTCCGCCCGGACGACAAGTTTGGAGCAAGGGAAAAGGACAGGGGACTTCTTTCTCTGACAACCGGTAGGTTTCACGTGTGTGCCATGCTCCAAATCTTGTGACAGGGGATTCTGCTGTCCCATCAAGGGCATGCTTTGACTGTAGCGATATGGGTCAGGTAAGCTTTCTGACAGCCGCATACCTAGGAAAGGACAGAGGACACGTATGCACCTCGGTACACGTGCCCAAACCCTTCACAGCTCTATATAAAGAGCCTCAGACTTCGCCGGAGAAAAGATTTAGGAGGTATTCTGAGACTTTGGGAGCCACCTTGTTCATCGTAATTTACCTGACTTGAGCGTCGGAGGGTCGCCACCGGAAACCCCCTTCCCGGCCCGACTTCTGTGCAGGTTAGCCGGAGCATCGCGCCATCAGTTGGAGATCTACATCAGCGAGTCGGAGAGCGCCACGTGCCCAGCGTCTGTTGACTTCTGGTTCAGACAGGATCAACATGAAACTCGATGTGTAGGACCAACAAGAGAGCCAAGCTAGAACCTGGCACTAAAAGCCACCAAGAATGACAAAATTGAGTCAAACTCAGATCTGGAAGGAGACCAAGAAGCTTACATGGTAAGAAAATTTAGGAAAATTTTTAAATTTAACAAATTTAAAGAAATGTAGAGCAGAAAAAAAATCAAGAAATAGAATAAAGATTCGATGCTACCAGTGTCAAAGAGAAGGATACATAAAAGAGGACTGCCAGAACTCAAAAAAGAAAAAGACAAGAGGCTAAAGCAAAACAAGCACAAGAATCTCAAGGTCACTTGGGACGAAAGCTCATCATCCGAGTCAAAAATAGAAACATACTCTGGATTAGCACTGATGGTTAGCCACGAAAAACAAAGCATCCCAGAAGCCAGCATCAATGAAGGGGGAGTGACTTCAGACTAATGCAGCGAAGTAAGGGGAGAATCAAGCTTCAGATCTAACATGATAAGTGAGATATGCCTCTTACTTCCTGATCAACTATATTATGGTATTAAATCAATGTGCAAATTGAAAAACTAAAAATGACAAATTGAAAAAGGAAAATTTAGAAATAAAAAGAATCTTAGTAAAATCATGCTTAATAGAAGATCTTGATAAGTTAAAAATTGAAAATGCTAATTTGAAAAAACAAATCAAAAATTTAAAATGTTCAATTTTTTTTGCTTTAAATTTTAGGAACTATAAAGAATTAAATTGGTATTATAGATTTCACAAAGGTCAAATCAGAAAAGTAACAAAAACATATATCCCTAGAAAATACTTGATTAACCCAGTAGGAAGGAATTTATATTGGGTTCTAAATTCATGCTTAGTTTAAATTGTGTATATTTCTAAGTTTAATTTGTTTTAATTGTCTAATGTGGTTCTTATACAATTCCTTTTCAAAATTAATTTTTCTATATGTAGAAATTTTTTTAAAATATTTTGGCCATTGTATTATTTTTTTAATATTATCACAGAGTTATTTTTATAAAATTTATTTTTTTTGTGAAAATTTATCATGTTCCCTATGCAAGAAAAATTTTATGAAATTTTTTGGCCGTTATTGAATTTTCTATAAATATACTATTAAAATACTAGTTTTTAATATTAAAAATTCTTGAATACTCAATTTTTAAAAATTTAATTTTTTCTGTAAAAATAATTACACTATTATATTCCTAGAAAGTTTTTTAAGATTTTTCAAACCTCAAAACTATTTATTAAACATCTTGAAGAAAAATTCATCTTTTGCATAGATAATTTACTGCTTAAATTTATTTTATTTTCTCATGAAAATTTTTATTCCTGTTTTCGATGTGTCTGCTTAACCTTTATAAAAAAATTTAGAATTTTCAACAAATAAAAT
Organism: Zingiber officinale; assembly: GCF_018446385.1. Classification (NCBI taxonomy): domain Eukaryota; kingdom Viridiplantae; phylum Streptophyta; class Magnoliopsida; order Zingiberales; family Zingiberaceae; genus Zingiber; species Zingiber officinale. Next base: position 144,167,439 of record NC_055994.1, read on the forward strand.
AACTTTTAGAATTAATTTTGTTTAAAATTACTTTTTAATCACAAAAATTTAAATTTTGAGTATAAATTTTCAAAAATTTTCCTAAGTATAAGTCACTGTTTTTAGTTTTGAGTATAAATTCCTTAGACTTTAATTTCAACTTAATTTAATAAAAACCCCCTATTTTCAATGTAATCAAGGGGAGAGTTAAAAGTTAAGTTTAAAGAGAAGGTATATTTTTCTCAAAATATTACATATCTATTGTTTCAAACTTGCATATTCATTTAATGTCTTTAATTTAATATCTTGTTTTACTCTAACTTAACTTGGGTTGATCTACTTCAAAAAAGGAGAGTGATCCTGTCCGAACCAAGAATCAGCGGACGCTGGGCACGTGGCGCTCTCTGCTGGATCCTCGAGTGCTCCGGCGAACCTGCAACAAAACCGAGCCGGGAGGGGTGCCCCGGCGACGGTCCTCCGACGCTCAAGTCAGGTAAGTGGTGGAGAAAGTGGCTGCCAAATTTGTATCATGCATACCTTTGGCGAAGTAATAGCCTCTTTATATAGGACGGAGAAGGAACTGATGCACGCCCACCGAGGTGCGTACGTGTCAGCAACCCATACCACAGTATGCACTTGTCAGAGAGCTTACCTGACACCATGCTGCCACAGTCCGAGCATGTTCTTTGATGGGACGGCAGGACCACCCGTTGTCAGACTAGAAGTATGGCACAGCCATACGATTGGGCGATGAACGTCGTCCGGGCGGCCCGGCCCGCCGGGCGGGCGATGAACGTCGTCAGGACGGCCTTGATTCTTTGCGCCGTCCGGGCGGCACCTCCTTCCGCTCGGTCATTACGCACTGCTTTATTTGAGCGTTGGACCCTTGGTCCCTACCAGGGTGCCTTTTACTATCAGATTTCCCTTTCTTCTGAGTCCGGTCGGCTCGCCCTTTTCCGGCGAGCCATTGGACCTTTGACCTCCTCGGCGTTGACTCCTTATGGGGTTCCGGATTTTTACCGCCGGATCACTTGCCTTTCTCTCGATTCTAGTCTAAGGAGGCAAAGTCCGACGGACTGCCGATCTGTCGAACAATGATCATTGCCTTAGGCCGCTCGGCGGCATAAAGATGCTCATCCGTGCGGCGATATCTGTCATTCGGCGATACTTTGTCCATGCCTTGTATTTTCCGGGAATCGATGTCCGTTGTTCCCCACTACCCATCACGTGCTCTGCGCACAGTAAGGGGAGTCAGCTAGTAACCGGCTGACACGTGGCGACCGTGCATTTGTCCGAGTATGGCGGTTGCGTCACTTCCTATGGGACAGCCGCCGTTTGAAACGGACGATCCGATGACAACCTCGATATCGACGACCTGGATCGGACGGTGGAGATCGTTTCCGGGCGGCGATATAAGACCCTTGACTTCGTTTCCGCCGCATTTCGTCTTCTTCGTTTCCAAACTCCTGTCATTCCCCCTCTCGCCGGCGACTTTGTTCTCAGACTTTCCGACGATCACACGGCTTCTTCCGGTCATCTTCCTCGCCTGTAAGAGCCTTTTTCTCGCTTCAGACGCATTCTTCTTTCTGTTAATCATCCTTTTCAGCCGGTTTTCTTCCTTTGCTTGAACCATCCTCTTCTATCCCGCATTTTGGCCTTTCGATCATGACCAGTACCTCGCAGTCAATCGGCGGTGCTCCGGGTCTTTGGTACTGGAACATGGAAAGTTGGTTCGACGAGGAAGACGCCATGCGCCTCACTCGAGTATATGACCTACCGACCGACCACGAAATAGTGTTAGCCACGCCTTCCGATCGGCCTAACGATCCTCCGCCCGACACTGTTGTCTTCTTCCGGGATCAATTTCTGGCCGGACTACGTTTTCCTCCTCACAAGTTTTTCTTAGAAGTTTGTAACTATTTCCGCATTCCGCTCGGCCAAGTAGTTCCTAATTCTATTAGGTTGCTGAGCGGAGTGGTAGTTTTGTTCAAACTGAACGGCATTCCCTTAACCCCAAAAATCTTCCACTACTTCTACTATCCCAAGCAAGCCGAGTGGGGCACCTTTGTTTTCCAATCTAGGATAGGCTTCGTCCTTTTCGATAATATGCCGTGCTCCAACAAACACTGGAAGGAGCATTTTTTCTATATACGCTTTCCCGAGCGGCCCACTTTCCGTACCAAGTGGCAGACGGCTATGCCTGCGCAACCGGAGCTCGGCAAGTTTAGAGGTGACGCAGACTATCTCCATGCAGCCGAACAGCTAGTCGGTCAGCGCTACCACATTGACAAGATGCTTCTCCCAGGAGTAATGCATATATTCGGCTTGTCTTCTACACCAGCCGATCTGCCTTGTAGCATGAGTAAGCTTCCCTATCTTCCCCTTTATTTTGTTCTAACTGATTTATTCTCTGCTTCTGCAGCTGAAGTCATGTGGCGGGCCAGAGCCACCGAGAAGCTCAAACTGAAGACCGCTCGGATTGAGGCGGTCACGAGCCAGGAGGCCGCCAAACGGGGCATTGCTCCGGCTGATCCGGCCGGCGAAGAAGGTGAGGCGACGCCAACGGTCCCAGAAGCCCCGGACGCCCCTGCCCCTCCTGATGAGGCCACGGGCAATATAGATCCTGCGAGTGAAGCTGAAGTGGAGGGCCGTTCGGCCGATGATGTGCCGCTGCGCGCTCGGAAACGCCGGCGACCGGAATCCGCACCTGCCTCTACACTTGATGAGCCACAACCTGAGCGGGGTGCAGATGCGCCGGTGCTGTCCGGAACAGTTTCTCTCGAGAGTACCCCGACCCCTCAGGATTCTCCGAGGGCCAGCTTGGAAGTGCCGCCGTCCAGCCCTTCGAGGACTCGACGACGTCTCAAGCGTTTAGGCGAGCTACCCACCTCTTCTGCTGGCGGGCCATCTCAGAGCGGGCCGAGCGGCCAGAATTTACTTAAAACCGTTCTGCGCCTCCCTTCAGAGGCGTACATGGCTGCCGCCGATCGGCCGGTGTTTCCTGAGCAGATGATCACCCTGACGGGCCCTCTCGCACAAGCTTGGATAGATGCTCGGAGTCGGATAGCTAAGTTGACTCCCGGGCAGCTCGGCGACAGCAACCTTCAATCAGCCACCGGGGTATAGCCCTTCCCCCTCTTCTCTCTCTTATTTGAAGTTTTTACCCTGTTCGTGTTTGCTAGCAGAACTGGGTGGAGCAGATCGCCATTAGCGATCGGTTGGCCGAGCTGGAGGAGGAACTGAAGAAACAAAAAACAGTGGGGGACGCCAGGCAGTCGACGGCCGCTCTGGAGAAGGCCAAGAAATCGCTAGAAGCCGAACGGAAACGAGCCTCTGATCTGGCGAGCAAGGTCGTTCGGCTTGAAACAATGATTAAGCAGCGAGACAAGGAGATCCAGATGGCGATCACTCTGAAGCAACAGGCCATCAACGATATGGACCACATGAAGGTGGAGATCCGGGGGCTGGAGCAACGCATCAAGGACCTGGATGCTCTGCTGGCCACCGAAAAAGAGAGCCGCTCGGCTGATCTCCAAAGATTCGATGGAGACTTGAAGGATCTCCAAGCTGCTAGCGACGCTGCCCATGCCGCGCTCAAGGAGTATCAAGAGGGGGAGTCGGCCCGCTCGGACGAAGTGAGGAAGGCGTTCCTCCGCTCGGAAGGCTTCGGAGAGAAGTTTACCGACAAGATATCCCTCACGTTCGAGGAGGCCATCAAGGCGGCGGTGGGCTATCTGAAGACCAAAGGTCACCTGTCTGCCGAGCTGACTATCCCCCCCGAGGATCTGGCGAGCGTGATGGACGCCATCCCCGACGCTCTTTTTGATTTCGATGTGTGAGGAGCGTTTCTGTAAACTTTTTTGAATTCCCGCCGTTCGGCCCCGCTTATCTATGTAATGACTTTTTTGGCTTGCATATTAGATAATCTTCTGCTCCTTTCTATTTTAGCAAGAAATTTTTCCCTCGTCCCAACTTTAAGTGTCTCTCGATATTTATCGCCGGAGCTCGACGGCGCGGATATTTATAGCCGATCGGCGCGGCTCTCGATTTTTAACGACGGGGCTCGTCGGTTCGTCCGCTCGGATTATTTATAGACGCCGGCTCGTCTCTCGATATTGTGCTCGATGACGCGGATATTTATAGCCGATCGGTGCGGCTCTCGATTTTAACGACGGTGCTCGTCGGTTTTCCGCTCGGTTTTATAGCCCGCTCGTCTCTCGATATTTATCGTCGGAGCTCGACGGCGCGGATATTTATAGCCGATCGGCGCGGCTCTCGATTTTTAACGACGGTGCTCGTCGGTTTTCCGCTCGGTTTTTATAGCCGGTCGGCGCGGCTCTACGGTTTAACGTCTGGGCTAGACGGCGCGGATATTTATAGCCGATCGGCGCGGCTCTCGATTTTTAACGACGGTGCTCGTCGGTTTTCCGCTCGGTTTTTATAGACGCCGGCTCGTCTCTCGATATTTATCGTCGGAGCTCGACGGCGCGGATATTTATAGCCGATCGACGCGGCTCTCGATTTTTAACGACGGTGCTCGTCGGTCTCCAAGTGAGACTACACACCCGGCCGAACGGCTCGGGCCTTCGTCGTCGAGCGCTTGGCCCATATATAATCCTCCCCGAGGTAGTCTTGGCTAAAATGTACCTGGCCGAGCGGCTCAGGCCTTCGCTCCCTGAGGTAGTACTCAGCTATAATGTACCTGGCCGAACGGCTCAGGCCTTCGCTCCCTGAGGTAGTACTCAGCTAAAATGTACCTGGCCGAGCGGCTCAGGCCTTCGCTCCCTGAGGTAGTACTCAGCTAAAATGTACCTGGCCGAGCGGCTCAGGCCTTCGTCCTCGAGCCTGTGACTCGGATATAAACCTCCCGGCCGATCGGCTCGGGGGCCTTCGTCATCGAGCCTGTGGCTCGGATATAAACCTCCCGGCCGAACGGCTCGGGGGCCTTCGGGATCGAGCCCGTGGCTCGGATATAAACCTCCCGGCCGAACGGCTCGGGGGCCTTCGGCATCGAGCCCGTGGCTCGGATATAAACCTCCCGGCCGAACGGCTCGGGGGCCTTCGTCATCGAGCCTGTGGCTCGGATATAAACCTCCCGGCCGATCGGCTCGGGGGCCTTCGTCATCGAGCCTGTGGCTCGGATATAAACCTCCCGGCCGATCGGCTCGGGGGCCTTCGTCATCGAGCCTGTGGCTCGGATATAAACCTCCCGGCCGAACGGCTCGGGGGCCTTCGTCATCGAGCCTGTGGCTCGGATATAAACCTCCCGGCCGAACGGCTCGGGGGCCTTCGTCATCGAGCCTGTGGCTCGGATGTAAACCTCCCGGCCGATCGGCTCGGGGGCCTTCGTCATCGAGCCTGTGGCTCGGATATAAACCTCCCGGCCGAACGGCTCGGGGACCTTGACTCGAAGAAATAATACAGATCATATAACTAACCGAGAACAGATAACAGAAAAACTGACCGTGGTCATGAGGATGGCAGAACTATCCGGCGTCGTTCATCTTCACGTTCCAGATCAGATGCGCTCCCACAGACGGCGCCAATTTGATCCTGTCCGAACCAAGAATCAGCGGACGCTGGGCACGTGGCGCTCTCTGCTGGATCCTCGAGTGCTCCGGCGAACCTGCAACAAAACCGAGCCGGGAGGGGTGCCCCGGCGACGGTCCTCCGACGCTCAAGTCAGGTAAGTGGTGGAGAAAGTGGCTGCCAAATTTGTATCATGCGTACCTTTGGCGAAGTAATAGCCTCTTTATATAGGACGGAGAAGGAACTGATGCACGCCCACCGAGGTGCGTACGTGTCAGCAACCCATACCACGGTATGCACTTGTCAGAGAGCTTACCTGACACCATGCTGCCACAGTTCGAGCATGTTCTTTGATGGGACGGTAGGACCACCCGTTGTCAGACTAGAAGTATGGCACAGCCATACGATTTGACGGCTGTCAGAAGATGTCCCCGTCTTTTACCCACCGTTTGACTGGGGTGCCCGGCCCGCCAGGCGGGCGATGAACATCGTCCGGACGGCCTTGATTCTTTGCGCCGTCCGGGCGGCACCTCCTTCCGCTCGGTCATTACGCACTGCTTTATTTGAGCGTCGGACCCCTGGTCCCTACCAGGGTGCCTTTTACTATCAGATTTCCCTTTCTTCTGAGTCCGGTCGGCTCGCCCTTTTCCGGCGAGCCACTGGATCCTTTGACCTCCCCTCAGCGTTGACTCCTTATGGGGTTCCGGATTTTTACCGCCGGATCAGAGAGATTGTAAATGCCCCATGATGGTTGTGATGTGATCAACCAAGTCAAGTTAGGTCATGTTATTATTTTAATGTCTTGTGTTTAAGTATGCAGGACTTAGGAGCATAGGAGGTCGAGAGAAAGACGCAACTAACGAGAATGACGACACGGGCGAGAGCCAATGGGCTCAGTGCGTCTGAGAGACGAGGCACTATGAAAGAGTGTTGACAATTCTAAATGCATGAAATTAAAACGTAAACAGTAAACACTTACAGCGATCTCCCATAGATCTACAATCAACGACAGCAGGACTTTCTGTCAGAAGAACGATCACATAATCGAAAATCTCTCTGCAATTCCACGAACCAAATTACGCAGTCGCAGATGTTCTTCTTCCTTTCTTTCTTCTACACCTCCATGAATCACCCTTGGACACACCCTTTATATGGAAATTATCCCAAGGGTAAAAAGGACTTTTTCCCTTAAGGGTAATGGGTAACGTGAGCTTCCCCACATTCTCATTTCCTACATCTCCCACTTGTTCAAGGTAAGTCATTAAGACTAGTTAGTCACAAAGACTAAATAAGTCACATAGACTATATCAGAGTTTAGTCACAAAGCCTATATTAGAACATCTAATCCATGCTTAGAGAAAATAGTTTGTGCGATAGCAAGCACACTGAACAATAGTTGCCAAGAATATTGTTACATATCTTACATACCTGCTCTTCCAAATAAATTAGAGACATACTCATAATGACACATAACTTCTCTTTCTTGGTGGCATATAGCCTTTATTTAGGATACATCCAATCTGCTAGTGGCACACAACCATTATCTTAGAGATATCCATATCTTATTATTTACCTAGATTAAATAATCTTCATTTACATCAATATGAGCATCTCTAATCTCTTATCATGATTATTATGTCAAGAGCATGTTCCATATTCAAATATTCACAATCATTTCTATACATAATAAAAATGGGTCGACTAGTGAATAATATTAAGAGATGTAAATATATTTAATCTTTCTTTTTAGCTAGAATCTATTCATCCTAATCAGTTGCTTTCCTAATTATGCTCCATAGACCAAATCATCCATAGTCATAGAATACACGCTAAAGTAGCAGACACTGATTAAAACTTCAAGTAAATAGCTAAATAGTCACTAAGGGCAAAAATTGAGATTAACTTATAATCTTAAAGGTCTCACATAGTAGAAAAACATGTATTCATTCTCGTACTACCTTTATTGTCGCAATAGCACATGTGGTATGAATTACATGCTATGATGTTATTCTCTTTACTAAAAAGAGCACATGTTTTTCTCAAATTTAACATCGTATAGATTTTGATCTATACATACCTAATGTCTAACCCTGAATTCAATATATGAATTCTAATATGGCTTTCAACAGGTTCAGTAAATGGTGGGTTTATTTACTTCAATCATTATTAACACATGAATGATTTCAACTTGACACAATTATCAAGATGATCTTAACTTATGGATCTGTCTCTATTCACAGCTACGTAAGCTGCCCCATAAGCAATGGTCTTACCTCTATTTATACTCAACCAACAGAGATAATTATCCATGTGAATGGACCAATCTCAACTTGCCAACATACTCACTGAGATCTTATATAAATGTAACAAAATCATATGCACTGAATAAATTATGGTAAATTATATAATCAAATCATAATATCTGATTGTAATTTTAATGTTGTTATATTCTACGAAGCCCTAAAGACTTTACATATTCTTTAAATGACTCTTTAGTCATTGGCTTAGTAAAAGGATGTGCAAACATAGTAGTGTAGGGACATACTCAAGAATTACTTTTCTTTTAACCACAATATCCCTTACAAAGTTATATTTTATAACTATATGCTTGCATTTGCTGTGATATTTGGGATCCTTGAAAAAGCTATTGTAGCTTGACTATTATAGTAGACAGTTACTGGACTCCCATTGTCCTCAACAATCTTCAAATGCTTCAGAAACATTCTCAACCAGACTGCTTCTTGCACAGCCGTTGAACATGCCACATATTCAGCTTCCATAGTTGACAAAGCTATATAAGCTTTTTTCTTACTATTCCATGAGATGACGCCATCATTCAATAAGAACGCATAACCTGATATGGATTTTCTATCATCTAGGTCTCTAGCCCAGTCTGCATCTGAATAACCTTTCAGACTCATATTCGATCCTTGGGAACAAAGACAATAATCTGTTGTCGCCTTCAGGTATCTGAATATCCTTTTTACCACCTTCCAGTGTCTCGATCTTGGGTTTGAATGAAAGCGACTGACTAAGCCAACAACATAGCTGATATTAGGACGTGTATATAATATAATGTACATCAAACAACCAATAGCACTAGCATATGATTTTTGATTCATTTTAGCTATTTCCTTTGAAGTTTTGGGACATATATTCTTGCTCAAAATAGTATCTTTCACAATAGGTGTATGTTCTATGTTGTAATTATACATGCTTAAATGATGTAACATCTTATTTATATAAGACTCTTGTGACTGACCCAAAAATCTTTTAGGACGATCTCTAATGATCTTTACCTTTAAGATGTACTTAGCTTCTCCCATATCTGTTGTATCAAATTATGATGACAGTCACTTTTTAACTTCATTCACATACCTTATGTCATTTCCAGCTATCAGTATATTTCCAGCAGTCAGGGCATTGGAAGGCGGACTGTCCTTGTAGGAATCAAAACAACAAAGGTATATCTCATGCTCTAGTTGTTGAAACATGTTTAGCGGTGTTATCTACCAGCACCTGGTGTGTAGATACGGGAGCCACTGATCATGTCTGCAATTCCTTGTAGGGATTCCAGGAAACCCGACGATTATCTGAAGGAGAAATTACCGTCTACATGGGCAATGCTACTAAGGTGGCAGTTGTTGCAGTGGGAGATGTCTACTTATCTTTTAATAGAAATAGAAATTTGGTTTTGAGAAATTGTCTTTATGTACCCAGTTTTAGAAAGAATTTAATTTCAGTTTCTAAACTGTTTTTGGATGGATATTTAGTTTCCTTTAGTAACGATATAGTTATTAATAGAAATAAAGTGATTATTTGTTCTGGTGTATTAGTTGGCAATTTGTATACTTTAAATCCAATTTCTCCCATAAAGCAAAACATGGAAATTTATAACTCATCTTCTAACTCTAATAAGAGAAATGAACCTTCGGAAATGAACCAAGCATATCTTTGGCATCTAAGGCTTGGTCATATTAACTTAAGTAGGATTCAAAGGCTTATGGCCGATGGACTTTTGGGTTCATTAGAGTTGGAAAATTTTCCAACTTGTGAATCTTGCTTAGAAGGTAAAATGACCAAGAGGCCTTTTAAGGCCAAGGGGTATAGAGCCAAGGTGTTAGAATTGGTTCACTCTGATTTGTGTGGTCCTATGTCTGTCCAGGTAAGAGGAGGTTTTGAATATTTTGTCTCTTTCATAGACGATTATTCAAGATATGGATACATTTACCTAATGCGCCGCAAGTCCGAGTGCTTTGATAAGTTCAAAGAATACAAGACTGATGTGGAGAAACGACTAGGTAAAAGTATCAAGACACTACGGTCTGATCGTGGTGGCGAATACCTCTTAGGAGAGTTAAGGAATTACTTGTCAGAGGGCGGGATTCAATCTCAACTGTCTGCACCTGGTACACCCCAACAGAATGGTGTGGCAGAACGAAGGAATAGGACTCTTATGGAGATGGTTAGATCGATGATGAGTTACTCAGAATTATCAAATTCGTTTTGGGGATACGCTCTGGAAACAGCAGTGTACATTCTGAACTTAGTACCTTCTAAATCAGTTTCTTCTACTCCCACAGAATTGTGGAATGGGCAAAAGCCCAGTCTAAGACATATTCGGATTTGGGGTAGTACAGCACATGTGCTGAAACCAGATGCTGATAAGTTAGAATCTCGTATAGAAGTTCGCGTGTTTGTAGGGTATTCCAAAGGAACGAAAGGTGGTTTATTTTATAATCCTAAAGACCAGAAGGTCATTGTTAGCACTAATGCCCAGTTTTTAGAAGAAGACTATATAATGGATCACAAGAGCCCAGTAGCAAAGTTGTTTTAGAAGAACTTAGAGAGGATACGTCTACTTCAGTACCAACAGTACAAGATGAAGTACCACAAGAGACTGCAACACGTGTCACACATGATACACAACCACAGATAGTGCATCATCGTAGTGGGAGGGTTGTAAGGCAGCCTGAAAGATTCATGTTTTTGGGAGAGTCTTCGGACTTGATCCCGGGTAAACATGAACCTGATCCCCGAACATATGACGAAGCACTCCAAGATATAGATGCAGCATCTTGGCAAAAGGCAATGAATTCTGAAATAGAGTCTATGTACTCTAATAAGGTCTAGGAGCTTGTAGAACCACCTGATGGTATAAAAGCCGTTGGATGCAAGTGGATCTACAAAAGGAAAAGAGGGATAGACGGGAAGGTAGAAACCTTCAAAGCTAGGCTTGTTACGAAAGGGTACACTCAGAAAGAGGGAATCGACTATGAGGAGACCTTTTCACCGGTAGCCATGCTTAAGTCTATCCGGATACTCTTATCCATTGTTGCTCATATGGATTATGAGATTTGGCAAATGGATGTCAAGACAGCTTTCCTTAATGGAAGTCTTGAAGAGAACATCCATATGAAGCAACCAGAAGGGTTAATTGAAAAAGGCAAAGAACATCTAGTGTGCAAGCTCAATCGGTCCATTTATGGACTAAAGCAAGCTTCAAGGTCTTGGAACATCCGGTTTAATGAAGTAATCCAGTCATATGGATTTATTCAGTGTCCGGATGAGTCTTGTGTATACAAGAAGTGTAACGGAAACGTGGTGGTATTTCTTGTACTATACGTAGATGATATTTTGTTAATTGGCAACAATGTCAAGGTATTATCGGACGTAAGGGTATGGTTGTCCAAACAATTTGATATGAAGGACTTAGGAGATTGTGCACACATTCTTGGGATCAAAGTTATAAGGGATCGCAAGAAAAGAATGTTGTGTCTGTCTCAAGCTTCATATATAGATACAATTCTTGCTCGTTTTAGCATGCAGGATTCCAAGAAAGGTTTCTTACCTTTCAGGCATGAGTAGCTCTATCTAAAGAGATGTCTCCGAAGACATCAAAGGAGATAGAGGACATGAAAACAGTTCCTTATGCTTCGGCTGTAGGAAGCCTAATGTATGCAATGCTATGTACGAGACCTGATATTTGTTTTGCCGTGGGCATGGTTAGCAGATATCAGAGTAACCCTGGACAAGTACATTGGACTGCGGTAAATCATACCTAGAGATTATATGCTAGTTTACCAAGCAGACGATTTGCTCCCTGTGGGTTACACGGATTCAGATTTCCAATCAGATAGGGACAACAGTAAGTCTACATCAGGCTATATGTTTACTTTAGGAGGTGGAGCCATTGCATGGAGGAGTGTTAAGCAGAAATGCGTTTCGGACTCAACCATGGAAGTAGAGTATGTAGCAGCCTCTGAGGCGGCTAAAGAAGCAGTATGGCTCAGGAACTTTCTGATGGACTTAGATGTGATTCCTGGTTTGCCCAAAATCATCACAGTTTATTGTGATAATAGCAGTGCAGTTGCAAACTCGAAGGAACCACGAGCCCACAAAGCAAGTAAACATATAGAGCGCAAGTACCAACTGATACGAGATATCGTGAAGCGAGGAGAAGTTGTCATCGCCAAGATTGCATCAGCGGATAACCTGGCAGATCCTTTCACTAAGGCCCTTCCGGCGAAAGTTTTCGATCGACATGTGGAGGGAATGAGAATCAGATGTATGGCAGAAGATATGGCAGCTTAGTCATTAGTATAAGTGGGAGATTGTTGGAATGTATACTGAAAGCCTAAGCTTTTGTAAACATTTATTTTGAATAAAGAATCACATTTGGTCAAATTGTCTACATTTAGTTGTAGTTGTTCAATTAATTTATATTGTAGATAACATAGTATGTGGTGCTACATATAGAAGATGATGTTATCAGTATCTTATAAATTATAAACAGTAGCTCACGATCAAAATGGAAAGGAATAAACCATTGGAAGGTCGTAGTGTAATTAGGAATTAGTTTATCTTGACTATATAATTACACTAGTACACTTAGAGTGTATTGAGTAGGACCATTTGAGGTTATTTTTTTTATACTGACTTTATAAAGGAACAAATACCTCAGTTATTATGGAAGTGTGTGCTCTTAATCCTAATATAATAACAAGCACATATATTTGATATTTATTTCTTTAATTTATCAATGGGTGAGATTTAGTTCGATAAATCAATAAGCTCGATAAGTTGGGAAATGATATTACTTATAGTGTGTGTTGTTGATTATAGAAGAAAACTGTGTCCTAGTAATCTAGGTTGATAATGTCCCCAAGATGAGCTCATAAAGATTGTTATGTTAAACCCTACAGGTGGACTTAGTCCGACATGACGATGAGGTTGAGTGGTACTATTCTTGGATAAAGATATTAATTAAATGAGTTGTCAGTAACTCACTTAATTAGTGGACATTTGACATCTTAAACACAGAGAGATTAACACACTCATAATAAGAAGGAGCCCAAAAATGTAATTTGGGATTGGTGCGGTAGTTCAATAATAGTTCTCTAGTGGAATGAATTATTATTGATAAAATTAATTGTGTGTTCGGGGCGAACACGGGATGCTTAATTTTATCGGGAGACCAAAATCAATTCCTCCTCTCGGTTCCTATCGTAGACTCTTATTTATAGAGTACTATACTCACCTATACCCACCTTCTATACCCACCTAAAGGGGGCCGGCCAAGCTAGCTTGGGAATCAAGCTAGGGTCGACCTAAGCTTGGTTTATGGGTGGCCGGCCCTAGCTTGAACCCAAGCTAGAGGGGGCCGGCCATAATAAAATTAAAAAGAATTTTAATTTTAATTTCTTATTATGTGGAAGATATAATTTATTAAAGAGAATTAAAATTAAAATATCTTTCTTAAAAGGTCTACAAAAGATTAAAGAAAGAGATTAGATCTCGTTCCTTATTTGTACATTGGAAAGATATTTTATTTTATCTTTGAAAATTATTCACATGTTAAAAAAATTAAAATTATATAAATTTCTTTTTATCAACCATGAAGGGATTTTTGAAGAGAAATTTTATTTTTAAAATTTCCGGAAACAAATAAGGAAGTTTTAATTTGTTGATTGAAACTTGTCTAATTTGTCTCTCTATGATGTGGCCGGCCATTATAAGTTTAATTGGGAAATTTTATTTTATTTTTCTCAATTAATTCATGTCAAGGAAAATTAAGGAAATTTTATTGTAATTAAATTTCCTAATTTACCAAAGCCAAGGAATATAAAAGAAGGGGTGAGGGTGCCTTCAAGGGTGACAACCTCTATTATTCTCTCCCTCTTTTCCTTGGTGTTGTGGCCGGCCAACCTCTCTCCCTCTCTTTCTCTTTGTGGTGGCCGAATCCTTCCTCTTGCTTGGAGCTCTTGTGGTGGCCGGATACTACTTCGAGAAGAAGAAGAAGAAGGAGAGAAAGCTTGTATCCCTTGGAGCTTGGTTGGTGTTTTTTTTCTTCATCCTTGGTGAAGCTTTTTTGTTTTGGCCGAACCTAGCTAGGAGGAGAAGAAGGTGCATTGGTGGTTTCTCATCTCGGAAGATCGTTACCCACACAACGTCCGAGGTTAGAAGAGGAATACGGTAGAAGATCAAGAGGTCTTTCTAGAAGGTATAACTAGTAATTTTTCCTTTCCGCATCATACTAGTTATTTTTTGAAATAATACCAAATACAAGAGGCTTACGATTCTAGTATTTCGAATTTATTTTCGATGTAGTGTTCTTATATTTATTTCTTTTCCTTGTGATTTGATTGTTCCTTTCGGTTAACCTAAAGTTATTTTAGGAAATTAAATATTAGCTTTCCATAAAAAGTTTTGTCTAGTCGGTGGTGGTTGCTCCCATATCCAAGAAGGTCATGTGCCTCGCCATATCAGTACTGGGAACCAATTATGGAAATTAATATTTAATGGAATTAATAACTTAGGTGATTTGGATCAAACGTGTTAAGTTCCACAGGAGATCCAAGTCTAAACCTAAAAGAACAAATAAATTAAGTTTTAGATCAAACGTGTTAAGTTCCGCAGGCGATCCAAAATTTAATTTAAAAGAACACATGGTAGCTAGGAAAAGGTTCAGACCTTTGTACAAAATTTTTGTACAGTGGAACCTCTAGGTTTTCCGAGTAGCAACCAACGCCATAATGAATTGCGACTTGGCAAATAGAGAGAATGATGGCCGAATAAAGTCGTGAGCATGACCGAGAAGGTGCTGGCCAAGCGACCATAAATCGCGACCGGGCAATGGAGAGAATAATGGACGAGCGAAGCCGTGAGCGCAACCGAGAAAATGTTGACTGAGTGACAATAAATCGCGACCGGGCAAATAGAGAGAATGATGGTCGAATAAAGTCATGAACGCGACCGAGAAGGTGCTGGCTGAGCGACCATAAATCGCAACCGAGCAATAAAGAAACTGATCGACACGCCAAGCCATGATCGTGACCGAACGAGTGTCGACCGAGCGATAATAAATCGCGACCTGACGATAAAGAGAGTGATGGTCGAGCAAAGTCATGAGCGCAATCGAAAAAGTGCCGACCGAGCGATAATAAATCGCGACCTGACAATAAAGAGAGTGATGATCAAGCAAAGTCATGAGCGCGGCCGAAAAAGTGTCGACCAAGCTATAATAAATCATGACCTGAAAATAAAGAGCATGATGGTTGGGCAAAGTCATGAGCGTGACCGAACAAAAATACATCATGACTGGGCAATTGAAAAATGTCGACCCAAAAATAGAGAGAATGCCTACCGAGCAGAATAAGAACGAGCGGGCGATGTCGAGTGCGTAATCGAGAAAAACATTAAGCGATAGGGCGACCGGCTTAAAACGAGTAGCCGAGTGGTACCAGTGAATGGTCGAGCAAACGACCAAGCAACAGCGATGAGCGAAACGTGAAGGGCAGAGCAACAAGTGAGCGGTGGATGCTGACCCAGCCATAGTAGTGAACGAAACGCGGATGCCGAGAGTCGAACAGAGCGACGAGCGAAGCGAATATGATAAGTGTCGGGCAGAGCGGCGAGCGAAGCGGTGAGCATCGATCGGGCAACAGCGACGAGCAAAGCACAGATGATAAGTGCCGAGCAGAGCTGCGAGTGAAGCGGTAAATGCCGACCGAGCGACAGCGGTGAGCGAAACGCGAATGCTGAGTGCCGGGCAGAGCGGCGAGTGAAGCAATGAATGCCGACCGATTGACAACGGTGAGAGAAACGCGAATGCTGAGTGCCGGGGCAAAGCGGCGAGTGAGGCGATGAATGCCAACCGAGTGACAGCAGTGAGCGAAACGCGAATGCTGAGTGCCGGGGCAAAACGGCGAGTGAAGCGAATATGATGGGTGCCGGGTAGAGCGGTGAGTAAAGCGAATATGATGGGTGTCAGGCCGAGAGGCAAGTAAAGCGAATATGATGGGTGCCGGGCAGATCGGCGAACGGAGTGGTGAGCGCCGACCGAGAAGTCGTTCGACGTGAGAGCATGCTTACTTATAACTCGCACTGAGGCGAGAGTCTGGGACAACCGACCGGGAAGGTCGTTGGGCGTGAGAGCCTTGCTCACTTATAACTCGCACTGGGGCGAGTGTCTGGGACAACCAACCGGGAAGGTTGTTGGGCGTGAGAGCCTTGCTCACATATAACTCGCACTGGGGCGAGAGTCTCGGACAACCGACCGGGAAGGTCGTTGGGCGTGAGAGCCTTGCTCACTTATAACTCGCACTGGGGCGAGAGTCTGAGACAACCAACCAGGAAGGTTGTTGGGCGTGAGAGCCTTGCTCACTTATAACTCGCACTGGGGCGAGAGTCTGGGACAACCGACCGGGAAGGTCGTTGGGCGTGAGAGCCTTGCTCACTTATAACTCGCACTGGGGCGAGAGTCTGGGACAACCAACCGGGAAGGTCGTTGGGCGTGAGAGCCTTGCTCACTTATAACTCGCACTGGGGCGAGAGTCTGGGACAACCGACCGGGAAGGTCGTTGAGCGTGAGAGCATTGCTAACTTATAACTCGCACTGGGGCGAGAGTCTGGGACAACCAACCGGGAAGGTCGTTGGGCGTGAGAGCCTTGCTCACTTATAACTCGCACTGAGGCGAGAGTCTGGGGCAACCTGTTGGGGTTGCAAGGTTGCAAACATAGTCCCATATTTGAAACACATGGGAAAGATCATGGGTTTATAAGAGAAAAGATATCTCTATTGGCATGAGGCCTTTTGGGGAGAGTCCAAGAGCAAAACCATGAGGGCTTAGGCCCAAAGTGGACAATATCATGCTATTGTGGAGATATCTAAATTCTTTTCAATCCTACAATTGGTATCAGAGCCCGGGCTGCCAGAAGGTTTAATCGCCGACTGTGTACATGAGCTATGGTCTGATTGAGCCATGTGGGTACAATATTGACCTCGAACAAAGAAAGTGGGGGCTCCTATGTTCGGATCAAGAGGACCAGACACCAGGCAGGAAGTCCTAGTAGGTCGGGTGGATCGAGGGGCAAGAAGACCTGGTGGGTCGAGAATCGGACGTGGGAAGCCTATGATCCTTTGTTTGAGGGGGGGGATTGTTGGGATTGCAAGGTTGCAAACATAGTCCCATATTGGAAACACATGGGAAAGATCATGGGTTTATAAGAGAAAAGATATCTCCATTGGCATGAGGCCTTTTGGGGAGAGCCCAAGAACAAAACCATGAGGGCTTAGGCCCAAAGTGGACAATATCATGCTATTATGGAGATATCTAAATTCTTTTCGATCCTACACAACCGACCGGGAAGGTCGTTGGGCGTGAGAGCTTTGCTCACTTATAACTTGCACTGGAGCGAGAGTCTGAGACAACCAACCGGGAAGGTCGTTGGGCGTGAGAGTCTTGCTCACTTATAACTCGCACTGGGACGAGAGTCTGGGACAACCGTCCGAGAAGGTCGTTGGGCGTGAGAGCCTTGCTCACTTATAACTCGCACTGGGGCGAGAGTCTAGGACAACTGACCAGGAAGGTCGTTGGGTGTAAGAGCCTTGCTCACTTATAACTCGCACAGGGGCGAGAGTCTGGAGGCGTGAGAGCATAGCTCACTTATAACTCGCACTGAGGTGAGAGTCTGGGACAACGGACCGGGAAGTAGGGGTGAGCATTCGGTTAATTCGGTCCATAAATTAACCGAATTAACCGAAAACCGATTTAGTGTTTGCTGACCGAATCAAATCAAAGTTTTACTAAAACTGAATTAACCGAATTAGTTATTTCAATTAACACCGAATTAACTAAATTTGTTTAAAATAACAATAAAAAGAATTTATACAAAATTAATATCAAATTAACCGAATTAACCGAATAAACCGAATGCTCACCCCTACCGGGAAGGTCATTGGGGGGTTGAGCGTGAGAGCAGTGCTCACTTATAACTCGCACTGGGGTGAGAGTCTGGGACAGCCGACCTGGAAGGTCGCTGGGCGTGAGAGCTATGATCACTTATAACTCGCACTGGGGCGAGAGTCTGGAATCCCGACAGGTTGGTAATCCGGAGGCCTGACCAACACTTGATCTGGAGACCTGGCCAAGAATTGATCTGAAGGTCTGACCAGAACCTGATCTGGAGACCTGACCGGGAAACATTCTGAGACCTGACCGAGAAACATTCTTAAGGCCTAACAAAAAAGCAATCTGAAGGCCTGACCCAGAATTGACCTGGAGATCTGACCAGGATTTGATCTGGGGACCTGATCGGGAAACAATCTTAAGGCCTGACAAAAAAGCAATCTGAAGGCCTGACCCGAAATTGATCTGGAGAGCTGACCAGGACTCGATCTGGAGACCTGATCAGGAAACAATCTTAAGGCCTGACAAAAAAGCAATCTGAAGGCCTGACCCGGAATTGATCTGGAGATCTGACCAGGACTCGATCTGGAGACCTGATTAGGAAACAGTCTTAAGGCCTGACAGAAAAGCAATCTGAAGGCCTGACCCGGAATTGATCTGGAGGCCCGATCGGGAATTGGTCTGGAAGCCCGACCGGGAATTGGTCTGACCGCCCGACTGAGAGATCATTAGCAATGCTCCGATCTGAGACTGATGGTGAAACTCTGGTCCGAGACCAGTGGTGATATCTCGACCCAGAACGGGGGAGGATAAACCTTGAAGCCCATAGAAGCGAAGCCTGTAGCAACATGAGGGATTAAAGCCTTTGTCATACCTGATCGCGTATCATACCTGATCGCGGAGTGGTGTCAGCCGACTGAGGATCTATCTCGGTCCCTCAACTCCCGAATACCCGTGGAGCGAAGGGGGAGGATAAAAAGCGTGAAGCCGATATAAGGGAATAGAGTCCATAACCATAGAAGGAAGCAGAGCACTGTGGATGCAGGTAGCAGCACCTGTAGATGTAAGAGACTACAAAACAGGTGAAGGATGCAGAGCATATAATAATAATAGAGTGAAGCGCCTATAGTAGTAAGAGGATGCAGAGCCTCCTGATGAAGGGTGCAGAGCCTGTAGCAATAAGAGGATGCAGAGTCTCATGGTAAAGGTGCAGAGCCTGTAGTAGTAAGAGGATGCAGAACCTCATGGCGAAGGGTGCAGAGCCTATAGTGCAGAGCCGGTAGTAGTAAGAGGATGCAGAGCCTCATGGCGAAGGGTGCAGAGCCTAAAGTGCAGAACCGGTAGTAGTAAGAGGATGCAGAGCCTATAGTGCAGAGTCGGTAGTAGTAAGAGGATACAAAGCCTCATGGCGAAGGGTGCAGAGCCTATAATACACCTGATCGGGGAGCTAGGCCCCTGGTCCTTGATTAGAGAGTAAGGCCCCTAGCCTATAATCAAAGAGCGAGACCCTTAGATCCTGATCGAGAAGTCGTACTGCGAGTCAATGATCGGGGAGCTGTGTCCCTAGTGCATGAGCGGGGAGCTATGTCCCAAGTGTATGAGCGGGGAGTTGTGTCCCAAGTGTATGTACGGGGAGCTGGGCCCCTAGTGTCCGATCAAAAATCAAAGGCCCTAGTCTTTGACCAAGGAACTAGGATTTTCTCTCTTATCAGGGAGCTATATCAGTTCCTATAATCGTAAAAAGGGAGCAGAGCTTGTAGCGTACCTGATCGGGAAGTCGTGCCAACCGGCTAAGGATTTATCTCTGTCCCTTAACTCCCGAATACCCGTGGAGTCAGGGAAAAAACATAACGGAAAAATTAACCTGTCAGCCAGCTGAAGCTCCACTCGATCCCTCGACTCTCGAATACCGGTGGAGTGAGGATAGAATATAATATATGCGTCGAAATCCTCTGGGATAGTGATAATAGCAGAGAACTACCCAACGCCGTCCATCTTCATGTTCCAGAACAGGTGAAGGATGTTCCCACAGACTGCGCCAAATTGATCTTGTCCGGAATCTGAGTCAGACGGACCGCCAAGCGAGGTGGGCGGAATGTTGACGAAGTTGTGACGTCCCGGAGGGGGTGTGCTGAAATAGCTTCTGTGTTGACCAAGTATTCAGAAGTCCTCTGGTCAACGCTACCTGCAGCCAGTGACTGGGTTGACCCTGCCCCCGGTACCCCGATCCTCGAGGCAGATCCAACGAATATATGAGTACAAGATTAAGCCATAAAATAATGAAATATGCATAGAATATGAACAGAGAACGTACCCTGGCCCAGGGGGCGCCCTCGGATGGGACGTGGCTCGAGTTGTCGCGACCCGAAAGGGTAGATGACTCTGATCAAGCTGGATCTAACAGTGAGGAGCCGAACGTAGCACGACATCGGAATACAACGTGCAGACTGGGATAAGACAACGGCACTCAGGCCGGGAGGTACTAACGGCATGCAGGCCGGGACACGAGATCGGCACGCAGGTTGGGACATGAAATCAGCACACAGACCGGGAAACGAGATTGACACGCAGGCCGGGACACGAAATTAGCCCGTAGGTCGGAACATGACTTCGGCACGTAGGCCGAGATAAAGCACTGGCACGCAGACCGGGAAAACAACAAGAGTGGAATATGGCTAAATCAGTGACACTAAACAATAACCAATGCACGAAGACCGAAGCACCACAACATATGAAGCTGGAACGAGATAACGACACGAAGGCCGGAACACGACGGGACCGGAAGATGCTCAAATCAGTGACAACAGTAATAGTGGCCAGCTCGACGATGGAGGCTGCTCGCAATTCTAATCGAAGGCTGGCTTGACGTAGGGAGGGTTGGCTGGTTGGAGCAGTGGCGCTGGCTGGCAGACAGAGGTAGCGCAAATGGCGTCTCATGCAAGGCTATGGTGGATTGAGGTGGAGAAGGAGGCATCTGCCAAAACAGCGACTGCGCGATGACCGTAGCGACCTTAGCAACGTCCGCATGGAGAAGGAAGAAGAGGCAGCGGTGTTCTCGAGCGAAGAGTCGGCGGTGACGCTTGGCGACGGGGGAGAAAGCGGTGGTCGCGCCGGCGATGTTGTAAAGAGGGCGAAGGGAAGGCAACATCGATGTCGAAGGAGGAGAGCAGAAGGTGGTGAACCATCCGACGGCGGCATTGCAAGGAGGAGAAGGGTCGTAGACGGTCTCAGCGACGGCGACGTCACGCTGGGGAAGGAGAGGAGATACGGAAGAGGAGCGGCGGTGAGTAGGTTCAGCGGTAGCGTCGCAAGGAGGAGAGGGAGAAAAGAGGTGGAGTCCGGCGGCCGGCTTCGGCGCCGGCGAGAGGCATGAGAGGGAGGAAAACTCCCTTCTATGTTCGATGTAGGCGGCGCCAGAGCACGAACGGACCCCCAAAAAAACCCCATCTACACGAACCCTCTCCGCCTCCCTTAATGCCCTAACAGTGGAATCCCGAAATTGCCTCTCCTCACCCTCCTAATTACTACTTTTCCATCAAAGTCTGTCCATATCATTTAATATTTCTATATATGAGACCTCCATTCTCATCTAAATAACTATCTTAATTAGAAATCTAATAAAATAAAGTTTATACTTTACAACTCTTCTAAAATTAATAAAACATGAAAAAGAACAACTTCTTTTGTTGTTGTGGTTGGACAAAGGAGAAAAAGAGTTGCTTGTATTGGTTGCTTGCTAAAAAAACAAATGCAAGATCATTAGTTTTGAGAAAAACATAGAAGAGAAGATAGGGAGGAAGAAGCAAAAGAGGAGAGCTTTACTTCTTCATTAGCAACCTCTTCTAGCTTCGGTGAACTCAACAACGACACAAAAAGAACAAGGGAAGGCATAACAAAACTATTCTTCCGGTGCTAACAAAATCCTAGAATACACGAGAAGAGGAAGAAAATACGAGAGCTACTTTTGTTTCTGGAAGAGGCTAGCAGTTGATGTTGCGTTTCTTACTTGTTAGAGAAGAGAAAGGAGAAGAAAGAGAACTTTTCTACTTGAGAAGAGAAGAAGAAAAAATTATAGGTTTATGACCGTTAGGAGAAGGAATGCGAAGAAGGAAATGAGGAAAAGACGAAGTTGGGAAAATTAAAAGAGAGGGATAGGCGAAGGCATGATAGTGGCATAAGCACAGCGAGAGCTGCCCGCATGCTTAGGGAGAAAAAAAGAGGGAAGAAAAAGTTTCCTTAAAAATACTCTAATTTATTTTAAACCAATCGAATCCGTTTAAATCTTGATCCTCTCCGAAAGCTGAATCAACGGACGCTAGGCACGTGGCACTCTCCAAGCGGCTGACGTAGATCTGCTG
Organism: Zingiber officinale; assembly: GCF_018446385.1. NCBI lineage: Eukaryota > Viridiplantae > Streptophyta > Magnoliopsida > Zingiberales > Zingiberaceae > Zingiber > Zingiber officinale. The sequence goes on from NC_055994.1 coordinate 144,189,496, forward strand.
ACTATCTGCCCGGACCTCCGGCGAACCTGCACAGAAGTCGGGCCGGGGAGGGGTTCCCGCCGCCGACCCTCCGACGCTCAAGTCAGGCAAAGCTCAACAAGAAAGTGGCTCCAAGAATCGTAGAATGCATACCTCCGGCGAAGAGTGAGGGCCTTTATATAGGGCCGTGGAGAAGCGAGTGCACACACACCGAGGTGTACACGTGCCCTTTCCCATACCGTAGTGTGGGCTTGTCAGAGGAGCTTACCTGACACCATACTGCTACAGTTTGGGCACGTCTCTGATGGGACAGCGGATCCTTCTGTCGTAGGATTCTGAGTATGGCCTGCACGTAGAACATGCCCGCTGTCAGAAAAAGATGTCCCTTGTCCTTTTCCCCTTACTCCCGACCGGGCGTCCGGCCGAACACATATAGCGGTCTACTTGGGAGACTCTTGGTAATGCGCTTTGTGGAGACTGTCAGCAGTATGTTACCTTATGTCTTCGGCCGAGCTTGCCATCCGCTCGGCCTTACCATCCTGTTCAACGAGCGCCGGGGCCCAACTTCCTGCCAGGGCGCCTTTTGCTATCAGTTAAACACCGGTCGGCCGGCCGGGCGGTCGACCCACCCTTCTCCGGTCGGCCACCTGCCCTTTGACTTCCACGTGGCGTTGACTCCCAAAACGAGGGTCCCCTGTTCTTACCGCCGGATCACTTGCCTCCCCTTCAAGTCTAGTCGAAGGAGGCGATTAGTCCGACTGACTGGACTGCGAGTCAAGCCGGGCGGCGCCTTCGTGCCATTATCCTCCGCTCAGCCTACCGCAGGGATGTCCTTTAAGGTTAGTCAACAGCAACATTCCTTGAACCTCCTCGTACTCTGCGCCAATCTTCGACATTAAGGTTGAGCATGCTCTCATTAAACGCTTCGAATGACTGAATGCCACGTGGCGCACTGTCGTCATCATACGACGGCGGTGGCGTGGTGCTTTGATGGGATCGAAGCGGTTTGAAATGGACGGTGCGATGCACGCTTTGATTCCCGTGAGCTGGATCCAACGGTGGAGGCCGCCCGGCCTCCACCCTATAAAATCTTCGTTTTCTCCTCCATCGCCTCACTCCTTCTTTCGCGTGCTCCTGATTATCCCTTGCGTTCTAGAGCTCCGGCGATCGTGTTCTCCTGCTTCCGTCAATCCCCGGTGTTCTTCCTTCGATCCTCCTTTTTCTCGTAAGGTTCTCCTCTCTTCTTTCTTGTTTCCGGTGCTTTCTTTACATTTCTTTCCCCAGTTTTCGCTCTCAGGGTACTCTTTTCGCTTGCTGTCGTCTTTCTCCTGCCTTTTTGCCTTTTCGATTTCTTCTGCTCGGACCATGACTAGTTCTTCTCATCCTGAAGACCAGTCCCTCGACCCATGGTACACTACCATGCAGTCACGATTCGACCAGCGTGACTTTGATATTCTAACCGATAATTTTGAAATCCCCGATGATTTTGAACTTCTTTTAGCATGTCCTTCCGCTCGGCCACACAGGCCGCCGCGCGGAGCTTTCTGTGTCTTCCGTGACCAATTTACTGCCGATCTGTGTTTCCCTATACATCCCTTCATTATAGATGTTTGTAACTTTTTTGGTGTTCCGCTCGGCAGTCTAGTACCCAACACCTTTCGCCTTCTTTGTAGTGTTGTCATTTTGTTCAAAATCCACAACATCCCCCTCCGACCGGAGGTTTTTTATTATTTCTATTACCCCAAGCAGTCCGAGCCGGGCACCTTCATGTTCCAAGCTCGGCCCGGCCTAGTCTTCTTTAATAAACTGCCTTCTTCTAATAAACATTGGAAGGAGTATTTTTTCTATATTCGTATGCCCGATCAGGCCAATTTCCGGACCAAGTGACAGGTCGACCTACCCACTCCTGAGCTGAAGAAGTTCAAGACCCGATCGGACTACCTCCATGCTGCAACTATGCTAGCCGGTCTGCGACTTGACATCAATAAGCTTCTTCACGAAGGAGTGATGTACATCTTCGGCCTGAGTCCCATACGGACTCCCCTTCCGAGCAGCTTTGGTAAGAATTTAACTTGGGCATATGCTTTGATTGCTAACTGATTTCTCTTCTTTCCTTTGTAGCGGACATCGTCATGGAGTCGGTAATGGCCTACATTTTGAAGAAAAAGGCGGCAGCGCTCGAAGCCGCGGCAGCAAAGGATATGGAGGCGCTCGGCATCCAGCCGGTCGGCTCACATGAAGGAGAGAGCGGGACTCATGAAGAGTCATCCGCTCAGGCCTCTCAGCAGAATGTGGCAAGCGGAGCCACCCCCAGCGGAGGACCAACTGTCCAAGAAGAAGGTTCCGCTCAGGAAGAGGGACAACCCGGCTCGAAGAGGCGCCGAGTGGAGACTCCACTTCGATCGGCTACGTCTGCCGTTCAACCGTCCGCCCGAGCTACTACACGTGCTCGCGGCAAGGCTCCAGAGGTCGAAGCTATTTCGTCTGACCGGACGCCCTCTGAATGGGACGAGCTGGTAGCCCCTATTGAGGCTATTCCGGTCAACACCCTTCTGCCCGCTCGTCAACCAGTCCAACGTTCAACCATCCGATCTCAGTTTTCGGCGCCGGCCTCTGATCCTCTTCCGACCGCCGGTCGGACGACCCCCGGTCGGACGACCCCCGATCATGGCCGCACTGTACGGGTCACTCTTCATCTCCTGACTGAAGAGCTGCTGCCAGAGGTCGACCGCCCAATCGCGCCCGAGCACACCATCACCTTGAAGGGGCCCCTAGCTGAGATGTGGGCCGACGCTCGGGCGCGTGTCGCGCTGATCCCCCTCCGAAATTTGGCCAATAGCCACATGCAGGAGGCCACGGGGGTAAGTTCGTTTTCTTCGAAGTTTGGTATGCATTATCTCCGCTCGGCCACGAACAACTTCTAATTTTTTATCGCCAGAGATGGGTGGAGGAGATAGCGATCTCCAACCGCCTGGCGATGGTGGACGAGGAATTAAGACAACTGAAGGCGGCTAGCGGTCCGTCCGGCTCTCAAGGCCCTTCGTATGCCGAGCTGCAAAAGGAGCTAAAGAAAGATCAAGATTTGTTGGCGGCCGAGCAGAAGAAGTCGGCCGATCAGGCCCATGCCGAGTCCGAGCGACAGGTCAAATCGCTCGACACAAAAATAACCCTGGCCACTACTCGTAAAAACACGGCCATCTCCGATTTGGAGAAAAAGAATGTGGAGGCTCGGGGCCTAGAGCAGAAAGTAAAGGGGCTGATGGACCAGCTCGATGGCGAGAAAGCAGGCTACTCGGCTGACGCACTGAAGCATATAGAAGAGCTGAAAACTCTGCAGGAGTCCCTCGACGCGTCTCAATTGGCCTTCAAAGAGTACCAAGAGACCGAGCCGAGCCGGGTCACCGCCCTGAGACAGAATTACATCTGCTCGCCCGAATTTTCAGAGAAGGTTTGCGAGCGGATGTACACTGCCTTTGACCTCGCCATGACCGCTACCACCGCATATTTGAAGTCCAAGGGGCAACTTCCCAAGTCCTTCGCCATCCCGGCTGCAGATCAAGTGGCGCTCCTGAACAACATTCCCAAGGACCTTTACAATTATATTGAGTAGACGCTTTTATATGTAATTAGGCCGCTAGGCCAAAAATGATCCTTTTTTGTACTTAAGCCACTCGGCTTAAAGTTTTATTTTTAATGCAATGCTTTCCTTTCGCGTACTTTGCCCCTTTGGCTAGCTAATATATGTGTTGTCCGCCCATCTATTATCACACCTCTAGCATCCGAAAGGGATTTTTACAAAGTATTTGGCGTGACCCTTCCGCTCGGCTAAATAGGTAATATTCCGCTTTGATAGCAGAGATCGCTCGCTATATGTCGATGAAGTACTTTTGGGTTCTAAGCCGAGCGGAACGTAGAAACGGTCGAACGATATTGACGGCGAGTTTCTTGGACACTTGCAGTCCTTTTTATTGGCCTCATCCGCTCGGAGGGTTTATAGACGCTGGCTCGTCTCTCGATTTTTAACGTCGGAGCTCGACGGTCTTCCGCTCAGAGGGTTTATAGACATCGGCTCGTCTCTCGATTTTTAACGTCGGAGCTCGACGGTCTTCCGCTCGGAGGGTTTATAGACGCCGGCTCGTCTCTCGATTTTTAACATCGGAGCTCGACGGTCTTCCGCTCGGAGGGTTTATAGACGCCGGCTCGTCTCTCAATTTTTAACGTCGGAGCTCGACAATCTTCTGCTCGGAGGGTTTATAGACGCCGGCTCGTCTCTCGATTTTTAACGTTGGAGCTCGACGGTCTTCCGCTCGGAGGGTTTATAGACGTCGGCTCGTCTCTCGATTTTTAACGTCGGAGCTCGACGATCTTCCGCTCGGAGGGTTTATAGACGCCGGCTCGTCTTTCGATTTTTAACGTCGGAGCTCGATGATCTTCCGCTCGGAGGGTTTATAGACGTCGGCTCGTCTCTCAATTTTTAATGTCGGAGCTCGACGATCTTCTGCTCGGAGGGTTTATAGACGCCGGCTCGTCTCTCGATTTTTAACGTCGGAGCTCGACGATCTTCCGCTCGGAGGGTTTATAGACGCCGGCTCGTCTCTCGATTTTTAACGTCGGAGCTCGACGATCTTCCGCTCGGAGGGTTTATAGACGCCGGCTCGTCTCTCGATTTTTAACGTCGGAGCTTGACGGCCTTTAAGGCTAACTTGAACACCGCCGTTCGGCGAAGCTATTTGTCATCCTTTTTATCATTTTTGTTGCCTGCATTACAAGTACATAGGCGATCAAAACGTATGCAAAATTACATCAGCACACCTCTTACCCAGCTCGGTACGGCTGGAGATGATTCGCGCTCCACGGTCGATCCAGCTGCCGCCCATCTTTATCTTCCAGATAATAAGCGCCCGAGCGTAGCTTTTCGATGATTTTGAAGGGGCCTGCCCAGGGAGCTTCCAGTTTGCCGACCTCGCCGACCGGCTTTACTTTCTTCCAGACAAGGTCACCAACTTGGAATGCTCTAGGGATCACGCGCCGGTTGTAATTCTGCTTCATTCTTTGTCGGTACGCCATCAGTCGGACGGACGCCTTGGCTCGCTCCTCGTCGACCAAATCCAGCTCCATGTTCCTTCGCTCGGCGTTGCCATCATTATAATTCTGGATCCGGACGGACTCGACGCCGACTTCGACAGGAATCACCGCTTCGCCGCCGTACACCAGATGGAAAGGCGTGACGCCTGTTCCTTCCTTTGGGGTCGTGCGGATGGCCCATAAGACGCCAGGCACTTCATCCACCCAGCTTCCTCCCAAATGGTCAAGCCGAGCGCGCAGAATACGAAGAATTTCCCGATTGGCTACTTCGGCTTGACCATTTCTTTGAGGATACACCACGGACGTGAAGTGTTGCTCGATGCCATAGCTTCTGTACCAATCTTCGAGCAACTTTCTCGTGAATTGCCGACCGTTGTCTGAAACAAGTCGACGGGGGATGCCGAACCGACAGATGATATGTTGCCAGATAAATTTCTTGACCATCTGCTCGGTGATCTTGGCTAGCGGCTCGGCCTCCACCCACTTGGAAAAATAATCAACCGCCACCAATAAAAATTTCCGTTGTCCGGTCGCCATAGGAAATGGACCCACAATATTCATTCCCCATTGGTCAAACGGACAAGACACAGTAGCTACCTTCATTTCTTCCGCCAGTCGGTGAGAGAAATTATGATACCTTTGGCAAGAAAGGCATGTCACGACAGTCCGAGCGACGTCTGCTTGTAAAGTTGGCCAGAAGTATCCGGCCAGCAGGATTTCCTTAGCCAGCGATCGTTCGCCCGGATGCCCTCCGCAGGATCCCTGATGCACTTCTTGGAGGATGTACGCCGCGTCTTCCGAGCTCACGTATTTCAACAGTGGGCGAGAGAAAGCCTTCTTGTATAGTTGGTCTCCAATGAGCGTGAACCGACCGGCTCTCCTCCTTAGTAGCTGGGCCTCATCCCGATCGGACGGTGTAGCACCCGAGCGGAGAAACTCCATGATGGGTGTCCGCCAGTCGCTCGGGAACGAGAGGCCCTCCATCCGGTCGACGTGCGCCACCAAAAATACTTGTTCAACTGGCTGTTGGATGGCGACCAGCGTTATTGAGCTTGCGAGTTTGGCTAACTCATCGGCCGCTTGGTTCTCCACTCGGGGTATCTTCTGGATAATAACCTCTCTGAAGTCGGCCTTGAGTTTCTCGAAGGCTTGAGCGTAAAGCTTGAGCCGAGCGTTGTTGATTTCAAAAGAGCCTGAGAGTTGTTGAGCGGCCAATTGGGAGTCTGAATGTAGCGTCACCCGTCCGGCCCCTACATGCCGGGCAGCCTGTAAGCCGGCTATAAGAGCCTCATACTCCGCTTCGTTATTTGTAACTCGATAATCTAGCCGGACGGACAAGTGCATCTTTTCTTCTTGAGGAGAGAGTAATAATACGCCAATCCCACTTCCGAGCCGAGTGGACGATCCATCCACGAATATTTTCCACATGGCTTTGGGTTCTGGCCTTTGTACTTCGGTGACGAAATCTGCCAAGGACTGTGCCTTTATCGCCGAACGGGGCTGGTATTGAATATCAAATTCGCTCAACTCCGTTGTCCATTTGATGAGCCGCCCGGACGCTTCTGGATTCAACAACACTCTTCCCAATGGGTTGTTCGTCCGGACGATGACAGTATGAGCCAAGAAATAGGGACGGAGGCGCCGAGCGGCGAGGACCAAAGCGAAAGCCAGTTTCTCGAGCCCAGTGTAGCGAGATTCAGCATCTTTTAAAATATAGCTCAGAAAATATACAAGCTCTTCTCCGCTCGCCCTTACTAGTGTCGAACCGACGGCTTGCTCGGTTGAAGATAAGTAGATACAAAGTGGCTCACCCGCAGCTGGCTTGGCTAGTACCGGAAGAGAATTCAAATATGTCTTCAGATCTTCGAACGCCCGATCGCATTCTTCGTCCCAGTGAAACTTGGTGGCTTTGCGCAAGATTTTGAAAAAAGGCAGGCTCCGATCGGCAGTCTTGGAGATAAATCTGGACAGGGCAGTTATCCGACCGGTCAAGCGCTGCACTTCCCTCAGATTTCTTGGGGGCGGCATATCTTGTAAGGCTTTCACTTTGCTGGGATTTGCTTCAATGCCCCGTTCGGTCACTATGTAACCCAAGAAACGCCCTCCTTTTGCTCCGAACAGGCACTTCTGAGGGTTTAACTTAACGCCATATTTCCACAGCGTTCGGAAAGTTTCCTCCATATCTTTAAAGAGGTCGGCCGCTCGGACGGACTTGATAAGAATGTCATCCACATATACTTCCAGATTTCGCCCGATCTACTCCTTGAACACTTTGTTCATCAAGCATTGATAAGTGGCTCCCGCGTTCTTCAATCCGAACGGCATTACATTATAGCAGTAGGTGCCATCGGCTGTAACGAAGCTGACTTTTTCTTTATCTTCCCTGGCGAGCGACACTTGATGATATCCCTGATAAGCGTCGAGCATGCATATCAACTCGCAGCCGGCCGTAGAGTCCACCAGTTGATCGATCCGGGACAGGGGATAAAAATCCTTTGGGCACGCCTTGTTAAGGTCCCGGAAATCGATGCACACTCTCCACTTGTTGCCGGGCTTGGAGACAAGCACCACATTCGCCAACCAGCTCGGGAACTGGACCTCGCGTATGTGGCCGGCCTCCAGGAGTTTCTCCACCTCCGCTCGGATGATGGCATTCTGTTCGGCGCTGAAATCCCTCTTTCTCTGCTTCACTGGCCGAGCATCCGGTCGGACATGGAGCTCATGCTGCGCTATACTTGGTGAAATTCCGGGCAGCTCATGCGTCGACCAGACGAAGACATCATGGTTTCTCTGGAGGCATTGGATCACTTCCTCCTTCTCGCTCGCCTCTAGATCGGACGCGATGAATGTCGTGGCCTCCGATCGGGTCGGGTGAATTTGCACTTCCTCTTTTTCTTCATAAATCAAAGAGGATGGCTTTTCAGTGATAGCGTTCACCTCGATCCGGGGCGTCTTCCGAGCGGCATTGGCTTCTGCTCGGACCATCTCGACGTAACATCGCCGAGCTGCTAGTTGATCTCCTCGTACTTCTCCCACTTTGTCCTCGACGGGGAACTTGATCTTCTGGTGGAAGGTGGAGACAGCCGCTCGAAATTCACTGAGAGCTGGTCGTCCCAATATGACGTTGTATGCTGACGGAGAGTCCACCACGACGAAGTTTGCAGTACGCGTCCTTCTGAGCGGCTCCTCTCCCTGCGAAATAGTCAATCGGATTTGTCCGACCGGCTGAACTTCGTTGCCCGTAAACCCGTAAAGGGGGGTTGTCATGGGCAGCAACTCGGCTCGATCAATTTGCAGTTGATCGAATGCCTTTTTGAATATGATATTGACCGAGCTTCCTGTGTCAATAAAAATGCGGTGAATAGTGTAATTGGCTATTACCGCTTTGATGAGAAGAGCATCGTCGTGGGGAACTTCAACCCCTTCCAAGTCCCTGGGCCCGAAACTAATTTCGGGTCCGCTCGCCCGTTCCTGGCTGCAGCCGACCGCAAGGATTTGGAGCTGCCGGACGCTCGCCTTCCTTGCTCGGTTGGAATCTCCTCCGGTCGGACCACCAGCTATGATGTTGATTTTGCCTCGGGAAGAGTTGTTTCTATTCTCTTCTTCCCGAGCGGACGGTCTAAGCCGCTCCCTAGACATTCGAGGATTGTCTTCACGCCTTGGAGTATGCTGTCGCTCGGGAGTTTATCTTTGTCGGCGATCAGATATAGTCCAATCGGCTCCGTGAGTTCTCTGTCACCTATCGGACGATGGCGATCAGCGGCCGATACTCCGAGGAACGGGATGGGCGATCAAGGGAAGCCTCCGACAATCTCTGGTGTTGTGCGTGTCCGTCTAGTGGAATGAGCAAAACATAGGAGTCCATTTCTTCTTTTGCTTGGGCCGTTCGTCTGCTACTTCTTGGACATGAGATCTTGGATGATGAGAACGAATTGCCTCGGCCCGCGGTCCCCTGGGCGGCTGATGAGCAATGTGAGGCTTCCGCTCGGCAGGAGGAGCCCTCTCAGTCGGGATTTCCTTTCTTCGTGACACTTGGGTTTCCTCCACGTTGATGTATTCGTTGGCCCGGTGCAGCATATGGTCGTAGTCTCGAGGTGGTTTCCGTGTAACGACCCGGCCCTCTTGGCCCATTTGGCGGCCCATTTGGCGACCCTCGGGTCGTCGACCGTCGGCCCTTATGTCGTCGGCCCATTTGGCGACCTCTCATGTCATCGACCGATGACCCTTGGCCGTGCCGTTACTCACTAGGACTTTCCACCCCTGGTCAGTGGATTTTTGCCTCCCTCAGGATTCGAACTCTAAACCTCCAGGCTTAAGTAGTAGAGTTTATGAATCACGGTGAAGAATCTCACTTGTTAGATTCATAAACTCTACTTTCGGAGGTTTAGAGTTCAATCGAGGAGGCAAAACCATCGACTGTGTGGAAAGTCCTAGTGAGTACGACGGCAAGGTCATCGGTCGATGACATGAGAGGTCGCCACCACGGGGCCGCCAAATGGGCCAAGAGGGACGAGTCGTTACAATAAAAAGGCGCCTTTTATTGTAACGACCCGGCCCTCTTGGCCCATTTGGCGACCCTCGGGTCATCGACCGTCGGCCCTTATGTCGTCGGCCCATTTGGCGACCTCTCATGTCATCGACCGACGACCCTTGGCCGTGTCGTTACTCACTAGGACTTTCCACCCCTGGCAGTGGATTTTTGCCTCCCCCAGGATTCGAACTCTAAACCTCCAGGCTTAAGTATTAGAGTTTATGAATCCTGGTAACCAAGTGAGATGATCTCACTTGGTTAAGGGTCGTCGGTCGACGACATTAGAGGTCGCCAAATGGGCCGACGACATAAGGGTCGACGGTCGACGACCCGAGGGTCGCCAAATGGGCCGCCAAATGAGCCAAGAGGGCCGAGTCGTTACAATAAAAAAATCTCACTTGGTTACCAGGATTCATAAACTCTAATACTTAAGCCTGGAGGTTTAGAGTTCGAATCCTGGGGGAGGCAAAAATCCACTGCCAGGGGTGGAAAGTCCTAGTGAGTAACGGCACAGCCAAAGGGTCGTCGGTCGACGACATGAGAGGTCGCCAAATGGGCCGACGACATAAGGGCCGCCAGTTGGGCCGCCACAAGGGTTGCCCAAGAGGCCAAAGGGTCGGGTCGTTACATTCCGAATGAGCGATCGGAAGAAATCCCCATCCACGAGGCCTTGTGTGAAGGCATTCATCATGGTCTCCGAGGTGGCTGTTGGAATGTCCATGGCCACCTGGTTGAACCGCTGGATATAGGCTCGGAGCAATTCCCTGGGCTCTTGTTTGATGGCGAATAGGCTGACACTCGTCTTCTGGTAGCGCCGACTGCTGGCGAAGTGGTGGAGGAAGGTCGTACGGAAGTCTTTGAAGCTTGTGATAGATCCATCCGGCAACCTCCGAAACCACCGTTGAGCCGATCCAGAGAGGGTGGTGAGGAAAACCCGACACTTCACCCCATCTGTGTATTGATGCAGGGTTGTCGTGTTATCAAACTTACCTAAATGATCATCCGGGTCGGTGGTTCCATTGTATTCACCGATCGTCGGAGGCACATAGTGCTTGGGCAGAGGGTCTCGTAGAATAGCCTCTGAAAATTGGCGGTTGATCCGCTAGGGCGATGCGTCCGCTCGGGCGATGCGTCCGCTCGGGGGGCTTTCCCTTTTTGTTATCTCGTCTTGGCATTTCATCCGAAGAAGATCCCCGATCTCGATTAGTTGTTGTGGCTTCAAGAGTACGGAATAGGGCCCGATGGAATGCAACGGTGGCCTGAGGTGCTTCCGCTCGGCCGCCTGATGCTGATGTTGCTTGCTGCTCTGCCCGCTCATCTTGTGACTTTTGTCTCTGTTCCATAAGCTTGGTGGCTCTTGTCTCGATCAAAGCGTCGAGTTCCTCCGTGGAGAGCATCACCGAGTGCTGTCGTCCAGCTTCGTCCATTGCTTCCGATCGGATGCAGGAGCGTTTCCCACAGACGGCGCCAAATTGATCCTGCCCGAAAGTTGAATCAACGGACGCTAGGCACGTGGCGCTCTCCAAGCAGCTGACGTAGATCTGCTGACTATCTGCCCGGACCTCCGGCGAACCTGCACAGAAGTCGGGCCGGGGAGGGGTTCCCGGCGACGACCCTCCAACGCTCAAGTCAGGCAAAGCTCAACAAGAAAGTGGCTCCAAGAATCGTAGAATGCATACCTCCGGCGAAGAGTGAGGGCCTTTATATAGGGCTGTGGAGAAGCGAGTGCACACACATCGAGGTGTACACGTGTCCTTCCCCATACCGTAGTGTGGGCTTGTCAGAGGAGCTTACCTGACACCATACTGCTACAGTTTGGGCACGTCTCTGATGGGACAGCGGATCCTTCTATCGTAGGATTCTGAGTATGGCCTGCACGTAGAACATGCCCGCTGTCAGAAAAAGATGTCCCTTGTCCTTTTCCCCTTACTCCCGACCGGGCGTCCGGCCGGACACATATAGCGGTCTACTTGGGAGACTCTTGGTAATGCGCTTTGTGGAGACTGTCAGCAGTATGCTACCTTATGTCTTCGGCCGAGCTTGCCATCCGCTCGGCCTTACCATCCTGTTCAACGAGCGTCGGGGCCCAACTTCCTGCCAGGGCGCCTTTTGCTATCAGTTAGACACCGGTCGGCCGGCCGGGCGGTCGACCCACCCTTCTCCGGTCGGCCACCTGCCCTTTGACTTTCACGTGGCGTTGACTCTCAGAACGGGGGTCCCCTGTTCTTACCGCCGGATCAAATCTTAAACTTGATTTGATCATAATTTGACCAAATCAACTCTAAATGAATTATAATTTGAACCAACATAATTCTTATTTCTGCACCTACTCGGTGGATTTAGTTTGAACCCGATCTAATTTTAATTTAGCGTCCTCACTTCATGTTCTATCATTTAGTTCATCGGTTTATTAGTATATATTTTATTTTTAATATTAATACTTAACTCCAAGTCATAATATTTCCTCGTAAAAGTGATACTAATGGATATCTTAAATAGAGTGCTTTCTAGATATCTTAAATAGAGTGCTTTCTAGATATGTGATCAATTTTTTCGATGATAAGATGGTGAATTGATTGGTCAAAATTATATATATATATATATATATATATATATATATATATATATATATATATATATATAAAGGATGTGAGATATATTCATTCGCATGAGACTTTTTTAGTTTGAACCCGATCTAATTTTAATTTAGCGTCCTCACTTCATGTTCTATCATTTAGTTCATCAGTTTATTAGTATATATTTTATTTTTAATATTAATACTTAACTTCCAAGTCATAATATTTCCTCGTAAAAGTGATACTAATGGATATCTTAAATAGAGTGCTTTCTAGATATGTGATCAATTTTTTCGATGATAAGATGGTGAATCGATTGGTCAAAATTATATATATATATATATATATATATATATATATATATATATATATATATATATATAATCAACGACAAGGTGGTGAATCGATCGGTCAAAATTACGGCATATATATATCTATATATATATATATAAAGGATGTGAGATATATCCATTGGCATGAGACCTTTTGGGGAGAGCCGAAAAGTAAAGTCATGAGGGCATAGACCAAAAATGAACAATATCATGTCATTGTAAAAATATATGAATATCCTTCGATCTCAGCAAATGGTATCAGAGTCATGGTCTGTATCAGATGTCATGTGGGGTGACCTTGAATCAGAGCCGGCCCTGATCCAGGGCTACTGGGGCACCTGCCCAGGGCCCAAAAATACTTGGGGATTATTATTATTATTATATAATTTTTTTTTCTAAAATCTACTTTTTCTCTTTTCGCCGAAGCTTTCACCGAAGCACTGTTCTCTTCGCTGAAGTCCTCCCCTCGCCCCTCACCGAAGGCCGAAGCAACGAAGCCCCATCTCTCTCGCCCTCGCGGAAGCCCTCCCTCGCTATGCCTTCCCTCCCTCGTCGCGACAACTATGAACCCTCTCTCAAAGGTGCCCTACATCGGTGAGACGAGGCTCTCTTCCGTTGTTGATTTTCCGCACTGTGCCCAACCCTCCCTCTCTGCGATGAAGCCCCCTTGTTGTTGCCAATAAAATCTCATGCTTTTTATTTTTTTTGTTAATCATGTTTCGTTTCTCCACAAATTGACAGTTTCTGTGCCATTCATTTTTAGGTCTTAATCGGCCCTTTCTTTCGATTGGTCACTATCACTTTAAGCAATCGATTTTCGCCATACTAATCCAGTTATTGCATCAATTTTTACTATTCTTTTTCACCGTTTCTTTTATTGTTGCTCCAGATTAGGGATTTGGTTGCATTGTTCCTTTCCAATTGCTTATTTTGATATGGGATCTGACATCTGAGTATTTTCAAATTTAAAAAATTTGTATTCTAGTAGATTGTTCGAGACCTTTGTTTGCATGGTATTAACTTGATAGCACTTCAAATCCTGTGATTCCTACTGTTATTGCTACATAGTTAATATATGTAATTTGAAGAAAATTGATAATTTCACTCTAGGTTTAGTATTTTTTAGAACCTTATTGTTTTGAATCATATTTGAGGGAAAAGTGTGCAGTAAGTTCATTTAGATAAATATATAAAAAGAGAAAGAGATGTGATGTGGAACTAAATTCAAAAGCTGTGGTATGTAGATTCATCTCATAATTTTCAACCAACTCCAACTATTCTCACCTGTAAGCTAGTAAATATTTGATGAAGGACACAATGTGGAGTGGTCGCATATGTATCATGCAAGCCTTTTGACCTTGTTTGCATTTGATCTTTATTGTTTCAGGTGTGAATTGTCCGATTTTACTAATTTTCATAACAAAACTTCATGTCAACATAATACTGTCATGCTCATTTCTAGGAATTAATTTGCTATGGTAACAATTTTATTTACTTATTACGGGTTGTTACCTCATCTAAACATCATTACTTTTGGATCAATACTGTAATTCTTTACTCTTATGTTCGTTAGACCTTTGTGATGTCGTTAATATCATCTTGTGTGGTGGTTTTCTTAATTTTGAAACCAAATATTTTGCTTGATTGTATTAGATCACAAGCCTTTAATCTATTTAAGCAGAAGATATATGATTAGTTTATTCACTTATTTCAATACCATATTGAGATCGTGCAACTCAAATTTGATTTTATGGTAAATAAGTACCATTTGGTGGCACTTATCCTTTTGTAGGATATCATATGTAGCAGGTATATACATTAATATTGGGTTGGAATAATAAAATTCTTTTGACTTAAGAAAGTTTTAAGTAGCTTTTATTCTTTCGTGTTTCATTTACATCATGTTATTATTTGTTTACATTTGAATCCATGAGTTGTTTTAATTGATTAGTTGAAGTTGGAAGTTGGAACTTGAAACCAATGTTATGAAGGAATTGGTGACGCAGATATGTTAGACTATCCTTGTTTTTTTTTCTTCTCTGACTGAAGAAGAAAAAAAGTAAATGATTTAAATTGAGATTGATAAAAATTAATTATAAATTTTTCTTTTCTATCAATGTTCTTTTGCTAAGAATTCAAGTGATTGTATGTTGTAAATACCTCTTGTATTATGAATAAATTGATTATAAATAAAATTTTTATTCTTGATAAAAATGTGTTAGAATGATAGAAATTTATACGTAATTAAAAAAGGAGCACCTATCTTATTATAAAAGACCATCTTAGAGCTAAAAGTTTTCTTATCACATTTCAATAAATAAATTTTTATAGATTAAAATAATTATTATTTAGATTGATGAAATGATAGAATTGATGTATTATTAATAGTTTCGCCCAGAGCCTTTAGACAATTAAGACCGGCTCTGCCTTGAATGAAGTTGAGGGTATGTCCGAAATAAGTCAAGGTAACCGCATACTTATGGGAAGGCTCCGTAGTAGGTCAGAGTAATCGGATGCTTGTCGGGAGGTTTGAGCTATAAAAATAATTGTGGTCTTTTGTTTGAAAGAAGTGTTTAAAAGGATACGGGAAACTAAGAACAAAGTCATATATGATGGTATTGCGAAGATATCTCATAACAGACAACCTAATAATTTAATATCCCAAATTTATTATTCTACGGAGAAGATAATTTGCAATGCGCTGATGAATTGAGCAGTAAATGCGTGCGAGACTGCATAAACACCCTGCGCTAGCTGCATGGGTGCTTAAGAATATGTTGGCTCCCATGGTGCGTGGTGAGATCGTGATTGAGAGGTGAACGCTAGAGGAGGACGAGGCGAATAATATTCATGAGGCGATACGTTCATATATGGTCGTCTAATTATATCATATGTTTAAATAATTCGAGAGGCGATACAATGAATATATGAGAATTGAAAGATATTATTGCTTGATTTATCTGTATAATTTTTTCTTTTATGTGTTTTATTTTTATATAATCCGATCGATATAATCATTATAAATGAAAGAGATGAGTTGTTCACTTGAGGCTAGCTAGGCAACTACTTGCATGAACACAGATTGTATTATCCACTAGATTTTTTTTCAAAAAAAAAATCAAGCATTGTTTGTTTGCCTACGAATCAATTTTAATATTCACACAAGAAAAAGACATATATATATATATATATAGACGAAAGAATGTATACGCCATTCGTGTCATTGGATAATATTAAGTAGCTAGCTAGAAGCTTTTAGGGCATCCTCTAATAAATATACAATAGACTATACGACGATACGACTTGAGGTGGCCATCTAATTTGATGGGATAAGGAAGGTCGTATCGCTTTCTATGAATGAGGATGAACATGAGGCAGCTCAGTTGTCGCCTTCCTCTTTGCTGTACCTTAGCTTGCTTCGTCTCGTAAGCATGCACATGTGCATGTTTTCCTTGTCTTTCACCCCCATTCTTTAGTAGCATATCTATCTAAGCACAATGACTCTTGTCATACTTTTAGCATTGGAAATATAATTAAAATTTTACATTAAAAGTACTTTTTAATGAAAAAAAATCATGAATTTATAAATAAAAGATATCTATAATGGTATGAGATATTTTTGATGGAGTCCATAAATAAATCTATAAGAGTTTATATTTAAAATAGACAATATCATACTATTATAAAGATATATAAATTCTTTTGATCATAATAAATAGTATCTGAGTTATGATCTAGATCGAACTGAGTGAAATAAATGACCTTAAATGAAGGAGCTGGGGACTCCCAGAGAAATAAACTCTAAGCGAAAAGTCTAAAGGAGGTCAAATGCTTGATGGAAATCCTGGATCAGTAAACTCTAGGGGGTGAAAAGTTCAAGAATGTAAAGGGTGACCGGATAGCTTGATGGAAATCCTGGAGGTGTTCGTATGCTTGACGAAAATTCTGGGAGAGTGAACCCTAGGTAGTGAAAAGTCCAACCAAGTCAAGGGCACCCCGTTGCCTTGGCTAAAATCTTGGGAGTGATCGTATGTTTGGCAAAAATCCTCATAAGTGAGCACTAGGAGGTGAAAAGTCCAAGTATATTAAGGATGACTGCATGCCTTGGCAAAATTCTAGGGGTAATCGGATGCTTGGCGAAAATCTTGGGAGAATTGAACATTAGGTGGTGAAAAATTCAAACAGATCAAGGATGACTTAGCAAAAAATCCTTGGGGATCCTTGGGAGTGAAATGAAAATCTAAATAAATCAAGGGTGGTCGGATGTTTAACGAAAATACCGAGGGTGCAAACTTTAGATGGTGAAAAGGTCTTAAAAGAGAGGAGTAATCTCGATTAGTCGAATGTTAAAGAGAAAATGGTTAAAAATATAATAAAAAATGATTAAAAATATAATCGAAGTATCATATTTCTAAAATGTATGAAAATCATCATAAATTTATAGGATTGAAGATATCTTCAATTTAAGGTAAAACTCAAAAAAAAATTACCAAACACAAACAAGTTCCATACATAATGTAGAAAACCATGAGATTGAATTTAAGTAACTCCTCATCTTATTTTATTAAAAAAATATTAATGATTGAGTAGATGAATAATACATTTTAAACCAATAACAAATAGTCACTAAAAATATTTAAAAAAAAATGCAATAAAAAATTGGCCTTTTTATAAATTTTATTATATTTCTCTCTCTTTTAGTGTCTTTATAAAATAACATCATTTCCTTTTTAAAATTGTGATTTCATTGGTAATTTTTCATGGTCTCTTGAGCAATAAAAACAATGATGTTGTATTTTTTTTAAAAAAAATAATTTTTAATAATTAAAATACGAGTACATAGCCAACTAATATATTGAGTGTACTTATAAGAAATCAAATCATTTTTTCCCTTTTTATTTTTAGTATGGATAAACTACTAAAGTATTTTGAAAAAAAAAACACACACACTTATGCCTACAGAAGTTCGGACATGAACACATTATATTTTTGATGTAATAATTAAAGGTCTAATTTCGTAGAAACTTAAGATTTGAAATTCACCCTACACTGTCCATGCATCTGAATTTACCTCGTTTAATATCTGATCCTATCGGGAAGTGGAGAAGACGAACCTACCGGAATGACGTGTCTGGAAAGTTGACCGCACCCCATGACCTGGTGGTGAGCTGTCTTTCGCATTGACCAAGTCGTCCGAAGTCTTTTGGTCAACAACACCAGCAACCAGCAACCGGGTTACCCCGATCCCTGGTACCTTGATGCTCGAGGTGGGTTCCGCGAACATATGAGCAACCTGATAACAATAGAGAAATAAATGCACGAATAAGAAGTACGAGAACATACCCTGACCCCGGGGGGCGCCCTCGGATGGGTCGGTGAGCTGATCGCGATGCTGATCCAGTTGTCTTGGCCCGGATGAGTAGATGGATGTGACCTAGCTGGGGAGCCGGATCTAAGAGCGATGCCCTGGAATCCAGTGCGACAGGGCTCCAGAAAGACAACACGTAGGTCGAGTACGATAACGGCTCGTAGGTCGGTGCACGACACACAGACCCGATAATACGACACGCAAGCCGGATAACAACAACCCACAATCATAATAGCGATACGAAGAGTAAAATACAGCGGCTCGATGGTCGGAACCACATCAGCTCGCAGGCCGAACATCATCTCGACCCGAAGGTCGGGGTAAACAAACTTGAGCACTTCAGACTGCAGCTGTCCGGAGGGTGACGGCGGACGGTTGCACCGATGGTGGCGGCGGATAGCTGCCCGGAGAGCAACGGCAGACGGCTGCCTGAGAGCGACGACGGGCGGCTGCTTGGAGAGCGACGGCGGGCGCTTGCCTGGGGAGCGACGGCGGGCAGCTATCGGGAGAGCGACTGGGGGCGGCTGCCGGGAGAGCGACGGGGGGCGGCTGCCGGGAGAGCGACGGCGGGCGGCTGCCGGGAGAGCGACGGCGGGCGGCTGCCGGAAGAGCGATGGTAGGCAACCGCCTAGAGAGCGACGGCAGGCGGCTGCCTGGAGGCGATACCCGCTGTAGTCGCCGGCAACGATCACTAGAAGTGTCGACGGCGGTGGCGGAGGTGTCGGTGGCTACTAGAGACGCTAGCGGTGGCTACTGGAGACGCTGGCGACGGCTGTGGTAGCCTCCGGAAGCGGCAGTGACGGTGGGGGAGGCCGGTTGCAGTTGGAGGTGGCGTTGGCCGGAAGCGACGGTGCCTGTCGCTAGAGGTGGAGGCCTGGAGAACTCACCGTGGTGCTTAGCGGCGGAATGCTGCTTGCGCGAAGAAAGGAAGAGGAGGTGGTGGCCAATGACTGGCGCCGGTGAAGAAGGAGCAGACGATGCTGGCGGTTAGGTCGCGGTGGTGTGGAGCCACGGCTCGACAGCGGCGGAGCCTCGTGATGCGCCGGCAGTAGCGGCGAGAGGCACCGATGTTGAGAGAGAAAGGAGGAGGTGGCCCGAGGACGCTCGTCGCCGGCGGATCTCTTTAGTGTTGATGACGATGGACCAAGAAGAAGCTCTTTCTTCTTCCCCAAGTGGCGGCGGCGGAACCAGACCTCCCTAGTGGCAACGCTGCGGAGAAGAGAAAAGGAGTTATAAGAGAGGAGGAGGGGAGCGCCGGCGGCTTTGTCAGCGCCGGCGAAGGGTGCGAGAGGGAGAAAACGCTCCTTCGTTGGCGGCGGCCTCCATTTTTTTCCTCTCTATGAACCGTGCTTTAAGCACTAAAATCCTAAAGGAATTAACCCTTGAAAGGACAAAAATGCCCCTTCCCTCTCCTTAATTCCTCTCATGCCCTAAACTATATCTGGATCAATACCCTTGGAGCTGACTATAGGGCCATTGGGGTGGTGAATCAAAAATCATGAAAAAAAAACTTAAGAGAATTCTTATTGCTAAAATTTTAGACCACAAGCATTCGAGATAGCAAACTCATAGGGGAGCTCATGCCCACCATGCAATCAAAGCCAAGTCCCACAAAATTATCGTCACGAGATAGCGACCGATTGTGCCACCATGATTAGATAGTGATTATTCTCCTCGGATGTGTCTAGTGACTAGCGCATGAGATGTTGTCTCAATGAGGTCAGGAGTTTGAATCTTGGTAAAACTGAGATAAATGTCTCCCTTATGTACTAGTCACTATTCCAAAGGTTAGTAGCTGTCCGTGATTTATCTCTTCCGTGTTAACTCTGAGACGGATTGATGGGAGCACTGGAGGCGAACGTATTCACCTTTGCCATAATGATCAAATAGTGATTATTCTCACGGCGTAATTGAGTTGGTACTTAAATGATAAATTTATATCAATGAGCAAAAATTTGAGTCAGTCAGTGGTTGTCCCATGACATACTGAGTTGGTAATTAAATGATAGACTTGTATCGATGAGCAAGAGTTTAAATCGAAACTGCGACAATCTAGTCTAATCACTTATCATTAGCTATAAAGTCAAGGCCAAGAGATAGCAACTGGCCATTGCAATCGTGACCGCTTGGCCACGAAGTTGCAACCGTGATTGTCTGGCCTCAATTTTCATGATCAATCGTGATCACTTAGCCGCCAACCAAGAGCCATCACAATTTCGTGGTATTTTAGTCAATAAAAAAACTAATTAGTTTTTTTGAGTAGTTTTTAAAATTAGATAGGTTATATAGTAAATTGCATCGTTTTCATAATTAACATAAAAAAAAATATCTTTTTTGTCTGTTAGTCAAGCTATTTCTAACAACAAATATGTAAGAATACAATATGTATTTATATTTGAGCATTAAAGTAAATAAGAAATAATATCATAGAATATATAATAGGGTAAAAAAATTATTTAAGAATTTTGTGCAAATGGATGTTTTAATTTTGTTTTTGCAACTTAACTATAAATATTAATCAATTGATTGCTATTGGAGCAAAGTAATATTGCTATCCCAAACGTAGCCATCAGAATTCAGGAATTAAATAGCTAAAGACAAGGACCTCCTCATCAAACTAATCTTCAAGAACACTCATCTATGCAACTCCTCCTACGTTTCAGGATTTATCTTCTTTTACATAATCCGAGAATTAACTAAGATAAATAACCACCTTTTACTACAGAAGATCACCGATCTATGCACTAGTTGCAATTTCAAATATTAATTTACAAAACAAAAGGACTAAATGTGCTTAACAGCAATCAATAGCACTTTAAACGAGATTTTAATATATATATATATATATATATATATATATAAAGCCATCAAAGAAGTGCCATTTGCGAAAAAACCATCTTAAATTTGGTTATTATTTACGCCATTAGTGCATCTTCTTGGAGAAGAGAGCCATGAGGCTAAAAAGGCCTCTGCCGGTTCGCTCACGCGCGGTCACCCCATCCTTATCGTCACCCCCGCAGTTCCGTTGCCCACCGCGGTACCCGATGCCCGTGTTCAGCATCCGCGCCCCGGCCCCGGCGTTCGCTTTCCTGCCACCGGCGGTGATCTTATCTCTCTCCCTGTGCTCGGGCCGCCGGATCTGCCAAACCGGGCTGGCCCGGCCCACCAGGACGCCTCCGGGCCGGCCCGGGCTCGCGGCCCACCTCCTTCCGCCCGGCGCCGCCGAGGCGTTGTGGTGCTTCGACGACTCCCCCCGGGAGTTGCTCCTCGAGCAAGGGGCGCTGCTCGCCCTGCGGCCGGAGGCCGACGCCGGCGGCCGGACGGCGCTCCCGGCGGATCGACTCCGCGAGAAGGGCCAGATGTTGATGTTAAGCTCGGCGACGGCGCCCCCGTCTCCGCCCTTCCGATCTTTGCGCCGCTCCTTCTCCTCGGCCGGCTTCTTCTCCCCGACGCGGAAAATGTCCTTCCACCGCTTCGACCCCGTGGTCGGGGAGCAGGAGATGGAGGTCGTGAGCTCGGCGGTGGGAGGCGGCCGAGGAAGGGGGGAGGCCGGATCCGGCTCAGGCTTCGATTTGGGACGACCACGCGGGGCGTCGGTTTCGGAGTCGAGGTGAGGGCGAAGGGAGAGGTGGTGGAGAGGGAGGAGAACCCCGTCAGCAAAGAGCTCGTCAGCAGTGAGAAGCGGCGGCGGCGGGTCGGCTACCGCCCAGAACTCAAACTCCGGAGAGGAGGCGGAGGCGCTGCCGATTCTCCTCGGGCTTCCTTCCATCTGGATTGAGAGAGAGAGAGAGAGAGAGGAGAGAGAGAGGGGATTAATGGATTTGGTTGGGAAAAGATTTAAAATACAAGGACACCGTTTTTTATATATATTTTAAATACGAATTTTTTATTATTTTTTATGGAGAACTTTACTGACCAATCAAGTCGAATTATTTATTCTTAAATTATATATTATAAAAATATAATTAATATTGTTTTCTTGTTGTGATGAATAAATTAGGACTCGATATTATATTCTTTAATTAGACCATAAGCGTAGAATATATATATTTTTTGTGTTATTAGATAAGTTTTAAAGAAAATGATAGTGAGGAGAAAAAAAGGGTCAAAAATCAACTTAGAGTCTTTATTTTTTTTTAATATGGTGTGTTTGCATTTTTTAAGACTCATCTCAGTAGTCTACACTAAAAGTAACAAAGTGTTAGTGTGTGCACTTATGTGCCAAGACACTCCTTATGTATTTTGTTGATAATTATTTAATAAAGGTAAGAATTTATCATTAATTATTTACTTTTCTGTACGTATATGATTAATGATAAAGTCCCACAGATTAATGGGTATATTAATCTGAAAATAGTCCTTGATCAGATAGATATCTAGAGGGGACATGGATATCTAGATCAACGCTGAGTATGACTAGGTCGAGATAGACCGGAGGGATGGATATCCAAGTTGTACTCGGGGGTGCCTTGAGTTTAGAGGTACACTGGACACGACCCGCTTAAAAGGAGACCACATATTAAGCATCATTGGTCTTTCCTTTTATGAACGAGTGTAACTGATCTTTTGACTTGAGACCTTCATTTATTCTATGCGTGGAGTTATGTGCTTTGACGTCGTTAAAATCAGTCTTTAATCGGATTATGATTAATACGGTAGTTGGGTGTATGACAAAGCGTAGAGAGAATAGTGTTGAGTCAATAGAGGATTCATCGCTCTCTTGGATTAGGAGTTAACATCCTGGCCGCTTGATAGAGATATTAGTGACTCAAAATTCATGGCCATGGGAGGAATGATTTATCATTCAAGAGGAGTCTATTATATCTTGGAAATCAAGTAAAACAATTAATTTAGTAATGATGCATAATGTATCGAATAAATTGGGATGTAGGCTTTAGATGAAGAGATTGAATTACACAGTAATCGGTTCATAGTGGTTTACAGTTTATGACTGATATTAATTTTATCACGTTGGGTGGCTAAAAACTGTTGCTAGACGGTTACCTTAGTCTGTGTATGGATTTACACTGCCTTCGTGTATAAAACCTAGAGGGTCGCACACATAGCACGTAGACATGAACAATGGTATCGGAAGCTAGTCGAGATTGAGATCAAATATGGATTTATTTGATACAAAGAAGAGAGAATTCGAATAGCCATAATCATGATGATTAATGGAGAATTCGAATAGTCATCATAATGATAATTAATGGAGAATTTGAAGAGTCATCATAATGAAGATCATAAATGAAGAATTTATGGAGCCTATAACTCTTCATCTTCCTTATTAAGGAAGATCATAAATGATGAATTAATTGAAAGCTTAACTCTTTGTATTCCTTGGAAGCTATAAATAGCCATCCTCGGAAAATTTCAAGGTAAGGATTTCATTCCCTCCATTTCTCCTTCGTCAACTTCGTCCTCCACCGGAAGAGATCAGTAGTGCTTCCAAAACTTTGTCGATCCAAGTGGCTAGCACCTAACGGATCGTATCAAGTTCGTGATCTAGTGCGCATGGATACCGCTAGAGGAGTCACACGTGGGGCTCTTATCTGTCTATCTGTCTGTGATATCATTTACACCTATCGAGGACTCGAGGTATGTTTTTATATTACTTTTGTGCAAAACTATATGTACCACGAAAAGATCCATGATCAATATATGTCTTCCGCTGCGCTCTGAACCCAACACAAAGTTGCCTCAGCTTTCATCAGACATAGTAACATAGTTATAGTAAATCATTCTCTTAGGACGATATACTGATTAACACGTAAAATATTATCATTCGTAAAATATTATCATTCTGAAATTTGAGATTTGATCTCAATAAAATTAAGATAAATATCTTTCTTATGTAGTAGTCATTATTCCAAATACTAATAATCACCTGTGATTTATCTTCTTGGTGTTGACCTTGAGACGAGTTGACGGGGGCGCTGAGGATGAGTATATTATAAATCGTAATTGTTACAATATGAATGATAAGTAAACAAATAGAATTTATATGATAATAAAATTCATATGGTAACAATTCGTATTATTGTAATATTTATGAATTATAGTTACTATAATATATATTTTTTTAAATAGGTAGTATATATTATAGTAGTTGTAAAATTGTAACAACTATTCAAACGATTTAGGATTTAATATGTATAACGAGATATAATAATATTGAATAATATATTTGAAGGTAACTATATTAAAATTGAAAATGAGCTCAATAATAATAATAATAATAATAATAATAATAATAATAATAATAATAATAATAATAATAATAGCTCCTTTTGATTATTGTAGAAAAAAATATTTTTTCAAAAAATAAAAGGTAAAGAGAGGGAAGGTGTGAAATTATAATTGCTATAATTTGAATGTCAGGTGAATATTATAACAATTATGAATTTATAGCTTAGTGTAAATGTTAAGTGAGAAAGTTAAATTTGTGTTGTAGTAATTATGAACTGTAATTGTTATAATGTGAATGATAGATAAATAGGTAAACTTTTTGTTGTAATAGTTACATACTATAACTATTGATCCTGTCCGAACCTGGGTCAATGGACGCTGGGGATGTGGCGCTCCCTGCTGGATCCTCGAGTGCTCCGGCGAACCTGCAACAAAACCGAGCCGGGGGGGGGGGGGGGGTCCCGGCGACGGTCCTCCGACGCTCAAGTCAGGCGAAGGAATAAGAAAGCGGCTGAGAAAATGGAGACCTGTGTACCTTCGGTTGAAGAAATGGAGGCCTTATATAGACCTCTCGAAGGAGTCTGGGCACACCAATCGAAGCGATCACCTGCTTTCGACCATGCCTAGGTGTGGGCCTGTCAGAAGGGCATCCATAAGACCATACTGCTACTGTATCAACCTGTCCGTGACGTGATGGTGGGGCCTTTAATAGTGCCATCTTGCGTACAGTCTAATCATCATGCCTTTGCTGACATATCATATCCCGAGCCGAGCGAATAGGCCGCTCGGCTAACCACTATTCCCTCGCCACGATTCCGGCCGAGCGGACACCTCCACTCGGCCATTCTGTCCACGGCCGAGCGGACACCTCCGCTCGGCCACTTGGCTCCGGTTCTGCTTTGGCGTCGGAAACCCAAACCTTTGACTGGGTAATCTCTGGTTCCGCTCGGACGGGACCCATCTGTGGGTCCCCCATTCTTACCGCAGGATCACTTGCCTCCCCTTCAAGTCTAGTCGAAGGAGGCAGTGAGTCCGACTGACTGGACTATGTGTCCGAGCGGGCGGTCGTCGCCTTATCGATGCTGCTGACATCCCGTGAGCCGCTAGGCCCTCATGCCAAATTTAGCCGCTCGGCTCTTCGCTTTATATGCCTTGGCGCCCAACGTGGCTGTTTTCTTGTCTAAATCCTCTTGAAAATCGTGCCAATCTTTTTCATTAAGCCGAAGCATGCGCGGTATGGGCGCATTAATTGTGCTCGGTGACAGAGCGCCACGTGGCTCGTCTCTATTGGCGGTGACGTTCCGTACGATGGGACGCCCTTTGTTTTGAAATGAACGGCTAGATGATGAGCTCGTCTCTTGTGCCCTACATCCGACGGTGGAGGCCGATCGACTTCGGCCGTATAAAGCCTCAGTCCTCCTCTGCCGCACCTTTGCTTGTGCTTTGTCCTTCTAACTCTTCTACTGCTACGGCCTCCGGCGATCCAGTTCCTGTTTCTCGGCGGCTACCTGTTGGTTGCTACTCGGAAAACCTAGAGGTTCCACTGTATAAAAATTTTGTACAAATGTCTGAACATTTTCCTAGCTACCATGTGTTCTTTTAAATTAAATTTTGGATCGCCTGCGGAACTTAACACGTTTGATCCAAAACTTAATCTATTTGTTCTTTTAGGTTTTGACTTGGATCTCCTGCAAAACTTAACACGTTCAACCCAAGTCACCTTAAGTTATTAATTCCATTAAATATTAATTTCCATAATTGGTTCCCAGTACTGACGTGGCGAGGCACATGGCCTTCTTGGATATGGGAGCAACCACCACCGACTAGACAAAACCTTTTACAGAAAGCTAATATTTAATTTCCTAAAATAACTTTAGGTTAACCGAAAAGAACAATCAAATCACAAGGAAAAGCAAAACAAAAGAACACTATATCGAAAACAAATTCGAAACACTAAAATCGTATGCTTCTTGTATTTGGTATTATTTCCAAAAATAACTAGTATGATGCGGAAAGGAAAAATACTAGTTATACCTTTTAGAAATACCTCTTGATCTTCTATCGTATTACTCTTCTAACCTCGGACGTTGTGTGGGCAACGATCTTCCGAGATGAGAACCACCAAGCACCTTCTTCTTCCTTGCAAGTTTCGGCCATCAAAACTTCTTCTAGGATGAAGAGGTTCGGCCACCACCACCATGCTCCAAGGGATGCTAGAAACAAAGCTTTCTTTCTCTTCTTCTTCTTCTTCTTCTCTAAACTTGATCCGGCCACTATATGAGTCTCCCCAAGAAGGATGAGGTTCGGCCATCAAAAGAGAAGAAAAGAGGAGAGGATGGCCGGCCACACCAAGGAGGAAAAAGAGAGAGGAAAATAATAGAGTTGTTCTCCATGAAGGCACCTCTACCCTCTCTTTTATAATCCTTGGCCTTGGCAAATAAGGAAATTTAAATAAAAATTTCCTTAATTCTTTTGCCATTGATAAGGAAAATTTATTTAATAAAAAATAATTTTTTTCTCATCATCAATGCGGCCGGCCACTTTAAACCAAGCAAAGGAATTTTAATTCAATCAAGAATTAAAACTTTCCTAATTTGTTTCCGGAAATTTTATAAAAAATTTCTCTAATAATTTTTCCCTTCATGATGGTCAATAAAAAGGAAATTTTATAAATTAAAATATTTCTTTTAAACATGTGGATTAAAAAGAAAGTTATCTTTAAAAAATAAAATCTCTTCCAATCTACAAATAAGGAAAGATATCTAATCTTTTCTTAATCTTTGTAGAAGCTTTATAAAAGAGATATTTAATTTTTAAACTCTCTTTTAAATCATGAACATGATTAAAAGGAAAGTTTTTACCAAAATTAAAATCAACCTTTTAATCTACAAATAAGGAAAGAGATTTAACTCTTCTCTTAATCTTTTGTAGAATCTTATAAAAGGAAAGATTTAAAATTTTAAACTCTCTTTTAAATCATGTTATCCACATAAGAAAATTTTAAAAAATAAAATTCCTTTTTATTTTAATAGGGCCGGCCACCTAAGCTTGAGTTCAAGCTAGGGCCGGCCACATGAATTCACCCATGAACCAAAACATGGCCGGCCCTAGCTTGGTCTCCAAGCTAGCTTGGCCGACCCTCTATAGGATGGGTAAGAAGGTGGGTATAAGTGGGTATAGTACTCTATAATTAAGAGGCTACGATAGGGACCGAGAGGAGGAATTGGTTTTGGTCTCCCGATAAAATTAAGCATCCCGTGTTCGCCCCGAACACACAACTTAATTTTATCAATAATAATTCATTCCACTAGAGAATTATTATTGAACTACCGCACCAATCCCAAATTACATTTTGGGCTCCTTCTTATTATGAGTGTGTTAGTCTTCCTGTGTTTAAGATAACAAATGCCCACTAATTAAGTAAGTTACTGACAACTCACTTAATTAATATCTAGCTCCAAGAGTAGTACCACTCAACTTCATCATCATGTCGGACTAAGTCCACCTGTAGGGTTTAACATGACAATCCTTATGAGCTCCTCTTGGGGACATTCTCAACCTAGATTACTAGGACACAGTTTCCTTCTATAATTAACAACACACACTATAAGTGATATCATTTCCCAACTTATCGGGCTTATTGATTCATCGAACTAAATCTCACCCATTGATAAATTAAAGAAATAAATATCAAATATATGTGCTTGTTATTATATTAGGATTAAGAGCACACACTTCCATAATAACTGAGATCTTTGTTCCTTCATAAAGTCAGTATAAAAGGAACGACCTCAAATGGTCCTACTCAATACACTCTAAGTGTACTAGTGTAATTATATAGTTAAGATAAACTAATACCTAATTACACTACGACCTTCCAATGGTTTGCTCCTTTCCATCTTGGTCGTGAGCTACTGTTTATAATTTATAAGGAACCAATAACATGATCTTCTGTGTGTGACACCACACACCATGTTATCTACAATATAAATTAATTGAGCAACTACATTTATCATAAATGTAGACATTTGACCAATGTGATTCTTATTTCTAGATAAATATTTATACCAAAAGCTAGGCTTTTAGTATACACTCTAACAATCTCCCACTTATACTAAAAGACTAAGTTGTCATATCTGCTGCCATACATCTGATTCCCATACCTTTCAAAAAGCTCTTGCCTTAAGAACCTTAGGTTATCATATGATGCAATCTAGGCGGCAACAACTTCTCCTCGTTATACAATTTCTCGTATTGGGTAGTACTTGCGCTCTATTGTGTTTACTTGCCTTATAGACTCATGGTTTCTTCGAGTTTGTTACTGCACCATCATTATTACAATAAATTGTAATAATATTTGGACAAACTAGAAATCATATCTAAGTCTATCTTGAGGTAATTAAGTCATTCAGCTTTTATGGCTACCTCAGAGGCTTGCCATATACTCAGCTTCTATGGTGGAGTCCAGAAAAACACCTATGCTTATCACTCTTCCATAGTTATGACTTTTCCTCCTAAAGTAAACACAAAACCCCGAGGTCGACTTATTATTGTCCCTATCCAATTGGAAGTCAAAATCCGTGTAACCCACAGGGACCAAATTAACTGCCTTGTAAGCTAGCATATAATCTCTAGCGCCTCTAAGGTACTTTAATATATGTTTTACTGCAGTCCAATGTCCTTGTCTAGGGTTAATTTGATATCTGCTAACTATGCCCTTGGCAAAACAGATTTCTGATCTCGTGCATAGCATACATTAGGCTTCCGACGGCCAAAGCATAAAGAACTGCCTTTATTTCCTTTATCTCCTTTGATGTCTACGGAGACATCTCTTTAGATAAAGTTACTCCATGCTAAAAAGGTAAGAAACCTTTCTTGGAGTTTTGCATGTTTAAAACGAGCAAGGATTTTTTTTCGATGTATAAAGCTTGAGATAAGTAAAATATTCTTTTCTTGCGATCCCTTATTACTTTGATCTCAAGAATATATACATTCTCCCAAGTCCTTTATATCGAATTGTTTGGATAACCATACCCTTACTTCTGACAACATTTTGATATTGTTTCCAACTACCAAAAATGTTATCTACGTATAGTACAAGAAATACCACCACGTTTCCATCACACCTTTTATATACACAAGACATATCCGGTTACTAAATAAATCCATAGGTTTGGATTACTTTTGATAAACCGGATGTTCCAAGACCTTGAAGCTTTGCCTCAATCCATAGACTGATTGAGCTTGCACACAAGATGCTCTTAGCCCTTTGCAATGAATCCTTCTGATTACTTTATATGGATGCTTTCTTCAAGACTTCCATTAAAGAATGCTGTCTTGACATCCACTTGCTAAATAGATAAAAGAATCCGGATAGACTTAAGCATGACTACCAGTGAAAAAGTTTCCTTTTTCATCAAGCCTTACTTTGAAAGTTACTACCTTCCTTTCTATCCCTCTTTTCCTATTATAGACCTTTTTACACCCAAAGGCTTTTATACCATTTGGTGGTTCTACAAGCTTCCAGATTTTATTAGAATACATATATTCTAATTCTGTTATTCATTACTCTTTGCCAAGATGTTGCATCTTTATCTTGGAGTGTTTCGTCATATGTCCGGAGATCAGGTTCATGTCCTCCAGGGATCGAGTCCAAAAACTCTCCCAAAACATGAATCTTTTTAGGTTGCCTAACAACCCTCCCACTACGACAAGGCACTTTCTGCAATTGTGTATTATTTGTGATACGTGTTGCAGTTTCCTTGTGGTATCTCATCTTGTACAGTTGGTACTAGATTAGACATGCCTTTTATTATTTCCTTAAGAACAAATTTTCTTATGGGCACATGGTTTATTACATAGTCCTTTTCTAAAAATCGGTCATTGATGCTAACAATGACCTTCTGATTTTTAAGACTATAAACCTACTTTCATTTTACTAGGATAACCCACAAACAAGTGAATTCCTGTCCAACTTATCATTGTCTCTCTTCTGCATATGTGCTGGACTACCCGAATCCGAATATGCTTCGAAATAGGCTTCCGCCTATTCAGCAGTTCTATATGAGTAGAGAGTTCTGACTTTAGAATGTACTATATTCACTTCCGTTTCCAGAGTATATCCTTAAAATGATTTTGATAATATTCTTAATAACTCATCAATCTACTTATTTCCATAAGAGTCCTATACCTTCCTTTTCCTACACCATTCTGTTGGAGTGTACCAGGTGCAGTTAGTTTGGATTGAATCCCTACTTCTGATAAATGACTCCTAAATTCTCCCAAGAGGTACTTGCCACTACGATCTTACCGTAGTGTCTTGATACTTTTACTTTGTCGTTTCTCCACATCAGCCTCGTACTCAAAGCACTTAGACTTGCGGCACATCAAGTAAATATATCCGTATCTCAAATAGTTATCTATAAAATAGATGAAATATTTGAAACAACCTCTTGCCTGGATGCTCATAGGATCACACAAATCAGAATGAACCAATTCCAATATATCTTTGACTCCATACCCCTTAGACTTAAAAGCTTCTTGGTTATTTTTCCTTCCAAGTAAGACTCGTAGGTTGGAAAGATTTCCACTGCTAATGAACCCAAAAGTTCATCAGCTACCAATGAATCCTACTTAAGTTAATATAACCTAGCTTTAGATGCCAAAGATATAATTGGTTCATTTCCGAAGGTTGCTTTCTCTTAAAGTTAGAAGATGTGTTACTAATTTCTATTTGTTGCATCGTGGGAGTTATTGGATTATAAATTTTCAACCAACATACCAGAATAGACAACTTCCCTATTTTTCTTGATAACAACTTTGTTATCAAAATAGACACAATATCTATTCTATAATAGTTTAGAAACTGAAATCAGGTTCTTTCTAAACTTAGTATGTAAAGAAAATTTCTAATAATCCATATTTTATTCCTTTTAGAGAATAAACCTCTCCCACTGCAACAGCTGCTATTTCTTTTTTTGCAGTAATGCCCATGTGGACGGTGCTTTTATTTTCATTTAGTTGTCGAGTTTCCTGGAACCCTGCAATGAATTGCAGACATGATTAATGGCATCTGTATCTACACTCCAGGTTCTGGTAGATAACACCACTAGACATGTTTCAACTAATGAATTAAATACACCTAAATTGTTCTTAGTTCTAAGAGGACAGTCTACCTTAATGTCCAAATCCTATTTCCAATCAATTATTATTGGGACCACTAAGTCTATCCTAAAGTATATCAGCTAGGGATTGACCATCATCCTAAGAATCACAAAAATATTTAGTTAAGACCAACTCCTTAAAAATCCTCATGAATTTTGTATGCCACGTATACAAATTCAAAAAGGAAATTTTATCATTTAATTTTATTATCTCGTCAACCTTACTTTATGACGAATAAAATTAATAGTTGGTCTATCTTTAATCAAATATTTGGTCAAGACTCTAAATTTAAAATAATATTGATTCCTCTAACAATACTATTTAAATTTACCAACACCTCAAAACACCGTGAATTTTGCATGCCACGTTAGTGTGGACGTATACAAAATCAACATTTGTAAGAGGAGGGTTTTACCCATTAACTATCTTGTCAACGTAACTTTATGACAAATAAAATTATCTCAAACACCGTTAATTTTGTATGCCACGTTAGTGTGGACGTATACAAAATCAATCATTTGTAAGAGGGGTTTTAACCCTTTAATTTTATTATCTTGTCAACCTAGTTTTATGACAAATTAATAGTTGGTTTCATTTGGTCACACAAATAATAGCAGTGACTCCGATGGAGAGGATACTATTAGATGTGTCTAAGTGTATACCATTACTTGACACTAAGTCCATTAATAAGATTATGCCCCTTCCGTTGGGGAAGATCACGTGCTCTTAATTAACTTCCTATAGTCATCCAAAAATGGAAGTATGTTCTAGTGATCCACAAACAAGCTCATCCGTTATGGAGGAAGGCACTCAGAGCCAACGCGCAAGCTTGTTTGCATCACTTACAAACCAGTAATGGAGACCATGGGATTTACTTAAAAATCCCTCTCCCACTTAGTTATTTATAAATGAGGAATTTTAACTATGCTAGCCTACCAAACTTGTAAACTAACATGCACACACAACACAATATAAAAGCGATAAATAGAAAAATCTAATTTTTAACTATTATGGCTTTTATCTCTGGTTGTCCTCCGTGTGTTGTCATCCCAAGCTGCTGCCATATTTGGCCAACGCCACCGGGTCTAGCTGTCGCATCCATCTTGCTCCTAGTTCCGCTACGCCTCTGGTCCTTAGAAGGTTCCACGCTTTGCAAGATTCGATCCGCGACATAAATAGAATTTTACATTTTTGATCCTATATTCCATAAAAGGAATGTACATGTATCTAGATAAAAAATAAAATCCTAATAAAACTAAATACAGCTCCTGCTGTATTTTAATACAATCATGCACACACAGATAAATGCCCTTGACATGTCCAAGGGTCCAATCACACACATAATAACTAAAAGCCATAATAGTTGGATCCAGCATCCACAAAGTTAGCACATCCTACTATTAACCTGCCTAAATTATGTATGACATGTGCATAATTAAACTAATACCAAATACACAGAGGCAAAACCCTAGCTCTGATACCAATTGTTGGTTGCTACTCGGAAAACCTAGAGGTTCCACTGTACAAAAATTTTGTACAAAGGTCTGAACATTTTCCTAGCTACCATGTGTTCTTTTAAATTAAATTTTGGATCGCCTGCGGAACTTAACACGTTTGATCCAAAACTTAATCTATTTGTTCTTTTAGGTTTTGACTTGGATCTCCTGCAGAACTTAACACGTTCAACCCAAGTCACCTTAAGTTATTAATTCCATTAAATATTAATTTCCATAATTGGTTCCCAGTACTGACGTGGCGAGGCACATGGCATTCTTGGATATGGGAGCAACCACCACCGACTAGACAAAACCTTTTATAGAAAGCTAATATTTAATTTCCTAAAATAACTTTAGGTTAACCGAAAAGAACAATCAAATCACAAGAAAAAGAAAAACAAAAGAACACTATATCGAAAACAAATTCGAAACACTAAAATCGTATGCCTCTTGTATTTGGTATTATTTCCAAAAATAACTAGTATGATGCGGAAAGGAAAAATACTAGTTATACCTTTTAGAAAGACCTCTTGATCTTCTATCGTATTCCTCTTCTAACCTCGGACGTTGTGTGGGCAACGATCTTCCGAGATGAGAACCACCAAGCACCTTCTTCTTCCTTGCAAGTTTCGGTCATCAAAACTTCTTCTAGGATGAAGAGGTTCGGCCACCACCACCATGCTCCAAGGGATGCTAGAAACAAAGCTTTCTTTCTCTCCTTCTTCTTCTTCTTCTCTAAACTTGATCCGGCCACCATATGAGTCTCCACAAGAAGGATGAGGTTCGGCCATCAAAAGAGAAGAAAAGAGGAGATGATGACCGGCCACACCAAGGAGGAAAAAGAGAGAGAAAAAATAATAGAGTTGTTCTCTATGAAGGCACCTCTACCCTCTCTTTTATAATCCTTGGCCTTGGCAAATAAGGAAATTTAAATAAAAATTTCCTTAATTCTTTTGCCATTGATAAGGAAAATTTATTTAATAAAAAATAATTTTTTTCTCATCATCAATGTGGCCGGCCACTTTAAACCAAGCAAAGGAATTTTAATTCAATCAAGAATTAAAACTTTCCTAATTTGTTTCCAGAAATTTTATAAAAAATTTCTCTAATAATTTTTCCCTTCATGATGGTCAATAAAAAGGAAATTTTATAAATTAAAATATTTCTTTTAAACATGTGGATTAAAAAGAAAGTTATCTTTAAAAAATAAAATCTCTTCCAATCTACAAATAAGGAAAGATATCTAATCTTTTCTTAATCTTTGTAGAAGCTTTATAAAAGAGATATTTAATTTTTAAACTCTCTTTTAAATCATGAGCATGATTAAAAGGAAAGTTTTTACCAAAATTAAAATCAACCTTTTAATCTACAAATAAGGAAAGAGATTTAACTCTTCTCTTAATCTTTTGTAGAATCTTATAAAAGGAAAGATTTAAATTTTTAAACTCTCTTTTAAATCATGTTATCCACATAAGAAAATTTTAAAAAATAAAATTCCTTTTTATTTTAATAGGGTCGGCCACCTAAGCTTGAGTTCAAGCTAGGGCCGGCCACATGAATTCACCCATGAACCAAAACATGGCCGACCCTAGCTTGGTCTCCAAGCTAGCTTGGCCGACCCCCTATAGGATGGGTAAGAAGGTGGGTATAAGTGGGTATAGTACTCTATAATTAAGAGGCTACGATAGGGACCGAGAGGAGAAATTGGTTTTGGTCTCCCGATAAAATTAAGCATCCCATGTTCGCCCCGAACACACAACTTAATTTTATCAATAATAATTCATTCCACTAGAGAATTATTATTGAACTACCGCACCAATCCCAAATTACATTTTGGGCTCCTTCTTATTATGAGTGTGTTAGTCTCCCTGTGTTTAAGATAACAAATGCCCACTAATTAAGTAAGTTACTGACAACTCACTTAATTAATATCTAGCTCCAAGAGTAGTACCACTCAACTTCTTCATCATGTCGGACTAAGTCCACCTGCAGGGTTTAACATGACAATCCTTATGAGCTCCTCTTGGGGACATTCTCAACCTAGATTACTAGGACACAGTTTCCTTCTATAATCAACAACACACACTATAAGTGATATCATTTCCCAACTTATCGGGCTTATTGATTCATCGAACTAAATCTCACCCATTGATAAATTAAAGAAATAAATATCAAATATATGTGCTTGTTATTATATTAGGATTAAGAGCACACACTTCCATAATAACTGAGGTCTTTGTTCCTTCATAAAGTCAGTATAAAAGGAACGACCTCAAATGGTCCTACTCAATACACTCTAAGTGTACTAGTGTAATTATATAGTTAAGATAAACTAATACCTAATTACACTACGACCTTCCAATGGTTTGCTCCTTTCCATCTTGGTCGTGAGCTACTGTTTATAATTTATAAGGAACCAATAACATGATCTTCTGTGTGTGACACCACACACCATGTTATCTACAATATAAATTAATTGAGCAACTACATTTATCATAAATGTAGACATTTGACCAATGTGATTCTTATTTCTAGATAAATATTTATACCAAAAGCTAGGCTTTTAGTATACACTTTAACACTACCATCTCACCGGTGATCTCTTCCGCCCGTCTCCTTCTCAGTGAGCCTTCTTTCTTCGCTTACTAGGTCTTCCTTACTCATTTTGCCTCTCTTTCGTTCCCATTCCTCCGATTTCTTGCTGTCCTTTTGTCTCTTCGAGATGGCGAGCTCTTCCGAACCCGCTGCCCAGGCTCACGGTCCGTGGTATATGAGTATGGAGAGTAGGTTCGATGAGGAGCGCGCCCGGCGTGTTGTTAGGACCTACGGGATCCCTGACGACCATGAAATAGTTGTAGCCGGCCCGACCGATCGGCCTCATAACCCTCCGATCGGTACCATTTTTTTTTTCTAGACCAATTCCAGGGCGGCCTTAGATTTCCTACCCATCCATTTATTTTGGAAGTTTGTAATTATTTCCGCATCCCGCTCGGCCAACTTGTGCCGAATTCCTTTAGGTTGCTGAGCGGGATGGTCATCCTCTTTAGGCTGCACAGTATCTCACTTGACCCCAAAATATTCCACTACTTCTTCTATCCCAAACAATCTGAGTTGGGTACTTTTATTTTCCAAAGTAGAATAGGCTTTAAATTTTTTGAGAACATGCCGACCTCCAACAAGCACTGGAAGGAATTCTTCTTCTATATACGACTTCCGAGCGACATTCCAAACCAAATGGCGGACATTGTCTTGAGCCAGTAGGAGCTCGGCAAATTCGAAGCAATCAGGCCTACCTTCATGCGGCAAATTGCTTGTCCGGTCAGATCGACCAGTTGCTTCTCAAGGGGTGTTGTATATTTTGGATTATCTCCGTTTGGGCCAATCTCCCCTACCGCATGGGTAAGGATTCTTTACTCCCTTCGCCTTTTTGTCTAATTGATTTTAATTTCTACTGCGACTGAAGTCATGTGGCGCTCAAGGCTACCGATCATCTGAAATTGAAGGCCGTGGAGATTGGCGGCTACCAAAAGAACTCCGAGCGGGTCTTATCCTGACCGCCCGGCGAGGAGAGGGGGCGATCGCCCACGAAATAAGTTACCCAATCCGCTTCAACGGAGGTTGAGGCGGATCCTATTTCCTCTGCTCCAGCCGAGTTGGGAGGTCGGGAAGTTCGGCGGAAGCGTCGAAGAGACCCCACCTTCCGCCGACCCAAGAGGGCGAACCACAGCGCCGATCGAGGTCGGCTCAGATCGCACGCCGTCGCAGATCGGGACCCCAGTGGCCTCGCCCACAGCCCCTGGCTCTCCTCCACGGACTCGTCGTCGCTTACGAGGTTGGGCGAAACATCAACCATAGGGAGTCCTCGGGCCAGGTGACCGAAGCGCCGGTTGGCCACCCGACCATCAAGACTACCCTTCGATTCCCATCGGAGGAATATTTATTGTCTGCCGATCGGCCATCCAGCCCCGTTCATGAAATAACCTTGACGGGTCCGCTCGCCAAACTTTTCGAGGACGCCCAGATTCGGGTGGCCCTCATGACGCCCAAGCAGCTCGGCGATAACCACATGCAGCAGGTCACTCAGGTAGGTTCATTTTTCTTCTTGTGCCCTGCTACTGTTTGGTTCCTGATTTTATTATTTCCCTTACAGCATTGGGCCGAGCAAATCGCCACTAGCCATCGGCTAGCCGAGCTGGAGGATCTCATGGAAAAACTCCAAGTCTCGGGGGGTCCATCGGCCGAGCGGGGGAAATAAGCCCTTGAGGCCGAACAGAAGAAGGCCGCCGACCTGGCTACAGAGGTGGCCCGACTTGAAGGCTTGGTGAAGAAGCGCGACGGAGACTTGAAGCGCGCCAGTAGCCGGAAGAAGCGGACGATTGCTGATCTGGACAAGATGAAAGTTGAAGTCCGAGCCCTAGATCAGCAATCTAAGAAGCTAGAAGTCCAACTAGCTGCCAAACGGGATGGGCGGTCCGCTGAACGCACTAAAGCGGAGGTGGACCAGAAAGTTCTCCAGGACTCGCTAATTGCCTCACGGGCGGCGCTCAGAAAATATAAGGAGAGAGAGCCGAGTCGCCTAGCAGCAGCGCGCCAAGAATACCTCCGCTCGGAGCGGTTCGGCTCAAAATTCGGTGTCAACGTCTCCTTAACTTTCGCCGAGGCGGTCAAGGTCACCATGGCGTACTTGAAGAAGGGTGGCCACCTTCCTGCGGGAATGCACATTCCCGCCCCCCGATCTGGCGGCCATGATAGACGACATTCCGGACGGTTTCTTCAACTTCGAAGACCCCGAGTGAAGAGTGTTCCTCGTCTATATCTTGCTTTTGCGTTTCTAACGCCCAGCGCAACTTTTTGTACTTGTCGTTCGACATGCTTTCCCTTTAATGCAATTATGTCTTTGCTTGCGTCTTCCTGATCCTTATCCATAACATTCTTCTGTTTGCTTAACGTTCATTCTTAGAGTTAGTCATGCTCTAAGTGTTCTCCATCACGCGGCCGATCAGCTTAACCCATTAATCAAGATCCGATCGGGAGGGCCTACTCGCTCTGCACGTATCTAGCCTGTGTGAAGTCAAACGCCAAGTATCGAAGGACCAACGCCCGAGCGGGCCTAAATGTTTTAATACTTGTGGTTTCCGCGGTTTCTTATTCTCTGATAGAGCGTCGGCGCGGATATTTATAGCAGATCGGCGCGGCTCTCGATCTTTAACGACGGAGCTCGTCGGCGCGGATATTTATAGCCGATCGGCGCGGCTCTCGATCTTTAACGACGGAGCTCGTCGGCGCGGATATTTATAGCCGATCGGCGCGGCTCTCGATCTTTAACGACGGAGCTCGTCGGCGCGGATATTTATAGCCGATCGGCGCGGCTCTACGGTTTAACGTCTGGGCTAGACGGCCTTTCAGGCTAATTTTGATTCTTCCGTTCGGCGAAGCTTTTTGCCCTCTTTTTTTATCACTTTTGCTTCTGACGCTATGAGGATATAGGCTAACTGAGAATATACAAAGAATTAGCGCCATATTACACCACTTTGCTTCCCGCACGTTATAGCCGATCGGCGCGACTCTCGATCTTTAACGACGGAGCTCGTCGGCCTTCTGCTCGGGGATTTATAGACGCCGGCTCGTCTCTCGATATTTAACGTCGGAGCTCGACGGCGCGGATATTTATAGCCGGTCGGTGCGGCTCTCGATCTTTAACGACGGGACTCATCGGCCTTCCGCTCGGACGTTTATAGACGCCGGCTCGTCTCTCGATATTTAACGTTGGTGCTCGACGGCGCGGTTATTTATAGCCGGTCGGCGCGGCTCTCGATTTTTAACGACGGGGCTCGTCGGCGCGGCTCTCGATTTTTAACGACGGGGCTCGTCGGCGCGGTTATTTATAGCCGGTCGGCGCGGCTCTCGATCTTTAACGACGGGGCTCGTCGGCGCGGATATTTATAGCCGGTCGGCGCGGCTCTCGATCTTTAACGACGGAGCTCGTCGGCGCGGATATTTATAGTCGGTCGGCGCGGCTCTCGATCTTTAACGACGGAGCTCGTCGGCGCGGATATTTATAGCCGGTCGGCGCGGCTCTCGATCTTTAACGACGGAGCTCGTCGGCGCGGATATTTATAGCCGGTCGGCGCGGCTCTCGATCTTTAACGACGGGACTCGTCGGCCTTCCGCTCGGACGTTTATAGACGCCGGCTCGTCTCTCGATATTTAACGTCGGAGCTCGACGGCCCGGATATTTATAGCCGGTCGGCGCGGCTCTCGATCTTTAACGACAGGACTCGTTGGCCTTCCGCTCGGACGTTTATAGATGCCGGCTCGTCTCTCGATATTTAACGTCGGAGCTCGACGGCGCGGATATTTATAGCCGGTCGGCGCGACTCTCGATCTTTAACGACAGGACTCGTCGGCCTTCCGCTCGGACGTTTATAGACGCCGGCTCGTCTCTCGATATTTAACGTCGGAGCTCGACGGCGCGGATATTTATAGCCGGTCTGCGCGGCTCTCGATCTTTAATGACGGGACTCATCGGACTTTTAAGCCTAATTTGGACAATGTTTACCTGGCCGAACGGCACAGGGTCTTCAGAATTGAGCCTTTGGCTCATACAATATACCTCCGGCTGAGCAGCTCGGGGCCTTTGTCGTCGAGCGCTTGGCTCCGATAATTTACCTCCGGCCGATCAGCACGGGGCCTTCGGTTTTTTATGCCGATGCAAGGATATCGCACGCCCGGCCGAACGGCTTGGGCCTTCGTCCTTGAGCATTTTGCTCGAATAATTTACCTCCGGCCGAACGGCTCGGGGCCTTCGATCCTCGAGCATTTGGCTCGGCTAATATACCTCCGTCCGAACGGTACAGGGCCTTCGACTTCGAGCCTGTGGCTCGGATATAAACCTCCCGGCCGAACGGCTCGGGGGCCTTCGTCTTCGAGCCTCTGGCTGGCTCGTATATCAACCTCCCGGCCGAACGGCTCGGGGGCCTTCGTCTTCGAGCCTGTGGCTCGGATATAAACCTCCCGGCCGAACGGCACGGGCTTCCCATCGAGCTCGGGGCTCGGCTAATATACTCCCGGCCGAGCGGCACGGGCTTCCCATCGAGCTCTTGGCTCGGTTTATACTCCCGGCCGAGCGGCACCGGGCTTTTAGCTCGAGGAACTATAATAAATCTTACAACGGAAAGAGGATAACTGAAGAACTGACCTGCCGACCAGAGAGGGCTCTGACCCAATTTCTCGACTCCCGAATACCCGTGGAGTGATGAAGAATATATATACTTGTCGAAACTCATCATGGCTTCCTCGTCGGACCGATATCGGGGCAGGAGTTACTCCCACTTGAGTGCTGGTCGGACCCTTATTTTGCCCCCATTTCTAATGCTTCTCCGGTCGTTCCTCCTGGGCCGCTCAGATATCTGCTCAGCTTGAGCCTTCTGTTTCTGTTGCTCCACGAGCCTAGCTGCACTTGCCTCAATTAGAGCGTCGAGTTTCTCCTGGGAGAGCGTCACGGTGAGGTCGTCCAGCTTCGTCCATCTATTCCGCTCGGATACAGGCGCGTTCCCATAGACGGCGCCAAATTGATCCTGTCTGAACCTGGGTCAATGGACGCTGGGGATGTGGCGCTCCCTGCTGGATCCTCGAGTGCTCCGGCGAACCTGCAACAAAACCGAGCCGGGGGGGTGTCCCGGCGACGGCCCTCCGACGCTCAAGTCAGGCGAAGGAATAAGAAAGCGGCTGAGAAAATGGAGACCTGTGTACCTTCGGTTGAAGAAATGGAGGTCTTATATAGACCTCTCGAAGAAGCCTGGACACACCAATCGAAGCGATCACCTGCTTTCGACCATGCTTAGGTGTGGGTCTGTCAGAAGGGCATCCATAAGACCATACTGCTACTGTATCAACCTGTCTGTGACGTGATGGTGGGGCCTTTAATAGTGTCATCTTGCGTACAGTCTAATCATCATGTCTTTGCTGACATATCATATCCCGAGCCGAGCGAATAGGCCGCTCGACTAACCACTATTCCCTCGCCACGATTCCGGCCGAGCAGACACCTCCGCTCGGCCATTCTGTCCACGGCCGAGCGGACACCTCCGCTCGGCCACTTGGCTCCGGTTCTGCTTTGGCGTCGGAAACCCAAACCTTTGGCTGGGTAATCTCTGGTTCCGCTCGGACGGGACCCCATCTATGGGTCCCCCATTCTTACCGCAGGATCAACTATTATAAAGTGAATATTTTTGAATAGGTTAAGTATGCATGATAGCAACTATAAATTGTAAAAGTTATCATGCGCCCAATTGATTTAGGATTTAATGCGTGTGGCGAGAGATAATAATATTTTTTATAATCAAATATCCAACAACTCTTCGAATTGACAAATCCTAGAGATGACCAGCCTCGGCTCACAAAAATTTTATACAGTCCATCAAAATAGATTGGGAAGCACTTACAGAGACTCATCCAAACAACCAATGTTCTTAGAGTTGTCATCCCATTTGAGAAAAATCCCTACGGTGTCTTGTAACTATGATTTAATCTTTAGATGTTTCGTTAATCACTTGAAGAGCCTAATTATTACACCATTACTCAGGCAAAATAATTAATTTTTATTATCGAGATCAAAGAGAGATAATAATGTTGAGTCATACATAACCTTATGATCCCTAGGTAATCATATAATTATGTTATAGAGAATAAAATATAATTTAATATTATTTGATTCAACCCCAGGTAATACAAAACCTAGTTGAATATTTATTTAAATAATAATAATATAATTCATAATTACTAAGGAAATAAATATATATGAATATATAAAATTTATTTGATTTTTTCAAAAAATTTAAGATTTTTTTAAATATTTTAATATGATAAATCAGTTAAACTAGAAAAGTCTGATTGACTACCCTAATTAAATTGAAAATTGATTGAAAATTTAATCTGAGTTTCAAAAATTAAAACCTAAGTTTTAATTACAAGCTTATGTGCCGCTCTCTTCCTTCTTCGAGCGAGCAAGTGCTGTCGTTGGAGTTTGGCGACCGAATACACGCGAGATGCTAACGTCGCCTCAATCCGCGCGAGACGCCGGCTCCCCATCCTTCTCCTTCCATGCAAGACGCCGATGCTAGTTCTTCGCAAGGCCCGCTGTCGCCGAAGTAGCTGACAATCGAGTGTTGTTGACAGGAGCAGTCAGCGTCGCTAGCGTCTCATGAGTAGCTGGCACCTGCTAGTCACATCCATCCACACGAGATACCGGCATCGCCTTTGCCCTCGTTCGTTGTTCCTCATGGGTGCCTGCAGCGTTGTTGCCAGCGTCTTACGAGCAACCGACGTCTGTCGGTCGCCTCCATCCACGCGAGACGTTGGCGTTGCCTCTGCCCCTGTTCGCAGATCGTGTTTCATGACCGGCAGCTGCTCACCCTCCTTGCTAATCGTGTTGGGCGACCTTTTTGCCGGTGACTTATTCTAATTAATCGAGGAATCAACAAAATCTTAGAATTTGATGATAATATGATTCTGAAATACATTACCTACTTATTGACGTTTCGTAACGTGACGGTTATACAGTATAACTCAGGAATCGATCATTATCTAAATCAAACAAGATTATATAATATAATCTAAAATGAATTAACCAAAGTTATCATCGTTACCTGAACCAAACGCAGCTAAGGGGTAACTTGATCATTTTAAAGGGTGTTCTTTTGATAAAACAAAATTGAAAAGAAGCTTTATGGGTAAAATAAATAATAATAATAATAATAATAATAATCATAATAAGGGTGCCTTTTGAAATATTGTAAGAAAAAAGATATTTTTTTTTCCGAAAGAAGAGAAAAGAGAGGGAAGGTGTGAGGTGTGTCGTCCTTGTAGCGTTTTCTATATAAAGAAGAAGATTTGCGGCCTGAAAAAGTTGCGTTCCGTTTGAAACGGGGAGAAGAGAAGAAGAGAGAAGAATAGAAAAGAGTCACGATCATGCCGCAGCCACAGCAGCAGCTTGCCCCTTTTCCCTCTCTCACCTTCTCCACATCTCGACTGGTTTTGCCGCTGCTTGCTGGGGATTCCAGGCGGGGTGGAGATGGAAGCCCTAGCCCGCTCCAGGAGGTCCTCGTCACTCGGTTCCTCGCCGGCGAGGAAGAGGCAGCCGGAGATGGCCAGCCCCGACTACATCCGGAAGGGATCAGTTTCTCGTTCTCTCTCCACTTCCTCGCCCTCGTACGCTTCTCATTTCTCATAAACTCTTTAACATTTTGTCCCCAAAACCTTTTTTTTTTTTTTTTTGCTACCCTTCGGATTTTAAAGATTAGTCGTGCTGTCAATTTTGATGGGGTTGCTACTTGGATCCTTGATCAGAACTCTGAGCAGTGAGAGGACTGTGAAGAGGCTTCGGCTATCCAAAGCACTGACGATGCCTGATAGCACGACTGTTTTGGAGGCTTGCCGTCGTATGGCTGCACAGAGGGTTGACGCTGTGCTGCTCACTGACTCGAATGCGTTGCTTTGTGGAATCCTTACGGATAGGGTTGGTATACGAATCTCTCCCGGATTGAAAATGAAGCCACTTTTTGAAGATTAACTTGCTGACCATTGTTCTTTGAATTGAAGGATGTAGCAATGAGAGTCGTTGCTTGTGAGTTGTCACCTCAGGATACACCTGTTTCAAAAGCGATGACAAGGAACCCTATTTTTGTTCTTTCTGATACACTCGCAGAGGAAGCATTGCAGAAGATGGTCCTTGGTTTGTGTCGGCATTAAATATGTGGCTTTGCCATGTTCACAATAGCTGTAAATTTACTTCTTTCTTTTTTTCTTATACCTTCAGGTAAATTCAGACATCTGCCTGTTGTGGAGAATGGTGAAGTTATTGCTTTGCTTGACATCACAAAGTGTTTATACAATGCCATAGCACGAGTGGAGAGGATCGCCGAGAAAGGAAAAGCTATTCAATTAGCTGTTGAAGGAGTGGAGAAAAACTGGGGAACATCTATTTCTGGTCTCTCTTAACTGATATAAAGAAAACAAATGCTTCATGAAAAACTTATGTTTTTCTCCCAACTTTTTCACGAAAACAATTGTATCTTAAATTGGATTGGATGCTCAAGGGGGTTATTGACTTTGAATCAATTCGATTTCACTCTTACCAGGGGCTAATTCATTCCTTGAAGCTCTTCGTCAGAGGGTATATCAACCATCCTTGGCCACAGTTATCCCAAGCAACTCATATCCAAAGTAGGTAATTTCTTCCTTTGGAATAAAGTCTATCAGTATTTAGGGACAACGCTTCATGATTATCAAATTTGTATGACAGGGTTGTCACAGTCTCACCAGCTGAGTCAGTTTTAGCTGCGACTAAGAAAATGCTCGAATATCATTCAAGCTCAGCAATCATAACTTCAGGGAATAAGCTACTTGGAATACTGACGTAAATCTTTAACTTAAAATCTTCACTTTTCTTGAATACTTACCTGCATAGCTTTGCTGAGAGTTCCTTTTCCTTCCTTTTTGATGTTGTTTACTGATCAGTTCAAGAGATATTTTGATGCGTGTTGTCGCGAAAAATCTTCAACCAGACACTACATCTGTGGAGAGGGTATGTTTCTCCTGTGGTTATTTTCATTGTCAATAAAAGTTTCATGTTACTTTCATCGATGTCATCTGTAGAACTCAGTGACAGATAGTTGATTGGATCAACAGTTGTATTGTGGAATATTTGTATAATAGATTGTTGATTAGATCAAAAGGTTCATCATGTATTACTACTACATTGACAAAATTTATAATGCTTGTTATCAGAGTATGGATATTTACCTGTAAGCCTTATGCTGGCAATTGAGCTAGAAAATATACAATGTGCCTGATGTGTATGATTTTCATC
This sequence comes from Zingiber officinale, assembly GCF_018446385.1. NCBI lineage: Eukaryota > Viridiplantae > Streptophyta > Magnoliopsida > Zingiberales > Zingiberaceae > Zingiber > Zingiber officinale. The sequence goes on from NC_055994.1 coordinate 144,234,085, forward strand.
TTTAGGCCATGACTCCCAATCCTGATTGCCGAACCATTGATGCATCGATCCTTGATGCTCTTCAGACATTGAGAGCTGGAAAATTTTTGCATCTTCCACTTACAGACAAAAGTAAGATTTTTCATTTTTTAGTATTTTTCCTCCTACACAATGGCTAAAGATCCTTTTGAAACTTAGTCTTTCATATATATGTGGTGTTTCCTTTCAATAGTTATTTCTTCATCAAAGAACATCCATTGCAGGTGGTAAAATTGTGTCAGTCTTGGATGTACTTCATATCACGCATGCAGCCTTAGCCACGGTAAGTTAGAACTTTAAATTTTCACCAAGTGGATGGTTGTTTCTTATGAAATTTCATTCATTGACTACCTCAACACATAGAAGTACAGATAAATTCTCTACTTGTAAACCTTATGCATTGTTTTACTAAATGCACCTGAAAGCACTAGACCTAATAAGTTTATGAGACCTCTCTGTGGATGTGCATGAGTTAGTAGTAAACTTTTGTCACCGTTTATTGTATCATGGTTAAATATCAAAAAGTCCCTTATCTGACGTCCCTTGGCATTGTTGAGTTGGATTGTTTCCCTTTGGGCTTCGATATGGTATCAAGTCAGTCTCTCATCTCCAGTGATGTTGGCCTAAGGGGTCATAATGAAAGAGGACACGCCAAAAGGTAGAAGCTCCACCCCTTAGTTTTACTTTCATAAATAAAGCTTCTAGTGCATGCTTAAGTATCAAGAGATAATGTTTTTAGGGAAATTTAGGGGGGAAAAACTGAGAATACTTTAGTTTGCCCTGTTTTGTAGAAAAGGAAATCAGGCAGTTGTATGCAAGAGGAATTCATCTTGCAGTTAAGCAAAAGTTTTTTCATTGATAAGGTTTCCTTACTAATTGTTGGCATCAAGCTCGGAGCAATCTGTAACCACAGGGATTGCTGTATAATGACCTTATTGATTTACTGATGATACTCTTGGCTTAGTTACATTGCTAAATTTTAACATAGATCCACGTTGAGGGTGTGTATCTATATATTACCCAAAAAGTAACTGATTATTCTGGAAATATGAATCTGTGATGCATTCAATTTCAGAAAGATTCATGAATCTCCTTGTTGATTATCAACAACAAAGCATTTGAGCTTGAGTTCTCTAGTATTTATATCAAACTAAGTTTCCTTTGTCATGATCAAAAGTATCATGTTAACTTCCATCATTTGTGTGTCATTTCATGCTATATTCTTGTGCCTTCATTAATTCACTGATTTAATCTTGGAATCCTTTGGTTCATCATCAACCAGTTTGAAAGCAATGGTGGTGTAGGAAATGAAGCTATGAGTTCATTGATGCAGAAGTTTTGGGATTCTGCACTGACCACTGGATCTCTAGAGGAAGATGATGAGACAAGGAGGTAAGCAGCTATATTTTAAGTTGGTAAATGCTATTATCTTTAAAATCTCATTACCAACTTGTGCTTCAGTGAAGGGTCTGTGAAAATGGCATCTGAGGGGACAGAAACAGTGACTTACTCATTCCCTTCTTCAAATTTACCAGACACCTTTTCTTTTAAGCTCCAGGATAAGGGGGGCAGAATCCATAGGTTCCATTGTGGTACTTAACTGTCCCTTTAGCTTTTGTCATGTTTATTTTCGGATAAATAAAGATTCGGTAAACTATCTGCCCACTTCAGAAACGAGGAGTTTGGCATACCTCATCACTTCCATCCTCCAAAGGGTAGGAGGTGTCATCGACAGGAATCAACTACCACAGATTCTGGTATTCCCACAATGCTTAGCCTGCCATGGACACAATCTCTGTGCTACAGTTTGGTTAACTTGATTCCTTTCTTGCAAACATTAAATCTTCAGTATGAAGATGAGGATGGTGATAAGGTCGTCCTTGCGTGTGATGGTGATCTGATTGCAGCTGTTGATCATGCCAGGGTTGCTGGTTGGAAGGCATGACTAATTGCTAACTAGCAGATTCTTCCTTCAAATACAAATTAGAGATCATATTCTGACTTTGTAAGTCTCTTCGCTACATTCAATAATGTTTCCTGTACTTTGCGCAGGGATTGAGATTATACCTGGACTACACGGGCTCGCATGGTTGGAAGGACGGACTAAGTACGGATATGGCAAGCATCGATTCATGGATAACAGCATACAACATGGCTGCTGCAGTTGCACTTATAGCTGGCCTTGGTGTCATGGTCTATGTAAAGAGATTCTCCTAGTCAAATTCTATCTTCTAAAATGTTTCATCTAGAAAGAAGACTCATGCAAGAGGACAAACAACAGATTCTTGCTCTTCGATGCATGTTTGACACTTTCCGCCTTTCCGGTGTGGAATCCACCAAACTAAGCAAAAACATGGACTAGGATGCTGAGTGTGTGGTCGAATCATCTCACACGCTCTGTACGTAAGTTCAATCCTTGTACATGCCATCTTTATCATGGTAAATTGGAGGATATTATCTGTGTTGTTAGGTATCTGTTAATCTCTTGTAATGTCTATCCACTGTCATTTTTTACAAAGTGGGCATCATCTTTGGCAATGATAATGAGCTTACTATTAACTGTGTCGACTTTGTTCCTGCTTGGTGGAAATGAAAGAAAATGTAGAATTTATTGAATTGAATAAGACGAGTTTAGAGTTTAGGGTTTACCTTCATGGATGAAGCAATGATAATGAACTTACTATTAACTGTGTCGACTTGTTTTTTTTTTTTCGGGTGAAGGCAACCGTACGCTTAATTTTCAGTGGATAGGTGTTAGGCATAAACATAATAATTCAATGCTCAAAAGATCAATCATAATCAGATCACGAATTTAATACTCCAAGATCAACAATAATTACAATGAAATAAGGAGAATCACATCAGCTCCATAAAATTAGTCAAGCATTAATATTTGATTGTGATTCCATAAATATGTTATTATTATCTAATTTTAGCCGAGTTTCCTAGATATTCAATTAGCATAGCCTTGTGTATAAATAGATGTTGTAACCTACACAATTGATATAGTAAAAATTCTACGAAGTTCTTCTCCACAATCATTGTTTTTCTTTAACTTTAACTTGGTATCAGAGTACTGTAAAGGGAAAACCCCCAGAAGCTGATATGACGCATCTTCCCCTAGTTTCGACTACATCGATCTATTCGTTTGCACTGTAGGACCGTTGGGCCGGCTAGAAGGGGGGGTTGGTAAATAACCTGTCAATTAAGAACAGACAACCCTTCCTCGAACTCTTTAGGCTAACACTTGCATAAATAAACTAAGCAGTAAATTAAAAGCATAAAGAAAAAGCGAGGCACAAAAGATTTACTTGGTTACAACCGATGTGGTTGTTAATCCAAGGAGGATTAAGCTCAATAAAACTCCTTCTGGCGGAGAAGTCTCGTACAGCGTTGAAGTGCAGAAAACAGAAGCTTAGACTAAAAGAGAGTGTGCAAGCACTGGATTTACAATCAGTGAGTTCTGTTTAAGCTTCTGGACCAAGGCTATATTTATAGTCTTGGTCTGGGCGCCTGGAAGGGTTCCGGGCGCCCTGGGGGGGATAAATTTTATCCCCCAACGGTCGGATCGAGTCAAAACTCGATCCTGTTGAAAAGTCAATTCCGGGCGCCCCGGCCGGCTCCGGGCGCCCCAGACAGTTTTGGGCACCCCGGAGCCAAAAGTCAACCTGTTGACTTTTGGTCCGTGCTATCTTCTCCAGTTCAGCTCGCCTCTGGTCCGGGTCTTTCTGCTCCGGCTCCGCTTGCTTGGGTGATCTCTGACATCCGGAATAGGGCTCACCCGAACCCATCTTCCGGTCTTCTCGAGCGTGCTTCCCTCCGGCTTCTCGTCCCTCGGAATTACCGCGTGTCCCTTCTCGTCCACCAGCGTACTCATCCGCAGACTTCGTCCCTCGGTCGCACCCCGTGCCGACCTTCGCGCTGCGTCTCTTGCTCCCCGAGCAATCTTCCGCTCCGACTTTCGTACCTCGGAACCACTGCAGCTTCCTTCTCGTCCGTCGGTGTACTCTTCCGTAACACCTCGTCCCTCGGACGCACTGTGTGTCGTCCTTCTCGCTAACTGCGTCTTCCGCTCGAGTACCTGTGCTCCTAAGCTCCTGCACACTTAGACACAAGGTTAGAAACACGCGAGACCTAACTTAACTTGTTGATCACACCAAAACAACCTTGGGGTTCCAACAATCTCCCTCTTTTTGGTGTGATCAACCCAAGTTAAGCTAGGGTCAACAATAGATATGAAATTAAACAGTTTATTGCAATAACATGCAACATGATAGAAAAAATTAAATTTCAAACATTCCAAATTTTAATTTTCAATGTTTTCTACCTCCCCCTAGACTTATACTTTCCCTTCTCCCCCTTTGATCACAATAAAAATGGGGTACAAACGAAATCTAAGGGTTGACAAAAAAAATTTTTGAAACTATATTTCAATAATTTTCAGGGAAATATTTCTAAGTCAAGACAAATTTCTAAGTCATTCGACATCAAGATTAAGAAGTTTCTAAACATAAAACTTTATGCAAGAAAATTTCAGAGAATTAATAACATAAATAGAAATTTTCTATGCATTTATTTATTTATATATTTTATGCTTTAATCAGAAGGTTTAAATTTCCATTTTAATTTATCAGAAATTCTTAAGTCACACTTTTTCAGATTTAAAGCAAAAAATATTAAACATGCAACAATTTGTATCATGTTAATTTCTATTATTTTTTGAATTTCAAGTTCACAAAAATATTTCGATAGCATAGATTCTAACTTGATAAAAATTTTCGACAATATAAAAATTTTTTTCGGCAATGTGCAAAATTCGTTCGAAAGAATATTTTGTAATTTGCAAGAATTTTTTAACAACAAAAATTCTAATTTACAGGAATTTATTAACAGATTTCTTAATCCGAAACACCTTTTCGGTGACTCAATTTCTAAATCGTAAAATTCTTTCGAGAGAGAAATTTGTAATTCGAAAAATTCTTCTAATTTGCATAATTCTTTTGTCAAAATATTTTTAAATTTACAAATTTCTTTTGATAATATTTCTAATTTGCAAGACAAATTTGACAATTGATTTTCTAATTCAAAAAACTTTTTCGGTAATTCAATTTTTAAATCACAAAAATCTTCAGGCAATTTTTCTATTGAATTAACCGGTTGTTCAGAAGGTAGAGACCATACCTTACTTACCTCGTCGGTCGTTGATTCTCCTCCTGTTGAGTTGCTTTCTTCCAATATCTTTCCCCCTTCATTGATGCTCACTTGGGATGAGCTTTCTGTGTCCTCGGGATGGAGATCGACTATCTCGACAGTTTCCTCATTCTCGGACTGTTCTGGCGTTGAATCGGTGTTGGATTCATCCTCGACATTGGCTGATTCTTCGTAGATCTTCAAGAACTTTTCCCAAAGTTCTTTTGCATTTTTGTACTCTCCGACTCTGTCGAGATCTTCTTTTCGTATTACAGTTAGAAGATGGAATTCAGCTCGCCCGTTTGCCACAAACTCGTCGCATTGCTTCTTGTTCCAGAGGCGTAGATCGAGTTCTTCTCCATTCGTTGTCTTTGGTGCTTCATAGCCAGATTTTAATATGAAAGAAATACCAACATCAGAATTAAGGTATACCTCCATTTGTTTCTTCCATGAAGAAAACTCCCCCTTGAATGCTGGTGGATATTCGCTAGCTTCGGCCATCGTTTTGTTGCTTCAGACGGCGGTTAGTCCTTCTGAGGCGTACTTGGCTCTGATACCACTTGTAGGACCGTTGGGCCGGCTAGAAGGGGGGGTTGGTAAATAACCTGTCAATTAAGAACAGACAACCCTTCCTCGAACTCTTTAGGCTAACACTTGCATAAATAAACTAAGCAGTAAATTAAAAGCATAAAGAAAAAGCGAGGCACAAAAGATTTACTTGGTTACAACCGATGTGGTTGTTAATCCAAGGAGGATTAAGCTCAATAAAACTCCTTCTGGCGGAGAAGCCTCGTACAGCGTTGAAGTGCAGAAAACAGAAGCTTAGACTAAAAGAGAGTGTGCAAGCACTGGATTTACAATCAGTGAGTTCTGTTTAAGCTTCTGGACCAAGGCTATATTTATAGTCTTGGTCTGGGCACCTGGAAGGGTTCCAGGCGCCCTGGGGGGGATAAATTTTATCCCCCAACGGTCGGATCGAGTCAAAACTCGATCCTGTTGAAAAGTCAATTCCGGGCGCCCCGGATGGTTCCGGGCGCCCCGGACAGCTCCGGGCGCCCCGGACAGTTCCGGGCGCCCCGGAGCCAAAAGTCAACCCAGTTGACTTTTGGTCCGTGCTCTCTTCTCCGGTTCAGCTCGCCTCTGGTCCGGGTCTTTCTGCTCCGGCTCCGCTTGCTTGGGTGATCTCTGACATCCGGAATAGGGCTCACCCGAACCCATCTTCCGGTCTTCTCGAGCGTGCTTCCCTCCGGCTTCTCGTCCCTCGGAATTGCCGCGTGTCCCTTCTCGTCCACCAGCGTACTCATCCGCAGACTTCGTCCCTCGGTCGCACCCCGTGCCGACCTTCGCGCTAGCTGCGTCTCTTGCTCCCCGAGCAATCTTTCGCTCCAGCTTTCGTACCTCGGAACCACCGCGCGCACTTCCTTCTCGTCCGCCGGTGTACTCTTCCGCAGCACCTCGTCCCTCGGACGCATAGCGTGCCATCCTTCTCGCTAGCTGCGTCTTCCGCTCGAGTACCTGTGCTCCTAAGCTCCTGCACACTTAGACACAAGGTTAGAAACAACGCAGGACCTAACTTAACTTGTTGATCACACCAAAACAACCTTGGGGTTCCAACATGCACATCCAGTGTCAATCAAACTCAATCAAAGAAACTATATACTTTGGAGGTCTCAAGTTTTGCCCGTGTTAAAAGGGCATGAATTATTTCAATATGCAAGTGAAGATGCAACAATCTCTCCTAAAATAGTTTCTTCTACCAATGAAAATGGAGATTCTATCAGTGCTTCCAACCTTAATCATCTCATCTGGGAGCAACAAGATCAGCGTCTCCTTAGTTGGCTTCTCTCCACTATTTTTGAAACCATCTTGGCACAGGTTGTCGGGGTTTCGTGCACCTCATCACGGAGTCTTTGGCTCTCCTTAGAGAAAATGTTCTCCTCCCAATCGAAGGCACGAGTGATGCAGCTCCGTATGCAACTTCAAACTGCTAGAAAAGGAGAAACTTCCATCACCGATTACTTGCAACATATGAAGTCGATATCAGATAACCTTGCGGTTGCAGGTCAAAAAGTTCCCGAAGCAGACCTCATCCTCTATATTTTCGGTGGCTTGGGCCCTGAGTACAAAAATTTAATTGGGTTGATCTCAATGAGGTCAGATATGGTGGGTATTGATGATCTTATTGGGCTTCTGTTAACTCATGAATACCGTTTTGAGGAACTCCACCAGATGGACTTCAATTCGACACCAACGGGCAACATTGTGATAGACACCTCTGGCCGCATGCGTCGTCATCCCTTTTCTAGCCTTGGTAGGACTTCTTCTTCAACTTTTGGAATTGTCCAGAGTTTCTCTTCGATAGGAGGACCATCCAGCGCTGATGCTTCTAGAAGTGGGCCTTTTTCATATAGACCAAGCAGACCCTCTTCATATTATGGCCCATCAAGGCCCGTCAACCCAACATCTCATTCTCGCAGTGGCTAGAATAATAAAGGAAGACACAACGGAAATCGACGACCCAAATACCAATTATGTGGGATGTTTGGTCATATTGCAGCTAATTGTCGATCTAATCTCTCGTGCCAAATTTGTAATGGTATAGGGCATTCCGTTGTCTCCTGCCAACGTCGATTTGATCACAATTACGACTCCAATAACAACCCGATTGCAATGGTTGTTGCACCATCTACTATTGTTGATCCTGCATGGTATCCAAATTCGGGTGCTACTGATCACCTTTCTACTGATATGGACAATCTCCATCTACACTCTCCATACCAAGGTACAGAGAAAATTATGGTCGGAAACGATAATAATCTCCCAATCTCAAATATTGGTCATTCTGTTGTTAAGAGTACAACAGGTCACTACACTTGCGTAATATATTGCATGTGCCTACTATAACTAAAAATCTATTAAGTGTTGCTCACTTTACAATCGATAATAACGTCTTCTTTGAATTTTATCCGACATTCTGTGTTGTTAAGGACCGGGTCACGAAGAAGGAACTTCTTCACGAAACACTTGATGGGGGCTTATATCAGCTAAATCGATCTGAGGAATTCAACACCAAACAAGCTACTTTTCTCGGAGAGTACTCCCAATTACTACATGGCACCTGACTTGGATATCCGTCTTCAACAGTAGTATCTTCTGTTATCTCTACTTTCCAGTTATCTATCTCATGAAATAAGACAGTTTCTTTTTGTGATGCTTGTCAACATGGGAAAGCTCACAAACAACCATTTCCAAATTCGCAATCTCGAGCAATAAGTCCTTTAGAATTAATACATTCAGATGTTTGGGTCCATCACCGATTTTCTCCTCTAATGGATGTCGTTATTTTGTGCCTTTTGTGGATGATTATAGCCGTTATACTTGGATTTATCCTCTCAAGTAAAAATCTAATATCTTATTGGTATTTATAAAATTTAAAACATTTGTTGAGAACCAATTTGACAAGAAAATTAAAGTCATTCAATTTGACTGGGGTGATGAATATCGCAATCTTACTACTGTCATCCACTTACACAAAATTTATCATCGTCTCTCGTGCCCTTACACGTGTAAACAAAATGGAAGTCGTTGAACGTAAGATCAGACGTATTACAGAAATGAGTCTCATCTTACTTGCTCATGCGACTATGCCACTCTACTACTGGGATGAGGCATTTCTCACTGCAGCTTATCTAATCAATCGACTCCCAACTCCTACGTTGCATCGTCGGTCGCCTTTTGAGGTCTTATTCCATCGACCTCCTGACTATGGTTTTCTTCACACCTTTGGTTGTGCTAGCTATCCTTTGACTCGGCCTTACAATCGTCATAAACTAAATTTCCGGTATGTCAAGTGTGTATTCCTTAGATGTAGTGATACTTACAAAGGATATTGGTGTCTTTATCCACCTACAGTTCTAATTTTTATCTCTTGCCATGTTCACTTTGATGAGACCTCGTTTCCATTTGTTGCATCCCAATCCTCGATGCCCTCTAACTCTATGCCATCAGCATCGACTGCATTGCTTCCTTCAGAAGTCTCTATTTGGTCTTCTACTGCTCCAGAGGACTCTTCGCCTCCACCTTTTGATCTTTTGGCTACTTCACCTAACTCCAGTTCAGATACTATTGACTCTCCATCCCCTACACCTCCATCTACTGCATCTACCAAAGGATATCTCAAAGCACCGGCTTGCTCCTTGCATCCTATGGTTATTCGTGCCAAATCAAAAGTTGTTGCACATATTGCCACTATGGAGTATTATGAACCAACCTGCTTTACCATCGCCAACAAAGATCCTGCTTAGCGGGATGCCATGACTTCTGAATTCAATGCCCTCATTCAGAATGGCACTTGGTCACTTGTTCCCTGTACATCTACTCAGAATATTGTTGGTTGCAAGTGGATTTTCAAACTCAAGTGTCGATCTGATGGCACCATCGAGCATCACAAAACTCGTCTTGTTGCCAAAGGTTTTCACCAACAACCTGGTATTGACTATGTTGGTACAGCAGGGCTGACAAGAGGGGGATGAATTGTCTGTTAAAAACAAAGCGAACCTTTCTCGTTCTTTCAACTCTAATTAGTTGCACAAGTATACTAAACAGAATAATAAAACTCAACAAAAAGTAAGAGGACAATCTATTTACTTGGTTATAATCTAGGTGGTTGTTAATCTAAGGCGTTAAAGAAGACTCCACTAGAAAAACTTCTTTGTTGAAGACGGAGTAGCCTCTTACAGATATTTACAGCTCACAGAATGACTAGGAAGTAAATACAAGACTTGTAATTCAATTGTTGTATTTTTCCTAGGTCCGGGGATTTTTTTATAGCCCCTGGAAAAACTTAGCCGAGGCTGGAAGACGTCTTCAATATGGTGGAAGGCGTCTCCAGTTTAGCAAATCCTATCTGTACAAAGATAAAGTTTATCTTTGCAAACGGTCACTATTTGAAGGCGCCTTCAAGGGGGTTGAAGGCGCCTTTCATAGAGGCTCGACTGCGCCCTTAACCCTTAAAGGTGCCTTCCTCCCGAAAGGCGCAAGGGCGCCTTCAGCAATTGCTACCGAGCTTCAAACTTCTCCTTTAGCTCTTCCGCTGCTCCACTCGCTTGGGTGATTTCAACCATCCGGAATAAGGCTCACCCGAACGCATTTTCTGACCTTCTCCTCGAGCAGACTTCCTCCCCGATTTCTCATCCCTTGAACGTCGCGTACGTCCTTCTCATCCATCGGGGTACTCTTCCACAGCACATCGTCCCTCAGATGCACCGAACCCATCAGCTCCTTTCCCGTGCCATCCTTCTCGCTAGCTACATCTTTTGTTCGACTTCTTGTGTTCCTAAGCTCCTGCACACTTAGACACAAGGATTAAACACAACAGAATTTAACTGAACTTGGTTGACCATATCAAAATTACTCGGGATACTTACAGACTATGTTGAGACTTTTAGTTCTATCATTAAACCCACCACATTACATACAGTTCTTACTCTTATTGTCACTCAAGGTTGGCCCATCCATCAACTTGATGTTAGTAATACATTTCTCCATGAGACTCTTCGTGAGGAGGTTTATATGTCTCAACCACCTGACTTCACACATCCCGACTTTCCTAATCATGTATGTAAACTTCGCAAGGCTATCTATGGTCTCAAACAAGCTCCTCGGGAATGACATGCCACACTACGAGAATCTCTCCTCTCCTTGGGTTTTAAGGAACCAGGTCTGACACCTCACTAGTCACTATTCCTTTATCACTCAACTCAGATAATTTTCTATTTGTTGGTTTATGTTGATGATATTATATTCACTGGAAATTCCTCCTCTCATATCTCTGCTACGCTTGCTCAACTGTGTGAGAGGTTTGCTCTGAAAAACCTAGGCCAACTTCCCTATTTCCTCGGCATTGAAGCTACTTGCACACCTTAAAGGCTTTTTCTCTGTCAATCCAAGTATATAGCAGATCTTCTATCTCGGGCTCAAATCGACCATGCCAAGCCCTTAACAGAACTCCGAGTTCCTTTACCAGACCCACTGATCCTTTGGTGTGACAATATTAGTGCGACATTCTTAACTGCTAATCCGATGTTTCACGCACGAACCAAACATATTGAGATTGACTTTCACTTTGTTCGTGAACGAGTCACTCGCAAGCTACTTCAGATACATTATATTTCTACCCAAGACTAGATTGCTAATATCTTCACAAAGGGTCTCTCATCACATCGATTTGCTCTTCTCTGGGACAAGCTCACGATGTGTGCCTCCTCGTTTCGTTTGAGGGGGGATGTTAGACATAAACATAATAATTCAATGCTCCAATATCAATCACAATAATAATCAGATCAAGAGAATCATGTTAGAGGTAATAATTCAATGCTCCAAGATCAACTACAATTGCAATCAGATTAGGAGAATCACATCAGCTCCACTAAATCAGTCAAACATTAATATTTGATTGTGATTCCATAAATACATAATTATTCTCTAATTTTAGTATAATTTTCTAAATACTTAATTAGCATAACCTTATGTATAAATAAAGATTGTAACTTACATAATTGATATAATGAAAATCCTAGGAAGTTCTTCTCCTCTATCATTGTTTTTCTTTAACTTTAACTATAGGAAATTATGAATTAGAGGAAGGAAATAATTTTTAATTTTTTTATGATGAAATAATAAATGCATTTGGATTTAGCAAAACTATTTAGGTTTTTAAAATTATTTTATTATTATTTTTGATTTGGTTGGAAAAAATGAAGCATGAAAAAATAAATTTTAATTTACTTCCTAATTCATAATTATATTTTTTCACTTCCCTTTTTAATAATCAATTCATCCAAGTCACTAGTTTCTTTCTTTTTTTATTACCAATTTGTTTTTTTACTCTAATGCTAATGTAACAAACAACTTTTAAAAATATCTACGAACGCCATAACTTAAAATCTAAATTAACATTTTCCTAAAAGTATAGATATTCGTAAAAAAAAATCGTTTTTATATTGTCTAAAAACAATAATTTATTAGTATATTATATAAATATTTTCTAAGAATTTTTAAAAATAAATAATTGGAGAAGATTATTCAAATTTTGACGATATTGTATGTTGAATAATCTTATTTAAAATTATAACAAAATATTTTATGACATTTTGAGATCAATAACTAATTATAAAAATAAATCATTATAAATAGTTTTGCTAATATTTTAAATCATTAATAATTAATGCCTTATATGAGCATTTGAATATGACTAATATTATAAACTCAAAATGTTAGAAAAACATTTTGTTATAATTTCAAATAAGATTATCCCACCTACAACGGTCAAAATTTGAATAATCTTCTCCATTTTTTAATTCTTGGAAAATATTTATATAATATACTAACAAATTATTATTTTTAGACAATATAAATTATTTATTTACCAATATCTATACCTTTAGGAAACTTTTAATTTAGATATTAAGGGGGTGTTTGTGATGAGTTTGAGGACGAAGGAATGAAATGATAGTAAAAGATAATATTTAAATTATGAGTTTAGAAATGACAATTTAAAAATAATTTTCATATTTATAAATTTTATTTTTATTTTCATTCCATTTTATTATTAAACTCATACCCATAGTTACCAAACTCATAGAAGTATTTTTATTTTTGGCAATCAAGATTTCCAAACTCTAGTCCATGATTCTTTAGAATCTTGAATAAATTGGTAATATGTAGAAAAAGGATTCAGTAAGTTGAACGAATTGATATTATTAAAAAGGCAGTGAAAAGTATGAACTAGGAAATAAATTAAAACTTATTGTCTCATGCTTCATTTTCCCAAACAAATCAAAAACAATAATTAAAAAAAAAATACCTAAATAGGTTTTCTAAATCCACATGCATTTATTATTTCATCATAAAAGAAAATTTAAAAAATTATTCCCTTCCTAAAATTCATAATTTGTTATCCGCTATAAATTAAACGGTCGCCTTCACAAAAACTATACATCCAAGAGCAATTCAATTCAATTCAATGGCATCCAACAATTTGAAATCCTTCCTCTCTCTTCTTCTTCTCGTTTGCTTCATCCATGAAGGTACATATTCATCTCTAGGATCAATAAGCTTTATATTTTCTTTAACTTTCAAGAAAAGATTAACTATAAGAATTGCCATGTCTTATTCATCTCTAGACTACTCTTGTTGTGTTTGTTAACCGATCACTGACTGTAGGGGTGGAGGCGGCCACATGTGGGCTATCGAATATCGTTGTGACGCAGAGGAGGACGGGGGCGTCGGTCGAGGGGCAGACAGAGTTCGAGGTGACCGTTAGCAACAGCTGCTCGTGCCCGCAGTCGAAGGTAGTCGTCCGGTGCTTTGGCATCAGCAGCGTCGAGCCGGTCGATCCCAGCGTCATCAGACCCATAGGCAACGGCGATAATTGCAGCGTTCTCGGCGGCCGGCCGCTCACACAGGGGGCACCCGTCAAGTTTAAGTATGCGTGGAAGACGCCGCAGGATTTTCCCTTGGTCAGCAGTCAAATACACTGCTAGCTGATAAATTAATCAATACAATAAAGGAATTATAAAATAATTGTGAGGGATGATAATTCAAATCTGAGTAATAAATTGCGTCTTCTGATCGCTGAGTTTATTAGCAACGACTGTGTTTATCAATTGAACCAATCTCATTGTCCCATGGCACTAATTTTACACCATCTATTGTGGCCATCTTTAATACTGTTATTGCAGGCACAACAGTTGGGCTGGTTGTCCCATTAGTACAAGCTTCTCTTCCTTTGTTTACGAGTGAAGCTAGATACATCTCATCAACTGAATGGAGAGTGTAATACATCCACCAAATATTGCAGTTAAACATTATTACAGGAAAAGGTAAAGAAAAAGGTTTCTATCACAATCTTATGAGAATTACTGACATTGTTCAAGTTACATGCATATTTTTTAAGCACAGACTAAGCTCATGTGAAGTCGTCAACAATGAAGTATTTGTATTTATGTAATCATTTTGTTATTATTTAGCTTAGTGGGCAAATGTGGCTATGGCTCAACCCTAGTTAAGTCTATCTAAAAGGTTAAGCACATTATTGATGGGGAATGACAGGAGGTAATACATTAAGACTAATAATGGTCTCATTAGCTTTTTTCATGCGTTGTCAGAAACATTTTCAGAGCCATGTTAATAGTTTAATCAAATTCTGAAGCTCACCGGACTTTTATTCAAACTTCTATCTAGGAAATGAAATTTCAGACACAAGTTACCGATTATTGTGCTGGTAGATTTCCAAGTTTTATCAGATTATGTAATAGCTAAACTTTAAACTAATAGTTAATTACTTCACATACAAGGATCTCAAAGCATGCCAATGCTCATCCTATTGTTGGATGGTGCTCCATCTGTTCCAAGAGAAACACAAATACCAGCTTCATGAATTTCCTTTATGGGAGCAAACCCAAGCATGCACATTGCAGAGGCAGGGCAGCAAAGAAGCCAATATGCATAAAAATAAATTTAATTGAAAAAAACAAACTCCTTATTTGCTTGCATTGCAGCACTTGAGCAAGCTGAAAGACATTTATAGTCAGTGCTACAAATCATGCAGGATGAGTAGAATGGTAGAAAGGAAAACAAATAATTATGATTCCAGAACTGAGCTCCAAAAATGGGTTACTAATTGTTTTATAGAAAGCTACCCCAAATAAAACAACGTTTGTTATTCACAGGAGGTAAAAATGATTCACTAAGTTAGTTCCCTGCAGCAGTAATGGGAGACACAAAAACAACAATATATCTTCCATAGACACTAGTGGGATTTGTCTTATGTGACCCTTACGCAGAAGATCATGTTAGATATTCTTCTCGCCCCACGGGGTTATCCGAAGTGGTTGGGGCATAGAAGTTTGCCCAATGAGAACGTGGGTTCGAATCGCGGCGGCAGCAAGGGCGTAAATCCCTTATCCCCATGTCCCTCAGCCCACTACGCCCTTAATCCCTTCGGTTACCGTGATTAACCTGTTAGGGTGTATACTAAAAGCCTAGCTTTTGGTATAAACATTTATCTAGTAATAAGAATCACATTGGTCAAATGTCTACATTTATGATAAATGTAGTTGTTCAATTAATTTATATTGTAGATAACATGGTGTGTGGTGTCACACACAAAAGATCATGTTATCAGTACCTTATAAATTATAAACAGTAGCTCACGACCAAAATGGAAAGGAACAAACCATTAGAAGGTCGTAGTGTAATTAGGTATCAGTTTATCTTGACTGTATAATTACACTAGTACACTTAGAGTGTATTGAGTAGGACCATTTGAGGTCGTTTCTTTTATACTGATTTTATAAAGAAACAAAGACCTCGGTTATTATGGAAGTGTGTGCTCTTAATCCTAATATAATAATAAGCACATATATTTGATATTTATTTCTTTAATTTATCAATGGGTGAGATTTAGTTCGATGAATCAATAAGCCCGATAAGTTGGGAAATGATATCACTTATAGTGTGTATTGTTGATTATAGAAGGAAACTGTGTCCTAGTGATCTAGGTTGAGAATGTCCTCAAGAGGAGCTCATAAGGATTGTCATGTTAAACCCTGCAGGTGGACTTAGTCCGACATGACGATAAGGTTGAGTGGTACTACTCTTGGACTAAGATATTAATTAAATGAGTTGTCAGTAACTCACTTAATTAATGGACATTTGTTATCTTAAACACAGGGAGACTAACACACTCATAATAAGAAGGAGCCCAAAAATGTAATTTGGGATTGGTGCGGTAGTTCAATAATAGTTCTTTAGTGGAATGAATTATTATTGATGAAATTAAGTTGTGTGTTCGAGGCGAACACGGGATGCTTAATTTCATCGGGAGACCAAAACCAATTCCTCCTCTCGGTCCCTATCGTAGCCTCTAGTATATAGAGATTTATACCCACCGCATACCCACCTTCTTACCCATCCAATGGGGCCGGCCAAGCTAGCTTGGAACCCAAGCTAGGGCCGGCCAAGTCCAAGTGGATGAGCCATGTAAGTGGCCGGCCAAAGCTTGGGTCCCAAGCTTAGGTGGCCGGCTACTAGAATATTAAAAAGGTTTTTTATTAAAATTATTTCTTATGTGGATATCATGATTTTAAAAGAGAGTTTAAAAAAATTAAAAATTTCCTTTTATAACTTTCTACAAAAGATTAAGAGAAGAGATTAATCTCTTTCCTTATTTGTAGATTAAAAGGATGGTTTTAATTTTTGGTAAAAACTTTCCTTATTTGTAAATCATCTCTTTTATAAGTTTCTACAAAAGATTAAGAAAAGATTTGATATCTTTCCTTATTTGTAGATTAAAAGAGATTTTAATTTTTAGAGATAACTTTCTTTTTATCCACATGTTTAAAAGAAATATTTTAATTTATAAAATTTCCTTTTTATTAACCACCATGAAGGGAAAAATTATTTGAGAAATTTTTATAAATTTTCGAAAGCAAATTAGGAAGTTTTAATTCTTGTGTGAATTAAAATTTCCTTGATTTGTGGAATGGTGTGGCCGGCCATTGTATTTGTAAAAAGGAAATTATTTTTAATTAAATAAAATTTTCTTTTTCATGGCAAAATAATTAAGGAAGTTTTTAATTAAATTTCCTTATTTGCCAAGACCAAGGATTATAAAAGAGGGGGTAGAGAAGGCTTCATAGTGAACAACTCTATTATTCTTCTCCTCTCTTTTCCTCCTTGGTGGCCGGCCCTAGCTTCTTCCTCTTCTCTTCTTCTTAAGGCCGGCGGCAACCTCTCTTGGAGCTCTTGATGGTGGCCGGTTCTAGCTAGGAGAAGAAAGAGAGAAAGGAGGTTTTGTTTCTTGCATCCCTTGGAGCTTGGTGGTGGTGGCCGGACCTCTACTTCTCTTGGAGAATTTTGGTGGCCGAAACCTAGAAGGAAGAAGAAGGTGTTTGGTGGTTCTCATCTCGGAAGATCGTTGCCCACACAACGTTCGAGGTTAGAAGAGGAATACGGTAGAAGATCAAGAGGTCTTTTAGAAGGTATAACTAGTAATTTTTTCTTTCTGCATCATGCTAGTTATTTATGGAAATAATACCAAATACAAGAGGCTTACGTTCTAGAATTTCGAATATGTTTTTTCGATGCTGTGTTCTTTTGTTTTTCTTTTCCTTGTGATTTGATTGTTCTTTTCGGTTAACCTAAAGTTATTTTAGGAAATTAAATATTAGCTTTCTATAAAAGGTTTTGTCTAGTCGGTGGTGGTTGCTCCCATATCCAAGAAGGCCATGTGCCTCGCCACGTCAGTACTGGGAACCGATTATGGAAATTAATATTTAATGGAATTAATAACTTAAGGTGACTTGGGTCGAACGTGTTAAGTTCCGCAGGAGATCCAAGTCAAAACCTAAAAGAACAACTAGATTAAGTTTTGGATCAAACGTGTTAAGTTCCGCAGGCGATCCAAAATTTAATTTAAAAGAACACATGGTAGCTAGGAAAAGGTTCAGACATTTGTACAAAATTTTTGTACAGTGGAACCTCTAGGCTTTCCGAGTAGCAACCAACATAACCCCCCTCGTGATAGCCTTGGGCAAGGTCCACGGGGGCGCTGGGGGCGAGCGTTATCGCCTTTTGCCCAATGTTAGACATTCTTGTCGCAGGAGATATGGGAAAAAAAAAATCTGATTTTAAAATTGTAGAATCAAAATCGGTTTTACCTGTTAAGTAATATGAACAGATAATCTCAAACTATTAGGTAGGCTCATGGTTCAGAGGAGTTGCTCTGAGCGATTTCGGAGTTTGTCCGAGTGGAAGTCACTATGCTGCTTCTTTGATGCTTTTTGAGTCCGAGTCGGAGGACGAGTGCAGTAGAGAAGATACGTCGCCGCCTGACTACCAAGTCGACTAAGTGTTGAATCATCGAGTGACAAGTCAGCTGAGTACTCTGAGTGTCAAGTTGCCCGAGTACTAAGATCACCCAGCTACAGAGTCACCCAAGTGCTGATTGTAGAGTGCTCGGGGAGTCGATGTCAAGTCGAGAACGGAAGTTGATAGTCGAGAAGTATTCTCAAGTTGATATTGTAGTCGAGTCAGGAGTGGAATCACTTGACTGTCCGAATCGGGAAGAAGTGCCCCCGACTACCGAGTGTTGACCAAGCCTGAATGAGTTGCTGTACTAGGTCGAAAAGCAATGTTGAGGCCTGCATTTGACGTAATGTCCTTGAAACAAATTCGTCCCACCTCAAGCGGAGCTTAGAGGTTGTCATGGGTCGTCTGTTTCCCACGATCCAACAGCAAACCGTGATCACCTCCCAACACTAGTGGTCATGACGAATTGAATTTATATCCGATTGCTATCACGAGTGGATTTGCCAAGAGGATATACGACAGAGAGGAAAATGGTGTGGGAATGAAGGTGGATTGAGATTACTTTTCTTGCACACACCTTGCTCAAGATCATGATCTCCTCTTTTATAGAGTTTCGACGTTAGGCAACATTAAATGACCAACTGTCGTCGACCGTTTAACTCGAGAGGTAATGGATACGCCATTAACATCAGTTAATGCATCCATTATGCACGTGAAAAGGTAGCAAATTTGGACACTCAGATATGTCATTAAATATTAGTTAATGCATCCGTTATGTACTTGAGCATTTAGTAAAATTAAATTCAAGTGGCAAAACATTAGCTTGATTTACTTGGACAAATTTTACTACAACTAGTTCAACATTCAACATGCACAGATTATGCACAATAGTCAACTTGGTTCAGTGTAATTTGAATTTATAACACCCATGCAGATCCATGTATGAGAGAGAGTATCTCTACCTACATTTATTCACAACTATAATACTTGTGACATAATATAAATTAACAAATTTACATTAAAACTTTTAATGTGAGACTAAAGTCTCATTCATAATTTAGTCTTTTTTTTCTTTTCTTGTTTTTTCCATTTACATTTCTAACATATTACCAAAGAACGCTTAAAAAATAAATTTTTTATTCCAGTGAATCAATTGGACCACCTAAGAGGCAGCCACCCAAGCCACCCGAGTTACTAATTGTTTTGTTTTATTACCAACTTGTTCCAGATCATAAACAATCAAATAAAATTTTCTTTGAATTTTTTTTTACTCTAATACTAATGTAACAAGCAACTTTTAAAATTTTATGAATGCAATGACTTAAAATCTAAATTAAAATTTGCCTAAAAGTATGGATATTGGTTAAAAAACATGTTCATATTGTCTGAAAATAATATTTTATTAGTATATTATCTAAATATTTTGCAAGAATTAATTTAAAAATTAAATAATTGGAGAAGATTATTCAAATTCCGGCTATTAGTGCACATGGAATAATCTTATTTAAAATTACAACAAAATATTTTTCTAACATTTTGTGTTTTTAATATTAGAAGGGGAGTTTGGTATAATGATAAAGTTGTTACCTGGGAGTTTTGTGAATCGGATTTTTTTTTTTTTTTTAATATAAGTCATTTCCAAACATTCATATAAGGGTTAGTTATTAAAAAAAAAGCAAAACTATTTTTTAATGATTTAATTTTATTATTAATTATTGATCTTGCCTATTTGTTTTTTTTGAAGTCAAATAAAACATGGACAGTTGTATTAAAATAATTTAAAATACCGAAATAGTTTTGCTAAAATCAAATGCATTTATTATTTTATCTTTAAAAAAATAAAAAATAATTCCCTCCCTTTAATTCATAATTTCCTATCCACTATAAATTAAACGGCTGCCTTCCCAAAAACTATACATCCAAGAGCTATTCAATTCAATGGCATCCAATGTTGACCCCGGGTAGCTTCTGGAGTATGTAAACTGATCGTCGAGGCTAGTGTTCGACACTATCTCCGTAAACGATATTGCTCCGCTACGGTGCTTAACGGATTATTGCAATTCGTTCCCAAGATACAACGACGACGAACGTCTCGGAATCGTAGCACTCCGACTTCCGAGACCAGCGAACCTTCTAGTAGACTTCTTGGACTCTTGAATGCACAAGATGAGATGAACGCTTGAGGAAGAGAAGAGAGGATTGAGTGAATATTCCATCATCTGGAGGGTTCTATTTATACTGAAAGAAGAGGTTGAGTGTCCTTTGGGTGAGTGGATGTGTTCCTTGGCTGGATCGATCTAGATCATCCATCTGAAGGGTTGTAACCCTTCACCAAGCCCACTTCAATCTCATCCATCAGATCTGAGGAGTTGTGACCCTCAGATCCCACCTATTGTCATCGGCCATCGGATCTGGATCCATTGATTCGATGCTTTAGATCAAGTCTCATCCCAAGCCATCCATCATACCTATTTGATCAACGTTGATCAACGGTAGCCATCCATTCCCTAAGTCAACTGTCCACACGTCACCCGAGTGCCACGTAGGTGTGCAAAGTGCGCCTACACAGCGCCTACAAAGCGCCCATTGCGCACGTGCGCACGTGGCGGGTGGTGGGCTCACAGGTGCGAGCACCTGCTCGCCCTAGGCTAAGGGAGCACATGTCCTTTTATTTTTGTGTTAACTTCATTAACACATCTTTATTAATAAGTAGAGAACACATATCGTGAATTTCCGATGTGTTCCTTGGCTGGATCGATCTAGATCATCCATTCTGAAGGGTTGTAACCCTTCACCAAGCCCACTTCAATCTCATCCATCAGATCTGAGGAGTTGTGACCCTCAGATCCCGCCTATTGTCATCGGCCATCGGATCTGGATCCATTGATTCGATGCTTCAGATCAAGTCTCATCCCAAGCCGTCAGATCGTTACTCTTTGCGATCCAAAGCTCTAGATCGCATCACAAGCGATCCATCATACATATTTGATCAGCGTTGATCAACGGTAGCCATCCATTCCCTAAGTCAACTGTCCAGTCATCTCCCTTTGCCCACGAGGATGTCGCATAGGTACTGCCACGTCAGGTACGAGCCTGACACATCACCCGAGTGCCACGTAGGTACTGCAATGTCACCTGGAGCATAAATTTAAGCTACTCAATGCTCCTCGCGACGATGCGAAGTGCAAAGTGCAAAGTGCGCCTACAAAGCGCCCATTGCGCACGTGGCGGGTGGCGAGCTCACAGGTGCGAGCACTTGCTCGCCCTGGGCTAAGGGAGCACCTGTCCTTTTATTTTTGTGTTAACTCCATTAACATATCTTTATTAATAAGTAGAGAACACATATCGAGAATTTCCGATGTGGGACTATTCTCCCATGCACTTTATTAATGAATAATAAATGTTATTTTGGGCCGATTTTAAATATTAATTTCTCATTCACCCTTAATCGGTTTTGAGCAAATTAATAGTCTAAATCTATCTACTCGAATCGTAGATTTCAATTTTGAAGTCAATTACGACTTTCAACAATTGATGGCTTCCTTCCTCAAAATCGTTTTGGTCCATTTAAGGTCCTAATATCCAACAATCCCCCACATGAATGGAAATTAATGCAATGTGTGTATGCATGCTGACACTTTACAAGAGTCCAATCGATAAGTCATTGCATCGGGAGAGGTAGCTTGTGGCTTTGAACTTTCCGTAGTGAAATGCTATCGAGTATACTAGGTTGCGCAATGAACGTGATGTCTTGAACTGCTCAGCTGTTGGTGTATACTTAGACAATAACACCCACACAGAGATCTATCTCACCTACTTTAGGTTCTCATGGTTGGTTCCGTTTCGGCCATGGATACCATCTTGGATTCATGAGTGTTTCATTGAAGCGGCCTGTCTTCACATTCACATAGGTGACACTTCTATCAAGAGTATCCTACCATACTCCACCTTATCAAGTATAGAAGTCACTAAAAGCATAAGCTTAACCTCACTACATGAGGTAGGACAACACAAATTCATCCTAGGATTGGGATAGAGATAAACTATCTAATGTGCTGGACCACAACTTCTGTAACTTCGTTGTCCCATTGAACCAAGATCTTGGGATCTCCAGTCAACAAGGTTGGGTTACCGCTACAGTCGTTTTCAGTTGTAGATTTTTAATCCCATTCCTCTTGATGAGCAGTATACTTGATCTCGACTCAACCCCATCGTTAGAGGATCTGCCAAATTATCTTTGGACTTAACATAGTTGATTGCAATCACTCCATTCGAGATCAACTGCCTAATGGTATTATGTCTACGACGTATATGTCGTGACTTCCCATTATACATATTACTCTGTGCCCTTCCAATCGCCGATTGACTATCACAGTGGATTAGTACGGCAGACACATGTTTCATCCAGCTCGGAATATCTTCCAAGAAATTCCGCAGCCATTCAGCTTCCTCAGCTGCTTTGTCTAGTGGTATAAACTCGGATTCCATAGTTGACCGAGCAATGCAAGTCTGCTTAGTGGATTTCCAAGATACTGCTCCCCCACCGATCGTGAATACATATCCACTAGTGGATTTGGAGTCTTTTGTATCTGATATCCAATTAGCATCACAATATCCTTCCAACACAGTGGGATATTTTCCATAATGTAATCCATAGTTCATAGTATATTTCAAATATCTGAGAACTCGCATCAATGCTTTCCAATGGGTGTCGTTTGGATTACTCGTAAAATGACTCAGTTTGTTGACCGTACAGGCAATATCTGGACGTGTGCAGTTTGTGAGATACATCAAACTGCCTATTATCCGAGAATATTCCAACTGCGATATGGTCTCACCATGGTTTTTCGCTAAGTGTTGACTTAGATCCATAGGTGTTTTCACCGAAGAGAGATCGTACGCATTGAATTTTTTCAATACAGATTTTACATAATGGGATTGTGTTAAAACTATCCCTTCTGATGTCCTGAGAATTTTAATTCCCAATATAACATCTGCTTGACCCATATCTTTCATATCAAAATTTCTGGTCAACATTTTCTTTGTAGTCATGATTACATCATGATTACTGCCCATTATTAGCATGTCGTCTATGTATAGACAGACAATTACATAGCCTTCAGGTGTATTTTTGACATAAATGTATTTGTCACATTCATTTATTCTGAATTCGTTTGACAGCATTACTTTGTCAAATTTTTCGTGCCATTGTTTAGGCGCTTGCTTAAGTCCGTACAACGACTTAACAAGTCGACACACCTTTTTCTCATTTCCAGGAGCCATGAACCCTTCGGGTTGCTCCATATAAATTTCTTCTTCCAACTCACCATTTAATAACGCAGTCTTAACATCCATTTGATGTATTTCAAGGTCATACAGTGCTGCAATGGCTATTAGCACTCGTATGGACGTAATCCTTGTCACCGGTGAGTATGTATCGAAGTAATTAAGGCCTTCCTCTTGCTTATACCCCTTGGCTACAAGTGTAATACCCCGGTTCTAAACATTCTGGTTAAGTATGGCTTAAAGGTTAGATGGTACTATCCATATCACCAAGGTGCACCTTCCTTTTCGGAAGCCCAAACTCAAAGAACTCCAAAGTTAAGCGTGCTTGGCTTGGAGAAATCTGAGGATGGGTGACCTCCTGGGAAGTTTTCCAGGGTGCGTGCGAGTGAGGACAAAGCACGCTGAAAGGATCTCCGGTGGTCTGTGGAGCTAGTCGTCAACCCGATGGACAATTCAGGTAGCGTTCCCGGTTCGGTTCAGGTGGGGCCCGCCCGAGCCGGGGCGTTACAGATGGTATCAGAGCAACCTTGCGACCGTGAGTGCGCCTGTGGCAGGAGCACCCAGGGCACCACCTAGCGAGGGAGATTCTGGGATTTGTCTGTGGTGTGATTCGTGGTTACACAACGAGGACGTTGTGTCTTTAAGTGGGGGTGATTGTAATACCCAGGTTCTAAACATTCTGGTTAAGTATGGCTTAAAGGTTAGATGGTACTATCCATATCACCAAGGTGCACCTTCCTTTTCGGAAGCCCAAACTCAAAGAACTCCAAAGTTAAGCGTGCTTGGCTTGGAGAAATCTGAGGATGGGTGACCTCCTGGGAAGTTTTCCAGGGTGCGTGCGAGTGAGGACAAAGCACGCTGAAAGGATCTCCGGTGGTCTGTGGAGCTAGTCGTCAACCCGATGGACAATTCAGGTAGCGTTCCCGGTTCGGTTCAGGTGGGGCCCGCCCGAGCCGGGGCGTTACAACAAGTCTGGCCTTATACTTATCAATTGATCCATCAGCTTTATATTTACGTTTTAGTATCCACTTACAACCTAATGGTTTATTACCAGAAGGAAGGTCTACTAATTCCCAAGAATGATTATTCATGATAGACTCAATTTCACTATTGACAGCTTCTTTCCACATTGGAGCATCGGGTCTAGAGAGAGCTTCACTTAATGTTCTTGGTTCCATTTCTGACATGAAAGTCATGAAATCTGGCCCGAACGATTTCTCAACTCTAGCCCGTTTGCTACGACGTGGCTCTTCACTTTGATCGTCAATAGTCCTTTTATAACAGTTAAGTTCGGTAACGTCATTTTTGTTTGAACTTCCATTGTTATCACTTTCAATGTTTCCCTTTTTATTTGGGAATACGTTTTCAAAGAATATCGCATTCCGAGATTCTATGGTTGTTCCCACATGTATATCAGGAATGTCTGATTTGTGAACTAGGAAACGATATGCACTACTATTATGGGCATATCCGACAAATACCGCATCGAACGTTTTAGGTCCGTCTTTACTTGCTTTGGTTTAGGTACTTCGACCTTTGCCAAGCACCCCCACACTTTCAGGTATTTGTACGATGGCTTGCGGCATTTCCATAGTTCATATGGAGTTTTATCATTTTTCTTATGAGGGATTCTGTTTAGAATGTGATTTGCCGATAATATTGCTTCCCCCCACAAGTTTTGAGGTAAGCCTGAATTTATCAACAAGGCATTCATCATTTCTTTTAGTGTCTGATTTTTACGTTCGGCAACACCTTTTGATTGAGGTGAGTAAGGCGCCGTTGTTTGATGGATAATGTCAGATTCTGTACAAAATTCATCAAACGATGCACCATATTCTCCACCTCTATCGCTTCGAATTATTTTAATTCGTTAGTCAAGTTGGTTTTCAACTTCTGTTTTATAGGTTCTGAACGCCTCTAGGGCTTCGTCTTTACTTCTTAAAATAAAGACATAACAGAACTTTGTGCAGTCATCGATAAAAGTAATAAAATATTTTTTACCTCCTCTAGTTTGCACAAATTTCAAGTCACATAGATCACTATGTATTAACTCTAGAGGAGTTGTTGTCCTTTCCACCGAATGAAAAGGTAGTTTCGTCATTTTCGCTTCCACACACACTTCACATTTGTGTGTTCCGTCAACATTGACGTTTGGTAATAAATTTAATTTGACGAGACGTTTGAGAGTATTATTATGCACATGTCCGAGTCGATCATGCCATAAATTAAAACACTCAACAACATAGCTGGAAGCATTTATTTTATTACCATCAAAATTTCGGAGTACAGGCATTACAACCATTTTGAATAGACCCTTTTCTAGGTACCCCTTTCCTACGAAGACACCATTCTTCGTAAGTACAAAGTTGTCTGACTGGAACACTAGCCTAAATCCGGCCTTGACCAATGCCGCTCCAGAAACTAGGTTCTTACTGATGTCGGGAACATGGAGTACATCAATGAGTGTTAGCTCCTTTCCGGACGTCATCTTCAGAACAACCTTTCCGAGTCCAACAATTGGCGACGTCGTGGAATTACCCATATAGAGCTTCCTGCCATTTATCGGAGTATACTTGGAGAACATCGCCTTATCGGAACAGATATGACGAGTTGCTCCAGTATCAATGAACCACTGTTTCGGGTTGGTATCCACCAAGTTGGCTTCAAATACAACCGCAGTGAGATCCAAGTCCTCAAGAGAGGTTGTGACATGATTCGCAGCATCCTTTGGCCCCTTGGTTGACTTCTTTGGGCGTCTGCAGTCCTTGGACAGGTGTCCTGCCTTTCCACAGTTGTAGCAGGAGCCTTTGAACTTCTTTGCTTGAGCCTTCTTTTTGAACTGCTTCGGCTTTTTAGCGTTCGGCTCGACCAGGTTGGACATTTTGTCTATAGTCCGCTTGGTTCCTTTGGAGTCGGATAACTTTTGATTATCCTCCTCTATTCGTAGCCTCAGGATCAGGTCTTGCAGTCCTATCTCCTTTTGCTTGTGCTTTAGGTAATTCTTGAAATCCTTTCATGACGGAGGGAGCTTCTCAATTACCGCAGCAACTGCGAATGTCTCGTTCAGCTTCATGCCTTCGGCGTCCAGATCATGCAGTATTAATTGCATATCTTGGACTTGAGATGAGACGCTTTTTGAGTCCACCATCTTGAAATCCAGAAACCGACCGACGATGAATTTCTTCAATCCAGCATTTTCGGTCTTGTATTTCTTCTCAAGGGATTCCCACAAAGATTTCGTCGTCTCCAGAGAACAATATACGTTATATAACGTGTTGTCCAAGGCGTTGAGTATATAATTACGGCACAGAAAATCTCCGTGAGACCACGCATCGCTAGCAGCCTTACTACCTTCCGTAGCGGCTGGCATGTCTTCGTGCAAAAACCGTACAAGGTTTAGCATTGTTAGATAAAACAGCATCTTCTGCTGCCATCTTTTGAAGTCGGTTCCGATGAATTTCTCCGGTTTTTCTCCGTGCGGATTGGCGGTCGGAACGACGGTCGGTACGGCCGTCGGAATGTCGTTGGTAGCCATATCAGTTTGCACGTAATATCGTTTACGACTGTTGACTCCGGGTAGCTTCTGGAGTATGCAAACTGATCGTCGAGGCTAGTGTTCGACACTATCTCCGTAAACGATATTGCTCCGAACGTCTCGGAATCGTAGCACTCCGACTTCCGAGACCAGCGAACCTTCTAGTAGACTTCTTGGACTCTTGAATGCACAAGATGAGATGAACGCTTGAGGAAGAGAAGAGAGGATTGAGTGAATATTCCATCATCTGGAGGGTTCTATTTATACTGAAAGAAGAGGTTGAGTGTCCTTTGGGTGAGTGGATGTGTTCCTTGGCTGGATCGATCTAGATCATCCATCTGAAGGGTTGTAACCCTTCACCAAGCCCACTTCAATCTCATCCATCAGATCTGAGGAGTTGTGACCCTCAGATCCCACCTATTGTCATCGGCCATCGGATCTGGATCCATTGATTCGATGCTTTAGATCAAGTCTCATCCCAAGCCATCCATCATACCTATTTGATCAACGTTGATCAACGGTAGCCATCCATTCCCTAAGTCAACTGTCCACACGTCACCCGAGTGCCACGTAGGCGTGCAAAGTGCGCCTACAAAGCGCCCATTGCGCACGTGGCGGGTGGTGGGCTCACAGGTGCGAGCACCTGCTCGCCCTGGGCTAAGGGAGCACATGTCCTTTTATTTTTGTGTTAACTTTATTAACACATCTTCATTAATAAGTAGAGAACACACATCGAGAATTTCCGATGTGGGACTATTCTCCTATGCACTTTATTAATGAATAATAAATGTTATTTTGGGCCGATTTTAAACATTAATTTCTCATTCACCCTTAATCGGTTTTGAGCAAATTAATAGTCTAAATCTATCTACTCGAATCGTAGATTTCAATTTTGAAGTCAATTACAACTTTCAACAATTGATGACTTCCTTTCTCAAAATCGTTTTGGTCCATTTAAGGCCCCAATATCCAACATCCAACATTTTGAAATCCTTCCTCTCTCTCCTTGTTCTCGTTTGCTTCAGCTCTAAACTCTTCTTATACAATTAAATAAATTCTATATTTTCTTTCATTTTAAAGAAAAGATTAACTATAAGAACTCTTGTGTCTTATTTATTAGGAAGTGGGAACGAGTTATTTAAGTTAACTGAATGTAGGAGTGGAGGCTGCGACATGTGGACTATCGGATATCGTCGTGACACAAAAGAGTACAGGGGCATCAGTCGAGGGGCAGCCGGAGTATGAGGCGACGTTTAGCAACTGCTCGTGCTCGTGCCCGTGCCCGTGCCCGCAGTCGAACGTAATCGTCAAGTGCTTCGGCCTTAACAGGATAGAGCCGGTCGACCTAGCGCCATCAGTCTCATAGGTAACGGCAAGAATTGCGGCATCACCGGCAGTCAGCAGCTCACGAAAGGAGACCAGATCTCTAGGTACAGGGGTGGATCCAGTGAAAGACAACATCGACAGTCGCTCCTCATTGATGATAAAATTCCTAGTATTATGAAGTTTTAGGAATGAAGATGGAGAATATCGTCCCTTATTATTATGATCTGTCCTTCCATATTTGAATTCCTGAATCTGTCATAGTCTAGATACATAAAAAAAAAATAGATCAAAAGATGGACCATTCTTAATTACGGCCGGATCACAATCCGACCATAATTAATTATAATCTCTCTTTGAATTTACCATCCCCGTCTAATTATAATTTAAATCGAAACATATGACTGAAAACCATTCGGAAACTATCAAAAGTGGGCAAATATTCAAATTATCGGACACTAAATGAGGGATAATTTTTATCATCTATTTTGATTTAAATTATAATTTGATGAGGACGATAAATTTAGAAAAAAAATTATAATCAATTATAATCATGATATGATTGTAATTAAAAATGATTTTCTAATAGACTAGAAGATCTGTTCGCCTCACGCAGGTGACACCCGTAAGTTCAAGTACGCGTGGATGACTCTGGAGGGTTTTCCATTGCTCAGCAGTCAAAAACACTGCTGACAAATTAATTAATAAAATAAATAAATAAATAATAATGAAATAATTGTAAGGGATGAAAGCTCAAATCTGTGTAATAAATTGCGTCTTTTAATCGCTACGTTTAGCAACGACTGTGTTTGCCTTGAATGACCAACAAGCAGGCACAAAATCTAAAGAGAAATACAAGATTAACACTGTTAGGATGCCCTTTATGAATTTTATCAACATAAAAAAAAGACCATGATATTAAAATTTTTACTAAGGCAAACTTTTCTTCCGAGCTTATTTATTCAACTCCAGAGATTGTGCATGTTGCTCGACCTTGAGAGTAGAGAGCACCAAACTCATCATCTATTCATCAAAAATAATGCAAAGATTTACATCAAGTGGAAGAACAACCCAGTTGGAGTTTCTCCAGCAATAGGTTCAGGCTTTTTCATAGTAAAATTCTCCAAGATGTCTTATTGCATGGCCATCTAGACAACAAGGGAATAGTTGGTTGAGCTTTTAAATTGGAGACGGCGAAGCCACTTTTTTGCATGACCAAAAAAATCAGAAATAGTTCATACTTAGCTTTAATTGATGGACGTACGTGGTTTCTGCAAAGCTGCAAAACGATCACAAATAGTTCATTCTTTCAGGAAGACTAATCCCTGCTCTTTTTAAGAGAGCATCTGCAGCTTGGATTGCTAATGAGACAATCTCTTCCTGTCCATAGGAAAAACGATAATATGTAGATCAAGAAAGACCATGCAAAATTTAGATATCATCAGTAGTTTCATTGATAAGATAAGCACAACTTAATGGAACTACTCAATGAAGCATGCTAACTTCAACTCAAACTAACCATCTTCCAATAGAATCATACATTTTCCATGGAATGTGATTCATTTGCAGTTTCATATGTATGACAATAAAATGTTGCTGAATGACAATATTGCATTGTATGTGTTAGAAAATCCATCTTTCAAAAAGGTCCCATTTGGTGAAGATAGATTAAAGTTTCATCATGTTCCCTATTGGATAATAAGTAGAGATTCTGCTAGTTCTCTTCGAGGAGAAAAGGATTTAGGTATCACAGGGTAGATTCTTGTTCCTCCTTCCTTTGCATCATGTGGGATCATAAGAGAAGATTGCCAAGTAGATATTTGGGCTTCGGAGCGTGAGGTGTCCTTGAGTTGATGGTGGTAGAATGGGGAAGTGAGCCAGTTTGGTATCCTAGTTACCTTGCAGCTTGTCAAGTGGTGAGATACTTATAGAGGAAATTAGTTGGAAGCAATGAGGTATATCGAGAGTGCACATTTAACTCGGATGTTACCTTGTTGGAGGTAAAGGGAAAGATTTGAGTGATAGCAAGTAGTGAGTATTAGAGTGGTGAATTAAGTTTGCAGTTTGATGTTGTATATGAGGTTGAGGGCGGTGATAACGTAAGTCTCACCTTAGTGAGCTCACTGTGCTGATCCTTGCAAGGAAATCTTGATGTTACCTTGTCAACTCTGCTTGTTTTGTTTATATTATCATGTTGACCTCATAGCATATTCTTAATACATACATCATAGTGGTTGCTATGCACGCAGATTATCAATGCAGTTATATATGCTGGTTGACTTTTTTTTATATGTATGTATATATTTATTTATTTATTTAGACTTAACACTATCCTAACCCCTAAATCCTAAAGATAAACCCTAAGCTTAAAAAACAAAAATTAAAAAATAAAAAAATGTTACGCAATGCACAACATAACATCAGCGTGTAATATATATATTGGTTTCTCTCCTAGTTTAGTTGACCGCACTTAGTGGGATAAGACTTAATTGTTATTATTATTATTTTCTCTCCTAATTTGTTCGTTGGCCATGATGGCTAAGATGATCTAGGTCTATCTCAGTAGTCGCATCTGTGGAGAGTGTGCTTGTGGTGCCGCTCTTTGTCGCAATATGAGGAGTACAAATGATAATACCCATGAGTGGTTCTAGACTACAGTCAATCAATTGTAGTACCTTAGTAAATAGCAGTTGGTTTATATCCTTGTCAAATAGTATTATATTCATGCAATGCAGTTTTAACCTACGTCATTAAAATGCAGTACACTTTTGAAGTTAACTATCTCCCTTATTACCTTGCACATTTCATCATTTCTACTTGCAGTCTTCCTTGTTGACCTCTCATTCTCTTTTCATTCGAGGAGCAGGTATATCTAGATCCTCAGTGGTTTGGAGTCAGATTTGCTAGGATTGATTGGAGGAGGCTTCATACATTTTTTTTAAATTTTTGTGTGTTTTCTCTTGTTTATGTCATAGAACAGTTATGCTATCTTGTTCGATTTGCAGTTATGTTTTGTGAGAATACTCTTGTGTTGTTCTTTTGCAATAAATGTTGAGCTTAATGACTTTGCTTATAACATTGTGGTCTGGTGGTGTTCATTAGTATATTTGTAAACAATACTCGTGAGTTCCATGCCATGTCCAGGCCATGCAGACCTAGTTGGGTCATGACAACGAGGATGATTAGACATTGGTCAGCAGTATTTGGAATATAACCACAATGCAATATACAGAGGAATGAGGATTAGATTAGGACGTATAGACAAAAAGTTCCAAGTAGAGTAACGAGTCATCTTGGTTGCAGCCAAAATGCATACAGCTGCCAGAACATTTATGCATCAAATGAATCTAGGATATCCATGGCTCCATCTTGTGTTGAAACAGACAATCATCATGAAGCAATGATCATGGAGTTTCTTTACTCCATGCCAGCTAAAAGTAACCTGAACTGTGAAGCTAGAATCTCAGGCTAACTAGTGATTGCATATTGATTACATTGATGTAATTGCATTAAATGTTCAACTCTGCTATGCTAGTCATTTTCCTTATAGAAGATGATCCAATATTATTTATGATAAAGCTACTTATAAATTAAAAGAGCAGTTTGAATGCTGATCCTGCCCTTGGTTTTAATATGTACCTAAACTGCATAGTTTCAAAGGTTTTACTTGCTGAATTTTTCAAAGGGAACAAGAGATCTTTGCACCAGTAGAGTCTACGTGAATCCATAACTAAAGATGCATTTTAGGAAAAGCTATGAAACCGCAAGTACATTCTTATATACTATTTATTTTGCCTTCCAAAATCAATTTACTTATTGTGAAGGTGCTAAAACATGGCCTTACATAATACATGCATCGGACCCCAGATAAATTGAACGCAGCTTGTTCTTGATTAACGACTTAGTAAATAATAATATGTAACACTTAGCACAAAAATGCTTATGCATTAAATTTGAACCTAAAACCTAATTGAAATAGTGCATACGGTTTGGCTTAAGAATAGTGAAAAACATTGCAGATCTGAAAATATGCTTTGAAAATCATATAAGCAACTAGAACAAAGGCAGAATTTCAGCAGATTTAAGTCATTCTAGGTTATAATAGAAACTAGTGGTATGCACCTCATTTATTCTCAAGATTTTATGGTCCTTCATGATCCACTGACCATTGCACATGACTGAATCAATGTTTTCGGTTCTCATGCAGTAGACAAGACTGGAGATGCTGCAAGGTCCATATCATAGTTAGCACCTTCCAATGAGGTTAAAAATCAAGAAATCAAGAAAAATGGCAAAATATTCATTTTTAAACTCAAGTTTACTAGAAAATAACATGTCTTTTCCAGTTAACTGAAAACATTATGTTATCCTTCTGCTTGATGCAACTGTATAGACAGTCATACTCATATTATAATTATAAATTAAGAATTATTCTCTGGACATTGCAATTAAAAACAAAGCTTACCAATCGTGCAATGGAACCATGGTCCATGAAAAAGGATTGACAACTATCAAGTCAGCCTGTTTAAAAAAAGAAAACTTCAGAAAGTAGAAGACACAATCAGGAGCAATGTACCCAGAATCATCTCTAATTCACAACATGTGAGACCCAGTATAGCCCTACAATACATGGACAATACTTTCCAAGCACCTTGCATGTCTAGGATTAAATTCATTATGTAACAAATTGGCAACAACTTGCTCAGGTTTGAGAACTTACCAATTAACTTTGTTAGGCCAAAGTATTAACCAAAAATGCTTAAGATCAAGTTAATATTAATTGATCATCAAACTTTTGAACCCCTTTAACAACCCCACAACTCCACATGCAAGATTAAAACTAGAGTGAGGCAAGCAAAAAAAGCAAAGATGAAAGTGGAAAACCGTACATAACTCTCATATTTTGAAATAGAGTTATACCTAGTGAGTTTAGTTCTCCATTGACATTTTATATTTAGAATTTTATCATAAGTCCAAACCATTATCAAGTGATATAATATTATTTTTCCCACTTTCTACATGGTGCTAGAGTTATCTCTTGGGTTAGGTTTTCTAGAAATAATCACCTTAGGGGGAGGCTGCACTTTTGGTGACAACTACCTTTATTTAAATATTCCTCTCACATAATCATCCCATTACCCAGTCCTCATTCATTTATTCCTCTTGTAAGATTTCCTTTTGATCAACTCATACAAAAATCAATTCAGGCATCTTTTCCTCACGGATGTTCATGTTAGTAAACCTTTTCTCCTTTATAGTCTTCCATGAACACGGATTGTACCATATCTGATGCATCATGTGTGTGTTGAACTCAATGATTTTGTTGGCAAACCACTTCAAGTGGATGATAGCCACCTCTGGAATTTTTTCCCATGCTTCTAGAGTGGCCCTTCTCCGCTTCTACATTAGTGAAAATCAAAGGCGGCGTCAACTTCCTCCTGGTGTTGGAGTCTGCCCCCGTTGTTGATATTTTGGTTTCAAGACCAAAAGCAACAGCTGCAAAAGGGTTGCGGCAGCATTAGCCATACAGGTGGAGGAACCCTTCAATGGGTCGTCCACCTCTCCAAATTGTGTTCCACCACCATGATCAAGTTTTGTTGAAGATGAACATGTGATTCCCTTGGCTGACAATGTTTCTTCTAGCCTAACAACTACTCTTCCTATGTACACTATGCTTCTTCATCCTTCACAACAGAAAGATAAATTACTTCCTCCTTTCCAGCAATAAACAGCCTCTTCACCTCTTCCTCTATCCAGACCACACCTTCCAACACCGATGGCGCCTACATCTGAAATTCTACATCACATGATCACCTTCGTCAATCAAAGTTTCGTCTCCTTCCCCTCTGCCTACTTCAGTCTTCCAAGGCATCCCTCTATTATTCCTCTAGACCTGATTCGAGCACACTGCACACTCCTCTCTGCTGCTCATTCTTCTTCCTACTACCTGTTGCTTCAAAGGATTCTTTCTCGTACCAGCATCTTCTTCTTTTACCTAGGGGTGAGCAAAAGTTCGGCTAAACCGAATTAACCGACCGAAGTTAAAAGTTCAGTTCGGTTAATTCGGAATTTTTTTTTGTAGAAATATTGGTTTAATCGGTTAGGTTTCGGTTTTAAAATCAAAATTCGGTTAAACTGATATTATGAGTTGAACCAAACCAAATCGGAACCAAACCAAATCAAATTGAACTAAGCCAGAACCAAACTAAACTGATATTATGAGTTGAACCGAACCAAACCTAATCAAACCAAACCAAACCGGAAAATTCAGTTATTTCGGTTGAAAACCAAATTAACCAATGTTTTATCTGATTTTTTTGAAAAGTTTAGTTAGTTCGGTTGGTTCGGTTTTCAGTTTAGTTGGTTCGGTCGGTTTGGTTTAAACTGATTGCTCACCTCTACTTTTACCTTGGTTTGCATATATTTCCTTTTACCTCCACATCTTGTCTTCTTTATTCTTGATGGATATCTTCATGTACTCTTGTATGTTTCATGTCGACGTTAGGAACCTTGTCAATGTTCTCCATCTCTCCTTTCTTTAGCCTATCATGCATTGTTTTTTAGACCATGCTAGGAGAACCCAATTAACAGACTTGTTTTTTAGGCCTTTATCTCATCCTTCAATTTATCTTTGTCCTAAAGCCTTGTTGATCCTTCTCCCCTTTCATATGTTTGTCACATGCTATCATATGAACCAGCAGGAGAAGTCCACTCAAGATAAATTATTGAGATCTCACTTTGTCCTCTCTTGCTTCATTTTTCTCTATCAATATGCTATTCTAAGGCCAGAAAAATTGATGCTTTCTCACTCCAATAACTCTTTCTTAAGCTTTGTTCAATTTTTATCATGGTCATGCCATAGTCTACATTTTCTAGTTTATATAATAAGCTAGACATAGATAGTACCTACGCTTCAGCTTGAGAGGGGAATGTTAGAAGCAAGCTTAAGTTTCATTCAATAGTCAATGTTTCAACCTCGACCCAAGAAAAATAGAGTATCGACTGTTCCAACATGTGGTATCGATGGCACCAATGAGCTAGAAAAAATAGTAGCTTACTTTGTCAAAATCCATCACTCAAAAGATATGTCATGCCTCTAGTTCCCACACACGCATAGCATCCCATTCCCACACTAGCCTCCCATATACAAAGCACTTGCCTCCCGGATATGCCCTCACATCTAGCACAATTAGTAGAAGCCACTTGCCCTCACCTCATGACATATCAAGTATCTACCTTGATTTGCATGTCAATGTAGAAAGATGAGTTCCACCAGTGTTGACTCGACTGACATAGAAGGAAAATTTATGGTTGTTTTACCTCTGGACAAGGAAACAACCGGGGAGTAACCAAGCTAGAAGAGTTTCCTTTCCTATCAATTCATATAAAACAAAAGAGCAAGGTTTTAAATCTCCAAAATTCATAAGTGAAAACACAAAAAGAAAACAAAACCAAGATAAAGAATATATATATATATATATATATATCCACCCAAATGGAGACTCTTCACAGTTATGTTAGAAATTAAATCTAGCTCTTTGGAGGAAGATTTCCTCTACCTCTTCCTTCCCTCCATTATGTCTAAGGAAATAGAGAGAAAGGGTGGTCAAAGAATATTTCCCCCAACTTCTTCCTTCCGTTGTTGTGTCTCTTTAGGAAACACAACCTGAACCTTCGCTAGAGGTACCTAGGGTTAATTGCATTATGTGCAAGAGATTTTAGTCCCACATTGAAGTTTTATATTTACGGTTTGCTCATGAGACCTATATAACTATGTAATTGTCTTGTATTATTAACAAGTAATACAATATTATTCCTCCCACTTTCTACAAATACTTCCATAGCAAACCGAGTAGTAAAGTGTAATTTCATCTCACCCTTATTCGACAACACATCTAATTCTGCTCCTACACAAGAGGCACAAAATTGAAATGTGTCATATGGTTTTGGTACTATATTGTGTCAATATTATTTTTTAAATATAAAATATATTAATTTAAAAAATTTAAATATTAATTTTTTTAAAAAATCTAAATATTAATTAAAAAAAAATAATATTTAGATTTTTTAATTAATATATTTCATATTTAAAAAATATCGAAATCATATTGACATCTCTTACATGGTAAATAAATAAAAAATTTATTATTATCTCTAGGAGTTGACTGTGTATTTGATGAATCAAATACATCATTATTATATACTCTTTGATATATATGACACAACCTAATGTTTGTTTTGCAAATTTAATCTTGACAGTGATATATGTTGTATATGTAAATCCTAGATGTGAAATAGACATAATTCATCTGAAAAAGGTATAAAGAATAGATAGGCAGAAATCGATTGAAATTATTAATATAAGTTTAATTAAACCTAAGTTTAAATTTAATCTTGCGGTGACCTCCGTGACCCCGCAGATGGTCACGGTGGACTCTGATGTCCCTGTGGTAGTCACGGGATTGCGGAGGCCGTGGCGGCTTGCGGTGCCGAACGAAATGGTAAATTTCGCTAACTGACATGGTATGAAATTTTAAACTTTCTCCACATCTCAACCGTTTCTTTTCTTGAAAAATTCAAGCCAAACAACAACAACTGACTTCTTCTATTTGATCCATGTTGACCCATAAATTTATGACTTAGGGGTAATCCTATTGGGTTGCATGCCTTAATCAACAATCTCGCAAGAGAAGAGAATGTCTGAAGGACAAGTTACCATCATCTTCAACTCCGACATTCCTTACCATAAACAAAGCAACATTCGGATTACCATAAGATGGAAACATAATGCATTTCAACTATACCTTTGATGTGTGAAAAGAAAAGTGTTGAAGATCAAAATGAGAGCATTTGGACAAAGGGAGAATGATGGTGGAAATGTCAACAAAAAGAGAAAGACACTTGAATATCTCCAGGTATGGAGGTAAAGCATCTATGATGAAAATTGAGTTGGTATTTTAAGTCAGATGGAAAAACAAACAAATATGCATTATTATCAATTTTTCTCATAGCGCAAATATGAGAGTTTTTGGAGAAGCATATCCAAATTCAAGCTTATGTAATCAAGGAGATAATCTTGTATTAAACTTTTTGGTTTACAAAAATGCATCAACATGTACTTTACAATAATCATGTGTGATTTTTCACGTAACACCAGAATATATCTCTCGTATGGAATCAGTAGCACTCTTAATATAGTTGAAAGAAACAGATTAACAAACAAAATCATTGGGCTAACCAACTCGATCATCTTTTTTTAGTTCTAAGTTTATGATAACTCATACTAGTATTTCAATCTTCCTTGAAAACTAGTTGCTGTAATTTTTTGTTTAAAATGCTGGTTACAATTTGGAATAAATTTGACAGGTCTTTACATGACTTCCCTATTATCAGTTCAACAAATGGCATATCAGCATATAGTTTTAAACTTTCTAGTATAGTTTTCAAAGACTGCCAATTCCAAATCTAGATTGGCCTTTGCCGATCCTATTTTGCCCAAGAAATTGAACATCATTAATAATTAACAAATAATTTAGCAAAATAATATAGATTTAAAAAAAAAATGGCTGAAAACAGAAAGAAAAAAAATCAAAGTTAAATCACTTTGGAATCACTTGTTGATGAGGAATACTTTGAATTCAAAAGGAATCCTATTCATAGAGGTAGAAGTAGTGTTCCTACAAAACACTAGATTAGTGTAATTTCCTATCAAAAACCTTCCAAAGTATCAAAACAGGAAGAAGATTAGAATGAGATTAAGAGGGAAAAAAAAGAACAGGACAGATATAATTGGCCAACCTTTTTGGCAACCTCAATTGAACCAATCTCATTGTCCCAGAGCACTGATTTTGCACCATCTATTGTGGCCATCTTTAATACTGTTACAGCAGGCACAACAGTTGGATTGGTTGTCCCACTTGTATAAGCTTCTCTTCCTTTGTTTATG
This sequence comes from Zingiber officinale, assembly GCF_018446385.1. Classification (NCBI taxonomy): domain Eukaryota; kingdom Viridiplantae; phylum Streptophyta; class Magnoliopsida; order Zingiberales; family Zingiberaceae; genus Zingiber; species Zingiber officinale. The sequence continues at coordinate 144,272,256 of NC_055994.1, forward strand.
AGTGAAGCTAGATACATCTCATCAACTGAATGAAGAAGGAAAAAGTAATACATCCACCAAATATTGCAGTTAAATATTATTCCATGAAAAGGTGAAAAAAAAGGTTTCTATCACAATCTTGTGAAAATTACACCAACATTGTTCAAGTTACATCTTACGTGAAGTTGTCAACAGTGAAGTATGTGTATTTATGTAATCATTTTGTTGTTATCTAGCTTTAGTGGGCAAATGTGGCTATGACTCAAACCTAGTTAAATCTAAAAGATTAATTTCTAACAAAAGCACATTATTCATCAATTTAAACTTTCCTATATAGGTATATTAATGGGGAATGACAGGAGGTAATACATAAAGACAAAATGGTCTCATAGCTTTTTTTCATATACTGTCAGGAACATTTTCATAGTCATATTAATAGTTTAATCGAATTCTGAAGCTCACCAGACTTTTATTCAAACTTCTATCTAGGAAATGAAATTTCAGACACAAGTTAACAATTATTACGCAGGTAGATTTCCAAGTTTTATCAGATTATGTAAATAGCTAAACTTTGAACTAATAGTTTTTTATTTCACATACAAGGATCTCAATGCATACCAATGCTCATCCTATTGTTGGATGGCGCTCCATCTGTTCCAAGAGAAACACAAACACCAGCTTCATGCATTTCCTTTATGGGAGCAAATCCAAGCATACGCATTGCAGAGGCAGGGCAGTGAGAAACCTTGACATCAGCCTTAGCAAAGAAGCCAATCTGAATAGAAATAAATTTAAATGAAAAACAAACTCCTTATTTGCTTGAATTGCAGCACTTAAGCAAGCTGAAAGAAATTTATAGTCATTGCTACAAATCCTGCAGGATGAGTAGAGAGGTTGAAAGGAAAACAAATAATTATTATTCCAGCAGTGAGAGCTCCAACAAAAGTGTTATTAATTGTTTTATAGAAAGCTACATCCCCACATATAAAAAACGTTTGTTATTCACAGGAGGTAAAGATGATTCACTCTAAATTATTTCCCTGCAGCAGTATAAGGGGGACACAAAAACCAATATATCTTCCATATTCACTAGTGGGATTTCTCTTACGTTATGTAGAAGATCATAGCCAAGGAACACTTTAAAAAAACAGATTTTTTATTCCAGTGAATCAGTTGGACTGCCTAGGAGGCGGCCACTTGGCGGCCTGCCCAAATTTTAAAACCATGTGAATACTCCACAAATACATTCAATGACGAATCCAGCGTATCAATAAAGCAAAAGTAACTGCTATGATAGTGGTACCTCAGCATCACTCAGCCAAACAGAATGAGCGGCCAACAAGTTGCTCCGTAGAAGACCAATTTTCTCCAAGTAAGTCACTGTACCATGTTCAACCTTTCTAGTGCTCATCACAAGTTGATTTTCGTAAGGGATTTCTGCAACATGCTACAGAATATTTTTTTTTAAGCCAACATCAAAATTATATGAAATATTGCCCTAGTCAACCATCTACGTTAACCAAGCATCACAATTAGTGAAATCTTTTCCACATACTCCAAATTCAATTGTCCTAATATTGAGATCTTCCCAGTTTAATATATAAAGAAAGTTAAAACTGATACAGAAATGTAGGGTGATGGGTTTAATAAAAATTAAGCAGAAATGACAAATTTTCCATTTCATAAGTCCATGGAAGATTCCATTTCAATTTTCAATATTCAAAACAAATGCATAGAAATGTACTTTTTTTAATGGACAAAATTTTAATTCCATAAAATAAGCCATCAATTTACAAAGAGCCATCATGATAGGGAATTATCTATCTTTAACAAGAAAAGATAAAATGTAAAATATATAAGGCATCGGCAACAATTTTTTTTGTTTGAAACGATTTCTTAGTTCAATGCAGTTATGTCTGGTTACACTTTTTCAATATACTTTATAACTTTTTTGTGTTTAACCTAAGAATTCCTTGTAATCTTTCTATGGCCTTTGTGTCCAATGGAGGACACATTTATGTTTTTCTAGGTTGGATTTTCGTAGAATCTTGATGTGCAAACACTATAAAATTGGTATCGGTTTTTTAAGGATTGTGAATTTTTTAGTTGTCAAATAAAACTAATTGTATTTTGCAAAACAGAGCTCAGAAGTAAGTTATATAGACATTTTAATTTTTTGACCCTAATATGTTTCTCAGAACATGCTATATACATTGCATATGAATGCTAAATTGTAAATAAATCAGCTTGATTAGATTATCATCATCTAAGAAATTCCAAAATTTTGCTAAAACTTATAAACTTGCCTTTGCATAAGATAGTGAAAATATCTAAGACAAAAATGATTACCATATGGATGCCCGTCTTCAATTCCTCAGCCGCATCTCTTGTTTTTAGTAATAATTGATCACTTGCATTCATAATCTGTCTTAATCCAAACCATATTCTGATTCTTCCTTCTGCTGTATTATGATGCTTAGTGTATAGCTCTCTCTGAGACTACATCAGTCGGTGAGTATCTATCAGTTATGTCTAATAGTCGAACACAATAAAGAAGTATATATATAATAATACATATGGCTTGCACAAAGTGACTGCATAATGTAAACAAAGGGTCTCTAGAGGGGGTGAATAGTTTCAATTGCTTCTTTGAACTTGATGTTACAGCAGAAAACTTGAAACAATGCTAACACCTTCAATTTACTTGGTATCCACCTTCTTGAGGTGACTAATCTAAGGGTCCGGCTCTCTCTCTCACAGTATCCACTATGAAAACCTCCTTTTTGGAAACTTTCCGGAAGTGGATAAACCTCATATGATCTAGGGCACAAGAAATACGATCAAGAAATGCAAACTATATTACAAAGGAAATCGAAAACGACTTTACAACATAAACCTTGCTTTACTTACACTTTTCTTGCTTTGGATTGCCTCTTGGTGGTGGAAAATGCCACAACACTTCTTCTCCAACACCCAAGAACCGGCGGTGAAAGCCCTAGAAGAACTCCCTTTATACGAACATTATTCAAACTGTTTTTCACCTCCTAATTGACTAGGCTTGCCCCTAATCGACTGCACGTCATTTGATGGATCAAAACCTACATAACATGTCTTTTTCTTCCTGACTAATCGATTGGTAAGTCATACCAATTGGTTATGAAGCCTCTAATCAATTACCCAATTAATTGCAAGACTTTCTGTGCTATCGTGAAAAACCCCTCAATCGATTACTCAAATTGATTGGTTTGGCCTTAACCGATTGTCCCACGAAAACATCCCCCAATTGATTTGTTAAGGCCTAATCGATTAGTCAATCGATTCAGAGCTTTGCGGAAACCTCCCAATCTTCCTAATCGATTGGCCTTAGACTAATCGATCGCCCAACCCTAAACTCTGAACTCGAGTTTAGGGTTCCTTTTCCCAATCCTAAAGTCATTTGTGACTCGTTGGGACTTCCCGTTGCCTAGCATCCGGTTACCCTTGACTTTCCAGGGCTTTTTGCCAAGTGTCTAGTCAACCTTTGACTCACTTGGACTTTTCATCTCATGCCAACTCCTGTTGGATTTCCGATCACCAAATGCCTAGTCAACCTTTGACCCACTTGGACTTTTCATCTTGTGTCAACTCCCATTGGATCACCAAGTGTCCCAAGTGTCCGGTCAACCTTTCCCAACTAGGTCTTCCATTGCCTAACCCCGCTAGGACTTACACTGCCGAGTTCCCAACTAGGTCTTCATTGCCTAGCCTCGCTAGAATTTCCCATCGCCTAACCACCAGTTATAACTTTCGGTTGCCTAATCTCTAGTTAGGATTTCCCATTGACTAACCTAAGACTTTCGGTTACCTAACCTCCAGTTAAAACTTCCATTGACAAATATCTGGTCCTCCTTTGACCTGCTTGACTTCTCTCACATATTGTCAAACATCGAAACTCAAGCTCAAGATTAGTCAAACTGGTCAACCTTGACCTGAGGGCGATTGCACTCACATGAATTTCAAATTTGTTATTGATTTGATAATTATTTTATTTTAGGTGTTGAAATTCAAAAGTTTGATATCCTTTAATTTGGTTGGAGGAACATGTAATTTGGTAGTAGTTTAATGAGATTAATTTGTTTCTCAACTAGTGGTATTTCTTTCATTGTTTAATTGATCAATTGTTAATGAATAAAATTCTAATTTTCAAAATTTTGTTTTTCTCTATGTGAGATAGTTGTCACTTTATTTCATCAATTTTGTCCAATTCTCTATGTGAGTTTCAGTTCAATTTGTTGTTGCATCAACTTAAAGTAAGAGGTGGGGCTACTTACTAAGTATTGCACTCACACACTAGCAGCACATGTTCATATCTAATTTCCCAAACTAGAGGTAACTATATATAATGGATTAAGATTTTGTTCCACGCTAGTCAACACAGGTTAAGCTTCTCGTTACATTAGGTGGCTGGCACACGAAATAGGCTCAAAACAAGGAAACCTAACCCAACAACACCTTGTGACGAGATGACAGCTCCACAAGACTCTATAGATGGCAACTATTTCACTCAAGGTTGGCCAAGCTTTCACAATGGAATGAGGGATTTCCATACAACTTCCAAAAATAGTGGCAACTTCACTTGAGGAAGATATCACAAGCTCGTGAGACTTCCGCATAACTACTAGTAACAATGACAACTTCTTGTGGTCCATGAAAAATTCATCAAAAAAATTTCAAAATCTCTCCATAGACTATGAATTAAGATTTCACCTAGGCAAAAACTTCCCATGGTCTATAGTGAGGTAGCTTGAGAGATGCATGTGAAACTCTGTGACCCTTCAATCGACTCAGGAACGCCATTCATCAACATCAAAGGTCATATCACCCTTGACTTTGTCACCACTTGAGGCAACCCTTAGGTCCTCCTCCTGGTGTTCAGTGTTTCATGTGTTTTCCTCCTCTCCAAGTGTTCATCTTCAACATGCCTCCAACACCAGCATTCAACATGGGCATACATGTCTTGAGTTGGCCAAAAGACTGAAATTTAAGCTTGGGCTGAGATTTCGAACTTTGTTATACATAACTATTGAATGGTAGATCAGACTCTAATTTCTCAATGAATCTCTTCTATTGGTATCTCAACTCAAACGTGGTTAAAGAATTGAATAAAAAAATATCTACATTTTTTTGTACACTAAATATTATATCATGTCCAATATTGTCAAGAAAGACGAACGAAAGGTAAAACATGTTAAACATTAATATTTTATGGATTAGAAAGTGTTGGCATACTAAGCTACAATTTTACTTCAAAACTCATTGGAAGAACGATATAAAAGAAATATAAATATTAAATTGAACTTTGCAATCAAGTTAAATGCCATGTCTGGTTATTTTGTTTGCTTTCTATCATTTTCTAGTGCAATTTAAGTTTCCTCTTCTCTTACTTTAACAGCACAATATAACCTAAATTTAGTCTAAATTTTTTAGTGAAAAATCGAAATGAAATTTGGGCATGCTATGAGCATATCAAAAATTGCAAAGTGTAGAATGTGTTGTGTGATTTAAAACCTGAATGCAATTGTCCGTAGAACAAGCACTCCAATTTGCAGGCAATCCATCACCTGTGTCCATAGAAGATTTTGCTAAACATGCACGCAAACCCAGCTCTTCCACTGCTCTAGCCATCCCGCTGACATGTTGGCCACCTGCTTCCGCAAAGCATGTTACCTGATTCATTAACCCGCAAATTACAATCACAAACTTCCATTTGAAAAGATTAATACCACCAATTGAAATATAATGGGAAAATTATAAGCCTAATCACTGGCATAAAATTCAGATATTATAGTAACATGCCACACTAGCTCATGCTAAATAACTAATCAATATCATTCAACACATTGAATAATTCTGGCTTGGAGACCTTGTGCTCAAAACTTGAGTCGCAAATACTCTAATTCCCCTAAACGAAATTGCGAAGATTGCAACCTCTGAATATCCACAGAAGTCCATGATTATATAGGACGGTAAAGGCTTGCAAAGAACAATTTCAACCATATGAATTCTATGACGCCAAAGATAGGGAAACAAAGCATACAAATTATTGTAGAAGGATCGAGAGTTTCTAACAAATGCTATCCTTCAGAACCACAAGCCACTCACTCCGGATCGGATGAGCTCGATACCGCAGAGCAGCGTGGAGAGGTAGGAATCCTCCTCCGTCATGTGGGACTCGTACGGCCATATACGCTTGTGAAGCCACGTCATCAGATCAACATCGTCGGCGATGCCCCTCCCCAGCTGCTGCGACGTATGCACATGCGTGTTGACGAATCCTAATCACCGGCCAAAGACGCAAAATGAGGGTGGAAAGATGAAACATCGAATCAGCAGCTAAACGACAGGAGGAGCAGTGCACCTGGAAGCAGGATTCGGCCGCGGAGGTCGACGACGGAGTCGACCGTGGCAAGGTGGGAGAAATCGCGGAGAATCTGAGCAGATGGCCCGACGGCCTCGATGCGGTCGCCGGCGACGACGACGGCGCCGTCACGGAAGACGCGGGACGACTGGTCCATGGTAACGATGACGCCATTGTGAAGGATTAGGATGGGGCGATTTGCGGCATTCTCCATTTCTTCCTTCCCTTCCACACTCCAGCCAGCGTTTCCCTAAATTATACATTAAAGTCGGGTTGAATTATATATATATATATATATATATATATATATATATATAAACCCAGTCCTGGGTTCGGCCCTATGAAATTTCGGTACCGGACACATGTAAATTGGTAATCGTTCGTAGTGAACGGTCAACATCAGTACGCCCGGAGTTCGTCAGTTATGATTGATTATTATATTAAAACAAATAAAATGATAAATTCATAAAATTATCTGTCGTTATCGGTCCATAATTATTAAAAATAATCATATAACAAAATAAATTATTAATTAATTATTAAATAATTAACTAACAGAATCATCTCTTACATTTCTTCAACTTATTAAGAATAACCATATAAACAAATATTAATTAATTATTAAATAATTAATTAAATAGGAAAATATTAATTATGGCAGTTTATAAGTAAGAGTGTAATCGAACCGAGCCAAGCCGAACTCTTTGATGTTTGAATTTGACTCGTTTATAATTGAGCCGAGCTCGAGCTTTATTTAATGAATATATTCATGCCTCACGAATTTATTCGAGCTTTTATCGAGCCTAAACAAGCTTAATAAATATAAATTATAAATTTAAATATTCATTACAAATTAAATTATATATTTTTAAAAAAATTATAATATTCTTGTTAAAATTTATAAATTTATTCTAATAAATAAATTTAATATATTTATCTGTGTTTTTCATAAGTAGAATGTAAAATCTATAAATTTAATATCAAAACTATTATTTTTTTTATTTAAAAGTTGATTCAAACACATGAATATATATAAAAACTTGAGTTAGACCGTTAGTGCATATATATATATATATAGACACACACATGAATATGATATGCTGCGCGATGCTACAGTGCGCGTCGCGCAACATAACAGTTTTTTAATATATTTTTTAAAAATTTTGAATTAAAAAACTATTAAAATATTTTTTTTAAGAATTTATTTCTAGGATTAAGCTTCTAATTGGATTATAATTTTTAAGCTAATTTTTTTTTAAAGATTTTACCTCTTGGGTTTAGGCTTCCCAATTGAGTTATAGTGTTTAGTTAAAAGAAATATTAAAAATGAAATAAAGTATTTACAGAGTATTGTAATGTGTTTAGGGGATATATTAATGTATTAGGGATTTATATAAGGAAATGTTGATTTTTTTTAATTCAAAATCTAAAAAAATAATAGATATTATTTTTTTTATTTTTTAAATTTTGAATTAAAAGATTTATTATAATATTTTTTTAAGATTTTATTTCTAATCTTCCCAATTGGGTTATATATTTAAGAGATATATCTATGTAATAGGGATTTATATAAGAAAGTGTTGAATTTTTTAAATTCAAAATCTTAAAAAAAATAATTACAAAAAAAGAGAAAGCTAATACGCTGCGCACAGTTATGTACTGTGCACGACTGCGCGCGTCGCGTAGGATATCAACGTTTTTTTTCTTTTTATTTTTTTTTAAAATTTTGAATTAAAAAAATAATTAACATATTTTTTAAAAATTTTATTTCTAGGGTTCATGTTTCCCAATTGGATTATAATTTATAAGTTATTTTTTTTAAAGATTTTACCTTTAAGGTTCAGATTTCCCAATTGGATTATAGTATTTAGTAAAAAGAAAATTTAAAATAAAATAAATTTAAATATTTATGGAGTATTGTAATGTGTTTAGGAGATATATTCATGGATTAAGGATTTATATACCAGGAAATATTGATTTTTAATTATTTTTTTAATTCAAAATTTAAAAAAAAATAAAAAGAAAAAAAGCGCTGATATCCTGCGCGACGCGCATAGTCGCGCAGGATTAACACACACACACACTCTCTCTCTCTATATATATACTAGTGTTTCGTGCACACCGTTGCGTATGTAATATAATAATATATAGACAATGTTAAAAAATATACTTTTCTTAATTTTTTTTACTAAGACAAGTATAATATTAAATTAAAATATTTTTTTGCATAGGGAAGGGATTCTCTAGCGTCACTATTGCATGAGTCTGACGAATTTTACCCAAATAATTAATTCTTGGTTTATAAAACAATTCGGATTTTCAAAGACACAAATAATTTATATATTATTATATTACATACGCAACGGTGTGCACGAAATACTAGTATATATATAGAGAGAGAGTGTGTGTGTGTGTGTTAATCCTGCGCGACTATGCGCGTCGCGCAGGATATCAGCGCTTTTTTTCTTTTTATTTTTTTTTAAATTTTGAATTAAAAAAATAATTAAAAATCAATATTTCCTGGTATATAAATCCTTAATCCATGAATATATCTCCTAAACACATTACAATACTCCATAAATATTTAAATTTATTTTATTTTAAATTTTCTTTTTACTAAATACTATAATCCAATTGGGAAATCTGAACCTTAAAGGTAAAATCTTTAAAAAAAAATAACTTATAAATTATAATCCAATTGGGAAACATGAACCCTAGAAATAAAATTTTTAAAAAATATGTTAATTATTTTTTTAATTCAAAATTAAAAAAAAAATAAAAAGAAAAAAAAACGTTGATATCCTACGCGACGCGCGCAGTCGTGCACAGTACATAACTGTGCGCAGCGTATTAGCTTTCTCTTTTTTTTGTAATTATTTTTTTTAAGATTTTGAATTTAAAAAATTCAACACTTTCTTATATAAATCCCTATTACATAGATATATCTCTTAAATATATTACTATACTCTATAATTACTTAAATTTATTTCATTATTAATTTTTCTTTTAACTAAACACTATAATCCAATTGGAAAGTCTGAACACTAAAATTAAAATCTTAAAAAAAACAGTTTAAAAATTATAACCCAATTGGGAAGATTAGAAATAAAATCTTAAAAAAATATTATAATAAATCTTTTAATTCAAAATTTAAAAAAATAAAAAAAATAATATCTATTATTTTTTTAGATTTTGAATTAAAAAAAATCAACATTTCCTTATATAAATCCCTAATACATTAATATATCCCCTAAACACTATTTTATTAAAAATCTTCCCCCTTTACTAACTAACTTTGGTGAAGCCTAAAATGTATTTACGTTAACGCCCTTTTTTCTATTTACACTAAAAATAATTTCAAGATTTATTAGTAATTCCACAAGCGAAACAATCTAGAATTGTTCTTATCATTAATTTTCTGATTGTTTTATATAAAAAAAATATAATTTTCTTTAGTCCCATATCTTAGAATTGACAACCCTATAATCAAAGAAGTTTCTATAAATATTTTAAGTCGACAATGTTAAAAAATATACTTTTCTTAATTTTTTTTACTAAGACAAGTATAATATTAAATTAAAATATTTTTTTGCATAGGGAAGGGATTCTCTAGCGTCACTATTGCATGAGTCTGACGAATTTTACCCAAATAATTAATTCTTGGTTTATAAAACAATTCGGATTTTCAAAGACCCAAATAATTTATATATTATTATATTACATACGCAACGGTGTGCACGAAACACTAGTATATATATAGAGAGAGAGAGTGTGTGTGTGTGTTAATCCTGCGCGACTATGCGCGTCGCGCAGGATATCAGCGCTTTTTTTCTTTTTATTTTTTTTTAAATTTTGAATTAAAAAAATAATTAAAAATCAATATTTCCTGGTATATAAATCCTTAATCCATGAATATATCTCCTAAACACATTACAATACTCCATAAATATTTAAATTTATTTTATTTTAAATTTTCTTTTTACTAAATACTATAATCCAATTGGGAAATCTGAACCTTAAAGGTAAAATCTTTAAAAAAAATAACTTATAAATTATAATCCAATTGGGAAACATGAACCCTAGAAATAAAATTTTTAAAAAATATGTTAATTATTTTTTTAATTCAAAATTTTAAAAAAAATAAAAAGAAAAAAAACGTTGATATCCTACGCGACGCGCGCAGTCGTGCACAGTACATAACTGTGCGCAGCGTATTAGCTTTCTCTTTTTTTGTAATTATTGTTTTTAAGATTTTGAATTTAAAAAATTCAACACTTTCTTATATAAATCCCTATTACATAGATATATCTCTTAAATATATTACTATACTCTATAATTACTTAAATTTATTTCATTATTAATTTTTCTTTTAACTAAACACTATAATTCAATTGGAAAGTCTGAACACTAAAATTAAAATCTAAAAAAAAACAGTTTAAAAATTATAACCCAATTGGGAAGATTAGAAATAAAATCTTAAAAAAATATTATAATAAATCTTTTAATTCAAAATTTAAAAAAATAAAAAAAATAATATCTATTATTTTTTTAGATTTTGAATTAAAAAAAATCAACATTTCCTTATATAAATCCCTAATACATTAATATATCCCCTAAACACATTACAATACTCTGTAAATACTTTATTTCATTTTTAATATTTCTTTTAACTAAACACTATAACTCAATTGGGAAGCCTAAACCCAAGAGGTAAAATCTTTAAAAAAAAATTAGCTTAAAAATTATAATCCAATTAGAAGCTTAATCCTAGAAATAAATTCTTAAAAAAATATTTTAATAGTTTTTTAATTCAAAATTTTTAAAAAATATATTAAAAAACTGTTATGTTGCGCGACGCGCACTGTAGCATCGCGCAGCATATCATATTCATGTGTGTGTCTATATATATATATATATATGCACTAACGGTCTAACTCAAGTTTTTATAAATGACAAAGTAGGTTAAGTCCAGACGGGTCGAAGGGCTGACCGGACGTCTGGCACGAAGCCCAGACTAGTAGACGGGCTGACCGAATGTCTGGCACGAAGTCCAGCTAGGTCAACGAGTTGACATGATAGCTAGCACGAAGCCCAAACCAGTTGACGGGTTGACCGGATGTTTGACATGAAGTCCAGCTAGGTCGACGGGCTGACCTGATAGCTGGCACGAAGTCCAGATAAGTCGAAGGGATAACGGGACGTCTGGCAGGTAAGTTAAGGTAAGTCACTAGAGGGGAATGACTGTGAGGACGCGTTCCTGGGAAGGGAAGTTAGGCGTCGATCCAACTTAGAACTGTTGGTGCAATATCCCTCAGGTCAAGGTTGACCTGGGTAACCAAGCTGAGTCTTGGTTTGGGTTTAGATGTTTGACAATAAGATATTGATTGAAGAAGAGTCAAGTAGGTCAAGGTTGACCGGATACTTGACTGGGAAGTCCTAACTGGGATGTTAGACAAAATGAAAGACCTAGTGAGTGAAGCTAGGCAGTAGGAAAGTCCTGGTGAGTGAAGCCAGGCAGAAGAAAAGTCCTGGTAAGTGAAGCCAGGCAGAAGAAAAGTCCTGGTGAGTGAAGCCAGGCAGATGGAAATCCTGGTGAGTGAAGCCAGGTGAAAGTCCTAGTGAGTGAAGCTAGGCAGATGGAAATCCTGGTGAGTGAAGCCAGGTGAAAGTCCTAGTGAGTGAAGCTAGGCAGATGGAAACCCCTAGTGAGTGAAGCTAGGTGAAAGTCCTGGTGAGTGAAGCCAGGCAAGGGAAAATCCAGATGGATCAAGGATGATTGGACATCTGGTGTTGGGAAGTCCAAGTAGGTCAAAGGATTGACTGGATACTTGGCATGAAAGAAAAGTCCAAGTAGGTCAAAGGGATTGACCGGATACTTGGCACAGAGAAAAGTCCAAGTAGGTCAAAGGGATTGACCGGATACTTGGCACAGAAAAAAGTCTAAGTGGGTCAAAGGGATTGACCGGACACTTGGTAAGGGAGTCCTAGCAGGTCAAGGGAGTGACTAGATGCTAGGCATGACATACCAACAGGTCAAGGTTGACCGGATGTTGGTTTGGGAGGTTTGGGACTTGGTTTTGGACAAAAATCAAGTGCTGGATCGATCAGTGGATCGATCCAGACCTGTCCCAGCGAACAGAGAGCCTCTGGATCAATCCGTGGATCGATCCAGAGGTCCCAATCGATCAGTGGATCGATTGGGACGCGGCTGCCACTGATCGATTGGGACGCGGCTGCTTCGCGCGATAAGCGCTGGATCGATCCGTGGATCGATCCAAAGCCTCCCCGATCGATTGGGAATATTCGAATCGATCGGGATCCGACCGTTGGCGTCGTTTATAGATGCAGGCGTGTGATGGCTGCGGCATCTCTTCGCGATTTCATCTCAGATCTTCGCCAGCTCCTCCACAGCACTCTCAAAGCTCGTGATCGCCAATTCTTGAAGGTTCTTGGAAGCTCTCCGAGTCAAGAGGCGGATCAAAGGCAAGAAGAGAAGCTAGGGTTAGGGTTTTCTGCATTCATTGTAAGCTTTGTGCTTGTATTTTGTTTCCCTTTCCTTCTTCTTGTACCGAGAGTCTTGTAGGGCTTCTCCGCCCTCGGTAGTTACCGAAAAGGAGTGTTTCATAGTGGAGGGTGCGTGCGTGGTGTGGATCCTTGGATTAGTCACCTCCTTTGGAGGTGGATACCAAGTAAAATCCTAGTGTTAGTGTGGGTGTATTTGTTTCTGTATTTTCCGCTGCATATTCTTGAAGAAACAATCAACGCCAAGCAACGCCGAGCAACGCCAAGCACCGAGCGAACACGACGAGCTATTCACCCCCCCCCCCCCTCTAGCTACTTTTGGTCCTAACAAGTGGTATCAGAGCAAGACCGCTCTTCACCTGAATCATCGCCGGAAGGGTCAAGTATAACAAGAAAAGCTAGAGGGTGAAGAAGTTGGAGCAAATTCTTCAAGTTCAAGATTTTATCAAGCTCAACTTCAAGATGCAATTCCAAGATGGGCTTGGATTTGACACAAGGGTGGCTCCACCATACACTTCTACGAGTTTCGATTCTTGGAAATCAAGAATCAAAAATTTTCTTATGATGGAGATAGAGCAATGGTTTGCTCTCATGGAAGGTTTTGAAGCTCCCACAAATTCCAAGGGCAAAGTACTCAAAAGGAGCAAGTGGAGCAAAGACCAAATCCAAAGATGTGAGGCCAATGACAAAGTGACCAAGCTTTTGGTCAATTTATTGCCAAGAAACATCTTGGAACAAATTGGAGAGTTTGAAGATGCCAAGGAGCTTTGGAGCAAATTGGCAAGAATTTATGAGATCCTCCACTGTACGAATCAAGGAGAATCCAAAGAGGGCGACTCATTGGATCAAGACCAAGAGGAGGACTCCGAGGTTGAGAGATGCTCAACTTCCGAAGAAGAAGTTCAAGAAGAAGCTTCATCTTCAAGGGAATGCAACGAAGGGAACAAGGAGGGAGCATACTCCTTGTTTCATATTCAAGATGATGAAGCCTCCACCTCTAGGATTGAGGGGGAGCAATCCTTGGTGACACCGGATCAAGAAGAAGGAGAAGCTTCTACATCCGGGTCAAGAGATGAAGAGATGGAAGAAGCTTCTACCTCCACGAGTCAAGAAAAATCAAATGGAGGAGAATCAAGATCGGATCAAGAGGAAGCTTCTACCTCCGGATCCAAAGGGAAAGATGCCACCCCTACAAGCAAAGGTATAAATATTTCAATTAAAAATAAAAATCATATTATATGCTTTGAGTGTAGGGAACATGGGCACTACAAGAGCAAGTGCCCTAAATTGGCCAAGAAGAAGGGCCAAGTGGCACAAAAGGGCAAGGCGAAGCCCAAGGAGATCATCCCCAACACAAAGAAGAGCAAGGAGCATATTATATGCTTCTCTTGCAATCAAAAGGGGCATTACCGAAGTCAATGCCCCAAGGGGAAGAAGATGGTCAAGGCTCAAGGAGGCATTAGTCAAGGGGGAGCCTCCAAGGTAAAGAAGAAGGTAACATTTATTGAGCCTACCCCTTTACATTATGGTAAAAAGCATGATAGTTCTAACTTATATCATTTTAATGCTATTTACCATGAAAATAGAAAGCATGATAGCGTTAAAGAAAAACATATAGCTTTTCATGCTAAAACCACTACACCTAAGGCTAGGAATGTAGGTAAAAGTCTGGGCAATAACTCTAAAGATTTTAGATACAAGCCCAAGAACAAATATGCTCATGAATCAAATGAAAAATCTAAAACTAAGGACTTAGTGTTAGAAAATCAAGTCTTGAGATCAAGGCTTGATAAAATGGAAAAGACCCTAAAAAGGATGGAAAATATCCTATTAGGGCAAAATGAGCATAACCTAGGGTTAGGGGTACAAAAGCCATCCAATGGCCATAGAGGTTTGGGATACAAACCAAAGGCTAAGAAGGATGTGCCCTCTTACCATAGAGTTCCATATAGTTATGGAACAAACCCTAGGTCTAGTGGTCAAGCCAAAAATACTAGGAAAGTCATCCCTAAGAGTATTTTTGCAATAAATGTGACTAAGACTTCTAAGAAGTCTAAGAAAGTCACAAACAAGGTCACAAGGGAGGTTATCCCTAGAGTTGACCTAGAAAATGTGACCAAGGCTTCTAAGAAGCCCAACAAGGTCACTAGGAAGGTATCTAGGGAAGTTATCCCTAGTGAGTACCTAGAGCATCCAAGGAGCACCAATAGGTGTTGGGTTCCTAGGAGCATCTTCTCTACCCCATAGATGGGTTAGAGAGTGTCAACTCCGATTAGAAGGGTAGTTAACCCAACTTTGAGGAAATTGACACTCAAGGAGCATTTTCAAGGTTTTAGTTAACCTTTGAAAATGAAATGGAATTATTGATTACTCCTTGAAAGAGTAAAATGTGCCAAATGGTGAAAAATTGTTTTTATCTTAAAATGGCACAAATTGGGAAAACCTTGAGAAATACCAAGTTGGGATTTTGGTATGTTCTTAGGCAATTTAAGGCAATCCGGGCCTTAATTCAAAAGTGCTACTCTTGAAGAAAAATGGAATATGCCAACATTTGAGGACATGTTTATTTTCAATTGGCATACATTAAATCAAGGAAATTAGAAATGCCAAATTTAGGCTTTGGCATTCTCTTGTAGTACTTTAGGGCAATCTAGGTTTAAGGTGTAAGTTTAGCTAAGACTTTAAGGATACTTAGATAGTTAATCTAGGTATATTTTATTTATGCTAAATCTTGCCATGATTGTTTGCCCATCATATGTCATGACATCATGTCTAGTTTTTTCATTCATGTTTTATTATGAAAAATCCAAAAATACCATGTCATGACATTCATACATCATGTAGTAATAGGATATTTTCTTTTGAAAATTATTTTCTTTTGATGTATGCCATAACATAATCATGCATTAAGTTTAATTCCTTGTAATTAAGGACGAATGACATTTAACGACACTTATTGACAAGTGACATCCTGGGTGGATGTCTAATATCTCTAAAATGCCTAGATAGATATGCATGATCCCTAGAATAGGGCAAAACCAAATTTTACATCTCACAAAGACCTCTAAGATGACTTGTATGTGTTTTGTCCACAATAGATACAAGTGAGATGTTAGGAAGATGAACAAAACTCAAGATGTTGATTTAGTGCATTCTTTTGAGTTTTAGGTTCATCAAAACACATAGTTATGTGTTTTCCCATCATTGGGAAAGCTAATGTACAAGTCATGTGCATTATGCCCAAGGAACATGATGGGATATTGGTTTTGAAAATGTTTTTAAAATGTTTTTAGAAAAGCTTGGTGAATGCTATCTTTTGATAGTAATCACCATTGAATAGTTAGACACAAACTTGAAGAAAAACACTAAAGTTTTTGCAAGTTTTCAAGTTTGTGTCAATCTTTGAAAATATGATGTATTTTCATAGAAAGCTATTTTTCCATGATTAAGTATGCCCTAAATAATATCTACACGAAATTTCATGATTTTTGATTTTATAGAATTTTCTAGGGGTTTCTGTGACTGAAATGGAATTTCAGCAACTATCGAGTCTCGATCGATCCATGGATCGATTGGAGTGCCTGAATCGAATCAAACGGCAATACCCGTGAGCAGCAGCTCGCTGGATCGATCAGCCGATCGATCCAGGGAGTCTGAATTGATCAGTGGATCGATTCAACAAGGTTCAATCGATTGGAACCCAACTTCAATCGATCCAAGTTGCTGGTTTTGGCTGGGAAGGCCTGATTTCAGCATCTTTGAACCTATTTTAGTCTAGGTAACCATTCCAAACCCCTAAAATACATTTGTATCCATAAAAAGGGTGTTTTCATATGAAAATAAGGATGGGTTGGTTAAGGAAGGCTAAGTTGAAGTTTAGGTTGAGGTGTGTTTCAAATTTTGAATATTTGAACCTCAAAACTTCTAAATTTGGGTTTCCTAATGTTTTAGGGATTCCAAGTCATTGTTGGTGCAATGACAGAAGTTACCACCATGTCTTTAGGGGGAGGGACTCTTTAAAAATATGAAAATTATTTTTTCATGAACCTTGGAAGGTGGTTAACCTTCTGTTGTGAACTTGCTCAAGGTTGAGTATTTAAACTTGAAATGGGGAGAAATGGGGAGTGGATATCCTCATTATTTCAAGTGGAAACTTAAGTGGTTGAAAATGCTCAAGGTTGGGTATTTGTCAACATTGAGGGAGAAGTTAAGGTGATAATGACGGGTATGGGATCTCATTATCGTGTGATCACAATGAGTGAAGTTGTGATCACGATGAGCAACTCTTCAGGGGGAGAGTCTTCAACAAATGGATTTGTTGAAGTGTGCCAGTGGAGCATAGGTTGATGTGTGTCCAACGATGGGTTGATGTGTGCCAATAGGGGGAGAATGTATGGTTAAGTTTAGGCCTTCATTACCTATGGGAAGGTCATAGGGGGAGAATGAAAGGACTCATGAAAGGGAGTAAGTTAGGCTTTCATTACCTAGAGGGAGTTTGCCCTCTTAGGGGGAGAATGAAGAGCTTAATTTATGCTTTCATTACCTAGTGGCATGAAGAAGGAGGCTATGGGATTAGCCTAACTTACATATGAGATTGTAAGTGTTATTGTGGTATTGTCAAACATCAAAAAGCGGGAGATTGTTGGTGCAATATTCCTCAGGTCAAGGTTGACCTGGGTAACCAAGCTGAGTCTTGGTTTGGGTTTAGATGTTTGACAATAAGATATTGATTGAAGAAGAGTCAAGTAGGTCAAGGTTGACCGGATACTTGACTGGGAAGTCCTAACTGGGATGTTAGGCAAAATGAAAGACCTAGTGAGTGAAGCTAGGCAGTAGGAAAGTCTTGGTGAGTGAAGCCAGGCAGAAGGAAAGTCCTGGTAAGTGAAGCCAGGCAGAAGAAAAGTCCTGGTGAGTGAAGCCAGGCAGATGGAAATCCTGGTGAGTGAAGCCAGGTGAAAGTCCTAGTGAGTGAAGCTAGGCAGATGGAAATCCTGGTGAGTGAAGCCAGGTGAAAGTCCTAGTGTGTAACGCCCGCCCTTCTTACCCAACCAAAGGCGACGCTACGTTCTTATTACTACTTACGTACATGCTTTGGTTATACTATAGCAGCGGAAGAATAAAAACTTTAAAGAATTTAATTTATTAAGCATGATATCACAGATTAAATTGCATATATTGAAATCATATTAATCCGTCCGGATCGTTCTTTGCCGAGCCACCACCACACACATCCTTATCCGCTCCTCCTGTTGCTCCTCTAGTTCATCCAGTTCTTTTATCTGCGATACAAGGAAAGTAAGCTGTGAGCACTCATGGCTCAGTAAGTTCCTTTCCTACTCACTAAAACCGAAAATCATCGTATATTAATATCATGCGTAATATCATAAGCATATAACATACAAAGGTATCATATTCATATCATCATGGCATCATATCAAATCATTAGCTAATTCAAGCACATATGCAGGCAATGCATCATGAATTTGAAAACTTATACTTGTAAGTACTTGAAATTAATATCATCATCATTGGGGATCCCGGTTTGTACCACATACATCATATGTAGGTCCAAGGTAGCAAGTCTTGAACCCTACCATACATACATACTAGGCCCGAGTCTTACTCCATCGACCTAGGGCATCAGAAGCCCATTACTGACGAGGCCCGAGTCTTATTCCATCGACCCCGGGGCGTTTACTGATCCCACCCTTGGTACAAACCATACAAAGTAATTTATCATGCATAACTATCATATCATATCCTTAACAATCTTTCATGCATTTCATTTTTCATTCTTCTCATTATGTATAGCATTTCATATGCTATTACATATCATGGCATTCACATAATTTCATTCTTCTCATTATGTATAGCATTTCATATGCTATCACATATCATGGCATTTACATATATTTCATTCTTCTCATTATGTATAGCATTTCATATGCTATCACATATCATGGCATTACATAAATTTCACATAAAAACATATAAAAAGCCTTGTACCACAGGTGAGGGGAAGCTTACCTTCTTCGCTTAAGTTTCCTAGAATTGAGAACTTGCTTGGACCTTTCTTCTTGCTTGCTAGGTTCGGCACCAATGGAGGGAAAGGAGTGGCTAGGTCTTTTGGTGGAGAGGGGAGGAAGAAGAAGCTTCTCCCTCTTGTGTTGCTCGGCAACAACAAGGAAGAAAGAAGAGGGAGGGTGTGAGGAGGAAGAGGAGCTTCCTTCCTCTTGTGTTGCTTGGCAACAAGAAGAAGAAGAGAGGGGGTCTCGGCACAAGAGGGAGGAGGAGAGGGAGAGGAGTGGAGGATGAATTTGAAGTCACCCCTCCATGCCTATTTATACTAAAATGAGGGGAGGAAATTTGACTTGATTCATCCTCCCCATTTATTCCTCTTCTTTATGATAGGAATATTCTAGAGATATGCCTTGTGAGTTCTCTCTTAATCTCTCTCTTTTCTCTCCTTTAATAAAATTTTCTATCTCTCCTCTTACAATATCCTCTCTTATCCCAATTGGTTAACACATGCATGCATCCACAAGAGAACCAAGGTTCAAAACTTGGTTATGCATATTTTTACTTCTTTTTCTTTTTAAGTAGAAAGAATCCTTTCTTATTCTTAACTACTTAATCCTTCCTCTCTTTACTAAAAATTCTCCTATCCCCTTTGGTATCCTATACATGTTCCCTACAAGAGATCCAAGGTTCAATCTCTCTTCTAACATTTTATTTTCTTTTACACATAATAATTCATATATATTATGCATTATGCATAAATATTTCATACATGTACATATTATCTCTTATTTCTTTCTTTTGTCCACATTAATTCCATACATTTTAAATCATGTATAGATGATTATATTCTCAACTTTATTTTTCTTTCATAAAGTTTTAATCATCTAAATCCATCTTAATATTTAACATAGAGTATTTACATCCTCTTTTCATTCGTACTCCCATTACCCTTCTAGGCTTTCTAGGGGTGTTACAAAGTGAAGCTAGGCAGATGGAAAATCCTAGTGAGTGAAGCTAGGTGAAAGTCCTGGTGAGTGAAGCCAGGCAAGGGAAAATCCAGATGGATCAAGGATGATTGGACATCTGGTGTTGGGAAGTCCAAGTAGGTCAAAGGATTGACTGGATACTTGGCATGAAAGAAAAGTCCAAGTAGGTCAAAGGGATTGACCGGATACTTGGCACAGAGAAAAGTCCAAGTAGGTCAAAGGGATTGACCGGATACTTGGCACAGAGAAAAGTCCAAGTGGGTCAAAGGGATTGACCGGACACTTGGTAAGGGAGTCCTAGCAGGTCAAGGGAGTGACTAGATGCTAGGCATGACATACCAACAGGTCAAGGTTGACCGGATGTTGGTTTGGGAGGTTTGGGACTTGGTTTTGGACAAAAATCAAGTGCTGGATCGATCAGTGGATCGATCCAGACCTGTCCCAGCGAACAGAGAGCCTCTGGATCGATCCGTGGATCGATCCAGAGGTCCCAATCGATCAGTGGATCGATTGGGACGCGACTGCTTCACGCGAGTGGATCGATCCAGGCGCTTTTCCGAGCACGAGGCGCCTGGATCGATCCGTGGATCGATCCAAAGCCTCCCGATCGATTGGGAATATTCGAATCGATCGGGATCCGACCGTTGGCGTCGTTTATAGCTGCAGGCGTGTGATGGCTGCGGCATCTCTTCACGATTTCATCTCAGATCTTCGCCAGCTCCTCCACAGCACTCTCAAAGCTCGTGATCGCCAATTCTTGAAGGTTCTTAGAAGCTCTCCGAGTCAAGAGGCGGATCAAAGGCAAGAAGAGAAGCTAGGGTTAGGGTTTTCTGCATTCATTGTAAGCTTTGTGCTTGTATTTTGTTTCCCTTTCCTTCTTCTTGTACCGAGAGTCTTGTAGGGCTTCTCCGCCCTCGGTAGTTACCGAAAAGGAGTGTTTCATAGTGGAGGGTGCGTGCGTGGTGTGGATCCTTGGATTAGTCACCTCCTTTGGAGGTGGATACCAAGTAAAATCCTAGTGTTAGTGTGGGTGTATTTGTTTCTGTATTTTCCGCTGCATATTCTTGAAGAAACAATCAACGCCAAGCAACGCCGAGCAACGCCAAGCACCGAGCGAACACGACGAGCTATTCACCCCCCCCCTCTAGCTACTTTTGGTCCTAACAAGAACCATTTCGGAATTCTAAGTTGAGATCTTGACTAGATTCCGATCTCGGTAAGACGGAATCTAATTAATACTTTGTTTATTATAACTGTGCTAACACCTTGTTTTGCGGGATAATATAATTTACATTTTGCCTCAGACTAACTCTTTCTTACAGGAGAAGGACTTTCTGGAGAAAAGTGGTCCGGGCGCCCGAAATGTAAATTCTACCCCCGACGCACGGCGCCACGTGGAGCACTCTGGTTAGACGGGCTACGTAACAGTCCAAGCGCCCGAAAGGGATCCGGGCGCTTGGAGCCTCCTATATCAGGAGGATGCATCCTGGAGCAAAGAACAACACACAACAAAGCCTTCCAAAGCTTGCTCTGCCGTGTTGTGCTCCTGCGACGCTAAAGCTTCTCCGACACCGCACTATTTCCTTTCGTTCTTAATTATTGTTGGTATTTAATCTTCTTAAGCATTCCTGTACTTTCAATTTGTAAAAACTTATTCGAATTGCTAGTAGATTGCCCAACGAAAGCACTCGATGAGTGTGAGCCTTGGAGTAGGAGTCGACCAAGGCTTCGAACCAAGTAAAAAATTACTTATGTTAGCATTGTTTCAATTTCAATTTTTCTGCAACGTACTCGATCTTCTTTTCGACTTTTTAAATCGATATTTACCCCCCTATCGACTTTCACGATCCAACAGTAGCAGTTACATTTGAGAAGCTGCTACAATTTGTAGCAGCTAATCCGCACTAACTGCTACAGAGTGAAGCAGCTACTCTTGAGAAGTTCTACATGTTGGAAAAGTTCACTTTATTACTGGATCTTGATAAATTTTAGCTTATAATTATCTTTGTTGTTGCAAGTTCTAACAACACGACCATTGAATTATGAAGCTAGGGTTACAATGTGTCGACGAGCGGTTATTAGTTAATACAGATGAATTTGACAACCTTGTTGGTCATTATAGATCAATTTGAAAAACTTCTGTCATAGTGTCGATATCATAATAGACAAAAAGTGACATTTTATATGTAGAGCGGCGTATGTATATGCTCCCTTGCCTATAATGAAAGATTAACTATTATAATAGAACATTCACAAATGTTTTCGTTCCTTTTCTATTCTTAAGGCTGTTGGGATCTTAGATGGCTAGAGGGGGGGTGAATAGCCTCTTAAAAACAAAAACAAAATTTCTACACAGAGATTTGTTAGCACAGCGGAAATAATCAAAACAAACACTTATGCAAAGAAGAAAACACACCACCACTAACACAATGATGTACGAGGTTCGGGGATAACTTGCCCCTACTCCTCGGCGTGTCCGTAAGGTGGACGATCCCTTAATCTTTCGGTAGATCAACCCCCGGACAGATTCCGGCTAAGTATTTCTCCTTCTCGGTGGAGAAACCTCCCACAGAGTCTCAAAACAGATTTAGAATGAAGCACAAGACTTAGACTTACAGAATTTTGTGGCTACAATGAATGCACAATCAACTTACAGCCACAATGAATGCAGAGAGTGAAGACGAAGTAGATTCACAGCCAAGAGCTTCACAGAACACCCTTGCTTGAACGTCAACAGAGAGTTTGCTACAAAAGAAAGAATTCTTCCCAAACCTCTCTTCTACCTCCTTCTTATTTCTCTGCTCTCTTGCTGTCTTCAGCCAGAGCCAAAACACTGCATCGAATCACGTCAACCAGTAGCGTATCACTGTCGCCGAACCAGGCGTCGCCAATCACGCTTCTTCCTCATCTGATTATCTGAGCTCACACCAATACCATCCTTGGTCTTCACTGGTGTCTCTGAGCTCGAACCAATAAGGAAGAGTCAAGCTGATTGCAGCCAGTGAGCCAACTGAACAAGCCAGTGAACGTTGACGCTTCTTTTGCACAATTTGCAGCGATAACCAGTGGAAAAACCATTTTGTTTTATTCCTTTGATAGTCATTGATTTGAATTCAAGCATCACCATGGTACCTGCAACCTGTTACTCAAAAAGCTCACAAGCAGATGTTAGATCAGACGCATCAGAAACGAATCAGAAATTAGCAGAAACTGACAGTGTGTGCAGACAGTGTGGTGGATCGGTCAGCGGACCGATCCACACCTTTGGATTGATGTCTGATCGGTCGTGAGGACCGATCAGGGTATGGTCTGATCGGTCTGCAGACCGATCAGGGATTAATGAGTGCGGTTCCTTGCACTCCTGAGATCGTCACCTGATCGGTCTCAAGACCGATCAGGATATGACCTGATCGGTCCTACAGACCGATCAGGGTTCATATGGATCGGTCCACGGACCGATCCACTGCCTTTTTCCTTCTCGCGACATCATCTCCTGATCGGTCTACAGACCGATCAGATTACACTCAGTAGGCTACTGAGTGTTTCCTGATCGGTCTACAGACCGATCAGCCGGACCGATCAGAAAACATAGTTTCACCAGATCGGTCTGTGCACCGATCAGGCAATCAAAATCCCACTGGATCGGTCTGTTGACCGATCCAACACCCATGTGATATTAGGATTGGTCTTGAGAACGAGCTACCGAGCCCTCTCTGACCTAGTCCGGAGAACGAGCTACCGAGCCCTCTCCGACTTCGTCCGGTCCAGAGAACGAGCTACCGAGCCCTCTCTGACCACTCCGTGCCAAGTCTCCATACTTGGACTTTTCCCATGCCAAGCTCCTGCTTGGACTTTTCACCAGATGTCCGTCAACCTTGACCCATCTGGATTTCCCCTGGCTTCACTCACCGGGACTTTCCTCCTCCCAAGCATCAACCTCGATCAGGAGTCGATCCGAGTTTGATTAATATCTTATACAAACTTAAATCGGTGTCAACATCAAAACAACGGACAAGTATCAACAATCTCCCCCTTTTTGTTGTTTGACAACACGATTTAAGTTTAGATCAGAATTTGTTCAAATTTTCATAATTTTAGGGGAATCAAGATCCTCCCCCTAAGACGGATACTACACTGTATGAGGGTCTTCAAATTTTCATTCATCTAAACTTAGTTATCTTCTCCCCCTTTGTCAAAAACCGAAAAGGTGCGAATAAGGTAAGATAACTCAAAGAACTCCCCCTTAACCCTTACTGTCTGTTTCTTAAAGGACTTAGAATTCCCTCTAAGTGTATTATAAGACAGTAATAAGGAAATAAAGGACAAACAAGACATGCAAGTGAACAGCATATTAATAACCGATAGAAAATGAAGCATAATAAAGAGCAAGCAAATATAAAACTGAGTAGCATAAATACATGAGTAGCATCAGAAGTGCAAACATCCAGGTCAGACAAATAACATCCAAAATACATACAGACAAGGTGACACACAGACTATATCAATCAACGTCCTCAACATGAGGAGCATCATCATCATCGGCAGAAAGGGTGAAATCCTGAGGCGGCATGCTGGAGGATGGATAGCCTGGGTAAGACTGCGGAGGCGGGTAGCGTGTCATCCATCCGAGTAGCAACTGCTGTGTCACCACCTGATGACTGCGCATATCATCGAAGCGCTGGTCAATATGCTCGCGCAGGTCATCGTAGCGCTGGTCTATACGAATACGTAGGCCATCCATCTCAGCAGATATCATCTCCTCGTGCTGATCAAAGCGGCTCTCCAGCTCGGCGATCTGCCAGCGCAGATCAGGATCGGCCTCTCCATCGTCAGCAGCAGGAGGAGCAGCAACAGGAGCAGCCTGTCGTCGAGGTAACTCACCTAGTGCCCTTCCATCCTTCCACCTAACCGCCCCGGCCTGTCCTAAGATTCCAGACTTGGAAAACGCACGTTTCCCAAGTCGACAATCCTGCCTAACCATCTTTACTATCCTCCCCTTAGAGACGTCAATACCCAGGGTCTCAAGCCAGTCAGTAATCACATGCCCAAAAGGCATATAGATGGTGTAACCGCTTGGCTCGCTATGGGATATGATAGAAGTATAGACACTCGACATGATATCAAAGTCAAGACGCCTACGCAACCCATAAAGCATCAGACAATGATACGGTCGAATCTCTGCCAATGGTTTAGAGGTAATAGGCAGAAGACAGTTTGTGACAATTTTGAAAAGAATGTAATCAGGAGCAGAAAGGCCAAGGGCTGCAAATGTAGGAAAATCGACATCTAACTCATCTAATCCATCCGGTCTCGGATGTCCAAAGAAGTACTCATAAATCGAGTCAGATGAGACATCAAGAGGATGAGGCACGGGTTCAGGCAAAGCAGGATAGAATGAGAACACCGTCCCCGAACACATACGACAGCCTAAATAACCAAAGAAAGCAATTAAGCTGAAATCAACGTTTTGCTTAGCCACTCTTGATCTATAACTACCATCAATAGTCTGATGAAGGTTGTTATAGAATTCAGAAACTAAGTCAAGGTTGATATCCCTCTCTAAATATACCAAGGAATCAAGTTTATAGTAGGCTATGGTCTCCATAATCGCTGGACAAAATTCATTCATGTAGTTTTTATCGACTGATCTACATGGGAGCAACTTGAAGGTTCTTTCCTTAAAGGATTTTTCAAACTGTTGGTTGGGGAATCTCCCCGAACTGGACGGTTGAGGTCGAGAGGGAGCAGGAGCTTTGGATTTATCTTTGGACTTGGAAGTACCCTCACCTACTGGTTTCTTTCTAATGGGACACAATGGGAAAAAGAAGAGCACAGGAGCCACCCGAAACACAAAGCCACAGATATGTGAGGAATGAAATCGAAATGCCAAAGTTCTAGAGAAATAGGAGTTACCTTGGTGCCATTGAACTCTTGGCTAGAGCTTCGGAGAGCTAGAACTGCGACTAGTGTTCCGGCGTGCAAAGAGAAGAGAAAGGGTGAGCTGGTGGGAAGAGTCGGCTAGGGTTTCGCGTGAATGAGGAAAAGAAGAGATCGGGAGGTTTTAAGGGTTTAGATGGGTGTACAGTGAAGAAATGATCGGACGGTTGTCCGATCAGAAGGTATCAGAAGCCTCCTGATCGGTCTCCGGACCGATCAGAACAACCTGATCGGTCCACGGACCAATCAGAGACGATCAGTGGCTTTGTGCTGATCGATCTCTGGACCGATCAGGGAACTCTCTGATCGGTCTGTAGACCGATCAGAAAGGGATCAGTAGCGGGCTCGAGCGTTCCAGGCTGTCCTGATCGGTCCGTAGACCGATCAGTGTCTGATACTAGTATCTCCCGTAATTTCAGTAACTGAAAACAGTAATTTCAGTAACTCGTGTTCGATAATTCGTGGAAGTTTCTCTAGGAAAACTTCCAAGTTCAGTACCTAGAACATGGAGGATCTACAAGCATAACTCTTACCTAAAAGTTATGGTCTGAACATGTTTATAGCCCTAAAGTTTCAGATTCTTATCAAACAAAACCTCACACTAATTCCAACCATATGGAGTTCTGTCTTCTTGGTCCTTAAGAGTTCAAAACATAATTTTGCTAAACTCATCTCTACGATCAGGTTCAAGTTTGTCAAAATATAAACAACTTGTCCTAATTTTCAATCAAGGCATGAAAGCTGAAATTTTTGATCCTTGTTATGTTTAGTTTCAAGTTTGTCAAAATATATCCAAGTTGTTATTATTTCCTTTAACAACCTATCGTTTTATCAATCAAAGTCATGACATAAACCAAACAACAATACCAATCAACACATCAACCATCAACCATGATTAGAAAATTTCTAGGCAAAAGTCCAACCAAGGTTCCTTGGTTGGAATATATGAGTAAGATCAAGGAACCAATTACACATGAATTATGTAATGGTGTTCCCCATACTCAATTAATGTCTCTTCAACCTAATTATTCAAGGGATGCATGATACATTTTGAATAATTTGGTTGTTCCTAGCATCTCACCCCATTTCTAGCAAACAAAAATATTTTGTTAAACCTTATAGTTTGTGTGAGATGCTCCCAAGTTGCCCAAAATCATTCCCAATTTCTCTTGTCATTTTAATTGTCCTTATTGATCATGATGAAGTCCTAAGGACCTAATGAGTCAAACACATCCCCAACTCCCTCCTTAAATGACTAAATTCATTTTCCGGAAGGGGTTTGGTGAAAATGTCGGCTAGGTTTGACTTTGACTCCACATATGTGAGCACAATGTCACCCCTAGCTACGTGATCTCTAATGAAGTGATGACGCACTTCAATGTGCTTGGTCCTTGAATGATGGACTGGATTTTTAGTTAGGTTGATCGTGCTAATGTTGTCACATAGCACTTGTACACCCTTATAAGAAAGTCCATAATCCTCTAGGGTGTGTATCATCCACAACAATTGTGATACACTCTCTCCCATGGCAATGTATTCAGCCTCGGTCGTGGAGAGAGCAACACAATGTTGCTTCCGACTTGACCAACTAACTAAAGATGAACCTAAGAATTGACAACCCCCACTAGTGCTTTTCCGATCCAATTTGCACCCAGCATAATCGGAATCGGTATAGCCTACCAAGTCAAAAGACTCTGTACGAGGGTACCATAGACCTACTCGAATTGTGCCCTTAAGGTATCTCAATATTCTCTTAACTGCAATTAAATGAGATTCCTTGGCACAGACTTGATATCTAGCGCACATGCCCACAGCAAAAAGTATGTCAGGCCTACTAGCTGTGAGATATAGAAGACTACCAATCATGCTTCTATACTGCGTTAGATCAACTGGTTTTCCACTCTCATCATTGTCAAGGCGAGTGTTTGTCGCCATAGGAGTGGATACTTCCTTAGAGTCACTCATGTTGAATTTCTTGAGCATCTCTTGAGTGTATTTCGTCTGATGGACATAAATGTCATCTCGAGTTTGTTTGATTTCAAGCCCAAGGAAGAATGTCAATTCTCCTACTAGACTCATCTCAAACTCACTCTCCATGTGAGAAATAAATTCATTCAAATAGCCCTTGTTATTTGAGCCACAAATTATGTCATCGACATATACTTGGGCTACAAAAATATTTTCACCATCTCTACGCAGAAATAGTGTTGGGTCTATTTGGCCTCTCACAAAACCCTTTTCTAGTAAATATGTTGACAACCTCTCGTACCAAGCTCGTGGTGCTTGTTTAAACCCATAAAGTGCTTTCTTGAGCTTGTACACGTGGTTTGGAGCTTCGGTATTCACAAACCCCGGTGGTTGTTCAACATAGACTTCTTCTTTAATAAAACCATTTAAGAAGGCAGATTTAACATCCATTTGATAGAGTTTGAAACCTCTATGTGCAGCAAAAGCTAGCATCAAACGAATGGACTCTAATCGTGCCACGGGAGCATAAGTCTCATCATAATCGAGACCTTCGACTTGACTATAGCCCTTGGCTACAAGTCTTGCCTTGTTTCTTACAATTTCTCCCTTTTGATTTAACTTATTTTTGAAGACCCATTTAGTTCCAATAATGGTGGTCTTTTTCGGTCTAGGAACCAAGTCCCACACTTGGCTCCTTTCAAATTGACCTAATTCGTCTTGCATAGCTATGATCCAATCAGGATCGTGCAATGCTTCATCAACTAGTCTTGGTTCAATCTCTGAAATCAATGCGACTTCATTAGACTCATTTCTAAAGAATGACCTAGTCCTAACCCCTTGTTGGATATCTCCCACAATTTGATCTTGGGGATGACTGATGGTTATCCTAGATTGTCTTGGTGTTGGTGGTGCCTCATGAATGGTCTCACTAGGCACAGGCAAGGACTCAATATCAGGCAAGGGATCAACCGGAGCCCTTTGTTGCCTTTGCTCATCGTCATCAGAGTCAACCTCGACTCTTTCTTCATTTTGATCATTCAAACTTAGATTTCTAAGTTCAAATTGAATTTCTCCTACATCCCTTGATTGATCATTTGAGTTGGGGATTTCTTCAAACGCTACATCTGAGGACTCTTCAATCAATTTAGTCCTATTGTTGTAGACTCGATAGGCTTTGCTGGTGAGAGAGTACCCGACCAGTATCCCTTCATCAGCCTTAGCCGTGAACTTCCCAAGATGATCCTTTGTGTTCAAGATAAACACCTTACAACCAAACACCCTAAGATGTTTAATTGTAGGGGGTCTCCCAAACCAAAGTTCATGGGGGGTCTTTCCTAAAAACCTATGTATCAATATTCGGTTTTGCACATAGCATGCTGTATTTACAGCTTCAGCCCACAAGTAACTCGGTAGTGAGTACTCATTAAGCATGCTTCGTGCAGCCTCTTGCAAGACTCGGTTCTTTCTCTCCACAACCCCATTTTTTTGTGGGGTCCTTGGAGTTGAGAACTCATGTCTATACCCTTTTGCTTGACAAAATTCTAAGAACCTATGGTTTTGAAATTCACCACCATGATCACTTCTAATGGTTTTAATTGTTGTTGATTTTTCATTTTCAGTTCTTCTACAAAAAGAAATAAAAATATCTATGGTTTGATCCTTAGTTTTCAAAAAGAAAGTCCATGTGTATCTAGTAAAATCATCAATAATTACTAAACAATATCTACTACCATTCAATGAAATAACATTGTTACAATCAAACAAGTCCATATGTAATAAGTCTAAGGCAGTAGATGTACTCACAGTGCTTTTACCTTTATGAGGTGCTTTTGTTTGCTTACCCATTTGACATGCATCACATAGTTTGTTCTTTTGGTACTTGATGCTTGGTAAGCCTCGTACTAGTCCTTTGTTGGCCAACTTCCGAATGTTCTTCATGTTTACATGTGCCAACCTTCTATGCCAAAGCCAAGACTCTTCTTCTTTTGACATGAAACACTTAATCAAAGCATTAGTAGCACTTTTAAACGATACTTGATAAATATTATCAACCCTTGTGCCTACTAGTACCGTGTCAAGTGTGTCAATGTGTTTAACCAAACATTGACTTGAATGAAATTCAATTGTGTAACCCGTATCACACAATTGACTGACACTTAGGAGATTAAAAGTCATCCCCTTGACTAGAAGGACATTCTTGATATGGAGACATTCGGATATATGAATGTCTCCAACTCCTACAACCTTAAGGCTACCATTATTACCAAAAGACACATTACCTCTACTTTTGTTTTGAATGGTTGTAAACAGTGATTTGTTCCCGGTCATGTGCTTGGAGCATCCACTATCAACAAACCAAGTTGATAGATGCTCCCCCTCGACCAATGCCTACAAGACACGGAAGATAGAGGTTTTAGGTACCCAAATCTTGGGACCTAATGCTTCTACAACGAAAGACCTAGGAACCCATGCCTTGGTCATACCTTTCCTAGTTCCATGAGCCCTAGAAATATGTAATCTACTATCTTGAGTTCTAGACATTAGAGAAATGAAACTCGACTCCTTGGGTTGATACCCTAGCCCTAGGGGTGATCACGGATCGGGTTGGTTCGGTTATTGGGGTAAAAAACTATCTGGCCCTACTAGATCAGATAATGCAAAATTGGGACCTACATCCGGCCCTATATCCGGCGGTTCTTATGTTTCAGATATCCGACGGGTTATCAGTTATTTGGATATCCGACCCTATATCCAATAAAATATAAAATATAAATATAATAAAAAAAATAAAATTTTTTAAAATGATAATAGACATTACTCATTACACGTTATAGCAGCTAATCGGAAATAACTATTACAACGTGTAGCAGCTTATCGGCAGTAGTTACTACAACGTGTAACAACTTATCAACATTAGTTGTTACAAGTAGGGGTGATCGGATCGGGTTGGTTCGGTTATTGGGATAAAACACTATCCGGCCCTACTAGATCAGATAATGCAATATTAGGACCCTACATCCGGCCCTATATCCGGCGGATCATTTTTTTTCGGTTCGGTTCGGGTCGGTATAAGCGGGTTGGTCGGTTTGGCGGATTGACTGCTCACCCCTACCTAGCCCGGCCTTGTTGTAGACTGCCCTTTGGGCATTTAGAATCATGTCTAGAGTCTTAGAGCTAGTTGAGAACTTCTCAAGCATTTTCTTGAGTTTCTCAACCTCACCCTTTAAAGCCTTGTTCTCATCCTCAAGGACTTCTAGATGTAGGTCATCGACCTCATCTTCCCTAAGGGTCCTTAAGGTTTTTACTTCTTCTTTTAACAATTTATTTTCTGTTTTTGACTTTTTAAGCAATGTAGATAAATGAGTGATAGTCTTATAACACTTTTCTATATGAGAAGAGGTTACCTCTTCATCATCCGACGATGATGAAGCCGCGGTTGAGGCGTCGCTCGAATCTTCCTCACTTCCGGAGTCCGAAACCTCCCTTGCCATGAGTGCTAATTGTCGTGTGCTCTTTTCCATCTTCTCTTCTTCCTCCGATGAGCTCGATGAGGACTCATCCCAAGTGGCCTTGAGAGCCTTCTTCTTCTTGGCTCTTTCCTCCTTCTTTTTGGCTCGTTCCTCCTTCTTCTTAAGTTTTGGACACTCACTCGATAGTGTCCCTTTTTGCTGCACTCATAACATGTAACATTAGTTTTGTCAATATTTTGTTCACTAGGTTTACCTTTTCCTTTGTATCTCCTGCTCCTTCTCATGATTCTTCTTACGAAATTCGCCATCTCACTTGATGATGATCCACTTTCATCATCGGATTCTGAGGAAGAGGTGGATGAGGAAATCTCCTTTTCTTTCTTCTTTTCCTTCTTCCTTCTTCCATCCTTGCTCTTTGGTCCTGCAAACAAAGCAATACCCTTCTCTTTTTGACCTTTGTTAGCAAGCTCATGAAGTTCCATCTCACAGAAAAATTCATCTAATTTAACAATGGAAAGATCCTTGGATACCTTGTAGGCATCTACCATAGATGACCACAAGGCATTCCTAGGAAAAGCTTTTAGAGCATACCTTACTAGATCGCGATTCTCCACTCGTTCGTCCACAGAGTGTAGACCGTTGATGATCTCCTTGAATCTCCCATGAAGTTCACTTATCGTTTCACTGTCCTTCATGGTTAGATTTTGAAGCTGATTCAAGAATAGGTCCCTCTTGGCAATCCGAGAATCTCGAGTTCCCTCTTGGAGCTCGATGAGTTTGTTCCATAGGTCTCTTGCACTCGAGAACGGACCTACCTTGACGAGTTGGTCCTTGGCGATTCCACATTGCAAGGTGACCATAGCCTTGGCATCGGCTTGTGCTTTGCGTAGTTGTTCGGTAGACCACCTAGACGAATCAAGTTCCTTACCTTCTTCATCTTTTGGTGGTGTAAAACCCTCCTTGACGGAAAACCACATGGAGATATCGGTCTTGAGGTAATACTCCATGCGGCTTTTCCAGTATTGGAAATCTGCTCCCTCGAAATAGGGTGGACGGTTGGTGCTGAATCCCTCCTTCATGGCCATTGTTTAGCTCTTTGGGTTGTTAAGCCGAAATGAAGAGCACCAGGCTCTGATACCACTTGTTGGGATCTTAGATGGCTAGAGGGGGGGTGAATAGCCTCTTAAAAACAAAACAAAATTTCTACAGATTTGTTAGCACAGCTGAAATAATCAAAACAAACACTTATGCAAAGAAGAAAACACACCACCACTAACACAATGATGTACGAGGTTCGGGGATAACTTGCCCCTACTCCTCGGCGTGTCCGTAAGGTGGACGATCCCTTGATCTTTCGGTAGATCAACCCCCAGACAGATTCCGGCTAAGTATTCCTCCGTCTCGGTGGAGAAACCTCCCACACACCCTCCAAACAGATTTAGAATGAAGCACAAGACTTAGATTTACAGAATTTTGTGGCTACAATGAATGCACAATCAACTTACAGCCACAATGAATGCAGAGAGTGAAGAAGAAGTAGATTCACAGCCAAGAGCTTCACAGAACACCCTTGCTTGAACGTCGACAGAGAGTTTGCTACCAAAGAAAGAATACTTCCCAAACCTCTCTTCTACCTCCTTCTTATTTCTCTGCTCTCTTGCTGTCTTCAGCCAGAGCCAAACCACTGCATCGAATCACGTCAACCAGTAGCGTATCACCGTCGCCAATCACGCTTCTTCCTCATCTGATTATCTGAGCTCACACCAATACCATCCTTGGTCTTCACTGGTGTCTCTGAGCTCGAACCAATAAGGAAGAGTCAAGCTGATTGCAGCCAGTGAGCCAACTGAACAAGCCAGTGAACGTTGACGCTTCTTTTGCACAATTTGCAGCGATAACCAGTGGAAAAACCATTTTGTTTTATTCCTTTGATAGTCATTGATTTGAATTCAAGCATCACCATGGTACCTGCAACCTGTTACTCAAAAAGCTCACAAGCAGATGTTAGATCAGACGCATCAGAAACGAATCAGAAATTAGCGTAAACCGACAGTGTGCGCAGACAGTGTGGTGGATCGGTCAGCGGACCGATCCACACCTTTGGATTGATGTCTGATCGGTCGTGAGGACCGATCAGGGTATGGCATGATACCGATCAGGGATTAATGAGTGCGGTTCCTTGCACTCCTGAGATCGTCACCGATCGGTCTCAAGACCGATCAGATATGACCTGATCGGTCCTGCAGACCGATCAGGGTTTATATGGATCGGTCCACGGACCGATCCACCGCCTTTCCTTCTCGCGACATCATCTCCGATCGGTCTACGGCCGATCAGATTACTCGATGAGCTCAGTGTTTCTGATCGGTCATCGATCAGATTACTCGCATGTGCTCTTCCTGATCGGTCGCCAGACCGATCAGCAAACATAGTTTCACCAGATCGGTCTGTGCACCGATCAGGCAATCAAAATCCCACTGGATCGGTCTGTTGACCGATCCAACGCCCATGTGATATTAGGATTGGTCTTGAGAACGAGCTACCGAGCCCTCTCTGACCTAGTCCGGAGAACGAGCTACCGAGCCCTCTCCGACTTCGTCCGGTCCAGAGAACGAGCTACCGAGCCCTCTCTGACCACTCCGTGCCAAGTCTCCATACTTGGACTTTTCCCATGCCAAGCTCCCTGCTTAGACTTTTCACCAGATGTCTGGTCAACCTTGACCCATCTGGATTTCCCTTGCCTGGCTTCACTCACCAGGACTTTCCCTCCCAACGGATCAACCTCGATCAGTAGTCAGTCTGAGT
Source organism: Zingiber officinale (assembly GCF_018446385.1). NCBI lineage: Eukaryota > Viridiplantae > Streptophyta > Magnoliopsida > Zingiberales > Zingiberaceae > Zingiber > Zingiber officinale. The sequence continues at coordinate 144,306,341 of NC_055994.1, forward strand.
TTGATTAATATCTGATACAAACTTAAATCAGTGTCAACATCAAAACAACAGCCAGGTCAGACTGTATCAACAAAGGCTTCCTCTTTTGATCTTTTAAACAAGGTAAGATTTATTCAAATCATCACCTTTTTCCTAAAATAACGAGGATTGGTAGAATTTCTTATTCTACTCTGATTTCTATACTATTATTCTATTAATAATCTGATATGTCTTATATAATGCCTCCCTCTGTGTTGTAGCAACTACGAATATATAGTTGCTACAACATGAAGTCATATGTTGTAGCAGTTATCGACCCGTAATTGCTATAACATCAACTTAATTATAATTAAATTTCATTGACCCCATTAGTTGCTACATGGTATAGCAGCTACCACACTCGTTGCTACAACGTGGACCTCATGTTCCTTGTTCGTGAATTTGATAATGACTCATGAGTCCATTTTAATTTACCGTATTATCATATCACAACATACCTATGAAATAAAATTCAAATAATACATTTATTGGCAATATGGCAGAGATTTCATTGTAAGTGTAATATTGTCAATCAAATATTACATTTTCCTTACATTGTAAGTGTAATATTGAACACATTGATCACAGTGTCCTAAACCCCCATGACCTCTCACATTGGTCTCTTATTGTTTTCCATTTCTCTCACGTCATTTGGTTGAGGATGGGAGAAGTTTGTCAAGGCAAGAATCCAGTGGTTACTCCATGAGGATTCCTTAGTGCATTCCCGAGGCTCTTTATCGCGAACACAGGATTTTGTACAGAATTTAGACTAATCCATGAGCGGATTAACCACATGCACGTACTTTGATCAGGGCTAGACAATGATGTTCGCATTAAAGATATTCCTTTATGAATATGGAAGATTACATTAGACCGTGGAAGGCAACATGGCCACTTTCTCATTCCCGCATTTATAGCAAGAAACACTTGAAGATGTAGACTAGATGCCATGAAAGAAATGGTGAAGGTGGTGCCGCGAAAATATCATCAATCCATTTATAAGCTACTCATTTATCTTTGGATGTCATGAAATGAGCCTGGTTACCTCTATTATATAGGAAAACAAAGGCGCTTATTATTCAATCTGGGAATAGTTGTATTCACACATCCACAACTGGCCTTCTGACAAAACAGGTTTTTGAATTCTTCACGAGTCGTGGTTTATGACAAGTATGACTAGTCATACATGTCATAAATGACAGCTATGAGTGGTTATTCTATGGACGTTACGGATCAATGGAGCAGATGTGGTAGGTCACCATTAATTAATTGATGTGTCTCCATAAATTTATTATTTTTAAAATATATAACTGATCGTTGAATTATTAATAGGGAGTAGGGCTTGTTATTTGCATCACCAGTAACTGTTGTAGCTTGTAGCGGCTCACATCTCTGAAGTAGCTGCTACAATGTGTATCAGCAAATTCGCAGCAACTGCTACACGTTGTGGTAACACACATCTCTGGAGTATCTGCTACAATGTGTAGCAGCTAATCCGCAATAAATGTTATACGTTGTAGTAGCACACATCTCTAGAGTAGTTGCTACAATATGTAGCAGCTAATCCGTAGTTACTGCCTGACGTTGTGGTATCTCACGTCTCTGGAGTAGCTGCTACAATGTGTAGCAGCTAATCCATCATAACCGCTACACAGTGTAACAGCTACTCTTGAGAAGCTGCTACACGTTGTAGCAGCTTCTGACAACTAGCTGTTGCAAGGTGCTGCAGTAGCTGCTACAACAAGTAGCAGTTTCTAACTATTTATACATTAACTGATACAACATCTAGAAGCTCATTTAATTAATCTAAATAAAAAATTGAGATTGATAGAGTAACATCTTGTTGAGCGTAAATGAAAAAAGACTTGGAGACTATAGTTGGGTTTGATATACATGAATAGAATAATATTAATATTCTAAACAAAGATAATAATATAAGACAAACAAGATCTTAAGCCAAAAAGTTATTATAAACTCTAATGCTATAATCATTTGATTTATAACATTCTCTAATCCTACATTAACTTGGGATAGTTATCGTTGCACTTGAACAAATTAAGTTTGATTCTTTTTCTCTCGTAGAAGGGCAGCATTGCTAGAGAGATGTTAGGCTAAACCTCACAAAGAATGATATTTCATTCATTCATTTGATTTATAGCATCCTCTAATTCTCCATTAACTTGGGACAGTTGTCGTCGTAGCTGTACAAGTTCAGTTTGGTTCTTTTTCTCTCGGAAAAGGGCAGCTTCTAACTCCTTCCTCGCCTGGTTCCGTTGTTCTGTGAGAATCTTAATATAGCCATAAACAACATGATGTTCCATGGCTAGACTGAGATACCTATTAGGATTGTTTTAGAAAATTTGTAAATTCAAGGAATGAAAGATATATATAATAGAAGAAGAATGGATAATACAAACCGAGAAGCAGACGATTTTACTAATAGAGATGGTCTTTCGAAGGAAGAAGATGTAGAGCTTGAATCCTATTCGATAGGGGGTTCTTTAACACCACCCAGAGTGAGTTTCTTCTTCCTGCTAAAGAAAGACATGTTCCTTGAACAGCTACAATAAACCCAATGTATAAGAGAACGAAGGGCTAGGTAGTGTGAAAGAGGGAGTTAGGTTGATAGACGATTTATAGGAAAATGTGTTCTAACATCATTAACTCTTGATAAAGACAAGTCAAACCAGAGTGTCTTTCCAATACCATAAAAATAGGTCATCAAATTACAGATAGTACAACTCATCAAAACCTGTGAAAAGATAAGACAGGCAGTAAAGACAAGGATAACCAACCGTCGAGCCTTGATTCCTTCTATGCATATAATGTATACTCTACCATGGCAGTAACTGTTACATCGTTGTAGCAACTATTATTCTAAGTAGCTGCTACAGAGTTGTAGCAGCTATCATTCCAAGTAGTTGCTACAATGTTGTACCAGCTAACCATTGAGTTAGCTGCTACAGAGTTGTAGTAGCTATCATTCCAAGTAGCTGCTACAATATTGTAGCAGTTAGCTATGAAATTAATTACCAGTTTATCATCCGAGATGTCCAATAAAGATAATCACGAATACAACCTGTAACAGCTAGTTAGCAGAAGCTGCTACAACGTGTAGCAGTTTCTCAAGACTAGTTGCTACACTGTGTTGCAGTTAGTGCGACTTACCTGATACAAATTGCAATAGCTACTCCAGAGATGTGAGCTACTACAACGTGTAGTGGCTACTGCCGATACAGCTAACAAGCCCTAATCTGTATTAATAATTTAATGGTCACTTATATAAATTGAAATTAATGAATTTATGGAGACACATAAATTAATTCAATGACAACTTACTAAATCTGGTCCATTACTCTCTCATCATCCATAGAATGACCACTCATAGTTGGCATAACTCATATGACTAGTCATAGCTATCATAAATCATGACTCATGACTACTGGTAAAATCCTACTTTGTCAGAAGGGCAACTGTGGGCTCATGAATACACCTACTCCCAAATTTAATTGTATAGCACCGTTGTGTTCCTATATAACAGAGGGTGGATCCGTTCATGAAATCCCAATGGAAATGAGTAGCTTATTCATGGATTGCTGACATTTTCTCGACACCACCTTTGTCATTTCTTTCATGACATCCACTGTAAATCTTGAAGTGTATCTTGCTTCCAAATCGGGATTGATAAAGCGATCTTGTTGCCTTCCACGGTCTAGTGTAAACTTCCATATTCGTAAAGGAATTTCTTTAAAGGAACCACTAGCGTCTAGCCCCAATGAGTGTATGTTGATGAGGTTAGGCTGCTCATGGAGTAGTTTAAGTTCTCCCAATATTCCATGTTGCTGACGAAGAGCCTCAGCAATGCCTTGAGGAATGCTCCTGGATTAGGGAGAGGATGATCGCCCCGACGAACTTTTCCCATCCACGACCAAAGGATACGAGGGACATGGAAAATAATGGAAGTTGTTTGGTGTTCACAACACTCTGTACGTTGATTAAGGGTGATCGCTCATGGAGAAGACTGTGGACGCAACTCGGCCAATATGAAAATGACGTTGTACAACTTATGAGAACAATGTGAGCGCTCATGGGGGTTCTGAACACTATGTTTAATATTAAACTTATGATGTAATCGAAATGTAAATTTATTGATAATATTTTGTCAAGAAAGGTATAAATGTATTTTATAGCTGCTACGCCTTATTTTCTTACTCCTGAGTAGCTGTTACATGATGTAGCAGCTACTGCCAACTAGCTGTTGTGATTATTCTGTGGGTAGATGTTAAACACCGTGCTTGAATTTGTTCTCCAATATTTTTAATCATTTCTAGATAACACATTAAATGCAATGGAAGGAGTCAATGAAATTTAATTTTAATTAAGTTGATGTTGTAGCAATTGCTGGTTCGTAACTGTTACAACACACTTCATGTTGTAACAGCTACCTATCAAGAACTAGTATAACAAAGACAATTATAAGTCGAACATTATCAAGATCCAGTATTAAAGCGAGTTGCTACAATGTGTAGCTTCTCATAAGTAGATGCTATACTGTGTAGCAGTTAGTACGAATTATCTGCTAAACATTGTAGCAGCAACTCTAGAGAAGTGAGGTGCTACAACCGTACAACGTGTATCTGTGCTATTGTCGATGCAACTAACTAGTCCCAATCCCTATTAATAATTCAATGGTCACTCATATAATTTGAAATTAATAGATTTTTGGAGACCCATCAATTCATTAATGGTAGAATTAGGAATCGAGGATACAAGAAAGATCAATGGATTAATGAATTTGTTACTATACACAGGGAGACTTTATGTAATACTTTTCAGATGATTAATGGACTAACAACGTAAGAATCGGAGTAGAAATAAAATTATCGCTAGTTTAGAGTTTGGTAAACCTAGCTTCATTACTCCAAGGGCATGTTGTTAGAACCTGCAAAAACAAAGATAATTATAGCGGCTATATTTATTAAGATATAGTATTAAAGTGAAATAAAACTTTGAAAGTACCAGCTATAGATGCCAAATCTTCTGTTGGATATGTGTGAACGGAGAAAAGGTGGAGAGGAAAGAGGCAGATCGGTTCGCTCAGCGCACTCGCCCGGCCGATTTCTAAGCTTCGTCCGCCCGAACGCTTAGCCTACCTGGTCGCTTTGGTCGTCCGGCAAAAGCGCATTTAGCCTCTCTACTCGCCAGATCGACTGATAGCCCGCTCGCCCTCTTAGCTCGCTTAGCTACTATGCAGTCTGCGTATATCACATAGCAAAAACCAAATAACTATTATAGTGTTGTAGCAATTAACATTCCAAGTAGCTGCTATAGTATTGTAACAGCTAACCATCGAGTTAGTTGCTACAGCGTTATAACAACTATCTTTCCAAGTAGCTGCTACAACGTTGTAGCAGCTAACATTCCAAGTAATTGCTACAACGCTGTAGCAGCTACCTCGATGGTTTCTGCTACAACGTTGTAGTAGCTAACCGTCAAGTTAGCTGTTATAGCGTTGTAACAGCTATCGTTCCAAGTAGCTGCTACAATTTTACAGCAGCTAATCGTAGAGTTAGCTGCTACAGAGTTGTAGCAGCTATCATTCCGTGTAACTGCTACGCCATTGTAGCAGCTATCATTCCGAGTAGCTGCTACAGCGTTATACCAGCTATCATTCCGAGTAGCTACTACAGTGTTGTAGCAACTAGCTGTGGAATTAATTAACAGTTTACCACCCGAGACATCCTGTAAAGATATTCATAGATAAACGATATATAATATGAAAAGAGGAGAGGAAATTACAATTTAACATAAAACGACTTATGTAAGAGTTGCTACAACGTTGTAGCAGCTACTTGGACAGTTAGCTGCTACAAGTTGTAGCAGCTACATGGACAGTTAGCTGCTACAAGGTGTAGCAGTTATTTATCGAAGTAGTTGCTACAACGTGTAGCAACAAAGCAAAGGCGTTGCAGCAGTAAAAATAATTTTAAATAATTTTTTACCAAGTTGATATACATCTACAAAAATATTTTTAGGGATAATATTTACTAGAAAATGTAGCTACCAAAAAAATGACTTACCAAGTGACTACTACACGTTGTAGCAGCTACATGGACAGTTAGCTACTACAAGGTGTAACAGTTAACTGTCGAAATAGCTACTACAACTTGTAGCAGCATTCGATGTCCAAGTGGTTGCAGACATTTGTAGCAGGCGCCGACCTTGCACATCGTAGTATAAATCCTTTCTTCCTTCTACGACCACCATTCCAAGTTAGTTGCTACAAGTTGTAGCAGTTATATGGATAGTTAGCTACGAAGTTGATGCTGCAATGTTTAGCAGCAAAGCAAAGGCCTTGCATCAACAAAAATCATTTCAAATAATTTTTTACCAAGTTGATATACATCGGCTTAAATATTTTTAGGGATAATATCTGTTATAAAATATAGCTGTTACAAGGTATAGCAGTTATTTATCGAAGTAGCTGCTACAACGTGTAGCAGCAAAGCAAAGGCGCTGCAATAGCATAAATAATTTTAAATATTTTTTTAGCAAGTGAATATACAACTACAAAAATATTTTTAGGGTTAATATCTGCTAGAAAATATAGCTACTAAAAAAATGACTTACCAAGCGGCTGCTACAAGTTTAGCAGCTACATAGAGAGTTAGCTGCTATAAGGTGTAGCAGTTAACTATCGAAGTAGCTGCTACACATTGTATCAGCTACATGGACAGTTAGCTGCTACAAGGTGTAGTAGTTAACTGACTAAGTAGCTGCTATAACTTGTAGTAGCAAATGAAAGTCCATGTGGCTGCAAGCGTTTGTAGCAGGCGTCGGCCTTGCACGTTGTAGCATAAATCCTTCCTTCCTTCTATGACCACCATTCCAAGTTAGCTGCTACAAGTTGTAGCAGCTACAAGGACAGTTTGCTGCGAAGTAGTTGCTGCAACATTTAGAAGCGAAGCAAAGGCGCTGCATCAGTAAAAAATAATTTCAAATAATTTTTTACCAAGTTGATATACATGAACTTAAATATTTGTAGGGGTAATATCTGCTAGAAAATGAAGCCACCACAAAAAAATGACTTACCAAGTGGTTGCTTCACGTTTGTAGCTGCTAAACGTGTAGCAGCTAATGCACAGACATGGTTGTAGCCTGCAGGCATTTGTAGTTGGCGTCATCCCTACACGTTATAGCATTAATCCTTCTAATATATGTATGCTATAACGGTGGGAAATAACAAATTAAAATGAAACGAATTACCATTGGGAATGGAGAGAGGTGGTAAGCTCTCGCATCAGCTGTGAGATTGAAGACGCCGGTGAAACTTTCTCGGTTGGAGCGTGAGGTCCGACGGACGATGGAGACGAAGGGAGAGAGAGAACGTCGAGGGAGATTTTAATTTGAGAAATTTCTCACGCAGAAGTTTTGAATAGAAGGCGGAAGGGGAGAGAGAATAAATGACATATTTTTTTATAGCGAAATCGAGCTGGCAACGCCATGTCTGTGCATCGCTCACTGTCGCGCACAAAACATCGCTCAACACACACACACACACACACACACACACACACACACATATATATATATATATATATATATATATAAAACAAACGAAACTAGTTAACACTTTTATAATAGGTTAAACTTATATAAAAAATAAAACTATTTGATATTTTAATTTAGAAGTTTTCAAAAATTTAATGATAATCATTAATATTTCTAATAAAAATTATAGTTAAAAATTGATCAATAATATATTTGACACTTTTATTTTTTTTAAATTCTAAGAAAAAGTTAGATAAAAAAAAAATTAAATTCTAATCGAGTCAGAGAATTTGTGCACGGGGGAGAGAAGAAATGGAAGGGAGTGTCGGAGACTTCGTGCACTGGGAAAAGAAGTTGATGTAGAGAGTGTTGTTAGGTTTGTAAAAATCTATAGATGATAAGATGGAGATTAATGAAAATACATAAGAATATTTTAGAGAAGAAAATTATTAAAATAATTTTTTTTTAAAAAAATAAGGTCTCCCTTATTTTTTTTTTTAACAACTTATAAGCTGTCAAACAGTTTATTTTGACAATTTATAAGCTATTTGTAAAAAAATTTATCAAATATATTTGAAGAGCTTATAAACCCTAAAATAACTTATAAGTTGTTTTGTAAAACTTATAAGCTGAGCCAAACATCCTCATAGTCGATTAAGATATTCACTTCTCATTTGAGAGACATGTATTTACATCTAAAAAATTTATCAGACGGTTCAGGGCCCCTTAAATATTAATCGGTCCGACAAGGACGAGCCAATTACAATTTAAGCTTGCAATCTGAATCAACGGATTGATGATCTGTTGACTCGATTGTAGATCCGGATTAGGACTTGACCGTGAACAGGTCTAGTCCACTCACAGCTAAATGATTAAAATAGATCCAACTTTTATTTTTTTCCCCCTTAAAATGTATTTAGAATGGGAAATTTTATCTAATCGAACCATTTGAAAACGTTTATTAGCTTTTAGGGTGCGTTTGATTTAAGTTATCATGTATAACCTTGGTTATGTGATTACCTGGTAATGTGATCACATAAAATAGATCTGTTATGTGATTACCTGATTATGTGATTACCTGGTAATGTGATCACATAAAATAGATCTGTTATGCGATTACCTAGTGATCACATAACCAAGGTTATGGGGAATAAAACATAACCAAATGTTGTTTGGTTCAACCTAGGTAATGCAACAAAAACTTGTTTGTTTAAAAGTTTTAATGAATACCTTAGTTTAATATTTTACCGTATTACCCTCAGTTACAAAATCAACTATACATATTATTATTATTATTTATTTTTTATGTTTTTTTTACTTTTCTTTTTTTTGTATATTTTTTTACTTTTTTATGTGTTTTTTTATTTTTTAATGTTTTTATTTTTTTAATATTATTTATATTTATTTATTTTTTTTACATTTTTAAAATTTTAATTTTAATTTATTTATTTTATTTTTAAATTTTTAAATTTTTTATTTTAAATTTTTTTTAAAAATTTTTTTAATTTTTAATTTTTTTTAAAATTTTTAAAATTTTAATTTTTTTTAAAATTTAAAGTTTTTATTTTTAAATTTTTTTTTAAAATGTTTTATTTTAAAAAATTTTTAAATTTTTTAAACATTTTTTTTTACATTTTTTAATATTTTTTTACAATTTTTTCTCTTTTTTCCATGTTTTTTCTTATCGGAGGATATTTTTGGTAAAAAAAATTCGTTAACCCCAGAATCAAGAAAACCTTAGGGGGCGTTTGGTACGAACGTTTTCCATTTTCATTTTATGGAAAATGCGCGTTTTCTGAAAAACGGTGTTTGGTTTGCGTTTTCGGCGCGCGTTTTCTAAAAAATTGGCTATCGTTTTCTAGAAAAACAGAGAATGACAAATAGTCGTTTTCTGTTTTCTAAAAAACGCGCGTTTTCCAAAAAATGAAAATGAAAACGGTGCAAACCAAACGCACCCTTAGTTTTTTGAGATTTTCCAATTCCGGGCTGCATGACCCTATTGCTGACGTGTCGGGCATGGAATATTACTCAGGAATCATCGAATACCTAAACCAAACAAGGTTTTTGTTGATAACCTTGGATGGATAACCAAGGTTATCAAGAATAACCCCGAACTAAACGCACCCTTAGAGCATCCACAGTCCACTCCCATTATAGCATTCATCATGCACCTCATTAAAATAGCATATTTCTTTCACCCATATTTTATTTAACATTAACATTCATTATTTATGAGTCTCACGTTACACTCAATCATTTGTAATAAAAAAAAATTATAAATAAATAAAATAATACAAAATACAAACCCAAATGCTAAAAGAAAAAGCATATAAAAATCAGATTATTATAATTTAAAATAAATAAATATTATTATTATTAAAAATATGCTCATGTTTTATTATTTATTCATTTTATTTAATTTTTAATTTTAAAATTTATAAAAAAATGAATAATTAAAATTAAAAAAAATAATACACTCATGGGGTGGGCTAGGGCTGACCCACCCCACACCAACTTATACGCGAACCCGTAGAACACCCTTTCATAATAGTTTTAATACCAAAAGGGTGTACCCCGCCATGTGCCTATGGCCTATGTACCTGCATGAACCTCCCTTCATATCCGTAGGACCAGCACTAGGGAGCGCCGCTAAGGTAGCGGATCTACCTTTTTTTTAATACCAAAAGGGTGCTCTCAGGGCGTAGCGCAGACGATGGGTGCATGACATCTTTAGCGTAATGGGCAGGGGTCGATTCTCAAGAACTGACGACTTTGAATTTACCCCACCATACGTCTAACATCTATGTATCTATATACACCTCTCTCTATATCCATAGAACTGATACTAAAAGGATCATTAATATAACAAATCTATATTTTTTAATACCAAAAGGTTATTATAACACCCCATTCATAAGAGCAATATGAATGCCCTTAACCGTTAATAAAATATTTATACATGCAAGTATTCCTACATTAAAACTGTAAATTGTTATGGTGGTTCTAGATCTTATTATTAAATAAATAAATACATCAAATTATTTTATCTAAAATATCTAATTGACTCAAAAATAGAACGAACCGATCCGTGACGAAGCAGCTACCCACAAAAGTTAAAGGCGCACCTTTTACTTACCAAGAGCATCATACAAAAGGTTAAAGACGTATCCCTTTTGAGTTCCTATAAGAGTTTTTGTATACTCTTTATCGGAATCCCTTCTTCATTACATAATTCCTTCAGATACTCTCTGCCTTATTGGTTTATCATGAATCTATTTGACTCTCATCCTCATATGAGAAGCACTCTACATTCCTATATGAAAATATGGAAAAAAAGTTATTCGCTCACCCTCAATGTCCCCGTCAACCTGTCCTTAGACTAGCACGAAGACATCCCCGTGAAAATGCTCAATTGGTCGGTTGACAGATTTATTATAATGGACAAAGATTAATTTTTGATGGGCGTATGTTTTTTAGGGAAAAAAAAATTCTTCCTAGCCTTAACAACTTGAGGATCGGTAATTCTGTGATTTACCTCATTCACATAATCTTGGGATGGATATTAAGGAACGCATGAGATGAGTATAATCATTTTTTTTTTTATAATGAAACAATCTATTGCTTTAGATTTTTTATGTAATTTAATAGACAACCATGTCAAGTATAGTCATTTATAAAAGTAATGAATGCCCCTAGGGTGTAGCACAGTTGGGGGCACATGATTTTATGGTCGAGAGATCCAAAGTTCGATCCTCGGGAAGTCATGACCTGAGGTTAACGTCTCTGCCATGTGCTTTCAACTGTGTACATGCATTTATCTCCCTCTATATCTATGGGACGGACTTTAGGGGATCATTGATCCAATAAACTTTAGGGTCAATTCTTAGCAGATGCAAAACACCTTATTGAGTGTCTGACCTCCCCGTGCAAAGGACTGGTGAGTTAAGATAAAATACTCCCTTGTCATTTATCGATCTGTATTTAGTTGAGGAGTCGATGATATTAAGCCACATGAGATAAACATTATCATTTTTACTCCAATTTATAAAAATAATGAAATCCATGCCTGACCACAAATATTGGAATGTACAAGCGGTAAAGGAAATTCAACCCTCCTAGCCTTTCCAAATGGCCTTCAAGCAGTTCGGATCTCTTGGTCTCGAATCTCTGGTTCCCTCTTGGTCTCTTCTAAATTGACATACTTCGGATGCAGTTAAATTTATGCTGACAATCTAAATTCCGCTAAAGAATGTCACATTGAACATACTTAAACTTAAAATATTACCAATTTGTGAAAAAAAAATACAAATTCAATCAAAACTTTCAAATTTTGACCAACCCCCCCCCTCCAACGTTTATAAAATACTTTATTTTATCAAAGAATGCTACACTGAATATACCTAAACTTAAAACAACATCAATATACCATTTTAACTTTTAACGGCATCCGAAGTACATTGTTTTGAGAAGGGACCAAGAATTCAGGGCAAAGAGATTCGTACTAGTCTTCAAGATATTCTTCCTTCTAGGAATTCGGGCATAACCTCATTTATCCTCTTCTAAGTGTCAAATATGCTCTTGGGCTTTGTTTGCCTTCGCCATTACTTCTGTCGTAGTTAAAATCAAAAGCCATCTTAAATTGGATTCTTCCACCTACCCATGAGCATCGAGTTTAGTTGTCTCTAGACGCTTATTCTTAAGTTTCAAATTTTAATAAAAGTCTGGATATTTTCACTATGAACTTCATATGTCCTTAACTATCTCGGTCGGAGTGAGCATTCGGTTAATTTAGTTAATTTTATTATTAATTTTATATTATTTATTATTATTATTTTTAAATAAATTCGGTTAATTCAGTGTTAATCGATACCATCTATTTTTAATTTAATTCAATTTTAACAAAGTTTTGATTAGATTCAGTTAGCCAATATTAAATCAGTTTTCAATTAATTCGGTTAATTTATGTACTAAAGTAACGGAAGTCTCATTTTTAATCTCGGAGAAATCATTAACGGTCCACACTTGTGATCCATCAATGAAGCCATGCTCACTCAACTTTAGTTCCATGACCATGTTTGAAATGTTCTTAGGTGCTATTTCATTGACTTATTTTAGAGGCTTTCTTATAAATTTCAAATCGAAGTTAAAACTTATTGGTCTACTCTAAATACACATCAGTTACATGTCTTTATCAAAAATTATACACATGTCAAAGTGGCACAAATTGTTGGCAGAATGTGATTATTGAATAATATCAACTGATAGTTGTTGGAGCAAAATAGATTTCCATTGCTATCGGGTGGTGTTGTTTGGCTAAGAAAACACATAGCTAACCAATCCCCGATAACTCCGCTCAACCAACACTCTTTCCCTTCTGGGATTGCTAATATATATTACTCTAAAGAACAAGAATGAAAGCCTCCCCTCTGTTTTTTCTCCATTAGTAGTCTTTTATGTGTGTGTGCGCGCACATTCAACATGGGAGAAAACACAAGCTCCTTTACAATGAAAGAGGTTCCTATCAAGAATGAAAGTGGCGCCACAAAGGGTAAAGAGACACTAGAGGTAATGCTTAATCGAGCACAATCTTCGACTCCACAAAGGTCAAGATCAAATAGCGCCACCACCCTTCGAAGAACCTTCTCCATGAGGGGATCCACCTCGGTAAAGGATGGCAAATATAGGAGTATCGAACATGACATTGCTCATGACAACAAACAGAAGATCACAATCAATCGTGAGCATGATGAAGAGCATGGTCAAGAGGAAGAGCATCATCAAGACATGTCTAAGAAAAAGATGGGGAAGCTTAAGAAGGCATGCAAGAAATTCTTTGGACTCTAATAGCATTATCGATGCATAGTTCTATTTTCGGTGAATAGGTATTTAAATGTATGATGACACCACTTAGACATTATGTCTAAGTCTTCGTAATCGAATTGTTGGATGCATAGTTTTATTTTCTTTGTATAGAAATTTAAAAAATATGATGACACCGGGTAAGATATCATGCACTACCTGAAAAGTTACTTTTAACGCTGAAAGTTAACAACAATATCAAACACCGTCGTTATTGATGGTTCAATAACCACCGTATTTAGTACCTATCGTTGGTGTATATACATTAATGATGATATTTTCTCCTGTCATTGATGCTTTGTCATTAACAACGATATTTTTTGTTTCGATCGTTAATATCATACTTTTAACGATGGGATTTTCACTTGTCGCTATTGGAAAATTTTAACCATGGTTTTTTTTCTCCTCATTGTTACTTTTCTGATTTTTTATTGAGCTAGAAATTTAAGCTGTTTTTTTAATGTGCTGAAGCCTACATTTTTTAAAACATAAAAACACGATCGATTTTCTAAATTTTATTTTTATTTATTTATATATAAATTTAAGAGCCGGTTGACTTGATGAATCTAGTGCACTAAAATTAAAAATATATATATATATCAATTTTTAAATTATGAGCATTTATCTCTCACTTTTAAAATCAGTCAAACAGGGGAATTTTGGAAAAAGAAAATTGAGGAGTTAAATTTAGAAATTTGAATACATAAAGACTTTATTCGGTCAATATTGAACATTAATTTTTTTTTAATATATGTACATATCTATTAGGTTGCCTTAATCAGTTTCTTATTTCCTTTCCCTCAAATTTGCTCTTTTGTAATGAAAAATGATATGTTAAAGGGAAAAATTTTAAGGAAAAATTAAGATTGTTAAGACCAAAAAAAAAAAAAAAATGGTGGTCGATGAATTTACATTTCTATCCTTTTTCCATAACATATGCTCTTTTGTAACCGAGCCTCCTTCACTCGAACACGAGGTCGGGCGGTGAGGGAGCCCGGGCAACCTCACACGGCCATAAGGACCCTCGTAGCGGCAAGGATGCTCGCAGCCACTTCAAAGCCTCCAGTGCTCAACATCTCCATCTTCTCCAAGATCGAAAGCGACCAAATCAAGGTGTTTCCCCCCCAAATCGCATTACGGAATCTAGGTTTTAAAATCCTAATCTTTTTTTCACTGATTCACAATGGTTGCAGTACTTGAGATGAGGTTAGGATCTAGGGTTTTGTTCTTATTGCATAGGGTTTCTTTTCAACTGTCAAAGATGAGGCTATCTTCTTCAAATCTGTCACCACAATACCACAAGAAGGTAACTCTATTCTAACAGCCTCACGTGAGGTTTATTTGTTTATTCAAGAGAAGATTTGATAGCTATCTTCCGCATCTGTTGTGTTGTGAATGTTAGAAATGGAGCAATCGAGTAACTAGCATGACATCTTCACGTTCTGATTTGTTGATTGGTATTACCTTTTGACTCTTAAGTTTATATTATTAATTATGGTCTCGCAAAGAAGTACAGGCATTTCCAAACTCATAAGCACATACCTTATAGGTAATCAAAACTTGATCTTGATATAATAATTCTGTGTTTTTTTTTACTTCATAGCACGTTTGGCAAATTCTTCTTTGAGGCTGATGTTTTAGTATGCAGAATCTTAAATGAATTTGTATTGTTTCTCTTAGTTTATAATTTATTATTTTTATAAGTTTCTTCATATCCATACTAGCCACTGTTTGTGAGACTTTTCAGCCCCTAAAAATTAATCTGTACTATACATGTTTTTTTATGAGCAGCTTGACAGGAAGGGTAAAGAGTGAAATGGAGGGCGAAAATAAAATTTGAGATGTTTGCACAGTTTTTTTGAATCAAGCTTATTTGATCAATTTCAGGGTTTTTGTCATTTCTAAAAGGAAATGATTTCTTTTGGGGGTTGTGTTATAGTAAACAATCAATTAGGCATAACATTTTAGGGTTTAGGGATAACACTTTGGCGACTAACAAGAAATGTACAAACTAAATTGAGCAGAGAATTCTGTCTTTTCCTAAGCAAGTTTTGTTTTATGACTATAAATTGACTTTTCCTTGGAATCTTTTTCTTATTTTTATTTAATCCATCCAGCCTAACAAATTTTGTTATATTTTACATTTTCCTATCATGGGATTTTGTTGAATTGTTTTATAGGCAATGTGTTTTTGGTTTCATATGGTGTATCCATTTACAGGGAGAATAAGAATCTTACAGGAACTGCAAGCTATGCCAGTGTTAATACACATATACGGATTGGTGAGTTTCTTGGTGGTAAAAGACGAATACGCTCGTCCCCAGCGCCCCTGCCAACCTGTCTCAGAGCCAATACAGAGGAGGTAAATCACGGGCGGCTACTAGTCTTTTGAATAGTGACTAGTACATAAGGAAGACATTTACCTCGAGTTTGTCGAGATTACTAGATATTTGATATCTAGTTTAATGATGTGTAGAAACAATTATTATAAATTACTGGATGATATTTTAATATATATGGTGGTTTAATTTTTAATATATCGTGTTTTAATTTTTATTAGTATCCATTAATATATTTATTAAAAATATATACATTTTGATAGGTCTGAATTAGTGATACTGTCGTTGCTGCCATTAACGATGGTATACTAAATTGTTGTGAAACGATTAAATGATATTAAATTATTAATAATGGTAAATATAATCGTCATTATTAATAGCGGTACATATGATCGTCGTGGTTGCCATTAACGACGGTATCTAAACTTGTTGCCGTCATTAAGAGTTATTAACGATGATAGTGTAAATTGTCATTAAGAGTTATTAATGACGGTATTTTGTTTTCCGTCACTAATTAATTTTTGACGAATACTTTTAGTTACAACTTTCTACGGTATTTAATACCGTCGTTGATGAGCTTTAACGACGGAAATTGCCCTTTTAATGACAGGAAATTCTGTCGTTAAAGGGTCTTTTTTAGTAGTCATGACGAGGTATTCATCACATTGTCGGACATTGAAATCAATATTATGTCTTTCTTAGTTTTTAGTTGATTGCAAACTATATATACATGAAGAGCAAGTATTTTCTTTGGATTTTGATCTCTTCACCATGTGTGAATCTTCAATGTTTTTTTATGATGAAGAGGATGATGACGATGAAGAAGAAGCTGAAGACAATCCTCCTCGACAATTTCTTGGTGAGTGACAAATACTACACATTTCTTGCACTCAAATTAAATGCATGTAACTCCTTTTGACAAAGAGGGTTGGAAATGTGAATGAAATAAAGAGATAGAGATGAAAAAATTCTTTTATGCATAGTTTTTAGTTGAAGGAGAGTTTTGGTGCAACGGTAAAGTTATTGCTTTATGACCAAAAGGTCACGAGTTCGAATCCTGGAAATAGCTTCTTGCAAAAAGTAGGGTAAGGTTGCGTACAATGGATCATTCCTTGGGACCTTGCATGACGAGAGCTTTGTGCACCGGGTTATCCTTTTATGAGTTTTTAGTTCCACATTAGAAGTCTCTTAGTTTTATTATTGGTTTAAATTATGATACATGCATTAATGTTGTAAACATATGCATGAGAAGATACTCTCTCATGTGTGGGTGAGGAGACATGAGTGCAAATCCAGGGCTCGGATTGTACTGAATCAATGTTAACTCGTGTGCGAGCACAACCTGCACACGTCAAA
Source organism: Zingiber officinale (assembly GCF_018446385.1). Taxonomy (NCBI): domain Eukaryota; kingdom Viridiplantae; phylum Streptophyta; class Magnoliopsida; order Zingiberales; family Zingiberaceae; genus Zingiber; species Zingiber officinale. The sequence goes on from NC_055994.1 coordinate 144,323,464, forward strand.
TACCGGACCGATCGAGGCACGAATGAAATGGTTTCAATTAATTCAATCCAATTGAAACTATCGATAATTAATAATAAGAAATGAGCAATAATTCATTCGATTGAAATTGTCGAGAATTAATGATAATAATGGTCATTAATTCATTCAATTGAAACTGTCGATAATTAATGACAATAAATGTTCATTAATTGATCAAATTAAAACTGTATTAATGACAATAAATGACCATTAATTAGTCATTTATTATGGTCAAAGGGTGTGAGCTCCTATATAAGGAGGCTGGATCTTGAACAAAGTGAACAGTAGCAGAAGATAAGAGAGAGTGAGAGGAAGAGCAGGAAGCGAACCTCTGTCCACCCATGTTCTCCCACAAAAACTCTCTCAGTCGTGCATCCGTTCAACTAAACTACTCGTGATAGTAATTGGGTTCATTCTCAGTCACCACGAATAACCAGTGCTTGGTTGCATACGTAGTTTATCATTGTATTCTAGAAAATATACGACCCAAGAGAACCTCCAAGCACAGCCAGAGGTGGTGTAACGACTACCCTTCTTACTACTACTACTCTTTAAGGATGACCGTTACTTAACTATTAACTCTACTTAATCGGTATGATTAAAAATCACATGGAAACCCTACCGAAAAATTTCGACAGAGTCTCCCCTGTACCGATGACCATATTCAACAATACATGCAATATATACTCAGCCACAAGCGGCTGGTATATATATTTCACAACCACGCAGTAATAACAATCTAAAACAAAGATGAACTCAAATGACATGAACTATAAAGTACATTCTCCAACGTTTACAGTCCACTAAAACATGGAAAACTTAGTAATAAAGAAAGAAAATTAAAAGAACTCTTTTCTAGCCCCAAGACTTCCATAGTCTTGGCATCACACACCATCCGCACCACCTTGTCGCATTCCTTGCTAGATCTTTTCCTTTCCTTTATCTGCAGTAAGAGAAAATGCAGTCTATAAGCAAAATTTGCTTAGTAAGCGCTATCTAACTCACAAAAACACGAATATGCATGTATACAGAAAGAACTAGAAACTATATGCTCTAAAAGAAAATAAAGCATAAACATAATTACTCATGTCACACTAATAGCAAAGAAAAACTAAGGAAACTACTCATGTAATTCCAATAACTAATCATGCTATACAAGGATAAAACTGCATGCTAGTAGATAAAGCTAATCATGCTAAATATCAAATCAGGAAACAAACAAAACTAATACTGCATGCTAGAATTCAAAAGAACTAAACTTACTAATTCTAAGCATAAATGGTGCTTGTTTCATTTGTTTCAAAACTTATACTTTATTACTTTAAAATAATAATCAACTTCTTCTTGGGCCCGACATTGTACCAATTTGCGCGCATCCTTAATATGAGTCGAGGTAGCTAATCCCGAAACTACTAAGGTACTTCTAGGCGATCTTGTGCCTAGGGGCGATCTAGGAGTCCACCCAATGGACCTTGTGTCCGGTACATGCCATTAAAAAGTAAAATACTTAATTACTTCTTCTTTAATTGCCTTGATATTTTAATAGACACCTTGTGTGTCAAAATCCCTAAAGTCTTGACTTTGGAATTTACTAAAGGCCTTGGCCTTTCTCTTTCTTTTCTTTTTCTTTCTTTACTTGTTAATACTTCTAAAAGTATTTAATAGGATTCTTATTTTTCCACTAGAATACATGGTTGTTCATGCTTGTTAAAATAGCAAATGAAAACTAAAGGAAACTGCTCATGTGTATCTAGTAGTAAAGGACTAAAAATAGGAATCGATACTGCTCATGTTATTCTAATAGCAAATGAGAAATACTGCTCGTGCTCTACTAATAGCATAAATGAAAGCTGCATTTGCTAAAGAACTAAACTAAATCTGCACTTAATATTCTGCAGAGGAAACTGCTTATGTCCAGCTAATAGCACAATGAAATCTGCACTTTAAATTCTGCAAACAATACTTATACAAATCTGCTTATTAAAATCTGCATACTATACTTATAAAAATCTACTTATTAAAATCTGCACAGCTCTTCCTAATAAAAATCTGCACTCTAAAGACTTAATCAAACGTCACTATAATCTTTTAAAACTGCACTATGAGGAGATCTAAACTACATTAAAACTTCCAAATTAATTTCAATTATCTCAGTTTCCTCACTCATCTAATATCAACCACTGTTTTCTAAACTTTCTGTTTCATCATCAACATGATCTATTTATGATTAAAAGGATATTTACTCCAATTTTCCTTATTTTTTTTTAAGTCCATTCCTACTTCAACCAATATGAAGAAGTGATCTAACTGGAATTGCAAACTATGAATATTCAATCCAAATAACTTAAGTGCATATTGAAAGAACATTTACTTAAGCATCATAAGTTCAGATTCTATTAAATCCATTCAATAGTCTAGGTGATCCTCTAAAATAATCCTGCTCCTCTCTACTTGGTCTATCACTTCACAAGCTAAAGTCATTCAACATCTCTCACTTTACACTAACGAGATGACACCACCTACTTCATCTAAAAATAAACCAAAATCACTGCCAGATCAACCTCCAATTAGCCTAATAAACCAATACTTAATCCAAGTCATTCTATGTTCATTGCCTAATAGCAAAACAAAAGGAAACTAAAAACTTAAAGAAAAATCTAACTATATACTTGGAATAAAAGAGTCTGAAATGTTTTCATGAAATCTGAAACTAACATGCTAAACTTAAAACTATAACTGCAGGTTAAAGGATCACTAACAAAAAATCTAATAGCATGTTAAACAATTGATAACAAAAGGGTCTAACTGGTTAGAACTTGAAACTCTATAAAACTTATACTTCTTATACTTTAAAATATTTATCTTTTTCTTCTTCAGACCTTGGTCTTTACTTTACTTATAACTTCTCATGAATCCCTAAAAGGATTAAGTAGAATACTATATGTACATATAGATTCTAGAGTTGCATAAAACAAGTTCAATTCATTAAGACTTGCTGTGAACATAAGGAATTGCATCTAACTATACATGCTGTCCAATAACAAGGAAATCTAAGATTTGCATACATTAAAATAGACCATTCAAGCTCACTGATTTGCAAAGGAAATAAAACTGCAAAGCTAAAAGAGAAGGCCGGTTGTCCATGCTTAATAACCTTTGCAAAAGAACTAAACTAAATGCTGACCTAAAGCTATTCATACTCATTAATTTACCAAAGAACCCCCATCTGTCACGCTAACTATAAGGTTATTCTTGCTTATGGAATTAATCTTCATGTTTCTACAAACACTTACAATGTACAAGCAATGCACAAATGCTACAACACTAGAACTGAATGCGAGGAATTAATCTTGCTGAATTGAACTTCAAGAAGTCAACTTGCTGAATTGAAACTTAAAGAATCAAATTTGAATAACTTTAAATCAGTAATTAAACCCAACTATATGCCAAATCCATTAAAACCCCTTCTTATCTTCCTTTAAAAAAAAAACTCATGGCATCAAGCCCTTTAGACTAAGCTAACCTCAAAAGAAATCTATACAGAAATTATCTTCCTAATTATAGAACCCAAGCTTACATCAAACCAATTCATTATCTTTGAGTCTGCCAAGGAAGAAAAATTAAATAATCACAAAGCAGCAAGTCTCAGAGCAAAGGAAATCACAACCTAAATTCTGCATATTTCGAAGTCATGAGAGGAAGGCTAAATCCCTAGCAACAATTCCGGAAAAAAAAAACATGAAAGGAAACTAAAGCTCTATCAATTCCTCAATTCTGTACAGCAAGTTCCAAAACACCGGAAAAATCTAAACTAAGATACTACCCAATGCCATTAAACTGCTACATATACTTATACCTGCCATTTTTTTTAAGAATCCAAATTGAGATACTTTGACAGAATTAAAACAAAGGAACACAAACATAAATTCTACATGTTCCGAAAGCATGAAAGAGAGGCTAAATCCCTAACCATAATTTCTATACAACACAATCCAAAACAAAGAAGGAAACTAAAACTCGAAACTAATTCTCCTATTCTTCATGCTTAAACTCAATCAATCCTTCTCTTCTTTCTTTAGGGCTCACGGCAGCAAACAAAACCAAGAAGGAATCAACAACAGAAATTAAAATCCCTAAAAGCAAGCTACAAAAATCAACACAGCAGCAAGCTCCAGAATTCATGAACACTAAGATCCGAAACCTCAAATTCACAACAACAAAGCAGAAAATCTCGGAACTACTCTTACCGCAGGTGAATGAGCAACTTACATTAGGTTTCTTGGACTTACAGCCGAAGAAACGATCCTAGGGTTTCGAGGAAGCTTGCGATCTCGGCGTTCCCTTCGATTCCTCAGCCGCGCACTTTTATTTCCAATTTATTTTACTGTTCCTAACTACTACTTAAATATATATCACTCCATATATGATTAACAAAACATCCGTAGACCAGATGGTTGGGCTAAGTTCGTTAAGACTCGGGTTCGGGTCCGTGATCTTGGGTTCAAAACCCGGCTTCAACATATATTATTATTATTTTTTTACTTCTTCCTTTTGGTAAAAATACCAAACAAACTCCAAAAATTGTGTAAAAATACTCTAAAAATTTCTAAAAATCTCTAGAATTTTTCTATAGTATTTCAAAATGTTTTTGAATTATTTTTGGAGCTCAAAATGAGGAAATTTGGGTCATTACAGGTGGGGCAAATATATTTCAAGAAAACTACGTTGAGTGCAGACCTCAGTATCTTACTCAGCGAATTCTCTTCCCGACTCAAAGATTGACTCTCGATTTTGCCGTGCACTGCATCAACTCCACAATTCGGACCACCGGAAGCTTGGCAGAACCAGCCTCGCTGGCAGCCTAAGATTATCCACTCAAGTCATCTCAACAAATAAATTAGAATTAATTTTATGTAATTTCAATTCAGTAATTTTTCTCAATATCTCAGACAATAGATTGTTTAACAATCTTGAAATAGACTCGGTTCTGTTGAGATGATCATAGAACAAAGTGTTGAGGTGCAACAGACTCAACACATGAAGACCCCCTCCGTCCCAAATGGAACTGTGTCAATTAACCACGAGGAAATGCCAAAGAAGTTCAGTGAACTTCAAGAGGTGGCACTAGAAGATGTTCTTCTAATTGATCACACTCAATCTGGCTCAATTCTTGACAAAGGACCCTCCCAAGCATGTTGAGGATACTGATATTTACACCATCAGTACAGTGGAGGCATAGACTCATTTAGAGTTCTTTTGTCGAAATTACAATCTCAATTGCCTTATCGATTCGCTGTACGCTGTGTATAGCACAAAGAGAACGGTTAAGGAGCTGTGGGAGTCCCTAGACAAGAAGTACAAGACGAAGGATGTAGGGGCCAAGAAGTTGATCATGGGTCGATTCTTGGATTACAAGATGGTTGACTCCAAGACGGTAATCAGTCAAGTCCAGGAGCTTCCGATGATTTTGCACGAGATTCACTCAAAAGGGATAATTCTGAGTGAAATCTTCCAGGCGATTGCTATCATTGAGAAGTTGCCTCCAGGCTGGAAGGACTTTAAGAACTACTTAAAGCACAAGAAGAATGAGATGAATGTGGAAGAACTCATTATTATACTTTAAATCAAAGAAAACAACAAGAGTTCATAGAGAAAGTTGTTCTCTCAGGCTACTGTGAAAGCCAACGTGGTCGAGTAAGGTCAAAACTTGAAATGGAAGAACCCCAAGACTTCCAAGATGGGATCCAAAGGAGGCATTAAGAAATTCTCTGGGAAGCGCTTTAACTGTGGTCGAGTCGGTCATGAATCTTCGAAATGCAGAAAGTCAAAAAAGAAGCAAGAGGTCAATCTGAATGAGGGACTAAAAATGGACGACCTTTGTGTTGTTGTCTCTGAACTGAACTTGGTCGGTTCGAGCCCACGGCAATAGTGGATTGATACTGGAGCCACTAGACATGCCTGCTGCAATAAGGAATTAATCAACAACTTTGAAGAAGTCAAAGGTGGGGACAAACTATTCATGGAGAACTCAGCAACCTTGGACATCATTATGGCAAAAGGCGAAAACGCTCGCCCCCAGCGTCCCCGCCAACCCATCCCAAGGCCAACACGGAGGAGGTAAATCACGGGCGGCTACTAGCCTTTGGAATAGTGACTAGCACATAAGGGAGGTATTTACCTCGGTTTTGCCGAGATTCGAACCCCAGACCACATTGTAGCACCACCTCATGCGCTAGCCACTAGACCCATTCGAGGGGACCAACCTCGGACATCATAGACTAAGGAAAAGTGGTGCTGAAAATGAACAATGTGTTATATATTTAGGAGATTCAGAAGAATCTAGTGTCTGGATCACTGTTAAGCAAGTATGACTTTCACATTATTTTTAAGTCAGACATAATTGAACTGCCCAAAAATAGAATGTTTGTAGGAAGGAGCTATGTATCTAATGGGCGGTTCACACTCAATGTAATGACCATTAAACTTAAGATAAATAAAGATGAAAGATCTTCCACTTATATGTTTGAGTGTTCATGTTTGTGGCATGGTAGACTAGGATATGTTAACTACGATATGTTGCGTAGATTAATAAATATACAAAGCATACCTACATTCCACTTTGACTTAAAATACAAGTGTGAGATTTGTGTTGAAGTGAAAATGACAAGATCATCCTTTTAACATATTGAGAGAAGCAACAAACCACTCGGGCTAATTCATACCAACGTATGCAACCTCAAAGGTACACCAACACGTAGTGGGAATAAATACTTTATCATTTTTGTAGATGTTAACACAAAATATTGTTATGTGTATCTTCTCAAAAGTGAGAATGAAGCTATAAAGAAATTTATTCTTTATAAGAATGAGATTGAAACTAACTTAATAGAAAGATTAAGGTAGTTCGAAGTGACCAAGACGGTTTATATGTATCACCGTTTGCTGAGTTGTGTGCTCAACATGGAATCAGACACGAAACAACAGCTCCTTACACTCCTCAGCAAAATAGAGTTGCTAAGTGAAAGAATCAAAGTTTAAAAGAAATGATGAATGCTCTTCTATTGAACTCTGAACTGCCAGAGTTCATGTGAGGGAAGCTGTATTAACATTAATTATCTTTTAAATAAGGTACTTCGAAAGAAAATAAATAAGAGCTCTTATAAGTTGTGTAATGAAAGACAATCATCCTACAAATATTTATGAATGTGAGGGTATCTTGGCAAAATTTTGGTGTCCGATCCAAAAAAAAATTAAGATATGATAAATAACTGTTGATTGCATATTTATTGGATATGCACATAACAGCAGTGCGTATCAATTTTATGTGTATGAGTCACAAATACCGAATATATACAAGAACTTGTTAATAGAATCAAGAAATGCCTTGTTTTTCAAGCATGTGTTTCCTTATAAGACCTGAGAGGAAGTTAACTTCATAAAACGGGTATATGAAACACAAGATGAAGATGATGATGAGGAACCAGTCGAGGTTGAGCTTAGGCAAAGTAAAAGAGCTCAAGTGGAAAAATCCTATGGAATAGATTTTATTACTTTCATGTTGGAAAGTGAATCCTGCAATTAATCAGAAGCAGTAAGCTCTTCTAATAGATCCCACTCGAGAGAGGCAATTATATCTGAGATAGAATCTATCTTATAAAATTACACTTGGGAACTTGTGGAACTTCCTCCGGGAAGTAAACTACTAGGTTATAAGTAGATTTTCAAGAAGAAAATGAAGTCAGATGACACAATTAATATATATAAGACAGATTGGTAATCATAGGATACAGGATACCGACAACGAGAAGACCTTGATTATTTTAATATGTATTCTCTATGTTGAGAATAACTTCCATTAGAGTGTTGTTGGTTATTGTAGCTCTATGGAATCTAGAGATACATCAGATAGATGTAAAGACAACATTTTTAAATAGAAATTTAGAAGAGGAAATTTATATAGAACTGTTGGATCGAGACGCGCTAGAGGGGGGGTGAATAGCGCTCACGGCTATTTCATTCGATTCGTAAAACTATCGGAGTTAAAAATAAGCAGCGGAATAAAGAAACACAAACACAGAGACACAGTGGAATTTACTTTGTTCGGAGCCTTGATCGACTCCTACTCGAAGGCCCGCGATCCTTGATCGCTTTCCGTGGGCAACAACTATTAGCTCGATAAGAATTACAAACTAATTACAATGAAAGTATAATAACAACTTTATACCGACAATTAAGGAAGAAGAAACTGAGCTCCGGGTCGTCGGGAGGTTGTTGCAGCACTTCTGGATCGTGTCGTTAGCAGCTATATGCAAAGGAATCACTTGGAGTCAGATATGTTGAGCTGCTGGTCGAAACCCTCTTATAAAGGGTATTCAAGGTGCCTCCATCAGGCTCCAAGGCGCCTTGAATCCCTAAGTATTATCCCGTAAATAATTCTGCGATGAAGCTTTAACCGCTGCCTCTTATCCAGCTTAAGGCGCCTTCATTAGTGTCCAAGGCGCCTTAAACCACCTGTTCAAGGTGCCTTGAGCTTCCTTCAAGGCGCCTCCAACCCTTCTGGACAGCTGGCTTCGGCTCGCACCCGAGGCACCTCCAAGCTCCATGGAGGCGCCTCAGACACTGTTTATCCGAGGTTAACTTGTGCTCCTTTGGTCCTGCAAAAGTGTTAGTCCCAAACACTTACCCTGCAAAACAAAGTTAGCATACAACAACAGTAAATATGATAACAGAATATAATGACAGTCTCCGGACTGTCCGGGTCTGACTTCAGATTTCCTACCGGAAACCCTAGGTCGACCCGACGCCTACTGTTCCCTCTACGGGGAACGCGTCCTCACCTACTCCACTCAGGAGTTTTATCTGTTGCCAGTGCGATCCTCCAGATCAACTGGACTTTTGCTCGGTGCTTGATGCTTCCGGACTTTCTGCTGGACTTCCGTTTCCCGGCTGGTCCAGTCTTTCACCTGGTTTGCGACACCAGGAATTTCCACCTAGGGTTACCCCCTAGGACTTTTGCCTGAAGCACTTGACCCACCAAGACTTTCCGTATAGGGTTACCACCTCCTATGACCTAGGGTTACCACCCCCTAGGGTTTTTACCTGCCTAACCACAGTTAGGACTTTCCTGAAACACTTAGTGAAGCACGTTAGATCATAACACACCTTAACTTTGAATCCTTTGCCATTATCAAAACTCAGGTTCGATCGTCGGATGCTTCTCGTACCAACAAGAACAACATGAAGGATTTTCTGTGGTAAGATAGAAAAATAAGATTTGTAGATTGGTAAAGTCATTATATGGTTTGAAACAAGCACCAAAGCAATAACATGAGAAATTTGATAATGCCATAAAGGAATTTGGATTCAAAATTAATGAGTGTGATAAATGTGTCTATATGAAAGCGAGAATGACTACGTCATCATGTGCCTATATGTAGATGAGATACTTAACATTGGATGTAATAATAAGATAATCAAATATACTAAAGATATATTGAACTCAAGATTTGATATGAAAGACATGAGCCTAGCTGATGTGATTCTATGAATCAAAATTCTTAGAACAATAGAAGGACTTGTTCTTAGTCAGTCTCATTACGTGGATAAAATTTTTGAGAAATTCATTAAGGGTGATACTGTGTTGGCACAAATGCCGATAGATACGAGCCAGCACCTATCGAAAAATTAAGGAGAAAGTATTTCTCAAATAGAATACTTTCGAGTGATTGAAAGTGTTGGTGCGGGAAGCATAAGACGACCGAACTTGAATTTTGATTATGTCAAAGGGTCCAAAATTAAGTTGTCTTGTGATCTAACAAGATTGATTAAGCTTGCAGAAAAGTCCTAAGTTATCTTAGGTAAAAGTCCTAGTGGATTTTAGGCAAGTGGAAAACCCTAGGGGTGGTAACCTTAGGCCCTAGGGGGTTGTAACCCTAGGTGAAGGAAAGTCCTGGTTGCGGTTAGACAGGTGGAAAACCCTAGGGGGAGGTAATTCTAGGCCCCAGGGGTGGTAACCCTAAGTCATGGAAAATCGTAGGGGAAAGTAACCCTAGGTCCTAGGGGGTGGTAACCTTAGATTATGGAAAACCCTATGGGATAGGAACCCTAGGTCCTAGGGGGTGGTAACCCTAGGTAGAAAGTCCAGTCGGTCTGGAGAACCGGTCTGGCAATAGGTAAACTCTCCTGAGGGAAGTAGGTGAGGACGTGCTCCCCGAAGAGAGAACAGTAGACGTCAATTCAACCTAGAGTTTCGACAAAACTTAAAGTCAGAACCGGACAACCAGATGTTGTCAAATTTCATATATATATATTATTTATGCATGTACTAACTTTATTTTACAGAAAATATGGGGTTGGAAAAAGCTGGTCTGGGTGCCCCGAACTGATTCAGGTGCCCGGAGTCGGTCCAGGCGTCCAAAACTCAAAAGTTATCGCTAAGCTAATGTGGAGCTCGCGGAGTGGCCAAACCACGTGGTCCAGGCGCCCGGAAGGGTTCCGAGCGCCCGGAACAACCTATAAAAGCAGCTTCGACCAAAAGCTTGAGAACAACACAATGAACGACTTCCGCTTCTTCGAGCTGCTCAGAAAATGCTTCTACGACGCCCAAAAGCTCCAACGACGGTTCTATCGAAGATTTTCTTATACAAGGTTGTCGATTTTCTTTAAATTTCAAATTACTTGTAAAACTCTATTTGTAATCTTTCCGATTGCTTATTGATTACCCATCGAAAGTACTCTCACATGCGGGCCTTGGAGTAGGAGTCGTATAGGCTCCGAACCAAGTAAATTCTTGATATTTGCATTGTGTTTTTATTTTCCGCTGTATATTTATTCAAAACGAATGAATTAGCAACGAGCGCTATTCACCCCCCCTAGCGCTTTATGATCCTACAGAAAGTTTGATATACTTGATGAGTTATATATGACCAAACTTGGCCTACGTGGTAAGTAAACTGAGTAGATATACGAGTAATTCTAATGTTGAGCACTGAAAAGGGATAGCAAGAGTATTGAGGTACTTGAAGTATACTCATGAATATGGACCGCATTATACGAAATATCTTGCTATGATCGAAGAATATAGCGATGTGAGTTGGATATCTAATGTAAAAGACTCTAAGTCTACGAGTGGATATGTATTTACTCTTGGAGGTGAAACAATTTCATAGAAATATTCTAAGCAAACTGTAATAACTAGATCCACGATGGAATATGAGTTTGTAACTCTTGACAAATGTGGTGAAGAGGTTGAATATCTACGATAATTCTTAGAAGATATTCCGAGTTGGCTAAAACCTGTGTCACCAATTTACATATATTGCGATAGTCAATCAGCAATTAGTCGGACACAGAACCATTTGTATAATGGTAAATCTAGACATATATGTCATAAACATAATACCATTAGATAACTACTCTCAACAGAAGTTATCACTGTCGACTATGTGAAGTCAAAGGATAATCTAGCAGATCCGTTAACCAAGGGGTTAAATAGAGACTTAGTTGCAAGTTTATTACGAGGGATGAACTTGAGGCCGATGAAAAATATTAGTGCAAAGGAAACCCAACCTATGTAGACAGGAGATCCTAAGAACTAAGTTCAAAAGAATAATCTAATTGCACCGATAAAATTACACACTGCGAGGGAATGCCCCAATAGATTAGTGAAGGATGGAGGTGTTGGATTGAGACGCGCTAGAGGGGGGGTGAATAGTGCTCGTGGCTTTCACTCAGTTCGGAATCGTAAATCGTTCGATTAAACACTTGAGTAACGCAACGGAATAAAAGAGAAAAACAACACCAACACGAGGGTATTTACTTCGTTTGGAGCCGAGCTCGACTCCTACTCGAAGGCCCGCGATCCTTGATCGCTTATTGTGGGCAACAACTAATAGCTCGAATAGAATTACAAGTGAAGTACAATAATCAATAAGAAATGATTAAATTATACCGACGACAATATGAATAATTGAAGATTCGGAGCTCTGGGTCGTCGGGGGGTCGTCGCAGCACTTCGGGATCGTGTCGTTAGCAGCTAGTCGCAGAAGGATTGCTTGGAATCAGTTGTGTTGGCTGCTGCTTCGAGACACCCTTATAAAGGGTGTTCAAGGTGCCTTCATTAAGCTCCAAGGTGCCTCCAACCCAAGGTTTTATCCATATTAATCTGCTGTCGATCAAGCTTTGACCGCTGCTCATTATCCACCTCAAGGCGCCTCCAACGCCACTCTAAGGCGCCTCCAGTGCCACTCCAAGGCGCCTTCAAGCCACGGTCCAAGGTGCCTTCAGTCCCCATGAAGGCGCCTCCAGCTCCTCTGGACAGCTGACTTCGGCTTGCACCCAAGGCGCCTCCAAGCCCTATGGAGGCGCCTCGGACACTGTTCATCCGAGGTGTACTTTGTGTTTTTGGTACCTGCAAAACATTTTAGTCCCAAAATACCTACAACACAAAGTTAGTACACAATAATAGTATGAATATGAAAGTTTGACAGTCTCCGGACTGTCCGGGTCTGACTTCGGATTTCCAACCGGAAACCCTAGGTCTACCTGACGCCTACTATTCCCTCTACGGGGAACCCATCCTCACCTACTCCACTCAGGAGATTTACCTGATGTCAGTGTGATCCTCCAGATCGACTGGACTTTTGCTCGGTGCTCGATGCTTCCGGACTTTCTGCTGGACTTCCGCTTCCCGGCTGGTCCAGTCTTTCACCTGGTTCGCGACACCAGGACTTTCCACCTAAGGTTACCCCCTAGGACTTTTGCCTGAAGCACTCGACCCACCAAGACTTTTCACATAGGGTTACCACCCCCTATGACCTAGGTTACCACCCCCTAGGATTTTCACCTTGCCTAACCACAGTTAGGGTCTTTCTCCACCTAGGGTTACCACCCCCTAGGACCTAGGGTTACCACCCCCTAGGACCTAGGGTTACCACCCCCTAGGATTTTCACCTGCCTAACCGCAGTTAGGACTTTCCTGAAACACTCATTCAACATGTTAGATAACAAAGAATCTTAACTTTGAATCCCTTTGCCATTATCAAAACTTAGGTTCGATCGTTGGATGCTTCCCGCACCAACAATCTCCCCCTTTTTGATTATGGCAATAAAAATTCAAAGTTAAGAAAATAATGCCATAAAAAGATAAGCATGAAAATACAAGCATAATGATAGTTAAGTGCAGAGCTCCCCCTTAGTGAGAAACTTAAGTATAAAGACTCTCCCTTAATAAAAGCTCACTTTTTAAAATTTGAATTTCTTTAAATTTTCTTCCATTCTTTGAATTTTCTTATACTCTCCCCCTTTGCCATATATCAAAATAAACAAGATAGTAGTTTGTATAGGTCTTAGTTTGTTTTGTAAAAGCTGAACTTTTCAAAATAGAGGGTTAAGTAAACTCTTAGATACCAAGTAGATAAAAATAATATAGGGCTCTAAAGATGCTTTGATAAACACTTAGCTTTCTAAATGAATTTGTTATAAATATTTAAAACTTAAGTGTAAATTTTTTTTTCTTTTTTGAACAGATTTTTCAAATGACTGTAAAAGAATTTTCAAAGCATTTTGAAATTGATTTTCAAAATATAATTTTTAAATGATTTTGTAATAAATTTTCAAATTTTTTTTAAAAGTATTTTTAAATAAGTTTTTCAAAGATTTTTCAAAGGATTCTTAAAAGATTTTTCAAAGAATTTTTAAATAAGTTTTTCAAAGATTTTTCAAACGATTCTTAAAAGATTTTTCAAATGATTTTTAAATAATTTTGAAATTAAGTTTTAAAAGATTTTTAAAATAATTTTGAAATTAATTTTTTAAAAGATTGAAATTAAGTTTTAAAAGATTTTTAAAAGATTTTGAAATAATTTTGAAATTAAGTTTTAAAAGATTGAAATTAAGTTTTAAAAGATTTTTAAAAGATTTTGAAATAATTTTGAAATTAAGTTTTAAAAGATTTTTAAAATAATTTTGAAATTAATTTTTAAAAGATTTTTAAATAATATTAATTACGAATTTAATTTTCAATTTGAATTTCAAATTTGATTCTCTTTTAAATTTCTATTCCTTAGTCATCTCACCCGATCTAAATTTTTAATCAGGTAATCCTACGATTGTTGTGAGATGAATTGAGGTTCAATTTAAGGGTTTAGTTTAACTTTGTGTTAGATTCAGGTTTAACTTTGGGTTCAACAAGTAGACGTTCTTTGGATAAACTTCTGGGCTATGGTGAGTTACAAGGACATCATTAAAGTAACCATGCCTTTGAGGTTTTCCAAATAGTCCTACCCATTGAACTTAGTACAAAATCTTGGTCTAACTTGTTAGGATCCATAAAGGGTAGCTTCGGTCAGTTCCACTTAACCAAATGCACCAGGTTGAAGCCATATCTTTCTAGAGTCAACGCCCCGTGGAGGGCACCGGAGCAGCCGCCCATCCGGGGAGAGTGTGGTCCGACCAGACGGGTGGCCGTAGACGGCCGGTCTGATCGGACTGTCGGCCGGCCGATGGAAGCGAATACTCGGAAGGGTCCGGCCTGCTCGCGCTTATGGTTGGAAGGCACCCTGTCAAATCGGGGTTCCGACGCTCAGTTGAAAAGGTCATGGACCGAGCTGACCTTTCAATCGACCAAAGTCATAAAGCACCCCTGTTTATTAGTCTCCACAAAGCACAAGTAAACTACTGCGGACGTCCGGCCGGATGTTGAGGGAGCTGTCCGCCCGGACAACAAGTTTGGATCAAGGGAAAAGGACAAGAGACTTCTTTCTCTGACAGCCGGTAGGTTTCATGTGTGTGCCATGCTCCAAATCTTGTGACAGGGGATTATGCTGTCCCATCAGGGGCATGCTTTGACTGTAGCGATATGGGTCAGGTAAGCTCTCTGACAAGTACATGCCGAGGTATGGGTTGCTGACACGTCTGCACTTCGGTAAACGTGCATTAGATCTTTCCTCGCTCTATATATAGAGCCTCTTACTTCGCCGCAGGTACGCGAAAAATCACTTTGGGAGCCACCTTGTTTATCGTAGTTTAACTGACTTGAGCGTCGGAGGGTCGCCGTCGGGAACCCCCTTCCCGGCCCGACTTCTGTGCAGGTTAGCCGGAGCATCGCGCCATCCGTTGGAGATCTACATCAGCGAGCAGGGAGCGCCACGTCCCCAGCGTTCGTTGACCCCTGGTTCGGACAGGATCAATTTGGCGCCGTATGTGGGAACGCACCTGCATCCGAACAGAGACAATGGACGAGGCTGGAAGAATACACAATGTGGCACTCTCACAAGAAGAGTTGGACGCTCTGGTCGAGATGAGGGCCGCCAAACTTGTGGAGCAAAAACAGAAAGAGGCAGCCGAGCGGCCGGAGCAACAAGCAACATCTGCGTCAGGTGGCCGAGCGGAAGCACCTCAAGCCACCGTTGCGTTCCATTGGGCCTTATTCTGCACCCCTGAAGCCGTACCAGCTCGGAAAGATAGAGGATCTTCTTCCGACGAAATGCTCAAGCGAGACGCCAGAAAGGGGAAAGCTCCCCGAGCAGATTCATCTCCCGAGCGGATCAATCGCCAATTCTCGGAGGCTATTCTACGAGACCCTTTGCCCAAGCATTACGTGCCTCCGACGATCGGCGAGTACAATGGAACAATAGACCCGGATGATCATCTGGGTAAGTTCGATAACCTGACTCGCTCCATCGATATCTGAGATGGAGTAAAGTCAGTCTTTCTTACCACTCTATCGGGATCGGCTCAACGGTGGTTTCGGAGGCTGCCGGACGGATCTATCACTAGTTTCAAGAATTTTCGAACGGCCTTCCTCCACCACTTCGCCAGCAGTCGGCGTTATCAGAAGACAAGTGTCAGCTTGTTCGCAATCAAGCAAGAGCCGAGAGAAGCGCTTCGAGCTTACATCCAGCGATTCAACCAAGTGGCGATGGATATTCCCACAGCTACATCGGAGACAATGATGAATGCCTTCACGCAAGGCCTTGTGGATGGGGACTTCTTCCGGTCGCTCATCCGAAAGTCGCCCCAAGATTATGATCATATCTTTGCCCGATGAATATATCAGCGTGGAGAGCGCGGGCGGGAAGAAAGAAACACCAACCGAGCGGGCTCCTCCCGAACGGAGACCCTTGGCCGCTCATTAACCGCCAAGAGGACCAAGGGCGAAGCAATCCGCTCCCCTCGTATGAGGTCCCAAGTATAAGAGGTAGCATCAAGCCAAAGAAGAGATGGACCCCTATGTTATGCTCCTTCCACCAAACGGATACGCACAACACGAGGGATTGTCGAAGTCTTCCCTTAGTGGCTAATCCCGTTCCCGGGAATGCCGAGCGACGGTTTCCTCCCATCGACAGGAGACAAAGGACCCATGAAGCCGGCCGGACCCGCACCGAGAGGCAACATCAACCGACGGCACCGGTCTCCAAGGCAGGAGAATCGCCGAGCATCCAGAGAACCGACCGGCCACTCGGGAAGAGGAAAATAGAGCAATACTTCCATGGCGAGATCAATGTTATTCTTGGTGGGGGCCGGAGGAGATTCAATCGAGCGAGAAAGGCGGTCCGACTCAGATCCGCGATCGGTTGCGACCAAGCGGGCAAGTGGACTGAAATCACTTTCGGGCCGGGACTTAGAAGGTGAAGTGCCCCACGACGACGCCCTGCTCATTAAGCGGTAATAACAAATTACACTATTCACCGCATATTTGTTGACACAGGAGTTCGGTCAACATCATATTCAAGAAGGCGTTTGACCAGCGAATCGAGCTGTTTCCCATGACAACCCGCTCTACGGGTTTACGGGTAGCGGACAGATCCGACTGGCTATCTCACTTGGAGAAGAGCCGCTCAGGAGAACGCGAACAGCAAACTTCGTGGTGGTGGACTCTCCCTCATCATACAACGTCATTTTGGGACGACCGGCACTCAGCGAGTTCCGGGCGGTCGTCTCCACCTTCCACCAGAAGATCAAATTCCCCGTGGAAGACAAAGGAGGAGAAGTACGTGGAGATCAGCTAGCAGCTCGGCGGTGCTATATAGAAATGATCCGAGCAGAAGCCTGTTCCGCTCGGAAGGCGCCCCGGATCGAGGTACACGCCATAACCGAGAAACCTCCTGCCTTAATTTATGATGAAAAGGAGGAAGTTCAGATCCATCCGACCCGATCGGAGAACACGACTTTTATCGCCTCTGATCTGGAGGAGGAACAGAAGGAGGAGCTGATCCAATGCCTCCAACGAAATCATGATGTCTTCGTCTGGTCGACACATGAGTTGCCCGGAATTTCCCCGAGCATAGCGCAGCATGAGTTGCATGTCCGACCGACCGCGCCGACCGGCTATAAATAACCGCGCCGTCGAGCACCGACGTTAAACATCGAGAGACGAGCCGGCGTCTATAAATCCCCGAGCGGAAGATCGACGAGCACCGTCGTTAAACATCGAGAGCCGCGCCGACCGGCTATAAATAACCGCGCCGTCGAGCACCGAGGTTAAATATCGAGAGACGCCTCGGCGTCTATAAATAATCCGAGCGGAATATCGTCGACACTACAATTATCCGTATTCTCCGCCGATAGTTAAACTGGCGCTAAGTTCCGCTCAGATTCGAGGCACAAAAGTTCTGATCGGCTTATAACGAGCGATTCTTGGCAACATCGGATGATATTCGGCCGAACGGAAGGGCTGGGGAAAACACTTGCGAGAATGCACCTCGAAGGTCAAAGGTGTGATAATAGACGAGCGGGCAGCACAAGTATTAGCGAGGGGGCAGTGCAAAAAGAGGGGATGCACGAAAGGAAAGCATTTCATTGAAATTAAAACCTTAGGCCGAGTGGCCTAAGTACAAAAAGATTCATGTTCAGCCGAGCGGCGAAATTACAAGAACTACTCGATGTAGTCGTAGAGGTCCCTCGGAATGTTGTTCAGGAGCTCCACCTGATCGCCGGCTGGAATATTGGTGGACTCCGGAAGAAGGCCCTTCGACTTCAGATAAGTCATAGTGGCTGTAATGGCCAAGTCGAAAGCTGAGTACATCCGCTCGCAAATTTTCTCCGAGAACTCGGGCGATCGGATATGGCTTTGTTGTAGAGCGGCAACTCGGCTCGGCTCGGCATCCTGGTATTCTTTGAAGGTTGCCTGGGAGCTTATGAGGGCCTCATTCAGATGTTCGATCTTCTTCGCATCGGCCGAGCGGCCTGCCTTCTCCTGGTCGAGCTGCTCCGTCAGCTCCTTTATCTTCAACTCCAGGCCCCGGGCCTCCACGTTTTTCTTCTCCAGATCGGAGATGGCTGTGTTCTTCCGAGTGGTGGCCAGAGTTATCTTTGCGTCAAGCGACTTGACTTGTCGCTCGGACTCGGCTAGGGCGTGGGCCTGGTCAGCTGTCTTCTTCTGCTCAGCAGCTAGCAGAGTTTGAGCTTTCTTCAGCTCCCTTTGCAGCTCGGAGTAGGAAGGGCCTTGGGAGCCGCTCGAACCACCTGCCGCCTTTAGTTGCCTTATCTCCTCGTCCGCCATGGCCAGGCGGTTGGAAACTGCTATCTCTTCCACCCATCTCTGAAGCAAGAAGGCGCAGTTGTTAAAAGCCGAGCGGAAATATTCTGACAAAACTTCAACAAGCTTACCCCCGTAGCCGCTTGCATGTGGCTGTTGGCTATGTTCCGGAGGGGGATCATTGCTACGTGCGCCCGAGTGTCAGCCCACATCTCGGCGAGGGCCCTTTCAAAGTAATGGTGTGCTCGGGCACGGTTGGCTGGTCGGCTTCTGGTAGCAACTCTTCAGTCGGAAGATGAAGAGTTACCCGTATTGTGCGGTCGTGACCAGGGATCGCCCGACCGGGATCAGAAGTTGGTGCAGAAAACCGCGAATGGATGGTCGAGCGTTGGGCTGAACGGTGAGCAGGGGGGAGAGTGTCGACCGGAGTGGCCTCAACCGGAGCAGTCAGCTCGTCCTAGTCAGACGGAGTCCGGTCAGACGAAATGGTCTCGGGCACAGGCGCCTTGCCTTTAGCAGTCACGGCGGCCCGGTCGGAGGGTCGGACCGCGGAGGTAGCCGAGCGCAGCGGAGTCTCTACTCGGCGCCTCTTTTGCAGTGGCTGTTCTTCCTCCCGAACGGACCCTTCCTCGGGGCCCGTTGGTTCCCTGGAGGGGGTTGCTCCGCTGGCCACCTGCTGTTGAGAGGCCCGAGAGTCTGATTCGGCCTGGGTGTCGCTCTCTCCTTCGTGAGAACCGACCGGCTGAATATCCAGCGTCTCCATTTCCTTGGCCGCCGCGGCCTCCAGCGCCGCTGCTTTTCTCTTCAGGACGTCGACCATCACCGAGTCCAAAACGATGTCAGCTGCATGAAAAGAAGAAGAAATCAGTTAGCAATTAAAGCAAATGCCCAAGCAAAATTCTTACCGAAGCTGGTCGGAAGAGGAGTCCGTATAGGACTCAGCCCAAAAATGTACATCACTCCCTCGTGAAGAAGTTTGTTGATGTCGAGCCGCAGACCGACTAGTACATTTGCGGCGTGAAGATAATCCGGTCGGGTCTTGAATTTCTTCAACTCGGGAGTAGGAGGTAGACTGACCTGCCACTGGGTCGGAAAGTTTGGCTGACTGGGCATGCGGATGTAGAAATAATAGTCCTTCCAATGTTTATTGGAAGTGGGTAGTTTATTGAAGAAGACCAGACCGGGCCGAGCTTGGAACATAAAGGTGCCCGGCTCGGCTTGCTTAGGGTAATACAAGTAAAAGAAGACCTCCGGTCGGAGGGGAATGTTATGAATCTTAAACAAAACGACAACACCGCAGAGGAGACGGAAGGTATTTGGTACTAAACTTCCGAGCGGCACGCCAAAATAATTACAAACGTCTACTATAAAAGGATGCACGGGGAATCGCAGACCGGCGGTAAATTGGTCGCGGAAGACACAGAAACCGCCGCGCGACGGTCGGTGTGGATGAGCGGCGGGACCAGCTAGGCGAACTTCGAAATCCTCGGGAATTTCAAAATTGTCAGCCAAAATATCAAAATCCCGTTGTTCGAAACGGGACCGCATGGTGGTATACCATGGGCCTAGGGATTGTTCTTCGGGATGAGAAGAACTGGCCATGATCCGGACAGAAGAAATCAAAAAGGAAGTTTCAAAGACGAAGAAAAGGAGTTTTAAAGTCTGGAGCTAGGGGAAGAAATGCGAATTAGATACCGGAAAGGAAGAAGGAAAGATCTAAAAGCTTACTGAGAGGAGAGGGATCGAAGAAAGGCGCCGAAGAGCGTCAAAGGGCAGAAACAAGATCGCCGGAACTCCAAAGCGCAGAGGGCAACAGTAGAGGTAATGGAGGCAAGTGAAGGTGAGAAGGAAGCGTAAGAATTTATAGGGTGAGGGCCGGGCGGCCTCCACCGTCGGATCCAGGTTACAGGAATCGAAGCATGCATCTAGCCGTTTATTTCGAATTGCTTCGATCACATCAAAATATCATGCCACCGCCTCCGTACTCCGATGGCGTTGCTCCACGTGGCAGTCAATCATTCGGAGCATTTAATGAAGGTAAGATCAACCTTGATGTCGAAGATTGGCGCAGAACGCGAGGAGATCCGGTGAAGGCCATCATCGATTCATTCAAGGATATCTTTACGGCTGATCGGGCGGAAAGTATTAGCATGGATGAGCCGTTCGGCTAGACTCACAGTCCAGTCAGTCGGACTATTCGCCTCCTTCGACTAGACTTGAAGGGGAAGCAAGTGATCCGGCAGTAAGAATGGGGGACCCCATTTAGCAGAGTCAACGCCCCGTGGAGGGCACCGGAGCAGCCGCCCATCCGGGGAGAGTGTGGTCCGACCAGACGGGTGGCCGTAGACGGCCGGTCTGATCGGACTGCCGGCCGGCCGATGGAAGCGAATACTCGGAAGGGTCCGGCCGGCTCGCGCTTATGGTTGGAAGGCACCCTGTCAAATCGGGGTTCCGACGCTCAGTTGAAAAGGTCATGGACCGAGCTGACCTTTCGATCGACCAAAGTCATAAAGCACCCCTGTTTATTAGTCTCCACAAAGCACAAGTAAACTACTGCGGACGTCCGGCCGGATGTTGAGGGAGCTGTCCGCCCGGACAACAAGTTTGGAGCAAGGGAAAAGGACAAGAGACTTCTTTCTCTGACAGCCGGTAGGTTTCATGTGTGTGCCATGCTCCAAATCTTGTGACAGGGGATTATGCTGTCCCATCAGGGGCATGCTTTGACTGTAGCGATATAGGTCAGGTAAGCTCTCTGACAAGTACATGCCGAGGTATGGGTTGCTGACACGTCTGCACTTCGGTAAACGTGCATTAGATCTTTCCTCGCTCTATATATAGAGCCTCTTACTTCGCCGCAGGTACGCGAAAAATCACTTTGGGAGCCACCTTGTTTATCGTAGTTTAACTGACTTGAGCGTCGGAGGGTCGCCGTCGGGAACCCCCTTCCCGGCCCGACTTCTGTGCAGGTTAGCCGGAGCATCGCGCCATCCGTTGGAGATCTACATCAGCGAGCAGGGAGCGCCACGTCCCCAGCGTTCGTTGACCCCTGGTTCGGACAGGATCAATTTGGCGCCGTCTGTGGGAACGCACTTGCATCCGAACAGAGACAATGGACGAGGCTGGAAGAATACACAATGTGGCACTCTCACAAGAAGAGTTGGACGCTCTGGTCGAGATGAGGGCCGCCAAACTTGTGGAGCAAAAACAGAAAGAGGCAGCCGAGCGGCCGGAGCAACAAGCAACATCTGCGTCAGGTGGCCGAGCGGAAGCACCTCAAGCCACCGTTGCGTTCCATCGGGCCTTATTCCGCACCCCTGAAGCCGTACCAGCTCGGAAAGATAGAGGATTTTCTTCCGACGAAATGCCCAAGCGAGACGCCAGAAAGGGGAAAGCTCCCCGAGCAGATTCATCTCCCGAGCGGATCAATCGACAATTCTCGGAGGCTATTCTACGAGACCCTTTGCCCAAGCATTACGTGCCTCCGACGATCGGCGAGTACAATGGAACAATAGACCCGGATGATCATCTGGGTAAGTTCGATAACACAGCTACGCTCCATCAGTATACAGATGGAGTAAAGTGCCGAGTCTTTCTTACCACTCTATCGGGATCGGCTCAACGGTGGTTTCGGAGGCTGCCGGACGGATCTATCAATAGTTTCAAGGATTTTCGAACGGCCTTCCTCCACCACTTCGCCAGCAGTCGGCGTTATCAGAAGACAAGTGTCAGCTTGTTCGCAATCAAGCAAGAGCCGAGAGAAGCGCTTCGAGCTTACATCCAGCGATTCAACCAAGTGGCGATGGATATTCCCACAGCCACATCGGAAACAATGATGAATGCCTTCACGCAAGGCCTTATGGATGGGGACTTCTTCCGGTCGCTCATCCGAAAGCTGCCCCAAGATTATGATCATATGCTGCACCGGGCCAATGAATATATCAACGCGGAGGAAGCGCAGGCAGCCAGGAAGAAAGAAACACCAACCGAACGGGCTCCTCCTGCCGAACGGAGACCCTTGGCCGCTCATCAACTGCCAAGAGGACCAAGGGCCGAAGCAATCCGCTCCCCTCGTATGAGGTCCCAAGTACAAGAGGTAGCTGCCGCAGATGGACCCCTATGTTCTGCTCCTTCCACCAAACGGATACGCACAACACGAGGGATTGTCGAAGTCTTCCCTTCGTGGCTAATCCCGTTCCCAGGAATGCCGAACGACGGTCTCCTCCCATCGACAGGAGACAAAGGACCCATGAAGCCGACCGGAACCGCACCGAGAGGCAACATCGGCATACGCCCGATCAGCACCGGTCTCCAAGACAGGAGAATCGCCGAGCATCCAGAGAACGGTCCCGACCGACCATTCGGGAAGAGGAAAATAGGAGCAATACTTCCCGCGGCGAGATCAATGTTATTGCTGGTGGGCCGACCGGAGGAGATTCCAATCGAGCCAGAAAGGCAGGCGTCCGGCAGCTCCAGATCCACGCAGTCGGTTGCAGCCAAGAGCGGGCAAGTGGATCGGAAATCACTTTCGGGCCCGAGGACTTAGAAGGAGTCGAAGTGCCCCACGACGACGCCCTGCTCATTAAAGCGGTAATAGCAAATTACACTATTCACCGCATATTTGTTGACACAGGGAGTTCGGTCAACATCATATTCAAGAAGGCGTTTGACTTGCAGAATCGAGCTGTTGCCCATGACAACCCGCTCTACGGGTTTCACAGTTGTAGGTTGGAGATCTGGCTATCTCCTGAGAAGAGCCGCTCGGGACGCGAACAAGAAACTTCGTGGTGGTGGACTCTCCTCATCATACAACGTCATTTTGGGACGGCCGGCGCTCAGTTCCAGGCGGTCGTCTCCACCTTCCACCGGAAGATCAAATTCCCGTGGAAGACAAAGTAGGAGAAGTACGTGGAGATCAGCTAGCGACTCGGCGGTGCTATATAGAAATGATCCGAGCAGAAGCCTGTCGGAAGGCGCCCCAGATCGAGGTACACGCCATAACCGAGAAACCTCCGCCTTAATTTATGATGAAAAGGAGGAAGTTCAGATCCATCCACCCGATCGGAGAACACGACTTTTATCGCCTCGATCCGGAGGAGGAGCGGAAGGAGGAGCTGATCCAATGCCTCCAACGAAATCATGATGTCTTCTCCTGGTCGACACATGAGTTGCCTGGCGTTTTCCCGAGCATAGCGCAGCATGAGTTGCATGTCCAACCGGACGCTCGGCCGGTGAAGCGGAGGAAAAGGGATTTCGTCGGCGAGAATGCCATCATCCGGCAGTAGAGAAACTCGAGTAGGCCATATCTGTATACGGTTCAGTGGTGGCTAATGTAGTATTAGTCTCCAAGCTGGGCGGCAAGTGGAGAGTCTGTATCGACTTTCGGGACTTAAACAAAGCATGCCCCAAAGATTTTTATCCCCTGCCCCGGATAGATCAGCTGGTGGACTCTACGGCCGGCTGCGAATTAATTTGTATGCTAGACGCCTACCAAGGCTATCATCAAGTGCCGCTCGCCCGAGAAGATCAAGAAAAAGTAAGCTTCGTAACGGCCGACGGCACATATTGCTACAAGGTGATGCCGTTCGGATTGAAGAATGCCGGGGCCACCTATCAACGCTTGATGAATAAAGTGTTCAGGGAGCAGATCGGGCGGAATCTGGAAGTTTATGTGGACGACATTCTTATCAAGTCCGCCCGAGCGGCCGATCTCTTCAAGGACATGGAAGAAACCTTCCGAACGCTTCGCAAATATGGAGTCAAGCTAAATCCCCAAAAGTGCCTGTTCGGAGCAAGAGGAGGGTGTTTCTTGGGGTACATAGTGACCGAGCGGGGAATTGAAGCCAATCCCAGCAAGGTGAAAGCTCTGCAAGACATGCTTCCTCCCAGAAATACAAGGGAAGTGCAACGGTTGACCGGTCGGATAATTGCTTTGTCCAGATTCATCTCCAAAACCGCCGACCGGAGCTTGCCATTCTTCAAGATCCTGCGCAAGGCTACTAAGTTCCAGTGGGATGAAGAATGTGACCGAGCATTTGAAGAGTTGAAAACATATCTAAATTCTCTGCCTGTACTTGCCAAGCCGATCGGGGGTGAGTCACTTTATATGTATCTGTCGTCAACTGAACATGCTGTAGGCTCAGCACTTGTGAGGGCGAGCGGCGAAGAGCAGCCGGTGTATTTTCTAAGCCACATTTTAAAAGATGCTGAATCTCGTTACACCGGCTCGAGAAGTTGGCCTTTGCTTTGGTTCTAGCCGCTCGCCCGACCCTATTTCTTGGCTCACACCATCATTGTCCGGACGAGCAGTCCACTAGGAAAAGTCTTGTTGAATCCGAGCGTCCGGACGGCTCATCAAGTGGACGGCAGAAGAGTGAATTCGACATCCAATACCAGCCCGCTCGGCGATCAAAGCGCAATCCTTGGCTGATTTTGTGACCGGAGAGAGCCGGAAGCTATGTGGAGGATATATGTGGATGGGTCTTCCACTCGGCTTGGGATTGGAATATTGCTACTCTCACCCCAAGAAGAAAGATGCACTTATCCGTCCTACTGGACTACAAAGCCACCAACAATGAAGCGGTATGAGGCCCTCATGGATTGCAGGCCACGGCATGTAGGAGTCGGGTGACACTCTATTGATTCACAGTTGGCGCTCGCCAAAGAACTTTCTCGCACCTTTGAAATCAACAGCGCTTAAGCTCTACGCTGAAGCCTTTGAAAACTCAAAGCTACTTTCCGAGAGGTCCTTATTGAAAGATTCCCCAGAACCAGGTAGCCGATGACTTGGCCAAGCTAGCAAGTTCTATAGTGTCGGTCACCATTCAGCAACCAATTGAAAAAGTATTGCTGGTAGCGCACGTCGACCGGATGGAAAGCCTCACGTTTCCAAGCGACTGGAGGACACCCATCATAGAGTTCCTCCGCTCGGGAGCCACACCGGCCGATCGGGATGAAGCCCAGCTGCTCAGGAGGAGGGCCGGTCGGTTCACACTCATCGGTGATCAGCTCTACAAAAAGGCTTTCTCACGTCCACTATTGAAGTGCGTGAGCTCGGAAGACTCGGCTTACATTCTCAAAGAAGTACATCAAGGATCGTGTGGAGGGCACCCGGGCGGACGATCATTAGCTAAGAAGATCCTGCTAGCTGGATACTTTTGGCCGACATTACAAATAGACGCCACTCGGACAGTATCTACATGCCTTTCGTGCCAGAAGTATCACAACTTCTCCCACCGACCGGCAGAGGAGATGAAGGCATCAACCGTCTCATGTCCGTTCGATTAATGGGGAATGGATATCGTGGGTCCATTTCCGATGGCGACCGGGCAGAGGAAATTTTTGTTGGTGGCGGTCGATTATTTCTCCAAGTGGGTGGAAGCCGAGCCACTAGCCAGGATCACCGAACAGATGGTCAAAAAATTCATATGGCAACACATCATCTGTAGGTTCGGTATCCCTCGCCAATTGGTTTCCGACAATGGGCGGCAATTCACAGGGAAGGTGCTAGAAGATTGGTGCAAAAGCTATGGCATTGAGCAACACTTCACGTCCGTGGCTTACCCCCAAAGCAACGGTCAAACCGAAGTAGCTAACCGGGAAATTCTCCGTATTCTGCGCGCTCGGCTCGACCACGTGGGAGGAAGTTGGCCGGATGAAGTGCCAGGCGTTTTATGGGCCATCCGGACGACTCCGAAGGAAGCGACGGGCGTCACACCTTTTCATCTGGTGTACGGTGGCGAAGCAGTCATCCCGGTTGAAGTTGGCGTCGAGTCCGTCCGAGTCCAATTGTACGATGAAGGCAACGCCGATCGGAGGAACACGGAGCTTGATTTGATTGACGAGGAACGAGCCAAGGCATCCATTCGGCTGATGGCATACCGTCAACGAATGAAGCAAAACTACAACCGCCGCGTCATTCCCCGATCATTCCAGGTCGGTGACCTTGTCTGGAAGAAAGTCAAACCGGTCGGCGACGTCGGCAAGCTTGAAGCGCCGTGGGCAGGCCCGTTCAAAATCATCGAAAAGCTCTGCTCGGGCGCATATTATTTAGAGGATGAGGACGGCCGACAGCTAGATAGACCGTGGAGCGCGAATCACCTCCAGCCTTACCGGGCGGGATGAAAGGTGTGCCAATGTAAATCATCCTGTGTACTTTTTTCGACTGAATACTTGAAATGCAGAAATGAAAAATCAAGAGAACAAATATAAGGCATCGTCAACAAGGAACGAAGGCCCCGCGTCGTTTGGCCGGAGGTAAATGGGTCGAGCCAAGCGCTCGAAGATCGAAGACCCAATACCTTCCGGATGGAGGTAAATTATCCGAGCCAAAATGCTCGACGAAGCAGACCCTGAGCTGTTCGGCTAGGAGTACGTTCTCCAAGCTAGGTGAAAAGGGCATATGGATTATCCGAACCAAGCGCCCGAATAGTAAAGGCCTCCCAGCCGATTGGATTCGGAAGCAAATAACCCGTGCCGTTCGGCCGGACACAAAGATTGTCCAAGCGCGAGATAAGTTATGAAGGCCAAGGTCGCTCGACCTGGTAAGGAGTTAGCCTTGGAGGCCGACGAGCCCCGTCGTTAAACATCGAGAGCCGCGCCGACCGGCTATAAATATCCGCGCCGACGAGCTCCGTCGTTAAAAATCGAGAGCCGCGCCGACCGGCTATAAATATCCGCGCCGACGAGCTCCGTCGTTAAATATCGAGAGACGAGCCGGCGTCTATAAACCCTCCGAGCGGGAGACCGACGAGCCCCGTCGTTAAACATCGAGAGCCGCGCCGACCGGCCATAAATAACCGCGTCGTCGAGCACCGACGTTAAATATCGAGAGACGAGCCGACGTTTATAAATCCCCGAGCGGAAGATCGACGAGCACCGTCGTTAAACATTGAGAGCCACGCCGACCGGCTATAAATAACCGCGCCGTCGAGCACCGACGTTAAACATCGAGAGACGAGCCGACATCTATAAATCCCCGAGCGGAAGATCGACGAGCACCGTCGTTAAACATCGAGAGCCGCGCCGACCGGCTATAAATAACCGCGCCGTCGAGCACCGAGGTTAAATATCGAGAGACGCCTCGGCGCCTATAAATAATCCGAGCGGAATATCGTCGACACTACAATTATCCGTATTCTCCGCCGATAGTTAAACCGGCGCTAAGTTCCGCTCAGATTCGAGGCACAAAAGTTCTGATCGGCTTATAACGAGCGATTCTTGGCGACATCGGATGATATTCGGCCGAACGGAAGGGCTGGGGAAAACACTTGCGAGAATGCACCTCGAAGGTCAAAGGTGTGATAGTAGACGAGCGGGCAGCACAAGTATTAGCGAGGGGGCAGTGCAAAAAGAGGGGGTGCACGAAAGGAAAGCATTTCATTGAAATTAAAACCTTAGGCCGAGTGGCCTAAGTACAAAAAGATTCATGTTCAGCCGAGCGGCGAAATTACAAGAACTACTCGATGTAGTCGTAGAGGTCCCTCGGAATATTGTTCAGGAGCTCCACCTGATCGCCGGCTGGAATATTGGTGGACTCCGGAAGAAGGCCCTTCGACTTCAGATAAGTCATAGTGGCTGTAATGGCCAAGTCGAAAGCTGAGTACATCCGCTCGCAAATTTTCTCCGAGAACTCGGGCGATCGGATATGGCTTTGTCGTAGAGCGGCAACTCGGCTCGGCTCGGCATCCTGGTATTCTTTGAAGGTTGCCTGGGAGCTTGTGAGGGCCTCATTCAGATGTTCGATCTTCTTCGCATCGGCCGAGCGGCCTGCCTTCTCCCGGTCGAGCTGCTCCGTCAGCTCCTTTATCTCCTCCAGATCGGAGATGGCTGTGTTCTTCCGAGTGGTGGCCAGAGTTATCTTTGCGTCAAGCGACTTGACTTGTCGCTCGGACTCGGCTAGGGCGTGGGCCTGGTCAGCTGTCTTCTTCTGCTCAGCAGCCAGCAGAGTTTGAGCTTTCTTCAGCTCTTTTTGCAGCTCGGAGTAGGAAGGGCCTTGGGAGCCGCTCGGACCACCTGCCGCCTTTAGTTGCCTTATCTCCTCGTCTGCCATGGCCAGGCGGTTGGAAACTGCTATCTCTTCCACCCATCTCTGAAGCAAGAAGGCGCAGTTGTTAAAAGCCGAGCGGAAATATTCCGACAAAACTTCAACAAGCTTACCCGTAGCCGCTTGCATGTGGCGTTGGCTAAGTTCCGGAGGGGATCATTGCTACGCGCGCCCGGCCCTTTCAAAGTAATGGTGTGCTCGGGCACGGTTGGTGGTCGACCACGTAGCAACTCTTTAGTCAAGATGAAGAGTTACCGTATTGTCGGCCGTGACGAGGATCGCCCCGGATCGGTGCAAAACCGCGAATGGATGGTCGGCGTTGGGTGAGCGGTGGCGGGGAGAGTGTCGGGAGTGGCCTCAAGCCGAGGCGATCGGCTCGTCGGTCAGACGAGTCGGACGAAATGGTCTCGCACAGGCGCCTTGCCTTTAGCGATCCGGCCCGGTCGGAGGGTCGGACCGCGGAGGTAGCCGAGCGCAGCGGAGTCTCTACTCGGCGCCTCTTTTGCAGTGGCTGTTCTTCCTCCCGAACGGACCCTTCCTCGGGGCCCGTTGGTTCCCTGGAGGGGGTTGCTCCGCTGGCCACATGCTGTTGAGAGGCCCGAGCGTCCGATTCGGCCTGGGTTCCGCTCTCTCCTTCGTGAGAACCGACCGGCTGAATACCCAGCGTCTCCATTTCCTTGGCCGCCGCGGCCTCCAGCGCCGCTGCTTTTCTCTTCAGGACGCCGACCATCACCGAGTCCATAACGATGTCAGCTGCATGAAAAGAAGAAGAAATCAGTTAGCAATTAAAGTAAATGCCCAAGCAAAATTCTTACCGAAGCTGGTCGGAAGAGGAGTCCGTATAGGACTCAGCCCAAAAATGTACATCACTCCTTCGTGAAGAAGTTTGTTGATGTCGAGCCGCAGACCGGTTAGTACATTTGCGGCGTGAAGATAATCCGGTCGGGTCTTGAATTTCTTCAACTCGGGAGTAGGAGGTAGACTGACCTGCCACTGGGTCGGAAAGTTTGGCTGACTGGGCATGCGGATGTAGAAATAATAGTCCTTCCAATGTTTATTGGAAGTGGGTAGTTTATTGAAGAAGACCAGACCGGACCGAGCTTGGAACATAAAGGTGCCCGGCTCGGCTTGCTTAGGGTAATAGAAGTAAAAGAAGACCTCCGGTCGGAGGGGAATGTTATGAATCTTAAACAAAACGACAACACCGCAGAGGAGACGGAAGGTATTTGGTACTAAACTTCCGAGCGGCACGCCAAAATAATTACAAACGTCTACTATAAAAGGATGCACGGGGAACCGGAGACCGGCGGTAAATTGGTCGCGGAAGACACAGAAACCGCCGCGCGGCGGTCGGTGTGGCTGAGCGGCGGGACCAGCTAGGCGAACTTCGAAATCCTCGGGAATTTCAAAATTGTCAGCCAAAATATCAAAATCCCGTTGTTCGAAACGGGACCGCATGGTGGTATACCATGGGCCTAGGGATTGTTCTTCGGGATGAGAAGAACTGGCCATGATCCGGACAGAAGAAATCAAAAAGGAAGTTTCAAAGACGAAGAAAAGGAGTTTTAAAGTCTGGAGCTAGGGGAAGAAATGCGAATTAGATACCGGAAAGGAAGAAGGAAAGATCTAAAAGCTTACTGAGAGGAGAGGGATCGAAGAAAGGCGCCGAAGAGCGTCAAAGGGCAGAAACAAGATCGCCGAAACTCCAAAGCGCAGAGGGCAACAGTAGAGGTAATGGAGGCAAGTGAAGGTGAGAAGGCAGCGTAAGAATTTATAGGGTGAGGGTCGGGCGGCCTCCACCGTCGGATCCAGGTTACAGGAATCGAAGCATGCATCTAGCCGTTTATTTCGAATTGCTTCGATCACATCAAAATATCATGCCACCGCCTCCGTACTCCGATGGCGTTGCTCCACGTGGCAGTCAATCATTCGGAGCATTTAATGAAGGTATGATCAACCTTGATGTCGAAGATTGGCGCAGAACGCGAGGAGATCCGGTGAAGGCCATCATCGATTCATTCAAGGATATCTTTACGGCTGATCGGGCGGAAAGTATTAGCATGGATGAGCCGTTCGGCTAGACTCACAGTCCAGTCAGTCGGACTATTCGCCTCCTTCGACTAGACTTGAAGGGGAGGCAAGTGATCCGGCAGTAAGAATGGGGGACCCCATTTAGCAGAGTCAACGCCCCGTGGAGGGCACCGGAGCAGCCGCCCATCCGGGGAGAGTGTGGTCCGACCAGACGGGTGGCCGTAGACGGCCGGTCTGATCGGACTGTCGGCCGGCCGATGGAAGCGAATACTCGGAAGGGTTCAGCCTGCTCGCGCTTATGGTTGGAAGGCACCCTGTCAAATCGGGGTTCCGACGCTCAGTTGAAAAGGTCATGGACCGAGCTGACCTTTCGATCGACCAAAGTCATAAAGCACCCCTGTTTATTAGTCTCCACAAAGCACAAGTAAACTACTGCGGACGTCCGGCCGGATGTTGAGGGAGCTGTCCGCCCGGACAACAAGTTTGGAGCAAGGGAAAAGGACAAGAGACTTCTTTCTCTGACAGCCGGTAGGTTTCATGTGTGTGCCATGCTCCAAATCTTGTGACAGGGGATTATGTTGTCCCATCAGGGGCATGCTTTGACTGTAGCGATATGGGTCAGGTAAGCTCTCTGACAAGTACATGCCGAGGTATGGGTTGCTGACACGTCTGCACTTCGGTAAACGTGCATTAGATCTTTCCTCGCTCTATATATAGAGCCTCTTACTTCGCCGCAGGTACGTGAAAAATCACTTTGGGAGCCACCTTGTTTATC
Organism: Zingiber officinale; assembly: GCF_018446385.1. Classification (NCBI taxonomy): domain Eukaryota; kingdom Viridiplantae; phylum Streptophyta; class Magnoliopsida; order Zingiberales; family Zingiberaceae; genus Zingiber; species Zingiber officinale. Next base: position 144,354,808 of record NC_055994.1, read on the forward strand.
GTAGTTTAACTGACTTGAGCGTCGGAGGGTCGCCGTCGGGAACCCCCTTCCCGACCCGACTTCTGTGCAGGTTAGCCGGAGCATCGCGCCATCCGTTGGAGATCTACATCAGCGAGCAGGGAGCGTCACGTCCCCAGCGTTCGTTGACCCCTGGTTCGGACAGGATCACAATACTTCACCAGTACCGTGGGTCAAGTTAAACCTAGCTCCTTTTAATCTAACCTTAATTACCCTGCCGGGTAGTCTACTCTTGCTTACCCATTTCGGGTAGATTAAGTTCGGTTACCCAGTCGGGTAGTTTAGTTGGGGGTGCCAGCTATTCTGGATCCTCCTTCTATTTTTTATTTGATTTAAATTGAATTTGAATTAATTTCGAATTGAATTTTGAATTTTTAATTGAATTTTAATTTAATTTCGAATTTTGAATTTAATTTAATTTCGAATTTTTAATTTAATTTAATTTAATTTTGAATTTTGAATTTAATTTAATTTCGAATTTTGAATTTAATTTAATTTTTAATTTTTTATTTAATTTTGAATTTTGAATTATGTTCATTTTATTAATATCGTTTTTGTTTTTGCTCCCCTTGGATCATAGCCTCGATATGGTCTATCGAGCTAGTGTATTTGATCATTCGGATCCGATATTGACCAAGTCCAACTTGATTAATCAATTTGGACTTGGGGACCTATGTTTGGATTGTTTTTCTATTATTTCTATTAGCTAGCGATAGATATGATTTGTATTTTATTTTAGTTTTCTTGTAAACGGCTCGCTGTTTTCCAAGAATCAGATCCAGATTCTTGGAACCCAAGGTGAACCGTTCCAACGTGTCCTTGAGTTCTTTAATTTGAGCTTTCAAATTGGAATTTTCTTCCTCAAGTTGTTGGACTTGAGTTGAACTTCCAATTTGAACTGACTCAGTTAAAGAACTAGAGTCAGTCGCTTCCTTAAGGGTTGTTACCTCATTTTGGAGCGACTTAACCCGGATGTTGGATTTAGCCAACTTTTTAAGCAAGTACGGAATTAAATTTTCCGAGCCATCTAAGTTAATACTAGACATTAAAGAACTTACAGTGGGTTTGGGCCCTTCGGAAACGGATGCGGATTCGTGGCTTCGCTCGGACTCGGTGTCTGATTCACTCTCGGTTTCGGATTCAAGCTCGGACTCGGTTTCTGATTCACTCTCGGTTTCGGATTCAAGCTCGGACTCGGTTTCAGCAACATGTGCTAGTACTGGTAGAGTGAGGAGGCTTGCTTGTTCTTTTTCATCGGATTTAGATTCGTTTGATGACTCGGACCATGTTGCCTTTAACACTTTCTTCGTCTTGCTTGTACCTGCAAATGATGCAACACCTTTCTCGGCCGGAGTAGTATTAGTCTGCTCAAATAATTCGTTAATTAAAACATGCTTACCTATTTTCGTATCAGAAATACCTTCGTGCAGCTCAATCAGCTTCTCCCATAACTCCTTCACACTTGAGAACTTTCCAACTCGATCAAGCTCTGAATTTGTTAAGCCGCACTGAAGTGTATACGTTGCTTTTGCGTTTGCTTCTACCCTTTTGATAAGGTTCGCGTCCCAGTTCTCGTACGGTAGTGGCTTGTCGGCGCCGTCAGTTGGCAGTTGAAGCCCGGTTTTGACGATCATCCAGACTTCAAAGTGAGTCTGGAGATACGTCTCCATCCGACCCTTCTAGTATCCGAAATCATCCCCGGAGAAGAGCGGTGGGCGAGCAGTGTTGTAGCCTTCTTGATGGGCCATTTTAGAAAGACAATCTCGCAAAATAAACACAATAAAGCTTGTTCCAAGACCTAGTCTTGGATTAGTAGTGCGGGAGAAAAATAAAAATAGTAATTCAGGAATTTAAAAAAAAAATAAAATATTATTAAAATAATATAAAAAAATATTACCACTAATTTTTGAAAACGCGATATTTTACTAATTCCAACCAATGGTGAAAAGATGAAAATTAATTTTTTGAAAATGGTTTTGGAGGGAAAAAACGAAAGGCGTAAAACCCCCCTTCTTTGATTGGTGATTTCACCAATTCAGAGCGGTCTGGCTCTGATACCAAGTGTTGGATCGAGACGCGCTAGAGGGGGAGTGAATAGCGCTCGTGGCTTTCACTCAGTTTGGAATCGTAAATTGTTCGATTAAACACTTGAGTAACGCAGCGGAGTAAAAGAGAAAAACAACACAAACACGAGGGTATTTACTTCGTTCGGAGCCGAGCTCGACTCCTACTCGAAGGTCCGCGATCCTTGATCGCTTACCGTGGGCAACAACTAATAGCTCGAATAGAATTACAAGTGAAGTACAATAATCAATAAGAAATGATTAAATTATACCGACGACAATATGAATAACTGAAGATTCGGAGCTCCGGGTCGTCGGGGGGTCGTCGCAATACTTCAGGATCGTGTCGTTAGCAGCTAGTTGCAGAAGGATTGCTTGGAATCAGTTGTGTTGGCTACTGCTTCGAGACACCCTTATAAAGGGTGTTCAAGGCGCCTCCATTAAGCTCCAAGGCGCCTCCAACCCAAGGTTTTATCCCGATTAATCTGCTGTCGATCAAGCTTTGACCACTGCTCATTATCCACCTCAAGGCGCCTCCAACGCCACTCCAAGGCGCCTTCAAGCCACGGTCCAAGGCGCCTTCAGTCCCCATGAAGGTGCCTCCAGCTCCTCTGGACAGCTGGCTTTGGCTTGCACCCGAGGCGCCTCCAAGCGCTATGGAGACACCTCGGACACTGTTCATCCGAGGTGTACTTTGTGTTTTTGGTACCTGCAAAACATGTTAGTCCCAAAATACCTACAACACAAAGTTAGTACATAATAATAGTATGAATATGAAAGTTTGACAGCCTCCGGACTGTCCGGGTCTGACTTCGGATTTCCAACCGAAAACCTTAGGTCGACCCGACACCTACTATTCCCTCTATGAGGAACGCGTCCTCACCTACTCCACTCAGGAGATTTACCTGATGCCAGTGCGATCCTCCAGATCGACTGGGCTTTTGCTCGGTGTTCGATGCTTCCGGACTTTCTGCTGGACTTCCGCTTCCTGGCTGGTCTTTCACCTGGTTCGCGACACCAGGACTTTCCACCTAGGGTTACCCCCCTAGGACTTTTGCCTAAAGCACTCGACCCACCAAGACTTTTCGCATAGGGTTACCACCCCCTATGACCTAGGGTTACCACCCCCTAGGGTTTTCACCTTGCCTAACCATAGTTAGGGCTTTTCTCCACCTAGGGTTACCACCCCCTAGGGTTTTCACCTGCCTAACTGCAGTTAGGACTTTCCTGAAAAACTCATTCAACATGTTAGATAACAAAGAATCTTAACTTTGAATCCCTTTGTCATTATCAAAACTTTGGTTCGATCGTCGGATGCTTCCCGCACCAACCGGAGGTTAAGCACACAACTTTTAATGATCTAATAAAATAATATGAAATACTCTTCAAAGATCACTTATGTGAGAAAGAAGTAGGGTCACTTCAAAGAGAATTGGAGACACAATTCTTAGAGTTTCTCACAAAATTAGGCATGTTCATGGCCAAGAACGAACACACTCATGAGAACTAAGTTGTATCAGGGAGAGTCTTGGGCGAGATTTATCAATGCTTATACAGACGGCAGAATAGTTCAAGGACATCATGTCTACTGTCAACTAGTATGTAAACAAATCTTCACAAGAGAAGGTTCAAAGGGTAAACCTACTTATCCTATACTAGACTCCATTACTGAATGTTATCACATAACCTATTTTCCATTCATGTGGGGATTATTGGAAATGTGAATGGAATAAATAGGCGGCGACAAAAACTTCTATTGTGCATAAATTTTTAGTCCTACATTAGAAGTCTCTTGGCGTTATTATGCATGGGGAGAGACTTTCTCACGCATGGGTGCGCAAGGGTGGATGCAAATTCAGGGTCTGAACTGTATTGAACTAAGGTTGACACGTGTGCGAGTATGACTTGTGCACATCGAATATCGGGTCGGTCAAGGTAATATTTGTCCAAGCGAATAAAATAATGTTTTACCATGTTTTTTTTTTCAGGTGAAACGGACGAATTAATTTCAATTAATTCAATCCAATTGAAACCATTGATAATTAATGACAATAAATAGTCATTAATTCATTCGATTGACACTAACAACAATTAATGAGAATAATAGTCATTAATTCATTAAATTAAAACTGTCAATAATTAATGATAATAAATGACCATTAATTGATCCAATTGAAACTGACGGCAATTAATGACAATAAATGATCATTAATCGATCATTTATTACGGCCAAAGGGTGAAAACTCCTTTATAAGGAGACTAGATCTTGAGCAAAGTGGACAGTAGCGGAAGATAAGAGAGTGAGAGAGGAAGAGCAGGAAGCGAACCTCTATCCACTCGTGTTCTTCCATAAAAATTCTCTCAGTTGTACATCCGTTCTGCTGAACTACTCGTGATAATACTCGGGTACATTCTTAGCTCGTCACGAATAACTAGTACTTGGTTGCGTGTGTGGTTTTGCTGTTGTATCATGGGAAACAGACGATCCGAGAGAATCTCGAAACATAGCCGAAAGTGAGGTAAATCTGTTTCAAGAAAACTGCATTGAGCACAGACTTCAATATCTTACTCAGCACAGACTTCAGTATCTTACTCAGCGAATTCCCTTCCTGACTTGACGATCGACTCTCGATTCTACTATGCACCGCATCAACTAATTAACTTGAACCACCATAAGCTTGGCAGAACCAGCCTCATTAGTAGCCTGAGATTATCCGCTCAAGTCATCTCAATAGATAAGTTATAATTAATTTTGTATAATTTCAATTTAGTTATTTTTCTTAATATCTTCGGCAACAAATTGTCTAATAAAAAACTCATCTAACTTGATAGAATTTTGTTGGAACCCCAAGGTTGTTTTGGTGTGATCAACAAGTTAAGTTAGGTCCTGTGTGTTTCTAACCTTGTGTCTAAGTGTGCAGGAACTTAGGAGCACAGGTAGTCGAGCGGAAGACACAGCCAACGAGAAGGACGGCACGCAGTGCATCCGAGGGATGAGGCGCTGTGGAAGAGTACACCGGCGGACGAGAAGGAAACGCGCGGTGGTTCCGAGGGACGAAAGCTGGAGCGGAAGACTGCTCGAGGAGCAAGAGATGCAGCTAGCGAGAAGGACGACACGCGGTGCGTCCGAGGGACGAAGACTGCGGATGAGTACGCCGGCGGACGAGAAGGAAACACGCGGCGATTCCGAGGGATGAGAAGCCGGAGGGAAGCCCGCACGAGAAGACCGGAACTTGGGTTCGGGTGAGCCCTTTTCAAGATGGCAGAGATCACCCAGCAAGCGGATCCGGAGTTGAAGACCCGGACCGAGGCGAACTGAACCGGAGCAGTGGTCCCCTGATGAAAAAGTCAACATCAGTTGACTTTAGGCTCCGGGGCACCCGAGGCGTCCCAACCAAGGTTATAAATATAGCCTTGGTCCAGAAGTTTTCAATCAACTCAGTGCATTCCATTTCTAACACTTGTACGCTACTGTTCTAGATTAGCTTCTCTATTTTACGCTTTCACTGCTGTAAGAGACTTCTCCGCCTGAAGGAGATACTAGTGCTACATTCCTTGGATTAACAACCTCCTTGGTTGTAACCAAGTAAAAACCTTCTGCCTCTTTCTTTCTGCTTTTTATTTATTGCTTTAATTTTATACAAGTGTACTGTTGAAAGTTCGAGAAAGGGTTGTCTTATTTTTGCAGACTATCCAATTCCCCTTCTAGTCGGCCCAACGGTCCTACAAGTGGTATCAGAACCGAGACGCTTTAGGAGGACTAACCGCCGAACGAAGCAACGAGATGGTCGGATCTAACATCTACCTGCCAAAATTCGAGGGGGACTTCGCAAGCTGGAAGAAGCGTATAGAGGTATTTTCGGTACTGATTTCGATTTGTTATTAATAATGGAACTCGGTTTTGAAGCTCTCGAAGGCAAAGTAAAATATCAATGGACGAAGAAAGAGCAGACCGACTACGTGGCAAACAAGAAAGCAGAATTCCATCTGCTAAGCGTACTTCCGCCACAAGAAGTCAACCGTGTCGGCACCTACAACTCGACAAAGGAGCTTTGGGAGAAGTTCCTTGAACTACACGAAGGAACATCCGAAGCCAAGCTTGCGAGACGGGACTTACTTCGCAACCAGCTCACCAACCTCCGTCTTGAAGAAGGTGAAACAATTGCACATCTACACTCGAGGATACAAGAGCTCATCAGCGGACTTTCGAATCTCGGAGAAGAGGTAAGTAACCGAAATTCACTCAGGTACGCTTTAAAATCCTTTCCGAGAAATTTAAAATGGGCATCACTAGTAGATGTCTTTTATATTTCAAAAGACCTAGAAAAAATTTCTTTAGAAGAATTTTTCTCGACATTTGAAGTGCACGAATCAAGATGCGCAGGTTTGAAGGAGCCCAAGAACAACATTGCCCTCAAAGCATTGAGAGACGAACCTGAGTCGGAATCTTTTCTCGACGACGAGGAAATGATAATGATGGTAAGACGATTTAAGAAGTTATACAATTCTAAAAAAACTAACCATCCACAGGGTAGAAAGAAAAGAACGATCCGCTGCTATCATTGCGACGAAGAAGGGCACGTCAAGGACAACTGCCCCAAGATAAAGAACAAGGATAAAGATAAAGGTAAAATGTCTGTTCAAAAGCGCAAGGTCCTAAAAGCGACATGGGACGATACGTCGTCCGAATCGGAAGTCGAAGCATTCTCCAGACTCACACTGATGGCGAGTCATCAAGACGACGACTGCGATTCAAGTTCCTCCGAGATGAGCATCGAAAGCATCGATGAAGGGGGAGCTTCGTCGGAAGAAAGCAGCAATTCAGGGGGAGACACGGACAACGAAATCGACAAGGTAAGTCAGGTATGTTCACTTCCTCTCGATAAACTTTTTAAATGTGTTAAATTACTAATTAAAGACTGCTGCAAGTTAGAAAAAGAAATTAAAATTTTAAAAGGAATATTAGCTGAATCTTGCCCGTTAGAAATGTTAGACAAATCAAAACTAGAAAATGAAAAATTGAAGTTTGAAATTCAAAATTTGAAAATTCAAGTAGAAAACTTAAAAAACCATACATGTCCATCTAAAACCAATTTTAGAAGATCTAATAATTTAAATTGGTACTTTAAATATCACCCTGGACAAATTAGGAACATTTCAAGAAAATATGTCCCTAAAAATTTTTTAATTAATCCAGTAGGTTGGAACCTATATTGGGTTCCTAAATCATGCTTAAACTAAAACTTTAAAATTAAAATTAGCACTTTAAGTGAGAAAATTAAACAAAGAATTTCTCTATGAGGTTTTGTCAAGGAAGTGGTTGTTGCTCCAATAACCAAGAAGGCCTAGTGCCTCGCCACGACCTGGAAGCCAAAATATTGAAATAGATGTTTAATTAACTTACTAATAAAACATTAATATAAGAATTAATTAATGCTTTAAAAAGGTTATTCAAAACATTTTTTTTTAATTTAGAAATTTACTTACTTAGAAATTTTTTTTTTAGTTAGAAAAATTTTCTTAAAAATTCTCAAAGACTTAAGTTAAAAAATTTTTGCTATTTCAAAAATATTTTTACTTAGATTTTTTTACTTAGAAAAAAAATTCTAAAAAAAAATTATTTTTTTTCTAAGTTAAAAATCTTTTTCCTGAAACTAGAAATTTCTGCTTTAATTATGTAGAAAAACTTTTTCACTTTTTTTAAACTTAGAACTTTTTGACTTAAAAATGTTTTTTCAAAATCTTTAATTCTTAAATTGTTTTTCTTGGAACCCCATTTTTTTGTGATCAAAGGGGGAGAAGGAAAAGTATAAGTCTAGGGGGAGGTAGACCAAAATTTTAACTAAATTTTAACTTGTGTTATTTTTTGCACTTAATTACAAATTTAGTTTATTTTATACCTTTTTTTAACCCTAGCTTAACTTGGGTTGATCACACCAAAAAGGGGGAGATTATTGGAACCCCAAGGTTGTTTTGGTGTGATCAACAAGTTAAGTTAGGTCCTGTGTGTTTCTAACCTTGTGTCTAAGTGTGCAGGAGCTTAGGAGCACAGGTAGTCGAGTGGAAGACGCAACCAGCGAGAAGGACGGCACGCGGTGCATCCAAGGGACGAGGTGCTGCGGATGAGTACATCGGCGGACGAGAAGGAAACGCGCGGTGGTTCCGAGGGACGAAAGCCGGAGCGGAAGACTGCTCAAGGAGGAAGAGACGCAGCTAGCGAGAAGGACAACACGCGGTGCGTTCGAGGGACGAAGACTGTGGATGAGTACGCCGGCGGACGAGAAAGAAACATGCGGCGATTCCGTGGGACGAGAAGCCGGAGGGAAGCCCGCACGAGAAGACCGGAACTTGGGTTCAGGTGAGCCCTTTTCCGGATGGCAGAGATCACCAAAGCAAGCGGATCCGGAGTTGAAAACTCGGACCGAGGCGAACTGAACCGGAGCAGTGGTCCCCGGATAAAAAAGTCAACATCAGTTGACTTGAGGCTCCGGGGCGCTCGGAACAGTCCGGGGCGCCCGAAGCAGCCCGGGGCGCCCGGAACCCTTCCGGGAGCCCGGACCAGACTTGTTGACCAGATTGCGTCAAACACAATATGAACGTTGAGGGATAAAATTTTATCCCCCCAGGGCGCCCGGAACCTTTCCAGGCGCCCCGACCAAGGCTATAAATATAGCCTTGGTCCAAAAGATTTCAATCAACTCAGTGCATTCCATTTCCAACACTTGTACACTGCTGTTCTAGATTAGCTTCTTTATTTTACGCTTTCACTGTTGTAAGAGGCTTCTCCGCCTGAAGGAGATACTAGTACTACATTCCTTGGATTAACAATCTCCTTGGTTGTAGTCAAGTAAAAACCTTCTGCCTCTTTCTTTCTACTTTTTATTTACTGCTTTAATTTTATACGAGTATATTGTTGAGAGTTCGAGAAAGGGTTGTCTTATTTTTACAGGCTATCCAACCTCCCTTCTAGCCGGTCCAATTGTCCTACAAATCCAACTTGATAGACCTGAGATATCATGGCACTCTATAAGCATTTATCAATAAAGTCTTGTAGTTTTGTGCTAGAAAAGGAAATCGAACCAAATCATGGTGACCAACCTCCTCTGCCAGTGCAAATAGACCAATGCCAATCATGGTGTCCCCATAAATTAAAATTCTTCACACAAACATAAATACTGAAATAGTTATCTGTGAACATGATTGTATATGTAGTTAATGTCAAGGGTATGCAACAAAAATATATATGAAAACACAAACAAAACAACATTAAAAAAAATCGGTTAACATGGTTTAGAGACCTCACTCCTACTCCACAATTTATGATATAGTTGGTGGATCATCCCTAATGTTCTATTTACTTGAAGCGCAGATGAAGAAGGGAAAAGAATCTATAATAAAAAATTATCTTCGGAAGAATAGAAGAGAAAGGGTAAAGAAATCTCTTCCTTTACATCTTTGTTTATCTTGGTAGAAGAAGATGGATGCATGCAACGTAATTTTATAAATAAAAAATGATACATGCGTTATTTTTTTAAGTACATAGTGCAATTTTATGAGTTAAAAAGAGTACATGCGTCATATTTTTTTAATATATGATATAATTTTGTGAATGAAAAGGGGTACATATAACATTTTTTTTTTATCCACTATTTTTCGTCTGATTTTGAGATGATCAATTTTGACTCCAAAATCATCCGTTCATGGATTACATTTCTCTTCCATCTGAAAATTCTAATGAAGTAAACAACGAAAAATTTTCCACTGCAGAAGTTTTTCCTTAATTTTAATTTCTCACTCTCCCAAGTAAACTAACCATAAATGATTCCACTAGAGCCTAACACTCAATTGATTGTAAAACAGAATCAAAATCTAAGATTTTAAAATCATCCACTCCTCTAAAAAATAATGTAATGAGAAAAATAGAGTAAAAGAGAATACGAAGATGCTCGAGTTGAGCCTTCAACCTTATCCAAACACTTGAAAGCCTTGAGCATAGTTAGCACAAAACTAGAGGAATATAGGATTTCTTAGTGCAACCCTAACTGGCTCAAAACTTTGCGAATGCTTATATAAGAAACAACCCAATAGTTCATTTTTGCAAAAGTGTTTACAATCCCAAGTGATGATGGAGGATTGTTCATTCTTTCCAATGAACAAAATCCAAACTAGGTACTAATCCAACATAACATCCAAAATAAAGATTGATCCAAGGAAGCAAATTAGATAAACAAAATCCATGCAAAGTTTTCACCAAGTGGAAGATCGCAAAATAGAGATGATAAGCATAATAAACATTAAGAACTTTCAGTAGTAGTGATGATAAGCATAAATATTTAACTAAGCATGAAAATTACTGAACTATCTCAGACAAAATTATATACTACAAAGTACTGAAGGACTCAAGAAACTTCATCACCAAAAGCATGTTGGCAAGCAAAAGCCTACATTAAGGATTCCAAATAGCAGCGCAGTTGAGCATTAATTAGTCGAGGACTATAGTAGTTTTTCCAGCTTCAACCTTTCGCACATTCTGCAGTATGTAAGAGTGAGTATAGTTTGAAACTCGTGAGAGAACTTTACTAGCTCAAAACAAGAATGTAATAGTGAATAGTAAATTGAACCTTTTTAGACGATATAGATGATAGAAACTCTTCATCTTCAGGAAACAACTGGAGATTTTTGCTCTTTAATAAGTAGTTCACTGCATATTCCTCAAAGTCCAACAAGCAACCAAAACAAATGAGCTGAGCAAGTGAATCAATCTGGTCAGGCATTTCAGACAATAAGCCCTTTGCTATCACATCTGCAAAATTTGTTGCGTATTCAATGTTGTGCCTCTTTCGCTTCATTCCACCATCTCTCTTTCGCTTCGTTCCACCGTCATCTCTTTGTAAGAATAACTTTGCCTTATCCTTCTCCCAACGGAACAATCTAGTAGCTTTTGAATCTAAAATTGTTCCAGAGGATAGTGTCAGCTTATAGCTAACGGTAACAGGAGCATCAATTTCCAAGACTTCTAAATCAAGCAAATATTTGACAAGTCGATGCCTTTCATTAGCAATTATATCAAGAGAAGTATCGGAAAGAAAAGCAAGCACAATCCTCAGCAATCCATTGATCCATATCAGAAATTTCTGATTGACTTTCCTAACACTAGCACCAGTGGTCCTGAATGACTCATCCTTTTCTACAGCCTCAGAAATTGATTGAACACCAATGCTGCTATAGATCTTGTTCATATTTGCTCTAGAAAGTGCAGGAGAGGTAACTTGAGGATACCATACAAAGATTGTTTCAGAAACCATGCCAAACAGTTCCTTCAGCAAGAGATCATCAGGAATGAATACATCTTCTTTGTTGGAAAGAATGACCTCATCATTACGATTCACTGGTAATTTTGATATGCTTCCCAACAGAATTTTTTCTGTGTTGCTATTCCAGTGATTCGCAATGAAGACCCAGAAAAAGGAGCATTGCTGCACAGTAAGGTGGTGCGCCGAAACTTCCCACGAGGACCAGAGCTTGCAATAATCATCGAGGCATGGACCAACCCGAACCTTAAAAACCCTTGAAAAGAAGTCAAGAATCTTCGTGTCATAGTATTTATCCAAAATGAAGAGTTGGGAACTAAACAGGTCAACCTTATCATGTAGTATGCAGCTGCTGGAGCTCACCCATTGTCCACCACCACTTGGGATCCAAATCCACTCTGCAGCTTCATCATCAGCCTTCCATTTATGTTCATTCAGGAACAGGTACACTCTTGAAATAGTAATAATATCAGAGTGACACTTAATATGAAGCGCCAGTAACATGCATGCTTGAGTGGCATTCACAGATACACCAATTTCTTTAAGCACCCTTTTATAAGATGTAAGCTCAGATCCATAGAAGCTGTCATCAATAAAGGGACCGTCTTTCCTTGGCAAACTCCACTTGGGATCAAAGAGAATGCTTTCTTCTGGAGTTCTGTATCCAAAAACTGTTTTTATCCATCTACTTTTCATCCTTTGCTTGAACTCCATAGGAAGAGATTCTGCATTTTCCTTCAGATTGAGAATGCACTGTAGCAAGGATATAATGCTAACTGGATTAATGATAGAAGGATCTCTGGGAAGGTTGATACTATCTATGACAAGTTTAGCTCCCTCTTTGAAGTCAACTACAACACCAAGGGCCTTGAGCTCATTTTTGAAATCATTGATCTTATTGGAGTAACCATAGAAAGCAGAATTACCGTCGATAAATGGAAGATTTGTTATAGTTGAGATAGGCTCCCACTCTGGACTAAATAGGATTGAAGCTTTTGGAGATCTGAATCCATGATTAGTATACAACCATTCCTTCCCAAGGGAGAAAGGGAAAAGATCATGTGTCAATGTAATTTCCTTTTTTACAAACTGCCTATAACATGATAACAGTGCAAGAACATTTTTGTTTGTGATAGATCTTCCCTCTAAAAGATGATTCAATCGAAATGCAATAGCTTCTAAGAAGTCATCTATGGTTACTGCTACTCCAACTTTCTTTAGCTCTTCCTGATATGACCTGATTCTACCGTCATACATTGCCTCATCTATTACCGGAATGCCACTGACAACCTGAAGAAGGCATTCCCATTCTAAGACGGCCAGAAAAGATTCACCTGGATTTTGATAGCCAAGCTGGGTCTTCAACCATTCAGTCTGTGATAACTTTGTGAAGAGATCATCAGGAATGCAAGCATTTCGTATGCAATCAAGTATGAAAATGGCAGCATCAGCAGATACATAGCTTGAAGGCATTTCGAAGTTATCAACCACAATCTGATAATTTTTGTTGAATCCAACTAAAACACCAAATAACTGCAGCTCAATCTTGTAATCAGCAATCTGCTCACCATAGAAAGAAGTGTCAATGAAGGGGAGATTACTGACATGTGAAGCAAGTGTCCATTCTGAATCAAGCAACAATATAGATTCTGATGCTAATCTGAAACCAACTGATGTTTTTAGCCATCTTGCAGTTTTGGTGCTCTGAATTAGATAGTCAGGGGACAAGCTTACCTCTCCCAAATATCTGACCAAATTGAGCAATGAAAAGACTTTTGCTCGGGTTAAGGCGGAATCAGCTGTTGCAGTCCTGATATGGCTACCAATATATTCTGATGCGTCCATAAAATCAAATCTGACTCCAATTTCTTTAAGTTCTTCAGTGTACTCTGTTATCTTTTCACCATAAAAATCTTTCAGGATTAATGGTATGTCAACAAGTGTTGATGCTACCTGAAGTAGTCTTCCCCAACCTGAGCTCGGCAAGAATGACTCAGAAGGTGGACTGTAACCAATTGATGTCTTCAACCAGCTTCCAGTTTTGATGCTGCTAAAAAAGATCTGCAGCTTACAATTAGTTCCACGAGATCTTATATTTCTAATCCATTCAAGTAACAAGAATGCATTGTCTTTTGTCAAAGGAGAGTAAACAGTTTTGAAAGCTGCATTTGGAGGATAAACTTGTGGAACATCAGAGGCCTTTCCATGTTGCTGTAGGAACTTCAAAATCTGTCCTTCACATGTAACATTTCCTGCAAAATTGGCAGTGGCCAAATACTCACTGCTCAGTACAAAATATTTTTCAGCCCTCCAAGGATTTGAACCCATTAACATTATCCATTTGCCCATGCTGGCCGGCACAAGGACTTCTGTCTTTTCGAGTATCACTTTTCCATACTCATCTACTATTGGCAAGCAAGAGACCAATGTGTTTATGCACCATTCCTTAGCATACTTACACTTATGAGAATGATATAGAAAATGAGTGAAGGCTATGACATGCTTGCTACGAGTTAGTGACGTGATCACGATTGATCCATAGTCAGAAAGACTTAAACTCTGCAGCTTCACAGAATCCTTGAGCCAATTCATTACACTTGATTTTGCCATTCTTAAAGACAATTGCGTGGTTTGCGGCATAAAATATAGTTTTGAGACAGATATGAACTCCCGATTCCAGTTGATAAGCCATGTGATGATCTCATCATTGTTGGCAATACATAGCTTCTTATTACCTTCTGCTGCTTGTGATACACTTAACAAAGATATGTTGCCAGTGGCATCAATAAACCTTAACAGAGGTAAGTCCTTAAAACAAGAGTTCCATTTCAGAGCAATGAAGTGTAGAAGCTCTACATAAATATCATCAGGCATTCCCTTTGCAAGATTGAAACCCCGAATGACTGATGCATACCATGCTAGATCAACGTAGCCCACTCCCAGAAATCCTAGTATATTATTATACTCATCATTATCCAAGTAGGCATTCACAATATGACTTCCATGTGAATGCAGGTTAAGTATATCAACACCAGACTTCTGTGCTTTAATTAGAACACGCCAAAATGCATGAACAAGCCTCTTAATTTCACTGGGCTTACAGAACATCTTTTGAGAGTTGTTTAATTCACATGGTATTATACGCTTAGTAATGATTTTTTCTTTAATGGATTGTCTCACACGATCTAGCAACTTGATATGAGATTCCTCCACTGGTATGAAATTGAACAAGAAGGGAATGGAAAATGAGGGTGCCTCATGTGCTCCTTTAATTAGTGTAATGAAAGCATTCGTAAATGCAGAAGGTACACAGTTAAGAATTCCTTCATTCCATGGGCTATTTAGCTGTATCGACTCCCTTGAAGAAACTAGAAGGAAATCTGCCTGGATTATAAATGGGAAACCAGTCTCCATCTCAATAGGAAGAAAAGAATACACACCAGACTTTCGCGTCCCGCGGTTCAACCGCTTTCCAAAGGGAAAAGCCAGAGTAATAACCCATTCATCAACTTCAGCCCTCTTCTTTGAAATGCATTCGCGTTTTACAGGGAACCTTTGCTTCCACATGTAGTAACAGCATTGTTCCTCATCACCCTTGTCGCCCTCTTGAGCAGTAAGATGGAGAGGATATGATTCTGCATTGAAATTCCTTCTCTTTTGGCAAGTGTCTTCACCAGATATAGAGATCTTGCAGCCAGTATTACAGGTTGAATCATCGTTGTCTCTCCTCACGGATAGTTCCCTAATTTTTGAAAGAAAAAGCAGGACCTCCGGTTGTAAATTTGATAGTTGTTGCTTCACAGCTGACTCTTTTTCAATCTTCAAAGGCAAGATTATAATAGTTGTAGGAAGTCTTTCCGAAGGACCATATAAATTTTGCAAATCAGAAAGGCTCGGATTCTCGTCAACCCACTCAGGCACAATGTAGCCTAGGTTGCAATCAGGTGATGGTTCCTCATTGAAGCATATTTGATACCCATTGCTGAAGATATAGGGCTTACTGGATATCAGAAAGACACTTTTAAATCCTATGCCTGAAAATTCATAAACAAATATTGTCATGGTCAAACTCTAACACTAAGCATTTAACAAAGTATGGAACAAGCGAAATAAATATGCTTATAATGTTACCATGAAACTGGATTCCAGATGCTCATCTAGTTCAACCATGAAGCAAGAAGATACGATCTAACTTCACTGATTAGGACAAAGGTAATAATGATAAGCTCCCAACTTGGACTTGACACAAGAAAATATTTCTTTTAGTTAGCAATATGATTGTTGTTATTCATGAAGGACCTATATTATTTTCCCTCAAATTTCAGATTTACTCAAGATTTCTATTTTAGTGCCATAATATGACTTGGACTATTGTGAATGTTTGACATGGAGCAGATCTTTATTGGAAAATGAAAAAATAAAATAAATTAGACAATATTGATAATAGTTATTATTGCAAAATAAAATAACTAAATTATTTTCATAACTATTACTTTTCAATGTTTTGAGCGATACATATGTATTAAAGATAAATTGAGAATAATAAGTAAACAGTTCTAAAAAGGATGTATATGATAATTAAAGAGAAAGTAGATAAATTAATGGCATATCATAATCATCGTTGAATTATATGAAATTAAACTTCACCTTTTATCAAATTTATATCAATAATATATTTTTATAACAAAACAAGATAAAATCCATAAAAATATTTGTTGTTCATTGAAAACAAAAATCTAATAACAAATTATTGTTGTTCAATTTATCATAAAATAATAATAATGTCATAACATTTTATCTCAAATTGAGATATTATCCAATAGGCCCCTTCATCAACTTGACATCAAAAATAGATTTGTCAACAGTAAGCTTTTACAGGGAGACTCCAGAACAAAAACATGGATGATCTCAAATAGTTCCTTGGTCTAGAGGTTGGTAAATTTATATTTCACAACGAAGGATATCCTTGATTTGCTTGAAGAATCTAACATGCTAGAGATTAAATCAATAGATACTCACATGGAAGCTAATATCAAATACCAAGACAAGGGAGTCATTGACTAACCATGTGAAATCAAAAATACTAATAGGAAGATAGGTTATTTTACAAACATCAAATCTGGCATCTCTTTTGTTTTTAGTGTGATATGTTAGTTTATAAAAATCCATATGAAGACAATTGGATATACTACAAAAAAAAGTGCACCAAGAAAAGGTATTTTACTTCACAACAGAAAGAAGAGGTATTTTACTTCACAATAGAGGATAGCTTTATATTGTGAGGCACTCTAATGAATACTAGGTAGGTACCCTACAGATAGACAATATGCATATGGTTATACAACCGGTTATTGTGTCCTATCTAGCTGTTATTGTGAACTCTAATAAATGGTGGTGGCAAATTACAGTGCACCAAAAGAATATAGGGCCATAGCCCCAGCAACATGCAAGTGTATTTAGGTTAAGTATTTGTTAAACCCTAAACTAAGATATGCTCCAACAAAGCACTTTATTGTGATAATCAATTTGAGTTGGTTTGGGTTTTTTTCACATATAACCTCAAATCCAATATTTCACGAGAGGATAAATTGACACGATGAAGGAAGAAAGTGTAATCTAATCAATTGACAGATTATTGCATAAATTGTTAAAAAGATATATCGGCGAATACATTTGTAACAAATTGTGTTTTTATAATACATACAAATCAGATCGACGTGAATGTTATGGGCAAATCAATAAATTTGTAATATGGAAAGTTTAACAGTAATATTTCATATTCATCAATAATACACAAGGTTGGATATTAGAATAAGTACCCGGATAATAGTAATTATTGGATTTTGCAATATAACAAGATTGTTAATAAAAAATTGATTTTATAAAAGCAATTATGGAATTACATCAGGAGATCATACAACATGATTGTCTCTAGGGCACCCCAACTAATAGTCAACACAAGTAAATCATTGGATTCAATTGGTGAAGTAGTCCTATCCATTTCCTAGTATGGAGTCACCTAGGCATTTTTAAGTAGTGATGAGAATTGATGGTTTCATCATATATAACACTTATTTTGGTATTAATAAATAATAATCATTAGTTGAGATGGTTATTGTATTTCTATTAGTTTTTTGTTTCAAAGTTTTGAATCAACTGCGGAAGGCCTATCCAATAATTATTCGCTATCATCTAGAGGTAAACAAACTAAAAAAAGAGGGTCATATAATTAAAACTAATTAGTTGATCTTGGAAAAAGTTGAAAAATGCCAAAGTGTGTGGAGTGTCAACATGACACAATACCGATTTAGTACCTTTTCAGTCAACAACAAAAGCACAAGCACAATGATATGTGAAACCTTGGTTTGTGTCAATGGTGCCTTGTGAAGTAGCACATGACTTCAAGGACATTGAGAGTATACACCAGATGCCTAATTAAGGGATGACATGACTTAGAGATACCTTTATGTTGAAAACACCCCTTTAGGATGACATGGGTTTCCCACCCTACATTTCTATAATAACAAGTTGTGTTGAGCTAGAAGTGACACTTGATGTTTGGTTGTGTCTTACATGGCTATAACAATGTCTGGACTTGGTTTATATATTTGGCACTTGTATCTACTTTTCTCATTTAAACTGTTGCCTAACCTTTTCATTTTCACTATTTGTCAGGCTCCATTTTAAGATTTCCTGAGAACCTTTACTTATGTTTGCCTCTAGATCAATCAAAATCAGGTGGTAGGAGTGTCAAGCCAACTTGTTAGGTACGTTGTTATTCTTGTTGCCTTGAAACATTGTATCAACAAGAATTGGAATTTTTTTGTGGATTATTATTTAATTTTTTGCATTTACTTTTATGTCTATGACACTTGGTGTACTTTGTTTCATGCATTATACTTTATGTCTAGTTAGATTATGTTCGATTACTTCAATTCTAAAAGTATCCTTGATCCTATTTATACTTCTTAGTAAGTAATGCTCTTGTGTTCTAAAAGAATCCTTGAAGCTACCATCTATTGCTAAACACAGGTGTTATTTAAAAACAAAAACTCAATATCTTTCAGTGATTGAACCAAAAAAATCAGAAATTTTTTTAAAGATTCGAAAAAAGACATGAGTTTTAGTTCATTTAAAAATCAAATCAAACAAGCATAAAAGTTATTTAGTTTTTTTCTCTATTAATTGTTGATTGGGTTCCCTCAAAATTAATCATTTCATAACAATATTCTTAATTGATTTGATTTTCCTAAAGAATAAAGAAAACTAATTTTAAAAATTATAATTGTATGTTATTGATTATAAATAAGTTAATCTATAGAATTATTGAGAATTACTTTTTGAAAATAACAAGTATAAAAGTATAAAAGAAACATCCCACTATTTTAAAAAAACATTATTTTATTGTATTTCTTTTAAAACTATTAGTTTCTTTTAATTAGACAAAAATCCAAAAATATTATTTTTTATAAATGAAAAATAAAAAAAAAATATTACGAT
Source organism: Zingiber officinale (assembly GCF_018446385.1). Lineage (NCBI taxonomy): Eukaryota > Viridiplantae > Streptophyta > Magnoliopsida > Zingiberales > Zingiberaceae > Zingiber > Zingiber officinale. Next base: position 144,373,700 of record NC_055994.1, read on the forward strand.
TCTAAAAGAAATGAAATATAAAAACAAATGCTGAGAGAATATTTTCAATAGCAAAAATATTATTTTATAAATGAGATACTGAGAAGTATTGAGATTAGAAATCTCTAAATCCCCTTCATTTTCCTAATATTTTTATCTCCAGCATGCAAACAAAAATTAGAATCATGAGGGAATTAATAACATAGCAAGGTCAATATAAAGTGTCACATAGAAATAAATGTTTTCACAAAAAAAAATTAACATTCAAATAGAACCAACAAAAAAGAGTAAAAAGTGCAAACCTTTCTCTCCTATGTAGCCAAGGTGTCGTTTCCCTTTCTTTGTTGATTTACCAATCCTACAAATGGAATCAATGTTCGATGGAGAGAAACCTATCTCATTGTTGAATAGGAGCAGTGTTGTTTTGGCTCCGGTCATCGTGATATCCTTTGAAGTAATCAGAAACTCAAGGGATGGAGTGACTCCCTCTGCATACTTGTTGTCCTCTGCATTCTGTCGAATGTAAATTGATAAATTAAATACGATTGGAAACGGTTAGCAGAGATGGCAACCCATATACAGCACAAACTACGACCTAGAATCCGGAAAGAATTAGTAGAAACAACAGTGCCTTCAAGCAGTCAGGCGGTGGAACCACTACGCACCTGAATAAGCTCCATGAGGAAGTGGACGTCCTTGGAATAAAGCTCTTCGGAGAGGTAGAGGACGGCCTGATGGATGTCCTCGGCCAGGGGATTCTTGTCATCTCGCCCAATGTAGTACCTCTCTCTCCGTATCCACTCGACGTGCTCGCGAGGGGTGGAGTAAGCAGCAGCAGCGGCGGCCATTAGAGCAATAGCAAGGGCGAGTGCAACTGCCGCGGCGCATCCAGAGGAAGGAGCAGAAGAGTCGAGGAGGTTTTAAAGGAAGTAACTTCGGAATTTTCAAATACACGCCCGGATTTCTGAATTTCTCAGGGTGCACTTAATTCCAATATTACCCCTCTTGTCAACCGCTATAATACTAGCCCATCTTCCCAAGCATTTGAGCCAGAAGAACGGAAACTAAAATTAAAAATAAAATTTTGGGAGTTAAAAATTTTTTATCGTTTAATACAATTTATCAGTGGATATCATCCGAAAATCAGATAGAAAACAGTGAATAAAAAAAATGATATATGTAGTTAAAATTATAGCATATATTAAAAAATAATCGTATCCATCCTTTTTAACTCATAAAAATATATCATATTTAAAAAAATGACATATATATATTCTTTTTTAATTATAAAAATTATATTATATAAATCAAAAGATTTTTTTCTCTTTTTATTATCTTTCCATGTCCTAAATTTATTTTATCTCTCCACTGGCAACTCCCTTAGATAAAATCTAAAGCATTAGAGCTTTGAAGATTTTTTGAGACGCGATAGTTAAGACATGAAATATTATCGTATAAAATTTTAAGATTGAAACTCGATACGCCTGAGCGCATGTCCTTCTTTGTGTGTTGACATAAAGCATTAAGGACTCGTGCTCAACCACTATAATACAGCAAGGCGATAGCAAAAGCGAGTGCAACAGTAGCACATTGCGAAGCAGAAGCGATGGAACTATAGATAAAAAGGTTGAGTAGGGAATTTCGGTCTGAGGAAGTAACTTAACGAAGAAGTTAACGCGGAAGAAGTGAGGGACAGTCAGTGAAGTGTCTCTGGCTTTCAACGGAGAATATAACGAGTACAACACCCTAGCTTTCACTAAAACAAATTGTATTTAAGAATTTCATGATTCTACTCAGGGGCGTAGCCACCTTAAGGAGAGGGGGTGTGACCGCCCCCTCTTATATATATATATATCGTCACTTTGAGTAGTTGATTCATCATCATTCAATGTTGAAAATTGAAATTGATCACATATTTGAAAAGTTCATGACTTAAATTATCCATTGGTACCACTTCTACGAGGAAATATCACGATTTGAAATATTAAGTATTGAATTTTAACAGATAAACTTAATCGTAGGGTACAAAGTAAGTTAAATTGAATCAAGTTTGAACTAAATTCAACGGGTAGATATGGAGATAAGTATTATGTTGATTCAAATTGGAATTGATTTGAAGTTGAGTTATGACCAAACCAAGTTTAATGTTTAAACGAGTTCGAACGATTTAAAAAGAATTAGAATATTTTTGACAAAACCTTTGATTTTTTTTCTCTTCCTTTTCTCCCTATGCATGTTACATCCCAATCATACCGTATGCCACCCCTTCGCTCATTCCTCTCTTTTATTTATTTCCTCTTCTTCCTCATTTGCTTCTTTTCTTTTTCTTCTCCAATGTTAGTAAACCTACAATTTTTTCCTCTCCTCTTCTAAATCATAAGAGCTTTTTTCTTCTCCTTTTTCTTCTTCTTTCTCTTCTCCAGCAAGCAAGAAATGCAATACCAATTGCTACCCTCTTTTAGCAACAAGATCAAGCAGCCATCAACCCCCCTACTTCTTCCTCTTCTGGTATTTTTTAGGATTTTATGGGCACAACAAAATAATCATATTTTGTCTTACCTTGCTCTCTTTGTGTTATTGCCGAGCTCACCGAAACTAGTGAAGGTTGCTAATAAAGAAAGTAAAGTTCTCCTTTTTATACTTCTTCCTCTTTACTTATATTCTCTATTTTTCTCAAAAGTAATGATCTTCCGAGAGTTGTAAGTTATTCCTTTATCATTTCATAAATTTTTGAAAATTGCCCCTTCTAATAAAAAATCCTGGCTACGCCCTGATTCTACTAACTAAAAAATCAAAAATAAGATCTTGATAAAAGAAATTTTTGACTTTTTATTACAAAAGATGGTCATGTTTTCTTATTTACCTAGAAAATACCTTAATTTTAAAATTATAAAAAAAACATTAAAAATAATATTATTTTCTTCCTATACCTTTTGTCAATTTTCTAAATTCCCTCTCTCTCATCTTTGTTAATACATCTCTACTCTCCGGGATGAAAAAGAATATAATATTTTCTCATATAATCCTATATTAAGCTCATGATTAACCTAATATTTTCTCATATCATATTTATTTGGACCTGATATGGTCCAATATCATATCTAGTGTAGGTTTGATATTTTTCATATCAGACTAGCGTCGGTCAGGAGATGGATTAGAAAATAGCATCTAACTAAAAGGAATTTAGGAGCTTAACGGGAGGAATATGAAGAAAATAATACTATTTTTAGTTTTTTTTTTTTTGATAATTTTAGAATTAGGGTGCTTATTCTTTTGATAAATAAAGAAGCTTGATCGTCTCTTTAGGTTTTTCTATAAAAAAACGAAGAAAATTAGGAGGAGATAGGTGTTGGAATAACTGAAATTGTTCATCCTTCGAATAAGTCATTTTATTGAAACGGAAGCACATAGAAAAGAAAATTTAATTATTTTCTTTATTGACAATTGTCCTAGATTAAGTTTTTTATTTATATAAAGATAATATATGGAAAATATAGTACTAATAAATATAATATACAATCTCAATAAATATAAAAGGATCCGTAATGTTATATTTGTCTTAATTATATTTGTCACTTTTAAATATGAAATTTTAAAAGTATGAGAATCTTTGAATAACGAGTCCTATAAAAGGTGTAAAGATGGTCTACTAAGTAATTTCTCGGTTTTATAGAAGCTTTTGTATTCTCATATATGCTTTACTGATTGTACAAAGCATTAGATGGGTCTTTAGTCTAATTTACATAAAGATTGAGGCTCTCATCAAATGATTTCGTGATAAAGTTACACTGGACAAACTAAGTGACTCCTTCGAGTTGATAATTGTTTTAAGTTTGTTGAGAATGCTTATGAGTCGATAGCCACATTGTTTAAATTTGTATGAACTACAAATTTGTTGAGCATACTTATGAGTAACTTTATTCATGTCAAGATTATTGATGATACTTTTATTTTTCATTTTAGGTTTCTTGATTTTTTTTACTCTAGACTATATGATGGGAAATTAGTTTAGAAAATAGATATTTCTAAAATTATTTTTATTACATTAGTACAATTGCACGTGACAAAAGACGATTCGTTCGCCCCTAACGCTCTCGTCAACCTGTTTCTTGATCAACACGGATGAGGTAAATTACGGATGACTACTAGTCATTAGTATATGTGGCCAAGACATGGAAGAATGCATGTTCAAACATACCGAATTTTAACTCCAAGCTCTCATATATAACAACACTCTATATCTTAATTAATCACCACACCATCCCATCCCAAGAGAACTATATCAGTACAATTGCATGATAATAAAGACCTTAAATCATCCTAAACCATTTTATTTAATAAAATAAATAAAAAATTGTAGGCTAGATTTTTTAGTGTAGTATAACAATTAATATTAATTTCTTAATCATTAAACAATAAAATTGTGTGATGCCTATTTTGGATAAGGTATTCTATACATAAATCAAACTTAATAAGGCAAATATACCAAATCAATTCAATAAATGAATAAATAATTTAGTAATTATAACTAGCCAAAATTAGTCATCCTAATCATAGAGTTTTGATTATCATGCGGATAATATCAATTTCTCTCATCTAAAAAACATAGATTCATTCCCTAAACTTTAAACCCTAAATCATATCTTAGCGGTCCCCTATTTCTCTCACCTAAAGATATAATCATCGTGCATTTAAGTCACTTTTCAATTGTGCATTTGTGTTGTAAGATAGATTTAAACTTCAACATTTCTCACAAAATTCTCTTGATTAGTGCAATTAATTACCACTAGGATCAGATCGATTTAAGGCATAGGCTATTAAATTTTAATATTATCATGGAATATTAATTAATGAACCCTATGTCATGCTGATGGTGATTCTACTTCTCGTTTACATAAAATATTTATCCTTATTTCCTCATTAATTATATTCCCTAATTTTATATTAAAATTATCATTCCGCTTCCCATTGACACCTCACACTTATTCTCATTAATTACATTCCCTAATTTAATATAAATTTTATTCCACGTACATACAATTCATTTCTTAATGTATGTATTTATTTATTATTGTTATTTTGTATTTTGTAATTAGGGAGATCATTTAATTAATATGTCTTATAAAATTTAATCAACTCTTTCTTTTTAATATCTCTTAAAAAAAAATCTTAATTGTCATTGCTCTCATAATTTTTCTCACTCTCATTGGTACTTAGTACCATTTTTTTTCCTCATTAGTGATTCTGTACTTTTCTACTTCTTTTTTTTTGCTGGTGATTATCAGACGACGTCCTTCTCCTTCTTTTCCAATAATATTTCTTTCTCGCTTAATTTTTTCTTCCACAATAAGAAAATGAATTAAAGATTTTTTTTTTTCATACAACTCAAAGTAGAATGCTGAAATAATCAGAAAAATAAATTTTAAGTTCGACAATATTTTTTAAAAAATAAATAATTTAGTAATTTATCAATTAAAAAAATATTATCAAAACTTTGAATATAAAAAATAATTAATATTTTATATCTTTAAAAGTTAGAAAACTAAATTTTATATGAAACTATATTTTTTAAAATTAATATTTTATTTTAAAAAATAAATAAATTCGCCATTGTATCCCAAGTCCGGATGAAAAAACGTATGTGGAATTTTTTTAAAAAAAATATTAAAGGACTTTAAAGAGAAACTTTTGCCTAATGCCTCGAGAAACTACCTTAATTAGGATAAATAACTAATGATATATGTGACCTTTAAATAATAAAAAATTTAAAATTAGATAATAAATAAAAAAATTTAAGATTTATAAATAAATAGAGCAACAAAACTAGTATAGATAAATTAAGTTACGGACAATCGAGGAACACTATGAAATTATAGTCCCCTAATTTAACAATAAGTGTGCAAAGCCCCACTAATAAGTGCAACAACAATAGAAATAGAATAAGTTTTCAAATGGATTTTGATTTTCTTCTAAAGTAAAGTTGAGGCCTAAATTTTCATGTTATGCACTAAAAAAAAAAAATAGTTTTACTGACGGAATTATCCGTCGGTATAATAGGTTACCGACGGAATACTGACGGAATTGTAGTTGTCGGCTATTGATTTGTCGGAAAGGTCATTACCGACGGAAGATCATATTTCCGTCGGTAATAATATACCGACGGACCATAATTCCGTCTGAAACATTGCCGGAACAGTGATTTTTGACCAGGAATAAACTACCGACGGAAGACTGTTTCCGTCGGTAATTACCGACGGAAACACCTTTTTCCGTCGGTAACACCTCTTCTGTCGGTAATTACCGACGGAAAAAGGTGTTTCCGTTGGTAACATATCGATCTACTAACGGAAAACCACGTTTCCGTCGGTAGATTTTTTCGATATATACCGACGGATTTAGATTTCCGTCGGTATTCCGTCAGTAAACTAAAAAAAAATTTCCAGAAATGATCTGTTTTGGCAATTTCCATATATACAATTTCCAAATATACAAACCATCATAAATATAATTCATTACAATCAATCCACACAAATATATATAATCCACACAAACATATATAATCCACACATAAATTAAAACATCACATTTACACAATACACAGTTAAACAATCATAACATTCTAACACTTCATTGATACAACTGCATACAAACATATAATCCACACTTACTAACTTACATTTTATATATATATATATATATATATATATATATTTATACAATCGACACTTAAACAATCACAATATCATATTATTAGAAACAACTATAATCATCTAAAACAAACTAAACTGAACAAAATATCATAGTGCATATATAAATGCTGTCAAAATGATACATACCATAGTGCAAAGTTACAGAATACATACCATAGTGCAGAGTACGCAAAATAATACAAAAATAAAAGATAATGCTAGAAATCCTGTCAAAAGATACCTGAACACATTTTTGCATGATATCAAATGATCATGTTGATATATAAATAAACATTTTTGCATATATGTATATCGAATTTTATTTATAATAAAATGATACCTAAACACAAAAAGGAGCATATGATCATATGAAGAGTCAGTATGTAAATAGAACCGAACGTGACTCCTGAAACATATATTAATAAAACATTTAGAAATTAAATGAACATATTATACCAAATATAAAAATGGAATAAATATATTACCACGGTCTATATATGATAAATAAAAAACTAATAAAGTATAATTGAACCTACCTCAGAAAATGTAATCATCACCGGCTGATGGATCTTGAGTCTCCCGTGACTCAGAACCATGTGACCCCTGGGTGAAATTAGCCACGATCTGGCACATCTGGGCCATGAGATCATCATTACTCTTGTTACGTTTGACTCTCCTCTTCTCCTCATCCGATCTCCTCTTCTCCTCATCAGCTCGCCACTGATCCATATCGGCCATCCTCTTATCCATTGATTTCAATTGAGTGCGCAGTTATTGATTTTCACGTCTTAAGGACTGCATCTCACTAGATGAAGAGGAACTAGCACGGCCGGCCGGATTTCTCAGACAATCAAATTCAACTTTTGCTTGAGAGCCCAGGCCGTAGAGGGTAGAGTTTTTTGTCCTTCCACCGACAACATCATAATAAATCTCATTTAGAGCGTCGGTGGATAGAGACTTTGAATCTCCCCCCTCTACTGATGGCTAAGATGCCTGAGCCACCCTTTCTGTCATTTGTTGCTGTAAACAAATAAATAATATCCAATTTAATCAGTATTGCTCACTACTAATTAATATAGAAATGAACAAATGTAATAAAGTTAAAAATCTTACATGGAGAGTCTGAGATCGAGAATCAACAAATGATCCATCCTTCTTCTTATGGGTCTTGAGAAAGACCTCCATACATGTGGGCTGTCGGGCAAGCTCACGTTCCTACATACAAAAAATTTTTGGATAAAATTATACAAGTTTGCTAATAAATGTTGGAACCTCAAGGTTGTTTTGGTGTGATCAACAAGTTAAGTTAGGTCCTGCGTTGTTTCTAACCTTGTGTCTAAGTGTGCAGGAGCTTAGGAGCACAGGTACTCGAGCGGAAGACGCAGCTAGCGAGAAGGATGGCACGCGGTGCGTCCGAGGGACGAGGTGCTGCGGAAGAGTACACCGGCGGACGAGAAGGAAGTGCGCACGGTGGTTCCGAGGTATGAAAGCCAGAGCGGAAGATTGCTCGAGGAGCAAGAGACGCAGCTAGCGCGAAGGTCGGCACGGGGTACGACCGAGGGACGAAGTCTGCGGATGAGTACGCTGGTGGACGAGAAGGGACACGCGGCAATTCCGAGGGACGAGAAGCCGGAGGGAAGCACGCTCGAGACGACCGGAAGATGGGTTCGAGTGAGCCCTATTCCGGATGTCAGAGATCACCCAAGCAAGCGGAGCCGGAGTAGAAAGACCCGGACCAGAGGCGAGCTGAACTAGAGAAGAGAGCACGGACCAAAAGTCAACTGGGTTGACTTTTGGCTCCGGGGCGCCCGGAAGTGACTTTTTCCCAGGATCGAGCTTTGACTCGATCCAACCATTGGGGGATAAATTTTATCCCCCCCAGGGCGCCCGGAACCCTTCCAGACGCCCCGACCAAGGCTATAAATATAGCCTTGGTCCAGAAGCTTTTCAACCATCACGATCATTCTATTTCCAAACACTTGTATACTTTAGCTGTAGTTAAGCTTCTGTTTTCTGTGCCTAAACGCTGTAAGAGGCTTCTCCGCCTGAAGGAGTTTTTGAGCTTAATTTTCCTTAGATTAACAACCACATCGGTTGTAACCAAGTAAACATCTGGTGCCTCGTCTTTTCATTTATGCTTCTATTTATCTGCTTAATTCATTTTACAAGTGTTAGCTTAATCGTTCGAGGAAGGGTTGTCTGTTTTTAATTGACAGGTTATTTACCAACACTTCTAGCCAGCCCAACGGTCCTACAAGTGGTATCAGAGCCGAGTACGCCTCAGAAGGACTAACCGCCGTCTGAAGCAACAAAACGATGGTCGAAGCTAGCGAATATCCACCAGCATTCAAGGGGGAGTTTTCTTCATGGAAGAAACAAATGGAGGTATATCTTAATTCTGATGTTGGTATTTCTTTCATATTAAAATCTAGCTATGAAGCACCAAAGACAACGAATGGAGAAGAACTCGATCTACGCCTCTGGAACAAGAAGCAATGCGACGAGTTTGTGGCAAACGGGCGAGCTGAATTCCATCTTCTAACCGTAATACGAAAAGAAGATCTCGACAGAGTCGGAGAGTACAAAAATGTAAAAGAACTTTGGGAAAAGTTCTTGAAGATCTACGAAGAACCAGCCAATGTCGAGGATGAATCCAACACCGATTCAACGCCAGAACAGTCCGAGAATGAGGAAATTGTCGAGATAGTCGATCTCCATCCCGAGGACACAGAAAGCTCATCCCAAGTGAGCATCAATGAAGGGGGAGAGATATTGGAAGAAAGCAACTCAACAGGGGGAGAATCAACGACCGACGAGGTAAGTAAGGTATGGTCTCTAACTTCTGAACAACCGGTTAATTCAATAAAAAATTGCCTGAAGATTTTTGTGATTTAAAAATTGAATTACCGAAAAAGTTTTTTGAATTAGAAAATCAATTGTCAAATTTATCTTGCAAATTAGAAATATTATCAAAAGAAATTTGCAAATTTAAAAATATTTTGACAAAAGAATTATGCAAATTAGAAGAATTTTTCGAATTACAAATTTCTCTCTCGAAAGAATTTTGCGATTTAGAAATTGAGTCACCGAAAAGGTGTTTCGGATTAAGAAACTGTTAATAGATTCCTGTAAATTAGAATTTTTGTTGTTAAAAAATTCTTGCAAATTACAAAATATTCTTTCGAACGAATTTTGCACATTGTCGAAAGAATTTTTTATATTGTCGAAAAATTTTATCAAGTTAGAATCTATGCTATTTGAATATTTTTGTGAAGTTGAAATTCAAAAAATAATAGAAATTAACATGATACAAATTATTGCATGTTTAATATCTGTGGCTTTAAATTTGAAAAAATGTAATTTGAGAAGTTATGAAAAATTAAAATGGAAATTTAAAACTTGCTGATATAAGTATCAATATAAAATAAATAAATAAATGCATAGAAATTTTTTTTAATGCTATCAATTTTTTTTAAAATTTTCTTGCATAAATTTTTTGGCTTAGAAAGATTTATTTCTGGTGAAAATTTAGAAATTTTTCGAAAGTCATTCTTTGACTTAGAAATTTTTTTCTTTAACTTGGAAATATTTTTTCTCCGAAAAACATTGAAATAGATTTCTATAATTTTTCTAAGTGTCAAACCCTTAGATTGTTTTTCTTGAAACCCCATTTTTATTGTGATCAAAGGGGGAGAAGGGAAAATATAAGTCTAGGGGGAGGTAGAAAATTGAAAATTAAAATTTGAAATTTTTTGAAATTCAATTTTTTTCTATCATGTTGCATGTTATTGCAATAAATTGTTTTTATTCTATGTCTATTTGTAACCCTAGCTTAACTTGGGTTGATCACACCAAAAAGGGGGAGATTGTTGGAACCCCAAGGTTGTTTTGGTGTGATCAACAAGTTAAGTTAGGTCCTACGTTGTTTCTAACCTTGTGTCTAAGTGTGCAGGAGCTTAGGAGCACAGGTACTCGGGCGGAAGACGCAGCTAGCGAGAAGGATGGCACGCGGTGTGTCCGAGGGACGAGATGCTGCGGAAGAGTACACCGGCGGACGAGAAGGAAGTGCGCGCGGTGGTTCCGAGGTACGAAAGCCAGAGCGGAAGATTGCTCGGGGAGCAAGAGACGCAGCTAGCGCGAAGGTCGGCACGGGGTGCGACCGAGGGACGAAGTCTGCGGATGAGTACGCTGGTGGACGAGAAGGGACACGCGACAATTCCGAGGGACGAGAAGCCGGAGGGAAACACGCTCGAGAAGACCGGAAGATGGGTTCGGGTGAGCCCTATTCAGATGTCAGAGATCACCCAAGCAAGCGGAGCCGGAGCAGAAAGACCCGGACCAGAGGCGAGCTGAACCGGAGAAGAGAGCACGGACCAAAAGTCAACTGGGTTGACTTTTGGCTCAGGGGCGCTCGGAACTGTCCGGGGCGCCCGGAGCTGTCCGGGGTGCCCGGAACTGTCCGGGGCGCTCGGAAGTGATTTTTTCCCAAGATCGAGCTTTGACTAGATCCAACCGTTGGGGGATAAATTTTATCCCCCCAGGGCGCCAGGAACCCTACCAGGCGCCCCGAACATTGCTATAAATATAGCCTTGGTCCAGAAGCTTTTCAACCATCACGATCATTCTATTTCCAAACACTTGTATACTTTAGCTGTAGTTAAGCTTCTGTTTTCTGTGCCTAAACGTTGTAAGAGGCTTCTCCGCCTGAAGGAGTTTTTGAGCTTAATGTTCCTTGGATTAACAACCACATCGGTTGTAACCAAGTAAACATCTGGTGCCTCGTCTTTTCGTTTTTGCTTCTATTTATCTGCTTAATCCATTTTACAAGTGTTAGCTTAATCGTTCGAGGAAGGGTTGTCTGTTTTTAATTGACAGGTTATTTACCAACCCTTCTAGCCGGCCCAACGGTCCTACAAGTGGTATCGAATAACTGTTGCAAACTGAAGCAACAAAACGATGGCCGAAGCTAGCGAATATCCACCAGCATTCAAGGGGGAGTTTTCTTCATGGAAGAAACAAATGGAGGTATATCTTAATTCTGATGTTGGTATTTCTTTCATATTAAAATCTGGCTATGAATCACCAAAGACAACGAATGGAGAAGAACTCGATCTACGCCTCTGGAACAAGAAGCAATGCGACGAGTTTGTGGCAAACGGGCGAGCTGAATTCCATCTTCTAACCGTAATAAGAAAAGAAGATCTCGACAGAGTCGGAGAGTACAAAAATGTAAAAGAACATTGGGAAAAGTTCTTGAAGATCTACGAAGAACCAGCCAATGTCGAGGATGAATCCAACACCGATTCAACGCCAGAACAGTCCGAGAATGAGGAAATTGTCGAGATAGTCGATCTCCATCCCGAGGACACAGAAAGCTCATCCCAAGTGAGCATCAATGAAGGGGGAGAGATATTGGAAGAAAGCAACTCAACAGGGGGAGAATCAACGACCGACGAGGTAAGTAAGGTATGGTCTCTACCTCTGAACAACCGGTTAATTCAATAGAAAAATTGCCTGAAGATTTTTGTGATTTAAAAATTGAATTACCGAAAAAGTTTTTTGAATTAGAAAATCAATTGTCAAATTTATCTTGCAAATTAGAAATATTATCAAAAGAAATTTGCAAATTTAAAAATATTTTGACAAAAGAATTATGCAAATTAGAAGAATTTTTCGAATTACAAATTTCTCTCTCGAAAGAATTTTGCGATTTAGAAATTGAGTCACTGAAAAGGTGTTTCGGATTAAGAAATCTGTTAATAGATTCCTGTAAATTAGAATTTTTGTTGTTAAAAAATTCTTGCAAATTACAAAATATTCTTTCGAACGAATTTTGCACATTGCCGAAAGAATTTTTTATATTGTCGAAAAATTTTATCAAGTTAGAATCTATGCTATTTGAATATTTTTGTGAAGTTGAAATTCAAAAAATAATAGAAATTAACATGATACAAATTAATTGCATGTTTAATATCTGTGGCTTTAAATTTGAAAAAGTGTAATTTGAGAAGTTATGAAAAATTGAAATGGAAATTTAAAACTTGCTGATATAAGTATCAATATAAAATAAATAAATAAATGCATAAAAATTTTTTTTAATGCTATCAATTTTTTTAAAATTTTCTTGCATAAATTTTTTGGGCTCAGAAAGATTTATTTCTGGTGAAAACTTAGAAATTTTTCGAAAGTCATTATTTGACTTAGAAATTTTTTTCTTTAACTTGGAAATATTTTTTCTCTGAAAAACATTGAAATAGATTTATATAATTTCTCTAAGTGTCAAACCCTTAGATTGTTTTTCTTAAAACCCCATTTTTATTATGATCAAAGGGGGAGAAGGGAAAGTATAAGTCTAGGGGGAGGTAGAAAATTGAAAATTAAAATTTGAAATTTTTTGAAATTCAATTTTTTTCTATCATGTTGCATGTTATTGCAATAAATTGTTTTTATTCTATGTCTATTTATAACCCTAGCTTAACTTGGGTTGATCACACCAAAAAGGGGGAGATTGTTGGAACCCCAAGGTTGTTTTGGTGTGATCAACAAGTTAAGTTAGGTCCTACGTTGTTTCTAACCTTGTGTCTAAGTGTGCAGGAGCTTAGGAGCACAGGTACTCGAGCGGAAGACGCAGCTAGCGAGAAGGATGGCACGCGGTGCGTCCGAGGGACGAGATGCTGCGGAAGAGTACACCGGCGGACGAGAAGGAAGTGTGCGCGGTGGTTCCGAGGTACGAAAGCCAGAGCGGAAGATTGCTCGGGGAGCAAGAGACGCAGCTAGCGCGAAGGTCGGCACGGGGTGCGACCGAGGGACGAAGTCTGCAGATGAGTACGCTGGTGGACGAGAAGGGACACGCGGCAATTCCGAGGGACGAGAAGCCGGAGGGAAGCACGCTCGAGAAGACCGGAAGATGGGTTCGGGTGAGCCCTATTCCGGATGTCAAAGATCACCCAAGCAAGCGGAGCCGGAGCAGAAAGACCCGGACCAGAGGCGAGATGAACCGGAGAAGAGAGCATGGACCAAAAGTCAACTGGGTTGACTTTTGGCTCCGGGGCGCCCGGAGCTGTTCGGGGTGCCCGGAGCTGTTCGGGGTGCCCGGAACTGTTCGGGGCTCCCGGAAGTGACTTTTTCCCAGGATCGAACTTTGACTCGATCTAACCGTTGGGGGATAAATTTTATCCCCCCAGGGCACCCGGAACCCTTCCAGGAGCTTTTCAACCATCACGATCATTCTATTTCCAAACACTTGTATACTTTAGCTGTAGTTAAGCTTCTGTTTTCTGTGCCTAAACGCTGTAAGAGGCTTCTCTGCCTGAAGGAGTTTTTGAGCTTAATCTTCCTTGGATTAACAACCACATCGGTTGTAACCAAGTAAACATCTGGTGCCTCGTCTTTTCGTTTATGCTTCTATTTATCTGCTTAATTCATTTTACAAGTGTTAGCTTAATCGTTCGAGGAAGGGTTGTCTGTTTTTAATTGACAGGTTATTTACCAACCCTTCTAGCCGGCCCAACGGTCCTACAATAAATACATAATTTGTTACAATGTGTAATTTTAAATTTTACTCACCAGATCCATGGTATGCTCTATAATAGATCTGGTTCCTAACGTATGCCGAGCGGTTCCGGTACTCGGGCCACCTGGTTCTGTATTTCTATTTGCTTTTGCCTTTTCAGCATTTGTCTGCCATCTTTCTGCAGTCCAGGTGGTCGTCCGTGCACTCCATATTGCCTCAAAAACATACGCAGGTCTAACCCCCTTCTTTCTCATGTAATACATATGGTCTCTGTATAGTTTGACACAGTATGTATTCCATGTAGATTTAAATTTTTCTTCATGCCCGTCCTCCCATGTATACATTTTCTGCAATTATAAGTTAAGCATTTAAGTTAAGTGATAACTATATTAAATATAATACCAAATATATTAAATTTACTTACCACAAATTCATTATAGTAAAATATCTTCATCTCCTAGTCTACATGCCTCCATGTAGTACGAGACGCGTTAACTCGTTCTTTGAATTTTTCCGTGATATATGTGGCAACTCGGTGGCCATCTGGAGTGAACCTGCACAAAATAATATTAAGTTAAGAGAAATCAATTATATATTAACTTGAATTAATATAATGAAAAATACGTACGAGTCCCCGACGACTTTAAGGACCTTGTAGCCACGTGGTGTTACAGGCTACTGCTCTGCCATAATGATATATGTAAAACAACATTAGAACACATAATAATAAGGTAATGAAAACATGATAATAAAATTACAATTTAATATGAAAGCATAACTTACTTGATGATTACTAATTATAATACTTAATCATCGTTACCATCTGACTAATCAACTCTGTACAGTTGCTATGTCCTCTTCGCTAGATCAACTTCATACTCACTGTTCGACATCTCTCCATCATCAATCTCTTCGTAAATGACATTAACATCTACAAGTAATTGAGAAGTAGATTGGAGTTGTAAATCAACTAAATGTCTCTCCACTTCATCATTCTGAAATGCATCATGATTTTGAGGAGTGACTGTGTTCGGCATCTCTATGGTTGAGCGAGACTTGATTCGACAAACAGACAACCATTCCTAGATCTTCTTCTCTTCGTAGGGTATTCAAGATAGAAAACCTGACCTGCTTGTATCCCAAAAATGAAAGGCTCAAATTTGTTGAATCTTTTGTTTACATTAACCTCAACTAAATTATAATTTGGATGAATTTTAGTAGCTATTCTTGGTGTCGGATCATACCATGAACACTTGAACAACACACAACTCTTTATTGGTAATGCAGGATATTCAATCTCTATGATCTCCTGAAGTCTACCATAGTAATCAAACTCAGTATTGTTGTTGTCCATAGATCCTTTGACACAAACACCAGAATTATAAGTTAATCTCTGTGAATCTCTTTGTGCCACGTGAAATTTAAGGCCATTAATATAGTAACCAGAGTACACCTTAATTTTACGAAGCGGACCTGATGCAATATTCATTATCCTATCATCTTGCACATTTGATATTCTACGGTCTTTCACCTATAAAATATAGTCCACATATAAATTAGGACACCTATTAATAGGATTGAAGGAAAAAATTTTATAAATTTTGTAACTTACATATATTTGAAATCATAGTGCAAATTCGGTCTCTAACTTTTTAGCTACCTCACTTGCAGCAATTGATGGATTTTGTATATATAGTTGTTGTTCGTATAAGCTGAGAAAGAATGTAATTATATAAATATTGGGATATCAAGAAAGATATTTAAGAATGAATAATTATTTATTTAGAGTAGTTAACTTACTTTATGTATGACTTGACCTCTTCACAGTTTAATAGTATGTATATTCTTGCAGCATGGTATTCATCTTTGGTTAATCATCTAGAACGTGATGCACCCATTGATTTACCAGGAAATTTGAAAATAGAAAGCATCGATGGGTCTATCGGCTGAACATCATCAGAATTTCTAGGACATTTGCGGTGTCTTGTTTGCACACTATCAGCAAAATAATATGAACAGAAAGAATATGCTTCTTCAACCAGATAAGCATTACAGATTGAACCCTCAACTCTTGCTTTGTTTCGAACATTATTTTTTAATTTCCTCAAAAACTGTTCAAATGGATACATCCATCTATACTGCACAGACCCTCCTATTTGTGCCTCGTATGGTAAATGCACTGGTAGATGTTCCATTGAATCAAAAAAACTAGGTGGAAATATGCGCTCCAGCTTACATAATATAAGAGGAATGTCTGTTTCTAGGCGAAGCATATCATTCATCATAATACATCTCGCTGTCAAATTTCTAAAAAATAAACTCAATTCAGTGAGTGCTTGCCAAACATGTTGAGGAAGTAAGTCATGAAAGGCTATTGGAATAAGTCTTTGCATGAATACATGACAGTCATGACTTTTCATTCCAAACATCTTTAATCTATTCACATCCACGCATCTAGCCATATTTGAGGCATACCCATCTGGAAATTTGATTTCTTTTAACCAATTACATAAAGCTTGCTTACCATCTTTGTCTAATGTATAACAAGCTTTCGAAAATCTATTGGTTGTTTCATCCTGATGCAACTCTAGTCTATTAACTAGTTCCTTTAATTCTTCACGTGATTTTGTAGTGTCTTTAGTTCTTCCAGGCACGTTCATCACAGTGTTGAAAATATTATCGAAGAAATTTTTCTCAATATGCATGACATCCAAATTATGTCTAATAAGTAGATGCTTCCAATATGGTAGCTCCCAAAAAATACTTCTTTTCTTGCAACCACACTTGCACATCCTAACAATGTATTTATTTAACTCATCGGAACCAGGTTGAGATACTGGTAGAAATCCATAACTATCTATTTGCTCAATGATTTTTTCACCTGAAACATGGGCTGGAGGAGATTTTCTCACAACAACATTTTTTAAAAAGAATTTCTTATTTCGCCTAAAAGAGTGATCAGTTGGTAAAAATTTACGGTGATTATCAAACCAAGATACTTTCCTACTATAAGGTAATGAAAATGCATCAGAATCTGTCATACAGTGTAGACAAGCTAATTTACCAGCCGTGCTCCATCCCGACAACATTGAGAATGCTGGAAAATCATTGATTGTCCATAATAATGCAACATACAATCTAAAATTAGTTTTACTTGCAACATCGTAAGTCACTGACCCTACATTCCATAATTCATTCAACTCGACAATCAGAGGTTGCAAGAAAACATCTATCTTCTCTTTTGGATTTGTTGGACCAGGAATAAGTACTGTAAGGAACATAAATTCATCCTTCATACACATCCATGGCGGCAAATTGTACGGTGTTAATATAACTGGCCAAGATGAATATTGTTGCCTTGACTGACCAAATGGCTGAAATCCATCGGAGGAAAGTCCCAATCTCACATTACGTGGTTCAATTGCAAACGAAGGAAATAAAGCATCAAGATGTTTCCATGCAGGAGAATCACAAGGATGACACATCAGCGCTCCATCGTGCTCATGTTCATGATGTCATATCATGTGACAAGCTGTAGCAGTAGATGCATACAAACGTTGAAGTCTAGCAGTTAACGGAAAATAATACATGACTTTCCAATCAAATTTTTTTTTCTTCTACCCTAGTATACGATTACCATGCTTATAACAAGGGTGTGTACAGATTTTGCATTCACGTAAATCATTGTCTTCATTCCAAAATATCATGCAGTTGTTTATACAACAATCAATTTTCTCTACAGGCAAGCCTAAATCTCTGACCAATTTCTTTGTATTGTAAAAACTATCAGTCATCATGTTATCAGCAGGAAGCAATTCTGACATCAATTTACATATGCCATCATAACATCTTTATGAAAAATGATGTTCTATTTTCATATTCAATAACCTAGCAGTAGCTGATAACTGAGAATGACCAGAGGGAATTCCTTCCCACACTTCTCTTTCACCAACTTTTAACATTTCATATAGTTGTTGATATTCAGGTGTTGGTGTTTCATCATCTATATTGGAATAATCAACTGCAGCATTCATCGCATCGTGAACCATTGACTGCATTGCAATATCATTAGTGGAGATATCAGGAGCAGTATAAGTTGTGATAGATGACGTCCCACCAGAAGGTCCAATTGATTCATACACATAAGGCTCCCCGTGACAATACCAATTATAGTAATTTGGTACAAAATCATTTCTGCATATGTGAACCTTCACGGTATCCTCATCACGAAAAGCTCTATTCCTACATTTCTTAATATTACACGGACACCATAACTCATCAGCATTCATACATTCTGGATGACTCTTAGCAAAGTTCATAAATTTTTCAACTTCAGCATTAAAATCATCTCTAATAAACCCATTTTCCAAACAATTATACATCCAAGCTTTGTTCATAGACATTTTGACCTTAAACTAATAAATTGAAAATTAGCAAATATTAACGTACAAACACATTACAAATGAAATAACTATATTATATTACAGAATAATATATGAATATATCTAAATTAAATCATGATAAATAATATCAAGTACAATTTACTAAAATATACCTGAAGATGTGTAGGTCAACCGGAGAAGAGCAGCAAATGCTATCTGTTTACAAAATAAAAACACCTTAGTACTGTTAGGATCTTCGGATGCGGCTAGAGAGGGGGGGGTGTGAATAGCCGACCCCAAATTCACGTTTCTTCCTCAAACGCGACGATATAACGAGGTTCGGAGATGATACTCCTACTCCTCGGCGTGTCCGTAAGGTGGACGAATCCTATCAATCCGTCGGTGGATGAGACCCCGGAAAATCGGCTAATAAAAACTCCTTCTGGGTGGAGAAACCTCGCCACAATCTCTCTTGCAACAGCAAGATCAGAGTACAAGAAATACAGCAAGAAGCCAAGAATAATATGAATGTAAAAACACTGGTTTGCTTGCCTTCTCGTCGACTGTTGATGAAGCAGCAACTTCACGGATGCCAACCACAGCAGCAACTGATCAGTTGGAAACCCAGCCGAGGGAAGCTCACACGAAGCTTCAGTAATGGAGAGCTCAGCAAAGCTCAGATCGCAGGAGCAAGAAGAAGTCCACACATCCAGCAACTCAACAAAGCTCCACCTCTTGTTTTATATGAACCTGCGAAGAAGAAGAAGACACAGAAATCTAGCCGTTGTGACTCAACTGCTAGACTTGGACCAATCAGGCTCTACCCTAATCGATCCAGGACTGATCTGATCGGTTAGGCGACCGATCAGGCCCTAGGCTGATCGGTCCCCAGACCGATCCCAACTCTCACAGAGAGTTGGTTTAGGGCCCTGATCGGTCTGTGGACCGATCAGGCCATAGGTGGATCGGTCCACAGACTGATCCCTCTTATTTATTCTCCCAATCTGTTTGGTTACTGATCGGTCACCAGACCGATCAGATGACCCACAGTGAGAATCAGTGTATCACTGGATCGGTCAGTAGACCGATCCAAATACCCATAGTATCACTGGATCGGTCAGCAGACCGATCCAATTTCCTGTTGGTGCAATATCCCTCAGGTCAAGGTTGACCTGGGTAACCAAGCTGAGTCTTGGTTCAGGTTTAGATGTTTGACAATAAGATATTGATTGAAGAAGAGTCAAGTAGGTCAAGGTTGACCGGATACTTGACTGGGAAGTCCTAACTGGGATGTTAGGCAAAATGAAAGACCTAGTGAGTGAAGCTAGGCAGTAGGAAAGTCCTAGTGAGTGAAGCTAGGCAGATGGAAATCCTGGTGAGTGAAGCCAGGTGAAAGTCCTAGTGAGTGAAGCTAGGCAGATGGAAATCCTGGTGAGTGAAGCCAGGTGAAAGTCCTAGTGAGTGAAGCTAGGCAGATGGAAAACCCTAGTGAGTGAAGCTAGGTGAAAGTCCTGGTGAGTGAAGCCAGGCAAGGGAAAATTCAGATGGATCAAGGATGATTGGACATCTGGTGTTGGGAAGTCCAAGTAGGTCAAAGGATTGACTGGATACTTGGCACAGAGAAAAGTCCAAGTAGGTCAAAGGGATTGACCGGATACTTGGCACAGAGAAAAGTCCAAGTAGGTCAAAGGGATTGACCGGATACTTGGCACAGAGAAAAGTCCAAGTGGGTCAAAAGGATTGACCGGACACTTGGTAAGGGAGTCCTAGCAGGTCAAGGGAGTGACTAGATGCTAGGCATGACATACCAACAGGTCAAGGTTGACCGGATGTTGGTTTGGGAGGTTTGGGACTTGGTTTTGGACAAAAATCAAGTGCTGGATCGATCAGTGGATCGATCCAGACCTGTCCCAGCGAACAGAGAGCCTCTGGATCGATCCGTGGATCGATCCAGAGGTCCCAATCGATCAGTGGATCGATTGGGACGCGGCTGCTTCGCGATAAGCGCTGGATCGATCCGTGGATCGATCCAGGCGCTTTTCCAGAGCACAGAGGCGCTCTGGATCGATCCGTGGATCGATCCAAAGCCTCCCCGATCGATTGGGAATATTCGAATCGATCGGGATCCGACCGTTGGCGTCGTTTATAGCTGCAGGCGTGTGATGGCTGCGGCATCTCTTCACGATTTCATCTCAGATCTTCGCCAGCTCCTCCACAGCACTCTTAAAGCTCGTGATCGCCAGTTCTTGAAGGTTCTTGGAAGCTCTCCGAGTCAAGAGGCGGATCAAAGGCAAGAAGAGAAGCTAGGGTTAGGGTTTTCTGCATTCATTGTAAGCTTTGTGCTTGTATTTTGTTTCCCTTTCCTTCTTCTTGTACCGAGAGTCTTGTAGGGCTTCTCCGCCCTCGGTAGTTACCGAAAAGGAGTGTTTCATAGTGGAGGGTGCGTGCGTGGTGTGGATCCTTGGATTAGTCACCTCCTTTGGATGTGGATACCAAGTAAAATCCTAGTGTTAGTGTGGGTGTATTTGTTTCTGTATTTTCCGCTGCATATTCTTGAAGAAACAATCAACGCCAAGCAACGCCGAGCAATGCCAAGCACCGAGCGAACGCGACGAGCTATTCACCCCCCCTCTAGCTACTTTTGGTCCTAACAAGTGGTATCAGAGCAAGGCCGCTCTTCACCGGAATCATCGCCGGAAGGGTCAAGTATAACAAGAAAAGCTAGAGGGGTGAAGAAGTTGGAGCAAATTCTTCAAGTTCAAGATTTTATCAAGCTCAACTTCAAGATGCAATTCCAAGATGGACTTGGATTTGACACAAGGGTGGCTCCACCATACACATCGGCAAGCTTCGATTCTTGGAGATCAAGAATCAAAAACTTTCTTATGATGGAGATAGAGCAATGGTTTGCTCTAATGGAAGGCTTCAAAGCTCCAACGAACTCCAAGGGCAAGCTTCTAAAGAAAAGCAGATGGAGCTCAGAGCAAATTCAAAGGGGCGAGGCAAATGACAAAGTGACCAAGCTTCTGGTCAACTTATTGCCTAGCCACATCTTGGCTCGAGTTGGAGAATTCGAAGATGCCAAGGAGTTTTGGAGCAAATTGGCCAAGCTTCATGAAGAGATCCCCTCCACTGTACAAGATCATGAAGAATCCAAAGAGGGTGACTCTTTGGAGCAAGACCAAAAGGAGGATTCCGAGGTTGAGAGATGCTCAACCTCCAAAGAAGAGGAAATCCAAGATGCTTCATCCTCAAGGGAATGCAACGAAGGGAACAAGGAGGGAGCATACTCCTTGTTTCATATTCAAGATGATGAAGCCTCCACCTCTAGGATTGAGGGGGAGCAATCCTTGGTGACACCGGATCAAGAAGAAGGAGAAGCTTCTACATCCGGGTCAAGAGAAGAAGAGGAGGAAGAAGCTTCTACCTCCACAAGTCAAGAAAAATCAAATGGAGGAGAATCAAGGTCCTATCAAAAGGAAGTTTCTACCTCTGGATCCAAAGAAAAAGATGCCACCCCTACAAGCAAAGGTATGAATATTTCAATTAATAATAAAAATCATATAATATGTTTTGAGTATAGGGAACATGGGCACTACAAGAGCAAGTGCCCTAAATTGACCAAGAAGAAGGGCCAAGTGGCACAAAAGGGCAAGGTGAAGCCCAAGGAGACCATCCCCGGAATGAAGAAGAGCAAGGAGCATATCATATGCTTCTCTTGCAATCAAAAGGGGCATTACCGAAGTCAATGCCCCAAGGGGAAGAAGGTGGTCACGGCTCAAGGAGGCACTAGTCAAGGGGGAGCCTCTAAGGTAAAAAGGAAGGTAACTTTCATTGAGCCTATTCCCTTACAAAATGGTAAAAAGCATGCTAGGTCAAATTTCTATCATTTTAATGCTATTTACCATGAAAATAGAAAGCATGATAGCGTTAAAGAAAAACATATAGCTTTTCATGCTAAAACTACTACACCTAAGACTAGGAATGTAGGTAAAAGTCTAGGTAAAAACTCTAAGGATTGCAGCTACAAGCCTAGAAACAAAAATGCTCATGAACTTAATGGAAAACCAAAAACTAAGGACTTAGTGATGGAAAATCAAGTCTTGAGGTCAAGGCTTGATAAAATGGAAAGGACCCTAAAAAGGATGGAAAATATCCTAAAAGGGCAAAATGAGCATAGCCTAGGTCTAGGGGTACAAAAGCCATCCAATGGCCATAGAGGTTTGGGATACAAACCAAAGGCTAAGAAGGATGTGCCCTCTTACCATAGAGTTCCATATAGTTATGGAACAAACCCTAGGTCTAGTGGTCAAGCCAAAAATACTAGGGAAGTCATCCCTAAGAGTATTTTTGCAATAAATGTGACTAAGACTTCTAAGAAGTCTAAGAAAGTCACAAACAAGGTCACAAGGGAGGTTATCCCTAGAGTTGACCTAGAAAATGTGACCAAGGCTTCTAAGAAGCCTAACAAGGTCACTAGGAAGGTATCTAGGGAAGTTATCCCTAGTGAGTACCTAGAGCATCCAAGGAGCACCAATAGGTGTTGGGTTCCTAGGAGCATCTTCTCTACCCCATAGATGGGTTAGAGAGTGTCAACTCCGATTAGAAGGGTAGTTAACCCAACTTTGAGGAAATTGACACTCAAGGAGCATTTTCAAGGTTTTAGTTAACCTTTGAAAATGAAATGGAATTATTGATTACTCCTTGAAAGAGTAAAATGTGCAAAATGGTGAAAAATTGTTTTTATCTTAAAATGGCACAAATTGGGAAAACCTTGAGAAATATCGAGTTGGGATTTTGGTATGTTCTTAGGCAATTTAAGGCAATCCGGGCCTTAATTCAAAAGTGCTACTCTTGAAAAAAAATGGAATATGCCAACATTTGAGGACATGTTTATTTTCAATTGGCATACATTAAATCAAGGAAATTAGAAATGCCAAATTTAGGCTTTGGCATTCTCTTGTAGCACTTTAGGGCAATCTATGTTTAAAGTGTAAGTTTAGCTAAGACTTTAAGGATACTTAGATAGTTAATCTAGGTATATTTTATTTATGCTAAATCTTGCCATGATTGTTTGCCCATCATATGCCATGACATCATGTCTAGTTTTTGCATTCATGTTTTATTATGGAAAATCCAAAAATACCATGTCATGACATTCATACATCATGTAGTAATAGGATATTTTCTTTTGAAAATTATTCTCTTTTGATGTATGCCATAACATAATCATGCATTAAGTTTAATTCCTTGTAATTAAGGACGAATGACATTTAACGACACTTATTGACAAGTGACATCCTGGGTGGATGTCTAATATCTCTAAAATGCCTAGATAGATATGCATGATCCCTAGAATAGGTCAAAACCAAATTTTACATCTCACAAAGACCTCTAAGATGACTTGTATGTGTTTTGTCCACAATAGATACAAGTGAGATGTTAGGAAGATGAACAAAACTCAAGATGTTGATTTAGTGCATTCCTTTGAGTTTTAGGTTCATCAAAACACATAGTTATGTGTTTTCCCATCATTGGGAAAGCTAATGTACAAGTCATGTGCATTAAGCCCAAGGAATGTGATGGGATATTGGTTTTGAAAATGTTTTTAAAATGTTTTTGGAAAACCTTGGTGAAGGCTATCTTTTGATAGTAATCACCATTGAATAGTTAGACACAAACTTGAAGAGAAACACTAAAGTTTTTGCAAGTTTTCAAGTTTATGTCAATCTTTGAAAATATGAAGTATTTTCATAGAAAACTATTTTTCCGTGATAGTAAACGCCCTAAATAATGTCTACACGAAATTTCATAATTTTTGGATTTTTGTAGAATTTTCTAGGGGTTTCTGAAGTTGACTGAAATGGAATTTCAGCAACTATCAGAGCTTCGATCGATCCATGGATCGATTGGAGTTCCTGAATCGATCCATGGATCGATTCAAACGGCAATTCCCGCGAGCAGAAGCTCGCTGGATCGATCAGCCGATCGATCCAGGGAGTCTGAATCGATCAGTGGATCGATTCAGCAAGGTTCAATCGATTGGAACCCAACTTCAATCGATCCAAGTTGCTGGTTTTGGCTGGGAAGACCTGATTTCAGCATCTTTGAACCTATTTTAGTCTAGGTAACCATTCCAAACCCCTAAAATACATTTGTATCCATAAAAAAAAAAGGGTGTTTTCATATGAAAACAAGGATGGGTTGGTTAAGGAAGGCTAAGTTGAAGTTTGGGTTGAGGTGTGTTTCAAATTTTGAATATTTGAACCTCAAAACTTCTAAATTTGGGTTTCCTAATGTTTTAGGGATTCCAAGTCATTGTTGGTGCAATGACAGAAGTTACCACTATGTCTTTAGGGGGAGGGACTCTTTAAAGACATGAAAATTATTTTTTCATGAACCTTGGAAGGTGGTTAACCTTCTGTTGTGAACTTGCTCAAGGTTGAGCATTTAAACTTGAAATGGGGAGAAATGGGGAGTGGATATCCTCATTATTTCAAGTGGAAACTCAAGTGGTTGAAAATGCTCAAGGTTGGGTATTTGTCTACATTGAGGGAGAAGTTAAGGATAAATGAAGGGTATGAGACCTTCTTTATCGTGTTGATCACAACGAGTGATGTTGTGAACAACGATGAGCAACTCTTCAGGGGGAGAGTCTTCAACAAATGGATTTGTTGAAGTGTGCCCAGAATTGGAGCATAGGGTGATGTGTGTCCAACGATGGGTTGATGTGTGCCAATAGGGGGAGAATGTATGGTTAAGTTTAGGCCTTCATTACCTATGGGAAGGTCATAGGGGGAGAATGAAAGGACTCATGAAAGGGAGTAAGTTAGGCTTTCATTACCTAGAGGGAGTTTGCCCTCTTAGGGGGGAATGAAGAGCTTAATTTATGCTTTCATTACCTAGTGGCATGAAGAAGGAGGCTATGAGATTAGCCTAACTTACATATGGGATTGTAAGTGTTATTGTGGTATTGCCAAACATCAAAAAGGGGGAGATTGTTGGTGCAATATCCCTCAGGTCAAGGTTGACCTGGGTAACCAAGCTGAGTCTTGGTTCAGGTTTAGATGTTTGACAATAAGATATTGATTGAAGAAGAGTCAAGTAGGTCAAGGTTGACCGGATACTTGACTGGGAAGTCCTAACTGGGATGTTAGGCAAAATGAAAGACCTAGTGAGTGAAGCTAGGCAGTAGGAAAGTCCTAGTGAGTGAAGCTAGGTAGATGGAAATCCTGGTGAGTGAAGCCAGGTGAAAGTCCTAGTGAGTGAAGCTAGGCAGATGGAAATCCTGGTGAGTGAATCCAGGTGAAAGTCCTAGTGAGTGAAGCTAGGCAGATGGAAAACCCTAGTGAGTGAAGTTAGGTGAAAGTCCTGGTGAGTGAAGCCAGGCAAGGGAAAATCCAGATGGATCAAGGATGATTGGACATCTGGTGTTGGGAAGTCCAAGTAGGTCAAAGGATTGACTGGATACTTGGCACAAAGAAAAGTCCAAGTAGGTCAAAGGGATTGACCGGATACTTGGCACAGAGAAAAGTCCAAGTAGGTCAAAGGGATTGACCGGATACTTGGCACAGAGAAAAGTCCAAGTGGGTCAAAGGGATTGACCGGACACTTGGTAAGGGAGTTCTAGCAGGTCAAGGGAGCGACTAGATGCTAGGCATGACATACCAACAGGTCAAGGTTGACCGGATGTTGGTTTGAGAGGTTTGGGACTTGGTTTTGGACAAAAATCAAGTGCTGGATCGATCAGTGGATCGATCCGACTGTCCCAATGCAGAGTCGGATCGATCCGTGGATCGATCAGAGGTCCCAATCGATCGCTGGATCGATTGGGACGCTGCGCGATAAGCGCCGGATCGATCCGTGGATCGATCCAGCGCTTTCCACAGAGCGCTCTGGATCGATCCGTGGATCGATCCAAAGCCCCCCCGAACGATTAGGAACATACGAATCGATAGGGATCAGTCCGCTGGCGTCGTTTATAGCTGAAGGCGTGTGATGGCTGCGGCATCTCTTCACGATTTCATCTCAGATCTTCGCCAGCTCCTCCACAGCACTCTCAAAGCTCGTGATCGCCAGTTCTTGAAGGTTCTTGGAAGCTCTCCGAGTCAAGAGGCGGATCAAAGGCAAGAAGAGAAGCTAGGGTTAGGGTTTTCTGCATTCATTGTAAGCTTTGTGTTTGTATTTTGTTTCCCTTTCCTTCTTCTTGTACCGAGAGTCTTGTAGGGCTTCTCCGCCCTCGGTAGTTACCGAAAAGGAGTGTTTCATAGTGGAGGGTGCGTGCGTGGTGTGGATCCTTGGATTAGTCACCTCCTTTGGAGGTGGATACCAAGTAAAATCCTAGTGTTAGTGTGGGTGTATTTGTTTCTGTATTTTCCGCTGCATATTCTTGAAGAAACAATCAACGCCAAGCAACGCCGAGCAACGCCAAGCACCGAGCGAACGCGACGAGCTATTCACCCCCCCTCTAGCTACTTTTGGTCCTAACATTTCCCAGCCTTAAACCCTAAGCCTTCCTGATCTAGAGAACGAGCTACCGAGCCCTCTCTGACATAGTCCGGAGAACGAGCTACCGAGCCCTCTCCGACTTCCACGTCTGGTCCAGAGAACGAGCTACCGAGCCCTCTCTGACCTAGTCCAGAGAACGAGCTACCGAGCCCTCTCCAACTTCGTCCGGTCCAGAGAACGAGCTATCGAGCCCTCTCTGACCTAGTCCGGAGAACGAGCTACCGAGCCCTCTCCGACTCCATCCAGTCCAGAGAACGAGCTACCGAGCCCTCTCCGACCTCCCATGCCAAGCTTCCATACTTGGACTTTTCCCCGTGCCAAGCTCCCTGCTTGGACT
Organism: Zingiber officinale; assembly: GCF_018446385.1. Classification (NCBI taxonomy): domain Eukaryota; kingdom Viridiplantae; phylum Streptophyta; class Magnoliopsida; order Zingiberales; family Zingiberaceae; genus Zingiber; species Zingiber officinale. Next base: position 144,401,108 of record NC_055994.1, read on the forward strand.
TTTCCGTGCAAAGTCTCCATACTTGGACTTTTCCCCGTGCCAAGCTCCCTGCTTGGACTTTTCCGTGCCAAGTCTCCATACTTGGACTTTTCCCGTGCCAAGCTCCCTGCTTGGACTTTTCCGTGCCAAGTCTCCATACTTGGACTTTTCCCGAATCAGGTCAACTCAAGTTGGGTCAACCAGGTCAACCTTGACCAAATGTTGCACCCACAATCCCCCAAGTTCCTATTCTTGTCAAACATCAAAATATAACTTCTCTATTCTTGTCAAACATCAAAATATACCTCGAGTCAGGTCAACTCGAGTCGGGTCACCCAAGTCAACCTTGACCTAAGGTTGCACCAACAAGTACAAAATTTTACTAAAAATTAACAAGTACAAAGCATAAACTATTACTACCGACAAACACAGCAGTGTCCAACGCAGCAATGATCACCAAGGCAACGTCTGGAACAGTCGGCTCACAAGCAACCGGCACAGCGGTCAGCGGGCCATAGGGGCCAGCGGGTCGCTGGCGGCCGCCACAGGGACCAGCGGCCCGCTGGCGGCCGCCACAGGGGCCAACAGGCCACTGGCGGCCGGTGCTGCCCGCTGGGGGCCGGTGCTGGCCGCTAGCGGCCGGCATAGACGGCCAGCGCCGACCGCCACAAAGGGCATCAGGGAGAGGAAAAAAATGAGGGAGAGGAGTTCTTACCGGCGAAATCAGGGAGGAGGAAGAAAGGAATCGACGCGTGCGTGGAAAGAAAGGAAGCTAGGGTTGGTGTTTTAGGCGGATTTACCGACGGAATCTGTATTCCATCGGTAAAAATGTAAGTTACCGACGGAAAATCATTTCCGTCGGCACAGAATTTTTTTTTTAAAAAATACATTTCCGACGGAATAAAAGATTCCGTCAGAATTTTCCGACGGAATCTTTTATTCCGTCGGAAATGAAAATAATACCGACGGAATATTTAATTTCGTCGGTGATTAAGAATATTACCGACGGAAATTGTTTTCCATCGGTAAAACTGTATTTTTTTTTTGTAGTGATAGAGTTGAAAATTCTTTTATGAGATAAAACTACAAGCCGGAGCAAGAGAAAGAAAAAAATAAAGTTAATCAATAAAAATATGAAGCAAGGAATAATATTGTTTGATGTTTAATTACCTTCACAATAAATGATTGAGTTCCTAAAAAAATAATATTGTTTTAGAGGGTGGAGAAATCTTTTACAAATTTTTACAAAATGATTATAATGAAGTTTAAGGAATAATAAAAAGAGTCTTATAATAGAGGTATGGTCACAATAGATATGTTGTTAATGTTAACTCTAAATCGCTCCCCTTAAGGCATTTCTAATGCAAAATTTATGAGAGGTTTGTAAAATTCAAAATGCTAAATAAAAAACTTTGAACCATTATAAATGTGAGGTTTGTCATTTAAGAATAGTAGTAAAAACTCAAATATGTTCTTTTTTTTTTGAAATTGATGTACTATATATGAAATAACGCAACTCATACTATGAATTGGATCACAAAAAAGCTCATTTAGAGCTCTAAGAGCATCAACGTCAATTTCATATCCAAACATTTACCCTAAATTTTGGATATGATAGTTAAAAAAAACTTTTACATCAGCTATCCTATCCATTCCCTAAATTTAACATTTATTAATAGTATTTCTCTAACTATTGGAGATGCCCTTAGTCCTCTTTTATAAGCTTCAAACACATTTATCTTTGAAGCATGGGTGTGGATTGTCACTTTCACTTTCAGATTTACCGATGGAAAACTTTCATAGGCTGAACCAATCACCTCTAAGATTAATCAGATTATAAAACTTAGATAATTGCATTACTAAAAAATCACACCTTCAACTTTTCTTTTATTGTTTAACATTGATTAGTTAATTGGATCCACCATAAGACTCTTCTCATGATCTTTTTAACCTACAATTTGTCGATGATCACCTCAATCAACATATCTATTTTGATTATCTATTCGACTTAGGCATCATCAATCAACTTATTCTAGATCATTTAACTTAACCATGAATAAAAATATTCTATGACTAATTGATCCATTTGAGTTGACTACTTAATTGACTAAACTACAAGTTGATTGAAGACAACCTTTAGTTAACTAGATTGTCAACTACAACCATCCTAACAATCAAGTCTTAGACATACCCTCTCCCATGTAATGTATAATTCTCTCAACTCATTTTAAACTTTTACCTTACATCCCATGTAATAATTTGTTTTTATTAAAATAACAACTTTGTCAAAATGATTATGAATCTAAACTTATCATAATTATGGATGTAACTAGTCTGGTTCTAAAGAAATTTTTCATCAGCTATCAAAATAAATCAAGAAGTTTAGATGTATTATGATGTACAGTTCAATGTCATAAATTTTTTTAGCTTCACATATGTAATGTACTTTAGATATAATTTAAATCCTTGTAACCTAGTAAGCCCGTCTCACTTCTTATCATGTGGCATGTGACAAAAGACGATTCGCTCGCCCCTAGCGCTCCCGTCAATAGTTCTTAGGCCAACACAAAACAGATAAATCATGGATGACTATTAGTCATTAATGTAAGTACATGACCAAGGTTTAAGGAGGACATACTCTGATAAGTTGAATTTCGACCCTAAAACCTTATGAAAATTTTATGTTTGACACCATAGCTAGGGAAGGTAGGTTATTAATCTAAACTTGCCTAAAGACTCAACCACTTGTATGAATAGCAGAAGAAAGTTTATTTGAGTTAGATGAGTATTATTAGCTCATGCAGAACTTTAGCAAATTATAAAAATAACACTCGTAATAAAACTCCAGTGGGAAATTGATGAGTACCTAGCTAGATCGTCCACGGCATGCATATTAATCGAAAGAAAGGAATAGAGAGTGTGCATGCAAAGCATCAAGTCGAAAGACAAAAAGTTCACGGGAAAAGCCAAAGTGTTCGTTCTACGCATCATTTCCATCCTAATCAACAATATCGACTCTTCGTATCCTCCTCCATCCAAAACAGGCAACTCTTTAATCTTTAGTGTCTCTCACCTCTTCCACGTTAACTTCTCTGCCAAGTTACTCCTTTTTTTTTTTTTTGCTATAAAAGCTTCGTACCACCTGCGCTCTTCTGCTTCTTACTGTGGCAGTGCAGCTGCGGCTGCACTCGCTCTTGCTCTAATGGCTGCTGCTTACTCCACCCCTCGCGAGCACGTCGAGAGGATACGCAGAGAGAGGTACTACATTGGGCGAGATGACAAGAATCCCCTGGCTGATGACATCCATCAGGCCGTCCTCTACCTCTCCGAAGAGCTTTATTCCAAGGATGTCCACTTCCTCATGGAACTTGTTCAGGTCACTGTAGTTTCTACTAACTCTTTCCGGATTCTAGGTCTTAGTTTGTGCTATGGATTGCCATCTCCACTAACCATTTTCAATCGTATTTTATTTATCAATTTGCATTCGACAGAATGCAGAGGACAACAAGTATGCAGAGGGCGTCACTCCATCCCTTGAGTTTCTGATTACTTCGGAGGATATCACGATGACTGGAGCCAAAACAACACTGCTTCTGTTTAACAATGAGATAGGTTTCTCTACATCGAACATTGATTCCGTTTGTAGGATTGGTAAATCAACAAAGAAAGGGAAACGACACCTTGGCTACATAGGGGAGAAAGGTTTGCACTTTTGTCTTTTGTTGGTTCTAATTGTTTGCTATTTTCTGTGAAAACATTTATTTATATGTGACACTTTTATATTGACCTCATCATGTAAGACACAACCAGACATTAAGCATCACTTCTTGCTCAACACAACATTTTATATTGATCTGATCTGTAATGCTGAATTGACAAAGAGCTGAGATACGCTTGTTAAACCATGCTCTCGGAGATTTCCAATATGGGGACTTTTTTTAGCTTACTTGAGAGGTTAATCTTAGACCTTCCCTAACAGATCACCATTGAAGAATCTATTTTTTATGTCAAGTTGATGAAGGTGCCTATTGGATAATATCTCAAGTTTGAGATAAAATGTTAAGGCATTATTAATATTTAATAATAAATTGACCAACAATAGTTTTTAAAATATATTTTTCAGATGAACAATAAATATTTTTTATGGAGATTATCTTCTTTTGTTACAAAAACATATACAAATTTTGGAATATAGTTGTTCTCCAAATTGTTCTTGGCATAAATTTGACAACAAATGAAGTTTAATTATGTATGATCAATGATCATTATGGTATGCAATTAATTTATCTACTTTCTCTTTAATTTTCACATATTGCTACATATTTTTTGAATTTTTTAATAACTGTTGTCACTTTATAATTAGTACATATGAATCACTCGAGACATTGAGAAAAATATTTGTTATGAAAATAATTTGGTTATTTCATTTTGCAATAATAACTATTTCAATATTGTCTAATTTTATTTATTTTCCCATTCCTCAATAAAAATTTGTACCATGTCAAACATCCACAGTAGATCAAGTCATCATATGCCATTAATTTAGTAATATTGAGTGAATGTAAATTTGAGGAAACTCATATAGGTCCTTTACTACAATCATATTGCTAACTAAAAGATATATTTTCTTGTATCAAGTCGAAGTTGGATGGGTATCTACTTGTTAAATGATTAGTGTTTAGAATTCAACTATGACATTATTTATTTATGAATTTGTAGGCATAGGATTTAAAAGTGTCTTCCTGATATCCAGTAAGCCCTATATCTTCAGCAATGGGTATCAAATATGCTTCAATGAGGAACCATCACCTGATTGCAACCTATGTTACATTGTGCCTGAGTGGGTTGATGAGAATCCAAAAATTTCTGACATAAAAAATTTGTATGGTCCTTCAGAAAGCCTTCCTACTACTATTATAATCATGCCTTTGAAGATTGAAAAAGAGTCAGCTGTGAAAGAAGAACTATCAAATTTACAACCTGAGGTCCTACTCTTTCTTTCAAAAATTAGGCAACTATCCGTGAGGGGAGATACTGATGATTCATAGTGTAATACTGGCTGCCAGATCTCTATAACTGGTGAAGACAATTGCCAAACAGGAAGGAACATGAATGCAGAATCATACCCTCTCCATCTTTCTGCTCAAGATGGCCACAAGGGTGAGGAGGAACAATGTTGTTACTACATATGGAAGGAAAGGTTCCCTGTAAAACCAGAATGCATTTCAAAGAAGGAAAGGTTCCCTTTCATCAACTTCAGCTCTCTTCTTTGAGAAGGATGCTGAATGCCATATCATACATGTTACAGGAAATGTTACATCCTTCTCATTTGACAAATATTTTGTACTGAACAGGGAGTATTTGGCAACTGCAAATTTTGCAGGAAATGTTACATGTCAAGGATAGATTTTGAAGTTCCTACAACAAAATGGAAAGGCCTCTGATGTTCCACAAGTTTATCCTCCAAATGCAGCTTTCAAAACTGTTTACTCTCCTTTGACAAAAGACAATGCATTCTTGTTACTTGAATGGATTAGAAATATAAGATCTTGTGGAACTAATTTTTAGCAGCAGAACTTTTTTAACAGCATCATAAGTGGAAGCTGGTTGAAGACATCAATTGGTTACAAGCCACCTTCTGAGTCATTCTTGCCGAGCTCTGGTTGGGAAAGACTACTTCAGGTAGCATCAACACTTGTTGACATACCATTAATCCAGAAAGACTTTTATGGTGAAAAGATAACAGAGTACACTGAAGTACTTAAAGAGATTGGAGTCAGATTTGATTTTACAGACGCATCACAATTTATTGGTAGCCTTCTCAGGACTATGACAGCTAACTCCACCTTAACCAGAGAAAATGTCTTTTCCCTGCTCAAGTTGGTCAGATTTTTGGGAGAGGTAAGCTTGTCCCCGCTCTATCTATTTCAGAGCATCAAAACTACAAGATGGCTAAAAACATCTGTTGGTTTCAGATTAGCATCATAATCCATATTGTTTCTTGATTCAGAATGTCATTTGCTTCACATGTCAGTAATCTCCCCTTCATTGTCACTTCTTTCTATGGCGAGCAGATTGCTGATTACAAGATTGAGCTGCAGTTATTTGTTGTTTTAGTTGGCTTCAACAAAAATTATCAGATTGTGGTTGATAACTTCGAAATGCCTTCAAGCTATGTATCTGCTGATGCTGCCATTTTCATACTTGATTGTATATGAAATGTTAACATTCCTGATGATCTCATCTGAAAGTTATCTCAGACTAAATGGTTGAAGACCCAGCTTGGCTATCAAAATCCAGATGAATCTTTTATGGCTGTCATAGAATGGGAATTCCTTCTTCAGGTTGTCAGCGGCATTCCGGTAATAGATGAGGGAATGTTTGGCGGTAGAATCAGGTCATATCAGGCAGAGCTTATGAGAATTGGAGAAGCAGTAACCAGAGATGACTTCTCAAAAACTATTGCTTCTCAACTGAATATCCTTGTAAAGAACACATTGATCACAAACAAAAATGTTCTTGCATTGTTATCATGTTATAGGCAGTTTGTCAAAAATCAATTTGGTGTTATAGTTGAATTCAAAGTGGGTGCTAAATTTGTCATAGAGAGCGTCAACCTTCCAAGAGATCCTTCTGTCATTAATCCAGTTAGCATTATATCCTTATTTCAGTGCATTCGCAATCTGAAGGAAAACATAGAGTCTCTTCCAATGGAGTTCAAGCAAAAGATGAACATTAGATGGATAAAAACAATTCTAGGTTACAGATTTCCAGAAGAGTCCCTTCTTTTTGATCCCAAGTGGAAATTCCCAAGAAAGACGGTCCGTTTATTGACGACATCTTTATAGATCTGAGCTTGCTTCTTATAAAAAGGAGCTTAAAGAAATTGGTGTATCTGTGGATGCCAATCAACCAGGCCTGTTTCTGGCACTAAATATTAACTGTCACTCTGATATTACTACAATCTTGAGAGTGTACCTATTCTTGAATGAACATAAATGGGAACCTGATAATGAAGCTGCAGAGTGGATTTGGATCCCACAGGGTGGTGGGGAATGGGTGAGCTCCAACATTTTCATACTACATGATAACGTTGACCTGTTTGGTTCCCAACTCTTCATTTTGTATAAATACTATGACACAAAGCTTCTTGAATTCTTTTCAACGGTTTTTGGGGTGTGGCTTAGTCCTTGTGTCGATGACTACTGCAAGCTCTGGTCCTCGTGGGAAGTTTCAGGACACCACCTTACTGTGCAGCAATGCTCCGCTTTCTGGGTCTTCATTGTGAAGTACTGGAATAGAAACACTGAGAAACTTCTGCTGGGAAGCTTATCAAAATTACCATTTGAAAGTAATGATGAGCTCATTCTTTCCAACAAACAAGACGTATTCATTCCTGATGATCTCTTGCTGAACGAACTGTTTGACAAGGTTTCTGGAACAGTCTTTGTCTGGGATCCTCAAATAACCACTCCTGCACTTTCTAGAGCAAATATGAACAAGATCTATACCAGCATTGGTGTTCAATCAATTTCTGAGGCTCTAGAAAAGGATGAGTCTTTGAGGACCACTGGTGCTAGTGTTAGGGGAGTTGATCAGAAATATCTGATATGGAACAATGGATTGCTGAGGATTGTGCTTGCTTTTCTTTCTAATACTTCTCTTGATATATTTGCTAATGAAAGGCATAGTCTTGTCAAATGTTTGCCTGATTTAGAAGTCTTGGAAATTGATGAGCCTTTTATAGTTAGCTATAAGCTAACACTATCCTCGGGAAGAATTTTAGATTCAAAAGGTACTAGTATATTCCTTTGGGAGAAGGATAATGCGAAGTTATTTTTACAAAGAGATAAAGGTGGAATGAAGCGAAAGAGACCCAACATTGTATATGCAACAAATTTTGCAGATGTGATAGCAAGGGGCCTTTTGTCTGAAATGCCTGCCCAGATTGCTCCACAGGCTGAGGTCAATAGGCTTGCCTGCTTGTTGGTTTTCAAGGAAGATGCAGTGGATTACTTATTGAAGACCAAAAATCTCCAGTTGTTTCCTGACGACGTTGAGTTTCTATCATCTATATCGTCTACAAATGTACAATTTGCTATCTACTAATACATTCTTGTTTTGAGCTGGTAAAGTCCTCTCATGAGTTTCAAACTATACTCACTCTTACTTTCTGCAGAATGTGGTAAAGGTTGAAGCTGGAAAAACTGCTACAGTCCGTTACCAATTAATGCTCAACTGGGCTGCTATTTGGAATCCTTATGTAGGCTTTTGCTTTGCAACATGCTTTTGTGATGGAGTTATTTGGAATCTTCAGTACTTTGTGTACTTTGTAGAATATAATTTTGTTTGAGATAGTTTAGTAATTTGCATGCTTAGTTTAATATTTTTGCTTGTCAACACTACTACTGAAAGTTCTTAATTTTTATTATGCTTAGCATTACTATTTTGCGATCTTTCACTTGTTGAAAACTTTTCTTGGATTTTGTTTATCTAATTTGCTTCCTTGAATCAATCTCTATTTTGAATGTTATGTTGGTTTACTACCTAGTTTGGATTTTGTTCATTTGCAATAATGAACAATCCTCCATCATCACTTGGGATTGTAAACAGTTTTGCAATAATTTACTATTGGGTTGTTTCTTATATAACCATTTGAAAAGTTTTGACCCTGTTAGGGTTGCACTAAGAAATCCTATATTTCCACTACTTTTTTGCTAACTTTGCTCAAGGCTTTCAAGTGTTTGGATAAGGTTGAAGGTTCAACTCGAGCACCTTCGTATTCTCTTTTACTCTATTTTTCTCATTCCATTATTGTTTGGAGTGGATGATTGTAAAATATCTAAGATTTTGATTATGTTTTACAATCAATCGAGGGTTAGGCCCTAGTGGAATAATTTTGGGATGCTCCACAAAGTATATCATAAATTGTGGATTAGTAATGATGTCTCTAAACCACCTTAATTTATTTTGTTAATATTATTTTGTTTGTGTTTTCATAGATATTTTTGTTGCAAACTCTTTACATTTACATAATACACAATCATATATTAGAAAATAATTATTATTAGTAAATAGTTATTTAGCGAATAATTATTATTAGAAATAGTTATTTATGTCCTAGTTATTAGAGAATAATTATTATTAGGAATACTTATTGTTTTCCTAATTTATGTATTGTTTCATATCCTATTATTAATAATATGTGTGAAATTTATTTTCTATATCGTATAAGAGCTCTAAGCTTAATAGTAACTTTTTTTTTTCTTCTCTTTCTATCTTTTTTCCACAATACCTACCAGCCGTCTTCTACAATGACTGCCGCCGATGACACCTACAGATAACACCTACAGATGTCACGCTTCCTCAAGCGAATCTTGATCATATTCTTTGGTTTCATCAGGATCAACTTCTCAACGCTATTATAGGTTCGATATCTCCTAATCTTGTGCAATTTATTTCTTCATTAACTTTATCTTGAGACGCATGACAGACGCTGGAGAGAATCTACGTCGCTCCCTTATATGGCAGGATTATGACTCATCGTCAAAATCTTGCCACCCCTTAACAAGGTAACAGATCTATCACTTTTTATTTGTATAACATCAAAAGAAATGTCGATGCTCTTGCGCTTATGAATGTCAAAGTTGGCTTTGATGAGCTCTCTATTCGTGTCCTGAATGGTCTTAGCCAAGATTACTGTAATATCTCACATGCTATGTGAGTTCGTGACGTCCCTTTTACCTTTTATGGGCTATTCGAGCAGCTCCTCAGTTATGAAGTCTAGTTAAAAGTCTCAACACCTTCTCTATCTTCGATGCCAATGATTGTTCTTGTGGCTCCAACAGAGAATTCTCATAATCGGTATTCAAACTATCATGGTGGTCGCCAGCAAGTTCCGCCTATATCCCATCAGCCACGCATGTCTACTCTTGGGCTATCTGCGCATCCTCCTGCACATCCAGTTGTGTTCAGTCTCAATCGTTATCTTGAGCGCTGTCATATTTGTGGTGTTCAAGGTCACTTGCTCATTAGTGCGGTCATATGACTGCCTCGATGCTTGCTTTGCTTCCGCCGGCTCCTCTGCGTGCTCCACGTCCCACGTTTAGTGCGTCTATTACAAGGAGTTGATATGCTTAGATGAATTGGTTCACTTTCTTATTGTTATTATACTCCAAATATGTTACTATGTTACTGATTGTTGCATAGCCTTATTCAATTATCAATTATGTCTACTCTTTCTTTACCTTTTCTCTTTGCTGTTTTTTGTTCCATTGGATGAGATCGGACTTCTCTATCATCCATATCAACAGTTGTGTTAGGATTTGAAGAATCAATATATGCACCTGATAATTCTGATGTCCTTACTTTCTTTGTAGCTCGTCACTTTGAGGATTACATCAGACTATCTTTCACAATTATCCACACATGTTCATTTATACCATTTATTATAAATTTCATTATATCTATGCACGTTCTTTTTCATAGAAGCCTAATGTAATTTTACTTTATCCACAGTTCTCTTTTTAACTCTCTTATCTCGATTGGTATTGTAGTATGTCATCACCTGTTTCCAAAAAGATTCCTTTTGGGTATTAATAACTACTGAATCTTCGCTCATGATTGTGTAGGATGCTGCAAGGAGCTTATCATTTACTACTGTCCACAATGTTCGCTTGCTATGATCTCCATCCGAATCGTTTCTCGTCTCTGTTGTTTAATTAAAAATAATATTGTCAAGTCCTTTTTGAGACGAGAATGAAGGAAGCTGTAAATCATGAACTGCATGAGATGTTTTTATATCTTTACTATTGTCACTTGTATCAACATTAATTCTTCTTAAGTCATTTGATTGAATCCCCGATGATTGAAACAGATTAATTCCATGAAATGGAACTTACATGAAATATTAGTTATTCTCCCAATATTTCGGGGGACATATATAAAATGAAGCTCGAGGGTTGCTATTCGTAAAATTTGAATAACTTTAAAAATTATGATAATACGGGGGTGGATGTGGAAAAGGTTAGAAATTTTATGGATGTTGTGTGGGAAATAGAAATAGATGAATTTGTAGATTAGAACGAACTCAAAATTTTATTTGGAGAATTCAATAAATTCTTAAAATAATGATCGAAATTTTTATTCAATTCTCCTTAAATTTTGGATAAGTAATGATTTTTTTTTAAAAATATATAATGAAAAAATGGACCGTTGCCCAATATTCTAAAAATCGAGCCTGGGATCAACGTTCTAAAAAATCAAACATTGGATCAACATTCTAAACAATTACAACAAATTATTTACATTCATTACAAATAAAAATAAATAAATAAATAAAAACACTGCTAGAACTACAACAAATTGATTTTTTTAAAAAAGCTAAAATTCATCGGACAGAAGCCCAGTGATAATTAAATATCCCTAACCCTTATAAAATAGTGGAGAATAGTTAAGAATTATTTAAAAAAATAGCTCTTCAAAATATCCCTACTACATATGCGTTCTCCAAGGCATTTGAGCCCCGAACTATCCGAGCCACCCAAGCATCACTTAGAGATTCGTGCTCGCCAAGTCCTATTTTACACGTAATTTTTCCCACTCAAAACAGTGTTCCGACGAAAACAAAAACTCGAAGATTGATGATTGTTCAATGAAGATTGATAAGAGTTTAACTCTATAGGTTGGTGTAGCTCATTACTTCTTATTGATTCGCTTCAAAATTTTCTCATGCATATTTTCTATCTTTTCAACTGGCTAGAGTATTTAGTTTATATATATTTTGAAGGTATAATATGTAAAAATACAGTATTTATAATTGTTGTGTCTATATTATTTTGAAAAATTATTTTAGAGTGATTTTTAGCAATTATAATTTACATCTTATTTAGAATATATTATTTTAGAGTTTATTATCTGTTATTGTGTAGTTCAGGGTTTTGAAAATACAAATTAATGATGTGATTACAATCATTATAATGTAAAACATTCGTATATGATAAGAAATGTTTTGTGCCCGCCCGATATCAAAATTTCTTTTAAGGGTTTCATCAACGTATTGCTAGTGGTTCTGATTTCTCCAACGATGGTACTGATCTCCTACTCTGTGGTGTTAAACTTTCAAATTCAACACCACAGTCATTCTAATTTCTCCAATCCAAGGACACAGTAATACTGATCATTCCAACTCAGTGATATTGAACTTTCAAACCCAGCACTGTAGTGGTGCTGAATGTTCAAATCTAGCACCACAATGTTCAAATTTCTCCAACCCAGCAACATAGTGATGCTAATTATTTCAATCCAGCATCATAGTAATGTTAGTGTTCTAATTTCTCCAACCCAGCACCACAGTAACATTGATCATTCCAACCCAACATTATATTGTTACTAAACTTTCTAATCTAAAACCACATACATGCATCATTACTAACAACTAGCAATAGTTTTACTAGGTATTTCTTAGGTATCATGTCTTGACTATTGATCCGGTGGTAAAGGACGGGGGACCCTCGTTGACGGGCGATCAACGACATGTGGAAGTCAATGGTCAAGATGGTCAACCCCAAGGTCAGGCCGAGCGGACAGAGATCACGACGAGCGGACTGGTGGGCCAACCGAGCATCCGGTCGACCGAACAGCCGACCTGGGGTCTCCCAGGCTGACGAAAGACAGCCCGACCAGGGTCGGGTTTCCAATGCTCAAAAGGTAAAAGAGTGTCTGAGCTAAGCGGACAGGCCGCTCGACCGAGCCACATGGCAATAAGGCGCAATCCCATCCGAGCATATGAGCAGGGCTTCCCCGCCCGACCAGGGGTTAGAGGTATGCGCATCTCCGGAGGCCATAGGGGCCGAGCGGCCGGTGTCGGTCCGCTCGGCCCGGGAACAGGCAAGAGGTGAAAAGGGGCAAAAGGGAGATAGCTGGTGACATCATCCTCGAGACACCTGCCACCGACAAACAACATGGTTGGCGACCGGAGCAGACAGAGTATCGTACGGTAGAAGTTTCCACCGTCATTTCGGGGATATGCTCGGACGATTGCGGAATGACGTCAGACATGCTTTTCTGACACAACCTTACTGAGGTATGTTTGGAGAAGCATGCACGCATGGAGGAGCGTGCCCGCGCCTCCCCGAGGTTCTATATAAGGACCTCCAGACTTCGACGGAGGTATGCAATTCTGATCACTGTAGCCACAGTAGCGTTACCTTGCTCTTCTTCTTCTTCGTTGCCTGACTTGAGCGTTGGAGGGTCGTCGCCGGGAAACCCCTCCCGGCTCGGCTTCTTTGCAGGTTTGCCAGAGATCCACATCACCAGTCGCCGACAGTGGAGAGTGTCATGTCCCCAGTGTCCATCGACTTAGCGTTCGGACAGGATCAAATTGGCGTCGCTTGTGGGAACACACCTGAATTCGAGTAAAGACGATGGAAGAAGCTGGACGCCAACTCACGGTGACACTCTCTCCCGAAGAAATAGAAGCGCTCATCCAAGCGCGGGCGGCCAAGATAGTCGAGCAACAACAAAGGGCTCAACCCGATCGGATAGCGCAACAGGCAACGTCGGCATCAGGCGGTCGGGCGGCACTAGACGACCGGCCGGAGCAACTCTCAATATGGGGTCAGAACAAAGGTCCGACCGACACTCAGGTGGAAGCTCCACCTGCCCCAATACCGTTCCATCGGGCTCTATTCCAAACGCCGTCAGAAGTTGCTCAGGCCAACCTCGACCGAGGATCTTCTTCAGACGAAGCCCCCGCGCGAGACAACAGAAAAGGCAAAGCGCCACGGACAGACTCATCCCCCGAGCGGATCAATAGACAATTCTCCGAGCCCATCCTGCGCGACCCACTACCAAGGCATTACGCGCCCCCGACGATCGGGGAATACAACAGGACCACTGACCCGGACAACCATCTGGGTAAGTTCGATAATATCGCCACTTTACATCAATATACAGATGGGGTGAAGTGCCGAGTGTTCCTCACCACCCTTTCTGGGTCGACACAATGGTGATTCCGGAGGCTTCCGGACGGATCGATCACAAGCTTCAAAGAGTTCCGTACGACCTTTCTCTACCACTTCGCAAACAGCAGGCGTTATCAGAAAACCAGCATCAGTCTATTCGCCATTAAGCAAGGATCAAGGGAGTCGCTCCGAGCTTACATCCAACGCTTCAACTAGGTGGCCATGGACATCCCGACGGTCACCTCAGAAACTATGATGAACGCGTTCACACAAGGTCTTGTGGACGGTGAGTTTTTCCGATCGCTCATCCGAAAGCCGCATCGCAGCTATGATCACATGTTGAACAAAGCCAACGAGTATATCAATGTGGAGGAAGCTCAGATGGCAAGGAAAAAAGAAATACCTTCTGAGCTACCGTCCTCAGCCGAGAGGAAACCACCTACTATTCACCAACCACCGAGAGGACCACGGGCAGAAGCAACCCGTCCTCATCAGCACACAAGGCCGCATGTCGTCCAACAGGTGGTAGCCGACCGACCCAAACCCAAGGGGAAGGTATGGACTCTCATGTTTTGTTCACTCCATCAGTCAGCAACTCACAACACCCGCGACTGTCGGAGCCTCCCCCCAATCACTCATCCTACACCAAGGAGCTATCGCCGTCGATCACCTTCTCCGAATCGACGACATCAACAGCAAAGCCCCGCTTGGCGTACAAAAAGGAGATCTCCCGAGTGGCAACAGAACCAATAGCACAAGGCCATTCCTCGGGCGTCGCAAGAACAACCCCGAACATATGCACGGGAAGAGGAGAATAGAGGCAATGCGTCAAGGGGTGAAATCAACATCATCGCCGGAGGGCCGACCGGAGGCAACTCCAACAGGGCAAGGAAGGCGCACGCAATGCAGCTGACGATCCATGCGGTAGGCTGTAGTCAGGAGCGGACGAACGGGCCTGAAATCAATTTTGGTCCTAGGGATCTTGAGGGAGTCGAAGTCCCTCATGATGACGCCCTCATCATCAGAGCGATAATAACTAACTACACTATTCACCGCATCTTTATTGATACAGGCAGCTCGGTTAATATAATTTTCAAGAAGGCTTTCGACCAATTGCAAATCGACTGAGCCGAGTTGCTGCCGATGACAACCCCCCTCTACAGGATCATGAGTAACGAAGTTTTGCCGGTCGGACAAATCCGGCTGGCCATCTCGCTAGGAGAGGAGCCGCTCAGAAGAGCGCGGACTGCCAACTTCATCGTAGTCGACGCTCCCTTTGCGTACAATGTTATCTTGGGGCGACCGACTCTCAACAAGTTCCGAGATATCGTCTCCACCTTCTGCCAGAAGATCAAGTTCCCGGTAGAAGACCAAGTTGGAGAGGTCCGAGGAGATCAACTCGCCACCCGGCGGTGCTACATAGAGATGGTCCGAGCCGAGGCTAAATCTGCTCGGAAAGTGTCATGAGTCGAGGTAAACGCTATAATCGAAAAACCACCTTCTCTAGTTTATAAAGAAAAGGAGGAGGTACAGATCCACCCTGCCCGACCGGAGGCCACGACTTTTATAGCATCCGACCTGGAAGCAAGCCAGAAAGAGAAGCTGATCGGATGCCTCTAGAAAAATTGCGACGTTTTCGCTTGGTCAACCCACGAGCTGCTAGGAGTCTCGCCAAGCATAGCGCGGCACGAGCTTCACGTCCGACTGGATGCTCGGCCGGTGAAGCAAAGGAAGAGGGACTTCAGTGCCGAATAAAATATCATTATCCGAACGGAGGTGGAGAAGCTCTTGGAGGCCGACCACATAAGGGAGGTGCAGTTCCCGAGTTGGCTCGCAAACGTGGTGCTGGTCTCCAAACCAGGCAACAAATGGAGAGTCTGCATTGACTTCCGGGATCTGAACAAGGTCTGCCCGAAGGATTTCTACCCTCTACCCCGGATCGACCAACTAGTAGACTCCACAACCGGTTGCGAGTTGATATGCATGTTGGATGCTTATCAAGGCTACCATCAAGTTCTGCTCGCCCGAGAAGACCAAGAGAAGGTCAGTTTCGTCACTGCAGACGACACTTACTGTTACAACGTAATGCCATTCGGATTGAAGAACGCTGGAGCTACCTACCAACGGCTGATGAATAAGGTATTCCGGGAGCAAATCAAGCGCAACTTGGAAGTATACGTAGATGATATACTTATCAAATCCTTCCGAGCGACGGAACTTTATGCGGATTTGGAAGAAACTTTCCAGACACTGAGGAGATACGGGGTCAAGCTGAACCCCCATAAGTGCCTGTTTGGAGCAAAAGGCGGACGTTTCTTGGGCTATATTGTGACTGAGCGGGGCATAGAGGCGAACCCCAGCAAGGTAAAAGCATTGCAAGATATGCCTCCTCCCAGGAGTATTCGGGAGGTACAGCGCCTCACTGGTCGGATAACGACGCTATCACGATTCATCTCCCGAACAGTCGACCGAAGCTTCCCTTTCTTCAAAATTATGCGCAAAGCTACTAAGTTCCAATGGGACGAGGAATGCGATCGGGCGTTCGAGGAACTGAAGACTTGTCTCAATTCTTTGCCCGTGCTGGCCAAACCGGCTGTAGGAGAGTCGTTCCGTATTTACTTGTCTTCAACCGAGCATGCTGTGGGCTCGACATTAGTGAAGCCGAACAGCGAAGAGCAGCCCGTGTACTTTTTAAGCCACATTTTAAAGGATGCTGAATCTCGCTACACTGGCCTCGAGAAATTGGCTTTTGCCTTGATCCTCGCCGCGTGGAGATTGCGCCCTTATTTTTTGGCGCATACAATCATCATGATGACGAACAGCTCGCTAGGAAGGGTGCTCCTGAATCCGGAAGCGTCCGAGCGGCTCATCAAGTGGACTACAGAGCTGAGTGAATTCGACATTCAGTATCAACCCCGCTCAACGATTAAGGCACAGTCCTTGGCAGATTTTGTGACCGAGGTGCAAAATCCCGAGCCCGAAGCTATGTGAAAAGTATTTGTGAACGGATCGTCCACTCGGCTCGGAAGCGGAATTGGTATTCTGTTACTTTCCCCTCAAGGAGAGCGGATGCACCTGTCCGTCTGGTTAGACTACCGAGCAACCAATAATGAAGCAGAGTACGAGGTCCTCATAGCCGGCTTGCAGGCCGCGTGACACGTGGGAGCTAGCTGGGTGACGCTATTCTCAGACTCCCAGTTGGCCGCTCAGCAACTCTCAGGGTCCTTCGACATAAACAACACGAGGCTCAGGCTCTATGTGGAGGCTTTTGAAAAGCTCAAGGCCAACTTCGTCGAAGTTGTCATACAGAAGATCCCTCGAGCCGAGAACCAGTCTACGGACGAGCTAGCCAAGCTCGCTAGTTTGATATCGTCGGTCGTCATCCAGCAACCAATCGAGCAAGTGTCTCTGATGGCGTACATCGACCGGATGGAAGGTCTCACATTCCCGAGTGATTGGAGGACATCCATAATAGAATTTTTGCGATCGAAAGCCACGCCATTCGATCGGGAGGAAGCCCAGTTATTGAGGAGGAGAGCTGGCCGGTTCACGCTCATCCGGGATCAACTTTACAAGAAGGCATTCTCCCGACCACTGTTAAAGTGCGTCAGCTCGG
Source organism: Zingiber officinale (assembly GCF_018446385.1). NCBI lineage: Eukaryota > Viridiplantae > Streptophyta > Magnoliopsida > Zingiberales > Zingiberaceae > Zingiber > Zingiber officinale. The sequence goes on from NC_055994.1 coordinate 144,418,667, forward strand.
AGGATGCAGAGTACATTCTCCGAGAGGTATACCAAGGATCTTGCGGAGGTCATCCGGGCGGCATGTCTTTGGCTAGGAAGATCCTGTTGACCGGATACTTCTGGGCAACCCTACAGGAGGACGCCGCTCGGACCGTGGCTACCTACCTTTCTTGTCAGAGGTACCATAACTTCTCCCATAGGCCGACGGAGGAAATGAAGGCGTCTACAGTATCCTGCCCGTTCGACCAATGAGGCATGGATATCGTAGGGCCTTTTCCCATGGCGACCGGACAGCGGAGGTTTCTATTGGTGGCGGTCAACTACTTCTCCAAATGGGTCGAAGCCGAACCACTGGCCAAGATAACCGAGCAGATGGTTAAGAAGTTCATCTAGCAGCATATAATCTGTCGGTTTGGCATTCCTCGTCGGCTCATTTCTGATAATGGACGGCAGTTCGTCGGTTAGCAGCTCGGAGAATGGTGCAAGGGGTACGACATTGAGCAGCACTTCACTTCCGTGGCGTATCCGCAGAGCAACGGTCAAGTCGAAGTAGCTAATAGGGAGATCTTGCGAATTCTTCGAGTTCGGCTCAATCACATGGGAGGAAGTTGGGTGGATGAGCTGTCGAGCGTATTATGGGTTATTCGCACAACTCCGAAGGAAGGAATGGGGGTAACCCCATTCCACTTAGTGTACGGGGGCGAGACAGTCGTCCCAGTCGAAGTCGGTATAGAATCCGATCGGATCTAAAGATACGATGAAGACAACACCAAGCGAAGACATCTAGAGTTGGATCTGGTAGATGAGGCGAGAGCCAAGGCCGCCGTCCGGCTGATGGCATACAGGCAGAGAATGAAGTAGAATTACAACCGGCGTGTAATCCCTCGTGCTTTCCAGGTCGGTGACCTAGTATGGAAGAAGGTGAAGCTGGTCGGCGACGTGGGCAAGATGGAAGCTCCCTGGTCGAGGCCCTTCAAAGTCGTTGAAAAGCTCCGATCGGGTGCCTACTACCTCGAAGATGAAGACGGACGGCAGCTAGAGCGACCATGGAGCGCAAACCATCTCCAGTCATACCGAGAAAGGTAGAAGGTGCGCCAGTGTAATCTATTCCATGTATGTCTCGTTCGTTTGTATCCTTTGGCTGCAGGAGTAAAAATTAAAAAAGGCAAGGGATACAAGCACTTGTTGCCGAACGACAAATCCATTGAAGACCGTTGAGCGGCAACGTTAAAAACTCTAGAGTCAGATCAGCGACTATAAACCCCCCGGCTGAAGACCGTCGAGCGGCGACATTAAACTCTAGAGTCGGACCGGCGACTATAAACCCCCGGCTGAAGACCGTCGAGCGGCGACGTTAAACTCTAGAGTCGGACCAGCGACTATAAACCCCCCCGATCTGAAGACCATCGAGCGACGACATTAAACTCTAGAGTCGGACCGACGACTATAAACCCCTCGGTTGAAGACCGTCGAGCGGCGACGTTAAACTCTAGAGTCGGACCGGCGACTATAAATCCCCTGGTCGGAAGACCGTCGAGCGGCGACGTTAAACTCTATAGTCGGACCGGCGACAGTCGTCGAGCGGCGACGTTAAACTCTAGAGTCGGACCGGTGACTATAAACCCCCTGGTAGGAAGACCGTCGAGCGGCGACGTTAAACTCTAGAGTCGGACCGGTGATTATAAATCCCCCGGCTGAAGACCGTCGAGCGACGACGTTAAACTCTAGAGTCGGACCGGCGACTATAAACCCCCTGGTCGGAAGACCATCGAGCGGCGACGTTAAACTCTAGAGTCGGACCGGCGAATATAAACCTCCCGGCCCAAGGGATAGGCGAGCTACAACTAGCAAAAACAAAAGGTTAAGGAATGAACCACTCTAATAAGTATCCCGCTCGGAAGGCACGACTACTGGCGCTTGCCTAAAGCGAATAAGCTAGAAAAAAGAGGGCAAATCTCCATTAAAATTAAGGCTGTCTGAGCCGACCGGTGGAGTTATAGAAAATAGAAGGCAAATCTCCATTAAAATTAAGGTTGTCTGAGCCGACCGGTGGAGTTATAGAAAATAGAAGGCAAATCTCCATTAAAATTAAGGCTGTCTGAGCCGACCGGAGGAGTTATAGAAAAAAGAAGGCAAATCTCCATTAAAATTAAAGCTGTCTGAGTCAACCAGAGGAGTTATAAGAAGACGAATCTTCATTAAAATTAAGGTTGTCTAAGCTGACTGGGATAATTACAAAAAACACTTTTCACTCAAAATAGTTAAAGATATGCTTGGGGATGGTAGTAAGAAGCGCCACATGCTCCCGGACGGGAATATCAACCGATGCTGGAAGGTGGCCCTTGGCCTTCAGATAGTCCACCGTGGTGGTAATAGTCAGTTCAAAGGCCTCGGCTAGCCGGTTGCAGACCTTCTCAGCAAACTCATCTGAGCGAATGTATTTTTGCCTCAGCACGATGAATCGGCTCGGCTCAACCTCCTGGTACTCCTTGAAGGCGGCGCGCGAGGCTTCAAGGGCCTCCTGATGGTTCTTCAGTTCATCCTTAAGGGCCACCACTTCAGCCGAGCGACCCTTTTTCTCAGCATCGAGCAGGTCGACGAACTCCTTCACGTGTGTTCCAAGGCGCGGGCCTCCACATTCTTTTTTTCCAGGTCGACGATAGCAGTGTTCTTCCGAGTGGTGGCGAGTTCTATCTTCCGGTCAAAGGTCTTGACCTGCTTCTCGAGTTGGGCCAGCATGTAGGCCTAGTCGGCTGTCTTCTTACGCTCGGCTTCCAGAAGATCCTTAGTCTGGCCGAGCTCCTTCTGCAGCTCCGCATATGAAGGGCCTTGAGACGAAGATGCGCCGCCCGGACCCTTTAGTCTCCTCAGCTCTTCCTCCACCAAGGCCAAGCGGTTGGCGATAGCAATGTCTTCCACCCATCTCTAAAATGCACAGAAATGCTAAAATGCCGACCGGGCAGACTACATAAAAGAACAGAAGTGAAGCTTACCCCTGTGGCTTGCTGCATGTGACTGTCCGCCAGTTTGTCAAGTGGTATCATAGCTACACGGGCTCGGGCGTCCGCCCACATCTCAGCAAGGGGCCCCTTGATAGTGATCATATGTTCAAGAGTCTTCGGCTGATCCGACTCGGCCATAAGCGCCTTGGTGGGGAGGTGCAGGGTGACCTTGATAATGCGACCCAACCCTGAGTCGTATGAGCGGACGCTGAAGGATCGGAGGCCGGGCTGGACATTGCGGATAGAATGCCCGAACGGCAGACTCGGCAGGGAACAGGAGGAAGAGAGCTGATCGGCACCGCTTCGATGGGGGCCGCAGGTGGATCCAGTTGGGAGGGGGTCCGGTCGGAGGAGAGTGCCTTGACCGATGGCGCCTTGTCGCGGGGAGATGTGGTGCCCGTCCGCTCGGACGCTTGCACTGCGGAGGTTGCCGAGCGGAGCGGTATCTCAACATGCCGTCTCTTCTGGTTGAGGGGGAGCGCATCATCCTGCCCAGAGTCATCCTCCTGAACGGAAGGGCCCTTGCTGGAAGTTACACCACCAGTCGCTTCAGCGGGCGAAGCCTGAGCGGCCGACTCCCCTGCATTTGTTTCGCTCTCGCCCTCGCGAGAGCCGACCGGAGCAATGCCCAACTACTCCATTTCCTTTGCGGCTGCCGCCTCGATTGCGGCCGCTTTTCTCTTCAAAATCCCGAGTAGCACCGACTCCATTACGATGTTCGTTGCAAGGAAAGCAGAAGGAAATCAGTTAGAACTCAAAGCAAATGTACAAGTAAAGTTCTTACCAAAGATGCTCGGGAGAGGGGTCCGGATTGGACTCAGACCAAACATATACATCACTCCCTCAGGTAGTAGCTTGTTGATGTCGAGTTTCAAACCGGCTAGCATATTCGCTGCTTGAAGGTAGTCCGGTCGGGTCTTATACTTCTTCAGCTCGGGAGAGGTGGGTGGTCCGACCTGCCACTTGGTCTGGAAAGGAGGCCGATTGGGAAGATGAAGAAAAAAGTAGTACTCTTTCCAATGCTTGTTGGAAGAGGGCAGTTTATCGAAAAAGACTAAACCAGGTCGAGCCTGAAACAGATAAGTGCCCGGCTCGGACTGCTTAGGATAGTAAAAATAATAAAAGATTTCCGGGCGGAGGGGAATGTTGTGTATCTTGAATAGTATCACAACCCCGCACAGAAGGCGAAAGGTGTTGGGAACCAACTGAGCGAGCGGAAGGCCAAAAAAGTTACAAACTTCAACGATGAAGGGGTGAAGAGGAAACCGCAGACCGGCTATAAATTGGTCGCGAAAAACATAAAAAGCGTCGCGCGGAGGTCGGTGCGGCCGAGCGGAAGGTGAAGGTAAAATGAGTTCGAAATCGGAGGGGATGTCAAAAGCGTTTATTAGCCTCTCGGCATCCCGCCGATCGAACCGCGACTCCATGGTAGTATACCATGGGCCGAGAGCGAGGTCAGCGGGCTGGGAAGAGCTAGCCATCGTCAGAACAGTGGAGGGGGCAGAAGTCAAAGGGAGAGGCAACGACCCGAGGAAGAAGGTGAGCAAAGCAGTAACCAAAAGACGAAACGCGGCCAAAAACGCGAAGAAAACATAGGAGTCAAAGAGAGAAGCAGAGGAACCTTACAGACAAGAAGTTCGAAGGAAGAAGACAAGGGTTCGCCGGAGGTCCGATGGACAAGGTCACCGGAGAGAGGAGCGCAGCGGGAGCTTTGCAAACAAGGAAGCGAAGGTGCGGCGAAGGAGAAGGGCGAAGGCTTTATAGGGTTACGTCCGATCGTCCCAAGCCGTCGGATTCAGGTCACAGAACCCAAGGCCCATATCCAGCCGTTCATTTCAAATCGTCGAGGGCCCCATCGGATGCGACGCCGCTGCTGTACGATGATGGCAGCGGCACCACGTGACATCCAGTCGCAGGGGCACATTTAATCAGCCCCATTACGGGCAGGGGTAGCGTGCTTTGTCTTAATGACAAGGGTTTGCACGCATTCCGAGAAGATCCTGAGGACAGTATCACAAGGCATCGACAGGCTGGTCGGGCAGCCCTCGACAATGAGCCGACCGACGCTATTCGACCCCATGGCGGACGAGCGGAGGTACACTTTCGGGAGTGGCAGGATGGTTGTCGCTTGGCCAGACTCATAATCCAGTCAGTCGGACTCAGCGCCTCCTTCGACTAGACTTGAGGAGGAGGCATGTGATCCGGTGGTAAGGATGGGGGACCCTCGTTGGCAGGCGGTTAACGACACGTGGAAGTCAATGGTCAAGATGGTCAACCCCAAGGTCGGGCCAAGCGGATAGAGGTCACGATGAGCGGACTGGTGGGCCAACCGAGCATCCAGCCGACCGAACAGCCGACCAAGGGTCTCCCAGGCTGACGAAAGACAGCCCGACCAGGGTCGGGTTTCCGATGCTCAAAAGGTAAAAGAGTGTCTGAGCTGAGCGGACAGGCCGCTTGGCCGAGCCACAGGACAATAAGGCGCAATCCCATTCGAGCATATGAGCAGGGCTTCCCCGCTCGACCAGGGGTTAGAGGTATGCACATCCCCCGAGGTCATAGGGGCCAAGCGGTCGGTCCCGGTCCGCTCGGCCCGGGAACAAGCAAGAGGTGCAAAGGGACAAAAGGGGGACAGCTGGTGACATCATCCTCGAGACACCTGCCACCGACAAACAACATGGTTGGCGGCCGGAGCAGACAGAGTATCGTACGGTGGAAGTTTCCACCGTTATGTCGGGGATATGCTCGGACGACTGCGGAATGACGTTAGGCATGCTTTTCTGACACAACCTTACTGAGGTATGTTTGGGGAAGCGTGCACGCATGGAGGAGCGTGCCCACGCCTTCCCGGGGTCCTATATAAGGACCTCCAGACTTTGACGGAGGTATGCAATTCTGATCACTGTAGCCACAGTAGCGTTACCTTGCTCTTCTTCTTCTTCGTTGCCTAACTTGAGCGTCGGAGGGTCGTCGCCGGGAAACCCCTCCCGGCTCGGCTTCTTTGCAGGTTCACCGGAGATCCATATCACCAGTCGCCGATAGCGGAGAGTGCCACGCCCCCAGTGTCCATCGACTTAGCGCTCGGACAGGATCAACTACTTTTATGCATGAATGGTCAGTAAATCTATTCTTAGTTTTTAATTGACCATAAACTATATGTAACGAACAGATATTTTCTTTGGATTTTTGTTTTCCCAAATCAGCTAGCCATGCTATAACTGTCTGGATTTTATTAGAATCTAATTAAAGTCTCACATTAAAAAAATTTTAAAAAATAATCATAGATTTAAAATAATATATAGTATATTTATTGGCATAAGATATTTTAAGTAGAGCCCAAGAGTCAAGGTATGAGGGTTTAAGTTCAAAGTAGATAATATCATATCATTATAGAGATATATGAATATCCTTGGACACAATAAATGGTATCAGAACCATGTTCCAGACTAGATGCTATATGAGGGTGACCTTGAACATAGTTGAAGGTATGCCCGAAGTAGGTCAGGTTGACCAGATGCTTACGAGGAGGCCAACACCTGCTATTGTTGCTCCATCATTTTTGAAGTTCGGGCTTGTATCAGCATATTCAACTCCTCCTTTGTTAAAGTCACCGTGGTGAGTCATCTGGCGTCCTCCATTTACACGTATTGGATGCAGGCTACGTTCCCACAGACGACGCCAATATGATTCTGTCCAAAAATTATGGAGATGGTTGGCTGAGGATGTGGTTTCTAGGTTGACCACGTGTACGCTCTACTTTGCAACACAAGAAACATCAGTACCGAGACAGGGAAGGGGTTCTCGGGGTTGGCCCTCCAACGCTTAAGTCAGTTACCGGAAAGATGGAAGAAAATAAAGTAACAGTAAGCACAAGCGTCAATAGTAAATAGCGTGTACCTCCGCCGATGTCTGTATCCCCTTTATAAAGTGCCCTAGTGGGCAATGCGCACGCTCCCTAAGGTGCGGGCATACTTTCCCAACCATCCCATGAAAGGACAGATCTGAAAAGTATCTCTGACATCATACCTTAACAAGACATGCAAATTTCTGATGAGACAGTGGAAGCTTCCATCGTATGATCTGACTGTTGACCATATCTTGTGTCAGCGACACTATCTCCCAGAAGAATATTAATAGATACATCAATGATCCCTCTGCTTGGCTGAGCGGGGTAATCGCTCGGCTGGGGACCCCTCCACTAGGTCGACCTCATCTCGTACTCCTTGATCCATACTGAGCACCTGACGATTTGACCGTAGTGTTCTGCTCAGAGAAGCCATCTACCGATCAGACATTGCCTGCCCCGATCGGCAATTGTAGTCAACCTCTGCTCGGCCATTATGGGTGAGTTCGTTGACTCCCTAGCGTTGACCATCTTGACTTTGACCTCCATGTTGGTAGCTAACCCCGCTTCTGACTCGAATTGAATAGGCCGTCCCTTTACCACCACATCACAAGCCTTCCCCTTACGTCTAGTCGAAGAAGGCTGTAAGTCTGACTGACTGGAAAAGCAGTGTCTCAGGTGACCTTCTGTCGATCAGACATTACCTATTTTTGGGAAGCTGATCGGTTCATAGCTTCAAAATTGTCGCTCTGCCTCTTCTTATTAGCTTGAGCTTGACGAGTCATTCAGCTATAATGAGCATCTAAGCTTTCTTACTGACATGTGTTTGGATTCGTTGCTCGGCCATTTATTAGTCTGAGTTTTGTATCGATCGAGATGCCTGATCGCATCTAAATTTCTGAAAGACTATGCAAATCTTTGGTCATTATGGCCGAACATGTCGTCCATAACTTTTAATTAAGCCCCATTAATATTCACTGTAACCACTTTTTGTGGCCGCACTCTCGACGTGATAAGCAGATATTCATTGATGATATGACAGACGCCTTTTCAAATTCCATGACCAGATCTTATCTTGGTTTTGCGCAATCCTTGATTGGATGACTCGGAATGATTGTCCGCGAGGCTTATAAACCCTCATTTCCTCGTCGTCCCCTTCACACTTGAGTTTTCTTCTTCGCGCATGTTCCTTGACGTTCTCTCTTAGTCTTCACTGGCTACTTTTCTCAGTAAGCCTTCCCTTCTTCCGTTAAGTCTATGTTTTGCTTCTTCTTGGTTTCCAATGGCTAACTGTTCACAACCCTCTACATCCATCCTCGGGATATGATATACTTCTACCAAGTCTAAGTTCAAAGGAAATGAGATAGACCAAATGAAACTTACATACCACTTCCCCTCTGACTACCAAATCGTAATCCCTTCAGCCTACGATCAACCCCATTTACCCCTAGCCCACTTCTTATCCTTTTTTAAGGAATAATTTTACGCCGATATCCATTTTCTCGTTCCTCATTTCTTCTTAACCGTTGTAAATACTTTCATATCTCTCTGTACCAATTAGTGCCTAACTCCTTTAGGTTGTTGTGCGGGGTCGTCGTGCTATTTCTCCACGGTATTCCCCTAGCGCCTTGGGTCTTCTTTTACTTTTACTATCCGAAATTGTCTGAGCCAAGGATCTTTTTGTTTCAAGCCTGAGTCGGCTCCATCTTTTTCGATAAGATGTCAATCTCCAATAAGCACTGGAGGGAGCATTATTTTTACATTCGATTTCCCAATCAGCTCGACTTCCTGACCAGCTAGCAAATGGAAGTGATGAAGCTGTCATCACTCGGTTGATATTGAAGTCGATTGGACTATCTCCAAGTAGCATCTAGTTTGGTCGGTCAGAAATATCATATCCATCAACTGTTGTTGGAGAGTGTTATCTGTTGGTGTGAGAAGCATCCGACGATCGAACTTAAGTTTTGATAATGGCAAAAGGATTCAAAGTTAAGATTATTTGTTATCTAATATGTGCATATGAGGTTACAGGAAAGTCCTAACTGCGATTAGGCAGGTGGAAAATCCTAAGGGGTGGTAACCTTAGGTCCTAGGGGGAGGTAACCCTAGGTGGAGGATATCCTAGGGGGTGGTAACCCTAGGTGGAGGAAAACCCTAGGGGAAGGTAACCCTAGATCCTAGGAGGTGGTAACCCTAGGTGGAGAAAAACCCTAGGTCCTAGGGGGTGGTAACCCTAGGCAGAAAGTCCAGTCGGTCTGGAGGACCGGACTGGCACTAGGTAATCTCTCCTGAGAGGAGTAGGTGAGGACGCGTTCCCCGGAAGAGGGAACAGTAGGCGTCAGTTCGACCTAGGATTTTCGGTCGGAAATCCGAAGTCAGAACCGGGCAGTCCAAAGACTGTCTAACCCATGTTTCTTATATATTCTGTCTCGTTCTAACTCTATTTTGTAGGAAACTAACAGTTTTTGTGCAGGGGTAGAACTGACCGGATCGGTCGACCGAACATTGGGATCGGTCGACCGAACCCCCAAGTCAGCAGACCAGACTTACAGAGATTGAACCAGGCTAAGACAAAGGATCAGTCGACCGAACCTCGGGATTGATCGACCGAACCAAGGATCATCGACAACTGGATCAGGCTAGGCCAGGTTGATTGGGTCAGAGAAGCAGATCGGTTGACTGAACGGCGATATCAGTCGACCGAACCGGGGATAAGGCTTGACTAGATCGAAGCAGAGCGAGCAGATCGGGTGGATCAGATGGGAGAAGATCGCCTGATCGGTCGACCAAATGCAGGGATCGGTCGACCGATCCGCCTCGGGTCAAGTCTGATCCCAAAACTTGGGGATCCGAATCAGCTTCACAGAGCCTATAAAAGGGAGCCTCGGGAAGCAGTCGAACAACACCTCGAACAGAAGAGCTTGTGATCTTGTGCGCTGCTCTGAAACCTTCGACTACACTCTGCTGCTCCGACAATCGGCGATCACTTTCAACTTTTGTAATTTGTCGGTATAACTTTTCTTTTAAAGCTCATATCTGTATTCACCTGTTTGTAAAGATTTACAAAATCATAGTTGTTGTCCACTGAAAGCGATCAACGATCACGGGCCTTGGAGTAGGAGTCGTTACAGGCTCCGAACCAAGTAAATCTTGGAGTCTTCTGTGTGTTTGTCTTTTATTTATTTCCGCTACTATTTCTCGAGTGTTTTACGAATCTGAAACGACTGAAAGCCACGAGCGCTATTCACCCCCTCTAGCGCTTTCGATCCAACAATTAGTATCAGAGCGAGGTCGCTTTGAATCGGTGCAACCACCATTCAAGCAATTTTTTCGTAGTATTTTCAGCTTTACGGAGTCGATTATAATTAGCTTAATAGATATATTCTAATCATTTTTTTCGAATCGGTTTTAACTCGAAGTCGGTGCAACACCACTTGAGTTCGTTATTTTATAAACTTATTCCCGCACTACTAATCCAAGACCTAGTCTTGGGACATCTCTTCTATTGTGTTTTTGCATATTAACTAAATGGCCCAGTAAGAGGGATATAGCACCGTTCGTCCCCCGCTCTTCACTGGAGAAGACTTCGGATACTAGAAAGGAAAAATGGAGAATTTGCTCAAAATCCAGTTCGAAATGTGGATGATCGTCAAGACTGGATTGGATCTACCAACTGATAAAGACGGCAATCCTACACCCTGCGAGGACTGGGGACCTGCATTAATTAAGAAGGTGGAGGCAAATGCCAGAGCAACTTGTACCCTCCAGTGTGGACTAACAAAGGAGGAGCTAAACCGTGTCGGTTCATTCTCGAGCGCCAAGGAGCTATGGGAGAAGCTGATCGAGTTTCACGAAGGGACCTCCGATACCAAAGTAAGTAAGCGAGATTTATTATTTAATAAATTGTATAACTTAAAAATACAGGAAGGTGAAACGGCTAGCCAACTCCATGCTCGAATTCAAGAACTACTCAATGGACTCCATGCGATTGGACAGAAGGTAGATAACTGAGACATCATAAGGTACTCCCTAAACGCCTTTCCGAGGAACACCTTGTGGGCATCCATGGTAGATGCCTACAAGGTTTCTAAGGATCTCTCTACTATTAAACTAGATGAGTTGTTTTCGGAGTTTGAGCTTCATGAACAGACTAACTCACGTCCGACCGAGAAGGGTTGACTTTGATTGCAGGTACAGGAAGAGCACGCGAGTCAAAATCAAAACGTAGAATCGAACAAGAATCAGAAGAGGAACAAGATTCAGAAGACTACGACGAGCTCACAACCGAATTCGTCAACCTAATGAAGAAACTTTACAAAAAGAAGGGCTTCAACAAGAAGGATATCAAAAAGGCCATCCAGACCAAAGAAGCCCAAACAAGCTCTAAGGTCAAATTCGAGGTGACCTGCTACGGGTGCAATCAGAAGGGGTACATTAAGGCGAACTGCCCGAATCAAAAGGACCCAAAGAAATCAAGAAGGAAGAAGGCTCTGAGGGCAACTTGGGACGAATCTTCTTCCGAGGAATCCGACGACGAAGAAGTCGAGCAGGCGAGCCTCCTCGCATTGACAGCCCGGGACTACACAAAAAGCGAGGACGAATCGGAAGCCGAGTCCGTGAGAAGCCACGGATCCGCATCCATTTCCGAAGGGCCAAACCCCTCTGTAAGTGCAAGTCGTTTATACAGTTTAATAAATTACTTAATGCATAAAGTAGCTAAGTCCAAAGTTTGAATCAAGTCGCTTCTAAAGGAGGTAACACTCCTTAAAGAAGTGACTAATACCGAATCATTGACTGATCTAGCTCAGATTGGAACCTCAACTCAAGTTCAAAAACTTGAGGAAGAGAATTCCAATCTGAGAAGTCAAGTCAAGGATTTGAAAACTACCCTAGAACGGTTTTCTTTGGGGTCCAAGAACCTTGACCTAATTCTTGAGACTCAAAGAGTCGTTTACAATAAAATTGGACTAGGTTTTAAATCCAGAAGGAAATACCGATCTTACCTATCGCTAGTCAACAAAGAAAATAGAAAACTAGTCCAAGCATGGGTGCCCAAGTCCAACCTAGTCAATCAAGTTGGACTTGGTCAATACTGGGTCCCCAAGGATCAAGTACATTACCTCGATAGACCCTATCGAGGCTATGATCTAGGGGGAGCAAAATTAAAAATTATTTTAACTTATTAATAAATAAATAAATTTAAATTATCTTAATAAATAATTAATTAAACTAAAATTATTTTAATCTTTAAAAAAACACACACAAGGGAAGGCTCTAGAACAGCTGGCACCTCTAAAACTTAATTTACCCAACAAGGGTAACCAAGAGTAGACTACTCGGCAGGGTAATTAAGCTTAAAATAAAAAGGGCTAGGTTTAACTTGACTTACGGTACTGGTGAAGTATTGGATGATAGTACATTGGGGAAGCTTAGTCATCGCATGTCTAGGAAGATATGACTTCGACCTGGTGCATTTGGCTAAGTGGAACTGACCGAAGCTACCCTTTATGGATCATAACCAGTTAGACCAAGGTTTGTACTAAGTTCAATGGATAGGACTATTTGGAAAACCTCGAAGACATGGTTACTTTAATGATGTCCAACTGACTCATCATAGTCCAGAAGTTTATCCAAAGAATGCCTATTTATTGAGTCCAAAGCTAAACCTGAATCTAACATAAAGTTAAAACAAACCCTACAATTGAACCTAATTCATCTCACAAAATTATAAGATCCCCTGATTGAAAAATCTAGATCGGGTGAGATGACTAAGGACAAATTAAAATTAAAATTAAATTAAATTAAATTAAATGAAAAATAAAATAAAAATAAAAATAAAATAAAATAAAATAAAATAAATTAAAATAAAATTAAATTAAATTAAATTAAATTAAATTAAATTAAAATTAAATTAAATTAAAATCAAATTAAATTAAAGTTAAATTAAAATTAAATTAAATTAAAGTTAAATTAAAATTAAATTAAATTAAAGTTAAATTAAAAATAAATTAAATTAAAGTTAAATTAAAAATAGATTAAATTAAAGTTAAATTAAAAATTAAATTAAATTAAATTAAAATAAATTAAAATAAATAAATTAAAATTAAAATTAAAATTAAAATCAAAATTAAATTAAATTAAATTAAAATCAAGTCAAAATTAAATTAACTTAATTTTTCAAATTTAATCAACTTAAATATTTTTTCAAAATATAATATTTCTTTTAATTTAAATTAACTTAATTTTTTAAAAAATTAACTTAATATTTTTTTAATTAGCTTAAATATCTGTGTTAAAATTTAATTAACTTAATACCAAATCATCCTACTAATAACTAAACATCTAAATTAATAACTTCACTATCTTTTCATCAAATAAGATTCCAATTCAATCACTTTATGTGTATAAATGTAAAGAATTGGATCAATGAATGTTAGATAGTGGATGCTCCAGACATATGACTGGAGATAAATTGAAATTCACAAAGCTCAAATTAAAGAATCTAGGATTTGTTGCATTCAACAACGACAGCAAACTTAAGGTAATCGGAAGAGGTAACATCGAATTCAATTCCGACTTTATTATTCGAAAAGTACTATTAGTTGAAAATTTTAACTTTAATTTACTTAGCATAAGTCAATTATGTGACAGTGGTTATTCAGTAAACTTTACCAAATCTGAATGTATAATTAAAAGTACTGATAATCCTGAAATCATACTTAAGGGAACTAGGAAAGATAATGTCTACACCATTAACCTACCAACATCCTCAATAAAGTGTTTTCTAACACAACAAGAGGAAACTGAGCTGTGGCATAAAAGACTAGGTCACACTCACACTAGACTCATTTCAAAGATGAGTCAAAATGGTCTAGTTAGAGATTTGCCCAAATTAAAAATTATTAAAAACTCAACCTGTAATGCTTGTCAACAAGGTAAACAAACCAAGTCAAACCATAAATTAACCAACCTAGATAGAACTACCTCAATACTTGAGTTTCTTCACCTAGACTTGTTTGATTCGCATGGAGCCAAGTCACTAAGTAAAAATCAATATTGTTTAGTAATAATTGATGATTACTCAAGATTTACTTTGGTAAAATTTATAAAAACTAAAGATGAAACCTTTGAAGTATTTAAAATCTTCTGCAAACTAATAGAAAATGAAAAAGACACTCAAATAAAAAGAATTAGAAGTGACCACCGGGGGGGGGGGGGGAATTGAAAATCACAACTTTACTGAATTTTGTGAAATTAATGAGTATAAACATGAATTCTCTTGCCCCAGAACCCCTCCAACAAAATGGCCTAGTAGAGCGTAAAATCCGAACCCTACAAGAAGCTTCTAGGACTATGTTAAACGAATACAAGTAATCCAACCAATTTTGGACTGAAGCAATAAATACAGCATGTTATATACAAAATAGAATTTTAATTAACAAATCTCGTGACAAAACACCCTATGAAATATATTATAATAAAATCTCTAATTTAAATTATCTAAAAGTCTTTGGATGTAAAGTATATATTTTAAACACTAAAGACTATTTAGGAAAATTTTCATAAAAAACAACCATAGGAATATTTTCAGGGTATTCGACAACTAGTAGGGCGTATAGAGTGTGTAATAAACATATCCTAAAAGTTGAAGAAACAATAAATGTAATATTTGATGAGGATAATAAAATAACCACTATAACAAATGAAAATAATGTAGAGAATATTAACCCACTAAATACAGAAGATGACTAAATTCAACCTGAACCTGATAAATCTGAAGAACCAATCACTAACCCAAACATAAGACCAACAAGAACAAACACAAATCATCCACCTGACCAAATCTTGGGTGATCCATCTCTAGGAATTAGAACTAGGACATCTTACAGAAACAGTAGCCAAATAGCCTTGATATCTGAAATTGAACCCAAAACTGTAGACGAGGCTCTACCCGATCCAGATTAGACACTTGTTGGAGTGTATACTGAAAGCCTAAGCTTTGTAAACATTCATTATGAATAAAGAATCACATTTGGTCAAATTGTCTACATTTAGTTGTAGTTGTTCAATTAATTTATACTGTAGATAACATAGTATGTGGTGTCACATGCAGAAGATGATGTTATCAGTACCTTATAAATTATAAACAGTAGCTCACGACCAAAATGGAAAGGAACAAACCATTAGAAGGTCGTAGTGTAATTAGGTATCAGTTTATCTTGACTGTATAATTACACTAGTACACTTAGAGTGTATTGAATAGGACCATTTGAGGTCGTTTCTTTTATACTGACTTTATAAAGAAACAAAGACCTCGGTTATTATGGAAGTGTGTGCTCTTAATCCTGATATAATAACAAGCACATATATTTGATATTTATTTTTTTAATTTATCAATGGGTGAGGTTTAGTTCGATGAATCAATAAGCCCGATAAGTTGGGAAATGGTATCATTTATAGTGTGTGTTGTTGATTATAGAAGGAAACTGTGTCCTAGAGATACTAGGTTGATAATGTCCCCAAGAGGAGCTCATAAGGATTGTCATGTTAAACCCTGCAGGTGGACTTAGTCCGACATGACGATAAGGTTGAGTGGTACTACTCTTGGACTAAGATATTAATTAAATGAGTTGTCAGTAACTCACTTAATTAGTGGACATTCGATATCTTAAACACAGGGAGACTAACACACTCATAATAAGGAGCCCAAAAATGTAATTTGGGATTGGTGCGGTAGTTCAATAATAGTTCTCTAGTGGAATGAATTATTATTGATAAAATTAAGTTGTGTATTCGGGGCGAACACGGGATGCTTAATTTTATCGGGAGACCAAAACCAATTCCTCCTCTCGGTCCCTATCGTAGCCTCTTATTTATAGAGTTCTATACCCACCTATACCCACCTTCTATACCCACCCAATAGGGACCGGCCAAGCTAGCTTGGGAACAAGCTAGGGCCGGCCTAGGTATAAGATTGGGTGGCCGACCCTAGCTTGAACCCAAGCTAGTAGGGCCGGCCAAAATAAATTAAAAAGAATTTTAATTTTAATTTTTATTATGTGGAAGAAATAATTTATTAAAGAGAATTTAAATTAAATTATCTCTCTTGTAAAATTTACAAAAGATTAAAGAAAGAGATTAGATCTCTTTCCTTATTTGTAGATTGGTGAGATATTTTATTTTCTCTTTAAAAATTATTCACATGTTGTAAAATTAAAATTATAGAAATTTCTTTTATTAGCCATGTAGAGATTTTTAAAGAGAAATTTTAATTTTAAAATTTCCGGAAACAAATTAGGAAGTTTTAATTGTTGATTGAAACTTGTCCAATTTGTTCTCCAATGATGTGGCCGGCCAATGTAGATTTAATTGGGAAATTTTATTTTATTTTTCTCAATTAAATCATGTCAAGAAAATTGAGGAAATTTTATTATAATTAAATTTCCTAATTTGCCTAGGCCAAGGAATATAAAAGAAGGGGTGAGGGTGCCTTCATGAGACACAACATCTATTATTTCTCTCCCTCTTTTGTTCCTTGGTGTGGCCGGCCATCCTCTCCCTCTCTTCCTCTTGTGGTGGCCGAACCTCTCTCTCTCCCTTGGAGCTCTTGTGGTGGCCGGATACTACTTGGAGAAGAAGAAGAAGAAGGAGAGAAAGCTAGCATCTCTTGGAGCTTGGTTAGTATTTTGGTTTTTCTCCTTGGTGAAGTTTTCCTTTGTGGCTGAACCTTGCTTGGAGGAGAAGAAGGTGGTTGGTGGTTTCTCATCTCGGTAGATCGTTGCCCACACAACGTCCGAGGTTAGAAGAGGAATACGGTAGAAGATCAAGAGGTTTTTCTATAAGGTATAACTAGTAATTTTTATTTCCGCATCATGCTAGTTATTTATGGAAATAATACCAAATACAAGAGGCTTACGTTCTAGAATTTCGAATATGTTTTTTCGATGTTGTGTTCTTTTGTTTTTTCTTTTCCTTGTGATTTGATTGTTCTCTTTGGTTAACCTAAAGTTATTTTAGGAAATTAAATATTAGCTTTCTATAAAAGGTTTTGTCTAGTCGGTGGTGGTTGCTCCCATATCCAAGAAGGCCATGTGCCTCGCCACGTCAGTACTGGAAACCAATTATGGAAATTAATATTTAATGGAATTAATAACTTAAGGAGACTTGGGTCGAACGTGTAAAGTTCCGCAGGAGATCCAAGTCAAAACCTAAAAGAACAAATAGATTAAGTTTTGGATCAAACGTGTTAAGTTCCGCAGGCGATCCAAAATTTAATTTAAAAGAACACATGGTAGCTAGGAAAAGGTTCAGACCTTTGTACAAAATTTTTGTACAGTGGAACCTATAGGTTTTCCGAGTAGCAACCAACAACACTAGCAATGTAGGAAGAATTAGCTCAATTTGAAAGAAACCAGGTCTGGGACTTAGTACCGAAACCCACTGGTAAAACTATAATTGATACTAAATGAGTTTTCAGAAACAAACTAAATGAACAAGGTGAAATAGTTAGAAACAAAGCGAGATTAGTAGCTAAAGGGTTTAATCAAGTAGAAGGGTTAGACTATGATGAGACCTACGCACCTGTAGCCAGACTTGAATCTATTAGGATGCTGCTAGCCTATGCAACACACAAAGGATTCAAGCTCTACCAAATGGATGTAAAATCCACCTTCCTAAACGGATTTATTAAAGAAGAAGTGTATGTTAGTGGATTTGAAGACTTAGAGCACCCAAACCATGTCCTTAGATTAAAAAAGACCCTATATGGACTAAAACAAGCACCTAGGGCCTGGTATGAACGGCTGTCTAATTATCTCTTAGAAAAAGGATTCCACCAAGGACAAGTAGATCCAACCCTTTTTGTAAAAGCCTTAGAAAAAGACATTTACATAGCCCTAGGAGAATGCGCTTCTCAACTTTTGTGGATGATGTATACGCTAAAAGACTATCAACTAGAATATCAAAATACAAAAAATTTTATTGATAATATAAGTTCAATTAATCTAACCAAAAATCTGATTCACCACTCTAGAACTAAACACATAGAGGTGAAACACCATTTTGTAAGGGATCATGTGGCTAGAGGTGAAATTGAACTTAACCATGTTGAGTCCAAATCAAACCTAGCTGACATTTTCACAAAACCCTTATCTGAACTCGAGTTCAGTACACTTAGAAGACAAATAGGAATGTGTTGGGTAGAATAGATCTTGATTGTCAAATTTCCTACATCTAATTTTTTAAAAAAAATTCGTTGATCTTCAAAATCTGCTTATATTTGAAATTCTAGGAAAAATAAAGTTTTCAAAATCCCAGTTTTATTAGTCTTTCAAAATTTGGACTTAGCATAGGATCTTCCCCCTAGAAATCATGTTCTCCTAGTATCAGCCAAAGCATCTCACAAGCACACTATGCATAATTTGTTTGTGTTTGCAAAACTTAGAATGATGTGAGATGCATAGGGCACTGCCTGTACTCCAAAATGCTTATTTCTGTGCATCACAGTGAGTCTGGGCGTTAAAAACTAACTTTACATTAATCAAGTTAAACGATCTAATCCTAGTCAAATATAACTGGATCTCCAACTTAACTTGACTAACCAAGTAAAAACTGGTGCCCTCTAGGTATTCAGCTAGTAGCTAAAGGTTAGACAGTTGGTTAAGGATATTAAAACTGCAAATTGCCTCAGCTCGCGCTTTAGGGCTCTGATACCTTGCAAAAGAAAATTGAATAACTTACAATCTATTTAACTCAGCTCATGCTTGGACATTAGGGTCTTAAGCTTATTGCTCCTCCATTGTCTTTAAGGATTTTCAAATTCTTAAAAATTTCTTTTTAACTTTTATAGCCATTTTCAAAATTAACTAAGTCATATCAAAGGACTTTTTGAATTTTATTTTAAAAATTAAGTTAACCTAACTTTTTAAAAGATTTTAAAATAATTAAAAAGGCTATTCGAAATTAATGGTTTAAAAAAAAGGTCTTAAAAATATTTTTACGAAATATTTTTTCAACAAAGTCTTTCCAATTGTATAACTTAGCCTACTATTTTTGAAGCTTACCTTTCGAAAATCGTTTGTTTCAATCTTTCAAAATTTAATCTAAGTTTGCACAAATTTTGGCTAAATACCCTTCAAAACTAAGTATTTTCAAAAATATTTCAAGTTTAGCAGCTAAATACTTTTCAAAAAGCTTTCAAATTTAATATCTTTAAACGAAAAAGCCTTTTCAAGATTAGCTAAGTATCTTGCTCAGCTAAGTTACTTTTCAAAGTCAATATAATCTTAGCTAGTTTTAAACGAAAAAGTTATGTTTTCAAATTTTTATTGATCTCACTTAGCTAAAAGTTTTACAATGAATATTAATTCGCTAAGTGCTTATAAAAATTTGGTTACTTTCTATTTTAAAGCCTTTTCTAATTTTTTTTAATAGTTAAGTTTCTCAAAATAAGTTTCTTTCACTCTTACTCTCTTATTCATTTATTTTTGATTTATGGCAAAGGGGGAGAGTAGAAGAAATTCAAAAGGAAAAGAAAATTAAATAGTTTGAAAATTTATAAATTTAAGGAGAGATTTTATTAAGGGGGAGCACTTTACAAAACTATTGGACTAACTTATTTCTTTCTTGTGCTAAATTTATGCTAGTTATGCTTTTCTTTATTGCATCATTTTCTTAACTTTAAATTTCGATTGTCATAATCAAAAAGGGAGAGATTGTTGGTGCGGGAAGCATCCGACGGTCGAACTTTAGTTTTGATAATGGCAAAGAGATTCAAAGTTAAAATTATTTGTTATCTAATATGTGCAAATGAGGTTACAGGAAAGTCCTAACTGCGATTAGGCAGGTGAAAAATCCTAAGGGGTGGTAACCTTAGGTCCTAGGGGGAGGTAACCCTAGGTGGAGGAAAATCCTAGGGGATGGTAACCCTAGGTGGAGGAAAACCCTAGAGGGAGGTAACCCTACGTCCTATGGGGTGGTAACCCTAGGTGGAGAAAACCCCTAGGGGGCGGTAACCCTAAGTCCTAGGGGGTGGTAACCCTAGGCAGAAAGTCCAGTCGGTCTGGAGGACCGGACTGACATTAGGTAATCTCTTCTAAAGGGAGTAGGTGAGGACGCATTCCCCGGAAGAGAGAACAGTAGGCGTCGGTTCGACCTAGGATTTCCGGTCGGAAATCAGAAGTCAGAACCGGACAGTCCAAAGACTGTCTAACCCATGTTTCTTATATATTCTGTCTCGTTCTAACTCTGTTTTGCAGGAAAGTAATAGTTTTTGTGCAGGGGTAGAACTGACCGGATTGGTCGAACGAACATTGGGATCGATTGACCAAACCACCAAGTTAGCAGACCAGACTTATAGAGATTGAACAGGGTGTAGGACCGTTGGGCCGGCTAGAAGGGTTGGTAAATAACCTGTCAATTAAAAACAAACAACCCTTCCTCGAACGATTAAGCGAACACTTGTAAAATGAATTAAGCAGATAAACAAAAGCATAAAAGAAAAGACGAGGCACCAGATGTTTACTTGATTACAACCGATGTGATTGTTAATCCAAGGAAGATTAAGCTCAAAAACTCCTTCAGGCGGAGAAGCCTCTTACAGCGTTTAGGCACAGAAAACAGAAGCTTAACTACAACTAAAGCATACAAGTGTTTGGAAATAGAATGATCGTGATTGTTGAAAAGCTTCTGGACCAAGGATATATTTATAGCCTTGGTTGGGGCGCCTGGAAGGGTTCCGGGCGCCCTAGGGGGGATAAATTTATCCCCCAACGGTTGGATCGAGTTAAAGCTCGATCCTATGAAAAAGTCACTTCCGAGCGCCCGGAAGGGTTCAGGGCGCCCTGGACAGCTCCGGGCGCCCCGGAGCCAAAAGTCAACCCAGTTGACTTTTGGTCCGTGCTCTCTTCTCCGGTTCAGCTCGCCTCTGGTCCGGGTCTTTCTGCTCCGGCTCCGCTTGCTTGGGTAATCTCTGACATCCGGAATAGGGCTTACCCGAACCCATCTTCCGGTCTTCTCGAGCGTGCTTCCCTCCGGCTTCTCGTCCCTCGGAATTACCGCGTGTCCCTTCTCGTCCACCAGCGTACTCATCCGCAGACTTCGTCCCTCGGTCGCACCCCGTGCCGACCTTCGCGCTAGCTGCGTCTCTTGCTCCCCGAGCAATCTTCCGCTCCGTCTTTCGTACCTCAGAACCACCGCGCGCACTTCCTTCTAGTCCGCCGGTGTACTCTTCCGCAGCACCTCGTCCCTCGGACGCACCGTGTGCCGTCATTGTCGCTAGCTGCGTCTTCCGCTCGAGTACCTGTGCTCCTAAGCTCCTACACACTTAGACATCAGGTTAGAAACAGACAGGACCTAACTTAACTTTTTGGTCACACCAAAACCAACCTTGGGGTTCCAACAATCTCCCCCTTTTTGGTGTGATCAACCCAAGTTAAGGTAGGGGAAAAAAATAGACATAAAACATAAACTAACTTATATTGCAATTAAGTGCAATAAATTTCAACAAAAAATTTTAATTTTCAATTTTCTCTACCTCCCCCTAGACTTATACTTCTTCTCCCCCTTTGATCACAATAAAATGGGGTTTAAAATTCTAAGGGTTTAAAGACTTAGAAAATTTTGAAAAGTTATCTGTTAAAATATTTCTAAGTCAACAATAGCTTTTTGAAACATTTCTAAATTAAAAAAAACTTTCTAAGCCCAAAAGACTTTTATGCATGAAAATTTAAACATTTAAAAAATGTCTATGCAGTTATTTATTTATTTAGTTCTTAATTCTATTTATCAGAAAGTTTTAAATTTCCATTTTAACTTATCATAATTTCTTAAATCAATCTTTTTTTAGATTTAACGCCACAAAGATTATACATGCAGAAATTTGTATCATGTTAATTTCTATTATTTTTTGAATTTCAATTTCACAGAAATATTCGGATGGCATAGATTTTAATTTGATAAAATTTTTCGACAATATAAAAAATTCTTTCGGTAATGTGTAAAATTCGTTTGAAGGAATATTTTGTAATTTGCAAGAATTTTTTTAACAATAATAGTTTGCAGGAATCTATTAATAATAGATTTCTTAATCTGAAAATTTTGTTTGATGAATCAATTTCTAATTCACAACACTGTTTCAGTAAAGTAATTTGTAATTTGAAATTTTTAGATCCGGAAAAAGTTTTTGAAAAAATACTTTGTGATTCGCAAGAATCTTTCGTCAAAATATTTTGTAATTCGAAAAAATTTTTAGATCCGGAAAAAGTTTTCGATAATATTTCTAAGTTGCATAATTCTTTCATAAAAATATTTTGTAATTTGCAACAATTATTCGATACCACTTGTAGGACCGTTGGGCCGGCTAGAAGGGTTGGTAAATAACCTGTCAATTAAAAACAAACAACCCTTCCTCGAACGATTAAGTGAACACTTGTAAAATAAATTAAGCAGATAAATAAAAGCATAAAAGAAAAGACGAGGCACCAGATGTTTACTTGGTTCGCAAAAATCTTCAGGTAATTTGATTAATTGAACCAGTTGTTCATAGGGTAGAGGCCATACCTTACTTACCTCGTCGGCTGTTGATTCTCCTCTTGTTGAATTAATTTCTTCCGAAGATTCTCCTCCTTCATCGATCTCGGGATGTACTTCGGCTGTTGGGGCTATCTTGGTAATTTCTTCCGTCTTGGATTCTTCTGATGACGGCTCGATGTCTATTGAGGAGACGACTTCAACCGGTTCTTTGTAGAGCATTAAGAACTTTTCCCAAAGTTCTTTCGCGCTTTTGTACTCTCCGACTCTGTCGAAATCTTTAGTTGGTATTGCGCTTAGAATGTGAAACTCTGCCCGAGCATTCGCCATGGACTCTTCACGTTGCTTCTCGTTCCAGAGGCGTATGTCGATTTTCTCTCCATTCGTGTCTTTCGGTGCTTCATAACCTGTTTTCATTATTAGAGAAATACCAATATCAGAGTTAAGAAATACCTTCATTTGTTGCTTCCATGAAGAAAGCTCCCCCTCGGATGCTGGTGGGTAGTCTCTAGCTCCGACCATTGTTGCTTCAGACGGCGGTTAGTCCTTCTGAGGCGTCTCGGCTCTGATACCACTTGTAGGACCTTTGAGCCGGCTAGAAGGGTTGGTAAATAACCTGTCAATTGAAAACAAACAACCCTTGCTCGAACGATTAAGCGAACACTTGTAAAATGAATTAAGCAGATAAATAAAAGCATAAAAGAAAAGACGAGGCACCAGATGTTTACTTGGTTACAACCGATGTGGTTGTTAATCCAAGGAAGATTAAGCTCAAAAACTCCTTCAGGCGGAGAAGCCTCTTACAACGTTTAGGCACAGAAAACAGAAGCTTAACTACAACTAAAGCATACAAGTGTTTGAAAATAGAATGATCGTAATTGTTGGAAAGCTTCTGGACCAAGGCTATATTTATAGCCTTGGTCGGGGCGCCTGGAAGGGTTTCGGGCGCCTTGGGGGGGATAAAATTTATCCCCCAACGATTGGATCGAGTCAAAGCTCGATCCTATGAAAAAGTCACTTCCGGGCGCCCGGAAGGGTTCAGGGCGCCCTGGACAGCTCTGGGCGCCCCGGAGCCAAAAGTCAACCCAGTTGACTTTTGGTCCGTGCTCTCTTCTCCGGTTCAGCTCGCCTCTGGTCCGGGTCTTTCTGCTCCAGCTCCTCTTGCTTGGGTGATCTCTGACATCCGGAATAGGGCTCACCTGAACCCATCTTCCGGTCTTCTCGAGCGTGCTTCCCTCCGGCTTCTCGTCCCTCGGAATTGCCGCGTGTCCCTTCTCGTCCACCAGCGTACTCATCCGCAGACTTCGTCCCTCGGTCGCACCCCGTGCCGACCTTCACACTAGCTGCGTCTCTTGCTCCCCGAGCAATCTTCCGCTCCGGCTTTCGTACCTTGGAACCACCGCGCGCACTTCCTTCTCGTCTGCCGGTGTACTCTTCCGCAGCACCTCGTCCCTCGGACGCACCGTGTGCCGTCCTTCTCACTAGCTGCGTCTTCCGCTCGAGTACCTGCGCTCCTAAGCTCCTGCACACTTAGACATCAGGTTAGAAACAGACAGGACCTAACTTAACTTTTTGGTCACACCAAAACCAACCTTGGGGTTCCAACACAGGGCTCAGACAAAGGATCGGTCGACCGAACCTCGGGATCGGTCGACCGAACCAAGGATCATCGACAACTGGATCAGGCCAGGCCAGGTTGATCGGGTTAGAGAAGCGGATCGGTCGACTGAATGGCGGGATCAGTCGACCGAACCGGGGATAAGGCTTGACCAGATCGAAGCGGAGCGAGCAGATCGTGCGGATCAGATGGGAGAAGATCGCCTGATCGGTCGACCGAACGGAGAGATCGATCGATCGATCCGCCTCGGGTCAAGTCTGATCCAAAAACTTGAGGATCCGGATAAGCTTCATAGAGCCTATAAAAGGGAGCCTCGGGAAGCAATCGAACAACACCTCGAACAGAAGAACTTATGATCTTGTGCGCTGCTCCGAAACCTTCGACTACACTCTGCTGCTCTAACAATCGGTGATCACTTTCAACTTTTGTAATTTGTCGGTATAACTTTTCTTTTAAAGCTCATATATGTATTCACCTGTTTGTAAAGATTTACAAAATCATAGTTGTTGCCCACTGAAGGCCTTGGAGTAGGAGTCGTCACAGGCTCTGAACCAAGTAAATCTTAGAGTCTTCTGTGTGTTTGTCTTTTATTTATTTCCGCTGCTATTTCTCGAGTGTTTTACGAATCTGAAATGAGTGAAAGCCACGAGCGTTAATCACCCCCCTCTAGCACTTTCGATCCAACATTATCTACGTGTTTAGTCTGAGCCCGATTCACACGAGGTTGCCGCTCACCCTAGGTATGTTCTTTCTTTTCCTCATCTTTGAATCTAACTGATTTGTCTTCGTTTTTTTAGCTTAGATCATGTTAAGGGCGCGTCTGACTGGCAAGAGTAGGCTTGTGGACTCAGAAATTAATGTCGTGGGTGTCATCGAGTTGCAGAGCATGGCCTACAACCGGTCACCCAATCCGACGATTCGCTCGGTGAGGTTGGAGGAAATACAGCTGCGACTAGCGAAGGAGGCCATACAGTGACAAGCGATAATGCTGCTGCTACAGCCGACCTTCCTTCCAAACGACCATCTCTAGTGTCGATCATTGTGCTGTCTAAATCTACTACAGCTACATCAGATGAGTCTTTAGTCCGTCACAAGAGGCATCATGGGGAAGGTGTTGAATTTTGAGAGATGTCTTAAGGCAATCACCATACAGTTTTTACTATTTATTTGATAAATATATATATTCACTATTTGAGTGCACATTCTCTATGTGTATGATTGGATCTTAAACTCACATACTGAATGCCCACGATACAATTCATAGTATGAGAGAACTTATGATTAGATTACAACTTGTGAGTATCTCTACATGTGCAATTATGAATGTATTGAAATACTCTCTAGTCGATGAATTGATGAATTCAGACATCATCGATTCTGATAGATTAGAACGGGTTATACTCCTTGGTTGGGCCAAGTAGTTGTTTTTTCACAGGCTGGAGACATTGGAATGTCGAGAGTTAAACGTGGATGCTAGTTATGATAACTAGTTCATTGAAGTGACCTGCTGTAAGACTTTATATGGTTCTCTTCATATATAGATATGCCAATGATGCTCTTACAGTAGCTCGAATGCAAGTTTCCTTCGACTTGAGGTATATAAGTCACCTTGGTCATGGAGGCTTATACTTTGACATATAAACAAGCATCTTATTGAGGTGTGGACCCGGGTTGATTGGGTATAAGTCGAAGTACCCGAAGGTGTTTGTATAACTCACAAAGGATTCACCGCTCCTTGCGAGGAGACGTATACCCTATGGACACTCGTTAGGATTATTACTCAAAGTCTTTTGCCAAAGCATCACATGTTGAGAGTACGAGACTCTTTGACACATGTTAGAGTAATTTGAATATGCAAAATGATGAAGTATTACTTAGGTTAGGTGTGACGTATTTAGCCTAGTGGGGACTGACACATATATCATGTTCTGAACCAAGTGAGTATAAGATGAGTGAAAGGAACATGACACGACTAATTGTAGTTGTTACAGGATTTGGAAGTGGTTTTGAGAACAACTTATGATTTTCCAGTTAATTGGGGATCATAATGTACTACTAGATGTCACTCATGATCATTCCATAATTAATGGTTAATTATGAACAACCAATATAATCGGGAACCTATAAGGTCACATGCACTACGAGTTTATCTAAGAGACATAAAATGAGTTTGAGAATTGGATTATCAGATTGAGAGAAATTAAGTCTGGTTGGACCAGATGAAAGGTAAATACGGAATCAGAATGGTGCAATGGAAGCACAGATGAGTCACGTCTTTTGAAGACGAGTTGGACTCTCTTTGATTTAATTAGTATAAACTAAATTGATTTGGTTTAATTAAAAGAGGTTCTTGATTTTGAACTAAGATGATTTAGTTTTTGAATCAAACCTAGTTTGTGTTGGTCCCTTTGGAGGCCGGCAAGAGGGGAGGGGTGAATTGTCCTGAAAAAATAAAACACCCTTTCTCAGAATTTTAACTAGATAACGAAACTTGTAATTAAAATAGAAGAGACTAAATAAACAGAATCTAAAACAGACGCAGAGGGTTTACTTGGTTTGCAATAAGAGGATTGCTAATCCAAGGCAAAGATGGCGCACTATCTGATTCTCCTCTGGGTGGAGTAGCCTCTTACAGCGTTGACAGTACAAAAGAATTGAAAGCATAGAGAAAAATGGATTACAAGTTAGTTGAATGATCTGTGCTAACTAGTGCTATATTTATAGCACTGGTCGGGGCGCCCCGAAGGGTTCCGGGCGCACTGGGGGGATAAAATTTTATCCCCCAACGATCAGATCGCATTTGACGCGATCTTAGTCAAAATCCAGGTCTGGGCGCCCGGAATGTTTCCGGGTGCTCGGACCAGGAAAGTCAACAGAGTCGACTTTTCTCGGTCCGGGACCTCTGCTTCGGTTCAGCTCGTCTCGGTCCGGGTCTTTCGCTCCAGCTCCGCTAGCTTGGGTGTTCTCGGCCATCCAGAATAGGGCTCACCTGAACCCAATTTTCGATCTTCTCCTCGAGCAGCCTTCCTTCCCGGTTTCTCGTCCCTCGAACGTCGCGCACGTTCTTCTCGTCCACCAGTGTACTCTTCCACGGTCACTTCGTCCCTCAGACGCACCAAGCCCGTCGGCTCTCTCCCGTGCCGTCCTTCTCGCTAGCCACGTCTTCTGCTCGACTTCTTGTGTTCCTAAGCTCCTGTACACTTATACACAAGGGCTAGACAAAGTATGACCTAACTTAACTTGTTTGATCACATCAAAACACCTTGGGGTTCCAACAATCTTCCCCTTTTTGATGTGAGCAACCCAAGTAAAGTTAGGGTAAAACAGATGCAATAAAAAAAAGTTAATATGCAAATAAGTCCAAATATTTTTCAATTGAAAAATTATATACCTCCCCCTAGACTTAACATACTTCTCCCCCTTTCATCACATAAAAAATGGGATTTCTTTTAACAAGTCTAAGGTAAATTCTAACTTAAAAAAAATAAGTGTTAGAAAAAATTTAAGTTAGAAAATTTTAAGTAATCAAAAATTTAAGTGTTTGCAAAAATTTCTAAGTAAAACAAAATTTTGTGCAACAGAATAGATACCTTAAAAAAAATATAAAAAAACTTTAAGGCAATTTTTTTTTAATTTGCAATGTAAGAATTTTCTAACTTAAAAAAAATTCTAAGTTAAAAACATGGGAAAAAAATTTTAAATTTCCAAAAATAATAATAATAATTTTTTAAAACTAAATATTTTTAAAAATATTTTCTAAAACAAATTGAATAACCCTTTAAAGTATATTTGCAACAGAAACATTTTCTAAGTTAAACAAAATTTTCAAAACAAATGTTTAAAAACTTTTAAGTATTATTTAATTCTAACTTTAATATTTTTTCTAGAAAGTTAATTAAACATTTGATTTCAGTATTTTGGCTTCCAGGTCGTAGCGATGCACTAGGCCTTCTTAGTTATTGGAGCAACAACCACTCCGTAGACAAAGCCTCATAAAGAAACTATCTATTTAACTTTCTTGCTGAAAAATGTTAAGTTTAATTTAAAATTCAAGTTAAACATGTTTTCG
Source organism: Zingiber officinale (assembly GCF_018446385.1). Classification (NCBI taxonomy): domain Eukaryota; kingdom Viridiplantae; phylum Streptophyta; class Magnoliopsida; order Zingiberales; family Zingiberaceae; genus Zingiber; species Zingiber officinale. Next base: position 144,446,706 of record NC_055994.1, read on the forward strand.
GAACCCAATAGAGGTTCCTACCTATAGGGTTAATCAAGTATTTCCTAGGTATATAGGCTTTTGATATTTTTCTAATTTGACTTTGGTGAAACCTATAGTACCAGTTTAGTCCTCTATAATTTTTAAAAGCAGAAATATTTGTACCATTAGACTCTTTCAATCTTTTTATTTCTTCTTTTAATTTATCATTTTCAAATTTTATTTTATCAAAGTCTTCTATTAAACAAGATTTTGCCAAAGTTCTTTTTATTTCTAAATTTTCATTTTTTTAATTTGGTATTTTCATTATCTAATTTATACATGAATTTAGCCATTGCCTTAATACCAAAGTAAAGTTGATCAGGGGGTAAAAGGCATACCTCACTTATCATATCAGACTTGAAGCCTGAATATCCCCCTGCTTCGCTACTTTCATCTAAGGTCGCTCCCCCTTCATCGATGTTGGGTTCTAATGTACTTTGCCCTTCGTAGCTTGCCATCAGTGCTATCCCGGCATATTCTTGAATCTCGGACTCAGATGAAGAAGTGTCGTCCCAAGTAGCTTTTAGGTTCTTGTGCTTCTTGGGAATCTTACCTTTGTCCTTTAGTTCTGGGCAATCTTCTTTTAGGTGTCCTTCCTTTTGACACTGGTAGCAATGCATCCTTCTTCTATTTCTTGGATTTTTTTATTCTGCATTTCTTTAAATTTATTAGATATAAAAAACTTTTTAAAGTTTCTTACCATGTATGCTTCCTGATCATCTTCTAAATCTGACTCGGGTTCATCCCTTTTGGTTGCGTTTAGTGCGATCATCTGGCTTGATTCCTTTGTTGTTCCTACACACCTGGTTTCATGTAATTCAAGGGTGGAGAACAATTCTTCTAAAGTACTTACCTCCAGGTCTTTCGAAATATAGTAGGCATCGACGATTGATGTCCATTCTGAAGTTCTAGGAAATGTGATGAGTGCGTAGCGTATGGTGACCCGATTTGTTACCGTTTCTCCGAGGTTCTCGAGACCAGTAATCAGTTCTTTTACCTTCGCGTGTAGATTGACTACCTTCTCACTTTTTTCTAGACGGATGTTCATCAGCTTGTTCCGGAGGATGTCTCTTCTAGCGAGCTTCGCTTCGGACGTGTCTTCGTGGAGTTCTAGGAACTTCTCCCAGAGTTCTTTAGCAGATGAATAGCTTCCGATGCGGTTGACCTCTTGAGACGGCAACACGCTCAGCAGGTGATATTCCGCATGGCTGTTTGCTACAGACTCATTCTGCTCCTTCTTTGTCCAAAAGCTCTCCTCTTTTTCTTCTCTATCTTGATTTGTCAGAGCTACAAAATCATACTTCATAATAAACCGAATTTCGAAATAAGATTTTAGGAATACCTCCATACGTCGCTTCTAGTGTGCGAAGTCCCCCTCGAATTTTGGTGGAACGATGCTTGGTCCGGCCATCTCGTTGCTTCGATCGACGGTTAGTCCTCCTGAAGCGCCTTACTCTGATACCACTTGTTGGTCCCTTTAGAGGCCGGTAAGAGGGGAGGGGTGAATTTGTAACGACCACCCTTCTTACTACTACTACTCTCTAAGGGTGACCGTTACTGAACTACTGACTCTACTTAACCGGTATGATCGAAACCACGAGAAGTCCTTACTGAAAAATTTCGACAGAGTCTCCCCTGTACCGGTGACCATAAGCTAAGATACAAACATAGTATACATCAGTCATAGGTGGCTGGAACATATAACAAACTCTCACACAGTTAAATAAGTATCAAACACTACTCACATCAAAAATAACCCAAAAGTACATACATACTAAACTAAGTACATCTTAGCATGCAACCTAGAACAACAATAATCTCAAATAACATGAATCTTAAAGTACAACTTTAAAATGTTTCTTAATCACTAAAATGCGGAAAACTTAAAAGAAATGCCCCAAGTCTCTCCCATAGTCCTGGCATCACACATCATCAAACACCTCCTTGTCACCTTCCTTTGCTAAATCTTTTCCTTTCCTGTATCTGCAGTAAGAGGAAATGCACTCTATAAGCAAAATGCTTAGTAAGCGTTATCTAACTCACAAAAATCTCGATATGCATGTACATATATCTATAACATGAACTAACTGAATGCTTACTGAAGACTACTCATGTTCATCCAATAGTAAAGGAATCAAACAGGCTGAAATGCTAAATATGTAAAGCTACTCATGCTCTTCTAATAACAAAGAACAGTAAGTTAATCTAATTAACATGCTAGCATAAAAGAAAACTAAACTTGCTGATTTAAAACAAAATGAAACTTATTTCATTTGTTCTAAACTTATTCTTTTATTCCACTTATTTACAACTTATACTTTAATACTTTTATACTTATGTGAAACTTATTTTACTTGTTCAAAAGCTTATACTTATAATACTTCAAAATAGTAATCAACTTCTCTTGGGCCCAGGCGTAGTACCATCTTATGCACGTTCCCTAATAGGTTAGGGTAGCGAGCCACCAATCCTAAAAGAACAGACCTTGGTCTACCAGGGCCAAGACCTTGGAATTGGACACCTGGATTTGTTTAATGACAACCTTGGAAGTCGGGTACTAGCCTCTTCAAAAAGTAAAATATCTTATTATCTTAATTATTTCTTCTTTAAATGCCTTGGCATCTTATCAAGCACCTTGTGTGCCAAAATCTCGAAAGTCTTGACTTTGGGATCTACTTAAGGTCTTGACCTTCTTCTCTCTTTTCTTTATCTTTCTTATACTTGTTAATACTTCTAAAAGAATACTTCTTTAAAAAGAAACTGAAATGTTTAAGCCAATTCTAACTTTGAAATGCTTAAACCAAAAATCTGCCTATCATGCTAATGAAATTCTGCATATTAAGCTTAATAAAAATCTGTTCTAAGGTTGGAGTTCTGCATGCAATACTTATCAAAATCTGCAAGCAATACTTATGAAAGTTTGCATATCATACAAGCTTAACTAAATTCTAAAACTTGTTGGAATTAAAACCTTAGATCTTGCTACAACAAAGATAAAAAAAAGAGAGCAAAGAATGCATGCTACTCAATAATTTCTAGCTATTCCAATGTCAAACCAACAAAACTGAATCTGTTTAAGGTCACAAGTAACCTAAAAGCATAGAACTATCTCATACTAAAAAGAACTAAAAACAATAATCCATTAACTGAACATACATACGTTGTTCATATCAAACTAATTAAACCTCATCCTAGAACCAACTAAGGTGAGAGTTCTGTACAGTATGTTTAACAACCCATAAGTCTCTAAAGGTCTACTAGGCACATAACCATTTTACTACATCCTCATTTAGAGGGCTTTTCCTCCACATGGCAGCAAGGAGAAAATCAAATACTAAGATGTTACATGCTCTCATTTCCAAATCTAAACAAACTAAATTTGGTTTTATGGCAGCAAGCTTCAAGATAAACCGAACCTAAGGCTGTTCATGTTATTCTAATAGCAAAGAAAAACATTATAATTCAATATTACTCATGCTCAAATCCATAGCAAAGAAATGGAAATAAGATTCAATACTAAACACATGCTGTTCATGTCCACTTAATTGCATATAAACTAAAATCTGCAAAGTTAACATAAGATGAAATACTTAAACACATGCTAAATCCATTAAAATCCCTTCTCCTCTTCTATATCAAACCCACGGCAGCAAAGGGAAATTAACCAAGCTAAGGCAGCAAAAGGGAAATTAACTAGCAAAGTAGAATTTTACATCAAAGAGGTAAAGTCTAAACTGCATGCTGGGATAAAAACCAAACTACGAACAGAAAAATACAAACAGAATTTGTAATAACTACAAAAGATGATGAGCAACAACATATCACACAACTCAAACTTTTCCAATGCATGTAAACTCAACGAAATTAAAACACAAGCTCCGAATCTAAACCATTTACTTCCTTCCTTTGTGATTCCTGGTAGCAAACTCAAAACATCAACCTTTACTACACGATTCAAAAACAAGGAGAAGCAAAATCCGAAAACCACTCCTACCACAGGTGAGAAGCTACTTACCATGTTGTTTCTTGGACTTACAGCCGAGGAAGACCTTTAGGGTTTCGGAGAATCCGCAGAACTCGGCGTCCTCTCGTATCCTCGTACTCTCCTTAACGACGTGATCGCGGCTCTATGGAAAACCCTCCGAGATGGCCTTGGCCGGCCGCCGAAGAGGAACCCTAGATCCCTTGCTGTGTTTTCGCCGAGAAGAGCTGCGCCGTCGAACTCGAGAGAAGGGGAGGGAGAAAGGTTTCGGGATAAAACCTAAGTTTCTTTTCTTATACTAGGGTTTTTTTATTAGCCAACTACTACTTAAATATTATTCGCTGCCTTACTCTTTTACGAAATATCTGCGGAACAGTTGGTTGGCTGCGTTATGCTTAAGGCTCGGCTCGTGGGTTCAAATCTCGACTACAACCCTTTTCTTCCAATTATTTCCTGTTATTTTCGGTTCCAACTATAACTTATATATATTTTGTTCCCTACTTGATTAACAAAACTCCTGTGGAACACTTGGTTATCTCAGTTCGCTTAAGGCCTATGACCTGTCCGAGATCTACGGTTCGAATCTCGGCTTGGACATTTTTTTTGTCAAAACTTTCTTCGTTTAGTAAAAATACCAAACGACCTCCAAAAATTACATAAAAATACTCTAAAAATTTCTAAAAATCCCGAGAATATTTCTATAGCATTTTTTTTAAATATTTAAATTACTTTTAGGACTTGAATTGAGGAAATTTGGGTCATTACAAAATTGCCCTGAAAAAAATAAAACACCCTTTCTCAGATTTTTAACTAGATAACGAAACTTGTCATTAAAATAGAAGAGACTAAATAAACAGAATTTAAAACAGACGCAGATGGTTTACTTGGTTTGCAATCAGAGGATTGCTAATCTAAGATAAAGATGGCACACTATCTGATTCTCCTCTGGGCGGAGTAGCCTTTTACAGCGTTGACAGTACAAACAAATTGAAAGCACAGAGAAAAATGGATTACAAGTTAGTTGAATGATCTGTGCTAACCAGTGTTATATTTATAGCACTGGTCGGGGCGCCCCGAAGGGTTCCGGCTGCCCTGGGGGGATAAAATTTTATCCCCCAACGATCAGATCGCATTTGACGCGATCCTGGTCAAAATCCGGGTCCGGGCGCCCGGAATGGTTCCGGGCACCCGGACCAGGAAAGTCAACAGAGTTGACTTTTCTCGGTCTGGGACCTCTTCTCCAGTTCAGCTAGTCTCGGTCCGGGTCTTTCGCTCTAGCTCCGCTAGCTTGGGTGATCTCGGCCATCCGGAATAGGGCTCATCCGAACCTAAGTTCCGGCCTTCTCCTCGAGCAGCCTTCCTTCCTGATTTCTCGTCCCTCGAACGTCGCGCAGGTTCTTCTCGTCCACCGGTGTACTCTTCCGCGGTCACCTCATCCCTCGGACGCACCGAGCCTGTCGGCTCTCTCCCATGCCGCCTTTCTTGCTAGACGCGTCTTCCGCTCGACTTCCTATGTTCCTAAGCTCCTGCACACTTAGACACAAGGGTTAGACAAAACATTACCTAACTTAACTTGTTTGATCATATCAAAACATCTTGGGGTTCCAACAATTTAGCCTTAAACTAAAGTTAAAGTTATTGGTATAGATTACAGGTTTGGATTTTATCCAAATCCAGTAATTAAGAAGATTACACACACACACACACACACACACACGTAGAGAGTTTTAAAAGACAACGTGGAGAGTTTTTTTTAGAAAAATTTAGGGTACGTTTGGTTTGCATATTTTTCATTTTCATTTTCTGGAAAACGCGTGTTTTCTAGAAAACAGAAAATGACTTTTTGTCATTCTCTATTTTTCTAGAAAATGCTATCTATTTTTTTTTTAAAAAACAGACACGAAAAATGTAAACCAAACACCATTTTTAAGAAACGTGCATTTTTCAGAAAATGAAAATGAAAAATGCGCAAACCAAACGCACCCTTAGTTTTTCTCTCTCTCGTTGTATCTCTCTCCCCCTTTCTTCTTCTAGCGGCCAAAAATGAAAACAAAGTTTTTTCGTTTTCATGCCGCCGACCACGAGAAGTTTCGGCTTCTCGTCTCCTGCGTGCCCATCCCCAACGGCAAGAGTCCGACGCCATCCAACAGGCGCCCCACACCAGCTGAAGTCACCATCGCCGCCCAAACAGAAAGAGGCGTTGCCTCTTGCTGATCACTGTCGCACGCCGACGAGCAGCCCCTACTGTTGTTCGGTGGAGCTTCCGTCATCGTTTGTGAGCAGAACTGACTGACAAACATCCGACGCCTGCCGATCAGCCGCTGTCCAGTGCCAACAGCAGCAAACTACTGTTGTCCGTATGCGCCACCACCGCTGCCTCGCCAACCAGCTTTGACGTCGGCCATCTGCTTCCTCCCGTTGGTCACCTGTTGACCCCGGACACTGTTGCTGCCGGCCACACCGTTGGCAGCAGCGAGGTTTTGGTCTCCGAACAATGACTACAAAGGTTGTCCTTCCGGATGATTTGTGCCGCTTGGTTGCAATTATTGCTAGGTACAAATCAGGTCGTGATCCCTCTCTCGGATCGAACCGTTTCCCATCTTTGGCTAGTACTGAAGCAGAGACACAACTTGGACTTATTGAAGTTGTCTCGAAGATAGCTCGGTGTGGATACAAGTAGAGGTGAGGCTTTCGAGTGTCACTTAGTTGATCTCCTTCCCATTTCAGATCATCCGATGAAATCTTCTACGCTACATTCGACAGATATACCTAACTTAAATTTACTTTCCATAAAGTTTTAATTATGCGATCATGTCTGACATGTTATATCCTTGTATGTGTGTGGTGTATGATGTAATAATTAGAAATTATTATTATTTTTATATTCCACTATGCATGCTTACGAAACATGTTTTAGCACGCACTTGCATCGGGTTACCCAATAGAAGGTTCATCCCGCTCGACGACCTCCGCCCGTGCTGGCTCTTGCCCTCCCTCTGAACGGGAGGAGGCTACATCGCCTGCCCTTCTTGAGCAAGGAGCCGTTGTGCTCCCAACTTCACTGTTATCTGACCGAATGCCCTCACTGTCCAAGCTATCGTCGGGGACTATTTGTGCACTGCCCATTGCGTACATGCCACCACACTCCTCGCCAGTAGCACAAATATCCACCATCCGATCCTCTCTCTTACCAAGGTCCACCGGCCAAGCAACCTTCGATCCTTCAAGTCCGAGCGGCTGGAGGCATATAACGGTCATCATTCACTTACCGACAGATGAGTGACGCCATCTAGACAACAATGAGCCTTGCTCCTCCGAGCACTAGATTAGGATTCAAGGACTGCCGCGCTGTCACAAGTTTGGGCCGATGCTAGGGCCCGTGCGGCGACCATCTTCCTAGGGGAGCTCGCGGACGACCATACCCAAAGGGCATTTGGGGTAAGTACATTATCCTCATGTTTCGCTTGTTTATCTGCCGATTGGCCATGACTAACCAACTTTAATGCAATTTTGGGTTGAAAGCTTGGCCATGTGCCAGAGGCTGGCCTTCCTAGAGCACGAAATCCAACAGCTACGAGCCCCGAACGACCAATCAGAGGCTTCTCAGGCGCGTCTGGAGCAACTAGCTAGCGAGGTGGCCCAATTGAAGGCCGATCAGGAAAGGAGCTCCGAATGGCTGCAGGCGGAGAGGAGCAAGAGCATCGAGCAAGCCTTAAAACTAGAACGACTCAACAAGCAGGCCAACTCTTCTGAGGCGAAGATCAATTCCACCAACGCTAAGAAGCTCTGAGCTATTGAAGACTTGGATATTAAGAATAAAGAGACTCAGGTCTTGACTTAGAATCTCAAGGAAGTGGAGGCAACTTTATGTGTTGAGTGGGAAAGTCGATCGGCTGAGCAATCCGCAGTGCAGGTCCAACTTGCCTCCAAGGATACTAAGGTGGCTTAGCTGAAGGCCGAGTTGGAGGCATCCCGAATAACCTTCAAGATTTATCAAGAGGGAGAGCCTGGCCAGTTTTGCTACATTCATCAAGTAGGCCTTAACTTGTCAATCACAAATCCATGTGACTTTTGGTATATTCTTGTCGAGTCTTATATTCTCAACACTCGCTCTCAAATCAATTAACCTTAGCTGAGTCAAACAAGTTAACGAATTCGAGTTAAGTCGACCCACTAATAATTATGATAAATTATAGATGTTTTGACACAAGACCATGATTGAGCTATACTGACTTATGTAAAACGCTAACCATCATCGTAGTTATTAATGAAGAGTTTTTAACAAATCTTGACTTTAATATATTTAAGAGATTTTATAATTATTAAAAATGTCTCACCATTAATCAACTTCTTATTCACACAATCTCATTATGAGATTTATGTTTATTAATCTTGAAGTAATTACGTTCTTCGGTCATAACTTTTCATTATGTCTTAATTCTTGGTTTATTATTCAAAATAAACCTCAATAGTGATTTTAAAACAATTAAGTCTTGGATATTTTAACATGTTAATATAATTATACCATAAGAAATTTATATCTAAAATACAACATGTATTTCTTTATATAATTTTAGCCAAAATTCATTTCTATTATGAAATGTTAAGGTATATAATTTGAAATAAAGAAATTAACATTTCTTTAAAATCTCTCGAAACACTAATTCCACAATAATTTTTGAAGAAGAGGTTTCATATTATATGATCCAACTATGAATTGGCTCTGATACCACTATTGGAATCAAAGTATAGCAGAATACATATATTAAAATCAGATTTTTTTTTCCCTTAAATTATGGAACTCTTTATGGTACATATATTTTTAAACAAAATAAGATGAAATGAAACATACCTCATAGTCCTCGATAGACATAAACTATATCACAAACAAATGAGAGTCCTATGTGTGACTCCTCTAATGGTATCCATGCGTACTAGATCACAAACTTGACATGATCCGTTAGATGCTAACCTCTTAGATCGACAAAACCTTTTTGAAGCACTATGAATCTAAAGATGTGTCTCCGAGAAGGAGTAGGTTGCCAAAAAGCTTCAAATTAGACGTAGAGAGAGAGTTTTTCAAGAATTTACCAAGGATAACTACTTATAGCCTCTAAGGAAGATGAAGATGTATGACTCTTCAAATTCTTCATTAATCATAATGATTGTAACTACCACTAACTTCATACTCTCTTCTTTGAATCAAATAAATCTAAATTTGATTTTCATCTGTTCTAGTTTTCAATATTTTAGAATTAATTAATAATCTAATTAATTTTAATTCAAAAAAAATAAGTTGACTAATTTTAGTATCCACTAAAATAATTAATTATAAATAATGTTCATATTTACATGTTATACGTGCGATCCTATATATTTTATACATGAAGATAATGTAAATCCATAGACAGACTAAGATAACCACCTAATAATAATTTTAGTTAACTAACGTGATAAAATATTAGTTATAAACTATAAAGTACTAAGAATCAATTATTGTGTAATTCAATCTCTTCATATAGTCTAACTACATCTCAATTAATTCGATACATTATACATCATCATCAAATTAATTGTTTACTTGATTTCTAAGATATAATAGACTCATTTTGATGATAAATCATTTCTCCTATGACCATGAATTTCGAGTCACTAAGATCTCTATCAAACGGACAGGATGTTACCTTTTTAATCCAAGAGAACAATGAATCCTATATTGACTCAACACTATTCTCTGTACACCCAACAACCGTATTAATCATAATCCGATTAAAGATTACTTTTAACAGCATCAAAGTACATAACTCAACATATAGAATAAATAAAGGTCTTAAATCAAAAAATCAATTATACTCATTCATAAGAGGAATGACCAAAGATGGTTAATATGTGGTCTCCTTTCAAGCAAGTCATGTCTAGTGCACCTCTAAACTTATGGCACTCTAAGTACAACTTGGATATTCATTCCTCAATCTATTTCGACACAGTCATACTCAGCGTTGATATAGATATTTATATCTCCTCTAGATATTTATTCGATCAAGGACTATTTTTTATATTAATATACTCATTAATCTATAAAAAATTATCATTAATCATATACGTATATAAAAATAAATAATTAATGATAAATAGTTATATTTATAAAATAATTATCCATAAATTTAGAAGAGTATTTTGATAAATAAGTTCACACACTTACATAAAGACACAATAATCTTAAATTTAAATAGTTTATTTGAGGTGATATATTCAAGATTGTTCTTAATTATGTAAAATTTTAAAAGATATATAGTTATCTCAGAATCTGATATTCGTGTGGGTGGCTTGAGGAATTTAATCTGGCATTTTGGAAATCCTTTAGAAAAAAATTATATTATTCATAACTTTACTCTTTTTTAATAGGATGCAAAGAATTCGTAAATTTAAAAAATGCTGGTTGATATATATTTTTGCGTAATTTTGGTATTTAAATTTTGATCCACTTGGTTGATGTCTATATCTAGGGCTGTAAATGAGCCGAGTCGAGCCGAGCTTTGGGGTGTTCAAACTTGTTTGATAAGATAACCGAGCCGAGCCGAGCCGAGCTTAAAATGAACCAAGCTTTTGAAATGAGTGTTCAAGCTTGGCTTAGTTTATTTTTTATGAGCTTGAGCTTGTTTGAAGCTTGGCTTGAGCTTGGTTCGTTTAGATGTTATCAAGCTCTCAATTCAAGCTTGACTTGAGCTTGGCTTGGGCTTGGTTCGAGCTTGGCTTGAGCTTGGTTTGAGCTTGGTCCGTTTAGATATTATCAAGCTCTCAATTCAAGCTTGTTTGATTGTTTGAAACTTTTAATTATTTGATTAGTTATTAAGATTGATAATTTAAATTTATTTATTTTATTTTATTATTTATTTAGCATATTGAAAGAGTTTTATTAATAAATATGGTTTGTGAACATTGTTCACGAACGTTGTTCATGAACATTGTTCACGAACATTGTTCACGAACGTTGTTCACGAACATTGTTCACGAATATTAACGAGCTGAACACATATGTGTTCAAGCTTGTTTGTTTAGCTTAACGAGCTGTTCAAGCTTGTTTGTTTAATTAATCTTATGTATATTGAACGAACATAAACAAGCTCTTATCAAGTCGAACACCAAGCTTATTCACGAATGCTTGGTTCATTTACAACCCTATCTATATCTAATTTATAATCTACAAATGAGTGCTTTAAGTTAATAATTATGTCCCTGTATGTATAATGGAGGTTGAAAAATATCAATAGATTTTAATCATATGGATTATATATATATATATATATATATATATATATATATATATATATATATATATATATATATATATAAAAAGAAGGGGAGCCTTGGCGCAACGGTAAAGTTATTGTCATGTGACCAAAAAGTCACGGGTTCGAATCTTGGAAACAGTCTCTTGTAAAAAGACAGGGTAAGGCTGCGTACAATGGATCCTTCCCCGTGACCCCGCATGGCAGGAGCTTCGTGCACCGGGCTGCCTTTTTTTTATATATATATAAAAAAAATGAAAACATTAATAAAAAACAAAACATATCACAACTATAGTTTTATTTAATGATGCTAAAGTGTGGAAACACAAACTACTATACTATGCTCATTGGCATGAGGAACGTAAACAAAGTGCTAACAAACATAACCACTAAAATCAAGACAGATTCAATCAAACAACTAGATAAACAAAATCCAAGCAAAATTTTCACAAAATGGAAGATCACAAAACAATAATGATAAGAAAATTCACATTGCCAATGACTACTATTGCATGGTCATCCAAGCTATTTAAGAAAATTTAAACCTTATCTCAAAAAAAATGTTGGAAAGCGAAAAACCTAACATAAGGATTCCAAATATCAGGTAGCAGTCGACTGTGCAGTTTCTCCAGTTTCAGTCTTTCCCACATTCTGCAGTATATAAGAGCGAGTATATTAAGAATGAGTTTATAAGAGAGTTTGAAAATCATGAGAAGGCTTTAATATCTTAAAACAAGAATCTATTAGTAGATAGGAAATCGAACCTTTGTGGATGCTATAGATGATAGAAACTCTTCGTCTTCAGGAAACAACTGGAGATTCTTGGTCTTCAACAAGAAGTCGATTGCATCTTCCTCAAAGTCTACAAAGCAACCAAGCCTAATAAGCTCAGCAAGTGAAGCAATCTGGTAAGGAAATTCAGACAGTAAGCCCTTTGCAATCACATCAGCAAAATTTGTTGCATATTCAATGCTATGTCTCTTTGGCTTCGTTCTACCTTCACCACTTTGTAAGAATAGCTTCGCATTATCCTTCTCCCAACTGAACATTCTGGTAGCTTTTGAATCTAATATTGTTCCAGTGGATAATGTCAGCTTATAGCAAACTGTAATAGGCTCATCAATTTCCAAAACTTCTAAATCAATCAAATATTTGACAAGACGATGCCTTTCAGTAGCAATTATATCAAGAGAAGTATCGGAAAGAAAGGCAAGTACAATCCTCAGCAATCCATTATTTGATACAAGAGATCTCGGATCAACTTCCCTAAAACTAGCACCAGTAATCCTGAAAGACTCGTCCTTTTGTACAACCTCAGAAATTAATCGAACACCAATGCTGCTATATATCTTGTTCATATTTGCTCTAGAAAGTGTCGGAGAGGTAACTAGAGGATACCAGACAAAGATTGTTCCAGAAACCTTGTCAAACAGTTCCTTCAGCAAGAGATCATCGGGAATGAATACATCTTGTTTGTTGGAAAGAATGACCTCGTCATTACTTTGAACTGGTACTTTTGATATGCTTCCCTGCAGAAGTTTCTCTGTGTTGCTATTCCAGTGCTTCACAATGAAGACCCAGAAAGCGGAGCATTGCTGCACAGTAAGGTGGTGCGCTGAAACTTCCCACGAGGACCAGAGCTTCAAGTAGTCATCGATGCATGGACCAAGCCGAATCCCAAAAGCCCTTGAAAAGAATTCAAGAAGCTTTGTGTCATAGTATTTATCCAAAATAAAGAGTTGGGAACCAAACAGGTCAAGATTATCATGTAGTATGCACCTGTTCGAGCTCACCCATTCTCCACCACCCTTTGGGATCCAAATCCACTCTGCAGCTTTAACATAAGCCACCCATTTATGTTCATTCAAGAATAGGTACACTCTCGAGATTCTGGTAATATCAGAGTGACACTTAATATGAAGCGCCAGTAACAGGCATGCTTGAGTGGCATTCACAGATACACCAATTTCTTTAAGCTCCCTTTTATAAGATGTAAGCTCAGATCCATAGAAGATGTCATCAATAAAGGGACCGTCTTTCCTTAGCAAACTCCACTTGGGATCAAAGAGAATGCTCTCTTCTGGAGATCTGTATCCAAGAAATGTTTTTATCCATCTACTTTTCATCTGTTGCTTGAACTTCATAGGAAGAGACTTTGTGTTTTCCTTCATATTGCGAATGCACTGAAATAAGGATATAATGCTAACTGGATTAATGACGGAAGGATCTCTTGGAAGGTTGATCCTGTCTATAACAAATTTAGCTCCCTCTTTGAAGTCAACTACAACACCAAAGGCCTTGAGCTCATTTTTGAAACCATTAATCTCATTGGAGTAACCATAAAATGCAGAATAGCCGTCAATAAATGGAAGATTTGTTATAGCTGAGATAGGCTCCCACTCTGGACCAAATAGGATGGAAGCTTTTGGAGATCTAAATCCAAGATTAGTATGCAACCATTCCTTCTCAAGGGAGAAAAGGAAAAGATCATGTGGGAATGTAATTTGCTTTATGATAAACTGCCTATAACATGTTAACAATGCGAGAACATTTTTGTTAGTGATCAATGTTTTCTTTATAAGGAGATTCAGTCGAGTACCAATAGCTTTTGAGAAGTCATCTCTGGTTACTGTTACTCCAACTCTCTTTAGCTCTGCCAGATATGACCTGATTCTACCGCCATACATTGGCTCATCTATTATCGGAATGCCACTAACAACCTGAAGAAGGCATTCCCATTCTATGACAGCCATAAAAGATTCACCTGGATGTTGATAGCCAAGCTGGGTATTCAACCATTTAGTCTGTGATAACTTTCTGATGAGATCATCAGGAATGTTTACATTTCGTATGCATTCAAGTATGAAAATGGCAGCATCAGCAGAAACACAATTTGAGGGAATTTTAAAGTTATCAACCACAACCTTATAATTTTTGTTGAATCTAACTAAAACACCAAACAATTGCAACTCAGTCTTGTAATCAACAATCTGCTCGCCATAGAATGAAGTGTCTATGAAAGGGAGATTACTGACATGTGATGCAAGTGTCCATTCTGAATCAAGCAATATGGATTCTGATGGTAATCTGAAACCAACTGATGTTTTTAGCCATTTTGAAGCTTTGGTGCTCTGAATTAGATACAGAGGGGATAAGCTTACCTCTCCCAAATATCTGACCAACTTCAGCAATGAAAAGACATTTGCTCTGGTTAAGGTGGAGTTAGCTGTAACAGCCATGAGATGGTTACCAATATATTGTGATGCATCCATAAATTCAAATCTGACTCCAATTTCTTTAAGTTCTGTGGTGTACTCTGTTATCTTTTCACCATAAAAATCTTTCTGGATTATTGGTATGTCAACAAGTGTTGATGCTTCCTGAAGTAGTCTTCCCCAACCGGAGCTCGGCAAGAATGACTCAGAAGGTGACTTGTAACCAATTGATGTCTTCAACCAGCTTCCAGTTTTAATGCTGCTAAAAAAGTTCTGCAGATTATAAATATTGCCACGAGATCTAATATTTCTAATCCATTCAAGTAACAAGAATGCATTGTCTTTTGTCAAAGGAGTAAACAGTTCTGAAAGCTGCATTTGGAGGATAAACTTGTGGAATATCAGAGGCCTTACCATGTTGTTGCAGGAATTTTAAAATCAGTCCTTCACAGGTAACATTTCCTGCAAAATTGGCAGAAGACAAATACTCCCTACTCAATACAACATAATTGTCATGCCTCCAAGGATTTGAACCAATTAATATTGCCCATTTGCTCACACTGGCCGGCACAAGGACTTCTCTCTTTCCTAATATCACTCCACTGTATTCATCTACTATTGGCAAGTGAGAGAACAATGAGTTTATGCACCATTCACTAGCATAATTATACCTACGAGAATGATATAGAAAATGAGTGAAGGCTATGACAAGGTTGCTACTAGTTAGTGACTTGATCACAATTGACCCATAGTCATGAAGACTTAAACTCTGCAGCTTCACAGAATTCTTGAGCCAATCCATTACTCCTGATTTTGACTTTCTTAAAGACAATTGCAAGGTTTGTGGCATAAAATATAGTTTTGAGACAGATATAAACTCCCGATTCCAGTTGATGAGCCATGTGATGATCTGATCGTCACCGTTAGCAATACATAGCTTCTGATAACCATTCGTTGCTTGTGATACACTTAACAAAGATATGCCACCAGTGGAATCAATAAACCTTAACAGAGGTATGTCCTTAAAACAAGAGTACCATTTCTGAGCAATGAAGTGTAGAAGCTCTACATAAATATCATCAGGCATTTCCTTTGCAAGATTGGAACCCCTAATGAATGATGCATACCAGGCTAGATCAACGTAGCCAACTCCTAGATATCCTAGTACATTATCATAGTCATTGTTATCCAAGTAGGCATTTACTATATGACTTCCATGTGAATGCAGGTTAAGTAAATCAACCCCAGACTTCTGTGCTTTAATTAGAACATGCCATAATGCAGGAACAAGTCTCTTAATTTCACTGGGCTTACTGAACATCTGTTGTGACTTGTTTATTTCACACGGTATTATATGCTCAGCAATGATTTTTTCTTTGATGGATTGTCTCAGGGGATCTAGCAACTTGATATGAGATTCCTCCAATGGTATGAAATTGAACAAGAAGGGAATTGAAAATGAGGGTGCCTCATGTGATCCTTTAATTAGTGTAGTGAAAGCATTCGTAAATGCAGAAGGTACACAGCTAAGAATTCCTTCATTCCATGGGCTATTTAGCTGTATCGACTCCCTTGAAGAAACTAGTAGAAAATCAGCCTGGATTATAAATGGGAAACCAGTCTCCATGTCAGTAGGAAGAAAGGAATATACACCAGACTTTCTCATCCCACGATTCAAACGCCTTGCAAAGGGAAAAGCCAGAGTAATCACCCATTCATCAACTTCAGCCCTCTTCTTTGAAATGCATTCTGGTTTTACAGGGAACCTTTCCTTCCAAATGTAGTAACAACATTGTTCCTCGTTACCCTTGTCGCCTTCTTGAGCAGTAAGATGGAGAGGGTATGATTCTGCATTCAAGTTCCTACTCTTTTGGCAAGTGTCTTCACCTGATATAGAGATCTTGCAGCCAGTATTACACTTTGGATCATCACTATCTCCCCTTACAGATAGCTGCCTAATTTTTGAAAGAAAAAGTAGGACCTCAGGTTGTAAATTTGATAGTTGTTCCTTCACAGCTGACTCTTTTTCAATCTTCAAAGGCAAGATTATAATAGTTGTAGGAAGGCTTTCCGATGGACCGTACAAATTTTTTATGTCAGAAAGGCATGGATTCTCATCAACCCACTCAGGCACAATGTAGCCTAGGTTGCAATCAGGTGATGGTTCCTCATTGAAGCATATTTGATACCCATTGCTGAAGATATAGGGCTTACTGGATATCAGAAAGACACTTTTAAATCCTATGCCTGAAAATTCATAAACAAATATTGTCATGGTCAAACTCTAACCCTATGCATTTAACAAAGTATGGAACAAGTGAAATAAATATGCTTATAATGTAAACTGTAAATATGAAACTGGATTCCAGTTGCCCATCTAGTTCAACCACGAAGATAAATGTTTAATATATTTGAATAAAAAAATTGGTGTGGTTCAATATATTTTAATATTAAGTGTCACATAGAGATAAATGTTTTCACAAACAACAACATACAATTAGAACCAACAAAAAAAAAAAAGTCTAAAGTGCAAACCTTTCTCCCCTATGTATCCAAGGTGTCGTTTCCCTTTCTTTGTTGATTTACCAATCCTACAAATGGAATCAATGTTCGATGGAGAGAAACCTATCTCATTGTTGAATAGGAGCAGTGTTGTTTTGGCTCCGGTCATCGTGATATCCTTCGAAGTAATAAGAAACTCAAGGGATGGAGTGACGCCCTCTGCATACTTGTTGTCCTCTGCATTCTGCCAAATGCAAATTGATAAATGAAATACGATTGAAAATGGTTAGTAGATATGGCAACTCACAGCACCTAGAATCCAGAAAATATTAGTAGAAACAACAGTGCCTTCAAACAGTCAGGCGGTGGAACTATGCACCTGAACAAGCTCCATGAGGAAGTGTACGTCCTTGGAATAAAGCTCTTCAGAGAGGTAGAGGACGGCCTGATGGATGTCCTCGGCCAGGGGATTCTTCTCATCTCGCCCAATGTAGTACCTCTCTCTCCGTATCCAATCGACGTGCTCGCGAGGGGTAGAGTAAGCAGCAACAGCAGCCATTAGAGCAAGAGCAAGAGCGAGTGCAACAGCAGTAGCCCAGCCACAGGAAGAAGAAGAGTGAAGGTGGCAGTGAACATTGGTTAACGTGGAAGAGGTGAGAGACAATAAAGAGTTGCTTGTTTTCGATGGAGGAGGAATGGAGGATACGAAGAGTCGATTGTTGATTAGGATGGAGATGATGCGTAGAACGAACAGTTAGCTTTTCCAGTGAACTTTTCGGCTTTCAACTTCATGCATGCTTGACCCAGGTCCGGCCCAGACCCGACCTGGGCATGTAATAGGGACAACAGGCCGGTTGGCCGTTGACTTGGGTCGCTTGGCCTAATTGTAACTGACCTGGCATCCGGTTAACCACATGTTCTGCCCACCTATTTAGATTTTTCTTTTTTTCTTTTTTTGCTTCGTAACCGCCTAAGGGCTGAGTCGCTACAGTAAGTCAATATTGAATTCCCATACTATATGTCATACCAAAAAATTTAACATAAAAAAATTTATATTGATATTGTACCGAAAATTCAATCTACTGAAGTTTAAGTATGAATTATCTATATGATATCTTAATTGTTAGGACACGAATGAGATACGTTTCTGATACGTTTGGATTCAATTGTAAAAAATTAAAAGTTGCAAGGTTAAATTGATTGATGTAATATGATTTTCTATTTACGATTTTAAATTTTTAATTTTTAATACTAAAGTTTACTAGAAAAATTATGTTATAATAACTATTGGTTAGTAGTTGCTATAATAGAGAATTGTCTTGTAGTAGCTATTGGTTAGTGGCTGTTATAATACATTTGCTAAGTGAAATTTGAGAGATCATAACTTTTGACTCAGATTGAATTATGAGATGCACAATGTATCAAATCGAAGCTCATTTACAGCCTATTTGGAATGATATGGAATTCAATTTCTTTTAGAATTGGAATTGAATTCCATGCTTTGGAATGATTTTTTAGCTAAGAATTGATATAAAATTCAATTCCAATTCCATCAAACAAGGCAAAAGTAAATCACACATCTTTATGTGTGATTTAGATAGGGAATTCAATTATCCATATTATGTCCATTGTGCCCTCATTCTCTCTTCTTTGTAAAAAAAGAAAAGAAAAAAAAAAGAAGGATAAAATGGTAAAACATAAGAATTCCATAACTTAAGTTGCAATTCATTCCAAACATGATAATTGAATTCAATTCCTTATGGAATTCAATTCATAATAGAATTCAATTCAATTCCATGACTTAAGTTATTTCCAAACAGGGTGTTAGAGATCATCGATTTGATATATTGTGCATTATATGGTTCATCCATAATTAAAAGTTACGACCTCTTAAAGTTTACTTTACAAACGTATTGTAGCAGCTACTACAATAGCTACTACAACATAATTTTCTCTGTTATAGCAGCTACTACAACATAGTTTTTCCTATGTTGTTGTAGCATCTATGAACCAGTAGCTACTGTTGGTGTAATATTCCTGGGTCAAGGTTTACCAGGTTGACTGTGCTTGAGTTGGCTCGAGCTTGAGTTGGCCCAAGCTTGAATCTTGATGTTTGAGTTTCGATATTTGACAATATATGGAGATTGCAAGAGCAATCATCCGATTGGGGAGATTGTTGGAGCAATTCCTCTCTGGTCAAGGTTTGACCAGTCTGATGTGAAGAAGAGTCAAGTAGGTCAAAGGGTTGACCGGATACTTGACTGGGAAAGTCCTAACTAGAGGTTAGGCAAAGAGAAGTCTTGGTGAGTGAAGGCAAACAATTGGAAATCCTAGTGAGTGAAGTCAGGTGAAAGACCTAGTGAATGAAGCTAAGTAGTTGGAAAATCCTAGTGAGTGAAGCCAGGTGAAAGACCTAGTGAATGAAACTAGGCAGGTGAAAGTCCCGGTGAGTGAAGCCGGACAGTGGGAAAATCCTAGTGAGTGAAGCTAGGTGAAAGTCCCGGTGAGTGAAGTCAGGCACATGGGAAGTCCTGGTGAGTGAAACTAGGCAGATGAAAAGTCTTAGTGAGTGAAGCTAGGCAGATGGAAAGACCTGGTGAGTGAAGTCAGACACGTGGAGATTGAGGTGGGTCAAGGTTGACTGGACACCTGGTGTTGGGAAGCCCAAGTAGGTCAAAGGATTGACCGGATACTTGCCATGAGGAAATCTAGATGGGTCAAGGATGACCGGACATCTGGTGGAAGTCCAAGTGGGTCATGGAGGACCGGACATTTGGCACGAGATGGCAAGCCCAAGTGGATCAAGTTTGACCGGACACTTGGCACGAGGAGAAAAGTCCAAGTGGGTCAAGGATTGATCGAACACTTAGTGAAGAAGTCCCTTAAGGCTGGCCGGATACTAGACATGAGGAGTTCCAATAGGTCACGGTTGACTGAATATTGGATTTAGGGACCCTTGAGCTTGATTTGAGCAAGTCAAGGGTGGTCAATCGATCATCCAAGAATATATTCGACAAAAATATTTCAAGAATATAAATTCTTTAATCGATAAGCTATTTCTTTTAACTTAATATATTTTGTTATATTTTGAATTTTTAATTCACAAAAATATTTCAAGAATATAAATTCTAACTTGGTAAAGTTTTTCGACAATATTTCTAATTTGCAAAACTCGTTCGACAAAATATTTTATAATTTACAAAATTTATTCGACAGAAGATTTTCTAATCCGAAAAACTCTTTCGATGAGATAATTTGCAATTCAGAAAAATTTTTAGATCCGGAAAAAATTTTCGACAATATTTCTAGTTTTCGTAATTCTTTCAAAAAAATACTTTGTGATTCACAAAAGTATTTCGAAAATATTTCTAATTTGCAGAAGTCTTGCGGCAACGTATTGATAGAATAAATCAACTGGTCAGGAGGTGGAAACCATACCTGACTTACCTTGTCGGTCGTTGATTCTCCTCCTGTTGAATTGCTTTCTTCTGAAGACTCTCCCCCTTTCTCGATGCTCATCTCGGATGAGCTTTCTTCATCTGTAGGTGGGTCTTCCGCTATGATTGCTGTCTCGGCAATTTCTTCGGTCTCGGACTGTTCTGTCGGTGGCTCAGTGTCTATTGAGTCATCGGCTTCCAAAGGTTCTTCATAGAACTTCAAGAACTTTTCCCAAAGTTCTTTTACGTTTTTGTATTCTCCGATTCTGTCGAGATCTTCATTTGGTATTACGGTTAGAAGATGAAATTCTACTCGTCCGTTTGCCATCGATTCGTTACGTTGTTTGTTGGTCCAGAGGAGTAAATCGATTTCTTCTCCGTTAGTGTTCTTTGGCGCTTCATAACCAGATTTCATTATTAGAAAAATACCAATATCTGAGTTTAGATATACCTCCATTTTTTGTTTCCAAGCGGCAAACTCCCCCTTGAATGTAGGTGGGTAGTCGCTAGCTCCGACCATCGTTTTGTTGCTTCAGACGGCGGTTAGTCCTTCTGAGGCGTCTCGACTCTGATACCACTTGTAGGACCGTTGCGGCCGGCTAGGAGGGGGTTGTTGGATAGTCATATAAAATAAAAACAAACAACCCTTCTCGAACTCTTTAAGCTAACACTTGCATAAATAAAGCAAAGCAGTAAATTAAAAACATAAAGAACGAGGCACAAAATATTTACTTGGTTACAACCGATGTGGTTGTTAATCCAAGGAAGTTGAAAGCACTAGAATACTCCTTTAGGTGGAGAAACCTCTTACAACGTTGACGCGCAGAAACAGAAGCTCAACTACAACTCTAGAGCACACAAGAGTTGAAATTAATTACTTGGAGTTCGTTTAAAAGCTTCTGGACCAAGACTATATTTATAGCCTTGGTTGGGGTGCCCCGAAGGGTTCCGGGCGCACTGGGGGGGATAAAACTTTTCCCCCAACGTTCAGATCACGTTTGACGCGATCTGGTCAAGATTCAAGGTTCGAGCGCCCGGAGCCATTCCGGGCGCCTCGGGCTGTTCCGAGCGCCCAGAATGGTTCCGGGCGTCCGGAGCACTATGGTCAATAGGAGTTGACTTTTCTCCGTCGGGACCTTTGCTCCGGTTCAGTTCACCTCGGTCCGGGTCTTCAACTCCGGATCTACTCGCTTGGGTGATCTCTGCCATTCAGAAAAGGGCTCACCCGAACCCAACTTCCGGTCTCCTCGAGTAGGCTTCCCTCCGGCTTCTCGTCCCTCGGAATCGCCGCGTGTTTCCTTCTCGTCCACCAGCATACTCATCCGCAATCTTCGTCCCTCGGTCGCACCCCGTGTCGACCTTCTCGCTAGCTGCGTCTCTTGCTCCCCGAGCAATCTTCCGCTCCGGCTTTCGTCCCTCGGAACCACCGCACTCTTCCTTCTTGTCCGCCGGTGTACTCTTCCGCAGCACCTCGTCCCTCGGACGCACCGCATGCCTTCCTTCTTGCTAGTTGCGTCTTCCGCTCGAGTACCTGTGCTCCTAAGCTCCTGCACACTTAGACACAAGGTTAGAGACACATAGGACCTAACTTAACTTGTTGATCACACCAAAACAACCTTGGGGTTCCAACAAGATCCTTGGATTAGTCACCTCTTCTTGAGGTGGATACCAAGTAAATCCATTGTGTTAGTGTTATGAGAGTTGCTGAAGTGTTTTCGGCTACAACAACATCATCAAAGCAAGCAACCGAAGCACGACAAGATATTCAACCCCCCTCTAGCATCAATCAACCCTAACAAGTGATATCAGAGCGAGGTCACTCTTCATCGGAATCACCGCTAGAAAGGGCAACGAGCTAGAGGGAGAAGAAGTTGAAGCAACAAATTCAACAAGTCAAATATTTCATCAAAGCTTAACTTCAAATAGAATTCCGAGATGGATTCGGATTCGACACAAGGGTACCTCCACCATACACATCAACAAGTTTCGATCTTTGGAAATCAAGGATCGAAATTTTTTTCATGGTGGACATAAAGCAATGGTTTGCTCTAATGGAATGTTTCCAAGCTCCAACAAATTCAAAGGGGAAAAATCTCAAGAAGAGCAAGTTGAGCCAAGAGAAAATTCAAAGAAGTCAGGCCAATGACAAAGTGACCAAAGTGTTGGTCAACATATTGTCGAGCAACATTTTGAAGCAAATAGGAGAATTTGAAGATGTCAAGGAGGTATGGAGCAAATTGGCTAAACTCCATGAGATATCCTCCACTGTACCAAACCAAGAAGAATCCAAAGAGGGTGACTCATTGGATCAAGATCAAGAAGAAGAGGACTCAGAAGTTGAGAGATGCTCAACTTCCGAAGAAAAAGGGCAAAGAGGGAGCATACTCTTTGTTCAACGGGCAAGAACATGAAGATGAAGAGTCCTCCACCTCTAGAATTGAGGGGGAGCTTACTTCATTGGCACCGAGGTAAGAAGAAGTATCTACCTTTGGATCAAATGAAGAAGAAAAAGATGGTGCCACCTCCACAAATCAAGAAAAATCAAATGGAGGATCATGTGCCACCCCTACAAGTAAAGGTATAACAATTTCAAGTTTAAATAATAAAAATCATATTATTTTCTTTGAATGTAAGGAAAGAGGATACTATAAGAGCAAGTGCCCAAAATTGGCCAAGAAGAAGGGCCAAGTGGCACCCAAGGGCAAGGAGAAGCCCAAGAGGACCAACCCCATGACAAAGAAGAGCAAGGAACACATTGTGTATTTCTTGTGTCATCAAAAAGAACATTATCGGAGCCAATGTCCAAAGAGGAAGAAACCGGTCAAGGTCAAGGTTAAGGGAGGAAGCTCAAGTCAAGGGGGAGCTCTCAAAAGCAAATCGAAGGTATCATTTGTTGAGTCTATCCCTTTAAGTCATGATAAAAAGCATGCTAAGTCTAGTTTATATCATTTTAATATTATTTATCTTGAAAATAGGAAGTGATCCTGCCCGAATGAAGGAAGTTGGAAAGTCGGAAGTGGGATGACTACTGATGGGTTGAAGACTTCGATCCTGCAAACAAAACCAAAACCAGGGAAGGGGTCCCGGGCATTGACCCTCCGACGCTCAAGTCAAAATCAGGAAGTGAGAATGAAGTAATCAAGAAAATAAAAAAATCTTGCCTTTCTCATACCTGACGTCCCCTTTTATACATTTTTCTGTAATCGTTCATCTGTCCTTATTTAATGATATTAATTGCCAGAGGAAGGTTTATTTGTCTTGACTTCTGTGCATTAATGATAAGTGAAGTGTTTTTCTTTGCCTTGACTTCTTTGTATTTAATAATAGACAGCGTGTTCTCTTTTGCTTTCTTGTCTCCTATGTAATGTCATTCCTTAAGCCAAACGGGTGGTCCGAGCGGCTTGCTTTCACTACCGACCGGCTCATAATGCAACGATCGGGCAAGTGATGTCTGTTGGTGCAATATCCCTAGGCTTGAGTCTTAATGTTTGAGTTTCGATGTTTGACAATACATGGAGATTGCAGATGCAATCATCCATTTGGGGAGATTGTTGATATAATTCCCTTTTGATCAAGATTGACCAGTTAGATGTGAAGAAGAGTCAAGTATGTCAAAGGGTTGACTGGATACTTGACTGGGAAAGTCCTAACTGGAGACTAGGCAATTGGAAATCTTGGTGAGTGAAGTCAGGTGAAAGACCTAGTGAGTGAAGCTAGGCAGTTGGAAAATCTTAGTGGGTGAAGCTAGGTGAAAGTCCTGGTGAGTGAAGCTAAGCAGGTGAAAGTCCTGGTGAGTGAAGCCAGACAATGAGAAAATCCTGGTGAGTGAAGCTAGGTGAAAACCCTAGTGAGTGAAGCTAGGTGAAAGTCCCGGTGAGTAAAGCCAGGCAAATGGGAAGTCCTACTGAGTGAAGCTAGGCAGATGGAAATGTTGGTTGCTACTCGGAATATTGTACCGATTTCCCTGTACAAAAATTTTGTACAAGTCCTGAACCTTTCCTAACAACCTATTATGTTCTTTAGAAATTAAATTAGGAATCACAAACAGAACTTAACATTATTGATTTCAAATTTAACTTATCTGTTCTTAGAGGTTTAGACTTGGATTACAAACGATACTTAACATTATTGATCCAAAATCCACCCATATTACAAATTCGATTAAATATTTATTTCAGAGATCGGCTCCCAGGTCAAACATAGCAAGACACTAGGCCTTCTTGGGTATGGGATCATCCACCACTGCTTCGACAAAGCCTCTCAAAGAAATTTAATATTTAATCTCCTTATAGTAACCCTAAGTTTAACCAATAAGAACAATCGAATCACAAGATCGAAAAAACAAAAAAAACACAAATCGAATCACAAATCCGAAAAACCTAGAATCACTAGCTCTTGTGTTTGGTATTTCAAGATCTAAACAAAAAGGATGAACTAGTTATGATGCGGAAACTAATAACTAGTTATACCTTTTGTAATTTATAGACCTCACGATCTTCTATCATATTCCTCTTCTTATCTCGGACGTCGTGTGGACGACGATCTACCGAGACGAGAATCCACCCAAGCTTCCTTCTTCTCCAAGCAAGTTTTGGCCACTCCTAATCTCCAAGAGATGAAGAACTTTCGGCCACCAACCAAGCTCCAAGGGATGCAAGAAACAAAGCCTCCTATCGCTCCTTCTTCCTCTAGCAAAATCCGACCACCACCAAGCTTCTTGAGATGAAGATGCCACCGGCCTCACAAAGGAAGAAGAATAGGAGAGGAACAGAAGGGTTGACCACACCACCATGGAATAGAAGAGAGAAATACTAGATTATGTGTATTGTGAGGTGAGGCACCTCTACCCTCTCTTTTATATTCCTTGGCCTTGGCAAATAAGAAAAGTTTTGATAAAAACTTCCTTATTCTCCTTGCCAATGAAAGGAAAGTTTAATAAAAATTTCCTTTTTAAATTATATATGGTCGGCCACCTTAATCCCTCCAAACAAGGAAAGTTTTAAACACAAAATTAAAACTTCCTAATTTATTTTCGGAAAATTTTTAAAATAAAAATTTCTCTTTTAAAAATCCCCTTCATGGTTGGTTATAAAAGGAAATTTTTATAAATTAAAATCTCTCTATTAAAACATGTGGATGATTTACAAAAAGAAAAGTTTTTTCTAAAATTAAAATCTTCCTTTTAACTACAAATAAGGAAAGATATCAAATCTTTCTTTTAATCTTTTGTAGAAAACTATAAAAGGGAAGATTTATAATTTTTAAAACTCTCTTTTAAAACCATGAGGATGGTTACAAAAAAGAAAAGTTTTCTAAAAAATTAAAATCTTCCTTTTAACTACAAATAAGGAAAGATATCAAACCTTTTTTCTTAATCCTTTGTAAAAGCTATAAAAGGAAAGATTTAAAATTTAAAATTTCTTTTAAAACCATGGCTTCCACATAAGATAAGATTTTAAAAAATAAAATCCTTTTAATTTATTGTGGTCGGCCACCTAAGCTTGGGCTCCGAGCTAGGGTCGGCCACCACTTGATCCATCCAAGCCTTGATGTGGTCGGTCCTTGCTTGGGCTCCAAGCTTGGTTTGGTCGGCCACCTAGGATGGGTAAGATGGTGGGTATGGGTGGGTATAATACTTTATAATTAAGAGATTACGACAGGGACCGAGAGGAGGAATTGGTTTTGGTCTCCCGATGAACTTCAGCATCTCGTATTCGCCCTGAACACCCAACTCGAGTTCATCAATAATAACTCATTCCATTAAAGAGTTATTATTGAACTACCGCACTAATCTCATATTACTATATGAGCTCCTTCTTATCATAAGTGTGTTAATCTCCCTGTATTTAAGATGTTGAATGTCCACTAATTAAATGAGTTACTGACAACTCACTTTAATTAATATCTTAGTCCAAGAGTAGTACCACTCAACCTTATGTAGGACCGTTGCGGCCGCCTAGAAGGGGGGGTTAAATAGCCCTGAAAAATAAAAGCAAAAACACCCTTCTCGAACTTTAAACTAACACTTGCAGAATAATAAAATAAACAGAAAATAACAAAAGATGAGGCACCAGATTTGACTTGGTTACAACCGGGGAGGTTGTTAATCCAAGGATGATGATCGCACTATTATCTCGTTCAGGCGGAGAAGCCTCTTTTATAGCAGTGTAGACACAGAAAGAAAGAAGCTAATCTAAACAGTGGAAGCGCACAAGTGTTGTTTACAATTTCTGAATGAATTAAAAAGCTTCTGGACCAAGGCTATATTTATAGCCTTGGTCGGGGTGCCTGAAGGGTTCCGGGCGCCCTGGGTGGATAAAACTTTATCCCCCAACGTTCAGATCGAGATTGACTCAATCTGGTCAAACTTCACGATCCGGGTGCCCTGGGGGGATAAAACTTTATCCCCCAACGTTCAGATCGAGATTGACTCGATCTGGTCAAACTTCACGATCTGGGCGCCCGGAAGGGTTCCGGGCGCCCCGGACCCCCAAGTCAACAGATGTTGACTTGTTTCCATCGGGACCTTTGCTCCGGTTCGGTCCGCCTCGGTCCAGGTCTTCTGCTCCGGATCCGCTCACTTGGGTGATCTCTGCCATCCGGAAAAGGGCCCACCCGAACCCAACTTCCAATCTTCTCGAGCGGGCTTCCCTCCGGCTTATCGTCCCTCAGAATCGCTGCGTGTTTCCTTCTCATCCGCTGGCGTACTCATCCGTAGTCTTCGTCCCTCGGACGCATCGTGTGTCGTCCTTCTCGCTAGCTGCGTCTCTTGCTCCCCGAGCAATCTTCCGCTGTAAAATACGGTGATAAATAATAATTAAATAATAAAGTTTAATTGACGAAAAGCCTTAACGGATTTTTTAGAAATTTTTCTGGAATTAATCGGAGCTCGTATGATATATTTAAAGGGGATACCCTTATTGGGTTATAAGAAAGCCTATTTAGAATACTCATTTAAGGTAGGAGTTGATTGATTTCAATTAACCTAAGTCTAATATATATAAACCTAGGTTTTTGTTTTTATTTTCGTTTTTTCTCTCTTCTCCTTTTATCTCCTCCCGATTCCCAAATCCGATGCCGAACCCCTTGCCCGTGCCCTAGTTTCCCCCACCGCGCCGAGCTTCTTCTTCCCCGTCGATCTCTCCCTCTTGCGATTTGCCTCCTTCGCCGGGCTCTCCCTCCGTCACTCTCCCTCGCACGAGCCCCAACCGTCGGCCTCTCCTCCTCACGTGAGCAACACAGCCGGTGATCCTTCTTCCTCGTGCGAGCACCCCAGTCGTTGAATCCGCCTCGAGCGTCGCTGCCTTTGCCGACGCCGTTGACCTGGTGAGTCATTGTCGTTTTCCTGACCATGAGCAAGTGCTCTCCATATGTCAGTATGAGATCAAAGGGGGGGGGGGGGGTAAGGACTAACTGCTAGGATATGATGATTGTCTGCTTGAAAGGGCTGTGATTTGAGGTTTTTGCGTTGTTCCTGCTTGTCTTTGCATTATCTTGAGTTCTCCTTTTTGATTTTCGCAACAGATTTAGGGTTCTAGCTCGTAATTGATGATGTTCTGTTCATGTTGAATTTCCGAATTCAAATGTTGCATTGCTACCCTCTTGTTGCCCTTAATTTTGTCAGCTTAGAAGTTTTGGATCAATTCCAATATTGCACTCGATTCTCACCTGTTGATTGAATGCCTGATGTGTTATGCTTCCTTGTGTTGGCTACGGTTGAACCTGAGCAAGTTAGCAAATCGGGTATTCTTTAGTTGGGATCTCGTTTCTTGATGTAAACTTGGGTTCTATATTTAGGAAGATAATTCCTGTACAGATTTTGTTTGGGTTCTATAGTTTCGATTTGGTTTCAAAGTTGGGTACATTCTTCATGATGAATTGAAATGCTGATGTGTATTAAGGAGTAGCTTTCCCTTAAATTCTTTTAAAAGATGCATGATCACAGTATGGTTGTTTTTGTCAATACGTATGGTTCTCGTTCCTTTCCTTCTAACTATCTTTTGTGTATGCATGTTTCTTCTCCTTGAGGTAGAGGGATTCTTCTTAATTCTTTAAAATGAGCACGATTGTAGAACGAATAGAGCTAAGTTCCTCAGTTCTGTTATTGTACATATATGGTTCCAATGAAATGACAAGGGTAGTCATTTTTTTAAGTATAGCTAATTGGATGAGTATGAGCATATGAGGGGGCAGTACGAGATTGGTGCTTTAGGATGAACTCCAGGGAGGGTCCTTCCAAGCATGGATAAAATGAAATTAATTTATAGATTCCTAATCAGATAGGGGGTGCAGTTAGCTATTTGGTTCAAGATGGATTTAGCTAACTAGTTAATACTTGATTAGTTGTATCATACACTATGTGATTGCAGGACTTGATTGGGGACAAGCCGCGTGACGTGGGTGATTCCGATAGATACGAGACATCTCGAGGCGGGTACTTCTTGCTTTGTTTCTTTTAGTACCTTGATATTGGTGCATGAACTATTTTGGATAAGAAACTATTTTACCTTGACTCTGTAACACCCCTAGAAAGCCTAGATAAGAAAGTAAGGATAATGAGAGTTTGAAGGTAGTGAAAAGAAGGTGTAAATATTCTAAGTTGAATATTAAGATGGGAAGGATTTAGATGATTAAAAACTTTATGAAAGAAAATAAAGTTGAGAATATAAAGTTCTATACATGATTTATAATGCAAGGAATTAATGTAAACAAAAGAAATATGAGATAATATATATATGTATGAAATATTTATGCATAATGCATAATATTGTAATTATGTACAAAAGAAAATAAAATGTTAGAGGAGAGATTGAACCTTGGATCTCTTGTAAGGAACATGTATAGGATATCAAAGGGGATAGGAGAATTATTGATAAGAAGAGAAAGGACTAAGTAGTTAAGAATAAGAAAGGATTTTTTTTACTTAAAAGGAAAAGGAAGTAAAAAGAAGTAAAAAATATGTTAGGAGAAGGATTTGATCCTTGGTTCTCTTGTGGATGCATGCATGTGTTAACCAAGTGTGATAGGAGTGAATATTGTAAGAGGAGAGATGGGAATTATAATTAAAGGAAAGAAAGGAGAGAAATTAAGAGAAAGAAAAGAGAGAAACTCAAGAAGCATTTCTCTAAGCATATTCTTTCTCATTAAGAGGAGAAGTAAATGAGGAGGATGAATCAAGTCAAGTTTTCCTCCCCTCATTTTAGTATAAATAGGCATGGAGGGGTGACTTCAACTTCATCCTCAACTCATTCTCCTCCTCTCCTCCATTGGTGCCGAGAACTCACTCTCTCCCTCTTTTTCTTTCTTGTTGTTGCCGAGCAACACAAGAGGAAGAAATCTCTTCTTCCTTCCTCTTTCCACCAAAAGACCTAGCTTCCTCCATTGGTGCCAAGCAAAGCAAGCAAGAATAAGAAAGGTCCACAAGCAAGTTCTCGAACCTAGGAAACTTAAGCAAAGAAGGTAAGCTTCCCCTCACCTGCGGTACAAGGCTTTCATGTGATTTTCGGATTCTTTTTCTATGCCTTGAAAGAAAGTTTTCCCCTACGTTTTTATACATATATGATGCATGATCAGAGGTGTATGTAACCCTAGAATTTCAATCAAAAATATTGTAAATAGGTTAGGAAAATTATTGTCTAACCAAACTAGTGCAAGGTTCCCTCTATGAAATGCTAAGGACCTTCCTAGGGTTTTCTTGCTCGGAAGTTGATTGGAACCAAAAGAACCCCACTCTCATGTTTCGGCCAAGAAAGAATTTAGGGTTAGGAGGACCTTGAATTTAAAATAACTATGCTTATATGACATGATATAAAGTTCTTAAGAGTTGTATACTTGTATGTTGAAATAAACTCATGAACCTTACTCTTAATATTTCGGCCATGGTAAGGTGATAGTTTAGAGAAGCTTAAACAAAATTCTAATATGCTCAATGACCTCTGTGATATTATGTTATGAAAGATGATTAATGCTCTCATGTTTAATTGGAATGTAGAAAATTAGTTACATGATTTATGACATGTAAGATCACAAGAGTCCTAGCTTGTTTATGATCCAACCTTGTGTATGATGTTCTTAGTAAATCTTGCTATGAAATTTACTTAGGTTTCCCATGCTTTAGGCCACTTAAAGGAAGTTTATATTCTATAAATTTCGGCCAAGTAAGGTTTAAAGGACCTAGAGGCCTTGGAAATGAAACCTAAGGGGTTAAAAGTACTTCTTATGAAAACTTGATAATGTGTGAATGTGATACATGTTTGTATGACCTAAATGAATCATTATGTGTTCGGCCATGAAGGGATAGATGCCCTAGAAACCCTAGAACAAAAATTAAATATGTCTATGCCATGCTGTATGAAAATGATATGATAATAAGTTAGAATGCATGATTGCTTTAGTTACGGAATGATATGCATAATGAAGTTATATTATGAAATATGCCATGATGTGTTACATAATGAAAAGAAATGAAGTTATGATATGATATGTGATAGCATAGAAAATGTTATACATAATGAAAAGAAATGAAGTTATGTTATGATATGTGATAGCATAAAAAATGCTATACATAATGAAAAGAAATGAAAAGAATAAATGCATGAAAGATTGTTAAGGACATGATATGATAGTTATGCATGATAAGTTATTTTTATGGTTTGTACCAAGGGTGGGCTCCGTAAACTGGAGTAAGACTCGGGCCTCGTCAGTAATGGGCCTTTGAGTGCCCTAGGTCGATGGAGTAAGACTCGGGCCTAGTATGTATGAATGGTAGGGCTCAAGACTTGCTACCTTGGACCTACGCATTATGTATGTGGTACAAACCGGGATCCCAAATGATGATGATATTAATTTCAAGTACTTATAAGTATAAGTTTTCAAATTCATGATGCATTGCCTACATATGTGCTTGAATTATCTGATGATTAGATATTATGTCATGTGATATTATGATATGACTATGAATATGATACCCTTGTATGTCGTATGCTTATGATACCTCGCATGATATTGATTTGAAATGATATGAATTCGGTTTTAGTGAGTAGGAAAGGAACTTACTGAGCCATGAGTGCTCATAGCTTACTTTCCTTGTACCGCAGATAAAAGAGAAAGCCGGAACGAAGCAGCAGGAGGAGCAGATAGTGATGTGTGTGGTGGTGGCTCGGCTAGGACGATTCGGACAAATTAATATTTTTAGTTATAAGTTCAATATATGCACATTTGAACAAATCAGAATATGTGATATTATGCTTAATAAATTAAATTCTTTAAAGATTTTATTCTTCCGCTGTTATAGTAAAACATGTACGTAAGTAGTATAAGAACGTAGCGCCGCCCTTAGGTAAGAAGGGTGGGCGTTACAGACTCCACTCTTATTTTTCCTACGCTTGATACTTCCACGCAATCTTTGAGAAATTCATTTCCATATCTATACAGTCTCTTTTGTTGTCCATGATCGGTAGCAAATACTAGATACCATATTTGTATGCTTTGACTGTTGCTTATTTATGTACGATATTGAGCATGCTGGCTTCATGTAGCATACCCGTTTCTGCTTATATATATATATGATAACTGTTGCATTGTTCGCATCATGTCATGGCATACATGCCGCATCCTCGGCCACTCGAGAGAGTGGTAAGAAGGATTATTTATATCTTATGACAGTTGTCAAGTCCTATGACCAGGCCATACTCCTAATCTGGCGACTAGGTGTTCTGCTGTCCCATCGAGAGCGTGCTTGGACTGTAGCAGTATGGTGTCAGATAAGCTCTCGACACACATACCGAGGTATGGGCGAAGAACACGTGTTTGCCTCGTTATGTGTGCGTGAGTTCTTTCACCGCTCTATATAATGCCCTATACTTGCCATACGCGTTTATACTTTGGCAGTTACTTCTTGCTGTTGTTCACTTATGCTGATATGTTGTCTTATGTTGAGATATGCTCACGTTGTAGGTGGTTAAACCTTGGTTTATTAATTGGAAATGTTTATATACCTTACCCATTACCTCTGTAGTTATGAGCAGTACTGTAACAGATTAGTACCATTTCTGACTTTCTATATCTAGCCTAGGATATGGTTCCAGGTATGAACCTTTATCATGGTTTTATTTTTTTTGTCTGCTATTCTCTTATGAGACTGTATTCCTTTTGGTTATTCTCTATTGGTTGATTATGTTCATGCACTATCTTTTCTATACCCGCTGAGTTCCAATACTCACCACCTCACAAAATGGTTTTCTTTCGCCAGGTAACAGATAGATGAGTCATGGATGCTTGGAGAGATGCCGACTGCCAGTCATGGGTCCTACATCACACTCGAGGATAGTTTTCGTTTTGGTTTTGTTATCGTTTGGGGCGGTATATTGATTTTGTGTATTCTGTTTTTCAAAAAGTCGATGTGAATTTTGGGTCAAGTCTGTGATGACTGTATTTTTGTTAGTGTCGTTGTTGACTTTACTTTCGTATCGTTTTATGTCTTCCGCTGCTGTGTGTTTACGTTCAGTCGTGTAGGCTTATTAAACTGCATGGTGGTATTTATTTTGTCCAGCCGGGTAGGCTGAGTATATTAAATTACGTGTTATGTTGTTTATATTTTGTATATATATTCCAGCCGAGTGTGGCTAAGGTATATTTTGTATGTAGTAATGTTTCAGATTGTCACCCATACAGGGGAGATGTTGCCGAAATTTTTTCGGACAGGGACTCCTCTGGGGCGTGACATCCGCTCCGGCTTTCGTCCCTCGGAACTACCGCACGCTTCCTTCTCGTCCGTCGGTGTACTCTTCCGCAGCACCTCGTCCCTTGGATTGTCGTCCTTTTCGCTAGCTGCGTCTTCCGCTCGACTACCTGTGTTCCTAAGCTCCTGCACATTTAGACATAAGGTTAGAAATACACAGGACCTAACTTAACTTGTTGTTCACACCAAAACAACCTTGGGTTCCAACAATCTCTCCCTTTTTGGTGTGAGCAACCTAAGTTAAGGTAGGGTAAGAATAGACATAAAATAAATTAAATTAAATTTACAATTAAGTGCAAAAAATAAAACAAGTTAAATTTTGGTCTACCTCCCTCTAGACTTATACTTTTCCTTCTCCCCCTTTGATCACATAAAAAATAGGGTTTAAAAGAAAAAATCTAAGGGTAAAAACTTAGAAATTTTGAGTTTGTTTAAAAAATTTTGCAATAATAAGCAGTCTCTTAAAATTTTTAAATAAGAGTTTTAAAAACAAATTTTTAAGTGAAATTATAAGAAAAGAAATTCTAGCTTAGACAGTTTTACAAAAATATTTTTTTAAAAACTTTTAAGTAGAAATTTTCAATTTCATAACAACCTTTAACTTAAAACATATCTTTTGAGAATTTTTCTAAGTATTAAAGAAAATTTTTTCTAAGAAGAAAAATATCAAAAAAAAATTTCTAAGTTAAAAAAAATATTTTTTGAAAAGAGATTTTCTTAAATCTTTGAAAATTTTTCTAAGTAATTAAATTTCTAAGTCAATTTCACGTACAAATATTTTTCTAAGTATAAAAATATTTTGAAAAAAAATGTTTGAAAAACTTTGAAAGCATTAATTAATTCTAATTTTAATGCTTTGACAGAAAGTTAATTAAACATTTATTTCAATATTTTGGCTTCTAGGTCGTGGCGATGCACTAGGCCTTCTTGGTTATTGGAGCAATAATCACTTCCTTAGACAAAGCCTCATAGAGAAATTTATTATTTAATTTTCTCACTGAAAGCGCTAATTTTAATTTTAAAATTTAGTTTAAGCATGATTTAGGAATCCAATATAGGTTCCAACCTACTGGATTAACTAAACAGTTTTTAGGAACATATTTTCTTGAAATGTTCCTAATTTGTCCCGGGTGATATTTAAAGTACCAATTTAAATTATTTAGTCTTCTAAAATTGGTTTTAGATGAGCATGCATAATTTTTCAAGTTATCTATTTGAATTTTCAAATTTTGATTTTCTAATTTCAATTTTTCATTTTCCAATTTTCAATTTTGATTTGTCTAATTCTTCTTAGAGACAAGATTTAGCTAAAATTATTTTTAAATTTTTGATTTCCTTTTCTAATTTACAACAGTCTTTAGTTAATAACTTAACAAACTTAAAAAGTTTATCAGGAGGAAGAGAACGTACCTGACTTACCTTGTCGAGCTCGTTATCCGTGTCTCCCCCTGAACTGCTGTTTTCTTCTGACAAAGCTCCCCCTTCATCGATGCTCATCTCGGAAGAGCTTGAATTGTAGTCGTCGTCTTGATGACTCGCCATTAGTGCGAGTCCAGAGAATGCCTCGACTTCCTATTCGGACGACGTATCGTCCCACGTCGCCTTTAGGGCCTTTCGCTTTTGGATAGGCTTCTTACCCTTCTCCTTGTCCTTGTTCTTCAGCTTGGGGCAGTTGTCCTTGACGTGCCCTTCTTCGTCGCAATGGTAGCAGCAGATCGTCCTTTTCTTCTTCCCCTGCGGATGGTTAGTAGATTTGGATTTACAAAGTTTCTCGAATCTTCTTACCATCATTACCATTTCCTCGTCGTCGAGAGAAGATTCCGACTCTGGTTCGTCTCTCGAAGCTTTGAGGGCGATGTTGTTCTTGGGCTCCTTCATTCCTGCACATCTTGACTCATGCACTTCAAATATTGAAAAGAATTCTTCTAAGAAATTTTTTTCCAAATCTTTAGAAATGTAAAAGTCATCTACTAATGATGTCCATTTGGTATTTCTAGGAAAGGAATTCAGTGCGTACCTGAGCGAATCTCGGTTATTTACCTTTTCTCCGAGATTTGAAAGTCCGGTAATAATTTCTTTTATTCTCGAGTGCAGATGCGCGACTAACTCGTCTTCCCCAAGTCGCAGGCTGGTGAGCTGATTACGAAGCAGATCTCTTCTGGTGAGCTTGGATTCGGACGTCCTTTCGTGCAGCTCGAGGAACTTCTCCCAAAGTTCCTTTGCCGAGTCGTAGTGTCCGATCCTGTTGACTTCTTGAGGTGGAAGAACGCTTAGAAGATGATATTTTGCTTTGTCATTCGCCACGAATTCAGCCTGCTCCTTTTTTGTCCATTGACATTTTTCCTTACCTTCTGGAGCTACAAAGCCAGATTACATTGTTAAAGTTAATTCAAAGTCTGTTGTAAAAAATACCTGCATAAGATTCTTCCAGGTAGCAAAATCCCCTTCGTATTTCGTTGGGTGGATGCTTGGTCCGGCCATTATCTTTGCTTCGATTGGCGGTTAGTCCTCCTGAAGCGTCTCGGCTCTGATACCACTTGTAGGACCGTTACAGCCGGCTAGAAGGGGGGGTTGAATAGTGATAACCATGATTTTGGCTATATTATCTTGATTCATAATGCACATTTTTAATGGTCTTTTTATAGCTTAATCTCACATTTACATCATATTTCATAATTGCATTTAAATTTGGACTTGATTGCAAATTGGCTTATAATTATGGTATTTGATGCTAATATTTGTTTATTATTTTGTAGGCATCAAAAGAATCATGGACCCGATCAAATCAGACCGCATTTGAGCTCAAATCAAGGGCTTAATGAGGCGATCAAATCTTGGAGCATTATAGACCGTCCATTGAAGATTAGAGAGATCTAGGCCATCCGTTGAAGATCTGGCTCATCCAACCTAATGAGAAGCACATCTCAGCCATAGATGAAGATCCAAGGGTTTTGATCCAGATCTGAAGACATCACAGCCGCTGATCAAGCCCGGACAATCTGGACTGTCCGATCAAATCTGAGGAGATTTAAAAGGTCGTGTGAGAAGCTACAGTGTTTGGGCTCGGCTTCGCGATTTCCACTACAGTGTCTTCATCTTCTTCACAGCGTCGGCCGAGTTCCCGTTCCTCAATTCCAGATCCGATGAGCAAGCTTCTTCTCCGACGGCGATTCTGAGCTGCCGGCGTTCATCTTCCGACGATCAGAGGAGTGTTAGAGGGAGGTTTCTCAGCACGCCTTGACTCTGCTTCACCGCGCGTTCTTGATCCGGGGAGGTTTCCGATCAGTGAACTTCGTATCCAACTGAGCTCAGAGGGAGGTTTCTTTGAGTCTCAGATCCTTTTCCGCACCCCATTCCACAGCTACATTGGATCGATGCGGCCGTTCGATCTAGTTTGGCAATTCACATATTCAAGCTCTCTTTCCTTCGGCTGATGAGGTTTCCAGTTGCTGGGAGTTTGAGGGGAGGTTTCCAAGGACAATGAACGCTTTCTGGTAATAAGTTGGAAGCTTGTTATCGTTTATTGGTGCTTGAGGGGAGGTTTCCGATAGCACATCTGTTTCACAGCAGGTTGAGAGGAGTTTGATCCGGATTTGGGTTGTGGAATGTTAGGGTTTTGTTTCTTTCATTTTTTGTCTTCGAATTGTGTTTAAAAATGCTCAGATCCTATGATCTGATGTCTTTGTTTTGTAGTTCCGTTTCTGATTTCTTACTTGCAGTTTTTATTTTGTTGAATTTCGACAATTAAACCCCATGATCAGTTACTTAAGAAGTTTGCAATTCTGATTAGAATAGTTAGTTTAACTACTTGGATTCTAAGAACTTTTGCCATTAGATCTTTGTTTTTAATGGTTAGATTAGTTTGTAATTTAGTTTTTGTTTTGGATTAGAAGTTAAGATTGACACAAGCTTGTTAGTTTCAGTTTTGTAGTTAGAGAGGTTTTTGTTCTGATCAGTGATATTTTATAACTGGGATCATGCTTACATTTGGACTGCTTAATTTGATATATTGATTGTTACCTCTGTTCAATATAATTTTGTTTGATCTTATCAGTTTAATTGTCAAGTTGAATTTTAGTTGTTCATTGAAGATTTTGTTGATTGTTTTCCTTGTTTTACTTATGCATTGAATTCGAATTTAATTTCAGTTAAATTGATATTGAATTCATCTTGATGATGTATGAGTATAATTGGAACAAATTCTAGAAATCCCACATTCACTAGTTAACTTTGGAAAAATACGACTTGGGACTTCTTACTACACGTGTTTCATTTAGTTTATGTGAGTTTCAATCTTTATTAATTTGGAGCGCCTCGTGACATGCAAAAAGGCTGACACCAAATTTTGGCGCCGTTGCTGGGGAACATAACTAGTAGTGTGTGTTTATTTTAGATTGTGCATTGTATTGATTGATTTTATTGTTAGTATCTTTCTTGATTCAATTGCTTATTTCCCTTTGTAATTTCATGTTAGTTTATTCTTGAATTTTTAAGTGCTTTTACTGTTCATATTTTCATGTGATTGAAACTTTATGCTTTTGAGTATTCTAACATTGAATTTTAGTGTTGCAGTGAAGAACAGGAGATTTCTTTAGAATGAATCCATATTTTCAGAATTTTGGAGGTGGAATGGAGAATTCTCAGTGTTTTCAACCTGAGTATCAATTTTACCCAAGCATGGATCAACAAAATAGGTATGAATCATTTTCTAATGGTTTTAATGTTAATTGGGTGGATAATTCATGTTTTAGGTATGAAAATACAGGACCATTTATTGAGCCATATCCAACTTCCCATAGTTCATATGGGTTCCAAGAAGTTTCAACAAATTTTATGCCACAATCTTTTCAACGAAATGACCCTCAGATGGATGTGTCAACATGGAAACTAAAGGAGATTATGCAACAAATGAGTGAGCATCAAGAGCAGCAATTTTCAAGGACACAGAACATACAGAGTCAGATAGATCAAATTGCATCATCCATCAATCAGCTGAAAGCACAAAACTCCAGTGAAGAGATAGGAAGTAGTGATTCTGTCAGGCCTGACCCTACTCCCATTACTTCACATGATTTTTCTAATATTTTTTGTGATGATTATGTGATTATGCAAATTTCTGATCCTACTGATATTGTTGTTGAAGATGTTGTTAGTGATTCAGGTTCTGAATATATTTTTGAAGATGATCTAAGTGTAGGGGAATGCTTACTGGATGCATTACCTCAAGAATCACCTGATGATGTTGAAGATGTGAGTGTAGGGACTTGTGCTATGGAGCCAAGCACCCAAGAATCACTACATGAGGATGAACATTCAACAGAACCAGAACTTGAGCATTTACATGATGAAGAGGAGGTAACAATCACCACTCCAAGTACCTTTCAAGAAGAAAAGGTGAGTATTATTTGTGATTCATCAGAAAATTTAATAGAGGTACCGTTCATTGATTTCATTAGTTGTGATTCATTTCTTGCTAAATTTTCTACCCACACTAATACTCTCCTACTTTCTTCTTACCCCACATGCGTGTGGGAGGTGTCTTCTTTTAATGACGTTGTAGGATAACATAAGCTTCCGGAGTGGATGCTTGAACTGAACCGCTTAAGACCTCCAGAAAGAATTTGCAATGGAAAAATGGTCAATAAAAAGAAATTGATTGCAACAAAGTTGACTTTTTACGGTCCGGACCCTCTACTCTGGTTTAGCTCGCCTCGATCCGGGTCTTCCGCTCCTGCTCCGCTAGATTGGGGAGTTTCTGAATTTTGGTTGAAATCAGACCTTCAATCGATCACCCGATCGATTGGAGTGTCTCAATCGACCGAACGATCGATTGAGAGGGGTTTCCCATGAGTAGAAGCTCACTGAATCGATCAACTGATCGATTCACTCAAGTCTGGATCAATCTAAGCACTTTCTCCGTGAACAGAAGCTCGCGGAATCGATCAGGCGATTGATTGGAATGATTTCAATCGATTGAGTCCCAACTTCAATCGATTGAGAAAGCTGTTTTCGACTGTAAATGTCTGATTTCAGCATTTTAAACCATTTTTAGTCTAGGTAACCATTCTTAACCCCTTGACACACATTTGTATACATTTAGGGGGAGTTTTCATGATGAAAACAAGGATGGATTGGTTAAGGGAGACTAAGTAGGAGTTTAGGTTGAGGTTTGGTTTCAATATTGAAGTTTTTGAACCTCAAAACTTCTAAATTTGGGTTTCCTAAAGATTTAGGGATTTCAAGTCATTGTTGGTGAAATGATAGAAGTTACGAGCATGTCTTTAGGAGGAGTCACTTGCTAAGGACATGGAAATTATTTTTTGAAACCATGGAAGGTGATATATCCTTCTCTTAAAAAATGCTCAAGGATGAGCATTGGATACAATGAAGGGTATAAGACCTTCATTATGTTTGTGAAGAGATTTAATGTTCAAGGGTGGGCATTAAAGATAATGAAGGATATGAGACATTCATTGTTGGATTGGTTAATACTCAAGGGTAAGCATTGGAGATAATGAAGGGTATGAGACCTTCATTGTGGTGTTGTGAACAACGAGTGCAGTTGTGAACAACGAGTGCAGTTGTGATCAACGATGAGTAACTCTTCAGGGGAAGAGTTTTTTTTATGTATGTCAATAGGGGGGAGAATGTAGGGTTTAAGTTAGGCCTTCATTACCTAAAGAGGGAGTTTGCCCTCTAGGAAAGGAGGAGAATGGAGGAAATCCTCATTCATGCCTTGACATGAAAGGAAGGTGAGGTTATGAGATTAGCCTAACTTAAAGGTATTATAAAACATCAAAAAGGGGGAGAATATTGGTGCAACATCCCTAGGCTTGAGTTTTAATGTTTGGATTTCGATGTTTGATAATACATGGAGATTGCAGATGCAATCATCCATTTGGGGAGATTATTGATACAATTCCCTTCTGGTCAAGGTTGATCAGTTAAATGTGAAGAAGAGTCAAGTAGGTCAAAGGGTTGACTGGATACTTGACTGGGAAAGTCCTAACTGGAGGTTAAACAATTGGAAATCCTGGTGAGTGAAGTTAGGTGAAAGACCTAGTGAGTGAAGCTAGGCAGTTGGAAAATCCTAGTAGGTGAAGCTAGGTGAAAGTCCTGGGGAGTGAAGCTAAGCAGGTAAAAGTCCTGGTGAGTGAAGCCGGGCAGTGGGAAAATCCTGGTGAGTGAAGCCAGGTGAAAACCCTAGTGAGTGAAGCTAGGTGAAAGTCCTGGTGAGTAAAGTCAGGTAGATGAGAAGTCCTAGTGAGTGAAGCTAGGCAGATGGAAAGACCTGGTGAGTGAAGCCAGGCATGTGTAAATCCAAGTGGGTCAAGGTTGACCAGACACCTAGTATTGAGAAGTCCAAGTAGGTCAAAGGATTGACTAGGCACAAGGAAATCCAGATGGGTCAAGGGTGACCAGACATCTGGTGGAAGGAAGTCTAAGTGGGTAATGGAGGATCGGATATTTGGCACGAGACGGTAAATCTAAGTGGCTCAAGGAGGACCGCACTTGGTGATCAGAAGTCCAACGAGAAGTTGGCAAAAAGAAAGTCCTGATGGGTCAAAACTTGACTGAACACTTAGTGGTCGTAAGTCTAATAGGGAGTTGGCATGGAACTAGGAAGTTTGAACGTAGTAAACTTCCGAAGGCCATAACTTTTGACTCGGATATCGGAATGAGGTCATCTCAAATGCAAAACGAAGCTAGTTTCAAGCTCTACATAGTTTTCTACTTGCCAATCGATTGGGGGGATTCAATCGATCAACCAATCGATTGGTTGACACGATTTTATGCAGAAACCTTCTTGATCGATTAGGTAATTGATCAAAACTTCCCCAATCAATTGGGAGAGTTTCTGAGCGAACGGTGAGCTTCTGAATTGATCAGTTGATCGATTGAAACCTCTAATTAATCGGTCGATTGATTGGGAAGCTGGAAATCACGTGATAGAGGCTGAATCGATCGGGTAATCGATTCATGTGTTTTCCAAAGAGCATAGAGGCGCTCTAAATTGATCAGCCGATCGATTCAAAGCCTCCCCAATCGATTGAGAGTCATTCAATCGATTGGGATTCAACCGTTGCGCAAGTTATAACTGTTGATGAGCGTCTTCTTCGCCATTCCTCTCCAGCGACCACAGTGCGATTTTAGCGGCGATCTCAACGAGCTTCTCCACACTTTCACAGCCAGTTCTTGAAGGCTCTTGGAGACAAGTGTAGTCACACTTCTAAGATTCAAGAGGCAATTGTTGGTGCGGTTAGCACTAACAGTCTAACTCAGGTTTTGATGAATGACAAATCAGGTTAAGTTAGGTTTGTTGTTGTCCGACACTTTTATCAAGTGTGCAGGAAAAGTCCAGCTAGGTCGACGGGCTGACCGGATAGCTGGCGAGAAGTCCAAGCGGGTCGACGGGCTGACCGGACGCTTGGCGAGAAGTCCAGCTAGGTCGACGGGCTGACCGGATAGCTGGCGAGAAGTCCAGCTAGGTCGACGGGCTGACCGGAAAGCTGGCGAGAAGTCCAAGCGGGTCGACGGGCTGACCGGACGCTTGGCGAGAAGTCCAGACGGGTCAACGGGCTGACCGGACGTCTGGCGTAAGTGAGGTAAGTCCTGGAGGGGAGTGATCGAGGCGTTCCCGGGTAGGGAACATTAGCGCCGATCCGGCTTAGATCCATTTCGGATATCTCAGTCGAGATCGTGACTAGATTCGGTCTCGGAAAAGACGGAATCTAAGTCATACTTTGCTCATCTATAAAGCGTGCTAACATTCTTTGTTGCAGGGTACATTTGCCCTCGGACTAACCTTTTCTTACAGGAGAAGGACTTTACGGAGAAAGGGTCCGGGCGAGGGCGCCCGGAAGGCAAATTTCATCCACCGGTCGTCGCCACGTGGAGCATCATGGTTTGTGCAGCTACGTCACGTTCGAAGGGATCCAGGCGCCCGGGACAGCATATAAAAGAAGCCCCAGGCAGGAGCTTCAAAATCATCATTACTGAGAACTCTTCGACTGCTGGTCCTGCTGCTCCACGTTCCTGCGACGCTAACAAAGCTCCGACAAAGTGCTTCTTCGTCTTTTTGGTTAATTTCCT
Organism: Zingiber officinale; assembly: GCF_018446385.1. Classification (NCBI taxonomy): domain Eukaryota; kingdom Viridiplantae; phylum Streptophyta; class Magnoliopsida; order Zingiberales; family Zingiberaceae; genus Zingiber; species Zingiber officinale. The sequence continues at coordinate 144,488,984 of NC_055994.1, forward strand.
TGTCGGTATTACTTTGTTTCATTAGCATTCCTTGTACTCATTTTGTAATTATATTCGAATTGCTAGTGATTGCCCAACGAAAGTGGTCAAGGACCACGGGCCTTCGAGTAGGAGTCGTCACAGGCTCCGAACGAAGTAAAAACAACTGTGTCTACTTTTCTTTTCCGCTGCGCTTATACTCGATATTTTCGAATCGATATTCACCCCCCCACCTCTATCGAACCTATCGGTCTTACAAGTGGTATCAGAGCAGGTACCGCTCTGATTTGGTGCAACCACCAATCAGACAGGGGGTGAAATATTTTTCAATTCCAAACTGATATTATTATCTTTTTGGAAGATTTTTTTCGTTACACTTAGAGTTCTTTTTTTTCTTTCCGCACTGCTAATCCAAGACGAAGTCTTGGGATTTCCTTTTTTCCAGTTAATTTAGTGTGTGCAGGATAAGATGTCTCAACAAGAAGGCTTCAGTAGTCCTCCCCTATTCAACGGGGATGACTTTTCGTACTGGAAGAGAAGAATGGAGGTCTACATGAAGACAGACTACGACCAATGGATGAGCATCACAAAGGCTTATAAAATTCCAGTAGACAACTCCGGGAAAATAATAGACCCTGAAGAATGGACAAATGATTTAAAGAAAAAGGCATCAATTGAAAACAAAGCCATCAACACTCTACACTGCGGACTAACACGAGAAGAACTGAACTGGGTCGGACCGCATGAAAACGCTAAGGAGCTCTGGGATAAACTGATCGAGCTGCACGAAGGAACAAGCGACGCGAAGGTAACAAAAAGAGATTTGCTGTTAAATAAAATTTTTAATATAAAAATGCAGGAAGGAGAAACGGCAAGTCAGCTCCACGCGAGGGTCAAAGATATCCTCAACGGTCTCCACGCGATAGGACACCAAATGGAGAACCGAGACTTAATAAGGTACGCGTTAAATGCTTTTCCGCGAAATAATTTGTGGGCATCAATTGTAGATGCCTACAAAATTTCAAAAAATTTATCTAAATTAAAATTGGATGAACTCTTCTGTGAATTAGAACTTCATGAGCAAACTAACGCCGGGGTCGAGAAAGGTGTAGCTTTATTCGCAGGTTCATCTAAAGAAAAGAAGAACAAACCCGAATCTGAAGAAGATTCCGATCAAGACTCTGAAGACGAAGAACACCTGGTGAACCTGGTAAGGAAAATGTTCACCAGGAAAAAGAGAAACTTCAGCAAACAGGATCTTCAGAAGATCAGTTCGCCAACCGACTCAAGAAATGTCACATGTTTCGGATGCAACAAAAAGGGGCACTACAAGAACGAATGCCCAAGATTGAAACTTGACAAACCAAAGTCAACAAAGAAGAAAGACCTCAAAGCAACATGGGACGATTCATCCTCAGACGAATCGGAGGGAGAAAGGCAAAAGCACCAAAGTCACCTCGCGCTGATGGCTCGCGAAGCTGAAACGGAAGACGAATCAGAGGAATCGGAAGACGGGTCCGAACCCGAATCAAGCCACGAGTCCGCACTCGTTTCCGAAGGTTCCGAAGAGGTATACCTAAACTTAAATCATAAATTCTTTAGAATTATCTCGTGTTTAAATAAAAAATTAGTTAAATTGGAAAATGAAAATAAATCACTTCTTGAAGAAAATCAAAACCTCAAGGAACAATTAAAAAATTCGAATCCAACTCAAGACCGAACACTTGAGGAGGAGAATTTATCATTAAAAAGTGAAATTAATAAGTTAAAAGAATTGTTGGAAAATTCACAACAAGATCTAAAAATTTAGATTTAATTCTAAATAACCAAAAGGCATGCTATAATAAAACCGGACTTGGATATAAGTCAAAATCAAACAAAACCTTTAAATCATTATTAACCCAACACAAAGTAACTAAACAAGCTTGGGTCCCGAAAGCGTGCTTAACCACGCAAGTAGGACCTAATCAATTCTATATACCTAAAGATAAAATACATTATATAAACTTGAATAAATCAGATCAAAAACTAAAAAATAAATTTAACTTGAAATCAAAATTCAAAACTCAACAAAATTTAGACTATCACCAAGTTGATTATAACTATAAAAAGAATCGACACAAACCCAAAATCTAAATTAATGGCCAATAATTCAGGGAGGCTCCAGAATAGCTGGCACCTCCAAAACTAACATACCCGACAGGGTAACCCAAAACAAACTAACCCGACAGGGTAATTAGGATTAGTTAAAAAGAGACCGAGGTTAACTTGACTCATGGTACTGGTGAAGTTTTTGGATGATAGTACGTTAGGGAAGCTTGGGCATCGCATGTCTAGAAAGATATGGCTTCGATCTGGTGCATTTGGCCAAGTGGAACTGACCGAAGCTACCCTTAAACGAATCCTAACCAGTTAGACCAAGATTTAGTACTAAGTTCCGTGGATAGGACTATTCGGAAAACTTCGAAAGGTTGGTTACTTCTAATGATGTCCCTGTGACTCACCAAGCTTAGAAGTTTATCCAAAGAATGCCTATTTGTGGAAACCAAAACTAAATCTGACTCTAACACAAGTTAAACCAAAAGTCTGTAATCAAACCAATTTCATCTCACAAAATCATAGGATTCCCTGATTGATAATATAGATCGGGTGAGATGAATTAGGCTTATTTTAATTTTAAACTTAAAAATTAATTTCAAAAATTTTAATTTTAAACTTAAAAATTAATTTCAAAAATTTTAATTTTAAACATAAAAATTAATTTCAAAAATTTTAATTTTAAACTTAAAAATTAATTTCAAAAATTTTAATTTTAAAACCTAAAAATTAATTTCAAAATTTTAAACTTAAAAATTAATTTCAAGAATTTTAGTTTTAAACTTAAAAATTAATTTTAAAAGAAACTTAAATTAATCTCAAAATTTAATTTGAAACTTAAGTTTTCAAAATCTTACTTAAAAAAAAAAAAAAAAAAAAGGGTCAAAAACCAGGGGCGGGCGCCCCTGGTATTCTCGTCGGGGGCGCCCGGAAGGGGTCCCGGGCGCCCCGCCCCAGCGACCCCGGGCGCCCGGAAAGAGTCCGGGCGCCCGGAGTGCCCTATAAATAAGGGGCAGCAGGCGCCCCCAACCTCTGCCCCACTCATTCTCACTTTTGCCAAGGTTCACTTTGAACCTCAGTGCGAAAGTACTCTAAATTAAATTTTCGTGCGGTGAAGACGCTGTTGCGATTCAACCGAGGTCGTCAAATCTATATTTTTTCGATGGCTCCTCGGTAAAATATTCTTCCCCTCTCTAAAATAGTTTTTTTGTTGTCTTCTAAATTTTTTTATATTCCTTATATACAGTAAGAAACGAACAAATACTGGTGCTGGACCCTCCAATGCTAGTACAGACCCTAGGTTTCCCACAGACGAACTTAGGATTAAATTTGAGTCCACCATCTATAAGGCCATTAGGACTACCTGCATAGATAGAGCGTTCTTCCTAAGGTCATGTCCCTCTGCCTTAGAGGTTATAGGCCACTACAATTTAAGGAACCTTGTAGAATGTACCAGTCCAATAAACATAAGTCTATGTGCCGAATTTTGCAATAACTTAGTAAAAGTAGATGACTTCACCTATACCACTAGGGCAGCAGGCACTGATATCGTATTTTCCCCTACGACTATTAGAGAGTTTTTAGAGTTGTGTCCTTCTACTTGCCCCTTTTTGTGCTATCCTCCGAGGGATCTACCATTCGACGATCCCTACTCACATATTACTCTCGATACGATGTATTCGTATTTTTTTGGGGGAGAGAGAGATCCCACTGTGACACAGTTTAGGTCAATAGAACTTAGAGTCCATGACTACGCTCTTTATAGGGGGGTGGTTCTTTGTATTTTACCACTGACCACTCGGGACATCGCTGTGATGCGCCCATTCCATTCATTCCTACTTTATGCCCTGATTCATAGGTTGGAGATTGACATTAGCCTACATATCTTCTCCACCATCACTTACGCAGCCGGATACGTGACTGACAGTCGAGTCCATATGCCATTTGGTCACATTTTGACAGCCTATATGTCCTCACTGCACATTGATGTCACTAGAGGAGACGTTGCCCATATGACCGAGTTCGATGTTATATCCTCTCGGAACTTCTCCTTAGCCGGCATCCAGGTAGATAGAGATGACGGGACTATGACTTGGCGGAGGGGGGCACAGCACCAGCCCGATCCAGACGCACAGATGGACGAGTTCATGCTCGCACTATTTCCGGTGGAAGCCGCACCGGCTCCACCACCACCCCCAGCTCGAGCACCACGACACGCTTCCCGCACTCTAGCCGACCGTATGACCAGATTAGAGAGAGCCATGGCGAGTCTCCAGCAGGAGAACTCCGATTTTCATCGGGACATGCGGCGAGAGGTTGCCGAGTTACGAGCTGCCGGGGACACCCGCCACACTGAGCTGATGACACTTCTTCGATCCTTGGGGTCTGGACCACCCTCTTCATCATCTCAGTAGCTTTAGTGATGACCTACTTCTGTAGCTACACTATTTGTAAATTATTTTTGGAGTTATCTAGTGATATTTCAAACTTACATTGAATATGTTCTTACTCAATAGACTAGGAAATTTAAAAAAAAAACAAAAAAACAAAAAAAAACTTTCAAAAAATGATTTTATCAACTTGTAGGCTAAACTTGTTTGATTTCAAAATTTCCATTTTTAGACTTTCAAAAACAGTTTTGGCCTTAGACTAGTCTTACATCCTTAGAAAGCATGTACCCATAGGTTTAGTTCTTGAGCATCTCACCAACACCGTAGGTTTACCTTGCTTGTGGTTGATAAACATAGAAAGGGGTGAGATGCATAGGCCATCTGTCTGGACCTAAGATGCTTATTTCAGTGCATCAGTATCAGTCTGGACGTTAAATACAATTCAAATATTAATCAGATTAAAGTTCATCAGTCAAATCAAACACTGACTGATTATAATTAACTTAATCTGACTAACCAAGTGAAAGCTACTATTTTCTAATAGTTAGTTAGTACCTAATTGGTTAGACAGCTGGTTAGATATCAAATTCAGGGGGAGAAATAAACTACTTTAGTTTTCCAAATTGAATTTTCAACTTAATTTTTAAAATCAAAGTTTAAAAATAATTTGTTTAAAATTGTGAAATTTTTAATCTCACAAACTTTTTACCTATTCTTTGAAAACTGAACTTTTCAAGTAAAGATTTAAACTTAATCTTACTTAAAAAAAATTGTCCTGAGTCTATTTCTTAAAAATTTGATTTTACTTAATTTTGACAATTTAATTTGAAAGATAAATTTTACAAAGTTTAGTTTACAAACTAAGCTTCTCAAAATTATTTTCCTTGATTTTGAAAATTGAATCTTGTACACTTAGTGTTAAAAAATAAATTTCAATCAGTTTTGAAAACTAGACTTTTCAAACTTAGTTTTGGAATTTTGGTTTTGAAAACTTATGTTTAAGTAGCATTTCAAAGTTGAAACTTGTTTTGGACCTTATAGACGTATGTTTGAAAATTAACCTATCTAAACTTAGCATTTTTTTAAAAACTAAAAGCTAATGCTTTAAACAAAATTTCAAAACTTTATACTCCCCCAAGTCAATTTGATCTTCTCTTGGATTTAAAAACACAGTTATTGTTCAAGGTATTATTGTTTTCGGTATTTCTCACTGTGTATCTTTACCCTTGTTTTTTGATGAATGCCAAAGGGGGAGGGTTAGGTTGGTTAAGTTAGAGCAACTTAATGCAAACTTGAAAAACTAACTTAAACCTTAAAAATCATGCTTGATTCTTGCATATTTTTTATCACTAACTTAACCAGGTTGTCATTCCATCAAAAAGGGGGAGATTGTTGGTGCGGTTAGCACTAACGGTCTAACTCAGGTTTTGATGAATGACAAATCAGGTTAAGTTAGGTTTGTTGTTGTCTGACACTTTTATCAAGTGTGCAGGAAAAGTCCAGCTAGGTCGACGGGCTGACCGGATAGCTGGCGAGAAGTCCAAGCGGGTCGACGGGCTGACCGGACGCTTGGCGAGAAGTCCAGCTAGGTCGACGGGCTGACCGGATAGCTGGCGAGAAGTCCAGCTAGGTCGACGGGCTGACCGGATAGCTGGCGAGAAGTCCAAGCGGGTCGACGGGCTGACCGGACGCTTGGCGAGAAGTCCAGACGGGTCAACGGGCTGACCGGACGTCTGGCAGGTAAGTCACTGGAGGGGAGTGACTGCGAGGACGCGTTCCCGGGTAGGGAACATTAGGCGTCGATCCGGCTTAGATCCATTTCGGATATCTGAGTCGAGATCGTGACTAGATTCCGGTCTCGGAAAGACGGAATCTAAGTCATACTTTGCTCATCTATAAAATTGTGCTAACATTCTTTGCTGCAGGGTACATTTGCCTCGGACTAACCTTTTCTTGCAGGAGAAGGACTTTCTGGAGAAGAGGGGTCCGGGCGCCCGGAAGGCAAATTTCATCCAGCCGAGTCGTCGCCACGTGGAGCATCATGGTTTGTTCAGCTACGTCACGTTCCAGGCGCCCGGAAGGGATCCAGGCGCCCGGGACAGCATATAAAAGAAGCCCCAGGCAGGAGCTTCAAAATCATCATTACTGAGAACTCTTCGACTGCTGGTCCTGCTGCTCCACGTTCCTGCGACGCTAACAAAGCTCCGACAAAGTGCTTCTTCGTCTTTTTGGTTAATTTCCTTGTCGGTATTACTTTGTTTCATTAGCATTCCTTGTACTCATTTTGTAATTATATTCGAATTGCTAGTGATTGCCCAACGAAAGTGGTCAAGGACCACGGGCCTTCGAGTAGGAGTCGTCACAGGCTCCGAACGAAGTAAAAACAACTGTGTCTACTTTTCTTTTCCGCTGTGCTTATACTCGATATTTTCGAATCGATATTCACCCCCCCTCTATCGAACCTATCGGTCTTACAGCAATAACAAATAATAAGTAAGCAAAAAGAAAGAGTTTTCACTTGTATCTTTTGTATTTTCTGTTAGGGTTGTAAGGTTGCAAACATAGTCCCATATTGAAAACACATGGAAAATATCATGAGTTTATAAGAGAAAAGATATCTCCATTGGTATGAGGCCATATGGGTAGAGCCCAAGAGCAAAACCATGAGAGCTTAGGCATAAAGTGGGCAATATCATACCATTATGGAGATATCTAAATTCTTTTCGATCCTACAATTGGTATCAGAGCATGGACTGCCAGAAGGTTTAACCGCCGACTGTGCACAAGAGCTATGGTTTGATTGAGCCATGTGGGTACAATATTGACCTCGAACAAAGAAAGTGGGAGCTCCTATGTTCGGATCAAGAGGACCAAACACCAGACATTGTTGGATCGAAAGCGCTAGAGGGGGGTGAATAGCGCTCGTGGCTTTCACGCTTTTCGATTTCAGAAATTCAAGTAACACAGCGGAAATAAACAAACAAACACACACAAAAGACCAAGGTATTTACTTAGTTCGGAGCCTGTGTCGACTCCTACTCCAAGGCCCGCGATCGAAGATCACTTTTGGTGGGCAAACACTATCAATTTGAAAATCTTTTACAGTTAAATAGTACAAGTGCTTAATGAAGGAATAATACCGACAATACACAAGAATTGAAGAAACGAGGTCGTCAGTTGTTGGAGTAGCAACGCGTGGTGGAAGCGTTTGGAGAGCGTTCAAAAGCACCAGTTGTTCTGTTCGAGATTGATGATGAGGCTACTTCCCGAGGCTCCTTTAAATAGGCTCCTTAAGACTGATCCAGATCCCCAAGTCTCAGGATCATGTTTGACCCGAGGCGGATCGGTAGACCGATCCCCGGATCGGTAGACCGATCCCCGGTTCGGTCGATCGATCAGGCGATCTCCTCCTATCCGATCTGCCCGCTCCGCTTTGATCTAGTCAAGTCTTATCCCCGGTTCAGTCGATCGAAAACCCGGTTCCGTCGACCGATCCCCTGGTCGAGCCCGGTCCACTCGCTGGAAGTCCGGTCAGCTGCTTTGGGGGTTCGGTCGACCGATAACCCGATTCGGTCGACCGATCTCGGTTAATTCTAACCCTGCACAGAAATTGTTAGAAATGTTCTCCTGCAAAACTGAGTTAGAATATAGCAGATATATAAGTAAATAAATTGATAGTCTTCGGACTGTCCGGTTCTGACTTCGGATTTTCTTCCGAAAATCCTAGGTCGAACCGACGCCTACTGTTCCCTCTTCCAGGGAACGCGTCTTCACCTACTCCACTCTGGAGATCATACCTGATGCCAGTTTGGTCCTCCAGACTGACTAGATTTTCCGCCTAGGGTTACCACCCCCTAGGACCTAGGGTTACCGCCCCCTAGGATTTTTCTCCACCTAGGGTTACCACCCCCTAGGACCTAAGGTTACTCCCCCTTAGGATTTTCCTCCACCTAGGGTTATCACCCCCTATGACCTAAGGTTGCCGCCCCTTAGGGTTTTCCTCCAGCTAGGGTTACCACCCCCTAGGGTTTTCACCTTGCCTAACCGCAGCTAGGACTTTTGCCTAAGAACACTTAGGACTTTCCTGCAATCTCCATCAAACATGTTAAATCACAAATAAGCTTAACTTTGACTCCTTTTCCATTATCAAAACTTGGGTTCGATCATCGGATGCTTCCCGCACCAACAATCTCCCCCTTTTTGATTATGGCAACTGAAATTCAAAGTTAAGTAAAATAGATGCATAAATTATCTTCAAAGTTTTTTTAAAAAAAAACATATGCAAGCTTAAGTAAATAAATTTAAATGCAAGCATAACTTAAGCTAAAACATACTTAAACTTTTAACGATGTAAGACTCCCCCTTAATAAGAGCTCTTTTTAATTTAAATTTTAAATTTTGCTTTGAATTTTCCTACTCTCCCCCTTTGCCATATATCAAAATAAACAAGGGAGTAAAAAGGAACAGTGGTTAATGGCCTTAGCTTGTTTTTAACTTTTCAAAAATGTTTAGAAAAGATAAAGGCTTTTAACACTTAGCTTTTAGGAGTTAATATTATTGTAAAACTTTTAGCTAAGTGAAACTTTTAACTTTTAGAAATTAATATTCTTGATTGAGTTTGAAAAATGATTTTAGCCAAGGAATATTATTTTGACTTTGAAAAGTAACTCAGCTAAATTTGAAAAAATATTGAAAGGTTTAAAAAGCTAGGTAAGCTTGTAAAATGATTAATTTGAAAAGTTAAATTTGAAAGGCTTTATTGAAAAATATTTCATTAAATTCTTAAAGCATTTTTAAAAGACATTTTCTTTATTTCGAAAAGCTTTTTAAACGATATTAAGTTAAAATAAAAAAAAACTTTTTCGAAAAATACTTAGCTTAATTTTAAAAGAAGCTAAATTTTGAAAAAAGTTAAAAGATACTTAGTTTAAATTTGGAAACCTTGTAAATAATATTTATCAATTTTTGAAAAAGCTAAAAGACACTTAGCTAAATTTAATAAGCCTTTTGAGAGATATCTAGCTAAGATTTAGGTTAATTTGAAAAAATATTTGGTAAAGTAATTTGAAAATCTGGATTTTGAAAAGACTTCGTAAAGACTAAGTTTTAAAAAGCTTTTGAGAAAAAAAATAAGGTTGTAAAGTTGCAACTAAGGCCATTTTCACATAAGTTCAAGAAGTCCTAAAGTCTAAGCATGAGTAACTTAAAAATATTAAAATTAATCACTTAATTCTCTTGACCGCATGTCTAACCATTTAGTTATTAGCTGATTACCTAGAGGGCAACAACTTTCACTTGGTTAGTCAAGTTAAGCCAATTGATCCAGTCATATTTGACTAAGTCTGGATAACTTAACTTGATTACTGTAATTTTGGTATTTATTGTCCAGACTTACTATGATGCACTGAAATAAGCATTCTGACCCTATACATCTCACCCCATTCTAAGTTTTTCAAACACAAACAAGTTATGTCTAGTGTGCTTGTGAGATGCTCTGGCTGAAACCTAGGGGAACATAATATCTAGGGAGAAATTCCTAGACTAAGTCCAAAATTTGAAAATCTAAGAAATTGGGATTTTGAAAAAGTATTTTTCCTAAGATAAAAAAAATTAATTGAGAAAACTAAATAGAAAATAAGTTCTATTCTACTAAGCACATTCTTATTTGTCTTCTAAGTGAACTGAACTCAAGTTCAGGTAAGAACTTTATGAATATATCAGCTAGGTTTGATTTTGACTCAACGTAGTTAAGTACAATATCACCCTTGGCTACGTGATCCCTTACAAAGTGGCGTTTTACTTCTATATGTTTAGTCCTTGAGTGGTGAATTGGGTTTTTGGTTAGGTTAATTGAACTTATATTGTCAATTGAAATTTTTGTTTTTTGATATTCTAGTTGATAGTCTTTTAGTGTATGTATCATCCATAACAGTTGAGATGCACATTCACTTAGGGCGATATATTCAGCTTCAATAGTAGATAAAGCAACACAGTGTTGCTTTCTGTTTGACCAACTTACTAGGCACTGACCTAGAAATTGACAGCCACCACTTGTGCTTTTTCTATCTAGCTTGCACCCAGCATAGTCTGAGTCAGAGTAGCCAGTTAGGTCAAGGGTGCAAGATCTAGGGTACCACAATCCTACATTTAGGGTCCCTTTAATATATCTTAATTAGTATTCTCTTAACAAAGGTTAAGTGAGACTCTTTTGCACAAGATTGGTATCTTGCACACATACCTACTGTGAAAAGAATATCTGGTTGGCTCGCAGTTAGGTACAGTAGACTCCCTATTGCACTTCGATATTATTTTAAGTCTACTAGTTTACCTTCTAAGTCTGAATCAATTTTAATATTAGTGGTCATAGGTGTATTAATATTTTTTGAGTTTTCCATGCCAAATTTTCTAACTTGTTCTTTAGCATATTTAGTTTGATAAATGTAAATTCCATCTTTGGTTTGTTTAATTTGTAAACCTAAGAAAAAGTTTAGTTCACCTACCAAACTCATTTCAAATTCATCTTCCATTAATTTGGTAAATTCTTTTAAAAATTTAGAATTGGTTGATCCAAAAATTATATCGTCTACGTAAATTTGGGCTATAAAGATGTCTTTTTCTAAGGTTTTTACAAAGAAGGTTGGATCTATTTGACCTTGGTTGAACCCTTTTGATATTAGATAATTGGACAAGCATTCATACCAAGCCTTAGGAGCTTGTTTTAGTCCATATAGTGCCTTTTTTAGTCTAAAGACATGATTTGGATGTTCTAAGTCCTCAAACCCTGGGGGTTGACCTACATATATCTCTTCTTTAATAAATCCGTTTAAAAATACGGATTTCACGTCCATTTGGTATAGCTTGAATCCTTTGTGTGTTGCATAGGCCAGCAGCATCCTAATGGATTCAAGTGGCTACAGGGGCATATGTCTCATCATAATCTAACCCTTTTACTTGATTGAATCCTTTGGCTACTAACCTAGCTTTGTTTCAAACTATATTGCCTTGATCATCTAATTTGTTCCTAAAGATCCATTTAGTATCAATTATAGTCTTGTTCATGGGTTTTGGTACTAAGTCCTAGACTTGATTTCTTTCAAATTGTGCTAATTCTTCCTGCATTGCTATGGTCCAGTCTGGGTCTGGTAGGGCCTCGTCTATAGTTTTGGGTTCAATTTTGGAAATAAGGGCTATCTGACTTAAGTTTGTTGGACCCCGTGGTAGTTTTGATGTGATCAACCAAGTTAGTTAGGTCCTGTTGTGTTTGAACCCTGTGTCTGAGTGTGCAGGAGCTTAGGAGCACAGGAAGTCGAGCGGAAGATGCAGCTAGCGAGAAGGACGGCACGGGAAGGGAGCCGACGGGCTCGGTGCGTCTGAAGGACGAGAGAGCTGCGGAAGAGTACTCCGGTGGGCGTGAAGAGCGTGCGCGGCGTTCGAGGGACGTTAAGCCGGGACGGAAGGCTACTCGAGGAGAAGGCCGGGAATTGGGTTCGGGTGAGCCCTATTCCGGTTGGCTGCAATCACCTAAAAGAACGGAGCTTCGGAAGCCAAAGCGAAGAAGAAAAGGAGTCAAAAGAGGCTGGAAATTATTGTAGCAGGAAGTTACTGTAGCAGAAGTTACTGTAGCTTGAAGGCGCCTTAAACAAGCTTGAAGGTGCCCTTGAAGGTGCCTTCAACAGGTCAGTTTTGACCGTTTGCGTGCGGATAAAGTTTTATCCGCTGACCGAGCTGGAGGCGCCTTGAACCTTGTTGGAGGCGCCTTGGACCCTCGGGATAGACTTTCCAGGAGCTATAAAAAGGCCCCTGGAGCTAGGAATTCAACAACAACTCAAGCAATCAATCTGTAAGCAATTCCTAGCAACTAAGTGAGTGTTCTAAGTGTAAAAAGGCTTCTCCGCCTACAGTAAAGGAGATTCTGTTAGTAGAACTTTTTCATCGCCCTGGATTAACAACCTCCTTAGTTGTAACCAGGTTAAATTCTGTTTCTGTTTCTTTTTCTGTCTCCTTAATTTAGTTGTTATTTTATTTTTGATTTAAATTCTGAGTTAAAATCCGAGGAGGGTATTTTTATTTTTGTTTTCGGCAATTCACCCCCCTCTTGCCGGTCTCCGCTGAGCCAACAAGTGGTATCAGAGCAAGACCGCTCAGAAGGACTAACCGCCGACTGACGCACAACGATCAAAACAATGGCCGGAGACAGTGACTACCCACCTGCATTCGAGGGGGAGTTTGCTTCATGGAAGCAAAAGATGGAGGTATACCTTAACTCTGATTTTTCTATTTATCTAATAATGAAATCTGGTTATGAAGCACCAAAGAAAGCAAACGGAGAAGAGCTCGAGAAATACCTCTGGAACGAGAAGCAACGTGACGAGTTTATGGCAAATGCACGAGCTGAATTTCATCTTCTAACCACAATACCAAATGAAGATCTCGACAAAGTCGGAGAGTACAATAGCGCGAAAGAACTTTGGGAAAAGTTCTTAAAACTCCACGAAGAACAAATTGAAGTTGAATCTGACTCCTCGATGGACATTGATCCGACGTCAGAAGAGTCCGAAACTGAGGTAAGTGCCGAGACAGAACCAGTAACCGAACTCCAACTTGAAGACCTAGAATGCTCATCACAAATGAGCATCGATGAATGGGGAGAAACATCAGAAGACGAAAATAACTCGACAGGGGGAGAATCAACCACCGACAAGGTAAGTCAGGTATGGTCTCCACCTCTTGGCAAATTAATTACTTCAATTGAAATATTGTCGAAAGGTTTTCATGAATTACAAATTATTTCGTCGAAAGAATATTTTAAATTAAAAACTGAAAAACTATTAAAGAATATTGAGTTAAAAGACACAATTTGTCAATTAAAAGATTTTGACAAACTGACAATAGAAAATGTACATTTTTTTGCATGCTCAATATTTTTTGCCATAATTCTAAAAAATTGTGAATTAAGAACTTATGAGAAGTTAAAATGGAAATTTAAAAATCATAATATCCGATCTTAGTTGAAATATTAAACTTAGCGCTTTCAGAGAAGAAAATTAAACAATAAATTTCTTTATAAAGCTTTGTCAAGGAAGTGGTTGTTGCTCCAATAACCAAGAAGGCCTAGTGCCTCGCCATGACCTGGAAGCTGAAATATTGAAATGAAAGGTTTAATTAACTTTCTAAAAAAGCATTTAAAAATTAGAATTAAATAATGCTTTGAAAGTTTAATCAAACATTTTTGAAAATTTTGTTTATAAATTTATTTTTAGAAATATTTTTTCCTGAAAAATTCTAAAAACTTAATTTGCTTTTTGACTTGAATTTTTTTTAAATCCTTAGAATTTTTTTTAAAATATTCTTCTGGAAAATTCTAAAAGTTCATTTACTTGGGTTAGGACCCCATTTAAAAGTTCCCTCTAATTAGGACCACATTTTTGCTGTGATCAAAGGGGGAGAGAAAAGTACAAGTTTAGGGGGAGTTAGAAAATTTAAAATTTCTATTATTATTTTTATAAAAAGTGTTGCAATTTTATTAATTGCAAATATTATGCTTAACTTGTTAGTTTAGTAATTTTTTCTTTAAAGTTACTCTTTATGTCTATTTTAACCCTAACTTGAACTTGGGTTGATGCACGTCAAAAAGAGGGCGATTGTTGGACCCCGTGGTAGTTTTGATGTGATCAACCAAGTTAGTTAGGTCCTGCTGTGTTTGAACCCTGTGTCTGAGTGTGCAGGAGCTTAGGAGCACAGGAAGTTAAGCGGAAGATGCAGCTAGCGAGAAGGACGGCACGGGAAGGGAGCCAACGGGATCGGTGCGTCCGAAGGACGAGAGAGCTGCGGAAGAGTACTCCGGTGGGCGTGAAGAGCGTGCGCGGCGTTCGAGGGACGTTAAGCCGGGACGGAAGGCTGCTCGAGGAGAAGGCCGGGAATTGGGTTCGGGTGAGCCCTATTCCGGTTGGCCGCAATCACCCAAAAGAACGGAGCTTCGGAAGCCAAAGCGAAGAAGAAAATGAGTCAAAAGAGGCTGGAAATTACTGTAGCAAGAAGTTACTGTAGCTTGAAGGCGCCCTTGAAGGCGCCTTCAAGCCTGTTGAAGGCGCCTTCAACAGGTCAGTTTTGACCGTTTGCGTGCGGATAAAGTTTAACCTTGTTGGAGGCGCCTTGGACCCTCGGGATAGACTTTCCAGGAGCTATAAAAAGGCCCCTGGAGCTAGGAATTCAACAACAACTCAAGCAATCAATCTGTAAGCAATTCCTAGCAACTAAGTGAGCGTTCTAAGTGTAAAAAGACTTCTCCGCCTACAGTAAAGGAGATTCTGCTAGTAGAGCTTTTTCATCGCCCTGGATTAACAACCTCCTTGGTTGTAACCAGGTTAAATTCTGTTTCTGTTTCTTTTTCTATCTCCTTAATTTAGTTGTTATTTTATTGCTGATTTAAATTCTGAGTTGAAATCCGAGGAGGGTATTTTTATTTTTGTTTTCAGCAATTCACCCCCCTCTTGCCGGTCTCCGTTGAGCCAACAAAGTTCCTATAGGATGACCTAGTTCTGACTCCTTGAGTCGGATCACCCAAAATTTGGTCAGATGGGTAATTTGTACTCGTTCTAGTTGGCCTTATATTTGGGTTAGTAATTGGTTCTTGAGAGTCACTAGGTTTAAATGTGTTTTCTTCATCTTCTATATTTCTTGAGTTAGCATTTTCTGTATTATTTTCAATTATTGTAGTAGGTAGTTTATTTTCTTTATCAAATATTACATTTGTTGTTTCTTCAACTTTTAGGGTATTTTTGTTATAAACTCTATATGCCCTACTAATTGTTGAGTATCCTAAAAATATTTCTGGGGTTGTTTTTGATGAAAATTTTTCTAAGTAATCTTTGGTATTTAAGATGAATACTTTACACTCAAATACTTTTAAATAGTTTAAGTTAGGGATTTTATTATAATATACTTCATAGGGTGTTTTATTCTGAAATTTGTTAATTATAATTCTATTTTGTATATAACAGGCTGTATTAATAGCTTCAGCCCAGAATTGATTGGATAATTTGTATTCATTTAACATAGTTCTAGCGACTTCTTGTAGGGTTCTGTTTTTACGTTCTACTAGACCATTTTGCTGGGGGGTTCTAGGGCAGGAATATTCATGCTTATACCCATTAGTTTCACAGAATTCAATAAAGTTACAGTTTTCAAATTCTCCCCCATGGTCACTTCTAATTCTTTTTATCTGAGTATCTTTTTCATTTTCTATTAGCTTACAAAAGATTTTAAACACTTCAAAAGTTTCATCTTTAGTTTTTATGAATTTTACTCAAGTAAATCTTGAGTAGTCATCGATTATTACTAAGCAATATTGCTTTTTTGCTTAGTGACTTGGTTCCGTGTAAATCAAACAAGTCTAGGTGAAGGAGCTCAAGTGTTGAGGTAGTTCTGTTTAGGTTGGTTAGTTTATGGTTTGACTTGGTTTGTTTGCCTTGTTGACAAGCATCACAAGTTGAATTTTCAAAAAATTTTAATTTGGGCAGATCTCTAACTAGACTATTTTGACTCATTTTTGAAATGAGCCTAGTATGAGTGTGGCCCAGTCTCCTGTGCCACAACTCAATTTCCTCTTGTTGTGTCAGAAAACACTTTATTGAGGATGTTGGTAGATTAATTGTGTAAACATTATTTCTCCTAATGCCCTTAAGAATGATTTCAGGATTGTCAACATATTTAACTATACACCCAGATTTGGTAAAGTTCACTGAGTAACCACTATCACATAATTGACTGATGCTTAGTAGGTTAAAGTTAAAATTTTCAACTAATAATACTTTTTGTATAACAAAATCGGAACTGAGTTCGATGTTACCTCTTCCGATTACCTTAAGTTTACCGTTGTTGTCGAATGCAACTGATCCTAATCTCTTTAATTTAAGCTTTGTGAACTTCAATCTATCTCCAGTCATATGTCTGGAGCATCTACTATCCAATATCCATTGATCCAATTCCTACATAGAAAGTATTTGAATTGGAATCTCTTTGATGGAACATATAGTTTGATTGAAGTTGACTCCTTAATTACTCAATTTTGAGTTTTCAATCAGGTATCCCTTATGAGTGATTGTGAGATGGTTAGATTATCAAGTTGTTTTGTCTAGGTTAATTAGGTTGATGAGTCAAGTTTGTTAATTTGATTAAGTTAATTTGATTAGTTAGGTTCGAATGATTTGACTTACGTGAATTTAAAAAAATTAAATAATTTTAAAATAAGTTTTAAAAGAATTTTTAAGTAAATTTTTAAATAAGTTTTTAAAGCAATTTTTAAATAAGCTTTTAAATAAGTTTTTAAAAGAATTTTTAAATAAGTTTTTAAAATATTTTTTAAATTAGTTTTAAATAAGTTTTTAAAAGAATTTTTAAATAGGTTTTTAAATAAGTTTTTAATAGAATTTTTAAATAAGTTTTTAAATAAGTTTTTAAAGAATTTTTAAATAAGTTTTTAAAAGAATTTTTAAATAAGTTTTTAACATACTTTTTAAATCAATTTAATTTGATTTGATTTTAATTAATTTTATTTTATTTTAATTAATTTAATTTGATTTTAATTAGTTTAATTTAATCATTAGTCATCTCACCCGATCTAAATTTTTCAATCAGGGAATCCTATAATTTTGTGAGATGAATTAGGTTCAATTATAGGGTTTGGTTTAACTTTGTGTTAGATTCAGGTTTAGCTTTGGGCTCAACAAATAGACATTCTTCGGATAAACTTCTGGGCTATGGTGAGTCACCTGGACATCATTAGAGTAACCATGCCTTCGAGGTTTTCCAAATAGTCCTATCCACTGAACTTAGTACAAAACCTTGATATAACTAGTTAGGATCCGTAAGGGGTAGCTTCGGTCAGTTCCATTTAGTCAAATGCACTAGGTTGAAGTCATATCTTCCTAGACATGCATAGACTAAGTTTCCCCAACGTACTATCATCCAAAACTTCACTAGTACCATTGGTCAAGTTAAATTATTGTCCCTTTTTTATTCTAATCCTAATTACCTTGCCGGGTAGGTTATCTTTGGTTACCCTGTCGGGTAGATTAGTTTTGGAGGTGCCAGTTATTCTGGAGCCTCCCCTACATTATTGATTGTTTGTTTAAGATTTTTTTTGTTTATAAATTAGATTTAATTTTTTAATTTTGAGTTATATTCCTTTAATGGTTAATTATTTTTTTTATTTTTATTTATTTATTAAGATGATTTTTCTATTTGCTCCCCCTGGATCATAGTCTCGATATGGTCTATTAAGATAAAGTACTTGATCCTTGGGGACCCAATATTGATCAAGTCTAACTTGATTAACTAAGTTAGACTTAGGTATCCATGCTTGGACTATTTTACTATTCGGTCTGTTCACTAAAGATAAATAAGATCGAAATTTCCTTTTTTGCTTTAAATCCTAGTATGGATCGATTGTAAACGGCTTTCTGTTTTCCAAGAATCAAGTCAAGATTCTTGGAACCCAGTGAAAATCGTTCCAATGCAATTTTCAAATCCTTGACTTGACTTTTCAGGTTGAAATTTTCTTCCTCAAGTTTTTGGACTTGAGTTGAGGTTCCAGTCTGAACTGGGACAGTCAAGGATTCGGTATTAGTCGCTTCTTTAAGGGATGTTACCTCCTTTAGAAGCGACTTGATCCAAACATTGAACTTAGCTACTTTACGCATTAAATAATTAATTAAATTGTATAAACGACATTCACTTACAGAGGGATTTTGCCCTTCAGAAACGGATGCGGATCCGTGGCTTCTCTCGGACTCAGCTTCCGATTCGTCCTCGCTTCCGGACTCGTTGGTGTAGTCCTGGGCCGTCAACGCAAGAAAGCTTGCCTGCTCGAGTTCTTCGTCATCGGATTCATTTGGAAGAAGACTCGTCCCACGTCGCTTTCAGGGCCTTCTTCCTTCTTGGTTTCTTTTGATCCTTCTGGTTCGGCCAGTTCGCCTTGATGTGCCCCTTCTAATTTCACCCATAGCATGTCACCTTGAACTTTACCTTTGCATGGGGCTCCTTGGCTTGAATTGCCTTTTTGAGATCCTTCTTGTTGTAGCCTTTCTTTTTTCTTGTAGAGCTTCCTCACCAGGTTGACGAGTTCGGCTGTGAGATCATCGTCGTCGTTGTCCGAATCCGGTTCTTCTTTTGACTCCGGTTCAGTTCTGTGCTTTGATTTTAACTCGCGTGCTTTTCCTGTACCTGCAATCAAAGCCAAACCTTTCTCGGTTGGACGTTAATCTGTTCATGAAGTTCAAACTCAACAAACAATTCATCTAATTTAATAACAGAAAGGTCCTTAGAGACCTTGTAGGCATCTACCATGGATGCCCACAAGGTATTCCTCGGAAAGACGTTTAAGGAATACCTGATTACATCCCTGTTGTCTACCTTTTGCCCGATCGCATGTAGCCCGTTGAGTAGATCTTGTATCCGGGCGTGGAGTTGGGTAGCCGTCTCACCTTCCTGTAATTTAATATTATATAACTTATTAAATATTAAGTCTCTTTTACTTACCCTAGTGTCGGACGTTCCTTCATGAAGCTCGATCAGCTTCTCCCACAATTCCTAGCGCTGGAGAAAGGGCCGACTCGGTTGAGATCCTCTTTTGTTAGTCCACACTGGAGGGTGCAAGTTACTCTGACATTTGCTTCCACCTTCTTGATTAATGTTGGATCCCAGTGTTCGCAGGGTGTTGGTTTTCCGTCTCCATCAGTCGGTAGTTCAAATCCAGTCTTGACGATCATCCACATCTCGAACTGGATCTTCAGGAAATTCTCCATTATGCCCTTCCAGTATCCTAAGTCCTCTTCGGTGAAGAGCGGGGAACCGACAGTGCTGTAGCCTTCTTGTTGGGCTATTTAGAGAATATGCACACAAAGGAAACAAACAAGAAGAATATCCCAGGACTTGATCCTGGATTAGTAGTGCGAGATGTATAATAAAAAATATAGACTCGAGTGGTGTTGCACCAACTTCGAGCAGAAGTCGATTCAAGCTAAGAAAATATATTGGAATATAGCAATAATACTAGTTCCAATTGACTTTGAAAAATTGAAAAATACCACGAAAAAATTACTTGATTGGTGGTTGTACCAAATCAAAGTTACCCCGCTCTGATACCAATTGTTGGATCGAAAGCGCTAGAGGAGGGGGGGGGTGAATAACGCTTGTGGCTTTTACACTTTTCGTATTCAGAAATTCAAGTAATGCAACGGAAATAAACAAACAAACACACACAGAAGACCAAGGTATTTACTTGGTTCGGAGCCTGTGACGACTCCTACTCCAAGGCCCGCGATCGAAGATTGCATTCGATGGGCAAGCACTATCAATCCAAAAATCTTTTACAGTTAAAGAGTACAAGTGCTGAATGAAGGAATAATACCGACAATACACAAGAATTGAAGAAACGAGGTCGTCAGTTGTTGGAGTAGCAACGCGTGGTGGAAGCATTTGGAGAGCGTTCAAAAGCACCAGTTGTTCTGTTCGAGATTGATAATGAGGCTGCTTCCCGAGGCTCCTTTAAATAGGCTCCTTAAGACTGATCCAGATCCTCAAGTCTTGGGATCAGGTTTGACCCGAGGCGGATCGGTCGACTGATCCCCGGTTCGGTCGACCGATCAGGCGATCTCCTCCTATCCGATCCGCCCGATCCGCTCGCTCCGCTTGCTCCGCTTGCTCCGCTTTGATCTGGTTAAGTCTTATCCCCGGTTCGATCGACCGAAAATCTGATTCGATCAACCGATCCCCTGGTCGAGCCCGGTCCATTCGCTGGAAGTCTGATCAGCTGCTTTGGGGGTTCGGTCGACCGATAACCCAGGACCGATCTCGGTTAATTATGACCCTACACAGAAATTATTAAAATGTTCTCCTGCAAAACAGAGTTAGAATATAGCAGATATATAAGTAAATAAATTGACAGTCTTCGGACTGTCCGGTTCTAACTTCGGATTTCTTTCCAGAAATCCTAGGTCGAACCGACGCCTACTGTTCCCTCTTCCGGGGAACGCGTCCTCACCTACTCTACTCTGGAGATCATACTTAATGCCAGTTCAGTCCTCCAGACTGACTGGACTTTCTGCCTAGGGTTACCACCCCTAGGACCTATGGTTACCACCCCTAGGACCTAGGGTTACCACCCCCTAGGATTTTTCTCCACCTAGAGTTACCACCCCCTAGGACCTAAGGTTACTCCCCCTTAGGATTTTCCTCCACCTAGGGTTATCACCCCCTAGGACCTAAAGTTGCCGCCCCTTAGGGTTTTCCTCCAGCTAGGGTTACCACCCCCTAGGACCTAAGGTTACCACCCCCTAGGATTTTCACCTTGCCTAACCGCAGCTAGGACTTTTGCCTAATAACACTTAGGACTTTTCTGCAATCACCATCAGACATGTTAGATCACAAATAAGCTTAACTTTGACTCCTTTGTCATTATCAAAACTTGGGTTCGATCGTCGGATGCTTCCCGCACAAACATTTACTTCTTGTGGGTGTTGTATATTGTTGTGTGAGTTTGTACGAGGCTTCTCCACCTCCGGCTGCGATCGATAATGAGTGTTTTTATTAGTGGAGAGTGTGTCATGTATGGATCCTTGGATTAGTCACCTCTTCTTGAAGTGAATACCAAGTAAATCCTTTATGTTAGCGTTGTAAGTTTGCTTCGAGTTTATTCCGCTGCATATCATCAACAAGAAGCAAGCAACGAGACACGCGATAAGCTATTCACCCTCCTCTAGCACCCAAACGACCCTAACAATATCCACTCGACCACTCCCGTCTTGTGTAATGTCATTCCTTGTGCCAGATGGGCGGTCCGAGCGGCTCGCTTTCACCACCAACCAACTCATGATGCCTGGATAACTGTGAGCCCGCTCGGCCACTCTTTTGTTGACCGGGATAATTGTTAGTCCGGCGTTGACTGCCTTAACTTTGACCAACACCGTGTCAATTGACCCGTGACAGGTGGTCTTTCCCTTATCACCGCATCATAAGCCTCCCCCTCAAGTCTAGTCAAAGGAGGCTGCAAGTCCGACTGACTGGATATGTTGTGTCTTAGGTGTCTCTGTCTCTGAATCCCGATCTACCCAAATACTATAATATCCGATCGGACTATGCTAGGTGACCAACAAGCCAACGCCACTCAGCCGCATTTTGCCGTTATCTAGTTCAGTTTAGTGATGCGCCCCTTGTGACGATTGGACTAGTTACGCGTGTCGATCAGGGAGATGAGCAACAACACTTTACAAATTGTCTTCCATTATGCATTTCCTAGGGCGAGTCCGGCCAAGACTAACGTCAGCCAAATTTCTTGAAGACTGTGCAAATTCTCGCTGATTATGGGCAAGCACGCGACCATACACTTTTCATTAAACGCATAAAATGCTATCTAGTGACCGCAAGACACGTGTCCCCCATTGTCGCTGCATGCCCGATGACAGGCGAAAATGTGCATGTGACGAGACGTGCACCTTTTCAAAATCAACGGTAGGATCCGTATCTAGGTTTTCGTAACCTTCAATCAGACGGTTGAGGTCAATCAACTATGAGATTTATAAACATCACCTGCTTCATCTTCTTCACTTTGCGTTGTCATCTTCGTCTGCGAGTATCTTGGCGTCACCGCGCTTTGCTTCTTCGCCAATCTTTCTCCAAAGATCTCTGCGATCTCTCTAGTAAGCCATCGTCTTCCTTCGATCGAAGTTGGTCATTGCTTGTAGTGTCCCCTTTTCTGAGTCACATTTCTTCACTATTTTCTAAGTTTTAGTTTTGATGGCCAGCTCTTCATAGCCTCTTACCTCTGTCTCTGGGCTCTAGTACACATCCATTGAGTCCAGGTTCGACGGAGGCGATGCTAAAAGTTTGAGAGATGCTTTTGAAATTCCTTCTAATTACCAAATTAGTCTTCCCTTGGCTTTTGACCACTCGAACGAGCCACCTCCGAATTTTGTTTGCTTTAGGGACCAATTTACAGCCGGTCTGCAGTTCTCGATCCACCCCTTCTTTTCAGCCATTTGTAAATATTTTCGCATCTCTTTACACCAACTAGTGACGAACTCCTTTTGACTTTTGTGCGGGGTCATCATTCTATTCCGCCTGCACAGTATATCCCTTACTCCTCGGCTCTTTCATTATTTCTATTATCCCAAATTGTCCGAGTCAGGAACTTTTCTTTTCCAAGCCCAAGTGTGCCTTGTGTTCTTTGATAAGATTTCTTCCTCCAATAAACATTAGAAGGAATATTACTTTTTTGTTCAATTTTCCGAGTGGCTGGACTTCCCAACCAGAAGGCAGGTAGAGGCGTTGAACCCTCCAAAGCTTAAGAAGTATAAGAGCTGCTCGGACTACCTTCACGCAACTTCCTGCTTGGTCGGTCAGAAATATCATATACATAAGTTACTATTGGAAGGTGTTCTGTATGTATTCGGCCTAAGCCTGATCCACACAAGGCTTCCGTCCAGTCTAGGTACGCTCTTTCTTGGACTAACTTTTGAATCTAACTAATTTCTTCCTTTCTTTTGCAGTCGAAGTCATGTTGCGTGTGCGTCTGGCTGGTAAAGCCAAGCTTGCAGACGTTGAGATTAATGCCGCAGCTGTGGCCGAATTAGAGAGTCACGGGCTACAACCGGTCGGTTCCCACGAGGATCCGCTCAACGAGGAGGAGGGAACTCAAGTGTTGGGAAGCGACGCTGGGGGAAGCAGGACAATTGTGAGTGATGCAGCGACTGTCATAGCAGATCTTCTGCCCGAACAACCATCTATGGTTCTGATAGCGGCCGCTTTAGAATCGGCGACCTCCGACCAACCCCTTCAACACTGAAAAAGGCGTCGAGCATAGGGGTCTTCTCACATTGCTACTTATGCCCTATAAATCTCCCCCGCTATCAACTCGCGTCCTCCATTTGAGCAGGGCGAAACTTTGCCACCCCTATCCACGTGGGGTGAGACCTCTCTTCCAGTTCTTGAGCAGGGCCTGGGAGAACTCTTGACATCAATGTCTTCCTATCGGATGCCATCGCTGTCCAGGCTGCCTCAAGGGATGATTTGCGCACCACCTATGGCCTTCATACCTCCACCGGTGGCGCAGGTGTCTCGTATCCAGCCAGCTTCCTCCCAGCCTACTGGCCGGACATCTTCTGCACCTTCTGGCTCGAGCAGCCAGAGATCTATAACCGCAATTATCCATTTACCGACTGACGAATATCGATATCCGGACGACCCAGCGTCCCTCACCCCCGAATATCAAATAAGAATACAAGGGTCGCTCGCACAGATATGGGCCGACGCACGAGCCCGTATAGCTATGGTATCTCTGGGGGAATTGGAGAATAGCCACACCCAGATGTCTACTGGGGTATGTAAATGTGTCCGTCTCCTTCGTCTGCTCGGTTCGAATACTACTTAACGCTAAAAATTCTACAATATTGGGTGGAAAGCTTGGCCATGTGCCAGAGGCTCACTTACCTGGAGCGCGAAGTCCAGCAACTCCATGCCTTAAACAGTCAGTCATCTACTTCACAAGTCCAACTAGAACAGATGAACGCCGAGCTGGCTTAACTAAGAGCTGATCTGGTTAAGAGCGTCGAGCAGCTGGAGGTGGAGTAAGGAAAAAATGTCAAGCAGGCCACACAAATAGCTCGGTTTAATAAGAAGGCCACCATTTTTGAATCCAAAATCCATTCAGCCAACACCAGGAAACTCCGGACCATTGAAGATCTAGAGATTAAGAATAAAGAGTTTCGGGTGTTGGCCCAAAACTTGAAGGAGGCGGAAACTGCAACCCTTCATCTCACCCTTTTTTGTCTTCCTTGTCCTTGTTGCCCCCTTTCCTTCTCCTACAAAGGGTCCACTTATCATAACCCATATCATACTTGATCCCCTCTTTTGGTGGTTCTGGAAGAGGTATTTTAGTGGATTATCTGTTGATAGGTTTGCACGACCTGTATCTTGGAGTAGGAGTCACAGAAGACTCTAAACCAAGTAAAAAATCGATTCATGTCTTTTACTTACTTTTACTTTTATATTTTATTTGTATTTCCGCTGCACTCACTTTGATTTCAAAAAGAAAATAAAAGTTTTTGAAAGCCTTATGATTCTCTCACATGCATCTCGATCCAACAGAATGTTTTCCTCTAGCAAATCCCCGAAAACATGTGAAGAGCTCTCTCCCATGAGGGGAGTTTTTGCTTCAACAAGAGGATGAGAAGCTGGAGTTCGGGGAGAGGGAGAGAGGTGCACTAGAGGAAGACTAGTGGAGATGGGATGACCTCCTGATCTAGTGTGCACTAGTGGTCTAACAGGGATTTGAACACGAGAGGAGGGCTTGCTTGTTCAGTCGAGGAACCAGAAGGGCAACATCTTTTTCTTGAAATTATGAGGGAACCATCGATTCTGCGGATGAAGTCGATATGGCATCATGTCGATCAGCAGGAGATCATGATTCTCCTATTGGGCTTGGCGCCTCTATCGCCAATCAGGAAGTCCCCTCCATGGGGGATGTAGCTGAAGCTAGTGATGCTCTCTTCCTGGGGGTCACCTCGGTGAGGTCAACAATTCTTATTCGGTGCGCTTCTAGTTTTATCGTCATAAGCTTCATCACTTTATTTAGAGATGCCCTAATCATCGTGTCCGCTACAAAAAGTAACATGCCTTCAATTCAATATCAAAACTTGTGAAGATAAGAAATCTTACCAAATTAAGCAATGAGAAGAGCTGGTCTGGGGCTAAGGCCAAATATGTGCAGTAGTCCTTTCTCAAGTAGGACATTATTGTTGAATTGCAAACCTCTTCTGGGACTCACTATGATAGACTCGCTCCAAATGGTAGTCCTTCAAAGTTGGCAATTCTTACTACTAGCAAGTTGTCCAGGAGATGGATCCATGAGGTTTAATAAAAAAAAAATTGGGGTTTTCATGCCTTATGGGATGAAAGGAGCTCCTTGATCAGACTAATCCCAGAATTGGATGAAAAAAAGAAGACTCTGTCATCTATTTTCTTCGGGCAAAAAAATGAGCAGATAGTGGAATGTGATACAAGCAAAAGAGAATCACAATCTCAGTTAAAATATGGAAGGAATTAGGACCAAGATGTGATAACAATATATGAAAATATTGCGACACTTATATGAAGAAAACATGGATAGGTAAATGTAGACCACTCAACATATGACTTCAGAAGACGGTTACAAAGTCTAGAGGAAGGTGATCTAGTTGATCATTACCATTCAGAAGCCTTAATAGATAATCAGCTGAGACTCCATAGGTCGTCCTTAGTCGGTATAAGGATGCCTCAATAAAACTCGAAACAGTAGATCTATAACAAAGAGTGGAGGAAGATTCACTGGCCATGGAAGAAAAGAGGGGTTGTAAAAGTGGACTAAAATCACTTACTTTGTGGATAAGAGAACTTAAAGATGAAGAAGACGAAGAAGCGGTGACGAGAGAAACAACAAGTGCATACAAGAGCGTTCTTATTTGATCTAATATAGCCTGATTCATTCAAGAGGAATCGTTGGATCTCTATTGTTAAAAGGTGGAATCGATTTTTTCATCATAGGATTGAGAATATGGAACAAAAAAACTCAAGATAGTCATTACATGTTAAAAAATGCTTAGTTTTCTTAACCGTAAGTCTCATCACATTAATGTGATACAACCTCGGAGGACGTTGGTGCATTCTGGATCTAAGAATCAAGGCGGATGACATAAGAGGCTGCTTAAAAGGAGTGGTTATATCAAAGGACATAATGACTGAGGCATACTAGCATTTAATACATAATCTCTTGTAAATATATAATGGATTTTGCCATAGGGCTTAAGCAGTCGAAGCAGATGGGGTTCTTTTGGTTACACCACAATCCTATCAGTCAGACTTTTACCTCCTTCGACTAAACATGAAGAGGAGACTTGTAATCCGGAAGGTGATTAGTAGGTGCAATATGGATAAGCGAGGATTGGTGAGAACTATTGAAATGGTTCCAAACAAAAAACTCTCAGGCCTCCCGGCTCCATAGCCTCTCGAGCCTCCTGACTTCACAGCCTCTCAGGCCTCCGGACTTCACAGTCTCTCGGGCTTCCTGGCTTCTTGGGCCTCCGGCTCCACAGCTTCTTGGCTTCTCAGGTCTCTCGGCTTCACAACCTCCTAGTCTCTCAGGCCTCATAGCTCCACGACCGCTCGACCTCTCAAGCCTCTCGACTGCACAACCTCCTAGCCTCTAGGGCCTCCCAGCTCCACAGCCTCCCGATCTCTCGGGTCTCTAGAGTATACAACCTTCTTGGGCCTCTCGGCTCTTAAACGATGCAGGATAAATGATCATTTCAAGAAAAGAATAATCATCACAAATCTCAGATTATTATGGAAAAAATAAAAAGATGAATAAATGTTACATTATTTAAAAATTAAATAATGACAACAGGAGAATTAGAACAAAAGGAAAAAATCTATTAATCTCATATTATTATAGAAAAAATAGCAAGGTGAATAAATCTTACATTATTTAAGAAATTAAATAATGACAACGCGGGGATTAGAACAGAAAGAAAAGGTATGCTCTCTCTTTCTAAAAAGTAATCCTTTCTAGCATCCAAAATACAAATACACATATCTAAATACATCAAAATCCTAATAGTCATCTTCTTCATTCTCTAACTTGAGTGTCATAGTGACTATACCATATGATCGTCATTTTAATCCTTTTTTTATGCATCTTCTTTCAGATTTCTTTCTACATCATCATCTCCGTTGTTACTGGACGATTGATAATTAAATTAACAACGTGGACAACTAATCGATGAAACACATATCCACGTAGGATCACATGCAGTGACGATCTAGCTAGAGACACACCAATTTCCCACTGGAGTTTTATTATATGAGTGTTATTGTTTTGCTAAATGTGCTCCATGGGATAATAATACTCATCTAATTCCAAATAAACTTTACTGTCCCATTCACTGCAGTTGTTGAGTCTTTAGGCAACTTTAGGTTCATATAATTTTAACAAAGTTGTTATTTTGATAAAATTATTACATGAGTTAATATTTGTTTAATTTCATAAACAAGTTGAGCTTGTGTAAGTGTTTGTTTGTTTTTTTATTATTTTTGAATAGGCTCAAATTATGCCTTTATCTAACAAATGTTATTATTGTATCATTTATGTATTTAAAAAATTTATCAATTTTTGCTAAAATATTATCGTATGATTTTGATTGTTTAGCTAAAAATGCCTAATAGGCCAAGCTCCTCAACACTCCCTAGGGTACATGCCTTTTTGTATTAATTTTTAGCAAGGTTAAGTCCATCTAGTAAGTTTGTCAAAAACTAAATGGATCCATATATATTAGTGGGCAAGTTTAGGTTCAAATTATGTCTTTTTATTTAATCCTCATCTCGGGGTCCTCCTAGATCCGAAAGAAAGGTAAATCATAAGATGTCACCTAGCATAGTATCCCATTGCATGGGATCATGTGTAACCCACAATACATTTGGCATTAGGAATCGACCCCATAATTGTTGTAGTAACATCACGTCCAAGTATCAACTGTGTTAATTTGTGAGGCTAAAAAAGTATTATTATTGAAGTAAAGGTAATATCACTCATCCTAAATGGTTTAGTATCGTCACTCCTACAGTAAAATATAGGTTGATAAATCACAAGGGGTATTCTGCCCCGAGCACAATAGTTCTTTCTATGAGAAAGATTAGGCATCCAATGATATATTATATATTTACTGAAAATTAATCTTAAAATTTATTAGAGTAAATATTCATGAGATATCACATCTCTCAACATGTAAGAAAAAAGTATTATTATTGTGGCAAAAGATGAATACGCTCGTCCTCAGCGCCCCCATTTAAAAAATTAGTATTATTATTATTATTGTTCTATAGGGTGAATTCATCAATTTCTACTTGAATTATATCATAATTAATAGTCCTGAGTATGTTGTTCATTCTCTAGGCAAACTATAAATATAATTAGTCGATCACAACCATGAAATGAAACAAATTATGATTAGTATGGAACTCATTAATTTGACCTTGGCAATATATATTGGAATAATGAGGAAATATCTTATGAGCTGATTGAGGAGGATATAAGTAGGAATATGACACTGAAGTTAAGAAAATATTTTTATATATTAAAATTCTATACCTATTTAAAGTTTCAGATTTTATAGTATATTCTTTTTTTTAAAAAAAATAGATGGCGAATTAACTTGTAGTTAGCCCAAAAAAAATGGATTTTCGGAAACGTGTTTTGAATTAAGTTGTTTTATTGTAGGTGTATGTATTTAACTTTATCATGAGATTGCACGAATATAACAAAAATAATTTTAGAAACATCTATTTTCTAAACCAAATTTAAAAAAAAATTAAGAAACATAAAATAAATAAAATTAACATGAACAATCTTGACATGAATAAAATTCCTCATAAGTACGCTCAACAAACTTGTCCTTCATAAAAAATTAAACAATATGTTTATCAACTCATAGATTCTAAACAAACTTGAAAATAAATTCTTTATCAAGTCAGCGAAGGAGCTACAATTAGGGGTGTTCATTATTCGGGTCAATCTATTAATCCACCCGATCCAAATAATATTCGGGTTATTTAATTTGGTTAAATGAAATTCGGACCGGTTGAATGAACTGATCCAAAATGTTAATTGGATTAATGGTTTGATTTTGGATTTAACTCCCCATCCGAATAACCGCCAGAAACCCGAATAAGGAATTAATATATATTTTTTAATTTTTTTAATATAATCTTTGAAATCTATTTTGGAATGTGTAAATTTTTTTCTTATATTGAATAAAACTATTTTATCAAATTTAAAGCTTATTTATTTATAAATGTAAATTATTAAGAATTTATTTATTTGAAGAAGATTAAAAATTTGAAATGAAAAAAAAAATTGGGTTAATTGGTACCCGAACTGAATAACCCGAATTAGTTTCGGGTAATTCAGTTTGATTTATAGCTAATTCGATTTAATTCTTGGTTGGATTTAGAAAATTATAAAATCCGAATAACCCAAACCGAATAATCCAAATAATCCGAATCGAACTAAATGAACACCCCTACCTACAATCAAGAAAGCATATATGAGAAGGGGGAAGAGGAAATAGATGTTGCTCGTGTGTGTTGTTTGTGTCGAGAATATGTAAAATACATATACATATCTCCCAATCTTATATTTATGTGGGAGGCTTGAAGAGCTGTTTGACATTTTTAAAAAGATGCCTTGGTATAAAATCAAGACTGATTCAAGCAAGCAACTAGATAAAAAAAGAATGTTTCAAGCCAAGCAACTAGATAGACAAATCCAAGCAAAGTTTTCATCTAGTGGAAGATCACAAAATAGTTATGACAAGGATACTAAAGTCAAAAACCTTCTGTAGTACTTTTAAACTTCACATTGCCATTAACTACTACTGCATGGGCATCCAAGCAACTTAAGAAACTTCAAAACTAGTCGCTAAAAGGATGCAGGAAAGCAAAAACCCAACATAAAGATTCCAAATAGCAGCGCAGTTGGGCATTAATTAGCAGTCGTCTGTTGCAGTTTCTAAGTTTTCAGTCTTTCCTGCATTCTGCAGTATATAATAAGAATGAAAATATAAGAGTTTGAAATTCATGAGAAGACTTACTAGTTGAAAACAAGAATGTATTAGTAGATAGTAAATTGAACCTTGGTAGGTGATATAGATGATAGAAACTCTTTGTCTTCAGGAAACAACTGGAGATTTTTGGTCTTCAACAAGTAGTCCACTGCATCTTCCTCAAAGTCCAACAAGCAACCAAGCCTAATGAGCTCAGCAAGTGAAGCAATCTGGTCCGGCATTTCAAACAATAAGCCCTTTGCTATCACATCGGCAAAATTTGTTGCATATTCAATGTTGTGCCTCTTTCGCTTCGTTCCACCTTCATCTCTTTGTAAGAATAACTTCGCCTTATCTTTTTCCCAACGGAACATTCTAATAGCTTTTGAATCTAAAATTGTTCCAGAGGATAGTGTTAGCTTATAGCTAATTGTAACAGGTTCATCAATTTCCAAGACTTCTAAATCAAGTAAATATTTGACAAGACGATGCCTTTCATTAGCAAGTATATCAAGAGAAGTATCAGAAAGAAAAGCGAGCACAATCCTCAGAACTCCAGTGTTTGACACCAGAGATCTTGGGTCGACTTTCCTAACACACGCAGTGGTCCTGAAAGATTCATCATTTTCTACAGCCTCAGAAATTGATTGAACACCAATGCTGCGATAGATCTTGTTCATATTTGCTCTAGAAAGTGCAGGAGTGGTAACTTGAGGATACCATACAAAGATTGTCCCAGAAACCTTGTCAAATAGTTCCTTCAGCAAGAGATCATCGGGAATAAATACATCTTGTTTGTTTGATAGAATGATCTCATCATTACTTTCAACTGGTAATTTTGATAAGCTTCCCAGCAGAAGTTTCTCGGTGTTTCTATTCCAGTGCTTCGCAATGAAGACCCAGAAAGCGGAGCATTGCTGCACAGTAAGGTGGTGTGCTGAAACTTCCCACGAGGACCAGAGCTTGCAGTAGTCATCAACACATGGACTAAGCCGAACCCCAAAAACCCTTGAAAAGAATTCAAGAAGCTTTGTGTCATAGTATTTATCCAAAATGAAGAGTTGGGAACCAAACAGGTCAAGCTTATCATGTAGTATGCAACTGTTGGAGCTCACCCATTCTCCACCACCCCGTGGGATCCAAATCCACTCTGCAGCTTCATTATCAGGCTCCCATTTATGTTCATTCAAGAACAGGTACACTCTCGAGATTGTAGTAATATCAGAGTGACACTTGATATGAGGTGCCAGTAACAGGCATGCTTGAGTGGCATCCACAGATACACCAATTTCTTTAAGCTCCCTTTTATAAGATGCAAATTCAGAACCATAGAAAATGTCATCAACGAAAGGACCGTCGTTCCTTTGCAAATTCCACTTAGGATCAAAGAGAATGGTCTCTTCTGGAGTTCTGTAGCCAAGAACTGTTTTTATCCATTTACTTTTCATCTTTTTCTTGAACTCCTTTGGAAGAGTTTCCTTCAGATTGCGAATGCACTGCAGCAAGGATGCAATGCTAACTGCATTAATGACAAAAGGATCTCTGGGAAAGTTGATGCTATCTATGACAAATTTAGCTCCCTCTTTGAATTCAACTACAACACCAAAGGCCTGGAGCTCATTTTTGAAACCATTGATCTCATTGGAATAACCATAGAAAGCAGAATTGCCATCGATAAATGGAAGATTTGTTATAGCTGAGATAGGCTCCCACTCTGGACTAAATAGGATTGAAGCTTTTGGAGATCTGAATCCAAGATTAGTGTGCAACCATTCTTTCTCAAAGGAGAAATGGAAAAGATCATGCGTCAAAGTAATTTCCTTTTTTACAAACTGCCTATAACATGATAACAGTGCCAGAACATTTTTGTTTGTGATCAATGTTTTCTTTAAAAGAAGATTCAGTTGAAGAGCAATAGCTTTTGTGAAGTCATCGATGGTTACTGCTACTCCAACTTTCTTTAGCTCTGACTGATATGATCTGATTCTACCGCCATACATTGTCTCATCTATTATCGGAATGCCACTGACAACCTGAAGAAGGCATTCCCATTCTATGACAGCCAGAAAAGATTCACCAGGATTTTGATAGCCAAGCTGGGTCTTCAACCATTTAGTTTGTGATAACTTTCTAATGAGATCATCAGGAATGTTAGCATTTCGTATGCATTCAAGTATAAAAATGGCATCATCAACAGATACTGAGCTTGAAGGCATTTTGAAGTTATCAACCACAATCTGATAATTTTTGTTGAATCTAACTAAAACACCAAACAATTGCAACTCCGTCTTGTAATCAACAATCTGCTCGCCATAGAATGAAGTATCTATGAAAGGGAGATTACTGACATGTGATGCAAGTGTCCATTCTGAATCAAGTAATATGGATTCTGATGGAAATCTGAAACCAACAGATGTTTTTAGCCATCTTGCAGTTTTGGTGCTCTGAATTAGATAGTCAGGGGACAAGCTTACGTCTCCCAAATATCTGACCAAATTGAGCAACGAAAAGACTTTTGCTCGGGTTAACGTGGAATCAGCTGTTGCAGTCCTGATATGGCTTCCAATATATTCTGATGCATCCGTAAAATCAAATCTGACTCCAATTTCTTTAAGTTCTTCAGTGTATTCTGTTATCTTTTCACCATAAAAATCTTTCAGGATTAATGGTATGTCAACAAGTGTTGATGCTACCTGAAGTAGTCTTCCCCAACCTGAGCTCGGCAAGAATGACTCAGAAGGTGGCTTGTAACCAATTGATGTCTTCAACCAGCTTCCAGTTTTTATGCTGCTAAAAAAGTTCTGCAGCCTATAATTAGTTCCACGAGATCTTATATTTCTAATCCATTCAAGTAATAAGAATGCATTGTCCGTTGTTAAAGGAGAATAAACAGTTTTGATAGCTGCATTTGGAGGATAAACTTGTGGAACATCAGAGGCCTTTCCATGTTGCTGTAGGAACTTCAAAATCTGTCCTTCACGTGTAACATTTCCTGCAAAATTGGCAGTGGCCAAATACTCCCTGCTTAGTACAAAATATTTGTAAGCCCTCCAAGGATTTGAACCGATTAAGGTTATCCATTTGGCCATGCTGGCTGGCACGAGGACTTCTGTCTTTTCAAATATCACTTCGCCAGACTCATCTACTATTGGCAAATGAGAGAACAATGTCTGTAAGCACCATTCGCTAGCATAATTATACTTACGAGAATGATATAGAAAATGAGTGAAGGCTATGACAAGCTTGCTACTAGTTAGTGACTTGATCACAATTGACCCATAGTCATGAAGACTTAAACTCTGCAGCTTCACAGAATTCTTGAGCCAATCCATTACTCCTGATTTTGATGTTCTTAAAGACAATTGCAAGGTTTGTGGCATAAAATATAATTTCGAGACAGATATAAACTCCCGATTCCAGTTAATAAGCCACGTGATAATCTGATGATCACCGTTGGCAATACATAGATTCTGATAACCATTAGTTGCTTGTGATACACTTAACAAAGATAGGCCGCCAGTAGAATCAATAAACCTTAACAGAGGTATGTCCTTAAAACAAGAGTTCCATTTCTGAGCAATGAAGTGTAGAAGCTCTACATAAATATCATCAGGCATTCCCTTTGGAAGATTAGAACCCTGAATGAATGATGGATACCATGCTAGATCAACGTAGTCCACTCCCAGAAATCCTAGTACATTAGTATAGTCATCGTTATCCAAGTAGGCATTCACAATATGACTTCCATGTGAATGCAGGTTAAGTATATCAACCCCAAACTTCTGAGCTTTCATTAGAACACACCAAAATGCAGGAGCAAGCCTCTTAATTTCACTGGGCTTAAAGAACATCTTTTGTGAATTCTTTAATTCACATGGTATTATACGCTCGGCAACAAGTTTTTCTTTGATGGATTGTCTCACAGGATCTAGCACCTTGATATGAGATTCCTCCACTGGTATGAAATTGAACAAGAAGGGAATGGAAAATGATGGTGCCTCATATGCCCCTTTAATTAGTGTAGTGAAAGCATTCGTAAATGCAGAAGGTACACAGCTAAGAATTCCTTCATTCCATGGGCTATTCAGTTGTATCGACTCCCTTGAAGAAACCAGAAGGAAATCAGCCTGGATTATAAATGGGAAACCAGTCTCCATGTCAGTAGGAAGAAAGGAATACACGCCAGACATTCTCATCCCACCACGATTCAGCCGCCTTCCAAAGGGAAAAGCCAGAGTAATCACCCATTCATCAACTTCATCCCTCTTCTTTGAAATGCATTCCCGTTTTACAGGGAACCTTTGCTTCCACATGTAATAACAGCATTGTTCCTCATCACCCTTGTCGCCCTCTTGAGCAGTAAGATGTAGAGGGTATGATTCGGCATTCATGTTCCTTCTCGTTTGGCAATTGTCTTCACCAGATATTGAGATCTTGCAGCCAGTATTACACTTAGAGTTATCGCTATCTCCCCTCACAGATAGTTGCCTAATTTTTGAAAGAAAAAGAAGGACCTCAGGTTGTAAATTTGATAGTTGTTCCTTCACAACTGACTCTTTTTCAATCTTCAAAGGCAAGATTATAATAGTTGTAGGAAGGCTTTCCGAAGGACCATATAAATTTTGCAAATCAGAAAGGCTCGGATTCTCGTCAACCCACTCAGGCACAATGTAACCTAGGTTGCAATCAGGTGATGGTTCCTCATTGAAGCATATTTGATACCCATTGCTGAAGATATAGGGCTTACTGGATATCAAAAAGACACTTTTGAATCCTATGCCTGCAAATTGTTAAGTAAATACTATTATAGTCGAACTCTAAACACTAATCATTTGAAAATAAATATGCTTATAAAGTAAATGTGAAATTGTATTGCAGATGCTCATCTATTTGAACCATGAAACTTATGATGTAACTTCACTGATTAGGACAAAGGTAATAATGATACCCTCCGAACTTGGACTTGACACAAGAAAATATATCTTTTAGTTAGCAAAATGATTGTCATGAAGTACCTATATGAATTTCCCGCAATTTTTAGATTCACTCAAGATTATTAAATCAATGGCATAACATGACTTGATCTGTTGTGGATGTTTGACATGGAACAAATCTTTATTGAGGAATGTGGAAACAAAATAAATTAGACAATATTGAAATAGTTATTATTACATGATGAAAATGACCAATTTATATTCATAACATATATCAAAGTGTGCGGAGTGTCAACATGGCATGAAACAGATTTATGATGATTCCGTTCAACAACAAAAGCTCCAACGATAATATGTGGAACCTTAGTTTGCACAAATGGTGCATCAAGAAATAGCACATGACTTCAAGGGCATTGATAGTTTATACCAGATGCTTCGTTAAGGGATCACATGACTGGTAACTTTATGTTGAAGATACTCCTCTAGGATGATATAGGTATTTCACCCTACATTTCAAATAATAAGTTGTGCTGTGCAAGAAGTGATGCTTAATGTCTGGTTGTGTCTTACATGGTGAGGTTCAATATATAGTCCATAGAAAAAATGTTTTCACAAAAAAAAAAAACTAACATTCAAATAGAACCAACAAAAAAGAGTAAAAAGTGCATACCTTTCTCTCCTATGTAGCCAAGGTGTCGTTTCCCTTTCTTGGTTGACTTACCAATCCTACAAATGGAATCAATGTTCGATGGAGAGAAACCTATTTCATTGTTAAACAGAAGCAGCGTTGTTTTGGCTCCAGTCATCGTGATATCCTTCGAAGTAATCAGAAACTCAAGGGATGGAGTGACGCCCTCTGCATACTTGTTGTCCTCTGCATTCTGTCGAATGCAAATTGATAAATAAAATACGATTGAAAATGGTTGGTAGAGATGGCAATCCATAGCACAAACCAAGACCTAGAATCCGGAAAGAGTTAGTAGAAACTACAGTGACCTGAACAAGCTCCATGAGGAAGTGGACATCCTTGGAATAAAGCTCTTCGGAGAGGTAGAGGACGGCCTGATGGATGTCCTCAGCCAGGGGGTTCTTGTCATCTCGCCCAATGTAGTACCTCTCTCTGCGTATCCACTCGACGTGCTCGCGAGGGGTGGAGTAAGCAGCAGCCATTAGAGCAAGAGCGAGTGCAACAGCAGCAGCACAGCCACAGGAAGAAGCAGAAGAGTGCAGGTGGCACGAAGCATTGGCAGCAAAAAAACAGGAGTAACTTAGCGGAGAAGTTAACTTGGAAGAGGTGAGAGACAATAAAGATTAAAGAGTTGCTTGTTTTCGATGGAGGAGGATACGAAGAGTCGATATGGTTGATTAGGATGGAGATGACGCGTAAGTTTTGCTTTTCCCGTGTACTTTTGCTTTCGTTGAACTTGATGCTCTGCATCCACTGTCTTTATTCCTTTCTTTCGATTAATTCGCACGCAGTGCAGTGGACGATCTAGCTAGGGACTCATCAATTTTATACTGGAGTTTTATTATACGAGTGTTATTGTTTTTCTAATTGTGCTCCATGAGTATTATTATTGTTTTTCTAATTGTGCTCCATGGGCTAATAATACTCGTCTAATTCAAAGAAACTTTCTTCTGCTATTCATACAAGTTGTTGAGTCTTTAGGCAGGTTTAGATTCATAACCCCCACCCCCCGGGGTCAAGTGATCATCTTAATGTTTCCAGGATGGTCCTATATTCTCTGAAAATGGATAAATCACGGAGGAGATATTTATCTTAGCACCTTGATATTTTATATAAGGGAGATCAGACACCAATAAAATATTTTACATCCATTAAAAATTGACTCCAAAATATATTAGAGCAACCGCTCATGTAGATTCCAATTGTATCAATCCATGGGACTCCTGCCCTCGAGCTATGGTATCATGGTAAGAGGTGGGACGAGCTCCCTAGATAATGAGGATTCAAATCTTACATTTAGGGAGTTTGAAAAAGTTTGAAAAACTTATGACGTTGAACTATCCGTCAAGACCTATCCACGCTCATCGATTTACATGATAATTGGTTGGTGTTGGACTCCATGGTCGTTTTGATGTGATCAACCAAATTGGTTAGGTCCTGCTTTGTGTTTGATCCATGTGTCTGAGTGTGCAGGAGCTTAGGAGCGCAGGAAGTCGAGCGGAAGACGCAGCTAGCGAGAAGGACGGCACGGGAAGTGAGCCGACGGGCTCGGTGCGTCCGAAGGACGAGAGAGATACGGAAGAATACATCGGTGGGTGAGAAGAACGTGCGCGGCATTTGAGGGATGTTAAGTCGGGACGGAAGACTGCTCGAGGAGAAGGCCGAAAACTAGGTTCGGGTGAGCCCTATTTCGGTTGGCCGGAATCACCCAAAAGAACGGAACTTCAGAAGTTGAAGCAAAGAAGAAAACGAGCTGGAAAGTCAGCTCAAGGCGCCTTCATCATGGCTTGAAGGCACCTTCATCTTGAAGGCGCCTTCAAGGCTTGATGAAGGCGCCTTCATCCCGGTCAAAATGACCATTGTCGACCGGATAGAGTTTTATGCATTCACTCGACCTGAGGCGCCTTAGACCTTAGTTGGAGGCGCCTTAGACCTACGGGTTAGACTTTCCAGGGACTATAAAAGGACCCTTGGACCTAGGAATTATTCATCAATTCAATCATCAACTCTGTATTCATTCCTAGCAACTAGTGAGCGCTCTAAGTGTGTAAAAAAGGCTTCTTCGCCTTCAGTGAAGGAGACTCTGCTAGTGCGATTTCTGACCGCCTTGGATTAACAACTCCCTGGGTTGTAACCAAGTTAAAATTCTGTCTCTCTTCTATTTTCTGCCTTTTATTTTTTATTGTTGATATCTGTTTGAGTTGAAAGATGAGGAGGGTATACTTTGATTATTTTTCAGGTAATTCACCTCCCTCTTGTCGGCCTCCGCTGCACCTACAATTGGTATCAGAGTCAGACCGCCTTAGAAGGACTAACCACCGACTGAAGCACAGCGATTAAGACGATGGCCGGAGTGAATATTCATCCCTCGAAGTTCGATGGAGACTTTGCGACATGGAAACGCCGAATGGAGGTATTTTTTAAAACTGACTTCGATATTTTACTAACTATGAAATATGGTTTCGAAATTCCGAAGGACAAAGAAGAGCATTAGTGGAGCAAGAAGGAGCAAGCTGAGTTTGTTGCCAACGGGAAGGCAGAGTTCCACCTACTCAGCGTCTTGCCGCCCCAGGAGGTAAGTCGGATCGGAAGCTACGACTCCGCCAAAGACCTCTGGGATAAATTCCTAGAGCTTCACGAAGGTACCTCGGAAGCTAAGCTTGCGAAGCGCGACATCCTCTGGACCCAGTTAACGAACCTTCAAATGAACAACGGCGAGAAGGTAGCGCAACTCCATGCAAGGATAAAGGAGCTAATAACTCAACTAAGCAATCTTGGAGAAGAAGTAACGAACCGGGACTCGATCCGGTACGCACTCAACGCCTTCCCCAGAACTCCACAATGGGCGTCCTTAGTAGATGCATACTACATCTCTAAGGACTTCGAGGTAAGTACTTTAGAAAATTTATTTTCAACTTTTGAACTTCATGAATCTCGAATTGCAGAGCCCAATGGAGTAGAGAAGACTAGTCAGAATATTGCCTTAAAGGCAAGAATAAACAATTCTGACTCCGAAGTCTCGATCGACCAAACGGAAGCGACACTACTGGTAAAGCGTTTCAATAAGTTTTTTAATTCTAATAAATTTAGATCGCAAACAAAGAGGCATGAGCGAAAGAGAAGAATGGTTCGTTGCTACAACTGCAACGAAGAAGGGCACATCAAGGATGACTGCCCAAAATTAAAGAAAAAGGAGAAAGAGAAGGAAAAGACAAAATACAAGAAACCAGAATCCTCCAAGCATAAGAATCTGAAGGTCACTTGGTCAGATTCGTCTTCTTCCGAATCAGACAGCGAAACCTTCTCCGGATTAGCATTGATGGCCAACCATCTTCCCGAAGATGACTCAAGCTCAGAGATGAGCATAGATGAAGGGGGAGGATCATCAGAAGAAGAAAGCGACGATGAAGGGGGAGTATCACCAAATGAGGTAAGTAAGGTACGTAGCCTAACCCCGACTCAGTCTTTTCAATTTATTAAGTCTCTTTCTAAAGATTTATTCAAATTAGAAAAAGAGAATGCTGACTTAAATAGAATTTTAGATAAGTTGAAATCAGAAAATGATAATTTAAAATTAGAAATTGAAAAATTGAAATATGATGCATGTTTAAAAATAAATATTTTTCAGAAATCAAAACTTAAAATTTATGGAAAAATAAACTGATATGTTAAATATCATCAAGGTCAACTTAGAAAAATTCCCAAGAACTATGTGTCCCCTAAGTATTGCACTAATCTAGTAGGAAGGAACCTCTAGTGAGTTCCAAAATCTGTCTTAAATTAAATATTTTTTTTGGGCTTTCAGCGAGAAAATTAAACGTTAAAATTTCTTTATAAAGCTTTGTCTAAGTGGTTGTTGCTCCAATAACCAAGAAGGTCTAGTGCCTCGCTAAGACCTAGAAGCTGAAATATTGAAATAATATGTTTAATTAACTTACTGAAAAAACATTAAAACTAGAATTAAATAATACTTTGAAAGTTTTTCTTGGAAAATTCTAAAAATTCATTTTTATTAGAATTTTTTTTAAAATTCTAAAAATACAGTTTACTTAGAATTTTTTTCAAAATTCTAAAAATTCATGTTACTTAGAAATTTTTTTAGGAAATTCAAAAATTCATCTTTACTTATCCCGTTTTTGATGTGATCAAAGGGGGAGAGAAAGGTACAAGTTTAGGGGGAGAGATTTTTTTTACTATTTGATTGTTTTCAATTGTTTTCAAAACTCTGAGTTTTGAAAATGTTTTTGAAAAAAAATTCTGTTTTAACCCGTAATTAAATAGTTGCAATTTTACTTATTACAAATTTATGCTTAACATGTTAGTTTAGTAATTTTTCCTTAAAATTACTTTTTGTCTATTTTCATCCTAACTTGAACTTGGGTTGATGCACATAAAAAAGGGGGAGATCGTTGGACCCCGTGGTCATTTTAATGTAATCAACCAAGTTGGTTAGGTCCCGCTTTGTGTTTGATCCCTGTGTCTGAGTGTGTAGGAGCTTAGGAGCGTAGGAAGTCGAGCAGAAGACGCAACTAGCGAGAAGGACGGCACGGGAATTGAGCCGACGGGCTCGGTGCGTCCGAAGGACGAGAGAGCTGCGGAAGAGTACACCGGTGGGCGAGAAGAATGTGTGCGGCGTTCGAGGGACGTTAAGCCGGGACGGAAGACTGCTCGAGGAGAAGACCGAAAATTGGGTTCGGGTGAGTTCTATTTCGGTTGGCCAGAATCACCCAAAAGAATGGAAC
This sequence comes from Zingiber officinale, assembly GCF_018446385.1. Lineage (NCBI taxonomy): Eukaryota > Viridiplantae > Streptophyta > Magnoliopsida > Zingiberales > Zingiberaceae > Zingiber > Zingiber officinale. Next base: position 144,529,442 of record NC_055994.1, read on the forward strand.
TTCGGAAGTTGAAGCAAAGAAGAAAACGAGCTGGAAAGTCAGCTCAAGGTGCCTTTATCATGGCTTGAAGGCGCCTTCAAGGCTTGATGAAGGCGCCTTCATCCCGGTCAAAATGACCGCTGTCGACCGGATAGAGTTTTATCCGTTCACTCGACCTGAGGCGCCTTAGACCTTAGTTGGAGGCGCCTTAGACCTACGAGATAGACTTTCCAGGGGCTATCAAAGGACCCCTGGACCTAGGAATTATTCATCAATTCAATCATCAACTCTGTATTCATTCCTAGCAACTAGTGAGAGCTCTAAGTATGTAAAAAAGGCTTCTCCTCCTTCAGTGAAGGAGACTCTACTAGTGCGATTTCCTACCGCCTTAGATTAACAACCCCCTGGGTTGTAACCAAGTTAAAATTCTGTCTCTCTTCTATTTTCTGCCTTTTATTTTTTATTGTTGCTATCTGTTTGAGTTGAAAGACGAGGAGGGTATACTTTAATTTTTTTCAGGCAATTCACCCCCCTCTTGTCGGCCTCCGCTGCACCTACAGTTGGCCCCCACCTGGCGGAGTGATTAAGAGTGTCAAAAATGAATATGATTCGAGTCGACATAAAAAAAAAAAAAAAGTTTGGGTTGAAATTTTTTTGGATTTATTAGTTTTGGATCAGGTTCGGATCGATCCGTATTGATCTAAATTTAGAATTTAGAGGGTTTTGGATTAAATCAATTTTTATTTTAAAATTAAGATGTTTTATGAATAACAAAATATAATATAACAATGATGAACTATTGAGACAAAAATAAAAAGTTATAGGAAAATAATAAAAAAAACAAAGTTTGTTTTGGGTTGGATGGATTGAGCGGGTTATTCGGATTATCCAAGTTCGGATTTTAAATTTCGGGTTCGAGTCGGATTCGGATTGGAGTTTTTTTATAACTGATCTTCAATCTAGCCTAAACCCACCCAACCCACCCGAATTAATATCCCTAAGAGCGAAGTGTTTGTGTCTCACGATTCTAGTACTCAAGTGGAGCATGGTAACTTATAGTAATGGGTCGATTGCCAATTGTTTTCAACACGAATATTTTTTAAATTTATCCTGGTGGCTAATGAAAAATTTCCGTAGAACCAAATTAATCGCATCCAAAATTAATCGATTTGAAAAATTAGAAATTTGGATTATTTATAAAAAAAAATGATTATTTAACCCCTCCTCCCTTTAGCTAACTGGCCATCCATCTCAACCTATTCTAACTGCTACTCCTCAAGACATTACTCTTTTGTATTCATTTGATTGTCTTCCTTCCATCTACCATAATGCACAGTGTTGGCAAACTTTCCCTATATTGCTTCAAATTGCAAGCTAAAAATTTTAGGGGTCGTTTGGTTTGCCCCATTTTCATTTTCATTTTCTGAAAAATACGCATTTTTCATTTTTTAAAAAATGACTTTTCCGCGTTTTTCGTTTTCTTAGAAAACACTCTCTCATTTTCTTAAAAATCAAGGTGGAAAACGCAAACCAAACACATTTTTCATTTTCTCAGAAAATGAAAATAGAAAACAGCATGAAAAACGTAAACCAAACGCCCCCTTAGCTTTCTATCTTCCCTTTTGCGCAAAGATGACTCGCCAATCATATTCAATACATGAAGGGTGAGTTGAGATGAAGGGGAAAGGAGAATGCAAATTTTTTCTTAATAATTAATTGGTAAAGTATTGAGCCTTAAGCTAGCTTAAGCTTGTAGTTTGCGTCTGTGTTTCTACGCTACACTTTGTGTATGCCTATACGAGTCCACCATTTGTGTAAACAAAGTTAAATTGTCGACAACTTGTATTGCACATTGAAGTAAATTTGCAATGCAAATCACTTGCACTCGTATTCCTTGGCTTTCCTTTGTTTTCATCTTATTTTGAAGTATATATTACATAAAAAAATAAGGTCTTTTTTAAAAAAAAAAATCAGGAAAACTCAATCATTCATTGTGAAGGTAACTAGACATCCAACAATATTATTCCTTGCTTCATATTTTTGTTGATCAACTTTTTTTTTTTCTTTCTCTAGCTTCAACTTTAAGTTTTATCTCAGTAAAGCGATTTCAACTCTCATAACAACAAATTTTAGGCCTCGACCTTGCTTTAGAAGAAAATTAAAATCTATTTCAAAACTTACTCTATCTCTATTGCTGTTGCACTTCATTAGTGGCTTTCCACACTTATGGTTAAATTAGAGGACCATAATTTCATAGTGTTCTTTGATTGTCAGTGTCTTAATTTTGTTAGGGTTGCAACATTACAAATAAAATTTTGTATTAAAAATATATAAAAAAAATCATAAATTTATAAGGAAAATATATCTCTAGCATTTTAAAAAAAATTGATTCACTTAAACAAATCAAGACTCATGTTATGCTTCAATACTAAAGGGTTTAAGTAATTAATGTATTAATAGATTAATTAATCTGACCCAATTTGCTAGCAACTAGACTCGGCTTACTCTTTTAAATACAAATTTTATTTTTCTCCTCCCCTCACCCTTGAAACTATCGGCCTCCCCACACCCCTACCCAAACCCTAGTAACTTTGGAAGAGATAGAGGAAGAACATCGTTGAAATGGTTAAGGTTGTCTGTCCCTACATCTCGCAGGTGATCTCCCATACGTAAAATACCAAAGCAAGTTCTTTTTGTTGATTTTAAATTTATTGCAGCCTATGGATTTTATTATGATATTTTGATGTATTTTGCACATTTTAACATGATTTTCCGATGTATACGAGTTATAGTAAATAGGTATTTGTGTTTGTTGTGGGTTATGTAGTTAGCGAGTTGAATTTCGGATTCGTTTTGATGAAGATGTGGCAGATTTTTTTTTTCTAATTTCTGGGGTTGATTTCGGTGTTGTTTGGGTGAGGAAGAAAGTCCATTTTGGGAGCTTTCAGGATTGTTTTGGTGAGGGAGGAGGTTCAGCTAAAGGGGGGATTTTAGCGCTGTTTGGGTGAGGAAGAAGCTCCGTTTTGGGAGCTTTTAGGACTATTTTGGTGAGGGAGGAGGTTCAGCTAGAAGGGAGGATTTTAGTATTGTTTGGGTGAGGAAGAGGGTTCGTTTTAGGAGAGGGAGGAGGTTCAGATGGAAGGAGGGTTCTCAGGGTTGTTTGGGTGAGGGAGGAGGTCTGGTTGAGGAGCTTTTCATGGCTGTTTTGGTGGGGGAGGAGATTCGGCTGAGGATTTTAATTGGAGCTGGTTGGGTAAGGTAGGGATTGGTGTCTAAAGAAGGAGAGATGGGAGAGCACGAGATGGATCCCTAACATATAGGTCCCTTAGGCGACCAGCTAGAGGGGATAAATAGTCCTACCAAGAAAAACGAACCTTGCTCAAACTTTATAGCATTATTAAATTAACACTTGCATAAAATAAATTTAAGAAGTAAACTAAGAGTAGAGGCGCAAAGGAGTTACTTGGTTACAACCAGAGAGGTTGTTAATCCAAAGAAGTTGAAAGCTCAATAAACAGTCTCCTTCAGGCAGAGAAACCTCTTACAGTGTTGATGACTCACAAACAAGTAGTAGAACAAACTAGAAGCATTTACAAGTGTTGTTTTGAATCATTGGGACCAGGGTTGTATTTATAGCCCTGGTCGGGGCTCCTGGAAGGGTTTCAGGTACCTCTAGGGGGATAAAACTTTATTTCCGTCACAACGTAACGCAACACGTTCTATTTGGATAAAATTCGGTTCTGAGCGCCCGAAAGGGTTCCGAGCACCCGGAGTTCGGGTCTTGCGCTCCAGTTCCGCTAGCATTGGTCCTGGTCTTCCGCTCCGGCTCCACTTACTTGGATGATCTCGACCATCCGAAATAGAACTCATCCAAACCCAACTTCCAACCTTCGAGCAGTCTTCCGCTCTGACTTCTCGTCCCTCGAAAACATCGCGTGCCTCCTTCTCGTCTGTCCGCGTACTCTTTGTCAGCACCTCGTCCCTTAGAGGCAACGAGCCTGTAGGCTCTCTCTTGTGCCATCCTTCTTGCTAGCTACATCTTTCACTCAACTTCCTGTACTCCTATGTTCTTGCACACTTAGACACAGAGATTAAATATTAACAAGACCTAACCTGACTTAGTTAATCACATCAAAACTACATTACGGTATTAACATAACATAGCATTTCTACGTTGTTATTTACTTTCTACGTGTATTAGCACTTTGAATTCTATTACCGTAATTGTTAGTAGGATGTGGATGTATGTAAGTTAACCACTGCTTTAGTACGCAAAATAAAATTATTATTTATGTAGCAATGTTTGATAGGCATCAAAAATAATAATGCTTTGTTTAATAATATGATATGTACGCGACATTGTAACAGGTAGGGAGGATCCGGTTTAAGAAAGGTCCGATGAACCTTACCATAACAAAAGAGGTTTGGAAATCCAACTAAAAAGGGGTCGGTGAACCTTACCATAACAAAAGAAGTTTGGAAATCCGACTTAAGAATGGTCAGGTGAATATTACCAAAACAGATGGGTTTGGGAATTTAGAGTATCCAAATATTTGTTATCATTTTTTTAATAGTTTTGAGTTTTTTTTATATTTAGTGTATTTATGGTATTTAGGATATCTTTAATAATTTATCTTTTACATTTTTAGATTTTGAGTCCATTTTGAATATTTTAGTATGTTTAGAATATTTAGAGTATCCAAATAATTTCTAAACTTGATGTGTATCTCGAGTGGTTCAACAAATCAGTACCTACAAGCCATACCACAGATGCAACAAGTGCTGCAAAATGGAAGTGTAACGCCCGAAAATTCTCAAATCAATTTTAGAAATATTCTATGATTTTTCTGAAATGTTAGGATATTTTTATAGGATTTTTAGAATAGCAGAAGTAGCAAAAATAAATAGAATCGTAGAATAGCCTACGCGAGAATTGAACCTGAGACCTATTGGGTTCTATGACTTAAGGTGAACTCTAGTAACCAAGTGAACCCAGCAGAGCCGTGCTGAAAGGAAAGGGGAACAATTATATTTATATTTGAGTTGGCCGAATTACCCACTTAATATAAATAGGGATTTTAAGTGAGGAGTTATTATTTTGATCGGGATTCTTTCTCCTTAAACCCTCACACATCCGCCGACCCCTCTCCCTCACCCTCTCGGCGCCCAAGTCCAAGGAACCTAGGGTTCCGTCCAAAGGGCCATAGGAGCACCTTCCGGCGACAACTCTGGCACGAGGACGCTCCCCTCCGCGAGAGGAATGCATAGACGCGAGAAGAGCGTCGAAAGGATCGTCTTCTCCGAAAATTTAGCGACTAGATTCGTAAGAAAACTAGCGCAGGAGGTAAGAAACCCCTCACCTGCAGTATAAGTAGCTTTCGTATGATTTCATGTTTTAGTTTAGTAGTATATGGATTGTTGGGCACATAGGGTGAGCAATAGCGCACACCAAGTGCTCGATAGTAGGTGCAGCTCACTTAAAATGCAACTTAGGCATTTTAATAGCTTAGTAAATGCAATAGAAGCATTTTTATAGCATGTCCAGTTTTATTACAGTTTTATGGGACTACGGTCCAAGGGGTGGGCTCCCACAGTCGCCTCTAGGTTCAGATAACCTAGCTCTAGGTTCAGATAACCTAGAAATAGCAATATAAGAAGAACTCAGCTATAATCAGTATTTTATTTTACCATGGCACTGTGCTGGATTAGATATCCATTGGGTTGCGCTCCCACAGTCGTTCCTAGGTTTAGATAACCTAGTAAACCCTACTAAATTCGGGACTTGCAAACCCGGGTCTAGTTAGGGATGCGCGCATAGCAAGTACAGTTGTCAGGCCCAAACAGCAGCATGATTATTATTTTAATCTATTTATGAAAATAGTTTTCAAAACTTCACAAATAGTTATGTGAATTCAATATAGCTTTAGCATTAGTTTAGAATTAGCTCAGTTCAATTTGTTTGTATCAGTTTGGTTTTCTATGGATACAATATGATAGCTTATGTTAGCACTTGTTGTCATGACTAGTTTGTTTATATGCCATGCTATGCTTTTACATGTTCAGTACACATTTCAATTAGCATGTTTTAAAAACATAAATTGCATCGTATGCATGTTTTAGTGAGGTAGATGGTTTCTTACTAAGCTCTCAAGCTTACAGATACTATTTTCCTTATACTGCAGATAAAGGTAAAGGAAACATGGACTAGCGGAGGCTGGAGGACAATGCAACGAAGATGTGTGTGTGAAAAAGGAGTTTGGAATGAAGATCTCAGGGATTTAGCAAGTTTAACTATTAGAACCTTGTTATTTTTTTTGTTTTCGCATTTCAGTTTGTTTAAAAGTCATGAACTAGTGAAATATGCACCATGCCATGTTTAGAATGCTAGGTAATTGATGTTAGAATGCATTTCAGTTAGTTTAGAGTTTGTACATGTGATTTGGGCACGAAACAGTGCTGAAATCAGAGCTTTGCTGCGAAATCAGAAACCCCAATCGATCAGTGGATCGATTGGGGCCCTCAATCGATCAGCGGATCGATTGGGGAGCCTGGTTCTGTGAACAATAAGCTTCTGGATCGATCAGCCGATCGATCCAGTCGCATTCTGTCGCGAATAGAAGGTTTGTGGATTAATCAACCGATCGATTGGACATACTGGATCGATCAGTCGATCGATCCAGACGCTAGTTCCCGCATACAGTAGGGTCCGGAATCGATCACTGGATCGATTGCTCAACCTGGATCGATCAGTCGATCGATCCAAATTAGTCCCCGTGCACAGTAGCACGCTGGATCGATCCGTGGATCGATCAGAGGCCTAGTACTAGTTGAAAACACCTTAGTTCAGCCCCGGATGATAGCAAAAACCTAGAACACCCCTCCTAGCATAGCCACAGCAAATTCAAGGGGTAGTTTAAACATTAAGTTCAGATAGTATAGCGATTAACAGAAGCATATTCATTAGTTCAGCAAAATTTTAATCAGATCAGTTTTCCGCACATGAATTAGCACAGCATAATGTAACGATCGGCCTTACAGCCTAGTTAGTAGAAGGTGGGTCGTTACATAGTGGTATCAGAGCAGAAAGTTTCATACTTCCTACACACACATCAACATTGAACATACAGCTTCCAAGTAAGAATACCTCTCACTTTGCTATGTTTATTGCTTTCATGTTTGTAGATAACTAGAGTATGCTTATCTATGATAGTAACTAACATGATAGTATTAGCTATGTAAACATGATGCTTTAGTTATGTACGTCCTTTGTTCCTTTAGAAATTGCACGAGGACGCCCAGCTAGAAGGGCACCAGCTACTGAGCCCCCGCATGAGGCAGGCAGTTCAATGCCTCCCCCAGACCTTACAGCAGTGGCTAGCAGAACAGCAACAGGAGATAGCCACCTTAAAGGCTAATCAGCAGAATACTCCCACTGTCACCCCGGAACCAAACATAGCAACCCCAGTAGTTATAGAGGTTTCACCAGTCCAGCCTAAAGCACCAGTAGCCCCAGCAGCAGAGGCAAAGAGAGAAGTCTATCTGATCCAGTGGCAGAGAGTCAAGCCCGAGAACTTCTCAGGCACCAGTGAACCATGGGATGCTCAAGCCTGGTTCAAAACACTGGAGAGTACGATGGAGCTTCTGGACTGGCCAGAGCATGAAAAAGTGAAGTGCGCCTCCTTCTGCTTGACAGGAGATGCACGTATGTGGTGGGAGAGAATTAGAGTGAAGCGCCCAGTGAACCAGATGACATGGGCTGACTTCGAGAAAGAATTCTTCGAGGAGTTCTTTCACATGCGGGTCACAAATCGTCACTATGACGAGTTCACTAAGTTTCGTCAGGGCAACCTATCAGTTGAGGAAGCCGTGAAGAAATTCAATAGACTGGCTTGTCTATGCCCCGAACTAGTCAGCACAGAAAAAGAACGAGTCCGGTTGTTGCTCAAGATGCTGAGGCCGGAAATAGCAATGAACGTGGCTGGCGGCGTTCATAGGCCGCAGACCACCGAAGAACTAGTTAGCAATGCTCTGACCACCGAGCACTACAAGAACAGTATCAAGCAGCAGAAGCAAGTCCTCTCAGAATCCAAAGGGCAAGGAGGCTCAAGTACTCAGAAACAACAGGGCCACAACTCTAACTGGAAAGGGAACTCCAGCAACAAGCGCAAACCAGGGAGTTACCCAAAGGGAGGACCAGCCAGCAAACAGCCTAGTTATCCCAAATGTGCTACTTGTGGAAAATTTCACCCAGGAGTTTGTCGCAAGGGCGCATGAGGATGCTTTGAATGTGGACAAGAAGGGCATATGGCTAAGCAATGCCCGAACAAGACAAGTCTTCCTCAACCACAGCCGATACAGTATGAAGGCCAGCCAGCACAGCTACACCAGATGCAGGCCGTTTTAGATGGTCCACACATCAGCCAGGGCAGACTAGAAGCCCCTCCAGCTATGACGAATGCAAGGATCTACTCCTTAACCAGAGAGGACGTAGCGAATGTCTCGACAGTTGTTACAGGTCATATTAGTATTTTACAGCAAAGTACAACTGTCTTATTCGATACTGGGGCAACCCATTCTTATATATCGAGGACGTTTTTCGAAAAGTTAGCAGTACCCCCAGAGGTATTCAGTGGTCAGTTTTTGACGACGCTACCTTCGGGAGAATTTATGGCGTCCACGCACTGGCTCCGGGCAGTGCCAGTCATGATAGCAGACAGAGAACTCTTTTGTGATCTGATAGTGCTAGATATGACTGATTATGATGTCATCCTTGGAATGGACTTCTTGATCAGATACGGTGCCTCTATAGAGTGTCGTAAATAGAAAGTCGTATTCCAACCTGAAGCAGAAGTGCAATTCGAGTGCATCGGAGAACCAAAGAGAAAGGCCAAGAAATTTCTCTCAGCTCTGAAGGCACAGAAATTGTTAGATTCAGGATGCACGGGATTTTTAGCGCATGTAGTCAATGCAGTCAGGACAAGGACCAACAGCTAGCAGAGGTCCGAGTCGTATGTGACTACCCAGCAGTCTTTCCTGAAGAGTTACCAGGCCTAGCACCAGACAGGGAGATCGAATTTGAGATAGAACTCATTCCCGGCACGAATCCTATCTCCAAAGCACCTTATCGCATGGCTCCAGCAGAACTGAAGGAACTTCAGGAGCAATTACAGGAGCTGCTTGACAAAGGTTTCATACGCCCTAGTCACTCATCATGGGGAGCGCCTGTATTGTTCGTGAAGAAGAAGGACGGGAGCATGCGCCTGTGTATAGACTACCGGGCACTGAACCAAGTCACCATCAAGAACAGGTATCCTCTTCCCAGAATAGATGACCTGTTCGATCAGCTAAAGGGAGCAGCAGTGTTCTCTAAGATAGACCTCAGATCAGGTTATCATCAGGTGAAAGTTAAAGAAGGGGATATACCCAAGACAACATTCAGGACTAGATACGGACACTATGAGTTCGTAGTCATGCCCTTTGGCGTGACAAATGATCCAGCTACTTTCATGGACCTCATGAACAGAGTATTCAGGGACTACCTAGATAGATTTGTTATTGTGTTTATCGATGACATTCTTATCTATTCAGGAACTCAGGAAGAACACGCAGAGCACCTGAGAATAGTATTGCAGACCCTTCAGCAGAACCAGTTGTACGCCAAGTTCACGAAATGTGAATTTTGGTTAGATCAGGTGCCCTTCCTGGGTCACATCATCTCAAAGGATGGTATCATGGTAGACCCCAGTAAAATAGGAGCTGTGAGTAAGTGGAAAAGACCCAAGAATGCCAATGAGATCAGGAGCTTTTTGGGACTAGCAGGTTATTACAGAAAGTTTGTAGAGGACTTCTCCATAATAGCCTCCCCACTGACAGCTCTTACCAGAAAGAACAGAAAATTTCAGTGGATAGAGAACTGTGAGAACAGCTTCAGCGAGTTAAAGAGGAGATTGACCAGTGCTCCCATTTTGACTCTACCAGAAAACACAGACAGCTTTGATATTTACAGTGACGCCTCTAAATTGGGACTAGGAGCAGTACTGATGCAAAATGGCAAGGTGATCGCCTATGCCTCCAGACAACTCAAGGAATATGAGAAGAATTACCCTACTCATGACCTTGAGCTTACGGCAGTAGTGTTCGCTCTCAAAATTTGGAGACATTACTTGTATGGAGCTCAGTGCAAAGTGTATACAGATCATCAGAGTCTGAAGTATTTCTTCACTCAGAAGGATCCGAATATGCGACAGCGTAAATGGCTAGAGCTGGTCAAAGACTACGACATAGACATCCTCTACCACCCAGGAATAGCCAATAAGGTAGCAGACACACTTAGCAGAAAGTCCAGTGCTACCTTACTATCCATAGCAGCCATGTCACCGCCCCTACAGAAAGAGATCACAGATTTTGGTCTCGAACTTATAGTGGGACAACTCTCTACTATGACATTAGTATCTAACCTACTTGGTGACATTCAGACAGCTCAGGAGCAGGATCCTGAAATTCAGAAAATCAAGCAAGGGTTAGCAGAATCAGAAAGTAGAGAATTCAGAGTGTCCGATAGTGGGGTATTATACTTCGGTGACAGACTCTGTGTTCCAGATCAGGAGGAACTAAAGAGGAAGATCTTAGATGAGACTCACAGCACTCCTTATGCGATGCATCCAGGTTCCACCAAGATGTACCAGGACTTGAAAAAATGTTTTTGGTGGCCCGGGATGAAAAGAGACATCGCTAGATATGTTAGCACCTGTCTGACCTGTCAGAGGGTCAAGGCGGAACACCAGAGACCAGGAGGAGTTCTGCAGCCTATCCAGATCCCAGAATGGAAGTGGGAAGACATTTCTATGGATTTCATAGTGGGACTACCCAGAACCACGAATGGTTTTGATACCATCTGGGTAATAGTCGACAGATTGACTAAATCAGCCCACTTCTTAGCTATCAGGATATCCTACTCCATGGAACAGCTAGCTCAGTTGTATCTCAAGGAGATCGTCAGACTACATGGAGTCCCACGGACCATTATTTCAGACAGAGACAGCCGATTCACATCACACTTCTGGGAGTGTGTACAGTCAGCATTGGGCACTAAGTTGAAATTTAGCACAGCTTTCCATCCTCAGACAGATGGTCAGATGGAGAGAGTAAATCAGGTACTCGAAGATATGCTCCGCGCATATGCCCTAGACTTCAAGGGAAGTTGGTGTAAATATTTGAGTTTAGCAAAATTTGCATACAACAATAGCTATCAGGCCACTATCGGTATGGCACCTTACGAGGCTCTCTATGGGCGGAGGTGTAGATCTCCAATCTGCTGGTATGAGAGTGGTGAACAGAAAGAACTAGAACTTCAGATAGATCTAGTAGCAGATACCACAGCAGCTATACAGCAGATCCGCCAGAGGATAGAGACAGCTCAGAGCCATTAGAGTTTTCAGTTGGGGATTCATTATTCCTCAGAGTGGCTCCCATGAAGGGAGTAATGCGTTTTGGGAAGAAGGGCAAACTAAGTCCCAGATATGTGGGACCATACCTTATCACCAGAAGAGTTGGCAAGGTAGCATATAAGCTAGAGCTACCACAGGAGATGTCAGCCATCCATAATGTATTTCATGTCTCTATGCTGAAGAAGCATATCCCAGATGCCACCCAGGTGATTGAGCCACAGTCGGTACCAGTCCGCGAAGACCTCAACTATGATAGTCGGCCTATTCAGATAATAGACCGAGCAGTTAAGAAATTGCGGAACAAGGAGGTACCATTAGTAAAAGTTATTTGGCAAAATCACACCACAGAAGAGGCAACGTGGGAGACAGAAGCTAGTATGAGACAGAAGTACCCAGAATTATTCTAAGTTCGAGGACGAACTTTTTATAAGGTATGGGGGATTGTAACGCCCGAAAATTCTCAAATCAATTTTAGAAATATTCTATGATTTTTCTGAAATTTTAGGATATTTTTATAGGATTTTTAGAATAGCAGAAGTAGCAAAAATAAATAGAATCGTAGAAGAGCCTACGCGAGAATTGAACACGAGACCGATTGGGTTCTATGACTTAAGGTGAACTCTAGTAACCAAGTGAACCCAGCAGGGCCGTGCTGAAAGGAAAGGGGAACAATTATATTTATATTTGAGTTGGGCCGAATTACCCACTTAATATAAATAGGGATTTTAAGTGAGGAGTTATTATTTTGATCGGGATTCTTTCTCCTCAAACCCTCACACATCCGCCGACCCCTCTCCCTCACCCTCTCGGCGCCCAAGTCCAAGGAACCTAGGGTTCCGTCCAAAGGGCCATAGGAGCACCTTCCGGCGACAACTCCGGCATGAGGATGCTCCTCTCCGCGAGAGGAACGCATAGACGCGAGAAGAGCGTCGAAAGGATCGTCTTCTCCGGAAATTTAGCGACTAGATTCGTAAGAAAACTAGCGCAGGAGGTAAGAAACCCCTCACCTGTAGTATAAGTAGCTTTCGTATGATTTCATGTTTTAGTTTAGTAGTATATGGATTGTTGGGCACATAGGGTGAGCAATAGCGCACACCAAGTGCTCGATAGTAGGTGCAGCTCACTTAAAATGCAACTTAGGCATTTTAATAGCTCAGTAAATGCAATAGAAGTATTTTTATAGCATGTCTAGTTTTATTACAGTTTTATGGGACTACGGTCCAAGGGGTGGGCTCCCACAGTCGCCTCTAGGTTCAGATAACCTAGCTCTAGGTTCAAATAACCTAGAAATAGCAATATAAGAAGAACTCAGCTATAATCAGTATTTTATTTTAGCATGGCACTGTACTGGATTAGATATCCATTGGATTGAGCTCTCACAGTCGTCCCTAGGTTTAGATAACCTAGTAAACCCTACTAAATTCGGGACTTGCAAACCCGAGTCTAGTTAGGGATGCGCGCATAGCAAGTACAGTTGCCGGGCCCAAACAGCAGCATGATTATTATTTTAATCTATTTATGAAAATAGTTTTCAAAACTTCACAAATAGTTATGTGAATTCAATACAGCTTTAGTATTAGTTTAGAATTAGCTCAGTTCAGTTTGTTTGTATCAGTTTGGTTTTCTATGGATACAATATGATAGCTTATGTTAGCACTTGTTGCCATGACTAGTTTGTTTGTATGCCATGCTATGCTTTTACATGTTCAGTACACATTTCAATTAGCATGTTTTAAAAACATAAATTGCATCGTATGCATGTTTTAGTGAGGTAGATGGTTTCTTACTAAGCTCTCAAGCTTACAGATACTATTTTCCTTATACTGCAGATAAAGGTAAAGGAAAGATGGACTAGCGGAGGCTGGAGGGCAATGCAACGAAGATGTGTGTGTGAAAAAAGAGTTTGGAATGAAGATCTCAGGGATTTAGCAAGTTTAACTATTAGAACCTTGTTATTTTTTTTGTTTTCGCATTTCAGTTTGTTTAAAAGTCATGAACTAGTGAAATATGCACCATGCCATGTTTAGAATGCTAGGTAATTGATGTTAGAATGCATTTCAGTTAGTTTAGAGTTTGTACATGTGATTTGGGCACGAAACAGTGCTGAAATCAGAGCTTTGCTGCGAAATCAGAAACCCCAATCGATCAGTGGATCGATTGGGGCCCTCAATCGATCAGCGGATCGATTGGGGAGCCTGGTTCTGCGAACAGTAAGCTTCTGGATCGATCAGCCGATCGATCCAGTCGCATTCTGTCGTGAACAGAAGGTTTATGGATCGATCAGCCGATCGATCCGAGCTGAACCCGCGTACAGCGCGTCGTTGAATCGATCACTGGATCGATTGGAGATACTGGATCGATCAGCCGATCAATCCAGACGCTAGTTCCCGCATACAGTAGGGTCCGGAATCGATCATTGGATGATTGCTCAACCTGGATCGATCAGTCGATCAATCCAAATTAGTCCCCGTGCACAGTAGCACGCTGGATCGATCCGTGGATCGATCAGAGGCCTAGTACTAGTTGAAAACACCTTAGTTCAGCCCCGGATGATAGCAAAAACCTAGAACACCCCTCCTAGCATAGCCACAGCAAATTCAAGGGGTAGTTTAAATAGTAAGTTCAGATAGTATAGCGATTAACAGAAGCATATTCATTAGTTCAGCAAAATTTTAATCAGATCAGTTTTCCGCACATGAATTAGCACAGGATAATGTAACGATCGGCCTTACAGCCTATTTAGTAGAAGGTGGGTCGTTACAGGAAGCCTATAAGCTCTCATTTGCAGCAGCAAAGTATCAAGCCACTAATGGCTGGGTATCATGAAGGAGAGGGACTATCTAATGCATACGTGTTTAATAAGGCTGAGAAAACAGGGACAATGGCGGAGTCATTACAGATTAGTATGGAGAATAGTAGGTTTCTCAATTTTTGCACTGCAGTTCAGATGTGCAATTTTAGAAATTAGATTACTTTCCTAGCAAATTCTGAAGCAACAGATGTTTTCAACAACCAGTGAAATAGGGACTGATGAGACCATTTATAGCAGCAAATTGGAGGGAAGACCTTCAATGGTACATACAAATTCTCGAACACCATTCCAAGGAGCATGAAAGAACCCCCTTTTTTTTAATTCTGATTTCTACATCTGATACTCTATAATATCTAATAACTGAAGCTGCCTTGAGTTTTCATAATCAGCAACCATCAACTGACTTGAATTCCCTTGCTATTTTATTGGGAAAACCAAGAGAGGATTAAAAAAGACTATCAACCATCGTTCCTGAAATTTTCTTCAATTATGTTCAAAGGAAAATGAGTGATTTCGCTACACAAGGCTAAATGGAGGTACCAAAAAGGTGAACAACCCATATAAGAAACTTCCAAACATAAATGGAGGTACTCAGAGAATACGCACTGATATTGATCAACATTAGAGTTGTGAAGGTTACAACATTGCTATGGCGACTTCATAGCAAACAATAAAAAGTTGCATAAAGAATCAAACACCAAATTTTACCATCAAACATTAGTAAAAGTTGTAGACATTTCAAATCAAAATAAACGAGTTCAAAATGTGAAACTTTGCTAGAGAATCAACTATAATATGATAAACTGTGGTTTGTAGTACTCAGTATAACATCCATTTCTCAGTTTTTGTCTTATGTTGCATCTGTGCTTTTTATTTCATATTTACATGAAGTATATATCTTGTAATACAAGCAAATATCCTGAAGTTCAATAATACAGATCTATAGTAAGCTTCTACGCCTACAACCAATGAAGTTCTATAAGAACTTCTTATGAGACATCAGTTGAGGTTTGTGCTGTTTACATTCCTTTCTAATTTATTTGTATGGAGTCATTAGAAAAGCCAAAATGAAGGGTAGAAACTCAATATAGCCCGAAATTCATATTTCTGGTACTTATGCAAACAAACAAATATAGAGCAGACTTTTTATTTCCCAAATTGTGTGCACAAATGATTTCATTTGTAACAATCAAACCATCAATTAGTCCACTTACTAGATTCTCCATAATTTAACAGAATGAAGTGTTTACATTTTTAATACTGCCACGATAGAGAATAGACATATACATCGTAGCTAAGAACATATGCATTATATCCCTTCATGTATACCATATTATTATTGTTGACGTGACAATATGATTCATCTAAACTCTCCAGGTTATTGAAATAACAGAAGAATTGAGCAAGTGGACTATCATATGGCTACAACTGATATAAAAAATTAAGCAAACAATTGTCAAAATTAGAAGCTCAGGGAGCACATCTCAATATTTCTCCATTCTAAAATGCATTTAGTTTATATAATTCAGTTAATGACCAAGAAGACTCTTTATCACAGATTAAACTGAGAATAACAAACAAGGGTGGATTGCATCTCATTGCTGAAAATGGATTCTAAAAAAGCAAAAAGTTACTTCTTGCTAAAGATAATGATCACTTAATTACATAAACCTTAGCTAAAACAAGGTAATGAACTTACATAAACTTGAACGCACCTACTCATAAATATGATCTTGTATACATTCTGCCAACTCCGATCACACCTCATCAATTTCTTCTCGAGAATACTCTACTTGTGTGAACTGTGAACATTAATGAGGAAAAAAAATCAACATTGACTTTGCATATTTTAAATAGTTTATTTCAAATAATTTGAGACATAAGCAAGTAAACATTACTATAGATCGTAGTGAATCTCTTTCGATAATTTCAACTTCTTCAACAATTTGTCTCATAAATCGCATCACATAGTAACCACATTGTTTGGCATCTTGTTGTCGAGGAGCCTATGGAAATTAGAGACATATTATTAATGATAAACATACACATTAAAATATATGTTATATGTAATTACACATACCTTTACTATTACCCATATAGCCTTTTTTTTACCTTTCCTTCCCTTGTTTGAATTAAACAATCTTAAGGCCCTTCATACGTTAATGATTTTTTTATATATGAGTTTTGTATTAACATAAATGCTTAATAAAAAAGAAATATGAACTCACATTTCCACTATATATTTCCAATCCTCATCATGAATGCGGTGCCTTAGAGAATCCAACAAATAAATAACTTCATTGTAAGGGTCAATAACAGTGAGAATCCAATGGAAACTATGCAACAAACACATAATTAGTGCATATAATTCAATAAATTATCAAAAGACAACAATTGAAAGTGATGTTTTAATTCCTACTTACCCGATATTACATGGCACCAATACAAGTTGATCTACAGATGCACCACTTAGCCTGCCTACCAAATGACTTGCCCTTTGGTTTAGCCTTTCAAGCTTACCTTTTTTGTCATGTGCACTGGTTGCCATATATGGGATTTTATGTGGATTCACAAATCTGAATTTCTCTTTCTTGTTATCTTTCAGCAGTTTTTTATAAAGATGTCTGCCATTGCAAACATAATAAAACGAAGAGGTAGATTGAAAAATGAAAGTTATTCACAAAATGGATGATTATCATAGATTACAGTAAACCTGTTAAAATTATATTTAAATTGCTAAATCTAAACACTTACCATATGTAGCCAACTACACAATTGCCTGAAAGGGGCTCCAAATGATACAAAGGAATGATGTCCTCAAGGTGTAGAACAAGTTCATAATCATCATCAAACACGTCATAATCAAAACTCACTGATATATATCTGCCATCATCTAAAGCACGCTTACTATAACAATATAACATATGTAATGCTCTTGGGGCACTTGTTGACAAAGTATGTTTATTTTTTGGTTGTTCAAGCTTCTTCCTTCGAGGCATCTAATAATTTCAAATCATGACAGTTAGATAGGATGATTAATAAAACAAGTGACAATTTAATTTGAAATAAAATCTAACAAATACCTCATCTTGATTCACTATCAAGTGTTTTGGCCAAGCCACATGGGTTCCTACAGCATCACCAATTACTTCAAATTCACTTGGAATTGGATATGGCAAAGGTGCTGATTTTTCTACTGCTTCTGTTGGTTGCTACTCGGAAAGCCTAGAGGTTCCACTGTACAAAAATTTTGTACAAAGGTCTGAACCTTTTCCTAGCTACCATGTGTTCTTTTAAATTTAATTTTGGATCGCCTGCGGAACTTAACACGTTTGATCCAAAACTTAATCTATTTGTTCTTTTAGGTTTTGACTTGGATCTCCCGCGGAACTTAACACGTTCGACCCAAATCACCTTAAGTTATTAATTCCATTAAATATTAATTTCCATAATTGGTTCCCAGTACTGACGTGGCGAGGCACATGGCCTTCTTGGATATGGGAGCAACCACCACCGACTAGACAAAACCTTTTATAGAAATCTAATATTTAATTTTCTAAAATAACTTTAGGTTAACCGAAAAGAACAATCAAATCACAAGGAAAAATAAAACAAAAAAAACACAACTTCGAAAAACATATTCGAAACACTAGAATCGTAAGCCTCTTGTATTTGGTATTATTTCCATAAATAACTAGCATGATGCGGAAAGAAAAATTACTAGTTATACCTTCTAGAAAGACCTCTTGATCTTCTACAGTATTCCTCTTCTAACCTCGGACGTTGTGTGGGCAACAATCTTCCGAGATGAGAAACCACCAAGCACCTTCTTCTCCTCCTAGCTAGGTTCGGCCAACACAAAGAAGCTTCACCAAGGACGAAGAACAAAACACCAACCAAGCTCCAAGGGATACAAGTTTTCTCTCCTTCTTCTTCTTCTTCTCCGAGTAGTATCCGGCCACCACAAGAGCTCCAAACCAATAGAGAAGGTTCGGCCACCACCAAGAGGAAGAGAGGAAGAGAGGTTGGCCGGCCACAACACCAAGGAAAAGAGGGAGAGAAATAATAGAGGTTGTCTCTTGAAGGCACCCTCACCCATTCTTTTATATTCCTTGGCCTAAGCAAATTAGGAAATTTAATTACAATAAAATTTCCTTAATTTCCTTGACATGATTTAATTGAGAAAAATAAAATAAAATTTCCCCAATTAAATTCTAATGGCCGGCCACATCATGAAATCAAATTAGACAAGTTTCAATCAACAATTAAAACTTCCTAATTTGTTTCCGGAAATTTTAAAATTAAAATTTCTCTTCAAAATCTCTTCATGGTTGATAAAAAGAAATTTCCATAATTTTAATTTTACAACATGTGAATAATTTTTTTTTAAAGAGAAAATAAAATATCTCACCAATCTACAAATAAGGAAAGAGATCTAATCTCTTTCTTTAATCTTTTGTAGATCTTTTACAAGAGAGATAATTTAATTTTAATTCTCTTTAATAAATTTATCTTCCACATAATAAAAATTAAAATTAAAATTTTTTTTAATTTAATTTGGCCGGCCCCTCTAGCTTGAGTTCAAGCTAGGGCCGGCCACCCCAATTTATACCTAGGTCGGCCCTAGCTTGGTTCCCAAGCTAGCTTGGCCGGCCCCCTTTAGGTGGGTATAGAAGGTGAGTATAAGTGGGTATAGTACTCTATAAATAAGAGGCTACGATAGGGACCGAGAGGAGGAATTGGTTTTGGTCTCCCGATAAAATTAAGCATCCCGTGTTCGCCCCGAACACACAACTTAATTTTATCAATAATAATTCATTACACTAGAGAACTATTATTGAACTACCGCACCAATCCCAAATTACATTTTTGGGCTCCTTTTTATTATGAGTGTGTTAGTCTCTCTGTGTTTAAGATATCAAATGTCCACTAATTAAGTGAGTTACTGACAACTCATTTAATTAATATATTAATCCAAGAGTAGTACCACTCAACCTTATCATCATGTTGGACTAGGTCCACCTGCAGAGTTTAACATGACAATCCTTATGAGCTCCTCTTGAGGACATTATCAACCTAGTATCTCTAGAACACAGTTTCCTTCTATAATCAACAACACACACTATAAGTGATGTCATTTCCCAACTTATCGGGCTTATTGATTCATCGAACTAAATCTCACCCATTGATAAATTAAAGAAATAAATATCAAATATATGTGCTTGTTATTATATTAGGATTAAGAGCACACACTTCCATAATTACCGAGGTCTTTGTTTCTTTATAAAGTCAGTATAAAAGAAACGACCTCAAATGGTCCTACTCAATACACTCTAAGTGTACTAGTGTAATTATACAGTCAAGATAAACTGATACCTAATTACACTACGACCTTCTAATGGTTTGTTCCTTTCCATTTTGGTCGTGAGCTACTATTTATAATTTATAAGGTACTGATAACATCATCTTCTACATGTGGCACCACATACTATGTTATCTACAGTATAAATTAATTGAACAACTACATTTATCACAAATATAGACATTTGACCAATGTGATTCTTATTTCTAGATAAATGTTTTATACCAAAAGCTAGACTTTTAGTATACATTCTAACAGCTTCATCAATGGAGCGCATGCAATTATTGGGAAATGGAACACCCTGAAGCATTTTATCAGATTCATTGCCACAAACAATTGTACCATGTGCAACAATATTTGTGCTAGATTCCAATGTCAATGCAACTGGTTTTCCCTAAAATGTAAAAGTTGCAGGTCACAAATAGCAGCAGGTCACAAATAGCAGCAGGTCATAATTAATGCAACTAGTGTTATACCTGCAAAACATCAGCTTGACACAAAATTTGTAGGTCATCATCATCGTTCTTCATGTCATCTTCAATCATGGGTTGCAACTTTACTGAGCAACTTCCTTTGTCATCAATCGAATTATCGCACATGGTACCCTTTTTATACACCATTACTTCAAGGTTTTAAATACATGCATCTTGCTCTAAAATTTTTTTCCTCGCCTCCATCAGCTCCCTTTTATGCTCAGTGATTACATCAGCATGCTTCCATCTTCTACCAGAATTGAAATATATTGTTGGAGTGATATGACCTCCAATACCCCTCACACGACCATTTTATTCTTTAGTGTCAAGTGCTTTGGTAAGTATATCCTCTTTGGTTCCTTCAATTATCAGCTTACCCTCCCTCTTTTGTTGAATGTAACCATCCTGTCAGGCACATTAAAAAAGCATTATTACTAAAAGAGTTATCAGTTCAATAAAAATGGTACTTTTACTTATTGTTATTTTGCTTACAATCTGTTGGATTTTTTTTATCAAATCCTCTCATTCAAAGCCACCTTCTTTGGTGACTCGTCCTTTCTTCCACATAATAGCTCTATTAATGTCTTCATCATCACATAATTCAGTCGCCTACAACAAGAAAATTCCAATAACAGTTAAATGAATAAAATTAGTCATTAAATGAAACAAACTGGCAGAAATTGGTCATCAAATTGCATCACTAGAATAATCAGGATTGTGATCAGGATTAGAGCCAACTTAAGTAGCACATCTCGCAGAGGCACAATCATTAAATGAAATGGGAAATCAGGGAAAAGCTTTAAGGCATGGGGTACCAAATGTATCACTAACTGCCAACAACTTGCAGCAACAAGCCAGCCCCCCGCATACTCAGTTTCAGACTCAGCCCTCCTGCATACAACTTGCGTCTACTACATAGAACTTGCGCCTCAGCAACCACATTGACAGTGAAATGCCACCAAATAGTAGGGAATATGGGAAAACAGCAACACACAATCAGTGATCCCACTGGCACAGTGAAAATTCAAATAATTTTATGTGAATAAATTGGAGGGTTCATAAGAAAATATGCTAAAAAAATACTTACTATTTCTTCCGCAAATCGTGCGTATCCTTTACGTGAAAGCCGATGAGGATACATGTGTTGTTTTCTTCTTTCTTTTTGTTGATCACTTAGTTTCTAGTTAGTGAGGATACATGTGTTGTTAAACTTGAATATAAATAAACTAGTTTAAAAAGATTAAATTACAAATCTTACCATGAAGTCTTCAGACATGCGACTAATCACAAACGACCTCCAAGTATCTCTTTTAATACCATAGCCAATAGGTGGCTCATCCAACTCCTCGGGTTTATCAAGCTTACTTAAAATGAACGTCTTAGTGAGATAACTTTTGTATTGACGCCACTTATTGTTTTCTGATTTCAAACAACCATTCTTCCACTTTGGGTCAACATTGTACATCAACTGTAAATCACAAAAATGGAAATATGTTAAAAAAAATTAAGACAAACAGTAAATATATTATAATAATTGATAAAACATGCTAATTTACTTACATTAACTGATTCCCATATCAGTTCTTTAACATCACTGGGAACATATTTCCAAGTCTTGTAACTAATTTGAACCTTTTCTCGAGCCAGCACACCAATATAACTTTGCATTGCAATAGCTGCTTCTCTTATTGGCTGTCCAAGTTTATTGAATGCAACATCCTTTCTAACTCCTTGAATCCTTTGCTTAGCTAGCTTATCTAGGTGTGTATGACCTCTAGACATTCTTATGGTTTGGGTGTTTATAGAATCCAATTCTGTGTTACCATCCCAACTCTCCGTAGTGGCTGGAGTTTCAATTTTTTCCTTACCCTTACCTTTTTTTCAATGCTTTCTAGAGGCTTCCATGGAGTCCACGCCTTCTGCTGATCACAACAACATGATAAAAATAATCATAGAAAAAAGTAAATAGACAACAGATACAAGAAAAGAACTTCCTAGATGTTTTGTGTGGTGTTGTTCACAAAACTAGGCTACTGTGAAACTAAGACTGGTTGCCATAGTGATGTTTTCCACTGCCAGACTTGTATCTCTTTTCAATTCCAGTGGATGAGCATGATCAAAACCTAATGTAGCATGTTCTTAAAGAACTTCCTAGATGGCTTCTTAATAAAGA
This sequence comes from Zingiber officinale, assembly GCF_018446385.1. Lineage (NCBI taxonomy): Eukaryota > Viridiplantae > Streptophyta > Magnoliopsida > Zingiberales > Zingiberaceae > Zingiber > Zingiber officinale. The sequence continues at coordinate 144,551,688 of NC_055994.1, forward strand.
TTGGAACTTGAATCATGAATTTATAGATGGATCTCTTTTCTAACAATTCACACTGCAGGAACAAGTGATTCACCATTCATTTATAAATACCACTATACCCATCCATTTGAGATAACTTTGAGAACCGAGAATTGATAAAATAATCATAGAAAAAAGTAAATAGACAAAGTGATAAAAACTAACCGCAACATGAGAAACAAAACATATCAATATTGTCCACAACATATCATTCTGCAAAGGTAAATAACATATCAATTTAAATTGTTTACAAACTCATCTTGAAAAGTAAAAAGTTCAACAGTTAAATATTGTCGACCCAATTCCCATCACAGTCATCCCGAATGCATTGTGGTTCATTATCATCTTCTCCGTCAACATCCATTGGTGGTAACCCTCTGCTAAAACATTGATAGTGGATTGCAGTTTCTTCAAACTCTATACCATTTATGTATTCAAAGTACTCTCTGCTTGGAGTTGCAAGTACAATACTCCATAAAGGATCTTCAGGATCTTCGATGTAAAATACTTGCTTTGCTTGACTAGCCAAGATAAAAGAGTCAGATTTGAATCCAATTCGATTGAGGCTTACCAATGTGAAACCAAGATCATCAACTTTAATACCATTATTATTCTCCACCCAATTACATTTGAACATTGGAATTTGAAATTTGGTGTAATCAACTACCCATATTTCTTCTATAACTCCATAAAAAATCATATCTGACACAATAGGTTTTTTATCCTTTACACTAGAAATTTGCATTGTCTTTGCGACTAAGCTGACTCCGAAGTTTTGTACAACTCGTATACCATCACGCTCTTTTGTAGCATAAGTAACCCCATCAATCAAATAACTAGAGTACTTTAAGATTTGCTTGTTAGGTCCGCGCGCTATCCATTTCAATCTTTCTGATACTTGATGAGTGAAAGGGTTTACACGTGCAACCTATATTTTTTATGTGATAAATTGTTAATTATGCGTAAATATGATAATAAATGTATGTCAATATGTAATACTAAAGGAACTTACACGATCATGTAACCAAGTAGCAAACGTTCGGTTATGCTCATCATGTAACCACTTCTTGGACTTAGCCCTTTGAAGAAATCTTGCATTCAAATATGCCATGTGTTCCCTAATAAAATTATTAGGAATAAATAAACCAATAGAATCTAAGCTAACCAAATGAAAGTATTAATAAGTTGGAGAAATTACTCGATATAAAAATCAATCTCCGCATCATTTGCCAATACGTAACGATGTGCTTGCTGCAACTCATCGTGACTAGTGGAGTGCACCACAGCACCCGATAATGGCTTAGTAAGTTCTATTTGTCGATGACTTAATGGGATCCCAATTGTGTGCACACTACAAAGATAATCTGAGCAAAATTCAACAGCCTCTTCAGCAATATAACATTCAGCTATACACCCTTCAGGCCGATTGCGATTTCGCACATAACCTTTCAAAATTTTCATGTATCTTTCAAATGGGTACATATACCTATACCAAACTGGTCCACATAATTTCACCTCTCGTACAAGATGAACAGTTAGATGAATCATTATATCAAAAAATGATGGAGGAAAATACTTTTCAAGTAAACATAATATCGTCACAATCTCTCTTTGCATATCATCCAACTTTGAGACATCTATCACTTTATTGCATAACCCATTGAAGAAGAAACACAAGCGAGTGATAGTGTATCTGACATGTTTGGGCAAGACACCACGGATGGCCACTGGAAGCAATTGTTGCATTAAAGTGTGGTAGTCATGTGACTTAAGGCCAATAAGTTTCAAATCTTTCATCGACACAAGATTTTTAAAATTGGATGAGTAACATGTCGGAAGTTGTATTCCAAACAAAGATTTCAAAATCTTTCTTTTCTCATCCTTACTAAGTGTATAACAGGCTGCTGGCAAAAACGTTCTCTTCTCCCCCATCCTTGGTGCCAAATCTATCCTCACATTCATTTCCAAAAGGTCTAATCTCGATGCTACTCCATCCTTTGTTTTTCCTGGAATATCAAGTAACGTACCGATGAGACTTTCACAGACGTTCTTTTCAATATGCATCACATCAAGAACATGTCGAATGTGTAGATGTTTTCAATACTGAAGTTCAAAGAATATTGATTTCTTTTTCCAGCATGATTTTACATCATCCTTCTTCGACTGAATATTCCCACTGATTTTTCCCCAATGACAATTAATTCTTTCAACTTTTTCAAAAACTTCATCGCCACTCAATGGTTTTGGTGCAGGGGTAAACTCTTGGTTTCCATTAAATGCCTTCCTTTGCCTTCGATAAGGATGAGTTGCAGGTAGAAACCTTCTATGGCCTGTATATGACATTTTCCTACTATGCTTCAACCTTTGTGAATAGGTTTCTTCACCACAAATAGGGCATGCATGATATCCTTTTACAATACATTCTGACATATTCCCATATGCAGGGAAGTAATTAATAGTCCATAGTAAGACAGCTCTAAGCGAGAAAATTTCTTGTCGATATGCATCATATGTTTCAACGCCTATATCCCGTAAGCATTTTAAGTCATCAATTAGAGGTGCTAAGTAAACATCAATATCATTTCCCGGTTGTTTGGGACCAGATATCAACAATGTGAGCATCATAAATTTTATCTTCATACACAACCATGGAGGAAGATTATAAGTGATCATTAAAACTGGCCAACAACTATATGCAGAACTCATCGAACCATAGGGATTCATCCCGTCAGCTGATATGGCCAATCTAAGATTTCTTACCTCAGTAGCAAAATCTGGCCACTTGTGATCAACTATTTTCCAAGATGGTGCATTAGCTGGATGACGTAAGTATCCATCACGAAGTCTTTTATCAGCATGCCAAGTCAACTCCTTGGATATCTCCTTATTTCGAAACATTCTTTGAAATCTTGGAATAGGGGGGAAGTACCATAGAACCTTTGCAGGAACTCTTTCCTTTATCGTATTTGTTTGGCCCAACTTCCACCTTGACATCCCGCAAGTAGGGCAATTGATAAAATCCTCATACTCCTTCCGATATAAGATACAATCATTAGGGCAAGCATGAATTTTCACATAATCCATCCCTAATGCACATAAGCTTTTCTTTGCATCATAAGAAGATAAAGGCAATTCATTGTCATCTGGAAGGATTTCTCCTAACAAACTAAGTAAGTCAGTGAAACTTTTATCACTCCAACTATATTTGGCCTTCAAGTTGAATAATTTCACAACTGCAGATAACATTGTAAATTTAGTGCATCTAGGATATAAAGGTTTCTCAGCATCTTCAGGTAGCTTATTGAATTGGGTTGGATTCTCGGCATAACTATCAAATGCAGCATGTGTTAGGGTGTATACTAAAAGCCTAGCTTTTGGTATAAACATTTATCTAGTAATAAGAATCACATTGGTCAAATGTCTACATTTATGATAAATGTAGTTGTTCAATTAATTTATATTGTAGATAACATGGTGTGTGGTGTCACACACAGAGGATCATGTTATCAGTACCTTATAAATTATAAACAGTAGCTCACGACCAAAATGGAAAGGAACAAACCATTAGAAGGTCGTAGTGTAATTAGGTATCAGTTTATCTTGACTGTATAATTACACTAGTACACTTAGAGTGTATTGAGTAGGACCATTTGAGGTCGTTTCTTTTATACTGATTTTATAAAGAAACAAAGACCTCGGTTATTATGGAAGTGTGTGCTCTTAATCCTAATATAATAACAAGAACATATATTTGATATTTATTTCTTTAAGTTATCAATGGGTGAGATTTAGTTCGATGAATCAATAAGCCCGATAAGTTGGGAAATGGTATCACTTATAGTGTGTGTTGTTGATTATAGAAGGAAGCGTGTCCTAGAGATACTAGGTTGATAATGTCCTCAAGAGGAGCTCATAAGGATTGTCATGTTAAACCTGCAGGTGGACCTAGTCCGACATGATGATAAGGTTGAGTGGTACTACTCTTGGACTAAGATATTAATTAAATGAGTTGTCAGTAACTCACTTAATTAGTGGACATTCGATATCTTAAACACAGGGAGACTAACACACTCATAATAAGAAGGAGCCCAAAAATGTAATTTGGGATTGGTGCGGTAGTTCAATAATAGTTCTCTAGTGGAATGAATTATTATTGATAAAATTAAGTTGTGTGTTCGGGGCGAACACGGGATGCTTAATTTTATCGGGAGACCAAAACCAATTCCTCCTCTCGGTCCCTATCGTAGCCTCTTATTTATAGAGTACTATACCCACCTATACCCACCTTCTATACCCACCAATAGGGGGCCGGCCAAGCTAGCTTGGGAACCAAGCTAGGGCCGGCCTAGGTATAAGATTGGGTGGCCGGCCCTAGCTTGAACCCAAGCTAGTGGGGGCCGGCCAAATTAAATTAAAAAAAAAAATTAATTTTAATTTTTATTATGTGGAAGATATAATTTATTAAAGAGAATTAAAATTAAAATATCTCTCTTGTAAAAGATCTACAATAGATTAAAGAAAGAGATTAGATCTCTTTCCTTATTTGTAGATTGGTGAGATATTTTATTTTCTCTTTAAAAATTATTCACATGTTGTAAAATTAAAATTATAGAAATTTCCTTTTTATCAACCATGAAGAGATTTTGAAGAGAAATTTTATTTTTTTAAAATTTCCGGAAACAAATTAGGAAGTTTTAATTGTTGATTGAAACTTGTCCAATTTGATTTCATTAATGTGGCCGGCCATAAGATTTCAATTGGGGAAATTTTATTTTATTTTTCTCAATTAAATCATGTCAAGGAAATTGAGGAAATTTTATTGTAATTAAATTTCCTAATTTGCCTAGGCCAAGGAATATAAAAGAAGGGGTGAGGGTGCCTTCATTGAACAACCTCTATTGTTTTCTCTCCCTCTTTTCCTTGGTGTTGTGGCCGGCCATCATCTCTTCTCTTCTTCCTCTTTGTGGTGGCCGAAACTCTCTATTGCTTGGAGGTCTTGTGGAGGCCGGATACTACTTGGAGAAGAAGAAGAAGAAGGAGAGGAAGCTTGCATCTCTTAGAGCTTGGTTGGTGTTTTTCTTCTTCATTGGTGGAGCTTTCTTGTTTTGGCCGAACCTAGCTAGGAGGAGAAGAAGGTGCTTGGTGGTTTCTCATCTCGGAAGATCGTTGCCCACACAACGTCCGAGGTTAGAAGAGGAATACGGTAGAAGATCAAGAGGTTTTTCTACAAGGTATAACTAGTAATTTTTCTTTCCGCATCATGCTAGTTATTTATGGAAATAATACCAAATACAAGAGGCTTACGATTCTAGAATTTCGAATATGTTTTTCGATGTTGTGTTCTTTTGTTTTTTTTCTTTTCCTTGTGATTTGATTGTTCTTTTCGGTTAACCTAAAGTTATTTTAGGAAATTAAATATTAGCTTTCCATAAAAGGTTTTGTCTAGTCGGTGGTGGTTGCTCCCATATCCAAGAAGGCCGTGTGCCTCCCCACGTCAGTACTGGGAACCAATTATGGAAATTAATATTTAATGGAATTAATAACTTAAGGTGATTTGGGTCGAACGTGTTAAGTTCCGCAGGAGACCCAAGTCAAAACCTAAAAGAACGAATAGATTAAGTTTTGGATCAAACGTGTTAAGTTCCGCAGGCGATCCAAAATTTAATTTAAAAGAACACATGGTAGCTAGGAAAAGGTTCAGATCTTTGTACAAAATTTTTATACAGTGGAACCTCTAGGCTTTCCGAGTAGCAACCAACAGCATGTACCATATCTATTGGGTCCTCAGCAACATATTTTTGTTCATCTGGCCCTACTTGATCACTATCATTCTTTGAGTTCCCTATCGTAGCTCTTTCACCGTACCATATTCATGTATGATATGTTAAATCTATATCATTACAATACATATGTGCTCTGATAGTTTGTACATTTCTCTTCTTTAAATTACCATATTTTGCACATGGGCAAGGTATTGCGTTACGATCATTAGCATTTGTCATTGCAAATTGCAAGAAAGACTCTACTCCAAACTCATATTCACGTGATAGTCTATCCTTTGGCATCCATTCTTTGTCCATTCTTGTAACAACTAAATAACCAAAAATGAGCTAACACCTTCAAAATAGTTGTAAATAATATACAAAATATTAACACAAACACAAGTTTTAAAACTACAGATAACAAAGGAAAGGTAGATAACAAAAAATAAAAATAAAAATAACAACAGATATTAATTACAAATATTTTAGAATATCAACAACAAAAGAAAACAGCAAACAACATCAGATATTTATGAATTATGTTTTCTAGGCATAAGTTTGCTAATGCAGTGGAGATATTTATATCTCCCAACAGAAGTAGGTGGTTAATATTTTGTAAACATAAGGGAAAATTGAGTTTTTCACTTGTGATGAAAATCTAAATAGCTAGAGAATGAAGTTTGACTTCTTGGATGCAATTATTATATGATTAGCATGGATTAGAAGATGGATTTAATGAAAGAGAATGATTTTGTTTTTTGGGTGAAATTACAATTGGTATTTTGACTTCTTGGAGGCTACTGAATGCTGATTTGGGACTCGAATGGAATGGCAAGACAAAGGACAACAACAAGGAAAAAGAAACAAGACCAAAGAAGGGAGCTTGAGAAAGATCTCAAAATTTCACAAAAGGTCTCAAATTCTCACAAGGAAGCTACCGAAAGCACACCGCCTCAGCGTCATTGGGGTTACAGTAGCATACCAGATGAAATCACTCTCACAAGGAGTTTCAAGGCTTGGAGGAACAACTTAAAAGGTACTAGGCAGTAGCATACCAGAAGACAACGGGATCTGCTGCGGGGGCGGAGGAGGCGAAGAGATGGGTCGATCTGTCGTGGTTGATCGCCTCAGCACCGGGATCTGCCGCTTGACGAAGGTGTGGTCTTGACGGAGAGGAGTTCGGAGGAGTGGTTCGCGGAGAGGGGTTTGCTGGAGAGGAGTTGGATGGAGAAGGCTGCGTGAGATGAGGAGTTGGGAGAAGGGTTCGGGATCAAAAACGATCAGAAGATAGAAGTTGGGAGAAGGGTTCGGGTTTTCTACTAATCAAGATTTAGATCCAACGGTTTGTATTAATCAAGATTTAGATGAGATTTTAAACATAGACAACACTTTTTATAAAACGTTGTCGTAGACACTAAAAATCAGTCTAATAGACAACGCTTTTTACGAAGCGTTGTCTTTGACCCGTAAAAATCACTAATAGACAACGGTTTTTAGAAAAGCGATGTCTATTAATAAGAAAATAATGAAATAGACAACGCTTTTCACTAAAAGCGTTGTTAAAAAAAAATAGACAACGTTTTTTATAAAAAGCGTTGTCGTTTAAGTGTTGTAGAATCCCAATTTTTTTGTAGTGTTGGTAGATTATTTTCCTCAATAAATATTACATTAGTTGTTTCTTCAACTTTTAGGGTATTTTGATTATAGACTCTATACGCCCTACTGGTTGTAAAGTACCCTAAGAAGATTCCTTGGTTTGATTTGGGTGTAAATTTTCCTAAGTAGTGTTTAGTATTTAAAATGTGAACTTTACATCCAAATACTTTTAAATAATTTAAGTTGGTAATTTTATTATAATATATTTCATATGGGGTTTTATTATGTAGTTTGTTGATTAGAATTTGATTTTGAATATAGTTTGCCGTATTTATTGCTTCAGCCCAAAATTAATGATTTAGATTATATTCGTTTAGTATGGTTCTAACGGCTTCTTGTAGGGTTCTATTTTTCCGTTCCACTCGACCATTCTGTTAAGGGGTTCTAGGGCATGAAAATTCGTGTTTATATCCGTTGATTTCACAAAATTGGATAAACCTATGATTTTCAAATTTCCCCCCATGATCACTTCTTATCTTTTTAATTTTAGTATCTTTTTCATTTTCTGTTAATTTACAAAAAATACAAAAGACTTCAAAGGTTTCATCTTTTGTTTTTAGAAATTTTACCCAGGTGAACCTGGAGTAGTCATCAATTATAACTAAGCAATACTGGTTCTTGCTTAGTGACTTGGCTCCATGTGAATCAAATAGGTCTAGGTGAAGGAGCTCAAGTAAAGAGTTGGTTCTATCTAGATTGGTTGACTTGTGGGTTGACTTGGTTTGTTTTCCTTGTTGACAAGGATGGCAAATTGTATTTTCTAGGTTTCTTAATTTGGGCAATCCTCTAACTAAGCCATTTTGACTCATTTTGGAGATGAGTCTAACATGAGTGTGACCCAGTCTTCTGTGCCACAATTTGGTTTCCTCTTGTTGTGTCAAGAGACACTTTATCGAGGGTGTGGGTAGGTCAATGGTGTAAATATTATTTTTTCTAAGTCCTTTAAGTGTGATTTCAGGGTTTTCAATATTTTTAACCAAGCATCCAGAGTTATCAAAGGTAACTAAGTATCCACTATCACACAATTGGCTTATTCTTAATAGATTAAAATTGAAATTTTCAACTAATAAAACTTTTCGAATAATAAAATCGGAACTAAGTTCAATATTATCTTTTCCGATTACTTTCAGTTTACCATCGTTGCCGAATGCAATTGATCCTAGATTCTTTAGTTTTAGCTTAGTGAACTTCAACCTATCTCCAGTCATATGTCTGGAGCATCCACTGTCCAACATCCATTGATCCAATTCTTACACATAAATTAGTTGAATTGGTTTTTTCCGATGGATCAAAAGACAGTTTGATTGAAGTACGCTCTCACCCAATCTAAGTTAACAATTAGTTAATCCTATGAGTGTTTGTGAGATGGTTTGACGATAATTGAAGAATTTTTGAAAATTATTTTAAGTTAATTTAATTTGAAAAATATTTTAATTTAATTTATTTTTTAAAAAAATATTTTAAGTTAATTTAATTTTTTAAAAATATTTTAAGTTAATTTAATTTTTAAAAATATTTTAAGTTAATTTAATTTTGAAAAATATTTTAAGTTAATTTAATTTTGAAAAATATTTTAGGTTAATTTAATTTTAAAAAATATTTTAAATTAATTTAATTTTGAAAAATATTTTAAGTTAATTTTATTTTGAAAAGTATTTTAGGTTAATTTAATTTTGAAAAATATTTTAAGTTAATTTAATTTTGAAAAGTATTTTAAGTTAATTTAATTTTTAAAAATATTTTAGGTTAATTTAATTTTGAAAAATATTTTAAGTTAATTTAATTTTGAAAAATATTTTAAGTTAATTTAATTTTTATTCCTTAGTCATCTCACCTGATCTAAATTTTCAATCAGAGAATCCTATAATTTTTGTGAGATGAATTATTGTTCATTTTAGGGTTTGGTTTTAACTTTGTGTTAGATTCAAGTTTAGCTTTGGGTTCAACAAGTAGACATTCTTTGGATAAACTTCTGGGCTATGATGAGTCACAAGGACATCATTAAAGTAACCATGCCTTCGAGGTTTTCCAAATAGTCCTACCCATTGGACTTAGTACAAAACCTTGGTCTAACTGGCTATGATCCATAAAGGGTAACTTCGATCAGTTCTACTTAGCCAAATGCACCAGGTCGAAGCCATATCTTCCAAGACATACGATGACTAAGCTTCCCCGACGTACTATCATCCAATACTTCACCAGTACCGTGATTCAAGTTAATCCTAACCCATTTTTAATCTAACTTTAATTACCCTTGCCGGGTAGTCTACTCTTGATTACCCTTGTCGGGTGAATTAAGTTTGGAGATGCCAGCTATTCTGGAGCCTTCCCTTTTTAATTTTAATTCTGAATTTGATTTTTAATTTTGAGTTTTAATTTTTTTTAATTTCGAATTTTAATTTTAATTTCGAGTTTTAATTTTTTAACTTAATTTTAATTTCGAATTTTAATTTTAATTTGATTTTTAATTTCGAGTTTTAATTTTAATTTGATTTTTAATTTCGAGTTTAAATTTTTAACTTAATTTTAATTTCTAATTTTAATTTTAACTTAATTTTAATTTCGAATTTTAATTTTAATTTAATTTTTAATTTAATTTTTAATTTCGAGTTTTAATTTTTAACTTAATTTTAATTTCAAATTTTAATTGATTTTGTGTTTACTCCCCTGGATCATAGCATCGATATGGTCTATCGAGGTAATGTATTTGATCCTTGGGAACCCAGTATTGACCAAGTCCAACTTGATTGATCAGGTTGGACTTGGGGACCCATGCTTGGATCATTTTTCTATTTGGTCTTTGTATAAGTGATAAATATAATTTATATTTTTTTTTTGTTTAAATCCTACTCCAATTCTATTGTAGATTGCCCTTTGTATTCCAAGAATTAAGTCAAGATTCTTGGAACCCAAAGAGAATCGTTTTAATGTTTTCTCCAGATCCTTGATCTGAGTTTTCAGGCTGGAATTCTCTTCCTCAAGTTTTTGGACTTGATTCGAGTTTCCGGTTTGAACTGGTTCAGTCAAAGATTCGGAGTTAGTCACTTCTTTAAGGACAGCTACTTCCTTTAGAAGTGACTTAATTCTAAGATTAGACTTAGCTAATTTTCGTAACAGGTAATTGACTAGATTGTTTAGTCGAGGAATACTTACAGTGGGATCGGGCCCTTCGGAAACGGATGTGGATCCGTGGCTTCTTTCCGATTCTGCTTCCGACTCGCTCTCGGACACGTCGATCTGGTCCCAGGCCATCAGTGCAAGAAGGCTCGTCTGATCGAGCTCGTCGTCGGTATCCTCTTCTGAAGATTCATCTCATGTCGCCTTCAGGGTCTTTTTCTTCCTTTGTTTCTTCGGATCTTTCTTATTTGGGCAGTTCGCCTTGATGTGCCCCTTTTGGTTGCACCCGTAGCACGTTACCTCAAACTTCACCTTTGATTGAACTTCCTTGGACTGAACTGCTTTCTTGAGGTCCTTCTTGTTGAACCCCTTCTTCTTCTTGTACAATTTCTTTACAAGATTGACGAGTTCGGTTGTTAGTTCATCGTCTTCATCGTCTGAGTCTGGTTCTGGTTCCGACTCCGGTTCAGTTCTTCGTCGTGATCTTTGTTCGCGTGTTCTACTGGTACCTGCAAGTAAAGCTACACCTTTCTCGGGTGGCTGTGTATTAGTCTGCTCATGAAGTTCAAATTCAGAAAATAACTCGTCTAATCTAATGGAAGATAAATCCTTGGAGACTTTGTAGACATCTACCATTGATGCCCACAATGTGCTCCTCGGAAAAGCATTAAGTGCGTACCTTATGATGTCCCTGTTCTCAACCTTTTGTCCGATCATGTGGAGGTAGTTTAGGATGTCTTGAATACGAGCGTGAAGTTGACTGGCCGTCTCGTCTTCCTGCATTTTTAGATTATACAGTTTATTAAACAGTAGATCATGCTTACTTACTTTGGTTTCGGAGGAGCCCTCGTGCAGTTCAATCAACTTTTCCCACATCTCCTTTGCAGTTGAGAATAGACCAACTCTATTGAGCTCCTCCTTGGTCAGTCCACACTGAAGGGTGCAGGTAGCTCTTGCATTAGCTTCCACCTTCTTGATTAGGGTCGGTTCCCATTTTTCGCAAGGTGTTGGCTCGCCATCTTCATCGGTTGGTAGTTGTAGTCCGGTCTTGACGATCATCCAAGTTTCGAATTGGATTTTCAAAAAAATCTCCATCCATCCCTTCCAGTATCCGAAATCCATTTCAAAATCTTTTAAAATTTATTTGTAAAATTCTTTCAAAATTCTTTCAAAATCATTTTAAAATTATTTCAAAATCTTTTAAAAATCTATTTCAAAAATCTTTTAAAATTATTTCAAAATCTTTTAAAAATCTATTTCAAAAATCTTTCAAAATCTTTTAAAAATCTATTTCAAAAATCTTTCAAAATTATTTCAAAATCTTTTAAAAATCTATTTCAAAAATCTTTCAAAATTATTTCAAAATAAATTTAAAATCTTTCAAAATCAATTTAAAATCTTTTCAAAATCATTTTAAAAATCTTTTAAAATATTTGAAAAATCATTTCAAAATTATTCAAAATCTTTTAAAAATTTATTTCAAAATCTTTGAAAAATCATTCCAAAATCATTTAAACTTTTTCAAAATATTAATCAATTAATTTCAGAATATTATTCAATTAATTTCAAAATATTAAAAGGGTTTAAAAATCTTTTCTTCTCAAATCATATTATGACTGCAAATGTTAACTCCAATTACTTTTCACTATAGTCTTCAAGTTTAATATTTACTAATTTGAAATTCAAACTTATATTTTCAATAATCTTAATTGACAAAGTTTATTTTATCTGACACTTACTCATACGCTAAACATGCCTGAAAACCTAGAATGGGTGAGATGAAAAATTCAACAAAATATAAAAGACCCATTATATTTTTGGACTCTAGGACTCTAGGACTCATTATAGAGATTCATGTTTGCATTAGTTAAGGGGGAGTGAACGGAGTCAAACTTATTATCAAGTTTCTATTGAAGAGCTTTTCAAATTTAATTAAATATCTTTTGAAAAAACTTTTCAAATAGAAATATTTAGATTTAGCATGCTTGTAATTTAGGGCTCTGATACCTAATCAAATCAAATTTAAAATTTAATTAACTTGACTCATACTTGGACTTAACGACAAACTGAATTTAACTTAACTAAACATTTAGCTACTCCCTCTTTGTTAACAAAAGACTTTAAACTAAATATCTTTCAAACTTGAGAATGTTTTTAAGCTAAAATACTTAAAACTTTAGCTACATTTTCTAACTTTTACATCTTTTCAAAATCACCCTTGAAGACTCCTTCAAAAGTCAAGTTTGCAAAAGGCTTAGCTAAGTGATTTCTATGAAAATTAAAAGCTAAGTCAATGTTTCAAAAGAAAAATTCTTATTTTTTAATTTTTATTTCACTTAGCAAAAAGTTAAACAATGAAAATTAATTATAACAAAGCTAAGTGTTATAAAAGCTATTTCAAATTTTTCTAAGTATTACTAGTGTTTAAAAATTTCAGATTTTTTTTTAAAAAAAAAGGTGATAAATTTTCAAATCTTGTCTACTCTTATCCCTCTTTAAAAAGTTAAGCATCAAACTAACTTGCTCTTCTGAAAAATTCAGACTTCTTTCACACTGGTATATTTTGATATATGGCAAAGGGGGAGAGTAGGAAAATTCAAAAGTAGGAAAATTCAAAAAACAAAAAGGAGGGCTTTTATTAAGGGGGAGTTTAGTATTACAAAGTTAAAAGTTTCCAGCTTAACTGTGCTTGCATTTAAAGTTTACTTACTTAAGCTTGGTTAAAACTTAATGCATCTATTTGTTATCGCATGTTTTTTTCTTAACTTTGAATTTCTTGTTGCCATAATCAAAAAGGGGGAGATTGTTGGTGCGGGAAGCATCCGACGATCAAACCCGAGTTTTGATAATGGCAAAGGATTCAAAGTTAAGGGGTTTTGTGATCTAACAGCCTTGTTGAGTGTTTCAGGAAAGTCCTAACTGCGGTTAGGCAGGTGAAAACCCTAGGGGGTGGTAACCCTAGGTCCTAGGGGGTGGTAACCCTAGGTGGAGAAAAGTCCTAGCTGCGGTTAGGCAAAGGGAAAGCCCTAGGGGGAGGTAACCCTAGGTCATAGGGGGTGGTAACCCTATGCGGAAAGTCTTGGCAGGTCGGTGGCTTCAGGCAAAAGTCCTAGGGGGTGGTAACCCTAGGTGGAAAGTCCTGGTGTCGTGAACCAGGTGAAAGACTGGACTAGCCGGGAAGCGGATGTCCAGCAGAAAGTCCGGAAGCGTCGAGTGCTGAGCAAAAGTTCAGTCGATCTGGAGGATCGCACTGGCAACAGGTAAATCTCCTGAGTGGAGTAGGTGAGGACGTGTTCCCCGTAGAGGGAACAGTAGGCGTCGGGTCGACCTAGGGTTTCCGGGGGGAAACCTGAAGTCAGACCCGGACAGTTCGAATGCTGTCAAAACTTTCATTATTATCATTCATTATGTTTCTGTGCTAACTTTGTTTTGCAGGGTATGTGTTTGGGACTAACACATTTTGCAGGAACAAAGGAGCAAGTTACAACTCGGATAAACAGTGTCCGAGGCGCCTCGGGTGCGAACCAGGAAAAGCCAGCGCAGAAGGTTGGAGGCGCCTTAGATGAAGTTCAAGGCGCCTTGGGTCGAAGGTTGAAGGCGCCTTGGGTAGGCTGAAGGCGCCTTGAACTGGATGAAGTTCGACCAAGTCTGTGCTGATCTCCGCGGGTGACTCGGCCTGTTTAAGGCGCCTTGAAGGGCTTCAAGGCGCCTTGAACACCCTTTATAAAGGGTCTCGAGCAGCATCACCAGAAGAACGAACTCCAAGCAATCCTTACGCTACAAGCTGCTCTAGAAACACCCAGAAGTGCTGTTACAAGTCCCCGACAACCCGGAGCTTCAGATTCTGCTACTTTATTGTTGTCGGTATAATTTGTTTTAGTTATTTCAATTGTAATATCTTATTGTACATTTTATGAGCTTATAGTTGTTGCCCACGGAAAGCGATCAAGGATCGCGGGCCTTCGAGTAGGAGTCGCCTTAGGCTCCGAACGAAGTAAAACTTCTTGTGTCCCTCTGTGATTGCATTCGTTATTTCCACTGCGTATATTTACTTTGATAGTTTTACGATTCCGATACGATCAAAATAGCCACGAGGGCTATTCACCCCCCCCCCCTCTAGCGCGTCTCGATCCAACATCTTCTATATAACAACTTCTTGGAAGCCTACCTTTAACTTCTTAAAAGCTTCTACATATAGCCTGAGTCGGGGGCTGCTTATTTCGAACGTGTCCAATAGCTGCTGGGCGGCCAGCTAAGAATCCGAGTGGATGATGACCTTTGCAGCTCTGACATGTCCGCCTGCAAGCCAGTTATTAAGGCCTCGTACTCGGCTTCATTGTTGATAACCCGATAGTCTAGCCGCATGGACAGTTATTGTTGGAACCTCAAGGTTGTTTTGGTGTGATCAACAAGTTAAGTTAGGTCCTGCGTTGTTTCTAACCTTGTGTCTAAGTGTACAGGAGCTTAGGAACACAGGTAGTCGAGCGGAAGACGCAGCTAGCGAGAAGGACAACAGTCCGAGGGATGAGGTGTTGCGGAAGAGTACCCCGGTGGACGAGAAGGAAGAGTGCGGTGGTTCCGAGGGACGAAAGCCGGAGCGGAAGATTGCTCGGGGAGCAAGAGACGCAGCTAGCGAGAAGGACGGCACGCGGTGCGTCTGAGGGACGAAGACTGCGGATGAGTACGCCGGCGGACGAGAAGGAAACACGCGGCGATTCCGAGGGATGAGAAGCCGGAGGGGAGCCCGCTCGAGAAGACCGGAAGTTGGGTTCGGGTGAGCCCTTTTCCGGATGGCAGAGATCACCCAATTGAGCGGATCCGGAGGAGAAGAACTGGACCGAGGCGGGACTGAACCAGAGAAGAGGTCCCGGATGAAAAAGTCAACGCCTGTTGACTTTGGGCTCCGGGGCGCCCGGAGCAGTCCGGGGCGCCCGAAACCCTTCCGGGCGCCCGAACCCTGATTTTGACCAAGATCGCGATTTACACGATCTGAACGTTGGGGGATAAAGTTTTATCCCCCCAGGGCGCCCGGAACCCTTCCAGGCGCCCCGACCAAGGCTATAAATATAGCCTTGGTCCAGAAGCTTTTCAATGAACTCTAAATTGTAATTCCAAACACTTGTGCGCTTTTGTTCTAGTTTAGCTTCTGTTTTCTGCGCTACATTCCTGTACGAGGCTTCTCCGTCTGAAGGAGATTTTTAGTGAGCTTAATCTTCCTTGGATTAACAACCACATCGGTTGTAACCAAGTAAACCTTTTGTGCCTCGCTTTTTCTTTATGCTTTTAATTTATCAGCTTACTTTATTATTTATGCAAGTGTTAGTTTAAAGAGTTCGAGGAGGGTTTGTCTTTTTGTGTTTGCAGGATATCCAACAACCCCCTCCTAGCCGGCCGCAACGGTCCTACAGTTATATCCTGTTCTCTCGTGGCAAGATCAAGAGGATGACGATTTTGCTACCTTGCCGAGTGGATGATTCGTCTACGTATACTTTTCAAGTCGCATTCGGCTCAACGTTCTGAACCTTAGTGACAAAATTAGCTAAGGCTTGGACCTTGATTGTCATTTGGAGTTGATGCTTTATATCGAATTCGCTCAACTCGATTGTCCATTTGATCAGTCTTCTGGATGCCTCTGGGTTAAGAAGAACTCTCTCTAAAGCACTATTGGTCATCACGACGATCAGATGTAAAAGGAAGTACGGACGAAGTCTTCAAGTGGCGAGTACTAGCGCATATGCCAATTTTTTGAGACAGGTGTAGCGAGATCTGTATCTTTCAATATATGACTCAGAAAATATATGGGTTGTTGTTCTGAGTCATTCTGGAGCATTGACGTCGAGCCAACCACATACTCAGTGGATGACAAATAAATCAAAAGCAGCTCACCGACGATGGGGTTTGCCAATACAGGCAGGGAGTTAAGGTACTCCTTAAGCTCTTCCAGAGCCTTGTCGCATTCCGCGTCCTTCTTGAACTTGGTCACTCAACGCAGTATCTTGAAGAACGGATGACTTCGATCGGATGACTTGGAGATGAACATTGATAGCGTGGTGATCCATTCGGCCAGTGTTGGGCCTCCTTCAAGTTGCGCGGTGAGGTCATGTCTCTTAGCGCCTTCACCTTGCTTTTATTCACCTCAATCCCCCGTTAGGTGACGATGTATCTAAGGAAACGACCACTCCTTACTCCGAACAAACACTTGTTCGGGTTCAGCTTTATCTCATACGTCATTAAGGTTCAGCATGTTTCATTGATATCGACACAAAGATCAGTAGATCGGAGGGACTTTATCAGTATGTCATCAACATATACCTCCATATTACGACGGATCTGTTGTTAGAACACCTTATTCATCACCTTCTGATAGGTGACACCAACATTCTTCAATCTGAATGTCATGACATTATAACAATAAGTTCTGTCAGCAGTGGTGAAGCTAACCGTTTTTTGATCCTCTTGGGCGAGCGACACTTGGTGGTAACCTTGATATACGTCGAGTATGCAAATCAACTCGCAGCCCCCCGTGGAGTCCATCATCTGGTCTATATTAGGCAGGGGATAAAAGTCCTTCAACTAAGCCTTGTTCAGATCATGAAAGTCCATGCAGACTCATCATTTGTTGCCCAGCTCAGAAACCAGCATGACGTTGGCGAGCCAGCTTGGAAACTGAACCTCGTGGATATGACCAACTTGAAACAGTTTTTCTATCTCCGCCCGGATGATCCAGTTTTGCTCTTCACTGAAGTCCTTCTTATTCTGTTTCATAGGCCGAGCGTCCGATCAGACGTGAAGATTATGCTGAGCTACACTTGATGAGATGTCCGGGAGCTCGTGGGTCGACCAGGCTAATACGTCGTAATTTAGCTTAAGGTATATAACCAGCTCTTCCTTCCTCTCCTCTGTCAGGTTGGCAACGATGAAGGTTGTGGCATCCGATCGCTTGGGAAGAATCTGGACTTCCTTCTTTTCCTTGTAGACCAGTGCGGGAGATTCTTCCCTGATGGCGTTCACTTCCAAGAGAGGGGCCTTCTGCGCGACTCTTGCTTTAGACTTCACAATCTTGACGTAACATCACCAAGCGGCTAGCTGATCACTTTTTTACTTCGCCCACCTTGTTGTCCACAGGAAACTTGATCTTCTGCAGAAAGTGGACATCATCGCTCGGAAATCGTTAAGGGTTGCTTGGCCCAATATAACATTGTAAGCGAATGACGCATCTACCACAATGAAGTTTGTGGTTCTTGTCCTCTTGAGCAGTTCCTCTTCGAGCGATATGGACTATTGAATCTGGTTGATCGGTAATACTCCATTGCTTGTGAACCCGTATAGTGGGGTCGTCATTGGCTGCAGCTCGTTCCGGTCAATATGCAGCTGGTCAAACGCCTTCTTGAATATAATATTCACCGAACTTCCTATATCAACAAATGTCCAGTGAATAATATAATTAGTTATTACCGCTCGGATGATCAGGGCGTCATCGTGAGGGATCTCCACTCCCTCTAGGTCTTGGGGGTCGAAACTGATCTCAGGTCCCTCGACTTTTTCCTTATTGTATTCGACAACGTGTATTTCTAGGCACCGAGCATGCCACTTTCTCGCCCAGTTTAAGTCACCCCGGTCGGCCCACCTGCGATCATTCCAATTTCTCCCTGAGTGGTGTTGTTTTGGTTCTCTTCCTCCCGAGCCGAGGTCCTAGTCCGCTCAGCAGAAGCTTGAGCAGAACTTGTGTTGTTTCTCCTTTGAGGCTGATGATGACGTCGCTCAAATGCCACTCGATCACCATCTCATTGCTCCACTAATCGATGAATCTTATGTCGATTAGGTGATGGTGATCGACGGTGATATCCTCCAGGAGTCGGTCGGCTTGAAATTAACATCAGATCATAGCAATCATGTATGTTGTGCATTGTCGACTGATGGAATGAGCAAAACATTGACACCCATATCTTTCCCTTCGCCGCCTTTGGGCGATTGACTGCCACATGTTGTACGGTCTGCGTTCTGGGCTCCTAGTGTTGCTGTGCACCTCTTACTCGGGGCCCCTTGGGTGGCTGATGGCTACTAGGTAGTCTCCATTCAAGCGCTCTTGCGAGTTTGGCCGGCGCCTCCTTTCTTTTTGCATCTTGCTGCTTGGGTCTCTTCCACATTTATATACTCTGTGGCCCTCCTGAGCAGGTGGTCGAAGTCCTTCGATGACCTTCGAATGAGTGAGCGGAAGAACTTTCCTTCAGTGAGCCCCTGAATGAAGGCGTTCATCAAGATTTATGAGAAGACCGATGGAATATCCATGGTCACATGGTTAAAGTGCTTGATGTATTATGCCCTCAGTGCCTCCTTAGGCCTAGGCCTGGATCGGTACGGTATACCGTACCCAAAATTGAATACCGTATACTGTACCGAAAAAATCGGTATTCTAAGAAATGATACCGATATCGTACCGATATTTCGGTATACCGAATTTCGGTATACCTAAATGTCGGTACGGTATCGGTAAAATATCGTCATGCCGAAGTTATATATATATTACATATAATATATAAAAAATAATTCTCTTGCAATGAAGGCAATGATCATATAAGAACAAGAATTGGGATTTCGGACTCAAATATGCAAGATTGAAGATTAAACCAGTAGCTAGTGGTTCCAGGGTGGTGGCTCGCCGGAGATTTATCGAAATCTTGCCAGAAATAACTAAATGCTAGCTGGAAAAATAGGGGAAGCATATAGGCTTCAATCCCTACTAAAAATACCATAAATACACCAAAGAAACAAAAGCTAAAACTCACCGGAAAATCGGACATGAACTTGCGCAAGCATAACTCTCAGAACAGAGCTCGGTGATTAGATTTCTTCAGATTCAATGAAGGGAAAAAAATATTAGGGCTGGAGAAGAAGTTTCTAAGTTGTTGTGCATCTTCTCCGGCAACTACGTGCGGTGGTCGACTGTAGAAGGAAAGAATCGCGAGTCGCGACGTGTGCACCGACGGCGCAAGGAGAGAACATGGTTTGGGGTCGTTTAGGGTTTGGTTTAGGCTTTAGGAGAATCTAAATTAATCATTTAATCTATAGTTACTCGATATTTCGGTATACCGAAATATTTTAAATCGTTACCGTTACCGTTATCGAAAAATTCGGTACGGTATCATACCGTACCGAATTTGCCGGTATACCGAAAATTTCTGTATATACGGTATTTTTTCGGTACGATTTTTTGGTATTTCGGTATTTCGATATTTTTTTCCAGCCCTACTTAGGCCTTGTTTCAGGAAAAATAGGTTGACACTCGTCTTCTATTAGCGGCGGTTGCTGGCGAAGTGGTATAAGAATGTCGCTCAGAAGTCTTTAAAGCTATGAATCGAGCTGATCGACATTCGTCTGAATCAGCGCTGTTCTGACCCGGATAGTGTAGTGAGGAAGACCTGACACTTCACCCCGTCGGTGTATCGATGAAGTATAGACGCGTTATCAAACTGGGCCAGTGGTCATTAGGATTGGTCATTACGTTATACTCGGTGATCGTCAGTGAGGTGTAGTACTTTGGCAAAGGGTTATCCAAGATTCACTGAGAGAAATTGTTGATTGATCTGCTCAGGCGAATCATCATTCCTGGGTGCTTTCCCTTTATGTGCATCCCGAATGGGCATTTCGTCCGAGGAGGATCCTCGTTCCTTATCCACTCGACCTAACTCCTCTGCTGGAGTATGGAGCATGACTCGATGGAAGGGGATTGATGTGTGTGATGCGTCTCCGTATGTGTCGACCGACTTCTTACTATGTCCCCGAATGAATACATGATCCGCTCGGTCTTCGTATCCGGTTGAATAACCTGCTGCTGAGGCCATAGGCTCTTGCATATGGCAATCAGCCAGCGCCTGTTGCTATTGCTGCTAAACTATTTTTGCCGCTCAGACTTGTATCATCGCATCCAGCTCCTCCTTTGTTAAAGTAACCGTGGCGAGTCGTTCAACGCCCTCCATCTTCACGTTTTGAATTCAAGCTACGTTCCCACAGATGGTGCCAATATGATACTGTCCAAAAATATTGAAGATGGAAAGTTGGGGATGTGGCTACTATTGTGCGGTTAGCACTAACGGTCTAACTCAAGTTTTGATAAATAACAAAATAGGTTAAGTTAGTTTCGTTGTTATCTAACACTCTGACCGAGTGTGCAGGAGAAGCCCAGACAAGTCGACGGACTAACCTGATGTCTGGCATGAAACCCAACTTGGTCGACGGGCCAACCGGATAGCTGGCACGAAGTCCAGCTAGGTCGACGGGCTGACCGGATAGCTGGCACGAAGTCCAGACTAGTCGAAGGTCTGACCGGACGTCTGGCAGGTAAGTGGAGGTAAGTCACTAGAGGGGAGTGACTGTGAGGACGCATTCCTGGGAAGGGAATATTAGGCGTCGATTCGACTTAGACCCATTTCAGATATCTAAGTTGAGATCATGATTAGATTCTGGTCTCGAGGAAACGGAATCTAGCTACTACTTTGCTTGTTAATCTTAAACTGTGCTAACACTTTGTTTTGCAAGATAGTATTATTTGCATTTTGTCTCGGGCTAACTCTTTCGTGCAGGAGAAGGACTTTTCTGGAGAAGAGTGGTCCGGGCACCTGGAAGGGATCCCGGCGCCCAGAGGTCCGGGCGCCGGGAATGCAAAAATATATCCTCAACATCGCCTCGCCATGTGGAGATGTCTGGTTAGCTTGGTTACGTCATATTCAGGGTGCCCGAAATGATCCAGGCGCCCCGAACCTCCTATATAAGGAGGGAAGAGGCTGGAGTCACAACAACGAAACAACAAACAATCTGCTCTCCTGTGCTCCTGCGACACTGCGAAGGCTCTCCAATAAGTTTTGGTTTTCTTATTATTTTCTTATTGTCGGTTTTATTTTCCTTTACTAAAGTTCCTATACTGAATTTGTAAATACACTTCGAATTATTAGTAATTGTCCATCGAAAGCACCCTTGCGTGTGGCCCTTGGAGTAGGAGTCGTCAAATGCTCCGAACCAAGTAAATCTTTGTGTTTGCTTTAGCTTGTTTATTTTCCACTACGTATCTTGTTTTTTTTAATCGTTATTCACCCCCTTCTAGCGAATTCATCGATCCAACAAGTGGTATCAGAGCGGGTACCGCTCTGAATTGGTGCAACCACCAATCAAGCAAGGGGGGTCCTTTTAAAAAGTAAAATAGATATCGTTTGGTTTTAAAAAATATTCTTATGCTTTCATTTTTTTTCCCTCCAAAATCGTTTTTGAAAACCTCATTTTCATTTTTTCACCATTGGTCGGTATTAGCGAAATTTCGCACTTTCAAAAATTTGTAATAATATTTTTTAAATATTTTATTATAAAAAATATATTTTTTTTCACGTATATTTCTTTTCCTCCAGCACGCTAATTCAAGACCAAGTCTTGGGATCTTTCTTTTGTTTCCTTGTGTGCAAGACTAATGTCTCTTCTAGAAGGATGGAGCGTCGACGAACCACCTCCATATGAGATATACGAGAGGCATGAATTCAATTTATGGAGGATGCAGATGGAAAGCTTCATCCTCATGAACGACTTTGATAGTGGCTTGGCACTAAGAAGATCAACACAAAACTCAGAAGCAAATCAAAAGGTAATAAATTTAGTTTCAGATTTATTACCTAACAAAGTTAATTGCAGAATAGGAAAAATCAAGGATGCTCACGAATTTTGGACCTGTCTGACCAAGCTTCACGAGGAGCTGTTGGAGGTAGATGATCAAGTCAAAATCAACTCTGGACTCGAGTCAAATCCAATTCAAAAGCCTACTGAATTAGGGGATGCACTTAAAGTTAGTATAATTTATCAAAATACCCCTGCTAATAGTAATTTAAATAATATGCATGTTAATTTGGACATTTCTGAAAATTTATGTGAAAATAGTACAGTTGACAATACTTGCAAAAATACTCCTAGGATATTTTCTAATAAAACAAATTTGAATAAACCTAAAAATTCAAATTTAAACATAAACAAATCTGAAAATTTAAATGATAAAGATGACAAGGTCAATATTGATCTAGATAAAATTATTAAAATTCTTAATAAATTATTTAATAATCTAGACAATATCAATCTAGAAAATCCTATCCAAACCCAAGATAATTTAATTAACAAAAAAAATAAATTTTAATGATAAAGTTAATCTAATAAATTCCACTAATCATATCAATTTAAAGGTAAAGAAAATATAAGGATAAAATCAAACATTTTGATAAAATCAAAACTAAATTTAACAAACTTAAAATTAAATGTTAAAAATAACATATTAAACAAAGATAATCTAGAAAATTCAAAATTAATAATTAATAAAAGGTTAAAAGATCAACCTTTAAGAAATATAATTCAAATAATTTAAGTACTTCAAATTTAAAAATTAATAAAAATTTAAACTTTAAAAATAAGTTATTAAAGGAAGATAATTCAATTAACTTAATAAAAATGAAATTGAATGAAAATTTAAACTTTAAATACACTCTTTTAAAGAACAATTTGACTCATTTAATTAATTCAAAATTAAAAACTTATATTTAAATTATAACTATAAAAAGAACAGACATAAAGCAAGAACTAAAAATAAAAAACAAAGACCAATAATTTAGGGGAGGTTTCAGAATAGCTGGCACCTCCGAAACTAACTTATCCGACAGGGTAACCTAAACTAAGCTAATCGGCAAGGTTATTAGGACTAATTAAAAAGGGACCAAGTTTAACTTGACCTATGGTACTGGTGAAGTTTTGGATGATAGTACGTTAGGGAAGCTTAGTCTATGCATGTCTAGGAAGATATGACTTCGACCTGGTGCATTTGGCTAAGTGGAACTAACCGAAGCTACCCTTTATGGATCCTAACCAGTTAGACCAATGTTTTGTATTAAGTTCAGTGGATAAGACTATTTGGAAAACCTCGAATGCATGATTAATCTAATGATGTCCAAGTGACTCACCATAGCCCAGAAGTTTATCCGAAAAATACCTATTTGTTGAGCTCAAAGCTAAACCTGAATCTAACACAAAGTTAAACCAAATCCTAAAACTGAACTTAACTTATCTCACAAAATTATAGGATTCTCTGATTGAAAACGTAGATCGGGTGAGATGACTAAAGACTCAATAAAATTAAATCAATTAATTCAATTAATTAAAATTTAAATAAATTAAAATTAAAATTAAATTTAAATTAATTAAATTAAAATTAAATTATTTTTTAAAAAAATAAAAATTCTTTAAAAAACTTAAAAAATTATTTTTAAAGTTCTTTTAAAAACTTTAAAAATTAGTTTATAATTTATTTTAATTTTTTTTAACACTTTAAAAATTCTTTTAAGAACTTTAAAACTTATTTTAAATTTTTTTTAAAAAACTTTAAAAATTATTTTAAAATTATTTTAAAAATCTTTTAAAAATTATTTAAAAATTCTTTTAAAAATATTTTTAAATTATTTTAAAAATTATTTAAAAATTATTTTTACAAACTTTTAAAAATTATATAAAAATTATTTTAAAAAACTTTTAAAAATGTTTTAGAAATCTTTTAAAAATTATTTAATTTTTTTTTAAAAAATCTTTTAAAAATCTGTTAAAAATTATTTTAAAAATTCTTTTATAAAACTTTTAAAAATTATTTTAAAAATCTTTTAAAAATTATTTTAAAATTCTTCTTTTAAAAATTAGTTAAATGTCTTTTAAAAATCATTTTAAAAATATATTTAAATATCATTTTAAAAATTCTTTTAAAATTTTTTTTTTAGATATGATTTTATAATCATTTTAAAAATTCTTTGAAAAATCTTTTGAAAATTATTTAAAAATTATTCTTTTAAAAAATATTTAAAATAATTTTAAAAATCTTTTAAAAAATTATTTAAAAATTCTTTAGAAATAAATTCTTTTAGCATTATTTAAAAATCATTTTAAAATTTATTTAAAAATTATTTTAAAAATATTTAAATATCATTTTAAAAATTCGTTTAAAAATATTTTAGAAATTATTTAAAAATCATTTTAAAAATTATTTTAAAAGTTATTTTAATAATCTTTTAAAAATTATTTAAAAATTATTTAAAAAATTATTTAAAAATTCTTTTAAAAATATTTTAGAAAATCATTTTAAAAATTATTAAAAAATTCTTTTAAAAATTTTAAAAATCATTTTAAAAATTCTTTTAAAATCATTTTTAAAATTATTTAAAAAATCTTTTAAAAAGTATTTTAAAAAATATTTTAATATTTATTTAAAAATAATTTAAAAAATTATTTAATTCTTTTAAAAAATCTTTTAAAATTCCTTTAATTTTTTTTTTTAACTTTAAAGATCATTTTAAAACTAAGACTCTTAAGTTAATTAAAACTTAAATTAAAACTTAAGTTTAAAACTTAAATTATAACTTAAAAACTTTAAATATATACCTAATTTAAAACTTAAAATTTAAACTTAATTTAAGATTAAAAATTGAAATTAAACTTAAATTCTTTTATTATTTTAAAAATTACTTTAAATCATCTTAAATTTCTTTAAAATTATTTTAAAAAATAATAATAATAATTTAAAAGTTAGACATTTTATAAAATGATTAAATCACTCAAAATTTAAACTTTAAACTTAATTAAGTAATTAATAAGTAAATAACAAAAACTTAATTGTTTAAGTTTAACCTTATTTGAGAACTAAGGTTTACTTGAGTAGGAGCTATATTTAACCTAATTAAAAACATTAAATTGACTCTATATCTTTTTTAATCAATCTTGACTTTACATTAAAATATTATTGAAAATTTTAACTATTTTAATTAAAACATAATTAAAAATTGACTTAAATTGAACCTTACTTAACTTTATTTAATAACTTTAATAAATTTAACTTTAAATTACTACTAACCTTAAACTAAGTTAATCCTACTTAAAAGGAAGGAAATGAAAAGTTAAATTATAACAAACACTTTCATTAATCAACTCAATCAATTAATACGAAATTTAAATTATTTTAATTAAATAAGTATTAAATTAATGAATTAAGTAAAAGTTAGCCAATAAATTATAGATTAACTGTTATTGAATTAATAACAACTTATCTTATTTAACCTTAAACTAAAGTTTAACTTATTACACCTGAATTTAAGTCAATTGTTTTTAGAATAATTGATTAATCAAACTTAAATGAACAATTATACCAAAGAAATAGAAATAATTATATAAATAATATAAGTATTACTAAATCCCCTAAAATACTTAGGCATAAAAATATGTTAAATTTAACATACCCAAACCTTAATGTTAAATTAAGGGGGAGTAATAAATTCAGGGAAAAGATAAATTAAGGGAGAGTAATAAATTAAGGGAATATCAAATTCAATGGGAGGTTCAAAATTTTTAATATATTTACTTAAAAAATTATGTCAGGTTACCCTTTCCAATTAAAGTTTATATCAAATTTCTCAGCCTATGACACATTTTACCCTTTCCAAGAGTAAACCATTAATCCTTATCATTTTCAAAAGTTAACAATAACCTTAAAAATGCTCTTGGAGTGCCAACTTTATCATGATTGGGTTAACTACCCTTTCAATTAGAGTTGACACTCTCTAACCCATCTATGGGGTAGAGAATATGCTCCTAGGAACCCAAAACCTATTGGTGCTCCTTGGATGCTCTAGGTACTCACTAGGGATAACCTCCCTAGATACCTCCCTAGTGACCTTGTTAAGCTTCTTAGAAGCCTTGGTCACATTTTCTAGGTCAACCCTAGGGGTTTCTTCCCTTGTGACCTTTTTAGTGACTTTCTTAGACTTCTTAGAAGTGTTAGTCACATTTGTTGCAAAAATACTCTTAGGGATGACTTCCCTAGTATTTTTGACTTGACCATTTGACCTAAGGTTGGTTCCATAGCTATATGGAACCCTATGGTAAGAAATTACATCCTTCTTAGCTTTAGCTTTGTATCCCAAACCTTTATGGCCATTGGATGACTTTTGTATTCCTAGACTTAGGCTATGTTCATTTTGCCCTTTTAGGATATTGTCCGTCCTTTTTAGGGTCTTTTCTAATTTATCAAGTCTTGACCTCAAGACTTGATTTTCCACCATTAAGTCCTTAGTTTTTGGTTTTTCATTAACACCATGAGCATTTTTGTTTCTAGACACATAACTAAAATTCTTAGTTTCCTTGTCTAGATTTTTATCTACCTTTCTAAACCTAGGTGTGGTAGTTTTAGCATGTAGAGTCACATGTTTTTCTTTAAAGCTCTCATGCTTCCTATTTCTATGGTAAATAGCATTAAAATGATATAAATTAGAACTAGCATGTTTTTTACCATTATTTAAAGGAGTAGACTCAATAAATGATACCTTTCTTTTTACCTTGGAGGCTCCCTCTTGAGTTGTGCTTCCTCCATGAGCCTTGACTGCTTTCTTCCCCTTGGGACATTGGCTCCTATAATGTCACTTTTGATTGCAAGAAAAGCACACAATGTGCTCCTTGCTCTTCTTTGTTGTGGGGACGGTTTTCTTGGGCTTCTCCTTGCCCTTTGGTGCCACTTGGCCCTTTTTCTTGGCCAATTTAGGGCATTTGCTCTTATAATGCCCATGCTCCCTACACTCAAAACACATGATATGATTTTTATTTTTATTTGAAACATTTATACCTTCATGTGTAGGGATGACATCTTCTCCTTTTGATCCGGAGGTAGAGGCTTCCTCTTGATCCGATAATGATGCTCCTCCAATAGATTCGACTTGACTTGTGGAGGTGGAAGCTTCTTCATCCTCTTCTTCTCTTGACCCGGATGTTGAGGCTTCTCCTTCTTCTTGATCCGGTGTCGTCGAAAATTGCTCTCCCTCAATCCTAGAGGTGGAGGCTTCTTCATCTTCATCTTGTACATGGAACAAGGAGTATGCCCTCTCCTTGCCCTCTTCATTGCATTCCTTTGAAGATGAGGCTTCTTGGACTTCTTCTTCTTCGGAAGTTGAGCATCTCTCAACTTCGGAGTCCTCTTGATTTTGATCCATCGAGTCATCCTCTTTGGATTCTTCGTGATTTGGTACAGTGGAGGGGATCTCATGAATCTTAGCCAATTTGCTCCATAGCCCTTTGGCATCCTTGAATCCCCCAACTTTCTCCAATATGTTGCTCGGTAATAGATTGACCAAAAGCTTGGTCACTTTGTCATTGACCTCACATCTTTGGATTTGTTCTTGGCTCCATTTACTTTTCTTGAGAGGCTTGCCCTTGGAGTTTGTTGGAGCTTCAAATCCTTCCATGAGAGCAAACCATTGCTCTATCTCCATCATTAAGAAATTTTCAATCTTTGATTTTCAAAGATCGAAGCTTGTTGAAATAAATGATGGAGGCATCCTTGTATCGAATCCAAGCCCGTCTTGGAATTCCATTTGAAGTTGAGCTTCTTGTGATGAAGTCTTCGACTTGTACAATTGCTTCAACTTCTTCACCCTCTAGCTTGTTGACCCTTCCGGCGATGATTCCGGTGAAGAGCGGCTTCGCTCTGATACCACTTGTTATGACCGATTATGTAGCTAGAGGGGGGATGAATAGCTCGGTACGCTCGTCGTGCTCTTCGTTGCTTGTTTCTTGCGATGATGTGCAGCGGAAAATACAAAGAAAATAAACACAACGCTAACACTAAAGATTTACTTGGTATCCACCTCAAGAAGAGGTGACTAATCCAAGGATCCACACACTCACACACCCTCCACTAATGAAACACTTCTTTTCGGTAACTACCGAAGGCGGAGAAGCCCTACAATACTCTCAGTACAAGAAGAAGACAAGGGGAAAACAAATACAAGAATTCTTACAGGTTTGACAACTGAAAACCCTAACCCTAGTTTCTCCTTCTTGCTTTCGATCCACCTCTTGACTTGGAAAACTTCCAAGAACCTTTAAGAACTGGCGATCTAAACTTCAGAGAGATGCTGTGGAGTCGCTGGTGAAGATCGGAGCTGAACAGTGTAGGGGTTGGCGAAGAAAGAGCTCGACAACGGCTTTAATCGACGTCAACGGTCGGATCCCGATCGATTGGATTGCTCCCAATCGATCGAGGAGGCTTTGGATCGATCGACCGATCGATCCAGAGCGCCTCTGTGCTCTCGAAAATTGCCTGGATCGATCGGCTGATCGATCTAGGGTTATCGCGCAGAATCGCGCTTCCCAATCGATCCACTGATCGATTGGGGGCTCTGGATCGATCGGTTGATCGATCCAGTGCTGTTCTGTGCGATCGCGCACTCCTCCCAATCGATCCACTGATCAATTGGGAGGAGGCTTGTCGAAGACTCGCCCAATCGATCAGCCGATTGATTGGGCATGAGTCAATCGATCGGCTGATCGATCCAGCTCATGATTTCTCCCAAAATCAAGTCTAAAGTCCCTTAAACCAACATCCGGTCAACCATGACCTGTTGGTTCATTGTGCCTAGCATCCGGTCACCCTTGACCTGCTAGGACTTGCTCACCAAGTGTCCGGTCAATCCCTTTAATCCACTTGGACTTTCCTGCTCATGTCAAGTATCCAATTAATCCCTTTGACCTACTTGGACTTTCCACCTCGTGCCAAGTATCCGGTCAATCCCTTTGACCTATTTGGTCTTTCCAACACCAGATGTCCGATCAGTCTTGATCCATCTGGATTTTCCTTGCCTGACTTCACTTACTAGGACTTCCCTTCTGCCTACCTTCACTCACTAGGACTTCATGTCTGCCTGGCTTCACTTATCAGGACTTCCCTTCTGCCTAACTTCACTCACTAGGTCTTTCACCTGGCTTCACTCACAAGGATTTCTCTTCTACCTAGCTTCACTCACTAGGTCTTTCACCTGGCTTCACTCACCAAGATTTCCCTTCTGCCTAACTTCACTCACTAGGTCTTTTCACCTGGCTTCACTCACCAGGATTTCTCTTCTGCCTAGCTTCACTCACTAGGTCTTTTCACCTGACTTCACTCACCAGGATTTCTCTCGTCAAGTATCCAGTCAACCTTGGCCTACTTGACTCTCCTTCACACATGAACGATTGCACCTGCAATCTTCATGTATTGACTACATGTATTGTCAAATATCGAAACCATAATATCAAGACTCGAGCTTGACTCAATTTAAGCTCAATCAACACGGTCAACCTTGACCTGGGGAATATTGCACTAACATTGATGAATGACAAAATAGGTTAAATTAGTTTTGTTGTTATCTAACACTCTGACTGAGTGTGTAGGAGAAGCTCAGACAGGTCGACGGACTGACCTGATGTCTAGTACGAAGCCCAACTAGGTCGACGGGCCGACCGGATAGCTGACACGAAGTCCAGCTAGGTCGACGGGCTGACCGGATAGCTGGCACGAAGTCCAGACGGGTCGAAGGGCTGACCGGACGTTTGGCAGGTAAGTGGAGGTAAATCACTAGAGGGGAGTGACTGTGAGGACGCGTTCCCAGGAAGGGAACATTAGACGTCGATTCGACTTAGACCAATTTCAGATATCTAAGTCGAGATCATGACTAGATTCTGGTCTCGAGGAGACAAAATCTTGCTACTACTCTGCTTGTTAATCTTAAACTGTTCTAACACTTTGTTTTGCAAGATAATATTATTTGCATTTTGCCTCGGACTAACTCTTTCATGCAGGAGAAGGACTTTCTGGAGAAGAGTGGTCCGGTGCCCGGAAGGGACCCGGGCGCCTAAAGGTTCGGGCGCCCGGGAGGGATCCGAGCGCCCGAAATGCAAAAATATATCCTCAACGTCGCCTCGTCACGTGGAGATGTCTGGTTGTCTCGGCTACGTCATATTCAGGGTGCCCGAAAGGATCCAAGCGCCCTGAACCTCCTATATAAGGAGGGAAGAGGCTGGAGTCACAACAACGAAACAACGAACAATCTGCTCTCCTGTGCTCCTGCGATGCTGCGAAGGCTCTCCGACAAGTTTTGGTTTTCTTATTATTCTCTTATTGCCGGTTTTATTTTCCTTTACTAAAATTCCTGTACTGAATTTGTAAATACACTTCGAATTATTAGTAATTGTCCATCAAAAGCACCCTTGCGTGCGGGCCTTGGAGTAGGAGTCGCCAAAGGCTCCGAACCAAATAAATCTTTGTGTTTGCTTTGACTTGTTTATTTTCCGTTGTGTATCTCATTTTTTTTTAATCGCTATTCACCCCCCTCTCTAGCGAACTCATCGATCCAACATCTACTATGTTGACTGGATGTAGGCCACGCTTCGATCTGCAAGAACAAGAAACGTCAGTGTCGGGCTAGGGAAGGGGGTCCCCGACATTAACCATCCGACGCTCAAGTCAGTCGCCGGTACGAAAGAGAAGATGCAACAATAATAACGCAAGCACCCAAAAAAGTGGATTACGCGCACCTGCACCGGTGTACGAACGCCCCTTTATATAATACCATGGTGAGCGACGTGCGTGCTTTTCAAGGCCTGGGCACACTCTCCCATTGATTGCAGACACACCCCCCAATTGGTTATGGACACGTGGTCATGGACACGTTCTTCAATTGGTCATGGGCACGTCCTCCGATTTGTCCATCGTACGATCTGCCTATAGACCATGCTACGTGTTGGTGGCGCCATCTCCCAGAGTATATCCAAATACACATTAGCGTTCTTGCCAATCAGCCGAGAGGGATAACCGCTCGGCCAAGGACTTCGTTGCTCAGCGGAATATTCCTCTACTATCTTCCATTCTACTTCCCTGCGATGACGAGTCTAGATAGTACGTTCACGCCTAACCAAAATAGCGATTCAGTCATCTACACGCGCCTTCGCTTAGCTCATCCCATTGCTGGTCGGATGACTCATGCCCCGTTGACCCTTGATGTAAGATTCCGCTCGACTACCATTCAGTGAGTCCATTGGTCCTCTGGCGTTGATCTCCTTATCTTTGACCTCCACATCGGCTCGCCTTTGGTGGACCCCCTTTATCACCGCATCAATCTAGATATTTAACTTTTACAATATGATTAATTGTGGATGTAATTAGTCCGCTTCCAAAGAAATTTTTCGTCTGTCATCAAGATAAATTAAGAAGTTCAGATGAATTCTAATGGACAGTTCAATGTCATAAAATTTTCAAACCTCACAGATATAATATACTTTAGATATAATTTAAATCCTTGTAACATAATAAGAGAATATTAGGTCAAGAGTATTTTTGAAATAAGAGAATATTTTGATTGATGAAAATAGGGTAATGGCTCATTGAAGAGGAAGTACATGGGAATGAGTTATTACCCAATTTCAAGGATTCATTCCCTTATTTGTATTCCTATTCTTATAATCTAAACATTAACAATGACAATCAATTATTCTCATTTCCATTCTCCATTCCTATTCCCCTAAATCAAACGCCCTTAACTTTTACAGTATAATTAATTATGGATGTAATTAGTCCGGTTCCAAAATTTTTTTTTATTGTCATCAAAATAAATCAAGAAGTTCAGATGTATTCTAACAGACAGTTCAATGTCATAAAATTTTCAAATGTCATAAAATTTTCAAACCTCACAGATATAATATACTTTAGATATAATTTAAATCCTTGTAACCTAATAAGTCTGTCCCACTTATTACCATGACACCATAGCTCGGGGGGTAGGTTATTAATCTAAACTTGCCTAAAGACTCAACCACTTTGTATGGATAGCGGAAGAAAGTTTATTTGAGTTAGATGAGTATTATTAGCTCATGCAGCACATTTAGCAAAAAAATAACACTCATAATAAAACTCCAGTGGGAAATTGATGAGTACCTAGCTAGATCGTCGACGGCATGCATATTAATCGAAAGAAAGGATAGAGGCTGTGCATGCAAAGCATCAAGTCGAAAGCCAAAAAGTTCACGGGAAAGGCCAAAGTGTTCGTTCTACGCATCATTTCCATCCTAATCGACAATATCGACTCTTCGTATCCTCCTCCATCCAAAACAGGCAACTCTTTAGTCTTATTGTCTCTCACCTCTTCCACGTTAACTTCTCTGCCAAGGTACTCCTTTTTTTTTTTTTTTTTTTTTTTGTTTTGCCGTCAATGCTTTGTACCACCTGCGCTCTTCTGCTTCTTCCTGTGGCTGTGCTGCTGCGGTTGCACTCGCGCTTGCTCTAATGGCTGCTGCTTACTCCACCCCTCGCGAGCACGTCGAGTGGATACGCAGAGAGAGGTACTACATTGGGCGAGATGACAAGAATCCCCTGGCTGAGGACATCCATCAGGCCGTCCTCTACCTCTCCGAAGAGCTTTATTCCAAGGATGTCCACTTCCTCATGGAACTTGTTCAGGTCACTGTAGTTTCTACTAACTCTTTCCGGATTCTAGGTCTTGGTTTGTGCTATGGATTGCCATCTCCACTAACCATTTTCAATCGTATTTTACTTATCAATTTGCATTCGACAGAATGCAGAGGACAACAAGTATGCAGAGGGCGTCACTCCATCCCTTGAGTTTCTGATTACTTCGAAGGATATCACGAAGACTGGAGCGAAAACAACACTGCTTCTGTTTAACAATGAGATAGGTTTCTCTACATCGAACATTGATTCCATTTGTAGGATTGGTAAATCAACAAAGAAAGGGAAACGACACCTTGGCTACATAGGGGAGAAAGGTTTGCACTTTTGATTTTTGTTGGTTCTAATTGTTTGCTATTTTCTGTGAAAACATTTATTTCTATGTGACACTTTATATTGACCTCATCATGTAAGACACAACCAGACATTAAGCATCACTTCTTGCTCAACGCAACACTTTATATTGATCTGATCTGTAATGCTGAATTGACAAAGAGCTGAAATACGCTTATTAAACCATGCTCTCGGAGATTTTCCATATGGGGACTTTTTTAGCTTACTTGAGAGGTTAATCTTAGACCTTCCCTAACAGATCACCATTGAGGAATCTATTTTTTATGTCAAGTTGATGAAGGTGCCTATTGGATAATATCTCAAGTTTGAGATAAAATGTTATGGCATTATTAATATTTAATAATAAATTGACCAACAATAGTTTTTAAAATATATTTTTTAGATGAACAATAAATATTTTTATGGAGTTTATCTTCTTTTGTTACAAAAACATATACAAATTTTGGAATATAGTTGTTCTCCAAATTGTTATTGGCATAAATTTGACAACAAATGAAGTTTAATTATGTATGATCAATGATGATTATGGTATGCAATTAATTTATCTACTTTATCTTTAATTTTCACATACATGTTTGCTACATATTTTTTAGAACTTTTTAATAACTGTTATCACTTTATAATTAATACATATGAATCACTTGAGACATTGAGAAAAATATTTGTTATGAAAATAATTTGGTTATTTCATTTTGCAATAATAACTATTTCAATATTGTCTAATTTTATTTATTTTCCCATTCCTCAATAAAGATTTGTACCATGTCAAACATCCACAGTAGATCAAGTCATAATATGCCATTAATTTAGTAATCTTGAGTGAATGTAAATTTGAGGAAACTCATATTGGTCCTTTACTACAATCATATTGCTAACTAAAAGATATATTTTCTTGTATCAAGTCGAAGTTGGGTGGGCATCTAATTGTTAAATGATTAGTGTTTAGAATTCGACTATGACATTATTCATTTATGAATTTGTAGGCATAGGATTTAAAAGTGTCTTTCTGATATCCAGTAAGCCCTATATCTTCAGCAATGGGTATCAAATATGCTTCAATGAGGAACCATCACCTGATTGCAACCTAGGTTACATTGTGCCTGAGTGGGTTGATGAGAATCCAAACCTTTCTGACATAAAAAATTTGTATGGTCCTTCAGAAAACCTTCCTACTACTATTATAATCTTGCCTTTGAAGATTGAAAAAGAGTCAGCGGTGAAAGAACAACTATCAAATTTACAACCTGAGGTCCTACTTTTTCTTTCAAAAATTAGGCAACTATCTGTGAGGGGAGATACTGATGATTCAAAGTGTAATACTGGCTGCAAGATCTCTATAACTGGTGAAGACAATTGCCAAACGGGAAGGAACATGAATGCAGAATCATACCCTCTCCATCTTTCTGCTCAAGAGGGCCACAAGGGTGAGGAGGAACAGTGTTGTTACTACATGTGGAAGGAAAGGTTCCCTGTAAAACCAGAATGCATTTCAAAGAAGAGAGCTGAAGTTGATGAATGGGTGATTACTCTGGCTTTTCCCTTTGCAAGGCGGTTGAATCGCGGGATGAGAAAGTCTGGTGTGTATTCCTTTCTTCCTACTGACATGGAGACTGGTTTTCCATTCATAATCCAGGCAGATTTCCTTCTAGTTTCTTCAAGGGAGTCGATACAGCTAAATAGCCCATGGAATGAAGGAATTCTTAGCTGTGTACCTTTTGCATTTAAGAATGCTTTCACTACACTAATTAAAGGAGCACATGAGGCACCCTCATTTTCCATTCCCTTCTTGTTCAATTTCATACCAGTGGAGGAATCTCATATCAAGTTATTAGATCCTGTGAGACAATCCATTAAAGAAAAGATCATTGCTGAGAGTATAATACCATGTGAATTAAACAACTCCCAAAAGATGTTCTGTAAGCCCAGTAAAATTAAGAGGCTTGTTCCTGCATTTTGGCATGTGCTAATTAAAGCACAGAAGTCTGGGGTTGATTTACTTAACCTGCATTCACATGGAAGTCATATAGTCAATGCCTATTTGGATAACGATGACTATAATAATGTACTAGGATTTCTGGGAGTGGGCTATGTTGATCTATCATGGTATGCTTTCTTCATTTGCGGTTCCAATCTTCCAAAGCAAATGCCTGATGATATTTATGTAGAGCTTCTACACTTCATTGCTCTGAATTGGAGGTACTCTTGTTTTAAGGACTTACCTCTGTTGAGGTTTATTGATGTCACTGGCAACATATCTTTGTTAAGTGTATCACAAGCAGCAAAAGGTAAGCAAAAGCTATGTATTGCCAACAATGATAAGATCATCACATGGCTTATCAACTGGAATCGGGAGTTCATATCTGTCTCAAAACTATATTTTATGCCTCAATCCACACAATTGTCTTTAAAAGTTGCAAAAACAGAATTAATGGATTTTCTCAAGAAAGTTGTGAAGCTTCAGACTTTATGTCTTTATGACTATGGGTCAATTGTGATCAAGTCACTAACTAGTAGCAAGCTTGTCATAGCCTTCACTCATTTTCTATATCATTCTTGTAAGCATAATTATGCTAGTAAACGCTGCATAAACACGTTGTTCTCTCACTCTCCAATAGTAGATGAGTATGGAAAAGTGAGACATGAAAAGACAGAAGTCCTTGTGCCGGCCAGCATGGGCAAATGGATAATGCTAATGGGTTCAAATCCTTGGAGGGCTGACAAATATTTTGTACTGAGCAGGGAGTATTTGGCAACTGCAAATTTTGCAGGAAATGTTACATGTGAAGGACAGATTTTGAAGTTCCTACAACAAAACGGAAAGGCCTCTGATGTTCCACAAGTTTATCCTCCAAATGCAGCTTTCAAAACTGTTTACTCTCCTTTGACAAAGGACAATGCATTCTTGTTACTTGAATGGATTAGAAATATAAGATCTTATGGAACTAATTATAAGCTGCAGAACTTTTTTAGCAGCATCAAAAGTGGAAGCTGGTTGAAGACATCAATTGGTTACAAGCCACCTTCTGAGTCATTCTTGCCGAGCTCTGGTTGGGAAAGACTACTTCAGGTAGCATCAACACTTGTTGACATACCATTAATCCAGAAAGATTTTTATGGTGAAAAGATAACAGAGTACACTGAAGAACTTAAAGAGGTTGGAGTCAGATTTGATTTTACAGACGCATCACAATTTATTGGTAGCCATCTCAGGACTATGACAGCTGACTCCATCTTAACCAGAGAAAATGTCTTTTCGCTGCTCAAGTTGGTCAGATATTTGGGAGAGGTAAGCTTGTCCCCTCGCTATCTAATTCGGAGTACCAAAACTGCAAGATGGCTAAAAACATCAGTTGGTTTCAGATTACCATCAGAATCCATATTGCTTGATTCAGAATGGACACTTGCATCACATGTCAGTAATCTCCCTTTCATAGACACTTCATTCTATGGCGAGCAGATTGTTGATTACAAGACTGAGTTGCAATTGTTTGGTGTTCTAGTTAGATTCGACAAAAATTATAAGGTTGTGGTTGATAACTTTAAAATTCCTTCAAACTGTGTTTCTGCTGATGCTGCCATTTTCATACTTGAATGCATACGAAATGTTAACATTCCTGATGATCTCATCCGAAAGTTATCACAGACTAAATGGTTGAAGACCCAGCTTGGCTATCAAAATTCAGATGAATCTTTTATGGCTGTCATAGAATGGGAATGCCTTCTTCAGGTTGTCAGCGGCATTCCGGTAGTAGATGAGCCAATTTATGGCGGTAGAATCAGGTCATATCAGGCAGAGCTTAAGAGAATTGGAGTAGCAGTAACCAGAGATGACTTCTCAAAAGCTATTGCTTCTCAACTGAATATCCTTGTAAAGAACACATTGATCACAACCAAAAATGTTCTTGCAATGTTAACATGTTATAGGCATTTTGTCAAAAAGCAAATTACATTCCCACATGATCTTTCCCTTTTCTCCCTTGAGAAGGAATGGTTGCATACTAATCTTGGATTCAGATCTCCAAAAGCTTCCATCCTATTTAGTCCAGAGTGGGAGCCTATCTCAGCTATAACAAAGCTTCCATTTATCGACGGTAATTCTGCATTCTATGGTTACTCCAATGAGATCAATGGTTTCAAAAATGAGCTCGAGGCCTTTGGTGTTGTAGTTGACTTCAAAGAGGGAGCTAAATTTGTCATAGAGAGCATCAACCTTCCAAGAGATCCTTCTGTCATTAATCCAGTTAGCATTATATCCGTATTTCAGTGCATTCGCAATCTGAAGGAAAACACAGAGTCTCTTCCAATGGAGTTCAAGCAAAAGATGAACAATAGATGGATAAAAACAATTCTAGGTTACAGATTTCCAGAAGAGAGCCTTCTTTTTGATCCCAAGTGGAAATTGCATAGAAAAGACGGTCCTTTTATTGATGACATCTTTTATGGATCTGAGCTTGCTTCTTATAAAAGAGAGCTTAAAGAAATTGGTGTATCTGTGGATGCCACTCAAGCATGCCTGTTACTGGCACTTCATATTAAGTGTCACTCTGATATTACTACAATCTCAAGAGTGTACCTATTCTTGAATGAACATAAATGGGAGCCTGATAATGAAGCTGCAGAGTGGATTTGGATCCCACAGGGTGGTGGGGAATGGGTGAGCTCCAACATGTGCATACTACATGATAACCTTGACCTGTTTGGTTCCCAACTCTTCATTTTGGATAAATATTATGACACAAAGATTCATGAATTCTTTTCAAGGGTTTTTGGGGTTCGGCTTGGTCCATGCGTCGATGACTACTGCAAGCTCTGGTCCTCGTGGGAAGTTTCAGCGCACTACCTTACCGTGCAGCAATGCTCTGCTTTCTGGGTCTTCATTGCGAAGCACTGGAATAGCAACTCAGTGAAACTTATGCTGGGAAGCATATCAAAATTACCAGTTCAAAGTAATGATGAGGTCATTCTTTCCAGCAAACAAGATGTATTCATTCCCAATGATCTCTTGCTGAAAGAACTGTTTGACAAGGTTTCTGGAACAATCTTTGTATGGTATCCTCAAGTAACCACTCCTGCACTTTCTAGAGCAAATATGAACAAGATCTATAGCAGCATTGGTGTTCAATCAATTTCTGAGGCTGTAGAAAAGGATGAGTCTTTGAGGACCACTGGTGCTAGTGTTAGGGAAGTTGATCAGAAATCTCTGATATGGATCAATGGATTGCTGAGGATTGTGCTTGCTTTTCTTTCTAATACTTCTCTTGATATATTTGCTAATGAAAGGCATAGTCTTGTCAAATGTTTGCTTGATTTAGAAGTCTTGGAAATTGATGAGCCTGTTACAGTTAGCTATAAGCTAACACTATCCTCGGGAAGAATTTTAGATTCAAAAGGTACCAGAATATTCCTTTGGGAGAAGGATAATGCGAAGTTATTCTTACAAAGAGATAAAAGTGGAATGAAGCGAAAGAGGCACAACATTGAATATGCAACAAATTTTGCTGATGTGATAGCAAGGGGCCTATTGTCTGAAATGCCTGATCAGATTGCTCCACTTGCTGAGCTCATTAGGCTTGGCTGCTTGTTGAACTTCGAGGAAGATGCGGTGGACTACTTATTGAAGACCAAAAATCTCCAGTTGTTTCCTGAAGACGTAGAGTTTCTATCATCTATATCGTCTACAAAGGTTCAATTTACTATCTACTAATACATTCTTGTTTTGAGCTAGTAAAGTCCTCTCATGAGTTTCAAACTATACTCACTCTTACGTACTGCAGAATGTGGGAAAGGTCGAAGCTGGAAAAACTGCTACAGTCCGCTACTAATTAATTCTCAACTGGGCTGCCATTTGGAATCCTTATGTAGGCTTTTGCTTAGCAACATGCTTTTGGTGATGAAGTTTCTTGAGTCCTTCAGTACTTTGTACTTTGTAGTATATAAATTTTGTTTGAGATAGTTTGGTAATTTGCATGCTTAGTTAAATATTTATGCTTGTCATCACTACTACTGAAAGTTCTTAATTTTTATTATGCTTATCATCACTATTGTGTGATCTTTCACTTGTTGAAAACTTTGCTTGGATTTTGTTTATCTAATTTCCTTCCTTGAATCAATCTTTATTTTGGATGTTATGTTGTGATTAGTACCTAGTTTGGATTTTGTTCATTGGAAAGAATGAACAATCCTCCATCATCACTTGGGATTGTAAACACTTTTGCAATAATGAACTATTGGGTTGTTTCTTATATAAGCATTTGCAAAGTTTTGACCCAGTTAGGGTTGCACTAAGAAATCCTATATTTCCTCTACTTTTTTGCTAACTATTCTCAAGGCTTTCAAGTGTTTGGATAAGGTTGAAGGCTCAACTCGACCACCTTCGTATTCTCTTTTACTCTATTTTTCTCATCCCATTATTGTTTAGAGGAGTGGATGATTGTAAAACATCTTAGATATTGATTATGTTTTACAATCAATTCAGGGTTATGCTCTAGTGGAATCATTTTGGGATGATCCACCAAGTATATCATAAATTGTGGATTAGGAATGAGGTCTCTAAACCATGTTAACTTATTTTGTTAATATTGTTTTGTTTGTGTTTTCATATATATTTTTGTTGCATACTCTTGACACTAACATCATACACAATCATATTCACAAATAACTATTTCACTATTTATGTTTGTGTGAAGAATTTTAATTTAGGGGTCACAATGATTTGCTATGATTTATTTGCACTTGTAGAGGTGGTTGTACACTGTGATTTGATTTGATTTCATTTTTATGACAACTAGAGACTATTGATAAATGCTTATAAAGTGTCATGATATCTTATG
The DNA here is from genome assembly GCF_018446385.1 of Zingiber officinale. NCBI lineage: Eukaryota > Viridiplantae > Streptophyta > Magnoliopsida > Zingiberales > Zingiberaceae > Zingiber > Zingiber officinale. Next base: position 144,591,749 of record NC_055994.1, read on the forward strand.
TCTAACAAGTTGGATGAGCTCTTTTGTCAAATCGAGTTACATGAAGAATTTAATTTGATTCAAAGAGAGTGCAAGAAATGTGTAGTATTTGTTTCTATCTTATATAAATTGCATTGTATTGTGTGAAACTTATTTATGCATAAACCTCATGAAAAATTATGACTCTTTATAATATTATATATAAAAAATACTAAAAAAAATTAACAGCCTAGGCGGCCAAGGTGGCCGAGGTGATATGTGGTCACCACCCTACCACATACTGCCACTCTTCACAAATCTAAGGACAATATGTATGCAAGGGTGATGATAATTTGGGTTTGTAAATGTAACAAGGTACGTGACCTTTTGGGTTTTATTTATGCTCTCTAGATCCATAAAAAAAAGTTTTTGATGTGAACAAAGACGGAATTTATACATGGAAAGGCTGAGCGGAATACTTGGAGTATAAAGATAACCTTAAAGATGTAATCAGAGTTCTTAAGGTACATTAAAAATCTTTTGCCAAAAGTCCTTTATGGGCATACAAGCCTCATTACAAGAAAATTGAGAAAGATAAAGGGGAATGCTAGGAGTGTAAAGATGACCTTTTAGACTCAATTTGAGTCCTCCAAATCCATCAAGGACTTTTGGCAAAAAATATATTGATGGGCAAAAAGACCTCAAATATAAGGAATTAGATTGAAGGGAATTCTAGAAATGTAAAGATGACCTTTTGGTCTTGATCTGAGTCCTCCAAATCCATAAAGGTCCTTGATAGGCATAAAGGTTTGTGATAGAATGAATTTAAGCATGGGAAGATTGAGGGTTAATGGTCTCTGATTTTAGAAAAATTGAGCATGGAGAATCTGTGAGGAAAATGCCCTGACTTTTGGCAAAAGGTCCTTAATGCGCAAGCAAGCCTTAAATCCAAGGAAATTATGCATGTGAAGACTAAGGGGAATGCTAAGAATGCAAAAGTCATCTTTTGGACTAAATACGAGTCCTCCAGATCCATCAAAGACTTTTCAAGGACGAACTATGAGGAATGTGATGAATGCAAACATGACCTACTCGATCTAAGTAGGTCCGGGATTTGAATCTCAATTATAGTATATTCGAATCTTAATTATAGTATATTTGTAAGAATTTTTTTTTTTAAAATAGAGGACGTAATTAAAGGATGTTGGTTTCTGGATTGGACGTTATGTGCGCTTCTTGATTTATCTTGATGACCAGTGGAAAATTTTCATGGAGTTAGGTCGATCATCTCAGGGATAGTCAATAAAGCTAATTATGATTATCATTTTCATCCACCAAGGAAAATTTTTGATGACAAAATTTCGTGATCGGTGGAAAAATCTACGCTTCTTAATTTATCTTAATGGTTGGTGGAAAAATTATATGGACCAAGCAGTCACCTCAAACTAGTCAAACTAATTAGGTTTATCATTTTTTTTCATCCATAAAAAAAAACTATAAAAGTTAGATATTCATACCTATATAATTTTATTATATATTATACAAGCAAAACATATAATTACTCAAATTATTAAAACTAAGGTTTTTTAAAAATAATAAGCTGTAAATATACAATAAAAAACTTTAAATACATTGTTTTAATATCAATAATCTTTTGTTATTTTTTTTAAAAAAAACTCAATATCTTTAAACAATTGAACAAAGAAATTGAGGAACAAATATTAAAGATAAGAAAAAATGATATGATTTTTAGTTTATTTAAAATTCAAATAAAAAAATAATAATAATACCAATTAGTTTTATTGACTATTTTTGGAATGATCGGTCTGGTTTCATGAAAATTTTTTATCAGTCATGATAAATTAGGAAATGCATGCGATGATCAGTCCAAAAGCCCAACGTCCTTTGGTTACACCCCTTATTTAGAGAATAAATTCTTACAAATACTTCGAACCGTGAGTATCTGGGTGATAATCTAAATATCCAACATGACATCATAACCTCGGGATAATTTAAAATTCAAATTAAACAAGTATAGAAGGTATTTAATTCGTATGGTGCGTCCGGATCAGTTTATATGACTTTTTACATATATTGATTGATTTTATTTTCCTAAATTTTTAAAAAAACTAAGTTTTAAAAAATTTTAATTATATTTTATTGATTACAAATAAGTTAATGTATAAATTTATTGAGAATTATTTTTTTAAATAATAAGTAAAAAAAATCAACCTTATATTGTTATATTTCTTTTAAAACAAAGAGTGTCTTTGTACTAGATAAAAAATAAAAAAATATTTATTTACATACAAAAAATGAGAAAAAAAATACAATTAAAAAAACAAATATAAAAACAATTGCTGAGTGAATAATTTCACTAGCAAAAATATTAATTTAGAGATGAGATACTGAGAAGTTTTGACATTAAAAATATCTAGATCTCCTTCATTTTTCCTAAGTTTTTCACAATTTCATAAAACTATTATCAAAGAATCTTTGGAATGCAAACAAAAATTAGAATAATGAGTGATATCGAGGGATAGAATCCCTTTCCAACCCAATAGATTCAACGCACATGGTGTAGATCTAGCTTAGTTACTCACAGATTGTATTGGGACATGACCAAATATTACCGATAACTCGCAGACCTAAGACCCGATAGCATATTAGATTTTAGGAACATGTCCAACTAAAAGTAGTAAAAGGTCATGGTATTAAACCTAACTCTCACCTACAATAAATTTAATTTTTTGCATCACGTAATTATTCTATCCGCAACATATAAGACATCATCGACAGCATGCGTCACGCACTGCGGTTAATAGCACACTACAGTTAAGAGCATTCAGATTATGCTCTGGGTGTTGTTATTAAGAGTATTCATAGCGCCCACCATACGCTGCAGTTAATAACATTGGTAGCTCGCACCACGTGCTGTAATTAGGATGTGATTTTAACCATATATAATTATCAACACCACACAAATATAAAATCAAACTCAAACAATTTCGACATCATATAATTATAATACCATACACAAATATCACATGCAATTATAATATCACATATAAATACCAAAAATAATATGATTTCACTAGTAATAATCCAAAATGATAATAAGAAATTCACTTAGTAACATAAATCTTTTCTTACAAAAATGTATATGATTTCAAAATCAATAGAATCTATTTAAGTCACACAAAACTATATATTTAGATAACGAGTAATGATATGTAGAGAGAAAAAATATTATGGTCCACTATTTTCATTTTTGTGGGCTTCATCAATTTATATGTCTATCCTGAACTTTTCTCTAAGATTTTTTCCAAATACATATCATTTTTCTAAGATAACCAAAAGACTTGTGCATCCTTAAAAAAAACATTTCTTCATTTGATAATTAGGTCCATCTTCTCTAAAAAAAAAATCTCTGTCAATCCAAACTTTCCAATAAAATCTACTAGGTTTAAAACATGCTCCATGTACCATTGAGGGGAGTAAGCATCATCGTCCATCTTCTGGGACATCTAAAAGAACGGGGAATTTGCATAGATTAGCATCTTAACAGTAGTTTCTTTATAGTAAACATGAATGGGTAATAGATCTTAAAACACAAATAAAGTTTCTTACCTGTTTAGGAATAATCTGTATAAATATTTTTCCCATAAGAGTTAGCACTTGAATCATTCCCACTAGTTTTTCCCATTAAAGCTTTCAGTATAGGCAGGCTTGGAAGTTGTAACTGACAAATAGAGTCCTAGAGAAACACCTCCTACTCCCCCTGATATCTGTTGATTATTCCATGTGACCCTCAAGAACCTCTCATATAGGATGGAAGAGATATGCGCAACTTAATTCTCCACAACTTATTGGTAGCCTAATATGAATTGACGCCTAAATAAATGCATTGAGATATCCAAGAATTGCTCATTGAAACTTCCTTCATGTTTGGGAAGTAATAACCATCTGAAATTAGATTACAGACGCATCAGATTTAACAGGTTAGGATAGATCATAAAATTAAAATGAGGATAGATTAAAGTAGTAAAGCTTGAGGCATGTAATGATCACTTACATTATGCAGTACGTGTAAAATAGATAGTTCATAGAGAATTTTAGGATAAGGCATCCCATACCCATCAATTAAAACTAGGTCCAGTAAAAGACAAATCAGAATGAAGCAGCAACTTATTTCTTGACTGAAACCATTAAGTGAAAAATCAAACTCGAGGAGATGGAAAGGAAGAAGAGGAAAAAATTTGGCGACATTACTTATCTTGTAACCGGCAATCGGATTCAACTAATTGATTGAGGAGGAGCGGCGATGAGAATAATCACTAGCTAATTTAGCTTTTAGTTTTCTTATATATGCTTTCCTGATTGCACACAGCATTAGATGGGTCTTTAGTCTAATTTACATCAAGATCATGGCTCTAATGAATTCGTGATAAAGTTGCACTGGACAATTTAAACTAAGAGACTCCTTCGAATTGATAACGAATTTAGTTTTCAAATTTTTTGAGAATGATTGTATAACCACATTGTTTATGAATTTTATGAACGACAAGTTTGTTGAGCTTACTTATGGGTAACTTTATTCATGAGAAGATGGTTGATGATAATTTGTATTGTATTAGTTTTTGGTTTCTTTATTTTTGACTCTAGATGCATCATGCATGGGAATTTAGTTTAGAAAATAGATGTTTCTAAAATTATTTTTATTATATTGACATAATTGCATGATAAAGTTAAAATATACACATACAATAAAGTAGCATTGCCACTAACCTTGGTTGGCATTAAATCATCTAATTAAAACCATTTTATTTAACAAAATAAATAAAAATTTATAGGCTAAATTTGTTGTAGTATAATAATGGATATTGATTTATTAATCATTAAAAAAATATATTGTGTTATGCCTATTTTGGATAAGGTATTCTATACACAAATCAAACTTAATTAAGTCAAATATGCCAAATCAATTCAATAAATGAATAAAGAGTTTAGTAATTATAGCTCAATGGCAAGCTAAAATTCATAATCCTAACCATGGAGTTTTGATCAGCATGTGGATTATATCCATTTCTCTCACCTAAAGATATAATGATGGTGCATTTAAATTACTCTCAATTGTGTTGTTATATAGATTTAAACCTCAACCTTTGTCACAAAGTTCTCTTGATTAGTTCAATTAATTACCACTGGGCTATACAACTAATGGTATATATAGGTGTGATCTTTAAATAATTAAATTTTTAAGATTAGATAATAAATAAAAATAAAAAGGATTTTAATTTTAAGATTTATAATTAAATAGAGCAACAAAATTAGCATAGATAAATTAAGACATGGAATTATAGTCCTCTAATTTAACCATAAGTGTGCAAAGCCACTAATGAAGTGCAACAACAATAGAAATAGAATAAGTTTTGAAATGGATTTTGATTTTCTTCTAAAGCAAGGTGGTTGGTGTAATCGTTCTCAAGTCAAGATTGATCAGTTTAACTAAATTTGAATTGGCTCAAGCTTGAGTTTCAATATTTTGATAATATATGAGAAGAAGTCAAGTACATCAAGATTGATCGTATATTTGATAATAGTTGAGAGAAAAGTCAAGTGGCTCATGGAGGACCGGATATTTGATTGAGAAAATCTTAACTAAAAGTTAAATAAAAGAAAGTCCATGTGGGTCAAGAAAGATCATATGTTGGCAAAGAAATGTCCTAACTAAGGTTAGACAAGGTGGAAGTCTACCGAGTGGCTAGCCTTAACTGAGGTTAGACAAAGGAAATGTTGGGACCATCATGTCCGCTAGAGGGGGGTGAATAGCGTCTCGTCGTGTGCTCGTCTGTTGCGTCTTGATGATGATATGCAGCGGAAATAAAATACAAGACTCACACAACGCTAACAAGTAGATTTACTTGGTATTCACCTCAAGAAGAGGTGACTAATCCAAGGATCCACATACGACTCGCTATCTCCACTAAGAACAACTCCTTCTCGATCGCAGCCGGAGGCAGAGAAGCGTCTTGATGAAACAGAGAATGTGATTTTGGAATTAGTTCCTGATGTATTTGGCATGGAGCGCACAGTCCATGTTAATTGCGATGACATATTTCCCTTTTGTGAATTGAAGCCAATCACAGACACTTGCATAGTTGTGTTTATGTGGTAAGCTTTCAATTGAATTGGACTTTATTTATATGTTTCATTAATTTAGATTTCATCATTTTTTTGGGATATTTTCCAATTGTAGGCATCTATATAGAAAGATGCAGGAAAAGATGTTGCTGCAGGATTTCAGATTGGTGAATCCAGTGCCTGTGGAATATGTACCATCAAGAAATCAGAATAGAGATTTCATCCAAGAACAGTTGAATAAAAGGGCTTGTTACTTAAGCAGTAGGTTAATTGGTACCTCATCTGGTCAATTGGTTGTTGTGCCATGCAACGTTGGGTGAGTAAGAATAACATTATATATCACTCTCACTTGCATATTTTGAGAACTTGCAAGATGCATATATACACTAATTATATTTCTTTGTGTAGTTTTCACTGGATTTTGACTATCATCAATGTTGAGAAGGAGATTATTTTTTTGTTGGATCCTCTTAGTCACCGCATTCGTGATCAAGATTGGAAATATGTTATCAACATGTAAGTTTTTTGGCTTCTTTTCTTACCTTTGTTGAAACATGTAAGTATTTTGATGTGGGAATACAATTCCCACGGGTTATATGCATGTAGGGCCTTGAAAATGTATAATGCGGAGGCTGGAAGAAAAGGGAAAAAACAACCAACATGGGTAGTTGTCAAGGTATGTCCTTTTGATTAGCAACTGTTTCACTATCCTTGAAGGAGTTATTCCAATATTTCTTTTCTAACATAGGCTCCTCAACAACAGGATGCGGAGCAATGTGGTTTTTATATCATGTGATATATGAAAGATATAATTGAAAATTTTGGAGTTGACCACAAGGATTCACTTCCAACAATGGTAATAATACAATATTTACCCCTGGTGATTTTGATAATTTCTATGCTTTTCCCCTGGTGCGTGCTATGATTTTTTTGATACAAACCGGATGCTATGCTTTTGTTACAATGATTTTTTTATACAAACCGGATGTTATGCTTTTGTTACAAACCAGATACTAGTTGGAGACTAAATGATTGCATAAGAAGAAAGGAATTAGAGATTAGGAGCTGCAGTGAATAGAGTGGCTGGATAAGCTATCTTAAATGGTAACCTTAGGATTAAAGGATTGATTACATTTTTTGAACCTGCTCAACTTCCTCTAAATATCTAACACATTGATACTCGAATTTAACCTAACCTATTAAGATAAATGGGTAATCAATACTAATCTTAATTTGATTGTTTAAATGTTGGGCTCCTGTTTCATAGCAAAAGGTTCATTTTGTGACTCGAAACTAAGTTTTTTTTTTATTGTTTAAGTGTATTTTCTGAATTTTGAGAACCAATTTTTTTTTGTACATCTACCATCAAGTATGACCCTACTTTATTAGATGCTATCATGTTTCTTTTTTTGCTTCAATTGACAATCTGGTGGTTCGCAGAATCTGGAGTGTGGACAATCTGTTAAGGTTGTCTTTAATCAGATTTCGATTGTGCTACTAGAGATTCATAAATGAATATTTGTCAATCTAATCAGCTGGTTTGGCTTAAGAAGAAGATCAGTAATAGCCAACCAAAGTCTAGTAAAAATACCCTCAAAAGTAACTAGAGTGGCCGAAAAGAGGGAATTAGAATTGGAGAAAGAGATGGAGATTATTAAGGATATCAATGTATATATTAGTCTCTTTCTCTCTTTCCTAACAACTTAGCTTTTAGGATAAATAGTCAGCCAATCAAATTTGAGAGAAAAAGAGAGGAGAACATTCACTAGTGCAATTGGCGACCATGCACCACTCTTGTTGTCCGCTGTGCTGTAAGGCAGAGTTGACGGATGTAAGTGAGATATGTTAGGATCTTTATGTTCTTGAATTTGGGATCGTTTCCAAGTTTTTTCTGAAGTAAAATTGCTGCTTAGGATCTCAGCGTCCTATCATAATCGATGTTTCTGAGTTTTGTGACCTAGTGCCCTATGATTACAGTAATTGGCTAGTTTGCATCAAGAAAATTCCTTGCTCTTGATAAGAAAGAAGACCATTAAATAGCTTCCTGATTGTGAATACTTCATTACTTGTAAATTAACCAGATATACACTTTTCAGTTGATCTGTTATAGTAAAAGTCAGTAATAGAAACTACTTAACCAGATATACACTTTTAGACCCCCATCTTCATGCACATGGCTAACTGTACTGATGATACAACATAGAAACAGGTAATTTGCTGCAGTTCCACTTAATTAACACTTTCACTGCATATCAACCCACCTTGTGTTTGCCTGCTTCATTGATTGCGTGGTGATGGTGAATTTTATAGCTTTTGCTCCTTATTGTATTATGTCTATTAGCCATGTGTATACAAAGGGCACAGTTGCATTCTTGCTTATGAGATTTGGAAGATGGCATCAGAGGTAGTACAATAAATAGTATATCTCTTCATTTGCTTGTTAACTATGAACATTTTCTTTGTTCTTCTATGCTTCCTTCACTGTTATATTCGTTATCTTCCACAGTAGCCTTTAAAAACTCAGTATTCTATTTTATTTGATACATGTACACATTTGTTTTAGTGATTTGACATATGGTGGATTTATGTGTTTTTATAGTTTACAAATCTCAAGTACTCCAGAGTTGAAATTGATGAAGTGCGGTTCGAGTGAGCTGAATGCATGCTAGATTACATTTGAGACAGTTGTACCTTGATGTGTTAAAAGAATGTTCTATTTTGATTTTGATATCTATTAGCTAGCTTTTGATGTAAAAAGAATGTTTGGGTATTTTATGGATATTGTTGTAAGAAGATTATTTATATAATTTGTGAATATTTGTGTATTTTATGGATATTATTGAATGAAGAATATTTGTATAATTTGTGAATATTTGTATTTTTTTTTTTGTTATTGTCGGTTTTAAAATCAAATTTGTGCTGTTAAAAAATATACATATTACATTGATTTTCCACCGCTGTAAAACCGGTGTTATTAACTAATATTACATCGGTCATTTACCGCTGCCAAAACTGGTGTTATTAACATACAATATTACTTCGATTTACACCATTGATGAAACGGTGTCGTTAAGTGATACTACACCGGTTAATAACCGATTCGAAGACCGGTGTCGTTAAGAGATACTACACCGGTTTTAACCCAATGTCTAAAATGACAGACTTTTAACATCGGCTTCATAGACATCGGTCGAAAATGAAATAGACACCGATGAAAAATCGATATCTATGAAGATTTTTATTGTAGTGTACTCCCCCTGATATCTGTTGATTATTCTATATGACCCTCAAGAACCTCTCATATAGGATGGAAGAGATATGCGCAACTTAATTCTCTACAATTTATTGGTAGCCTGATATGAATTGACGCCTAAATAAATGCATTGAGATATCCAAGAATTGCTCATTGAAACTTCCTTCATGTTTGGAAAGTAATAACCATCTGAAATTAGATTACAGACGCATCAGATTTAACAGGTTAGGATAGATCATAAAATTAAAATGAGGATAGATTAAAGTAGTAAAGCTTGAGGCATGTAATGATCACTTACATTATGCAGTACGTGTAAAATAGATAGTTCATAGAGAATTTTAGGATAAGGCATCCCATACCCATCAATTAAAACTAGGTCCAGTAAAAGACAAATCAGAATGAAGCAGCAACTTATTTCTTGACTGAAACCATTAAGTGAAAAATCAAACTCGAGGAGATGGAAAGGAAGAAGAGGAAAAAATTTGGCGACATTACTTATCTTGTAACCGGCAATCGGATTCAACTAATTGATTGAGGAGGAGCGGCGATGAGAATAATCACTAGCTAATTTAGCTTTTAGTTTTCTTATATATGCTTTCCTGATTGCACACAGCATTAGATGGGTCTTTAGTCTAATTTACATCAAGATCATGGCTCTAATGAATTCGTGATAAAGTTGCACTGGACAAACTAAGAGACTCCTTCGAATTGATAACGAATTTAGTTTTCAAATTTTTTGAGAATGATTGTGAGTTGATAACCACATTGTTTACGAATTTTATGAACGACAAGTTTGTTGAGCTTACTTATGGGTAACTTTATTCATGAGAAGATGGTTGATGATAATTTGTATTGTATTAGTTTTTGGTTTCTTTATTTTTGACTCTAGATGCATCATGCATGGGAATTTAGTTTAGAAAATAGATGTTTCTAAAATTATTTTTATTATATTGACATAATTGCATGATAAAGTTAAAATATACACATACAATAAAGTAGCATTGCCACTAACCTTGGTTGGCATTAAATCATCTAATTAAAACCATTTTATTTAACAAAATAAATAAAAATTTATAGGCTAAATTTGTTGTAGTATAATAATGGATATTAATTTATTAATCATTAAAAAAATATATTGTGTTATGCCTATTTTGGATAAGGTATTCTATACACAAATCAAACTTAATTAAGTCAAATATGCCAAATCAATTCAATAAATGAATAAAGAGTTTAGTAATTATAGCTCAATGGCAAGGTAAAATTCATAATCCTAACCATGGAGTTTTGATCAGCATGTGGATTATATCCATTTCTCTCACCTAAAGATATAATGATGGTGCATTTAAATTACTCTCAATTGTGTTGTTATATAGATTTAAACCTCAACCTTTGTCACAAAGTTCTCTTGATTAGTTCAATTAATTACCACTGGGCAATACAACTAATGGTATATATATAGGTGTGATCTTTAAATAATTAAAAATTTAAGATTAGATAATAAATAAAAATAAAAAAGATTTTAATTTTAAGATTTATAATTAAATAGAGCAACAAAATTAGCATAGATAAATTAAGACATGGAATTATAGTCCTCTAATTTAACCATAAGTGTGCAAAGCCACTAATGAAGTGCAACAACAATAGAAATAGAATAAGTTTTGAAATGGATTTTGATTTTCTTCTAAAGCAAGGTGGTTGGTGTAATCGTTCTCAAGTCAAGATTGATCAGTTTAACTAAATTTGAATTGACTCAAGCTTGAGTTTCAATATTTTGATAATATATGAGAAGAAGTCAAGTACATCAAGATTGATCGTATATTTGATAATAGTTGAGAGAAAAGTCAAGTGGCTCATGGAGGACCGGATATTTGATTGAGAAAATCTTAACTAAAAGTTAAATAAAAGAAAGTCCATGTGGGTCAAGAAAGATCATATGTTGGCAAAGAAATGTCCTAACTAAGGTTAGACAAGGTGGAAGTCTACCGAGTGGCTAGCCTTAACTAAGGTTAGACAAAGGAAATGTTGGGACCATCATGTCCGCTAGAGGGGGGTGAATAGCGTCTCGTCGCGTGCTCGTCTGTTGCGTCTTGATGATGATATGCAGCGGAAATAAAATACAAGACTCACACAACGCTAACAAGTAGATTTACTTGGTATTCACCTCAAGAAGAGGTGACTAATCCAAGGATCCACATACGACTCGCTATCTCCACTAAGAACAACTCCTTCTCGGTCGCAGCCGGAGGCGGAGAAGCCTCGTATAAACTCACACAACACAAATACAAATACAAATACAAGAAGAAACTCTAAGAATACAAGTGAATACACCTTTCTTCTTGCTACTTATTGTTGTCTCTTGAACCTTGGAGATGCTCCCCAAGTGCCTTCAAGAAATGGCGTGAGTGCTGAAGAAATTGCTGTGAAGATCGCTGTAAGCTCGCAGGAGAAGATCGCAAAGATCTGCGGAGAAGAACGCTCCGCAATGGCTATATCTTGTGCTCCCAATCGATTGGAATCAACTCCAATCGATCGCCACATCAACACCGCTTCATCGCAGTCGTCCATCACCTGCATCTTGCGCAACGGTCGAATCTCAATCGATCGACCAATCGATTGGGACAGTCTGAATCGATCCACCGATCGATGCAGATGCTTTCTGTGTTCTCGCGATCGTGCGAGAACTCCCAGCTCCAATCGATCGACCGATCGATTGGAGATTCCCAATAGATTGCCCGATCGATTGGGATGGCCTCTGTGCTCGCGACTCATGCTCCCAATCGATCGACCAATTGATTGGGTTATTTCTTCCTTCGCAACACACTCTAATCGATCGGTTGATCAATTGTACCCTATTCAATCGATTGACCATCCTGGACTTGACTCAATCTCAAGTCCAAAGTCTCCAACCCTACTCCCGGTCAACCGTGACCTGTTGGGTCTCCATGCCTAGCATTTAGCCACACCCGACCAATCTTGAACTATCCTTCTAGCCTCCTCCATTAGTCTCGCGTCCCTCAGATATCTCCCTATCCTTCACGTCTTGCCTTCAGGAGCTTCTTTCGGCCTCATCCTAGTTGTCGGGTTCTCCTTGCCAAGTTACACTAGGACTTATCTTGCCAAGACCACATGCTTGGACTTATACCATTTGCCAAGATCACACTTGGACTTTCCAATTGCCTGGCTCCTCACCAGAACTTTCTCCTTTGCCAAGATCACACTTGGACTTTCCAATTGTCTGGCTCCTCACCAAGACTTTCTCCTTTGCCAAGATCACACTTGGACTTTCCGACTGCCTAGCTCCTCACCAGGACTTTCTCCTTTGCTAAGATCATAGTTAGACTTTCCAACTGCTTGGCTCCTCACTAGGACTTTCCAATTGTCTGACCTCCAGTTAGGACTTTCCCAGTCAAGTCTTCTATCAACCTTGACCTACTTAACTTGTATTCTCATCAACCTGGTCAACCCTCCATAACCAGACGATTGCTCCAACAATCTCCTTATATTGTCAAACATCAAAACTCAAATCTTGACTCAAGCTTGACTCAACTCAAGCTTAGTCAAACTGGTCCACCTTGACCTAGGGAAATTGCCCAACAGGAAAGTCCAAATGGGTCAAGAATGATCGCACATTGACAAAGAAAAATCCTAACTGAGGTTAGGCAGGGTGGAAGTCTATCAAATGACTAATCCTAGCTAGAGGTTAGGTAAAAGAAAAATCTGTTGGGGCAATTTCCCTTGGTCAAGGTTGACCAATATGACTAAGCTTGAGTCAGAATTTGAGTTTTGATGTTTGACAATATATGGAGATTGCTAGGGCAATCGTCTGGTTGTGGAGATGGTTAAAGGGTTGACCAGGTTGATAAGAAGACAAGTCAAGTAGGTCAAGGATGACAGGAGACTTGATTGGGGAAGTCCTAACTGGAGGTTAGGCAGTGGTGAAGTCCTAACTGGAGTTTAGGCAGTGGTGGAAGTCCTAACTGGAGGTTAGGCGTATGAAAGTCCTAACTGGAGGTTAGGCGTATGGAAGTCCTTACTGGAGGTTAGGCAAATTGAAAAGTCTAAGTGTGATCTTGGCAAAGAAGAAAGTTCTGGTGAGGAGCCAGGCATTTGGGAAGTCCTGATGAGGAGCCAGGCAATTGAAAGTCCAAGTGTGATCTTGGCAAAGAAGAAAGTCCTGGTGAGGAGCCAGGCATTTGGGAAGTCCTGGTGAGGAGCCAGGTAACTGAAAGTCCAAGTGTGATCTTGGCAAAGGAGAAAGTCCTAGTGAGGAGCCAGGCAATTGGGAAATCCTTGTGAGAAGCCAGGCACGGAAAATCCAAATGGTTCAAGGATGACAGGACATCTGGTGAAAGTCTAAGTGGGTCATGGAGGACCATACTTGGTGATTAGAAGTCCAACGAGAAGTTGGCAAAGAGAAAGTCCAGATGGATCAAAAGTTGACCGAACTCTTAGCAGTCATAAGTCCAATAGGGAGTTGGCATGGAACTAGGAAGTTCGGACGTAGTAAACTTCCGAAGGCCATAACTTTTGACTCGGATATTGGAATGAGGTGATCTCGGATGTGAAACGAAGCTAATTTCAAGCTCTACACAGTTTTCTGGGTTTCAATCGATTGGGGGGGGGGGGGGTTCAATCGATTGGTTGACGCGAGTTTATGCAGAAAAGCTCTGGATCGATTGGGTAATCAATCAAAACTTTCCCAATCGATTGGGAGAGTTTCTGAGCGAACAGTAAGCTTCTGAATCGATCAGTTGATCGATTGAAACATCTAATCGATCGACCGATCGATTGGAGCGCTGGAAATCACTTGAGAAGCCTTGAATCGATTGGGCAATCGATTCAGGGCGATTCCAGAGAGCACAGAGGCGCTCTGGATCGATCGACCGATCGATCCAACGCCTCCCTAATCGATTGGGAGCAATCCAATTGATTGAGATTCGACCGTTGGCGCAAGTTTTAGCCATTGTCGTTCGATTCCTTCGACACTTCTTCATTTCTTCTCTACGAGTGCTCACAGCAAAGCTCCACAGCGATTCCTTAATTCTCACCGCCAGTTCTTGAAGGTTCTTGGAGGCACATCCAAGTCAAGAGGCGAGTTACAACAAGAGGAAGAAGCTAGGGTTAGAGTTTATTGTACTAATCTTGTAAGATCTCCCTTGTATTTGCTTCTCTTTGTATTCTTGTTGTATTGTGAGCTTGTAAGGCTTCTCCGCCTTCGATAGTTACCGTAAAGGAGTGTTTTCATAGTGGAGGTGCGTGAGTGTATGGATCCTTGGACTAGTCACCTCTTCTTGAGGTGGATACCAAGTAAATCTACTTGTTAGCATTGTATAGTTTGTCTTCGAGTTGTATTCCGCTGCAAATCATCAAGATGAAGCAAACGACACAAGACGTGAGCGAGAACCGCTATTCACCCCCCTCTAGCGGGTACAAAGGTCCCTACAATTGGTATCAGAGCGAGGTCACTCTTCTACGGACTAACCACCAAGAGATCAAGAAGCTAGAGGAAGAAGAAGATGGAGTCTGAAGGACCGCTCGGATGGGATATCCGAATTCCACCTCCGTATGACAAAGAAGACTTCAATTATTGGAGGAAGCGGTTGGAGACATGGTTCCAAATGGATTGGAACCAATGGGTTGTCTTGAGTGACCCATTTGAAGCTCCTACGGACAAGAAGGGTAAATGCCTCCGACCTCGGCATTGGACCGAAGAGCAACGAGAGCAATCGAAGGCGGACAAGGAGGTAACGAGAATTTTGCATAATTTACTACCTTCTAATATTTTGTTAAGTGTAGGTGAAACCAAAAATGCAAGTGATATTTGGAAAAAGATCATTGCCTATCATGAAGACCTACACAAATCCAAGGAGTGGAAGAGGCCAAGGAGAAGGGCTCATTGGTTCAAGAAGAGAAGGACCAATCCGATGTTAACAAGAGGTCAACATTCGAGGAGGAAAGGAAGAGGAGGAAGAGAAAGAGAAGAAAGAGGTGGAAGAGGAGAGATCTTCCACATCCTCAAGAGATGAAGAAGTGGAAGAATCCACATCCTTAAGTGAAGAGGAAGAAATAAAAGATGATGCCATCTCTACATTGCAAGAAAAATCAAATGGAGAATCAAGCATCATCCCTACAAGCAAAGGTATAGAAAATTCAATTGTAAATAATAAAAATCATATCATTTGCTTTGAGTGTAGGGAGCATGGGCACTACAAGAGAAAGTGTCTCAAGTTGGCTAAAAAGAAGAGCCGAGTAGTACCCAAAGGCAAGGAGAAGCCCAAGGAGATAATCTCCACAACAAAGAAGAGCAAGGAACACATTGTGTGTTTCTTGTGTAATCAAAATGGATATTATCAAAGTCAATGTCCAAAGGGGAAGAGGTCGGTCAAGGTCAAAGGAGGAAGCACAAATCAAGGGGGAGCTTTTAAGAGCAAACCCAAGGTAACCTTTAATAGTGCAATTCCTCCTAGTCATGATAAAATGCATGTTAGAAATAATCCTTATCATTTTAATGTAAATTATCATGAAAATAGGAAGCATGATAGTGTTAAGGGAAAATACATTCCTCCTCATGCTAGAACTACCACACCTAAGGCTAGGAAGGTAGATAACAATTTAGACAATAACTCTAAGGATTATAGATATATGCCTAGATATAGAAATGCTCATAGGGGTCAAGAAAAATCCAAGTCTATGGATTTAATGACGTAAAATCAAGTCTTGAGAACAAGACTTGATAATTTAAAAAGGACCCTAACTAGAATGGAAAAGATGCTTAAGGGTCAAAATGAGCAAAATCTAGGGAGAACCAGACAAGAGTCATCCAATGGCTATAGAGGTTTGGGATACAAATCTAAAGCCAAGAAGGATGTTACTTCCTTTCATAGAGTTCCATATAGCTTTGAGACCAACCCTAGGTTTAGAGGTCAAGTCAAATATACTAGGGAAAGAATCCCTAAAGGCTCTTTTGACAAGATCAATGTGACTAAGACTTCTAAAAAGTTTGACAAAGTCACAAAGAAGGTCACAAGGGAGGTCATTCCTAGAGTTGACCTAGTAAAGGTGAATAAAGCCCCAAAAAGGCCAAATAAAGTCACAAAGAAGGTTACAAGGGAAGTTCTCCCTAGGAGTGACCTAATAGAAGTGATCAAGGCTTCTAAGAAGCCTAGAAAGGTCCTTAGGAAGGTATCTAGGGAAGTCATCCATAGTGAGTACCTAGAGTATCCAAGGAGCACCAATAGGTTTTGGGTTCCTAAGAGCATATTCTCTACACCCTAGATGGGTTTAGAGAATGCCAACTCAAATTGGAAGGGTAGTTAACCCAACCTTGTTAAAGTTGACACTTGATAGCATTTTCAAGGTTATTGTTAACCTTGAAAATGAAAAGGATTATGAGGGTTACTCTTTGAAAGAGTAATATATGTGACAAAATTTGAAGAGTTGAACTTAATCTAAATTGGCACACTTAAGAAAAGTATAAGAAAAATCAAGTTAGAATTTTGATACTTTCTTAAGGAATTAAAAGAAAACTTATGTTTTAATCAAATGCGATTAAGCCTTGAAGAATAATATGTGTCAAGCTTTGAGGATTTAAACATAATTTAAATTGACATATTTAGAAAAGGAAAAGAAATGCCAAGTTGGGGTTTTGACATTTTCTTAGAAGGTTAAAGACAAATCTAAATCTTAAGTCTCAATGTTTAATCCTTAAGAGGAGTAATTTGTGTCAAACAAAAATTTGAGAATTGAATTCTTAATCTCAATTGACACAAATAAAAAGGGATAAAAGAAATGTCAAGTTGAGTTTTGACATTTCTTCAAGAAATGGGCAATTTAGGATTTAATTTTAAGATTAGCTAAGGTTTAAGGATACTTAGATAGGTAATCTAGGTATTTTATTTATGCTAATTTGTCATGCTTTGTTTGTCCATCATATGTCATGACATCATATTTATATTTAGCATTCATATTTTATTATGAAAAATATAAAAATACCATGTCATGTCATACATACATCATGTAACTATAGTTTGCTTTTCGTTTTGAAAATTACTTTTTTTGATGTATGCCATAACACATCATGCATTATGTTAATTTTCTTGTAATTAAGGACAAAATACATTTACTAAGAATGGTAAATATCCCAACAAGTGGGATGATACCAAGTGACATCCTAGGTGGATGATCATAAATTTCATAATGTCTAGATAGATATGCATGATCCTTTAGTTTAGGGCAAAACCAAATATATACATCTCACAAAGAATCATAAGGTGACTTGTATGTGTTTTAGTATACATTAGATACAGGTGAGATGCTAGGATGGTGAATAAAACTCAAGATGTTGATCTAGTGCATCTTGTTGAGTTTTAGGTTCATCAAAGCACATAGTCATGTGACTTCCAATCATTGGGAAAGCTAATATACAAGTCATGTGCATTGAGCCCAAAGAACATAGTTGGATATTGGTTGTGAAAATGATTTTAAAATACTTTTGGAAAACTTTGGTAAAAACTATCTTTTGATAGTAATCATCATTGAAAAGTTAAACACAAACTAAGAAAAAACGTTGAAGTTTTCAAGGGTTTTCAAAGTTGTGTCAATCTATAAAAATAGGAAGTATTTTTATAGAAAACTATTTTTCCTTGATAAAGTATACCCTAAATAATGTCTACATGAATTTTCATGATTTTTATAATTTTGTAGAATTTTTGGGGAGTTTCTGAATTTTGATGAAATTGAATTTCAGGAAATCAGAAACCCAATCGATCAGCCGATCGATTGGGATGAGTTCGATCGATCAGCCGATCGATTGGGAAATCATTTCCCATGAACAGAAGGGTAGTGAATCGATCAACCGATCGATTGACCCAGGCTGGATCAATCAATGGATCGATTCAGAGGGCACTTCTGCGAACAGTAGCTTGCGGAATCGATCAATGGATCGATTGAAGTGATTTTAATCGATTGAGTCCCAACTTCAATCGATTGGGAAGTCTGTGTAGGACCGTTGGGCCGGCTAGAAGGGGGGGTTGAATAGCCCTGAATTAAACACAACCCTTTCTCGAATAATTAAGCTAACACTTGAAAAATAGATTAAGCAGAAAATAAAGCATAAAAACGAAGCACCGGATTTGACTTGGTTACAACCGGGGAGGTTGTTAATCCAAGGAAGATGATTGCACTAAGAACTCCTTCAGGCGGAGAAGCCTCATTTACAGCAGTGTAGGCACAAAAAGAAAGAAACTAATCAAAGCAGTGGAAGCACACAAGTGTTGTTACAATTTCTGAACTGATTCAAAGCTTCTGGACCAAGGCTATATTTATAGCCTTGGTCGGGGCGCCTGGAAGGGTTCCGGGCGCCCTGGGGGGGATAAAATTTATCCCCCAACGTTCAGATCGAGATAATTCTCGATCTGGTCAAAATTACTGTTCCGGGCGCCCGGAAGGGTTCCGGGCGCCCCGGTCAGTTCCGGGCGCCCCGGACCCCGAAAGTCAACACAGTTGACTTTTTTATCCGGGACCGCTTCTCTGGTTCAGTCCCGCCTCGGTCCGGTTCTTCCGCTCCGGATCCGCTTGTTTGGGTGATCTCTGCCTTCCGGAAAAGGGCTCACCCGAACCCAACTTCCGGTCTTCTCGAGCGTGCTTCCCTCCGGCTTCTCGTCCCTCGGAATTACCGCGTGTTTCCTTCTCGTCCGCCAGCGTACTCATCCGCAGTCTTCGTCCCTCGGTCGTCGACCTTCTCGCTAGCTGCGTCTCTTGCTCCCCGAGCAATCTTTCGCTCCGGCTTTCGTACCTCGGAACCATCGCGCGCACTTCCTTCTCGTCCGCCGGTGTACTCTTCCGCAACGCCTCGTCCCTCGGACGCACCGTGTGCCGTCCTTCTCGCTAGCTGCGTCTTCCGCTCGAGTACCTGTGCTCCTAAGCTCCTGCACACTTAGACATAAGGTTAGAAACAAACAGGACCTAACTTAACTTGTTGATCACACCAAAACAACCTTGGGGTTCCAACAATCTCCCCCTTTTTGGTGTGATCAACCTAAGTTAAGCTAGGGCTAAAAATAGACATTAAATAACATTAAGTAAATTAACTTAATTTTTAATTTAAGTGCAAAAAGATAGAGAAAAGATAAAAATCAAATTAAATCTATCTACCTCCCCCTAGACTTATACTTTCCCTTCTCCCCCTTTTATCACAAAAAATGGGGTTCCAAGAAAAACAATCTAAGGGTTAAATACTTAGAAAAAGTATAAAAAAATTTCTAAGTTTTTAAAAAATTTAGAAAATTTTTCTAAGTAATTTAAGCTGAGATTTCTTATTTAGAAAGATTCTTAACTTACAAAATGATTTTTGAGAATATAAAAAATTCTAAGTAAATTTCTAATTTGAAATAAAATGTTTTGAATAACCTTTTTCAAGCATTAATTAATTCTTGTATTAATGCTTCATTAGTAAGTTAATTAAACATTTGTTTCAATATTTTGGCTTCCAGGTCGTGGCGAGGCACTAGGCCTTCTTGGTTATTGGAGCAACAACCACTTCCTTAGACAAAGCCTCATAAAGAAATTATTTGTTTAATTCTCTCACTTAAAGCGCTAATTTTAATTTTAAAATTAATTTAAGCATGATTTAGGAACCCAATATAGGTTCCAACCTACTGGATTAACTAAAAGGTTTTTAGGGACATGTTTTCTTGAGATGTTCCTGATTTGTCCCGGGTGATATTTAAAGTACCAATTTAAATTATTAAATCTTCTAAAATTGGTTTTAGATGAACATGCATAGTTCTTTAAGTTATCTATTTGAATTTTCAAATTTTGATTTTCTAATTCCAATTTTTCATTTTTCAATTTTAATTTATCTAATTCTTCTAAGAGACAAGACTTAGCTAGAATTACTTTTAAATTTTTATTTTCACTTTCTAATTTGCAGCAGTCTTTTGTTAACAGTTTAACGAACTTAAACATTTTATCGGGAGGAAGAGATCGTACCTAACTTACTTTGTCGATCTCGTTGTTCGTTTCTCCCCCTGAGCTGCTGCTTTCTTCCAACGTGTCTCCCCCTTCATCGATGCTCTCGATGCTCATTTCGGAAGGGCTTGAATCGCAGTCGTCGTCTTGATGGCTCGCCATTAGTGCGAGTTCGGAGAATGCTTCGACTTCGGATTCAGACGACATATCGTCCCACGTCGCTTTCAGGGCCTTTCGTTTCTGGATAAGCTTCTTTCCCTTCTCCTTGTCTTTGTTCTTCAGCTTGGGGCAGTTGTCCTTGACGTGTCCTTCTTCGTCGCAGTGGTAGCAGCGGATCATCCTTTTCTTCTTCCCTTGCGGATGGTTAGCAGATCTAGATTTACAAAGTTTCTTGAATCTTCTTACCATCATTACCATTTCCTCGTCGTCGAGAGAGGATTCCGACTCAGGTTCGTCTCTCGAAGCTTTGAGGGCGACGTTGTTCTTGGGCTCCTTCATCCCTGCACATCTTGACTCATGGACTTCAAATGTTGAAAAAAATTCTTCTAATGAAATTTTTTCTAAGTCCTTAGAAATGTAAAAAGCATCTACTAGTGATGCCCATTTTGAATTTCTCGGAAATGAATTTAACGCGTACCTGAGCGAATCTCGGTTACTTACCTCTGCTCCGAGATTCGTGAGTCCGGTGATTATTTCTTTATTCTAGAGTGTGTGCGACTGTCTCGTCTTCCCAAGTCGCGGGTTTGTGAGTGATTCAAGGCGGATCTCTTCGCGAGCTTGGACGCCTTCGTCGCTTGAGGAACTTTTCCCAAAGTTCCTTTGCCGAGTTGTATTTACGATCCTATTGACTTCTTGAGGCGGAAGTACGCTTAGCAGATGGTACTCTGCTTGCCACGAAGTCACCTGCTCCTTTTTGTCCATTTATCTATTTCCTTGTCCTCTGGAGCTTCAAAGCCAAATTTCATCGTTAAAAATAGTTCAATATCGGTTGTAAGAAATACCTGCATCAGTTTTTTCCATGTGGTGAAATCCCCTTCGTATTTCGGTGGGTGGATGCTTGGTCCGGCCATTTCGTTGCTTCGTTCGGCGGTTAGTCCTCCTGAAGCGCCTCGGCTCTGATACCACTTGTAGGACCGTTGGGCCGGCTAGAAGGGGGGTTGAATAGCCCTGAATTAAACACAACCCTTTCTCGAACAATTAAGCTAACACTTGAAAAATAGATTAAGCAGAAAATAAAGCATAAAAACGAAGCACCGGATTTGACTTGGTTACAACCGGGGAGGTTGTTAATCCAAGGAAGATGATTGCACTAAGAACTCCTTCAGGCGGAGAAGCCTCGTTTATAGCAGTGTAGGCACAAAAAGAAAGAAGCCAATCAAAGCAGTGGAAGCACACAAGTGTTGTTACAATTTCTGAACTGATTCAAAGCTTCTGGACCAAGGCTATATTTATAGCCTTGGTCGGGGCGCCTGGAAGGGTTCCGGGCGCCCTGGGGGGGATAAAATTTATCCCCCAACGTTCAGATCGAGATAATTCTCGATCTGGTCAAAATTACTGTTCCGGGCGCCCGGAAGGGTTCCGGGCGCCCCGGTCAGTTCCGGCCGCCCCGGACCTCGAAAGTCAACACAGTTGACTTTTTTATCCGGGACCGCTTCTCTGGTTCAGTCCCGCCTCGGTCCGGTTCTTCCGCTCCGGATCCGCTTGTTTGGGTGATCTCTGCCTTCCGGAAAATGGCTCACCCGAATCCAACTTCCGGTCTTCTCGAGCGTGCTTCCCTCCGGCTTCTCGTCCCTCGGAATTACCGCGTGTTTCCTTATCGTCCGCCAGCGTACTCATCCGCAGTCTTCGTCCCTCGGTCGTCGACCTTCTCGCTAGCTGCGTCTCTTGCTCCCCGAGCAATCTTTCGCTCCGGCTTTCGTACCTCGGAACCATCGCGCGCACTTCCTTCTCGTCCGCCGGTGTACTCTTCTGCAGCGCCTCGTCCCTCGAACACACCGTGTGCCGTCCTTCTCGCTAGCTGCGTCTTCCGCTCGAGTACCTGTGCTCCTAAGCTCCTGCACACTTAGACACAAGGTTAGAAACAAACAGGACCTAACTTAACTTGTTGATCACACCAAAAAAACCTTGGGGTTCCAACAGTCTGATTTTGGCCTGAAAAGCCTGATTTCAGCACTTTAAGTCACTTCGAGTCACAATAACCATTTCAAACCCCTTGAAATACATTTGTAGACACTTAAGGGGAGTTTTCTTGTTGAAAACAAATATGGATTGGTTAAGAGAAACCAAAGTGAAGTTTAGGATAAGGTTTAGTTTCAATTCTGACTTTTGGAACCTTAAAACTTCAAGTTTTGATTTTCAAGGGTCATTAACCATTCCTAACCCTTTGGAGTATATTTGCATATACTTAGGGGGAGTTTTCATAATGAAAGCAAGTATGGTTTGGTTAATATAGATTTAAGTGAAGTTTAGGTTGAGGTTTAGTTTCATTATTGCATTTTGAACCTCAAAACTTCAAATTTTGGTTTTTCTAATTATTTAGGAACCCCAAGTCATTGTTGGTACATTGATAGAAATTTGACCATGTTTTTAGAGAAAGTTACTCTTTGAAAACATAAAAATCTTTTCAACGACCTTGGAAGGGGGTTAAACCTTCATGATGAGTTAATACTCAGGGTCGAGTATTGGGGAGCAATGGAAGATTGTTTATCTTCATTGCTAGGATGATAAATGCTCT
Organism: Zingiber officinale; assembly: GCF_018446385.1. NCBI lineage: Eukaryota > Viridiplantae > Streptophyta > Magnoliopsida > Zingiberales > Zingiberaceae > Zingiber > Zingiber officinale. The sequence continues at coordinate 144,614,806 of NC_055994.1, forward strand.
CAGATTAGCATTGCGGAGTAGATTACTGCTCAAGGGAGAGCATTGAGTTAATGAAGGGGATCGGACCTTCATTGGTAAAGTGAAAAATGCTCTTGGATGAGCATTTGAAACGAAGAGTACTACTTAAGGGGGAGCGTTGGATACAATGAATGAGACTTTCATTGGCGAAATGAAGGACTGCTCTAGGATGAGCATTGTGAAGTGAAGTAGAGCTCAAGGGGGGAACTTTGGAGATAATGAAGGATATGTGATCTTCATTGTGGGGTTCAATCTTATGGAGAAGAGTTTGTTTTCAATTTTTGATGTGTGACAAAGGGGGAGAATGGAAGGTTAAGTTAGGCCTTCATCCCAAGCAGGGGGAGTTTGCCCTCTAGGAAAGGGAGAGAATGAAGGAAACCTTCAATTATGCTTTGTCATGGAGTTAAGGCTATGAGATTTAGCCTTGTTATAAAGAATGGTGTTAAGGCTATGGGATTTAGGCTTGATATGAAGTTGGAGTTAAGGCTATGAGATTTAGCCTTGATATGAAGTTGGAGTTAAGGAAGTTGGAGTTAAGACTATGAGATTTAGCCTAACTTAGAGTATTATCAAACATCAAAAAGGGAGAGATGGTTGGGACAATTTCCCTTGGTCAAGGTTGACCAGTTTGACTAAGCTTGAGTTGAGTCAAGCTTGAGTCGGGATTTGAGTTTTGATGTTTGATAATATATGGAGATTGCTAGGGTAATCGTCCGGTTGTGGAGATGGTCAAAGGGTTGACCAGGTTGATAAGAAGACAAGTCCAGTAGGTCAGTGATGACAGGAGACTTGACTGAGAAAGTTCTAACTGGAGGTTAGGCAGTGGTGAAGTCCTAACTGGAGTTTAAGAAGTGGTGGAATTCCTAACTGGAGTTTAAGAAGTGGTGGAAGTCCTAACTGTTGGATCGAGATCGCGCTAGAGGGGGGGTGAATAGCGCTCGTGGCTATTTTATTCGATTATCGGAATCGTAAGAATTATCGGAGTAATTAAGCAGCGGAATAAAACAAAACAAGCACACAGAGACAGGAGGATTTTTACTTCGTTCGGAGCCTTGATCGACTCCTACTCGAAGGCCCACGATCCTTGATCGATTCCGGTGGGCAACAACTATAATCTCGATAAGAATTACAAGCTTCTTACAAAGAAAGTATAATAAAGTTATACCGACAACTTAAAGAAGAAGAAAGCAGAGCTCCGGGTCATCGGAATGTTGTAGCAGCGCTTCGGAATGATTTTGTTAGCAGCACGTTGAAGAAGGAAAGCCTCAAACTTGATTCCTTGAAGTGCTGGTCGAAACCCCCTTATAAAGGGTGTTCAAGGCGCCTTGAGGGCTGTCCAAGGCGCCTCCATGCTGCCTGGTCTTCCGCGTGGATCAAACCTGACCTGGTCGAATTTCATCCATTCAAGGCGCCTTATATCCCTCTCAAGGCGCCTTCCAAGGCACCTTCTGCCTGCTTCAAGGCGCCTCCAGTGGTGCTTCGAAGCCAGCTCAGCTTTTGCACCCGAGGCGCCTCCAAGCTCCATGGAGGCGCCTCGGACACTATTCATCCGAAGGTTTAGGTTGCTCCTTTGCACCTGCAAGATACGTTAGTCCCAAACACTATCCTGCAACACAAAGTTATCACAATACACATGATAAATGAAGTATAGACAGTCTCCGGACTGTCCGAGTCTGACTTCGGGTTTCCAACCGGAAACCCTAGGTCGACCCGACGCCTACTGTTCCCTCCTCACCTACTCCACTCAGGAGATTTACCTGTTGCCAGTCGATCCTCCAGATCGACTGGACTTTTGCTCAGCACTCGATGCTTCCGGACTTTCTGCTGGACATCCGCTTCCCCGGCTAGTCCAGTCTTTCACCTGGTTCGCGACACCAGGACTTTCCACCTAGGGTTACCACCCCCTAGGACTTTTGCCTGAAGCCATCGACCTGCCAAGACTTTCCGCATAGAGTTACTACCCCCTATGACCTAGGGTTATCACCCCCTATGGTTTTCCCTTTGCCTAACCGCAGCTAGGACTTTTCTCCACCTAGGGTTACCACCCCCTAGGACCTAGGGTTACCACCCCCTAGGGTTTTCACCTGCCTAACCGCAGTTAGGACTTTCCTGAAATACTCATTCAACATGTTAGATAACAGAGAATCTTAACTTTGAATCCCTTTGCCATTATCAAAACTTAGGTTCGATCGTCGGATGCTTCCTGCACCAACACTAACTGGAGGTTAGACGTATGAAAGTCCTAACTGGAGGTTAGGCGTATGGAAGTCCTAACTGGAGGTTAGACAAATTGGAAAGTCCAAGTGTGATATTGGCAAAGAAGAAAGTCCTGGTGAGGAGCCAGGCATTTGGGAAGTCCTGGTGAGGAGCCAGGCAACTGAAAGTCCAAGTGTGATCTTGACAAAGGAGAAAGTCCTAGTGAGGAGCCAGGCAATTGGGAAGTCCTGGTGAGAAGCCAGGCACGGAAAATCCAGATGGTTCAAGGATGACAAGGCATCTGGTGAAAGTCTAAGTGGGTCATGGAGGACTATACTTGGTGATTAGAAGTCTAACCAGAAGTTGGCAAAGAGAAAGTCCAGATGGGTCAAAAGTTGACCGAACTCTTAGTGGTCGTAAGTCCAATAGGGAGTTGGCATGGAAATAGGAAGTTCGGATGTAGTAAACTTCCAAAGGCCATAACTTTTGACTCGGATATCAGAATGAGGTGATCTCGGATGCGAAACGAAGCTAATTTCAAACTCTACACAGTTTTCTGGGTTTCAATCGATTGGCCAATCTATTGGGGGGGGGGGGTTCAATCGATTGGTCAATCTATTGGTTGACGCGAGTTTATGCAGAAAAGCTCTAGATCGATTGGGTAATCGATCAAAACTTCCCCTATCGATTGGTCAATCGATTGGGAGTTTTTGAGCGAACTGTAAGCTTCTGAATCAATCAGTTGATCGATTGAAACCTCCAATCGATCGACCGATCGATTGGAGCGCTGGAAATCACTCGAGAAGCCTTGAATCGGTCGGGCAATCGATTCAGGGCGATTCCAGAGAGCACAGAGGCGCTCTGGATCGATCAGCCGATCGATCCAAAGCCTCCCTAATCGATTGGGAGCAATCCAATCGATTGGGATTTGACTGTTGGCACAGGTTTTAGCCGTTGACGTGCGATTCCTTCGGCACTTCTTCGTTTCTTCTCTATGAGTGCTCACAGTAAAGCTCCACAGCGATTCCTTGATTCTCACCGCCAGTTCTTGAAGGTTCTTGGAGGCACATCTAAGTCAAAAGGCGAGTTACAACAAGAGGAAGAAGCTAGAGTTAGGGTTTATTGTACTAATCTTGTAAGATCTCCCTTGTATTTGCTTCTCTTTGTATTCTTGTTGTATTGTGAGCTTGTAAGGCTTCTCCGCCTTCGGTAGTTACCGTAAAGGAGTGTTTTTATAGTGGAGGGTGTGTGAGTGTGTGGATCCTTGGACTAGTCACCTCTTCTTGAGGTGGATACCAAGTAAATCTACTTGTTAGCATTATATAGTTTGTCTTCGAGTTGTATTCCGCTGCAAATCATCAAGATGAGGCAAACGACGCAAGACGTGAGCGTGAACCGCTATTCACCCCCCTCTAGTGGGCACAAAGGTCCCTACAAAATCCAAGTAGTAAATAAGGACTACATTTGGTGATCGAAAGTCCAACGGAAAGTTGGCAAAGAAAAAGTGCAAGTGAGTAAAAGATTGACCGGACACTTGGCACGAAATAAAAAACCCAAGTGGTCCGGGGTTGACTGGACACTTGATGGGAAGTCCCAATAGGTCATGGTTGATAGGAGGTGGGCTAAGGGAACCCTATATTTGGATCAAGTAAGTTCTGAATCTATTAGAAAGATTTCCTAATCGATTAGGAACAACTCAAATCGATTAGGCCAGTCATCTAATCGATTGGGAGCTATGTTTCACGAAGAAGAGTCGAATCGATTGAGGCAATCGATTCAACCTTTCTTAATTGATTAGGTTAATCCATTAAGACATTTCTCGAGAGAATAGAAATGTTAGAAATCAATTGGGTAATCGATTAAGGCCTTGTTGAATTAATTGATATGATTCACCAATTGATTCGGGGTTTGAAAAATAGTCATTCTGCAAGTGAATGGTTGAATGCTGACATGACAATCAATTAAGGAAAAGCTGGATCGATTAGCGGTGTCAAGTAAACCATATAAAAGGGTTTTTGTGAATGTTTGAAGGCATGACTTGAAATCATTGTTCGTGATAGTTTTTGATGGTTTGGAAGAGAAGTATTAATGTACTTTTCAAGCATCAAGAGGCTATTCCAAGCAAGAAAAGAGCAAGCAAAGAGTTCATTATTGTAATTATTTTTTATTTCTCGTGTAACCTAGTTTACATTTCTTATTGCATTTCTTATATTTGAGCTTGTACAAGGCTTTTTTGCCTCCAACAAGGAGTCTGTAAGTACCTCATGGTTGTTTTGGTGTGATCAACCAAATCAAGTTAGGTCTTGTTGTGTTTTGATCTTGTGTCTAAGTGTGCAGAAACTTAGGAGCATAAGAAATTGAGTGAAAGACTCAACTAGAGAGAAGGATGGTACGGGAAAGAGTTTGTTGGTCACCTGGTGGCTGGCTAAGAGGGGGGGTGAATAGCTCTGAAAGATAAAACCAAAAACCTTTCTCGACTTATAGCTTATTAGAGCAAACACTTGTATAAAAAGAATAAAGAAGCACACAAATCAAAGACAAAGGCACAAAAAGAATTACTTGGTTGCAATAAGAGGATTGCTAATCCAAGGCAAGTAAAAAGCACTATGAAGATCTCCTTTGAACGGAGTAGCCTCTTATAACGTTGATGGCTCACAAACAGTAGTAGAACAAAAAAAGAATGATTTATAAGTGATGTTGTAGTCTACTGGGATAAAGGTTGTATTTATAACCTTGATCGGGACGCCTGGAAGGGTTCTAAATGTCTGAGCGTGGATAGAATTTTATCATCATCGCACCGGATCGCATCATGACTCGTTTTGATAAATTTTCTGATCCAAGCGCCTAGAAGGCTTCTAGGCACCCAGACTGCGAGGCACCCTGGAGGCACATAGTTAATCAAGGCGCCCAGACCAAGTCAACCAGTAGGTTGACTTTTTGGTCCAGGTTCTCTCTCTGGCTCCGCTCATTTGGGTGATTTCAGCCATCCGGAATATGACTCACTGAACCCATTTCCCGGCCTTCTCGAGCAGTCTTCCACTCCGACTTCTTATCTCTCAGAAATGTCGCGCGCCTCCTTCTTGTCCGTCAGCGTACTCTTCTACTGCGCCTCGTCCCTCGGACACACCGAGTCCATCAACTCTCTCCCGTGTTGTTCTTCTTGCTAGCTATGTTTTTCGATCGACCTCTTGTGCTCCTAAGTTCCTGCACACTTAGACACAAGGCATCAGACAACAACATGACCTAACTTGACTTGGTTGATCACATTAAAACTATTACAGGATACTTACAATCTCTTCCTTTTTGATATGGATCAACTCAAATTAAATTAGGGTAAAACAAGATATTAAATTAAAGACATTAAATGAAATTGTAAGTTTTGAAATAGTAGATATGTAATATTTTTAAAAATATGTCTCCCTCTTAAATTTAACTTCTAACTCTCCCCCTTTAGTCACATTAAAAATAAGAGTTTTACTAAAATAAGTTGAAATTAAAGTCTAAGGAATTTATATTTAAAATTTAAAAATAGTGACTAACACTTAGGAAAATTTTAGAATTTATACTTGAAATTCTGATTTTTGTGATTAAAGAGCAATATTTAAACAAAAATAATTTTAAAAATAATTTTATTTGTTAACAAATTTTGAAAATTTTTATGAAGGTTAGTCAAATATATTCAAAATAGTAGTAAAATATTCACAAGAAAATAAGATAATTAAAGTAGTAAATAATTATTCTTTTACAAAAAATGTATTTTCTTAAAAAAATGCTTAAGAATAGTTTCAAAGTTTGAATAATCTTGAAAAATTTTTTTGAGAGTGTAATAGAGAAAGTATTTTTATAGAAAAATTAAATTTCAAAAATTGAGTTTTTAAGAATTTTTAATATTAAAAGTTAGCATTTTAATAGAAAATTCACAGAAAATTCAATAACAGTCAAAAAATTTCATAAGAATTTTATTGGGCAGAGAACATGATAGATTCTCAAAAAATAAATTTTATAAAAATAATTTTGTGAGATATTTTTAATTTTCAAGATATAATATTTTGCAGAAATGAGTTAACTTAAGCAGAAAATAAATTCAAAAAAACTTAAATTTTAAAAATTACCCTTTTTAGTAAATAACAAATATTTTTTGATTGGGCAAATTTAAAAAAATTATAACAGTTAACTATTTAACAGTTAGTCAATTAAAAATTTATTGCAATGATTGGCTTCTAAGCTGTGGCAAGGCACTAGACCTTATTGAATATTGGAACAACAACCACCTTTAGACAAAGTCTTTAAAGAAATTAAACATTTAATTTTGTTTCTGCAAATTTTAACCTTAAAATTTTTTAAATTTATTTTAAGCAGAATTTGAGAACCCAATATAGGTTTCTTCCTACTGGATCGATCAAGTATCTTTTAGGAACATATTTTGGTGATAACTTTCAAATTTAACCCTTATAATATCTAAAATATCAATTTAGTCCTTGATAATATCTAAATATGAGTATACAGAATTTTTTAATATTTTTATTTGTTCCTCTAAATTAGTATTTTTAATTTTTAACTTATCTAGATCCTCTATTAAGTATGATTTTGCTAAGGTCATTTTTAACTCTAAATTTTTATTTTTTTAATTTGTCATTTTTAGTTTTCAATTTGGACTTTGATTTAATGTCAAAATACAGTTGATCAGGTAGTAAGAGGCATACTTCACTTACCATGTCAGATCTGAAGCTTGATTCTCCCTTGTTTCATTGCATTTGTCTGAAGTCGTTCTCTCTTCATCGATGTTGGCTTCTGAGGTGTTTGATTCTTCCTGGCTAGCTATTAGTGCTAGACCAGCGTATGCTTCTATTTCAGACTCAGATAATGAGCTTTTGTCCCAAGTGACCTTGAAATTCTTGTGCTTGTTTTGCTTGGGTCTTTTGTCTTTTTTCTTTTTGAGTTTTGGACAGTCCTCCTTTATATGTCATTCCTTTTGACACTGACAACATCAAACCTTTCTTCTATTTCTTCGATTTTTTCTATTGTGCATTCTTTAAATTTGTTGGATCTAAAAAATTCCTAAATTTCCTTACCATGTAAGCTTCTTGGTCTCCTTCTGGATCTGAGTCTGATTCGGGTTCGTCCTTCTTTGTGGCTCTGAGTGCCATGTTCTAGCTTAACTCTTTACTTGATCCTGCAATCTGGATTCATGTAATTCTAAAGTTGAAAATAATTCTTCTAGTGTACTTACCTCCAAGTCCTTCGAGATGTAGTAGGCGTCGATTATCGAAGTCCATTCTGGAGTCATGGGAAAAGTATTGAGTGCGTAGCATACCGAGTCCCGATTTGTTACTGTTTCACCAAGGCTGACCAATCCGGTGATCATCTCCTTGATCCTCGTGTGTAGTTGGGATACATTCTCAACTTTTTCCAAACATGCGTTTGTTAGTTGATTTCAAAGAAGGTTTTGTCGTGCGAGCTTCGCTTCGGATGTGCCTTCATGGAGTTCCAGAATTTCTCCCAAAGGTCTTTGGTTGACGAGTAGCTTCCGATGCGGTTGACTTCTTGAGGCGACAACACACTTAGCGGGTGATATTACTTTCTTCCTTCTTCGTTCAGAGATACTCTTCTTTCTCTACGCCTTGTTGATCTTTTGGAACTACAAAACCATATTTAATAACTAAAAGAATTTCAAAGTCGGTTTTGTGGAATAAATCTATTTGACATTTCTAGAGTGTGAACTCCCCCTTGAACTTTGGTGGGATGAGGCTTGGTCCAACCATTGATTTTTCTTTGGTTGGTGATTAGTCTTTCTTAAGCGTCATTGCTTTGATACCAATTATTAGTCCCTTGGTGGCTGGCTAGAGGGAGAGGGGGAGGGGGGGGGGGGGGGTGAATAGCCTTGAAAGATAAAAACAAAAACTTTTATAGACTTATAGCTTATTAGAGCAAACACTTGTATAAAAAAGAATAAAGAACCATACAAATCAAAGACAGAGGCACAGAAAGAATTACTTAGTTGCAATCAAAGGATTGCTAATCCAAGACAAGTGAAATGCACTATGAAGATCTCTTTTGTGTGGAGTAGTCTTTTACAACATTGATAGTTCTCAAATAGTAGTAGAATAAAAAGAGAATGATTTACAAGTGGTGTTGTAGTCTACTAGGATCATGACTGTATTTATAGCCCTAATCGGGGTGCCTGGAAGGATTCTAGGTGCCTGGACGTGGATAGAATTTTATCCTCATCGTACTGGATCGCGCCACAGTGCATTTTGATAAATTTTTCTATCCGAGTGCCCGGACCAAGTCAACCAGTAGGTTGACTTTTCGGTCCAGGTTCTCTCTCTAGCTTCCCTCATTTGGGTGATTTCGGTCATCTGGAATAGGGTTCACCTGAACCCATTTCTTGGTCTTCTCGAGTAGTCTTCCGCTCTGGCTTCTCGTCCCTCGAAAACATCGAGCACCTCCTTCTCGTCCGTCAGCGTACTCTTCAGCAGCGCCTCGTCCTTCTCGTCTCTCGGCTTTCTCCCGTGTCGTCCTTCTCGCTAGCTGCATCTTTCACTCGACTTCTTATGCTCTTAAGTTCATGCACACTTAAACACAAGACATCAGATAACAACAGGACCTAACTTGACTTGGTTGATTACATCAAAACCATCACAGGGTACTTACAGAGTCGATTGGCTCGATGCATCTGAGAGACGAGGTGCTACGGAAGAGTACGCTGGTGGATGAGAAGGAAGTGCATGACGTTTCCAAGGGACGAGAAACCAGAGCAGAAGATTACTTGAGTAGAATGTCGGAAGATGAGTTCAAGTGAATCTAATTTTGGATGACCAAAATCACCCAAACGACCGAAGAATGTGCCGGACCAGTCATCCAAAGCTGACTAATCCGAGTGCCCGGACATGGTCTAGGCGCCCAAACCACTAGGATGCCTGAATAGGCACCTCGACGCTGTGGATCAACTTCTGGGTCCATGTCAGCAATGGTACAGCGCCCGGAGATAGATAAAACCTTATCACTTGGTCGTTGCATAGCTGTTGCGTGGAGATAGAGTTTTACCACACTGGGGCGTCCGGAGAGAGTCTAGGCGCCCAGATCGTACCACATCTGTAAACGGTCAAATTTGACCAGTGAGCTATAAATAGAGCCTTGGTCTTCTCCATTTCGAATAACATACTTCTGTACTTTAAATTTCATATTGTTCTTCATTTCCGAGCTTCATTTTCGTGTACCAGGCTTCTTCGCCTCCAACATTTTGTTCAAGAAGGAAATCTTCATAGTGAGCTTACTTTCCTTAGAGTAGCAATCCTCTGATTACCAACCAAGTAAATTGTTTGTCTCGTACTCTTCTTAATTATATTATATTGTTGTTAAGTGTATAATTTTTAAGCCCAATAGTTTGATAAATGTATACTTATTTTTTATTGTGTACAGGGCAATTCATCATTCTCTTGTCTGTCGCACGGGACCTATAGAGTCTTCATAGTGCATTTGTGATTGAGGAGAGTAGACCTTTAGATTAGTTACCATAAGGAGATGAATACTAAGCAAACAAAGGTATTAACATTGCTTCAAGTTTTCTGCTGTAATAAATTATTAACAAAACAGTTTGAGCTAATCATCCCCTCTACCTTTCAAGTGTCCTAACTTGAGGCCTAAATTTTCATATCACTAGAGTTGAAATAGCTTTGTTGAGATAAAACTTAAAGTTGGAATGATTGAATTCTCCTTAAATAAAGAAAACTTTTTTCAATCTAATATATACTTCAAAATAAAATGAAAAACAAATTAAGGAAAGTCAAGGAATATGAATGCAAGTGTTTTGCATTGCAAATTTACCTGAATGTGCCAATACAAGTTGTCCATAATTTAATTTTGTTTACACAAATTGTTGTCTCGTATAGGCACACACAAAGTGTGTTTAGAAACACACATGCAAACTACATACTTAAGTGTTGCCCTCATGACTTTGTTCTTGAGCTCTCCCCAAAAGGCCTCATGTCAATGGAGATATCCTACATCCTTTTAAACTCATAATTTTTACCAAATCTTTCCAATGTAGGACTTTGATTAAACCTCAATAATCCTCCCTTCAAACGAAAGACCACAATTACTCTCATGGTCTGGGCCTTCCCGTGAGCATACGACCATCCTGACATGCTCTGGACCTCCCCGCAAGCATCTACATCCAGTCACCCTGACCTACTCTAGACCTCCCCGCGAGCAATTGATCACCTTAACTTGCTCCGGGCCTCCCCGTGAGCATCTGATGACCCTAACCTACTCGTCTCCCTGTAAGTATTCGATCACCCTGACCTACCCCAGGCTCACCCTCAACTTCGTTCAAGACCATCCCACATAGTATCTGGTCTGGATCATGACTCTGATACCATTTGTTATGTCTAAAGGATGTTCACATATATTCACAGTGGCATGATATTATACACTTTAGGCCTAGACCCTCATGACTTTCCTCTTGGGCTCTCCTCAAAAAGTCTCATACTAATGAAGATATCGTATATCCTTTTAAACTCATAATCTTTACCAAATCTTTTCAATATAGAATTTTGATTGAACCTTAAGATTAACCCTTTGTTTGGATGAGGTGAGCGAAGGCTCATTAACGGAAGGGGAAGAGAGGGGAAGGGAGGGAAATGGAGGGGAAGTAAAGTATTTATATTCTCCTTGCTTGGGAGGGAGGGAATGTTCATTAACGTAACATGTGTTACCGTGTTTGGGAGGAAAGTGAGAGTAATGAAGACTAAATATATAAAGTTATAAAATTACCCTTACTTTTGTTAAAAACTTATGTATTCAAGAACCTAGTGCATATTGCATACATTTATTCGTTAAGAATTATACATTCAAACATTTGTATCTCATTTGTTAAAGTCGGTGTTGGCATCGAAGTCGGTGTCGCCATCGAAGTCGGCGTCGCCATCGAAGTCGACGTTGCCATCGAAGTCGACGTCGCCATCAAAGTCGGCGTCGACGTCAACATCGACAGAGTGCGAGCGTCGGGCGGTGTGAGTCGAGCAGTATGAGTATTTTTTGTCACGACACAAAGAATATCTAAAACAATGATTTTTGAAATTAATATAATAAAACATGGATAAAATTGGAACATAATTTTTTTTAAATTTTCCTTACCCTTGCTTACACCCCAAATCGGGGTGTAAGAAATTCTTTCGTTTCATGGGTAAGGAAGGTTAAAGCTTACCTTTCCTTACCTTTCATTTCTGTCACGTCCCAAAGGAGTCCCTACCAGACGAAAATTCGGTGGCATCTCCTCTGTACCGGTGACAATCTGAATCCTGAAATACATAGCTCTCAGGGCTTCTCAATCCTCAGCCAACACGGTCGGAACATATATGATAAAATAAGTAAACATTCCACGCAGTTTAATATAAAACCTACTCCACTACAAAGAGGTAAACACAACCCATAACGGAAAACCATCGCAGTGGAAAAACATGGGCAGCATACCAAAAACTCGATATATAATGCACAAGTGCAAGAACTACACATCACAAGTTGGTAGATCACATAACAAGGAACCAAAGTCCGAAAACAGAAAACCATCTCGACACAGAGTGGGGACTAGCAACTAGAACCTCCTGACGGCTTCAACCTAAAATAGGAATAAATCAACAAAGTGAGTTCAAGAACTCAACGGGTATCAATCAGACATGCATAGTGAGATGTAGCTATCAGTAATAATCATACAGTACAATCTCCTGAACAATAACAGGTAATGCAAAACTGAACAAAAGAAGAAACTATACTCACCAGGACCTCCTATCCGAACATAAGGGTGTGAACCATACCAATAGGTGTATGTCATCAAACCAAATATATAATGTTTCCTGTATGCATGTCAATTATATGCAACTATCAAAATGCAGCATCCAAAATGCAGCAATCACAAGCAATAAATGCAATCCATGCATATGATGTAAATGACATGGTCACCCCTGACGTCAGTCAACCACCTCACACGCGATGATGAGATCGAGTGGATAGGTATATGACAGCTGTACACTCTGCTATCACTACCCCTGAGTGACCGAGTGTACAAGATGCTATCGGAGTACACCTATCCTCCTACCCCAACTAAATGGGGGAGCCGAAGCTCTCATCTCCCTATATCATAGTCAAGAGGAGGGATCCCTGTCCGTTACCACGCTGCATCACCACTACCCATGAGTGGCCGAGCGGAGCCCTGACAAAGTAACTACACACACCCTGCCTGATATACCACTAACCCATGAGTGGTTGTGTGCGCAGATCATGTAACTGGTGATATGCTTAACTACAAAGGAACTGACAATCGCTCAGCATACAATCATGCAAGATGGTGCATGACACTAAAACATGTAACTCCTGAAATATCAACCTCTAAATAATATGGATCAAAAGGAAAAAACTGAGTCCATAACCATGAGCTAGGTATCATAAATCTAGGTACACATGTCAAGTAATAAATCTATGTACACATGCCAGATAATAAATCTAGGTACACATACCAGGCAATAAATCTAGGTACACATGCCAAGTATATCTAGTAGCTAGATTTGTACCCGGTAATGCATTGTATGTCATTACTTCTATGAACATAAGTACACATGGCAAGAATCAAGAGGTATAAGTATAAATACATAACAGATAACAATATGATCGACATACTACGGATATCAAATAGTGACATACCAAGGCAGATATAAAACATAACCATTACTACTAGCTATAATCTATTACACATATCAGAATGACAATATCAAAAGAGATAAGTCAAAGGTATCTGCCTTAAATGTAGATCGTCCTAAATTATCTTCACGTCAGGATATGTCTCCGACTAGTATCCTGCAACACAGAATATATTTATAGTATTGTTCTATCATAAGCCACATAGTTAGCCCAAATCCTAATCAAAATGATCATTAATTTACCTTAATTGATCTACTTCAATTGATCCAATTCTCTAATTCAATTGCTTTAATCCATCATTAACCCTAATCTAATCCACCCTAATGATTAGATCCCTCAAATAGTAATCAAATTTAGATAACCTCACTGTTCATCATGCATTTCACTCTATTAGTTGAAGCAAGACACTGGAGTTTAGTAGGGTTTACCCTATCCGATTATAGCTGATGGTGGCTCATGATCGGAGATCCAATAGTGGTGACTCTGCCATCAGAGCAATGACTGGTGACAGTGAATTTAGTTGTTGGCGGAACTCATAACTTTAAGAATCGACGGTTATTGGTGGCTGCTCAGCGACCATGTGATGAAACAGTGGTGGTGGAAGGTGGCACTGATGGTGCGCTACAAGAATGGCGGCGGCTTGACACTCACAACGGCGGACCCAACGTCGTTAATCTGACCTCGCCGCAAAGGCGACAGATCGGGAGGGAGAAGGGTGATGGCCGACCCTAGTTAGCCGCCACGCCAACTTCCCTACGGTGGCTAGCGGCACTGTCCGCTGGTTCTGCTTTGACGAAGGGACGGCTGCGAGCTAGGGCACCCCGTCAGATGATCGGGTGGCAACGGTGAAGGCGCGAGGAAGAAGGGACAGGAGCTTGGGTGGATGAAGGCAGCCGGGTGAAGAGGAACTGCTAGGGCACAAGGCCAACTGACGATTGATGCCGACAATGAGTTGGGGAAGACGATGGTACTCGCGAGGTGGGATCGACGCCAGGAAGAGAAGAGAAGGTCGGCGATCGTGTGAAAGGGAGAAGAGGGACGGCGTGAGAAAGGGATCAGGTAGGAGAAGAGGAGATTATGTATTTATAACTTGAACTTAGGTCTAGGCAAATAAAAATCTAAGTTTATTCCTCAATCAACTCTCATTTTTGGGTATTCCAAACAGACTTTTCCCAAACCTATAAATTCATCCCCTTAAAATACGTTGATCCTGTCCGAACCAAGAATCAGCGGACGCTGGGCACGTGGCGCTCTCTGCTGGATCCTCGAGTGCTCCGGCGAACCTGCAACAAAACCGAGCCGGGAGGGGTGCCCCGGCGACGGTCCTCCGACGCTCAAGTCAGGTAAGTGGTGGAGAAAGTGGCTGCCAAATTTGTATCATGCGTCCCTTTGGCGAAGTAATAGCCTCTTTATATAGGACGGAGAAGGAACTGATGCACGCCCACCGAGGTGCGTACGTGTCAGCAACCCATACCACAGTATGCACTTGTCAGAGAGCTTACCTGACACCATGCTGCCACAGTCCGAGCATGTTCTTTGATGGGACGGCAGGACCACCCGTTGTCAGACTAGAAGTAAGGCGCAGCCATACGACTTGACGGCTGTCAGAAGATGTCCCCTTCTTTTACCCACCGTCTAACTGGGGTGCCCGGCCTGCCTGGCGGGCGATGAACGTCGTCCGGACGGCCTTGATTCTTTGCGCCGTCCGGGCGGCACCTCCTTCCGCTCGGTCATTACGCACTGCTTTATTTGAGCGTCGGACCCCTGGTCCCTACCAGGGTGCCTTTTACTATCAGATTTCCCTTTCTTCTGAGTCCGGTCGGCTCGCCCTTTTCCGGCGAGCCACTGGACCCTTTGACCTCCTCTCATCGTTGACTCCTTATGGGGTTCCGGATTTTTACCGCCGGATCATACGTCATACGAACTCCGAAAAATTCTCTAAAAATTTCATTAAGGTTATTCGTCTATTAACCTTATTATACTATTATTATTTTATTATGGTATCTTATAATTTCCGTAGCTCACTTCTTCCCAAACAAAGTGTAAAATACGGTACCCAAATAATATTTAAATAATAAGGTTAGTTGCCAAATAATCTTATTAGAATTTTTAGAAAATTTTAGAAATTTTCTGAGAATTTTTCAGAGCTTGTATGACGTAGATTAAGGGGATAAATTATTAGGCCAGGATAAAGTCTGTTTAAGCTACCTGATTTAAACGAGGAAATGTTTAATTTCCTTAAATATTTTTCTTTTTCCTTTTCTTTAAAAACCCGCCCGTGCCCTAACTTAATCACCGAAAACCTTTCCCTTCTTCATCGTGACATCGCCGACCCTCCTCCCTCCCTCTCCCACTCGCACGCGCACGCGCACGCGCAGGCGGCGCTGTGCGCCGTGCCATCGCCGCCCCTTCGTCGGCCAACAACAGCCTCCACCGTTGTGTTGGATCGAGACGCGCTAGAAGGGGGGTGAATAGCGCTCGTGGCTATAATCGTTCGATTATCGGAATCGTAAAACGTAAGAGTTAATGCAGCGGAATAAAATAACACAGAGAGACAAGGGATTTTTACTTCGTTCGGAGCCTGTGACGACTCCTACTCGAAGGCCCGCGATCCTTGATCGCTTTCCGTGGGCAACAACTATAAGCTCGACAAGAGTACAAGTATTACAGTTAAGTATTAAAAAGAATATAGTTATACCGACGACAATATCGTAATCTGAAGATTCAGAGCTCCGGGTCGTCGATGTCTCGCAACAGCACTTTGGAATCGTCTCGTGAGCAGCTTGTAGCAGTAAGATCACTTGAAAGTTGTTCTTTGAAGCTGCTGGTCGAGACCCCTTATAAAGGGGGTTCAAGGCGCCTTATACTGTTCACCAAGGCGCCTTGAACGAGCCGAGTCACCCGCGTGGATCAGCACGGACCTGGTCGAACTCTATCTGGTTCAAGGCGCCTTCAGCCTATCCAAGGCGCCTTCAACCTCCGGTCCAAGGCGCCTTGAACTCCATTCAAGGCGCCTCCAGTCTGCTGCGCTGGCCTCGAGGCGCCTCCAAGCTCCATGGAGGCGCCTCGGACACTGTTCATCCGAGTTGTAACTTGCCCCTTTGTTTCTGCAAAATGTGTTAGTCCCAAACACATACCCTGCAAAACAAAGTTAGCACAGAAACATAATGAATGATAAAAGTTTTGACAGCATTCGAACTGTCCGAGTCTGACTTCAGGTTTCCTACCGGAAACCCTAGGTCGACCCGACGCCTACTGTTCCCTCTACGGGGAACGCGTCCTCACCTACTCCACTCAGGAGATTTACCTGTTGCCAGTACGATCCTCCAGATCGACTGGACTTTTGCTCGGCACTCGATGCTTCCGGACTTTCTGCTGAACATCCGCTTCACCGGCCAGTTCAGACTTTCACCTGGTTAGCGACACCAGGACTTTCCACCTAGGGTTACCACCCCCTAGGACTTTTGCCTGAAGCCATCGACCTGCCAAGGCTTTCCGCATAGGGTTACCACCCCCTATGACCTAGGGTTACCACCCCCTAGGGTTTTAACTTGCCTAACCGCAGTTAGGACTTTCCTGAAACACTCAGCAAAAGCTGTCAGATAACAAAGCACCTTAACTTTGAATTACGTGTTGCCATTATCAAAACTTAGGTTCGATCGTCGGATGCTTCCCGCACCAACACGCTGGTCTCTCTTCTCTCGAGCCACGACCGCCGACTTCTCCTCCCCACCGCCGGTCACGACGACCCCAGCCGCCGATCTCTCCCTCACGCGGACAGCACACAACGACGATCTCTTCTTCCTCGAGCCCTCACGTGAAGCCGTTGGATCTTCCTCTCCACACGCGAGCACCAGAGCGTCGTTGCTCTTGTGCCCTAGCGCCAACCGACTAGGTCCTGTTTCTCACAGCCACGATTGGGATCTCCACCGAGCCGCTACCCAACAAACTGAGGCGCACTTTAGATCTAACTAGATTGATGGGTGGATTAATCTACGCTTGTGGTTAGCTTAGTATTGATTTGGTTTTCGTTATTAGATTAGAGATTGATAATATGTTGTTGTTGATAGAGATTAATTGATCCTTGGTTGGAATCTTGGAGGTAATGGATGGATGAATTGGATAAAGAATTGATCTGTTGGTTAAAGATAAATGTAATATTTGATCTATTTTATAGGTTGGACTAATTGGTGTTACCTAATCAATTTAGGATTAAGATTTGCTACTTGATGTATGGTAGAGCCTTGTTATGATATGCATTCTATATTGTAGGGTTTGATTTCAGATTTTCTATGATGGTTGGGTTGGGTTAATCAGTTAGCAGGTTGATTTCAATAATTTGATGAGCATTAATAGAAAATCATTAGATTGTTATTGTGACAAGTGGTGATGGGTTATGAATGAGATTAATTCTCAAATTTAATAGATTCAATGATTAGAAAGATTAGAGGAAGTAGACATATCTATTTAGGTTTGGGATTTAGTTTAGCTAGTAAATGTCATATGCAAATAGTTAAACTGTACATTATGTGATTTACAGAGCCGTAATTCGAGACGAGCACTTCGACGTGGAGATTGTTTAGCTCGTTCTACATTTAAGGCGGGTACTTCTTGCTTTGGTTTCTTTTAGTTCTTTGAACTTAGTGCATCAGCTAATTTAGATAAGGACTACTTTACCTTGACTCCACTCGTAATTTTTCCTGTGCTTGATATTTCCACTCAAAACCTTCGAGACATTCGTTTTTGTATCCATACAGTCTCTTGTTGCTATTAATGACATTTAGCAGATACTATATACCAATCTTGTATGTTTTGTTTGTTGTTTACTTATGTACCGTATTGAGCATGCTGGCTTCATGTAGCATACCTATTTCGGCTTATATATACAATGACTGTTGCATTGTTCGCATCATGTCATTGCATGCATGCTGCATCCTCGGCCACTCGAGAGAGTGGTAGCTGGAGTTGATGTCGCTTGTCCTGTCGTGCTGCACTCGGCCACGCGTGGGTAGTGGTAGCTGGAGTTGCGAGCAGCAGGGACCCCCCTTCGCTGTGTAGCTAGTTAGTTATTCAGCACCTATCCATCCGGTCACTCGCGGGAGTGGCGGCCTTTGGGTGGTACAGTTGTCATTGATCCGGCCTCTCGACCATACAAGGGTCATGGTGCAAAGAGGTGGGCGGGGTGACCATCCGTGCATACGTTGTTATTATGCCTGCTTTGGCTGCTGCTGTTTACTTATATTGTTATTGCTTACTTATGTTGTTGTGGTATGTTTAAGCTGCCGTTGCTTCTTGTTGTTGTTGTCCACTTATGCTGATATGCTTTCTTATGTTGAGTTATATACTCGCTGTAGGTGTTTAGACACTGATTATTTATTGGTAATGTGGATATACCTTACCTACTACCTTGTAGTTAGTAGCAGTGCAGTAGCAGATCTGTGCTACTTTGACCTTCTATTGTTAGCCTAGGATACGGCTTCAGGTATGATCATTTATGTTAACATCATGGTGGTATCTGCTATTTCCTTTCTGAGACTGTATACTCTTGGCTCACTTTCTAGTTGTACGTTATATTCATGCACTATCTTTCTATACCCGTTGAGTCCCTGTACTCACCACCTCGCAAATTGGTTTTCTTTCGCCAGGGAGCAGTAGATGATTCATGGATGCTTGGAGAGTCCTAGTTGTCAGTCCCACGACACACTCGAGGATATTTTCTTTTTCTGGTTTTGGTTGCTAACGCTATTTATGTTTTGGTTTTGTGAACTTGGTATTGTATGCTTCGATATGGATTTTGGAGTCTAGTCTGGTGGTTGCAGGTAGTTTAGTTAGTGACTTTGTCGGTCATACATTTGTTTTCTTTTTGTGATTTCCGCTGCATTTACATCCAGCCGTGTAGGCTGAGTATTTATCGTTCTATTTTCCGCTGTGTGTTTCTATTTTGTTCCAGCCGTTTAGGCTGATGGTTATAGATGATGGTTATGTGTTATTTCATTTTGTCCAGCGAGTCGACTGAGTATATTAAACTGCGTGTTATGTTGTTTCTATTTGTGCATATATTCCAGCCGAGTGTGGCTGATGTATATTTTGTATATAGTAATGTTTTCAGATTGTCACCCGTACAGGGGAGATGTTGTCGAAATTTCTTCTGGCAAGGACCCCTCTGGGGGCGTGACACAAGGTTTCAAGTTTCTCTTTCTCTTCTTTACTCTTCCCTCTCCTTCGGTCCTTCCCTTACCCCCTCCCAAACAGTGCATAAGGCTTAATACTTTACCAATTAGTTATTAAGAAAAATATTGCATTCTCATTTCCCCTTCTTTCATCTCAACTTGCCCATCCTACTTGATCTACACCCTTCCACCTTGTACAAGAAAAAGGAAAAGCCACGATAATAAGGGGAAGACAAGGAGGGCATCTAGAAATATGTATTGAATAAGATTGGCGAGTCATCTTTGCACAAAAGGGAAGATAGAAAGATAAGATTCTTAGCTTGCAATTTGAACCTATGTGGAGAAAGTTTGCCATCATCGTGCATCAGAGAAGGAAGACAATCAAATGAAAACGAAAGAGTAATGTGTTGAGGCATAGCTGTTAGAATAGGTTGGGATGGATGGTCACATAGCTAATGGGAGGAGGGGGTAAATAACCAATCTTGGTTTTTTCAATCTAGATTTTTAATTTTTCAAACCATTTAATTTTGGAAGTGACTAAGTCAGCCTCATAGAAATTTTCTATCAGTCACCATAATAAATCCGGAAAGTGCTCGCATGAAAGATCATCAACGACTTGTTGGGTTCTTCGAGCCGCGAAAACCGCATTTTCGCGTCGCGGAAACCCTGAAGGACCCAAAGCCGTAGATCCGTGCAAAGATTCGTATAAAAATTCGAAAAACTATTTCTTGTACGAGTTCAAAAACTGATCTACTACTTAGATCTATGAGGAAAAAATGTTTACCCTTGATGCGATGCCCTTCGCGTTCCCGCTCGTCCAAATGATGCCCGATCTCAAGACCGTCAAGCGCCGGTCCTCTAGAAGTATCCACACGGACACACTAGATGGAGATGACCAAAAACCAAGGTGTGCTAGCACCTATGTGGTTCGACCAAGGGAGGAGAGGGAGAGGGAGAGCTTGAGAGGAAGAACACAAGGAAGAAAAACCACACTTGAATGAAAAATGAATTCACTCACCATCACCAAGTGGCCGGCCACTTTCTTCACAAGAATAACTCCCCATTAAATGCAATTAATGTGGAGTTAATAAGAAAATGGCTTTGTAACTTCCATAAGGTGGCACACCATGATGATGTGGAACATCATCATTGGTCCACCTAATGCCAACTCACCAATGAGGTGGCAAACGGTCAAGTCAAAATTGACCTTTGGTCTTCCATCTCTAGTCAAGTCAAACTTGACCCAATCTCTACCATGGTTGATCTAATCCAACCATTTGATTCAAGCCAACTTAATATAATGAATCTAATTCATTAAATTAAATTGATTTAATAAGTCATAATCTAAATTAGACTCATTAAATACATGAATCAACTTGAGTCGAACCCAAATTAGCCCAATTAGGATTACTCTTAATCCAATTTGATTTATCAAATAAATCTAATCCTCTTGGTTCATCATATGAACCTAATCTCCATCTATTTGTCCTAAGTGTGTGACCCTATAGGTTCTTGTAACGTTGGCAATGCCCTAAACCCATTTAGGAGCATAAGTAATGAGCGGTATCTAGCAACACATCATTACTACCCAAGTTACAAGAATGTCGAGATCCAACATCACCTTGTGACTACTAATTGTGACTACTCACAAAATAATGACAAGTGTCCTTCTATCCTAGACATCTAGATTGATCAATATGAGGCATAGACCGTGTCATCCTCTAATCAATCTAAATCTTGAACTCCAAGTAGACTCACTCGATCAAATGAGCTCAACATCTAATGTTAACTCATTTGGGCATGGCCATGCACTTAGTGGTCTCACTCTATCAAGAATACCGATGTCGCTCCCGTCATATGGGAGGAATATATCCCATCTACATCACTCACATCCCTCTACATAATTCGTTATATACCCAGTAATCGCCTTTATAATCCACCCAGTTACGGGTGACGTTTGACGAAACCAAAGTACATAACTCCTTATGTAGGGATCCATGGTGACTTCAGGTCTAAGGACTAATAGTCATACTAATAGCCACATGAGAAAGTATATGACACTCATATAACGATCCATGATACTTTCTCATGGCGGGTCATTCAGTATACATTCTCTAATGCATACCCATGTGTCAGCTTGATATCTCTATATCCATGACTTGTGAGATCAAGTCATCGAGCTGACTTACATGCTAGTCTTATTGTATTAACATTGTCCCTGAATGCTAATACTCGACTAGGAATGATTTAGAGTAGTGTTCCCTATATCATCTCACTATCGATTCAACTAATCGATTGATATAGGTATGAACCTTCTACTCAAGGACGCTATTATACTTAGTCTATTTGGCACTAATATAAATAAGTATAATAACCAAACAAATGCCTTTATTAATATACAAGAATATGATATACATGAGTCCGTACAATCATCAAATGATTGGCTCTAGGGCTCTAACTAACACGACTGACCTTCACAATCGACCAATCATAGTAAGCTATTATGCTCCACTTGAGTATTAGAATCGTGGGTCGCAAATATGATTGCTAAGCTAGATGGGGGCCACCCGACCCCCCGATCGATCCACCTGGGTAATCGTACTTCATATCACTTTTCATAATTTTTCCTTCAAAATAGAGTATGTGTATACTTCAATTGAGAATTTAACCATGGTACTCTTGAGCCTCCACTAAGCACCTTACCACTAAACCAGACCCCCGAGGGGCATAAATAAATATTATTATTTTTAGTTAGCACCAGGTATCTAAGTATCTGACTTGACTAATCTTGGGATGACTGGTTTGACCTTATGAAAATTTTCTACCGACTATCTAGATAAATCGAAGAAATATACAAGAAGGCTCATCCTGACAGCCAATATTCTCAGATCCGCTATCCATTAAAAAGAAAATCCTCCATAATGTACCGTAATTAAATTTCGATCTCCAAATATCTGATCATTATGTGAACTGTCACTTGTATTTTCAAATTTACTTCGATGGTCGGCGAAAATTTTTTATTAGGTTGAACCTTCCACTTCTAGAATTAATTGGATTGTAAAATTTAGATACTTACATTACAAAAAAAAACACACACACCATTAGTTTTTTCTTTATTGTTATGTTGGATTAATGTTGATTAGTTAATTGGATCCACCATCAGTGGACTCTTCTCTTGATCTCTTCAGTCCCTGGGGAAGGATGTCATGGTTAAACCCTTCAGTGATAGATTAGAAATTTAGAGTTCGAGACTCAACTGCGAAGTATTATTGAAAAATTTTCTCTTTAATAAGTAAAGAACCTAAGAATGTTGGATATCCGGATGAGCCTTCATGTGTACTTCCTATATTTACTCTGACGATTGATAAAAATCTATCATAAGATCGGATCTGTCATCTCAGAATTAACATTATTTAACCTGTTTACTATATATTTTCCTTTCTCTTGATTTCTTCAACCTATAATTTATCAATGATCATCTCAATCAACATATCCATTATAATGGTTCCGAATCATCATATCATTGTCGTCATGTCCTTTTAGATCTATTATGTTCAGATTTTCTGCTATATGATTAGTTGTTTGGAAGTTACTATTATTGCCACAAACAAAAACATTTCATTTATTAGTGATTATTTCGAGTTGATTACCTATTTGACTTGGCCAAATCAACTTTTTCTAGATCAGTCAATTTAACCATGAACAAAAATATTGTATGACTAATTGATCCACTGAATATTCTATGACTAATTGATCCATGAGTTGACTACTTGGTTGACTCAATTGCAAATAATTAATTGAATACAACCTTTAGCTAACTAGATTGTCAACTACAACTATCCAAATGATTAAGTCTTACCTACACCCTCTCCCATAAGTCTCTCAACTCATTTAAAACTTTTACCTTACACCCCATGTAATAAATAATAATTTTATCAAAATAACAACTTCGTCAAAATGACTATGAATCTAAACTTACCTAAGACTCAACAACTTCAATGAATGGTAGAAGAAAGTTTATTTGGATTTGATGATTACTATTAGCCCATGGAGCACAGAAAATAATAACACTCATATAATAAAACTCCAGTAAGAAATTGGTGAATCCCTGGTTAGATTGTCCACTGCAGGCAAATTAATCGAATGAAAGGAATAGAGAGCGTGCATGCAAAAAATGGAAGTTGAAAGTAGGATGAATCGAAGGTTCCTAAATCGATTTAATGTTCTAGTTGTTGAGAGTGTGTTTATGTTAGTTTAACCTATACAGAAAACTTAAATAAATAAATTTAAATAATTTATTAAATTAAATAAATAAACTTAAATACATATTCATTAATAATATTTTTTTATCAATATACTAAATAATTTTTAAAAATAAATAAATAAAAAATTTAAATTGTCAATTAAATTTAAACTCATTAAAAAATAAATTAAGTTTATTTCAATAATTTAATTCTTCGACTTGATTTAAGATCGCGCGATTATTTTATCAAACGAACTCCCACACTCTGAAACTGGACCCGACTTGACTGATTGGCGGTTGAAAGCCAAAGCTCTCGAGAAAAACAAGCCTGTTAGTCTGACAATATCGATGCTCCGTATCTTTCTCCATCGAAAACAAGCAACTCTCACGTTAACTTCTCAGCTAAGTTAGCCTCAAAACCAATGCTCCGTACCACCTCCACGCTTATCACTTATTATGCTTCTTCCTGTGGCTGTGCTGTTGCTGTTGCTGTTTCTGTTGTGCTCGCCCTTCCTCTTGATCTTGTTCTTGCTCTAATGGCGGCGGCGGCTGCTGCTGCTGCTGCTTACTCCACCCCTCGCGAGCACGTCGAGTGGATACGGAGAGAGAGGTACTACATTGGGAGACATGACAAGAATCCCCTGGCTGAGGACATCCATCAGGCCGTCCTCTACCTCTCCGAAGAGCTTTATTCCAAGGACGTCCACTTCCTCATGGAGCTTGTTCAGGTGCGTAGTAGTTCCACCGCCTGACTGCTTGAAGCCACTGTTGTTTCTACTAATTCTTTCCGGATTCTAGGTCGTAGTTTGTGCTGTATATGGGTTGCCATCTCTGCTAACCGTTTTCAATCGTATTTAATTTATCAATTTACATTCGACAGAATGCAGAGGACAACAAGTATGCAGAGGACGTCACTCCATCCCTTGAGTTTCTGCTTACTTCAAAGGATATCACGATGACCGGAGCCAAAACAACACTGCTCCTATTCAACAATGAGATAGGTTTCTCTCCATCGAACATTGATTCCATTTGTAGGATTGGTAAATCAACCAAGAAAAGGAAACGACACCTTGGATACATAGGAGAGAAAGGTTTGCACTTTTGACTTTTGTCGTTTGTCGGTTCTAATTGTACGATATTTTCTGTGAAAACATTTATTTCTATGTGACACTTTATATTGACCTCATCATGGACGACACAACCAGACATTAAGCATCACTTCTTGCTCAACACGACTAGTTATTATTGAAATGTAGGGTGAAAAGCCCATGTCGTCCTAAAGGAGTATCTTCAATATTAAGTTATCTCTAAGTCATGTGATCCCTTTATGAGGCATCTGGTATAAACTCTCAATGTCCTCGAAGTCATGTGCTATTTCATGGCATGTGCTATTTTATGAGGCACCATTTCATGGTTCCACATGTCATCTGATCCGTAGATGATAGTGGGGCCCGCTCAAGGAAGGTTAAAGTCGTGAAAATCGGATTGTTGGTGCAATCAACCTAAATTTGATTGGTACGATCATGGTTTTGATGTGTGTCAAAAATTTAAGTTAGACTTTTATATGTGTTTGATTTATGTTTGAGTCTTGCAGAACTTGTGAAACACATGAGGAACTTGGTGCGGCCAAGAGTGGGAAGCTCATCCAAGGACTCGGATCCTTGAATCGGTGAAGGATGACGTGGAAGACATCTGAGGGATCGTCGGACGAGGAGCAACGGAGTGAAGCCGAAGGAAGCAGACTTCAAGGCAATGTGAAGGATGACACAGAGAGGAGTCGCGGGCTCGGGTGCGTCTGAGGGACGAAGACCGAGGAAGAGGGTTTGATGGGCGACTCCGAAGAGGATGAGTGTGAGTGTGTAACCGGAACTAGTCGATTGATAAAAGTTGCAGTTGACTACTCCAGTCGACTATGCAGTCGACTGGGAGCGAACAGAAGGATTCTGTTCGCTCAGCCAGCAACGATCAGTCGACTGGTACTTTTATCAGTCGACTGGTAAGTGATCGTTGGCGATCGTTGGCAGAAATCTTGATTCTTCCGAGTAGCCATTGGCTGTGTCCAACGGTTGCACCGGTTAACTGATGGAAGTACCAATCGACTAGTGTCGGGTTGAGTTGATATGATGATCAATTCTCTCCTCTTATTATAGGTTGTTTTCGGGCATGAAGGAGGTTACTCATGCTTGTTGAATAGCTCCTAAGTCTTTGCCCAAAGCTTCCAAGTCTTTTCTTCCTTTCCAAACCTAAGTTTTCATCTTGTAAAGAGGAAGAGACCTTTGTGAGAGGTTTGCTCCACCGAGGAGGAGTAAGCTCTAGTTGGAGATTGCCGGATACTGATCTACCGATAGATCAAGGGTTCGTCCACCTCAAGGACACGCCGTGAACTAGGAGCAAGCAATCTCCGAACATATAAAGGAATCGTGTTAGCGTTTGTGTTCTTACTTATTGTTTTCATTGTTTTAGTTTCATTTCCGCTTATGCAAACTAATCGTGTAGAGAAGAAAGTGAATTGGGGGTGACCAAGCTATCCAACCCCCCTTTTAGCCGGCAACCGATCCCCTACACGGATGATGTGGAGGGCATAGACCAGTCTATGGCTAGGCGGACGACGACCCAACATGTGGTTGAGCGGACAACGGGCCAGCATGTGGCCGAGCGGACGACAACGGAAGACAGGCCCTCCCATGGTCGACTGAGCGACAGCGGATGACCGCCAGCAGGTGGCCAAGCGGACGACAACGGAAGACGGGCCCTCCCACAGCCGACCGAGCGATAGTGGGTGATCGCCAGCTAGTGGCCGAGCGGGCCAGCAGGTGGCCGGGCGGACAGCTGAGGGGACGGACCAGCACACGCCGATCAGACGATAACGGAAGACAGGCCCTCACACGGCCGACCGAGCGACAGCAGACGATCGCCAGCAGGTGGTCGTGCGAGCTGGCGTATGGAGGAGCGTCATGTAGCCAGTGTTGTTAGAGGCGCGAGGCGCACCGAGGCGCAAAAGGGCTCCTAGAGCTCGAGGCGCGTGCCTCTTGAACATGAGATTGTTTACTAAACTACCATGTCAAATATGATAATTATTAATATTTCATACACAAATATCAAATATGACAAGCAAAACAACATCATGATAAAATTAATAAAAGTTTAAAATTTTCAAGTTTCAACTTTTTAATCTAAACTAACAAAGTTCATCAAAACAAGTGTAATGAGTCAAATTAATTATCAAGTTCAAGATCATCCTCATTGTATTCTTCTTCTTCTTTATCTTCATCTTGTTTAAATTTAATTTCTTTTTCTTCTTCTTCATCTCTAAGTGTTAGAGATGAATGTCTCATAGAGTCCCTTTTCGACTGGTTTAAGCCTAGCATGTGAACTAGAGGTCATGGATGCAATGTTTTTTCCTCTAATACAATATTCAGGCTCTTCAGCTCCATTAGCTCTAGCAACGACATCCCATGTCAAGTCGTCACCTTCAAAAACTAACTCATCTTCTTCATTATCACTTTCTCCATCCATTATACCCATCAACCATTCATTACTGTCATCAATATCTGTCAAAGAGATGGGGTCGATCTTATCACGTGCATCATACCGAAATTTTAAGGCACGATTGTATTTCACAAATACCAAATCATTTAAGCGCTGTTGAGCTAGCCTATTCCTTTTTTTACTGTGAATCTACAAAATGTCAAAAATCACAATAAGTATAAATGTATAATAAAATAGCAAAGAATATTTTTTACTAATAAAAGTAACATACTAATAGTATGAATGTATTATATATTTATATTTATTACATACCTGCACAAATACACTCCAATTGCGCTCACAGCCAGAAGCACTACAAGTGAGGCTAAGTACTTTGATAGTAAACTTTTGCAATTCTGAGGTATTTGCTCCATAGCATTTCCACTATTTCGCTGGAGATAATGCTCTTCTATGTCTAATTGTCACATTCCTCCCAAATAGCCTTCTGCCTTTCGATATATAGAGAGTTGGGTAGTGATTTTATCTTGCTCAGCAACGTTTGAAACCAATCTTTCCATAGTTTCAAACAAACCATTCACCACTTCTCCACATATATTTGAATCTGTGTATGAATAAAAAAATTCTGGATTCAAATAATGTCCTGCAGCATGCAGAGGTCGATGAAGTTGGCATTTCCATCTCGTATCAATGATCTCAAACACTTCTTTGTATTTCTCTTCTTTCTCCTTAAAGACTTTCATAATTATTTCTTTTGCCCTATCCATAGCCTCATAAATATAACCCATTGCAGATTTTCTTTCGTCATCAACTAGTCTCAGAACACGAATTAAAGGGCCATATATCTTTAATATATGCACAATACTACTCCAAAATCTAAGTGTCATGATGATTTTAGCTACCTTCTTCCCCGCCGCTTCTTTTGCCCATTTACTCTCTGTCCAATCCTTTGAAATGAACATTTTCCTTAAGTTTTGCTTCTGTAGATACATTATTTCAAGAGTGAGAAAAGCAGTAGCAAATCTTGTGACACCCGCCCGATAAAACTTTTTTTGTTTTGTGAATTGCCTCAACATATTTATCATGTCGGGCGAACATAAATGTAAGCATTCACACTCATTGTCTTCTTCAATGTTGTTTTAAAATCAGGCAATTTCTCAATATCTTCTAAGATTAAGTCAACGCAGTGAACAACACAAGGAGCCCCATACAAGTGCGACCTTTTTGCTTCTAATAATTTTCTTAAAATAGAAGTTAGAAAATTAGATAAGTTTAACATATATAAGAATTAGAAAAAACATATTGATAAGAAAGAATTAAATAGATTCTTACTAGCAAGCACGTTACTTGCACTATCTGTAACAACTTGAACAACATTTGCTTCTCCTACACGCTCCATAAATCGATCAAGCAACTGAAATATTTTCTCTCCAGTCTTTGCATAATCAGAAGCATCAACCAATTCGATGAAAATTGAACCTTTAGGAAAATTCATTAAAAAATTAATCAATGTCCTATGCCTTTTGTCTGTCCACCCATCTGTCATCAAACTACATCCATACTTGGCCCATTTTGTTTCACACGACATAATGTAATCATTGTCACACTATCAACAACTTTTTTTTAGAAAAGGAACCCGCACCTCATGATAATTAGGTCCTTTTAGTCCTACATCATATTGGGCAACCAAGTCCAACATCCTTTTGAAACTTGAATAGTTAACGACATTAAAAGGAATTATCGCATCATACATCCACTCAGTTATGGCCATACAAGCTTTTTCCCTCGATTCTTTCTTGTATGTCTCATTTATCGTAATTTGTCTCTCTTTACCCTTTTTACTTTCAACATTTTTTTACACATTAGGAGCAAAATATGTATCCATTGGATCTATTTGTCTTGACCTTTTTTGCATATTCACTGATCTAGAATTTGTATTTGCACTTATAGGCGACACAACTTTAGCTCCAATATCATCCATATCAATATCATCACCTAGAGGGTCTACATCCTCAAAGTCCAATGTCGCAAGTTTAGAAAGATTACTTTACTTCGCCTTTTTCTCCATGAAATTTTTAATTCCTTCACGTACATGAGACGGACATCTTTTGCAAGTCGTAGTATTTTGAAACCCCCCAACAAGATGTTTTGTACGATAGATACCCCCTTTTATAATTTTTTGACAAAAATTACAAATCAAATCATTTTTATTATCCGGATTAACTCTTTGAAAATAATTCCATGTCGGATCTTTTGATATATATGTTGGAGTATCACTACTACCTTCCATGGTAATTGAACAAGAAAATAATCTGAAAAATAAAAAATAAAATAAAAAAGTAGTTTAAAGGAAAAGTACTGTACCAACGTCCAGCAAAAAAAAAGCAACGGTACCAGCATTCAGCAATAGAAAAAAAGGAAAAAAAGACAAAAAAAAACAAAAAAAAATGAAAAAAATAGGATAAAGAAAAAAAAACACATCAGCTAGCAAAATCGGTAGCAACAACGCATTCTGCAAAAATAAAAAAAAAACAAACAAACAAAATCGAACAGCAAGAATGCGAACCAACAACTCAACAAGAAAAAACATAGAAGAGGAAGAAGAAGATACGAGGATAAAGAGAATAAAAGAAGAAGAAGAAGAAACGAAGACGAAGAAAAATTGAACAGGGAGAACAAAGAAGAGAAAAAGAAACAATAACAGAATAAGATAAGAAGAAGATAGCAGATGAAGAAGTGAAGAACAGAAAAAATAAAAAAAAACAGAAAGAAAAAACTCATACTTGGAAGCCGCGCGACTCAGCGATGGGGGCAACGGCGACGACGGAAGGAAATACTCAGCGACGAGGGCGGCGGGGGCGACTCTTTTTCAAATTTAGGTTTCGGTTCTTTTCTTCTTCCCTTATTCCCTTTTCTTCTCCTTCTCCGCGCCCTAATTCCAAACCAAATTGGTTCGAAATAGTTTTTTTTTTTGGTTAAAAATCCAGAAATGGATCGTGCTCATGAATGATCGCGCCTCAGTTAAGGTGCGAAGGCGCGCCTGAGGCGCGCCCAGACACGCGCTTGACGAACGACGCCCGCCTCGTTTGGGAGGAGGCGATTTCCCTAGCGCCTCGTCCGTCTGGCGCCTCGGGCGCGCCTTTAAAAACCTAGCATATAGCCAGGAGCAACGTGCTGTTGATACAGTCTGACCTGACTGTTGTTTTGATGTTGACACAGATTTAAGTTTGTATCAGATGTTAATTAGACACGGTTTGATTAATGATCAAGGTTGATCAAGTGGAAGGGAAAAGTCCAAGTTGGAAACTTGGCACGCGAAGTCGGAGAGAGCTCGTTCTCCGGACTAGGTCAGAGAGCGCTCGGTAGCTCGTTCTCTGGACCTGACGAAGTCGGAGAGGGTTCGGTAGCTCGTTCTCCGGACTAGGTCAGAGAGGGCTCGGTAGCTCGTTCTCTGGACCGGACGAAGTCAGAGAGGGCTAGGTAGTTCGTTCTCTGGACCGGATGAAGTCAGAGAGGGCTAGGTAGCTCGTTCTCTGGACCGGACGAAGTCAGAGAGGGCTCGGTAGCTCGTTCTCTGGACCGGACGAGGTCAGAGAGGGCTCGGTAGCTCGTTCTCTGGACCGGACGAAGTCGGAGAGAGCTCGGTAGTTTATTCTCCGTATTAGATCAGAATGATTCCATGGTACATTGGATCGGTCGGCAGACCGATCCAGTGACACATAAGACAGTGGATCGGTCGGCAGACCGATCCAGTGAAAACTAAGTTTTCATGGATCACTGAGTGTAATCTGATCGGTCTGTAGACCGATCAGGAAACACTCAGTAGCACACTGAGTGCAATCTGATCGGTTTTCAGACCGATCAGGAGATGGTATTGCGAAGAGAAGAAGGCAGGGATCGGTCGTGGAGACCGATCCACCTGCAGCCTGATCGGTCTCCACGACCGATCAGACAAGCTGTGGACCGATTAGGATATGTCCTGATCGGTCCATGGATCGGTCTGGTGACCGATCCACATACACAATCAGTTTTGTTTCTGCGATTCCTCCACTGCATTTGATCTGCCTGATTCATATAACCCTCTGTGCTGTTAGCTTTTGAGTTTGCAGGATAACAGGTATCATTCCAAGCCTAATTTCAAATTAAGTACATAAGAGGAATACGACAAATGACCTTTCTGCTGTGATTCGCGGCGCATGGTGCATTTGAGGCATCAACGGCTATTGGTGTGATCTGGCTGCGATCCGCTTGACTCCTGGTGATTGGTTCGAGCTCAGAAGACACCAGTGAAGACTGTGATTTCATTGGTGTGAGTTCAGAGAACCAGTAAGGAGGAAGAGGGATTGGCTGTAGCGATGATTCTGTGCAGATTGACCACGATCCATGACAGCAGAGGACAGGGACTTAAGAAGCAGTAAAAAGCGAGAGAAAAGAAAAACAAGCAAGTAAGAAAGAAAAAAAAATTCTGTTGATCGTTGAGGTGTGCTAAGTTCTTGAGCTCTCGGGTGAGAAACTGCTGTCTGTGAGTTCTCTGTTTCCACTGATCCTCGCGTGGTTGTAAGCGATAGTTCATTCTTCTTTGCCACCGAGTTCTGTAAGTCTTGTGCTTTAACATATATATTTCTTGAGACTTTGTGGAGAGGTTACTCCACCGAGAAGGAGGATCTTTAGCCGGAATTTTTTCGGGGTGCGATCTACCGAAGATCGAGGGGTCGTCCACCTTACGGACACGCCGAGGAGTAGGGGCAAGTTATCCCCGAACCTCGTAAATCCTTGGTTTAGTGTGCTTGTTTCCTCCTTGTTTTAGTTTCCTATTTCCGCTGTGCTAACAAGTTTATTTGTAGAAATTTGTGTTTAAGTTTTTAAGAGGCTATTCACCCCCCCTCTAGCCATCTAAGATCCTAACAAGTGGTATCAGAGCCTGGTGCTCTTCATCTGGACTAATATCCAAAGGAGCAAGAAGATGGCCATGAAGGAAGGATTCAGCACCAACAGACCACCCTTCTTCGATGGAGCAGATTTCCAGTACTGGAAGAGCCGCATGGAGTATTACCTCAAGATTGATATCTCCATGTGGTTCTCGGTCAAGGAAGGATTCACACCACCGAAGGACGAAGAAGGTAAGGAACTCGATTCATCAAGGTGGTCTACCGAACAAACTCGTAAAGGGCAAGCCGATGCCAAGGCAGTAGTCACCTTACAATGTGGGATTGCCAAGGACCAACTCGTCAAGCTAGGTCCATTCTCGAGTGCAAAAAATTTATGGAACAAGCTTATCGAGCTCCAAGAAGGAACTCGAGATTCTCGGATAGCCAAGAGGGACCTATTCTTGAATTAACTACAAAATCTCACCATGAAGAAAAACGAAACGGTAAGTGAACTACATGGGAGGTTCAAGGAAATCATCAATGGTCTACATTCCGTGGATAAACGCGTGGAGAATCGCGATCTAGTAAGGTACGCTCTTAAATCCTTTCCAAGGAATGCCTTGTGGTCATCTATGGTAGATGCCTACAAGGTTTCCAAGGATCTTTCCATTGTTAAATTAGACGAATTATTTTGTGAAATGGAACTTCATGAACTTGCTAACAAAGGTCAAAGAGAGAAAGGTATTGCTTTAGTTGCAGGACCAAAGAACAAGAATGGAAGAAGAAAGAGGGAAAAGAAGAAGGAGAAAGAGATTTCTTCATCTACATCCTCCTCCGAGTCCGATGATGAAGGTGGATCATCATCAAGTGAGATGGCCAACTTCGTGAGGAGGATCATGAGAAGAAGCCGAAGATACAAAAGAAAAGGTAAACCTAATGATCAAAATATCGATAAGACTAATGTTACATGTTATGAGTGTAGCAAGAAAGGCCACTACCGGAGTGAGTGTCCAAAACTCAAGAAGGAGGAACGGGCCAAAAAGAAGGAGGAAAGAGCCAAGAAGAAGAAAGCTCTCAAGGCCACTTGGGATGAATCTTCCTCAAGTTCATCGGAGGAGGAAGAGAAGAAGGAGAAGAGTACTCGGCAATTGGCACTCATGGCAAGAGAGGAGTCCGAGTTCGAGAGTGATGACTCAAGCACTTCAGCCGCGGCTTCATCATCTTCGGATGATGAAGAGGTAACTTCTTCTCACTTAGAAAAATGTTATAAGACTATTACACATTTGTCTACCTTGCTTAAAAAATCAAAAACAGAAAATAAATCATTAAAATAAGAAGTAGAAAACTTGAGGGCCCTTAGGGAAGATGAGGTTGATGACCTACATCTAGAGGTCCTTGAGGATGAGAACAAGGCTTTGAAGGGTGAGGTTGAGAAACTCAAGAAAATGCTTGAAAAATTCTCAACTAGCTCTAAGACCCTAGACATGATTCTAAATGCCCAAAGGGCGGTCTACAATAAGGCTGGATTAGGATACCAACCTAAGGAGTCTAGCTTTATTTCTTTAGTGTCAAGAACCCAATTTCATAGATCGCATGTTTCTAGGGTTCATGAGACTAGGAAGAAGGTAACAAAGGCATGGGTGCCTAAGTCTTTCGTTGTAGATGCATTAGGTCCCAAGATTTGGGTACCTAAAACATCTATCTTTCGTGTCTTGTAGGCATTGGTAAAGGGGGAGCGTCTATCAACTTGGTTTGTTGATAGTGGATGCTCCAAGCACATGACCGGGGACAAGTCACTATTCTCTACCATTCAAAATAAAAATAGAGGTAATGTGTCATTTGGTAATAATGGTAGCCTTAAGGTTATAGGGGTTGGAGATATTCATATATTCGAATATCTCCAAATCAAGAATGTCCTTCTAGTCAAATGGATGACTTTTAATCTCCTAAGTGTCAGTCAATTGTGTGATACAGGTTACACAATTGAGTTTCATTCGAGTCAATGTCTAGTCAAAAAACATTGACACACTTGACACGGTACTAGTAGGCACAAGGGTAGATAATATTTATCAAGTTTCTTTTAAAAGTGCTACTAATGCTCTTGCTAAGTGTTTCATGTCAAAAGAAGAAGAATCGTGGCTTTGGCATACGAGGTTGGCTCATGTAAACATGAAGAATATCCGAAAGCTGGTCAACAAAGGGTTAGTGCGAGGCTTACCAAGCATCAAGTACCAAAAGACCAAATTGTGTGATGCATGTCAAAAGGGTAAGCAAACAAAAACAACTCATAAAGGTAAAAGCGCTGTAAGTACCTCTACAGTTTTAGATTTACTGCATATGGACTTGTTTGATTGTTGTAGTGTCATTTCTTTGAATGGTAGTAGATATTGTTTAGTAATTATTGATGACTTTACGAGGTATACATGGACCTTCTTTTTGAAAACTAAGGATCAAACCATAGATATTTTTATTTCCTTTTGTAGAAGAACTGAAAATGAAAAATCAACAACAATTAAAACCATTAGAAGTGATCATGGTGGGGAATTTCAAAATCATAGGTTTTTAGAATTCTGTCAAGAAAAGGGATATAGGCATGAGTTCTCTACTCCAAGGACCCCACAACAAAATGGGATTGTGGAGAGAAAGAACCGAGTCTTACAAGAGGCTGCACGAAGTATGCTCAATGAGTACTCACTACCGAGTTACTTATGGGCTGAAGCTGTAAATACAGCTTGCTATGTGCAAAACCGAATCCTGATACATAGATTTTTAGGAAAGACTCCCCATGAACTTTGGTTTGGAAAACCCCCTACAATTAAACATCTTAGAGTGTTTGGTTGTAAGGTGTTTATTTTGAACACCAAAGACCATCTTGGAAAATTTTCGGCCAAAGCTGATGAAGGGATACTGGTCGGGTACTCGCTCACCAGCAAAGCCTATCGAGTCTACAACAATAGGACTAAATTGATTGAAGAGTCCTCTGATGTAGTTTTTGAAGAAATCCCTAACTTAAATGATCAATCAAGGGATGTAGGAGAAATTCAATTTGAACTTAGAAGGCTAAGTTTGAATGATCAAAACATAGAAAGAGTCGAAGTTGACTCTGATGATGATGAGCAAAGGCAACAAAGAACTCAATCTGATCCTTTGCCTGACATTGAGTCCTTGCCTGTGCCTAGTGAGACCATTCATGAGGCACCACCAACATCAAGACAATCTAGGATAGCCACTAGTCATCCCCAAGACCAAATTGTGGGAGACATCCAACAAGGGGTTAAGACTAGGTCATTCTTTAGAAATGAGTCTAATGAAGTCGCATTGATTTCAGAGATTGAACCAAAATTAGTTGATGAGGCATTGCGCGATCCTGATTGGATCATAGCTATGCAAGATGAGTTAGGTCAATTTGAAAGGAGCCAAGTGTGGTACTTAGTTCCTAGACCTAAGAAGACCACCATTATTGGAACTAAATGGGTCTTCAAAAATAAATTAAATCAAAAGGGAGAAGTTGTAAGAAACAAGGCAAGACTTGTAGCCAAGGGCTATAGTCAAGTTGAAGGTCTCGATTATGATGAGACTTATGCTCCCGTGGCCCGATTAGAGTCCATTCGTTTGATGCTAGCTTTTGCTGCACATAGAGGTTTCAAGCTCTATCAAATGGATGTTAAATTTGCCTTCTTAAATGACTTTATTAAAGAAGAAGTCTATGTTGAACAACCACCGGGGTTTGTGAATACCGAAGCTCCAAACCACGTGTACAAGCTCAAGAAAGTACTTTATGGGCTTAAACAAGCACCACGAGCTTGGTACGAAAGGTTGTCAACATATTTACTAGAAAAGAGTTTTGTGAGAGGCCAAATAGACCCAACACTATTTCTGCGTAGAGATGGTGAAAATATTTTTGTAGCCCAAGTGTATGTCGATGACATAATTTGTGGCTCAAATAACAAGGGCTATTTGAATGAATTTATTTCTCACATGGAAAGTGAGTTTGAGATGAGTCTAGTAGGAGAATTGACATTCTTCCTTGGACTTGAAATCAAACAAACTCGAGATGGAATTTATGTCCATCAGACGAAATACACTCAAGAGATGCTCAAAAAATTCAAAATGAGTGACTCTAAGGAAGTATCCACTCCAATGGCGACAAACACTCGTCTTGTAACGACCACCCTTCTTGCTACTACTACTACTCTCTAAGGATGACCGTTACTTGACTACTAACTCTACTTAACCGGTATGATTAAAAATCACATAGAAACTCTACCGAAAAATTTCGGCAGAGTCTCCCCTGTACCGGTGACCCCGAACTGGGATACATAACATGTATACTCAGCCACAGGCGGCTGGAACATATAATTTCACAACCACGCAGTGTAATAGCACAATAAAAATATGAAACAACTCTAGCAATGGCAAACAACCATATCACTCCAACAATAGGAGGTATCAAACTACAAATGCGGAAATAAACTCAATTTCAATATAATAAGTTTAAAAGAGAACTAAAAGAAAAGTCTTGACAATTTTGCCAGCTAATTCTGGATCTCTCCATAGTCCACACATCACACACCGTCACAGCACCTCCTTGTCGCCTTCTTCCTTATACTTTAGCTCTTTCCTTTATCTGCAGTAGGAGGAAAATAGTATCTATAAGCTAAAAGCTTAGTGAGCGCTATCCTACTCACAAAAACTCGATATGCATGTATATAAATAAAAACATGCTAAAACTGAATGCTAACATGTAAAGCTACTCATGCTCATAAATAGCCAAGAAATCAACTAACTGGAAAACTAACATGTATAGCTACTCATGCTCATGAATAGCAAAGAAATCATATCATGCTAACTGAAATACTAAACATGTATAGCTAATCATGCTCATAAATAGCAAAGGAACTAACTGAAATACTAAACATGTACAACTAATCATGCTCATAAATAGCGAAGAAACTAACTAAAAAGCTAACATGTAAAGCTAATCATGCTCATAAATAGCAAAGAAATCTAACTAACTGAAATACTAAACATGTATAGCTAATCATGCTCATAAATAACAAAGAAATCATGCTAACTGAAATACTAAACATGTATAGCTAATCATAGAACTATCCTGTGTATCAATAGGAAACTGAACTGATACATTAGCTGATCTAATTAATGCTAAACTGAGTCTAACTTGTATTCACATAACTAATTTGTGAAGTTTTGAAAACTATTTACATAATAGATCAAAATAATAATCATGCTGCTGATGGGCCCGGCAATTGTACTTGCTGTGCGCGCATCCCTAACTAAACCCGGGATTGCAAGTTCCGAGTCTAGTAGGGTTTACTAGGTTATCTAAACCTAGGGACGACTGTGGGAGCCCAACCCAATGGATATCTAATCCAGTACAGTGCCACTGCTGAAAATAAAATACTGATTTCATAATTAATTTTCTTACCTTGCTTTAACTAGGTTATCTGAACCTAGAACTAGGTTATCTAAACCTAGAGGCGACTGTGGGAGCCCACCCATTGGACCGTAGTCCCATATAAGCTGAAGCAAGACTAAATAAGTTATTTTAAATGCTTCTACTGCATTAACTGAGCTACTAAAATGCCTACTGTACACTATATATATGCTGTTCGTGCCCAGTATATCAAGGTAAAACTAAGCTACAAATAGTCTGTTCAAAACTAAACAATTTAAATTGAGTTTCATGGCAACAAGGAAAAGCAAGCACCCTAGCTGTACAGGGAATCCGAAACAAGGAAAGTAAAGAAGTCTAAACTAAGGTACTACCCAATGCAACCCACTGCATGTTCCGAATTAACCCATTTCTTGCTCCATGTTTAAACCACATTTACCAGGCCAATTATAGTAACAATAGGGTGCTATAACTAAGATGTGCGGATCTAAACTGAAAATTCAGAATAGTTATTACATATATATCAGTGACAATGAGATGCTACAGCTGGGATGCTAAAACTGACATCAGAAGGAAGAAATCAAAGCAAGCATGCTACTCTTAACCTCTAACAAATCCTAAATTCTTCAATGCCTAATTAACAAATTTCGGCAGGAAACAACAAGAGGCAAATTCAATCTAAAACCTTGTAAATATTCTGGAAACGAAACTAAACCATCACAAAGCAGCAAACCTCATAGCAAGGGAAATCACAAGCTACTAATCTTATCCACCGAATCCAAACTACAATTCGAAACAATACAATCTGTTTCCATTCTTTGAAATTCTCGACAACAAAGTGAAGTAATTCTGCTTAGTGAAGAAAAACTAGGGTTCACGGCATCAAGATGTGAAACTAGGGTTCACGTGTGCTTCGGAAGAAAAGTGAGAAACTAAAGAAATTCGGAGCTATCCTACTGCAGGTGAGAAGCAACTCACCTTCGTTTCCTTGATTCACAGTCGAAGGAGGAACCTTCTAGTGCTTCTAGGGCTCGGGTGAACTTGAAATCGAGGCCTCTTCCTCGCTCACGGCTTCCTTCTTGACGAGCGACCTCGGATCGACGAAGAACTCCCGGAGTTCGCCCCTCGCCGGCCGCCGGAGGGATGCCCTAGCTTGTCGCGCGAGAGAGGGAAGGGATTCGGGAAAAAAAGGAAAACTTAATTCTTTTCTTATAACTAGGGTTTCAATCATAACATATATATATAGATCTCGCACCCTACCTTTTCGCGAAATACTCGCGGAAGAGTTGGTTGGCTGCGGTTTTGACCAAGTCAAGAGCCCCGGGTTCAATTCCCGGCAGCTACCTCTTTTTCTTCCTTTTATTTCTATTATCTAACTACGGCTTAAGAATATTTCGCACCATATATATTTAACAAAACTTGCTTAGACCAGATGGTTGGCTGCATCCGATTAGAACCTGGTTCGGGTCCGAGGTCTTGGGTTCAAAACCCGGCTTCAACACTTTCTTTTTAAAACTTCTTTCTCTTGGTAAAAATACCAAACGAATCCCAAAAATTCCATAAAAATACTCTAAAAATTTCTAAAAATCTCTAGAATTTTTCTATAGCATTTCTAGATTTTTATAAGGACTTTTAAAACTCGAATTAGAGAAAATTGGGTCGTTACACGTCTTGACAATGATGAGAGTGGGAAACCAGTTGATCTAACGCAATATAGAAGCATGATCGGTAGTC
Source organism: Zingiber officinale (assembly GCF_018446385.1). Taxonomy (NCBI): domain Eukaryota; kingdom Viridiplantae; phylum Streptophyta; class Magnoliopsida; order Zingiberales; family Zingiberaceae; genus Zingiber; species Zingiber officinale. Next base: position 144,653,629 of record NC_055994.1, read on the forward strand.
TTCTATATCTCACAGTTAGTCGACCGGACATACTTTTTGCTGTGGGCATGTGCGCTAGATATCAAGTTTGTGCCAAGGAATCTCATTTAACTGCAGTTAAGAGAATTCTAAGATATCTCAAGGGCACAATTAGAGTAGGACTGTGGTACCCTCGTACGGAGTCTTTTGATTTGATAGGCTATACCGATTCCGATTATGCTGGATGCAAATTGGATCGGAAAAGCACTAGTGGGGGTTGTCAATTTTTAGGTTCATCGTTAATTAGTTGGTCAAGTCGGAAGCAACATTCTGTTGCTCTCTCCACGACCGAGGCTGAATACATTGCCATGGGAGAGAGTGTATTACAATTGTTGTGGATGATTCACACTCTAGAAGATTATGGACTTTCATATAAAGGAGTGCAAGTGTTGTGTGACAACATTAGCACAATAAACCTAACGAAAAATCCAGTCCATCATTCAAGGACCAAACACATTGAAGTGCGTCATCACTTCATTAGAGATCACGTAACTAGGGGAGACATTGCACTCACATATGTTGAGTCAAAGTCAAACCTATCCGATATTTTCACCAAACCCCTTCCGGAAAATGAATTTAGTCATTTAAGGAGGGAATTGAGAATGTGTTTGGCTCAATAAGTCATTTTGACCACATCATGATCAATAAGGACAACTAAAACTACAAGAGAAATTGGGAAATTAATTTGGGTAACTTGGGGACATCTCACACAAACTATAAGGTTTAACAAAATATTTTTGTTTGCTAGAAATGGGGTGAGATGCTAGGATCAACTAAATTATTCAAAATGTATCATGCATCCCTTGAATAATTAGGTTGAAGAGACATAAATTGAGTATGGGGAAGACCATTACATAATTCATGTGTATTTGGCTCCTAGATCTTACTCATATATTCCAACCAAGGAATCTTGGTTGGACCTGTGTCTAGAAATCATCTAACCTTGTTGATGTGTTGATTGATGCCCTTGATTGATATCTTCCTGATTTTGATTGAAAATAGGACAAGTTGGTGAAGAAACCTTGACATATTTTGACAAACTTGTAACTACTCATAGCAAGGATGTATTTTGAACTGATAGCCTGAGTCAGATTTATTACCTTGGTTCACTATAGATCATAGTTTCAGCAAACAAACAAAACAAACTTCTCTGATTTTGAAACCTTGAGATTCAACACATTTGTTATGAAGTGTCTGAAACTTTCGAGCCCTAAATAATTCCAAATCATTAGAGCTCATCATTAGGAAATATTCATTGGTATCACTGAATATAATCTGTGGGCTCTTCAGATCCTAGGTTCTGAACTTGGAAGTTGTTGAACGAAATATTCAGGAGGTTCTCTGATCGGTCTCCACGACTGATCAGGAGGCTCATACCTCTGATCCACCTCTGATCGGTCCGGGGACCGATCAGGAGGTTTCCTGATCGGTCTCCACGATCGATCAGGACCCTCCCTGATCGATCAGGACGTTCCCTGATCGGTCAGGATTTCTCCTGATCGGACAGCCGTCCGATCTTATGATCTTATCACCCCCCTTTAACTTCCCCCAATCCTTCCTCCTCTCATTTCATGCCGAAAACCCTAGCCGAACCACTCCTCAGTCCCGACTCTTCTCTTCATCTTCTCCGAAAGCTTCAAATGGTGCCTAGGTAACTTCCTTTCTCCCCGAAATCTGTTCATTTTTGGCATTTTAGCTTCTTTTCACAGTGTATCTCTGTGTGTTGTGTGTGCTGTCTCGGTTCTCGACTCTGTGGCTCCCGTGGACTCCCATTTGCCCCAACCATGTCCCATTTTTCACCTATTTAGGAAGAAATCAGCCGGTGAGGGTACGTCTAAGTCATCTGCTGAGAAGTCCAAGTCCCAGGCACCCTCCCGACCTCAACCTTCCTCTTTTTCAAGATTCCCGAACCGACAGTTTGAACAAGCATTTCAACAGAGGACATTCAAGCTGCTCCCATGTCGATCTGTGGATCGAAAGTACATGGATGAGTTTTGTCCCTCTGTATCCGAAACCCTGGCATATTACAAACTTGACTCGTTAGTCTATCTTGAAAGGGACATCAACCATGACCTAGTATCTGAATTCTACAACAATCTTCATCAGGACAGTGATGGTGCTTATAGAACCAGAGTTGCTAAAAGGACTATCGATTTCTCCATCATAGAATTCTTTGGGTATTTAGGTTGCCGAATGTGTTCAGGAGATCTTTTTTTCCATTTATCCTGATTTACCCCATCCTTTACCTCCTCCATTTGATGTCTCACCTGATTCCATCTATGAGTACTTCTTCGGTCATCCTAGACCAGATGGACTGGATGAGTTGGATGTTGAGTTTCCTACTTTTGCGGCTCTGAGACTATCTCCACCTGACTATATTCTTTTTAAGATAGTCACAAACTGTCTTCTTCCAATCACATCCAAACCTCTAGCAGAGATCCGATCCTATCATTGTTTGATGCTCTATGGTTTGCGTCGGCGTCTCGACTTTGACATTATGTCCAGCATCTATTCTTCGATCATCTCCTATTCTCAGCCTAGCAGCTCCACCATTTATATGCCTTATGGGCATATCATTACAGATTGGCTCGAGACCCTTCAGATAGATGTGTCTAAGGGTAGGATAGTGAAGATGGTCAGACAGGATTGCCGACTTGGGAAACGGGCATTTTCCAAGTCCGGTATCTTGGGACAGAATGGGGCTGTTCGGTGGAAGGATGGGAGAGGACTGGGAGAGTTACCACGGGCACTTCCTCGACAGGTTGCTGCTCCTCCTCCTGCTGCTGATGAGGCCGATCCTGATCTGCGCTGGCAGATCGCTGAGCTAGAGAGCCGCTTCGATCAGCACGATGAGCTACTGGCTGCTGAGCTCCATGGACTGCGCGTTCGGATCGACCAGCGCTATGATGATCTACGCAGTCAGCAGTTGGTGACGCAGTAGCTACTTCTGGGCTGGATGGCCAACTACCCACCTCCGCAGCATTTCTCGGGCCATCCACCTTCGAGCTCAAGCATGCCGCCTCAGGGTTACGTGCCTCCTGCAGATGATGATGAGATTCTTCCTGTTGAGGATATTGATTGATACATTCTGTGTGTCACTTTGCCTGTCTGTATTTTGGTTGCTATCTGTTGGATCTCTTTGTCTGACATGGATACTTATGCTACTCATATGTTTTTGCTATTCATTTGTCTATTTCTTGCTTTTTCTTATGCTTCAGTTCATATTAATATGCTGTTCCTATGTCATGATTTGATTGTATCTTATCTCTTTCTTATTGTCATATAATACACTTAGAGGGAATTCGAGGTGCATTAAGAAAAAGACAGTATGGGTTAAGGGGGAGCCTTTTGAGTTTTGTCACCTCATTTGCACCTTTTCGGTGTTTGACAAAGGGGGAGAGGACACCTAAGTTTAGAGATGTATAAAGGCTTGATTTTAGGGAGAAGATAACGGGAAGGATCTTGATTCCCGTTATTGACTTAGTGGTGTATCCATCTTAGGGGGAGGATCTTGATTCCCTTAAAATTATGAAAATAAGAACATTTCTGATCTAAACTTAAATCGTGTTGTCAAACAACAAAAAGGGGGAGATTGTTGACCTGGCTGTTGTTTTGATGTTGACACGGATTTAAGTTTGTATCAGATGTTAATTAAACACGGTTTGATTAATGATCAAGGTTGATCAAGTGGAAGGGAAAAGTCCAAGTTGGAAACTTGGCACGCGAAGTCGGAGAGAGCTCGTTCTCCGGACTAGGTCAGAGAGGGGTCGGTAGCTCGTTCTCTGGACCTGACGAAGTCGGAGAGGACTCGGTAGCTCGTTCTCCGGACTAGGTCAGAGAGGGCTCGGTAGCTCGTTCTCTGGACCGGACGAAGTCAGAGAGGGCTCGGTAGCTCGTTCTCTGGACCTGACGAAGTCGGAGAGGGCTCGGTAGCTCGTTCTCCGAACTAGGTCAGAGAGGGCTCGGTAGCTCGTTCTCTGGACCGGACGAAGTCGGAGAGGGCTCGGTAGTTTGTTCTCCGGATTAGGTCAGAATGATTCCATGGTTCATTGGATCGGTCGGCAGACCGATCCAGTGACACATAAGACAGTGGATCGGTCGGCAGACCGATCCAATGAAAACTAAGTTTCCATGGATCACTGAGTGTAATCTGATCGGTCTGTAGACTGATAAGGAAACACTCAGTAGCACACTGAGTGCAATCTGATCGGTCTTCAGACCGATCAGGAGATGGTATTGCGAAGAGAAGAAGGCAGGGATCGGTCGTGGAGACCGATCCACCTGCAGCCTGATCGGTCTCCATGACCGATCAGACAAGCTGTGGACCGATCAGGATATGTCCTGATCGGTCTGGTGACCGATCCACATACACAATTAGTTTTGTTTCTGCGATTCCTCCACTGCATTTGATCTGCCTGATTCATATAACCCTCTGTGCTGTTAGCTTTTGAGTTTGCAGGATAACATGTATCATTCCAAGCCTAATTTCAAATTAAGTACATAAGAGGAATACGACAAATGACCTTTCTGCTGTGATTCGCGGCGCATGGTGCATTTGAGGCATCAACGGCTACTGGTGTGATCTGGCTGCGATCCGCTTGTCTCCTGGTGATTGGTTCGAGCTCAGAAGACACCAGTGAAGACTGTGATTTCATTGGTGTGAGTTCAGAGAACCAGTAAGGAGGAAGAGGGATTGGCTGTAGCGATGATTCTGTGCAGATTGACCACGATCCATGACAGCAGAGGACAGGGACTTAAGAAGCAGTAAAAAGCGAGAGAAAAGAAAAACAAGCAAGTAAGAAAGAAAAAAAAAATTCTGTTGATCGTTGAGGTGTGCTAAGTTCTTGAGCTCTCGGGTGAGAAACTGCTGTCTGTGAGTTCTCTGTTTCCACTGATCCTCGCGTGGTTGTAAGCGATAGTTCATTCTTCTTTGCCATCGAGTTCTGTAAGTCTTGTGCTTTAGCATATATATTTCTTGAGACTTTGTGGAGAGGTTACTCCACCGAGAAGGAGGATCTTTAGCCGGAATTTTTCCGGGGTGCGATCTACCGAAGATCGAGGGGTCGTCCACCTTACGGACACGCGGAGGAGTAGGGGCAAGTTATCCCCGAACCTCATAAATCCTTGGTTTAGTGTGCTTGTTTCCTCCTTGTTTTAGTTTTCTATTTCCGCTGTGCTAACAAGTTTATTTGTAGAAATTTGTGTTTAAGTTTTTAAGAGGCTATTCACCCCCCCCTCTAGCCATCTAAGATCCTAACACGTGCATCTAAGCGGACTAGGGGGTCAACTGAGTGGAAGTATAAGATTGGGTTGGCGTGGGACAGATCCGCTCGGCTCCCATGGGCCTCATAGCATATCTTTTTGGGAGTTAGTGCCGCTGACAGCAAGATTGCTCTAGCCAATAGAAAGTACTTTAGAAGCTTACAGTCATCGTGTCAGAAGACTGATAGTTTGCTTAAGGAATAGGGACACTTTTTGGGTTGATCTTTTCATAGGACATGTGGGAATACGTGCCCATACTTTGGGATGCGTGCACACACGCTGTAGGACCCTTATAAAAAGGGGGGGGGGGGTTCCTTCATCAGGGAGGTATGTGCAACATCTAAGACTCTCATGCTCTAGCTACAACATTTTCACTGTTCTTCGTCGGAAATTGACTTGAGCATCGGAGGACTAACGCCGGCGATCCTTTCCCGGTTCGGCACTGACGATTCTTTGTGCTTTCAGGGAACGCGAGAGGTAGTTCTTTAGTTTGTAGATCCATGGGGCGTCGTCAGGGGCGGATCTAGGCGAGGGCTGGAGTGGGCTGAAGCCCTCGCCTAGATCTGCTGAAGGAGCCTAGGAGGAGTCTTGAGTCCATTTAGGTGTGAGGCGTCTGATAAACAGACAGAAATAGGGAAGAACAGCCCCAGGAGAAGGGTGATAATGTGGTTGTTCGAGACTTGCACGATGCACAATGCACGATGCACGATGCTACCTCGTGGAATTGCTTGCTCTCAGGATACGTGAATTGTGGACTTCTCGATCATGCACGAGTCATGTTCGACGATATGCCCCAACAGGGAATAATCTCCTAGAACACCATGATTCATGGTTATGCAAAGTCCGATGACATCACTTTGCAAGGCAACTGTTCGATGAGATGACCAAACGAAACGTGGATTCCTAGACTACTCTGATATCTGCCTATGGAAGATGTTGCCAGCTGGGCAATGGGCATGTCCCAGAAATTGTTCGACAAAATGGCGTCTAGGAATGCTGTATCATGGAGTGCGATGACCACTACTTATGCCCAAGGAGATTGTCCGTCTCAGGCATTAGCTATGTTTGAAAGGCTGAGGAGACTAGATGTGATGCCAAATTGTGCCACAATAGTGAGCTTCCTCTCTGCTCACAGATGGGAGCTCTTGAGCAAGGTAGATTAATTCATAGTTACATAGCGGAAAAAAAAAAGATGAATGTGGACTCAATAATTGGAACCACACTCATAGACATGTTTGTCAAATGTGGTTGCATGAATAGTGCAGTTGAAGTTTTTGACGCATTAGTGCCGAAGGATGTATTCTGATGGGCAACGATGATCGGATGGCTTGCAATGAATGAGTATGTTGCCAAGGTCTTGGAACTATTTGACCAGATGGAGATGGAGGTCGTAAAACCTAATGAAGTTACATTTGTTGTTGTTCTATGTGCTTGGAGTCACGGTGGGTTAGTGGAGCAAGCGATGTACTTGTTCAATTCCATGAGGGTGGTCCACATACTCAAACATTGCAAAAAAAATAAAAAATTCTCTTAGCCCTCGTTAAAAATGATCTCTGGATCCGCCCCTAGGCGTCGTCATCAAGTCAAACTGTGAGCTTCGTCACCGGGTCGCCATCTCCTTAGATTTTGGACAGGATCATCATCCATCGCTGGAACTTTGGTTGTTGACCAGAATGGTACTAAATCGGTTTCCTGCCATGTTGACACTCCGCACACTTTGATATTTTTCAACTTGTAAGATCAACTAATTAGTTTTAATTATATAAAACCCCTTCTTAGTCGGCACTCCGCACGCTTCACATACCTTTTCTTGATGCACCTTTTTTTTTGGTAGTATTGGGCTCTAATAGTAGTTATCCAATTGGCATGATATGAATTTTTATAAACTATCACACTAAAAATAAATCAGATGTCAGATTTGGTGTTTGTAAGATAACATAGTTTTCCTGGTACCACTAGTATTCTGGATTTCACATGGATTTTTATCTTGCTATTTGATGTTAGGTTCCATGAAAGTATCTATTGATTTAATTCCTAGCATGTTAGATTTTTCAAGCATATCAAGGATATACTTCCGTTTTGAAATATAGTTTTACCAACCTCTATACCGACTATCGAGGAACTATCTGAGACGACCCATGTTTTTTTTTGTCTCGATGTATGGATGCAAATAATCTTACAAACGAGTAATTTTGGTGAAGCCATCACCTATAATAATGTCATCCACATAAACAACAAGAAGATGTGCCTTCTTGAATGAACGATGATGAGACATAAATAATAAGAAAGATATGCCTTCTTCAATGATGGATGATGAGGAAGACCATGATCTGTAATGTTGAATTGACAAAGAGCTCAGATACACTTATTAAACCATTCTCTAGGAGATTTTCCATATGCGGAATTTTTTAGCTTACTTAGGCTCCGTTTGGTTTGTAGGATAGGATTAATGGTGTTAGGAATTATTGGTGTGATAGAGAGTGTTTGGTAGGTGGGATATGATTAATAGTATAGGGATTAATGGTGTGATAAATAATCATTCGCTCTCCCAAGGGATTATTTATCACACCATTAATCCTTATTCCACCTATATCATTAATCCTATCCCACCAACCAAACGGAGCCTTAAGAGGTTAATCTTAGACTTTCCCTAATAGATCACCATAGAGGAATCTATCTTTTATGTCAAATTGATGAAGATGTTTATCGGATAGTATCTCGAGTTTGAGATAAAATGTTATGACATTATTAATATTTTATAATACATTGAGCAACAATTGTTTTTTAAATATATTTTTTCACTTAACAATAAATATTTTTATGTAGTTTATCTTCTTTTGTTATAAAAACATATACAAATTTTGGAATATAGTTGTTCTTCAAATTGTTATGGGCATAAGTTTGACAACACATGAAGTTTACTTATGTATGATCAATGATGATTATGGTATGCCATTAATTTATCTACTTTCTCTTTAATTTTCACATGCATGTTTTTTATACTTTTTATTAACTGTTCTCACTTTATATTTAATACATATAAACATTGAGAAAAATATTTGTTATGAAAATAATTTGGTCATTTTCATCTTGCAATAATAACTATTTCAATATCGTCTAATTTATTTTATTTCCCATTCCTTGATAAAGATTTGTACCATGTCAAACATCCACAATAGATCAAGTCTTGATATGCCATTAATTTAGAAATCTTTAGTGAATCTAAAATTTGAGGGAAACTCATAGGTACTTCACAACAATCATATTGCTAACTAAAAGATATATTTTCTTATGTCAAGTACAAAGTTGGGAGGGTAGTCCTAATCAGTGAAGTTAGTGTTAGAATTGCAATACATCATATATGAACTAAAGGATGTATGTACAACAAGATTGGGCTTCTATCAATCTCTAAAGTTCAATAAAAAATCGAAAACAATAGCACATGAATGACTGACCTGAATCCATCGCTAATGTTAATGATTCTTACTTGTCGTCGGAGTTCCTGCTATTGCGGAAAAGTCTTCTACAGGAGTGGGCGATGACAATCCTTGGCTCTCTCTCGATAAGGAAGAGAAGAGGTTGAAGAAACTCTAGAACCTTCCCTAATTCATAAGTCTCATCCTTTATATACCAAGTCCATCCTATAGGGACTATCCTTCTTAAAGCTCATCCATCATTAACAACCCATCAATGTTAATGAACCGGATTTTGGATCTACACATTGAATCCACATCCATTTAATCCAAACCCTCTTTATATGCATGAAACATTAAATCACTTAATTAGGTTTAGTTATTTTAATGACAATTAGTTGTGTGTGTGTTAATCAAGGCTAAACCCACCTTATGGAGATTAAGTTCACTCATGTGGACTCAATTGGATTTAGTCCATCCATGTGGACTTAATCCTACAATCTCTCACTTGGGCTATCCTTGATTCCTTATACACCACACAACCTCTTAGTTAAGCTCAACATGTCAAACTTTATGATTTAAATACCCATTTAAATAATTTTGTTCATTAAATCAATTAGTACATGACTAAAAAAGTTATAGCTACTATAACTTTTAAAGGACTAAAAAAGTCATAGCTACTAAACTGTAACAAGACCCAACAGTAATCACAGTACTAATATTATTAACGACATAGATCAAATGTGGATGTGTAGTAGAAGAATGACACAAAATGTGATTTACAAGTGTCCATTCTCAATAAGTCCTCTTTATGACCCAAATCGAATCCAAATCATATTTACCAAAATCTTATGCTAAACTGCAGTGGTAAATTATGATTCGACTTTATGACTCCAAATGAACATCATATTTACAACAACCAAATGCAAAACCGCAATAGTAAATATGCACATGTGTTAAAGAAAGTTAATATCATGCATATATAGAAAAACTGAAGTGTATATACAATGAGCCAAAATATATGTTCATGAACATAGAACATTATACAAAATACAGATTCCGACATAATGGACACTTCATCAAAAGGAAGAACCCCATATTCAACATATGCTGATGAAACACCTTGGGTGATAAGCCCTTGGTGAATGGATTCGCTAACATGGAATCTGTCGTTATATGCTCTATCATTATTTGACCATTCTGAACTTTTTTTAATCGCTAAAAATTTTATGTCGATGTGTTTAGATTTCGACGAACTGCGGTTGTTCTTGGAATATAATTCTGTAGTTTTGTTATCACAGTTGATCCTCAATGGCCTATTAATGTCTCCAATGATCTGTAACCCAGTGATAAAGTTCCGCATCCATATCCCGTGGTTGGAAGCTTTATAGCAGGCTATGAACATTGCCTCAATGGTGGAAGTGACTATTAGTGTCTGTTTGATGCTTTTCCTGATATAATCTCTTCCGCTAACATGAAGATATAACCTGAGGTGGACCTCCTGCTATCCAATCATCCAGCAAAATCGGAGTCTGAATATCCAATGATCTCCAGATGGCCTGATCTCCGATATGTGAGCATGTAGTCCTTCGTTCTTTGCAAATACCACATAATCCCCTTTGCGGCTTTCCAATGCATTGGTCCAGGGTTACTCAAATATCTACCCAACATCCCCACAATGTACTCCATATCACGCGTACATGCTGTTGGATCGCTGGGCCGGCTAGAAGGGGGGTTGAATAGTCTGCAAAAATAAAAGCACAACCCTTCTCGAACTTTCAACAGAACACTTGTGTAAAATCGAAAAGCAATAAATTAAAATAGAAAAGAAAGAGGCACAAGATGTATACTTAGTTACAACTGGGGAGGTTGTTAATCCAAGGAAGATGTCACACTAGAATATCTCCTTCAGGCGGAGAAGCCTCTTACAGCAATGAAAGCACAAAGAAATAGAAGTTAAACTACAACAGGAAACGCACAAGTGTTGGAATTACAATTTCCGAGTTGTTGAAAAGTTTCTGGACCAAGGTTGTATTTATAGCCTTGGTCGGAGCGCCCCGAAGGGGTTTCGAGCTCCCTGGGGGATAAAACTTTATCCCTCAACGTTCAGATTGCGATTGACGCGATCTGGTAAAAAAGTCAACTCCGGGCGCCCGGAAGGGTTCTGGGCGCCTGGTGGGGTCCGGGCGCCCTAGACAGTTCCGGGCGCCCTAGATTGTTCCGAGCGTCCCGGACAGTTTCGGGCGCCCCGGTTGGGAAAGTCAACCTTGTTGACTTTTTTTAGCCAGGGTCTTCTGCTCCGACTCCGTTCGCCTCATACTGAGTATTCCGCTCGTTTGGGTGATCTCTGTCATCCGAATTAGGGCTCACTTGAACCCAACTTCTGGTCTTTTCGAGCAGGCTTTCGCTCCGGCTTCTAGTCCCTCGGAATCGTCGCGTGCTTCCTTCTCGTCCGCCAGCGTACTCATCCGCAGTCTTCGTCCCTCGGTCGCACCCCATGCCGACCTTCTAGCTAGCTGCGTCTCTTGCTCCTCGAGCAGTCTTCCGCTCCGGCTTCTCGTCCCTCGGAACCACCGCACGCTTCCTTCTCGTCGGCCGGTGTACTCTTCCGCAGTGCCTCGTCCCTCGGACGCACCGCGTGCCGTTCTTCTCGCTAGCTGCGTCTTCAGCTCGACTACTTGTGCTCCTAAGCTCCTGCACACTTAGACAAAGGTTAAAAATACACAGGACCTAACTTAACTTGTTGATCACACCAAAACAATCTTGGGGTTCTAACACATACCTAAGCATACATCAAATTCCTTATTGCTGATGCATAGGGGAATTATTGCATTTCCTTGATCTCAAGTTCATGATGTGGATATTGTTGCAAGCTAAGTCTATCACCCTTTGACACTGGAGTGTCACCGGGTGCACAATTCTGCATGCCATACCGAATGACTACTTTTTCTATATAGACCTTTTGTGATAGTCCAAGTGTGTATCTTGAACGATTACGAACAATCTATATGCCTAAGATAAAAGATGTTTCACCAAGGTCCTTCATTTCAAATTCATTGAATAAAAATGATTTGGTTTCAGTGCTTGCAAGCCATATATCATCCACGTAAAAAACAAGTATAATGAATTTGCTCTCACTGAACTTGATATACAAACATTGATCAATTGGATTTTTCTTGAAATCATATGAAGAAATTACCTGATCAAACTTCCAGTATCATTGATGAGATGACTGTTTTAAACCATAAATGGATTTAACTTACATAGTAGGTGCTTTGAGTCATCCGACTCAAAGTTCTCCGGTTGCATCATGTATATAGTTTTTTCAATGTTTCCATTGAGAAATGCAGTCTTAACGTCCATTTGGTGTAACTTTAGGTCATAATGAGTTATAAGTATTATGATTACCCTAAGGGAGTCTTTCATTGAAACCGGCGAAAAAGTCTCTTTGTAATCAATGCCCTCCTTTTGAGTGAATCCCTTGGCAACTAGGCGTGCCTTATACTTTTCAATATTACCATGTGAATCTCGTTTGGTTTTAAATATCTATTTACAGCCAACGGGTTTCACACATTCAGACAATTCTACGAGTTCTCAAACACCGTTGTCCGCCATGGATTTCATCTCCTCCTTCATGGCATTGATCCATTTTTTCGGATGAGAGTATTGTTTGACTTCTTGGAATGATGTGGGATCATCTTCTAACCCAATATCAAATTCAGGCTTTTAAAGATATACATAATCACGGGACATCGTGGATCTCCTCTCTCTAATGGATCTTCTTGGTGGCACTTGAATTTGAGGTGGTTGGGAGTCATTCTCAACCATAAGAGGGAATACCTCTATTTGAGATGATGTACCTTCCAAATGAATTGGAGGTGACATGAGAATATCATGACCAACTACCCCTTCCGGTTGTACAATTTCAACTATATGTGGAATGATAACAATTTCACTGTCAGCATTAATAGTTATCATATTAGGATCACTAATGTTCTCCTCAATGAATTTGACATTACTTGTCTCGAAAAAGGATCTACTCAAGGAGTTATAAAACTTGAAACCTCTTAAATTTTCAGAGTATCCTACAAAATGACAACTAACGATTCTTGAGTCCAATTTCCTTTCGTTAGACCTATAGGGCTTAGCTTCAGCTGGATAACCCCAGACATGTAGATGCCTAAGACTAGGAGCTCTACCTGTCCACAACTCGTATGGGGTTTTCGTTACCACCTTACTAGGAACTCTGCTAAGTAGGTAAATTGCAGTTTTAAGTGCCTCACCCCACAAGGACTCCGATAGAGAAGAAAATGCAATCATACTTCTCACCATGTCCTTAAGGGTTCGGTTTCGCTGCTTTGCTATATCATTCTGCTGAGGTGTCTCAGGTATGGTGTATTGTGCCACGATACCGCACTCAGTAAGGTAATTCGCAAATGGTCCAGGACGTTGTTCAGATCTACTATAGTATTCATTACCACAGTTTGATCTTTTGAAGGTTTTGAACATGTCCAAGGATTGCGACTTCTCATGAATAAGGTACAAATATTCGTATCGAGAATAGTTATCTATAAAACTTATAAAATATGCTTGATCATTCCAAGAAGCCTTAGGGAATGGTCCACATATATCGGTATGTATAAGTTCTAAAACTTCATTACTCTGCCTTGAATCCTTATTACTTTTGTTAATTGTTTTTTCATACATTCAATGTATATTCCAAAATCTGACATATCAAGAAAATTGAGAATTTCTAATGACATTAACCTTTCTAGACATTGTTTAGAGATATGCCCTAAACGCCTATGCCACAACATAGATGAATTCTCATTTGTCACACCACGCTTTACATCTATACTATGCATCACAAGATTATCCGTATGAGTTTCAGTGTCCAATCTATATAGTTTGTCAATTAAGGAATCGGTATCACACAAGATAGAATTTTGAAAAATACTAAATTTTCCATTTCCAAATGAACAAGTGTATCCGAATTTGTCCAAACATGAAATAGAAATTAAGTTCAGTTTAAAAGACGTCATTACAAACGTATTTTCCAAATTCAAAAGTACATTGTTCTCCAAACAAACTCTGAAGACACCTATTGCCTCTACTTTTGCCTTCTTGCCCTTTCCGGTATAGATGAATCTTTCGACATCAATTGACATTCGGCTCGTGAGACAATCCTATATAGTTACACTTATGTGAGTAGTTGCACCAGTATCTATCCACCAAGTGTTATTAGGTACAGTAGCTAGATTGACTTCTGAACTAACAAGGTTGAGAAGTATACCTTTCTTGGCACGCTAGTTTGCGTATCTAGGGCAATTCTTTTTTAGATGACCTTTCTTTTAACAAAAGAAACAAGTTGGGTCCTGATCTTGTTACTTTTGTACCTTATGCCCTGAAGTCCCAGTCACTGTAAGTTGTTTACCTTTACTCTTACTAGTACCCTTCTTTTTCTTGTTCGAATATTGAGATTAGGATGTATAGTGAGCACTTTGAGATGTGTCAAACTCTTAATCTCTTTTCTTCCTGTATACACTGAGCTATGAGCTCATTTAGTATCCATTTCTCCTTTTGAGTATTATAGCTAATTTTAAAAGGAGTGAACTATGTAGGTAGAGAGATTAAGATAAGGGTCACAAAGATACTTTCAGACATGTCTAACTTTAGTGTCTTAAGCCTTATAACCAAGTTGGACATCTCCATGATGTACTATCTAATGTTACCCTTCCCTATGTATCGCATGGACACTAACTTTGTGAGATGTGTAGTAGTCGTGACCTTTTCATTTAAGATGAATTGGTCTGCTAATTCCTTAAGGAAGGTTTTAGCATCCTCCTTCTCAGCTATCGAACCTCTTAGTGATTCCAGAATTGACATTCTCATGATCATTATACTCGTGCGATTAGATCGCTCCTACTTGTCAAAGGTCACTTTTTGATCCATAGTGGAATCCTCAGTCAAAGATGCAGGGCGATCATGCCTAAATGCAAAGTCTAGTTCTGTGCAACCCAATAGAATTGTAATATGCTCTTTCCATTGTCCAAAGTTTGTGCCAATAAGCACGGATGTTGTTCAAATTAGTAGACATTGAGAGTACTACATAAACAAAAGCAAAGAACATAACTCAATTAAATAAACAAGGCATGTATCTTTATAGTCGTGCAATAATGAAATGCAACAAGCGAAACATGCAACTATATGGGCATTAATAGAGATATCTAGTGCAACATTACATTAAGTTTTTGGACTAAATTGTAACTTGCTATTGGTACTTTCTAAATATCTCATGATTACCTTCATTTGCCACATAACTCGCCTTCCTTTGGGCTGACGCATTATGCGCATGATACTTTATTCATGAGCTTCCTTATGTAGCTTATGTTTCCTAGCATCACTCACAATGTTTTTAATCGGCCACATAGTGTCCCTTCCTTTGGGCCGACATACCATGTGCATGATCAAGAAGTTTAACTTGATTTGTGAGCTTCCTTAAACATACATCCGGCATAAAAAATGATTTTCCTTTGGGCCAATCATCCCTAGCATGGACATACATCCCTCTACACTAATACTCTTAGCCTCCCCAATAGTTCTTGCTTTGACGATAGTATAAGTTTGACTAAGTAGCAAGAGCGAAGAAGAATTCAGGAAGAAATTGCTAAACCTCAGTTAAAGTCTGTTATCAATCGATCAAGAATGGATGTGAATTAATTGATCAATCGATAGAACATGCATGATTCGATCCACTGATCGTTGGGGGCGAGCGAATCGCCTTTTGCCACATGATTCGATCCACTGATCGATCCAGAAGGCTTTTGTTCGCTCGTTCATCCACTCCAATCGATCAACTGATGAATTGACTAATGTCAATCGATTAGCCAATCGAAATCAATTGGTGAACATTAATCGATTAGTCGGTTGATTCAGAAGCTCTCTGCAAACTGCTTATGATTTCCAATCTATTGACTGATCGATTGGTGACCCCAATCGATCAACTGATCGATCCAAAAGCTCTTTGTTCACTTCCTCATGAACTTCAATCGATTAACTGATCGATTGGTGACCCCAATCGATTTGTCGATCGATCCAGAAGCTTTCCTTTGGATTCTTGTCGCTAACGGCAATCCGAATCGATTGATTCCTCATGCTGATCGATTAGTGAACACGAATCGATTAGCTGATTGATTTCGAACCCCTCTGTTCGTGAACTTGAACATTCCAACCGATCAAACTTGCATCAATAGATTGGTTAGCACCAATCGATCGATTCGAGAAGTCTCTCTTCGCAGATTCGTGACTCTCAATCGATTGGGAACCTTTCCAATCCCAATCGATTGATATCAGAAAACACCCATTTCTGAACTCGATTTTCTTCCCTAAAATCACATCGCCAATCTCGTTCTTTGCAGATAATGCAAAAAAACTCGATTAATAGGTTAAATCCTAATCTATCCATACTACATTCAATGAATATATAGCAATTTCGCTCATCCATATGGAATCAAATGCAAAAATTGATGTATATGTGTCAAAACGTTGAAAAATAATCCTTACGCCTTAAAAACTGATAATAAGCCAAACCTAAGTTCTGATACAAATTGTTGGAATTGCAATATATCATATATGAATTAAAGGATGTATCTACAACAAGATCGGACTTCTATCAATCTCTAAAGCTCAATAAAAAACCGAAACAATAGCACATGAATGACTGACTTGAATCCATCGTTAATGCTAATACTTCTTACTTGTCGCCGGAGTTCCTGCTATTGCAGAAAAATCTTCTACAGGAGTGGGTGACAACAATCCTTAGCTTTCTCTTGATGAGGAAGAGAAGAGGTTGAAGAGACTCTAGAACCTTGCCCTAATTTATGAGTCTCATCCTTTATATACCAAGCCCATCCTATAGGGATTATCCTCCTTAAAGTCCATACATCATTAACATCCCATCAATTTTAATAAACCGGGGTTTGGATCTACACATTGAATCCACATCCATTTAATTCAAACCCTCTTTATATGTATGAAGCATTAGATCACTTAATTGGATTTAGTTACTTTAATAATAATTAGTTGTGTGTGTGTTAATCAAGGCTAAACCCACCTTATGGAGATTAAGTTCATCCGTGTGGACTCAACTGAATCCTACCGTTAGATCATAATATTCATGGTTGAACTAGATGAGCATCTAGAATACGATTTCACATTAACTTTATAAGCATATTTATTTCATTTTCCACTATACTTGCTAAATGATTAGTGTTTAGAGTTCAACTATGATAGTATTTATTTATCAATTTGCAGGCATAGGATTCAAAAGTGTCTTTTTGATATCCAGTAAGCCCTATATCTTCAGCAATGGGTACCAAATATGCTTTGATGAGGAACCATCACCTGATTGCAACCTAGGCTACATTGTGCCTGAGTGGGTTGATGACAATCCGAGCCTTTCTGACATAAAAAATTTGTATGGTTCTTCAAAAAGCCTGCCTACAACTGTTCTAATCTTTCCTTTAAAGATTGAAAAAGAGTCAGTTGTGAAGGAACAACTATCAAATTTACAACCCGAGGTCCTACTTTTTCTTTCAAAAATTAGGCAACTATCTGTGAGGGGAGATAGCGATGACTCTAAGTGTAATACTGGCTGCAAGATCTCTATATCTGGTGAAGACAATTGTCAAATGAGAAGGAACATGAATGCCATATCATACACTCTACATCTTACTGCTCAAGAGGGCGACAAGGGTGATGAGGAACGATGCTGTTATTACATGTGGAAGCAAAGGTTCTTTGTAAAACGGGAATGCATTTCAAAGAAGAGGATGGAAGTTGAAAAATGGGTGATTACTCTGGCTTTTCCCTTTGGAAGGCGGCTGAATCGTGGGATGAGAATGTCTGGTGTATATTCCTTTCTTCCTACTGACATGGAGACTGGTTACCCATTTATAATCCAGGCTGATTTCCTTCTTGTTTCTCCAAGGGAGTCGATACAACTAAATAGCCCATGGAATGAAGGAATTCTTAGCTGTGTACCTTCTGCATTTACGAATGCTTTCACTACACTAATTAAAGGAGCACATGAGGCACC
The DNA here is from genome assembly GCF_018446385.1 of Zingiber officinale. NCBI lineage: Eukaryota > Viridiplantae > Streptophyta > Magnoliopsida > Zingiberales > Zingiberaceae > Zingiber > Zingiber officinale. The sequence goes on from NC_055994.1 coordinate 144,671,419, forward strand.
CTCATTTTCCTTACCCTTCTTGTTCAATTTCATTCCAGTGGGGGAATCTCATATCAAGTTGCTAGATTCTGTGAGACAATCCATCAAAGAAAAGCTTATTGCTGAGCGTATAATACCATGTGAATTAAAGAATTCACAAAAGAGGTTTTGTAAGCCCAGTGAAATTAAGAGGCTTGCTCCTGCATTTTGGTGTGTTCTAATTAAAGCACAGAAGTCTGGGGTTGATATACTTAACCTGCATTCACATGGAAGTCATATTGTGAATGCCTACTTGGATAATGATGACTATAACAATGTACTAGGATTTCTGGGAGTGGACTACGTTGATTTAGCTTGGTATTCATCATTCATTCAGGGTTCCAATCTTCCAAAGGGAATGCCTGATGATATTTATGTAGAGCTTCTAGACTTTATTGCTCAGAAATGGAACTCTTGCTTTAAGGACATACCTCTGTTAAGGTTTATTGATGCCACTGGCGGCATATCTTTGTTAAGTGTATCACAAGCAACAAATGGTTATAAGAAGCTATGTATTGCTGACGGTGATGAGATCATCACATGGCTTATCAACTGGAACAGGGAGTTTATATCTGCCTCAAACCTATACTTTATGCCGCAGACCATGCAATTGTCTTTAAGAACGTCAAAATTAGGAGTAATGGATTGGCTCAAGAATTCTGTGAAGCTGCAGAGTTTAAGTCTTTATGACTATGGGTCAATTGTGATCAAGTCACTAACTAGTAGCAAGCATGTCATAGCCTTCACTCATTTTCTATATCATTCTCATAAGTGTAATTATGCTTGGGAATGGTGCATAGACATATTGGTCTCTGGCTTGCCAATAGTAGATGAGTATGGAAAAGTGATACTCAAAATGACAAAAGTCCTTGTGCCGGCCAGCATGGGCAAATGGATAACGTTAATGGGTTCAAATCCTTGGAGGGCTGAAAAATATTTTGTACTGAGCAGGGAGTATTTGGCCACTGCCAATTTTGCAGGAAATGTTACATGTGAAGGACAGATTTTGAAGTTCCTACAACAACATGGAAAGGCCTCTGATGTTCCACAAGTTTATCCTCCAAATGCAGCTTTCAAAACTGTTTACTCTCCTTTGACAAAAGACAATGCATTCTTGTTACTTGAATGGATTAGAAATATAAGATCTCGTGGAACTAATTGTAAGCTGCAGAACTTTTTTAGCAGCATCAAAACTGGAAGCTGGTTGAAGACATCAATTGGTTACAAGCCACCTTCTGAGTCATTCTTGCCGAGCTCAGGTTGGGGAAGACTACTTCAGGTAGCATCAAAACTTGTTGATATACCATTAATCCAGAAAGATTTTTATGGTGAAAAGATAACAGAGTACACTGAAGAACTTAAAGAGATTGGAGTCAGATTTGATTTTACAGACGCATCACAATTTATTGGTAGCCATCTCAGGACTATGACAGCTGACTCCACCTTAACCAGAGAAAATGTCTTTTCGCTGCTCAATTTGGTCAGATATTTGGGAGAGATAAGCTTGTCCCCTGACTATCTAATTCAGAGCACCAAAACTGCAAGATGGCTAAAAACATCTGTTGGTTTCAGATTAGCATCAGAATCCATATTGTTGCTTGATTCAGAATGGACACTTGCATCGCATGTCTGTAATCTCCCCTTCATTGACACTTCTTTCTATGGTGAGCAGATTGCTGATTACAAGATCGAGCTGCAATTATTTGGTGTTTTAGGTGAATTCAACAAAAATTATCAGATTGTGGTTGATAACTTCGAAATGCCTTCAAGCTCGGTATCTGCTGATGCTGCCATTTTTCTACTTGATTGCATACGAAATGCTTACATTCCTGATGATTTATTCGGAAAGTTATCACAGACTAAATGGTTGAAGACCCATCTTGGCTATGAAAATCCAGGTGAATCTTTTCTGGCTGTCTTAGAATGGGAATGCCTTCTTCAGGTTGTCAGCGGCATTCCGGTAATAGATGAGGCAATGTATGGCGGTAGAATCAGGTCATATCAGGAAGAGCTAATGAAAGTTGGAGTAGCAGTAACCATAGATGACTTCTCAAAAGCTATTGCTTTTCGATTGAATCGTCTTTTAGAGGGAAGATTTATCACAAACAAAAATGTTCTTGCATTGCTATCATGTTATAGGCAGTTTGTAAAAAAGAAAATTACATTGACGCATGATCTTTTCCTTTTCTCCGTTGAGAAGGAATGGTTGCATACTAATCTTGGATTCAGATCTCCAAAAGCTTCAATCCTATTCAGTCCAGAGTGGCAACTTATCTCAGCTATATCAAATCTTCCACTTATTGACGGTAATTCTGAATTCTATGGTTACTCCAATGAGATCTATGATTTCAAAAATGAGCTCCAGGCCTTTGGTGTTATAGTTGAATTCAAAGAGGGAGCTAAATTTGTCATAGATGGTATTGACCTTCCCAGAGATCCTTCTGTCATTAACCCAAATTGCATTAAATCCTTGCTAAAGTGCATTTGCTATCTTAAGAAGGCAGAGTCTCTTCCAAAAGAGTTTAAGAAAAAGATGAAAAGTAGATGGATAAAAACAGCCCTTGGCTACAGATCTCCAGAAGAGAGCATTCTCTTTGATCCCAAGTGGAGTTTGCAAAGGAAAGACGGTCCCTTTATTGATGACATCTTCTATGGATCTGAGCTCGCATCTTATAAAAATGAGCTTAAAGAAATTGGTGTATCTGTCGATGCCACTCAAGCATGCCTTTTACTAGCCCTTCATATTAAGTGCCACTCTGATATTACTACAATCTCGAGAGTGTACCTGTTCTTGAATGAACATAAATGGGAGGCTAATGATAAAGATGCAAAGTGGATTTGGATCCCAAGTGGTGGCGGAGAATGGGTGAGCTCCAACAACTGCATACTAAATGATACACTTGACCTGTTTGGTTCCCAACTCTTCATTTTGGATAAATACTATGACACAGAGCTTTATGATTTCTTTTCAAGAGTTTTTTGGGTTTCGGTTGATCCATGGGTCGATGACTACTGCAAGCTCTGGTCCTCATGGGAAGTTTCAGTGCACCACCTTACTGTGCAGCAATGCTCTGCTTTCTGGGTGTTCATTGCGGATAACTGGAATTGCTACACACAGAAACATCTGCTGGAAAGCATATCAAAATTACCAGTGCAAAGTAATGATGGGGTCATTCTTTCCAAAAAACAAGATGTATTCATTCCTGATGATCTCTTTCTGAAGGAACTGTTTGACATGGTTTCTGAAACAATCTTTGTATGGTATCCTCCAGTTACCTCTCCTACACTTTCTAGAGCAAATATGAACAAGATCTATAGCAGCATTGGTGTTCAATCAATTTCTGAGGCAGTAGAAAAGGATGAGTCGTTCAAGACCACCGGTGCTAGTGTTAGGAAAGTCAATCAGAAATCTCTGATATTGAACAATGGATTGCTGAGAATTGTGCTTGCTTTTCTTTCTGATACTTCTCTTGGTATAATTGCCAATGAAAGGCATCGTCTTGTCAAATATTTGCTTGATTTAGAAATCTTAGAAATTGATGCTCCTATTACAGTTAGCTACAAGCTAACACTATCATCTGGAATAATTTTAGATTCAAAAGCTACTAGATTGTTCCATTGGGAGAAGGATAAGGCGAAGTTATTCTTACAAAGAGATAAGGGTGGAACGAAGCGAAAGAGAGATGGTGGAATGAAGCGAAAGAGGTACAACATTGACTATGCAACAAATTTTGCAGATGTGATAGCAAAGGGCTTATGTTCTGAAATGCCAGACCAGATTGCTCCACTTGCTGAGCTCATTAGGCTTGGTTGCTTGTTGGACTTTGAGGAGGATACAGTGAACTACTTAATGAAGACCAAAAATCTCCAGTTGTTTCCTGAAGACGAAGAGTTTCTATCATCTACAAAGGTTCAATTTACTATCTACTAATACATTCTTGTTTTGAGCTAGTAAAGTCCTCTCATGTGTTTCAAACTATACTCACTCTTACGTACTGCAGAATGTGGGAAAGATTGAAGCTGGAAAAACTGCTACAGTCCGCTACTAATTAATGCTCAACTGCGCTGCTATTTGGAATCCTTATGTAGGCTTTTGCTTTCCAACATGCTTTTGGTGATGAAAGTTTCTCGAGTCCTTCAGTACTTTGTAGTATATAATTTTGTCTGAGATAGTTCAGTAATTTTCAAGCTTTGTTAAATATTTATGCTCATCATCACTACTACTGAAAGTTCTTAATGTTTATTATGCTTATCATCGCTATTTTGCGATCTTCTACTTGGTGAAAACTTTGCTTGGATTTTGTTTATCTAATTTGCTTCCTTGAATCAATCTTTATTTAGGATGTTATGTTGGATTAGTACCTAGTTTGGATTTTGTTCATATGCAAGAATGTACAATTCTCCATTATTACTTGGGATTGTAAACATTTTTGCAAGAATGAACTATTGGGTTGTTTCTTATATAAGCATTCCCAAAGTTTTGAGCCAGTTAGGGTTGCACTATGAAATCCTATATTTCCTCTAGTTTTGTGCTAACTATGCTCAGTATTTTCAAGTATTTGGATAAGATTGAAGGCTCAACTCGAGCACCTTTGTATTCTCTTTTACTCTATTTTTCTCATTACTTTATTGTTTAGGGGAGTGGATGATTGTAAAACAGCTTAGATTTTGTTTCTATTTTACAATCAATTGAGTGTTAGGCTCTAATGGAATCATTAGGGATGATTCATCAACTATATCATAAATTGTGGATTAGGAGCTCTCTAAACCATGATAATCGATTTTGTTAATGTTGTTTTGTTTGTGTTTTCATATATATTTTTGTTGAATACTCTTGACACTAACAACATACACAATCATATTCACAAATAACTATTTCACTATTAATGTAAGCCCTCTAGGTCCATCAAAATTCCTTGATGCACATAAAGGTCTGAGATAGAAGGAATTTTTAAGTATGGGGTGCATCATGGACTTTTTGCCAAAAATCATTAATAGCATATAAAAGTGTCACATGTAGAAAATTTAGGTATGAAAGACAGAGGGAAATGTTAGGAGTATAAAGGTGAGCTTTTGGACTCGATCAAAACTCTCTGAGACAATCAATAACTATATGCTTGGCATAAAATTCTCTAATTAAAAAAAAAATAAGCATGGAGAATCTGTGAGGAAAATGCACTTAGTTTTGGCAAAATGTCATTAATGAGCACGCAAGCCTTAAATCTAGGGAAATTATGCATGTGAAGACTAAGGGGAACACTAAGAATGCACAAGTCACCTTTTGGACTGAATGAGTCCTCCAAATCCATCAAACATTTTTCAAGGAAACTGAGCATGGAAGAACTGAGCGGAATGTGATGAATGTAAACATGACCTACTCGATCTTATTACTTCATCCGTTAAGGAAAAACTATAAAACTAAAGAGTAGATACTCATACATATATAATTTTATTACATAAGCAAACCACTATAATACACAAGTTATCAAAATAAGGTTTTTAAAAGATAATAAGCTATAATATATAATAAAAACTTTAAATACATTGTTTTACTATCAATAAACTTTTGCTATTTTAAAAAAACTCAATATCTTCAAACAATTGAACAAAGAAATTGAAAAAGAAATGTTAAAGACAAGAAAAAATACATGATTTTTAGTTTATTTAAAACCAAATCAAACAACTATAGAAGATATTTAGTCTTTTTTTTTTTTTCTTGTAATCACTTATTGGGCCCTCTCAAAATTAATCATTCATGACAATGTTCTTTGATGGATTTTATTGTCCTATAAAGAAAACTAAATTTCAAAAAATTATAATTAGATTTTATTGATTATAAATAAGTTAATCTATAAATTTATTAGGAATTATTTTTTTAAAAAAAATAACAAGTAAAAAATATAAAATCATCCCACTATATATATATATATATATATATATATATATATAATTTTTTTTAAAGAAATAGTTTCTTTTTACTATATAAAACTAAAAAATTATTTATTTACATACAAAAAATGAGAAAAATTACGAATAAAAAAACAAATGTAAAAAAAGTGCTGAGTGAATAATTTGAGTAGCAAAACTTTTAATTTACATATGAGATACATAAACGTATTGACATTAAAAATCTCTAAATCTCCTTCGCTTTTCCTAAGTTTTTTATCATCTTGGAATGCAAACAAAAATTAGAATCATGAGTGATACTGGGGGACGAGATCAGATCCTATGTCTCTAAAATTATCTATTCTTGTATCTCATTCATCGCCTCAGTCCATCACTGGTGGGCTCCAGTCGTCGCTCTGATCAACACTATAATCTTTAGGGAATGTGAACCCAGGGGGGTCACCATCGGTATAATCGGCATCAGAATTCGGCCGGATTTGAACATATTTTCCTCCATCGTCGATTTGAGCTATTAGAATTTGAGAGATGTCCTAAGACAATCACCTTATGATTTGTATTATTTATTTGATAAATATAGGTTCACTCTTTGAGTACATTTTATATATTTGATTATCTTAAACTCATTTACTAAATGTCTGCGATACAATTCATAGCATGAGAGAATTTGAGATTGGATTACAACTTGTGATTATCTTTACATATGCAATTATGAATGTATTAGAATTTCCCTAGTCGTCGAATTGATGCATTTAGACATCATCAATTCTGTAAGACTAGTATGAGTCATACTCCTTGGTTCCCCAAACAATTATTTTCTCACAGATTGGAGACATTAGGATGTCAAGAGTTAAACATAGATGTTAGTTATGGTAACTAGTTCATTGGAGTGACTCGCTGTAAGACTTCATGTGATTCTCTATATATATATAGATATGTCTGTAAAGTTCTTACTGCAGCATGAATGTGAGTTTCCTTCGACTGGAGGTAAACAAGTCATCTTGGTCATGGAGACTTATACTTTGACATCTTAAGCAAGTATCTCATCGATGTGTGGACCCGGGATGATTGGGTATAAGTCAAAGTGCCCGAAGGTATTTGGATAGCCCACAGAGGATTCATCGCTCATTGCGAGGAGACGTATACCCTATAATCACTCATTAAGATTATTACTCAAAGTCTTTGACCAAAACATCACATGTTAAGAGTGCGAGACTCTTAGACACATGTACGAGTAATTTGAATCTGCAGAACGAGAAAATATTATTTGGACTAGGTGTGACGTAATCAATCTATTGGGGATAAGAAATATAGACCATGTCCTAAACCAAGTAGGTATAAGACGAGTAAAAGGAACGAAACACGATTCATTGTAACTATTGTAGGGTTCAGAAGTAATTTTGAAATCAACTATGATTTTCGGGCTAATTGAGGATCATGATGTATTACTATGTATCACTCATGATCGTTCCATAATTAAATAATTAATTATGAACAACCAAGATAAACCGAAAATCTATTGGGTCACACGCACTAACGAGTATCTAAAAGACGTAAAGCAAGTTAAAGAATATGATTCTTATATCAAGAGATAAATGTTTGGTTGAATCATACATAAGACAAATATGGAAATATTTGTCACAATGGAAGCGCGGATGGGCAAGATCTCTTATGGAAGAATTGGGTCATATTTAGTTTAATAATGAATTAGTCATAAACCAACTTAGTTTAGTTGTGAACCAAACCAAAGGGCTAATGAGCTAATTTTTTGTTAATGAATAATGGGTTGGATTTGGACTTTCTAATCTAATTCATTAATGAGGTCTATATATTGATATGGTTGAGAGAAAAATGAATACAAGTTTCATTATTTGGTTGATTAAATTTTGAGAAATCAAATCTACCTCTTCCTCCCTCTTCTCTCTCTCCTGCCGCCAACAACAAGGAGGCTCCCCTCCTTGTTGCCTTGAGCCACAAACAAGGAAGAACTTTTTCCTTGTTTGCTTTCTTTTTCTTCCTCTTGATCCCTCTTCTTCGCTCGTGGCTAGTAACTTCTGAATCAGAGGCTTGTACTCATGGAGTTATCTTGAAGAGCTTGGTGTGGATACGAATATAGGTGAGGTTTGACAATGTTACTATGGTTGATACCCTTCTCATTACAGGTCATCCGTAAGGTACACCTAGCGTAAACTTATTTTCTGTAAAAATTTAATTATGTGATCATGTTTGACATGTTGTATCCTTGTATGAGTGTGATGTGTGTGATGTAATAATTTAAGAATTATTATTGTGTTATTTTCTGTTGTGCATGTTTACGAAATATGTTTTAGCACACACTACATCGGGCATATCCCAATAGTGGTATTAGAGTCTGATCATGCTTCGACATGATCGTAAAATTATTTTACGATTCGTAATTTGTGTTGTAATTAATTTTAGAATTTTTCTGGATTATTAAGATTTTTATATTTTTGAAAAGTTTACTAAATGGTTAGAAAAACCATTTTTAGAAAGTTTCTAATATAATTTCAGAAAATTAAATTTTAAAAAATTCTATTAATTTATAAATTACCATTTTTGGAATTTTTTGAAATTATAAGAACTATTTTATTTTTTGAAAGTTTTCTAAATTGTTAGGAAATACTAAATTTAGAAAGATTTAAAAAATCATAAAAATTTAGATTTGAGATATTCTAAATTAAATTATAGAATTAATCTTTTCTAGAATTTTTAGATTTATTAAAGTATTCTATTTTTGAAAAGTTTCCTAAATTGTTAGGAAATATCGAATTTGGAAATATTTAAAAAAAATCAAAAAATTCAGATTTAAGATATTTTAAATTAAATTATAGAATTAATCTTTTCTGGAATTTTTAGATTTATTAAAATATTCTATTTTTAGAAAGTTTCCTAAATTACGAGGAAATACTAAATTTAGAAAGATTTAAAAAATCATAAAAAATTTAAATTTGAATTATTTGGTAATAAATTAAGAAATATTAATTATTTATTTCCTAAATTGTTAGGAATTTAATTTGGAAACTTGTTTCCAAAATAATTAAAATTCTTGATTTATAGAAAGATTCTAGATGATATATGTTAATTAAATTTGGAAATTGGTTTTCTAATTTAATTAGATAAATCTTGATTTATTAAAATAAGACTATAACATTTTTTTATTTTTAAAATAAAATTATAACATATGTAAATTTATGTCATATTCATACTATATTATATGTCATGTAGATGCATTAATTATGACATGATTAGATTTTTCCATACGTGCGATGTGATTAGATATGTGTGATGTGTCATGCTATGTCATGTGTGTGACGTACCATGTCATTATTTATGCTATGCGTGCGACATGCCATGTCATTATTTATGTCATGCGTGTGATAGATATTATGTAGATAGAATTTTGCATGATGTAGATGAGATTTGGATCCTTTACTTAATATTAAAACATACACCTTCCATTAATATGGTAAGAACCAGAGTTTAAGTTCTTGTTTGAGTTGTTGGTCAAATTCAAGCTCAATTTGAAATTAAATATGTTCAACCCATAGTGATCTAATCTTATGATTAACGGGTCGGTTGTTGTTAGCATAATGTGATAGTTGCATATAAGTGATATGCAATCGGTAAATATGTTATCTACCGCTATAACTAAGAATGATTTATTGGTCAAAGTCAAGGTTATTCTTATCTATGGTGGATATCAACCTACTTGGAGAAAACCTACCATCTCCTTAATTCAAAATAAAGTGTTTGAATTTGATAAATAGGCAAGCTTTATTACATGTAAATTGTTTACATAAATAAAATTATGTCTTTTATACATTCTCGTGTTTGTATTTCTAGGTTTATCATTTGACTATAACTTCTGTTAATCTATGTTTGATTTTAGACTCTAACAAACTGACTGGGCTAAACTTTTTGGACTGGTTTCGAAGTTTGAAAATTGTTCTCAAAACTGAGAAGCTAGCTTATGTCCTTGAATAACCTCTTCCCACGAGTCTTGATGCCAATGCAACAATAGACCAATTATTGGTTCATCAGAAACACAAGGATGATTCTGTACTTGCTAGTTGCATCATGTTAGCCGCTATAACTCCTAAATTATAGAAACAACATGGGCATTTGGATGCTTATGATATTGTCTATCATCTTCATGAGCTATTTGATGAGTAAGCTTGATTCAAAAGGTTCGAGGTCTCTAAGCTTCTCTTTTGCTCAAAGATGCAGGAGGGTTCATCTGCAGTACAATATGTACTAAAGATGAATGGCTACATAGAACGTTTAGCATCACTTGATTTTACGATGAATGATGAGTTAAGTATTGACTTAATTCTACATAGTAGTTTGCCGAAAAGTCATTCACAATTTGTGATGAACTATTGGATGAACAATTTGGAATCGACCATCTCCGAGATGATAAACATGCTCAAGACTGTGGAGCATTCTGCTAAAGGTGAATAGAAAACTATGATATTAGTAGACTCCTTCAAGAAAGGTTCTAAGAGGAAGCCAAAATATCAGGCTAAAGGGAAGAGCAAAAATGCCAAGACAGTAGAACCGACACAAAAGGGTTCATGTCATCATTGTTGCAAGATGAGACAGTGGCGAAAAAACTACAAGATTTATCTTAAGTTCGTGAAGAAGAATAAGGCATTCGATGCTCCATCATCTTTAGGTATTTTCGTTATTGATTGTCATGCTATTTCCTCAGACACTTGGATATTGGATACTGAGTGTGACTCACATATATATAATGACATGCAAGGGCTAAGGAATAGCAGAAGACTCATCAAGAGAAAAACAAGTCTGCGAGTTAGGAATGGAGCAAAGATTGCTGCAGTCGCCATTGGAACATACTTGTTAAAGCTTCATAGTGGACTTACCGTAGAACTAGATAATTGTTATTTTATTTTTGCATTAATAAAGAACATTGTTTCTATGTTTTGCTTAAATAGAAAAAGTTTTCATTTGACTTTTAGTAACAATTATTGTTATATAACTTTAAGTGATGTTCTTTATTGCACTGGAACTTTATGCAATGGTATCTACACGTTAGATATATCTAGTGATGTAGTCAATATCAAAATGAGTGATAAATGCGCTTAATTAGATAATCAATTAACTTCTTACTCTTGGCATTGCCGTCTTGGCCATATAAGTAAGAAACGCATGTCTAAATTGTAAAAGATTACAGTTCTCAAATCATTTGAATTGTATACATTTGATACATGTGATTCATGTTTAAAAGACAAGATGACAAAATTATCTTTTTCAAGAAAAAGTTAACGAATTAATGAGTTACTTGGTCTCATACATACTGATATATGTGGACCAATGTCAACTTATGCACTAGGAGGTTATATCTACTTCATTAGTTTCATTAATGATCACTCTCGTTATGGGTATGTGTATCTAATGAAACATAAATCTGAAGCTTTGAAAAGTTTAGAGAATTCAGAAATGATGTAGAGAAACAACTTGGTAAAAATATTAAAATACTTCGATCCGATCGAGGTGGTGAGTATTTAAGCCAAGAGTTTCAAGATTATCTAAGGGACAATGGTATATTATCACAATAGACTCCGCTTTATACGCCACAACATATGGTGTATCGAAAAGGCGTAATCGAACCTTATTAGATAAGGTTAGATCAATGATGGATCGTGTAAATCTTCCCAAAATATTTTGGAGTTGTGCACTCTTAACTACTGTTTACTTACTAAATAGAGTCTTGACCAAGGTAATTTCAACTACTCCATATGAGGTATGGATTAGTAAGAAACCCCTCGTATCTTATTTGAAGATATGAAGATATCCTTCTTATGTGAAGAGGATTGTATCAGACAAGTTGGGCGCTAAGTCTGATAAGTGTTTATTTATTGAATATCCTAAAGAAACTAAGAGTTACCAATTCTATCACCTCTTAGAACAAAAAGTGTTTGTTTCAAGACATGCTACTTTTCTAGAGAAAAAAATTCTCTTGCAAGAAGTAAGTGGGAGTATAGTTGAACTTGACGAAGTTTAAGAGACTCCAATAGACACTAATGAGATGCCGAGTCGAGAATCACAACCGATTATGATACAACCTCCTCGTAGATCAAATAGGACACGTAATGTTTCTGAGAGATATGGTTCTCTTGTAAAAGAATTGAATGACGTATTACTCATTGAGGATGAGAAACCTACTGATTACGAAGAGACTTTAAATAGTTCAGAGAAGGACAAGTGACTTATAGCCATGAAGTCGAAAATGGATTCCATGTACGAAAATCAAGTTTGGAATTTAGTAGATCCATCTGAAGGCATTACGCCTGTAGGGTGCAAGTGGATTTTCAAAAAGAAAACCGACATGGATGACAATGTAATTACCTACAAGCCAAGGTTGGTAGTGAAAGGTTATCGTCAAAGGCAAGATATTGACTATGACGAAATTTTCTCACCTATAGCTATGATTAAATTCATTCGGATACTCCTGACCATATTAGCTCATCATGATTATGAGATATGACAAATGAATGTGAAAACAACTTTACTTAATGGAAATTTGTTTGAGGATGTGTACATGACACAACATGAAGGTTTTACATCTGTTAACAAAAATCAAGTATGCAAATTTCAATGATCTATATATAGACTAAAGCGAATATCCAGGAGTTAGAATATCCGTTTTGATGAAGCAATCAATCAGTTTGATTTCTCACATTATCCTGACGAATCTTGTGTGTATCAAAAGGTTAGTGGGTGTGCGATCGTGTTCCTAGTATTATATGTTGATGACATATTGCTTATAGGAAAAGATGTGTCAATTCTACAATCAGTTAAAGTTTGATTGTCCACAATGTTTTCCATGAAAGATATGGGAGAAGCAATTTACATCATCGAGATGAAGATCTATAGAGATAGATCCAGAAGGTTGCTTGGTCTTTCATAGATGACATATATAATCAGAGTACTAAAACGGTTTAGCATGTCTAAATCTAAGAAAGGTTTCATACCTATAAGACACAGAATTCACCTTTCAAAATCTATGTACCCAAGTACAAAAGACGAGAAGATTTGTATGGATAAGATACCTTATGCATCCACAATAGGATCTATCTTGTATGATATGTTATGTACTAGACCTGATGTATCATATGCTATAAGTGTTATGAGTAGATATCAGTCTAATCTAGGAATGGATTGTTGGGTGGCTGTCAAGATGATCCTTAAGTACTTAAGAAGAACTAAGGAGATGTTCTTGGTATATGGAGATGATGATATGATCATACGTGGGTATACAGATGCAAATTTCCAGACCGAAAAGGATGATTCCAAGTCCCGGTCTGGATTCATATTCATATTAAATGGAGGCGCAGTTAGTTGGAAAAGTTCCAAGCAAGACACTATTGTAGATTCTACCTGTGACGCGAAATACATTGCAACTTCGAAAGCAACAAAGGAAGCAGTTTGGATCAAGAAGTTTGTTACCGAACATGGTGTGGTTCCATCCATTATTGAAGCATTACCTGTTTATTGCGACAACACTGGAGCCATTGCGCAAGCAAAGGAACCGAGACCTCATCAGCGATCAAAACACGTGTTTCGCAGCTATCATCTGATCAGGGAGATCATTAGTAGGAAATAAATACAACTCAAGAAAATTCTCACTGAAAGGTACCTGGAAGATCATTTGACAAAGGCTCTACCATAAAGCAAGTTTAAGAGTCATGTCTGTGCTTACAGTTTAGGACACCGTGACGATTCACTTTAGGCCAAGTAGGAGTGTTAGAATTTGAGGGATGTCCTAAGTCAATCATCTTATGATTTTTACTATTTAATTGATAAATATAGATTCATTATTTGAGTGCATCTTATATGTTTGATTGTCTTAAACTCATTTACTGAATGTCCGCAATACAATTCATAGCATGAAAGAATTTGGGATTGGATCACAATTTATAATTATCTTTACATGTGCAATTATGAAGGTATTAGAATTTCCCTAGTCGTCGAATTAATACATTTAGATTTGAGTGTAAGATTAGTATGAGTTATACTCCTTGGTTCGCCAAGTAGCTGTTTTCTCACAGGCTGGAGACATTGGGATGTCGAGAGTTAAACATGGATGCTAGTTATAATAACTAGTTCATTTGAGTGACTCGCTGTAAGACTTCATATAATTCTCTACATATTTATAGATATGTCTGTAAAGTTCATATTGCAGCATGAATGTGAGTTTCCTTTGACTTGAGGTATATAATGTTGGGGTTGCAAGGTTGTAAATATAGTCCCATATTGAAAACACATGGAAAAGATCATGGGTTTATAAGAGAAAGATATCTCCATTGGCATGAGGCCTTTTGGGTAGAGCCCAAGAGCAAAACCATGAGGGCTTAGGCCCAAAGTGGACAATATCATGTCATTGTGAAGATATCTAAATTCTTTTCGATCCTACAATTGGTATCAGAGCCCGGACTGCCAGAAGGTTTAACCGCCGACTGTGCACAAGAGCTATGATATGATTGAACCATGTGAGTACAATATTGACCTCGAACAAAGAAAGTGGGGGCTCCTATGTTTGGATCAAAAGGACCAGACACCAGGCAGGAAGTCCTAGTAGGTCGGGTGGACCGAGGGGCAGGAAGTCCTAGTTGCGGCTAGGCAAGGAAGTCCTAGTAGGTCGGGTAGACCGAGGGGCAGGAAGTCCTAGTAGGTCGGGTAGACCGAGGGGCAGGAAGACCTGGTGGGTCAAGGATCGGACGTGGGAAGCCGATGGTCCTTTGTTTGAGGGGGGATTGTTGGGGTTGCAAGGTTGCAAACATAGTCCCATATTGAAAACACATGGAAAAGATCATGGGTTTATAAGAGAAAGATATCTCCATTGGCATGAGGTCTTTTGGGTAGAGCCCAAGAGTAAAACCATGAAGGCTTAGGCCCAAAGTGGACAATATCATATCATTGTAGAGATATCTAAATTCTTTTCGATCCTACATATAAGTCATTTTAGTCATGAAAATTTATACTTTGACATTTTAAACAAGTATCTTATCGAGGTACCTTTCTATTGCACTATAGGTCAAAGACATGCTTTTATGATTTGCTTTTATGATTGTAGAAAGCATTGGAAGGGTCTTTAGTGTTAGAGCATATTTAATGCATGGTTTGTCGAAGGTTTGTAAAATAAAAAAATCTCAATAAAAAAGTTTAAATGATAGTGAAGGCGAGATCTGAGGATTTTAGTTGATCGCTTTGAAAAATCAAATCTATTTTTTTTTATTAAAAGTGGAGTCTATAAATAATGATAAGACATATTACATAAACCACCCATTTAAAATAATTAAAAAATAATCAAACATTTAATTATAATATTTTATTTCATAAATGGTGAGTAATAATTAAAGTTATACGTATTTTTTTTAAATAAATATATTTGATAAGTTAAAAATTATACAAATTGACTATAATTAAATTTAAATTTATAACTTAATTAAATATTAAATAAAACTTATAAATTTAATTAAATTAAAAATCATATGTTAATTAAATATCATAATTAATTAAAATATTAATTAAAAATTGTATAGAGATATTAAATGAAAAATAATAAATAAAGATATGCAATTTATAAAGTAGAACCCATAAAAAAGTTATATGAAAATTTTTCATTGTGCAAATTTTTTATTTACTTATGATGTGACATTGATATGCCATATTGGGAAAAAAAAACTTATTGAGATATTTAATCATGGGTGATGCCATAATTTACGAGACTAGATCTTCTAATCCATAAAAAAGTGGATCAAGGGATGAACCATTTGCAATTTGTGGTTGGATTGTGACTATGATCCGATCATAATTGGTTCCGATCTTTCTCTAGGTTATCGTCTCCCCAGATTATAATTTAGGTTAGGACGGATGGTTGAAGGCCGCTCGGAGGCTGTTGAAGGTAGGCAAGTGCCTAAGCTAGCGGGCGTTGAGCGGGGGCGAACTCCGACCACCCATCCCTATCTAAACTATAACTTCGGGGGAGGGGGGGGGGGGTGAATTTAAGGAGGGATCACAATCAATTACGATCAGATCGTGGTCACAATTCAACCATAATTATAAGTGGTTCATCCCCTGGTTCACTTTTTTACGGACCAGAGTATCTGACCTCTTAATTTACATAAAGATCATGACACTCATCAAATTTAGAATAAAGTTCTACAATTCTAAATGAGATTTTTTGTAGCCCCTAATATGACATATCAATATCATATCAAAAATAAAAATCTACTATTCTCTCTACAAAGAAAAAACTTCTCTATAATTTTTTTATCAATTATACATTACAAATGACTCTCTATATTACAAATCATAAATTTTAATGCAATACTATTTTATCATTAATTATGTGCTCTATCTTCAAAAGTTTTTTTTTTTTTTTTTTTGGAGTTTTAATATTGTTCTTTGACTATAAACCTCTGGTCCATAATGATTCAAATATTTTTATTAAGAGTTTTTGATTTTATAAATCTCTCATAAAATTTATATTGGGGATATTCTGAGTCAATAATAAATTTATTTTCAAGTTTATTCTGAATATCATTGAGTTGACGTAGGACAAGTTTGTTGAGAATATTTGTGCAATCTCGCGATAAAGTTAAAT
This sequence comes from Zingiber officinale, assembly GCF_018446385.1. Lineage (NCBI taxonomy): Eukaryota > Viridiplantae > Streptophyta > Magnoliopsida > Zingiberales > Zingiberaceae > Zingiber > Zingiber officinale. The sequence continues at coordinate 144,687,992 of NC_055994.1, forward strand.
ACATATACCTACAATAATTCAAAACACATTTTCCAAAATCCATTTTTTTGGGTTAACTTTAACTTAATTCGCCATTTATTTTTTTAAAAAAATATATTATATAATATGAAATTTTAAATAGGTATAAAATTTCTCAACTACATTGTCATCTTCGTAATTATCCTCCTTGATCAATTAGCTCATAAGATATTTTTTCATTATTCCAATATATATTGGCCAGGTCAAATTAATGAGTTCCATTCTAATCATAGTTAGTTTCATTTTATGTTGTGATTATTAAGAGCATCCATATAAGTTTCTTTATTACTATATTTAAAATTTAAGATAAATAATTTACTTTATTAAATTTAGATAATTATTTTTATTTTTAATGTAGATTTTATTCCTTAAATTTAGAGAATTACTATTTATCAAATCTAAATTTAGGAAATGAATAGGATAACTAAAACAGAAAATTTTTACTTATCTTATTTAAAATTTAAAATAAAATCTTTTTGGATAGAATAATTGATGTAAATATTCTAATTATAATTGTAGTTTGCCTAAGGATAAACAACATACTCAAGACTATTAATATAGCTTTAAGTAAATTAATGAAAAACAGTAACACTCATATAATAAAACTCCAGTATGAAATTGGTGAAGCCCTGGATCGTCGGTAAATTTCACCCTACCTGTACAGGCACTGTCCCAACCACTCACAATGAGGTGGTGGGACCCACTACTTAAGTGTGGGCCCCACCATCTCATTGTGAGAGGTTGGGGCAATGCCTGTACAGGTAGGATCGAATTAACCCTGGATCGTCCACTGCATGCAAATTAATCGAAAGAAAGGAATACAGACAGCGCATGCACAGCATCAACTTCAGCGAAAGCCAAAGAGTTCACGAGAAAAGTCAAACTGTTCGTTCTTCCACGCATCATCTCCATCCTAATCAACAATATCGACGCTTCGTATCCTCCTGCATGCATCGAAAACAAGCGATTCTTTATTGTCTCTCACCTCTTCCACGTTAACCGACGCTCCGTACTACCTCCCCTTTTCTTCTTCTTCGTCTTCCTGTGGTTGTGCTGCTGCTGCAGTTGCACTCACTCTTACTCCTGCTCTTGCTCTAATGGCGGCTGCTGCTGTTGCTTTTTACTCTACCCCTCATTCTGCAAAAGGTTGGAACCGTCAACCTAGCGGCCCCCTCAACCCGGCCCCATAAGTATGAGAGGGAGTAAGTCATGGTGAATACGGGCCCAGCTATGACATGGCGGTCTCAGGTGTTTAGCACGGACAGATATTGATGTTATCGCATTTGCTGCCGCAGACCCTCGACCTCTTGACTCATTCTGCAAGAATCCATGTCATAACCAGTTGATCCCGCCCGTGGGGGCTGCTCTACCCCTCGCGAGCACGTCGAGTGGATACGGAGAGAGAGGTACTACATTGGGCGAGATGACAAGAATCCCCTGGCCGAGGACATCCATCAGGCCGTCCTCTACCTCTCTGAAGAGCTTTATGTTGGAAATAGGAATTATGGAAGAAGAAAAAGAATTATAGAAGAAAAATGTGGAAGAGGAGAAATAACTCTATGTGGAAGAGGAGTAGAAGAAAATAGAAAACTCAACTTGTTCATTCATGAAAAAGAAGTACATATTTATAGGCTTATTGGATAAGCACTAATATGAGATAATCATGATATTTAAAAAAATAAATAAATAAATAAATTCTATTTCCACGAACTCTTATCAATTCATCAAGTTCTATCTCTATCCTATCTTTAGTCAAGACATGCCACATCACCATTTTATTCCATAAAATTTTATCAACAAAAACAAGTTTAATTTTCAACACCCCCTCTTAAACTTGATTTTGTGACTCCAAGCAAATATCGCATTTTGATGAAGTCTTCAAATTTGAGTGGCTTGGTAAAAATATCAGCAACTTGATCTTGAGACTTTATTTATTCCACTTGCACCTCTTTTCTTGTAATACATTCTCTGATATAGTGAAAGCGCGTATCGATGTGCTTGCTTCTATTATGGAAGACTGGATTTTTTGCTAGTGCTATTGTAGACTTGTTATCAACTCGTATCTTGGTTGCCTCTTCTTGTGGTAAACTTAACTCATTCAATAAATTTCTGAGCCAAACAGCATGACAAACACATGAAGTCGCAGCCACATACTCTGCTTCACAAGTAGAAAGTGTGACAATAGGTTGTTTTTTCGACATCCAAGTAAAAGCTGTATCTCCCATAAAGAACACAAATCCTGTAGTGCTCTTTCTATCATCTATATCTCCACCCCAATCACTGTCACTATATCCTTCAAGTTTGAAGTGGTTAGATGTTGAATAAAGTAATCCAAAATCTATCGTACCTTTGATATAGCGTAAAATTCTCTTAGCGATCTTAAGGTGGGTAGTAGTTGGATCTTCCATGTAGCGACTAACAAGTCCAACAGCATAAAGAATATCAGGTCTTGTGCATGTCAAGTATCGTAAACTTCCAACCAAACTTTTAAAAAATGTTGGATCAACTTTTTCTTCTTCATCATGCTTTGATAGCTTGACTCCACATTCTACTGGGGTATTTATAGACTTACTGTTATCCATCCTGAACTTCTTTAATATCTCTCTTGCATAACCTGCTTGTGAGATGAAGCTTCCATCTTCCCTTTGGTTCACTTCAATGCCCAGATAGTATGCCATGAGCCCAATATCAGTCATTTCAAACTCTTTAGTCATCACTTCTTTAAATTCTCCAAACATACTTGGATTGCTTCTTGTGAAGATCAAGTCATCGATATATAGGCATACAATCAAAACATCTTTATCCTTACTCTGAATGTATAATGCATGTTCATAAGGACATTTGATGAAGCCTTTCTCTTGCAGGTGCTTGTCTATTCGGCTATTCCATGCTCTTGGTGCTTGCTTTAGCCTGTAGAGAGCCTTCTTCAATTTTAGAACTCTGTCTATTTGTCCTTTAACTTCATAACCTGATGGTTGCTGAATATAGACTTCTTCTTCAAGAACTCCATTTAAAAAAGCAGATTTTACATCCATTTGATGTATTTTCCACTTATTTTGAGCTGCTAAAGCAATGATTAGTCTGATAGTTTCTAATCGAGCAACGGGAGCGAATACCTCATCATAATCAATGCCAGATCTTTGACTGTAGCCTTTTGCCACCAATCTTGCTTTATATCTTTCAACTTCTCCTTTGACATTCTTTTTTATTTTGTACACCCATTTCACACCAATCGCCTTATGTCCTTTAGGAAGTGTCGTTAACTCCCATGTGTCATTCTTCTCTATCGCCTTGATTTCTTTATCCATTGCATCTTTCCACCTTTTGCTTTTTATAGCTTCTTGGAAATCTATAGGCTCGCAATCCGCAAAGAGACAAAATAGAGTAAGATTATCTTGATTTTCAGTTACCTCATAAATTTCCCGTAAGCTTCTAAAGCGTGGTACTCTTTCACTTGAAGTTGATGCAGATAAATTCTCTTGAGTACTTGATGTTGGTGTTACTAGTGGAGTAGTAGGCTCCTCTCTTGTTTGCTCTACCCTTGGTTGCTCCACCCTTAGTTGCTCCACATCTTCTTCTTCAAAGCACGGGAAAAAGTTGTAATCTTCATTTCGAGATTCCCAATTCCATTCTTCTTTTTCATTAAATATGACATCTCGGCTGATGATTGTCTTCCTAGTATCTGGATTGTATAGCTTATACCCTTTTGAGTTAGTATCATAACCAATAAAAATAAACTTCTTACTTTTATCATCCAATTTGCTTCTTGATTGATCAGGCACATGAACGTGAGCTATACTTCCAAAAACTTTTAGATGAGAAATCCCAGGCTTCCTTCCGCTCCATGCTTCTTGTGGTGTCTTGCCCCACACACTCCTTGTTGGTGATCGGTTGGATAAGTATACTGCACATGCAACCGTTTCTGCCCAAAGTTCCTTTGGTAGCCGCTTGTTTTTGAGAATGCTCCTTGCCATGTCAAGGATGGTTCGATTCTTTTTTTCCGCCACTCCATTTTGTTGAGGGGATCTTGGAACTGTCAAGGGTCGTCGTATTCCGTTGGTTTCACAAAATTCTTGAAACTCCTTTGAGGTAAATTCTCCTCCTCGATCAGAACGCATAACTTTGACCTCGAGACCGCTCTCCTTTTCTATGGTAGCTTTAAATTTCTTGAATATGCCGAAGACCTCTGATTTTTGCTTCAAGAAGTATACCCAAGTTTTCCGAGAAAAATCATCTATGAAAAGAATGAAATAATTACTCTTACCAAGTGAACTTGGCTTTATCGGCCCGCAAACATCTGTATGTATAAGTTCAAGAGGCTTTTGAGCTCTTGAACTTGACTCCTTTGGAAAACTTCTTCTAAATTGCTTCCCACGTAGACATGCTTCACATACTTGATCAGGATATTTGATGTAAGGTAGTCCTCTCACCATCTCCTTCTTTGAAAGCAGTTCTAGTCCTCCGAAATTCAGATGTCCAAATCGAAGATGCCATACTCAAGTGATGTCTTTGTAACAAGCTTTGAGACAGTTGACGACATCATTTTGAATATTAAGTAAGAACATTCTATTTTTTGACATAGGCACCTTAGCAATTAAGCAACCAATATGATCTTTCAAGATGAGCATACCATCTTTTAGATGAATATCATACCCTTTTGCCAAAAGTTGTCCTAAGCTTAGGATGTTGCTCTTCATATTTGGCACAAAGAAAACATTTGAGATAAATTCATGTTTTCCATTCTTCAAACGGATGAGAATCTTACCTTTGCCTTTTACCTCAATCTTTGATTCATCTCCGAAGGATACATTACCACCAACTGATTCATCAAGCTCTACGAACATGTTTCTTTTCCCACACATATGATTGCTTGCACCAGTGTCGAGATACCAAATTGTATCTTCTTCTCTTTCATTATCTTTATACACTAGCAGTAGGGTGTCATCTTCTTCTTTCTTTTCTTCCATATAATTTACTCTTTCATATACTTTATTCTTGGGCGATCTACATTCTTTTGCATAATGTCCAAATTTGTCACAATTGTAGCACTTAACTTGAGATTTATTGTACCTTGAGTTTGCATACCCTCTTCCACGTCCTCTTGTTGAATGTTCTCCTCTTTCATTGTTGTTGTTGGAGACCCATCCTTGCTCATTAGAACGGCCTCGTCCATATCCACGACCTCTTCCCCGTTGACTTCTATTATTACTGGAGCTTTCATCTTTCTTTGTCGGTTGAAGAGTCGTCTTTAGGAGTTGTTGAGTAATTTCTTCATTTATCTTCTTCTTTTCTTCATGGGCTTGTAATGAGCCCAGCAGTTGCTCAATCGTCATGACTTGTAGATCCTTGGTCTCTTCGATGATGGTTGTAATGCTATCAAATTTTGAATCCAATGATCGAAGAATTTTCTCAATGATAGTTACTTCTTCTAGTTTCTCACCATTTCTTTTTAGTTGATTGGAAATGGTAGAGACTCTAGAAAAATAATCTGATACTAACTCACCTTCTTTCATACGAAGAGCATCAAATTGACTTCTTAATGTCTGAAGTCGTACCTTTTTTACTTTTTCTTCTCCTTGATATGAGACTTGGAGCTTTTCCCATGCTTGCTTGGCTGAAGTAGCACTTGAAATCTTCTCAAAACCATCCTCATCTAAAGCTTGATAAATGAGGAAGAGAGCCTTCTTGTCTCTCTTTCTTAAATCTCTCAGACTGTCTTTTTCAGTTGAAGATAACGTCGAGTCGTCACGAGGCTCAACGTAGCCTTTTTCTATAACTTCCCAAACATCATGAGCTCCAAGAAGTGCCTTCATCTTGATACTCCAATTATCATAATTACTCGCTTTGAGTACTGGAACTTGGAAGGGAACCATACCTCCATTAGCCATAGCTCTGATACCACTTTGTTGGAAATAGAAATTATGGGAGAAGAAAAAGAATTATAGAAGAAAAATGTGGAAGAGGAGAAATAACTCTATGTGGAAGAGGAGTAGAAGAAAATAGAAAACTCAACTTGTTCATTCATGAAAAAGAAGTACATATTTATAGGCTTATTGGATAAGCACTAATATGAGATAATCATGATATTTAAAAAATAAATAAATAAATAAATTCTATCTCTACGAACTCTTATCAATTCATCAAGTTCTATCTCTATCCTATCTTTAGTCAAGACATGCCACATCACCATTTTATTCCATAAAATTTTATCAACAAAAACAAGTTTAATTTTCAACACTTTATTCCAAGGACGTCCACTTCCTCATGGAGCTTGTTCAGGTCAGTGCAGACCCCGTGGGTCATCCGAGACGGTATGGGACGGGAGTTGCTGCAATGAGGCCGCCGGATCGAAACTCAGTGGCAGCGGGGGAATAAATCTCCTATCCCTGTATCCCACCCGGTCCGTCCCATACTAGCTCGGGTGCTACGATTTACCTCCCTCACGATGGCCGTGGGTCCGGTCGGTGGAGGCCCTGGGGGCGAGGGCTTCGCCTTTTTGCTGCAATTGTTCAGGTCAGTGCAGTTTCTACTAACTCTTTCCGGATTCTAGGTCTTAGTTTGTGCTATGGGTTGCCATCTCCATTAACCATTTTCAATCGTATTTAATTTATCAATTTACATTCGACAGAATGCAGAGGACAACAAGTATGCAGAGGGCGTCACTCCATCCCTTGAGTTTCTGATTACTTCAAAGGATATCACGATGACCGGAGCCAAAACAACACTGCTCCTATTCAACAACGAGATAGGTTTCTCTCCATCGAACATTGATTCCATTTGTAGGATTGGTAAATCAACAAAGAAAGGGAAACGGCAACTTGGCTACATAGGGGAGAAAGGTTTGCACTTTTGTGTAAACATTTATTTCTGTGTGACACTTTATATCGACCTTGCTATGTCACTAGTTCGAGCTCAAGTTTGATCTTAAATGTTATGGCATTATTAATATTTTAAACAATTGTCTTAAATGATTTTTTTCACTGAACAACAAATATTTTTATGTAGTTTATCTTGTTTAGTTATAAAAAACATATACAGATTTTGCAATATAGTCGTTCTCCAAATTATCTAATTTGTTTCATTCTTCAATTACTCAATATCCGTTCCACATCAGTCATATTATTCCATTAAATTAGTAATCTTGAGTGAATCTAAAATTTGAGGGAAAATAACATAAATCCTTCAATACTAGAAAATTTTTCGGGAGCTTATCATTATTACCTTTGTCCTAATCAGTGAAGTTAGATCGTATCTTCTTGCTTCATGGTAAAATTATAAGCATATTTAATTTATTTCATTTTATGCCATAGTTTGTTAAATGATTAGTGTTAGAGTTTGACCATAACAATAATTATTTATGAATTTGCAGGCATAGGATTTAAAAGTGTCTTTCTGATATCTAGTAAGCCCTATATCTTCAGCAATGGGTATCAAATATGCTTTAATGAGGAACCATCAGCTGATTGCAACCTAGGTTACATTGTGCCTGAGTGGGTTGACGAGAATCCGAGCCTTTCTGCCTTGCAAAATTTATATGGTCCTTCGGAAAGGCTTCCTATAACTATTATAATCTTGCCTTTGAAGATTGAAAAAGAGTCAGCCGTGAAGCAACAATTATCAAATTTACATCCGGAGGTCCTACTTTTTCTTTCAAAAATTAGGCAAGTATCTGTGAGAAGAGATAACGATGATTCAATGTGTACTACTGGCTGCAAGATCTCTATTTCTAGTGAAGACACTTGCCAAAAGAGAACAAACATGAATGCAGAATCATACACTCTCCGTCTTACTGCTCAAATGGGTGACAAGGGAGATGAAGAGCAATGCTGTTACTACATGTGGAAGCAAAGGTTCCCTGTAAAACGGGAATGCATTTCAAAGAAGAGGGCTGAAGTTGATGAATGGGTTATTACTCTAGCTTTTCCCTTTGGAAGGCGGTTGAATTGCGGGATGCAAAAGTCTGGTTTGTATTCCTTTCTTCCTACTGACATGGAGACTGGGTTCCCATTTTTAATCCAGGCAGATTTCCTTCTAGTTTCTTCAAGGGAGTCGATACAGCTAAATAACCCATGGAATGAAGGAATTCTTAGCTGTGTACCTTCTGCATTTACGAATGCTTTCACTACACTAATTAAAGGAGCAAATGAGGCATCCTCATTTTCCATTCCATTCTTGTTCTATTTCATACCAGTAGAGAAATCTCATATCAAGTTGCTTGACCCTGTGCGACAATCCATTAAGGAAAAAATCATTGGTGAGCATATAATACCTTGTGAATTAAACAATTCCCAAAAGATGTTTTGTAAGCCCAGTGAAATCAAGTGGCTTGATCCTGCATTTTGGCGTGTTCTGATTAAAGCACAGAAGTCTGGGGTTGATATACTTAACCTGCATTCACATGGAAGTCATATTGTCAATGCCTACTTGAATAACAATGACTATAATAATGTACTACGATATCTGGGAGTGGGCTATGTTGATCTAGCATGGTATGCATCATTCATACGGGGTTCAAATTTTCCAAAAGTAATGCCTGATGATATTTACGTAGAGCTTCTACACTACATTGCTCAGAATTGGAACTCTTTTTTTATGGACTTACCTCTGTTAAGGTTTATGGATGCCACTGGCAGCATATCTTTGTTAAGTGTATCACAAGCAACAAATGGTCATCAGAAGCTATGTATTGCCAACGGTGATGATATCATCACATGGCTTATCAATTGGAATCGGGAGTTCATATCTGTCTCGAAACTATATTTTATGCCGCAAACCACTCAACTGTCTTTAATGGCAAAATCAGGAGTAATGGATTGGCTCAAGAATTCTGTGAAACTGCAGAGTTTAACTCTTTATGACTATGGGTCAATTGTTATCAAGTCACTAACTAGTAGCAAGCTTGCCATAACCTTCACTCATTTTCTATATCATTCTCGTAAGTATAATTATGCTAGTGAATGGTGCATAAACACATTGCTCTCTCAATTGCCAATAGTAGATGAGTACGAAAAACTGATTGTTCAAAAGACAGAAGTTCTCGTGCCGGACTGCATGGGCAAATGGGTAACATTAATTGGTTCAAATCCTTGGAGGGCTCACAACTATGTTGTACTGAGCAGGGAGTATTTGGCCGCTGCCAATTTTGCAGGAAATGTTACACGTGAAGGACAGATTCTTCAGTTCCTGCAAGAACATGGAAAGGCCTCTGATGTTCCAAAAGTTTATCCTCCAAATGCAGCTTTCATTACTGTTTACTCTCCTTTGACAAAAGAAAATGCATTCTTGTTACTTGAATGGATTAGAAATATAAGATCTCGTGGGACTGATCATAAGCTGCAGAAATTTTTTAGCAGCATAAAAACTGGAAGCTGGTTGAAGACATCAATTGGTTACAAGCCACCTTCTGAGTCATTCTTGCTGAGCTCTGATTGGGGAAGACTACTTCAGGTAGCATCAACACTTGTCGACATACCATTAATCCAGAAAGAGTTTTATGGTGAAAAGATAACGGAGTACACAGAAGAACTTAAAGAAATTGGCGTCAGATTTTATTTTATGGATGCATCAGAATATATTGGTAGCCATCTCATCACTGCAACAGCTGACTCCACCTTAAACAGTGCAAATTTCTATTCGTTGCTCAAGTTGGTCAGATATTTGGGAGAGGTAAATTTGTCCCCTCAGTATCTAATACAGAGCACCAAAACTGCAAGATGGCTAAAAACATCAGTTGGCTTCAGATTCCCATCAGAGTCCATATTGCTTGATTCAGAATGGACACTTGCATCACATGTCAGTAATCTTCCCTTCATAGACACTTCTTTCTATGGTGAGCAGATTGCTGATTACAAGACTGAGTTGCAGTTATTTGGGATTTTAGTTGGATTCAACAAAAATTATCAGATTGTGGTTGATAACTTTAAAATGCCTTCAAGCTCTGTTTCTGCTGATGCTGCCATTTTCATACTTGAATGTATACGAAATGCTAACATTCCTGTTGATCTCCTCAGAAATCTATCACAGACTAAATGGTTGAAGACCCAGCTTGGCTATCAAAATCCAGGTGAATCTTTCCTGGCTGTCTTAGGATGGGAATGCCTTCTTCAGGTTGTCAGCGGCATTCCGGTAATAGATGAGGCAATGTATGGCAGTAGATTATGGTCATATCAGGCAGAGCTAAGGAAAGTTGGAGTAGCAGTAACCATAGATGACTTCTCAGAAGCTATTGCTTCTCGATTGAATCTCCTTCTAAAGATATCATTGATCACAAACCAAAATGTTCTCGCATTGTTAACATGTTATAGGCAGTTTGTTAAAAAGCAAATTACATTCACACATGATCTTTCCCTTTTCTCCCTTACGAAGGAATGGTTGTATACTAATCATGGATTCAGATCTCCAAAAGCTTCAATCCTATTTGGTCCAGAGTGGGAGCCTATCTCAACTATAACAAATCTTCCATTTATCGATGGTAATTCTGCATTCTATGGTTACTCCAACCAGATCAATGATTTCAAAAATGAGCTCAAGGTCTTTGGTGTTGTAGTTGACTTCAAAGAGGGAGCTAAATTTGTCGTAGATAGTATCAACCTTCCCAGAGATCCTTCTATCATTAATCCAGTTAGCATTATATCCTTGCTACGGTGCATTCACAATCTGAAGGAAAATGCAAAATCTCTTCCTATGGAGTTCAAGCAAAAGATGAAAAGTAGATGGATAAAAACAGTTCTTGGATACAAATCTCCAGAAGAGAGCATTCTCTTTGATCCCAAGTGGAGTTTGCAAAGGAAAGACGGTCCCTTTATTGATGACATCTTCTATGGATCTGAGCTTGCATCTTATAAATGGGAGCTAAAAGAAATTGGTGTATCTGTGGATGCCACTCAAGCATGCCTGTTACTGGCACATCATATTAAGTGTCACTCTGATATTACTACAATCTCGAGAGTTTACCTGTTCCTGAATGAACATAAATGGGAGCCTGATGATGAAGCTGCAGAGTGGATTTGGATCCCACGGGGTGGTAGAGAATGGGTGAGCTCCATCAGTTGCATACTACATGATAAACATGACCTGTTTTGGTTCCCAACTCTTCATTTTGGATAAATACTATGACACAGAGCTTCTTGAATTCTTTTCAAGGGTCTTTGGGGTTCATCTTGGTCCATGCGTCGATGACTACTGCAAGCTCTGGTCGGCGTGGGAAGTTTCAGCTCACCACCATACTGTTCAGCAATGCTCTGCTTTCTGGGTCTTCATTGCGAAGCATTGGAATAGAAACACAGAGAAACTTCTGCTCGGAAGCATATCAAAATTACCAGTGCAAAGTAATGATGAAGTCATTCTTTCCAGAAAACAAAACGTATTCATTCCTGATGATTTCTTTCTGAAGGAAATGTTTGACAAGGTTTCTGGAACAATCTTTGTATGGTATCCTCAAGTAACCACTCCTGCACTTTCTAGAGCAAATATGAACAAGATCTATAGCAGCATTGGCGTCCAATCAATTTCCGAGTCTGTAGAAAAGGATGAGTCTTTCACAGCCACTGGTGCTAATGTTAGGGAAGTCGATCAGAAATCTCTGATATTGAGCAATGGATTGCTGAGGATTGTACTTGCTTTTCTTTCCGATACTTCTCTTGATATAATTGCTACTGAAAGGCATCGTCTTGTCAAATATTTGCTTGATTTAGAAGTCTTCGAAATTGATGAGCCTGTTACAGTTAGCTATAAGCTGACACTATCCTCTCGAACTATTTTAGATTCAAAAGCTATTAGAATGTTCCGTTGGGAAAAAGATAAGGCGAAGTTATTCTTACAAAGAGATGAAGGTGGAACGAAACGAAAAAGACACAACATTGAATATGCAACAAATTTTGCTGATGTGATAGCAAAGGGCTTATTGTCTGAAATGCCTGACCAGATTGCTTCACTTGCTGAGCTCATTAGGCTTGGTTGCTTGTTGGACTTTGAGGAAGATGCAGTGGACTACTTGTTGAAGACTAAAAATCTCGAGTTGTTTCCTGAAGACAAAGAGTTTCTATCATCTATTTTGTCTACAAAGGTTCAAGTTACTATCTACTAATACATTCCTGTTTTGAGCTAGTAAAGTCTTCTAATGAGTTTCAAACTCTCTTATATACTCATTTTTAATATACTTCCTCTTACTTACTGCAGAATGCGGGAAAGATTGAAGCTGGAGAAACTGCCACAGTCGGCAGCTACCTGCTATTTGGAATCCTTATGTTAGTTTTTTTGCTTTCTGCCCCAGTCGGCTGCTACCTGCTATTTGGAATCCTTGTGTTAGTTTTTTTGCTTTCCAGCGTCCTTCTGTAGACTAGTTTTGAAGTTTCTTAAGTTGCTTGGATGTCCATGCAGTAGTAGTTAATGGCAATGTGAAGTTTAAAAGTACTACTGAAGGTTTTCGACTTTAGTATGCTTATCATCACTATTTTGTGAAAACTTTGATTGGATTTTGTTTATGTAGTTGCTTGATTTGATTGAATCAGTCTTTATTTTAGATGTTATATATATACTTATATTGGATTAGTGCATAGTTTTGATTTCCATGTGCTAATGAGCACACTTTAGTAACTTTGTTTTCCACACTTTAGTATCATTTATTAACACTTGTATAGTTGTGATATATTTTTATGAATCTTTCCATTAAAATTATTATATATATATATATAGACAACCTATACAATTTAATATATTTTAAAATTTTACATAATAAAGCACAATGTCTTTTAAGTGAATATATCGCCTCAAATAAACTATTTAAATTTGAGACTATTGGGTTGTGTACTTAACGCAATTGCAATAATTTATTTCTCACTTGCATCGATATGTGTGAACTTAATTCATTTGCAAGAATGAACAATTCTGCATCATCATTTGGGATTGTAAAGACTTTTGCAAGAATGAACTATTGAGTTATATAAGCATTAGCAAGTTTGAGCCAATTAGGGTTGCACTACGATATTCTATATATTTCATCTAGGGTTTTGCTAACCAATCTCAAGGATTTCAAAAGCTTGGATAAGGTTGAAGGCTTTCAAGGATGAACTATTCATTCGCACCTTGATATTTTCTTTTACACTATTTTTTCTCATTTCAACATTGTCTAGAGGAGTGGATTGATTGTAAAACATCTTAGGTTTTGATTCTATTTTATAATTAATTGAGGGATTGGCTCTAGTGGAATCATTTAGGGATGATCCACCAACTATATCATAAATTGTGGATTAGTAGTCAGACCGCTAAACCATGTTAACTGATTTTGTTAATATTGTTTTGTTTGTGTTTTTTTAAATATATTTTTGTTGCATGCTCTTAACACTAACAATATACAATTAACTATGTCATATTTATGTTTATGTGAAAATTTTTAATTTAAGAGGACATCATGATTTGCAATGGTCTATAATCCTGTTCGGAAGCGGAGTCAAATGAGGGTACCGATGATGATATCGAGAATGTTGATGAAGAGAGGAATCTGGAGCTTGGTACTCATTGCCCTGCAAACACCATAGACCAAGCATCTGGAGGTATTAGAGCAAGGAAGTCAGGATAAAAAGAAAGGAGCAATGAGAAAAAGCAGAGGCTTACTGCGGTGGCACCTTCAGAGAATCAGTCCACCTGAGCCGATAGCGGGAGGGTATCCATTTGTTGTATAGTATCCTCCCAATGAGTCGCTAGTTGTCTCCGTAGAAGGATACAGCTAGCCTGGGCAGCGGGGGGTACGACGCAATCCTCACTCTGAGGGCTTAGTAGCACGAAAACGGAAATGTCGGGACCGGGATGATCCGGGAGCGGTCCCGCTTGAGCCAGATTGAGTAGAAGTAGACGATCGAGGGGAAGAAGGCCCGGCCAGGGCGATTGGTGAGGAGCACCCCTCCGGATCAATCTCTTCCTTAACGATCGGGGCCTTCCCTCGATCGACTCCGGGTCGAGATTTTGGAGGAATAACAAGGTCGCCCGGGTGTTGCCGATCGGGAACAGAAGGTGGCGTTGTCTAGGGCAGGAAGGTCGTAGCATGTGCCTTGGCTACCGGGCGAGACCCAACATGCTTGCGCTTTGGTCGACGCGAGAGTGACTGTTCATCTGAGTCGAACCCCTCTTTCAGAGTCCGGGAGTGACGAGCGAGAGGAGCAGGATGAGTCCGCCTCGCATGCTCTGGAATAGAATGTGCAGGAGGCGTCGCTTGAGGGGCAGCAGGACGAGAAACAGTAGTGGCAGCCACCCCGGAAGCGGCTAAAGTGGAATGTGGAAGGCCCCGCCTACCCATGATTATGCGCCCTCAGCGATTTATTTCCAAAGCACTTAGGGGGAGGGGCCTAGTCAAAGACGATCGGATGAGAGTGTCGGCTACAGCAAAATGAGGGTTAGCACGAAAGACAAGAGAAAGTCAAGGTGAAGATAATGCTTACCAAGGGAGTGCGGTAACTCTGAAGGAACGAACCTCAGCCTAAATAAATACAGCACATCCTCCGTTAACAAGACACTCAGATCGAAGCACCAGTCCTCTAGCTGTGATGACACCTCCATAAAAATAGGGTATGAGCGATAATCTCCCAGAGCGGGCGCAGAAGGGACATAGAAGCGCCGCTCAGTAGGTCACTCCACAACAGAGGAAAAGCGAAAGAAGAAGTATTTATCTATCCAATCCGTTCCCGAAGAGGGTAAGGGTGCAAAAAGGTTGGTCTAGGTATGAGCCTGGAAGCGGAAAATACCCTCACTATGATACCGGGGAGTGAAGATGTAGTGAAACAGGCAAGGAGTCCAATGAATATTGCACAAGTCATAGATCTACATAGGATCCGAATGGAGTTGGGGGTGAGTTGACAAAGAGAAATACGAAAGTAGCGATTTACATTGGAAAAGAATGGGTGGATAGAAAATAAAGACCGGCCACAACCTGTTCTTTGAAAAAAGTCACATAGCCCTGAGGTGGTTGGAAGAGTCGATGGACCTCGGAGGGTATGATGATGTGCATGGCTGTGGATATTTCATACACGAAGCGAAGATCGTCCAGATCTACACCGCTGAAGGTGGAAACTCCAGGAGCATACCTAGGTATGGGAGAATTCATGGGAAGGTTAAGGCCACAAATAGGAGACTAGAAACTAAGAGCACGGAGGGAGGAAGAGAAGGGAAGATCACTTGCTATTCACGAGAAGTCCAAATGAGAGAAGCAGACTATTTATAGTAGTGCGAGGAGATGCTTGGAAGAACGTCTCAACATTAATGCCAATTATGCGATCCATAAATGAGGTAGAACGTCAGCCATAGGC
The DNA here is from genome assembly GCF_018446385.1 of Zingiber officinale. Lineage (NCBI taxonomy): Eukaryota > Viridiplantae > Streptophyta > Magnoliopsida > Zingiberales > Zingiberaceae > Zingiber > Zingiber officinale. Next base: position 144,703,306 of record NC_055994.1, read on the forward strand.
GTAGAAGCAATGGTGGTCGTTGGATCGTCTTGGAATATGGTGCAGAAGTGGTCTTGTCAGGAGAAGTTAGATCTAAGGACACGTGGAGGGGAAGTCTTTATAGCCTCGGAAGTAGACGAGGCTATAGTAAGCTCCGCCCGGGCTAGCCAGATGACCCTAGAATCACTGTGGTTTGCGATCTACCGAGTAGTTATACTACGTAGTCCATCCAAGGAAATGGAGCGGTCGATCCAGATTGACGCCCGATCAAGTAAAATGACCCCTGCTGATGTCTGCCCGAGTATTAAGTCAAACATGCATTCATGAAGGGGATAAACACTTAACACGTCATTCAAACCTACTAGGTGAAATGTCTAAGGGTTTTGAACGAGCCCAATAAACATATAGACACCACATTACACACGGGTAGCTTGTCCATTCACACATCTTCAATAACTTTCAAATTCAAAATTACAGAAAGGTGGGAGACCTTACATCCCCATTGGGAGAGAGTTATAAGGGGGCATGCACTACTCAAACATGGGGAAGGCTTCGTCAGGAAGCTTGTTCAGGAGACGGGTCCGATCCAAGAAGTTTTCAGGGGGAGTTGACCGGAGCAAGCCTTTCTCATGCAGCTGTAGCAAGGCCCCTGCACCACCATAACAAGGCATTTGGTCGATGAGGTTGTCTATCTTCTACCCAAACTCTTTGGAGGCTAGGAAGGAGGTCTTGTGAGCTGCTAGACGAGAGCTCTCGCCCGCCTGATAATTCTTTAGCTCTTCCACAGCTTTGTCTGCGTCATCTCGTGCCTTAGCCAACTCCTGACGTGCGGCCACTATCTCCGCCCTAGCCGCTGAAAGCTTCGCCTGCATAGATTTGTGATCAGCTCGAGCCACTTTCAATTGCTTCTGACGGACAACCTCCCAATCAGTGCTAGTAGACAGATCTGTCGTTTTAGCCGCTAGGTCTGTCTTCAGAGAGTCGTGTGCCTCTTGGAGCTCCCACAACTGCAAAGAGAGGGTGGTCATCTCTGTCTCCTTCGCCTCCAAGTCAGCCAGGATCTGGACGTGCCTTAGGCCCTCAGACTTAAGCTTGGACTCGTTAGTCTTTAGGGCAGTCTTCGAGGACTGCACCTTCTCTGACTCTGAGTGAGTCATGTCCTTGGCAGTTCGCGTTTGCTCCTCCACTGTCTGCAGGTGAGATTGGAGCAGACTCTCATTGGTTATCGGGTCAAAAGCACGACCAGCGATCATAGGAGATGCCATCCCTTGAATGCAAGCCCTCAAGGACTCGTTCTCCCAATGCAGACCAGCCATATATTGGGAGAGGCTAAGCCCCATGACACATGTCTGTCAAGAGCACAGGTAGGATTAGTTGTATTTCAAGGATATGAAAAAGAAGTAGATAAAACTTACCGACATTAGTCGTTAGGAGAATTAGTTGGCCAAGTCCAGTTAGAGGCATTCCAAAATCTAGTCGGCGGTGCTTCCATGAATCAGTCGGGGCACTATGAAGTTACACCTGATCGTAGTTGGGAGAGGAACTGGTAGAAGGAATGAAACCTAGCACTTGAAGGGATGACAGTTGGAACAAAGAAGTGAAGGCATACCATCCCTTGAGGTGCTCCTTGGGGTAAGAAGAGGAAGTAGGAGCCAAAAGTGGTTGTTGGCTCAAGGACAGAGGAGCAGAAGACGTAGTAGTCCCAGGCTGGCCTTCCGCTCGAGGGGTTATCTGCTCCTAGATGGGGATAGGGACAAGAGAGGCTACCACCTCTGACTGAGCTGGAGGGCTTACCCGGGTAGAAATTTTGGCCTTGGAGGATGCCCACGACATAGGTAGCCTTTGGGGTGAAGATTGGACTGATGGAGTAACACGTCGTCTTTTGCATTGAAGGCGTAAGCACTGCTCAGGAGTTAGAGAGGGAGCCCTCTCGCCAACAGCTACCTTGATGGGGAGTGATTTAGTTTCAGGGGCCTCAGGGTCCCACGACTGTTGAGAAGAGGCCCCTGCTGAGCACTGACCTGCCATGATCTTTCTACCTCGCTTCCATAATATTGCACTAGGCATCGTGGAAGAGTTGAGGGTGAAGGCTCAGAACATGACGACTTCTGCAGGCAAAAGAAAATACCTCGGTTAGTGGAGATATGTAAGGAGAGTCAAGTAATGTTACCAAAAGGTGCCCTCAGAGGCGTCTGGATGGGGCTTAGCCTGAAAGTATACAACACACTCTCCTATAGCAGAGAAGAGAGTCGTAGTTACACTCCATCCAGTTTTTCAGAGGCAGTCAAACAAGCAGCCTGGTGTTGATGGTCTCGCAACTCAAAGGGAGAAGGAAGATTGAGGCGCCATTCAACAGGTCAGGTCACAGACTCGGGCAATTGGACATAGAAAAAGCGGAACTTCTAGCCTTTATGTGAAGAAGGCATGCCCTCAAAAAATCTATACCCAGTCTTGGATTGCACCATGAAGATGCCCGACTCTGATCATTTTAGGGAATAGAAATGGTGGAAGAGTTGAGGAGTTAAAAGGATCTTATATAGGCGATATAAGATGACCATTCCACATATAGCGCGGAAGGTATTAGGAGCGAACTAAGACAAGAGGATACCAAAATATTGACTCAAGGAGGAGAAGAAGGAAGGGATTGGAAATCGAAGACCACCAAGAAGCTAGTCTTTGAAGAAGGTCATGAAGCTGGTGGGAGGAGGATAAGGATGCTCATCGGATCCTGGAAGGTGAAGCTTATATGCTTTGGAAAGCCGCAAACTAGATTGTACAGACCTGAGTTCACTCCTATCAAAATCCAAACGAAATATGTGTACCATGGTACTACCATCTTGCTAGCCATTATCGAATCAACAAGCGAAGTAGCAAAAGATGAGGGAGAAGAAGCACTTACACGGAAGGGAAAGCGAACAAGCAGAAATAATCAAAGGAGGAAGGTTGAAGGAAAGACGAAGCGTTGATGAACAACTGTTAAAGGTCTCTAGGGGTTTTAAATCAAAACCCTTAAGAAGCATCGAGATTTGAGCCAAATAATTAAAACGGCGGGGCGCATGATAGTCGTTAGATCAAGAGGGGGAAGTGCCCTTGGGTCACGTGTAGAAAGCGTGTGTCAGGCATCATAACAAGAAAAGGTCATGGGGGCACATGTCAGCTCCCTATGAAATGACATTTATGATGGAAAGGACAAGAAAATCATGGAGTTAATATGCAAACAGTGGCACCATACCTCACGAAGACCATGCCTTGAGGGCCAAAATTTTCATGTGGCTACCTCGGGAAATAAAGTGGAAGACGACGGGAAGTGTCGATAAAAATTTGGCGCCTCGTTACAACCTAGGAATCAGAGTAAGATTCAAATTAACTAATGGCTTATGTAATACGCTTCATGATCGCGGGTGGATTGGGCTAAGTCCACGGACGCATCTCTTTCAATCCCCCATGACCTCTCGATCGGGATTCCTGACTCTCACCCCAGCGCGAGTTATAAGTGAGTATGCTCTCACGCCTCCAAACTCTTGCCCCAACATAAGTTATAAGTAAGCATGCTCTCACAACCAACAACCTTCCGGTCGAACTCCAAACTCTTGTTAGTTGCTACTCGGAATATCGTATCGGTTCCCCTGTACAAAAATTTTGTACAAGTTCTGAACCTTTCCTAATAACCTATTGTGTTCTTTAGAATTTAAATTTGGAATCGCAAACAGAACTTAACATTATTGATTCCAAATTCAACTTATCTGTTCTTAGTGGTTTAGACTTGGATCGCAAACGATGCTTAACATTATTGATCCAAATCCACCCATGTTACAAATTCAATTAGATATTAATTTCAGATATCAGCTTCCAGGTTAAACATGGCGAGGCACTAGGCCTTCTTAGGTATGGGAGCATCCACCACTTCCTAGACAAAGTCTTTCAACGAAATTCAATATTTAATTTTCTTATAGTAACCCTAGGTTTAACCAATAAGAACAATCGAATCACAAGATCGAAAAAATAAAAGAAACACAAACTCGAATCATAAATTTGAAACCTAGAAACGTTAGCCTCTTGTGTTTGGTATTTCAAGATCTAAATAAAAGGATGAACTAGTTATGATGCGGAAACTAATAACTAGTTATACCTTTTATAGCTTATAGACCTCACGATCTTCTGTCGTATTCCTCTTCTTATCTCAGACGTCGTGTGGGCGACGATCTACCGAGACGAGAATCCACCTAAGCCTCCTTCTCCTTGCAAGTTTCGGCCACCAAGAATCTCCTAGAGATGAAGGTCTTCGGCCACCAACCAAGCTCCAAGGGATGCAAAGAAACAAAGCCTCTTTTTTCTACTTCTTCTCCATGCAAAATTCGGCCACCAAGGGTCTCCTAGAGAGTTGATGCCGCTGGCCAAAGAAGAAGAAAAGGGGGAGAGGATGAGGGTTGGCCACATCAAGGAAGAGAAGAGAAGAATACTAGATGTATGTTCTTATGAGGTGAGGCATCTCTACGCTCTCTTTTATATTCCTTGGTCTTGGTAAATAAGGAAAGTTTTAATAAAAACTTCCTTATTTTCCTTGTCATTGAAAGGAAAATTTAATTAATTAAAAAATTTTCCTTTTCTCAATCAATGTGGTCGACCACCTCAATTCCTCCAAGCAAAGAAAGTTTTAAACACAAAATTAAAACTTCCTAATTTGTTTCTGGAATTTTTTAAAATAAAAATTTCTCTTTAAAATTCCCTTTATGGTTGGTTATAAAGGAAACTTTTATAAATTAAAATCTCTCTATTAAAACATGTGGATGATTACAATAAGAAAAATTTTCTCCAAAATTAAAATCTTCCTTTCAATCTACAAATAAGGAAAGATATCAAATCTTTCCTCTTAATCTTTTGTAGAAACTATAAAAAGAAATATTTAAATTTTAAAACTCTCTTTTAAAACCATGAGGATGGTTACAAAAAAGGAAAGTTTTATCAAAAATTAAAATATTCCTTTTAATTACAAATAAGGAAAGATATCAAACTTTTCTCTTAATCTCTTGTAGAAAGTTATAAAAAGAAAGATTTAAATTTTAAACTCTCTTTTAAATCATGGCTTCCACATAAGGAAAGATTTTTAAAAATTAAAATCCCTTTTAATTTAATTTTGGCCGGCCACCTAAGCTTCGGTTCAAGCTAGGGCCGGCCACCTACTTGACCCATCTAACCTTGGTTTGACTGGCCCTAGATTGGGCTCCAAGCTAAGCTTGGTCGGCCACCTTAAGGTGGGTAAGAAGGTGGGTATGGGTGGGTATAACACTTTATAATTAAGAGGCTACGACAGGGACCGAGAGGAGGAATTGGTTTTGCTCTCCCGATGAACTTGAGCTTCCCGTGTTCGTCTTGAATACCCAACTCGAGTTCATCAATAATAACTCATACCACTAAAGAGTTATTATTGAACTACTGTACCAATCCCATATTTCTATATGGGCTCCTTCTTATCATGAGTGTGCTAATCTCCTTGTGTTTAAGATATAGAATGACCACTAATTAAATGAGTTACTAACAACTCACTTTAATTAATATCTAGCTCCAATAGTAGTACCACTCAACCTTATCGTCATGTCGGACTAAGTCCACCTGCAGGGTTTACATGACAATCCTTATGAGCTCCTCTTGGGGACATCATCAACCTAATTACTAGGACACAGTTTCATTCTATAATCAACAACACACAATATAAATAATATCATTTCCCAACTTATCGGGTCTATTGATTTATCAAACTAAATCACATCCTTTGATAAATTAAAAAAATGAATATTGAGTATATGTGTTTGTTATTATATCATGATTAAGAACACACACTTCCATAATAACAAAGGTTTTGTTCTTTTATGCAGTCAGTATAAAAAGAACTTACCTTAAATGATCCTTCTCAATACACTCAGAGTGTACTAGTATAATTTTATAATCAAGATAAACTAATACCAAATTACACTACGACTATTCCAATAGTTTGTTCCTATCCATCTTAGTCGTGAGCTACTATTTATAATTTATAAGGAACTGATAACATGATCTTCTGTATGTGACACCACACACCATGTTATCTACAATATAAATTAATTGAAAAACTATACTTAGCATATAAATGTAGACATTTGACCAATGCGATTCTTTATTTCAAAATAAATGTTTACAAAAAGCTAGGCTTTTAGTATATACTCTAACAACTCTCACCCCAGCGCGAGTTATAAGTGAGCATGTTCTCACGACTAACTATCTCTCGGTCAGGATTCCAGACTCTCACCCCAGCGCAAGTTATATGAGTATGCTCTCTCGCCCCAGCGCGAGCTATAAGTGAGCATGCTCTCACGACCAACGACCTTTTGGTCGGGATTCTAGATTCTCACCCTAGCGCGAGTTATAAGTGAACATGCTCTCATGCCTCCAGACTCTCACCCCAGTGTGAGTTATAAGTGAGCATTCTCTCACGGCTCCAGACTCTCGCCCGGACGTGAGTGAGCATACTCTCACGACCAACGACCTCCCGGTCAAGTTCCTAACTCTCGTCCCAGCGCGAGTTATAAGTGAGCATGCTCTCACGACCAACAATCTCTTGGTCGGGATTCCAACTCTCGCCCCAGCGCGGTTATAAGTGAGCATGCTTTCACGCCTCTAGACTCTCGCCTCAACGCGAGTTATAAGTTAGCATGCTCTCATGACCAACTACCTCTCGATCGAGATTCCAGACTCTCGCCCTAGCGCGAGTTATAAGTGAACATGCTCTCACGACCAATGACCTCTCGGTCGGGATTCCAGACTCTCATCCTAACGCCAGTTATAAGTGAGTATGCTCTCACACCTCCAGACTCTTGCCTTAGCGCGAGTTATAAGTGAGCATGTTCTCACGACCAACGACCTCTCGGTCGGGGCCTCAGACTCTCGCCCCAACACGAGTTATAAGTGAGCATGCTCTCACGCCTCCAGACTCTCGTCCCAGTGCGAGTTATAAGTGAGCATGCTCTCACGACCAACGACTAACGAACTCTCGGTCTGGCTCGAGACTCTTGCCCCAACGCTAATACCATCACGTAATTCGGGGATATTCAAAAATACCCTTTTTGTTAAGGATGACTGTATGGTATAAAGCAAAGAGTTTCAATGGGAAAGGAGCAAAGAAACATGCATAAAGACTAAAACTCAATCAAATCTACATTTACTTGATAAAATACAGGGGGCGCCCCTCAAAATCTCATTCTTACATCTGTACATCTATAAAGGCATAAAGGACATCTAAGCATTCAGAGTTCTCTTCCAGTGCCAGCCGCGAGTTGACACCTCAAGCAAAAGCGTTCTGCCTAACTTGCTTGCTCTAGATGGATTCGAGTCTATGCCAATTCGGCCTGAGTCAATTGAATGATGTGTCGTTATTAAGCGATGGTTTCATCTTTAATTCGGGCTTCTTCCTGAAAAAGGGATACGAAGAGGCATGTTTCTCTTTCAAGTAGATCAGAAATTGGGCTTGACTCTCTAGGTTTGCATAAGCTTTATGTTTCAATGCTACCTCATCCCTAGCCCGAGATTTAGCGGTCAACCAAAGTTCCTCAATTTCTCGGCGAAGGGAAGATTGAAGGTCCCTATCATGCGTCATCTCGACTAAGACAGTACCCTTCTGGGTAAGCTGTATGATCCAATTGTTGACGAAGGTGTTGCAGTTCATCCAACTCAGAGTTTAAATCCATGATTAAGGGGTGTCAATTAGAGGAAAGTGTCTCTCTCTGAGCGGAGGTCAGCCTCTTTTAAAGAGGAGGGGAGAAGTTAACTTCTGCATAAATTAAAGTGGCACTTCCCCTGAGGTTGATTGAGCAATTAAACAGGTTACTGTAAGAAATTAGGACGCTAAATACACTAAAGCGCAGCAGAAAACATCTAGTTCCTCCAGAAGATCCATGCGAAGGGAAAGAAAATAACAACATATACTAAGTTTTACATATAAGAAGGTTATACCTTTGATGCATGCACACGATTTCTCGACAGCTCAGATTTCAGCATGATCAAGCGTTCGTGCCTCTTTCAGTATCCACACGAACAAGTGTCTCTGTTTGTCTCACAAACTCACAAAGTGGAGAAGAAAAACTAAGGTTGTGCTAGCAACCAAGAAGGTGAGTTTTGGCCAATGCAAGAGAAAGAGAGGAAGAAGAAGAGCAATCCACTCTTTCAAAATGAGAGAGAAATGCTTTTGTATTTCATCCAATGAATAATGAGCATTAATTCAATTAATGAACCTTAATGAGCATTAACACTCCATTAAGGACCACCTTTGAACTCTTCATTTTGAATTCAATTTCGAAATTGGATGAATAATTAATTTTGAAATTCTTCTAATTCAAGTGAATGAATTAATCTCCATTAATCCTCTTTAGTGAATGAATTCACTTGAGTCTAAGTCAAGTTTAATTCGGATTTTATTGAATTCATATGGTTGGATTCATTTGAGTCTAACTCAATTAATCTCATGCAATTTTGAATTCAATGAATCACTATTTCATTAATTCGAATTGACTCCTTGAGTTTAGTTTGAATTGGACTCAATCTAATAATTAGACTCAATTGAGTCTAACTCAATAAGTCCAATTCGGATTAGACTTAATCCAATGATTATCATATGAATCAATCTCTAAATCTACTTGTTCTTTGTGTGTGACCTAATAGGTTCTCATAACGTTGGCAATGTATCCAAATCAACATTTATATACATAAGCAATGAGTGACATTTAGCAAGACATCATTGCTACCCAAGTGGCGAGAAAATCAAGATTCGGCCAAACTGTCCGTCGCTATTATCTTGTATGACTTGATCCCTCTATCCTTGATATCTAGATTAATCAATGAGGTATAAACCGTGTCATCCTCTTATCAACCTTTGTGTTTCTTGATCTCTAAGTAGACACATACAATCAAATAAACTCAATATCTCATATTGACTCATTTGAGCATGACTATGTTTTCTTGTGTCCTACGAATCAAGGGGCCCACAGATATCGCTTCTGTCATATGGAAGAGATAGATCCCATCTACATTACTCATATTCCTCCACATAATTCATTGCATACCTAGTGATCGACTTTATTGTCCACCTTGTACATGTGATGTTTGCCGATACCAAAGTACACAACTCCTTACGTAGGGAACCGTAGTGACTTCAGGTCTAAAGACTATTCATACTAATAGTCACATGAGAATATTTATGACACTCATATAATGATTCATGAAACATTCTCATGGCAGGTCATTCAGTACATATTCTCTAATATATACTTATGTGTCAACTTGATATCTCATATCTATGACTTGTGAGATAAAGTTATCCATTGAACTACATGCTAGTCTCAATGCATTAATATTATCTTTGTATATTAATGCTTGACTAGTAATAGTTAAGAGTAGTGTTCTATGTATATCTTCAATATCTCACTATCAATTCAACAAATTAATATGTTGTAGATAATAACCTACTACCCAAAGACATTATTATACTTATTCAATCAACACTGAACTGAAATAAATATAATAACCAACTTTACCTTTTATTAATAATGAAATATGATACAAAATGAGCTCTTTACAATAATCTCATAATTGGTATTAGGGTTATTACTAACAGTTACAATACCGAGGGTTTGGGAAAGGAGCAACATTTATAGTCATAATGGAGAAATATATGAAACCAGGGTTTGAGCCTAGTCAGTCGGACCTGAGCCTCCTTCGACTAGACTTGGAGGGGAGGCTTATGATACGGTGCATAAAGGTGGGGTTCGATAAGGCCAGACAGCCAGAAGTCAAGGGGACGTGGCAGTTAGAAGTCAAAGGGACGTGACAGTCAGTAGTTAGGGAGAAGGAGTTAGACCACCTGAGGTCATCAGCCGCATATTTCTCGGTCGGGTACTGATAGATCAGGATCCCAGATCAGAGACATGAGATGTAGCCTAGAGTAAGGCCTGACCTTCCCTGGCTGGTCTGGTTTTCTCAACCCGATTTGCATAAACAGACCTGATACTTTCAATAAGACAACTCCCGGTCGACCCTTCAATACTCCAAGTGTGAAAGATGGGACCCTCGTCACAGCTTGTCTCCCTCATCAAAACTCGGGCTAGGCGCTACACCCTAGTAGTCATCCTGAACTGGCCGTAGCTAAACCCGAGCGGGACAAAAACACTAGGCGACAACAATGTCAGAGAATCGTAACCTCCTGTTAGGGAATAACTATCATGCGTAAGGGAATATTCTAATGGTCTACTGTCATCTGTGAGTAGAACCTTCTTTCAATCCATAAGAGGGTGTCAGCGTCCTCCCTCATTCGATAGGCCCTGACACTGATGATCCCGTTCGGAAGCTGAGTTGGACAGAGGCTGGCTGTGCTGTCCTTGATGTTGACGGAAAGTAGTGGATGCGCCTTGTTGATCTGGTACCTACTGGAAAGGTTCCCACGGGTGAATGATGGGGGGTGATGACTTGGACGATGAGCCGAGGGCTCTGCACACACTCAGACAAGCCGCCCTCACGTTAGATACCAAGAACCAAGGAAAAAGTCCCCGGATCAGGCCCTCCGACGCTTAAGTCAGGTACTTTTTCCCTAGAAGCACAGTGAAAGGACGAAAAGTAAAAGACGAATGTGTAAAGATGAGTAAGCGTACCTCTGTAAGGGAAAAAGCCTCCCTTTTTATATGGCAGTGGGTACTTCTGGAATCTGACGAGTGTCAGGGAATGTCGGGTGTCAAGATTTGTCTGGCGGTGAATGACACATTGCATCTTCCTATAGGTCAGTGAAGAGATTGTTGGTGCAGCGGGACCGACAAGAGGGGGGTGAATTGCCTACAAACAAAAATTATACCCTCCTCAAGAACTTTCAACTCAAATATAAGCAATGATTAAGAAATTGAACAGAACTAAAATAGAACAGAAAAAGCAGACTCAATGATTGACTTGGTTACAACCGAGACGGTTGTTAATCCAAGGCGGTTGGAAAGCACACTAACAAAGTCTCATTCTCTGAAGGCGGAAAAGCCTTTTACACTTGGAGAGCACAGAACTATTGCTTAGAAAAATGAGAGTACAAGAGTTGTTCTGTTTAGCTGTTCGAGACCCGTTTATATAGGGGTTCCAAGATTTATCAGATCACCTGATCTTCGGGATCAGGTTTTGACTTCGAGAGGGATCGATCGACCGATCCTCAGGTTCGGTCGACCGAACCTGCTGTACCTGCCCAGACTTCCATCCAGGTGCAGTCTCTCTGGATCGAGCTTAGGTTCGGTCGACCGATCCTCGCGTTTGGTCGATCGATCAACCAACGGTCTCCATTCGATCTGACCCGGTCAAATCGCTCGACCAAATCTTTGATTATCTTCGGTTCGGTCGACCGATCAGAAGGTTCGGTCGACTGATCAGCCAACTGCTGGTTGCTAACGTGGCTGGAACGGCTGGCTTTTGAAGATAGGGGTTCGGTCGACCGATCATGGGGTTCGGTCGACCGAACACTTGTCAAGTCAACTCCCGGTTGACTTGCTCTGGTTCAGTTTGCTTGGGTGATTTCGCCAATCGGAATAGGGCTTACCCGAACCCAATTCTCGGCCTTCTCCTCGAGCAGTCTTCCGTCCCAGCTTTATGTCCCTCGAACGTCGCGCACGTTCTTCACGCCCACCGGTGTATTCTTCCACAGCTGTTTCGTCCTTCGGACGCACCGAGCCTGTCGGCTCCCTTCCTATGCCGTCCTTCTCGCTAGCTGCGTCTTCTGCTCGACTTCCTACGCTCCTAAGCTCCTGTACACTTAGACGTAGGGATCAGACAAACAAGACCTAACCTAAACTTGGTTGATCACATCAAAACAATCACGGGGTCCAATAGGGATCGATGGACAATGAGCCCTAGACCGTTAGCATATTCCCTGACATGCTGTAATTATTCTCTAACAGGTTGTTACGATTCCCTGGCTTGATTGTCGTATAGTGTGTGCTCGCCCTGGTCCGTTAACCCTGGACTAGATCCTCGTACCTACAAATCTTGACCTGTGGGTACAGACCTGCATTCCCTGGCGCATTCCCTGGCTTGTGTTTGTCGCCCAGTAAATCCCAATCTGTATGTTCAGCCCTGGATTTGTCATTCTGTAAATCCCGATAAATCCAGACCTGCGCTTATCGCCCTACCCCTCGAGGCCTTCACTTGTCGTTCCTTAAGTTTCTTCCCGTATGCATGGCCCTGCTCCTATTTTATCCTATAAGTTCTGAATCGTACGTCCTAACCCCCATATCCTGTTCTGCATGTCTCGTCCTGTAAAAACCGACCTGTAATCATTAGTCCACCTATCCTGACCTGTACATCTTGGTCTGTGTCTCCTGTTCTGCATGTCGCCTCCTGTAAATTCCGACATGTAATCATTAGTCCGCATATCCTGACCTGTACGTCTTGGTTTGTGTCTCCTGTTTTGCATGTCTCGTCCTGTAAATCCCGACTTGTAAACCTTAGTCCGCTTACCCTGAACTGTACGTCCTGGTCCGTTTGTCCTGAATCGTACGTCCTGGCCCACATATCATGTTCTACATGTCTCATCCTGTAAATCCCGACCTGTAAACCTTAATCCGCCTATCCTGACATGTACGCCCTACCTTCCGAGTTCCTACTCGCCATGTGCCATATAGGTCCAACCCCTGTCCGCTCTGTAATCTTGACCTTTGATTGCCACGTAGGCTGGGCCCTTGACTGCCACGCAAGCTTGACTTCTGACTTCCACGTGTGCTTGACTTCTGACCTCCACGTAGGCTTGACTTCCGACCACGTCAGCTATCCGACCCCTCTATCATGCACCGTATCAACTAGCATTCTCTGACATCGATCAGACTCTAGAGGTACGCATGGTCATATAAAAAGGGAGGTCCTCTCCCTTGAATAGGTACGTGTACATTCACACTTGTCTTTTACAGTTCTTTTTTCCTTCGTACGCTATTCTTCTGGGGGCAAATACCTGACTTGAGTCTCGGATGGCCTATACCAGGGATTTTTTTTCCTGATTTATGGCTTCTAACGCTCCGTGTGCTTGTCTGAGTGTGCGCATAGTCCAAGTACCGTCGGTTTAATCACCGTCATCCGTCAGTCCCACGTGGGGAGTCTATTTTCCTGGGCACATACACTAGGGGTGTCTAAGTTATCTCTCCATCAATACTAACGATATTTCAATCAATTTTCGACTGATTTAAATTCCGGATATGATCAATTCACTATTAAACATTAACATAATATCTTCAAATACGAGAAATTTGATTAAATCATATTGTACTTTAATGTCTTATTTTTTAAAGTTAATTTAACCGTATGTCATTCATCATTAACTAAGTGTGACAAGAAAAATAAATTAAAGAAAATAATATTTGCATTGAATAGAAGGAGAAACATACCAAATTTATGTGCCATGCATTACATGGCAATTGAGCCAGGATAATATGTTAAAGTGCCACATTAATAACCATCTGAAATTAAATTACAGACACATCAGATTTAACAGGTTAGGATAGATCATAAAATTAAAATGAGGATAGATTAAAGTAGTAAAGCTTGAGGCATGTAATGATCACATACATTATGCGGTACGTGTAAAATAGATAGTTCATAGAGAATTTTAGGATAAGGCATCCCATACCCATCAATTAAAACTAGGTCCAGTAAAAGACAAATCAGAATGAAGCAGCAACTTATTTCTTGACTGAAACCATTAAGTGAAAAATCAAACTCGAGGAGACGGAAAGGAAGAAGAGGAAAAGATTGGCGACATTACTTATCTTGTAACCATCAATCGGATTCGACTAGTTGATTGAGGAGGAGCAGCGATGAGAATACTCGCTAGCTAATTTAGCTTTTAGTTTTCTTATATATGCTTTCCTGATTGCACAAAGCATTAGATGGGTCTTTAGTCTAATTTACATCAAGATCATGGCTCTAATGAATTCGTGATAAAGTTACATTGGACAAACTAAGAGACTCCTTCGAGTTGATAACGAATTTAGTTTTCATATTTGTTGAGGATGATTTTGATTTGTGAGTTGATAACCACATGTTTACATATTTTATGAAGGACAAGTTTGTTGAGCATACTTATGAGTAACTTTAGTTATATCAAGATGGTTGATGATAATTTTTGTTGTATTAGTTTTAGGTTTCTTTATTTTTTACTCTAGATGCATCATGCGTGGGAATTTAGTTTAGAAAATCTATAAATTCTAAAATTATTTTTATTATATTGACACAATTGCATGATAAAGTTAAAAGATACACATACAATAAAGTAGCATTGCCACTAACCTTGGTTGGCATCATCTCAAACCATTTTATTTAATAAAATAAATAAAAATTTGTAGGCTAAATTTGTTGAGTATAATAATGGATATTAATTTAGTAATCATATCTTAACCATGGAGTTTTGAACATGTGGATTATATCCATTTCTCTCACCTATGCTTGTGCAATCATCCTTAGGTAGTTGATCAATTTGACTAAGTTTGAGTTGACTTGAGCTTGAGTTTTGATGTTTGACAATGTGTAAGAGAAAAGTCAAGTCAAAGAAGGATCATATACTTCTCTAGGATTCAAGGAAGTTCTAACTGAAGGTTAGGTAATAGATAGATCTAATTGAGATTAGATAGGGTGGAAGTCTACCAAGTGATTAGTCCTAATTAAAATTAGGTACAGGAAAGTTTAAGTGAATTAAGGAGGATCACATGTTGGCAAAAGAAAAGTCTAATTGGGATTAGGAAAGGGAAAATCATAGTTGAGATTAGGCAGGGTGGAAGTCTATCAAATGATTAGTCCTAACTAGAGGTTAGGCAAGAGGAAAACTCAAGTGGGTCAAGGAGGATTACACTTTGTAATCGAAGGTCCAACAGGAAGTTGACAAAGATAAAGTTCAAGTGGGTCAAAGGTTGACTAGAATTTGACACAAGAAAAAAGTCCAAGTGGGTCAAGAGTTGACCAAACACTTGTGGAGAAGTCCCAACAAGTCATCGATGACTTGATGTTGGGCAAAAGAATCCTAAACTCGAGTTTAGAGTTTAGAGTTTAGAGTTATGAAATCAATTAGCCCAAGTCCAATCTATTGGACAGATTGCTTAATCGATTGAGTGCTTTTCGCGAAGCACAATAAGGCATGGAATCAGCTAATCGATTCAGCCTTATGTGAATCAATTGAGTAATCAATTTAGTGTGTTTTTGTGAGAGAAAAGAAGAGTCAGAATCGATTGGGCAAATTGATGTGACCTTCTCTAATTGATTGGACCTTTTTCGTGAGAGAACAGAGATCTTGGGAATCAATTGGACAATCTAATTAGATTGTTTTACCTAGCAAACAAAAGCTTTTGAATCGATTGGGACAATCAATTAGAAGCTACTCAATCGATTGGTATGACTCACTAATCGATTAGATGTTAAAAAAATAGACATTTTGCAATTTTGAATGGCCAAATCCTACATGACAATCGATTAGAGGTAAGCCTAATCGATTGAGAGGCGCTGAAGAACCTTAGAAAAGAATTTTCGTGGACATTTTGAGCTACAACAGTTCATGCCAATTCTTGAGTTTTAGGAGATAAGTGTTATTGTACTTTCCAAGCATCAAGAGGTCAATCAAAGCAAGAAAAGAGAAAGCAAAGTAAAATTCATGTTGTAAAGTTGTTTTCGATTTCATTTGTAACCTAGTTTGTGTTTTTGTTTGTATTTCTTGTGCTTGAGCTTGTACAAGGTTTCTCTATCTCCGGGAATGAGGTTTGCACAATACATTTGTGAGTGAAGAGTGTGCTTTTGAATTAGTCACCTCAAGAAAGTGGATACCAAGTACAATTAAGAATGTTAATATTGTCAAGATCTTTGCTTCGAGTATCCATTTTAAATCATCATCAAAGAAGTGAATAAAATTATTCCTTCCTCTAGCTCTATACGTGTCCTAACAACCTAAAAATATAATAATGGTGCATTTAAGTCACTCTCAATTGTGTTATTATATAGATTTAAACCTTAACTTTTGTCACAAAGTTCTCTTGGTTAGTTTGGTTCAATTAATTACCACTGGGCTATACAACTAATGGTATATATAGGTGTGAACTTTAAATAATAAAAAATTTAAGATTAGATAATAAATAAAAATAAAAAGGATTTAAATTTTAAGATTTATAATTAAATAGAGCAACAAAATTAGCATAGATAAATTAAGACATGGAATTATAGTCCTCTAATTTAACCATAAGTGTGCAAAGCCACTAATGAAGTGCAACAACAATAGAAATAGAATAAGTTTTCAAATGGATTTTGATTTTCTTCTAAAGCAAGGTTGAGGCCTAAATTTTCATGTCATGAGAGTTGAAATAGCTTTGCTGAGATAAAACTAAAAGTTGGAGCCAGAAAGAAAAATATATATATATGAAGCCAGTAATAATATTGTTTGATGTCTAGTTACCTTCACAGTGAATGATTGAATTCTCCTTAAATATAAAAACAACTTATTTTTTTTTATCTAATATGAAAGTGTTTTGCATTGCAAATTTGCCAATACAAGTTGTCGACAATCTAACTTTGTTTACACAAATTGTTGTCTCGTATAGGCCCCACACAAAGTGTAATGTATAAACACACGTGCAAACTACATGCTTAAGGCTCAATACGTTACCAATTAGTTATTACGAAAAAAATTGCATTCTCATTTCCCCTTCTTTCATCTCAACTTGCCCATCCTACTTGATGTACACCCTTCCACCTTGTACAAGAAAAAGGAAAAGCCACGAAAATTAAGGGAAGACAAGGAGGGCATCTAGAAACATGTATGTTGTTATAATAGAGTTCTCATTCTAGATTAGATGAAAAAACTTCGTACAAGCTCTTATAAAATCATTATAAATTAAAGCTTAATATATGAAAAAAAGAGTGTTATAATAGAGTTCAAATAGTCACAGAGATATGTTGTTAATGTTAACTCTAAATCGCTCCCTTAGTCCACTTTTATAAGCTTCGAACATATTTATCTTTTTAGCTAGTGGAAAATTTATGTGAGATTATATCAGCACAAGTTGATATCTGGTGTCAACTAAAAAAAATTCACATTTATCTTTGAATCATTGGGACCGTTGAACTATTGTGTAAATTGTCATTTGTGCTTCCGGATTTATTTTGATGTCGATGGAAAATTTTTTTGGTATCGAATCGTAAAATTTTGATACTTACATTAAATAAAACATATACACCATCAGTTTTTCTTTATTGTTATGTTGGATCCACGTTGATTAGTTAATTGGATCCACCACTCTTCTCTTGATCTCTTCAATCTATAATTTGTAGATGATTACGTAAATCGACATATCTATTATAATTGTTAGGTCATCGTATCATTGTTGTCTTACCCTTTTAGATCTATTATATTTAGATTTTCTGCTATATCATCAGTCAATTGGAAGTTGCTATTAGTGGACTAGTGTTGGATTAATCAATTGTATAGTTAACTCAGTCACAAACAAAAACATTTCATTTGTTAGCAATTATCTCGAGTTAATTACCTATTCGGCTTACCTATCGTCAATCAACCTATTCTAGATCAGTCAATTTAGCCATGAACAAAAATATTTTATGACTAATTAATCCAATTGAGTTGACTACTTGATCAACTCAACCGCAAGTAATTAATTGAAGACAACATTTAGTTAACTAGATTGTCAACTACCACTTACCCTAATGATCAAGTTTTACCTACACCCTCTCCCATATATAAGTCTCTCAACTCATTTAATACTTTTACCTTACACCCCATGTAATAAAATAATAATTTTATCAAAATAATAACTTTGTCAAAATGGTTATAAATCTAAACTTGCCCAAAGACTTAACAACTTCAATGAATGACAGAAGAATGTTTATTTGAATTAGATTATTATTAATTATTAGCTCATGGAGCACAATTAGAAAAACAATAACACTCTTATAATAAAACTCTAGTAAGAAATTAGTGATTCCCTAACTAGATCGTCCACTGCAGGCAAATTAATCGAATGAAAGGAATAGAGAAAGTGCAGGCAAAGAATGGAAGTTAAAAATAGGGTGAATGGTTTCTAGTATGAGTTTCTTTATGTTAATTTAATATATATAATATTAATTAAATAAATAAACTTAAATAATTCATTATATTAAATAAGTAAATTTAAATTTATATTCATTAATACAACTCTTATTAATATTTATTAATATATTAAATAAATAAAAAAATGTTAAAATAAATAAAAAAAGTTAAATTATTAAATTTAATAATCAATTAAATAAATAAATAAATTTAAATTAAAAGATTAATAATATCTAAATAAATTAATACTAATCAAATTTAAATTAAATTTAAACTCATTAAAAAATAAATGAAGCCATAATTATTTCAATAATTTAATTCTTCGACTTGATTCAAGTCCGCGCGATTATTTTATCAAACGAACTTCAACGCTCTGATGGCGGTTGAAAAGCCAAAAGCTCTCGAGAAAAACAAGACTGTTCTGTTCGTTCTAGTCTGACAATATCGATTCTCCGTATCTTTCTCCATCGAAAACAACAGCTCTCTGGTGTCTCTCGCCTCTTCCACGTTAACTTCTCAGCTAAGTTACTGCCTCAAAACCAATGCTCCGTACCACCTCCGGGCTTATCACTTATTATGCTTCTTCCTGTGGCTGTGCTGTTGCTGTTGTGCCCTTGCTCTTGATCTTGTTCTTGCTCTAATGGCGGCGGCGGCTGCTGCTGCTGCTTACTCCACCCCTCGCGAGCACGTCGAGTGGATACGTAGAGAGAGGTACTACATTGGGAGACATGACAACAATCCCCTGGCTGAGGACATCCATCAGGCCGTCCTCTACCTCTCCGAAGAGCTTTATTCCAAGGACGTCCACTTCCTCATGGAGCTTGTTCAGGTGCGTAGTAGTTCCACCGCCTGACTGCTTGAAGGCACTATTTTTTCTACTAATTCTTTCCGGATCCTAGGCCGTAGTTTGTGCTGTATATGGGTTGCCATCTCTACTAACCATTTTCAATCGTATTTCATTTATCAATTTGCATTCGGCAGAATGCAGAAGACAACAAGTATGCAGAGGGCGTCACTCCATCCCTTGAGTTTCTGCTTACTTCCAAGGATATCACGATGACTGGAGCCAAAACAACACTGCTTCTGTTTAACAATGAGATAGGTTTCTCTCCATCGAACATTGATTCCATTTGTAGGATTGGTAAATCAACCAAGAAAAGGAAACGACACCTTGGCTACATAGGGGAGAAAGGTTTGCACTTTCGACTTTTGTTGGTTCTAATTGCATGCTATTTTCTGTGAAAACATTTATTTCTATGTGACACTTTATATTGACCTCATCTTGTAAGACACAACCAGACATTAAACATCACTTCTTGCTCAACACGATTTGTTATTATTGAAATGTAGGGTGAAAAACCCATGTC
This sequence comes from Zingiber officinale, assembly GCF_018446385.1. Taxonomy (NCBI): domain Eukaryota; kingdom Viridiplantae; phylum Streptophyta; class Magnoliopsida; order Zingiberales; family Zingiberaceae; genus Zingiber; species Zingiber officinale. Next base: position 144,722,764 of record NC_055994.1, read on the forward strand.
GTCCTAAAGGAGTATCTTCAATATTAAGTTATCTCTAGGTCATGTGATCCCTTAATGGGGCATCTGGTATAAATTCTCAATGTCCTCGAAGTCATGCGCTATTTCATGGGGCAACATTTCATGGTTCCACATATCATCGCTGGAACTTTGGTTGTTGACCGGAATGGTGCTAAATCGGTTTCATGTTGTGTTGACACTCCACACACTTTGATATTTTCCAACTTGTAAGACCAACTAATTAGTTTTAATTATATAAAACTCCTTCTTAGTTGACACTCCACAGACTCCACATACCTTTTCTTGATGCACTTTTTTGGGTAGTATATGGTTCTAATAGTAGCTATCCAATTGGCATGATATGAATTTTAATAAACTATCACACTAAAAACAAAACAGATGCTAAATTTGGTGTTTGTAAGATAACATAGTTTTCCTGGTACTATTATTCTGGATTTCACATGGATTTTTATCTTGCTATTTGATATTAGGTTCCATGAAAGTATCTATTGATTTAATTCCTAACATGTTAGATTCTTCAAGCATATCAAGGATATATTTCCATTTTGAAATATAATTTTACCAACCTCTATAATCTGAGACGGCCCATGTTTTTTGTTTCAATGTATGGATGAAGATAATCTTACAAATGAGTAATTTTGGTGAAGCCATCACCTGTAATAATGCCATCCACATAAACAACAAGAAGATGTGCCTTCTTGAATGAAAGATGATGAGACATAAATAATAAGAAAGATATGCCTTCTTCAATGATGGATGATGAGGAAGACAGCGATCTATAATGCTGAATTGACGAAGAGCTGAGATACACTTATGAAACCATGCTCTCGGAGATTTTCCATATGGGGACTTTGTTAGCTTACTTAAGAGGTTAATCTTAGACCTTCCCTAATAGATCACCATTGAGGAATCTATCTTTTATGTCAAGTTGATGGTGTCTATTGGATAATATCTCAAGTTTGAGATAAAATGTCATGACATTATTAATATTTTATAATTCATTGAGCAACAATAGTTTTTTAAATATATTTTTCATTGAACAATAAATATTTTTATGGAGTTTATCTTCTTTTGTTATAAAAACTTATACAAATTTTGGAATATAGTTGTTCTTCAAATTGAAAAAAGCCTTGGTGCAACGGTAAAGTTGTTGCTTTGTAACCAAATGGTCACGGATTCGAATCTTGGAAACATCCTCTTGCAAAAAGAAAGTAAGGTTGCATACAATGGATCCTTCTCCGGGACTCCGCATGACGGGAGTTTCATGCACTGGTTGTCCTTTTTTTTTAGTTGTTTTCCAAATTGTTGTGGGTATAAATTTGACAACAAATGAAGTTTAATTATGTATGATCAATGACGTTTATGGTATGCCATTAATTTATCTACTTTCTCTTTAATTTTCACATGCATGTTTTTTATACTTTTTATTATCGTTTCTCACTTTATATTTAATACATATGTATCACTCTAAACATTGAGAAAAATATTTGTTATGAAAATAATTTGGTCATCTTCATCTTGCAATAATAACTATTTCAATATTGTCTAATTTATTTTATTTCCCATTCCTCGATAAAGATTTGTACCATGTCAAACATCCACAATAGATCAAGTCTTGATATGCCATTAATTTAGAAATCTTGAGTGAATCTAAAATTTGAGGGAAACTCATAGGTACTTCACGACAATCATATTGCTAACTAAAAGATATATTTTCTTGTGTCAAGTCCAAGTTTGGAGGGTATTGTTATTACTTTAGTCCTAATCAGTGAAGTTAGATCATAGTATTCATGGTTGAACTAGCTAGACCTATAGATAAGCAACTGGAATACAATTTATTTCACATTAAACTTTATAAGCATATTTATTTTATTTTCCGCCACACTTGTTAAATGATCAGTGTTTAGAGTTTGACTATGATAATATTTACTTAACAATTTGCAGGCATAGGATTCAAAAGTGTCTTTCTGATATCCAGTAAGCCCTATATCTTCAGCAATGGGTACCAAATATGCTTTGATGAGGAACCGTCATCTGATTGCAACCTAGGCTACATTGTGCCTGAGTGGGTTGATGAGAATCCGAGCCTTTCTGAAATACAAAATTTGTATGGTTCTACAAAAAGCCTTCCTAAAACTATTATAATCTTGCCTTTGAAGATGGAAAAAGAGTCAGTTGTGAAAGAACAACTATCAAATTTACAACCTGAGGTCCTTCTTTTTCTTTCTAAAATTAGGAAATTATCTGTGAGGGGAGATAGCGAAGACTCCAAGTGTAATACTGGCTGCAAGATCTCAATATCTGGTGAAAGACAATTGCCAAACGAGAAGAAACATGAATGCCGAATCATACCCTCTGCATCTTACTGCTCAAGAGGGTGACAAGGGTGATGAGGAACAATGCTGTTATTACATGTGGAAGCAAAGGTTCCCTGTAAAACAGGAATGCATTTCAAAGAAGAGGGCTGAAGTTGATGAATGGGTTATTACTCTGGCTTTTCCCTTTGGAAGGCGGCTGAATCGTGGTGGGATGAGAATGTCTGGTGTGTATTCCTTTCTTCCTACTGACATGGAGACTGGTTTCCCATTTATAATCCAGGCTGATTTCCTTCTAGTTTCTTCAAGGGAGTCGATACAACTAAATAACCCATGGAATGAAGGAATTCTTAGCTGTGTACCTTCTGCATTTACGAATGCTTTCACTACACTAATTAAAGGAGCACATGAGGCACCCTCATTTTCCATTCCCTTCTTGTTCAATTTCATACCACTGGAGGAATCTCATATCAAGTTGCTAGATCCTGTGAGACAATCCATCAAAGAAAAACTTATTGCTAAGCGTATAATACCATGTGAATTAAAGAATTCACAAAAGATGTTCTGTAAGCCCAGTGAAATTAAGAGGCTTGATCCTGCATTTTGGCGAGTTCTAATTAAAGCACAGGAGTCTGGGGTTGATATACTTAACCTGCATTCACATGGAAGTCATATTGTCAATGCCTACTTGGATAACGATGACTATAATAATGTACTAGGATTTGTGGGAGTGGACTACGTTGATCCAGCATGGTATCCATCATTAATTCAGGGTTCTAATCTTCCAAAGGGAATGCCTGATGATATTTATGTAGAGCTTCTAAATTTTATTGCTCAGAAATGGAACTCTTGTTTTAAGGACATACCTTTGTTAAGGTTTATTGATGCCACTGGCGGCTTATCTTTGTTAAGTGTATCACAAGCAACAAATGGTTATAAGAAGCTATGTATTGCCAACGGTGATGAGATCATCACATGGCTTATCAACTGGAACAGGGAGTTTATATCTGCCTCAAACCTATATTTTATGCCGCAGACCATGCAATTGCTTTTAAGAACGTCAAAATTAGGAGTAATGGATTGGCTCAAGAATTCTGTGAAGCTGCAGAGTTTAAATTTTTATGATTATGGGTCAATTGTGATCAAGTCACTAACTAGTAGCAAGCATGTCATAGCCTTCACTCATTTTCTATATCATTCTCATAAGTGTAATTATGCTAAGGAATGGTGCATAAACGCATTGGTCTCTCGCTTGCCAATAGTAGATGAGTATGGAAAAGTGATACTTGAAAAGACAGAAGTCCTTGTGCCGGCCAGCATGGGCAAATGGATAACGTTAATGGGTTCAAATCCTTGGAGGGCTGAAAAATATTTTGTATTGAGCAGTGAGTATTTGGCCACTGCCAATTTTGCAGGAAATGTTACATGTGAAGGACAGATTTTGAAGTTCCTACAACAACATGTAAAGGCCTCTGATGTTCCACAAGTTTATCCTCCAAATGCAGCTTTCAAAACTGTTTACTCTCCTTTGACAAAAGACAATGCATTCTTGTTACTTGAATGGATTAGAAATATAAGATCTCGTGGAACTAATTGTAAGCTGCAGAACTTTTTTAGCAGCATCAAAACTGGAAGCTGGTTGAAGACATCAATTGGTTACAAGCCACCTTCTGAGTCATTCTTGCCGAGCTCAGGTTGGGGAAGACTACTTCAGGTAGCATCAACACTTGTTGACATACCATTAATCCAGAAAGATTTTTATGGTGAAAAGATAACAGAGTACACTGAAGAACTTAAAGAGATTGGAGTTAGATTTGATTTTACGGACGCATCAGAATATATTGGTAGCCATATCAGGTCTGCAACAGCTAATTCCACCTTAACCCGAGCAAAAGTCTTTTCGTTACTCAATTTGGTCAGATATTTGGGAGAGGTAAGCTTGTCCCCTGACTATCTAATTCAGAGCACCAAAACTGCAAAATGGCTAAAAACATCAGTTGGTTTCAGATTAGCATCAGAATCCATATTGCTGCTTGATTCAGAATGGACACTTGCATCGCATGTCTGTAATCTCCCCTTCATTGACACTTCTTTCTATGGTGAGCAGATTGCTGATTACAAGATTGAGCTGCAGTTATTTGGTGTTTTAGTTGGATTCAACAAAAATTATCAGATTGTGGTTGATAACTTCGAAATGCCTTCTAGCTCTGTATCTGCTGATGCTGCCATTTTCCTACTTGATTGCATACGGAATGCTTACATTCCTGATGATTTCTTCGGAAAGTTATCACAGACTAAATGGTTGAAGACCCAGCTTGGCTATGAAAATCCAAGTGAATCTTTTCTGGCTGTCTTAGAATGGGAATGCCTTCTTCAGGTTGTCAGCGGCATTCCAGTAATAGATGAGGCAATGTATGGCGGTAGAATCAGGTCATATCAGGCAGAGCTAAAGAAAGTTGGAGTAGCAGTAACCATAGATGACTTCTCAAAAGCTATTGCTCTTCGATTGAATCGTCTTTTAGAGGGAAGATTTATCACAAACAAAAATGTTCTTGCATTGTTATCATGTTATAGGCAGTTTGTAAAAAAGGAAATTACATTGACCCATGATCTTTTCCTTTTCTCCTTTGAGAAAGAATGGTTGCATACTAATCTTGGATTCAGATCTCCAAAAGCTTCGATCCTATTCAGTCCAGAGTGGCAACTTATCTCAGCTATATCAAATCTTCCACTTATTGACGGTAATTCTGACTTCTATGGTTACTCCAATGAGATCTATGATTTCAAAAATGAGCTCCAGGCCTTTGGTGTTATAGTTGAATTCAAAGAGGGAGCTAAATTTGTCATAGACGGTATTGACCTTCCCAGAAATCCTTCTGTCATTAACCCGAATTGCATTAAATCCTTGCTAAAGTGCATTCGCTATCTTAAGGAGAAGGAAGAGTCTCTTCCAAAAGAGTTCAAGAAAAAGCTGAAATGTAGATGGATAAAAACAGTCCTTGGCTACAGATCTCCAGAAGAGAGCATTCTCTTTGATCCCAAGTGGAGTTTGCAAAGGAAAGATGGTCCCTTTATTGATGACATCTTCTATGGTTCTGAGCTTACATCTTATAAAAATGAGCTTGAAGAAATTGGTGTATCTGTGGATGCCACTCAAGCATGCCTGTTACTAGCACATCGTATTAAGTGTCACTCTGATATTACTACAATTTCTAGAGTGTATCTGTTCCTGAATGAACATAAATGGGAGGCTAATGATAAAGCTGCAGAGTGGATTTGGATCCCACGTGGTGGTGGAGAATGGGTGAGCTCCAACAGGTGCATGGTATATGATAATCGTGACCTGTTTGGTTCCCAACTCTTCATTTTGAATAAATACTATGACACAAAGCTTTTTAATTTCTTTGCAAGAGTTTTTGGGGTTCGGTTTAGTCCATGGCTCGATGACTACTGCAAGCTCTGGTCCTCATGGGAACTGTCAGTGCACCACCTTACTGTGCAGCAATGCTCTGCTTTCTGGGTCTTCATTGCGAATTACTGGAATTGCTACACAGGGAAACAACTGCTGGGAAGCATATCAAAATTACCAGTGCAAAGTAATGATGGGGTCATTCTTTCTAAAAAACAAGATGTATTCATTCCTGATGATGTCTTGCTGAAGGAAATGTTTGACATGGTTTCTGAAACAATCTTTGTATGGTATCCTCCAGTTACCTCTCGTGCACTTTCTAGAGCAAATATGAACAAGATCTATAACAGCATTGGTGTTCGATCAATTTCTGAGGCTGTAGAAAAGGATGAGTCGTTCAGGACCACTGGTGCTAGTGTTAGGAAAGTCAATCAGAAATCTCTGATATTGAACAATGGATTGCTGAGGATTGTGCTTGCTTTTCTTTCCGGTACTTCTCTTGATATAATCGCTAATGAAAGGCATCGTCTTGTCAAATATTTGCTTGATTTAGAAGTCTTGGAAATTGATGCTCCTGTTACAATTAGCTATAAGCTAAAACTATCTTCTGGAACAATTTTAGATTCAAAAGCTACTAAATTGTTCCATTGGGAGAAGGATAAGGCGAAATTATTCTTACAAAGAGATGAAGGTGGAACGAAGCGAAAGAGAGATGGTGGAACGAAGCAAAAGAGGCACATAATTGAATATGCAACAAATTTTGCAAATGTGATTGCAATGGGCTTATTGTCTGAGATGCCGGATCAGATTGCTTCACTTGCCGAGCTCATTAGTTTTGGTTGCTTGTTGGACTTTGAGGAAGATGCAGTGAACTACTTATTGAAGAACAAAAATCTCCAGTTGTTTCCTGAAGACGAAGAGTTTCTATCATCTATATCGTCTACAAAGGTTCAATTTACCATCTACTAATACATTCTTGTTTTGAGCTAGTAAAGTTCTCTCATGAGTTTCAGACTATACTCTTTCGTACTGCAGAATGTGGGAAAGATTGAAGCTGGTGAAACTGCTACAGTCCGCTTCTAATTAATGCTCAACTGCGCTGCTATTTGGAATCCTTATGTAGGCTTTTGCTTTCCAACATGCTTTTGGTGATGAAGTTTCTTGAGTCCTTCAGTACTTTGTAGTATATAATTTTGTCCGCGATAGTTCAGTAATTTTCATGCTTACTTAAATATTTATGCTTATCATCACTTCTACTGAAAGTTCTTAATGTTTATTATGCTTATCATCACTATTTTGTGATCTTCCACTTGGTGAAAACTTTCCGTGGATTTTGTTTTATCTAATTTTCTTCCTTGAATCAGTCTTTATTTAAGATCTTATGTTGGATTAGTACCTTGTTTGGATTTTGTTCATTTGCAAGAATGAACAATCCTCCATCATCTCTTGGGTTTGTAAACACTTTTGCAAGAATGAACTATTGGGCTGTTTCTTATATAAGCATTCACAAAGTTTTGAGCCAGTTAGGGTTGCACTAAGAAATCCTATATTTCTTCTAGTTTTGTGCTAACTATGCTCAAGGCTTTCAAGTTTTTGGATAAGGTTGAAGGCTCATCTCGTGCACCTTTGTATGTTCTTTTACTCTATTTTTCTCAGTACTTTATTGTTTAGAGGAGCGGATGATTGTAAAACATTTAGATTTTGCTTCTATTTAGGGACGATCCACCAACTGTATCTGAAATTGTGCATTAGGAGGTCTCTAAACCATGTTAATCGATTTTGTTAGTGTTGTTTTGTTTGTGTTTTGATATATATTTTTGTTGCATACTCTGGACACTAACAACATACATAATTATATTCTCAAATAACTATTTCACTATTTATGTTTGTGCAAAGAATTTTAATTTAAGGGGATATTATTATTGTGCCCAAAAGATGTCTATATATTTTTATAATGATATGATATTGTTCATTTTGGGTTTATATTCTCATATCTTTGCTCTTGGGCTTTTTTCAAAAGGTCTTATTTCAATGGAGATAGTTTATATTTATTTAAATTTTTGATCTTTATCAAATCTGTTCAATATGGATCTTTGATTGAATTTTAACAATTATCTCTTCAAAATAATAACCATAATTACTCTTATTGTTCGGGTTTTCTCGTGAGTATTTGATTACCTTGATATGTTCTGGGCTTCTCTACGAGCGTCTGTATCCGATCATCCTGACATGTTTTGGGTTTCTATGTAAACATCTACATTCGATCATTCTTAATTTGCTTTACGCTTTTCTGACCTATTTCAGGTTTTTCCACAAGTATCAAGTCACTCATGACTTGTTTTGGGTCTCCTTGTGAGTTTCCAATCATCTTGACTTATTTGGCTCCTTGTAAGTATTTGGTCATCCTGATCTATTTCTGACTTATTTCTGAGGTTTTCTATAAGTATTCAGTCATTCATGATCAATTTTGGGTCTATCCTCAATTTTGTTCAAGGTCATCTTATATGACGTATAGTCTGGAGTATGATTCTGATATAATTTGTTGAATCTAAAAAATGTTTACATATTTTTTTAATGGTATGATATTATTCATTTTGAGTCTAGGCTTTTATAATTTTACTTTTGAACTTTTTTTCAAAAAGTCTCATTTTAATAGAGATATTTTATATATTTTTAAATTTATAATCTTTATTAAATTTTTTTAATGCAAGACTTTGGTCTATTTGCACTTTAGAGGAGGTTGGTCGCCATGATTTTATTCGATTTCGTCTTTAACACAAAACTATGGACTTTATTGATATATGTTTATAAAGTGTCAATGTATCTCAAGCCTATCAAGTTGGATGAGCTCTAACTCTTTTGTCAAATTGAGTTACATCATTACATGAAGAATTTAATTTGAATCAGAGTGCAAGAAATGTGTTGTATTTATTAGTATATCATACAAATTGTATTGTATTCTGTGAAATTTATTTATACATAAATATTATAAATATTGTAAAGAATGATGAGTATTTATTGTTTTATATATATAAATAATAAAATAATTCAACCGTTTAGGTATTATCTAGGTGGATCGTGGTGGTAGGTGGTCATTGATCGCTCCACAACTGGTTATTGCCATTTACAGTAGGATTTATCAAGGATTTTTGGTAAAACGTATAGCTTGCAAGGCTTGACATATGGTAAACATATGATATTCTATCGATAGGAGACGAATCTCAGAGATTCCATCACTCACAAATATCTATTTATGTACTTATCATTTGTGCTCTTATTGAACCTCATTCCATATAGTGTGGAGGGTTGTAGGGGTAAGTGTACAAAGACGGATGAGAATTTAATAGTGTAAATGTAATTAATGCAGATGGTCTTTTGGGTTTGATTTAAGCCCTCCAGGTCAATAAAAAAAGCTTTTTGCCAAAAGTTATTGGTGAGAATAAAGGCAGAATTTATACATGGAAATGCCTAGGGGAATGCTAGGAGTATGAAGGTTACCTCTGGGATGTAATCAGAGTTCTAAGTCTAAGAACTTTTTGCTAAAAGCATACAAGCCTCGGTTAAAAAAAAAAAAAAAAAAAATGAGGAAGATTAAGAGGAATGCCCGGAAGGTAAAGATGACCTTTTAGACTCAATCTAAGTCCATTAAGGACTTTCGGCAAAAATATATTGATGGGCATAAAAACCTCAAATGTAAAGGGAATTCTAGAAATGTAAAGGCGACCGTTTAGACTTAATATGAGTCCTCCAGTCCATCGGAAGTCCTTGATAGGTATAAAGATATGAGATAGAAGGAATTTAAGCATGAAAGTCCTTGATAGGTATAAAGATATGAGATAGAAAGAATTTAAGCATGGGATGTGATCCTATCTGAAATCTGTAAGGTGGCGCGTTGATTTTGGCGAACGATGATTTTTGATGAATCTCAAAGATGGAAGGAGAAGAAGTACAGTAACTAAAGTACTTTAAAACAGAGTTTGGGTGTTAGAACTTGCTTATCTTGTCAACGGAGAGAATCCCCCGTTTTATACTATCTCGTGTAATCTCCGTAGTCATGAGGTGGTCCCCGGTTTGTTAGAGTTTGTTAGGAGATAAAGTCACACTTTAGGCTTCGTGTAAAAATTATTTGAGGAATCTTTTTTGTATTTCAGATGTACCTTTTGTTAGTGCGGAAAGCATCCGACGATCAAACCGTTGTTTTAATAATGACAAAGGAATTCAGAGTTAAGCTTATTTGTGATCTAACAGTTTGATTGAGTGTTTTAGGAAAGACCTAGCTGCGGTTAGGCAGGTTGAAAACCCTAGGGGGTGGAAACCCTAGGTCATAGGGGGTGGTAACCCTATGCGGAAAGTCTTGGCGGGTCGAGTGCTTCAGGCAAAAATCCTAGGGGGTGGTAACCCTAGGTGGAAAGTCCTGGTGTCGCGAACCAGGTGGAAGACTAGACGGGTCGGGAGGCGGGCGTCCAGCAGAAAGCTCGGAGGCATCGAGCGCCGAGCAAAAGTCCAGTCGATCTGGAGGATCGCACTGGCAACAAGTAAATCTCCTGAGTGGAGTAGGTGAGGACGCGTTCCCCGTAAAGGGAACAGTAGGCGTCGGGTCGACCTAGAGTTTCCGGTCGAAAACCCGAAGTCAGATTCGGACAGCCCGAAGGCTGTCAATTTATTTGTTTATATATTATCTATTATGTTCTAACTCTGTTTTGCAAGAGACTAACATTTTTGTACAGAGTTAGAAGAGACCGGGATCGGTCGACCGAACCTTAGGATCGGTCGACCGAACTCCCAAGCCAGCAGATCAGATCTTTAGAGGTTGGACCAGGCTCGACCAGGGGATCGGTCGACCGAACCTTGGGATCGGTCGACCGAACCAGGGTTGGGCGTCGACTGGATCAGGCTGACTGGACAGCTTATCGGTCGACCGAACCTGTTTATCGGTCGACCGAACCTCGGATGAAGTTTGACCAGAATAAAGCGGAGCGAGAGGATCGGGCGGATCAGATAGGAAGAGATCGCCTGATCGGTCAACCGAACAGGGGATCAGTCGACCGATCCGCCTCAGGTCAAACTTGATCCCGAAGCTTGAGGATCTGGATCAGACTTTGCAGAGCTATAAAAGGTGGCCTAGAGGTGCAGCTTCGAACAACAACTTGATCAGAAGAATCTGTGCTTTCCAAACGCTGCTCCGAACGCTCTCAATAACACTCTGCAACTCCTCTTCATTTCTGATAGTGTCGGTATAGTTTCATTATTGCTATTTGAACTGTAATACATCTTGTAAACTTTGCGATATTATAGTTGTTGCCCACCGAAAGCGGTCAACGACCGCGAGCCTTGGAGTAGGAGTCGCCACAGGCTCCGAACCAAGTAAACGACTGTGTCTTCTGTGTTTGTGTTACTTCCTTTCTTTTTCGCTGCGTTTACACGAATGATTTCCGAAAATGAAATAGTGAAAGCCACGAGCGCTATTCACCCCCCCCCCCCTCTAGCGCTTTCGATCCAACAATTGGTATCAGAGTGGGGTCGTTTTGAATTGGTGCAACCACCATTCAAAGCAATTTTACATGGTTGTTTTAATCTTTTCGGAGTCAATTAGAATTTACTTTGTGGCTACATTCTAATTCTTTTTACGAATCGATTTTGCTCGAATCAGGTGCAACACCAATCGAGTTCACAATATTTTTTCTTTTCTCCCGCACTACTAATCCAAGACTTAGTCTTGGAACAATTTTCTTTGTTTTTTCCATGCAAGGTTTCAATGGCCCAACAAGAGGGTTATAGCACCGTTCGTCCCCCACTTTGATTTTTAAAAAGATTTTTAAAATAAATTTTAAAAGAATTTACAAATAAATTTTAAAAGATTTTGAAATGATTTTTAAAAAGATTTTTCAAATAAATTTTAAAAGAATTTACAAATAAATTTTAAAAGATTTTGAAATGATTTTTAAAAAGATTTTTCAAATAAATTTTAAATTAATTTCATTAAAAAACATGATATTAATTACGAATTTAATTTTGAATTTGAACTTTTAATTCCTTAGTCATCTCACTCGATCTAAATTGTCAATCAGGGAACCCTATAATTGTTGTGAGATGAATTATGGTTGAATTTTGGGGTAAGGTTTAACTTTGTGTTAGATTCAGGTTTAGCTTTGGGTTCAACAAGTAAGCATTCTTTGGATAAACTTCTGGGCTATAGTGAGTCACAAGGAACTCATTAAAGTAACCATGCCTTCGAGGTTTCCCAAATAGTCCTACCCATTAAACTTAATATAAACCCTGATCTAACTAGTTAGGATCCATTTAAGGATAGCTTCGGTCAGTTCCACTTGGCCAAATGCACCAGGTCGAAGCCATATCTTCCTAGACATGCGATGCCCAAGTTTCCCTAACGTACTATCATCCAAAAACTTCACCGGTACTGTGGTTAAAGTTAAACTCAGCCCTTTTTAAACTATCCTTAATTACCCTGCCGGGTAATCTACTCTTGTTTTACCCATTTCGGGTAAATTAGGTTCAGTTACCCTGTCGGGTAGTTCAGTTGGAGGTACCAGCTAGTTTGGATCCACCATCTATTTTTGAATTTAGAATTTCGAATTTAGAATTTCGAATTTGATTTAGAATTTAGAATTTTTGATTTAGAATTTCGAATTTAAATTAAATTTGAATTTTGAATTTGAATTTTTGATTTAGAATTTGGAATTTAGAATTTCGAATTTGATTTAGAATTTAGAATTTTTTATTTAGAATTTCGAATTTAGAATTTCGAATTTAAATTAAATTTGAATTTTGAATTTGAATTTTTGATTTAGAATTTCGAATTTAGAATTTCGAATTTGATTTAGAATTTCGAATTTGATTTAGAATTTTGAATTTGATTTCAAATTTTTAATTGAATTTTAATTTGAATTATGTTCTTAATATTGTTTTTCTATTAGCTCCCCCTGGATCATAGCCTCGATATGGTCTATCAAGATAATAGACTTGATCTTTGGGGACCCAATAGTGACCAGTTCCAACTTGATTAACCAAGTTGGATTTTGGCACCCATGCTTGGACAATTTTTCTATTATTTCTATTAACTAGCGATAAATATGATTTGTATTTTATTTTAGTTTTAAATCCAAGTCCAGTTTTGTTGTAGACGGCTCGCTGTTTTCCAAGAATCAGATCGAGATTCTTGGAGCCCAAGGTGAACCGTTCCAACGTGTCCTTGAGTTCTTTAATTTGAGCTTTCAAATTGGAATTTTCTTCCTCAAGTTGTTGGACTTGAGTTGAACTTCCAATTTGAGCCGGCTCAGTTAAAGAACTCGAGTCAGTCGCTTCCTTAAGGGTTGTTACCTCCTTTTGGAGCGACTTAACTCGGACATTGGATTTAGCCAACTTTTTTAGCAAGTAAGGGACTATATTTTTTAAATCGTCTAATTGAGTTTCGGCGAGTAAGGCACTTACAGTGGGGTTAGGTCCTTCGGAAACGAATGCGGATTCGTGGCTTCGCTCGGACTCTGTTTCTGACTCGCTCTCCGTTTCGGATTCGAACTCGGACTCGGTGTCGATAATGTTCGCTAGTACTGGTAGAGCTAGAAGGCTCGCTTGCTCTTCTTCGTCCGGTTCGGATTCATCTGATGACTCGGACCATGTTGCCTTCAGTGCTTTCTTCGTCTTGCTTGTTCCTGCAAATAACGCAACACCTTCCTCGGCCGGAATAGTATTAGTCTGCTCGAATAATTTATTTATTAAAACATGCTTACCTATTTTCGTATCAGGAATACCTTCGTGTAGGTCAATCAGACTCTCCCACAGCTCCTTGGCACTTGAGAATTGGCCGGCGCGATTCAGCTCCTTATTCGTTAAGCCACACTGAAGTGTATACGTTGCTTTTGCGTTTGCTTCTACCTTTTTGATAAGGTTCGCGTCCCAGTTCTCGTATGGTAGTGGCTTGCCGGCGCCGTCAGTTGGCAGTTGAAGCCCGGTTTTGACGATCATCCAGACTTCAAAGTGAGTCTGGAGATACGCCTCCATCCGACCCTTCCAATCTCCGAAATCATCTCCGGAGAAGAGCGGTGGGCGAGCAGTGTTGTAGCCTTCTTGATGGGCCATTTTAAAAAGACGATCTCGCAAAATAAACACAATAAAACTTGTTCCAAGACTTAGTCTTGGATTAGTAGTGCGGGAGAGAAATAAAGATAGTAATAATTACGAGCTCGAGTGGTGTTGCACCAACTTCGAGCAAAAAATCGATTCGTAAAAAGAAATTAGAATATAGCTATGAGGCTAAATTCTAATTGACTCCGAACAAAACCACGAAAAGAAAATTGTCTTGAATAGTGGTTGCACTGATTCAAGACGACCCCGCTCTGATACCAATTGTTGGATCGAGACGCGCTAGAGGGGGGGGGGGGTGAATAGCGCTCGTGGCTATTTTGATCGTATCGAAATCGTAAAACTATCAAAGTAAATATACGCAGCGGAAATAACGAATGCAATCACAGAGGGACACAAGAAGTTTTACTTCGTTCGGAGCCTAAGGCGACTCCTACTCGAAGGCCCGCGATCCTTGATCGCTTTCCGTGGGCAACAACTATAAGCTCGTAAAATGTACAATAAGATATTACAATTGAAAGAACTAAAACAAATTATACCGACAACAATAAAGTAGCAGAATCTGAAGCTCCGGGTTGTCGGGGACTTGTAACAGCACTTCTGGGTGTTTCTAGAGCAGCTTGTAGCGTAAGGATTGCTTGGAGTTCGTTGTTCTGGTGCTGCTGCTCGAGACCCCTTATAAAGGGTGTTCAAGGCGCCTTGAAGCCCTTCAAGGCGCCTTAAACAGGCCGAGTCACCCGCGGAGATCAGCACAGACTTGGTCGAACTTCATCCAGTTCAAGGCGCCTTCAGCCTACCCAAGGCGCCTTCAACCTTCGACCCAAGGCGCCTTGAACTTCATCTAAGGCGCCTCCAACCTTCTGCGCTGGCTTTTCCTGGTTCGCACCCGAGGCGCCTCCAAGCTCCATGGAGGCGCCTCGGACACTGTTCATCCGAGTTGTAACTTGCTCCTTTGTTCCTGCAAAATGTGTTAGTCCCAAACACATACCCTGCAAAACAAAGTTAGCACAGAAACATAATGAATGATAATAATGAAAGTTTTGACAGCATTCGAACTGTCCGGGTCTGAGTTCAGGTTTCCCCCCGGAAACCCTAGGTCGACCCGACGCCTACTGTTCCCTCTACGGGGAACACGTCCTCACCTACTCCACTCAGGAGATTTTCCTGTTGCCAGTGCGATCCTCCAGATCGACTGGACTTTTGCTCAGCACTCGACGCTTCCGGACTTTCTGCTGGACATCCGCTTCCCGGCTAGTCCAGTCTTTCACCTGGTTCGCGACACCAGGACTTTCCATCTAGGGTTACCACCCCCTAGGACTTTTGCCTGAAGCCACCGACCTGCCAAGACTTTCCGCATAGGGTTCCCACCCCCTATGACCTAGGGTTACCGCCCCCTAGGGTTTTCCCTTTGCCTAACCGCAGCTAGGACTTTTCTCCACCTAGGGTTACCACCCCCTAGGACCTAGGGTTACCACCCCCTAGGGTTTTCACCTGCCTAACCGCAGTTAGGACTTTCCTGAAACACTCAACAAGGCTGTCAGATCACAAAACCCTTAACTTTGAATCCTTTGCCATTATCAAAACTCGGATTTGATCGTCGGATGCTTCCCGCACCAACAGAAGATCGCTCGCTCGGACAACCAGATCGCGGATGAGTTAGCTAAATTAGCCAGTTCATTGTCTCAAATCGTGATAGAACAGCTGATCGAGCAAGTCTCCCTGGTGACGTACATCGATAAGATGGGTGGAATAAACTTCCCGACCGATTAGAGGACCCCGTTGATAGAGTTCCTCCGATCGGTTAGTGCTCCAGCCGATCAGGAAGAAGCTCCCGTGGTGAAAAAGAGGGTCGAACAGTTCACTCTGATCGGAGACCAGCTGTATAAAAGATTTTTCTCAAGGTCGTTATTCAAGTGTGTCAGGTCGAAGGACGTCGATTACATCCTTCAAGAAGTGCATTAGGGCTCCTGCGGAAGTCAACCAGGAGATAGATCGCTAGCCCGAAAGATCCCATTGATGGGATATTTTTGGCCCACACTGCAAGAGGATGTCGCTCGGACAGTGGCCACATGCCTGTCATGTCAAAAATATCAAGCATTCAACATCGACCGACCGAGGAGATGAAGGTATCCACTGTGTCTTGTCCGTTCGACCAATGGGGCATGGACATTGTTGGATCATTTCCAATGGCGATCGATCAGTGAATATTTCTGTTCATCACAGTAGACTACTTTTCAAAGTGAGTAGAGACTAAACCGATAGCCAAGATAACCGAACACATGGTCATCAAGTTCATATGGTAGAATATCCTATATCGGTTTGACATCCCTCGTCGGCTTGTCTCTGAACAACGGGAGGTAGTTCGCCTGACGGAGACTCAAGGAGTGGTGCGAGGGCTATGACATTGTGCAAGCTTTCACCTCAGTGGCCTACCCTTAGAGCAACGACCAAACGAAAGTTGCCAACTAGGAGATCCTTAGAGGTTTACAAGCTCGGCTCGACCACGCAGGAGATAGCTGGGTCGATGAACTCCCCAGTGTCCTATGGGTTCTTCGCATGACACCAAAAGAGGCGACCAATGTCACACCATTTCAGTTGGTGTACGACAACGAAGCAGTGGCCCCCGTGGAAATCGGAGTAGAATTCGACCGGGTGCAACTCTACGACAAGGGGAACGCCTAGCGGAGACTCATGGAGCTCGATTTGGTGGATGAAACTCGGGATAAGGCCGCCGTTTGACTCATGACGTACAAGCAGCGAATGAAGCAAAACTATAATAGAGGATGATCTCGAGGTCCTTCTAGGTCGGCAATATAGTGTAGAAAAGAATAAAGCCGGTCGGCGACGTCACCAAACTCAAAACCCTGTGGGTGGGACCTTATAAGGTTGTGAAGAAGCTCCGCTCAGGAGCCTACGACCTGCAAAATGAAGACGGGAGACAGCTCGAACAACCTTGGAGCGGGAATCATCTCCAACCATATAGAGCTAGTGAGAGGTGCGTGGATAAATTTAGATGTATTTGTATAAGTGTATGTCATGTGAATACAGGAAGATAATGAATAAAAATCTCAAGTATTCAAGACTCTTGTGCCTCGTCCAAGTTAAAATTCGAGTGGTGACTATAAACCCAAGTTTTCACCAATAGTCAAACAACGACTATAAACCCTAGTCTTCAATAACAGTCGAGCGGCGACTATAAACCCCAGTCTTCAATAACAGTCGAGCGGCGACTATAAACCCCAGTCTTCAATAACAGTCGAGCGGCGACTATAATCCTTAGTTTTCACCAACAATCGAGCGAGGACTACAAACCCTAGTCTTCAATAATAGTCGAGCGACGACTATAAGTCCTAGTCTTCACCAACAATCGAGCGATAACTATAAACCCTTGTCTACGCAAATCAACAGTTGAGCGGCAACTATAAACCCATGTCTATGCTAATCAACAGTCGAGCGGCGACTATAAACTCATATCTACCTCAATCAATAGTCGAACGACGACTATAAACCCTTGATTCAGAGATTTCTGAGTCACTTGGCTAAGTTTGAGTTATATTTGAGCCACGAGCTCAGCATTAGAGACTCTTGAGCCACTCGGCCATAATAATCAGAGATTTACGTGGTCTTCTAGAAATTGAGATGACGACAGCCCGTGTCGTTGGGCACCCAGCCAACAAAGTCGGGATAAATGGAAAAAATCACTAAGTATGGGCATCAACCATCCCGATCGGCACAGATACTCAATTATGGTAGAGCTGAACGGCCAATCCAACACCAAACTTATGACATGTCATCCGAACGGCAGCTACACATCCCCAACAAAGGAATGACTGGTCGACCCTCTGACCAGTTACTAGGCCATGGATAATGTCCAATCTGAGGAGGTCACCCGATATGTTACTTGTCCAGTTAGTCAGACTTGTCGCCACTTTTGACTAGACTTGAGGAAGAGACTTGTGATACGGTGATAAAGGGGGTCCACCAAAGGTGGGTCAAAGGAAGAAGTTAGCAACCGACGTGGAAGACAAAGTCATGGAGGTAAATGCCAGAGAACCAATGCGCTCGCTAAATGGTAGCCAAGCGGAACCCTACATCAAGGGTCGACTGGGCATGAGTCACCCGACCGGTAATGGGATGAGCCATTTTGGTTAGGCGTGAACGTACTATCTAAACTCGTTGTCGCTGGGAGGTAGAATGGGAGATGGCAGAGGAATACTCGGCTGAGCAGCGAAGTACTTGGTCGAGCGGCTATCCCTCTCGATCGATCGGCAAGAAAGCTGACGTGTATTTGGATATACTTTGGGAGATGGCGCCACTGACACGTGGTGTGGTCTATAGGTGGATCGTACGATGGACATATCGGAGGGCGTGCCCATGACCAATTGGAAAATGTGTCCATGACCACGTGTCTAGAACCAATTGATGGACGTATCTACAACCAATGGGAGAAGGTGCCCATGCCTTGAAAAGCACATACATTGCCCATCAGAGCATTATATAAAGGGGGTCTGCACACCGACGCAGGTACGCATAATCCACTTTTTTTGGCACTTGTGTTATTATTACTGCATCTTCTCCTTCGTACTGGTGACTGACTTGAGCGTCAGATGGCTAATGTCGGGACCCCTTCTCTGGCCCGACACTGACGTTTCTTGTGTTTGCAGATCAGAGCGTGACCTGCATCCAGTCAACGTAGTAGCCACATCCCCAGCTTTCCATCTCCATGTTTTTCAGACAGGATCATATTATCAGAATTAAAAGTTTAGATTCATAACCATTTTAACAAAGTTGTTATTTTAATAAAAAAAATCATACATGAGGTGAAAGGTAAAAGTTTAAAATGAGTTGAGACTTATACATTACATGGGAGAGGGTGTGTCTAAGACTTAATCATTAAGATTGTTGTAGTTAACAATCTAATTAACTAAAGGTTGTCTTCAATCAACTTGTAGTTGAGTTAATCAAATAGTCAACTCAAATGGATCAATTAGTCATAGAATATTTTTATTCATGGCTAAGTTAAGATCTAGAATAAGTTGATTGATGATGCCTAAGTTGAATAGATAATCAAAATAGATCTATTGTTTGAGTGATCATTGACAAATTGTAGATCATGAGAAGAGTACACTAATGGTGAATCCAATTAACTAATCAACGTCAAACTATAAAAGAAAAGTTGAAGGTGTGATTTTTTTAGTAATGCAGTTATCTAAGTCTTACATTCTGACTAATCATAGAGGTGATTAGTCCAACCCATGAAGGTTTTCCATTCATAAATTTGAAAGTGCAAGTGATAGTCGAGCTTTAAATGAGTTTTTTTATAATTCTAATATGGCACATCAACCATATAAAAGCTTATTGAAACATCTCCAATAGTTAGAGCATATACATAAATTTTCTTATCCAAAATACATAATTTAAGATAAAAAGTTACTTTGTTAAATTTGGATATCCATCTTTACTACATCATATATCAGTTTTCATTTTTTGTTCTCTCTTCTCTACATTATTTAGGAAATGTAATTCATTCCCTAAATTTAGATAAATACTATTCATAAATGTTAAATTTAAGGAATGAATAAGGTAGCTGACATAAAAGTTTTTTAAATACTAATATACTATATCCAAAATTTAGGATAAAATATTTGGATATGGTAATTGATGTTGATGCTCTTAGAGCTCTAAATAAGTTTTTTTGTGATTCAATTCATAGCATGAGTTGCATGATTTCATGTATATTACATCAATTTCGAGATAAAAGAACAGATTTAAGTTTTCACTACTTCTCTTAAACTACAAACCTCAAACCTCAAACCTCACATCTATAATGGTTCAAAAATTTTTATTTAGCATTTTGAGTTTTATAAACCTCTAATAAACCTTGCGTTATAAATGCCCTAAAGGGAGTGATTTAGAGTTAACATTAACAACATATCTATTGTGACCACACTTCTATTATAACACTCTTTTTGTTATTCCTTAAGCTTCAATGTAATCGTTTTGTAAAAATTTGTAAAAGATTTCTCCGCCTCTAAAACAATATTATTGTTTTTTAGGAACTCAATCATTCATTATGAAGGTAACTAAACATCAAACAATTTTATTCCTTGCCTCATGTTTTTGTTGATCAACTTTATTTTTTTTCTTTCTCTTGCTCCAACTTTAAGTTTTACCTCAGAAAAGCATTTTCAACTCTGATGACATGAAAATTTAGGCCTCAACCTTGCTTTAGAAGAAAATCAAAATCCATTTGAAAACTTATTCTATTTCTATTGTTGTTGCACTTATTAGTGGGGCTTTGCACACTTATTGTTAAATTAGAGGACTATAATTTTATAGTGTTCCTCGATTGTCCGTGACTTAATTTATCTATGCTAGTTTTGTTGCTCTATTTATTTATAAATCTTAAAATTAAATTTTTTTTATTTATTTATTATAATCTTAAATCCTTTATTATTTAAAGGTCACACCTCTATCATTAGTTGTTTATCCTTGATTGTTGTCTCAAGGTTTCTCAAGCCACTAGGTAAAAGTTTTTCTTTAAAGTCCTTTAATATTTATTTTTAAAAAATTTTCTCATACTTTCTCATTCGGACTTGAGATACAATGGCAAATTTATTTTTTTGGAAAAAAAATAAAATATTAATTTTAAAAAATAAATTTTTATATAAGATTTAGTTTTCTAACTTTTAAGATATAAAATATTAATTAAATTTTTATATTCGAGTTTTGATAATAATTTATTTTAATTGATAAATTACTAAATTATTTAATCTTTTTAAAACATTATGTTTTTTTTTAAAACTATTTTAGCATTCTATTTTGAGTTGCATGAACACAAACAATCTCTAATTCATTTTATTATTGAGGAAGACAAAGATGGAGAAAGAATTATTATTAGAAAGGGACGAGAAGGGTGTCCTCTAACCGTCACCAGCAAAGGAGTAGAGAAGTATAGAATCATTAATGAGGATGAGAGAGAGAGACGTTATGAGATCATTAGATTAAGATTTTGTTTAAAGATATTAAAAAGGAAAGAGTTATATTAGATTTTATAAGACGTATAATTAAATGGTCTCCCTAATTACAAAATACAAAATAACAATAATAAATAAATACATTCATTAAGTAAGAAATGAATTGTATGTAAGTGGAATAGAATTTTATATTAAATTTGGGAATGTAATTAATGAGAAAAGTGTGAGGTGTAAATGGGAAGCGGAATCTGTCAAGATAATTTTAATATAAAATTAGGGAATATAATTAATGAGGAAATAAGGATAAATATTTTATGTAAATGGGAAGTAGAATCACCATCAGCATGACATAAAGTTCATTAATTAATATTCCATGATAATATTAAAATTTAATTACCTATGCCTTAAATCGATCTGATCCTAGTGGTAATTAATTGAACTAATCAAGAGAACTTCGTGAGAAAGGTTAGGTTTAAATCTATCTTACAACACAAATACACAATTAAAAAGTGATTTAAATGCACCGTCATTATATCTTTAGGTGAGAGAAATTGATATTATCCACATGATAATCAAAACTCTATGGTTAGGATGACGAATTTTGGCTTGCCATTGAGTTATAATTACTAAACTATTTATTCATTTATTGAATTGATTTGGTATATTTGTCTTATTAAGTTTGATTTATGTATAGAATACCTTATCCAAAATAGGCATCACATGCACAATTTTATTGTTTAATGATTAAGAAATTAATATTAATTTTTATACCACACTAACAAATCTAGCCTACAAATTTTTATTTATTTTATTAAATAAAATGGTTTGGGATGATTTAAGGTCTTTATTATCACGCAATTGTACTAATATAATACGGCAATTTACCAAAAGCATACTACGGTTAATGTATTTATCAAAAAGCGCATCACAATTTTGTATTTACCAAAAGGCGGAGTTTACCAAAATCAATTTCCAGATTACCCCTCTGGCTAACCTGGCAACCGCCTTTTTCAAACACATTTTTCCAAGCATCCAAGCCAAAATTAGAATAGAAAAATAATTTGTGGTTCGGATGCACGTCTTCTCACCGTCTCTCTCCCTCCATCCCTCTATGTGGTGTTATAAACTTGAAAGAAAAAAGAAATATGAATCGCTTGCCATTACTGCTCGTGGTGGTTGGCGGGATTGCAATACACCAGTTAGGTTTATGGCATAATTGCGTAAGAGTTGCTAGAGGAGACCAAGGACAAATTAAGTTAAGAAGGTCAGCCGAGAAGGACAAACTTCTTGCAAGAGGGAAATTAGTAGAAGCACACATTTAAAGATTTAGACATGTATGTATGGATTTTTTTACTGTAAAATAGGGTAGTGAAGGTAAATAAAAAGTACACTATTTGTGTGTGAAGGGTGGCAGCAAAAAGTGATTTTATGGTTAATTTTGGTTGTGTGGGAAATAATATTCAATAACACCTGAATTATGATGTAATAGAAGACTTAATCGATTTAATTCATGTTAGTTTTTGACGTTGATAGTTAAGTTTGGCTAAAAATTGTTTATTTATGGTTTAGGGTTTAGTCAGTGGTGGTCCTAGTTTACAAGAAGTATCTGCTTCAAAAGGGGCTTGATATCTATGATATCAGGCCCAACGTGGGCCTGATATATATGATATCAGGCCCACCTTGGGCCTGATATCGATAATGTGTTATGTGGTTAAAAGTTTGCTTTTACATCAGACCCTTCCTAGTTTGAGCAAAATTACAATTTAACTACAGAAAAAGATTATGTAGTTGCAAATTTACTAAAATAGTTTGTAATTTATTTATCATGGATGATCATATAACTGACGAAACTCTATCTGAGATATGGAATACTCTTGATGCAACTTCTAGCATTGGACATGCAGATAATGTAGGAGAAGTATCCAAAACAAATATTCCATCATCTTCACAGTATAGTTGTGTGCATAACACAAATAGAAATACAAGCAGTAATTTAACATTTGATCTAAATGAAGAAGCTAGTATTCAAGAAGATGAGGTTCTGAACCCGTGTGCAACACTTGTTGATTACTATGAGCCTAGTTGGAGTGAGGAGGAAGGGTATTATAACCGAAATGGCGAGGAAATGCAATGCAATACAGATGTACAAGAATTCTTTGCTGATGATATGCAGATTGAACAATATGAAATATCTCAAGAGCAGTATAGTGACTTAGAGGAGGAGTTCCCAATAGCTGATGATCCATATATTCTAAATTCTCGATTGCTCCAAAGGCCAATTGAAGAGGCAACAGATCAGCATGAATTTTTTGTAGGACAGATATTTCAGTCTCGACAAGAGTTCAAGAATCAACTTGTGAAGCATGCCATGGTTAAACATATGAGATATAACCCAGTTGACACTCGGAAAAATAAAGTAAAAGCTGTCTGCTTCAATCAACCGTGTAAGTGGAGAGTAGTTGCCATGGGGGATGTCGAGTTCATTATTACGAAATATATAAAGGAACACCAATGTGGCACCATTAGGGAAAGTGTTGATCATCAAGCATGCTCTTCATCCTTTGTAGCTTCTTTTGTTGAAGAGCAATTTCTTGCTAATGAACAATACAAGCCAAGTATGATTATAGCAGATATAAAAGCCAGGTTCGGAGTGACCATATCCTACAGAAAAGCTTACATAGCTCGAGAGAAAGAGATGAAGAAAGTTGTTGGAGATTATGATCAAGCATATAGAGATCTTCCACTATATCTGCGTGAGTTAAGAGTCAGGGATCCTGAAACCTATGTTGCACTACACAGGAATGGGGATAATCAGTTCCAACGATGTTTTTGGGGTTTTGGAGCTTGTAGGAGAGTATTCAGGTCTTATCTGCGTAAATTAATTGGAATTGATGCCACACACCTAAGAGGCAAATATCCGGGGTGTGTTGTTGATGGCTACATCAATAGATGCTAATGACAATGTCCTCCCAGTAGCCTTTGGAATCGCTGAAGTTGAATGTGGGTCTGCATGAGAGTGGTTTCTGGATCATATGAAGAGATTCTTTAATGTTGATCCAGAGTCAATGAGTATAGTATCATATAGACATCGTGGCATTATAGCAGCAGTTAGGAAAGTCTACCCTACTGCCCATCATGCTTTTTGTTGCCACCACATGTCTTGCAATATGATAACAGATACTGGCAGTAGGTCAGGTTTAGGGTTGTTTTGGGCAGCTGCTCGATCAAACACAACACTACAAATATGATCTCATAATGCAGTCCATGCTTGAAAAACATCCAGATGCTCATAAGTGGCTTCAGAAAATTGACACTAAAAGATGGGCTAATGCACACTTTAGTGGAAGAAGGTACACAATGCTAACCACCAATTATGTAGAGAGTTTAAATGCTTTGTTCAAGGAGACGCGTGAACTTCCGATAAACAGGTTAATTGATAATACCAGAAGAAAGGTAGCTCAATGGTTCTGTAACCGTAAGGAGGAAGCGTCGAAATGGTATGTAGCGTTGACACCTCATGCTACCAAAGAAATGCAATCAAGGAGGGAGAAAGCTAGACGATATAAAGTCCACCCCTACTCTCAATCTGAAATGGAAGTAGAGACATGGGGTGCTTCATACATTGTTGATTTGGAGAGGAAATATTATAACTGTGGGGAGTTTCAAATTTCAGGATTGCCTTGCTCACATGCAAATGCCGTCATAATTCACCGGAACATGGATACACTCTCATATTGTGAGCATTACTTTCATTCACATAATTGGAAAACGACATACATGGATCGTATTTACCCCTGTCGAAGCAAGGAATTTTGGCCTAGGGGTGTCAACAACATTATAGTTCTATGTCCCCGTAGCCTTGTGTAGCCTGGTAGGCGAAAGAAGGCAAGGATCGAGTCAAAACATAATGGGAAGGTAAAAATCAAATGCAGCAGGGTGCAAACAACTGGGCCATAATCGGAGGACCTGTAGAATGCCGCCAGCCCCTGGATCTTGACTGAATTGTAAATTGGAGGAGTTGAGGTATATGTTTTGTATGAAGTACATAAATAGGTTTGTAAGACAAACAGTTGTTAAAAGTGGTGTTTCTGTTATATACGTTTATGGAGTATTTAGTTTGTGTTACAGTTTTATGGTAGGTATGAGAAGTGTAAACCATCACCTGCAAGGCAGAAATAATACTTCACACCATATCTCCATTGTGTCAAATAAAAATGTGATACATTTCAATTCAACAGGAAAGGGTTCGTAATTTTAAAGTCACATTAATATGTAGTGAAATATAGATGTGTTAAAACATGCACAAAGGGAGTGTAGTAATCCTTGCAAAATAAGATAGGACAACAGTTCTAGGTCATTGAAATGGGGTATAAATATGTTTTGACACCAGATATACCATCTTCCCAGGTAGACCTTCACAGGGGACTTGATTTCATGTAGATCCAAGTAGGGGAAGGCCATCAGTGGGTTTAGGTCAAAACCCACTGATGGACCTTGACACCTCTGATTGGACCCATTTCAGCTATAGTGGTATTCTGAAGTTGCAAGGACTCCAAATTTGCTGGCAAATCATTATTTATATATCTAAAGGTGCTGGGAAAAAACAATATAAAATTAGGCTTCGTTAGGCCTGATATGTGTGGATATCAGGCCCAACGTGGGCCTGATATGACTATCATTTAATAAAGCATTATTCTATCTCCCCCTAATATAAACTCCAAGCATTCTTACAGGGGCCTGATCAAAATAATAAAATAACATCAATTTTAATAGTCACCTTCCATAAGGTAGAAAAGAAAAGTTGTGCACTGTTCCGTGCCAACTGGCACGGAGTCATACTTCCTAATTCATGGTGTATAAATTATGTTTTACACCATATATACCATCGCCCCACCAAGACCTTCACAGGGGACTTGATTTCATGTAACTCCAAGTAGGGGAGGGTCATCAGTGGGTTTTGGTCAAAACCCACTGATGGACCTAGACACCTCTGATTGGACTCATTTTAGTTCTAGTGGTTTTATGGAGTTGCAAGGGCTCAGAATCTGGTGGCAAATAATTATTTAAATATCTATAGGTGCTGGGAAAAATTTAAAATACAATCAGCCTCCGTTGAGCCTGATATGAGTGGATATCAGGCCCAACGTGGGCCTGATATGAGACCATATCAGGCCCAACGTGGGCCTGATATGAGACCATATCAGGCCCAAAGTGGCCTTGGTATGATATCCTTTCTTATAAATTTATACTATCTCCCCTTTTCTATAAACTCAAAATGTGCTACCATGCTCCTTATGAAAAAATAAATGGCAACTGGCACGGAACCATACTTCCTAATCCATGGTGTATAAATTATGTTTTACACCATATATTACCATCTCCCCACCAAGACCTTCACTGGGGACTTGATTTCATGTAAATCCAAGTAGGGGAGGGCCATTAGTGAGTTTTGGTCAAAACCCACTGATGGACCTAGACACCTCTGATTGGACCCATTTCAGTTCTAGTGGTTTTATGGAGTTGCAAGGACTCAGAATCTGATGGCAAATAATTATTTAAATATTTATAGGTGTTAGGAAAAATTTAAAATACAATCAACCTCCGTTGGGCCTGATATGCTTGGATATCAGGCCCAACGTGGGCCTGATATGAGTGCATATCAGGCCCAAAGTGGACCTGATATCCAAGCATATCAGGCCCAACGTTGGCCCGATATGAGACCATATCAGGCCCAAAGTGGCCTTGGTATGGTATCCTTTCTTATAAATTTATACTATCTCCCCCTTTCTATAAACTCAAAATGTGCTACCATGCTCCTTATGAAAAAATAAATGGCAACTGGCACGGAGCCATACTTCCTAATCCATGGTGTATAAATTATGTTTGACACCATAAATACCAACTCCCCACCAAGACCTTCACAGGGGATTTGATTTCATGTAAATCCAAGTAGTGGAGGGCCAATAGTGGGTTTTGGTCAAAACCCACTGATGGACCTAGACACCTCTGATTGGACCCATTTCAGTTCTAGTGGTTTTATGGAGTTGCAAGGACTCAGAATCTGGTGGCAAATAATTATTTAAATATTTATAGGTGCTAGAAAAAATTTAAAATACAATCAGCCTCCGTTGGGCCTGATATGCTTGGATATCAGGCCCAACGTGGGCCTGATATGAGTGGATATCAGGCCCAACGTGGGCCTGATATGAATATCATTTAATAAAGCATTATTCTATCTCCCCCTAATATAAACTCCAAGCATTCTTACAGGGGCCTGATCAAAATAATAAAATAACATCAATTTTAATAGTCACCTTCCATAGGGTAGAAAAGAAAAGCTGTGCACTGGCACGGAGCCATACTTCCTAATCCATGGTGTATAAATTATGTTTGACACCATAAATACCATCTCCCCACCAAGACCTTCACAGGGGACTTGATTTCATGTAAATCCAAGTAGTGGAGGGCCATCAGTGGGTTTTGGTCAAAACCCACTGATGGACCTAGACACCTCCGATTGGACCCATTTCAGTTCTAGTGGTATTCTGGTGTTGCAAGGACTCCAAATCTGGTGGCAAATCATTATTTAAATTTTTATAGGTGCTGGGAGAAAATTAAAATACAATTAGCCTCCGTTGGGCCTGATATGCTTGGATATCAGGCCCAATGTGGGCCTGATATGAGTGCATATCAGGCCCAACGTGGGGCCTGATATTATAAAAAAGTATTATTTCAAAATAATAATAAATACTCATACACATAAATCGAGGCAATTAAATAAAATAAAATAATGAGATATCAGGCCCAAGTTTCAATCTACAAAAGCGCACACTCTCCTGCTTCCGTCGTCATCTTCTTCTCGAAGCCATTCTATGCAGCTCCGGTCGAGGCGTGACTCTACCTTCACCGACGTTCAAGAATCATTTCCGTACGTAGGTCGGTTGCTCATTTAGTTAAGCTTTCTATAACCGATTAACCTAGGGTTTGTGTGGGTGGGTTAGAATAAGAGCGTAGTCGTTATTACGGGAACTAAGAGTTGTTTTTCTGGGTGTGGTTATACAGTACCTAGGTTCGCAATGGCAACAAAAGAAGTCTCGACAAGTGTATGTGCTGATCGACCAAATTATCAAAGTTATGTCAACAGAGAAAGAACTAAAAGAATGAACTGGAAAAGTACCATTTGCCACTTCAGAAAGTTAATCTCTTATGTTAACCCGACTGCAGAACAAGAACAGATGATTCGAGGCACATCTTTTTCGTGGATCCTCGACCTCCCTGATAGTTCTTTTGTAAGAGCTCAGGTACAAAATATGTTTGATAACTGGGATCATGAGGAAAAAAACTTTATCTTCCATGGGAAGAAGCTCAATTTTACAAAGGTAGATGCGGAACTGATTCTTGGCCTACCCGACAATGGTGATATTGTTCGTCTCGATTTAAATGAGGCTTCAAGCGCTCTGTACATGGAGTTTTTCCGAGAATCGGATTGTTCTGCCAGACATTTAGAGAAACTGATTAGGAAGTCTAGATCAAATGACAAGCTGTACTGTCAGCTTTTTATGCTGTATTTTTTTACAACTGTTCTGTTTTGTGGGAGTAGCAGTGTTCTCAGAATACCTGTGCTCTCCCTAATTGACTGTGTAGATGATTTTGACAACTTATCTAGGTTTAACTGGTGCAATGCAGTATACAGTTTCATGGCTCAACAATTAGACTCCATTGGATTGGAGCTTACATTAAGACTAAAACCACAGGTTGCTAATGCAACGCCCAAGGCCCCCTTGCTAAAGGGATTTCCAAATATTTTAGCTGTAAGTCCGATTACATATATAGCAAGATATGTGTAAAGATTATGAATTATTTTTATAATCATATTGTAGGTATGGGTGTGTGAGCACATCAGCATTATTGATCCAGACCATCCAGAAAAATTGCCAAGAATACTACGATGGAGGTGGCCTAACTATCATGTTGACACAGTAAAAAAAATGATAGACCGTGTAACTGCAGATAAAATTTTAGTAGATTTAATTCCGACAGAATCAGAGTTGAATTTACTACCAAACCGGCCTCAACCATCTGAGTATCTTGAGTTGGTTGGCCAAGGATCTTTACATCAAGCCGAAGAAGGTCAACTGCAGTGTGACGATACCGTAGATTGTATTTTGTGCAAGGAAAAGGATAACAAAATTGAGAGTTTAAAGCAAGAATTACATAAAGCTTCTCAAAGTTTGGAGGAAGCTAATAAAAACCTGGCAACGGTGATAGAAGAAAAGGATAGTCTAGTAGCAGCAAAGGATATTGTGATTGTTGATATGGAAGCTATGCTTAAAGAAAAGGATCAACAAATAAGTGAACTGCGTAAAGAACGGGATACGAGTGGCAACAAGGCTGACACTATAAATTCTGACGTGGATACCAGAATTTTAACTGTAAAAGACAAAATCATAGCCGATGCCGAAAATAAGATTAAAGAGCTCCAACAAGTCATACAAAGCATATCAGGGGAGCCAAGAGCATCAGAAGGCATAGACCCTAATCTCCCTATAATTTCAACTAATTTTCAGGTAGGCCCCAAAAGAAAAAGAACCCAGAGAAGTATGATATCCCAATGCACCAAAAAAAAGACAAACAGCTTGTTCTTATTGTCGAACCAGATGCTCCTGCACCATCAAAGACAGAAAATACAAGTTCATCACAGATAGAAACACAATGTCATGAAATTAACAAAGTCAAAACCAAAATATTGAAGGTACGGTCGAGAGTAGGTAAGTTGTTATTTTATAATCCTTAATGACATAGTATTATTTTAATTATCTCAGCAAGTGAAAACATTTTTTAAAAAGAGCAAAGATGATGTGATAGCCGATGCATTGTTGAAGCTCAGTTAGTTAAGGTAACGTAGTTGCCAACCTAAATACTTAACCCACATGTCAACAAAGGATTATTATTGGAGTTTAATGAATTTTTTTTATTTTTAATTTATTAAATACCATTGATTGTATCCTTGTGTGTAGGGTGACGGTGCAACCAATATGGGCAAATGATAATTTCTCTTTAGATATGCAATCTTTTATGACAATATTTGATTGGACACAATATACCAATGGGGATTGCATAAATGTTTATTGGAATATTCTTGCTAATGAAGCCAAACACTCTAACTCACCATACCACCCATCCATATTTTGTGGGGTTGGATTCCCAGTATGTCCCTTATCTCATTGTAAATTGTTTACAATATATATTGGATGCAGTCACCATAATAGCTCTATTATTTGCATAGGACTTGTTCGGAATGATGCACGTGGATGCATTGAAATAAACTGCAAAAACTGATGACGACAAGGACATTAGATATATTTTTTGTCCTCTACATAACTAAGATGATCATTGGCATCTAATGGTCATGGACCTGGAGGAACGTCAAATAATTCATTATAACTCTCTTGGCACCACAGGAAATTACACTTCTGTTTTTAATCAAACTGTAAGTAACAAATTTCTTATATCCAATAATCATTGTTTATGTATTAATTACTATGGTTTGATATTTGTAGGTATTATTTTTTAAGAAGCTAAACTGGTCATACTATCACAGATGGCATAAAGGTTTAACACCATTCTCCGGGAGAGAGTATAAAACGATGCAAGTTATTGGCCCCACACAAACCAAATCGTAAGTATTAGTGTATGTTCCATAATAATTCTATTTGGTTTTTTTATGATGGATTGTGCTTTTGTTTTGTAGGTTGGATTGTGCTTTTTTTATAATGCGTTATGCAGAGAGTTTGATGTTCCGGAGATCTACAGACTTTGTACAAGCTGATATGAGAGCTTATAGATTTAGACTTGGACACAAAATCATGTCTGACAAAAACTTTAAACTATAGAAATAGTGAACAATCGTAATATTGTATTCTAGTAATGATTTACTATTTGTGTAACTTAAATTTATGGTGAATAAAATTATTGTAAATTAAATTTATGGTTACTAAATACCTTCTTTAAATCCCTTTTCTAATAAGGTATTGCTCCGTGGCAGTTGGCACGGAACAGTGCACCGATTTTCTTTTCCACCCTATGGGAAGTGAATTTAAAAAATGATCTTATTTTATTTTTTTATTTTTTCATAAGGAGCATGGTAGCACATTTGGAGTTTATAGAAAGGGGGAGATAGTAATTATTTGCCACCAGATTCTGAGACCTTGCAACTCCAGAATACCACTAGAGCTGAAATGGGTCCAATCCGATGTGTCTAGGTCCATCAGTGGGTTTTGACCAAAACCCACTGATGGCCCTCCCCTACTTGGATTTACATGAAATCAAGTCCCCAGTGAAGGTCTTGGTGGGGAGATGGTATATATGGTGTAAAACATAATTTATACACCAAGGATTAGGAAGTATGGCTCCGTGCCAGTTGGCACGGAACAGTTCCAAGGCCACTTTGGGCCTGATATGCTTGGATATCAGGCCTACGTTGAGCCTGATATCCACTCATATCAGGCCCACGTTGGGCCTGATATCCAAGCATATCAGGCCCAACGGAGCCTGATTGTATTTTAAATTTTTCCCAGCACCTATAGATATTTAAATAATTATTTGCCACCAGATTCTGAGTCCTTGCAACTCCAGAATACCACTAGAGCTGAAATGAGTCCAATCCGATGTGATTAGGTCCATCAGTGGATTTTGACCAAAACCCACTGATGACCCTCCCCTACTTGGATTTACATGAAATCAAGTCCCCAGTGAAGGTCTTGGTGGGGAGATGGTATATATGGTGTAAAACATAATTTATACACCATGGATTAGGAAGTATGGCTCCGTGCCAGTTGCCATTTATTTTTTCATAAGGAGCATGGTAGCACATTTTGAGTTTATAGAAAAGGGGAGATAGTATAAATTTATAAGAAAGGATACCATACCAAGGCCACTTTGGGCCTGATATGGTCTCATATCAGGCCCACATTGGGCCTGATATCCAAGCATATCAGGCCCAACGGAGCATGATTGTATTTTAAATTTTTCCCAGCACCTATAGATATTTAAATAATTATTTGCCACCAGATTCTGAGTCCTTGCAACTCCAGAATACTACTAGAGCTGAAATGGGTCTAATCCGATGTGTCTAGGTCCATCAGTGGATTTTGACCAAAACCCACTGATGGCCCTCCCCTACTTGGATTTACATGAAATCAAGTCCCTAGTGAAGGTCTTGGTGTGGAGATGGTATATATGGTGTAAAACATAATTTATACACCATGGATTAGGAAGTATGGCTCCGTGCTAATTGGCACGGAACAGTGCCAAGGCTACTTTGGGCCTGATATGCTTGGATATCAGGCCCACTTTGGGCCTGATATGGTCTCATATCAGGCCCACGTTGGGCCTGATATCCAAGCATATCAGGCCCAACGGAGCCTGA
This sequence comes from Zingiber officinale, assembly GCF_018446385.1. Classification (NCBI taxonomy): domain Eukaryota; kingdom Viridiplantae; phylum Streptophyta; class Magnoliopsida; order Zingiberales; family Zingiberaceae; genus Zingiber; species Zingiber officinale. Next base: position 144,755,011 of record NC_055994.1, read on the forward strand.
TTGTATTTTAAAATTTTCCCAGCACCTATAGATATTTAAATAATTATTTGCCACCAGATTCTGAGTCCTTGCAACTCCAGAATATCACTAGAGCTGAAATGGGTCCAATCCGATGTGTCTAGGTCCATCAGTGAGTTTTGACCAAAACCCACTGATGGCCCTCCCCTACTTGGATTTACATGAAATCAAGTCCCCAGTGATCTTGGTGGGGAGATGGTATATATAGTGTAAAACATAATTTATACACCATGGATTAGGAAGTATGGCTCTGTGCCAGTTGGCACGGAACAGTTCCAAGGCCACTTTAGGTCTGATATGCTTGGATATTAGGCCCACGTTGGGCCTGATATCCACTCATATCAGGCCCACGTTGGGCCTGATATCCAAGCATATCAGGCCCAACGGAACCTGATTGTATTTTAAATTTTTCCCAGCACCTATAGATATTTAAATAATTATTTGCCACCAGATTCTGAGTCCTTGCAACTCCAGAATACCACTAGAGCTGAAATGGGTCCAATCCGATGTGTTTAGGTCCATCAGTGGATTTTGACCAAAACCCACTGATGGCCCTCCCCTACTTGGATTTACATGAAATCAAGTCCCCAGTAAAGGTCTTGGTGGGGAGATGGTATATATGGTGTAAAACATAATTTATATACCATGGATTAGGAAGTATGGCTCCGTGCCAGTTGCCATTTATTTTTTCATAAGGAGCATGGTAGCACATTTTGAGTTTATAGAAAAGGGGAGATAGTATAAATTTATAAGAAAGGATACCATACTAAGGCCACTTTGGGCCTGATATGGTCTCATATCAGGCCCACGTTAGGCCTGATATCCAAGCATATCAGGCCCAACGGAGCCTGATTGTATTTTAAATTTTTCCCAACACCTATAGATATTTAAATAATTATTTGCCACCAAATTCTGAGTCCTTGCAACTCCAGAATACCACTAGAGCTGAAATGAGTCCAATCCGATGTATCTAGGTCCATCAGTGGATTTTGACCAAAACCCACTGATGGCCCTCCCCTACTAGGATTTACATGAAATCAAGTCCCTAGTGAAGGTCTTGGTGGGGAGATGGTATATATGGTGTAAAACATAATTTATACACCATGGATTAGGAAGTATGGCTCCGTGCTAGTTGGCACGGAACAGTGCCAAGGCCACTTTGGGCCCGATATGCTTGGATATCAGGCCCACTTTGGGCCTGATATGGTCTCATATCAGGCCCACGTTGGGCCTGATATCCAAGCATATTAAGCTCAACGGAGCCTGATTGTATTTTAAATTTTTCCCAGCACCTATAGATATTTAAATAATTATTTGCCACCAGATTCTGAGTCCTTGCAACTCCAGAATACCACTAGAGATGAAATGGGTCCAATTCGATATGTCTAGGTCCATCAGTGAGTTTTGACCAAAACCCATTGATGGCCCTCCCCTACTTAGATTTACATGAAATCAAGTCCCCAGTGAAGGTCTTGGTGGGGAGAAGGTATATATGGTGTAAAACATAATTTATACACCATGGATTAGGAAGTATGGCTCCGTACCAGTTAGCACGGAACAGTGCCAAGGCCACTTTGGGCCTGATATGCTTGGATATCAGACCCACGTTGAGCCTGATATCCACTCATATCAGGCCCAACAGAGTCTGATTGTATTTTAAATTTTTCCCAGCACCTATAGATATTTAAATAATTATTTGCCACCAGATTCTGAGTCCTTGCAACTCCAGAATACCACTAGAGTTGAAATGAGTCCAATCCGATGTGTCTAGGTCCATCAGTGGGTTTTGACCAAAACCCACTGATGACCCTCCCCTACTTGGATTTACATGAAATCAAGTCCCCAGTGAAGATCTTGGTGGGGAGATGGTATATATGATGTAAAACATAATTTATACACCATGGATTATGAAGTATGGCTCCGTGCCAGTTGGCACGGAACAGTGCCAAGGCCACTTTGGGCCTGATATGCTTGGATATCAGGCCCACGTTGGGCCTGATATCCAAACATATCAGGCCCAACGGAGCCTGATTGTATTTTAAATTTTTCCCAGCACCTATAGATATTTAAATAATTATTTGCCACCAGATTCTGAGTCCTTGCAACTCCAGAATACTACTAGAGCTGAAATGAGTCTAATCCGATGTGTCTAGGTCCATCAGTGGGTTTTGACCATAACCCACTGATGACCCTCCCCTACTTGGATTTACATGAAATCAAGTCCCCTATGAAGGTCTTGGTGGGGAGATGATATTTATGGTGTCAAACATAATTTATACATCATGGATTAGGAAGTATGGCTCCGTGCCAGTTGGCACGGAATAGTGCACAGCTTTTCTTTTCTACCCTATGGAAGGTGACTATTAAAATTGATGTTATTTTATTATTTTGATCAGGCCCCTGTAAGAATATTAGGGGGAGATAGAATAATGCTTTATTAAATGATATTCATATCAGGCCCACATTGGGCCTGATATCCAATCATATCAGGCCCACGTTGGGCCTGATATCCAAGCATATCAGGCCCAACGGAGGCTGATTGTATTTTAAATTTTTCCCAACACCTATAAATATTTAAATAATTATTTTCCACCAGATTCTGAGTCCTTGCAACTCCATAAAACCACTAGAACTGAAATGAGTCCAATCAGAGGTGTCTAGGTCCATCAGTGGGTTTTGACCAAAACCCACTAATGACCCTCCACTACTTGGATTTACATGAAATCAAGTCCCCTGTGAAGGTCTTGGTGGGGAGATGGTATTTATGGTGTCAAACATAATTTATACACCATGGATTAGGAAGTATGGCTCCGTGCCAGTTGCTATTTATTTTTTCATAAGGAGCATGGTAGCACATTTTGAGTTTATAGAAAGGGGGAGATAGTATAAATTTATAAGAAAGGATATCATACCAAGGCCACTTTGGGCCTGATATGGTCTCATATTGGGCCAACGTTGGGCCTGATATGCTTGGATATCAGGCCCACTTTGGGCCTGATATGCACTCATATTAGGCCCACGTTGGGCCTGATATCCAAGCATATCAGGCCCAACGGAGGCTGATTGTATTTTAATTTTCTCCCAACACCTTTAGAAATTTAAATAATGATTTGCCACCAGATTTGGAGTCCTTGAAACTCCAGAATACCACTAGAACTAAAATCGGTCCAATCCGAGGTGTCTAGGTCCATCAGTGGGTTTTGACCAAAATCCACTGATGACCCTCCCCTACTTGGATTTAAATGAAATCAATTCCCCGGTGAAGGTCTTGGTGGGGAGATGGTATATATAGTGTAAACATAATTTATACACCATGGATTAGAAGGTATGGCTCCGTGTCAGTTGGCACGGAACAGTGCACAACTTTTCTTTTCTACCGTATGGAAAGTGACTTTTAAAATTTATGTTATTTTATTATTTTGATCAGGCCCCTGTTAGCATGCTTGGAGTTTATATTAGGGGGAGATAGAATAATGCTTTATTAATTGATACTCATATCAGGCCCACGTTGGGCCTGATATGCCCTCATATCAGGCCTACGTTGGGCCTGATATCCAAGCATATCAGGCCCAACGAAGGCTGATTTTATATTGTTTTTTCCCAGCACCTATATATATATAAATAATGATTTGCCATCAGATTCTGAGTCCTTGCAACTCCAGAATACCACTATAGCTGAAATGGGTCCAATCAGAGGTGTCAAGGTCCATCAGTGGATTTTGACCAAAACCCACTGATGACCCTCCCCTACTTGGTTCTACCTGAAATCATGTTCCCTATGAAGTTCTAACTGGGAAGATGGTATATGTGGTGTCAAAACATATTTATACCCCATTTCTAATAAGGTATTGCTCCGTGGCAGTTGGCACGGAACCTAGTGACGTTGTGCTCTTGAAACCGACTGTTGGTCCGAGCCTATTTGATTTTTTAAACAATCCCAACCGTTACCATGTTTTCAGTTTTGAGAAGATAGAAATGGTGTGCATTATAACTTATATACATTGTGTCTTTCCACTGATAAGCACCAGCATTGCATTTTGTATATTGTGATTTATATTTGACTAATCACTATGCAATATTATTAATATTCCAGTGACAATTTCTATTATTCTCATACACTACATACCATCGTATTATACAACAAAGACTACATACAAAGATATTAAAAGTCCTACACTATGTAATAAGTGCATTTACATTCTATACAAGTTTTTGCCTTACAAGACTGGATATTTAATCCAATGTTTTAAAATACTTATCCCTCAAAATTGCTACCATTACATCAATTCTAATCTTTTTCATGTCTCCTTGTTTGAAGTCCATCTTCATATCATATAGGAGACATCGAATGTATTGCATCACAAAGAAGCCACAGTCAACGCTGTAAAGAACAACAACATTTTAATGGTCAATATTTTTTTATCAATTATTTATATTCACACGTTGTGCTCGATTTACCTTGCTTATTGTTGTGGACATTCAATTGTGCGAGAGACCCATCTATCAAACGGATAATGCCTTTCCAAGTTTGGATGAATAGCAGCAACGTGCTCACGACTATATAATTTAAAATCTGCTACCTGAAGATTGAAGAGGAAATTTCCATTTTCCATCAACTAGCATTTATATTAAAATACAAAACTACACATTATTATTAGATGCTCACCGCTGCTTCAAATTTATATTTGTATTTACTTCCACTTGCTAGAGAATTGTACTGATTGAACGTCATTGATTTGATGTCCACCACCAGCAAGTGGAAGTGTGCATTATCACTGCACAAAGGTATAAATATATACCTTACCTCTTCATCTCGTCTATCCGTCTTTATCATGTGTTGGAAGGCAAACTTACTTGACGATTTCATTAATGACTACAAATATGCAAAGTCATACATACATAACCAAATAATAAAAAGAATTCTATTTTTCACTATAATCAAATCAATTCCTTACTGTGAAGAATGTTGAACAATATATTGACTTGTTGTATGTGCTTCCAGACGGGAATGCCCCCCTAAATAAAATTTTACAATACGTGTCGATTACATCCCCTCTTGTCAACATTTCTCCATTCACACCAGATAAAAGGGAATACAAATTTAAACAAAAGGGTGGTTCCTCCCAAACTATATCATTTGTAAACCTACAAAGTAAACAAATCACAGATTATTTTTACAAATTTATTTTTGATAACCTTAGCCCAAATATGTAATCAGATAAGCATATAATATACTTTACTATTCAACTATTTAATTTACATACTTTATTTCCTCCAAGGCTTTTAACAAGTACGCCACCTCTTCGTCTTGTTTTTTTTTCTTGGAAGACTTAAATTGCTTCTTCACATACTATGCATACAAACAAAAAAGCCAATTAGATAATCCATTATATCTAACAAATTGCAAAGAAATTTGCATATATCGTCTTACAACAATTGCTTGTTTCCTCATTTTGTCATATTTGGCAAACATTTCTACATCCTTGTTTGCCTCTTCATCAGATTTGTCTTCCATCAATTGTACAATATTAATTTCTTCTTCCATTTCATCCAAACCAATTTTTCCTTTCCCCTTGCCCACAACAACATATTCTTTGACAACTTTTTTTCCTTCTCCTATACTTGTAACTTTTTCCGCAGGCTCACTTATATGTATATTTCTACGCTGCCTCTTAGGTAAAGTTTTGAGCCACAATGGACTATCAATTGGAGTATCCTTGTAATCATAGCGACTTCTGTCACGTCCTCTCCTACTTCTTGTTGTAACACCTACAAGTTCAATTTGAGGATCGTCTACAGGCTCGCTATATTGAGATTCCATGCCTTTTTTTTTCAACTATTTTAAGTAACTCTTTCACCCTCTCCTTCAATTGCATGTTCTCCATTGTTAGCACTTTATTTATGTTTGCTTGAATAATGCAATTACAACAATCCTTATTAATCTGCCTTCCTCCTACAGTGACTTCAATTTGTGATGCCTCCATTGCATGTGGGCTGTCATCAACGCCAGCAAGGTTCTCAACCAATGATCTTTCATCTTGGTTAGGGATTAGGTCAATCACAACCTGTAAGAATATTAAACCACATGTTAAAACCATACTTTTTAACCAAACTATAGTCAAAGTATTCTAAATTTATCTCTTCAGATGAAACTTGGTTAATCAATTCTCTCACCTTACTAATATGTGAAGGAATATTCCTCCACTTATTTATTCTGGCTCCTTTTATTTTGTATGTTTTTTGGATTGGAACATGCTCCAAAAACCATGCCTGATTCACCATGACAAGGGTTAACTATTTTATAAATGTTCGTAAAATATTAAAAATTTTCACACAAATTAAACACTTACTGCCAAAAGACCAGCAAATCCCTTTAGGTAAGGGAGGTTGGTGTTAGCATGTTTTGTCTCAGTTGATGAAAATATGTCCCCAATCTTAGGTAATTGTGGAGCTATAAATTCATGGATTGCTTCAACCCAGTTGAATCTATCAAGATTCTCAAAATCATCTACTATATCTATAAGACTTAACGGGACCTTATATGTACTAGAAGAAAATAAGACACAAACAAATATATACAAAATATAGAATTTGCAAAATAATAAAACATCATCTTCGCCTTCAACGCGATTGCCATAAAATTTAAGCAACTCCTCAATTCTTGATCTAGTAGCTTCTTTTTTGTTTGAGAAGTAAGTTAGAAAGAGGTCACTGGATGCTTTAGCTGAATTCATCGGAATTGAAGCTCCTCGGTCTGCAATACCAAGCAGTAATGAAACGTCTCCTCTTGTGAAGCAAACCGGAACACCTGACCAAGTTAAATTATTATTAGACTTCTACCAACACATACAAAAGTATTAGGAACACCGTGGACATGATACGATGTCATATCAAGCACTGAACTCCATCGTATCAGGCCCACGTTGGGCCTGATACGACATCGTATCAGCCCCACGTTTAGCAAAAGCTTACATTTTACCATACAACTACTTTGTAATTAAAATACAAAATTATAAATTGTACCTGAGAATCTAAAGGTTTGACTACTTGAATCCCAATTTTCAAATATATTTACCAAAATCCCACGGATGTGCTGCATATCTTCTATGTCCAAAAAAATACAAAAGGGTGACTATTTGATCAGCACTATGTGTCGGTCATGTAAAATAACAGAGCCTCCATGCGTTCCTTTCTTCGTGGATGGTTGAAAAAAACTTTTAAAGTGACCGAGGACATTGTTCCAATGCAGTTTCTGTCCAACATCAACTGAACCCTATACTTTATAAAAATAAAAAAATTTAAATCATACTAGTTCAGCTTCTCAATATCACAGAGTTTGTAAAATGATAACCTTTACAGCTAATTGATGTGGAGAGGATGATGATTTACCCGATCGACGTCTTTGCACCATTATTATACTAGCTGATTAATGTAATGTAAACCCTAGAATCCTTCACTGATGGCTCACGAACACTCCTGGTTTTTAATTAAACTGAAATGCTAGCTAGATGGCGCTTGAGAAAAACTCGAACTGATGGCTCACGAACACTAAACTAGGGTTTCACAAGACCGAGCTGCACTCGCATGTCACGAAGGAGGGAGGTACCCTAATGATCGTTTTTTTTTTAATATCAAAGTTTTTTAAAAATGTGGTTCGGATGCCTGGGAAATGATGACTGATCAGAGGAGTTGGCAGTAGGGTTATATTCGGTAATAAACATCACTTACCTGCGCCTTTTGGTAAATACAAAACAGTGATGCGCTTTTTGGTAAATACATTAACCGTAGTACGCCTTTTGGTAAATTGCCGAATATAATACTCTCGGGGGTGGTGTGATAGTTAAGATATAGAATGTTGTCATATGAGGTGTTAGGGTTAAAATTCGACGCGTTCGAGCATGTCTTCTCCCATGTCTTGGCCACATACACTAATGACTAGTAGCCACCTATAATTTACCTGTTCAGTGTTGGCCTAGGAACGGCTTGACAAGAACATTGGGAGTGAACGAATTGTCTTTTGTCACGTACAATTGAACTAATGTAATAAAAATAATTTTAGAAATATCTATTTTCTAAACTAATTTCCCATCATATAGTCTAGAGTAAAAAAAAATCAAGAAACCTAAAAAGAAAAATAAAATTATCATCAATAATCTTGACATAAATAAAGTTACTCATAAGTATGCTCAACAAATTTGTAGTTCATAAAAATTTAAACAATGTGGTTATCGACTCATAAGCATTCTCAACAAACTTAAAAAAAAATCGTTATCAACTCGAAGGAGAATACAAAAGCTTCTCTAAAACCGAAAAATTACTTAGTAGACCATCTTTACACCTTTTATAGGACTCGTCATTCAAAGATTCTCATACTTTTAAAATTTCATATTTAAATGTGACAAATATAATTAAGACAATTATATAGATCCTTTTATAATTATTGAGATTGTATACTATATTTATTAGTACTATATTTTTCATATATTATCTTTGTATAAATAAAAAACTTAATCTAGGACAATTGTCAATAAAGAAAATAATTAATTTTTCGCTTCCTGTTTCAATAAAATGGCTTATTTGAAGGATGAACAATTTCAATTATTCCAACGCCTATCTCCTTCTAATTTTTTTCGGTTTTTTATAAAAAAACACCAAAGCAACGTTTCTTTACCGAAGTAAAAAGGAGCACCATAATTTTAAAATTAACAAAAAAAAAATTAAAATTAGTATTATTTCCTTTGTATTCCTCCTGCTAAACTCCTAAATCCCTTTTTTTAGATGTTGTTTTCCAATCCATCTCTTGATGAGTTTGATATAAGAAAATATCAGACCTACGCTGAATTTGATATGGAAAATATCAGGTCTATACTAGATCTGATATTGGACTATATCAAATTTAAGTAGGCTTGATATGGGAAAATATTAGATCTACCGTGAACCTGATATGGGAAAATGCCTGGTATGAGATCATATAAGATCTAACGATGAACTTGATGTGAAAAAATATCATGTTCATTTTAATCCTGAAGATAAGAGATGTATTGAATAATGATGAGAGTGAGGGGATTTAGGAAATTGATCGGAAATAATATTATTTTAAATGTTTTTTTATAGTTTTAAGTATTTTTTAGATAAATAAGAAAACATGACCACCTTTTCTAATAAAAAGTCGAAATTTTCTTTTATCAAGATCTTTTTTTTGATTTTTTAGTTAGTAGAATCATGAAATTCTTAACCGAAATTCCGTACTCAACCTTTTTATCCATGGTTCCATCGCTTCTGCTTCGCAATGTGCTGCTGTTGCACTTGCTTTTGCTCTCGCTTATTATAGCGATTGACAGAGCACGAATCTCTAATGCTTTATGTCAATACACGAAGGATGAATACGGATCAAATTTGAATCTTAAAATTTTATATGACAATATCTCATATCTCAATTATCTTATTTTACTCTTCGAGAAGACCTCAAATCTCTAATGTTTTAAATTTTATCTGAGAGAGACGACGATAGTGGAAGGATGAAATAAATTTAGGACATGGAAAGATTACGAAAAGAAAAAAAAAATCTCTTCATTTATACAGTATAATTTTTATAATTGAAAAAATACATGTGTCATTTTTTTTTTTGGTATATAATACATTTTTATGAGTTAAAAAAATATTATTTTTTAATATATGTTATAATTTTAACTACATATATTATTTTGTTTTTTCTATTCACGGTTTTCTATCCGATTTTCGGCTGATATCCACCGATAGATTGTATTAAACGATAAAAACATTTTAACTCCCAAAATTTTATTTTTAATTTTAGTTTCCGTTCTTTGGCATAATTGATGTTTGGGTGGCTCAAATGCTTGGGAAGATGGGCAAGTATTATAGCGGTTGACAAGAGGGGTAATATTGGAATTAAGTGAACCCTGGGAAATTTAGAAATCTGGGTGGCTATTTGGAAAATGCCGAAGTTACTTCCTTTAAGACCTCCTCGACTCTTCTGCTCCTTCCTCTGGATGGGCCGCTGCTGTTGCACTCGCCCTTGCTCTTGCTCTAATGGCCGCCGCCGCTGCCGCTGCTTACTCCACCCCTCGCGAGCACGTCGAGTGGATACGGAGAGAGAGGTACTACATTGGGCGAGATGAGAAGAATCCCCTGGCTGAGGACATCCATCAGGCCGTCCTCTACCTCTCCGAAGAGCTTTATTCCAAGGACGTCCACTTCCTCATGGAGCTCGTTCAGGTGCGTAGTAGTTCCACCGCCTGACTGTTTGAATGCACTGTTGTTTCTACTAATTCTTTCCGGATTCTAGGTCTTAGTTTGTGCTGTATATGGGTTGCCATCTCTCTACTAACCAGTTTGCAGTCGTATTTAATTTATCAATTTGCATTCGACAGAATGCAGAGGACAACAAGTATGCAGAGGGCGTCACTCCATCCCTTGAGTTTCTGATTACTTCGAAGGATATCACTGCGACTGGAGCCAAAACAACACTGCTTCTGTTTAACAACGAGATAGGTTTCTCTCCGTCGAATATCGATTCCATTTGTAGGATTGGTAAGTCAACCAAGAAAGGGAAACGACACCTTGGCTACGTAGGGGAGAAAGGTTTGCACTTTTGACTCTTTTGTTGGTTCTAATTGTATGTTATTTTTTGTGAAAACATTTATTTCTATGAGACACTTTATATTGACCTTGCTATGTTACTAGCTTCCTCATTGTTTTGGCTGAGGAATCTGCCGCCTGTCGGATGACCTAAGCCTTGTCCCATGGCCGGACCTATGTAGCCAGAGGACTGATTGGGAGTCATCCCAGCAAGGCACCTCCAATGTCTAAGTCAGGTGTGGATCATGAAAAAAATGGAATATTAGAAGAATAAAGGTAGAGTTAGGGTTGATACCATAGCCTCCTCTTACCATGGAATATTAGTTGGACATGCTCCCAAAATCTAATGGGCTATTGGTTCTCAGGTCTCAGGTCTCAGGTCTCGGGTTTGCGGGTTGTTGGTAGTGTTTGGGTCCTGTCCCAATACAACTTGTGAGTAACTAGGTTGGATCTGCACCATGTGGGTCGAATTTGTTGGGTTGGAAGGGGACCTTGTCCCCTATCACATATGATTCTAATTTTTGTTTGCATTCCAAAGATGATAATAGTTTCATGAAATTATGAAAATCTTTGGAAAAATGAAGGAGATCTAGAGATTTTTAATGTCAATACTTCTCAGTATCTCATCTGTAAAATAATATTTTTGCTAGCGAAATTATTCACTCAGCATTTGTTTTTTAAATCGTAATTTTTCTCTTTTTTGGTAAGTAAATAATTATTGATTTTGATGTTTTATCTAGTAAAAAGAAACTATTTTTTTTAAAAAGAAATATAATAAAATATATTGTTTAAAAATTAGTGGGATGTTTTTTTAAATATTTTATTACTTGTTATTTTTTAAAAATATTTCTCAATAAATTAATAGATTAGCTTATTTATAATCAATAAAATATAATTATAATTTTTTTAAAAAAAAATTTAGTTTTCTTTATAATTGAGGAAAATAAAATCAATCAAGAACATTGTCATGAATAGATTAATTTTGAGATGGTCCAGCCCAATCAGTAATTAAAAGGAAAAAAAAAACTAAATACCTTCTATGCTTGTTTTATTTGATTTTTAAATGAACTAAAAATCATGTCTTTTTTCTTGTCTTTAATATTTATTTTTCAATTTCTTTGTTCAATTGTTTAAATATATTGAGTTTTTTTTAAATAACAATAGTTTATTGCTATTAAAACAATATATTTTAAAGTTTTTTATTGTATATTTATAGCTTATTATTTTTTAAAAACCTTAGTTTTAATAATTTGTGTAATTATAATGTCTTGCTTATATAATAAAATTATATATGTATGAATATCTACTCTTTAGTTTTATTGTTTTTCCTTGATGGATGAAGACATGAAGTACTTAGATTGAGTAGGTCATGTTTACATTCATCACATTCCCTTAAGTTCTTCCATGCTCAATTTCCTTGAATTCAAGGCCTGTATGTCAATCAAGGCCTTTTTTACCAAAAGTGCTTGATGGATTTGGAGGACTCATACTTAGTCCAAAAGGTGACTTTTGCTTTCTTAGCATTCCCCTTAGTCTTCACATGCATAATTTCCTTGGATTTAAGGCTTGCGTGCTCATTAAGGACTTTTTGCCAATAGTCAGTGCATTTTCCTCACAGATTCTCCATGCTCATTTTTTTTTTTTTAAATCAGAGACTTTTATGCCAAACATGTAGTCCTTGATGGTCTCAAAGGGCTTTGATTGAGTCCAAAAGCTCACCTTTATACTCCTAACATTTCCCTCAGTCTTTGCATGCCTAAATTTTCTACATGTGACACTTTTATATGCTATTAATGACTATTGGCATGATGCACCTGGAGGACTCAGATTGAGTTCAAAAGGTCACCTTCACATTCTTGGCATCCCCTCAATCTTCCCATGCTGAAATTCCTTCTATCTGAGGTCTTCATGCCTATCAAGGACTTTTGATGGACTTGGATGACTCAAATTAAGTCCAAAAGGTTACCTTTACATTTCTAGAATTCCCTTCAGGCTTTCTGAATTCCTTACATTTGAGGTCTTTATGCCCATCAATGTATTTTTGCCAAAAGTCCTTGATGGATTTAGAGGACTATTGAGTCTAAAAGGTCATCTTTGTTAGGATCTTGACATTTGCTACGTTTGTTAGTGCACAGCGGAAACAAAAATACTAACAAACAAAAGTAAAGCTAACCATAGAAAACAATAAACAAGAAACAAACCCAATGACACGTTGTTTAACGTGGTTTGAAGATGAAACTCCTACTCCACGGCTATTTGTAAGGTGGACGATCCCGATCCGTCGGTGGATGACTCCCCGGAAAACCTTCGGCTAGCTCGTGTAGTTCCTTGTGGGTGGAGAAACCTCGTCACAAACTCTCACCAAGGACTCTTGAGAAGCTAGGGCATTGGTAGACTACTAATAGGGGTTAACCACCTCTATTTCGTCAACTTTAACCAAGCTTTCAATACTTGGTTATATAGGCCACGGGTTGGAAAACCCCGTCTACCAGTCGACGGTTAAAACATGCAGTCGACTGCCCTTCGTGGAAATTCGACCGTTGCAGCCCAACGGCTCGATACCAACCCTCTATTCGCTCCCAGTCGACTGATGAAACCATCAGTCGACTGCTACAGTAACGCTACAGTGCTGCTGCAGTAACGCTACACATAGTTGTCAATAGCCCCAATAGCCCTCGCTATAGCGAATAGCGAGGCGAGGCGACGACCTGGGGCGATGAGGGGCTACGCGCAACGATCTTGACGATAGCGATCGCCATTGGCGCTATCCTCGCTATAGTGAGGATGGCAATAGCGCCCGTAGCAGGGCTATTGCAAAATGTAGCACAGATTTAGTTTTTTAGCCCATTTGCCTAATTTTTTAGGCTTATTTTTTAAAGGCCCATTACATAATTTTTTTAGGCCCATTTTTTAAATGACCTGGATCTGCTCTCAAACCCTCCTAAGAAACCCTACCGATTTTTATTTTTTTTTAAACTGGATCGCTGAATCTGCGCAAGGGACCAACGCTTCTCCTGATTCACTGCTCTCCTAAGAAACCAGCGCTTCTCCTCTGGTCTGCGCAAGGGACGACTGCTTCTCCTGATCTCGCTGCTCTCCTGCGCTTCTCCTTTGGTCTGCGCAAGGGACGGCTGCTTCTCCTGATCTCACTGCTCTCCTGCGCTTCTCCTCTGGTCTGCGCAAGGGATGGCTGCTTCTCCTGATCTCGCTGCTCTCCTAAGAAACCTGCGCTTCTCCTCTGGTCTGCGCAAGGGGCGGCTGCTTCTCTCGATCTCACTGCTCTCTTAAGAAACCTGTGCAAGGGACGACTGCTTCTCCTCTGGTCTCTGCCTCGCCTCGCCTTGCTCTGCTGCTTCTTGCACTCTACGCAACCTTCTCCTCCTACTGGTTGTGTGCTTCGTTTCTGAATATTACAAGGTAATAAACACATCCAATTCCTCTCTATCTGCACCTGTTTAATGAATGAGTGTGCACATCTTGAAATAAATGTTTCTGGATTCTAGAAACATTGATTAAAGTTTTGTTTTTTCTTTATTTTTTAGAGTTTAAAAGATGGAAAACTTACAAGAAGATATAAAAAAAAAAGATATTGGATGGAATTATGGGAGGATGGTCAACCCAGACAAGATTGTTGATGGAATAATATGCAGCTTTTGCCAAAAAGTTACAAAGGGTGGGATAACAAGGCTCAAACAACATCTTGTTGGAGGATTTAAAAATACAAAACTTTGTCCAAAAGTCCCAGCAATAGTTAAGCAAGAAATGAAAGATCACTTTGAAGAAAAGTTAGCCCAAAAAACTGTCATGGATTCCATACCTCACTTTGATGATGTTTTTGACATACAAGAAGAGCAAGGAGATGATATTGACTCACACAGGGATCCCTCTAGTAGAAAGAGGTCGACATCTATTTCTTCCTCGGCCAACTCGTCAATATTACAGCCCAAACAACCTCGGCAATTGGGACCTATAAATGCTTTCTTTAAGCTGGAAGCCAAGAATCAAGGTGGCAAAGGACTCCAATTTAATGAAGTTCAAAAAAAACTCAAGTCTGATGCAGCTCAAAAATTTGCAAGGTGGATGTATGATGCTGGAATCGCATTCAATGCGGTCAAATATGATAGTTTCAAGCCAATGATTGAAGCAATTGGGCAATATGGTCCTGGGATGAAACCACCTAGTTATCATGAGGTGAGAGAACCTCTTTTGAAAGAAGAGATCAACCATACAATGCTGATTTTGAAACATAATGAAGAAGAGATGGCGAAGAATGGTTGTACTTTAATGGCTGATGGGTGGAGAGATAGAAAGGGGAGATCACTTATCAATTTCTTAGCGAATACCCCAAAAGGCAGCATGTTTATTGAATTAGTTGATGCATCTAGCTACTCTCATACTGGTGAGAAGATGTTTGAGTTACTTGACAAGTTTGTGCAAAAAGTTGGGGTGCATAATATTGTTCAAGTGGTCACCGACAGTGCATCGAATAATGTTTTTGCTGGTGAGAAAATCTAATATACTAACTTACATCATCTTTTCAATTTCATAAATTAGTTTGATTAACTAATCTATTATGCTCTTGTTCTTTATAGGAAAGAAGTTGATGGATAAATATCCAAACTTGTATTGGACCCCGTGTGCAGCACATTGTTTGGATTTGATGTTTGAGGACATATTCAAAATGCCGGATTTGAAGAGGGCGCTTGAACGGGCAATCATTGTTAACGGATATATTTACAACCGAACTATGTTGTTGAACATGATGAGAGAGTTCACCGGCCAAAGAGACCTTATAAGGCCAGCTAAAACTCGTTTTGCCACTGCTTTCTTGACTATGAGAAGCTTTTAGCAGCATAAGCAAAATTTGAGAAAGATGTTTACTTCAGAAAATTGGAGTAAAAGCAAATTCGCGAAGGAACAGACCGGTAAGCAAGCACAGAAAATTATATTGATGCCTTCATTTTGGAATTCCATCATTTATGCTATGAAAGTTGGTGGTCCATTATTGGAGGTACTTCGGTTGGTGGATGGGGAGAAGAAGCCTGCCATGGGTTATATATATGAGGCAATGGATAGAGCTAAGGAGAAAATAGCAAAAGCCTTTGGTAATAATGAGGATAGGTACAAAGATGTTTTTGAGATAATTGACCATAGGTGGCAGTTGCAGCTCCATCAAGATTTGCATGCAGCGGGTTATTTCTTGAACCCCGAGTTCTTTTACTCAAATTCTGAGATAGAACAAGATGAAGAAGTAGTTATGGGGTTGTACAATTCAATCAGTAGGTTGACTGATGATCCCGAGTCAGAGGGAACAATACATACAGAGTTGTTAAAATACAAACAAGCCGAAGGTCTTTTTGGAAAGCAAATTGCAATCCAAATGAGAAAGGTTGTATCATCAGGTATGAAAATATATTTACTCCTTTTTTTTTTGAAATAAATTCAATGAGAAATACTAATATAAGTATATAACTATTGTTATTAACTAGCTGCATGGTGGAACTCGTATGGAGCTTCGACACCAAAGTTGCAAAGACTTGCCCAGAAGATACTCAGCCTCACTTGTAGCTCTTCTGGTTGTGAGCGTAATTGGAGTGTGTTTGAACATGTAAGCCTTTATAATATTACACTTTTTATTTTTTATTACTGTGAAATTTTAAGAATTCGTTCTCATGTCTCGTGCGCAGCTTCATTCCAAGAAAAGGAATAGATTGGAGCAAAAACACCTGAATGATTTGGTGTTCATTAAGTACAACAGAGCTCTGAGGCGTAGATACGATAGTCGTGATACCATCGATCCTATCATATTGAGTGAAGTAGATGATGGAAATGAATGGTTGGTAGGGAGACTGGAGGATGAAGAGCTTGACTTTGTTCATGATGGTGATGATTTGACTTGACTAGATGTTGCAGATGCTGTTGGAGTAAATGAAGCTCCTTATACATTGAGAAAATCCAAAGGGGCCTCGAAAGCGACCCCTACATCTATGCATGCCTCAAAGATGACCACATCTACACCTACAGGAAGTTCGAAGGCGTCCACATCTAAGTCTAGAGGGAAAAGGCCGATAGGAACATCTACTACACTTGATCTTGTAGATGAAGAGGATGAATTCGATTTTGATGAAGAAAGTGAAGAGGAGAATGATGTCGAGCGTTATGCAATTCCAAATGAAGAAGATGGTCTCGATCTTGATGAAGAAGTTGAAGATGAAGATGAATTTTAGATTATGTTTTTTTTATTTTTAGAATTGAGGTTTTATATGCCTTGAACAGTTGAACCTATATATTTCTTATTTAAGTATGAACTATTGAATTGATGTTACTATATACTATATATTATATATTTATATACTTGTGGCGCTATACTTTCAAATAACCCTCGCTGCGCTATTCGCTATGCGCTATAGCCACGTGCGCCCTTTGCGCTACAGGGCGCTACGCACGATTGACAACTATGAGGCTACAGTGCTGCTACAGTAAACCCTAATTCTAGGATTTTACCCCGAGTACATTCGCTCACCACTCGTTCTCATCCGACCAACCTAGACCTAGCCTTCTAGACTCCTCCATCAGACTTGCGTCCCTCGGATGCCTCCCCATCCTTCACGTCTTGCCTTCTGGAGCTTCCATCGGCCTTGTCATTGTTGTCGGGTCTTCCTTTGCCAAGAGGTCGCGCCTCCGGGACTTCATCCATTGCCAAGTCACACTTGGACTTACGTTGCCAAGACTACATGCTTGGACTTACACTGCCAAGACTCATCCTTGGACTTTCTTCCTTTGCCAAGATCACACTTGGACTTTCCTTGTTGTACCTGTATCCTGCACACTCACAATACATATCAAATACAACAATAAACCTAACTTAAACTTTTGCCCAAACATCAAAACCTAGGATCACTAGATTGCTCCAACAATCTTTACATTCCTAGCATTACTCTTAATCTTCCTCAATTTTCTTGTAACCGAGGCTTGTATGCTCATTAAGGACTTTTGGCAAAAAGTTCTCGATGGTCTAGAGAACTCTAATTGCATCCAAAAGGTTACATTTATACTCCTAGCATTCCCCTCAGCCTTTCCATGTATAAATTCCACCTTTGTTCCCATCAATAACTTTTGGCAAACAGTTTTTTATGGACCTGGAGGACTTAAATTAAACCAAAGGTCACCTGTACATTATTACATTTACAATCCTAAATTCTCATCCGTCTTTGCATACTTATTCTCCTTAGATTTGAGGCCTACATGCCCATCAGTGACTTTTTATCAAAATTCTTTGATGGACCTGTAGGACTCAGATTAAGTCCAAAATGTCATCATTACATTCAAAGCATTCCCTTCTATCTTTCCATGCTTGAATTCCTTATATTTGAGGCATTTATGCTGATTAATAATTTCTTATTATGGCAAAAAGACCTTGACAGACTTCGAGGACTCATATTGATGCCTTTATGTCTATCAATTACTCTTGGCAAAAGGTCCTTAATGGGCATGGAAGATTCGAGACTTAGATTGATTCTAAAAGGTCACCTTTACTTTGCATTCTCAGAATTCTCCTTAGTCTTTTTATGCTTTGATCCTTTATTCCACTTTTTTTTTTTTCCAAAAGTCCTTGATGGACCACCTAGAGGACTCAAATTGAGTTTGAAAGGTTATCTTTACATTTGTGGCAAGTTCGTCAGGCATCCATGCTCAATTTCTCTGAGAACTTGTGACTTTTTGCCTAGTGAACTTACACATTAGCCAACTAAAACTAATCTTCAATTGACTAGATCATTGATCACAACCAATTTAAGATTGAGTCATTGGTTAAGTCAAATATTATCTAAAACCCAAAATATAAGTCACTCATAGACTCCCATCTCACTTAAACTTTCTCAAGACACTTCCTCATCTTTCCAAGAGTTTTCGCCTCAGGAACTTCCTTTGCCAAAAAGGGACTTTATCGTCATACCCAGAGGCCTCACATCCGGAACTTCCTTTTCCAAAAGGCTTTGCTTCATAGACTTTATCGTCATGCCAAAGGGCTTTGCTAAAAAGCCTCACTTTTAGAAATTCATCATCTGTCTAATGTCCAATCAACCTTGACCTGTTAAGACTTTCATTTACGAAGAGGTCTCACCTTCGGGACTTTATTTTTACCAAGAGTCTTGACCTTTGGGCCTTCAACATCGACCTAATATTTAATTAATCTTGACCTACCAACACTTCCACTAAGCATTCGGTTAATCTTGGTTTGCTTAGTCATTCAATCACCAAGCATCCGTGTAACATGAACCGCTTGGACTTGATCTGCTAAGCACTTAGTTAACCTTGACCATCTTGGACTTCCATCCATCAAGTATCCGGTCAATCTTAACCTACTTGGACTTCACCTTTGCCAACACTTGTGGACTTTCCCTTTACCCACCACACCTATTGGACTTCTCTAATTATGAAATGTTCTATCAACTTTTACCTACTTGACAAGCAACGTTAACCTAACTTAAATCCTTAAACCAAACATAAACCTTTTGATAGTGTGGTAAAAGCACTACAGATCGCTAGAGGAGGAAGTGAATAGCGTACATGCAAAATAAAATACTTTTCTCTTGCTAATTGCTTAGTAAGGAAACACATTAGTTGAAGTGAATAAACATAAACAAGAAGGGACACAAGATTTACTTAATTCACAACCCCCTAGGGTTGCTATGTCTATGGTTTTTGCACAAATCGCCTATCCACTATCCTTCTGCTCTTCGGTAAGGTGTCAGAGATGGAAAAACCTCTTACACAGTTTGTTTTACAAGGAAGAAACAAAATAAATAAAGACACAATAGATTTTATGTAGCTGTAGTTGTGTTGGTCGTGTGGTAATTAAACACGAGCTTCTAGCTTCCTTTTATAGACTCTAGTCGCACTGTTGATGTGGCATATTCGGTCGACCGAAAAACACTATCCGATCGATTAGAAAACTCTAATGTGGCAGATCATCCTCATCTGTGAACAAGTCATATCTCTGTTGGTGCAATATCCCTCAGGTCAAGGTTGACCTGGGTAACCAAGCTGAGTCTTGGTTTGGGTTTAGATGTTTGACAATAAGATATTGATTGAAGAAGAGTCAAGTAGGTCAAGGTTGACTGGATACTTGACTGAGAAGTCCTAACTGGGATGTTAGGCAAAATGGAAATCCTGGTGAGTGAAGCCAGGTGAAAGTCCTAGTGAGTGAAGCTAGGCAGATGGAAATCCTGGTGAGTGAAGCCAGGTGAAAGTCCTAGTGAGTGAAGCTAGGCAGATGGAAATCCTGGTGAGTGAAGCCAGGTGAAAGCCCTAGTGAGTGAAGCTAGGCAGATGGAAAACCCTAGTGAGTGAAGCTAGGTGAAAGTCCTGGTGAGTGAAGCCAGGCAAGGGAAAATCCAGATGGATCAAGGATGATCGGACATCTGGTGCTGGGAAGTCCAAGTAGGTCAAAGGATTGACTGGATACTTGGCATGAAAGAAAAGTCCAAGTAGGTCAAAGGGATTGACCGGATACTTGGCACAGAGAAAAGTCCAAGTGGGTCAAAGGGATTGACCGGACACTTGGTAAGGGAGTCCTAGCAGGTCAAGGGAGTGACTAGATGCTAGGCATGACATACCAACAGGTCAAGGTTGACCGGATGTTGGTTTGGGATATTTGGGACTTGGTTTTGGACAAAAACCAAGTGCTGGATCGATCCGTGGATCGATCCAGGCTCTGGATCGATCAGTGGATCGATCCAGACCTGTCCCAGCGAACAGAGAGCTTCTGGATCGATCCGTGGATCGATCCAGAGGTCCCAATCGATCAGTGGATCGATTGGGACGCGGCTGCTTCGCACGATAAGCGCTGGATCGATCCGTGGATCGATCCAGGCGCGTTTCCAGAGCACAGAGGCGCTCTGGATCGATCCGTGGATCGATCCAAAGCCTCCCCGATCGATTGGGAACATTCGAATCGATCGGGATCCGACCGTTGGCGTCGTTTATAGCTGCAGGCGTTCGATGGCTGCGGTAGAACTTCTAAAATTCACTCCAGATTACTCGGCAGCTCCTCCACAGCGCTCACAAAGCTCAGATCGCCAGTTCTTGAAGGATCTTGGAAGCTTTCCAAGTCAAGAGGCGGATCAAAGGCAAGAAGAGAAGCTAGGGTTAGGGTTTTGTACTCATTGTAAGCTTGTAAGCTTGTATTTTGTTTCCCTTTCCTTTCTTCTTGTACTGAGAGTATTGTAGGGCTTCTCCGCCCTCGGTAGTTACCGAAAAGGAGTGTTTTCATAGTGGAGGGTGCGTGCGTGGTGTGGATCCTTGGACTAGTCACCTCTTGTGAGGTGGATGCCAAGTAAACCAACCGTGTTAGCGTTGTTGTATTTGTTTCTGTATTTTCCGCTGCATATTCTTGAAGAAACAAGCAACGCCGAGCACCGAGCGAACGCGACGAGCTATTCACCCCCCCTCTAGCTACTTTTGGTCCTAACAAGTGGTATCAGAGCAAGGCCGCTCTTCACCGGAATCATCGCCGGAAGGGTCAAGTACAACAAGAAAAGCTAGAGGGTGAAGAAGTTGGAGCAAATTCTTCAAGTTCAAGATTCTATCAAGCTCAACTTCAAGATGCAATTCCAAGATGGACTTGGATTTGACACAAGGGTGGCTCCACCATATTCATCTACAAGCTTCGATTCTTGGAAATCAAGAATCGAAAATTTTCTTATAATGGAGATAGAGCAATGGTTTGCTCTCATGGAAGGTTTTGAAGCTCCAACAAACTCCAAGGGCAAGCTTCTAAAGAAAAGCAGATGGAGCTCAGAGCAAATTCAAAGGGGCGAGGCAAATGACAAAGTGACCAAGCTTCTGGTCAACTTATTGCCTAGCCACATCTTGGCTCAAGTTGGAGAGTTCGAAGATGCCAAGGAGCTTTGGAGCAAATTGGCCAAGCTTCATGAAGATATCCCCTCCACTGTACAAGATCATGAAGAATCCAAAGAGGGTGACTCTTTGGAGCAAGACCAAGAGGAGGACCCCGAGGTTGAGAGATACTCAACCTCCGAAGAAGAGGAAATCCAAGAAGCTTCATCCTCAAGGGAATGCACCGAAGGGAACAAGGAGGGAGCATACTCCTTGTTTCACATTCAAAATGATGAAGCCTCCACCTCTAGGATTGAGGGGGAGCAATTCTTGGTGACGCCGGATCAAGAAGAAGGAGAAGCTTCTACATCCGGGTCAAGAGACGAAGAGGAGGAAGTAGATTCTACCTCCACAAGTCAAGAAAAATCAAATGGAGGAGAATCAAGGTCCGATCAAGAGGAAGCTTCTACCTCCGGATCCAAAGAAAAAGATGCCACCCCTGCAAGCAAAGGTATAAATATTTCAATTAATAATAAAAATCATATAATATGTTTTGAGTGTAGGGAACATGGGCACTATAAGAGCAAGTGTCCCAACTTGGCCAAGAAGAAGGGCCAAATGGCACAAAAGGGCAAGGAGAAGCTCAAGGAGACCACCCCCGGGACAAAGAAGAGCAAGGAGCACATTGTGTGCTTCTTGTGTCAACAAAAAGGGCATTACCGAAGTCAATGCCCCAAGGGGAAGAAGATGGTCAAGGCTCAAGGAGGCACTAGTCAAGGGGGAGCCTCCAAGATAAAGAAGAAGGTAACATTCATTGAGCCTATTCCCTTGCAAAATGGTAAAAAGCATGCTAGGTCAAATTTTTATCATCTTAATGCGATTTACCATAAGAATAGGAAGCATGAGGGCTTTAAGGAAAAGCATGTGACCCTACATGCCAAAACTACTATCCCTAAGGCTAGGAATGTAGGTAAAAACCTAGGCGATAACTCTAAGGATGTAAGATACAAGCCTAGAAACAAAAATGCTTATGAACTTAATGGAAAACCAAAAACTAAGGACTTAGTGATGGAAAATCAAGTCTTGAGGTCAAGACTTGATAAAATTGAAAAGACCCTAAAAAGGATGGAAAATATCCTATTAGGGCAAAATGAGCATAACCTAGGTTTAGGGGTACAAAAGACATCCAATGGCCATAGAGGTTTGGGATACAAACCAAAGGCTAAGAAGGATGTGCCCTCTTACCATAGAGTTCCATATAGTTATGGAACAAACCCTAGGTCTAGTGGTCAAGCCAAAAATACTAGGGAAGTCATCCCTAAGAGTATTTTTGTAATAAATGTGACTAAGACTTCTAAGAAGTCTAAGAAAGTCACAAACAAGGTCACAAGGGAGGTTATCCCTAGAGTTGACCTAGAAAATGTGACCAAGGCTTCTAAGAAACCCAACAAGGTCACTAGGAAGGTATCTAGGGAAGTTATCCCTAGTGAGTACCTAGAGCATCCAAGGAGCACCAATAGGTGTTGGGTTCCTAGGAGCATCTTCTCTACCCCATAGATGGGTTAGAGAGTGTCAACTCCGATTAGAAGGGTAGTTAACCCAACTTTGAGGAAATTGACACTCAAGGAGCATTTTCAAGGTTTTTGTTAACCTTTGAAAATGAAATGGAATTATTACTTACTCTTTGAAAGAGTAAAATGTGTCTAATGGTGGAAGAATTGATTTTAATCTTAAATGGCACATATTGGGAAATTCATAAGAACTATCAAGTTGGGATTTTGGTATGTTCTTAGGCAATTTAAGGCAATCCGAGCCTTAATTTAAAAGTGCTACTCTTGTGGAAAAATAGAATATGCCAACATTTGAGGAATATGCTTAATTTTAATTGGCATAAATTAATCAAGGGAATAAGAAATGCAAACTTAGGCTTTGGCATTTTCTTGAAGCACTTTAGGGCAATCTAGGTTTAAGTTGTAAGTTTAGCTAAGACTTTAAGGATACTTAGATAGTTAATCTAGGTATATTTTATTTATGCTAAACCTTGCCATGATTGTTTGCCCATCATATGCCATGACATCATGTCTATTTTTGCATTCATGTTTTATTATGAAAAATCCAAAAATACCATGTCATGACATTCATACATCATGTAGCAATAGGATATTTTCTTTTGAAAATTATTTTCTTTTGATGTATGCCATAACATAATCATGCATTAAGTTTAATTCCTTATAATTAAGGACAAATGGCATCTAACGACACTTATTGACAAGTGACATCCTAGGTGGATGTCTAATATTTCTAAAATGCCTAGATAAATATGCATGATCCCTAGATTAGGGCAAAACCAAAATCTACATCTCACAAAGACTATAAGGTGACTTGTATGTGTTTTAGTGCATAATATATACAAGTGAGATGTTAGGATGATGAACAAAACTCAAGATGTTGATTTAGTGCATTCTTTTGAGTTTTAGGTTCATCAAAACACATAGTTATGTGTTTTCCCATCATTGGGAAAGCTAATGTACAAGTCATGTGCATTAAGCCCAAGGAATGTGATGGGATATTGGTTTTGAAAATGGTTTTAAAATGTTTTTGGAAAACCTTGGTGAAGGCTATCTTTTGATAGTAATCACCATTGAATAGTTAGACACAAACTTGAAGAAAAAACACTAAAGTTTTTGCAAGTTTTCAAGTTTGTGTCAATCTTTGAAAATATGATGTATTTTCATAGAAAGCTATTTTTCCATGATTAAGTATGCCCTAAATAATGTCTACACGAAATTTCATAATTTTTGGATTTTTGTAGAATTTTCTAGGGGTTTCTGAAGTTGACTGAAATGGAATTTCAGCAACTATCAGAGCTCCGATCGATCCATGGATCGATTGGAGTTCCTGAATCGATCCATGGATCGATTCAAACGGCAATTCCCGCGAGCAGAAGCTCGCTGGATCGATCAGCCGATCGATCGAGGGAGTCTGAATCTATCAGTGGATCGATTCAGAAAGGTTCAATCGATTGGAACCCAACTTCAATCGATCCAAGTTGCTGGTTGTGGCTGGGAAGGCCTGATTTCAGCATCTTTGAACCTCTTTGAGTCTAGGTAACCATTCCAAACCCCTTAAATACATTTGTATACATACAAAGGGTGTTTTCATGTTGAAAACAAGGATGGATTGGTTAACGAAGACTAAGTAGAGGTTTAGGTTGAGGTTGTTTCAAATTTTGAATATTTGAATCTCAAAACTTTCAAATTTGGGTTTCCTAATGTTTTAGGGATTCCAAGTCATTGTTGGTGCAATGACAGAAGTTACCACCATGTCTTTAGGGGGAGAGACTCTTTAAAGACATGAAAGTTATTTTTCATGAACCTTGGAAGGTGGTTAACCTTCTGTTGTGAACTTGCTCAAGGTTGAGCATTTAAACTTGAAATGGGGAGAAATGGGGAGTGGATATCCTCATTATTTCAAGTGGACACTCATGTGGTAGATAATGGCTCAAGGTTGGGTAGTTGTCTACGTTGAGGGAGAAGTTAAGGATAAATGAAGGGTATGGGACCTTCATTATCGTGTTGATCACAACGAGTGATGTTGTGAACAACGATGAGCAACTCTTCAGGGAGAGAGTCTTCAACAAATGGATTTGTTGAAGTGTGCCCAGAATTGGAGCATAGGTTGATGTGTGTCCAACGATGGGTTGATGTGTGCCAATAGGGGGAGAATGTATGGTTAAGCTTAGGCCTTCATTACCTATGGGAAGGTCATAGGGGGAGAATGAAAGGACTCATGAAAGGGAGTAAGTTAGGCTTTCATTACCTAGAGGGAGTTTGCCCTCTTAGGGGGAGAATGAAGAGCTTAATTTATGCTTTCATTACCTAGTGGCATGAAGAAGGAGGCTATGGGATTAGTCTAACTTATATATGGGATTGTAAGTATTATTGTGGTATTGTCAAACATCAAAAAGGGGGAGATTGTTGGTGCAATATCCCTCAGGTCAAGGTTGACCTGGGTAACCAAGCTGAGTCTTGGTTTGGGTTTAGATGTTTGACAATAAGATATTGATTGAAGAAGAGTCAAGTAGGTCAAGGTTGACTGGATACTTGACTGAGAAGTCCTAACTGGGATGTTAGGCAAAATGGAAATCCTGGTGAGTGAAGCCAGGTGAAAGTCCTAGTGAGTGAAGCTAGGCAGATGGAAATCCTGGTGAGTGAAGCCAGGTGAAAGTCCTAGTGAGTGAAGCTAGGCAGATGGAAATCCTGGTGAGTGAAGCCAGGTGAAAGCCCTAGTGAGTGAAGCTAGGCAGATGGAAAACCCTAGTGAGTGAAGCTAGGTGAAAGTCCTGGTGAGTGAAGCCAGGCAAGGGAAAATCCAGATGGATCAAGGATGATCGGACATCTGGTGCTGGGAAGTCCAAGTAGGTCAAAGGATTGACTGGATACTTGGCATGAAAGAAAAGTCCAAGTAGGTCAAAGGGATTGACCGGATACTTGGCACAGAGAAAAGTCCAAGTGGGTCAAAGGGATTGACCGGACACTTGGTAAGGGAGTCCTAGCAGGTCAAGGGAGTGACTAGATGCTAGGCATGACATACCAACAGGTCAAGGTTGACCGGATGTTGGTTTGGGATATTTGGGACTTGGTTTTGGACAAAAACCAAGTGCTGGATCGATCCGTGGATCGATCCAGGCTCTGGATCGATCAGTGGATCGATCCAGACCTGTCCCAGCGAACAGAGAGCTTCTGGATCGATCCGTGGATCGATCCAGAGGTCCCAATCGATCAGTGGATCGATTGGGACGCGGCTGCTTCGCGCGATAAGCGCTGGATCGATCCGTGGATCGATCCGTGGTTCGAGAGGCGCTCTGGATCGATCCGTGGATCGATCCAAAGCCTCCCCGATCGATTGGGAACATTCGAATCGATCGGGATCCGACCGTTGGCGTCGTTTATAGCTGCAGGCGTTCGATGGCTGCGGTAGAACTTCTAAAATTCACTCCAGATTACTCGGCAGCTCCTCCACAGTGCTCACAAAGCTCAGATCGCCAGTTCTTGAAGGATCTTGGAAGCTTTCCAAGTCAAGAGGCGGATCAAAGGCAAGAAGAGAAGCTAGGGTTAGGGTTTTGTACTCATTGTAAGCTTGTAAGCTTGTATTTTGTTTCCCTTTCCTTTCTTCTTGTACTGAGAGTATTGTAGGGCTTCTCCGCCCTCGGTAGTTACCGAAAAGGAGTGTTTTCATAGTGGAGGGTGCGTGCGTGGTGTGGATCCTTGGACTAGTCACCTCTTGTGAGGTGGATACCAAGTAAACCAACCGTGTTAGCGTTGTTGTATTTGTTTCTGTATTTTCCGCTGCATATTCTTGAAGAAACAAGCAACGCCGAGCACTGAGCGAACGCGACGAGCTATTCCCCCCCCCCCCCCCCCCCTCTAGCTACTTTTGGTCCTAACAATCTCATCGCGTTGCTGACTTGGCACTCTTCCAGACTCGAATGTAGTGAGCTTGGATCTCCGCTTTTTGATCACCTGATCCACTTACATTGAATTTGTGCGTTGATCATGTTCCACGTGTGCTTGCAGTCAATCAATCCTAATCTTTCGGTCGCCTGATCCGAAGATCTTATCCCGCAATTGACTTGTTCAAATAGTTAAACAAATAATATTGTGCATCAGTCGACCGAACCTGGTTCGGTCAATCAGATCTTCTAGTCAATCGAAACCTTGTTTCAATAGTCCGAATGGTTGGTTCAATAGATCAGATCATCCATTTGTTTTGATCGTCCGAACCTCCTAACTCAATTCACTACACTTGAGTCTGCCTAAATTGAGTATTACTCTCATCTCAAGTGTAAATCGCTCAACTCACTTCACCAGTTTACCTTGCATAGACTTCCTCTCAGTTTCTCGTGCCTCATATCCACTGAGCCCTTTTGGCTCATTCCTCGTGCGTCATTCTCGTTCCACCAGAGTACTCTTCCGTAACTCCTCGTACCTTAGATGCATCGAGCTCGTCGACTCCCTTCCCAAGTCATCCTTCTCGCTTGCGTCTTTTGCCAAGATCTGACTGTCTTCGATGCTTCTCATCCTTTTCGGTCCCTTGGGTGTCACATACCATCTTTTACCGTACTCTACTAGATCTGGAGCCATTGCGCCTATGTGTTTTTCTAAGTCCCTGTACACTTAGGCACCCATATTGATAACAATAGTAATGCCTAACTTAAACTAATCTGATCAAACATCAAAATAACATGGTTTTCACCACTTGGGATTCCAACAATCACCCCCTCAACTGTTCGAGGGTACTAACATCTTTGACCAAACATCAAAACCACTTAGTCCCACTCGACCACTTGGATGTGATTGAGCAGCAATCTCTTCAATATCTTAATCTCCCTAAGAATCAACTTGATTCGAGCTCAACCACTTGGGGCACGATGGCACCAATATTATGTTGTGGAATATAGAGTGTGCAACAAGGAAGTATTTGAAATTACCCAAATTTTTAGTTTTGTACTTTTGATAAACTTTGCCTCTTGGAGATTGTTTTCATCCATATAGTAACTTTCTTACTTAAGAGGCTAGTCTTCCTATATGCAACAAGCCTTAGAGGTTGCTCTATATAAGCCTTGTCTAGAAGATCGTTATGGATGGAAAGTATTTTTGATGTCAAGTCGATGAAGGGGTCAGTCAAAGAAGTAGTGAGCAATGGTAGTGACAAACTTAAGTGATCTGTCACCGGAAAGGTGTCAAGATACTCAACACCATAAATTTGGGTGAAGCCGTTGGCCACTACACGAGCTTTAAGCTAAGCAACAATGTCATTTGGTGAACATTTGATGGACAAAACTCATTTACAACACATTGTGGATTTATTAGGATAGAGAAGAATTGTGTTCCAAGTGTTGTTAGAATGTAAAACATCAATCTCCTCCACCATAGCCTACCTACTTCCAAAATTTAAAAATGTCTCCTAGACATTTCTAAGAATTTATGTGATGATAAAGAAGCAACAAAAATAGGGTGATAAGGAGATATAGAATATAAAACGAGAAAGTGGATGTACGGTGGAAGATTTAATGAATACCTTTGCTAAAAAGAATGAGAATGTCCAAATGAAGGGGGTGGAGGATCTTCTACTAATAGCGGGAGAGCAGAAGAGTCTCAAGGATTTGTGGAAGCAACTTCCTCTTGTGGACATCGACTCTACACTTGTAGAGGAGGCATCTTAGATAATTGACCCTTGTTGAGGGAGTTCTGTTGTTAGTGTGGGGAAGCATAATGGTGATGGTTATTTGTGGTTGGATAGTGGGAAAGTCTCAAGGGTGTACTAAATAATCTTCATGTTGTGGACATTGACCATGCACCCATAGTGGAGATATCTCAAGTATTGGAATCTCAAAATCTGGAGGGAGTTCTACTATTGGAATAGGAAAAGATATGGTGTAGAAATAGGGAGAGCTTCCTTGATTAACATAAATAGAGATGGTGTAGATAAATTGAAAAGATGGAAAAGAATGAACTCAAAGATGCTCACATCAGCAAATAAAACATGAGAAGACTTAGGAGAGTAACAATAATAACCTTTCTAAAGGCATGAAGGGAGATATAAAATATAAAATGAGAAAGTGGATATGAGGTGGAAGATTTAATGAGTACCTTTTCAAAAAAGAATGAAAATGTCCAAATGAAGGGGGCAAAGGATCCAAGAGGGTTACTAGTAGCCGGAGAGCAAAAGATTCTCAAGGATTTGCGGAAGTATCTTCTTATTGTGGACATCGACTCTACACTCATAGAGGAGGAATCTTAGATGATTGACCATCATGGTGGGAGTTCCACTATTAGAATGGGGAAGGATAATGGTGATAGTTATTTGTGGTTTGATAATGGGAGAGTCTCAAGGATGTGCTAAATCATTTTCATGTCATGGACATTGACTATGGACATGTAGTGGAGATATCTCAAGTATTGGAATATCAAAAGGTGGAGGGATATGGTGTAGAAATAAGACAAGCTTCCATAATTAACCTAAATAGAGATGGTGTAGACAAATAGAAAAAAAAGGACTTAAAAAAGCTCACATCAGCAAAGATAAACCACAGTGAGATTTAGGAGAGTAACAACAATAAGTTTTCTAGAGGCATGAAGAAAGATGCACTAGAGAGACCAGACCAAGGGATACGATATGAGCATAGCAAATGCACCCAAGAAGACTCATGGTGGAAGAGAATATATAGTATCTTTGAAAAGTAGAACATTCCGAGATTCCATTATTATAGCAAAAGGTGATTACGCTCATCCCAGCCGTCCTGTACAGTCGTCTCCAACCGCCGAGTGGCTAGGGGGTGAGAGGAGTTTTTTCTCCGAGGGCATGCGCCCATCGGGAATTGATCCCTTCCCCAATATAACAAATTTGTCACCCTCTAACCAACTCGGCACCCCCGTGGGGACTCTAAGATTCCATTATGATACCACTTGATGTGGCACTACTATTGAATTATTGACTACAATGTTTCTTATTTGGATAATATCTCAAGTTTGTGATAAAATGTTATGGCACTATTAATATTTTTTAATAAATTGAGTAACAATAATTTTTTAATAGATTTTTGGTTTTTTCATCGAACAACTAATATTTTTATGGAGTTTATTTGGCTTAGTTTTAGAAAAAAACATATACAAATCTTGGAATATAGTTGTTATCCAAATTGTTATTGATATAACTATGACAACAAATGAAGTTTAATTCCATATAATTCAATAAGGATTATGGTATGCCATTAATTTATCTACTTTCTCTTAAAATTTTACATACATATTCACTTTATCTTTTATAGTACTTTTTATTAATTATTCTCACTTTATATTTAATACATATGTATCACTCAAAACATTGAAAATTAATAGTTATGAAAATAATTTAGTTATTTTATGTTGCAATAATAACTATTATCAATATTCCTATTTTATTTTAACTCAGAAAATGAGGAAGAAATAATTTCTTTTACACAAAAGTATAAGTACAAGGCTCTCTTGTTTATAGAGAGAATTTACAATAGAAAGGAAACTAATGAAAAGGAAACTAATTAACGCTAATATTTGACAAATTATCCTTTCCTATTTTTCTTGATTTGTATATCTTTGACTTTAATTACAGAATTTCCAACACTCCCCCTCAAGTTGGTTTGTAGATATCTTCCATAGCCAGCTTGCTAGTTAGCTTATCGAATTGTTTTTTGTGTAGTCTCTTTGTTAATATATCAACTAATTGTTCATTTGTTGGAAGATATATCATGCATATTATTCCACTGCTGATTTTCTCCTTGATGAAATCTTTATCCACTTCTATATGCTTTGTGCAATCATGAAGAACAAGATTATGAGCTATGGAAATAGTCGCTTTATTGTCACAATAAACCTTTATAGGGGTTGAGTAAGAAAGCTTCAGTTCCTCTAGAATTCTTTTAATCCACATCACGTCATAGATTCCATGGGCAACAACTCTGAATTCTACTTTAGCACTACTTTTGGCTATCACAGTATGTTTTTTACTTCGCCATGTAACTAGGTTCCCACCAACAAAGGAACAGTAGCCTGATGTTGATCTCCTATCCGTAACACTCCCTGCCCAATCTGTATCTGTGTAGACTTTGACTTAAAGATATCCATGTTTCTTGAATAATAAACCTCTCCCTGAAGGCCCTTTCAAATATCTCAATATCCTATAGACGGCTTCGAAATGTTCTGCTCCTGGTGAGTACATGAATTGACTTACCATGCTAACTGCAAAAGCGGCATCAGGCCACGTATGAGACAAGTAAATTAATTTTCCTACGAGTCTTTGATAAAGGTCCCTTTTCTTTACTTCTTCAGCCCTAGCAGCTTGTAACTTCAAGTTAGGTTCAATCAGAGTCTCAACCATTTTACACCCCAGCAAACCTGTTTCTCCAAGGAGATCAAGAATATATTTTCTTTGATTAACAAATATACCTTTCTTGGATCTTGCAAATTTCATTCCGAGGAAATACTTGACAACTCCTAGATCTTTAATTTGAAACTCTTTTGTGAGTCTCTTCTTTAGGACTGCTAATTCTATTTCATCATCGCCAGTTAAGATAATGTTATCAACGTAAACAATCAAAACAACAACTTTTCCCTTTTTTTGAATGTTTATAAAATATTGTGTAATCTGCTTGACACTGTGAGATGCCATAAGTGACAACAACCTTTCCAAAGTGTTTAAACCATGCTCTTGGTGACCGTTTGAGTCCATATAATGCCTTGTTTAATTTGAACACTTTTTCACCGCCAAGTCTCTTCTCAAATCATGGCAGTAGACTCATGAACACCTCCTGCTCTAGATCATCATTGAGAAATGCGTTTTTAATGTCAAGTTGATGTAGAGGCCAATCTGAATTCACCGCAAGAGATAACAGAATTCTAATAGAGTTTATCTTAGCAACGGGACCAAACGTCTCTTGATAGTCAATCCCATAAGTCTGAGTGAAGCCTTTAGCCACTAATCTAGCCTTGTACCTTTCAATGCTTCCATCAGCTTTATATTTTATTGTAAACACCCATTTATACCTAACTCGTTTCTTGCTTTTGGGTAGATCAACTATCTCCCAAGTGCCACATCCCCTTAAAGCAGTCATATCTTCCATGATTGCTAAATTCCAACTCGAATCATCCAACACTTCCTGTATATTCCTTGGAACAATCAAGTGTGAAATCTTAGAAGTGAAAGGTTTATGGTTTTTTTTTATAGTCTTTTATAGGAAAGATAATTTGCAATAGGATGATTAGTGCAATTTCAGACACCTTTTCTAATTGCTATAGGAACGTCAAGATCAGGAATAGTAGGTGAAGAATTAGACACAATAAGAGGAATAAAAGCTGGACTTGGGATAGGGTTACATGAAATTTCGGTGCTAGAGCTCGGATTTTCAGACTGGTGTTGTGCAAGCTTGATATTCAAGTCTTTATTCCTCATATGAAATCTCTTCCTAAGATAAACCTGAAACTCATAATTCAGATCACGACGATCAATTTGCAGCATTTCTCTGCCTGATCGAGAGTTTCCAACACTAAGCACTAGAGGTAGGTGATTATTTTCAAGATTGTTTAGAAAAATGATATAAATAGAAATGTCCAAAAAAATATCTTTTTCTTCACTTGTCACCCCTATTAGGGTTTTGGTCTTGTTTCTAAAAAAAACACATCCATGTTCACAATTTTTTTTTTTGTTTGAGGATCGAAACACTTATACCCTTTTTTGTTTAACGAATAATCCAAGAATACGTATTTTATAGCAACATGGTTCAAGTTTTGAACGAAATTGATATGGAACATGAACATAAACAGTACATTCAAAAACTTTGCCAGATAAATCAGAAAACAATCTAATTTCGGGATTTTTTTTATGACAATCAAGAGGTGTTCTGTATTCTAACACCTTAGTAGACATCCTATTTATCAAATAAGAGGCTGTTAAAATTGCTTCACCCTATAAATACTTAGGGCATTCATATAAAACATTATGACACGTGCTACTTCAAGTAAATGTTTATTTTTTTATTTTGCAATGCCATTTTGTTGAGGGATATCCCGGCAAGTAGATTGATGAAATATGCCTTTTTTGTTCAAAAAAATCACCCAAGTGCTCATTAAAATTTTTTGTTCCATTGTTAGAATGTAAAATACAAATTTTGGTCTGAAATTGATTTTCAATCAGAGTGTAAAAATTTTTGAACAAATTTTTCACTTCAGATTTTTTTATTCATCGGATAAATCCAACATAAAAGTGTATGGTCATCAATAAATATACAATCCATTTTTTTTTCCAAAAAGAGTAGTAATTTTAGATGGGCCCCAAACATCACTATGAATCAAATACAAAGGTTTGGAGGTTTGGTAATTTTTTGGCAAATAAGTTGAACGATGAAATTTTACAAAAAAACAAGTTTCACAATGTAAAGGAGAACAATCAATGTCTTTAAATAATTCCCGAAATAAGGTTTTTAGATAAGGAAACTAAGATGTCCTAGTCTATATTGCCATAGCATTATTTTTTCTCGAACTAAGTTTGAACTAATAATGTTAAAGCTCTAAGTTTTTTTTATTAATAATAGGTATTTCATCCAAGTAGTAGAGACCTTCAATCATTCTAGCACGCCCAATGATCATCCCGAGTTTTGGTCCTGAAATTCAAAATGTGATCCAAGAAATATAATAGGACAATTAGAATCTTTAGATAGTTTACTACAAAAGGTTGCAGGCTAATTTAGAAACATGAAGAACCGAATTGAGATTAATTTATTCGGTTAGTTTGATAAGCCCTTTTTTTTTGCAATAGGTGAAAAACTACCATCGGCAGTTCTAATTTTCTCGTTTCCAAAACAATGGGAATAAGTATCAAATAAGTGAGAGCAACTAGGCATGTGGTCCGTGGCTCTAGAATCTATGATCCACGGAGAGGAGTTTAAACAAGAGAGAGCTTTAGGATTGCTACCTGTTTGTGCCAAGGAAACACTAGGAATACTAGATGAGAAGTTGGATTTTATCACCTTCAAGAGTTGATCCTTCTGCTTTGATACCAACTGAGAAAATGAGGAAGAAATAATTTCTTTTACACAAAAGAATAGGTACAAGGCTCTCTTGTTTATAGGAAAAATTTACAATTGAAAGGAAACTAATGAAAAGGAATTTTTTTTAAGGAAACTAATTAAAGCTAATTAAAACTTGTTAGGACCAAAAGTAGCTAGAGGGGGGGTGAATAGCTCGTCGCGTTCGCTCGTTGCTCGGCGTTGCTTGTTTCTTCAAGAATATGCAGCGGAAAATACAGAAACAAATACAACAACGCTAACACGGTTGGTTTACTTGGTATCCACCTCACAAGAGATGACTAATCCAAGGATCCACACCACGCACGCACCCTCCACTATGAAAACACTCCTTTTCGGTAACTACCGAGGGCGGAGAAGCCCTACAAGACTCTCAGTACAAGAAGAAAGGAAAGGGAAACAAAATACAAGCGCAAAGCTTACAATGAGTACAGAAAACCCTAACCCTAGCTTCTCTTCTTGCCTTTGATCCGCCTCTTGACTTGGAAAGCTTCCAAGATCCTTCAAGAACTGGCGATCTGATCTTTTAGAGCGCTGTGGAGGAGCTGGTGAGTAATCTAGAGTGAATCGGAGAAGAGCTGCCGCAGCCATCGAACGCCTGCAGCTATAAACGATGCCAACGGTCGGATCCCGATCGATTCGAATGTTCCCAATCGATCGGGGAGGCTTTGGATCGATCCACGGATCGATCCAGAGCGCCTCTGTGCTCGATGCACGGATCGATCCAGCGCTTATCGCGCGAAGCAGCCGCGTCCCAATCGATCCACTGATCGATTGGGACCTCTGGATCGATCCACGGATCGATCCAGAGGCTCTCTGTTCGCTGGGACAGGTCTGGATCGATCCACTGATCGATCCAGAGCCTGGATCGATCCACTGATCGATCCAGCACTTGATTTTTGTCCAAAACCAAGTCCCAAACCTCCCAAACCAACACCCGGTCAACCTTGACCTGTTGGTATGTCATGCCTAGCATCTAGTCACTCCCTTGACCTGCTAGGACTCCCTTACCAAGTGTCCGGTCAATCCCTTTGACCCACTTGGACTTTTCTCTGTGCCAAGTATCCGGTCAATCCCTTTGACCTACTTGGACTTTTCTTTCATGCCAAGTATCCAGTCAATCCTTTGACCTACTTGGACTTCCCAGCACCAGATGTCCGATCATCCTTGATCCATCTGGATTTTCCCTTGCCTGGCTTCACTCACCAGGACTTTCACCTAGCTTCACTCACTAGGGTTTTCACCTGGCTTCACTCACCAGGATTTCCATCTGCCTAGCTTCACTCACTAGGACTTTCACCTGGCTTCACTCACCAGGATTTCCATCTGCCTAGCTTCACTCACTAGGACTTC
This sequence comes from Zingiber officinale, assembly GCF_018446385.1. Classification (NCBI taxonomy): domain Eukaryota; kingdom Viridiplantae; phylum Streptophyta; class Magnoliopsida; order Zingiberales; family Zingiberaceae; genus Zingiber; species Zingiber officinale. Next base: position 144,790,436 of record NC_055994.1, read on the forward strand.
CTTCTGCCTGGCTTCACTTACTAGGTCTTTCATTTTGCCTAACATTCCAGTTAGGACTTCCCAGTCAAGTATCCGGTCAACCTTGACCTACTTGACTCTTCTTCAATCAATATCTTATTGTCAAACATCTAAACCCAAACCAAGACTCGGCTTGGTTACCCAGGTCAACCTTGACCTGAGGGATATTGCACCAACAATCTCCCCCTTTTTGATGTTTGACAATACCACAATAACACTTACAATCCCATATATAAGTTAGGCTAATCCCATAGCCTCCTTCTTCATGCCACTAGGTAATGAAAGCATAAATTAAGCTCTTCATTCTCCCCCTAAGAGGGCAAACTCCCTCTAGGTAATGAAAGCCTAACTTACTCCCTTTCATGAGTCCTTTCATTCTCCCCCTATGACCTTCCCATAGGTAATGAAGGCCTAAGCTTAACCATACATTCTCCCCCTATTGGCACACATCAACCCATCGTTGGACACACATCAACCTATGCTCCAATTCTGGGCACACTTCAACAATTCCATTTGTTGAAGACTCTCCCCCTGAAGAGTTGCTCATCGTTGTTCACAACATCACTCGTTGTGATCAACACGATAATGAAGGTCTCATACCCTTCATTTATCCTTAACTTCTCCCTCAATGTAGACAACTACCCAACCTTGAGCATTATCTACCACTTGAGTGTCCACTTGAAATAATGAGGATATCCACTCCCCATTTCTCCCCATTTCAAGTTTAAATGCTCAACCTTGAGCAAGTTCACAACAGAAGGTTAACCACCTTCCAAGGTTCATGAAAAATAATTTTCATGTCTTTAAAGAGTCCCTCCCCCTAAAGACATGGTGGTAACTTCTGTCATTGCACCAACAATGACTTGGAATCCCTAAAACATTAGGAAACCCAAATTTAGAAGTTTTGAGGTTCAAATATTCAAAATTTGAAACAACCTCAACCTAAACCTCTACTTAGTCTTCGTTAACCAATCCATCCTTGTTTTCAACATGAAAACACCCTTTTTATGGATACAAATGTATTTTAGGGGTTTGGAATGGTTACCTAGACTAAAATAGGTTCAAAGATGCTGAAATCAGGCCTTCCCAGCCAAAACCAGCAACTTGGATCGATTGAAGTTGGGTTCCAATCGATTGAACCTTTCTGAATCGATCCACTGATCGATTCAGACTCCCTCGATCGATCGGCTGATCGATCCAGCGAGCTTCTGCTCGCGGGAATTGCCGTTTGAATCGATCCATGGATCGATTCAGGAACTCCAATCGATCCATGGATCGATCGGAGCTCTGATAGTTGCTGAAATTCCATTTCAGTCAACTTCAGAAACCCCTAGAAAATTCTACAAAAATTATGAAATTTCGTGTAGACATTATTTAGGGCATACTTAATCATGAAAAATAGCTTTCTATGAAAATACATCATATTTTCAAAGATTGACACAAACTTGAAAACTTGCAAAACTTTAGTGTTTTCTTCAAGTTTGTGTCTAACTATTCAATGGTGATTACTATCAAAAGATAGCCTTCACCAAGGTTTTCCAAAAGCATTTTAAAAACATTTCCAAAACCAATATCCCATCACATTCCTTGGGCTTAATGCACATGACTTGTACATTAGCTTTCCCAATGATGGGAAAACACATAACTATGTGTTTTGATGAATTTAAAACTCAAAGGAATGCACTAAATCAACATCTTGAGCTTTGTTCATCATCCTAACATCTCACTTGTATATAATATGCACTAAAACACATACAAGTCACCTTAGAGGTCTTTGTGAGATGTAAAATTTGGTTTTGCCCTATTCTAGGGATCATGCATATCTATCTAGGCATTTTAGAGATATTAGACATCCACCCAGGATGTCACTTGTTAATAAGTGTCGTTAAATGCCATTCGTCCTTAATTACAAGGAATTAAACTAAATGCATGATTATGTTATGGCATACATCAACAGAAAATAATTTTCAAAAGAAAATATCCTATTACTACATGATGTATGAATGTCATGACATGGTATTTTTGGATTTTCCATAATAAAACATGAATGCAAAAACTAGACATGATGTCATGGCATATGATGGGCAAACAATCATGGCAAGATTTAGCATAAATAAAATATACCTAGATTAACTATCTAAGTATCCTTAAAGTCTTAGCTAAACTTACACCTTAAACCTAGATTGCCCTAAAGTGCTACAAGAGAATGCCAAAACCTAAATTGGCATTTCTAATTTCCTTGATTTAATGTATGCCAATTGAAAATAAACATGTCCTCAAATGTTGGCATATTCCATTTTTCTTCAAGAGTAGCACTTTTAAATTTAAGGCCCGGATTGCCTTAAATTGCCTAAGAACATACCAAAATCCCAACTTGATAGTTCTTATGAATTTCCCAATATGTGCCATTTAAGATTAAAATCAATTCTTCCACCATTAGGCACATTTTTACTCTTTCAAGGAGTAATCAATAGGTCCATTTCATTTTCAAAGGTTAACTAAAACCTTGAAAATGCTCCTTGAGTGTCAATTTCCTCAAAGTTGGGTTAACTACCCTTCTAATCGGAGTTGACACTCTCTAACCCATCTATGGGGTAGAGAAGATGCTCCTAGGAACCCAACACCTATTGGTGCTCCTTGGATGCTCTAGGTACTCACTAGGGATAACTTCCCTAGATACCTTCCTAGTGACCTTGTTGGGCTTCTTAGAAGCCTTGGTCACATTTTCTAGGTCAACTCTAGGGATAACCTCCCTTGTGATCTTGTTTGTGACTTTCTTAGACTTCTTAGAAGTCTTAGTCACATTTATTGCAAAAATACTCTTAGGGATGACTTCCCTAGTATTCTTGGCTTGACCACTAGACCTAGGGTTTGTTCCATAACTATATGGAACTCTATGGTAAGAGGGCACATCCTTCTTAGCCTTTGGTTTGTATCCCAAACCTCTATGGTCATTGGATGGCTTTTGTACCCCTAAACCTAGGTTATGCTCATTTTGCCCTAATAGGATATTTTCCATCCTTTTTAGGGTATTTTCCATTTTATCAAGTCTTGACCTCAAGACTTGATTTTCTCTCACTAAGTCCTTAGTATTTGACCCATGAGCATTTTTGTTTTTAGGCTTGTATCTAAAATCCTTAGAGTTTTCGCCTAGATTTTTACCTACAATCCTAGCCTTAGGTGTAGTAGTTTTAGCATGAAAAGCTATATGTTTTTCTTTAACGCTATCATGCTTTCTATTTTCATGGTAAATAGCATTAAAATGATAGAAATTTGACCTAGCATGCTTTTTACCATTTTGTAAGGGAATAGGCTCAATGAAAGTTACCTTCCTTTTTACCTTAGAGGCTCCCCCTTGACTAGAGCTTCCTCCATGAGCCTTGACCACCTTCTTCCCCTTAGGGCATTGACTTCGGTAATGCCCCTTTAGATTGCAAGAGAAGCACACGATGTGCTCCTTGCTCTTCTTTGTTCCGGGGATGGTCTCCTTGGGCTTCTCCTTGCCCTTTTGTGTCACTTGACCCTTTTTCTTGGCCAAGTTGGGACACTTGCTCTTGTAGTGCCCACTTTCCCTACACTCAAAACATATTATATGATTTTTATTTTTAATTGAAACATTTATACCTTCTTGTGTAGGGGTGGTGCTTTCTCCTCCATGTGATGTGGATGTAGGGGCTTCCTCTTGATCCGATAGTGATGCTCCTCCATTTGATTTTTCTTGACTTGTGGAGGTGGAAGCTTCTTCATCCTCTTCATTTCTTGACCCGGATGTAGAAGCTTCTCCTTCTTCTTGATCCGGTGTCACCAAGGATTGCTCCCCCTCAATCCTAGAGGTGGAGGCTTCATCATCTTGAATATGAAACAAGGAGTATGCTCCCTCCTTGTTCCCTTCGTTGCATTCCCTTGAGGATGAAGTTTCTTGGATTTCCTCTTCTTCGGAGGTTGAGCATCTCTCAACCTCGGAGTCCTCCTCTTGGTCTTGATCCAATGAGTCGCCCTCTTTGGATTCTCCTTGATTTGATACAGTGGAGGGGATCTCATGAATTCTTGCCAATTTGCTCCAAAGCTCCTTGGCATCTTCAAACTCTCCAATTTGTTCCAAGATGTTGCTTGGCAATAAATTGACCAAAAGCTTGGTCACTTTGTCATTGGCCTCACATCTTTGGATTTGGTCTTTGCTCCACTTGCTCCTTTTGAGTACTTTGCCCTTGGAATTTGTGGGAGCTTCAAAACCTTCCATGAGAGCAAACCATTGCTCTATCTCCATCATAAGAAAATTTTCGATTCTTGATTTCCAAGAATCGAAGCTTGTAGATGAATATGGTGGAGCCACCCTTGTGTCAAATCCAAGTCCATCTTGGAATTGCATCTTGAAGTTGAGCTTGATAGAATCTTGAACTTGAAGAATTTGCTCCAACTTCTTCACCCTCTAGCTTTTCTTGATATGTTTGCCCCTTCCGGCGGTGATTCCGGTGAAGAGCAACCTTGCTCTGATACCACTTGTTAGGACCAAAAGTAGCTAGAGGGGGGGGTGAATAGCTCGTCGCGTTCGCTCGTTGCTCGGCGTTGCTTGTTTCTTCAAGAATATGCAGCGGAAAATACAGAAACAAATACAACAACGCTAACACGGTTGGTTTACTTGGTATCCACCTCACAAGAGGTGACTAATCCAAGGATCCACACCACGCACGCACCCTCCACTATGAAAACACTCCTTTTCGGTAACTACCGAGGGCGGAGAAGCCCTACAAGACTCTCAGTACAAGAAGAAAGGAAAGGGAAACAAAATACAAGCGCAAAGCTTACAATGAGTACAGAAAACCCTAACCCTAGCTTCTCTTCTTGCCTTTGATCCGCCTCTTGACTTGGAAAGCTTCCAAGATCCTTCAAGAACTGGTGATCTGATCTTTTAGAGCGCTGTGGAGGAGCTGGTGAGTAATCTAGAGTGAATCTGAGAAGAGCTGCCGCAGCCATCGAACGCCTGCAACTATAAACGATGCCAACGGTCGGATCCCGATCGATTCGAATGTTCCCAATCGATCGGGAAGGCTTTGGATCGATCCACGGATCGATCCGAGCGTCTGATTTGGACTCACCGGATCGATCCACGGATCGATCCGGCTATTCCAAAACAGCGTCCCAATCGATCCATCGATCGATTGGGACCTCGATCGATCCACGGATCGATCCGAGGCTCTGATTGGGACGGTGCGGATCGATCCACCGATCGATCTGGTGAGCGATCCACCGATCGATCCAACTTGATTTTGTCCAAAACCAAGTCCCAAACCTCCCAAACCAACACCCGGTCAACCTTGACCTGGTATGTCATGCCTAACATCTAGTCACTCCCTTGACCTGCTAGGACTCCCTTACCAAGTGTCCGGTCAATCCCTTTGACCCACTTGGACTTTTCTCTGTGCCAAGTATCCGGTCAATCCCTTTGACCTACTTGGACTTTTCTTTCATGCCAAGTATCCAGTCAATCCTTTGACCTACTTGGACTTCCCAGCACCAGATGTCCGATCATCCTTGATCCATCTGGATTTTCCCTTGCCTGGCTTCACTCACCAGGACTTTCACCTAGCTTCACTCACTAGGGTTTTCACCTGGCTTCACTCACCAGGATTTCCATCTGCCTAGCTTCACTCACTAGGACTTTCACCTGGCTTCACTCACCAGGATTTCCATCTGCCTAGCTTCACTCACTAGGACTTCCTTCTGCCTGGCTTCACTCACCAGGACTTTTCTTCTGCCTGGCTTCATTTACTAGGTCTTTCATTTTGCCTAACATCCCAGTTAGGACTTCCCAGTCAAGTATCCGGTCAACCTTGACCTACTTGACTCTTCTTCAATCAATATCTTATTGTCAAACATCTAAACCCAAACCAAGACTCGGCTTGGTTACCCAGGTCAACCTTGACCTGAGGGATATTGCACCAACAAAACTAATATTTGACGGATTATCTTTTTCTATTGTTCCTGATTTGTATATCTTGGACTTTAATGATAGAATTTCTAACATTTTATTTTTTCATTTCATCTGTTCGTGTCAAACAACCACAATAATCCAAGTCATAATATGCCATTAAATTATTAATCTTGAGTGATTCTAAAATTTGAGGGAAATTCATATAGCCATATAGGTCTTTCATGACAATCATATTGCTAACTAAAAGAAATATTTTCTTGTGTCAAGTCCAAGTTGGGAGTGTATCATTATTACCTTTGTTCTATTCAGTAAAGTTAGATCATAATCTTCTTTCTTCATGGTTGAACTAGATGAGCATCTGGAATACAATTTCACATTAACTTTATAAGCATATTTATTTCATTTTTGGCGATACTAGTTAAATAATTAGTGTTTAGAGTTCAACTATGATAGTATGTATTTATCAATTTGTAGGCATAGGATTCAAAAGTGTCTTTCTGATATCCAGTAAGCCCTTTATCTTCAGCAATGGGTACCAAATATGCTTCGATGAGGAACCATCACCTGATTGCAACCTAGGCTACATTGTGCCTGAGTGGGTTGATGAGAATCCAAGCCTTTCTGACATAAAAAATTTGTATGGCCCTTCAAAAAGCCTTCCTACAACTGTTTTAATCTTGCCTTTGAAGATTGAAAAAGAGTCAGCTGTGAAGCAACAATTATTAAATTTACAACCCGAGGTCCTACTCTTTCTTTCAAAAATTAGGCAGCTATCTGTTAGGGGAGATAGCGATGGTTCAACATGTAATACTGGCTGCAAGATCTTTATATCTGGTGAAGACAATTGCCAAACGAGGAGGAACTTCAATGCAGAATCATACCCTCTCCATCTTACTGCTCAAATGGGCGACAAGGGAGATGAGGAACAATGCTGTTACTACATGTGGAAGCAAAGGTTCCCTGTAAAACAGCAATGCATTTCAAAGAAGAGGGCTGAAGTTGATGAATGGGCTATTACTCTGGCTTTTCCCTTTGGAAGGCGGTTGAATCGCGGGATGCGAAAGTCTGGTGTGTATTCCTTTCTTCCTACTGACATGGAGACTGGTTTCCCATTTATAATCCAGGCAGATTTCCTTCTGGTTTCTTCAAGGGAGTCGATACAGCTAAATAGCCCATGGAACGAAGGAATTCTCAGCTGTGTACCTTCTGCATTTATGAATGCTTTCACTACACTAATTAAAGGAGCACATGAGGCGCCCTCATTTTCCATTCCCTTCTTGTTCAATTTCATACCAGTGGAGGAATCTCATATCAAGTTGCTAGATCCTGTGAGACAATCCATTAAAGAAAAGATCACTGCTGAGCGTATAATACCATGTGAATTAAATAACTCACAAAAAATGTTCTGTAAGCCCAGTGAAATTAAGAGGCTTGCTCCTTCATTTTGGCATGTTTTAATCAAAGCACAGAAGTCTGGGGTTGATATACTTAACCTGCATTCAAATGGAAGTCATATAGTAAATGCCTACTTGGATAATGATGACTATAATAATGTACTAGGATTTCTGGGAGTGAACTATGTTGATCTATCATGGTATGCATCATTCATTCAGGGTTCTGATCTTCCAAAGGGAATGCCTGATGATATTTATGTAGAACTTCTACACTTCATTGCTCAGAATTGGAACTCTTGTTTTATGGACTTACCTCTGTTAAGGTTTATTGATGCCACTGGCGGCATATCTTTGTTAAGTGTATCACAAGCAACGAATGGTTATCAGAAGCTATGTATTGCCAACGGTGATGAGATCATCACATGGCTTATCAACTGGAACAGGGAGTTTATATCTGTCTCAAACCTATATTTTATGCCACAAACCATGCAATTGTCTTTAAGAACGTCAAAATCAGGAGTAATGGATTGGCTCAAGAATTCTGTGAAGCTGCAGAGTTTAAGTCTTTATGACTATGGGTCAATTGTGATCAAGTCACTAACTAAGAGCAAGCTTGTCATAGCCTTCACTCATTTTCTATATCATTCTCATAAGTATAATTATGCTAGCAAATGGTGCTTACAGACATTGTTCTCTCACTTGCCAATAGTAGATGAGTACGGAGAAGTGATATTTGAAAAGACAGAAGTCCTTGTGCCGGCCAGCATGGGCAAATGGATAATGTTAATGGGTTCAAATCCATGGAGGGCTGACAAATATTTTGTACTGAGCAGGGAGTATTTGGCAACTGCAAATTTTGCAGGAAATGTTACATGTGAAGGACAGATTTTGAAGTTCCTACAACAAAACGGAAAGGCCTCTGATGTTCCACAAGTTTATCCTCCAAATGCAGCTTTCAAAACTGTTTACTCTCCTTTGACAAGAGACAATGCATTCTTGTTACTTGAATGGATTAGAAATATAAGATCTCGTGGAACTAATTGTAAGCTGCAGATCTTTTTTAGCAGCATCAAAACTGGAAGCTGGTTGAAGACATCAATTGGTTACAGTCCACCTTCTGAGTCATTCTTGCCGAGCTCAGGTTGGGGAAGACTACTTCAGGTAGCATCAACACTTGTTGACATACCATTAATCCTGAAAGATTTTTATGGTGAAAAGATAACAGAGTACACTGAAGAACTTAAAGAAATTGGAGTCAGATTTGATTTTATGGACGCATCAGAATATATTGGTAGCCATATCAGGACTGCAACAGCTGATTCCGCCTTAACCCGAGCAAAAGTCTTTTCATTGCTCAATTTGGTCAGATATTTGGGAGAGGTAAGCTTGTCCCCTGACTATCTAATTCAGAGCACCAAAACTGCAAGATGGCTAAAAACATCAGTTGGTTTCAGATTAGCATCAGAATCCATATTGTTGCTTGATTCAGAATGGACACTTGCTTCACATGTCAGTAATCTCCCCTTCATTGACACTTCTTTCTATGGTGAGCAGATTGCTGATTATAAGACCGAGCTGCAGTTATTTGGTGTTTTAGGTGGATTCAACAAAAATTATCAGATTGTGGTTAATAACTTCAAAATGCCTTCAAGCTCTGTATCTGCTGATGTTGCCATTTTCATACTTGAATGCATACAAAATGCTAACATTCTTGATGATCTCATCAGAAAGTTATCACAGACGACTAAATGGTTGAAGACCCAGCTTGGCTATCAAAATCCAGGTGAATCTTTTCTGGCTGTTTTAGAATGGGAATGTCTTCTTCAGGTTGTCAGCGACATTCCGGTAATAGATGAGCCAATGTATGGCGGTAGAATCAGGTCATATCAGACAGAGCTAAAGAGAATTGGAGTAGCAGTAACCAGAGATGACTTCTCAAAAGCTATTGCTTCTCGACTGAATCTCCTTATAAAGAAAACATTGATCACAAACAAAAATGTTCTCGCATTGTTAACATGTTATAGGCAGTTTGTCAAAAAGCAAATTACATTCCCACATGATCTTTCCCTTTTCTCCCTTGAGAAGGAATGGTTGCATACTAATCTTGGATTCAGATCTCCAAAAGCTTCCATCCTATTTAGTCCGGAGTGGGAGCCTATCTCAGCTATATCAAATCTTCCACTTATTGACGGTAATTCTGAATTCTATGGTTACTCCGATGAGATCTATGATTTCAAAAATGAGCTCCAGGCCTTTGGTGTTATAGTTGAATTCAAAGAGGGAGCTAAATTTGTCATAGAGAGCATCAACCTTCCAAGAGATCCTTCTGTCATTAATCCAGTTAGCATTATATCCTTATTTCAGTCCATTCGCAATCTGAAGGAAAACACAGAGTCTCTTCCAATGGAGTTCAAGCAAAAGATGAACAATAGATGGATAAAGACAATTCTAGGTTACAGATTTCCAGAAGAGAGCATTCTGTTTGATCCTAAGTGGAGTTTGCAAAGGAAAGACGGTCCCTTTATTGATGACATCTTCTACGGATCTGAGCTTTCATCTTATAAAAAGGAGCTTAAAGAAATTGGTGTATCTGTGGATGCCTCTCAGGCATGCCTGTTACTAGCACTTCATATTAAGTGTCACTCTGATATTACTACAATCTCGAGAGTATACCTGTTCTTGAATGAACATAAATGGGAGCCTGATAATGAAGATAATGAAGATAATGAAGCTGCAGAGTGGATTTGGATCCCACGGGGTGGTGGAGAATGGGTGAGCTCCAACAGTTGCATACTACATGATAAGCTTGACCTGTTTGGTTCCCAACTCTTCATTTTGGATAAATACTATGACCCAAAGCTTCTTGAATTCTTTTCAAGGGTTTTTGGGGTTCGGCTTAGTCCATGCGTCGATGACTACTGCAAGCTCTGGTCCTCGTGGGAAGTTTCAGCACACCACCTTACGGTGCAGCAATGCTCCGCTTTCTGGGTCTTCATTGCGAAGCACTGGAATAGCAACTCAGTGAAACTTATGCTGGGAAGCATATCAAAATTACCAGTTGAAAGTAATGATGAGCTCATTCTTTCCAACAAACAAGACATATTCATTCCCGATGATCTCTTGCTGAAGGAACTGTTTGACAAGGTTTCTGGAACAATCTTTGTCTGGTATCCTCAAGTAACCACTCCTGCACTTTCTAGAGCAAATATGAACAAGATCTATAGCAGCATTGGTGTTCAATCAATTTCTGAGGCTGTAGAAAAGGATGAGTCGTTCAGGACCACTGGTGCTAGTGTTAGGGAAGTCAATCAGAAATCTCTGATATCGAGCAATGGATTGCTGAGGATTGTGCTTGCTTTTCTTTCCGATACTTCTCTTGATATAATTGCTACTGAAAGGCGTCTCCTTGTCAAATATTTGCTTGATTTAGAAGTCTTGGAAATTGATGAGCCTATTACAGTTAGCTATAAGCTAACACTATCCTCTCGAACAATTTTAGATTCAAAAGCTACTAGAATGTTCCGTTGGGAAAAAGATAAGGCGAAGTTATTCTTACAAAGAGATGAAGGTGGAACGAAACGAAAAAGACACAACATTGAATATGCAACAAATTTTGCTGATTTGATAGCAAAGGGCTTATTGTCTGAAATGCCTGACCAGATTGCTTCACTTGCTGAGCTCATTAGGCTTGGTTGCTTGTTGGACTTTGAGGAAGATGCAGTGGACTACTTGTTGAAGACCAAAAATCTCCAGTTGTTTCCTGAAGACGAAGAGTTTCTATCATCTATTTCGTCTACAACGGTTCAATTTATTCTCTACTAATACATTCCTGTTTTGATCTAGTAAAGTCTTCTCATGAGTTTGAAACTCTCTTATATACTCATTCTTAATATACTCTCTCTTACATAGTGCAGAATGCAGGAAAGATTGAAGCTGGAGAAACTGCCACAGTCGACTACTAATTAATGCTCAACTGCACTGCTATTTGGAATCCTTATGTTACTTTTTTTCTTTCCATCATTCTTTTGGCCACATGTTATGAAGTTTCTTTAAGTCCTTCAGTAATTTATAGTATATAATTTTGTTTGAGATAGTTCAGTAGTTTGCATGTTAAGTAAAATATTCATGCAATACTAGTTAATAGTTGTGAAGTTTAAAACTACTACTGAAGGTTCTTGATATTTTTATTCTTATCATCACAATTTTGCAATCTTCAACTTGATGAAAACACTGCTTGGATTTTCTTCATGAACATTAACAAGGCGAGTTTGTGTATGATCTTAGTTGTTTATCATGGATAGATTAGAAACATATTGTAGCTTATTTGTTTTATAGGGTTTCATACTAATTGATCATAAACGAGCTCTTATCCTAGCTAAGTGTTTAGTTTGCTTATGTTTCTAGGTTTACAATATTAATTTTGCTTCATAGTATAATGAATTACGATATCAATAATATAGTTCACCTATACAAGAAAGGAACTTGTGGTTAGAACCTAGTTTGGTGTCCAACATGCCCATGAGCAATTATCGATGGGCATGACAACTCGTGTTAAGGAAACATGACCGCTCTAGGATATGAGAGCTTGCCAACTCTTACTTCACTAGTTATGAAGTCCATCTCGTGTAAAAATCTCACGCCTATCAAGCAAGTCGAAGAACACTTGCATACTTCAAGCGAGTGGAGGAGTTAACATAAGTGAGCCATGACTATAGTGAAGCCGAAAAGTCGAAGTCCTACCTAATGATAGCTCCTCAAGTTTCAAAACATTTCCCTCGAACCACAACAATGTAGAAAGATACTATAACAAGAAATATAGCAATGTATGTCCTAAAAGAAGTAGCACCCAAGCAACGAAAATTCCAAGGCTAATTACCAACGCAAGACTTGAGAGCCACAACCTTGTTCCCTATGCAAATGACCACAGTGATTAAGTTATATTCAGGACAAAGCTAGTTGCATTTGTGAAACGAGAGGAGCAAATGGGGGAAGAATCAAAGCCCGGGCTCCTACACTACCTCAACACTCTTATGAAGCAATCAAATATCAAGCAATAATTAAAAGGGTTTCGCGTTTGCTAAGATTATTGTTTCTAGTAAGAAGAATGCTCTTGTAGATAGTAGAGCTTCAAAAAATTGTCTCAAGGAATTAGACAAGAAGATGGCATTCCATTTCCATAAGAAAGATAGGATGAACTACTTGCAATATAACTTGAAACATGGGCACGGCAAAAAAGAAGTGCATTGGCCTAAAGTTTCAGATTGACAAGTTAATTAGGAAGGGATATCTGCGCAAGTTTATGATCCAAAAGAGAGAAGGAACAAGTTCGAGAGCCAGTTTAGAAGCATATAGTTTGAGAAATCGAAGGTCTACACTGAGAGGAAATATTAATAAGTTTCTATTGCGAAAAAAACCTTCCTAGTTTGTTTTATACGTAGAGCTTGAGTATAGTTAGGATTCAGTGTACTCAATAGAGGAGTTGGACAAAATTAGTTTAGATCATTATGATGCCTTGCTGGTTTGACTATCAAGTTCGAAGATGTTATGGCAAAGAGACAGAATGGAAAAAACACATATGTGCATGGTTTCCATTGACTTAAGCACGTTCTACTAGAAGTACTATTTTTGATTGTCTAGAATTGATCAAATGGTGGAACACAAACATGGATATGAAATGCTATGTTGTTTTTTCGATTCTTTTTCTAGATTCAATCACATTCTCACAAACATGGATATGAATCATGCTTCTTAGTTTAAGAAATGCAAGTTCTACTTACCATAGATTGTCAAGTATATTTTTTTGGGGCCTAATCGGTAGAAGCATGGAACCTTACTATAAGGTCTGTAAAGAGGTAAACTCATTTAAGTGTGGTACTGAACAACAGGATGTTTCTGAGAGGTTGAAGAAAGTTTCAGACAAATTATATGGCAACTGACCCAATTTGATATATGTAGGATATCAGTTGATAGTATGTTTGGTGGTATCATACTGTGCGGCGCGTTGTTTCATTGAAAGAGGAAGTAATGGAGCAGCTATTGTCTTTCTTTTCGAGGGTAAGACCATTAGTTACTTCAACAACCAAATGTGATTGAATTCGATTTGTTCTTTAGAGGAAGTTATAGATCCAATGGATGAGGTTGAACATAACCAGACTTGGGTTTTCTATATAGGTTGTTTTGTCGTGCAAAATGCTAATGAAGCAGGTTTGGTATCGATTAGCAATGAGGTTTTCTTAATATGATTGAGATTGTTCCTATCCAAAATGTCAAGTAATAGCGTAGGATGAAAAGTATGATCGTTAGATTGTTACGAGGAAAAAGGCCGGCTTAACGTAAATACTCAACTCCTAGAAAGGTTTTGTTTCGAGTTGAGTAGACTAAAAGTGAATTCAGTTGAATGGAATGTTTTAAGTCGATTGGCAGTTGACTTGTCAATAGTTCGAATTTGAAAATTAGACTATTTGAGTGAATCTTATTCACTTGAATCAATTAATTGGTTTCGAGTTGATTGTAACAATTGATAGACAAGACCAAGATTTATGAGATCAAAATTCCAGTCAACTAGCTAGCAAGTCGACTAGAATTAAGTAAAAGAGCTAGTTAATGCTTATCCAAGTTAATTTTGAAGGCTCAAAATAGAGGGGCGAAGGGAGGTCATCACTCTATAATAATTTGATAGCTCCGATCTTATTTTTATTGTCTTTATTTATAGTCTTTATATAAAAGTTTATTTATACAAAAGAAAAGTTTAGTTGTATAAGAGACTAACCGTTTTATATTTCTATTGTAATAGAAAAGCTTTTTGTACATGATTTCTCTACGTGATAATGACATTTTTTGAGTTATAACTCTCCTTACGAGTCTATTATACAAATTGTGTTAGCATTGCTCGTTTGTTTTCAATTTTAGAATCCTACATTTTTCTTCCGCGTAGAACCATTTCACGCGCGAGTATTACATGTTACGAAGTTCCTTTCGCAAGATGATAACAAAGTGGAAAATACACCGAGTATGTATGACCACTTGAGTATGATATCTCAAGAACCCCCTCACAAAGGATCTAATGCTTAACTATATCTAGAAGAAAATAAGAAGAAATAGTGGAAATAAATAGCGACATAAAAGCTTTTTGATTGGAGAAGCCAAGAATATAATTTTAAATCGCCATCACTTGAAATCCTCAACCAAGGTCAACCCATACACAATCGACAAAGAAACACATCGCTTGGTGGCGGAGGAATGGACTTTATGTAGAATGGAATAATGGCCGCTAGAGGTCAAAAACACTTAGAAGTAGAGTACCTTCCATTGGAGTTCTATTGAAAGATACACAAAAGCCTTCTGGAGCTTTGTCAAGATCTTTAACAAGATCGAGTGGACGGCCTTTTTACCTTTAAAGAGAAAAGTTTGACACAATTTGAAAGCATATTTTGCAATTTATCTTTCAAAAAGGGTGTAGAATATATTCTACATGATAAAACATGAAAGAAAAGCAAGCCACCGACAGATTTCGCGAAATCAAAAATTGTATATCTCGGAAAATCATTGCTAATCGCTAACTAGCTATAAATACGTGCCAACTTTGAACGATCGAAACCATCACACGGAGAGATGAGTAGAGTGGAAGAGAGGTCTTACATAAGGATAAGATCTTGCTTTGTTAGCCAAGGATGACTTGCCTACAATCTCTTTTGAAGAGCTTGCATTGATTGGTAAGCAAAATTAGAGGATATATTACTCTTCCAAGTGGTGGATGGGCAGTCTCCTTGGCTAATCTAAGTGGCTCTTATTGCTAATGCTAGACCGCAACTCTTCCAATTTCGGTATTCAAATTTTATATCGTCGGTATTGCATATGTAGTTATTCCTAACATAAGGAGAAGCCTAAATGGAAGAGAGATCACGAATATCAAAAGTCATTCAAAATGGTATGGAGTACTTTTAGCATTGTAGTTCTCACTACATCATCAATCGTTATGAATTATGTTTTTATATTTTAGATGCAAGAGAGAACATATTGCACGAGAGCCATTGGCAACAAATATAAAGAGGAAGAATAAGTTGATAATAAGATAGTATAATCAATGCTTAATAAGATATTGTAATCACACCAAAGAAAAATGCTTATGAGGAATCTATAAGAAGAAAGAGTGTGAATAACTTGGATTAACCTCCTTTCACATAATCTGGAGACGACCTGATGACACATTTGAACATTTAGAAATCATATAGTAGCTTAAGAGTGCTATCTGATGCGTAGCTCCCATTGTCATGTCAAACTCTAAACTCTGTGACCAGAAATATCAGATAATTGAATCGAAGAGTTCATTGCTAGATAATGATCAACAAGCATAAAGGTTATTTTGGTAATAGCTCCTTCGATCGCTAGTCCATCACCGTCTTCCCAATTTGACTCGTCATAGATTTTAGTAGGAATTTCCCATAAACTTCTAAGTTCCTACTCCCGCAACTTATGCGTAAAATCACCTCGCGAACTTTCATTATCTTTTCTCTTTCTGAAGGTGAAAAAACTTATTACTATGTACTAAGATTAGAAAATAAGGGCAAGATTGGATGTAAAGCACTTTCTTTAGCTTCCTCTCAAACTTTTCTACCAGCCATGAGGAGCTCCCTTTGTCCATTTATTTATAGTCTTCAAAAAGATTCCAAACTATTGTTTTACACAAGTCTAGTCAACTGGCCCTATTTTTAATCTACTGTTTTCATAATCATGTAAGCTTTTGCTTGGCAATGGATACTTCAATTTACTCAATTTGATTTTAATCAACTATTGGCCTGATCACAAAAGTCATCTAAAACAATATGGTTCCCACTAATGATGGGAATTCAATTGACTTTCTAATCGACTAAACCTCTAGCCAACTAGATCATCACCTACAACAAAACTATGATCTAGTATTTACCTTAAATCCAAAATATAGATTATTCATAGATTCTCACACCTCACTAAGAAGGATTTTTTAACTAAAAGGTATTACCTTTGTTTTTTTTTCTCATTTGCCAAGAGATTTTGCTTTAAGATTTTTCTTGTTGCCAAAAAGCCTCACCTCTAGGTCTTCCTTGTCTGTTTGATATTCTATCAGGATTTTCAACACTCTTCACCTACTTGCATTTCTCCTACTATTAAAAATTCAATCACTTATGACCTCCTCTATAGCATTTCTCCATCTACTATAATTTTAAACTTTAAATTATTTTTTAAAAATTAATAAAACTATAGTAAATAAATGACATATATGCTTCGTTAGTAATTACAATATAATTTTACTTTAAATAATTTTTTAAACAAATTAAAATTAATTAATCAAACTATAATAAATAAATAACTATCATTAATAAATTCAAGATGTAACATTATCAGCTCATCACAAAGGCTCCTCATAGCTATGCTTATTCTAAATGTCTTTCACATCTTGTCCCTAAATTATATAAAGAAAGATAAATTATATAATCAATTTATAGTCGACTGTCAAATAGTCCGCCATTCATACTTCCAGATTTATTTGACGATGAAAAACTTGTGTGAGCTCAGGTTACGATTCGAAAGTTGAACACCTAAATTATAAAAAATAAAATATGGAGAGAGAAGAGAATAAAGAGAGTACTCGATGGAAACTCATATAGTTGATTATCAAATAATCCGCCGTTCACACTTCTAAATTTATTTTATGATAAAAACTTATGTGGGCCTGGGTCACGATTCGAAAGTTGAATATCTAAATTATAAAAAATAAAATATGGGGAGAGAAGAGAATAGAGAGCGCACGATGAAAGTTCAAGGGCAGAAGATAATTGTATTACTTTTAGAGTCAATTTGTTAATATTAGGTTAGTTGATGAGTTAAAAATATTTATATTAAGCTTGGATGAGAAGGATTTAATGTAGGATTAAGTATATAGGTGGATTATATTTAATTAAGTCTACATGGATGAGGTTAATTTCAACTTACATTTAATTGACACATACACAATTAATTGTCAATAAAAAAACTAAACCCCAATTAAGTTATCTAATATTTAATTGCATATAAAGGGTTATTCATTATTAATGAACTGTTAATGATAAATTTTAAGATGAATTATTAATGAACTGTTAATGATAAATTTTAAGATGAATAGTCTCTATAGGATAGATTTAATTGACCTCTCTTCTCCATTGAGAAGAAATATGAATTACCATCATCCACTATTACAAGAAGCAATAGTCGAATTTCATTAGACCTCGCGGGTCATCCGAGTCGGTATATGGCGGATGTTGCCACAATGAGATCGCAGGATGGTATGTGGCGGATGTTGCCACAATGAGATCGCAGGATCGATCCTCGAGGCAGCTCGGAAAAAAATCTCCTATCCCCGTATTATACCCTGTCCGTCACATGCGTTTCACCTTTTACCATAATTGCCACAATAGCCGAATTCCACTAGCTATTATTTTAATTTTCTATATTGCTTTAATCTTCGCTAGCTATTATTTCGATTCTATATTGCTTTGAAGGTTGATAGTTAGATCATGTTGTTGATGCATCTTTTAACTTATTATTGATGTTGATACATCTTTTAGTTGATTGATGTATCACAATTCTTACGCTCAGCACTAAATTTGAATCTTAAGAACAGAGTGATTTGAATCTAAAGAACTGAGTGATTTGATCCTGTCAATAGCATTACTGTCTATAACTGATGATGCTCTGTTCTGCTTCATTAATTACTGCAATACAAGCATACAAACTCACGCCACAGCAACAATGAACAGACCGAATTCACATCCAACAAAGCCAACTGGATGGAACACATGCAATTACACAGATCGATTTGATGATCTAAACGCCGACGCTCTGCGCGATCCCAGGCTGCTGAGCTCCACCCGCCGTCGCCGCCGCCGCGTAGTCCACCACCGCTTTCAGCAGATGCCCCGCCGCCTTCTCGAAGTTGACGAAGCCCATGAACCAGAACTCGTGCCCATCCACCGTCACTACGTGTATGAACTTCTGCTCCGGGTTCCCGCCCGACGTCGTCGGACTCACGTTCGCTATCTTCCCCAGCGGGATCATCACCTGCAACGATAAAGAATTAATCCAGTTCATTTGATGAAGATTAATTAAGCTACTGATCGATCGATAGATTCGTATAATAAACCTTGTAGTAGCTCCAGGTTTCCTGACCGGAAGGCGCCCGGAAGGACAGGGGCCGGTCACTGCAGAAGGCGACGTTGGCAGTGGAGATGTACAGGGTCCCGGCGACGGGCCCGGCGGCGGTGGAGAGGTAGCAGGCGAAGGTTTTTTTGAGCCGTTCGTTGGGGTCGGTGTGGAAGGCCCGCCGGTACAGCGACTCGAATCCACCCTCAGTGAAGGCTTTCGCGGAGAGGCTGAGCTTCCACATCGCCGCCTCTGTCATCGAAGGCGCCGCCTTCACTGCGAATCAAACACGACACAGATCGTATCAATCACCGGAAAATTCATTAAAAAAAAACAGATAATCGTATAGATTCGATCGATTACAGTTGTGCCAGATGTTGTGCGCGAGGTCCTCGGCCTTCTTGGCCCAGGAATTGAAGCAGTCGAGGATGCTCTCCATGGGGCTGCCGGCCAGCCGGCTCACCGGCTCGAAGTCGAGCACGTAGGGGGGACGCTTGTCGTCGCCTCGCAGCGTCCACAGTGCGGCTCTCTGGTTCTCCGGGTGCGCCGCAGGCGCCGCCGGCGGGCGCATCTGCCTGGTCCCCCACTTGGCCTGCTCTGCGGCGTCAACGTCTACTACCTTGGCGTCCTTCTCCATGGACAAGAAAAAAAAGGATGCCGCTCGCCGGAGGCAATCAAAGACAGTGGTTCCTGATGCAAGAAAAGTCGGACGATTGAATTTTTATAGAGAGAATGGATGATTCATCGGGAAGGTGCTTAGCCCGCAACGTTCGATCTTGTCAGTGCGCGTGTCGGCGATGGGCGACGCTTTGGCTCGCCAACAGACGTGGCGAGAACGAGAACCGTATCAAATATCGGCTCTTAATCCTTTGTTAAATAAAGTACGGAAAATTTGCATGTAATTCTCATTGATAAATATAATTTTATATATAATTTTTATTAAAATAAATCTTTATTTTCATACTCCAATAAAATATACATTAAATTAGAATATAATATATTTTTATTAAATTAAATATCATTTTTTTTCCACCTGATATTAAATTTAGAAAGAATTATATTAAATAAAAAAAATAAATCGTACTCAATTTAATAAAAAAATATATTCGATTCTAATTTAAAGTACTGAATTTAATAGAATTATATTCATTTTTAAATTATTTTTACATAAAAAATATGAAGGATAATTTTAATAGAAAATATACTCGAATATATTAGATTTTCGTTAAATGATACTTAATTGTATAAAAAATATATTAGATTTTCTTTAAATGATACTTAATTGGATAGAAAATATACTAGATTTTCTTTAAATAATATTAAATTTAAGAGAAATTATATTAAAATAGAAAAAAAAAATCATGCTCAATTTAATAGAAAATATAGAAAATATACTCGATTCTAAAATAAAGTGTTAACTTTAAGAGGAATTATACTTATTTTTGGATTTTTTGTACTAAAAATATATGAGGGATAATTAGATAATAATATTTGCATGTGAAAATTGAAACAAATAAAATTTTATGTGCATGTAATTTTTTATTTATCTAAAGTCCCTCTATATATTCTTTATCTGAAAATAATCTTAATTAATATCCAGCTCCGATTGTTATCCATTTTATTCGATTAATAGTGGATTTTTCTCTAGGATATCCTCTTCCATACTCCAAGAAGAGTGGCGTCACCACATAAGGAATACAAAATCCTCAAAGTGCAACATCTTTGTAATTTATGACTTTGAACACGCGTCATATTGTTCTAACTAAATGTATACGTCCTCTCGGGGCGGTGCGATGGTTAAGATATGGGGTATTGTCACATGAGGTCTTGGGGTCGAAATTCGGCTTGACCGAGCATAACCTTCCCCATGTCTTGGTCATTTGCACTAATGGCTAGTAGTCACCCGTGATTTACCTTCTCCGTGTTGACCTAGGGACGGGTTGACGGGGATACTGGGGACGAACGAATCACCTTTTGCCACATGAAACTAAATGTACACACTTGGCGCGCCTAATAACTAACAGAGGTTTCATCGGAGATTAGTAACGACGACCTCCGGCAGTGGACAAGAGCACTTTGTTTGGCTTCTTCCCTTTCTTCACCAAAGCATTGGTGTGCCGCTCGGAGCTAAAACAATATGGTCTTCAAAAAGATTCCAAAGTTTGTTTTACACAAGTCTAGTCAACTGGCCCTATTTTTAATCTACTGTTTTCACAATCATGTAAGCTTTTGCTTGGCAATGGATACTTCAATTTACTCAATTTGATTTTAATCAAATATTGGTCTGATCACAAAAGTCATCTAAAACAATATGGTTCCCACTAATGATGGGAATTCAATTGACTTTCTAATCGACTAAACCTCTAGCCAACTAGATCATCACCTACAACAAAACTATGATCTAGTATTTACCTCAAATCCAAAATATAGATTATTCATAGATTCTCACACCTCACTAAAGAAGGATTTTTTTTTAACTAAAAGGTGTTACCTTTGATTTTTTTTTTTCTCATTTGCCATGAGACTTTGCTTTAAGATTTTTCTTGTTGCCAAAAAGCCTCACCTCTAGGTCTTCCTTGTCTGTTCGATATTCTATCAGGATTTTCAACCGTCAAATATTTGATTACTCTTCACCTACTTGCATTTCTCCCACTATTAAAAATTCAATCACTTATGACCTCCTCTATCAAACACCTACTTGAATTTCTCCATCTACTATAATTTTAAACTTTAAATTATTTTTTAAAAATTAATAAAACTATAGTAAATAAATGACGTACTTCGTTAGTAATTACAATATAATTTTGCTTTAAATAATTTTTTAAACAAATCAAAACTGATTAATCAAACTATAATAAATAAATAGCTATCATAAATAAATTCAAGATATAAGATTATAAGCTAATCTCAAAGGCTCCTCATAGTTATCCTTAGTCCAAATGCCTCTCACATCTAGTCCCTAAATTATATGAAGAGAGATAAATTAAATAATTAATTTATAGTCTACTGTCAAATAGTCCGCCATTCACACTTCTAGATTTATTTGATGATGAAAAACTTGTGTGAGCACGGGTCACGATTCGAAAGTTGAATACCAAAATTATAAAAAATAAAACATGGGGAGAGAAGAGAATAAAGAGAGTGCTCGATGGAAGCTCATATAGTCGACTGTTAAATAGTTCACCGTTCATACTTTCAGATTTATTTGACGATGAAAATTTTGTGAGTCTAGGTCACGATTCGAAGTTGAATACCTAAATTATAAAAAATAAAACATGGGGAGAGAAGAGAATAGAGAAAGTGTTGGATGGAAACCCAAGGCCAGGAGATAATTGTAATGATTTGAGTCAATTTGTTAATATTAGGTTAGTTGATGAGTTAAAAATATTTATATTAAGCTTGGATGAGAAATCTCAATTTACACTTGATTAACACATACACAACTAATTATCAATAAAGAAATTAAATTTTAATTAAGTTGTTTAATATTTAATTGCATATAAAGGATTATTGTAGATCCAATAATGCGATTCATTAATATTAATGGACTATGATCCTATTCGAAAACAGGAGGGTGGAAAGTTGGCGATGTGGCTGTTGCATTGATTGGATATACACCGCATCCCACTTTGGAAAACAAGCAATATTAGTGCCGAGTCAAGGAAGTGCTCCCCGGCGTTGGCCCTCCGGTGCTCAAGTCTGTTACCGGAAGTGTAAAAGAAAGCGGAGTAATAGTAACGCAAGTGCAAACAGTGAATAACACATACCTTCGTCGGTCCTTGGACCCCCTTTATGTAGATCTCAAGTGGGTGATATGCACGCTCCTCAAGGTATGGATACGTTCTCCAATGTGTCATATGAAAAAATCTGTCAGAAAATACCTTTGACACTATACCTTAACAGGACATGCATATCTCTGACAAGACAGTAGAAGCTTCCACAGTACGATCCGCCTGTTGACCATACCTCGTGTCAACAAGACTATCTCCCAAAAGGATATCAAGAGATATAACAATGATCCCGTTGCTTGGTCGAATGGGGTAGACGTTTGGCTGGAACTCCTTCTCTCTGTCAGCCCTAGAGAGATAACAATGGTCCAGCTACTTGGTCGAGCGGGATAACCGCTCGACCGGGACTCCTCCACTTTGTCGACCTCAGTTGTTCTTTCTTGCGGTGACTGGGCATAGTAGCTTGTCCTTCCCACTCGGACAAACTCTTCGGTCTACTCAGTGTCCTGCCGCTCTGTAATAAGCATCTAGATGTCTTGCTGTATTATTCCGAGTTGGACAGTTGGCCTGCTCAGACACTGATTAACCCGACCGGTCCTTGTAGTCTCTTGCCGATCGGACAATGATTGCCTCGACCGGCCGTTGTAGTCGACCTCCGCTCGGACACTGTATGCGAATATTTTGACACTCTGGCGTTGACCATCTTGACTTTGACCTCCACCTCGGCAATTGACCCGTGCCAGGTGGGCCCCCCTTTATCATTGCATCACAAGTCTCTACCTCAAGTTTAGTAAAAGGAGGCTGCAAGTCCGACTGACTGGACCAGTAGAGTCTTCGGTGGTTTCTGTTGGAACCCCAAGGTGTTTTGATCTGATCAAACAAGTTAAGTTAGGTCCTGTTTTGTCTAACCCTTGTGTCTAAGTGTGCAGGAGCTTAGGAACACAGGAAGTCGAGCGGAAGACGCGACTAACGGGAAGGACGACACGGGGAGCGAGCCGACGGGCTCGGTGCATTCGAGGGACGAGGTGACCGCGGAAGAGTACACTGGTGGACGAGAAGAACGTGCGCGGCGTTCGAGGGACGAGAAACCGGGGAGGAAGGCTGCTCGAGGAGAAGGTCGGAACTTGGGTTCGGGTGAGCCCTTTTCTGGATGGTCGAGATCACCCAAGCTAGCGGAGCCTGAACGAAAGACCCGGACCGAGACGTGCTGAACCGGAGCAGAAGTCACGAACGGAAAAAGTCAACTTCTGTTGACTTTAGGGCTCGGGCGCCCGGAACCATTCCGGGCGACCGGAGCAGCCCGGGGCGCCCGGAATGAAGATTTGACTGGATCGAACCTTATCGCGATCTGAACGTTGGGGATAAAATTTATCCCCCCAAGGCGCCTGGAACTCTTTGGGGCACCCCGACCAGTGCTATAAATATAGCACTGGTTTGCACAGATCATTTAACTCACATGTAATCAGTTTTCTCTATGCTTTCATTTCTATTTCTTTTATTTGTGTTGTCAACGCTGTAAAGAGGCTACTCCGCCCGAAGGAGATCATCAGATAGTGCGCTTACTTTCCTTGGATTATCAATCCCTTGATTGCAAACCAAGTAAACCTCTGTGTCTTGTTTGCATTTTATTAGTCTCTTTATTTTGATTACAAGTTCTTTTGAATCAGTTGAATATCCGAGAAAGGTTTGTGTTTTTTTTTGTAGGGCAATTCACCCCTCCCCTCTTACCGGCCTCCAAGGGGACCAATAAGTGGTATCAGAGTCAGGCGCTTCAGGAGGACTAACCGCCGATAGAAGCAATGAGATGGCCGGACCAAGCATCATTCCACCAAAATTTAAGGGGGACTTCGCACACTGGAAGCGTCAGATGGAAGTATTCCTAAATACTGATTTCAAAATTCGGTTAATTATAAAGTATGGGTTTGTAGCTCCGACGGATCAAGATGGAGAAGAAAAAGAAGAGAGCCAGTGGACAAAGAAGGAGCAGAATGAGTCTGTAGCGAACAACCGTGCGGAATATTATCTGCTCAGCGTGTTGCCGCCTCAAGAAGTCAACTGCATCAGAAGCTATTCATCTGCTAAAGATCTCTGGGAGAAGTTCCTGGAACTCCACGAAGGCACGTCCGAAGCGAAACTCGCAAGAAGAGACATCCTTCGGAACAGACTGACGAACATCCGTCTGGAGAAAGGTGAGAAGGTAGCCAATCTACACGCGAAGGTAAAAAAATTGATTACCGGTCTCGAGAACTTCGGTGAAACAGTAACAAACCGGGACACCATACGCTACGCTCTCAACGTGTTTCCTAGAACTCCAGAATGGACGTCAATCATCGACGCCTATTACATTTCAAAGGACCTAGAGGTAAGTACCTTATAAGAATTGTTCTCTACACTTGAACTACATGAAACCAGGTGTGCCGGGACAACAAAGGAAGCAAGCCAGATGATTGCACTAAACGCAACCAAGAAGGATGAACCCGAGTCAGATTCAGAAGAGGATCAGGAAGCATATATGGTAAGAAACATTAAAAAGTTTTTTAGATCTAATAAATTTAAAGAAATGCATAATAAAAAGAATCCAAGAAATAGAAGAAGGATGTGTTGCTACCTGTATCAAAAGGAAGGACACTTAAAAGAGGATTGTCCAGAACTAAAGAAGGACAAAGGCAAGATTCCCAAGAAGCATAAGAACCTAAAAGCTACTCGGGACGATATTTCATCATTTGAGTCTGAGATTCAAGAATATGTCGGGCTAGTGCTGATGGCAAGCTATGAAGGGCAAAGCGCATCAGAACCCAGCATCGATGAAGGGGGAGCGACCTCAGATGAAAGAAGCGAAGCAGGGGGAGATTCAGGCTTCAAGTCTGATATGGTAAGTGAGGTATGCCTCTTACCCCCTGATCAACTTTACTTTGGAATTAAGTCTATGACAAAATCCATGTATAAATTAGAAAATAAAAATATCAAATTAGAAAATAAAATTTTAGAAACAAAAAGAATTTTGGCAAAATCATGTCTTGTAGAGGATTTTGATAAATTGAAAATTGAAAATTGAAAATGAAAAACTAAAAGAAGAAATGGAAAGATTGAAAAAGGCTAATGCATCAAATATTTCTACTTTTAGAAATTATAAAGGTTTAAATTGGTATTATAGATTTCATCAAAGTCAAATTAGAAAAATATCAAAAGCCTATGTACCTAGGAAATACTTGATTAACCCTGTAGGTAGAAATCTTTATTGGGTTCCAAAAATATATTTAACTTAAATTAAAATTAGACTAAGCATCTTCAGCAAGAAAATTAAACATGTAATTTCTTTATACGGCTTTGTTTAGAAAGTGGTTGTTGCTCCAATAACCAAGAAGGCCTAGTGCCTCGCCACTGCCTGGAAGCCAAGTATCGAAATGAAAAATTTAATTGACTAACTGAAAAAGTATTAATTCAAATTACTTAATGTTTTAAAAAGAGTTACTCAATTTATTTTAGAAAATATATTCAAAAATACTCATATTTTCAAAAACTTAGAAATTTTTTAAGTTAGAAAATTTTTACGTTGCAAATTAAAAAAAAATAAAAATAAATTTGCTTTAAAGTTTTTTTTTTACTTAAATATCTTTTAAGATATCTATTCTGTTGCATAAATTTTTTTTTAGAAATTTTTGCAAACACTTAAACTTTTGAAAAATTATCATATTTTTTTTTTTTTTTGCAATGTGCCTTAGAAATTTTTTTTCCTTATGAATATTTTCTTTTAAAACTTAGAATTTTTTTTAAAAGAAAAACTTAAAATTTTTAACACTTAAGATTTTTAAGTGAGAATTTACCTTAGACTTGTTTAGAACCCCAATTTTTATGTGATCAAAGGGAGAGAAGTATTTTAAATCTAGGGGAGGTAATTTTTAATTGAAAAATATTTGGACTTATTTGCATATTAAATATTTTTTTATTGCATTTGTTTAATTCTAGCTTAACTTGGGTTGCTCACATCAAAAAGGGGGAGATTGTTGGAACCCAAGGTGTTTTGATGTGATCAAACAAGTTAAGTTAGGTCTTGTTTTGTCTAACCCTTGTGTCTAAGTGTGCAGGAGCTTAGGAACACAGGAAGTCGAGCGGAATACGCGACTAACGAGAAGGACGACACGGGGAGAGAGCCGACGGGCTCGGTGCATCCGAGGGACAAGGTGACCGCGGAAGAGTACTCCGGTGGACGAGAAGAACGTGCGCGGCGTTCGAGGGACGAGAAACCGGGAAGGAAGGCTGCTCGAGGAGAAGGCCGGAACTTGGGTTCGGGTGAGCCCTTTTCCGGATGGCCGAGATCACCCAAGCTAGCGGAGCCGGAACGAAAGACCTGGACCGAGACGTGCTGAACCGGAGCAGAAGTCGCGAACGAAAAAAGTCAACTTCTGTTGACTTTAGGGCTCGGGGCGCCCGGAGCAGCCCGGGGCACCCGGAACCATTCCGGGCGCTCGGAGCAGCCCGGGGCGCCCGGAACCCTTCCGGGCGCCCGGAATGAAGATTTTAACTGGATCGAACCTTATTGCGATCTGAACGTTGGGGATAAAATTTTATCCCCCCCAGGGCACCCGGAACCCTTTGGGGCGCTCCGACCAGTGCTATAAATATAACACTGGTTTGCACAGATCATTTAACTCACTTGTAATCAGTTTTCTCTATGCTTTCATTTCTATTTCTTTTATTTGTGCTGTCAACGCTGTAAAGAGGCTACTCCGCCCGAAGGAGATCATCAGATAGTGCGCTTACTTTCCTTGGATTAGCAATCCCCTGATTGCAAATCAAGTAAACCTCTGTGTCTTGTTTGCATTTTATTAGTCTCTTTATTTTGATTACAAGTTCTTTTGAATTAGTTGAATATCCGAGAAATGTTTGTGTTTTTTTTTGTAGGGCAATTCACCCCTCCCCTCTTACCGGCCTCCAAGGGGACCAACAAGTGGTATCAGAGCCAGGCGCTTCAGGAGGACTAACCGCCGATAGAAGCAACGAGATGGTCGGACCAAGCATCATTCCACCAAAATTTAAGGGGGACTTCGCACACTGGAAGCGTCGGATGGAAGTATTCCTAACTGATTTCGAAATTCGGTTAATTATAAAGTATGGGTTTGTAGCTCCGACGGATCAAGATGGAGAAGAAAAAGAAGAGAGTCAGTGGACAAAGAAGGAGCAGAATGAGTCCGTAGCGAACAACCGTGCGGAATATCATCTGCTCAGCGTGTTGCCGCCTCAAGAAGTCAACTACATCAGAAGCTATTCATCTGCTAAAGATCTCTGGGAGAAGTTCCTGGAACTCCACAAAGGCACGTCCGAAGCGAAACTCGCAAGAAGAGACATCCTTCGGAACAGACTGACGAACATCCGTCTGGAGAAAGGTGAGAAGGTAGCCGATCTACACGCGAAGGTAAAAGAATTGATTACTGATCTCGAGAACCTCGGTAAAACGGTAACAAACCGGGACACCATACGCTACACTCTCAACGTGTTTCCCAGAACTCCAGAATGGACGTCAATCATCGACGCCTATTACATTTCAAAGGACATGGAGGTAAGTACCTTAGAAGAATTGTTCTCTACACTTGAACTACATGAAACCAGGTGTGTCGGGACAACAAAGGAAGCAAGTCAGATGATTGCACTAAACGCAACCAAGAAGAATGAACCCGAGTCAGATTCAGAAGAGGATCAGGAAGCATATATAGTAAGAAACATTAAAAAGTTTTTTAGATCTAATAAATTTAAAGAAATGCAGGATAAAAAGAATCCAAGAAATAGAAGAATGATGTGTTGCTACCAGTATCAAAAGTAAGGACACCTAAAAGAGGATTGCCCAGAACTAAAGAAGGACAAAGGCAAGATTCCCAAGAAGCATAAGAACCTAAAAGCTACTTGGGACGATATTCAATCATCTGAGTCTGAGATTCAAGAATATGTCGGGCTAGTGCTGATGGCAAGCTATGAAGGGCAAAGCACATCAAAACCCAGCATCGATGAAGGGGGAGCGACCTCAGATGAAAGCAGCGAAGCAGGGGGAGATTCAGGCTTCAAGTCTGATATGGTAAGTGAGGTATGCCTCTTACCCCCTGATCAACTTTACTTTGGAATTAAGTTTATGACAAAATCCATGTATAAATTTGAAAATAAAAATATCAAATTAGAAAATAAAATTTTAGAAATAAAAAGAATTTTGGAAAAATCATGTCTTGTAGAGGATTTTGATAAATCGAAAATTGAAAATGAAAAACTAAAAGAAGAAATGGAAAGATTGAAAAAGGCTAATGCTTCAAATATTTCTACTTTTAGATATTATAAAGGTTTAAATTGGTATTATAGATTTCATCAAAGTCGAATTAGAAAAATATCAAAAGCCTATATACCTAGGAAATACTTGATTAACCCTGTAGGTAGAAACCTATATTGGGTTCCGAAAATATGTTTAACTTAAATTAAAATTAGACTAAGCATCTTCAGCAAGAAAATTAAACATGTAATTTCTTTATGCGACTTTGTCTAGAAAGTGGTTGTTGCTCTAATAACCAAGAAGACCTAGTGTCTCGCCACTGCCTGGAAGCCAAGTATCGAAATGAAAAGTTTAATTGACTAAGTGAAAAAGTATTAATTCAAGTTACTTAATGTTTTAAAAAGAGTTACTCAATTTATTTTAGAAAATATATTCAAAAATACTCATATTTTCAAAAACTTAGAAATTTTTTAAGTTAGAAAATTTTTACGTTGCAAATTAAAAAAAATAAAAATAAATTTGCTTTAAAGTTTTTTTTACTTAAAGATCTTTTAAGATATCTATTCTGTTGCACAAATTTATTTTAGAAATTTTTGCAAATACTTAAACTTTTGAAAAATTATCATATTTTTTTTTTGCAATGTGCCTTAGAAAAGTTTTTTCCTTATGAATATTTTCTTTTAAAACTTAGAATTTTTTTTTAAAAAAAAACTTAAAATTTTTAACACTTAAGATTTTTAAGTGAGAATTTACCTTAGACTTGTTTAGAACCCCAATTTTTATGTGATCTAAGGGAGAGAAGTATTTTAAATCTAAGGGAGGTAATTTTTAATTGAAAAATATTTGGACTTATTTGCGTATTAATTATTTTTTTATTGCATTTGTTTAACTCTAGCTTAACTTGGGTTGGTCACATCAAAAAGGGGGAGATTGTTGGAACCACAAGGTGTTTTGATGTGATCAAACAAGTTAAGTTATGTCTTATTTTGTCTAACCCTTGTGTCTAAGTGTGCAAGAGCTTAGGAACACAGGAAGTCGAGCGGAAGACGCGGCTAACGAGAAGGACGGCATGGGGAGAGAGCCGACGGGCTCGGTGCATCCGAGAGACGAGGTGACCGTGGAAGAGTACACCGGTGGACGAGAAGAACGTGTGCGGCGTTCGAGGGATGAGAAACCGGGGAGGAAGGCTGCTCGAGGAGAAGGCCGGAACTTGGGTTCGGGTGAGCCCTTTTCCGGATGGCCGAGATCACCCAAGCTAGCGGAGCCGGAACGAAAGATCCGAACCGAGACGTGCTGAACCGGAGCAAAAGTCACGAACGGAAAAAGTCAACTTCTGTTGACTTTAGGGCTCGGGGCGCCCGGAACCATTCCGGGCGCCCGGAGCAGCCCGGGGCGCCCGTAATGAAGATTTTGACTGGATCGAACCTTATCGCGATTTGAACATTGGGGATAAAATTTTATCCCCCCAGGGTGCCTGGAACCCTTTGGGGCGACCAGACTAGTGCTATAAATATAGCACTAGTTTGCACAGATCATTTAACTCACTTGTAATCAGTTTTCTCTGTGCTTTCATTTCTGTTTCTTTTATTTGTGATGTCAACGCTGTAAAAAGGCTACTCTGCCCGAAGGAGATTATCAGATAGTGCGCTTACTTTCCTTGGATTAGCAATCCCCTGATTGCAAACCAAGTAAACATCTGTGTCTGATTTGCATTTTATTAGTCTCTTTATTTTGATTACAAGTTCTTTTGAATTAGTTGAATATCCGAGAAAGTTTTGTGTTTTTTTTGTAGGGCAATTCACCCCTCCCCTCTTGTCGGCCTCCAAAGGGACCAACAGTTTCCACATCCGATTGAACCATATACGCTCCCAAGTTCTTGATTGGAACAAATGTCTATGTCATTCAGCTTTATTTTGCTAGGTGGGCTTGTAGCTATCACTCGGATCATACCGCCTAAGGCAAGTGATGAATAAGCCGCTCGGTTATGTGATCTAGAGCGGCTCGCCAGCGCTCGGTTTGACCAGTATAGGCAAGGAGTTAAGGTACTCCTTGAGCTCCTCCAACGCCTTATCTCACTCTACGTTCCATTGAAATTTTGTCGCTCGGCGCAACACCTTGAAGAACGAATGACTCTAGTAGGATGACTTGGAGATGAACCTTGATAACACGGTGATCCGCTCAATCAACCGTTGAGCCTCCTTCAAGTTGCGAGGCGAGGGCATGTCCTGTAGCGCCTTCACCTTGCTCAGATTTACCTTGATACCCCGTTCAGTGACGATGTATCCAAGGAAGCGGCCACTATTTGCGCCAAACAAGCACTTGTTTGAGTTTAGTCTTATTCCGTAGGCCCTCAAGGTTTGGCAAGTTTCCTCGACGTTTGCACAAAGGTCAACAATTCGTAGGGATTTTATTAATATGTCATAAACATATACCTTCATGTTGTGGTTGATCTGCCGTCGGAACACCTTGTTCATTAGCCTCTGGTAGGTGGCGTCGATGTTCTTCAATCTGAACGACATGACATTGTAGCAATAGGTTCCGTTGGCCATTATGAAGTTGTCCTTCTCTTGATCCTCTCGGGCAGGCGGCACTTGGTGATATCCTTGGTACACGCCGAGCATGCAGATCAGCTCGTAGCCCACTGTAGAGTCCAGCATTTGATCTATCTTGGACAGCAGATAGAAATCATTCAGGCACGCTTTATTCAAATCATGGAAGTCGATGTAGACCTACCACTTGTTGCCTGGCTTGGAGACCAGCATGACAGTGGTCAGCTAGCTCGGGAATTAGACTTCATGGATGTGGTCTATCTCCATTAATTTTTCTATCTTCGCCCGAATAATCTGGTTCTACTCCATGCTGAAGTCCCTCTTCTTATGCTTCACAGGCCGAGCGTCCGGTCGGACATGAAGTTCGTGCTGAGCCACGCTCGACGAGATGCCCAGGAGCTCCTGCATCGACTAGGAGAACACATCATGGTTTTGCCTAAGGCAGGCGACCAACTTTGTCTTCTTCTCGTTTTCCAGGTCGGCGACGATAAAGTAGTTGCCTCCAACCGGCTGGGGTGGATCTGAACCTCCTCCTTTTCTTTATAGACCAGCGAAGGAGGTTCCTCCCTAATAGCATTTACCTCCAATCGCGGGTTCTTCCTAGCAGCCCTTACTTCGGACTTGACCATCTCGACGTAGCATCACCTGAGCGGCCAACTGGTCACCTTTGACTTCGCTCACCTCGTTATCCACCGAGAACTAAATTTTCTAAAAGAAGTTAGGCACCACTGCTCGGAACTAATTGAGCGCTGGTCGGCCTAGTATGACGTTGTAGGCGGACGGTGCGTCCACCACAATGAAACTCGTGGTCCTGGTCCTCTTGAGCGGCTCGTCTCCGAGCGAAATGGCCAACTGCGCCTGGCCGATCGGCAACATTTCATTGCCTAAGAATCCATTGAGCGGGGTCGTCATTGGCTGCAACTCGTTCCACTCTATTTGTAGCTGGTCGAACACCTTCTTGAATATAACATTCACCGAGGTCCCTGTATCAACAAAGGTTCGGTGAATAGTATAATTAGCGATTACCTCTCGGATGATCAGGGCATCGCCGTGAAGGGATCTCCACTCCCTCTAAGTCTTGGGGGCCAAAGCTTATTTCAAGTCCTTCGGCCTTCTCCTTGTTGCACCTCACAGCGTGGATCTCCAGTCGTCGAGCTTGCGATTTCCTCTCTCAATTGGAATCACCGCTGGTCGGCCCACCAGCAATCATTCCAATTTCTCCCCCGAGCGGTGTTGCTCTTGTTTTCTTCCTCCCGAGCCGATGGTCTATTCTGCTCAGCGGAAGCTCGGGCGGGACTCGCGTTGTTCCTTCGCTGTGGCTGATGATGGCGCCGCTCAGACGCGCCACTCTCTTCCGCCTTCCAACCGGTTGACCGGTGTCTATAATGTCGATCGGGTGATGGTGACCGATGATGATATCCTCATGGAGCTAGTCGGCTTGCAATCAGAGGCAGATCATAGCAGTCGCGTTGTTGTGCGTCGCCAACTTATAGAAAGAGCAGAATAGTGGCGTCCATGCCTTGCCTTTTGCAGCTTTTGGATGACTGGCTGCTACATGCTACACGACATGTGCCCTCGACTCCTGGTGTTGCTAGGCTCCTCCCAATCGAGGCCCTTTGGGGGTTGATGGCTACTCAATGGTCGCCGCTCGGGCGCTGCTATGGGCTCGGTAAACGCCTCCTTTGTTCTGGCTGCTTGATCTTCTTTCACGTTTATGTATTCCGTAGACCTCCTGAGTAGATGGTTGAAGTCCCTCAGCGGCTTCCGAATGAGTGATCGAAAGAACTCCCCTTCGGTGAGGCTTTAGGCGAAGGCATTCACCAATACTTCTGCAGTGATCGAGGGAATATCCATGACCTCCTGGTTGAAGCGCTGGATGTAGACCCTCAGTGCCTCCCTGGGGCCTTGCTTCAAGGAGAACAGATTGACGCTCGTCTTCTGGTGGCGGTGACTACTGGCTAAGTGGTGTAGAAATGTCGCTTGAAAGTCCTTGAAGCTATGGATTGATCTTCGTTCGGCAATCTCTTGAACTAACGTTGAGCTGATATGGAAAGGGTGGTGAGGAAGACCCAACACTTGACCTCATCGGTGTACTGATGAAGTGAGGTCGCATTGTCAAACTTGGCCAACTGGTCGTCCGGATCGGTAGTTCCGTTGTATTCCCTGATTGGCAGTGGGTTGTAGTACATGGGCAGAGGGTCATCTAGAATACCCTGCGAGAATTGTTAATTTATTCACTCAGGCGAATCATTGTCCCTTGGCGCCTTCCCTTTTTGTGCGTCCCGAATGGGTGAGTTATCCGAGGAAGATCCCCGGTCCTTGTCTGCTCAGCCCCGTTCCTTTGATGGAGTTTGAAACAATTCTCAATGAAAGGGGATCGACGCATTGGATGCCTCCCCATATGTGCCAGTCGATTTCTACTCCGTTCGATCTCCATATCCTGCTTCATGGCCTACTGCTGATGCCACGGACTCATGCGCTTGTCACTCAACCAGCGCTTGTTGTTGTTGTTGCTCCACTATCCTTACAACTCGGGCTTGTATGAGCATATTGAGCTCCTCCTTTGTCAGCGTCACCTGTTGGAACCCCAAGGCGTTTTAATGTGATCAAACAAGTTAAGTTATGTCCTGTTTTATCTAACCCTTGTGTCTAAGTGTGCAGGAGCTTAGGAACACAGGAAGTCGAGCGGAAGACGCGGCTAGCGAGAAGGACGGCACGGGGAGAGAGCCGACGGGCTTAGTGCGTCTGAGGGACGAGGTGACCGCGGAAGAGTACACCGGTGGACGAGAAGAACGTGCGCGGCATTCGAGGGACGAGAAACTGGGAAGCAAGGCTGCTCGAGGAGAAGGCCGGAACTTAGGTTCGGGTGAGCCCTATTCCGGATGACCGAGATCACCCAAGCTAGCGGAGCCGGAGCGAACAAGACCCGGACCGAGACGAGCTGGACCAGAGATGAAAATGTCAACTTCTGTTGACTTTAAGGCTCGGCCGCTCGTAGCAGCCAGGGGCACCCGGAACCCTTCCGGGCGCCCGGGATAAAGTTTTTGACCAGATCGATTCTAACGCGATCTAAACGTTGGGGGATAAAGTTTTATCCCCCCAGGGCGCCCAGAACCTTTCGGGGCGCGCCGACCAGTGCTATAAATATAGAACTGGTTTGCACAGATCTTTTATCTCACTTGTAATCAACTTCTGTGTGCTTTACTTTTCTGTCTGTGCTTTCAATGCTGTAAGAGGCTACTCCACCCAGAGGAGAATCAGATAGTGTGTTATCTTTGCCTTGGATTAGCAATCTTCTGATTACAAACCAAGTAAACCCTCTGTGTCTGAATTAGTTTCTAATTAGTCTCTTTTGTTTATTATTACAAATTCTTTTAAATTAGTTGAATATCCGAGAAAGGTTTGTGGTTTATTTTTGTAGGCAATTCACCTCTCCCCTCTTGCCGGCCTTCAAAGGGACCAACAAGTGGTATCAGAGCAAGACGCTTCAGGAGGACTAACCGCCAATCGAAGCAACGAGATGGCCAGACCAAGCATCGTTCCACTAAAATTCGAGGGGGACTTCGCAGACTAGAAGCGTTGTATGGAGGTATTCGTAAAAACTGATTTCGAAATTCGATTTATTATGAAGTATGGTTTTGTAGCTCCGATGAATCAAGATGGAGAAGAAAAAGAAGAGAGTCGTTGGACAAAAAAGGAGCAGAATGAGTCTGTAGCGAACAGCCATACGGAATATCACCTACTGAGCGTGTTGCCGCCTCAAGAGGTCAACCGCATCGAAATCTATTCATCTGCTAAAGAACTCTGGGAGAAGTTCCTGGAACTCCACGAAGGCACGTCTGAAGCGAAGCTCGCTAGAAGAGACATCCTCCGGAACAAGCTGATGAACATTCGTCTGGAAAAAGGTGAGAAGGTAGCCAATTTACACGTGAAGGTAAAAGAACTGATTACTGGTCTCGAGAATCTCGGAGAAACAGTAACAAATCGGGACACACTACGCTATGCACTCAACGCGTTTCCCAGAACTTCAGAATGGACATCAATCGTCGACGCCTACTACATTTCGAAAGACCTGGAGGTAAGTACTTTAGAAGAACTATTCTCCACTCTTGAATTGCATGAAACCAGGTGTGCAGGAACAAAGGAATCAAGCCAAATGATCGCACTAAACGCAACCAAAAGGGATGAACCCGAGTTAGACTCAGAAGATGATCAGGAAGCATACATGGTAAGAAACTTTAAAAAGTTTTTTAGATCTAATAAATTTAAAGAAATGTAGAATAAAAAGAATCCAAGAAATAGAAGAAGGATGCGTTGCTACCAGTGTCAAAAGGAAGGACACCTAAAAAAAGATTGCCCAGAACTAAAGAAGGACAAAGCCAAGATTCCCAAGAAGCACAAGAACCTAAAAGCTACTTGGGACGACACTTCTTCATCTGAGTTCGAGATTCAAGAATATGTCGGGATAGCACTGATGGCAAGCTACGAAGGGCAAAGTACATCAGAACCCAGCATCGATGAAGGGGGAGCGACCTCAGATGAAAGTAGCGAAGCAAGGGGAGATTCAGGCTTCAAGTCTGATATGGTAAGTGAGGTATGCCTCTTACCCCCTGATAAACTTTACTTTGGTATTAAGGCAATGGAAAAATCCATGTATAAATTAGAAAATAAAAATACCAAATTAGAAAATGAAATTTTAGAAACAAAAAGAATTTTGGCAAAATCATGTCTTATAGAGGATTTTGAAAAATTGAAAATTGAAAATAAAAAACTAAAAGAAGAAATAGTAAGGCTGAAAATGTCCAACGGTTCAAATGGTTCTGCTTTTAAAAATTATAGAGGACTAAACTAGTATTATAGGTTTCACCAAAATCAAATTAGAAAAATGTCAAAGGTATATGTACCTAGAAAATATTTAATTAACCCTGTAGGTAGGAACCTCTATTCGGTTCCGAAAAATTTTTTAAATTAAACTTAGCATTTTTCAGCAAGAAAGTTAAACAGATAGTTTCTTTATGAGACTTTGTCTAAGGAAGTGATTGTTGCTCCAATAACCAAGAAGGCCTAGTACCTCGCCACGACTTGGTAGCCAAAATACTGAAATCAAATGTTTAATAAACTTTCTGGAAAAAGTATTAAAGTTAGACTTCAATAATGTTTAAAAGTTGTTAAATATTTGTTTTGAAAATTTTGTTTAACTTAGAAAATGTTTCTGTTGCAAATATGTTTTAAAGGGTTATTCAATTTGTTTTAGAAAATATTTTAAAAAATATTTAGTTTAAAAAAAATTACTTAGAAATTTTTTTTGTAAATTGCCTTAGGAATTTTTTTTTACTTAGAAATCTTTTTTATAAAAATTGCCTTAGAATTTATTTTACTTATGGAAATTTTTATTAAGGAAATGTTGAAATAAGTTTCAAACTTAAATTTTAAGAAATTTTTTTAACACTTATGATTTTTTTTTTGAAAAATATTTTACTTAATTTTTTTTCAAAAGAACAATTCTGAAAAGTGTCTTTACTGAGACATTTTTGCAAAAACTTTTAAAAATGTTCTCAAATTAATAAAAAGAATTCTGGACTTATTTGCATATTTAAAAGGAGTTTTTCGGAAGAAATTTTTTTTTTACCTTAGACGTGTTAAAGGGAACCCCATTTTTTATGTGATCAAAGGGGGAGAAGAATGTTAAGTATGTTAAGTCTAGGGGGAGGTACATTTTAAATTGAAAAATCGTTAGACTTATTTACAAATTAATTGCAAATTAACTATTTTTATTGCATTTGTTTACCCTAGCTTAACTTGAGTTGCTCACATCAAAAACGGGGAGATTGTTGGAACCCCAAGGTATTTTGAATTTTTGATGTGATCAAACAAGTTAAGTTAGGTCATGTTTTGTCTAACCCTTGTGTCTAAGTGTGCAGGAGCTTAAGAACACAGGAAGTCGAGCGGAAGACGCGGCTAGCGAGAAGGACGGCACGGGGAGAGAGCCGACGGACTCAGTGCGTCTGAGGGACGAGGTGACCGCGGAAGAGTACACCGGTGGACGAGAAGAACGTGTGTGGCGTTCAAGGGACGAGAAACCGGGAAGCAAGGCTGCTCGAGGAGAAGGCCGGAACTTGGGTTCGGGTGAGCCCTATTCCGGATGGCCGAGATCACCCAAACTAGCGGAGCCGGAGCGAACAAGACCCGGACCGAGACGAGCTGAACCAGAGACGAAAAAGTCAACTTCTGTTGACTTTAAGGCTTGGGGGGCCCGGAACCATTCCGGGTGCCCGGAGCAGCCCGGGGCGCCCGGAACCCTTCCGGGCGCCCGGGATGAAGTTTTTGACCAGATCGATTCTAACGCGATCTAAACGCTGAGGGATAAAGTTTTATCCTCCAGGGGGCCCGGAACCCTTCGGGGCGTCCCGACCAGTGCTATAAATATAGCACTGGTTTGCACAGATCTTTTATCTCACTTGTAATCAACTTCTGTGTGCTTTACTTTTCTGTCTGTGCTTTCAACGCTGTAAGAGGCTACTCCACCCAGAGGAGAATCAAATAGTGCGACATCTTTGCCTTGGATTAGCAATCCTCTGATTGCAAACCAAGTAAACCCTCTGTGTCTGAATTAGTTTCTAATTAGTCTCTATTGTTTATTATTACAAGTTCTTTTAAATTAGTTGAATATCCGAGAAAGGTTTGTGGTTTATTTTTGTAGGGCAATTCACCCCTCCCCTCGTGTCGGCCTTCAAAGGGACCAACATCACCATGGTAAGTCGTCCAACGTCTTCCATCTTCTCGTTTTGGATGCAGACTACGTTCTCATAGACGACGCCAAAATGATCCTATCCGAAAATGGGAGGGTGGAAAGTTGGGGATGTGGCTGCTGCGTTGACTGGATGTAGACCGCGTCCCGCTCTGCAAAACAAGGAACGTCAGTGCCGAGCCAATGAAGGGGTCTCCAACGTTAGCCTTCCGATACTCAAGTTAGTCACTTGAAGTGTAGAAGAAAGCGGAGCAACAATAACGCAAGCGCAAATAGTGAATAACGCGTACCTCTGTCGGTGCTTGGACCCCCTTTATATAGAGCTCTGGTGGGTGATGTGCACACTCCTCAAGGCATGGACATATTCTCCAATGTATCCTATGAAAGGATCTGTCAGAAAAGTACCTCTAATATCATACCTTAATAGGGCATACATATCCTAACAAGAGAATAGAAGCTTACTTCCGCTGTACTATCCGCTTGTTGACCATGTCTTGTGTCAGCGACACTATCTCCCAAAAGGATATCAAGAAATATAATAATAATCCCACTGCTTGGCCGAGCGAGGTAGCCGCTCGGCCGAGACTCCTCTACTCTGTCGGCCCCATAGAGATAACACTGGTCTCGTTGCTTGGTTGAGCTGGATAGCCGCTCGACTGGGACTCCTCTGCTCTGTCGGCTGCTCTTCCTTTTAGTAACTAGGCGTAGTAGCTTGTCCATCCCGCTCGAATAAGCTCTTCGATCTCCTCAGCGTAATGGCTGTCTTACCGTATTATCCCGAGCTGGACGATTGGCACACTCGGATACTGATTGATCCGACTGGTGGTTATAGTCTCTTGTCGATCAGACACTGATTGTCCCGACCAGTTATTGTAATTGACCTTCGCTCGGACATTGTAGGCGAGTCTTTTAATACCCTGGTATCGACTACGTTAATTTTGATCTCCATCTTGACAGTTGATCCGTGCCATCGTATCATACTATTTATAATAGATAAATTTTAAGATGGATAGTCCCCAATAGAATGGACTTGATATATCTAAAGAATAATACTTAAATTAGGATATCTTGAATTTTTTTATTGACCTCTCTTTCTCACTAAGAAGAAATATGGATTATTGCCGTCCACTATTGTAAAAGACAACAGCCCTTAGCGATGAATTTCGCTAGTTATTATTTCAGTTTTCTTTATTGCTTTAATCTTCGCTAGATATTATTTCGATTCTATATTACTTTAAAGATCAATGATAGTTAGATGCTGTTATTATTGAGGCATACATCTTTTAATTCATTATTGGTGTGCCATCTTAAGAACTGAGTGATTTGATCCTGTCAATACCATTACTGTCTATAATTAACTGATGATGCTCTGTTCTTCATTTTCTTACACTTAACACTAAATTTGAATCTTAAGAACTGAGTGATTTGATCCTGTCAATAGCATCACTGTCTATAACTGATGATGCTCTGTTCTTCTTCATTAATTACTGCAATACAAACATGCAAACTCACTCCACAGCAACAATGAACAGACCGAATTCACATCCAACAAAGCCAACTGGATGGAACACATGCAATTACACAGATCGATTTGATGCTCTAAACGCCGACGCTCTGCGCGATCCCAGGCTGCTGAGCTCCACCCGCCGCCGCCGCCGCCGCGTAGTCCGCCACCGCGTCCAGCAGATGCTCCGCCGCCTTCTCGAAGTTAACGAAGCCCATGAACCAGAACTCGTGCCCATCCACCGTCACTACGTGTATGAACTTCTGCGCCGGGTTCCCGCCCGACGTCGTCGGACTCACGTTCGCTATCTTCCCCAGCGGGATCATCACCTGCAACGATAAAGAATTAAATCCAGTTCATTTGATGGAAGATTAAGCTACTGATCGATCGATAGATTCGTATAATAAACCTTGTAGTAGCTCCAGGTTTCCTGACCGGAAGGCGCCCGGAAGGACAGGGGCCGGTCGCTGCAGAAGGCGACGTTGGCAGTGGAGATGTACAGGGTCCCGGCGACGGGCCCGGCGGCGGTGGAGAGGTAGCAGGCGAAGGTTTTCTTGAGCCGTTCGTTGGGGTCGGTGTGGAAGGTCCGCCGGTAGAGCGACTCGAATCCACCCTCAGTGAAGGCTTTCGCGGAGAGGCTGAGCTTCCCCATCGCCGCCTCTGTCATCGAAGGCGCCGCCTTCACTGCGAATCAAACACGACACAGATCGTATCAATCACCGGAAAATTCATTAAAAAAAACAGATAATCGTATAGATTCGATCGATTACAGTTGTGCCAGATGTTTTGCGCGAGGTCCTCGGCCTTCTTGGCCCAGGAATTGAAGTAGTCGAGGATGCTCTCCATGGGGCTGCCGGCCGGCCGGCTCACCGGCTGGAAGTCGAGCACGTAGGGGGGACGCTCGTCGTCGCCTCGCAGCGTCCACAGTGCGGCTCTCTGGTTCTCCGGGTGCGCCGCAGGCGCCGCCGGCGGGCCCATCTGCCTAGTCCCCCACTTGGCCTGCTCTGCGGCGTCGACGTGGGCGTCCACTACCTTGGCGTCCTTCTCCATGGACAAGAAAAAACAAGGATGCCGCTCGCCGGAGGCAATCGAAGACAGTGGAGTTGTTGGATTAATTGGGAAAGGTCGGCAAAGATCGATGGATATGGTTCGTGATGCAATAAAAGATGGAAGATTGAATTTTTATAGAGAGATTGGATGATCCATCAGGAAGGTGCTTAGCCCGCAAGGTTCGATTTTGTCAGTACGCGTGTCGGCGATGGGCGACGCGTGGGCTCGGCGAGAAGACGTGGCAAGGACGAGAACCGTCTCAAAGGGTAAAAACAGGAAAAAAAAAAAGTCGGCTCTTAATTTATTTATTTTTTAAATGCTGACTAGAGTTAGAAGTTTCCAGATGGCTAGATTTGTTAAGTAACGAAGACATTTTTTTATTTATCTAATGTACCTCTTATACTCTTTATCTGAAAACAATTTTAATTAACATCGAGCTCACATAGTCATCCAACTTTATTCGATTAATAATAGATTTTTCTCTAGGACGCATACGTCGATCCCCTTCCATACTGCAAGAAGGGCGGCGTCGCCACATAAGGAATGCAAAATCCTCAAAGTGCAACATCTTTGTAATGACTTTGAACACGCGTCTTATTGGTCTGAAACTAAATGTACACACTTGGCGCGCCTAATAACTAACAGAGGTTTCGTCGGAGATTAGTAACGACGACCTCCAGCAGTGGACAAGAGCACTTTGTTCGGTTTCTTCCCTTTCTTCACCAAAGCATTGGTGTGCTGCTCGGAGCTCTCCACTTCTCGGGCAGAAGATAAAATTGTGGCAAATGACGATGTTGTTGTGTTCCCAGAAGCTATATTTGAAGCAATGAAAATGAAGTCAAAGGCGGATTCATAGACGCTTCATGCACTCAAAAAACAATTATGATGAAGGTTGAGAAATAGCAATTTATAAGCTGGCCAAAAGGCATACCTTGAACATTAGAGGCTTTAGTGGCGTGGCCTGATGACTCGGCAGCTGCTTCACCACCTCTTAAAGAAGGTGAATCGTGTGCCGCAGCAAAACCAAGCCTTGTTACATCGGAGAATAGTTTCCTCTCACCAGTGGGAGGACTGCTGGATGGAATGCTGTTGGTGGTTAAAGCTGAACACAGAATGATATATAGTTGGAAAAGGTCTCACATACTTAAAGAAAGTAACAATCTTTAATGCAGCGTAAAATACCACCCAACAAATTACTGATGCATTGCTGGGAAATTATCATTGGAAATCTTATAAACAACAATAAAGAAATATTCCAATTGGTTTACGTGCATTGGTGGAAAATAATCATTGAACCTAGGGGAAAGGTTCCATTTGATTGATTGACATAAGAATTAGAGCATGTATACGTATAACCCAGATGTAATAGTGAAATACTAGATTATGAAGTAGAGAAAAAAAAATTGTACTGAAACATTTTCTCGCAGAAGGACATTAGGATGTTTCCAAAAAGGTCATACCTTCAAAGTCATCTGATGAAAATACAATATCCTTTTGAGCAAATTGCATCTGAGCAGAAGGTACTAGATTAAAATGTGAGGCAGCTTCAGCCTTACCTCTCTCATTTTTCTCCTAAAGGGGAAATTAAGACATGCAATTTCAAATATAAGAAAAATGAAATGATTGAGCATTTATAAGACAATTGAAGAAGACAGTCTTGGTGTTGGAAAATAATGCTTTATATAACTAGCGTGATAGCAAAAATATTATTGTAATCCCACTTCCTAACTTTTTAGGCTCATCAACATTGCCTCACCTAAAGCAACAGTATGACAGATTGCAAATGGCATGTAGCCTTAGTCTACATGCTTTTGGTGATAAGATTCAAAACCCCAATATGGATGTGAATGTTAAGATAGTTATCTTTTGCCAAGTTTTATAACCAAATAAAAAAATCCCAGTAGCTACTGACAGCAATACCCATTAATACACTTTAGAAGATGATTGTCAATCAGAAGAAAGAACAAATTCAAATAACAAATGTGGTGCATTCAACAGGGATGTTAGGATCCTAAGTCAAACTAGCAGTGTGATGTACCTTCTTTGCAAGTCGTCGTCTCTGCTTTTCACGCTTATTAATTTCATCCATGAATGGAGCCAAAGAATTGAAAGGTAGGAGATGCTTCAAATCAAGTTCACAAAGCTGCATGTAATAAAACGTTGTCAGGAGAAAAAATAGCCAACATTAATTATATTGAAACTTAGTGGGCAATATAATACCTGAAATGTTGTGGTTAATGAGAAATGACTAAGGTAACGGTATCTTTTTCGCATAGCTTCTGACTGTGTTATAGCCTCCAGCTCCAAAATTTCACCATTAATGCTGCATTGGCATTGATCCCATCATGCTTAGTCAGTGTAATGTAAATTTTTCAAACAAATATGTCTTCTCCTCATGACAACAAACAGAATTCTGAACAAGACATTAAATCTGTGTTTTGATGATAAAAATTATTACTTTTCAAATTTTCTTCTTATTTTCTATCTCCCCACTCTCTTTTCTCTCTTTTTTTTTTTCCAGTTATCTTTGTTTTCCCTTCATAGTTATACTCTACCCTTCCGAGATGCATTTAATGCAGTTTGATGGATTTTGAGTTTAGTTTAGGTCTAATTTTATTCCAAGTTTTAAACTTCTAAAGTTGATCAAGTTTTAATAAGTTTATGATGTTTATTAGGCGCATTAATTTTTTTAGAATAATTAGTAAAAAAACCTATGCCCTTTAATTGTTCTACAGAAAGGGGCATAGTCCTAGACCACTCTCATAAGTTATCTATTCAGTTTTAATAAAAAAAACCCTAGTTGTGAGGTGTATCCATTTGAGAGATGTCACTAGTGTTGCAACAATTAGCTTTGTACGAGTTTTGTTCAATTTCGGTAGTACATCACTGTCCTTGAAAGGAGGATAGAAGAAAAGAAGAAAGAAGTGAGAGAAGAAAGAAGAAATAAAGACACCGAGGGGAGAGAAAGACAGGAGACCAGGGCAACGTGTAGAGCCTTAGGGGAAAAAAGAGGAAGAAAATGAGGAAACAAGGAAGAAAGAGTTGGCCAAGAGAGGAACAAGAGAGTGAGAAGTGAAGCACTTACGATGAAGAGCATCCC
Source organism: Zingiber officinale (assembly GCF_018446385.1). Taxonomy (NCBI): domain Eukaryota; kingdom Viridiplantae; phylum Streptophyta; class Magnoliopsida; order Zingiberales; family Zingiberaceae; genus Zingiber; species Zingiber officinale. The sequence continues at coordinate 144,833,863 of NC_055994.1, forward strand.
ATCTGTTATAATGAAAATAAAAAAAAAAGAAGATGATTTACTGATTTAATTATATTTATATGGTGTGCCTGGTTGGAAGAAAAAGATCCATGTATCAAATTGAAACTTATGACACAGTTTATGGATGCTTTATGTAATTAACCTTATTCATTGAGTCACACTTATCTTTAGCCTTTACAAAAATGTAGAAACCAAACCATATGCCTAACTCTTAGCAAAGATTGAAGATAGAATCAACAAAATAAAATTATCTAAGAAGCTTGTGCATGAGTAAGATAGCTCAAAATTGGATGAGCTCACTATCACCAAGGGTTTGTTTACTTGGAAAGTCAGGTGGGTCGGAATGAAGGGCTCATAAATTATATAGAATTCCATCTACATGTTGTTATTGCTTTCCCTCCTCCCTTGTATCTTCCATCCAAGTAAATAATTCTAAGGGTCCATCTGATATAGTAGAATGGAATTGAATCAAAGTGACATAAGAAATGAAATGGAATAAAATGAAAAATATTATATTTCACTTCTTTGTTTGGTTGTAAATAGAATGTCATAATTAGAGGAATGAGTCATCATATATTCGACTCATTTGGTTCATCTAACTCTTCGAATCAATATGATTCTATTTGGTCTGTGTTAAATCTACCTTCTCTTTCCGACACACCTAGTTTGTTGATCCATGCACTATGCTTGATTCGAAAGGTCCACTCAGCGCGTTCAGCCTGTCTAATTCATTAGGCTTGATCAATTTGATTGATCTACTCTGCCCAATTGATTTGCTCAGGCCAACTAACACTGTCAGCTCAAACCGTCTCCATCGATCCATTGGGCTATCCTGCCACAATTCATTTGACTGATCTGCTTGAACCGGCTGGTTAAGCAATGACACTTGGCTCTCCTAGCAAGTTTGATCCAACAGGTCAACCAAGCCTAATCAATCCATACAACCTGACTTGTGTGTCAAATCTAGTCAGGCAACCTAGCCTACCTGGCCTTACCTATCCACCCATCTTGTGCAATCTCAACTGGCCTTTGATAGGAGTGGAAAGAGGTTTTTCACCTATTAAATATGGAATGGGTGAAATAGAATGAACCATTCCACCTCAGATTGTCCACCCAAACATTGGAATGGAATCATAGGAATGAATTATTCCCATTTGTCCATTACACCACCTTTGTTTAAAAGATCCATCTCAGAAATTAATGTGACAATGCAGTCCTCCAGAAATCTTCAATGCTCACTTGGTTAAACAAACAAATATATTATATGGAATATTCATCAAGACTTAAAATCTATGTATTCAGAATTCTCTCTTTATTATCTCTTCAAGTGACTTTAAATCACTTGAAATGAGTTCAAAGGATTCATCCACCAATATCTATCAATTGTCCTTTCTACTAATCATCCTTTGTGGCTATACAACTAGAAATCTAAAAACTAGACAAATGTGAATTTCCTTCTATGGTGCCATAGCTATAGAAGCACAAAAACAAGCAGTGACTTATAACAGTCTCCACTATTTTCTCTAGAATTAATTATTCATTTACCCTCTCCAATTTGTGTTGAATACTAACATCAAACACCAATAATCAAAGTGGAAACTTAATATCCCTAGCGATCACATTTATAAACTTTAAGAAACAGCCATGTTAGACACTTGAATTGATAATTATGTTGAATATTTGTAATTGAGTTTGAGTAACAGATTATTTTCCTCCCAACTGTAGCAAAATAGACATTTGACTTTTGCACTAATCCTCCCACCATATGCCTGTTTCCCATGTTAGTTCCCACCAACCACCTCTAGGATAAACATCCTCTCCGAATTCAAATTTCTGAGTTAAACAAATACCGAATATGTAAACCCTCACATCAGCATTGAGCATGTTAACCACCTGCATAGATAGGAGCCTCCTGCACTAACAGGATTTAGAAATCCTAATCAGTATCACCTCAATGGATATTCAGTGTCAAAATGATGCCACATCTATGGGAACCACAGTAGTGTAAAACTTAGCCATCAATAATCTCTTGTAACTATTAATTTGCTTAGACGGTTTCAAATTTCAGTAGGTAAGGAAAAAAAGCACTGTTCCTACTTGTGATCCAATGCTAAAACTAGATGGCACAAGCAAAACTTGAATGTTCCATACCACTTGATATCAACCCATATATCACCAATATCAGGCAAACAAATACTAATTTTGACTTGTATTGAGCAAGAAGATTTCAAACTATATCTAAGATATAAAATCAAATGACAATGTATTCCTACCAGTTCCTTGGCATAGTTAGAGTTTTAATCATCATTATAGATTTTTGGGTTTCAATAAGTTTAGTTTTTACCAATTCAATTATTTAAATTTTGTTATTTAATTTTAAAAGAGTTGTTTACATTTGTTAAGAGTTTTGGGATAACCTAGTCGTGTTTTAATTATCTTATTTACAAAGGTTAAGTCATAATCCTAGTCTATAAATGTCTAAAGAGATCTCTTAGATTGATTTATCTTCCAATTTAATAATATTATTTTCCTCATTTGTTGATATTCCAATTTGGCGCCCATTGTTTCCCTATCTTCACTTCAGCTCATATGCTCAAGATCTTGAGGTGAGTCACTTATTTGGCGTGAGATGTAGATAGGGAAGAGGTAATTCAGCTGTATGAGGCAGAGAATGAGGCTCTGAGGCAAATTTCTTTTCGCATGTGGCCATGTGGGGCAATTTCACATTGGGGGCAAGTCACTGATTTTTGGTATCATAGGGTGCATGCATGGCTTTGCTGTTGGTGATAGGATCCAACAACGTAAGGGGTGTACTAGCTCATATGTGCTAGTTTTAGCATTCTCACTAGTGATAAGGAGCAAAGATGGATCGCTCCTCACTAGACCCTCGCCACCTACTTGATGGAACTGATGTCCCTTTAGTGCCACGAAGGAGCTAGAAGAACTCTCCTTGTTCAGGGAAGCACCAAAATATATTGGCTGAGGCGATTCAAAAGAGGAAGAGGTTGAGGTATCAAGTGCACAATGAGTTCAATAGACAAGTGAACCCTATAAATTACAACACATCCAGCAATCATAAAGTTAAGCAGTTCAGATGGCACAAAAGTAAGCTCAAGGAACAAAAAGCATAAAGAACACATAAATCATTGCAACTAAGTAAAAACTAAAAATTATGTGTCTAAATTTCTCTGCATAAATAAGTTTATGCACCTTGAAGGAAGCATATCATAGCTACCAAAGTGATGAAGGAGACACTTCATATTTAATGGATGAAGAATGAGAAGCTGACCATCAGTTGCCTGCCAATATGAAATGGCAATTTAAAATGCTAGAATTATACATACATGTACAGATAAAAAGTAATAATTTATGAGGCATAAATCTGATGGTCAAATTAGTATACAAAGCCTATGCATACCAAAATTGTTCTATGGGCGATTTGTGAAGCCCAGACCATTTTAGCCCGTATCTAAAAAAGGAAAGATGAGGACAACATTCATCTTCATGAGGAGGATAAAAGCTGCGATCAGCAGAGCAAGAAAAAGAGGATTGTTTTGATTGGAAAAGAAGAGAGGGAGAAACAAAGAGGAAAAATAAGAGAGGGAGAGGAGATCTAGCTATGGAATAGTGAACAGCAAAGGAAAGAAGAAAATTAGGAAAAGAGAAATGGATTGAGGGAAAACAGAATAGTTGATCATCCATTTTTAAGCTCTCTAACCCATCTTTGATTCATCAAGAGACCAAGGTTTTTCCTAATTCTTGTTAGTATAGTGAATTTATTTGTAGGCCAAATTTGAAAGATAAGTTTGGGTTCCAAACTAGAACATCTTGAAGAAGAAACATGTTGCATAAGGTAAGAATCTAGTGTAGTATAATATCATATTTTAATTGATATCCATTTTAATTGTTTATAATTTACATAAATTATCAAATATGACGAACCAATCATGGCCGGTCCCAAACCCGAATAAAGGAGGAGGGTTGCGTTAGATTACCAACCAGTGTTAAAACTATGGCAAATATTAAATGAATGGATCCATTAACTATTGTGCTAATGCTAGGTTGTTCCCCAGAAGGAACGTGTTGCAGGGTCCGACTATAACGTCTCGGCAAAGACAGCTTGGGTGTAGTGCTAAATATGCAAGAGTTCGCGTTGCAAAGTCCGACTGTAACATATCGACAAGGATCGCTAGATCTCCATGAGAACTTGGGTGTAGTGTTAAATAGACAAGAGTTCTTACACCATAAGATGGATAAGAACAGATATGATAGGAAAACTAATAATCTAAGATTTGAAACATGGAACATAAGAACCTTCACTTGTAAATCGATGCAGGTAGTAGATACGATAATTAGGAGAAAAATTAGTATTTTGTGTACAAGAGACAAAATGGATAGGCGAGAAGGCAAAACTGATAGAGAACTCGAGTTTAAAGTTGTGGTACACAAGAAAGAGTAAAACAAGAAATGGAGTGAGTATTATTATAGATAATTCGTTAAAGGATGAAGTATACGAGTAGTTAAAAAAAGGATAGAATTATAGTCCTTAAGATAATAGTGGCGAAAAAAACTATGAACATAATTAGCGTATATACACCGTAAATAGGATTAGACGAAGCAACCAAATTAAGATTTTGGGATGACTTAGATGAAATATTACAAAACATTCTGCCAAATGAAATAATTTTAATAGAAGGTGATCTAAATAGGCATGTTTGAGTTAAAAATAAAAAAATATAAGAGAGTACAAGGGTTATGTGTTTGGAATGAGAAATGAGTAAGGGAAAACTATATTAGATTTTACGATAACATATGACCTTATATTAGCGAATACATTTTTTTAGAAAAGAGAAGAACACTTAGTCACGTTCAAAAGTGGAAATAATAAATCGCAAATTGACTTTCTTATAGTTAGGAAGAAGGATAAAAAATTTGTAAAGATTACAAGATCAACCCTGAAGAAAGCTTAACTACCCAACATAGGTTATTAGTGTTGGATATATACCTCAAACATAGCATCAATAGAAAGAAAATATATACGACTCCTAAAATTAAGTGGTGGAAGTTAAAGGATGAAAAATAAATATATTTAAGGAGAAGGTAAGAGTACAAACATTAGGTAAAATATATGATGATTCTGATACGACATAGGATAAGATGGTATCAAAGTTGAAAATAGTAACTAAGAGTGTACTCAGTGAGTCAAAATAACATGCACCATTAAATAAGAAATCTTGGCGGTAGAATGAGAAAGTACAAGAGAAAGTGAAGAAAAAACGAATATCTTATAAGGAATTATATATTTGTAAGAATGAGAAAATTTTTAAAAAATATACAATAGCCAAGAAAGAAGCTAAGAGAGTACTGAATGAAGCAAAGAATAAAACTTTTGAATGATTATATGAAAAATTGGATACAAAAGAAAGGGAAAAAGATATTTATAGAATAGAGAGAAAGGAATACAAAAGATCTTATCCAAATAAAATATATTAAAGATGAATGTAACAGGGTACTAGTAAACGATGGAGAAATAAAAGAGCGGCGGAAGAGGTATTTTCATCAACTCTTTAATAAAGGTTCAGGTGACCAACTTAACTTAGATAATTTAAATAGGTCAAATGAGCATAGAAATTTAAACTTTTATCGTAGAATTCAAACTTCAGAAGTAGAACAAGCTTTAAATGGAATGCACAATGGAAAAATCATTAGACCAAATGATATTCCGATAGAGATATGGAAGTCAAGGTATTGAATGACTTACAAAATTATTTAACATGATATTGAAAATGAAAAAAAATGTCTGATCAATGGGGCATAAATACTCTAGTTCCCTTTATATAAGAACAAATGAGATGTATAAAATTGTACAAACTATAAGGGTATTAAACTAATAAGTCATACCATGAAACTTTGGAAAAAAAGTAATAGAAAAAAATTAAAGAAAGAGACCAGCAACCGAAAATCAATTTGGGTTCATGCCCGGAAGGTTGACAATAGAAGTTATACATCTTCTTAGACAATTAATTGACAAGTATCGGAAGCAAAAATAAAATCTGCACATAGTATTCATTGACTTAGAAAAAGTTTATGATAGAGTCGCAAGAGAAATTATATGGAGAATTCTAAAAAAGAGATGTGTTAGCGTAACATATATTAAACTAATTAAAAATATATATAAGAGTGTAACGATAAGAAGAGAAAATTACATTTTCAGTCCTGTAACTTGCATTTTTTTCAATTTTAGTCCTGTTATGAGTTAATTTATGTTCTTAGTCCTGTAACTTGTAATATTTTTCAATTTCAGTCATTTTTCCTCCAAAATTAAAATTTTTCAACGGAAAATGTCTAGTTTGTGGTTGGAATATAAAAAGCACATGGGTTATAAAAAATCAAAATCTCCAAATTCAATTTACAACTCATCATTTTCCGTTGAAAAATTTCAATTTTAAAGGAAAAAGGGCTGAAATTGGAAAATATTACAAGTTAAAGGACTAAAAATGTAAATTGACTCATAACAGGACTAAAATTGAAAAAAGTGTAAGTTACAGGACTAAAAACATAATTTTCTCCGATAAGAATAAAGACGTAAGGCGGAATAACTGAAGCATTTCCAATAAAGATAATTATGGACGAACTCATTGCACACATTCAAGACATTCAAGATAGTACCGTGGTGCATATTGTTTGCCGATGATATTGTTTTGGTAGATAAAACACGCGAAGGAGTAAATGTTAAACTAGAATCTGGGCATAAAGTACTAAAAGGAAAAGATTTTACGCTTAGTAGAATAAAGACAGAATATATGAAATTTAAGTTTAGCAATATTAGACAAAATGAGACAATTATTAAGATAAAAGATGACGAGTTACCTGGAACAGAGAACTTTAGATATTTAGGATCATTTTTGCAAAATGATGGAGGGATTGAGAGACATATCTTACATAGAATACAAGCAAGATGGTTGAAATAGAAGAGAGCGTCGGACGTTTTATGTGATCGTAAAGTATCTCTAAAACTTAAAGAAAAATTCTACAAAACTGCAGTTAGACATGCTAAGTTATATGGAGCTGAATGTTGGACTATGACTTGAGCGCATGACTTGGGCTATGACATACGAGAATGGACAGAATACGAATGAGAGCATTAGATAGAAAGTCGGAGTTACATCTATTGAGGGAAAACTCTAAGAGACACATTTAAGATGGTACAGACATGTACTTAAATGACCAATAAATACTCACTATGACAAACATGTATATCAAATGAGGAAGACCATACAAGACTTGGTTAGTAACAATAAAATAAGATAAAATTTAAGTATAGATGTTGATACAGTAGGAGATAGAACTCAATGTCGTAAATGATCCATATAGCTAACCCTACCTAGTTGTTATCAAATAATTATCAATTGGAATTATTGTGTTATTAATGAAATGCTAATTTTATATTAAAAGAAAGCTTGGGAACCCATTTACTAGAGTATCTAGTCTCAATGCAACGGCAATGGAATGAAAGTGAACCACCAAAGAGGGTTATATTCTGGTCATGTCAACATGACAGTGAATTGTCATATGGAACAATCCAAACTGCGAGGATTACCTAAATGTCAAACATCAAAGTGACTAGTACCACCAAGGCTAATTGTGAATATAACCTTAACCTAAGACAATTTTAATTGATTGGACTGAATATTTGATGTGGTTTATTAGACCGCTGATTTGAATCTGTAAACTTCAAAGATAAAATCTACAATATATTAATTATTATTTATTTGATACTTTGACCCTCACTGGACGTATGTATCAATGTGGCTAATAACATCATGCATGTACCAAGTGACACTGGCTAGAAGGGACTTTGAGTGAGGTGTTCAGATCCAGGTAGAAGTTTATCTTGTAAATAACTTTTTAGATATGTAGAGAAATCTTATATGTAACAGTTTATAGAAAGTTTAGTTATGAAATGAAAATCTTTTTCAATATATTTGTTGCCTTGTGTACAAGATAAAAGCAAATCTACAATATATTAATTATTATCTATTTGATACTTTGGCCCTTACTGGATTTATAAATCTATGTGGCGAATAACATCATGCATGTACCAAGCGACACTGGCTATAAGGGACTTGAGTGAGGTGTTCAGATCCAGGTATTAGTTTATCTTGTATATATCTTTTTTGATACGTAGAGAAATCTTACATGTAACATCTTCTAGAATGTTTAGTTATGAAATGAAAATCTTTTTCAATATATCTGTTGCCTTGTGTACAAGCTAATTTGTTTAGCAAAACCGCAACATTCTATTATGCTCTATACTACGGGTGGGGACAAATTAATGGTATCAAAGCCTAGGTCTGTAGGCACTAAAATATACTAGGCTATCTGTAAGGAACACTAGTGTGAGGTAGTATATGGAATTCAATACATTTCATGATGTCCATTTATATGTTATGAGACTTATTGTTTATTCGATAATTTTATTGAATGAAAATAACTCTTCATCATCTTGTATAAGGATGGTATGTGTTAGGAGCAATCATTTACATGTGTCATGAAGTAGAGGATCACATGGTAGTTGTGGTACTTATTGTGTGGTTAATCATCTCTTTTCAAATAGAAGCATGCATGTACCAAGTGACACTGTGTTTGAAAGGGCATGAGCGGAGTATTGGAGATCATGTAAGAACCTTTGGTAGAATGATCGTGAAAATTTCCTTTCCGATATGTACAGATATTACATGTAATGGTTTATAAAAAGCTTCGTTATGAAATGAAAAATTATTCATACATTTATTGCATATTTGCCTACAAGATGAACCAAAGATCAAACATTACCTGGTAGAAACTGTATGAATCTCTCTCAGTTACCTCATTGTTGCTAACAGAATTTTTCTGTGAAGATATGTCATCATGTTGCAATTTCTCACTTCCATTATGTGAAGGAGGAACTTGTTTGGGGCTATCCACATGTTCAGATTCAGCAGCCACTGGAAATACATTAGACATAATTTCTATGGAAAATCCATCTTCATCTGGAATGTAAGATGGTATCACACATTGGGGTTCATCTGTACACAACTTGTCACTTGCCAAATTTGTAGCCAAACTCGATAAATTATCTCTGTTTTGAGTATTAACATTGTAAGTATGTAATTCTCTCCACATTTTCATCCTTTCCTCCAATTGTTCAAGTGCAGCACAGACATACGGAAGCTTTTCTAAGTCATCAACTAGACCGGAATCTGCTTTATGTAGCCAAAAAGTGAGATCAGATTTTCCTTTTCTGACAGACAATCCCACATCCGAAGTTACAATAAACTTAGAGAATGTATCACAGAGGTCATCTGCACTACTTGATAGAGTACTTTCAACTTGCTTAGATTTTGGTACAGGAAATACTGAATCCTTGGATCTGGTTAAAAGTGTAAAGTGTGCATGATCTCCAACACTGAAGTTCTTAACATTCTCAATAAGAACAGAATATAAATCTTTGATTGATATCACCATAAAACAAAGGGGGCATTTCTTCCAGCATACCCCTTTGTGATTCTCCTCTCCCATAAGCAAGTACCTCAGTATACAAGGAAAACAATAAATATGCCCACATGTAGTTATTTGTGGGCAAAGAGGAGTCTCCAAACAAATTGGACATTGCACTGTAAAAGGAGTAGAGTATCTGACACATACCACATCTTCCCAATTTAACATTTTATCAGGATCTATGGATTCAACTTCAGAGCTTTCTCTATTCAAAACCACAAATCTGTAATTTGCTTGTAGAAACAAGTCTTTGTTATAAGGTTTTACCTTGCGTTGCCTTCTGGGAGGAGGAGCCCTGGGTTCAGGACGAGAAATTGGATCATAGTAGAAATTGAGCAAATGATTGGCATTGATTGCGTTGTTCCTTCTTGTAGATGACTGACTACCATTCCCTTGGAAACTGCTAGGCCCAGAAGAATGGACAAGATTTACATTTACAAAAGGCCGTTCATTCTCTACAACATGTACAAATTGATTGGCTTTGCAATATGGAGGCACTTCTTCTCCCACTGTAGACTGATACTCGACATTTGTGCCTCGTTTTTTGCCAAATTGGCTTTTCTTGAAATCATTCACTCTGTGCCGGTTCACCTGAAAGAAGAATAGTAAATTGATCCTGAGCCATAGAGCAAGGCACTTGTATTTTTTTTCATAGACCTCTTGTCATGCCTCAAATATCTATAGCTAGTTAACAAATATCTACAAGTTTGCTAATTAGAAACAGTACTTACTTAGCAATGATAAACATTAAATCGTTAGGTAATTGTCACTAGCTTTTAGGGGGGAAATCACTCTTCATTGCAAATATTGGCAGAGATATGTAACTTGTTATTGTCCCGAGTAAAACTCAACTCCACAAAAAGAAATGAAGAATCTAGCTTACCAGTAAATCCCATGATTGGCAAATATTTTCCATCATAAAGACTTTCAGAAAATGTATGGTACTTATTAGCTTTTATTAACTTGGAAGGGAGGATATGGGCATCTCCTATTTATTTCCACACACACACAATGCATACTTATACTGCATTGGATCTGTAGGTATGCAATTAGGCACTTATCTGCCATTTATATGGAACAAACATAATTGCTCTTCACATTAGACATACTTTGATGAAAAAAATGGAGTGCTCAGCACCAAACTGGTGCAGGACAAACAAAAAGGAAGGAGAGAGAGATGAAAAGAACCCAGGAGAAAAAAAAAATCACTTGATGTAAATTCTACCAAAATATATATATATATATATATATATATATATATATAGAGAGAGAGAGAGAGAGAGAGGGAGAGGGAGGGGGAGAGAGTAAACTTAGTGGGATGATGTGACTTAGTTGAACAAAAAATAAAATACTAGATCTAGATGTAAAGTTCAGATTTTGAAAAGATTTGCATTACATTCTTCTTTTTATTATTATTTTTGTTTTGAAACACATTGAACAAACTACTCTGCATAAACAACAAAGGTAGATAAATTCCATGACATTAGAATCATCAAAAGGAGATGAAGAGAAACTACCTGTGTCGCGCAATCAATGTTTTTTTGTATATATAAATGGCTTCAGATTCTTACATCAACTTAAATTTATCAAGAAAGAGCTAGAATAACAGTTATACTTTTGGCAAAAGTAGTGAACCTTAGGTCTATTAGTCTATTCTTTCATACTAGTATCTACATTGACAATATTACATGATAAAATATCTACAATTTACAAGCTAATATGTTGCCATTAAATAACATGTGCTCAAAATTAGCACAATAGCAACTGTCAATTGTGTCTGCGGAGGTTAAAACATGGGGTTAACCAATTAGAACATGATAACAAATAATATATCAGAATAAAAATGTCAAAGTGAAGGAGAGAATATATCTTAGATCATTATAAGATGAAAATAATATCAACGAAAAAATTCTTACCTTCTTGGGCAAATTGTGAGAATTTCCACCTGCAGCAATAGCTGATTCTGCAATGTATAGTTAAATATATAAATTTCAAATTTGTTGGAAGAGGGATCTACTGGCATAAATGTTCAAATGTGATCCACTAAGAGAAGTATTTAAATGAGTAAAGGCATGCAGGTCATTTCCCATAATTTTAAAACCCAGAATCAAACCATAAGGATTTCTCTCCAGATAAAGCTTACTGGTTTAATCTTTACGTTCCAAGTTGATAAACTTTATGAGGTAGCATGAAATTAGCAGAGTCTCACTGTCTCTAGCAAACAGAGCTTGTGCTAGTTCAGTGCACCCTAAACATCTCAATGATTCCTAGGGATCTAATTGAGATTTTATTTCTTCAATCAAAAACAATGGCAATAATTTAAATAAGAAACATAATGAATGGATATTAGCCAGAGTATTATAGGCATAAAAAATAGAGAATTTTAACAGAAACTTAATGGCTATATCCACCAATCAAACCCGAATCATTTATTCTTATATATTATACATTCCCGATTCTGCATTAAGCAAAGTAACGCCAATCCAAAAACCACCAAATCAAATTCCACTCAACTGAGATAGTGTCAATACCGACTGATCAAACGCCGACACAGAAAAAAAAAACGAATCCCCCCCCCCCCGGCGCATCAATCAGGCCGACGCAGACCAACGAACCCTAGATTCCAGATCGACGTCTCTATCCATCCAGTGCATCAATCAAGGGGGGTACTCACCATGATTCTCCGCGGAGGAAGGGGAAGAGTTATCGAAAGCATAGGCAGCCGCAGATCCAGAGGCGGCGTCAGCAGCACGGCCGCAGGGGAGTCCCTCGGACCAGGAGGCGAGGCTGCGGGGTGATTCCCGGCGAGCGCCATGACGAGAAGAAGCGTTCGGGTAGGATGGCAACGGAAGAGAAGCTGCGGACCTTTGGGCGTCGGAGGGGTTGATGGACATGAAACAGCTGCGAGGGCACGGGAGACGATGCTGAGGGAACAGTCGAAGGGGACCGTCGAGGGTGGGGGTGGATATTTAAGGACGACGAAAAAGGTGCAGCGGTAATTGCACCGCCGCGTCAAATTTGCAACGCAACTGCCCGAGCCCCGTCAAAGCCTGAAAGATAATAATAATAATTATTATTATTATTATTATTATTATTATTTATAAAAAAGAAAAAATCATCCCTCCTTTTTTTTAAAAGAATTATTAAAAGATTGAAAAACCTCTTTAATCATTTTATGCCTTTATTTTTTTAATTTGATAGAATAAAATCATATGTTTTGTTCCCTAAAACTCCAAGAACCATTCTATTTATTTTTTAAAACTTTTAATCAATTTAGATTCATCTAGTAATTTTTATTAAAAGTGTTAAATGGACTCAAACTACCTACTTTTGTTTTTTTAAAGAAAAATAATGTTCCTCGGAGCCCCTATTGTATTCTTGAATCATCAAATTTAATCGATTAAATCAATGTATTAGTTTTAGTAAAAACTGCTCAAATTTCACAAAAGCCTTTTATTGTTCCCTAGAGCCTCTAAGTCATCATATACCGTTAGTTTTATTGTTCATGATTTTTTAGGCTATATAACAATTTTGATGAACATTATTGAAAAGAGTTAATTATGATGACTCCGATCAACCAGAGAGGAAGGGTGCATAGGTGATGACCTAAAAATAAAAACTTTTCTTATAACACAAAAATAATTCAAACTCATTAGTAATGTAGAGTAGGAGTCTAATCGAGTCAAGTCGCGAACTACTCGAGTCTCGGTTTGAAAAATAGCTCTTTCAATTAAGTTAACAATATTGATGCAATTGATCTTTAATTAGGATTGACCAAGCTCGAATTGACTCGAGTTGAAGTTTCAATATTTAATCAATATGCATTGCAAGTCCTAATGAGATTAGACCGTAAAACTCCTAGTGGGACTAGGCAATAGAAGTCTTAACGAGGCTAGATAATGAAATATCTAGTTGAAAACTAGGTAACGGAAGACCTAGTTGAGAACTATGCAATCGAAGTCCTAGTTGAGAACTAGACAATAGAAGTCTTAGCAGGACTAGGTGGTGGATGACCTAATTAGGAACTAGACAAACCTAGTTAAAAATTAGGTTAACTCCAAATAGGTCAGCTGGGAGTTGAACACTTGGCACAAGACAGAAAATTCAAGTAGGTCACGTTTGACCGAACATTTGGCCGTCGAAACTTTTGAATCATATATCAAATGAGGTGATTTTCATTATAAAAAGGAACTCATTCAGAAATCTATATTTATCAAACTCAGGTATCAATTAACTAATGGATTTAATCAGTCGACTGATGACTTTAGAAATTGAACAGAAGCAAATCGATTCGGTTGCTAGACTCAACTGATAGAATACTGATGGCTTTTGAAATCGAACAAAAATAAGTCAATTCAATTGTTAGACTTAACTAATGACATCAATCAACTGATGGTTGCTATTAGTCGATTGATGTCAATCAGAATTAAACAGAAGCGAGTCAATTCACTTATTCAATTCAACTAATTCAATCAATCGATTGATGGTTACATCAATCAACTAATGTTCGAATTATTGATAAAATCAGACAGATTTCAGAAAATTTAGAGGTTGTTCAACGGTTAAAGATCATATCAATCGACTGATAAGTAAGATCAATCGACTAATATATAGAAATCAACCATGACCTAATGACTTTAAAGGAGATGTTTCAAGGAGTTTTTCGCTGCCAATTATTGAGGGTTTTGGAGGATAGCGTCGCCAACAAGAGATATTTCCAAGCTACAAGAGATTAAGCAAGCAAAGGTTTTGATTGTAAAGTCATTTTCAATTATATTTTGTTGGTGCAATCATGCCCTGGATGTTTTCAATGTGTTGACAACTATTTAAGTTTAGGTTAATACATTTGGATCTAACGTGTGCTGCAAGTTGTGCAGGAAGAAGTTCAAGAAGGTCGAGTACCGGAGTCTTGGCAGGAAAAGTCCTTGCAGGTCAGAAGACCGGGTGTAAGGCAAGAGAAGTCCAAGAAGGTCGAGGACCGGAGTCTTGGCAAGAAAGTCCAGGGATGCATTCATCCGGCACGAGGTATTAGTTGGGAAACCAGTAAGCAATCGATTGGTAAATCGATTGAGGCGCATAACTATGAAACAAGATACAGCTGAATCGATCAGACAATCGATTGGAGGAAACCAATCGATCGGCCGATCGATTGATATCCTCTGCGCGAGAGCACAGAGGGAACTTGGATTGATCAGCCGATCGATTGGAGGAATCCAATCGATCGATCGATCGATTCACATGCTTTCTGCGCAAGAACACAGTGCGAACCTGGATCGATCAGCCGATCGATTAGAGATAATCAATCGATCGGTCGATCGATTCAAAAGGTTTCTGCATGAAGGAGCTGTGCGATTTTGAATCGATCAGCCGATCGATTGGAGGTAACCAATCGATCGACCAATCGATTGAATCCACTTCTGTACCTATGAAATATGCGGCTGAATCGATCCAGTGTTGGCCCAATCGATCGTGACGACGCTCAACGACTATATTTGAATCGATTGGAGATGTGCTCAATCGATCGACGACGACGATCACGTGAGAAACGGCTACTTTTGAAGACAAATAAAAAGGGAAGATGTACTGTAGCAGAATACACACTTAAATACTGATTGTGCTAAGCAAAAGAGAGCTCTCCAAGTGATTTCAAAGCAAAAGATTTTGAGTCTCTTCCTCCTAAGCCTAGATCTCATCTTGTAAGAGGAAGAGGCAATCTTGTAAAGATTTCTCCATATTCGTTTGTGATAACGAGAAGAAGAAGTTTATATTGGAGTTTGATCGTGTGGGTGTGTGTCTTGGATTAGTCACCTCAAGGAGGTGGAGACCAAGTAAACCAAGGAGTTAGCATTGTTTTCTTGTTTCTCTTGTCTTTCATTTCTCTCTATTTACTTTCGCTAACAAGTTGTAGGTGAAAAATCGAAGAAAGACTATTCAACCCCCCCCCCCCCTCTAGCCATACGCAAAGGTCCTATCAATTGGTATCAGAGCAAGGTTCGCATCGGAAGAACTCATCGCCAACCGAAGCATCAAGATGGCATTTCAAGAGGGATATAGCACCGCTCGACCATCTTTCTTTGATGGCAACGATTTCACATATTGGAAAGGTAGGATGGAATATTATTTGATGAATGATATTGAAAATTGGTTTAGTGTTGTAGATGTATTTGAAAAACCAAAAAACGAATCGGAAGCACCCCTTCCAACCAAGGATTGGACAAAAGAGATGGCAAAGAAGGCTCAAGCAAATGCAAAAGTCACAATAACCTTACAATGTGGACTTTCAAATGAGCAATTAAGCAAAGTAGGACCATTCAACTCCGCCAAAGAGCTTTGAGAAAAGCTCATTGAATTAAATGAGGGATCAAGCGAATCTAGGAGAGCCAAGAGAGATCTTTTGTTAGGGCAACTCCAAACCTTCACCATGAAGACCAATGAAACCGTGAGTCAAATGCATGGAAGATTCAAGGAGATAGTAAATGGACTCCATGTAATAGGTGAGAAAATTGACAATAGAGATCTAGTAAGATATGCCCTTCAATCTTTTCCTAGAACCACTTTTATGGGTATCAATGGTTGATGCGTATAAGGTATCTAGAGATCTCTCCTTGGTTAAGCTTGATGAATTGTTTTGCGAGTTTGAACTTCATGAACAAGCTAATGTGGTTTCAAAAGAGAAAGGTATGACTCTTATTGTAGAAAAGAAGAAAAAGAAGAAAGAAAAGAAGGTGGAATCCTCATCATCCGAATCCGAGCAAGAATCATCGGATAGTGATGATGAAATGTCGGCAAGTGAAGTGGCACATTATGTCAAGAAGATGATGGGAGATCAAGGAAATTCACGAGAAAGGATGTGAAAAAAATATTTCAACCTTCAAAAGGTAAAAGTAGTCAAAGTTCAAGTTTTAACACTAATGTCATTTGTTATGGATGTAACAAGAAAGGACACATCAAGCCAAATTGTCCGGAATTGAGGAAGAAAGAGGAAAAGGAGAAGAAGAAGGAGAAAAAGAAGGAAGCCATGGTGGCTCAAGCTACTTGGGATACACCAAACGTTGACTCATCGGATGAGGATGAATTATGTCATGTGACCCGACATATGACATTTATGGCATTTGAAGATAACAAAGAAGAGTCAAGTCAAGAGGAAGGGTCAAGTGAAGAGGATTCATCAAGTGAGGAGGAGTCAAGTGATGAATTATCATCAAGTGACGATAAGATAAAAGAATCTCCCAAAGTAGAATTTCTTTACAAAAAAATTGCTCATCTCAAGAATGTTTTTGCTAAGTCACAATCTAGAGTGAAGACCTTGAAGGGAAAACTTAGGATCATTAGAAACGATGCATGCATGTCTAGTGAGTCAAAAATGCTCAAGGAAGAAAATGAAAAATTGAAGGATGATGTGATTGAATTAAGAGAATGTTTAGAGAATTTCACAAATGGATCCAAGTATCTAGATATGATTATTAGAGATCAAAGAGTCGTTTACAATAAAGCCGGAATAGGATATAGATCTAAAGAAAAGGAAGTTGCATATATGTCTTTAATAAATGATACTAGAAATGATGCACTTAGAAACAAAGTCAAGAAAAACCTTAAAGGCAAGGTAAAACAAGCTTGGGTGCCTAAGAAATATTTGAATGACATTTCCGAATCAAGTGCATGGGTACCAAAGAGTTGTGTGTTTTATGTTGTTTAGGTAGAAGAGAAGAATGATGCAAGTATGTGGATTGTGGATAGCGGTTGCTCAAGATACATGACCCGTGATGTGAGCAAGTTCTCCACAATAAATTATATAAAGAAATGAACGGTATCATTTGGGAATAGTGGGAAGTTCAAGATTATAGGTAAAGGTACAATTGAGGTATCACCCATAATTATCATTTATAAAGTCTTATTAGTTAAAAATATGGGATTTAATTTGCTTAGTGTTAGCCAATTATGTGATGTCGGATATAATGTAGAGTTTCATCCCAATAAGTGTTTAGTTAAGCACAACAATCTTGAAAATGTTATGTTAAAATGATTTAGAAAAGCAAATCTTTAGTATGTTGATCTTTCATATGCTTCTAACCCCTCTATTAAGTGTTTGATATCAAAAGAAGAGGAAGGATGGCTATGGCATAGAAGACTTGGACATATCAATATGAGGAACATAGCCAAGGTAGCTAAGATAGAGCTAGTAAAGGGACTACCAAAGATCAAGTACATCAAGGACAAATTGTACGATGCGTGCCAAGAGGGTAAGCAATCAAGGTCATCACACAAAGGTAAAACATTAACTAGCACTTCATTACCGTTAGAATTATTGCATTTGGATCTTTTTTATTGTCATAGAACACCTTCCTTGATAGGTAACAAATATTGTTTGGTGATAGTAGATGATTACTCTAGATATACTTGGGTTTACTTCTTGAAACATAAGGGAGAAACTTTAGAAACAATTATAGGGTTTACCAAGAGGGTAGAAAACGAAAAGAACCTCAAAATTGATAAAATTTGGAGTGACCATGGTTGACTTTTTTATAGTTGACTTTTTTCAACTAGCACTATCGGTCTAGCACTAATATAGTTGACTTTTTTCATCCGGGTCTTCCACTCCGGTCCTCTCGCCTCTGTCTGGGTCTTCCGCTCCAGCTTCGCTCGCTTGGATGATTTCGTCCATCTGAAATATGACTCATCCGAACCCAACTTCCGGTATTCTCGAGCAACCTTCCGCTTCGGCTTCTTGTCCCTTGAAAATACCGTGTGCCTCCTTCTCGTCCACCCGCGTACTCTTTCACAACACCTCGTCCCTCAAACACACCGAGCCGGTCAACTCTCTCTCGTGTCGTCCTTCTCGCTAGTTGTGTCTTTTGCTAGACTTCCTGTGCTTCTAAGTTCCTACACACTTAGACACAAGGTTAAATCCAACAAGACATAACCTAACTTGTTTGATCATATTAAAACTATCTTAAAATTCCAACATATATATCACATGAATTATAAATATAATAATATTTTATAAATTAAAACTTAAAAGAAAATATTATCGCTAACTCGAACTCTATTATATAGCTAACAAGTTAAAATTCAAGCTTATCTAACGATCTAAAAATGATATGTTAATGAATTGAGTTCGAACTAAGTTTAAACTTTTAAATAACTTATTCTCAAACCAAGATTGAGTTTAGGAAAAATCAACTGAGCTAAGTTCGAATCTGACTCGATTCGATTTAATTACACCCCTTAATATATATATATATATATATATATATATATATAATGCTAACAAAATAATTTTAGTGGTTCGGAGTTCTACTTTACTCCACCTATGGATTTGTCAAATAAATCATTCCCATAAAATTCACAATTATTAACTCCTTTACCCAAACAGATCAATCCTTTTGGAGCATATCAAAAGTAGATGAATCCTTGTACAATGTATATCTTCTCTCCAAATGGAACAATTGACAAATGAAACAATTAACTACGAAAAGAAGATTTACCACGAGCTTTAGAGAAAATCCTTGCTTTATAATCACAAGCCCTTGGACATTAATCAACTTGAGCACTTGGTGTTAATAAAACTTTAAACAATTTCGTGCCCCACAAAACCAAACAATCTCCATAAGATTAAGATATTTCTATTGTTCATTCGTCTGAAGGTCAATCCGGTCCCATGAAAATTTCTCACCAATCATCAAATAAATCTCTCACCAATCATCAAATAAATCTGGACCATGAGAGACAGCCCATTACCACAAGTGATTCGAGCGTCACATATATTTATTTACATTGTGTAGGAATTGAACCCTCCCTCATTACTCGG
This sequence comes from Zingiber officinale, assembly GCF_018446385.1. Lineage (NCBI taxonomy): Eukaryota > Viridiplantae > Streptophyta > Magnoliopsida > Zingiberales > Zingiberaceae > Zingiber > Zingiber officinale. Next base: position 144,853,211 of record NC_055994.1, read on the forward strand.
AAAACTCATCTATTCGCTTACCATCACACCAAGTTCTGAGGGCAAGCCAAATACTCTCCATATGGCAAAAAGCGATTCGCTCGCCTCCAGCGCCCCCGCCAACCTGTCCCTAGGTCGTTACCACAAGTGATTCGAGCATCACATACATTTATTTACATTGCGTAGGAATTGAACCCTCCCTCGTTACTCGAAAAACGCATCTATCCGCTTACCATCACACCAAGCTCTGAGGACAAGTCAAATAATCTCCATATGACAAAAGGTGATTCGCTCGCCTCCAACACCCCCGTCAACCTGTCCGCAAGTTAACACGGAGAAGGTAAATCATAGATGGCTCCTAGCCATTAATGTAGATGGCAAGGCATAAGGGGGAGGCATATTCGGATATACCAAATTTTGACCCCAAAATTTCATGTGACAACACCTCATACCTTAACCACCGCACCGCCCCAAGGACACAAGCCAAATAATCTCCATGGTTTATATAAGAGAGGCTTCAATGACTATTTTTTACCTCCAACCTACCAGAAACAACCTGTAATCAACTGATCAAGCACAAATAACCGTTTGGGCAACCAACATCTAATTTAGCAGTCAATTGAAAATTTTATCCGGTCCACTCCACTGCTCAAGCTTTTAGACGACTAAAATAGGAACATAAATATTTTATCTTTGAACTCTTGCATTCAATCGACTCCTAAATCGACTGAGGCTCACTTCTAATTGACTAACTCTAGTCAGAGATCCCGACTTCATTTGATTTACACCCTTGTAAGCCTATGCAAAGCTCAATATTGAGCTTAACCATTAATTACAATCAAAAACTTATTGCCCCTTGGGTGAAGACTTCCTTAAACCACTAAGTAATCTAAACTACAACCTAATCATAGTACATCATGCCAATAATGATACTCAAAAGTGTGACCTCAAGATTACAATCACTTGTAATCTCTCACAACTCAGTTTTTAGGTCTTCAATCTCAATTGTTGTTCTTCATTGTCTTTGAATTTACCTTGTGTTAGACCCTAAGTCCTTCAAATGCACCGTGTCATCCTATGTCCCTGCTAGCAATGGCTCCACCCCCTTTAGGCAACCCTAGTAAACCTCAATTAGGACCTTGACCCCTCAAATGCTCTAAGTCACCCTTCTCCATTCAACCATCAAGCTCGCCTCCCATTAGGTGATTATCATCAAACAAGTTGCAATCAAGCACCCTGACCATGTTAGTCATAACCTCTTTGAACTCCATTTTGCACTGTTAAGTTCTCACACACTTCATTATATCATCAGGGAGGATAAGGTTTAATGGAAGAAGAGAGCCTACGTAAGTGACATACCTTTAGGCTTCTATCCATGAGCATCGATGAGAGAATCACCACCCATTCAAGCTATGCAAACCACTTCAGATGCCATGCGATTTCCAAAGGTCATGCACAAAACAATTATTAGAGGTAAGAATATAATTTACACCAAATTACTTTATTTAAATATTTGGATATAGTCTAAGATCATTGAGGAAACATAAATAGAAACTTCAAGGTAAACTTTGAGCTCTAACTAAACCATGATAATTGAAAGATGTACAAGTCAAAATCGCACCATAACAAACACAACAGGGAGTATAAGGAAAAAAGGGGCTAAGATCATTGTTGACTAACATGGAATCAAAAAGTCAAATGCAAGCCATCGCTCTAAAAAAAGGAAGATCAACTAGAGTTACGGTGAAATGGAAGTTTTTTTCCACCATTATTAGAAAGAAACATTCACATAACAAGTGGAACTAGGTATGAGTTAAACATTTTCAGCGATCCCCTATTTTGCCAAAGGTAATGTAATCAAATTTTATCAAAAAAGTGCGAATCTCCATAGGAGCAAGCTCCACGACCAGTTTGGAAGCATCAACAGGTCCTCCCCTGACGATGGCTTCAGCTCTAGTAGAACCCTCAACTGGCCACTTCAGTCTTTTCTTCTCCATCTCAGACCTCTCTTGATTAGCAGACAAGTTTGTCTCTATTATGTTGGTGATCTGAAATAGCAGAATCACAGGAAAGGTAAAGGTTTCACTTTGTTAGGAAACCAATTTTGCAATAATCTCTCTACCTTTTTCCCAGGGAACATCTTCGTAAGCTTCACATAGGCAATAGATGAGAGGTCCTTGTCTTCTCTGACCTTTTGTTTTATCAGATAACAAAGCATTCAAGTATGTTTGCGGAACTCATTGAATCAAATGACAAAGGAAATAGAATTGAATTATTAAGCAATACCTCATAAAGGTGTGCCAAACGGAGGAGAACATTTCCATCTTCAAGTGCCTAAGATTACATCAATTTTGATTGAACAGCATAACAAGAAAAACTAAAAACATAAATAGAAGCAAGTTGTATTAGCTTTGCACAGAGATACGGTCTAAGTTTCCAAATTGCTTCTAAACGTTTGGACAGGAAAAAACTATGAATTCTGTGAGGCAACTAAAGATGGTGCACTCAAAGTTGTCTTAGCATTGAATGGAAGTATGAATTCTGATGGTCCAGTGTATATCTAAAGATAAGCCATGTATTGATTTGGCTTTTGCATTTCCAAGCTGTTTTAATTCCAGACACATAAAATTCTCATTGGTCAGGCTTAGTGCACAACTATTTAATCTCATTCTATTGCCACCGTTTACAATCTCAAAGTACAAGTAGTACACATACTATGATTAGTTGGTAATTTTACTCAAATCTATAATTCTTTGTATCCAGTTTCATGAAGTTGAATTTGATATGAAATCCTTATTGAGTTTTAATCATTACTCGAAATAACTCTTTTATCTTCTGCGATCATTACCAATCTTCACTTCATCAATTAGAAAACAACAAGCATCAATCAATCTCAAAACTTAGACAACAAGAACAAGGTCCTAGTGTCATTGATTTTCCGCCTTTGGGCAGAGTTGAGATGGTAACCACGAGGTAGAATTGCTGAATGGTGCAAGGCGTGTGACCATACCCTCTCCCGTGGGGACCATTTACAATTTCCTGATTAACTCCCTCCCAATGGTGTGGCAGTCATGGGGGGCTTCTAGAGTGATGGATTTCACTTTTTACTGAATAGTGTCATTGATTTTCCTAAACATTGAAAATTTCTACAAAAATTATCACCTAAAAAGTACAGGATTAGCTTAGAAATATGCACTAATATGCAAATAAAGGAGTGCAGAGAGAGCACAGAAAAACAACCGTATGTCCTTTTTTATCAGAACTAGATGTTCTTCATTGACAGACCTGGAGAGTTACGAGAGCAACATTATCTGGTAAACTGTAGGAGGGGTCAAATGCTGAGAATTCTGTAATATGTGAGCTTGTCCAGTTACCACCATCCTGAAGAAAAGAAAATTTGTAAACATGAATTCAAAAACTTTAGCAAGCTAACACAATACCTGTTCTGAGAATGCTAGGAGGAGTGGAGAATATATCTCCTGGCCAAAGCTCCTGCGCCATTTAGATCCTTCTCCAAGAGGATCAATTCTTATGTAGAATTTACCTCGAACCTGTCAATATTTGACAATCAGCTTCTACTTAGTTACTTGACATATCTCTATTTAGATAGATAGTATGATCAGGCATTCCTCCCCAAAATAATGGAGATTTTGTTCACAAAGGTGTAATATTACATTACATAAACAAGTTCTTCTTTCGATAATCTAGGAGATCAGAATTTGATCAAGAAAAGTATTGTCATATTCGAATTATTGACCCTGAAATTCTGTCAGCATGCCTTACAGTTAGTCCCTCAGATGAAAGTGACTCTGGTTACAAACTAAACATAAAAGTGGCAAATGTTTACTTACAGTTAGTCCTTCACATTCATCATCAACACAAACTGTTTCATTAAGTGCCTCTCCTACACCACGACCATCATCATGTAGCAGCCTCCTGTAGCATAGGAAAACATAGAAGTAATTTATTATGCACTAAGTGAAACATAAAGAAAATTAATTTAATCCATGTTCAGATGATGTAATTAGTCTTTTGAGATTTCACTTGCAAGAACTTACCTATGAAGCATCAGCTCAATTTGTCCATCCACAATGCTAGAACCACCAACAGCACGGTCTACCAGAACAGAAAGTTCTGTATTATTATCTTGAATGTAAATTCCCAAATTGATCTGTAATAACAACATGCATTATGTGCACACAAAAATAAATTGACTATCTGTTAGATACAAATAAGAATAATAACCCTGTCCGTTGAAGAATAGATGAACGCAACATGTGACTCATTATTTTAAAAGTTCTCCTGTTTACTTTTATGAAATAGATTAGAGTTACATTAAGTATATCTTACACTCTACATTCAGGTTTCAGAGGAGAAAAATAAAGTTGTAATTGAAGAATCGTACAGGATAGTAATTTCCAGCGACAGGTTGGTTGACTTGAATGTCCCAGTCTGATCTGTAATCTCGGACCTGCACGTGATGTAAGGTTTTCATACGTTGACATGGTTATTTTGCAGGTGGCATAATAAAGATTATTATTGAAATTGGCATTGTGAGTTTTGATTCTCAAACCAGAAAATAAACATTAGTGGAATCAATGCTTCAGAATGAAAGACTATAATATCCTACAATTTAAAAGAATATATATTATGCTCTAACTGAGCCCACTTCCCGAGGCTAGGAACACTCGCTCCAATGACATACAATTCCATCAACACATCCTTTGTGTCAGTCAACAGATTGTGCCACCAAGACACTAAACAATGCTCATAGCACCTCCACACACAGCTGTCAAAGGGTAAGAGCATCCCACACACACAAGTATGTTATAGGAGCAAGCTTAACAACCTGACTCAACACACCTACTACCCACCTTAGTTTGTTACGGGGGCAAGCATATATGAGGGATGTCAATAGAACTGGTAGGAGAGTCTCACAAGAAGTCAAGGTTGGACAAGAGCAAAATAGGAAAGGTAAATATAGATGCTCCAAAATATACAATTTAACCATCATTATAACTGTGCAACATCTAACCCACATCATCATGTATTACTCCATGCTCCATACAAGCAATTCATCATTATCATATAGGGGCAAAACACCTATGTCAACCCAAAGGGATGTCTCCAACATAAAACTATAATTAGGTCATGTGATCCCCCAGTTAAGCATCAACAGTCCTACCTATGATACATCCTCCATATCCATAAAGTCAAGTCATCCTTTGGTCAAGCATCAATAACCAAATCCATCATGTGCCCATTAACATTCATCGTCTTGCAAGACTCTAGTTAGGCATCAACGGCTTGAAAGGCCAAGCACCCCCCTAAATGTTACATAATCCCTAGTAAGACATCAGTAGCACTACCCATCATGCGCCCTGTCATCGACACATGAAGGCACTAGAGGAGTCCAAAATACAAGTCCCCCTTCCCATCCTATCGTAACCCATCTCATGCTCTAACAATTATATCTTAGCTTATTCTTGTTAAGGTAACGTGCTCGCATATGACATGTTAATCTGTCTATAACCATAGAAATCTCTAGATAAATATCATGGTTATTTAAAGACAAGCATAAAGCATGCATCATCAGCCGTAAAGTACCATCACTAACAGGTAATATCAAAATAAAAAAGATACCCTTAACATAAGTGGACATAAATCTTAAACATGAAGAAGATAAGTGTGCTACATGCCAAACATGCACCTATTGCAGAAAAAACAAGAGGAGCAACAAGTCCTCGACCTTTCAAACTGAGCAAAGCATATATCTCTCACTTTGAATAAATCTCAACAAAACCTAAGCCACTTCAAGCAATGGTGAGGAATCATCCTACCTCGAGCCAACCCTCATGCCAGCTAAAACCACCAATTGAAGACAAGTCTCACCTCCTGCCCAAGCTAAACTCTTAAAACTAGAACCAAAGCCCACAGAGTCATCAACCTTAGAACATTCTTCACTTTTACTCATTTGAGCTTGATGCTACAATGTAGTCTAAACCTTATTATTAATATAATTTTGGATAGTACTTTTGTTAATTGTGATTACAACCATAACAATGTGAATGCAAGCATATTCCCTTTAAGTTGACAAAAATGTTGGGATTAAGAATTCAAGTCCTTATCTAGGAGCTGTATAGGAGAACTAGGATAGGACCCAAAACAAAATCTTAAGTGATGTGGGGAAAGCAGGGGCCACATGGCAAGGGTGAGAACCAGTCAGAGTAAAGTCATCTCAATCCAACCCAATGAAGAGCTTGGGTCATGTTGTCAGAGATCTCAGGGCAGAGTCATGTAACTACTGTTCGACCTGACTGACCACAAATGGGGAGGGAGTTCAACTGGGTGGACGGGCAAATGGGAGAGTGGTTAGGACACGTTTTGAGAACGTAGGCGGATGTGCAGAAAGTGCACGGTGAGGTCCTTTCCCACTCTCCCTCAGCCTGATATAAAAGACCACTCGTATAGGCGAGCAGAGGTATACGATACTTTTTCTCTACTATCTAACTACACTGTTTTGTTGAGTTTTCATCTTCTTCCTATGTCCGACTTGAGCATCAAAGGAGTTTCACTGAGGTCCACCTTGGCCCCCTTCAAACTTTACTATGTGGTACCAATTTTATTGCTTGCTCGTCAAGCGTGGAAAAGCTCCTGACTCAATTTCAGTGTTTATCATTCCATCGATTTTCACCTATGTCAGACGTTTCTATGGTCATCCGCTTTTCCACCCCAAATCAACAATTGACACCCTTTGGTTTAGCCGATCAATAAGCGACCCAATCAACTACCGACCCGATCATTTCAATCGAAGACTAAACACCAAAACGATTTGAGATTTCAAACCTTTGATATGATAGTATCAGATAGATGTTCCACTAGAAATTAAATATGAAGAAACTGGTCCATATCATTCAACAAAAAGCCACAACAAATTATAATTTGTCTATCATAACGTCACTTATAAGATAAATACCCAATCACAAACTAATATACAACATACCCTTCTCAGAAAATCTCTTCCATTAGAATCTGTGTAGAAAGTTTTGTTTGTCAGCATGCCTGTTGTAATTTTGGTCACTATTTCCTTTCCAATTTCATCATCCACTGGTATTGGCCCAACCTAAGTAGAAAAATATATTAGTATAAAGACCTCTCTGCAAAAATAGGGCAAATTATGAAAACTCTTTTAATCACAGTTCTTACAGTAAACTCGACTTCTATATGCTCCTTTCCCTTGTAAACCCGGGAAATCTGCACAAGGTGAGACAAAATTGAAAACTGATTATGAATCTTTGCTTGGTTGAATGCCACTAAACTATTTAAATTTTTCCAAGATAACAACAACCAGAATAAGAGAAACTCATTTGATTTCTCTCCTGCAAAGACAGCATAACAAGATATCTTTGTATGCAAAACCACAACATATCAATGAACTAATACAATTCATCAAAGTCATCCTAAATGACTAACTGTAGTTGTCTCACTCACTACGCTAATTTACAAACTGTTAAAGTGGGGAACGTTGTTAGAACAATTACCCAACTCAGATGCCTAATATTGGACAATGCCCTAATTAAGCCCTTTAATTGAGAATGCCCAATCAAGCTCTTCCAACTCGGTCAAAATGGCTTCCATTATTTCACCAAGCCGCTTAATTCAAGAATGAACCTATTTCACTAAACAACTTGAGTGACTAAAAAATGGAAAAAGGGGCAAAAATGACCATTAAATAGCTATTTTTATTTTGTTCATTTTACATCTTATTTATTTTTAATTATTTTCCACATTCAAATATTATTCTAAGATAAATGTCATTTCAAAATATTAAATATAATATAACAAAAAGTTTCGTCCAAAATATTAATAAATGATTAAAGTCAAAAACTTTATGTATGTACAGAAGTTAAAGGGAAATGTCATCAAATTAATATTGTTTTCTTACTATTTTAAGAAAGAAATAATCAATAATGGTATTTAAGCAAGATTTTAAATTTTATAATTGAGTGCTTGCAAAATTAAAATATGAAGGGGTAAATATATGAAATAGTATGTCCTTAAGAATGTAAATGCTATTTTGCCTACATTATTATTGTCATTTGACACTTACACCCCTAAGGTTTGTATTTTTAAAATTAATCCCTATTCTAACTAATCACTAAGTTTAATATTTAAGTGTAACATTTACAGCCATTGGAATCTGGTGACTCTTTGACAGGAAGAAAAGAATCCATGGGATCATAGTGCAGGCAATGGAAAAAACAGATACCAATTTAGTTGTTCGAGGAAAAAGGAACACGGGCAAGTTATATATCAAAACCAGGATCTTGCAAGTTTCTTGGTAAATTGAGATTTTTAAATTGAACTCTACTAAATATTCTACTCTTTGTATGACTAATTTGAAACATCAAAAGCATCTCAAAGAACTTTTGAAAGGATACTAAGGCACCTGTGCAATGACTTCTGATGAAGTGTATATATTAGTAGTAGAAAAGGAATTGATATATAATCATCACATGATAACTAATAAAAAAACCATGTGAGACATTCACACACACTTCATAGACTGGAGCATATTGATTGATAACCCACTGATTGCACAACTTTGAATTTCTCACAAACAGAAAAATAAGACAAAAACACTGACAAGTAAGAAGGTTTCTGTGAGCCTCATTGCAGCAATTTGTACTAGTAGCAGGCATGTGAACATGACAACAGAAGAGCTAGCAGAAGTTTAGAGAGACTATAGATCCACTCAGTATACAGTCTTAATGTGGTTTTTGTAATGTTTGTATAGGGATTTCCTGACTATTAGGAACTAAGAAGGTTTACCTGATATATCCATGGACTTATCTGCTGATGTATTTCATCTAATATGGGTCCTTGTACAATTGTCACTGGTGCCTTGACAAAAAGTTAAAACTGGGTTAATGCTGAAAATATTTAGAACAATTTTACCTTATTAGCTCCTGTTAAATGAATAATTCAAATGACAAACAAAAAGTACCTCCTCTTTCGGTGCTATAGGAAATGTACCATTTGGCCGAAATATGTATGCTCCAGATGCCTTTAACAATTGAGACAAACTCTAGGTATAAGTTATCCACAATGGCTACCATTAGAATAAACTGATTGTCTAACAATTTTCTACAAACATCTATCAGATTTGAACCTGAGGGTCGCTACCACGTCCACTGTCTCCAGCATAGTAACTGTATGAAAGTTCCATAGTAGTTTTTACCTTGAATAAATCACCATCTTACACATATTAAAGGTTTTAGAAGAAAAAAAGAAAAAACAGATCAAAGGAAATATACAATTACATATTAGAACAGGACAAGATATAACCTTCATAAAGGAAGAGTTACAAGAAAGTGATCATAATTCGTACCACATTTTAGATAAAAAGAAAATTTTCAATTAGCATAGAAAAAGAAAAGTTAAAGCTAAAATTGCTGATAGCGAAATACCAGACTTCGTGTATTCAAAATATGAGTCAGAGTTCCATCATCCACATTATATAGAAGCTTTAGATTTCCTTGCCCAACTTCAATATTTCCATTTGTACTTTGTTGTGATGAATAAAAGGTCGATGTTACAGAAACTGACCCTGGAATTTTTATTCATTATAGCATATCAAACATTTGTGACAAGTAGTTAACCATAAGACGAAAAAAGGCTAAGCAAAAAAGATCAGTAAACCTTTCCCAATTGCACTTTTTACAAAATACGTATTGAAGCCAAGTGGCTGTACAGAAACTGGAAAGGCAAGCCAAAATTTGGGTGTGGTACTAGGAGAAAAGCCTGTATATGCCTTAACATGGTTATTTCTGAAGTTAACTGAAGCATCTGATATTGGCAAAAGCTGTGATTCAATCTCATTTCCCTTAGAATCATAAACAGCAGATTCACTGATAACCTGCAGCAAGTACAACTATGAATTAGACTGTAGAACTAGTTTATGCTGAAAACAATTATTTTTAACTTAAAATTTTTCTCAGCCTCCTTCCATAATCATACAAAAGAAATTTCCTTTTAGTCCCTATTCCTCACACTACACTTCCATTGTTGTGTAGAATTGGTTTATGCTGAAAACTACAACTTTCGGCTTATGCTTTGTGTTGGCATCCTTCCATAGTCATATCAAATAAATTTCCTTTTAGTCCCTATTCCTCACACTACAATTCCATTGTGAATAAAAAGAATTAAATAAAATATATTTTGAGAAATTGTGTATCTAGCAAAAAATAAAGAAATAAATAAATTGATGCTGAAAAGAAAATAATTGAAGAAAATAAACTAAAGATTAATTCAAGAATGATGCATCCACACTAAAAGGAAACAAATTGGAAAGTATTTGGGATTGGCATTTCCATAACAAATTTTAAATTTGATTTTTTTCGTTTGGTAACTTGGAGTCAATTAGCATTTTCTATTTTGCGAATTATGAGGGAATCATTACAAACCAATTAAGTCTCACAAATTTTCTTATTTAGAATATTTGTTTTCACATGTATTATTGAGTTGAGTATATAAAAAAAGTCCACGGTCTTGTAATTTTTTTAGCTTTAAACTAATATAATTTCCAATTTGTGTTCTTTGTGTGAGTGTTGTTTTTCTAGGTGAGGTTCCTATTCTGGTGTCCAATCTGCTACATCAAGCGATATTGAAGCTAAAACATGTACCCTCTCCATTCCTCATCATCCAATTTCATCCACCACCTCCATTGCATATTCGCTGTCATCTTCCATCATTATTGTTCAACCAGTAATTCCTTGTTCACCATCCACCTACACCACTCGTGAGACAACTCTCTATGGAGGAAAGGAGGTTGGCCTCCCTTCGCTATGTCCTAGTGGCTTACTATGACAGTGTCACTTGCATTGTCCAGAAACACCGTTACCTCCCATTACAACAACACTATCTGCCACCTTCATCGAAGAAGATGCAGCCAATGCCGCCTTCTTATCCGAGAGAACTTCCTCACAATGCCCACTATCTCCACCTGATGCCTCTTGCACCAGTTAGATTCCAGACCGCTTCTCCAATCGAGCCTCACACTGTGGCTCCCTCACACGAATATACAACAAGCACAATCTCTAATCATCACTCACTGCATACGTCACTACCTTCTCAACCCACAGATCAACAACCACCCCCAAATTTGGCACCTCCATACATCAGCTAAACTCACTTGCTCTCTCCCAATCACACGATCACCGTTGGTGACCACAATTAGGCGTCTTCCTCGGAACGACATTACTATTTATTTTTGTGTTTACTATTAAATTGAGCCTATAAAAGAAGTCCAAAATCCTATAACTTTATCAGCTTTGAATTGATCTATTTTTCAATTTGTCATGTGAGAATTATTCCTCTCACCTTTGTGTGTGGTTTGTGTCCTTGTTCGTCTATTGTGCTACATCAATATCTCTGCTATAAGGGAGTATAAGAGTGTGCAATGTGCAATACAATGGTATTCTTGTAAGTCAAGAATCTACTTGCAGGTACAAGGATAAGCAGTGAAGAACTTAAACGGACCCCACCCACCCACCCCAGATAGCATTTGCATGGCAACAAACCTGTGTCTTCTCTGCCTTGCAAATTATATTACCTTAGAGCAAACAAAATATCTGCTATTTAAAGGGATATGATGAAGCTTACTTACAGGTATACGGATAACGTCGGCCCGTTTCCAACCAAGAGAATTGTAGACAAGAATAATCTACAAAATAATAAATTTATTAAATATGTGTGAACCAATATAAGAATTATTTTCATATGATGTATTATAGAGCACATCTGATATCTTACCAATGTTTTTCCATGAGACAAATCCACTTCGGATGGAGGGCAATAGGTTATGTTCAAAAGAGGACACTAAGAAAGAAAAGTCATCCATGAGCATCCAAAAATACTGTACGAAATTCATTATTCATGTTTCTATTGCATCAGAACAAACGAGAGACTAGATGAATGAGTAAGCACCCTATCAGGCAAATAATCAGAATGACAAAATGCGTTTATTTTATATGATGTCATGATGTGATGGAATAAATAGATAGGGTCAGGTTTGCACATGACGACTCAACTTCAAGTAGTTAGAATAGCTACATAGCAGTTATTTTCATGTGGATAATATATCTAAATAGGAGTCAAGGCTCGGAACATAAGATCCCTCTTCTTCCCCATTGTTTCCATCTTCTTCCTATGATCTCTACAAGTGAAAATACTTAGGTTACAAATCCAAGAAAATTTTCCACATTATTGATATCTTTTTAGACTAATGATACAGTAAGCAAAAGTTTCTTCCTACACAGAAGAAATCAATGAATTTCAATTTTTCAAATTGTTTATTCCAACATTGGTATCAGAGCAACATTATTTCTTAAATCATGGCAAAATCAATATGGTTGTCAGTCGATAGCCCATGCTGATATTGTTGTTGTATAGGCCACCGTCGACCACTCACGAGGTCACCCAAGCAATGGCATCAATTGCCTGAGTGTGTGGACAGGTCACAACCCTGCATTGTGCGGTAAGATGGAGGTTGACCACTAGCATCAATCCTAGTCCCAGCTTAAGCAATTGTTGAGGTGCAGGCTCACCGGTTGGTGCAAATTGAGTGTGCACGGCATCAACCAAGTTCCTCCACCATGATAGATGGTGGGTCCTTTAAACTTTCATTACAAATCTAATTCACTGATAGAGAAGAAAGAAATATGTAAATGGTAGCATCTAGATTCAAACCTGAGGTGCATGCCACATTGGCCAATGCAACGACTATTATGAAAATGGTGTTTTTTTTAGATTTACTATTAAAAATGTTTTCCTACTTAGAATCATTTATTATTTAGCAATAAGCTTTTAAACTAATTAGTAGTATTCATCTTTCTACTGCCTCACTGCAATTTACTTGCATCTTTTTTTGAATTCTACCTCCTAAAGGTGTTACGTGTGTAACAGTTTAATTGGAAACAAAGCAGGTCCTTTTCATAAAGATATCTTTTGGTCTTTTTTGTGTTTTAATTGATCGATTTGTTTTTAGTGGGTGTCAGATGGTGAATTCAAATTTTCATTTTTGGATTTTTTTTGTTGTTGTGGAATTATAGTATAATTAAGATACTTTATATGGATGTTTGCAATTTCCAACTGATTTCATTATGTTGGCTTTGCAAGTTCCTCAAAGAATAGGTAGAGTTGGGGTTGGGACTTGATTTGAGTCTTACACTTGATTGATAGTTTTTGACTAAGCATTTTGTCATATTAGAAGATAGAGCATGAAGAAGAGTTTATAATTGGGTGTGCTCATAAGATTCAATAGTCATGCTTGTGTTGGAGCGTGCACAGGCATCTATCACAGAAAGGGAGAGTGCAGGGGCACATGCCCATTGGGTGGGTTCACACTAGCTCATCAAAGTGGTTTGCAATTTGTATGTGGGTTGCAGTCAATGATATCTTGTCTGTTTGGCGGTTACTAATTATTTATTTTAGAGTCCATAGCATGATATTAATTTTGTTGTTTACCTTATGTTCATTCACCATATTGCTCGAGTTGCTTCACCATATTGCTTGAGTTGCTTAGTTCTTCTACCTGCTAGTTAACTTTCTGGTCTTGCTACTCCATGACTCTGAATAAAGGATATCTAGTTCCTTGGTGAGTTCGAGTCTATTTTAGCTAGGATTGCTTTGAGAACACTTCATGCATTTTTGTAATTTCTCTCATAGTTTCTTTTGTTTTGCATTGTAGAACTTCCTTTATGGTTGTCTTGTTGGATTTGTCATGTTTTTCTTGTGCTTTGCAATCTGTAAAAATAATTTTATGGTTGTCTTTTATAGTTAAAATTTGTTTAATGGTTTTTTCTTATATCATGATTTCGTATTAATGGTGGTGTTTATTAGTATGTATTTTGATACCCTATGTTTTGTTTGTACGAATGCAGCTTGTACATCAAGTATTGACAAAATTGTCATACGCAACTATCATAAGTTCCATGCCATGCCAATGGGCATGGAGATCCATTTGGGTCATAACAAGATCTAAGAAAGATAAAGATCATAAATTGAATATTGTATTCATTGCTTGACTAATTATTTTTATCTTTGTGATGATGAAACATAATTATGAATACAAATAATTGAATAACTCAGGTCATGACAGATAAGAATGTTATAAATGATCCACAGGACTCCATATTATACATACTGCAGTTCTATTTGAACATAACTATACTCTTAATAGATAACAAATGAGCTCTTGGAGTATGCTACTCACACTGCCTAATTATCAAATATGAACTATGTAGAATGGGAGGAAACATAAGAATGCTCACCTTCCCATTGAGTTCATCATTGTCCTATATTTCTACAAGACAAGGTTCTTAAGTTGTGAATCCAAGAAGATTTTCTATAACAGTGTTCTCTTATAAGGCCAGTGATACAAGCTATCAAAGATCCTAAAACGAAACCAGTGGATTTCAATTTTTCAAACTATTCCAACATGATAGATCAAGAATCAGGGAAAAATATTCAGTATCAACCAAATAAATGCATGAATTTAGCTGAATAAGTAAAATAAATTAGATAATGTATCAAGAGCATAGCACTAAACATTCACAAGGTTTACGTCAGGTTGGGTATGTTTATCTTATCAAGGAACAAGGACTACTGTCTGATTATATCTGTTATCGGATAACTCAACAAGCAGCTCAAGTAATGTTGTGTCATACTGTCATCCACAAGTATCTATAACTAAAATCATCAAGATGTTGGAGAGGAAGAGGAAATAATTTTTTTCTTTATATCTCAAACTATTTATAAATACAAGAGGACAATCTAGACACTCCTCTAGATTAATGCGTATTAATCTATGCATTAATCTCTACATATGATGAATGTGATACAAGAGGAAAAGCTAGACACTCCTCTAGATTAATGAACATTCGATTTCCTAGATACGATGAATGTATTCTAGATACAATGAATGTATTCTACTCATTCATATGCATATCCAGAACAACTAAAATATTTGAGTTTATATTTCCAACACAAGGAACCAGAAGACTACATGAGACACTTGTATATAGTAAGAGCAGAATGAAAAAGCAGGAAGGAAATTAAAAGGAGCAGTGAATTCACCTGTTCAAATTTTGTTGTAATGTTGTCGCAATCTGAAGTTGAGTTCAACTCTGTTAAGCAAGCAAGAGAAGTTCCAACTAGCTTCTCCGCCTGAAAGATCCCATTCAATATAGAGTAACTTCCAATTTGTCAATGGTAATATTAACAGACTGCATCTTACAATGAGTTAATTTTGCAACCTGTGAATAGCCTATTGATAGTCGTTTGGCATAATCATTTGCTACGTGTTGCTTTTCTGTTCCAGTGACAGCATCATGATGTTGAGCAATAGCTAAAGCATCAGCCAGACTGTCCGTTGTATGGCCAAAACTATTTCGTCCTTTGAGAAATTCTAATTGCCTGGCAGCCTGATTGTGTTCCAATAAGTTTTAAGAATTTTTTTCTCGCCAACAGAGAATTGACAAGAGACCATTGGTATAATGTACAATGACAAGGAGAAATTTCAAGCTTTCTAGCTTCATGGAGCAAGAAGATTACCAGATAATAGCCACTCATCAGTCTCACATAACCTTTTAAGGCTGGCCTACTTGTGAAGTAACCAGTCCAGTATGCATTTGGATTATCTGCATAACTAATGTGCAGAAACAAATTTGAATGAAAGACCAAAAGCTAATAGGCACAATAGTATCTGCAAAAAATGATATTGAGTAATTGAGTTCACTCACGGAAAGAAGTCATCAGTCTTCAAAGGCCAGGATTCCTTAGATGCGTACTTTGCATCAGTATAGATGGAAGGTGTAGAATACAAGGCATTGACCCGCCCATCCTAGAAAAAGTCAAAAACACTTAGTGTTTCACATTTTCTGAAGGGAGAATAGAATAAGACACTCCCATGACTAGACCCAGTTGAAACTTAGAGACAAGTAATGGAAGGTTTGCATTGGATGTAAAGTATTTGTGATGTAATTATGTAAATTAAAAAAAAAAAAGGAGGCCTTTGAAGATTTTCAAGCGAATTGAAATTGGTGTAGAATATACTTTATATTGTTGAAGTTCATGGTTAGCCAACCCCACTTAGTAGGATGAGGTTTAGTTGTTGGTTGTTGTATTGATGAAGTTCATGGTTGCTTAAAATAATAGTAGAAATTAAAGTCCAGGATTTTTTTTTTCAAAAAAAGAAATTAGAGCCACTTTAGGTCATGGCATCACAAAACTTTAGCAAAGGAATGGTTTTGAAGGATGAAAAACAATGTAAGCAATCTTCTGCAGCACGGTAATATCAGAGACAACTAGAAAGAATATACTTTGTTGACATAATGAATGAATTTATCCAGCTGCCTAAACCATGAATTTGCATATTGATACTTGAAATCTGTCCCCATTGTAAACATTATATGATTTGTCCTGGTAATATTTGCCTGAGAATAGGAAACAATTTATCATCAGTAAGAGTTGGAAAATAACAAAGACATGTACCAAAATTGAAATGTGACAAGGCACAGGAACTGATCCCTTAGATAACAAAGGCACAGCATGAAGTGTGTACTCCTTGTTATTGAGTCAAGAAATAATACATATGAAATGCATTTGAATGAAAGAAAGCACTTAATAAGTTTGTGGATAATTTCTTATTTAGAAAAGGTTTGTGCAAAACATTGAATCTTGCATAGTTTCTGAAGACGCAGCAACCAAAAACAAATGTTCATTAGATATGATCTGGTTCGCATATCAGATATGTGCATACAGCTAAAACTGAAAGTATCCATGCAGCAATTACTCATGCAAACATTCCCAGTCTCATAATGCTAGATATGGAGGAAACTCAAATCTTCAAAAGAATAGCATGCAGAAAATCTGGTGGCAAAGGGGAAAGATAACCAAGCCGCAATGCAAACTACAGTGTAATTAAACTTGGACACGAACAATTGGTTCAAACAATTAACCAGGGAATTAGACCCTGATCCAATCTGGTTGGATATATATCAAACTGGTGGGTTCTTTTATAACTGCATCTTAAACCAAAGTTGCAGATCACTGTATCAATGCAGTGGTTGAGACCATTCAATGAGGCTATTGGTTTTGTCTTGAAGACCCAATAAGACTATTATGTTTTCAAATTATGTTTCTCATTGTTTTTGTTTAAAAAAACAAGATATGCTATGCTAAAATCCAATTTATTTAATATTTTTTAGTGATATAATAAGTTTATCAACATTTTATATGTATGCATAGTATAAAAATGAACTAATTTATCATACGAGTAGATTCTGATAATACTTTAGAGTTTAAACAAAAATTTAGGTTATTTTGATATATTTTATTATTGTTAAAGTTGAGTGACTCACTACGTATTTCAAAAACTCATGACGTTAAGAAAGAAACCAATTACCAATTTATATATTTATATTTTTAACAGACCCCCTTCATTACTCCCTATATGTGTGGGTGACATCACTCTTCATGTGCGGGCAGAGTATTTGACTTGATTAGTTGATTAGTTCCAACCTCCGAACACATAAATTGATTAATTTTTTGGTGGGATTTGACCGCTGACCACTTTGATACCGTGTTAGAGTTAAGTGGTTAACCACTTATACCAAAAGCTCAAGCTGATAGGAAGGGGACCAATTACTAATTTATATATTTATATTCTTAGCAATTATATATAAGCTTTTACTTTTAAATAAGTTATAGCAAATTTATGATGCCATTGCCTGTGTCAACCAGTTTGACCAATTGAAGCCTTGAACACTCTTGTTGGTTTAATCTCCAATCTAGTTTTCAGAAATTAATATTTGGTCCATAACTGATTGGACATATTCTGTAAAGAAAAACAAAGTCACAGAGAATAAAAACTGCTGCAACACACACATGACAGAATCAAAATCTAACTGGAAAGTAACTAATTGAATGACTACAAATTTGGTTCTGCAGATGTAATTATGCAGTTCATAGAAAAAGTTCAGCTACCCAAGGATCGCAAACCAAAAGACACGAGGCATAAGATGCAACCATTAGGTTGATTAGCCTACCTGTGATATAGCTGCAGCCACAAAATCATTCACACGCTCTTGAACATTGTAATCAAACAAAAGAGGATCATCCTTCATCAGATATCAATATAATAATCAGGTCCTCTGAAAAATCCTGAACATTTAAGAACCGTAAAAAAGGAAAAACAAAATTACCTGAACAACAGGAGAATCATCATTCACTTCAAAGTAAAAACCACCAGGGGGAGGTTCATAGTTCTTTGGAAATATACCAGCGAATATCTAAATGAAGGAAACAGGATAATGATTCAAAATACATCTGAAAATAGTGAACTTATGATGAAATATTAAAAAACAAATGAAAAACAACAGACTCACTTCTGTAGTTGAGCCAAGCGACTTAGAACCCCGCCACACAACCTCAAGCCTCTTTAACTCTTTCCTCTTTTCCTTGTCTTGGTAGTCCATCCGAAAAAAGTAAAGAGCATCAAATCCAACCTGTAGTATTGCTCATATTTCTTTAGACAACAATGTCATTGAGCAGATTGAATAATATAGGTAGACAACAGATCTTTTGCTCCCACAGCAAAATGTTGAAAGATAAACGAGGAGTTCACTTACTCGACTTCAATGTTTCTAATTGTCTGTGTAGTGCTTTTTTCATTAGGCATCTTAGTTGTGTAGTGTTCAGATAAGGAGATCACCAACAGTACAAAAGTGTTAATTTGGTAATAATTTTGAAATAAGCAATCATGTAGAATGGCATTGTTTTGGTGTAGTTTAGGTCAAAGAAAATGGATCAAATGAGATTATCTCAATTTCCAATAGTATTTTAGCTAATTGTAGCATTTTCACCAAAGATGAAACAAAGTTAGGATCCCATGAGCAAGATCAAAACATCATACAACATTTACACACAATTTCTTTCATTGGTTAGTAAATCTATTTACCCAAAGTTGTCTGGTATAGATGGGTGTCTCCTCAAGATATGGGACAGAATGTACACAATACAAATGCCTCATGCCTCAATCAAAATACGTGAGATTGTACATGACATAATACTTCAATGCATGCAGAAATTGTGTTATAAGTCATCATCATCATTTACAGAATCCAAAGGCACTTTGTGTTACATGAACTAATGACGATACGCAGAGGATTAAAAGTGATTACTTGGGAATTAATAGTTGCAACTAAGTTTGGATTCAGCAATGGTTATCGTCTTATCGATGCAATAAAAGGCTTGACCTCAAAGACTTGGCAAAAGCTTCACATTTATAGAGAAATTGAAACAAAACCATGTTGGTTCCTCGATGAGGAATTTTTCAATCTTCCAAGGGAGGTTAATAGTATAGTTGATGCATTGTGACATGTATGTAATTTCATAGCATAAAGATTGTCGTCAAGACAATTTACTTACTACTATTGAAGCTCTAGTGTAAGATGAGCGCCCACAAATCCCAGTTGTAGATCACAATTATCATACTTAAGCACAGTGGTTGGCCCTAATAAATTAATGGGTACTAAGTCGCGACAACTAGTATCAGAGTGGACCTAATCCTACATAATGATATAGCCACCATTGGACCTCATCTGTTGTGGATTAGAGATGGTTCCAAGCTATGAGTTGGACTTTAGGGGTTGCTTAGGACATCAAGCCTTAAGGAGGGAAAATTGTTACACCCTCATTTTAGTCCCACATGGCAAGTTGAGTTTGTCACAACCCGCTTGGATACACTAATTGTCAAATCTAAGTATTGCCCAAAATGTTGAAGCTTCAAATTAATATTAGTTAATCTCAACTAAGCTTATAAAGCTTCTTTATGTAGAGTGCTTTTATAAATTACAAATGTTACATCGCTTTTTCCATAATGAAAATTTAACTTACTATTTTGCTTAAAAAACGAAGAAAAAAAGGATCTGCATTTGCATGCAAGCACGCCTTAAAATTCCAATCTATTGATGAATAAAAAATGGAAAATTAAAGTATAAAACGTTGATTTTAAATTACTTGAAAGGATAAAAAACTGTACACATCAGCAAAATCCAAAAGAAACCATATACATCAGAGCATGTTAAGAAGCACTTTATTCTCATAAAATCAGTGACCAAAGGTCCATTAGAGATACTATATACTGGATGTGACTTGTGAGTATAATACAAACTTAAAAATTCTTCATTTGGAGAGGCGAACGGATTGAGTTGGGAACTCATAATACCAGTGAAAATTCATTATCATGTAGCAACAGTATCCAAGACATTACCTCAGCAGAAAGTAAGTAAGCTTGCACTGCTGAATGTCCAAAAGGATCTATCTGCCAACCAATCCTTGGTATGATCCCAAATTCTTGCTTGATATATCGGTGCCCAAGGGTTGTCTGATCGATCATATCAATATAGTGAACTGTAGCTTCATCGTGCATGCACATGCCTCCATTTCTTCCAAAAAAGAATGAACGAAAAGAAGAAAACCTCAGTATGAAAAACTGAAGAAGTTTGGAATGCAGGGTTAACTAACTGCGGCATCATATCTCGAGTTCATCTAATTCTTATGAAATGAAATAGACAAACTTGTTGGAATATGAAATAATATTGCTACTGATCAAATTATGAAAGGGTCGAGTCTTTACATGAGTTCCAATTGGCCAGAGCTGAGGAGCTCCTTCACTGTCTTCTTAATCGCATCACTCTGCTGCCTCCACCATCGCTGAAAGAACGCCTGTATTCCATCACAAATATAAGTATACCGCTCAACCCCAAAATCCCAAATCAAACCCCACCCAAGTCAACGAATTAACCACGCACTTGTTCCACATAGATGAACCTGCGATTCTCGTCCGCCAACAGTGCAGGAATGATCGAATCAAGAACGTTCTGAACACATGCTCCCTGTCGACCAAACAAACATCAAAGTCTCCTTACTGATATCACTTCAAAAACCCCACTCCGATCCACCATAAATCGGGAGTAAAATACCTGGATGGAATTGTTGGAGCCCACGTAGTACTGGTCGACGGTCTTGAGCCACCCAACGTCGTCGTGGGTATGCGCGACGATGTGGACATTGAGCTTGTCTGGGATGATGCTCGGCGTAGTATTGTAAGCAATGTACTCCGAATCCCCCACCGAAAACGATACCGCTAAGAATGCGAGAAACACCAGAGAACAGAAAGGATCACGATCGATCGCCATGGATTCCGGCGAGCAGCAGCGAGAGAGCGAGCTCTGCCAACAGGAGGATGTGGGCTCGTGGAGGCCTTGATAGAGGCGGGGGTTCGTTGTTTCGCGCTTCTCATCCGTTGGATAGGTTCTTGCACGAATCTTACAGTCCACGATCTAGCTCACCGACCACAGACTCTTGACTAACAAGTGTTCTCCCGGCGATTTGATAGTTCCGCCGGAACATGATGATTATACAATAAACCAATCGGCTACCCAATAATTCAAAGACACGTGGATGGATTAACGAGTTCGTGGGGTTGTCGAGGGAGTAGCGTATGGCTGTGCGAGTGGGGTGATTAGTTATGGATAAGGTCCAGCTCGGAACAAACACTAGTGTGATTTGCTGGCTTTAGCGAAACAAAAACAGGCTTCTGTAGCTGCTAGAAAGGGTTCGTTCGCATCATACTACGTACGTGTTGAAATTTCGTACGTCGATAGCGCAGATTATGTATTAGATGATACTATCGTTAAACGACGCCGGCCCAGCATAAATTGTTCGCCGCGCTCTTGTTTTTTTTTTTTTTTTTTGAAAGAAAATAAATAATAATTTAATACGATGATTGGACGTTTGTGAATTTAGTAATGTTCGATTTGTTTTACATCTATTTTATTTTCATATATTTTCAAATAATAAATTGTTGACGCGACGTCTATAATCACTAATTTAATTAATGACGTGACATCATGTCAAATTCACAGAATATATTAAAAAATTTAATACGTATAAAAATTTTTTATTTTGATATCGATATAGAATTTAACATCTTATTATACCCTTTAGTATTCTATGGTATACTATAATATATATTTTAAAAAATTATCATAAAAGTTGAAATATTTGATAATTTTTATTATATTTTAAAAATATAAAAAAATATAACATTGTAGAGTTTTTTATTTGTTAAAAAATCATTTTAATTTCGAGATAATTTTATTAGAAAAGTTTGTTAGATCAAGTAAAGAAAAGTTGCAAAACAAAATTAAGTTTTTTAAACTATTTTTTCATAAAAGAAAATAACAACAATAATAAATTAATACAATGACAGTTTGTTTATGGTTTTTTTTTTCTGGTTTTATCACTTGGAATCTCATCTTTTAAGAAATATCCCATCATTTATACAATAAAGCTATTTATCAAATTACTCTCGAGTATTAATATCATTAGTATAATCGATCTTATAATAGAATATAAATAAATAAATTATAAAATGTTTTATCTAATACAGTAGTCTTCGTACAAGAAAAGTCAAATACCAAACAAGATTTAGAATTTAACATTTAAAAATTACTCATTTAAATAAAACATAAAGTGAAAATCATACTAATGATTATTTATGGGAAACGAAGGACGGGGTATTTTGTTATTTTTAAATTTCATTAATCCGGCGGGATTAATTTATTTTACTAAAAAAATTTTAAAAAATCACTGATGATCATTTTCATGAGAAATGAAAAGAAGGTGTCGGTATTATTTCGTGCTAATCTATTTTTAATTTTCATTAAGCATTATTATGTGGAAACGAAGGCCGGATTGAATTACTTTGTTTTAATAAAATAAATTGATCCGGCGGTAAGAGCAGGGACCCCCCCTCTGGGGAAGTCAACGCTACATGAAAGTCAAAGGGTCAAATGGCCGACCGGAGAAGGGGAGACCGGTCGGCCGAACGGGATCTCATCGGAGTCAAAGGCACCCGGCGAGAAGTCAGGGTTCCGACGCTCATGTTGAACAGGGTCGTATGGCCGAGCGGGTGGCCCGCTCGGCCGAAGGCATAAAATAGCAGTGGACCAACACATATGACCGGCCGGATGCAAGGGGACTGCGACCGGCCGGATACTCGGCATGGAGTGAGGAGACAAAAGGACAAGGGAACATCTTCTGACAGCGGGTATATTCGACGATTGGACGATACACAGGATCTTATGACAAAGGATTCTCTTGTCACATCAGAGACATGCTCGGACTGTAGCAGTATGGTGTCAGGTAAGCTTATCTGACAAGCACATACCGAGGTATGGGCTGATGACACGTATTCGCCTCGGTATGTGTGTGTGAGCTCCTTCACAACTCTATATAAGGAGCCTTATACTTCGTTGGAGATACGCATTTCTACGATATTCGGAGTCACTTCTTTGTTGTCCACTTACCTGACTTGAGCGTCGGAGAGTCGTCGCCGGGAACTCCTTCCCGGGCCAACTTTCTTGCAGGTTCACCGGAGCTCCGTGTGATCAGTCGGGGATCTACGTCAACAACGAGGAGAGCGCCACGTACCCAGCGTCCGTTGATTCAGCGTTCGGACAGGATCATAAATAATTTGAAATTTTGATTATTTGGTGAGCAATGAGAAAAGGTAAAATAAAATTGTCAAATGACACTCCATTATATATTTTATTCAGAAAATATAATTATATAAATATACTTATTCCCCTTATTGTTATAAGAGTAAAATATAATGTTACATTATAATCAAACTGACTATATATAGTTATACGAAAATATTTTTATCAACTGCTATAAAAATCTTAAAGAAATTTTTATCAAATTAAAATGATTTAAATAAATTTTAAATAATTTTGATCAAAATATTTTAATATAATAGTATTCTATATTTTCAAATAAAAGATATTTTTAAAATAAAGAATATGATAAGATGTTATTTTAATATTTAAAAAAAATATCTATTTAACAAAAACAATAACAAGGATACCTTTAAAATCGTTCAACCAAGCTATTTTTTATGTGTTTTTTATTATTTTTTGTCAGAAAGTAAAACACGAATATATATGCATCATCACATATTATAAATTCATCTCTATTAGCAAATTATAATCCTACATTACACATTACACTGATGATGAAAATTGAGTACAAATACTAGTAACCTCATCAACTTAAAGGAAAATTTACATACAGTTCTTATTGGTAAATAAATTTTTATATATAATCTCCATCCATAAAAATTTTTATTTTCACTTCTCAGTCAAACATATTTATCTAATTGCCCATGATATTTTTAGATATAAAAAGTCCAAAAATCAGTATAAATTCTCTTAAATTCAGTATATTAAATTAGAATATAGTATATTTTCTATCAAATTGAGTACGTTTCTTTTTTCATCTCAAAATATACTCAATTTTAAATTACTATGTTAAATTTAATAGAATTATACTCATTTTTAAACTATTGTACAAAAAAAATATGAGGATTAATTTTGATAAAAAATATAATAGATCCTAATATAAAATACTAAATTATAGTGTAAAGTGCTGAATTTAACAAGAATTATACTTATTTTTAGACTTTTTATACCTAAAAAATAAGATAGATAATTTTGATAAAAAATATACTTGATTTTTAATATAAAATATTGACTTTAAGAAAAATTATATTCGTTTTTAGACTTTTTGTACTCAATTTTGGACTTTTTGTACCTAAAAAATCTGAAGGGCAATTTAGATATCAATATTTGCATGAGAGAATTGAAACAAGTAATACTTTGCATCAAAAAATGAAAACAAAATTTTTTGGACATGAAAATTACATGCAAAGTTAACATTGTAATTGAGGATTTTTCTCTAATTTACCGTCAACTTAAATTGATCTAGAAATAACTTAAAATAATTTTGGTAACAGAAAATCAAAATAAACACACATAAGTCAATTCATAAAGAACTCGAATTCGATTTTAATAGTTAAAATAAAAAAAATAATATCTATGTGAAAAACTATAGAAGAATGCCTAGGCTACGATGGGTAGATACATGAGCATAAGACGAAGATTGAGCTGCCAAGATACTGACATTGTTGGTTATTAGTTGTATAATATTATTCATATAAAAAACAACTGTACTTAAACTTAAGCAGATATAGTAGGCAAAAGAACAGAATAGATATGTTAATCATAGCACTAGTTTAAAAACTAATGTTTAAACAGCTAAAGAGATGCCAAATCTTCAATAAGGCATCTTCAAATAGAATTTCTCAAAAACAACATTCTAATTTTAAATCCAAGTATATATCCATAGAATGGAAGTTCATATCTGCAAAATAGATTCCGTTTAAGAATTATGACTCAAGGCCACATTACTTACGCATCCACACTGGTGATTTCTTCGTTAAGGACCTCAGCAACAACTGATAGAACTGAACATTTTCGCTTTCGTGATGTTTGAATTGCTATGCTAGCTTCAGTTTCAGAGTTGGCCGCATTAACATCTGAATTGCCATCAACAGACTCGACAGGATTCTTTTCCTCAATGACTTCGAGGCCATCTTCGCTAGACATTTCAGCAACCTCACTATTTTCATCCTCTTGTGCTTCAGTCTTTTGTTGAAGTGATTCAATCAACTGCATCAACTCCCTATTTACCTGGAAATGCCAAATTTGGCCACTGAGGTCTTCAAAAATTCCTTTATACACTAAATAAATAGTTGTATTGCAATGATCAAACTATGGTGATTTATTGTTCAATTGATTACCTGAGGATTTTGCAAAAATTCAGATATATCAGAGGGACAAAAGGGACACTTTTTGACAATTTTCTGTGCTCTGAGGGTACGGCCACCTTCACGAGTCCTTTCTCGAACAAATGACTTATCAGCATATGCATCAAGCAAGCAAGACTTGCAAAAGTTATGCCCACAAGGAGTGGTAAGTGGCAGACTCATAACTTTCCGACACAGTAGGCAACTAAACTCTGCAACAAAGGGCGAATCTCTAAGAAAAACAACCATAGGGAAATATAAAAACTTTGAAAACTTGGTAAATTATATAAAAAATTTTTAAAAAAAAAAAGAAAAAAAAGTGCATCTAACAATTGGACTCACCTTTCAAAACCATCTCTTTTACAGACATATTCTGTGCTACCTTTCTTGCTTTCTTTACAGACTTGCTTTCATCTAGATTTCCAGTGGTTATAGGTTTTCTACTGACTGGTGGAGGTTTCATCCATTTCCATCCATGTTTCTCCTAATAGATAAGCAATTAAACAACAAGAAATAAATTTATACTGATTAGATATTGGGAATATAATTAACATTATATGCTCAACAAGATCTTCTAGCTCATGGGTCAAGTCTAACCTACCACATTTTTACATAAAAATATTAAATTAGTTATTAATATTGGACCTGACATGATAGGTTCAGGTTTGTGTTGGGCCGAATCCCAGCAAATTTTAGCTATGGCCGACAAGCTTGAATTGATCCAGGCCAAGCTCAACAACTTATCAAGGGTCAACACACACCTAAACCAAACATAATTCATTGACATCTCTACTTTCAATGTCAAAATCTCCACCTATCACTTTCTTATGTCTATATAATTAAATGTATATATAATGGAAAATGTCCCATTATTAATTTAAGAGGATACATATAAGTTTCACAACATATTCAGAAAATCCCATATTCAGAGGAAGGAAAATCCTTTTTGACTTTTATTGCTTGACACAAAACAAAGTGTTAATACAGTATACAAAAGAGCTAGCGAGATATTCAAGTTATCAAATAAACCTTTGTAGCCCGAGCAAAAAGGCACAATCCTTTGATAACCAATCAAAAATGAAAACCAAACAAGTTATCAAAAATTAAAAAGGAAAAGCTTCTTGGACCAACTAAAAAAAAGTTGTAATGGATTACAAGTGATCGACAAACCCAAATAAACACTTAATTGACCAGCAAATGACAGAGAGCAGACACATACATTATAATCCCATGCTGGACTTTCCTTCCTTTCTATGACATCAGTTGCATTCTTTAGTTCTTTAATGGGAGGCAAAGGACGAGGCCGATCACCATGATCATCACTAGATTCAAAGAATTGTCAGATTATAAAATAATAATAATTTCTGATACTGAAAAAAACAGCATAACATAAGCAAGACCTTGTCCATGGCGCAGGTTCATTATCGCATCGAACAAAAAGATACCTGCATACCTTGAAACCCTGTGAGAAGATGAAAATAATATAAGCTGAACTGCAAAATATGTGCGACCAGAGTAGAAGGCAATCTTTTAGACAACGCTTCAGCACTAGAGAGATATACTCATCACACATAAAGTCTACCTGAACTCCAACCTTCCTCCAACACTTTTCAATCCTGTATATCCCATCATAGCGAACACCAATCTCAGGAGCATACGACGAGCGCTTTTCCTTGTGAGACCTTCCAAAATAAAACAACGCTTCAGCATCACAAGGATTTTTAAAAGTAACAGTCAACCCACTACATATACAATATGCAAGGGCATATGCAATAGGTTATTAAAAAAATGTTATCTATATTAATGAAAATGACCGACATATAAACAACAAAGAATACTGATCAATCCATCCAATTGATAAGTCTATATCAAGAAAATGAATGTCGTGTACGTAAAAACACTATCATTATTAACACATACAATTAATAACTAAAGGGATCTATCACTTGCAATACTAATGTTTAAGTTAAACTTGCAAATCACATACTAAAGATTCAAAAACTTAATTTAGTGTTTTACAATCACATAAATTAGCCTTTTTTAATGTTGGAAAATTTTCACAAAAATCCTTATTGGGTTCTTGAATATCAAATGAACCATGAACCGATTTTTTTTATTTGCCTTTCTAACCTATGCACACACCTAGCCTGCATGGGCACTCAAAGTGCCTAAAGGAATGACAGATTACATATTTAATGTTGTTTCTTGTCTAAAAGAATTACGAGGCCACATGAGCAATCTTTTTAGAACACTCTCCATGGCATTTCATGTAAGCATAGAAAATGGATTCAATAGAAAAGAAGGGATAAACTTGAAGTATGAACCAAATGAAATGAGCTCGCTATGTAATTCTTAATAAGCTTTTTTTAATAAATTTGTAATTAATAAAATGCAAAACTAGTAGCCTTATCTTCTCATATTTAGCTAATAACTACATATATGTATAAAAAATAACTTACTGTTTGGGTCAAAAAACATTATCTAGTATCAAACAATAAGATTTGGATAAAATGAATTTCATTTATAAAAACAATTGAATTTCCAAACACGCCAAAGTGATAAATTTCTAAATCAATTATTTTTATTAGACTACTTAAATCTCCATTTTTAATTAACTTGCATCATAATTATTGCAATGACAGTTTAGTCAATTCCTCATGAATGAAATTTGATCTTCAATATATCCAAAGACAAATCATAATTACTATTTAGGATTGGTAAATAAATTTATTTCTCCATTTAGCTTTATGCAAAGCTATATCACTAGTAATGTTCAAATGAAATAAATCACTCTATATTACATTGCTACTTTTCTCTAAGATAAATCCAACTCAAGGAAGCAATGTTAAGGAAGAATCTATCTCGACTCATTTCCGCATTTAGGCATGCAAGCGGATACTAAAGAAGAATTATATGAATGAAATCATTACCTCACCACTCGAACAGGATATCCTTTGAGGCAACTAGCTTTTAATGCTGCATTGAGTTTCTCAAATTTCTGATCAAAGGCCTGTTCCTTGTTTGTGCGTTTGTTTCCACTTAAATCTCTTCCGCCACTGCCAATTTTTAGGTGGTGATTATAAGATCACAAGCATTCATAGCAATTGAACAAAGACAGTAAAATAAAGGAATTATTTGTTTGTGAATTAACACATCTTTTGAAATTTTGAGAAACATACTTTTGAATAATTAAAACACCTAAAACAAAGCGAAGAATATACTGCATTTGTTTGTGGCCAATATTTTGTAAGGACAGAATCAAACTGGGATTCGGTAGTATTGACTGAATGAATAATAAGCAATAATGAGAAATGCATAATTAATTAGATTTTGTCTAGACAGTACAAATTTGGCATTTGTATACTAGAAGAATAAGTCTGTTTTACATCATACCTCAAATTTAATCAAAAAACAACATAGCATCAATGTAGCCAGTGTGTCTAAATATCACTTTAGAAAGCATTCTTCAAAAAGAGCAACAGATTTATTGTTTAATCTTGTGAGTGAGTATAAAGACTAGCTCTATACAATTATGAAAATGTCAGCTAAGAATGTTTCAGAAACAAGTGGGCAAAATGTCACCTGCCGGTATAAAGGAACCATTCTCCATGATCTTCATCATCTTTGTATCCACCAGAAAGTGCAACTGACTGAGCACCATAATCAGACTGGCCAGCAATACCTGCCACATGGGGTAAATGAGCACCCCATTGTCTGCATTCCATTCTATCTTCCCATGTCTCACCAACCAAAACACCTTGGCTTCTTTTCGGATCATTTTCTGCGAGTATAGGGCCAAAATGATCAGGAGGAACAGTAACAAAGATTTGTCCACTACAAGCATTGGCTTTCCCAGCTCTCTTAGCTCGTTCAGTGGTAAATGCTTTTTCAGGTCTGTTCTCATTTCGTATGAAATGATATACAGCTGTTGGACCAGCAGACATATTGCATTTTGCAGCCTTTGCCATACGAATTGCAGCAACAACAGCAGAGTTGATTCTAGGTTGTTCTGCCATTTTGGACGGGATTGGAGAACGACACTTGGCACAAGTGAGTTTACCCTGACCAACCCATCTTTGGAAGCATTTTAAACAGAAATTATGACCACATGGTGTCTGCAAGGAAAATGTTCGAGAATAAACATTCAATTACACTGGGAACAAAAATTAGTGATATCTAAAAATATAAAACTGAGTTTGTGACAATTTCTTAACAATTTAACATTGATATAACCACTTTGCTATGCTTCAACAAAATGAAAACCAAAACAGCAAAGTAAAAAAGTTGGAATGGATGACCTCAATAAGGATAACTAACAAAGACTAACTCACTCATCACAAAGCTTCTTCATGATAGACCACTTAAAGGAACATACTAATTGAACTATGAGACCACTATGGAAATGCACATGCACACCATATAACCTCTATATAAGAACTAATAGGAGTAAACAAACTCAGAGAAATTTCTTAACATACAACATAATATTGTCTTGATCATGTGTGATGTCCATTTTGTTTTTACACAAGGAAATATAATAATCAACACAATGCCAGAGTATTCCTTTCACAATTGATTAAGGCAAGAAGAATATACTACTGGGTGATAGTTTTAAACCATATATGTTATCCATTCTTGCTGAACTGTTTTGACTGATTCATTTTCAATAGAAACAAGTCAAAAGTTCCTTCAATTTGCCATATGGAACCAATTCTTTCTGAATCGGTATGCCTAAGTTCAAGATATTATCCCACCACTTGGGAACAAACTAACTTCAAAATCTTTCCATCTAAGGCAACCATTAATCACTAACAAAAGTGTTCAACATTATTAACTGTGCACTAAAGTTCAGTGAAATGCAAGCTGAGCAACTTATTCAATTAGTACCTTTTCATAGTAGTGCAAATACCTCAAATTTTCAAGGGTGAAATTGACAACATATAAAATAATGTCAAGAAAGGGAATGTACCACAATGAGTTGCATGGTTCAGATAAGATCATCTAATTTCATTCACAATTTGAGTGGAAAAAATTTTCAGAATCTAACCACAACGTCTCCCAAGTCCAATTGTAAAATGGCTGAAGGAATTAACCACAAACCAATACCACTTGGCAATACACTTAATAGAAAAGAAAATGTGAATAATATTAATAAAATTAAAAACAAAATATATGTAATAAATTCATAACTATATAAACTTGAAAAGTATTACCAAAAATATTCTTTTAGCATATATAAAATTGTAACTATAAGTCTAAAATGATGAATATAAAAGGAAAATGCATGTGATCTCCAAATAATATAACTGTGAATCTAAAAACTTATAGATAGCTATTTTTTAATTACATTTAAACTTCTATAACAACTTGACTTAATTCATAAGCCAAACATTGTATTAATGTCCATTGTTTAAATTTTGATATCATAGGAACTAAAGAGCATGATATTCTATTATTGGTTTTACAAGAATCCAGATACTATCCACATAGATACAATCATTAATGTTAAAAAGAAGCACATTTGAGCACAAAATCCATTTTTATCGACCACAAGGGATAGACTCCATAACTATGCACTTACGCATTTTAATACTGCTTATTTTATAATCACCTTAAAGACCTGGACTAATACCTATAAAGTAAAGCTAGCTTCCCACACATGCAGCACAATAAGAGCAGGAAGTTAAGCCACCTTTAAACCACACTTGTTCATGAAGCTCTGATGTTCCCATCAAAATTGACAAAAAAGAACTCCTATGAATTTGGGATTTCTATCTAAGAAGCTCAAAATGGTACAACATCATAGTCAAATAATATTAACACATGATAAAAGTTAACACCAATTTATCTCTATCAGCCTATGTTTTCAAGCTTCTCACCTCTCTTGAAGAATAATGTTCCTCTTTAATTTACAATATTAAAATTTCTTGATTGCATGATCTTGTTTACATTGATAAATTGTCTAGTTATGATGTTTATGAACCTAATCCATCTTTTCAAGGGTCTCAAACCTCAAAGGTTTCAAACAGATAGTGTTGAATCTGTATAATTTACATATGAAAGGTTACGATAGGTCGAAAGCTTAATTTAGTTTCATTTAACATTAAAGTTATAATAACTATTATTTCATACCATAATGATGTATTATCTTCATTTCTTCTTGAATATAAATACAAAGAAATGACTGATTTTTTTCTCATTGCAAATTACAATTTTAGAAGTATCAAAACATGAAATGTAAGATGTGAGATTAGATTAATGCACTCAGTCACACATGGAAATTGTATGTGATTAAAATTTTCAGATAATTAAATAATTCCTTTCTAATATTATCTTAAAGGGCTTTAGCATATTTTATTTTAGACAAGAATGCTAGCCTACACACCTCATGGTGCACACCTTGTAAGCACAAAGTGTTTTTTTTCTTGAATTTTTTGGAGCTTAGGGCTTAGGATTTAAGTTATAATATTTATGCTAAAGTTTTTTAAAAAAAAAAAATTACACATGGTGCTCACAAGGTGTGAGCCATGAAATGTGTAGGTTAGCAAACCTCTTATTTTAGAAGGCATTCACATAAGCTTATGCATTGTGGAACTTATGAAGTTCATTTACAACTAAAGGATTATATAGCTAAACCAATATATATCTTATTGATTCCATATCATGCTCATGTTAACATTGGTTTATTTATACACATTTCACTAAATAAATAAAAGAACACATTGTTTTAAAAGAGGGTCATCTAGTCGGTTTCAAGTGACCATTTCACCTAGTTGCTAGATGGCCCTTTTAAAAAGTAGTTTAAGTCAACTAGGCAATCTAGATTGCACAAATGGTCCAAGCAGTTTAGGCAGGTCTAAGGAAAAAAGATTAAGTGGTTTTAATAAGTTGTATTCATTTAATATTAGAAAGTAACCCTAGTTTTTCCCATTAGCCCACCTAAGCCATCTTGTTCGCATCTAACTCGCAAATTACACGACCTCTACCTCCCCTTTTTCACCTGATATCTACAACCTAGACTAATTTTTGATCTTTTTCCTTCTATCTCTTCCCTAGGTGTATTCTCTCCCTCTCTTACATTGTTTTTCTCATTCATTGTTAAATTTTCATCATTTAAATGCAACATGTTTAAGATATACACACATATTTATTAACATTAATCATTCTTAATTTAATATATTTGTCTTCTTTATTTTACTATTATTTTATGTCAAGTGAGTAGGTGTTTTCCTACCACATAGGTGCTAGGTTGTAATACCCCGAGAAATTCATTTTATTTATATTTTGTATTGTTAGTGATTAATGTAATTATTTTGCATTGGATCAATGAGTTATAGTTGAGCACTTATATATTTAATCATGATAAACATGACTATCAAGATCATTGGCACATGGTTATATGTGATGGCAAGTTGTCGTAAGTTTACACAATTTCTCAGATCACACCAAGTAGTTAAGTCATTTTTAAATTTAAGGAATTCAATAGAAACTTATTTTCCAAATGGAAGGTGATCGAGAGTTCAATGACAAACATAGGAACTAGAGGTCTCTTTTGAAATGTCCTTAAGAAATTAATTTTTCCCAAGTGAAAAGATGAGGCTATTCATTTTCCTCAAATCTCTAGACCTAGATCCCTATTAGGTGGAGATTTTTTTGAGGCTAGAAGAGTACCTAAGTAGGGTGGTGGGATCTCTCTTTTCTTCTTCACTATCTTCTTCCTCAACAATGGCTAAAAACTTCACGAGGTGGAGTTAAGGCTTTGTGATTTTCATGGAAATGTTGACAAGAGGAAGAAACTACTTCTTGATGGGAGCCTATTTTTTGTCTAGATGTGGGTTCATCGTCATTGAGGATGCTAGGATAAGCCTCATGATGTTAGTGGATTCATCATTATATATGGCACATGGACCAAATCAAAGATGCCTTCAAATCTAAGCTAATAAGGTAAGTCCAATTGAAAGATATGAACTATAAGCCTATTGATTTATTTATATATTTCATTTGCATGCATGATATTAAGACTATGATTTAGCTCTTTAGTCTTAGGGTTGACCAAAGTAATTTAGTAGTGTTAGCCAAATTGTATAGATTTTTGGCATCGACCAAATTTCTTAGTGGTGTCAACCACACAACATACAAATTATGGCGTCGACTTATAGCGTGCATAAGTGTGTCACACTTGATATTAGCAAAAAAGTGCATACACAACATACCAATGTACATTTTTTTAAAATGTTCACATGATGACATGGTTACGTTGTTGTATGGATGATTTCTAAATTAAGAATGTGATATGTCCATGATTTGCTCTAGAGGACTCAACATTACCAAATCAATTCTCACTCAATTTTTAGTATGGTTGGGCTTCACTTTAAGAAAATCCTTTATTTAGGTCATTTTATTTAGAATTGTTAATATGTCTATGATTTGCTCATAGAGGACTCAACATTACCAAATCTATAGATTTTATCACTGCATCAAATATTATTATTTTATGTTCCTTTACAATCATTGATAGAACTAATTAACTACACAACACAATAAACCCCTTAGCTCTTTTATGGGATTGTCATTATATATAACATGAAAATAACTTAAGAAATCCATGTATAAATTAGGCCTCCTAATTTTTCTACATAATTTTCTCTTAGGAGATCAAACATAGGAACAACTTCTCTAATCAAGATCCTCACCATTTTTTCTTCTAGTACCAAATTTAGAAATAGTTTCCTTTGTAACAATTGTCAATATTTTTATTTTTCTTCTAATAACAAATTTGGAAATTGTTTACTTATCATGGAAAATTGCATAACTTACTCTTTCCAATTAATCAAAAAAACAAAAAATGTACTTCAAAGCTAAAATATCCTAGAAAGTAATTCCTACTAAAGAAAAAAAAAAATAGATGATTTTTTACCATTATATTTGATTATAGAACAATGATAAGTAGGGATGGCAATTGATACCCTTTTAATCAAGTACCCATCGGTACTTGATTAATAAATGGAGGTTGGTACCTATTTTATTTTAGTTGATCAGATTCAGATATTAATAATTCAAGTATTCACATGTAGTTAGACAAGTTTAGGTATGAGTGAGTAACCAAAATAAAAATATATATATTAATTTAAATTATAGATAGTAATTTTAAAATTTATCTTAAAATTATATTTGATTTACTAAAAATTGTTCTATGATAATATCTATCTTATTCATTGTAGCAAAAGATGATTACGCTTACTCCATGCACCCCTCACAACCCATCCCAAGATTATGTGAAGAGAGATAAATCACAAGATCATCTTATAGCTGACAACCAAGTGGCAAGGGGATGAAAAGAGTTTTTTTTTCAAAGGCATATGCCCTCCGAGAATTGATCTCTATCCCATTGTAGCAAATCTATAAACTAAATACCCCGTGAGGACAATATTTATCTTATTCATAAACTTCCATTTATGTTATTTAATGATTTTATTAATAGTTGTTAATAGTTATATTTGTGTTAATTGATGTCTACTTGAATATGAAATTCAAGTACTCATTCATTAGAGTACCCAATAACTACCACCCAATTATGTGGCATATTTGGGTACTCAACAAGTATTTGTTTAGTTAACGAGTGGATATAGGTTTCAATCTTAAGAGTTTATATGAATATTTAATGGATAGGATACAAATAATGGTCGTAAATGGCATATATAATTTGCATATGCAATTAGAAAAATCTTTCTTGATTAAATTAAACCAATTTATAAAAAATCAAGTTAACCTATTTATGAATGATCATTTAACCACTATCAACATTAGTATCAAGATCAGATGATTAGAAAGCGTGCACACACGCGCACACGATATGCATTTTTTTCACTTCCTTTAGCCTAAATACTATACCCTAAACTCTAAACATAAAAAAAACTTGATGCACATGGGTGTGCACCATAAGGTAAGTAGGGTAATATTTTTGTGCCTATATATATAGAGTGAGAGAGAATTGATATCCTACACACCCACTTGTGTGACACACAAGGGCAACTAAGTGCATGGGGAGCCTAGAAATGACCCGAGCACCTAGAATCAATGCACATGGGGTGCCTAAACTACTTCTGTGCTCCCTATGCACTAAGTCGCCCATGCACATCACGCATAGGCAAGCAATATATCAAAATTATATATATATATATATATATATATATATATATATATATATATATATATATATATATATATATAAAATTTTGATATGTTGCCAAATTCCCATGCCAAACTCAATGTGGACACAAGGAAATGTGAATTAATCACGAACAAAGCCACACACAAAAAGTCTAGTGACATAACATTACTCTATATATAGAGAGAAGAGGATGTGTTACCCTCCCCCTTGCACGACTGAGGGATGCCCACATTGTAGCACTAACCAAGGTCTGCCACATGAACATCCCCTCTTAGTCGCGCACAGGGACGCACACAAGGGAGTGGGCAGTGTATCATCTCTCTCTCTCTCTCTCTCTCTCTCTCTCTCTCTCTATATATATATATATATATATATATATATATATATATATATATGAATTTTTATCATCATCAATTTAAAACAAAATTACTAATATAAATGTATATATTGGATAAAAGCAATATATAAAGAAAACTTGTTATGATAAACAATAAAATCAAAAATGTATTACAATAAACAAAAAATCATATTTATTACTACAAAATTATTAAGATAATATTGTATTAAGAATATTATAATACTATATTATAGTTACATATTTTCTATTATAAAGAGACAATTGCAACCTAAACACATGCAAATTAGATTTATAAAATTTATCCAAATTAATAATAATTTCTCTCAATTAACTTTGAGAGAGAGATGAAATATTCAGTTTGACAAATGTCTATTTATGAGCATTAGTAAGGAAAAAATGAACACTCCCATGGCAAACTCAATTGGTGGCAAAAATGAGAAATTTAGATGAAATTTTAGAAGTGCACCCCACATACATGTTTACAAGGATAAACCAATAATTCACTCAATCCCCAAGCTTTCAAAATCTTCTTTGATAAAATTTGACATTCACTTTGACTAGATTTTGATCATTTTTAATCTATTGTCTTTTTTTTAAAAAAAAAAAAACTTCTCTAACAATTTTATGAAATAATCAATTTCTTGAGAAAGAATAACACAACCTTTGCCAATATTATCCATCTCGATTGATATGTATCAGTATGACCTTGACAAGCATAATTCTCTAAATGGGGCATGCTTGCAACACCACAATATTTAGTTTGCAAAATGATCATGGTTCTAAAAAGCCCCCGTTTGGATTATATATATGATCATCAAAATGAATTTTTAAAGGGATTGTATAATGACATATATGACCACATATGATATGATATATGTGGTTTGCATGTGCAGACAAAAAATAATAATTGATTAAGTTAGACAAATTTAAAAAAAGAAAAAAGACAAAATGAATTAAATATTGAATTTACTCTTGTAAAGTACATAGAGGCTATACAATGGGTCAATCACATATTGTTTACATATGTGATAATGTAATTTTTAAACCTGAGAATTAGAGTAATAAAATACTTACCTTAACAAGCAAATAGATATTTCATTGTGCTATTGTAAAAACATCGTCTACTATAATATCAAGATGATTGCATTGAGAAAGAATAATGTAACAACCATAATAGGCGAAGAGAGAAGTGGAAGAGGACTTTGACATGGCAAGATTTCTTAGTCAACTTTGATATCAGCCTCATTGTTACGTCTTAATGTAACATGTTATTACCTACTTAGATAAGAGATCTGAGCTCTTTAATTGTCTCATTGACTTGCCAAACTCAACCACTATCCTAAAATATTAACTACAAGTTAATAACAACTCTTTAATCTTAAGCTTATAATATAATTTATAATGTGGGACTAATTATGGGGGTTTCATGATGTCTCTCATTATGTTTTAACATAAAATCCAAGCTCCAACTTATAGCCTAAAATAACCCCTAATCAATAGCATGCAAGGCACAATGGTGATTATACCATCACACATGGAGCCCATTCAAACATCTCATCATGCACAGCTTTAATACCTAGTGTATGACTCACTTAAATAAGAGAACCAATTCATTAGTTTTCCAAACCCAAGTAGTGGCTCAAATGTTTAAGCTCAAGTTAATAGTGAATTCTGACATTAAATTAAAGTTCGTTATACAATTTATATTGTAGAACTAAACTTGGGGTGTTGCAAAACTTACTATTCTTAGCCCTTATTGGGTGTCAACTCTGCCTTGGTTGTCATTCAGTTGATGTCTCAACATGACAAGGCTTTCCTCTCTTTTATCATTGACTCTAAGATTCTATCACCCAATCTATTTACTCTTATTGTGATAGGAAATTCGTTTTTTTTATAATAGCTTTGACTTAAATTTGATCTAATGAATTTAACTTAATAGTATAACAAGTTAGATTTACTTTACTGATTCAATTTAAAATTTTCTTTCTTTTCTTCAGAATCACATTTAATAAAATTCATATATAATCAATCATATTGAGTCAAATAAAATCATTATGGTTCTTTGGCCTTAAAATTCAAATGTACACATATGAAATAAATGTTAGACATTCACTTCTATGTTTGATATACTATAAATGTAATTCAAGCAATCTCCATTAGACCAAAATAATTATTAGTTATATTAATCAAATGAACAAATGCCTAAAATAGATTAAAAATTCATCAAAAATATAATTTTTACAACAAATCAGGATTAGTATTGTTATGTTGAATTCTTGCATATAGACTGAATAAGATCTTAACCTAATCTTGACTGTACATTCATAAATCTAACAAATAAATATAATATTCACAATAAAAATGATAGAAATTTTTACAAATAATTCTAACAAAGTGAATGTAAAATTCAAAATTAAAGAGTTTCTTAATGTGAAATTTTATAAAGTAACTTTACAAGCATAGATATTATAACAGTGTGCTTTTGAAAGAAAAAATAATTAAATAGTTTCTTAATATGAAATTTTTTTAGGCGAGAAACTTTACATGCACAAACATTATAAGAGGGCAAGAAACTTTACAAGCATACACATTATGGCATTGCGCTTTTGAAAGGAAAAAATAATTTAATAGTTTCTTAAAGTGAAATTTTATAAAGTAAGAAACTTTACCAGCATAGACATTATAACAGTGTTCTTTTGAAAGAAAAAAATTAAACAAAGAAATCTAAAATGATTACCAAAGACCTGATACTTAGTAGATATTAGACGTGATAATTAAAATAAAAAAATAGTAAGTAGAAGAAGAAATAGAAGTTTATTTCAATTGGTTAAGTTTATAACATTTTGGCCCATCACTATAAATGGTACGGTTTCTAGAATAGTTTGAAGCTACAGCAAAACATCAACAACAAGAAACCCAATAGAGATTAGAAGGGCAGAGGTTGAGCTCAATTCTCAATAATTTTTCTTGAAAAATAAATAACGGGTGTTGAAACAAAACCTAGCACTCTCAAAAATATGAAATAGAAGCACACAAACAATAAAGTTGATCAGATTAACAAAACGAGTAAAATAATTTTATTAGTTAAAGTACCAATATTTGAACCAGTATAATATTTAAGTAGAGGAGCAAAATATACTATCAAATAAGAAGATTCGAGTAACAAGCTACACACGGAAAATCTTGAAGTATCAAGAAACAGATTAAGATCGCTTACTAGTTCTGCATGTACGAATAGGCAATAAAATTTGACCATAGTGACACATTCTAACGCAAGTAAAAGGAATAATATCTCACAGTGACAGGGCGTTCGGGCAGCTGCATGCAGAAGGAGCAGTTAAACTTCTCGTCGAGCAAGTCGAGAACACTTCCAATCCCTTTCCCTCTACTCGCCTTCTGGTCCTCTTCTTCCTCCTCATCGCTCTCCGCTACGGCGGCCTTACCTCCGCCGACGAGGGCCTGCCTCTGCCTGGCCTTCTCCGCCTCCGTTAGCATTTGGTCGGCGTCAATAGCCCTTATTCCAGCGATGAGTTCAGCGTTGCCGCTAACGGGAGCAGCGGTGAGGCCCTCCTCGGGCGGGTTACAGTCGGGGCAAAGCCACTGCGCGACGACGGCCATGGACTCAGGCGGCTTGGAGAGGCACTGCGCGTGCCACGGCGAGACGCAGGTGCGGCAGAGCACGAGCTCCGCCTCAGGGGGAGCCACCTTGCAGACCATGCAGACGCCATCGCCATCGCAGGGGAGATCGAGCGCCATCGAGGTCCGGAAGGGGGAAGGGGCCGGTTAGGGTTTGGGGAAGAAGGATCTGGAATTTCCTGAGTGATTAAAGAGAAATAAAAGCGCGGGATTTCTAAAAATGAGAGGGGATTTGAAATTTGGCTTCCCTTCCTTTGAATAAGCGGGGGAAATGGGTGGAACGTTGCGACTATGCGGACTCACTATACTGCTATTTAGGGGAAAAAAAGATACGAGAGTATCGTTCATTTCCTACACGTCTGGTGGGACGCGGATGGCGTGAAGGGACTTCCGCAGAATCACGTGAAACCCAGGAGCTGTACGATTGGAGAGGGAAGGGGTTGATCCCGGCCGGTCATCCTCAATCCAACAGTCACGATCAATCCCACTTTAATCCTGTCATTACGGTAAACAAAAAAGTCATTGTTTAAGAGTATAATTTAAATTTTGATAACAAATTAAGTCTAATGCCAATATAAAGAAATAAGTTAAAATCAAATAATCCAGCCGGATTTTGATATCATAGTTAAGAGAACAACTAAGCTACAAGAATTAAAAGACACCTTGGAGTAAATATTTTAACTTATTTTAAAAATAGTTTACATATGACTTACAAATGGATAGAAGTGAAAGACTTAAATGGCTCTTTTTACAATCTGACTAATTTAGGACCGTCGATATAATACGTATTGTGCTAATGGAATTGGACCTAAAGGTGGAAATCAAACCTAACTTGATGGTAGCCATCCCGATCAACTCATGCGCAGCGACTCAACCAATTAGGCAATATTCATGGCAACAACTTAAATTCATGGAATTGCACTTCTAATTTGATAGTAATGAAGTCTCCAGTCCCCTTTTTCGGCTAAGATAGTAAGTGAATTAAACGTCTGTGATAAGTCTAATGTTCTAACTTCATAAAATTTAATTTATGTTTATTCAATATATGAAAGATAATTAAATAAAATAATTTATTAAACTAAATAAATAAATTTAAACATATATATAATTAGTTCATTAATATTTATGAATATAAATTATGATATATTTATTAATCATATTCACGAATAAAATTTATAAATCATATTTATCAATAAATTTTTTTATCAAACTTGTAAGTAGACAAACATGATCTCAAAATAAACAAATAAGTTTATAATACCAATCTCATTAACCAACTAAAAAAATTATAAATATGAAAATTTCAAATAATCTCAAATAAGAGCTAACCAAACTTCAACTAACCTCAAGTTTATAAAAAAAACTAAGTTGTGTTTCAACAAATATTTTAATGATTTAATTCATTTTAATTTAGATTTGACTTAACTCGCTTATTAAATAAAGTAATAAATGAATAATATAAGCTTTGACTTGACTTGACTAATATATACATTTAATTTCAGTTCAAAAAGAAAAGCCTCCGCTAGGCTTGCTACAACTCCTACTCATGTGGGCTGACGCAAAATAAATAAATCAATCAATCAAATAGCTAAACCGAAATTTTCTTATCTAACATCAAATAGCTAAGTAGAAGCCCTCAAAGCAATAGTACAACCGTAGATACCTTCTCGGTTTCTTAAACATTTAAGAATTGAGTTTCAACTTTAGCGAATTAATAAATTAATTTTTTTTAATTGACGGTTGCCCTAAGAATGTTGGGTTGATGGGTCATCCGTTGCAAGTGCTTCCCGATTAATTCTAATAACCGATAAAAAACTTTCATAAAACTGAATTGATCATCCCATAATTA
Source organism: Zingiber officinale (assembly GCF_018446385.1). Lineage (NCBI taxonomy): Eukaryota > Viridiplantae > Streptophyta > Magnoliopsida > Zingiberales > Zingiberaceae > Zingiber > Zingiber officinale. The sequence continues at coordinate 144,894,981 of NC_055994.1, forward strand.
ATCAGTGTAAGCTAAATATACTCAACTAAAAAAATAAAAATAACCAAGTAGAAGTTTCATTTAGTGGAGGGTTCAATTTTGCTTGGTTTGCTGGTCATCTACATCTCTGTGTAATTTTCCCTTCTCCTTCATATCTTCCATTCAAATAGTCGACAACAATGTCGTAAGCATTACAAATGATTGTTGAAAACACAACACTACAACAAATGATGTTTTAATAGTCCTACTCATGTTTGTACTTAAAAAAAAAGTAGATATCTTCCAAGTTTAATGTGAAAATTATACACATCAAAATGTGTATGATTAAGTCCACATGAGTATACTAGATCCAATTTAATCCATATGGGTGGACTTAATCTTCATAAGGTGGACTTACACTTGATTAATACACATACACAACTAATTATTATTAAAGTAACTAAACTCAATTAAGTGATCTAATGGTTTAAGCATATAAAGAGATTTTGGATTAAATAGATGTGAATTCAATGTGTAAATTCAAAATCTTGTTCATTAACATTGATGAGTTGTTAATGATAGATGGACTTTAAGTTGGATAGTTTCTATAGGATGAGTTTGGTATATAAAGGAATATGCTCATAAATCAAGGCACGTTCTAGAGCCTCTTCAACCTTTTTTCTTCCTCATTGAGAGAGAACTAAGGATTGATGCACCCCACTCCTATAGAAGACTATTATGCACTAGCAAGAACTCCGGCGACAAGTAAGAAGCATTAGTCTTTGTGATGGATTCGGGTTAGTATTTATGAGCTATTGTTTCAATTTCCTATTATGCCACTACAAAAAATACTATTATTACCGACGGAATTCATGGTATCGGAAGTATTTTGGTCGGCATTCACTTTACTGACGGAAAAGTATTTCCAGCGGTAAGTACCAATGGAATTATATATTCCGTCGGTATATTACCGACTGCATTTTTTACCCGTCGGTAAAAAACCAAACGGTGGTAAACGGAGATTCCCGACGGAATCAGGGGTTCCATCGGGAATTACCGACGGAATCAGTGATTCCGTCGGGACTTACCGACGGAATCAGTGATTTCGTCGGCGATATATCGCAAAAAGTAACTGTTCTTTCGATATTTTACCGACGAAAACTATAATTCCGCCGGTAAAAAACTGGAAAAAAATTGGAATCCAACCCTTGTTTTGCTTGTTTCCCATATACAATTTTAATACAAATACAAACCATCACAAGCGATGGCATCACAAACACAATCCACACAATATATTAACAACATACAACAACAAGATCACAATATAAATCAATCCACAATCTCCAAAATACAACATACAACAAATACATAAACATAATTGAACGACAAATAGAAAATCTCCAAATTATAATAAAATCTAAGTATCAAGTTCTCACAATCATAAGTATCTAAAAGTATATAAGTGAACGACAAATACAAAATATCCAAAATACATATCATGATACATCACCTATACATATATCCGAATATAATCCTGTAAAAGTCAAATACAATAGATTATGATTAAAATAAATCGATGCAAATGTAATATAACTCAAACATTGTTATATATAACTAATTTTACTTGTAAAAAAAAATACCTGTATTATATTTTGGATAACCAATAATAGTGGTGATGGTGAATGTATCAGTATGAACTCCTGAAAAATGTAAAACACTTTAAGATACGCATCTAATAATATCCCAATACAATAAATATATTTGACTTAATGAATTTCTAAAAAATTCTAAAAAAAAATCAAGTTATAGTTAAACATACCTCAAAAAAATCTAATCATCAGCGGGGTCTGGATCTGATGGGTCTGGGGTCCCATCGTGCAATGATTGTTTGCATCTGGGACAATGCCTGCTCTTGTGCAACCCACTTCTTCTCCCACTTCTGATCCATGGAAGTCGTCTGAGTCTTCAAGTCTTGGTTTTCTTTTCTTAATGACTCCACCTCAGAAGAAGAAGAAGAGGAACTTGCACGGCCCCTAGGAGTCCTCAAGCGATCAAATACCACCTTGGCTTGGGAGACAAGGTCGTAGAGGGAGGAGTTCTTTGTCCTTCCACCCACAACATCATAATAAATTTTGTTTATTTCCTGGGTGGATAGATCCTGTGACTCCCCTCCCTCTACTGGTGACTGAGATGTCTGAGCAACCCTGCTTGTCATTTCCTCCTGTGTAGAAAAAATATACAATTTATATCTTATACACAATTATTAAAGCTAATTAATCATTATTAAAGATTAAATATAAATTGCAAGTTAATAATTCAAACCCCAATGTTCTTTGATCGATCATCAACATATGTGTCATCCTTTCTCTGGTGAGTCTTGAGAAAGATCTCCAAGCAAGTGGGTTGTCTTTCTAAAGAACGCTCCTGCATGCACAAATAAGTTTGGCTAAAATTATACAAGTTCATTAATAAATAAAAATTTAATTTATATAACTTTAAATTAAAATCACCAGATCCATAGCGTGCTCAACAATGGATCGAGATCCTGATGTATGCCGAGCAGATCCAGTACTCCGGCCACCTGCTCTGTATTCTTATTCGCTCGAGCTTTTAGAGCATTTGTCTGCCATCTTTCTATAGACCAAGTGGTCGTCCATGCACTCCAAATCTCGTCGGATACATAAGCAGGCCGTGTGTCATCCTTTCTCACATAGTATAATAGGTCTTTGTACAACTTGGAACAATAAATATTCCAAGTTTTTGCAAATTCTACCTCGTGCCCCTCCTCCCATGTATATTTTTTCTGCAATTTATAAATAAAGTTTTAGTATATTAAAGGATAAATATAATGTACATATTCAATTTACTTACCACAAATTATTGATAATAGAAATCTTTAGTTGCAGCATCTACATGTCTCCATGTAGTCCCAGATATGCAGACTCTTTCCTTAAATTTTCGTGTGATATATGTGGATACTCGATGGTCGTCGGGAGTAAACCTACATATAAGCAATATTAAGACATAAGATATATGTTATAAATAAAGAACTTGAATTACTAATAATAAAAAAAATACTTACGACTCTCCAACAACCCTAAGGACGGTGGATCCACGGAGTGGTGCTGGAAGATCTGCCATGATACCTTATATCTACAAAAACATATTACAACACATCATAATAAGTCTTTAATAACATGATAAATAAGCAACAAAACATGATTAAAGCATAACTTATTAGATGAATAATAATGCTAAAATTTAATCAATGCTAGACTCTGGAAGCATTTCTACTCAACATTAACAGTTTGTAAGTCGTCGTCGCTAGACTCTGTTAGTTCAACAAAATCCTCACTGCTGGATTTCTCTCTATCATCTATCTCCTCGTCAGTGGCATTACCATCTACAAGTAATTGTGATGTAGATTGGAGTTGTGAATCAACCGAATGTCTCTATACTTCGTCATTTTGAAATACATCATGGTTTTGAGCAGTAATAGTATTCGGCATTTCTATGGTAGAACGAGACTTCAATCGACAAACGGACAATCATTCACTAGCTCTTCTTCTCTTCGTAGGATATTCAAGATAAACAACTTGACCCGCTTGTATTGTAAAAATGAAAGGTTCAAACTTATTGAACCTTCTGTTTGCATTAACCTCTACTAAATTATAATTTGGATGTATTCTGGTACCTGTTCTTGGGGTTGGATCATACCATGAACATTTGAACAACACACAACTTTTTATCGGTAATGCAGGATACTCAACCTCTATAATTTCCTCAAGTCTACCATAGTAATCAAACTCAGTGTTATTGGTGTCGATAGACCATTATTAAAAGTTAATCTCTGCGAATCTCGTTGTCTCACATGGAATTTGAGACCATTAACATAGTAACCCGAATAGACCATTATTTGGCGTAGGGGTCCAGATGCAAGATTCAATATTCTATCATCTTATACATTAGATATTCTTTGGTCTTTCACCTATCAAAATAGTAATAAGAAAAATTAGGACCGAATTTATTTTAATAAAGAATTATGAAAATTTCTCTAACTCACATATATTTGAAACCATAATGCAAATTCGGTCTCTAACTTTTCAGCAACCTCACTTGCAATCATTGATGGATTTTGAAGATGTAATTGTTGCTCATACAAGCTTTGAAAGAAGGTAATTATAAGAAAATTAGGATATCAAGCAATTAACTACAACGAAATAAAAGCTTGATTAGAGAAGTTAACTTACTTTATGTAGGGTTTGACCTCATCACAGTTTAAGAGTATGTATGTTCTTGCGGCATGATATTCTTGTTGAGTTAACCATCTAGAAACAGATGCACCCATTGGTTTACCAGAAAATTTGAAAATAGAAAGCATCGATGGATCTATATTCTGAGTATCATAGGAATTTCTAGGACATTTGCGGTGTCTGGTTTTAACATTATCAGCAAAATAATAAGAGCAGAAAGAAGATGTTTCCTCCACCAAATAAGCATTACATATTGACCCTTCAACTCTTGTTTTATTACGAACATTATTTTTTAATTTTCTCAAAAACCTTTCAAATGGGTGCATCCATCTATACTGCACAGACCAGCTATTCATGCCTCATATGATAAATGTACCGGTAGATGTTCCATTGAATCAAAAAAACTTGGTGGAAATATGCGCTTCAACTTACAAAGTATGAGAGGAATGTCAGTCTCTAGCTGAATCATATCAACCGCCATAATACACCTCGCTGTCAAATCTCTGAAAAAAAGACTCAACTCTGTAAGTGCTTGCCAAACATTATTGGGAAGTAAATCATGAAAAGCTATTGGAATAAGTCTTTGCATGAACACATGACAGTCATGACTCTTCATTCCAAACATCTTTAATTTGTTCATGTCAACGCATCGAGCCATATTCGAAGCATATCCATCTGGAAATTTGATTTCTTTTAACCAACTACATAAAACTTGTTTACCATCTTTGTACAATGTATAACAAGCTTTTGGAAACTTATTGGTTGTTTCATTCTGATGCAACTCTGGTCTGTTGACTAGTTCTTTTAATTCTTCACGTGATTTTGTAGTGTCCTTATTTCTTCCAGGTACATTCATCATAACGTTAAAGATATTATCAAAGAAATTTTTCTCAACATGCATCACATCTATATTGTGTCGAATGAGTAGATACTTCCAATAAGGCAACTCCCAGAATATGCTCCTTTTCTTCCAACCACACTTGCACATCCTCACAAGATACTTATTTATCTCATCAGAATTAGGCTGAGATACTGGGAGAAATCCATAACTATCTATTTGTTCAATGATTTCTTCACCTGAAGCATGGACTGCTGAGGGGGGTTTTCTGATTACAACATTCTTTAGAAATTTTTTCTTATTTCGCCTAAAAGGGTGATCTAGTGGTAGAAATTTACGATGATTATCAAACCAAGATACCTTCCCACTGCAAGACAATGAAAATGCATCGGACTCTGTCATGCAATGTGAACATACTAATTTACCAGCCGTGCTCCATCCCGACAACATTGAGTATGCTGAAAAATCACTGATCGTCCATAATAAGACCGCATGCAATGTAAAATTAGTTTTACTTGCAATATTATAAGTAACCACCCCTACATTCCATAATTTATTAAGCTCGGCAATTAGAGGTTGCAAGAAAACATCTATCTTATCTTTTGGATTGACTGGACCAGGAATAAGCACGGTAAGGAATATAAATTCATCTTTCATGCACATCCATGGTGGTAAATTGTACGGTGTTAATATAACTGGCCAAGATGAATATTGTTGTCCCGACTGACCAAATGGTTGAAATCCATCTGCAGAAAGTCCCAATCTCACATTTCGTGGTTCCATTGCAAAGGAGGAAAACACGGTATCAAGATGTTTCATGCAGGAGAATCACAAGGATGACACATTATACCTCCTTCGTGCTCATGCTCATGCTCATGATGCCACAACATGTGGTTAGCTGTAGCTGCAGATGCATACAATCGTTGAAGTCTAGCAGTTAACGGAAAATAATACATCACTTTCCAAGCAATATTTTTCCTCTTCTTCCCGAGTATGTGATTACGATGCTTAAAACGAGGGTGAGTACAGATTTTACATTCATTCAAATCACTGTCTTCATTCCAAAATATCATGCAATTGTTTATACGACAATCAATCTTCTCTACAGACAAACCTAAACCTCTGATCAATTTCTTTGTTTCATAGAAGCTATCAGTCATTATGTTATCAATAGGGAGCAACTCTGACAACAATTGACAAATGTCATCGTAACATCTTTATGAGAAATGATGTTCTGCTTTCATATTCAATAACCTTGCTGTAGCTGATAGTTGTGAATGACTAGAAGGAATGCCTTCTCATACTTCTCTTTCACTAGCCTTTAACATTTCATATAGTTGCTGATATTCAGGGGTTGATATTTCATCTATATTCGAATAATCAACTGCATTCATCGCATCTTGAACCATTGATTGCATTGAAATATCAATATTATTTGATGCTTCAGGAGCTGTAACAGTAGTCCCAGAATACGAACCACCAGATGACCCAATTGGTTCATATAAATAAGGCTTTCCGTGACAATACCAATTGTAGTAATTTGGCACAAAATCATTTCTACATATGTGCATTTTTACAGTATCCTCATCACGAAATGCTCTATTTTGACATTTTTTATGATTGCACGGACACCGTAACTCAGCATCATTCATACATTCTGGATGACTTTTAGTAAAAATCACAAACTGTTCAACTTCAGCAATAAAATCATCTCTGATAAAACCATTGTCTAATCGATTGTACATCCAAATTTTGTTCATATACATTGTTATAACCTAAAGAAAATATAAATTGAAACATTATTAAACTTGTTGTATCACTTGAAATAAGTTTAAATAAAGAATTATGTGCACAATTTCATCTCACAATCATGATATCATATTACCGAAAATCACCTCTACACTAGAGCAAATAAATGAAACTATTATAAACATGTTGTTCCTTATAGCATCATCAAATGAAATAATCATACATATATGAGAAGCATCGATCAAACACATGTTGACCACTACATTTTATGCAAGAACAATAGCGAAATGAATCAAAATATGTCACGACACTTAAATTTTCTAGGGTTTTGATTGTGCTCAGCTACGAACAGTAGCAAAGCACAGCTACAATTACGAGCAGGCTGCAAGCAGGCCACCGGCCGCAAGCAGGCCACCGGCCGCAAGCACCCTGCCGCCCGCGAGCACCCTATCGGCCGCGAGCAGGCCGCCGACAGCGATCCTGCCGCCCACGAGCACCCTACCGGCCGCGAGCAGGCCGCCGGCAGCGATCCTGCCGCCCGTGAGCACCCTGCAGGCCGCGAGCAGTCCGCCGGCAGCGATCCGCGAGCAGGGCGCAGCTGCCTGCTGCCGGCCGTGTGAAAACCAAAACGAGAGAGGAGAAGAGCAAGAGCATACCTGAGAGATCGCCGGAACGGGGTGAACGGGAGGAGAGGGCGACGAGATTGCTGGAGAGAGCTGTCGGAAAATCGCTGGGAGAATCGCCGCCGATGGAAAGTCAGAGGAAAGAGAGGGTCGCGCGAAGAGGAAAGCGGCCATTCCGTGCCCTAAATCATGAGTTACCGACGGAAATAGTGTTCCGTCGGTAATTACTGTTGTTGCAGTGAGCACCAGATGATCGAACTTGAGTTTTGATTATGGCAAAGGGCTCAAAGTTAAGCTGTGGTGTTATCTAACAAGGTTCATGGAGCTTATAGGAAAGTCCTAAGTGATGCTTAGGTAAAAGTCCTAGTTGCGGTTAGGTAAGGTGAAAACCTAAGGGGGGGGGGGTAACCTTAGGTCCTAGGGGGTGGTAACCCTAGGTGGCGGAAAACCCTTTATAAGAGGGTTTCGACCAGCAGCTCAGTACAACGAACTCCAAGCAACCCTTACGCTGCAAGCTGCTCAAGAAACGTCCAAAAGTGTTGTTACAAGCCCCCGACAACCCGACGCTTCAGATTCTGCTACTTTATTGTTGTCGGTATAATTTGTTTTAGTGCTTTCAATTATAATATCTTATTGTACATTTTTACGAGCTTATAGTTGTTGCCCATGGAAAGCAATCAAGGATCGCGGGCCTTCGAGTAGAAGTCGATCTAGGTTCCGAACGAAGTAAATTCTCCTGTGCCTCTGTGTTTGTTTCTTTATTTCGCTGCGTGTTTTAACTCCGATAGTTTTACGAATCGAACGAAATAGCCGCGAGCGCTATTCACCCCCCTTTAGCGCGTCTCGATCCAACAATTGGTATCAGAGTGGGACCGCCTTTCATTTTTTCCCTCCAAAATTATTTTCAAAAAATTCATTTTCATCCTTTCACGATTTATTAGTATTGATAAAATATTGAATTTGGCAAAATTTGAAATAATATTTTTTAAATATTTTTTAATAATATTTTTATTATTTTATTAGTTTTTCTCGAAACTCGTAAATTTCTATTTCTATCCTTCTACCACACTACTAATCCAGGATTAAGTCCTGGGACAAGTTTTTTTTGCTCACTTTTTCGTGCAAAATTCAATGTCTCTCCAAGAAGGCTATAGCACCACTCGTCCACCACTCTTCTCCGGCGAAGACTTCGGCTACTGGAAAGGCCGAATGAAGTCGTACCTACAAACCGAGTTCGATGTCTGGATAATCACCAAGACCGGGCTCGAAATACCAACTGACGGCGCCGGCATGCCACTACCGTACGAGAACTGGGACGCGAACCTTATCAAAAAGGTAGAAGCAAACGCAAAAGCAACGTATACACTTCAGTGCGGCTTAACGAATAAGAAGCTGAATCGCGTCGGCCTATTCTCAAGCGCCAGGGAGCTGTGGGAGAATCTGATTCAGTTATACGAAGGTACCCAAGTAAGTAAGCATAATTTAATAGACGATTTATTTGAATTAGGTGAACAGTATGATACTACTTCGGTCGAGGAAGGTATTACGTTGGTTGCAGGTACAAGCAAGACAGAGGAAGCTAGAAAGAAACAGATGATGAAGGCAACATGGTTTGAATCTTCGGACGAATCTGAGACTGACGAAGAAGAATTGACAAGCTTCCTCGCACTACCAGTACTAGCATCTGTGGCGGAAACTGAGTCCGAATACGAGACAGATACCGAAAGCGAATCTGGAACAGAGTCCGAGCGAAGCCACGGATCCGTATCCATTTCCGAAGGTTCTAAACCCACTGTAAGTTCTTTAATTTCTAGTATTAGCTTAGATAATTCAGAAAATTTAGTTCCTTACTTACTAAAGAAGTTGGCTAAATCCAACGTCCGAGTCAAGTCACTCCAAAAGCAGGTAACAACCCTTAAGGAAGTGACTAACTTGAGTCCTTTAACTGAGTCAGTTCAAATTGGAAATTCAACCCAAGTCCAACAACTTGAGGAAGAAAATTTCAATTTGAAAACTCAAGTTAAAGAACTCAAGAACATGTTGGAACGGTTTACTTTGGGTTCCAAGAATCTGGATCTGATTCTTGGAAAACAGCGAGCCGTTTACAACAAATCCAGACCTGGATTTAAAACTAAAAGAAAATACAAATCGTATTTATCATTAGTAAATAGAAATAATAGAAAGGTAGTCCAAACATGGGTACCTAAGTCCAACTTGTTCAATCAAGTTGGACTTGGTCAATATTGGGTCCCCAAGGATCAAGTCTATTACCTTGATAGACCTTATCGAGACTATGATCCAGGGGGAGCAAAAAAAAAATGATATTAATAAAACGAACATAATTAAAAATTCAAATTAAATAAAAAAATTCAAAATTCAAAATTCAATTAAAAATTAAAAATTCAAAATTCAATTAAAATATGAAATTAAATTAAAAAATTCAAAATTCAATTAAAAATTCGAAATTAAATTAAAAATTAAAAATCCAATTAAAAAGTCAAAATTAAATTACAAATACAATTAAGAATTCAAAATTAAAAGTAAAATTCAACTTAAATCAAATAAAAATAGAAGGAGGATCCAGAATAGCTGGCACCTCCGAAATTAATCTATCCGACTGGGTAACCGAACTTAATCTACCCGACAAGGTAACCGAACTTTACCTACCCAGCAGGGTAAATAGGGTTAAATTAAAAGGGGCTAGGTTTAACTTGACCCACGGTACTGGTGAAATTTTTGGATGATAGTACGTTAGGGAAGCTTGGGCATCGCATGTCTAGGAAGATATGACTTCGACCTGGTGCATTTGGCCAAGTGAAACTGACCGAAGGTACCCTTAAATGGATCCTAACTAGTTAGACCAAGGTTTAGTATTAAGTTCAATGGGTAGGACTATTTGAAAAACCTCGAAGGCATGGTTACTTTAATGAATTCCTTGTGACTCACCATAGCCTAGAAGTTTATCCAAAGAATGCTTACTTGTTGAACCCAAAGCTAAACCTGAATCTAACACAAAGTTAAACATAACCCTAAAATTGAACCTCAATTCATCTCACAAAAATTATAGGATTCCCTGATTGAAAATTTAGATCGGGTGAGATGACTAAGGAATTTAAAATTCAAATTCAAAATTAAATTCGTAATGAATATTATGTTTTTTAATTAAAATTATTTTAAAAATCTTTTAAAACTTAATTTCAAAATTATTTGAAAAATCTTTTAAAAAATTATTTTAAAAATCTTTTAAAAACTTAATTTCAAAATTATTTGAAAAATCTTTTAAAAGTCAAAATTATTTGAAAAATCTTTAAAAAAAATTATTTTAAAACTTAATTTCAAAATTATAACTTAATTTCAAAATTATTTGAAAAATCTTTTAAAAAATTATTTTAAAAATATTTTAAAACTCAATTTCAAAATTATTTCAAAAATCCTTTAGAAAATTATTTCAAAAGTTATTTGTAAAATCATTTGAAAAATGATCATTTCAAAATCATTTGGAAAATCATTTGAAAATTTAATTTCAAAATTAATTCAAAACTACTTAAAAATTATTTGAAAAATCATTTGAAATATCCTTTGAAAAATTAATTTCAAAACCCTTTTTCAGAAGTTATTAAATTCTTTGAAATTCTAAACTCAATTAATTTTTTCAAAATAATTAAATGGTCACTTATTTGGAATTCTAACTTATATTTTCAATATTGTAAAAAAAAGTAAACTCCATCTATCACTCACTTATAAGCTGAACATGATTGGCAACCTAGAATAGGTGAGATGGAAAATTAGGAACATTATTTTATTATTTATGTTTATTAACCTCTCATGCTTGGACTCTAGGACCCTAAGGCATTAATTAAGGGGGAGTGATTTTGAGTTGGTCTTAAAGTTAGTTTTTCCAAGTTAGTTTTTCATTAAAGTAAAGTTTTTTTACTTGGTTTTAAAAATAAAAATTATCTTTGACTTGACTTAAAAAAATTAAAAACTATTTTTTCCTTATCTTCAAAAATTCAGGTTATTTCTAACTTAGCTTTTAAATTAAAATTATTTATGACCTGACTTTTAAATTATAACTCCTCTAGAAGTTAAGGGTGCGTTTGGTTTGCACCGTTTTCATTTTCATTTTCTAGAAAACGCGCGTTTTCTAGAAAACAGAAAATGACTTTTTGTCATTCTCTGTTTTTCTAGAAAACGATAGCCAATTTTTTAGAAAACGCGCGCGAAAAACGCAAACCAAACACCGTTTTTCAGAAAACGCGCGTTTTCCAGAAAATGAAAACGGGAAACGCGCCTACCAAACACCCCCTAAATGTTTTCAAAGCTAAGTACTTAATTAAGTTTTCTCTAACTAAACTTAGTTAAATTATTTTCTAAACTTAGCTACTTGGCAAGATATTTTCTCAACGCAATCATTTTTAAGCTGAAAACATAGCTAAGCATTTCAAATTTAGCTAAGTATTTTTCAAAACAATTCTTTTTGAAAAGCTAAGTCTTTTTAAGACTAAATACGTGACAAAACTATTATTTTCAAAAGCCTTATAAATTAAGCTAAGTACTTAACCAAATTTTTTATTATCAAAGTCTAAGTACTTAACTATGCTACCCCTTTAGGGGGAGCTTAAAATTAAATAGACTATTTCTCTCTTTTGTTAATTCTTTTTAATTTTATGTCAAAGGGGGAGAGAAAAGTCAAAGTTAAGAAATCAAGAAATTAAACATAATGAAAGGGGGAGCATAAACTTTAAATTGCATTGATGCTCATGGTTAACTTCCATTATTTATTCCTTTATTTAATGTTATGTTTTACTTAACTTTGAACCAAGGTTGCCATAATCAAAAAAGGGGAGATTGTTGGTGCAGTGAGCACCAGATGATCGAACCTGAGTTTTGATTATGTCATAGGGCTCAAAGTTAAGTTGTGGTGTTATCTAACAAGGTTCATGAAGCTTACAGAAAAGTCCTAAGTGATGCTTAGGCAAAAGTCCTAGTTGCGGTTAGGCAAGGTGAAAACCTAAGGGGGGGTAACCATAGGTCCTAGGGGGTGGTAACCCTAGGTGACGGAAAACCCTAAGGGGCGGCAACCTTAGGTCCTAGGGGGTGGTAACTCTAGGTGGCGGAAAACCCTAAGGGGTGGCAACCTTAGGTCCTAGGGGGTGGTAACCCTAGGTGGAGGAAAATCCTAAGGGGGGGTAACCTTAGGTCCTAGGGGGTGGTAACCCTAGGTGGAGAAAAACCCTAGGGGCGGTAACCCTAGGTCCTAGGGGGTGGTAACCCTAGGGTGGAAAGTTCAGTCGGTCTGGAGGATCGGACTGACATCAGGTAAATCTCCTGAATGGAGTAGGTGAGGACGCGTTCCCCGCAGAGGGAACAGTAGGCGTCGGGTCGATCTAGGGTTTCCGGTTGGAAATCCGAAGTCAGACCCGGACAGTCCGGAGACTGTCATTATATTATGTTATCATATTTACTATTGTTTTGTGCTAACTTTGTGTTGCAGTGTATGTGTTTAGGACTAACACTTTTGCAGGAGCAAAGGAGCACAAGTTTATCTCGGATGAACAATGTCTGAGGCGCCTCCATGGAGCTTGGAGGCGCCTCGGGTGCAAAACATGAGCTGGCTGCGAAGCAGGCTTGGAGGCACCTTGAAGGAGGCTCAAGGCGCCTTGGACTGGAGGATGAAGGCGCCTTGAGGAAGCATGAAGGCGCCTTGAACCTGATAAGGTTCGACCAGTTCAACCCCTATCTCAGCGTATGACTCGGCCAGCATGGAGGCGCCTTGGATGACTTTCAAGGCGCCTTGAACACCCTTTATAAGAGGGTTTCGACCAATAGCTCAGTACAACGAACTCCAAGCAACCCTTACGCTATAAGCTGCTCAAGAAACGTCCAGAAGTGCTGTTACAAGGCCCCGACAACTCGGAGCTTCAGATTCTGCTACTTTATTGTTGTCGGTATAATTTGTTTTAGTGCTTTCAATTGTAATATCTTATTGTACATTTTTACGAGCTTATAGTTGTTGCCCATAGAAAGCGATCAAGGATCGCGGGCCTTCGAGTAGGAGTCTATACAGGCTCCGAACGAAGTAAATTCTCCTGTGTCTCTGTGTTTGTGTCTTTATTCCGCTGCGTGTTTTAACTCCGATAGTTTTACGAATCGAACGAAATAGCCACGAGCGCTATTCACCCCCCCCCTCTAGCGCGTCTCGATCCAACAATTACCGACGGAATTGTTAATTCCGTCTGTGATTACAGCTAGTTATCGGGCAAGCTTTAGCGAATTTAAAAGAGAACGACTACGGGCGGAACCCCACCGATGGAAACATACATCCGTCGGTATATGCCGACGGAATTGGTTTTCCGTCGGAAATATAAAACCCTAAACCCGGTAATTACCGACTGATTATAATTCCGTTGGTAATGTTTATGCGCCGCACCTGTTAGCTGTACCTATTTACCTACGAAATATTAATTCCGTCGGAAATAAACAAAACCCTAACGGTAAGTCCCGACAGAATTATTATTTCGTCGGTAATTACCGACGAAATAATAATTCCATCGGTATGTACCGACTGACCTAAATCCCGTCGGGACTTACCGACAGAGGTATATTCAGTCGGTATACGCCGACGGAGTTGAGATGTCGTCGGTACCCCGTCGTTAAACACAGCCATTTTTGTAGTGTGCTTTAGAGATTGATAATAGTTTGATCCTATTCTAGATACATCATTTGGTTCATGTATGATGTATTGCAATTCTAACAATTGGTATCAGAGCTTAGGATTAACTTGTTATCAATTTTTTAAGGCATAAGGATTATTTTTCAATATTTTGACATAAATACATCAATTTTTGTATTTGACTCTATATGAACAAGCGAAATTAATGTATATTCGTTTGATGTAGCATAGATAGATTAGGATCTAACCTATGAATTGAATTTGTTGCATTATATGTGAAGAACAAGATTGACGGAGCAATTTTGGGGTAGAAAATCACATTAAAAAAAATAGGTTTTCTAATATCAATCGATTGGGAAGGTTCCTAATCGATTAGAAGTCATGAATTTACGAATAGAAGCTTCCTAAATCGATCGACCAATCGATTAGGGTTTGTCAATCAATTGGCATAAGGTTTAATCAATTAGGATGCTTAAGTTCGCGAACAGAAGGGGGCCAGAATCATCAGCTAATCGAGTGTTCACCAATCGATTGGGATTGCCCGATTGTGACAAAAGGTTTAACAAAGAGCTTCTGAGTCGATTAACTGATCAATTGGGGTTCATTAATCGATCAATCAATCGATTGAAATTTGTGAGATTCTAACAGAGAGCTTCTCGATTAATCGACTGAATCATTGGAGTCACCAATCGATCCGTTAATCGATTGAAAATCGTAAGAAGCCAACAGAAAGCTTCTAAATTAATCAGCTATATGATTAGGGTTTACCAATCGATCGATTAATCGATTGAAGTTTGCTGGGTTATCCACAGAAGATTTTGAATCGTTTGGCTAATCGATTAACATTAGTCAACTAATCAATTGGGATGGATGAACTAGCAAACAGAAGTCTTTTTCAATCAATTAATGGATCGATTCATGTGTGTTCAATCGATTGATCAATCAATTAGCACGTGTGTGAATCGATTCACATCCATTCTTGATCGATTGATAAAAGTGTCAATCGATTGATGTCTAATACCAAACGAGTTATAATTAAATTTAGCTCAGGTCTTAGCAATTTCTTCCTGGATTCTTCTCCGCTCTTGCTACTTAGTCAAACCTATACTATTGCCAATGCAAGAACTATTGGAGAGGCTAAGAGTATTAGTATAAAGGGATGTATGTCCGTGATAAGGGTTATTGGCCCAAAGAAAAATCATTCTTGTATTGGATATATATTTAAGGAAACTCACAAATTAAGTTAAACTTCTTGATCATGCACATGGTGTGTTGGTCCAATGGAATGAGCACTATGTGGCCTGTTAGAGGCATTATGAGTGATGCTAGAAAATATAAGCTAACCAAGGAAACTTATGAATAAAGTATCATACCCATAATATGTCTGCCCAAAGGAATGTGAGTTATGTGGCAAATGAAGATAATCATGAGTTATTTATAGAGTATCAATAGTAAGTTACAATTTAGTCCAAAGACTTAATGTAATGTTGCACTAGATATCTCCATTAATGCCCACATAGTTGAATGTTTTGGTTGTTGTATTTTGTTATTGCATAACTATAAAGATACATGTCTTGTTTGTTAAATTGAGGTATGTTCTTTATTTTTTGTTTATATAGTACTCTCAATGTTTGTAATTTAAATAACATCCCTGTGTTTACTGGCACAAACTTTGGATAATGAAAAAAAGCATATTATAGTTTTATTGGGTTGCATAGATCTGAACTCTACATTTAGACATGATCACCCTGTACTCTTGACTGATGATTCGACTACGAATCAAAAGGTGAACTTTGACAAGTAGGAGAAATCTAATTGCATGAGTCTGATGATCATGGGAATGTCAATTCTGGAATTACTTAAGGTTCAATAATTGAGAAAGAGGATGCTAAAACCTTCCCTGAGTACATCATGGAGATGTCCAACTTTTTTATAAGGCATAAGATACTAAAGTTAAATATATCTAAAAGTATCACTGTGAATCTTATCTTAATTTTTCTGCCTACGCAGTTCACTCCTTTTTAAGATTAACTATAATACTCAAAAGGAGAAATGGATACTAAATGAGCTCATAGCTCAGTGTGTATAGGAAGAAAATATATTAAGAGGTGACACATCTCAAAGTGCTCACTATGCATCCTCATCTCAATATTTGAACAACAAAAAGAAGAAGGGTAATGGTAAAATAAGGATAAATATTTTATAGTGATTGGGGCTTTAGGGCATAAGGTACAAAAGTAATTAGATCCAGACCTAACTTATTTCTTTTGTAGTAAAATCATTTAAAGAAAGATTGCTCTAGATACGTCAACTGGCATACCAAGAAAAGTATACTTCTCAACTTTGTTAGTTCAAAAGTCAACCTAGCTACTATACCTAATAACACTTGGTAAATAGATACTGTGCAACTACTCAAATAAGTGTAATTGTATAGGGTTATCTAACGAGCTAAATGTCAATTGATGCCAAAAGATTCATCTTATCGGAATGGGCAAGAAGGTAAAAGTAGAGACAATAGATGTCTTTAGAGTTTGTCTGGGGAACGATGCACTTTTGAATTTGGAAAATACATTTATAATATCATCTTTTAAATAGAACTTAATTTCTATTTCATGTTTGAAAAAATTTGGATATACTTGTTCATTTGAAAATGGAAAGTTTAGTATTTTTCAAAATTCTATCTTACGTGGTATTGGTTCCTTGATTGACAAACTAGATAGATTAGATACTAAAATTCATACAGATAATCTTGTGATGCATATTATAAGTGTGAAGCATGGTGTGTAAATGAGAATTCATCCATTTATAGCACAAGTGTTTAGGGCATATATCTAAATAACGCCTAGAAAGGTTAATATCACTAGAAATTCTCGAGTATCTTGATATGCCATATTTTAGAATCTACATTAAGTGTATCAAGGGGAAAGCAACTAACAAAAGTAATAAGGGTTCAAGGCGAAGTAATAAAGTCTTACAGCGTATACATACAGACATGTGGATCATTCCCTAAGATCTCTTAGAATGGCCAAGCATACTTATAAACTTAAATGATTATTCTTGATACGGATACTTGTACCTTATTCATGAGAAGTCGCAATCCCTAGATATGTTCAAAACCTTCAAAGTCGAAGTTAAAAATTAACTTAGTAAGAAGATTAAGGTCGTAAGATTATATCGTGGTGGTGAATACTATGGTAGATCTGACAGATCAGGTGAACAACGTCCTGGACCATTTGCAGATTACCTTGTTGAGTGCGGTATTGTGGCGCAATACTATGTTTAGGACACCTCAATAGAATGGTCCCAAATATGGTGTAGAAGAGTAACGCCCTTAAGGACATGATGAGAAGTATGATTCATTGTCTTCTCTACTAAAGTTCCTGTGGGGTGAGACATTCAAAATTATAATTTACCTACTCAATAGAGTTCCTAATAAGGTAGTAATGGAAACCCCATACCAGTTGTGGACAGGTAGAACACCTAGTATGAGGCATCTACATGGCTGGAGTTGTCCAGCTGAAGCTAGACCCTATAGGCCTAACGAAAGGAAATTGGACTAAAGGACCGTTAGTTGCCACTTTGTAAATTACTTTGAAAACTCAAGAGATTTCAAGTTCTATAACCCCTTAAGTAGATCCTTTTTCGAGACGAATAATGTCAAATTCATTGAGGATGATGGTAGTGATAAAACTAAGGAAATATCATTTGAGGAGAGTAATAATGATCATAGTATGGTAATTACTAATGCAGCTAATAGTGAAATGGTTACCATTTCATATATAGTTGAAGCTACAAAACTGGAAGGGATAGTTCACCATAATATTCGTATGTCATCTCTAATTCATTTGGAAGGTACAACATCACAAATAGAAGTATTCTCTCCTATGGTTGAGAATGACTCCCAATGACCTCAAGATCAAGTGTCACTAAGAAGATCCATTAGAGATAGAAGATCCACGATGTCTCGTGATTATGTATATCTCCAAGAGCATGAATTTGATATCGGTTGAAAGATGATTCCACATCATTCTAAGAAATCAAACAATGCCCTCATCTAGAAAAATGGGGCAATGTCATGAAGAAAGAGATGAAGTCTTTGGTGAATAATGACATTTGAGACCTTATAGAATTACCTGAAGATGTGCAACCCGTTGCGAATAATGACATTTTAAATAATTATTTAAAGCCAAACGGGATTCACATGGCAATGTCGAAAAGTATAAGGCACGCCTAGTTGTCAAAGGATTCACTCAAAAGGAGGGCATTAATTATAAGGAAACTTTTTTGTTAGTTTTAACGAAAGACTCTTTTAGGATAATCATGATACTTGTAGCTCATTATGACCTAGAGCTACACCAAATCAACGTTAAGACTACGTTTCTCAATGGAAATATTGAATAAATTATATACATGGTGCAACCGGAGAATTTTGAGTCAGATCATTCAAAGCACTAGTATGTAAACTAAGGAAGTTCATTTATGGTTTAAAACAAACATCTTGCTAATAGTACCGAAAGTTTGATCAAGTGATTTCTTCATATGATTTTAAGGAAAATCCAGTTGATTAATATTTGTATATCAAATTTAGTGGGAGCAAGTTCATTATATTTGTTCTTTACGTGGATGATATATTGCTTGTAAGCAATGATATGAGTATGTAGTTAAAAACCAAGTCATTTCTATCCGGTGAATTTAAAATAAAGGATCTTGGTGAAATATTTTTTTTGTCTTAGGCATACAGATTATTGGCGATCGTTTAAGGTACACACTTGGACTATTACAAAAGGCCTATATAGAAAATGTGTTCATTCGGTATGGCATGCAGAATTATACTCTCGGCGATACTCCAGTGGCAAAGGGTGATAGATTTAGCTTGCAACAATGTCCACCTCGAACTTGAGATCAAAGAAATGTAGCAATTCCCCTATACATCAGCAATAGGAAGTTTGATGTATGCTTAGGTATGTATGCGTCGGAATCTTGCATGTATTGTGGGGATGTTGGATAGATATTTGAGTAACCCTGGACTAGAGCATTCGAAAGTTGTAAAGAGGGTTATGCAGTATTTGCAAAGAACGAAGGACTACATGCTCCCATATCAGAGATTAGGTCATCTAGAGATCATTATATACTTAGACTCCGAATTTGTTGGATGTTTGGCGGAAGGTTCACCTCAGGCTGTGTCTTCATGTTGGTAGAAGGGGCCATATCATGGAACAACATCAAATAGATGCTAATAACTACTTCCACCATGGAGGCAAAGTTCATAGTCTGCTATAAATTTTCCAACTATAGGATATGAATGCGGAACATAATTATCATAGGGTTACAGATCATTGGTGTCATTAACAGACCATTGAGGATCATCTGTGATAACAAAGCTGCAGAATTATATTCCAAGAATGACCGTAGTTTGTCAAAATTTAAATACATCGGCATAAAATTTTTGATGGTTAAAGAAAGAGTTTATAATGATCAAATAATGATAGAGCATATAAGAACATATTTCATGTTAGCGGATCCACTCACCAAGGATTTATCACCCAAGGTATTTCATCAGCATACGCTAAATATGGGGGTTCTTCCTTTTAATGAAGTATCCATTATGTAGGAATATGTATTTTGTGTCATGCTCTATGTTCATGAACACATATTTTTGCTGGGTCATTGTATATACTACAGTTTTTCCTATATGTGTGCATGATTTTGACTTTCTTTGACCTATGGATATCATATTTATTATTACAATTTTGCATTTATTTGTTATAAATATGATGTGCACTCTATTTGGAGTCATAAAGTTGAATCATGGTTTACCACTGCAGTTTATCATAAGGGTTTGTGATCCGGCGGTAAGAATGGGGGATCCACTTCCTGAAGGGTCTCAGCTTGAGGACAGATGGAGGGCTGACTAAGCGGTTAATGGCCGCGCCGAGCAGCTGAGTAGGTCCGAGCGGAACCAAAGATAACCCAGCCAGGCTTGGGTTTCCGACGCCAAGACAGGAGGATTGAATGGCCGAGCGGGGCGTCTGCCCGGCTGGAACCGAGGGGCCGAGCGGGTTGCCCGTTCGGTCAGGATAAGGGCGAGGATACAAAGGTTAGCCGAGCGGCCTATTCGTTCGGCTCGAGATATGGGATGTCAGCAGAGGCATGTCTAATGATTATGCCGTACACAGAATTTCACGATAGAAGATCTTGCCGTCACATCATGGAGAGGTTGATACAGTAGCGGTATGGCCTCATGGATGCCCTTCTGACAGACCTATACCTGGGCATGGTCGAAAGCAGGAGATTGCTTCGATTGGCGCGCCCAGGCTTCTTGGAGAGGTCTATATAAGGTCTCCATTTCTTCACCGGAGGTACGCGAGTCTTCATTCTGCAGCCACCTTCTTCATCCATTCCTCGCCTGACTTGAGCGTCGGAGGGCCGTCGCCGGGACACCCCCCCGGCTCGGTTTTGTTGCAGGTTCGCCGGAGCACTCGAGGATCCAGCATGGAGCGCCACGTCCCCAGCGTTCGTTGACCCCTGGTTCGGACATGATCAATTTGGCGCCGTCTGTGGGAACGCACCTGCATCCGAAAGGGAACAATGGACGAGGCTGGACGACAACACACGGTGACGCTTTCGACGGAAGAACTCGACGCTCTGGTCGAGATGAGGGCCGCCAAACTTATGGAGCTAAAACTGTAACGACCCAAATTTTCTCATTTTGAGCCCCAAAAATAATTCAAAAATGTTATTAAATGTTATAGAAAAATTCTAGAGAGTTTTAGAAAATTTTTATGTAATTTTTGGAGTTCGTTTGGTATTTTTACCAAGGAGGATAAGTTTTAAAAATAAACTAAAATAATAAAAAAAAAAGGTTGTAGAAGTTGGGTTTCGAACCCAGCACCCCGGACCCAAGCAAAACCGGCCCAACCAACCGAGCTGCGCTCAATTTGTTAATCATATATGGAGCAATATATATTTAAGCAGTAGTTAAGAACAGTTAAAATAAAAGGGAAATTAAACGCTCGGTTGAGGTTTCGAAACCGTAACCAGAGGTTTCGGTTAAACACAGCCAACCAACTCTTCCAGCGGGCGTTTCTTATTAAAGAAGGAGAAATATTCTATTTGAGCAGTAGTTAGGAAATGGAGAATAAATACGAAATAAAATGGTTGCAGCCGAGATTCGAACCCACAAGTTGGGCTTTAAGCAGAACGCAGCCCACTAACAGACCAGCCGAACTTTTCTTAACTAAATATATATCGAAATATATTTAAGTAGTACTAGTTAACAGAAATATGAGAGTATTAAAAGGAGAACTTAAGTTTTGGCCGTGACCTAATTTTTCCCCTCTCCTATTCTTTCTCTCGCGCGGCGTCGGGGTTCTCTTGGGCGAAATCGCAGCCGCCGCCAGGATTTCTTCCTCCGGTGGCCGGCGAAGGTTTCCTTCCGACGGATCTTCACCAATTGAGACCACCTGAGGGCGCGTAGGCACGAGGAAGCGGCCGGGGAAACTCAAGCTTCGCCGCAAACCCTAGATTTCTCCCCTTCCGGTTGTAAGTCCTAAACGCAAAGGTGAGTTGCTTCTCACCTGCAGTAGGAGTAGCTCCGAATTGGCTTTGGTGTTTTTCTTGTTTTCTTGAGTTTTGCCGTGAAGAATCTTGGTTTTTGTTTGCTGCCGTGAACCTTAAAGAAAGAAGAGACAAATTAGTTCAGTAAGCATGAAGAACAGATTTTCGGATTCCTGTGTTGGGCAAGGAATAAGGAAGAGTTTAGTTTCCTTCAAAGCATGTAGTTTGATTTTGTAGAATGGTATGTTATGATACAATACATGAAGAACAACCATGTTTTCCTAGGTTTTCAGTAGCAAATCTTTGTTTGGTTGCAAGGTGTGTACAATGGCACAATGTTGGTGAATATGCTGTGAGATACTTGATTGTAGTTTAGTTCTTAAAGCATGTAGGTAAATGTACTGCAGATTTATGCAATTGATATGGAATTTGTGATGTGTTCAGATTATGGTGGTGTAGAATCAATTCTGTTGATGCTCTGTGAACAGTTAGGCTAAGAACTTTTGTAGACAGTAAGTGGTAATATGATGAGCAAGTTGATTTATAAAAGATGGAGAGAAGATTATTTTATAGCAAATAGAAAGATGTAAGTGCAGGTGGTGACAAAATTAAATCTTGGACGTGAAAGATTTTATGGATCTTAAAAGGAAAACGAGAGTATGAAGCTTTTTAATGTTAAAAGATCTTAGTTGAAGAATTAGCAATGTGAGAGACACAGTAATATAAAGATAAATAAGAGTTAGAGGGAGACAAGGGATAGTCATAACATATGACAGTATTAAGCTCTATAATAAGTCAGATCAGCAGGAATGATGATAAGAGAATACTAGTAATGTTAGATGGATTCTAAGTAAATTGTAGTATATAGTATATTTACTGCAACTCTACTTGCACTATTCAGCTTATATCAGTTAGATCTCTTAATGGCTAATTTAAACATGCAGTGATCTCTTCATTTTGTAGTTTAGTGTTTCAGTTTGAAATTGTTCTGTTAATTCCGAGCACGAACAGTTTAGATTTCCTTTGCCTATAGGTTAATGCTATTGTGAGTAGTTGATCTATTTAATTTATGGTAGTTACTTCACTTATCAGCTTTGGAGATGTAGAACCATGGAACAATTAGAATTGTAGCCTAGATTCTACCATGCACGAATAGTTTTTTTTGAAGCTTGCTGTGAGGTTTCGGTTTGTAGCAGATAAAACAGATTTTCAAAGTGTTAAAGATGGTTTCTAGCGTGCATTGTATTCCTTGGGTTGACTGCAGAATTTCTGGACAGATTAGAAGGAATAGATTTAGGTGTGGTAGTAGATGTGTTCATTGTTTCATTTTTAGTGTAGTTTCCTTTAAGCAACTAGTGCTATAGCAGTGCAGATTTTTTATTAGTATGCAGATTTTGCTAAGCTTAGTATACAGATTTTAGATAAGCTTAATATGCAGATTTTAGTTAAACTTAGCATGCAGATTTATGTTAAGCTTTGTATATAGATTTTCAGTACGTAGGGTGTGTTCTAGTGCACACCAAGTGTTCGATAGAATGCTTAGCTCAGTAGGATGCTACAGTAAGCATCTAAATAGCACAGTGAATGCAGTAAGAAGCATTTAATTCAGCTTATATAGTCTTGCTACAGCTTTTATGGACTAGATGTCCAATGGGTGGGCTCCCACAGTCGCCTCTAGGTTCAGATAACCTAGTTAAAGCAAGGTAAGAAAATGAATTATGAAATCAGTATTTTATTTTCAGCAAAGGCACTGTACTGGATTAGATATCCATTGGGTTGGGCTCCCACAGTCGTCCCTAGGTTTAGATAACCTAGTAAACCCTACTAGACTCGGAACTTGCAATCCCGGGTTTAGTTAGGGATGCGCGCACAGCAAGTACAGTTGCCGGGCCCATCAGCAGCATGATTATTATTTTAATCTATTATGTAAATAGTTTTCAAAACTTCACAAATTAGTTATATGAATAAAAGTTAGACTCAGTTTAGCATTAATTAGTTTAGCTTAGGTATCAATTCAGTTTCTTATTGATACACATGATAGTTCTATGATTAGCTTTACATGTTAGCTTTTTAGTTAGTTCCTTTGCTATTTATGAGCATGATTAGCTATACATGTTTAGTATTTCAGTTAGCATGATATGATTTCTTTGCTATTCATGAGCATGAGTAGCTATACATGTTAGTTTTCCAGTTAGTTGATTTCTTGTCTATTTATGAGCATGAGTAGCTTTACATGTTAGCATTCAGTTTTAGCATGTTTTTATTTATATACATGCATATCGAGATTTTGTGAGTAGGATAGCGCTCACTAAGCTTTTAGCTTATAGATACTATTTTTCCTCCTACTGCAGATAAAGGAAAAGGAAAAGTATAAGAAGGAAGGCGACAAGGAGATGCTGTGACAGTGTGTGTGATGCCAGGACTATGGAGAGATCCAGAGTTCGCTAGTGAATTTTCAGGACCTACCTGTTTAGAGTTTTAGTTTATGTTATTATGAAGTTGAGATTGTAATTGAGTTTATTTCCGCATTGTAGTTTGATACCTCCTATTGTTGGAGTGATATGGTTGTTTGCCATTGCTAGAGTAGTTTCATATTTTTATTGTGCTATTATACTGCGTGGTTGTGAAATTATATGTTCCAGCCGCCTGTGGCTGAGTATACATGTTATGTATCCCAGTTTGGGGTCACCGGTACAGGGGAGACTCTGTCGAAATTTTTCGGTAGAGTTTCTATGTGATTTTTAATCATACCGGTTAAGTAGAGTTAGTAGTCAAGTAGCGTCCACCTTTAGAGAATAGTAGTAGTGTAGAAAAGGTGGGTCGTTACAAAAACAGAAAGCAGCCGCCGAGCGGCCGGAGCAACAAGCAACATCTGCGTTGGGTGGCCGAGCGGAAGCACCTCAAGTCACCGTCGCATTCCCTCAGGCACTCTTCCGTACTCCCTCAGAAATCGCGCCCGCTCACGGGGAGCAAGGATCTTCATCTGATGAGCCTCCCGTTCGGGATCATAGGAAGGGCAAAACCCTCCGAGCAGACGCTCCCCCCGAGCGGAAGAACCGACTGCCACAGTTCCATTTCCCTCAAAAGCAGATACTTCATCTCCCGAATTCGACTTATAGCAAGCCCCTCCTTCTGGAACCTCAAGAACGGGAGTTTGATGTCAGGCGATGAATCGACCGCATACGAGGAAGTTGGGTGGATGAGCCGCCGAGCGGATGAAGAGGGATTGGCACTTGGATCCACCATGAAGCACAAATTATCTCTAGCCTGTCCGGGGCAGGGCAAGAGGTGCACTAATAGAATGTGCTGTATATTTTCCGTTTGGTTGTATATTTGAAATGTAGAAGGTAAAATGTTATAATGTGCGCAATTGGAATTATTGGCCGAGCGGCCTATCTTCATGGTGTATAAGATACGAGCCAAGCGCTCTTGGCTCGATGGAGAAGGCCTCGAGTCGTTCAGCTGGAGGTATAGTATCCGAGCCAGGCGCTCGATGACGAAGGCTCGTGGAGCAATGGGAGCAGAAGGCTCAAGTAAAAGGATAAAGCAGCAGGCCGCCTCCACCTCTGGTAGGCCGAGCGGCCATGGAGGACCGACCGGGAAGTTTCGCCATCCTCCTGGCCTTGATAAATTTCGACGAAGTACATTGTATCCACCTCACTCCACGGGTATTCGGGAGTTGAGAAATTGCGTTAGATCTTATGCTGATCGGCAGGTTAGTTTTTCAGATATAGTTTATTTCGGGCGTAGAATTCATCGTAATTTTCTAAATGAAGGCCCCCGAGCCGCTCGGCCGGGAGGTTGATATACTAGCCAGCCAGAGGCTCGACGACGAAGGCCCCAAGCCGCTTGGTCGGAGGTAAATGGGTCGAGCCAAGCGCTCGAGGATCGAAGACCCAGTACCTTCCGGACGGAGGTAAATTATCCGAGCCAAAATGCTCGAAGCAGACCCTGAGCCGTTTGGCCAGGAGTACGTTCTCCAAGCTGGGAGGAAAGGGCGTATGACCCGTGCTGTTCGGCCGGGCATAAAAATAGTTCAAGCACGAGATGAGTTATGAAGGCCAAGGTCGCTCGACCTGGTAAGGAGTTAGCCTCGAAGGCCGTCTAGCCCAGACGTTAAACCGTAGAGCCGCGCCGACCGGCTATAAATATCCGCGCCGACGAGCTCCATCGTTAAAGATCGAGAGACGAGCCGGCGTCTATAAACCCTCCGAGCGGGAGACCGACGAGCCCCGTCGTTAAAAATCGAGAGCCGCGCCGACCGGCTATAAATATCCGCGCCGACGAGCTCCGTCGTTAAAGATCGAGAGACGAGCCGGCGTCTATAAACCCTCCGAACGGGAGACCGACGAGCCCCGTCGTTAAAAATCGAGAGCCGCGCCGACCGGCTATAAATATCCGCACCGACGAGCTCCGTCGTTAAAGCCGGCGACTATAAACCCTCCGGCGGAAGACCGACGAGCTCCGTCGTTAAAGATCGAGAGCGGCGTCTATAAACCCTCCGGCGGGAGACCGACGAGCGTCGTTAAAATCGAGAGCCGCGCCGATCGGCTATAAATATCCGCGCCGACGAGCTCGTTAAAGATTTAGAGACGAGCCGCCTATAAACCCTCAGCGGAGACCGACGAGCTCGTTAAAAATCGAGAGCCGCTGCCGACCGGCTATAAATATCTGCCGACGCTCCGTCGTTAAAGATCTAGAGACGAGCGTGTATAAACCCTCCGAGTGGGAGACCGACGAGCCCGTCGTTAAAAATCGAGAGCCGCCGACCGCCTATAAATATCCGCCGACGAGCTCCGTCGTTAAAGATCGAGACGAGCCGGCGCCTCTCCGAGCCGGAGACCGACGAGCTCCGTCGTTAAAGATCGAGACGAGGCGCCTATAAACCCTCCGAGCGGGAGACCGATGAGCTCCGTCGTTAAAATCGAGAGCCGCACCGACCGGCTATAAATATCCGCTACCGACGAGCTCCGTCGTTAAAGATTGAGAGACGAGCCAGATCCGAAGAGCGGAGACGAGCGCCGTCGTTAAAAATCGAGAGCCGCACCGACCGCTATAAATATCCGCGCCGACGAGCTCCGTCGTTAAAGATCTAGAGCCGCGGCCATAAACCCTCCGAGCGGGAGACCGACGAGCCCCGTCGTTAAACATCGAGAGCTGCGCCGACCGGCTATAAATATCCGCGCCGACGAGCTCCGTCGTTAAAGATCTAGAGACGAGCCGGCGGCTATAAACCCTCTTAGCGGGAGACCGACGAGCCCCGTCGTTAAAAATCGAGAGCCGCGCCGACCGGCTATAAATATCCGCGCCGACGAGCTCCGTCGTTAAATATCGAGAGACGAGCCGACGTCTATAAACCCCCGAGCGGAAGACCGACGAGCTCCGTCGTTAAAAATCAAGAACCTGTTGGTTGCTACTCGGAAAACTTATAGGTTCCACTGTACAAAAATTTTGTACAAAGGTCTGAACCTTTTCCTAGCTACCATGTGTTCTTTTAAATTAAATTTTGGATCGCCTGCGGAACTTAACACGTTTGATCCAAAACTTAATCTATTTGTTCTTTTAGGTTTTGACTTGGATCTCCTGCGGAACTTAACACGTTCGACCCAAGTCTCCTTAAGTTATTAATTCCATTAAATATTAATTTCCATAAAAGGTTCCCAGTACTGACGTGGCGAGGCACATGGCCTTCTTGGATATGGGAGCAACCACCACCGACTAGACAAAACTTTTAATAGAAAGCTAATATTTAATTTCCTAAAATAACTTTAGGTTAACCAAAGAGAACAATCAAATCACATAGAACACAATATCGAAAAACATATTCGAAATACTAGATCGTAAGCCTCTTGTATTTGGTATTATTTCCATAAATAACTAGCATGATGCGGAAATAAAAATTACTAGTTATACCTTCTAGAAAAACCTCTTGATCTTCTACCGTATTCCTCTTCTAACCTCGGACGTTGTGTGGGCAACGATCTTCCGAGATGAGAAACCACCAATCACCTTCTTCTCCTCCTAGCTAGGTTCGGCCAACAAAGAGGAAGCTTCACCAAAGAAGAAAATCAAAATACTAACCAAGCTCCAAGAGATGCTAGCTTTCTCTCCTTCTTCTTCTTCTTCTCCGAGTAGTATCCGGCCACCACAAGAGCTCCAAGGAAGGGAGAGAGGTTCGGCCACCACAAGAGGAAGAGAGGGAGAGGATGGCCGGCCACACCAAGGAACAAAAGAGGGAGAGAAAATAATAGAGGTTGTGTCTCATGAAGGCACCCCTACCCCTTCTTTTATATTCCTTGGCCTAGGCAAATTAGGAAATTTAATTACAATAAAATTTCCTTAATTTTCTTGACATGAATTAATTGAGAAAAATAAAACAAAATTTCCCAATTAACTTGAGATGGCCGGCCACATCATTGGAAACAAAAGAGGACAAGTTTTAATCAACAATTAAAACTTCCTAATTTGTTTCCAGAAATTTTAAAAATAAAATTTCTCTTTAAAATCTCTTCATGGTTGATAAAAGGAAATTTCTATAATTTTAATTTTATCAACATGTGAATAATTTTTAAAGAAAAAATAAAACATCTCTCCAATCTACAAATAAGGAAAGAGATCTAATCTCTTTCTTTAATCTTTTGTAGATCTTTTACAAGAGAGATATTTTAATTTTAATTCTCTTTAAAATATATCTTCCACATAATAATAAAAATTAAAATTAAATTTCTTTTAATTTTATTTGGCCGGCCCTACTAGCTTGGGTTCAAGCTAGGGCCGCCTAGCTTAGTTCCCAAGCTAGCTTGGCCGACCCCTATTGGTGGGTATAGAAGGTGAGTATAGGTGGGTATAGAACTCTATAAATAAGAGGCTACGATAGGGACCGAGAGGAGGAATTGGTTTTGGTCTTCCGATAAAATTAAGCATCCGTTCGCCCTTAACACACAACTTAATTTTATCAATGATAATTCATTCCACTAGAGAACTATCATTGAACTACCGCACCAATCCCAAATTACATTTTTGGGCTCCTTCTTATTATGAGTGTGTTAGTCTCCCTGTGTTTAAGATATCGAATGTCCACTAATTAAGTGAGTTACTGACAACTCATTTAATTAATATCTAAGTCCAAGAGTAGTACCACTCAACCTTATTGTCATGTCGGACTAAGTCCACCTGCAGGGTTTAACATGACAATCTTTATGAGCTCCTCTTGAGGACATTATGAACCTAGTATCTCTAGGACACAGTTTCCTTCTATAATCAACAACACACACTATAAGTAATACCATTTCTCAACTTATCGGGTTTATTGATTCAACGAACTAAATCTCACTCATTGATAAATTAAAGAAATAAATATCAAATATATGTGCTTGTTATTATATTAGGATTAAGAGCACACACTTCCATAATAACTGAGATCTTTGTTCCTTTATAAAGTCAGTATAAAAGAAACGACCTCAAATGGTCCTACTCAATACACTCTGAGTGTACTAGTGTAATTATATAGTCAAGATAAACTAATATCTAATTACACTACGACCTTCTAATGGTTTGTTCCTTTTCCATTTTGGTCGTGAGCTACTGTTTATAATTTATAAGGTACTGATAACATCATCTTCTGTATGTGACACCACATACTATGTTATCTACAATATAAATTAAATGAACAACTACAAACAAATGTAGACAATTAGACCAAATGTGATTCTTTATTCATAATAAATGTTTACAAAGCTTAGGCTTTCAGTATACATTCCAACAATCTCCCACTTATACTAATGACTAAGCTGCCATATCTTCTACCATACATCTGATTCCCATTCCTTCCACATGCCGATCGAAAGCTTTCGCCGGAAGGGCCTTAGTGAAAGGATCTGCCAGGTTATCCGCTGATGCAATCTTGGCGATGACAACTTCTCCTCGCTTCACAATATCTCGTATCAGGTGGTACTTGCGCTCTATATGTTTACTTGCCTTATGAGCTCGTGGTTCCTTCGAGTTTGCAACTGCACCGCTATTATCACAATAAATTGTGATGATTTTGGGCAAACCAGGAATCACATCTAAGTCCATTAGAAAGTTCCTGAGCCATACTGCTTCTTTAGCTGCCTCAGAGGCTGCTACATATTCAGCTTCCATGGTTGAGTCCGAAACGCATTTCTGCTTAACACTCCTCCATGAAATGGCTCCACCTCCTAAAGTAAACACATAGCCTGATGTAGACTTACTGTTATCCCTATCTGATTGGAAATCCGAATCCGTGTAACCCACAGGGAGCAAATCGTCTGCTTGGTAAACTCGCATATAATCTCTAGTCCTTCTCAGGTACTTCAATATATGCTTTACAGCAGTCCAATGTCCTTGTCCAGGGTTACTCTGATATCTGCTAACCATGCCCACGGCAAAACAGATATCAGGTCTCGTACACAGCATTGCATACATAAGGCTTCCTACAGCCGAAGCATAAGGAACTGCCTTCATATCCTCTATCTCCTTTGATGTCTTCGGAGACATCTCTTTAGATAAGGCTACTCCATGCCTAAAAGGTAAAAAACCTTTCTTAGAGTTCTGTATGCTAAAACGAGCAAGGATTGTATCTATATATGAAGCTTGAGATAGGCACAACATTCTTTTCTTGCGATCCATTATAACTTTAATCCCAAGAATGTGTACATATTCTCCTAAGTCCTTCATATCAAATTGTTTGGATAACCATACCCTTACGTCTGATAATACCTTGACATTGTTGCCAATTAACAAAATATCATCTACGTATAGTACAAGAAATACCACCACGTTTCCGTTACACTTCTTATATACACAAGACTCATCCGGTCTTTGAATAAATCCATATGACTGGATTACTTCATTAAACCGGATGTTCCAAGACCTTGAAGCTTGCTTCAGTCCATAAATGGACCGATTGAGCTTGCACACTAGATGTTCTTTGCCTTTTTCAATGAACCCTTCTGGTTGCTTCATATGGATGTTCTCTTCAAGACTTCCATTAAGGAAAGCTGTCTTGACATCCATTTGCCAAATCTCATAATCCATATGAGCAGTAATGGATAAGAGTATCCGGATAGACTTAAGCATGGCTACCGGTGAAAAGGTCTCCTCATAATCGATTCCCTCTTTTTGAGTGTACCCTTTTGCAACAAGCCTAGCTTTGAAGGTTTCTACCTTTCCGTCCCTCTTTTCCTTTGTAGATCCACTTGCATCCAACGGCTTTTACACCATCGTGGTTCTACAAGCTCCCAAACCTTATTAGAGTACATGGACTCTATTTCGAATTCATTGCCTTTTGCCAAGATGCGATCTATATCTTGGAGTGCTTCATAATATTCAGGGATCGGGTTCATGTTTACCCGGATCAAGTCCAAGACTCTCCCAAAACATGAATCTTTTAGGTGCCTCACAACCCTCCCACTACGACGAGGCACTGCGTGGTTGTGTATCATGTGTGACACGTGTTGCAGTCTCTTGTGGTACTTCATCTTGTCCTGTTGTTGGTACTGAAGTAGACATGTCCTCTAAGTTCTTCTAAAACAACTTTACTCTTGGGCTTGTGATCCATTATATAGTCTTCTTCTAAAAAGCGGGCATTGGTGCTAACAATGACCTTCGGTCTTTAGACTATAAAATAAACCACCTTCGTTCCTTTGGGATATCCTACAAACACGCGAACTTCAGTACGAGATTCTAACTTATCAAGATCTCGTTTCAAGACATGTGCTGGACTACCCCAAACCGAATATGTCTTAGACTGGTTTCGCCCATTCCACAATTCTATGGGAGTATAAGAAACCGATTTAGAAGGTACTAAGTTCGGAACATATTTCCAGAGCATATCCCTAAAACGAATTTGTAATTCAATAACTCATCATCGATCTAACCATTTCCATAAGAGTCCTATTCCTTCGCTCGCTACACCATTCTTGGGGTGTTCCAGTGCGAACAATTGGGATTGAATCACCTCCGATAAGTAATTCCTAAACTCTCCTAAGAGGTATTCGCCACCACGATCGATCGTAGTGTCTTGATACTTTTACCTAATCATTTCTCCACATCGCCTTGTATTCTTTGAACTTGTCAAAGCACTCGGACTTGCGCATTAGGTAAATGTATCCATATCTTGAATAATCGCCCATGAAAGAGACAAAATATTCAAAACCTCCTCTTGCCAGGACAGACATAGCCACACAAATCCGAGTGAACCAACTCTAACACTTCTTTGGCTCTATACCCCTTGGCCTTGAACGGCCTCTTGGTCATTTTACCTTCTAAGCAAGATTCACAAGTTGGAAAATTTTCCAACTCTAATGAACTCAAAGTCCATCGGCTATAAGCCTCTGAATCCTACTTAAATTAATATGACCAAGTCTTAGATGCCAAAGATATGCTTGGTTCATTTCAAGGTTCTTTTCTCTTATTAGAATTAGAAGATAAGTTATAAATTTCCATGTTTTGCTTTGTGGAAGAAATTGGATTTAAAGTATACAAATTGCCAACTAATGCACCGAATGGATAATCACTTTATTTCTTTTAATAACTACATCGTTACTAAAGGAAACCGAATATCCATCTAAAACCAGTTTAGAAACCTGAAATTAAATTCTTTCTAAACTGGTACATAAAACAATTTCTTAAAACCAAATTCCTATTTCTACTAAAAGATAAGTAGACGTCTCCCATCGCAAGTTGCCACCTTAGTAGCATTGCCCATGTAGACTGTAATTTCTCCTTGAGATAGTCGTCGGGTTTCTGGAACCCCTGCAAGGAATTGCAGATATGATCGATGGCTCCTATTCACACAAGGTGTTGGTAGATAATACCGCTAAACATGTTTCAACAACTAGAGTATGAGATATACCTTTGTTTTGGTTCCTACGAGGACACCGCCTTCCAATGTCCTGCCTGCTTACAGATGAAGCACTTGCCCTTCGGCTTCTTCATTCCAGTTAAATCCCGTACTCGAGATTTATTCACTTTCTTTGAACCTTGTTTCTTCTTCTTCTTTCCTTTCGGTTTAGAAGTAGAACCATTTTCAAGATAGTGAATTTGAGCATTGTGACAAAATAATCCTTCTGCTGCTTGAAGTCAGTAGTTCCGCTAATGAATAAACCCTCTTATTCATATTATAGTTCGCGGAACCGCTCAAAACTTCTAGCGTTTGGAGGATCATATCGATCCGGGTTTCCCATCAATTTCTCCTCCAAGGATCAGTATCTCGTTCGGATAAGCCATCATCTTTAGGATATGATCCCTTACGAGTACCCCCTGGTGGCTGTCATTATCTTTCTCATGGCTTCTTGCCTAGAAGCCCTATCCCGATGAACAAAGAGTTCCTTGAGATTGTTCATAATATCATAGTCGTTGGTAAATCTGCTGATGTTGCAATACATTTAACATTGAAGCCAAAATGTAACACCGCGCCATCTCATCCGCTTACCCATTTCCTATGATATTCAATCTCCTCTTGTAGATTCACCAAGAGGTGCATCGTGGCATCGCCAACAAGACATATTTATAGCTTTCAAGAAGAACAATGTCCGTGTTTCTTTTCCAATCTATGTAGTTTGGTCCAATAAGTCTATTGTTGAAGTATGATGGACGGTGGGTTGAAAGACATCCTAAGAATCACAAATAACTTTTGGTCGAACTCTAAATTTAGAATAATATTGATTCCTCAAACAATACTATTTTAAATTAACCAACACCTCATAACACCGTGAATTTTGTATGCCACGTTAGTGTGGACGATACAAATTCAACATTTGTAAAGGAGGATTTTAACCCATTAATTTTATTATCTTGTCAACTTAACTTTTTGACAAATAAAAATAATAGTTGGTATCATTTGGTCACACAAATAATAGCAGGTGACTCCGTTGGGAGGATACTATTAGATGTGTCTAAGTGTATACCATTACTTGACACTAAGTCCATTAATAAGATTATGCCCCTTCCGTTGGGGAAGATCACACGCCTTTAACTTCAGCCACCACAAAAGAAGAGATAGATGATGATGATGATCCACAACAAGAAACAAAGGAGGGAGAGCCAATAATAAGCTTGTGTCTCATGAAACCCTGAGACCATGGGATTTATTTAAAATCCTCTCCCACTTAGTTATTTATAAATGAGGAATTTTAACTATGCTAGCCTACTTAAACTTGTAAACTAACATACACAGCACAATATAAAAGCAATAAATAGAAAATTTAATTTTCAACTATTATGGCTTTTATCTCTAATTGTCCTCCGTGTGTTGTCATCCCAAGCTGCCGCCATATTTGGCCACCGCCACCGGGTCTAGCTGTCGCATCCATCTTGCTCCTAGTTCCGCTGCGCCTCTGGTCCTTAGAAGGTTCCACGCTTTGCAAGATTCGATCCATGACATAAATAGAATTTTACATTTTGATCCTATATTCCATAAAAGGAATGTACATGTATCTAGATCAAAAATAAAATCCTAATAAAAACTAAATACAACTCCTGCTGTATTTTAATACAATCATGCACACACATTAAATGCCCTTGACATGTCCAAGGGTCCAATCACACACATAATAACTAAAAGCCATAATAGTTGGATCCTGCATCCACAAAGTTAGCACATCCTACTATTATCCTGCCTAAATTATGTATGACATGTGCATAATTAAACTAAATACCAAATACACAGAGGCAAAACCCTAGCTCTGATACCAATTGTTGGTTGCTACTCGGAAAACCTATAGGTTCCACTGTATAAAAATTTTGTACAAAGGTCTGAACCTTTTCCTAGCTACCATGTGTTCTTTTAAATTAAATTTTGGATCGCCTGCGGAACTTAACACGTTTGATCCAAAACTTAATCTATTTGTTCTTTTAGGTTTTGACTTGGATCTCCTGCGGAACTTAACACGTTCGACCCAAGTCTCCTTAAGTTATTAATTCCATTAAATATTAATTTCCATAAAAGGTTCCCAGTACTGACGTGGCGAGGCACATGGCCTTCTTGGATATGGGAGCAACCACCACCGACTAGACAAAACTTTTAATAGAAAGCTAATATTTAATTTCCTAAAATAACTTTAGGTTAACCAAAGAGAACAATCAAATCACATAGAACACAACATCGAAAAACATATTCGAAATACTAGATCGTAAGCCTCTTGTATTTGGTATTATTTCCATAAATAACTAGCATGATGCGGAAATAAAAATTACTAGTTATACCTTGTAGAAAAACCTCTTGATCTTCTACCGTATTCCTCTTCTAACCTCGGACATTGTGTGGGCAACGATCTTCCGAGATGAGAAACCACCAATCACCTTCTTCTCCTCCTAGCTAGGTTCGGCCAACAAAGAGGAAGCTTCACCAAGGAAGAAAATCAAAATACTAACCAAGCTCCAAGAGATGCTAGCTTTCTCTCCTTCTTCTTCTTCTTCTCCGAGTAGTATCCGGCCACCACAAGAGCTCCAAGGAAGGGAGAGAGGTTCGGCCACCACAAGAGGAAGAGAGGGAGAGGATGGCCGGCCACACCAAGGAACAAAAGAGGGAGAGAAAATAATAGAGGTTGTGTCTCATGAAGGCACCCCTACCCCTTCTTTTATATTCCTTGGCCTAGGCAAATTAGGAAATTTAATTACAATAAAATTTCCTTAATTTTCTTGACATGAATTAATTGAGAAAAATAAAACAAAATTTCCCAATTAACTTGAGATGGCCGGACATCATTGGAAACAAAGAGGACAAGTTTTAATCAACAATTAAAACTTCCTAATTTGTTTCCGGAAATTTTAAAAATAAAATTTCTCTTTAAAATCTCTTCATGGTTGATAAAGGAAATTTCTATAATTTTAATTTTATCAACATGTGAATAATTTTAAAGAAAAATAAAACATCTCTCCAATCTACAAATAAGGAAAGAGATCTAATCTCTTTCTTTAATCTTTGTAGATCTTTTACAAGAGAGATATTTTAATTTTAATTCTCTTTAAAATATATCTTCCACATAATAATAAAAATTAAAATTAAATTTCTTTTTTAATTTATTTTGGCCGGCCCTACTAGCTTGGGTTCAAGTTAGAATATTATACCTAGGCCGGCCCTAGCTTGGTTCCCAAGCTAGCTTGGCCGGCCCCTATTGGTGGGTATAGAAGGTGGGTATAGGTGGGTATAGAACTCTATAAATAAGAGGCTACGATAGGGACCGAGAGGAGGAATTGGTTTTGGTCTTCCGATAAAATTAAGCATCCTGTTCGCCCCAACACACAACTTAATTTTATCAATGATAATTCATTCCACTAGAGAACTATCATTGAACTACCGCACCAATCCCAAATTACATTTTGGGCTCCTTCTTATTATGAGTGTGTTAGTCTCCTGTGTTTAAGATATCGAATGTCCACTAATTAAGTGAGTTACCGACAACTCATTTAATTAATATCTAAGTCCAAGAGTAGTACCACTCAACCTTATTGTCATGTCGGACTAAGTCCACCGCAGGGTTTAACATGACAATCTTTATAAGCTCCTCTTGAGGACATTATCAACCTAGTATCTCTAGGACACGCTTCCTTCTATAATCAACAACACACACTATAAGTAATACCATTTCCCAACTTATCGGGTTTATTGATTCAACGAACTAAATCTCACCCATTGATAAATTAAAGAAATAAATATCAAATATATGTGCTTGTTATTATATTAGGATTAAGAGCACACACTTCCATAATAACTGAGGTCTTTGTTCCTTTATAAAGTCAGTATAAAAGAAACGACCTCAAATGGTCCTACTCAATACACTCTGAGTGTACTAGTGTAATTATATAGTCAAGATAAACTAATATCTAATTACACTACGACCTTCTAATGGTTTGTTCCTTTTCCATTTTGGTCGTGAGCTACTGTTTATAATTTATAAGGTACTGATAACATCATCTTCTGTATGTGACACCACATACTATGTTATCTACAATATAAATTAAATGAACAACTACAAACAAATGTAGACAATTAGACCAAATGTGATTCTTTATTCATAATAAATGTTTACAAAGCTTAGGCTTTCAGTATACATTCCAACAGAACCGCGCCGATTGTCTATAAACATTCGCGCAACTAGCATTCGCAAAAACTAAATTGTTTAAGTCCGATCGGCCGTCGGTTTGTTAATACTTCGCATTCACTGAATGCAAACAGTATAGCCAAGCGCTAAACGATTTCGAGGAAAACGAGTTAATTGATTAACCTGATCGGTCGTCTAGTGGGAGACACGTATAGCTTAACTGACTCTACGAATGAGCACCAAACAGACAGAAGAGGGCAATAAAGGACCGACAAAAATGGAAGCAAAGGAATACCATTAGGCCGAACGACACGTACAAAAATTTTACATCCGCCGAGCGGATGAAATACAGTAAGTGCTTGGAAGAACTCGCCTCACTCCGGGTCCTCAAAATTGAAAAAGGCATCCGGGATATCGTCAATCATGGCCGCCAGGTCGGAGGCGGGAATGTGCATTCCCGCGGGAAGGTGGCCACCCTTCTTCAAGTACGCCACGGTGACCTTGACCGCCTCGGCGAAGGTTGATGAGACGTTGCCGCCGAATTTTGCGCCGAATCGTTCCGAGCGGAGGTAGTCTTGGCGCGCTGCTACTAGGCGGCTCGGCTCTCCCTCCTTATATTTTCTGAGTACCGTCCGGGAAGCAGTTAAGGAATCTTGGACTGCCTTCAAGTCCATCTCAGCTTTTGTGCGTTCAGCCGAACGGACCTCCCGCTCGGGATTCAGCTGGGCCTCCAGCTTTTTAGATTGCTGATCTAGGGCCCGGACTTCAACTTTTATCTTGTCCAGATCAGCAATCGCCCGCCTCTTCCGGCCACTGGCGCGCCTCATGTCCCCGTCACGCTTCTTCACCAAGTCTTCGAGTCAGGCCACCTCTGTAGCCAGATCGGCGGCCTTTTTCTGTTCGGCCTCGAGGGTTTGTTTCTCCCGCTCGGCCGATGGACCCCCCGACACTTGGAGTTTCTCCAGGAGATCCTCCAGCTCGGCTAGCCGATGGCTAGTGGCGATTTGCTCAGCCCAGCGCTGTAAGGAAAATAATAAAATGAGGAACCGGACAGTAGCATGGCACAGAAAGAAAAATGAATTCACCTGAGTGGCTTGCTGCATGTTGTTATCGCCGAGCTGCTTAGGCGTCATGAGGGCCACTTGAATCTGGGCATCCTCGAAGAGCTTGGCGAGCGGACCCGTCAGGGTTATTTCATGTACGGGGCTTGATGGCCGATCGGTGGAGAGCAAATATTCCTCCGATGGAAATCGGAGGGTAGTCTTGATGGTCGGGTGGCCGGACGGCATTTCCTCGGCCGCACTCGCCTTGCCTGAGGACTCCCCTATGGTATAGGTTTCGCCCAACCGTCGTAAGCGACGGCGAGTTCGTGGAGGAGAACCAGAGGGTTGTGCGGTGGGCGAGGCCACTGGAGTCCCGATCTGCGACGGCGTGCGATCTGGCGAAGCTACCCCGATCGGCGCTTGTGGTCCGCCCTCTTGGGTCGGCGGAAGGCTGGAGTCTCTTTGACGTTTTCGCCGAACTTTCAGTGGGGGATCCCCGACCTGGGGGACCCCCAGCTCGGCTGGGGCAGAGGAAACAGGGTCCGCTCAACTTCCGTTGAAGCGGATGGGGTAACTTCTGTTTCAGGAGCGGACTGCGTCCCCCCCTCTCCGGTAGCTGCCGGGCGGCTGGGAATAAGACCCCGCTCGGCAAGTTCTTTTTTGGTAGCCGCCTCAATTTCCACGGCCTTCAATTTCAAATGAGCGGTAGCCTTGGAGCGCCACATGACTTCAGCTGCAATAGAAGAAATTAAAATCAGTTAGATAAAAAAAGGCGA
Organism: Zingiber officinale; assembly: GCF_018446385.1. Taxonomy (NCBI): domain Eukaryota; kingdom Viridiplantae; phylum Streptophyta; class Magnoliopsida; order Zingiberales; family Zingiberaceae; genus Zingiber; species Zingiber officinale. Next base: position 144,933,516 of record NC_055994.1, read on the forward strand.
TGGGAGTAAAGAGTCTCTTACTCATGCGGTAGGGAAGATTGGCCCGAACGGGAGATAACCCAAAAATATACAACACCCCCTTGAGAAGCAACTGGTCGATCTTGTACCGCTGACCAGACAACCAGTTAGCCGCATGAAGGTAGGCCGGATTGCTTCTGAATTTGCCGAGCTCCGGTTGGGTCGGCACAGCGGTCTGCCATTTGGTTCGGAATGCTGGCCGCTCGGGAAGTCGGATATAGAAGAATAATTCCTTCCAGTGCTTGTTGGAGGTCGGCATATTGTCAAAAAATTTAAAGCCTATTCTACTTTGAAAAATAAAAGTGCCCAACTCGGATTGTTTGGGGTAGAAGAAGAAGTAGAATATTTTGGGGTCAAGAGGGATACTGTGCAGCTTAAAGAGGACGACCACCCCGCTCAGCAACCTAAAGGAATTTGGCACAAGCTGGCCGAGCGGGATGCGGAAATAAATACAAACCTCCAAAATAAATGGATGGGTAGGAAATCTAAGGCCGCCCTGGAATTGGTCTAAAAAGAAACAAACGGTGCCGATCGGCGGGTTATGAGGTCGGTCGGACGGGTCGGCTATAATTATTTCATGGTCATCAGGGATCCCATACGTCCGAACAAGACGCCGAGCGCCCTCTTCATCAAACCGACTCTCCATGGTCATATACCAAGGGCTATGAACAGCAACAGCGGGCTCAGAGGAGCTTGCCATCTTGGAGAAGCAATAAGATAGCAAGAAACAAGAGGAACGGGAACGAAAGAGGTAAAACGAGTTGGGAAGACCTTGTAAACGAAGGGAGAAGACTCACTGAGAAGGAAACGGGCGGAAAGGATCATCGGTAGGGATGGTAGCCGCCGAAAAACAGGAACTGGATCGTCGGAGGTCACAGCAGAAGAAGAGGCGGAAGGACAACGCACAAGCAAGCATGCGGCAAAGGAAGTAGACGGAGGCTTTATACGGCAGAGGCTGGTCGGCCTCCGCCGTCGGATGCAGGTCACGAGAGACGAGGTCATCATCTAACCGTCCATTTCAAAGTAATCGGCGTCCCATCGTACGAATCATCACCGCCACACAAGAAGAGCCACGTGGCGCTCTGTCACCAGGCGCAATTAAGGCGCCCATACCGCGCATGATTCGGTTTAATGAAGAGGATTTGCGTGATTTTCGAGAAGATTTAGACAAGCAAACATCCACGTTGAGCGAAAAGACAACCAAAACGAAGAGCCGAGCGAGCCGAGCGGCTGAATTTGGCAACGGAAAGGCGGCGACCGCCCGCTCGGACACATAGTCCTCGAACTCACCGCCTCCTTCGACTAGACTTGAAGGGAGGCAAGTGATCCGGGGGAATGAGGGATCCACTTCCTGAAGGGTCTCGGCTGAGGACGGATGGAGGGGTGACTAAGCGGTTAATGGCCGAGTACTGAGTAGGTCCGAGCGGAACTAAAGATAACCCAGCCAGGCTTGGCCGACGCCAAGGCGGGAGGATTGAATGGCCGAGCGGGCGTCTGCTGGAACCGAGGGGCCGAGCGGGTTGTCCGCTCGGCGGGATAAGGGCGAGGATACAAAGGTTAGCCGAGCGGCCTATTCGTTCGGCTCGAGATATGGGATGTCAGCAGAGGCATGTCTAATGATTATGTCGTACACAGAATTTCACAATAGAAGATCTTGCCGTCACATCATGGAGAGGTTGATACAGTAGCGGTATGGCCTCATGGATGCCCTTCTGACAGACCCATACCTGGGCATGGTCGAAAGCAGGAGATTGCTTCGATTGGCGCGCCCAGGCTTCTTGGAGAGGTCTATATAAGGTCTCCATTTCTTCACCGGAGGTACGCGAGTCTTCATTCTGCAGCCACCTTCTTCATCCATTCCTCGCCTGACTTGAGCGTCGGAGGGCCGTCGCCGGGACACCCCCCCGACTCGGTTTTGTTGCAGGTTCGCCAGAGCACTCGAGGATCCAGCAGGGAGCGCCACGTCCCCAGCGTTCGTTGACCCCTGGTTCGGACAGTATCAGTTTGATAATATGATTTAAACTCATTTAGGTTATAAAGAGGACTTATTGAGAATGGGTACTTATAGATCACATTTCATGTCATTCATGTACTACATATCTATATTTGATTTATGTCATTAATGGTATTAGTACTGTGATTACTGTTGGATTTTGTTATAGTTAGAATAGCTATGACTTCTTTAGTCCTGTACTAATTGACTTAATGGATGAGATTATTTAAAGGGGTATTTAACCCATAAAGTTTGGTATATTGAGCTCAACTTAGACGTTGTGTGGTGTATAAGGAATCAAGTATGCCCAAGTGGGAGATTGTAGGATTAAGTTCACATGAGTGGACTTAATCTCCATAAAGTGGACTTACACTTGATTAATACACATACACAACTAATTGTCATTAAAGTAACTAAACTCAATTAAGTGATATAATGTTTCAAGCATATAAAGAAGGTTTAGATTAAATGGATGTGGATTCAATGTATAGATCTAAAATTTGGTTCATTAACATTGATGGGTTGTTAATGATGGATGAGTTTTAAGTTGAATAGTCTATAAGATGTGCTTGATATATAAAGGAAGATGCTCATCAATTAGGGCACATTCTAGAGCCTCTTCAACATTTTATCTTCCTCATTGAGAGAGAACTAAGGATTGTCGCCGTCCACTCCTGTAGAAGACTATTTCGCACTAGCAGGAACTCCGGCGACAAGTAAAAAACATTAGCCTTTGTGATAGATTCAAGTCAGCCATTTATGAGCTATTGCTTTGATTCTCTATTGTGCTTCAGAGATTGATAATCCTGTTGTAGATATATCTTTTAGTTTATGTCTGATGTATTGTAATTTTGTCCTCTCAGGATGGTACGGTGGTTGAGATATGAAGTGTTGTCACATGAGATTTTGGGGTTGAAACTCGACACTTCCGAGCATACCTTTCCCTATACCTTTGCCACCTATACTAATGGCTAATAGTCACCCATGATTACCTCCTTTGCGTCAGTCTAGGAACACATTAGCGGGGGTATTAGGGACAAACGAATAGTCTTTTGCACCGGATGCATTGCAATTCTCACAAAATGTCTATGGACTACATCCTGAACCAGGGTCGTCTCAAGGTTCTATGAGGCCCTAGGCAAAAAAAAAAAACATTTAGGCCTTTAATATATATATATATTTTTTAAAATTTCCCTCACCATTTTTCATTCGTACTTGGGACCGACAATGGTGGGTTTAATTTTTTTTAAATAAAATATTAATTTAAAATAATGTTTTATGTAAAATTTAGTTTTCTAACTTTTTGAGATGTAAAATTATTAATTAAATTTTATATTTGAGTTTTGATAATATTTTTTTCAATTGATAAAATTGCTAGATTATTTAATCTTTCTTAAGACATTGTTGAACATAAATAAGACTTTATTAATTTTAATTTTGAAAAACTTCTTTCTGCTGAAGCTACACTAACAGGTATAGTTAATAATATTCTATAAGCTATCCATGCATTAGGAAAAGAATTTAATTTTTTTATAAGGTTCAATACCTAAGTGCGGTTTTTAAGTCTGGATTTATTATTTCTCTTAAAACTTTTAATTCTAAAAATAAATCTAAACCATCAATATCAGATAACATGTGTTAAAAAGTTTTCAAGATTTAAATATTTTATTTTTAAAAACTCATCATCAAGTAATTTTAACTTTTCTACATCATATAAAAAATTAAAATTATCTTCATATATTTTAAATTGTTCAAATCTACTTTGAAGTGAAGAAATGACATGGTCAATAATATAATTAAAGTAATTAATTTTAAAAGATTCTTCAGGTGAAAGCTTCACTTCATTAATTTTATACCCATCAAATCGTTTATTTCTTCTAATTACACGTTTTTCACGAACATTTGCAATCTCTTTAGTAGAAATCACAGCAGATATAAATTTATTTTCTCTATAATCATTAAAAAAAGAAATAAGACCTTTTAACTGATCTAATGCAATAGCAATGTTCATATCTTTATATTGTAAAAATTTACTAACAGTGTTAATTGCAAATAATATATCATACCAAATAACCATACCTAATAAAAATTCAAAATTTTCAAACTCATATGTTGCTAAAGAATTTGCTTCACTTTTTGTTTTAGGATCATCACTAGTTTATGCAAGTTTATATAAAGCTTCTTTTATCTGTGGAGCTTGATATTTTATTGCTTTAACGCTTTCAAGATGACTTTTCCAATGTGTTTGTGATAATGGTTTAAGAGTTAAATTAGAAACATGGTCTTATAAAATTTTCCATCTTTTTGTAGAAGAAGAAAATAATGAGTAAATACGTTGTATCACACAAAAAAATGTTATAGCACTAGGACAATAATTAGTCATATCACATAGTACTAAATTAAGACTATGACAACCACATGGTGTATAAAAAGCCCTAGAATTTATATCTAACAATCTCTTTTGTACACCTTGTTGTTTACCTTTCATATTAGCTCTATTATCATATCCTTGTCCTCTTATGTTATTCACATCCAGTTCAATTTTCTTTATTATATTAATAAGCGTATAAAAAAGACTTTTTCCTAATGTATCATCTACTTTTAAAAATTCTATAAAATATTCTTCTATTTTGATTGGATTTGTTGAAATATCTACATATCTTAATATAAGAGACATTTGTTCTTGATGACTTACATCAGGAGTACAATCAAAGTATAACTGAAAAGTATTTTGCTTCTTTTATTTTTTTAATTATAATATTATTTACCTCTTTTCCTAATATATTTATTAACTCATTTTGTATATTATAACCAAGATAATGATTATGAATTTTACCATTTTGAATACGTTTAAGGTGTTCTTGTATTATAGGATCAAATTCTGCTATCATTTCAATTAAACCTAAAAAATTTTCATTGTTATTTTGATAAATTTTCTCATTTGTGCGACGGAATGCCAAATTATTTTTTACAAAATTTTTAACTATAGCAACAATTCTTATTAATACATTCTTCCAATGTTATTTTTCCTTATTTATTTTTTCTTGTAAATTTTAATCAATGCTTTTATTTTTTAGCAATCTCATTTCAATATCAAACCATATATTCATATTTATAATATGTTCACCGCTTGTTTCTTGACTTTTAAGCTTGACACTAAGATTTTTCCAATCACGACACCCTTCGTTTGCTAATTGAATTGTAATTGATTTTTGACTAAATAATTCACAACAAAACCAAAATACTTTATCTAATTCTTTTGAATATATTAACCATTTTCTATCATGTTTTTCTCCATTAGTAATTTTCGAATGTAATGAATCATAGAAAAATGTCTAGAATTTTCATCATTTGGAAAAGGAATATTGATTTCTCTAATTGGACCCTTTTCAACTAATAAATCTATTAAATTTGTATTTATATTTTTCCATTATTGTGCTGGATCATATATATTTTGAATAATGGTTTCATCAATATTATTAAAAAAAATATTTTCATGATTTATTAAGTCATCTTTTTCTTCTTCTAAATTATAATTATTTTCTTCATTAATATTAATATTTGATGAATTTGTTTTGTGATCATTAGAAAGTTCTTGATAGATTTCTTTTTGTCCTAAAGTATTATCTTCCAGTGAAAATTCAATTAGTTTTTCATTTAAATTTTCAATTATATTATTTTCTGAGTTTTGATTTTGATTATTAATAATAAATCTATCGAGTGCGCCTTTTTGAGATTGAATAAATTCTTCTATTTTTTTTCATACGTTTCATATATACAGAATCATTTTTTTTCATAGACATATTTATATTAAAATAATATTAGAAAAGAAAATATAAGTCTCTATTATTTTATCAAAATAAAATTACTTAGAATTAAATGAACAATAAAACCTGATTTACGTCGTATAGTTTTAATTTGATGATATTTCAAATTGATTACTGAGTATTATCTGCACAAATATAATAAAAAATATAAAATATTAAATTTGATTTGAATCGGTTAATTTAAGCCGTTTATATTTGATAATAAACTATACTTAACAAATATATAATAAATGAGATAAGTGCATAAATCAAGTTTGAGAGAGGAAAAATGAGAATTTTTTTTCATACAACTGCTAATATTCTATTTTTCCAACCATATTTCACATTTGGGTCCATTTCATCAATAATTTATTATTTATACAGGACAATAAAGAACATTTCAAGAATAAAGAAAAAATTAAAAAAATATTACCTGACGAGGACTGCGAAGGGCCTAGGGCGTTTTGTCGTATTCAGTATTCTGAAACTGAAAGAATCACCGTCGAGAATCAAATTCTGAGACTGAAATATGAGTAGGATGAGAGTATGAGACTTAGAGAACGGAAACATGAGTAAATCAAATTTTGTAGTGGTTTTATATAGAATTCTAGGAGAATTATTTTATATAATTAATTGAAGTTTTGTTTTTCGTTGGAATAGGTGGCTGTATAGTGCATTACTGTGCATGGAAATCGAAGCGGCAGTCTTCAAAGATGGTTGTACAATGTGCACAGTAGAAAATCGAAACGACGACGGTACAATACATATTACTGTGCATACTTGCACGGAAATCGAAACGCCGAAGCGACATTCTTGAAATGAAACGTCCCGTTCTAATTAAAATTAAATTCAATTATTAAATATATTTTTAAAAATATAATATTAATGGGCCCCAATTATATTGAGGCCCTCGGCATAGGCTTTATTTGCCTATGCCTTCAGCCGGGCCTGTCCTGAACCTGGTCACATTTTCGTTGTATACAACATTTGAAATTGAAATCAAGATTATGGACAAAATTTTGGATCCAGGTTTAATTTATGAATTTTCACACTTATTATTTTTGGCGACTAATAACACGATTCTATGCATAGAATCATTGTGTTTAATTTCGTGAATGATTCATGAACTAGAATGATTAGTGAAGATTTCTAGGTACAAATTTTAGCATATGTTCTTCCTAGTGTGCAACAATTTCATGCTATTGTATACCTAATTTATACCGTGCTTGCATCGGAGATAAAGTAATTATTTGCTGAATTCAACGTATTATTGTCAAATTTCCCCCTCCTAATTCTTTTTGCTTATTATTTCATTTGCTTCTAGTCGAAAATATGCATTTCATCGCTACACGTCATGCATTTCTGCTTACATTTATTTGCACATCCACCCCGTAATCTCTTAAATCTAAGGTTAACCGTAAGTCTTCCATTTCTTGGTATATATTACATTGATATGATTATTTGTTATATTTACAAATCAAAAGCGCAAATTTCATGGGAAAAAAAATAGTTTGGTTTGGTAATTAAAAAAGAAAAAAGAAAATTTAATTTAGATCCGATGAGATGCTCTCTTTTTTTTTTTTTTTTTTAACAGTATTTCTTAAATAAATTGTTAAGAAAAAATTTAACAGAAATCTTCTCTATATAAATTCGACACCTCTATCTCTCTGCCCTACCACGCCCCAACTTTTCTCTTCGATTCCTTTTCGAATAATTCGGTTCTCTACCATGCCTTCAGTGCAACCTTCCTCTGCCGCCCCCATCCCCGCCGTCGGAGGAGAAGCGGAGTACGAGCCCTTGTTGGCAGCGAACCCCAAACGCTTCCGTTCCTTTCCCATCGCCTACCCGTCCATTTGGGAGTTATACAAAAAGGCCCAGGCCTCTTCTTGGACTGCGGAGGAAGTTGATCTCTCGCAGGACCTCGGGGACTGGCACCATCGCCTCTCCTCCGATGAGCGCCACTTCATCTCCCGTGTTCTGGCCTTCTTCGCTGCCTCCGACAGCATCGTGATAGAGAACCTTGCCGCTCGGTTCTCTCAAGAGGTGAAACTCTTCGAGGCCCGCACCTTCTATGACTTCCAGAAGGCGATTGAGGGCATTCACACTGAGATGTACGCGCTTCTTCTTGATACCTACATCAAGGACAACAATGAGAAGGAGCATCTCTTCGATGCTATCGAGACTATTCCTTCCGTCGCTCGCAAGGCTAATTGGGCTCTGCGATGGATTGAATCATCCGAATCCTTTGCCGAGCGACTCGTTGCCTTTGCTTGCGTCGAGGGCATTTTCTTTTCTGGTTCCTTCTGTGCTATCTTCTGGCTAAAGAAGCGTGGATTGATGCCGGGCCTTACCTTTTCAAATGAACTCATATCTCGTGATGAAGGTCTTCATTGTGAATTTGCTTGTCTCCTCTATAGCCTCCTCCGTAGTAAGCTCTCAGAGGAAAGGGTGCGGTCTATCGTTGCCGACGCTGTTGATATTGAGCGGGAATTTGTCTGTGATTCCCTTCCTGTTGCCCTTATTGGGATGAATAGTGAACTCATGAGCCAGTACATTAAGTTCGTTGCAGATCATCTTCTAAGGGCTTTAGGGTATGAAAATATGTACATGGTAAGCAATCCTTTTGACTGGATGGAGCTCATCTCGCTGCAAGGGAAGACCAACTTTTTTGAAAAGAGAGTGGGGGAGTACCAGATGGCTTCTGTGATGTCGAGTTTGAATAGCGACGAAGCTAACCATGAGTTCAAGCTGGATGAGGATTTTTAAAAAGCTTCATGTTGTATTTTCCTACCTTTTGCTGTTATGTATATGCTTTTTTTTGCTCATAAACTTAGGCCTTTGGACATGTCTATGATCTATGTTTTGCTCTGTAAAAACTTGGGTGTTTGTTATCTGATTAGTCAAAATAAAGTGTGCTTATAATTCTACCGTGTTGTAAATGCTTGCGGAAATGATTTGGTCCTGGTTGTTAAGTTTATCGTGTAAGTTAAATGATTGTCTTAGTGTTGCCTATGATTCTAATGTGTTGTAAATGCTTGAGGAAATGATCGGTGTTAGATAATGTTGTAAATGCTCAAGGAAATGATGCATCAAAACAATTTGTTTTAACAAATGATTGGTTGACTTTTTGAAACTTTTACAAATTTGATTGACTTTTTGAAACTTTTACAAATTTGTTCTATACTTGAGGGCTAACTTTAGTTTGAAGCTCCTTATGATTACTATCGTGCATACTTCATGCCAAATAATATTATTAAAAAATCAAAATATAATTTTTTCCCAAATAATATTCCAGAAGGCAAAAGTATAAAGGATGTTTTTTTTTTCCAAACCATCTTATAAGCATCTCTTTCCACTGTTCAGTCATGTATAATTATCCAACTATTCAGTATTATTTACATTATTATCTCTCATCTAAATCTTAAATCGGTCGAGCATATTGTAACAACTATGATTTTATAGATACTACATATGTAACTATAACACATACTTAATTTGTTAAAAAATATTCACGTTGTAGTAGCTATCATTCCGTAGTTGCTACAACATGGATTCAACCTGTTCACCAATCATTCACGTTGCAACAGCTACGGAACCGGAGTTACTACAACGTGGATTCGACCTGCTCACTTAACCTTAATGTTGTATTAGCTACAGATTCATAGCTATTACAACATGTGTAACATATACGGTTTCGTAAATGCTACATCACATTCTACCGGTTCAAAATTTAGATGAGATAATAATACAAATAATACTAAATAGTATTAGAGGACAGTTAGATAATTGTACTAAAAATAAAACTGGGTGCCTTTTAATGATTTTTTTTAAAAAATATGCCTTTTTGAATTTTGCCCTATCCAAACATTTTTTATCCATATGAAATATTTGTATTTAGTAATGCACCGTGCAAATTAATATTCCTAAAGTAACAGTGTCCCACTATAAAATTTATCAAGTTTACCGATGGAATATACCGACAGAATATTATTCCAATGGTATATTTTCGATATTATCGACAGAATTTACCTTCCGTCGGTAATTATATTAATTTATGAAAAAAGGAGCTACTGACAAAATTTTAATTTGGTCGGTAGATAATTTTTGAGATTCCCAACAGAAATTTGAATTTCGTCAAGAAATACCGATGGAAATGGGATTCTGTCGGAAAATACTGACGGAAATGGGATTCCGTTGGGAATTCCCGACGGAAATAGGATTCCGCCGAGAATCCTGAAAATAACTAGGGCACGAGTGCCCTTCCTTCCTCGCGTGTGCGTTTCTTGTCTCTAGCAGTGATCGACAGTGATTTTCTCCCGTGATCAACGGGTAAGCTCCTTCCCTCTATTTTTTCTCCTTTTCTCAATCACCTGTGGTGTCACACCCCAGAGGAGTTCTTGTCCGAAGAAATTTCAGCAGCATCTCCCCTGTACGGCGGACAATCTGAAACTTTACTACATCACCATATACCTCAGCCACATGCGGCTGGAATAATAACAATAATAAATAATCAATAACACAGACATCCACGCAGTTTATATCAATTTCAGCCTCTAGCTGACACAACCACGCAGTTTAATAGTAAACAAACTGAAACAGTAATAAGCAGACTCAAAACCAACTATACTTAACTACACTCATAAAGCACAAAACCGAACTAGCTCACCTCTTCTGCCATCCAGGCAGGCACGTAGTAGAATAAATCCAAACCATACAAAAATCCATCGACCATAAGAATCCATACAATATCCAAACCCTCAAATAGAATAAGTCTAACACAGTCTAAATAAGAAACCAAAAGATAAATACAGCTCGTGGTCTGCAGGGGACTAGTGACTGAAACTCTCTCCTGACAGCATCAACCTGAAAATAGCAACGGAGGAGGGTGTGAGTCCAACACTCAGCAGGTACAACTGATATGCACAGTAAAGAATATAACAACTAGCACTAATCATGCGTACAGACTCTGATATGAAAGAAGGACAAATGCAACTGAAATAAACAGGAGTGAACTGTACTAACAAGTACCTGGTATAAGGACAAACGGTCCGAGAGATATAGAATCCTGTATGCATGTCATACATAGGCATTCAAACAATATGCAGCAAATAAATGCAACAAACACAAACACAAGCAATAAATGCAATAATGCACATGGTGCCAATGCAATCATGGTCACCCCTACTGCCAGTCAGTCATATCACACACAATGGTGAGACCGAGTGGGTAGGGCTGTGACAACCGTGCACTCTGCCGTCACTACTCCTGATGAGTGACTGAGTGGACGGGATGCTGTCGGAGTACACCTATCCTCCTACCCCAAATCATAAGTGGGGGAGCGCAATGCTCTCATCTTCCGGTACACGATGACGGAGAGGGATCCCGGCATGCTACCACGCTGCAATCATACTACCCATGAGCGGACCAACGGAGCACCTAACGAGCAAACTGACGTGCTACCACGCTGCGTCTCACTACCCATGAGCGGACCAACGGAGCACCGAACAGTGATAAAACTGGCAATGTGCTCAACATAATAGAGCAATTTATCACACAGCATGCAATCATGCAAATGGTGCATGCCACTAAGCATGGTAATATACTGAGCCAATCTATATACATATATGATGTGCACCATAGTAAATAAATCAAATCAAGGTACACAGATCAGATAAGGTATAAAACCTATGTCCTGAACATGGTGAAGCATGGTTCTATCACTACCCCTATAAGCATGTATAATCAGATAAGTAATAACATAAGATGCCAAACAAGTATCAACCAAGCATGTAACAGGTATCAGGTAGTGACTAACCGAAACAGATAAGGAACATAATTATTGTTATTTGTTAAATTCACTACTATGCATATCAAAAAGACATAAAGTCAAAAGTACCCGCCTCCAATCGAATAGTCCAATCTGGTCCAAATACAACGTCGAGATGCTCGTCTCGCGTCAAAATCCTGTGGCATCAAACATAATGTCTAGTTTAGCTAATTTATCATACAACCATTAGCCAAACTAAATTCTAATCCATTGACCAACTAGGGTTAGCTTCATTAACCCTAATTACACCTTTAGATTTATTTCTAAACTTAAGTTAACAACTTTTGCTAACACAACTAGCTATCATCTACAACGAAGATCAAAAACCCAATATCTTACCTTGATTTCCTAGCAACTGCTGGATGGATTTGCTGCCGAATCAGGCTGTCGGCTACTGCAAACCAATGGAAGTTGCTGGATCAAAGAACACCCGAAATCAACACCATGTAAATACTAAATGGCCAAATCAAAATCTAGGGCAGAGCACCTACCTACCAGTTCGCGTCGAAGCAACCGAATACCCTCTGAAATCACAAATCATAACCTAGGGCACGGCTGGGATGCACACACTGTGCCGGCGGTAGTGCTAGGGCACAAGGGAAGATCGGCGGCACTTGGGCAGAGAAGTTGTCGACTTGATCGGCATTGCTCGGGGTTGTGGCCGGCGGTAAGAGGAGAGGAGATGGGTCGGCGGCGGTGCTAGGTCAGGGCGCTAAGGCACAAGATGTACCTCTGCATTAGGCGGCGGCCCGCGTTGGCTGTGGTGATCGGTGGCGCTGAAAAGGGAAGACCGAGAGGAACTAGGGCAAAAGAACTTAGTCAGCTGCCGGCGCGCGGAAGAGGCTGGCACTAGGTCTCGGATGCCGGGAGAAGAAGATTCGGCGCTGCGCGGAGGAGAGGATCGGGAGAAGGGTGTCAGCGGCGCACGGCTAGGGCACAACAAGAGGAAGTGAGAAGAAGAAACGAGAAGGAGAAGAGAGGGAATCGCTCGGGCACGCGGGGGGGGGGGGGGGGGGGTGGGGGGGGGAATAGGAGAAAACGACGAAAAATAAAGAAAAGGAAAAGATATAAAAAGAAAAATAAAGCATTTTCTCGCTTAAACGGGTAGCCTAAACAGGCTTTTCCGGAGCCCCATTTTTTTTTTATCCCTGTAAACTCATCCATATGAGCTACTAAAAATTCTCGAAAAATTTCTAAAAATTCTGGAAAATTCCCTTATCAATATTCACCATTTTTTGGTATTTTACATTCTCCCCCACTAATAAAAATTTGATCCCCAAATTTTGTTATCTACCATCAGCAAGTATTAACAACAGATAAAAAGTATAAATGCTGAACGAAAAATAACTCACATACCTTAAGTGAAAAGATGGGCATATCGAGCTCGGATTGTATCCTCGAGCTCCCAAGTAGCCTCCTCATCTGAATGATGCTGTCATCCGACTTTAACCAGTCGGATAGTCTTGTTCCGCAACTGACGCTCCTTTCGGTCCAGAATCCGTATCGGAATCTCCTCATAAGTGACGTCAGGCTGAACTGGAACTGAGACATCTGTCAGTACATGTGTCGGGTCAGGTACGTATCTCCTTAGCATAGATACGTGGAATACATCGTGAACGCCTGGCAGGGACGGTGGTAGTGCCAGCCGGTAAGCTACTGCTCTAATCCTCTCCAAGATCTCAAAAGGGCCAATGTACCGCGGAGCTAGCTTACCTCTGAGGCCAAATCTCTTCACCCCTTTCGTGGGTGAAACTCGCAGAAATACATGGTCGCCTGTCGAGAATTCTAAGGGGTTGCGTCTCCTATCAGCATAACTCTTCTGACGGTCCTGCGCCTCTGACATCCTCTGTCTAATAGTACGAACTAACTCTGCCTCCTGCTGAGCTCTATGAGGTCCCAACAGCTGGGCCTCTCCAATCTCATCCCAGAGGATGGGTGTCCGATAAGACCTACCATGCAACGCCTTAAACGGTGTCATCTAGATAACCGAATGAAAGCTGTTGTTGTAGGCAAACTCTACCAACAGCAGATGGTCCTCCCAACTTCCACCGAAATCCATAATACATGACCTCAGCAGGTCCTCTAAAGTCTGAATGGTCCACTCCGACTGTCCATCTGTCTGTGGATGGAAAGCTGTATTGAAATGGAGCTGAGTACCCAAGGCCTGCTGCAGACTCTGCCAGAATCGAGACGTGAACCGGGGGTCTCTGTCCGAAATGATACTCAAAGGGACACCATGTAATCTGATGATCTCTCGGCAGTACAGATCTGCCAATCGATCCAGGGAATCAGTCCTCCGGATCGCTAAGAAGTGCGCAGATTTGGTTAATGGATCAACGATTACCCAAATCGCGTCATGGCCTCGTCGTGTCCTAGGCAAACCCACCACAAAGTCCATGGTAATGTGATCCTACTTCCACTCAGGAATAGGAATCCGCTGAAGTAATCCAGCAGGTCTCTGGTGCTCAACCTTCACCTGCTGACAAACAAGACATCTGGCTACGAAATCCGCGATGTCTTTCTTCATGCCATTCCACCAGTAGGAACGCCTCAAATCTCGGTACATACCGGTCCCGCCTGGATGGATCGCAAATCGAGAGAGATGAGCCTCCTGAAGTAGCTCCTGCAAGACCGGATGAGACTGAGGTACGCATAATCTGCCTTAGAAGTATATAATACCCTCCTCGTCTCATGTGAACTGGGTCTGCTGCCCGGAAGCTATCTGGCTGCCAATAAACTGAAAATGTTGATCACCAGCCTGAGCCTCTCGGATCCTCGTCCTGATCGACGATTGAGCAACCATGGTAACCAGAATATCCTGCTCTGTTTGTCCCTGCTCCTCAAGGTCTAACTCGGAGAAACCCTGAATCAAGTCCGTGACTGAAGTCCGATGGCAAGCTAAAGTCGCTCTGGACTTCCTGCTGAGTGCATCGGCAACGACATTAGCTTTCCCCAGGTGATAGCTAATGGTACAATCGTAATCCTTCAGGAACTCCATCCATCTCCTTTGTCGGAGATTAAGCTCCTTTTGGGTAAAAATGTATTTGAGACTCTTATGATCCATGAGAATCTCAAATGTAATGCCGTACAGATGATGACGCCAGATCTTCAAAGCAAAGATGATGGCGGCTAACTCCAGATCATGAACTGGGTAGTTCTTCTAATGCTCCTTCAACTGTCCAGAAGCGTAGGAGACTACCCTACCGTGCTGCATCAGAACAGCGCCCAAACCCTGAAGAAAAGCGTCGGTGTAAAGTACAAATCCGTCCTCTCCAGAAGGTAAAACCAAAACTGGAGCCGACACTAATCTCCGCTTCAGCTCCTGAAAGCTGGTCTCGCAGTCCTCTGTCCAAGTGAACTTCACGCCTTTCCTGGTCAGGCGTGTCAATGGCATAGCAATCCAGGAAAAACCCTCGATAAAACGTCGATAATATCTGGCCAATCCCAGAAAACTACGGATCTCCTGAACTGATTTCGGCTGCTCCCAACTAGTGACAGCCTCGATCTTCTGAGGGTCTATTGAAATACTTCTACTAGAAACCACGTGACCTAGAAAACCGACTGATGATAGCAAGAAAGCATACTTGCTGAACTTCGCATATAACTGATGTCGTCGAAGAGTCTCCAAGACTATGCGAAGATGCTGTGTGTGTTCCTCCTTGGAACGCAAGTAGATCAATATGTCGTCGATGAAAACGACAACAAACTGATCTAGATACTCCAGAAAGATACGGTTCATCAAATCCATAAACACCGCTGGAGCATTGGTAAACCCAAATGACATTACCAAGAACTCATAATGTCCGTATCTAGTACGGAAAGCTATCTTCTGGATGTCAGAATCTCTGACTCTCAGCTGATGATATCCGGACCGTAGATTAATTTTGAAATACACTGATGTACCTCTGAGCTGATCAAATAAATCCTCAATCCGTGGAAGGGGTACTTATTTTTGACAGTCACTGCATTCAGCTATCGGTAGTCAATGCATAACCTCAGAGTACCGTCCTTTTTCCTGACAAATAATACCGGAGAACCCCATGGAGAAACACTAGGCCGAATAAATCCTCTGTCTAAAAGCTCCTGGAGTTGAACCTTCAGTTCGTTCAACTCTTTTGGTGTCATACGATAAGGAGCTCTCGATGCCGGTGTGGTCCCCGAAATCAGCTCAATAGCGAACTCCACTTGCCTCCTAGGAGGCAGACCTGGTAGCTCCTCTGGGAATACATCCGGGTACTCTTGGACCACTGGAACGTCGGAGAGCTGCGAACTATTGCTGTCTTCAGTACTAATCAAAGATAATAGGAAACCCTGACAGCCGTGAGACAGCAGCTTCTGCGCCTGAATCGCTGAAATAATCGAGATGTCGTCATCTCTTATGCCAGTGAAACTCCACGAGGGTTTATTCGGAGGCCGGAAGGTGACCATCCTCGTCTGGCAATCAACGGTAGCATGATATACTGACAAACAGTCCATGCCAAGAATGATATCAAACTCAACCATCTCCAATACTAAAAGTTCCACCGTAAGTATTATGTTGCCAAAATCTAATGGGCAACCTCTGACCTCCTGGGTGACATCTAAGGTATCACCAGACGGTAGGGAGACGGTCAATCGCTGCAGTCTGAAAGTGTTGGGTTCGTCTGGCCGCGAAAACAGCTTTTTCGCGTTGCGGAAACCCTGAGTCACCCAAAGCCATGGATCTCGTGCAAAGATTCGTAAACAAAATTTTTTGAAAAACCTTTTTCTTGTACGAGTTTGTAAAAACTTTAGATCTACACTAAAGTTAAGATCATTACCCTTGTAGCGAAGTCCTTCGCGTTCCCGCTTGTCCAAGATGTCGCCGGATCTCTAGTTGTCAAAGTAGACAACCTCTATATGTATCCACACGGACACAAGTAGAAGGAGATGACTAAAACACAAGGTGTTCAAGCACCAATGGAGTGTTCGGCCAAGGAATGGGAGAAGGAGAAGAGAGAGCACCCAAGGGAGAAGAAGAGTGAATGAATCAATGAGAGGAAATTCAAACAACCCCTTAGCCATCAAGTGGCCGGCCACTCTAGGACGTGTAACCCCCACATTAATTCCAATTAATGTGGAGACCATTAAGAGTTGTAACCCCCATGAGGTGGCACTCTATGATGATGTGGATCAACACTATTGGTCCACATCTTGCCACCTCACTAAATGACATGGCAACAAGTGTAACCTCCTCATTTAATGTGGGTCGGCCACATTAAATGCTATGGAGGCTTGTAACCTCCATGAGGTGGCACACATTGATGATGTGGAGCAATCCTATTGGTCCACATCTTGCCAACTCACTAGTGATGTGGTAAAAAGTCAAGTCAAACATGACTTTTCTCTTCCTCTCAAATCAAGTCAAACTTGATCAAATCTCTCTCATGGTTGATCTAATACAACCATATGATTCAAGCCAACTTAATATAATGAATCTAATTCATTAAATTAAGTTGATTTAATGAGTCATAATCTAAATTAGACTCATTGAATACATGAATCAACTTGAGTCTAACTCAATTAGCCCAATTTGGATTACTCTTAATCCAATATGATTCATCAAATGAATCTAATCCTCTTGGTTCATCATATGAACCAAATCTCCATCTAATTGTCCTTAGTGTGTGACCCTATAGGTTCTTGTAACGTTGGCAATGCCCTAAACCCATTTAGGAGCATAAGTAATGAGCGGTATCTAGCAACACATCATTACTACCCAAGTTACAAGAATGTCGAGATCCGACATCACCTTGTGACTACCAATTGTGACTCCTCACAAAATATGTGACATTGTCCTTCTATCCTAGACATCTAGATTGATCAATGTGAGGCATAGACCGTGTCATCCTCTAATCAATCTAAATCTTGAACTCCAAGTAGACTCACTCGATCAAATGAGCTCAACATCTAATGTTGACTCATTTGGGCATGGCCATGCACTTAGTGGTCTCACTCTATCAAGAATACCGATGTCGCTCCCGTCATATGGGAGGGATAGATCCCATCTACATCACTCACATCCCTCTACATAATTCGTTATATACCCAGTAATCGCCTTTATAGTCCACCCAGTTACGGGTGACGTTTGACGAAACCAAAGTACATAACTCCTTATGTAGGGATCCATGGTGACTTCAGGTCAAAGGACTAATAGTCATACTAATAGCCACATGAGAAAGTATATGACACTCATATAACGATCCATGATACTTTCTCATGGCGGGCCATTCAGTATACATTCTCTAATGCATACCCATGTGTCAGCTTGATATCTCTATATCCATGACTTGTGAGATCAAGTCATCGAGCTGACCTACATGCTAGTCTTATTGTATTAACATTGTCCCTGAATGTTAATACTTGACTAGGAATGATTTAGTGTAGTGTTCCCTATATCATCTCACTATCGATTCAACCAATCGATTGATATAGGTAAGAACCTTTCTACTCTAGGATGTTACTATACTTATTTTATCTGGCACTAATACAAATAAGCATAATAACCAAAAACCAAATGCCTTAATATATATACATGAATATGATATACATGAGTCCATACAATCATCAAATGATTGGCTCTAGGGCTCTAACTAACAATCTCCCACTAGCACTAGTGCCAATCAGTATAGGCTCTAAGGCCTAATGACCTAGTGTGACCATCATGCTTCCTCTGTGCCAAAGCCTTGGTCAAGGGATCTGCGATGTTAGCCTCTGTAGGTACTCTGCAAATCTTCACATCTCCTCTATCGATAATCTCTCGAATGAGATGGAAGCGCTGTAGAATGTGAACTCTGCCAGCTCATAGCACTACCATTCAAGCAAAACACGAACCTCGACTGTGATCTTTAATCATCCTGATCGGTCTGGAAGCTAGCATCACTGTAACCCTTTACAGCTAGCTTATCATTGCCTCCATATATCAAGAAATATTCTTTAGTCCTTCTTAAGTACTTAAGAATATTCTTGACCGCTATCCAGTGACTTTCACCTAGATCTGACTGGTATCTGCTAGTCATGCTCAAAGCATACGAGACATCAGGTCGAGTACATAGCATGGCGTACATGATCGATCCTATGGCTGAGGCATAAAGGATCTGATCCATGCGGTCTCTCTCCTCTCTAGAAGAGGGACCTTGAGTCTTCGAAAGACTCACGCCATGTGACATCGGCAGAAATCCCTTCTTGGAGTTCTACATGGCAAACCGTAGGAGTACCTCATCAATGTATGTACTCTGACTTAGGCCAAGCAATCTCTTAGATCTATCTCTATAGATCTGTATCCCAAGAATGCGGGATGCCTCACCTAAGTCCTTCATTGAGAAGCAACTCCCTAGCCAGGTCTTGATAGACTGAAGCATAGAGATGTCCTTCCCAATGAGTAGTATGTCATCCACATACAATATGAGGAAGACAACTATGTTTTCTACAACCTTCTTGTAGGCACAAGGCTCATCTTTGTTCTTGATGAAACCAAACTGTTTGATCGCATCATCGAATCGAAGATTCCAGCTCCGAGAATGGCCTCTAGCCATTTCTCGGAATCTGGTCTCATCACAGCTTCCTGATAGGTGGTAGGCTCATCCTCTATGAGCACAATGTCATCATGGTCAGACAAGAGAAATGAGTATCTCTCAGGCTGACGACGTACCCTATCAGACCTGCGAAGAGGTATGTCTACTTGAACTGGTTGTTGTTCCTCAACTCTTTGTGGAACAACATCATCCACAACACTTTGTGGTTCCAGTTCAACTTCCATCAAGGCATCAGTGCTATTGTTCGCATCTTGAACTTCTTCAAGATCGAACGCGCTCCCACTAGTCTTTCTAGAAACAAAGTCCATTTCTAGAAAGATCCCAGTCTTTGCCACAACTACCTTGTGCTGACTGGAAATGTAGAAGTAATATCCCTTAGTTTCCTTGGGATATTCGATGAAATAGCACTTGTCGGATTTTGGTCCTAATTTGTCTGAGACTTGACGTCGTACGTAAGCCTCACAACCCCAAATCCTCATGAAAGACACCTGGGCATCTCTCCCAGTCCATATCCTATATGGTGTCTTTATCACGGCCTTGGATGGAACTCGGTTGAGAATGAAAGCTGCCGTGTCTAGAGCATAACCCCAGAGGTATGTCGGAAGATCTGTGTGACTCATCATAGACCGTACCATATCTAATAAGGTACGATTCCTCCTTTCGGACACACCATTCACCTGTGGTGTTCCAGGAGGAGTGAGTTGTGATAGAATCCCACACTCAGCTAAATAGTCACGAAACTCATGGCTTAAGTATTCACCACCTTGATCTGATCGAAGTATTTTAATACTCTTGCCAAGCTAGTTCTGTACTTCATTCTTGAATTTTTTGAACTTTTCAAAGGATTCAGACTTATGTGTCATCAAGTATACATAACCATATCTACTGAAGTTATCAGTAAATGTGATGAAGTATCTATAACCGCCTCTAGCAGCAACATTGAATGGGCCACATACATCACTATGTATGAGTCCTAACAAATCAGTTGCTCTCTCGCTGTGCCCACTAAAGGGAGTCTTGGTCATCTTGCTTCGTAGGCATGACTCGTATATCTCATATGATTCAAAATCAAATGAGTCCAGCAAACCATCCTTATGGAGCTGGGATAAGCGCTTGTCATTTATATGACCTAAGCGACAGTACCAGAGATAGGTTTGGTTCAAGTCAGTCGACTTGATCCTCTTGGTATTTATGTTATAGATAGGGCTCTCAAGGTCTAGAATGTAGAGTCCGTTTATCAGAGGTGCACTACAATAGAATATATCTTTTAAATAAACAGAACAACATTTGTCTTTTATTATAAAAGAGTATCCTTTCTTATCTAAACAAGAAACTTAAAACATGTTCTTAGTTAATGCAGGCACATAACAACAATCGACTAACTCTAGTACAAGCCCAGAGGGCAGAGATAGAAAGTAAATCCCTACAGCAACAGCAGCAACCCGTGCTCCATTGCCTACTCGTAGGTCCACCTCGCCCTTTGTCAATGTCCTGCTATTTCTCAGCGCCTGCACATCAATACAAATGTGAGAAACACATCCAGTATCTAATACCCAAGATGTAGAAATAGATAGATTGACTTCTATAACATATATACCTGAAGTGGAAGTCTCACTTCGCTTCTTCTTAAGATCCTCCAAGTATACCTTGCAGTTCCTCTGACCGCAGTGGATGCAGGTAGCATCCTTGGCGACCCCTCCTTTAGGCTTCAGTGCCTTGCCTTTGCCCTTGGTTTGAGACTTTCCCTTACCTTTGGGCTTGCCCTTGCCCTTGTGCTTCTGTACCATCAGAATGGGCTTAACCTTCTTAAGGTTAATCTCAGCAGTTCGTAACATACTAAGTAGCTCGGGCAGTGGCTTGTCAATCTCGTTCATGTTATAGTTCAGAACGAATTGACTATAGCTATCTGGCAAGGACTGCAAGATCAAGTCAGTGACCAGCTCTTGGCCAAGTGGGAACCCCAGTCTTTGTAGGTTCTCTATGTACCCAATCATCTTGAGTACATAAGGACCTACGGGAGCCCCGTCTGACATCTTGCACTGAAACAGTGCCTTAGAGATCTCAAATCTCTCATGCCTCGCTTGTCCCTGATATAGTTGGCGAAGATGCTCAACCATATTGTAAGCGCCCATCAACTCGTGTTGCTTCTGAAGCTCAGAGTTCATGGTCGCGAGCATTAGACAGGACACATCTAATGTGTCATCTTGATGCTTCTTGTAAGCATCCCGGTCAGCTCGCGTGACAGTGGCAGGAGGAGCCTCCGGAATGGGCTGCTCCAGAACGTACAGTTTACGTTCCTGAGTGAGAACTATTCTCAAGTTCCTGTACCAGTCCAGGAAATTCACTCCGTTGAGCTTGTCCTTCTCAAGGACAGATCGCAGGGAGAAGGAATTCGTGTTCGACGTCATGGTTATCTACAACAGAAAATTTGCAGAAATAAATATCATATTCTTTTAAAATCATTTAATTAGGCCTTTAACTAAATGATGCTCCCACTGAATACAATAATTCTTGTGGGACAAGATCCACATCATACTAACCCTTGAGTTAGCTTTGGCTAATACGCCCAAGGCTTAGTATGATCGGTAGGTAACGATTACCAATTACATCTCTATGCAACTCTTGTTTATAGAATCAATATCCGCATTTATATTAAAACTCGAGTTAGCTTTGGCTGATACGCCAGTTAATATAAACGTGATTTTGTCCTACCTTTCCAACTATTGGAAGAATGCCTATAGTTGACTCGATCCAACCGAGTAACTAGGAATACTCAATCTAATTGAGTTTGTATTCACCCATGCGTTGATAGGCGGGACCAAGATTGTCCCTCCGTACCCTACCAAGATAATATGTATTGCTCTGCTTTGGCAGATTCAACAATACATGTGATCGAGGTAGTGATAGGTATCACGGCACGGTTAGGCATTTAGAGTTGGTTCGATCTAGATCTAATCTAATCGAGAAGGATGCATCTTGTGCACGACTTAGATCTAATCTAATCGCAAGGGTGCATCATGTGCACGACTTAGATCTAATCTAATCGTTAAGGCACTAATTAATTAATTAATTATTAAACATGCATCAGATACATAACAATTAATTAATTAATCTATTTGTGATTTAGTCATGGCCCTACTACGATCTTCTCAAGCCAATGAGAAGATCGAATGGTCAACCTAGGGTCAACAGCTTCTCCCTTTGACCACCTTGTGTTGCTCGTGCCCGCCTCGGAACTCCGTCTCGTGTGGACCCTCCACCGCTCCAATTTGTACATTACAATTTGAAACTCGAGTTACATTCGAGTCTAAATCTAATTTATAACCAGAATAAGAGAAAGGCACGACGCGCATGCCGTGGGAAAAAAAATAAAAATACAGCACACACAATCATATGACGGCACGCAGGCCGTATTATGAATTACAACACAAATCCAATCTTATTGGGTATTTTGGGCCATGACTATCAAAAATTAATATATAATTCAAAATTATATATTTTTCATAATTTTTCTGTAATTTTAAAATAATTTTTACAATTTTTATGAGTAAAATTTTCCGGCGGTCCCGTTTAGCGGTTTCGGGCGCAATCGCGGAACGGATCCCCTTGCGGGGCCCAGGGGCAGCGCCCCTACCCGCGATCTAACCATCGCAAGGGTTCCTATGCGATCCAACAGCGCCTAAACCCGCTGTCCCAAAACGATTTGGGTCGAGACATTGCCGTTTCGGAAAAATCTTCCCGGCGGGTTCGTTTTTAGCGATTTCGAGTGCAATCGCGAAGCAAATTCCCTTGCGGGGTTAGGGGCTATGCCCCTACCCACGATCTAACCATCATGAGTTGCTCCTTTGCGATCTAATGGCACCCGACCCCGCTGTCCCAAATGGATTTGGGGCAAAAGGCCGTTTAAAGAAAACTTTCCGGTGGCAAGCCTCAAGTCGAGACACTTGTGCTTGTTCTCTGAAAAATTACTCATAAAACTCTAAAACTCAATTTTACAGAAAATCACAGAAGGTATATTTTCATAAAAATACAAACAAACTCGTACAAGTCTTTGCACGTGGCTCGATACCACTGTTGGGTTAGCATTTTCGCGTCGCGGAAACCCCGAGTCACCCAAAGCCATGGATCTCGTGCAAAGATTCGTAAACAAAATTTTTTGAAAAATCTTTTTCTTGTATGAGTTTGTAAAAACTTTAGATCTACACTAAAGTTAAGATCATTACCCTTGTAGCGAAACCCTTCGCGTTCCCGCTTGTCCAAGATGTCGCCGGATCTCTAGTTGTCAAAGTAGACAACCTCTATATGTATCCACACGGACACAAGTAGAAGGAGATGACCAAAACACAAGGTGTGCTAGCACCAATGGAGTGTTCGACCAAGGAATGGGAGAAGTAGAAGAGAGAGCACCCAAGGGAGAAGAAGAGTGAATGAATCAATGAGAGGAAATTCAAACAACCCCTTAGCCATCAAGTGGCCGGCCACTCTAGGACGTGTAACCCCCACATTAATTCCAATTAATGTGGAGACCATTAAGAGTTGTAACCCCCATGAGGTGGCACTCTAGGATGATGTGGATCAATACTATTGGTCCACATCTTGCCACCTCACTAAATGACATGGCAACAAGTGTAGCCTCCTCATTTAATGTGGGTCGGCCACATTAAATGCTATGGAGGCTTGTAACCTCCATGAGGTGGCACACATTGATGATGTGGAGCAATCCTATTGGTCCACATCTTGTCAACTCACTAGTGATGTGTCAAAAAGTCAAGTCAAACATGACTTTTCTCTTCCTCTCAAATCAAGTCAAACTTGATCAAATCTCTCTCATGGTTGATCTAATCCAACCATATGATTCAAGCCAACTTAATATAATGAATCTAATTCATTAAATTAAGTTGATTTAATGAGTCATAATCTAAATTAGACTCATTGAATACATGAATCAACTTGAGTCTAACTCAATTAGCCCAATTTGGATTACTCTTAATCCAATATGATTCATCAAATGAATCTAATCCTCTTGGTTCATCATATGAACCAAATCTCCATCTAATTGTCCTTAGTGTGTGACCCTATAAGTTCTTGTAACGTTGGCAATGCCCTAAACCCATTTAGGAGCATAAGTAATGAGCGGTATCTAGCAACACATCATTACTACCCAAGTTACAAGAATGTAGAGATCCGACATCACCTTGTGACTACCAATTGTGACTCCTCACAAAATATGTGACATTGTCCTTCTATCCTAGACATCTAGATTGATCAATGTGAGGCATAGACCGTGTCATCCTCTAATCAATCTAAATCTTAAACTCCAAGTAGATTCACTCGATCAAATGAGCTCAACATCTAATGTTGACTCATTTGGGCATGGCCATGCACTTCGTGGTCTAACTCTATCAAGAATACCGATGTCGCTCCCGTCATATGGGAGGGATAGATCCCATCTACATCACTCACATCCCTCTACATAATTCGTTATATACCCAGTAATCGCCTTTATAGTCCACCCAGTTACGGGTGACGTTTGACGAAACCAAAGTACATAACTCCTTATGTAGGGATCCATGGTGACTTCAGGTCAAAGGACTAATAGTCATACTAATAGCCACATGAGAAAGTATATGACACTCATATAACGATCCATGATACTTTCTCATGGCGGGCCATTCAGTATACATTCTCTAATGCATACCCATGTGTCAGCTTGATATCTCTATATCCATGACTTGTGAGATCAAGTCATCGAACTGACCTACATGCTAGTCTTATTGTATTAACATTGTCCCTGAATGTTAATACTTGACTAGGAATGATTTAGTGTAGTGTTCCCTATATCATCTCACTATCGATTCAACCAATCGATTGATATAGGTAAGAACCTTTCTACTCTAGGACGTTACTATACTTATTTTATCTGGCACCAATACAAATAAGCATAATAACCAAAAACCAAATGCCTTAATATATATACATGAATATGATATACATGAGTCCATACAATCATCAAATGATTGGCTCTAGGGCTCTAACTAACAAAAAGTGGGTAATCTATCTTTAGTAACTATCGACACTCAATCTTAAGTTGCTCTCCAGCAACAAATATATAGCAAGGGCTACATAATGAATACAATAAACCTTCTGCACATCCACTTGTGACATGCCTTAGACCTCCCAGTTTATGCCATATGAGTTGTCTGATTCCCTGGTATCAGATTCATAGAATGCATTTCAATTCCTACTAAATGCCTCAAGTATTCCTATCAGTTCATCATCCATTTAGAGTGATCTAATCTTTATCTTAGGAAGTTTAACACAGCATATTATTCTCCAAGTTTGTTGTATTACGTTTCTAGTTGCAGTGTATATACCTAATGCATTTTGGTCACATCACAGGAGATCAACTTGCATCTTGTTCATGAGAAGGATATTGAACTTGAATATCTAACTTCAGAGGAGTTTTCCTAATGATTTTTTTTTAAGGTGTAGAAGGCATACCTCCTAAATGCCTCAATATAAGTGCTTTCCTATACAACATTTCTGCCCTTTGGGCCAAGAGTAACCCCAACAAGATCAGTAAGCTTGTTTACGCTAGTTCGTATTGCTGAGCCATCTTTAGATTTTTAAAGTTAGTTCCATCTTCAGCCATTTAAATTAGTAAGAACCGGACTATTATATTTGCCTATTAAACTGCTCAAAACTTTAAATGGTTGAACAAGATTTATCTGATGTGGTGAATGACTGAAGCTTAGCTAGTGCAACTTAATACTTGATAATAAATTGGCATCTTCTGCTACTAAACATATTTGGTCAGCAACCTTTAAATTATCAAAGTAACATTTGCCTGCTATTCAACAGATTTTATATGTTGTTGGAAATGCATTCATCTTGCATCATTTAATCTGCATAAAGGAATGGGGAGTGGTTTTATGTATAGTTTATATGTTCATTGTTTCAGAAGCTTCTTACTAACAATGAAGTTAATTCCAATATAGACTATATATCTCTTTATGACCAATCAAGATATCTATGTTACCCAAGTATTAATATAGTACCAAAATTATAAAATTAAACATCATACCTATTTGCTGTCTAGAGATGTTCTGTCACTGTCTAGTCCCCAACATTTTGACCTCAAAAATTCCGAACGAAAATATCGCCGGAAATCCATATAAATCCGAAACGGAAGTCCGAAACATAACCACAACGGAAATCCGTATAAATCCAAAATAAATGCCCAGTTTGACTCGCAAACTTGGCTCTGATACCAAATAAATTGTCACGCCCCAGAGGAGTCCCTGTCCGAAGAAATTTCGACAGGATCTCCCCTGTACGGTGGATAATCTGAAACTTTACTACATTACCATATACCTCAGCCACATGCGGCTGGAATAATAACAATAACAAATAAACAATAACACAGACATCCACGTAGTTTATATCAATTTCAGCCTCTAGCTGGCACAACCACGCAGTTTAATAGTAAACAAACGGAAATAGTAATAAGCAGACTCAAAACCAACCCTACTTAACTACACTCATAAAGCACAAAACCGAACTAGCTCACCTCTTCTGCCATCCAGGCAGGCACGTAGTAGAATAAATCCAAACCATACGAAAATCCATCGACCATAAGAATCCATACAATATCCAAACCCTCAAATAGAATAAGTCTAACACAGTCTAAATAAGAAACCAAAAGATAAATATAGCCCTTGGTCTGCAGGGGACTAGTGACTGGAACTCTCTCCTGACAGCATCAACCTGAAAATAACAACGGAGGAAGGTGTGAGTCCAACACTCAGTAGGTACAACTGATATTCACAGTAAAGAATATAACAACTAGCACTAATCATGCGTACAAACTCCTGATATGAAAGAAGGACAAATGCAACTGAAATAAACAGGAGTGAACTGTACTAACAAGTACCTGGTATAAGGACAAACGGTCCGAGAGATATAGAATCCTGTATGCATGTCATACATAGGCATTCAAACAATATGCAGCAAATAAATGCAACAAACACAAACACAAGCAATAAATGCAATAATGCACATGGTGCCAATGCAATCATGGTCACCCCTACTGCCAATCAGCCATCTCACACACAATGGTAAGACCGAGTGGGTAGGGCTGTGACAACCGTGCACTCTGCCGTCACTGCTCCTGATGAGTGACCGAGTGGACGGGATGCTGTCGGAGTACACCTATCCTCCTACCCCAAGTCATAAATGGGGGAGCACAATGCTCTCATCTCCCGGTACACGATGACGGGGAGGGATCCCGGCGTGCTACCACGCTGCAATCACACTACCCATGAGCGGACCAACGGAGCACCGAACGAGCAAACTGACGTGCTACCACGCTGCGTCTCACTACCCATGAGCGGACCAACGGAGCACCGAACAGTGATGAAACTGGCGATGTGCTCAACAATAATGGAGCAATCTATCACACAGCATGCAATCATGCAAATGGTGCATGACACTAAGTATGGTAATATACTGAGCCAATCTATATACATATATGATGTGTACCATAGTAAATAAATCAAATCATGGGTACACAGATCAGATAAGGTATAAAACCTAGGTCCTGAACATGGTGAAACATGATTATATCACTACCCCTATAAGCATGTATAATCAGGTAAGTAATAACATGAGATGCCCAACAAGTATCAACCAAGCATGTAACAGGTATCGGGTAGTAACTAACCGAAACAGATAAGGAACATAATTATTGCTATTTGTTAAATTCACTACTATGCATATCAAAAAGACATAAAGTCAAAAGTACCCGCCTCCAATCGAATAGTCCAATCTAGTCCAAATACGACGTCGAGATGCTCGTCTCACGTCAAAGTCCTGTGGCATCAAACAAAATGTCTAGTTTAGCTAATTTATCATACAACCATTAGCCAAACTAAATTCTAATCCATCGACCAACTAGGGTTAGCTTCATTAACCCTAATTACACCTTTAGATTTATTTCTAAACTTAAGTTAACAACTTTTGCTAACACAACTAGCTATCATCTACAACGAAGATCAAAAACCCAATATCTTACCTTGATTTCCTAGCAACTGCTGGATGGATTTGCTGCCGGATCAGGCTGCCGGCTACTACAAACCAATGGAAGTTGCTGGACCAAAGAACACCCCAAATCAACACCATGTAAATACTAAATGCCCAAATCAAAATCTAGGGCAGAGCACCTACCTACCAGTTCGCGTCGAAGCAACCGAATATCCTCTGAAATCACAGATCATAACCTAGGGGACGGCTGGGATGCACACACTGTGCCGGCGGCAGTGCTAGGGCACAAGGGAAGATCAGCGGCACTTGGGCAGAGAAGTTGTCGACTTGATCGGCACTGCTCGAGGTAGTGGCCGGCTGTAAGAGGAGAGGAGATGGGTCGGCGGCGGTGCTAGGTCAGAGCGCTAAGGCACAAGATGTACCTCTGCATTAGGTGGCGGCCCGCGTTGGTTGTGGTGACCGGTGGCGCTGAAAAGGGCAGACCGAGAGGAACTAGGGCAGAAGAACTTAGTCGGCTGCCGGCGCGCGAAAGAGGAGAAGAAGAGGCTGGCGCTAGGTCTCGGATGCCGGGAGAAGAAGACTCGGCGCCGCGCGGAGGAGAGGATTGGGAGAAGGGCGTCGGCAGCGCACGGCTAGGGCACATCAAGAGGAAGTGAGAAGAAGAAACGAGAAGGAGAAGAGAGGGAACCGCTCGGGCACGGGGGGAATAGGAGAAAACGGCGAAAAATAAAGAAAAGGAAAAGATATAAAAAGAAAAATAAAGCATTTCCTCGTTTAAACGGGTAGCCTAAACAGGCTTTCCCGGAGTCCCATTTTTTTTATCCCTGTAAATTCGTCCATACGAGGTACTAAAAATTCCCAAAAATTTTCTAAAAATTCCGAAAAATTTCCTTATCAATATTCGCCATTTTTCGGTATTTTACATGTGGCTAGCGGTGTTTCTGGCCGCTATTACGTGGCTGGCTATGTTTTCGCCCGCAATGCACGATTATCGGCGTTTCCACCCACCAGCATGTGACTGACTGCTTTTCCGCCCGCCAGAACGCAACTGTCAACGTTTTTGCCTGCCAACACGCGACTAGTCAACCCCGTGTTGGCGGTTGTGCAGGCCACCAGGCGTAAGCTAGTGGCTTTGTCGGCCGCCAGCATGAGACCGACGACTATGCTAGCCGCTAGCAAGCGGCCGACGACTTTGCTGGCTGTTGGTAGTGGCTGCTGGTAGCGTGGCCGACCATCAACTCACCTTGTGGTAAACTCGCGACTATAAACTCGTTTTGCCGCATACTCTTTTGTTATGTTTGTTTGTGATTAAATTTCACTATTTTTTGGTTTTTGTGTAGTATACTGCATTTGCTGCTCTTCTCTGGCTAGACTACTCTTCTCTAGGTATAATTTAATAAACAATAAAAGTGTGTTATTTTACAGGGTTGAAATTATATGTACTCTAAAAGATAACATTATTTGTAATGTGTCTGATATGAAATCTATATTTTTTGTAATTTAGGTTGATAGATACTACAAGTTTAGTATATGGAAAACTAATCTAGGTTTCTTGTGGTTCCCTAAGTTGAATATTCAATAGAAGGTGAATATTATGTCTGATCTAACCTATTAGGTTGTTAAATGGAAACTGTTGGGGGATCTTGCGGCCAACTAGAAGGAGGGTTGAATAGTCATGCGACCCCAATTAATCACTTCCTACGTATTCGTTAGTGCGCAAACAAAAATACAAATACCAATATGAATACAAAAGCTAAAGACAATGAAAAAGAACAGGCAAATGATGTAACGCGGTTCGGAGATTAGAGCTCCTACTCCTTGGCTGTCCTTGAGGTGGACGATCTCAATCCTTCGGTGGATTAGCCCTCGGGAAACTCCAGCTACTCAAGCAACTCCTTGTGGGTGGAGAAACCTCACCACAACACTAACCAAGAACACTTGGAAATAAGAGAACCTTGAGCACTTAGGGACTACTAATTAGGCTTTAACCAAGTCCAATTTCGTCAACTTGGCCGGCCATCCCAAGCTCCTTCTTATAGAGCTTGGAAGAAAACAACCTTGTTGTTTTATCATTACCAGTCGACTGGTCCTTGCACCAGTCGACTGGTGCTAGCCCAACGACTCTCTCAACATCTCTATACCAGTTGACTACTATAGTGCACCAGTCAACTGCTAAAGTATACCAGTCGACTGCTACAGTACACCAGTCGACTACTATAGTAACTGTTGGAACCCCAAGGTTGTTTTGGTGTGATCAACAAGTTAAGTTATGTTCTGTGTGTTTTAAACCTTGTGTATAAGTGTGCAGGAGCTTAAGAGCACAGGTACTCGAGCGGAAGACGCAGCTAGCGAGAAGGACGACATGCGGTGCGTCCGAGGGACGAGACGTTGCGGAAGAGTACACCGGCGGACGAGAAGGAAGCGTGTGCTGGTTCTGAGGGACGAGAAGACGGAGCAGAAGATTGCTAGGGGAGCAAGAGACGCAGCTAGCGAGAATGTCGACATGAGATACGACCGAGGGACAAAGTCTGCGGATGAGTACGCTGGCGGACGAGAAGGAAACACGCGGCGATTCCGAGGGACGAGAAGCCGGAGCGGAAACCTGCTCGAGAAGGCCGGAACTTGAGTTCGGGTGAACCCTTTTCAGGATGGCAGAGATCACCCAAGTGAGCGGATCTGGAGCAAAGACCCGGACCGAGGCGGGACTAAACCGGAGAAGAGGTTCCGGACAAAAAAAGTCAACTGTTGTTGACTTCGGGATCCGAGGTGCCCGGAGGAGTCCGGGGCGCCCGAAATGCTTCCGAGCGCCCAGACTTGAAAGTTTGACCAGAACGCGTCAATCGCATTGTAAACGTTAGAGGATAAAGTTTTATCCCCCCCCCCCCCCAAGGGCGTCTGGAACCCTTCGGGGCACCCCGACCAAGGCTATAAATATAGCCTTGGTCTAGAAGCTTTTCAACAAACTCAAGAATTGTAATTCCAACGCTTGTGCGCTTCTAGTCGTAGTTGAACTTCTAATTTCTGTGCTTAAACGCTGTAAGAGGCTTTTCCACCTGAAGGACTATTTAGTGCGCTTCATCTTCTTTGGATTAACAATTCCTTGATTGCAAACCAAGTAAATATCTTGTGCCTCTTTCTTTATGTTTTATTCCTTTTATATTCTTCTGCAAGTGTTAGTTTGAAGAGTTCGAAAATGGTCATTTTTTTATTTGCAGGTATCCAACCCCTTTCTAGCCGACTACACCGGTCCTTCAAGTGGTATCAGAGCCGAGACGTCTCAGAAGGACTAACTGCCGACTGAAACAACAAAACGATGGCCGGAGCTAGCGTCTACCCACCTATATTCGAGGGGGAGTTTGTTTTTTGGAAGCAACAAATGGAGGTATATTTTAACTCTGATTTTGGTATTTCTTTAATAATGAAATTTGGTTATGATGCACCAAAGAACATCAACGGAGAAGAAATCGACAAACGCCACTGGACCAAGAAGCAACGTGATGAGTTTACATCAAATGGTAAGGCTGAATTTCACCTCCTAAGCATAATACCAAAACAAGATCTCGACAGAGTCGAAGAATACAAGAGCGCAAAAGAACTTTGGGAAAAATTCTTGAAGATCTATAAAGAACCAGCTGAAGTTGAATCCGACTCCTCGATGGACACAGAGCCGCTGAAGGTAAGTCAGGTATGGTCTCCACTTTTTGAACAATTGGTTAAGTCAATCAAAACGGTGCATAAAGATTTTTTTTAGAAATATTATCGAAAGAGTTTTTCGGATTACAAAATATTTTAACAAAAGAATTTTGCAAGTTAGAAATTCTGCTGAAACACTTTTGTGAATTACAAAATATTTTTTCGAAAGAATTATGTAAATTAGAAATATTATCAAAATCTTTCTTCGAATATTTTTCGAATTACAAATTACTTTCTCGAAAGAGTTTTGCGAATTAAAACCTAAAAAATCATTAAATAATAATGAGTTGAAAGAAATCTGAACAATAGCTTGTCGATTAAAGATTCTCGACAAACTAATAGAAATTAACATGATACAATTTTTTGTATGCTTAATATAGTTTGCTTTAAATATGAAAAATTGTGATCTAAGAAATTATGATAGATTAAAATAGAAATTTAGATATCATAATAATATGGGGCAGTAACTTAAGAATATTTTTTTTAATAAATAAATTTAAAAAAACTAGTATTATTCTGTTTAAGTTATCCTTTACTACAAGAGTATTTTTTGATTAAAAAGAAATTTTTTTTTTGCATATCAAAATGTAATTTTTTTAATGCATGTACTATTATTTCAAGATATCAAAAATTACTTTTAACTTAGAATTTCTTTTACTTATAAATTTTACTTCTTAGAGATTGTTTATGTGAAAATTATTGTAAAATGTTTTAAAAAATGTCTTAAAATTTTTTAAGTTTTTATCCTTAGATTTTTTCTTAGAATCCTAACTTTTTATGTGATTCAAGGGGAAAAAGAAAAAGTAAAAATTTAGGGGGAGGTAGATAAACAAATTTTTATCTGTTTGCACTTAATTGCAAATTTAGTTAAATTTATTTTTATGTCTATTGTTACCCTACCTTAACTTGGGTTGCTCACATAAAAAAGGGGGAGATTGTTGGAACCCCAAGGTTATTTTGGTTTGATCAACAAGTTAAGTTAGGTCCTGTGTATTTTTAACCTGGTGTCTAAGTGTGTAGGAGCTTAGGAGTACAGGTACTCGAGCGGAAGACGCAGCTTGCGAGAAGGATGACATGTGGTGCGTCCGAGGGACGAGGCACTGCGGAATAGTACACCAGTAGACGAGAAGGAAGTGTGCGGTGGTTCCGAGGGATGAGAAGCCGGAGCGGAAGATTGGTCGGGGAGCAAGGGACGCAGTTAGCGAGAAGGTCGGCACGGGATGCGACCGAGGCACGAAGTCTGCGGATGAGTACGCTGGCGGACGAGAAGGAAACACGCGGCAATTCCGAGGGACGAGAAGCCGGAGCGGAAGCCTGCTCGAGAAGACCGGAACTTGGGTTCGGGTGAGCCCTTTTCCGGATGGCTGAGATCACCCAAGCGAACAGATCCAGAGTAGAAGACCCGGACCGAGGCGGGACTGAACCGAAGAAGAGGTCCGGGATGAAAAAGTCAACGGTTGTTGACTTTGGGCTCCGGGGCGTCCGGAATAATTCAGGGCGCCCAGAATGCTTTCGGGCACCCGGATCGGAAAGTTTGATCAGAATGCGCCAATCGTGTTATGAGCGTTGGAAGATTAAGTTTTATGCCAGAGCAATCTATAAGGACATGAAGTGAGGTGATGCTACTACATGTGTATGCAGATCAGGTGCGTCCTGCATAATGTTCAGATTAAGCATGAAGCAAGACAACTTCATGTTTGTCTGGTGGCTAATACTATAAATTTTAGATTCAAGCTCAGGAAACGACAGTACTTATAGCCATAGAGAAGAACATGGTATTTCCACACGACGCAACGAACAGTTCGTTTTTCTCTAAAATAATAATAAATCGATTTGTACAAATTGTCACTTTTTTCCTCCTTCGACATCTATAGTTCAGTGATAAGATAGAAGATCCATGAAATCTACGAATAAAAGACAGACGCGTCTGTGTTTAGTAATTGACTAATCGTTTATTTGACTCATAAACACGTCGCTAATTCCTTCTCCGGTGGCAGAAAACTACAGGTGCAAATGGAACGAAACGTCGAAGAAACAATCATCGAGGTGAAGAATCAATTCACCAACCACAACAATCATAAAAGTCCATGGCGACAGAAAAATACAAAAAGAAGCAAACTTCATCGACATGAATGAAGAATTTAGCCGGCGGAAGGACGGAAACATGCAAAGGGAAGCAAATTTTGAGAATCTTCCATCAATACGAAGAATTCGAAAGGGGAAAATGTGAAGACATGGAAGACCCGCAGAAAAACACGACAAGAAGCAAACTTTTCAGACCGAATGAAGAATTCGATAAGGTGCAGGACAAAGACGTGCAACGGAAAGCAAAATTCGTGAAAACTCATTGATATGCATTACATTTTCCCCTCCTAATTCTTTTTGCTTATTATTTCATTTGCTTCTAGTCGAAAATATGCATTACATTGCATTTCTCTTAAATCTAAAGGCTAACCGTAAGTCTTCCATTTCTTTGTATATATTACATTTATATGATTATTTGTTATATTTACAAATCAAAAACGCAAATTTCATGGAAAAAAAATAGTTTGCTTTGGTAATTAAAAAAGAAAAAAGGAAGTTTAATTTAGATCCGATTAGATGTTTTTTTTTTTTTGGTTAAAAAAAACAGTATTTCTTAAATAAATTGTTAAGAAAAAATTTAACAGAAATCTTCTCTATATAAATTCGACACCTCTATCTCTCTGCCCTACCACGCCCCAACTTTTCTCTTCGATTCCTTTTCGAATAATTCGGTTCTCTACCATGCCTTCAGTGCAACCTTCCTCTGCCGCCCCCATCCCCGCCGTCGGAGGAGAAGCGGAGTACGAGCCCTTGTTGGCAGCGAACCCCAAACGCTTCCGTTCCTTTCCCATCGCCTACCCGTCCATTTGGGAGTTATACAAAAAGGCCCAGGCCTCTTCTTGGACTGCGGAGGAAGTTGATCTCTCGCAGGACCTCGGGGACTGGCACCATCGCCTCTCCTCCGATGAGCGCCACTTCATCTCCCGTGTTCTGGCCTTCTTCGCTGCCTCCGACAGCGCATCGTGATAGAGAACCTTGCCGCTCGGTTCTCTCAAGAGGTGAAACTCTTCGAGGCCCGCACCTTCTATGACTTCCAGAAGGCGATTGAGGGCATTCACACTGAGATGTACGCGCTTCTTCTTGATACCTACATCAAGGACAACAATGAGAAGGAGCATCTCTTCGATGCTATCGAGACTATTCCTTCCGTCGCTCGCAAGGCTAATTGGGCTCTGCGATGGATTGAATCATCCGAATCCTTTGCCGAGCGACTCGTTGCCTTTGCTTGCGTCGAGGGCATTTTCTTTTCTGGTTCCTTCTGTGCTATCTTCTGGCTAAAGAAGCGTGGATTGATGCCGGGCCTTACCTTTTCAAATGAACTCATATCTCGTGATGAAGGTCTTCATTGTGAATTTGCTTGTCTCCTCTATAGCCTCCTCCGTAGTAAGCTCTCAGAGGAAAGGGTGCGGTCTATCGTTGCCGACGCTGTTGATATTGAGCGGGAATTTGTCTGTGATTCCCTTCCTGTTGCCCTTATTGGGATGAATAGTGAACTCATGAGCCAGTACATTAAGTTCGTTGCAGATCATCTTCTAAGGGCTTTAGGGTATGAAAATATGTACATGGTAAGCAATCCTTTTGACTGGATGGAGCTCATCTCGCTGCAAGGGAAGACCAACTTTTTTGAAAAGAGAGTGGGGGAGTACCAGATGGCTTCTGTGATGTCGAGTTTGAATAGCGACGAAGCTAACCATGAGTTCAAGCTGGATGAGGATTTTTAAAAAGCTTCATGTTGTATTTTCCTACCTTTTGCTGTTATGTATATGCTTTTTTTTGCTCATAAACTTAGGCCTTTGGACATGTCTATGATCTATGTTTTGCTCTGTAAAAACTTGGGTGTTTGTTATCTGATTAGTCAAAATAAAGTGTGCTTATAATTCTACCGTGTTGTAAATGCTTGCGGAAATGATTTGGTCCTGGTTGTTAAGTTTATCGTGTAAGTTAAATGATTGTCTTAGTGTTGCCTATGATTCTAATGTGTTGTAAATGCTTGAGGAAATGATCGGTGTTAGATAATGTTGTAAATGCTCAAGGAAATGATGCATCAAAACAATTTGTTTTAACAAATGATTGGTTGACTTTTTGAAACTTTTACAAATTTGATTGACTTTTTTAAACTTTTGAAAATTTGTTCTATACTTGATGGCTAACTTAAGTTTGAAGCTCCTTATGACTACTATCGTGCATACTTCATGCCAAATAATATTTTTGAAAAATCAAAATCTTATTTTTTCCTAAATAATATTACAAAAGGCAAAAGTATAAAGGATGTTTTTTTTTCCAAACCTTCTTATAAGCATCTCTTTCCACTGTTCAGTCATGTATAATTATCCAACTATTCAGTATTATTTACATTATTATCTCTCATCTAAATCTTAAATCGGTCGAGCATATTGTAACAGCTACCATTTTCTAGTTACTGCATATGTAACTATAATGCATACTTAATTTGTTAAAAAATATTCATGTTGTAGTAGCTACCATTCTGTAGTTGTTACAACATGGATTCAACCTGTTCACCAATCATTCACGTTGCAGTAGCTACGGAGCCGTAGTTACTACAACGTGGATTCGACCTGCTCATTTAACCTTAATGTTGTAGTAGCTACAGATTCATAGCTAGTACAACATGTGTTGCTACATCACATTCTACTGGTTCAAAATTTAGATGAGAGATAATAATACAAATAATACTAAATAATATTAGAGGGTCGTTAGATAATTGTACTAAAAATCAAACTGGGAGCCTTTTAATGATTTTTTAAAAAAATATACCTTTTTGAATTTTGCCCTATCCAAACATTTTTGATCCATATGAAATGTTTGTATTTAGTAATGCACCGTGCAAATCAATAATCCTAAAGTAACAGTGCCCCACTATAAAATTTATCAAGTTTACCGATGGAAT
The DNA here is from genome assembly GCF_018446385.1 of Zingiber officinale. NCBI lineage: Eukaryota > Viridiplantae > Streptophyta > Magnoliopsida > Zingiberales > Zingiberaceae > Zingiber > Zingiber officinale. The sequence continues at coordinate 144,970,441 of NC_055994.1, forward strand.
ATACCGACAGAATATTATTCCAATGGTATATTTTCGATATTATCGACATAATTTACCTACCGTCGGTAATTATATTAATTTATGAAAAAAGGGGCTACCGATAGAATTTTAATTTGGTCGGTAGATTATTTTCGGGATTCCCAATAGAAAATTGAATTTCGTCAAGAAATACCGACGGAAATGGGATTCCGTCGGGAAATACTAACGGAAATGGGATTCCATTGGGAATTCCCGACGGAAATAGGATTCCGTCGAGAATCTTGAAAATAACTAGGGCACGAGTGCCCTTCCTTCCTCGCGTGTGTGTTTCTTGTCTCTGGCGACGATCGACAGTGATTTCTCCCGTGATCATCGGGTAAGCTCCTTCCCTCTATTTTTTCTCCTTTTCTCAATCACCTGTGGCTGGCGGTGTTTCTGGCCGCCAGTACGTGGCTGGCTATGTTTTCGCCCGCAACACACGATTATCAGCGTTTCCACCCACCAACATACGACTGACTGCTTTCCGCCCGCTGGCACGCAACTGTCAACGTTTTTGCCTGCCAACACGCGACTGGTCAACCCCGTGTTGGCGGCTGTGCAGGCCACCAGGCGCAAGCTAGTGGCTTTGTCGAGAGCTAGCATGAGACCGACGACTGTGCTGGTTGGAGTGACCGGTAACGAGAAGGACAGCACGGGAGAGTAACGAGAAGACACGAGTAGCGGAAGACCAGAAATTGGGTTCGGATGAGCCCTATTCCGTTGGTCGAAATCACCCAGGCGGTCGGAGCAGCGGAAGAGCTAAAGTAGAGCTATGGAGCTGCTAGAGGCGCCTTCAATAGGAGTTGAAGGTGCCTCCGCGACCTTCAGGTAGAAGGCGCCTTCAATGGCTGAAGGCCCATTCAACCAGCCATGGAAAACGCCTTCGACCAGTCAAAGTAGCCGTTCACAATGGATAAAGCCTTATCCACTGCGCCTCGCCGAAGGCGCCTTCCAAACCCTTAGGAGACACCTTCAAGTTGCGGATAGGATTTCCAGGAGCTATAAAAAGGCCACTGGAGCTTGAAAATAATATAACAACTTTTGTATTCACTTTCCTAGTAATAATCTAAACTTTCATTGTGTGTAAATGACTTCTCCGCCTTCACTGAAGGAGAGTCTTAGTGAGATTTCATCTACCTTGGATTAACAACCATCCTGGTTGTAACCAAGTAAATTCCGCACCTCTTTCTTTTAGTTTCGTATTGTTTATTTTTAATTACTATTGCTGCTAACCTGGGTTGAAAGATTGAGAAGGTATTGTTTTAGTATTTAGGCAACTTAACCCTCTTTAGCCGGCCTACTCGGACCTACATGAAGTATACTTTGTATTTTTTGGTGGTATCTCTAAGACGATGCTCTCAATACTCTCATTCATTTTCCCCATAAATTTTATCATCTCAATAAAATTTCTACGATTATTAGAAGATGGAGACTCATCATGCCCTCTAAATGCACATGCTTGCAAAGTGAGCCATCGAATGCTTTCAATAGTTGTTGTAAGTCGTAATATGTTCTTTTATTCTTCTTCTAAAGATTGTGTGTTCTTCACTACGTAAACATGATGAGGAATACTCATCAAATTATCAAGATATTCCACAACATTATTATGTGATGAAGTATTGCATCAAATATGCATCAAAAATATGTATCTATCCCCATCATTAACCCGCTTCCAATATTTGAATCCATTCATCGTAAATGCAGGATTGCGACGATACTCATGTTCAAACAAGAAGCATGGAAAGCAAAACACAACATCTTTCGAAGGAGAGTACTCTACCAAAGTAAATTTTTTAAACCAATGACTTAGAAATAGCCGATTTTGACTTTTGAATTTGTTCGGAGGATACTAATTCTTAATAGGTTGATATGGTCTCATCTTAATATAAGCTCATCTAATTTTATCCCTTTGATTAACATGATATTTCTATATCATGTTCAAGAGAACTGCAATCAACATGATCACTGGAATTTGATATATCGATATTAGATGGAGAATGTCCCTCACTTGTTGATGTTTACTGTTTTGCTTTAAAAAAATAAGTTGATAATTTTTCTTTTCTTCATTCCCTAAAGTTTTTATATTAAAGTGAATAAATACTGAAATTATCATCATCCAATGTTAAAGAAATAGACCTTAGTGATCAATCTTTCTTAGTGATCAATCTAATACAACATCATCCAATGTTATTATGGGACACTCGTGTTGGAGCAATCCCGATGGTCCGCGGGACCATGTGTTTTGGTGTTTGGGCAAAGGGTTTAAGTTAGGTTCACCCTTGTATTTGATATGTGTATTTGAGGTGTGCAGGTTTGCAGGATACACATGTGACTCAGGTTGATGGCTTCGGGTCCGGTGAAGGATGGAGCATCCGAGGGACCGTGGACAAGGCAGCGAGGACAAGAGCCGAGGGAAGCGACTTCGAGGCATACGCGAAGGATGGCATTGGGGACGAGCCGCGGGCTTGAATGCATCCGAGGGACGAGAGCCAAAAGAAGTAGGCTTGAAGGCAAGAGGTCAAAGCTGCAAAGGAAGCGTCAAATAAGTCGTAAGGGTGAGGGGTACGAGTGCATGAGAGATTGTACTCGGAGTAAAATCCTAGTTTTAGGGTATTACTGTAGTAGTACTGTAGCGATACTGTAGCAGTACTGTAGCAGTCGACTGCATGTTTTAGCAGTCGACTGGTGCAGTCGACTGGGGCAGTCGACTGGCTGCGAACAGAATGTGTGGAATCGAGCCGTTGAGATGTAACGGTCGAATTTCCATAGAGGGCAGTCGATTGCATATTTTAGCAGTCGACTGGTAGGCGGGGTTTTCCAACCCGTGGCCTATATAACCAAGCCTTGGGAGCTTGGTTGAGGTTGACGAAATAGAGGTGGTTAATCTCTATTAGTAGTCTACTAGTGGCCTAGCGTCAAAGGAGCTCTTGTGAGGGTTGTGGTGAGGTTTCTCCACCCACAAGGAGGTTTGAGCTAGCCGAAAGTTTTCCGGGGAGTAATCCACAGAAGGATCGGGATCGTCCACCTTACGGACAGCCGTGGAGTAGGAGCCCTAATCTCTGAACCACATTAAACAACGTGTTAGCTTGGTTTGCATTTCTTATTCTTGTCTTAAGCTTTCTTTGTATTCATATTTGTAGTTAGTATTAGATTTCCGCTGCGTATACTAACAATAGTGTAGAAGGCGAGTATTTGGGGGTGCCGTCTATCCAACCCCCCTTCAAGCCGGCCGTCCGATCCCCAACAAGTGGTATCAGAGCAAGGACGCACTTCACCGGACTAACCGTCGAGAAGAGCAACGCATAAGAAGATGGCCGCGTTGATTGTCCCTCCAAAGTTTGAAGGAGGAAGCCTTGGGGACATCTCATTTTGGATGATGAAGATGGAAGTCTTCTTCGACACGGATTGGAATACAATGATGGTGATCAAGTACCCGTTCGAAGTCCCAAGAGACAAGAAGGGAAAAAGACTCCGGCCACGACATTGGACGGAAGAGCAAACCACACGATCGGAGGCAAATTCAAAGGTAATATCTATATTGATTGATATTTTGCCTAATCATATGATAAATGGTGTAGGTGAGTATAAGAACGCCCACGAGTTGTGGAGCAAGGTGAAGATGGTTCTACAAGAAGAACCTAAACCTACACAAGAGGAAGATGAACCCATTAAGATGGGTCTAGTTGCTCAAGTTGAAGAGGAGCAAACTGTAACGACCCAAATTTTCTCATTTTGAGCCCCAAAAATAATTCAAAAATATTTTTAAATGCTATAGAAAAATTCTAGAGATTTTTAGAAATTTTTAAAGTATTTTTATGTAATTTTTGGAGTTCGTTTGGTATTTTTACCAAGAGGAAGAAGTTTAAAAAAAAAAAAAGAAAAAAAAAATGTTAAGGTCAGGTTTTGAACCCAAGACCTCGGACTTGGCTGAGTCTTAACCGAATCCAACCAGCAAACTAGTCTGCGACCTGTTTTTGAATAAATATGGGATGAAATATATATAAGCAGTATTTAGGAATGTTTAAATAAATTGAAAATAAAAGTGCACGGATGAGGAATCGAAGCTGCGACCTGGGATTTGGTTAAAACTGGGTTAACCAAGCGTGCTAGTAGTCATTTGTTATTAAAGAAGGAGAACAATTCTATTTAAGCAGTAGTTAGGAAACAGAGAATAATAGGAAATAAAATAGTTGCAGCTGGGATTCGAACCCGCGAGCCTCACCCGAAACAGAATGCAGCCAACCAACTGGGCCAGTGGGCTTTATTAATAAGAAGGGAAGCGAAATCTATATAAGCAATAGTAGTTAATAGAAATATTGGAGTTATAAAGTGAGAACTTAGGGCTTGATTACTCGTGACCAAAAAACCCTACCTCTTCTTTCTCTCCCGACGTCGTTCTCTGCTCGAACGAAAACACAAAAGAGGGCTTAGGGCTTCACTCCGGCGGCCGGCCAAGGCAAGGTTCTATGGATTCTTCACATCGCCGAGCTCCTCTCGATGAGGAGAAATCTGGAGCACGAGGAGGAGCCGCGATTTCGAGTCTTCCAATCAGAGCTCCGAGACCTAGAAGTCCTCCTTGCGTTCGGTTGTAAGTCCAAGAATGCTAGGTAAGTTGCTACTCACCTGCAGTAGGATAGCTCCGAGGTTTTATTCCTTGTTCTTTTCTTGTTTCCGAAGCTTTGCATGAATTTTCTTGTGGTTTCAGTTTTCGGATCTTTTTGTATTCATGATTTCCGAAGCTTGCTGCTGTGTTGATTCTTGAAGCTTGCCGCTAGGGATTTTAATTCCTGTTTGTTGATTCTTTCTTTGGATTGCAAAGGAGGAAAGTGGTTAGATTAAGCATGTAGTTTTGGGTTGAATTATTGACCTTAAATAAACTGCCAGATTTACATGCTTATTAGCCTGAACAGATTTTAGTTTGTTATCATGTCTAGCAAGCACGAACAGATTTAGTTGCCATGAACCATAAAGAAAGAAGATAGGGATTTTAAGCATGAAGAACAGTTATAAAATTTAGGTTTCCAGTAGCAATTTTCCTTATTAGCAGCACGTTGGTATCTTTTGGGTTCCTGCCGTGCCATTGAACAGAGTAATGATTATAGTAAGGATTGTTTCCGATGTTAGATCCACTCTCTGAAAAATAGAGTACAATAACAATCACATATGTAAAATATAGCATTTATTATTCCTACATGAACGAGTAGCATCTACAGAAGATCACATATAGAATTTACATGATAAACATAGCACACAGATTTAGGATTTTAGTCTACAGCTGTAAAACAAATAAGAGAGGTAGTCGTGTACTTTGGAACAATGAGTTTAATTTATGATAAACCTAAGTGTAGGATACCATTAAGCAGTATCTTGATGTGTGCCAAATCTGAGAGTTTAGGGAGAGTGGCACCTTTTGAAATTTAAGTCACAAGGAAAAGATAGAAAAACAAAGCATAAATTGTAATTGTTTGGACCAGATTTTGGAAACTTTTGCATGGATTCCTGTGGCACAGTGTATGAGGAATGGTTGTTCCAGTATAGAGTAAGGAGGTTAAGAAATGATTGAGTACAGTTTATATGTATTGAAATCTTCAGGTTTGGGAGATAGTGCAGAATTTTAAGGTAGTTTAGATCTCCTCATAGTGCAGTTTTAAAAGATTATAGTAAAGTTTGATTAAGTCTTTAGAGTATACAGATTTGAGGTTCTTTAATCTGAACATGAGGTTTAGATAATTTGCTTACATTAAATCTGAGCATGAGATTTAGATAAATTGCTTATGTTGAATCTGAGCTTGAGGTTTAGTTATGCTACTTCCATTCAAGTATATGGATAACATCTGTGCTTGGCTGATTCTGGAATTTTAAATGGAATACGAGTTATAATATCTTTATTAAGTGAATTCCAGATAAGTTGTGTATTAGTCATATTATGGAAAGGAACTTTGAGAGACGATGAAAATCTGTACTAGCCAGAATATGTTTTCTTTTGTTAAGTTTCTTTGCAGAATTTCTGTTAAGCAAGTGCAGAATTTTATTAAGCTTACAAGTGCAGAAGTTAGTTAGTGTAGTAAGCAGATTTTGTTAAGCTTAGTATGCAGATTTTAGATAAGCTTAGTATGCAGATTTTAGATAAGCTTAATATGCAGATTTTAGTTAAGCTTAATATGCAGATTTCTATTTAAACTTGTATGCAGATTTTGTTTAAGCATTGTAGTATTAGAATTTGTTTAAACATTTCAGTTTTGTAAGAAGCATTCTTTTATAAGAAAAGTATAAGAAAGATTAAGAAAAGAAAGAAAAAGGCCAAGGCCTTAAGTAAATTCCAAAGTCAAGACTTTAGGGATTTTGACACACAAGGTGCTAAAGAAAATGCCGAGACATTATATAGAAGTATTAAAAGATAACAAGTATTTTACTTTTATCAGTGGCACTGTGCTGGACTCTCAGTTGTCCTTGGGTTGGGCTCCCATAGTCGTCCCTAGGTTCAGATAACCTAGTAGTAACGGCTCGGCCGACGGTCGACGGTCGACGACCATAGGGTCGCCAAATGGGCCGCCGAATGGGTCGAGTCGTTACAAAAGTAAAAGTACAGTTGCCGGGCCCAAGAAGAAGTTGATTATTATTTTGAAGTATTATAAGTATAAGTTTTTGAACAAGTAAAACGAGTTTTACATAAACATAAAGTATTAAAGATTAAGTTAGAACAAATGAAATAAAGTAACGGTTCATCTAGTGAGTGCTTCCAATGAAGAGCAAATGGCAATTTTCTCTAGGATGGAAGAGGAAGTTGCAAAGCTAACCGGTTCGTCTGCAAGGTAGGGCATTTTTCAAGTCTATAGCTATTGCACTCACTACTACCAAATATGTATATGAATGTGTTGTCAGCTGATTTTCTTCAATGCATTTCTTTGATAACAACATGTTACTTTGTTTTGGCAAGCTTAGATGCTTTAGTCATCTTGTTACTTGGTGCTCTTACTGTTTTTTCAACTATGATTTTTGGTCTTGGTTTACTAATATATTATTTATGTGTTTTTACAGTTTACAAATCTCAAGTACTCCAGAGTTGAAATTGATGAAGTGCGGTTCGAGTGGGCCGAATGCATGCTAGATTACATTTGAGTAGGTAAGATATTTATTTTTGAAAACTTTGGATGATGCATGCATTTGCATTGAGTGTAAATTACGGATATTACCTTTTGATGTTGTAAAAAGAATATTTGTGTCTTTTATGGATGCTGTTGTAAGAAGAATATTTATGTAATTTGTGAATATTTGTATATTTTATTGATATTGTTGGAAGAAAAATTTATGTAATTTGTCAATATTTGTATATTTTATGGATACTGTTGTAAGAATAATATTAGTGCATTTTATGGATATTATTGGAAGAAGAATATGTGTAATTTGTGAATATTTGTGTATTTTATGGATACTGTTTCAGAAATTGAAATCGTTAAATAATATTGAGATTACATCAGTTTTCCACCGCTGCAAAACCGGTGTCATTTACTAATATTACATCGGTCGTATAACGCTGTCAAAACTGGTGTTATTAACATATAATATTATATCGATTTTATACCATTGATAAAACGGCGTCGTTAAGTGATACTACATCGGTTAATAACTGATTCGAAAATCGGTGTCGTTAAGTGATACTACACCGGTTATAACCCGATGTCTAAAATGGCAGACTTTTTACATCGCCTTGATATACATCGGTCGAAAATGTAATAGACACCGATGGAAAACCGATGTCTATGAGCATTTTTCTTGTAGTGAATCCATACTTGTTAATATCGAGCAGACAATAAAAAAAGTAACCTATTATATAAATAAAAGGTAACTAAATTAATTAATAAACCTACTATTCTATTAATAAATTTAATCAATTTATCAAAAGAAAATAATAGTAATTGACTGAGATAATATCAAAAGAAAATAAACATGCGGCGATAGTTGCTCGTTTTGGAGTGCACCTACGAGTGACGCGAGCGGTTGTCGGATCTTGGGAGGATTTTGCCGGAGAGCCTCTGCACCGTGGACGGCAATCAATTCTCTAAAGACAGTCGGCACGTCCGACGCTTCGACCAGAGATACACAATTTCTTAACACTTACTGTTATGAACGTTTATTGCATGCTCGTCGTTTATTGATGCAATTATAGATTATTGTATTAGCGTAATTAGTTCTATTACAATTATTACAATTTTAGAGAATTGATTGTAGCATCAATAAACATGATGAACGATAGGGTAACGGGGTCTGATGAGGCTAGCGCCCGACCCGAAAAATTTTTCGGGCAAAACTTCAGACGTTGGCAACAACGAATGAAATTTTGGCTTACTACGCTAGGTCTATTCTCCGTTATAGAAACAGACCCTCCTTCACCCAATGAAGAGGAACCTGCCCGTAGTGCTGCCTTAGGTAGGTTTAAGCAAAGGGATTATCTCTGCCATGGGAGAATCCTATCTGCCCTCTCAGACGCACTATTTGATGTGTACTGTTCAACCGCTTCAGCTAAAGAGCTGTGGAAATCTTTGGATAAAAAATACAACTCTGAAGATTCTGGTTTAGAAAAATATACTGTGGAAAAATTCCTAAACTTCAAAATGGTTGAAGGCAAATCTGTGATAGAGCAGACACATGAATTCCAAGTCCAAATTCATGGTCTTGCTATAGGAGATATGTCATTACCTGAAAAATTTCAGGTCTTGCTGTAGGAGATACTGTTTCAGAAATTGAAATCGTTAAATAATATTGAGATTACATCAGTTTTCCACCGCTGCAAAACCGGTGTCATTTACTAATATTACATCGGTCGTATAACGCTGCCAAAACTGGTGTTATTAACATATAATATTACATCGATTTTATACCATTGATAAAACGGCGTCATTAAGTGATACTACATCGGTTAATAACCGATTCGAAAACCGGTGTCGTTAAGTGATACTACACCGGTTATAATCCGATGTCTAAAATGGTAGACCTTTTACATCGCCTTTATATACATCGGTCGAAAATGTAATAAACATCGATGGAAAACCGATGTCTAGGAGCATTTTTCTTGTAGTGAATCCATACTTGTTAATATCGAGCAGACAATAAAAAATGTAACCTATTATATAAATAAAAGGTAACTAAATTAATTACTAAACCTACTATTCTATTAATAAATTTAATCAATTTATCAAAAGAAAATAATAGTAATTGACTGAGATAATATCAAAAGAAAATAAACATGCGGCGATAGTTACATAGATATCACGTGTTATTTGAGAGAAGGGATGTCGCAGTTGTACTTGTTGAGTCACTGTTAGACACTGACATAAATATGAAATTTCAAGTGAAGGATAATGAAAAAAACATTAAAAAAATAAGAAAGATTACACTGTTGAGAAAGGAGGAAGAAGGAACTCCATTCCAAAGATGAACGGATCTACTTGAACCCAATGAAGAAAAAGGACAAAGAGAATTGAAACGAGAATCTTTTGCACCTATGGCTTTATGGTTGTAAGGAGGAACAAGCAAGGCGACAACACCGGTTGGTCTTCTTGTGCGCGGCAGAAGACAGAAATAACACCTCAGGCTAAAGCGCTTCAGCGATGTGGTCCAGAACCCTGGGGCAAGAACCCTGCAATACGAAAAAGCACGTGTGGTTGAAAATTTCCTCTTGCAAGCAACCTGCACATGGGCTAAAAAAAGCGCAATAATTATTAAAGTGCAGTAAGACAATTAGGGGTGTAAATGAGCCAAGCCGCTCATGAGCTATTCGAAGTTCGATTCGATAAAAGCTCGTTTGAGCACGTTTAATGAGGCTCGTTAAGATAAACAAACCAAGCTCAAGCTTCATAATATTCGGCTCGTTAGCTCGTGAACATGTTCGTTAAGCTCATGAATCAACTTTTAAATAAAAAAATAATAGTTTTGATATTGAATTTATAGATTTTACACGCTACTTATGAAACATATAGACAAATACGTTAAATTTCTTTATTACAATAAAGTTATAAATTTTAATAAGAATATTATAATTTTTTCTAAATATATAATTTAATTTTTAATGAATATTTAAATTTATAATTTATATTTATTAAGCTCATTTAGGTTCGATAAAAGCTCGAATAAGCTTGTGAGCCATGAATATATTCGTTAAATAAAGCTCGAGCTCGGCTCGATTATAAACGAGTCAAACTCAAACATTCAAGAGTTCGGCTCGGCTCGGCTCGGCTCGGTTCGATTATAACCATAAAGACAATTAAAAGTAAATTAATATTTAGGTGGGGCTAAAATTTTTTTTTAGTTTTTATTTTTTTACTGGGTGGTGGGGTTGGAGCCAACCCTAACCCTAGGACTAGGGTGGCTCCACCCCTGTCGTCGGCTGCATCTTCATCCGAAATTGAAATAAAGACTATGACAGTATTTTTTTAATTCAAATTTGGTTTATGGATTTTTGCACTAATTATTTTTGGCGACTACTTGCCATGAATCTTTCGACAATAACATGATCTCGTGCATAGAATCAGTGTTTAATTTGGCTACATAAACCAGAATGATTTGTCAAAAGTTTTATGTACAAAGTTCGGCATTTATTTTATCCTTGCTCGTTTTTAATTTTCCATTTCTGCAATTAGATATATAGATCTTTAGGACACTTATTGTTTATATTTCATCTTTTTGTGATCGTCTTGAATAACTATCTAAAGCAATTCAAGAGCTTTCACACCATATGACCATAATTGTTGGATTTAATTTTTAAATTTTAGTGGGCTTACATGTTAATTGATAACATACGGATATACCGTTTTGGGCAAACTCAATCTTGATTGCAGATTTATGTGTTACTGGGCGTGGATCTTAAGTGTGGAATCCATTAACTCGATAACGTTAATAATAACAGGTTGTTAATGAGAGTTTCGGGTCTATGGTTTATAAGAGGTGTGATCCCCATTAGATTAAGGTGAATTAAAATCTCTGCTCATTCCATGAGAGAGAGACTCGAGAAATTGATGTGAGCTCGAGTGTCATGATATGAGAACTTATCAAATTACAATTAAAATTACCGAACCCTCTACAAGTATAGAATGACTTGGGTAGTCTTTCAAAGAATGTAACGATAGGATGATAACTTCAGGATTGATTATGACTTTTGGATTTTTGATATGAAACTGGGGATTTTGGTTTTGAATTTTAAGTCTATGGAATGAAATATCAAAAATTAAACCTAAGGAACAAATAAGCAATGCAAGTATGAAAATCTATTCTAACTTAAACTATAATTACAAGGAAATTAAAGTAACCTAAAGTAAGCAACTAAAGAAATTAAGCATAGAACATAATCTAACCTTATCTAATTGCAATTAAACGAAGATATAAACATAAGAGAACCATGCAACCTTTAATTAACAAAGCATTGCAAAAATCTAAGCTAAGAAAATGTAAAATTAGTATGACAAAGATAGTTGGGGCATTTCAACAAACATTTGATAAGCATTAAGTAAACTAAGCAGAGTACGTGCAAAATGAAACATAGGATAACAGCTTAGGTACAGAAACATCAATTACATCAAATCTTCAACCATGCAAACACATATCAACAATGGAAGAATAAGCTTGTTGTTCAGAATCTGATGAAGGAAGAATTTGGAGCTTGTTCATCGGTTGGCCGTAACTCGAGTGGAAGATCTTGTCAGCTACACCTTCGTTGTATATCACATTTGAAATTGAAATCAAGATTATGATGATATTTTAGATCCAGGTTTATTATGACTTTTCACACTTATTATTTTTGGCGACTAATAATATAATCATATGCATAGAATCATTGTTTTTAATTTGATGAAAGATTCATGAACTAGAATGATTTGTGAAGATTTCTATGTACAAATTTAGGCATCTGTTCTTCCAAGTGTGAAACAATTTCATGTTATTGCATACCCAATTTATACTGTGCTTGCATCGAAGATAAAATAATTATTTATTGAATTCAACGTATTATTGTTAAATTTCCCCTCCTAATATTTTTTTGCTTATTATTTCATTTGCTTCTAGTTGAATATATACATAACATTGCTTCAAGTTATGCATTTTCTCCTGCATTTATTTGTACATCCACCTCATATTCTCTTAAATCTAAAGGCTAACCGTAAACATGGAAGGCATCCATTTTTATATGATTATTTGTTATATTTACAAATCAAAAACTCAAATTTCTTGAAAAAAAAAATAGTTTGGTTTGGTAATTAAAAAAGAAAAAAGGAAGTTTAATTTAGATCCGATTAGATGTTCTTCTTTTTTTTTTGGTTAAAAAAAAAACAGTATTTCTTAAATAAATTGTTAAGAAAAAATTTAACAGAAATCTTCTCTATATAAATTCGACACCTCTATCTCTCTGCCCTACCACGCCCCAACTTTTCTCTTCGATTCCTTTTCGAATAATTCGGTTCTCTACCATGCCTTCAGTGCAACCTTCCTCTGCCGCCCCCATCCCCGCCGTCGGAGGAGAAGCGGAGTACGAGCCCTTGTTGGCAGCGAACCCCAAACGCTTCCGTTCCTTTCCCATCGCCTACCCGTCCATTTGGGAGTTATACAAAAAGGCCCAGGCCTCTTCTTGGACTGCGGAGGAAGTTGATCTCTCGCAGGACCTCGGGGACTGGCACCATCGCCTCTCCTCCGATGAGCGCCACTTCATCTCCCGTGTTCTGGCCTTCTTCGCTGCCTCCGACAGCGCATCGTGATAGAGAACCTTGCCGCTCGGTTCTCTCAAGAGGTGAAACTCTTCGAGGCCCGCACCTTCTATGACTTCCAGAAGGCGATTGAGGGCATTCACACTGAGATGTACGCGCTTCTTCTTGATACCTACATCAAGGACAACAATGAGAAGGAGCATCTCTTCGATGCTATCGAGACTATTCCTTCCGTCGCTCGCAAGGCTAATTGGGCTCTGCGATGGATTGAATCATCCGAATCCTTTGCCGAGCGACTCGTTGCCTTTGCTTGCGTCGAGGGCATTTTCTTTTCTGGTTCCTTCTGTGCTATCTTCTGGCTAAAGAAGCGTGGATTGATGCCGGGCCTTACCTTTTCAAATGAACTCATATCTCGTGATGAAGGTCTTCATTGTGAATTTGCTTGTCTCCTCTATAGCCTCCTCCGTAGTAAGCTCTCAGAGGAAAGGGTGCGGTCTATCGTTGCCGACGCTGTTGATATTGAGCGGGAATTTGTCTGTGATTCCCTTCCTGTTGCCCTTATTGGGATGAATAGTGAACTCATGAGCCAGTACATTAAGTTCGTTGCAGATCATCTTCTAAGGGCTTTAGGGTATGAAAATATGTACATGGTAAGCAATCCTTTTGACTGGATGGAGCTCATCTCGCTGCAAGGGAAGACCAACTTTTTTGAAAAGAGAGTGGGGGAGTACCAGATGGCTTCTGTGATGTCGAGTTTGAATAGCGACGAAGCTAACCATGAGTTCAAGCTGGATGAGGATTTTTAAAAAGCTTCATGTTGTATTTTACTACCTTTTGCTGTTATGTATATGCTTTTTTTTGCTCATAAACTTAGGCGACATGTCTATGATCTATGTTATGCTCTGTAAAAACTTGGGTGTTTGTTATCTGATTAGTCAAAATAAAGTGTGCTTATAATTCTACCGTGTTGTAAATGCTTGCGGAAATGATTTGGTCCTGGTTGTTATGTTTATGTGTATGTTAAATGATTGTCTTAGTGCTGCCTATGATTCTAATGTGTTGTAAATGCTTGAGGAAATGATCGGTGTTAGATAATGTTGTAAATGCTCGAGGAAATGATCGGTGTTAGATAATGTTGTAAATGCTCAAGGAAATGATGCATCAAAACAATTTGTTTTAACAAATGATTGGTTGACTTTTTGAAACTTTTGCAAATTTGGTTAAAATAAATTAACACAATCTTTGAGTTCTTTTCTATACTTGATGGCTAACTTTAGTTTGAAGCTCCTTATGACTACTATCGTGCATACTTCATGTCACATCTCTGATTTAAGTTATATTATCAAAAAATCAAAATATAATCAGGACGAAGATTAAATATTTTCTCAAGAACACGGTAGTTTTATGTATATGCATTTTATATTCTTTTCTTATTATGTCTTGATTAGTCGGTTGGGCAAGTTGATTGATCAGACATGGGCAATTGCATCGTGCAAACTGATGTGGTCAAGCAGATGGACAATCCAAATAGACTAATAATTGATGAGGAACAGTGATGAACTAATAAGGTTTCATGGCTCATTCCATCATGCTAGGCAAGTCATTCAAGCCAATTAGATTAACTTGAATAAGGTATTTGATGTGGTGGATAGGATCAATCTCTTGACATGCATCTCCACTGGCAGCCATGATGTTGCCACATTGTGCATCTTAATTACGATAGAAATTGCCAACAGGCAGAGCACCATATATATATTTAGGTCCAACAACACACTGTAACGATGTGTCACCTGTCCCGTCGTCTGTCGTCACACGTTTGATGTAACAGACACATATTCTTCAATTGACGTGATTCCAGCCGCTTCGAATTCCATGGCTAGATGGGGATCTCGTTTTCTACAACCCTTGATCGGAAGGCTGCAAACGCTTCACATCAGGGTTTTTAAACCCCGACGTTCCTCGCTGTCTCCTTCCTCGCATAACCCCTTCGCTCTCGTCCCCTTTCCATGTCTTCTTCTTCATTTTCTTCTTTGCACACTTTGCCAACAACTACTTTGAATAAGTTTCCTTCCTTACTGATTTCTCCTTTCTCATTCCTTCTCCTCTGTTGCTTCCTTCATGGTGGATTTTGTTGGGGTTGCAAGGTTGCAAACATAGTCCCATATTGGAAACACATGGGAAAGATCATGGGTTTATAAAGAGAAAGATATCTCCATTGGTATGAGACCTTTTGGGTAGAGCCCAAGAGCAAAACCATGAGGGCTTAGGCCCAAAGTGGACAATATCATGCTATTGTGGAGATAGCTAAATTCTTTTCGATCCTACAGAACCCTCTGGACCTCCTTCAGCCATCGCCGACCTCTGGTACACTTCCACGACCTCTGATTGCAACGGTGATGAACTTGACCAAGTGCGTCTGTCTTTTTGCATCCTTGATTCTCACCAAATAATCAGCCGACCCTCTACTTACGCTCGTTCCCATACACCGCCCGATGGTGTGGTTACCTTTTTCAAAGACCAACTCATGGCCAGCCTGCGCTTTCCTGTCCATCCTTTTTTCTTGAAAGTTTGTAGGTATTTCCAAATGCCCTTGCAACAGTTAGTCCCGAACATTTTTAGGGTCTTGTGCGGGATCGTAATTTTGTTTCGTCGGTACGAAATCCCCCTTTTGCCTCACATCTTTCAATACCTTTTCTACCCCAAGCTTTCCGAGTTGGGCACCTATCTCTCTCAAACTCAGATCGGCTTCGTACTGTTCGACAAAATGCCTTCCTCCATAAAGTACTAGAAAGAGCATTTCTTTTTCGTGCGCCTTCCCGACCGCTTGCCAAATCGACCTACCCAAATCACCCCCGCTCAGACAATATCGAACCGCTTCTGACTTCCTCCAAGCAGTCGCTATGATGGCCAATCAGAGATACCATATCCATAGGCTGCTACAGGAGGGAGTCCTATATGTGTTCGGACTCAATCCCATCCGAATGCGCCTCTCTGCTTCCTTAGGTAAACTGCTCCTTTTCTTTATGCTTTCGATTCTAACTGATTGACATTCCTTTTTCTGCAGCTAACACAATGAACCAAGCATGGCTGCACAGCAAGTGCACCCTTGCGGACGAGGAGGAAAGCGTTTTGCTGGTCGGCCCCTCAGAAGTTACAGGAGAAGCAGAGGGTAGCCGAGCAGCTATCGCGATGTCACGGCGGCCACCGCCGAGCTGCCACCAGCCCGATCGTCCATGGTGTCGATCATTGTGGCCTCCGATTCAACTGCTCCCTCCTCCAAGCCCACCTCCTCCGATTAGCCCCTCGTCACGTGCCACAAATGACCTCGCCCAGAAGCGATGGTCGTTCGTCTACCGACCATGGGCCCTTTTGCAAGGCCTCCATCCGAATGGGGATAGAGCTCCTCCTCCGCTATTTCCACCGTCGGCATCACTCGATGCCCTACACCTCTCTCTCCAGACCGGACGCCTTCTTTGTCTGAGATCCCGCTTGACACCATTCCTACCGAGCTTCTGACCTCTTTCCCTCCGAGAAGGCGCGAGGGCCCGGTGTCCACCATCCGGTCGCTTCCTATGTCCCATACAAGGGCTTGCGCCACCTCAGCCCCTTTAGATCCGAACGGGCACAGTCACCTCACCGCAATTATAAGGCTGCTAACGAATGCCTGGCGAGACCCGAACTTCTATGAGCCACGTTCTCCCAACCACAAAATCAACATCCAAGGTTCCCTGGCCCAATCCTAGGCGGATGCTAAAGGCCGAGCGGCCATCCTTTCTCTGAGGCAGCTGGCCAATAGCTTTACCCAGAGAATGACCAGGGTAAGTGTCTCATCGTCCCTTCTACATTCCTTTTTTGTTTTTCGCTAACTCTTCTTTTCCCGCACGCAGTTTTGGATTGAGGGCCTATACATGGCCCAACGACGGGCTTTCCTGGAGAGGGAGAATAGCAAAATGCACATCTCACTTGAAGGAGTTGGTTCCTCTTGGGGAGACGTTGCCCCGTTGACACTGGAGGTGGCCCAGCTGAAGATGGACCTAGAGAGGACCTCCGAGAAGCTACACAATTCCGAGCAAGCTCTTGGGCATGAGCGAGACAATGACCACGTGCTCAATGTTCGGCTTCAACAACTTGATAAGCAGACCACCACCTTTGAAAACAAGATCTGCTCGGCCAACAATTGGAAGCATCAAGCCATTGCGGATATGGAATTAAAGAACAAGGAGGCTCGACTGCTTGCTCAGACGCTAAAGGAGGTCGAGTCTGCTCTGGTTGCCGACCGGATCCTTCACCTGGTCGACCACGCTATTGACGAAACCTTTCAATAGCTGTTGGACGACAGTCATCTTTCCCCTAAGTTGCCCAAGTCAGTCATAAAGAAGAGGAAAATTGCAGACTCCCTCCCTGACGAAGTCCTTGACCCTCTCCTTTGACTTTTTTTGTGCCCTTATTTTGATGTAAAAATTTTTGAATATGAACTCTTATCTTGATGTAAAAATTTTTAAGTATGAACTCATGCGCTCCCGCCTGGCGCTTTGTCTTATATTTCCATGCTTCTCTGTACTATTTGCTTGTTGTAATTTGATGTGTAAATTTATTAAGTTTGAATTCATGTGCTCCCGCTCAGTACACTATTTTTTGCTTTAATACCTCATCCTTTTCTCCTACTCGCGCTTGCTCACCCTTCAGGGTTGTCAATAACACCGCAAACCTAGTCACTCGGGCACGTGAGTTTGGACCAAACCTAGCCGCTCAGCTTAGGAATCCCTGACACTTAGCATGAGGGCAAAGCTCACTTATAACATGACCACTCGGACATGTGAGTCTGGGGTTTAGACCTAGCCGCTCAGCTAAGGAATCTCTTGTTGGATCGATTATGCACGTGAGGAGGGGGGTGAATCACTTGGTTTTCAGAAACTCATCTTTTCTTTTAAAATCAAAATATACGCAGCGAAAAAAAGAAATAAGAAAGCGAGAACAAAGAACATAAGAAAACATGAGCGTTTTTACTTGGTTCAGAGCATTTAGCGACTCCTACTCCAAGACCAAAGTCCTACGGACTTATCAACAGGTAATCCACTAAAAACCTCTTCCAGTACCTCCAGAAGAGGAAATTGAGTACAAAGAAGATTAGAACAAGTGCAACACACTGCACCTGTCCTTTTGCAGTAATTAAGTACACAAATAAAATTTGTTACCGACACTTAAGGATTGAAATAGGAGCGCTTTTGTCGATGTCGGTCTGCCGGGCGATCAAAACTCCTCGAAGTAGTCGTCGAGCATAGCAGCTTCGCAGTAGAATTATAGCAGGAGCCAAGGGCAGTTGGAAGCTTAATCGGATGCGTAGTAGCTCGTATATCTGTGTTGTGTTGAAGCCTTCTCGAGACTACCTTATATAGGGCATGGAAGGCACCTTCTATAGCTATTGATGGCGCCTCCAATGAGTCAAATTTGATATCGAACAGTCTAGCTTCTATCTGTGACTTCGTCCGAAAATCAATCCTGCAGAAGGCACCTTCCATAGCCATCCAAGGCGGCTTCCATGAACAGTACGAAGGCGCCTTCGGGCACTGTTCATCCAAAGGCAAATTTGTTCCTTTGTCCTGCAAAACAACATTAGTCCAATAAACCAAATAATAACATGCAAGACAAGTGTTAGCACAATAATATTGAGCAGTAGTAATTAGTTCTTGTCCTTCTTAGACCAAAAATTAGTCAAGGTCTCAGTTTAGGGATCCAAAATGGACCTAAACTGAACCGACATCTACTATCCCCTCAACCGAGGCACATCATCACTGAGTCATTCTCATCCAGTGACTTACCATAACTTATCAATTTGTTAGTTTTCCGGTCCGCAGACTCAACTGGACTTCTTGCCAGATATTCGGTCAGCCTGTCGACCTATCTGGACTTTGCGCCAGCTATCCAGTTGCCATGTTGACCTAGTTGGACTTCTCACCAGATATCTGATCGATCTGTCGACCTATCTAAACTTCGTACCAGCTATCTGATCGGCCCGTTGACCTAGATAGATTTCTTGCCAGATATTCGATTAACCCGTTGACCTATCTGGACTTCTCCTGCACACTTGATCAAGTGGTTAGATCACAACAATACCTAACTTAATTTACTTATCATTCATCAAAATCTAAGTTAGACCGTTAGTGTAAACTGCACCAACAATCTCTCCCTTTTTGATGCAATGACAATCTAGGTTAAGTTAGGAAAAAAAAATATACAAAGCAAGCACAAAATATGATTTTAATAAAAATAAAAAGTTTAAAATAATTAGTTTTGTTCTCTTGATCACTTTTTAGTGTTAAGTTTCTTTTTGTTTTCTAACTAAATCCTAATCCTCCCCCTTTGAAATTCATCAAAAAACAAGAGTAGTTAAATTGAAACAGTTGTCAAATTTATTTTTTTTAAAACTTATGATTTGAGAAATAACAGAGTTTTCCAAAACATGCGATTTTTCAAAATATGTTAAATGATTTTGAAAATAAACATTTTAAAAGGTGGATTTATGAAAAGTATAAGTGTTATTTGGAGAACACTTTTCAAAGATAGTTTAATGCAGTACAGTTTTCAAAGTAATTTTTTTAAAACATATGGGATTTTTCAAAATTTCTAAAAAGAATGAATTTGAAGATAATTTTTAGAAATATTTTGAAAATCGATCCCTTATTGAACCTGATTTTATTTCAAAATAATCTAATCAACTATAAGTTGTCCTTAAACTGTTTATCCGCTAATTACTAACTAACTATCAGAAGATAATAGTGTTGCTTAGTTAGTCAGGTTAAGTCATTTTATCTAGTTAGTATTTCACTTGGTCTTAGTCTATGAAACACAATTCTGATTCAACAAATAGACTAGAGGAGAAAAACTGACTATAGATAGCAAGTCAACTAAATTTACAATGCATAATAGTGTATGTAACATGATCAGGTCTGATCATCGTCAGCAGGTGGTGGAGGTAAGGGGACCTCAGGTGCTCGTAGAGCCTGAAGAATCTTCTCAAATCTGGTGGTCATATCATCTCGAAGAGAAGTAAATCTGGTGGTCATCTCCCCCCGGAGTGTGTTGAATCCGTCCGAGATTGACTGCCGAATCTGTGTGGAGGACTCCTCAAGTCGAGCAAGTCGATCCTCGATGGATAGTGAAGTAGAGGGTTGGGTAGAGGTCGAGGGTTGGATTAGAGTCCGAGGATATCCAAAGAGCTCCTCAGCCGTAAACTCTGGCCACTCCTCTCCCTTAGCTGGAATAATAGGTGGAAAATCATCTTCGGCCTCGATTGGTATGGTTGGTTGTGGCCCAACTCTCCAAGCTAGAACCCCCTGAGAAATGATGTCTATATGCACTAAAGCTAGCTGGTGCTGGCCAAACTCATCATATACACTAAGGGAAGTAGTCCTCCCCTGGGTCATGTGTGTCAAACTATGACAGTGGGGCATGTGGACCTATAGTCTAGTGACAAGACTGGATGCATGAATGACATTATGAAATATATGTAATGCAATATCAATGTCTAGACGCTGACAGAGGGCATATAAAAAGAAAGAGTGGAAAGGTCGCATCATCGCAACGTTGCTAGATGTGATCGGCAAAATACATGTGGTCAGGACTTGATATAGGACATAGTCTTGGACCCTAAGAGAGAGTGACCTAAAGTCAATCACTGTAGGTAGTCTATCCTCCCCCAAAAAAATACATGTAGATAGTATTTAATGTAGTATGGGAGTAGGCCTGGCCAAATAGCAGATCCCTATCAAGGTAACACAAAAATAGACATGCAGATCTCTTGAGTCCTAGGCTAGTATATAATACAGTGAGGGAAAAGTGAAAGTCCTTTCCACCAACTCTAGTGGAATATGTCAGGTTATCTATTTTAACTAAGTTATTATAAAACTGAGCACACAAATCTAGATTTACTACATGACTATAGTAAACCAGTTTGTCTAATTGGTAGTACTCAATAATCTATGTGATAGGGGCACAATACTAAGTGAAGACGGTTTTACTCAAGTACCTAGATTTCAATGCAACATATATATGTATGCTTATGGAAATCTAGCCTAAGCTACTCAGAGGGAAACCTAGCATCAGCAAATGGGGCATTACTAGGGCTAGGGGCAACATGTCGTCTTTTCCTAATTTTATACAAGCATATAAGCACAAATTGATAAGGAAAATACATATAAACTTTGTATTGATGAGATAAATTGAGTTAAGCTGTATCTAGGATGCATTTTGAGGTTTTGGGATGAAAAATCAGAGGAGAAAGCGGTTGGAAGGCGCCTTGTTGTGTCTAAATTCGCGAATAGAGCAATGCTCTGTTACTGTCAACCTAATAGAAGGCGCCTTCAACATGTTATGGAGTATACTGTTGGGTCTTGTTACAGTTATAGTAGGTATGATTTCTTTAGTCTTGTACTAATTGATTTAATGGACGAGATTGTTTAAAGGAGTATTTAACCCATAAAGTTTTGTATGTTGAACTCAACTTAGGCGTTGTGTGGTGTATAAGGAATTAAGTATAACTCAAGTGAGAGATTGTAGGATTAAGTCCATATGGGTGGAGTAGATCCAATTGAGTCCACATGAGTAGACTTAATCTCCATAAGGTGGACTTACACTTGATTAATACACATACACATATACAACTAATTGTCATTAAAGTAACTAAACTCAATTAAGTGATCTAATGCATTAGACATATAAAGAGGATTTGGATTAAATGGATGTGGATTCAATGTATAAATCCAAAACCCGATTCATTAACATTGATCGGATATTAATGATAGATGAGCTTTAAGTTGGATAGTCTATAGGATGTGCTTGGTATATAAAGGAAGATGCTCATGAATTAGGGCACGTTCTAGAGTCTCTTTAACATTTTCTCTTCCTCATTGAGAGAGAACTAAAGATTGTCGCCGTCCACTTCTCTAGAAGATTATTCTGCACTAGCAGGAACTCCGGCGATAAGTAAAAAAGCATTAGCCTTTGTGATAGATTCATGTCAGTCATTTATGAGCTATTGCTTTGATTTTCTATTGTGCTTTAGAGATTAATAATCCTGTTCTAGATGCATCCTTTAGTTCATATAGTCCTCTCGGGACGGTCTAGTGGCTAGCTCATGAGGTGCTGCCACCATGAGATCTGGGGTTCAAATCTTGACAAAGCCGAGATAAAATGCCTCCCTTATGTACTAGTCACTATTCTAAAGGCTAGTAGCCGCCCGTGATTTACCTCCTCCATGTTGGCCCTGGGACGGGTTGGCGGAGGCGCTGGGGGCGAGTGTATTCGCCTTTTGCCACCATCCTTTAGTTCATGTATGATATATTGCAATACTGTTCCCTTGGGACGGTGCGACGGTTGAGGTATGAAGTGTTGTCATATGAGTTATTCAAGTTAAAACTCTGTGCATCTGAGTATGTCTTTTCTCATGCGTTGGCCACCTATACTAATGGCTAATAGTCACCCGTGATTTACTTTCTCCGTGTTAGCTTAGGGTAAATTGGCTGCGACACGCTAGGGACGAATGAATCATCTTGATATATTGCAATTCTAACAAAATGTTCACGGACTATTTCCTGAACCTGACCACTTTCTGCAAGCTTCTAGTTGCAAATATTTCTTACTTTCAGGGACAACATAATGATAAGCTTTCGAACAAACATAGCTGAACATTCTCTTTATTGGTCATCAAACATAGAACTGCCAAACATAGATCCATAAGCCACGGACTGCAAAACGCTGCAAAGCAATTCATGACTCAATCACTGTGCTCTCTTTTCACTATTTTCCCAACTCCATCTCAGTTCAAGCGCATCGAGAACTAGTGGATGAATGCTGAATTCTCATGGAATACCATATACACACGCACACAGATCACTCAGACTCTCAGTAACTGTCAGGGAATCTCCGAGAAAGTCTCCGGTAGCGGTCGGCCTTGCAGGAAGGATCTGAAGAGCACAAGGGAACGCTCCGGCTGCGAGAATGGTGCTTCATGAGAAGCTCCTCTTATCGTTGCAAACGAGAGGATGTCTCCATATGCTTGTGTCCATCCACCTACCTGTCGTTGTCAACCAAAGGAAACATGAATCCGTAGTCGAAATTCACTCATTAACTAGGGATGTTTGAGCTTGCTAAGTGTCTACCTGTTGCCCCTCAAACCACACTCGGTATGGAACCGTAGTTTTCAGCCCCATTTCGTTCGCCAATTTATGAACAAGGCTTCTACTCCCTGTCAAAGGGATGACAGAATCCTGATCCCCACTGTGGAAGCAACAAAACATAAGCTTCTTCTTTTGCAAAAAATTGCACACTAAATTCATAGAACTCATCTGAAAGTATGTAGACAATTTGTTACCTATAGATCAACACCGGTATCCCTTCCCTAACAAGCGAGCCCACGAGAGTAATTGTGGGGATCTCCAAGTTAAGTAGCTCATACTGTAGAACACTGCATCCAAACTTACAATACTTGAGGCAAAAAATTCCATAGCATCATGTTCATGGTTCATGAAGCTGAACAATAAGCTTCAATACCTGCTGCAAACGGTCCATTTTGCGACTCCGGTGAGGCGTGCATGGAGAGCATCTTGCACATCTTTCCTGTTGAGATAACTCACCGTCTCGTCTTCGATGCAGACATCAATGTTCTCAGGGACTTGCTGTGGCAACAATAAAAACCATTTCAGAGATAGAGACCAAGAGAAGGTGAAAAAAATGCTTTTAAGATTGTTCAGACATACTTGAGGACTCAGAACCAAGGATTGTGAAAGAACTGATGATACACACACATCCAGGGTGACATCATATTTGTCGACAAACCGACTCGTTTCCCTTGTCACTTGGCTCATCACTCTCGCACACACAGGGCTGAGAGAGCCCCTATAGTACTCACTCACATACCGCGAATAGTTGCAAGCAGAGGTGAAGATTTTGTAGGTAGTATCTGATATCAATCCGTGAGACCAGAAAAATTCTGCTCTCGAATTGAAGTCGGTCGCGAAATCTAGAACTGGATTACCAAGCTATGCAAAAACAAAAAGGTCATTGCCACAAATGTGATAACTCGTCTAGGGGAGAACACAAAACTACTCAAATGCGGCTTACAGCAATTCCTTTGAGATTGAAGATCTTTGCCTTCTTGTTGAATTCAACCATGAGCTGTGCTAGTTGTGGAACATAATGCCCTGATGATAACAACATAAATAAGCTCATTCCAAAGAAGATCTAAGGAAGGGAAGAACAGTCATCACCCACCTGCATAACTCTCTCCAGTAATGTACAAGTCCCTGTTTAGGTATCGAGGGAACTTCTCGAACCAGCGTTGAAGGAAGATTAAGTTGTCTCTGGCTGTAGAAAGCAAAAGCACAATGAGTGAAACAGCACTCATTGAAATCGAGTGAGCTAGGAACATTCTCATTGTACCTGTCATCTTATCATCCACACTCTCATAGTAGGAAGAATCACTGGAGTAGGAGAATCCAACACCAGCTGGGGCCTCTAAGTACAACATATTTGCCTCTGAAGAACATAGCAAATAGGGTTGCTGCAGATCTTTCTGAATCATAGACTAAAGCTCATAAATGAAACAATTGTTACCCTTGTTCCAGCTATACTCGTTTCTAACCAGCACTTCTCTACTTGGTCTGAAGGGTCCATTCTCAGAGAATGCCCCAACACCAAGAGAAGAGCAACCAGGCCCTGCAAACAAGAAGCATTAAACTTCTCCGAGGGTGATAACAGTGAAAGGAAGCAGCTTTACCTCCATTCAACCAGAGAACAAGGGGTTTCGCGGAGGGATCCGTCTCTGCTTCAGCAAAATAGTAGAAAAGAGCCCTTTTCTTCGACTGGTCCACTGTGACATAGCCTGAGAATTGCTGGAAGTTGACCTGCGGCTGGCCAGGCAGCTTGGTGATCTTATCTTGCTGCTCCGACTCGCTGGAGGAGCACACATGGGCTAGGATTGCAGCCACCACCGCCATGGCTTTCCATGACAAAGATTGCATTTTGCAAAGCCACACTGCGAGGAGGATGAGGCTGTGAAAGGGAGGTGAAAAGCAAGGATGCGTTTATATAGGCAAGAAACAAAGCAATTGCTTAAACAGTCTGTCCCTTAAAGAATTGCTTAGGTGTATTGCACATCGAATTTTGAGGGAAAAAAAAAGTGTAAAGTATAAACATGATTTAGTTTTTTCTTTCTTTCTAAGCGGATGGCAGAAAAAAACAACCGGAGGTCACATGAGTGACCAGTGGGAGGAGGGTGCAAGCTCGCAATGCTCTTTGCCTTGCTTTGCTTTTAGTTGAAGAGTAGAAAGTTAGCTTTCTGTAACTTTTTTCTGTATTTGATCAGGGGATTGATGCACAGTTAAGAAACCTTGTGGTGCTTCTTGAGAAAAGGGAGTCTTGTGCTCGTTCTGTTCCTTTCTGGTGTGGCATTGAGCAGAAGAGGACACTGGACTGGTGCCGTGGCCAGGAATAAACGCTTTTTTTCGCATCGTGAGAGTTTTTGTCTGCCATCTCTGCAGCCAGCGAAAGGAGTGGAAATCTTTGGAGAGATCAATCGATGGCACCATGATACTCGCATCCATCCTTGGGACAAATAAAGGTTTTGGAGTCATTATGATGGGTGCAAATATAGGCATCAATCACTGCAAAGTGCCATTGTTGCTTATTGTTATTGTCCTATAACAAATGCATTTGGATTTCGATGGTACGCCTCTTAAGATACGGAAAAGATAAGGATTAGAATTTGCATTACAAATGAGATAAATATTTTTGAAGGTCAATTTTGAATGTGCATAAGTTATATGTTTTAATTTTATTTTTTTTTTTAGTTTTTGTGTTCGGGACTAAGGTACCATGGTAAGGTGCTTCCGTAGTTAATAGGTATACACATTGATTCCCAATTATGATATATTGTGAAATTAATTTTCTCATTATATGGAAACAATCTGGAATGCTGATTGCGGAGCGACGAGTCGTTCATTTTTTTTTATTTATTCTGATTGCTGGTGGAAAATTTCTATGGAAGTCTGGATGCTTTAGTCTGTTTTTCATGATCTCCTCTTGGTTCTCTTTGTAATTGAAGTCGGATCGCGGCTGAAATCCGATTATAATTAACTGTCATCTTTCCTTGAGTTCACATTCTCATCCAGATTATAATTTGAATTGGGACAGACGATCGAAGATAGCCCGAAAACAACTTCGATGGGTGGATGGCCGGACTACTAGGCGTCCCCGGGGGGGTTGTCTCCGGATGACCTCTGACCACCTACCCCAACTCAAACTATAATTTAAATGGAAATGTGAACACAAGGAGAGATCATAATCAATTGTGGTTGAATTCCAATCGTAATTATGAAGAGGACCAAGAGAGGATCATAAAAAAAATAGACCAGAGGATTTGCCTCTTTTTATGAGATGAGATCAGTCACCTCTAAAATTATTTAGTTAGAAGAACTAGATGTCTAGATTAAAAAAAATACGATTTACTTTCAAAATTAATACTTTACACTTTTATGTTATATTGTCAATTACTATTTTCATTCATAGTATTACTAACTTATTGTACTCTCTCTATTTATTACATTATTATTTATATTTAAATAAATTTTATTTTATTATATCATTATTAAATCTTTTAATTAATTATCTAAATACATATCTCTATCATTTTAAATATCTATCTCAAAATTTGTTTTTCAATAGACATAATTTCAACTTTGACAGAGACTCTTGCCGGAACAACGTGTACGTGTGATCTGTAAATTATAGATTCGAATTTTAGACCAAAACAACCTGTCATAAACTAAGATAAAATTACATATAATAAATCTTTTATTGGGATCTACATTGAGGAGAGATTTGTGCACGAGTCACCCTTTTAGACATATTTTCGGCTTTAGTATTATCTTCCAAAATTTAAATTTCACACAATTTAAATCGAATGATTCCAAATTAAACAAATCACAAATAAAAATAAATAAATAAATAAATAAATGCGTCTTTTCCCCCAAAGGGCACTCCTCATCTTTTGCTGCTCAGCCCTTCCTACCTAGCGGAATCTCTCACTGGCACCGTACCGTTCCTAACCCAATGGGTCAGTCAGAGACCCAGCGCAGCCTGCACTCCAAAACCAACCTCTGACTCAGAAACATGCAAACAAAAACCTATTTGTCCGCGAGAATGGTGAAGCCGCTATCACCCATCCAATCACTGTTTCCATGGAGCAACGAACTCATGGATCCTGACCTCCTCTCCTCCACGAGGACACGCTTTTGTGGCGCCCAACGACGACCCAGCGTCCAGCTAGCAGAGAAAAGCAACCCGTCAATGGGAATGAACTGCTGCTGTTTCTGACGAGAGTCAATGAGCAAACATGTGAGCGAGTCATGGAATCTAGACTCGGTCGGTCCTCGGACGTTGGGTTGCCATCAGTCGCTGAGCTGCTGGTGGTGCAGCAGCAGCAGAAGAGGAGGAGGGGCTGTGCATTGCATGGCGTGGCAGTTCCCGTTCCTTATGATGTGCACCATCATTATTTGCGCCATTTGTGTTGGAGGAATATTTGCAGCAGTGATAACAACAACTTAGCTGATGCATTGGCATTGGCATTGGCATTGGCATTGGCATTTGAGTTTGGTTGGGGTTCCCAAAGTGTGATGACAAGAAAGAAAGAAGAGGCTAAGCAAAGAGGGTGAGGAATAATGTAGGGAAGAAGCCATGCATTGTGGTGTGGCTAGAGATTTAGAGCCTAAAAAGATCAGATAATGGATGGGTTTGAATGAGGTGTAGTGGCTAGTTTACACTGTATGCATGTCATATTGGTAAGTGTGCCGCTTTGGTAAGTAGTGTTGGTGTTGATGTGATGAAGCTAGCTAACTTGATGGATTTGATTTCCTGTCTCTAGAAAAAATGAGAGAGGGTAGAGGAGGTAGCTAATTAGGTGTTCTAGTCTGCAACTACATTCGAGCCTTTAATTTTAATGCTTTTCACAACTTCATGCATCAAGTACACTCATCATCATCCTTGCTTGCATAGTTGGATTTGTATTGCTTAACCTTAATTTGTTTGATAAGATAACTAAACTAAAATAAACTGAGTCTAAAATGAATTAAATCATGAAATGAGTGTTCAAGTTTAATTTGAATTTGATTCATTTAGATGTTTATTAAGTTCTTAATTTAAGACGGTGTGAATATTGAATTCTTTTATAATTTACCATCCCTGTTTTCGTCAACTTGCATAGTTACTATCATATTATATATAATCCACTCACTTTAACACGCTAATAATGGGTTTAGGTAAATGTTTTAATATTCTTTGCATGTTCTCACCTAATGATTCTAGTCACGAGTCCATTGACCTTTCTAAGTGTACACACACCCAAGTCTAAGTCTTTGTACAATTGTGAATGAGAGTGAAAGACACTTTATGCCTTCTAACAACTCAAAGTCAGTGGGACCACAAGCTGCATTGGAAAAACCCACTACATCCCTTAAATCATGCACGAAGCAAACAAACCCATGACATGAGTTAGCAAGGAGCCGCACTCTCGCACAAAGAGACATTCATGTACTCATCTTAATGAGACCGCAGTCTCGCAGAATGAGACATTTATGTATGCATCATAATTATTTTATTATAAGTCCTTTCGGAGGGATCGATCTAGTGATTAATATATAAAATGTTATCATAATAAGATCTGGAGTTCAAGGTTAATAGTCGTCCATGATTTATCTTCCCCGTATTGATACTGGGACAAGTTGACGGGAGCGCTGAGGATGAACGTATTCACCTTTTATCATAATAATTATTTTATTATAAGTTTCCTATAATTTATCCCTTTTCAAAATGTATGGCACTGCTCTGGAAAAATATTAAGGTGACGGTTTTATTTTTGTATATGTATAATTATTTTACTCATCTCAATCAGCCACACCGTCCTGTAACTTTTTCTTTAATGTCTTGTTTACTTGGAGGTGTGTTGTCTCATGAAGCAGGTGACTGTGGGGGTAGATTTGTAAAATTTAGAGAATTACTTGGAGATGTCGACTAGGCAAAGGATGAGTGGAAGGTATTATAAAAAAGTGGAGGAATTAAAAAAAATCTGAATTAATTTTGAATTTTTTTTATGTACATAATAGAGGGAAATGAACTTTCATTGCCTTCGCTTGAATTTATCATATGGCACCATGAGTGAGCAACTCGTAGCATGCTACCGGGAGCTCGATCACGGTGACCATGAGATTACTCATGACCTCTGTAAGGGCATTCGTGGACTTGCGTAGCTCACAGCCACTGTGACCGGTCTTGCTCGTACCAGCTGCACGCAACATCGAGTGTGTAAAAATTAGTTAAATTGAATTAACTAATTGAACCGGTTTCCAGTTGACTTGATCTAGATCATGACTTTGATATTACTCATTATATATGATCAAAAGAATTCATATATATCAACAATGATATTATATTATCTATTTTAGACTTAAACTCTTATAAATTTATTTTCGAGCTCTATCCAAAATACTCTATAGTACTGGAAATATCTTTTATCTTTTAAACATATAATTATTTTCATATACTTTAATACGGAACTTTGATTGTAATCCCAATACTTACAATATAACAATCAATTAATGTTATTGGACTGATATTTTAAAAAATATCCTAAAATCTCAATTTATGATTCGATTGTCCAATATGCAACATCAGTAGACAACTAAAAAAACGATTAATTTGATTACCGACTAAATTAATTAATTTTAATGTGTTTCATTTAGTTTATTTTCATAGTAAAATTTAATCGGTTTAGTTTGTTTAAAATTTTTAATTTAATTTTAATTTAATCAATTAGGTTTCGGTTGTTAATATATTAAATGACTTCTTTTTTATTTCTTTCACTCTTCTTTTGCCATCTTTGCCTTTCCTTTTTTTTCCCTATAACTTTGTTTCCATCTTAAATTTCTTTCCTTCCTAGAGCAAACCCTAATAATTGGCATGAATGACATGTACCATATTTCAATGTTGTGGACTTACTCTTTGGGTCAACCTTTTGCTCTTGTTTTCAAGGATAAGAAAACTGAACACCAAGAGAGCTGTAAACAATTATTCGAAAGTCTGTTGAATAAAGTGTTGATTAGTTGTAAACAATTAAGAAAAAGAACTTTTCTAGATTTTAAAACCATCTAATAAGTGTACCAGATCTATCTTCTTTTAGGTTATCCATATTCAATGAGATGATTATATTTTATTCAATATTTTATAAATTTAATTTTTGGATGTGATTATAGTTTTGTTTTATGAAATTAAAAATTTATTAGGTTTTAGAATACATAGACGATAAATAAATACTTCAGTTATGTGATGTGAAACTATGATAAATATGTACATCAAATGAGGAAGAGAAAACTAAAAAAGACTTGGTTAAGAATAATAAAACAATATAAAATTTATTTAAGTATAAATGATGATATAGTAGGGGGTAAAGTCAATGGTGTAAAGTAAAAGATATTGGGAGATTATTGGTGCAATCATGTCTGGATCAAGGTTGATCAGTTTGACTAAGCTCGAGTGGATTCGAGCTTGAGTTTCGATATTTAGACAATATATTTGAAAAATATCTTAAAGAAATCAAATAGGTCAAGGTTGACTAGATACTTAACGATATGTGAGAGAAAAGTCAAGTAAGTCATAGAGGACCAGATACTTGATTGACAAAGCCCTAACTCGATGGTTACATAAGAGTAACATTCTAATTGGAGGTTAGAAAAAGGAAAATCTAAATGGGTCAAGGAGGACCGCATGTTGTCAAAGAAAAGTCCTAACTATGGTAGGCAAAGGAAAGTCCTAATTGAAAGTTAGGCAAGGTAAAGTCCTAACTTGAGGGTTAGGCAAAGGTAAAATCCTAACTCGAGGTTAGACAAAGGAAAGTCCAAGTGGATCAAGGAGAACTACACGTTGACAAAAGAAA
Source organism: Zingiber officinale (assembly GCF_018446385.1). Classification (NCBI taxonomy): domain Eukaryota; kingdom Viridiplantae; phylum Streptophyta; class Magnoliopsida; order Zingiberales; family Zingiberaceae; genus Zingiber; species Zingiber officinale. The sequence continues at coordinate 145,001,128 of NC_055994.1, forward strand.
GTTCTAACTATAGTTAGGCAAGAGGAAAAACTAAGTGGGTTAAGTGTTAGGATCGATGGTCGCGGCTAGAGAGGGGGGTGTGAATAGCCGACCCCAAATCGTTCGTTTCTTTCTACAAATCAAGGTTAGTGCAGCGGAAATAAACAATAGAAACGACAACGGAGAATAGCAAACCTCAAACTCGTCGATGTAACGAGGTTCGGAGATGAAACTCCTACTCCTCGGCGTGTCCGTAAGGTGGACGAAGTCTATCAATCCGTCGGTGGATGAGACCCCGAAAAACCGGCTAATACGAACTCCTTCTGGGTGGAGAAACCTCGCCACAATAACTTTGCAACAACAATAAGGAGTACAACAGTAGAGAAAGCAAACAAGAACAATCGAAATGTAAAACCCTTTGCTTGCCTTCTCGTTGTCGACTGGAATCCTGATGAAGCAGCAACTTCTCGGATCCAAGCTCAGCTAGAAAACCAGCAGGAAGCTCACCCGAAGCTTCGGCAGTGAGAGCTCAGCAAAGCTCGCAGAAGGAACCAGGAAGAACTTGCAGAAGCAAGAAGAAGAATAAGTGCGAGAGTGAGTCCACTGTAGAAGCCCTCAGCCCTTTTATAATCTGCGAAGAAGAAGCCAGAAGACAACAGAAGAGAGAAGACCGTTGTGAGCCAACGGATAGTTCTAGACCTATCAGGCTTCAGCCTGATCGGTCCAGGGAACCTCTGATCGGTCCTGGCGACCGATCAGGCCCCAGTCTGATCGGTCCTGGGGACCGATCAGGCCCCAGTCTGATCGGTCCCCGTCTGATCGGTCCCCGGACCGATCCCACCTCTCTGTAAGAGAGGTGGCTGCGTCTCTGATCGATCGTGGAGACCGATCAGACTCCCTGCTGATCGGTCCCCAGACTGATCAGTTCACTCACAGAAAGTTGGCTCCACTCCTCTGATCGGTCTCCAGACCGATCAGATGACTTACAGAACCCTTCTGTTTGTTATCTGATCGGTCACCAGACCGATCAGATACTCAGGCGTATCGCTGGATCGGTCACCAGACCGATCCAAGTTTAGAGCTCCAGCCCTAAACCCTAAATGGTCCTGAGAACGAGCTACCGAGCCCTCTCTTGACCTAGTCCGGAGAACAAGCTACCGAGCCCTCTCCGACTTCGTCCAGTCCAGAGAACGAGCTACCGAGCCCTCTCTGACCACAGTCCGGAGAACAAGCTACCGAGCCCTCTCCGACTTTCCGTGCCAAGTCTCCAACTTGGTCTTCTCCGTGCCAAGTTTCCATACTTGGACTTTCCCGTACCAAGCTCCCTGCTTGGACTTTTCACCAGATGTCTGGTCAACCTTGACCCATCTGGATTTCCCTTGCCTGGCTTCACTCACCAGGTCTTCCCAACTGCCTAGCTTCACTCACCAGGACTTTCTCCAACTGCCTGGCTTCACTCACCAGGATTTTCCGACTGCCTGGCTTCACTCACCAGGACTTTCCGAACTGCCTGGCTTCACTCACCAGGACTTTCCGAACTGTCTGGTTTCACTCACCAGGACTTTCCAGTCAAGTATCCGGTCAACCTTGACCTACTTGACTCTTCTTCATCCAACCTGATCAGACCCTGATCAGTATCTCTCCGCATGGACAACTGCACCTGCATTGTCCATGTCTATATGTCTTTCTGTATTGTCAAAATCGAAACCATGACCAAGGTTTACGCTTGGTCAACTAGGTCAACCTTGACATACTGGAAATTGCACCAACAATCTCCCCCTTTTTGATGTTTGACAATACCTTTAAGTTAGGCTAATCCAATAGCCTCAACTTTCTTCATGCCACTAGGTAATGAAACATAAGTTACAACCTTACATTCTCCTTCTAAGAAGGCAACCTCCTTCTTAGATAATGAAGGTCTAACTTAAACCCTTCATTCTCCCCCTATTGGCACATATCAACAAACTCTCCCCCTGAAGAGTAAGTTATCGTTGTTCACAACTTCACTCGTTGTGATCAACAAACTCTCCCACTAACTCCAATGTTCTTCCTTGAACATTCTCTAGACATTCTCCATTCTCCCCCTTTTTGACACACATCAAAAAGAGTGAATCAAGGTCAAGAGTTTCTTCCTAATGAAAGTCCCATACCTTTCATTGAAACTCTTAATTTCCCCCTTGATACTAAGGTCCAACAATTTAACTTAGTGATAATCACATATCACGCAAGTCTTTAGGAGTAAAAACTCCCCCTAAAAGTCAACTCCCCTTGACTAATAGGTAAAATTCCCCCTAAAGGTCAACTCCCCCTTGACCATTGCACCAACAATGTCTTGGAGAGTTTCAAACCTTCAAAATACCAACTCCCTAGCTGAAATTTCAGACAACCAGTCAAATTTCAGCAATTTGGCATGCCCTGATCGGTCACCAGACCGATCAGGCTCCCTCTGGATCGGTCCAGTGACCGATCCACACAGACCTGGACCGATCAGTGAACCTCCTGATCGGTCCACGACCTCTGATTTCTGATTTCTGAATTTTTCTTCTCCCGAAATTCAGAAACCTCTAGAAAATCACAGAAAATTTCAAAAATTATAAAATTTTGAAGATACATTCCTCATAATATATACTATCATGGAAAAATAGTTTTCTATGAAAATAACTTTCATTTTCAAATTTTGATACAAAGTTCAAAAGATTTTGAAATAACTCAAAATTAATCAATCTTTGTATCAATTTACTCAATGATGAATGCTATCACTAGAAAAGCTTCATCAAGGTTTTTCAAATCAATTTTAAAATGATTTTAAACCCTTTAATTTAGGACCACAATCTTAGGGCTAAATGTACATGACTTGTACACAAGCTTTCCCTATGATCCCCAATTTCGAATTAGGCTCATCTAGGTACAAGAACTATGCACCTTGATCCTAACTCATCATCCTAATATCTCACACACATCTAAGGTGTATCAAATACATTCAAGTCAATTTTGATGTGAGATATGGGTCTAGGTTATCTTAAACTAGATTCTCATGTGTTTTCTAAACTACAATTTGATCTCCATATCAAGTTGTGTTTTTGTCCTTAAATCAATTTAATTGATTATACATGCAAGAGATGATGACATGACATAAAATAGTATCATAAATGGAAACATGTGCCAATGTCAGGATGTCATGGCATAAAGTATGAAACTTAACTAAAGCATGACATTTAACTAACGTAAGCATTATCATGACATTTTAAATGATCATAAAATAAATATGATGTCATGACATGGCATATGGCAAACAATATATGGCAAGTAGCACATAAAGGTATAGAAAATACCTAATTCTAGCCTTAGTTGCCATTTTTGAAAATTTTGATCATTTTGCCATAGGTTCTATATTCCTAAGTGTAATAGACCTAGCATCTTATTCCAAAGATGTTTAGATCACTATGTGCCAATTAGATTGACTTTAGAAAACTCCTCAAATTTGATTGGCACATTCTAATCACCTTAGGAATAATTCTTAATTTCATTTTCAAGGCTTGATTATACCTTGAAAAATCCTAAAGTGCCACCTTTTGCCATGATTAGGTTAACTACCTATTCAAGTAAGGTTGGCACACCCTAACTCATCTAGCGTGATGAAATCACGCTCCTAGGAACTCAATACCTATTTGAACTCATTGGGTTCACTAAATATTCACTAGGGATGACTTCCCTAGCAACCCACCTAATGACCCTCCTAGGCTTTGAAGTCTTGGTCATTTGGGACTCATCAAGATCAACTCTAGAGGTGACTCCCCTTGTGACCTTGGTGATGGTCTTCCTAGTCCTAGGTTTTGTTCCATAATCGAATGGAACATCATGGTAAGTGGGCTTGACCACTTGGGACTTAGGTTTGTGACCCAAACCTTTTTTGTCCTTGGACTTGGGTTTTTGACCCCTAGACTCTAGAGTCAAATCCTCAAGAGCCTTTTCTAGAGAGTCAAGTCTTGACCTCAAGACTTGATTTTCTTTCTCTAATACCTCAAGATTTAATTTATCATTTTTCTTTGAGGTATTCCTAGGCATATGTCTAGATGATTTTGGATTTCTACCTAGATTTTCCTTAGCCTTAGATGGGTTAATTCTAGGGTTGACATTTCTAGTATTATCCTTATCTAGGTTAACATGTTTGGCTCCTAAGCTCATGTATTGGTTCCTAAAGTTAGCATGCTTATCATTCTTGACAATAGCAATAAGGCTACTAGCATGCATCCTACTAAAATTGCAAGAGTGTGCCTTAGAGATTACCTTAGGGTTTGCCCTAGCTCCCCCTATACATGTGCTCGATCTCTTGTCCTTGTGAGGTTGCCTCCCCCTCGGACATTGGCTCTTATAGTGTCCCCTTCGCTTGCATTGGAAGCACACCACGTGCTCCTTGCCCTTGCATATCGGGACTCCGGCTTCCTTGACTTTTGGTGCCGGTGGAGTCTTCCTAATCCTCCTTGGACACTTACTCTTGTAATGTCCATACTCCCTACACTCAAAGCACATTATGTGTAATTTATTTGAAATTGAAATACTTGAGTTACCTAGGGTTAAGGATGGATGAAGACTTTCTTCTTCATCCCTTCCGGAGGTAGAAGCTTCTTCCTCTTGCTCCATTCTTGAAAAGAACTCTCCTCCTCTTCTTCCTTAGATGTTGAGTAGCCCTCAACTTCTAATTCCTCTCCTCCATGATGTGAACTCCTTGGCTCACTTGACTCCTCTTCATGGCTTGAAGTGGAGTTCCTCTCATGGAACTTAGCCAAGTTGTTCCACAACTCCTTGGCATTGTTGTATCCACCTATCTTACATAGAATGTCATTAGGTAATGAGAATTCAAATATTTTCATTACCTCATCGTTGATTGTGGAATGGTGGATTTGTTCCCTTGTCCACTTCTTCTTCTCGAGTGGTTTTCCTTCCTTATCCATTGGAGGCTTGAAACCTAATTGAACACAACTCCAATTTTCAAGGTTAGTCATAAGAAAATACCTCATTCTTACCTTCCAATACGCGAAGTCGTCGCGGTCATAGAAAGGTGGAATGGTGATGTCTTCTCCGAGTTGATCCATCTCTAGCTTGTGCTCCCTCGGGTGTTAATCTGTCGAAGAGCAACCTTGCTCTGAAACCACTTGTTAGGATCGATGGTCGCGGCTAGAGAGGGGGGTGTGAATAGCCGACCCCAAATCGTTCGTTTCTTTCTACAAATCAAGGTTAGCGCAGCGGAAATAAACAATAGAAACGACAACGGAGAATAGCAAACCTCAAACTCGTCGATGTAACGAGGTTCGGAGATGAAACTCCTACTCCTCGGCGTGTCCGTAAGGTGGACGAAGCCTATCAATCCGTCGGTGGATGAGACCCCGGAAAACCGGCTAATATGAACTCCTTCTGGGTGGAGAAACCTCGCCACAATAACTTTGCAACAACAATAAGGAGTACAACAGTAGAGAAAGCAAACAAGAACAATCGAAATGTAAAACCCTTTGCTTGCCTTCTCGTTGTCGACTGGAATCCTGATGAAGCAGCAACTTCTCGGATCCAAGCTCAGCTAGAAAACCAGCAGGAAGCTCACCCGAAGCTTCGGCAGTGAGAGCTCAGCAAAGCTCGCAGAAGGAACCAGGAAGAACTTGCAGAAGCAAGAAGAAGCATAAGTGCGAGAGTGAGTCCACTGTAGAAGCCCTCAGCCCTTTTATAATCTGCGAAGAAGAAGCCAGAAGACAGAAGACCGTTGTGAGCCAACGGATAGTTCTGGACCGATCAGGCTTCAGCCTGATCGGTCCAACTCGATCTCACACTAGGCCCCGAGATCGCACTCGTCTCTTGATCGCACTCGTCTCTTGATCGATCGATCGTGGAGACCGATCGGACTCCTGATCGATCCCTGGACCGATCCGATCAGAGACGTCAGTACTCTCCGATCGGTCTCCGGACCGATCGGATGACTTCTGAACCCTTACATTTGTTATCGATCGGTCACGGACCGATCGATACTCAGCGTATCTGGATCGGTCACAGACCGATCCAAAGACCCAGCCCTAAACCCTAAATGGTCCTGAGAACGAGCTACCGAGCCCTCTCTTGACCTAGTCCGGAGAATAAGCTACCGAGCCCTCTCCGACTTCGTCCAGTCCAGAGAACGAGCTACCGAGCCCTCTCTGACCACAGTCCGGAGAACAAGCTACCGAGCCCTCTCCGACTTTCCGTGCCAAGTCTCCAACTTGGTCTTCTCCGTGCCAAGTTTCCATACTTGGACTTTTCCCGTACCAAGCTCCCTGCTTGGACTTTTCACCAGATGTCTGGTCAACCTTGACCCATCTGGATTTCCCTTGCCTGGCTTCACTCACCAGGTCTTCCCAACTGCCTAGCTTCACTCACCAGGACTTTCTCCAACTGCCTGGCTTCACTCACCAGGACTTTTACTTTCACCTAGCTTCACTCACTAGGATGTTCACCTAGCTTCACTCTCCAAGATTTCCCGACTGCCTGGCTTCACTCACCAGGACTTTCCGAACTGCCTGGCTTCACTCACCAGGACTTTCCGAACTGTCTGGTTTCACTCACCAAGACTTTCCAGTCAAGTATCCGGTCAACCTTGACCTACTTGACTCTTCTTCATCCAACCTGATCAGACCCTGATCAGTATCTCTCCGCATGGACAACTGCACCTGCATTGTCCATGTCTACATGTCTTTCTGTATTGTCAAACATCGAAACCATGACCAAGGTTTACGCTTGGTCAACTAGGTCAACCTTGACTTATTGGAAATTGCACCAACATTAAGGAGGACCACACTTAGTAATCGAAAGTCTAACAGGAAGTTGGCACGAGATGGAAAGTCCAAGTGGATCAAAAGGCTGATTGAACACTTGCTAAAGAAGTTCTAAGAGGTCACGATTAACCGAATATTGGGCAAGAGAATCCTAAACTTGGGTTAAGCAAGTTAGGGTTGGGCAATCGATTGGGCCAAAACCTAATCGATTGGGGATTGTTCTTGCGAGAACAAAGAGGCACTGAATCAATTAGCTAATCAATTTAGCTCTCTCCAATATATTGGTCAATCGATTGGGAGAAGAAACTCACGAAGATAGTAAGTCTCTAGATCGATTGGGCAATCAATCCAGAGTATCCTCAATCGATTGAGCAATCAATTAAGGGGAGTTTCTTCATGATGAACAATGAGTTGTGTAATCGATCAGGTGATCAATTAAAGCCTATGAATCGATTGGGAGAAACTTGCAAGTGAATAATGGGCTTTTGAATCAATCAGATGATCGATAGAAGCATGCCAATTAATTAGGTAATTGATGGTAGAAGAAGAAAAGAGTCGTTGTGAGGTTTAGGCGGCTGGATTTGCTTGGATCTGACGTGATAATCGATTGAGGGTAAGATCAATCGATTGGGACTCCTAATCTGCGAGATATAAGGTTTCGCAAATATTTAAATAGATATCTCTTCTTCTCTGCTATTCATCATCAGTTCTTGAAGCTTCTCGAAGACAAGTGTTGTTGCACTTTCCAAGTATCAAGAGGCAATTCATAGCAACAAGAGATTAAGGGCAAAGGTCATTCATTATTGTATTCATTTCTTTGTTCTCGTTGCATTTCTTATTGTATTTATCATATTTACTTGTTTATTTGTTTGTACGAGGCTTCTCTGCCTCCTAGAAGGAGATTTTCATAGTATACTGTGAGTGAGGAGAATGGACCATTAGATTAGTCACCTCAAGGAGGTGGATACCAAGTAAATCAAGGGTATTAGCATTGCTTCAAGTTTTATGCTGCAAATCATCAACAAGACGAAGCAATTAGAGCTAATCGCCCCCATCTAGCTCCCGGAGTGTCCTAACAAGTGGTATCAGAGTGATGCTACTCTTCATTGATTTAATCACTGAAAGAGAAATGAGTTAAAGGAAGAAGAAGAAGTTTTGAAATGAACCCCTAATTCCAACGGTCAATGATTCATCATCAAGGAGCTCAACTTTAAATGGATTTTTTAGATGGATTCAGATATGATATCTCAACACCTCCACTCTATGAAATTAGGAGTTTCGACATTTGGAAATCAAAGGTTAAAAATTTTTTTATGATGGAGATAGAGCAATGGTTTGCTCTAATGGAGGAATTTCAAAATTTCAATTGATGGAAATGGAAAGCTTCTCAAGAAGAAGAAATGGAGCGAGGAGCAAATCAAGAGGTGTGAGGCAAACGATAAGGTAACCAAATTATTGATTAACTTATTTTCAAACACTATATTTTGTAAAATTAGAGAATTTCAAGATACCAAAGAGCTATGGATCAAATTGACAAAGATTCATAAATATCCATCCTCAATGAAAAGCAATGACAAAAGCAAAGAGAGAAACTCTTTGTTTCACATGCATGAGGATTCTAAGGTTGAGAGGCATTCAACATCCAATGATGAAATCAAAGAAGCATCCACCTCTAGGATTGAGGGGGAACGTAGTTCGTGTTGATGTAGAAAGCACTAGACGATCAAACCTGAGTTTTGATTATGGTAAATAGTTCAAAAGTTAAAATGTCTTGTGATCTAACAAGTGTGACTAAGATTGCAGGAAAGTCCTAAGTATTCTTAGGCAGAAGTCTTAATGGATTCTAGGTATGTGGAAAACCCTAGGGGGAAGTAACCTTAGGCCCTGGGGAGGTAGCCCTAGGGGAGGTAACCTTAGGTTATGAAAAGTTCTAGATGTAGTTAAGCAACGAAGTCCTGATCCGGGGGACTAGGCAGAGTCTTGGCAAGTCGAAGACATCAGGTAAAATCCTAGAGTCGAGGACTTTAGGTGAAAATTCTAAGGGTCGCGAACACCAAGTGAAAGACTGGACGGGTTGGGGATCGGACGTCCAGTGGAAAAGTCCTGAAGTCTCGAATGCTCAGGAAAAGTTCAGATGGTCTAGAGGACCGGTCTGAAAAAAGGTAAACTCTCCTAAGAGGAGTAGGTGAGGACGCGTTCCTCGAAAAGGGAAAAGTAGACGTCGGTCCTACCTAGAATTTCAGTGAAACTTAAAGTCAGGACTGGACAATCCAAAAGCTGTTAAAACTTATCTTTATATGTTATTTGCCTTTTATTCTAATTCTGTTTTACAAGAAACTAACAATTGTGCAGGTTCGGATTTTTGCCTTGTTCGGTCGATCGAAACTCCGAATTGGTTGACCGAACCCCAGAAATTAAATCAGGTTGCTGCTAAGTTTCAACCGAGGATTGGTCGACTGAACATCGGGTTTAGTCGACTAATCAGTGGATAAGAAGCGGGCTGATTAGGCCTGGTTGATCGGACCAGATAAGCTGAGGAGCAACGACGGATTGGTCGACCGAACGGCGAGATCGATTGACCGAACAAAGACGCATTCAAAGCGGCAAAATCTAGACAGGAAGATGGACTGATTCTGGATCAGACTCAACTTGGCTATAAAAGGAGGTTTCGACCTAGCACTTAACACAACAAATTAAGAGGATCTTCTGCTCCTACGTACTGCTCCGAAAAGATCTCTATGACGCCATAACTCTACTCCGACAATGACTATGCAATAGATCCATCTTTCCAAGTCATTGGTTTTGTCTTTTTAAATTACTCATAATCAAAGTGTAATCAATCTTATTCTTGTAACTTCACGAATCTATAGTGATTGCCCAATGAAAGCGATCAACGATCGCGGGCCTTAGAGTAGGAGTCATCACATGCTTCGAACCAAGTAAATCCTACTTGTGTTCGCTATCGTGTTTCTATTTTCCACTACATTTTATTTTGTACTTTGCGAAAAATGGGAAATAGTTACAGTGTTATTCACCCCTCCTCTAGCACGCATCGATCCTACAGTTTGTTGACACTGAAACAAGAAGTCTCTATTGCTGGGTCAAATGAAGAAGGATCGTGTGTCACCCCTACAAGTAAAGGTATACAAAATTTAAATTGTAAAAATAAATATCATACTATTTACTTTGAGTGTAGGGAAAATGGTACTACAAGAATAAATGTCTTAAATTGGGAAAGAAGAAGACTCAAGTGACACCCAAAGTGAAGGAGAAGCCAAAGGAGGCCTTACCCTTGATACGCAAAGGCAAGGAGCACATTGTGTGCTTCACGTATAACTAAAAGGAGCATTACCGGAATTAATGCCCAAAGGGAAAGCTTAAAAAGATAGAAGGAAACTTAAGTTAAGAGGGAGCTTCAAAAGAACAACACTAAGGTACCATTAATTAATGGTATTTCTTTAAATAATGATAAAAAAATATGATAGAAATAAATTTTATCATTTTAATGTTATTTATCATGAAAATAGAAAGTATGAAAAACTTAAGATAAATTATATATCATTTCGTGTTACGATCTCACCTAAGGTTAAGAAGATAGATAACAATTTAGGTAATAACTCTAAGGATTTTAGATATATGCCTAAGAATAAAAATATCCAAGGAAATCAAGAAAAATCCAAAATTAAGGATTTAAGGATAGAAAATCAAGTCTTGAGGTTAAGACTTGGTAAATTAGAAAAGACCCTTAAAAGAATGAAGAATATCTGTAAGGGTTCAAAAGAACAAAATCTAGGGATAGATAGGCAAGAGTCATTCAAGGGCAAGAGAGGTTTGAGATACAAACTAAAAACCAAGGAGAATGTGTCCTCATACCATAGAGTTCTATATAGCTATGGAACTAACCCTAGGTCTAGGAGTCAAGCTAAGGTTACAAGTGAGACTATCCCTAGAGTTGACCTTGAGAAGATCAACATGGCCAAGGCTTCTAAGAACCCTAAGAAAGTCATAATGAAGGTTATAAGAGAAGGTATCCCTAGAGTTGACTTAGAGGAGACTTGTGGGACTAAGACTTCTAAGAAGCTTAGGAAAGTCATCAAGAAGGTATCAAGGGAAGTTATTCCTATTAAGTACCTAGAACACCCAAAGAGCACCAATAGGTTTTGGATTCCTAAGAGTGTATTCTCTACTCCTTAGATAGTTTTAAAGTGTATCAACTCTAAATGGAAGGGTGGTTAACTCAACAGTGAAAAAGTTGGCATTGTGGGCCATTTTCAAGGTAATATTACACCTTAAAAATGAAGGTTTAAATCTTTATTCTTAAAGAGTAAAAGTGTGCCGATATTTTTGAGGAATTGATGATTCAATTGACACAATTATGATAAAAGTCAAATAAATGTCAAGTTGAGATTTTGACATTCTCTTAGGGAGATAAGGGCAAACTAAGATTTATTTTTAAATTTAGCGATTAGTTAGTGATACTTAGATAATCTATGTATTACCTTTATGCTAAAGTTATTATGATTGTGTACCTTTTCATATGTCATGACATCATATTTTGTAGTAATATCCATATTAAAAAAATCTATCATATGTCATGTCATACATGCATCATTTAGATATAATAAATTTAATTTTGAAAATATACATTTGAAGTATGTCATAATCATTGTCATGTATTGTTTTAAATTCTTATAATTAAGGGCAATGGTATAAATTAACATCCTAGGTTGAATGATCAAAGTTAAATGTCTAGTTAGAAATGCACGATCCCTTAGTCTAGAGAAAACCTATTTTATATCTCACAAAGACTATAGATTTGACTTGTATGTGTTTTTGAGACATAATTATTACAGGTGAGATGTTAGGAAGATGAACAAAGCTCAAGATGTTGATTTAGTGCATCCTTTTGAGCTTTAGTATCATCAAACAAATGATTATGTAAAGTTCAATCATTGAGAAAGTAAGTATACAAGCCATGTGCATTTAGCCCAAAGAACATGACTAGAAATTTATTTTAAATATCATTTCAAAATTATTTTGGAAAATTTTAGTGAAGTTTATCTTTTGATAGTAGTCATCATTAATTAGTTAGATACAAAATAGATTGAAATGTTAAAGTTTTTAATGGTTTCCAATATTGTATCAATCTTTATAGTAGAATTATAAATAATGTCTACTTAAAATTTTATGAATAATGTCTACTTAAAAATAAAATAAAATTTCCAATATTGTCCAATTGATCAATCTTGGAATTTTAAAATTAGAAAAGACCCTTAAAAGAATGAAGAATATCTGTAAGGGTGATCAATTGGAAATTTTATGATTCTAATATGAATAGAATTTTAAAGTAGACATTTTATGAATATTGGAAATTTACTTTAATATTTTTAAAGAAATTTTGGAATATCTTCATAAAAATCCAAAATATTTTATGAATAATAGATCAATCTTTTGCTAGTAGTTATTTTCATAGAAAACTATTTTTTTTTCTAATAGTATATGACATAAATAATGTCTACTTAAAATTTTATGAATTTTAAAAAATTGTAGAATTATTTAGGAATGTCTAAATTTTGGTTTGAAATTTATTTAAGAAAAAATAGAAAAATCCAATCAATCAAGTGATCGATTGTGGCATGTTTGATCTATTAGGTGATCAATTGAAGTAAATTTTTACGAGCACAGAGGCTCACGAAATCAATTAAGTAATCGATTAAACGTTGGAATCGATTGGTCAATCAATTAAGATGTATTTCCGTGAGCACAAAGGCTCACAAAATCGATCAACTGATCGATTGAGGTGGTGTGAATTGATTGAAACCTAACTTCAATCGATTGAGATATGCCAGAATCGATTGGTAGCTGAAATCAATCGATTAGCATGCCTGATTTTGGTCTAAGTGGTCTGAATTCAGTCTATTAAGCCACATTTAGTCAAGTTAATCATCTCTAACCCTAAGAAATGTATTTATAAGTATCTAAGGATAGTTTCTTTGATGAAAATAAGAAAGGAATGGTTAAAGCAAACTAATTTAGAGTTTAGGAGGAGATTTGCATTAAATATTAAATTTTTAACCTAAAACTTCAATTTTGAGTTTCCTAAAGGTTTAGAAACTCCAAGTCATTGTTGGTGCAATGATAAAAATTTAGAGCATGTTTTGAAGGGAAGTTTCTCCTTAAAAGTATGATTTTGTTTATATAAGGATGAAGAAATAATGGAAGGTAGGGAACTTTCATGTTATGAATGCTCGAGGATCAACATTGGACACAATGTAAAATTGAAAATCTTCATTATGATAGATAAATACTCAAGGATGAGACAATAAATGTTCAAGGGTGAGTGCACGATAAATGCTCAAGGATGAGCATACGATATATGCTCAAGGGTGAGCATAGAATATAATGAAAGGTATAAGACTTTCATTGAATTCCTTTGAATAAGTTGACTTTTAAGGTGAAAAGTTTTTGATGTGTATTAAAGGGGGAGAAAATGTGGGGTTTAAGTCACATCCATGCATTTGGCATGTGAATTGGGTTAATATGGTTTAGTCTAACTTAAACATATTGTCAAATATTAAAAAGGGGAAGATTGTTGGTGCAATTATCCTTAGGTCAAAGTTAACCAATTTGACTAAGTTCGAGTAGATTCAAGATTGAGTTTCGATATTTAGATAATATGTTTAAAAAATATTTAAAAGAGGTCAAGGTTGACCGGATACATGATGATATGTGAGAGAAAAGGCAAGTATGTTGTGGAGAATTGGTTACTTGACTGACAAAGTCCTAACTCAAGGGTTAAGCAAGGGTAAAGTCTTAATTGGAGGTTAGTCAAAGGAAAGTCTAAGTAGGTCAAGGAGGATTGTACGTTGGCAAAGGAAAATTTTAACTGAGGTTAGATAATGGAAAATTTTAACTATAAGTTAGGCAAGATAAAGTCCTAACTCGAAAGTTAGGTAAAGGTAAGATCATAACTGGAGGTTAAGTAAAGGAAAACCCAAATGAGTCAAGAAGAACTGCGCGTTGGTAAAGGAATTCCTAATTGTGGTTAGGCAAGAAGAAAATCCATGTGGGTCAAGAAGGACCGCACTTAGTGATCGAAAGTCTAACAAAAATTGGCACGAGATGGAAAGTCCAAGGGGGTCAAAAGGTTGACCGAACACTTAGTGAAGAAGTCTCAATAGGTCACGGTTGACCGAATATTGAGCAAGGGAATCCTAGACTTTGGTTAAGTAAGTTAGGGTTGAGTAATCTAGGTAATTGATTAAGCCAAAGCCAATCAATTACGTGATCGATCGGGGATTATTCTTTCGGGAATAGAGAGTCACTGAATCGATTGGCTAATCGATTCAACCCTCTTCAATTGATTGGTCAATCGATTGAGAGAAGAGGCTCGTGAAGACAGTAAGTCTCTGGATCGATTGGGCAATCGATCCAGAGCATCCTCATTTGATTGAGCAATCGATTGAGGGGAGTTTCTTCATGACGAATAGCGAGTTGCATAATCGATCAGGTGATCAATTAAAGCTTGTGAATTGATTGGGTAAAGGATTAGGAGAAACTTGCAAGCGAATAGTAGACTTCTGAATCGATTAAGTGATCAATTGAAGCCATGTTAATCGATTAGATAATCGATTGAAAGAAGAAGAAAAGAGCCGTTGTGAGGTTTGGACAGTTGGATTTGTTTGGATATAACGTGACAATTGATTGAGAGCAAGACTAATCGATTGAGAGCCATAATCTATGCGATATAAGGTTTCGCAAAGATCTCAAATAGACATTTCTTCTTCTCCACTATTCATCGCAAATTCTTGAAATTTCTTGGAGATAAATGTTGCTGTATTTTCCAAGTATCAAGAGACAATTTACAACAACAAGAGATTAAGACCAAATGTCGTTCATTGTTGTATTCATTTCTTTGCTCTCATTGCATTATTTGTTGTATTTTTCGTATTTGCTTATGCAAGATATCTCCGTCTTTTAAAAGGAGATTTTCATAGTGTATTATGAGTAAAGAGAGTGATCCTTAGATTAGTTACCTTAAAGAGGTGGATATCAAGTAAAATCAAGGAAGTTAATATTGCTTCAAATTTTTCGCTACAGATCATTAATAAGATGAAGCAATTAGAACTAATCACTCCTCCCTTTAACTCTAAAAATATCCTAATAAAAAAATTTATATAGTCGATCATACATAGTCTATAAGACTTAATTATTCTTGTATTCAGGTGAAGGCCCAAGCAATTTTTTTTATTAAAGTAATTTTATTAGAAAAGTTAAGCTTGGTGTTTTTTCTATTATAAAATGGGAAGGCACGTATATTTGCATGAATTGATAATAAGCTAAAAAAAATAAAGGGTTTATTTTATTTTATTTTATTATTATCAAAAAGTCATCCTATTTTATAAAAAATATAAAAAGAATGTCTATCTTATTTTTTATTTTAATATTGTTTGATAACTATAGGAGTCATAGTTGTTATAATGAATACACTTATATACATAACTACTTTGTCTAAATTGTTAAGAAAATTTTGATATAATAACCTTTGATATTTAGTAATTTTATTTTATATTATTTAGGGATGTAAACTAGTCGAATCGAGCTGAACAATATTAAGCTCGAGATCGGCTCGTTTAAGTTATATTCGGATTTGAGCTCGAATCGATCGCAAGGCTCGAGCTCGGCTCGTTTTGGAATTACTAAGCTAATGAACAGTTCGAGCTCGACTTGTTATTAGCTTGATTATTATAGTTAACGAGTCTAACTCGTTAAGCGAGCTCGAATTCATTTTCGGACTCATTTTTCGGCTCATTTTAAGACTTGTTAAGCGAGCTCGAAAACTCATTTGAATAAATATTCAATAAAGATAACAACTAAAATAATATAAACTCAATATATCATTGAACATCTCAAGCTACTACATTAAACTTCCAAACTCAACACATCATTGAACATGTTCATGAGCCCTTTAATTGAGCCGAGCTCGAGCTCAAGTTCACAAGCTTATAAACGAACATGTTTCGAGCTCTTTAAACGAGCCGAGCTCGAGTCTGAGTTCACGAGCCTATAAACGAACATATTCTTGAGCCTTTTAAACGAGCCGAGCTCGAGCTCAAACTTGAACTCGAACTCGCGAGCCTATAAATGAATATGTTCGTAAGTTCACGAACCGAATATTCTTAAGCTCGAGCTCGGCTCGATAAAATTATCGAGCTCGAGCTCGACTCGATAAGTTAAACGAACGAACTCAAACAAACTTTTTATCGAATCAAGTTTCGAATAATTTGCAAACTATTTGGTTCATTTATATCCCTAATATTATTATTGGTATGGTCATAGTTGTATAACAATACTATAATAAAAATATTTAAAATAAAACATAAAATGTGATGCTTTCAATTTTTTTTTTCAAATAAAAAATTCTTTTACTTTAATAAAAAATAAGAGGGGTCATTAGCATTCAATGCAATCAGGTCTAGCCATATTCTAGTTTGTAACCATATCTCCCCAGGGGCTGAATCCCATGTCTGAATTAGGTCGACTCACTACAATATAAATCGAGTCAAACAAAGCCTTAGTTGGTCTCTAATCATACTCAAACGACTTGTACTTGTAGATCACATGTTTGAATTGTGACCCAAACCTTAAGGAGTGGGTTCTTAGGAGTGGAAATTCAGGTTCGAATATCTGAAATCCAACCTAATCAGGTCAGATAATTGTTTTAAAAAATGAGTTCAGGTATTACCTGAACTTGGATTTATTATTGTCAGATTAGGTTCTGATAAAAATTTTCCTATCTAAAACCCGATCTAGTACCTACCTATTATTGTTCTATATGAATTAAATTTAATTTTATTAGGCTATTTATTAGGATAATATTATTATAAGTGAAAGTTTTGATTACTATAATTTTGTTAGGACATAATTTTATCTCTTTCTATTTGTTTGTTTAAATTTTGCTAGGTATAAAGTTATTCTCGTTTATTCTATTAATATTTTATTTTATATAAAAAAAATTATCAAGTACCCGACTTATAGGTATCTGATTACATCAGTTAATGATCCAATTTTTTTTTCCTATCCGATATGTCGAGTACACGAGTATAACTATCCGACTCCGATATGTCAAATACCGGAGCACCCCTAAGTAGAAAAGAAACCCTTTTAATATAAAAATGCCCACTTATGGAGGTCTTAATTAGAGTTATAAATGAACCAAGCGTTCGCGAACAAATTTGGTGTTCGGCTTGGTAAGAACTTGTTTATGTTCGTTCAATATACATAAGATTAATTAAACAAACAAGCTTGAACAACTCGTTAAGCTAAACAAACAAGCTTGAACACATATGTGTTCAGCTCATTAATATTTGTGAATAACATTCGTGAACAATGTTCACGAATCATATTTATTAATAATTTTTTTTCAATATACTAAATAAATAATAAAATAAAATAAATAAATTTAAATTATTAATCTTAATAACCAATCAAACAATCAAATAAGCTTGAATGAGAGCTTGATAATATCTAAATGAATCAAGCTCAAACCAAGCTCAAGCCAAGCTTGAATTGAGAGCTTGGTAACATCTAAATGAACCAAGCTCAAGTCAAGCTTCAAACAAGCTCAAGCTCATAAAAAATAAACCAAGCCAAGTTTAAACACTTATTTCAAAAGCTTGGTTCATTTTAAGCTCGGCTCGACTCGACTCGGCTCGATTATCTTATCAAATAAGTTTGAACACCCCAAAGCTCGGCTCGACTCGACTCGTTTACCATCCTAGTCTTAATTTCCATTAATCCTTGCTTATAAACAATAAATCATTTTAAAATTAGCGCCAATTAAAAGAAGAAGACAACGAGCATCACGAGAAAGTGGCTAGCTAATAAACTAACATTAAGAGAGATAAGGACACAAGGATTAGTCCTAACTCCCTTTTGCTTATCTTAATGACAATCTCATTGGGACTAACACCGTGCATTAATTATTATATCCCAAATCCTCTCATTTAATTTATTTATTATTTATTTATTTTTTGATGAATTTCCTGTTTATTTAATTTGCACGGGCAACTGCAACGACCATTTGGAGAAGGGTAGTGAAGAATTAAAGCAAAGAAGAAGAAGGCCTTTTTGCATTACTTTTCCCCTCTGTCTCTCCTTCTGTTAGTGGAGTGCTGTCCCCAAAGAGAAAAGCTCTTTGCCTTTTCGATATTTTATCTTCATTTTTTAAAATTATTTATTTATTTATTATTTTATGTGCTGACAAATTCCCGCCTTTGTCACCATAAACAACACCTTCTTGCACTTGTAAGTTTGAATAATGCCTTCTTTTCTTTCTTTTTTTCGCTTTTCGTTTACTAGTTAAGTAGCTAAAGAGACGCAAGCTTACCGATATATAATCATAGTTTTTATCTTGATTCCTTTGTCTTGATTTATCAAGAATCTAAGAAACGCTTGAGGCATTTGATTACTAATTGGGTGATAGTAGTGGAGCTAGTGAAATGGATGAGCCGAGAAGTAAAGTGTGGATGATTCATAGATGGATTCAAATAGAGTTGGAAGCGAAGAAACCGCATTGACATACTTTGATGTGTGTCATTTGGTCCCTTTAAAGGGTTACATGTATGTATATCTCACTATGATTTGATCAATAATTAGCGGCTAATTAAGACTTATTGTATTTAAAATATTGAAGAGATAGTTATACTAATTAATAAAAAATTAATTGGGATGAGTTAAATGTTGATTAATCCAAATTAAATTAGAGAGATCCATTAATTTCCAAATTAATTAAAAGCTAATTTATAAGAGTCAAATTAAAAATTAGTTAAAGAGTTGATTACATTTTAAATTTGAACTTATTAGAGTTCTTAAGGGTTTAGTGGGAAACAAACTAAATATATAAGCCTCACTTTCAGTCTCAAAACCTAATACTTATTCTAATTTAAATCTAAGTGTCCTCTCAATCTAAGGTGGTTCTCATACCTTTGAAGGTAGAGAGTGTACGTACGTGTTGCTTCTCGGTGGGGTGAGTAGATATTTATTGTTTTCGTACTTTTATTCATGCAACAAAAATAAATAGAATAACAAATAAAAGACACAAGCACACAAAAAATAAAATCAATTTTTCCATGATTGCTACTTACTACACTAAGTGTGTGATTCACTACTTGAGCACTCTGGTCCTTGTTGGATTGTAATAATTATAAATAAAGTTTTACATTTTCATTGAAAATAAGTGAAAAGCATACATTTATAAGAAAAATATATGTCTAATGGTATGAAATATTTTTGATAGAGTTTAAAAATTAAAATAATAAGGACTTAGTTCCATATAAAAAAATATCATATCATTATAGAAATATTTAAATTTTTTTAATCCTAACAATTGGTATTAAAGTCTGGACTATCAGAAGGATTAATCGTCGACTGTAAATAAGAGTTATGATCCAATTGAGCCATGTGGATAGAATATTAACATCTAACGAAAGAAATGGGTTAAGGAAGACCTAATAATTTGATTGGACTTAGGGGTAAGAAAATCCTAGTAGGT
Source organism: Zingiber officinale (assembly GCF_018446385.1). Classification (NCBI taxonomy): domain Eukaryota; kingdom Viridiplantae; phylum Streptophyta; class Magnoliopsida; order Zingiberales; family Zingiberaceae; genus Zingiber; species Zingiber officinale. Next base: position 145,020,454 of record NC_055994.1, read on the forward strand.
CGGATAGACTGAGAGGTGAGGAAGTCCTAGTAGATTAAGGATCAGATGACATCAAGTGAATAAGTTTGAGGAGGAGATCTTTTGTTTGAGAGAGATTGTTGAATTGCAATAGTTATAAACAAAGTCTCATATTAAAAATGCATGAAAAAAAATATAAACTTATAAGTAAAAGATATCTCAATTAGTATGATTAAATTTTAAAATAAAATTATGATCACTTAAATCAAAATGAATACTATCATATCATTATAAAAATATTTAAACTCTAATAAAATGCTTATAAACGATACCACATTATATTCTTAATAAATGGATCGGATCACTCCTATAATTATTAGGATCTTTTCGTTAGACACCTAGAAATTTCTTCATACAGCAAATATAATATAAATATACCCAAAGCAAAAAATACAAGAAATAAAGATTACATTTCTATCTTCCATCAAAAATATTAAAATGAGTCATCTTATAAAATCTTAAGTTCACTAGGAATAGGCAAGAGGGTACATAATCCATTAAGATCTAGCCCTAGCTATGGCACCTTCTACACCGTATTCTAAAAAGCATCATTAAGCGCCCCACTTAAGCGCGCTTAAGCGCGAAGCGAGGAAGAAAAGCTTCACTTTAGGTGAAAATGGGGGAAAAGCGGTCAAAGTATGTTTGACCAAATTAAGCATGATTAAGCGTGCTTAATAGCGCTTAAGCACGATTTTTTATTTATAATTTTAATTGATTAGTAAATTTTTAAAGAATATAAGAAAAAAAATTTAAAGAAAACGAAGAGATATAACATCTCTCACTCTTGAGAGAAAAATCATAATCTGTCATAAATCCCCTATCTGTCTGCTATCGAGAAAAATTGAGGAGATCGAATTTGAATCAGACAAGGAATTAGATAATATCTAGTTTTTTATGTTCTTTTATTGTGAAAATTGAAAATTAATGAATATTATAAACTTTGTAACTTTTGTCTTTCTAAACCTGTGAAAAATTTATGCATAAACCTTAAATTTATCATGTTTAAGTATTATTTGATCTATTTATTTGTTTAAAATAATTAAATTTTATTTAAAAATAAAAGATATTTTTTTACGTTTAAAATTGTCCTAAGCTCGCTTAAGTTTATAAAACTTAAAGCTTGAATTCGACGTTTCATCACGCTTCGTGCTTTTTAAAACATTGCTTCTACATCATCCTCCCAGTCACAACTTCTAAATTAGTTGTTGGATGGCTAGTTCCTTAGTGTTTTCTTTCGATTTAACACTAATTTTGGATTTTTTTTTTCTTTTTGGTGAGTCTTGTTGAATTTCTAATTTAAATACAATCGTTACATGAGCTTGTAGCTCTTGACTTCATTTTTCAAATGACAATTTAATTTTTTTATAAATATATTTCTTAAACCGAAAAAAAAAACTGAGGCCGAAAAAGGACCGTGACCGATGTCCGGCGCTGTGTCACCCCACTTTGCGGCACCTTTTGGTCGATCACTCGCAGTGCAGCACTGCAGCAGGCCGCCGGCCATCATTAACGCTGCACGGCGCTGCCCGTCCCTCGCTCGCTCACTCAGTCACTCAGTCGGTCAGTCAAGGCGGTCAGCGGGTAATCATAAGCAACCCCAACGCGTGCGTGCAAAAGCCCCCAGCAGCACCAGCAGCCAGGCAAGCCACTGCCCACTGCCCCCACTGCTCCCACTGGCCGCTGCTGGTGGGTGGCAGTACCACGAGGGCCCGCACCGCACTCGCTTCACAGTTTACAGTTAATTCATAGTCGGAGATCTTCTTCTTCGATCTTGCTCTTCCTGTCACACGCTTACAGTAATGGCAGTGACCAAGATGGTGAATTCTTATATATCAAATATCACATGGAAACGATTTCTATTATTCGAATCTCAGCTACGATGAATTATAAAATATTTTTTTTAATAAAATAAAAATTAAATCTGACACGTTGAGATGAGAAGTTGCTTGTGCTTTTGGATTTACCCGATAGATGCACAAGAGGAAGGCCGCTTGTCTCAAGCATTAGTTGAGCAGTCGGCGCAATTGATAATTACATGAATGTTTACTTTAACAAGTCTTGATGTCAATTTTCAGCAGGTATAATAATATTTTGTTTGATCTCCGTTGTTAGGATAAAATATCTCTTATAATTTATGTCAGAACAGTTAGTCTGTAAATTGTGGATCAGAGGATGATCCATTACATGAAGATCTTTGATTTGGATGAATCCCACCTATTTAAAGATGAGGTTCATCCAAATCAAAAGTCCTTATTAATGGATCATCCCCTATCCATAAGTTGTGAATTAGAAAATCCTTACTGCTTTGTGTGAGCCAATGATATTAAATTATTTGAGATGAATGATATTATTTTTTTCTCTAATAGTAGAGTATGAATGAGAAGGATCTCTTGAATTACCGTCATCTGACTATTTGGACTCACCCAAGAAACAGAAACTACAAACACCAGTCTGCAAGATGCCAATCCAAAAGCAGAGTTCGAACATATAAAAAAGAACCAGGTCAAGTTTTCATGGGTGTGTGATGCAATTGTAAAATACTCAAAGGAATAATAAAAAAAAATCAGAATTCGAATTGCAAATAAGTGCATAATTGCTGTACTTATATGACATTCTTAGATGGTAGACATGATGATTCTTCAATCCATATGATCCTAAATTTGTAAAGATTCATGTAATATCTTATTAGATTCATATATAGTTAGTTTCAATCCATTTTGTCATTGATCAATGATCTTATTCGAAATCTGAATCGGATGAAGACCGGATGAAGTGTCGCGAGCGTTGACGGGGAGGAGACTGTGATGTTACGATCACACGGGCTTCAGAGAACGGATCCCCATGTGGTCCTGAAAGACTGCTGGGCTTGAGCCGGTGGTACTGGAATTCTGCGCACACTCAGACAAACACACGGGACATTAGAGGCCGAGAATCAGGGAAAAAGTCCCCGGAGCAGGCCCTCCGACACTCAAGTCAGGTACTTTTTTCCCAGATGAACAATGTACGAAGAAAAAAAATAAAAAACAAGTGTGCGAGTGAGTGTACTTGCGCAAGGGAGAGGACACCCCTTTTTATATGACAGTGCGTACCTTCTGGAGACTGACCTCTGCCAGAGGGTGTCGGGTGTCAAGACTTTGTCGGGTGGTGGAGGACACGTGACCTTCTCCTATAAACTGGAGGAAGGTTCTATTTGCAGATGACCCCAACAGTTGGAATATTTCCTGACATGCAGTAGATATTCTCTGACAAGTGATTACGATTCGCTGACATGTTGTCGCGTAGCGCCCATTATCCTGCCCGGGTGTGATCGAGGCAACCCGGGTTGATCCTCTAAGTGCTGATGAACACACTGGATGGATGGAGGGGTGTGATCGGAGTCCCTTTCTTCCAATTTTTATAATTTAGACCCGACTGAAAATGACAAGTCTGTTTACGCGGGCTAGCTTGAGGAAACCCAACCGGTGAAGGTAGGTCAGGCTTCGCCTTGATCACGCGTCATGCCGCAGACTTGGTTTCTTGATCGGTAGACCCCACCCTGACTTTATATGCCGGATAGCCCCAGGTGGTTCTACTCCGTATATTAACTGTCATGTCTCCTTACTTCTGACTGTCACATCTCCTTAACTTCTGGCTGTCACGTTCCCTTGATTTCTAACGACCGAACCCTACTATTATGCATCGTATCAATCAACTTTGTATAATTTGTTCATCATTGATGGCAAAAGATGATGACGCTCACACTTATTATGGTCGGCTCCATGGCTGAATAAAAGGTGGTAAATTAAGAATCAAGTAGACTACTAGGTAGGAGGGTATTTCATGATTCCCACGATTTGATCATTGCTGTATGGTGGTAAATCTACCACCTACAATTTGCTCATCATTGATAATGGGATAAGTGGAGAAAGTTTTAATTGGAGTGGTAGTTATTGTGGAATGAATTTAATAGACATCTAATAGATTATATGACTTTTGTAAGTGATATGTTTACTAATAACATTAATTTGACTGATATATATATATTGTTTGGTATTGACTTTGAGTTGAATGACACTGTTTGCTCCTAGGAGGTTCAATAGAAATGAAATAATCCCGACAAGATTTCTCCGACGACTCCATCATGCTTGAAAGTCTTATTCTACTCCATGATCTACTAACTCATTAGTAAACCATTCCTTAAAAATCCCACTATAGAACCTCTCCTTCAAGAGCTAGGTAGAGAAACCTTGTACGAAAACATTTCTCTTACAAAGATAAAAATGAATAAAACATGAGATAAAACAATTACTAAAAGAAAGAAACCGTCTAGGTGAGCTTGAGTTCTTATAGTTTGATGAGGACATTTATGGACTCCGAGAATGAGAGAAATTGAGCACTAAAGTGAGTTTCAAGATTCTTTTGCACTCCTATTTATACTCGCAAACAACCCTCAAATAATGGATAAGATCACTTAAATGATTAGTTTTTGTTTGATTTTAGTTGACTCCAATCATTTTTAGTCTACTAAAATCAAGATAAGAAAACCTTATTTGGCCAATGACCAGTGGTTGATAGATTAAAGATCTTTCCACTTGACTCAAATCCATTATAGCAGTCAGCTCAACGCAAAATAGAATCTTTCTATTTGCAAAACACACACACACTTATAATTGACTCACGTAATTCACGTAATTGATTGCATTTACTCAAAGGTCTTGAATTAACTTGAGATCAATCTCAAATGTTACTTCACCTTAGAATATGTTGCTTAGTCTAACAAAACTTTAGGGAGACTTTACATATACGAGTTGCTCGGTAAGCAGCTTCATCTATGAAGCGTGCTGTGAAATATATGAATTGTGTTCGTGTCAAATAGAATACAAGAAACAAATCATCATCATTACACCAAATGACTAGAGAGGGTGTATCAAAAAAAAAAAAAACAACTAACTCTAAAGGAAGGCCACAAAACAACTGAGCAACCAAATATTGTATGGTAGATACCACAAAATCTCATCCTTAAATAGACAGAACCATCAATAATCCTTACTTAGATCCCCATAACTCCAAAATCAACCTTTGTTTTGAGTCTAAGATAACTGAAACTGTCAAAAGAAATGCAACTAAGAGCAAGAAACCCAAGCCGACACAATGAGAATTAAGGTAAATCTCTTGAGAACAATTACTTCGAGCAGATCGATAGAGATTAGCTTGATCTCAAATGAAGATGGATACTACTAGTACATGGAGTATCAACATTTGATAACAAGTAAGAAATTTAACTTTGCGACCAACAAGTTCAACACACACATTGCAGAAACACATTCTGGTTAGTTACAGATGTCGGTACTGCAATGACTGGGATGACTAGGGGCTGAAGCCTTGGATGTACGAGCTCTCACAGACAACAACAGGAATATAGGAATCACAATACAAAAAAAAAAAGAACAAAAATATCACCTTAATTTTCAGGTACAATTTCTTCTGCTCTATGCTCTGTGCCATTACCTTCAGTTTTTCTCTGGCTTCCACTAGGTTTTCTATGTCTTAAAGTAGTTTTAGTTCTGTGCTGCTTTTGTGGTGGATCCACCAGTAGAAGGCGAGATATGACATACGCTAAAAGCTCCTCCCTGTGTGAGAATGTGAAATCCAAATGAGCATACTCAAACACCTTGTAAGACACCTCAATATCTGCCTTACGCATAAGTGCATAGTGCCTTTTCACCATCGAAGGTCGAATAACCTTGTCTTTTCGCCCTGCAACTAGATCGACAGGAATGCCAATGAGATTGTAATGTTGTCCCAGGTCCAGAGGCTCTGGTGTTCCATATGCTTTCATATTCGCAGCTGCACTTCCATGATCAAACATTATAAATTTCTTCGAGTGTTTAATCTGAGCGAGGTGAAGTGCAACATAAAGTGACACCCCAGGCATGTCATACATATTATAATGAGGTAGGCCAAGCACTCCAATCCAATTTGAGCTATCACCACCAGCAACGTAGCTTATAAGAGTCTGAACAAGGCCTCCTACAGCAGGATAGTTCTGGAAATCTCTGGCCAACTTGTTGATAAGCATTCGGAAGAATCGAGTCGGTATGTAGAGTCCAGGAACAATGGCGGCAATCACAGGCCCAAGAAGCAGCATAACTTTCTCTATAAGTGTAAATACTATAGTAGAGTCATCATGAAAGCCAGCAGGTGACAACAAGATCAATCTTGATAACCTGTGAGGCATTAAATTGATTCTAGATGTTATGACATACATTAACATAACTGCTCCTCCCAGGCTGTGGGAAATTGCGCACAGTTTGTAAGGCTGATCACGTACTACTTCATCTGAATCAGGTTTAGAAAGTTCATTTAATTCAGCAGTTTTTATCTCATGTATCTTTTCTATCATAGCAGGTATGTCTTTTGTTGCATGCTCATTGATCGAGTACCTCCAGTACCTGAACAAATTTGGCTTTAGATACATTCTGCTGACAAACATAATGGGTTAAACTCAATCACTGTAAAGTAACAGATCTCAAAAAGCTTAGAAGTTTGTATGAATGATCTATTTCAATGTATTTTTGATTTCTCTGCATGCCTGATAAGACTAACCTCTCAGAAATAAGTACAACCATGTTCTGTTGCTTATTTGATAATGATGATGAACAAAAATTGCACTTGTTTGTCTAACCTCGTAGTAAAAGAAACATGAAATATTACTAGTATCACATGCTGGAGGTCTTTCCTTTAGTCACATGAACTAGTAGAAAGTGAGAATTTGAATATGAGATTGTCTGGAGTTTGGTTAAAATAGTAATTCCAATAAATGAGAGGAAATTATCATCATCATAATTTAACTTAGGAAATAAACTCAAAGAGCAAACCATAGATAATCACCCAATTAAGACTCCAAAAAGCTGGTAAAAAAATTACCACTTGATGCACAGTATATGTTTAGTCAGGCATCAGTGTGATCAACAATTTATAGGAAATCCTTGGACAAGTGCTGAACTTCAAAGCAAGGATTGAGTTATATCAGCTTACTTGCGTGAGGAGATATTAGTATCAACATGCTCTCTTGAAACTAATCCTCGTAAATTCCCAAGAAAAACATCATAACCTGAAAAAAAAGCACAGTGACGAGTATTTGATTTTCCATTGTTTATTAAGTTATTTGAAGGAAAAAAAACCTTGATCAAATGCAGCAAATGCAGGAGAACCAACAACTCCATTGGATACCCACCTAACAAATGTAAAAATGAAAGAATTAGATGGTAATCACATAAATATATAACATATATGTGTTAGAATATTGTAACTTTGAGCTCCAATGCCCGAAAGTCAGCTAGATATCAAATGAATACATAAAAATAGTTTAATCCACATATGAACTCTTTCTGTGTTATAAATGAAAGATGGTACCAAAGACTTCTTTCAAAAAGCAAGAGCAACATCATGATGCTATATTGTGTTAGCTATGTGAATTGCCACACAACCCACCTTGATGAGAGAATTGACCCATTGAGCTATCAGGCCCAGTGGCCTAAAATGTTTAAGCCCAAGCAATAATAGCTCATATATCAAAGCTTACATAGTTCCTTTACTAGTCCACAACGTACAATGTTGGTCTAAAGTGGGGTGTCATAATCTCCCCAGTTTAAGATCTGATGTTCCATCAAAATCCAAAATATAAGTCATACTCAAAAGCATCCCTAATTGACTGCATCTCATGCCAATGGTGGATGCCACCTATATTGATAAAGGGGTGGATTGTCACACACAGTCTTGAGTTAATTTCTGCAAATTTTTTTAAGGGATTGATCATTAATAAGGCTGGATGTCACCTGTATTGATAAAGGGGTGATGTCTCTTGTATTTCACTCATTGGATCTAGCAGAAATCTTCATTTTCACCACCAGAGCAAATAGCTCATTATTGGCATAAATATGTGATCTCTCTAATCTAAACCACAATCACTAGAATCGCTAAGACTTTTTGACATGGCAACTGATTACTAGTTATTATTTTTTGTAGCATGGTCCAATATAGACGAAATCAAATTCATTAATAAATAGACATACGGAACTAACAATAGAGGTTGCCTCTTGAATCCATGTGAGTATATTTGATTTTCAACACTAGCAAGCACTTGTCAACTTATATGTGCGTGCCCTCCTAGACATAGATGAGAAGTTTGTGTTTATAAACATGGAAGACTTGTTATGTACTCATTATGTGATTCATGTGTTATGTAATGGATTGGACATTTTGATCCATGGTATGGTGTGTTTTGTTACTCATTTCATTCAAGTTCACTTGTAGTAATAATTGTACGATCTTTAGATGGAAACCATTTCTATGATATTTGTTCGCTATATTCTTTCATCGATCACATATTAATTTAATCATAAACTTGTTAAGTTTTATTTTGCTATTTTTTTTTTTTTTGATACTATGTAATATATATTCCATGAATGTTGAGATGCACAAATCATTTTTCTTGGCCTCAAGACTTTCAGGTTAGTAGATACATCTTTTTAGTTGAGCATCATTCACAGAAGACCATAATAGAATATGAGAGGTTTCAAATTCTAATGTATATGTTTGTTGTATGGTATGTACAGCTAAGAATTGTCACATGTTTTGTATGCTTGAATCATATATAAAAGATCACATGTATGTATGACCATAGTTGTTACTTTAAACTTGTGGAAACTGATGAGAGTATGAGTACAATACAATTTTAGATTTTAAGTAAACTATATTTTTTTGAATAGTAAAGTCACTCAGGTGATATTTGAATGATGTGTTATATAATTAAATAAGTAAACAAAATTGAACAGGAAAGTGGAACTAACACATGGTTTATTTGACATTTCCTGAGTATAAATTTATATATTAAACAAATTATAATAAAATTTCATCTAGGGGGATGATAGATTTTGATTTTAAAAACAGGTGGAACAATAAGTATTGTGAATGCCAATCAAAATCAAGATTTGGAAACACATAAAAGTTGGAGAAAAGCTTTAACAAAAAATTATAATAACTCACTGTACAAGTAACATAGTGTTATGTCATAAACCAGGGAAATACAATTACTATTTGGAAAGTGAGTCATTATACAAGCCAATCATCATTTTATAATTAAAAGTTTACAATTCAATTCATCGATTTTAATCTTTCTCCCCTACAACTTGATTTAACCTTTAAATCAAAGTTTAAAATATCATTTGTGCTAGAGTTTTAGTGCCCAATCGGATTGATATGGTTTTGATACCATATCAAAACAATATCAAATGGCAAAGACAGTATAATTTTGCAAGTAGACAAGGATTAACATCACTTTATTGCAATACTCACCCCATTGAGGTGTCAAATATTCCATGTTGTAAATAAACAACCTTTCCAGAGTCACGCCTGAAAAGAAAATTGATTGCATGAGCCGTGAGTAAATAAAGTCATGAAGCAACCAACAATTTAACCTAAAGAAGTAATTCTTGGCAAACCTTGGAATTCTCTCTAAAAGCAGCACATATCCATCAGAAGTAACCACACGAACAACTTCATATGGATACCTGTAACCATTCACATCATCAATAGTAGGCACATTATGTAAATAGATAGCACTGCTATTGGATCCATTATTACAATCAAAGCATATCAAGTTTTCACCAATTAAAACAATAAGCAGATGCCCTATCAGTCCCAATAATTAGAGATGGCTACATTGTCCCGTCCTGCTATTGAGCTCTATGTAAGGTTACTTCACTTGTGCTATTCGAATCATCTTACATTCCTTAAGTTAGTTAGATCATGTAAATATTTCTTTAGTTTCCCTTCATTTCTCAAATCATCAATTCTCATTATAAAATCTTTGAATCCTGTTTGAATGCTCATACAAATTTAATCTAGTTTCGCAGTTTATCATCTTTTGGAACAGCACTAAATAATAAGCACCTTGTATCTTTTCTATAGACCTTGCATGTGCCTCTTCGATCTTGTCAAAGCCCATCAGCAAAAATGAAGAAAAAACTACTCAAGTCATTCAGACTAGACTATTTCCTCCTCCAAATCACTCAGCAGATCTCAACTGTTATCCCTTTAGGTACCCCCTAACTTTTTTTAACCTGTAAAATTGTAGCCCATCACCCATATTGCTTATAGTCGTGAACCTCTTCACTTCGATCGTCAGTGTTTCCATCTCCCACTCTCATGCACACCCCCCTCTAATCTCCAATGACAAAAAGTGTCTAGCCCTGTTCTTACTCAGGCGTACTCAAAAGCTCGTCCCCTTCTGTCCTCCGCATGAAGGGTAAATCAGGACCTTGTCTACGCTTCTCCTTTCTTCTATTATACCATCTTCTTCTCTCCTCTCCTTTGTTGGTCACAACCTTCCTTGTCTCCTCTGTCTACTTCAACCTTCACCCCCTCCTTCACCAAAAAACCATTCTAACCTAGCATGAAAGAGGTTGACCTCACCCAGAGGAAAATAACTCTCAGAGAAACCAAGTGAAAATTTGATCAATTGCAAGATGATTACTATAATGACACAACTCTAGTTTTATATACTAGATTATGTGAAAATTAAGAAACAAACAAATAGGAAAACACAATAATTCCAATTAATTGGCTGCCCTAAATGCAGCAAGCAAATAAAAATATATAGTAATTCAAATTAATTCAAAGATGACAATCTGCCAAACAATTCAAATTATTTTCCAATAATTCAAATTCAAAATTTGGTGGAATCAAATCTTTCTTGATCTTCATGAGTTCGAAGAGGATATCATATGTTTCTCTGTAGATCAGGATGTCATACAAAATAAACTATAAAGAATTTTCATATAAAAGGTTTTAGGGATTGGTTCATCAACTTGAAGGTATTAGGTGTGTTCAAAAGTCTGAAAGGCATATATAACACTAATAAAAATTTTCTCGTCTCTTCAAGGTAGTTTATCATTCATCATGAATCCTGATCCTACTTTGACAATACTCACTATGCAAATCAACAATCGAACTCCTGCCATTAGTCAAGCATGTCATGAAGTGTAGGTATGAAAAATCTAAGCTTAACAAAGATCTTGTAATGGCACGAATGTTGGTAATTCTCCAAAAGAAATCCTTTTCAGGTCTCACTAAAGCATGGATGATGTAAGAACTTGTATTTCTCTAATAAAACATTCTTGTTGGAGTCCTTAAATTGGATAATTCAGTGTGCTCTAGGGGTTCATGCAATAATGTGGAAGGCTGGGCAACTATGACCTTGGATAAAATTTTTAACATGATGGACCGTGCCATATATGAGAGCTCATCACGTAACTCTTCAGGAGTTATGTCCAAGAACTCATCTACGATCTTCTTGACCTCAGGAGATGGTCTCTCGGTAAGTTACTCAAACTTATGATTGTGATGTTCTGGGCCACTAAACCTACCATCACTTCTACTCTTGACACCTTGCCTTCATTGAATTGAGAATGTGTGAAGAGAAAAAGGTGTTATCTTGAAGATTGGCATGGAGTGGTTCATGGTTTAGTTTTGGGCTCAATCTCACTGGTGTTAGCTAGGTGTATCCTAACATTTTGACCATTGTATTTAAAGAAGTAGGTGCTTTCTCTCACCATAACGGATGATATAGAGATCAAACAGCTAGCGTCGACCAAGAATGACATGGGAAATGCTCATAAAAAAACATCTCATATCGACTCATCTTGATAGGAACCAAATATTGCCCATACACCTTGTAGGGACTTAGGTGCAACTCAAGAGTGACCCCAATCTTAGTGAAGACATGTGTGGAAACTACATCCATATAGCTTCCACTATTAATAACAGTCTTGCAGGATTTACTACCATACTTCCGTGAATAGCCATCGTAGGCATGAACATGTACAATGTACTACGTGGAGTCGTACAATCTCTTTCTCACCTCCCTTAGTCTCTTGGTACTCATTAAAGGTTCAATTTCTTCATCACCACCCAAAGTTGGGAAGTATGCTACACTGTCTTCTTGGTTGTGTTCATCCCACAGTGTATTGTTGATTTTTGAAGGCATTAGAATGTACTTCTCCATCAACTTATACTTCATTTCCACCAAGGTTGTGATAGGCTTAACTCCTATAATGATATTGTGGTCTTGAACAATGTGATAGTACTTCTTAAACAATAAACTAACAAGTTTTGTCTTTGATACAATTGACATAGCACAAATGGAACTAACCTCACACAAAGGAAATAAAACTCTCAATAGAGAAGACAAGTATAGGTTATTACTGATCCTGTCCGAACCAAGAGTCAGCGGACGCTGGGCACGTGGCGCTCTCTGCTGGATCCTCGAGTGCTCCGGCGAACCTGCAACAAAACCGAGCCGGGAGGGGTGCCCCGGCGACGGTCCTCCGACGCTCAAGTCAGGTAAGTGGTGGAGAAAGTGGCTGCCAGATTTGTATTATGCGTACCTTTGGCGAAGTAATAGCCTCTTTATATAGGACGGAGAAGGAACTAATGCACGCCCACCGAGGTGCGTACGTGTCAGCAACCCATACCACGGTATGCACTTGTCAGAGAGCTTACCTGACGCCATGCTGCCACAGTCCGAGCATGTTCTTTGATGGGACGGCAGGACCACCCGTTGTCAGACTAGAAGTATGGCATAGCCATACGACTTGACGGCTGTCAGAAGATGTTCCCGTCTTTTACCCACCGTCTGACTGGGGTGCCCGGCCCGCCGGGCGGGCGATGAACGTCGTCCGGACGGCCTTGATTCTTTGCGCCGTCCGGGCGGCACATCCTTCCGCTCGGTCATTACGCACTGCTTTATTTGAGCGTCGGACCCCTGGTCCCTACCAGGGTGCCTTTTACTATCAGATTTCCCTTTCTTCTGAGTCCGGTCGGCTCGCCCTTTTCCGGCGAGCCACTGGACCCTTTGACCTCCCCTCAGCGTTGACTCCTTATGGGGTTCCGGATTTTTACCGCCGGATCACTTGCCTTCCTCTCGAGTCTAGTCGAAGGAGGTAAAGTCCGACTGACTGGACTGCCGATCTGTCGAACAATGATCATTGCCTTAGGCCGCTCGGCCAGGCATAAAGATGCTCATCCGTGCGGCGATATCTGTCTGTCCGGCGATACTTTGTCCATGCCTTGTATTTTCTGGGAATCGATGTCCGTTGTTCTCCTACACTACCCATCACGTGCTCTGCGCACGGTAAGGGGAGCTCATTAAATGCGGCTAGTAACCGGCTAACACGTGGCGACCGTGCATTTGTCAGAGTATGGCGATTGCGTCACTTCCGATGGGACAGTCGCCGTTTGAAACGGACGATCCGATGACAACCTCGATATCGACGACCTGGATCGGGCGGTGGAGATCGTTTCCGGGCGGCGATATAAGACCCTTGACTTCGTTTCCGCTGCATTTCATCTTCTTCGTTTCCAGACTCCCGTCATTCCCCCTCTTGCCGGTGACTTTGTTCTCAGGCTTTCCGACGATCACACGGCTTCTTCCGGTCATCTTCCTCGCTTGTAAGAGCCTTTTTCTCGCTTCAGACGCATTCTTCTTTCTGTTAATCATCCTTTTCAGCCGGTTTTCTTCCATTGCTCGAACCATCCTCTTCTATCCCGCATTCTGGCCTTTCGATCATGACCAGTACCTCGCAGTCAACCGGCGGTGCTCCGGGTCTTTGGTACTCGAACATGGAAAGTCGGTTCGACGAGGAAGACGCCATGCGCCTCACTCGAGCATATGACCTACCGACCGACCACGAAATAGTGTTAGCCACGCCTTCCGATCGGCCTAACGATCCTCCGCCCGGCACTGTTGTCTTCTTCCGGGATCAATTCCTGGCCGGACTACGTTTTCCTCCTCACAAGTTTTTCTTAGAAGTTTGCAACTATTTCCGCATTCCGCTCGGCCAAGTAGTTCCTAATTCTATTAGGTTGCTGAGCGGAGTGGTAGTTTTGTTCAAACTGAACGGCATTCCCTTAACCCCAAAAATCTTCCACTACTTCTACTATCCCAAGCAAGCCGAGTGGGGCACCTTTGTTTTCCAATCTAGGATAGGCTTCGTCCTTTTCGATAATACGCTAGAAGGAGTATTTTTTCTATATACGCTTTCCCGAGCGGCCCACTTTCCGCACCAAGTGGCAGACGGCTATGCCTGCGCAACCGGAGCTCGGCAAGTTTAGAGGTGACGCAGACTATCTCCATGCAGCCGAACAGCTAGTCGGTCAGCGCTATCACATTGACAAGATGCTTCTCCCAGGAGTCATGCATATATTCGGCTTGTCTTCTACACCAGCCGATCTGCCTTGTAGCATGAGTAAGCTTCCCTATCTTCCCCTTTATTTTGTTCTAACTGATTTATTCTCTGCTTCTGCAGCTGAGGTCATGTGGCGGGCCAGAGCCACCGAGAAGGTCAAACTGAAGGCCGCTCGGATTGAGGCGGTGACGAGCCAGGAGGCCGCCGAACGGGGCCTTGCTCCGGCTGATCCGGCCGGCGAAGAGGGTGAGGGGACGCCAACGGTCCCCCTGACGCCCGCCTCCCACGAGGCCACGGTCAATATAACCCGCGAGTGAAGCTGGTGGAGGGCCGTCGGCCGATGATGTGCCTGCAAGACTGGAACGCGTCGGCGACGGAATCCCGCCTCTACACTTGATGAGCCACAACCCGAGCGGGTGCGCGCCTGTGCGTCCGGTCAGTTTCTAGAGAGTACCCGACCTCAGACTCTCCGAGGGCTACTGAAGTGCCGCCGCCTTCGAGGACTCGACGACGCCTCAGGCGTTTAGGCGAGCTACCCACCTCTTCCGCGGGCCATCTCGAGCGGGCCGAGCGCTAATTTACTTAAACTGCTCTGCGCCTCCTTGAGGCGTACATGGCCGTCGGTGTTTCGAGCAGATGATCACCCGACGGGCCCTCTAGCACAAGCTTGGATAGATGCTCGAGTCGGATAGCTAAGTTGACTCCGGGCGGCTCTGACAAGAACCTTCAATCGACCAACGGGTATAGCCCTTCCCCTCTTTTCTCTTATTTGCGTTTTACCTGCTCGTGTTGCATAGCGAATCGGTGGAGCAGATCGCCATTAGCGATCGGTTGGCCGAACTGGAGGAGGAACTCAAGAAACAAAAAACGGCGAGACGGCCGCCCTGGAGAAGGCCAAGAAATCGCTAGAAGCCGAGCGAACGAGCCTCCGATCGCGAGCAAGGTCGCTCGGCTTGAAACGAAGCAGTGAGACAAGGAGATCCAGACGGCGACCACTAGGAAACAAGCCATCAACGATATGGACCACGAAGGTGGAGATCCGGGCCGGAGCAACGATCAAGGACCCGACGCCTCACGGCCACCGAAAAGAGAGCCGCTCTACCGATCTTCAAAGATTCATGGAGACTGAAGGCTCTCCAAGTCGCTAGCGACGCCCACGCGCTCAAGGAGTATCAAGAGGGGAGTCGGCCGCTCGGACGGCGAGGAAGGCTCCTCCTCGGAAGACTTGAGAGAAGTTTACCGACAAGATATCCTCACGCTCGAGGAGGCCATCAAGGCGGTGGTGGGCTATCTCAAGATCAAGGTCACCTGCCTGCTGACTATCCCCGAGGATCTGGCGAGCGTGATGGACGCCATCCCCGACGCCCTTTTTGATTTCGATGTGTGAGGAGCGTTTCTGTTATTCGCCGCTCGGCCCCGCTTATCTATGTAATGACTTTTTCGGCTTGCATATTAGATAATCTTCGCTCCTTTCTATTTTAGCAAGAAATTTTCCTCGTCCCAACTTTAAGTGTCTCTCGATATGTCGGAGCTCGACGACGCGGATATTTATAGCCGGCTGCCTCGATTTTAACGACGGGCTCATGGTTTCCGCGGTTTTATAGACGCCATTGCCTCGATATTTATCGTGAGCTCGACCGGCGGATATTTATATGGCCCGGCCTCGATTTTAACGACGGTGCTCGTCGGTTTTCCGCCCGGTTTTATAGCCGGCTCTACGGTTTAACGTCTGGGCTAGATGGCACGGATATTTATAGCCGGCTCTCGATTTTAACGGTGCTCATCGGTTTTCCGCCGATTTTTATATGGCTGCTCTACTTTAACGTCTGGCTGACGCGCGGATATTTATATTTGGCCGGCCTCGATTTTAACGACGGGCTCGTCGATTTCCGCCGGTTTTATAAATGGTCGGCTCACTGGTTTAACGTCTGGCTAGACGGATATTTAAGGCGCGGCTCTCGATTTTAACGACGGTGCTCGCCGGTTTTCCGCTCGATTTTTCTGCGCGGCTCTACGGTTTAACGTCCGGATATTTATAGCCATGGTTCTCGATTTTAACGACGGGCTCGTCGGTTTCCGCCTGGTTTTTATAAATCGGTACGGCTCTACGGTTTAACGTCTGGCTCACGGATATTTATAGCCGGTTCGATTTTAACGGTTTTTATACGGCGGCTTAACGTCTGGCAGCGGATATTTATAATGGCGGCTCTCGATTTTTAACGACGGGCTCGTCGGTTTCCGCTCGGTTATAACCGGCGCGGCTCTACGGTTTAACGTCTGGGCTAGACGGGGTTGGCACGGCTCTCGATTTTTAACGGTGCTCGTCGGTTTTCCGCTCGGTTTTATAGCGGTCGGTACTGGTTTAACGTCTGGGCTACGGATATTTATAAGCCCCGGCTCGATTTTTAACGACGGGCTCGTCGGTTTCCGCTCGGTTTTTATAGACGGCGATTTAACGTCTGGCTAGACGGCCTTTAAGGCTGACTCCTCGAGCGACCTTGGCCTTCTTTTCTAGCTTGGATAATACCCCGCCGAACGGCTCAGGGTCCACTTCGTCAAGTATCTTGGCTCGGATAATATACCCCTTCCGAATGGTACGGGCCGCTTTGTGAGCCGCGCCAATTGATCCAGATACCTCCTACGAGCCTTCGTTGTCGAGCTGCTCTGAAACCATATACCCTACCGACTCAGCCTTCACATCGCAAGGCCGGCTCAGAATAATCCTCCCGAGGTAGTCTCTAAAATGTACCTAGCCGAGCGGCTCAGGCCCGATATCGAACGCCGCTTATATTCTATACGCAGCCCGACTGAGCGGCCTGGGGAGCTCGGATATAAACCTCCCTACCGATCGGCTCGGGGGTTACGATGATAATGCCTTATATTCGCTCTTTTAACTTTTCATCTCTGCGTTTCAAGTATTTAGTGAAAAATGAAATACACGGGGTGATTTACAGTGATACACCTTTCACCCCGCCTGGTAAGGCTGGAGATGGTTCGCTCCACGGTTATCTAGTGCCGTCCGTCCTCGTCCTCCAAATAATACGCTACCGAGCGAGCTTTTCGATGATTTGAAAGGGCCCGCCACGGAGCTTCAACGACATCTCCGACCGCTCGACTTTCTTCCATAAGATCGCCGACTGAACGATCCGGGAATTACGCCACGGGTAGTTTTGCTTCATCCACGACGGGATGCCATCACCGAACGGACGCCGCCTCTCCTCTTCTACAAAGTCCACTCCATGTTTCTTCGCTCTGTCATCATCATAGATTCGACGCCGACTTCGACCGGTATGACAACCTCACCGCCATATACCAAATGGAACGGTGTGACTCCTTCCTGGCGTCGTTCGGATGGCCCACAAGACGCCCGGCACTTCATCCGGCCAACTCCCTCCCAAACGGTCGAGCCGAATTAAGAATTTCACGGTCGACTTGACCGCTGCTCGAGGATAGCCACGGACGTGAAATGTTGCTCAACGCCGTAGCTTTTGCACCAATCCTCTAACATCTTCCCCGTGAACTGCCGCCCGTTGTCGGACACTAGTCGGCGAGGGATGATATGTTGCCGGATGAATTTTTAACCATTTGTTCAGTGATCTTTGCCAGCCTCCACCCACTTGGAGAAATAGTCCACCGCCACTAGTAAAAATTTCTCTGCCCGCCGCCATCGGAAATGGACCCACAATATCCATTCCCATCGATCGAACGGATAGATGGTTGATGCCTTCATCCTCCTCACGGTGGAGAAGTTGTGATACTGCACGAAGGCACGTAGATATCGTCCGAGCGATCTGTTTCAGAAGTCACAAAGTATCCCGCCAAGAGGATCTTCGCCAACGAGCGCCCACCGGACGACCCCGCACGACCCTCGATGTACTTCCCGGAGGATGTGTCGAGTCCTCCGAGCTTACACATTTCAGCAAAGGGCGAGAAAGCTTTAAGCTGATCTCCGATGAGTGTAAACCGACCGGCTCTTCTTCCGAGGAGCCGGGCTGCATATTCATCGGATGGTGTGGTGCCCGAACGGAGGAATTCTATAATAGGTGTCCTCCAATCACTTGGAAACGCGAGGCCTTGCATCCGGTCGACATGCGCCCAGCACTTTTTCAATTGGTTGCTGAATGGCGACCGGCGTTATTGAGCTCGCGAGTTTGGCTAACTCATCGGCCGCCTGGTTCTCCGCTCGTGGGATCTTCCGAATAAGCACCTCTCGGAAAGTAGCTTGAGTTTTCAAAGGCCTCAACAGAGTTTAACACGCTGATTTCAAAGGTGCCGAAGTCACTGAGCGGCCAACCGTGAATCGAAGAGTGTCACCCGCCCGCTCCCACACGCCGCTCGCAATCCGCCATGAGGGCCTCATACCGCTCATTGTTAGTAGCTTTGTAATCTAGCCGACGGATAGGTGCATCTTTTCTTCCCGAGGTGAGAGTAGTAATATTCCGATCCACTCCGAGCCGAGTGGAGGATCCATCCACATATATTTTCCACATAGCTTCCGGCTCGTTTGCACTTCGGTCACAAAATCAGCCAAGGATTGGGCTTTAATCGCCGAGCGGGGCTGATATTGGATGTCAAATTCACTTAATTTCGTCCACTGATAAGCCGTCCGGACGCTCGATTCAACAGACTCTTCCGAGTGGACTGCTCGTCCGGACAATAATGGTGTGAGCAAGAAATACGGTCGCAGCGCCGAGCGGCTAGAACCAAAGCAAAGGCCAACTTCTCGAGCCCAGTATAACGAGATTCACCTTTAAAATGTGGCTTAGAAAATACACCGACTGTTCTTCGCCGTCCGAGTAGAGTTTGAGCCGAACACAGTTGATACATATAAAGTGACTCACCCCGACCGGCTTAGCACTGGCAGAGAATGAAGATATGTCTTCAACTCTTCAAATGCTCACATTCTTCATCCCATCGAACTTAGTGGCCTCATGCAGATTCAAGAATGGCAGCCGGCGGTTCGAGATGAATCTGGATAAAGCTTATCCGACCGTCAACCTCAGACTTCTCAGATTGGGGCGTATGTCTTGGTTGCTTTAACCTTGCTGGATTTGCTTGATTCCCGCTTCATACCATGCACCCCAAGAAACGCCTCCTTCGCTCCGAACAGCACTTTTGGGATTTAGCTTGACCCATATTTCAAGCTGCTCGAAGGTTTCTTCCATATCCTCGAAAAGATCGGCCGCTTGGACGGATTTGATAAGAATGTCGCCCACATAAACTTCCAGATTCCGCCCGATCCGCTCCTCGAACACCTTGTTCATCAAGCGTTGATAGTGGCCCCAGATTCTTCAACCGAACGGCATCACATCAGAGCAATACGCCCCTACCGCTACGGCTTACTTTTCTTGATCTTCCCAAGAGCACTATGATATCCTGGTAGGCGCCAAGCATGCAATTAATTCGCACCGTAGAGTCCACCAAATGATCTATCCGGGCAGAGGATAAAAACTGGGCATGCCTTGTTTAAATCTCAAAGTCGACGCAGACCCTCCACTGCCGCCCGGCTCGAGACCAAGACTACGTTGGCCACCCCCGAACCTCGCGATGTGGGGCCTTGAGTTTTTCCACCTCCGCCTTGATAATGGCATTCGCTCACATCAAGTTCCTTTTTCTCGCTCGCCCATCGCCGAGGTCCGACATGCAATCTACGCCGCGCTAGGCTCGGCGAAATTCCGGGTAACTCGACCCGACGAAGACATCATGATTTCGCTGAGGTATCAATCGCCTTCCTTTCTTCCCGCATCGAGGCGATAAAGTCGTGGCCTCCGATCGGGCCGGATGGATCCGGACTTCCTCCTTTCATCATAAATTAAAGGGAGGCTTCTGCACATGGCGTGTACCTCAATTGGGCGCCCGAGCGGAACTAGCTTGCCGGATCATCTCTATATAGCACCGCCGAGTTGCTAGTCCCCGCACTTCTCCTACTTTGTCCTCCACGGGAACTTTATCTTCGGTGGAAGGTCGAGACAACCGCTCGGAATTCGCCGAGCGCCGAAAATGACGTTGTAGGACGAGGGAGAGTCGACCACCACGAAGTTTATTGTCCCGGTCCTCCCGAGCGGCTCTTCTCCCAATGAGGTGGCTACCGGATTTGTCCGACCGGTCAACTTCGCTGCTCAGAAACCCGAGAGCGGGTCCATGGGCACGGCTCGATCAATTGCACTGATCGAACGCTTGAATACGATGTTGACCGAGCCCTCGTGTCAACAAATATGCGTGAATGGTGTAATTGCTATTACCGCTTTAATGAACAGAGCGTCGGGCACTTCTACTCCTTCTAAGTCCCCGGTCCGAAAGTGATTTCCGGTCCACTTGCAGCCGACCGCGTGGATCTGCAGATGCCGGACGCCCGCCTTTCTCGGTTGAGTCTCCTCCGGCCCACCAAAGAATAACGCTGATCTCGCCCGAAGTATTGCTCCTATTTTCCTCCTCCCGAGCGGACGGCCGACTGCTCGACGCCCGCGATTCTCCCGCCGAGATCGTGTCGATCGGTGTTCACATGTCGCCCCTGCGGGTCCGGCCACCACGAGTCCCACGCCTCGTCACGGGAGGCGACCGTCGCTCGGCTTTCCGGAACAGATCGACACAAAGGGAAGGCTTCGCAATCCTCGTGTTGTGCGATCCGTCGTGGAAGGTGCAACATGGGGTCCACCTCTTCTTTCACGAGCGGCAGCCCACTTGACGCGCGATCCGAGGATCGAATCGCCTCGGTCCTCCGGTGGCCGCCGAGCGGGCGTCCGCTTCAGAGCGCGCCGCCGAGTTTTTCCGGGCGGCGCTTCTTCCACATTTATATATTCGTTGGCCCGATGTAGCATGTGATCATAATCTCGGGCGCCTGACGAGCGACCGGAAGAAGTCCCCATCCGCAAGGCCTTGCGTGAAGGCATTCATCGTCTCCGATGTGGCCGTGGGGATATCCATCGCCACTTGGTCAATCGCCGAATATAACCTCAAGCGATTCTCCGCCTGCTCACGGCGAATAAGTCGACACTTGTCTTTGATAACGCCGACCATCGCGAAGTGGTGGAGGAAGGCCGCTCGAATTCCTGAAGCTCGTGATGGATCCGTCCGGCAACCTCCGAAACCACCGCTGAGCCGATCCCAGAGGGTGGTAAGGAAGACTTACACTTTACTCCATCTGCATCATGGAGCGTGGTCAGATATCAAACTTACCATGATCATCCGGTCTGTTGTTCCATCAGATTCGCCGATCGTGAGGCACGTAGTGTCAGGGGAGGGTCTCGAGGATAGCCTCCGAAATCTGGCGATGATCCGCCGGGAGGAGTCCGCCGGGAGCTTTCCTTTCCGCCATCCCGCCTGCATTTCATCCGAGGAAGATCCTCTATCTCTTCGGGCTGGTATGACTTCAGGGTGCGAAACAAGGCCCGGTGGAACGCGACGGTCGGAGGTGCTTCCGCCGCCACCAGACGCAGAATGTTGCGTTGTCCGCTCGCCGGATGCTTTTGTTTTGCCCATGAGTTCATGGCCTCATCTCGACTAGAGCGCCGAGTTCTTCCGCTGAAAGCGCCACCATGTGTTGCCGCCCGCCTCGCCCATTGTTCTTGTTCTAACGCAGAGCTGCCCACGACGGCGCCATTTGATCCCGTCCAACCAAGAGTCGGACGCCGGGCACGTGGCGCTCGCTGATCCTCGAGTGCTCCGCGAACCTGCAACAAAACCGAGCCGAGGGGTGCCCGGCGACGGTCCTCTCAAGTCGGTAAGTGGTGGAGAAAGTGGTTGTCAGATTTGTACCTTTGGCGAAGTAATAGCCTCTTTATATAGACGGAGAAGGAATCACGACGCCCACCGAGGTGCGTGACGTGTCAAGAACCCATACCACGGATGCACTTGTCGAGAGCTTACCCGACGCCACGCCGCCACCGAGCATGTTCTTTCGATGGGACAGCAGACCACCCGTTGTCAGACTAGAAGTACGGCATAGCCATACGACTTACCGTCAAGATGTTCCCGCCTTTACCCACCGCTCGACTGGGCTCACGGGCGATGAACGCCGTCCGACGGCCTTGATTCTTCATACGTCCGGGCAGCACCTCCTTCCGCTCGGTCATTACGCACTGCTTTATTTGAGCGTCGGACCCCTGGTCCCTACCAGGGTGCCTTTTACTATCAGATTTCCCTTTCTTCTGAGTCCGGTCGGCTCGCCCTTTTCCGGCGAGCCACTGGACCCTTTGACCTCCCCTCAGCGTTGACTCCTTATGGGGTTCCGGATTTTTACCGCCGGATCAATTACATTGACGTGACTCTACTTTTATAGATGGGACTCTAAAAAACTAGGAAATATAAACAAATCAAAAAATACAATAACCCTAATTAATTGGCTGCCCCAAATAAAGCAACAAAATATGCAAATATAATTGCAATTAATTGATTGCCCAAAATAAAATATAGCAAATCAAAGATAACAAACTACCAAACAATTCAAATTCAAAATTGGCCAAATCAAATCCTTATATGCATCACCTTTTCTCCCTCTCCTTTATCATCTGAGATTCCACCCATCTCTTAGCAGAAGTCCCTCAATAACTCCAACTTTAACAAAATAATTGTTTACCCCCTACCTTCGACCGAACAATTTCTTGAGTATCCCTTACTCTATAGATTGGCTAAAATTTATATCAATGATAACACACCACCTCTCCTCCCCATAAAGTCCCTTATATCGCACAAGACAAAAGAGGAACTTTCTCCACTCTTGTCCTTTCTTCTATGGTGTTATCTTCTTCCCTCCCTCTTCATCAACTGATACGGGAGGTAATCTGAGAGTGTCACATGGTCAAGGAGGTCAATAGTTTTGCCGAGGTGACGGCCAAAGTCAATGGAAAGCCAGGCGACCCTAGCTCCAGGTAGCCGTAGCTCCAAGCGGCCCCGGCTCCATGATGGTGCCGAATCTGAATCACCTCAACTAAACCGGAGCAGCGCACCCAATTGGTAGTAGTTAAGGTGATAAGCGGCTGCCCGCAAGAGAGGCGAATAATGTAGTCGTTGTTTCCAAAGATTGTGGGAACGTCGACCATTTAACCCGGGAAAGGCGGGCAACGTGGTCATTTATTTCGGAGAGCGTGGGTAACACTAGCGTGGATCTCGGGACACCAGGAGCACAACTATAACCCTATAAAAGGTAGTCCACTTCGATGGACGAAGGTACACACAAGCATCTAAACCCTAAAACTATTGTTCATCTTCTACTTCTTCATTCTCCCTTGTCGGAGACCGTCATTCTAATCCTCTCTATCTAGTCCTCTCTTCCCTGGCTCCGACGGATTGCTCCACGAGTCCCCGTTAGTCAACATCGACGCTTATTCACTGGTTAGTTGTTCATCGACGCTTATTCACTGGTTAGTCAACATCGACACTTATTCACTGGTTAGTCGTTGTTTCCGAAGATTGTGGGAACGTCGACCATTTAACCCGGGAAAGGC
The DNA here is from genome assembly GCF_018446385.1 of Zingiber officinale. Lineage (NCBI taxonomy): Eukaryota > Viridiplantae > Streptophyta > Magnoliopsida > Zingiberales > Zingiberaceae > Zingiber > Zingiber officinale. Next base: position 145,044,143 of record NC_055994.1, read on the forward strand.
GGACAACGTGGTCATTTATTTCGGAGAGCGTGGGTAACACTAGCGTGGATCTCGGGACACCAGGAGCACAGCTGTAACCCTATAAAAGGTAGTCCACTTCGATGGACGAAGGTACACACAAGCATCTAAACCCTAAAACTATTGTTCATCTTCTACTTCTTCATTCTCCCTTGTCGGAGACCGTCATTCTAATCCTCTCTATCTAGTGCTCTCTTCCCAGGCTCCGACGGATTGCTCCACGAGTCCCCGTTAGTCAACATCGACGCTTATTCACTGGTTAGTTGTTCATCGATGCTTATTCACTGGTTAGTCGTTGTTTCCGAAGATTGTGGGAACGTCGACTATTTAACCCGGGAAAGGCAGACAACGTGGTCATTTATTTCAGGGAGCGTGGGTAACACTAGCGTGGATCTCGGGACACCAGGAGCACAGCTGTAACCCTATAAAAGGTAGTCCACTTCGATGGACGAAGGTACACACAAGCATCTAAACCCTAAAACTATTGTTCATGTTCTACTTCTTCATTCTCCCTTGTCATAAACCGTCATTCTAATCCTCTCTATCTAGTGCTCTCTTCCCAGGCTCCGACAGATTGCTCCACGAGTCCCTGTTAGTCAACATCGACGCTTATTCACTGGTTAGTTGTTCATCGGCGTCAGGCAGGATCATTAGCCATAACCTTTCCTATCTTTTTTCATTTTCGCAATCTCTCCCAAATCACCTTTGATTATCACACCCCTTTCCTCACCTTTGTTTATCACTTGAGCTTCCTCCCACAACTTTGTAGCATAAGAAAGTCCCTCGGTGACATCAACTTCAACCAAATAATTGTGTACCCCGTAACCTAATGTCATATCTCTCTTTCTCTCCAAATCATGCAACAAAGAATTCCTTCATATCATTATTAACCTCCTTAATTATAACACATGATTCAACCTTTCAACGTATTTATCTTTTGTTTAAGAATTACATCATAGTTGTAGTTGCTTTATTGAAAATAGTTTGTAAAGAACGTTGGTCCACCATGTATGAGTTTATATTGTAGGAGTTAGACCAAGTATATAGGAAATACTAGTAAACTATCACTTTATATAATTTTGCAACAAATTCAAGCAAGTTATATTTTAGCAAAATCCTTTCTACCATCTTCTAAGAAAAAAGTTTGAGTTCCCTTCTCTCTTGAATCCATAGAGAGTTTGTGTTGTCTCCTCTACTATTGAATGCTAATTATGCTCGCTCACAATATATGGTATGGTCCTTGCATTTCAACACTATCTAGCTTGTACAGTGTATTTTTAACTATATAATTCACTTAAGTAACACCCTAATTTTTTTATTTCTTTCTTTTTGATTTGTAACATAAACTACTATACTAAACTAAGCTCATTGGCTCTATTCCAAAAATCAAAATAATCATATTTTGATGAGTTCATCATTTACCTTATCTTATATCGTTCATATTTGTTTATATTACTACTATTATTAATCTATCTCAATGCACATAGAGACAAACCGATTAAGCCATTGATGAGTGTGTCGTGTGGTATCTAGCCAAAAGCAAACTATCACTAAATATAATTTTGCAGCAACAACTTTAAGCAAGTTTGATCCCAACAAAATCATTCTCCTTTATAGTCTCCTAAGAAAAAGATTTTGAGTTCCCTTTTCTCACGAATCAAAGGAGAGCTTGTGTTGTCTCCTCTACTTATAAATGCTAATTATATTGACTCGCTATATATGGTCCCTCTATTCCAACACGCTATCTAGCTTGTCCGCTATCTTTTCAACAATGTAATTCACTAATGTATCAGTCTTACTTTTGTAACAAAATATTGTGCTCTTTAATATAAAAATTAAAATAATCATGTTTTGAAATTCATTATTTAACTTATTATGGTTCAATAGAGTACTTAGGGAGTGTGGTAGGATCTTCACAATGTAAGGCTCAACATTCTTGAATTCTTATATGCAAATAAGTAGTCGTTGGGTGGCGAGAGTATCAACTATCAACACAGACATGGTTGCTAGAGCTACAGTAGAGAGCTGTGGGATGGTTTCCACATGAGGGATAAAGAGAGTTTGCATGTGAGTAGAGAAGGATAGGTTTCTATGCAAGACTAAACACAAGGCATGTGTCACTCACTTAAAACCCATGTTTAGACCCCAATGACATGGATTTTACCATATAGAATAAAATGTTGCACTTCCATGAATTTTTAGTTCAATAACATGATTGCCAACTTTATTGGCATCTACATAATACATTAAGAAATAGAAAGATCACACAAGACACTCACTCATCACTTCCAATCAGCCACACACGTTATTGGTGTTTGACATTGGGTGTGTGGTAGTGTAGATGTGTCTGCAGGTGTGTGGGTATCAGAGAAAGATCTTGAACATTTTGGAACTATCATGATGGACTTCAATCAAGACATCTAACTTCAATAACTTGATTCAGTTTTACTGACATCCACATAATACTGAGATACCAAAAACAAACAATAATAAAAGCTCTTACCCAAGTTCAGTTATGACATCTTGGCATGTCCGAGCATCAGTGTTAAGAGAGTAATGAAGTGTGCGTCTCCTTTCAGTTGGTGTTGGATCAGTATCACCAATAGTAGCTGTTGGAAAAACCATGTCTATGTTACTGTCATGATTATCAATCGCAGCACCTCCATTAGAAGAGATCAACGCAACAACTTTCCTACAAACTTCTGAAGGAGAGAGGAGCAAGTGTGCAGCCTTATGGGCAATTTGAAAGGCTGATTCAATGAATATTTCTATTGCTAGATGGAGATCCTACAGAAATGTAACAAATTTACTGAAATAACACAAGTAAAAAAATAATGTAATCATACTTGAACTAAATTATGTGTCTGCTAAATTAACTGTTTGGGAAAGTTACCATCATAATACCTCAATTACCCCTCGCCTCCTATCAGTGGTGCGTTGAAGAACATGATCCTTTGTTTGAAGAAATCTTCTTGTCAGGCGAGGGCTTGCAAATTGATTAACACTTACGTTGCCTGCTGCTCCACCTCTCCTAAAGCATTTGAAGAACCACAGAAAAATGGCTACTGGCCATAGCGTCCAGGCTAGAAAAATTTTGATCAGACGTATTAAACGCCGATCATATCTATTAACTGTGCTGCTATTCGACAATCTTGAAGCCTGAGACATTGGAGATGTAGGACAGATGTTCTCATCATAATCTTCTTCACCAGTTACAGAATAAGAATCTAAGGAAGTTTCAGGATCTAAAGACAACTCATGAACAAGCATGTTGAATGAAGAAACACCGCTGTCAAATGAGAAAAAAATTACTTCGGGAACAAAAGAATAATAGGAGAAAAAATAGTATTTTTTTAATTAATTACTGTAGAAAAGAGAAACGAGAATGTAGAAAAGAGAAACAAGAAGCGTTGGGAAAAAATTACTCTATGTTTCTATTAATATGTTTATATGTAGGTATTTATATACATAAAGAGAGAAAAGAAAAATTAATCTCAATCCCTATAATCAAGGGAATCAAAGTCAATCATAATCCCTACAATCAAGGGAATCTTCATAAGTATTCAACACTCCCCCCAAGTTGGAGAATATAGATCATATGCACCAAGCTTGTTACATATGTAGTCAATTCGGGGACCTCTCAGTACTTAGTGAATATATCTGCTAGTTGATTATCTGAATTGACAAAGCTAGTAGATATTTCTCTAGATATGGCTCTCTCTGACAAAGTGACAGTCAACTTCAATATGCTTTGTCCTCTCATGAAAAACTGGGTTCGAGGCGATATGCATGGTGACCTGGTTGTCACATATAAGTGATATTTGTGTAACATGGCCATAGCTCGATACTCTACCTCTGCACTGGATCTTACCATAACATTCTGCTTTTTGTTTTTCCAAGAAACAAGGTTATCTCCGACAAATATACAAAATCCAAAAGTGGATCTTCTATCAGTGGGAGATCCTGCCCAATCTGCATCAGAATATCCTACAACTCAAGTATGTCCTTTGTCTTCATACAAAAGACCCTTTCCTGATACGCCTCTGATATATCGAATAATGTGAATCACAGCATCTCAATGTTTCTTGTATGGAGAGTTGAGAAACTGACTTACTACACTTACTGTAAACATAGTAAGGTAGTTTAGTTTCCCTACTAATCGTCTGTACCGTTCAGGATTTAGAAGAGACTTCTCCTGATTTGGCAGGAGTTTGACATTAGGATCCATAGGGTTGTTGACTGTCTTTGAGTTTAACATTCCTGTTTCTTCCAAAATATCCATTGCACACTTCCTTTGGGATATGATGATCCCATTTTTAGACTGTGCTACTTCTATCCCTAAGAAATATTTGAGTTTGACGAGATCCTTTGTCTAGAAATGTTTGAAAAGATGCTGTTTTACCTGTGAAATCCCGAGATGATTACTACCTATGATGACAATATCATCAACATAAACCACTAAGTACATGCAACCAGTAGATGAGTGACAATAAAAGACAAAATGGTCAGCCTCGCTCCAAGTCATGCCAAACTGTTGAATTACAGTACTGAATCTACCAAACCATGCTCTGGGTGACTGTTTGAGGTCATATAAAGATTTTCGCAAGCGACATACAAGACCAGAAGACTCCCAGCAACAAAACACGGAGGTTGCTCCATGTAGACCTCCTCGAGCAGGTCCATGTAAGGATGCATTTTTGATGTCCAACTGATAAAGAGGTCAATGTCAAATCGTAGCAATGAACATGAAAAGGCGCACAGAAGACATCTTGGCAACTGGAGAAAAAATATCCCCTTAATCCAATCTGAAGATTTGAGTATAACCTTTAACGACGAGGCGAGCATTAAGCCGGCCAACCGTGTTATCTGGACCAACTTTCACCATATACACCCATTGACAACCAACAACTGATTTCCCAGGTGGTAGAGGAACAAGATCCCAAGTCCCACTGCGCTGCAAGGCACACATGTCATCAAGTATAGCTCGTTTCCATCCTGAATGGGCCAAGGCATCACTTGCAGTCTTTGGAAGAGAGACAGACGACAAGGAAGAAAGACAAAAATAGTAGGAAGGAGAAAGACGATGATAACTCAAGGAAATATAATGAGAAGAAGGATTACGAGTGGAACGCATACCTTTCCAAAGTGCAATGGGAATATCAAACTCAGGAGACGGGACCAGAGGAAGAGGTGAAGGACTTGACTCCAAAGATGTGTCCATGGCAGTGCCAGTGATGTGCAGCGGCAAAGTAGGGCGAGGATGACGCTGATAAACCTGCAAAGGAGAAGATGGGGTTGGAGGTGATAGAGATGCCCCCGGAGGATAAAAGACAGTCACTGGTACAGGCGGAGAAGAAGAGAACTCGGATGGGGATGCGTGAGGCCCAAAAAAAGGAACTGAATCAAAGAACGTAACATCAACAGAGATAAAGTACCGACGGAGAGTAGGGGAATAACACTTATACCTTTTCTGAGACCGAGGGTATCCAAGGAAGACACACTTATGAGACCGGGGAGAGAACTTGTCAATGCCAAGATTAATAGCATGAGCAAAACATATAGAACCAAAGACCCTAGCGGTAAAGGATGAAGAGACTGATAAGGATAAATTACATGATGAGGTATTTTACTCTGGAGAGTTAAGGAAGGCATGCGATTGATAAGATAACACACAGTAGGTATGGCATCGCCCTAAAACTGATGAGGAACGTGAGAGTGGAGAAGAAAAGTCCGAGTGGTCTCGAGGAGTGCGATGCAACACACCGTGAGACGCCAAGAAGGTACGAAACTGAGTTTTGATTTCATGGAAAAAAGATTGAAAAACAGAAAATAATTCGGAATGATCCTTCATCAGATATAACCAAGTACAACGGGAAAAATCATTTATAAAAGTAATAAAATATCGTGATCCCAATATAGAAGAAATACGATTCAGACCCCAAACATCAGAATGAACCAAAGCATAAGGGGATGTAGCTCGACTTATAGTACGAGGAGAAAAAAAACTGCGAACATGCTTTCCTAATTGACATGACTCACAAGACAAAGACTCTAAGTGAGGAAGACTAGAACGTAATTGTTTCAACTTATCTAGACCTGGATGTCCCAACTGAGCGTGAATAAGAAGTGGAGATGTCATCGTCAAACCAACAAGAGAGGGTTGTTGAAGCCTGTATAGGCCATGAGACTCGCATCCAAAGCCAATCATTCTCCCTGTACTCCGGTCCAGTCATATGATCGGTGGTCCCAGAATCAAGAACCCAAGGACCCGAAGAGCGAGATATGCCAGCAAAGGAATTACCAACGTGTGCGACGACAGCAGTGGAATTTGAAGCCTAACGATCCTCATACCATTTCAGAAAATCATCATAGCTAGGTTGTGGGGTCGGATCCAGTGGCAATTGTACAGCGGAAGCTGTAGAAGCGACAGAACTCTAAACGATCTGAACAATGCGAGGAGGTCGACCATGGAGACTCCAACACATCAATCATGTGTCCTGGTTGGTGGCAGTAATCACACCAAGGACGTCCTCTGCCACCCTTACGAGGTGAAGGTTTGTTGTTGTTTCGAGAGACCAAAGTTGACGAGTCAACAGGAACGAAAGGAGGCAACGTCAAGACTTTGACAGGTACACGGAGGAGAGTTGCCCAGGTACTGTCCATGGTAGCTTATGCGGGGCTGCCCAGGATCTGATCGCGAACATGAGAATAATCTGTGGACAGACCATACAAAGCCAGAGACATAAAAACTTTCTTTCAATTTTCAAGCTCCGCAAGAGGAGTGGTCGCAGGTGGAAGTAGTTCATTGAAGTCGCATAGAAGGCTAGAGACTGAACCTAGATAGGTTGACATTGAATCCTTAGCCTAATGGGAGGATGGTCATTAGATCTTCACAAACCTGATAGAGTCGCCGAGAGGTGTTTATAAAGAGTTGTTGAGCTTGTGTCGAAACAGCTTTACAGGTTTTGTGAGTGCAAAAGATATCCCTAAGAAAAAAAAAGGTAGATCCGCTTCCTTAGCGGTCCCCCTAGTGTCGGCCCAATGGATATGGAGGGAGGTACATGCAGGTACATAGGTCATAGGCGTATGGTGGGGTAAACCCCAGGTCGTCAGTTCCTGAGAATCGACCCCTGGCCATTACGCCAGAGATGTCATGCACCCACCGTTTGCACTACGCCCTGGGGCAGAAGGCATCCGTAAGAGATGGATGGATGGTGACTCGGATAATGCAACACAACTGGGCGTCAACCTTTTTCCATAGAGGACGATCGGCGACTTGGACATCCTCTTCGGTTTGAGTAAGATGCGTCTCATAACCCTGTCCAACAAGCCAAAGCTCAATATAAGAGGCCCAAGAAGAGTAATTCTTACCATTCAACTGCTCAGAAGAGAGTGGTGCAGGATGTGGTTGGTAAAGATTGAAATATCCGACTTTGGAGTGTCGGAGATAGCCATTGATCAACTCAGTATGCATAAAGGGCAGGTAGAGGGCACACGGCAAAGAAAGGCTCGGTGTACTCACGGCACAAGAAAACGCTGGCGTCAGTTCGCGAAGAGGAGAGGAGGGCGGCAGCATCGGGCGGTTGTCGAAGAGGGGCTGAGATATGCGTGCGAAGAGGCGTGCGCGATGTTGCGACGCAAGGAAGAAGAAAGAAAAAAAATAAGATTTGCCTCTTAACTTGGCTTTGATACCATGTAAAAAAGAGAAACGAGAATGTAGAAAAGAGAAACGAGAAGCGTTGGGATAAAATCTTTCTATATTTCTATTAATATGTTTATATGTAGGAATTTAATTATTTATATACATAAGGAGTGAAAAAAAAAATTAATCTCAATCCCTACAATCAAGGGAATCAAAGTCAATCTCAATCCCTACAATCAAGGGAATCAAAGTCAATCATAATCCCTACAATCAAGGGAATCTTCAGGAGTATTCAACAATTACTTTAGATCCAAAAGAAGAATAACTCTAGTTTTGCTTTGGTAGAAGAGTGCATGGAATATAAGTTGTCGATGGGATGTTTAAAATTTTATATCAGCATCTATAACAAATAACTCTTAATTATAATGTAGGTAGCTTCTAGCTAGCAGAAAAAGCAGAGCACTTGAAGAAGATTCTATTACATACTCGTCAATGATCAAATTAAGGTTCCACTCTATTTTCATCTTATGTTCATCACCTTCAAAAGTTACAAAAGTTTCAGCTTCTACCCCTAAAAAGAAGGAAATTTGGAGGGAGAAAAAATAGGAGAGATGAATAAGTTAATCTTGCATACTTGAAGTGAAAGTGAAGCAAGATAGAAAGTTGGAGTGTTACAAAAAACACTATTTTTCTTCCAAATCTTATCATCCCAAATCTGAGAAGAAAGAAAAAGTTGAAGGGGAGAGAATCATAACAGTCTCACAGAATGTAAGCAATAGGTTCTCCACGAATAGTAAACAACATATTGTATTCTATCCAGTTTTCTTTACTGAATTATATGCCCAGTGACACAATGATCATTCTCAGAGATCCTTGCTCAGGACTATAAACAAAAAAAGAAAAAGATAAATAAGATAATCACCAAAGTGAAATGGCCTTGTCCATTTAATCGAAACAAGACGCTTTAGCTCATTCACTTCCATAGGTCTTAAAATATATTACTATATTCTAACATTTCCCCTAATGCACCTATTTTTACAACCGTGTAGTTGATAGCTCATTCAGTTCCCTAGGTCTTAAAATATATTACTATATTCTAACATTTCCCTGATGCACCTATTTTAACAACCGTGTAGTTGATTTTCATGAGGTTGGATTGTCAATTTACTTCAGAATCATAAAATTAGGTATAGAAGGTTTATGAAAATTAATAACTAACTATAGAATAAGAAAAATAAGGGGAAAAAGCCTAAGTGTATATCATATAAAAAGAAGCACCGTGAAACATACTTCTCCATCCATCTAGGAAGGCGAGGTCCACGTAAAGTGGGTCTGAGCTCCCAATCATGGATCCCCTCTAGAATGTTGGTCTTCCCTGGCAGTAAGGACAATAGTAGTGCTGAAACACCATTTATTAGTCTTGCAATATTGATCAGAGATTCATAAGTGAATGTCTTCACTGACCTGCAAGACAATGTTGGAGGGAACAAGAAAGAAACTATCTTTTAATTAAGGTAAAATCCCAAGAACAAAAAGTGAATGCAGCTACTTATTCCAATAGAAAAAAAAAAACTATAATTGCACATGTAAGCCACATATGTGTATGTAACACCCTAGACCACTTTCAAAGTCCGCCTAGGTGGTTACATAAGAGAGAGCCGAAATGGGGCTTCCGAAAATTAAAACCACAGCAAGGAATTTGCTTTTTTGATATACAACAAATAATATCAATGACATGGTTAAGGAGTAAGAATAATATTTCTTCCAAATCTTGGAATAAACAGTTTAACCACGGATCAAATTTATGGATAATTATAATAACTAGTTAAGCCAGAGTGTCAAACAATACTTCATAAGTTCCTAATCCAATTGTCTGTGTGTATAAAAAGATTGTTGTATCTTTTTATCCTATTTCAAATCAGTTTACATGCCTTGTATTTAAAGATATACAAAGGAACTAAAAAAGGAAATAGCTAATTAGAATTAATTAACTTTCCTAAAAGCTATAGATTTGTACGCTTTGAATATTCCTAAGATGATGTCAATATCTTGGCTGATTGATTTTATTTTCAACACTTTCCAACACTCCCCCTCAAGCTGGTTTGAAGATATCTTCCATAGTCAGCTTGCCAATCAAATACTCGAATTGTTTCGATGACAATCCTTTAGTGAGTATATCTACAACTTGTTCAGTAGTTGGAATGTAGGGCATACAAATCAAACCATTATCTAGTTTTTCCTTGATGAAGTGCTTATCAATCTCAACCTACTTCATTTTGTCATGAAGAACTGGATTGTGTGCAATGGAGATGGTTGCTTTATTGTCACAGTATACTTTCATAGGCAATTAATATGAGACTCCCAATTCTTCCAATAATCTCTTGATCCATATTGTCTCACAGCCACCAAGAGCAAGAGCTTGAAACTCGACCTCGACATTACTTCTAGCAACCACAGGTTGCTTGCTTCTTGCTATGCCATGTAACCCAAATTACCCCCAACAAATATACAATAGTCGAAAGTTGATCTTCTATCAGTGGCACTTCCGGCCCAATCTGGATCGGTGCAAGCTTCGACTCGAAGATGTCCATATTTTCTAAACAATAGACCTTTTCTTGGAGTTCCCTTCAAATACCTTAAAATTCTAAAAGCTGCATCGAAGTGTGTTGGACCTAGAGAGTGCATAAATAGCTATATTAGGGCAAGTATGCGAAAAGGTAGACAAGCCTCCCAACTAACGGTTGGTACTGATCTCTTCTACAAACTACTTCAGGTTTGGCTTCCTTGAGAAGGTCTAGAACATATTTTCTTTGTGTAACAAATATACCCTCTTTGGATCGTGCGAACTCCATACTAAGGAAGTATTCAATACTCCCCGTTCCTTAATCTCGAATTCATTAGCAATCACTTCTTTCAATCTTTTAAGTTTAACATGATCATCTCTGGTTAAGATTATGTTATCCACGTAGATGATTAAAATGGTAATCTTCCCTCCTTTAGAGCGTCTGAAAAACAAGGTGTGATCCACTTCACTTTGGCAATACCCCTGACTTTTAATAGCCTTCCTAAATTGCTCAAACCAAGCTCTTGGTGACTGCTTAAGTCCATAAAGAGATTTCTTTAAGCAACATACTTTATTTCTTCCATGTTTTTTCTTGAATCTCGGTGGCAACTCCATGAACACTTCCTCTTCTACGTCTCCATTTAGGGAGACATTCTTCAGATCTAATTGGTGTAAAGGCCAATCAAAATGTACTGAGAGATAAGAACTAGGATTGAATTTATTTTTGTAACTGGTGCAAAAGTTTCCTGGTAGTCGATTCCATGTGTTTGTGTAAATCATTTAGCTACAAGTCTAGCTTTGTACCTATCTACACTACCATCAACTTTGCACTTAATGGTAAACACCCATTGGCAGCCCACTACTTTCTTTCTAACTAGTAAGTCAACAACCTCCCAAGTGTCATTTCTTCGAAGAGCATTTATCTCTCCTAGAACTACTAACTTCCAATCCGAGTGATCTAGAGCTTCCTGGATGTTTCTTGGCACAAACAAGTGAGTAATATTTGAGACAAAGTCCCTATAATTGTTGGAGCGCTTATGATACGACAAATATTTGGCAATAGGATGATTAGTACATGTTTGAACACCTTTCTTAATGGCAATAGGTATATTATTGTGAAGCATGGTTGCTGGAACAGGAGAATTACCTATAGAGTTTTGAGTGTCCAATTGACTCAACTTCGGAAGTGATGATTGAACTTGCACAGGGATAGTTGTATGATCCTCACCGTTTTGACGAGAATGTTTACGGCTAAAAACACAAAACTCAGGCAAAGGATTAGGAATCTTTCGTAGTATTTCTCCCCCCTGTCTATAAATCATCTACACTTGGCACCAATAAACTAGGGTTTTCTTTATTTTCATTAGTTAAAACTCATGTTTCTTGGTTTACTTCATACAACAACAACAACAACAAAGCTTTTTCCCACCAGGTGGGGTCGGCTGTATGAATCCTTTTACGTCATTGAGCTCTATCTCCTATTATATCATCATCTATATTTAAATAAATTTTATCTTATTTTATTGTTGTTAACCAAGCCTTTTTTGGTCTTCCTCTTCTTCGTTTGATATGCATGTTTATCATAGTTTCACATCGCCTAACTGGAGCATCTATTGGTCGTCTGATTACATGTCTGTACCATCTTAAACGTGTCTCTCGGAATTTTTCCTTAATAGATGCAACTTCGACTTTCTCTCTAATGCTCTCATTTCTTATTTTGTCCATCTTCGTATGTCCACACATCCACCTTAACATCCTCATCTCTGCAACTCTCATCTTCTGCTCATGTGCTCGAGGCATAGTCCAACATTCAGCTCCATATAACATAGAAGGTCTAACTGCGGTTTTATAAAACTTACCTTTAAGTTTAAGAGGTATTTTACGGTCATATAAAACACTCGACGTTCTCCTCCTCACCCATCCTGCTTGTATTCTATATAAGACATCTCTCTCAATCCCTCCATCATTTTGTAAAAATGATCCTAAATATTTAAATCTCTCGGTTTCGGGCAACTCGTCCTCTCCTATCTTAACAATTGTTTCATTACTTCTAATATTGCTAAACTTAAATTCCATATATTCTGTCTTTAATCTACTAAGCTTAAAACATTTCCCTTCTAGTGTTTCCCTCTAAGATTCTAGTTTAGCATTTACTCCTTCATGTGTCTCATCTACCAAAATAATAGCATCTGCAAACAACATGCACCACGGTACTGTGTCTTGAATGTGCGCAGTGAGTTCGTCCATAATTAGTGTAAAAAGATAGGGACTTAGAGCTGATCCTTGATGTAACCCTATCTTTATTGGAAATGCTTCAGTTACTCCACCTGAAGTCTTTACTCTGGTCGTTACATCGTCATACATGTTGTGAGAAGCAAGGGTAGATAAGTCTTTTTATCTTTTGTAAATAAGGTGATGTTTAGGGTTGTGTGGCTATATAAGCATATGTAATTCTCTTGAAATATTATGAATATGAAGAAAACTCTTTATTCCAATATGGTATCAGAGTAAAGTTCTGATCCCTAACCCTAACCCTAGTCGTCGGCGCGTCTTCTTCCTCTTTGCCCTAGCGCCGACCAAGCTTTCCTCTTCCTTTCTTCATCGCGATCTCCTGGCGCCGACCAAGCTTTCTTCTTCCCTTCTTCATCACGATCTCCTGCACTTCACCTTGTCTCGAATTCCTTTTCTTCAGCCAGTCTACTGCCCCGCCCCTTCTAGAAAATTTTTTCACAATGGCAGGCACTGAAGGGTCCGGTCTTCAAATAGTATCAGAAAAATTGTCAGACAAATTATGCATCTTGGGCCGTTGCTGTTGAACTTTATGTCGAAGGCCATGATAAACTTGATATTCTTCATGGCACTAAAGTGAAACCAGATGAAAAGAATCCTAGCTTTCGCACTTGGCGGCGTGACAATATTCAATTAATGACTTAGATGCTTAACTCTGTTAATTCTGGCATCAAACAAGTCATTCTTCATAACAAAATAGCGTACGACATGTGGAAGACACTGGAGCAGATGTATGGACGTCGACATGATATACTGCGTACTTATCAGATCAGCAGTCAAATTTTCAAACTTGAACAAGGTTCTATGTCAGTCACCAATTATTTTGCTACTCTGAAAGGACTGTGGGATGAGTTTGACTACTACCGGATGGAAAATTGGAGTTCCATTGGTGATCATTGCAGATGGAACCAAAGCCACTGTTGCTGGCAAAGGTTCCACAAAACTTACAGATCATTTTTTCCTATCCTCTGCACTTCACGTTCCATCCGTCTCTATTAATTTACTTTCTGTTAGCATTACTAAACAACTACACTACTCTGTAACCTTTTTCCCTAATCATTGTGTCTTCCAGGATCTCGAGACCAAGCAGACGATTGGGACTTCCGTGAAGTAGGGGGTCTTTATTATTATCAGCTTGAAACAACATCTGCTCTGAAATCTGCAGCCAAGTGTTTGGGAACTAAGCATCAAGAAATTCTTTTATGGCATTCTCGGTTGGGACATTTGTTTTTTCAGTCTTTGAAAATTTTATTTCCTAGTCTGTTCTTTTCTGTTTCTCTTCAGTCATTTCAATGTGAAATCTGTCAGTTATCCAAACATTGTAGAACACATTTTTCTGAGTCTTTAAAGAAGAGTTTGTCTCCATTTGATCTTGTTCATTCGGATGTGTGGGGGCCCTCTCCTGTGACTTCTTTGGATGGCTATCGATATTTTCTCTCTTTTATTGATGACTACACCCACTGTGCATGGCTTTACTTGATGAAAACTAGGGAAGAAGTTCCTCGTCTCATTTAAAATTTTTATAGAATGGTTGAAACCCAATTTAACTCAAAGGTGAAGATTCTTCGTTCTGACAATGCCCGTGAGTACTTTGCACAATCTCTAAATACTTTTCTTGAGGACTCGGGAATTCTTCATGAGTCATCTTGTCACTACACACCACAACAAAATGGAGTGGCCGAGAGAAAGAATCGTCATATTCTTGAAACAGCCCGTGCACTATTATTTCAACGTCACTTACCCAAATATTTCTGGGTTGATGCTGTTCTTGCCGCTGCTTATCTCATCAATCGATTGTCATCTAAAGGTCTCGGGAACCGGTGTCCTCTCACTATTCTTCATCCTAGCGTAGAGTTGTTCTCCCTTACACCTCGGGTTTTTGGTTCTCTTTGTTTTATACATGTCCTTGGTCCCAAATCCTTTAAACTTGATCCTCGTTCTATACGAGGAGTTTTTATAGGGTATTCCACTTGCCAGAAAGGCTACAAGTGCTTTGATCCTATTACTAGGACGAGATATATCTTGAAGGATGTTACTTTCTTTGAGTCTGAGTCCTATTATTCTCCTCAGTCTCATCCTCAGGGGGAGAATATTACCTCTTCCTTTGTGCCTCAAGTGGCTCCTCAAGTTCCTCAAGTGGTTTCTTCTCCTATTCCACTGGATGTCATAGAAAATAGAAAAGATGCCCCATCACTCGGAAAAGATGCTCCATCACTGGGAACACAGTCTTCACCCGATATTATTACTTATAAATGACGAAGACACAAGCAAGAACCTACTATTGATCGACTAGTTGAATCGGATGCTCTGGCTCTTGATCCTGTGAAGCAGTTATCCTCATCAGTTGAGTCAACCGCACCTCTAAATATGAATGAGCTGAACCTTCCGGTTGCTATTAGAAAAGATGTCAGGTCATGTACTCAACATCCTATCTCCAACCATGTTTCATACTCTCGTTTGTCTCCTTCATATCATGCATTTGTTTCACAGTTATCAAATCATGCTATACCTTCTTCCTATTATGAAGCTGTAAGGGATTCAAGGTGGCAGGAAGCAATGAACGAAGAAATGGAGGCTCTTAACAGAAATGGTACTTGGGATTTAGTTGATCCCCCAAAGGGGAAGAACTTGGTTGGTTCTAAATGGGTCTATGCTATCAAGTATAACTCAGAGGGTGAAGTGATTAGATATAAAGCCAGACTTGTTGCCAAGGGATTCACCCAAACATATGGGGTAGATTACTTGGAAACTTAAGTTGAACTCGGTCAGGGTAATTCTTTCTCTTGTTGCTCAATATGATTGGCCTCTATTTCAGTTAGATGTTAAAAATACCTTCTTGAATGGTGACCTTTATGAAGAAGTATACATGTTGTCACCGCCTGGAATTGAAACAAAAGGAAAGGTTTGCAAGCTAAGAAAAGCTTTGTATGGGCTTAAACAATCTCCCATAGCATGGTTTGATAGGTTTTGCAAAATCATGATATTGTTTGGTTTTAAACAATGGAATGTTGATCATACACTCTTTATAAAAAGGAAAAAGGACAGCATTATCATTCTTTTGGTTTATGTTGATGATATGATAGTTACAGGGGATGATGAGGTAGAAATCCAGGCTCTTAAGTCCAAGTTAACATCATAATTTGAAATTAAAGACCTTGGATCATTGAAGTACTTCCTGGGTATTGAAGTCGCTCGATCAAAGAAAGGAATCTATGTATGTCAGAGAAAATATGTATTGGACTTACTCAAAGAGACAAGGAAGCTGGGTTCTTGGCCAGCGTCTACTCCTATAGAAGTAAATCATGATCTTACTAGTTCCAGTGGGGAAGATCTTACAAGTCTGGAAAAGGGAACGTATCAAAGGCTGGTTGGAAAATTACTCTATTTATCTATGACTAGGCCTGACATCACCTATGCTATTAGTGTAGTAAGTCAGTACATGCATGCTCCTAAAACTATCCACATGAAGGCTGTTGACAGGATTCTAAGGTACTTGAAATCATGTCCTGGAAAAGGCTTGCTGTTCGAGATGATAGAAGATCCACTTCTGGCTATTGCACTTTTTTGGGAGGAAACTTGGTAACTTGGAGGAGTAAGAAACAAAATGTTTGCGCACGATCCAGTGTTGAAGCTGAATATCGAGCCATGGCACATGGTCTTGCAGAGATGTTGTGGTTGAGTTTTCTGTTGACAGACATGGGATTAAAGGTTGAATTACCTCTCATGTTGTATTGTGACAACAAGGCAGCAATCAATATTGCAAATAATCCGGTACAACATGACCGGACTAAACACATTGAGATTGATCGTCACTTTATTCGGGAGAGACTTGATTCTGGAGAGCTAAGTCTGCCTTATGTTAAGTCTGAGGACCAACTTGCTGATATGTTTACAAAAGCTATACCCCAAGCTATGTTTGACTCTTCTCTTAGCAAGTTAAACATGTTTGATATATATGTTCAACTTGAGGGGGAGTGTTGTGAGAAGCAAGGGTAGATAAGTCTTTTTATCTTTTGTAAATAAGGTGATGCTTAGGGTTATGTGGCTATATAAGCATATGTAATTCTCCTGAAATATTATGAATATGAAGAAAACTTTTTATTCCAACAATACATATCCTTAATTAGTTCAATATATGTTACGTTAACACCTCTCTTTCTAAAATTCTCCATATAATTTCTCTTGGGACTCTATCATAAGCTTTTTCTAAGTCAATGAATACCATGTGTAGATCTTGTTTTTGCTCCCGATATTTTTCAATTAATTGTCTAAGAAGATGTATAGCTTCTATTGTCGACCTTCCAGGTATGAACCCAAATTGAGTAGTCTTCCTTAATCTTTTTTCTATTACTTTTTCCCAAAGTTTCATAGTATGACTCATTAGTTTAATACCCCTATAGTTTGCACAATTTTGTACGTCTCCCTTGTTCTTATATAAGGGAACTAGAGTACTTATCCTCCATTGATCAGACATTTTTTTAGTTTTCAATATCATGTTAAATAATTTTGTAAGTCATTCAATACATTGTTTCCCTAAGCACTTCCATACCTCTATCAGAATATCATCTGGTCCAACAGTTTTTCCATTGTACATCTCATTTAAAGTTTGTTTTATTTCTGAAGTTTGAATTCTACGATAAAAATTAAAATTTCTATGTTCATTTGACCTAATTAAATTACCTAAGTTAAGTTGGTCACCTAAACCTTCGTTAAAAAGTTGATGAAAATATCTCTTCCACCGCTCTTTTATTTCTCCATCGTTTACTAATACCCTATTACATTCATCTTTAATACATTTTATTTGGCTAAGATCTCTTATTTTCCTTTCTCTCACTTTAGCTATTCTATAAATGTCTCTTTCCCCTTCTTTTGTATCCATTTTTTGATATAACTGTTCAAAAGTTTCATTTTTTGCTTCACTCACTACTTTCTTAGCTTCTTTCTTGGCTATTGTATATTTTTTTAAGTTTTTCTCATTCTTACAAATATATAATTCCTTATAAGCTATTCGTTTTTCCTTCACTTTCTCTTGGACTTTCTCATTCCACCACCAAGATTCTTTACTTAATGGTGCATGTCCCTTTGACTCATCGAGTACACTTTTAGCTATTATTTTCAACTTTAATGTCATCTTATCCCATGTTGTATTAGAGTCATTATATATTTCACCTAACGCTTGTACTTCTACCTTCTCCTTAAATATATTTTGCTTCCCATCATTTAACTTCCACCACTTAATTCTAGGAACTGTATATATTTTCTTTCTATTGATACTATGTTTGAGGCGTATATCCAACACTACTATCCTATGTTGGGTAGTTAAGCTTTCTCCAGGGATGACTTTGCAATCTTTACAAATCTTTCTATCCTTCTTCCTAACTATAAGAAAGTCAATTTACGATTCATTATTTCTACTTTTGAATGTGACTAAGTGTTCTTCTCTTTTCTTAAAAAACGTATTAGCTAATATAAGGTCATATGCTATCGCAAAATCTAATATAGTTTTCCCTTCCTCATTCCTCGTTCCAAACTCATAACTCTCATGTGCTCTCTCATATTCCTCATTTTTCACTCCGACATGCTCATTTAGATCACCTCCTATTAAAATCATTTCATTTGGTGGAATATTTTGTAATATTTCATCTAAGTCCTCCCAAACCTTGATTTGGTAGCTTCATCTAATCCTACTTGTGGTGCATATACGCTAATTATGTTCATAGTTTCTTTTGCCACTATTATCTTAAGGGCTATAATTTTATCCCCTTTTCTAACTACTTCTACAACTTCATCCTTTAACAAACTATCTACAATAATACCCACTTCATTTCTTACTTTACTCTTTCTAGTGTACCATAACTTAAAACCCGAGTTCTCTATCATCTTTGCCTTCTCGCCTGTCCATTTTGTTTCTTGTACACACAAAATATTAATTTTTCTCCTAATCATCATATCTACTACCTCCATTGAGAGTTCCTATGTTCCATGTTTCAAATCTTAGATTATTAGTTTTCCTATCATATTTGTTCTTATCCAACCTATGGTGTGAGAACTCTTGCCTATTTAACACTACACCCAAGTTCTCATGGAGATATAGCGATCCTTACTGAGACGTTACAGTCGGACCCTGTAACGCGAACTCTTGCATATTTATTACTACACCCGAGTTCTAGAGATGTAGCGGTCCTTGCCGAGACGTTACAGTCGGACCCTGCAACGCGTTCCTTCCGGGGAACAACCTAGCATTAGCACAATAGTTTAATGGATTCATTCATTGAATATTTGCCATAGTTTGACGCTGGCTGACAACCTAACGCAACCCTCCTTCTTTATCTGGGTTCAAACATTTGCATCCTTTTTTATTAGGAGCATAGCCAAGAAAAATGCACTTTTCAACTATATGAGCAAGCTTTAAACGCAAGTGATTTGGTATATGGACAAAAACAGTTCAACTAAATACCTTTAATGGCAAATCATATTCTATTTTTAGGAAAAATCTTTTTCAAACTATACAAAGGTATTATATAATTTAAGATACATGTTGACATCCTATTAATCAGATAACTTGCTATTAGAACTGCATCCCCCCATAAATACTTTGGAACATAAATAGAAAACATTATTGCTCGGGCAACTTCAAGTAAATGTCAGTTTTTTCTTTCAAGTAGTCGATTTTGTTGAGGAGTAACACAACAAGTGGATTGGTGTTCAATGCTTCTTTCCCCTTTAAAATGCCCCCAAGCATTCGTTAAAGTGTTAAAGTATTCAGTACCATTATTAGTTCGAAGAATGCTTATTTTGGTTTGACACTAAGTTTCCACCATAGTGTGAAAATCTTTGAATAATTTTTCAACTTCAGATTTTTCGCTCATCAAATAAATTCAACAAAGTCAAATATGATCGCCAATAAAAGTGAAACCATTTTTTTCCAGTTGAAGTAGTAATTTTTGAGAGACTCCAAACATCACCGAATCAAATAAAACGGTCTTGATGCACAATAAGGCCTTGACTCATATGAAACTCGATAACTTTTTGATAAATGATAAGCATCACAATTAAAGGAATTGCAATCCAACTTCTTAGTCTATGATGCCAAAGTATAATTTTTCACAAACAAAGGTAGAATTAGAACTACCACTTAAGCCATGAGCTTGTTTATTGCAAGAAGAGTTGTCATGGAAATAGTAGAGGCCTCCTAACATCCTAGCACCACAAATCATCATCCCAAAATTCTGGTCCTGAAATTCACAACAATTAGAAGCTTTCGATAACTTACTAACAGATAAAAGATTGCAAGAAAGTTTAGGAACATGAAGGATAGAATTCAATTCAATTTTTCATGAAATTTTGACTGAACCTGCCTTGCAATAGGTGAAAAACTCTCATATGCAATTCTAACTTTTCTATGGTCAGAGCAAGGAATATAAGATTCAAATAAATGGGACAAATTTGCCATATGATCTGATGCACCCGAGTTAATGATCCAAGGTGTGGACTTGAAGGTGCTGGATAGAGTTTTGGAAGTATTACCTAATTGTGTAAGAGACCACTAGGAATACCAGATATTGGATTAGATTTAAGCAGCTTCAAGAGTTGATCCACCTACTCTTTGATGAAGAAACTAGCCTCGGCTTCATTTGCTAAAAAAGTCCCAAAGTTGTTTTTGTCACCAGGTTTGCTGCCCTTTATGCTATGTTTACTTGGGAGAGCGGAAAGCAAAACTAAGGAAATATTTTCACAGTGAAAAAGTTTCCGTCATTTACTTCATTAAAATTTTAATAAGGAAGAGAAACACAATCCAGCGGATGATTTTAGAGCTAAAATATATCATCTCAAAATCAAGTAGAAAGCAACGGATGAAAAAAATGACGCATGTACCCCTTTTCATTCACAAAATTACACCATATATCCAAAAAATGATGCATGTACCCTTTTTCAGTTATAAAAATTACATTGCATATACCTTCCTCAATCAAGGTAAACAAGCATGCAGAGGAAGAGATTTCTTTCCTTTTCCATTCTCTTCTCGTGCCCTTAGGTTTATTTCATTCATCCATCGTCCACTCCTTTAGATAAACAGAGCATTAAATTTGTTGGTTTCCCATGAAGTTTCCAACAAGTATCTCAAGTATGGTGTGGTTTATTACAGTAATCACACCAAACTTGAGGTTTTCCTGCAGTTTTCCAATGATTACCGTTTGACTGAGCAACGTTAGCATCAGTAACGGTTAATGTTGAGCTTTCAAGGGATTCACCGGTCCCCTTTTTGCCCAGTATAACATTCCGATGACTTTCCTTGCGCCGTACTTCAAAAAAAATACCTCTCTAATGGATGGAAGGGGTTGTCTGCCAATTATTCTACTCCTTACTTCATCAAATTCAACATTTAATCGTACCAAAAATTTATAAATCCTATTATTCTCCACCATCTTTCGATGATGAATGTAATCTTCAATACTTTTCCATTCATAATCATCAATAAATAGATCCAAGTCTTGCCATAGGCCTTTCACGATATTGAAGTATCTTGTCACACTACCTCCCCCTTGCCAAATCTCTCCAAGACGCAACTGCAACTCATAAACTTGTGACAGGTTGCCAAGATCATAATACATTTGACAAATATTATCCCAAAGCTCTCTAGCAGTGGGGTAACACATGTAGTTGACACTAATGTCTTCCTCCATAGAATTGACCAACCAAGCCATTAGGCCCATTACCATAGAATTCTTTGGATCCCACGTTGCAAAGGTTGGACCTGTTTTTGCAGGTGCTTTGGTTCCACTAGTGAGATATCCGATCTTTCCCCTCCCTCGGATGCACATCCTAACTGATTGAGACCATCTCAAAAAATTACCTTCATTAAGTCGGATTGTGGTGATTTGAATATGATGAGACTCAACATGGGAATTCTCGGTTTCAGTGGTTTTAGAGGTCACAATAAGAGAGGAATCGAGAACTTTAGACATGGTGAAAGAAAGAAAAGAAATTGGTTGCTAGGGTTTTAAAAAAAAAGAAGACAAGAAGTAGCTCTGATACCAGAAAGATTGTTGTATCTTTTTATCCTATTTCAAATTAGTTTACATGCCCTGTATTTACAGATATACAAAGGAACTAAAAAAGGAAATAGCTAATTAGAATTAATTAACTTTCCTAAAAGCTAAGCTTAAATATTCCTAAGATCATGCCAACATTTTGACTGATTGATTTTATTTTCAACACTTTCCAATAGTATATACATACACTCCTAAAAAGTTTGTCTTTTAAGGTAGTAGCATGAAATTTGCTTTCAGTTACAGACTAGTCTTTGCAAACTTATCTATACAAATACAGAAATATGGGCATTATTCAAGAAGATTTTTAACCATAGATCACAATGCTAGGAGCACTTTCTTTCATTGACAGAAAACATAATGCAAAAGCATATTTGTTCTTTACAAAAGATGATAGCTAGACAGGCTTCCATACCAACTTCCAAAGTTGTAACATTGCATATAAACCACGAAAGTCCAACCACATCCAAATATACAATGTTTCTATCCTCACTCTCAAATACAGAAATGAAAAAGAACTCAAACTAAACTAATCTTTGATTAACTGTTAAAAGAAACATGACATAAAAGAGAAATTAATAAAATGGATTAAGAAGTTCATGTTTAATACTTTTCTATATGTATCCCTATATCAAAAGATGTGGATGAAGTGTGTTAGCAGTTGTAGTTGTCAGAAAAAAAAAGCCACGGCTAGGATTGAGTTTAATCTGAGTTCCATTCTAATAAATTTCCACATATGACAAGATATTCCTGCAGTTTAAATCCCATGTATGTCTGCTAATTCAGATTCCTTCGAATAAAGTAGAATAGTCTCCTGGAATCAACGTAAGGGGTAAACTCAAAAAGTTGACTGCTACTAGGCATACAATAGAAGCCCTGAAGACAAACTTAGGAACAGAAGCAAAGTTAACTGATCAATTAGCCTTGTCACCATAGCTGGATTTCTAGTATCCCACTTCCAACCCTCTTTCATAATCCCCATTTCTTATAACTCCACCCATGGAATTTGCATTGCTTTTCTTTCTCTGAACACACAATAACACCAAATGATAAAATATTAATATAGGCATACAATCTTAGCCCTCAAGACAAGGTTTAGAACAGAAGCAAAGCCAACTGACCAATTAGCCTTATCACCCTAGCTTGATTTCTAGCATCCCAACCCCCTTTCAAAATTATTATCCATTTCTCACAACTCCACCTAATGAATTGGCTTATGTATCTTCCTTTCTTTTATTTCTCTTAACGCCCAATAAGATCAAATTTTGATTGATACCCTCCATATTGCATCTCTAAGAAAATATTTCACAGTAGTCAAATCGTAAGATTGGTATGGAGGCAAAAGGAAGTAACGCAACCCCGTCTCCCTTTTTTCCCCTTCTAACAAGAAAGGCAGCATCTTTCATCACAGAGGGCACCTACTCATCTAAAATGCATTTTAGGGGGGAAATGTAATTCAACTAAAATAAATCAAGCATATCAAATTCCAAGAGACATTCAAACCAGCATAAGCCCGATCACGGGAACACTATTTCAACACGAATTCAAAAAGTAAAAAAAAAAACACGCATGAATGAAAAAAAAGACGGGAACGGAACGAACTCCTTGGTGACAGCGAGTAGATGATCGACGAATCGCCGCAACATGATCCCCCCTGCCGCTTCTCCGGGAACAAAAACCTAGAAGCAATTCCAGGGAATCAATCGACGGGACCAAACAAGGGGAGGAGGATAGCGCGAGCGAGCGAGCAATTGTCAGGGTCGCTTAGATCGGAGCCTGTCGACAATTAGAATCCACGCTTCCAAGTTTCTCTTCGTCGTCGGGGGCTGGCAGACGCTTCCCGGCTGCGGCACAAGGATTATTATGCAGACGGCCGTATAAAGAGTGGGAACGGGATGGGCGCACGTGGACACCGGCCAAGCCACGCAAGAACGATGTCGGCTGGAGACGGGTACACCTTATGACGATACCCACAAACTATACCAAAATGCGAGCCCAACGCGTGGGCAAAAGTTATAGGAGATGTGTAACGCAGACAATGCGGTCGATTTTTAAAAATTTACGTCCAACATTTATTTTATCGTACGTTTAACATGTGTATATCTATAAAGATAACAAATTTACTTTTAAGGGAGGTGCTTTGGACTTTCAGTGCATTTTAGTCCAAACTGAACTGAGAAGCCATAATATTTTGGCGGGAGATCTACTCCAAGTAGAGGTCCTCCGTTCATGACCATCTTGATCGATTTCAATATTTAATGAATAAATTTATTAAACATTTTTATATAGCAGATTCAAATGAATGAACACACGAGGAGGAGTTATGAGCTCAAGTGCAGTCAACGGCAAGGGTGGATTTAGTGAGAGGGTGGCATCGGCATCTTTTTTTACCGATGATGAAACTCTTTATTATGAAATTTCATTGGTGGAAATAGAGGATCCTCATCTTTATTTCGTGTAAAAATCATTTTTTCCATTCTTAAATTCTTAGATCCATCATTGGTCAAAGGATGAGTAATTTAAAAAAGTTACGAGTTCAGATGTAGTCAAAGGACAAGTAACTTAATGTGGGATGATTTCTAGGCAAAGATAAATTTATGGTGACTTGAGTGTGATGAGGAATTGTGAGGTAAAATTTCAACATAGATAGACTTGCCCTTATAAGTAGTCACAGTGTACTAGTCAATTAATTATTAATCTGAGTTAGTGGACTCAATAGCTTAGAATATACTTGTTATTTGGTCCAATTGATTGATGAATTGGTGGTATACCAATCGACTAATGTAATTGACTGGGGTTGAATGACTAGTGAATTAAATATTTTTGTTCAAGCTCTGTTGACTGCTAAGTCAACTAATCAAGGGCAGTTGATTACTATTACAAGAGCTAACATGAATGAAATCATTGATAAAGCAATAAATCAATTCGGTTGACAATAATAATAATAATTCAGTCAAATAAGAAAGAATTTCAATCCAATCAAGTGTTGGACGTTGAGCAATAACGGTAAGCAAGTTTGATGGTGGCTACAAAAGAAGCTTGTGGTGAAAGTTTAAAGGGTAACTTTCCTTGTAATTTATAAACCTACTTGTACTAATTTGAGAGCTATATTCCTGTTTCATTGTAAGAGAATTATAAGAGATTTTTTCCATCTTTAATAATTGATTGAGAGAAAGGTAATGATTGTTTCGGGGATGATCCACCTCAAGGACCAATAGGTACTCATTGTTTCAATGAATTTCTTGAGCTCCTTGGGTTTTGAATTCAAATATTGGAATAAGGATGGTTTAATTAGAGGGGTGAATAGATGACACATCTACAAATACAAATAATGAAGGGTTAATCGCAAGGTAACGTGTGAATGAGTAGCCCCAAAAAGATACAAAATAAAATATGACAATAACATGGCATTAACATGATGGTTTTATAGATCCACAATTACCATCCTTCCAAACAAAGTAATGAAGGTAAACTTCTACAATCTGAATATAAAATCTTGATATAACTAATGATATTTCATAAGATTAACTAATTTAGCCTTAATTAGGCATGTCATTTACAAATATACATCACCTACTGTTTGAAAGACTTGAATATCATCTTTACATGATAATGACTCTTTGATGACTAGGTATTGAAGATCAACAAACTTTCAAAAGCCAAGTTCACTTAATTTGTAGTATGTTTGAGAGCATGAAACAGAAATGAAATAAATTATAATTACTCATAGTGATCTCCCGAAGAAATCGCAGAAGAAGACGCTAGTCGATGAAGACGCTACCGCTGTAGGAAGCATAATCATGAGTAACCGAAAAGTCCTTCAGAATTCACGAGCCAAATCTCAGATGTGCTGCTTTGCTTCTCTGATCGCCACCAGAGTTTCTGCTTATTTCTCTCATGGCTTGGACGCACCTTTTATAAGAAGATTAAGGAAAACAAAGGGGAAAAGATGCCCTTTCGTCTCCTTTTTGCAGCAAAAGGCGAAGCCCTCGCCCCCAGGGCCCCCACCGACCGGACCCACGGCCATCATGAGGGAGGTAAATCGTAGCACCCGAGCTAGTATGGGACGGACCGGGTGGGATACAGGGATAGGGGATTTATTCCCCCGCTACCACTGAGTTTCGACCCGGCGGCCTCATTGCAGCAACTCCCGTCCCATACCGTCTCGGATGACCCACGGGGTCGCCCTTTCGTCTCCTTGACGTTATGCAACAAGGAGGGAGATGAAGGGGAAACAACACCCCTTTATTTGCTCAACGTCTAACATCTCCCACTCGTCTAAGTCAATCCATATGGTCACATAGACAATGTCAGTCACATAAACTTCAAGGTGATCATGTCACGAAGACCGGAGCAAAAATTAGTCACAAAGACCATATAAGAACATTCATTCTATACATTAGGGAAAATGGTTCGTGCGACAACAAGCACAGTGAGCATTCAATTGCTAAGAAGATTGTCACACCTTACTTAGCTGCTCTATTAAACGAATCAGAGACATAAATGACTTGCCTTTACCCTAGATTAAATTATTTATATCATTATAAACATCTCTAATTCCTCATATTCACTATATGTCAAGAGCATGTTCAACATCTCCAATCAAACAAATTATTCACAATTACATTTTATGTACTGAACTAAAAATGTAACTGGTACCAGTGAATAAATGTCACAGATGTAAGTCAATCTTAATCTTCCTTTTTAGTTAGAATCTATTCATTATAATCAGTCGCTTTCCTAGTTATGCTCCATAGACCGAATTATCCATGGTCAATAAGAAACATACTAAAGTAGCAGACACTGATCAGAACTTCAAGTAGACAGCTAAATAGTTACTTAGGGTAAGATTGAGATTAACTTATAATCTCAAGAGTCTCACATAGTAGAGAAGCAGAGATCCATTCTTCTTCTACCTTTCTTATTGTCATAGCACATGTGGTATGAATAACATGCTATGATGTTATTCTCTTTACTAAAAAAAGTGCATGTTTTCTCCAAAGTTTAACATCGTACAGATTTCGATTTAAACATACCTAATGTCCAATCTTGAATTCAACATATGAATTAGAATATGGCTTTAAGCATATTCAATAAATGGTGGGTGCATTTACTCCAATCATTACATAAATGATCTCATCTTGACACAATTATCAAGGCGACATTAACTTACGGGTATGTTTCTATTCATAGCTACATAAGCTATCCCATAAACAACGGTCTTACCTCTATTCGTACTTAACAAATAGAGATGATTGTCCATGTGAGTGGACCAATCTCAATCTGCCAACATACTTATCGAGACTTTTATTCTAATGTAACAAAGACATCTACACTGAATAGATCATGGCATTTTTCATTTATCAATACGTCTTTACAATAAGTTACATTCTTCGAAGTCCCAAAGACTTTACATGTCCATAAAATGACTCTTTAGTCAATTGCTGAGTAAAAGGATCAGCAAGCATATTTCGTGTAGGGATGTACTCAAGAATTATCTTTTTCTTGTTAACAATATTCCTTATAAAATTATACTTAATTTCTATATGTTTGCCTTTGTTGTGATATTTGGGATTCTTGGAAAAGCTATTGCAGCTTGATTGTCACAGTATACTGTAATAGGACTCCCACTATCCTCAGCAATCTTCAGATGATTCAGGAACCTTCTTACCCAGACAACCTCTTGCACAACCGCTGCACAAGCTGCATACTCAGCTTCCATTGTCGACAAGGCTACACAAGCCTGCTTCTTGTTGTTCCATAAGATGGTGCAACCATTCAACAAGAACACATAGCCAGATGTGGATTTTCTGTCATCAAGGTCCCTTGCCCAATCTGTATCTGTGTAGCCACTTAGGCTCATTTCTGATCCTTGGAAACAGAAATAATAATTCGCTGTTCCTTTGAGATATCTAAATATCCTCTTCACCGCTTTCCAGTGTCTTGATCCTGGGTTTGACTGGAAATGACTAACTAAACCAACAACATAGCTTATATCAGGACGAATATACAATATAGTGTACATCAAACTACCAATAGCACTGTATATGATTTTTTCTTCATTTCGGCTATTTCCTTAGGAGTCTTGGGATATATACTTTTGCTCAAGACAGTACCTCTCTCTATAGGTGTTTGTTCAATGTTGCAATCTGACATATTGAAGTGTTGTAGCATCTTAGTGATATAAGCTTCTTGAGACAAACCCAAAAACATTTTTGATCGGTCTCTAACGATCTTCACTCCTAAGATGTACTCTGCTTCTCCCATATCTATTATGTCAAATTGCGATGAAAGCCAATTTTTGACTTCTATCACACACTTTATGTCGCTTCCAGCTATTAGCATATCATCAACATATAATGATAAAATGATAAACTTTCCTTTTTTCCTTTCTTAGGTAATCATAATGATCCTCATTGATCATTTCGAAGCCATAAGACAAAATGACTTCATTAAATCTTATGTTTCATTATCTTGACACTTGCTTTAGCCCATATATAGACTTCCTAAATCTACATAATCTTTTCTCTTGGCCTTCAGCAACATAACCTTCTGGTTGTACCATATAGATTTCTTTGTCAAGATTACCATTAAGGAAAGCTATTTTTGCATTCATCTGATGTAATATCATGTCATATTGTGCTACTATAGCCAGGATGACACGTATTGACATAAACTTCACAACTGGGGAGAATGTCTCTTCAAAGTAATACCCTCCATTTGGGTATATTCTTTTGTAACTAATCGAGTTTTGTATTGATTAATCGATTCATCTGTTTTCCTCTTTACTTTGAGAATCCACTTATTCCCAATAGTCCTTCGGCCCGGAGGAAGATCGATTAAATTCCAAACTTGATTCTTTCTCATTGACTCCATTTCCTCATCTATTGCAATTTCCCATTTTTCTCTTACTGAGCTTCTCAAAGGTTCCTCAACTGTTCGAGATTCCTCATCATTAACTGGGAGAATCATCAATGCCTCATTCTCAATATCAAACTTTCTCCGAGAAATAATCTGACGACTACTTCTTTGAAGATTAGACTGTTGAGAAACTGACTCATTCAGTGGCAAATTACTCCCACTAGGTTGACTAGACTCAGACATCTCCTGATTTGTTGATAAAGGAACATTATCCTTCTCCTCTATCTCATATAGAGGAATTGTCTTATCAACTTCACCTCGTATTGGAAATTCAGTTTCAAGAAAAGTAGCATCTCTTGACTCAATTTCAGAGATGGTTCCATCTTGTCGCTCACCGATAAAAATATAACTCTTAGAAGTCTCAGAATACCTTATAAAGATACACTTTTTACCTCTAGGTCCTAATTTTCTATGTTTGTGAGTCTTATCATGAACGTAGGCAGCTGACCCCCAAGGTCTCAAATTACATAAATCCGGCTTTCTGTCTGTCCAACGTTCATATGGGGTAGATGGAACTAACTTTAAAGGCACTTTGTTAAGTATATAGGTCATAACTAATAATGCATCTCCCCAATAGGAGATTGACAAATTAGCCTACACTATCATAGACCTAACCATTTCAAGAAGAGTCCTCTTTCTTCTTTCAGCAACCTCATTTTGTTGTGGAGTTCCAAGGATAGTTAGCTGTCTAATAATCCCTTTCTCATTACATATTGTCTTGAACTGATCAGACAAATATTCACCTCCATAGTCAATGCGCAAGGTTTTAACCTTACGTTCCAATTGATTCTCAACTTCATTCAAGTAACGAATAAAATAATCTAATGCTTCAGATTTGTGAGAAATCAAATACACATGACCAAAACTTATGAAGTCATTAATAAATATAATGAAATAAGAACTCCCATTTCTAGCCTTCATATTCATTAGACCATAAATATCCGAATGAATTAATTGCAATGGTGACTATCCTAATAGTCTTACCAAATGATTTTCTAGTTGTCTTTCCAGCAAGACAATGCTCACATATAGACAAGTTAATCTTAGCATGAGCGCTCAAAAAGTCCTCCTTAGCTAAACTATTCATTCGTTCTTGTCCTATATGTCCTAGCCTAGCATGCCAAATTTCATCATTAACATCAGCATTACTACTAAGAGCAATGTTTGAAAAACAACCATCATTATTATTTGGTTCTACATCAAGAACTATAAAACCATTTGTTACATAACCATACCCAATTAACACAGAGTTAATTCGAAGTTCCACACAACGGCTATAAAAATTTACATCATAACCTAAATCAACAAGACAAATGACGGAAACCAGATTCCGTCGAATCTCAGGGCCATACAGGACATCATGTAGAAACAAGGTATGCCCACCACGTAGGTTGAGCTTGCAAGTGTCAATTCCTTTGACTTCAATTCTTGCATTGTTTCCTACATATATCCATTTGTTGTCAGCTGGTACCCGACAGTACTCCACATATGTAGCTTGATCACGTGCTACATGGTTCGTTGCTCCGAAATCTACAATCAATAAAGGATACGAATCAGCTAACAACATTGTACTTGCAACATACTACTCGTGGAAAGAAGATAAAAAATGGATCTACCTTTTTAGGCTCAGTACAATCCCGAGGAAAATGACCCTTCTTGTCACAGTTAAAGCAAGTCAACTTGCTCATAGGTCTTTGTCCATATCTCTTTCCTTTTTTCTTGATTTAGTTTTTAACAGTAACAACACTAGCCTCCTTTCCTTTTCCCTTTCCTTTCTTAAACCATCTTTTCTTATTCTTGGAACCATAACCTTCAGCTACCAAAGTTTGACCAGAAATCTTTGCGGATTCAATCCTCTCCGTCTAAGTTCAACATGGCGTGAGACATCGATAAAAGTTTTGATACTCTCACTGTGGGTCAGATTTTGTTTCATCGTTTCCCAAGAATTAAAAAGGGAACGGATAACTGCTTGAACCTGTTGTTCATCAGTCAACGCATGACCATCAGTTTTAAGCTCTCGAATCATGTTACCCATCTCCCTGAGATGTTGGGCCATGGTAACATTCGAGCATTTTTTATAGCTACCAAACTTAATTGTTAGCTGACGGAGCTTACTAAGACTTACTCCACTGCACTTCTCTCTAAGGGCTACCCAGACAACATAAGTCGATGGTAATGACTCATACTCAAATACCAGGTCATCCACCATTGAACTAATCAATATTGTTGCGTTTTTCGGGCCGCGAAAACCGCTTTTCGCGTCGCGAAAACCGCTTTTCGCGTCGCGGAAACCCCGAGTCACCCAAGGCCAACGGATCCGTGCAAGAAAAACCGAACGATAAATACGAGTACGAGTTTAAAAACCTTTTAGATCTACTCCTAGATCTACTTGTTAAGAACTTTACCTTCGATGCGTGCCCTTTTTCGTATCCCGCTCGTCCAAGATTCGTCGGATCTCGAAAGTATCAAGGATAGATACTTCTCTATATGTATCCACACGAACACACTAGGTGGAGATGACCAAAACAAGGTGTGCTAGCACCTTTGGATGGTTCGGCCAAGAGAGGAGAGGGAGAGCAAAATTGGAGCAAGGAAGAAGATGATGGAATGAATGA
Organism: Zingiber officinale; assembly: GCF_018446385.1. Classification (NCBI taxonomy): domain Eukaryota; kingdom Viridiplantae; phylum Streptophyta; class Magnoliopsida; order Zingiberales; family Zingiberaceae; genus Zingiber; species Zingiber officinale. Next base: position 145,075,241 of record NC_055994.1, read on the forward strand.
GATTAATTCCAAAATGAAACTTATCTCTCCCATTCATGTGGCCGGCCACATTAAGAGCATGAGTAACTCCCATGGAATGCCAAGAGTCACAACTCTTGGTAACTCCCATGAGGTGGCATTCCACATAAGCAACCATGATGATGTGGAGCAGTATCATTGGTCCACATCTTGCCCACTCACCAATGAGGTGGCATAAAGTCAAGTTAAACTTGACTCTTCATCTTCCTCACAAGTCAAGTCAAACTTCACTTAATCTCTCTCATGGTTGATCTAATCCAACCATTTAATTCAAGCCAATTTAATATAATGAATCTAATTCATTTAATTAAATTGATTTAATGAGTCATAATCCAAATTAGACTCATTAAACACATGAATCAACTTGAGTCTAACTCAATTAGCCCAATTAGGATTACTCTTAATCCAATTTGATTCATCAAATGAATCTAATCCTCTTGGTTCATTATATGAACCTAATCTCCATCTAAATGTCCTTAGTGTGTGACCCTATAGGTTCTTGTAACGTTGGCAATGCCCCTAAACCCATTTAGAGGCATAAGTAATGAGCGGTATCTAGCAACACATCATTACTACCCAATGTTACAAGAATGTTGAGATCCAACATCACCTTGTGACTACTAATTGTGACTCCTCACAATATGCGACATTGTCCTTCTATCCTAGACACCTAGATTGATCAATGTGAGGCATAGACCGTGTCATCCTCTAATCAATCTAAATCTTGAACTCCAAGTAGACTCACTCGATCAAATGAGCTCAACATCTCATGTTGACTCATTTGGGCATGGCCATGCACTTCGTGGTCTAACTCTATCAAGAATATTGATGTCGCTCCCGTCATATGGGAGGGATAGATCCCATCTACATCACTCACATCCCTCTGCATAATTTGTTACATACCCAGTAATCGCCTTTATAGTCCACCCTGTTACGGGTGACGTTTGACGAAATCAAAGTACATAACTCCTTATGTAGGGATCCATGGTGACTTCAGGTCAAAGGACTAATAGTCATACTAATAGCCACATGAGAAAGTATATGACACTCGTATAACGATCCATGATACTTTTTCATGGAGGGTCATTCAGTATACATTCTCTAATGCATACCCATGTGTCAGCTTGATATCTCTATATCCATGACTTGTGAGATCAAGTCATCGAGCTGACCTACATGCTAGTCTTATTGTATTAACATTGTCCCTGAATGTTAATACTCGACTAGGAATGATTTAGAGTAGTGTTCCCTATATCATCTCACTATCGATTCAACTAATCGATTGATATAGGTATGAACCTTCTACTCAATGACGCTATTATACTTAGTCTATTTGGCACTAATACAAATAAGTATAATAACCAAACAAATGCCTTTATTAATATACAAGAATATGATACAATGAGTCCATACAATCATCAAATGATTGACTCTAGGGCTCTAACTAACAATCTCCCACTAGCACTAGTGTCAATCAGTATAGGCTCTAAGGCCTAATGACCTAGTGTGACCATCATGCTTCCTCTGTGCCAAAGCCTTGGTCAAGGGATCTGCAATGTTAGCCTCTGTAGGTACTCTGCAAATCTTCACATCTCCTTTATCGATAATCTCTCGAATGAGATGGAAGCGCCGTAGTATATGCTTGGTCCGCTGGTGTGAGCGAGGTTCCTTCTCCTGTGCTATAGCTCCATTGTTGTCACAATAGAGCGCAATGGGGTCAGCAATGCTGGGAACCACCCTAAGTTCAGTAATGAACTTGCGGATCCAAACTGCCTCCTTTGCTGCTTCTGATACAGCAATGTACTCGGCTTCTGTTGTAGAATCAGCTACTGTATCCTGCTTCGAACTCTTCCAGCTGACAGCGCCACCATTAATGCAAAATACGAACCCCGACTGCGATCTATAGTCATCCTGGTCGGTTTGGAAGCTAGCATCACTGTAACCCTTTACAGCTAGCTCATCATTGCCTCCATATATCAAGAAATATTCTTTAGTCCTTCTTAAGTACTTAAGAATATTCTTGACCACTATCCAGTGACTTTCACCTGGATCTGACTGGTATCTGCTCGTCATGCTCAAAGCATACGAGACATCAGGTCGAGTACATAGCATGGCATACATGATCGATCCTATGGCTGAGGCATAAGGGATCTGATCCATGCGGTCTCTCTCCTCTCTAGAAGAGGGACTTTGAGTCTTCGAAAGACTCACGCCATGTGACATTGGCAGAAATCCCTTCTTGGAGTTCTGCATGACAAACCGAAGGAGTACCATGTCAATGTATGTACTCTGACTTAGGACAAGCAATCTCTTAGATCTATCTCTATAGATCTGTATTCCTAGAATGCGGGATGTCTCACCTAAGTCCTTCATTGAGAAGCAACTCCCTAGCCAGGTCTTAACAGACTGAAGCATAGGGATGTCCTTCCCAATGAGTAGTATGTCATCCACATACAATATGAGGAAGACAACTATGTCTCCTACAACCTTCTTGTAGACACAAGGTTCATCTTCGTTCTTGATGAAACCAAACTGTTTGATTGCATCATCGAATCGAAGATTCCAACTTCGAGAAGCTTGCTTTAGTCCATAAATGGACCTATGCAGCTTGCATACTCTGCTAGTATGTTGTGGATCGACAAAACCCTCAGGTTGTGTCATGTACACATCCTCGAGTAGGTTTCCATTTAGAAACACGGTTTTGACATCCATCTGCCATATCTCATAGTCATGGTAGGCTGCAATAGCAAGCATGATCCGAATGGACTTAAACATCACTACTGGAGAAAAGGTTTTATCATAGTCAATACCATGAATCTGCTTGAAACCTTTAGCTACCAAGCGACCCTTATAGATAAGTCCATCCATGTCAATCTTTCTCTTAAAGACCCACTTGCACCCAATGGGTTTTACCCCTTCAGGTGGATCAACCAAAGTCCATACTTGGTTGGTGTACATGGATTCCATCTCGGATCTCATGGCCTCTAGCCATTTCTCGGAATCTTGTCTCATCACAGCTTCCTGATAGGTGGTAGGCTCATCCTCTATGAGCACAATGTCATCATGGTCAGATAAGAGAAATGAGTATCTCTCAGGCTGACGACGTACCCTATCAGACATGCGAAGAGGTATGTCTACTTGAACTGGTTGTTGTTCCCCAACTCCTTGTGGAACATCATCCACAACACTTTGTGGTTCCATTTCAACTTCCATCGAGGCTTCAGTGCTAGTATTCGCATCTTGAACTTCTTCAAGATCGAACGTGCTCCCACTAGTCTTTCTAGAAACAAAGTCCCTTTCTAGAAAGACCCCAGTCTTTGCCACAACACTAGGATTGTAGAAGCAATATCCCTTAGTTTCCTTGGGATATCCATGAAATAGCACTTGTCGGATTTGTGTCCTAATTTGTGCGAGACTTGACGTCGCACGTAAGCCTCACATGCCCCAAATCCTCATGAAAGACACCGGCATCTCTCCCATATCTTATATGGTGTCTTTATCACGGCCTTGGATGGAACTCGGTTGAGAATGAAAGTCGTGTCTAGAGCATATCCCCATAGATATGTCGGAAGATCTGTGTGACTCATCATAGATCGTACCATATCTAATAAGGTACGATTCCTCCTTTCGGATACACCATTCCACCGTGGTGTTCCAGAGGAGTGAGTTGAGATAAAATCTCACACTCGCCTAAGTAGTCACTGAACTCATGACTTAAGTATTCGCCACCTCGATCCGATCAAGTATTTTAATACTCTTGTCAAGTTGGTTCGGACTTCATTCTTGAATTCTTTGAACTTTTCAAAGGATTCGGACTTATGTGTCATCAAGTACATAACCATATCTACTCATCAGTAAATGTGATGAAATATCTATAACCGCCTCTAGCAATGACATTGAAAGGGCTACATACATCACTATGTATGAGTCCTAACAAATCGATCGCTCTCATGCCCACTAAAAGGAGTCTTGGTCATCTTGCCTCGTAGGCATGACTCGATATCTCATATGATTCAAAATCAAATGAGTCTAGCAAACCATCCTTATAGAGTGGGATAAACGCTGTCATTTATATAAGCGACAGTGCAGAGATAAGTTTGGTTCATGTCATTTGACTTGAACCTCTTGGTACTAATGTTATAGATAGGGCTCTCAAGGTCTAGAATATAGAGTCCGTTTATTAGTGGTGCACTACAATAGAACATATCTTTTAAATAAAGTAACAACATTTGTCTTTTATTATAAAGAGTATCCTTTCTTGTCTAAACAAGAAATTGAAACTATGTTCTTAGTAAGAGCGGGCACATAACAACAATCATCTAAATTTAGTACAAGCCCAGAGGGCGAGATAGCTGATAAGTTCCTACAACAATCAAGAACCCGTGCTCCATTGCCTACTCGTAGGTCCACCTCACCCTTTGCCAATGCTCTGCTATTTCGGACACATCAAGACAAATGTGAGAAGCACATCCAAGATCTAATACCCATGATGTAGAAATAGATAGATTGACTTCTATAACATATATACCAAGTGGAAGTCTCTCTGCTTCTTCTTAAGATCCTCCAAGTATACCTTGCAGTTCCTCTTCCAATGCTCTGATCGCAACCAACAGTAGCATCCTTGGCGACCCTCCTTTAGGCTTCATGCCTTGCCTTTACCCTTGGTTTGGGACTTTCCCTTACCTTTGGGCTTGCCCTTGCCCTTATGCTTCTGGACCATCAGAATCGGCTTAACCTTCTTAAGGTTAATCTCAGCAGTTCGTAACATACTAAGTAGCTCGGGCAGTGGCTTGTCAATCTCGTTCATGTTATAGTTGAGAACGAATTGACTATAGCTATCCGGCAAGGACTGCAAGATCAAGTCAGTGGCCAGCTGTTGGCCAAGTGGGAACCCCAGTCTTTGTAGGTTCTCTATGTACCCAATCATCTTGAGTACATAAGGACTTACAGGAGCCCCGTCTGACATCTTGCACTGAAACAGTGCCTTAGAGATCTCAAATCTCTCATGCCTCGCTTGTCCCTGATATAGTTGGCGAAGATGCTCAACCATATCGTAAGCGCCCATCAACTCGTGTTGCTTCTGAAGCTCAGAGTTCATGGTCGCGAGCATTAGACAGGACATATCTAATGCGTCGTCTTGATGCTTCTTGTAAGCATCTTTGTCTGCTCGCGGGGCATTGGCAGGAGGAGCCTCCGGAATGGGCTGCTCCAGAACGTACAGTTTACGTTCCTGGGTGAGAACTATTCTCAAGTTCCTGTACCAGTCCAGGAAATTCGCTTCGTTGAGCTTGTCCTTCTCAAGGACAGATCGCAGGGAGAAGGAATTCATGTTCGACGTCATGGTTATCTACAACAGAAAATTTGCAGAAATAAATATCATATTCTTTTAAAATCATTTAATTAGGCCTTTAATTAAATGATGCTCCCACTGAATTCTATAATTCTTGTGAGACAAGATCCACATCATACTAACCCTTGAGTTAGCTTTGGCTAATACGCCCAAGGCTTAGTATGATCGGTAGGTAACGATTACCAATTACATCTTTATACAACTCTTGTTTATATAATCAATATCCGCATTTATATTAAAACTCGAGTTCGCTTTGGCTAATACGCCCGAGAGTTAATATAGATGTGATTTTGACCTATCTTTTCCAACCGTTGGAATAATGCCTATAGTTGACTCGATCCAACCGAGTAACTAGGAATACTCAATCTAATTGAGTTTGTATTCACCCATGCGTTGATAGGCGGGACCAAGATTGTCCCTCCGTACCCTACCAAGATAATATGTATTGCTATGCTTTGGCAGATTCAACAATACATGTGATCGAGGTAGTGATAGGTATCACGGCACAGTTAGGCATTTAGAGTTGGTTCGATCGAGATCTAATCTAATCAAAAAGGATGCATCTTGTGCACGACTTAGATCTAATCTAATCGCAAGGGTGCATCATGTGCACGACTTAGATCTAATCTAATCGTAAGGCACTAATTAATTAACTACTTATTAAATATGCATCACATACACAAGCAATTAATTAATCTATTTGTGATTTAGTCATGGCCCTACTACGATCTTCTCAAGCCAATGAGAAGATCGATTGGTCAACCTAGGGTCAACAGCTTCTCCAAGCTCCTCCCTTTGACCACCTTGTGTTGCTCGTGCCTGCCTCGGAACTCCGTCTCGTGTGGACCCTCCACCGCTCCAATTTGTACATTACAATTTGAAACTCGAGTTACATTCGAGTTTAAATCTAATTTACAACAAGAATATAAGAGAAGGCACGACGCGCAGGTCGCGAATATAATACAACACTCGCAAACACATAACTCGTATTATGAATTACAACACAATCCAATCATATTGGGTTTTTAGGCCATGACTATCACAAAATTTATATATAATTCAAAATTATATATTTTCATAATTTTCTATAATTTTAAAATTAATTTTTACAATTTTTACGAGTAAAATTTCCCGACGGTCCCGGGCGCAATCGCTGAACGGATCCCCTTGCGGGGGCCCCCTACGATCTAACCATCGCGAGGTTCCTGCGATCCAACAGCACCTAAACCCGCTGTCCCAAAACGATTTGGCCGAGACATTGCCGTTCGGAAAAATCTTCCCGGTGGGTTCGTTTTAGCGATTTCGGTGCAATCACGGAGCAAATCCCCTTTCAGGGGCAGCGCCCTACCCACGATCTAACCATCGTGAGTTGCTCCTTTGCGATCTAATGGCACCCAATCCCGCTGTTCCAAACGGATTTGGGGCAAAATGAAGCCGTTTTGGAAAAATCTTTCCGGTAGCCGAAGCCTACAAGTGCCGAGACACTTGTGCTTCGCTTCTACGGAAAAATTACCCATAAAAACTATAAAATCATAATTTTACAGAAAATTACAGAAACTTTAGTTTTCATAAAACCAAAAATCAAACTCGTACAAGCCTTGCACGTGGCTCTGATACCACTGTTGCGTTTTTCGGGCCGCGAAAATCGCTTTTCGCGTCGCGGAAACCCCGAATCACCCAAGGCCAACGGATCCGTGCAAGGAAAACCGAATGATAAATACGAGTACGAGTTTAAAAACCTTTTAGATCTACTCCTAGATCTACTTGTTAAGAACTTTACCTTCGATGCGTGCCCTTTTTCGTATCCCACTCGTCCAAGATTCGTCGGATCTCGAAAGTATCAAGGATAGATACTTCTCTATATGTATCCACACGAACACACTAGGTGGAGATGACCAAAACAAGGTGTGCTAGCACCTTTGGATGGTTCAGCCAAGAGAGGAGAGGGAGAGCAAAATTGGAGCAAGGAAGAAGATGATGGAATGAATGAGATTAATTCCAAAATGAAACTTATCTCTCCCATTCATGTGGCCGGCCACATTAAGAGCATGAGTAACTCCCATGGAATGCCAAGAGTCACAACTCTTGGTAACTCCCATGAGGTGGCATTCCACATAAGCAACCATGATGATGTGGAGCAGTATCATTGGTCCACATCTTGCCCACTCACCAATGAGGTGGCATAAAGTCAAGTCAAACTTGACTCTTCATCTTCCTCTCAAGTCAAGTCAAACTTGACTTAATCTCTCTCATGGTTGATCTAATCCAACCATTTAATTCAAGCCAATTTAATATAATGAATCTAATTCATTTAATTAAATTGATTTAATGAGTCATAATCCAAATTAGACTCATTAAACACATGAATCAACTTGAGTCTAACTCAATTAGCCCAATTAGGATTACTCTTAATCGAATTTGATTCATCAAATGAATCTAATCCTCTTGGTTCATCATATGAACCTAATCTCCATCTAAATGTCCTTAGTGTGTGACTCTATAGGTTCTTGTAACGTTGACAATGCCCCTAAACCCATTTAGAGGCATAAGTAATGAGCGGTATCTAGCAACACATCATTACTACCCAATGTTACAAGAATGTTGAGATCCAACATCACATTGTGACTACTAATTGTGACTCCTCACAATATGCGACATTGTCCTTCTATCCTAGACACCTAGATTGATCAATGTGAGGCATAGACCGTGTCATCCTCTAATCAATCTAAATCTTGAACTCCAAGTAGACTCACTCAATCAAATGAGCTCAACATCTCATGTTGACTCATTTGGGCATGGCCATGCACTTCGTGGTCTAACTCTATCAAGAATATTGATGTCGCTCCCGTCATATGGGAGGGATAGATCCCATCTACATCACTCACATCCCTCTGCATAATTTGTTACATACCCAGTAATCACCTTTATAGTCCACCCTGTTACGGGTGGCGTTTGACGAAACCAAAGTACATAACTCCTTATGTAGGGATTCATGGTGACTTCAGGTCAAAGGACTAATAGTCATACTAATAGCCACATGAGAAAGTATATGACACTCATATAACGATCCATGATACTTTCTCATGGCGGGTCATTCAGTATACATTCTCTAATGCATACCCATGTGTCAGCTTGATATCTCTATATCCATGACTTGTGAGATCAAGTCATCGAGCTGACCTACATGCTAGTCTTATTGTATTAACATTGTCCCTGAATGTTAATACTCGACTAGGAATGATTTAGAGTAGTGTTCCCTATATCATCTCACTATCGATTTAACTAATCGATTGATATAGGTATGAACCTTCTACTCAATGACGCTATTATACTTAGTCTATTTGGCACTAATACAAATAAGTATAATAACCAAACAAATGCCTTTATTAATATACAAGAATATGATACAATGAGTCCATACAATCATCAAATGATTGGCTCTAGGGCTCTAACTAACAAATATTCCCTTAGCAATGAAGTCATTCCTTTTCCATGCCTTATAGGCATCAAGGTCAAGTATATGTTGTGTTGTAGAATCATCAGCTGGTTCTTCCATGAATTGATTTACAGCCTCTAGAACTTCTTGCTCCTCAAGAACGTATTGTATCTTGAGGTGTCAGATTTTATAGTTATCCCCATATAATTTCTCTCCCTTATTGAGTTCAACTATGATGTTTTTAGTTGTCGTAATGTACATAAATAAACACATTATTTATTATTTCAGTGTAATTCATATATGTGCAATTATTTATTAACTCAGTGTAAATTAGAATTAGTTACAAAATCAAGTGATAACATTGTTTCCACTCATCATTTGTATGTTCTAATCTAATCAACATTGATCAATCATATTACACATATCCCATCTAATGAACGAATCATTATTAAAATGAACTAATCATTTTTCATATGAACTAATCATATGGATATATGAACTAATCATATTCACATGAACTAATCATGAGCAAGTTAGTTAACATATAACATAACTTTTCATTATATAATTCTGTTCGTACATAACTACAGAAATTATTACATAACTCAAAAACTAAATGAGCTAACACTGTTCGTACATAACGATAGTAAACAGAACACTAATCAACCAGATAGGCCAGCACTACTCCCACTAGGATAAATACTAGTACAGTGGCTAATATTATCCCTATTAACCTAGACTCATTTGGGATAATCTCAAATGGAGCAACTTCAGAATTCTTCATCAGATCCATTTCTGGATCTTCCTTGAACATTTCCTGGTCCTCTTCATACCATTCAAGCTCTTCTTCACCCATATAGTGAAGTAGTTCCTCACACAGTTCTGAATATGTGACACGTCCTTCATGACGCCCCGATACATAGTCTACTATCACCCTAGGATACTCTGGCAATGAATGCATCAATGTCCATATCCTATAATTGTCCAGGACTGGAAACTCTTCTTGCTCAAGTTTCCAGAATAGTCTATCAAGCCTTCTAACATGTCCGTCGACTCCATAAACATACTTATACTCTATCTCCTGAATCTCCTCTCGAAGTTAGTTTCGTCGCACTTCGCGACGAGTCAATGTGGTAATAGTCCGTGCCATCTGAAAAATTGAATTTAAATAGGTCAGTACAAAACCGACTAACCAATACAAAACCAGTTTAGTTCAATTTATACAGACATAAAACCATCATTATAAATCAAGCAAAATAAATCTTCTCGATTTTTAGGAGTTTAAGTCGACTAACTCATTAGACTAGTCAATCAGGAGTCCGGATCTTAAGCTTAGTCTATCGTCCTCATTAGAACTAATCTAATTGGACAGGGATTTTTGGCCTATGTTCTGTTATTGTTTAAGCTCATTTGAGTCAATCTCAGATTTATTGATTAAACTTATGTTCGTTTGATTCATCCAATTACTCATTGGATTAAGTCTGACCCATTAGAACAAATCTAATCTTTTTGATCAAATTTGACACAACAGAATTAATCTGGTCATATTTGATCAGCCCAACATCTGTAATCAAAATCACCTCAATTAATTTAATAATAAACCGAACTGGTTAAACCAACAAATAATTTGAACCAGTTCTAGGTATTACTGAATCAAATTGGTATGCTTAAAACACCTAATAATTTAAACCAGACTTGGGTTTGATTTGACAAGTTGGTCTGGTTCAATTTTCAGTTAATTGAACCATAAATTAATTAAATATTTATTTGTTAATTAATAATACATTTATATATGTATTTAATTAATTAATAAATATATTTAATTAAAATATAACACATGCATTGTTTGTACACGTGAAGAAAAAAATATGCATGCACTGCTTTCTACATGTTTTTCCTTTTTTTTCACCGTGCTTTGTCAAAACGAAGCACTGTTCACCTTTTTTATTTTTTTCTCTTCAATCGATTCATGAATTGATTGAAGAACTGTGCGCGATTTTGAATCGATTGAAATGAAATTTTAATTGATTCAATTGAATTGAATCGATTGATTAATCGATTCAATTGAATTAATTTGACAGATGAACAGTGCTCACTGTTCATCTTCTTCGCGAAAAAAAAACGCGAGCTTCTCTCACACCGATTTTCACCGGTACTAAAACACGGTCGTCGGCACTCTTCTGCCGCGACTCTATGTCGCCGAGGACTATGCGATTCCGGGTGAAAATTGCAGAAACGGGATCTGGCAGATCCCAGAAATTGCAACTTTGCAATTTCTCAGCCGCAGGGATTTACATGCTTTCAAAACTTGCTCTGATACCATTGTAGTATGTTTGAGAGCATGAAACAGAAACGAAATAAATTATAATCACTCACAGTGATCTCCCGAAGAAATCGCAGAAGAAGACGTTGGTCAACGAAAACGTTGTCGCTGTCGGAAGTACAATCACGGGTAACCGAAAAGTCCTTTAAAATTCACGAGCCAAATCCTAAATGGTCTGCTTTGCTTCTCTGCTGATTACCACCAAAGTTTCTACTTCTTTCTCTTATGGCTTGGACGCACCTTTTATAAGAAGGTTAAGGAAGATGAACAGGAAAAGACACCCCCTTCGTCTGCTTGATGTTATGCAACAAGGAGGGAGATGAAGAGGAAACGATGCTCCTTCATTTCCTCAACGTCTAACATAATTATGAATAAACACATTCTATTCACTCAAAAATCACATCGATTTATCTCCACCGATATGATGAAAGATAAAAGTTAAAATCCTTATGTTTCAGAGATAGATCTAGATGAATTCATCCGATAGGTAAATCAAGAGTTAAGTTAACAGCCATCAGAGTAATAGTGCAATGATTAAATATTACAATGGATAATTAAGTGATATAAAGTTTGAGTCTCAGTTATGGTATATTATAGAAAAAATTTTCCTTTAATGAAAAACAGACCTAAGGACATTGGTAAAATAAAATTTGAGTCTCAATTGTGGTGTATTGTAGGAAATTTTTCCTCTAATGAAAAAAAGACCTAAGGACATTGGTAAAAGAGGTTTTTTGTAGCTCCCAATTAACAACATTAATATCACATAAAAATGAAAACTAACTATTCGTTCTACAATGAAAAATCCTCTATAATTTTTTTTATGAGTCATATATTACAAATCATATCTCTCTATATTACAAATTATAGATCACAAATCACAATGTAACACTAGTTTATTATTAATTATAAGTTTCATTTTCAAGAGAAAAAGTAAATTTAAGTTTTCAACACTATTCTTTAATTACAAACCTTAAATTTTACCTTTACAATGGTTTAAATTTTTTTATTGAGATTTTTTTATTTTACCAACCTTTCATAAAATTTGCATTAAAGATGCTCTAAGAATATTGATTATCTGGAGGAGTTTTTATAATGCTTTTTGATTTACTTTGATGACCGATAATAAATTTATGTGAGACCTAATACTTAGATTATCACAAAAAAAAAAAAAAAAATCAATATAGCAAGCTGGAATAGATAATGTAGTCGTATTATCATAAATAAGTCTAAGATTAATTTTCAATAAATATAAAAATCCCACGTATTGTCTTGATGTGCTTCTATTCCGGAGTAAACCAACACATTTAAACCCAGAGGTCGATAATATTAAACCGGTTTAAAATAAGCATTATTATTTTTTACCCCGTGAAGCCAACACTGAGCTCGAAGACTTGATTCACTCGACAAATACAACTCGTTGATTATTGAATTTTGGTTCATCAGAACGACCTGATTAAGCTGGTTGAGTCGAGCCTAGTTCGGCTCATGCTCCCAGAATTTTGCCAAATTTCTTGAATGAATCCCATCGCAGAATAATATTTTTCTTGGTGAGGAAAAATTAAATAAAAATATTTATTATACATGTGGAGTGGATAAGCACGCAACCAGCGGCTGACGTCATGAAAGCGACAGCCCACTCACTTTCCACCATCAACTGCTTGCGGTCCAAATTAATCTACGTTTAAAAATATAATTTATTTAATTTTAGCAAATGAAATGAAACCCAAATGCCTACAAAATGCCGCCCGAAACCACGGCTCAGCCAATCACGGCGCCGCATTTGATCGACCCGGCGAAGCCACAAACAGAGATGCGCCTTCCACGTGTCGCGTAGCCGATGCACCAGTATCCGTGCCGATACAAGCAGAGATGCGGCGCGTGCTTCCTTCGGCACCCTGGTTCACAGTCTCTTCCAAAGGGGAAAGGAGGCGGGCAAGCTCTTGCGACAGCGCCGTGGGGGTTGTCTTCTCCGATACTGGATCCGCTGGAACTGCCGATTGGATTTGGGGCCGGCCGTCTCTTGTTGCTCGGAGAATGTTTGATTGGGACGACGACCAGGATCAGGTTCTTCATTATTCGCGTCTCTTTACTTTGTAAAATTTGACCTTTTTTTTTTTTTCAAAAAATGGGGTTTTTACTCCCTTTGTCGACTTGGTTCTGGAATTAGGGCGGAGAATAATTGACTGGTTTTGCTATCGCTGTATGTTCTTTAGGTTTCTGGGACTTCTCTTCTGGAGAAGGAAAAGGCCGTATTTTGAGAAGTTTTTTCTACATGTTCATGTCTATGGGCTTTAAAACGCTAGGATTTCGAGTAACTTTAGATCTGCTTCTTCTAGTTGGGCACTAGACGATTGTGCTGGAGCAGGAAGTTTCATACATCATAAACTTCTTTAGCTCATCCCAATTAAATGGAAATGAGGAATATGTGATGTGAAATACAAGAATATGGAAAATAATGTAGGAAATTGCATAGAAGGTCTATTATCTGCTGGAATGATATTTCATTGGCAATATGCTAAAGGTTCTTCTGGAGATATGTTTACTAGATCAAGACTCCTTCTGTCGCCATTAATTTGAAGTTTAGTTTGTTTCTGCAATTAGATCCAATCTTCTACTGCCTTCTTGATGAAACGTTGATTGCCAAAGTCACCTCCTCTATGGAGGGTTGAAGAGAGACCTACTTTCACTCACTAGTCACTGGAAGTAGATAATATTTCCTTTTTATTTTGAGAAGGGATAAATTCCATGTAAATGATGAAGGGATTTGATCCCATGATATTATGGAGCACTACGGAGGCCTGACCAACTAAGTTAGTTTGCACCTTTAATCTACAGAGTTGTTTCTATCATGATCATAGTGTGAAATACCCTAGGCTAAACTAGATCCAGCCGGATGTGATATTAATTTTACTGAGATCTTGAGCAAGCTCACACAAGTCCAAATGAGGTTGAGAAAAAGGCCAGAGTTGCATCATAAATGGCAGAAGTTGATAAGAATCTATTTGAGTCAAGATAATTGGAGATCTAAACTTGTAATTAGGCAAGAAACTTATAGATTAAGATGGGATAGCAAGACTTTTAGTAGTGCTTCCAATATATTGAATTACAGAGGATTTGATTCTCTATCACGCCATTCTTTTGCTACAAAGAAAGTTAAAATCATAAAATAATTACAAATGCGATGGATGCTAAGGTGGATAGTTGTTAAACTCATAGATGTGACTTGTATCTCTTCCCATTCTATCTTGTATAGTCTTGCTCACCTATTCCAATTATGCAAGCCGGTTGTGACCCACTGGAATCACATCAACATCCACTTTGATATCTCCATTCTCAACTTCTTCAAGTCTTTTATCCTAGGGACCAAGATGAAGGCTTTCAAGGTATTGAAAAACATTTTTACCACTATATGGCAAGGGCGTGGTTATGGGTGCTTTGGATACAATAAATTTGGATCATTTGCACACCTTCATTGCTGAGGTGGTTCTATTACATCTCATCATGGATTTGTGGAGCTTCGATGACGAGGTAATATAAGATCCCAAGGCTCTTCTAAAAGATGAAGTTCCAAATAGGCTATTCAACATCTTGAACTAACCATGATGCTGAAGCTTCCAACTGCAACAACAAAGCTTCCACAAGATTTTCAAGATGATGAAGCAGCTGGAGGCTTCTGTTGTCATAGAAAAAGCCACTCTTGGCTTCCTCCTTTGAAGGCAAAGTGGTTGAGACTTCCAATGCTTGAAACGAGGCCACTTGAGGCTTCCACTTTTGAAGATGAAGTTGCTCAGGCTTCCGCCATCCAAAACAAAATTGCTCGAGGCTTCTACTGTCTGAGATGACGAAGCCACTTGATCATAAACTTTATCTCAAATCTTATACCACACTTGCTTGAACTAACACAAAATTATATCCATATGGACTTGATATGTTTGACAAAACTACATGTGTTAGGCACTAAACTTGTTGCACTCCTACAGAACCAAATGTCAAACTATTGCCAAGATGCGAATTCTTATATGATCTAACAAAATTAAAGGTTAGTTGGAAAGTTGAGTTGCCAAGCCTGGCATATCTTTTATTGCGTGTGGTCAGCTAGTTCGTTGAGTCTTTGTTAGGTAATTGGGAGGTTGCATGAGAATTCTTCAGTAGGAAATGATTAACCCAAGCAAGGGCCTCCTTTGTTGAGATCAAGTTCACTTCCAGATCTATTGATGTAGATGGGTAAATTTGCCCCACGGATGGACTATCTACATAAGTTTATTGTGCCCTTTTGGGAGGAAATCTAACTATCTTAGATAAGTAAGATAGCATAACATAGAAGCTAGATCAAGTGCACAGGTATTCAACAATGACTCTTGCCACATTTATGCTTTGTTTGGCTTAAACACCTAGTGATAAAACTGAATGTGGATTGTAATGCACCAATGAAATTATGTCGTGTTCATCAATCTTCCATGCATATGGACTCAAACTTAGTGGTTTATTAGACGACAGAATATGAAGATAAATTGTCATTTTGCAAGATAACAAGTCCAATCTTGACAATCGATTGATAGATTTACTATGTCCTAGAGTAGGATCTAACTGTAATTATGCAAACGTACAAGGGTCTGGATGTAAATGTTGTTTATCTAATACATACATAGGAAAGAGGGGACTGCTTAAGGTATGTGTATTCTAATTCTTCCACTATTGAATTATACACTTTAGTTAGCAAAATGTTGGATGCATGCCTCACTTTGAAATCGTGGCGCAGATTCTTAGCCTATAGTTTCTTAATTCTGACACGTGTGCATACTGAATTTAACAGTATTTAGAAAGCAGTTAATTTTCTCTTCTTTTGTTAGTGAGAATTTTTTTTTTGCAAATGTGATTTCGGTATAATCTTTTCTTGATTCCCAAGTACATTCTTCTTTCTTTTAGTAGTTTTTTTTGGTTAATGTGAGTAATTTCAGATAGGGAATACAATGTGGTGTGAGTTTTCTGAGAATGAAGCCAATATTATGCCTTATCCTAATGGTGCTGACAAGAATCCATTACCTCCTTTGGGTAATTATAAAAGAAAGAAAAATGATGAAGCAAACACTTCCTTAAGGTCAAGTGAACACTCTTCAGGATCTAAGAATGATATTCTGGGGATTAATCAGGACAATAGTTCTACTTTCATTACAAGTGAAGAACTTGTTGCTGCACAACTTGATGTAGATTCATGGCCTGATTTGCCTTCTTTAAGTGCTTCTCTTAGTAAAGAGTACAATGATTCTTGTAATAGAGATGCTATGGAAGCACAATTAATGCTCGATATCAGTGGAACAAAAAAGCTTGACAAAATAAGAGGTAAAATGATGTCAATCTAGCACTATGCTTTGTCACTGAGGTGTAGAATATTCCAATAAAATATAGTTTTTGAACATCTACAGTGCAGTTCGATAGTCCATCTGAAATCTTTAATAATGACAAAGATGACGAAGAGAATGGTACTTTTCTTGATTGTGACTGGGCCAATATTGGAGATATCGAGGATCTTGACAACATATTCAGGTAACTTATTTAACCATTTCTAATCATTTTCACTGGTCAACAGTAGCTCTGTATCTCCCTTTTCCTCCTGCAGTGGAAATGATTCCATATTTGGACACGAAATGGTTGGCAATGTAGATGAGTTCTTGACTGCAACTTCTGATGTAATTAGCAGCACTGTACAATCAATTGCATTACCAGTAAGTTGTCCTTTTTGTTAGCAAATCACACAAGCAAATTATTATGCAGTTTAACATTCTTGATATTGCTTGTCATAGAAACAAAGATCTTAAATTCCTATATATTATGTGAACAGGACATGCCACTGTGCAAGGACCAACCTTCTGGTTATGATTCTTCCTCTTTTCATCTTGATGAATTATCTACTGGAAAGGAAGCATTGGAAGAGAAGGTACATATATGGATAATGTTCTTTACATACCTTGGTATACCTGTTAAACTACCACTTATCTTATTCGCCTCAACAGAGAGGAGATAGTACTGTGAGAACAAGAAGTGAATACTATGAGGAACAGAACCTGTTCTCAAACCAGGTAATCTATTTATTCTTAAATTTGACATAAATTCTAATAAATTTTTCTTTGTTGAAGTATGTACTGTTGTTTATACCATGTTTACTTAAAACCTTAAGTTGCCACTAGCATATAAGCTGTTAAATATAGAAAATGTTAGAGGAAAGAAGCCTAAAGGCCTATGGTGATGCACTAAGAGTCTAAGATTATCTTCAGGTATATGTAGAGTGATAGAGGAATAGGCTGGATGTATTCTATATGCTAGCACATTACAAGGCAAGTTCTTCCAAATCAAAAACAACTAGATCTGATAGTTGAGAAAAACACAAAACGGTGGTACAAGAATCTATTGTTTCTTTCTTGCTATGTGCCCAAGGTCTATCTCAACTTCTCTGTGAATTTTAACTTTGTCAGTTATAAAACGTAGAAGGCTGATAGGACGTGTCTTGAAGTGGTTCCGGAGTCCATGGGTTCATTAGGTTGAACTGGTTCCTGTCCAGGAATACCCTTCTCTAGGACATTCTTAAATGAGGTGGTTTCACGTCTTTTCCTCTAATCAGTATATATGCAGAAGGGATCGCAAATGATGTTTTGGCAGTAGATCAATTTCTGTATGTGCAAAATTATATCGTAAACAACCCATCCAAATATAATGACTTTTAGGGGGACATATACAATAGCATCTCTGTCCAACTGTTTTTGTTACTTCTATAAACTTGAGATGTGTAGGCACTTTTTACCTAGAATTTACCCAGGGATTCAAATGTTCATATGAACTTGATCTATTCATCAATTGTCTGGTTTCAAGACGCTGAAGATTTAATAATGTGGTATAGTTTGTTCTATTGGAAAATTAGTTTTTGTAACCAATAAATTGAATATGGGCATAGATGACTATTTCATGAGTAGACCGTTTTAAGCCAATTTCTCAAGTGAATGAGAAATTAATGTCTAAGATTATTCGAGTAGTGAAGGGTTGGTCAAGTATGATCAAACAAAAGTATTGGCTCACACACGAGCTAGGTTCATGGACGCGAATACATGAACGTTAACTCGAGTATGCGTGAATATCAATTCTTGTGAAACCATTTAAGGGGGCGATGAGATATAGATTAATTAAAATATTAATTGATCAATTAAATGTTAAAAGTTATTGGACAGCGACAACAACAAAATAAATTAATAAGTGATTAATTAACTAAATGATTCATGTTGAAATGTGGGTGTAAGAATTAATTAGTTGATTAACTAATTATCCTAATTAATTAATCAATAGAATGCATGCAAACTAGAATTGATTAATTGATTGCTGCATGCATTTGACGGCTGCCAAGGCCAAAATTAATTGATTACGACGTTGCAACATAATTACAGTAATGAAGATTAATTAGCTCTTGTAAATTTAAGAGAATATTAATTGATTTAATTAATTAAATCAATTAATGGCTCGCTGTTGGCATACCCCTTCATCCCTATAAATAACCACCCTTCTACTTTCTTAATTATCACAAGCAATACAATTTGTGAGCTTTCATCTCTCCCTCTCCTCTCTAAAAGAGTTCCAAGATTTCAAAAGTTCGCCAAAACTCAAAATTTGGAGTGCTACTATTTTGAGTCTTAGATCGCTGTATCTTGGGAGGCGAATGCCAATATATCGTAAGAAAAGAAGATCTAGTCCTTGCCTTGACCATAAAAATCTTATCCGAAGGGATAAGCTTACCCAAAGGAATGTATCGACATCCGAAGGGATAACTCAACAACAGATGCTATTAAGTTGGTGATAGACAAAACCAAGTCAGCGATAATGATACCGACAAAGGTATGTTGAGAATCTAAAGGGGAATAGATTCATGTTGTCATATCAAGCTCCACTTGTTCGAGCTGTTGATTTATCGACAAGCTAACTGATTGAACCCAGGCTATTGCATCAACATCGACAATTTTCAACAAGATGTTCATCTAATGTTATTGAAACAGATCCATCAGAGAACAATAGTGCATTGGTTGTCTCTATAGATTTCCCACCATATTTAGAATTTAAGATAGTGTTGTCCAACATGTGATCTAAGGTTGATCACTTCAAGCTTATTGTCAGATCTTGGTTAGATGATGTGACCATCATATCTTGCATTGGACTACCGAGCGAGATTCAAACTAGTCCACATACATGCTCTTGGGTGACTCATCTAGGAAGCAATGGCGTAGCCAGATTGAACAATTACCCTGGGCTAAAAATGTTGAACCCAGTAAAGCCCAGCCCAGCATAGCAAGGTTAAGGCCTAAAATTGCTGGGCATTGCTTACTAGGTGAGGCTAACCAAAGTTAAGACCTAAAATTGTTGGGCATTGCTTACTAGGTGAGGTTAAAATTGCCGGGCATTGCTAGGCTGCACTGGGCTAGAGCCCAGTAAAGCCCAGCCCTGGCTACGCCATTGCTAGGAAGTTCTAGGACAGGCTTAACAAGAGAACCAATTCTCCCATATGAAGATAACAATCTTGCCTTCAGAGGTACGGATCTCCTATCTACTTTGTTTATGAGGTCAGTGTATTACCCTTCAATCATTAAAAACAAATTGTAAAGATATATAATTTAATACTAGGAAGGATAATTTTTTCATTTGATTTGAATTTAACCAAATGGAAATTGAACTGAAAATTTATTTAGGATTTTGTATGATTCTATATTTGAGAATTTGCCAATCACAGAGTACCTAGCATTGATACCTAGTTCATAGGCTTTATAATGAGATTATCTCCCGTGTATATATAGCCTCTAAGACCCAATAGCAAATAAAAATGTGGGACTGAAGGCAATGTTTCTAACATATGACTTAGCTTTAACGAATATATCTAGTTCCTAGTTCAGTTGTTTCCTTCTTGACTATTTAGATTGTCATCAATCCTTTCACTTTGTTTAAGAAAATGATGTTTATGCTTTCTGTAGCCTCCTTGAGACCTTCCCTTCTCCATATCAAAGCAAAAGAAATCTATAGTTTCTGGTTTAGGAAGGCAGTTATATCGTTGTGATACATGAAGTTCTTGAGTATAAGGCATTAGTTCTTGTTTGAGAAAATTTACATAGTTCTAGATGCACATGTTGTAATGTCTGAACATGGTTCTGAAAAGTGAAAATTGATAGTTTTTTAAAAATAAAATGTATATGATAATATGATTATTATGTTACTGATTGGTTGTATCAACCTTTGCACATTAAATTTTAGTGCTAGCACAAACAATAGAAAGTTTTGCAAACCATCATTACTGTCCCAACATGACCCATTGGGATCATCAATTGTTGCAGCCCAATATCCATAAGAGAACTCTGACGTCTCACAAGAAATCAGAAGAAAAAGGAAAGTGTAAAGAATTAGATGATACAAGTGCCATGTGGTCCTGCAGTACAAATGAAAGCCGGCAACTTCTAAGTTCCACAACAGATGCTCGTACCAAAACAGTGATGGACAGTTTCGAATCATCTACAGAAAGACAAGTTAGAGCTCCTGAAGATGTTGAACAGCTAGACTCCCCAAATCAATTTATGTTATCTGGGTATGCTTACACAGCATATCCTTTTCCAACTATTCCAATTTCCCAGAATGTGTATACTAAAACGAACCAAGAAAAACCACTTTCTGTTGGTCATAAGCTTTTAGCAGATTTCTCAAAGCGTCCGAATGGTCTAAGTAGACTATCTGATTCAGCTTCTAGACCGCTGACTCCCCAAGAAAAAATTGAAAAATTGAGAAGGCGTCAAAAAATGCAGGCAATGCTTGCCATTCAGCAGCAGCAACAACAATTTGCTCATCCAAGTACTAGTGATTCTGGGGTTCCTCAGTCATGCTCACCTAAGAAACAACCTGTAGAATCTAGGACTAACTCTGCAGCTGATCTTATCAGCAATAAGCATTTTCCAGCAGAGCGGAACATACTAGCTGACCAAGAAGAACCCTGGACAATCTCCTCCATAATTGATGGTCAGTCATTGGAAGAGACGATATATTATCAACTTCAAGATGCTATTGAACAGGTAATAAATACTATTCTTGTTTTGGTTTCAATTTCTTGGTTTAATTCCTTTTAGTTTTAATATGATAGCAAATAATTTTTAATTTTACTCAGTTGGATAGTAGAATAAGGCTTTGTATACGAGATAGTTTATTTCGTCTAGCACAAAGTGCTATGGAGAGACAAAGTTCTAGCGACAGAAATAGTACAAACAAAAGTGACAGAGATGAGGATGAGCTTTCAGCATATGATGATACAAAGAAATCGTGCAAGTGAGTTTTTGCTGATATATATATTTACATCTGATTTTTATTAACTGAAACCTGTATTTAAATTAGCCTTTTAAGATTCAATACTTTTGGGCTATTAATGTGCAAGCACTTCTATTCTACCAAGTTTATTCTGCTAGCATCACTTATGGCTGTTAAGAATTTACAATATATGAACTAAACTTTCCTATTGATGCATTCAACCTGGTTAAGTTCTAATTCAATCTTGTTCATTGTTTTCTCTTTTAAGTTGGTAGTTGATTTTTGATGCTATCCACACTTCTCATTATTTTAAAAAGCAGTGGATTCAACCCTTTATCACATGGAGGGTCTTTTCTATATGACATATATACCATGTATCCATATTTAGAATCATACCCATAGTTGTCATATATGGAGGGGCTTTTCTATATATCATATGTGTAATGATGGTATGGAGCATCTAGAGTAGATTATGGAGGAGGTCATTAACTGCTCAAGTGAACACTTCGTGATGCCTAGAATCCCCACGTGACCACTCCGTTGCCAAAACCCTCGCATGAACACTTCACATTACCTAGAACCCTCATATTATCGTCGTCACCAATGTCATGGAACGCTCACTTGATCCTTGCCAACATTGCGAAAGCTCTCGCACAAACTTCACCTGTAGTTGCCAGCTGTGCATGGGTCATGAGGTTGTTTCTCATGTCGGTCGGCAAGTGAAATGAATCACTTTGCTTGTGCTTTCCAACACAATGGTATTTAAAACCTTCTTGTGGGTTGGTATGTCTCTTTGTTTTGAGTTGAGACAAAACAAACTTCTAAGACATGGAATAAAATCTCTTTAAGCACGACTCCATTATTCATTTAGTGCTAGAATGTTGCAATTTCTCATTCTAGTTCCATACAAGTTTTTAATTATTGGAAAATATTTCTCCAAGTTCTCATCCACTGATGGGCACTAGGCCATTATATGAATCATCAGCTAGAGGAATCATAAGCTAGAATCTTCTTGTAGGGATCCAGTTAGTTGAATCCAGAAGGCCATTCAGAATAGCCTCAAAATTATCATTGGAGGCTAAGTAGTATTATGTTGGTCATTAACGACAAAAATATAGGTGGAAAGAGGTTTTAAAGTATAGATTAAGAAGTAAATGTTCCTTGGTAAAAACTAGATTAATATTCATGTCAAAAGGCATACCAAATTTATATTGCATTCAATTCAAGTTTTTGGGTAACCAAAAAGATTAAATACTCATATGAAGCTTTTTGGATAAGTATTTGCCAACTCATTTGCTTGGTTACTATCTTGTTGACTATGACAATGGCATTTTGTTTGTTCCACTCATCAAATGAAAAGTTTCCTATCAAATGGAATGCATCTCTATTCTTGAGGAACTATATATGATGCTAACTTAATTCATGCTGTTCACAGAAATTCAAAGTGGACAAGTGTAGAAACAGGTACAAATCCCATTGATCGGACTGTTGCTCATCTTCTCTTTCATAGGCCATCGGAATTATCGACTAGAGCTGTCAAAGAGGAAATACCACAATCGCCTGCTCTGTATAACCCCGGTAAAGTCTTCTTTAATCTCAGCACTTGACAATGTTTCTTTGATTATTATGCTCCAAAAAACTTCATTTTCGCAAAACAAAACATGCATCATGACTCCTCACAGAAAATTATTAACTGCAGCTTCGGATGCATCTTTACAAGCTCAAGCTTGCATCTCCAATGATCATATGGAGAATGGCAGAGAGATGGAAAGACAACCTTCGAAACAAAGTAAGATATATTAAAAAAAAGTTCATACCGATTTGATTCTAAATCGTCCTCTTTTTGTGTCTATGAGACTTGTTTTCTGTTAATGGATTCTTTCCTTTTCTCAGTGAACCGATAGAATCACAGAAGATGTTGGAGCTATTAATGATCTAGTCTCGGAGCCTAATGCTTATGAGCTCCCCTACGTCTTGTGTTAACTACAACCCTTGTGTGATTTTGAATCAACCTAGATATGTTCCAGATGAATCGACTGGTGCCTAGAAAGTCCAAACTGTTAATTGCAGATTGGTATTTACGAGCTTGTATATTCATTAGTTAAATCCCAATAACAGACGAGTGATTCACTTCATTAGTCTGGCTTCAAGCTGGCCATCGTCAACTTCTTAGAGGAGCATGTCAATGAATACAATTTTCTTTTCTTTTCCCTTGGTAGGAAGTTCCTGTAATTTTGTAGCTTCTTTGGCAAATATAGAACAAAGTGGGACATCCATGTCTATGTCATAAACTCATCTAAGTTTTGATGTTGGGATAATTTACAAAAATGGAGCAGAAAGGTAGGTTGAGAGTTGACTAATACTGAAAATTAAACAAACTAATAAGATTGTGGTAGCAATCTTTTAAAACATATCTTTCTTGGTGTTTATAGCTATTTGGATTTTCTTGACTTAGTTGAGGTGACATGAAGGGGAGCTTTGGTGTACAGTGGTAAAATTATTGTCAAATGATATGATGGTTCAGGTTGCAGTGTCTCTTGTAATGTAAGGTAAAATTATGTATAATAGATTCTTCTTAGGAACGGTATGGATTGCCCTTTTAGTTGAGGTGACATTGTACTATAGTGTTGCTTGTATAATTTTTCATTAATAGTATAGAGAGGTAGTGAGAGCTACCTAGGGTTATGAGGAGCAATTCTCTTTAAATTAACATGGTGTTAGAGCCGCCATTGTTCTTGAATGTAGTGGTTATATGGCTCGTGTGTGTAGCTTCTTGATTTGAGATGCTCATTGATCCATGCAAGCACCAAATACTAGCTTTCAACTCTTCTCAATCGTGTGCCACCGGCAGTTCTTGATGCTTCTTGGTTCGCAACTGTCGGTTCCTGCATTACTGCAGCTAATGTGCACCCTCCACAGGTGCACATAACCCAAGTATTGATTCCCACTTCCACAACTTCTCTTTGAATCTCTTCTTAGAATATTCACGCCAATTTTTCTATTGTTATATCTAAAATTTAAGATAAATAATTTATTTTATTAAATTTAGATAATTATTTTTTACTATGCACTACATCAAATATTTTATAATTTCTATCGTCCTTAATTTTTTTATTATTTTCTTCTCGTTCTCATATTTTTTATTATTATATTTATGGAATAAGTGGAAGGAGAAAGATTGAAAAGATTGAGGGAAAGAAAAGATATTAAAAAGAAATATTATTTTATTTTTAAGATAGGGGTTTCATTTTCTAAATTGAGAGAATCACTATTCATCAAATCTAAATTTAGGTAATGGATAGGATAATTGATGTAGAGGATTTTTAATTACCCTATCTAAAATTTAGGGTAACATCTTTGGATAGGGTAGTTGATATGGATGCTTTTACATAAGGACGGAGCCGGGCATTGATGTACCCGACTGTAATCGGGGGGCCCACCGGATATCTTTTATTTTTTAAAAATTATTTATTTTATCATACCTAATTTTTAAGTCAATTTTTCTTATTAGTTTGGGTTAAATTTTGTCATCAACCCACTATTAGCTCGGTTTCTTTTTTAACTCAGGTAGAATTCAATTTCGGGCTCCGTCACTATTCTTACGGAGCTCCTAGTTATCAAAATCTACCCAAATAATTAGACTAATAATTTACCTCATTCAACTAATCTTAGCTCTATAGTGCTTACAATAGTTAATGACTATTTGAGTTAATTGATCTGTTGTATCTCTTCCTATATTCAAGGAACAAACACTTACACAATAAGATATTTGGTGGATTCATAGAGTACCATAGTTTGAAATCCAATTGAGACAAATTTTATCGTGAATTTTTAGCTCTGGAGGTCAACAGTTAGGGCAAATTGTCATGAACACTTTTAGATTTACTTGATGGACGAATAAGAGGAAAGTTTCTCACTTCTAGGATTAATCGGTAAGAATTTGGATATTAAAAAAAAAGTTTCATTTTTTTTATATATTCTTTGGATTTAGCAAATTCACAAAATATTGGATATTAGTATATGAATATATAAACTAATAAACTTAAACATTAAGCATCTCAAATCATTAATATTCATACGTAATATTGTAAATAATTAATGAGGCTTATATAAAACTTGATTCTAATTTTGTTTTTTAAAAAATTATATATACTAATTTGTTTATTATTTTTTTTATATAAAGCTTGATTATGATGTTATTACATATACCATTTTTTGTTTATTATTTTTTTATACTTTATAAATTTTAAATCATCGGCAATGATAAAATAAACTTCATTTATTGGATTATGCTTTAACTAAATTACAAAGACAATCTTGAGCTCAATAAAAGCTGTCACTTGACTCATTGAACATGCTTTTGTCTCCAATTTATTCTCTAGCATATCAGTAGCAATCAAATATTATTTTGAAGTAATCAAATATTTTAATAACATTATCATTACATTTTTTTTTTCTAGCTTTCTTGGTCTTTTGAGTAAAATAAAGTGCAATACAACAACAACAAAAATAGTTCTTCAACAAATGAATACCTTGGCCTTTTGAGTAAAACAAATCCAATGGAGCAACAGTTAAAAAAGTTCTTCAAGAAATCAATGCTGAAACTTCACCTATACAAAGCTTGCTTGTTAATCTCAGCAAATGTCGAGTGTTTTCATCCATCACCACATTGTCCTTCTCCATGCGTTCTGCAACTATCAGCGGCATCCTGCCAGCTTTCTCATAAGTGCGAAGCAATGAGTTGTAGATCTCAGTTGTCACGTATCCTGCACGGCGGAGAATAACCAAGAAATTCTCTGCATCTTCGATGTTGCCTGTCTCTTCGATCTTGGAGAAGACTGCTTTAACTAGTTTAACATTGGGTTCCCACTTCTCCAAGCTTGACAAAGCTTTCCTTAAGCAATCCAACACCTTGGCCATTCTGTTTTTGTCCAAGTTACCCCAAGCAAATAACTCCCATGTAGTGTAGCTCGGCTTAACACCCTTTTCCAGTATCTGTGAGAGAAACTTCTCAGCCCTTTCGAACATATCATTCGTGATATAATAACCAAGGAGGATGTTTGGAACCCTTGAATCTCGAGTATCAGACATCGTCTCCCACTCACTGTAGATCCTCTCAGCTTCGTCAATGTCGCCTAACTTTGTTAAGGATGAAAGCATGCACTTATACTCAGTGTCACTCATCTTCCTAAATGTTGCTTTAATTTTCCTCCACATTCTGTAAACATTGTCTTTATCCGATAGGCTTGCATGAAGACTAATAAGGGAGCAATAGGCTTCGCGGTCTTTTCTGAAGACCCGTTTCTCCATCTCCGCCAAAGCTTCTCGTGCTTTGTCATGACAAACTGCTTTAACATACATGTTAGCTAATATGCTGTATGTCACCCAGCCAGGCCCTATCTTGTCTTTACTCATCTGATGAAGAACCTTTTCTGCTCCAGTGACATCCACTTTCTTGGCAAAAGCACTTAACCATAAATTGTAGGTGATTTCATCAGGAGATGCATATTTTTTCAGATCCTTGAGTAAATTCGGTATCTTACTCATTTCACCCTTCGATATGTAGAGTGTCAACATATGGTTAAATGGAAGAGAGCATCTAAGTAAACCATGAGACGACATTTCTTCCATTAGAGATTCAGCCTTATCCAACAATTCATGCTGGACATAAGTATGAAGGAGAGCAGTGCAGGTAGATTGCCCCTTCATCCTAATAGGAAGATCTTCAAAAAACTTCTGGGCACTAGCCAGACCGCGAACCTTTGAAACTAAGTCCAAATGGACAGCATAATCGCCAGGAAGAAGCTTAATTTGTTGTTGGGTTGTCATCCACTCACATATCTGCATTAGCCAATGGAAAGTTAGGACCGTCAAGAAATCTATTTACCTTGCAAAGCATAATAAAAAACATGTATTCAACCTCTACTAATTTTGAATCAGAGAGAGTAAACAAGGGATCAGCTTTCCAACAATAAATCAAGATTTGTTCCGACATAGATAATAGATTCATGTTCATCTAGCACAACTGCACAACTGGTAGGAAAAATTCTAGCTAAGGACTAAAATGAAATGAATCAACTGCACTTATTCATTAAAAATAATCAATTGTTCACAAAAAATAGTTCAGAATTGGAAACAAAACCTATAAACAAGAAACAAGAAGATGAATTAAATGAAAAGCACATGATCAACCACTTTGCCTGCTTTCAACCTTCTTCAAGCCTCATGTTTTATAATGCATCTCCTGCAGATCCAAGTACTCTGTGATTTTCAAGTGTAATAATTGAACAAAACACCCACCATAGAGCAGTATTTGTCTACTTGTCACCAAAGGTTTATTCCTCGTATAAAAGATAGAGAGCCATCAAATATCAAAATGCATCATATTTTCCTATAACCGCAAGCCCTATATTTGGGGTTTTAGCTAAATTTCAAAATATAGCATCTATTTTTGGATTTGTTTCAAAGAGAATATATTTTGAAAAGTTACAAGCATATGCACCAAGTTGTATATTGATTCGATTCTAACATTTATTTTAGAAAATTTCTCTATTATATTTTATAAAATGTATTTTATAAGTTTAAATTATATGTGCCAAATTAAATTATCTTTTTAATTTATATTACATAATAGTATGTTAAATATAGTGAACAATTCCAAAAAAATTAATTAAAACATGAATAGTTCTTGAGACAATCAGATTTATAATGTGATTTAAGTTTACAAATGTAAACTAATTCTAGAAATTATTTTATCAAAAAAAATATTTTAATAAAGATATCTTATTTTTCTTATAATTTGTTTACATTCCAATGAAAATTTACTTTATTACTTAAACTTAGCTTTTAATCATATAAAGGAAAAATATTTTTTTATTATTTGGCTAATCGACATATTTACAATATAAATATTACAACAACAACCAAGCCTTTTCCCACTAGGTGGGGTCGGCTGTATGAATCCTTTTACGCCATTGAGCTCTATCTCCTATTATATCATCATCTATATTTAAATAAATTTTATCTTGTTTTATTATTGTTAACCAAGTCTTTTTTGGTCTTCCTCTTCCTCGTTTTATATGCATGTTTATCATAGTTTCACATCGCCTAACTGGAGCATTTATTGGTCGTCTAAGTACATGTCCATACCATCTTAAACGTGTCTCTCTGATTTTTTCCTCAATAGATGCAACTCCTACTTTCTCTCTAATGCTCTCATTTCTTATTTTGTCCATCCTCGTATGTCCACACATCCACCTTAACATCCTCATCTCTGCAACTCTCATCTTCTGCTCATGTGCTCGAGTCATAGCCCAACATTCAGCTCCATATAACATAGCAGGTCTAATTGCGGTTTTATAGAACTTACCTTTACAATATAAATATTAATGTAAAAAAAAACAAATTACAATAAGAAATGAAATTAATCAATGATTTTTGAAACGATAGATATTTAAACTATTTGTTCATTCTCAACTAACAACTAAAATAGATGAATTTTCTATAAGAAGCAAGTAGATGCTGTAACTAAAATTCTGCAAATTCTGTGTTAGCATTTTCTGTTTAGTAGATGCTATAACTAAAAGAACTTTAACATAATTTTATTATTTGAAATAAAATTAAAAATCGGTGTACCTGACTGAAAGAGAAACAACATTACTACGCTCTGCACATAATTGAAATTTCTTAAAGTATATGCTATGTTGGATACAAAACCAAAAGCATGTACTATATTTTGAAATTTACCCAAGTTTTCTGAGGCACGTAAAGCAGGCTTGCTGAATATACAGTTATACATGGAAAATGGTTATCAGATACATCTTGTGTTTTAATCTAAGTGTAGCAAGAATAGTCATCTAGAGGCCGAAGAAACAGAAAATGGGAGAATATGACAATTAACAGAGTTATAAATAGTGGACAA
The DNA here is from genome assembly GCF_018446385.1 of Zingiber officinale. Classification (NCBI taxonomy): domain Eukaryota; kingdom Viridiplantae; phylum Streptophyta; class Magnoliopsida; order Zingiberales; family Zingiberaceae; genus Zingiber; species Zingiber officinale. Next base: position 145,104,600 of record NC_055994.1, read on the forward strand.
CATTTAATCCTGAGTTAGCAGCACTTGTGTCTGATGCATTGTTTTTCCTGTATCCTACATCCTAGATGCTACACTATAGGCTGATGAACCTGCGTGCCTGTGCTAGTCAAGTTGAAAATATAATTATTCTGCGCAGCAGATATACGTCAAGACTAGAGTCTTTCCACTCTAAATTCAAATTGCTTAGTATCAAGCCCAGGTGTCTTTGATGACCAAGTAGGAGAAGGTGGTATATGCGTCCACCCCCATTGTGCAAAAGGTCATTGCAAAATGAGGTCTTCAGTAGACTCTCTTCCATCTACACATAAGACGCAAGTTCCATCATTTGGGATTCCATGCTGCTGAAGAAGAAAGCTTGCCTTCTTGCGCAGTATAATCCAGCTGAGAAGTTTAGCTTTTGGCAAATTGTAGTGAAAGAATTTGTAGACGATGGAAAGAGAAAAAAAAAACATCCTTTGTTCCATCTCCAAGTGACCGGGTCAGTGAAAAATGCAGTTTGCCATTAATCTTGTAGTTCATTTAACATGCCCAATTTGTAGAGGTAGATAACAGTAAGTTCGACCATACTGAGCCGCTGGGCTTTCGACCTATTCATCATATAAGATTATGATGGGATAACAGAAAAACTGACTCCCAAGAAAATATTACGGCGATCAAGCAACGGGAATCAGCAGGAAAGGGAAAAGAAGGAAGATTAGAAGTAGAACGGGGCGTACTTCGAGGGCGTGCTTGTAGCGCTTGTATTTGCGTAGTTCGCGGACGACGCGGTTGAGCTGGTACTTTTGAATGGTCTTGCCCTCCTCCGCCCACTTGCGAAGGACCACCACGGCGCTACGCTTGGGGTAAATGAGGCTGAGCAGTCTCCTCCCGAGGGTGTCGCTCCCGGCGCCGCGTCTGACTTTGGTTGTCGGAGCCACGGGAGGGACAAGGTCGTCGGGCAGAAGCGAAGAGGAGAGAGCGCGAGTGGCAGCGGAGACCAAAGGGAAGCGGAGTCGGCGGGCCGCAAGCATGTCGCCGCCGGCGCCGCGCGTTTCTTCTCGTTTCCGAACAAATGGCCGCCCTGGCTCATTTGAGGGCGGCACATCAGGGATCAGGGATATGCACGAACGTTAGCGCTGATGTAGACCGTCGATGGTCCAGTTTTATATCTATATAATATGGTTTTTTTTTTTAACTTTATACCCTGATATCAATTTCTCAATTCCCAATTAGATTATAATATTCTGTTAAAATAAAATTAAAAAATAAAATTAAAAATAAAATAAATTTAGATATATATGAGTTTAGATTTTTTTAATTAAATTATAGTTTTCAGTAAATAAAAATTTAGATCTTTACGGATATAATAATATTGATCCGGTGGTAAGAGCCCGGGACCCCCTAACGAGGGGTCAACGCCACGTGGAGGTCAAAGGGTCAGGTGGTCCGTCGAAGAAGGGTGAGCCGACCGGACGCATGAAAAAAGGGCAGGCCGATCGGCCTGCCCGTAAACGTCTGATAGTGAAAGACGCCCTGACAGGGGTCGGGGTTCCGACGTTCAATGAAATAGTAAATAATGACCGAACGGAAGACCTAAGAGAAGCAGGACATAATGGGCGTGTCGGCCGGCTGGCGCAGGGAATTAAGACCGTACGGACGACGCTCTTCGCGCCGGCCGGATGGACGTCCCGGCGGGGCGGTGGGTGAAGGTTAGGAACATCTTCTGACAGCCGTCAAGTCCTATGTCTAGGCCATATTCTAAGTATGACAGGTGTTCTGTTGTCCCATCGAAGACGTGATTGGACTGTAGCAGTATGGTGTCAGGTAAGCTCTCTGACAGGTACATACCGAGGTATGGGCTGCGGACACGTATGTGCCTCGGTGGACGTGCATTAGTTCTTTCACCGCTCTATATAAAGAGCCTCTTACTTCGCCGGAGGTACGCATTCTACAAGTTTCGGAGCCACTTTTTCCACCACTCGCTTACCTGACTTGAGCGTCGGAGGGTCGCCGCCTGGAACCCCTTCCCGGGCCGACTTCTGTGCAGGTTCGCCGGAGATTCGTGTGACCAGACGGAGGCCTACACCCTCGACTAGGAGTGCGCCACGTGCCCAGCGTCCTTTGGTTCGGCGATTCGGACAGGATCAAATTGGCGCCGTCTGTGGGAACGCTCCTGCATCCGAACGGAAACAATGGACGAGGCTGGACGACAACACACGATGACGCTTTCGACGGAGGAACTCGACGCTCTGATCGAGATAAGGGCCGCCAAGCTTGTGGAGGAGAAACAGAAAGCCACGGCCGAGCGGCCGGAGAAGCAAGCAACGTCAGCGTCTGGCGGTCGAGCGGGAACACCACCGGCTACCGTTCTATTCCGTCGGGCCCTATTCCGCACTCGGATAACAGAAAAGGCAAAACCCTCCGAGCGGACGCTTCCCCCGAGCGGAAGCACCGACTGCCACAGTTCCATTTCCCTCAAAAGCAGATACTTCATCTCCCGAATTCGACTTATAGCAAGCCCCTCCTTCTGGAACCTCAAGAGCGGGAGTTTGATGTCAGGTGATGAATCGACCGCATACGAGGAAGTTGGGTGGACGAGCCGCCGAGCTGATGAAGATGGATTGGCACTTGGATCCACCATGAAGCGCAAATTATCTCCAGCCTGTCCGGGGCAGGGCGAGAGGTGCACCAATAGAATATGTGTTGTATATTCTCCGTTTGGTTGTATATTTGAATTGCAGAAGGCAAAATGTTATAATGTGCGCAATTGGAATTATCGGTCGAGCGGCCTATCTTCATGGTGTATAAGATCCGAGCCAAGCGCTCTTGGCTCGATGAAGAAGGCCTCGAGCCGTTCGGCTGGAGGTATAGTATCCGAGCCAGGCGCTCGATGACGAAGGCTCGTGGAGCAATGGGAGCAGAAGGCTCAAGTAAAAGGATAAAGTAGCAGGCCGCCTCCACCTCTGGTAGGCCGAGCGGCCATGGAGGACCGACCGGGAAGTTTCGCCATCCTCCTGGCCTTGATAAATTTCGACGAGTACATTGTATCCACCTCACTCCACGGGTATTCGGGAGTTGAGAAATTGAGTCAAATCTTATGTTGATCGGCAGGTTAGTCTTTCAGATATAGTTTCTTTCGGGCATAGGAATCATCGTAATTTTCCGAACGAAGGCCCCGAGCCATTCGGCCGGAGGTATAATAACCGAGCCAAGTGCTCGACGAACGAAGGCCCCGAGCCATTCGGCCGGAGGTATAGTATCCGAGCCAAGCACTCGACGATGAAGGCCCCGAGCCATTCGGCCGGAGGTATAGTATCCGAGCTAAACGCTCGACGATGAAGGCCCCTAGCCATTCGGCCGGAGGTATAGTATCCGAGCCAAACGCTCGATGCCGAAGGCCCCGAGTCGTTCGGCCGGAGGTATAATATTCGAGTCAAACGCTTGACGAGGAAGACCCCGCGCCGTTCGGCCAGGAGTACAGTATCTGAGCCCAGAGCTCGACAAAGAAGACCCCGAGCCGTTCGGCCGGGATGTTATCCGAGCCAAGCGCTCGACGAAGAAGACCCCGAGCCGTTCGGCCGAGAGTATGTCATCCGAGCCAAGCGCTCGACGAAGAAGACCCCGAGCCGTTCGGCCGGGAGTACGTTATCCGAGCTGGGTGAAAGGTGCGCTAAATGTAAATTTATATACATTTCGGTCGCCTATGTCCTTGTAATGCAGGAAGCAAAATTATAAAGATGGCAAATATCTTCGCCGACCGGCTGTGTTAAAAGTAGCCTTAAAGGTCGTCGAGCTCCGACGTTAAATATCGAGAGACGAGCCGGCGTCTATAAACGTCCGAGCGGAAGACCGTCGAGCTCCGACGTTAAATATCGAGAGACGAGCCGGCGTCTATAAACATCCGAGCGGAAGACCGTCGAGCCCCGACGTTAAATATCGAGAGACGAGCCGGCGTCTATAAACGTCCGAGCGGAAGACCGTCGAGCCCCGACGTTAAATATCGAGAGACGAGCCGGCGTCTATAAACGTCCGAGCGGAAGACCGTCGAGCTCCGACGTTAAATATCGAGAGACGAGCCGGCGTCTATAAACATCCGAGCGGAAGACCGTCACGCTCCGACGTTAAATATCGAGAGACGAGCTGGCGTCTATAAACATCCGAGCGGAAGACCGTCGAGCTCCGACGTTAAATATCGAGAGACGAGCCGGCGTCTATAAACGTCCGAGCGGAAGACCGTCGAGCTCCGACGTTAAATATCGAGAGACGAGCCGGCGTCTATAAACATCCGAGCGGAAGACTGTCGAGCTCCGACGTTAAATATCGAGAGACGAGCCGGCGTCTATAAACATCTGAGCAAAAGTTGGTCAGTAGAAGTTAAAAGATATTAGCGTGTAAACGCCGAGCGGCTGCTCAGTCGCATGATAAAAGACATTAAAAACAATCGACTTGTCTGGTAGAGCGTGGTGCCGAGCGGAAGAGTTTTAAAGAACACTTCAGTCGTGACGAGAGAAACTGGTTGAAGGAAAAAGATTATCTACAAAAAAAAGTTGGGCCGAACGGCTGGAATACAGAAAAAACGCTTATCACGCGTCAAAGTCAAAAAGAGTGTCGGGGATGGCGCCCATCACGGTCGCGAGGTCCTCGGGGGGGATGGCCAGCTCGGCGGGCAGGTGGCCCTTGGTCTTCAGGTAATCCACCGCCGCCTTGATCACTTCTTCGAAAGTGAGGGATATCTTGTCGGTAAACTTCTCTCCGAAATCTTCCGAGCGGAGATACGCCTTCCTCACTTCGTCAAAACGGGCCGACTCCCCCTCTTGATATTCTTTGAGCGCGGCGTGGGCAGCGTCGCTGGCGGCTTGGAGATCCTTCAAGTCTCCATCAAATCTTTGGAGCCAGCAGAGCATCCAGATCCTTGATGCGTTGCTCCAGCCCTCGGATCTCCACCTTCATCCGGTCCATATCATCGATGTCCTAGAGCTTCCGGGTGGTCGCCGTCTTGATCTCCTTATCTCGTTGCTTGATCATCGCCTCAAGCCGAACGACCTTGCTCGCCAGATCGGAAGCCCTTTTCCATTCGGCTTCCAGTGACTTTTTGGCCTTCTCCAGAGCGGCCGTCGATTGTTGGTTGTCCCCGGCGGCTTTAAGTTTTCTCAGTTCGTCCTCCAGCTCGGCCAACCGATTGCTAATGGCAATCTGCTCCACCCAGTTCTACGAGCAAAGGTGAATAGGTTAAAAACTTAATTCAACTACACGAATAAAGAAGAAGAGCATACCCCGGGTGGCCTGTTGGAGGTTGCTGTCGCCGAGCTGCCCAGGAGTCATCGCTTTTATGCGACGCCGAGCGTCCTCCCAAGCTTTTGCAAGGGGGCCCGTCAAGGTGATCTGCTGTTCGGGGACCACTGACCGATCAGCAGCAACCATGTATTTCTCTGAGGGGAGGCGCAGAACGGTCTTAATTAAATTCGAGCCGCTCGGCTCGTTCTGAGAGGCATCGGCCTTACCGGTGGACGAGGAGTGAAGCTCGCCCAAACGCCTGATACGGCGCAGAGTTCTAGAAGGGCTGGATGGCGGCACCTCAGAGCTGGCCCTCGGAGAGCCATGTGGGGTCGGAGTACTCTCTGTAGGACCGTTAGATTCGATAGAGGGGGGGTGAATATCGATTCGAAAATACAGAGTATAAGCACAGCGGAAAAAGTAAAATAGACACAATGGTTTTACTTCGTTCGGAGCCTGTGACGACTCCTACTCGAAGGCCCGTACTCCTTGAGTACTTTAGTTGGGCAATTCACTAGCAATTCGGATAATTACAATTTAAGTACAAAAAGATTCTAATGAAAACTGAAAACAAATACCGACAAAAGGGAAAAGAACGGAGCGTAGTGTCGGAGCTTTGTTGGCGTCGCACTGAACGTTGAGCAGCAAGACCAGCAGTAGAAGAGTTCTCAGTTTGATTGATTCTGAAGCTCCTGTCTGGGGCTTCTTTTATATGCTGTTCCAGGCGCCTGGATCCCTTCCGGGCGCCTGGAATGTGACGTAGCTGCACAAACCATGATGCTCCACGTGGCGACGACTCGGCTGGATAGAATTCGCCTTCCGGGCGCCCGGATCCCTTCCGGGCGCCCGGACCTCCGGGCGCCCGGACCACCTTGTTCCAGAAAACTCCCTTTTCCTGCAAAACAAAGTTAGTCCGAGGCAAATGTATATAAGGTTCAACAGATAATTAAAAAGAGTATGACTTAGATTCCGTCTTTCCGAGACCGGAATCTAGTCACGATCTCGACTTAGATATCCGAAATGGATCTAAGCCGGATCGACGCCTAATGTTCCCTTCCCGGGAACGCGTCCTCACAGTCACTCCCTTCCAGTGACTTACCTTGCTTACCTGCCAGACGTCCGGTCAGCCGTCCGTCTCGACTTCGCCAGCGTCCGGCCCGTCGACCGCTTGGACTTCTCGCCACTATCCGGTCAGCCCGTCGACCTAGTCGGACTTCTCCTGCACACTTGACTGGACTTCTCGCCAGCTATCCGGTCAGCCCGTCGACCTAGCTGGACTTCGTGCCAGACATCCGGTCAGCCCGTCGACCTGTCTAGACTTTTCCTGCACACTTGATCAAAGTGTCAGACGACAACACAACTAACTTAACCTATTTGTCATTCATCAAAACCTGGGTTAGACCGTTAGTGCTACCCGCACCAACAATCTCCCCCTTTTTGATGGAATGACAACCTGGTTAAGTTAGTGAAAACATATGCAAGAAACAACATGCATTTATGTGGTTTTAAAGTTTATTAGTTTGTATTTTCAAATTGGTTTAGCTAACTTAACCACCTAACCCTCCTCCCCCTTTGGCATTCATCAAAAAATGAACAAAGATAAACAATCATAGTGAAGAGTTACTGTAACAGGTAATCAAATTTTGAAAGATATCTAGGTTTGGTTCAAAATTTGAAAGATAAAAGTGTAATTTTTAACACCAAGTTAAAAAAATAGTCAAGTTGACTTGGGGGAGACAAGTAGTTTTGAAAAGTATAAATTTAAAGTTAATCAAGTTTAACTCTCAAGCGTGTGGAAATTTTCAAAATAGGTTTTTCAAATTTTTATCTACTTTTCAAAAAGGTAAGTTTTTCAACTTTGATTTTTCAAACCAAAAAAAAGATTAAGTAATTTTTCAAGAAAAATTTTTTTTGTCAAAAACTAATTTTTAAGGCTAATTTGATAAGAACTAAATTTTGAAATAGTTAACTTTTCAAATCAGGTTTGAAAATCAGGTGGGATTAAACTTTCACATTTTTCAAATATTTAGTTAAATTTAACTTTTTGTAAATCAATGTTCAAACATATGTTAGGTTTTTAAAAAGCATTTTTCAAACACACAAAATTTGAGTTAATTCTCCCCCTGAACTTGATACTTAACTCTAACCAGCTGTCTAACCAATTAGGTACTAACTAACTATCAGAAGATAGTAGCTTTCACTTGGTTAGTCAGATTAAGTTAATTATAACCAGTCAGTGTTTGACTTAATCTGATTAATATCTGAATTGTATTTAACATCCAGATGCCGATGCACTGGAATAAGCATCTTAAGTCTAGACAGTTGGCCTATGCATCTCACCCCTTTCTATGTTTATCAAACACACGCAAGGTAAACCTAAGGTGTTGGTGAGATGCTCAAGAACTAGACCTATGGGTACATGCTTTCTAAGGATTCAAAACTAGTCTAAGGCCAAAACTGTTTTTGAAAGTCTAAAAATGGAAAGTTTGAAAACAACCAAGTTTAGCCTATAAGTTGGTAAAATCATTTTTGAAAGTATTTTTGAAAGATCCTAGTCTATTAAGCACATCCCTAATTTTCGTCGTAAGTTGCTAAATTCACTTTCAGGGAGAGGTTTTGTAAAAATGTCAGCTAAATTTGATTTGGACTCAATATATTTGAGTTCAATATCGCCTTTAGTAACATGATCCCTGATGAAGTGGTGTCTAATTTCAATATGTTTGGTTCTTGAATGGTGCACAGGATTCTTGGTTAAGTTAATTGAACTTATATTGTCAATTAATACTTTTACATTTGTGATATTTAAGTTGAAATCTTTTAGAGTATGCATCATCCATAATATTTGTGCAACACATTCGCCTATAGCTATGTATTCTGACTCAGTTGTAGACAGAGCAACACAATGTTGCTTTCTACTAAACCAGCTAACAAGTGATGCACCTAATAATTGGCATCCACCACTTGTGCTTTTGCGGTCTAATTTGCATCCAGCATAATCTGAGTCAGAATACCCTATTAGTTCAAAATTATTTGTCCTAGGATACCAGATTCCTACATTTGTTGTTCCTTTAAGATATCTAAAAATTCTTTTAACCTGTGTCAAATGGGATTCCTTAGCACAAGTTTGGTATCTAGCACACATACTAACTGCAAATAAAATATCAGGTCGGCTTGCAGTTAAGTACAGTAGGCTACCTATTGCACTTCTATAATATTTTAAATCAATTGATTTTCCATTTGGGTCACTATCTAAGATTGTGTTTACAGCCATCGGTGTTTTTATTTCTTTTGTATTTTCCATTCCAAAATTTTTAAGTAATTCTTTGGTGTATTTATGTTGAGAAATATAGTTTCCTTCATTTGTTTGCTTGATTTGTAATCCTAAGAAATAGGTTAGTTTTCCCACTAAGCTCATTTCAAATTCTTTTTCCATTAGATTAATAAATTCTTCTAAAAATTCTGAATTTGTTGAGCCAAATATTATGTCATCCACGTATATTTGTGCAATAAAAATGTTTGTATTTAATGATTTAACAAACAAGGTTGGGTCAATTTGACCTTGTTTGAATCCTTTAGATGTTAGGTAAGATGTTAGCCTCTCATACCACGCCCTGGGTGCTTGTTTAAGTCCATATAGGGCTTTCTTTAATTTAAAAACATAATCAGGATGTTCTAAGCTTTCAAAACCAGGAGGCTGACCTACATAAACTTCTTCTTTGATTAGTCCATTAAGAAAGGCAGACTTAACATCCATTTGGTATAGTTTAAATCCCTTATGGGCTGCATAACTTAGTAACATTCTAATGGATTCTAATCTGGCTACTGGGGCATATGTTTCATCATAGTCAAGTCCTTCAACTTGACTAAATCCTTTGGCAACCAGCCTAGCCTTATTTCTAGTAATTTCCCCAGTTTCACTTAGTTTGTTTCTGAATACCCATTTTGTTTCTATTATTTTCTTATTCTTAGGTGGTGGGACTAGGTCCTAGACCTCATTACGCTCAAATTGGGCTAGTTCTTCTTGCATAGCTATAATCCAATCTGGGTCTAGTAGGGATTCATCCACAGTTTTAGGTTCAATTTTTGAAATTAATGAAATTTGACTTAGGTTTCTAAAAGATGATCTGGTTTGAACTCTTAAGTCTGGGTCACCAATTATTTGATCAGTTGGATGATTTGGGTTTACCCTTATTGTTTTAGGAGGTTGATTCTCTTGATGTTGTTCCTCTTCTTCATGACTTAGAGTTTGGTTGATTTCTGGAACAAACTCCGGTGGTTGTGTAGGTTCTATGTCTTGTTTAGTTTCTTTAAATTTTACATTAGTAGTTTCTTCAATTTTTAAGGTAACCTTATTATAAATTCTGTAGCCTCTACTATTTAGGGAATATCCTACAAAAATTCCATTTTCAATTTTAGAGGTGAATTTTCCTAAGTGTTCTCTTGTATTTAAGATAAAAACTGGGCACCCAAATACCTTAAAGTATTTTATGTTTGGTTGTTTATTATAAAATATTTTATGAGTTTTATTTATTGTTGTTCGGTTCTGTACATAGCAGTCTGTACTAACGCTTCTCCCAAAAGTATTTAGGTAGGTTATACTCATTTAACATTGTTCTAGAAGCTTCAAGTAAGGTTCTATTTTTTCTTTCTACAATTCTATTTTGTTGGGGGGTTTTAGGGCATGAGAACTCATGATGGTAACCGTTTTCTAGACAAAAACTGTTAAAGTTGTGATTTTTAAATTCTCCCCCATTGTCACTCCTAATTCTTTTAATTTTAATATCTTTTTAGTTTTCAATCTGTTTGCAAAAATTTGTAAGAATTTCAAAAGTTTCATCTTTATGTTTTAAGAATTTTACCCAAGTAAACCTGGAGTAATCGTCTATAATTACTAAACAATATAAGTTTCCATTAATGGATTTGACTCCATGGGAGTCAAAAAGATCTAAATGTAGAAGTTCTAAGATTGAGTTAGTTTGTGGTTGATTTGTTTGTTTGTTGGTTGATTTAGTTTGTTTTCCTTGTTGACAAGCATTACATATAGTTGAATCTAAGTTAGGTAACTTCGGTAAGCCTTTTACAAGTCCATTTAGTTTACTTATATTTCTAAAGTTGGTGTGAAACATTCGCCTATGCCATAACCAAGTTTCTTCTTTTTGTGTTAAATAGCACTTAATGGAAGAAATGGTTAAGTTGATGACATAGATGTTGTCTTTTCTAAAACCTTTTAGGCTTATGGTAGGATTATCTAGATGTTTGATTGAGCATTCTGTAGATAGAAACTTGACCTTATACCTAGTATCACACAATTGACTTATACTTAGAAGATTATATTTAAAGTTTTCAACAAGTAAGACATTTGTAATTATAAAGTCTAATTTTAATTCAATATTACCTATACCAATTACCTTGAGTTTACCGTTGTTTCCAAAGGCAACTGTTCCTAGGCTTTTGTAAGTGAGTTGAGTGAACTTGGTGTGATCTCCAGTCATATGTTTGGAGCAACCACTGTCCAAAATCCACTTGGTTTCCTACAGTAAGTAGGATTTTGAAGTTAGTCTTTTGAGCATGCATTAATTTAAGTTTAAAATTAAGATTTTGAAATTAAGTTTTAAGTTAAAATTAAAAATTTTGAAATTAAGTTTAAAAAAATTTTCAAATTAATTTTTTAGGTTAAAATTAAAAATTTTGAAATTAATTTTTAAGTTTAAAATTAAGATTTTTAAATTAATTTTTAAGTTAAAATTAAAAATTTTGAAATAAATTTTTAAGTTTCAAATTAAAATTTTGAAATTAATTTTTTTAGTTAAAATTAAAAATTTTGAAATTAATTTTTAAGTTAAAATTAAAAATTTTGAAATTAATTTTTAAGTTAAAATTAAAATTTTGAAATTAATTTTTAAGTTAAAATTAAAAATTTTGAAATTAATTTTTAAGTTTAAAATTAAAAATTTTGAAATTAATTTTTAAGTTAAAATTAAAAATTTTGAAATTAATTTTTAAGTTAAAATTAAAAATTTGAAATTAATTTTTAAGTTTAACATTAAAATTTTGAAATTAATTTAAAATTAAAATTTTCAAATTAATTTTTAAGTTAAAATTAAAAATTTTGAAATTAAGTTTTAAAAAAATTTTGAAATTAAAATTTAAGCCTTATTCATCTCACCCGATCTATATTATGAATCAGAGAATCTTATGATTTTGTGAGATGAAATTGGTTTGATTACAGACTTTTGGTTTAACTTGTGTTAGATTCAAACTTAGCTTTGGTTTCCACAAATAGGCATTCTTCGGATAAACTTCTAAGCTTGGTGAGTCACAAGGACATCATTAGAAGTAACCAACCTTTCGAGGTTTTCCGAATAGTCCTATCCACGGAACTTAGTACTAAATCTTGATCTAACTGGTTAGGATTCGTTTAAGGGTAGCTTCGGTCAGTTCCACTTGGCCAAATGCACCAGATCGAAGCCATATCTTTCTAGACATGCGATGCCCAAGCTTCCCTAACGTACTATCATCCAAAAATTTCACCAGTACCATGATTCAAGTTAAACTTGGTCTCTTTTTAACTAATCCTAATTACCCTGCCGGGTTAGTTAGTTTTGGAGGTGCTAGCTATTCTGGAGCCTCCCCCTGAATTATTGGCCATTAATTTAGATTTTAGGCTTGTGTCGATTCTTTTATAGTTATAGTTAACTTGGTGATAATTTTGTTGTTTTTTAAACTGTTTAGATTTTGAATTTGATTTAGGTTTGTATTTTGGATTTTGGTTTGGTTTATTTAATTTTATATAATGTATTTTTTCTTTAGGTATATAATATTGATTAAGTCCTACTTGCGTGGTCAAACACGCTTTCGGAACCCAAGCTAGATTGGTTGACTTGTATTGGGTTATTAATGATTTGAAGGTTTTATTTGAATTCGACTTATATCCTAGTCCGGTTTTATTATAACATGCTTTTTGATTATTTAGGATTAAGTCTAAATTTTTTGATCTTGTTGTGAATTTTTCTAACATCTCTTTTAAATTGTTTATTTCATTTTTTAATGATAAATTCTCTTCCTCAAGTGTTAGATCTTGAGTTGGATTCGAATTCTTTGATTGTTCCTTGAGGTTTTGATTTTCCTCAAGAAGTGATTTGTTTTCATTTTCTAATTTAGTTAATTTACTATTTAAACAGGAAATAATTCTAAAAAATTTTTTGTTTAAATTAAAGTATACCTCATTCGGGCCTTCGGAAACGAGTACGAACTCGTGGTTTGTTTCGTCTGCACCTGCCTTCATCTTCCGACTGTTATCTGCTTTCGCGGGCCATCGGCGAGGTGGCTCGATGTTCTCGCTTCTTCCTCCGATTCATCTGAGGAGTCGTCCCACGTTGCTTTGAGTGCCTTCTTTTTGGTTGGTTTTGGTTTGTCGAACTTTAGGTTTGGACATTCGTTCTTGTAATGTCCCTGTTTGTTGCAGCCGTAGCAAGTCACGTTCTTTTGTTCGGAGGGAGAGCTGATCTTTTGAAGATCCTTTTGCTGAAGCTCCTCTTTCTCCTAGTGAACATTTTTCTTACCAAGTTCACTGGTGTTCTTCGTCTTTAATCTTGATCGGAGTCTTATTCAAGTTCAGGCTTGCTTTTTTTTTTTCTTTGGAGGAACCTGCAAATAGTGCTATACCTTTCTCGGCTCCAGCATTAATTTGTTCGTGTAATTCTAATTCACAAAACAGCTCGTCTAATTTTAAGTTAGAAAGATTCTTAGAAATTTTGTAGGCATCCACTATTGATGCCCACAAACTATTACGTGGAAAGGCGTTTAATGCGTACCTTATTAAGTCTCTGTTCTCCATCTGGTGGCCTATCGCATGAAGCCCGTTGAGGATGTCCTTGATCCTCACGTGGAGTTGATTCGCTGTTTCTCCTTCCTGCATTTTTATATTAAAAATTTTATTTAAAAGCAGGTCTCGTTTTGTTACCTTAGCGTCGCACGTTCCCTCGTGCATTTCGATCAGCTTTTAGCGTTTTTGTGTGGACCGACTCTGTTCAGTTCTTCTCTTGTCAATCCGCACTGTAGAGTGTTGATCGCTTTATTTTCTGTTGACGCTTTTTTCTTGAGATCTGCTGTCCAGTCTTCAGGATCCACTAGATTCCCGGCGTTGTCCACTGGAATTTTGTAAGGTTTCGTAATGCTCATCCACTGGTCGAAGTCTGTTTTGAGGTAGACCTCCATGCGCTTCTTCCAGTAAGGGAAGTCGTCCCCGTTGAAGAGTGGAGGTCGCACTGTGCTGAATCCTTCTTGTTGGGACATTCTGTGCACAGGTAAATAAAAAATATCCCAAGACTTGGTCTTGGATTAGTAGTGCGGGAAGAGAAAAATAGAAAAAAAATCTAGATTCGTGTTGCACTAATTTAAATTGATTAGTGAAATATTAAGTTAACGAAACACCAGTTTTAAAATTAATTATAAAAAAAACAAAAACAATTCACCCCCTGTCTGATTGGTGGTTGCACCAAATCAGAGCGGTACCTGCTCTGATACCACTTGTAGGACCGTTAGATTCGATAGAGGGGGGGTGAATATCGATTCGAAAATATAGAGTATAAACGCAGCGGAAAAAGTAAAATAGACACAATGGTTTTACTTCGTTCGGAGTCTGTGACGACTCCTACTCGAAGGCCCGTACTCCTTGAGTACTTTCGTTGGGCAATTCACTAGCAATTCGGATAATTACAATTTAAGTACAAAAAGATGCTAATGAAAATTGAAAACAAATATCGACAAAAGGGAAAAGAACGGAGCGTAGTGTCGACTTGTTGTCGGCCGACCGAACGTTGAGCAAGACCAGCAGAGAAGAGTTCTCGCTTGATTGATCCAAGCTCCCGTCCTGGGATTCTTTTATATGTCGGCGCCGGATCTGGCGCCTGGAATGTGACGTAGCTGCACAAACCATGATGCTCCACGTGGCGACGACTCGGCTGGATAGAATTCGCCTTCCGGGCGCCGGACCTCCCGGCGCCGGATCCCCTCCGGCGCCCGGACCACCTTATTCCAGAAAACTCCCTTTTCCTGCAAAACAAAGTTAGTCCGAGGCAAATGTATATCCTGTAAAACAGATTGTCAGCACAGTTAAGGTTCAACAGATAATTAAAAAGAGTATGACTTAGATTCCGTCTTTCCGAGACCGGAATCTAGTCACGATCTCGACTTAGATATCCGAAATGGATCTAATCCGGATCGACGCCTAATGTTTCCTTCCCGGGAACGCGTCCTCACAGTCACTCCCTTCCAGTGACTTACCTTGCTTACCTGCCAGACGTCCGGTCGACCCGTCTGGACTTCTCGCCAAGCGTCCGGTCAGCCCGTCGACCCGCTTGGACTTCTCGCCAGCTATCCGGTCAGCCCGTCGACCTAGCTGGACTTCTCGCCAAGCGTCCGGTCAGCCCGTCGACCCGCTTGGACTTCTCGCCAGCTATCCGGTCAGCCCGTCGACCTAGCTGGACTTCGTGCCAGACATCTGGTCAGCTCGTCGACCTGTCTGGACTTTTCCTGCACACTTGATCAAAGTGTCAGACAACAACATAACTAACTTAACCTATTTGTCATTCATCAAAACCTGGGTTAGACCGTTAGTGCTACCCGCACCAACACTCTCGAGGGAAACCGTCCCGGACAACATCGGAGCATCCGCGCCCCGCTCGGGGGGTGGCTCATCAAGTGGAGTGGAGGCAGACGCAGATTCCGGTCGGCGACGCTTCCGAGTGACTAGCGGAACATCGTCGGCCGAACGGCCCTCCACCTCGGCTTGGGTAGGAGGTTCTCTGTCGCCCGCTGCCTCCTCGTGGGAGGTAGTAGCTGCTACGGCTTCAGGGGCATTCTGAGTCCCCTCACTTGCTTCACCGGTCGGATCAGTTAGACCAAGGCCCCGCTCGGCGACCTCTTCGTTCGTCACCGCCTCAATCTGAGCGGCTTTCAATTTGAGCTTCTCAGTCGCCTTGGCGCGCCACATGACTTCAGCTGCAGAAGTAAAAAATAAATCAGTTAGAACAAAACAAACGGGAAGATAAGGGAACTTACTCATACTGCAGGGCAGATCGACTGTGGTAGAGGACAAGCCAAATAGGTGCATTACTCCCGGAAGGAGCAGCTTGTCAATATGATAACGCTGACCAACCAACCGTTCGGCTGCATGAAGGTAGGCCGTGTCGCCTCTAAATTTGCCGAGCTCCGGCTGCGCTGGCATCGCCGTCTGCCACTTGGTACGAAAAGTTGGCCGCTCGGGAAAACGTATATAGAAAAAGTGCTCCTTCCAATGTTTGTTGGAGCTCAGCATGCCATCGAAGAGGACGAAACCTATCCTAGATTGAAAAACAAAAGTTCCCCACTCGGCCTGCTTGGGATAGTAGAAGTAGTGGAAATTTTTTGGGTCTAAGGGGATGCCGTTCAGTTTGAACAAAACTATTACTCCGCTCAGCAGCCTAATAGAGTTGGGAACCACCTGGCCGAGCGGAATGCGGAAGTAATTGCAGACTTGCAGGAAAAATTTATGGGTTGGGAAGCGTAGTCCGGCCAGAAATTGGTCTCGGAAAAAAAGAACTGTGCCGATCGGCGGTTCATGAGGCCGATCGGCCGGTGTGGCTAATACTATTTGGTGATCGGAAGGAATGTCGTAAGTCCGAGCGAGACGCAACGCGTCCTCCTCGTCAAAATGGCTTTCCATGGTCAAGTACCATAGACCCGGAGCACCGCCGGTCGACTGCGAGGTGCTAGTCATGGTCGATAGACAAGAATGCGGGACAAAAGGGGAAGGTTCAAGCAAGGAATGGGTGGAAGCCGACTGAAGGAAACGATTAACAGAAAGAAGAAAACGTTGGGAGCGAGAAAAAGGGTCTTACGAGCAAGGAAGATGGTCTGAAGAAGCTGTAGGGTCGCCGGAAAGCCGAAACACAGGGTCGCCGGCGAAAGGAGGAGCAGCGGGATGTCTGGAAACGAGGAGGTCAAAATGCGGCGAAGAGCAGGGGTCAGGAGCTTTATATGGGCGGCCACCATCAATTTCCGCCGTCCGATTCAGGTCACCGATATCAAGGTCGTCATCCAGCCGTTCATTTCAAACGACGGCTGTCCCATCGGAAGTGACGCCACCGCCATACGCTGACAAACGCACGTTCGCCACGTGTCAGCAGGATACTGGTCGCATTTAATGAACTCCCCTTACCGTGCGCAGCGCACGTGATGGGTAATAGGGGAGAGCATCGGACATGGATGCCAAGAAAACACAAGGCATGGACAAGATACCGTCGAACGGATGAGCATCCTTACGCCTGGCCGAGCGGCCCAATGCAGCAATCATTGATCGGCAGTCCAGTCAGTCGGATTTCGCCTCCTTCGACTAGACTCAAGGGAAGGCAAGTGATCCGGTGGTGAGCCCGGGACCCCTAACGAGGGGTCAACGCCACGTGGAGGTCAAAGGGCGTGGTCCGTCGAAGAAGGGTGAGCCGACCGGACGATGAAAAGGGCAGCCGATCGGCCGCCGTAAACGCTCTGATAGTGAAAGACGCCCGGCGGTCGGGTTCACGCCAATGAAATAGTAAATAATGACCGAACGGAAGACCTAAGAGAAGGCGGACATAATGGGCGTGTCGGCCGGCTGGCGCAGGGAATCCGGATGGACGTCCCGGCCGGGCGGTGGGTGAAGGCTAGGAACATCTTCTGACAGCCGTCAAGTCCTATGTCTAGGCCATATTCTAAGTCTGACAACAAGGTGTTCTGTTGTCCCATAGAAGACGTGATTGGACTATAGCAGTATGGTGTCAGGTAAGCTCTCTGACAGGTACATACCGAGGTATGGGCTGCGGATACGTATGCGCCTCGGTGGACGTGCATTAGTTCTTTCACCGCTCTATATAAAGAGCCTCTTACTTCGCCGGAGGTACACATTCTACAAGCTTCGAAGCCACTTTTTCCACCACTCGCTTACCTGACTTGAGCATCGGAGGGTCGCCGCCGGGAACCCCTTCCCGGCCCGACTTCTGTGCAGGTTCGCCGGAGATTCGTGCGACCAGACAGAGGCCTACACCCTCGACTAGGAGTGCGCCACGTGCCCAGCGTCCTTTGGTTCGGCGATTCGGACAGGATCAAATATATTTAGGATTTATATAAAAAAATATTATTTTTTAAAAAATAAAAAATTATATATATATATATATATATATATATATATATATATATATATATATATATATATATATATATATATATATATATATCATTTAAAAAATCAAATATTCAAAATATAAGTTTTCTCACTACTAATAATGACCTTCATAGTGTTAAATGAAAGTATTTAATTATGTTTTACTCAAAATATAAGTTTAAGTAATAAAAAAAGAGTGTGAATCCCTCTTTTTTAATTAATATCAAAAGGATTTCTTGTTCTTACTCCACAAATGTTACTCTAACTAACTATTGTAGTGAAACATTATCTTTAAAAAAAATTGAACACCTTATTTATTATCCTACGTGTTGAAAGCTAGTTCTATTCATATTGTGACGTTTCTTTTGTTCATTAGATTCACTCTTGTTGATCTATTTAATAAATTTGGAAGGAAATCTATGAATAATCTTTTTAATTATTTGTCTCTAGTTTGATGTGTTGTATAGCTTAGAATTTTACGTCTCAAGAAGTTCATGGATTCCATATTTTTGATCTAAAATTGATTTGAACCTTATATAATCATTCGAGTTTTAGAGATAAAACACTAGTAAAACAAAGTATACGTCCATAATTCCGTCGAAAATACATAAACTATCTAAATTAAATGCGTAGAATCTCATAATAGTTGTCTAAAATTATTGTTCCTTTGTGAGATCGTCAACAATTGAATCACCGATGAATTAACATTAAGGTTGACTAAATCATCAATCTCCCAAGGGCAACATGGACTTGTGAGAAGATCCACCAGAGCCTGAAAGAAGAAACAAGGAAATAGAGAGTTAAAATGATGACAGGGGTGTCACGGCTCAACCACTCCAACGCTTAAGTTAGTCTACAGCAAGAGAGAATGGAAAAGAAAAGCAATGGATGTCTCTTAAATCAAGATGGTTACTGTTGAGGGATCTTGCGGTCAGCAAGAAGGGGGATTGAATGGACAACACTCCCAATTCAATAGCTTCCTACGTATTTGTTAGCATAGCGGAATACAAACAATACAAATACAAATACGAAAGCTAAAGACAAAGAAGAAACAAGCAAACCACTACACGTTGTTTAACGTGGTTCGGAGATAAGGCTCCTACTTCACGGCTGTCCATAAGGTGGACGATCCCAATCCGTCGATGGATGACTCCCCGACAAACTCCGGCTAGCTCACGTAGCTCCTTGTGGGTGGAGAAACCTCACCACAACATTCACAAGAACACTTGAGACGCTAGGGCACATGTAGACTACTAATAGGGGTTAACCACCTTTATTTCGTCAACTTTAACCAAACTTCCAAGGCTTGGTTATATAGGCGACGGGTTGGAAAACCCCGCCTATCAGTCGACTGCCAAAATCATCAGTCAACTATCCTATGTGGAGATTCGACCGTTACATCCCAACGGCTCGATACCAATCGACTGCTCCATACTGGTCGAGCGAACAGAAGCATTCTGTTCGCTCCCAATTGACTGTCCAGTCGACTACACCAGTCGACGACCCAGTCGACTACACCAGTCAACTACAGCAGTCGACAGCCCAGTCGACTACACCAGAAGACTGATGAAACCACCAGTTGACTGTACCTGAGTACAATCTCTCAGCACTCGAACCATCACCCTTACGACTCACTTGACTTTTCGTTGCAGCTTTGACCTCTTGTCTTGAAGCCTACTTCCTTTGGCTCTCGTCTCTCAGATGCACCCAAGCCCACGACTCGTCCTAATGTCATCCTTCGCGTATGCCTCGAAGTCGCTTCCCTCGGCCCTTGTTCTTGCTGCCTTGTCCACGGTCCCTCACATGCTCCATCCTTCATCGGACCCGAAGCCATCAACCTGAGTCATATGTGTATCCTGCAAACCTGCACACTCATATACATATATTAAATACAAGGGTGAATCTAACTTAAACTCTTTGCTCAAACACCAAACACATGGTCGCACGAACCATTGGGATTGCTCCAACAATCTCTCCTTTTTTTATGTTTGGCAATACGTTTAAGTTAGGGAAAACATAATAGCAAAACAATATGTTAAAAATAATGGACTTACAATGCCAAGGCTACATACTTGGACTTACACCGCCGAATGGACTTATGTTGCCAAGGCTACATACTTGTATTTACACTGCCGAATGGACTTACGTTGCCAAGGCTACACACTTCAACTTACACCACCGAATGGACTTACGTGTAGGTGCAGCGGAGGCCGGCAAGAGGGGGGGTGAATTGCTGAAAATAAAAATAAAAATACCCTCCTCGGATTTCAACTCAGAACAAATACAGTAGTAAAATAATAGAGGCAGAAAATAAAAGCAGAAACAGAATTTTAACCTGGTTACAACCAAGAGGGTTGTTAATCCAGGGCAGTGAAAAGCACACTAAGAAAATTCTCCTTTGCTGAAGGCGGAGAAGTCTTTTACACTCTAATGGCTTAGAACTACTGCTTGGAAATGCTTACAGAGTTGAATGTAGAAGTTGTTATGAATTTCTAGCTCCAGGGGCCTTTAAATAGCCTCTGGAAATCTGATCTCGAGGGTCCAAGGCGCCTCCAATAGGGGTCCAAGGCGCCTCCAAGAGGTGAGCGGATACAACTTTGTCCGTAGCTTGAAATGGTTACTTTGACCTGTTGAAGGCACCTTCAACAAGGTTGAAGGCGCCTTCAAGCTAGAGGAGCCTCCAAGCCTAATGGAGGCGCCTCCAAGCTGGCAGCTCCAATTCCAGCTTTCTTTCTTCATCTTCCGTCGCTCCGTTCTTTTGGGTGATTGCGGCCAACCGGAATAGGGCTCACCCGAACTCAATTCCCGGCCTTCTCCTCGAGCAGCCTTCCGTCCCGGCTTAACGTCCCTCGAACGCCGCGCACGCTCTTCACGCCCACTGGAGTACTCTTCCGCAGCTCTCTCGTCCTTCGGACGCACCGAGCCCGTCGGCTCCCTTCCCGTGCCATCCTTCTCGCTAGCTGCGTCTTCCGCTCGACTTCCTGTGCTCCTAAGCTCCTGCACACTCAGACACATGGATCAAACACAGCAGAACCTAACCAACTTGGTTGATCACATCAAAACTACCACAGGGTCCAACAATCTCCCCCTTTTTGATGTGCATCAACCCAAGTTCAAGTTAGGGTTTACAAATAGACATAAATAGTCATTTTAAAGGAAATTACTAAACTAACATATTAAGCATAAATTTGCAATAATTAAAAATTGTAACACATTTTCAAAAAATAGGTAAAATTTTCATTTTCCTAACTCCCCCTAAACTTGTACATTTCTCTCCCCCTTTGATCACAGCAAAAATGGGGTACCAATAAGAGAATATTAAGCAAATTAATAAGGTAGAAAAAAAATTCTGAGCAAAAATGAATTTTTTAAAAATTTCTAAGTTAAATTGAACTTTCAGAAAAATTTTCTAAGCAAAAATAAATTTTTAGAAATTAAAAAAAAAAATCTAAGTTAAACTGAATTTTCCAAAAAAAAAATTCTAAGTCAATTAATTAAAAAAATCCTAAGTAAACTAAATTTTTGAATGTTCCAAAAAAATTTCTAAGGTAAATGAGGTTATTTAGAATTTCTCCAGGAAAAAATTTCTAACTAAAAAAAAAATTCTAAGTTAGAATTTTCAAGAAAAATTTCTAAGAGAAAAAATATTTGATAAACTTTCAAAGCATTATTTAATTCTTGTTTTTAATGCTTTTTCAGAAAGTTAATTAAACATTTTCTTTCAATATTTTAGCTTCCAGGTCGTGGCGAGGCACTAGGCCTTTTTGGTTATTGGAACAACAACCACTTCCTTAGACAAAGCTTCCATAAAGAATTTCAATGTTTAATTTTCTCACTGTAAAGCTTTTAACTTAAAAGTAATTAATTTAGTACAGATTTTGGAACCCAATAAAGGTTCTTTCCTACTGGATTAATCAGATATTTAGGGGGTATATAAATTTTGGACACTTTTCTAAGTTGACCCTGATGGTTTCTAATGTACCAGTTCAATTTTCCATAAATACTTAATTTTGAGTTTGGAAATTGATTTAAGCATGCAGCATATTTCAGTTTTTCAATTTCTAATTTTAAACTTTCATTTTCTGATTTCAAATTTTTATTTTTTTTAATTTATCTAATTCTTTAGAAAGAGCTTTAATAAATTTAAAAGATTGATTCGGGGTTAGATTGCGTACCTTACTTACCTGATCTGGTGACGCTCCCCCTTCACTGCTACTTTCTTCTTCTTATGTTCCTCCCCCTTTATCCATGCTCATGTATGAGCTTGAGTCTTCTTCCGGCTGATGGTTCGCCATTAGCGCTAACCCCAAGAATTCTTCGATGTCTGACTCAGAGGATGATGAATCTGACCAAGTAGCCTTCAGGTTCTTGTGCTTGGAGGGTTCTGGTTTCTTGTATTTTGACTTTTCCCTTTCTTTCTCATTTCTCTTTAGCTTTGGGCAGTCATCTTTAATGTGCCCCTCTTCGTTGCAGTTGTAGCAGCGAACCGTCCTCTTCTTTTGATGATGCCTCTGCGATTTAAATTTATTAGTACTGAAAAATTTATTGAAGCGTCTTACCAGTAGTGCCGCTTCGGATTCGTCGACTGAGGCTTCGAAGTTAGAACTGTTCATTTTTGCCTTTAAGGCAATGTTCTGACTAGTCTTCTCTACTCCATTGGACTTTGAAACTCGAGATTCGTGAAGTTCAAAAGTAAAAAACAATTGTTCTAAAGTACTTACCTCGAGGTCCTTAGAGATGTAGTACGCATCTACTAAGGAGGCCCACTCTGGAGTTCTCGGGAAGGCATTGAGCGCGTATCAGATAGAATCCCAGTTGGTTACCTCTTCTCTAAGGTTCGTTAGTTGCGTTATCAGCTCCTTGATTTTCCTCCTTATCTTTTGGAACTGCATAGTCATATTTCATTATTAAAAGAATGTCAAATTCGGTTTTAAAAAATACCTCCATTTTGCGCTTCCATGTGGTGAAGTCTCCGTCGAACTTCGGGGGATGGATGTTCGCTCCAGCCATCTTCTTGATCGTAGTGCTTCAGTTGGCGGTTAGTCATTCTAAGGCGATCACGCTCTGATACCAATTGTAGGTGCAGCGGAGGCCGGTAAGAGGGGGGTGAATTGCTGAAAATAAAAATAAAAACACCCTCCTCGGATTTCAACTCAGAACAAATACAGTAGTAAAATAATAGAGGCAGAAAATAAAAACAGAAACAGAATTTTAACCTGGTTACAACCAAGAGGGTTGTTAATCCAGGGCAGTGAAAAGCGCACTAAGAAAATTCTCCTTTGCTGAAGGCGGAGTAGCCTTTTACACTCTAATGGCTTAGAACTACTGCTTGGAAATGCTTACAGAGTTGAATGTAGAAGTTGTTATGAATTTCTAACTCCAGATGCCTTTAAATAGCCTCTGGAAATCTGAACTCGAGGGTCCAAGACGCCTCCAATAGGGGTCCAAGGCGCCTCCAAGAGGTGAGCGGATAAAACTTTATCCGTAGCTTGAAACGGTCACTTTGACCTGTTGAAGGCGCCTTCAAGCTAGAGGCGCCTCCAAGCTGGCAGCTCCAATTCCAGCTTGCTTTCTTCAGCTTCCGTCGCTCTGTTCTTTTGGGTGATTGCGGCCAACCGGAATAGGGCTCACCCGAACCCAATTCCTGGCCTTCTCCTCGAGCAGCCTTCCGTCCCGGCTTAACGTCCCTCGAACGCTGCGCACGCTCTTCACGCCCACCGAAGTACTCTTCCGCAGCTCTCTCGTCTTTCGGACGCACTGAGCCCGTCGGCTCCCTTCCCGTACCATCCTTCTCGCTAGCTGCATCTTCCGCTCGACTTCCTGTGCTCCTAAGCTCCTGCACACTCAGACACAGGGATCAAACACAGCAGGACCTAACCAACTTGGTTGATCACATCAAAACTACCACGGGGTCCAACATTACGTTGCCTAGGTTACACACTTAGACTTACACCACCAAAACGAAAATGCACCATGGATTGGAACCTATCCCAAGGCTCCCCCTACACCTATGCTCCCCATTGAGCTAGGAATTTCCCACAGGGCTATTTAAGAACCTATCACAAGGCTCCCCCTACACCTAAGCTCCCGAGCTAGGATTTTCACCACCGCAAAGGTATTTTCAAGTTTTCCCAACTAAATCTTACTTCTCCAAACTTATAATCCAAACTGATCCTAAACTTATAAGTTTTCTCAATTGTCAAAACTTATAATCCAAACTGATCCTAAACTTGTATATTTATCCCCCTAGGATCTCATACACATATACGAGCTGACCAGGTCAAACTCCAGCGCTGAAAATAATTTTAGGCTGGTATCAGTCGACTGCCACAAGCATCAGTCGACTGCTCCTATCGAATTCAACACACAGAACTATTATGTGTTCGAAATACACTGTTACCAGTCGACTGGTAACTGTACCAATCGACTGACACACTATTTTCAGCCCATTTCAGCATTTCTCGCCCAATTTCATAAATGCACCAATAGTTCTATTGATCTACAAAAATTTTCAAATTTTAAGGAGAGGTCTGTTTTACTCATGTCACTTGAGAAAAATACATTCAAAAATGTATCTATCACCAATCCCAAGATTGACACAAAATCCAAAACTAGCTAATGGTTCAATTGAGTCTTGACTTAAAGTCCTAGTTTTGGCTTCCTCTTGATGTATTTGCTCATACTAACCCACAATGCATCCCTAGCATTGGTTTATATGACATCCATACATCAAAAATTAATTATCATGCAATATAACCCCAATGTCATATTTCCAAGCATGAAACATAACTCAATTTGCCCAAATCCCTAGATTTGAGACTCAAGTCCGTCTCCAAACCACTTGGCATATTCCATGACCCAATCTAGACTCTCAAGTAATATTCACTTGAGATCCATTGACCATGGATCTCAAATTGACTCTTAGAGCTCCTCCTAGAGCTCTTAACCTTAGTCACTTCCCTAGGTGACTCATCTGCAATTGCTAGGCCACACCGGTGCACCTCGGGTGACACTTGGCCTATAAACTTAACCTTTTTAACGTTGGACACTTTATCCTTGGTTAACTTCTCCTTACCATTAAATGACTTTCTTTTGCCATTTTTTGGCTTCGCCTTGCTTTAGTTATATGTAATCCTAGCATAGGACTTTTCCTTAGCCTTGGAGACACTAGATCGATACTCCAAACTTGATCTATCATTGTTGGATCTTTAGCTACCCAACACCATACCTAATTCCTTAGATCCAACATTGATATATCATTATTAGATTTTTAGCTACCCAACACCATACGTAATTCCTTAGATCCAACATTGAATCTTTTAAGGATTTTTTTTTTTAATTTTCAAGCTTTGCCTTCAAAGTTTGATTTTCCTTTTCTAGGTCTCTAACCTAGAGTCAATATGTCCACATTGGATATTCCTAGACGTACCCATTTTTCTAGGCATGTGTCTTCCCTTCTTTGAATTTTTACCTAGATTCTCCTTAGGTCTACCATTTCTAGATTTATCATGCATAGGTCTCTTAGGGTTATCTCTAACATTTACTCTATTCCTATCATGATATCTAAATCCGAAATTTTGCATGGGTAAATAATGACAATTATTTCTAGCATGCATGGAGGAGTTTAAATTTGAATTAACCTTCAAGTTAGGATATACCTCCCTTACCCTTGAAGCCCCTCCCCCCTCGACTTGAGTTTCTTTTCTTCTTCTCTCATTTCTTTAGATACTCCAACTTCTTGAGTTCTCTCTTCCTAGAGCATTTTGTGTGGTAGTATCCCATTTCACCACACATGAATTATCTAATGTGTTTTTTCTCTTTCTTCTTCTTGGCGCCATCATTTCTACAACCCACATTAGTATCTAAAATAATTGGAGTGGGTTTAGGTTTTACCTTCTTGAGCAAAGGACATCTACTCTTGTAATGTCCCTTCTCATTGCAACCGAAGCACATAATGTGGTTCTTTGATTTGACTTCGATGGAGGTGCTAGCTAGGTTGACTTTCAAGACTTCCTCTTCTTCTTCACTTGTTTTAGATTCTTCTTCAACCTTTGAGGATATAGATGCTACCTCATCTTTCTTCTTCTCCTCGGAAGTTGAGCACTCGTCATTAACTTTCATTTGCTCCTCCTCTACTTGAGCACTTAAACTCATCTCCTTGGGCTCTACCTCTTCATGTGTAGCCAAAAGTTCTTCTCCTAGAACTTTCTTCACTTTGCTCTACAATTCATAGGTGTTCTCATATTTACCTACACGACTCACAACATCATTAGGCAACATATCAATTAAAATTGATATTACCTTTGAATTTGCCTCCGATCGTGTGGTTTGCTCCTCCGTTCAATGTCATGATTGGAGCTTCTTCCTTTCCTTGTCCTTTGAGACTTCGAACGGCTCCTTGACCACCATCATGGTGTCTTAATCTGTGTCGAAGAAGACCTCCATATTCATCATCCAATATGTGATGTCCCATAAGCTTCCTCCTTTGAACTTTGGCGGTTCAATCAAGTCGGTCATCTTTTGCTTCATTGGTGATTTGTCCAATGGAAAGTGTCCTCGCTCTGATACCACTTGTTGGGAAATCTTGCGGCCGACTAGAAGGGGGGTTAAATGGACGGTGGCCCCAATTCGATAGCTTCCTACGTATTTGTTAACACAGCGAAATACAAACAATACAAACACAAATACGAAAGCTAAAGACAAAGAAGAAACAAGCAAACCACTACACACTGTTTAATGTGGTTCGGAGATAAAGCTCCTACTCAACGGTTGTCCGTAAGGTAGGCGATCCTGATCCATCGGTGGATGACTCCCTGGAAAACTTTGGCTAGCTCACGTAGCTCCTTGTGGATGGAGAAATCTCATCACAACACTCACAAGAACACTTAAAACGTTAGGGCACAGGTAGACTACTAATAGGGGTTAACCACCTCTATTTCGTCAATCTTAACCAAGATTTCAAGGCTTTGTTATATAGGTCACGGGTTGAAAAATCCCGTCTATCAGTCGATTGTCCTCTGTGGAGATTATATTCAACCGTTACATCCCAACGGCTAGATATCGGTCGACTGGTAAAAGTACCAGTCGACTGCTCTACACTAGCCAAGTGAACAGAAGCATTTTATTCGCTTCTAGTGGATTGTCCAGTCGACTACACCAGTCGACTGATAAAACCACTAGTCGACTAGTGCCCGAGTACAATCTTTCAGCACTCAGACTCTCACCCTTATGACTCACTTGACTCTTTGTTGCAGCTTTGACCTCTTGCCTTCAAGTCTACTTCCTTTGGCTCTCGTCTCTCGGATGCACCCAAGCTGGCGGCTCGTCCCAATGTCATCCTTCGTGTATGCCTCGAAGTCGCTTCCCTCAGCTCTTATCCTTGATGTCTTATCCACGACCCCTTGGATGCTCCATGCATCCTTCACCGGACTCGAAGTCATCAACCTGAGTCATATGTGTATCCTACAAATTTGTACACTTATATACATATATCAAATACAAGAGTGAACCTAACTTAACTCTTTGCCCAAACACCAAAACACATGGTGGCACGGACTATTGGGATTGCTCCAACAGTTACCTCCTCAACGCCCGTAAGAACAGGCGACCTTTTATAGAGTTATAACTATGCTTTCACTTTTTCTACGTGTTCTGAGATCCATGCTTATGTTACTCAAGTTTTCTGAAATAAATGCTACACTATCCACCTCTTCTGGGTTAAATAGTTGTGTTTCCCACGTTCTTTGGGGGAAATGGTTATGTTGTCCATATTTTCAATGAGTATTCGTTCCATACCTTATCTGTTAGAAGTCAAGTATACCGATTTAGATCTGGAAAATCTGGAGTCGGGGGTGGTCTAAAGTCAGAGACCACCTCATACCACCCCCCAACTTGCTTTGCTGCTTGGAGTCCTATGACCAAAGCCTCATACTTAGCTTTATTGTTGGACGCCCAAAAGTTGAGTCGAACAAAAGTGGAGCACGTCATTCCAAGGGGATATTAATAATATCTCAACATTGTTGCCTTGCCTAGTGGATTATTCATCCATATAAATTTTCCATGTTCCTTCCACTTCTTGGTCAAGAACTTTGGTTAGGAAATCTGACAAGGCTTGAGCTTTAATAGCAATTCGTGGATGATACTGAATATCATATTCGTTCAGTTCTATGGTCCATTTGATCAATCTCCCTAAGGCTTCTAGATTTGTTAACACTCGGCCCAGAGTGTTGTTGGTGATGACTGTAATTGTATGAGATAGAAAATATGGCCTCAAACGTCGAGTGGTAAAGGCCAATTTCAGAGTCAATTTCTCCAAAGTGGTGTACATGCTTTCGGCATCCTTCAACAAGTGACTTGAAATTCAAATGAGATGTTGTAGATTATCTTCTTGGCATAGCAAGACTATGGTGATCGCTCCCTTGACTGTCGACAAGTACACCCATAGCCTTTCACCCGCTATTGGCTTGGAGAGGAGCGATAAATGGGATAAATATTCCTCTAGTTCAGCGAATGCCTAGTCACAGTTCGCATCTCACTCAAACTTGAAACCCTTCTTTAGTACCTTAAAGCATCGTGATGTGACCAAGCAGTCACTGTGCTTTTCTAAGACTGCGAGTAGAAGGCATATTTTGGAGTGTTTGAATCTTCTCGAAGTTAACTTCAATTTCCCATTTGGTTACAATGTATCCGAGAAATCTTCTGCTCTTGACTCCGAATAGACATTTGTTGGAATTAAGTTTGAGCTTGTATTACCTCAAAGTATTGCAAGTTTCTTCAATATCTGAGATTAAGTTCTCATATCAAGAAGTCTTGATTAGGAAATCATCCACATACACTTCAATGTTCCTCTCGATTTGATACTTGGAGACCAGATCCATAAGTCATTAATAAGTTGTCATGTATTGTTTAAGTTGAATGACATAAAAGTATAACAAAAAGTCTCATCAGAGGTGATGACAAGCCAAGTCGAGAATTGGCCTTCTTGGATGTGTCTAGCTTTAATTAACTTATTGATTTCTAATTGGATCATTTTGTTTTGCTCGGGTATAAAACATCTTTTCTTCTATCAGACCAACTGAACAACTAGAAGCGTGTTCAGCTAGTGAGTCATCACAATAAAAAATACACTTGTGACTTCTTAGCCAACCAGGTGAAGACGTCATGGTTGCACGAGAGACGCACAATCAAGTCTTGTTTGAGTTTTGAATGGAGATTTGCACCTACTCGAGTGATTCCCCTTGGCTGATCAGGATGAATTTGTACGTCTTTCTTAACTTTCTGTTGGCTAGGACACCGACACCTCTTGAACATCTTGTATTGAGATACTTTGAGTTCGATGGGTTTTGCATGAGTTGGCCCTGATTATATCAATATAGTAATTTTTTTTGCCACTAAGCCATTCCCTTTCACCTCTTTGACTTGATCTTACACAAGGAACTTAATTTTTTGGTGGAAAGTGGAGACTATTGTTTGGAAAACATTTACATCGATCTCCCTAATATGATGTTGTAGGCGGAGACCGTACTTACAATAATGAAGGGCATATGTTGAGTCTTCAGTTAGCGATTCTTCCTCCAAAGAAAGGGAGAGATCAATTTGGTGGAGTGACTACACTTCATGCCCTGTGAATCCGTACAGGGATGTGTTTATAGGATGAAGCTCTTCTCTATCAAATTGCATTTGGTCAAAGGTCATTTTGAAGATGATTTTGGTAGAACTGCCTGTATTTATGAACATCCTTTTTAGTTGGCAATGAGAGCTTGGATCACTAGGCCACTCCTTCCAAATATTTGCACCCAAAGCTAATTAAAGGGTCACTTCCTTTTCCCCGACTGTTGTTGAGTCCATAATTCTCCAATCTTTGGTCATGAGATTTTCTGGCCCTAGTGGAGTCTTCATTAGTTGGACCTCTCAAAATCATGTGGATAGTCCCTTAAGGATCAATCTTGCCTTTGCCTCTTTTATCTTTATCCTTCTCCTGATTTGCCTCCTTACAAAATTGGGACAAGCCTTAGAGCTCCCTAGAGAGTGAGTGAGTTCGTCGATCTCACTGACAATCAATAGCAACATAGTGTGTAGGATAGCAAGAACGTCGATAAGGCTCAGAAGATCTTCTACTAGGTTAACTCAGATCGACTTTTTGTTGATCAGTCACTCACCGTAACTCCCTCGCATACTATTGGCAATCTCGAGTCGAGTGAGTTTCCAATTGATGATAGACACAATAGTGATCCATCTCCGAGGGGGCCTCGACCTGACTTAGGAGTAGGGGTCGGGGCAATTTCCATCGTCTGCACAACTTTTTCTCCCCTCCGTTAGCAAGTTCTCTATTCCCAAAAAGAAGAGAGGGAGCTTTACGGTCTGACTGAGTGGAGGCAAAAATCAAAGTTAGAACTTCCTTTCTCCTTGTAGATTGGGCTTCCTCCATATGAACATATTTGATTGTCCGGACTTGTAAACCATTGAAATTGATTAGGGACTTCTTTACTAGAGACCTAAAGAAATTTTCATCTGATCCAGTGGTAAGGACGGAGGACCCGTCCAGGAGGAGGTCAGTGACATGTAGGAGTCAAAGGTCAAGAGGGTCGACCCTAAGGTCCTGCCGAGCGGAATCTCCCAGGCCGGACGAAAGATAGCTCGACCACAGGTTGGGTTTCCGACGCAAGGTAAAGGAGTTTCTGTGTCAAGCGGCCAAGCCGCCCGACTGAGTCGCATATCAAGGTGGTGCAATCTCATCCGAGCACATGACCGGGGGCCCTCCCGCTCGGTCCGATACACTCACATCCCCGCGCGCCTAGAGCGCCAGGTGGCCGGCCCGCCCGGCCCAAGAATAGACGAAAGACAGAAAAGGACAAAAGGGACAACTGGGGAGATCAGCCTAGAGACAGCTGCCGCCGACAATCGGCGTGGTCGATGGTCAGGCCGTACATAGAATCGTACGATGGAAGTTTCTACTGTCCCGTTAGGGATATGCTCGGACGGTTGCGGAATGGCGTCAGACATGCTTTTTCTGACATCCATGTTTGAGGTATGTTTGGGGAAGCGTGCACGCCTCGAGAAGCGTGCACGCACCTCCCCGGGGTCCTATATAAGGACCCCTAAGCTTCAGCGGAGGTATGCAATCATCCACACTGTAGCTACAGTTCTCATTATCTTGCTCCAGCTTTCTTCTCACCTGACTTGAGCGTCGGAGGGTCGTCGCCGGGAACCCCTTCCCGGCCCGACTTTGTTGCAGGTTCGCCGGAGGTCCACCTCATCCCGACGTCTACACGAAGCCAGCAGAGAGCGCCACGCCCCCAGCTTTCATCAACTCATAGTTCGGACAGGATCATCATCTATCAAGCCTTGTGAGAAGGGACTGACCAACACATCCAAGGTAATCGAGGGAACATCCATGACTACCAAGTTAAACCGTTATAAATATTCTTTTAATGGTTCTTTGGACTTTTACTTAAGAGCGAATAGATGGAGCAAAGTTTTTTTGATACTTTTGGCTAGTGGCAAAGTGATGCATGAACACAATCTTGAATTCTTAGAAGGTCCGAATGGAAAAAACCAGAAGACAATTGAATCACCTTTGAGCCAAGCTTAAGAGAGTCATCAAACGACTCGACATTTGATGTCATCTATATACTAATGTAATAGAGAGACATTTTTAAATTTACATATATGATCTTCGGGGTCGACTTTTCCAATGTATTCCCAATCTGCAGTGCTCAGAAATATCACGACAATTCTGTTGGCACAGCGGAGACCGGCAAGAGGGGGGTGAATCGTTGAAATCAAAAATAAAAACTACCCTTCTCGGATTTTAACTCAGAATTTAAATCAGCAATAATAATAGCAACTAAATTAACGAAACAGAAAAAGAAACAGGAACAGAAAATAGACTCAGGGATTTAACCTGGTTACAACCAAGGAGGTTGTTAATCCAGGACAGTAGAAAAGAGCGCACTAAGAAAATTCTCCTTCTATAAAGGCGGAGAAGCCTTTTAAACTTTTGAAGCTCACTAGTTGCTTAGAAATTACATACAGATTGATTGCTTGAGTTGTTGTTGAATTCCTAGCTTCAGGGGCCTTTATATAGCTCCTAGAAAGTCTATCCCGAGGGTCCAAGGCGCCTCTAATAAGGTTCAAGGCGCCTCCAGCTCAGTCAGCGGATAAAACTTTATCCGTAGCATAAACGGTCAAATTTGACCTGTTGAAGGCGCCTTCAACAGGGTTGAAGGCGCCTTCATGATGGAGGCGCCTCCAAGCCTGCTGGAGGCGTCTCCAAGCTGGCAGCTCCATTTTTCAGCTTGGTTTCTTCAGCTTCCGATGCTCCGTTCTTTTGGGTGATTGCGGCCATCTGGAATAGGGCTCACCCGAACCCAATTCCCGGCCTTCTCCTCGAGCAGCCTTCCATCCCGGCTTCACATCCCTCGAACATCGCGCACGCTCTTCACGTCCATCGGAGTACTCTTCCGCAGCTCACTCGTCCTTCGGACGCACCGAGCCCGTCGGCTCCCTTCCCGTGCCGTCCTTCTCGCTAGCTGCGTCTTCCACTCGACTTCCTGTGCTCCTAAGCTCCTGCACACTCAGACACAGGGATCAAACACAGCAGGACCTAACCAACTTGGTTGATCACATCAAAACTACCACGGGGTCCAACAATCTCCCCCTTTTTGATGTGCATCAATCCAATTTCAAGTTAGGGTTAAAAATAGACATAAACAGTAATTTTAAAGAAAAAATTACTAAACTAACAAGTTAAATATAATTTTTGCAATTAGTAAAATTGCAACACTTTTTTTTAAAAAAAAAATTAAGTTTTATCTAACTCCCCCTAAACTTGTACTTTTCTCTCCCCCTTTGATCACAACAAAAATGGGGTCTTAAGAATTTTCAAGTAAGATTGAAGTTTTTTGAAAATTGTCTAAAAAATGAATTTTTGAAAAAATTGCTAAGTTAAAATCAATTTTCCAAAAAAAATCTAAGTAAAAAAAAAATCCTAAGTAAATGTTCAAATGTTCCAAAAAAAATTTCTAAGTCAAGTGAATGATTTTTTAGAATTTTCCTGAAGAAAATTTCTAACCCAAAAAAAAATTAAGTTAGAATTTTTTTAAAAAAAAAATTCTAAGGAATTTTTGTTTATTTTAACAAACATTTGATAAACTTTCAAAGCATTATTTAATTCTTGTTTAATGTTTTTTCAGAAAATTAATTAAATATTTTCTTTCAATATTTTAGCTTCCAGGTCGTGGCGAGGCACTAGGCCTTCTTGGTTATTGGAGCAACAACCACTTCCTTAGACAAAGCTTCCATAAAGAATTTCAATGTTTAATTTTCTCACTGTAAGCTTTTAATTTTTGAAAAATTAATTAAACACAGATTTTGGAACCCAATAGAGGTTCCTACCTACAGGGTTCTTCAGATACTTAGGGGGTACATAATTTTTGGGTATTCTTCTAAGTTGACCCTGATGGTTTCTAATGTACCTGTTCAATTTTCCATAAACTTTAATTTTTGAATTTGGAAATCTATTTAAACATGTATTATTTCTTAATTTCTCAATTTCTAATTTTAGATTTTTATTTTCAGATTTTAAATATTTATTTTCTTTTTCTAATTGATCTAATTCTTTAGACAAAGCTTTAATAAACTCAAAAGACTGTTTAGAGTTTAGGGCACGTTCCTTACTTACCTCATCTTGCGATGCTCCCCCTTCATCATTGCTTTCTCCTTCTGATGTTCCTCCCCCTTCATCTATGCTTATTTCTGAGCTAGACGTTTCTTCTAGCTGATGGTTGGCCATCAGTGATAGTCCCGAGAATTCTTCGACTTTGGAGTCGGAGGACGACGAATCATCCCACGTGGCCTTTAGATTGTGTTTGGGTCGAGTGGGCTTCTTGCTCCTTTCCTTACTTTTGCTCTTCAGTTTTGGACAGTCATCTTTGATATGTCCTTCTTCGTTGCAATTGTAGCAACGAACCACCCTTTTCTTTCGCTGGAGCTTTTTCGACTGCAATCTAAATTTGTTAGAATTTACAAATTTATTAAACCGTCTTACCAGTAGTGTCGCTTCGGATTCGTCGATCGAAGCTTCGAAATCGGGATCATCCCTCCTTGCTTGTAGGGCGACGTCGAGGTTTGACTTCACTACTTCTTTAGGCTCTGCAATCCGAGACTCGTGAAGTTCAAAGGTAGAAAATAAACTTTCTAAGGTACTTACCTCAAGGTCCTTAGAGATGTAGTAACCATCTACTAAGGACGCCCATTCCGGAGTCCTCGGGAAGGCGTTGAGCGCGTATCGGATGGAGTCTCGGTTCGTTACAGTTTCACCGAGATTCGTCAGTTGCGTTATCAGCTCCTTGATCCGTGCTTGGAGTTGCGCTACCTTCTCGCCGGTGTTCATTCGGAGATTCGTTAGTTGTGTTCGAAGAATGTCGCGGCTCGCTAGCTTTGCTTCCGAGGTGCCTTCGTGGAGCTCTAGGAATTTCTCCCAGAGGTCTTTTGCGGAGTCGTAGCTTCCGATCCGACTTACCTCTTGGGGCGGAAGAACGCTGAGCAAGTGAAACTTAGCTTTTCCGTTTGCCACGAAATCCGCCTGCTCCTTCTTCGTCCATTGGAACTCTTCTTTGTTTTTAGGAGCTGCAAAACCGTATTTCATTGTTAGTAAGATATCGAACTCGGTTTTGAAGAATACCTCCATTTTTTGCTTCCATGTGGCGAAGTCTCCGTCGAACTTCGGGAGATGGATGTTCGCTCTGGCCATCGTCTTGATCGTAGTGCTTCAGTTGATTGTTAGTCCTTCTGAGGTGATCAGGCTCTGATACCACTTGTTGGCGCAGCGGAGACCGGCAAGAGGGGGGTGAATTGCTGAAATCAAAAATAAAAACTACCCTCCTCGGATTTTAACTCAGAATTTAAATCAGCAATAATAATAGCAACTAAATTAACGAAACAGAAAAAGAAATAGGAACAGAAAATAGACTCAGGGATTTAACCTGGTTACAACCAAGGAGGTTGTTAATCCAGGACAGTAGAAAAGAGCGCACTAAGAAAATTCTCCTTCTCTGAAGGCGGAGAAGCCTTTTACACTTTTGAAGCTCACTAGTTGCTTAGAAATTACTTACAGATTGATTGCTTGAGTTGTTGTTGAATTCCTAGCTCCAGGGGCCTTTATATAGCTCCTGGAAAGTCTATCCCGAGGGTCCAAGGCGCCTCTAATAAGGTTCAAGGCGCCTCCAGCTCAGTCAGCGGATAAAACTTTATCCGTAGCATAAACGGTCAAATTTGACCTGTTGAAGGCGCCTTCAACAGGGTTGAAGGCGCCTTCATGATGGAGGCGCCTCCAAGCCTGCTGGAGGCGTCTCCAAGCTGGCAGCTCTATTTTTCAGCTTGGTTTCTTCAGCTTCCGATGCTCCGTTCTTTTGGGTAATTGCGGCCATCCGGAATAGGGCTCACCCGAACCCAATTCCCGGCCTTCTCCTCGAGCAGTCTTCCATCCCGGCTTTACATCCCTCCAACGTCGCGCACGCTCTTCACGTCCATCGGAGTACTCTTCCGCAGCTCACTCGTCCTTCGGACGCACCGAGCCCGTCGGCTCCCTTCCCGTGCCGTCCTTCTCGCTAGCTGCGTCTTCCGCTCGACTTCCTGTGCTCCTAAGCTCCTGCACACTCAGACACAGGGATCAAACACAGCAGGACCTAACCAACTTGGTTGATCACATCAAAATTACCACGGGGTCCAACAAATTCATCTTGAGGATGTTTCTTAAAAATGGAGGGCCTTGGGGGCCTTCATTCCGCTAGATGCGGGAGCTCTTCCCCTTAGTGGATCTCGATGTAGGGTCTTTCTTGAAGATTCTAAAGATAATATCCGCACAGCTAATGTCTCAATTGGAGTGAGGATTGCAGCTTGAGGTGTTCCAGTTGGTCGGGTCAACCTTTGATGAGGCTCTTGCGATGCTTCAGTTGATAGGGTCGACATCTCGAATGGTGGAGGGTTGGGTATCGACAATGCTAGTTGTTGGGGATGCCCTTACAACACCACTTGCATCGTGGTAGCAACCAACCTGTTGAAATCATTTATTGTCAGGGTGACAATGTTGGGTCTTCAGGTGCCATCCATCTCAACATCTTAGTTTAGCTCTTAACTCAGAGTTCCCATAGACATCGCCAAACTTGATTCGACCTGAGATCATCAACAAATGAGCCATCAGTGATATGAGTTGGCGTTGAGATTGACCAAGTCATCAATTTCCCAGAGACAACAAAGACTTGTGGGGAGATTCGCCATAGTTTGGAAAGAAGAAACAAGGAAGGAGAGCGTTAAAATGATGACTGGAGGTGTTCCGGCTCGACCACTTCAACGCTTAAGTAAGTCTACAACAAGGGGGAATGGAAAAAAAAATAGTAGTAGATGTCTCTTAAGTTTAGCAAGAGCAGGCGACATTTTATAGAGATATAGTTGTACTCTTACATTCTCCACGTATTCCGAGATACGTACTTATGTTATACATATTTTTTAAAATAAATAGCTACGCTACCCATCTCTTCCAAATTAAACAATTGTGTTTTCCACATTCTTCGAGAAAAAATGGCTATATTGTTCGTATTTTCATTAAGCAACAACTCCACATCTTGCCTATAAAAAGTCAAGTATACTGATCCGGATTTGGAAAACAATGGAGTCCGGGGGGGGAGGGTCTAGAGCCGAAGACCACACAAAGTCAAGGGTGGTATGTTGCCAGAGAGCGACTTTCTATTGACTTTGACCACCACCTTAGTAAGACTATTAACTTCCCTTTAACTACATAGCATTCTCCAATTACCTCCCGTATCAACTGCTATAAAATCATATACTTTCTTATTTTGGACAAATAAGCAATCCTATGTACGAGAGTCCTAAGTCATATGGTGTCGTACATCTAGCAATTATTCCAACAATGAAAGTTTATGTAGAAGTTTTGTCCAAAATTATTAGATTAATCTAAATTACTTCCAATTATAAAATTTATATTCATCCATGTTCTCTGCCCGCCGCGAGCACTTCTTGATTCACCCTGATGGCCGGTGAAAAAATTCTGTGAAATCGGGCAGGTCACCCTGGGCTAGTTACTAAGGCTAATTGAATTTATAATTTTTTTTTATATTAATCTATATTCTAATTTAAAGTTGTCTAGACCTTCCTAGTAGTTTAAGTAAACATTACTTTTAATGCATATTCAAATATTATCTTTCATTATTTGATCTCTTAGAGTCGTGTTTATTTTTTAAGTCAACAATTATAATTAAAACTATTATATTGATCTAAATTGTGGAATCATATTCAAACATTATTTTATACACGAAAGGTCATATGTTAACCAGAACATCTTATACAATCGATCTCATAGTTATTTATAGAGAAATAAATCATAAATAATTTTTTAATCTTTTGAATAGTGATCATTGCATGGGAAAAGATATGAACCTGACAAGTATTTTATTATCAGGAATTGACCTCTAAACCTCTTGATGACAACGCCTTATGCAGTGACCATCTGTTCGTCCCGTGGAGACATCCCTGATCTATCGGAGTGGATGGCAAGTCGATCTATTAAACCCATTATAGTAAAAATCTAATTCCCTAATGAAAACTATCTATCTATTAAACCCATTATAGTAAAAATCTAAGCTCCTATTGAAAACTAGACAAGGAAATTTTAACCAATGTTATACACAAAGAATCTCCTTTCAACCATAAGGAAAATTTTGATCAATCTCATTACCAAAGAACCTCCTGTTAAATCGATCGAGGATTAGAAACATACTTTAGCATACTTTGGTTCTCCGTTGTCGAGCAATTCCAACATCAAGTTGGCCACCCAACTTGAACACTAGATCTTGCAATGAGTCGAGGAATCTATTTTTCTTGTTTGTGTTTAGGGTGATTTTAGTGTTTGGATGAGCCACCAAACTCAAATCTTAACAAATTGAATCATATTTAAAATGTATTTGGGGCGATTTTAGTGTTTGGATTACATAAGAAAAAGAAATGTACTCAAACCCCTATTTTGAATGTACTCGAGCCTTAACGAATTGTATCCTATTTAGAATTCAATCAAACCCCTATTTAGAATGTACTCAAACCTAATTAGTGTAACCATTTAGCTGAACGGAAGCTCCATTCACTAGGGTGATCTTGCATAATTACAAAAGATGAGTCATACTTCAACTAATCTCTCATTTCTAATCCATCCTTCAACATATCCCTCCAAAGAAACAAAACCTAGTAGAATAAGAAATGAGAGATTGGAAAATATAGAAGAGTGAATATTCACTTTGATGAAGCTCGAAGGGCAAAAGATATAACATACAAAAACTGCGATCGGTCAGTTACAAACCGATCAAGCTATCAATCAAGGAGATGACAATTAAAATTTGTTGATTGGTGCATAGCAATCGGCTATACAAACACTCTGACTTGAGTGTACCCAATAGCATCTTCTAGTCTGTCTACCAGTTTTCTTCACCAATAATCCCCACAGGAACACACCCCCTCCCTGAAATGGTGAAACCTATGTGAGTCTCTCATCACAATTTCCCTCTTTGTGACCTCTGAGATATACTTGGTAGCCGTATGGCAATCCCCACAAATCCGAAGATTCTTGTGTATACGAATGGTACTTCCTGGCCTCGAGTTAATGAGACCGAAAACGATAGCAAGTTTCTCACTGTGGGCATACAATGACTTCTCCTTTGTCTCCTCTTCAACATCGTGCAACGAGAAGTTTGTATTTGGCACATACCCTGCTGCTTTAATCCTGTCTATCAGTTTCTCGAGCTCCCGATAAATTAAATCTGATTGAGGGTTGGAACGGTCCCCAACTAAGAACTTGTAGAGCTTGTTCTTCAATTCCACTACACTGTAACCAGATGTTTTCTTCATTCCTCTCTTTCTCATCGCAATTCTAATGCGATGGGCTTCTTCAATCTTCCCTAATGAAGTGTAGATATTCGACAACAGAACATAACGACCTGAATTTTCAGGATCCAATTCAAAGAGTGAGTTTGCAGCCCATTCCGCGATTTGTGCATCTGGATGTATTCTGCAAGCACCGAGCAAGGATCCCCATACACTACAATCTGGCTTTATGGGCATTCTCTCAATGAAACCTCTAGCTTCTTCCAGCTTCCCTGCTCGTCCCAGCAGATCAACCATGCATGCATAATGCTCAGTGTGAGGGACAAGCCCAAACTCTGTAGTTATGGAATTAAAACATTGCCAGCCTTCGTAAACCAACCCAGCATGGCTGCAAGCCGATAGCACGGAAACAAAAGATATATGATCAGGTTTCAAAAGGCCTTTCATATGGTTAAATAGTTCAAGTGCCTCCTTTCCCTTCCCATGCATTCCATAACCAGATATCATGGTGCTCCATGTAACCAAATTGCGCTCTTGCATCCTATCAAATATTCTAGAAGCGGTGCTTATGCTACCGCGTTTCACATAACTATCGATTACCGCCGTTTCAACCATTACGTTCTCAACCAGTGAGCTCCTAATCACGTATCCATGGATGAGATGCACATGCCTTAGAGATGCTAATGTCGAATTTGAACAAGCTCGAAGGACCCCAAGAAGTGTGACTCGATCGGGCACAATTCCAAGCAAACCCATATTTCCGAAAAGCTTCAGTGCTTCCTCAAGCATATCTTTCCGGGCATAAGCCTCAATCATCGAACTCCAAGATGCCAAATCCTTGTTGTAAATTTCATCAAACATCTTACGTGCGCGTTCAATCTCCCCGCATCTCGCATACATCCCAATGATGGCATTCTGAACACTCACTTCTGATTCAAGACGATGCCTGATGATCGATTTGTGCAAGGCGGTAGCATCGTCGAAGCTGGAAACACATGGGATCACTGTCAAGAATGTTGCTCTGTTGGGCCTCACCCGCTCTTCCAGCATCCGATGGAACAGTGTGAGCGCTTCCTTTGAATGCCCATTTTGCACGAGAGCCCCAATCATGGTTGTCCAGGTGACCACATTTCTCTCAGGCATTTCGTCGAACAACTGCCTCGCAGTGTCCAAATGCCCACCTTTGCCATACATGGCGATGAGGGAGTTGCGGACAAAGATATCGGAATCAAGGCCGAGGTAAGCAGCATCGCCATGGACCTTGACGCCCTCCTCGAGGTCTCCGAGGAGAGCGCAGGCCTTGAGAAGGGGAGGGAAGGTGAATTTATCTGGGCGTGCGAGCTCGCGCATCCGGCGGTAGAGGGCAACCACGCGATCGTTGGCGCCGGCATCGGCGAGGCCGCGGATGAGTGCGTTCCATAAGAAGGCATCGCGAGAGGTTAGGAGGTGAGCGTCGGCGTCGGCGGCGGCATCAGAGAGGAGGTGGAGGGCCCCGCGGCGGGAGCCAAGGAGAGAGTAGCGGGAGGCGAGGGCGGAGGAGAGGAGGAGATCGCTGGGGTGGTGGCGGAGGGCGGCAGCGTGGAGAGGCTTCAGGGATCGGAGGGAAGCCGAGATCCGGATGGCGGCCGCCAGTGCCCTGGGATCCGGCGGCGCTTCCGGAATGAAGTGGCAGTGATGGAAAGCGCGAACGACGGGGATCCGACGCCGCAGGTACATGTTAATACCTTAAAATGGACCACTATAGTCTCCTTAAGAACTTGGGCTAATTCGGCAAATTACCAAACCCGCCTCTTTTTTTTTTGAAAAAATACCTCTCCATCCACGACAATCGTGAATCGACCACAGCCTCTAGTTCAAAGGAAAAATAACTTTGAATCTTATTTAGAAAGGGAGGGAAGAAAAGGGGGAGGAGTACTTTTACTCTTCCTTACCCCCCCATCTATGTCTTTATATCCTGATTTCGGATGTACCTTCTCTTCTCCTCCTTCTCTTTCCTTTTCCATTAATAAACCTCCTTTCACCTCATCCCAATAGAGGATAAGTTAGAGGCCCGGTTGTTATTAAATAAAATTCTTCATAATTTATCTCCCTTTCATATAGTAAAAGGTCATCATAGAAGGATCACCAAGGTGACGGTTTTACTTTTTACTCAATGATTAAGCCAAAGGTTACATGATTAGACCAATCATAGCTAAGGTGACAATCATCTTGACTGCGATCGCGGTCAAAGACCTCTAGCTTAGTTGCGACCTTTAGTCGTGTGGCCAAGTCAAAGGTCGTGTATACCTCTCCTATTAAAAAAAATTATCAAACGTCCATAATTGAGCCACAGTGACCAACCACGCCCTCTAATCACAAAATCACAATTAAGCCAAAGGTTGAATCTAGTAAAGATTGAAAAATTATTCTCTCACGTGATGACTAGCTTCGATTTCCTAATTACTTCCTCCCAATAGTATGAGACAATCATAAGAGACCGATAGGATGACAGATTTCATTTTTTTGCAGAAACAATTAAGTCAGAGGTCACATGACCAAATTGATCGTAGTCAAGGTGACAATGGTCCTGACCATGCAGCAAAGCTAAAAGCCTCTAGACTAACCGCGACCTCTAGTTACGCAGCCAAGTCAAATGTCGTGTGGCCAGCTTTGGCCATGACCTCTAGCCACGCTATTGGTCTAACCATGATTTTATGGCCAAACGTCGTGACCATAAGCCATTACAATCGATAATTTTTTAATATTTTTAATAGTAGTTTAGAAAAGAGGTATGCAATTTGTTAATTTATCATAACTAATTTGGTAAAACCTCACACCATTGACCCTTTTAACCCTAAACCCTAACCCCTTTTTTATTTCAAAGGAAAATAGAGAGAAAAACCTAGCTAGACCACTAACTACATTGGCTTAGTTTGATAAAAATGATGTCCCTGGGCATAGTGTCGCGGTAGGACATCCAAGTTATCATCTAGGCACTCGTGGTTCCATCCCCAGCTACGACGTATTTGTAGAAATTTTCCTCCAAATGGGGAGCGCAATCAAAGGATGTTGGGCGTCTGGATTGGCTGCGGCGCACGCTTCCCGATTTACCCTGATGGTCGATGGAAAACTTCCGTGGGACCGGACCAATCACCCTCAGGGATAGTCAATCAGGTTAACTTGGATTATTATTATTTTTTTAGTTTGATAATAATGATACATTAGCTTGATGGAGTAGCATATTCCATTCAATGGGACTACCGCTTTGGGGGGAAGAAGATTGCTTGCATACTACTTGCTAGGATGAAGAAATTGGTAGTTAACACTTCGGCCTTATTTATTTTTTTAAAAATCAAACAAGAAAGATAAATTATGCTTCTGATCGAGTCTTATACCTCGTTACTACATAGTCCAGTTGAAACAATTGAATTAGCCAAAGATCACTTACTCTATACTTTGAACTGGCATTGATACTTGCTTTAAAAAGACAAGCATACCAAAGGGACTGGTAACCCAGGCCACGAGGCTAAGAATGAGATTCATATCAGTGTAGCTTGGGGTTTGCAAGAGCAACTGAAGGTTTCCCATGTTGACAACAAAAAAGGCAAATAAATATATGTATGTGTGTGCACGCACAGACGACTGATGACCTTTGCACCAATAAGTAAGCACTTGCATGACAAATTCTGAACAAGAAACGTTTGGCATCTTACGTACTGGTAAATATGAACACTCTAAACTTCTGATTGTGAAAGAACCTAACACTTGCAAGAGTTATTTGCAACAGAAGTTTGGGTGGAGTACTTGAAGGATATCATGTAGTCCTCATTCGTGTTCACAGATTGGAGATTGCCACTTGTGAGGCTCGCCGCACTTGGACCTTGTGCCATGAGGTGTTCAATATACCCCTTAGATTCCACACGACTTCTACGTTTTCTGGTTGGACATTTGAGGCAGTGTCAACCTGAAAATTAAGCAGATCAAACAAAAAATAAACTTAAGCACACTAGCCATGTGAGTAGGAGAGAACAAAAAGAAACTATGCGTCTGAATGGTATTAGCTCCTAATAGCTCAGAATGTTTCCTAAATTGAAGACCTCAAGGGTTCTCTATGATCTACTTTTCCATATTGAGTAGATTTTAGCAAGAGAAGCCATAGCAATAATCCACTGCAAAGTTTTTATTTTGAAATGAATGGAACTTACTTGATTATTACTTTTCTGGTTTGGGATTCAATCTAAAACATGAAGCCAAGTTGCTGCCGTTACGAGAATTCTGAATGGAGTTTGATCTCAGGGTTCATTAGATGTTTTGACAATGGATTTGGAAATAAACAAATCAGTACCTAAGACCTATAGTATTATGTATCGTTGCAACTTGCAAGTACACCAGTATTAACAGTATGCATTGTTTTTTGTTAGCACCCTATAACTATGTGAGAAACATGAAAAGGGTAAGGAAAAAGGAAATACAAACTCAAGACTTGAGGTCGTCAATAACTAGTTCAAACTTTGGGCATCAGCGGTCACCAGAAAAGAATCTAAGGGAACTCTTAAAATATTGTCCTAGATTTTCTATAATCATTCATTACATAAAGATAATCCAATAGAAGAGCTTCACTAGTCATCAGCAATGCAAATAGCATAAATCACTTTAGATTAAACATGTACAATAAATCAATTCAAAATATAAATTAGAATGTTACTTAACACTAAAGAACAAATTTATTTTACATATCTCCAATGAACCTAGTTCTTTCTTTTTCTTTTTGCATGTCTTATGAGTATGTAAAACTAGCATTCTACCCATTGAAACAATAATATAATTTTTTT
Source organism: Zingiber officinale (assembly GCF_018446385.1). NCBI lineage: Eukaryota > Viridiplantae > Streptophyta > Magnoliopsida > Zingiberales > Zingiberaceae > Zingiber > Zingiber officinale. The sequence goes on from NC_055994.1 coordinate 145,147,731, forward strand.
TTTATATTCGGGTGTCCAGTTCGGTTGACTAATCCTAGAGGCAGGTCTTCCCCCAATTCACCTACTTGATAAATCCAGAGCAAGCTTATGCACACTTAGAGGCTGACCTCCAGAATATTGATCCCTATTGGGCTTCAGACTCTAGTTCTCTTATTTGTTCCCCTACATTCGTTACCACTGCACCACACCTGTGGGGGCTTAACGTGTCCTATTTCATACTTTCTCTTAGGAGATCAAGTGATCAACAATTGAGACATGCTGAGATACCAAGGAACACTGACCTATCTTGTGCTGTATCAAACAACAGTACATTTCCATGCTTGACACATGTTCTCCTCTTAAATAATCAATTTAATAGAATGGTCCAAGACCATCAAATGCAAAAGGTTCAGTAATAACCAGAAAGTCAGAATAAGTTTCTCTTGATATAATCAGGCATCACAGCGATGTCTTCTTAACAACAGAAAGGAACAATAAGCTCCAATGATGTTGTAGTGACTTATCTTTTTAGAATGTGGAATTTACTACCACGATCAGTCATTAAATTCCTGAGTTTCTTGTGTACAGACTCTGTGGATTGAATTATGCAAAATGGTAAAATAAATTTTATTTCAATTCATTTGGCTGCCTAGACTTCCATCAGATTCTCACGATTATAAATTATTTAAACTAATATTCAGAACTGTGTGACTATTAGTACTGGATTGTAGTTAAACCATCAGTTGAATATTTATTGTAAGTGCTAGAATAACAAGTAAAAGATAAGCTAACAGATAACTATTAAAGACATCTGTAGGAATAATAGTTATGTTCATAAGGACAATTGCAGCAATAGTGCATACCGCCTTAGCAATAATCACAGTACTTTCTGGAACATCAACAACCACCTTAAATAGAACCCATGCCCACTTATCATTGTTCAAATCATCAGATTGGTATGGTATATTTCCTCTCTGACACCTCTGAGCTTCAAACCATGTCCTACCCCCATCAACAGATATATCCACTCTCTCAATTCCCCGACCACCGCCAGCTACAGCATATCCAGCAATTGTAACCTATAACACAAGATGCCAAATAATATTGTTGCCATCACCTTGAATTCAGAATGTAAAGTTCCAAGACAGCAGTATATATACCTTTCCTGGTTTAACAAAATCAACATCCTCTAAAGAGCATATTGCACTCTGTCAAAACCAAAAATTGATGGAAGCAAACATTAGGTTTCTGGGGGAAAACACGAAGACAAGCTGCAAAATACAAAAAAGATGCAAACCATGTCTAAATTTATTTGATGTCAAGATTGACATTTTCTAAGTACAAGTTAAGTTCCATTAATCTGTTAATGTGCTATGATCGTATATTGGATTATTTAAACTATCAGAAAACCAGACCAAAAGCTTCACTGTGAGATTGAATTAAAACAGTATTTTTCTTCAATTGAAAATCTTTCAAGGGACCTGCACTAGGATTTAGGCAAAGCAAACAATTCTGAAGTGTCTGAGCCAATCCTAAATCCTGAAATAATACCCCAGTAATGGGAAAACTTAAAAACTTCAAGAATATTGTTTTTGCTTGCAAATTACATAGTCATTAAACTATATCACAAATTAACAGAAAAACAAGACCCAACTAAGGTAAAAAAAAATTAGAAGACATTCACTAAGAATTGCCTCTCTGCATGAGAAAGGACATTAAAGATTTGAATAGTCAGATCAAAACTATGGTGTTAAAATATTAATGCAGAATATCATTTTTTATCTTTTCTTGTTTTTCCTGGTCAGCTACAATGAAAGGATATGTTTGAATGATGAAGCACATGTGATCATTTACAAAAGGTATCAAATTGGGTAGGATTCTGTCCACCCATCTAGAGTTCAATGTACCTGCACTGGAAAGTCCATTTGGGCCTTCCTAGACAACCAATTAATATTATCCCAATTAACTGAAGGCGGAAACATCTTGTAATCCTTTTGCATAAAAAATCCCTGTTCAAAGAAACCACAATAAGAGAATTACCACATTGTACTGAATAAAAAATTCCAAGAGTAATATCAAACCTGGCATTCGTCTTCAATTATGCTGATTCTGTCCAACCATTTAACAGAACGTGCACCAATTACACCAGGAACAATCACCCGCAATGGATATCCATGATCACGATTTAGTGTCTTCATATAGAATAGTCAGAAAAATCTTGTCATGTTATACAATCAAGAGATAAATCAATATGGCTACCAAAGAAATTGATAGTATTGATCCATTGGAGAGAGACAATGTTAAGTCATCTCATATGGAATTATCCAAATATGTAGCAACAAGTAGTATGGGTGCAGAGGAAAAGGTTTAAGTTCACACATTAATGTTTCACCCTCTACTAGACACTCCAACATTGGTCCTCATAGTTGACTACCAACACTCCAATCAACCACGTTTTAGAAGATCTAGGAAAAAAGGAGTTGGATATGTAGATCCATGGACATAAGAGGCACAGAAGTCAGAGTAACATATTAGAGGGCAATAGTGTATGGTAGAAAAACTTTCAACAGCATTTATATATGTATTTAAGCCTAACCACTGATTTGACGTTGTTATCCAAGAATGTGAAAAGATTTTTCACTTCTTACCTGTATTAGAATCATAAAAACTCCCAAGAAGTTAGTTTGATGATGAGAATAAAAATTGACAAAAATATGTTTATTTGGTAGAATTATAAATGGGGAACATGAGAATAGCTTTAGACTCAATCATAAATAACATCTGATAACAATGTAAGGTGAACTTCAAATGATGGTATCTTGATTTCTTTAGAATCAGTAGTTTCTTTCACACTCTGTTACATATAGTACGTCTATACCATTTAATTCTTTTCATATTTTGATTTCAATTCTTTTTAAATGGCTAATAAAGTTGTACCAAACCAATGTTTTCCCCCCCTTTTTTGGGAGACAATTTGAGGTCTATTTTGAGTTTGTTGGGGCTCATCAAGAGGGTCCTGTGTTATGGGTTAAATGGGTGGCTCAAATTGGACTTGATTCAAACTTATTTTGAACACTTTTGAGCTGAACAATACCTTACTTAGTTTGGACTGGTTAAGTTGTGATTCTGTTTGGGTTTAGTGGAGTTTAGGGTTCAGGATTTTCCCCACCAAGGCCTCACTCAACCCTCTCCCCTCTCTTCGTCTCTATCACAATACATCAAGCCACCTACAAGTGGTGGCAGCACCTCCTTTCCCCTGCAACCCTATGTCCATGTTTTTCTCTTTCCCATTTCCAATTTCTCCATGCTATTGTGCTTGAAATAGACAGCAGAGCCACATCCAACAAGCTGCGATGCTCACCTCTTCTTTGGCTGAACTAATGTCCTTCCTCTCTCTCTCAATCTCTCTCTGTCTCTCTTGCTCACGCCCTCTGCTCTGTCACCACTGCCTTGGCCATCCTCTTTCTCTCTGAGTGAGCAACAATCCAAGTTGTCTCCCTACAGAGCATTAGTAGACTTGTTTACCCTTCTGCAGCGATTGTGTAGGTTTAGTGTTGCTGTAATTTTGGGAGTTTAGGGTGTTTTATATTGGTAGAATTGATCCCTAATTATTGTTCTTCATCTATAATGAGTTCAAATGATTGTGAATCCTCTATGAAATCAATAGGGAGAATCGTCATCATGCCCCATTAATGTGGGAGGCGAGTTTACCTAGAGCTTAAAGAATTATAGGGAAAGGAATAAGTAAAGAAACAGTGCCTATATTGGTTGAAGCCCTTGCAGAAAGTGGGATGTCTCAAATTTGTATTTTTGACAAATAGGGATCCCTCAATGGGAAGTGGGGTCAATATAGTGACCCTGAATGGCAGAGAAACTTTCAAATCATGTGGTCCCATAAAAAAGGACTTCATCTCTATGTGATGACACTATGCAAGATCTCACATTATTTACATGAAGAAGGCACCAGCTACACAATCTCACACTTAGGATGAGATTGAGGGAACAATATGTAGGATCTCTTGCGTAAAGCCACACCAAGCTCACAAAGTGCAGGATCTCCAATAAAGAGTGGTGTAAAGGGCACTAGCCACATAATAATGTAGCTAGTGCAGGATCTCGCACTAGCTACATTATTAGAGCACTATGTGCAGAGTCTTTCATCGGACAGGGGCTGGAAATTTACTTTTTCTTTTCACATGACACAGGTGTGTATTGGTTACTTACATTACAGGTTATTTCTAGAGCAAGGTGGTTGCTACAAGCTTACGTTCCTTTTGTTTAGTGCTCTGCTCCGACATGTTTTGATTGTCGGATGTGTTTGACTGTTTCTAATACCCACTTCATTGTCCCCAAATATCAGTCCTTTCTCATAAGCAGTTTTCGCAAAGCACGACTTTGAGTGCCACAAGACCCCTCCACTACTGTGTATTTATGTATATATATCTTTTTCAACTCGTAAACTTTTAATGCTACTGTGTATTTATGTATATATATCTTTTGCAACTCGTAAACTTTTAATGCTTGTGGAGTTTAATTGATGGATGTGTCTTTTTTCGTGTGTAGTTTATTCATTTTTTATCACTTTTATTGTTTTTCCTATGATCTGAGATGTTGAGTGGACATCTTTTAACTCCTAGCAGTTTTATCAATTTTGCAGGGCATTGCACCGTGGACATTTTATTCTATATGAGTTAAATTTCCTTCTTAGTGTTATATATGTTTCTTCAAGTGGACAAGACCTCTTCTATGTATTCAGGGCTGCCAAAATTTTCAATGGCGCCCTCCTATTTTGTGTACGTATCAATGACGAGCTCGAGGTATAGAATGCTGGTCATAACACTTTCACAAACCTATTTCTCACACAGCTGGATTTACATTAGTTATCATGCATGTATTCAAGTCTATGAAAAAGCCTGAAAAAATCTTAATAATTTGTATAAAAATGTATAAAAAGTATAATGAAATCTACTAGAGCAACATATCAAAAGTTTTGTTCAAAAAACTAAGCATTGAAAATAAAACACAACACTATTGAGTATATAGGAGTTGACTCAAAGAATAAACAAATTATGATGGACGAGACAAGGTAAAAGTGACATCAATGAATTTAAGCTCTAAAAGAAGATAGCATTAACATCATATCTTTCATAACATGACAATCATGTGGAAATGAATCTCCTTTCAAACTCAGACACAAAATCTGTAGTGGTCAATTAGTGATTACCTCTCCATTCATTTCATACGCAAGTAAAACATCAGCTTCAGGATTTGTGGCTTGTCTTAAAGGTATTGATGCCTTGTAGGGCCCACCATTTTCCTCCTATGTAGAACATCAATTGAAAGTAAGATAGCAAATACGAACCGTCAGCCAAGAGCTAGTGATTAATAATAAGAATAAGAAGCAAAAAAACTACAACAGGAAGCTATTCTATTATGACCTTACTTGATATATTAAAAAAATAAAACAACTCACTTTGCACTTGTCAATGCTGATGAATTCGACATGCTTCCCACCTAGTGGAGAGGATGAAGTATGTTTGGATATTCCAACCAGCTCAAGAACATCAGCTAACTTTGCTCCTCCCCATTTTGCTACAAAAGATCATCATAAAGTAGTAATTTTTCTACTAATACACATACGTTGGGATCACTCCCAGTTCACTCAAGAAAAAGTCAATCACAAAGTTTAACCAACAGTACTCAGGAAGCAATATTGCAAGAAATTACTAGCATAAGATTTTTTCTTTTTTGGTTTAGTCCATAATGTTTTTAGATAAAGCTCTATTTTATGGTCATAACAGATATACTTTCGAATATCCATGATGTGATCATCTACCATTGCCATATGCATTGGTTATTTGTCTCAACTTTTCCTTCGGAATCCCATTGTTTAGTATTTCTGGCAGCATAATACTTGAGAGCTAGCAGGAAAATAAATTTAAATGGGTTGATTGGTTGGAATGAGCCACTAAGAAACCAAAATGTAAACCTGATTATAAATTCAAGAAAAACAAAATAATTCAGCAGGTTCAGATCATGAGGATTTTTGTTTCTCATGGTTTAGGCTTTTGTGTGAGAATTTTTAGAATCTCCTACGGAGTACATGAGGATTTTTTGATCAACTTGTCCATTTTTTAACTTCTACCATTAAATTATTCATTTCATAGTTGTTGAGGATGCTCTGAGCCCATACTGGGCTTCATACCACTTCTACTTAAGTTAATATTAGGTAAAGCTTTTATAGCAAAATTAAACATGAACAGAAATTCCCAAATAGTAAAACGTGAAATTCAATCACCCAAATAACATACAACCTTGAACTGTACAATAAGGTTAGATTGCCTTAGTTTTTTTGGAATAACCAGTTTTATGGAGCAACCCTATCACCACTTGAGAATGAAACTAAGCCCAAAACCCACTATCTTCTTCAAGAACCATTGGTTATTATAGCAGGTGATGATAGAACATAGTAGAATTGAAAAAAAAAAAAATAGCAGAAAAATAATTTAGATATAAATTTCAAGTGTCAAAAGGGAAAGCCATTTTTCTACCAAATCACAAGAAACTATGTGCAACATACCAACATGCAATAACAACAATCAATATGCTTATTTGTTATTTATTTTACCATGTTAGTTTATATCTATGTTGCTACATGATTTTAGTTTATTTTTTCTACTTTTGCTAGAGTTCATAGTTCTAGAAAGCTAATGCATACGAGGTTGGTACCACATCAATGATGATTGTGTCATTACGGATATGTGATCAATTAAAAGATGAAGATTATGCTGGAGACTATGCAGATTACATTGGAGAAAAAAAAGACAAACCAAATTATAAGGCTCAAGCTAACTCTTTATCTACAAGAATAGGCCTGCATATTAGGTATGAAAATGATATCCGGCATAAGTACTAAATCTAAAGAATTGAAAACCAAAAAAGGAGGATAAAAGGAAAAGTCTTTCAGGTCTCTGATCATAATCACACATCAAATTTTGATGCTTTTTGGTAGCAAAGATGCTTACATGTTTGGATTAAAGTAAAAGATGGGATTATTATCTGCATCATAATTAACTAAGAGTAGATGTAAACTGTAATTCATGGAAGATTGTCTTGATTATTTCAGATTTAAATTATACTTTTTTGAAAAAGAATTATAAAATTTTATAATAAGGAAACATATATGTGGTATACAGGGTTCCTATTATATGCAACTTATAGAGACTTTTTTATAACCTTTTTAACTCAAAACATCTATGAAAGACAAATTGAAATGATTGATCTAATGAATTTATATATTTTAATGCAATGACATAAAAACTAGTGAAAGTTAATAAATTTTTTTAGAATTGTCATTCTACTTTTGTAAACAAACATTTTTATATGTTTTTTCTGTGGTTTCTAATCAGCCTCTTGTCGGAGAAGGAATCTGCCAAAATTTTCAAGAAAATGTTAGCAATATCTGCAAGCACCAAGATAAACATGCAAAACTTAGTGTCGTACATATGAGGCAAGAAAAATATCAACATAGACAAACTTAAATTAAGTTTCCTTGTGTCAAGGAAAACAGTTGTCTTAATCATAGTATAGGTTTACTTTCCCTTAAAGAGGATTGAAAGGTCCAATGAAGTATGATACCTACCATTTCCTACAGCAGCAACATCCCAACCAACACCTCTTACTTTACGAGTTTTGCTCATTTCTGTCCTTCTATTACCTGCACACTGCACTGGCCATTAATAATTTTCGAAGGGTAACAAATGAACTAAAGCCGCATATATTAAATGCATGATGTAGATGAAACCCTGCTACATGGTTTAGCACTCTACCTGTAAAGTAGCAATAACATTGTACTTAGGAAGCTTCCTACAAAATGTAAACCATCCAATGAGTTATTTGTTTTAACCATCCATATGAGAAGCACTCTGAAACACATATATAAGTTTTCTCTCTTGATCAATTACCTAATTTCTGACATAGATATCTCTAAAGGATTCTTCACCAAACCACCTATAGAAACACAATATCTGTTCTCCCAGAAGGGAAAAAAAAGTGTTATACAATACTGGAAATGAGTTCATTTTGGTCTATAAAAAAAACTGAAAAAAAGATAACCTTTCAATGTCATTAACAATGGGAATTGGTCCGTGGTTTCTCTTGTAGAAGAAATCTACAGGTGTAATGTATGACAGTAGAGCTGTACGATGAGGCTCAGCATTAAATGGTTCCTGCATCAGAAACAACTTGAAAAAAAGCCTCACAAACTTTTGGAAAAGAGACAAGATGCAGACTTCTCTTTTGCAATATCATGGAAAAAGGACTAAAAAAAAATGAAGGGATAGAAAAGATACTTACCTTGAAGTGTCTTGTACATAAGAATAACAGAAATAACAATCTTCTAGACAGACAGGTTACCTTGGTGTTTCAAATGTTAATAGTAATTATGGAACTAGCAAACCGAAGCACTCTGAGGGTAATGAATGTTTATTTTTAACAAAATTTTGGTTTCATGTAGGACCATGAAGAGTAGCTTGAAGAATAAGAAATTTCTCAATATGTGCCTGTATGTATTAAAAGTAATCAATGGTTTCTTCATGGTTACAAACATAAAATAACAATATGCTACCTCCCCATGCTACAGAGAAGTTAGAGAATCCATGACATATCTGAAGCACTGTTTTGTTCTATGCACTTACTCTACACCCACCAATAATAGTCAAAAGAAGTTGGACAATCCATGACATATCTGAAGCACCACTTTGTTCTATGCAATAATTCCACACCAATAATTCTCAAACAATAAACGATTGTAATAAAAAACAGCTAAATAGGCTATGTTTTTGACAAAAAGTTGCACGCTATTCTTGGTAAATAGAAAGCATGCGTTCATACAAAATCTAATACCAATAACAAGAAATTACATGCAAAATTTGTAAATGCTTCTGCCCATATCATAATTGGCTTTTAATCTTGAAACAATGAACTATGTGTTTCCTTAACACTACATCCACTCTCAATCTACAATTACTAGTATCTGTAAATGTCAAGTGTAATCAGATTTAAATGATAAGAAAAGAGAAACTTTTTGGAGGAATTCCTTATTCAAAACTTGTAATTAGCTATTTAACCTCTAAAAGGGAACAACCGATCTAAAGCTACAGACAGGGGCAATATATGGGCAAACTAATTTAAACCAACCAAAACCTCAAACACCCCACCTCCCAGGAATTAGGAAAGGTACTTTCAGTGCAAGTACAGCCAAACTGAAAGAAAAGGTAACACATTAAACTGCCTTCGTAAACAATAAAACCAACATAGATTTGTTCAGTAGGTAACATAACCAGAAGTTTTCGAACAATCCAGATTTCTTTTTCAGATCGTAGATAGCGACGAAACTACGATCTTAATGAACGAGTCTCCAGTCTCTTCCTACTACAAAATCAATCACTCAGACCCAAAATCATGAAACGAAAATTCGATTTTCTTCCCGGTTGGATACGGCGAAACTACGACGATACGAACGAGATTTAAAAGGAAAGAACAGATTCGATCAAGAAGTAGAGAGCAACACCTTAGAATTGATCTTGAGAGATGGGTGGCGAGGGGGTTCCTTGGAGTAATCGGAGGGAGCTGTCAGACCAGGCATCTTCTCTCACACACACGCTCTTTCTCCCGATCGATCGAAGAGACGAATCGATTTCTAACGGGGGCGAAGTGGACCTTCCATTTTCTGTGGGACGGTTTTAATATTGAGCGAATGTTTCCGCCGTTGGTCTCTCTAATCAAATTATAGCCTCTACTTATTTGACTCCGCCTGGCACCTGCAGCCGCAGTGGTGGGCCCGATGCCCAGATGACTGTGGTGCCGAATGTGGGTAACTTCAAGTCGGGTGCCGTTGTAATTGAAGAGTTTTGTTTCTTAGCAAGTTTTGCGTCGTTGAAAACTAATGACTAATATGGCATAAAACAATATTTGCTAGTTGACAGTTGTAAAATTCTGCGAAATAGAATGTTTGTCGTTTGATTGAAATTAATAAATTATGAACGTTTGATGATCGACTATTGTTTGTAGTTAGTGATAAGAGCGAGGACGCCTCGCAGAAAACATTTTTATGCTCTATTTATTTAAAGAAGTGAATAATGGACGGATGAAATATTTATATAATCTATTTCTAATATCAATGCGTGTGTATATGATAAGGACATCCTTTTAGTATAGTCGTGATATGATTAGGGGTATTTAGTTGATGGATTTAGAAATAAAAGAATGGAATGATAGTTAAAAATAATATTTGGATTGTGAAGTTAAGAATGATAATTTGAAAATGATTTTTGAATTTTTGAAAATCAATTAAACTCATATAATTAGGTAGATTCCTATTTCATCTTACTATTGAACGTATGTCTATAATCATTCTCATTATTTAACCAAGATAGTCAAGTTATTCTATCAGCGCACTCTTTCAGATATGCTTATATCTAAGAATAGATTATATTGTGAGAAAATAATCCCTCCACGTCATTAGTTTTTTTTTATTTTTTATTATTTTGATAATTGGTTATTACTCGGTCTACCTATTTTTATGGATCTAGATCCTATTTTTATGGATCTCATCTAGATCCTATTTTTATGGATCTCGTGGTTCGTGCTCTTATCATTTGTGATGCTATATAAAGGGTCGTAGAGACATGTAGAAGGTATCTCTCGGTGTAAGATTTCCTTTCATAAGTTTAATTTCTATTTTGTCCTATTTTTCTTGTGTATTCCTGTGTGCTGTGTGTTTTGAGTGTGATATTCATTAATTCTAAGTCAACATTTGGTATCAGAGCCTTGGCAGTATAGAATACCCAAGAATCCACGATTCCACAAAAATGTTTGGCATCCCACAAGTTGCTGCGAAGAAGAACGACGGAGTGTCATTTCCTTATCCGATGCTAAGCCCTCACAATTATACTGTGTGGGCAATAAAGACAGAGGCGATTCTTGATGCCCAGGGAGTCTGGGAGGCGGTGGAGCCAGTGGAAGGAGCCCAGGTGGATGCAAAGAAGGATAAAAAGGCACGTGCATACATCTTGCAGTGTGTCCCCGAAGACATACTTCTCCAGATCGCAAAAAAGAAGACGGCGAAGGAAGTCTGGGACAGCCTCAAGACGAGGTACCTTGGTAGTGATCGAGTGAAGAAGGCACGCGTACAAACGTTGAAGAGCGAGTTTGACGCCCTCCGGATGAAGGAGACCGACACGATTGATGAGTTTGCTGGCAAACTCAGTGCTAAGAGCAGCAAGTTCTCCGCCCTTGGTGCCACGCTTGAATATTCATCTTTGGTAAAGAAGTTACTCGATTCTGTCCCTGATAAGTTCTTCCCTATTGTTGCCTGTATTGAGCAGTTTCACGACCTTGAGACGATACCATTTGAGGAGACTATTGGGCGACTGAAGGCGTACGAGGAACGAACATTACGATTACGCGGCAACACCAACGGCACTGAAGAAGAGCTCCTACTTACTCATGTCGAATGGCAAATGCGACAGAAGGGGAGCAACATGGACATTTCGTCAAGAGAAAAGGGGCGTGGGTCCAGCATCCCTAGTCGTGGCAAATGGCGTGGACGTGGGTGAGGGCGCGGTCGTGGCTGTGGTACGCCGAGCCAAGACAGTGCAGGAGGCACTAGCAGCAACAATAGTGGCACTCGAGACAAGAGTCATATAAAATGTTTCAATTGCGAAAAAATGGGGCATTATGCGTTCGAGTGTTACAACAAGCATCGTGATGATGAGGCTCACCTCACTTACGCCACCGATGAAGAGCCAGCACTGATGATGATCGTGTCCCACGAGGAGTCTCACACTAGGCGTGAGTGGCAGGATATCATTCTACTCAATGAAGATAGGTTCCTACCGGAGATGTATCGCAGCGTTGAGAAAGGAGAAGATAAAGATGTCTGGTACCTTGACAACGGTGCCAGCAACCACATGATTGGCCATCGTGAGAAGTTCTAAGAACTAGATGAAACCATCACCGGGAGGGTGAGGTTTGGCGATAGATCAACCATTGAGATCATGGGCAAGGGGACGATTGTGTTTGAATGCAAGAATGGCGACCAGAAGGCTCTCCACAAGGTATACTACATTCCGAAACTTTGTAGTAATATCATAAGTCTTGGTCAATTGACAGAAGCTGGGAATGAAGTGCATATGAAAGGAGATACCATGAAGGTGATTGATAGGAGTGGGAAGCTCTTGATGCTGATAAAGCGAACACAAAATCGCTTGTACAAGATAACCTTGAAGATATTCAAGCAAGCATGTCTCCTAGCAAGACTAGAAGACCCAACCTGGCTAGGGCACATGCAAAGCAACGAACCAGCAGTGCGCGGGGCACTGCCTATGTGCAAGTCTGCAGGAGGCAGACTTGGCATACATCCAAGTCGGGCATGCACGCAAGGCATGCAAAGCAGAGCGACAGTGCAGGGTTGCCCAAGCCCAAGTCTTACAGGAGGAAGACTTGGCAACTAGCAAGTGTAGCATGGGCGCAAGCCATACCAAGCAGAGGATTGGCAGTGCGCTGGGCACATTCCAAGCCCAAGTTTGCAAGAGGCGAACTTGGCAGCGAAGCGGGCGTGGCAGGTATGCAACATATGTTAGGATGTATACTAAAAGCCTAGCTTTTGGTATAAACATTTATCTAGAAATAAGAATCACATTGGTCAAATATCTACATTTATGATAAATGTAATTGTTCAATTAATTTATATTGTAGATAACATGGTGTGTGGTGTCACACACAGAAGATCATGTTATCGATTCCTTATAAATTATAAACAGTAGCTCACGACCAAGATGGAAAGGAACAAACCATTGGAAGGTCGTAATGTAATTAGGTATTAGTTTATCTTAACTATATAATTACACTAGTACACTTAGAGTGTATTGAGTAGGACCAGGGAAGTACAGCGTTTGACCGGTCGAATAATCGCTCTATCCAGATTCATCTCCAAAACCGTCGACCGGAGCCTTCCTTTTTTCAAGATCTTACGAAAGGCTACAAAATTTCACTGGGATGAAGAATGCGACCGGGCGTTCGAAGATTTAAAGGCATATCTGAATTCGCTCCCGGTATTAGCCAAGCCGACTATTGGGGAGCCACTTTGTATTTATCTATCATCGACCGAGCAGGCAATCGGCTCAGCACTTGCGAGGGCGAGCGGAGAGGAACCTATGTATTTCCTTAGTCACATTTTAAAAGATGCTGAATCTCGCTACACTGGACTCGAAAAGCTAGCTTTCGCTCTGGTCCTCGCCGCTCGGCGCCTTCGTCCATACTTTCTGGCGCATACGATCATTGTCAAAACCAATAGCCCGCTCGGACGTGTTCTACTAAATTCAGAGGCATCCGGACGGCTCATCAAATGGACGACGGAGTTAAGTGAATTCGATATCCAATACCAGCCCCGCTCGGCGATCAAAGCGCAGTCCTTGGCGGATTTTGTGACTGAAGTTCAGAATTCAGAGCCGGAAGCTATGTGGAGAATATATGTGGATGGGTCGTCCACTCGGCTCGGAAGCGGGATTGGAATATTGTTGCTCTCCCCTCAAGAAGAAAAGATGCACTTATCCGTCCGGCTGGATTATAAAGCTACCAACAATGAAGCAGAGTATGAGGCCCTCATAGCTGGCTTGCAGGCCGCCCGGCATGTGGGAGTCGGTCGGGTAACACTTCACTCAGATTCGCAGTTGGCCGCTCAGCAGCTTTCTGGTACCTTCGAAATCAATAATGCTCGGCTCAAGCTCTACGCTGAAGCCTTCGAGAAGCTCAAAGCCGATTTTAGAGAAGTTGTTGTCCAGAAGATACCCAGAGCAGAAAATCAAGCAGCTGATGAGTTAGCCAAACTCGCGAGCTCAATAACGCCGGTCGCCATTCAGCAGCCGATTGAAAAAGTACTGTTGGTTGCGCACGTCGACCGGATGGAAGGCCTCACACTTCCAAGCGACTGGCGGACACCCATCATAGAGTTCCTCCGTTCGGGCCCCACACCATCCAATGAGTATGAAGCCCAGCTGCTAAGGAGGAGAGCCGGTCGGTTCACACTCATAGGCGATCAGCTTTACAAAAAGGCTTTCTCACGTCCGTTGTTGAAATACGTGAGCTCGGAGGACTCGGCTTACATCCTCCAAGAAGTACATCAAGGATCGTGCGGACGACATCCGGGCGGACGATCGTTGGCCAAGAAGATCCTCTTGGCCGGGTACTTTTGGCCAACCTTACAAGCAGACGCCGCTCGGACAGTATCTACGTGCCTTTCGTGTCAGAAGTATCACAACTTCTCCCACCGACCGGCAGAGGAAATGAAGGCATCAACCGTTTCATGTCCGTTCGATCAATGGGGAATGGATATTGTCGGTCCATTTCCGATGGCGACCGGGCAGCGGAAATTTTTGCTAGTGGCGGTTGATTATTTTTCCAAGTGGGTGGAGGCCGAGCCGCTAGCCAAGATCACCGAACAGATGGTCAAAAAATTTATCTGGCAACACATCATCTGTCGGTTCGGCATCCCTCGCCGATTGGTTTCCAACAATGGGCGGCAATTCACAGGGAAGATGCTAGAGGATTGGTGCAAAAGCTATGACATCGAGCAACACTTCACGTCCGTGGCTTATCCCCAGAGCAACGGTCAAGCCGAAGTAGCCAATCGGGAAATTCTTCGCATTCTGCGCGCCCGGCTGGACCATTTGGGAGAAAGTTGGCCGGATGAAGTGCCGGGTGTCTTATGGGCCATCCGAACGACGCCGAAGGAAGGCACGGGCGTCACGCTATTCCATTTGGTGTATGGCGGCGAGGCGGTCATTCCGGTCGAAGTCGGCGTCGAGTCCGCTCGGATCCAAAATTACGATGAGGACAATGCCGAGCGGAGGAACATGGAGCTGGATCTGGTCGAAGAAGAAAGAGCCAAGGCGTCCGTCCGACTGATGGCGTACCGGCAACGGATGAAGCAAAATTACAACCGCCGTGTAATCCCCAGATCATTCCAGGTCGGCGATCTTGTCTGGAAGAAAGTCAAGCCGGTCGGCGACGTCGGCAAACTGAAGGCACCGTGGGCGGGCCCCTTTAAGGTTATTGAAAAGCTCCGCTCGGGCGCATATTATTTGGAGGATGAAGACGGGCGACAGCTGGATCGACCGTGGAGTGAAAATCATCTCCAGCCTTATCGAGCTGGATGAAAGGTGCACGAATGTAACTCATTTTTGCGTATATGCTAGTAGCCCGTATCCTTGTAATGCAGAAAGCAAAATTAATTCAAAGGATGTCCAAGGGATCCGCCGATCGACAGTATCGAAGTTAGCCGTAAAGGCCGTCGAGCTCCGACGTTAAATATCGAGAGACGAGCCGGCGTCTATAAACGTCCGAGCGGAAGACCGTCGAGCTCCGACGTTAAATATCGAGAGACGAGCCGGCGTCTATAAACGTCCGAGCGGAAGACCGTCGAGCTCCGACGTTAAATATCGAGAGAGGGTCGGGCGTCTATAAACGTCCGAGCGGAAGACCGTCGAGCTCCGACGTTAAATATCGAGAGACGAGCCGGCGTCTATAAACGTCCGAGCGGAAGACCGTCGAGCTCCGACGTTAAATATCGAGAGACGAGCCGGCGTCTATAAACGTCCGAGCGGAAGACCGTCGAGCTCCGACGTTAAATATCGAGAGACGAGCCGGCGTCTATAAACATCCGAGCGAAAGACCGTCGAGCTCCGATGTTAAATATCGAGAGACGAGCCGACGTCTATAAACGTCTGAGCGGAAGACCGTCGAGCTCCGACGTTAAATATCGAGAGACGAGCCGGCGTCTATAAACGTCCGAGCTGCTCGCATTGCGAAAATCTAGCGAAAACCCCTTTGAGGTAAGGCGCGAAGCAAAAGATGGTTAATCAGAATTAAAAATGCGAGCAAGTGAACGAGTGACGTTCGCGCGCCGAACGGCTACTTAGTCGCATGATGAAAGACGTTATTAAAGACAATCGACTTTAGTCTGACAGAGCGTGGTGCCGAGCGGAGGAGTTTTAAAGAACACTTTAGTTATGGCGAGAGAAAAATTTCTTGCCAAAACAAAAGTTGAAGGAAAGGAAAAGATTATCTATTAAGCACAGGGCTAACCAAAAAAATTACAGCAAAAATAAGTTTGGCCGAATGGCGGGGATACAAAAAAGTTCATAAGAAACACTCCTCATGCGTCGAAATCAAAAAGAGCATCAGGGATGACGCCCATCACGGTCGCTAGGTCCTCGGGAGGGATGGTCAGCTCGGCGGGCAGGTGGCCTTTGGCCTTTAAGTGATCCACAGCCGCTTTGGTCGCCTCTTCAAAGGTGAGGGAGATCTTGTCAGTAAATTTCTCCCCAAAGGCATCCGAGCGGACGAATGCCTTCCTCACTTCGTCGGAGCGAGCCGACTCCCCCTCTTGATACTCTTTGAGCTCGGCATGGGCAGCGTCGCTGGCGGCTTGAAGATCCTTCAAATCTCCATCAAATCTTTGAAGATCGGCCGAGCGGCCCTCCTTCTCGGTGGCCAGAAGGGCATCCAGATCCTTGATGCGTTGCTCTAGCCCTCTGATCTCCACCTTCATTCGGTCCATGTCATTGATGGCCTGGCGCTTCCGGGTGATCGCCGTCTTGATCTCCTTATCTCGTTGTTTGACCATTGCTTCGAGCCGAACGACCTTGCTCGCTAGATCGGAAGCTCGTTTCCGTTCGGCTTCCAGTAATTTTTTGGCCTTCTCCAGAGCGGCCGTCGACTGTTGGCTGTCCCCCGCGGCCTTGAGTTTTTTCAATTCATCCTCTAGTTCGGCCAACCGATTGCTAACGACAATTTGCTCCACCCAATTCTACGAGCAAAAGTGAACGGGTTAAGAACTTAATTCAAATACACGAACAAAGAAAAAGAGCATACCCCGGTGGCCTGTTGAAGGTTGCTGTCGCCGAGATGCCCGGGAGTCATCACTTTTATTCGACGCCGAGCGTCCTCCCAAGCTTTTGCAAGAGGGCCCGTCAAGGTGATCTGCTGCTCGGGGACCACTGGCCGATCAGCAGCAGCCATGTATTCCTCTGAGGGGAGGCGCAGGACGGTTTTAATTAAGTTCTGGCCGCTCGGCTCGCCCTGAGAAGCATCGGTCTTATCGGATGGCCCACCGGTGGACGAGGAAGGAAGCTCGCCCAAACGCCTGATACGACGCAGAGTTCTTGAAGGGATGGACGGCGGCACCTCGGAGCTTGCCCTCGGAGAGCCATGTGGGATCGGGGTACTCTCTAGGGAAACCGTCCCGGACAACATCGGAGCATCCGCGCCCCGCTCGGGCTGTGGATCATCAAGTGGAATTGAGGCAGATGCAGATTCCGGTCGTCGGCGCTTCCGAGTGACTAGCGGAACATCATCGGCTGAACGGCCCTCCATCTCGGCTTGGGTAGAAGGTTCTGCGCCGCCCGCTGCCTCGTCGTGAGAGGTAGTAGCTGTTAAGGCTTCAGGGGCATCCTGGGTCCCCTCGCCTAATTCGCCGGCCGAATCGGCTGGATCAAGGCCCCGCTCGGCGACCTCCTTGTTCTTCACCGCCTCAATCTGAGCGGCTTTCAATTTGAGCTTCTCGGTCGCCTTAGCACGCCACATAACTTCAGCTGCAGAAACAAAGATTAAATCAATTAGAACAAAAGAAAAAGGAGGGATGAGAATCGCTTACTCATGCTGCAAGGCAGATCGGCTGGGGTGGAACACAGGCCAAATATATACATTACTCCTGGGAGGAGCAGCTTGTCAATGTGATAGCGTTGACCCACCAACCGCTCGGCCGCATGAAGGTAGGTCGCATCGCCTCTAAATTTGCCGAGCTCCGGTTGCGCCGGCATCGCCGTCTGCCACTTAGTGCGAAAAGTTGGCCGCTCGGGAAAACGCACATAGAAAAAGTGCTCCTTCCAATGTTTGTTGGAGCTCGACATATTATCAAAGAGGACGAAGCCTATCCTAGATTGGAAAATAAAGGTACCCCACTCGGCTTGCTTGGGATAAAAAAAGTAGTGAAAAATCTTAGGGTTGAGGGGGATGTTGTTCAGTTTAAAAAGGACTATCACTCCGCTCAGCAGCCTAATGGAGTTAGGGACTACCTGGCCGAGCGGAATGCGAAAATAATTACAGATTTGTAAGAAGAACTTGTGGGGTGGAAAGCGTAGCCCGGCCAAAAATTGGTCTCGGAAGAATAAAACGGTGCCGGGCGGCGGTTCATGAGGTCGATCGGTCGGTGTGGCTAACACTATTTGGTGGTCGGTCGGCAGATCATAGGTTCTAGTGAGGCGCAAGGCGTCCTCCTCGTCGAACCGGCTTTCCATGGTCGAATACCAAAGACCCGGAGCACCGCCGGTCGGCTGTGAGGTGTTGGTCATGGTATAAGGCTAGGGATGGACGCGCGATGGAAGGAGGGAGAAATAAAAACAGGGAAAGAATGCGAGATGATGAAAGAAATAGCTAATAGAGAGAAAAAAGGAGAGGCAGCAAGGAAAAGGAATCCTTACGGGCAAAGAAGATGATCGAAGGGGGCTGTAGAGTCGTCGGAGAGCTGAAACGCAAGGTCGTCGGAAATAAGGAACAGAGGGATAGCTGGAGACGATAAGGTCGAAATGCGGCGAAGAGCTGGGGTCGGAAGCTTTATAAGGGCGGCGGCGATCAATTTACACCGTCCGATCCAGGTCGACGATAACGAGGTCATCATCCAACCGTTCATTTCAAACGGCGGATGTCCCATCGGAAGTGACATCACCGCCATACTCTGACAAACGCACGATTGCCACGTGTCAGCAGGATACTGGCCACATTTAATGAAGTCCCCTTACCGTGCGCAGCGCACGTGATGGGTAGTAGGGGAGAGCATCGGACATGGATTCCCAGAGAACACAAGGCACGGACAAGATACCGCCGAACGGATGAGTATCCCTAGGCCTGGCCGAGCGGCCTAATGCAGTGATCATTGCTCAGTCAGATCGGCAGTCCAGTCAGTCGGACTTCGCCTCCTTCGACTAGACTCGAGGGGAAGGCAAGTGATCCGGTGGTAAGAGCCCGGGACCCCCTAACGAGGGGTCAATGCCACGTGGAGGTCAAAAGGCCAGGTGGTCCATCGAAGAAGGGCGAGCCGACCGGACTCATGAGAAAAGGGCAAGCCGATCGGTCTGCCAGTAAACATCTGATAGTAAAAGGCGCCCTGACAAGGATCGGGGTTCCGACGCTCAATGAAACAATAGCTATGAGCCGAGCGGAAGGCCTAAGAGAAGGTGACATACTGCTAACAGTCCTTACGTAGCACCCGCCCGGAAGTCTCCCCAGCATATCAATGCAAATGACAGGCGGGACGTGATGGGCGTGCCGCCCGGCCGACGCAGGGGATGAGGGCCGTCCGGACCACCGGTGGTGGGTAAAGAAGGACAGGAACATCTTCTGACAGTCGTCAAATCCTATGGCTAGGCCATACTCCAAGTCTGACAACGAGGTGTTCTGTTGTCCCATCGAAGACATGGTTGGACTGTAGTGGTATGGCGTCAGGTAAGCTCTCTGACAAACACATACCGGGGTATGGGCTGCGGACACGTACGCGCCTCGGTGGGCGTGTAGAGGCTCTTTCACCGCTCTATATAAAGAGCCGCAGACTTCGCCGGAGGTACACATTCTACGATTTTTGGAGCCGCTGCTTTGTTGCTTGCTTGCCTGACTTGAGCGTCGGAGGGTCGCCGCCGGGAACCCCTTCCCGGCCCGACTTCTGTGCAGGTTCGCCGGAGCTTCGTGAGACTAGCCGGAGAACTACATCGGCGACTCGGAGAGCGCCACGTGCCCAGCGTCCGTTGATTCAGCGTCCGGACAGGATCAACTATAAAAGAGAGTTTTCATCCATAAGCGAAGGTATGTTTTACTTTAGTATTCAACACGTCCATTGCTATAACTTTTCTATTATTCTCCACTATATCAAAAATTGACTTGAATATCAGAAGATCAACATCGAAAATCTCTTCCTGATCCAATACTAATATTCATTGTCTCATAAGATTATGTGAAGTCTTTAATTAGTTAATTGTAAAGTCATGTACTTAGTCCATTATCTTTTTCGTTTTTTAAATAGGATCAATATAAATAGTAATAATGGTAACAAGTGATTTCACAGGTTTCTTACAGTTAGTTTATGACTATTTACGAGCAGATAAATCTCTAATTCATTTGGCGTCAGGATTTTTTTATATGGATGATAATTGAATTTTGCAGTAGCATGATATTCTATGCACGCAGCAATTAATACGTACTTGTACGTGTAGTATAACGATAAATATTCTAAGAATTAATTAAAGGGATTAGAATTTAAATTTAATAAAGAGAATATTCTAAAAATTAACCTTTAATGCTTTAAATTGACTTAATAGATGGATCAAAATCTATTATCAAACCAAAAAAACCTAATATTGATCTCTGCATTCCTTATATTAATTAGAAACTAGCAAAAGCATACATATGTTACATGTGTTATATAATGGGATGAGAATCTAAATGGAAGTGTCGTCCTTCTCATATGATTATATGACTACGTCTTCTCAGGATGATTCAGTAATTAGCGCATGAGATATTATTATTATGAGGTTTAAATTTCAATAAAGTTAAAGTAAATATTTTTCTTATATGTTAATCAGTATTTCAAAATTTAGTAGTCGCTCGTGATTTATCTCCTCTGTATTGGTCCTGGGATGAATTGACGGAGGTATTAATTTATCTCCTCTATATTGATCTTGAGACGAATTAACAGAGGTATTGAAGACGAACGTATTCATCTTATTTTTTACCACAATTATATTTAACGTCCAAGAATTTAAATAGCAAACTAGTGCTCTTGATGCTCGAGTTTCATATTATTCTTATAAAAATTAATTTAATTTTTTATAGCAAATATTAAATCAATAAAACTTGATCTTAGTTAAAATACTCATAAATTAGAATAAATAGGAGTACATTAGATTCATGCAATTTTAAAACGTAAGGATAATGCTGAAGAATTCCAACACCAAATTATTGTAACGACTTTCCTTAAAAAAAATTTAATTTAATATCATGTTAGCTAAAATTTGTTTTTGAGAAAGTATATTTTTTAATATCATCGATTTAAAATATTTATAGAATCTTTTCCGCTCTTATCACTAAGATGTGAGACTAGAAGTAATCATAATTTTTATTTATAAAATAATTATAAAAAATTATTAATAAATTTTAAAATTATTTTTAATGTGAAAAAAATTTATAATTTTATTTTGAGTTTCATACAAATGAGTTGTTAAAGGGTGAGATAGTAAGATATCTGCGTGGAGGTAATATTGTTCCGTATGTGAGGGGGTGTTTGGTATGAGCATGGGAATGAGAATGAGAATCGGAATGAGAATCATTGTATTGTGGAATGAGAATGAGTATGAGCATGTATATCACTCTTAAAAGCAATGTTTGGTTAGTTGCATACTTTATATCGGAATAAATCAATATTCCCTTTTTTACCCTTAAAGGACAATAAGAGAAAAAAATTAGATATGAGAGAAAGATGAATGTGAGAGAAAAATATGATGAAAGAGAATGATGAGAGAGAAAGTATGATGAGAGAGAAAGTGTGATGAGAAAGAATGAAGAGAGAGAAAGTGTGATGAGAGAAAATGAGAAGAGAGCATGATAAGAGAAGATGAGAGATAAAATATGATGTGAGAGAAATTATGATGGGAGAGGATGAAAAGATAGAAAATGTAATGAGAAAAAATGAGGGGAGAGAGAGTGTTTATGAGAGAGAAAGTATGATGAGAGAGAAAGTGTGATGAGGAAAAAAGAGAACAGTGAGTGTGATGAGAGAGATTGAGAAGAGAGAAAGTATGATGAGAGAGAAAGTGTGTTGAGGAAAAAAAAGGAGGGAATGTGACAAGAGATATTGAGGAGAGAGAAAGTGTGATGAGAAAAAAAAGAGAAAAGAGAGTGTGATGAGAGAGATTGAGGAGAGAGAAAGTATGATGAGAGAGAAAGTATGATGAAAAAAAGAAGGAAGAGAGTGTGATGGAAGAGATTGAGGAAAGAGAAAGTACGATGAGAGAGAAAGTGCAATGAGAAAAAGAGGAAAGAGAGTGTGATAGGAGAGAGAAAGTGTGTGATAAAATGATGAGAGAGAAAATATGATGAGAGAGAATAAGGAGAGAGAAGTAATATGAAGAAAAAATAAATAAATTTTGATATTTGATATTAAGGGAGAAAATTTTAGTTTTAGGTCAAGGGTATTTTTGAAATAAGAGAATATTTTGATTGATGAAAATAGGGTAATGACTCAGTGAAGGGGAGGTACATGAGAATGAGTTATTACTCAATTTCAAGGATTCATTCTCTTATTTGTATTCCTATTCCTATAATCTAAATATTAACAATGACAATCAATGATTTTCAATACCATTCCTTATTCTTATTCCTCTAAATCAAACGCCCCTTAAGTTGTTTTGTGATTTTAGGCGTAAAAAAATTCCGAAGGTATTACCAGTTACTCGATTCATACCTTATTCGCGGTTCGCAGATAATAAGGGTAAAGTAGGTCAAACTGGATGAGAAAAGTCGATAAAGAGACTCCGTAATCTAAACGATTCTCGTCTCATTGACACGTGGGGTCGATACACCGAAAAAAGATACGATGACAAAAAAAAAGATGAATTACTTATTCTAAAAGTAATCATTTTTAATTTTTATCACTGATAAATAGAATAGTATATATATTTTCTATCAATTAAAAATTGTGATAATTCTGTTTTTAGAAACAACTCTAATCGAAACAAGTGTCGCTGGATTCGGCTTTCAATTTCACAAGTTCCTATTGCTACAACGCGTTGAACCATGGCTGCTTATACTCTGTGAACGCCGACCAATAGACAATCTCCACTGTTCGCCTCGTCCTGCAAACAGCTAGTGGGAACACGTGGACGGAGATTATCAAGTCTCGTAATAATTACTATGCGGCGGTATTGCTGCTTAACCGGCCGCAGCGTCCTTTCCCTTTCCAGACGCGAGTTCATGGTAGAAGCGAAAGCCAAGGGGAGCGCGGGCGCGATGCAGAGAGGAAGAATCTAGCGCTAGAGTTTTCCCATCCTCCCCAATCCGATCCCACGCCCGTTGGATCGTTCGCGGATCTCCCTCGCCCAGCGTTGCTTTTCCCCGATCGTGGGCGGAACCTAGGTCCGAGCCGCGCTGATGCTCTCGCTGCAGGGTGATGCGCGGCAGCTGCAGCCGCAGCATCATCAGTTGCAGTCGCCTCCGCAGCTGCAGCAGCTGTTTGAGCCGAGCGTGCCTGGCGGATTAGGGTTGCACGTCCCGGAGGTCAGCGATGCGGAGGAGACTCTGTTCGCTTTGCAGTTGCTTGATGGCTCGGCCGATATCAAGGCCTTGATCCCGAAGCCGGTCGAAGGTTTGGATTCGCTCTTCTTGTTCCAATTCCGACTTATCTGTTATTAAGACTGGAAAACTTGTCCTTCTCGTTTTCGCTCGTTGGGACTAATTACAGTGTCTGACTAGATCAAGATCATTTATTTATGATTCAATCTGATGGTTTAGGTAATGAGGACATCCACCTGAACCTTGCTCACGAGAACTACAAAGCCGGAAACTATAATAAGGCATTGGAGTACAGCAACGTCGTTTATATGAAAAATCCAAAACGAACTGACAATCTTCTTCTTCTTGGTGCAATATACTATCAGGTCTTACAGTTCACTCTTCTCAAATATACATAGCTTTTGACGTATTATTCCATGTTTGTTCCTTATGCTTGACTTTTTGATTCTTATCTCCAGTAGTTCGTGTCAGACTTCTGTTTACTTGGTTTTATGTTCTGATTGTTGTATATTGTGTCATTTTAGCTACACGATTTTGACGCTTGTATTGCAAAGAATCAAGAGGCTCTTTCAATTGATCCTCATTTTGCAGAATGTTATGGTAACATGGCAAATGCTTGGAAGGTAAGAGATTATTTTTACTGAAACTGATGGGTAGCAAGGTTTATTGGTCATTGTTAGCAGTATCAGAGTTTGCTCTAATCTAGATATATTTGCATGGGATACCTCAAATTAGAAATGACAGATAATGTTGGCACAGGAAAAGGGCGACATTAATCTTGCTATACAACTTTATCAAGCTGCTCTGAAGGTTTGTTTCCTTGACTGAGACATCTACTGTGTTCTTTTTTGTTGGCTACTTATTCTGCTTGTTAGTTCTTAGCTTAACAACTTCACACTGTTTTTCACTAAATGTGCCCGTGTAAGTTGGTAGGTTCTTTGGGTCCCAAGTTCACCTCTTGGAGTCCGGTACATTTTCCATATCTGATAATTTTGTAACAGATTCTATTGGTGCAACTTGTTTGTGTTTTATTTCTTTTTTTTTACTGAATAGATTTCTCTTTTTTTTTTTTTTTTTTTTTTGTAGTTTTATATCTCATCTTTGTTAAGTAGTTGCTATGTTGCTCATAAAGAGGTTGCAGAATCGTGTAAGAGTGTATTCCTCTATGCTACCTCAATTATTCACATGGCATACCCATGATCTTTAACCAACAAATTGCTTACATGTTTGTGCTTACATTCCTTATATTTTCAACATCCAAGCCATGTGATTGTTCTTTTGTTTAATATCACCAGTATTGACTCTATATATCTGTTGATTGGTATGTAACCAACCATTTTGGCATTAACATTGTGACAATTTCTTGTAAAATTTAAATAACTAAGTTATTATGGCTTTAAAAGATCGTTAACATCTAAACTTTATTGGGTGAAAATCAAAAGGGCATCCTTTATTTTTATTATCATCAAAAGGATGCCCCATATTCCAAAAATCCCCTTGTGCAACATTGTTGTAGTAACTTTGACTAAAGCCGCTCCAAGCAATTTTAGTCAATTGCTCTGCATTGTAGTATTTTTATTGTACGTTGCAATTTTGGTCAAAATAATTCCATGTTGTAGCAATTTTGGTCAAAATTGCCACCATTTAGAGCACTTTTGACCAAAACTATTCTAATAATATTTG
Source organism: Zingiber officinale (assembly GCF_018446385.1). Taxonomy (NCBI): domain Eukaryota; kingdom Viridiplantae; phylum Streptophyta; class Magnoliopsida; order Zingiberales; family Zingiberaceae; genus Zingiber; species Zingiber officinale. The sequence goes on from NC_055994.1 coordinate 145,172,790, forward strand.
ACTAGTTTTAATTAAGTTGGATTAGTTGACCCAATCAGAGCAGTTTGAACTAATATTTGCGAATTTTTTTACCAATGTTAAGACTATTTTTAATATAATTATGTAGTAATTTTAGTCAGTCGTTCTCATTGTAGTAGTTTTGATCAAAACTACTCCACGTGTAGTAGTTTCGATCAATACTGCTCCACATTGTTGTAAGCAGTTTAATCAAAACTGCTCCTTAACTAAGTTGGACAAGTATTGCCCAAATTGGAGTAGTATTAACTAATATTTGAGCATTTTTTTTTCTAATGTTAAAATAGTTTTAAATCATTAATTTTGAGCATGTTGGAGCATCTTTGGCTAAAGTTGCCACAACTGGAGTAGGGGTATTTTCATGATGGGGGTGCTGGAAAGGTAACTAGCACCGTTAATGAACTAGCCTTTCAAATTTGTCAATGTTCTTTGGATTGAAAGTTCAACTAGTGATGTTTCCATGCACAAAATCTGATCTTTGTTGTCGTTTCTTCAACTTGAACTCTAAAATCTCTTGACCCTTGACTTGCCGATTTACTTAGGCCCACTCTCCATTCTGGTGATAGTATTACTTTGGACAGTTGTATTTTTCAATAAGTTGTTGACCTTATTATCTTGTTATCTGAAGCATACCTAGCATGTGCCATAGTTGGTGGCAATGCTTCATAAGACAAGATGTTTTTAAGGCTGCATCAAGTAGGATATTTTGGCATCATCATCTTTTTCCTCATTGAATGCTGCTTGTGATTGGTTGATGAACATTTCATTTCAATCCTCTATTCAAATCCATTTGTAACAGGCCTTAAGATGCATTAAGATTGTTTTGCACTGCTCTTCAAACTCCTATTTGACTCCTCATGTTGCCTACTTGCCTCCTTGTTGAGGCATGGAAAGAAGCATTGCTGTCGTGTACTCTGTCATCCTGGAAGCTTAACTGTGTTGCCACTTTGGAAAAATTTGGCCAGACTGGAAAAATCCTAATTTGGCAAAAAATTCTTATTCTTATCATGCTTCATTGTTTGCTAAGTTAACAATATAGCTTTAGCTTTCTTTGAGTGGTTCCCAGGACAAGAAATTGCTCTGTTATGAAATTCAGTGTTTTCCAATCTTAATGTCTCTCTAACTGTGTTGTTTGTGGTGCCTACTGCACATTATGGCACGGGCTCGTGTAAATTTGGCACTGCACATTTTCCTTTCTCCATAATAGTTGACCAAAGCTATATGAGAGGCAATAAAAGAAGAGTTGATCAACATTAATGTTTCCAGTTGTCTTTCTCCAAAATAGAGTTATTTTAGTCTAGTTGGTATGCCCTTTGCCAATCTGTTTGCTCTATTGGTGATGGACAGGAATAGGGTTTGCTTGATAGCTGGCTTTGATATTGATGGAAGGATGGAACATTTGATTTTTTCCCCTCTATTGAAATTAATGTAGCAGAAGGGGAGCCTTGGCGCAACGGTAAAGTTGTTGCCATGTGACCAAATGGTCACGGGTTCGAATCCTAGAAACAACCTTTTGCAAAAAGTAGGATAAGACTGCGTACAATGGATCCTTCCCCAGGGCCCCGCATGGCGGGAGCTTCGTGCACTGGGTTGTCCTTTATTGAAATTAATGTAGCACTAGGAACAAATCACATACAGAATTTACAATGAAAATTTTATCAAAGTTGCAAATTGAATCACATGAAGGGTTGAGAGACCCTTATATAAAATGGAAAAGACATTCTCCTGATATGATCTTTAATTTTACCAAAAAAGAACATAATAATGAGTTTATAGTAAACTTTTAAAGCTTAACACCTTAAAATATTTTCAACAACAAAACTATCTATTATATTATTCTCCACACCAAGAAGAACTCAATTCTGTTGAGCAAAGGAACAACATGATCTATATCACGCTATGGGCCACCTAGCATAACTGCAAAGACAGACACTTGTCATTAGATCTCAACAAACACCTTGAGGGTAATTTAATAAAGTTTACCTTATGTAATCCATTCAATATTGGGAATCTTTTCAAAGGGATCAAGTATCTCAAGTGTTTCCATGAGGAGAGTAGGATCATGACTTATGTGCAAATAAATAGGCAACAAAGAGGGCTTGAATGCTCTCTATATGATAATAACCTCTATATTGAAAATAAGCACTTCTGTTTTAAAACTTTTCTGGTGCCATATGACTTATTTTAGATTTTCCTTACAACATGAATTGGGGTGAGCATAAAGATTCTAGGAGCTTTTGGGAAAACACTTGCCATGAATGTGAGCATAACATAATCTTATATATTTGTACTCCTTGGATCTATAATGTTTACCAACATGAATTTTGTAAATTTCATTATTTAGTATGATTTTCTTTATTAGTAGGCATGAATCTGAAGGGGAGCCTTGGCGCAATGGTAAAATTGTTGCCGTGTGACCTAGAGGTCATGAGTTTGAGTCTCGAAGACAACCTCTTGCAAAAGCATGGTAAGATTGCATACGATAGACCCTTCTTCGGGAGCCCACGTTGATAGGAGCTTCATGTACCGGGATGCTTTTTTTTAGTAGGCATGAATCTCTTGAATGTGCTAGACTAACCTCGACAAATTCAGAGAATTGATAAGTGAATGGTCAGAGAATCTAATCTACTAATTGACAATTTTTAAACCCATGAAGGACTTTGAAGGAACACAATCAATTCATAGAGTTGTATGTAAATTTATTTATTGACATAATAGAATCCCGTTTCCTAGGTTTTTCTCTCTCTAGACGCCTATCTAATATTCTTAAGTTATGATTTACAGCCTTGTTTGTCTATCAGGATAGGGATGAAATGTTGATGATTTATTGTGTTCTTAATAATTATTTAGATTTCTTCAAAAGAAATTAATGAATTTAATATCCCATGCAATTTAACTATTTCCTTGCAAAACAATTTGACTATATGAGAAACCTTGTTTGTTTTGTTAAATTAAATTAAAGTGTTATCTTAGAAAACATATTGCCAACCACTAAAATAATATCATAACTAATATTGGTTTGAGGAAATTCTAAAACAAAGTCAATTTTAAGGACTTTCCAAGGATCATGAAAAGATACTAAGATGAGTAATGGAATTGATATCAAGTGTGGTGTAGGGCCTAATTGTTTTGGTCTTGCTTTAGGGCTGAAAAAAGTTAAAGATGATGCTTCTGTTCAGGAGTCTTTGTGGACTTAAAGTAACCATCAAATTTGCAAATGTCATCATCTCAATCTTTTGTTTTGATATGACTTTTTGTGATTCCTATCATGATTACACAAACTGTTCAAATCAGAAAATTTTGAAGTTGTAGTAGTTTCATATTTGAAAAAGCAAAAAGATTATGTATCCTATTATACTGTAGGCTATTTTCTGTGCCTCTGCGTTGTTATTCACTTTCTGAAAATAAACTTTTTGGTTCTTCAGCCGCTATATAGATAATCAATTTTACCCTTAGACACTTGAATATTGACATCAGATTGTCAGCACACACGTTTCTAAAATTGAGCAACACCTTGATTGTAGGTGCATCTGACTTTCTTAACTATAGAGCATTTGTTTTTGGCCAATACTAAGCAAATCATCTATATTTTGCATCCATCTATTTGAATTTGCACTGCGATTTCCATTTGCAGCTGAGACCAAGTTTCTCTGATGCATGGTCAAATTTAGCTAGTGCGTACACTAGAATTGGAAGACTGAATGATGCAGCTCAATGTTGCCGCAATGCTCTTGCACTAAATCCTCGATTGGTAAAAAATATCTCATAGCTCTGTGCCTATGTTACTTCTAATGGAATGAATTTAAAAGAATTTTTAACAAATTAGGTTGATGCTCATAGTAATCTCGGAAATTTGATGAAGGCTCAAGGCTTGATTCCAGAGGTTAGTTATTTGAATTTACAATTAGGTATTTATCCAATTAATTTGTTATATTCAAGTTACTGCATTAATATAAGTTTATTTCAATGATCCAATAATTTTTTTCAATAACAATTTAACTTCTCTTTATTCTGCATTCTATCATATGCTTGTTTTTGACAATTCTTCACTTCTTCATCTAAATGTCAATGTCCAATGGGACAACATCTATTTTTTCATTTGAGTTGGAGAATATTGAGATGTTGTGATCTTAGTTTACATGAAACATGTTAAAATTTTCTGGATGATGCTTAACCTACCTTTTTTTTGGGGGCATATACAGTCTTATAATTGTTACTTGGAGGCTTTGCGAATACAACCTACATTTGCAATTGCTTGGTCCAATCTTGCTGGGCTTTTTATGGAGGTAGGAGATCTTAACAGGGCACTTTTATATTACAAGGTAAGTAGCCTACCTTTTTGCATTAGCATCATTTATTCTTGTTTATTGTTAGACGAATTCCTAACCGTTCAAGGTTGCTAGTTCTGTTTCATGATTAAAGCTGTGAAATGTAGGTTTTCTCTTATGATGGAAGTCTTTTTATGCTTTTTTTTTTTTTTTTGCTTTCTTATGCCTTGAACTAATTCATCCTTACATCAGTTTCTGATTTCAATGTTGCATGAAGAATAGGCCTAAAATCTAACTTTCGACAGAATAATTATTCCTTTTTTATTTGACCTTAATACTTCCTCTCATCAAACTAAGTAAACTTCTCTTTGATTAAACTTAGTTATTGCTCTCATCAACCTAAGTAATGTTAGTTCGACAAATCGGATTGCCTTTTTATGGATTTTAGATTATTTAGTTGCAGGAATATTTTGGTCATATGATTCTCTATTATTACAGAATCCCTTCAAACCGAACATAGAAATGAAGAATGTGAATGCAACATCTTCCATTAAAGTCCATTCCATAAACCAAATTATGAATACATATCCTAATTCCATATTCAGTCCAATTCTCTAACTTACTATATTTCATTCTGGGGCAATGACGTAGGCAAACCAAGATGCCCTAATGAATTCAAGGCATGACTTTGATTGTGAGCTCTAGCATAATTGCAAGGGATGCACTACGTCGTGTGAAGATGGGGGAGGGGCTCTGAGTGGGGTGTGCCAATCAATAGAAATGAGAGGAGTTTTGAGTTCCTCGTGTTGAGCAGAGGAAATAGGGAGCTTCATGCGATTACAGATAAGGGCAGAGGAGAGATAAAAAGGTTATTTAGGACACCCAAAACCTAAACAAATTGGATCTGGTTAACTGAACTGCTTCGCCACTAGTTCAACCATAAATCATCCAATTTAACTTTGAATCGAGCTCGGTTCAAGCCGAAAGCAAGATTAAATCAATTCCCACACAGTTATACCTATTTTAGCTATCATGTTCATTGTAAAATCCCTATTTTGGTCCTATTAAATCCTAATAATCTCTAATTATATTTATTGGAAACATTAGATTTGAAGAGTGACAATTATACCATGTCAAGAAAATCAAAGATCAAAATCATAGCTGATGATACATAGTGTTCTTTGGAAGAAGAGAATACTGATCTTCCTGTAAGAGGACATAAAGAAGGGAGAATAAGGAGAGCAAACAACTTGCGATTAAGTTTATTTTTTGTTTTTTTAATGCAAAACATCACATATAACTATTATAACGTTTTCTGATTCCCAGATATTTAGTCTATCAGATTATTTGTTTGGATAAATGCTTCTAATAAAATAAACTGTTGCTAATGCCTTGGTCTGTGGCAAATTGAATTCATACTAAAACTTTCTTTTTCACTGATGGCACAAAGCCTCAATTGATCACTGATGTAGTTGAGCAATCATTGCAAGCAATATTTTTGGAAGAATGCTTCCTTCCATTTGTACAATTATCTATCAGGAGCTTGTGTGGGGATTTTTTTTTCTATACTAGTTCTTTGTTTGGTGGATTTTCGAGCTTAGACCTGGGAATCATCCTCTTATGTGGCCATATTTTTCTAGCTTATGTAGCACGGGCCTTGGAAGTTGTTACTGAGGTGTTCGTTCAAAACCCGCCTTCATAAAAAAATGGATCTTGAGGGGTTCCTCCATATATAATATTTAGAAAAGAACTTAGGAATCATCCTCTTATATCCTCTTTTTAACTAATAAGGACTACTTCATAGCTCATATTTGATATGTTGAATACTTTAAATTTGAAGGATAAAAGTTGATGAAGTTATTCTGGATACTGAAACTAGATTCTGAAAGGTTGTAATACATTTCTTGCATGTTTACCCTATATGAATGTTCACTTGCATCATGATTTAGGAATGTAAATTACAATGTTTATAATTAGAAAAGAACATGCATACGTGTACTTCACTTTTGATTTTTTCTCATTACTCCTATATCAATGGGAAAGCAATTGTTTGGTGAATTAATCAGGAAACATGTTTTAAATGCACAGTATCTTGTATCTTGATCTTTACAGTACTATTCAATCTCAGGAAGCAGTTAAGCTTAAGCCAAAATTTGCAGATGCCTACTTGAACCTAGGGAATGTTTACAAGGTAAGTCCTTGGGAGTTGTTCAAACAATCTTATATTCTGGTGTTGGAGATAGACATTAATGGTCTTTTTATTTACTTTTCCAGTCATTGAGAATGCCTCAAGATGCTATTTTGTGCTATCAGCATGCTATACAAGCACGCCCAACTTACGCGATGGCATATGGTTAGTCCAAACTATTCTAGTTACATGAAATAAGATAATTTTTTTCCCTAGCTACTCTTAATTTGCTTATGGCATGTTTATTTGCAGTGGAAAATTTATAGACTGTTTCTTGGAGACCAGACAGGATAAGTAGATTGGTTTCTTATGTATTTTTGGCAGGGACATCATAAACAAATCTCAGTTGCTTGTTATGAAGGACAAAGTAAAAGCCCTCTCCTATGCTGGAGAGAAATTTGTTACCAATCTGTCATTCTTATTTTCTTTAACTGAATTTTGGTTGAGGGAAAAATGTTTAATCTGTTAGATAAGTGAAGGCACTTGCAAGGAGGAAAAGTTACGTTTGTGATTATGCTGAGAAGTTAAACCATTTCTATCTCTAGTTCAGTTCACTTCTAATTTCCCAGATAAAGCTGGCCTTAGTGGTTCATGTTGAGGTCATGGTGGTTATCAAGGTAATATTATCCGATAAGCATTTATCCCAACAAGATAAATAGGTGCAACTTTAAGCATTACTACAAACACTTATGAGAATATTCTTGATTGTTGTTTTGAAAGGGGTTGTCACACAGAATACCTTCTGGATCTGTTTGTTATTAATAGCTTCCCCCTCATTTGATACATTCTGGTTGAGAACCTTTTCCCATCCTCAGTCTTCCTCCATTCTGTACTGTCATTGTCCTATTTCCTACGACTCTTCATTTCCGTGTTCTTGGATGTTTCCCAATGCTTAGGTGTTCCTGAACCATTAGCAGTTACTACATGTGCTGGCATGGTACTCTAGGAAAAGTGTCGATAGCACTGCAGCACAGAAAAAAAATGATCCCGAGAGTGTCAATTCAAAAATGATCCCGACAGTGTCAATTCTTTTACTTATTGGCACGTGACAATGTTAATCTGCCAAGTGCTAGTTAAATTTATAAGCTAGAACATGGCCAAGTGGCAGTTAAATTTATAAGCTAGCATAACTTCATCATTTGTCAATTTGAGCCTGCCTGGACCATACAACAATTTTGCTGTCACAGTTATCTTGTGCAAATAAATGCCTTCCCCTGGTGGAGTATAGAGGTTAAATGAAATATGCTACGTGATTCAATAACTCCTATTTTTCCACTGGACTGTTAATCTCTTTTTGATTTTGTGGATAACTTTGCTGCAAACTATGCTTTGAAGAGAGTTTATTATGTCAACTATGCATTGGGGATATCTGGACGCAGGAAACCTTGCTGGCATCTATTATGAACAAGGTCAACTTGACATGGCAATTCTGCATTACAAGCAAGCTATCAACTGTGATTCTACCTTTATTGAAGCTTACAATAATCTGGTAAGTTGATAATGGTCTAATATGTCAAAATGTGGTATCCTCTTGATGGTGAGCCAGGTTAGTTAATGATGGACTTTCTTGCACCTTAAAAGGGGAATGCTCTCAAAGATGCTGGACATGTGGAAGAGGCTATCAACTTCTATAGGGTGACTGTTTAATTTGAATATTTTATTCTCTTAAGTTTTTTTTCCTTGTTGAATAACTTCGTTTTAATAATTTTTCCCAAGTCATGCCTTGCTTTACAACCTAACCATCCACAAGCTTTGTCAAGTCTTGGCAACATATACATGGACTGGTAAGCTCTAGAAATGTTTGATGACAATTGTGCAGATAGTTTATTTTTGTTCCTTAATGAAGCTTCTCTTCATGTAGCAACATGATGAGTGTTGCTGCATCATTCTATAAGGCAACTTTAGCAGTTACAACAGGGATCTCTGCGCCCTTCAACAACTTGGCTATCATATACAAGCAACAGGTAGAGTACTATATCTGCCTTTTTCATTGCTAGTTTGAGAGTTACTGCATATTGCCTCATTTAATGGAAGATAGTCATATAATTTGTCTATCATCTTCTTTGCTGTCTTTGCCCCTAGTTGGAAATTGATAGTTCTCTTGTATTACACCAGGGAAATTATGCAGAAGCGATAGCCTGTTACAATGAAGTTCTTCGCAGACTGCTGCTGATGGTCTTGTCAATAGAGGGAACACATTTAAGGAGATTGGTAGAGTTACTGAAGCAATTCAGGATTATATACGTGTTGTGAATATCAGACCAACTATGCCTAAAGCCCATGCAAATTTGGCTTCAGCTTACAAAGATAGGTAATTTCTTCTTTGAATTTGTGCTGGTGTTGGACTGTATCAGTATCTTACTTCTGTGCTTCTTCATTCCATTGTATAGTGGCCTTGTGGAAGCAGCTATAAAGAGTTATAGACAGGCATTGATGTTACGTCCAGATTTTCCTGAAGCAACTTGTAATCTTCTACATACCCTACAGGTAAATCTGCAGTTCTTGAAACTGTTGATATCTTTCAATGCTCTTTTATAGCTTTGTTTGTTTTAATGGTCTATTATTCAGGCCATTTGTTTGAGTTAAATTTGTTTGAATGAACAGTTGTTAAGTGCATCTCCAGACTGCTACTGCCATATGCAGCTGTATCCAGTCCCTTTCAAAACATGCCCAAGTGCGCACATATTTGGGCCCCAATCAAAGGCTTTTAAAAACCATGCTCATGTAAATAAAGTGTGTGGTCTGATGTAGTGTCTAAATTCCTGTCTCAACTAATCTTGCATTCTTCGAGATTGCTATACATTGCACTGTATCAAGGGTTAAATGTTGTTCTTGTTCTGATTTTTGTTCCAATTGGGATCAATTTCAACTCACTTCCTAGTTTTACCGAAACAGTATGTAGGTCAACACTAACCCTATTCCACTTCACTTCTTTTGATCTTCTAGTGCCTTCTTCCTCTTTCTGTGTCTTCTTTTTCTTACTGTACTTCTTTCATAGTTGCATTGCCTTCTTCCTCTTCTCCTTTGCGCACCACCACCACCTTCTGTGTGCTGAGAGAGAATGCTTCTGTTATTGCCTTGTATCTTCTGACTCATAATTATTGGTTGAGGATTCTTTGTTTGTTTCCTTCACAATCTTCTAACTCTAAGCATTTTATGGACTATGTCCATGTCATGGAAATTGTTTGAATCTATACATCTCACTCTTCTCTCCATTCTAATTTCTCACCTGTGCTTCCCTCCACATATTTTTACCTTTCAACTTGCCTGAGTCCGCTATAACCCACTGACTTATATTATCCACACAGTTTTTTCCAGTAGATTTTCAGAACTTCGTCTGGTTTAGTTTCAACTAAAGATCTCTTCGACCACCAGTACCTCCATTAATAGGCTGCCTGTTACTCTTTGATAAGTTAAATACATCACCACTCTCCATACAATCGCGTAAACCATATCAACCTTTGATCTGGTCTTTTTGTGTTTTTTTCCTTTTCTTTGTTACTAATTGTTGGTGATCCCTGTCAGAAGCTTGCTACAAAGAAGCCTGCCCTACTATCATGTGGTATGCCAGAGCTTGTTTGTGATTTGTTGGAGTCATTGTGTTTCATATTACTCATCCTCCCTTGTAAATGTGTTCCAAAAGCTAAAGTTATTCACCACACAACATACTTGGATGCAAAAGAATTTATCTAGATTTATAGTATAAATTGCCTTCAGAATTTGTTTTATCCAACACAATATCATCAATATTTTCTTTTCTTTGGCAACAAATCAAGGTTATCAGAACTGCTCCAGATGGATGTTAATGCACTTTTTCTTATATTGGCAATCTTGTTGAGGTTTATATGGAGCAAGCTATTAGGTTTTTTTAGGAGGAGATCAAACTATGCAAATGCAAGATGACAATCTATCACTTCAAAAGAAATCCTCAGCACAATACAAATATTAGTTTCTACTCTACGGTGCAGTAAGGCTGATCATTCAGCTTCTATTCAACACAAATTCATTGACCCAATATCATGTTAGCTAAATTCCTGATTGGAGAAATTGGGGAAGTCTTGGAATTGATGTTCCTTATACTTCTGGAGGGATCTTTCAAAGTATGTTGTTGATATGTATGATAGACATATCTACTTGGATGTTAAGTAGGAGGTTATTTCATGTAGCGTGGTTGTAAGATAGTGATGGTTTTAAAGGTTGTTTATGCTATTGATGTATATGAGAGATTCATCTACTGGATATCCCTACATTTGGTGCGATAAAAGAAACCATGCGAGAACCAAAAATCTAATATTGGGAGCAGTGTTAACATAATATTCTTGGGAACACTTTCTAAAGAACTTAACATTTGAGTATTTGACTATCTTAGTCTACTATTTACTAAAGGTTTATTTCAGAATCTAGGACTTGCATTGCAATTCATTTTCTATGTCGTGTCATATACAAGATCTCATGGAAACAAATTATTAATGCCTTCATGTCTTTGTGCAACATAATTATTTTGTTTTCTCAGGTAACCTAGACCTTATTGATATATGTCAGTAATCACATGGAGCCACATTGCCTATTTGTTAATTTAGTGTTGTGTTTGTATCTTCTACTACATACAATCTTTTTCACACAGGACAATTACTTATATTTTAACAGTAGTGGTACCATACATTTGAACCTCCAAAGTATACGAGCCATATTCATTCTTTGAAATTAAACACCTATGCTCTTGTGTAACTCTGCAGTCTCTTATTCCTTTATCTTCTTCTGATTATTCTTGTGAATTCATTTTGCAGTGTGTTTGTGACTGGGATGACAGAGAGAAGAGGTTTTCAGAAGTTGAAGGCATCATTAGAAGGCAGATAAAGGTTTACTATTTTATTCACCGATTCTCTTATGCTATTACTTCCGTTCCAAATGATCGTAATGCGTGCACAAATTCAGGCGTCGGTTCTTCCAAGTGTGCAACCATTTCATGCTATTGCATACCCAATTGACACAGTGCTTGCATTGGAGATAAGGTGACTATTTCCTGAATTCAAAATATTGCTGTCATTGTTTTCCCATCCGATTCTTACTTATTGTTTCATTTGCTTCTAGTCGAAAATATGCAGTACACTGCTGGTTAATTGCTTCACGTTATGCACTACCTGCATTTGTCCATCCACCTCGTATTCCTCTGATGGCTGACAGTAAAAGTGGGAGGCTGAGGATTGGGTATGTTCCATATATTTCTTTGTATATGCTATGTTGGTATAGTTGTTTACCATATTTACGAACTAAGAACCAAAGAATGACCTGGTTGGCTTTAGGCCGAGCTATTAATTAGACTGATGGGTCAATTATATGGATTTTTCTTTTATTTCATAAGTATTTAAATGTATAATAATTTTTTTAAATATTTTAAAAATCCAGACGATTCAAAAAAAAAATAGAGAACTGATGGATTGTCAATCTAGCGTGCTAACCATGTTAGCATCGACAGTTTAGTCGATCCATTAGTTTCTTGCAATTCTAGACCATTAAACAGGCTAAAGGTTTGATTTTCATGGTTACCAATCAATTGGTCTGGTCTTTGTAACTATTTTATTCACTTATTTTTGACAATCTTTCAGGTATGTTAGCAGTGACTTTGGCAATCACCCACTCTCACATCTTATGGGTTCTGTATTTGGAATGCATAATCGAGAGAATGTTGAGGTTTAATTGCCTACACCATTAGACATTGTTCCATGATACATAGTTTCATTTCTCTTTACTAGAAGTTATCATCTACAGGTTTTCTGTTATGCATTGAGTCAAAATGATGGCAGTGAGTGGAGGCAGCGTATCCAATCTGAAGCAGAACATTTTATTGATGTGTCTTCAATGTCATCTGATTTGATTGCTAGAAAGATCAATGAAGATACGATACATATCCTAGTAAACCTCAATGGTTACACTAAGGTATTTTATTTGGTTGATTTATGGCTTCAAATTATGTTTCTGTGGCAATTGCAAAAATGAATGTACAAACTTGTATGTTTGTACCTATATCCTATAAAAACACAGAAGTGGAAATGTCCATTTTTCTAGAACCTTAGGAAAAATCTAATTTTTGCTTTATCCTTGAGTGACCATGTATATTACATTGAGATGCTAAAAGAAGTCATGTTGAGTCTCAAAAAGGATGTTTGGATAATATAGTAAAAGGATGGGCAGCTATAGATAGTTTTGGTTTATAGGCAATGGTTAGTTAGATGCACGCGTATGTTTTATTGAACCTTAACTATCAGTCCCATGTTTGAAGAGGAAAATATTTGACAGCTGATAGTTCTTTGTCAATGGTTTGTGCTTACATTTTCTGTTGCAATTTTCATTTTTAGGAGGGATCAGACATCATCCACATGCATGAGTTCACTATGAGAGATGAACCATAAACTTTAATAATACCTAGTATAATATATATACTACATAAGCAATATATGAATTCATGTTTGTGTAGCAGGCATGCCTACTGTTGTAAAACACAAAAGCACAAAAAATTAACACTTGAATCATCTACTAAATCAATCTGCAAGAACATCAACTATAACAACCATGCCTATCAAAGTGTTAAATAACATATATCAAGTTTAGCGTCCTTTGACATTTTAACATCGTTCTCTTCTATAATTCTGTGAAAGATCATAGTGGAAATACCAAATGTTGGTTTGGTCAATTTAAACATGTACTGATAAGGAAAAATGAAATATATATACATATACAAAAGAAAAAAAGCACATAAATATGCCATTAATAATATGACTCTTTAAGAGAGATGTTTGAAAGTGTTTTGTAATTTAGTTTCTTAGTTGCAATATTTTTCCACACTGAAACTCTACTCCATTCAATTATTTTTTGTACAAAATTGAGTACTACTTACATTATTTTCAGTATTGTTCATGGTTGGAGAAATTGGCCGATCCGGATTGGCTGAGTTGGAAGAGAATCAGACTCTGATTTGATTCCTCCAAGATCTTAGGTGGGCTAGAAAAACCGTAGATTGTTTAGAAAGCACCATGTAATTAACATATTTACTGAAATCAGCAAACATAGGAGTTTTACAAATGAATCGGGCAATATGGAGATAAGGAAAAGAATGGAAAAACACAATGCCTTATTTGAAGGAAGCAATGAGTTGCAGGGATTGTGGAGTACCAATTTGAGGCAAAGGGTGAGTTCAAGGAAAAAGTTTGTGGAATTCCCGTTAGCGATCATTAGTTTTGATTGATCTCCAATGGCGTGGTGGCATGTGAGGCGTGAGGTGCGGTGGTTGGTTGTGAGTTTGAGGTAGAATGACATAAGTTAGACTTTAGAATCTTTTGGTAATGTTTATAATTGAAATAATGATTAAAGTATTAATGATAATAAGTTTTTCAATAAAATTAAATCAGATTCGAAGTTAATTATTAATCACATTTTAATATCATATTGATTAAACTAAATAATATTTCAACTTAATTTATTTAATTATAATTTAGCAAAATTTAAATTGAATAAAAATCTACTAATTAATTTAAATTATTGAAAAAAAGGGTAGCTCGGTGCACGAAGCTCATCCCATGCGGGGTCCCGGGGAAGAATCCATTGTACGTAGCCTTACCTTGCTTTTTGTAAGAGGTTGTTTCCAGGATTCGAATCCGTGACCTTTTGGTCACATGACAATAATTTAAATTACTGAATTAAGTGAAATTAATATAATTAAAATTAAAATTATTTTAATCAAAATTAGATTAATTAAATTGATTTAACAAAAAGAGATATGGCTAATACTGGAAAATCTTGGTACTAAACACCAATATCATCAACCATGGCATCATCCATTAACTCCTATCTTCCATAAAACGCAGAATATTTTTAGTACTTGCACTCTATTTTTTTTTTATTGACATCTCTAATAGTTGCTTAATAGATTGGACTCTACGTCAATCCCAAACTCACATTCATCTAAGTGTATGTAACCTGACCACATCGAGTTGCTGACCGTCAATGAATCATTCCAAGTAAAGTAAATCTCTGATAATGATGCTGCCACACTCCAACTAACCTATTATAGCATTAAAGCTGTTTATGGTTATGGTTTCTTATTTATACACTTTTTAACCTAGTTCCATTATTCAGGGTGCAAGGAATGAAATTTTTGCAATGAAACCAGCACCAATCCAAGTTTCATACATGGGTTTTCCAGGAACCACAGGTGCAGCTTACATTGATTACTTAGTCACTGATGAGGTAACCTGAAGCCATTTTCCATCTTTATTTATTTATCTTCTGAAATTTAATAATATAATTGCAAATTTGCTTCTGATATCCCTTTTTGTTTTTTTATAGTTTGTTTCTCCTACACATTTATCACATATCTATTCAGAAAAGCTAGTCCATCTTCCTCATTGTTACTTTGTGAATGACTATAAACAGGTTAGACTTGGAATCTGTTTGTCTTTAAGTTTTTGGTGGAACATTTTGATAATGCTGTTAACTTTGCATATGGCAGAAAAATCGTGATGTTTTGGTTCCTATCAGTCGGCATAAACGAGCAGATTATGGTTTGCCAGAGGATAAATTTGTTTTTGCATGTTTTAACCAGCTATACAAGATGGACCCAGATATATTCAATACCTGGTAATTCATGCATATTGTCAATCTTTGAATAATTGGCTGCATTGGTTGTGTTCTGCAGTAGTCAATTCTCTATATAAGTGAATAATTGGGGTTGTTTTCTTTCTCTTTGTTTTTATCCGGTGTAGGTGCAATATTCTGAAACGTGTTCCCAATAGTGCATTGTGGCTACTGCGATTTCCTGCAGCTGGTGAGACGAGACTGCGTGCATGTGAGTATGTTTGTTGTAATAGTTGAATTTGATTTTTGGTCTATTTGGATTAAGTTCGTTGTCTTTGCAAAATCAGTATGAAGTATACTTGTCGAATTATGTTTCAATCTAGTTTATCAGGTCAACTATTTAAAAACCACCAGTCTAGTTTTTGAACTCTTCAATCCTGGGATGGATAGTTGAAAATAGGACCATGTAATATGCACTTGATGTTACATATGTCCATATTACTAAATGCCCATACTACATTGTAGCAAACGTTACGTATGCCCATATTAACCCATACTAAATTGTAGCAAAAGGTGACGACCCTCACCCTGGGGCCTCCAGGACTGCCCCATGCGATCTGGAAGGGAGGTAAATTACGGGGGCTTCACCCAGCACAGTGGCCCTTTGCATGGGATCAGATGACCCGCGATGCATTTCGCACACACTAGGAATCGATCCCATGACCTATTGCAGCAACACCACATGCAAATATTAATTGTACCAATCTGTGGGGACCACCCATACTACATTGTGATTATAGAAGTGATTGATTGATAGTGAATCATTGCATCCTATAAACAGTTCTTAAGTTTATTCTAGTAGCTATAGTTATTTGATGTTTGGTGCATTTTGGTTTTAACAAAAAAAACAAAATCTGAACTAAACCATTTTGGTTCCAGAATACATCCACAGGATCCTTGTCCCTAGTTCACTTAATTTTTGCAACAATTGTAGACCCTCAAATCTAATGTATCAACCTAAATATTTTACTCTTTAAGTATTTGGGTGATATTGGTTTTTGTAATTATTGATTAGGGAGAGGGGGCTATGTACCTTTTTGATTCTTCCCTAAACGACTCACATAATATCAAACTCCTAATTCTTGTCAGTGTCAACTTCTTTGTGTGTTTGCATTATCTTCTTTGTCTACACCAAGAAAAGCTGCTATCACACACATTCAACCAGTGTCCTGAACAATTAACAACTCGCCAATTCATGCAGGTGTGCTCCTCCCCTTCAAACGAATCCAACCTTGGTTTATATTATCTGCTGTTGCTGGCTCAAATCACTTGAGCTCACTCTTGTTGAGATGGTAATATAATCCTGACCACCACCACCTGTGTTGATCCGTGGAGATTGGGGTCCTTTGCTCATAATGTAGATTGGTGGAGATGAGTTATGAAAACATTATCTAAGTTATTTTCGATAGTTTGTTTAGATTTATTGCCTTTCCCTAAACTCAAATGGGGATAGTGAATAAGAGTTTACATCATAACTTGCTTTCTTACTTAAGGGAGGACAGAAGTTAAATCCTAGCGTTGCTCCATCTTATCCATTGTCATCCTTAGTTTGTCCACATTAGGACATTGTTCACAAAACAAAACTTTTTTTTCTTCACCTGTTTGCAAGCTTCTGACATCTCACCTATTATGTGGTCCTTTGCAAGTGCTATCCACTAGTCCTCACCCACTAGTGCTATCCCATATCAGCCATTGCCGACTCCATCAAGAAGGCATCCCCCGATGTTGTGGGGTCAGCATGTGCTTGACCCACTCCACAGATTACTTCAATTATGTGTGAACCCTTAGAACTACGCCCCTTTCCTTATGATGGTGTTTTTCTAGCCTGCAAATCACATCACTGCTCCCACTCCCTTCATAGCAGGCTTCATTCTTCCTTTCATCAGGTCTTGTCTTCCCTGCAGAACCTCCACTAGATTGTGCATGAGACCTTCATGACCAGAAGGTGGTTATTGTTCCTTTCCCAGATTAACAGAAGCAACATTGATCTCGTCTTCCACTGCCGTGGCTCTTCTTCCTCGTAGATCAACTGCAACCAATGCAACAGATTGTCAGTATTTTGGTAGATATGGGCTGGTGTTCACTTTTGATTTGATTCTAGGTTATTGCTGCGAAAATCATCTAATCTTAGAAAGAGTATAAGCTGTTTATATAGGCAGTCTGAAGCCATCCAGTGGCTTCCATTCCGCTTACAGCTTTGCTTCAGCTCAAGGTGATAGTAAGATCCGGCCAACTTTGCTTCCATGGTCTAGAATCCCAAACCTTTAGTTGCAATTGCCTGCAACCGTTTTAATACTAGAACACTTTTCTATCCAAAGACTTCTTATGATCTTCCTGGCTGTAAGCCTTTGTGTACTCTTTCATGCTATATTTCAGTCAATCATGATTGATATTATGCTCCAACTCTATCTTGAATACCATATTAGTCCCACTTGTCTTCATTTTGTTTGCTATAGTTATGAGACAACTAGTTTGAGGTCCCGGTATATAGATCTTATCCCATCATTAAACTTCGTATAAGATTATATTGCTCCTAATATCTAGATCGAGTTAATCAAATTTTAGTTCCTCTTCAATTTTATTTAATATGGTTCTTTATGAAGTTCTGTGTTGCAATTACTCCCTTTCATTGCACTAGCTGAGCCTTTCTTGTCAACTGGTTGTATCATTGGAAATAAAAAAAAGGACAGCCCGGTGCACGAAGCTCCCGCCATGCGGGGTCCCGGGGAAGGATCCATTGTACGCAGCTTTACCCTGCTTTTTGCAAGAGGCTGTTTCCAGGATTCGAACCCGTGACCTTTTGGTTATATGGCAACAACTTTATCGTTGCGCCAAGGCTACCCTTCTCATTGGAAATAAGGGATAAAATAATATAGGGAATGGGAAAGATCTGACAGATGCACTTAGCATCAGGTGAAGACTTATGGTTGCCGGGCTGGTGTCTTGAACGCCTTAAGAATCCATGAATGAATGTGGATCAACGAAGAGATGAAAACTTTTCTAGTATGATTATTGTTTAGGGACAAGAGTAAATGAATTTTCAATGCTGGTTCATTTAGGCTGTCTAAGGGTAATTGGTTCTGTTCATTTCTGATGATTGGTGTCAATAGACATTGGTGCGGGGACACAAGAAAACCTGCATGCATGCCCACTTTTTAAGTCTTGGTTATTATGATTTTGGATGTGCAGATGCCGCTGCTCAGGGAGTTAAGCCGGATCGGATCATATTCACAGATGTTGCTGCAAAGAATGAGCACATCAGACGCAGTGCTTTGGCTGACCTATTTCTTGACACGTATGTGATTCCTCTCTCTATGTGATTCCTCTCTCTGCTTCTGCTTTATTTGTGCTTTATGTTCCTCAAACATTAATCATAAGATAAAACATCAAATTTCAGGCCCCTATGTAATGGGCACACAACTGGAACTGATGTGCTCTGGGCTGGTTTGCCAATGGTAACACTTCCCTTGGAGAAAATGGCTACCAGAGTGGCCGGGTCTCTTTGTCTGGCCACTGGAGTAGGGGAGGAGATGATTGTTGACAGGTGATTCATGTGGTTCTACAATTTTCTTGTTCTACTAGTTAAGACTGAGTCACAATTCACTAACTTTGATTTTGTGTTATATTATTAGCTTAAAAGAATACGAAGAAAGAGCAGTAGGTTTGGCAGAAAATCCTGCAAGGCTTCTGGCGCTTTCTAATAGGCTAAAGGAAGTTCGGATGACTTGCCCACTGTTTGACACTAAAAGATGGGTAAGTTAAATCCAGCCGCACTTATCATGCTTGTAGATTATATTATATGCACAGAGATAGGCAAGATTTTCGTATCACGCACCAACTTGCTGTTTTTATCGTTAAAAATTTTCAAAACCTATACATTTTCTTGTCAAACCCAGAATACCCCATAAGGCGTTTTGACACGAAACACCTTGATGGAGCAAAAGAAGTCTAAATTACAAACTAAGATAAAGTTGTTTTGGTCCATTAAGGTGTTTCAAGGCAGAACACTAAGGTACTACAATTCGGGGTTGGCTATAAACTGGGTTGTGTGATTTGGTAAAAAAAAAAGAAAAAGAAAGTTACCTTTTAGGCTCGTACAACTGGCTTACCATGTTATAATGATGTAGGCTAAACTGTGGAACTACTGCAGGTCACGAATCTGGAGAGGTCATACTTCAAAATGTGGAACTTGTACTGTGTGGGCAATCATCCTCAGCCCTTCAAAGTGACAGAAAACGATAATGAGTTCCCATACGATCGATAGACCAACAATGAGAGTTGCTTAATCCCATTGGATTTGTTTTCCAAATGCACTGTAACACTTGAGTTTGCCCGGTTATTAGCTTAGGTAGAGATTGTTTTATGAAGAGGCAAAGTTTGTAGTCGAGGGAGGCGGGCTTATGTAGTATTAGTATACAGTGTGTTGTTGGACCTAAATATATATGGCGCTCTACCTGTTGGCAATTTCTATCGTAATTAAGATGCATAAGCCATGGCTGCCAGTGGAGATGCATGTCAAGAGATTGATCCTATCCACCACATCAAATACATTATTTAAGTTAGTCTAATTGGCCGAATGACTTGCCTAGCATGATGGAATGAATCATGGAACCTTACTAGCTTGTCGGCTACTCGACAAGCTATCAAGTATAGAAAAGAACTCAAAGATTGTGTTAATTTATTTTAATCAAATTTGCAAAAGTTTCGAAAAGTCAATCGATCATTTGTTAAAACAAATTGTTTTGATGCATCATTTCCTTGAGCATTTACAACATTATCTAACACCGATCATTTCCTCAAGCATTTACAACACATTAGAATCATAGGCAGCACTAAGACAATCATTTAACATACACGATAAACTTAACAACCAGAACCAAATCATTTCCTCAAGCATTTACAACACGGTAGAATTATAAGCACACTTTATTTTGACTAATCAGATAACAAACACCCAACTTTTTACAGAGCATAACATAGATCATAGACATGTCCAAAGGCCTAAGTTTATGAGCAAAAAAAAAGCATATACATAACAGCAAAAGGTAGGAAAATACAACATGAAGCTTTTTAAAAATCCTCATCCAGCTTGAACTCATGGTTAGCTTCGTGGCTATTCAAACTCGACATCACAGAAGCCATCTGGTACTCCCCCACTCTCTTTTCAAAAAAGTTGGTCTTCCCTTGCAGCGAGATGAGCTCCATCCAGTCAAAAGGATTGCTTACCATGTACATATTTTCATACCCTAAAGCCCTTAGAAGATGATCTGCAACGAACTTAATGTACTGGCTCATGAGTTCACTATTCATCCCAATAAGGGCAACAGGAAGGGAATCACAGACAAATTCCCGCTCAATATCAACAGCGTCGGCAACGATAGACCGCACCCTTTCCTCTGAGAGCTTACTACGGAGGAGGCTATAGAGGAGACAAGCAAATTCACAATGAAGACCTTCATCACGAGATATGAGTTCATT
Source organism: Zingiber officinale (assembly GCF_018446385.1). Lineage (NCBI taxonomy): Eukaryota > Viridiplantae > Streptophyta > Magnoliopsida > Zingiberales > Zingiberaceae > Zingiber > Zingiber officinale. The sequence continues at coordinate 145,193,370 of NC_055994.1, forward strand.
TGAAAAGGTAAGGCCCGGCATCAATCCACGCTTCTTTAGCCAGAAGATAGCACAGAAGGAACCAGAAAAGAAAATGCCCTCGACGCAAGCAAAGGCAACGAGTCGCTCGGCAAAGGATTCGGATGATTCAATCCATCGCAGAGCCCAATTAGCCTTGCGAGCGACGGAAGGAATAGTCTCGATAGCATCGAAGAGATGCTCCTTCTCATTGTTGTCCTTGATGTAGGTATCAAGAAGAAGCGCGTACATCTCAGTGTGAATGCCCTCAATCGCCTTCTGGAAGTCATAGAAGGTGCGGGCCTCGAAGAGTTTCACCTCTTGAGAGAACCGAGCGGCAAGGTTCTCTATCACGATGCTGTCGGAGGCAGCGAAGAAGGCCAGAACACGGGAGATGAAGTGGCGCTCATCGGAGGAGAGGCGATGGTGCCAGTCCCCGAGGTCCTGCGAGAGATCAACTTCCTCCGCAGTCCAAGAAGAGGCCTGGGCCTTTTTGTATAACTCCCAAATGGACGGGTAGGCGATGGGAAAGGAACGGAAGCGTTTGGACTTCGGTGCCAACAAGGGCTCGTACTCCGCTTCTCCTCCGACGGCGGGGACGGGGGCGGCAGGGGCGAAGGAAGGTGGCACCGACGGCATGGTAGAGAACCGAATTATTCGAAAAGGAATCGGAGAGAAAAGTTGGGGTGTGATAGGGCAGAGAGAGAGAGGTGTCGAATTTATATAGAGAAGATTTCAGTGAAATTTTTTCTTAACAATTTATTTAAGAAATACTGTTAAAAAAAAAAAAAAAAAAAGAAGAGCATCTAATCGGATCTAAATTAAACTTCCTTTTTTTCGTTTTTAATTACCAAACCAAACTATTTTTTTTCAAGAAATTTGCGTTTTTGATTTGTAAATATAACAAATAATTATGTCAATGTAATATATACAAAGAAATAGATGTCTTCCATGTTTACGGTTAGCCTTTAAATTTAAGAGAATACGAGGTGGAAGTGCAAATAAATGCAGGAGGAAATGCATAACGTGATGCAATGTAATACATGTTTTTGACTAGAAGCAAATGAAATAATAAGCAAAAAGAATTAGGAGGGGGAAATTTGATAATAATACATTGAATTCAGCGAATAATTACTTTATCTCCAACGCGAGCACCGTATACAGATTTGTACATAGGAATCATTCACCAAATTAAACACAATGATTCTACGCATAAGATCATGTTATTAGAAAAAAATATGGAACCGTCACATCAACGGCCCCCTAGAGCCGGTCCCACGGATATGGAGGGAGGTAAATACAGGTACACAGCTGAAAGCGCATAGGATCATGTTATTAGGATTGGGTGACGCTGAGGGCAAATGTATTCACTTTTTACCACCATGTTATTAGTCACCAAATGTTCCTGATCTCATCCGGAAGCTGAGTCAGACAGAGGCCGACCGCGCTGTCCACGGTATTGACGAAAAGTCGTTGAAGCGCTCTGCTGACCCGGCACCTCCCGGAAGGGTTCCCACGAGCGAATGACGGGGGATGATGACTGGGATGGCGCGGCGAGGCTTCTGCACACACTCAGACGAGCCCACCTAACGTTAAAGGCCAGAAACTCGGGAAAAAGTCCCCGGAGCATGCTCTCCGACGCTCAAGTCAGGTACTTTTTCCCTAGAAGAACAGTAAAGCAGAAGGAAAAAGGTAAAAGACTGATGCGAAAAAGTGAGTGAGCGTACCTGCGTAAGGGAGAAGACCTCCCTTTTTATATGACAACGCATACTTCTGGAATCTGATGGGTGTTAGGGAATGTCGCGCATCAGAGTTTGTCTGGCGGTGAATGACACATGTCATCTTATGAGAGGCCTAAGGAAGGTTCCGTTATCATCAAGCTACAGACCGTTGACATATTCCCTGACATGCCCCAGTTATTCCCTGACAGGTGGTTATGATCCTCTAGCTTGATTGTCGTGTAGTGCTAATACTGTCCGGGTGTAAGGGGAAAAGCTCCTGATGACTGGCAGTCTGAAACTCTTTTCTTATATATCCTGCCCTGTAAATCCAGACTTGTAAGTCTCGACTTGTACATCCGTAATCACTTACCTGTAGTCCTTAATCCGCAATCCCCGATTTGTAATCCCTGCTCTGTAAATCCTGACCTGTAAGTCCGTAATCACTTACCTGTAGTCCTTGATCCGCAATCTCTGATCTATAATCCCTGCTCTATAAATCCCGACCTGTAAGTCCCAATCTGTATATTCGTAATCACTTACCTGTAGTCCTTGATCTGCAATCCCTAATCCCTGCTATGTAAATCTCGACCTGTAAGTCCCAACCTGTATATCCGTAATCATTTACCTATAGATCTTGCGTAAGTCTCGTCCTATGAACCCTGACCTGTAATCCTGATCTACATATCCCGCCTTGTATGCCCTGCCAGACCTATAAGTCCCGACCTGCTCATATCTTACCGACTTGTACTGACCTGTGTGTCTCTTACCCTATGTGTCATACCCTGTACGACCGGACGGTATTTGATGAACGGTCTTCGGCGATACACCCCTTCTCCTTTTGATTTCTAACTGCCATGTCCTCCTAACTTTGGACTACCACGTCTTTTGACTTTTGACTGTCATGTCCTCTCGACTTTTGACTATCATACCCCTTTGATTTTTGACCGCCACGCCCTTTTGACTTTTGACCATCTCGTCCACTTGACTTCTGACCGTCACGTCCCCTTGACTTCCACCTGGCTAGCTTCTCTGGGCCTACCCTTATGCACCGTATCAGTTCCCTTGGGATGGTGCAGCGGTTGAGACATGAGTTGTTATCACATGAAGTCTTGGGGTCGAAATTTGGCGTGTCCGAGCATATTTTCCCCATGTCTTAGCCGCTTACACTAATGATTAGTAACTACTCATGATTTGCCTCCTCTGTATTGGTTTAGGGACAGATTGACGGGAGTGCTAAAGATGAGCAAATTATTTTTTACCACATGTTATTAGTTGAGTTACGGTCGTGATTTCTCAAGTCTCTCTCTCATCGAATGAGTAGAGATTCTGATTAATCTTAATCCAGCGGAGATCCACCCCTTATAGGTAGAGATTGTTGTTTTATGAAGAGGCAAAGTTTATAGTAAAGGGAGGCCGGCTATATATATATATATATATATATATATATATATATATATATATATATATATATATATATATATATATATATATATATATATATATATATATATATATATATATATGGCTGCTAGTGAAGGTGCATGTCTAGAGATTGATTCTATCCTCCACATCAAATACCTTATTCAAATTAGTCTAATTGGCTGGAATGACTTGCCTAGCATGTTGGAATGAGCCATAGAACCTTATTGGCTTGTCAGCTCCTACATATTCCTCATCAAGTATTAGTCTATTTGGATTGTCCAACTACTTCTTCTACTTGTCAACTTAATTTATTAGTCTATTTGGAATGTCCATCTGCTTCTTCAGTTAATTCGACTTTACAAGGCAGTGCCCCACTCCTAATATTGGGATAGTGAGGCCGTACACTCGAGGTCGGTGGGATTCACCACTCTAATGTGAAAGATAGGGGCATTGCTTATACAGACAGACTGAAATTAATCCTATTTCTTCTGTTTGGCCACTTCAATTTGCATAATACATTTGTCCGATATATATGATTAATTGATTAGTCAAAACATAATAAGAAAAGAATATAAAATACATAAATATAAAAATACTGTGTTCTTTATCATATTTATATGCATCTTCATTATTCTATGGTATGCATTGCTCTTTAGGACCATAAGATTGATGTTTGATTTAGGAGACAAATTTTCATCTTCGTCCCTTTTAGATTTTGATTTTTTGATAATGTAACTTAAATCAAATATGTCTTTGAAGATGTTGCATGGAGTATGCACGACAGTAGTCATAAGAAACTTCAAACTTGAGTTGGCCATTATGTTTAGAAAAGACCTCAAAGATTGTGTTAACTTAAAACAAATTGTTTTGATGCATCATTTCCTTAAGCATTTACAACATCGTACATCATCTAACATCGATCATTTCCGCAAGCATTTACAACACATTAGAATCATAAGCACCACTAAGGCAATCATTTAACATACATGATAAAATTAACCACCACCGATTTGTAGATGATAGCGGGTCCCACCTAAGGAAGGTCAAAGTCATGAAAATCAGATGATGTGGAGGACGCGGTCCAGCGTATGGTCGAACGGATAAACGGGCTAGCGCATGGTCGAGCGGACCACTGAGCCAGTGCATGACCGAACAGACAAATGAACCAGCGTATGGCCAAACGGACCAATGAGCCAACACATGGCTGAGCGGATTGACATACAGTGAAACACAGGATAGCCAGAAGGAGCAACGTGCATTTGAGCCGATTGAGGATAAGTCTGTCGGTGCAGGTTGCACTAATGGTCTAACTCAAGTTTTGATAAATGACAAGTGAGTTGAGTTAGGTGTTGTTGTGACCTAACCACTTTACCAAGTGTGCAGGAGTTGACATGTCTGAGGAAGTCCAGATAGAGCAACGGGCTGACCCGATATTTAGCAAGAAGTCTAGCTAGGTCTCGGAAGAAGCTTTTAGTGGATTATCCATCGATAGGTCCGCAGGACCTGGGTCTTGGAGTAGGAGTTGTCGAAGGCTCTGAACCAAGCAAACCGCCTGTGTCTTTTATTCTTGGTTTTCTATTTTCGACTTCGTACGTATTTTCCGATGCGCGCACTAACGATTTTAAACCCGAGAAAAGTAATTTTTGAAAACCACATGATTCACCCTCCCCTCACGTGTGTATCGATCCAACAAAGCCAAGTGGAGGGCGTAAGACCGGGCTAGCTCGGGTCGGACCCGCTTGGCCCCCAAGAGACCAGGGACGAGACGTTGCGGAAGAGTACACCGGCGGACGGGAAGGAAGCATGCGGTCGTTCTAAGGGACGAGAAGCCGGAGCGAAAGACTACTCGAAGAGCAAGAGACGCAGCTAGCGAGAAGGTCAGCACGGGGTGAGACCGAGGGACGAAGACTGCGGATGAGTACACTGGCGGATGAGAAGGAAGCACGCGACGATTCTGAGGGGCGAGAAGCCGGAGCGGAAGCCTGCTCGAGAAGACCGGAAGTTGGGTTCAGGTGAGCCCTATTCCGGATGGCAGAGATCACCCAAGCGAGCGGAGTCGGAGTAGAAGACCCGGACCGAGGCGAACTGAACCGGAGCAGAGGGCTCGGACCAAAAGTCAACTTGGTTGACTTTAGTTGTCTGGGCGTTCGGATCGTCTGGGCGCCCAGAATCATTCCGGGCGCCCAAGATTGACTTTTGACCAGGATCGTATTAAACATGATCCGCTGCGTAGGGGATAAAATTTTATCCCTCCCAAGGTGCTCGGAACCCTTCGGGGCACCCCGACCAAGGTTATAAATAAAGCCTTGGTCCAGAAGCTTTCAACAAGAATAAGAATTATAATTCCAACATTTGAGTGGTTTCTATTAGAGTTGAGCTTCTAGTTTCTGCGCTGTCATTGCTATAAGAGGCTTCTCCACCTGAAGGAGTATTTAGTGCTACACTTTCTTTGGATTAACAACCATCTTAGTTGTAACCAAGTAAATCCTGATGTGCCTCTTCCTTTCTGTGTTTTGTTTTAGTTAGTTACTCTATTATATGCAAGTGTTAGTTTAAGAGTTCGAGAAAGGGTTGCTTTTCGTTTTGCAGGAATATCCAACCCCCTTCAAGCTGACCCATCAGACCAACAGAAAACCCTAGGGGGTGGTAACCCTAGGTCCTAGGGGGTGGTAACCCTAAGCGAAAAGTCTTGGCGGATCGAGTGATTCGGGCAAAACCCTAGAGTCGGGGACTCTAGGTGGAAAGTCCTGGTGTTGCGAACCAGGTGGAAGACTGGAGGAGTCATAGAGCGGGCATCCAGCGGAAAGTCCTGGAGCCTCGCGCGCTGAGCAAAAATCCAGTCGGTTTGGAGGGTCGGTCTGGCAACAGGTAAACTCTCCTGAGTGGAGTAGGTGAGGACACGCTCCCCGGTGAGGGAACAATAGGCGTCAGTTCGATCTAGGGTTTCCGGACAGTAAATCCAAAGTCAGAACTGAGCAGTCCGAAGACTGTCAAATGCTTTATTTATCATGTCTATATTGTGCTAACTTTATTTTGCAGGGTATGGTTGGTTTATTGGACTAACATATGTTGCAAGAAGTGAATTGGACATGTTTGCCTCAGATGAATAGTACCCGAGGCGCCCTCCATGGAGCTTGGAGGCGCCTCGGGCATCCTCGTCGACAGCTCCGCAACAAAGGTGTGAGGGCACCTCCATGAATCTTGGAGGCGCCATGGACGTAGGTGGAGGGCGCCCGCCGTGCGGTTGGAGGCGCCCTCGGGCGGATAAGTGGCGAAGAGTCAAAGTTTATCGACGCTGCGATTTTGGCGAGGTTGAGGACGCCCTCCATGGTGTTGGATGCACCCTCCGCAGGCTACTTAAGCCCAGTTCGAGCAGCATCCAGAAGACAATACAATTTGACAGCCCTTCTTTCGTGTGCTGCTTAAAGAACGATCCGACAAATGTATAACAAGACTCCGACGACTAGAAGCTTCAAGTTTACTGTTTTTGTTGTCGGTATAATTTTATTTCTGTTTAATCTTGTACTTTAAATTGTAAAGATTTTTCGAGCTTATAGTGATTGCCCACTGAAAGCGATCAACGATTACGGGCCTTGGAGTACGAGTCGCCACAGGCTCCGAACCAAGTAAAAACCCTTGGTGTTTGTGTTTGTTATTTAATTTTCCGTTGTGTATTACTCGAAAGTTTTCCAAAATGAACATAAAAGTCATGAACGCTATTCACCCCCCCTCCCTTTGGCGCTTTCGATCCTACAAATAAGTCAAGAACCTACAATTTGATCGATAGGTGATTTATTTCTCATTTGTTATAGTTTATACATTATAACTATATCATTTATTTATATATTAAATCTAATATATTTATTTAATTGGCAGGTTAATTCACCTTGTTTTAACTCTTTCCGTTTCTACAGTAACAACGGAACAACCATTTTCAGCTATGAAACTTGTTTAAATAACTCTTCGTAACAAGATGAGAGAAGAGTTTTTAGCAGATTCTATGGTCATCTACATCAAACGGGAGTTGGTTGTAAAAATTGATAATGATATAATAATTAATTATTTTAATTTTAAGAAGAATCTGTTGGTGTAATTTTTCTATGTCAAGGTTGGCTGGTTTGACTAAACTTGAGTTGACTCAATTTTGAATCTTGATGTTTGAGTTTTGATGTTTGGCAATATATAGAGATTGCAGATGTAATTTTTCATTTGGGGAGATTGTTGGTGTAATTTCTCTCTGGTCAAGGTTTGACCAGTTTGATGTGAAGAAAAATTAAGTAGGTCAAGGTTGACCGAATACTTGATTGGAAAGTTCTAACTAGAGGTTAGGTAAAGGCAAGTCCAAAAGAAAGGTTGACAGAAGATAAAAATCCAAGTGAGTTAGTGTTGACCGGACACTTAGTGTGAAAAGTCCTGGTGAGTGAAGGTAGGTGATGAAAAGTCTTGGTGGGTGAAGTCAGGTGAAAAGCCCTAGTGAGTAAGCTAGGCAGATGGAAATCCTAGTGAGTGAAACTAGGTGATGAAAAGTCCTGATGAGTGAAGCTAGGCAGATGGAAAATCTTGGTGAGTGAAGTCAGGTGAAAAGCCTTAGTGAGTGAAGTTAAACAGTAAGAAAGTCCTGGTGAGTGAGCAGACAGATAAAAATTCAGGTGGGTCAAAGGTTGACTGGATGTCTGGTGATGGGATATCCAAGTAGGTCAAGGCTGACCGGACACTTGACATGAGATGGTAAGTCCAAGTGGGTCAAGGTTGACCGGACACTTAGCACGAGGAGAAAAGTCCAAGTGAGTCAAGGTTGACCAGACACTTGGCACGAGATGGTAAGTTCAAGTGGATTAAGGTTGATCGGACACTTGGCACAAGAAGAAAAGTCCAAGTGGATCAAAGAATTGACCAGATACTTGGTGAAGAAATCCCAACAGGTCAAAATTGACTAGATGCTAGGCAAGGAGGAGTTCCAATAGGTCACGGTTGACCGGATATTGGGGAAGGAACCCTAGGACTCGAGTTCAGGAGTTAGGGTTGCTGAATCGCTTAGGATAAGCGATTCAGCAGGCTATAATCGATTACTGCATGCTTAATCGATTAAGCTAGTTTTACGCGAGTGCACAGAGAGGTGCCTAATCGATTAGGTGCATCTTAAACGATTAGGGCAATCGTTTAAGAGGCTTTCTCGCGTGAACAGAAAACTTCCTAATCGATTAGCCTAATCAATTAGGAAAGCATAATCAATTAGGGTAATCGATTACGCTTGAAAACTAGCCGTTATGAGCTCGATAAAAGGGTTTTGGCATGCACTATTTCATTGTCTCTTATCTCCCACACTCTTCACTGAGCTTAGATCATCACAACCAATTTTTGAAGCTTCTTGGAGACAAGTCTTGTTGCACTTCCAAGGTCAAGAAGCATACCCAAGCAAGAAGAAAAAGCTAGCTAGGGTTTCATTTGTATAAATCTTGTAAGATTTGTATTGTACTAGCTTCCCTTTTATTCTTGTTGTGTTGTGAGTTTATATGTGGTTTCTCTACCTCCAGAGTGTTTCCGAGAATGAGTGTATTCATATGAATATGTGATAGTTAACTATCAACATCCCAATGTTTCTAGCTAGTGAGAAACAACTGCTTGGCCGAACCAAGGAGTATAATCCGTGCTAGTCTTATAGAATTGATGATGTATGAATGCATCAATTCAACGACTAGAGAAATTCCAATACGTTCATAATTGCACATGTAGAGATAACCACAAGTTGTGATCCAATCACAAATTCTCTCTTACAATGAATTGTATTGCGGACATTCAGTAAATGAGTTTAAGACTATTCAAACATATAATATGCATTCAAATAATGAATCTATATTTATCAAATAAATAGTAAAAATAATAAGACGATTGTCTTAGGACATCCCTCCAAACCTAACATTTTTCACTCTATGCTATAATTTTGCATGTATTGAATATTAAATATTTTTGTTATATAGTTTTAAAAAATTAATAATCATATTTTTTTGTTTATATTTTTGAATTATTTAATTTATTATAACTCGACCGTTAGCCCCTGGTAAATTTAGATCATGGCTACACCCCTAGCCGACGAAATCTTCCACTGGAGTTACGACCATGATTTCTTGAGTATCTTTCGGATGTGATGAGCAGAGATTCTGATTCACCTTAATCCAGTGGAGATCTATCCCTTATAGGTAGAGATTGTTTTACGAAGAGGAAAAGTTTGTAGTAGAGGGAGGCCGGCTTATGTAGTATTGGTATACAATGTGTTGTTGGACCTAAATTAATGTATATATTATGGCAAAAGGTGAATATGTTCGTCTCTGGCGTCCCCGTCAATCCGTCCCAAGGTCAACACGGAGGAGGTAAATCACAGACGGATACTATGCGGGCTACTAGCCTTTGGAATAGTGACTAGCACATAAGGGAGGTATTTTATCTCGACTTTGTCGAGATTTAAACTCCAGACTTCATGATAGTAAAACACCTCATATGTTAACCACTAGATTATTCCGAGAAAACTAAATTAATATATAGATGGTGCTCTACCCGTTGGCTATTTCTATCGTAATTGAGATGCATAAGCCATGGCTGCCGGTGGAGATGCATGTCAAGAGATTGATCTTATCCACCACATCAAATACGTTATTAAGTTAGTCTTATTAGCTGAATGACAACCTAGCATGATGGAATGAATCATGGAACCTTGTTAGCTCGTCGGCTACATGTTCCTCGTCAACTAGTAGTCTATTTGGATTGTCCATTTGCTTGGTCACATCAATTTGCACGATGCAATTGCACATGTTTGATCAACTTGCCAGACCGATTAGTCAAAACATAATAAGAAAAGAATATAAAATACATAAATATAAAACTACCGTGCTCTTTCGAAAATATTTCATCTCCCGACCCATTAGATTTTGATTTTTTGATAATATAACTTAAATCAAGTATGTATTCAAAGATGTGGCATGAAGTAGGAACAACCACCACCAAATCATTTCCTCGGGCATTTACAACACAGTGGAATTATAAGCACTTTATTTTGACTAATTAGTTAACAAACACCTAACTTTTTACCGGGCATAACATAGATCATAGTCATGTCCAAAAGTCTAAGGGTGCGTTTTATTCAAAATTATTCTTGATAATCTTAATTATCTATTCAAGGTTATCAATAAAAATCTTACTTGGTTTAAGTATTCGATGATTCCCTAGTAATATTCCATGTCCGACACGTCAGCAAAAGGGTCATGCAACCTGGAATCGGAAAACCTCAGAAAACTAAGGGGGCGTTTGGTACGCGCGTTTTCCATTTTCATTTTCTGGAAAACGCGCGTTTTCTGGAAAATGGTGTTTGGTTTGCGTTTTCCGCGCGCGTTTTCTAAAAAATTGGCTATCGTTTTCTAGAAAAACAGAAAATGACAAAAAGTCGTTTTCTGTTTTCTAGAAAACGCGCGTTTTCCAGAAAATGAAAATGAAAATGGTGCAAACCAAACGCACCCTAAGGGTGCGTTTGATTTGCCTCATTTTCATTTTCATTTTCATTTTCTGAAAAAACGTGCGTTTTTCATTTTTTAGAAAATGATTTTTACGCATTTTTCGTTTTCTTAGAAAACACTCTCATTTTCTTAAAAATGAATGTGGAAAATGCAAACCAAACGCGTTTTCTATTTTCTCAGAAAATGAAAATAGAAAACATCATGGAAAACGTAAACCAAACACCCCCTAAGATTTTTCTTGATTCCGGGGTTAACGAATTTTTTTTACCAAAAATACCCTCCGATAAGAAAAAACATGGAAAAAAGAGAAAAAATGTAAAAAAAATAAAAAATGTTTAAAAAATTTTAAAATTTTTAAAAATAAATAATTTTAAAAAATAGAAATTAAAAATTTTAAAAAATTTAAAAATTTAAAAATTTTAAAAATTTAAAAATTTTAAAAATTTTAAAAATTTTAAAAAATAAAAGATAAAAAATTTAAAAATTTTAAAAATTTAAAAAATAAAATAAATAAATAAAAATAAAAATTTAAAAAATATAAAAAATATAAAAATATAAATATAAATAATATAAAAAATATAAAAACATTAAAAAAATAAAAAACACATAAAAAGTAAAAAAATATATCAGAAAAAGAAAAGTAAAAAAACATAATAAATAATAATAATAATAATAATAATAATATGTATAATTGATTTTGTAATTGAGGGTAATATGGTAAAATATTAAACTAAGTATTCATTAAAACCTTCAAACAAACAAGTTTAGTTGAACCAAATAACATTTGATTATGTTTTATTCCCCATAATCTAAATTATGTGATTATTTAGTAATATAAATATGATAACTTAAATCAAACGCACCCAAAGTGTAGAAAAATACAACATGAAGCTTCTTAAAAATCCTCATTCAGCTTGAACTCATGAATAGCTTCGTCGCTATTCAAACTTGACATCGCAGAAGCCATCTGGTACTCCCCCACTTTCTTTTCAAAAAAGTTGGTCTTTCCTTGCAGCGAGATGACCTCCATCCAGTCAAAAGGATTGCTTACCATGTACATATTTTCATACCCTAAAGCCCTTAGAAGATGATCTGCAACGAACTTAATGTATTGGCTCATGAGTTCATTGTTCATCCCAATAAGGGCAACAGGAAGGGAATCACAGACAAATTCCCGCTCAATATCAACAGCGTCGGCAACAATAGACCGCACCCTTTCCTCTGAGAGCTTACTACGGAGGAGGCTATAGAGGAGACAAGCAAATTCACAATGAAGACCTTCATCACGAGATATGAGTTCATTTGAAAAGGTAAGGCCCGGCATCAATCCACGCTTCTTTAGCCAAAAGATAGCACAGAAGGAACCAGAAAAGAAAATGCCCTCGACGCAAGCAAAGGCGACGAGTCGCTCGGCAAAGGATTCGGATGATTCAATCCATCGCAGAGCCCAATTAGCCTTACGAGCGACGGAAGGAATAGTCTCGATAGCATTGAAGAGATAGTCCTTCTCATTGTTATCCTTGATGTAGGTATCAAGAAGGAGCGAGTACATCTCAGAGTGAATGCCCTCAATCACCTTCTGGAAGTTATAGAAGCTACGGGCCTCGAGGAGTTTCACGTCTTGACAGAACCGATCGGCGAGGTTCTCTATCACGATGCCGTCGGAGGCAGCGAAGAAGGCCAGAACACGGGAGATGAAGTGGCGCTCATCGGAGGAGAGGCGATGGTGCCAGTCCCCGAGGTCCTGTGAGAGATCAACTTCCTCCGCGGTCCAATAAGAGGCCTGGGCCTTTTTGTACAACTCCCAAATGGACGGGTAGGCGATGGGAAAGGTACAGAAGCGTTTGGAGTTCGCAGCCAACAAGGGCTCGTACTCCGCTTCTCCTCCGACGGCGGGGATGGGGGCGGCAGGGGCGGAGGAAGCCATGGAAGAGAACCGAATTATTCGAAAAGAATCGAAGAGAAAAAATTGGGCGTGATAGGGCAGAGAGAGAGGTGTCGAATTTATATAGAGAAAATTTCAATTAAATTTTTTCTCAACGATTTATTTAGGAAATACTGTTTTTTTCTTAAAAAAAAAAAGCGCATCTAATCGGATCTAAATTAAAAACTTTCCTTTTCTTTGATCAATTAACAAGTAAGCCCGCTAAAATTTAAAAATTAAATCCAACAATTATGAGCATATGTTACGAAAGCTCTTGAACTTCAGTAAATATAAAATATTTTATTTATAAGACAAAATACTTATGACATCATTTTTATAACGATTAACCTAAACTTATCAACTTAATGTATCAAAGTACATAAAATAAAATAATTAACATCGAGCCAATTGAGTAAGTAATTAATTGGGTGGACAAGCCAATTAGGGAAGGTAGACTAGTCAGAAGTCATGACAAACTAGCCAATCGAGCATTGAGGTTAGTGGATTGATGGTATCATACTAATTAAACATGTATGCTAATATATGAAAATTTAAATGATTTTATTTAATTTTAAATGAGATCATATTCAAATATTCAATTTCAATTGACTCGATCAATTACGTAGGATTTTTGGTATTAAAATTCCTTCTAAGTTGACCATAGCCAAGTTCGTTACTTGACTTTATTATCATTTTTACGATGGCCAAGTAAAGGTGATATTATTTCGGTTTATTGGGCTAATTTCATTGATTTGTAGCAAGGTAAATATTCTTTTAGATTTTTAATTTAATTGGTACAACTAGTTTAAAAATGGAAAGTTAATAAATAAATTATTATTTGACTAACAAGTGTAGCTCAAGGCATAGGCCTATGCCTAGGATCCCAATTTTATTAGGGCCCATTAATTAATTAATTAATTGAAGATATTGAAAAAAATTAAATTGGATCATTAATATTAATTAATTATAAATGTTAATTTATTAATGATATCTTATTAATAAATTCATTATCTATTCTACTTCTATTTATACATTACACTATCTTTATTTCTACATTAATTGTCTTCCATAATTTTATATGAAATTCTATTCTACCTTAAATATAATCCATTTCTTAATTGACATATTTCTTATTTTATTATTATTACTATTATTTTACAATTAGTAATATTATTCTATTCAATTATATGTTTACTTTTTTCTCACCGAGATGATACTATCAGAGAACGTTCTTCTCCTCCCTTGCTGATAATATTTTTTCCTTGCTCTTTCTGTTTTTTCCTCATAATAACATGAATTAGAGATTTTTTTTTATTCATACAAAAGTAAAATACTTTAGCAAAAATAAAATTTTAAAATTAATAAAGTCTTATTTACATTCTAGCTAAAAAATTAAATAATTTTAAAATTTTATTAATAAAAATAAAATTATTGTCAAAATATTAGCTAGAAAATTAAATTTTATAAAAAATTTATTTTTTTTAAAAAAATAATATTTAATTTTAAAAAATTTTAAACCTTCCCAAATTCAAATGAAAAATATTAAAAAATAATTTTAAAATATATTAAAAAACTTTATTTTTTATTTATTTATTTTATTTTTTTTTGCCTAGGGCCTCAAGTGACCTTGAGTCGACCTGGCTTAGAAATTGAGATTATAGCATGGTAGCAAGGTCAAACATAATCAATCGACTAGGAATTTCTATTATTATTTAAAATTTTATTTTATTATCATTATTGAATTTTATTTTAAGTTTTTTAAATTATTTTCATATTGTATCTTTCGATAAGAATTTTACATCATTAAATAAAGAAACTTAATAATGGAATGAGAAATTATAAAAGAAATTAAAGGTAAAACAAACACTAATATACACTTATAAGAACATAATTTTTTTTTAAAAAAATATATAATAGTTAAGAAAGAAGTTTAAAAAAATATTGAATGAAAACAAGGTTGCTCAAGTGGTTGCATTTACGAAGATTATAGTAAAAAAGTGAAATCTGCTATCCTAGTGGTCCCACATGACCGGCCCCACAATTATATGTGACGAGGTAAATCAGAAAGTTGTAATTAGTTAGTGCGGAGGAGGTTTTTTTTTCTTGATTTTACCGAGATTAAAATTCTTGTCCTATTGTAACAACTCTATCCTGTACTAGCCAACTCAATCTTACCTCGGGATGATTGCATCGATAAAGATTAACCGAGTAATAATCGAGAAAGAAGAGGAAGAATTTTAAGATGGGTAGGGCAGAGAAGTAGGGATGACGAATTTATAGTTGTCGTTCTCCTTACACCAAAAGATCGAAAAGCTCGTTGTCTTCATGCCGGGCTGGATCTGAGAAAGGTGAAAGAGAATGTTTGTAGTGTGGAGATTTGGAGCCTAAACTAGCGGGTTGTGGGATGCAGTTTTGGGTCGATCCTACCGAGCTGACGCTTAAAAAATTGTCCGATTTTTTGGGCCAAGTCTAGGACAGGAAGTTTTCTAGGTTGCTAGGTCGAGTTATACTTAACGCTTAAGTAGATTGTGTTGGGTTGTAAGGTTACAAATAAAGTTTTATATTAAAAACATAAAGAAGAGATCATAGATCTATAAAAGAAAAATATATCCATTGGTATTATGTATTTTGGGTAGAGCTTAAAAATAAAACTATGAGTGTTTAGATCCAAAGCGGATAATATCATGTCATTATGGGGATATCTAAATTCCTTTTAGTCATAACAATTGGTATCAGAGTCTGGACTACCAGAACGACTAACCACTAACTGTGCACAAGAGTCATGGTCCAATTGAATCATGTGGGTGAAATATTGACCTTGAACGAAAGAAATGAGGGCTCCCATATCTAGATCAAGAGGATCATACACTAGGTAGAAAGCCCTAGTTATGACTGACAAGGAAGTCCTAATAGGTCAAGGGAACTGAGGGATAGGAATACTTGATGGGTCGAGAATTGGACGTCAGGAAGTTTGTGGTCTTTCATTTGAGGAGATGATTGTTGGGGTGTAAGGTTGTAAATAAAGCCTCACATTAAAAATATATGGAAAAGATTATAGGTTTATAAGGGAAAGATATCTCCATTGATATGAGGTATTTTGAATAGAGTCTAAAAATAAAATTATAAATAATTTAAAATTAAAATAGATAATATTATAACGATATTTAAATTTATTTTTTTGTAATCTTGCTGAATTCGGCTACTAAAGAACTGGGCTACTCTCCTTGCGGAGAATGAGCTCAATTTAGTCAAACATGTTTCTCACCTGTTAGGTCATAACTCATAAGTTTGACAAACTCCTGCGCCATGTCAACGACATCCAAACAATATACCACCGTACTGTTTTCTCCTTGTATATAGGATTTATGCAAAACCGTACTTTTTTCTCCTAGCACAGGAGATAGGCAAAGTCTAGGAGATAGGCAAAGTCACAATGGAGGCGCTTATCACGAGATAAGTTCATTTGAAAAAAAAAGTGAGGCGTATCAGTTCTGAGTTCTTACTCGCATATGGGAATCTTAGTTAATCTTATGGACTATGTTAAGATGATCGATTTGATCCTATAAAAAATTTTTACTGATAACTAGAATAAATCAAGAAGTGTACTTAGTGACCAGTCTAAAAACTCATCATCCTTTGATTGCGCCCTCTCATTTGGAGAAAAAATTCCTACAAATACGTCATAACTGGGGATCGAATCTGGATGTCCAGGTGACAACTTGAATGTCCTGCGTCACTATAGCCCCGGGGACAAAACTAAGATAGGATAAATGTTGAGTTTAATTCAAACTATTTTTCTTATTTTTTGTTGTTGTTCTGGTAATGCACATGTGTATGTATTTAGTCCCACATTGCTAAGCTAAGAAGGTTGGAATACCTTATATATGGAGTCCTTCCATCCTTGCTTAGCAAATTTAAGGGGGCCTACACGCATGCGCGGGTCGAGCCCAAATCAGGTGGTTTCGGGGGTTTGAGCCGGAAATCCATAAATAGGGTGGGGGGTGGGGTGCAAATCTCCAGCTTGTGGGTCTCACGCTTGCAGGCGGCCTGGTTTGTTTTTGCCAGTCTTTGGTTTGGTTTGGTTCTATCCCGCGCGCGTGAGGAAGCGACGCACGGTTTGATTCTGTTCAGCGTGTGAGGGAACCGACACACGCTTTGGTTCGCCGGTGAAGCAGTGCTTCAAAGTGAATAAATGTTGCACCTCTGTTCGTCGTTCGAACTCTCTCTAGCAGTCTGCTTTCTCCTCCTTCCCTCTCTGTGTCTGCGTGCGCTGCCTTCTTTTCCTAGAGTTTTCCTTGTCCTGAGGCTTGGTGTTAAGTGATCTGAGGTTGGGTCCAGAGCTTCAACCGGAGGATAACAATTTCTGGACCTTACTCTTTTATTTACCTGTTTATTGCATGCTTGCTATTTTGGTGCAAATATATTACTGTGTTAGTGCTCTCATACAACAACAATTTTAGAGAATATAGTGCCAGCATCAATAGACATGATGAATGATAGGGTAACGGGGTCTGATGAGGCTAGCGCCAGACCCGAGAGATTTTTCGGGCAAAACTTCATACGTTGACAACAACGGATGAAATTTTGGTTTACTACATTAGGGCTATTCTTTATTATAGAAACAGATCTATCCCGCGCGCGCGAGGAAGTGACGCACGGTTTGATTTTGTTCAGCGTGTGAGGGAACCGACACACACTTTGGTTCGTTGGTGAAGCAGTGCTTCAAAGTGAATAAATGCTGCATCTCTGTTCGTCGTTCGAACTCTCTCTAGCAGTCTGCTTTCTCCTCCTTCCCTCTCTGTGTCTGCGTGCGCTGCCTTCTTTTCCTAGAGTTTTCCTTGTCCTGAGGCTTGGTGTTAAGTGATCTGAGGTTGGGTCCAGAGCTTCAACCGGAGGATAACAATTTCTGGACCTTACTCTTTTATTTACCTGTTTATTGCATGCTTGCTATTTTGGTGCAAATATATTACTGTGTTAGTGCTCTCATACAACAACAATTTTAGAGAATATAGTGCCAGCATCAATAGACATGATGAATGACAGGGTAACGGGGTCTGATGAGGCTAGCGCCAGACCCGAGAGATTTTTCGGACAAAACTTCATACGTTGACAACAACGGATGAAATTTTGGTTTACTACATTAGGGCTATTCTTTATTATAGAAACAGATCCTCCTTCACCTGATGAAGAGGGATCTGCCCATAGTGCTGCCTTACAGAAGTTTAAGCAAAGGGATTATCTTTGCCATGGGAGGATCCTGTCTGCCCTCTCAGACGTACTATTTTATGTATACTGCTCAACGTCTTCGACTAAAGAGCTGTGGAAATCTTTGGATAAAAAATACAACTCCGAAGATTCTGGTTTAGAAAAGTATACTGTGACAAAATTCCTAAACTTCAAAATGGTTGAAGGCAAATTTGTGGTTGAGTAGACACATGAATTTCAAGTTCAAATTCATGGTCTTGCTGAAGGAGATATGTCATTACCCGAAAAATTTCAGGTCTTGTCTATCATCGAAAAATTGCCTCCGAGTTGGAAAGATTTTGGCATGACTCTTAAACATAGGAGAGGTCAAATCTCTCTAGAAGATTTGATGATTGCCTTAAATATCGAAGAAGAACATCGGAAGCAACATAAAGATGATGATAAAAGAATGTCTATGAATTTTATTCCAAAGGAAAACGTAGTAGTCTCATCTGACAAGAATAAATTCAAAAATCAGGAAATGAAGAACAAGATGAAACCCAAACCAAAAGTTCAAAAGAAAAATGGAATCAAGCCGTGCTGGGCATGTGGACAAGTTGGACATTATGCCAAATTCTGCCCTAAGCAAAAGGACAAGAAGAAAAACCAAAGCAATATGTCCAACACCAAGGCACAAGCAAATGTTGTGACTGCTAGTGACGACACCAGCAATAGGGTTGTTACCTTCAAACCTGAACTAAACTTGATCTATCAACCCAATGAATGGTTAGTTGATACAGGTGCTAATGTGCACTGTTGTGCTGATCGCTCTGCTTTTCTTACTTATCAGGTAATTGAATGTACTTCCGTGACCATGGGGAACCATTTTGCAGCCAGGGTGTTTGGGATAGGACAAGTTGACTTGAGGTTCACCTCTGGAAAAGTCCTGTCACTGCATGAGGTGCATCATGTTCCAGCGGTCCGTCGGAATTTGATTAGCGAGTCAAAGTTAGTCCGCGCTAGTTATGAGTTGAACTTTAAATGTAATAAAGTTGTAATGTTACATTTAGGAATATTTATTGGAAAAGGTTACCTTAATGAAGGTTTATTTAAACTCAATGTAGAAAATGTTACCTTAAATAAATCTACTGATATTGGTTGTTCATATAATATTGAGTCTTATGATATATGACATGATAGATTAAGACATGCCAATTTTAATACCATAAAAAGGATGATGAATCTATACATGATTCCTAAGCATTCTATAAATGATAATAAAAAATGTGAAGTTTGTGTGCAATATAAACAACCTCGTAAACCCTTCAAATCAGTTGATAGAAATTCTGATATTTTAGAATTAATTCACACTGACCGTTGTGAGTTTAACGGTGTAATAACGAGAGACAATAAAAGGTATTTCATTACCTTCATTGATGATCACTCTCGTTATTGTTATGTTTATTTGCTGAAAACTAAGGATGAAGCTTTAGATAAATTTATGATTTTTAAATCTGAAGCTGAGAATTAAACAAATAAATCTATTAAGAGGTTAAGATCTGATAGGGGTGGAGAGTTTACCTCGAACCTGTTTCAAAAATTTTATCAAGATACAGGTATAATTCACAAGGTAACTGCTCCATATAGTCCTCAATCTAACGGTATAGCAGAACGAAAAAATTGAACCCTTGAAGATATGATTAATTTCATGTTAGGTAGTTCTGGGTTACCTAACTTCATGTGGGGGGAGGCTCTATACACTGCATGTCATGTGTTAAATAGAGTCCCCATGAAGTCAAGGGATAAAAATCTATATGAGCTTTAGAAAGGCCGGAGGACAAGTTTGAAATACCTTAAAGTGTGGGGGTGCCTTGCAAAGGTACTAGTACCTGAACACAGAAGGAAAAAACTTGGTCCAAAGACCGTAGATGGTATCTTTTTGGGTTATGCTCAAAATAGTATTGCATATAGGTTTCTGATTATTAAATCAGAAATTTCTGGAATAGATGCAAATACTATTGTAGAACTTCACGATGCTATATTTTTTGAGGATATATTTCCTATGAAGACAAGAACACCTCAATCTATATCTGGTATTCATACTAAAGATAAGTCTGCTTCCGTAGAGGTCCCATTATTTGTAGTAGGTACACCTTCCTCAAGTCACTCTAGACTAGATGAATCTAGTGAGTATACAGAATTGAGAATGAGAAAGAGGCAACGTGTGTCTACGGATTTAGGCCAGAACTTTATCACCTATAATATAGAAGGTGACTCTGTGACATATAGAGATGCTATGGCTTCTCCTGAAGCTAAGCACCGGAAAGAGGCCATTAAAAGTGAAATGGACTCTATTATCTCTAATGCCACTTGGGAGTTGGTAGATTTACCTCCTGGGTGTACCACTATAGGATGTAAATGGGTGTTTAAGAGAAAACTAAAACCTGATGGGTCAGTAGATAAATTCAAAGCCCGCCTAGTTGCTAAGGGATTCAAACAGAAAGAAGGGATTGACTATTTTTACACTTATTCTCTTGTTACCAGAATTACTACAATCCGAGTGTTAATAGCATTGACATCCATATATCATCTTAAGGTCCATCAAATGGATGTCAAAACGGCATTCCTTAATGGAGATCTTGAAGAAGAGATATATATGGATCAGTCTGAGGGACATGTAGTTTCTAGAAATGAGAATAGAGTCTGTAGGTTAGTCAAATCTTTTTATGGTTTGAAGCAAGCCCCAAAGCAGTGGCACGAAAAATTTGATAGAGCTATGCTATCATTTGACTTTGAAATGAATGACTCTGATAAATGTGTGTATGCTAAAATGAAAGGTGATAATTATATTATCTTATGCTTATATGTAGATGATATCCTATTTTTTGGTTCTAACCTTTCTATTATTAATGAGACTAATGCCCTCTTAAGTGCTAAATTTGATATGAAGGATATGAGTTGTGCTGACATGATTTTAGGGCTGAAGTTGACTCGTTCAACTGATGGAATAGCAATTTCTCAGTCACTCTATGTTGAGAGAGTATTAGAGAAATATGGCTATAGCCAAGTTAAATTTGTCGTCACACCCTATGGTTCTTCAAAAACTCTCCACAAGAATAAGAGTGGTGTGGCAGTGTCTCAATTAAGATACTCACAAATAATATGTAGCCTAATATATTTAGCAAATTGTTCTAGACCTGATATTTCTTTTGCTATAATGAAATTGAGTAGGTTTACCAGCTGTCCGAACATAACACATTGGGATGCATTAGACAGAGTACTCAGATACCTAAGAGGCACTATATCCTTGGCTTGTGGTATGAGAGATTCCCTGCAGTCCTGGAGGGATATAGTAATGCTAGTTGGATAGCTGACACTGCTGAGTGTAAAGGCATTACTGGTTATGTCTTTACACTTAGAGGCGATGCAGTTGCTTGGAGGTCTGTTAAACAGACGATTATAACCTGTTTTACATTTGAGGCAGAATTGTGTGCTTTAGATACCACAGTAACTGATGTTGATTGGCTTATGAGTCTTCTTTCTGAAATTCCTTTGATGATGAAGGCAATACCTTCTATTTCAGTACACTGTGATAATCAAACAACAATAGCTTAGATTAGAAGCTCCAAATATAACCAGAAACAGAAAAGACATGTACGAATAAGACTAAAGTCTATTCGTGAGCTAGTGTCTCTTGGAGTGGTGTCATTGGACTTTGTAAGTTCAAAGGACAATATTGTTAATCCACTTACTAAAGGACTTGATTCTGATAAAATCAAGAGATCCAGTAAAGGAATGAGACTGAAGCCTATCCTGGTTTCATCTATAGCGGCAACCCAACCTATCTGATTGGAGATCCCAAGAAGTAGGTTCAATGTGGTATAAACAAGTTATAAGGGTGAACTGTAAGCATCAAATTGATTGAGATGTAATCTCATAGTCTCTTCCCTGGATAGATACTTGACTGCTAGTAAGGATGAGCTTAGGAGCTCTTAATGAGTTCAAGGTCTTAATGACAGGATGCTCGTAGTAAATCCTTGGAGAACTCACCTATGTAAGTGTAACTGTGGGGCCGCAGTGTAGGGGGTCTAGGCAACTCTCCTTAGCACTTATGAAACAAGATTCGGTGGCATGGTCGCAATGCACCAACCCAGAAGGATTCAACCGTCGCCCGTGATGAGTTGTTACCAATTGATTTTCACATATAAAAGGTTTAAGTTCAAGACTGAGTTCTCTTCAAACCTATGTGAATAAGATTGATATACTTGAGTGAAAATTCAAACTGGAAGGTATTTTCACTAAAAGCTCATTGCAACCAAGCCTCAAAACATATCTTTGTTTTCGACCAAAATAATTTGAATTAGTGGGGGATTGTTGAGTTTAATTCAAACTATTTTTCTTATTTTTTTGTTGTTGTTCTGGTAATGCATATGTGTATGCATTTAGTCCCACATTGCTAAGCTAAGAAGGTTGGAAGACCTTATATATGGAGTCCTTCCATCCTTGCTTAGCAAAGTTAAGGGGACCTACACGCATGCGCAGGTCGAGCCCAAATCAGGTGGTTTCGGGGGTTCAAGCCGGAAATCCATAAACCGAGCGCGATGCACGCGATCATCGCGCGCAAGGGGGGGGGGTGCAAATCCCCAGCTCGTGAGCCTCACGCTTGCAGGCGGCCTAGTTTGGTTTTGCCAGTCTTTGGTTTGGTTTGGTTTGGTTCTATCCCGCGCGCGTGAGGAAGAGACGCACAGTTTGGTTCTGTCCAGCGTGTGAGGGAACCGACACACGCCTTGGTTCGCTGGCGAAGCAGTGCTTTAGAGTGAATAAATGTTGCGCCTTTGTTCGTCGTTCGAACTCTCTCTAGCCGTTTGCTTTCTCCTCCTTCCCTCTCTGTGTCTGCGTGCGCTGCCTTCTTTTCCTAGAGTTTTCCTTGTCCTAAGACTTGGTGTTCAGCGATGAGGTTGGGTCCGGAGTGCGACGTTCGTCTTGGAGTGCACCTACGGATGACGCAAGTGGTTGTCGGATCTTGGGAGAATTTTGCCGGAGAGCCTCTGCACCGTGGGCGGCAATATATTCTCTAAAGATAGTCGGCACGCCGACGCTTCAACCGGAGGATAACAATTTCTGTACCTTACTCTTTTATTTACCTGTTTATTTCATGCTTGCTATTTTGATGCAAATATATTACTGTATTAGTGCTCTCATACAACAACAATAAATATTTTATACTGACTGGCCCCACCGCTGAGAGACCCCTTATCCCAGAAACCCCCGAAGGGATTTTTTGGGGAGGCACAGTTCCACTTTGCTGCTAAGAGGACTCGAACACAGTACCTCAGATAATATTATATATGCAAATATTATATTTTTATTTATTACTAAGGGGGCTCATATATGACACCTTAGGTAACATGATATCAACGTACTAACCACTAGGATAAGCAACGCCAATTCTGACTTCTTAGCCACATGATAGTGTCGAAGCCTCAACTAAGTAAAATTTTAGTTCAATCAAGATAATTGATTGAATTTAACTAATTAGTAAACTCAATTTGGTTATTTTGATTAAATGGGTATAATTTTGATTTTGAATTTTGAAAATAAATTAAATTAATAAACTAATTAAAATGTTTTATCAAATACTATTTTTTAAAAAATATATATATATATATATAAAGATTTTTTAAATATATTTTTGAAAACCGATTAAGTTTTTATTTTAAAAAATAATATTTTTTTTTTAAAATTGATTAATTCTGTTACCAACAAAATTAACCGATTTTGTATATGTTTGGTTTCACTAAAAAAAATACAGTTTTACCGAAGGAATTATCCGTCGGTATAATAGGTTACCGACGGAAATGAAGTTGTCGGTAACCGATTTGTCGGAAAGGTCAATACCGACGGAAGTTCCTATTTCCGTCGGATAATATACCGACGAAACATAATTCCGTAGGAAACATTGCCGGAATAGTGATTTTGGCCAGAGAATGAACTACCGACGGAAACAGTCTTCCGTCGGTAATATATCGATCTACCGACATAAAAAGGTGTTTCCGTCGGTAGATTTTTCTGATATTTACCGACGGATTACTATTTCCATCGGTAAACTAAAAAAAAATTTCCAGGATCCATCTGTTTTGGCAATTTCCATATATACAAATTCCAAATATACAAACCATCATAAATATAATTCATTACAATCAATCCACACAAATATATATAATCCACACAAACATATATAATCTACACATAAATTAAAACATTACATTTACACAATCCACAGTTAAACAATCATAACATTCTAACACTTCATTGATACAACTGCATACAAACATATAATCCACACTTACTAACTTACATCATATATATATATATATATATATATATATATATATATATATAACAATCACTTTTACACGATCGACACTTAAACAATCATAATATCATAACAATTCATTCATATTATTAGAAACAACTATAATCATCTAAAACAAACTAAACAAAACAAAATATCATAGTGCATATATAAATCCTGTCAAAATGATACATACCATAGTGCAAAGTTACAGAATACATACCATAGTGCAGAGTACGCAAAATAATACAAGCATGAAAGATAATGCTAGAAATCCTATCAAAAGACAAATATCAAATGATCATGTTGATATATAAATAAACATTTTTGCATATATGTATATCAAATTTTATTTATAATAAAATGATACCTGAACACAAAAAGGAGCATATGATCATATGAAGAGCTAGTATGTAAATAGAACCGAACATGATTCCTGAAATATATATTAATAAAACATTTAGAAATTAAATGAACATATTATACGAAATATAAAAATGGAATAAATATATTACCACGGTCTATCTATGATAAATAAAAAACTAATAAAGTGTAATTGAACATACCTAAGAAAATGCTAATCATCATCGGCTTATGGATCTTGAGTCTCCTGTGACTCAGAACCATGTGACCCCTAGGTGAAATTAGCCATGATCTAGCGCATCCGGGCCATGAGATCATCATTACTCTTGTCACGTTCGGCTCTCCTCTTCTCCTCATCAGCTCTCCACTGATCCATATCGGCCATCCTCTGATCCATTAATTTCACTTGAGTGGGCAGTTCTTGATTTTCACGTCTTAAGGACTGCATCTCACTAGATGAAGAGCAACTAGCACGACCGACCGGATTTCTCAGACAATCAAATGCAACTTTTGCTTGAGAGCCCAGGCCGTAGAGGGTAGAGTTTTTTGTCCTTCCACCGACAACATCATAATAAATCTCATTTAGAGCGTCGGTGGATAGAGACTGTGAATCTCCCCCCTCTACTAATGGCTGAGATGTCTGAGCCACCCTTTCTGTCATTTGTTGCTGTAAACAAATAAATAATATCCAATTTAATCAGTATTGCTGACTACTAATTAATATAAAAATGAACAAATGTAATAAAGTTAATAATCTTACATGGAGAGTCTGAGATCGAGAATCAACAAATGATCCATCCTTCTTCTTATGGGTCTTGAGAAAGACCTCCATACATGTGGGCTGTCGGGCAAGCTTGCGTTCCTACATACAAAAAAATTTTGGATAAAATTATACAAGTTTGCTAATAAATACATAATTTGTTACAATGTATAACTTTAAATTTTACTCACAAGATCCATGGTATGCTCTACAATAGATTTGGATCTTGACGTATGTCGAGCGGTTCCGGTGCTCGGACCACCTGGTTCTGTATTTCTATTTGCTTTTGCCTTTTCAACATTTGTCTGCCATCTTTCTGCAGCCCAGGTGGCCGTCCATACACTCCATATCGCCTCGGAAACATACGCAGGTCTAACGCCCTTCTTTCTCATGTAATACATATGATCTCTGTTGGACCCCGTGGTAGTTTTGATGTGATCAACCAAGTTAGTTAGGTCATGCTGTGTTTGATCCCTGTGTCTGAGTATGCAGGAGTTTAGGAGCACAGGAAGCGAGCGGAAGACGCAGCTAGCGAGAAGGACGGCACGGGAAGGGAGCCGACGGGCTCGGTGCGTCCGAAGGACGAGAGAGCTGCGGAAGAGTACTCCGGTGGGCGTGAAGAGCGTGTGTGGCGTTCGAGGGACATTAAGCCGGGACGGAAGGCTGCTCGAGGAAGGTCGGAAATTGGGTTCGGGTGAGTCCTATTTCGGTTGGCCACAATCACCCAAAAGATCGGAGCATCGGAAGTCGCAACAAGCTGGAAACGAAGTCAAAGGAGCTGAGCTGCCAGCTTGGAGGCGCCTCCAACCTGACTGGAGGCACCTCCAGCTTGAGCGCCTTCAACCAGGTTGAAGGCGCCTTCAGCCAGGCTGGAGGCGCCTTCAGCCTGATTGGAGGCGCCTTCAGCCTGATTGGAGGCGCCTTCAACCAGTCAAAGTGACCGTTCTGCGCGCGGATAAAGTTTTATCCGCTGACTCCCATGGAGGCGCCTTGGACCCTCGTTGGAGGCGCCTTGGAGCCTCGGGATAGAATTTCTAGGACTTATATAAAGGCCCCTGGAGCTAGGAATTCAACAACAACTCAAGCAATCAACTGTATACTCATTCCTAGCAATAGTTCTAAGCTTCCAAAGTGTAAAAGGCTTCTCCGCCTTCAGCAAAGGAGAGTTTCTTTTAGTGCGCTTCTACTGCCCTGGATTAACAACCTCCTTGGTTGTAACCAGGTTAATTCCTGAGTCTCTTTTTATTGATTTATTATTTTGTTAACTATTGCACTAACTGAGTTGAAAGTACGAGGAGGGTTTATAACCATGATTTTACTGCATTATTATGATTCATTTATGCATGGTTTTGATGTTGGTTTCCTAGTTTAAATCATGGTTACATTACATTTTGTGCATTGTGTGCATTTTTGGACCTAATTGCAAATTATCTTATTTTTGGTATTATTTGATGCTAATATTTGATTCTTATTTTTAGGCATCAAAGGATATTAGATTTGGATCTATTTGAACCGAAATTGGGCTCGAATCGGAGTTCAAACAAGAAGATCAAGCTTTGGAGCATTATGGGCCGTTCATCAAGAATAGGACAGATCTGGACCATCCGTTGAAGATATGGCCGATCCAACTTAATGGGGAGTAGATCTAAGCCATTGATGAAGATCCAGAAGTTTTGATACAGATCTAAGTTCATCCAGCCATTGATCCAGCTTAATTAATCTGGGTCGTTCATTGAAGATTGTGCAGATCCGGGCCATCCAGTGATGATCTGATCGATCCAACCTACGGGAGGGCAGATCCAGACCCTAGATCAACATCAGTACCTTCGGATCGGAATTTGGATGACTTTTCACTGTTGATTTAGCCCGGAATCATCTCAGCCGTCCATTTTAGATCCAGATCTGATTTAAATCTGAGAAGCTACACTTCTTCGTCGAGTCCTCCACACACTGTTCGCGTCCCGCGGCGCATCTTCTTCGGATTCTGACCACCATCTCCTCTTCTCGATCTATTTTCCGGCGAATTCTTCGGCGACGACGTTCTCAGTTGCTTGCGACCAGCTTTCGGCCATCTGAGCTCGTTCAAAGGTGGTCCTGCGGCGAGAATTGTGTCCGCAAACCTCTGCTTCTGTCGCTGCCGATTGTGAGGTGTTCCTCCAATCGGTGGTTCCGCTTCCATCAGTGAGCTTTGGCGGTGTTCCTCCACTGCTACTGGACCATTCCCGACGACCTTCCATCCATCATCATCTTCTCCACATCAGATCTGAGGTTGCAGCTCACAGATTTCCCGAGTTGGGCGGCACCGATCTTCATTAGCTTCGTTTGGAGTGGTCTCCGATGGTGCTGGTGAAGGCTGAGCTGAGTGTAGCTACTGAGGTTGTCTTCTCTGATTACAGTTGGAGTGTTCTCCGTTGTTTCCTTGTGTGACGGCAAGGAGAAATTGCCGTGAGAAGAGATTTGGAGTTGAGATGGTTTAGGGTTTAATTTTTGCATTCATTTTATTGTTGAAAGATTTAGATTTCAGTTATGCTATTTTGATTCAGTAATCATAGTTTTTAGCTTAATTGTTTTAATTCAAGTGTCTTAGATAATTAGTTTCAATTGAGTTTGAAATTGTTCTTAATCTTGCTTAGCTTAAGTTGTATCACTGTTAAATATTTTAGTTTCTATAGTTAAGGTTTAATTTCTGCTTTAGAATGTATTCATTCATGTCTTGTTGTTTATGCTTAGTTTAAGAGTGTGTCAATGATTTAATCTCAATGTAGGAGTGACAATGCGTTAAGGTTTGATTGTTGGCACATAGGTAGGTTTTATTTATGCATTAGAATAATTTCTTAATTACTGTGTTTTTCAGTTGTTAGATTTAGATTCAAGCTTAAATCCCCCCAACTCCATTTTTATATCGAAAACCCCAAAAATAGGAATAAAATACGATCCTAAGATTACATCCTACCGTTTGTTCCTCGAGAGATCGATCCTGGGCTCGTTACTACAACGTTAATGTGAAATTAAGGGATTCAGTGAATATACATTGTTAATTTGATTAGCGGATGTGACAGATTCCCTTATCAAGGGTATAGTTACTTTTTGTTTACAGCAATTCACCCCCCTCTTGCCGGCCTCCGCTGCACCAACAAGTGGTATCAGAGCCTGATCGCCTCAGAAGGACTAACCGCCAACTGAAGCACTACGATCAAGATGATGGCCGGAGCGAACATCCATCCCCCCAAGTTCGACGGAGACTTCGCCACATGGAAGCGCAAAATGGAGGTATTTTTTAAAACGGATTTTGATATTCTTATTACAATGAAATATGGTTTTGCAGCGCCGAAAGACAAAGAAGAAAACACATGGAGCAAGAAGGAGCAAGCCGATTTCGTCGCCAACGGAAAGGCAGAGTTCCACCTACTCAGTGTGCTGCCACCACAAGAAGTAAATCGGATCGGAAGCTATGACTCAGCGAAAGATCTCTGGGAAAAATTCCTGGAGCTACACGAAGGTACTTCCGAAGCGAAGCTAGCGAAGTGTGACATCCTCCAGAACAAGTTAACGAACCTCCGGATGAACCAAGGCGAGAAGGTAGCGCAACTCCAAGCGAGAATCAAGGAGCTGATAACGCAACTAACGAACCTTGGAGAAGAGGTAACCAACCGGGATTCCATCCGATACGCGCTCAATGCCTTCCCGAGAACTCCAGAGTGGGCCTCCTTAGTAGATGCGTATTATATCTCTAAGGATCTCGAGGTAAGTACTTTAGAACAATTATTTTCCACTTTTGAACTTCACGAATCTCGAGTTTCAGAACCCAACGGAGCAGAGAAAACAAGTCAGAACATTGCCTTAAAGGCAAAGATGAACAGTTCTGACTCCGAAGCCTCAGTCGACGAATCCGAAGCGGCACTACTGGTAAGACGCTTCAATAAGTTTTTTAGTACTAACAAATTTAAATCGCAGAGGCATCATCGAAAGAAGAGGACGGTTCGTTGTTACAACTGCAACGAAGAGGGGCACATCAAAGATGACTGCCCAAAGCTAAAGAGAAAGGAGAAAGAAAGGGAAAAGCCAAAATACAAGAAGCCAGAAGCCTCCAAACACAAGAACCTAAAGGCAACATAGGATGATTCGTCATCCTCCGAATCGGAAGTCGAAGAATTCTCGGGACGAGCACTGATGGCCAACCATCAGCAAAAAGAAACGTCCAGCTCAAAAATGAGCATCGACGAAGGGGGAGGAACGTCAGAAGAAAGCAACAGTGAAGGGGGAGCGTCACCTGATCAGGTAAGTAAGGTACGCAATCTAACCCCGTCTCAGTCATTTCGATTTATTAAATCGCTTTCTTAAGATTTATTTGAATTAGAAAAAGAAAATAAAGAATTAAAAATAAAATTAGCAAAAGCATGTCCACTTGAAATGTACGATAGTATGAAATCAGAAAATGAAAATTTAAAATTAGAAATTGAAAAATTGAAAAATGATGCATGCTTAAAGAAATTTCCAAATTCAAAAATTAAAGTTTATGGAAAATTGAACTGGTACATTAGAAACCATCAGTGTCAACTTAGAAGAATACCCAAAAATTATGTACCCCCTATGTATCTGAATAATCCTGTAGGTAGGAACCTCTATTGGGTTCCAAAATCTGTGCTTAATTAATTTTTCAAAAAATTAAAGCTTACAGTGAGAAAATTAAACATTGAAATTCTTTATGGAAGCTTTGTCTAAGGAAGTGGTTGTTGCTCCAATAACCAAGAAGGCCTAGTGCCTCGCCACGACCTGGAAGCTAAAATATTGAAAGAAAATGTTTAATTAACTTTCTGAAAAAGCATTAAAAAAAATAATTAAATAATGCTTTGAAAGTTTATCAAATATTTGTTAAAATAAACAAAAATTCCTTAGAAACTTTTTTAAAAATTCTAACTTAATTTTTTTTGGGTTAGAAATTTTCTTCTGGAAAATTTTAAAAGATCATTCACTTGACCTAGGAATTTTTTTTGAACATTTACTTAGGATTTTTTTTACTTAAATTTTTTTAACTTAGCAATTTTTTTTAAAAAAAAATCATTTTTTACTAAGAAAATTTTCAAAAACTTCAATCTTACTTGAGAATTCTTAAGACCCCATTTTTGCTGTGATCAAAGGGGGAGAGAAAAGTACAAGTTTAGGGGAAGTTAGAAAATTTTAAAATTTCTGTTATTATTTTTATAAAAAGTGTTGCAATTTTACTAATTGCAAAAATTATGCTTACTGACCAATTTCTTTGTATTGTAAAAACTATCAGTCATTATGTTATCAGCAGGAAGCAATTCTGACATCAATTGACATATGTCATCATAGCATCTTTATGAAAAATGATATTCTGCTTTCATATTCAATAACCTAGCAATAGCTGATAACTGAGAATGACCAGAGGGAATTCCTTCCCACACTTCTCTTTCACTAGCTTTTAACATTTCATATAGTTGCTGATATTCAGGTGTTGATGTTTCATCATCTATATTGGAATAATCAACTGCAGTATTCATCGCATCGTGAACCATTGACTGCATTGCAATATCATTAGTTAAGATATCAGGAGCAGTATAAGTTGTGGCAGATGACGTCCCACCAGAAGGTCCAATTGATTCATACACATAAGGCTCCCCGTGACAATACCAATTATAGTAATTTGGTACAAAACCATTTCTGCATATGTGAACCTTCACGGTATCCTCATCACGAAAAGCTCTATTCCTACATTTCTTAAGATTACACGGACACCGTAACTCATCACCATTCATACATTCTGGATGACTCTTAGCAAAGTTCACAAAATTTTCAACTTCAGCAATAAAATCATCTCTAATAAACCCATTTTCCAAACGATTGTACATCCAAGTTTTGTTCATAGACATTTTGACCTTAACTAATAAATTGAAAATTAGCAAATATTAATGTACAAACACATTACAAATGAAATAACTATATTATGTTACAGAATAATATACGAATATATCTAAATTAAATCATGCTAAATAATATCAAGTACAATTTACTAAAATATATCTGAAGATGTGTAGGTCAACCGGAGAAGAACAGCAAATACTATCTGTTTACAAAATAAAAATACCTTAGTATAAAATTTTACTAAAAATTAACAAGTACAAAGCATAAACTATTACTGCCGACAAACACAGCAGTGTCCAACGCAGCAACGATCACCAAGGTAGTGTCTGGAACAGTCGGCTCACAAGCAACCGGCAAAGCGGCCAGCGGGCCGCTGGCGGCCGCCACAGCGGCCAGCGGCCCGCTGGCGGCCGCCACAGTGGCCAGCGGCCCGCTGGCGGCCGCCACAGGGGCCAGCGGCCCGCTGGCGGCCGCCACAGGGGCCAGCGGCCCGCTGGCGGCCGCCACAGGGGCCAGCGGCCCGCTGGCGGCCGCCACAGGGGGCTAGCAGGCCCCTGGCGGGCGGTGCTGGCCGCTGGCGGACGGTGCTGGCCGCTGGCGAACGGTGTTTGCGTCTGGCGGCCGGTGAGACGGCCGCTAGCGCCGGCCGCCACAAAGGGCAACAGGGAGAGGAAAAAAAATCGAGGGAGAGGAGTTCTTACCGGTGAAATCGGGGAGGAGGAAGAAGCTGCCGCCGCGCGCGCGTGGAAAGAAAGAAAGCTAGGGTTGGAGTTTTAGGCGGATTTATCGACGGAATCTGTATTCCGTCGGTAAAAACGTAATAAAAGACATTTCCGCCGGTGGAGATTTTTTTTTTTTTAAAAAAAAAAAAACCTTTCCGACGGAATATAAGATTCCGTCGGAAATGGAAATAATACCGACGGAATTTTTAATTCCGTCGGTGATTAAGAATAATACCGACGGAAATTGTTTTCCGTATGTATGGCCGTAGGTAAAATTATATATTTTTTGTAGTGTTTGTTCGATTTTAATGGCAAAATTCAACCGATTTGATTGTAAAAAAAAATGATTAGTTCGATTTAATCGTAAAATTCGATCAATTCTATTGCTCCAAAAAAAAAATTAATTCAGTTTTGAATAGTTTAATTCGGTCATTTTTACCCAAATTCCTAATGAATGTTTTTTATGACTATCTAAAAGCCGAAGAAGGCGCGGGCCTTGGAGAGTAACACACAAACTTCAGCTCCATATCAATAGCATCAGAAACAATGGACCGCACTTTTTCCTCCGAATATATTGAGCCAAATGATAGCAGAGAAGAAATCAAAGATGTCCTCAACCAGGGGTGAGCAAAACTTCAAAATAATTACACAATTTTGATATACTTACCTAAGATTACAATCCTTGCTCCTCCTGTCATCCTTTATACACGTAGTCTAGTCACATGGGTTGGTCTTCTTTAGCACATTGTGAGGTTATCTTTCTTCTTACCAAATAAAACCTACAAACCTGTCATAAGGCTTGGCCCTTAGCTTCCTTTTGGAGATCCTTCAAATATAAAGGAATCAAGTTTTTGTCAGGTTGATTTTCATAGAAACGGACCTCAGTGAGAGTTCATGGTGCAACCTAATAACAAAATATAGCCAAATTTGATCTCTCTTTGAGTCCCGAGGCTTAAGCGAGCACTGTGGTTGTGTACCGAGTTTGATGTGTCTAACAATTAGCAAGTTCTAGTTGCCTTCATGTCGATCATTGCTTCCCACAAACTTAATTAAGAAAGGGTTTAGTATATTGATTCTTCCTTGTAATTAGGGTTAATCACAGCTTTTGATGTTTGCCAAATGATCCGTCCAGAGCGGTTGGCATCCTTAGATTTGTCATTTTATTAGAGAAAAAATTTAACGGCCTCTCCAGGGTAGCCCTAGAAAAAAATCTAGCGACCTCTCCAGGGTAACCCCTCGTTGTCTACAAAGGAGGTAAATCACGGAGGACTTCGCCTAATAACAACAACACAAGTAAGGAGTTGAGGAATCGACCTCGGACCTATTGGTTACAACATTATTGACCTGGGACTCCAATCACTTCTCCGTGACTCCATCTCATGTTACAGTTCGCCCGAATGCTACTCCTGACTCTGAACTCACTGAGAGTGTCTCAGCGGCCACTTTGCCGATCAACCCACCGAGGAGGAACGCGAATTCTATGCAGGACCATGTGGAACTTTCCCTCTTGTTCAACTTTGATCCATCCAACTTTCTCGGGTAGAACAAACAATTGGTTGATAATCAACGATAAAAGTAATTGAAAGACCTTTTCCTGTCGGAATCCACCACCTTCACGATCACGCCAGTTGCACACGGGCGTAAAATCTCGGTCTGCTGCGCTTTAAATTCCACTCGACCTCCAGTCACCCCGCCCGCCCAGCTTAACCGTGATTTACTCCCTCTGAATATCTATGGGGCCGGACCCAGGGGGCCGCTAAGGTGACGGTTCTACCTTTTTGCAACGCGGTAAGTGCAGCGGCGATAGTGCCGTAGTGCTTCACAGACAAAGCCCTACGGCGTAGCTCCCGCAACCTCAACCATTAAAGTCACTGCAGGAGGATTTAATTTAGAAATTGGAGCAGCTAAAGAGCAATCGTTGGATGAGAAGAATAGACTTCAATTTAATTAAAATTGCATTAATCATGAAATTTTGAACCTTAATTGTACTTTGATATGTTATTAGATTGTTGTATTAATTTTTTATCATTTTAGAAAAACTTGTATCAGGGACATTATTAATCTGCTTAAATTATTTTATCATTCGTCAAATTTCACAATTATCCAGTGGGCATGTGATCAGTGACATGATTATCTAGAAAATTTTACAAGCGACAACACATAATTTTGATTATTTACAAATTAGTGTTATTTTGGTCGAGATTTGAAAGAAAGCAAATGACTTGGAAGTCATGGCGAGCTACGTCAAGGATACCAAGCTGTGACTTGGTATATCGGGCTCTAATGCGTCGAAGAAGCTGGTCATGAGGGGCAGAAAATGAGCGCTTCTGGAGGATGAGACTATCTTCGTCGATTATTTGCCAAAGGACAACTCCGGTCCTAGGAGTGTCGATGTCTCTCTTGTGGTTAATTAAGTTTTTGATTTTGGATCAAATATGTAAACTTTGTGTTTAGAGTGGTTCTATTTTATTATTATTTTTTTTACCGATAGTTGTTTGATGAAATGTTAAGACATAACTGAAGACAGAGACCGAGGAAGACGCGTCACCTGTTTGTTTGAAAAGGTTATCCTTATTTGAGGAAGATTGACCTCAAGTTTATAAGGGGTACAAGGAGCTCAGGGAGGCCTTGGATAATATGTTCAAATGATTTTTTTTCTAAGTAAATAAGCATGACTTAATTGCTGCTACCATAAAAAACTGATATGTGTTTGTATTTCTCAGTAATTATTGTTGTAAATTATTGATATTCACATCTCTTGCCGAATAAGTATAAAAAAAGAATGTTACAATGGAAGTGAATATGTCATCACTTACATAGACAAAGATGGTAATTTGATGTTGGTTGAAGATATTCGTTTAGAGTGAGTGTGATGCACTAACTTTGTGTGTTTGAGGAGTTATTCCTTATTCTTATGAATTACATGAATCTCTTTAATTGTTATTTGTAAAATATTTAAATCTTCTTGTAAAAAGATTAAAGATGATGAAAGGACTAAAGCAAGAGGCTTGGAATGAAGATAGCAAGAAGTCAATTAGTCATACAAAGAGATACAAATGGAACTTGAGCGTTTACTTCATGAAACTAATTATTTTGTCTAAGTTCATAGACGTTGAACAGAGAAAGGAAAGATTAGAGGTGGATTTTAGATCACCTTATCATCCCTATTCATACAATAAGCTTAAAATATGAAAGAAAAAAAATTGCAAGACAAGATGTTAAATATTGTTCAAGCATGCATTTAACTGAGAATATCTTGCATGTTATATATAAAATATGTTATTGTTGTGCGAAAGAAGAGGAACTATCAACTTGAGATTTATTGTTGTTTGTCTATTGTAAATTGATATATGGTATGTTATAAAATGATCTTATTCATTTATTGAGAAATATTTCATCTTAATTGATGTTGGTATTGAATTCTTATTGTAAATTGATATTTGAGAAACTATCATATGATTACTTTTGTAAAATGATCTTGATTTTGATATATCAATGAACTCATTTATGGTGTTGGTCAATAAGTATGATTATCATAGCTTTAATAATTGTTGACGGATGACTCATATTTGGATGAATGTTAATATGAGGGATGTTATTAAAGAAAAATCTGTTAAGATTTTTCATAATAAAAAACTGTTAAGATTTTTTGTAATAAAAATCTGTTAAGATTTTATATAATAGAATTTTATTATGATTTTTCATAACAAAATTCTGTTATGATTTTATCGGTCTGGGGTTTAGCATTATTTATATTTTATAGGGATCATTATAAACCTATTGTATAACAATAATTATAAGAATCATGTAATGTGATTCTCTTGTGTAAAGAGAATTCTAATAAAACTTCGACTTTTTTGTGGAGTAGACACATCGCCGAATCACGGTAACTCTTCTCCTTTCTCTTATTCTTCCCCTTCCTCGTATTTGCTCTCTTTTTGTGTGTCTTTGTCTTGTTACTCTGCGCGATCTCTTTTCTCTCTTCCTCTTCTTCCGCATTAGAGGTTGAGAGGTGTTGTTGCCCCCGTCTTTGTGCAATAATTGGTCTCAGAGCTACAGATTTTTGGCGGATTTCTTCAACATGTCGGGGATGACTTCTGTGAAGTTTGATATGGTGAAGTTTGATGGAACCGTAAACTTTGGATTATGGCAGAATAGGGTAAAGGAGTTATTGATGCAACAAGGCATGGTGAATGTGCTAGGAGAAAGAAAACCAGAAAGCATGAAGAGGTCAGATTGGGAAGAACTTCAGGCAAAGACAGTAGTACAATCATGCTTTGTCTTATGGATGACGTGATGTACCATGTCATGGACGAGGAGTCACCAGTGGCAGTTTGACAAAAGCTAGAAAGCCGGTACGGCGGTACATACCAAAGTTATTGACAAACAAACTGTATCTCAAGTAGAAATTATTCAGGTTGAATATGACAGAAGGAACCGATCTATTGACTAGGAATTTCTATTAGTGTTTAAAATTTTATTTTATTTTCATTATTGAATTTTATTTTAAGTTTTCTAAATTATTTTCATATTGTATTATTGATAAGAATTTTTCACCACTAAATAAAGAATCTTAATAATGTAATGAGAAATTATAAAAGAAATTAAAGGTAAAACAAACAAAAATATATACTTATAAGAATATGATTTTTAAAAAATATATATATAATAGTTAAGAAAGAAGTTAAAAAAATATTGAATGAAAACAAGGTTGCTCAAGTAGTTGCATCGACGAAGATTGTAGTAAAAAGGTGAAATCCGTTATCCCATTGACCCCACACGGTCGGTCCCACGATTATATGTGAGGAGGTAAATCGGAAAGTTGTAGTTAGTTAGTGCGGAGGAGAACTTTTTTTCCTCGATTTTATCGAGATTAGAACTCTTATCCTATTGTAACAACTCTATCCTGTACTAGCCAACTCAATCTTACCCCGAGGTGATTGCATCCACAAAGATTAACAGAGTAATAATCGAGAAAGAAGAGGAAGAATTTTGAGATGGGTAGGGCAGAGAAGTAGGGATGATGAATTTATAGTTGTCGTTCTCCTTACACCAAAAGATCGAAAAGCTCGTTGTCTTAATGCCGGGTTGGATCTGAGAAAGGTGAAAGGGAATGTGTGCAGCGTGGAGAGAGATTTGGAGCCTAAACTAGTGGGTTGTGGGATGCAGTTTTGGGCCGACCATACCGGGCTGACGCTTCAAAAATTGTCCCATTTTTTGGGCCAAGTCTAGGACAGGAAGTTTGCTAGGTTGCTGGGTCGAGCTATACTTAACGTTAAGTAGATTATGTTGGGCTGTAAAGTTACAAATAAAGTTTTATATTAAAAACATATAGATTGACCTCAATTTTACAAGGGGCCCCAGGAGCTCAAGGAGGCCTTGGATAATATGTTCAAATGATTTTCCCTAAGTAAATAAAAATGACTTAATTGCTGCTATCATCCAAAACTGATACGTGTTTGTATTTCTCAACAATTATTGTTGTAAATTATTGATATTCACATCTCTTACAGAATAAGTATAAAAAAAAAAGAATGTTACAATGGAAGTGAATATATCATCACTTACAAAGACAAAGATGGTAATTTGATCTTGGTTGAAGATATTTGTTTGGAGTGAGTGTGATGCACTAACTTTGTGTGTTTGAGGAGTTATTCCTTGTTCTTATAAATTACAGGAATCTCTTTAATTGTTATTTGTAAAATATTTATATTTTCTTGCAAAAGATTAAAGATGATGAAAGGATCTAAAGCAAGAGGCTTGGAATCAAGATAGCAAGAAGTCAATTAGTCATACGAAGAGATACAAATGGAACTTGAGAGTTTACTTCATGAAACTAATTATTTTGTCTAAGTTCATAGACGTTGAACAGAGAAAGGAAAAATTGGAGATGGATTTTAGATCACTTTATCATCCCTATTCATACAATAAGCTTAAAATATGAAAGAAAAAAATTGCAAGACAAGATGCTAAATATTATTCAAGCATGCATTTAACTGAGAATATCTTACATGTTATATATAAAATATGTTATTGTTGTGCGAAAGAAGAGGAACCATCAACTTGAGATTTATTGTTGTTTGTCTATTATAAATTGATATATGGTATGTTATAAAATGATCTTGTTCATTTATTTGAGAAATATTTTATCTTAATCGATGTTGGTATTGAATTCTTATACTAAATTGATATTTGAGAAACTATCAGATGATTACTTTTGTAAAATGATCTTGATTTTGATATATTTATGAACTCATTTTTGGTGTTGGTATGATTATCATAGCCTTAATAATGATTAATGAGCTTTTAAGATCATTTCTCATTCTTGGATCGAATTGAATAAAAAAAAAAATCATTGCTCTTAATAGAGTGTATCACATTGGTGTTTGAGTGCATGGATTTTTTCAGAAGTATTAGATGATAACATAGGTTTTTGTTTGAAATCATTCCGAATTCTCTATGTTCATTAGTCACTTTTGGATGAAAATGATAGATGGAGTTTCGCTAATCAAAAAATTAAAATTTGATATTTCTAGAAAAATGGAAGTCTAAAGAACTCATTTGTGATGTCGGTCAGTGAGTATGATTGTCGTGACCCTTATAATGTGCTTTTGACATTATTTATCATATTTGAATAGAGTTGAAAAAAATAACTACTTTCAATATAGTGTATCTCGATGGTATTTGATGACATGGGTGTAATAAGGAGATTGAGCCGAGCACATATGAGTTTGTTTGGAGTGATTTAAACTGTTGGAATCCCAAGGTTGTTTTGGTGTGATCAACAAGTTAAGTTAGGTTCTGTGTGTTTCTAACTTTGTGTCTAAGTGTGTAGGAGCTTAGGAGCACGGGTACTTGAGCAGAAGACGCAGTTAGCGAGAAGGACGACACGCGGTGCGTCCGAGGGACGAGGCACTGCGGAAGAGTACACCGGCGGACGAGAAGGAAGCGTGCGATGGTTCCGAGGGACGAGAAGCCGGAGCAGAAGATTGCTTGGGGAGCAAGAGACGCAGCTAGTGAGAAGGTCGGCACAGGGTGCGACCGAGGGACGAAGACTGCGGATGAGTACACTGGTGGACGAGAAGGAAGCACGCAGCGATTCCGAGGGACGAGAAGTCAGAGCGGAAGCCTGCTCGAGAAGACCGGAACTTGGGTTCGGGTGAGCCCTCTTTCGGATGGCAGAGATCACCCAATCGAGCGGATCCAAAGCAGAAGAACCGGACCAAGGCGGGACTGAACCAGAGAAGAGGTCCCGGACGAAAAAATCAACTTCTGTTGACTTTGGGCTCCGGGGTGCCCGGAATGATTCCGGGAGCCCGGAGCAGTCC
This sequence comes from Zingiber officinale, assembly GCF_018446385.1. NCBI lineage: Eukaryota > Viridiplantae > Streptophyta > Magnoliopsida > Zingiberales > Zingiberaceae > Zingiber > Zingiber officinale. Next base: position 145,232,534 of record NC_055994.1, read on the forward strand.
GGGGCGCCCGAAATGGCTCCAGGCGCCCGGACCTTGAAGTTTGACTAGAATGAGCCTTTCACTATCGGGACGTTGGGGGATAAAGTTTTATCCTCCCAGGGCGCCCGGAACCCTTCGAGGCGCCCCGACCAAGGCTATAAATATAGCCTTGGTCTAGAAGCTTTTAAACAATCACTGGAATCCATTCTTTCTAAACTTGTGTGCTTAGATTGTAGTTTAGCTTCTGTTTTCTGCGCTTCAACGTTGTAAGAGGCTTCTCCACCTGAAGGAGTATTTAGTGCTTCAACTTGGATTAACAACCACATCGGTTGTAACCAAGTAAATACCTTGTGCCTCTTCCTTTATGTTTTATTGTTTAGTTAATTTTATACAAGTGTTAGTTTGAAAAGTCGGGAAGGGTTGTTTATTTTTATTTTTGAAGGGCTAACTCACAACCCCCTTCTAGTCGGCCGCAACGGTCCTATAAGTGGTATCAGAGCCGAGGCGCTTAAGGAGGACTAACCGCCGAACGAAGCAACGTAATGGCCGGAGCTAACGTCTACCCACCTGCATTCGAGGGGGAGTTTGCCGTTTGGAAACAAAAAATGGAGGTATACCTTAACTCTGATTTTGGTATTTTTCTAATAATGAAATCTGGTTATGAAGCACCAAAGGCAACGAATGGAGAAGAAATCGATATACGTCTCTGGACCAACAAGCAATGTGACGAGGCTATGGCAAACACGCGGGCTGAATTCCATCTTCTAAGCGTAATACCAAATGAAGATCTTGACAGGGTCGGAGAGTACAAAAGCGCAAAAGAACTTTGGAAAAAGTTCTTGAAGATCTACGAAGAACCAGCTGAAGTCGAGGATGAATCCAACACCGATCCGCCATCTGAAGAGTCTGAAATCGAGGTAAGTGCCACAACAGCCCCAACAATAGAATTCCATCCCGAAGACACAGAACACTCATCCCAGATGAGCATCGATGAAGGGGGAGAGACTTCGGAAGAAAGCAACACAACAGGTGGAGGATCAACAGCTGACAAGGTAAGTCAGGTATGGTCTTAACCTTCTGAGCAATTGGATAAATCTATTGAAAAGTTGTCTGAAAATTTTTACGAATTAGAAATTGAATCGTCGAAAAGGTTTTTCGGATTAAAAAATCTTTTGTCAAACGAATCTTGCAAATCAGAAAAATTGCCGAAAGATTTTTTACCAATTATTTTATTGAAAGAATGTTGTCAATTAGAAGCATTGTCAAAAGATTCTTGCAAGTTACAAAATACTTTGTCAAACGAATCTTGCAAACTTGAAACATTTTTGAAAGATCTTTTACCAAATATTTTGTTGAAAGATTTTTCTGCGTGTTTAATATTATTTACCTTAAATCTAAAAAAATATGATTTAAGAAATTATGATAGACTAAAATGAAAATTTAGATATCATAATGATGTTAAAAAAAGGGCAATAACTTGAGAACGATTTTTTTTAATATATATATATATATATATATATATATATATTTCCTAAGTCAAAAGTTTTTTTGGAGTTAGAAATTTCTGATTAAATTTTTTTTTCTCTTCAAAAATAATTTCAATAAAAACTTAGAAATGTTCTCTTATATTTGACTTAGAAAAATATTCTAAAGTTTATTGAAATAAATTTCAAAATTTTCTAAGTTATTATTCCTTAGATTCTTGTTGTACCCTATGTTTTTTTTATATGATCAAAGGGGGAGAAGAAAGTATAAGTCTAGGAGGAGGTAGATAAAATTTTTGCACTGAATCACAAAATTTAATTTTTTCTATCTTTTTACACTTAAATTGTAAATTAAGTTAGTTTTATTTTATGTCTATTTTTGACCCTAGCTTTACTTGGGTTGATCACATCAAAAATGGGGAGATTGTTGGAACCCCAAGGTTATTTTGGCGTGATTAACAAGTTAAGTTAGGTCCTGTGTGTTTCTAACCTTGTGTCTAAGTGTGCAGGAGCTTAGGAGCACGGGTACTCGAGCGGAAGACGCAGCTAGAGAGAAGGACGACACGCAGTGCGTCTAAGGGACGAGGCACTGCGGAAGAGTACACCGACAGACGAGAAGGAAGCGTGCAGTGGTTCCGAGGGACGAGAAGCCGGAGCGGAAGATTGCTCGGGGAGCAAGAGACGCAGCTAGCGAGAAGGTCGGCACGGGGTGCGACCGAGGGACGAAGACTGCGGATGAGTACGCTGGTGGACGAGAAGGAAGCACGCAACGATTCCGAGGGACGAAAAGCCGGAGCGGAAGCCCGCTCGAGAAGACCGGAACTTGTGTTCGGGTGAGCCCTCTTCCGGATGGCAGCGATCACCCAACCGAGCGGATCCGGAGCAGAAGAACCGGACCAAGGCGGGACTGAACTAGAGAAGAGGTCCCGGACGAAAAAGTCAACTTCTGTTGACTTTGGGCTCTGGGGCGCCCGGAATAAGGGGTGTAAATGAACCAAGCCGCTCGCGAGCTATTCGAAGCTCGATTCGATAAAAGTTCGTTTAAGCTCGTTTAATGAGGCTCGTTAAGATAAACAAATCAAGCTCAAGTTTCGCAATATTTGGCTCGTTAGCTCGTGAACACGTTCGTTAAGCTCATTAAGCAATTTTTAAATAAAAATAATAATAGTTTTGATATTGAATTTATAGATTTTACACTCTACTTATGAAAAATATAGACAAATATATTAAATTTATTTATTAGAATAAAATTATAAATTTTAATAATATTATTATAATTTTCTTTAAATATATAATTTAGTTTTTAATGAATATTTAAATTTATGATTTATATTTATTAAGCTCGTTTAGACTGGATAAAAACTCGAATAAGCTCGTGAGCCATGAATATATTCGTCAAATAAAGCTCGAGCTCGGCTCGATTATAAACGAGCCAAGCTCAAACACTCAAGAGTCCGGCTCGGCTTGGCTCGATTACACCCCTACTCGGAATGATTCCGGGCGCTCGGAGCAGTCCGGGGCGCCCGGACCTTGAAGTTTGACCAGAACGAGTCTTTTGCTATATGAACGTTGGAGGATAAAGTTTTATCCCCCCAGGGCGCCCGGAACCCTTCGAGGCACCCCGACCAAGACTATAAATATAGCCTTGGTCCAAAAGCTTTTAAACAATCACTGGAATCCATTCTTTCTACACTTGTGCGCTTAGATTGTAGTTTAACTTCTGTTTTCTGCGCTTCAACATTGTAAGAGGCTTCTCCGCCTGAAGGAGTATTTAGTGCTTCAACTTCCTTGGATTAACAACCACATCGGTTGTAACCAAGTAAATACCTTGTGCCTCTTCCTTTATGTTTTATTGTTTAGTTAATTTTATACAAGTGTTAGTTTGAAAAGTCGGGAAGGGTTGTTTGCTTTTATTTTTGTAGGGCTATCTCACAACCCCCTTCTAGCTGGCCGCAACGGTCTTACATAAACATCTCTAGTTCCATCTACTACTTTTGGGATGAAACTGGTTGAAGGACCTATGCCATTTTTAAAATAAAATTTTTTAATGAATGGATCCAAAACAAAGTTTTGGCAGATTTCTTCAACATGCCGGGATGACTTCTGTGAAGTTTGAGATGGTGAAATTTGACAGAACTAGAAACTTCGGATTATGGCAAAAAAGGATTAAAGACTTGTTGGTGCAACAAGGCATGGTGAAGGCTCTAGGAGATAGGAAACTGGAAAGCATGGAGAGATCGGATTGGGAAGAACTTTAGGCGAAAACAGTGCAACAATCAGACTTTGTCTTACGGATGATGTAATGTACCATGTTATATACGAGGAGTCACTGGTGGTAGTTTGACAAAAGTTGGAAAGTCGGTACATGTCAAAGTCTTTGACAAACAAGTTGTATCTTAAGCAGAAATTATTCAGGCTGAAGATGATAGAGGGAACTGATTTGAGCCAGTATATCAACGAATTCAACCAAATTATAAGTGATCGGAAGTGGGTTGATGTGAAGACCGAGGACGAAGATAAGATACTGATGTTGCTAAATTCTCTACCTCACCTCCTACGTACGAGAATTTGGTAACTACTTTGATATAGAGTAAGAAAACTCTTAAATTGGAGGAGATCATAGGTGCATTGCTAGATTTTTACCAAAGGAAGAAAACAACCGATGAAGTTTCTCAGGGAGAAGGACTTATGATAAATAACAACCAAGAACGTGGTAGGAGCAAATCTCTGTAGGTGCAGCGGAGACCGGCAAGAGGGGGGTGAATTGCTGAAAATAAAAATAAAACTACCCTCCTCGGATTTCAACTCAGAAATAAATGCAGTAGTAAAATAATAGAGACAGAAAATAAAAGCAGAAACAGAATTTTAACCTGGTTACAACCAAGAGGGTTGTTAATCCAGGGCAATGAAAAGCGCACTAAGAAAATTCTCCTTTGCTGAAGGCGGAGAAGCCTTTTACACTCTAATTGCTCAGAACTACTGCTAGGAAATGCTTACAGAGTTGAATGTAGAAGTTGTGTTGAATTCCTAGCTCCAGGGGCCTTTAAATAGCCTCTGGAAATATGATCTCGAGGGTCCAAGGCGCCTCCAATAGGGGTCCAAGGCGCCTCCAAGAGGTGAGTGGATAAAACTTTATCTGCGGCTTGAAACGGTCACTTTGAGTTGTTGAAGGCGCCTTCAACAAGGTTGAAGGCACCTTTAAGCTGGAGGCGCCTCCAAGCTGGCAGCTCCAATTCCAGCTTGGTTTCTTCAGCTTCCGACCCTCCGTTCTTTTGGGTGATTGCGGCCAACCGGAATAGGGCTCACCCGAACCCAATTCCCGGCCTTCTCCTCGAGCAGCCTTCCGTCCCGGCTTAACGTCCCTCAAACGTCGCACACGCTCTTCACGTCCACCGAAGTACTCTTCCGCAGCTCTCTCGTCCTTCGGACGCACCGAGCCCGTCGGCTCCCTTCCCGTGCCGTCCTTCTCGCTAGCTGCGTCTTCCGCTCGACTTCCTGTGATCCTAAGCTCCTGCACACTCAGATACAGGGATCAAACACAGTAGAACCTAACCAACTTGGTTGATCACATCAAAACTACCACGGGGTCCAACAATCTCCCCCTTTTTGATGTGCATCAACCCAAGTTCAAGTTAGGGTTTATAAATAGACATAAATAGTAATTTTAAAGGAAATTACTAAACTAACATATTTAAGCATAAATTTGTAATAAATAAAATTACAACATAGTTTAGAAAAAAATATTTGATCCTGTCCGAATCGCCGAACCAAAGGACGCTGGGCACGTGGCGCGCTCCTAGTCGATGGCGTAGGCCTCCGTCGGGTCACGCGAGGCTCCGGTGAATCTGCACAGAAGTCGGGCCGGGAAAGGTTCCCGGCGGCGACCCTCCGACGCTCAAGTCAGGCAAGCAAACAGTGTAAAAGGGTGGCTCCAGAGATGTTTCTTGCGCGTACCTCCAGCGAAGTAAGAGGCTCTATATATAGAGCGAAGAGAGAACTAATGCACGTTCACCGAGGTGCAGACGTGTCAGCAACCCATACCTTGGTATGCACTTGTCAGAGAGCTTACCTGACACCATACTGCTACAGTCCGAGCATGTCTTCGATGGGACAACAGGACACCCCGTTGTCAGACTAGGAGTATGACGTAGCCATACGACTTGACGGCTGTCAGAGGGTGTTCCCTTCCTTTACCCACCGCCCGGCCGGGACGTCCGTCCGGCCGACCGGGCGAAGAACGTCGTCTGGACGGCCTTAATTCCCTGCGTCGGCCGGGCGGCACGTCCTTCCGCTCGATCATTATGTACTGTTTCATTGAGCGTCGAAACCCTGGTCCCTACCAGGGTGCCTTTTACTACCAGATGTCCCTTTCTTCCAAGTCCGGTCGGCTCGTCCTTCTCCGGCGGGCTCGTCCTTCTCCGGCGGGCCACTGGGCCCTTTGACCTCCCCATGGCGTTGACCCCTCGTTATGGGGTTCCGGATTCTTACCACCGGATCACTTGCCTCCCCCTCGAGTCTAGTCGAAGGAGGCGAAGTCTGACTGACTGGACTGCCGATCTGACTGAGCAATGATCCTTGCATTAGTCCGCTCGGCCAGGCATAAGTATGCTCATCCGTTCGGCAGTATCTTGTTCGTGCCTTGTGCTTCTCTTGGAATCCATGTCCAATGCTCCCCCCCCACTATTTATCACGTGCTCTGCGCACGGTAAGGAGAGCTCATTAAATGCGGCCAGTATCCCGTTGACACGTGGCGATCGTGTGCTTGTCAGCGTATGGCAGTGGCGTCACTTCCGATGGGACAGTCGCTGCTCGAAATGAATGGCTGGATGATGATCTGGGTATCCGTGACCTGGATCGGACGGTGGACAATAATGGCGGCCGCCCATATAAAGCTCCCGACCCATGTTCCTCGCCGCATTTCGTCCTCCTCATTTCCAGACACCCTACTGCTCCTCCTTTCGCCGGCAACCTTTTGCTCAGGCTTTCCGGCGACCATACGACTTCTTCTGACCGTCTCCCTCGCTTGTAAGACCCTTTTTCTTGCTCTCGACGTTTTCTTCTTTCTGTTAATCGTCCCCTTCAGTTGGTTTTCCTCCATTCTCTGCTTGAACCCTCCTCTTTTATCCCGCATTCTTGTCTTTCGATCATGACCAGTACCTCGCAGTCGGCCGGCGGCGCTCCGGGTCTGTGGTATACGACCATGGAGAGCCGTTTTGACGAGGAAGACGCATTGCGTCTCGTTCGGACTTACGACCTGCCGACCGACCATCAAATAGTGTTAGCCACCCCGGCCGATCGGCCTCATGAACCGCCGTCCGGCACCGTTCTTTTCTTCCGAGACCAATTCCTGGCCGGACTGCGTTTTCCACCCCATAAGTTTTTCTTAGAAGTTTGCAACTATTTTCGCATTCCGCTCGGCTAAGTGGTTCCTAACTCTATTAGGCTGCTGAGCGGAGTGATAGTTTTGTTCAAACTGAACGACATCCCCTTAACTCCAAAAATTTTTCACTACTTCTACTATCCCAAGCAAGCCGAGTGGGTACCTTTGTTTTCCAGTCTAGGATAGGCTTCGTCCTTTTTGATAATATGCCGAGCTCCAACAAACATTGGAAGGAGCATTTCTTCTATATACGTTTTCCCGAGCGGCCAACTTTCCGCACCAAGTGGCAGACGGCTATGCCCGCGCAACCGGAGCTCGGCAAGTTTAGAGGCGACGCGGACTATCTCCATGCAGCCGAACGGCTAGTCGGTCAGCGCTATCATATTGACAAGATGCTCCTTCCAGGAGTAATGCATATATTCGGCTTGTCTTCTACCCCAGCCGATCTGCCCTGTAGCATGAGTAAGTTCCCTTATCTCCCCCTTTATTATGTTCTAACTGATTTATTTTCTACTTCTGCAGCTGAAGTCATGTGGCGCGCCAAAGCTACCGAGAGGCTCAAATTGAAGGCCGCTCAGATTGAGGCGGTGACGAGCAAGGAGGCCGCCGAACGGGGCCTTGCTCCGGCTGATCCGGCCGGCGAAGAAGGTGCGGGGACACCAACTGTCCCTGAAGCTTCAGACGCCCCTGCCCCTCTTGATGAGGCTGCGGGCGACATAGAACCTCCTACCGAAGCTGTGGTGGAGGACCGTTCGGCCGATGATGTGCCGCTACGCACTCGGAAACGTCGACGACCAGAATCCGCACCTGCCTCTACACTTGATGAGCCACAACCCAAGCGGGGCACGGATGCACTGGTGCTGTCCGGGACGGTTTCCCTCGAGAGTACCCCGACCCCTCAGGGTTCTCCGAGGGCCAGCTCGGAGGTGTCGTCCTCCAGCCCTTCAAGAACTTTGCGCCGTATCAGGCGTTTGGGCGAGCTTCCTTGCTCGTCCACCGGCAAGGCCGGTGCTTCCCAGAGTGAGCCGAGCGGCTCGAATTTAATAAAGACCGTTCTGCGCCTCCCCTCAGAGGCGTACATGGCTGCTGCTGATCGGCCAGTGGTCCCCGAGCAGCAGATTACTCTGACGGGTCCTCTTGCACAAGCTTGGATAGATGCTCGGCGTCGAATAGCCAAGATGACTCCCAGGCAGCTCGGTGACAGCAACCTACAACATGCCACCGGGGTAGGTTCTCCTTTTCTTTGTTTGCATATTCGAATTATGTTTTTAACCTGCGCACATTTGCTGGCAGAACTGGGTGGAGCAGATCGCTATTAGCGATCGATTGGCCGAACTGGAAGACGAGTTGAAAAAAGCTGCGGGGGGCAACGGGCAGTCGACGGCCGCTCTGGAGAAGGCCAAAAAACTACTGGATGCCGAACGGAAAATGGCTAACGATTTGGCGAGCAAGGTCGTCCGGCTTGAAGCGATGATCAAGCAACGAGATAAAGAGATCAAGACGGCGACCACCCGGAAGCTCCAGGCCATCGATGATATGGACCGGATGAAGGTGGAGATCAGAGGGCTGGAGCAACGCATCAAAGACTTGGACGCCCTGCTGACCACCGAGAAGGAGAGCCGCTCAGCGGATCTCCAAAGATTCGATGGAGACTTGAAAGAGCTCCAAGCCGCCAGTGACGCCGCTCACGCCACGCTCAAGGAATACAAAGAGGGGGAGTCGGCCCGCTCGGACGAAGTGAGGAAGACATTCCTCCGCTCGGAAGACTTCGGAGAGAAGTTCACCGACAAGATATCCCTCACGTTCGAGGAGGCGATCAAGGTGGCGGTGGGCTATTTGAAGACCAAAGGTCACCTGCCTGCCGAGCTGACCATCCCCCCCGAGGATCTAGCGAGCGTGATGGACACCATCCCCGACGCTCTTTTTGATTTTGGTGTGTGAAGAGCGTTTTTATAAACTTTTTTGTATTCCCGCCGTTTGGCCCGGCTTATCTCTGTAATGACTTTTTTTTGGCTTGCATAATAGATAATCTTCTGTTCCTTTCACTATTTATTTTGGCAAGAAATTTTTCCCCCATCACGACTAAGTGTTCTTTAAAACTCTTCCGCTCGGAACCTCGCTATGCCAGACATGAATTGTCTTTAATGTCTTTCATCATGCGACTGAGCAGCCGCTCAGCGCGCAGACGTCGCTTGTTGTTTGCCTTTTCCATTCCGATTAACCATCTTTTGCTTCGCGCCTCACCTCAAAGGGGTTTTCGCTGGATTTTCGCATGCGAGCCGCTCGGACGTTTATAGACGCCGGCTCGTCTCTCGATATTTAACGTCGGAGCTCGACGGCGCGGATATTTATAGCCGGTCGGCGCGGCTCTCGATCTTTAACGACGGGGCTCGTCGGCCTTCCGCTCGGACGTTTATAGACTCCGGCTCGTCTCTCGATATTTAACGTCGGAGCTCGACGGCGCGGATATTTATAGCCGGTCGGCGCGACTCTCGATCTTTAATGACGGGGCTCGTCGACGCTCGGACGTTTATAGACGGCGGCTCGTCTCTCGATATTTAACGCCGGGCTCGGCGGCGCGGATATTTATAGTCGGTCGGCGTGGCTCTCGATCTTTAACGACGAGGCTCGTCGGCCTTCCGCTCGGGCGTTTATAGACGCCCGGTCTCTCGATATTTAACGCCGGAGCTCGGCGCGGATATTTATAGCCGGTCGGCGCGGCTCGATCTTTAACGGCGGGGCTCGTCGGCCTTCCGCTTCGGGCGTTTATAGCTCGTCTCTCGATATTTAACGTCGGAGCTCGGCAGCGCGGATATTTATAGTCGGTCGGTGCGGCTCTCGATCTTTAACGCGGCTCTCGTCGGCCTTCTCGGGCGTTTAGACGCCGGCTCGTCTCGATATTTAACGTCGGAGCTCGGCGGCGCGGATATTTATAGCCGGTCGGCCTCTCGATCTTTAACGACGGGCTCGTCGGCCTTCCAGGCGTTTATAGACGCGGTTCGTCTCTCGATATTTAACGTCGGAGCTCGATGGCACGGATATTTATAGCCGGCGCGGCTCTCGATCTTTAACAGCGGTGCTCGTCCGCGCCGAGCGTTTATAGACGCCGACTCGTCTCTCGATATTTAACGTCGGAGCTCGACAGCACGGATATTTATAGTCGGTCGGCGCGGCTCTCGATCTTTAACGACGGGGCTCGTCGGCCTTCCAAGGCTAACTCCTTACCAGGCCGAGCGACCTTGGCCTTCGTATCATATCCCGCGCTCGAACAATATTTATGCCCGGCCGAACAGCACGGGTCATTCGCTTACGAGTTTAAATATATAACCCTCCCGGCCGATCGGCTCGGGGGCCTTCACTCTCTGAGCGCTTGGCTCGGATAATTTACCTCCAGCCGAACGGCACGGGGCCTTCGTTCTCGAGCTCCCAGCTCGGATAATTTACCTCCAGCCGAACGGCACGGGGCCTTCGTTCTCGAGCTCCCAGCTCGGATATAAACCTCCCGGTCGATCGGCTCGGGGGCCTTCGTTCTCGAGCTCCCAGCTCGGATAATTTACCTCCAGCCGAACGGCACGGGGCCTTCGTTCTCGAGCTCCCAGCTCGGATATAAACCTCCCGGTCGATCGGCTCGGGGGCCTTCGCTCTTTGAGCGCTTGGCTCGGATAATTTATATGCCCCTGCCGAACGGCAAGGGGTCTTCACGCAGTAAGTCGTTCGGCGGAGAATGCTCAATGTGTTTTCATCTTTTTGCTCCCTGTATTACAAGTACATAGGCGACTAGCATATACACTAGAATAAATTACAATCGTGCACCTTTCATCCAGCTCGATAAGGCTGGAGATGATTTGCACTCCACGGTCGATCCAGCTGCCGCCCGTCCTCATCCTCCAAGTAGTAAGCGCCCGAGCGGAGTTTTTCAATAACCTTGAAGGGACCTGCCCAAGGAGCTTCAAGCTTGCCGACGTCGCCGACAAGCTTGACTTTCTTCCAGACGAGATCGCCGACCTAGAATGATCTGGGGATTACTCGGCGGTTGTAGTTCTGCTTCATCCGCTGCCGGTATGCCATCAGCCGAACAGACGCCTTAGCTCGCTCCTCTTCGACCAAATCCAGCTCCATGTTCCTCCGCTCGGCGTTCCCATCATCATAGCTCTGGATCCGGACGGACTCAACACCGACTTCAACCGGAATGACTGCCTCGCCGCCATACACCAAATGGAATGGTGTGGCGCTCGTCCCTTCCTTTGGCGTCGTTCGGATGGCCCACAAGACGTCCGGCACTTCATCCGGCCAACTCCCTCCTAAATGGTCGAGCCGAGTGCGCAGAATACGAAGAATTTCCCGATTGGTTACTTCGGCTTGACCATTGCTCTGGGGATAGGCCACGGACGTGAAATGTTGCTCGATGCCGTAACTTTTGCACCAGTCCTCTAGCACCTTGCCTGTGAATTGCCGCCCATTGTCGGAAACCAATCGGCGAGGGATGCCGAACCGACAGATGATGTGTTGCCAGATGAATTTTTTGACCATCTGCTCGGTGATCTTTGCCAGCGGCTCGGCCTCCACCCACTTGGAAAAATAGTCGACCGCCACTAGCAAAAATTTCCTCTGCCCGGTCGCCATCGGAAATGGACCGACAATATCCATTCCCCATTGATCGAACGGTGGATGCCTTCATTTCTTCGGCCGGTCGGTGGGAGAAGTTGTGATACTTCTGGCACAAAAGGCATGTAGATACTGTCCAAGCGGCGTCTGCTTGCAAGGTTGGCCAAAAATACCCGGCCAAGAGGATCTTCTTGGCCAACGAGCGTCCGCCCGGATGCCCCCCGCATGATCCTTGATGTACTTCCTGGAGGATGTAAGTCGAGTCCTCCGAGCTCACGCATTTTAACAACGGGCGAGAGAAAGCTTTCTTGTAAAGCTGATCGCCGATAAGTGTGAACCGACCGGCTCTCTTTCTTAGCAGCCGGGCTTCATACTCATTGGATGGTGCGGCGCCCAAGCGGAGGAATTCTATGATGGGTGTCTGCCAATCGCTTGGAAATGTAAGGCCCTCCATTCGGTCGACGTGCGCCACCAACAGTACTTTTTCAATTGGCTGCTGAATGGCGGCCGGCGTTATTGAGCTCGCGAGCTTGGCCAGTTCATCGGCTGCTTGATTTTCTGCTCTGGGTATCTTCTGGACAACAACTTCTTTAAAATCAGTTTTGAGCTTCTCAAAGGCTTCAGCATAGAGCTTAAGCCGAGCGCTATTAATTTCGAAGGTGCCAGAGAGCTGCTGAGCGGCTAATTGCGAATTCGAGTGGAGGGTTACCCGACCGGCTCCCACATGCCGGGCAGCCTGCAAGCCAGCTATGAGGGCCTCAATACTCTGCCTCATTGTTGGTAGCTTTGTAATCCAGCCGGATGGATAAGTGCATCTTTTCTTCTTGAGGAGAGAGCAGCAATATTCGATCCGAGCTGAGTGGATGATCCATCCACATATATTCTCCACATAGCTTCCGGCTCCGGCCTTTGCACCTCAGTCACAAAATCGGCCAAGGATTGAGCTTTGATAGCCGAGCGGGGCTGATATTGGATGTCAAATTCACTCAGCTCTGTCGTCCATTTGATGAGCCGTCCGGATGCCTCTGGATTTAGTAGCACACGTCCGAGCGGGCTATTGGTTTTGACCAGGAAGTATGGACGAAGGCGCCGAGCGGCGAGGACCAGAGCAAATGCTAGCTTTTCGAGCCAGTGTAGCGAGATTCAGCATCTTTTAAAATGTGACTAAGGAAATATACCGGCTCTTCTCCGCTCGACCTCACTAAAGCTGAGCCGATCGCATGCTCGGTTGAAGACAAATACATATAAAGTGGCTCACCCGCCGTCGGTTTGGCTAATACCGGGAGAGAGTTCAGATACGTCTTCAAGTCTTCGAACGCCCGATCGCATTCTTCATCCCAGTGAAACTTAGTGGCCTTGCGCAAAATTTTGAAGAAAGGGAGGCTCCGGTCGGCGGTTTTGGAGATGAATCTGGACAGAGCGGTTATTCGACCGGTCAAACGCTGCACTTCCCTTGTATATCTTGGAGGCGACATATCTTGTAGAGCTTTCACCTTGCTGGGATTGGCTTCGATACCCCGCTCGGTCACTATGTATCCCAAAAACTCCTTCGAACAGGCACTTCGAGGATTCACTTGACTCCATACTTGCGCAGCGTTCGGAAGGTTTCTTCCATGTCCTTGAAGAGGTCGGCCGCTCGGACGGACTTAATTAGAATGTCGTCACATAAACTTCTAGGTTCGCCCGATCTGCTCTCTGAATACCTTATTCATCAAGCGATATGTGGCTCCGGCATTCTTCAATCCGAACGGCATCACATTATAGCAATAAGTGTCGGCGGCACCTGACTTTTCTTGATCTTCACGCGGCGGCACTTGGTGATAGCCACAGCGGCGTCGAGCATCTGGATCAATTCGACCGGTAGTAGAGTCCACCGGTGATCTATCAAGGCGGAGGATAAAATCTTTCGGCAAGCCTTGTTAAGATCCCGAAAATCTATACACTCTCCATTTGCGCGGCTTGGAGACTAATACTACGTTCGCCGACTAGCTCGGGAGCGCACCTCGCGTATATGGCGGCTTCGAGCTTTTCCACCTCACTTGGGATGATGGCATTACGCTCGGTCTGAAATCTCTTTTTTGCTTTACTGCCGTCCGGTCGGACATGTAATTCGTCTTGTGATGCTCGTAAAATTCCGGGCAGCTCATGTATCGACCGAAGACATCATGATTTCTTACGAGGCATTGGATCGGCTCCTCTTTCTTCTTCTCCTCCGGATCGGACGCAATAAAGGTTGTGGCATCCGTCGGGTTGGATGAATCTGCACTTCCTCTTTTCCTCATAAATTAAAGTGGGTGGCTTTTCGGTGATGGCGTTTACCTCGACCCGGGGCGCCGAATTGGCCTCGCTCGGACCATCTCGATGTAACATCGTCTAGGTGGTCTCCTCGTACTTCTCCCACTTGGTCCTCCACGGGAACTTGATCTTGATGAAAGTTGAGACGACCGCCCGGAATGCCGGTCGTCCCAAAATGACGTTGTAGGACGAGGGAGAGTCAACCACCACGAGTTTATTGTTCTTGTCCTCTGGCTCTTCTCCCAGTGAGGTAGCCAGGATCGGCCGGTGAACTTACAAGTGAACCCGTAGGCGGAGTCGTCATGGGTAGCACTCGACTCGATCAATTTGCGGTGATCAAGCGCCCTCTTGAATATGATGTTGACTGAGCTCCTTGTCAACAAATACACGATGAATAGTGTAATTGGCTATTACAGCTTTGATGAGCAGAGTCGTGGGGTACTTCAACTCCTTCCAGTCCCGGGCGAAACTAATTTCGGTCCTTGCTCGTTCTCGGCTCTGATGCTGCATGAATCTGGAGGGGCGCTTGCCTTTCTAGCTCGGTTGGAGTCTCCTCCGGTCGGCCCGCCAGCAATAACGTTGATCTCGCCTCGGGAAGTATTGCTTCTATTTTCTTCTTCCCGAACGGACGGTCGAGACCGTTCTCTAGACGCTCGGCGATTCTCTTACCTTGGAGAACGATGCAGATCGGGAGTCTGTTGCCGTGGCCTGTCAGCTCACGTCCGGTCGGCTTCCTGAGTTCTCTGTCGCCTGTCGACTGAGGGAGACCGTCGTCCAGCATTCCGAGGCACAGTATGAGCCATGAAGGGAAGACTTCGACAATCCCTTGTGTTGTGGGTATTTGTCCGGTGGAAGGAGCAGAACATTGGGGTCCATCTCTTTTTTGGCTTGGGCCGAGCAGCGGCTACCTCTTGCACATGTGACCTGACGTGGGGGGATCGGATTGCTTCAGCCCTTGGTCCTCTGGGCAGCTGATGAGCGGTATGTTGTTTTCGCTCGGACTGAGGAGGCCGCTCGGCTGGAGTTTCTTTTTTCCTGGCCGCCTGTGCTTCTTCCACGTTGATGTACTTGTTAGCCCGATGTAGCATGTGATCATAATCCCGGGGCGGCTTTCGGATGAGTGATCGGAAGAAATCTCCATCCACTAGGCCTTGTGTGAAGGCGTTCATCATGGTTTCTGAAGTGGCCGTTGGAATGTCCATCGCTACTTGGTTGAATCGCTGGATGTAAGCTCGAAGCGATTCCCGGGCCTCTTGCTTGATGGCGAACAGGCTCACGCTCGTTTTTTGATAGCACCGACTGCTGGCGAAGTGGTGGAGGAAGGCCGTCCGGAAGTCCTTAAAGCTTGTGATGGATCCGTCCGGCAGCCTCCGGAACCACCGTTGAGCCGATCCCGAGAGAGTGGTGAGAAAAACTCGGCACTTTACTCCATCTGTGTATTGATGGAGGGTTGCCGTATTATCAAACTTACCCAGGTGATCATCCGGGTCGGTTATCCCATTATACTCGCCGATCGTCGGAGGCATGTAGTGCTTGGGCAGAGGGTCTCGTAGAATAGCCTCTGAAAATTGGCGATTGATCCGCTCGGGAGATGCGTCCGCTCGAGGGGCTTTCCCCTTCCTGTCATCTCGTCTAGGCATTTCATCCGAAGAAGACCCCCTATCTCTGTGAGTTGATACGGCTTCAGGGGTGCGGAACAGAGCCCGATGAAATGCGACGGTGGCAGGTGGTGCTTCCGCTCGGCCACCAGATGCTGATGTTGCTTGCTGCTCCGGCCGCTCGGATGCGGCTTTCTGTTTTTGCTCCACGAGCTTGGCGGCCCTTGTCTCGATCAGAGCGTCGAGTTCCTCGTTTGAAAGCGTCACCATGTGTTGTCGTCCAGCCTCGTCCATTGTTTCCGATCGGATGCAGGAGCGTTCCCACAGACGGCGCCAAATTGATCCTGTCCGAATCGCCGAACCAAAGGACGCTGGGCACGTGGCGCGCTCCTAGTCGATGGCGTAGGCCTCTGTCGGGTCACGCGAGGCTCCGGCGAACCTGCACAGAAGTCGGGCCGGGAAAGGTTCCCGGCGGCGACCCTCCGACGCTCAAGTCAGGCAAGCAAACAGTGTAAAAGGGTGGCTCCAGAGATGTTTCTTGCGCGTACCTCCGGCGAAGTAAGAGGCTCTATATATAGAGCAAAGAGAGAACTAATGCACGTTCACCAAGGTGCAGACGTGTCAGCAACCCATACCTCGGTATGCACTTGTCAGAGAGCTTACCTGACACCATACTGCTACAGTCCGAGCATGTCTTCGATGGGACAACAGGACACCCTGTTGTCAGACTAGGAGTATGACGTAGCCATACGACTTGACGGCTGTCAGAGGGTGTTCCCTTCCTTTACCCACCGCCCGGCCGGGACGTCCGTCCGGCCGACCGGGCGAAGAACGTCGTCCGGACGGCCTTAATTCCTTGCGTCGGCCGGGCGGCACGTCCTTCCGCTCGGTCATTATGTACTGTTTCATTGAGCGTCGGAACCCTGGTCCCTACCAGGGTGCCTTTTACTACCAGATGTCCCTTTCTTCCAAGTCCGGTCGGCTCGTCCTTCTCCGGCGGGCTTGTCCTTCTCCGGCGGGCCACTGGGCCCTTTGACCTCCCCGTGGCGTTGACCCCTCGTTATGGGGTTCCGGATTCTTACCACCGGATCAATATTAAAAAGTTTTTAATTTTCTAATTTTCCTAACTCTTTCCTAACTCCCCCTAAACTTGTACCTTTCTCTCCCCCTTTGATCACAACAAAAATGGGGTACTAATAAGAGAATCTTAAGCAAATTGTTAAGGAAAATTTTCTAAGCAAAAGTGATATTTTTAGAATTTTACAAAAAAATTCTAAGTTAAACTTAATTTTTGAAGGTTCAAAAAAATCTAAGTCAAATGAAGTTTTCTAGAATATTTCCAAAGAAAATTTCTAAAAAAATTTTAAGTTAGAATTTTTTTAAAAAAATTCTAAGTTAAACTGAATTTAAAAAAAAATCTAAGTAAAAAAAATTCAGTAAGAATTTTCAAAGAAACTCTAAGAAAAAATGTTTGTTAAACTTTCAAAGCATTATTTAATTCTTGTTTTTAATGTTTTTTCAGAATGTTAATTAAACATTTTCTTTCAATATTTTAGCTTCCAGGTCGTGGCGAGGCACTAGGCCTTCTTGGTTATTGGAGCAACAACCACTTTCTTAGACAAAGCTTCCATAAAGAATTTCAATGTTTAATTTTCTTACTTTAAAGCTTTTAACTTAAAAGAAATTAAATTAGCACAGATTTTGGAACCCAATAGAGGTTCCTTCCTACTGGATTAATCAGATATTTAGGGGGTACATAAATTTTGGGCACTTTTCTAAGTTGACCCTGATAGTTTCTAATGTACCAGTTTAATTTTCTATAAGTTCTTAATTTTGATTTGGGAAATTTATTGAAGCATGCATCAGATTCCAATTTTTTAATTTCTTATTTTAATTTATCATTTTCTGATTTTATATTATCGTACATTTCAAATAGACATGCTTTTGCTAATTTCATTTTTAATTCTTTATTTTCTTTTTCTAATTTGAATAAGTCTTTAGAAAGCGATTTAATAAATCGAAACGACTGAGAAGAGGTTAGATTATGTACCTTATTTACCTGATCTGGTGACGCTCCCCCTTCACTGCTACTTTCTCCTTCTGATATTCCTCCCCCTTCATCGATGCTCATCTCTGAGCTTGAGTCTTTTTCCGGCTGATGGTTCGCCATTAGCGCTAACCCCGAGAATTCTTCGATGTCTGACTCAGAGGATGACGAATCTGACCAGGTAGCCTTCAGGTTCTTGTGCTTGGAGGGTTCTGGTTTCTTGTATTTTGACTTTTCCCTTTCTTTCTTCTTTCTCTTTACCTTTGGGCAGTCATCTTTGGTGTGCCCCTCTTCGTTGCAGTTGTAGTAACGTACCGTCCTCTTCTTTCGATGATGCCTCTGCGATTTAAATTTATTAGTATTGAAAAACTTATTGAAGCGTCTTACCAGTAGTGCCACTTCGGATTCGTCGACTGAAGCTTCGAAGTCAGAACTGTTCATTTTTGCCTTTAAGGCAATGTTCTGACTGGTCTTCTCTATTCCATTGGGCTTTGAAACTCGAGATTGGTGAATTTAAAAATTGGAAAACAATTGTTCTAAAGTACTTACCTCGAGGTCCTTAGAGATGTAGTACGCATCTACTAAGGAGGCCCACTCTGGAGTTCTCGGGAAGACATTGAGCGCGTATCGGATAGAATCCCGGTTGGTTACCTCTTCTCTAAGGTTCGTTAGTTGCGTTATCAGCTCCTTGATTCTCGCTTGGAGTTGCGCTACCTTCTCACCTTGGTTCATCCGGAGGTTCATCAGCTGGTTCCAGAGGATGTCGCGCTTCGCTTCGGAGGTACCTTCGTGAAGCTCCAGGAATTTTTCCCAGAGATCTTTCGCGGAGTCGTAGCTTCCGATCCGATTTACCTCCTGCGGCGGCAGAATGCTAAGTAGGTGGAACTCAGCCTTTCCGTTGGCGACGAAATCTGCTTGCTCCTTTTTCGTCCAGGTATTTTCCTCCTTATCTTTCGAAACTGCATAGCCATATTTCATTATTAAAAGAATGTCAAATTCGGTTTTAAAAAATACCTCCATTTTGCGCTTCCATGTGGCGAAGTCTCCGTCGAACTTCGGGGATGGATGTTCGCTCCGGCCATCGTCTTGATCGTAGTGCTTCAGTTGGCGGTTAGTCCTTCTGAGGTGATCAGACTCTGATACTAATTGTAGGTGCAGTGAAGATCGGCAAGAGGGGGGTGAATTGCTGAAAACAAAAATAAAACTATCCTCCTCAGATTTCAACTCAGAAATAAATGCAGTAGTAAAATAATAGAGACAGAAAATAAAAGCAGAAACAGAATTTTAACCTGGTTACAATCAAGAGGGTTGTTAATCCAGGACAGTGAAAAGCGCACTAAGAAAATTCTCCTTTGCTGAAGGCGGAGAAACCTTTTACACTCTAATTGCTCAGAACTACTGCTAGGAAATGCTTACAGAGTTGAATGTAGAAGTTGTGTTGAATTCCTAGCTCTAGGGGCCTTTAAATAGCCTCTGGAAATCTGATCTCGAGGGTCCAAGGCGCCTCCAATAGGGGTCCAAGGCACCTCCAAGAGGTGAGTGGATAAAACTTTATCCGCGGCTTGAAACGGTCACTTTCACCTGTTGAAGGCGCCTTCAACAAGGTTGAAGGCGCCTTCAAGCTGGAGGCGCCTCCAAGCCTGATGGAGGCGCCTCCACACTGGCAGCTTCAATTCCAGCTTGGTTTCTTCAGCTTCCGATGCTCCGTTCTTTTGGGTGATTACGACCAACCGGAATAGGGCTCACCCGAACCTAATTCCCGGCCTTCTCCTCGAGCAGCCTTTCGTCCCGGCTTAACGTCCCTCGAACGTCGCGCATGCTCTTCACGCCCACCGGAGTACTCTTCCGCAGCTCTCTCGTCCTTCGGACGCACCGAGCCCGTCGGCTCCCTTCCCGTGCCGTCCTTCTCGCTAGCTGCGTCTTCCGCTCGACTTCCTGTGATCCTAAGCTCCTGCACACTCAGACACAGGGATCAAACACATCAGGACCTAACCAACTTGGTTGATCACATCAAAACTAAGACGGGGTCCAACAATTTCGACATAGATCTGGTAACAACAACAAGGCTCGTTCTAAGTCAAAAAGGAAGAAGGTGATCACGTGCTACACATGTGGAGGCAAAGGTCATATCTGTCGGTGCAATTTTCCTCGGTCAAGTTTGACCAGGTTGACTAAGCTTGAATTAGCTCAAGTTTAGTCATGATGTTTAAGTTTTGATATTTGACAATATATTGAGATTGTAAGTGCAATTATTCGTTTGAGAAGATTGGTCAAGGTTTGACCAGATTGATGTAAAAAAGAGTTAAGTAATTCAAGGTTGATTGGATACTTGACTAGAGAAGTCCTAACTGGAGGTTAAGCAAGGGTAAGTCCAACGAGGAGGTTGGCAAAAAAGGAAATCCAAGTGGGTATGTATTGACCGGACACTTGGTGTAGAAAGCCTAGGTGAAAGTCCTGGTGAGTGAAGCCAGACAGTTGAAAATCCTAGTGAGTAAAGCTAGATGAAAGTCCTGGTGAGTGAAGCCAGGCAGGAGAAAGTCCTAGAGAGTGAAGCTAGGTGAAAGTCCTAGTGAGTAAAGCCAGGCAGTTGAAAATCCTGGTGAGTGAAGCTAGGTAAAAGTCCTAGTGAGTGAAGCCAGGTAGGAGAAAATCCTAGTGAGTGAAGATAGGTGAAAGTCCTGGTGAGTGAAGCCAGGTGATGAGAAAGTCATGGTAAGTGAAGTCAGGCAGTGGAAATCCAGATGGGTCAAAGTTGACCGGACACTTGGTAATTGGTAAGTCCAAGTGGATCAAGGTTGACCGGACATTTAGCACGGAGAGAAAAAGTCCAAGTGGGTCAAAGGATTGACTGGACACTTGGTGAAGAAGTCTCAGTAGGTTAAGGTCAACTGGATGCTATACAATGAGGAGTCCTAACAGGTCACAGTTGACTGGATGTTGGGTTTGGGAACCTTAGACTTGAGTTAGGCAAGTTAAGGGTGGTCAATCGATCAAGTGATCGATTGAACCAGATCCCAATCGATCAGCCGATCGATTGGGAGAGTGCTGCGAGTAATAGCCACCCAATCGATCGGCCGATCAATTGGGAAACGCTATCGCGAGCACAGAGGAGTTCCCAATCGATCAGCCGATCGATTGGGATACACCAATCTATCAGGTGATCGATTGGGGTTGGATTTCTTGTGAGGGCGCGAGGCAATTGGAATTGATTGGTCAATCGATTCTGAGGAAGGCTGTGAGAGCACAGAGGTGCTCTGGATCAATCGGTCGATCGATCAAAGCCTCCTCAATCGATTGGTCAATGGATTGTGTTATGACTGTTACGCAGGTAGTGAGCTTTGGACGGCTGGGATGGCACTGATCTGATGTGGCAATCGATTGAGAGCCCTAGAAGCACAGAGTATAAAGCCGTTACCGAGCTTTCTTCTCCGCAGTTCTTCTCCGATCTTCTCCACCAAGCTCACGATTCTTCCGCAAGTTCTTGAAGCATCTTGGGGACAAGTGTTGCTACACAAGAGGCATTCTCAATCTACACAAGATCAAACAAGGAGAGGTTTCATTTGTATTTGTGTACATTTACTTTTTGTTTTGAGTTGTATGCTTGTGTGAGTTTGTATGAGGTTTATCCACCTCTGGTAGTTACCGAGAAGGAGTGTTTTTCATAGTAGAGAGAGTGTCGTGTGTGAATCCTTGGATTAGTCATTTCTTCTTGAGGTGAATACCAAGTAAATCTACTGTGTTAGCATTGGAGAGATTGCTTTGAATATTCCGCTGCAAAAAACATCTACGAAGCAATCGAACAAGCACGATAAGCTATTCACCCCCCCCCTCTAGCTCTGAAGTGACCCCAACAAGTTATATCAGAGTTAGGTGAACTCTTGTTGGACTAATTGCCAAGAGAGTGGCTAGAGGAAGAAGAAGATGGAGTAGAAAGGACCGCTATGATGGGATATCTAGATTCCCACCTCCGTACGACCGAGACGACTTCGATTATTGGAGGATGTGGTTGGAGACATGGTTCCAAATGGAGTGGAACCATTGGATGACATTGGAAATACCATTCAAAACTCCAACGAACAAGAAGGGGAAGCGTCTCCGACCTTGGTATTGGATCAAGGAGCAAAGGCTACAATCGGAGGTCGATAAGGAGGTAACAAGAATTTTAATAAATTTATTACCTTATAATGTGGTATCTCATGTAAGTGAGTACAAGTGTGCTCATGACTTATGGAGCAAATTGGCCAAGCTTCATGAAGAACCCTCCACTATACCAAACCAAGAAGAATCTAAAGATGGTGATTCATCGGAGGAAAAGGAAGACGACTCCGAGGTCGAGAGATGCTCAACATCGGAAGAAGAAGAGACTCAAGAAGATCCATCCTCAAGAGATTGCAACGATAAAAGCAAAGGAGTCTACTCCTTGTTTCATGTACATGAGGATTTAGAAGTTGAGAAATGCTCAACATCCGAGAATGAAGAGGAAGAGGCCTCCACCTCAAGGATTGAGAGGGAGCGTGCATCATCATTGTCGAATCAAGAAGAAGCATCTACATCCGGATCAAAAAAAGATAGTGTCATTCCTACACATGAAGGTATAACTAGCTCAATTAGTAATAATAAAAATCATATTATTTATTTGAGTGTAGGGAGAAAGGGCACTATAAGAGTAAGTGTCCCAAATTAACCAAGAAAAAGGGTCAACTGGCACCAAAGGCCAAGGAGAAGCCTAAAGAGGTCGACCCCATAACAAAGAAGAGCAAGGAACACATTGTATGTTTCTTGTTCCAACAAAGAGGACATTACCGAAGTCAATGTCCTAAGGGGAGAAAACCGGCCAAGAGCAAAGGAGGAAGCACAAGTCAAGGAGGAGCTCTTAAAAGCAAACCCAAGGTATCATTTATTAAGCCAATTCCTCTTAGTAATGATAAAAAAACATGTTAAATCTAGCTTATATAATTTTAATGCTATTTATCATGAAAATAGAAAGCAAGATAGAATTAAGGAAAACTATGTAGCATGTCATGCTAAGACTACCTCATCTAAGGTTAGGAAGGTAGATAAGACTCTAGGCAAAAACTCTAAGGATTTTAGATACATGCCTAAGAAAAAGAAATATCAAGGTCTTAATGAAAAATCTAAGGTTGAGGTGTTATAGAAGGAAACCAAGCATTGAGGTCAAGACTTGATAAATTAGAAAATATCCTAAAAATAATGAAAAATATTCTTAAGGGGCCAAATGAGCAAAACCTAGGTTTAGGACACAAAGAGTTATCCAATGGCCATAGAGGTTTGGGATACAAACCTATGGCTAAGAAGGATGTGACTTCATACCATAGGGTTTCATATAGCTATGAAACTAACACTAGGTCAAATGGTCAAGTCAAGGCTACAAGGGAGGTCATCCCTAGAGTTAATCTTGAAAAGACCAATGTGACTAAGACTTTTAAGAAGTCAAAGAAAGTCACTAAGAAAGTCACCAGGGAAGTTATCCCTAGAGTTGACCTAGAGAAGGTAAGTGTGACCAAGGCTTCTAAGAAGCCAAGGAAGGTAACTAGGGAAGTTATCCCTAGTAAATACCTAGAACATCCAAGGAGCACCAATAGATTTTGGGTTCTAGGAATATATTTTCTACATCCTAGATATGTTTAGAGAGTGTCAACTCTAATTGAAAGGGTAATTAACCCAACCTTGGTGAAGTTGACACTTAGAGGGCATTTTCAAGGTAGTTATATTCCTTGAAAATAAGAAGCTTTAAATGTTTACTCTTTGAAAGAGTAAAATGTGCCTAAATTTGAGAAATTGAGCTTAATTTAAATTGCCATAAATAGGAAAAGCAAAAGAAATATCAAGTTGGGATTTTGACATTTTCTTAAGAGAAAAAGGGGTAATCTAGGATTAGTTATGATTTGGCAAATAATTAGGGATACTTAGATAGATAATCTAGGTATATTAGTTATGCTAAATTATCATGTTTTGTTTGCCCATCATATGTCATGACATCATATTTTGCATTCATGCGTATTATGAAAAATAAATAAAAATAACATGTCATATCATACATACATTATATAACAATAGTATGATTTATTTTAAAAAATTATTCTTATTGATGTATATCATAAATCATCATATATTATTTTTAATTTCCTTATAATTAAGGACAATGACATTTACTAACAAATGGTAAATGCTTTTATCAAGAAGTAACATCCCAGGTGTATGTTCATAAATTAAAATGCCTAGATAGATATGCATGATCCCTTAGTGTAGGGAAAATCAATATCTACATCTCACAAGAACCATAAGTTGACTTGTATGTATTTTAATACACCTTAGATACAAGTGAGATGTTAGAATGATGAACAAAACTCAATATATTGATTTAGTGCATCTTTTTAGATTTTGATCTCATCAAAACACATAGTTATGTGTTATCTAATCATTGGGAAAGATAATGTACAAGTCATGTTCATTGAGCCCAAAGAATATGGTTGAAAATTGGTTTGGAAAATATTTTAAATATACTTTGAAAAATCTTGGTGAAAGTCATCTTTTGATAGTAATCATCATTGAAAAGTTAGACACAAACTAGAAGAAAATATTAAAATTTTCAAGAGTTTTCAAGTTTATGTCAATTTTTGAAAATAGGAAGTATTTTCTTAAAAAACTATTTTTCCTTGATAGTATATGTCTTAAATAATGTCTACAAGAAATTTCATGATTTTTACAATTTTGTAGATTTATATAGGAGTTTCTGAATTTCGGTTGAAATATGATTTCAAGAAAGTAGAAATCCAATCGATTTGAATGGCTCAATCAATCAGCCGATCAATTGGAATGACTCAATCAATCAACTGATCGATTGGAATGACTCAATCGATTAAGATGGGTTTTTTGCGAGTAGAGTCTCACAGAATCAATCAGCTGATCGATTCAACCCTGCTTGGATCAATCAATTGATCGATTCAAGTGTATTTCCGCGACAAGAAGCTTGCGGAATCGATCAGTGGATCGATTGAATGACTTCAATCGATTGAGTCTCAACTTCAATTGATTGAAAAGATTGCTTTTAGCTGTAGAAGTCTGATTTCAGCACTCTAAGTCATTTTTAGTCTCATTAACCATTTCAAACCCTTTGAAATATATTTATATATATTTAAGGGCAATCTTCTTGTTGAATCAAGAAAGGTTTGGTTAAAAGAAGACTAAGTTGAAGTTTAGGATGAAGTTTGCATTCAAATATTGATGTTTGAACCTTAAAACTTCAAATTTTAGGTTTCCTAAAGTCTTAGGAATTCTAAGTTATTGTTGGTGCAATGACAAAAGTTTAGAGCATATTTTTTGGGGGGAGTCACTCTTTAAAAACATAAAAATTAGTTTTCACAACACTTAAGAAGGGAGTAAAACTTTCGTTGTGGTGAATGCTCAAGGTTGAGCAGTAGAAAATAATGGAAGATTAGATATCTTCATTGTTGGAGTGATGAATACTCTAGGATGAGTATTGTGAAGTGTTTAATGCTCAAGGGTGAGCATTGGAGGCAATGAATGGTATGAGACCTTCATTGTGGTGTTGTGAACAACAAGTAAAGTCGTGAACAACGTATGAATAACTCTTCAGGGGAAGAGTTTTTGATGTGTGTCAAAGGGGAGAATGTAGAGTTTAAGTTAGACATTCATTACCTAAAGAGGGAGGTTGCCCTCCAGGAAAGGAAGAAAATGATGGAAACCCTCATTCATGTTTTGACATGAGAATGAGTTAAGGCTATGAGATTAGCCTAACTTAAATGGATTGTCAAACATCAAAAAGGGAGAAATTATTGGTGTTATTTTCCTGAGTCAAGTTTGACCAGGTTGACTAAGCTTGAATTGGCTCAAGTTTAGTCATGATGTTTAAGTTTTGATATTTGACAATATATAGAGATTGCAGGTGCAATTATCCGTTTGAGGAGATTGGTCAAGGTTTGACTAGATTGATGTAAAGAAGAGTCAAGTAGGTTAAGGTTGACTGGATGCTTGACTAGAGAAGTCCTAACTAGAGGTTAGGCAGGGGTAAGTCCAATGGGGAGGTTAGCAAAAGAGGAAATCCAAGTGGGTCGATGTTGATCAGACACTTGGTGTGGAAAAGTCCTGTTGAGTGAAGATAGGTGAAAGTCATGGTGAGCAGAGCCAGACAGTTGAAAATCCTAGTGAGTGAAGGTAGGTGAAAGTTCTTGTGAGTGAAGCCAGGCAGGAGAAAGTCCTAGTGAATAAAGCTAGATGAAAGTCCTGGTGAGTGAAGTCAAACAGTTGAAAATTCTAGTGATTGAAGCTAGGTGAAAGTCTTGGTGAGTGAAGTCAGACAGGAGAAAATCCTAGTGAGTGAAGCTAGTTGAAAGTCCTAGTAAATGAAGTCAAGTGATCAGAAAGTCCTGGTAAGTGAAGCCAGGCAGTGGAAATCCAAGTGGGTCAAAGTTGACCGGACATCTGGTGATCAGTAAGTCCAAGTGGGTCAAGGTTGATTGGACATTTGACATAGAGAGAAAAAGTCCAAGTGGGTCAAAGGATTGACCGGACGCTTGGTGAAGAAGTCCCAGCAGGTCAAAGCTGGATGTGAAGTCAAAGCAGTGCATTTTTCTAGGGTATTAGAAAGGAGTTAAATGCTTCAAGCTTTAGGATCCTAAGGCAAACAAGGTGGTGATCAGCAGAGATGTGGTGTTTGATGAGAAGGCTATGCTATAACGTACTCAAGAAGAATGAAAGGAAACACCACAAAGCAACATGGAGAAATATGTTGTGTAGGTGGAGCCAGAGATTCATGACTTCGATGATTCTAGCTCAGAGAACACTGAGCATCGCACTATAGCTGGTGGTAGAACGAAATAAGTCGTAAAACCACCCACTAGATACGGATTTGAAGACTTGGTATCTTTGCGCTTATCACTAGTAGCAAAGACCCTACATCTTTTCAGAAGGCGATACACAGCTCTAAGAAGGACAAGTGGACGGATGTTATGGTGGAGGAGATGGAGTCATTGCATAAGAACTAAACGTGGGATCTAGTGAAACTTCCTAAAGGAAAGAAAGCTATAGGGTGCAAGTGAATATTCAAGAAGAAAGAAGCAATGTCAAAGGGAGAAGAAGTGAAGTTCAAGGCTTGATTGGTAACAAAGGGGTATTCACAGAGAAAGGGGATTGACTATGAATAAATTTTATTTCCAGTAGTAAAACATATGTCAATTAAAGCGGTGTTGGCTTTGGTGGCATATCACGATTTACAGATAGAGCAAATGGATGTGAAGATTGCATTTCTTTATGGAAATTTGAAAGAGCAGATTTTTATATCACAACATGAGGGATTTAGTCAACCCAGAAAAGAGCGATTGGTTTGCAAGTTAAAGAAATCGCTAACTCTATGGATTGAAATAATCTCCTAGGCAATGGTACAAATATTTTGATTCATATATGATTTAAAACGGATATAAGAGATGTAAGTATGGTTGCTGTATATATGTAAAGAGCCTTGAAAATAAATCACTGGTTTTCTTACTACTATACGTGGATGACATGCTCATTGTTGCGAAGAAGATGAGAGAGGTCGCAAATTGAAGAGGCTGCAGCGTAAGGAATTTAACATTAAAGATTTGGGAGAGGCCAAAAAAATTCTTGGGATAAAGATTCAAAGAGATATAACTGCATGGAGATTATGGTTGTCTCAACGTAGGTATGTGGAGAAGGTGTTGGATATGTTCAATATAAATAATGCAAAGTCAGTGAGCACACTCCTAGCACATCACTTCAATTTATCCAGTACACAGTGTCCAAAGACAGATAACGAGATCCAAGATATGTCAAAGGTTCCTTATGCTAGTGCAATTGGTTGTCTGATGTATGTCATGGTTTGCATGAGACCAGATTTGACGCAAACAGTTAGTATGGTAACCAAGTTTCTCTTAAATCCTGGTCGACCACATTGGAATACAGTGAAGTGTATTTTTAGATACTTGAGAAATAAACTGATTATGACATCATATTCAGTAGATAACCAGAAGATCCTTCAATTACTGGATACGTAGATGTAGACTATGTAGAAGATTTAGATGACAGAAAGTCTTGTTAGAGCAGCGGGGCCGGCAAGAAGGGGTGAATTGCTTGTAAAACAAAATACATCTTTCTCGATCTTTCAACTCTAATTAGTAGCACAATTATACTAAATTAAATTAACAATTAAAAAGAAGAAGCCAAGAAATTACTTGGTTACAACCTACGTGATTGTTAATCCAAGACAAAAGAAAGCACTAAAAATCTCCTTCGATAAAGGCGGAGAAGCCTCTTACACTCGTTGAACTCTCAGAAAGTTGCTAGGTAATGAATACAAGAGTTGTTGAATATTTCCTAGCTCTAGGGTGCTAGGACCTTGACGCCCACTAGAGGAGGGTGAATAGCGTCTCACCCAAATCATCGCTTCCTAGTTCCTGCGCTTGTTAGTGCACAGCAGAAATACAAAACAAATCTAACAAATAGAAAGCTAGACCTAGAAGTAATAACCAAGACAATCAAACCTCTAATACGTTTATATAACGTGGTTCAGAGATTACTTACTCTTATTCCACGGTTGTCCGTAAGGTGGCAATCTCGATCCATTGGTGGATGACTCCCCAGAAAACCTCCGGCTAGCTCAAACCTCCTTCTCGATGGAGAAATCTCACCACTACCTTGATCCAAACACTCTTAGATCACAAGAAGAGCTTAGAGGCTTTGGAAGACTACTAATAGGGATTAACCACCTCTATTTTGTCAACCATGGCCAAGCACCCTGAGCTCTCTTTAATAGAGCTTGGG
Source organism: Zingiber officinale (assembly GCF_018446385.1). Lineage (NCBI taxonomy): Eukaryota > Viridiplantae > Streptophyta > Magnoliopsida > Zingiberales > Zingiberaceae > Zingiber > Zingiber officinale. The sequence continues at coordinate 145,260,740 of NC_055994.1, forward strand.
AAGAAACACCTAGCTGTGTTTTCTGCCACCAGTCAACTGGTACAACCACCAGTTGACTGCTACAGTAACACTACAATACTGCTACAGTAACATTAAGTAAAACCTTGATTCTAGGATTTGGCCCCGAGTACATTCACTCAACACTCGTCCTTGTCCGACCAACTTAGACCTAGCCTTCTAGCCTCCTCCATCAGCCTTGCGTCCCTTGGATGTCTCTGTTGGTGCAATTTCCAGTAGGTCAAGGTTGACCTAGTTGACCAAGCGTAAACCTTGGTGATGGTTTCGATGTTTGACAATACAGAAAGACATGTAGACATGGACAATGCATGTGCAGTTGTCCATACGGAGAGATACTGATCAGAGTCTGATCAGGTTGGATGAAGAAGAGTCAAGTAGGTCAAGGTTGACCGGATACTTGACTGGGAAGTCCTAACTGGGATGTTAGGCAGTTCGGAAAGTCCTGGTGAGTGAAGCCAGGCAGTTCAGAAAGTCCTGGTGAGTGAAACCAGGCAGTTCGGAAAGTCCTGGTGAGTGAAACCAGGCAGTTCGGAAAGTCCTGGTGAGTGAAGCCAGGCAGACGGGAAATCCTGGTGAGTGAAGCCAGGTGAAAATCCTAGTGAGTGAAGCTAGGTGAAAGAAAAAGTCCTGGTGAGTGAAGCCAGGCAGTGGGAAAGTCCTGGTGAGTGAAGCCAGACAGTTGGAAAGTCCTGGTGAGTGAAGCCGGGCAGATTGAAAATCCTGGTGAGTGAAGCCAGGTGAAAACCCTAGTGAGTGAAGCTAGGTGAAAGTCCTGGTGAGTGAAGCCAGGCAAGGGAAATCCAGATAGGTCAAGGTTGACCAGACATCTGGTGAAAAGTCCAAGTATGGAAGCTTGGCACGAGAAAAGTCCAAGTATGGAGACTTGGCACGGAAAATTCCAAGCAGGGAGCTTGGCACGGGAGAAGTCCAAGTATGGAAGCTTGGCATGGGAAGTCAGAGAGGGCTCGGTAGCCCAGTAGCCCGGTAGCCCGGTAGCCCGGTAGCTCGGTAGCTCGGTAGCTCGGTAGCTCGCTAGCTCGGCGGCTCGCTCTCCGGACTAGGTCAAAGAGGGCTCGGTAGCTCGTTCTCTGGACCGGATGGAGTCGGAGAGGGCTCGGTAGCTCGCTCTCCGGACGAAGTCGGAGAGAGCTCGGTAGCTCGTTAGCTCGGTAGCCCGGTAGCTCGGTAGCTTTGACTAGGTCAGAGAGGGCTCGGTAGCACGTTCTCAGGACCAGGTAGGATTTAGGACTGGGAGCTCTAAACCTGGATCGGTCCCCGGGACCGATCAGGGTACGCACGGAGAGTTGGGCAACTCTCTGTGAAGTGTGCTGATCGGTCTGGGGACCGATCAACATATATAGAGCCTGATCGGTCCCCACGACCGATCAGATCAGCCCCAGACCGATCAGGGTGATGCCTGATCAGTCTGGCACTAGCCGTTGGCTCACAACGGCTAGTCTTCTGTCTTCTCTTCTTCGCAGGTGAATGCAGGTATAAGGGGGCTGAGTGCTTCTACAGTGTGGTAACCCTGTAACACTCGACTCTTCTTCTTCTTCACTGCTGTGATTTGAGTTTGCTGAGCTCGATTTTGCTTGAAGCTTCGCGTGAGCTTCCTTTCGGCTGGGTTCCTACTGTTGTAGGCGTCGCTTGAAGCTGCTGCTTCATCCAGTCGAAGAGAAGGCAAGTAAGCGAAGGTGTTTCATACATTTGTATTATATTTTGCTTCTTGCTGCTTTCTACTCCTGTATTGCTGTTGCAAAAGATTGTGGCGAGGTTTCTCCACCCAGAAGGAGTATCTATATTAGCCGGTTCTCCGGGGACTCATCCACCGACGGATTGATAGGCTTCGTCCACCTTACGGACACGCCGAGGAGTAGGAGTTTATCTCGGAACCTCGTTACATCGCTGCGTGTTGAGGTTTGATCTTCTTGTCTTTGTTTCTTTGTTTTATTTTCCGCTGCGCTAACCTTGATTTGTAGAAAGAAACGAACGATTTGGGGCGGCTATTCACACCCCCCCTCTCTAGCCGCGTCCATCGATCCTAACAGTCTCCTCATCCTTCACGTCTTACCTTCTGGAGCTTCCTTCAGCCTTGTCATTGTTGTCGGGTCTTCCTTTGCCAAGAGATCGCACTTCCGGGACTTCATCCATTGTCAAGTCACAATTGGACTTACTTTGCCAAGACTACATGCTTGGACTTACACCGCCAAGACTCATCCTTGGACTTTCCTCCTTTGCCAAGATCACACTTAGACTTTCCTTGTTGTGTCTGTATCCTGCATACTCACAATGCATATCAAATACAACAATAAATCTAACTTAAACCTTTGTCCAAATATCAAAACCTAGGGTCACTTGATTGCTCCAACATAGGGGTCTTTTTATATGCCCTGAAAAATTTTATCCGACGCTAGAAGACGCCTTCAATAGGCTTGAAGGCACTTCTAGTATGGCAAGTTCTATTAGTGCGAAGATAAAACTTTATCTTCGCTAACAGTTACTATTTGCCCAGTTTAAGGCGCCTTCAAGGGGTTGAAGGCGCCTTCTAAAAAGGCGCGAAGGCGCCTTCAAGGGATTGAAGGTGCCTTCAATCAAAAAGGTGTGAGGGAGCCTCCAGCAGCATTAGAAGCGCCTTTAGTAGTTCCAACGGCTCCGTTTGCTCTTCCGCTGCTTCGATTGCCTAGGTGATTTCGTCCCTATGGAATTGGGCTCACCCAAACTCATCTTCCGGTCTTCTTCTCGAGTAAACTTTTGCTCCAGCTTCTTATCCCTTGGAAAACGCTGCGTGTTTCCTTCTCATCCACCAGCGTACGCTTCCGCAGCATCTCGTCCCTTGGACACACTGAGTCCGTCGACTCTCTCCCGTACTGTCCTTCTCGCTAGTTGGGTCTTTCGCTCGACTTCCTGTGCTGATAAGTTTTTGCACACTTAGATACAAGACATCAAAACACAACAAGACCTAACTTAACTTGGTTGACCACATCAAAACTACTATGGGGTACTTACAATCTCCTTCTTTTTTATGCGCATCAACCCAAGTTAAAGTTAGGGTCAAACAAAAGGTATAACATGATTATGTGAAGTACTTGCAATTTAAAAAAATCTTTAATTAAGCAAGTTAATAAAAATTGCAAACTTCGTAAAGATAGCAAATTGTTCTTACTCCGTCTTAACTTGTACCTATTTCTCCTCCTTTGATCACATAAAAAAAATAGAAAAAAATAACAAAAATAGTTGGAAATATTTGAAATAAATTTTTAGGGGTACATAACAAAAATTATTAGTAAGCTGATATTTTTCATAAATAAATGACAAAAAATTGGAAATTAGTGTTTAGGTTTGAAAAATCTTGAAACTTTTGTCGAAGTTAAATAGAAAGAGATAGATTAGAACAAAAATTTTCATAAAAAAATATTATGTAATCTAAGAGAAATAATTTATTTCTACAATGCAACTAATTTTTATTAATAATTCTTAAAAAAATAGTTTTTCTACTATGAAAATTCTGCTAATTTTATTGAATGTGAAAAACACATTGTTCAAGGCAAAACAGTAAAGTTTTTTAATTTCTATTTTTCTAAATCTTTTAAAATTAAAAATTAACTTTTCGAAATTCAGATAATATTCAAAAAAAAAATTTATACCAAATCATAAAAATTACAGGCATGGGGCTTGACTTTTATATATATATATTCTGGTCCCTATCCTGGGTCTCCTCTTGGTCCCCTAATTTTTTTTGGATACTTTTCATCTAGTGACATCTAAATTATTTTAATTTTGTGTATAAATTATATATATATATTTTTTATATTTTTTTTTACCATATCAATGTATTTAATTGGATTTTTTTTAGGGATCACAGTTAGGAAAAACTAAATCCAATTTAATACATTAATAAGTTAAAAAATATTTTTAAAATTATAATTTATGCAAATTTAGGTAATTTAGATGGTAATTTTTTTTGATGTATCCATTAGATGAAAGGCGTATGAAAAAAATTAGGAGACCAAGATAAGATAAGAGATCAGAGGATCTGAACGGGTACCAATGCTACACGATCTTATGATTGCAAAATTTAATGCCAAATCGCAAAGGTTTTGAACCAATTGATGATTGGACTGTAATTAATGCTATGGAACTGAAACCGCGATTAAAACGCATATTCTATTTTCTATGATGCCTATTCCTAAGGCATATGCAATTTATGAGAGATTAGTGAAATTTAAAAAAAATGAAAAAAAAGTTAGTGAAATTAAAAAAATTTTGAAAAAAAAGTTTGAAGTATTATAAAAAAGAGGTTTAAGATTTTTATTTTAAGAACAGTAATAAAATTTTCAAGTTGTTTTCTCTCTTAAAATTGGTACCATCCAAGATCATTTACTAATAAATAAAAATATATGATTTAATAGATTTTATATTTTTGACGTGTCATATTGAAAAAAAAATCATTTAAAATTATAACCCTTGGAAATACGTTTAGTATCTATTAACATCAAAACAATCCTAAAAAATTCTATTGTATTCAAAATATCCGTATTTAAAACCATCTTATTGGATGTTTAATTCAGATAAAACCTAAAGTACGTGATTTGTCAATTAGACAAGTAGCTATAAGGTCTCTTTGGGATGGTCTAGTGGATAATGCATGAGGTATTATTACCATAAGATCTGAGATTTAAATCTCAGTAAAATCGAGATAAAATGCTTCCCTTATATGTTAGTAGTCGTCCGTGATTTACCTCCTCTATGTTAGTCCTGGGACAGATTGACGAGAACGCTAGGGACGAATATATTCACCTTTTGTCACCACGAAGTGAACTCTATAAGTATTTATGGATTGACATAATTGATAATTATATTAATATTTATTTTAATAATTTGAGATCAATGTGTAAAATATTTTGTTATCTTCTCATATAATTATATCAATATTTATTTTAATAATTTTGAGATCAAATTACCGCATGTGTAAAAGATTTTGTTATCTTCTCACCTAAAGAGTCCTTGCATTAAGATAAAACATCTTCATAATTTACTTATTTATATTTTATCACGAGGTCGCTAATATTAAATCATTTGAAATGAGATTTATTTATTTATTTTCCCTCCACTCGGCAAACACTACAACTAATAAAGTTGCAAAATTCTCCTCGCACTTGCTTATGCTGCAATTGGATTGCAAGTCGGGGGCCCAAATGGCAAATCAATTAGGTCATGAATTGACAACTGGGCCGTTTTTATAGCTATCGTTTTTTTGAAAATTACCAAAGTGACCCAACATCGTTAGGGCATTATATCCAGTCCGATTAGACTTGCAAATACGATGAGCAATTTCACATCTCTGCCGTTGGATAATGTAGGCTCTGCCGATGGGGAGGATAAGCCGTTGGTTTGCTGTTCCACGGCTGGCTTCGTTTGAAAGATCCATAGTTCGGGTTCGTTCGGCCTTTTGCGGAACAGCGAACCAAGGGGCGAATCGCTTGAGCAGCGAACGCGAACCAGGGAAGAAGAAAGGGGCGAATCGTTGAGGGCAGCACTGCGTGTCCTCCGGCGATCTGCTGACCTGTCGATCTTCTCCTTTATCCCGCGGTGTGATTCGTCTGCTCGATCGTTTGTTCCGACCATGCCGGACGTTCAAGCTCTCGTCAATGATTTCGTACTCAAGCTCAAGAGACGGTAAGTTTTCCCCTTATTTTCCTGTAGGTTTATCGTCTCTCGTGTAGGGTTCTTTTGATATCTGGTCCTTCTCTTAGAAAAATTGAGGGTTCTCAAGCGACTGCCAAGCATACGGCGGAGCTGCTGCGGCAGGTCGTCTCGCAGCAGCGAATAACGTATACGAATCAGGCCGCTTCTCTTATTGATGCTGTGAAGGCCGTTGGCGAGCAGTTGATCGAAGCAAACCCTGTAGGTAGGTTGTGTTATGCTTGCCCCGTTGCCATACCTCGCATATAGTTGATTGGCTAACGAAAGAACAATATTTGCAAATGTTATATATGACAAGTTTTTTTTGTATTTGAACCGATATTCTATATTGGGAGGTTATTCAAAAGTTTGGGAGTCATCCTGCTTTATAATATTTTGTTGGCCTATAACTATTGTCACCTGGAACATGTGATATCTACAAGAAATCAAAATTCAAGTCTTTGGTCAATGGCATTGCATATATCTGCTAGTGCAAGCGTAATGCAATCTTATTGTAAATTGAATCCTTGGTATATCTATGAACTAAGATATTCATGTGGCTGTACTAGTTCATTGTGCATAACTCATAATTATGCCAATGAAACAAGCCAAAAGCAAAGCTTTCAGATGGTTGCAATTGCATTAGAGAGATATTTCTTTGAAGTTCTTCAAATATTGTTTTTCATCTACAACTTAAATTCATCTTTACATTTTCTTTTTGTTCTATAAAGCTTGTGATATATTGACACTGTGAGACTTCTACTAATGGATGACCCACAGTATGACATACTAGGATGTGGGGAATAAAGCTTCTCAAACATGCTGAATTTTTGTTTGTCCAATTACCTTGTGTGTTTGTGTATAAAATGATAACAAATGGTGAAGTTTGGCACAAAATGATATTTGGTTAGTAATGTATTTGACTAAAGGAGGTCTATACATAAGCTGCTATACTTTTTCATAAGTAAAGCAATAAAAAGGTGTAGTTCATAATAAGAAGCAATGTCTAGCACTTATTTTGGCATGAGGATGTGTTGGTACCTTTCTCCAAAGGCATGTGACTTTGTTTGCTGCTATATTTACTGGTATATTTCGAAAGATTTTCTAGCCACACTTCATAGTACCTTCCAACCATTGCGAAAAATCTTTACTAACGTTTCCTTTTATTTATGGGTTACAAAATCACCATTATATGTATTTGAAAATTTGTATCATCTTTCCTATAATGAATTTTAATGTCTATAGCATCCTAAATAGCCAACTCTACTTAGTGGGATAAATGTTTGGTTGTTGTTCGTTGTTGTTATATCATCCTAAAGTCTTACAGACGATGCAATGTTCATACACTTAGTTTCCCTTGTTTGATGTTAGAAGATAATTTTGCATGTTTTTATAATCATTTGTTATTTTTATCTTTAAAAGAAATGATGGTTCATAGTTGATGTGGTTGCACAGAGCTTGCTGTTGGCAACATTGTGAGGCGTGTTCTCCATATGATAAGAGAAGAAAATGTTTCTTCAGCAATGTCTGCAGTGGAAGAATTGGCCTTAGGTAGTGATGATGATGAGGCTGAACATGACAATCGCATGGGATTATCTGCTGCAGCTGTTGCTGCGGCTGCTAGAAGCACCCTTCGTGCTCCTTCTCTGCAAACCCTCCTTGAAGATATCCCTGATTCTGCCACAGCTCCTCATCCTCCTTCTTCAGGGGGAGATTCTGAAGGAAAAAGCAAATGTATTACTCTCATATTTTACCATTATCTTCTTCTAACAAATAATTTAGGTTATGCCATCCTTCCTGTGGCATCCGATGATATGATAAAGTAGATATCAAGTTATTTTGCTAGATATGTAAGCTTACAATGCTGCATTTATTATGAAATCTTTTCTCACTTTCCATACACTGATGTTATGAATACTATTTGATATGCTTTTCTTCTTCAGCAGCAGCAGAGAGTAGCTCTAGGAACAAAAAATTGAAGCATGATGTGATCGAGGCTATTAATGAACTGATCCAAGAGATTGATACCTGTCATGAATTAATTTCAGCACAAGCTGTGGAGCATATTCATCAAAAGTATTATCTTGTGACACAATCATTGAATTTTTGCTCTTAAATATTATTTTCTTATATATCACTAATTTATAAGATTCTCGCCATAATTAGGAAACTAGCATGTGAATTTTCATTTATGATGAGGCATAAATTCACTGACATCAAACAACCAAATAAAATTAATTACATGCTAACTAGCTCTGCAACAGAGTTAATGGAAGAAAATCAACATATGTGATTAGAGCACCAAGCTTGAGGACTACACGGTTATCTTCATACAAGGTGATTAAAACACAATGTGGTGATATGAAATAAAGTGTTAATTCCAACCCTAGTGTCCACCCGGCAAAGGGTAAGAGCAAAAAGTAATAATTTAATGTATGGTTATTGAGTACACTTGTTTCTATTTATTTTCATGATGCTGGTTATTCATGTATGGTGCCTTCAATGTCTTTATACAAACTGTATGTAATAATTTAATGTTACAACCACAAGCCATTGTATCCCACTCACAGTTGGCTGCCTTGTTTGCTACTATAATCTATAATCTGTAGGAGAATATTATCAATTTCTCTGCATTGATGCAAATGTAGTTTTGAAAGATAACTTCATTTTGTTGTAATCGCTGTGAATTTTTACTCTTGTCAGTGAGGTAATACTAACTCTAGGGCGTTCAAGAACAGTCAAGGAATTTCTTTTTGCAGCTAATGAGAAAAAAAGGTCTTTTCGTGTTTTTGTTGCTGAGGGTGCTCCAAGGTTAGCACACCTTGTTCACTACTATGTGCTATGCTTTGAGATAATTTCGAGATAGTGTTCTACATTTGTGTTTTGGCTTTAGCTTTTATTTCTATGATTATCACTCAGGTATCAAGGGCATGTTCTTGCTAAAGAGCTGGTTGGAAAAGGATTGCAGACCACTGTTATAACTGATTCTGCTGTTTTTGCCATGATATCGCGTGTAAACATGGTAATATATAGACGAAACTGTTGTTGGAGAAATGTTTTTCATCTATAACTCCAACTATACTATGTAGGTGATAGTTGGAGCTCATGCAATAATGGCAAATGGTGGAGTTATTGCACCTGTCGGCATAAATATGGTCGCACTTGCTGCTCAAAGACACGCTGTCCCATTTGTCGTCCTTGCTGGTAGCCATAAGGTCATAATAATCTGGTTAACTTTTTTGATGCATTCTACCCATATGGACACTTAACCTTGGTGCCTTCTTTTCTGAAGAAGTGATTTTCATGCTTCCTTTTTGTTTTAAGTAAGAAATGTGTGATGAACATATTTATATTGGCAAATGTAAGTACATGGGAATTATACTAGAGAATGTGCATGCATATTTTCTTTACAATCTTTTTAATTCGAGCAGAAATTAGAGATGAAATTTGAGTGGATAGAAAAAGGAACGGAAACAACTTATTTCACTGTTTAATTTGGAGAAAAATGTGTACTAGACAGAAAGGAAGTGAGGATGGTATTATTTCATCTCAAGCCAGTTTTTAAGTTCCATTCTATATGAGCTGAATTCAAAAGAAATGAGATTAAGATTTACCATTTGGCATTTGCTAATCAATCAGTGATGGGCCACTCTGTGGACCAGATAACAATCCCCTTGGACTTACCCCACTAGTTCTTTTTTTTGAAAAAAAATTATTTTAAAATTTCCCTTTCTCATTCCATCAACTATTTTGCATTTGCTGCTAATCAATCAACGATTGGTACTTTGTGGAACAGTTGGCAAGATCTTTGGACTTACTCACCACATGTTTTTTATTTTTTATTTTTATTTTTCAGATTTTCCTCTTTCATTCCATCCATATTTTCCTCCAACTAAATACAAATAGCAGTGTGTTTTCTCAATTTTTTCCTTTGCATTTCAAGTAGCACTGAAGTATTTGCATGAAACTTTTATCTTTGATTCCTTACCTAGTTCTTCACCATAAATTTTTGACCAAGGGAATGAACTCTTCATGTAGTCCAAATAGTTTGGGATCAACTCCCTTAATTTATTTATTCCTGGATTTCCATGTATCAACAACGTTTCTGGGAGGACAATATGAAGTTTGGACTACCTGATATGACTTGCAGAAATTGCTTCTTGTGGGATCTATTTGCGCTGCAATTTATTGCTTGTTTGAGATATTATTATCCTCCCTTCTATTCATCTTTTCCGTTTGCAGATTTGCCATGAACTTTGGATGAGTTACATTTTGTTGTTGTTGTTGTTTTGCTGTTGCAGTTGTGTCCATTATATCCACATAATCCAGAACTTTTGTTGAATGATTTTAAATGCCCATCTGAATTGCTGGATTTTGGAGAGTTTTCAGACTGCTTGGATTATGGTCAATTAGGGGATTCTCCTCCTATTCGTGTTGAAAATCCTGCATTTGACTATGTCGCACCCAAGCTCGTCAGCCTTTTCATCACCGATATGTAAGCTCCTTGTATCCTTTTATCAAGGATTCTCCTGTTTACCAATTTTTTCTTTCTTTGATGCATCTTTATAGCTAAATATCTTCTGACCAACTGTCATATTTTTTAACTTGATGTTATTAATACTAGTATAATGGAATAATGAACTATCTGCACATTCCCTCTAATGATTTCATCGAATATGTTTTTCTGGATTATGGAAATCAAGTTTTCAGTAAGCAATGGTGAGGCTAGGTAGGCATTACCATGTATTCTACTCAAGGAACTAATTTCAATCGACATTTAATTATCATTACCTTTCCCAAGGCAAATGATTTCTAAAATTTATTAGCCTTTTTGCATGGAGATGTCAATTGTGATTATTAACTTCTATAGCATCTTGATTATTTTTATCATCAGACAATCAACTTCATTCATTGATACATCAGTTAAAAATAAAATGATAAAAACACAAGCATGAAGCAAAATTGATGGAACAGGGTAGTCAAAATTGTACACCATGTAAAAGAAATATACCAACATTAAATCAACCTACTAAAGACATCTTAATCGGGATGCATTCCCATAAATAAGGTTGCACAAAATTGTCGACAAGATATGTTGTATTTATTCCTTCCATTGAAAAAAATGCTCATGTTAGGTGCTTGCGAATGTTTTTGTTTTCATAGCGATGCTTACTGGTTCATCATGCTGACAACTCTTGTTGCTACAGGGGAGGACATAGTCCATCTTATGTGTACCGGCTAATTGCAGATTATTACTCGGCTGAGGACCTTGTCGTGCGACGAAAATCAGCACCTTGAAATTTTATGAGGAGACAAGATTTTGTCTAAATCCTTACTTTAATATGGAACACTAGTTATCTGGTTAGAGAATTTCCATATTAGACACCAGTCAGTTATAGTGTATTTTTGCACTTCATCATATATGTTCTATTATTCAATGAACAACACAAGTGGTAAGAGGATGAAGGTTTATTCCAAGTTGAGGTGTAGATTTTTGTCTTGAATGTACGTTGTATCAAATTGTTTGAACGCCTTGCTGTTGTTTCTTGCTTTTTCTTCTTCTTCTTCATATATTCAATAAACAATTGCTTTTGTTTTTTTTTTTTGCGATCAATTTATCATTTGGAGAGCAGTAACTTCATAGAGGAATTTTGACATATACATTGGTACTAGAAGATGAATTGTTACTCAATCGAGCTGGCTTCAAGAGATAAATTTGTTATTCAAACACTTAACAGGGTTGACTCTGATGTGAAATGCATGATTGCACTATTCAAGAAGGGTTTGATAGAGGCAATAGTTTTGATATTTCTGTTAAATCCTCTATTGGAAACCCTTATTGAGTTGGATATTGCTAATGCTGTTCTAATGGCTATTGCAAAGAAAGATGATGAATTAATCAAGATGTGTATGAACCCCATGACCGCTTCAGTTCTTATCTTATGGAAAATCTTACAAGAAGGTAATAGTGGTTTATCCAACATTGTTCGCTCAATTATATCAGATAGAGTACTTGATAGAATATTGCTGAGCTTGGAAGCCAAGATGGTGGAGGCAGCTACTGGGATTGTGCTAAAATGCATGGGAGAGGATGGGCATTCCAGGAAACTAATTGCTGAGAGAGTACAACTGGCACCAGTTCTGGAAAGCTTTGCCATTGTGAATGATATGGACCGCTTTCAGATTATTTGCTTTCTTTTCAAGTTAGCTAAGCTCAGCAGGTTGGTTGTGAGCTCTCTTTGCCCCCTTTTCTTCATAGGAACTATAACATTTCTAGCTTGCAATCTATATAGTGTAGCATATTATTTACGGTTGAATGTCATGCCCATTGAGATGTAGTGGTGGTGATTGTTACACCAATTCAACTACTGATGCTAAATAGCTGAGGCAACATTTGATCCGTGTTCTGGGGCAGCTATAATACTAGAATATATGGAACTTGATCACGCACTTGATCCGAGTTCAAGTTTAATTTGACCTTAAACTGAATAGTTTTGATTTTCCTTTTTGATCTTTTTCAGGAGATTGTCCAAAGAGAAGCTTCTTCAAGCTATAAAAGGTGGAGGTGCTTTTAGTATGACGCATTCACTCCTCATCTACCTTCAAACTACGTCAATGGAACAATCCCCCTGTTGTTGCTGGTCTTCTTCTCCAGCTAGATCTTCTGGTATCCTTCCTGATCGAACATGACATTTAGATTGTTAAATTGAAGATAAGTAAGAAATATGTACTATGTTGTGGCTTCTGTTAGATTTGAGAACAAAATCTCAGACATAAAAGTAGCACAGTGATCATAACCTGGTTCAGTATTATCACCTCTTTTTTTTTTGCTTTGTACTGGCCATTAAGCTGTTTGTTTTGCCAGGTGGAGCCAAGAAAGATGAGTATATACCGCGAAGAAGCTGTAGACACACTTATCATATGCCTCAAAAATGTGGATTTTCCTAGCATTCAATTGAGAACTGCTGAGACAATCTTAGCTATCTTAGGAAGATTTTCATCCTCTGGAAGGCCTCTTGCTCGAGCTCTTCTTTTAAAGCATGCTGGAATAAGAAAAGGCTACCGAGCACTAATAGAAACTGAGCAGACTGGCCAAGCTCCTGAAGGATCTGAGCACAATCTGGTTGCAGCTATAGTCCTCACAAATTCTTATTGGCTGTTTTTTTTTCTTTTTTGCTTTCTGAATGAATGAACAACTATAAGTAGTCAAATATAAGGTATATTATAGTGCATTAAACATATAAGTCCCACCAATCTTGTTTAAAATCACAATTCATCATTTGATGAATTTCGTCTTATTTTTTATCTGCTCCACTGTTGTGAAGTTCTTTTTGTTCCCCTCATTGGCTTATTGTTTTCTGGTTCCGTTATGTAGGAAGGAGGAAAATGCTGCTGAAGCTTGGGAAAGGAAAATGGCCTTTGCTTTAGTGAGTCATGAATTTGGGCTTCTCTTTGAAGCTTTATCTGTTTGAAGAGCAGAAATCTTGAGCTGTCCACTTCTTGTCTTGTCTTGGCAACCTGGCTCAGTTATATGCTCTCCCTACTCCCTGATACTGGGGTAAGAGGGGCTGCACAAGTCTGCTTGATGAAACAATTTATCACAATTTTGAAGTCCGCAAGGCATACTGATGAAAAAGCACTTTCGATGCTTGCCCTCAGAAGTTTCATGCATGATCAAGGTATTTTATATTTTACAGGGATTTGATATTTTCTTAACATTAATTTTGGTGCAGTAGTGGTGACAAAAGAACCACATATTTCCACTATATAACTCCTTTCTCATTATCTGATTCACCTAGCAAACATATTCATGTGTGTGTGTGTGTGTGTATATATGTATACATATATATATGTTAGAGCATGCTACTTTCCTAGTCATGAATAACATTGTTATTGCTTTCAGAAGGCCTATTCAATCTCACTCTTTATATTAAAGACATATTGAAAACGTTAAGGGAGCTCAAAAAGTCATCTATATTGGCATATGAGATGCTAAAACTTTTATCAGATGGTCATGATTCAAGCATTGTAAGTACCTATTTGTGCCTGGAATTTTCTTCTATTGAATTCTTGCCTCAAAGTTTAAACTATCGAATTTATGCAGAAAGATATGTGGGTCTAGAAGGAATTGATGCAAGTAGATTGCAGCGCAAATGGTGAAGTCATATCAGTAATATGCTTCAAGAATATGATATTCTCTGGCCACCTCGATGGAATGATAAAGGTCTTTACTTCTAACATCAATCCCCTAGTCTAGTGACTATGCTGTGTGTAATATACTTGTGGAAGAAAAAATGTTCACACATTATTGATATAACATAGGTCTGGAAAGGTGGTGAGAATCTTCTTAGTCTGTTACAAGAAACACATGAACACTCTAAGGCAGTCACCAGTTTGGCCATAGTGAAGTCCGGTGACAAATTATACAGTGGGGCACTGGACAAAACTATAAGGGTATCTATTTTCTCTTTTAATGCACACAGAAATTGAGGAAACTAGATTTCTTTCTTGTTATTGTTGTTTTATAGTTAGGTACTATCTTGGAATGGAGGCTCAAAGACTTTTAATTCCAGTAAGAATGTGAAGTCTTTGGTTCTTGTTCAGGGGAAGCTATGCTGTGGTTGCAATGACAGCAGTATTCAGGTACGCTTATGGAGCTAAATCTACAGCATTTGTCTCGTAATTACAGATCTTCCATCTAATCAGGATGTCTTTCTATCATCATGTCAACTTTTAACAGGCATTTATACTTATCGATTTCTCTCGATCTCTAAAGTTGGGACTCCTAGTATTTGCTGCCCCTGCCATTCGGTTGATTTTCTCTAAATGAGTTTATAGTATTTTCAGCTGATACTTCCTTGATGAAATGGTTTCGCTCTACTTGCCTGTAAATATTGCAATATCAACAAACCGTTTATATTATGACCCTTCAAAGCTTGGGAATGAAGTAAAATTAATATTAATGCCATCTTACACTGTTCTTTCTCCTTTTCTGATTACGGAGAACTAGGCGCGTCATTATTTCGAAGCTGTTAAAACCAATATCGCATGTATTTATTGTTATGATCTACTAAGAAAGCACTCTATTTACAGGAAATAGATTGGGCTACTGAAACGTCTGTTACAATTCACCCTGGTAAAAAGAAATTGTTGGGGAAGGAAACTCCAATTTATGCTGTGCAATTACGTGATGGACTACTTTTCTCAGCTGGTATGTTTGTAGATGGTGTAGCTGTTAAGGTGAGGCAAAGAACCTTGTTTGTAGATGGTGTAGCTGGTATGTTTGGGAAAAAAAACTCATTTAAAACTGTAATAATTGAAAATGCCCTAAGTATCTATTAACATCAAAACAATCCTAAAAATTCTATTCTAATAAAATTTCCGTATTTAAAAATCTGTTTTACCTTTCTAAATCACCACTTATTAAAAAAACTGCAAGGTATTATTTTGAAAAGGGCCATTATTAGCTGCTGGACGAGATTTTGAAAATTAACCATCTTAATCTTATTGGATGTTTAATTCAGACCTATAAGCACTCACGGATTGACACAATTGATAATTATATCGGTATTTACTTTAATAATTTTGAGATTAATTGATAGTGAATACAAAATATCTTATTATCTTCTCAGGTAAAAAGCCGCTATATTAAAATATAATATTTTCAAAATTTATCTATTTATATTTTCTTATGAGGTCTAGACCATATATTTGTTTTTTTTCCCTCCACTAAGCGAGCATTACAACTATTAAGTAGCAAAATTCTCTTTGCACCTGCTTATGCTGCAATTGGCTTGTTGGTCGTGGGGCCCAAATGGCAAATCAAGTAGGTCATGAATGGACAACTGGGCCGTTTTTATAGCTATCTTTTCTAAGAAGGTGTTTGCCGTAATAGGACATCTATATTATCATTCAAATATTTATAATTTAATCTTCAGTTATGATATATTTATAGAAATTTTCTTTAAATATTATATTTTTCAATTTATCTTGGTGTTCAATGGAAAATTTTCGTAGGATCAGACCTGTCATCTCAATGTTAGTTGGGTTTATTAATTTTTTTTCTAACTTGGTATACATTTGACAATGAAAATGATAATGAATTTTGATTGAGGGATTAATGACAATGAGAATGATGATTGGATTAATAGTGTTTGACATAGATACTGGAATGAGTATTATTCTTGTTAATGTTGCTTGGTTTGGTTTAAATTATCGAATGAGAATTAGTCAAAGTTCTCATTTTACCTTTATAAGTAAAATACAAAAATAATTTCACAGAGTCATGTGCAGAATCATTTTATTAAAAAAAATACAATATGGTGAGTATTTTGTCTTCCATCCCAACATACAAAAGACATAATAAAACATAATAATTATCTCCAAAATAAATCATCGTCACATATTAACTTATATACAACAATTCTGTCAATGGTCTTGCATAATCAAAACATCTACCACAATATCAAAAGTGAGAGAAGCAAAAATATATTCATCACATCCAACATCACAAGCATATTATTCTAAGCAACTGAGCACAAAATCTTCAACTTCAGAGGGATTTAAACTGAACAATAACTCAACCTTTACAAAATCTTCACAAATTACTTGAACAGCCTTATACTTGTTCTTACCAACAAACTCATACTTATCCAACCTCTCAAGAACTTATGGCATTTTTGAGGATTTACCTTGAACCCAAGATGACATTGACTTGATGTATGAGCTAACAATTTGCATAAAATATTCTTCGGCTATCTTGGGATGATGGCCTTCTCATTCATTGAGGTGATACCTATGCCTGCGATAAGGTGCCAGAAATCCATCTGAATTATAATATCCAATATTGACCAAATAATAACAATCTAAACCGAGGACACTAGTTAAATTAATAAATACAAGTATTCCAAAAATTTGAAACTTCATAATTTCAACTTCAAATAAAAAGTATTTATTATTTACCTTGAGGGACTTTAAGATCAGATGGTCTACTGATGACCTGACCATCATGGACAAAATCTTCCCACACAGGCAACACATATATGAATTGCATTTGTGGACAACACACTCCTAACACATTTATTGCAATCTCCCCCTTTCTTGTGTGATAACGTTATTTTTCTTCTTTAGAGGATGTCACTTGGATAAAAGTACTGTCTAAAGCACCTAAACAACCCTATAATACTTGTTAATTATAATAATTAGAGGTAATTATTAGAATTATGGATTGAAATAAAAAATACAATTTAATTAAAGAATTATAGGCGATTAAAAAATTCTTACCGTAAATGGTTTTCATTTATCTTCTTCGCAGCTATCATGTACTGGTTCAGTTTTCTTGAGTAATATATTGCGCAATTGTAAAATTGCTCGAAGATATAGATTGAAATGATGACTCACTGTCTCCCGATTTCGTTTAAAAAGGAAACTCATAGTTCAATTTTTTTTATGATGTGCCAACACGTAGATAAATAAGGTCACAATTTCATCAATGGTGACATTTTTTGTGGCGTTTAAACCTTCAACGTCATGTACCATATCACACAATATCTTGAATGTTCTTCTATCCATTCAAAGTTCACTAATACTTATTTTATCACTATCTTTTATAAGGCTGAACATCCATTCCACAGCGCAGTCGATTTGTCTTCCCAACACTTTATTTGATGAATCCTACTTTGACGATATGCAAGTATTGCAATTTGATAAAGTACGACAATCAAACAAATCATGAGTATTTCATACATATTCCACAAAGTGCACATTAATCTACGTCTTCTATAGTTAAACGGTTGTCGTGCTATGTTTATCTACATCATATAACAACTGATGTCACCAATAATAAGTCAGAACCAAAATCATACATGAATAAATATCAAACAACATATGCGTACATGAATAAATGCTATTGATAGTCATAGTTTTTCATAATTGTAATCTAATGAGAATGATAAGAATCTCATCTTCTATACAGATTGGTGTGAGATAGCCTTCTAAAATATAAAGCATTACAATCATCATCTCTACTAGCATGAACAATTATTTTGATGTCCCCTCGGATGGGTCTAGTGACTAGCACATGAGGTGTTGCCACAATAAGGTCTGGGGTTCGAATCTCGGCAAAGCCGAGGTAAATACCTCCCTTATGTGCTAGTCACTATTTCAAAGGCTAGTAGCCGCCCGTGATTTACCTCCTCCGTGTTGACCCTGGGACGGGTTGGCGGGGGCACTGGGGGCGAGCGTATTCGCCTTTTGCCACAATGAACAATTATTTTGATTCATATTGACCTAAGGCTAGGGAAACAAGAAATAAGAATACAAAAAAATAAGTGGCCATCCATATCAAACAAGGAGGAATCAATATATTATTCTTACCTAAAAGTATAGTAAAGTACCTAATGCATGCTCTTGCGCTTCAGATTGCAACTTCTTTAAACCCTAAACTCCCCTCTTCAATAATCTTGGTTTGTCCCAAAATCAAAAGTCCCCTCGTAGCTTCGGTTTGGACAAATTTGGGATGGGACAGGGAGGATAAGGAAGGAGGATAAGAAAGCAGGAAAAGGAGGAGAAAGGAAGAAAAAGAAGAAGAGGAGGAAGAGAAGGGGGAGGAGGAGCTTGGACGACAAGGAGGAGGAGGAGAAAAGGGGGGGCGAGAAGAAGGGGGGTGCGACCAAGAGGAAGAGAGGAAGAGAAGAAAGGGAGGAGAAAAGAAAAAGGAGGAGTTGGAGAAGAATTGGGAGGAAGAGGTGCGGGCGGATGGAGAAGAAGAGGTGCAGAGACAAAATACAAAAGAGAAAAAACAGAGAAGAAAAGGAAGGAGCCGCGGGGGCAGGGTTGTCCAAAAAAAAAATGAATGAGTTTAGTGATAGCCTAAGGGGTGGGTTATGAAATTAGGGGTATCAAACTCATATTTTGATTCTGATTCCCGTCAACCAAACAACAAGAATGGAAATGGAACAGATTTCATTCTCATTTCAGCCTCCAAAACCCGCCTACCAAGCACCCTTAAAAATAACCTAAGGCGACCCAGTATCGATTGGGCGTTGGATCTAGTCTGATTAGACTTGTACAAATGGTGAGCAATTTCACATCTATGTAGTTGAATAATATAGGCCTCGCCTACAATCGGGAGGATAAGCCATTGGTTTGTGATTCCACGGCTGGCTTCTTTTGAAAGATTCATAACCCGATTCGTTCGGCCTTTTTTGGAATAGAGAACCAGGGAAGAAAGGGGTGAATCGTTGAGGGCAGGCACTGCGCGTCCTCCGGTGATCCGCTGACCTGTCGATCTTCTACTTTATCCCACGGTGTGATTCATCTGCGCTTGATCATTTGTTCCGACCATGCTGGACGTTCAAGCTCATGTCAATGATTTCGTGCTCAAGCTCAAGAGGCGGTAAGTTTTCCCCTCATTTTTCTGTAGGTTTATCGTCTCGTGTAGGGTTCTTTTGATATATGGTCATTCTCTTAGAAAAATTGAGAGTTCTCAAGCTACTGCCAAGCATACGGCAGATCTACTATGGCAGGTTGTCTCACAACAACGAATAACGTACACGAATCAGGTCACTTCTCATATTAAGACTGTGAAGGCCATTGGCAAGTAGTTGATTGAAGCAACCCTTGTCGGTAGGTTGTGTTATGATTTCCCCGTTGCCATACCTCGCATATAGTTGATTGGCTAATGAAAGAACAATATTTGCAAATATTATATATGACAAGTTTTTTTTTAACCGATATTCTATATTGGGAGGTTATTAAAAAGTTTGGGAGTCATCCTGCTTTATAATATTTTGTTGGCCTATAACTATTGCCACCTGGAACATGTGATATCTACAAGAAATCTGAATAAAATTATCATGTTTATCTACATCATATAACAACCGATGTCACCAATAATAAGTCAGAACCAAAATCATACATCAATAAATATCAAGCAGCTTATACATACATGAATAAATACTATTGCAGTTACTAATTTGCTTGTAAACTAGTCCACAGAATTTCATATTGAGTTATTTATATCAAAAAATCAAGAATGATGCATTGATGGAAGCCGAGAAGATAATTTCATAATTGATTGGTGGGAAAGAAAACAAACTTAAAAATATTTTGTG
Organism: Zingiber officinale; assembly: GCF_018446385.1. Taxonomy (NCBI): domain Eukaryota; kingdom Viridiplantae; phylum Streptophyta; class Magnoliopsida; order Zingiberales; family Zingiberaceae; genus Zingiber; species Zingiber officinale. The sequence goes on from NC_055994.1 coordinate 145,280,554, forward strand.
GATCACCAAGAAGTTGACTTCTATGGATAGCTGAGTTCATGCTACCTATTGCTAGCCATAGTTTTTCACAATTGTAATCTAATGAGAATGATAAGAATCTCATCTTCTATACAAATTGGTGCGAGATAGCCTTCTAAAATATAAAGCATTACAATTATCATCTCTACTAGCATGAACAATTATTTTGGTTCATATTGACCTAAGGTTAGGGAAATAAGAAATAAGAATACAAAAAAATAAGTGGTCATCCATATCAAACAAGGAGGAATCAGTATATTATTCTTACCTAAAAGTATATTAAAGTACCTAATGTGTGCTCTTACGCTTCCGATTGCAACTTCTTTAAACCCTAAACTCCCCTCTTCAACAATCTTTGTTTGTCCCAAAATCAAAAGTCCCCTCGCAGCTTCGGTTTGGACAAATCTAGGATGGGACAAGGAGGATAAGAAAGCAGGAAAAGGAGGAGAAAGGAAGAAAAAGAAGAAGAGGAGGAGGGGTGGAGGAGCTCGGACGATAGGGAGGAGGAGGAGAAAAGGGGGGCGGCCGAAAAGAAGGGGGGAGAAGAAGGGGGGTGCGACCGCGAGGAAGAGAGGAAGAGAAGAAAGGGAGGAGAAAAGAAAAAGGAGGAGTTGGAGAAGAATGAGGAGAAGAATCGGGAGGAAGAGGCGCTGGCCGGTGAAGAAGAAGAGGTGCAGAGATGAAACACAAAAGAGAAAAAACAGAAAAGAAAAGGAAGGAGGCGCGGGGGCAGGGTTGTCCAAAAAAGGAAATGAATGAGTTTAGTGAACACCTAGGGGGTGGGTTATGAAATAAGGGATATCAAACTCATATTTTGATTCTGATTCCCGTCTATCAAACAACAAGAATGGCAATGGAATAGATTTCATTCCCATTTCAGCCTCCTAAACCTGCCTACCAAGCACCCCTAAAAATAACCTAAGAGTATCGATTGGGCGTTGGATCCAGTTTGATTAGACTTGTATATATGGTGAGCAATTTCACATCTCTGTCGTTGAATAATGTAGGTCTCGCCTACGATCGGGAGGATAAGCCGTTAGTTTGCGATTCCACGACTGGCTTCTTTTGAAGGATTCGTAGCCCGATTCGTTTGGCCTTTTTCGGAATAGCGAACCAGGGAAATAAGGGGTGAATCGTTGAGGGCAGGCATTGTGTGTCCTCCGGCGATCCGCTGACCTGTCGATCTTCTCCTTTATCCCACGGTGTGATTCATCTGCGCTCGATCGTTTGTTCCGACCATGCTAGACGTTCAAGCTCTCGTCAATGATTTCGTGCTCAAGCTCATTTTTCCCCTCATTTTTCTATAGTTTTATCGTCTCGTATAGGGTTCTTTTGATATATGGTCCTTCTTTTAGAAAAATTGAGAGTTCTCAAGCTACTGCCAAGCATACAGCGGAGCTGCTGTGGCAGGTCATCTCACAGCAACAAATAATATACATGAATCAGGCCGCTTCTCTTATTGATGTTGTGAAGGCCGTTGGCGAGCAGTTGATCAAAGAAACCCCTGTCGATAGGTTGTGTTATGATTTCCCCATTGTCATACCTCGCATATAGTTGATTGGCTAACGAAAGAACAATATTTGCAAATGTTATATATGACTAGTTTTTTTTTTCTGAACCGATATTCTATATTGGGAGGTTATTCAAAATTTTGGGAGTCGTCCTGCTTTATAATATTTTGTTGGCCTATAGCTATTGTCACCTGGAATATCACGATGATCGGATGGGAGAGGAAGTACGAGCGGAGTCTCCAAGCGGTTAGTACCAAAGCGTAAGCTAACTTTTCAAGCCCAGTGTAGCAAGCTTCGGCGTCTTTCAATATATGGCTTAAAAAATACATGGGTTGTTGCTCTTGCCCATTCTGCTTAACTAATGTCGAGCCGACTACATACTCGGTGGACGACAGATAGATCCAGAGTGGCTCCCCAGCGCTCAACTTAGCTAATATATGCAAGGAGTTGAGATACTTTTTGAGCCCTTCGAACGCTCGGTCGCACTCCTCATCCCATTGAAACTTTGTCACTCGACACAACACCTTGAAGAATGGTAGGCTTTGATCGGATGATTTGGATATGAATATGGACAAAGTGGTAATACGCCCCGTCAGCCGTTGGGCTTCCTTCAAGCTGTGTGGCGGTGGCATATCTTGTAGGGCTTTGATTTTACTCAGATTCGCTTCGATCCCCCGCTCGGTGATGATGTATCTGAGGAATCGGCCACTCTTGGTGCCGAACAGACACTTGTTCGAGTTCAGCTTTATTCCATAAGCCCTCAGAATTTGGCAGGTCTCCTTAATGTCTGCGCAAAGATCAATACCTCTGGAGGATTTTATTAATATGTCGTCGACATATACCTCTATGTTGTAGTCGATCTGTCGTTGGAACACCTTGTTCATAAGCCTCTGGTAGGTAGCGTCGATGTTCTTTAGTCCGAACGGCACAACGTTGTAGCATAACGTTCCGTCGGTCATGATAAAGCTAACCTTTTCTTGATCTTCCTGGGCGAGCGACACTTGGTGGTAACCCTGATATGCGTCAAGCATACAGATCAGCTCGCAGCCTGCCGTAGAGTCTACCATCTGGTCTATCCAAGACAACAGGTAGAAATCCTTCGGGCACGCCTTATTCAAGTTACGGAAGTCTATTCATACCCTCCATTTGTTGCCCGTCTTGGGGACTAGTACGATATTAGCGAGCCAGCTCAGGAATTATACTCCCCATATGTGACCGACCTCCAATAATTTTTCTATCTCCGCTCGGATGACCAAGTTTTGTTCCGCGTTGAAGTCCCTTTTCTTCTATTTCACCGGCCGAGCGCTCGGTCGGACGTGTAGCTCGTGCTAAGCCACACTTGGCGAGATGCCGGAAAGATCATGTGTCGACCAAGCGAACACATCATAATTCTGCTTAAGGCGGACTACCAACTTTGCCTTTTTCTCACCCTCTAGATCGGCAACGATGAAGGTAATTGCTTTCGTCCGGCTAGGGTGGATCTGAACTTCTTCTTTTTCTTCGTAAACCAGCACAGGGGACTTTTCAATGATTTCGTTTACCTCCAATGCGGGTTTTTCCGAGCGGCTCTTGCTTCATACTTACCCATCTCGACGTAGCATCGCCGAGCGGCTAACTAATCTCCTTTGACTTCTCTTACCTTATCGTCCATCGAAAATTTGATCTTCTGGCAGTAAGTGGGCACCATTGCTTGGAAGTCATTGAGTGTCGGTCGACGCAGGATGACATTGTAGGCTGAGAGTGCGTCTACCACAATGAAATTTGTGGTCCTTGTCCGCTTCGGGGGCTCTTCTCCGAGTGAGATGACCAACTTGATCTGGTCGATCGACAAAACTTCATTGCCTGTAAAATCATAGAGTGGAGTCATCATAACAGCAGTTCACTTCGGTCAATTTGCAGTTGATCGAATACCTTCTTGTAAATGATATTTACCGAGCTTTATGTGTCAACAAAGGTATGATAAATAACATAGTTAGCTATTACCGTTCGGATAATCAAGGCGTCGTCATGGGGGATCTCCACCCCCTCTAAATCCTTCGGACCAAAGCTAATCTCAGGTCCATCAGTCTTCCCCTTGTTGCAGTCGACCGCGTGAATTTCAATCCTCCGAGCATGCGACTTTCTCGCTCAATTGGAATCTCCACCGGTCGGCCCGCCGGTGATCATTCCTATCTCCCCCCGAGTGGCGTTACTCTGGTTCTCTTCCTCCCTTGCTGACGGTCTGGAAGAGGCTCGAGCAGGGCTTCGGTCATTCTTTTGTAGTTGATGACGGCGCAGTTCAGCCGTCCTTTCCTCCCTCCTTCGTCCTACAGATCGGCTTCAGTGACGTCGGTCTAGAAGCGGTGATCGACGATGGTATCCGCGCAGCGTCGACCTACTAGATGCCAGGTCGTAGCAGTCCCGAGTGTTCTGCGTCATTGACTGATGAAAGGTGCAAAACATCAGTACACACCTCTTGCCTTTTGGACGAGCGGCCGCCACCTACTGTACGGCATGAGTCCTAGTCTCATGGTTTGGAGGGGTTCCCGACCGCGACCCCTTAGGTGGTTGATGACTGCTCGGTTGACGTCGGTCAGATGCTCCTGGGGGCTCGGCGGTCGTCTCCTTCTTCCTTGCCGCCTGTGCTTCTTCCACATTAATGTATTCATTGACCTTCTTTTGGAGATGACCAAAGTCTTTAGGCGGTCATCGAATGAGCGATCAGAAGAACTCTCCTTCGGTGAGCCCTTGGGTGAAGGCGTTCACCAACACGTCTGAGGAGTCCGCTGGAATGTCCATCGCCACCTGATTGAAGCACTGAATATAGGCCCTCAGGGCCTCTCGGGGTCCTTACTTTAGTAAGAATAGATTCACGCCCGTCTTCTGGTGGCAGCGACTACTAGCGAAGTGATGCACGAATGTCACTCGAAAATCCTTGAAGCTGTGGATCGAGCTATTCGGCAATCGTTTTAACCACCATTGTGCTGATCCAGATAGAGTGGTAAGGAAGACCCTGCACTTTACCCCATCCCTGTATTGGTGAAGTGTAGCCGCGTTATCAAACTTAGTCAAGTGGTCGTCAGGGTCGATCATTCCATTGTACTCCCTGATCGTCAGTGGGGTGTAATGCTTTGGCAGGGGGTCATTTAGAATTCCCTCCGAAAATTGTTGATTGACCCGCTCGGGTGAGTCATCTTCCCTTAGTGCTTTTCCCTTTCATGCGTCCTGTGCGGGCGCCTCATCCGTGGAAGATCCTCGGTCTCTAGCCGCTTGATACCTCTCTTCCGAGGGAGCCCAAAATAACGCTCGGTTGAATGGGCCAGCGCATTAGGGGCTTCTCCATAAGTGTCGATCGGCTTATTGTTCGGTTCCCGAGCGAAAATTTATTCTGCTCGGTCTCCTCACTCGGCCCAGCATTCCGTCGTTGAGGCTGCAGGCTCCAGCGCTTGGCGGTTGGCCAGCGCCTGCTGTTGTTGCTGCTCCAAATTCTTCGTCACTTGAGCTTGTATTAGTGCGTCGAGACCCTCCTGCGTTAGCGTCACTGTAGTGAGTCATCCAACGTCTTCCATCTTCTTATTCGGATACATACTACGTTCCCACAGACGGTGCCAAAATGATCCTGTTCGAATGAGGAAAGCTGGAAAGCCGGAGATGTGGTGGCTACTGATAGGATGAAGACTTCACTCCTACAAAACAAAACTAAACCCAGGAAGGAGTCCTGGCATTAGCCCTCTGACGCTCAAGTCAAAATCAGGGATAGGAAGAGAATTGAAGTAATCGAAAAATATATCTCTCGCCTTTCCGCATACCTGACATACCTTTTTATACCTTTCTTAGTGACCATTCATTTGTCCCTATTTAATGATATTAATTATCAGAGGAAGGCTTTTTTATATTGAATTTCGTGCATTAATAATAGATGGAGTACTCTTCTTTGTCTTAGCTTCTTCACATTTAATGATAGGCGGAGTGCTCTCTTTTGTTTTCTCCTCCCCTCCTGTATAATGTCATTCCTTGCGCCGGACGGGTGGCCCGAGCGGCTCGTATTCCTACCGACTGGAACACCTGGCTATGGGTTTGTCCATTCGTCCGATCGGCCCGTGGTTAATCCAAGCCGGACGGGCGGTCCGCTCAGCCACTCCCTTGCCAATCGAGATAACAAGACAGCCTCCCTGGGCCAAGGCTATTTACGTAAGCCCTGGTGTTGATCGCCTTGACTTTGATCGATCCCGTATCAATTGACCCGCGACTGGTGGGCTCTCCCTTATCCTCGCATCATAGGGGTTCACTCAATGTCACTTACAATATCTCATTACCATAGGCTTGCTTGTTTTCTAATTCTCCACCACTATAAAAACATAGCACACATGAATCAAAAGGATTTATTATGAATTACAATGGAGTCAAAAAGACACTAAGTGGAGCAAATAAAATGATTAAAAGAAAATGAAACAATGAGAGAGTAAGAGTATTGGAAGAATAAACCTGACGAGTTAACCACTTGGTGTGCATCAAAGAATATCTTGTAGAGGAAGTAAATGAAATAATGATAAAGTGTGGCCAAACACAATTCACCATCTTTACTTCACCTAAACAGACATGTGTAACTTTATTAGTCCCTGTCCAACCCACTATAGTTCAACTTCAAATAAAACCAATCTCACACATGCAATGAACCCAATTATTAATGCAATGATTGATAGACCGTTGGCGGCCGGCTAGAAGGGAGGATTGAATAGCCCTGTAAGACAAAAACAAAAACACCCTTCTCGAGCTTTCAACAAAACACTTGCATAAAATAAATTGAACAGAAACTAAAGAAAGGAAGAGGCAAAAGGATTTACTTGGTTACAACCAAGGAGGTTGTTAATCTAAGGAATGTCGCACTAGTATCTCCTTCGGGCGGAGAAGCCTCTTACAGCAGTGAAAGCGCAAAACAAAGAAGCTAATCTAAAACTGAAGCGTACAAGCGTTGGAAGTGAATTTCTGAGTTCGTTGAAAAGCTTCTGCACTAAGGTTATATTTATAGCCTTGGTCGGGGCGCCCTGAGGGTTACAGGCGCCTTGGGGGGATAAAATTTTATCCCCCAATGTTCAGATCGAGTTTTGACTCGATCTGTGAAAAAGTCAACTCCGAGCGCCCCGGTACGTTTCGGGCACCCCGGTACGTTCCGGGCACCCCGGTACGTTCCGGGCGCCCCAGTACATTCCGGGCTCCCCGAAGGGGTCCGGGCGCCCAGGACCCAAAAGTCAACTCCGATTGACTTTTTCGGTCCCGGTCCTCTGCTCCGGCTCTGGTCGCCTCGGTCCGGGTCTTCAACTCCGGATCAGCTCGCTTGGGTGATCTCGGACATCCAGAAAAGGGCTCACCCGAACCCAACTTCCGATATTCTCGAGTGGGCTTCCGCTCTGGCTTCTCGTCCCTTGGAATTGCCGCATGTTTCCTTCTAGTCCGCCGGCGTACTCATCCGCAGTCTTCGTCCTTCGGACGCACCACGTGCCGTCCTTCTCGCTAGCTGTGTCTCTTGCTCCTCGAGCAGTCTTCCACTCCGGCTTTCGTCCCTCGGAACCACCGCACGCTTCCTTCTCGTCCGCCGGTGTACTCTTCCGCAGCGCCTCGTCCCTCTGACGCACCACGTGTCGTCCTTCTCGCTAGCTGCGTCTTCCACTCGACTACCTGTGCTCCTAAGCTCCTGCACACTTAGACACAAGGTTAGAAACACACAGGACCTAACTTAACTTGTTGATCACACCAAAACAACCTTGGGGTTCCAACAACTCTCCCTTTTTGGTGTGAGCAACCTAAGTTAAGCTAGGGTAAAAATAGATATAAAATAAACTTAACTAAGTTTACAATTAAGTGCAAAAATAAAACAAGTTAAATTTTGGTCTACCTCCCCCTAGACTTATACTTTTCCTTCTCCCCATTTTATCACATAAAAAATGGGGTTCTAAGAAAAAATCTAAGGGTAAAAACTTTAGAAAATTTTGAGATCCTTAAAAATTTTGTAATAAACAGTCTCTGTAAAAAAAAATTTAAGTAAAATTTTAAGAAAATATTCTAAGTGAAATGATAATAAAAAAAAATTCTAACTTAGACAGCTTTGCAAAACCTTTTTTTTTTTAAGTCTTTGCAAAAATTATTTTTGAAAAAAATCCTAACTTAAGATTTTTCTAAGTAAAATAAGTAAATATTTCACGTAAAAGTATTTTTCTAAGTATAAAAATATTTTTAAAAAAATGTTTGAAAAACTTTAAAAGTATTAATTAATTCTAATTTTAATGCTTTGACCGAAAGTTAATTAAACATTTATTTCAATATTTTGACTTCCAGGTCATGACGAGACACTAGGCCTTCTTGGTTATTGGAGCAACAACCACTTCCTTAGACAAAGCCTCATAGAGAAATTCACTGTTTAATTTTCTCACTGAAAGCATTAATTTCTTTTAAAATTTAGACTAAGCGAGATTTAGGAACCCAATATAGGTTCCAGCCTACTGGATTAACTAAATATTTCTTAGGTACATATTTTCTTGAAATATTCCTAATTTGTCCATGGTGATATCTATAATACCAATTTAAATTTTTAAATTTTCTAAAATTAGATGAGCATGCATAGTTTTTCAAATTATCTACTTGAATTTTCATATCTTTATTTTCTGATTTCAATTTCTCATTTTTTAATTTTGATTTGTCTAATTCTTCTAAGGGACAAGATTTAGCCAAAATTATTTTTAAATTTTTAATCTCCTTTTCTAATTTGCAACAGTCTTTTGTTAATAGTTTAACAAACTTAAAGAGTTTATCGGGAGGAAGTGATCGTACCTCACTTATTTTGTCAATCTTGTTGTCCGTTTCTCCCCCTAAACTGCTGCTTTTTTCTGATGTGGCTCCCCCTTCATCGATGCTCTCTATGCTCATTTCGAAAGAGCTTGACTCGCAGTCGTCGTCTTGATGACTTGCCATTAGAGCAAGTCCGGAGAATGCCTCGACTTCCGACTCCGACGATGTATCGTCCCACGTCGTTTTTAGGGCATTTCGCTTTTGGATAGGCTTCTTACCCTTCTCCTTGTCCTTGTTCTTCAGCTTGGGGCAGTTGTCCTTGATGTGCCCTTCTTCATCGCAGTGGTAGCAGCGGATCGTCCATTTCTTTTTCCCCTGCGGATGGTTAGTAGATCTAGATTTACAAAGTTTCTTGAATCTTCTTACCATCATTACCATTTCCTCGTCATCGAGAGAAGATTCCGACTCAGGTTCGTCTCTCGAAGCTTTGAGGGCGATGTTGTTCTTGGGCTCCTTTGAACCTGCACATCTTGATTCGTACACTTCAAAAGTCAAGAAAAATTCTTCTAACGAAATCTTTTCTAAATCTTTAGAAATGTAAAAGGCATCTACTAATGATGCCCATTTGGTATTTCTAGGAAAGGAATTTAAAGCGTACCTTAGAGAATCTCGGTTACTTACCTTTTCTCCGAGATTCGAGAGTCCGGTGATGATCTCCTTGATTCTCGAGTGCAGGTGCGCAACCGTCTCGTCTTCCCCAAGTCGCAGGCTGGTGAGTTGATTGCGAAGTAGATCTCTTCTGACGAGCTTGGCTTGGACGTCCCTTCGTGCAGCTCGAGGAACTTCTCCCAAAGTTTCTTTGCCGAGTCGTAGTTCCCGATCCTGTTGACTTCTTGAGGCGGAAGAACACTTAGCATATGGTATTCTGCTTTGCCGTTCGCCACGAAGTCGGCCTGCTCCTTTTTCGTCCAATTGTTTTTCTCCTTACCTTCCGGTGCTGTAAAACCAAATTCCATTATAAGCATTAATTCAAAATCGGTGGTAAAGAATACCTGCATCAGCTTTTTCCAAGTAGCGAAATCCCCTTCGAATTTCGGTGGGTGGATGCTTGGTCCGGCCATCTCGTTACTTCGTTCGGCGGTTAGTCCTCCTGAAGCGCCTCGGCTCTGATACCACTTGTAGGACCGTTGGCGGCCGGCTAGAAGAGGGGGTTGAATAGCCTTGTAAAAAAAAATAAAAACACCCTTCTCGAACTCTTAAACTAACACTTGTAAATTAAAGTAAGCAGAAAGTAAATCAGAAAAGCGAGGCACCGGATTTGACTTGGTTACAACCAAGGAGGTTGTTAATCCAAGGAATGTCGCACTAGTATCTCCTTCGAGCAGAGAAACCTCTTACAGCAGTGAAAGCGCAAAACAAAGAAGCTAATCTAAAACTGAAGCGTACAAGCGTTGGAAGTGAATTTCTGAGTTCGTTGAAAAGCTTCTGGACCAAGGCTATATTTATAGCCTTGGTCGAGGCGCCCTTGTAACACCCATAGGGTCCTTAGCAAAATTCTAGAATATTCTATCATGAATAAAGAAAAATATATATGCTTTAGTTGAATTTTACTCCTAGCCGAACACTTAAACAAATAAAATAGAAATAAAAATACATAAGATCTAGGACTTGAACTCTAGATCTCTCATTAGATGCCTGAATAAGATAACCACTAGACCAAGAGAAATTATTGTTAGGAAAGAGAGGGAAACCATAATTAAATGTAAGAAGAAAAGACTCTTCTCTTAGAAGGAGAAGTGAGAGTTGTCTTCTCCCTCTCTAATGAAGAGATGCTCTAGAATATTCCTTTCTTACTCACCAAGAAGGGATGTATCTAGACTTTTCTCTTAATTATGAAGAGAGTAAAAGAAAGGAGGAAGAAAAATATATTTTCCTTCCTCCTCTCATAATGAATAAAAGGAGGAAATTAAAGATGAGTTGTCATTTGCTCTCATTCTCCTCCTACCCTCCCTCACCGTGACCTCTCTCTCTCCCTCTCATCCTCTTGCCGAGACCAAGGAGCAAGGAAGCTCTCCTCTAGGAAGGATTCACAAGCAAGGTTCCCTCCTTAGAGAATTTAGCGAAGGATGTGAGTATTCCCCTCACTGCAGTACAAGTTGTTGTCGAATCGATCGTTAAGTTTTTTTTTCAAGAGTTTTCAAAACCGTAAAATTTTCTTGTGGGTTTTGATGGATGATCTTTTAGGGTCAACAAGTTTCAAGTTATGTTTTATAAAAAAAAAAAAGAAATCTAAACCCTCACTATGAATATTTCGGCCAAGAGACAAAAGAGGGTTAAGGCTAGGTTCTTTTTCTTGTGAGAACATGCTTGATTTCATACTTATATGATATGTGAATTTTATGTGTTGATAGTTAAGTTCTCATTCTTCATGTTGTGACAAAAACAAGGAGATTTCTATACATATGTTTCGGCCAACATGACTTATAGGCCTTAGGTCAAGAATTTTGCATAGAAACCATAGTAGTTGTACTCTTTTATGATGTAGGAAATTTTATATGTGGATAACTTAATTTTTTATGCTTCATATGGAATAAAATGATATGAAACCCTACTGATATGTTTCGGCCAAATTGAGATAAATAGGTTAAGGTTAAAGTTTTGAACTCTAATAGGCTTATTCATGAAGTATAGTGCCTTGTATATGCTTGTATAGTGCCTTGTATATGCTTAGATCAAATTTGCATGTTATATGTTTAAGTTGTATGCTTCATATGGAATAAAATGATATGAAACCCTACTGATATGTTTCGGCCAAATTGAGATAAATAGGTTAAGGTTAAAGTTTTGAACTCTAATAGGCTTATTCATGAAGTATAGTGCCTTGTATATGCTTAGATCAAATTTGCATGTTATATGTTTAAGTTGTATGCTTCATATGGAATAAAATGATATGAAACTCTACTGATATGTTTCGGCCAAGTTGAGATAAATAGGTTAGGGTTAAAGTTTTGAACTCAAATAGGCTTATTCATGAAGTATAGTGCCTTATATATGCTTGTATAGTGCCTTGTATATGCTTAGATCAAATTTGCATGTTATATGTTTAAGTTGTATGCTTCATATGGAATAAAATGATATGAAACTCTACTGATATGTTTCGGCCAAGTTGAGATAAATAGGTTAGGGTTAAAGTTTTGAACTCAAATAGGCTTATTCATGAAGTATAGTGCCTTGTATATGCTTGTATAGTGCCTTGTATATGCTTAGATCAAATTTGCATGTTATATGTTTAAGTTGTATGCTTCATATGGAATAAAATGATATGAAACCCTACTGATATGTTTCGGCCAAGTTGAGATAAATAGGTTAGGGTTAAAGTTTTGAACTCAAATAGGCTTATTCATGAAGTATAGTGCCTTGTATATGCTTGTATAGTGCATTGTATATGCTTAGATCAAATTTGCATGTTATATGTTTAAGTTGTATGCTTCATATGGAATAAAATGATATGAAACCCTACTGATATGTTTCGGCCAAATTGAGATAAATAGGTTAAGGTTAGAGTTTTGAACTCAAACATGCTTATTCATGAAGTATAATGCCTTGTATGTGCTTAGGTCAAGTTTACATGTTATGTGGATAAGTTTTATGCTTCATATGGAACCAAATGATATAAGAACCCTACTGATATGTTTCGGCCAAATTGAGATAAATGGATTAAGGTTAGAGTTTTGAACTCAAATATGCTTATTCATGAAGTATAATGCCTTGTATGTGTTTAGATCAAGTTTACATGTTATGTGGGTAAGTTCTATGCTTAATATGGAATGAAATGAGGATGAAACCTACTGATGTGGTTCGGCCAAGATGGATTAATTGGGTTAGGAAAGAGTTTAAACCTAACTAAACATGTTATGTATTCTCATGATATGTAGCCTTTGATATATGAGTAGATTAAGCTTTCATGCTTCATGATATGATGAAAATATGCCTTATGATATGCCATGTTCATGATATGATATGATAGACTTATGACATGATATGCCATGTTAATGATATGATATGCTAGACTCATGATATGATATGCCATGTTCATGATATGTATGCTAAGTTCATGAGATGATATGCCATGTTTGATGATATGAAAATGACATGTTATGCTTTATGTTATGATAAGAACATGTTATGTTTCATAATGCATGTATGAATGGCTTATGTCAGAAGAAAAGTCTAAAGAGTTGCTTCCCTTAAGCTGGGACCAAGAGCACTCTTCATGTTATGGAAAAGAGTTGCTTCCCTTAAGTTGGGATCAAGAGCACTCTTCATGCTATGGTAAAGAGATGCTTCCCTTAAGTTGGGATCAAGAGCTCTCTTAATGATATGACAAGAATTATGACATGTAAGATATGATGAGATATGATATGCATGATATTTTACCTTGTATGGCTTGTACCAAGGGTGGGCTCCATAAGCGCCCCGGGGTCGACGGACTATGAACGGACCTCGTTAAGGGATGGGCTCCTCAGTACGCCCCTAGGTCGACGGACTATGAACGGACCTAGATCCCTAGTAGGTTCGGGCTAGCTACCCTGTCCTAGGGATTGCGGCGCATTTATGTTTACATGTGGTACAAGCCGGGCCCTTCTCATGATGATGATATGATATTCAAGTATGTATACTATATGTTTTGAAAGAAGCATGATGCATATGTGCATTCCATGATACATGTTTTAAAAATATACATATTGCATCTACATGCACATATTTATGAAATTATGTTTATGCACCCTTATGAACAGGTATGAGTTATGATACATGTTTACATGATATGATAGGCTTCATGATATGTGCTTACAGAATGTGATATGAATCATGATATACACTCACATGATATACTTTGATATGTTATGCTCCTTATGTGATATGATATATTATGTTCTGCTTTCTCTCATGTTATGTTATGAGATGTTATGGTTTTTACATGATAAGATATGTTCTATGTTATGATTCTCCATGCTATGTTATGCTATGCTATGGTTTCTACATGTTAAGTTATGTGTTTTTTCGGATTTATGGGTAGGCAAGGACCTCACTAAGCCTTTGGCTTATAGCTACACGTTTTTCCTTGTACTGCAGATAAAGGCAAGGAATGGATCAATTAAGGGGAGTAGCAGGAAAGGTGATGGATGTGTGTGGAAGTGCTCGGTGGATAGATCTACTTAAGTTTTGGAACTTATAATTAGTTAAGCTGTGCATGTGAACTAAGTTGGACCCTATGCTTATGATGATGATTTCAGCTAGTATTTCATACACTTATGATATTTTACTCATGTTAGAATGATGATGATATGATTAAATGTTCAGTATGCTTTGATTCACATGCCATGATAAGTAAACTAAATGCATATGATAAAAGAAAAAAAATTTAAATAAGTCTTCCACTGCCATGAATCCATATGCAGTAGTAATTGATGTCTATGTTAAAGTGACGTCCGTCCCTCCGGGGTGGCCTTAGTGCTACCTGGAAGGACGGGCATTACAGCCCTGAGGGTTCCAGGCGCCCTGAGGGGGATAAAATTTTATCCCCCAACGTTCAGATCGAGTTTTGACTCGATCTGTGAAAAAGTCAACTCCGGGCGCCTCGGTACGTTCCAGGCGCCCCGGTACATTCCGGGCGCCCCGGTACATTCCGGGCACCCAGAGGGGTCCGGGGGTCTCGGTACATTCCGGGCGCCCCGGACCCAAAAGTCAACTATGGTTGACTTTTTCGATCCGGGTCCTCTGCTCCGGCTCTGGTCGCCTCGGTCCGGGTCTTCAACTCCGGATCGGCTCGCTTGGGTGATCTCGGACATCCGGAAAAGGGTTCACCCGAACCCAACTTCCGGTCTTCTCGAGTGGGCTTCCACTCCGGCTTCTCGTCCCTCGGAATTGCCGCGTGTTTCCTTCTCGTCCGCCGGCGTACTCATCCGCAGTCTTCGTCCCTCGGACGCACCGCGTGCCGTCCTTCTCGCTAGCTGCGTCTCTTGCTCCTCGAGCAGTCTTCCGCTCCGGCTTTCGTCACTCGGAACCACCGCACGCTTCCTTCTCGTCCGCCGGTATACTCTTCGGCAACGCCTCGTCCCTTTGACGCACCGCGTGCCGTCCTTCTCGCTAGCTGCGTCTTCCACTCGACTACCTGTGCTCCTAAGCTCCTGCACACTTAGACACAAGGTTAGAAACACACAGAACCTAACTTAACTTGTTGATCACACCAAAATAACCTTGGGGTTCCAACAATGATTTCAGTTTCAAACACACCAGAGAGCTCCTATCTAGATTTCAATTTCCTTGCCTCTCGTTATTTTGATGACTCAACTTCCAAGTAGCTTCAAGAATTCAGCAGTGTTACTAACATTAGCTAAGAGTTCTCCATAGTATAATCAAGCTATGCATTTCACATTTCAGCAACTAGATTCAAAAGGTCAAACTTAGAACCAAAAACAGTTTCTGGATTATGGATTTCTCAAGTTACAGCTTCAGAACTTTGAATTGAAAGGAGTCTTGGCTTGAAGCATGAAGAATTCAGCTTCAAAAGGCCTCAATGAGCACTGAAAAATCAAAAGGTTGAACCCTTGTAGTTGTTGTTCAAAAACAGATTTGATAATTTCTGTATTGCAATTCAGAATTGCAGTTTCAGAATTCCAGATTTAAAGGAATTTAAGGTTTGAATTCATTCCTCAAGCCTTTCCTCTTGAGCATACTGATCAGAATGACAATGTATAAGCACTTCAGTTTCGCACCTTCAGCAGAACATTTACAAAACTCTGGATAAAGTTTTAGAATCTGTAAGCTAAGGTAGTTTCAGCTTGTATCATGGAGAATTCAGCTTAACAAAGATTCCCATTTAGCACAAAATAAATAGGAAGTTGAATTCCATATATATGCTGTTGATCAGAATCAGCACACAAAATTGGCACTAAACAGGATACAATTTCACCATTTCAGAATCCTTTTTTCAAACTCCAATTGTGTCATTCTCCCATTATTTCCCATTCAAATTCTGCAATTTTCAGCTATAGTCCCTTTGTTTCTTTTCCTGAGTGTACTAATCAAAATGATCAGCGTAACAAGACTTCAATGTCACACTTCCAAGCTCTGAAATAGCTTGAAGTTTTGAAATAACTAGTTTCATTCCTACATTTCCCAGTTTCTGTCGTTATACCAGCTTCCACCATTCTTCTTTATTTCCAGATAATCCCTACACTATTTTGTAAATAACCTTCCTTCTGTATTCCATATACATCAAGAGCATATTATTTCTAATAGTTTTAGCACCAAAGGTTTAGACCAACAATTAGATTCAAAGAAATATCAGGGAGTTCTGGTACTTCACATTTTCAGAAATTCCAAGAATCAGTTGCATAGCAACACTTGTACCAATCTGAGGTTGTTTTTTTTCTTCTTACACTCAGGTCCAGATTCAGTCTTGAAGAACTCTTACAAATTGACTCAAGGAGTTAGGTCCGTAACTTCAGGCAGGGGTTCCAAAATTAAAACTGATTATGATACTTTTGTTGCTTAAAATGTCAATTTCAGAAGTTCAGTTCAGAGAGAATCTAGGACTAAATCATGTAGTTTCTTGTATGTAATACAATACTATTTGGTACTATAATAGCACGAACCTCCCTTTAGACTGGCCATGATCAAAGATCTCCATACACTTTAGCACATAAGATTTTAAATCCAATCCACAGCCCAACTTTTCAACCGTAGCAACTATCAGCTTCTTTAAATCTTAAATGATTAGAGAACTAGAGCCATTTGACTCTTCACTGATTCAATGAACTGATTATGGTTCAATCTCAAACAAATTTCTACATTTCATAAATTTAGAATCCAACTTCAGGATTCTCAGAATTTGAATCTGGTTCCTAAAATCTGGTACTTATTCTTTAGTTTCAGAATTATGAATTCAAAGTGTTACCAGCCTAGGTTAAAAGGAGTTCAACTTAGAAGGAGGTATCATTTAGTACTGTAATCATAAGAAATTGAATTCTAACCATACTGATCAGAATCAACACCAGTAATCGACATAAAAACAAGATCTTTGTTTCCAGTTTTCTGGATTTAGTTCAGAAATTTCTAGTTGATGGAATTCAGCTTGAATCATGAAGAGGAGAGCTGAACAAAGACTCTCATTTAACATCAGAATAACAAGGGTTCAAATTCAAGCTGTTGTTAATCAGGAATAGCAGATAGACTTGATACTAAATAGGGTATGAATTTCTGTTGACGATTCCAACAGCAGTACTTTAAGCCATCAGTTATAGCAGTTTCAGATTCTTGTGGTTAGAAAAGGTTCTCATTCCTCTACTCCAACAAGATTCTAACTCCTGAATGTTCTTGGTCCACAAATTTTTTTTAATTTCAAGAACACAAGGAATCAAGTTCAAGAGTTCAGAAACTCCAAGTAATTGCAGATTTGCTTTGGCACTCAACAATTCAGTTTGTTACTTCAATTTCAGTATCAGTACCCTAATAAATGGTTTCTGAACTTGGTGAATTTAATTCACTAGATATGTATACTCCTCCTACATCAGTTCCTGTTTAGAGGTGGTTATCCGAAATTGATCAGTAACATCAGGAAGTTCTAGCATTGAATATGAGACTCCCTTATTATGCTCCAAGAATAAAATCTAGCACTAATGAAAACCTCCAATTCTTTAAGATCCTTGAGCTTCTGAAAACTTTTCCCCCACACTTAAAATCTTGCACATTCTAACTCATCAAGAAAATTAACCAAAACTCTCGATGGAATGAAAGCAAAGGAAGGTGAAAGATAAATTTGTGGGTGAATTCATTCAACTAGAAATTTTGGAAGGAAAAGAAATCAAAGAATAGGTAAAGAGATGTCCTTCATCTCGTTTTAGACTTTTGTACCTATAAAAAAATGAAAGGTAATTAGATAAATCGATGTGCATTAGGGAGTTAGGTAACAAAAGTTTGTAGGTAGAGAACGGGAACAAAATTTTTCTGATAGGGCGAATGGTTTGTTAGCAGGGACTTTGAGCAATTCTCTCTTAGCTTGTTTAGTTATTATTCCAGTTTTTTTTCAAAAAAAAACTAAAATAAAGAAATCATTGCCTCCTCTTCTACGTGCGAGCATGCTATGTAGTATGTTTCATGCAAGGTAGCCTATCCTGCTCGCTGCCTAGTTGTCTGAACTCGATTGGTGAAATGTCTATCTAGGCACCAAAAACCAACAGACTCTTCATGGATCCTAACGCCAACTTGCTCCGACTAAATTATCATAGAATCACCCATCTCCATTAAAGAAAGAACCCAAACATTTGGTAAACATAATTAAGCAATGTCAGTCGCATTCTGTCGACACTTCGAATTTCAACTCCCGGTATTATTCTTAACCACTGCGTGTTCCATAAATCGACTACCATGCAAGAATAGCACCCAGGATGAATTGATGGTGTGTCGGATTTTTATTAGTTAATTTATTATTTAGGACAATAAGGTGCCCTCGAGAATGTATGAAGAAGAATATGGAGAGAGCAAGAAATAATATGAGAGCAATAAAATCTATTGTTCATTGATATTTGTCCTAAGGACAATACAATATATAATATTCAAAAAGTACTTGGTCAATTGATCAATTAATAAATAACAGAATTATTCTAAGAATAATTCTGAGAATTATTCTAATAATTATAACAGAATTATTAGAATAATTTAAATATTAATATGATTTGATTTGGTGATTTGATCCAGTTAATTTTGATAATTCTCTTTTATCTCTTTTACTCCCCGACAAACTCAACGGAAGATCTCTGACGTTAAGTTTGCTTGCTAACTTGTTGAAACATTGTTTGGATAGTGGCTTAGTAAAGATATCAGCGATTTGATCCTCAGCAGAAATATAAGAGACGGATAACTGCTGAGTTGCCACACATTTACGAACAAAATGAAAATCAATTTCCACATATTTTGTACGAGCATGAAAGATTGGATTTGCTGTGAGATATGTTGCTCCAATATTGTCGCACCAAATTTTTGGTGCAATATTTGATGTAAGATGAAGTTCAGAGACAAGTGATTGAAGACAAATAATTTCTGACGTTATATTTACTATGACTTTATATTCTGCCTCAGTGTTTGAACAAGATACCGTAGGTTGCTTGTTCGAATTCCATGAGATAAGATTTCGTCCAAGAAATATTGTATATCCACTAGTAGAGCGTCTATCTTCAGGAGAACTTGCCCAATACGCATCACTATATGCATGTAAATCTTGAGATGATTGACGATATAAAAGAAGATCATGTAGAATAGTACATTTGAGATAACGAAATATTCTTTTTATATTATCCCAATTTTGTTCAGTTGGAGCATGCATGAATTGACAAACACAATTTAACGCAAAAGTAATATCAGGGCGTGTGATAGTGACATATTGTAAGGCCCCAACAATACTTCGATAAATCTGTGGATCAGATAGAGCATGAGAGGATGAAGTTGGAGAGTTGTTTATAGCAATTGGTGTAGAGACCGGACGTGCTCCATCCATTTTAGCTCTTTGAAAAAGTCCAGTAATGTATTTGCTATGAGAGAGAAGATAGTCATCCTCATATGGAATAAACTCAATACCAAGAAAAAAATGAGCAATACCTAAATCTCGAGTAGGAAATTCTTAATTGAAAAGACTTAATAAAGTTGTGATACCCTTGTAATCATTGTCGGATATCAGAATGTCATCCACATAAATAAGAAAAAATATCATATATCCATCATTATATTTGTGAAATAGAGACGAGTCAGTCTTTGATCCAAAAAATTCTTGAGCTTGTAACCAATTAGATAGTCGATGAAACCATGCACAAGGAGCCTGTCAAAGACCATATAAGGATTTGTTAAGTTGGCAAACATGAGATGGAAATTGTGGATGAATGAACCCAGGTGGTTGCTTCATAAATACAGTTTCCTCAAGATAACCATGGAGAAATGTATTTGAAATATCCAATTGTCGTACAAGCCAATTACAACTAACAGCTATTGATAATAGTAGTTTGACAGATGTAATTTTGATAACTGGGCTAAAAGTGTCATTAAAATCAATAACTGGTTGTTGACTAAATTCTTTAGCTACAAGTCGAGCTTTGTGCAGTTTAAGAGAACCATCAACTCAATGCTTAAGACGGAATACCCATTTAGAGCCTACAACATTAATTGAGGGAGTGTGAGGACAAGAAACTCAATGAACAATTCCACAAGAGACAAGATGACGATGGAGAGCTTGATATTTGCCTCCCCAATCAGAATTAAAAGAGAGTATTTTACGATTAAAATATCGCTCAACTTGAATTTGAAAATTACAGAATATATCAAATAAATTAGATTTCCTTCTCATAGGATAAAGCCAAGTATATTTATTAAAATGATCAATGAATGTAACATAATATTAGAAACCTTGATTAGACAAAATAGGTGCAGGGTCCCAAACATCAGAATGGATTATTTCAAGTGGAAAATTAGAAACATGATTAGATGAAGAGAAAGGTAGCTTATGACTTTTAGATTCCATGCAGGCCCTACATGAATGAGATGGAGAGGAGGTAATGGAAGTAGGTAAACCATACCTATTGATGATTGACTGAACAATACGAAGGGAAGGATGACCAAGTCGAGCGTGCCAAGCTGGTTTATTTGTGCGTTCACCAACAAAAGCTTTGATTGAAGAACTCTGAACATAGTATAGGCCATTTTTTATTCTCTCATAAAACAGAATAGCATTTGTTCCTATATCCTTTATAAGATAATGATTATGATAAAACTCAAAAATGACATTGTTATTAAGATAAAACTGACGTGTAGAAAGTAAATTTTTAGTGATAGATGGAACATGAAAGACATTGCGCATGTGAAAAGTTTGATTAGATAAATGAACATATGTGTTTCCAAGATTAGCAATTTGCAAACCTGAACCATCGCCTACTTGAACCGTATCTGAGTCATAATATGGCATTACGTCTGTAAGGATATTATAATCTGATGTGACATGATGAGTTGCTCCAGTGTCAATATACCAATCAGTAGATGAAAACTCTAGGGTTTTACCATAAGTAGGCACAAACAAGAGGACTTTAGGATATACTTATGAAATAGATGGTTGTCGTGAGGTTATAGGACCACCAATGAAATTTGAGTCAAATGGACTAGGACATTAAATACCAAAATATCCAATTCCGAGACAAATTTGACATTTTACCCGAGATCAATCAAGTCTTTTAGGACATATATTTCCAGTATGACCAACGATGTGACAAATCTGACATCGATCTAAACTTTGCTTTTGGCCTCTTTGATGTCGTCGGGTATATGACATCTAAAGCAAAAATATAACTTGTCCGGTGGCAGTGGAGAAAAACCACGGAGATGGAAAAAACAGAGATTAAGGAAGAGGAAAGAGAAACAAAGGGGTTGACGGCGATAGAAAATAAGTATTTTTCGTTTATTCTGGAAAACAGAGAAGACCAAGAAAATTAAAACATGTAGGAGAGAAGGAAACCAAAACAGGAACACTGAAGATTCCTGCTGGTAGGAGCTGCCGATGGTAGGCGTCAGCAGTCGACGCCGTCGAGGGCTAGAGACTGCGATGAAAGATGGACTGCGAAGAAAATGCGGATCAGTAACGTAAAGGAGCAGTAGGTTCCTTTGTCTGTAGTAGCATGATGACAGCCAAAGGCTGGAAGATCACCTGTCGGTAATGGATCGGTGCCTGAAAGGATGGCGGCAGCTGAAAAATAAAAGGAAACCTTTCTGTTCGAAAATGAAGGAGAAAAAGGATTCTAGGTTTTCGTGCCTTTATTGGTTAAAAGAGGGATTTAGAAAAGATTTATGAGGAGCTGGCCATTGTTGTTGGAAGCTATTTGATACGGTGCATAATAGTGAGGTCCAATAAAATCGGGCAGTTAGAAGTCAAGAGGACGTGGTAGTCAGAAGTCAAAGGGACGTGGCGGTCAGAAGTCAAGGAGACGTGGCAGTCAAAAGTCAAAGGGATGTGGCAATTAGAAGTCAAGAGGACGTGACAGTCAGAGGTCAAGGCGACGTGGCAGTCAACAGTCAAGGAAAGAAGAGTTGGACCGTCTAACGACATTAGTAACATGGTTCCTGGTCGGGTTCTCACAGGCTAGGACCCCAGATCTGAGACACCCTGGTCTGAAACATGGTGGGCCATTGGGGGTGAGGCCTAACCTGCTCCGACTGGTCGGGTTTCCACAGCTCGATTATATCCAGGCCTAGTTCTCTCAAGTAGGCCAACTCCCGGTCGGCCAACCCCTGGTCGGCTCTTGGACGATCTCACCACAGCTCCTTGTCCCTCAAGACTTAGGCTAGGTGTTATACCCAACAGATCATCCCGAGCTGCCTTATTCATACCCGGTCAGGCCAGAAGGTCAGGATGGAAGGTGCTACATGACAACAAGGTCAGGGAATCGTAACCGTCTGTCAGAGAATAACCGTTGAGTGTCAGGGAATATTCCAACGGTCTGCGATCATCTGCGAATGGAACCTTCCTTCAGTCTGCAAGAGGATGCCACGTGTCCTCCATCACCCGACTGGTCCTGACACTCGACATTCTCTGACATCGGTCAGCCTCCAGAGGTATGCACTATCATATGAAAAGGGAGGTCCTCTCCCTTACGCATGTATGCTCTCTCGCGCAATCGCACTTGTCTTCTACTTTCCTTTCTCCTTCGTACATTGTTTTTCTAGGGAAAAAGTACCTAACTTAAGCGTCAAAGGGCCTGCTCCGGGGACTTTTCTATAGTTTCTGGCCTCTAACGTCCCGTGTGCTTGTCCAAGTGTGCGCAGAGATTAGGTACCGCCGGCTCAGTCATCATCGTTCGTCAGCACCACGTGGGGGTCCTTTCTAGTGGACTCATGCTAGAAGGGTGTCTCAGTCGCCTCTCCGTCAACACTAACAACAACTCATCCAGCCTCCTTCTGACTCAGATTTCGGACAGGATCAATTTGGCGTCGTCTGTGGGAAATTTCTTTGCCTATTCTGGAGTGTGAAGATGGAGGACACCGGATGAATCGACGTGATCATGATGGCAGGGGAGTACGAACTGTTCAAGGAGGCCAAGAGGTGAGCGACTTCCGAAAAATAGACCACTACTTCGCGACCATACAAAATGTCTGTTGTTTCTAAGGAGTCAACTCATGTTTCGGATAGAGGGTCTAAGAGGAAACAACCTGAGGAGTTCCCCCCGACCTTCTATCGGGAATCGGTCCTGAACTACTACCATAAGGGCTCAGACTGCTATAATAAGAAAGAACAACCGCAGACCTCTATGGCGGAAAGATCCCCACCTAGGGACTCAAAGAAGGGGAAAGTTATAGTCCTCAGGGAGGAGCCCTGAGGAGAATTTGATGAGCAAGTGCCCTTCTCTTTAAGGGTACTAGATGAGAAGCTACCAAAGGGGTATAAGCCCCCAACCATTGGAGAGTACGATGGTAGTAAGGATCCGGAGGATTATCTCCGCAAGTTCTGGAACACGACACTGTTGCATCAATACAGTGACGCTATTAAGTGTCGAGTATTCTTGAATACTCTGTTCGGCTCAACATAGAAATGGTTTGATGGGTTGTTGAACAGGTCCATCACCTGTTTCCATGACTTCAAGATTGTCTTCCTGCGCCACTTCGCCAGCAGGAAGTACCAGAAGACAGACCACTGTCTCTTTGCCCTCAAGTAAGGGTCGACCGAGCTCTTGAGGAGCTATATCAAATGCTTCAATCAGGTGGCTCAGGACGTTCTGTCCGCTACCTCGGAAATACTGATGAGCGTCTTCTCTCATGGACTAATAGAAGGGGAATTTTTCCGAGATCTCATCCGAGATCCCGTGAAGAACTTTGATGAGATGTTAGGGAGGGCCGCTAGTTACATCAATGTAGAAGAAGCTCAGGCAACTCGACGGAAAGCAGACAAGGTGTCTACTCCCGACAACAAACCAGAGAGGAGGCCACCGCAACCACCAGCTCAGCCTCTTCTACGAGCCCGGGATGCCCGACCACCGTTCCCTCCCGGTCAGGATTGTAGGCCGACCCAACGTGTGGCAGCTATCCAAGCCCCAAGGCATGGTCAGTGGGAGCCCCGCTATTGCACTTACCACCGGTCCCACACTCATTCCACTGGAAATTATGTCCAGTTCGCTCGTGACTCTCGGCGCACAACCGAACTTGACCTACCTCCACCCGAGATCGCGCCTAAGCTTCAAAGGCTACTGGCCAACCAGCCTGCTCGGACAACAGGCCAGGCAGGTAGGCCTCTACTCGAAAATATAGGTAAAGGAGCCAATAGCTAGGTCGGGGTAGAGAGCAAACAGAAGCCGCTAAGGAGGAGAACATGGGAAACGCAACCATTCGCGAGATTAGTATGATCTCTAGAGGGCCCACAAATGGAGACTCTGTTAGGGCTCGAAAGTCTCACGAGCGGCGCCTGGAGATACACGCTGTAGGATGTAGCTGGGAGCAAGTTGCAGGGCCCATCATCAGTTTTGGACCGCAAGACCTGGAGGGGCTGGAACTTCCTCACAATGATGCCCTAATAATCAAAGTCATCATCGCCAATAGCCGCGTGGCCAGAGTTTTCGTGGATACCGGAAGCTCTGTCAACGTGTTGTTCAAAAGCACATTCGAGGGCATGCAAATTGATGCCAGTGAACTCCAGCCCGTGGCTACTTCATTATATGATTTCACCGGTAATGAAGTACGACTCATGGGCCAGATCAAGTTAGTTATATCCTTGGGTAGCGAGCCCTTGGTGAGGACGCGGAGGAGCACCTTCATAGTGGTAAATTCGCCATCCTCATATAACGTCATCTTAGGGAGACTGGCACTGCACGAGTTCCGGGCGGCAGTCTCCACTTTTCATCAGAAGATCAAATTCCCTGTGGAAGACCAGGTCGGGGAAGTTAAAGGTGAGCAACTAGTCTCTCGCAGGTGTTACATCGACATGGTGAAGGTGGAGGCCCGCAAGGCTCAAATAACCCAGGATGGCAGGATCCACGTCATCCAAGGGGAGCCTTTGTCTCTAGTAGAGGAGTCCATCCCTTGGGAGGAGGTCCAGCTCTACCCCGAACACCCGGAGAGCCTCACCCACATATCAAGTGACCTGCCGATCGAGCTCAAAACGGACTTGGTCCAATGCTTGACTCACAATAGGAATGTCTTCGCTTGGTCCCCTGAAGAGCTACCTGGGGTCAAGCCCGAGGTAGCTGAGCATAAATTGCACCTTCTGTCTGATTCTTGACCAGTCAAGCAGAAGAAGCGGAATTTCTTGGCCGAGCAAAATAAGATCATCCGAGTTGAGTTTGATCAGCTCAGGAAAGCAGGTCACATTAGAGAGGTACAATTCCCGTCCTATCTCTCTAATGTGGTCCTAGTAGCTAAACCCAACAATAAGTGGAGAGTCTGCATCAACTTTCGAGATCTCAACCGCACCAGCCCTAAAGACTGCTACCCGCTACCCAGAATTGATCAAATGGTGGACTCGACCTCGAGTTGCGAGAGGATTTGTATGCTCGACGCTTACCAGGGATATCACCAGATCCCTGTGGCGTAGGAAGATCAGGAGAAGGTTAACTTCATCACGACAGATGGTACCTTCTGTTATACCATCATGCCTTTTGGATTGCGAAATGCAGGAGTTACCTACCAAAGGATGATGGATAAGATCTTCCAAGATCAGTTAGGGCAGAATATGGAGGTCTATGTGGATGACATCATCATCAAATCAACTCTGACCATAAATTTAATTGTTGACATAAACCTGCGGTACACTACGGCAGTATGAACTGAAGTTGAATCCATTAAAATGCCTGTTTAGAGCTCAAGGGGGGTGGGGGGGATTCTTGGGACACCTCGTCACTGAGCGAGGAATTGAAGCTAATTCGGAGAAGGTCCGAGCACTTCGAGATATGAAGGCACCTCAAAATCTGAAGGAAGCTCAGAAGTTGGTGGATAGAATAACTCCAGGTTTATATCCCGGTCTACGGATAGAGCCCTACCCTTCTTCAAAGTGCTCAGGAGAGCGACCAGTTTCAGTAGGATGACGAATACAACCAGGCCTTCGAGGAATTAAAAAAAGTACCTGGAGACCTTACCCTCACTGTTCAAACATATTACTGGAGAGCACTCTGGGTTTATTTGTCAGCCACCCCTGAGGCCGTGGGGGTAGTATTGGTAAAAAAGCAGGATGATGTATAGCAACCAGTGTACTTCTTCAGCTATTTATTAAAAGTGTTAGGGTCGAAAGGTGTCAGAGGGGGGTGAATAGCTCGTCGCGCACTCGTTGCTTGTTTCTTTGATGATGATATGCAGTGAAAAATACTCAAAAAATGCTACACTTAGGATTTACTTGGTATCCACCTCAAGAAGAGGTGACTAATCCAATGATCCACACACGACACGCTCTCCACTAATAAAAATACTCCTTCTCGGTCGCAGCCGGAGGCGGAGAAGCCTCGTACAAACTCATACAACAAAATACAACACACGCAAGAAGAAAAACATAAGAATACAAATGAAAACCATTTCTTCTTGCTTACTTGTTTCTTGTTGTTGCCTCTTGAACCTTGGAAGTGCACCAGCACTTGTCCCCAAGAGCCTTCAAGAACTATTGGTGAAAGTGTGGAGAAGCTCACTGAGATTGCACACAAGTCGTTGTGCTCGCTGGAGAGGAATGTGCGAAGAAGACACTCGCCAACGGCTATAACCTGTGCAACGGTCGGATCCCAGTCGATTGAATGGCTCTCAATCAATTGGGGAGGCTTTGAATCAATCGGTTGATCGATTCAGAGTGCCTCTGTGCTCTTTGGAAAATGCCTGAATCAATTGCCCGATCGATTCAGTCTCTATCGCACGATTTCCAGCTTCCCAATTGATCGGCTGATCGATTGAAAGTTTCAATCAATCAACTGATCGATTCAAAAATTCATTGTTCGCTCAGAAACTCTCCCAATCGATTAACCAATCGATTAGGGAAGTTTTGATCGATTACCCAATTGATCAAGAAGGTTTCTGCACAAAATCGCGTCAACCAATCGATTGGCTGATCGATTGACCCCCCCCCCCCCCCCCAATCATTGGCAAGCAAAACAATGTGTAGATCTTAAAACGAGCTTCGTTTCGCATTCGAGATCTTAAAACCATGTATTTGAGTTTCTGCCCTGATCTCCATAAATATGTTGTGATGCTAACTTTATTTGCATCTTTCAACATGAACTTGATCCTTTTTTTCTCCATCTCATAGCTCATTATACAATATGCTTTAGCTGTTGCACGCGAAATACTTTGATAATTTGGAGTAGTCGTTCTCATTAAGGCATTGAACAAATCATACTCAACAAAATTAAATGGTAACTCATGCACCATAATCATATGAGACATAGCTTCTCTAATTCTCCCTTGATCATATTTGAAGTTTGTTAATTCACTCGTACTCATAGAAGTTGCAGTTTGAGCAAGATGAAATTGTTTTTAACCCTTGTTCAATAAAATTTGGCGTCTTGTATAACTTTTTAGATGTCTAAATAATTGTGTTGTGGCACCATCCTTATTCTTTGAAAATAATTGGCAACAGTGGTTGCATTTGGCTTTTCTTATGCCATTATCAAGATTAACTTCACTAAAGTCTTCCCAAACCTTTGAAGTCTTTTTTCGTTTCTTTTTATCAAATGGACTATCCTTACTTTCTTCAACTTCTTGATCAGTATATGCCTCAATAATAGAAACATTTGTCTCCTCCATAGATGACCAAAGAAGATAAAAACCCTAAGTAAACCCAAATAAATGATATTGAAAATTTGTCACTAATTATAATAAAAGTGAACTGATGATATCATATAGAGTTAATAAGACATATCAAACTTAATAAAACAAAACAATGGAGTAACCATTGAAAAATAGAAGAAAAAAAATAAAAATTACCAATCTTTTATGGAGCAAGACAAAGCGCTATTGGAAGGAGCAAGGTAGATCGCTACTGGAAGGTTAGGGCAGAGAGCATCCGGCGCTGAGTGTGGCTAGGAAAACGAGTTTGGAAGTGCACGATTGTCGAAGAAGACTAAAGAGAAGTATGAAAGCGAGTTGTGACTTGTGAGTAGAAAAAATTGAAAGAAGTAGAAACAAGAAGAAAAATAAAGGAAACAGTGGAAACTAGAAAGAAACTTGGAAACCAATTTAGGTTTTTGGCTGGATTAGAAGCCGAAGAGGAAAGAGTCGGGATTTGGGAAGACATTGGAACACTGCAAACCTGTAATGTCAGCACCTCGGTCCCAACAATGTTGGTCACGAGGAATTACAATTTACAACCTCAAAAATTGATTAAAAAAATAGTCGATAATAATTTTAAAAAAATAATCATTTAAAAATAGAAAACTAACAATTTAAAATTCTTATATCCCTCTTAGAATTTATAATATATTTAATATTCGAGAAAAATAACTAATAATCTTATTGAAAATTAATATTATATATTTTAAAATTTAAATTGAGTTTTTTCATATTTGAGTTCAAAATAAATAAATTAATAATTATAAGAATAATAATTAATATAATTTATTTGATTAATCCAAATACATATATAATTTATTTAAATAAATATATATTTAATTAATTATTTTTAATTAATCAAATTAATATGAACCTTAACCTATATATTCTTTTATAAATAAAATCAAATACTCAAAGCCACTTTTATCAACGTGATATATGTAAATATGTTACTACTTAATATTTTTTATTTTTGTTAATAAATAAATAAAAATCAATCGAGATGAAAGTGAATTATTATATATATATATATATATATATATATATATATATATATATATATATATATATATATATATATAATCTAGATATCTAAGTCTTCGGTTCGATTAATTCTAAAGGTGGACGGTCTTCTATTAGCTCACCTATCGAATATATTTGAAAGCACAAACAACCGTCCACGAAATAAATAAATTAATAATTATAAGAATAATAATTAATATAATTTATTTGATTAATCCAACTACATATATGATTTATTTAAATAAATCTATATTTAATTAATTATTTTTAATTAATCAAATTAATATGAAACTTAACCTATATATTCTTTTATAAATAAAATCAAATACTCAAAGCCACTTTTATCAACGTGATATATGTAAATATGTTACTACTTAATATTTTTTATTTTTGCTAAAAAATAAATAAAAATCAATCGAGATGAAGGTGAATTATATATATATATATATATATATATATATATATATATATATATATATATATATATATATATATATATATTGATAATCTAGATGTCTAAGCCTTCGGTTTGATTAATCCTAAAGGTGGACGGTCTTCTATTAGCTTGCCTATCGAATAAATCTGAAAGCACAAGCAACGGTCCACACAGTAACTTGATTGTCATAGTAGTTTGAATGTGGAATCCATTGGGTGCTTTAGAGATTGTAATCCCTAAGATTTGAACCTTGGGTGCTCAAGATGGCCCATCGTGTGCTTTAGGGATTTCAAGAAACCCAATGGAGGATAATGATCCGAATGGATGATGGTATATGGAGGGATTTTTTTCTCGAATACCTGATTATATATGGGGGACTTCGACGAGCGACAGGTATGTGGATGAGGATGTTGATGAGGATGAAAGTTTAATACTCGATGAAGATAAAGATAAATATAATAAATTAAGGTGAAGAATATAGAATCCGACTCATTTATTATTATCATTCTTACTATAGTCACGTACCATCGTGCCCCGGGAATTGTAAAATTTGAAAATTGAGATATAATATTTTATGATACTCTTGTTTTTTTATTGTCTAAGTATCACTAAAATAATGACTATTATATTGATTAAGCTATAGATTGATTAATAAATCAATTTATACATTAAAATTAGAATAAAATCATTGAAATTTGTTGTCAGTACTTTTATACCTTAAGCAGAATTAATCAATTAATTCAAGGCTTTTTTAAATTCTAGAAAAATCATTTGAATGACAAATTAAATTTTAAGATAATATTCTAAATAGAAAATTTATCTTGTGTTAAAAGAGATAATTTTAATTGAAAATTTGGTCAAAAATTAATTAATTTACTAGTATGTAAGTGTCAATTTTTAAAATATAAACTGATTTAAATTTACATATTATCTAATGCATTCAAAATTATAATTATCTTAGTTAATTCTAATTCCTAAAATTATAATTTTAGTAAATTCTTGTATAAAATTTATTTGTTAATTGTCATATAATTTAATTAATTATTCATATTCCAGTGCTCCAATAAAAACATAATATTAATAAACTTATAATTCGTCTATTATTTTTATTACTATTTATTTAAGTTGACATCTATATATATATATATATATATCAAGCAATAGCTTCTTGTGGTGGGAAATCTAAAAAAAGAAAAAGATTCTTTGGTTTCATTTTCTTTTCTCTTTTTTTATTTATTTTTAAATTTCTAATAGATTAGTATATGCCCATATTATTCTTGTTCCATTGATTATTTTGATGGATCTCAGGATCTATCCTATATAAATAAATTCTAAAATAGGTTAAGAATTAGAACAGTTGGCCTTCAATTATTTTGGATCGATCGAAACACACAGGTAAATGTAGCAAAAAAAAAAAAAAAAAAGAATTGGGCTGCTATTTTGATATATATATATAATCATATCTTAAGTCCTAACAAACACAACTAATAACTATAAACAAACTCATAAACGAGCCCGTAAACATGCTCATAAACAAGCTAGAACATAAATAAGCTTATAAATGATTCACGAACATTGTTCATGAATATTAATAAGCCGAACACATTGTTGGTGCAGCGGAGGCCGGCAAGAGGGGGGTGAATTGCCTGCAATAAAAATTATACCCTCCTCGGATTTTCAACTCAAAGAAATGCAATAGCTATAAAGTAATAAAGCAGTAAGACTTAACAAAAATGAAAAGGAACTCAGCAGTTAACCTGGTTACAACCAAAAAGTTTGTTAATCCACGGCAATGAAAGAGCACACTAGAAAGAACTCCTTTGCTGAAGGCGGAGAAGTCTTTTACACTTAGAGAGCACAAAACTATTGCTTTGGAGAATGAGAGTACAGAGTTGATAAAAATCGTTGCATTGTAAAGCTGCTCGAGACCCTCTTTATATAGGAGTTCTAGAGCTTATCGGATACCTGATCTTCGGGATCAGGTTTTGACTCGAGAGGGATCGGTCTACCGATCCCCAGGTTCGGTCGATCGAACCTGCTGTACCTGCCCAGCTTTTCCGTCCAGGTGCAGTCTCTGTGGATCGAGCTCAGGTTCGGTCGACCGATCCTTTTGTTCGGTCGACCGATCGGCCAACGGTCTTCAGCTGAGTTGGCCCGATCAATCTGCTCGACTCAGTCTCTGGATAGACTTCGGTTCGGTCGATCGATCAGAAGGTTCGGTCGACCGATCAGCTCCCCAACAGTTGGCTGCTTGACGTGGCTTTTGACGTATCACCAACAGCTGGCTTCGGATAAAGAAGGGTTCGATCGACCGAACCATTGACAAGTCAACTTCCAGTTGACTTGTTCTGGTTCGGCTCCTTGGGTGATTTCGGCCTACCGGAATAGGGCTCACCCGAACCCAATTCCCGGCCTTCTCCTCGAGCAGGCTTCCGTCCAGCTTCTCGTCCCTCGAACGCCGCGCACGTTCTTCTCGCTCAACCGGAGTACTCTTCCGCAGCTCTCTCGTCCTTCGGACGCACCGAGCCCGTTGGCTCCCTTCCCGTGCCGTCCTTCTCGCTAGCTGCGTCTTCCGCTCGACTTCCTGTGCTCCTAAGTTCCTGCACACTCAGACACAGGGTTCAGACAAAACGCAGGACCTAACTAACTTGGTTGATCACATCAATACTACCACGGGGTCCAACAATCTCCCCCTTTTTGATGTGTATCAACCCAAGTTCAAGTTAGGGTAATACAGACACAAAAGGTAATTTTAAAGAAAAAATTACTAAACTAGCATTATTAAGCATAAGTTTTACAATAAGTAAAATTGCAACATTATAAAAGAAATAAAAATTTAAACTTTTAAATTTTTTCTAACTCCCCCTAAACTTGTACTTCTCTCTCCCCCTTTGATCACAGCAAAAACGGGGAAGCAATTTCTTAAAAAAAATTCTAATATGATTTCTTAGAATTTTCAAAAAGAATTT
Source organism: Zingiber officinale (assembly GCF_018446385.1). Taxonomy (NCBI): domain Eukaryota; kingdom Viridiplantae; phylum Streptophyta; class Magnoliopsida; order Zingiberales; family Zingiberaceae; genus Zingiber; species Zingiber officinale. Next base: position 145,312,098 of record NC_055994.1, read on the forward strand.
CTAAGTTAAAAATCTATTTTCTTAGTAAAAAAAAATCCGAAATTTAGAAAAGAAAAAAATGTTTATGCACTTTCAAAGCATTTTAATTTTAATGTTTTTTTTTTCAGAAAGTTAATTAAACATTTTTATTTCGATATTTCGGCTTCCAGGTCGTGGCGATGCACTAGTCCTTCTTGGTTATTGGAGCAACAACCACTTTCTTAGACAAAGCTTCCATAAAGAAACTCAAAGTTTAATTATCTCACTGTAAGCTTTTAATTTTTGAAAAAATTAATCAAGTACAGATTTTTGAACCCAGTAAAGGTTCCTTCCTACAGGATTCTTTAAAAACATAGGGGGTATATAACTTTTAGGAATTTTCCTAAGTTGACCCTGATGTTGTTTAATGTACCAATTCAATTTTCCATAAATTCTAACTTTTGATTTTGGAAATTTCTTTAAACATGCATCACTTTTCAATTTTTCAATTTCATTTTTTAATTTTGTATTTTCTAACTGCAAAATCTCATTTTCCAAATTTAAATTTTCCAACCTTATTTTTAAATTGGCAATTTATTTTTCTGATTTGAATAGATCTTTAGATAAAGCTTTAATAAACTCAAAAGACTATTTAGGGTTTAGGGCACGTACCTTACTTACCTGTTTGTCGGTAGCTCCCCCTTCGTCGCAGCTTTCCTCTTCTGTCTCTCCCCCTTGATCAATGCTCATTTCTGAGTCTGAGTTATCTTCAAAGAGGTGGTTGGCCACCAATGCTAGTCCCGAGAATTCTTCGACTTCTGACTCGGAGGATGAAGAGTCGTCCCATGTCGCCTTCAGATTTTTGTGCTTAGAGGAATTTGGTTTCTTGTAATTGGTCTTTGTCTTCTCCTTTTGCTTGCACTTCAATTTTGGGCAGTCCTCCTTGATGTGCCCTTCTTCGTTGCAATTGTAGCAACGGACTGTCCTTCTCTTTTGACGATGTTTACTTGACTGCGATCTAAATTGGTTAGATTTAAAAAACTTGTTAAATCGTTTTACCATTAACGCAGCTTCGTTTTCGTCAATCGTCGCTTCGGAGTCGGGATCGTCCTTTTCAGCTCGTAGGGCAATGTTGAGGTTCGACTTTTCTACTTGATTTTCTATAATTCGAGATTCGTGAAGTTCGAAAGTTGAAAACAAATTTTCTAAACTACTTACCTCAAGATCCTTAGAGATGTAGTACGCATCTACTAAGGATGCCCATTCTGGAGTCCTCGGGAAGGCGTTAAGCGCGTATCGGATGGAATCCCAGTTCGTTACTTCTTCTCCAAGGTTGGTTAGTTGCGTGATCAGTTCTTTGATCCTTGCTTGGAGCTGCGCTACCTTCTCGCCTTGGTTCATCCGGAGGTTCGTCAACTGGTTCCGGAGGATGTCGCGCCTCGCTAGCTTCGCTTCGGAGGTACCTTCATGGAGCTCCAGGAATTTCTCCCAGAGATCTTTCGCGGAGCTGTAACTTCCGATCCAATTTACCTCCTGAGGTGGCAGTACACTGAGTAGATGGAACTCAACCTTTCCGTTAGCGACGAAGTCGGCTTGCTCCTTCTTGCTCCATGTGTTTTCTTCTTTATCTTTCGGCGCTGCAAAATCATATTTCATAGTAATTAAAATATCAAAGTCTGTTTTAAAGAATACCTCCATTTTTCGCTTCCATGTAGTGAAATCTCCGTCGAACTTCGGGGGATGGATGTTCGCGCCGGCCATTGTTCAGATCTTTGTGCTTCAGATGGCGGTTAGTCCCTCTGAGGTTGTTGGGCTCTGATACCACTTGTTGGTGCAGCGGAGGCCGGCAAGAGGGGGGTGAATTGCCTGCAATAAAAATTATACCCTCCTCGGATTTTCAACTCAAAGAAATGCAATAGCTATAAAGTAATAAAGCAGTAAGACTTAACAAAAATGAAAAGGAACTCAGCAGTTAACCTGGTTACAACCAAGAAGGTTGTTAATCCACGGCAATGAAAGAGCACACTAGAAAGAACTCCTTTGCTGAAGGCGGATAAGTCTTTTACACTTAGAGAGCACAAAACTATTGCTTTGGAGAATGAGAGTACAGAGTTGATAAAAATCGTTGCATTGTAAAGCTGCTTGAGACCCTCTTTATATAGGGGTTCTAGAGCCTATCGGATGACCTGATCTTCGGGATCAGGTTTTGACTCAAGAGGGATCGGTCGACCGATCCCCAGGTTCGGTCGACCGATCCCCAGGTTCGGTTGACCGAACCTGCTGTACCTGCCCAGCTTTTCCGTCCAGGTGCAGTCTCTGTGGATCGAGCTCAGGTTCGGTCGACCGATCCTTTTGTTCGGTCGACCGATCGGCCAACGGTCTTCAGCTGAGTTGGCCTGATCAATCTGCTCGACTCGGTCTCTGGATAGACTTCAGTTCGGTCGACCGATCAGAAGGTTCGGTCGACCGATCAGCTCCCCAACGGTTGGCTGCTTGACGTGGCTTCTGACGTGTCACCAACAGCTGGCTTCGGATAAAGAAGGGTTCGGTCGACCGATCAAGGGGTTCGGTCGACCGAACCATTGACAAGTCAACTTCCAGTTGACTTGTTCTGGTTCGGCTCCTTGGGTGATTTCGGCCTACCGGAATAGGGCTCACCCGAACCCAATTCCCGGCCTTCTCCTCGAGCAGGCTTCCGTCCGGCTTCTCGTCCCTCGAACGCCGCACACGTTCTTCTCGCTCCACCGGAGTACTCTTCCGCAGCTCTCTCGTCCTTCGGACGCATCGAGCCCGTTGGCTCCCTTCCCGTGCCGTCCTTCTCGCTAGCTGCGTCTTCCGCTCGACTTCCTGTGCTCCTAAGTTCCTGCACACTCAGACACAGGGTTCAGACAAAACGCAGGACCTAACTAACTTGGTTGATCATATCAATACTACCACGGGGTCCAACATACATATGTGTTCAAGTTTGTTCATTTAGCTTATCAAGTTGTTCAATCTTGTTTATTTAATTAACTTGATGCATATTGAACAAATATAAACGAGCTCTTATCAAGTCGAACACCAAGCCTGTTCACGAATGTTTGGTTCATGTACAGCCCTAAGTAGAGTACCGATGGGCACCATCTGGTAACAAATGGATCTATGTAGGAAACAATGCAAGAGTTGAAGTCAAAGGAGTTGGCACTTGCAAGCTCAACCTACGTGGTGGGCGTATCTTATTTTTACATAATGTCCTGTATGCTCCTGAGATTCAACGGAATCTGGTTTCCGTCACTTGTCTTCTTGATTAAGGTTATTGTGTAAATTTTTATAGCCGTTGTGTGGAACTTCGAATTAACTTTGTGTTAATTGGGCATGATTATGTATGGTTCTTGATGTAGAATCAAATAATAATGATGATTGTTTTTCAAACATTGCTCTTACTAGTAATGCTGATGTTAATGATGAAATTTGGCATGCTAGACTAGGACATATAGGACAAGAATGAATGAATAGATTAGCTAAGGAGGGTCTTTTAGGCATTTATGCTAAGATAACTTGTCTATATGTGAGTATTCTTGCTGGAAATGCAACTAGCTAGGAAACCATTTGGTAAGGCTATTAATTAGAGCTGAATCATCATTACAATTAATTCATTCGGATATTTGTCGTCCAATGAATGTGAAGGGTAGAAATGAGAGTTCTTATTTCATTACATTTATTGATGACTTCACTCGTTTTGGTCATGCGTATTTAATTTCTCATAAAAATGAAACATTAGATTGCTTCATTCGTTACTTGAACGAAGTTGAGAATCAAACGGAATGTAAAGTTAAGATTTTACGCACTGACCGTGGGGGAAAATATTTGTCTGATATGTTCAAGATAATATGTAATGATAAAGGGATTATTAGACAACTAACAATCCCAGGAACCCCTAGGGCTGTAAATGAACCAAACATTCGTGAACAGGCATGGTGTTCGACTTGATAAGAGCCCGTTTATGTTTGTTCAATATGCATCAAGTCAATTAAATAAACAAACTTGAACAGTTTGATAAGCTAAATGAACAAGCTTAAACACATTTGTGTTTGACTTGTTAATGTTCATGAACAATGTTCGTGAACATGTTCATGAACAATGTTCGTGAACATGTTCGTGAACAATGTTCATGAACCATTTATAAGCTTGTTTATGTTCTAGCTTATTTATGAGCATGTTTGCGGGCTCGTTTGAGTTTGTTTATAGTTATTAGTTGAGTTTGTTAGGACTTAAGGATATGATAATATATATATCTTAACTTAAATAAATAGAAATAAAAATAATGGACGAATTATAAGTTTATTAATATTATGTTTTTATTGGAGTACTAGAATATGAATAATTAATTAAATTATATGACAATTAATAAATAAATTTTATACAAGAATTTACTAAAATTATAATTAACTAAGATAATTATAATTTTGAATGCATTAGATAATAGGTAAATCAGTTTATATTTTAAAAATTGACACTTACACTAATTTATTAATTAATTTTTGACCAATTTTTCAATTAAAATTATCTCTTTTAACACAAGATAAATTTTCTATTTAGAATATTATCTTAAAATTTAATTTGTCATTCAAATGATTTTTCTAGAATTTAAAAAATCCTTTAATTGATTGATTAATTCTGCTTAAGGTATATAAGTACTGACAACAAATTTCAATTATTTTATTCTAATTTTAATATATAAATTGATTTATTAATCAATCTATAGCTTAATCAATATAATAGTTACAGATGTAATGATATTTGAAACAATAAAAAAACAAGAGTATCATAAAATACTATATCTCAATTTTCAAATTTTACAATTCCCCGGGCACGATGGCACGTGAGTACACTAAGAATGATAATGGTAAATGAGTCGGATTCTATATTCTTCACCTTAATTTATTATATTCAAATTTTACAATTCCCCGAGCACGATGGTACGTGAGTACACTAAGAATGATAATGGTAAATGAGTCGGATTCTATATTCTTCACCTTAATTTATTATATTTATCTTTATCTTCATCGAGTATTAAACTTTCATCCTCATCCACATACCTATCACTCGTCGAAGCGCCCACCCCCCCCTATAGCTTAATCAATATAATAGTTACAGATGTAATGATATTTGAAACAATAAAAAAACAAGAGTATCATAAAATACTATATCTCAATTTTCAAATTTTACAATTCCCCGGGCACGATGGCACGTGAGTACACTAAGAATGATAATGGTAAATGAGTCGGATTCTATATTCTTCACCTTAATTTATTATATTCAAATTTTACAATTCCCCGAGCACGATGGTACGTGAGCACACTAAGAATGATAATGGTAAATGAGTCGGATTCTATATTCTTCACCTTAATTTATTATATTTATCTTTATCTTCATCGAGTATTAAACTTTCATCCTCATCCACATACCTATCACTCGTCGAAGCGCCCACCCCATATAATCAAGTATTCGAGAAAAAATTCCCTCCATATACCATCATCCATTCGGATCATTATCCTCCATTGGGTTCCTTGAAATCCCTAAAGCACACGATGGGTCATCTTGAGCACCTAAGGTTCAAATCTTAGGGATTACAATCTCTAAAGCACCCAATGGATTCCACATTCAAACTACTATGACAATCAAGTTACTGTGTGGACCGTTGCTTGTGCTTTCAGATTTATTCGATAGGCGAGCTAATAGAAGACCGCCCACCTTTAGGATTAATCGAATCGAAGGCTTAGATACCTAGATTATCAAAATATATATATATATATATATATATATATATATATATATATATATATATATATATATTTAATAATTCACCTTCATCTTGATTGATTTTTATTTATTTTTTAGCAAAAATAAAAAATATTAAGTAGTAACATATTTACATATATCACGTTGATAAAAGTGGCTTTGAGTATTTGATTTTATTTATAAAAGAATATATAGGTTAAGTTTCATATTAATTTGATTAATTAAAAATAATTAATTAAATATAGATTTATTTAAATAAATCATATATGTAGTTGGATTAATCAAATAAATTATATTAATTATTATTCTTATAATTATTAATTTATTTATTTTGCACTCAAATATGAAAAAACTCAATTTAAATTTTAAAATATATAATATTTATTTTCAATAAGATTATTAGTTATTTTTCTCAAATATTAAATATATTTTAAAGTCTAAGAGGGATATAAGAATTTTAAATTGTTAGTTTTCTATTTTTAAATGATTATTTTTTAAAATTACTATCGACTATTTTTTTAATCAAATTTCGAGGTTGTAAACTGTAATTCCTCTTTACCAACATCGTCGGGACCGAGGCGTCGACATTACAGGTTTGCAGCGTTCCAATGTCTTCCCGAATCCCAACTCTTTCCTCTTCGGCTTCTAATCCAACCAAAAACCTAAATTGGTTTCCAAGTTTCTTTCTAGTTTCCATTGCTTCCTTTATTTTTCTTCTTGTTTCTACTTCTTTCAGTTTTTTCTCCTCACAAGTCACAACTCGCTTTCAAACTTCTCTTTAGCCTTCTTCGACAATCGTGCACTTCCAAACTCGTTTTCCTAGCCACACTCAGCGTTGGATGCTCTCTGCCTTAACCTTCCAGTAGCGATCTACCTTGCTCCTTCCAATAGCACTTTGTCTTGCTCCATAAAAGATTGGTAATTTTTATTTTTTCTTCTATTTTTCAATGGTTACTCCATTGTTTTGTTTAATTAAATTTGATATATCTTATTAACTCTATATGATATCATCAGTTCACTTTTGTTATAATTAGTGACAAATTTTCAATATCGTTTGTTTGGGTTTACTTAGGGTTTTTATCTTCTTTGGTCATCTATGGAGGAGACAAATGTTTCTATTATTGAGGCAAATATTGATCAAGAAGTTGAAGAAAGTAAGGATAGTCCATTTGATAAAAAGAAACGAAAAAAGACTTCAAAGGTTTGGGAAGACTTTAGTGAAGTTAATCTTGCTAATGGCATAAGAAAAGCCAAATGCAACCACTGTTGCCAATTATTTTCAAAGAATAAGGATGGTGCCACAACACAATTATTTAGACATCTAAAAAGTTGTACAAGACGCCAAATTTTATTGAACAAGGGTCAAAAACAACTTCATCTTGCTCAAACTGCAACTTCTATGAGTACGAGTGAATTAACAAACTTCAAATATGATCAGGGAGAATTAGAGAAGCCATGTCTCATATGATTATGGTGCATGAGTTACCATTTAATTTTGTTGAGTATGATTTGTTCAATGCCTTAATTAGAATGACTACTCGAAATTATCAAAGTATTTCGCATGCAACAGCTAAAGCAGATTGTATAATGAGCAATGAGATGGAGAAAAAAAGGATCAAGTCCATGTTGAAACATACAAATAGAGTTAGCATCACAACAGATTTATGGAGATCAGGGCAGAAACTCAAATACATGGTTTTAACATGCCATTTCATAGATTCTGATGGAGATTGCAAAAGAGGATCTTAAATTTTTGTAATGTTCCACCTTCCTCATACTGGAATTGTCTTACATGATGCTTTATATAAATGTTTGCAAGAATGGAGTATAGAAAGTAAAATGTGGACAATCACTATTGATAATGCCTCTAAAAATGATTCTGCAGTAAGAATTTTAAGAGAAAATCTTTTGTTCCAAAAGAAACTTCCTTTAAATGGACAACTATTTCATGTTAGATGTTGTGCTCATATTTTAAATATTTTAGTTCAAGATGGATCATCTGAAATTCAGAGTATAATTGAAAATGTTCGAGAAAGTGTAAAGCACATTTCAACTTCTGAGGCACGCCTTCACATTTTTTCTGACATAACCAAACAATTGAGGTTATCATCAAAAAAGTTGATTTGGATTGTTGCACTCGATGGAATGCTACTTACACCATGCTTGCCTCGGCTTTGGAGTTCAAAGATGTATTTCCTCGTTATCAACAAAGAGATTCTGATTATCAATATTTACCAAGTGAAGAGGATTGGATTCGTGTTCAAGAAGTTTGTTCATTTTTGGAGCTTTTTAATGAACTCACAAAAATCATCTCAGGTATCAATTTCAATTAGTTAAATATTTATTTTAATAGACTCATGTGAATGTTTTTACCTAGTTATTCTTTCGGATTATTTACAGCCCTAACCTCCACTTATTTATTTGATACTAAACCTTTCAATTTCATATGTATTACAGGTAGTGAATATCTTGCTTCAAATCTATTTCTTCCTGAACTTTGGCAAGTGAAAGAGATACTAGATCAACAAATTTTAATTGGGAGTTCATTCATGAAAGCAATGACTATAAAGATGAAGACTAAATATGATAAGTAATGGGGTCAATGCAATTTGGTAATCTCTATAGCTGTTATTTTAGATCCTAGGAAAAAAATGAAGCTTATTGAGTTTGCTTTTCCTATAATTTATGAGCATGTAGTTAGTGCCAATCAAATTGTCTTAGTGAAGAATAGTTTGTATGAGTTATACAATGAATATGTCACTGCACATGAAGAAAAAAAATCTAACAAAAATCTCAATGGTAATTCAAATGGTGATGGTTTTGACCCTAGTTCAAATGCAAATAATGAGAAAGGAAAAGCTATTGTGATGGGACGGTCAAAGTTTGATAATTTTATTAGAAATATTGATATTGTTCAACATGCCAAATCTGAATTAGACATCTATTTAGATGATGGTGTTTATATATGTCAAAATGATGAAACTCACTTTGATGCATTAGAGTGGTGGAAAACAAATAATCTCAAATATCGAATTTTGTCAAAGATGGCTTGTCACTACAACAAAAACATTAAAAGAAAACGGTTAAAAACCGTTGTCGTAAGCCTTTAAAACCGTTGTAATTGGCAGTGTTGTTAAAAGTGGGGGGCTACGACAACGGTTTTAAACAGTTATCTTTGACTGAAAAGACAACAGTTTTGCAACGGTTGTTGTTTAGAGTATTTTTTTAATAACATTGCCCGTTACAATCATTTTTGGGGCTACGACAACGATTTTAAACCGTTGTCTTTGACTGAAATGACAACAGTTTTGCAACGGTTGTTGTTTAGAGTATTTTTTTAATAACATTGCCCGTTACAATCATTTTTGGGGCTACGACAACGATTTTTAACCGTTGTCTTTGAGGGTGATAGACAACAACAACTGTTTTAAACCGTTGTCTTTTAAATTATTATCTTTTAATACCAATATATTATATTTCAATATAAATATATAATAAAGAATCATAATCACAAAAGAAAGAATATTTCTCACATCAATATCATTCAAAATGTTACTTATACAAGAATTACAATCACAAAAGAAGAAACATGTCTCATGTTTAAATAAAATTTATCTCAATACAAAGAAACAAATAAGTTCCATTTATAACTAATGAACAATAGCCAACTAATGAACAAGTCCCATCACAATCTTCAACTTGTAGGATTTCATTGAACTCTTTTTTCTCACTTGCTGATTCTTTTTCAATCAGTATATAAGAATTGGCAGCCACTGTTATAGCCTTGCATATAGCAAAATGAATAAAGCTCAATGGAGTGAATAGCTTCATGTAACTGAAACCAAAAAATTGGGACAAGCATAGCTTAATAAAGATGATGTAAGAATTGGCAACAAGTTAATTCCAATAAACTGACCAGTCCTGCCCCAACATGATCACGAATGAAAGCTGCATCGCTGTATCACTCTTCCTTTATAGCTCTTTGTGGCAACAAGAGTGCTTAGAATATAAATTAAATACAATAAGTGCATAAGACAAGTTTCATACATTCATAATAGTCAATGCTGCTCCAACAATATCCTTTTTTGTAGCACCAATTATGACCAACTTCAGCTTTGCAGCTTCTCCATAATCCTCTCTTAAAATAGCCTCATTCAATTGTGACTGAAATAAGGCCATCACATAGCATGAAACTGTCAGCAAAACTAAAGCCACAGTGGTATGAACAAAATTGTACACTAGAACATAATAAACTTGACTCTAACAAGAGGAAATCAAGTTTGGTATATTCAGTTAAGCTTCAACTTCTAATTTAGTGGTGTTATTTGTGCTACTCTTTTTGGGCATAACAAGCCAGAGTGACCATGGTCCAAAACTTTGAACAAGATTGATTTTACCAGCCAGTTGATGGCCTATACCATGTGAATCATTTTCATATAACCTTTACAAACCTATAATAAGATCTGAACTAACATTGGCATAAACCAAATTGTGCTAACTATACCAATTTTGTGGATCAGTATAACTGTTAGAACCAGCTGATATCATTTCAACTCGTCACAAGGACTCTTTGAGGGTTTTTTTTTACACTGTTTAAGTTATTTTATACTTCTAAACCCAAACATTTCTTATCTGATTCCCTCGCTCTTTACAATATTCCACTCAAATGGCTGATTCTCTTAATTGATTAATCACAAGCGGATGCACAAGACGACTGACAATGAAATAACCATGTAATTGAACATAAAAGTAAAACAGTTTTCTTTATAAATAAATATTGACCGACCCAACTCCACCACCAATCTGAAAACATCAATCGAAGACTAGAATATTTTACCTTTAAGACGGAAACAAGTTTCTTATGTTCTTCAATCTCCGTAAAATGCTGCTTCCACCTCTCCCAATCCCAATCCTCCCCATTTTCCTCGACCGTAGTCACCTTCTTCTCCTCCTCCGTAATGCAACCAACAAATTTGGATGGATGACGCCTCAAAACACTATTGCATTAAAATACAAAAGAAAATCAACTTTTTTCCTGATCCAAAAATCTTAACCTAACGTTTACATAACTACACTTCGTCAAATGAATGTACTAAGTAGAATACTAGTTTGTTTGTGTTGCATATAAAGCAAAAAAAAAAAAAGAAATACAACCTAGTTACTAAAGAATGATCAAACATATGGTTTATTGGTTGCACAATAAGGGCACCATCAACTCCTGCCTCTGACATGCATTGGAAGAAAAGGCAAATATGTCAGGGATTTTTTTTTTCATTTAAGAGCATTAAATAAGTTACAACAAATCACATATGATTGATTGCAGCAAGACAACTTGGAGTCTGACCACCAGATGGTATTGTAAGAAATGGTAGTTCTTCCTTCTATCACTTTATTCTTAGCAAAGATGAAGAGTATATTCAATAAATTGCTCCACAATGTGATATACAATCATTCTCGAACAAAAAAAGTAATGTCTCAGTAAACTAACAATTACTGGTAGGCTGGGGGTCCTAAACAAGTATTACAAATAGTTCTTTTACTGAATATATAGCAAATCTAACTGTGAAAAAATTGGAATGTGAAGATAACAACAATACACTACTATTAGGCAAAGTATCAAACAAGTATCAACAAAATACAGTTCCTTTTAATAATGCATAAAATGCTATTATACCGCCAATTTATCAACCATGACACTAGATCAATAATTCCATTAATGTGCACAAGGATAAATAGATAATATGAGACAGTTAGATTGTTTGAGTTTGGAACAATATAGGAATGACTGATTTCCAGCAATAAAATTCTAAAAGACCAAATCTCAAACGTCCAACATAGTTGGTGAAAGACCATAGATTCATACGTCAAATGTCAGGCACACAACCCGTCGTACTAACCTAAAACAGAACTCCAACTTAGGGCAGCTAAATTCTTCGCCTCTTATTGCTTCAAACCGACTTCCTTAACCCCAGAGATTATTTGAAACGTCTATCCAAAAAAATCCAAGTACCTTGAGCAAGAAATAAGCGTCCCCAGGGACAGAAGGCTCCTGGCCAGGAAAATAAGGGTAATTCTCTGTAGCCTACATGCCAAGGAGGAATCATCAGCATCGGATTCTTTGTTCTTAGAGGTTTGGATTGTAGGTTATTTTCTTTGTAACGACTTGGATGCTGAGATCTCTAGTTATGGTATCATCTCCCAGAAGCCAACATGACTACATGAAAGGCAAGCAAGGTCATGGATTCTAGTGAGTACTTAGATAGACTTGAACCTTCCTATAGTATCATCTCTAGTTATGGTACAATCATTTTTCATAAACTTAAAGGGAAGTTGTTGATGTAGTTGTACTTGAGTTGGACTCATTTTAATGTGTTGGCAAAATCTATGACGTTATGTTTAAGTTGGACAAAACTTCTATATCCTCAAGCTTTAATCCATACAACAAACTTTAATGAGAAAAGTAAATGACCAAATTAAAGATAAAAATATGTTATAACTACATGCTCAAAAGGAAAAAAATAACATATTCTGATGCATAAAGCAGCTGGTCAACAAAACATGCACTTGTCTAAGAGTTTTCATACCTGATACAGAGCATGACTTAACTCTTACCTAGCTGTGTGTAATTGATTCTCAAGTGCAAAATTAGATAGCATCAGGGCATCTTATTCCTGTTTCAGCAGAAGAAAAATAACATTAAATTCCTTAAGGATTAATACATTGACTGTAAAGTATAAAGAAGGATTATTCTAGAAAATTAGGATAAGGACAAGCGTGTTCTGATTACCGCATGCTCCCATCTCCCGTGTTCTGATTACCTCTTCTAACAGAACACCTGTGACAAAAGTCTTCCATGAGTTACAAGAAGACAATTCAGGTCAAACTTCAAATGATTAGGTATTCTATTATTGAGGTGGATATATGCTTGCTCTCTGTTTGCTTTAATGGGGATCCAACCAATGTCCCTCATTATCCTAAAAACCTGCTAAAGCACCATGGTTCTGCATATATTAGTTGATACTTTGCTAGAATTTGAGATTAGATAAAAACTGGGAAATCATCTCACTGAAGCTTGAACATTAGAACACACGCTACCTGGCATGTAGAAAGTGATTGAAACATGATTGATAAATAAGGACCGTTTTGATTGCACAGAATAAGACAATAACAAATTCGATGAACTTGAGCTCACAAAGTTACAACATTTGTAGTTACAAAATGACAAGGTTCTTGCGAATCAAGATTTGTAGAAAAAATATCACTGTTTGATTATCCTTCCAGCCAATACAATTGCTCACACAATTAGATTTTCCCTAAGCCTTTGGATTAGCATAAAGCAGCACATTGAATCGAACCTACCTCATGATGTCCATGATTTAAAGCCCGAGATAAGCTCAAAACTCAATGGAAACACATCGCATAGTAAATCTTCAATTCTTCACCCTAGATATCGAGAATCAAATGTAGCCAACAAGGTAGCCAAAATATGGCAATCAAGGAGACTCATCCAACAGCTCATCCTCAAAAATTTTGTAGGTAGAGTGTAATAAATGCTCAATTTCTTACAACAGAACGATTGGATATTTTCAACAAGTACCCTCACCTACTAAGACTAACACCTGAGCATGTTTTCTTTGCAAAGCAAGAGACATCAAAATTATGATATTTAACCATACGACTGCGGGCAAAATCCTGAAAGGCATGGTACAATAATCAGTATTTGGAATTAGGTAAAAGTGTCCAAACAATTAAAGTGCAGTAAGAATTTAAATAAGAAATAAACTTCTGCGTATATATATATATATATAGGTGAACTTAGATTATTTATCATTTCTAAGTGTCTTCCAAATCCTTATAGTAGCATAATGGCAGGAAAAGAAGTAAGTTCGATAAATATACCAAAAAAAAAAGGTCAAATTGCTTAGATCCCTTGTTAAATCTTGGAAGGATAATGGAAAAAATTTTGCAAAATTCTGTGGAAAATGCGTTCCATTTCAAAAATTAGCTCAGAATATGTAACTTGCTCTTATTTTTGGGTAACTCAACTTCCATTCACTAGGAAGCTGCACACAGCCAAGCAAGCGTGCAAAACCACAATTTTAACATAACCGCAAAAAAAAAAAAACATCTAGAGGGAGTTGCAATTATGCCGCGCGAACGATGATTGTGTAGCAAAATAAATATAGTCCAAAAGGGGGTAGGAGATCCTCAAGCTACAATCCAGAGCGAGAACAACAAGCGGCGACAAAAATCGTATACAAGGAATGAGGAGGTGACCCGGGCGACGTAGGGGAAAGAGATAGATCGAGGGTTGCGGCCGGCAGCGAGGGAGGAGGTCGCGGCTGGAAAGGCATAGGAGATGCTAGGGAAGATTCCTCAAATATGCTCTCGCAGAGAGAAGGGCGACAAGATCGAAGAAAGGAGCAAGCGTTACATGAGGAGAAGGGAAGATTCCTCTGGGTAGAGGGTGGGGTTAGTCGTAAATGGACTTTTGCTTCAAGAGAGAGGGAAAAAAACCTGTACCTTGACCTTGCGATCGATGTGGTTTGTTTGGTCAGATGCAACCATTCGATTCCGACGGGAACAAGAAAGCGAGCCATGGGAGGTGCTCGCTTCGTTGTGGAGGAAGATCCAGCAGGATGGAGTGAAGAGATTGTATGAGGAAAGGGAAAGAAAAATTACTTAGCTAGGTTTGGGAGCGCGAAGGGGAAAACAAGGCGCCGAAAAGATTTGCGGAGAGAGGGAAAGTAAAACTGCAAGGGGAAATGACGAAACAAATAAAGTCAAAGACAACGGTTTATAAAACCGTTGTCGTAGCCCCTAAAAAAGCGCTTAAAGACAACGGTTTTAGATAACCGTTGTAAAATGCGTTGTTGATTTTTAAAAAAATTGCTCAACGACAACGGTTTTCACAAAACTATTGTCTTTTGTATTTTATGGGAGCTCAAAGACAACGGTTTTAGATAAAATCGTTATCTTTTACCAAATTTACAACAGTTTCATCTAAAACCGTTGTCTTTGTGGTGTTGTTGTTTAACATTTTTGTTGTAGTGTGTGACATATTATCTATTCCCATTACTACTGTTGCTTCAGAATCATCTTTTAGTGTTGGTGGTAGGGTGATCGATAATTATTGTGCTTCATTAGGAGTTGAAACAATTCAAGTTATACTTTGTGGTGAGGATTGGTTTCGTCATCTTTATGATATCAAAAGAAAGAAAAAGGTAATTCATTATTCATTTTTATGATTTTTGTTTGTAATTTAGTATTTAACTTATGATATTTTAATTTTGAATAGGATCACAAGGAAGATGTGAAGGAGTACAATTTATCTTAGCCATTTTCATATGCTAAAGCAATGGTTCTTGACGGTATGTTTTTATTAAATTATTGATTCTTTAATATTGTTTGCTCATTTTGATGCTAACCCTTCTTGAAATTCTTTATTTAGTATGTTAATATAAGTAATTGAACTAAATTCTATTAACTCCTTATACTTTGCCTCTCACTATGGTATAAAATGACACTGCAATCTTAATTGTAGATTTTTTGTTTTATTTTTTGGATGAGAAAGGCTGGAAGGGTTAAGGTGAGTGTTTGCCTCTTTGGTCTTTGGAGATGGGAAATTCGCATTCCAGAGACGCAACAATTAAGTAATATTTTTGTAATGAAGTATGACTTCTTATTTTAAAGTTATGAATTAGAAGTTGGATACTCTACTCTATATAATTGTTTTGTGGTTTTGGTACAAAGTTATATTTTCATGTGGTTTATTTATTTGAGTTATGAATTATGGATACTATTTACCTATTTGGTGCAGTATAAAACTCGGCTCGGCTCGTTTACAGCCCTAGGAACTCCACAACAAAATGAGGTTGTTGAAAGAAGAAATAGAACTCTTCTAGATATGGTTAGGTGTATGATGGTGCAAAGTAATTTACTGAGATGCATTATTAGTTGCGGCCTATATACTTAATAAAATACTTTCAAAGTCAGTTCCATCTACCCTATATGAATGTTGGATAGGCAGAAAATCAGATTTAAGTAATCTGAGACCCTAGGGGTCAGCTGCTTATGTTCATGATAGTTCTCACAAGTATAGAAACTGGGACTTAGGGGTAAGAAATATATTTTTATTAGATATCATGAGACCTCCAAAGGTTATATTTTCCTAGGTGAGCAACTAGATGGAACCATCTCCGAAATAGATTCAAGAGATGTAATTTTTCTTGAAACAGAGTTCCCAACTAGAGGTGATGTTGATAAAAGTATTCCTCTTTGAGGGGATGAGATATTATCAACAAGAGAGGTGTCAAAAGATATGCCTAAGTCTAGTCAACCCAGTGGGAGTGATTTGTCAAATCATAAGTTGACTTCTCAACAACCCAATTTACGAAGAAATGGTTTATATTGAGAATAAGGCATTAATAACACTCTTAGTTGACGCAATGAATCTCGAACGGTAGAGGAAGCATTAAGATGCTCCGTTAGAGAAAAAAAAGGATAAGTTGTAATGGATGAGGAAATGGATTCAATGAGAAAGAATTAAGTTTGGGATTTAGTCGATCTTCCTCTGGGCTAAAGAGCTATTGGGAATAAGTTGATTCTCAAAATCAAGAGGAAAGCGAATGAATTGATTAATCAATACAAAGTTCGACTAGTTGCAAAAGGATATACCCAAATGGAATGTATTATTTTTGAAGAGAAGCTAAGGTCATCTTAGGAGTGAAGATTATGTAAGATTGATCAAAAAGTCTTTTGAGTTTGTCTTAAGAGGCTTATATGATCACTAAGATACTACAACACTTAATTGCAACATTGTATCCCAAGACTCCTGAAGAAATAGCCGAAATGAAAAAAAAAAATCATATGTCAGTGTTATTGGTAGTTTGATATGCATTATGTTGTGTACTTATCCTGATATAAGTTATGATATTAGCTTAGTTAGTCGTTCCTAGTTAAACCCAAGGTCGAGACACTAGAAAGTGGTGAAGAGGATATTAAAATACCTCAGAAGGACAACAGATTATGTATCTATTTTCAAGGATCTAAGATGAGCCTAAGTGGCTACACAGATGCAGATTGGACAGGAGACCTTGATGACAGAAAATCTACATCTGGCTATATCTTTTTACTAAATGGTGGCGTCATCTCATGGAATAGCAAGAAGCAAGTTTATGTAGCCATGTTGACAATGGAAGTTATGTGGCTTGGCTTGTGTAGCCTTGTCGACAATAGAAGCTATATGGCTAGGCTTGTGTAGTCTTGTCGACAATGGAAGCTGTGTGGCTTACGCATCATTTGTGTAACAATCTATCTGGTTGAAAAGGTTCCTGAAGCATTTGAAGATTGCTGAGGACAGTGGAAGTCCTGTTACAGTGTACTGTAATGGTCAAGCTGAGGATCTCAAATATCACAGCAAAGACAAGCATATATAATTAAATATAATTTTGTAAGGATTATTGTGGATAAGAAAATGATAATTCTTGAATATATCCCTACACGTACTATGCTTGTAGATCATTTTACTAAGTCATTGACTAAAGAGTCATTTTAAAGAATGGGAAGTCTTTGTGACTTCGTAAAATGTAACACATTGTAAAATGTTATGATATATTCTGTGTATAAATTGTTACATTTTGAATTAAAGTCTCAATGAGCATGCTGGCATATTGAGATTGGTCCACTCACATGGACAATCATCTCTATTTGTTAAGTATAAATAGAGGTAAGATCGTTACTTATGGGATAACTTATGTAGCTGTGAATAGAGACATACCTATAAGTTAAGGTCGTCTTGATAATTATATCAAGATGAGATCATTTATGTAATGACCGGAGTAAATGTACCCACTATTTGCTAAATCTATTTAAAGGTCATATTAGAATTCATATGTTGAATTCAGGATTAGACATTAGATATGCCTAAATCGAAATTTGTACAATGTTAAAATTTGAGAAAAACATACGCTTTTTTTAGTAAAGAGAATAACATCGTAGTATGTGATTCATACCACATGTGCTATGACGACAAGAATGGTAGTAGGAGAATGGATCCTTGCTTCTCTACTATGTGAGACCCTTGAGATTATAAGTTAATATCAATTTTATCCTCAGTAACTATTTAGCTGTCTACTTGAAGTTATAATCAGTGTCTGATACTTTAGCATGTTTCCTATTGACTATGAATGATTTGGTCTATGAAGCATAACTAGAAAAGTGACTGATTAAAATGAATAGATTCTAGCTAAAAAGGAAAATTAAATAGATTTGCATCTTTTGATGTTATTCACTGGTCGACCCATTTCTATTATGTATAGAAATGATTGTGAATATTGAATATGGAACATGCTCTTGACATAATAGTCATTATGGGGGATTAGAGATGTTCATATTGATGTAAATGAAGATTATTTAATCTAGGTAAATAACAAGACATAGATATCTCCTAGATAATGGTTGTGTGCCACTGGGAGATTGAATATTTCCTGGGTAACGGATATGTTCCGCCAAGAGAGAGACTATGTGCCATAATGAGAGTATCTCTAATTCATTTGGAAGAGCGGCTAAGTAAAGTGTAACAACTTTGTTAGCACTGATCGCTCAAAGAGCAGCTATGTAAGGTGTAACAATCTTCTTAGCAATAGTTGCTCAGTGTGCTTACTGTCGCACGAATCATTTTCCCTAATGTATGGAATGGATGTTCGTATTTGGTCTTTGTGACTAACTTGTTCTTATTTAGTCTTTGTGACTAATTAGTGTTTTGCTCTGGCCTTCGTATAGTCTATGTGACTTATTTGATCTTTGTGACCAATTAATGTTTGGCTTTGGCCCTGTGACATGATCATCTTGTAGTGTATGTGACTGACATGGTCTATGTGACTAGATAACCTTTATAGATTGACTTAGACGAGTGGGAGATGTTAGAGTTAGGAAGGTGAGAAAGTGCCCCTTCCCCTTCCTCTTCCAATCCAATCACCTTCCTCCGTAAATGAAGGAAGGGGAAGAGACCTTCTACACCTATATATAAGGTCGTCCAAGTAATCTAAAGGAAAGAGGAGCACAAGAAAGAAAGGAAGAGGGGGCTTGCTATGTGCGAGTTTTGTGCAAAGTCAAAGAGAATGGGTTCGTCCCATATGAAAGGTCTCTGTGCAAGGTTCGTCCATGTGCACAAGATTGAAAGAGGCATGAAGAATATTCAAGATTGGTATGTCTAATCTTGAAAGAGAGATTTTGTTTGTGAACCATGAAGAGTTTTTCGATTTGTTCGTGATCGCTCTTCCGACAGTAAGTCCGAAGATTATATTCTGTCGTCGATTGCATATCTGCAGGAGATCATTGTGAGTTTTTACAGATTTTATATTTCTATATTTTTTATGTTTAGAACTATCAATAGGCTCCTACGATGATCTTGATGACGACAAGGGGCTGTCGCGTAGTTGTCAGATCATTCTAGGATTTGTAAGCTTCGTCTTACTCTTTACCCTCTTCTCTCTTATTATTTGGGGAGCAGCACGGCCTTATAAACCAGACGTCGTTGTCAAGGTATCTACTTCCTTAATAGTATAACATTAATACTGTATTCATCTGAAATTTGTCATTCACAATTCAATCTCTCTTTCTGTTTATTAGACTAATTTATTTTAGATTACATTGTACATTTGTTACTCATTGAAGGTTACCAAGTGAAAAAGCTTTCAGCTTCAGTTGATGAACTTTTCCCTTTACTTGAGTTTAGGAAATCATGGTAGTCTCACCTAAAAGCAACTAAATTGATTAAAACTTAGTTTTGGATTAGTTTGGTTTGAGTTAAAACTTTTGTTGATTTAAGTTGTTATAAGTTGATCTAAGTTGTTATATTTATGAAAAAAATTACCATCTAAAACTAAATTAATAAATTAATTTATTTGATAGGATAAGCAAATTGATAAATTGGTTAAAATTATATTTAAAATAAATTTATTAATTAAATTAATTATATTAATATTAATATGTTGATCATATTTAAAATAACTAAATAAAATTATTTATAAATTTTCGAAATATTTAAAAGAAAATATTAAATTAATGAGATAATTCTAAAACCCTAAGGGTATGTTTGGTTCAGGGTTATTCTCTATAATCTTGGTTATCCGACTAAGGTTATATTGTTTAACCCTGTTTGGTTCAGGGTCATGAGTGATTCCAAAGTTATATTTGATTCTCGCCACATCAGCAAAATTAGATTATATCCCGGAATTAGAAAACCTCCAAATCATAAGGTTTTGGACGATTCCGGGTTAAGTAAAATTTTTTTCTCAAATATAACCTTCCTTCCTTTCCTCTTCACGCAACATTTCTTTCCTTTTTTTTCGCAAACCCTAGCAGCGGCGACAGATTCTCTTCGAGCCAGCGGCGGCGGCGGCAGACTTCGGCTTGTCTTCTCCCACTTTGTCTTCTTCGAACCAACGGCGACAGACTTATCCCTCTTCGTCTTCTTCGAACCAGCAGCGACGACAGACATCTCCCGCTTCGCCTTCTTCATCGACGGCGACAAACTTCTTCTGCTTCGTCTTCTTCAAATCGGCGGCGACAACAAGCTTCTCCACCTCGGGCCCTTGGAATCATTGGCAGCAAGCTTCTCCATCTCGGTTGGAGTCCAACTTCAAGAGGATCTCACTTTGGGGTAAAACAAAATCATTTTTAAAGAGATAAAAAAAACTGATGCTTCGCAGATCGGCATCCAACAGCTGATGCTTTTTTTTATTGTCAATTTTTTGTTCGACATTGGTTTTCTTTCGGTCCAGATGGTGTTTTCTGGTTAGTATGCTTCCAGATTTGTGTATTTATCTGTCTTCAGTGTGGTTATCCTTAATAAATTTAGAATCTATTGCTATTGTTGATTATGATACATTAGTGATGTGTTTCAAGCTCTGCAGTTGGCTTTGAATAAAAGAAATTGTATTTTGCCCGTCTTAGTTTATAAAATTTTCACTTCACTTCTCATACTATTGTGTGTGATTGCACGTTTTCTTTGGAAGTGCAATAGCTGTTGATCTGTTTTTGGCAAGAACTAGAATTATAGTATAGCAACTGGAGACAATTCGAATCAATTATGCTTTGGGATTCTTTGACAATTGAAGTTCATGGGTCTCAGCTAAAGGTATACAAAATGTGATAACTAAATAAATCAAATAATAAATTACTGTCTTAATTTATCTTATTTTATTTTATTAATAAAAAATTAATCAAATAAATAATAACTTAATTTATTATTAATAAATAATAAATAAGCTGTAAAATAATCAAATATTATTTTAGATTTTAGACTACTAGTGTAGTCTAAAATAATAAATAATAATAACTAAATATTAATATTAATAATTTATTTTATTTTATTTTATTTTTAAAAAAATAATCAAATATTAACTTAATTTAACGGTAAAAATATTTAATCAGGGGTAATAAAGTAAATGTGAAATTAGGTTATACACTAAAACCTCCAACCAAACAGGTTTTTATTACATTATTTAGGATTGAACCAAACAACATTAGGTTATGTTGTATTCCCCATAACCTTGGTTATGTGATTATCTGGTAATCACATAACCAAGGTTATAAATGATGACTTGAACCAAACACACCCTAAGTTTAATGTCCTACAATCCTACCCTCACATGTTCCCTGCGCGTGCTCGTGGCGCCGTCTCCGGTTTTCTATACCGCAGCAGCCTCCCCTCTACTTGCAAGAAGCTTCGAGCTGCCGCAATTGCCGCCGCCGCCTTCCCGTCTTGTCCAAGCCGCGACCATCATCGCTTGGCCCCACCGTCTCTGCCTTCCGCCATGACCACCACCACGTCGCGTTCACTGCTCTCCCCGCCGAGAGTTTCGTCGCCGCTGCTCTCCCTGCCGTAAGCTTCGTCGATTCCGCTCCAGTTAGTGCGCTAGCGCTGCCACTGCGGATTCCTGTGCTCCGCCAGCGTTGCTCGGCTGTTCTCGGTTCCCCGTCGATAACAGCCAAAGCCGCCGCTTCCATTTCCCCACCACAAACTGCCGTCCGACACCCACTGCCGTCGTCGGATACACAGAGTGAAGGTACGTTGATTAATTAATCAATTAATATGTTATTAATATTATTTGATTGATTGGTAATTAAGATAAATTAGGATTAATAATTGATAGGTTGATTAATTAATTAATATATTGATTAATGAATAGGTTAATTTATTCATTAATAGATTGATTAGTTGATTAGGTAATAATTAGCTGTTGATTGATTTAATCAATTAAATTAGGATTTGTTCGTTAATGATGATTAATCAGTTTAATTGATTAAATAATTATATATAGGATTTAAATGATTAATAAGCCATTAATTAATCCTCGGATAATCTTTCTGAACAGTCTCTATAAAAATTTTCCTGCAGATGGAATTGACTGCTGAAGTAGCTGTTACTGCTGACACTAATGTTCAGGTTTTTTTTTTTTTTTGTTCATTGCGATATATGTGTGTTTCTTGGTTTTTGTATGAACTGTAATCCTAATTCTACTACCTTTTTCGCCTTCTGCATCTCTCATTTACAGGTTTTAAATAGGAAACTGGAGCTAGATCGAGTTTATTCTAAATTAGGTGAAAAGATTACCGGAATCTTTAGAGACTACATGACAAAGTAAGCTCAAAATGCATTTTTCTCATTTGCTTGGATATATCATATTACCTTGATAACCATCTAGGAGAAAATGTGATTTTCTCCCAGCTATTATTAGCTTTTCAACCCACCATGTGACTCATGCCCTCTGCTCATATTGTTGTGTGTCAACATTTTTTGCTGTTGTAAAAAAAAAAATGGTCTTGTTCTTGTGGATAATATAGGAAATTTTAGCTGTTGGTTATAAATCAGAGAAGTCTCAAGATAGTCTGCAGCTAACAAATGGGGGTTACATATAACCAGAATAAACTCATAGAGCATACTTTGTTTATTTGAAAGTACCATTTTTTTTCTTCATCTTATAGTTCAAAATTATCAATTTTACATGTGTGGGCTTCTCATACTATTACTCATTTGCTCTGTTCTATAACATAATTGAATGTTACAGTCCTGTTTTTACATGAAATTCACATTTGCAGGGTTACCGAGTTTGAGGAGCTAGCTGATGTGGGGAAGAGGTTTCTTACTGGATTTCACAGGGTAACAGGTATAGTTCACCAATGTTTTTTTTTAACTTTATAGATAGATAGCTGGGATTTTAGATTCCCACAGGAACACCAATCTGTTCTGACTTTGGCACAGGCCGGTCAATCAGTGTTAGTAGCCTATCAATCCCTCCATAACATGAGTTCAGTTGGTAAATATATCAACTGTTCAGTAATAATAGTATAATGTATAGACAACCACATGCACTGGTCGAGAGTCAATGCTAGCCATCAATGTCCAGCATAATAACATATGGCAGAATATAATGAAAACATGGATATCCATTAAGAATGTTCAGAAATCAAATGTTCAACAACCAAGTAGTATTGGAATAAGAAATTCCAATACAACAAAAGTTGGTACAGTGGAAGGATAATTACAGAAACCAGAAACACATGACATCTAAATCTGATTGCTGCATATCGCAGTTTCAACATTTTAGGAACAAGCTTCAACATAAATAAGGATTGTACCAGTTCAGGTCAAATCTACTTTAAGACTTCAGAATAAGAACTGATTGCACATGAAGATGTTTTATATATATAGGACTTGAGGCAGTATTTTATGATCTTTTAAATTTTAAATTGTTCTTAAAAGGATCTTAAAAATTCAAACGCATGTTCATGGTTTCATAATTTTGCACTTGTTGAGAAGATATGAACTTGACTGTCAATTGACTATCTGTTTGTATCTTCTCTTCATATTAAATGTTTTTTTTATCAAGTTTGTCATCTCCTATTGCTTATTCACAGATATAATCCTTGCAAAATATGGCATCATTGCATCTTTGCCCTTTTTGATCTTCTGTATTACTGAATCGACATTTTATTTATTAAGCCTTTGAGAATCCTGTTAACTCTGTGATGGAGAATACAGATTATGATTAGGAACTTGCCCTATTTTTCAGTTGCATGACTTTCTCATTTTTGACTTAACTACTCATGTCGTCCTTTTTCTCTTGTGCACAGCAATGTTTAGGACGGTTGAACTTCAGAAGACTTCAAACAACATCAGTAGGATAATTGATGCTAACTGGAATGAACATATGAAAACTTATGTTGAAGCAGGGTGCAAACAACAGTCACAAAGTGTTCAAAATATGTATAATTGTAAGTTGTTACCATTCATGCAAACGAAACTGGCTTGCAAGTCACTTTTTGTTCTCAGCTAAATTATTCCTTCTTGAAAAATGTATTTATAATGCACATAGGAAACTGAATATTCACAAAAATTAATTCATTGGAATGAAGGTTTAGAAAAAATATATAGCAAGAGGACAACATACACTCAAAAGCTTAGTTTTATCTTAGTGATCTGTTTTTGTCATTGTTCAGGTTTGAGCACATATGCAATAGGATGAGTACATGCCTTCTGTTAGTGTCAATCTAACACTTCCTTTTTCATTAAGCAGAAGCCTAACAAGTATACATTTTAAAAGTTTAAAAGATAAAATAAGGAAAACATGCATTAAACTAACTTTCCATATTATTCACTTTTCAGCTTTTTGCTGTCCATCTTTATCCCTGGTCAAATATCTTGATGAGAGCTAACCTGATGATTTTTTTGATTCAGTCTCTTGATGTCTGAATTATATTTCTCACTATTAACATTTTTTTGTGCCAGCTCACTCTTGTGTTTTGGGATTGCGAGACAATTTGAAGAATGGTATTACTATTAACTCCCATGTGATTATCTTACTTTATCTGCATGTTTACACCAACAAGTTCCTTTTGTAACCTGCAGTTTTCAAATGTAGTGTCTTCTCATGGTAGGGGTTTTTCTATTAGAAAATCAAAATTCATGAAATTTCTCATTCTAGCCTCTCAATTATGTGTACTTTCTAGTTAGATTAATATTTTAATTAATGGTCTTTTTACTCAAATAAATATTATTAAGTGTTCATGATTTCAGCTGAAGCTTTGCTCAATGAACTTGATTGCCTAAAGGAAGATGCAATTGCTGTCACAGAAGCAGCAACCAAGAGTGCTACGGCTTTGGATGACTCTTTTTGTGAAGAAATGTTAAAAGATATTTCCTTTGAGGTAAACATAAATAGGAGGCATCTTAAGTTTCTTTTCGCGTTTTACATTTATTAGCATAGTAGTTTGCTCTATTTAATGATCAGCATTCAGAATTATTGTCAGATTTAAATTACAAAAAAAAATTACTTTTTGGGGTAAAGGATGATAATCTTTAACAAGTTAATAGACGAGAGATCCAATCTCTCATATGTAATTTGTTTAACAGAGAGCCAGTTTCAGAACATTTAGTCAACCAAGCAGACCAGTTTGATTTCTCATAAATTTGTTTGACAGCAAAAAGAAATTGTTGATTTTGATTATTTTTTCTTGGATGCCACATGAGTGTATTTAATAACTTTTGCTAGGAAGAAAAGGAACCATTGCCCAAGCATCCTCAAGATACATCAATATCAGAAGTCATGCTAATGAAGATCATCAGTGATATGTTGAAGCTCGACTATGCCATGCAGGTAGATGGATTCATAGAGGTAGTTTTTCATAATTCTCCTTCAATTGTTAATACAAATTTTTATAATGCAGAAAAATATTGTTTTGAACTTGAACATTGGGACAAGTGTATCTGAACTAGAAGGCTGTTGTCTCCTGTGGAATCTGCATCCATACATAGATGATGACATTATACATCGGGCATGGCAATATGTTCCCTCTCATGATCAGAGTTCGCGATAGTAGGCACCTCCCTCTTGCGTGAGTGAGGTCAAAATGAGGGTAAATCATGGCCTTTGGTTTCTTAATGGAACTCCATTATCACTGATTCCTTGGAGGTCTTGCTTTTGTCTGCTGTTGAGTTTCTTGTGTGGATTCAAATAGTAAGTTTGCCTTTGATCTTGTTCATAGAGTGTTATATTCTCTATTTTCATACATTTAATATTTAATTGATATATATTATGATTTATTAAGGCTTGGAGATTAATACATTGTGTGTTAGTAGGGTTAAGATCATGTGTAAGCTATTTTTTTTGAGAAACTGTGAAAACAATATGTTGATATTTACATAGAGATGATGATTGATAACTTGAGTTGTGATGCAGTTATTGATCCATTTTATGATTTTATTAAATTAAGTTGCTAATCTATAGACTCATTGTCAACTTGTGATGCTCGCACGGGTTGGCGTAGTTAATACCCGTATAGATGCTTACTCCAATAGATTTTAAGGTCAATTCTCAATTCGTGTAAAATGTCTTATTAGGTGTTTAACTTAGTCCATGCAAAGGATTACTGTGCTAGAACAAAATGCTCTGTGTGATTTATCTATCTATATCTTGTTGTGGGGCTGGTCATACTGACCACTTTGGATGAATGATATCACATTTTTACTCAAATTGTCAACTTGTGATCAATTGTTGATTAAGAATTGCTAAATTTTTATTTGATCTATGATGAAGGGCAGTCTTATTCATTTGATCATAAATAAGGCCTATAGGATTTAAATTCTATGGGTTGTCAAAAAACCATGGAAATGGAGTGATCCTTAATGGGCTAATGTGCCTTTCGATGTCCAATAGTAACTAAAAATCCCTTTGGTTAAACAAGGCTCACTTGTGAAGAAAAGGACCTAAATTTACTGTGATTTCCTTTTATAACTAGAACCATAGGCCGTTTCCCGTAGAGGGAACAATAGGCGTCGGGTCGACCTAGGGTTTCCGGTTGGAAATCCGAAATCAGACCCGAACAGTCCGGAGACTGTCATTATATTCTGTTTACTGTTATTTTGTGCTAACTTTGTTTTGCAGGGTATGTGTTTGGGACTAACACTTTTGCAGGACCAAAGGAGCACAAGTTAACCTCGGATGAACAGTGTCCGAGGCGCCTCCATGGAGCTTGGAGGCGCCTCGAGTGCGAGCCAGGAAAAGCCAGCACAGCAGACTGGAGGCGCCTTGAATGAAGCTCAAGGCGCCTTGGACCGAAGGCTGAAGGCACCTTGAACCAGATAGAGTTCGACCAAGTCTGTGCTGATCCACGCGTGCGACTCGGCAGCTTGGAGGCGCCTTGAATAGCTTTCAAGGCGCCTTGAACACCCTTTATAAGAGGGTTTCGACCAGCAGCTCAACACAACTCATTCCAAGTGATCCTATTGCTGCGTGCTGCTAAATCGACAACCCGGAAGTGCTGCGACTTGACACCAACGACCCGGAGCTTCGCTTTTTCATCCATTGTTGTCGGTATAAGATTTCTGGTTTAAATTAAGCTGTAAATTGTAATATTTGTAAACCTTATCGAGCTTATAGTTGTTTCCCACGGAAAGCGATCAAGGATCGCGGGCCTTCGAGTAGGAGTCGATCTAGGCTCCGAACGAAGTAAATCCTTTTGTTCTTTTTGTGTGTTTTTCTTTATTCCGCTGCGTGTTTTAACTCCGATAGTTTTACGAATCGAACGAAATAGCTACGAGCGCTATTCACCCCCCCTCTAGCGCTTTTCGATCCAACAATTGGTATCAGAGCGGGGTCGTTTTGAATCGGTGCAACCACCATTCAAAACAATTTTTCGTGGTATTTTCAGATTTTTCGGAGTCAATTAGAATTTAGCCTTATAGCTATATTCTAATTCTTTTCTCGAATCGGTTTTTGCTCGAAGTTGGTGCAACACCACTCGAGTCCGTTTTCTTTTAGATACTTCCCGCACTACTAATCCAGGACCAAGTCTTGAAATTTTCTTGTTGTTTATTTTTTCCTTAGTTGATCTAAAATGACCCAACAAGAGGGTTATAGCACTGTCCGTCCCCCGCTCTTCACCGGAGAGGACCTTGGTTACTGGAAGGGCAGAATGGAGAACTTCCTGAAGATCCAGTTCGAGACATGGATGATCGTCAAGACTGGTTTGGATCTGCCAACGGATAAAGACGAAAATCCTACACCCTGCGAGGATTGGGAACCTGCATTAATCAAGAAGGTGGAGGCAAATGTCAGAGCAACGTGTACCCTCCAGTGCGGACTAACAAAGGAGGAACTAAACCGCGTAGGTCCATTCTCAAGCGCCAAGGAGCTATGGGAGAAGCTGATCAAGCTTCACGAAGGGACCTCCGATACCAAGGTAAGTAAAAGAGATCTTTTACTTAATAAATTATATAATCTGAAAATGCAGGAAGGTGAGACGGCAAGTTCACTGCACGCAAGAATTCAAGACATCCTCAATTCTCTCCACGGAATCGGGCAAAAGATAGAGAATCGGGACGTCATAAGGTACGCACTAAACTCGTTTCCGAGGAGCATATTGTGGGCATCAATGGTAGATGCCTACAAAGTCTCCAAGGATTTATCTTCAATAAAGTTAGATGAATTATTCTGTGAGTTTTAATTACATGAGTAGACTAATGCACAGCCAACCGAGAATGGGGTTGCTTTGGTTGTAGGTACCAGTCGAACGCGCGAACCGAGATCACGACGAAGAACTGAACCAGAGTCAGAAGAAGAACTCGACTCAGATGATGAAGATGAAGAACTAACAACCGAGCTCATGAACCTTGTGAAGAGACTCTACAAGAAGAAGAAATACTTCAACAAGAAGGACCTAAAGAAGGCAGTCCAATCCAAGGAGGCTCAACCAAGTTCTAAGGTAAAGTTTGAAGTGATCTGTTACGGGTGCAACCAGAAGGGGCACATCAAGGCCAACTGCCCTAATCAAAAGGATGCAAAGAAGCAAAGAAGGAAGAAGGTCTTAAAGGCGATATGGGACGAATCTTCCTCAGAAGACGACGACGACGAACTCGATCAAACGAGTTTACTTGCGCTGATGGCCCGGGACCAGATCGACGAATCCGAGAGCGAGATCGAGTCGGAGGCCGAGTCCGAGCGAAGCCACGGATCCATATCCGTTTTCGAAGGGCCCGATCCCTCTGTAAGTATCCCTCGACTAAATAACTTAGTCAATTATTTATTGCGTAAATTAGCTAAGTCGAACCTTAGAATTAAGTCACTTCTAAAGGAAGTAGCTGTTCTTAAAGAAGTGACTGACTCCAAATCTTTGACTGAACCAGTTCAGACTGGAAACTCAACTCAAGTTCAAAAACTTGAAGAAGAAAACTCCAGTCTAAAAACTCAAGTCAAGGATCTGGAGAAAACACTAGAACGATTTTCTTTAGGTTCCAAGAATCTTGACCTAATTCTTGGGACACAAAGAGTCGTTTACAATAGAACTGGTCTAGGATTTAAAAAAAAAAATACAAATCTTATTTATCTCTTGTACAAAAATCAAATAGAAAAACAGTCCAAGCATGGGTCCCCAATTCCAAATTGATTAATCAAGTTGGACTTTGTCAATATTGGATCCCGAAGGATCAAATACACTACCTTGATAGACCATATCGAGGCTATGATCCATGGGGAGCAAAAAGAAAAACGATATTAATAAAAATTCAAAATTAAATTAAAATTAAAAATTTGAAATTAAATTAAAAATTTGAAATTAAATTAAAAATTCGAAATTAAATTAAAATTCAAAATTCAATTAAAAATTCAGAATTAAATTCAAAATTCAAAATTCAAAATTAAATTAAAATTAAAATTAAAATTCAAAATTAAATTCGAAATTAAATTAAAATTCAAAATTCAATTTAAATCAAATAAAAAAAATATAGAAGGAGGATCCAGAATAGCTGACACCCCTAACTAAACTACCCGACTGGGTAACTGAACTTAATCTACTCGAAATGGGTAAACAAGAGTAGACTACCCGGCAGGGTAATTAAGGTTAGATAAAATGGGCTAGGTTTAACTTGACCCACGGTACTGGTGAAGTTTTTGGATGATAGTACGTTAGGAAAGTTTGGGCATCGCATGTCTAGGAAGATATGACTTCAACCTAGTGCATTTGGCCAAGTGGAACTGACCGAAGTTACCCTTAAATGGATCCTAATTAGTTATACCAAGGTTTTGTACTAAGTTCAATGGGTAGGACTATTTGGAAAACCTCGAAGGCATGGTTACTTTAATGATGTCCTTGAGACTCACCATAGCCCAGAAGTTTATCCAAAGAATGCCTACTTGTTGAACCCAAAACTAAACCTGAATCTAACACAAAGTTAAACCAAACCCTAAAATTGAACCATAATTCATCTCAAAAAAATTATAGGATTTTCTGATTAAAAATTTAGATCGGGTGAGATGACTAAGGAATATTAATTCAAATTAAATTCGTAATTAATATTATTTTTTTCAAATAAAACTTAATTTCAAAATCATTTCAAAAACTTTTAAAAATCATTTTAAAAATCTTTTAAAAAACTTAATTTCAAAATGAATTGAAAAAACTTTTAAAAATCATTTAAAATTTTTTTTTAAAAAAATTTAATTTCAAAATCATTTGAAAAATCTTTTAAAACTTAATTTCAAAATTATTTGAAAAAACTTTTAAAAATCATTTTAAAAATCTTTTAAAAAACTTAATGTCAAAATCATTTGAAATTTTTTTAAAAAATCATTTTAAAAATCTTTTAAAATTTAATTTCAAAATCATTTGAAAATTTTTTTAAAAATCATTTTAAAAATATTTTAAAACTTAATTTCAAAATCATTTGAAATTTTTTTTAAAAATCTTTTAAAAACTTAATTTTAAAACTATTTGAAAAAATTTTTAAAAATCATTTTAAAAATCTTTTAAAATCTTTTAAAAAACTTAATTTCAAAATCATTTTAAAAACTTAATTTCAAAATCATTTAAAAAAACTTTTAAAAATCTTTTAAAAACTTAATTTCAAAATCATTTGAAAAAAATTTTAAAAATCATTTGAAAAAATTTTTAAAAATCATTTTAAAAATCTTTTAACTTAATTTCAAAATCATTTGAAAAAAAAATTTAAAAATCTTTTAAACTTAATTTTAAATTATTTTTCAAATTAAAAATAGTTTTCAAATTAAATCAAAAATTAATTAACTTAAAATAAATATTCAAAATTTAATTAACCTAAAGTTAAATTAACTTACCTAATTCAATTCTAAATTAAAAAAAAAAAAAGGCACACGTGGCGCCTGAACGAAGGCTCCTCCCACACAAGGGAGGCGCCCTCAATAGCGGCGGGAAATTTCCCGCCGACCTGTTTAATCATGATAGAATACTATCAGCTTTGTGCTTATAATCCTAGCAATGCCTCCTAGGTAAACTCTAAACACTTCCCAGTCAATTTTTACATAATCTTTGTGTTTATTTTGCCAATTTTTGTGTAAAAACGTTGAAAATAGGAAACGACGTCAAGTCAATCCCAATCCGGCTAGACTCCCATCAGCCAACCTCAGATTCCCAACTGACCAACTTAGGGCTACATTTGCTAGCTTTAAATTTAACCCTATCAAACCTAGATACGTAAATAGACCCTTTTTTAGTCAGTTCTGTCACCCATCGGTCCAGATGATAGAATACTATCAGCTGGACAAATTGGTTTATTGTAGTAATGCAATAAATCATGATTTGTGTGCACAGTTCTATCACAACCTTGAAAGGGTTGATGATAGAACATATTCCTCTAGAGTTGGTAGCATTGACATTCAGCTTACCCCCACTTTGTTACGTACCGCTTTAGGGCTTAGAGCGTCAGAGTGTACCTTCCTTTGCTACCCCGGTAGAGATCTGTCATTTGGCAATCCCTACTTTCATATTACGTTAGACACTATATATACGTATTTTTTTTGGGGGGGGGGGGACTACTCGGCTTGACTGAGTTCAGGTCAGTTTCTCTTAGAATCCAGGACTATGTCATGTATAGGGTCCTGACAGCCTGCATATTGCCGATCTCATCTCGGGATGTCCCGAAAATGCGATCTTCACATTCATTCTTTCTATATGCCTTGAGTCATCGGTTAGACATTGATATAGCCTTACACATGTTCCAGAACATCATCTCAGCATCTAGTACAGTCACTTCCTGTATAGTGCATATGCCCTACTGCCATATTTTGACTTCCATCTTTTCGACCATCGAGGATATAGATGTGACCAGAGGAACAGTTATCCCTTTAACCATATACGACAAACTAGGGTCACGCAGTTGTAGACTAGCCCATGCTGAGGTCAACGCTGATGGAGTTCTAGCCTGGACAGGTCGACCACAGCCAGCCGCTGCCCCTATCGATCCAAAGGCCGAGGATATACCAGGTGAGGGAGAGGAGTGGGACGACTTCTTAGCCGAGGACTTTTTCTCAGATCCTTCCACCTCTGCTGGACCCTCTACATCTGTTGGTCCTTCGACGTCGGCACCACTTTCTGTCGAGGACAGACTCACTCGGCTCGAGATCTAGTCCTCTCAGACGCGACGAGCTGTACTAGATAGCCATCGCTTCCTTCGATCTATGCGATCCGAGATGGTTGCAGGGTTCGCGTCCCTCCGAGGCGAGATACGGCGTCAGGGACAGCCTCAGCCGGCACCCGAGCAACCTCTAGCCGATCCTCCAGCTGACGATCCACCTGCTTGACTCTATCTTTTTAGATTGTCTGGATATGTCATTCACTCTTTGGATCTGGAGATTTCACTCACCTTTTGGTTGTATCTTGGAGTTGATTATCTTATGTTTAGCTGACTTATGTTTTAATTTAGTACTTATTTGTCACTTTTTTGTGAGTATAATTTCAAAACCACTTTTAAATTGTTCTTAAATATTCTAGGAAAAATAATAATTTTAAAAATCCCATTTTTCTTAGAATTTTCGAAAATTGGTTTTAGCCTAGGCTCTACCCTAGAAATCCTGTTCCCCTAGATTTAAGCCAGAGCATCTCACAAACACCTAGGTATACCTTGCTTGTGTTAGAAAAATATAGAATGGTGTGAGATGCATAGGGTATAGCCTGGACTCAAGAATGTTTATTTCTGTGCATCAATATGAGTCTGGGCGTTAAATACTTTATTAACAGTAATCAAGTCAAGTCTTCCAGCCTTAGTCAAATCTAACTGGACTAAATGACTTAACTTGACTAACCAGGTGAAAGCTGCTGCCCTCTAGGCAATCAGCAAGTAGCTAAAGGTTAGACAGTTGGTGAAGGAAATGGAAATATTAAGCTTAAGCATGCTTGTACTTTAGGGCTCTGATACCTGATCAAAACAAATTAATAAGTTAACAACTATTTAACTTGACTCATGCTTGGACTTAAGGACCAACTGAATAAATAACCTAAATTTTTAGCTACTCCCCCTGCGTCCTAAAAATTAACAAGTTCTTACTCCTAATTTTTTCAAAAATAAATATTATTTTATTCAAATTAAGCTAAGTATCTTTTCACTTAAGTTATATTTTCAAAATTCAATGTTTGCAAAAGGTTTAGCTAACTGACTCATATAGCAACCCTCAAACTTAGCTATCTTTATGAATTTTTGCTAAGTTACCTATAAGATTAATTCTATACTTAGCTAAAAGTATTAAAAGCATATTTCTTTACTTGCAAAAGTTAACTCATGGCTTTCAAAATTTTTTTTTGCTAAGTAAAAAGAAACTTCAAAATGATTTGCAACCTTTTTTTAAATTAAGAGAAAAATATTCCTTTTTAAAAGTCCTCTTTTAACTGACATTTTTTTTAGTAAAACTTAATTATAAGCTAAGTAATACACAAGTTTTTTTTCAAAGACTAAATATGTTTTCTTCTAGAAACTTAAAACTTGCTGTCAACTGGCTTATTTTTTGATAAATGACAAAAGGGGAGAGTAGGAAATTCAAAAAGTAAAAATCTATCTAATTCAAAAGTAAAAGGAAGTCCTGTATTAAGGGGGAGCATCACAAAGTTTAAGTGTTAGCTTAAGTTATGCTTTTATTTGAATTTATGTACTTAAGCTTGCTCACTTAAACCTTTTGATATATTTATGCATTTGTTTTAACTTAACTTTGAATTTGGGTTGCCATAATAAAAAAAGGGGGAGATTGTTGGTGCGGGAAGCATCCGACGATCGAACCTGAGTTTTGATAATGGTAAAGGATTCAAAGTTAAGGTGTGTTGTGATCTAACGTGCTTGACTAAGTGCTTCAGGAAAGTCCTAACTGTGGTTAGACAGGTGAAAACCCTAGGGGGTGGTAACCCTAGATCATAGGGGGTGGTAACCCTATGCGGAAAGTCTTGGTGGGTCGAGTGCTTCAGGCAAAAGTCCTAGAGGGGTAACTTTAAGTGGAAAGTCCTGGTGTCGCGAACCAGGTGAAAGACTGGACCAGCCGGGAAGCGGAAGTCCAGCAAAAAAGTCCGAAAGCATCGAGCACCGAGCAAAAGTCCAGTCGATCTGGAGGATCGCACTGGCATCAGGTAAATCTCCTGAGTGGAGTAGGTGAGGACGCGTTCCCCATAGAGGGAACAGTAGGCGTCGGGTCGACCTAGGGTTTCCGGTTGGAAATCCGAAGTCAGACCCGGACAGTCCGGAGACTGTCATTATATTCTGTTTACTGTTGTTTTGTGCCAACTTTGTTTTGCAGGGTATGTGTTTGAGACTAACACTTTTGCAGGACCAAAGGAGCACAAGTTAACCTCGGATGAACAGTGTCCGAGGCGCCTCCATGGAGCTTGGAGGCACCCCGGGTGCGAGTCAGGAAAAGCCAGCGCAGCAAACTAGAGGCGCCTTGAATGAAGCTCAAGGCGCCTTGGACCGAAGGCTGAAGGCACCTTGAACCAGATAGAGTTCGACCAGGTCTATGCTGATTCACGCGTGCGACTCAGCAGCTTGGAGGCGCCTTGAATGGCTTTCAAGGCGCCTTGAACACCCTTTATAAGAGGGTTTCGACCAACAGTTCAACACAACTCATTCCAAGTGATCCTATTGGTACGTGTTGCTAAATCGACAACCCGGAAGTGCTGCGACTTGACACCGACGACCCGGAGCTTCGCTTTTTCATCCATTGTTGTCGGTATAAGATTTCTGGTTTAAATTAAGCTGTAAATTGTAATATTTGTAAACCTTATCGAGCTTATAGTTGTTGCCCACGGAAAGCGATCAAGGATCGCGGGCTTTCGAGTAGGAGTCGATCTAGGTTCCGAACGAAGTAAATCCTTTTGTTCTTTCTGTGTGTTTTTCTTGATTCCGCTGCGTGTTTTAACTCCGATAGTTTTACGAATCAAACGAAAGCCACAAGTGCTATTCACCCCCTTAGCACTTTTCGATCCAACACAATCTAATCTAGTATGTTTAGTTAAGACAACTATATGGTCCACAAGACAACAAAAAAAAAACGAGAGAATAAAATGATTCCAGATAGGGAATACAACAAATCTATAATTTTATTGTACTAAATATTTCCCAATATTTGAATAACAAAATAAAAACATAAAATGACCCTAGAGAATTCAAAGAATACAAATCAGATTTTATTTGTGAAATTTGATCAATCTAAGACCATCTAATAATTTTGACCAAATAGCCTTCTAAGACTTAAAGAACAAAAATGACAACATAGATGGACTCCAGAGGCAACGATTTTAGATCCATCTAACAATTTGTAATCAAAATTGTTAGATGGCGTTTTAGCACTAAAAAAACAAAACGAAAGCAAATATAAACTCTATAAAATTCAAGGAATACAATAAAGTGCTTATTTTAAAATTTTAATTAGTTTAAATCCATCTAACAATTTTGATCAAAATTGTTAGATGTATATTAATTTTGATCATAAGATGGACAACAAAAGCTTCAACAAATACTACAAAGTTTATTTTTAAAATTTGACTAGTTTAGATCATCTAACACTTTTGGTTAAAATTCTTAAATAGTCTTCCAAACCTCTGACAACAAAAACAAAAGTATAGAATAACTCTACAAGGAATTCAATAAAATGGGATTATTTGGGTAATTTGACAAAGCTTAAATCAAATAGTTTTATTTTCCCTTCCAAGTTATGTTCAAGGAAACATGCTAATTTTCTTTTACATCCTCCAGAGTACATGCAGCACTCTTAATTCATGCTAATTTACGAAGTCCTCAAAGCTTCAACTATATCTGACAGAAGCTTTTCAATTCCGCAATAGGCTTGGAACCAACATAATCGAATTCTGCCAAAGGCATTGGCACAAAGGAAAATGTTCAGCGCTCAAGAATTAAAAGTCGAATTGATGAAAAGTATCCGAACTTAGTGACTTTCTAGCAAAGTTGTACTTTACAATGTAGCTGCCGATATAGAGGAAATGTGTGAAACCAAGTTAAAAACTATCTCCAGAAACACACATAAAGTTAGAGATGCGAATTCTCATTCCATTTCAACCTTCAATTGGAAGTTAACTTACGCTACCTACTCCTCTGTATCCACAGTGCCTCCCTTAAGATGCAAGTGTTTCTCCCTCTTCTGGAACTCTGTCAGTCCCTTTCCGCTGCCGATAACACCAACCTTACCGTTGGGATCATCTGGAGACTTGAAGATACTTTCTCGCTTGCGCCCAGAGAAGAACCCAATCTACAACAGCAAGATAGGTATAAGTCGAGGCCTAATAATGATACATTTTTGGATCCAACAATCTGCATTGCCTAGAGATAGATGAATATTATCAGAGGCACGAATGAAATATTTTGCTGATGCTTACCTTTTTCGTCTTTCCTTTGGCGGATTGGAATTGCTGCCATGCATTCTGCCGCTTATTTTGTGCAACTTCAAGTTGCTCACTTCGAACCTTTGACTTGAAAGAGTGTATTTTCTTCCGCTTAGCAGCTTTCTGGCAATACACCCCCAAATGCATCAGTTTGCAAAGGGTTTTTCATAAGAACAAGCATATATGAGAACAATCCTTTATGCTCAACTAAATTCAAAGCATAAACCATGGAAATCCTTTATGCTCAAAGAAATTTACTAAACTACCAAGCACAAGTAAACTGGCAATTGTTGATAGTACTACAAACCATTCTCAAAATAAATCAATGATGCAAGCACATTGCAATACGAACATAGTATACATGTCTAGGATCATCCAATTTGGTTCTAAAATATAAAAAGAGCATATAACCAACCACATCATCTGGATCATTGGGATCGATGCGAAGTTTAGCAGGTAAAGTTCGTGCTTGGAAGTCAGTTATAGCAGCTTGTGCAATTTTCCTTTTGATAGCCTGTCTGGTAGCTTCAGCTTCCCTTTCAGCTTCTAGTAATGCATTCACCTCTTCAACTGGCCTAACATTAGCAAAATCCACCTAAATGAAGCATAATTCAGTTATCATCACAAATGAGAAACTCTGTTGTAGTTGCATATAACAAAAGAAAGCACGAGAGAGGGGAGTTATAGTGTTTACACTACATTGCCACTGATTACCCATACCCCTTCTATCCTCCTTATCATTATATAATCTCCTATTGTTGCTAGATTAATATTCTCATATTATAAGATGAATTATAAAATCAATTGTATTTATCCGCTCCGTCAAGAGATTATCTGATCTTTTGATCAGCTAAATTTGTGGACAGAGCTCATTTTTCTATCCTGACTACAATGCCTATCACAAAATTTGGATACCGTATACATTGAAACAAGCTAAAGTATATTCACATTGGTATAATTTTGTTAACAAAAACCACAGCAGGACCTGCACACTGATACCCCATTCTTTCTCTGGTCAGACGTGTTTGTTGCTTATAGGTCTTGTTATGCATTCTGCAGCAGAACAGCAGCAAGAAAGCGGGAAAACAGAGAAAAGGTAGAGGAGCACAAACCATAAGGTGCTAATCACCACAAGTTAACCCCCAGTTATTTGGAAAGTAAGGAAGATAGCAAAAATAGAGAAGATTTTAGGAAGATAAATTTACAAGATGTTGGTTTACTTTGGTGAGGAAATGAGATAGCATAGGAAGTTGGGAAGATCCAAACACTCAACATTTCGCAGAACTAGAAAAGTTATATTTACCTGGTTTCACTTTCTCCTCCCCAAATCTCTTGATTCGACCTTTGCCCACAAACAGCCTGTGCAGCGCTGCTCATACCAACAAGCTCCACTTGCAAGCATTGCCAGCATGCAAGCATTCTCAAGAAGCAGTTCGAACTCTTTCAACAAGAACTCTCAAGCATAGGAGAGTACTGACAATGAGCAAAATTGTATTGCCGATGAGCACTGGCTATTAGCAAGTGAGTGCTCACAAACACCAGGCCACAAACAACCACCCAAGGCAAGCTTTCATTTATTTTCATGCAATGATAAGAGGGAGCAAATGAAGAAGACAAGGTTAAAATGGTCTTTTAAGATTTTTTTTTCCAATCTTTCAAAGTAAACTTCTTTTTAAGATCTTCTTTCCTCTTTGCTTTCCATCTTCTATTGATATATATATCTTCCTAACTGCCCACGCTAGAGAAAAGAGACCAACAGCATATAGCTAGAACTTGGTGATGGTGGTTAGGATATTGGTTGAGGTGCACTACCCATAGCGCAGAGAGAGAGAGAGAGAGAGTATCCACCAAGGATACTAAAACTCACCTATAGATAGCCTCTAAGGCTAATTAATTACTTTAAAAATATATTTTAATGAATAATTAATAGAAAATATAGCCTGTTGTTTCTAACTTTCAAGTTGAAGCCAGATATTGTGCTCCAGTTTGAATATGAAGAGACACTAGGCATGTCAATGACAAAGAAGCAATATTAATATAGAAGTTGAGAAGTCTGAAGATGCAATAGAATGGTCTTATTATCAAAGAAATGATGACTGAATTGACAGCTTGAAAATAAGATACTGGTAGGAACACAAAAAGTAGTCTATCTTTTTGAAGTTGCACAGATGCAGAGACATATAAGTGTTGCAAACACAAGTGAGATTTGAGTTCCAACATCTTTGAACTATCAAAATCTCCAAAGAATAAAGTGTCGGTAGGATACCTGTACATTTCTGTAAAAATCAGAAATTGTAAGCATTGTATCTGGTATAACATAGACCAATTGACTTCCATGTGTTAAGTCAATTTCCATTGTAGCAAAGATGGTTTGGTCGCCTTGCCATCTGTTGTCTCTAAAAACAACCAGCGCCAACGTTCCTTCTTCTTGCCTGTGCAAAATTTGGATTCTTACTTGTATTACCCCCATATGAAGGAAACGCATACCACTTCTTTGGAGTTGAGTAAAGCTTTCTGGTTGTATAAATGCTCTGTCAACTTGATTGCTGGTGACAAGTATTGCTTCTTCTGACCTATGAACATACACCCTATGGTGTACATCATCTCTTCTTGAATGGTATAAGACTTCAGCTGGTACTATGGAGGCTCTTTCTTGCATCGAAAGCCGAAGCTGAGTCTGGGGGTCAAGCTGTTGCTCTAGGGCATTATTGTAGCTTCTCCCGGTTATTCTTCTTGTCACTCGCTGCATAGCTCTTTGTGCATTGTATCTGCGCCTTTGACCTTGTCTGTACTCTCGTACTTGGTCCTCAAAGAGCGGCGCCCCTTCTGTTCTTGTGATTGTTGTTACAGGAGGGTTTCTGTTTTGCGTAGCCATCATTTCTTTGCGGTTTTTGCTTGCTCTTCTTTCAGTATTTGAAAGGGGTCTGTAAAAACTCTTAGCCTTCCTTTAGACTCCTTTGGTTTTTCGTGAATAGAGATGGCTTGGATTCTTTCAGAAAGATTTTTGACAATTTCCTCTGGAAGAGCTTGTTGGGCTGGAGCTTCCTTTGCTTCAAGTTTCTTTATTCTTTCTTCTAGAGATTCAAGTTTCTCTAGAATGGTGACTAAAAGCTGGATCTACGTATTAGCTTGTTTAATAAGAATATTATTACTCTAATACCTCCTTTGTAGTCTGCCGGTTTACAAAAGCCCACAGCTGGTGCTTCTATGCCTTCAGTAGCTTGAAGTGCTTCTTTGTATGAGTTTGTGGCTTTAGTATTGATATAGCTCATGAAAATACCCAACTTTCAACCTTTTGTAACAAGGTTTCTACCTTGTCTACCCTTTGTTTCAACTCTTCTGATAACCGTAGCACTTGTTGTTCTTTCTGTTTTGGCTGTTCAGTTATCTTTATGATAAGATCCTCAAGTTGTCTTTTGGTTAATGGTTTATTTTCCAAAACCTCCTTAGTAAGGTTTTTCACGGCCTCACTAAGCTTTTGGTTTTCCTTTTTCAACTCCTCTAGTTGTTCCTGTATTTGTTTAAAGTTTTTGAGGTGGACTCTACAGGAAAGACAGACTCTGTCGTATATCACTGAGATGTTATGAGCTAATTCTCTTTTGGTAGGCTGTTCTCTGTTTTTGCTAGATCAAGGTATTCTAGGTTCGAGGTATGGGATTTAGTATACCATTCCTGTATATGTTCTTCCCAACGTCTAGACATAGACACAATTATAACTGTACCTATGGTCTATCATTCTTAAGTATTGTGGCTTACAGCTTAGGAGGTTCTAAAAACTTTCTTGCTCACACAGGTGTGCCCTTGGATTTATATCGGCATCCCTTGCCTTGTTACCAAGTTAGGACCTGTTCTTTTGCAATCCACTCGTCGTTCCCCGGTCGCCTTATTACCACAAGACCTTTAGTTTGATAAACTTTAGGACTCTGTTATTCAGACACTATATCAGTTCATGTTTTCGCTATAACTGATCAACAGTTGCAATTCGCTAGACATGCCTTCGGAATTCGTTATAACTGATCAACAGTTGCAATTCGCTAGATCCGAGTTTTAAAGAAAGATGTCTTTTATTGTTTGAAGAAAAACACATGAAGGAAATTACTACTTTTACCCATCCTCTCCCCTGTGAATACCCTGAGTAGGGTTTACTCAGCCATAAAATTAGCTCTGATACCAAAAAGGTGCGGAAACGTCTTCTTTTCAAATAACTTAGATAATGTACCAAAGAGAAAAGTACAGGACTAAATTACAAGAAAAGGAACTTAAAAGCTTAATAGCTAAAGACTTACAAACTTAGACTTCTCAGAGTAGAACTTGTACCGTGAAGCGGTGTGTGTTCTGCAATGAGCTAACTAGAGGGTTATATAGAAGAGAGAAGGAGAAGGATAGAGATGAGCTGAGTGCACTTGTGGGCCTCGTCATCACTCATGGGTATCCTTATCTGTTCCTCTTTCTTATCCCTTTACAAGCTTTACAACACAGCCTATAGTCTTTACAGCTAAGGCTAGATTCTTTTTCATTTGGACGGCTCCCCGAGGCTCAGTCCATGTGGAGCGAAGTTTTGCTATTTCACGTCGGCAATTAAGAAGTTCTAGGGAATACAGACGACAGTTACAAGCAGAACTTGATGCCATGCCATCCTCTTCACAAGATTCATCAAATTCAGGACAGTTTCTGTGTATGTTTTCAGAAATACCCACTGATACTGATGATAATGACTATCTTGATTACCTGCAATATCTAGCTTTGCAGGATTCACCTCATTATCCAAGCTCTGAAGATGAATTTATCAATCCATTCGCGGAAGATGGTGGGGAAGACCGAAACTACGACACAACTCGAGATTTTGATCCTTGGTGCCGAGTGGTATCAAGTTTCGATGATTTACCAAAATGATATGTTACCGTTTCGCCATACATGCTACTAGATTTCAAATCATGGACTAAATAGTCTTCAGCATGTTACATTACCAAAAAGTACAAAGAAAGAACAAAATCAACATTTCTACGACATGATACATTTAATTAGAACGACCCTTTTGAGTAGTCATTTATGTTTAGGACTAGAACACTATTCTATGATATAGGATTCAAAGCCCTTTATTGCATCCAAATTCAAACATGGGAAAGAAGATTCAAATCTCTTTTTCAAAACAGGGTCCTAAGATTCACTTAGGATTTTGGGCCCTATTATGCGAATTTTGCCTGATAATATTAAATAATAAGACTTGGATGTATTTTCCAATCTCATAAGATTGAAAGTGGTTCCTTCAAGGCTTCAATCATTATATAGATTCAAAAGCATTTGCTATTTTGCTTCTATAACTTTGAGCTTAAACCTGCAATTTTCCATTTTATTATTAATTTAGTACACTATATCCTTTGCTTTGACTTCTATTGCCTATTTTACATCTAGGTTTAGTATGTACATTATCTTGATGACATATTAACGTTTTCTGTCAATTTAGTTTCCTGCAATCTCTATGATTCATTTGCAAACTAGTTTATCGAACTACCTCTCTTATAACATCAGCAAATCTGTTTGGCACAGGACAAAGAATACTCATATTTATAAAGTGCGATCCATAAAAAAGTTTAACTTTGTGGCAATTACATGATGGAAGGGCATAATACCAAGGAAAAGATTATTTTTAGTATACATGGTTTAGACAAACAGGAATGGAACCTAAGAACAAGAGGAAAAAAAATCATGTTAAAGAAAAAATACAAATGATTCAAGTTCATTGAATATACAAGAAAACTCATCAAAAGATTAACAATAAAAATACCAGAAATTAGAAAACCGAGCCTTGGCCAATGTAATATGATTTAAGCAACTTAAGATGAAAATAATGTTGACATTGATCAACTCACCATAAATAGTCTAGAACCATAGGTTCCTCACAACTCTAATTGGGAGAGCTAAATTCCTCCCTTAACTATACACTAATAATGTCTTTACCAAAAAAAACATCCATAAAAAAGTGGAAAAAATTGATCATCTGGAAACTGTGGGAATGAGAAACTCAGAATGGCATACCTCCTCCGTGTTTCCCCAGACTTCATAGGAGATAAAATATCCATTAGGAGTAATAGATTCAATGGTTGCATCATACCTGAACATTCAACTACTCAGCACATAAAAGTGAAAAGGTAAAACAACATAAACAAGCTAATAAAAAAATGCACATATCATGGCATAGATACCATTCCTCGTCTTCGCTCCAAACTGCTTGGACTTTAGTACCAACAGGAAAACTTCCATATGGCTGAGAATATTCAGATGATGCCTAAATGTAAGATGCCAGTCTAGAATAGATTAATAAAGTAGCAATGTAAATAACAAATTCACAAATGAGAGACAATTTACTCTACTGAGCCATTTATAAAGAGGCAAAACTTGGGTTCTCTTGTGCGTAAAGGAAATTCAAGCCAGAATTAATATTCATCATAGATGAAAAGGATAAAATAGATGATAGATAATGTTTTGATAAATTAAATTTGTTTACAATTTAGATTTATTCAAATTAAATTAATCCTTCATCCATCAGAAGGCTTCCTTGTTCAGCAAATGGTTGCAATTCGGTGACAAGTTCACTTAAATCAACAGATGAATTGGCAGACAGCAAGTGGCCTCTTCCAAATGGGAATTTCTCCTGCCAATATTACTTGACCAATTTCCAACACCCATCAATCTTACCTGGTTTATGAATGATCTTACCGTGGCCAAACTAATTTACAGTTGTAAAAGAGCAGGTAGGAGCACGTAATTTAGCCCTTCCACCTTAAACTACGTTGATATAAAAGCCAGTTGTCCGATATAACACTATAATTAGTAGAAATAGAATCTATAGAAAGATTAACTAATATTGCAACAGAATACCTGGTATGCATTTAACTACCCAAAAGCTTCAAACTAGTAA
The DNA here is from genome assembly GCF_018446385.1 of Zingiber officinale. Lineage (NCBI taxonomy): Eukaryota > Viridiplantae > Streptophyta > Magnoliopsida > Zingiberales > Zingiberaceae > Zingiber > Zingiber officinale. Next base: position 145,355,446 of record NC_055994.1, read on the forward strand.
GCTGACAAATTACTAATCAGTGATAAATTTTGGAAATCTTCTAAAAAAAAGTTAATTCAACAATTTTAGAAGATAACCAGTTTCTTAAATCTTTCAAGCTCTAAGATTGAGTTGAAAGGGAACGATATGGAGTTACAACCTTGGAGTGAGATGTCCCATCAAAATGAGTGTTGGGAGATGCAACAGAATCAAGCCGATGAAAATCTGTTGGCTTTGCAGTTGTCAGAAGCTCCTCTGTCAATGCAATAACCTAGATTCGCAGAAGTGACATTATATTCAGCCAACAAGATGAATCAGTCCTTTGGTGCAACTCAAATTAAGAACTAAAACTCCAAACTTAGAATAGCAGCATGAACATCTGAAATCAGGAGATTTTAAGCAGGAACTAGGCAGGCCATCAGTCATCATGAAAGAGAAAACCTGCAAAGAACCAGATAAAGGTAATGGCCTATTATGACAATTTTTCACATATAGCTCTTGCTTCACAGGTCATGGTTTGCCGTATGACTCAGGCTACAAACAAGAGCTATTTTTAATTTAAATCACCCTTCTCACCTTTCAAGATGTTAGAGAATGTAAAATCCTCATTAAAACCCTCTAATATAATGCAGCCAGATCATGCTATCTTCCTTGAAATATCTTATGGCCCCTTGAAAAAGAACACATGGAAAAAGCAATAGCAAAATTGGAATCTTATATATTATATAAACCAAGCATCATACTGTTGTTTTAACAATATTTTACTTTAGGTTTAAGAATTGCAATGGCTAATATATCATGGCAATCAATAGGGCGGCATCCATCATGCTGCACACCAGATGGCTATTATTTTGCAATTTTGTTATTTAAGCATCAACACAGCTTACCTCTTCAAGTTCCTTCTCCATATCTATATATTCAGAGTTTCCAGGGTCATCAGCCAAAATCTTTTTAATCTGAAACACCGAGATCAAGAGTTATTAATCCAAGGTATCCCTATATATATGCCAAGTAAAAGGAGCAAGAAAACATAAACATCTAAGATTTCACAAAATTATGTCAAAAGTCCTTTCGCATAGAAATAAAAGAAAAGTTATTCACTAGCCTATGACAGATCAAGGCAATGGTAATGCATTCAAGGAGAAGAAAACGAGAAAAATCAGATAAACTCATTAGCAATGACAAATCCCTAATGCAATAAATAAAGTTGATGAACACCGACACAAATAAAGAAAAGAAGCTTGCACAATTATTTATATAATTCATGAAAAGTTGATAGACCCATCTAAATATTACAAATGGGACGAATAATGTCACCATTTGTAATTGTTGTAGGATTTTGATGGGTTTCCATGATTTCAAAATTATATCACACCAAATACATAAAGAAAGACAGAAAGAGTGTTCCTCTTGGAACTACATGCTTCACAAAATAGAACAATAGAGATATCAAAACAGACCAGACAAATGCAGTTCAGATTTAAATCAGTGGTGTCAAGCAGACCAGGTTAGGATGCCTCGCCTTAAATGGATAAGCCATGCTGGGCACAAAGCTAGACTAAGCCTGTGTTGGCGCCTGCCGGCACACTGACCCATGAGAAAGTCTTGACGTAGCATGTGCCTAGATAAAGCTCAATGGCATGATGCGGACAACTGAACCCTGGACCTCGGCCTTTTCCTCTATGATCCCAATATACCCCTTATTTTAAAGAATAAACAATAAGACAATAGGAATATTTTGGCTATTTTGTTTTTCAAATGGCTAAATTGATCATAAAATTTTAAAAAATATATTAATATTCCTTAAAATTCTCTATAAACACCCTCTCTCTCCTCCATCCTTCAACCATCAAATGTCTCACCTCTTCTCTTATTCTATCATTCTCCAATCGCTAGACTCACCTCATCTCTCATTTACATTTTTCAGTCTCCAATCGACTAGTTATATTTTTCGTCTTTATCCAATGATCACTTATGTGCATCTAGTTGAATAGAGTTTCCTCTAGTCAACTGGAGGCAACCAAAAGTGATCCTTTGGAGCATGTTATATATAAACTCAAAGAGAGCTTTTAGGTACTTAGAACTTATTGTAACAATCCAAATCTTGTATTATTTGTGCTCATACAAATAAACTGCTCAAAAAGATCCAATAGCTTCAATCATCAAGCTCTTGATATTTTGTTCTTTCCCATACTTTTATTCCATTAATTTTATTGTATAAGATGTCCTTGCGGTAGCTTATGAAATTTAAAAGATTGAATTAAGGAGAAATCTTAAACCATTACCTCTTACAAAAGGTTGGTAATAGTGGAAATTACCAGAGTAATGCATAAACACATCATAGGCCATGGAGGAGAACCGAAGTCTTTGAAACACGTAAAATCTTCTTGTTAATGTTATTTTTTAGCTTATTGTTTTTATTTCCACTGTGTACATATGCTTGACACCAATCACACACAATCACACTAGTAGTCTAGTACTACTAATTATTGTATTTGTTTGTATTATTGTGCAAGGAATTGACAATTTGGGTATGTCATCTATTGTCAGGCAATAATAGATTAAACAATAAATCAATGCACAAATGAATCCCTCCTTTTTCATCAAAAAAAAAAAAAATCAATTTCAAAAGATATCCACAAAAATATCTAAATCAAGCATCGTCCACGGCATGCACATGGTGGAAATAAAAATAATAATCTACAAAACAACATTAACAAAAAGAATTTACAAGGTTAGGAGAGCTCGCTTGTACTCTATGGATTATGTTGTGCAAGGAATCAACGATTTGGGTGTCATCTATTCCCCCTCTAGTCAAGCCATAGTCCAACAACAAAATAATGCAAAAATGAATCCCCTCCTTTTTTGAAGAAGAAGAAGAAGAAGAATACCATTTTGAACTTTAAAGTCTTCAAATTAGCCTCAAAAGTTCTTTTATAAAATATCTTTGCGAACCATCGTCCACATAAAAAATAACAAAAAACCACAATGATTGAGAGTGTTACCACTCTATAAACATCAACATAAATTCTGTAACCAATAAATTAAAAATATGCATGCAATTAAGACTTTTAACTCTCACTCCTCAAGTTTTTATATTACAACAATTACTTATAATATTCAATCTGTTTCATTCTTTTACACGTCTAGGAAGCATGCATCACAACATCTACATTCATCTTAACTCCATAGTGTCTAAAACTTAAATATTTTCAACCAAAATTTCTACAGCCAAATGAATGTGTAACTTCTTACTTAGCAGGTTTTATCGTGGCATGTCCACAACTCGTGTATATCACAGTAGATAACCATTTTTTATGAACAACACTAAGCATTCCAAATATGTATTCTACCTCTACTGACTAGATACAAAAAATATAACTAATAACTAGATATATCACAAAAGAAGCAGATATGATTGTACTCCTAGTTGATGCAATGATCAAGATCATTGTCAATAAGATCGTTGTCCAGGGAAGCTCGCTACAGCAGAATCTAGATAGTAATGAATTTTGAATAGTAGAAATTTCTACTCTATGCTTACACTTGACCTTCCAAAAATCCCCCCACTCACAGGAACCTCATATGTGGGCAACCTTATTGATGTGGTTGTATATTAAGAACAAATTAAAGTTAATAACTCCTGAGTTCCTAGTTATTCCCCTTTATTAAATGTGTGAGGTTGAGTGCATTGAAGAGGTGGCGAAACATCATAATGCAAGGTTCATCCAATGTGTATATCTTCAATCTCAATTATCAGTTGTATATCATTTTTTCCATGTGTCCTGCAATTTATTTATTTATTACTTGATAAGGTGGAGATCTCTTATTCAGCAAATTACAGTTTATATGAGACACTTTCAGCCTAATTACCCATGAACTATTAATATATTACACCACAGAACCTAACTAGTTGAATAGGACAGAATTTCATGGTTCAGTTTAGCTCAGACCAAGCAAGACACCTACTATTTAAATTCCTAACTAAACTTGTCCAGAAACTGAAATCAAATTATGAAATTCACAGTCCTTCCGACAATCAGTTTCAAACTGTAAAAGAATATCAACAATTACCTAGCACTCTAATGCACAATAAGTGAGCGGAAAGAGAGAAGGATTCAGCTTACTACTGTGTCAAGATGTTAACGAAATATAATTTATGCAAGCAACAAATCAGATTATCTACCTTCCAAACAATAATTCAGCAAATATAACTTTTAACGATAAGTAGATCAATAAGTGACAAAAAGATCAGTCCTTAAGCCAAAACCACTTATGCTCTTTTCCTGAGCCATTTTACAGACAGAACAAACCTTAAATCAGTGACCTTAATACTTGAAAAGTCGGGACAAATATATGATAGAAACCCTAGAAAGTGAAGCGCAAAGTCCGTGCAAGAAAATGAAGCCCAACACCAAAAGAAGCCGTAAAACCAAGTGTCGAGATGACAATTTTGGCCAAAATTCGATAAATCGAACCTCGCGGAGCTGATCTTTGTAAGTAGAGAGATTGGAAGCGAGCTCCTCGATGCTTAAATCCTCTCCCCCTTGCATCTCGTGCCCTCTGTATCGCCCTTGCAGCTTGTGCTCTAAATTCGTTCCGTGCCCGGTGAGGCTGCTTTCACGGCGACGCAAACCCTTTTCGAAGGATCGGTGCGTAGCGACGATATTTCGAAAATAAATAAATAAATGGGGATGAATAGCGAAGATACACGCCGCAATATATATGGAACTAATCAACTAGCTGCACATGACGCTGTAAATAGAAAAAAAAAAAAGGAAATAATATTTTATAAATGTTTTTACGTATTTATGATTATATTTAAAATAGTAATAAAAAATCAAGATCATAACAATGATTAGACCACTTGACGAATAGTTATACGAATAAAGTGTTCTTTCTTCCACAATTTAGCTCTAGACTTTGTAATAAAGGATTTGCTTTCTAAAGTCCCTTGATTATTATACGTATATAAAAATTTAGTTTAAAATTTTATTTTGATTCAGATGGTTTAATAATTGTTGGAGATTAAAAATTAAAATTCTAGACTACCACGATTATATTATAATATTAACTAATAAATATATAAAAAAGTAGCTTAAATTTTTAAAAATTTGTTGTGTAATTTCCTTCTTTTATTTTTTCTCTTTACTAGTAATTGTGCATACGTGTCGCGTATGTTTAAAGTACCTGATTTTTAAAAATCTGAATTATTTGAGTCTTTGAAAATTTGAATTATTTGGATTTTCGAATGTCACCCTTACGATTTCCCTATGAAAAAAATTAATTTAATTTAATATTATACTTATCTTAGTAAAAAAAATAAGAAAAGTATATTTTTTAATATTGATGGTCTAAAATATTTATAGAAATTTTTTTTATCATGGTGTTGTTAATTCTAAATGTGGGACTAAAGAGAACTATATTTTTTTTATATAAAAAAATATATTGACTAATTGTTTCGCTTGTGGAATTACTAATAAATCTTGAAATTATTTTTAGTGTAAATAGAAACAAAGGATATTAACGTAAATTCATTTTAGGCTTCACCAAAGTTAGTTAGTAAAAGGGGGAGATTTTTAATAAAATAGTAAGATTTTCTCAAATTTGCATTCGTCGACGTTAATTAGTGACAAGAACCAATCAATATTAAGAATTTAAACTTAATTTAATATTTATGTTGATTCATGATCATGTGATCATGGCATCAAAGAATTATATATATAATATGTGAATCTGTATACTTAAGGGTGATAAAACCTCAAATAAATCAAAATAATCAATCCGACAAAGTTTAGATGGTCAAGTGAATTTTTTTAAAAAAAAATCGATAATTTTTAAATTCGAATTTCAGTTAAACTGAATAGGTTGGAAGCAGATGATTCTAAAAATCATTGGCTCCGACTCCATTCAATAGCAATTGACTGAGATGCAACATTAGTCAGATGCTAATTATTTGATATATATTTTTTAAACTGATTATTTCTAATAATTTTCTATTTTAAAATTCAAATTTTGGTTAAACTAATTAAATCAAGTACATTGGAAGCCATTCATTTTGATGTATTATATATTTGAATAGAATTAGTTAAAAAAAAATCTAAAATCCATCGACTCTCCACCATTCTGTCCAGTTACAATCGAATGATATGTAACATTAGTTCACTGTTAAAAAATGGGTCAAATCGATAATCAAATTAATTAATTTTTTTATCGATTTAATCTACGTGATAAAATCCGGTCGGCTTTTATATATATATATATATCAATGAGTTAATTTTCAATGAGGGTATACTTTAGAAGAAAACAAACAATCTGTCATCCTATAATTATTTGATGATTAACAATAAATTAATTTTATAATTTATCTTATTTCATATAATATGAAGATATAATTGGACATCTAAAATGAATATAATCATCTTTTGTTATAATAAATAGTATGGGATATCATGTCATGTCTCTACAGAGTATCAATTAGTAGAGAGTGACATATTTACTGTATTGAGATAAAGATTAATTCTTGACAAATATATGTCTTTAGAAATTTTTAATTTCATTATCTAACTATTTAGTGATCCATTGTAAATTGACCTTATAATTTATTTTCTTTTATAATATTAATTTGAAGGCCAACCAGGTAAGATAAACATAATCAACTTGCTACGGGATCTCATGAATTGGTCGTCATTAAAAATGATTGCAAGTATAATTTTATGTTTAGGTACAATGATAATTTTATAAATGTTGAAATTGCTAAAAGAATATATGCATGATAGAATAAAATCGAGAATGATATTAATCTTGGATTTTTTTTTTAAAGTGGATGGTAGGAATAAATATAGGAACATATACTGGTAGAACAAATATTATTCCAAATACTACTCTAAAAGACTGTTTATGAAAATTTATATCTTGTTAAAGGTCAGTAAAGTAAACTGATGAGAAAATATTTATGTGACGTGGATGAGTAAGTGTTAATTGTTTCGGCTGATAAATTAAACAATCGAGTAATAATTATGCTTATTAATTAAAACTCTGATTGGAATTAAAAAAATTAAATGTTCATTTGGGCAATTTATTTAAATACGAACTAATTTATAAGAGTTATAGAATTCATTTGAGCGCATAAATAACATAATTCTTAAATAGTTTAAAAAGAATTGTAAAATTAGTAAAATATTTAAAGTCTTAATAAAATATAAAAATTAATTAAATGATTCGTTAATAATTAGTTTATATCCAATTGTTATCCCCATTTATCTCTATTTAAAACGACTCAGATCGAGGATTATAGTACATCCATTTATAAATCTATCATGTTATGAAAAATAAATAACTTTTACGCTCTATTAATTATATAGGTATATTTATTTCTATACGAATTGATTTCACATTCCACACTTTTCACAGATGCCCTGCATACCCTACTTACCTTTACCATACACATTTGTAGACGACTGAGTGAAATCTGGATGCTCGAACTTCCTTTCGGATGTTTTGATCATCAAAAGTGAATCAAAGCGTTTGGAAGGGCTTTTGGGCGTCCGGATTGCACTTTGTCATCTATGGATGTGCGTGTAAGATAAAATTCCTCTATCTATGAATTTAATACTTTGCACGTTCTTACCATGCATAGTCGTGGACGATTGAGTGCAATCCGAACATTCTAATCTTCAAAATGGATCGTAGCACTTGAAAGGGCTTTGGGGCTTTTGGATTGCGCATAGTTGCTATGAATGTATAGAGTAAGAGTGTGCAAAGTAAAATTTCTTTCTCTATGAATTTGATATTCCACACACTCTCGCCCTGCACATTCATAGGCGATTGAGTGCAATCCAAGCTCTCGGAAGCTCTTTTGGGCACCCCAATTATCAAAAGTGAATCAGGACCTCCCAAAAGGTTTTTGATTATCCGAATTGCACTCAGTATCCATAGGTGTGCAAGGTAACAGCGTATAGGGTAAAATTTCTCTATCTACGAATTTGATAGATAGCGTATAGGGTAAGAGCGTATAGGCCTGATCTTGCTTCTGGGCGGCAGCAGAAAACTCGGCAGAAGACAATTCGATAACTTGATGTCGCAACCCCTTGTTCTCCGATTTCAATCTTTCGTTCTCAGTATATAAGATGTGTAATAGTCGAGAGAAACCCATGTTCTCTAGCCACCGCTGGAAGCATATCCAAAACTGTGAGATAGTATTTCCGAAACAGAAAGCAAGAGTATATAATCGTACCTTATTCTCTTTATGAGAAAAGCGGTCAATCACTTCAGGGATGGAAAGCCCCTCGAAAAGGGGACGAACCTCATCCCAAGAATTAGCAAAAGAGCCCCCCAGTAATATGGGGAGGACAGGGATGGTGGAAGAGCCAGCTGAGAAAGAAGAAGTAGGGATAGATGGTGGACCAAAAACCAAGTAAGAAGAAGGCGAAGAGGGTAAATATCCTGAAGTCGGAATAGACAAAGGAAAAGTAAAAGAAGCGTCACCAGAAGTACTAGTTTTAGGAAAAGGAGAGGTAGGAAAATTCAAGGAAAGGATAAAGTTATGCTAATGTGGGCTCATCGGAAAGAAAGTCAGTTGACACAAAATCTTCTGAAGCAAGCTCATCAGCAGAAAGAACGAGCCTCCTTTTTGGAGGAGGAGCCCTGGTTAGCTTGCGTCCCGGACGCTTGCCCGTAGAAATCTCAGTTATGGGTTTATCAGAGCTACCAGGGAATGTAAGCTCGATAAGAGGAATAGAGGTAGATGGGGAGACAGCAACAGCTACAGGAGACGTAATAGAGGGAGCAGGATCAGGGAGGATCTGCGCAGCAGGATCCCTAGAAGAACCTCCTGAAGTCTCATGAAGCCCCGACGAGTTAGGCACTTCAGCTAAAATAGTTGACCCTTCACTTGCTGGGGGAGGGGCAAGAGCAGCTAGGAATTCGGCCTCCTTAGCGCAAAGTAAGTCCTCCTCCACGCGTAGTTCGTCATTGATCAAAGCGTCATAGAAGTTCTCCACTGTGTGAAAAGAAGAAACGGTTTAGGCAATTAAAAGCAGTAAAGAAAAGGCAAGATGTAACCTAAGGAAATGGGAGTATCAGGTTTGACGGGGCTTAAGCCAAATAGATACAGAAGTTCAACTTTCAACCATTTTGAAATAGAGAGTCGATGACCTAATAACTTCTCACAATAAACAGGAAAAAAGGGAAGCAGGTGAAACTCTCTAACATCCGGTAGAGGAGGCAAGGAGGATTTCCACGCAGAAGACCAAGGGGTGGGTCCGGGAAACTTTAGGAAGAAAAAACGGGATTTCCAGGCCTTGAGAGACGATGGCATATCACCAATATTGGTTTGTATGTATCGGTCTATCTTTGCTCTGGAGTATGTATCGGTCGTTATTGGCTTACCTTCATACGGCAAACATGTATCGACCGATATTGGTTTACCTTTGTTCTGAAGGTATGTCCCGACCGATATTGACTCGCCTTCATACGGCAAGCATGTATCGACCGATATTGGCCTACCTTCGTTCGGCAGGCATGTATCGGCCGATATTGGACTATCTTTGCTCTGGAGTATGTATCGGTCGTTATTGGCTTACCTTCATACGGCAAGCATGTATCGACTGATATTGGTTTATCTTTGCTCTGGAGTATGTATCGGCTGTTATTGGCTTACCTTCATACGGCAAGCATGTATCGACCGATATTGGCTTACCTTCATACGGCAAGCATGTATCGACCGATATTGGTTTACCTTTGTTCTGAAGGTATGTCCCAACCGATATTGACTAGCCTTCATACGGCAAGCATGTATCGACCGATATTGGCCTACCTTCGTTCGGCAGGCATGTATCGGCCGATATTGATCTATCTTTGCTCTGGAGTATGTATCGATCGTTATTGGCCTATCTCCTTCCTGAAGGTATGTCTCGGCCGATATTACCCTACCTTCATTATGGAGGCCTGTCCCGGTCGCTGTTAGCCTATCTTTTTTGCTTTTCTTTCCTCCTCTGTAGACCCACAAAACCTAACCCATATCACTAGCCTTCCCTTCAAGTCTAGTCGAAGGAGGTGTAGACGACTGACTAGACATAAGTATGATCTTGTCTTTTCCTACCCCAAACTTTCTAAGCCTGGTGTTTTCTTGTTCTAGTTGCGAACTAAAATGGTTCTTTTTGGTGATATGCCATCGTCTCTCAAGGCCTGGAAATCCCGTTTTTTCTTCCTAAAGTTTCCCGGACCCACCCCTTGGTCTTCTACGTGGAAATCCTCCTTGCCTCCTCTACCGGATGTTAGAGAGTTTCACCTGCTTCCCTTTTTTCCTGTTTATTGTGAGAAGTTATTAGGTCATCGACTCTCTATTTCAAAATGGTTGAAAGTTAAACTTCTGTATCTATTTGGCTTAAGCCCCGTCAAACCTGATACTCCCATTTCCTTAGGTAACATCTTGCCTTTTCTTTACTGCTTTTAATTGCCTAAACCGTTTCTTCTTTTCACACAGTGGAGAACTTCTATGACGCTTTGATCAATGACGAACTACGCGTGGAGGAGGACTTACTTCGCGCTAAGGAGGCCGAATTCCTAGCTGCTCTTGCCCCTCCCCCAGCAAGTGAAGGGCCAACTATTTTAGCCGAAGTGCCTAGCTCGTCGGGGCTTCATGAGACTTCAGGAGGTTCTTCTAGGGATCCTGCTGCGCAGATCCTCCCTGATCCTGCTCCCTCTATTACGTCTCCTGCAGCTGTTGTTGTCTCCCCATCTACCTCTATTTCTCTTATCGAGCTTACATCCCCTGGTAGCTCTGATAAACCCATAATTGAGATTTCTACGGGCAAGCATCCGGGACGCAAGCTAACCAGGGCTCCTCCAAAAAGGAGGCTCGTTCTTTCTACTGATGAGCTTGCTTCAGAAGATTTTGTGTCAACTGACCTTCTTTCCGATGAGCCCACATTAGCAGAACTTTATCCTTCCTTGAATTTTCCTACCTCTCCTTTTCCTAAAACTAGTACTTCTGGTGACGCTTCTTTTACTTTTCCTTTGTCTATTCCGACTTCAGGATCTTTACCCTCTTCGCCTTCTTCTTACTTGGTTTTTGCTCCACCATCTATCCCTACTTCTTCTTTCTCAGCTGGCTCTTCTACCATCCCTGTCCTCCCCATATTACTGGGGGGCTCTTTTGCTAATTCTTGGGATGAGGTTCGTCCCCTTTTCGAGGGGCTTTCCATCCCTGAAGCGATTGACCGCTTTTCTCATAAAGAGAATAAGGTACGATTATATACTCTTGCTTTCTGTTTCGGAAATACTATCTCACAGTTTTGGATATGCTTCCAGCGGTGGCTAGAGAACATGGGTTTCTCTCGACTATTACACATCTTATACACTGAGAACGAAAGATTGATATCGGAGAACAAGGGGTTGCGACATCAAGTTATCAAATTGTCTTCTGCCGAGTTTTCTGCTACCGCCCAGAAGCAATTTGAAACTCAAATTGAGAGCCTTGGAGCCCGACTCAAATTGGTTACGGACCTCAATCAAGAGCTGACCTCAAAACTTGGCGAACTCAAAGAGAATTATGAAGCAGAATTGAGCGAAAAGTTGGAGACTTGCTACTAAAAGAAAATGAGGTGGCATCTCTGAACAATTCCCTTGATTTAACAAAAGCCGAAGTCGCTACCAGGGAAAATGAACTGAAAACCTCTCAGATGGCGTTAGTGGTTTATAAGGAGCACGAAAATGTTCGTTACAAAGAACGAGCCACCGCCATGATCGAATCTACTGAGTTCAACCGGCCGATTGTGTGATCCATCTTGTCTGCTTTTACGGCAGGGGCCAAAGGGGCAGTTCAACTGTTGGAAGAGGAGGGCTACTTAGCTCGCGCTCCTCCTCCTAATTTCCTAAACCGTCGCAGACTTCTTGAAGAAAGACCTCCTGATTTGTACCCCAAACTAGTTCTAACTCATTCTCCCCTTGTTGTAAAGAAGGGGAATTGAGATTTTACAAACTTACGTTGGCTGATGCACTTACCAAATCACTTTCTCGACCTCGACTGTTTGCTATTTGTAACAAGATTGGTATCATTTCTAGGACACCATCTTGAGAGGGTGTATTAAGAAATAGTTATTATAAATAAATAATTATTTATTTTCTAGTTATTAGGGAATAATTATTATTAGAAAATAGTTATTTGTTTCATTTTATTAAAGAATAATTATTATTAGGAAATATTTATTATTTTCTTAATTTATATATTTTCCTATTTTCATTTGTACTGATATTTATATATATCGTATGCTATCATTACTAATATGTATGAATTCTATCGTTAATAAAATGTCGTTGTCAAGGTATCTGCTTCCTTAATAGTATAACATTACTACTGTATTCATCTGAATTTGTTATTCACAATTCAATCCCTCTTTCTGTTTATTAGATAGTTTATTTTAGATTACATTGTACATTTGTTACTAATTGAAGGTTACCAAGTGAAAAGGCTTTCAACTTCCGTTGATGAACTTTTCCCTTTACTTGAGTTTAGGAAATCATGGTAGTCTCACCTAAAAGCAACTAAATTAATTAAAACTTAGTTTTGGATTAATTGGGTTTGAGTTAAAACTTTTGTTGATCTAAGTTGTTATATTTATGAAAAAATATTACCATCTAAAACTAAATTAATAAATTAATTTATTTGATAGGATAAGCAAATTGATAAATCACGTTTGGTTAAAATTATATTTCAAATAAATTTATTAATTAAATTATTAATAATATTATTATTATTAATATGTTGATCATATTTAAAATAACTAAATATAATTATTTATAAATTTTCGAAATATTTAAAAGAAAATATTAAATTAATGAGATAATTCTAAAACCCTAAGTTTAATATCCTACCCTCACATGTTCCCCGCGCGTGCTCGCGGCGCCGTCTCTGGTTTTCTCCACCGCAGCAGCCTCCCCTCTACTTGCAAGAAGCTTCGAGCTGCCGCAATTGCCGTCGCCGCCTTCCCGTCTTGTCCAAGCCGCGACCATCATCGCTCGGCCCCGCCGACGCTGCCTTCCGCCATGACCACCACCACGTCGCGTTCACTGCTCTCCCCGCCGAGAGTTTCGTCGCCGCTGCTCTCCCTGCCGTAAGCTTCGTCGATTCCGCTCCAGTTAGTACGCTAGCGCTGCCACTGCGGATTCCTGTGCTCCGCCAGCGTTGCTCGGCTGTTCTCGGTTCCCCGCCGATAACAGCCAAAGCCGCCGCTTCCATTTCCCCACCGCAAACCTCCGGCCGACACCCACTGCTGTCGTCTGATACACAGAGTGAAGGTACGTTGATTAATTAATCAATTAATATGTTATTAGTATTATTTGATTGATTGGTAATTAAGATAAATTAGGATTAATAATTGATAGGTTGATTAATTAATTAATATATTGATTAATGAATAGGTTAATTTATTCATTAATAGATTGATTAGTTGATTAGGTAATAATTAGCTGTTGATTGATTTAATCAATTAAATTAGGATTTGTTCGTTAATGATGATTAATCAGTTTAATTGATTAAATAATTATATATAGGATTTAAATGATTAATTAAGCCATTAATTAATCCTCCGATAATCTTTCTGAACAGTCTTTATAAAATTTTTCCTGTAGATGGAATTGACTGCTGAAGTAGCTGTTACTGCTGACAATAATGTTCAGGTTTTTTTTTTTTGTTGTTCATTGCGATCTATGTGTGTTTCTTGGTTTTTGTATGAACTGTAATCCTAATTCTACTACCTTTTCGCCTTCTGCATCTCTCATTTACAGGTTTTAAATAGGAAACTGGAGCTAGATCGAGTTTATTCTAAATTAGGTGAAAAGATTACCAGAATCTTTAGAGACTACATGACAAAGTAAGCTCAAAATGCATTTTTCTCATTTGCTTGGATATATCATATTACCTTGATAACCATCTAGGAGAAAATGTGATTTTCTCCCAGCTATTATTAGCTTTTCAACCCACCATGTGACTCATGCCCTCTGCTCATATTGTTGTGTGTCGACTTTTTTTGCTGTTGTAAAAAAAAAAAAGTAGGTTTGCATTTAAGTTTCTAATAGGAGACATCTTAAGTTTCTTTTCGCGTTTTACATTTATTAACATAGTAGTTTGCTTTATTAATGATCAGCATTCAGAATTATTGCCAGATTTAAATTACAAAAAAAATTTTACTTTTTGGGTTAAAGGATGATAATCTTTAACAAGTTAACAGACGAGAGATCCAATCTCTCATATGTAATTTGTTTAACAGAGAGCCAGTTTCAGAACATTTAGTCAACCGAGCAGACCAGTTTGATTTCTCATAAATTTGTTTGACAGCAAAAAGAAATTGTTGATTTTGATTATTTTTTCTTGGATGCCACATGAGTGTATTTAATAACTTTTACTAGGAAGAAAAGGAACCATTGCCCAATCATCCTCAAGATACATCAATATCAGAAGTCATGCTAATGAAGATCATCAGTGATATGTTGAAGCTCGACTATGCCATGCAGGTAGATGAATTCATAGAGGTAGTTTTTCATAATTCTCCTTCAATTGTTAATACAAAATTTTATAATGCAAAAAAATATTGTTTTGAACTTGAACATTGGGACAAGTGTATCTGAACTAGAAGGCTATTGTCTCCTGTGGAATCTGCATCCATACATAGATGATGACATTATACATCGGGCATGGCAATATGTTCCCTCTCATGATCATAGTTCACGAAAGTAGGCACCTCACTCTTGCGTGAGTGAGGTGGAAATGAGGGTAAATCATGGCCTTTGGTTTCTTAATGGAACTCCACTATCACTGATTCCTTGGAGGTCTTGCTTGTCTGCTGTTGAGTTTCTTGTGTGGATTCAAATAGTAGGTTTGCCCTTTTGATCTTGTTCATAGAGTGTTATATTCTCGATTTTCATACATTTAATATTTAATTGATATATATCATGATTTATTAAGGCTTGGAGATTAATGCATTGTGTGTTAGTAGGGTTAAGATCGTGTGTAAGCTATTTTTTTGAGAAACTGTGAAAACTATATGTTGATATTTACATAGAGATGATGATTGATAACTTGAGTTGTGATGCAGTTATTGATCCATTTTATGATTTTATTAAATTGAGTTGCTAATCTATAGACTCATTGTCAACTTGTGATGCTCGCACGGGTTGGCGTAATTAATACCTATATAGATGCTTACTCCAATAGATTTTAAGGTCAATTCTCAATTCGTGTAAAATGTCTTATTAGGTGTTTAACTTAGTCCATGCAAAGGATTACTGTGCTAGAACAAAATGCTCTGTGTGATTTATCTATCTATATCTTGTTGTGGGGCTGGTCATACTGACCACTTTGGATGAATGATATCACATTTTTACTCAAATTTTCAACTTGTGATCAATTGTTTAAGAATTGCTAAATTTTTATTTGATCTATGATGAAGGGCAGCCTTATTCATTTGATCATAAATAAGGCCTATAGGATTTAAATTCTATGGGATGTCAAAAAACCATGGAAATGGAGTGATCCTTAATGGGCTAATGTGTCTTTCGATGTCCAATAGTAACTAAAAATCCCTTTGGTTAAACAAGGCTCACTTGTGAAGAAAATGACCTAAATTTACTGTGATTTCCTTTTATAACTAGAACCCTTAGTAGTGTTGTTGGATGCCTCATGAGAACTAGACTCAAATTCTTTAGTTAACTATTAAGACCTTAAAGTCATTTAGCACTATATTAAAAAAAAACAACTATATAAAAGAAAACAATTGTAAAGAAGCCCTAAGGAACACAATGCATAGCTTGCAAAGAGGAGATAAACAATTACGTTCATCTACAAGTTTTGACCATAATTGCTGGATGACTTTCTAGACTCAAATAACCAAAATAATAATATAGAATGATTGTATATGTTAAATAAGGAATACAATAGGGTGCTTATATATGAAATTTGATCAATTTAAATTCATCTAATAATTTTAGTTAAAATCGTTAGATAGCAATCTTAACAAAAACTATTAAAATGGTCCTCCAAGACAAATAACACAAATGAGAGCATAGACAGAATCCAAAGGCTCTGAGTTGACAGGTGAGTGATTCACTTTCATTTGTTTTTTTATTTTTTATTTTTTTTAGTTTCAAACATAGGGTGATCCGTTATATACCGCATAAGTTTCTATCGTCCGCCATAATAAATTGAAAAGTACTCACATCGAACGATTCATCAGTCTAGCATTTTTAGGTCAATAGTTCATTAAGAAAAATTTATTCATTAATTCGATGTAGTTATGACTCGATCTTTAAATGTCTAGGAAATTAAGGTGTCCTACAATTGTACCATTACCGCAGGCAAAGCTGTCAAATGGGTTGACACATAGAGGGGCGGGTTGGCCCATGGCAAGTCGACCATTTAGCGAAGCGAGACGAGCTTACCCACCATCTTAGCAGATTGGAAAATCTACAAACCAATCCAACTTAAGGTGAGTTGCGAGGTCGGTGGACCAACAACTCACATGCCCATCGACAAATAAAAAAATAAAAATGTATATAGAAAAAATTATAATTTTTAAGTTTGGATTACGGATTAAATAGGTCAAATTCACAAGCACATTGAGTTCTCCACTTTAGTTTTAAGTATAAGAGAAAATTTTATTTTTTTTCTCAACTCATAGGTCAATCCAAGGCCACCATGAGCTAATCCGCATGGATCATGGGCTCAGGCGGGTCGACTTGTCTCTACCTACCTTTAAATAAATTGATAAAATTCTAACTCAGTGCGCTTAAATTGTTTAACAAGATGGACTAATCAGCGCAATCTAAATTGATAGCTTTACCTGGGGGCTAGGGATTCACTTTTGAAATTTGATCAATTTAGATTTATCTAATAAATTTGATCAAAAGTACCAAATAGCCTCCCATGATACAGAATAAAATAAAATAAACTCTAAAGACTCCAAGGAAAATAACAAAGGGATTATTTTCAATAGTTAAATTTAACTTCATCTTATAAATTTAACTAAAATTGTTAGATGGTCTTTCAAAAATAAAACAACAATAATGTGAGAACTCTAAAGGCTCAAAAGATAACAAAGAGCTTGTTTTTTAAATATGATCAATCTGTTGGTACGAAAAGCATCCGACGATCGAACCTGAGTTTTAATAATAGCAAAGGATTCAAAGTTAAGGTGTGTTGTGATCTAACGTGCTTGACTAAGTGCTTCAGGAAAGTCCTAACTGTGGTTAGACAGGTGAAAACCCTAAGGGGTGGTAACTTTAGGTCATAGGAGGTGGTAACCCTATGCGGAAAGTTTTGGTGGGCCGAGTGCTTCAGGCAAAAGTCCTAGGGGGGTAATCCTAGGTGGAAAGTCATGGTTGTAAGACCGTTAGATTCGATAGAGGGGGGGGGTGAATATCGATTCAAAAATATCGAGTATAAACGCAGCGGAAAAGTAAAATAGACACAATGATTTTACTTCGTTCGGAGCCTGTGACGACTCCTACTCGAAGGCCCGTGGTCCTTGACCACTTTCGTTGGGCAATCACTAGCAATTCGAAATGATGATTACAAAAGAACCGTACAGGGAATGCTAATGAAAACTGAAAACAAATACCGACAAAAAGGGAAAAGAACGGAGCGTAGTGTCGGAGCTTTGTTGGCATCGCACTGAACGTCGAGCAGCAAGACCAGCAGTAGAAGAGTTCTTAGCTTGATTGATTGATTCTGAAGCTCCTGCCTGGGGCTTCTTTTATATGCTGTTCCGGGCGCCTGGATTCCTTCCGGGCGCCCGGAATGTGACGTAGCTGCTCAAACCGAGATGCTCCACGTGGCGACGACTTGGCTGGATAGAATTCGCCTTCCAGGCGCCCGGACCTCCGGGCGCCCGGACCACCTTTTCCAGAAAAACTCCCTTTTCCTGCAAAACAAAGTTAGTCCGAGGCAAATATACATCCTGTAAAACAGATTGTTAGCACAGTTAAAGTTCAACAGATGGATAAAAAGAGTATGACTTAGATTCCGTCTTTCTGAGACCGGAATCTAGTCACGATCTCGACTTAGACATCCGAAATGGATCTAAGCCTGATCGACGCCTAATGTCCCCT
The DNA here is from genome assembly GCF_018446385.1 of Zingiber officinale. NCBI lineage: Eukaryota > Viridiplantae > Streptophyta > Magnoliopsida > Zingiberales > Zingiberaceae > Zingiber > Zingiber officinale. The sequence continues at coordinate 145,373,530 of NC_055994.1, forward strand.
TCCCGGGAACTCACTCCCCTCCAGTGACTTACCTTACTTACCTGCCAGACGTCCGGTCAGCCCGTCGACCCGTCTGGACTTCTCACCAGCTATCCGGTCAGCCCGTCGACCTAGCTGGACTTCTCGCCAAGCGTCCGATCAGCCCATCGACCCGCTTGGACTTCTCGCCAAGCGTCCAGTCAGCCCGTCGACCCGCTTGGACTTCTCGCCAAGCGTCCGGTCAGCCCGTCGACCCGCTTGGACTTCTCGCCAGCTATCCGGTCAGCCCGTCGACCTAGCTGGACTTATCCTGCACACTCGATCAGAGTGTTAGATAACAACGAACCTAACTTAACCTGATTTGTCATTCATCAAAACCTGAGTTAGACCGTTAGTGTTAATTGCACCAACAATCTCCCCCTTTTTGATGGAATGACAACCTGGTTAAGTTAGTGATAAATATATGCAGAAATCAAGCATGATTTTCAAGGTTTTTAAGGTTTTAAGTTTGGCATTTAGTTGTTCTAACTTAACCACCTAACCCTCCCCCTTTGACATTCATCAAAAAAAGACACAAGGGTGAACAATCATAGTGTAGAGTTATTGTAAAAATCTGAGTTTGGTTCAAGAAAGCAATTTTCAAAGTTAATCAAGCTAAATTTGAAAAATTAAGGCTAATTTGATAAAAGCGAAATTTGGAAAGTTTAATTTTCAATAGTTAATTTTAAAAATCAGGTTTGAAAATTAGGTGGGATTAAACTTCCAAGTTTTTCAAATACTTAGTTAAATTTTAACTCTTTGTAAACTGATGTTCAACCACAAGTTAGTTTTTCAAACACATAACATTTTAATTAATTTCTCCCCCTGAACTTGATACTAAAATTTAAACAGCTGTCTAACCAATTAGTTACTAACTAACTATCAGAAAATAGTAGTTTTCACTTGGTTAGTCAGATTAAGTTGATTATAAGCAGTCAGTGTTTGACTTGACTGATGAACTTAATCTGATTACTGTCTGATTTGTATTTAACGTCCAGACTTATGCTGATGCACTGAGATAAGCATCTTAAGTCCAGACAGTTGGCCTATGCATCTCACCCCTTTCTATGTTTGTCAAACACACGCAAGGTAAACCTAAGGTGTTGGTGAGATGCTCAAAAACTAGCCCTATGGGTACATGCTTTCTATGGATTCCAAGCTAGTCTAAGGCCAAAACTATTTTTGAAAATCTAAAAGTGGAAGGTTTTGAAAACAAACAAATTTGACTTATAATTTGAAAGAGTGATTTTTGAAAACAATTTTGAAATTTAAAATTCCTAGGCTATTGAGCACATTCCTAATTTTCGGCGTAAGTTGCTAAACTCACTTTCAGGGAGTGGTTTTGTGAAAATGGCAGCTAAATTTGATTTGGACTCAATGTATTTGAGTTCAATATCACCTTTAGTAATATGATCCCTGATAAAGTGGTGCCTAACTTCAATATGTTTGGTTCTTGAATGATGCACAGGGTTCTTGGTTAAGTTAATTGAACTTATATTGTCAATTAATACTTTTACATTTGTAATGTTTAAGTTGAAATCTTTTAGAGTATGCATCATCCATAGTAATTGTGCAACACATTCACCTATAGCTATGTATTCTGACTCAGTTGTAGATAGAGCAACACAATGTTGCTTTCTACTAAACCAGCTAACAAGTGATGAACCTAATAATTGGTATCCTCCACTTGTGCTCTTGTGGTCTAATTTACATCCAGCATAATCTGAGTCAGAATATCCTATTAGTTTAAAATTATTAGTTCTAGGATACCAAATTCCTACATTTGTTGTTCCTTTAAGATATCTAAAAATTCTTTTAACTTGTGTCAAGTGGGATTCCTTAGCACAAGTTTGATATCTAGCACACATACTAACTGCAAATAAAATATCAGGTCGGCTTGCAGTTAAGTACAGTAGGCTACCAATTGCACTCCTATAATATTTTAGGTCAACTGATTTTCCATTTGGGTCATTATCTAAGATTGTGTTCACTGCCATAGGTGTTTTTATTTCTTTTGTATTTTCCATTCCGAATTTTTTAAGTAATTCTTTAGTGTATTTGTGTTGATAAATGTAATTTCCCTCATTTGTTTGTTTGATTTGTAATCCTAAGAAATAAGTTAATTTTCCTACTAGCCTCATTTCAAATTCTTTTTCCATTAGATTAATAAATTCCTCTAAAAAATCTGAATTTGTTGAACCAAATATTATATCATCTACATAAATTTGTGCAATAAATATGTTTGAATTCAATGATTTAACAAACAAGGTTGGGTCAATTTGACCTTGTTTGAATCCTTTAGATGTTAAGTAGGATGTTAGCCTTTCATACCATGCCCGGTGCTTGTTTAAGTCCATATAATGCTTTCTTTAACTTAAATACATAATCAGGGTGTTCTAGACTTTCAAACCCAGGAGGTTGACCTACATAAACTTCTTCTTTTATTAGTCCATTAAGAAAGGCAGACTTAACATCCATTTGGTATAGTTTGAACCCCTTATGGGCTGCATAACTTAGTAACATTCTAATGGATTCTAATCTGGCTACTGGGGCATATGTTTCATCATAGTCAAGTCCTTCAACCTGACTAAACCCTTTGGCAACTAGCCTAGCCTTATTTCTAGTGATTTCCCCAGTTTCACTTAATTTGTTTCTAAATACCCATTTTGTTTCTATTATTTTCTTGTTCTTAGGTGGTGGTACTAGGTCCCAAACTTCATTACGCTCAAATTGGGCTAGTTCTTCTTGCATGACTATAATCCAGTCTGGGTCTAGTAGGGATTCATCTATAGTTTTGTGTTCTATCTTTGAAATCAAGGAGATTTGACTTAAGTTCCTAAAAGATGATCTGGTTTGAACCCTTAGGTCTGGGTCACCAATTATTTGATTGGTTGGATGGTTGTGATTCACTCTTATGGTTCTAGGGGGTTCATATTCTTGATGTTGTTCCTCTTCTTCATGACTTAGAGTTTGGTTGGTTTCTGGAACAAATTCAGGTGGTTGTGTAAGTTCTAAGTTTTGTTTAGTTTCTTCAAATTTTACATTAGTAGTTTCTTCAATTTTTAAGGTAACCTTATTGTAAATTCTATAACCTCTACTATTTAGGGAGTATCCTACAAAGATTCCATTTTCAATTTTAGAGGAGAATTTTCCTAAGTATTCTCTTGTATTTAAGATGAAAACTGGGCACCCAAACACTTTAAAATATTTTATATTGGGTTGTTTATTATAAAATATTTCGAAGAAGGTTTTGTTATGGGTTTTATTTATTGTTGTTCTGTTCTGTACATAGCAGGCTGTACTGACAGCTTCTGCCCAAAGGTATTTAGGAAGGTTATACTCATTTAACATTGTTCTAGAGGCTTCAAGTAAGGTTCTATTTTTTCTCTCTACAATCCCATTCTGTTGGGGGGTTTTAGGACATAAAAATTCATGATGGTAACCATTTTTAAGGCAAAAACTGTTAAATTTGTGATTTTTAAATTCTCCCCCGTTGTCACTTCTGATTCTTTTGATTTTAATCCCTTTTTCATTTTCAATTTGTTTGCAGAAGTTTATAAAGATTTCACAAGTTTCATCTTTATGTTTTAAGAATTTTACCCAAGTAAACCTAGAATAATCATCTATAATTACTAAACAATATAAGTTTCCATTTATGAATTTGACTCCATGGGAGTTGATCCTGTCTGGAATCTGAGAAGACGAATCTGCCGAAATGACGTGTCTGGAGGGTTGACCGCATCCTCTTGACCCAGTGGTGATCTGTCCGCTGCGTTGACCAAGTCGTCTGGAGTCCTCCTCCGGTCAACTGTACCTGTATCCAGCGACCGGGTTGCCCCGGCCTCTGGTACCTCGGTGTTCCAGGCGAATTCCACATATATATGAGTATCCAGATAATAATAGAAGAGTGCAACAAATGCAAGAAGAACGAGCAAGATGACATACCCTGGCCCAGGGGGGCGCCCTCGGATGGATGAGTGAGCTGGTCGTGTCGATAATCAAGTCGCAGCGGTCCGGAACAATACAGCGGCTCACAGGCCGGCACACGGCACGCAGGCCGGATAATACGAATGACTAACAAGCATAATAATGGTACGAACAATGAAATACATCGGCACGATGGCCGGATCCACATCGGCGGGCTGCCAAAGGCGGCTATGGCGGTGGTTTGGAGGTGGTATTCGCCGTGATCGCCGGCAACCACCACGGGAAGTGCAGGCGGCAGTGGCGGAGGTGTCGGAGGTTTCTGGAGACGCCGACGACGGTTGTGGCAGTCGCCGGAGGCGGCCGTGGCGGCTGGAGACGCCGGCTGCTGCTGGAGGAGGCGATACCGGAGGAGAAGGTAGCGCTGGGCGCCATACCCGACGGCGGTGCTCGGTTTCTCCCTGGCAGCGATGAAAACACCCTCTCCTAGGCGGCATTGATGGTGTGAGACCGGAGAGGAGGAGGTGGAGCAGCCTGTGGCCGGCGTCGGCGCCGGCGAGGAGCCCTAGAAGAGGGTGACTCCATTTTTCCTGGCGGCGGCCTCCTTTTCCTCTCACGAACAGAACCCCCAAAAACCCCCCCTCCCTCTCTCCCTGGCGGCGGCAGCCCCCCTCCACGCGAGCCTCCCCCTCATGCTTGCCTTAATCCCCAAACAAAAAACCTAAACGTCCCCTTACAAAAAAGCCCTCCTCCTTCTCCTTAATTACTCCCCTGCCATTCCCTACATCTGGATCACAGGCCTCCCCTTCAAGTCTAGTCGAAGGAGGCGCGAGTCCGACTGACTGGACAGTCTATTGCACAGAATTGAACCGCTCTCGATGTCAAAGCCAAATCACTGAACCAATAATATAATGTCGCTCGAGCGGTCGCTGTAATGGTGGTGTCGTAGGAGATGATAACGATACTGAGCAGACCAAGTCGGAAACTGGACCAATGCCGAGTGCGCAGCCGCGAAGATACCGACCGGACGATCAAAGTGATGCCGATCAGGTGGATAGACGCCGAGCAGAAAATGCTGAGCGAACGACAACGTCAAGCGAGTGCCAAAACCACAAGCAAGCGACGAGTGATGTCAAGCGCGTGCCCTAGTTCAAGCGTACGGCCGAATGGACGACCAAGCGGTACCAATCAGATGGCTACGAGAGTGCCGACCAAGCGGTAAAAAATGGTGCCAACCGGATGTCAAGAAATCGATCAAGCGCCGAGCAAGACTGAGTGATATCGAGTAGACGCTCGGGCGACGTGGAGCAAAGCGATCGGCGCGATCGAGCAAACGACCAAGTGATACTGATCAGATGGTTTCGAAGATGCTGAACGGACGATCGGAATGATGTCGATCGGACGGATAGATGCCGGGCAGACGATGCCGCGCGTGCGACCGGAATGACGTCGATCGATCGGATAAATGTCGGGCGGACGATGCCACGCGTGCGACCGGAATGACGTCGATCGATCGGATAAATGCCGGGCGGACGATGCCGCATGTACGACCGGAATGACGTCGATCGATCGGATAAATGCCGGGCGGACGATGCCGCGCGTGCGACCGGAATGACGTCGATTGATCGGATAAATGCCGGACGGACGACTGCTCAACCCCGAACGGGGGAGATAGATAATCATGAAACTGGTCTGTGACCAGTGAAGGCCGCTCAACCCCGAACGGGGGATATAGATATATGATGTGCTGGTCCGCTGAACTGGTCCGAGACCAGTGATGATCGGCTTGAATATAAACCTCCCGCCCGATCGGCTCGGGGGCCTTCTGCTTCGAGCCCCTGGCTCAGATATAAACCTCCCGGCCGATCGGCTCGGGGGCCTTCGGCTTCGAGCCCGTGGCTCGGATATAAACCTCCCGGCCGATCGGCTCGGGGGAGATAGGAAATACGATATGCTGATAAGCTGGCTCGAGGCCAGTGATAATCGTTCGACCTCGAACGGGGGAGATAGAATATCTGAAGCTGGTCCTCGACCCCGAACGGGGGAGATGAAATAACTGATGCGCTTAACCCCGAACGGGGGAGATAGAATATCTGATAAACTAGTCCATGTAGCGGTCTTCAAGCCGTGGTTTTATAGTCGCCGGTTCGACTCTACGGTTTAACGTCTGGGCTAGACGGTCTTCAAGCCGGGGTTTTTATAGTCGCCGGTTCGACTCTACGGTTTAACGTCTGGGGTAGACCCTCTTCAAGCCGGGATTTTTATAGTCGCCGGTTCGACTCTACGATTTAACGTCTGAGTCGCCGGTTCGACTCTACGGTTTAACGTCTGGGCTAGACGGTCTTCAAGCCGGGGTTTTTATAGTCGCCGGTTCGACTCTACGGTTTAACGTCTGGGCTAGACGGCCCTGAGGGCTAATTCAAACCCGGCCGATCGGCTCGGGGGTCTTCTCCATCGAGCGTGTGGCTCGTATATAATCCGCCCGGCCGATCGGCTCGGGGGTCTTCGCCATCGAGCCTGCAGCTCGGATATAATCCTCCCGGCCGATCGGCTCGGGGGTCTTCACCATCGAGCGTGCAGCTCGGATATAATCCTCCCGGCCGATCGGCTCGGGGGTATTCACCATCGAGCGTGTGGCTCGTATATAATCCGCCCGGCCGATCGGTGTCATCGAGCCTGCAGCTCGGATATAATCCTCCCGGCCGATCGGCTCGGGGGTCTTCGTCATCGAGCCTGCAGCTCGGATATAATCCTCCCGGCCGATCGGCTCGGGGGTCTTCGTCATCGAGCCTGCAGCTCGGATATAATCCTCCCGGCCGATCGGCTCAGGGGTCTTCATCATCGAGCCTGCAGCTCGGATATAATCCTCCCGGCCGATCGGCTCGGGGGTCTTCTACATCGAGCGTGTGGCTCGGATATAATCCTCCCGTCCGATCGGCTCGGGGGTCTTCTACATCGAGCGTGTGGCTCGTATATAATCCGCCCGGTCGATCGGCTCGGGGGTCTTCTACATCGAGCCTGTGGCTCGTATATAATCCGCCCGGCCGATCGGCTCGGGGGTCTTCGCCCGAGGAACTAATGCAAATCATATAACTGACAGAATAAATAATGGGAAAACTGACTGGGGTCATGAGAATGGTAGAACTCTCCGGCATCGTCCATCTTCACGTTCCAGATCAGGCGCGTTCCCACAGACGGCGCCAATTTGATCCTGTCTGGAAGCTGAGAAGACGAACCTGCCGGAATGACGTGTCTGGAGGGTTGACCGCATCCTCTTGACCCGGTGGTGATCTGTCCGCTGCGTTGACCAAGTCGTCTGGAGTCCTCCTCCGGTCAACTGTACCTGTATCCAGCGACCGGGTTGCCCCGGCCTCTGGTACCTCGGTGTTCCAGGCGAATTCCACAGATATATGAGTATCCAGATAATAATAGAAGAGTGCAACAAATGCAAGAAGAACGAGCAGGATGACATACCCTGGCCCAGGGGGGCGCCCTCGGATGGATGAGTGAGCTGGTCGTGTCGATAATCAAGTCGCAGCGGTCCGGAACAATACAGCGGCTCACAGGCCGGCACACGGCACGCAGGCCGGATAATACGAATGACTAACAAGCATAATAATGGTACGAACAATGAAATACACCGGCACGATGGCCGGATCCATATCGGCGGGCTGCCAAAGGCGGCTATGGCGGTGGTTTGGAGGTGGTATTCGCCGTGATCGCCGGCACCCACCACGGGAAGTGCAGGCGGCAGTGGCGGAGGTGTCGGAGGTTTCTGGAGACGCCGGCGACGGCTGTGGCAGTCGCCGGAGGCGGCCGTGGCGGCTGGAGACGCCGGCTGCTGCTGGACGAGGCGATACCGGAGGAGAAGGTAGCGCTGGGCGCCATACCCGACGGCGGTGCTCGGTTTCTCCCTGGCAGCGGTGAAAACGCCCTCTCCTAGGCGGCATTGATGGTGTGAGACCGGAGAGGAGGAGGTGGAGCAGCCTGTGGCCGACGTCGGCGCCGGCGAGGAGCCCTAGAAGAGGGTGACTCCATTTTTCCTGGCGGCGGCCTCCTTTTCCTCTCACGAACAGAACCCCCAAAAACCCCCCCTCCCTCTCTCCCTGGCGGCGGCAGCCCCCCTCCACGCGAGCCTCCCCCTCATGCTTGCCTTAATCCCCAAACAAAAAACCTAAACGTCCCCATACAAAAAAGCCCTCCTCCTTCTCCTTAATTACTCCCCTGCCATTCCCTACATCCGGATCAGGAGTCAAAAAGGTCTAAATGTATAAGTTCTAATATTGAGTTCGTTTGTGGTTGGTTTGTTTGTTTGTGAGTGGATTTAGTTTGTTTGCCTTGTTGACAAGCATTACATATGGTTGAATCTAAGTTAGGTAATTTTGGTAAACCCCTCACAAGTCCATTTAGTTTGCTTATATTTCGAAAATTGGTGTGTGACATTCTTCTATGCCATAACCATGTTTCTTCTTTTTGTGTTAAATAACACTTATTGGAAGAAGTGGTTAAGTTGATGGCATAGATGTTGTCTTTTCTAAAACCTTTTAGGCTTATGGTAGGATTATCTAGATGTTTGATTAAACACTCTGTGGCTAGAAATTTGACCTTATATCTAGTATCTCACAATTGACTTATGCTTAGAAGATTATATTTAAAATTTTCAACAAGTAAAACATTTGTAATTATAAAGTCTATTTTTAATTCAATATTACCTATACCAATTACCTTGAGTTTAACGTCTGGGCTAGACGGCCCTGAGGGCTAATTCAAACCCGGCCGATCGGCTCGGGGGTCTTCGCCATCGAGCCTGTGGCAGCCACGGGCTCGTATATAATCCTCTCGGCCGATCGGCTCGGGGGTCTTCCCCATCGAGTCCGTGGCAGCCACGGGCTCGTATATAATCCTCCCGGCCGATCGGCTCGGGGGGTCTTCTCCATCGAGCGTGTGGGTCGTATATAATCCGCCCGGCCGATCGGCTCGGGGGTCTTCGCCATCGAACGTGTGGCTCGTATATAATTCGCCCAGCCGATCGGCTCGGGGGTCTTCGCCATCGAGCCTGCAGCTCGGATATAATCCTCCCGGCCGATCGGCTCGGGGGTCTTCGTCATCGAGCCTGCAGCTCGGATATAATCCTCCCGGCCGATCGGCTCGGGGGTCTTCTACATCGAGCGTGTGGCTCGGATATAATCCTCCCGGCCGATCGGCTCGGGGGTCTTCTACATCGAGCGTGTGGCTCGTATATAATCCGCCCGGCCGATCGGCTCGGGGGTCTTCTACATCGAGTATAATCCTCGCCGATCGGCTCGGGGGTCTTCTACATCGAGCGTGTGGCTCGTATATAATCCGCCCGGCCGATCGGCTCGGGGGTCTTCTACATCGATCCTGTGGCTCGTATATAATCCGCCCGGCCGATCGGCTCGGGGGTCTTCGCCCGAGGAACTAATGCAAATCATATAACTGACAGAATAAATAACGGGAAAACTGACCGGGGTCATGAGAATGGTAGAACTCTCCGGCATCGTCCATCTTCACGTTCCAGATCAGGCGCGTTCCCACAGACGGCGCCAATTTGATCCTGTCTGGAAGCTGAGAAGACGAACCTGCCGGAATGACGTGTCTGGAGGGTTGACCGCATCCTCTTGACCCGGTGGTGATCTGTCCGCTGCGTTGACCAAGTCGTCTGGAGTCCTCCTCCGGTCAACTGTACCTGTATCCAGCGACCGGGTTGCCCCGGCCTCTGGTACCTCGGTGTTCCAGGCGGATTCCACAGATATATGAGTATCCAGATAATAATAGAAGAGTGCAACAAATGCAAGAAGAACGAGCAGGATGACATACCCTGGCCCAGGGGGCGCCCTCGGATGGATGAGTGAGCTGGTCGTTTCGATAATCAAGTCGCAGCGGTCCGGAACAATACAGCGGCTCACAGGCCGGCACATGGCACGCAGGCCGGATAATACGAATGACTAACAAGCATAATAATGGTACGAACAATGAAATACACCGGCACGATGGCCGGATCCACATCGGCGGGCTGCCAAAGGCGGCTATGGCGGTGGTTTGGAGGTGGTATTCGCCGTGATCGCCGGCAACCACCACGGGAAGTGCAGGCGGCAGTGGCGGAGGTGTCGGAGGTTTCTGGAGACGCCGACGACGGTTGTGGCAGTCGCCGGAGGCGGCCGTGGCGGCTGGAGACGCCGGCTGCTGCTGGAGGAGGCGATACCGGAGGAGAAGGTAGCGCTGGGCGCCATACCCGACGGCGGTGCTCGGTTTCTCCCTGGCAGCGATGAAAACACCCTCTCCTCGGCGCCGGCGAGGAGCCCTAGAAGAGGGTGACTCCATTTTTCCTGGCGGCGGCCTCCTTTTCCTCTCACGAACAGAACCCCAAAAACCCCTCCCTCTCTCCCTGCGCGGCAGCCTCCACGCGAGCCTCCCCCTCATGCTTGCCTTAATCCCCAAACAAAAAACCTAAACGTCCCCTTACAAAAAAGCCCTCCTCCTTCTCCTTAATTACTCCCCTGCCATTCCCTACATCCGGATCAGGAGTCAAAAAGGTCTAAATGTATAAGTTCTAATATTGAGTTCGTTTGTGGTTGGTTTGTTTGTTTGTGAGTGGATTTAGTTTGTTTGCCTTGTTGACAAGCATTACATATGGTTGAATCTAAGTTAGGTAATTTTGGTAAACCCCTCACAAGTCCATTTAGTTTGCTTATATTTCGAAAATTGGTGTGTGACATTCTTCTATGCCATAACCATGTTTTTTCTTTTTGTGTTAAATAACACTTATTGGAAGAAGTGGTTAAGTTGATGGCATAGATGTTGTCTTTTCTAAAACCTTTTAGGCTTATGGTAGGATTATCTAGATGTTTGATTAAACACTATGTGGCTAGAAATTTGACCTTATACCTAGTATCACACAATTGACTTATGCTTAGAAGATTATATTTAAAATTTTCAACAAGTAAAACATTTGTAATTATAAAGTCTATTTTTAATTCAATATTACCTATACCAATTACCTTGAGTTTGCCGTTGTTTCCAAAGGCAACTGTTCCTAAGCTTTTGTAAGTGAGTTGCGTGAACTTGGTGTGATCTCCGGTCATATGTTTGGAGCAACCACTGTCCAAAATCCACTTGGTTTCCTACAGTAAGTGGGATTTAACGTTAGTCCTTTTAGTTTTAAGTTTTAAAATTGAAATTTTTAAGTTAAAATTAAAATTTTGAAATTAATTTTTAAGTTTAAAATTAAAATTTGAAATTAAATTTAAAATTAAAATTTGAAATTAATTTTTAAGTTTAAAATTAAAATTTTGAATTTAATTTTTAAGTTTAAAATTAAAATTTTGAAATTAATTTTTAAGTTTAAAATTAAAATTTGAAATTAAAATTTTGAAATTAATTTTTAAGTTTAAAATTAAAATTTTGAAATTTATTTTTAAGTTTAAAATTAAAATTTTGAAATTAATTTTAAGTTTAAAATTAAAATTTGAAATTAAAATTTTGAAATTAATTTTTAAGTTTAAAATTAAAATTTTGAAATTAATTTTTAAGTTTAAAATTTTGAAATTAATTTTTAAGTTTAAAATTTGAAATTAAGTTTAAAATTAAAATTTGAAATTAATTTTTAAGTTTAAAATTAAAATTTTGAAATTTATTTTTAAGTTTAAAATTAAAATTTTGAAATTAATTTTTAAGTTTAAAATTAAAATTTGAAATTAAGTTTAAAATTAAAATTTGAAATTAATTTTTAAGTTTAAAATTAAAATTTTGAAATTTATTTTTAAGTTTAAAATTAAAATTTTGAAATTAATTTTTAAGTTTAAAATTAAAATTTGAAATTAATTTTTAAGTTTAAAATTAAAATTTTGAAATTAATTTTTAAGTTTAAAATTAAAATTTTGAAATTATTTTTTAAGTTTAAAATTTAAATTTGAAATTAAGTTTAAAATTAAAATTTGAAATTAATTTTTAAGTTTAAAATTAAAATTTTGAAATTAAATTTAAAATTTAAAATTAAAATTTTGAAATTAATTTTTAAGTTTAAAATTAAAATTTAAAAAAAATTTAAAATTAATTTTTAAGTTTAAAATTAAAATTTTGAAATTAATTTTTAAGTTTAAAATTAATTTTTAACTTTAAAATTTAAGCCTTATTCATCTCACCCGATCTATATTATCAAACAGGGAATCCTATGATTTTGTGAGATGAAATTGGTTTGATTACAGAGTTTTGGTTTAACTTGTGTTAGATTCAGACTTAGCTTTGGTTTCCACAAATAGGCATTCTTCGGATAAACTTCTAAGCTTGGTGAGTCACATGGACATCATTAGAAGTAACCAACCTTTCGAGGTTTTCCGAATATTCCTATCCACGGAACTTAGTACTAAATCTTGGTCTAACTGGTTAGGATTCGTTTAAGGGTAGCTTCGGTCAGTTCCACTTGGCCAAATGTACCAGATCGAAGCCATATCTTTCTAGACATGCGATGCCCAAGCTTCCCTAACGTACTATCATCCAAAAACTTTACCAGTACCATGAGTCAAGTTAAACTTGGTCTCTTTTTAACTAATCCTAATTACCCTGCCAGGTTAGTTTGTTTTGGGTTACCCTGTCGGGTAGGTTAGTTTTGGAGGTGCCAGCTATTCTGGAGCCTCCCCCTGAATTATTGGCCATTAATTTAGATTTTGGTTTTAGGTTTGTGTCGATTCTTTTTATAGTTATGGTTAACTTGGTGATAATTTTGTTGATTTTTAAAATGTTTAGATTTTGAATTTGATTTAGGTTTGTATTTTGTATTTTGTATTTTGGTTTGGTTTATTCGATTTTATATAGTGTATTTTTTCTTTAGGTATATAATATTGATTAAGTCCTACTTGCGTGGTCAGACACGCTTTCGGAACCCAAGCTAGATTGGTTGATTTATGTTGGGTTATTAATGATTTGAAGGTTTTATTTGAATTCGACTTATATCCTAGTCCGTTTTTATTATAACATGCTTTTTGATTATTTAGGATTAAGTCTAGATTTTTTGATCTTGTTGTGAATTTTTCTAACATTTCTTTTAAATTATTAATCTCATTTTTTAATGATAAATTCTCCTCCTCAAGTGTTAGATCTTGAGTTGGATTTGAATTTTTGATTTGTTCCTTGAGGTTTTGATTTTCCTCAAGAAGTGATTTGTTTTCATTTTCTACTTTAGTTAATTTACTATTTAAACAGGAAATAATTCTAAAAAAAAAATTGTTTAAATTAAAATATACCTCATTCGAGTCTTCGGAAACGAGTACGGACTCGTGGCTTGTTTCGGGTTCAGACTCGTCTTCATCTTCTGACTCGTCTTCTGTTTCAGCTTCGTGGGCCATCAGTGCGAGGTGGCTCTGATGTTTCTGCTCTTCTTCTTCCGATTCGTCCGAGGAGTCGTCCCACGTTGCTTTGAGTGCCTTCTTTTTGGTTGGTTTCGGTTTGTCGAACTTCAGTTTTGGGCATTCGTTCTTATAGTGTCCCTTTTTATTGCATCCGTAGCAAGTCACGTTCTTTTGTTCTGAGGGAGAAATGATCTTTTGAAGGTCCTTTTTGCTGAAGCTCCTTTTTCTCCTGGTGAACATTTTTCTTACCAAGTTCACCAGGTGTTCTTCGTCTTCAGAATCTTGATCGGAGTCTTCTTCAAGTTCAGGCTTGCTTTTCTTTTCTTTGGAGGAACCTGCAAATAAGGCTATACCTTTCTCGGCTCCAGCATTAGTTTGTTCGTGTAATTCCAATTCACAGAAAAGTTCATCTAACTTTAACTTAGAGAGATTTTTAGAAATTTTGTAGGCATCCACTATTGATGCCCACAAACTATTACGTGGAAAAGCGTTTAATGCGTACCTTATTAAGTCTCTGTTTTCCATCTGATGGCCTATCGCATGAAGCCCGTTGAGGATGTCCTTGATCCTCGCGTGAAGCTGATTCGCCGTTTCACCTTCCTGCATTTTTATATTAAAAATTTTATTTAAGAGCAAGTCTCGTTTGGTTACCTTGGCGTCGCTCGTTCCCTCGTGCAGCTCGATCAACTTGTCCCACAGCTCTTTAGCGTTCTTGTGTGGACCGACTCTGTTTAGTTCTTCTCTTGTCAATCCGCACTGTAGAGTGTTGATTGCTTTATTTTCGGTTGACGCCTTCTTCTTCAAGTCAGCTGTCCAGTCTTCAGGATCCAGTATATTCCCGGAGGTGTCTGCAGGAATCTTGTAGGGTCTCGTAACGCTCATCCATTGGTCGAAGTCTGTTTTGAGGTAAACCTCCATGCGCTTCTTCCAGTATGGAAAGTCGTCCCCGTTGAAGAGTGGAGGTCGTACTGTGCTGAATCCTTCTTGTTGGGACATTCTGTGCACAGGTAAATAACCAAAAAAAATATCCCAAGACTTGGTCTTGGATTAGTAGTGCGGGTAGAGAAAAATTGAAAAAAAATCTAGATTCGTGTTGCACTAATTTAAGTTAAACATACACCAGTTTTAGAATTAATTGAAAGAAAAAAAATTCACCCCCTGTCTGATTGGTGGTTGCACCAAATCGAGGCGACCGCTCCGATACCACTTGTAAGACCGTTAGATTCGATAGAGGGGTGAATATCGATTCAAAATATCGAGTATAAGCGTAGCGGAAAAGTAAAATAGACACAATGGTTTTACTTCGTTAGCCTGTGGCGACTCCTACTCGAATGCGTGGTCCTTGACCACTTTCGTTGAGCAATCACTAGCAATTCGAAATGATGATTACAAAAGAACCGTACAGGGAATGCTAATGAAAAAAACCGACAAAAAGGGAAAAGAACGGGGCGTAGTGTCGGAGCTTTGTTGGCGTCGCCCTGAACGTCGAGCGGCAAGACCGGCGATAGAAGAGTTCTTAGCTTGATTGATTGATTACGAAGCTCCGCCTTGGGGCTTCTTTTATATCTTTGTCAGGCGCTGGATTCCTTACAGGCGCTGGAATGTGACGTAATGCTCAACGAGATGCTCCGTGGCGGCGACTTGGCTGGATAGAATTCGCCTTGGTGCGAATCCTCAGCGCTCGGACCTCAGGGCCGAGATCCTCGGCGCCGGACCACCTTGTTCGGAAAAACTCCTTTTCTGCAAAACAAAGTTAGTCAGGGCAAATATACATATAGAATATAAGCAGTATCACAGTTAAAGTTCAACAGATGGATAAAAGAGTATGACTTAGATTCCGTCTTTCCGGCGGAATCTAGTCACGATCTCGACTTAGACATCCGAAATGGATCAAAGCCCTGATCGGCGCCTAATGTCCCCTTCCCGGGCACGCGTCTCACTCCCCTCCGGTGACTTACCTTGCTTACACCGGGGACGTCCGGTCGGCCGTCGACCGTCGGACTTCGCCGACTATCCGGTCGGCCCGTCGACCTAGGTGGACTTCCTGCCAGCGTCCGGTCAGCCCGTCGACCGCTTGGACTTCTCGCCAGGTCAGCCCGTCGACACGCTTGGACTTCTCGCCAGCGTCCGGTCAGCCCGTCGACCGCTTGGACTTCTCGCCGACTATCCGGTCGGCCGTCGACCTAGGTGGACTTATCTGCACACTCGATCAGTGTTAGATAACAACGAAACTTGATTTGTCATTCATTAAAACCTGAGTTAGACCGTGAGTCTAATCGACCAAAGACCGTAGACAACGGTATCGATTATGATAGAGTCTACAATCAAGTGAGCAAAAGTCTAGTCGATCGGAGGATCATGGCATCAGGTAAATCTCCTGAGTGGAGTAGGTGAGGACGCGTTCCCCGTAGAGGAAACAATAGGCGTCGGGTCGACCTAGGGTTTCCGGTTGGAAATCCGAAGTTAGACCCGAACAGTCCGGAGACTGTCATTATATTTTGTTTACTGTTGTTTTGTGCTAACTTTGTTTTGCAGGGTATGTATTTGGGACTAACACTTTTGCAGGACCAAAGGAGCATAAGTTAACCTCGAATGAACAGTGTCCGAGGCGCCTCCATGGAGCTTGGAGGCGCCTCGGGTGCAAGCAAGGAAAAGCCAGCGTAGCAGACTGGAGGCGCCTTGAATGAAGCTCAAGGCGCCTTGGACCGATGGCTGAAGGCGCCTTGGAGAGGCTGAAGGCACCTTGAACCAGATAGAGTTCGACCAGGTCTGTGCTGATCCACGCGTGCGACTCGGTAGCTTGGAGGCGCCTTGAATGGCTTTCAAGGCGCCTTGAACACCCTTTATAAGAGGGTTTCGACCAGCAGCTCAACACAACTCATTCCAAGTGATCCTATTGTTGCGTGCTGCTAAATCGACAACCCGGAAGTGCTGCGACTTGACACCGACGACCCGGAGCTTCGCTTTTTCATCCATTGTTGTCGGTATAAGATTTCTGGTTTAAATTAAGCTGTAAATTGTAATATTTGTAAACCTTATCGAGCTTATAGTTGTTTCCCACGGAAAGCGATCAAGGATCGCGGGCCTTCGTGTAGGAGTCGATCTAGGCTCCGAACGAAGTAAATCCTTTTGTTATTTCTGTGTGTTTTTCTTTATTCCGCTGCGTGTTTTAACTCCGATAGTTTTACGAATCGAACGAAATAGCTACGAGCGCTATTCACCCCCCCTCTAGCGCTTTTCGATCCAACAATTGGTATCAGAGCGGGGTCGTTTTGAATCGGTGCAACCACCATTCAAAATAATTTTTCGTGGTATTTTCAGATTTTTCGGGGTCAATTAGAATTTAGCCTTATAGCTATATTCTAATTCTTTTCTCGAATCGGTTTTTGCTCGAAGTTGGTGCAACACCACTCGAGTCCGTTTTCTTTTAGATACTTCCCGCACTACTAATCCAGGACCAAGTCTTGGAATTTTCTTGTTGTTTATTTTTTCCTTAGTTGATCTAAAATGACCCAACAAGAGGGTTGTAGCATTGTCCGTCCCCCGCTCTTCACCGGAGAGGACCTTGGTTACTGGAAGGGCAGAATGGAGAACTTCCTGAAGATCCAGTTCGAGACATGGATGATCGTCAAGACTGGTTTGGATCTGCCAACGGATAAAGACGAAAATCCTACACCCTACGAGGATTGGGAACCTGCATTAATCAAGAAGGTGGAGGCAAATGTCAGAGCAACGTGTACCCTCCAGTGCGGACTAACAAAGGAGGAACTAAACCGCGTAGGCTCATTCTCAAGCGCCAAGGAGCTATGGGAGAAGCTGATCGAGCTTCACGAAGGGACCTCCGATACCAAGGTAAGTAAAAGAGATATTTTACTTAATAAATTATATAATCTGAAAATGCAGGAAGGTGAGACGCAAGTTCATTGGACGCAAGAATTCAAGACATCCTCAATTCTCTCCACAGAATCGGGCAAAAGATAGAGAATCGGGACGTCATAAGGTACGCACTAAACTCGTTTCCGAGGAGCACATTGTGGGCATCAATGGTAGATGTCTACAAAGTCTCCAAGGATTTATCTTCAATAAAGTTAGATGAATTATTCTGTGAGTTTGAATTACATGAGTAGACTAATGCACAGCCAACCGAGAAGGGGGTTGCTTTGGTTACAGGTACCAGTCGAACGCACGAACCGAGATCACGACGAAGAACTGAACCAGAGTCAGAAGAAGAACTCGACTCAGATGATGAAGATGAATAACTAACAACCGAGCTCATGAACCTTGTGAAGAGACTCTACAAGAAGAAGAAAGGCTTCAACAAGAAGGACCTAAAGAAGGCAGTCCAATCCAAGGAGGCTCAACCAAGTTCTAAGGTAAAGTTCGAAGTGATCTGTTACGGGTGCAACCAGAAGGGGCACATCAAGGCCAACTGTCCTAATCAAAAGGATGCAAAGAAGCAAAGAAGGAAGAAGGTCTTAAAGGCGACATGGGATGAATCTTCCTCAGAAGACGACGACGACGAACTCGATCAGACGAGTTTACTTGCGCTGATGGCCCGGGACTAGATCGACGAATCCGAGAGCGAGATCGAGTCGGAGGCCGAGTTCGAATGAAGCCACGGATCCATATTCGTTTTCGAAGGGCCCGATCCCTCTGTAAGTATTCCTCGACTCAATAACTTAGTCAATTATTTATTGCGTAAATTAGCTAAGTCGAACCTTAGAATTAAGTCACTTCTAAAGGAAGTAGCTGTCCTTAAAGAAGTGACTGACTCCAAATTTTTGACTGAACCAGTTCAGACTGGAAACTCAACTCAAGTTCAAAAACTTGAAGAAGAAAACTCCAGTCTGAAAACTCAAGTCAAGGATCTAGAGAAAATACTAGAACGGTTTTCTTTAGGTTCCAAGAATCTTGACCTAATTCTTGGGACACAAAGAGTCGTTTACAATAGAACTGGTCTAGGATTTAAACAAAAAAAAAAATACAAATCTTATTTATCTCTTGTACAAAAATCAAATAGAAAAACAGTCCAAGCATGGGTTCCCAAGTCCAAATTGATTAATCAAGTTGGACTTGGTCAATATTGGATCCCGAAGGATCAAATACACTACCTCGATATACTATATCGAGGCTATGATCTAGGGGGAGCAAAAGAAAGACGATATTAATAAAAATTCAAAATTAAATTAAAATTTAAAATTCAAAAATTAAATTAAAAATTTGAAATTAAATTAAAATTCAAAATTATTAAAAATTCGAAATTAAAATTAAAATTAAAATTCAAAATTCAATTAAAAATTCAGAATTAAATTCAAAATTCAATTAAAAATTTGAAATTAAATTAAAATTAAATTCAAAATTCAATTAAAAATTTGAAATTAAATTAAAATTCAAAATTCAAAATTCAGAATTAAATTCGAAACTAAATTAAAATTCAAAATTCAATTTAAATCAAATAAAAAAAATTATAGAAGGAGGATCCAGAATAACTGACACCCCCAACTAAACTACCCGACTGGGTAACCGAACTTAATCTACTCGAAATGGGTAAACAAGAGTAGACTACCCGGCAGGGTAATTAAGGTTAGATAAAATGAACTAGGTTTAACTTGACCCACGGTACTGATGAAGTTTTTGGATGATAGTACGTTAGGGAAGCTTGGGCATCGCATGTCTAGGAAGATATGACTTCGACCTGGTGCATTTGGCCAAGTGGAACTGACCGAAGCTACCCTTAAATGGATCCTAATTAGTTAGACCAAGGTTTTGTACTAAGTTCAATGGGTAGGACTATTTGGAAAACCTCGAAGGCATGGTTACTTTAATGATGTACTTGAGACTCACCATAGCCCAGAAGTTTATCCAAAGAATGCCTACTTGTTGAACCCAAAGCTAAACCTGAATCTAACACAAAGTTAAACCAAACCCTAAAATTGAACCATAATTCATCTCACAAAAATTATAGGATTCTCTGATTAAAAATTTAGATCGGGTGAGATGACTAAGGAATATTAATTCAAATTAAATTCGTAATTAATATTATTTTTTTTTCAAATAAAACTTAATTTCAAAATGATTTGAAAAAATTTTTAAAAATCATTTTAAAAATATTTTTTTAAAAAATTAATTTTAAAATCATTTGAAAAATCTTTTAAAACTTAATTTCAAAATTATTTGAAAAAACTTTTAAAAATCATTTTAAAAATCTTTTAAAAAACTTAATGTCAAAATCATTTGAAATTTTTTTTTAAAATCATTTTAAAAATCTTTTAAAACTTAATTTCAAAATCATTTGAAAAAACTTTTAAAAATCTTTTAAAAACTTAATTTCAAAACTATTTGAAAAAACTTTTAAAAATCATTTTAAAAATCTTTTAAAATCTTTTAAAAAACTTAATTTCAAAATCATTTGAAAAATCATTTTAAAAATCTTTAAAAATTTAATTTCAAAATCATTTGAAAAAACTTTTAAAAATCATTTTAAAAATCTTTTAACTTAATTTCAAAATCATTTGAAATTTTTTTTTAAAAATCATTTTAAAAATCTTTTAAACTTAATTTTAAATTATTTTTCAAATTAAAAATAGTTTTCAAATTAAATCAAAAATTAATTAACTTAAAATAAATATTCAAAATTTAATTAACCTAAAGTTAAATTAACTTACCTAATTCAATTCTAAATTAAAAAAAAAAAGGCACACGTGGCGCCTGAACGAAGGCGCCTCCCACACAAGGGAGGCGCCCTCAATAGCGGCGGGAAATTTCCCGCCGACCTTTTTAATCATGATAGAATACTATCAGCTTTGTGCTTATAATCCTAGCAATGCCTCCTAGGTAAACTCTAAACACTTCCCAGTCAATTTTTACATAATCTTTGTGTTTATTTTGCCAATTTTTGTGTAAAAACATTGAAAATAGGAAACGACGTCATGTCAATCCCAATCCGGCTAGACTCCCATCAGCCGACCTCAGATTTCCAACTGACCAACTTAGGGCTACATTTGCTAGCTTTAAATTTAACCCTATCAAACTTAGATACGTAAATAGGCCCTTTTTTAGTCAGTTTTGTCACCCATTGGTCCAGATGATAGAATACTATCAGCTGGACAAATTGGTTTATTGCAGTAATGCAATAAATCATGATTTGTGTGCACAGTTCTATCACAACCTTGAAAGGGTTGATGATAGAACATATTCCTCTAGAGTTGGTAGCATTGACATTCAGCTTACCCCCACTTTGTTACGTACCGCTTTAGGGCTTAGAGCGTCAGAGTGTACCTTCCTTTGCTACCCCGGTAGAGATCTGCCATTTGGCAATCCCTACTTTCATATTACGTTAGACACTATCTATACGTATTTTTTTGGGGAGAGACTACTCCGCTTGACCGAGTTCAGGTCGGTTTCTCTTAGAGTCCAGGACTATGTCATGTATAGGGTCCTGACAGCCTGCATATTGCCGATCTCATCTCGGGATGTCCCGAAGATGCGATCTTCACATTCATTCTTTCTATATGCCTTGAGTCATCGGTTGGACATTGATATAGCCTTACATGTTTCAGAACATCATCTCAACATCTAGTACGGTCACTTCCTTATAGTGCATATACCCTATCGCCATATTTTGACTTCCATCTTTTAGACCATCGAGGGTATAGATGTGACCCGAGGAACAATTATCCCTTTAACCATATACGACTAACTAGGGTCACGCAGTTGTAGACTAGCCCATGCCGAGGTCAACGCCGATGGAGTTCTAGCCCAGACAGTCGACCACGGCCAACCGGTGCCCCTATCGATCCAAAGGCCGAGGATATACCGGTGAGGGAGAGGTGGGACGACTTCTTAGCCGAGGACTTTTCTCGGATCCTTCCACCTCTGCTGGACCCTCTACATCTGCCGGTCCTTCGATGACAGACTCACTCGGCTCGAGATCTAGTCCTCTCAGACGCGACGAGCTGTGCTAGATAGCCATCGCTTCCTTCGATCTATGTGATCCGAGATGGCTGCAGGTTTCGCGTCTCTCCGAGGCGAGATACGGCGTCAGGGACAGCCTCAGTAGGCACCCGAGCAGCCTCTAGCCGATCCTCCAACTAACGATCCACCAGCTTGACTCTATCTTTTTATATTGTCTGGATATGTCATTCACTCTTTGGATCCGGAGATTTCACTCACCTTTTGGTTGTATCTTGGAGTTGATTATCTTATGTTTAGGTGACTTATGTTTTAATTTAGTACTTATTTGTCACTTTTTTTTAGTATAATTTCAAAACCACTTTTAAATTGTTCTTAAATATTCTAGGAAAATAATAATTTTAAAATCCCATTTTTCTTAGAATTTTGAAAATTGGTTTTAGCCTAGACTCTACCCTAGAAATCTTGTTCCCCTAGATTTAAGCGGAGCATCTCACAAACACCTAGGTATACCTTCCTTGTGTTTGAAAACATAAAATAGTGTGAGATGCATAGGTACACTGGACTCAAGAATGTTTATTTCGTGCATCAATATGAGTCCGAGCGTTAAATACTTTATTAACAGTAATCAAGTCAAGTCTTCCACCTTAGTCAAATCTAAGCGGACTAAATGACTTAACTTGACTAACGGTGAAAGCTGCCGCCCTCTAGGCAATCAAGAAGTAGCTAAATGTTAGACAGTTGGTGAAGGAAATGGAAATATTAAGCTTAAGCATGCTTGTACTTTAGGGCTCTGATACCTGATCAAAACAAATTAATAAGTTAACAACTATTTAACTTGACTCATGCTTGGACTTAAGGACCAACTGAATAAATAACCTAAATTTTTAGCTACTCCCCTGCGTCCTAAAATTAACAAGTTCTTACTCCTATTTTTTCAAAAATAAATATTATTTTATTCAAATTAAGCTAAGTATCTTTTCACTTAAGTTATATTTTCAAAATTCAATGTTTGCAAAAGGTTTAGCTAACTGACTCATATAGCAACCCTCAAACTTAGCTATCTTTATGAATTTTTGCTAAGTTACCTATAAGATTAATTCTATACTTAGCTAAAAGTATTAAAAGCATATTTCTTTACTTGCAAAAGTTAACTCATGGCTTTCAAAATTTTTTTTTGCTAAGTAAAAAGAAACTTCAAAATGATTTGCAACCTTTTTTTAAATTAAGAGAAAAATATTCCTTTTTAAAAGTCCTCTTTTAACTAACATTTTTTTCAGTAAAACTTAATTATAAGTGCTCAGTGCAGATGGACGGTCGGCTTCGAAGCAGCTCTTCGGTCTAGATGAAGAGTGACCCGAATCGTCGACCATGACCGGAGTCGTCCGACCGGCAGAAGGGATCGAAGCCCGTGGCGGGAATGAATTGCTGAAATTGGCGAGTGGGCGGAAGGTCCTGATTGGAATAGCCTCCTTGAGCAGTGGCTCGTCAATCGAGGCGTCCGGTCGGACGAGATAGTTCGATCTCAGCACCTTGCCTAGAAGTTGCAATGACCGCTCGGAGGTACAGAGGTGGCCGTGAGGAGTCTCCACTCGCCTCTTTTTGTAAGGGCCTCCTCCTCCCGCGGACCTCAGGCGGTTTGTTCTCTTGAGGGTGGCGCGCTACATTTTGTTGGGAAGCTTGAGCTCGACGAGTTCGCTCTCTCCTTCATGGGATCCCAATGGATACCCGAGTGCTTCCATCTCCTTGCGCCGCGACTCTGCGCCGCCTCTCTTCAAAACACTGGCCGAGATCCATGGCGATGTCACTGCAGGAGAAAGAAAAGAAATCGGTTAATTAAAGCAAATGCCCAAGCAAAGTCCTTACAAGCCGGTCGGAATAGACTCACTCAAGATGTACATCACCCCTCGAGGTTTAAGTTTGTCACAGATCGGTAGAATATATTTGGCGTGGAGATAGTCCTGTCGGGTCTTGAACTTCTTCAACTCGGGTTGGGTAGGGTACGACTTGCCATTGGGTCGGGAAGTTGGCCCGAGCGGGCATGCGGATGTAGAAAAATAATCCTTCCAATGTTTGTTGGAAGTAGGAAGCTGTTGAAGAAAACCAAGCGGGTCGAGCTTAGAACATGAAGGTGCGGCTCGATAGGGTAGTAGAAATAAAAAGACCTCCGGTCGGAGGGATGTTGTGAATCTTAAACAAAACAACTACGCGAGGAGGCGAAGGTGTTGGTACTAAATCGCCGAGCTGGCACACCAAAATAGTTACAAACATTTATGATGAAAGGATGTACGGAAAATGGCCGGTGGCAGTCTCGAAGACCTGAACTCGCCAGCGGTGACCGCTAATTGAGGCCGGTCGTCCCAAAATAACGTTGTAGGACGAGGGAGTATCGACCACCACGAGTTTGTTGTCCTGGTCCTCCCGAGGATCAAGTTCCCCGTAGAGGACAAAGTGGGAGAAGTACGGGAGATCGGCTAGCGGCTGGCGATGCTACATCGAGATGGTCCGAGCGGAGGCTGTTCCGCTCGGAAGGCGGATGGTAAACGCCATCACCGAAAAGTCACCCTCTTTAATTTATGAAGAAAGAGGAAGTGCAGATTCACCCCGATCGGAGGCCACAACCTTTATAGCGTCCGTCTGGAAGAGAAGAAGAATTGATCCAAAGCCTCGAAGAAATCATGATGTCTTCATCGGTCGACACATGAGTGCCAGAATTTCACAAGTATAGCGACATGAACTACGTCAAAGACGCGGCCCGTGAAGCGAGAAAGATTTCATTTGAGCGGAATGCTATCATCCGGAGGTGGAGAAACTCTTGGAGGCCATCATATCCAGCTGGTTGGCTAACGTAGTATTAGTCTCAAGCCGGGCAACAAGTGGAGTGATAGATTTTTGGATCTCAACAAAGCTTGCTGAAGAATTTTATCCTCCGCCTCGGATAGATCGGTGGTGGACTCTGACGGTTGTGAATTAATCTGTATGCTCGACGCTTACTGGGCTATCACCAAGTGCCTCGCTAGTGAATCAAGAAAAGATCAGCTTTGTGACCGACACTTATTGCTATAATGTAATGCCGTTCGGATTGAAGAATCTGAGGCCACATATCAACGCTTAATGAATAAAGTGTTTGGAAGCGGATCGGACTGAATCTAGAAGTTTATGTGGACGACATTCTCATTAAGTCCGTCCAGAAGCGATCTCTTGAGACATGGAGGAAACTTCAGAAACCGCAAATAAGTAGAGTTAAATCCCGAAGTGCTGCTCGAGCAAAGGAGGCGCTTCGGGTACATAATGTTGAGCGGGCATCAAGCAAATCAGCAAGGTGAAAGCTCTACAAGATATGCCGCCTCCAAGAAATACAAAGAAGTTTGTGGCAATTCGGATAACCGCTCTGTCTCGGTTCATCTCAAAACCGGGCGGGAGCCTTAGCTTTTCAAGATCTTACAGGCTACAAAATTTCAACTGGACGAAGAATGCGTTCAAGATTAAGGCATATCTGAATTGCTCCGGTGTTAGCTAAGTCATTATTAGCGAGTAGCTCCTGTTATCATCCTCGGCAGAGGCGATTGGCTCGGCGGTGAGGCGGTGAAGAAGAGCCCATGTGTTTCCTTAGTCACATTTTAAAGGATCTTGATCGCTACACTGGGCTCGAAAAGCTAGCTTTGCTCGGTCCTCGCCATCGGCTCCGTCCATATTTCTTGGCGCATACTATCATTATCGAAACCAACAGCCCGCTCGGACGTGTTCTGCTAAATCCAGAGGCATCGACGACTCATCAAATGGACGGAGGAGTTAAGTGAATTTGATATCCAATACGAACAGCTCGTGATAAAGCGCAATCCTTGGCGATTTTGTGGTGAGGTGCGAAGCTATGTGGAGAATATATGTGGATGGGTGATCCACTTTCAAGGGCGGGATTGGGGTTATTCTCTCCTCAAGAAGAAATGCACTTATCCGTCCTGGATTATAAAGCTACCAATGATAGGCAGTCACGAGGCCCTTATAGCGGCATTGCAGGCGGCATCATGTGGGGCCGGTGGTAATGTTCACTCGGATTCATGATTGGCGCTCGGACTGGTACCGAAATCAATAGTGCTCATTTCAAGCTCTTGAGCCTTGAGAAGCTAGTGACTTTAAAGAAGTTATTGTCGTAAGATACCCGGACTGAAAATCAAGGTAGATGAGTTAGCGAAGCTGAAAGCTCAATACGCCGGTCGCAGCAATCAATTGAAAAATCTGTTGGTGGCGCCGCGTCGTGGGATGGAAAGCCTCACATTTCCTAGCGAATGGCGGACACCCATCATAGAGTTCTCAGCCGGGAGCCACTCCGTCCGAATGGAACTAAACCCACTGCTAGAAGGAGGGCCGGTGGGTTCACACTCGATCGGCTTTACAAAGGCTTTCTCACGCCCTTTGAAATACGTGAGCTCGGGCTAAGACACATCCTCAAGAGGTACATCAAGGATCGTGGAGGACATCCGATGACGATCGTTGGCGAAGATCCTCTTGGCCTCGTACTTGCAAGTTACAAGCAAGCCTTCAGACGATGTCTGCGTGCCTTCGTGCGAAGTATCACAACCGCCATCGTGGAGGAAATGAAGGTATCGAATAGTTTCGCCCTTCGATCAATGGGAATGGATATTGTGATCCATTTCAGATGGCGCAACGAAATTTTCGCTAGTGGTGGTGGATTATTTTTCCAAGTGGGTGGAGTAGGAAATGCTAGCCAATCACAAATGGATGGTCAAAAATTTATCGGCAACACATCATGTCGGTTTAGGCATCCCTCGCGATTGGTGTCCTATAATGGGCATAATTCACGGGAAGATGATAGAGGTTGGTGCAAAAGCTCGGCAAGCAACACTTCACGTCATGGCTTATCCCTAGAGCAACGGTCAAGCAACCAATCGGAAATTCTTAGCGCTCGACCATTTGGGAGGAAGTTGGTAGGATGAAGTCTCGTGCGTCTTATGGGCCATCCGAACGACGCCGAAGGAAGGGACGGGTGTCACGCTGTTCCATTTGGTGTACGGTGGCGAGGCGGTCATTCCGGTCGAAGTCGGCGTCGAATCCGCTAGGATCCAACATTACGATGAGGACAATGGCGAGCGGAGGAACATGGAGCTGGATCTGGTCGAAGAAGAAAGAGCCAAGGCGTCTGTCCGGCTGATGGCGTACCGGTAACGGATGAAACAAAGTTACAACCGCCGTGTAATCCCCAGATCATTCCAAGTTGGCGATCTTGTCTGGAAGAAAGTCAAGCCGGTCGGCGACGTCGGCAAACTGGAGGCACCGTGGGCGGGCCCCTTCAAGGTTATTGAAAAGCTCCGCTCGGGCGCATATTATTTGGAGGATGAAGGCGGCCGCAGCTAGCTCGGCCAGTGGAGTGCGAATCATCTGGATGAAAGGTGCACGAATGTAACTCATTTTTGTGTATAGGCTAGTAGCTCGTGTCCTTGTAATGCAGGAAGCAAAATTAATTTAAAGGATGGTCAAGGGTTACGCCGATCGGCAATATCTAAGTTAGTCGGGAAGACCGTCGAGCTCCGACGTTAAATATCGAGAGACGAGCCGGCGTCTATAAATCATCAGGCGGACTAGGCCTGTAAATGAGATGAGCTTGAGCCAGCCTAATCTCGAGCAAGGCTCGAGGCAATTTATTCTAGCTTGATTCAAGTTGAGCTCATTAAAGCTTGTAGAGTTGAGCTCGAGCTCAAGTTAAATATAGGCGGAAACTCGAGCGCGAGCTCCAAATCGAATATCGGTAAATATCGAGGCGGGCGTCTATAAATCATCAGAGCGAGGCCGTCGAGCTCCGGCGTTAAATATCGAGAGACGAGTCATAAATCATCCGGGCGGAAGATCGTCGAGCCCGACGTTAAATATCGAGAGGCAGGCCGGTCTATAAATCATCAGTAAGACTATCGAGCTCAGGCGTTAAATATCGAGGCAGGGCGCTCATAAATCATCGAAGCGGAGGCCGAGTAGAGCTTACGTTAAATATCGAGAGGCGGTGGTTATACATAAATCATCGAAGCGGAAGGCCGAAATCTGTCTTAAATCATCCGGCGGAAGAGTCGAACAAATGCGTTAAATATCGAGGCAATGGCGATATAAATCATCGGCGGAGAGCCGAACTCTAGCGTTAAATATCGAGGCGGAGGCGTCATAAATCATCGGCGGAAGGCCAGAGCTCAGGCGTTAAATATCGAGGCGGCGTCATAAATCATCGGCGGAAGACCGTGAACTCCGGCGTTAAATGTCGAGAGGCAGCGGGCGTCTATAAATCATCCGGCGGGACCGTCGAGCTCGACGTTAAATATCGAGGCAGTGGCGTCCTCGTCATCGGCGGAGACCGTGAGGCCAAGCGTTAAATATCGAGGCAGTAGGCGTCTATAAATCATCCGAGCGAGACCGCCGAGCTCCGGCGTTAAATATCGAGGGACGATAAATCATCTAGCGGAAGCGCGTCGAGCTCCGGCGTTAAATATCGAGGCGAGCCGGCGTCTATCAACGTCAGGCGGCCGAGCTCCGGCGTTAAATATCGAGAGGCGAGCCGCGTTATAAATCATCCGGAAGGCCGTCAAGCTTTGACGTTAAATATCGAGGCTGGCGTCTATAAATCATCCGGAAGGCCGTCGAGCTCGAGCGTATAAATCTGTCGAGGCAATGGCGTCTATAAATCATCCGACGGAAGATCGTCGAGCTCCGACGTTAAATATCGAGGCGGCGGCGTCTATAAATCATCAGAAGCGGAGGCCGTTAAGCCCGGCGTTAAATATCGAGGCGGCAGGCGTCATAAATCATCAGGACGGAAGACCGCCGAGCTCGGCGTTAAATATCGAGAGGCGAGCCGGCGTCTATAAATCATCCGGCGGAAGACCTTGAACTCAGGCGTTAAATATCGAGGGACGAGGCGAAGCCATAAATCATCAGCCGCCGAGCTCAGGCGTTAAATCGCAAGCGCTTGAGCCGTCTCGAAGCCAGACCGTCGAGTCCCATGATCCCAGGCATGGCTTCAAAGATCAAGTCCGAGCCTCGGCCGAGCAGCGTCAAAATCAAGGCGGAAGATGTCGAGCTCCGGCGTTAAATATCGAGAGACGCAGCAAGCGTCTATAAACCACTAGTGATTAAAGCGTCTAATGTCCCGAGGCACGCGAATTCGATGCCGTTCGATCGTCATACACGCTTGAGCGGCCCGGTATCAAAACTACTTGGCATTTGGTAAATGAGCTATGCCATGAAACGCGATGTATTTTGCCGAGCGAGGAGATCACGGCGATCACTTTGTTAAGATCCTTATGGGGGAGCATGCGAAATAATTATGGCGAGCGGATAAACACACATCTAGGTTATGAAAGGAGGCAGCCAAATACAAGGAAAACATTGCATTAAAGTTAGAGTTTTAAGTAGAGCGGCCCAATTACACAAAAAAGAAAGATGATATCTGGCGAGTGGACAAATCTGACTACTCGATATAATCGTAAGGTCCTGGGAATGTTATTCAAGAGGCGCCACCGATTGTCGGCAATAGCGGCAGACTCTAAGAAGACCCTTCGACTTTAGATAAGTGGTGGTGGTGGTCATAGCCAAGTCGAGAGGCTGTGTCAAAATCAAAACCCAAACTAAGCCTGAATTAAATCTTTGAAAATTAATCTTTAAAATCAAAACTCCTGAAACTAATCTTGCTTCAAAATCAAAAATCTTGGAAACTAACTCTTTAAGCCTAAAAACTAAAACTCCTGAAAACTAATTCCTTAAGCCCAAACTAAAATCAAATCAAGCTCAAAATCAAAAATCAAATCAACTCCTTGCTTCCAAAAATCAAAACCCCCAAACTCCATTTCTTGGGCTCAAAATCAAACCCTAAACCAATCTTCAAGCCTAAAATCAAAAAACTGGAAATCAAGCTCAAAATTAAAATTGGAAATCAATTCCCTTTAAGCCTTAAAATCAAAATCTCTGAAATCAACCTCAAGCTCCAAAACTAAAACCTCAAATCATTCTCAAGCCCAAAATCTAAACCTGAAACCGCTTAAAATTAAAATTTGAAATTAATTTTAAGTTAAAATTAAAAATTTTGAAAAATTTAAAATTTAAAATTAAAATTTTGAAATTAATTTTAAGTTTAAAATTAAAATTTAAAAAAATTTAAAATTAATTTTTAAGTTTAAAATTAAAATTTTGAAATTAATTTTTAAGTTTAAAATTAATTTTTAACTTTAAAATTTAAGCCTTATTCATCTCACCCGATCTATATTATCAATCAGGGAATCCTATGATTTTGTGAGATGAAATTGGTTTGATTACAGAGTTTTGGTTTAACTTGTGTTAGATTCAGACTTAGCTTTGGTTTCCACAAATAGGCATTCTTCGGATAAACTTCTAAGCTTGGTGAGTCACATGGACATCATTAGAAGTAACCAACCTTTCGAGGTTTTCCGAATAGTCCTATCCACGGAACTTAGTACTAAATCTTGGTCTAACTGGTTAGGATTCGTTTAAGGGTAGCTTCGGTCAGTTCCACTTGGCCAAATGCACCAGATCGAAGCCATATCTTTCTAGACATGCGATGCCCAAGCTTCCCTAACGTACTATCATCCAAAAACTTCACCAGTACCATGAGTCAAGTTAAACTTGGTCTCTTTTTAACTAATCCTAATTACCCTGCCGGGTTAGTTTGTTTTGGGTTACCCTGTCGGGTAGGTTAGTTTTGGAGGTGCCAGCTATTCTGGAGCCTCCCCCTGAATTATTGGCCATTAATTTAGATTTTGGTTTTAGGTTTGTGTCGATTCTTTTTATAGTTATGGTTAACTTGGTGATAATTTTGTTGATTTTTAAAATGTTTAGATTTTGAATTTGATTTAGGTTTGTATTTTGTATTTTGTATTTTGGTTTGGTTTATTCGATTTTATATAGTGTATTTTTTCTTTAGGTATATAATATTGATTAAGTCCTACTTGCGTGGTCAGACACGCTTTCGGAACCCAAGCTAGATTGGTTGATTTATGTTGGGTTATTAATGATTTGAAGGTTTTATTTGAATTCGACTTATATCCTAGTCCGGTTTTATTATAACATGCTTTTTGATTATTTAGGATTAAGTCTAGATTTTTTGATCTTGTTGTGAATTTTTCTAACATTTCTTTTAAATTATTAATCTCATTTTTAATGATAAATTCTCCTCCTCAAGTGTTAGATCTTGAGTTGGATTTGAATTTTTGATTTGTTCCTTGAGGTTTTGATTTTCCTCAAGAAGTGATTTGTTTTCATTTTCTACTTTAGTTAATTTACTATTTAAACAGGAAATAATTCTAAAAAAAATTGTTTAAATTAAAATATACCTCATTCGAGTCTTCTAAACGAGTACGGACTCGTGGCTTGTTTCGGTTCGCACTCGTCTTCATCTTCCGACTGCCTTGCTTCAGCCGTGGCCATCGCTGCAGGTGGCTCATGTTTCCGCTCTTCTTCTTCCGATTCGTCCGAGGAGTCGCCCCACGTTGCTTTGAGTGCCTTCTTTTGGTTGGTTTCTTCGAACTTCAGTTTTGGGCATTCGCTCTTATAGTGTCCCTTTATTGCATCCGAGCAAGTCACGCTCTTTTTCTCGAGGGAGAAATGATCTTTTGAAGGTCCTTTTGCTGAAGTCCTTTTCTCCCGGTGAACATTTTCTTACCAAGTTCACGTGTGTTCTTCGTCTTCGAATCTTGATCGGAGTCTTCTTCAAGTTCAGGCTTGCTTTTCTTTTCTTTGGAGGAACCGCAAATAAGGCTATACCTTTCTCGGCTCCAGCATTAGTTTGTTCGTGTAATTCCAATTCACAGAAAAGTTCATCTAACTTTAACTTAGAGAGATTTTTAGAAATTTTAGGCATTATTGATGCCCACAAACCATTACGTGGAAAAGCGTTTACGCACCTTATTAAGTCTCTGTTCCATCGATGGCCTATCACATGAAGCCCGTTGAGGATGTCCTTGATCCTCGCGTGGTTGCTGTTCACCTTCCCGCATTTTTATATTAAAATTTTATTTAAGAGCAAGTCTCGCTTGTTACCTGGCCGCTTGCCTCGTGGCAACATCAACTTGTCCCACTCTTCTTAGCGTTCTTGTGGATCGACTGCTTAGTTCTTCTCTTGTCAATACGCATGTAGAGTGTTGATTGCTTTATTTTCGTTGACGCCTTCTTCAAGTCACCGTCCAGTCTTCAGGATCCGGATATTCCCGGAGGTGTCTCACGGAATCTTGTAGGGTCTCGTAACGCTCATCCATTGGTCGAAGTCTGTTTTGAGGTAAACCTCCATGCGCTTCTTCCAAGATGGA
This sequence comes from Zingiber officinale, assembly GCF_018446385.1. Lineage (NCBI taxonomy): Eukaryota > Viridiplantae > Streptophyta > Magnoliopsida > Zingiberales > Zingiberaceae > Zingiber > Zingiber officinale. The sequence continues at coordinate 145,405,064 of NC_055994.1, forward strand.
AAGTCGTCCCTCAGATTGTGGAGGTCGACTGTGCTGAATCCTTCTTGTTGGGACATTCTGCGCCAGGTAACAACTAAAAAATCCCAAGACTTGGTCTTGGATTAGAAGTCGGGAAAAATAGAAAAATCTAGATTCGTGTTGCACTAATTTAAGTTAAATATACACCAGTTTTAGAATTAATTGAAAGAAAAAATTCACCCCTGTCTGATTGGTGGTTGCACAAATCGGTACTGCTCCGATACCACTTGTAAGACCGTTAGATTCGATAGAGGGGTGAATATCGATTCAAAATATCGAGTATAAACGTAGCGGAAAAGTAAAATAGACACAATGGTTTTACTGCTCGAGCCGGATTTGACTCCTCTACTCGAATGCCTGTGGTCCTTGACCACTTTGAGCAATCACTAGCACCAAATGATGATTACAAAAGAACCGGACAGGAATGCTAATGAAAACCGAAACAAATACCGGCAAAAAGGGAAAAGAACGAGCGTAGTGTCGGAGCTTTGTTGGCCGCATGAACGTCGAGAAGCAAGACCAGCAGTAGAAGAGTTCTTAGCTTGATTGATTGATTCTCAAGCCCCGCCAGCTTCTTTTATATCGCTCGGGCGCCTGATTCCTTCGCGCCGAATGTGACGTAGCCGTCAAACCGAGATGCCCACGCTGACGACTGGTGGATAGAATTCGCCTCCGGCCGAATCCTTCCGGGCGCCGGACCTCCGGGCGCCCCCCTGACCACCTTGTTCCGAAAACTCCCTTTTTCCTGCAAAACAAAGTTAGTCCGAGGCAAATATACATCCTGTAAAACAGATTGTTAGCACAGTTAAAGTTCAACAGATGGATAAAAAGAGTATGACTTAGATTCCGTCTTTCCGAGACCGGAATCTAGTCACGATCTCGACTTAGACATCCGAAATGGATCAAAGCCTGATCGACGCCTAATGTCCCTTCCCGGAACGCCTCACACTCCTCCAAAGTGACTTACCTTACTTACCGCCAGACGTCCGCCACTACGACCCGTCTGGACTTCTCGCCAGCTATCCGGTCAGCCCGTCGACCTAGCTGGACTTCTCGCCAAGCGTCCGGTCAGCCCGTCGACCCGCTTGGACTTCTCGCCAAGCGTCCGGTCAGCCCGTCGACACGCTTGGACTTCTCGCCAAGCGTCCGGTCAGCCCGTCGACCTGCTTGGACTTCTCGCCAGCTATCCGGTCAGCCCGTCGACCTAGCTGGACTTATCCTGCACACTCGATCAGAGTGTTAGATAACAACGAACCTAACTTAACCTGATTTGTCATTCATTAAAACCTGAGTTAGACCGTTAGTGCTAACTGCACCAACACTGGTATCGCGAACCAGGTGAAAGACTGGACCAGCCGGGAAGCGGAAGTCCAGCAGAAAGTCCGAAAGCATCGAGCACCGAGCAAAAGTCTAGTCGATCTGGAGGATCACACTGGCATCAGGTAAATCTCCTGAGTGGAGTAGGTGAGGACGCGTTCCCCGTAGAGGAAACAATAGGCGTCGGGTCGACCTAGGGTTTCCGGTTGGAAATCCGAAGTTAGACCCGAACAGTCCGGAGACTGTCATTATATTTTGTTTACTGTTGTTTTGTGCTAACTTTGTTTTGCAGGGTATGTATTTGGGACTAACACTTTTGCAGGACCAAAGGAGCATAAGTTAACCTCGAATGAACAGTGTCCGAGGCGCCTCCATGGAGCTTGGAGGCGCCTCGGGTGCAAGCAAGGAAAAGCCAGCGTAGCAGACTGGAGGCGCCTTGAATGAAGCTCAAGGCGCCTTGGACCGATGGTTGAAGGCGGCACCTTGATCTCAGCGTGCGACTTGGTAGCTTGGAGGCGCCTTGAATGGCTTTCAAGGCGCCTTGAACACCCTTTATAAGAGGGTTTCGACCAGAACTCAACACAACTCATTCCAAGTGATCCTATTGTTGCGTCTGCTAAATCGACAACCCTAAGTGCTGCGACTTGACACCGACGACCCGGAGCTTCGCTTTTCATCCATTGTTGTCGGATAAGATTTCTGGTTTAAATTAAGCAGTAAATTGTAATATTTGTAAACCTTATCGAGCTTATAGTTGTTTCCCACGGAAGCGATCAAGGATCGCGGGCCTTCGGTAGGAGTCGATCTAGGCTCCGAACGAAGTAAATCCTTTTGTTATTTCTGTGTTTTTCTTTATTCCGCTGCGTGTTTTAACTCCGATAGTTTTACGAATCGAACGAAATAGCTACGAGCGCTATTCACCCCTCTAGCGCTTTTCGATCCAACAATTGGTATCAGAGCGGGGTCGTTTTGAATCGGTGCAACCACCATTCAAAATAATTTTTCGTGGTATTTTCAGATTTTTCGGGGTCAATTAGAATTTAGCCTTATAGCTATATTCTAATTCTTTTCTCGAATCGGTTTTTGCTCGAAGTTGGTGCAACACCACTCGAGTCCGTTTTCTTTTAGATACTTCCCGCACTACTAATCCAGGACCAAGTCTTGGAATTTTCTTGTTGTTTATTTTTTCCTTAGTTGATCTAAAATGACCCAACAAGAGGGTTGTAGCATTGTCCGTCCCCCGCTCTTCACCGGAGAGGACCTTGGTTACTGGAAGGGCAGAATGGAGAACTTCCTGAAGATCCAGTTCGAGACATGGATGATCGTCAAGACTGGTTTGGATCTGCCAACGGATAAAGACGAAAATCCTACACCCTACGAGGATTGGGAACCTGCATTAATCAAGAAGGTGGAGGCAAATGTCAGAGCAACGTGTACCCTCCAGTGCGGACTAACAAAGGAGGAACTAAACCGCGTAGGCTCATTCTCAAGCGCCAAGGAGCTATGGGAGAAGCTGATCGAGCTTCACGAAGGGACCTCCGATACCAAGGTAAGTAAAAGAGATATTTTACTTAATAAATTATATAATCTGAAAATGCAGGAAGGTGAGACGGCAAGTTCATTGGACGCAAGAATTCAAGACATCCTCAATTCTCTCCACGGAATCGGGCAAAAGATAGAGAATCGGGACGTCATAAGGTACGCACTAAACTCGTTTCCGAGGAGCACATTGTGGGCATCAATGGTAGATGTCTACAAAGTCTCCAAGGATTTATCTTCAATAAAGTTAGATGAATTATTCTGTGAGTTTGAATTACATGAGTAGACTAATGCACAGCCAACCGAGAAGGGGGTTGCTTTGGTTACAGGTACCAGTCGAACGCACGAACCGAGATCACGACGAAGAACTGAACCAGAGTCAGAAGAAGAACTCGACTCAGATGATGAAGATGAATAACTAACAACCGAGCTCATGAACCTTGTGAAGAGACTCTACAAGAAGAAGAAAGGCTTCAACAAGAAGGACCTAAAGAAGGCAGTCCAATCCAAGGAGGCTCAACCAAGTTCTAAGGTAAAGTTCGAAGTGATCTGTTACGGGTGCAACCAGAAGGGGCACATCAAGGCCAACTGTCCTAATCAAAAGGATGCAAAGAAGCAAAGAAGGAAGAAGGTCTTAAAGGCGACATGGGATGAATCTTCCTCAGAAGACGACGACGACGAACTCGATCAGACGAGTTTACTTGCGCTGATGGCCGGGACTAGATCGACGAATCCGAGAGCGAGATCGAGGCGGAGGCCGAGTTCGAATGAAGCCACGGATCCATATTCGTTTTCGAAGGGCCCGATCCCTCTGTAAGTATTCCTCGACTCAATAACTTAGTCAATTATTTATTGCGTAAATTAGCTAAGTCGAACCTTAGAATTAAGTCACTTCTAAAGGAAGTAGCTGTCCTTAAAGAAGTGACTGACTCCAAATTTTTGACTGAACCAGTTCAGACTGGAAACTCAACTCAAGTTCAAAAACTTGAAGAAGAAAACTCCAGTCTGAAAACTCAAGTCAAGGATCTAGAGAAAATACTAGAACGGTTTTCTTTAGGTTCCAAGAATCTTGACCTAATTCTTGGGACACAAAGAGTCGTTTACAATAGAACTGGTCTAGGATTTAAACAAAAAAAAAAAATACAAATCTTATTTATCTCTTGTACAAAAATCAAATAGAAAAACAGTCCAAGCATGGGTTCCCAAGTCCAAATTGATTAATCAAGTTGGACTTGGTCAATATTGGATCCCGAAGGATCAAATACACTACCTCGATATACCATATCGAGGCTATGATCTAGGGGGAGCAAAAAGAAAGACGATATTAATAAAAATTCAAAATTAAATTAAAATTTAAAATTCAAAAATTAAATTAAAAATTTGAAATTAAATTAAAATTCAAAATTATTAAAAATTCGAAATTAAAATTAAAATTAAAATTCAAAATTCAATTAAAAATTCAGAATTAAATTCAAAATTCAATTAAAAATTTGAAATTAAATTAAAATTAAATTCAAAATTCAATTAAAAATTTGAAATTAAATTAAAATTCAAAATTCAAAATTCAGAATTAAATTCGAAACTAAATTAAAATTCAAAATTCAATTTAAATCAAATAAAAAAAATTATAGAAGGAGGATCCAGAATAACTGACACCCCCAACTAAACTACCCGACTGGGTAACCGAACTTAATCTACTCGAAATGGGTAAACAAGAGTAGACTACCCGGCAGGGTAATTAAGGTTAGATAAAATGAACTAGGTTTAACTTGACCCACGGTACTGATGAAGTTTTTGGATGATAGTACGTTAGGGAAGCTTGGGCATCGCATGTCTAGGAAGATATGACTTCGACCTGGTGCATTTGGCCAAGTGGAACTGACCGAAGCTACCCTTAAATGGATCCTAATTAGTTAGACCAAGGTTTTGTACTAAGTTCAATGGGTAGGACTATTTGGAAAACCTCGAAGGCATGGTTACTTTAATGATGTACTTGAGACTCACCATAGCCCAGAAGTTTATCCAAAGAATGCCTACTTGTTGAACCCAAAGCTAAACCTGAATCTAACACAAAGTTAAACCAAACCCTAAAATTGAACCATAATTCATCTCACAAAAATTATAGGATTCTCTGATTAAAAATTTAGATCGGGTGAGATGACTAAGGAATATTAATTCAAATTAAATTCGTAATTAATATTATTTTTTTTTCAAATAAAACTTAATTTCAAAATGATTTGAAAAAATTTTTAAAAATCATTTTAAAAATATTTTTTTAAAAAATTAATTTTAAAATCATTTGAAAAATCTTTTAAAACTTAATTTCAAAATTATTTGAAAAAACTTTTAAAAATCATTTTAAAAATCTTTTAAAAAACTTAATGTCAAAATCATTTGAAATTTTTTTTTAAAATCATTTTAAAAATCTTTTAAAACTTAATTTCAAAATCATTTGAAAAAACTTTTAAAAATCTTTTAAAAACTTAATTTCAAAACTATTTGAAAAAACTTTTAAAAATCATTTTAAAAATCTTTTAAAATCTTTTAAAAAACTTAATTTCAAAATCATTTGAAAAATCATTTTAAAAATCTTTAAAAATTTAATTTCAAAATCATTTGAAAAAACTTTTAAAAATCATTTTAAAAATCTTTTAACTTAATTTCAAAATCATTTGAAATTTTTTTTTAAAAATCATTTTAAAAATCTTTTAAACTTAATTTTAAATTATTTTTCAAATTAAAAATAGTTTTCAAATTAAATCAAAAATTAATTAACTTAAAATAAATATTCAAAATTTAATTAACCTAAAGTTAAATTAACTTACCTAATTCAATTCTAAATTAAAAAAAAAAAGGCACACGTGGCGCCTGAACGAAGGCGCCTCCCACACAAGGGAGGCGCCCTCAATAGCGGCGGGAAATTTCCCGCCGACCTTTTTAATCATGATAGAATACTATCAGCTTTGTGCTTATAATCCTAGCAATGCCTCCTAGGTAAACTCTAAACACTTCCCAGTCAATTTTTACATAATCTTTGTGTTTATTTTGCCAATTTTTGTGTAAAAACATTGAAAATAGGAAACGACGTCATGTCAATCCCAATCCGGCTAGACTCCCATCAGCCGACCTCAGATTTCCAACCGACCAACTTAGGGCTACATTTGCTAGCTTTAAATTTAACCCTATCAAACTTAGATACGTAAATAGGCCCTTTTTTAGTCAGTTTTGTCACCCATTGGTCCAGATGATAGAATACTATCAGCTGGACAAATTGGTTTATTGCAGTAATGCAATAAATCATGATTTGTGTGCACAGTTCTATCACAACCTTGAAAGGGTTGATGATAGAACATATTCCTCTAGAGTTGGTAGCATTGACATTCAGCTTACCCCCACTTTGTTACGTACCGCTTTAGGGCTTAGAGCGTCAGAGTGTACCTTCCTTTGCTACCCCGGTAGAGATCTGCCATTTGGCAATCCCTACTTTCATATTACGTTAGACACTATCTATACGTATTTTTTTGGGGGGGGAGAGACTACTCTGCTTGACTGAGTTCAGGTCAGTTTCTCTTAGAGTCCAGGACTATGTCATGTATAGGGTCCTGACAGCCTGCATATTGCCGATCTCATCTCGGGATGTCCCGAAGATGCGATCTTCACATTCATTCTTTCTATATGCCTTGAGTCATCGGTTAGACATTGATATAGCCTTACACATGTTCCAGAACATCATCTCAACATCTAGTACAGTCACTTCCTGTATAGTGCATATACCCTACTGCCATATTTTGACTTCCATCTTTTCGACCATCGAGGGTATAGATGTGACCAGAGGAACAGTTATCCCTTTAACCATATACGACGAACTAGGGTCACGCAGTTGTAGACTAGCCCATGCTGAGGTCAACGCTGATGGAGTTCTAGCCTGGACAGGTCGACCACAGCCAGCCGCTGCCCCTATCGATCCAAAGGCCGAGGATATACCAGGTGAGGGAGAGGAGTGGGACGACTTCTTAGCCGAGGACTTTTTCTCAGATCCTTCCACCTCTGCTGGACCCTCTACATCTGCTGGTCCTTCGACGTCGGCACCACTTTCTGTCGAGGACAGACTCACTCGGCTCGAGATCTAGTCCTCTCAGACGCGACGAGCTGTACTAGATAGCCATCGCTTCCTTCGATCTATGTGATCCGAGATGGCTGCAGGGTTCGCGTCTCTCCGAGGCGAGATACGGCGTCAGGGACAGCCTCAGCCGGCACCCGAGCAGCCTCTAGCCGATCCTCCAGCTAACGATCCACCTGCTTGACTCTATCTTTTTATATTGTCTGGATATGTCATTCACTCTTTGGATCTGGAGATTTCACTCACCTTTTGGTTGTATCTTGGAGTTGATTATCTTATGTTTAGCTGACTTATGTTTTAATTTAGTACTTATTTGTCACTTTTTTTTTGAGTATAATTTCAAAACCACTTTTAAATTGTTCTTAAATATTCTAGGAAAAATAATAATTTTAAAAATCCCATTTTTCTTAGAATTTTCGAAAATTGGTTTTAGCCTAGACTCTACCCTAGAAATCTTGTTCCCCTAGATTTAAGCCAGAGCATCTCACAAACACCTAGGTATACCTTCCTTGTGTTTGAAAAACATAAAATAGTGTGAGATGCATAGGGTACAGCCTGGACTCAAGAATGTTTATTTCTGTGCATCAATATGAGTCTGAGCGTTAAATACTTTATTAACAGTAATCAAGTCAAGTCTTCCAGCCTTAGTCAAATCTAACTGGACTAAATGACTTAACTTGACTAACCAGGTGAAAGCTGCTGCCCTCTAGGCAATCAGCAAGTAGCTAAATGTTAGACAGTTGGTGAAGGAAATGGAAATATTAAGCTTAAGCATGCTTGTACTTTAGGGCTCTGATACCTGATCAAAACAAATTAATAAGTTAACAACTATTTAACTTGACTCATGCTTGGACTTAAGGACCAACTGAATAAATAACCTAAATTTTTAGCTACTCCCCCTGCGTCCTAAAAATTAACAAGTTCTTACTCCTAATTTTTTCAAAAATAAATATTATTTTATTCAAATTAAGCTAAGTATCTTTTCACTTAAGTTATATTTTCAAAATTCAATGTTTGCAAAAGGTTTAGCTAACTGACTCATATAGCAACCCTCAAACTTAGCTATCTTTATGAATTTTTGCTAAGTTACCTATAAGATTAATTCTATACTTAGCTAAAAGTATTAAAAGCATATTTCTTTACTTGCAAAAGTTAACTCATGGCTTTCAAAATTTTTTTTTGCTAAGTAAAAAGAAACTTCAAAATGATTTGCAACCTTTTTTTAAATTAAGAGAAAAATATTCCTTTTTAAAAGTCCTCTTTTAACTAACATTTTTTTCAGTAAAACTTAATTATAAGTGCTCAGGTGCAGATGGACGGTCGGCTTCTGGAAGCAGCTCTTCAGTCGGTAGATGAAGAGTGACCCGAATCGTGCGGCCATGACCGGGGGTCGTCCGACCGGCAGTCCGAAGGGGATCAGAAGCCGGCGTAGAAAACTGGGAATGAATGGTCGAGCGCTGGGCTGAATGGCGAGTGGGCGGAAGGGTGCTGATTGGAATAGCCTCCACTGGAGCAGCTGGCTCGTCCCAATCCGAAGGCGTCCGGTCGGACGAGATAGTTTCGGTCTCTGGCGCCTTGCCCCGAGAAGTTGCAATGACCCGCTCGGAGGGTAGGACAGCTGAGGTAGCCGAGCGTAGGGGAGTCTCCACTCGGCGCCTCTTTTGTAAGGGCTGCTCCTCCTCCCGAGCGGAACCTTCCTCTGGGGCAGTTTGTTCTCTTGAGGGGGTGGCGCCGCTAGCCACATTTTGTTGGGAAGCTTGAGCGGCCGACTCAGCTTGAGTTCCGCTCTCTCCTTCATGGGATCCGACAGGCTGGATACCCAGTGCTTCCATCTCCTTGGCGGCCGCGGCCTCTAGCGCCGCCGCCTTTCTCTTCAAAACACCGGCCATGACCGAATCCATGACGATGTCCGCTGCAGGAGAAAGAAAATCAAAGCAAATGCCCAAGAAGTCCTTAGGCCGGTCGGAAGAGGAGTCCGTATAGGACTCGGCCGAAGATGTACATCACTCCCTCGTGGAGAAGTTTGTTGATGTCAAGTCGCAGACCGGCAAGATATTTGCAGGTGGAGATAGTCCGGTCGGGTCTTGAACTTCTTCAACTCGGGAGTGGGGGTAGGTCGACTTGCCATTGGTCCTGAAGTTGGCCTGGCGGGCATGCGGATGTAGAAAAAATAATCCTTCCAATGTTTATTGGAAGTAGGAAGCTTGTTGAAGAAAACCAAGCCGGGTCGAGCTTAGAACATGAAGGTGCCCGGCTCAGCTTGCTTAGGGTAGTAGAAATAAAAAAAGACCTCCGGTCGGAGGGGGATGTTGTGAATCTTAAACAAAACAACTACGCCGCAAAGGAGACGAAAGGTGTTGGGTACTAAACTGCCGAGCGGCACACCAAAATAGTTACAAACATTTATGATGAAAGGATGTACAGGAAAATGAAGACCGGCGGTAAACTGATCTCGGAAGACACAGAAAGCTCCGCGCGGTGACCGCTCGGAATTCGCTGAGAGCCGGTCGTCCCAAAATAACGTTGTAGGACGAGGGAGTATCGACCACCACGAAGTTTGTTGTCCTGGTCCTCCTGAGGATCAAGTTCCCCGTAGAGGACAAAGTGGGAGAAGTACGGGGAGATCAGCTAGCAGCTCGGCGATGCTACATCGAGATGGTCCGAGCAGAGGCCTGTTCCGCTCGGAAGGCGCCCCGGATCGAGGTAAACGCCATCACCGAAAAGTCACCCTCTTTAATTTATGAAGAAAAAGAGGAAGTGCAGATTCACCCAACCCGATCGGAGGCCACAACCTTTATAGCGTCCGATCTGGAAGAGAAGCAGAAAGAAGAATTGATCCAAAGCCTCCGAAGAAATCATGATGTCTTCATCTGGTCGACACATGAGCTGCCAGGAATTTCACCAAGTATAGCGCAGCATGAACTACACGTCCGACCGGACGCACGGCCCATGAAGCAGAGAAAAAGAGATTTCAGCGCCGAGCAGAATGCTATCATCCGAGCGGAGGTGGAGAAACTCTTGGAGGCCGGCCATATCCGCGAGGTACAGTTCCCGAGCTGGTTGGCTAACGTAGTATTAGTCTCCAAGCCGGGCAACAAGTGGAGAGTATGCATAGATTTTCGGGATCTCAACAAAGCTTGCCCGAAAGACTTTTATCCTCTGCCTCGGATAGATCAGCTGGTGGACTCTACGACCGGTTGTGAATTAATCTGTATGCTCGACGCTTACCAGGGCTATCACCAAGTGCCGCTCGCCCGTGAAGATCAAGAAAAGATCAGCTTTGTGACGGCCGACGGCACTTATTGCTATAATGTAATGCCGTTCGGATTGAAGAATGCGGGGGCCACATATCAACGCTTAATGAATAAAGTGTTCAGAGAGCAGATCGGACGGAATCTAGAAGTTTATGTGGACGACATTCTCATTAAGTCCGTCCGAGCGGCCGATCTCTTCAAGGACATGGAGGAAACCTTCCGAACGCTGCGCAAATATAGAGTCAAGTTAAATCCCCAGAAGTGCCTGTTCGGAGCAAAAGGAGGGCGCTTTCTGGGGTACATAGTGACTGAGCGGGGCATCGAAGCAAATCCCAGCAAGGTGAAAGCTCTACAAGATATGCCGCCTCCAAGAAATACAAGGGAAGTGCAGCGTTTGACCGGTCGGATAACCGCTCTGTCTCGGTTCATCTCCAAAACCGCCGACCGGAGCCTTCCGTTTTTCAAGATCTTACGCAAGGCTACAAAATTTCACTGGGACGAAGAATGCGACCGGGCGTTCGAAGATTTAAAGGCATATCTGAATTCGCTCCCGGTATTAGCCAAGTCGACTATTGGCGAGCCGCTCTGTATTTATCTATCCTCGACCGAGCAGGCAATTGGCTCGGCACTGGTGAGGGCGAGCGAAGAAGAGCCTGTGTATTTCCTTAGTCACATTTTAAAGGATGCTGAATCTCGCTACACTGGGCTCGAAAAGCTAGCTTTTGCTCTGGTCCTCGCCGCTCGGCGCCTTCGTCCATATTTCTTGGCGCATACTATCATTGTCAAAACCAACAGCCCGCTCGGACGTGTTCTGCTAAATCCAGAGGCATCCGAACGACTCATCAAATGGACGACGGAGTTAAGTGAATTTGATATCCAATACCAGCCCCGCTCGGCGATAAAAGCGCAATCCTTGGCCGATTTTGTGACTGAGGTGCCAGAAGCTATGTGGAGAATATATGTGGATGGGTCGTCCACTCGGCTCGGGAGCGGGATTGGGGTATTGTTACTCTCCCCTCAAGAAGAGAAAATGCACTTATCCGTCCGGCTGGATTATAAAGCTACCAACAATGAAGCAGCACGAGGTTCTTATAGCCTGGGGCATTTCGCATGTGGGAGCCGGGCGGGTAATGCTTCACTCGATTCGCAGCTGGTCACAAAGACTGCGTACCGAAATCAATAGTGCTCACCAAGCTCTAAAGCCTTGAGAAGCTCCAAAGTGACTTTAAAGAAGTTATTGTCCGTAAGATACCAGAGCAGAAAATCAAGCAGCCGATGAGTTAGCCAAGCTCATGAGCTCAATAACGCTACCGCTCAAAGCAATCAATTGAAAAGCATCACTGTGGCGACGTCGACCGGATGGAAGGCCTCACATTTCCTAGCGAATGGCGGACACCCATCATAGAGTTCCTCCGCCGGGAGCCACTCCGTCCGACCGAACGAAACCCACCGTTAAGAAGGAGGGCCTCGGTTCACACTCATCGCCATCGATCCTTTACAAAGGCTTTCTCACGCCAACAAATGCGTGAGCTCTAAGACTCGCCACATCCTCCAAGAGGTACATCAAGGATCGTACGGAGGACATCCGGGCGGACGATGGCCAAGAAGATCCTCTTGGCCGGTACTTTGGCCAAGTTTACAAGCAAACGCCGGACAAGATTCTGCGTGCCTTCGTGCAGTATCACAACTCGCCATCGACCTAGAGAAATGAAGGCATCGACCGCTTCATGCCCTTTCGATCAATGGGGAATGGATATTGCCGGTCCATTTCCGATGGCGACCGGCAACGGAAATTTCTAGTGGCGGTGGATTATTTTTCCAAGTGGGTGGAGGCCGAGCCGCTAGCCAAGATCACCAAATGATGGTCAAAAATTTATCCGCAACACATCATCTCGGTTGCCGCATCCTCACGATTGGTGTCCGATAATGGGCGACAATTCACAGGGAAGATGATAGAGGATTGGTGCAAAAGCTACGGCATCGAGCAACACTTCACGTCCGTGGCTTATCCCTAGAGCAACGGTCAAGCCGAAGTAACCAATCGGGAAATTCTTCGCATTCTGCGCGCCCGGCTCGACCATTTGGGAGGAAGTTGGCCGGATGAAGTGCCGGGCGTCTTATGGGCCATCCGAACGACGCCGAAGGAAGGGACGGGTGTCACGCTGTTCCATTTGGTGTACGGTGGCGAGGCGGTCATTCCGGTCGAAGTCGGCGTCGAATCCGCTAGGATCCAACATTACGATGAGGACAATGGCGAGCGGAGGAACATGGAGCTGGATCTGGTCGAAGAAGAAAGAGCCAAGGCGTCTGTCCGGCTGATGGCGTACCGGTAACGGATGAAACAAAGTTACAACCGCCGTGTAATCCCCAGATCATTCCAAGTTGGCGATCTTGTCTGGAAGAAAGTCAAGCCGGTCGGCGACGTCGGCAAACTGGAGGCACCGTGGGCGGGCCCCTTCAAGGTTATTGAAAAGCTCCGCTCGGGCGCATATTATTTGGAGGATGAAGACGTGCGGCAGCTAGCTCGACCGTGGAGTGCAAATCATCTCCAGCCTTATCGAGCTGGATGAAAGGTGCACGAATGTAACTCATTTTTGTGTATAGGCTAGTAGCTCGTGTCCTTGTAATGCAGGAAGCAAAATTAATTTAAAGGATGGTCAAGGGTTACGCCGATCGGCAATATCTAAGTTAGTCGGGAAGACCGTCGAGCTCCGACGTTAAATATCGAGAGACGAGCCGGCGTCTATAAATCATCTGAGCGGAAGACCGTCGAGCTCCGACGTTAAATATCGAGAGACGAGCCGACGTCTATAAATCATCCGAGCGGAAGACCGTCGAGCTCCGACGTTAAATATCGAGACGAGCCGAAATCATCCGAGCGGAAGACCGCCGAGCTCCGGCGTTAAATATAGAGAGACGAGCCGTCATAAACCGCCGAGCGGAAGACCGTCGAGCCCCGACGTTAAATATCGCCGTCTATAAATCATCCGAGCGGAAGACCGTCGAGCTCCGCCGTTAAATATCGAGAGACGAGCCGGCGTCTATAAATCATCCGAGCGGAAGACCGTCGAGCTCCGACGTTAAATATCGAGAGACGAGCCGGCGTCTATAAATCATCCGAGCGGAAGACCGTCGAGCTCCGACGTTAAATATCGAGAGACGAGCCGGCGTCTATAAATCATCCGAGCGGAAGACCGTCGAGCTTCGACGTTAAATATCGAGAGACGAGCCGGTGTCTATAAATCATCCGAGCGGAAGACCGTCGAGCCGGCGTCTATAAATCATCCGAGCGGAAGACCGTCGAGCTCCGACGTTAAATATCGAGAGACGAGCCGGCGTCTATAAATCATCTGAGCGGAAGACCATCGAGCCCCAACGTTAAATATCGAGAGACGAGCCGGCGTCTATAAATCATCCGAGCGGAAGACCGTCGAGCTCCGACGTTAAATATCGAGAGACGAGCCGGCGTCTATAAATCATCCGAGGGGAAGACCGTCGAGCTCCGACGTTAAATATCGAGAGACGAGCCGGCGGCTTTAAATCATCCCAACGGAAGACCGCCGAGCTCGGACGTTAAATATCGAGAGCAGGCGTCTATAAATCATCCAAGCGGAAGACCGTCGAGCTCCGACGTTAAATATCGAGAGACGAGCCGGCGTCTATAAATCATCCGAGCGGAAGACCGTCGAGCTCCGACGTTAAATATCGAGAGACGAGCCGGCGTCTATAAATCATCCGAGCGGAAGGCCGTCGAGCTCCGACGTTAAATATCGAGAGACGAGCCGGCGTCTATAAATCATCCGAGCGGAAGACCGTCGAGCTCCGACGTTAAATATCGAGAGACGAGCCGGCGTCTATAAATCATCCGAGCGGAAGACCGTCGAGCTCCGACGTTAAATATCGAGAGACGAGCCGGCGTCTATAAATCATCCGAGCGGAAGACCGTCGAGCTCCGACGTTAAATATCGAGAGACGAGCCGGCGTCTATAAATCATCCGAGCGGAAGAGCTCCGGCGTTAAATATCGAGAGACGAGCCGGTCTATAAATCATCCGAACGGAAGACCGTCGAGTCCGACGTTAAATATCGAGAGACGAGCCGACGCCTATAAATCATCCGAGCGGAAGACCTTCGAGTCCGACGTTAAATATCGAGACGAGCCGACGCCTATAAATCATCCGAGCGGAAGACCGCCGAGCTCCGACGTTAAATATCGAGCCAGCGTCTATAAATCATCCGAGCGGAAGACCGTCGAGCTCCGACGTTAAATATCGAGAGACGAGCCGGCGTCTATAAATCATCCGAGCGGAAGATCGTCGAGCCTCGACGTTAAATATCGAGAGACGAGCCGGCGTCTATAAATCATCCGAGCGGAAGACCGTCAAGCTCCGACGTTAAATATCGAGAGACGAGCCGGCGTCTATAAACCCACCGAGTGGATTAAAGCATCTAATGTCCCGAGGCACGCGAATTCGATGCCGTTCGATCGTCTATACACGCTTCGAGCGGCCCAGTATCCAAAACTACTTGGCATTTGGTAAATGAGCTATGCCCGCAAAGAACGCGATGTATTTTGCCGAGCGAGGAGATCACGACGATCACTTTGTTAAGATCCCTTATGGGGGAGCGCACGAAATAATTATGGGCGAGCGGATAAACACACATCTCGGTTATGAAAGGAGACAGCAAATACAAGGAAAACATTGCATTAAAGTTAGAGTTTTAAGCCGAGCGGCCCAATTACACAAAAAAAGAAAGATGATATCCTGGCGAGTGGACGAAATACAGAAAGCTACTCAATATAATCGTAAAGGTCCCGGGGAATGTTATTCAGGAGCGCCACCTGATTGCCGGCCAGAATAGCAGCAGACTCCGGAAGAAGACCCTTCGACTTTAGATAAGTGGTGGTGGTGGTCATAGCCAAGTCGAAGGCTGTGTACATCCGCTCGCATATCTTCTCTGAGAATTCGGGCGAGCGGATGTAGCTCTGTCTTAAGGCCGCGACTCGACTCAGCTCGGCATCTTGATATTCTTTGAACGCCGCCTGGGAGCCAGTAAGAGCCTCATTCAGATTCTGAATCTTAGCCGCGTCGACCGAGCGGCCGGCCTTCTCCCGGTCGAGCTGCTCTGTCAATTCCTTTATCTTCAGCTCCAGGCCCCGAGCCTCAATGTTCTTCTTCTCCAGATCGGAGATAGCAATATTCTTCCGAGTGGTGGCCAAAGTTATTTTTGTTTCAAGCGACTTGACTTGCCGCTCGGACTCGGCCAGGGCATGGGCCTGGTCGGCTGTCTTCTTCTCCTCGGCCGCCAGAAGAGTTTGAGCTTTCTTCAACTCCTTTTGCAGCTCGGAATAGGAAGGGCCCTGAAGGCCGGACGGACCAACTGCGGCCTTCAGTTGTCGCAGCTCTTCATCCACCAAGGCCAAGCGGTTGGAAACCGCAATTTCCTCCACCCATCTCTGGCAAACGAAAATTATAATTATTATCGGCCGATCGGAAGGAATGCATACAAAGCTTAGAAGCATAAATTTACCCCAGTGGCCTCCCGCATGTGGCTATTGGCTAAATTTCCAAGGGGTATCAGCGCTGTGCGTGCCCGAGCATCGGCCCACATCTCAGCCAGGGGCCCTTTCAAGGTGATGGTGTGCTCGGGCGCAAATGGACGGTCGGCTTCTGGAAGCAGCTCTTCAGTCGGTACCGGCGGTCGGGAGGGGATCAGAAGCCGGCGTAGAAAACTGGGAATGAATGGTCGAGCGCTGGGCTGAATGGCGAGTGGGCGGAAGGGTGCTGATTGGAATAGCCTCCACTGGAGCAGCTGGCTCGTCCCAATCCGAAGGCGTCCGGTCGGACGAGATAGTTTCGGTCTCTGGCACCTTGCCCCGAGAAGTTGCAATGACCCGCTCGGAGGGTAGGACAGCTGAGGTAGCCGAGCGTAGGGGAGTCTCCACTCGGCGCCTCTTTTGTAAGGGCTGCTCCTCCTCCCGAGCGGAACCTTCCTCGGGGGCAGTTTGTTCTCTTGAGGGGGTGGCGCCGCTAGCCACATTTTGTTGGGAAGCTTGAGCGGCCGACTCAGCTTGAGTTCCGCTCTCTCCTTCATGGGATCCGACCGGCTGGATACCCAGTGCTTCCATCTCCTTGGCGGCCGCGGCCTCTAGCGCCGCCGCCTTTCTCTTCAAAACACCGGCCATGACCGAATCCATGACGATGTCCGCTGCAGGAGAAAGAAAAGAAATCAGTTAGCAATTTAAAGCAAATGCCCAAGCAAAGTCCTTACCGAAGCCGGTCGGAAGAGGAGTCCGTATAGGACTCAGCCCGAAGATGTACATCACTCCCTCGTGGAGAAGTTTGTTGATGTCAAGTCGCAGACCGGCCAGTATATTTGCAGCGTTGAGATAGTCCGGTCGGGTCTTGAACTTCTTCAACTCGGGAGTAGGAGGCAGACTGACTTGCCATTGGGTCGGGAAGTTGGCCCGAGCGGGCATGCGGATGTAGAAAAAATAATCCTTCCAATGTTTATTGGAAGTAGGAAGCTTGTTGAAGAAAACCAAGCCGGGTCGAGCTTGGAACATGAAGGTGCCCGGCTCAGCTTGCTTAGGGTAGTAGAAATAAAAAAAGACCTCCGGTCGGAGGGGTATGTTGTGAATCTTAAACAAAACAACTACGCCGCAAAGGAGACGGAAGGTGTTGGGTACTAAACTGCCGAGCGGCACACCAAAATAGTTACAAACATCTATGATGAAAGGATGTACAGGAAAACGAAGACCGGCGGTAAACTGATCTCGGAAGACACAGAAAGCTCCGCGCGGCGGCCTGTGAGGCCGGGCGGAAGGATCAGCTAAGCGAATTTCGAAATCCTCTGGGATTTCGAAATTGTCTGTCAAAATATCGAAGTCCCGCTGTTCGAATCGGGACTGCATGGTGGTGTACCATGGGCCGAGCGACTGATCTTCGGGATTGGAAGAACTAGCCATGGGCCGATCGGAAGGAGTCAAAAGGCAAGAAGGCAGAAGAAAAACACCAGAAAATGAAAGGAAGTTTCAAGGATCGAAACCGAGGAAGAAATGCGGAGGAAACACTGGAAAGGAGGGAGGAAAGATATAAAACCTTGCTGCGAGGAAAGGGATCAAGGGATATTTGTGAACAAGAAACTACAGTCCAATTGGGTTGTGTTCAATACTGGCACCAGACTGCATATTTGTGAACAAGGTTTGAAAGTCGAAACTTAGGGTTCAAATGAAAAATGGGTTGAAGTCGTGGATCATATGACATCATTGCACTTCATACCTTAAGTGGGTCCCCTTGGCCATTTGCATGGTACGACCCCAACCTCCCACGATTGACCACATAAAATTTATGCTGCATTGCTAAGCTGAACGCAGCAAAAGCAAGTGAAGTGTTCCTACTCTGGAGCAATCTCCTAGCAAATGGTCAAACACCAACCCCCAGGATCCTAAACATCTTTTCTTGTGGCCCTGGATTAGCAAAAAAGGGAATTGGTAAAAGACGAATGAGCGGAAAGCAGGTGAAAGGAAAAACATGAAATTACAAAATAATAGATTATGTAAATGCTTTTGAGGTTATTAACTACAATTTATATCCTGGTTGATGATTGTAACACAATTTCACATCAAAGTGCTTTCTGTTAAATTTTTATCAATGAGGGTGGTTATGTCTGTCTCTAGTTGTAACTTTGACACTTCCCTATTTTGCAAAGAGAGGGGTACCAACTGTACGCTTCAACCTGAGTACAATTATCAATGGAAGTCTGAGTGTGCTGCATCCAATACCACACTCACCGATGTCGTTAATGTGTGGACAAGGTGATATAATCAATATAATTGCTAATCAACCAAAGATCATTCTATATGCTAAAAGCCTCATCTTCAATAATCATCATCTGCCAGCCAATCATCTCGTTATATTACATCCTATACTCACCATCTCTTATTTCTAAAGTAATCAGTCTAGCTATTTGTAATAAATGAACATGTATATTGCTTACTGATCCTGTCTGAGAAGCTGACCGCGACGGAGATCTGGAAGAAAAGACCCACCGTACTGATGAAGAATAATGCCGGTAGAACCTCGACCCGAGAAACCCAAAGCGGATCAGAAGAAAACCAGAATCATCGAAGGAAATCTGATGAGTAGGAAGAAATCCCCATTCAGATAGGAGAAAGTCGATCTCCCAAGCTTTTGAGGCTTCCTGCGCACAAGAGACCAACCAACACTATCGTCAGTGACCTAAGACCGGGGTGGGAATCCCTAGCTAGACCCTCCGACGCTCAAGTTAGTGATCTCGCTTGATGTCAAGGAAGGAAGAATGAAGAAGATGAACCGTAGCCAGAAAATTAGGGATCTGAACTTACCTAGCCAACGGAGAAGATTCCCCCTTTTATACCACTTCATATAACCTCCGTAGTCATGAAGTGGACCCCGGTTTGTTAGAGTTCATTATGACATCAGCTGCGTACTTGGGGAAGATGATTTTTAAGAAATCTTTTTTGTACCCCAGATGTACCTTCTTTGTCGTTTAGCGCCTGCAAGACAATCTGAAAGCATATTTCCCATCAAAAAATATATATCCTCTATCATGAATTATTCTATTCGATATATTTATGTATGGTTCTTCTTCATGCGATTTCTATTTGTATCTTTGTCGTGTCAAAAAATAATATTTTATCCAACATGTTTCTGAGGTATTCATTAACCCTTTCGGCCGATATTGGTCTATCTTTGCTCTGGAGTATGTATCGGTCGTTATTGGCTTACCTTCATACGGCAAGCATGTATCGACCGATATTGGTTTACCTTTGTTCTGAAGGTATGTCCCGACCAATATTGACTCACCTTCATACGGCAAGCATATATCGGTCGTTATTGGCTTACCTTCATACGGCAAGCATGTATCGACCGATATTGGTTTACCTTTGTTCTGAAGGTATGTCCCGACCGATATTGACTCGCCTTCATACGGCAAGCATGTATCGACCGATATTGGCCTACCTTCGTTCGGCAGGCATGTATCGGCCGATATTGGTCTATCTTTGCTCTGGAGTATGTATCGGTCGTTATTGGCTTACCTTCATACGGCAAGCATGTATCGACCGATATTGGTTTATCTTTGCTCTGGAGTATGTATCGGTCGTTATTGGCTTACCTTCATACGGCAAGCATGTATCGACCGATATTGGCTTACCTTCATACGGCAAGCATGTATCGACCGATATTGGTTTACCTTTGTTCTGAAGGTATGTCCCGACCGATATTGACTCGCCTTCAGACGGCAAGCATGTATCGGCCGATATTGGCCTACCTTCGTTCGGCAGGCATGTATTGGCCGATATTGGTCTATCTTTGCTCTGGAGTATGTATCGGTCGTTATTGGCCTATCTCCTTCCTGAAGGTATGTCCCGGCCGATATTACCCTACCTTCATTATGGAGGCCTGTCCCGGCCGCTGTTAGCCTATCTTTTTTGCTTTTCTTTCCTCCTCTGTAGACCCACAAAACCTAACCCATATCACTAGCCTTCCCTTCAAGTCTAGTCGAAGAAGGTGTAGACGACTGACTAGACATAAGTATGATCTTGTCTTTTCCTACCCCAAACTTTCTAAGCCTGGTGTTTTCTTGTTCCAGTCGCGAACTAAAATAGTTCTTTTTGGTGATATGCCATCGTCTCTCAAGGCCTGGAAATCCCGTTTTTTCTTCCTAAAGTTTCCCGGACCCACCCCTTGGTCTTCTACGTGGAAATCCTCCTTGCCTCCTCTACCGGATGTTAGAGAGTTTCACCTGCTTCCCTTTTTTCCTGTTTATTGTGAGAAGTTATTAGGTCATCGACTCTCTATTTCAAAATGGTTGAAAGTTGAACTTCTGTATCTATTTGGCTTAAGCCCCGTCAAACCTGATATTCCCATTTCCTTAGGTAACATCTTGCCTTTTCTTTACTGCTTTTAATTGCCTAGCTAAACCGTTTCTTCTTTTCACACAGTGGAGAACTTCTATGACGCTTTGATCAATGACGAACTACGCGTGGAGGAGGACTTACTTCGCGCTAAGGAGGCTGAATTCCTAGCTGCTCTTGCCCCTCCCCCAGCAAGTGAAGTGTTGGGATCTTAGATGGCTAGAGGGGGGTGAATAGCCCCTTTTAAAAACTTAAACAAAACTTCTACACAGATAATTGTTAGCACAGCGGAATTAGACAACTAAAGGAAAACAAAAGCACAAGCACACTAACACTAGGATTTACGAGGTTCGGGGATAACTTGCCCCTACTCCTCGGCGTGTCCGTAAGGTGGACGACTCCTTGATCTTCGGTAGATCGCACCCCGGATAACTTCCGGCTACAAATCCTCCTTCTCGGTGGAGTAACCTCCCCACAACGTCTCAAGAAATATCTAAGTTAAAGCACGAGACTTACAGAAGCTCGGTGGCAAAGGAGAATAAAAATGCTTACAATCACGCGAGGATCAGTAGCAGAACAGAGATCGCAGTTCACCCGAGAGCTCAAGAACTTCGCACAACAGCACAGACTTTTGTTTCAAGCTTTCTCTTGTTGTTGTTCTATTCTCTCCTCTCGCTGTTTTTACTGCTTCTCAAACCTGATCTCTGCTGTCACCGATCTGGTCAAAAACTGCGCAAATCAGCGCTGCAGCCAATCCCTCTTCCTCCTTACCTGGTTCTCTGAACTCACACCAATGATATCACAGTCATCACTGGCGTCTTTTGAGCTCGAACCAATCCCCAGGAGTCAAGCAGATCGCAGCCAGATCACAGCAGTATCCGTTGATGCCTGAAATGCACCATGCGCCGCTGAAACCAGCAGAAAGACCATTTGTCGCATTCCTCTTATGAACTTAATTTGAAATTAGGCTTGGAATAATACCTGTTAACCTGCAAACTCAAAAGCTAACAGCACAGAGGATTATATCACATAAATGAATGAGGTATATCAAAAGCAGTGAAGGAATCGCTGATACAGCGAACAAATCAGAGTGTGTGGATCGGTCACCAGACCGATCACAGTGCCTTGGACCGATCAGGCAACATCCTGATCGGTCTGAGGCCATTCTAATCGGTCGTAGGGACCGATCAGATTGAGTGTGGATCGGTCACCAGACCGATCCACCCCTTTCTCTCTTCTGATCGGTCTCCCTGACCGATCAGATTGCACTCAGTGTGCTACTGAGTGTTTTCTGATCGGTCTGCAGACCGATCAGATTTCACTCAGTGTGCTACTGAGTGTCATCTGATCGGTCATCAAATCTGATCGGTCATCAGACCGATCCATGGAACTCAGTTTCACTGGATCGGTCTGCCGACCGATCCACTAATTCATGTGTCACTGGATCGGTCTACCGACCGATCCAATGTGCCATGGAATGTCCACTTAGGTCCCTCTCTGACCTAATCCGGAGAACGAGCTACCGTGCCCTCTCCGACTCCATCTGGTCCAGAGAACGAGCTACCGAGCCCTCTCTGACCTAGTCAGGTCCAGAGAGCGAGCTACCTAGCCCTCTCTGACCTAGTCAGGAGAACGACCTACCGAGCCCTCTCCGACTCCATCAGGTCCAGAGAACGAGCTACCGAGCCCTCTCTGACCTAGTCAGGTCCAGAGAGCGAGCTACCTAGCCCTCTCTGACCTAGTCAGGAGAACGAGCTACCGAGCCCTCTCCGACTCCGCGTGCCAAGTTTCCATCTTGGACTTTTTCCTTCCACCTGATCACCCTTGATCAGTTCAATTAACATCTGATACAAACTTAAATCAGTGTCAACATCAAAACAACAGCCAGGTCAGACTGTATCAACAATCTCCCCCTTTTTGTTGTTTGACAACACGATTTAAGTTTAGATCAGAAATATTCTTATTTTCATAATTTTAGAGGAATCAAGATCCTCCCCCTAAGGTGGATACACCACCAAGTCAAGGAATCAAGATCCTCCGTTATCCTCTCCCCTAAAATCAAGCTTTCATACATTTCTAAACTTAGGTATCCTCTCCCCCTTTGTCAAACACCGAAAAGGTGCAAATGAGGTGACAAAAGCTCAAAAGGCTCCCCCTTAACCCATACTGCCTTCTCTTAATGTACCTAGAGTTCCCTCTAAGGTCACAATATGACAATAAGAAAGACATAAGATACAATCAAATCATGGCATAGGAACAGCATATTAATATGAACTGAAGCATAAGTAGAAGCAAGAAATGGACAAATGAATAGCAAAAATATAAGAGTAGCATAATATATGAGTAGCATAAGTATCAGGTCAGACAAAGATATCCATCAAATAGCATACAAAAATACAGACAGACAAGGTGACACACAGACTGTATCAATCAACGTCCTCAACATGAGGAGCATCATCATCATCTGCAGGAGGCTCGTAACCCTGAGGAGGTATGCTGGAGCCCGAAGGTTGATGACCATAGTAACGCTGCGGAGGTGAGTAGTTGGCCATCCAGCCCAGAAGCAGCTACTGCGTCACCAGCTGCTGACTGCGGAGATCATCATAGCGCTGGTCGATGCGTACGCGCAGTCCATGGAGCTCAGCTGCCAGTAGCTCATCGTGCTAATCGAAACGGCTCTCCAGCTCCGCAATCTGCCACCGCAGGTCAGGGTCGGCCTCACCAGCAACAGGAGGAGGAGGAGGAGCAGCCTGTCGAGGAAGTGCTCGTGGTAGCTCTCCCAGAACTCTCCCATCCTTCCACCGAACCGTCCCATTCTCCCCCAAGATACCGGACTTGGAAAATGCTCGTTTCCCAAGTCTGCAGTCCTGTCTAACCATCTTCACTATCCTACCCTTAGACACATCTATCTGAAGGGTCTCGAGCCAATCTGTAATTATATGCCCATAAGGCATATAAATGGTGGAGCTGCTAGGCTGAGAATAAGAGATGATCGAACAATAGATGCTCGCCATGATATCAAAATCAAGACGGCGACACAAGCCATAGAGCATCAGGCAGTGGTATGATCGGATCTCTGCCAGAGGTTTGGATGTGATCGGAAGAAGACAATTGGTGACTATCTTAAACAGGATATAGTCAGGAGGAGATAGTCTCAGGGCCGCAAAAGTGGGAAACTCGATATCCAACTCATCCAGTCCATCTGGTCTAGGATGTCCAAAGAAATACTCATAAATGGTATCAGGTGACACATCAAAAGGAGGAGGTAGTGGGTCCGGTAAATCTGGATACAGAGAAAAAGGATCTCCTGAAGACTTCCGACAACCCAGATACTCAAAGAATTCTACAATGGAGAAATCAACAGTCCTTTTGGCAACTCTGGTCCTATAAGCACCAATACCGATCTGCTGAATATTGTTGTAAAATTCCGAAACTAAGTCATAGTTGATATCCCTCTCTAAGTAGACTAAAGAATCAAGTTTATAGTAGGCTAGGGTCTCGGTTATAGTGGGACAAAACTCATCCATGAATTTTCGATCTACAGATCGACATGGAAGCAGCTTGAAAGTCCTCTGTTGAAAGGCCTGTTCAAATTGTTGGTTCGGGAACCTTGAAGAAGAGGATGGTTGAGGTCGGGAGGGTGCATGGGACTTGGATTTCTCAGCTGGGGACTTAGAAGAACCTTCACCGGCTGCTTTCTTCCTAAATAGACAAAGATTGGGACACGGTCGGGGCAAATGGGAGTCCACGGGAGCCACACAGAGAGAACCGAGACAACACACATAGAGAAACTGTGAAAAGAAGCCAAAATGCTAAGAATGAACAAATCTCGGAAAGAAGGAGAGTTACCTGGGCGCCATTTGAGGTTTTCGGAGAGGATGAAGAGGAGAGTCGGGACTGAGGAGGGGTTCGGCTAGGGTTTCGGCGTGAAATGAGAGAGCGAGGGATGGGGAGAAGTTAAAAGAGGGTCAGAAGATCAGAAGATCGGACGGCTATCCGATCAGGAGAAATCCTGACCGATCAGGGAACGTCCTGATCGGTCAGGGAATTCTCGGATCGGTCGTTGAGACCGATCAGGGAGCCTCGCGTGCCATATCCTCCTGATCGGTCGTGGAGACCGATCAGGGAACCTCCTGATCGGTCCCTGGACCGATCAGAGGTCGATCAGTAACTGAGCATACGCCCCTGATCGGTCCCTGGACCGATCAGTGTCTGATAGTCAGCGATTTCAGCCTCTGAAATTCTTATCAAAAGCTCTGAAATTTTGGTTTAACAGCTTCCAAGTTCAGAACCTAGGATCCGGAAAGCCCACAGAATATATTCAGTGATACCAATGAATATTTTCTAATGAGGAGCTCTAATGGTTTGGAATTATTTAGGGCGCGAAACTTTTTCAGACACATCATAACAGATGTGCTGAATAAGGTTACTTTGTTTGCTCGTTTGTTGAAACCATGATTTATAGTGAAACAAGTACTCAGGCTATCGGTTCAAAATATCTCCTTGTTATGAGTAGTTCCAAGTTTGTCAAAATATATTAAAATTTTCAATCAACTTGACCTAAATATATCCTTGCAATGAATAGTTCCAAGTTTGTCAAAATATTTTTTTTTCACCAACTTGTCCTAAATTCAAACAGGAAGGTATCAAGCAATGGTATCAATCAACACAACAAGGTTAGAGAATTTCTAGACATAGGTCCAACCAAGATTCCTTGGTTGGAATATATGAGTAAGATCTAAGAACCAATTACACATGAATTGTGTAAAGGTCTTCCCCATACTCAATCTATATCTCTTCAATCTAATTATTCAAGGGATGCATGATACATTTTGAATAATTTAGTTGATCTTAGCATCTCACCCCATTTCTAGCAAACAAAAATATTTTGTTAAACCTTATAGTTTGTGTGAGAT
This sequence comes from Zingiber officinale, assembly GCF_018446385.1. NCBI lineage: Eukaryota > Viridiplantae > Streptophyta > Magnoliopsida > Zingiberales > Zingiberaceae > Zingiber > Zingiber officinale. The sequence goes on from NC_055994.1 coordinate 145,430,128, forward strand.
GTTCCCAAGTAACCCAAATTATTTTCCCAATTTCTCTTGTCATTTCAATGGTCCTTAGTGATCATGATGTGGTCAAAAGGACTTATTGAGCCAAACACATCCCCAACTCCCTCCTTAAGTGACTAAATTCATTTTCCGGGAGGGGTTTGGTGAAAATGTCGGCTAGGTTTGACTTTGACTCAACATATGTGAGTGCAATGTCTCCCCTAGCTACGTGATCTCTAATGAAGTGATGACGCACTTCAATGTGTTTGGTTCTTGAGTGATGGACTGGATTTTTCGTTAGGTTTATTGTGCTAATGTTGTCACACAACACTTGCACTCCTTTATACGAGAGTCCATAATCTTCTAGAGTGTGAATCATCCACAACAATTGTGATACACTCTCTCCCATGGCAATGTATTCAGCCTCGGTCGTGGAGAGAGCAACATAATGTTGCTTCCGACTTGACCAACTGACCAATGATGAACCTAAAAATTGACAACCCCCACTAGTACTTTTCCGATCCAATTTGCATCCAGCATAATCAGAATCGGTATAGCCTATCAAATCAAAAGACTCCGTACGAGGGTACCACAGTCCTACTCTCATTGTGCCTTTGAGATATCTCAGAATTCTCTTAACTGCAGTTAAATGAGATTCCTTGGCACAAACTTGATATCTAGCGCACATACCCACAGCAAAAAGTATATCCGGTCGACTAGTTGTGAGATATAGAAGACTACCAATCATGCTTCTATATTGCGTTAGATCAACTGGTTTCCCACTCTCATCATTGTCAAGGCGAGTGCTTGTCGCCATTGGAGTGGTTACTTCCTTAGAGTCACTCATTTTGAATTTTTTGAGCATCTCTTGAGTGTATTTCGTCTGATGAACATAAATTCCATCTCGAGTTTGTTTGATTTCAAGTCCAAGGAAGAATGTCAATTCTCCTACTAGACTCATCTCAAACTCACTTTCCATGTGAGAAATAAATTCATTCAAATAGCCCTTGTTATTTGATCCACAAATTATGTCATCGACATACACTTGGGCTACAAAAATGTTTTCACCATCTCTACGCAGAAATAGTGTTGGGTCTATTTGGCCTCTCACAAATCCCTTTTCTAGTAAATATGTTGACAACCTTTCGTACCAAGCTCGTGGTGCTTGCTTAAGCCCATAAAGTGCTTTCTTGAGCTTGTACACGTGGTTTGGAGCTTCGGTATTCACAAATCCCGGTGGTTGTTCAACATAGACTTCTTCTTTAATGAAACCATTTAAGAAGGCAGATTTAACATCCATTTGATAGAGCTTGAAACCTCTATATGCAGAAAAAGCTAGCATCAAACGAATGGACTCTAATCGGGCCACGGGAGCATAAGTCTCATCATAATCGAGACCTTCGACTTGACTATAGCCCTGGGCTACCAGTCTTGCCTTGTTTCTTACAACTTCTCCCTTTTGATTTAACTTATTTTTGAAGACCCATTTAGTTCCAATAATGGTGGTCTTCTTAGGTCTAGGAACTAAGTCCCACACTTGGCTCCTTTCAAATTGACCTAACTCATCTTGCATAGCTATGATCCAATCAGGATCGCGCAATGCCTCATCAACTAATTTTGGTTCAATCTCTGAAATCAATGCGACTTCATTAGACTTATTTCTAAAGAATGACCTAGTCCTAACCCCTTGGTGGATGTCTCCCACAATTTGGTCTTGGGGATGACTAGTGGCTATCCTAGATTGTCTTGGTGTTGGTGGTGCCTCATGAATGGTCTCACTAGGCACAGGCAAGGACTCGATATCAGGCAAAGAGTCAGATTGAATTCTTTGTTGCCTTTGCTCATCACCATCAGAGTCAATTTCGACTCTTTCTATGTTTTGATCATTCAAACTTAGTCTTCTAAGTTCAAATTGAATTTCTCCTACATCCCTTGATTGATCATTTGAGTTAGGGATTTCTTCAAAAGCTACATCAGAGGACTCCTCAATCAATTTAGTCCTATTGTTATAGACCCGATAGGCTTTGCTGGTGAGCGAGTACCCGACCAGTATCCCTTCATCAGCCTTGGCCGAAAATTTTCCAAGATGATCCTTGGTGTTCAAAATAAACACCTTACAACCAAACACCCTAAGATGTTTAATTGTAGGTGGTTTCCCAAACCAAAGTTCATGGGGAGTCTTTCCTAAAAACCTATGTATCAGGATTCGGTTTTGCACATAGCAAGCTGTATTCACAGCTTCAGCCCACAAGTAACTCGGTAGTGAGTACTCATTGAGCATGCTTCGTGCAGCCTCTTGTAAGACTCGGTTCTTTCTCTCCACAACCCCATTTTGCTGTGGGGTCCTTGGAGTTGAGAACTCATGTCTATACCCTTTTGCTTGACAAAATTCTAAAAACCTATTATTTTGAAATTCACCACCATGATCACTTCTAATGGTTTTAATTGTTGTCGATTTTTCATTTTCAGTTCTTCTACAAAAGGAAATAAAAATATCTATGGTTTGATCCTTAGTTTTCAAAAAGAAAGTCCATGTATATCTAGTAAAATCATCAATAATTACTAAACAATATCTACTACCATTCAATGAAATAACATTGTTACAATCAAACAAATCCATATGTAATAAGTCTAAGGCAGTAGATGTACTCACAGTGCTTTTACCTTTATGAGATGCTTTTGTTTGCTTACCCATTTGACATGCATCACATAGTTTGTTCTTTTGGTACTTGATGCTGGGTAAGTCTCGCACTAATCCTTGGTTGGCCAACTTCCGGATGTTCTTCATGTTTACATGTGCCAACCTTCTATGCCATAGCCAAGACTCTTCTTCTTTCGACATGAAACACTTAATCAAAGCATTAATAGCACTTTTAAACGATACTTGATAAATATTATCAACCCTTGTGCCTACTAGTACCGTGTCAAGTGTGTCAATGTGTTTAACCAAACATTGACTTGAATGAAATTCAAATGTGTAACCCGTGTCACACAATTGACTGACACTTAGGAGATTAAAAGTCATCCCCTTGACTAGAAGGACATTCTTGATACGGAGACATTCGGATATATGAATGTCTCCAACTCCTACAACCTTAAGGCTACCATTATTACCAAAAGACACATTACATCTACTTTTGTTTTGAATGGTTGTAAACAGTGATCTGTCCCCGGTCATGTGCTTGGAGCATCCACTATCAACAAACCAAGTTGATAGATGCTCCCCCTCGACCAATGCCTACAAGACACGGAAGATAGAGGTTTTAGGTACCCAAATCTTGGGACCTAATGCTTCTACAACAAAAGACCTAGGAACCCATGCCTTGGTCATACCTTTCCTAGTTCCATGAGCCCTAGAAACATGTGATCTACTATTTTGAGTTCTAGACATTAGAGAAATGAAACTCGACTCCTTGGGTTGATACCCTAGCCCGGCCTTGTTGTAGACTGCCCTTTGGGCATTTAGAATCATGTCTAGAGTCTTAGAGCTAGTTGAGAATTTCTCAAGCATTTTCTTGAGTTTCTCAACCTCACCCTTTAACGCCTTGTTCTCATCCTCAAGGACTTCTAGATGTAGGTCATCGACCTCATCTTCCCTAAGGGTCCTTAAGGTTTTTACTTCTTCTTTTAACACTTTATTTTCTGTTTTTGACTTTTTAAGCAATGTGGATAAGTGAGTGATAGTCTTATAACACTTTTCTATATGAGAAGAGGTTACCTCTTCATCATCCGACGATGATGAAGCCGCGGTTGAAGCGTCGCTCGAATCTCCCTTACTTTCGGAGTCCGAAACCTCCCTTGCCATGAGTGCTAATTGTCGTGTGCTCTTTTCCATCTTCTCTTCTTCCTCCGATGAGCTTGATGAGGACTCATCCCAAGTGGCCTTGAGAGCCTTTTTCTTCTTGCCTCTTTCCTCCTTCTTTTTGGCTCGTTCCTCCTTCCTCTTTAACTTCGGACACTCGCTCCGAATGTGTCCTTTCTTGCTACACTCATAACATATAACATTAGATTTATCAAAATTTTGATCATTAGTTTTACCTTTTCCTTTGTATCTTCGGCTTCTTCTCATAATCCTTCTTACGAAGTTCGCCATCTCACTTGATGATGATCCACTTTCATCATCGGATTCGGAGGAAGAGGTGGATGAGGAAATCTCCTTTTCCTTCTTTTTTTCCTTCTTCCTTCTTCCCTCCTTGCTCTTTGGTCCTGCAAATAAAGCAATACCCTTCTCTTTTTGACCTTTGTTAGCAAGCTCATGAAGTTCCATCTCACAGAAAAATTCATCTAGTTTAACAATGGAAAGATCCTTGGATACCTTGTAGGCATCTACCATAGATGACCACAAGGCATTCCTAGGAAAAGATTTAAGAGCGTACCTTACTAGATCACGATTCTCCACTCGTTCGTCCACAGAGTGTAGACCGTTGATGATCTCCTTGAATCTCCCATGAAGCTCACTTACCGTTTCATTGTCCTTCATGGTTAGATTTTGAAGTTGATTCAAGAATAGGTCCCTCTTGGCAATCCGAGAATCTCGAGTTCCCTCTTGGAGCTCGATGAGTTTGTTCCATAGGACTTTGGCACTCGAGAACGGACCTACCTTGACGAGTTGGTCCTTGGCGATTCCACATTGCAAGGTGACCATAGCCTTGGCATCGGCTTGTGCTTTGCGGAGTTGTTCGGTAGACCACCTTGACGAATCGAGTTCCTTACCTTCTTCATCCTTTGGTGGTGTGAAACCTTCCTTGACTGAGAACCACATGGCAATGTCGGTCTTGAGGTAATACTCCATGCGGCCCTTCCAATATTGAAAATCTGCTCCTTCAAAGTAGGGTGGTCGATTTGTGCTAAAGCCTTCCTTCATATCCATCCTTGTTTGCTCTTTTGGGTGTTAATCCGAATCAAAGAGCCCCTTGCTCTGATACCACTTGTTGGGATCTTAGATGGCTAGAGGGGGGTGAATAGCCCCTTTTAAAAACTTAAACAAAACTTCTACACAGATAATTGTTAGCACAGCGGAATTAGACAACTAAAGGAAAACAAAAGCACAAGCACACTAACACTAGGATTTACGAGGTTCGGGGATAACTTGCCCCTACTCCTCGGCGTGTCCGTAAGGTGGACGACTCCTTGATCTTCGGTAGATTGCACCCCGGATAACTTCCGGCTACAAATCCTCCTTCTCGGTGGAGTAACCTCCCCACAACGTCTCAAGAAATATCTAAGTTAAAGCACGAGACTTACAGAAGCTCGGTGGCAAAGGAGAATAAAAATGCTTACAATCACGCGAGGATCAGTAGCAGAACAGAGATCGCAGTTCACCCGAGAGCTCAAGAACTTCGCACAACAGCACAGACTTTTGTTTCAAGCTTTCTCTTGTTGTTGTTCTATTCTCTCCTCTCGCTGTTTTTACTGCTTCTCAAACCTGATCTCTGCTGTCATCGATCTGGTCAAAAACTGCGCGAATCCCTCTTCCTCCTTACCCGGTTCTCTGAACTCACACCAATGATATCACGATCATCATGGCGTCTTGAGCTCGAACCAATCCCGAGTCAAGCGGATCGCGGCGGATCACGCGGATCCGTTGATGCACGAAATGCACCATCGCGTGAAACCAGAGAAAGACCATTTGCATTCCTCTTATGAACTTAATTTGAAATTAGGCTTGGAATGATACTGTTAACTGCAAACTCAAAAGCTAACAGGAGGATTATATCACATAAATGAATGAGGTATATCAAGCGGTGAAGAAATCGACGTCGGTGAACAAATCGAGTGTGTGGATCGGTCACGGACCGATCACAGGTCTGGACCGATCGGGCAACATCACGATCGGTGCGAATCGATCGATCGTGAGGACCGTCAGTTGAGTGTGGATCGGTCACCGGACCGATCCACCCCTTCTCTCTCTGCGAGGCTCTTCTCACGATCGGTCTCACGGCCGATCGGTTACCTCGATGTGCTCGGGTGTTTTCGATCGATGCTGGGCCGATCAGATTTCACTCAGTGTGCTACCGAGTGTCATCCGATCGGTCATCAGACCGATCCATGGAACTCAGTTTCACTGGATCGGTCTGCCGACCGATCCACTAATTCATGTGTCACTGGATCGGTCTACCGACCGATCCAATGTGCCATGGAATGTCCACTTAGGTCCCTCTCGACCTAATCCGGAGAACGAGCTACCGTGCCCTCTCCGACTCCATCAGTCCAGAGAACGAGCTACCGAGCCCTCTCTGACTTCGCATGCCAAGCTACCCTCTTGGCCTGGTCAAGACCAGAGCCGATCACCCTCCGATCCATCAGGTCCCGAGCCTGGCTTCTCTCGACCTAGTCAGTCCAGGAGGCGAGCTACCTAGCCCTCTCTGACCTAGTCAGGAGAACGAGCTACCGAGCCCTCTCCGACTCCATCAGGTCCAGAGAACGAGCTACCGAGCCCTCTCTGACCTAGTCAGGTCCAGAGAGCGAGCTACCTAGCTCTCTCTGACCTAGTCAGGAGAACGAGCTACCGAGCCCTCTCCGACTCCGCGTGCCAAGTTTCCAACTTGGACTTTTTCCTCACACCTGATCACCCTTGATCAGTTCAATTAACATCTAATACAAACTTAAATCAGTGTCAACATCAAAACAACAGCCAGGTCAGACTGTATCAACATGAAGGGCCAACTATTTTAGCCGAAGTGCCTAGCTCGTCGGGGCTTCATGAGACTTCAGGAGGTTCTTCTAGGGATCCTGCTGCGCAGATCCTCCCTGATCCTGCTCCCTCTATTACGTCTCCTGCAGCTGTTGTTGTCTCCCCATCTACCTCTATTCCTCTTATCGAGCTTACATCCCCTGGTAGCTCTGATAAACCCATAACTGAGATTTCTACGGGCAAGCGTCAGGGACGCAAGCTAACCAGGGCTCCTCCTCCAAAAAGGAGGCTCGTTCTTTTTGCTGATGAGCTTGCTTCAGAAGATTTTGTGTCAACTGACCTTCTTTCCGATGAGCCCACATTAGCAGAACTTTATCCTTCCTTGAATTTTCCTACCTCTCCTTTTCCTAAATCTAGTACTTCTGGTGACGCTTCTTTTACTTTTCCTTTGTCTATTCCGACTTTAGGATCTTTACCCTCTTCGCCTTCTTCTTACTTGGTTTTTGCTCCACCATCTATCCCTACTTCTTCTTTCTCAGCTGGCTCTTCTACCATCCCTGTCCTCCCCATATTACTGGGGGCTCTTTTGCTAATTCTTGGGATGAGGTTCGCCCCCTTTTCGAGGGGCTTTCCATCCCTGAAGCGATTGACCGCTTTTCTCATAAAGAGAATAAGGTACGATTATATACTCTTGCTTTCTGTTTCGGAAATACTATCTCACAGTTTTGGATATGCTTCCAGCGGTGGCTAGAGAACATGGGTTTCTCTCGACTATTACACATCTTATACACTGAGAACGAAAGATTGAAATCGGAGAACAACGGGTTGCGACATCAAGTTATCGAATTGTCTTCTGCCGAGTTTTCTGCTGCCGCCCAGAAGCAATTTGAAACTCAAATTGAGAGCCTTGGAGTCCGACTCAAATTAGTTACGGACCTCAATCAAGAGCTGACCTCAAAACTTGACGAACTCAAAGAGAATTATGAAGCAGAATTGAGCGAAAAGTTAGAGGCCTTGCTACTAAAAGAAAATGAGGTGGCATCTCTGAACAATTCCCTTGATTTAACAAAAGCCGAAGTCGCTACCAGGGAAAATGAACTGAAAACCTCTCAGATGGCGTTAGTGGTTTATAAGGAGCACGAAAATGTTCGTTACAAAGAACGAGCCACCGCCATGATCGAATCTACTGAGTTCAATCGGCCGATTGTGAGATCCATCTTGTCTGCTTTTACGGCAGGGGCCAAAGGGGCAGTTCAACAGTTGGAAGAGGAGGGCTACTTAGCTCGCGCTCCTCCTCCTAATTTCCTAAACCGTCGCAGACTTCTTGAAGAAAGACCTCCTGATTTGTACCCCAAACTAGTTCTAACTCATTCTCCAGTTGTTGTAAAGAAGGAGAATTGAGATTTTACAAACTTACGTTGGCTGATGCACTTACCAAATCACTTTCTCGACCTCGACTGTTTTCTATTTGTAACAAGATTGGTATCATTTATAGGACACCATCTTGAGAGGGTGTATTAAGAAATAATTATTATACATAAATAATTATTTATTTTCTAGTTATTAGGGAATAATTATTATTAGAAAATAGTTATTTGTTTCATTTTATTAAAGAATAATTATTATTAGGAAATAGTTATTTGTTTCATTTTATTAAAGAATAATTATTATTAGGAAATATTTATTATTTTCTTAATTTATATATTTTCCTATTTTCATTTGTAATGATATTTATATATATCGTATGCTATCATTACTAATATGTATGAATTCTATCGTTAATAAAATGTCGTTGTCAAGGTTTCTGCTTCCTTAATAGTATAACATTACTACTGTATTCATCTGAATTTGTTATTCACAATTCAATCCCTCTTTCTGTTTATTAGAGTAGTTTATTTTAGATTACATTGTACATTTGTTACTCATTGAAGGTTACCAAGTGAAAAAGCTTTCAGCTTCCGTTGATGAACTTTTCCCTTTACTTGAGTTTAGGAAATCATGGTAGTCTCACCTAAAAGCAACTAAATTAATTAAAACTTAGTTTTGGATTAATTGAGTTTGAGTTAAAACTTTTGTTGATCTAAGTTGTTATATTTATGAAAAAATATTACCATCTAAAACTAAATTAATAAATTAATTTATTTGATAGGATAAGCAAATTGATAAATCACGTTTGGTTAAAATTATATTTAAAATAAATTTATTAATTAAATTATTAATAATATTATTATTATTAATATGTTGATCATATTTAAAATAACTAAATATAATTATTTATAAATTTTTGAAATATTTAAAAGAAAATATTAAATTAATGAGATAATTCTAAAACCCTAAGTTTAATATCCTACCCTCACATGTTCCCCGCGCGTGCTCGCGGCGCCGTCTCTGGTTTTCTCCACCGCAGCAGCCTCCCCTCTACTTGCAAGAAGCTTCGAGCTGCCGCAATTGCCGCCGCCGCCTTCCCGTCTTGTCCAAGCCGCGACCATCATCGCTCGGCCCCGCCGACGCTGCCTTCCGCCATGACCACCACCACGTCGCGTTCACTGCTCTCCCCGCCGAGAGTTTCGTCGCCGCTGCTCTCCCTGCCGTAAGCTTCGTCGATTCCGCTCCAGTTAGTACGCTAGCGCTGCCACTGCGGATTCCTGTGCTCCGCCAGCGTTGCTCGGTTGTTCTCGGTTCCCCGCCGATAACAGCCAAAGCCGCCGCTTCCATTTCCCCACCGCAAACCTCCGGCCGACACCCACTGCTGTCGTCTGATACACAGAGTGAAGGTACGTTGATTAATTAATCAACCTATCAATTATTAATCCTAATTTATCTTAATTACCAATCACCCACTTCTACGAATCTAGGTTATTGCATTGACAGAGGAGCTTCTGACAACTGCAAAGCCAACAGATTTTCATCGGCTTGATTCTGTTGCATCTCCCAACACTCATTTTGATGGGACATCTCACTCCAAGGTTGTAACTCCATATCGTTCCCTTTCAACTCAATCTTAGAGCTTGAAAGATTTAAGAAACTGGTTATCTTCTAAAATTGTTGAATTAACTTTTTTTTAGAAGATTTCCAAAATTTATCACTGATTAGTAATTTGTCAGCTTACTAGTTTGAAGCTTTTGGGTAGTTAAATGCATACCAGGTATTCTGTTGCAATATTAGTTAATCTTTCTATAGATTCTATTTCTACTAATTATAGTGTTATATCGGACAACTGGCTTTTATATCAACGTAGTTTAAGGTGGAAGGGCTAAATTACGTGCTCCTACCTGCTCTTTTACAACTGTAAATTAGTTTGGCCACGGTAAGATCATTCATAAACCAGGTAAGATTGATGGGTGTTGGAAATTGGTAAAGTAATATTGGCAGGAGAAATTCCCATTTGGAAGAGGCCACTTGCTGTCTGCCAATTCATCTGTTGATTTAAGTGAACTTGTCACCGAATTGCAACCATTTGCTGAACAAGGAAGCCTTCTGATGGATGAAGGATTAATTTAATTTGAATAAATCTAAATTGTAAACAAATTTAATTTATCAAAACATTATCTATCATCTATTTTATCCTTTTCATCTATGATGAATATTAATTCTGGCTTGAATTTCCTTTACGCACAAGAGAACCCAAGTTTTGCCTCTTTATAAATGGCTCAGTAGAGTAAATTGTCTCTCATTTGTGAATTTGTTATTTACATTGCTACTTTATTAATCTATTCTAGACTGGCATCTTACATTTAGGCATCATCTGAATATTCTCAGCCATATGGAAGTTTTCCTGTTGGTACTAAAGTCCAAGCAGTTTGGAGCGAAGACGGGGAATGGTATCTATGCCATGATATGTGCATTTTTTTATTAGCTTGTTTATGTTGTTTTACCTTTTCACTTTTATGTGCTGAGTAGTTGAATGTTCAGGTATGATGCAACCATTGAATCTATTACTCCTAATGGATATTTTGTCTCCTATGAAGTCTGGGGAAACACGGAGGAGGTATGCCATTCTGAGTTTCTCATTCCCACAGTTTCCAGATGATCAATTTTTTCCACTTTTTTATGGATGTTTTTTTTGGTAAAGACATTATTAGTGTATAGTTAAGGGAGGAATTTAGCTCTCCCAATTAGAGTTGTGAGGAACCTATGGTTCTAGACTATTTATGGTGAGTTGATCAATGTCAACATTATTTTCATCTTAAGTTGCTTAAATCATATTACATTGGCCAAGGCTCGGTTTTCTAATTTCTGGTATTTTTTATTGTTAATCTTTTGATGAGTTTTCTTGTATATTCAATGAACTTGAATCATTTGTATTTTTTCTTTAACATGATTTTTTTTTCCTCTTGTTCTTAGGTTCCATTCCTGTTTGTCTAAACCATGTATACTAAAAATAATCTTTTCCTTGGTATTATGCCCTTCCATCATGTAATTGCCACAAATTTAAACTTTTTTATGGATCGCACTTTATAAATATGAGTATTCTTTGTCCTGTGCCAAACAGATTTGCTGATGTTATAAGAGAGGTAGTTCGATAAACTAGTTTGCAAATGAATCATAGAGATTACAGGAAACTAAATTGACAGAAAACGTTAATATGTCATCAAGATAATGTACATACTAAACCTAGATGTAAAATAGGCAATAGAAGTCAAAGCAAAGGATATAATGTACTAAATTAATAATAAAATGGAAAATTGCAGGTTTAAGCTCAAAGTTATAGAAGCAAAATAGCAAATGCTTTTGAATCTATATAATGATTGAAGCCTTGAAGGAACCACTTTCAATCTTATGAGATTGGAAAATACATCCAAGTCTTATTATTTAATATTATCAGGCAAAATTCGCATTATAGGGCCCAAAATCCTAAGTGAATCTTAGGACCCTGTTTTGAAGAAGATATGTATCATTCAGAGATTTGAATCTTCTTTCCCATGTTTGAATTTGGATGCAATAAAGGGCTTTGAGTCCTATATCATAGAACAGTGTTCTAGTCCTAAACATAAATGACTACTCAAAAGGGTCGTTCTAATTAAATGTATCATGTTGTAGAAATGTTGATTTTGTTCTTTCTTTGTACTTTTTGGTAATGTAACATGCTGAAGACTATTTAGTCCATGATTTGAAATCTAGTACCATGTATGGCGAAACGGTAACATATCATTTTGGTAAATCATCGAAACTTGATACCACTCGGCACCAAGGATCAAAATCTCGAGTTGTGTCGTAGTTTCGGTCTTTGACCGAAAAGATACTATTCTAGTATCCTACCGACACTTTATTCTTTGGAGATTTTGATAGTTCAAAGATGTTGGAACTCAAATCTCACTTGTGTTTGCAACACTTATATGTCTCTGCATCTGTGCAACTTCAAAAAGATAGACTACTTTTTGTGTTCCTACCAGTATCTTATTTTCAAGCTGTCAATTCAGTCATCATTTCTTTGATAATAAGACCATTCTATTGCATCTTCAGACTTCTCAACTTCTATATTAATATTGCTTCTTTGTCATTGACATGCCTAGTGTCTCTTCATATTCAAACTGGAGCACAATATCTGGCTTCAACTTGAAAGTTAGAAACAACAGGCTATATTTTCTATTAATTATTCATTAAAATATATTTTTAAAGTAATTAATTAGCCTTAGAGGCTATCTATAGGTGAGTTTTAGTATCCTTGGTGGATACTCTCTCTCTCTCTCTCTCTCTGCGCTATGGGTAGTGCACCTCAACCAATATCCTAACCACCATCACCAAGTTCTAGCTATATGCTGTTGGTCTCTTTTCTCTAGCGTGGGCAGTTAGGAAGATATATATATCAATAGAAGATGGAAAGCAAAGAGGAAAGAAGATCTTAAAAAGAAGTTTACTTTGAAAGATTGGAAAAAAAAATCTTAAAAGACCATTTTAACCTTGTCTTCTTCATTTGCTCCCTCTTATCATTGCATGAAAATAAATGAAAGCTTGCCTTGGGTGGTTGTTTGTGGCCTGGTGTTTGTGAGCACTCACTTGCTAATAGCCAGTGCTCATCGGCAATACAATTTTGCTCATTGTCAGTACTCTCCTATGCTTGAGAGTTCTTGTTGAAAGAGTTCGAACTGCTTCTTGAGAATGCTTGCATGCTGGCAATGCTTGCAAGTGGAGCTTGTTGGTATGAGCAGCGCTGCACAGGCTGTTTGTGGGCAAAGGTCGAATCAAGAGATTTGGGGAGGAGAAAGTGAAACCAGGTAAATATAACTTTTCTAGTTCTGGGAAATGTTGAGTGTTTGGATCTTCCCAACTTCCTATGCTATCTCATTTCCTCACCAAAGTAAACCAACATCTTGTAAATTTATCTTCCTAAAATCTTCTCTATTTTTGCTATCTTCCTTACTTTCCAAATAACTGGGGGTTAACTTGTGGTGATTAGCACCTTATGGTTTGTGCTCCTCTACCTTTTCTCTGTCTTCCCGCTTTCTTGCTGCTGTTCTGCTGCAGAATGCATAACAAGACCTATAAGCAACAAACACGTCTGACCAGAGAAAGAATGGGGTATCAGTGTGCAGGTCCCGCTGTGGTTTTTGTTAACAAAATTATACCAATGTGAATATACTTTAGCTTGTTTCAATGTATACGGTATCCAAATTTTGTGATAGGCATTGTAGTCAGGATAGAAAAATGAGCTCTGTCCACAAATTTAGCTGATCAAAAGATCAGATAATCTCTTGACGGAGCGGATAAATACAATTGATTTTATAATTCATCTTATAATATGAGAATATTAATCTAGCAACAATAGGAGATTATATAATGATAAGGAGGATAGAAGGGGTAAGGGTAATCAGTGGCAATGTAGTGTAAACACTATAACTCCCCTCTCTCGTGCTTTCTTTTGTTATATGCAACTACAACAGAGTTTCTCATTTGTGATGATAACTGAATTATGCTTCATTTAGGTGGATTTTGCTAATGTTAGGCCAGTTGAAGAGGTGAATGCATTACTAGAAGCTGAAAGGGAAGCTGAAGCTACCAGACAGGCTATCAAAAGGAAAATTGCACAAGCTGCTATAACTGACTTCCAAGCACGAACTTTACCTGCTAAACTTCGCATCGATCCCAATGATCCAGATGATGTGGTTGGTTATATGCTCTTTTTATATTTTAGAACCAAATTGGATGATCCTAGACATGTATACTATGTTCGTATTGCAATGTGCTTGCATCATTGATTTATTTTGAGAATAGTTTGTAGTACTATCAACAATTGCCAGTTTACTTGTGCTTGGTAGTTCCCTCTCCCCTCCTCTGGTTCGACGAGACACCGCCGGCCGCAACTCACAGAGCCGACCTGTTCTTCTGTGCTCAGCCCACGACACTCATCTCACGGCCTTACCCTTTCTCCTGTGCCCTAGTGCCGGCGCCACCGTCGACCACCCGGAGCCCGGGCCTTGCCGACGCCGCCGGTTTTTCCCCCTTCTCTGCGCCCTAGCTCCCTGGTTTGAGGTCCTCTGCCGTGCCTTAGATCGCCGGGAGCCGAGAGCCACCGTCACACAGAGCAGTGCCGGCCACCAGATCTGTTCCGAGACCCCCTCACTCTCGATCACCCCTGCGGCAACAACTGTGCCCTATCACTGCTTTGCGGCCTCTTCCGTGCCCTAGTTCCGGCCGTTGTAGCCACCAACAGCTACCTCTGGTCCAGAACTGGTGAGTTTGTTAATTAAGCTGTGGTTGATATTAGATTTGGAGGAATTGGGTAGCATTTGTTTTTGTATAGGTTTGTAGAGGTTGAGTTTTGATTTTTGTTACTAACTGGAAGTGATGGGTTCTGGCAGTGAGACCTGTTCTCGGTAGCAAGTTGTCTCTGCTGTGGATCTATTGGGCTATCAAGAATTTCTGCTGTAGATAGGAGAAGGGAAGGTAAGGAGTTAAGCATTTTATATATGCTATGAATCATTGTTTGATTTAATTATGTTAGATAGTTGTTCATGTGCAGATGGATTTAGGTTTATGTGTTGATTCGGGTTTTTGCTCTAATTTAGGGTTGGAGAGTTTATTTAACTAATTATAAGAATCTAGTTAAGTAAAAGTATATCTATTGGTATTACAGGACTTTGACGCGAGACGAGCATCTCGACGTCGTATTTGGATCACATTTGGACATTCTATTGGAGGCGGGTACTTTTGACTTATTGTCTTTGATATGCTTAGTAATGAAAATAATATGTTGCATTAATTGTGTTTCCTATTTGTTTCGGTTAATCACTGCCCAATACAAGTTACCTGTTTGATTGATTGTTTGTTTGCATCTCGTATTGATCTTGTACCCGATCTATCATGCTCATGGGTAGTGATATAACCATGTTTCACATGTTCAGGACCTAGGTTTGATACCTTTTTGATCAGTATGTCTTGATTTGATCTATTCACTATGGTGCCCATTGTTATATGCCCAGAGGTTGGTTTAGTATATTACCATGCTTAGTAACATGCACCATTTGCATGATCGCATGCTGTGCGATAGATTGCTCCATTATTGTCGAGCACTTTGCCAGTTTTCATCACTGTTCTGTTGACGCTCATGGGTAGCGTGACACAGCGTGGTAGACGTCGGTTTGACTCTTCCGGTGCTCAGTTGATCCGCTCGAGGGTAGTGTGTGACGTGTAGCGTTAGAGATTCCTCCGTCATAGTGTCTGGGAGATGAGGCATTCGCTCCCCATTTATGATTTGGGGTAGGAGTATGTATGTACTCGGCGTCTCGTCCACTCGCTCGTCGGGGTAGTGATGCGAGTGCGGTCGTCAGCCCTACCTACTCGGTCCCACTTTTGTTATGAGTTGGTTGACCGGCGGGGTGACCATGACATTGGCATCATATGCATGATGCATTTATTGTTGTGATTGTGATTGTTGCATTTATATCTGCGTGTTGTTTGGATACTATGTTTGACGTGCATCTGGTCTTATACCTTCGTTGTTTGTCCTTATCCGGGTCTGGTTAGTCTGATTCTCTCTGTCTTCTTGGTTTGCATTTACCTTTATTTTTATCAGGAGGCATGATTAGTGCTAGGTGTTATTTCTTTACTTTGCATATCAATTGTACCTGCTGAGTGTTGGACTCACCCCGCCTCCATTGTTGTTATTTTCAGGTTGATGCTGTCCGGAGGGAGTTCCAGTCACTAGTCCTCACTGCACGTAGTGCTAGATCCCTGTAGACCTCGAGGGTTTTTTTACTATTTGGTTTGGTTTTTATTTGCTTATGTGTGTACTTGGTTATTTGGATACTTGGACATCGTATGTTTTTCTTTTGATATTGATGGATGTTCTATTCGATATGTTTTTACTACATGCCTGCCTGGAAGGCAGAAGAGGTGAGTTTCGTCGGATTTGAGCTTTACGAGTGTAGTTGAGTAGGGTGGATTTCGAGTCAGGGTATTATCTTTCTGTTTACTTATATAAACTGCGTGGTGATGGTTTATTTTGTTGTTATTATTCCAGCCGCATGTGGCTGAGGTATTTAGTGCTTGTAGAAAGTTTCAGATTGTCCACCGTACAGGGGAGATGCTGCCGAAATATTCTCGGACAGGGACTCCTCTGGGGCGTGACACCCTATGATCTAGGGTTACCACCCCCTAGGGTTTTCACCTGCCTAACCACAGTTAGGACTTTCCTAAAGCACTTAGTCAAGCACGTTAGATCACAACACACCTTAACTTTGAATCCTTTGCCATTATCAAAACTCAGGTTCGATCGTCGGATGCTTCCCGCACCAACAATCTCCTCCTTTTTGATTATGACAATCCAAATTCAAAGTTAAGTTAAAACAAATGCATAAATATATCAAAAGGTTTAAGTGAGCAAGCTTAAGTACATAAATTCAAATAAAAGCATAACTTAAGCTAACACTTAAACTTTGTGAAGCTCCCCCTTAATACAGGGCTTCCTTTTACTTTTGAATTAGATAGATTTTTACTTTTTGAATTTCCTACTCTCCCCTTTTGCCATTTATCAAAAAATAAGCCAGTTGACAGCAAGTTTTAAGTTTCTAGAAGAAAACAGATTTAGTCTTTGAAAAAAAACTTGTGTATTACTTAGCTTATAATTAAGTTTTACTGAAAAAAATGTTAGTTAAAAGAGGACTTTTAAAAAGGAATATTTTTCTCTTAATTTAAAAAAAGGTTGCAAATCATTTTGAAGTTTCTTTTTACTTAGCAAAAAAAAATTTTGAAAACCATGAGTTAACTTTTGCAAGTAAAGAAATATGCTTTTAATACTTTTAGCTAAGTATAGAGTTAATCTTATAGGTAACTTAGCAAAAATTCATAAAGATAGCTAAGTTTGAGGGTTGCTATATGAGTCAGTTAGCTAAACCTTTTGCAAACATTGAATTTTGAAAATATAACTTAAGTGAAAAGATACTTAGCTTAATTTGAATAAAATAATATTTATTTTTGAAAAAATTAGGAGTAAGAACTTGTTAATTTTTAGGACGCAGGGGGAGTAGCTAAAAATTTAGGTTATTTATTTAGTTGGTCCTTAAGTCCAAGCATGAGTCAAGTTAAATAGTTGTTAACTTATTAATTTGTTTTGATCAGGTATCAGAGCCCTAAAGTACAAGCATGCTTAAGCTTAATATTTCCATTTCCTTCACCAACTGTCTAACCTTTAGCTACTTGCTGATTGCCTAGAGGGCAGCAGCTTTCACCTGGTTAGTCAAGTTAAGTCATTTAGTCCAGTTAGATTTGACTAAGGCTGGAAGACTTGACTTGATTACTGTTAATAAAGTATTTAACGCCCAGACTCATATTGATGCACAGAAATAAACATTCTTGAGTCCAGGCTGTACCCTATGCATCTCACACCATTCTATATTTTTCAAACACAAGAAGGGTATACCTAGGTGTTTGTGAGATGCTCTGGCTTAAATCTAGGGGAACAAGATTTCTAGGGTAGAGTCTAGGCTAAAACCAATTTTCGAAAATTCTAAGAAAAATGGGATTTTTAAAATTATTATTTTTCCTAGAATATTTAAGAACAATTTAAAAGTGGTTTTGAAATTATACTAAAAAAAAAATGACAAATAAGTACTAAATTAAAACATAAGTCAGCTAAACATAAGATAATCAACTCCAAGATACAACCAAAAGGTGAGTGAAATCTCCAGATCCAAAGAGTGAATGACATATCCAGACAATATAAAAAGATAGAGTCAAGCAGGTGGATCGTTAGCTGGAGGATCGGCTAGAGGTTGCTCGGGTGCCGGCTGAGGCTGTCCCTGACGCCGTATCTTGCCTCGGAGAGATGCGAACCCTGCAGCCATCTCGGATCGCATAGATCGAAGGAAGCAATGACTATCTAGTATAGCTCGTCGCGTCTGAGAGGACTAGATCTCGAGCCGAGTGAGTCTGTCCTCGACAGAAAGTGGTGCCGACGTCAAAGGACTAGAAGATGTAGATGGTCCAGCAGAGGTGGAAGGATCTGAGAAAAAGTCCTCGGCTAAGAAGTCGTCCCACTCCTCTCCCTCACCTGGTATATCCTCGGCCTTTGGATCGATAGGGGCAGCGGCTGGCTGTGGTCGACCTGTCCAGGCTAGAACTCCATCAGCGTTGACCTCAGCATGGGCTAGTCTACAACTGCGTGACCCTAGTTCGTCGTATATGGTTAAAGGGATAACTGTTCCTCTGGTCACATCTATACCCTCGATGGTCGAAAAGATGGAAGTCAAAATATGGCAGTAGGGTATATGCACTATACAGGAAGTGACTGTACTAGATGTTGAGATGATGTTCTGGAACATGTGTAAGGCTATATCAATGTCTAACCGATGACTCAAGGCATATAGAAAGAATGAATGTGAAGATCGCATCTTCGGGACATCCCGAGATGAGATCGGCAATATGCAGGCTGTCAGGACCCTATACATGACATAGTCCTGGACTCTAAGAGAAACTGACCTGAACTCAGTCAAGCAGAGTAGTCTCTCCCCCCCAAAAAAATACGTATAGATAGTGTCTAACGTAATATGAAAGTAGGGATTGCCAAATGGCAGATCTCTACCGGGGTAGCAAAGGAAGGTACACTCTGACGCTCTAAGCCCTAAAGCGGTACGTAACAAAGTGGGGGTAAGCTGAATGTCAATGCTACCAACTCTAGAGGAATATGTTCTATCATCAACCCTTTCAAGGTTGTGATAGAACTGTGCACACAAATCATGATTTATTGCATTATTGCAATAAACCAATTTGTCCAGCTGATAGTATTCTATCATCTGGACCAATGGGTGACAAAACTGACTAAAAAAGGACCTATTTACGTATCTAAGTTTGATAGGGTTAAATTTAAAGCTAGCAAATGTAGCCCTAAGTTGGTCAGTTGGAAATCTGAGGTCGGCTGATGGGAGTCTAGCCGGATTGGGATTGACTTGACGTCGTTTCCTATTTTCAATGTTTTTACACAAAAATTGGCAAAATAAACACAAAGATTATGTAAAAATTGACTGGGAAGTGTTTAGAGTTTACCTAGGAGGCATTGCTAGGATTAGAAGCACAAAGCTGATAGTATTCTATCAAGATTAAACAGGTCGGCGGGAAATTTCCCGCCGCTGTTGAGGGCGCCTCCCTTGAGTGGGAGGCGCCTTCGTTCAGGCGCCACGTGTGCCTTTTTTTTTTTATTTAGAATTGAATTAGGTAAGTTAATTTAACTTTAGGTTAATTAAATTTTGAATATTTATTTTAAGTTTTTAAAAAAAATTTTAAATGATTTTTAAAAGTTTTTTCAAATGATTTTGAAATTAAGTTTTTTAAAAAAATTTTAAATGATTTTTAAAAGATTTTTCAAATGATTTTGAAATTAAATTTTAAAAGATTTTTAAAATGATTTTTAAAAGTTTTTTCAAATAGTTTTGAAATTAAGTTTTTAAAAGATTTTTAAAAGTTTTTCAAATGATTTTGAAATTAAGTTTTAAAATGATTTTTAAAAAAATTTTCAAATAATTTTGAAATTAAGTTTTAAAAGATTTTTCAAATGATTTTAAAATTAAATTTTTTAAAAAATATTTTTAAAATGATTTTTAAAAATTTTTTCAAATCATTTTGAAATTAAGTTTTTTTAAAAGATTTTTAAAATGATTTTTAAAAGTTTTTTGAAATGATTTTGAAATTAAGTTTTATTTGAAAAAAATAATATTAATTACGAATTTAATTTGAATTAATATTCCTTAGTCATCTCACCCGATCTAAATTTTTAATTAGAGAATCCTATAATTTTTGTGAGATGAATTATGGTTCAATTTTAGGATTTGGTTTAACTTTGTATTAGATTCAGGTTTAGCTTTGGGTTCAACAAGTAGGCATTCTTTGGATAAACTTCTGGGCTATGGTGAGTCTCAAGTACATCATTAAAGTAATCATGCCTTCGAGGTTTTCCAAATAGTCCTACCCATTGAACTTAGTACAAAACCTTGGTCTAACTAATTAGGATCCATTTAAGGGTAGCTTCGGTCAATTTCACTTGGCCAAATGCACCAGGTCGAAGTCATATCTTCCTAGACATGCGATGCTCAAGTTTCCCTAACGTACTATCATCCAAAAACTTCACCAGTACCGTGGGTCAAGTTAAACCTAGTCCATTTTATCTAACCTTAATTACCCTGCCGGGTAGTCTACTCTTGTTTATCCATTTCGAGTAGATTAAGTTCGGTTACCCAGTCGGGTAGTTTAGTTGGGGGTGTCAGCTATTCTGGATCCTCCTTCTATATTGTTTTTATTTGATTTAAATTGAATTTTGAATTTTAATTTAATTTCGAATTTTTAATTGAATTTTTAATTTTGAATTTAATTTTAATTTAATTTCAAATTTTTAATTGAATTTTGAATTTAATTCTGAATTTTTAATTGAATTTTGAATTTTAATTTTAATTTTAATTTTAATTTGGGATTTTTAATAATTTTGAATTTTAATTTAATTTCAAATTTTTAATTTAATTTTGAATTTTGAATTTTAATTTAATTTTGAATTTTTATTAATATCGTTTTTCTTTTTACTCCCCCTGGATCATAGCCTCGATATGGTATATCGAGGTAGTGTATTTGATCCTTCGGGATCCAATATTGACCAAGTCCAACTTGATTAATCAATTTGGACTTGGGGACCCATGCTTGGACTGTTTTTCTATTTGATTTTTGTACAAGAGACAAATAAGATTTGTATTTTTTTTTTGTTTAAATCCTAGATCAGTTCTATTGTAAACGGCTCTTTGTGTCCTAAGAATTAGGTCAAGATTCTTGGAACCTAAAGAAAACCGTTCTAGTATTTTCTCTAGATCCTTGACTTGAGTTTTCAGACTGGAGTTTTCTTCTTCAAGTTTTTGAACTTGAGTTGAGTTTCCAGTCTGAACTGGTTCAGTCAAAGATTTGGAGTCAGTCACTTCTTTAAGGACAGCTACTTCCTTTAGAAGTGACTTAATTCTAAGGTTCGACTTAGCTAATTTACGCAATAAATAATTGACTAAGTTATTGAGTCGAGGAATACTTACAGAGGGATCGGGCCCTTCGAAAACGAATATGGATCCGTGGCTTCGTTCGGACTCGGCCTCCGACTCGATCTCGCTCTCGGATTCGTCGATCTGGTCCCGGGCCATCAGCGCAAGTAAACTCGTCTGATCGAGTTCGTCGTCGTCGTCTTCTGAGGAAGATTCATCCCATGTCGCCTTTAAGACCTTCTTCCTTCTTTGCTTCTTTGCATCCTTTTGATTAGGACAGTTGGCCTTGATGTGCCCTTTCTGGTTGCACCCGTAACAGATCACTTCGAACTTTACCTTAGAACTTGGTTGAGCCTCCTTGGATTGGACTGCCTTCTTTAGGTCCTTCTTGTTGAAGCCTTTCTTCTTCTTGTATAGTCTCTTCACAAGGTTCATGAGCTCGGCTGTTAATTATTCATCTTCATCATCTGAGTCGAGTTCTTATTCTGACTCTGGTTCAGTTCTTCGTCGTGATCTCGGTTCGTGCGTTCGACTGGTACCTGCAACCAATGCAACCCCCTTCTCGGTTGGCTGTGCATTAGTCTACTCATGTAATTCAAACTCACAGAATAATTCATCTAACTTTATTGAAGATAAATCCTTGGAGACTTTGTAGGCATCTACCATTGATGCCCACAATGTGCTCCTCGGAAACGAGTTTAGTGGGTACCTTATGACGTCCCGATTCTCTATCTTTTGCCCGATTCTGTGGAGAGAATTGAGGATGTCTTGAATTCTTGCGTCCAATGAACTTGTCGTCTCACCTTCCTGCATTTTCAGATTATATAATTTATTAAGTAAAAGATCTCTTTTACTTACCTTGGTATCGGAGGTCCCTTCGTGAAGCTCGATCAGCTTCTCCCATAGCTCCTTGGCGCTTGAGAATGAACCTACGCGGTTTAGTTCCTCCTTTGTTAGTCCGCACTGGAGGGCACACGTTGCTCTGACATTTGCCTCCACCTTCTTGATTAATGCAGGTTCCCAATCCTTGCAGGGTGTAGGATTTTCGTCTTTATCCGTTGGCAGATCCAAACCAGTCTTGACGATCATCCATGTCTCGAACTGGATCTTCAGAAAGTTCTCCATTCTGCCCTTCCAGTAACCAAGGTCCTCTCCGGTGAAGAGCGGGGGACGGACAATGCTATAACCCTCTTGTTGGGTCATTTTAGATCAACTAAGGAAAAAATAAACAACAAGAAAACTTCAAGACTTGGTCCTGGATTAGTAGTGCGGGAAGTATCTAAAAGAAAACGGACTCGAGTGGTGTTGCACCAACTTCGAGCAAAAACCGATTCGAGAAAAGAATTAGAATATAGCTATAAGGCTAAATTCTAATGGACCCCGAAAAATCTGAAAATACCACGAAAAATTATTTTGAATGGAGGTTGCACTGATTCAAAACGACCCCGCTCTGATACCAATTGTTGGATCGAAAAGCAGTAGAGGGGGGGTGAATAGCGCTCGTAGCTATTTCGTTCGATTCGTAAAACTATCGGAGTTAAAACACGCAGCGGAATAAAGAAAAACACACAGAAATAACAAAAGGATTTACTTCGTTCGGAGCCTAGATCGACTCCTACTCGAAGGCCCACAATCCTTGATCGCTTTCCGTGGGAAACAACTATAAGCTCGATAAGGTTTACAAATATTACAATTTACAGCTTAATTTAAACCAGAAATCTTATACCGACAACAATGGATGAAAAAGCGAAGCTCCGGGTCGTCGGTGTCAAGTCGCAGCACTTCCGGGTTGTCGATTTAGCAGCACGCAACAATAGGATCACTTGGAATGAGTTGTGTTGAGCTGCTGGTCGAAACCCTCTTATAAAGGGTGTTCAAGGCGCCTTGAAAGCCATTCAAGGCGCCTCCAAGCTGCCGAGTCGCACGCGTGGATCAGCACAGACCTGGTCGAACTCTATCTGGTTCAAGGTGCCTTCAGCCTCTCCAAGGCGCCTTCAGCCTTCGGTCCAAGGCGCCTTGAGCTTCATTCAAGGCGCCTCCAGTCTGCTGCACTGGCTTTTCCTCGCTTGCACCCGAGGCGCCTCCAAGCTCCATGGAGGCGCCTCGGACACTGTTCATCCGATGTTAACTTGTGCTCCTTTGGTCCTGCAAAAGTGTTAGTCCCAAACACATACCCTGCAAAACAAAGTTAGCACAAAACAACAGTAAACAGAATATAATGACAGTCTCCGGACTGTTCGGGTCTGATTTCGAATTTCCAACCGGAAACCCTAGATCGACCCGACGCCTATTGTTTCCTCTACGGGGAACGCGTCCTCACCTACTCCACCCAGGAGATTTACCTGATGCCAGTGTGATCCTCCAGATCGACTAGACTTTTGCTCGGTGCTCGATGCTTTCGGACTTTCTGCTGGACTTCCGCTTCCCGGCTGGTCCAGTCTTTCACCTTGTTCGCGATACCAGGACTTTCCACCTAGGGTTACCCTCCTAGGACTTTTGCCTGAAGCACTCGGCCCACCAAAACTTTCCGCATAGGGTTACCACCTCCTATGACCTAGGGTTACCACCCCTTAGGATTTTCACCTGTCTAACCACAGTTAGGACTTTCCTGAAGCACTTAGTCAAGCACGTTAGATCACAACACACCTTAACTTTGAATCCTTTGCTATTATTAAAACTCAGGTTCGATCGTCGGATGCTTTTCGTACCAACAGATTGATCATATTTAAAAAACAAGCTCTTTGTTATCTTTTGAGCCTTTAGAGTTCTCACATTATTGTTGTTTTATTTTTGAAAGACCATCTAACAATTTTAGTTAAATTTATAAGATGAAGTTAAATTTAACTATTGAAAATAATCCCTTTGTTATTTTCCTTGGAGTCTTTAGAGTTTATTTTATTTTATTCTGTATCAGGGGAGGCTATTTGGTACTTTTGATCAAATTTATTAGATAAATCTAAATTGATCAAATTTCAAAAGTGAATCCCTAGCCCCCAGGTAAAGCTATCAATTTAGATTGCGCTGATTAGTCCATCTTGTTAAACAATTTAAGCGCACTGAGTTAGAATTTTATCAATTTATTTAAAGGTTGGTAGAGACAAGTCGACCCGCCTGAGCCCATGATCCGTGCGGATTAGCTCATGGTGGCCTTGGAATTGACCTGTGAGTTGAGAAAAAAAATAAAATTTTCTCATATACTTAAAACTAAAGTGGAGAACTCAATGTGCTTGTGAATTTGACCTATTTAATCCGTAATCCAAACTTAAAAATTATAATTTTTTCTATATACATTTTTATTTTTTTATTTGTCGATGGGCATGTGAGTTGTTGGTCCACCGACCTCGCAACCTACCTTAAGTTGGATTGGTTTGTAGATTTTCCAATTTGCTAAGATGGTGGGTAAGCTCGTCTCGCTTCGCTAAATGGTCGACTTGTCATGGGCCAACCCGCCCCTCTATGTGTCAACCCTTTTGACAGCTCTGCCTGCGGTAATGGTATAATTGTAGGACACCTTAATTTCCTAGACATTTAAAGATCGAGTCATAACTACATCGAATTAATGAATAAATTTTTCTTAATGAACTATTGACCTAAAAATGCTAGACTGATGAATCGTTCGATGTGAGTACTTTTCAATTTATTATGGTGGACGATAGAAACTTATGCGGTATATAACGGGTCACCCTATGTTTGAAACTAAAAAAAATAAAAAATAAAAAAACAAATGAAAGTGAATCACTCACCTGTCAACTCAGAGCCTTTGGATTCTGTCTATGCTCTCATTTGTGTTATTTGTCTTGGAGGACCATTTTAATAGTTTTTGTTAAGATTGCTATCTAACAATTTTAACTAAAATTATTAGATGAATTTAAATTGATCAAATTTCATATATAAGCACCCTATTGTATTCCTTATTTAACATATACAATCATTCTATATTACTATTTTGGTTATTTGAGTCTAGAAAGTCATCCAGCAATTATGGTCAAAACTTGTAGATGAACGTAATTGTTTATCTCCTCTTTGCAAGCTATGCATTGTGTTCCTTAGGGCTTCTTTACAATTGTTTTCTTTTATATAGTTGGTTTTTTTTAATATAGTGCTAAATGACTTTAAGATCTTAATAGTTAACTAAAGAATTTGAGTCTAGTTCTCATGAGGCATCCAACAACACTACTAAGGGTTCTAGTTATAAAAGGAAATCACAGTAAATTTAGGTCCTTTTCTTCACAAGTGAACCTTGTTTAACCAAAGGGATTTTTAGTTACTATTGGACATCGAAAGACACATTAGCCCATTAAGGATCACTCCATTTCCATGGTTTTTTGACAACCCATAGAATTTAAATCCTATAGGCCTTATTTATGATCAAATGAATAAGACTGCCCTTCATCATAGATCAAATAAAAATTTAGCAATTCTTAATCAACAATTGATCACAAGTTGACAATTTGAGTAAAAATGTGATATCATTCATCCAAAGTGGTTAGTATGACCAGCCCCACAACAAGATATAGATAGATAAATCACACAGAGCATTTTGTTCTAGCATAGTAATCCTTTGCATGGACTAAGTTAAACACCTAATAAGACATTTTACACGAATTGAGAATTGACCTTAAAATCTATTGGAGTAAGCATCTATACAGGTATTAACTACGTCAACCCGTGCGAGCATCACAAGTTGACAATGAGTCTATAGATTAGCAACTCAATTTAATAAAATCATAAAATGGATCAATAACTGCATCACAACTCAAGTTATCAATCATCATCTCTATGTAAATATCAACATATAGTTTTCACAGTTTCTCAAAAAAATAGCTTACACATGATCTTAACCCTACTAACACACAATGCATTAATCTCCAAGCCTTAATAAATCATAATATATATCAATTAAATATTAAATGTATGAAAATCGAGAATATAACACTCTATGAACAAGATCAAAGGGCAAACCTACTATTTGAATCCACACAAGAAACTCAACAGCAGACAAGCAAGACCTCCAAGGAATCAGTGATAGTGGAGTTCCATTAAGAAACCAAAGGCCATGATTTACCCTCATTTCCACCTCACTCACGCAAGAGTGAGGTGCCTACTTTCATGAACTATGATCATGAGAGGGAACATATTGCCATGCCCGATGTATAATGTCATCATCTATATATGGATGCAGATTTCACAGGAGACAATAGCCTTCTAGTTCAGATACACTTGTCCCAATGTTCAAGTTCAAAACAATATTTTTCTACATTATAAAATTTTGTATTAACAATTGAAGGAGAATTATGAAAAACTACCTCTATGAATCCATCTACCTGCATGGCATAGTCGAGCTTCAACATATCACTGATGATCTTCATTAGCATGACTTCTGATATTGATGTATCTTGAGGATGCTTGGGCAATGGTTCCTTTTCTTCCTAGTAAAAGTTATTAAATACACTCATGTGGCATCCAAGAAAAAATAATCAAAATCAACAATTTCTTTTTGCTGTCAAACAAATTTATGAGAAATCAAACTGGTCTGCTCGATTGACTAAATGTTTTGAAATTGGCTCTCTGTTAAACAAATTACATATGAGAGATTGGATCTCTCGTCTGTTAACTTGTTAAAGATTATCATCCTTTAACCCAAAAAGTAAATTATTTTTTGTAATTTAAATCTGACAATAATTCTGAATGCTGATCATTAATAAAGCAAACTACTATGTTAATAAATGTAAAATGCGAAAAGAAACTTAAGATGTCCCCTATTTATGTTTACCTCAAAGGAAATATCTTTTAACATTTCTTCACAAAAAGAGTTATCCAAAGCCGTAGCACTCTTGGTTGCTGCTTCTGTGACAGCAATTGCATCTTCCTTTAGGCAATCAAGTTCATTGAGCAAAGCTTCAGCTGAAATCATGAACACTTTATAATATTTATTTGAATAAAAAGACCATTAATTAAAATATTAATCTAACTAGAAAGTACACATAATTGAGAGGCTAGAATGAGAAATTCCATGAATTTTGATTTTCTAATAGAAAAACCCCTACCATGAGAAGACACTACATTTGAAAACTGCAGGTTACAAAAGGAACTTGGTGTAAACATGCAGATAAAGTAAGATAATCACATGGGAGTTAATAGTAATATCATTCTTCAAATTATCTCGCAATCCCAAAACACAAGAGTGCGCTGGCACAAAAAAATGTTAATAGTGAGATATATAATTCAGACATCAAGAGGCTGAATCAAAAAAATCGTCAGGTTAGCTCTCATCAAGATATTTGACCAGGGATAAAGATGAACAGCAAAAAGCTGAAAAGTGAACAATATGGAAAGTTAGTTTAATGCATGTTTCTTAGTGTTTGTTTACCTTATTTTATCTTTTTAACTT
Source organism: Zingiber officinale (assembly GCF_018446385.1). Classification (NCBI taxonomy): domain Eukaryota; kingdom Viridiplantae; phylum Streptophyta; class Magnoliopsida; order Zingiberales; family Zingiberaceae; genus Zingiber; species Zingiber officinale. The sequence goes on from NC_055994.1 coordinate 145,457,579, forward strand.
TTAAAATGTATACTTGTTAGGCTTCTGCTTAATGAAAAAGGAAGTGTTAGATTGACACTAACAGAAGGCATGTATTCATCCTATTGCATACAGGCTCAAACCTGAACAATGACAAAAACATATCACTAAGATAAAACTAAGCTTTTGAGTGTATGTTGTCCTCTTGCTATTTATTTTTTCTAAACCTTCATTCCAATGAATTAATTTTCGTGAATATTCAGTTTCCTATGTGCATTATAAATACATTTTTCAAGAAGGAATAATTTAGCTGAGAACAAAAAGTGACTTGCAAGCCAGTTTTGTTTGCATGAATGGTAACAACTTACAATTATACATATTTTGAACACTTTGCGACTGTTGTTTGCACCCTGCTTCAACATAAGTTTTCATATGTTCATTCCAGTTAGCATCAATTATCCTACTGATGTTGTTTGAAGTCTTCTGAAGTTCAACCGTCCTAAACATTACTGTGCACAAGAGAAAAAGGACGACATGAGTAGTTAAGTCAAAAATGAGAAAGTCATGCAACTGAAAAATAGGGCAAGTTCCTAAGCATAATCTGTATTCTCCATCACAGAGTTAACAGGATTCTCAAAGGCTTAATAAATAAAATGTCGATTCAGTAATACAGAAGATCAAAAAGGGCAAAGATGCAATGATGCCATATTTTGCAAGGATTATATCTGTGAATAAGCAATAGGAGATGACAAACTTGATAAAAAGACATTTAATATAAAGAGAAGATACAAACAGATAGTCAATTGACAGTCAAGTTCATATCTTCTCAACAAGTGCAAAATTATGAAACCATGAACATGCGTTTGAATTTTTAAGATCCTTTTAAGAACAATTTAAAATTTAAAAGATCAGAAAATACTGCCTCAAGTCTTATATATATAAAACATCTTCATGTGCCAATCAGTTCTTATTTTGAAGTCTTAAAGTAGATTTGACCTGAACTGGTACAATCCTTATTTATGTTGAAGCTTGTTCTAAAATGTTGAAACTGTGATATGCAGCAATCAGATTTAGATGCCATGTGTTTCTGGTTTCTGTAATTCCTTCCACTGTACCAACTTTTGTTGTATTGGAATTTCTTATTCCAATACTACTTGGTTGCTGAACATTTGATTTCTGAACATTCTTAATGATATCCATGTTTTCATTATATTCTGCCATATGTTCTTATGCTGGACATTGATGGCTAGTGTTGACTCTCAACCAGAGTTTGTGGTTGTCTATACATTATACTATTATTACTGAACATTTGATATATTTACCAACTGAACTCATGTTGTGGAGGGATTGATAGGCTACTAACACTGATTGACCGGCCTGTGCCAAACTCAGAACAGATTGGTGTTCCTGTGGGAATTTAAAATCCCAGCTATCTATCTATAAAGTTAAAAAAAAAAAACATTGGTGAACTATACCTATTACCCTGTTAAATCTAGTAAGAAACCTCTTCCCCACATCAGCTAGCTCCTCAAACTCGGTAACCTTGCAAATGTGAATTTCATGTAAAAACAGGACTGTAACATTCAACTATGTTATAGAACAGAGCAAATGAGTAATAGTATGAGAAGCCCACACATGTAAAATTGATAATTTTGAACAATAAGATGAAGAAAAAAAATGGTACTTTCAAATAAACAAAGTATGTTCTATGAGTTTATTCTGGTTATATGTAACCCCCACTTGTCAGCTGCAGACTATCTTGAGACTTCTCCGATTTATAACCAACAGCTAAAATTTCCTATATTATCCACAAGAACAAGACCATTTTTTTTTTTTTACAACAGCAAAAAAAGTCGACACACAACAATATGAGCAGAGGGCATGAGTCACATGGTGGGTTGAAAAAGCTAATAATAGCTGGGAGAAAATCACATTTTCTCCTAGATGGTTATCAAGGTAATATGATATATCCAAGCAAATGAGAAAAATGCATTTTGAGCTTACTTTGTCATGTAGTCTCTAAAGATTCTGGTAATCTTTTCACCTAATTTAGAATAAACTCGATCTAGCTTCAGTTTCCTATTTAAAACCTGTAAATGAGAGATGCAGAAGGCCAAAAGGTAGTAGAATTAGGATTACAGTTCATACAAAAACCAAGAAACACACATAGATCGCAATGAACAACAACAAAAAAAAAATCCTGAACATTAGTGCCAGCAGTAACAGCTACTTCAGCAGTCAATTCCATCTGCAGGAAAAATTTTATAAAGACTGTTCAGAAAGATTATCGGAGGATTAATTAATGGCTTAATTAGTCATTTAAATCCTATATATAATTATTTAATCAATTAAACTGATTAATCATCATTAACGAATAAATCCTAATTTAATTGATTATATCAATCAACAGCTAATTATTACCTAATCAACTAATCAATTTATTAATGAATAAATTAACCTATTCATTAATCAATATATTAATTAATTAATCAACCTATCAATTATTAATCCTAATTTATCTTAATTACCAATCAATCAAATAATACTAATAACATATTAATTGATTAATTAATCAACGTACCTTCACTCTGTGTATCAGACGACAGCAGTGGGTGTCGGCCGGAGGTTTGCGGTGGGGAAATGGAAGCGGCGGCTTTGGCTGTTATCGGCGGGGAACCGAGAACAGCCGAGCAACGCTGGCGGAGCACAAGAATCCGCAGTGGCAGCGCTAGCGTACTAACTGGAGCGGAATCAACGAAGCTTACGGCAGGGAGAGCAGCGGCGACGAAACACTCGGCGGGGAGAGCAGTGAACGCGACGTGGTGGGGTAGGAACCATTTTAGTTCGCGACTGGAACAAGAAAACACCAGGCTTAGAAAGTTTGGGGTAGGAAAAGACAAGATCATACTTATGTCTAGTCAGTCGTCTACACCTCCTTCGACTAGACTTGAAGGGAAGGCTAGTGATATGGGTTAGGTTTTGTGGGTCTACAGAGGAGGAAAGAAAAGCAAAAAAGATAGGCTAATAGCGGCCGGGACATGCCTCCATAATGAAGGTAGGGTAATATCGGCCGGGACATACCTTCAGGAAGGAGATAGGCCAATAATGACCGATACATACTCCAGAGCAAAGATAGACCAATATCGACCGATACATGCCTGCCGAACGAAGGTAGGCCAATATCGGTTGATACATGCTTGCAGTATGAAGGCGAGCTAATATCGGTCGAGACATACCTTCAGAACAAAGGTAAACCAATATCGGTCGATACATGCTTGCCGTATGAAGGTAAGCCAATATCGGTCGATACATGCTTGCCGTATGAAGGTAAGCCAATAACGACCAATACATACTCCAGAGCGAAGATAAACCAATATCGGTCGATACATGCTTGCTGTATGAAGGTAAGCCAATAACGACCGATACATACTCCAGAGCAAAGATAGACCAATATCAGCCGATACATGCCTGTCGAACGAAGGTAGGCCAATATCGGTCGATACATACTTGCCGTATGAAGGCGAGTCAATATCGGTCGGGACATACCTTCAGAACAAAGGTAAACCAATATCGGTCGATACATGCTTGCCGTATGAAGGTAAGCCAATAACGACCGATACATACTCCAGAGCAAAGATAGACCGATACATACAAACCAATATTGGTGATATGCCATCGTCTCTCAAGGCCTGGAAATCCCGTTTTTTCTTCCTAAAGTTTCCCGGACCCACCCCTTGGTCTTCTACGTGGAAATCCTCCTTGCCTCCTCTACCGGATGTTAGAGAGTTTCACCTGCTTCCCTTTTTTCCTGTTTATTGTGAGAAGTTATTAGGTCATCGACTCTCTATTTCAAAATGGTTGAAAGTTGAATTTCTATATCTATTGGCTTAAGCCCCGTCAAACCTGATACTCCCATTTCCTTAGGTAACATCTTGCCTTTTCTTTACTGCTTTTAATTGCCTAAACCGTTTCTTCTTTTCACACAGTGGAGAACTTCTATGACGCTTTGATCAATGACGAACTACACGTGGAGGAGGACTTACTTCGCGCTAAGGAGGCCGAATTCCTAGCTGCTCTTGCCCCTCCCCCAGCAAGTGAAGGGCCAACTATTTTAGCCGAAGTGCCTAGCTCGTCGGGGCTTCATGAGACTTCAGGAGGTTCTTCTAGGGATCCTGCTGCGCAGATCCTCCCTGATCCTGCTCCCTCTATTACGTCTCCTGCAGCTGTTGCTGTCTCCCCATCTACCTCTATTCCTCTTATCGAGCTTACATCCCCTGGTAGCTCTGATAAACCCATAACTGAGATTTCTACGGGCAAGCGTCCGGGACGCAAGCTAACCAGGGCTCCTCCTCCAAAAAGGAGGCTCGTTCTTTCTGCTGATGAGCTTGCTTCAGAAGATTTTGTGTCAACTGACCTTCTTTCCGATGAGCCCACATTAGCAGAACTTTATCCTTCCTTGAATTTTCCTACCTCTCCTTTTCCTAAAACTAGTACTTCTGGTGACGCTTCTTTTACTTTTCCTTTGTCTATTCCGACTTCAGGATCTTTACCCTCTTCGCCTTCTTCTTACTTGGTTTTTGCTCCACCATCTATCCCTACTTCTTCTTTCTCAGCTGGCTCTTCTACCATCCCTGTCCTCCCCATATTACTGGGGGGCTCTTTTGCTAATTCTTGGGATGAGGTTCGTCCCCTTTTCGAGGGGCTTTCCATCCCTGAAGCGATTGACCGCTTTTCTCATAAAGAGAATAAGGTACGATTATATACTCTTGCTTTCTGTTTCGGAAATACTATCTCACAGTTTTGGATATGCTTCCAGCGGTGGCTAGAGAACATGGGTTTCTCTCGACTATTACACATCTTATACACTGAGAACGAAAGATTGAAATCGGAGAACAAGGGGTTGCGACATCAAGTTATCGAATTGTCTTCTGCCGAGTTTTCTGCTGCCGCCCAGAAGCAATTTGAAACTCAAATTGAAAGCCTTGGAGCCCGACTCAAATTGGTTATGGACCTCAATCAAGAGCTGACCTCAAAACTTGGCGAACTCAAAGAGAATTATGAAGCAGAATTGAGCGAAAAGTTGGAGGCCTTGCTACTAAAAGAAAATGAGGTGGCATCTCTGAATAATTCTCTTGATTTAACAAAAGCCGAAGTCGCTACCAGGGAAAATGAACTGAAAACCTCTCAGATGGCGTTAGTGGTTTATAAGGAGCACGAAAATGTTCGTTACAAAGAACGAGCCACCGCCATGATCGAATCTACTGAGTTCAACCGGCTGATTGTGAGATCCATCTTGTCTGCTTTTACAGCAGGGGCCAAAGGGGCAGTTCAACAGTTGGAAGAGGAGGGCTACTTAGCTCGCGCTCCTCCTCCTAATTTCCTAAACCGTCGCAGACTTCTTGAAGAAAGACCTCCTGATTTGTACCCCAAACTAGTTCTAACTCATTCTCCAGTTGTTGTAAAGAAGGGGAATTGAGATTTTACAAACTTACGTGATTCTGAATAGTGTCTTTTGATTGCTGATCTTATTCTAATTTTGGATAATTTGTTGGTTTCATGTACGTGTACCAAATGCTACTTGGCTTGTTAGTGTCCAATTTTCCCCACGACCCATTCTTTACTGACTCGGTCGATATATGTATAAACATTGGTAAGTATCGTCCGGTATTCCGAAAGTACTCCCAATTATCCTCATTTTTTACTGACCCGGTTGATATATGTATAAATATTGGTAAGTATCGTCCGATATTTCGAAGGTACTCCCAATTATCGCCATTCTTCATTGACCCGATCGATATAAGTATAAACATTGGTAAGTATCGTCCGATATTTCGAAGGTACTCCCAATTATCCCCATTCTTCATTGACCCGGTCGATTTATTAGGATGGTTCAATTTAACCAGGTTGCTTCCATTAATCAATATTCGAGGCTTGACCTGTGCTTTGAACCTATATTTATAGTACTAATTTTTATTTTGTCCTCATCAAGTCTCTTCAAAAATTATTTCTAGGGAAATTTTACGTCTTTTCCGAGGTAGTTTATTTGACTTCATCTCTTTCCCTTGATTTTTTTCTATGATATTATTACCTTTTATGACGATTGACATTCTGAGCACCTTTTATTTTCCTTTTCCCTTTCGTCTCTTCTGTTTAGAGGTTTTAGCACAGGACTAGAAAAGGGACAAGGGTTTACGGAGTCTCATTCTGCTTCCCTCCGTCCCTCTTTTCGCTTCTCAATTCCTTTTCTTCTAACCCCCTCTATTCATGGCGGTTTCCTCTCCAGCATGGTTCCTCTCGTGTTCTTCCGACCTCACAGATACAGAAGAAGTGGACTTACAGGCAACCTATGGTTTTCCCTCTTACATTGTCCGTCCTGCTCCTCATGAGGGTCCTCACCTTCCTCCCTTAGGATGTATCTCCATCTTCAGGGACCAAGTCTTGCAAGGTTTCAGATTTCCCCTTCACCATTTCTTTTGTGAGGTTAGCCGGTATTTTGTTATCCCTCCCAACCAGTTCGCCCCTCAATCCTTTTCCATTCTAGTGGGCTTCATTGGAGTATCCAAACTGTTAGATTTCCCCCTGTCTCCTCGTCTTTTCCATCACTTCTTCATTCCTCGTCGGGTAGATGTTGGAGTTTTTAAGTTTCAGTCTCGTCCCAAGGCCATTCTGTTTAATCGCATTCCCCCACAAGCTGAATGGTATAAAAAAAATTTTTATATGCGTCTTCCCTCTCCTCCTCCATTTCCTATTCAATGGATACATGATATGCCCCCGCTTCCTGACACTCAAGGTCTCCTCAATGATCCCTCTGTTGCCTCTGCCTTACCTAAATTACGGGGAGCGAAATTCAGTTTGCCACATCTAATTGAAGAGGGCTTAATGTTTCCCTTCGGGATAGACAACATTAACACTCCTTTGGATAGTTCTTTTGGCGAGTATAATTATTTTACTTCACCTTTGCTGATTAGTATATCTCTATAATAATGATGTTTATCCTCTGTTTTTCAGCCGATGTTATTCTTCCGGCTTTTATGTACAGGAATTCTGCTATGACCAAGTCCTTTATCAATAATCTTGGAGAACAATGGTTGTTGGCTCGCCGATCCGATCCCAATCCCTCTACCTTGGGCTTGCTTTCCGAAGAAGAACGACAAGCAGAGGGTGTCGCACTCATGGAAGAGGAAGAAGAAGAGTCTTTTGTTACTTTAGTTAAAAAGCCAAATCTTACCAAGGATTCTCCCTTTGGTGATTTCTTTGGTACTTTTGTGCAAACTCCTCTTGTTCCGGCGCCTATTTCTTTTGAGAGAGGTAAGACACCGATGACTCCCACCAATATCATCTTCAATCCTGCTCTTCGAATGATGAGGCCCGGTCTGCTTATCTCTTCTTCTTCTATTGTTTCAGCTTCTCCTGCTTCTGCCTCTGAGATGGCCGCTATCTCTCCTGTGCCTTCTACATCCTTGGCATTGGCCTTGCCTCCCTTGGCTTATAGGCCTCGAGCAAAACGAACACCTTGCCAGAGATCTTTTCCCATTGTCAGCCCTTCAGCCGTTAGTGTTTTCACAATTGCAACAACCCCTCCTACACTACTACCTTCTATTCCATCTAGTTCCTACTTTGCTCCTCCTGCTTCTACTATCCCTTTTCCTTCCATTGCCTCCTCGTCTTCTCCATCTCCGGCTTCCTCTGATCCCCCTCCTTTATTTAGAGTGGCTGCGGGCTTACCTTCTCAATTGGGGCAGCCTTCTAGTCCTCCTGGCTATGGCACTTTGCAACTGCAAGGTTTATTGGCTGAATCTTGGTCGCAAGGTTATGAACAATTACGAGGTCTTAGTCTCCCACATCGAGCGGATCGCCATAGTCGTCAGGCAGTGGCTGTAAATATTCCTAGTTATGTGTTTATTAGCTTTGTAACTTTATCTTTAACCTACATTATCCTTTTATTTAGTTCTTAGCCACAAGTCTGCATATCGATCAACTACTCACAGCTAAAGATCATGAGAACACTAAGTTGAAAGCTCAACTAGAGACATTGAAGGCTGCCTCGTCTCCTTCTTCTACTAGCGACCCGACTCAATTGCAAGAGAAGGTGACCTTACAGGATCAACAGTTGGGGATCCTAAAACAAGAGTTGGAAGAGTGCCAGCAATTATTAAAAGATAAAGAGCTGGCTAGAAAAACCTTAGAATTACAGGTGGATCGACTGCATTCAGGTCTTCGATTGGAGATCGCTTTAAAAGAAAAAGCTCTCTTAGATGCTTCTCAGAAAAGTCTTATCTTAGAGAAAATAGAGAAGCTTCATAATGTCTGTCTTTCTGACCAAGCTCAGGACCTGGCTTCTCATGATTTCACTATTCTACAGGAACAAGAGCTGAGGAAAGCTCAAGATAATGAATTATCACTGCTCCAGAAGGAATTGGAACAGCTAAGATCGGAGAAAGATGTTTTAGAAGAACAAAACTCAAAACTGCAAGCTGATTTCCAGCGTTATAAGGAGCAGGAAAAGGGTCGATGGGAAGAAAGGCGGCAAGCTTACTTAAAGTCATCAGCATTTGCCCGGGAATTTGTTCGCAGGATAGTGGGTGCGCTAAATCATTCCGTATCGGGGGTTCTTCAACAGCTAAAAGAGGGTGGATATCTACCCAGGGAACCTCCCCTTTCTTTCATAAATCGCCGCAGGCTTAATGAAGAACTACCCTCAGATTTGAAAGACCCTTTCCCGAATGTTTAAAGAATGTATTCATAAAAACTTGTAAAGTAAGAATTGACAATGAGAAAAAAGGTGCAGTTGGTATTGAGTAATTAAGTACTTGCAAGGTGTAAGAAAACTTTAACACTTACTTGCTTCTTCTTCATGCTAGTTTGAGAATACCCCTTTTGGAATGCTATTACTTGCTGAATATAAACTTTATTAAAAAATTCCTTGTTCATCCTTCAAAGCAAAGCCTTATATTGATGGATTCTTTTTTAAGTAACTTCCCGCGTGCTTCGTATCTCCCCGAGGATGAATAATCTCAGTTGAGACTGGATATGAAATTGTATAAAACTATTGGCCTCCGAGCTGAGTATAATATCCCGGACGACTTTTGAGTAAAGACTTTCACTTTCACATATCTGGGCTCCTCTATAGAATCCCCTCTCGAAATTAGTCTTCGAAGCTAGGAAATTCTCTGATTATTTATGTCTTGCACGGGTTTAGAATCTTTGATCTCTTTTGTGAAGACTCACCTGATGAATTTCATATAATTTCCCGATGGTTCTGCTTCATATTGGTTTATAGTCACCGGTTTCTCCTATGAAGGCCCGTCCGGGTTACTTCATAGGATTTTGCCGATCGACTTTGGTTTATAGTCTCCGAGTCTACCTATGAAATCCCGTACGGGTTACTTCATAGGATTTTCCCGATCGACTTTGATCTATCTTGGTTTATAGTCTCCGATTTTTCCTATGAAGGCCCGTCCGGGTTACTTCATAGAATTTTCCCGATCGACTTTGGTCTGTCTTGGTTTATAGTCTCCGATTTTTCCTATGAAGGTCCGTCGGGGTTACTTCATAGAATTTTCCCGATCGACTTTGGTCTGTCTTGGTTTATAGTCTCCGATTTTTCCTATGAAGGCCCGCCGGGTTACTTCATAGAATCTTCCCGATCGACTTTGGTTTATAGTCTCCGAGTCTTCCTATGAAGGCCCGACCGGGTTACTTCATAGGACTTTCTCGATCGACTTTGATCTGTCTTGGTTTATAGTCTCCGGTTTTTCCTATGAAGGCCCGCCGGGTTACTTCATAGAATCTTCCCGATCGACTTTGGTTTATAGTCTCCGAGTCTTCCTATGAAGTCCTGTCCGGGTTACTTCATAAAATTTTCCCGATCGACTTTGGTCTGTCTTGGTTTATAGTCTCCGGTTTTTCCTATGAAGGCCCGCCGGATTACTTCATAGAATCTTCCCGATCGACTTTGATTCATACGAAAGTATAATACTTGGGCTAACCTCGTGTTGGCTTGTAATTCCTTGAGGGGAGCTGAATAGGCCTTTATGATTTCCCCTTATTTTACTGCTTGAAAAATAGAAAGGAGGCTTCTCCCGATACTTATCAATTTGTATGAACCATATTTATTTCCTATGTCAATATTTATCTTGCTTGACTTTCATCAAAGAAACAAAGTACATAAACTGCAAGTATCTCAATTCTCCTGGGAATTCCAATAACTGTGAACATATTTAAAGTAATATGATCAAATCAGGAGATAGGGTTGCAAATGATTAGCGCTCTAAGGGCGTTCCAACATTCTTCCTTCGGCATCTTGGAGATAGTATGAGCCTGACGCGAGCTTTTCTATCACTTTATAAGGCCCTCCCCATTGTGGTGCCAACTTGCTGACATCTCCCACAGGCTTAACTCGTTTCCATACCAAATCCCCTACTTGGAAGAATCTGGGGATGACCCTTTTGTTATAATTCTGTCTCATCCTTTGTCGATATGATATAAGACGAGTAGCAGCTTTATCTCTTATTTCCGCGATCAGGTCCAGCTCCATAAGTCATCGGTCTCTATTATCCTCATCATACAATTGTCTTCTGTCAGACTCTACTCCTACCTCAATGGGGATTACTGCTTCTCCTCCATAGACTAACTGGAAAGGAGTGATTCCTGTAGCTTCACGAGGCGTAGTACGATATGCCCAGAGAACACTGGGTAACTCGTCTACCCAGCTACCTCCGACATGATCTAGCTTAGTTTTCAGTCCTCTAATAATCTCCCTATTAGTTACTTCTGCTTGACCATTGCTCTGCGGGTAAGCTACAGAGGTGAAGGCCTGGGTAATCCCATAACTCTGACATCAGTCTAGGATTCTATCGCCTTGAAACTGCCTTCCATTATCAGAGACCAACTTATGAGGAATGTCAAACCTGCAGATTATATTTTTCCATAAGAATTTAATGACCGCGTCTTCTGTAATTCTAGCAAGTGGTTCTGCTTCCACCCATTTAGAGAAATAATCCACAGCCACCAACAAGAACCTCCTCTGTGCAGGAGCCATAGGAAATGAACCTACTATGTCCATAGCCCACTGATCAAAGGGACACGAGACTATAGAGGTTCTTAATAACTGGGTAGGGTGATGTAATATATTCTGATGCTTTTGACAAGAAATACAAGTTCTTACCAGTTTAGCGGCATCTTCATGTAGAGTGGGCCAGAAATATCCCGCTAAGAGGATTTTACGAGCCAAAGATCTTCCTCCTATATGACTACCACAAGAACCCTGATGCACCTCCTGTAAAATAAATTGTGTGTCTTCTGTGCCTACACACTTGAGCAAAGGTCTGGAAAAAGCCCTTTTATATAATTGCTCCCCCACCATAGTATATTGAGCAGCTCGTTTCTTAAATACCCTGGCTTGTTCTGTATCTCTCGGAAGAAGACCTTGCTGTAAATATAATATAATTTGAGCTCGCCAATCACCCTGAATTTCTATATCAGTCTGTCTTTCAATACAGGAAATTAACAGGGTCTATTCCACTGGTCGATCATGACTCTATGGCACTACAGCAGAGGCTAGTTTAGCTAATTCATCTGCCACCTGATTCTCCGATCGAGGAATTTTTTGTATGCTTACATCTTGAAATTGAGACTTCAACTTATCGAATGCCTCAGCATATAACTTGAGCCTGTCATTATTGATTTCAAAATTACCTGATAATTGTAGAGTTGCTAGCTGAGAATCAAAATATATAAGGACTCGAGCTGCTCCTACATGCCGAGCAGCCTGTAAACCAGCTATTAGAGCTTCATATTCAGCCTCATTGTTGGTAGCTTTGTAATTTAATCTAATGGAGAGTTGAAGTCTGTCTTCTCTTGGGGATATAAGAAGAATACCAATTCCACTGCCTTGTCTATTTGCAGATTCTGATATCGCTTAGGAAGTGGGTCATCTAATACACTTTGTGAGAATGGGGAGATGACCTTTTCTGGTGAACTATCACTAGTTATCATTTTAATCTTACGCTTCTCTCTATCCGGCGCCTCACCAGAGGACTCTTGGAACACAGGCCTCTTACCCCCTGGATCCAAGGGAGTGCGAAGGAAGGCTTGTGGACGCCTGGTTGGAGAAACAGTAGCTGGAAGAAAATACAAAGGTTCTTCTTCTTCCATCTCCTTTCCTTTCCGATGCTCAGTAGTTGATATCGTCGGATGATGAGCCGTCGGCAGGGTGGCCCCAGTATAAGCTTGCAGTTGTTGTTGCTGTTGTTGTAGGGCTTTCTGAACATGAGAATTAATGAGGAGATCCAAATCCTCGCGACTGATAGTAAGTAGGTTCGACTTCCCAGCTTCTTCCATCACGTAGTCTCAGATTCAGGTGAAGTTTCCCATAGACGGCGCCAAATTTGATCCTGTCTGAGAAGCTGACCGCGACGGAGATCTGGAAGAAAAGACCCACCGTACTGATGAAGAATAATGCCGGTAGAACCTCGACCCGAGAAACCCAAAGCGGATCGGAAGAAAACCAGAATCACCGAAGGAAATCTGATGAGTAGGAAGAAATCCCCGTTCAGATAGGAGAAAGTCGATCTCCCAAGCTCCCGAGGCTTCCTGCGCACAAGAGACCAACCAACACTATCGTCAGTGACCTAAGACCGGGGTGGGAATCCCTGGCTAGGCCCTCCGACGCTCAAGTTAGTGATCTCGCTTGATGTCAAGGAAGGAAGAATGAAGAAGATGAACCGTAGCCAGAAAATTAGGGATCTGAACTTACCTAGCCAACGGAGAAGATTCCCCCTTTTATACCACTTCATATAACCTCCGTAGTCATGAAGTGGACCCCGGTTTGTTAGAGTTCGTTATGACATCAGCTGCGTACTTGGGGAAGATGATTTTTAAGGAATCTTTTTTGTACCCCAGATGTACCTTCTTTGTCGTTTAGCGCCTGCAAGACAATCTGAAAGCATATTTCCCACCAAAAAATATATATCCTCTATCATGAATTATTCTATTCGATATATTTATGTATGGTTCTTCTTCATGCGATTTCTATTTGTATCTTTGTCGTGTCAAAAAATAATATTTTATCCAACATGTTTCTGAGGTATTCATTAACCCTTTCGGCCGATATTGGTCTATCTTTGCTCTGGAGTATGTATCGGTCGTTATTGGCTTACCTTCATACGGCAAGCATGTATCGACCGATATTGGTTTACCTTTGTTCTGAAGGTATGTCCCGACCAATATTGACTCACCTTTATACGGCAAGCATGTATCGGTCGTTATTGGCTTACCTTCATACGGCAAGCATGTATCGACCGATATTGGTTTACCTTTGTTCTGAAGGTATGTCCCGACCGATATTGACTCGCCTTCATACGGCAAGCATGTATCGACCGATATTGGCCTACCTTCGTTCGGCAGGCATGTATCGGCCGATATTGGTCTATCTTTGCTCTGGAGTATGTATCGGTCGTTATTGGCTTACCTTCATACGGCAAGCATGTATCGACCGATATTGGTTTATCTTTGCTCTGGAGTATGTATCGGTCGTTATTGACTTACCTTCATACGGCAAGCATGTATCGATCGATATTGGCTTACCTCCATACGGCAAGCATTTATCGACCGATATTGGTTTACCTTTGTTCTGAAGGTATGTCCCGACCGATATTGACTCGCCTTCATACGGCAAGCATGTATCGACCGATATTAGCCTACCTTCGTTCGGCAGGCATGTATCGGCCGATATTGGTCTATCTTTGCTCTGGAGTATGTATCGGTCGTTATTGGCCTATCTCCTTCCTGAAGGTATGTCTCGGCCGATATTACCCTACCTTCATTATGGAGGCCTGTCCCGGCCGCTGTTAGCCTATCTTTTTTGCTTTTCTTTCCTCCTCTGTAGACCCACAAAACCTAACCCATATCACTAGCCTTCCCTTCAAGTCTAGTCGAAGGAGGTGTAGACGACTGACTAGACATAAGTATGATCTTGTCTTTTCCTACCCCAAACTTTCTAAGCCTGGTGTTTTCTTGTTCCAGTCGCGAACTAAAATGGTTCTTTTTGGTGATATGCCATCGTCTCTCAAGGCCTGGAAATCCCGTTTTTTCTTCCTAAAGTTTCCCGGACCCACCCCTTGGTCTTCTACGTGGAAATCCTCCTTGCCTCCTCTACCGGATGTTAGAGAGTTTCACCTGCTTCCCTTTTTTCCTGTTTATTGTGAGAAGTTATTAGGTCATCGACTCTCTATTTCAAAATGGTTGAAAGTTGAACTTCTGTATCTATTTGGCTTAAGCCCCGTCAAACCTGATACTCCCATTTCCTTAGGTAACATCTTGCCTTTTCTTTACTGCTTTTAATTGCCTAAACCGTTTCTTCTTTTCACACAGTGGAGAACTTCTATGACGCTTTGATCAATGACGAACTACGCGTGGAGGAGGACTTACTTCGCGCTAAGGAGGCCGAATTCCTAGCTGCTCTTGCCCCTCCCCCAGCAAGTGAAGGGCCAACTATTTTAGCCGAAGTGCCTAGCTCGTCGGGGCTTCATGAGACTTCAGGAGGTTCTTCTAGGGATCCTGCTGCGCAGATCCTCCCTGATCCTGCTCCCTCTATTACGTCTCCTGCAGCTGTTGCTGTCTCCCCATCTACCTCTATTCCTCTTATCGAGCTTACATCCCTTGGTAGCTCTGATAAACCCATAACTGAGATTTCTACGGGCAAGCGTCCGGGACGCAAGCTAACCAGGGCTCCTCCTCCAAAAAGGAGGCTCGTTCTTTCTGCTGATGAGCTTGCTTCAGAAGATTTTGTGTCAACTGACCTTCTTTCCGATGAGCCCACATTAGCAGAACTTTATCCTTCCTTGAATTTTCCTACCTCTCCTTTTCCTAAAACTAGTACTTCTGGTGACGCTTCTTTTACTTTTCCTTTGTCTACTCCGACTTCAGGATCTTTACCCTCTTCGTCTTCTTCTTACTTGGTTTTTGCTCCACCATCTATCCCTACTTCTTCTTTCTCAGCTGGCTCTTGTACCATCCCTGTCCTCCCCATATTACTGGGGGGCTCTTTTGCTAATTCTTGGGATGAGGTTCGTCTCCTTTTCGAGGGGCTTTCCATCCCTGAAGCGATTGACCGCTTTTCTCATAAAGAGAATAAGGTACGATTATATACTCTTACTTTCTGTTTCGGAAATACTATCTCACAATTTTGGATTTGCTTCCGGCGGTGGCTAGAGAACATGGGTTTCTCTCGACTATTGCACATCTTATACACTGAGAACGAAAGATTGAAATCGGAGAACAAGGGGTTGCGACATCAAGTTATCGAATTGTCTTCTGCCGAGTTTTCTGTTGCCGCCCAGAAGCAATTTGAAACTCAAATTGAGAGCCTTGGAGCCCGACTCAAATTGGTTACGGACCTCAATCAAGAGCTGACCTCAAAACTTGGCGAACTCAAAGAGAATTATGAAGCAGAATTGAGCGAAAAGTTGGAGGCCTTGCTACTAAAAGAAAATGAGGTGGCATCTCTGAATAATTCCCTTGATTTAACAAAAGTCGAAGTTGCTATCAGGGAAAATGAACTGAAAACCTGTCAGATGGCGTTAGTGGTTTATAAGGAGCACGAAAATGTTCGTTAGAAAGAACGAGCCACCGCCATGATCGAATCTACTGAGTTCAACCGACCGATTGTGAGATCCATCTTGTCTGCTTTTACGGCAAGGGCCAAAGGGGCAGTTCAACAGTTGGAAGAGGTGGGCTACTTAGCTCGCGCTCCTCCTCCTAATTTCCTAAACCGTCGCAGACTTCTTGAAGAAAGACCTCCTGATTTGTACCCCAAACTAGTTCTAACTCATTCTCTCCTTGTTGTAAAGAAGGGGAATTGAGATTTTACAAACTTACGTTGGCTGATGCACTTACCAAATCACTTTCTCGACCTCGACTGTTTGCTATTTGTAACAAGATTTGTATCATTTCTAGGACACCATCTTGAGAGGGTGTATTAAGAAATAATTATTATACATAAATAATTATTTATTTTCTAGTTATTTGGGAATAATTATTATTAGAAAATAGTTATTTGTTTCATTCTATTAAAGAATAATTATTATTAGGAAATATTTATTATTTTCTTAATTTATATATTTTCCTATTTTCATTTGTAATGATATTTATATATATCGTATGCTATCATTACTAATATGTATGAATTCTATCGTTAATAAAATGTCGTTGTCAAGGTATCTGCTTCCTTAATAGTATAACATTACTACTGTATTCATCTGAATTTGTTATTCACAATTCAATCCCTCTTTCTGTTTATTAGAGTAGTTTATTTTAGATTACATTGTACATTTGTTACTCATTGAAGGTTACCAAGTGAAAAAGCTTTCAGCTTCCGTTGATGAACTTTTCCCTTTACATGAGTTTAGGAAAGCATGGTAGTCTCACCTAAAAGCAACTAAATTAATTAAAACTTAGTTTTGGATTAATTGAGTTTGAGTTAAAACTTTTGTTGATCTAAGTTGTTATATTTATGAAAAAATATTACCATCTAAAACTAAATTAATAAATTAATTTATTTGATAGGATAAGCAAATTGATAAATCACGTTTGGTTAAAATTATATTTAAAATAAATTTATTAATTAAATTATTAATAATATTATTATTATTAATATGTTGATCATATTTAAAATAACTAAATATAATTATTTATAAATTTTTGAAATATTTAAAAGAAAATATTAAATTAATGAGATAATTCTAAAACCCTAAGTTTAATATCCTACCCTCACATGTTCCCCGCGCATGCTCGCGGCGCCGTCTCTGGTTTTCTCCACCGCAGCAGCCTCCCCTCTACTTGCAAGAAGCTTCGAGCTGCCGCAATTGCCGCCGCCGCCTTCCCGTCTTGTCCAAGCCGCGACCATCATCGCTCGGCCCCGCCGATGCTGCCTTCCGCCATGACCACCACCACGTCGCGTTCACTGCTCTCCCCGCCGAGAGTTTCGTCGCCGCTGCTCCCCCTGCCGTAAGCTTCGTCGATTCCGCTCCAGTTAGTACGCTAGCGCTGCCACTGCGGATTCCTGTGCTCCGCCAGCGTTGCTCGGCTGTTCTCGGTTCCCCGCCGATAACAGCCAAAGCCGCCGCTTCCATTTCCCCACCGCAAGCCTCCGGCCGACACCCACTGCTGTCGTCTGATACACAGAGTGAAGGTACGTTGATTAATTAATCAATTAATATGTTATTAGTATTATTTGATTGATTGGTAATTAGGATTAATAATTGATAGGTTGATTAATTAATTAATATATTGATTAATGAATAGGTTAATTTATTCATTAATAGATTGATTAGTTGATTAGGTAATAATTAGCTGTTGATTGATTTAATCAATTAAATTAGGATTTGTTCGTTAATGATGATTAATCAGTTTAATTGATTAAATAATTATATATAGGATTTAAATGATTAATTAAGCCATTAATTAATCCTCAGATAATCTTTCTGAACAGTCTTTATAAAATTTTTCCTGCAGATGGAATTGACTGCTAAAGTAGTTGTTACTGCTGACACTAATGTTCAGGTTTTTTTTTTTGTTGTTCATTGCGATCTATGTGTGTTTCTTGATTTTTGTATGAACTGTAATCCTAATTCTACTACCTTTTCGCCTTCTGCATCTCTCATTTAGGAAACTGGAGCTAGATCGAGTTTATTCTAAATTAGGTGAAAAGATTACCAGAATCTTTAGAGACTACATGACAAAGTAAGCTCAAAATGTATTTTTCTCATTTGCTTGGATATATCATATTACCTTGATAACCATCTAGGAGAAAATGTGATTTTCTCCCAGCTATTATTAGCTTTTTCAACCCACCATGAGACTCATGCCCTCTGCTCATATTGTTGTGTGTCGACTTTTTTTGCTGTTGTAAAAAAAAAATGGTCATGTTCTTGTGGATAATATAAGAAATTTTAGCTGTTGGTTATAAATCAGAGAAGTCTCAAGATAGTCTGTAGCTGACAAGTGGGGGTTACGTATAACCAGAATAAACTCATAGAACATACTTTGTTTATTTGAAAGTACCATTTTTTTTCTTCATCTTATAGTTCAAAATTATCAATTTTACATGTGTGGGCTTCTCATACTATTACTCATTTGCTCTGTTCTATAACATAGTTGAATGTTACAGTCCTGTTTTTACATGAAATTCACATTTGCAGGGTTACCGAGTTTGAGGAGCTAGCTGATGTGGGGAAGAGGTTTCTTACTAGATTTAACAGGGTAATAGGTATAGTTCACCAATGTTTTTTTTTTTTAACTTTATAGATAGATAGCTGGGATTTTAAATTCCCACAGGAACACCAATCTGTTCTGAGTTTGGCACAGGCCGGTCAATCAGTGTTAGTAGCCTATCAATCCCTCCACAACATGAGTTCAGTTGGTAAATATATCAAATGTTCAGTAATAATAGTATAATGTATAGACAACCACATGCTCTGGTCGAGAGTCAACACTAGCCATCAATGTCCAGCATAAGAACATATGGCAGAATATAATGAAAACATGGATATCATTAAGAATGTTCAGAAATCAAATGTTCAGCAACCAAGTAGTATTGGAATAAGAAATTCCAATACAACAAAAGTTGGTACAGTGGAAGGATAATTACAGAAACCAGAAACACATGGCATCTAAATCTGATTGCTGCATATCACAGTTTCAACATTTTAGAACAAGCTTCAACATAAATAAGGATTGTACCAGTTCAGGTCAAATCTACTTTAAGACTTCAAAATAAGAACTGATTGGCACATGAAGATGTTTTATATATATAGGACTTTAGGCAGTATTTTCTGATCTTTTAAATTTTAAATTGTTCTTAAAAGGATCTTAAAAATTCAAACGCATGTTCATGGTTTCATAATTTTGCACTTGTTGAGAAGATATGAACTTGAATGTCAATTGACTATCTGTTTGTATCTTCTCTTTATATTAAATGTCTTTTTATCAAGTTTGTCATCTCCTATTGCTTATTCACAGATATAATCCTTGCAAAATATGGCATCATTGCATCTTTGCCCTTTTTGATCTTCTGTATTACTGAATCGACATTTTATTTATTAAGCCTTTGAGAATCCTGTTAACTCTGTGATGGAGAATACAGATTATGCTTAGGAACTTGCCCTATTTTTCAGTTGCATGACTTTCTCATTTTTGACTTAACTACTCATGTCGTCCTTTTTCTCTTGTGCACAGCAATGTTTAGGACGGTTGAACTTCAGAAGACTTCAAACAACATCAGTAGGATAATTGATGCTAACTGGAATGAACATATGAAAACTTATGTTGAAGCAGGGTGCAAACAACAGTCGCAAAGTGTTCAAAATATGTATAATTGTAAGTTGTTACCATTCATGCAAACAAAACTGGCTTGCAAGTCACTTTTTGTTCTCAGCTAAATTATTCCTTCTTGAAAAATATATTTATAATGCACAAAGGAAACTGAATATTCACGAAAATTAATTCATTGGAATGAAGGTTTAGAAAAAATAAATAGTAAGAGGACAACATACACTCAAAAGCATAGTTTTATCTTAGTGATATGTTTTTGTCATTGTTCAGGTTTGAGCCTGTATGCAATAGGATAAGTACATGCCTTCTGTTAGTGTCAATCTAACACTTCCTTTTTCATTAAGCAGAAGCCTAACAAGTATACATTTTAAAAGTTAAAAAGATAAAATAAGGAAAACAAACACTAAGAAACATGCATTAAACTAACTTTCCATATTGTTCACTTTTCAACTTTTTGCTGTCCATCTTTATCCCTGGTCAAATATCTTGATGAGAGCTAACCTGACGATTTTTTTGATTCAGTCTCTTGATGTCTGAATTATATATCTCACTATTAACATTTTTTTGTGCCAGCGCACTCTTGTGTTTTGGGATTGCGAGATAATTTGAAGAATGGTATGACTATTAACTCCCATGTTATTATCTTACTTTATCTGCATGTTTACACCAAGTTCCTTTTGTAACCTGCAGTTTTCAAATGTAGTGTCTTCTCATGGTAGGGGTTTTTCTATTAGAAAATCAAAATTCATGGAATTTCTCATTCTAGCCTCTCAATTATGTGTACTTTCTAGTTAGATTAATATTTTAATTAATGGTCTTTTTACTCAAATAAATATTATAAAGTGTTCATGATTTCAGCTGAAGCTTTGCTCAATGAACTTGATTGCCTAAAGGAAGATGCAATTGCTGTCACAGAAGCATCAACCAAGAGTGCAACGGCTTTGGATGACTCTTTTTGTGAAGAAATGTTAAAAGATATTTCCTTTGAGGTAAACATAAATAGGAGACATCTTAAGTTTCTTTTCGCGTTTTACATTTATTAACATAGTAGTTTGCTTTATTAATGATCAGCATTCAAAATTATTGCCAGATTTAAATTAAAAAAAAAAATTTACTTTTTGGGTTAAAGGATGATAATCTTTAACAAGTTAACAGACGAGAGATCCAATCTCTCATATGTAATTTGTTTAACAGAGAGCCAGTTTCAGAACATTTAGTCAACCGAGCAGACCAGTTTGATTTCTCATAAATTTGTTTGACAACAAAAAGAAATTGTTGATTTTGATTATTTTTTCTTGGATTCCACATGAGTGTATTTAATAACTTTTACTAGGAAGAAAAGGAACCATTGCCCAAGCATCCTCAAGATACATCAATATCAGAAGTCATGCTAATGAAGATCATCAGTGATATGTTGAAGCTCGACTATGCCATGCAGGTAGATGGATTCATAGAGGTAGTTTTTCATAATTCTCCTTCAATTGTTAATACAAAATTTTATAATGCAGAAAAATATTATTTTGAACTTGAACATTGGGACAAGTGTATCTGAACTAGAAGGCTATTGTCTCCTGTGGAATCTGCATCCGTACATAGATGATGACATTATACATCGGGAATGGCAATATGTTCCCTCTCATGATCATAGTTCACGAAAGTAGGCACCTCACTCTTGCGTGAGTGAGGTGGAAATGAGGGTAAATCATGGCCTTTGGTTTCTTAATGGAACTCCACTATCACTTATTCCTTGGAGGTCTTGCTTGTCTGCTGTTGAGTTTCTTGTGTGGATTCAAATAGTAGGTTTGCCCTTTGATCTTGTTCATAGAGTGTTATATTCTCGATTTTCATACATTTAATATTTAATTGATATATATTATGATTTATTAAGGCTTGGAGATTAATGCATTGTGTGTTAGTAGGGTTAAGATCATGTGTAAGCTATTTTTTTGAGAAACTGTGAAAATTATATGTTGATATTTACATAGAGATGATGATTGATAACTTGAGTTGTGATGCAGTTATTGATCCATTTTATGATTTTATTAAATTGAGTTGCTAATCTATAGACTCATTGTCAACTTGTGATGCTCGCACGGGTTGGCGTAGTTAATACCTGTATAGATGCTTACTCCAATAGATTTTAAGGTCAATTCTCAATTCGTGTAAAATGTCTTATTAGGTGTTTAACTTAGTCCATGTAAAGGATTACTGTGCTAGAACAAAATGCTCTGTGTGATTTATCTATCTATATCTTGTTGTGGGGCTGGTCATACTGACCACTTTGGATAATGATATCACATTTTTACTCAAATTGTCTACTTGTGATCAATTGTTGATTAAGAATTGCTAAATTTTTATTTGATCTATGATGAAGGGCAGTCTTATTCATTTGATCATAAATAAGGCCTATAGGATTTAAATTCTATGGGTTGTCAAAAAACTATGGAAATGGAGTGATCCTTAATGGGCTAATGTGTCTTTCGATGTCCAATAGTAACTAAAAATCCCTTTGGTTAAACAAGGCTCACTTGTGAAGAAAAGGACCTAAGTTTACTGTGATTTCCTTTTATAACTAGAACCCTTAGTAGTGTTGTTGGATGCCTCATGAGAACTAGACTCAAATTCTTTAGTTAACTATTAAGATCTTAAAGTCATTTAGCACTATATTAAAAAAATCCAACTATATAAAAGAAAACAATTGTAAAGAAGCCCTAAGGAACACAATGCATAGCTTGCAAAGAGGAGATAAACAATTACGTTTATCTACAAGTTTTGACCATAATTGCTGGATGACTTTCTAGACTCAAATAACCAAAATAATAATATAGAATGATTGTATATGTTAAATAAGGAATACAATAGGGTACTTATATATGAAATTTGATCAATTTAAATTCATCAAATAATTTTAGTTAAAATTGTTAGATAGCAATCTTAACAAAAACTATTAAAATGGTCCTCCAAGACAAATAACACAAATGAGAGCATAGACAGAATCCAAAGGCTCTGAGTTGACAGGTGAGTGATTCACTTTCATTTGTTTTTTTATTTTTTATTTTTTTTAGTTTCAAACATAGGGTGACCCGTTATATACCGCATAAGTTTCTATCGTCCACCATAATAAATTGAAAAGTACTCACATCGAACGATTTATCAGCCTAGCATTCTTAAATCAACAGTTCATTAAGGAAAATATATTTATTAATTCGCTAAAGTTATGACTTGATCCTTAGATGTCTAGGAAATTAAAGTGTCCCATCATTGCACCATTACCCTAGGCGGAGCTGTCAAATGGGTTGACACATAGAGGGGCGGGTTGGCCCTTGGCTGGCCGGCTCATGGCAAGTCGACCATTTGGTGAAGCGAGACGTGCATACCCATCATCTTAGTAAATTGAAAAATCTACAAACCAATCCAACTTAAGGTGGGTTGCGAGGTCAATGGACCAACAACCCACATGCCCATCAAAAAATAAATAAAAATATATATAGAAAAAATTATAATTTTTAAGTTTGGATTACGGATTAAATAAATCAAACCCACAAGCACATTGAATTTTCCACTTTAGTTTTAAGTATAAGGGAAAATTTTATTTTATTTTCTCAACTCACATGTCAATCCAAGGCCACCATGAGCTAATCCGCACGGATCATGGGCTCAGGCGGGTCGACTTGTCTCTACCTACCTTTAAATAAATTGATAAAATTCTAACTCAGTGCGCTTAAATTGTTTAACAAGATGGACTAATCAGCGCAATCTAAATTGATAACTTTACCTGGGGGCTAGGGATTCACTTTTGAAATTTGATCAATTTAGATTTATCTAATAAATTTGATCAAAAGTACCAAATAGCCTCCCATGATACAGAATAAAATAAAAAAAAGTCTAAAGACTCCAAGGAAAATAACAAAGGGATTGTTTTCAATAGTTAAATTTAACTTCATCTTATAAATTTAACTAAAATTGTTAGATGGTCTTTCAAAAATAAAACAACAATAATGTGAGAACTCTAAAGGCTCAAAAGATAACAAAGAGCTTGTTTTTTAAATATGATCAATCTGTTGGTACGAAAAGCATCCGACGATCGAACCTGAGTTTTAATAATAGCAAAGGATTCAAAGTTAAGGTGTGTTGTGATCTAACGTGCTTGACTAAGTGCTTCAGGAAAGTCCTAACTGTGGTTAGACAGGTGAAAACCCTAAGTGATGGTAACCCTAGGTCATAGAAGGTGGTAACCCTATGCGGAAAGTTTTGGTGGGACGAGTGCTTCAGGCAAAAGTCTTAGGGGGGTAAACCTAGGTGGAAAGTCCTGGTATCACGAACCAGGTGAAAGACTGGACCAGCCGGGAAGCGGAAGTCCAGCAGAAAGTCCGAAAGCATCGAGCACCGAGCAAAAGTCTAGTCGATCTGGGGGATCATACTGGCATCAGGTAAATCTCCTGAGTGGAGTAGGTGAGAACGCGTTCCCCGTAGAGGAAACAATAGGCATCGGGTCGACCTAGGGTTTCCGGTTGGAAATCCGAAGTCAGACCCGAACAGTCCGGAGACGGTCATTATATTCAGTTTACTGTTGTTTTGTGCTAACTTTGTTTTGCAGGGTATGTGTTTGGGACTAACACTTTTGCAGGATCAAAGAAGCACAAGTTAACCTCGGATGAACAGTGTCCGAGCCGCCTCCATGGAGCTTGGAGGCGCCTCGGGTGCAAGCCAGGAAAAGCCAGCGCAGCAGACTGGAGGCGCCTTGAACGAAGCTCAAGGCGCCTTGGACCGAAGGCTGAAGGCGCCTGCTGATCCACGCGTGCGACTCGGCAGCTTGGAGGCGCCTTGAATGACTTTCAAGGCGCCTTGAACACCCTTTATAAGAGGGTTTCGACCAGCAGCTCAACACAACTCATTCCAAGTGATCCTATTGTTGCGTGTTGCTAAATCGACAACCCGGAAGTGCTGCGACTTGACATCGACGACCCGGAGCTTCGCTTTTTCATCCATTGTTGTCGGTATAAGATTTCTGGTTTAAATTAAGCTGTAAATTGTAATATTTGTAAACCTTATCGAGCTTATAGTTGTTTCCCACGGAAAGCGATCAAGGATCGCGGGCCTTCGAGTGGGAGTCGATCTAGGCTCCGAACGAAGTAAATCCTTTTGTTATTTCTGTGTGTTTTTCTTTATTCCGCTGCGTGTTTTAACTCCGATAGTTTTACGAATCGAACGAAATAGCTACGAGCGCTATTCACCCCCCCCTCTAGCGCTTTTCGATCCAACAATTGGTATCAGAGCGGGGTCGTTTTGAATCGGTGCAACCACCATTCAAAATAATTTTTCGTGGTATTTTCAGATTTTTCGGGGTCAATTAGAATTTAGCCTTATAGCTATATTCTAATTCTTTTCTCGAATCGGTTTTTGCTCGAAGTTGGTGCAACACCACTCGAGTCCGTTTTCTTTTAGATACTTCCCGCACTACTAATCCAGGACCAAGTCTTGGAATTTTCTTGTTGTTTATTTTTTCCTTAGTTGATCTAAAATGACCCATTAAGAGGGTTATAGCATTGTCCGTCCCCCGCTCTTCTCCGGAGAGGACCTTGGTTACTGGAAGGGCAAAATGAAGAACTTCCTGAAGATCCAGTTCGAGACATGGATGATCGTCAAGACTGGTTTGGATCTGCCAACGGATAAAGAAGAAAATCCTACACCCTGCGAGGATTGGGAACCTGCATTAATCAAGAAGGTGGAGGCAAATGTCAGAGCAACGTGTACCCTCCAGTGCGGACTAACAAAGGAGGAACTAAACCGCGTAGGCCCATTCTCAAGCGCCAAGGAGCTATGGGAGAAGCTGATCGAGCTTCACGAAGGGACCTCCGATACCAAGGTAAGTAAAAGAGATCTTTTACTTAATAAATTATATAATCTGAAAATGCAGGAAGATGAGACGGCAAGTTCATTGCACGCAAGAATTCAAGACATCCTCAATTCTCTCCACGGAATCGGGCAAAAGATAGAGAATCGGGACGTCATAAGGTACGCACTAAACTTGTTTCCGAGGAGCACATTGTGGGCATCAATGGTAGATGCCTACAAAGTCTCCAAGGATTTATCTTCAATAAAGTTAGATGAATTATTCTGTGAGTTTGAATTACATGAGTAGACTAATGCACAGCCAACCGAGAAGGGGGTTGCTTTGGTTGCAGGTACCAGTCGAGCGCGCGAACCGAGATCACGACGAAGAACTGAACCAGAGTCAGAAGAAGAACTCGACTCAGATGATGTGTAAAATACCGGAAAAAAAGGCCAATAATAATAAGGGAATTTTCTGAAATTTTTGAAAATTTTCTGAAAATTTTTCAGAGTTCGTATGGACGAGTTTGTAGGGATAAATTATTAGGCTTGGAAAAGCCTGTTTTGATATCCCAATTTAATTGGGAGTTGATTGAGGAATAAACTTAGGTTTTGATTTACCTAAACCTAAGTTCAAAACTATTTAAATCCTATTTCCCTTCTTTTTTATTCTCCTCTCCCGATACCTTCTTTTCCCCCCCTCGCCGAAAACCAACTTCTCCCCTTCTCCAACCGATCTTCCATCTTCCCTGACCTTTCTCCTCCTCCCGATTTATCTCCACTGCCCTCTCCCTTTCCCTCGACGCCGCTCCGATCTCTGGCGCCATTGACTGCGGGTACCACTTAGACTAGTGCTACCATCTTCGCCCAACCGATTGTTGATGCCGACACCGTCGCACCCTCTGCCCTAGTTTCAATTCGTCGCCACTGGACAGGATCAAGCCGGTGCCACTCGATCGCCGAAGTGGAGGGCGTTCAGTACTCCTAGGGTGAGTTAGTTCAACCTATTCTTCTTTGTTGATTCTCTCCGACTTACTCTGTCGCCTCTTCCTCTGCACCGGATCTTAGATCAGGGAGGTTCACTATTCCTATCTCTACCAGATTCATGTCCCTGCCTTCATAGCTCCAGCTAGTACGATGTGGAGCGATTTGTTGCGTCGACCCACCCTTGTAGCTCCACCAGTAGCTAGTCCGGATGAGTTACCAACATAGAGGAAGGAAGTTGGATGTTTGTTTTGGGTAAGGAACTGAATCCGAATAGACATCTAGTTGATAATCTTAAATTGATTTTGAATTTATTAATCTGTTGGCAATGGAGATTTGATTTCATTTCCAGTTGTGAATTTAATTGGAGTTTAGTTACAGATTTAGATTCATTAATAATCATTTATTTGAGGAATTGTTAAGGTGGATTATATTAACAGAAAATGATTATCAGATGTTGGATGTGTTTGGGAAGAAAAGGGTGAGATCATTAGATTGGATTTATTGAGGTTTTGGCTTACATTATCCGATCTACCATAAACCTAAGTGTTGATTGTATATTTATTTCAGGGTTCCGATTCGAGACAAGAGCTCTGATTAGAGGACAGTCAACACGATCTAAGATAAGGCGGGTACCTCTTGACTTATCTTTTATGATATTGTCATTTGGATATGCATAGTATTTTATAACTACAAGCAATGAACATGTTTACCTTTGGTATGTCACTGTTTGATATTCATAACATGTTAGATTTGTCGCCTATGATGTATCCGTGCTTATATCTCGTGATTTGTTGCCATGAGTATCTTAATTTCTAGAGTGACATACCATATTTTACTGAGGTTAGGATTAGGCTCTCGATATTTTTGTTTCTGGTATGTGTATACAAATTATCTGATACTTAGGTTTTTATGTCATGCATGGATTGTGTATTTCTATTGGTATATCATATATGATTCGTGTACCTAGATCTTGTGGCTTTGATCTGTGCATATTGTTGGTACATATGCTATGGAAGGGGGATATGTTTAGGATCTAGGTTATTATACTATAGAGGACCTGTATACCCTAGATCCGTGGATTTGACCTATTGATATTGTGGTACCCATATTATATATATATGAATTTTTCTATGCTGGTCAGGATATTTCATACTTATTATGTTCAGGACATAGGTTTTTGATATTCTATCTGACCTGTGTACTCTAGATCTTGGTATGTGACCATCGATTTTACAGTACTCATTTCATATATATGGATATGGTTATGTTGATCAGTTTTTCTATGCTTAGTGACATGCATCATGATTGCATGCTGTGCGATTGTCGGCTCCACTATGGTTGAGCTCATCGCCAGTTACATGTACTGCACACACCCCCACTCATGGTTTAGTGGTATATCATGCCGGTGTGTGGCGGTTCTGCTCTTTGGCTCCGTTGGTCATATGACTCAACGTGGTAGCCGGCAGTCAGTTCCGCTCTGTTTGGCTCCGCTGGCATTTAGTGTAGCAGCGTGGTAGCCGGCAGATGGTGGACTCTGTTTGGCTCCGTTGGTCAGGTGACTCAGCGTGGTAGCCGGCAGAGGTTTCCTCCCCGTCATCGTGTACCGGGAGATGAGAGCATTGAGCTCCCCCATTTTTGATTTGGGATTACAGGACAGGAGTACTCCGACAGCATCCCGTCCACTCGGTCACTCATCAGGAGCAGTGACGACAGAGTGCACGGTTGTCACAGCCCTACCCACTCGGTCTCGCCATTTGTGTGTGAGAGGACTGACTGGCGTCAGGGGTGACCAGGACGCATCATTAGCATCATATGCATTGATTGCCTTTATTAGTTTGTGTTTGCTGCACTTGTATGCTGCATTTTGATGGATGCATTTGTTTGACATGCATACAGGAGACATACTGCGTATCGGATTGATGACCCTTTAGATCAGGATAGGAGTTCCTGGTGAGTACAGCTTCCTCAGTTATTTTTCAGTTTTGCATCTTTCCTATATATATGATTAGGAAGTTGTATTCCATGTTTATTGTTGTTAGATATATCTTACTAGGCATGTCTATTGGTATTCGCTGAGTTGTTGAACTCACCCCCGTGGACACTATCTTTTTAGGTACCAGATTATTTATGGTGTCGCTTGGAGCATCCTGTCTGCTGGTCCCCGCGTCACATCAGAAGACATATCGCTGCCTTTCTGTTGTTTATCTTGGTATATGAAATTTCTGTATTTCGAATTGTGTCCTGGTTTTTGTTTCCGGGTGTTATGTTGTTGGTTGTGTAAGCCTAGCCGGCTAGCAGTTTTGTGTTTGGTTGTATTTGGTTCTGTCAGTTTTTGTTGTGTTTTGATTTTGGTACAGCCGAGTGGGCTGTTTTACTTTAACCTGTGTGGTTGTGTCAGCCAAAGGCTGAATTTGATATTAACTGCGTGGTGTTTGTTTTCTTTTATTGTTATGATTCCAGCCGCATGTGGCTGAGGTATGGAGATATGTAGAAAGCTTCAGATTGTCACCGGTACAGGAGAGGTGCTGCCGAAATTTCTTCGGATAGGGACTCCTCGGGGGCGTGACATGATGAAGATAAATAACTAACAACTGAGCTCATGAACCTTGTGAAGAGACTCTACAAGAAGAAGAAAGGCTTCAACAAGAAGGACCTAAAGAAGGCAGTCCAATCCAAGGAGGCTCAACCAAGTTCTAAGGTAAAGTTCGAAGTGATCTGTTACAGGTGCAACCAGAAGGGGCACATCAAGGCCAACTGTCCTAATCAAAAGGATGCAAAGAAGCAAAGAAGGAAGAAGGTCTTAAAGGCGACATGGGATGAATCTTCCTCAGAAGACGACGACGACGAACTCGATCAGACGAGTTTACTTGCGCTGATGGCCCGGGACCAGATCGACGAATCCGAGAGCGAGATCGAGTCGGAGGCCGAGTCCGAACGAAGCCACGGATCCATATTCGTTTTCGAAGGGCCCGATCCCTCTGTAAGTATTCCTCGACTCAATAACTTAGTCAATTATTTATTGCGTAAATTAGCTAAGTCGAACCTTAGAATTAAGTCACTTCTAAAGGAAGTAGCTGTCCTTAAAGAAGTGACTGACTCCAAATCTTTGACTGAACCAGTTCAGACTGGAAACTCAACACAAGTTCAAAAACTTGAAGAAGAAAACTCCAGTCTGAAAACTCAAGTCAAAGGATCTAGAGAAAATACTAGAACGGTTTTCTTTAGGTTCCAAGAATCTTGACCTAATTCTTGGGACACAAAAAGCCGTTTACAATAGAACTGGTCTAGGATTTAAACAAAAAAAAATACAAATCTTATTTATCTCTTGTACAAAAATCAAATAGAAAAACAGTCCAAGCATGGGTCCCCAAGTCCAAATTGATTAATCAAGTTGGACTTGGTCAATATTGGATCCCGAATGATCAAATACACTACCTCGATAGACCATATCGAGGCTATGATCCAGGGGGAGCAAAAAGAAAAACGATATTAATAAAAATTCAAAATTAAATTAAAATTAAAAATTCAAAATTAAATTAAAAAATCGAAATTAAATTAAAATTCAAAATTATTAAAAATTTGAAATTAAAATTCAAAATTCAATTAAAAATTCAGAATTAAATTCAAAATTCAATTAAAAATTTAAAATTAAATTAAAATTAAAATTAAAATTCAAAATTCAAAATTCAAAATTCAAAATTCAATTAAAAATTCGAAATTAAATTAAAATTCAAAATTCAAAATTCAGAATTATATTAAAATTCAAAATTCAATTTAAATCAAATAAAAAAAATATAGAAGGAGGATCCAGAATAGCTGACACCCCCAACTAAACTACCCAACTGGGTAACCGAACTTAATCTACTCGAAATGGGTAAACAAGAGTAGACTACCCGGCAGGGTAATTAAGGTTAGATAAAATGAACTAGGTTTAACTTGACCCACGGTACTGATGAAGTTTTTGGATGATAATACGTTAGGGAAGCTTGGGCATCGCATGTCTAGGAAGATATGACTTCGACCTGTGCATTTGGCCAAGTGGAACTGACCGAAGCTACCCTTAAATGGATCCTAATTAGTTAGACCAAGATTTTGTACTAAGTTCAATGGGTAGGACTATTTGGAAAACCTCGAAGGTATGGTTACTTTAATGATGTACTTGAGACTCACCATAGCCCAGAAGTTTATCCAAAAAATGTCTACTTGTTAACCCAAAGCTAAACCTGAATCTAACACAAAGTTAAACCAAACCCTAAAATTGAACCATAATTCATCTCACAAAAATTATAGGATTCTCGGATTAAAAATTTAGATCGGGTGAGATGACTAAGGAATATTAATTCAAATTAAATTCGTAATTAATATTATTTTTTTTCAAATAAAACTTAATTTCAAAATCATTTCAAAAAACTTTTAAAAATCATTTTTAAAATCTTTTAAAAAACTTAATTTCAAAATGATTTAAAAAAATTTTTAAAAATCATTTTAAAATCTTTTAAAACTTAATTTCAAAATTATTTGAAAAAACTTTTAAAAATCATTTTAAAAATCTTTTAAAAAACTTAATGTCAAAATCATTTGAAAATTTTTTTAAAAATCATTTTAAAAATCTTTTAAAACTTAATTTCAAAATCATTTGAAAAAACTTTTAAAAATTTTTTAAAAACTTAATTTCAAAACTATTTGAAAAAACTTTTAAAAATCATTTTAAAAATCTTTTAAAAAATTTAATTTCAAAATCATTTGAAAAATCTTTTAAAAATCATTTTAAAAATCTTTAAAAATTTAATTTCAAAATCATTTGAAAAAACTTTTAAAAATCATTTTAAAATTTTTTTAAAAACTTAATTTCAAAATCATTTGAAAAAACTTTTAAAAATCATTTTAAAAATCATTTTAAAAATCTTTTAACTTAATTTCAAAATTATTTGAAAAAAAATTTTAAAAATCTTTTAAACTTAATTTTAAATTATTTTTCAAATTAAAAATAGTTTTCAAATTAAATCAAAAATTAATTAACTTAAAATAAATATTCAAAATTTAATTAACCTAAAGTTAAATTAACTTACCTAATTCAATTCTAAATAAAAAAAAAAAGCACACGTGGCGCCTGAACGAAGGCGCCACCCACACAAGGGATGCGCCCTCAACAGCGACGGGAAATTTCCCGCCGACCTGTTTAATCATGATAGAATACTATCAGCTTTGTGCTTATAATCCTAGCAATGCCTCCTAGGTAAAATCTAAACACTTCCCAGTCAATTTTTACATAATCTTTGTGTTTTTTTTGTCAATTTTTGTGTAAAAACATTGAAAATAGGAAACGACGTCAAGTCAATCCCAATCCGGCTAGACTCCCATCAGCCGACCTCAGATTTCCAACTGACCAACTTAGGGCTACATTTGCTAGCTTTAAATTTAACCCTATCAAACTTAGATACGTAAATAGGCCCTTTTTTAGTCAGTTTTGTCACCCATTGGTCCAGATGATAGAATACTATCAGCTGGACAAATTGGTTTATTGCAGTAATGCAATAAATCATGATTTGTGTGCACAGTTCTATCACAACCTTGAAAGGGATGATGATAGAACATATTCCTCTAGAGTTGGTAGCATTGACATTCAGCTTACCCCCACTTTGTTACGTACCGCTTTAGGGCTTAGAGCGTCAGAGTGTACCTTCCTTTGCTACCCCGGTAGAGATCTGCCATTTGGCAATCCCTACTTTCATATTACGTTAGACACTATCTATACGTATTTTTTTTGGGGGGAGAGACTACTCGGCTTGACTGAGTTCAGGTCAGTTTCTCTTAGAGTCCAGGACTATGTCATGTATAGGGTCTTGACAGCCTGCATATTGCCGATCTCATCTCAGGATGTCCCGAAGATGCGATCTTCACATTCATTCTTTCTATATGCCTTGAGTCATCGGTTAGACATTGATATAGCCTTACACATGTTCCAGAACATCATCTCAACATCTAGTACAGTCACTTCCTGTATAGTGCATATGCCCTACTGCCATATTTTGACTTCCATCTTTTCGACCATCGAGGGTATAGATGTGACCAGAGGAACAGTTATCCCTTTAACCATATACGACGAACTAGGGTCACGCAGCTGTAGACTAGCCCATGCTGAGGTCAACGTTGATGGAGTTCTAGCCTGGACAGGTCGACCACAGCCAGCCGCTGCCCCTATCGATCCAAAGGCCGAGGATATACCAGGTGAGGGAGAGGAGTGGGACGACTTCTTAGCCGAGGACTTTTTCTCAGATCCTTCCACCTCTGCTGGACCCTCTACATCTGCTGGTCCTTCGACGTCGGCACCACTTCTGTCGAGGACAGACTCACTCGGCTCGAGATCTAGTCCTCTCAGACGCGACGAGCTGTACTAGATAGCCATCGCTTCCTTCGATCTATGCGATCCGAGATGGCTGCAGGGTTCGCGTCTCTCCGAGGCGAGATACGGCGTCAGGGACAGCCTCAGCCGGCACCCGAGCAGCCTCTAGCCGATCCTCCAGCTGACGATCCACCTGCTTGACTCTATCTTTTTATATTGTCTGGATATGTCATTCACTCTTTGGATCTGGAGATTTCACTCACCTTTTGGTTGTATCTTGGAGTTGATTATCTTATGTTTAGCTGACTTATGTTTTAATTTAGTACTTATTTGTCACTTTTTTTTAGTATAATTTCAAAACCACTTTTAAATTGTTCTTAAATATTCTAGGAAAAATAATAATTTTAAAAATCTCATTTTTCTTAGAATTTTCGAAAATTGGTTTTAGCCTAGACTCTACCCTAGAAATCCTGTTCCCCTAGATTTAAACCAGAGCATCTCACAAACACCTAGGTATACCTTGCTTGTGTTTGAAAAACATAGAATGGCGTGAGATGCATAGGGTACAGCCTGGACTCAAGAATGTTTATTTCTGTACATCAATATGAGTCTGGGCGTTAAATACTTTATTAACAGTAATCAAGTCAAGTCTTCCAACCTTAGTCAAATCTAACTGGACTAAATGACTTAACTTGACTAACCAGGTGAAAGCTGCTGCCCTCTAGGCAATCAGCAAGTAGCTAAAGGTTAGACAGTTGGTGAAGGAAATGGAAATATTAAGCTTAAGCATGCTTGTACTTTAGGGCTCTGATACCTGATCAAAACAAATTAATAAGTTAACAACTATTTAACTTGACTCATGCTTGGACTTAAGGACCAACTGAATAAATAACCTAAATTTTTAGCTACTCCCCCTACGTTCTAAAAATTAACAAGTTCTTACTTCTAATTTTTTCAAAAATAAATATTATTTTATTCAAATTAAGCTAAGTATCTTTTCACTTAAGTTATATTTTCAAAATTCAATGTTTGCAAAAGGTTTAGCTAACTGACTCATATAGCAACCCTCAAACTTAGCTATCTTTATGAATTTTTGCTAAGTTACCTATAAGATTAATTCTATACTTAGCTAAAAGTATTAAAAGCATATTTCTTTACTTGCAAAAGTTAACTCATGGCTTTCAAAAAATTTTTTTGCTATGTAAAAAGAAACATCAAAATGATTTGCAACCTTTTTTTAAATTAAGAGAAAAATATTCCTTTTTAAAAGTCCTCTTTTAACTAACATTTTTTTCAGTAAAACTTAATTATAAGCTAAGTAATACACAAGTTTTTTTTCAAAGACTAAATCTGTTTTCTTCTAGAAACTTAAAACTTGCTGTCAACTGGCTTATTTTTTGATAAATGACAAAAGGGGAGAGTAGGAAATTCAAAAAGTAAAAATCTATCTAATTCAAAAGTAAAAGGAAGCCCTGTATTAAGGGGGAGCTTCACAAAGTTTAAGTGTTAGCTTAAGTTATGCTTTTATTTGAATTTATGTACTTAAGCTTGCTCACTTAAACCTTTTGATATATTTATGCATTTGTTTTAACTTAACTTTGAATTTGGGTTGTCATAATAAAAAAGGGGGAGATTGTTGGTGCGGGAAGCATCCGACGATCGAACCTGAGTTTTGATAATGGCAAAGGATTCAAAGTTAAGGTGTGTTGTGATCTAACGTGCTTGACTAAGTGCTTCAAGAAAGTCCTAACTGTGGTTAGGCAGGTGAAAACCCTAGGGGTGGTAACCCTAGATCATAGGGGGTGGTAACCCTATGCGGAAAGTCTTGGTGGGTCGAGTGCTTCATGCAAAAGTCCTAGAGGGGTAACCCTAGGTGGAAAGTCCTGGTGTCGCGAACCAGGTGAAAGACTGGACCAGCCGGGAAGCGGAAGTCCAGCAGAAAGTCCGGAAGCATCGAGCACCGAGCAAAAGTCCAGTCGATCTAGAGGATCGCACTGGCATCAGGTAAACCTCTTGAGTGGAGTAGGTGAGGACGCGTTCCCCGTAGAGGGAACAGTAGGCGTCGAGTCGACCTAGGGTTTCCGGTTGGAAATCCGAAGTCAGACCCGGACAGTCCGGAGACTGTCATTATATTCTGTTTACTGTTGTTTTGTGCCAACTTTGTTTTGCAGGGTATGTGTTTGGGACTAACACTTTTGCAGGACCAAAAGAGCACAAGTTAACCTCGGATGAACAGTGTCCGAGGCGCCTCCATGGAGCTTGGAGGCGCCCCGGGTGCGAGCCAGGAAAAGCCAGCGCAGCAAACTGGAGGCGTCTTGAATGAAGCTCAAGGCGCCTTGGACCGAAGGCTGAAGGCGCCTTGGAGAGGCTGAAGGCACCTTGAACCAGATAGAGTTCGACCAGGTCTGTGCTGATCCACGCGTGCGACTCGGCAGCTTGGAGGCGCCTTGAATGGCTTTCAAGGCGCATTGAACACCCTTTATAAGAGGGTTTCGACCCACAGTTCAACACAACTCATTCCAAGTGATCCTATTGCTGCGTGCTACTAAATCGACAACCCGGAAGTGCTGCGACTTGACACCGACAACCCGGAGCTTCGCTTTTTCATCCATTGTTGTCGGTATAAGATTTCTGGTTTAAATTAAGCTGTAAATTGTAATATTTGTAAACCTTATCGAGCTTATAGTTGTTGCCCACGGAAAGCGATCAAGGATCGCGGGCCTTCGAGTAGGAGTCGATCTAGGTTCCGAACGAAGTAAATCCTTTTGTTCTTTCTGTGTGTTTTTCTTTATTCCGTTGCGTGTTTTAACTCCGATAGTTTTACGAATCAAAAGAAATAGCCACGAGCGCTATTCACCCCCCCCTAGCACTTTTCGATCCAACACAATCTAATCTAGTATGTTTAGTTAAGACAATTATATGGTCCTCAAGACAACCAAAAAAAAAACGAGAGAATAAAATGATTCCAAATATACTAAATAGTTTCCCAATATTTGAATAACAAAAATAAAAACATAAAATGACCCTAGAGAATTCAAAGAATACAAATCAGATTTTATTTGTGAAATTTAATCAATCTAAGACCATCTAATAATTTTGACCAAATAGCCTTCTAAGACTTAAAGAACAAAAATGACAACATAGATGGACTCCAGAGGCAACGATTTTAGATCCATCTAACAATTTGTAATCAAAATTGTTAGATGGCGTTTTAGCACTAAAAAACCAAAATGAAAGCAAATATAAACTCTATAAAATTCAAGGAATACAATAAAGTGCTTATTTTAAAATTTTAATTAGTTTAAATCCATCTAACAATTTTGATCAAAATTGTTAGATGTATATTAATTTTGATCATAAGATGGACTACAAAAGCTTCAACAAATACTACAAAGTTTATTTTTAAAATTTGACTAGTTTAGATCATCTAACACTTTTGGTTAAAATTCTTAAATAGTCTTCCAAACCTCTCTGACAACAAAAACAAAAGTATAGAATAACTCTACAAGGAATTCAATAAAATGGGATTATTTGGGTAATTTGACAAGCTTAAATCAAATAGTTTTATTTTCCCTTCCAAGTTATGTTCAATTGACAGGATTTTATGCAAGTTAAAAATGAAGAATTGGTGAAGCTTAGCTTAGGCAGCAAAAGGGTTGTATGTAAGAAAAGAATAAATGAATTGCAAATAACACGAAATTCTAGAATTAAGAACAATCCAGACATAAAAACGGAGATGACTGGAATATTTGAGAAGATGTAGAGGACCAACCTTTGACAGAGATCTTCAAAGATCAAGATCCGTTCCAAATGCACAACACCGCTTGCATTGCTTAAATAATCTTCAAATTGCTCTGTCCACACGGTGCCAAAGACGGAGGTCGCTGGAATCGAATGGAGGTGGAGGACGGGAGGTTGCTGGAGGTCAGCGATGCTGAAGGGAGGCGGCGCTGGAGGTCGGCGATGCTGGCTGAAGGCGGCGCTGGATGTTGAGAGGCTAGGGCTTTTGTGCGGAGTTGGCGCTGGAGGTCGAGGCTGGAGAGGGCGCTGGAGGGAGGGAGGCGACTGGAGAGGGCGCTGGAGATGGCGCTGGAGGGAGGCCGCAGGCGACGAGGGAGGCCGGCGCTGGAGACGGCGCTGGAGGGAGGGAGGCGATGCTGGAGTTGGAAGATGCTAGGGCTTTTTTTGTGCGTTGGCGTGTGCAGGAGGGCGGCGCTGGAGATCGGCGCTGGAGACGGCGCTGGAGGGAGGGAGGGAGGCGACGCTGAGACCGCTGGAGTTCGCCGCGGGCGCCGGAGGCCGTGGGAGGGAGGTCGCCGGGGGCTGGACCGTCGGAGGGAGGGGGGACAGGGCTCGCTGGAGTGAGGCGACGCTGAGGTCGTTGGAGGTCGCCGCGGGAGGGAGGGGGGACGGGGCTTGCTGGAGGCCGTGGGAGGGAGGTCGCCGGTGGCTGGAACGTCGGAGGGAGGGGGGACAGGACTCGCTGGAGGGAGGCAACGAGAGGAAGAGGCTAGGGCTTGTTTTTCTGTGCGTGCACGTGCTTCATGCGTGAGGGAGGGTTTTATCCGAGGAATGTGGTCCAGGAGGAGACCAGGGATTTATGGTCCAGAAGATCCGGGGTCTAACTATTCCCGTTAACTTAGACTAAAATTTAATATATTTGCTTATTCTAGGGACAGCCAAGTCCACTATTTATTGGATTTTTTTTAATCCAATATATTAAATCCATCGGCTCTCGCCACGTCACCTTCCTTTCTCGCCACGGCTCCATCGACGCGTGTCGGTTCTTCTCCCCCCGTGCCCCCGTCACTGGCAGCTCCCTAACATTGGCCAGCCGTTTCAAAACCACGTCAACCATACAATAAATCTACACCATCGATTTACCCAGTCACCAGACGCCGGCCCCACCGGTTACTGGTGTGTGGGTAGGGTTGGGGGTGCGTTTAAGAAGTACTTTATCGCGGGCCGGTGGATTCAACCTGTTGTCTCCCGTTTCTCAGCCTCCGTCT
Source organism: Zingiber officinale (assembly GCF_018446385.1). NCBI lineage: Eukaryota > Viridiplantae > Streptophyta > Magnoliopsida > Zingiberales > Zingiberaceae > Zingiber > Zingiber officinale. The sequence goes on from NC_055994.1 coordinate 145,495,040, forward strand.
TCTCCTCTCCCATCCATGCCATCCACAAGCCCTAACTCGCCTGCGCCGCCCGAACAGGGAGATACGAGTTTGAAGCCGTAGCAGCGTTCTTTCGACTTTGCAGTTTGGTGGGCGGAGCTTCTCGTAGCGCGGGCTGTCCTCGTCAACGGCGTAATCTCTCGATCCTTTTCTTCTATTTTATACGGATGTCTTTGGTTGATCTTTCTCTCTTGTCGGTCCGTTTTGAATTCTTACGAATCAGGAAGTTATTTCTCGTATTGGTTGATTGACGAGTTTCGGAGTTATTTTACACCTAAATTTGGTTTCTTTTGTTCGAATGCTGTTTCCTAACATTTTTCTTATAAAGTACGGCTTCAAAATGGTTGTTTTCCTCATTTCTTCCTCTGATTTTGGTTTTGTGGCAGAGCAATGCTGTTTCAGTTATGATCATGGACTAGTATGGAAGGAGGATTCGATTTTAATTGGAGCAGATTGAATTTTGGTAAAATCAGGGAGGAAAGCACTAACCTTCATGGAAGAAGATAGTAATATTAGGTTCACAGGAATTTCCTCAGGTTTGGCTGTTCTACTATCTGATAATAAACCCAAGGGTAGTCCCCAAAAGTCCCGGTTGATTTCTTATTGTGATGGCATTGGTGATCATTCGGTCGAGCAGACGCTTGAGCATATATTTGATCTTCCTCACAAGTCAGTCCGTTCTACTAGTCTAATAGACATCAATTTCATCAGATCAATCTCGAGGAGCCAAATTCCAAGATTTCAGCTGGAAAATGCTGTTGATCGACATAGAGATGGTCTATCCATTATTAACTGCGGTTCATCTACAAGCACTGTTGTCATAGATAGTTCTAGTGTATGCGGAGATATGAAGACCATAAGGAATCCATTAATTGTAGAGAGCCAGACAGTGTTCAGTAGTGCCCGAGCTAATGCCTGTGTATGGAAGGGAAAATGGATGTATGAAGTGACATTAGAAACTTCTGGAATCCAGCAGCTTGGATGGGCTATTATTTCATGCTCCTTCACTGATCAGAAAGGTGTCGGCGATTCAGATGATTCCTATGCATATGATGGTAGGAGAGTTAACAAATGGAACAAAGATCCAGTGTCATATGGTCAATCATGGGTAGTGGGTGATGTCATTGGCTGTTGTATAGACTTGGACAATGATGAGATTTCCTTTTTCAGAAATGGTGTTTCTCTTGGAGTTGCATTTGATAGGATACAGAAAATGAATCCCGAGAATGGCTATTATCCTGCAATATCCCTTTCTGATGGTGAATGTTGTGATCTGAATTTCGGTGCTCGTCCGTTCAAATACCCTATCTCCGGGTTTCTTCCTTTCCAGGCTCCTCCAAACTCCAGAGATTATGCTAATTATTTGCTCAGTTGCTTGACTAGATTATTGGAAGTACAATGTTTAGATAAACCTGGTTCAGCATATTTTGAGAAGTTGAGGAGGTTAAAGAGGTTTGCACCACTTAAAGAACTGTTTTATCCCATATCTCATGGTATAATGGAGGAGTTATTTGATGTAGTTAATTCAAGCGAAGGGAGCTTTGAATATTTTGCATGGGGTGCAATTCCGTCATTTTTTTTAGGTATATTTGGTGTTCAGGAAGCTCATGATTGCGCAAGTTTGGATCAGGTTCTCGAATTATTTCTAGAGTTTCCTGGGTCTGATTCACTGCTGCAGCATCTAATTAGGGCACTTTCATATGGTTGCAAAGTGGCCCCACTTGTACTGACAGAGTGCCCTTATTCTGGATCATACCCATATCTAGCACTGGTCTGTTATATTCTCAGACACAGAGCTATGATGGTTCTTTGGTGGAAGTCACCAGATTTTGAATTCTCATTTGAAGGGTTTCTTTCACCAAAGAGACCAAACAAGCAGGATCTTCATTGCCTCATTCCATCTGTTTGGTGGCCTGGTTCATGTGAGGATGTGGGTTGTGAAAGTAGCATGATGCTTACTATGACGGCATTGTCCACTGCTATTGATAAGGTAAGCATGCCCATCTTTTAATTATTTGCAATTTTACATTTAGCTACAAGTTGATATGTTAATTTCAACATTGGGATTTGAAATTTATTTTCTATCTCTATAGGACCAGTAAAACAAGAAGCTAGAATTGTCAGAGAAACAAGAATTAATTTTTATGGCGTTTTCAATTTGTTGAGTCAACTGAACTACACTTGTTGACTTTCAAAGTATCATTTCATGCTTTGTTCATTAATGCTTGTGTATATCAAGTTATTGGCTTTGGTTAATATCTTTCATTTGTGGTAATGTAAATTGGGATTTGAAGTCTATTTTCTATTTCCGTAGGACCAGTAAACTGAACTACACTTGTTGACTTTCAAAGTATCATCTTCATGCTTTGTTCATTAATGCTTATGTGTATATCAAGTATTGGCTTTGGTTAATATCTTTCATTTGTGGTAATGTAAATTGGGATTTGAAGTCTATTTTCTATTTCTGTAGGACTAGTAAACAAGAAGTTACAGTTGTCAGAGAAACAAAAATGTTTTTATGGTGTTTTCAACTTGTTGAGTCAACTGAACTATACTTGTTGATTGTCAAAGTATTATCTTCATGCTTTGTTCATTAATGCTTATGTGTATATCAAGTCGGTGGCTTTGGTTAATATCTTTCGTTTGTGGTAATGTAGATGTGTGGTTTGCTGGTTGTTTGAATGTGCCGATTGTTGCATATATATTGAATAAAAATTTAATTGATATTATTCACATATTTGGATCGTGCCAAAGAACAACTGCACCATTTAAACATATTCCTACTCATACAAAATTCCACAATTATTTTAAAATGCGGATGGTTATTTCAATGCTGATTTTTGTTTCCTTAGTGGAACTATCCAACAGCAAATTGTTATATGAAATTTCATTAGGCTGAATTTTAATTTTTAGACTCACAGTACTTTGGGTTGCCCTAATTTTTGTAAGCAAAACTATGTGAGAGAAGATATAATGTATTCCATGGAATCTTGCTTGTCTAGGTTACAAATCATGTGCTAGAGTTTTAGTTGACGGTTTGCACCATTTAGATACACCACTTGCCATATTTGTTTGAAACAAAGGTAATGGTCTTATTTAGAGGTGACAATTGGGCTGGGCTACCCATGATCTAATCTGGGCTGAGCCCAGTATGGCCCATTAGGGGTTGGGACCCTGGTTTGTGGGTTGGGTCAGGTGGAGGTTGCTTAATATGCGTGCTGAGTCTTGCCTGCAAATTTTAAAAATAAAAAATTTGAAATCTAAAATAAAATGAGAAAATGATTTAAAATATTTAGTTTTATTTTATAGAAAGTGCTAAATTTTATGCTTTTTATATGATACTAGAAAGATAACTGAATTTCAATGTGTCTCTATTACGTGGCTATAAAATATTTGTATTTTATTTCAAAGCCATATAGAGGCAATTAGCTATAAAACATTGCATTTTGTTTCAAAACCATAAGGCTACAATTTTTTTCCAAACATTTAACTCTTCTTTAAGTTCTGTGAACTTTGGTGGCAATCTTTTCCAAAAAAAAAAAAACATCAATCCATGGTGTGATCTTTGTGATGTTTTTACCTTGCGATCTCTCTTTTCTAAGTTTATGTAATGCTATCCACTGTCTATACTTTTACATGAAAAATTGACTATGATGGAAATAGGTAATTCACTGTTGCTTGTTGTGGAAACTTATTTGGTTATTCTCGCTAACCATTATGCTTAAAAGCATTGTTTTTAAAAAAATTCAGATTGAGGAGAAGCACAGGGAACTTTGTAGTTTGGTCATTCAGTTTGTGCCTCCAGCAATCCCCAAGGAGTTACCTGGATCTGTGTTCAGAGCATTCTTACAGGGATTCATTCTGAAGGTCAGAGGTATCCAGAACAAGATGACAACTTCTGTTGTTTCAAATAACTCAGTAGTTGTTTCTCTGTACACAGTAATCTTACATTTCCTATCTGAAGGTTTTAAAGTGGAGGGTTTATCTGGTTCATTGAAAGGCATTGGATTGAATCTAGAGTCTGATGTTGGATTTCTTCACAGAGCTGGGAAGAGAAGGTTTCCACTTGAGTTGTTTTTTGTTGGTGATGAAAACTGTGCTGGAGTTCGTAGAATAGGCGGTGGCTTTTCCAATCACCTATTTAACTCTCAATTTAGCGAGGAAAAAGCTAAAGTAGTACAATGGGATGAAGGGGGCATGGATGATGATGCCACAAGGATAACACATTCTACAATGAAGAAGCCATGCTGCTGTTCAAATTCTGCTAATGATGTTGAAACATCAAAACATGGCATTATGCTCACATCTGGAGGTTTCAAAGGTCTTTGTTCTCCTGTACCGGTGAGATCAACACAAGTAGTAGCCATGAACTCCAGCAACCCTGATGCTGGAATTGTGGATAAGCCTAGTACAAGCAATCAATCAGAAGCCTATTCTGGATGTGGATCTTTGCAGTATTCAGAAAGTAGAACATCATTCATTGAACATTCCTTAGATGTATTGAGAGAGGAAGAGCTGCTCCATACGAAGCTATTGCTGTACCATTTAGGTGTTGCCTCAAATTTTAGGCAGGCAAGTTAATTCATCTCTTCCTGGTAGCTTAAAAAATTTGGACTTCATTTTTTGGTTAAGTAGGGAAGTTGAGCTCTCCTATGTTAGTGGAACCTTTCTTGCTTTAACAAATTTCAATTGCATGGAGTAATTTGGGTAGCCAATCAAAAATAGTTGAGAGTTTTATCTTTTATTTAATATTTTTTTCTTGATTTAAGTTTAAATGGAATCAAATTTTTTTATTGGGCGAATAAGGAAGTGAAGGATTTTCATTATTTTTTTTTCAGAAACTTGAAGAAATGAGTATAAATCTCTTAGGTATCTTAAATTTTTAAGCATCGGAGTCATAAATCTTTAATGATAAAACCTGTTCATTCTTCAGCTCAATTATTCCTTGAAAATTTGGTCCAAATGTTGACAAAATATTTTGGCCTTTTCAATTGTCAGCTTGTTTTTTAGTTTGTCTTTAGCACTTTTGCTCACTGAATGCAGACAGTTAGTTCTCTGGGGCAACTTCTCTTTCTACCAAAAAGAGTAATTTCAGAGTTCCAGTAGTATCTAAGTGATGTGTCAATTCGCTTCAGTCTGAGCTGAATAAAAACAAGACCTTTTACTCTCTTTTTTTTACAATGTTCCTGTCGGGAAGCTGAGAAGACGAACCTGCCGGTGTGACGTGCCTGGAAGGTTGACCACATCCCCATGACCCGGATGGTGAGCTGTCTCCTGTGTTGACCAAGTCGCCTGGAATCCTCGGGTCAATAATACCTGTAGCCATCGACCGGGTTGCCCCGGTCTCTGGTACCTCGGTGCTCGAGGCGAATCCCGCAAATATATAAGCAACCGAATGTTAATAACAGAATAGTGAAATAAATGCAAGAAAAGTACGATGACGTACCCTGGCCCCGGGGGGGGCACCCTCGGATGGATGGGTGAACTGATCGCGCTGCTAATCGAGTCGTCACGGCCCTGACGAGTGGATGGATGTGAACCCGCTGAGGAACCAGATCTGAAGGTGACAGCACGGAATCCGGTGAAGCCTTGATCCGGAAAGCGGCATGTAGGCCGGGATATGACAACGGCTCGTAGGCCGATACGCGGCACGCAGGCCGGATAGTACAGATAACTCACAAGCATAATAATGGTGCGAAGAATGAAATACCACGGCTCGATGGCCGGAACCAGATCGGCTCGTAGGCCGAACATCATCTTAGTCCGAAGGCCGGAGTAAACAAACCTGAGCTCGCCAGATGGCGACTGTCCAGAGAGTGACGGCAACCACTAGAGGTGGTCGCGACTATCGCTGGAGGTGACACCTGCTGTAGGCGTCGGCGTCGGTGGCCGTTGGAAGAAATGTTGCTGCCCGCTGGGGGCGTCGGCAGTGGCATCCATAGCCGTCGGAGGCGGCATGAGGCAGCGGTGATGGCCGCCGGGGGCGGCAGCACCCTCCGGAGGCAGCGGCAGTGGCTGTGGGAGAAGGTGGCAAGGGTGCGCGAGGGCGGCAGCGGCGCATGCTGATGGAAGCCGCGGGAATCGGCAGCTGTAGTCGCCGGAGGCGGAAGCAGTGCCTGTCGGGGGCGGTAGCGCGCACTGGCGGCAGCGGCGCGTGCTGGTGATAGCAGTGGTGGTGCTCCTCGTCGCCGTCCACCGGGTCTGTCGGGCGGTGCCGTGAGGAGAAAGAAGAAGGAGGGTTGCGGTCGGAGTCGCAAGGAGGAAAGGAAAGCAGTGGTGGTCGGCGCCAGCGAGGAGCGAGAAGGGGAGAAACTGCTGCTCAGGTTGGCGGTGGCTGCCCCCCACGAACCCCCTCCCTGTACTGGGCTGCGGCGGCGACAAACACGAATCCCCCCTTCTCCTAAAGTGAACAGTGCTTCCACTTAAACCAAATCTAATTCATGTCCAATGTCTGAAATGCCCTTCCCTCTTATCTCTTTACCGTATCATACAAGAATCAAACTGATTGAAATTCCTGAAACTGAATCAAACATGGGTCAGTTTTCCATGTCCTAAATATTCGATTATTAATATATTATCAATAACATCTATGTTTTGGAGAAATTTTCTATATAAATTTAGAAACCGTTCTGAACAAACTTTCTTATGGAGACCAAACCTAAAAAAAACTTTCGGTTTGGGTTAGATCTGTTTTATTTGATTCTTCATTGAGAAATCAAATATAGGTACCTTTTGTATGCACCCACTTATCTTATTATGTGTAAATTGAGGAAATTGGTGGGAGTTTATTATTCTTTTCCTACAATTATCATTTTAGTTTTTATCGAGGACAAAAAGTGATCTTGTTATGAATTCTTCAATTGCAGGCATTTTATTACATGTCTCATCAATCACAATCCATCTCTCTCTTAGATGATACAGATAAACAAATAAGAGAAAAATCCTGCATTGAGCAGGTGAAGCGTTTGAAAGAAGCTCGTAATGCTTATCGTGAAGAATTGGTTGATTGTGTCAGGCAATGTGCATGGTAAGTTGACCCCAATGAACTAATTAAATTGCAGTTTTTTCCTTTTTTAAGGTTTGTTAAACGAGCTTTCAATTTTGATTGAAACCTTCATCATATTAATTGCCTTTCATATTGCATTTCTAATTTGGAAGATGAATATTTTCTCCTTTTTTTTTTGTTCTGATCACATTTAAAATTGGTTTTCAAGTTAGTCAACTGAACAAACTCAGTTATATATTTAATATATAAGAGGACACTGCTAATAGGTTCAATGGTGCGCCTGAAAAGAAACTAACAAGTTGTGAAAGAATAGTTTATATATTGGCATATTTTGATTAGTCTAGGTAGTTCTTTGTCAGCTGAAGCCAATCCAATGTTCTCCAAGAAATTGGGTTCTTGCTGAAGGTCTGCGACAGTTTGATTCAAGAAGGCTAAAATAATTTTGAACGACTAAATGAATGGATTAGCTGGATTTTTATCCAAACTGGATTCTTTTGATTCTCATCAATTCTACTACAGATATCTATTTCCAACACTTGGGTTCTTCATTATAAAATGAAAACCAAAAGGGATAAATGTTGATCTCAGCGAGGACACAGGAGAAAGGAGGCTTCTCCAAGTAGACACTAATCAATGTGTGAGGTAGAGTGAAAACCTGGAGAGACTGTGAGCTAACCTAAAAGGTATAAATTTACAAGTCATTCAAGTGGTTTAATGATTGTGCAATTTGTGCAATGAGATTAGGAAAACGGAGCAGATTTGATTTTCCTTTCATCATAAATTAGATTTGGACACAGATTTAGTTTATTGCAGTTTATGATTATTGATATGGAAAAAAATTTCTTAAAGGATCTCGTTGCCTTTTTCTCCTTATAGTATACCTAATAGAATATTACGAAGATATCCTTGACTTGACTATTATGTTATTTACAATTTGATGTCTAATAGACCCTCTCAAGTTGGATCAAATATATTGCGGAAACCCAACATGTTAATAGCATTGTTGATCTAGGACTTCTCAAAAGTTCGGTAAGCAAGTTTGCTAATTGATCATTGTAGCTTACCAATGAAGGCATGATACAATTGGAATACACCCTCTATGATAAAGTGACAATTTATTCTGTCATGAAATATTGGATTAGAAGCTATTTGCATAATGGACTGCTTTCTTAAAAAAGTTTGATTGGCTCTATCGAGTCACTACTTGATTTAGTCAACAACTCTTTAACCTAGATAAGCTTATATGATACTAGCGCCATTGCTTTATGTTCTGCCTACTTGATCTGGCTAGTACAATCTGTTTTTCCCCAAGAAATTAAATTGCCACCTAGGAGAACAGAGTACCCTAAATCTGCATTAGTGTACCAACAATCTGTAAGTGACCTTGATTGCAGAATAAGAAACCTCTTTTTTGGAGCACTAGGTATTGTAGAATTCTTAGAGTTTCTCTTGAAGAATTAGAACATGGAGTTGCTAAGACGTGATTGAGTATGCTGATTGCAAATGATACGTCGGATTTTGTGGATGCGCGGAAATTGTTTCCCACTAATTTTCAATACTTTTATCAATTAGTGGCTCCGTTGCCAAAGTATCATCTAGGAGTGTCAATTCTGGTGGGTCAGGTGGGTTTAGGACAGGTTAAAGCAAGGATTTTACAAAACAAAATTCCAAACCGAATCTAATCCGAAACACAACTTAAAAACCCTAAACCTGAATCGGATAACCTAACCCGAATAACCCTAATTAAAAAAAAAGATTTTTTATTGCTATTTTCCCATTAATTTTTCACTTTTATCTCAAAACTTTATCATTATCATATTAACCTTGATATTGATATACATAAAAGCATCTTGATTTTTAAAATAAAATTTGAATATTTGATTTAATCCAAACAAAAAAAACACACTAAGCTCTAAATACAGGTCAACCTGAATCCGACCTGATTCTAACCCAATCCAAAAACCTCCCAATCTGACTTGAACCCAAAACTCTCAACTAGAACCCGATATCTTTCGGGTTGACTCGGGTTTTGGGTTGACTCGGGTCGGGTTGGCCGGCCGGGTTCATTTTTGACACCGCTTGTATCATCTTAACATTTGGGTCCATGGGAATATGAACTAGTTTGGTACTTAACATGTTAGTCTTCTCATGCATGTCAAGTACATACTTTCCCTAAGAGATGTAAATATCTCTTCTTGAATGGGCAGCCTCTATACCAAGAAAATATTTAAGGTCACTCATGTTTTTAGTCTATCAATGCTAGTAGAGAAACATTTCTGTTGTTAAAACTGTGTGATTCGCTGCACTTCTGATTATTCTGTGTAGAGAAGGGTGGAACTATACAAGCTCTTGGAGATTGCTTTAGTTCGGAGAATATTTTTTAGCTTGAACACTAGGCCAATCTCCCCATGTGCTACAAACTTTGTTCCATATAGACTTCCTTATTAAGATTGCCATAAACGAAAGCCTTCTTCATGTGTAGCTAGTGAATAGGCCTCTGAAAAGTAACTACTACTGTGAGGAAGAAGTGGAGAGTCAAAAATAACTCAGTGTATCCTTTGGCTACTATTGGACGAGCTCTTAAGCGGTGCACAGGTCTATTTAGAACATTTGCCTCTGAAGACCCACTTGCAATCTAGTGTAAATTTTTTCTAAGGGAAGAGTAACTAGTTTCCAAGTGATAAGTGTAGGGCGTATCTCTTGAACCAGTGTAAATTTTTCTAGAGGAAGAGTAACTAGTTTCCAAGTGATATTAGAGTGTAGGGCGTATCTCTTGAACCTAGTGCAAATTTTTCTAGAGGAAGAATAACTAGTTTCCAAGTGCTATTAGAGTGGAGGTCATATCTCTTGATCATTGTCGGCCACCGTTTGGTGATTGTTGGCATCTAAGACATTGCATGGAATGGATTGTGATGATAAAAAAAAAAAAAGGGCAGCCCGGTGCACAAAGCTCCCGCCATGCGGGGTCCCGGGGAAGGATCCATTGTACGCAGCCTTACCCTGCTTTTTGCAAGAGGCTGTTTCCAGGATTCGAACCCGTGACCTTTTGGTCACATGGCAACAACTTTACCGTTGCGCCAACTTTATCATCACAAGGATCCATTGTGATGATAAACAAGTAAAAAAAAGAAAGAATATCTGGGTGATAAGGAAGTAATAATAAGAGATGAGAAAGTGGAGGTAAAGTAAAACACTTCCAAATACATGTGCGGAAAGGATTGAAAAATTCAAGTCAGGGGCTAGATCTAGGACGTCAACCGCTGCCACTAATGTAGGTGAATCAACCACTTAGAACTTAGTAGTAGTAGGCTTGACAAGTGACACAAATGTAGGTATAGGGAGGCCCTCATACACTTCAAGTGACATCAGGTCAAGTGGCATGACAACAGACATTGAGGTAGAATAGGAAGGATGTCGTGCGTTGATTTCTGAGTGGTTGATAAGATGAAAAAAAGAGTTGACTTGGAGAAGGTGATGTCTGCACAGATTATGTTTATGTGTCTGAGGAGAGTAGCAACGATAAACCTTCTATTGACATGAACAACTAAGGATTATGCACTTTGACAATCATGGGGATAGCTTATCTTGACTGGGAGATATGACATGAATGAAATAGGTACACCTAAATACTCGTTGAGGGAAGAGAATATATTGTATCCTTGGGGAAGAATGAAACATAAAAGGATCTTCCAATCGAGAGTGTAAAGGCATACAATTCATTAGATAACATGTGATGAAGATTGCATCTCCATGGAAGGAAAAATGAACATGCATATGAAGTAGTAGAGTACAAGTAGTTTCAACTAAATGCCAATAGTTACCTTTTTGCTATACCATTTTGTTGGGGTGTATAGGGGCAAGAAGATTGTGGGATAATACCATGGTCATAACAGAAGTACTCTTTAGCATTGTCGCTGTGGAGAACTCACATCATCATTGGAACGTATAATTCAAGAGATTGGAAGTACTCTTCAATCTTGATTTAGCAAGTTAACAGTGCAGCAAAATGATGGTTCCTGCCAACTCATAACATGCTATGGTAAGTTAGCAATATAACAAAATGATCTTGTTAAGGGGAAATAGTCCTTTGACTGACTTACACAAGGTTTAATTCAAATTGGGAAATGTTGGTTGAAGGACTATTTCTTAAATTCCAACTCATAATATGCAATCCGATCATGAAATTGAAGTGTTGAGAAGAAGCTGAGCTCCCACTGGAACACAGGTATGAATTAAAACTTAGAGGTGTGAATTAAAGCTGTGCTTTTTGGTGTGCCACGTGATACATTACTAGTAGAAATACAACAAATTCATGAAATTTAAAGGTATACAATAAATATAATACAACATTAATAAATTTTCTTTTAATGAATAATAATAATAATAATAATAGTAGTTATTATCGTGCTATTTGTTATATTAAATACTATAATTCTGTTATTTTTTTAGTATCTTTGGATTTGACTTTTTAATTGATGCAACACCAAAATTGAATTGTTGAACTGCCTAGGAATTAGGGATGAAATTGATGAAGTGAAGGGGGTAAATATCTCGAAGAGAAAATAAGCCATATACCCAAAGGAAAAATTCTCTCTTCGAAAAGGAGAATCAAAAGGAAACTTATTAATTCAAAAACTTCTCATGGAATCATAACCAGACAATAAAACTTATTGTTTGTAAGTCAGGTTTTCCCAATAAAAACTGGCTTTTCTTCTCAATTTTTCTATTATGTTCTAAGAAATATAATGAGCTATCAAAATTTAATGACTCAAATAATTTTGAACTTTTCAAGAATCCTAGTTGTGTTATTAATGACATTTTTTGATTGATATATCTAGATTACAATTATGTAATATTGCCTTTTGAAGATGACTATCATGATCGTACCTTCTTTATCAAATATAATATGAAATCATAATTGAAACAATAATCTAAAATATATTATATTACTGTGAAACAAATATAAATATTTGTGTCTCATGATTTAAACTTATCTAGATAAATTATATTAATGTTTTAACAAAACAAGTTAGAGAGCATTATTATCCAGTATATCTAAAAATGCCTGTTAGAAATGTGAGAAAATAGACTCGTGACAGGTTCTAAGGGATTGCATTTTTCAGTGCATTGTTATATTTATCTTGTCTAAAGTATATCTTTTTTTTTTTTTCATATTTTCCTAAATGTTCTTATAATTTTCCCTTTGCCTTTTTGCTGTATTTCCAATTGTTTATCTGAACTCATTTATCGATTTAATACTGATTTTGATTTTTCAACCTTCGAAGCGAGGTCGTGTCAATGGTCTCATGTTATTTCTGTTGTGTGATTATATGATAACATTTTCATTCTCTATTCCTCTCCACACTTATCCTTTGATTACTGAATTATGAATACTGTTTTCAGAGGTTTTCATATTTGTTTTACATTTGTTCTATGGTTTAATATCGAGGTATCAGGATTGTTAAGGAATTCTAAGTAAGTTTCCATGATATCCCTGTTGTGAGAATAGGGATGAATACTGTTTTCATAGGTTGTTATGTTTGCCTTTTTTGTTCCATTGTCCAATATTCAAGTATCTACATTCCTTGCTAATGAATTATTCTAAATACTGGCTAGTGGATGCATGCTTTTTTCTTTTTCTCTTATCCTATTTATTATCTCGCCTTATGGGTCCTACATCCTATTGTTTCATAATTTCTGCAATTTGTTTGGAATACGGGACTACTGTAGGTATCGTATCTCTCTATTCTCTCGCTGGAAGCAAAGAGGAATGTATGCAACATGCATGTGGGTTGTGGAACTGCTTTTGGTTCTAAGCAATAGTGATACTTGTTTTTGCTACGTTCCTGAGTTTTATCTTGAGTCACTGGTAAATGCTATTTTGTCATCTATTTGTAGCTTCGGTAATAAATTTCTTTCTATTTTCGTTCATCTTGAAAATTCTTTGATTTTCTTTTTGTTTTGTTTTTTGGCAGGTTGATACTTTTCATGCATTACGGAAAAGTGATCCTCCATTTGTTGCTTCTGCTATTTTTCTCAAGCAAGGCCTTGCTTCATTTGTATGTATCTGACACGAAAAGTTCTTTTTAGATTCAAAATTTATTAAACACTAACTGGTAGTTATATAATTTCTGACTACATTACTATTGCTATTAGATTTAAGAATCAATGTCGTGTGTTTCCTATATAGTTTGAGAAACCAATATAGTTCTCATGCATGCACAAGAAAGTCTATAGCTATCTTATGTATACAATTTCTTCAGCAAAAAAGTTTGCTGATTCAAATATCTGGAAGTTTCATGCATATTCAATCCCTAATTAGAGATTACATGTATTGGACAAGAAACTACAGTCCAATTGGGTTGTGTTCAATACTGGCACCAGACTGCATATTTGTGAACAAGGTTTGAAAGTCGAAACTTAGGGTTCAAATGAAAAATGGGTTGAAGTCGTGGATCATATGACATCATTGCACTTCATACCTTAAGTGGGTCCCCTTGGCCATTTGCATGGTACGACCCCAACCTCCCACGATGACCACATAAAATTTATGCTGCATTGCTAAGCTGAACGCAGCAAAAGCAAGTGAAGTGTTCCTACTCTGGAGCAATCTCCTAGCAAATGGTCAAACACCAACCCCCAGGATCCTAAACATCTTTTCTTGTGGCCCTGGATTAGCAAAAAAGGGAATTGGTAAAAGACGAATGAGCGGAAAGCAGGTGAAAGGAAAAACATGAAATTACAAAATAATAGATTATGTAAATGCTTTTGAGGTTATTAACTACAATTTATATCCTGGTTGATGATTGTAACACAATTTCACATCAAAGTGCTTTCTGTTAAATTTTTATCAATGAGGGTGGTTATGTCTGTCTCTAGTTGTAACTTTGACACTTCCCTATTTTGCAAAGAGAGGGGTACCAACTGTACGCTTCAACCTGAGTACAATTATCAATGGAAGTCTGAGTGTGCTGCATCCAATACCACACTCACCGATGTAGTTAATGTGTGGACAAGGTGATATAATCAATATAATTGCTAATCAACCAAAGATCATTCTATATGCTAAAAGCCTCATCTTCAATAATCATCATCTGCCAGCCAATCATCTCGTTATATTACATCCTATACTCACCATCTCTTATTTCTAAAGTAATCAGTCTAGCTATTTGTAATAAATGAACATGTATATTGCTTACTGATCCTGTCTGAGAAGCTGACCGCGACGGAGATCTGGAAGAAAAGACCCACCGTACTGATGAAGAATAATGCCGGTAGAATCTCGACCCGAGAAACCCAAAGCGGATCGGAAGAAAACCAGAATCACCGAAGGAAATCTGATGAGTAGGAAGAAATCCCCGTTCAGATAGGAGAAAGTCGATCTCCCAAGCTCCCGAGGCTTCCTGCGCACAAGAGACCAACCAACACTATCGTCAGTGACCTAAGACCGGGGTGGGAATCCCTGGCTAGGCCCTCCGACGCTCAAGTTAGTGATCTCGCTTGATGTCAAGGAAGGAAGAATGAAGAAGATGAACCGTAGCCAGAAAATTAGGGATCTGAACTTACCTAGCCAACGGAGAAGATTCCCCCTTTTATACCACTTCATATAACCTCCGTAGTCATGAAGTGGACCCCGGTTTGTTAGAATTCGTTATGACATCAGCTGCGTACTTGGGGAAGATGATTTTTAAGGAATCTTTTTTGTACCCCAGATGTACCTTCTTTGTCGTTTAGCGCCTGCAAGACAATCTGAAAGCATATTTCCCACCAAAAAATATATATCCTCTATCATGAATTATTCTATTCGATATATTTATGTATGGTTCTTCTTCATGCGATTTCTATTTGTATCTTTGTCGTGTCAAAAAATAATATTTTATCCAACATGTTTCTGAGGTATTCATTAACCCTTTCGACCGATATTGGTCTATCTTTGCTATGGAGTATGTATCGGTCGTTATTGGCTTACCTTCATACGGCAAGCATGTATCGACCGATATTGGTTTACCTTTGTTCTGAAGGTATGTCCCGACCAATATTGACTCACCTTCATACGGCAAGCATGTATCGGTCGTTATTGGCTTACCTTCATACGGCAAGCATGTATCGACCGATATTGGTTTACCTTTGTTCTGAAGGTATGTCCCGACCGATATTGACTCGCCTTCATACGGCAAGCATGTATCAACCGATATTGGCCTACCTTCGTTCGGCAGGCATGTATCGGTATGTATCGGTCGTTATTGGCTTACCTTCATACGGCAAGCATGTATCGACCGATATTGGTTTATCTTTGCTCTGGAGTATGTATCGGTCGTTATTGGCTTACTTCATACGGCAAGCATGTATCGACCGATATTGGCTTACCTTCATACGGCAAGCATGTATCGACCGATATTGGTTTACCTTTGTTCTGAAGGTATGTCCCGACCGATATTGACTCGCCTTCATACGGCAAGCATGTATCGGCCGATATTGGCCTACCTTCGTTCGGCAGGCATGTATCGACCGATATTGGTCTATCTTTGCTCTGGAGTATGTATCGGTCGTTATTGGCCTATCTCCTTCCTGAAGGTATGTCCCGGCCGATATTACCCTACCTTCATTATGGAGGCCTGTCCCGGCCGCTATTAGCCTATCTTTTTTGCTTTTCTTTCCTCCTCTGTAGACCCACAAAACCTAACCCATATCACTAGCCTTCCCTTCAAGTCTAGTCGAAGGAGGTGTAGACGACTGACTAGACATAAGTATGATCTTGTCTTTTCCTACCCTAAACTTTCTAATCCTGGTGTTTTCTTGTTCCAGTCGCGAACTAAAATGGTTCTTTTTGATGATATGCCATCGTCTCTCAAGGCCTGGAAATCCCGTTTTTTCTTCCTAAAGTTTCCCGGACCCACCCCTTGGTCCTCTACGTGGAAATCCTCCTTGCCTCCTCTACCGGATGTTAGAGAGTTTCACCTGCTTCCCTTTTTTCCTGTTTATTGTGAGAAGTTATTAGGTCATCGACTCTCTATTTCAAAATAGTTGAAAGTTGAACTTCTGTATCTATTTGGCTTAAGCCCCGTCAAACCTGATACTCCCATTTCCTTAGGTAACATCTTGCCTTTTCTTTACTGCTTTTAATTGCCTAAACCGTTTCTTCTTTTCACACAGTGGAGAACTTCTATGACGCTTTGATCAATGACGAACTACGCGTGGAGGAGGACTTACTTCGCGCTAAGGAAGCCGAATTCCTAGCTGCTCTTGCCCCTCCCCCAGCAAGTGAAGGGCCAACTATTTTAGCCGAAGTGCCTAGCTCGTCGGGGCTTCATGAGACTTCAGGAGGTTCTTCTAGGGATCCTGCTGCGCAGATCCTCCCTGATCCTGCTCCCTCTATTACGTCTCCTGCAGCTGTTGCTGTCTCCCCATCTACCTCTATTCCTCTTATCGAGCTTACATCCCCTGGTAGCTCTGATAAACCCATAACTGAGATTTCTACGGGCAAGCGTCCGGGACGCAAGCTAACCAGGGCTCCTCCTCCAAAAAGGAGGCTTGTTCTTTCTGCTGATGAGCTTGCTTCAGAAGATTTTGTGTCAACTGACCTTTTTTCCGATGAGCCCACATTAGCAGAACTTTATCCTTCCTTGAATTTTCCTACCTCTCCTTTTCCTAAAACTAATACTTCTGGTGACGCTTCTTTTACTTTTCCTTTGTCTACTCCGACTTCAGGATCTTTACCCTCTTCGCCTTCTTCTTACTTGGTTTTTGCTCCACCATCTATCCCTACTTCTTCTTTCTCAGCTGGCTCTTCTACCATCCCTGTCCTCCCCATATTACTGGGGGGCTCTTTTGCTAATTCTTGGGATGAGGTTCGTCTCTCCAGGGCTTTCCGAGCGATCAGACCGCGATAAAGAGAATAAGGTACGATTATATACTCTTGCTTTCTGTTTCGGAAATACTATCTCACAGTTTTGGATATGCTTCCAGCGGTGGCTAGAGAACATGGGTTTCTCTCGACTATTACACATCTTATACACTGAGAACGAAAGATTGAAATCGGAGAACAAGGGGTTGCGACATCAAGTTATCGAATTGTCTTCTGCCGAGTTTTCTGCTGCCGCCCAGAAGCAATTTGAAACTCAAATTGAGAGCCTTGGAGCCCGACTCAAATTGGTTACGGACCTCAATCAAGAGCTGACCTCAAAACTTGGCGAACTCAAAGAGAATTATGAAGCAGAATTGAGCGAAAAGTTGGAGGCCTTGCTACTAAAAGAAAATGAGGTGGCATCTCTGAACAATTCCCTTGATTTAACAAAAGCCGAAGTCGCTACCAGGGAAAATGAACTGAAAACCTCTCAGATGGCGTTAGTGGTTTATAAGGAGCACGAAAATGTTCGTTACAAAGAACGAGCCACCGCCATGATCGAATCTACTGAGTTCAACCGGCCGATTGTGAGATCCATCTTGTCTGCTTTTACGGCAGGGGCCAAAGGGGCAGTTCAACAGTTGGAAGAGGTGGGCTACTTAGCTCGTGCTCCTCCTCCTAATTTCCTAAACCGTCGCAGACTTCTTGAAGAAAGACCTCCTGATTTGTACCCCAAACTAGTTCTAACTCATTCTCTCCTTGTTGTAAAGAAGGGGAATTGAGATTTTACAAACTTACGTTGGCTGATGCACTTACCAAATCACTTTCTCGACCTCGACTGTTTGCTATTTGTAACAAGATTGGTATCATTTCTAGGACACCATCTTGAGAGGGTGTATTAAGAAATAATTATTATAAATAAATAATTATTTATTTTCTAGTTATTAGGGAATAATTATTATTAAAAAATAGTTATTTGTTTCATTTTATTAAAGAATAATTATTATTAGGAAATATTTATTATTTTCTTAATTTATATATTTTCCTATTTTCATTTGTAATGATATTTATATATATCGTATGCTATCATTACTAATATGTATGAATTCTATCGTTAATAAAATGTCGTTGTCAAGGTATCTGCTTCCTTAATAGTATAACATTACTACTGTATTCATCTGAATTTGTTATTCACAATTCAATCCCTCTTTCTGTTTATTAGAGTAGTTTATTTTAGATTACATTGTACATTTGTTACTCATTGAAGGTTACCAAGTGAAAAAGCTTTCAGCTTCCGTTGATGAACTTTTCCCTTTACTTGAGTTTAGGAAATCATGGTAGTCTCACCTAAAAGCAACTAAATTAATTAAAACTTAGTTTTGGATTAATTGGGTTTGAGTTAAAACTTTTGTTGATCTAAGTTGTTATATTTATGAAAAAATATTACCATCTAAAACTAAATTAATAAGTTAATTTATTTGATAGGATAAGTAAAATGATAAATCAAGTTTGGTTAAAATTATATTTAAAATAAATTTATTAATTAAATTAATAATATTATTATTAATATTAATATGTTGATCATATTTAAAATAACTAAATATAATTATTTATAAATTTTTGAAATATTTAAAAGAAAATACTAAATTAATGAGATAATTCTAAAACCCTAAGTTTAATATCCTACCGTCACATGTTCCCCGCGGGTGCTCGCGGCGCCGTCTTTGGTTTTCTCCACCGCAGCAGCCTCCCCTCTACTTGCAAGAAGCTTTGAGCTGCCGCAATTGCCGCCGCCGCCGCCTTCCCGTCTTGTCCAAGCCGTGACCATCTTCGCTCGGCCCCGCCGACGCTGCCTTCCACCATGACCACCACAACGTCGCGTTCACTGCTCTCCCCGCCGAGAGTTTCGTCGCCACTTCTCTACCTGCCGTAAGCTTCGTCGATTCCGCTCCAGTTAGTACGCTAGCGCTGCCACTGAGGATTCCTGTGCTCCGCCAGCGTTGCTCGGCCGTTATCGGTTCCCCGCCGATAACAGCCAAAGCCGCCGCTTCCATTTCCCCACCGCAAACCGCCGGCCGACACCCACTGTCGTCGTCGGATACACAGAGTGAAGGTACGTTGATTAATGAATCAATTAATATGTTATTAATATTATTTGATCGATTGGTAATTAAGATAAATTAGGATTAATAATTGATAGGTTGATTAATTAATTAATATATTGATTAATGAATAGGTTAATTTATTCATTAATAGATTGATTAGTTGATTAGGTAATAATTAGCTGTTGATTGATTTAATCAATTAAATTAGGATTTGTTCGTTAATGATGATTAATCAGTTTAATTGATTAAATAATTATATATAGGATTTAAATGATTAATTAAGCCATTAATTAATCCTCCGATAATCTTTCTGAACAGTCTTTATAAAATTTTTCCTGCAGATGGAATTGACTGCTGAAGTAGCTGTTACTGCTGACACTAATGTTCAGGTTTTTTTTTTGTTGTTCGTTGCGATCTATGTGTGTTTCTTGGTTTTTGTATGAACTGTAATCCTAATTCTACTACCTTTTCGCCTTCTGCATCTCTCATTTACAGGTTTTAAATAGGAAACTGGAGCTAGATCGAGTTTATTCTAAATTAGGTGAAAAGATTACCAGAATCTTTAGAGACTACATGACAAAGTAAGCTCAAAATGCATTTTTCTCATTTGCTTGGATATATCATATTACCTTGATAACCATCTAGGAGAAAATGTGATTTTCTCCCAGCTATTATTAGCTTTTCAACCCACCATGTGACTCATGCCCTCTGCTCATATTGTTGTGTGTCGACTTTTTTTGCTGTTGTCAAAAAAAAAAAATGGTCTTGTTCTTGTGGATAATATAGGAAATTTTAGCTGTTGGTTATAAATCAGAGAAGTCTCAAGATAGTCTGCAGCTGACAAGTGGGGGTTACATATAACCAGAATAAACTCATAGAACATACTTTCTTTATTTGAAAGTACCATTTTTTTTCTTCATCTTATAGTTCAAAATTATCAATTTTACATGTGTGGGCTTCTCATATATTACTCATTTGCTTTGTTCTATAACATAGTTGAATGTTACAGTCCTGTCTTTACATGAAATTCACATTTGCAGGGTTACCGAGTTTGAGGAGCTAGCTGATGTGGGGAAGAGGTTTCTTACTAGATTTCACAGGGTAACAGGTATAGTTCACCAATGTTTTTTTTTTTTTTTA
Organism: Zingiber officinale; assembly: GCF_018446385.1. Taxonomy (NCBI): domain Eukaryota; kingdom Viridiplantae; phylum Streptophyta; class Magnoliopsida; order Zingiberales; family Zingiberaceae; genus Zingiber; species Zingiber officinale. The sequence goes on from NC_055994.1 coordinate 145,515,153, forward strand.
CTTTATAGATAGATAGTTGGGATTTTAGATTCCCACAGGAACACCAATCTGTTCTGAGTTTGGCACAGGCCGGTCAATCAGAGCCTATCAATCCCTCCATAACATGAGTTCAGTTGTTAAATATATCAAATGTTCAGTAATAATAGTATGATGTATAGACAACCACATGCTCTGGTCGAGAGTCAACGCTAGCCATCAATGTCCAGCATAAGAACATATGATAGAATATAATGAAAACATGGATATCCATTAAGAATGTTCAGAAATCAAATGTTCAGCAACCAAGTAGTATTGGAATAAGAAATTCCAATACAACAAAAGTTGGTACAGTGGAAGGATAATTACAGAAACCAGAAACACATGGCATCTAAATCTGATTGCTGCATATCACAGTTTCAACATTTTAGGAACAAGCTTCAACATAAATAAGGATTGTACCAGTTCAGGTCAAATCTACTTTAAGACTTCAAAATAAGAACTGATTGGCACATGAAGATGTTTTATATATATAGGACTTGAGGCAGTATTTTCTGATCTTTTAAATTTTAAATTGTTCTTAAAAGGATCTTAAAAATTCAAACGCATGTTCATGGTTTCATAATTTTGCACTTGTTGAGAAGATATGAACTTGACTGTCAATTGACTATCTGTTTGTATCTTCTCTTTATATTAAATGTCTTTTTATCAAGTTTGTCATCTCCTATTGCTTATTCACAGATATAATCCTTGCAAAATATGGCATCATTGCATCTTTGCCCTTTTTGATCTTCTGTATTACTGAATCGACATTTTATTTATTAAGCCTTTGAGAATCCTGTTAACTCTGTGATGGAGAATACAGATTATGCTTAGGAACTTGCCCTATTTTTCAGTTGCATGACTTTCTCATTTTTGACTTAACTACTCATGTCGTCCTTTTTCTCTTGTGCACAGCAATGTTTAGGACGGTTGAACTTCAGAAGACTTCAAACAACATCAGTAGGATAATTAATGCTAACTGGAATGAACATATGAAAACTTATGTTGAAGCAGGGTGCAAACAACAGTCGCAAAGTGTTCAAAATATGTATAATTGTAAGTGGTTACCATTCATGCAAACGAAACTGCCTTGCAAGTCACTTTTTGTTCTCAGCTAAATTATTCCTTCTTGAAAAATGTATTGATAATGCACATAGGAAACTGAGTATTCACGAAAATTAATTCATTGGAATGAAGGTTTAGAAAAAATATATAGCAAGAGGACAACATACACTCAAAAGCTTAGTTTTATCTTAGTGATCTGTTTTTGTCATTGTTCAGATTTGAGCCCATGTGTAATAGGATGAGTACATACCTTCAGTTAGTGTCAATCTAACACTTCCTTTTTCATTAAGCAGAAGCCTAACAGGTATACATTTTAAAAGTTAAAAAGATAAAATAAGGAAAACAAACACTAAGAAACATGCATTAAACTAACTTTCCATATTATTCACTTTTCAGCTTTTTGCTGTCCATCTTTATCCCTGGTCAAATATCTTGATGAGAGCTAACCTGACGATTTTTTTGATTCAGTCTCTTGATGTCTGAATTATATATCTCACTATTAACATTTTTTTGTGCCAGCTCACTCTTGTGTTTTGGGATTGCGAGACAATTTGAAGAATGGTATTACTATTAACTCCCATGTGATTATCTTACTTTATCTGCATGTTTACACCAACAAGTTCCTTTTGTAACCTGCACTTTTCAAATGTAGTGTCTTCTAATGGTAGGGGTTTTTCGATTAGAAAATCAAAATTCATGGAATTTCTCATTCTAGCCTCTCAATTATGTGTACTTTCTAGTTAGATTAATATTTTAATTAATGGTCTTTTTACTCAAATAAATATTATAAAGTGTTCATGATTTCAGCTGAAGCTTTGCTCAATGAACTTGATTGCCTAAAGGATGATGCAATTGCTGTCACAGAAGCAGCAACCAAGAGCGCTACGGCTTTGGATGACTCTTTTTGTGAAGAAATGTTAAAAGACATTTCCTTTGAGGTAAACATAAATAGGAGACATCTTAAGTTTCTTTTCGCGTTTTACATTTATTAACATAGTAGTTTGCTTTATTAATGATCAGCATTCAGAATTATTGCCAGATTTAAATTACAAAAAAAAATTTACTTTTTGGGTTAAAGGATGATAATCTTTAACAAGTTAACAGACGAGAGATCCAATCTCTCATATGTAATTTGTTTAACAGAGAGCCAGTTTCAGAACATTTAGTCAACCGAGCAGACCAGTTTGATTTCTCATAAATTTGTTTGACAGCAAAAAGAAATTGTTGATTTTGATTATTTTTTCTTGGATGCCACATGAGTGTATTTAATAACTTTTACTAGGAAGAAAAGGAACCATTGCCCAAGCATCCTCAAAATACATCAATATCAGAAGTCATGCTAATGAAGATCATCAGTGATATGTTGAAGCTCGACTATGCCATGCAGGTAGATGGATTCATAGAGGTAGTTTTTCATAATTCTCCTTCAATTGTTAATACAAATTTTTATAATGCAGAAAAATATTGTTTTGAACTTGAACATTGGGACAAGTGTATCTGAACTAGAAGGCTATTGTCTCCTGTGGAATCTGCATCCGTACATAGATGATGACATTATACATCGGGCATGGCAATATGTTCCCTCTCATGATCAGAGTTCGCGATAGTAGGCACCTCCCTCTTGCGTGAGTGAGGTCGAAATGAGGGTAAATCATGGCCTTTGGTTTCTTAATGGAACTCCATTATCACTGATTCCTTGGAGGTCTTGCTTTTGTCTGCTGTTGAGTTTCTTGTGTGGATTCAAATAGTAGGTTTGCCTTTGATCTTGTTCATAGAGTGTTATATTCTCTATTTTCATACATTTAATATTTAATTGATATATATTATGATTTATTAAGGCTTGGAGATTAATGCATTGTGTGTTAGTAGGGTTAAGCTCATGTGTAAGCTATTTTTTTGAGAAACTGTGAAAACAATATGTTGATATTTACATAGAGATGATGATTGATAACTTGAGGTGTGATGCAGTTATTGATCCATTTTATGATTTTATTAAATTGAGTTGTTAATCTAAAGACTCATTGTCAACTTTTGATGCTCGCACGGGTTGGCGTAGTTAATACCTGTATAGATGCTTACTCCAATAGATTTTAAGGTCAATTCTCAATTCATGTAAAATGTCTTATTGGGTGTTTAACTTAGTCCATGCAAAGGATTACTGTACTATAACAAAATGCTCTGTGTGATTTATCTATTTATATCTTGTTGTGGGGCCAGTAATACTGGACCACTTTGGATGAATGATATCACATTTTTACTCAAATTGTCAACTTGTGATCAATTGTTGATTAAGAATTGCTAAATTTTTATTTGATCTATGATGAAGGGTAGTCTTATTCATTTGATCATAAATAAGGCCTATAGGATTTAAATTCTATGGGATGTCAAAAAAACCATGGAAATGGAGTGATCCTTGATGGGCTAATGTGTCTTTCGATGTCCAATAGCAACTAAAAATCTCTTTGGTTAAACAAGGCTCACTTGTGAAGAAAAGGACCTAAATTTACTGTGATTTCCTTTTATAACTAGAACCCTTACTAGTGTTGTTGGATGCCTCATGAGAACTAGACTCAAATTCTTTAGTTAACTATTAAGACCTTAAAGTCATTTAGCACTATATTAAAAAAAACAACTATATAAAAGAAAACAATTGTAAAGAAGCCCTAAGGAACACGATGCATAGCTTGCAAAGAGGAGATAAACAATTACGTTCAGCTACAAGTTTTGACAATAATTGCTAGATGACTTTCCAGACTCGAATAACAAAAATAAGAATATAGAATGATTGTATATGTTAAATAAGGAATACAATAGGGTGCTTATATACGAAATTTGATCAATTTAAATTCATCTAATAATTTAAGTTAAAATCGTTAGATAACAATCTTAACAAAAATTATTAAAATGGTCCTCCCAGACTCAAAAATAAAAAATGAGAGTATAGATAGAATCCAAAGGCTTTGAGTTGTGAGATTCACTTTTTCTTTTTTCAGTTTCAAATATGGGTGATCAGTTTGATTCCACATAAATTTTTTATCGGCCATCCTAATTTCGAATAAATTGGGATGCATTTGTAGTAAATGATTCATCGATTCAATATTCTTAGGTCAATAGTTTATTAAGGAAAATTTATCTATTAATTCGTTGAAGTTAAAACTCGATCTTTAGATATTTAGGAAATTAAGAAAGTATCCTGTCGCTGCACCATTACCCCGGACGAAGCTAACAAATGGGTTGATCCATAGAAGGGTGAGTTGGCCCGTGGTTTGCCGACTCATGGCAGGTCGGCCATTTGGCAAGGTGGAACGAGTCTGCTCATCATCTTGGCGAATTGGAAAATTTCTAACCCAATCTAACTTAAGGTGTGTTGTAGGCTCGACGAGCCAACCCACATGCCCATTGAAAAATAAAAAAATATATAAAAAATAAAAAAAAAAAATAAGTTTGAGTTACAGATTAATTTTTCCACTTTAGTTTTAAGTATAGGAGAAAATTTTATTTTTTTCTCAATCCACAAGCCCACCGCGGGCCAACTCGCGCGGATCACGGGCTCATACGGGTCGCCTCTCCTAACCTGTATTTAAATAGATTGATAAAATTTTAATTAAATTTACTTAAATTATTTAATGGGATAGACCAACTCGACGTACAATCAAAATTGACAGTTTTATCTAGGGCAAGAGATTCACTTTTGAAATTTGATCAATTTAGATTTATCTAATAATTTTGGTCAAAAGTACCAAATAGAGTCCCATGATATAAAATAAAATAAACGCTAGTGACTCCAAGGAAAATAACAAAGGGATTATTTTCAATACTTAAATTTAGCTTCATCTTATAAATTTAACTAAAGTTGTTAGATGGTCTTTCAAAAATAAAACAACAATGATATGAGAACTCTAAAGGCTCAAAAGATAACAAAGAGCCTGTTTTTTAAATATGATTAATATAATCTAATATGTTTACTTAAGACAACTATATGGTCTTCAAGACGACAAAAAAAAAAGAGAGAATAAAATGATTCCAGATAGGGAATCTATAATTTTCTTTTTCTATTGTACTAAATAGTCTCCCAATATTTGAATAACAAAAATAAAAACATAAAATGATTAGAGAATTCAAAGAATACAAATCAGATTTTATTTGTGAAATTTGATCAATCTAAGTCCATCTAATAATTTTGACCAAATAGCCTTCTAAGACTTGGAACAATAATGACAATATAGATGGACTCCAGAGGCTACGATTTTAGATCCATCTAACATTTGTAATCAAAATTGTTAGATGGATTTAAACTAATTAAAATTTTAAAATAAGCACTTTATTGTATTCCTTGAATTTTATAGAGTTTATATTTGCTTTCACGTTTTAGCACTAAAAAACAAAATGAAAGCAAATATAAACTCTATAAAATTCAAGGAATACAATAAAGTGCTTATTTTAAAATTTTAATTAGTTTAAATCCATCTAACAATTTTGATCAAAATTGTTAGATGTATATTAATTTTGATCATAAGATGGACTACAAAAGCTTCAACAAATACTACAAAGTTTATTTTTAAAATTTGACTAGTTTAGATCATCTAACACTTTTGGTTAAAATTCTTAAATAGTCTTCCAAACCTCTGACAACAAAAACAAAAGTATAGAATAACTCTAAAAGGAATTCAATAAAATGGACTTATTTGGGTAATTTGACAAAGCTTAAATCAAATAGTTTTATTTTCCCTTCCAAGATATGTTCAAGGAAACATGCAAGGAAAAATAACAAACAAACAAAAAAAAGACTTTCCCTGCCTAATTTCTCCACCCCCTATATTTTCTTTTACATCCTCCAGAGTACATGCAGCACTCTTAATTCATGCTAATTTACGAAGTCCTCAAAGCTTCAACTATATCTGACAGAAGCTTTTCAATTCCGCAATAGGCTTGGAGCCAACATAATCGAATTCTGCCAAAGGCATTGGCACAAAGGAAAATGTTCAGCGCTCAAGAATTAAAAGTCGAATTGATGAAAAGTATCCGAACTTAGTGACTTTCTAGCAAAGTTGTACTTTACAATGTAGCTGCCGATATAGAGGAAATGTGTGAAACCAAGTTAAAAACTATCTCCAGAAACACACATAAAGTTAGAGATGCGAATTCTCATTCCATTTCAACCTTCAATTGGAAGTTAACTTACGCTACCTACTCCTCTGTATCCACAGTGCCTCCCTTAAGATGCAAGTGTTTCTCCCTCTTCTCCCTCACAGTAATATATTATATTACTGTGAAACAAATATAAATATTTGTGTCTCATGATTTAAACTTATCTAGATAAATTATATTAATGTTTTAAGAAAACAAGTTAGAGAGCATTATTATCCAGTATATCTAAAAATGCCTGTTAGAAATGTGAGAAAATAGACTCGTGGCGGGTTCTAAGGGATTGCATTTTTCAGTGCATTGTTATATTTATTTTGTATAAAGTATATCTTTCTTTTTTTTCATATTTTCCTAAATGTTCTCATAATTTTCCCTTTGCCTTTTTGCTGTATTTCCAATTGTTTATCTGAACTCATTTATCGATTTAATACTGATTTTGATTTTTCAACCTTCAAAGCGAGGTCGTGTCAATGGTCTCATGTTATTTCTGTTGTGTGATTATATGATAACATTTTCATTCTCTATTCCTCTCCACACTTATCCTTTGATTTTCAGTGTGGTTTGATCAATGAGGATGTAGATGCTCTGTGTGTTTTTTTATCAAGGTTTTATGGCCAGTTACGCATTTCTTCTGACTTCAAGAGAGAAAATATTTTATTTATTCCCCTTTTTATATCATTTTTTATGTCCCTTAATGTGACAATTAGTATTTTTATGGACACCTAGCGTGTAGCTTGTGGATGGTACACATTTCTTGTTTTAGTTGGACATTGAATTTGTGCATGCATGCATAAACTTCACATGGAAAATCTTTACATGGAACTATGGATTACATAAGATGATTAATTTGGTTGTAATTGATATATGTAAAAATCTTGTTTATATTGGTTGTTTAAGTTAATTTTGATGTAAATACCAGATGTTGTATTTTTGACACATATTATACTTATATTTTTCAATATAACAAATGTTAGTTTTTACACAAAAAAAGGACTCGTATGTACGCACACATTTGTTATTGTAACACATGCATTATGTAGTGGTGTGTGAATATGCTTTTTAAAACTTTGTTATTTTGGCAAGTTCCTTTTCTTTTCAAGAGATATATCTAGGGTATTCACTGTCAGCAATCTATTTTGTATTAAGAATCTGTCTTTTCTGTGTACCCAAAATTTTTCTTTTGCATTTTCAGAAGTAGAGACTCCAAACAATTTTCTATTTTGTGCTTGCTGTGATGGTTTGTGGGTGCTTACTGCTTGTCTCATTTACCAATTTGGTTACTGAATTATGAATACTGTTTTCAGAGGTTTTCATATTTGTTTTACATTTGTTCTATGGTTTAATATCGAGGTATCAGGATTGTTAAGGAATTCTAAGTAAGTTTCCATGATATCCCTGTTGTGAGAATAGGGATGAATACTGTTTTCATAGGTTGTTATGTTTGCCTTTTTTGTTCCATTGTCCAATATTCAAGTATCTACATTCCTTGCTAATGAGTTATTCTAAATACTGGCTAGTGGATGCATGCTTTTTTCTTTTTCTCTTATCCTATTTCTTATCTCGCCTTATGGGTCCTACATCCTATTGTTTCATAATTTCTGCAATTTGTTTGGAATACGGGACTACTGTAGGTATCGTATCTCTCTATTCTCTCGCTGGAAGCAAAGAGGAATGTATGCAACATGCATGTGGGTTGTGGAGCTGCTTTTGGTTCTAAGCAACAGTGATACTTGTTTTTGCTACGTTCCTGAGTTTTATCTTGAATCACTGGTAAATGCTATTTTGTCATCTATTTGTAGCTTCGGTAATAAATTTCTTTCTATTTTCGTTCATCTTGAAAATTCTTTGATTTTCTTTTTGTTTTGTTTTTTGGCAGGTTGATACTTTTCATGCATTACGGAAAAGTGATCCTCCATTTGTTGCTTCTGCTATTTTTCTCAAGCAAGGCCTTGCTTCATTTGTATGTATCTGACACGGAAAGTTCTTTTTAGATTCAAAATTTATTAAACACTAACTGGTAGTTATATAATTTCTGACTACATCACTGTTGCTATTAGATTTAAGAATCGATGTCGTGTGTTTCCTATATAGTTTGAGAAACCAATATAGTTCTCATGCATGCACAAGAAAGTCTATAGCTATCTTATGTATACAATTTCTTCAGCAAAAAAGTTTGCTGATTCAAATATCTGGAAGTTTCATGCATAGTCAATCCCTAATTAGAGATTACATGTATCGGACAAGAAACTACAGTCCAATTGGGTTGTGTTCAATACTGGCACCAGACTGCATATTTGTGAACAAGGTTTGAAAGTCGAAACTTAGGGTTCAAATGAAAAATGGGTTGAAGTCGTGGATCATATGACATCATTGCACTTCATGCCTTAAGAGGGTCCCCTTGGCCATTTGCATGGTACGACCCCAACCTCCCACGATGACCACATAAAATTTATGCTGCATTGCTAAGCTGAAAGCAGCAAAAGCAAGTGAAGTGTTCCTACTCTTGAACAATCTCCTAGCAAATGGTCAAACACCAGCCCCCAGGATCCTAAACATCTTTTCTTGTGGCCCTGGAATAGCAAAAAAGGGAATTGGTAAAAAGCGAATGAGAGGAAAGCAGGTGAAGGGAAAAACATTAAATTACAAAATAATAGATTATGTAAATGCTTTTGAGGTTATTAACTACAATTTATATCCTGGTTGATGATTGTAACACAATTTCACATCAAAGTGCTTTCTGTTAAATTTTTACAATGAGGGTGGTTATGTCTGTCTCTAGTTGTAACTTTGACACTTCCTATTTTGCAAAGAGAGCAGTACCAACTGTATGCTTCAACTTGAGTACAATTATCAATGGAAGTCTGAGTGTGCTGCATCCAATACCACGCTCACCGATGCCATTAATGTGTGGACAAGGTGATATAATCAATATAATTGCTAATCAACCAAAGATCATTCTATATGCTAAAAGCCTCATCCTCAATAATCATCATCTGCCAGCCAATCATCTTGTTATATTAGATCCTATACTCACCATCTCTTATTTCTAAAGTAATCAGTCTAGCTATTTGTAATAAATGAACATGTATATTGCCTACAATTATAAATGTGTCAACCATATATCAACTATAGTTAAATTAACTTACACTACCACATACAAAAGCACATAGAATGATATTAACATATAAAATGAATCATGATAACATGCAAAGCATCTTATACGCTGCATAAATAATCCACATATATATAAACTAACATGACGCTATGAACAAGGAAAGTAATTTGAATATTGCCATAACAGTACAAGCAAAGCAATCAGAAGGGGCAATGAGGTAACTCGGTACAGTAAATTCAAGCCTATCTATTTACAAGTTAATATATTGAAAGAAGAATTTGGCTCCACCATCTCACCTAAAACGTTGAGTAACCATCTCCTTAATCTTTCAACTCTAACTTACCAACTATCCAGAATTAAGGTTACTGGTGTAGGGGGTTTTGCCATGAGTTTTCTATATACCTATGCACCAGGAGTGTTTTGTGTGGCAATGCTATAATGTCTTTACCTAAATTTAAATTCCCCATGAGAAGGTTAGCAACTTACCCTCATGCATTAATTTTTCTCCTGTTCTTTCTTGTTCTTATGCATTCTTCCTTTGTGCACAATGGTTTGCCACTTAGTTTTCTAGTGTGTGGTTTATTTCCTTTGTTGGTCTTTATCGTTGGCAGCAAAAGGTGAAACCGTCACCTCGGCGGCCCTCCAGGGTGGATCCATTGTCTGGAAGGGAGGTAAATCACGGGGAATTTTACCCAACAACACATGCAAGGAGGGGTTGAGACGACAACTAGGGCATTCCGCATCTGTTGGAATCGATCCAGTTCTATTGATAGCAACACCCTTGCATGAACCTGAACCAACTGCGCCAACCCGTGGGGGTCATAGTTATTTAAGACGTGAAACGCCCAAAAACGCATAGGTGCTATGGGGCTTGAGGCTTTAGGCGCAAGGTGAGGTGCACGCCTTTATGAAGTAAGGCGTTTTGGATATAAATTTTTACAATTCAAACATATATAGGGAATTTCTGTTACAATATTTTAGTAACAAAATTCAAATATTTCACGAATTATTAAACAATAATATAAATGTAAAATTCACAAATATTAAACAAATATCGATGTTCTATTCGATATGTTTTTACTACATGCCTGCCTGGAAGGCAGAAGAGGTGAGTTTCGTCGGATTTGAGCTTTACGAGTGTAGTTGAGTAGGGTGGATTTCGAGTCAGGGTATTATCTTTCTGTTTACTTATATAAATTGGGTGGTGATGGTTTATTTTGTTGTTATTATTCCAGCCGCATGTGGCTGAGGTATTTAGTGCTTGTAGAAAGTTTCAGATTGTCCACCGTACAGGGGAGATGCTGTCGAAATTTTCTCGGACAGAGACTCCTCTGGGGCGTGACATCCTATGATCTAGGGTTACCACCCCCTAGGGTTTTCACCTGCCTAACCACAGTTAGGACTTTCCTGAAGCACTTAGTCAAGCACGTTAGATCACAACACACCTTAACTTTGAATCCTTTGCCATTATCAAAACTCAGGTTCGATCGTCGGATGCTTCCCGCACCAATAATCTCCCCTTTTTGATTATGGCAACCCAAATTCAAAGTTAAGTTAAAACAAATGCATAAATATATCAAAAGGTTTAAGTGAACAAGCTTAAGTACATAAATTCAAATAAAAGCATAACTTAAGCTAACACTTAAACTTTGTGAAGCTCCTCCTTAATACAGGGCTTCCTTTTACTTTTGAATTAGATAGATTTTTACTTTTTGAATTTCCTACTCTCCCCTTTTGTCATTTATCAAAAAATAAGCCAGTTGACAGCAAGTTTTAAGTTTCTAGAAGAAAACAGATTTAGTCTTTGAAAAAAAAACTTGTGTATTACTTAGCTTATAATTAAGTTTTACTGAAAAAAATGTTAGTTAAAAGAGGACTTTTAAAAAGGAATATTTTTCTCTTAATTTAAAAAAAGGATGCAAATCATTTTGAAGTTTCTTTTTACTTAGCAAAAAAAAATTTTGAAAGCCATGAGTTAACTTTTGCAAGTAAAAAAATATGCTTTTAATACTTTTAGCTAAGTATAGAATTAATCTTATAGGTAACTTAGCAAAAATTCATAAAGATAGCTAAGTTTGAGAGTTGCTATATGAGTCAGTTAGCTAAACCTTTTGCAAATATTGAATTTTGAAAATATAACTTAGGTGAAAAGATACTTAGCTTAATTTGAATAAAATAATATTTATTTTTGAAAATATTAGGAGTAAGAACTTGTTAATTTTTAGGACGCAGGGGGAGTAGCTAAAAATTTAGGTTATTTATTCAGTTGGTCCTTAAGTCCAAGCATGAGTCAAGTTAAATAGTTGTTAACTTATTAATTTGTTTTGATCAGGTATCAGAGCCCTAAAGTACAAGCATGGTTAAGCTTAATATTTCAATTTCCTTCACCAACTGTCTAACCTTTAGCTACTTGCTAATTGCCTAGAGGGCAGCAGCTTTCACCTGGTTAGTCAAGTTAAGTCATTTAGTCCAGTTAGATTTGACTAAGGCTGGAAGACTTGACTTGATTACTGTTAATAAAGTATTTAACGCCCAGACTCATATTGATGCACAGAAATAAACATTCTTGAGTCCAGGCTGTACCCTATGCATCTCACGCCATTCTATGTTTTTCAAACACAAGCAAGGTATACCTAGGTGTTTGTGAGATGCTCTGGCTTAAATCTAGGGGAACAAGATTTCTAGGGTAGAGTCTAGGCTAAAACCAATTTTCGAAAATTCTAAGAAAAATGAGATTTTTAAAATTATTATTTTTCCTAGAATATTTAAGAACAATTTAAAAGTGGTTTTGAAATTATACTAAAAAAAAAGTGACAAATAAGTACTAAATTAAAACATAAGTCAGCTAAACATAAGATAATCAACTCCAAGATACAACCAAAAGGTGAGTGAAATCTCCAGATCCAAAGAGTGAATGACATATCCAGACAATATAAAAAGATAGAGTCAAGCAGGTGGATCGTCAGCTGGAGGATCGGCTAGAGGCTGCTCGGGTGCCGGCTGAGGCTGTCCCTAACGCCGTATCTCGCCTCGGAGAGACGCGAACCCTGCAGCCATCTCGGATCGCATAGATCGAAGGAAGCGATGGCTATCTAGTACAGCTCGTCGCGTCTGAGAGGACTAGATCTCGAGCCGAGTGAGTCTGTCCTCGACAGAAAGTAGTGCCGACGTCGAAGGACCAGCAGATGTAGAGGGTCCAGCAGAGGTGGAAGGATCTGAGAAAAAGTCCTCGGCTAAGAAGTCGTCCCACTCCTCTCCCTCACCTGGTATATCCTCGGCCTTTGGATCGATAGGGGCAGCGGTTGGCTGTGGTCGACCTGTCCAGGCTAGAACTCCATCAGCGTTGACCTCAGCATGGGCTAGTCTACAACTGCGTGACCCTAGTTCGTCGTATATGGTTAAAGGGATAACTGTTCCTCTGGTCACATCTATACCCTCGATGGTCGAAAAGATGGAAGTCAAAATATGGCAGTAGGGTATATGCACTATACAGGAAGTGACTGTACTAGATGTTGAGATGATGTTCTGGAACATGTGTAAGGCTATATCAATGTCTAACCGATGACTCAAGGCATATAGAAAGAATGAATGTGAAGATCGCATCTTCGGGACATCCCGAGATGAGATCGGCAATATGCAGGCTGTCAGGACCATATACATGACATAGTCCTGGACTCTAAGAGAAACTGACCTGAACTCAGTCAAGCCGAGTAGTCTCTCCCCCCCCAAAAAAAATACGTATAGATAGTGTCTAACGTAATATGAAAGTAGGGATTGCCAAATGGCAGATCTCTACCGGGGTAGCAAAGGAAGGTACACTCTAACGCTCTAAGCCCTAAAGCGGTACGTAACAAAGTGGGGGTAAGCTGAATGTCAATGCTACCAACTCTAGAGGAATATGTTCTATCATCAATCCTTTCAAGGTTGTGATAGAACTGTGCACACAAATCATGATTTATTGCATTACTGCAATAAACCAATTTGTCCAGCTGATAGTATTCTATCATCTGGACCAATGGGTGACAAAACTGACTAAAAAAGGGCCTATTTACGTATCTAAGTTTGATAGGGTTAAATTTAAAGCTAGCAAATGTAGCCCTAAGTTGGTCAGTTGGAAATCTGAGGTCGGCTGATGGGAGTCTAGCCGGATTGGGATTGACTTGACGTCGTTTCCTATTTTCAATGTTTTTACACAAAAATTGGCAAAATAAACACAAAGATTATGTAAAAATTGACTGGGAAGTGTTTAGAGTTTACCTAGGAGGCATTGTTAGGATTATAAGCACAAAGCTGATAGTATTCTATCATGATTAAACAGGTCGGCGGGAAATTTCCCGCCGCTGTTGAGGGCGCCTCCCTAGTGTGGGAGGCGTCTTCGTTCAGGCGCCACGTGTGCCTTTTTTTTTTATTTAGAATTGAATTAGGTAAGTTAATTTAACTTTAGGTTAATTAAATTTTGAATATTTATTTTAAGTTAATTAATTTTTGATTTAATTTGAAAACTATTTTTAATTTGAAAAATAATTTAAAATTAAGTTTAAAAGATTTTTAAAATTTTTTTCGAATGATTTTGAAATTAAGTTCAAAGATTTATAAAATGATTTTTAAAAGTTTTTTCAAATGATTTTGAAATTAAGTTTTTAAAAAAAAAATAAAATGATTTTTAAAAGTTTTTTCAAATGATTTTGAAATTAAATTTTTAAAGATTTTTAAAATGATTTTTAAAAGATTTTTCAAATGATTTTGAAATTAAGTTTTTTAAAAGATTTTAAAAGATTTTTAAAATGATTTTTAAAAATTTTTTCAAATAGTTTTGAAATTAAGTTTTTAAAAGATTTTTAAAAGTTTTTTCAAATGATTTTGAAATTAAGTTTTTTAAAAGATTTTTAAAATGATTTTTAAAAAAAATTTCAAATGATTTTGACATTAAGTTTTTTAAAAGATTTTTAAAATGATTTTTAAAATTTTTTTCAAATAATTTTGAAATTAAGTTTTAAAAGATTTTTCAAATGATTTTAAAATTAAATTTTTTTAAAAATATTTTTAAAATGATTTTTAAAAATTTTTTCAAATCATTTTGAAAATAAGTTTTTTTAAAAGATTTTAAAAATAATTTTTAAAAGTTTTTTGAAATGATTTTGAAATTAAGTTTTATTTGAAAAAAAATAATATTAATTACGAATTTAATTTGAATTAATATTCCTTAGTCATCTCACCCGATCTAAATTTTTAATCAGAGAATCCTATAATTTTTGTGAGATGAATTATGGTTCAATTTTAGGGTTTGGTTTAACTTTGTGTTAGATTCAGGTTTAGCTTTAGGTTCAACAAGTAGGCATTCTTTGGATAAACTTCTGGGCTATGGTGAGTCTCAAGTATATCATTAAAGTAACCATGCCTTCGAGGTTTTCCAAATAGTCCTACCCATTAAACTTAGTACAAAACCTTGGTCTAACTAATTAGGATCCATTTAAGGGTAGCTTCGGTCAGTTCCACTTGGCCAAATGCACCAGGTCGAAGTCATATCTTCCTAGACATGCGATGCCCAAGCTTCCCTAACGTACTATCATCCAAAAATTTCACCAGTACCGTGGGACAAGTTAAACCTAGTCCATTTTATCTAACCTTAATTACCCTGCCGGGTAGTCTACTCTTGTTTATCCATTTCGAGTAGATTAAGTTCGGTTATCCAGTTGGGTAGTTTAGTTGGGGGTGTCAGCTATTCTGGATCCTCCTTCTATATTTTTTTTATTTGATTTAAATTGAATTTTGAATTTTAATTTAATTTCGAATTTAATTCTGAATTTTGAATTTAATTCTGAATTTTTAATTGAATTTTAATTTTAATTTAATTTCGAATTTTTAATTTAATTTTGAATTTTGAATTTTTATTAATATCGTTTTTCTTTTTGCTCCCCCTGGATCATAGCCTCGATATGGTATATCGAGGTAGTGTATTTGATCCTTCGGGATCCAATATTGACCAAGTCCAATTTGATTAATCAATTTAGACTTGGGGACCCATGCTTGGACTGTTTTTCTATTTGATTTTTGTACAAGAGATAAATAAGATTTGTATTTTTTTTTTTGTTTAAATCCTAGACCAGTTCTATTGTAAACGGCTCTTTGTGTCCCAAGAATTAGGTCAAGATTCTTGGAACCTAAAGAAAACCGTTCTAGTATTTTCTCTAGATCCTTGACTTGAGTTTTCAGACTGGAGTTTTCTTCTTTAAGTTTTTGAACTTGAGTTGAGTTTCCAGTCTGAACTGGTTCAGTCAAAGATTTGGAGTCAGTCACTTCTTTAAGGACAACTACTTCCTTTAGAAGTGACTTAATTCTAAGGTTCGACTTAGCTAATTTACGCAATAAATAATTGACTAAGTTATTGAGTCGAGGAATACTTACAGAGGGATCGGGCCCTTCGAAAACGAATATGGATCCGTGGCTTCGTTCGGACTCGGCCTCCGACTCGATCTCGCTCTCGGATTCGTCGATCTGGTCCCGGGCCATCAGCGCAAGTAAACTCGTCTGATCGAGTTCGTCGTCGTCGTCTTCTGAGGAAGATTCATCCCATGTCGCCTTTAAGACCTTCTTCTTTCTTTGCTTCTTTGCATCCTTTTGATTAGGACAGTTGGCCTTGATGTGCCCCTTCTGGTTGCACCCGTAACAGATCACTTCGAACTTTACCTTAGAACTTGGTTGAGCCTCCTTGGATTGGACTGCCTTCTTTATGTCTTTCTTGTTGAAGCCTTTCTTCTTCTGGTAGAGTCTCTTCACAAGGTTCATGAGCTCGGTTGTTAGTTATTCATCTTCATCATCTAAGTCGAGTTCTTCTTCTGACTCTGGTTCAGTTCTTCGTCGTGATCTCGGTTCGTGCGTTCGACTGGTACCTGCAACCAAAGCAACCCCCTTCTCGGTTGGCTGTGCATTAGTCTACTCATGTAATTCAAACTCACAGAATAATTCATCTAACTTTATTGAAGATAAATCCTTGGAGACTTTGTAGGCATCTACCATTGATGCCCACAATGTGCTTCTCGGAAACGAGTTTAGTGCGTACCTTATGACTTCCGATTCTCTATCTTTTGCCCGATTCCGTGGAGAGAATTGAGGATGTCTTGAATTCTTGCGTCCAATGAACTTGCCGTCTCACCTTCCTGCATTTTCAGATTATATAATTTATTAAGTAAAATATCTCTTTTACTTACCTTGGTATCGGAGGTCCCTTCGTGAAGCTCGATCAGCTTCTCCCATAGCTCCTTGGCGCTTGAGAAAGAGCCTACGGGGTTTAGTTCCTCCTTTGTTAGTCCGCACTGGAGGGTACACGTTGCTCTGACATTTGCCTCCACCTTCTTGATTAATGCAGGTTCCCAATCCTTGCAGGGTGTAGGATTTTCGTCTTTATCCGTTGGCAGATCCAAACCAGTCTTGACGATCATCCATGTCTCGAACTGGATCTTCAGGAAGTTCTTCATTCTGCCCTTCCAGTAACCAAGGTCCTCTCCGGTGAAGAGCGGGGGACGGACAATGTTATAACCCTCTTGTTGGGTCATTTTAGATCAACTAAGGAAAAAATAAACAACAAGAAAATTCCAAGACTTGGTCCTGGATTAGTAGTGCGGGAAGTATCTAAAAAAAACGGACTCGAGTGGTGTTGCACCAACTTCGAGCAAAAACCGATTCGAGAAAAGAATTAGAATATAGCTATAAGGCTAAATTCTAATTGACCCCGAAAAATCTGAAAATACCACGAAAAATTATTTTGAATGGTGGTTGCACCGATTCAAAACGACCCCGCTCTGATACCAATTGTTGGATCGAAAAGCGCTAGAGGGGAGGGGGGGTGAATAGCGCTCGTAGCTATTTCGTTCGATTCGTAAAACTATCGGAGTTAAAACACGCAGCGGAATAAAGAAAAACACACAGAAATAACAAAAGGATTTACTTCGTTCGGAGCCTAGATCGACTCCTACTCGAAGGCCCGCGATCCTTGATCGCTTTCCGTGGGAAACAACTATAAGCTCGATAAGGTTTACAAATATTACAATTTACAGCTTAATTTAAACCAGAAATCTTATACCGACAACAATGGATGAAAAAGCAAAGCTCCGGGTCGTCGATGTCAAGTCGCAGCACTTCCGGGTTGTCGATTTAGCAGCACGCAACAATAGGATCACTTGGAATGAGTTGTGTTGAGCTGCTGGTCGAAACCCTCTTATAAAGGGTGTTCAAGGCGCCTTGAAAGCCATTCAAGGCGCCTCCAAGCTGCCGAGTCGCACGCGTGGATCAGCACAGACCTGGTCGAACTCTATCTGGTTCAAGGTGCCTTCAGCCTCTCCAAGGCGCCTTCAGCCTTCGGTCCAAGGCACCTTGAGCTTCATTCAAGGCGCCTCCAGTCTGCTGCACTGGCTTTTCCTCGCTTGCACCCGAGGTGCCTCCAAGCTCCATGGAGGCGCCTCGGACACTGTTCATCCGAGGTTAACTTGTGCTCCTTTGGTCCTGCAAAAGTGTTAGTCCCAAACACATACCCTGCAAAACAAAGTTAGCACAAAACAACAGTAAACAGAATATAATGACAGTCTCCGGACTGTTCGGGTCTGACTTCGGATTTCCAACCGGAAACCCTAGGTCGACCCGACGCCTATTGTTTCCTCTACGGGGAACGCGTCCTCACCTACTCCACTCAGGAGATTTACCTGATGCCAGTGTGATCCTCCAGATCGACTAGACTTTTGCTCGGTGCTCGATGCTTTCGGACTTTCTGCTGGACTTCCGCTTCCCGGCTGGTCCAGTCTTTCACCTGGTTCGCGATACCAGGACTTTCCACCTAGGGTTACCCCCCTAGGACTTTTGCCTGAAGCACTCGGCCCACCAAAACTTTCCGCATAGGGTTACCACCTCCTATGACCTAGGGTTACCACCCCTTAGGGTTTTCACCTGTCTAACCACAGTTAGGACTTTCCTGAAGCACTTAGTCAAGCACGTTAGATCACAACACACCTTAACTTTGAATCCTTTGCTATTATTAAAACTCAGGTTCGATCGTCGGATGCTTTTTATTTAAAAAACAAGTTCTTTGTTATCTTTTGAGCCTTTAGAGTTCTCACATTATTGTTGTTTTGTTTTTGAAAGACCATCTAACAATTTTAGTTAAATTTATAAGATGAAGTTAAATTTAACTATTGAAAATAATTCCTTTGTTATTTTCCTTGGAGTCTTTTGAGTTTATTTTATTTTATTCTGTATCATGGGAGGCTATTTGGTACTTTTGATCAAATTTATTAGATAAATCTAAATTGATCAAATTTCAAAAGTGAATCCCTAGCCCCCAGGTAAAGCTATCAATTTAGATTGCGCTGATTAGTCCATCTTGTTAAACAATTTAAGGGCACTGAGTTAGAATTTTATCAATTTATTTAAAGGTAGGTAGAGACAAGTCGACCCGCCTGAGCCCATGATCCGTGCGGATTAGCTCATGGTGGCCTTGGATTGACCTGTGAGTTGAGAAAAAAAATAAAATTTTCTCTTATACTTAAAACTAAAGTGGAGAACTCAATGTGCTTGTGAATTTGACCTATTTAATCCGTAATCCAAACTTAAAAATTATAATTTTTTCTATATACATTTTTATTTTTTTATTTGTCGATGGGCATGTGAGTTGTTGGTCCACCGACCTCGCAACCCACCTTAAGTTGGATTGGTTTGTAGATTTTCCAATCTGCTAAGATGGTGGGTAAGCTCGTCTCGCTTCGCTAAATGGTCGACTTGCCATGGGCCAACCCGCCCCTCTATGTGTCAACCCATTTGACAGCTCTGCCTGCGGTAATGGTACAATTGTAGGACACCTTAATTTCCTAGACATTTAAAGATCGAGTCTTAACTACATCGAATTAATGAATAAATTTTTCTTAATGAACTATTGACCTAAAAATGCTAGACTGATGAATCGTTCGATGTGAGTACTTTTCAATTTATTATGATGGACGATAGAAACTTATGCGGTATATAACAGGTCACCCTATGTTTGAAACTAAAAAAAATAAAAAATAAAAAAACAAATGAAAGTGAATCACTCACCTGTCAACTCAGAGCCTTTGGATTCTGTCTATGCTCTCATTTGTGTTATTTATCTTGGAGGACCATTTTAATAGTTTTTGTTAAGATTGCTATCTAACGATTTTAACTAAAATTATTAGATGAATTTAAATTGATCAAATTTCATATATAAGCACCCTATTGTATTCCTTATTTAACATATACAATCATTCTATATTATTATTTTGGTTATTTGAGTCTAGAAAGTCATCCAGCAATTATGGTCAAAACTTGTAGATGAACGCAATTGTTTATCTCCTCTTTGCAAGCTATGCATTGTGTTCCTTAGGGCTTCTTTACAATTGTTTTCTTTTATATAGTTGGTTTTTTTTAATATAGTGCTAAATGACTTTAAGATCTTAATAGTTAACTAAAGAATTTGAGTCTAGTTCTCATGAGGCATCCAACAACACTACTAAGGGTTCTAGTTATAAAAGGAAATCACAGTAAACTTAGGTCCTTTTCTTCACAAGTGAGCCTTGTTTAACCAAAGGGATTTTTAGTTACTATTGGACATCGAAAGACACATTAGCCCATTAAGGATCACTCCATTTCCATGGTTTTTTTGACAACCCATAGAATTTAAATCCTATAGGCCTTATTTATGATCAAATGAATAAGACTGCCCTTCATCATAGATCAAATAAAAATTTAACAATTCTTAATCAACAATTGATCACAAGTTGACAATTTGAATAAAAATGTGATATCATTCATCCAAAGTGGTCAGTATGACTAGCCCCACAACAAGATATAGATAGATAAATCACACAGAGCATTTTGTTCTAGCACAGTAATCCTTTGCATGGACTAAGTTAAACACCTAATAAGATATTTTACACGAATTGAGAATTGACCTTAAAATCTATTGGAGTAAGCATCTATACAGGTATTAACTACGCCAACCCGTGCGAGCATCACAAGTTGACAATGAGTTTATAGATTAGCAACTCAATTTAATAAAATCATAAAATGGATCAATAACTGCATCACAACTCAAGTTATCAATCATCATCTCTATGTAAATATCAACATATAGTTTTCACAGTTTCTCAAAAAAATAGCTTACACATGATCTTAACCCTACTAACACACAATGCATTAATCTCCAAGCCTTAATAAATCATAATATATATCAATTAAATATTAAATGTATGAAAATCGAGAATATAACACTCTATGAACAAGATCAAAGGGCAAACCTACTATTTGAATCCACACAAGAAACTCAACAGCAGACAAGCAAGACCTCCAAGGAATCAGTGATAGTGGAGTTTCATTAAGAAACCAAAGGCCATGATTTACCCTCATTTCCACCTCACTCACGCAAGAGTGAGGTGCCTACTTTCGTGAACTATGATCATGAGAGGGAACATATTGCCATGCCCGATGCATAATGTCATCATCTATGTATGGATGCAGATTCCACAGGAGACAATAGCCTTCTAGTTCAGATACACTTGTCCCAATGTTCAAGTTCAAAACAATATTTTTCTGCATTATAAAATTTTGTATTAACAATTGAAGGAGAATTATGAAAAACTACCTCTATGAATCCATCTACCTGCATGGCATAGTCGAGCTTCAACATATCACTGATGATCTTCATTAGCATGACTTCTGATATTGATGTATCTTGAGGATGCTTGGGCAATGGTTCCTTTTCTTTCTAGTAAAAGATATTAAATACACTCATGTGGCATCCAAGAAAAAATAATCAAAATCAACAATTTCTTTTTGCCGTCAAACAAATTTATGAGAAATCAAACTGGTCTGCGCGGTTGACTAAATGTTCTGAAACTGGCTCTCTGTTAAACAAATTACATATGAGAGATTGGATCTCTCGTCTGTTAACTTGTTAAAGATTATCATCCTTTACCCCAAAAAGTAATTTTTTTTTGTAATTTAAATCTGGCAATAATTCTGAATGCTGATCATTAATAAAGCAAACTACTATGTTAACAAATGTAAAACGCGAAAAGAAACTTAAGATGTCTCCTATTTATGTTTACCTCAAAGGAAATATCTTTTAACATTTCTTCACAAAAAGAGTCATCCAAAGCCGTAGCACTCTTGGTTGCTGCTTCTGTGACAGCAATTGCATCTTCCTTTAGGCAATCAAGTTCATTGAGCAAAGCTTCAGCTGAAATCATGAACACTTTATAATATTTATTTGAATAAAAAGACCATTAATTAAATTATTAATCTAACTAGAAAGTACACATAATTGAGAGGCTAGAATGAGAAATTCCATGAATTTTGATTTTCTAATAGAAAAATCCCTACCATGAGAAGACACTACATTTGAAAACTGCAGGTTACAAAAGGAACTTGGTGTAAACATGCAGATAAAGTAAGATAATCACAAGGGAGTTAATAGAAATACCATTCTTCAAATTATCTCGCAATCCCAAAACATAAGAGTGCGCTGGCACAAAAAAATGTTAATAGTGAGATATATAATTCAGACATCAAGAGACTGAATCAAAAAAATCGTCAGGTTAGCTCTCATCAAGATATTTGACCAGGGATAAAGATGGACAGCAAAAAGCTGAAAAGTGAACAATATGGAAAGTTAGTTTAATGCATGTTTCTTAGTGTTTGTTTTCCTTATTTTATCTTTTTAACTTTTAAAATGTATACTTGTTAGGCTTCTGCTTAATGAAAAAGGAAGTGTTAGATTGACACTAACAGAAGGCATGTACTCATCCTATTGCATACAGGCCCAAACCTGAACAATGACAAAAACATATCACTAAATAAAACTAAGCTTTTGAGTGTATGTTGTCCTCTTGTTATTTATTTTTTCTAAACCTTCATTCCAATGAATTAATTTTCGTGAATATTCAGTTTCCTATGTGCATTATAAATACATTTTTCAAGAAGGAATAATTTAGCTGAGAACAAAAAGTGACTTGCAAGCCAGTTTTGTTTGCATGAATGGTAACAACTTACAATTATACATATTTTGAACACTTTGCGACTGTTGTTTGCACCCTGCTTCAACATAAGTTTTCATATGTTCATTCCAGTTAGCATCAATTATTCTACTGATGTTGTTTGAAGTCTTCTGAAGTTCAACCGTCCTAAACATTGCTGTGCACAAGAGAAAAAGGACGACATGAGTAGTTAAGTCAAAAATGAGAAAGTCATGCAGCTGAAAAATAGGGCAAGTTCCTAAGCATAATCTGTATTCTCCATCACAGAGTTAACAGGATTCTCAAAGGCTTAATAAATAAAATGTCGATTCAGTAATACAGAAGATCAAAAAGGGCAAAGATGCAATGATGCCATATTTTGCAAGGATTATATATGTGAATAAGCAATAGGAGATGACAAACTTGATAAAAAGACATTTAATATAAAGAGAAGATACAAACAGATAGTCAATTGACAGTCAAGTTCATATCTTCTCAACAAGTGCAAAATTATGAAACCATGAACATGCGTTTGAATTTTTAAGATCCTTTTAAGAACAATTTAAAATTTAAAAGATCAGAAAATACTGCCTCAAGTCATATATATATAAAACATCTTCATGTGCCAATCAGTTCTTATTTTGAAGTCTTAAAGTAGATTTGACCTGAACTGGTACAATCCTTATTTCTGTTGAAGCTTGTTCCTAAAATGTTGAAACTATGATATGCAGCAATCAGATTTAGATGCCATGTGTTTCTGGTTTCTGTAATTATCCTTCCACTGTACCAACTTTTGTTGTATTTGAATTTCTTATTCCAATACTACTTGGTTGCTGAACATTTGATTTCTGAACATTCTTAATGATATCCATATTTTCATTATATTCTGCCATATGTTCTTATGCTGGACATTGATGGCTAGTGTTGACTCTCGACCAGAGCATGTGGTTGTCTATACATTATACTATTATTACTGAACATTTGATATATTTACCAACTGAACTCATGTTGTGGAGGGATTGATAGGCTACTAACACTGATTGACCGGCCTGTGCCAAACTCAGAACAGATTGGTGTTCCTGTGGGAATTTAAAATCCCAACTATCTATCTATAAAGTAAAAAAAAAAAAACATTGGTGAACTATACCTGTTACCCTGTTAAATCTAGTAAGAAACCTCTTCCCCACATCAGCTAGCTCCTCAAACTCGGTAACCCTGCAAATGTGAATTTCATGTAAAAACAGGACTGTAACATTCAACTATGTTATAGAACAGAGCAAATGAGTAATAGTATGAGAAGCTCACACATGTAAAATTGATAATTTTGAACTATAAGATGAAGAAAAAAATTGGTACTTTCAAATAAACAAAGTATGTTCTATGAGTTTATTCTGGTTATATGTAACCCCCACTTGTCAGCTACAGACTATCTTGAGACTTCTCTGATTTATAACCAACAGCTAAAATTTCCTATATTATCCACAAGAACAAGACCATTTTTTTTTTTACAACAGCAAAAAAAGTCGACACACAACAATATGAGCAGAGGGCATGAGTCACATGGTGGGTTGAAAAGCTAATAATGGCTGGGAGAAAATCACATTTTCTCCTAGATGGTTATCAAGGTAATATGATATATCCACGCAAATGAGAAAAATACATTTTGAGCTTACTTTGTCATGTAGTCTCTAAAGATTCTGGTAATCTTTTCACCTAATTTAGAATAAACTCGATCTAGCTCCAGTTTCCTATTTAAAACCTGTAAATGAGAGATGCAGAAGGCGAAAAGGTAGTAGAATTAGGATTACAATTCATACAAAAACCAAGAAACACACATAGATCGCAATGAACAACAAAAAAAAAAAAACCTGAACATTAGTGTCAGCAGTAACAGCTACTTTAGCAGTCAATTCCATCTGTAGGAAAAATTTTATAAAGACTGTTCAGAAAGATTATCGGAGGATTAATTAATGGCTTAATTAATCATTTAAATCCTATATATAATTATTTAATCAATTAAACTGATTAATCATCCTTAACGAACAAATCCTAATTTAATTGATTAAATTAATCGGCGGGGAGAGCAGTGAACGCGACGTGGTGGTGGTCATGGCGGAAGGCAGCGTCGGCGGGGCCGAGCGATGATGGTCGTGGCTTGGACAAGACGGGAAGGCGACGGCGGCAATTGCGGCAGCTCGAAGCTTCTTGCAAGTAGAGGGGAGGCTGCTGCGGTGGAGAAATCCAGAGACGGCACCGCGAGCACGCGCGGGGAACATGTGAGGGTAGGATATTAAACTTAGGGTTTTAGAATTATCTCATTAATTTAATATTTTCTTTTAAATATTTCAAAAATTTATAAATAATTATATTTAGTTATTTTAAATATGATCAACATATTAATAATAATATTATTATTAATAATTTAATTAATAAATTTATTTTAAATATAATTTTAACCAAACGTGATTTATCAATTTGGTTATCCTATCAAATAAATTAATTTATTAATTTAGTTTTAGATGGTAATATTTTTTCATAAATATAACAACTTAGATCAACAAAAGTTTTAACTCTAACTCAATTAATCCAAAACTAAGTTTTAATTAATTTAGTTGCTTTTAGGTGAGACTACCATGATTTCCTAAACTCAAGTAAAGGGAAAAGTTCATCAACGGAAGCTGAAAGCTTTTTCGCTTGGTAACCTTCAATGAGTAACAAATGTACAATGTAATCTAAAATAAACTATAATAAACAGAAAGAGGGATTGAATTGTGAATAACAAATTCAGATGAATACAGTAGTAATGTATACTATTAAGGAAGCAGATACCTTAACAACGACATTTTATTAACGATAGAATTCATACATATTAGTAATGATAACATACGATATATATAAATATCATTACAAATGAAAATAGGAAAATATATAAATTAAGAAAATAATAAATATTTCCTAATAATAATTATTCTTTAATAAAATGAAACAAATAACTATTTTCTAATAATAATTATTCCCTAATAACTAAAAAATAAATAATTATTTATTTATAATAATTATTTCTTAATACACCCTCTCAAGATGGTGTCCTAGAAATGATACCAATCTTGTTACAAATAGCAAACAGTCGAGGTCGAGAAAGTGATTTGGTAAGTGCATCAGCCAACGTAAGTTTGTAAAATCTCAATTCCCCTTCTTTACAACAAGGAGAGAATGAGTTAGAACTAGTTTGGGGTACAAATCAGGAGGTCTTTCTTCAAGAAGTCTGCGACGGTTTAGGAAATTAGGAGGAGGAGCGCGAGCTAAGTAGCCCTCCTCTTCCAACTGTTGAACTGCCCCTTTGGCCCCTGCCGTAAAAGCAGACAAGATGGATCTCACAATCGGCCGGTTGAACTCAGTAGATTCGATCATGGCGGTGGCTCATTCTTTGTAACGAACATTTTCGTGCTCCTTATAAACCACTAACGCCATCTGACAGGTTTTCAGTTCATTTTCCCTGGTAGCGACTTCGGCTTTTGTTAAATCAAGGGAATTGTTAAGAGATGTCACCTCATTTTCTTTTAGTAGCAAGGCCTCCAACTTTTCGCTCAATTTTGTTTCATAATTCTCTTTGAGTTCGCCAAGTTTTGAGGTCAGCTCTTGATTGAGGTCCGTAACCAATTTGAGTCGGGCTCCAAGGCTCTCAATTTGAGTTTCAAATTGCTTCTGGGCGGCAGCAGAAAACTCGGCAGAAGACAATTCGATAACTTGATGTCGCAACCCCTTGTTTTCCGATTTCAATCTTTCGTTCTCAGTGTATAAGATGAGTAATAGTCGAGAGAAACCCATGTTCTCTAGCCACCGCCGGAAGCATATCCAAATTTGTGAGATAGTATTTCCAAAACAGAAAGTAAGAGTATATAATCGTACCTTATTCTCTACCTTTTCGCCTTCTGCATCTCTCATTTAGGAAACTGGAGTTAGATCGAGTTTATTCTAAATTAGGTGAAAAGATTACCAGAATCTTTAGAGACTACATGACAAAGTAAGCTCAAAATGCATTTTTCTCATTTGCTTGGATATATCATATTATCTTGATAACCATCTAGGAGAAAATGTGATTTTCTCCCAGCTATTATTAGCTTTTCAACCCACCATGTGACTCATGCCCTCTGCTCATATTGTTGTGTGTCGACTTTTTTTGCTATTGTAAAAAAAAAAAATGGTCTTGTTCTTGTGGAGAATATAGGAAATTTTAGCTGTTGGTTATAAATCAGAGAATTCTCAAGATAATCTGCAGCTGACAAGTGGGGGTTACATATAACCAGAATAAACTCATAGAACATACTTTGTTTATTTGAAAGTACCATTTTTTTTCTTCATCTTATAGTTCAAAATTATCAATTTTACATGTGTGAGCTTCTCATACTATTACTCATTTGCTCTGTTTTATAACATAGTTGAATGTTACAGTCCTGCTTTTTACATGAAATTCACATTTGCAGGGTTACCGAGTTTGAGGAGCTAGCTGATGTGGGGAAGAGGTTTCTTACTAGATTTAACAGGGTAACAGGTATAGTTCACCAATGTTTCTTTTTTTAACTTTATAGATAGATAGCTGGGATTTTAAATTCCCACAGGAACACCAATCTGTTCTGAGTTTGGCACAGGCCGGTCAATCAGTGTTAGTAGCCTATCAATCCCTCCACAACATGAGTTCAGTTGGTAAATATATCAAATGTTCAGTAATAATAGTATAATGTATAGACAACCACATGCTCTGGTCGAGAGTCAACACTAGCCATCAATGTCCAGCATAAAAACATATGGCAGAATATAATGAAAACATGGATATCATTAAGAATGTTCAGAAATCAAATGTTCAGCAACCAAGTAGTATTGGAATAAGAAATTCCAATACAACAAAAGTTGGTACAGTGGAAGGATAATTACAGAAACCAAAAACACATGGCATCTAAATCTGATTGCTGCATATCACAGTTTCAACATTTTAGGAACAAGCTTCAACATAAATAAGGATTGTACCAGTTCAGGTCAAATCTGCTTTAAGACTTCAAAATAAGAACTGATTGGCACATGAAGATGTTTTATATATATAGGACTTGAGGCAGTATTTTCTGATCTTTTAAATTTTAAATTGTTCTTAAAAGGATCTTAAAAATTCAAACGCATGTTCATGGTTTCATAATTTTGCACTTGTTGAGAAGATATGAACTTGACTGTCAATTGACTATCTGTTTGTATCTTCTCTTTATATTAAATGTCTTTTTATCAAGTTTGTCATCTCCTATTGCTTATTCACAGATATAATCCTTGCAAAATATGGCATCATTGCATCTTTGCCCTTTTTGATCTTCTGTATTACTGAATCGACATTTTATTTATTAAGCCTTTGAGAATCCTGTTAACTCCGTGATGGAGAATACAGATTATACTTAGGAACTTGCCCTATTTTTCAGTTGCATGACTTTCTCATTTTTGACTTAACTACTCATGTCGTCCTTTTTCTCTTGTGCACAGCAATGTTTAGGACGGTTGAACTTCAGAAGACTTCAAACAACATCAGTAGGATAATTGATGCTAACTGGAATGAACATATGAAAACTTATGTTGAAGCAGGGTGCAAACAACAGTCGCAAAGTGTTCAAAATATGTATAATTGTAAGTTGTTACCATTCATGCAAACGAAACTGCCTTGCAAGTCACTTTTTGTTCTCAGCTAAATTATTCCTTCTTGAAAAATGTATTTATAATGCACATAGGAAACTGAGTATTCACGAAAATTAATTCATTGGAATGAAGGTTTAGAAAAAATATATAGCAAGAGGACAACATACACTCAAAAGCTTAGTTTTATCTTAGTGATTTGTTTTTGTCATTGTTCAGGTTTGAGCCCATGTGTAATAGGATGAGTACATGCCTTCTGTTAGTATCAATCTAACAATTCCTTTTTCATTAAGCAAAAGCCTAACAAGTATACATTTTAAAAGTTAAAAAGATAAAATAAGGAAAACAAACACTAAGAAAATGCATTAAACTAACTTTCCTTATTATTCACTTTTCAGCTTTTTGCTGTTCATCTTTATCCCTGGTCAAATATCTTGATGAGTGCTAACCTGACGATTTTTTTGATTCAGTCTCTTGATGTCTGAATTATATATCTCACTCTTAACATTTTTTTGTGCCAGCTCACTCTTGTGTTTTGGGATTGCGAGACAATTTGAAGAATGGTATTACTATTAACTCCCATGTGATTATCTTACTTTATCTGCATGTTTACACCAACAAGTTCCTTTTGTAACCTGCACTTTTCAAATGTAGTGTCTTCTAATGGTAGGAGTTTTTCTATTAGAAAATCAAAATTCATGGAATTTCTCATTCTAGCCTCTCAATTATGTGTACTTTCTAGTTAGATTAATATTTTAATTAATGGTCTTTTTACTCAAATAAATATTATAAAGTGTTCATGATTTCAGCTGAAGCTTTGCTCAATGAACTTGATTGCCTAAAGGAAGATGCAATTGCTGTCACAGAAGCAGCAACCAAGAGTGCTACGGCTTTGGATGACTCTTTTTGTGAAGAAATGTTAAAAGATATTTCCTTTGAGGTAAACATAAATAGGAGGCATCTTAAGTTTCTTTTCGCGTTTTACATTTATTAACATATTAGTTTGCTTTATTAATGATCAGCATTCAGAATTATTGCCAGATTTAAATTACAAAAAAAAAATACTTTTTGGGATAAAGGATGATAATCTTTAACAAGTTAACAGACGAGAGATCCAATCTCTCATATGTAATTTGTTTAACAGAGAGTCAGTTTCAGAACATTTAGTCAACTGCGCAGACCAGTTTGATTTCTCATAAATTTGTTTGACGTCAAAAAGAAATTGTTGATTTTGATTATTTTTCCTTGGATGCCACATGAGTGTATTTAATAACTTTTACTAGGAAGAAAAGGAACCATTGCCCAAGCATCCTCAAGATACATCAATATCAGAAGTCATGCTAATGAAGATCATCAGTGATATGTTGAAGCTCGACTATGCCATGCAGGTAGATGGATTCATAGAGGTAGTTTTTCATAATTCTCCTTCAATTGTTAATACAAATTTTTATAATGCAGAAAAATATTGTTTTGAACTTGAACATTGGGACAAGTGTATCTGAACTAGAAGGCTATTGTCTCCTGTGGAATCTGCATCCCTACATAGATGATGACATTATACATCGGGCATGGCAATATGTTCCCTCTCATGATCAGAGTTCGCGATAGTAGGCACCTCCCTCTTGCGTGAGTGAGGTCGAAATGAGGGTAAATCATGGCATTTGGTTTCTTAATGGAACTCCATTATCACTGATTCCTTGGAGGTCTTGCTTTTGTCTGCTGTTGAGTTTCTTGTGTGGATTCAAATAGTAGGTTTGCCTTTGATCTTGTTCATAGAGTGTTATATTCTCTATTTTCATACATTTAATATTTAATTGATATATATTATGATTTATTAAGGCTTGGAGATTAATGCATTGTGTGTTAGTAGGGTTAAGCTCATGTGTAAGCTATTTTTTTGAGAAACTGTGAAAACAATATGTTGATATTTACATAGAGATGATGATTGATAACTTGAGGTGTGATGCAGTTATTGATTCATTTTATGATTTTATTAAATTGAGTTGTTAATCTAAAGACTCATTGTCAACTTTTGATGCTCGCACGGGTTGGCGTAGTTAATACCTGTATAGATGCTTACTCCAATAGATTTTAAGGTCAATTCTCAATTCATGTAAAATGTCTTATTGGGTGTTTAACTTAGTCCATGCAAAGGATTATTGTACTATAACAAAATGCTCTGTGTGATTTATCTATTTATATCTTGTTGTGGGGCTGGTAATACTGGACCACTTTGGATGAATGATATCACATTTTTACTCAAATTGTCAACTTGTGATCAATTGTTGATTAAGAATTGCTAAATTTTTATTTGATCTATGATGAAGGGTAGTCTTATTCATTTGATCATAAATAAGGCCTATAGGATTTAAATTCTATGGGATGTCAAAAAAACCATGGAAACGGAGTGATCCTTGATGGGCTAATGTGTCTTTCGATGTCCAATAGCAACTAAAAATCTCTTTGGTTAAACAAGGCTCACTTGTGAAGAAAAGGACCTAAATTTACTGTGATTTCCTTTTATAACTAGAACCCTTAGTAGTGTTGTTGGATGCCTCATGAGAACTAGACTCAAATTCTTTAGTTAACTATTAAGACCTTAAAGTCATTTAGCACTATATTAAAAAAAACAACTATATAAAAGAAAACAATTGTAAAGAAGCCCTAAGGAACACAATGCATAGCTTGCAAAGAGGAGATAAACAATTACGTTTATCTACATGTTTTGACAATAATTGCTAGATGACTTTCCAGACTCGAATAACCAAAATAAGAATATAGAATGATTGTATATGTTAAATAAGGAATACAATAGGGTGCTTATATATGAAATTTGATCAATTTAAATTCATCTAATAATTTAAGTTAAAATCGTTAGATAGCAATCTTAACAAAAATTATTAAAATGGTCCTCCCAGACTCAAAAATAAAAAAATGAGAGTATAGTTAGAATCCAAAGGCTCTGAGTTGTGAGATTCAGTTTTTCTTTTTTCAGTTTCAAATATGGGTGATCAGTTTGATTCCACATAAATTTTTTATCGGCCATCCTAATTTCGAATAAATTGGATGCATTTGTAGTAAATGATTCATCGATTCAATATTCTTAGGTCAATAGTTTATTAAGGAAAATTTATCTATTAATTCGTTGAAGTTAAAACTCGATCTTTAGATATTTAGGAAATTAAGAAAGTATCCTGTCGCTGCACCATTACCCCGGACGAAGCTAACAAATGGGTTGATCCATAGAAGGGTGAGTTGGCCCGTGGTTTGCCGACTCATGGCAGGTCGGCCATTTGGCAAGGTGGAACGAGTCTGCTCATCATCTTGGCGAATTGGAAAATTTCTAACCCAATCTAACTTAAGGTGTGTTGTAGGCTCGACGAGCCAACCCACATGCCCATTGAAAAATAAAAAAATATATAAAAAATAAAAAAAAATAAGTTTGAGTTACAGATTAATTTTTCCACTTTAGTTTTAAGTATAGGAGAAAATTTTATTTTTTTCTCAATCCACAAGCCCACCGCGGGCCAACTCGCGCGGATCACGGGCTCATACGGGTCGTCTCTCCTAACCTGTATTTAAATAGATTGATAAAATTTTAATTAAATTTACTTAAATTATTTAATGGGATAGACCAACTCGACGTACAATCAAAATTGACAGTTTTATCTAGGGCAAGAGATTCACTTTTGAAATTTGATCAATTTAGATTTATCTAATAATTTTGGTCAAAGTACCAAATACAGTCCCATGATATAAAATAAAATAAACGCTAGTGACTCCAAGGAAAATAACAAAGGGATTATTTTCAATACTTAAATTTAGCTTCATCTTATAAATTTAACTAAAGTTGTTAGATGGTCTTTCAAAAATAAAACAACAATGATATGAGAACTCTAAAGGCTCAAAAGATAACAAAGAGCCTGTTTTTTAAATATGATTAATATAATCTAATATGTTTACTTAAGACAACTATATGGTCTTCAAGACGACAAAAAAAAAAGAGAGAATAAAATGATTCCAGATAGGGAATCTATAATTTTCTTTTTCTATTGTACTAAATAGTCTCCCAATATTTGAATAACAAAAATAAAAACATAAAATGATTAGAGAATTCAAAGAATACAAATCAGATTTTATTTGTGAAATTTGATCAATCTAAGTCCATCTAATAATTTTGACCAAATAGCCTTCTAAGACTTGGAACAAAAATGACAATATAGATGGACTCCAGAGGCTACGATTTTAGATCCATCTAACATTTGTAATCAAAATTGTTAGATGGATTTAAACTAATTAAAATTTTAAAATAAGCACTTTATTGTATTCCTTGAATTTTATAGAGTTTATATTTGCTTTCACGTTTTAGCACTAAAAAACAAAATGAAAGCAAATATAAACTCTATAAAATTCAAGGAATACAATAAAGTGCTTATTTTAAAATTTTAATTAGTTTAAATCCATCTAACAATTTTGATCAAAATTGTTAGATGTATATTAATTTTGATCATAAGATGGACAACAAAAGCTTCAACAAATACTACAAAGTTTATTTTTAAAATTTGACTAGTTTAGATCATCTAACACTTTTGGTTAAAATTCTTAAATAGTCTTCCAAACCTCTGACAACAAAAACAAAAGTATAGAATAACTCTACAAGGAATTCAATAAAATGGGATTATTTGGGTAATTTGACAAGCTTAAATCAAATAGTTTTATTTTCCCTTCCAAGTTATGTTCAAGGAAACATGCTAATTTTCTTTTACATCCTCCAGAGTACATGCAGCACTCTTAATTCATGCTAATTTACGAAGTCCTCAAAGCTTCAACTATATCTGACAGAAGCTTTTTCAATTCCGCAATAGGCTTGGAACCAACATAATCGAATTCTGCCAAAGGCATTGGCACAAAGGAAAATGTTCAGCGCTCAAGAATTAAAAGTCGAATTGATGAAAAGTATCCGAACTTAGTGACTTTCTAGCAAAGTTGTACTTTACAATGTAGCTGCCGATATAGAGGAAATGTGTGAAACCAAGTTAAAAACTATCTCCAGAAACACACATAAAGTTAGAGATGCGAATTCTCATTCCATTTCAACCTTCAATTGGAAGTTAACTTACGCTACCTACTCCTCTGTATCCACAGTGCCTCCCTTAAGATGCAAGTGTTTCTCCCTCTTCTGGAACTCTGTCAGTCCCTTTCCGCTGCCGATAACACCAACCTTACCGTTGGGATCATCTGGAGACTTGAAGATACTTTCTCGCTTGCGCCCAGAGAAGAACCCAATCTACAACAGCAAGATAGGTATAAGTCGAGGCCTAATAATGATACATTTTTGGTTCCAACAATCTGCATTGCCTAGAGATAGATGAATATTATCAGAGGCACGAATGAAATATTTTGCTGATGCTTACCTTTTTCGTCTTTCCTTTGGCGGATTGGAATTGCTGCCATGCATTCTGCCGCTTATTTTGTGCAACTTCAAGTTGCTCACTTCGAACCTTTGACTTGAAAGAGTGTATTTTCTTCCGCTTAGCAGCTTTCTGGCAATACCCCCCCAAATGCATCAGTTTGCAAAGGGTTTTCATAAGAACAAGCATATATGAGAACAATCCTTCATGCTCAACTAAATTCAAAGCATAAACCATGGAAATCCTTTATGCTCAAAGAAATTTACTAAACTACCAAGCACAAGTAAACTGGCAATTGTTGATAGTACTACAAACCATTCTCAAAATAAATCAATGATGCAAGCACATTGCAATACGAACATAGTATACATGTCTAGGATCATCCAATTTGGTTCTAAAATATAAAAAGAGCATATAACCAACCACATCATCTGGATCATTGGGATCGATGCGAAGTTTAGCAGGTAAAGTTCGTGCTTGGAAGTCAGTTATAGCAGCTTGTGCAATTTTCCTTTTGATAGCCTGTCTGGTAGCTTCAGCTTCCCTTTCAGCTTCTAGTAATGCATTCACCTCTTCAACTGGCCTAACATTAGCAAAATCCACCTAAATGAAGCATAATTCAGTTATCATCACAAATGAGAAACTCTGTTGCAGTTGCATATAACAAAAGAAAGCACAAGAGAGGGCAGTTATAGTGTTACACTACATTGCCACTGATTACCCATACCCCTTCTATCCTCCTTATCATTATATAATCTTCTATTGTTGCTAGATTAATATTCTCGTATTATAAGATGAATTATAAAATCAATTGTATTTATCCGCTCCATCAAGAGATTATCTGATCTTTTGATCAGCTAAATTTGTGGACAGAGCTCATTTTTCTATCCTGACTACAATGCCTATCACAAAATTTGGATACCGCAACAAGCTAAAGTATATTCACATTGGTATAATTTTGTTAACAAAAACCACAGCGGGACCTGCACACTGATACCCCCCATTCTTTCTCTGGTCAGACATGTGTTTGTTGCTTATAGGTCTTTTTATGCATTCTGCAGCAGAATAGCAGCAAGAAAGCGGGAAACAGAGAAAAGGTAGAGGAGCACAAACCATAAGGTGCTAATCACCACAAGTTAACCCCCAGTTATTTGGAAAGTAAGGAAGATAGCAAAAATAGAGAAGATTTTAGGAAAGAAAAATTTACAAGATGTTGGTTTACTTTGGTGAGGAAATGAGATAGCATAGGAAGTTGGGAAGATCCAAACGCTCAACATTTCCCAGAACTAGAAAAGTTATATTTACCTGGTTTCACTTTCTCCTCCCCAAATCTCTTGATTCGACCTTTGCCCACAAACAGCCTGTGCAGCGCTGCTCATACCAACAAGCTCCACTTGCAAGCATTGCCAGCATGCAAGCATTCTCAAGAAGCAGTTCGAACTCTTTCAACAAGAACTCTCAAGCATAGGAGAGTACTGACAATGAGCAAAATTGTATTGCCTATGAGCACTGGCTATTAGCAAGTGTGAGTGCTCACAAACACCAGGCCACAAACAACCACCCAAGGCAAGCTTTCATTTATTTTCATGCAATGATAAGAGGGAGCAAATGAAGAAGACAAGGTTAAAATGGTCTTTTAAGATTTTTTTTCCAATCTTTCAAAGTAAACTTCTTTTTAAGATCTTCTTTCCTCTTTGCTTTCCATCTTCTATTGATATATATATCTTCCTAACTGCCCACGCTAGAGAAAAGAGAGCAACAGCATATAGCTAATAGCTAGAACTTGGTGATGGTGGTTAGGATATTGGTTGAGGTGCACTACCCATAGCGCAGAGAGAGAGAGAGAGAGAGTATCCACCAAGGATACTAAAACTCACCTATAGATAGCCTCTAAGGCTAATTAATTACTTTAAAAATAGATTTTAATGAATAATTAATAGAAAATATAGCCTGTTGTTTCTAACTTTCAAGTTGAAGCCAGATATTGTGCTCCAGTTTGAATATGAAGAGACACTAGGCATGTCAATGACAAAGAAGCAATATTAATATAGAAGTTGAGAAGTCTGAAGATGCAATAGAATGGTCTTATTATCAAAAGAAATGATGACTGAATTGACAGCTTGAAAATAAGATACTGGTAGGAACACAAAAAGTAGTCTATCTTTTTGAAGTTGCACAGATGCAGAGACATATAAGCGTTGCAAACACAAGTGAGATTTGAGTTCCAACATCTTTGAACTATCAAAATCTCCAAAGAATAAAGTGTCGGTAGGATACTAGAATAGTATCTTTTCGGTCAAAGACCGAAACTACGACACAACTCGAGATTTTGATCCTTGGTGCCGAGTGGTATCAAGTTTCGATGATTTACCAAAATGATATGTTACCGTTTCGCCATACATGGTACTAGATTTCAAATCATGGACTAAATAGTCTTCAGCATGTTACATTACCAAAAAGTACAAAGAAAGAACAAAATCAACACTTCTACAACATGATACATTTAATTAGAACGACCCTTTTGAGTAGTCATTTATGTTTAGGACTAGAACACTATTCTATGATATAGGATTCAAAGCCCTTTATTGCATCCAAATTCAAACATGGGAAAGAAGATTCAAATCTCTGAATGATACATATCTTCTTCAAAACAGGGTCCTAAGATTCACTTAGGATTTTGAGCCCTATAATGCGAATTTTTCCTGATAATATTAAATAATAAGACTTGGAAGTATTTTGCAATCTCATAAGATTGAAAGTGGTTCCTTCAAGGCTTCAATCATTATATAAATTCAAAAACATTTGCTATTTTGCTTCTGTAACTTTGAGCTTAAACCTGCAATTTTCCATTTTATTATTAATTTAGTACACTATATCCTTTGCTTTGACTTCTATTGCCTATTTTACATCTAGGTTTAGTATGTACATTATCTTGATGACATATTAACGTTTTCTGTCAATTTAGTTTCCTGCAATCTCTATGATTCATTTGCAAACTAGTTTATCGAACTACCTCTCTTATAACATCAGCAAATCTGTTTGGCACAGGACAAAGAATACTCATATTTATAAAGTGTGATCCATAAAAAAGTTTAACTTTGTGGCAATTACATGATGGAAGGGCATAATACCAAGGAAAAGATTATTTTTAGTATACATGGTTTAGACAAACAGGAATGGAACCTAAGAACAAGAGGAAAAAAAATCATGTTAAAGAAAAAATACAAATGATTATTTCATTGAATATACAAGAAAACTCATCAAAAGATTAACAATAAAAATACCAGAAATTAGAAAACCGAGCCTTGGCCAATGTAATATGATTCAAGCAACTTAAGATGAAAATAATGTTGACATTGATCAACTCACCATAAATAGTCTAGAACCATAGGTTCCTCACAACTCTAATTGGGAGAGCTAAATTCCTCCCTTAACTATACACTAATAATGTCTTTACCAAAAAAAACATCCATAAAAAAGTGGAAAAAATTGATCATCTGGAAACTGTGGGAATGAGAAACTCAAAATGGCATACCTCCTCCGTGTTTCCCCAGACTTCATAGGAGACAAAATATCCATTAGGAGTAATAGATTCAATGGTTGCATCATACCTGAACATTCAACTACTCAGCACATAAAAGTGAAAAGGTAAAACAACATAAACAAGCTAATAAAAAAATGCACATATCATGGCATAGATACCATTCCCCGTCTTCGCTCCAAACTGCTTGGACTTTAGTACCAACAGGAAAACTTCCATATGGCTGAGAATGTTCAGATGATGACTAAATGTAAGATGCCAGTCTAGAATAGATTAATAAAGTAGCAATGTAAATAACAAATTCACAAATGAGAGACAATTTACTCTACTGAGCCATTTATAAAGAGGCAAAACTTGGGTTCTCTTGTGCGTAAAGGAAATTCAAGCCAGAATTAATATTCATCATAGATGAAAAGGATAAAATAGATGATAGATAATGTTTTGATAAATTAAATTTGTTTACAATTTAGATTTATTCAAATTAAATTAATCCTTCATCCATCAGAAGGCTTCCTTGTTCAGCAAATGGTTGCAATTCGGCGACAAGTTCACTTAAATCAACAGATGAATTGGCAGACAGCAAGTGGCCTCTTCCAAACGGGAATTTCTCCTGCCAATATTACTTGACCAATTTCCAACACCCATCAATCTTACCTGGTTTATGAATGATCTTACCGTGGCCAAACTAATTTACAGTTGTAAAAGAGCAGGTAGGAGCACGTAATTTAGCCCTTCCACCTTAAACTACGTTGATATAAAAGCCAGTTGTCCGATATAACACCAAAATTAGTAGAAATAGAATCTATAGAAAGATTAACTAATATTGCAACAGAATACCTGGTATGCATTTAACTACCCAAAAGCTTCAAACTAGTAAGCTGACAAATTACTAATCAGTGATAAATTTTGGAAATCTTCTAAAAAAAAGTTGATTCAACAATTTTAGAAGATAACCAGTTTCTTAAATCTTTCAAGCTCTAAGATTGAGTTGAAAGGGAACGATATGGAGTTACAACCTTGGAGTGAGATGTCCCATCAAAATGAGTGTTGGGAGATGCAACAGAATCAAGCCGATGAAAATCTGTTGGCTTTGCAGTTGTCAGAAGCTCCTCTGTCAATGCAATAACCTAGATTCACAGAAGTGACATTATATTCAGCCAACAAGATGAATCAGTCCTTTGGTGTAACTCAAATTAAGAACTAAAACTCCAAACTTAGAATAGCAGCATGAACATCTGAAATCAGGAGATTTTAAGCAGGAACTAGGCAGGCCATCAGTCATCATGAAAGAGTAAACCTGCAAAGAACCAGATAAAGGTAATGGCCTATTATGACAATTTTTCACATATAGCTCTTGCTTCACAGGTCATGGTTTGCCGTATGACTCAGGTTACAAACAAGAGCTATTTTTAATTTAAATCACCCTTC
Source organism: Zingiber officinale (assembly GCF_018446385.1). Taxonomy (NCBI): domain Eukaryota; kingdom Viridiplantae; phylum Streptophyta; class Magnoliopsida; order Zingiberales; family Zingiberaceae; genus Zingiber; species Zingiber officinale. The sequence continues at coordinate 145,553,556 of NC_055994.1, forward strand.
TCACCTTTCAAGATGTTAGAGAATGTAAAATCCTCATTAAAACCCTCTAATATAATGCAGCCAGATCATGCTATCTTCCTTGAAATATCTTATGGCCCCTTGAAAAAGAACACATGGGAAAAGCAATAGCAAAATCGGAATCTTATATATTATATAAACCAAGCATCATACTGTTGTTTTAACAATATTTTACTTTAGGTTTAAGAATTGCAATGGCTAATATATCATGGCAATCAATAGGGCGGCATCCATCATGCTGCACACCAGATGGCTATCATTTTGCAATTTTGTTATTTAAGCATCAACACAGCTTACCTCTTCAAGTTCCTTCTCCATATCTATATATTCAGAGTTTCCAGGGTCATCAGCCAAAATCTTTTTAATCTGAAACACCGAGATCGAGAGTTATTAATCCAAGGTATCCCTATATATATGCCAAGTAAAAGGAGCAAGAAAACATAAACATCTAAGATTTCACAAAATTATGTCAAAAGTCCTTTCGCATAGAAATAAAAGAAAAGTTATTCACTAGCCTATGACAGATCAAGGCAATGGTAATGCATTCAAGGAGAAGAAAACGAGAAAAATCAGATAAACTCATTAGCAATGACAAATCCCTAATGCAATAAATAAAGTTGATGAACACCGACACAAATAAAGAAAAGAAACTTGCACAATTATTTATATAATTCATGAAAAGTTGATAGACCCATCTAAATATTACAAATGGGATGAATAATGTCACCATTTGTAATTGTTGTAGGATTTTGATGGGTTTCCATGATTTCAAAATTATATCACACCAAATACATAAAGAAAGACAGAAAGAGTGTTCCTCTTGGAACTACATGCTTCACAAAATAGAACAATAGAGATATCAAAACAGACCAGACAAATGCAGTTCAGATTTAAATCAGTGGTGTCAAGCAGACCAGGTTAGGATGCCTCACCTTAAATGGATAAGCCATGCTGGGCACAAAGCTAGACTAAGCCTGTATTGGCGCCTGCCGGCACACTGACCCATGAGAAAGTCTTGACGAAACATGTGCCTAGATAAAGCTCAATGGCATGATGCGGACAACTGAACCCTGGACCTCAGCCTTTTCCTCTATGATCCCAATATACCCCTTATTTTAAAGAATAAACAATAAGACAATAGGAATATTTTGGCTATTTTATTTTTCAAATGGCTAAATTGATCATAAAATTTTAAAAAATATATTAATATTCCTTAAAATCCTCTATAAACACCCTCTCTCTCCTCCATCCTTCAACCATCTAATGTCTCACCTCTTCTCTTATTCTATCATTCTCCAATCGCTAGACTCACCTCATCTCTCATTTACATTTTTCAATCTCCAATCGACTAGTTATATTTTTCGTCTTTATCCAATGATCACTTATGTGCATCTAGTTGAATAGAGTTTCCTCTAGTCAACTGGAGGCAACCAAAAGTGATCCTTTGGAGCATGTTATATATAAACTCAAAGAGAGCTTTTAGGTACTTAAAACTTATTGTAACAATCCAAATCTTGTATTATTTGTGCTCATACAAATAAACTGCTCAAAAAGATCCAATAGCTTCAATCATCAAGCTCTTGATATTTTGTTCTTTCTCATACTTTTATTCCATTAATTTTATTGTAAAAGATGTCCTTGCGGTAGCTTATGAAATTTAAAAGATTGAATTAAGGAGAAATCTTAAACCATTACCTCTTACAAAAGGTTGGTAATAGTGGAAATTACCAGAATAATGCATAAACACATCATAGGCCATGGAGGAGAACCGAAGTCTTTGAAACATGTAAAATCTTCTTGTTAATGTTATTTTTTAGCTTATTGTTTTTATTTCCACTGTGTACATATGCTTGACACCAATCACACACAATCACACTAGTAGTCTAGTACTACTAATTATTGTATTTGTTTGTATTATTGTGCAAGGAATTGACAATTTGGGTATGTCATCTATTGTCAGGCCATATAGATTAAACAATAAACCAATGCACAAATGAATCCCTCCTTTTTCATCAAAAAAAAAATCAATTTCAAAAGATATCCACAAAAATATCTAAATCAAGCATCGTCCACGGCATGCACATGGTGGAAATAAAAATAATAATCTACAAAACAACATTAACAAAATGAATTTACAAGGTTAAGAGAGCTCGCTTGTACTCTATGGATTATGTTGTGCAAGGAATCAACGATTTGGGTGTCATCTATTCCCCCTCTAGTCAAGCCATAGTCCAACAATAAAATAATGCAAAAAATGAAACCCCTCCTTTTTTGAAGAAGAAGAAGAAGAAGAAGAAGAATACCATTTTGAACTTTAAAGTCTTCAAATTAGCCTCAAAAGTTCTTTTATAAAATATCTTTGCGAACCATCGTCCACATAAAAAATAACAAAAAACCACTCTATAACATAAATTCTGTAACCAATAAATTAAAAATATGCATGCAATTAAGACTTTTAACTCTCACTCCTCAAGTTTTTATATTACAACAATTACTTATAATATTCAATCTGTTTCATTCTTTTACACGTCTAGGAAGCATGCATCACAACATCTACATTCATCTTAACTCCATAGTGTCTAAAACTTAAATATTTTCAACCAAAATTTCTACAGCCAAATGAATGTGTAACTTCTTACTTAGCAGGTTTTATCGTGACATGTCCACAACTCATGTATATCACAGTAGATAACCATTTTTTATGAACAACACTAAGCATTCCAAATATGGATTCTACCTCTACTGACTAGATACAAAAAATATAACTAAGAACTAGATATATCACAAAAGAAGCAGATATGATTGTACTCCTAGTTGATGCAATGATCAAGATCATTGTCAATAAGATCGTTGTCAAGGGAAGCTCGCTACAGCAGAATCTAGATAGTAATGAATTTTGAATAGTATAAATTTCTACTCTATGCTTACACTTGACCTTCCAAAAATCCCCCCACTCACAGGAACCTCATATGTGGGCAACCTTATTGATGTGGTTGTATATTAAGAACAAATTAAAGTTAATAACTCCTGAGTTCCTAGTTATTCCCCTTTATTATGAAAATGTGTGAGGTTGAGTGCATTGAAGAGGTGGCGAAACATCATAATGCAAGGTTCATCCAATGTGTATATCTTCAATCTCAATTATCAGTTGTATATCATTTTTTCCATGTGTCCTGCAATTTATTTATTACTTGATAAGGCGGAGATCTCTTATTCAGCAAATTACAGTTTATATGAGACACTTTCAGCCTAATTACCCATGAACTATTAATATATTACACCACAAAGCCTAACTAGTTGAATAGGACAGAATTTCATGGTTCAGTTTAGCTCAGACCAAGCAAGACACCTAGTATTTAAATCCTAGCTAAACTTGTCCAGAAACTGAAATCAAATTATGAAATTCACAGTGCTTCCAACAATCGGTTTCAAAACTGTAAAAGAATATCAACAATTACCTAGCACTCTAATGCACAATAAGAGAGCGGAAAAAGAAAAGGATTCAGCTTACTACTGTGTCAAGATGTTAACGAAATACAATTTATGCAAGCAACAAATCAGATTATCTACCTTCCAAACAATAATTCAGCAAATACAACTTTTAACGATAAGTAGATCAATGAGTGACAAAAAGATCAGTCCTTAAACCAAAACCACTTATGCTCTTTTCCTGGGCCATTTTCCAGACAGAACAAACCTTAAATCGGTGACCTTAGTACTTGAAAAGTCGGGACAAATATATGATAGAAACCCTAGAAAGTGAAGCGCAAAGTCCGTGCAAGAAAATGAAGCCCGACGCCAAAAGAAGCCGTAAAACCAAGTGTCGAGATGACAATTTTGGCCAAAATTCGATAAATCGAACCTCGCGGAGCTGATCTTTGTAAGTAGAGAGATTGGAAGCGAGCTCCTCGATGCTTAAATCCTCTCCCCCTTGCATCTCGTGCCCTCTGTATCGCCCTTGCAGCTTTTGCTCTAAATTCGTTCCGTGCCCGGTGAGGCTGCTTTCTCGGCGACGCAAACCCTTTTCGAAGGATCGGTGCGTAGCGACGATATTTCGAAAATAAATAAATAAATAAATAAATGGGGATGAATAGCGAAGATACACACCGCAATACATGGAACTAATCAACTAGCTGCGCATGACGCTGTAAATAGAAAAAAAATTATTTTATAAATGTTTTTACGTATTTATGATTATATTTAAAATAGTAATAAAAAATCAAGATTATAACAATGATTAGACCACTTGACGAATAGTTATACGAATAAAGTGTTCTTTCTTCCACAATTTAGCTCTAGACTCTGTAATAAAGGATTTGCTTTCTAAAGTCCCTTGATTATTATACGTATATAAAAATTTAGTTTAAAATTTTATTTTGATTTAGATGGTTTAATAATTGTTGGAGATTAAAAATTAAAATTCTAGACTATCACGATTATATTATAATATTAACTAATAAATATATAAAAAATTAGCTTAAATTTTTAAAAAATGTTGTGTAATTTCCTTCTTTTATTTTTTTTCTCTTTATTTTCTCAAATTTTGCATGTGTCAACGTTAATTGGTGACGAGAACCAACCAATATTAAGAATTTAAACTTAATTTAATATTTATATTGATTCATAATCATGATCATGGCATCAAAGAATTTTATATAGAACAATGATATGTTCAAGAAAAAAAATTTAAGGAAAAATTTAAAAATAGAGATATAAATTTATGGTCCATCATTTCATTTTTTTTAGATTCCATAAATTTATGTGTCTATCTTTGAACTTTTCATTAAGATTTTTTTTTTTTTTGAATATATCATTTTTCTTTTATATATAATATGTGAATCTGTAGACTTAAGGGTTATAAATCTAAAATAAATCAAAATAATCGATCCGACAAAGTTTAGATGATTAAGTCAATATTTTAAAAAAAATTGATAATTTTTAAATTCGAATTTCAGTTATGATTCTAAAAATCACTGACTCCCGACTTCATTCAATAGCAATCAATTGAGATGCAACACTAGTCAGCTGCTAAAAGAGATTAGTTAATTTGATAACTTATAAAATTAACTAACCTGAAATTTGATTCAGATATATATTTTTTAAACTGATTATTTCCAATAATTTTCTATTTTAAAATTCAAATTTTGGTTAAACTAATTAAATCAAGTAGATTGGAAGCCATTTATTTTGATGTATTATATATTTGAATAGTTATTATTTTTAAACGAAAAGGTATATCACAAAATAATCGAATTAAATTAGAAACCATCTGTCTATTAGTTAGTGTGGGGGTCTCATAGTTTTCTCTAATTATTTGATCATCAACTATAAATTAATTATATGATTTACCTCATTTCATATAATCTATAGATGATTATGAAGAACACCTAAAATGAATATAATCATCTTTTGTTATAATAAATAATGCGGGATATCATGTCATATCCCTACAGAATGTCAATTAATTAGAGGGTGACAAATTTACTATACTGAGATACAAATTAATTCTCGACAAGCACATGTTTTTAAAGATTTTTTATTTAACGATCCATTATAAATTAATCCTATAATTTATTTTCTTTTATAAAATTAATTTGAAGGCCAAGTACAGGGTGTAAGATAAACATAATCAGTTGCTACGGGATCTCGTGAATTTGTCGGTCTTGAAAACGGTTGCAAGTATATTTTTATGTTTAGGTATGATGATAATTTTATAAATGTTGAAATTGCTAAAAGAATATATGCATGATAGAATAAAATCGAGAATGATATTAATCTTGGAATTTTTTTTTTTTGAGTGGATGGTAGGAATAAATATAGGAACATATACTGGTAGAACAAATACTATTCCAAATACTACTCTAAAAGATTGTTTATGAAAATTTATATCTTATTAAAGGTCAGTAAAGTAAACTGATGAGAAGAATATTTATGTGACGTGGATGAGTAAGTGTTAATTGTTTCGCCCCGATTAATTAAACAATCGAGTAATAATTATGCTTATTAATTAAAATTAAAAAAATTTAATGTTCATTTGGGCAATTTATTCAAATACGAACTAATTTATAAGAGTTATAAAATACATTTGAGCGCATAAATAACATAATTCTTAAATAATTTTAAAAGAATTGTAAAATTAGTAAAATATTTAAAGTCTTTAATAAAATATAAAAATTAATGAAATGATTCGTTAATAATTAGTTTATATCCAATTGCTATCCCCATTTATCTCTATTTAAAACGACTCAGATCGAGGATTATAGTACATCCATTTATAAATCTATCATGTTATGAAAAATAAATAACTTTTACGCTCTATTAATTATATAGGTATATTTATTTCTATGCGAATTGATTTCACATTCCACACTTTTCACAGACGCCCTGCATACCCTACTTATCTTTACCATACACATGTGTAGACGACTGAGTGAAATCTGGATGCTCGAAAGTCCTTTCGGATGACTTGATCATCAAAAGTGAATCAAAGCGTTTGGAAAGATTTTCAGGCACCCGGATTGTACTTAGTCATCTATGGATGTGCGTGCAAAATAAAATTCCTCTATCTATGAATTTAATATTTTGCACGTTCTTACCATGTATAGTCGTGGACGATTGATCCGAACATCCTGATCTTCAAATGAATCGTAGCGCTTGAAAGGGCTTTTGGGCTCTTGGATTGCGCGTAGTCGCCTATGAATGTATAGAGTAAGAGTGTGCAAAGTAAAATTCCTTTTTCTATGAATTTGATATCCCACATACCTTTGCCCTGCACATTCATAGGTGATTGAGTGCAATCCAAGCTCTCGAAAGCTCTTTCGGGCACCCCAATTATCAAAAGTGAATCAAGGCCTCCCAAAAGGTTTTTGATCGTCCAAATTACACTCAGTATCCATAGGTGTGCAAGGTAAGAGTGTATAGGGTAAAATTTCTCTTTCTACGAATTTGATAGATAGGGTAAAATTCCTCTTTCGAGCGAGCACGGATCCGTGTGATCTAGAACATGGATCAACTCACTCATAGGTGAGTTTCTATGGACCCCACCTGCTATACAAGTAGAGTCCATAAAATCTCACCTATAAATTACCCCTGGTTCAGGAGTGGACCAAGGGTTACGGTCCAGAAGATCTGGATTGATTTCGAGTACCCCGACTCTCACACATAGAGGCGCTTCCATAAATCTGAGATGCCCACGTTGATCGTCCAACGTGGGTGCGTAAGATATCAAAATATATATATATATATATATATATATATATATATATATATATATATATATATATATATATATTTTAGTTGACATTAGATATAGCGATTAATTCTGATAATGATCCATCTAATTTTATAAAAAAATTTTATTAATTATTTGAATAAAGAAAGACCAATGTTCTTATATCAGTTTCTTATGAAAAAAAATATTCTATAATATATTACAGTTGAGATTAAAATTTTATTCTCCTTGACTATCCATTGGAGGTCTAACTATTCCCGTTAACTTAGACTAAAATTTAATATATTTGCTTATTCTAGGGACAGCCAAGTCGACTATTTATTGGATTTTTTTTAATCCAATATATTAAATCCATCGGCTCTCGCCACGTCACCTTCCTTTCTCGCCACGGCTCCATCGACGCGTGTCGGTTCTTCTCCCCCCGTGCCCCCGTCACTGGCAGCTCCCTAACATTGGCCAGCCGTTTCAAAACCACGTCAACCATACAATAACTCTACACCATCAATTTACCCAGTCACCAGACGCCGGCCCCACCGGTTACTGGTGTGTGGTCCTTTCGTGGGTAGGGGTGTGGGTGCGTTTAAGAAGTACTTTATCGCGGGCCGGTGGATTCAACCTGTTGTCTCCCGTTTCTCAGCCTCCGTCTTCTCCTCTCCCATCCATGCCATCCACAAGCCCTAACTCGCCTGCGCCGCCCGAACAGGGAGATACGAGTTTGAAGCCGTAGCAGCGTTCTTTCGACTTTGCAGTTTGGTGGGCGGAGCTTCTCGTAGCGCGGGCTGTCCTCGTCAACGGCGTAATCTCTCGATCCTTTTCTTCTATTTTATACGGATGTCTTTGGTTGATCTTTCTCTCTTGTCGGTCCGTTTTGAATTCTTACGAATCAGGAAGTTATTTCTCGTATTGGTTGATTGACGAGTTTCGGAGTTATTTTACACCTAAATTTGGTTTCTTTTGTTCGAATGCTGTTTCCTAACATTTTTCTTATAAAGTACGGCTTCAAAATGGTTGTTTTCCTCATTTCTTCCTCTGATTTTGGTTTTGTGGCAGAGCAATGCTGTTTCAGTTATGATCATGGACTAGTATGGAAGGAGGATTCGATTTTAATTGGAGCAGATTGAATTTTGGTAAAATCAGGGAGGAAAGCACTAACCTTCATGGAAGAAGATAGTAATATTAGGTTCACAGGAATTTCCTCAGGTTTGGCTGTTCTACTATCTGATAATAAACCCAAGGGTAGTCCCCAAAAGTCCCGGTTGATTTCTTATTGTGATGGCATTGGTGATCATTCGGTCGAGCAGACGCTTGAGCATATATTTGATCTTCCTCACAAGTCAGTCCGTTCTACTAGTCTAATAGACATCAATTTCATCAGATCAATCTCGAGGAGCCAAATTCCAAGATTTCAGCTGGAAAATGCTGTTGATCGACATAGAGATGGTCTATCCATTATTAACTGCGGTTCATCTACAAGCACTGTTGTCATAGATAGTTCTAGTGTATGCGGAGATATGAAGACCATAAGGAATCCATTAATTGTAGAGAGCCAGACAGTGTTCAGTAGTGCCCGAGCTAATGCCTGTGTATGGAAGGGAAAATGGATGTATGAAGTGACATTAGAAACTTCTGGAATCCAGCAGCTTGGATGGGCTATTATTCCATGCTCCTTCACTGATCAGAAAGGTGTCGGCGATTCAGATGATTCCTATGCATATGATGGTAGGAGAGTTAACAAATGGAACAAAGATCCAGTGTCATATGGTCAATCATGGGTAGTGGGTGATGTCATTGGCTGTTGTATAGACTTGGACAATGATGAGATTTCCTTTTTCAGAAATGGTGTTTCTCTTGGAGTTGCATTTGATAGGATACAGAAAATGAATCCTGAGAATGGCTATTATCCTGCAATATCCCTTTCTGATGGTGAATGTTGTGATCTGAATTTCGGTGCTCGTCCGTTCAAATACCCTATCTCTGGGTTTCTTCCTTTCCAGGCTCCTCCAAACTCCAGAGATTATGCTAATTATTTGCTCAGTTGCTTGACTAGATTATTGGAAGTACAATGTTTAGATAAACCTGGTTCAGCATATTTTGAGAAGTTGAGGAGGTTAAAGAGGTTTGCACCACTTAAAGAACTGTTTTATCCCATATCTCATGGTATAATGGAGGAGTTATTTGATGTAGTTAATTCAAGCGAAGGGAGCTTTGAATATTTTGCATGGGGTGCAATTCCGTCATTTTTTTTAGGTATATTTGGTGTTCAGGAAGCTCATGATTGTGCAAGTTTGGATCAGGTTCTCGAATTATTTCTAGAGTTTCCTGGGTCTGATTCACTGCTGCAGCATCTAATTAGGGCACTTTCATATGGTTGCAAAGTGGCCCCACTTGTACTGACAGAGTGCCCTTATTCTGGATCATACCCATATCTAGCACTGGTGTGTTATATTCTCAGACACAGAGCTATGATGGTTCTTTGGTGGAAGTCACCGGATTTTGAATTCTCATTTGAAGGGTTTCTTTCACTAAAGAGACCAAACAAGCAGGATCTTCATTGCCTCATTCCATCTGTTTGGTGGCCTGGTTCATGTGAGGATGTGGGTTGTGAAAGTAGCATGATGCTTACTATGACGGCATTGTCCACTGCTATTGATAAGGTAAGCATGCCCCATCTTTTAATTATTTGCAATTTTACATTTAGCTACAAGTTGATATGTTAATTTCAACATTGGGATTTGAAATTTATTTTCTATCTCTATAGGACCAGTAAAACAAGAAGCTAGAATTGTCAGAGAAACAAGAATTAATTTTTATGGCGTTTTCAATTTGTTGAGTCAACTTTCAAAGTATCATTTCATGCTTTGTTCATTAATGCTTGTGTATATCAAGTCATTGGCTTTGGTTAATATCTTTCATTTGTGGTAATGTAAATTGGGATTTGAAGTCTATTTTCTATTTCTGTAGGACCAGTAAACAAGAAGTTACAGTTGTCAGAGAAACAAAAATGTTTTTATGGTGTTTTCAACTTGTTGAGTCAACTGAACTATACTTGTTGATTGTCAAAGTATTATCTTCATGCTTTGTTCACTAATGCTTATGTGTATATCAAGTCGTTGGCTTTGGTTAATATCTTTCGTTTGTGGTAGTGTAGATGTGTGGGTTGCTGGTTGTTTGAATGTGCCGATTGTTGCATATATATTGAATAAAAATTTAATTGATATTATTCACATATTTGGATCGTGCCAAAGAACAACTGCACCATTTAAACATATTCCTACTCATACAAAATTCCACAATTATTTTAAAATGCGGATGGTTCTTTCAATGCTGATTTTTGTCTCCTTAGTGGAACTATCCAACAGCAAATTGTTATATGAAATTTCATTAGGCTGAATTTTAATTTTTAGACTCACAGTACTTTGGGTTGCCCTAATTTTTGTAAGCAAAACTATGTGAGAGAAGATATAATGTATTCCATGGAATCTTGCTTGTCTAGGTTACAAATCATGTGCTAGAGTTTTAGTTGACGGTTTGCACCATTTAGATACACCACTTGCCATATTTGTTTGAAACAAAGGTAATGGTCTTATTTAGAGGTGACAGTTGGGCTGGGCTACCCATGATCTAATCTGGGCTGAGCCCAGTATGGCCCATTAGGGGTTGGGACCCTGGTTTGTGGGTTGGGTCAGGTGGAGGTTGCTTAATATGCGTGCTGAGTCTTGCCTGCAAATTTTAAAAATAAAAAATTTGAAATCTAAAATAAAATGAGAAAATGATTTAAAATATTTAGTTTTATCTTATAGAAAGTGCTAAATTTCATGCTCTTTATATGATACTAGAAAGATAACTGAATTTCAACGTGTCTCTATTATGTGGCTATAAAATATTTGTATTTTATTTCAAAGCCATATAGAGGCAATTAGCTATAAAACATTGCATTTTGTTTCAAAACCATAAGGCTACAATTTTTTTCCAAACATTTAACTCTTCTTTAAGTTCTGTGAACTTTGGTGGCAATCTTTTCCAAAAAAAAAAAACATCAATCCATGGTGTGATCTTTGTGATGTTTTTACCTTGCGATCTCTCTTTTCTAAGTTTATGTAATGCTATCCACTGTCTATACTTTTACATGAAAAATTGACTATGATGGAAATATGTAATTCACCGTTGCTTGTTGGGGAAACTTATTTGGTTATTCTCGCTAACCATTATGCTTAAAAACATTGTTTTTTAAAAAAATTCAGATTGAGGAGAAGCACAGGGAACTTTGTAGTTTGGTCATTCAGTTTGTGCCTCCAGCAATCCCCAAGGAGTTACCTGGATCTGTGTTCAGAGCATTCTTACAGGGATTCATTCTGAAGGTCAGAGGTATCCAGAACAAGATGACAACTTCTGTTGTTTCAAATAACTCAGTAGTTGTTTCTCTGTACACAGTAATCTTACATTTCCTATCTGAAGGTTTTAAAGTGGAGGGTTTATCTGGTTCATTGAAAGGCATTGGATTGAATCTAGAGTCTGATGTTGGATTTCTTCACAGAGCTGGGAAGAGAAGGTTTCCACTTGAGTTGTTTTTTGTTGGTGATGGAAACTGTGCCGGAGTTCGTAGAATAGGCGGTGGCTTTTCCAATCACCTATTTAACTCTCAATTTAGCGAGGAAAAAGCTAAAGTAGTACAATGGGATGAAGGGGGCATGGATGACGATGACACAAGGATAACACATTCTACAATGAAGAAGCCATGCTGCTGTTCAAATTCTGTTAATGATGTTGAAACATCAAAACATGGCATTATGCTCACATCTGGAGGTTTCAAAGGTCTTTGTTCTCCTGTTCCGGTGAGATCAACACAAGTAGTAGCCATGAACTCCAGCAACCCTGATGCTGGAATTGTGGATAAGCCTAGTACAAGCAATCAATCAGAAGCCTATTCTGGATGTGGATCTTTGCAGTATTCAGAAAGTAGAACATCATTCATTGAACATACCTTAGATGTATTGAGAGAGGAAGAGCTGCTCCATACGAAGCTATTGCTGTACCATTTAGGTGTTGCCTCAAATTTTAGGCAGGCAAGTTAATTCATCTCTTCCTGGTAGCTTAAAAAATTTGGACTTCATTTTTTGGTTAAGTAGGGAAGTTGAGCTCTCCTATGTTAGTGGAACCTTTCTTGCTTTAACAAATTTCAATTGCATGGAGAAATTTGGGTAGCCAATCAAAAATAGTTGAGAGTTTTATCTTTATTTAATATTTTTTCTTGATTTAAGTTTAAATGGAATCAAATTTTTTATTGGGCGAATAAGGAAGTGAAGGATTTTCATTATTTTTTTTCCAGAAACTTGAAGAAATGAGTATAAATCTCTTAGGTATCTTAAATTTTTAAGCATCGTAGTCATAAATCTTTAATGATAAAACCTGTTCATTCTTCAGCTCAATTATTCCTTGAAACTTTGGTCCAAATGTTGACAAAATATTTTGGCCTTTTCAATTGTCAGCTTGTTTTTAAATTTGTCTTTAGCACTTTTGCTCACTGAATGCAGACAGTTCTCTGGGGCAACCTCTCTTTCTACCAAAAAGAGTAATTTCAGAGTTCAAGCAGTATCTAAGTGATGTGTCAATTCGCTTCAGTCTGAGCTGAATAAAAACAAGACCTTTTACTCTCTTTTTTTACAAGAATCAAACTGATTGAAATTTCTGAAACTGAATCAAACATGGGTCAGTTTTCCATGTCCTAAATATTCGATTATTAATATATTATCAATAACATCTATGTTTTGGAGAAATTTTCTATATAAATTTAGAAACTGTTCTGAACAAAACTTTCTTATGGAGACCAAACCTAAAAAAAACTTTCGGTTTGGGTTAGATCTGTTTTATTTGATTCTTCATTGAGAAATCAAATATAGGTACCTTTTGTATGCACACATTTATCTTATTATGTGTAAATTTAGGAAATTGGTGGGGTTTTATTATTCTTTTCCTACAATTATCATTTTAGTTTTTATCGAGGACAAAAAGTGAACTTATGAATTCTTCAATTGCAGGCATTTTATTACATGTCTCATCAATCACAATCCATCTCTCTCTTAGATGATACAGATAAACAAATAAGAGAAAAATCCTGCATTGAGCAGGTGAAGCGTTTGAAAGAAGCTCGTAATGCTTATCGTGAAGAATTGGTTGATTGTGTCAGGCAATGTGCATGGTAAGTTGCCCCCAATGAACTAATTAAGTTGCAGTTTTTTCCTTTTTTAAGGTTTGTTAAACGAGCTTTCAATTTTGATTGATAAACTGAAAGCCTCATCATATTAATTGCCTTTCATATTGCATTTCTAATTTGGAAGATGAATATTTTCTCCTTTTTTTTTGTTCTGATCACATTTAAAATTGGTTTTCAAGTTAGTCAACTGAACAAACTCAGTTATATATTTAATATATAAGAGGACACTGCTAATAGGTTCAATGGTGCACCTGAAAAGAAATTAACAAGATAAATAGTTTATATATTGGCATATTTTGATTAGTCTAGGTAGTTCTTTGTCAGCTGAAGCCAATCCAATGTTCTCCAAGAAATTGGGTTCTTGCTGAAGGTCTGTGACAGTTTGATTCAAGAAGGCTAAAATAATTTTGAACGACTAAATGAATGGATTAGCTGGATTTTTATCCAAACTGGATTCTTTTGATTCTCATCAATTCTACTACAGATATTTATTTCCAATACTTGGGTTCTTCATTATAAAATGAAAACGAAAAGGGTTAAATGTTGATCTCAGTGAGGACAAAGGAGAAAGGAGGCTTCTCCAAGTAGACACTAATCAATGTGTGAGGTAGAGTGAAACCACCTGGAGAGACTGTGAGCTAACCTAAAAGGTATAAATTTGCAAGTCATTCAAGTGGTTTAATGATTGTGCAATTTGTGCAATGAGATTAGGAAAACGGAGCGGATTTGATTTTCCTTTCATCATAAATTAGATTTGGACACAGATTTAGTTTATTGCAGTTTATGATTATTGATATGGAAAAAAATTTCTTAAGGATCTCGTTGCCTTTTTCTCCTTATTGTATACCTAACAGAATATTACAAAGATATCCTTGACTTGACTATTATGTTATTTACAATTTGATGTCTAATAGACGCTCTCAAGTTGGATCAAATATATTGCAGAAACCCAACATGTTAATAGCATTGTTGATCTAGGACTTCTCAAAAGTTCGGTAAGCAATGCTAATTGATCATGGTAGCTAACCAATGAAGGCATGATACAATTGGAATACACCCTCTATGATAAAGTGACAATTTACTCTGTCATGAAATATTGGATTAGAAGCTATTTGCATAATGGATTGCTTTCTTAAAAAAGTTTGATTGGCTCTATCGAGTCACTACTTGATTTAGTCAACAACTCTTTAACCTAGATAAGCTTATATGATACTAGCGCCATTGCTTTATGTTCTGCCTACTTGATCTGGCTAGTGCAATCTGTTTTCCCCCAAGAAATTAAATTGCCACCTAGGAGAACACAGTAGCCTAAATCTGCATTAGTGTACCGACAATTTGTAAGTGACCTTGATTGCAGAATAAGAAACCTCTTTTTTGGAGCACTAAGTATTGTAGAATTCTTAGAGTTTCTCTTGAAGAATTAGAACATGGAGTTGCTAAGACGTGATTGAGTATGCTGATTGCAAATGATATGTTGGATTTTGTGGATGTGTGGAAATTGTTTTCCCACTAATTTTCAATACTTTTATCAATTAGTGGCTCCGTTGCCCATATCATCTAGGAGTGTCAATTCTGGTGGGTCAGGGGGGTTTAGGACAAGTTAAAGCAAGGATTTTACAAAACAAAATTCCAAATCGAATCTAATCCGAAACACAACTTGAAAACCCTAAACTTGAACCGGATAACCCAACTCGAATAACCCTAATTAAAAAAAAAAGATTTTTTTTTGCTATTTTCCCATTAATTTTTCACTTTTATCTCAAAACTTCATCATAATCATACTAACCTTGAGATTGATATACATAAAAGCATCTTGATTTTTAAAATAAAATTTGATTTAATCCAAACAAAAAAAAACACACTAAGCTCTAAATTCAGGTCAACCTGAATCCGACCCGATTCTAACCCAATCCGAAAACCTCCCAATCTGACTTGAACCCAAAACTCTCAACTAGAACCTGATATTTTTCGGGTTGACTCGGGTTTCAGGTTGACTCGGGTCGGGTTGGCCGGCCGGGTTCATTTTTGACACTGCTAATATCATCTTAACATTTGGATCCATGGGAATATGAACTAGTTTGGTACTTAACATGTTAGTCTTCTCATGCATGCATGTCAAGTACATACTTTCCCTAAGAGATGTAAATATCTCTTCTTGAATGGGTAACCTCTATACCAAGAAAATATTTAAGGTCACTCATGTTTTTAGTCTATCAATGCTAGTAGAGAAACATTTCTGTTGTTTAAAACTGTGTGATTCTCTGCACTTCTGATTATTCTGTGTAGAGAAGGGTGGAGCTATACAAGCTCTTGGAGATTGCTTTAGTTCAGAGAATATTTTTTAGCTTGAAGACTAGGCCAATCTCCCCATGTGCTACAAACTTTGTTCCATATAGACTTCCTTATTAAGATTGCCATAAACGAAGGCCTTCTTCATGTGTAGCTAGTGAATAGGCCTCTGAAAAGTAACTACTACTGTGAGGAAGAAGTGGAGAGTCAAAAATAACTCAGTGTATCCTTTGGCTACTATTGGACGAGCTCTTAATTTTTCTAAGGGAAGAGTAACTAGTTTCCAAGTGATATTAGAGTGTAGGGCGTATCTCTTGAACCTAGTGTAAATTTTTCTAAGGGAAGAGTAACTAGTTTCCAAGTGATAAGTGTAGGGCGTATCTCTTGAACCAGTGTAAATTTTTCTAGAGGAAGAGTAACTAGTTTCCAAGTTGTATTAGAGTGGAGGTCATATCTCTTGATCATTGTCGGCCACCATTTGGTGATTGTTGGCCTCTAAGACATTGCATGGAATGGATTGTGATGATAAACAAGTAAAAAAAAAGAAAGAATATTTGGGTGATAAGGAAGTAATAATAAGAGATGAGAAAGTGGAGGTAAAGTAAAACACTTCCAAATACATGTGTGGAAAGGATTGAAAAATTCAAGTCAGGGGCTGGATCTAGGACGTCAACCGCTGCCACTAGGTGACTTCATTCATATTAGTCATGAGTGTTGGAGTAGGCTAATGCCTTCGTCCACATGCATACACTTGCAATGGAGGTGAATCAACCATTTAGAACTTAGTAGTAGTAGGCTTGACAAGTGACACAAATGTAGGTATAGGGAGACCCTCATACACTTCAAGTGACATCAGGTCAAGTGGCGTGACAACAGACATCAAGGTAGAATAGGAAGGATGTCGTGCGTTGATTTCTGAGTGGTTGATAAGATCAAATAGAGTTGACTTGGAGAAGGTGATGTCTGCACAGATTATGTTTATGTGTCTGAGGAGAGTAGCAACGATAAACCTTCTATTGACATGAACAACTAAGGATTATGCACTTGACAATCATGGGGATAGCTTATCTTGACTGGGAGATATGACATGGATGAAATAGGTACACCTAAATACTCGTTGAGGTAAGAGAATATATTGTATCCTTGGGGAAGAATGAAACATAAAAGGGTCTTCCAATCGAGAGTGTAAAGGCATACAATTCATTAGATAACATGTGATGAAGATTGCATCTCCATGGAAGGAAAAATGAACATGCATATGAAGTAGTAGAGTACAAGTAGTTTCAACTAAATGCCAATAATTCCCTTTTTGCTACACCATTTTGTTGGGTGTATAGGGGCAAGAAGATTGTGGGATAATACCATGGTCATAACAGACGTACTCTGTAGCATTGTCGCGGTGGAGAACTCACATCGTCATTGGAACGTATAATTCAAGAGATTGGAAGTACTCTTCAATCTTGATTTAGCAAGTTAACAGTGCAGCAAAATGATGGTTCCTGCCAACTCATAACATGCTATGGTAAGTTAGCAATATAACAAAATGATCTTGTTAAGGGGAAATAGTCCTTTGACTGACTTACACAAGGTTTAATTCAAATTGGGAAATGTTGGTCGAAGGACTATTTCTTAAATTCCAACTCATAACATGCAATCCGATCATGAAATTGAAGTGTTAAGAAGAAGCTGAGCTCCCACTGGAACACAGGTATGAATTAAAACTTAGAGGTGTGAATTAAAGCTGTGCTTTTTGGTGTGCCACGTGACACATTACTAGTAGAAATACAACAAATTCATGAAATTTAAAGGTATACTATAAATATAATACAACATTAATAAATTTTCTTTTAATGAATAATAATAATGATAGTTATTATCGTGCTATTTGTTATATTAAATACTAGAATTCTTTTATTTTTTTAGTATCTTTGGATTTGACTTTTTAATTGATGCAACACCAAAATTGAATTGTTGAACTGCCTAGGAATTAGGGATGAAATTAATGAAGTGAAGGGGATAAATATCTCGAAGAGAAAATAAGCCATATACCCAAAGGAAAATTTCTCTCTTCGAAAAGGAGAATCAAAAGGAAACTTATTAATTCAAAAACTTCTCATGGAATCGTAACCAGACAATAAAACTTATTGTTTGTAACTCAGGTTTTCCCAATAAAAACTGGCTTTTCTTCTCAATTTTTCTATTATGTTCTAAGAAATATAATGAGATATCAAAATTTAATGACTCAAATAATTTTGAACTTTTCAAGAATATTTTAAATAGGATTTAGAATCCAAGTTGTGTTATTAATGACATTTTTTGATTGATATATCTAGATTACAATTATGTAAATATTGTCTTTTGAAGATGACTATCATGATCGTACCTTGTTTATCAAATATAATATGAAATCATAATTGAAACAATAATCTAAAATATATTATATTACTGTGAAACAAATATAAATATTCGTGTCTCATGATTTAAACTTATCTAGATAAATTATATTAATGTTTTAAGAAAACAAGTTAGAGAGCATTATTATCCAGTATATCTAAAAATGCCTGTTAGAAATGTGAGAAAATAGACTCGCGACGGGTTCTAAGGGATTGCATTTTTCAGTGCATTGTTATATTTATTTTGTCTAAAGTATATCTTTTTTTTTTCCATATTTTCCTAAATGTTCTTATAATTTTCCCTTTGCCTTTTTGCTGTATTTCCAATTGTTTATCTGAACTCATTTATCGATTTAATACTGATTTTGATTTTTCAACCTTCGAAGTGAGGTCGTGTCAA
This sequence comes from Zingiber officinale, assembly GCF_018446385.1. Lineage (NCBI taxonomy): Eukaryota > Viridiplantae > Streptophyta > Magnoliopsida > Zingiberales > Zingiberaceae > Zingiber > Zingiber officinale. The sequence goes on from NC_055994.1 coordinate 145,572,098, forward strand.
TGGTTTCATGTTATTTCTGTTGTGTGATTATATGATAACATTTTCATTTTCTATTCCTCTCCACACTTATTCTTTGATTTTCAGTGTGGTTTGATCAATGAGGATGTTGATGCTCTCTGTGTTTTTTATCAAGGTTTTATGGCCAGTTACACATTTCTTCTGACTTCAAGAGAGAAAATATTTTATTTATTCCCCTTTTTATATCATTTTTTATGTCCCTTAATGTGACAATTAGTATTTTTATGGACACCTAGCGTGTAGCTGATGGATGGTACACATTTCTTGTTTTAGTTGGACATTGAATTTGTGCATGCATGCATAAACTTCACATGGAAAATCTTTACATGGAACTATGGATTACATAAGATGATTAATTTGGTTGTAATTGATATATGTAAAAATCTTGTTTATATTGGTTGTTTAAGTTAATTTTGATGTAAATACCAGATGTTGTATTTTTGACACATATTATACTTATATTTTTCAATATAACAAATGCTAATTTTTACACAAAAAAAGGACTCGTATGTATGCAGACATTTGTTATTGTAACACATACATTATGTAGTGGTGTGTGAATATGCTTTTTAAAACTTTGTTATTTTGGCAAGTTCCTTTTCTTTTCAAGAGATATATCTAGGGTATTCACTGTCAGCAATCTATTCTGTATTAAGAATCTGTCTTTTCTGTGTACCCAAAATCTTTCTTTTGCATTTTCAGAAGTAGAGACTCCAAACAATTTTCTATTTTGTGCTTGCTGTGATGGTTTGTGGGTGCTTACTGCTTGTCTCATTTACCAATTTGGTTACTGAATTATGAATACTGTTTTCAGAGGTTTTCATATTTGTTTTACATTTGTTCTATGGTTTAATATCGAGGTATCAGGATTGTTAAGGAATTCTAAGTAAGTTTCCATGATATCCCTGTTGTGAGAATAGAGATGAATACTGTTTTCATAGGTTGTTATGTTTGCCTTTTTTGTTCCATTGTCCAATATTCAAGTATCTACATTCCTTGCTAATGAGTTATTCTAAATACTGGCTAGTGGATGCATGCTTTTTTCTTTTTCTCTTATCCTATTTCTTATCTCGCCTTATGGGTCCTACGTCCTATTGTTTCATAATTTCTGCAATTTGTTTGGAATACGGGAATACTGTAGGTATCGTATCTCTCTATTCTCTCGCTGGAAGCAAAGAGGAATGTATGCAACATGCATGTGGGTTGTGGAGCTGCTCTTGGTTCTAAGCAATAGTGATACTTGTTTTTGCTACGTTCCTGAGTTTTATCTTGAGTCACTGGTAAATGCTATTTTGTCATCTATTTGTAGCTTTGGTAATAAATTTCTTTCTATTTTATTTCATCTTGAAAATTCTTTGATTTTCTTTTTGTTTTGTTTTTTGGCAGGTTGATACTTTTCATGCATTACGGAAAAGTGATCCTCCATTTGTTGCTTCTGCTATTTTTCTCAAGCAAGGCCTTGCTTCATTTGTATGTATCTGACACGAAAAGTTCTTTTTAGATTCAAAATTTATTAAACACTAACAGGTAGTTATATAATTTCTGACTACATCACTGTTGCTATTAGATGCAAGAATCAATGTCGCGTGTTTCCTATATAGTTTGAGAAACCAATATAGTTCTCATGCATGCACAAGAAAGTCTATAGCTATCTTATGCATACAATTTCTTCAGCAAAAAAGCTTGCTGATTCAAATGCCTGGAAGTTTCATGCATAGTCAATCCCTAATTAGAGATTACATGTATTGGACAAGAAACTACAGTCCAATTGGGTTGTGTTCAATACTGGCACCAGACTGCATATTTGTGAACAAGGTTTGAAACTCGAAACTTAGGGTTCAAATGAAAAATTGGTTCAAGTCGTGGATCATATGACATCATTGCACTTCATGCCTTAAGTGGGTCCCCTTGGCCATTTGCATGGTAGGACCCCAACCTCCCACGATGACCACATAAAATTTATGCTGCATTGCTAAGCTGAAAGCAGCAAAAGCAAGTGAAGTGTTCCTACTCTGGAGCAATCTCCTAGCAAATGGTCAAACACCAACCCCTAGGATCCTAAACATCTTTTCTTGTGGCCGTGGATTAGCAAAAAAGGGAATTGGTAAAAAACGAATGAGAGGAAAGCAGGCGAAAGGAAAAACATGAAATTACAAAATAATAGATTATGTAAATGCTTTTGAGGTTATTAACTACAATTTATATCCTGGTTGATGATTGTAACACAATTTCACATCAAAGTGCTTTCTGTTAAATTTTTATCAATGAGGGTGGTTATGTCTGTCTCTAGTTGTAACTTTGTCACTTCCCTATTTTGCAAAGAGAGCGGTACCAACTGTATGCTTCAACTTGAGTACAATTATCAATGGAAGTCTGAGTGTGCTGCATCCAATACCACGCTCACCGATGTCATTAATGTGTGGACAAGGTGATATAATCAATATAATTGCTAATCAACCAAAGATCATTCTATATGCTAAAAGCCTTATCCTCAATAATCATCATCTGCCAGCCAATCATCTCCTTATATTACATCCTATACTCACCATCTCTTATTTCTAAAGTAATCAGTCTAGCTATTTGTGATAAATGAACATGTATATTGCCTACAATTATAAATGTGTCAACCATATATCAACTATAGTTAAATTAACTTACACTACCACATACAAAAGCACATAGAATGATATTAACATATAAAATGAATCATGATAACATGCAAAACATCTTATACGCTGCATAAATAATCCACATATATATAAACTAACATGACGCTATGAACAAGGAAAGTAATTAGAATATTGCCATAACACTACAAGCAAAGCAATCAGAAGGGGCAATGAGGTAACTCGGTACAGTAAATTCAAGCCTATCTATTTACAAGTTAATATATTGAAAGAAGAATTTGGCTCCACCATCTCACCTAAAACGTTGAGTGACCATCTCCTTAATCTATCAACTCTAACTTACCAACTATCCAGAATTAAGGTTACTGGTGTAGGGGGTTTTGTCATGAGTTTTCTATATACCTATGCACCAGGAGTGTTTTGTGTGGCAATGCTATAATGTCTTTACCTAAATTTAAATTCCCCATGAGAAGGTTAGCAACTTAGCCTCATGCATTAATTTTTCTCCTGTTCTTTCTTGTTCTTATGCATTCTTCCTTTGTGCACAATGGTTTGCCACTTAGTTTTCTAGTGTGTGGTTCATTTCCTTTGTTGGTCTTTATCGTTGGCCGCAAAAGGTGAAACCGTCACCTCGGCGGCCCTCCAAGCTGGACCCATTGTCCGGAAGGGAGGTAAATCACGAGGAATTTTACCCAACAACACATGCAAGGAGGGGTTGAGACAACAACTAGGGCATTCCGCATCTGTTGGAATCGATCCAGTTCTATTGGCAGCAATACCCTTGCATGAACCTGAACCAACTGGGCCAACCCGTGAGGACCATAGTTATTTAAGACGTGAGGCGCCCAAAAGCGCATAGGTGCTATGGGGCTGAGGCTTTAGGCCCAAGGTGAGGTGCACGCCTTTCTGAAGTAAGACGTTTTGGATATAAATTTTTACAATTCAAACATATATAGGGAATTTCTGTTACAATATTTTACTAACAAAATTCAAATATTTCACGAACTATTAAACAATAATATAAATATAAAATTCACAAATATTCAAATCCACAAACTATTTATTTTATCTGTGGTGCTGGTTTTCAAAATACAGTATCAAAGTAGTATTGATTTTTGAAAATCAGCACGAGAAAATCAGTGGAATAAGTGGGAGGGGAGGGAGGCAGATGTTGATTTTTGTAGGGGAGAGGAATAGTCATGCAAAGAGAATAGTAAAATAAGTTTGCAAGGGACTAAGGGAGGTTGATGTTTTTTTTTTCTAGGGGAAAGGAAGAATCACGCAAGAAAATTGTGTCGCATGCATGCAAAAGTTAATACAACCTAATTAATTTAAAGTGTAATTAAAAGTATGGATTGAACTTAAAAAAAAATTAAAACTTCAATAAGGTGAGAAAAATAGTGCCTTAAGCGCGCCTTAGTCTCTCAAAAGACGTGCGCTTCGTTCAAGTACTGTTCTTGGGTCATTGCCATGTTGATCTTTTCATAGTTTGACGCGTGGTGGTTCTCCATCAACCCATTTCACGGTTCTTCTCCATCCACATGCAATTAATCCTACGCTTTTTCCTATGCTTGCTCATGCATCTTGTGAAGTGCTGCTTCTGGTCTAGCAATCTAGCAATTGTGGTTGCTTGTGATTCTTCATTGATTCTTACATGCATTACCAAAGTGCCTTGGGAGCCTGGTCAAATTGCTCCTTTTGCTTAGATTTGCATTGAAAATGACTGATCCTTGTTCTAGGGTCCATCAAAATCCTCATCAACAATGCCACCTTCCTTGCGCATTCATTTACCTTCACACTTCTCCACCTTGGTGCCGCACACTACATTGGACTCTGCAACCCAACTCCACATCTTGTTATTCTTGTCTCTCGGTGGCTAAGAGGACAAGAGTGATGTGTTCTTTCCTTTCGCTCCTTGCTTCCAGCCTCATTCCAATAGATCTTCATTTGCTATATCAGAATCTTAGTGCACCTACCCTCATCTTCCTCTACTACTAACGCATCATCAGCGAGGCTGCTCACCATCTATCTTCTCTCTTGACAATCTGTGCACTGGTCACTAGGGGAGTTCTATGATGTTGGAGGTACGTAAACCTTTTGTCCCTTGTTTTTCTCTTCCAGAGATGTTGGCCATCCAGTGCCAGGTCAACATCTTACTATTTCGTCTTCCCTCAACCTCTTTGCAAAGGTATCACTGGAGCCATCTTTTTCATCATCACCACTCACCTTTGAGTCCTATTCATCTAACAGTGTTGTGACAATCCAAAGCCTAAAACTCATTAGATGCAGCCACACCTAGTCAAATGTATTGGTCCAGATTTGATTTTGTTGGCTTAGGGACAATGAACCTCATCTCGTTGATATCGCCTCTCCAAGCTATTCTAGTTGACTTCTACGATCCATGATTAGAACAAACCAGCCTTTACCTACATCAAAACTCTTCAATATGATCTACCTTTATCTGCTCTTTTCATCTCTTTGCGATATCCACCTTCTCTTTTCCATATCCTTCTTCTCACTAAAACATGTACTCAGGTTCATCTCTTCCATCTCCATGTTTACGGTTTTGCTCTCAAGATCTTCTTTTAGCATTTGTCTGCCCTCCTTCGGCTACCTTTTTTCTTGCCAAACATCTTTTTGGTCAACGCTTCCTGTATCTCCTAGTCACTCATCTTCTCCCTGCTATCTAGATCTGCAAGTGTGAATCTCCTCCTGATTTCTCGTCTTCTTTAGGAGATAGAATCCATTTTATTTGTGTGCTGCATCATGTAAACAACAGTTACCAATATTTTCCTACTCTATGAGATCTGGTGGCTACAGCACCACCCTTGAGATCATCAGATCACTTACGATTTTCCTTTGTTGGAACCACCTTTTGGTGGAACTAAAGGTCAGCACAGTATGATTATGCCTACCTTCAACTACTACCGGAATGATCTCATTAAAGATGAAATCAAAGTAGAAAATACCTAGTCAATATGTTTGATTGTGCAACATAATTCTAATCATAGATCCTTTGCACAACTGCAAACCTTGTTACAGATGTTGCCTTAGCCATGCCCTATACTGTCTACCCTCCACCTGGATTTGCCGCAGCCAACCAGGCACCTGATCTGACCATTCCAAATGTTGATTCATTCTTGATAGAAAACAAGAAATGAAGATAAAAGACTCACCCCAATAAAAAAAACTACTCGCTCCAACTTTTGAGACCATTCTGGATGTTGCTTTGTTCTCAAGAGAAAGCAAGAAACGAAAAAGAAACTCACCCTTATGGATCAAACTACTCAGAATCCTCTCTTGAATTGTTTACATTGTTGTAGCATCCTTGTTGAATCAAATTTGTATACAAATCTTGATTTGTAGCCACATTAGGAAACTCTACTTCACACGATCTCATCAATCATAGACCTGCCTTGGTGCATCCATTCAAAGCACTGGAGAATAAACACAAATTGGGATGAACAGGCACCATGGCGAGAAGAAGATCAAGACGGGAAGGGAGTGAGTGTGCAATCATGGAATGATAGATAAAGAAGAATAGATGGGTGATATGACGAAATTGAAAGTTAATGGGCTGATCAGGATAGTGGAGTAATTGGACAAACATTACAATGATTAACCACTGGAAAGGAACAAATGAGACACTTGAAGAAAGATAACTCTCGAGAAGTCTCAAGAGCAGGCTGCCAAGAGAGGCTCAGGGAAAGAATGAGAAGGTTGCAATATACCACCAGCCTCCCCCTCTGATCACATTTATGACCTTCTGAATAGGTTTATTTTGAATAGATTCAAATGAACCGCTCGCTTACCTCAAAGATCCCAGTTAAAGCCCACTTGTCTCAAACTAATCCAATAATTGAATAAATAAAGATTAACCCAAGTTGAACATGATTTGACCCCAAATATTACTGATACAAGTCCTAATTTAATCCTAAGCTCCAACTGAATCGATTTAGGTCAAGTTGATCTCCTCTGAATTTAACTAAAAATCCTATTTGACACAATGAATGATCAAATCAGTTTAAAATTTAATAGTAATAAAATTGACTTATTTTTCTTGATATTCGCCTCTTGGAATTGTACTCTATTGTTTTGTTCACATCATTTTATTGTTTCTCTCTTAATCACAAAAAATATTATTCATTAGTTTTTTTTATCTCTTCCAATATTTTCTTTCCTCTCTCTGGGTGCTGTAAGAATTTTGCTGCCTCTTCTTTGACACCATATCTTTTTCTCTCAAACTAAATATCAAACTTTTCCTCATTCTGTCGAGATGTTTTTACTCTTCACCTCTTTTTGGGTGTGCTATAATTATGTCTTTCTGTACTGTCCTTTATATTTTTCATCTTTGCAAACTTTATATTCCTGTATCTCCAGTTTGAAGGGGAGCAGGACGAAGACGAAGCATGTACCAGGTCAAATTTTATCTGACTTTTGTATCACAGCAATAGAGTGCTCAATCACAGTCAGCATTAGATCTCCTCCAATTTTCATAATCAATATCTACTGTTTTGTTGGATTCTCTTAGACTTTCAATTTTGTGTAGCAAGATGGACATTGATAGATATTATTCTCCATCTCGAGAATAAGTGCTAAACTACAATTCTCTCCGTCCCTCATGAGATATTGTCGTACTTGAATCCTATATAATTTATGTAATGTTATCTTTTTATTCCTTTTTGGTTAATAATACTATACTTTCAATCACTACCATAAGTGGTTGTCTGTGCAGTTGAATCATGATGAGTTTGATAAAATTTTCATGGTATTTATCGATTAACAATGTCCTTTATTGGATTAAGTTATAATGAGAGGTTTTTTTGTTCTTGTATCAGGTCACATTTGTTGTCAGACACTTTAATGATCCACGGATTCTAAGTGCTGACATTAAAGATCTTCTCCTCCACTCAATATCATCATTGGTGCAATGCAAGGATTACCTGATAGCTTTTGAAAACAATAAGGAAGCAATTCATAGCTTGCCCAAGGCATTGTTATTGGCATTTGATAATAGGTCCTGGATACCAGTTACAAATATCATTCTCAGGTTATGTAAGGGTTCTGGATTTGGTGCATCAAAGCATCTTGAATCTTCATCATCAGCCCATTTTCAGGTTAGAAAGCCATTTTGGCACTCTAAAATTTTATATTATTTCTCATAATACATTATTTTTCTTCATGTAGGTATTACTTCGAGAGGCTTGCTGCAGTGATGAAACTCTATTTTCTTCATTTCTGAATCGTCTTTTTAACACACTAAGCTGGACCATGACTGAATTCTCAGTGTCTATCCGAGAGATGCAAGAGAACTGTCAGGTGCAATTCTTTTAAATGTTATACGACTAATATCATTCTTTTATGATTTGGACTATTAACATGTTGGAAGATGTGAACGAAGTCACGTTTGTGTATCTTTACATTGTGGGGTGGAATTCTTTGTTCATTAGAAATGGGGGTCTAAAGTCACCATCCTTCCAAAAATGTTCAGCCAAGGTTATATGCAACCCTCCCTTCCAGTTATTGAGAATGTCCCATACTCATTTAATTTTGTGGACCTTGAGGTTTATGGAACAAATTATTTTATTCAGGTTTCCAAGGATGATTACCTGGGTTGTTATGAAGGGTTTGGTTTTTCATCACTAGTCATACCTTCTATCTTTGAGTCTGATGTAAGGCTGTCTAGAGTTCCTTAGTTCATAATGGTGGGACATTACTCATAAGTGGAGACACCTGACCCAGCAGGTTGAGAATACTCCCATATGATTTGATGAGATCTTCTTGGGCATGAATATAGACATATTTGTATGTGTGTATACACACATATGTGTGTGTGTGTGTGTGTGTGTGTGTGTCTCTCTCTCTCTCTCTCTCTCTCTCTCTCTCTCTCTATATATATATATATATATATATATATATATATATATGATGGCATTCTTAACCAAATTCATAGCATTTTGGCTTAAGATGAGATTCTCCCTTGCACTTTAATATGCTATAAGAATTAGTCTCTCATCTTTGATAATGTTGGGAATGAGGGGGGATGCTGAGAGTATAGCATTGTGCTTTTCATATGTGTGTACAAGTCTGCAATAGTTGATTGGGAGAGAGTTTGCTCCTCCTGTCCCATATTGTTAAGCAACAATCTCTTGTGCACGCTTGAGTGTGACATATGAATGAAGGCTTTCCTATCTGAGTGCAGGTTGGGTCGTGCTACCCTTTTAGGGCATCAGTAGTTACAATGATATATTGATTGTTTTTCAAGACTTGCATTGTGATGGATAATCAAACAAGTTAGGCATGATTTAATAATAGCGATGGTAATGAGTTGTAATGGATGAATATTCAAGGGGCATTGATGCATGTAACTGCGAGTAGCACTCTTAGGAAAATTTAAGTATTGCAAATGATATCTGTAATATGTTGTTTGGTTGTTTGCAAATCACTTCATGGTTGTCAATATTGGTGTCTCGATTAGGATGGTGTTTTAAAAATTTTGGTTTACGTGGTATCACATCGGTTTAGAATCAGAAAAAAGAGATAGAAAAATAAAATAAAATGGGAAAAATAAATTAATATGGTTATTATTATTATTATTATGCTAAAAATATAAATATAATATTTTAATGTCTATTTAATTATTCATTTATTTTAATATTAGTAATTAATAATAATTAATAAAAACAACAAAAGTACAATATCAGTTATACTGATTATGAAAATAACTATTATCAAGATTAATATGATATTTTTGACATTTCTTTATTAATGATAGTTTTATTATTCTAATATTGATTTAGTTTAAATAAAGTCCATGGCATTTTTGCTAAGGATAAGATGCTCTCCTCTTGCTTTAATATGATGTGAGTACTAGTCTCCCATTTTGATAATGTTGAGTTGGAGGGGCAATGTTGAGAGAGTAGCAATGTGTTCCTCAGAAGTCGTGTGTAGAAGTTTGCACAAGTGCATTGGGAACAGGAGTTTGCTCCTGCTCATATAAAAGGGACACCCTCTTGTGCATGCTTAAGTGTGAACTTTTAGGGTCTCCTGTCTAGTGCAGGTTGTATAATGGATAACGCAATTAATTAGGCACGATTTAATAGTGATAATAATGAGTTGTAATTGCTGAATATTTAAGGGGCATTTGGTTGCTTGAAGTTAGTTGTGCATGTAACACTGAGCACTCAGGTAAATTTGAGTTCTGCAGATAATATCTGCAAATATGTTTGGTTACTTGCAAATCAGTTCATGGTTGTCAATATTGATGTTGGGAAAAAAGATTTTAATATATATATATATATATATAATGTAAAAAAATAAAATTATTATTGTTATTGTAGTAAATGGATTAATTTAATATTTTAATATCTTTTTGGTCATGGATTCTATTTTTTTTATATTAATTAAATACTTATTCTGTCATAAGGTTTTTATTATAGTTCACTATTAAATGCTTATGGTAATACCGTTGTTTTAAATATAATTCAGTATTATTAGTAGAAATATTTGTAATCACCAATAATTAATAGAAACAACAAAAGTACAATAATACTGATACGGATAATGAAACTAATCATTATCAAGGATAATTTGATATTTTAATTAGTGATATTACATTATTTTAATATTAGTTAAGTTTATTTTAGTTATACTTCAATTTATATTATAATTGTCTATGATAATTGAAATTTAAATATTGATGATGATAAGATTGTCTAGCTCAATAATCATTATCGTTGCAATGTTCATTAATAAAAATATTATTACATTACCAAGTTTATTATTATTATTATGTTGTTGTTACCAAGTTTATTATGTGTTTGTGATAATAACATTAATAATTTATCACCTTCAATATGGTCTTTTAATACCTAAGGTACTGATTTCACTATTGCAGGTTGGTGATTTGCAGCAAAGAAGATGCGGTGTTGTTTTTGATCTGTCATGCAGTCTTGCAAGGCTTCTGGAATTTTGTACGAGGGAGATTCCCCAGGTTTTTCTTTTGGGGCCTGATATGAATTTACGACGACTTATAGAGTTGATCATTTTTATTCTGAACCACATAATTTCAGCATCTGATGCTGAATTCTTTGACATGTAAGTTTGCATACATCTTTAGTTATTTTGCTTAAGATAAATGTCTTGTTACCAAAATGTTAGTCAATACAGTATTGAATCTAATTCTATAAGCTTAGCATATGCATGAACATTTAGATTCCTTTCATGTTGAAGTATAAAGAAAAAAAATTGTTTTACAATTAAGTTATATATCTATATCGATGTTTAATGTCTTACAAAGAAAAAATTAGAATTAATGTTTCAAAACAGTATTGTTCCTGTTCCTGTAGGGAATATGAGAAGATGGAATTGCCGGTGTGATGTGTCTGGAATGTTGATGGTATTTCCATGACCTAGCTGGTGAGTTGTCTTCGGTGTTGACCAAGTCGTCAGAAGTCCTCCGATCAACAGTACCTGTATCCAGCGACCGGGTTACCTCGGTCCCCGGTACCTCGATGCTCGAGGCGGGTCCCATGAATATATAAACAGTCGAATAATGATAGAGCAACTAAATAAATACAAGGCGAGTACAGTGACATACCCGACCCCGTGCGGGAGGGGGGGCACCCTCGGATGGATCGTAGTGCTGATCGAGTCGTCGTGACCCTGATGGGTGGATGGATGTGAGTCGGCTGAGGAGCCGGATCTGAGGTCGGCGGCATGGGATCTGATGCAACAGGGATCCAAAGAGACGACACGTAGGCATGTCTGAAAATTATTTACTCCCAAAGCTATAAAGGATATCTTTCTTTAAAACTTAAGCCTAGTGAATTGCAACTGTTGACCAGTTATAACGAAGCTTAAGGGCATGTCTAGTGAATTGCAACTGTTGATCAGTTATAGCGAAAACATGAACTGATATAGTATCCAATTAACTTGGTTCTAATATTTATCAAACTGAAGATTTTTGGCAATAAGGCGACCAGGGAACGACGGGTGGATTGTAAAAGAACAGGTCCTAACTTGGTAGCAAGGCAAAGGATGCCGATGTAAATCCAAGGGCACACCTGTGTGAACAAGAAAACCCTTAGAACCCTCTAAGCTGTAAACCTTAAATCGTAGGAGAGATAAATAGCAGAAAACAGTTATAATAGTGTCTTATGTCAAGACGCTGGGAGGAAAAGATTCAGGAGTGGTATACAAAATCTCATACCTCAAACCTGGAATACCTTGATTTAGCTCAAAACAAAGAACAACCAACAAAAAGAGAACTTGCTCATAATCTATCAGTGATTTACGATAGAGTTTGTCTTTCTTGTCGAGTACATCTTAAGAATTTCAAAATAATTGAAGAACAACTCGAGGACATAAGAAAGGAAAACAAAGAGTTGAGAAAGGCATTAGAAAACCTTGCGAAAGAAACTATAGAAAATAGGCTTTTATCCGAAAAACAATTAAGAAGTATTGTTGTCAATATTGTGATGATGATGCAGCCTCTCATCCACATCCAATACAAGAACTGGAACCATTACCAGAAGTGGTATCAGAAACATCTGCAAGTAAAGGTAAAAATCCTCTGGAAATTCGTTTAAAAACAACAGAAGAAATTGAGGAGGAAATTAGACGTATACAGCAACAAGCACGAATCAGGGCTATTGAAGACCATAAATTCTATGAAGATGAAGCTTACTGCCAACTAACAGAAGGAACATGGGCACATAGCATTGCAACAACTAAACGTATGCTTCGTGATTCCCGAGAATACAGAAGACAATTGCAGGCTTTGCTAAATATAGATGACCCTAATTCTTCAAGTTCCTCATCCTCATCCAATTACTTATGTGTTCTTTCTGAAGAAAACATTTCTGATGATAATGATGATGATGATGATGATGAATACTTCCAATATCTGCAGTATTTAGCATTACAGGATACACCTATGATAATTACGGATGATGAAGAATTCACCAATCCATTCGCGAAAGGTGGTGGGAAGAAGATAATTGCTGCTGCCACAGCTACAGATGATGCGGAATGGGTAAATGATTACCCTCAAATATCCAAATTACAGGAACAAATTTACTCCCAGGAAGCAGTGTCCAATTATCGACCCCCTGCAGACACAACAATGAATCCTGTAGGATACTCCCCCAACAGGCCACAGCCTGCACCAAAGGAAGAACCAGTAAGTTTTGGGCGACCTGCAGAACCAAAAGGAACCTTCAAACGAAAGGAGACTTCAGAATGGTGGAATTTGCCAACTGCGCACCAACAAACTGGTGCACTTCTTGTACTCCCTACTCAGTTAAATAGGGTTGAAGATGTTTTTCTCAGGTGGGAGGCAATCACAAGAAACGTGGTGGCTTTGCAAAATTTTACGGATACTCAAGACAAGGCGGATTTTATAGAAAACCTATTGGGAGAATCCGAAAGACTTACATGGATCCAGTGGCGAATGAATTACCCGCATGAATATCAAGAACTTGTTAATTCAAGTGATGGGAGGAATGGAACCCAGAACATCATTTCTCAAATCAGGAGGGTATTTTTACTGGAAGACCCCTTTCAAGGCTCAACAGAAATGCAAGACCGAGCATATATGGATCTTGAAAGATTAACATGTAACCAGGTAAAGGATATTTTGCCATTTATGAATGAATATATGACTTTGGCAGCAAAAACAGGAAGGTTATTCACTGGGCCGGAGTTATCAGAGAAGTTCTGGCTCAAGCTACCGGGCGACCTTGGGAGAAGATTAAAAGAAGCCTTTGAAGAAAAATACCAAGACAACACAATGCGAGTTCATCCCCGAGTTATGTTTTTATACAAGTTCCTTGAGGAAGAATGCAAGAAAGCTGCATTTAGTAGGTCACTGAAGGACCTTTCTTTCTGTGCGCAAATCCCAATACCAGGATATTATGATAATCCTAAAAAGAAATATGGTGTACGAAAATCTACAACATACAAAGGGAAGCCGCACCAATCTCATGCAAGAATAGAGAAGCGTAAGCACTTAGTCAGAAACAAAAAGTGCAAATGCTTTCTCTGCGGAGAAGAGGGTCATTTCGCAAGGCAATGCCCTAAGGAATATAAAAACATCAAGAGGGTGGCCATATTCGAAGGACTGGAATTACCTGATGATTATGAAATTTTATCGGTCCAAGAAGGAGATGATATGTCTGATGCCATCTATAGTGTATCAGAAGGAGAAGATTTTCAGGTCAATTCTTTACTCCAAGAAACTTTATTTGTCTTCATAGAACAAACAAATACTTATATGATAGGCAAAAGTGGTGGATGGCAACCCATGGTCCGTATTTCAAAGTTACAGCACGACTGCAACCACATTTGGGAAGTAAATGGAGAAATACTCCCAGAATATCAAAGATGCAGCTGTTGCAAAAGAGAAACAATGCGAAAACATCGGATGCATTGTGGGGTATGCAAAATCACATCTTGCGGGATGTGTACAAGCAACTACTTTGACACAACTATACCCGTTGAAAGGTCTGTTCCTATCCCATTCTCTCCAACTAACCTTATACAGGAGCAGCAGAATTATATTACATGGGCCAAGTCAGAGATTGATCGACTAAATCATGAGATCCAGACAGCCAATGCGTTATCTGAATTGCAGATAGAAACAGTAAAGCAAGAATTTAAGCTAAAGGAAGCAGAGTTAATTTGCCAAACAGATGCTGATAGAATGGAAGTAGATGCAGAAAATGAGGAATTGCGTCTAAAGGTTGATCTTCTTGAACTTGAAAATACAGATTTAAAGAAGCAAATCCAATTTCCAGACCAGTTCGCAAAAAATAAAGGGATTGAGGAAGAAGAAGAAGAAGCCTATGTTCTGATCGATTCAGGACGAGAAAAGATTTTCTCTATAGAGCAAGCTGAGCAACCAAAGAGGCGGTCAAATGGTCTCTTTAATCTAATAGTAGAGATTGATATCCAAGGAATAGAGAAATTCAAGGTGAACGCAATTTTAGACACAGGGGCGACTACCTGCTGCATTGACCAGGTATCTATTCCACCATTATCTATTGAAGATAATACTTTTGTGGTAAATTTCAGCGGAATAAATTCAACAACCACTGCAAATAAGAAGCTGAAATATGAGACTATGTGTATTGGAGACCACAGCTTTAGAATTCCATACACTTATGCATTTCCATTATCAATTGGTGGCAATATATCCATGATACTGGGTTGCAATTTCATAAGATCCATGTATGGAGGAGTGAGAATTGAAGGTAATGAAGCTACTTTTTACAAGAATGTAACTACCATCAAAACTCAACAAACAATCCCTGCTGCAACGGCTATAGAGGAACTGGACTTAGAAGAAGAGGAGTATAATCAGATACAAGAACAGGTATGCACTTGGCGCCAAGATCAAAAGTTAACAGATTTATTATCTGAACTTACCAATACAGGATACATAGGAAATGACCCTATGAAATATTGGGGAAACAATAAAATATCCTGTAGGTTGGATATTAAAAACCCAGAACTAGTTATTGAAGACAGGCCTTTAAAACATGTTACACCTCAAATGAAGGAAGCCTTTCAGAAGCATATTGATGCCCTCCTACAGTTAAAGGTAATCAGGCCTAGCTCTAGCAAGCACAGGACTACTGCCATTATAGTCCAATCAGGTACTACAATAGACCAGAAAACAGGGCAGGAAGTAAAAGGAAAGGAGCGGATGGTTTTCAACTATAAGAGATTGAACGACAACACAAATAAAGATCAGTATATTCTCCCAGGGATAAACACTATCATTCATAAAGTCGGAAGGAGTAAAATTTACTCAAAGTTTGACTTGAAGAGTGGGTTTCATCAGGTGGCAATGCACCCCGATTCAATACCATGGACAGCCTTTTGGGTTCCTCAGGGACTATTTGAATGGCTTGTAATGCCATTTGGTCTTAAGAACGCGCCAGCAGTATTCCAAAGGAAGATGGATGAATGCTTCAAAGGTACGGAACAATTCATTGCAGTATATATTGATGATATACTGGTATTTTCAGAAACTGAAGAACAGCATAAGAAGCATTTGGAAAAATTATTTGAAATCTGCAAAAGAAATGGGCTAATTCTAAGCCCAACAAAGATGAAAATAGGAAGTTCAACAATTGAATTCCTAGGCGCAACAATTGGGCAGTACAGAATCAAGTTGCAAGCTCATATTATTACAAAGGTGGCGGACTTTTCCAAGAAAGAACTTCAAACCACTAAGGGGCTCAGATCATGGTTAGGGCTCCTTAACTATGCAAGGGCCTATATCCCTAACCTAGGGAGAATACTTGGGCCATTATATTCAAAGACCAGCCCAAATGGCGAAAAAAGGATGAATGCACAAGATTGGCAACTGGTAGAAAAGGTACAACGTATGATCAAAACCTTACCAGACCTAACTATTCCACCTGCAAAATGTCACGTCATCATAGAATCAGATGGATGCATGGAAGGTTGGGGAGGAATTCTTAAGTGGAAGCCAATGAAGTTTGACTCAAAGTCAGCAGAACAAATAAGTGCATATGCTAGTGGGAAGTTTTCTCCACCCAAGTCAACAATAGATGCGGAGATTTATGCGGTGATGAATAGCTTGAATAGCTTTAAGATCTACTACCTAGACAAAGAAGAACTTCTTATCAGGACTGATTGTCAGGCCATCATAAGTTTCTTCAACAAATCGTCACAAAACAAACCGTCTAGAGTACGCTGGATCGCATTCACCGACTTCATTACGGGCCTTGGAATTCCGGTCCAATTCCAGCACATTGAGGGTAAAGACAACACTCTTTCTGACGCATTATCTCGTTTGGTTTCTGTAATAACAGGTCCATGGAGCCCTACAAACGAAGACGAGTTAATACTAGCACACATGGAGGATTCAGCACAACAACTCAAGATCCGGCCCAATTTACGAGCAGCACGTTGCTTGAAGGACCTTATGAATTTTTGGGCCAATACCAAGAAGTCTCAGGATGCGGCCCAAGAGCATGTACACCAAGTGAAGAGGATGCACGAAGACATCTGGCGGACATCGAATGGACTACAGCAAAAAGGCTTATCAATAGCCTGTGGGAGTTCAAGCGAATCATTGACACCAAGGAGACAGACTTTTTCAAAAGAAGCCAGCACTCAAAAGGAATCTACTTTAAGGACGCACTACCAGCTGTCACAGCATCAAAACAACAATTATTAGATGCTTTCCTTCTGGTGCAAGGAATAGTCCAAGACGTGATAAACACTCCACCATAAAAAGATGGAACGTGGTGAGCCCTTGAATCCAAAAGGATAAGATTAGATTGAGCCTCGGGGAGCCGTCTAACTCTTAGCCTTAGCTAAAAAGCCATATAGACTTAGCTGTAAAGGCATATAGGCTTGTGTGTAAAGAGAACAAGGGAAGTGATAAGTGAATGACTGATGGGGCCCAATGAGCACCCGATTCACTCTCATCTTCTCTATAAATTCTCTCTAGTAGCTCATTGCAGAGCACGCACCGCATAACGGTTCAAGTTCTACTCTGAGATTGTCTTAAGTAAGTTTTCCTTTTCTTGCAATTTTAGTCTTGTACTATTCTCTTTGTACATTATCTACTTTTGCTTGAAAAGAAGCACGCTTCGCTAAAATTTTTGGTATCATATCTTTCTTTAAAACTTAAGCCTAGTGAATTGCAACTGTTGACCAGTTATAACGAAGCTTAAGGGCATGTCTAGTGAATTGCAACTGTTGATCAGTTATAGCGAAAACATGAACTGATATAGTATCCAATTAACTTGGTTCTAATATTTATCAAACTGAAGATTTTTGGCAATAAGGCGACCAGGGAACGACGGGTGGATTGTAAAAGAACAGGTCCTAACTTGGTAGCAAGGCAAAGGATGCCGATGTAAATCCAAGGGCACACCTGTGTGAACAAGAAAACCCTTAGAACCCTCTAAGCTGTAAACCTTAAATCGTAGGAGAGATAAATAGCAGAAAACAGTTATAATAGTGTCTTATGTCAAGACGCTGGGAGGAAAAGATTCAGGAGTGGTATACAAAATCTCATACCTCAAACCTGGAATACCTTGATTTAGCTCAAAACAAAGAACAACCAACAAAAAGAGAACTTGCTCATAATCTATCAGTGATTTACGATAGAGTTTGTCTTTCTTGTCGAGTACATCTTAAGAATTTCAAAATAATTGAAGAACAACTCGAGGACATAAGAAAGGAAAACAAAGAGTTGAGAAAGGCATTAGAAAACCTTGCGAAAGAAACTATAGAAAATAGGCTTTTATCCGAAAAACAATTAAGAAGTATTGTTGCAGAACAACCGAAACTGACTGAACAACAGGTGTTCAAAATTTCGGAAGACTTGCAGAAGAAGTTGACACAGGTAGAATCATTACTACAAAGGGTGGAGACGTGATCCTCCACATGAGCTATATTAATACTCAAGCAACAAATTCCTACAAAGACGCAGTAAGAGCAACTGAAGG
The DNA here is from genome assembly GCF_018446385.1 of Zingiber officinale. Classification (NCBI taxonomy): domain Eukaryota; kingdom Viridiplantae; phylum Streptophyta; class Magnoliopsida; order Zingiberales; family Zingiberaceae; genus Zingiber; species Zingiber officinale. The sequence continues at coordinate 145,590,240 of NC_055994.1, forward strand.
ATTGGAAGCGCCAGCCCTTGGGTTCTGTAGACCAGCAGAATATAAAGGGGCAACAAGCAGTAGCACAGCCATCATCAAACAGGCAAACACACAGATCCAACTTTTGGTTTGTATTTTAGAAAAGTTGGAATCCCTTGAAGAACGAATCAAGAAGATTGAAGAAAAGGTAGCTGTAAGCTCAAACTCCAGACAAGAAACAGCCTTTCCAGATAACTTGATTCAGAGTCTTTCCAAGATAATTTGCGCTATACATTCTTGCTGATCTAAAAATATATCAGAATCAGTTGTATTATAAACAATAATCTTGAGTTCACCTCGGTAATCACTATCAATGACGCCTCGCATAATCATTAAGCCTCGTAAAGCTGCACTAGATCTTGGAGCTATCCTTGCATATGTTCCCTTTGGTACTTGAATACATATGCCAGTAGCCATCATAGATCTTGTTCGTGCTGCGATTTCTTGCGGATAGCTGATAGCTAAATCATATCCAGCAGCTCCAGTCGTTCGTCTTTGAGGTAGGAAGGAAGAGATCCTTTTGATCAACAACTCTTCTTCACGAGCTTGGTTTTCAATTAATACCGCGACAACGTGGTTACGTATTTCTTCCTCATCTGACTGAACTTCTTCATCATTTGAGTTATACGTTGGACGACTTGTAGTAGTAGCCTGGTAATTTTCAAATTGCAAAGATATATTCCCATTTAATAGGTTCCATGTATTTACCTCAGTAGGTTGTACGGGAATATTGGCAGATGATGGTCTGACTACCCAATTCTGCCCAATAACGTCTCTTGTGTTGTAGCTTCTTCCTGGAAGCGCTCTTACTGCGTCTTTGTAGGAATTTGTTGCTTGAGTATTAATATAGCTCATGTGGAGGACCACGTCTCCACCCTTTGTAGTAATGATTCTACCTGTGTCAACTTCTTCTGCAAGTCTTCCGAAATTTTGAACACCTGTTGTTCAGTCAGTTTCGGTTGTTCTGCAACAATACTTCTTAATTGTTTTTCGGATAAAAGCCTATTTTCTATAGTTTCTTTCGCAAGGTTTTCTAATGCCTTTCTCAACTCTTTGTTTTCCTTTCTTATGTCCTCGAGTTCTTCAATTATTTTGAAATTCTTAAGATGTACTCGACAAGAAAGACAAACTCTATCGTAAATCACTGATAGATTATGAGCAAGTTCTCTTTTTGTTAGTTGTTCTTTGTTTTGAGCTAAATCAAGGTATTCCAGGTTTGAGGTATGAGATTTTGTATACCACTCCTGAATCTTTTCCTCCCAGCGTCTTGACATAAGACACTATTATAACTGTTTTCTGCTATTTATCTCTCCTACGATTTAAGGTTTACAGCTTAGAGGGTTCTAAGGGTTTTCTTGTTCACACAGGTGTGCCCTTGGATTTACATCGGCATCCTTTGCCTTGCTACCAAGTTAGGACCTGTTCTTTTACAATCCACCCGTCATTCCCTGGTCGCCTTATTGCCAAAAATCTTCAGTTTGATAAATATTAGAACCAAGTTAATTGGATACTATATCAGTTCATGTTTTCGCTATAACTGATCAACAGTTGCAATTCACTAGACATGTTCTTAAGCTTCGTTATAACTGGTCAACAGTTGCAATTCACTAGGCTTAAGTTTTAAAGAAAGATATGATACCAAAAATTTTAGCGAAGCGTGCTTCTTTTCAAGCAAAAGTAGATAATGTACAAAGAGAATAGTACAAGACTAAAATTGCAAGAAAAGGAAAACTTACTTAAGACAATCTCAGAGTAGAACTTGAACCGTTATGCGGTGCGTGCTCTGCAATGAGCTACTAGAGAGAATTTATAGAGAAGATGAGAGTGAATCGGGTGCTCATTGGGCCCCATCAGTCATTCACTTATCACTTCCCTTGTTCTCTTTACACACAAGCCTATATGCCTTTACAGCTAAGTCTATATGGCTTTTTAGCTAAGGCTAAGAGTTAGACGGCTCCCCGAGGCTCAATCTAATCTTATCCTTTTGGATTCAAGGGCTCACCACGTTCCATCTTTTTATGGTGGAGTGTTTATCACGTCTTGGACTATTCCTTGCACCAGAAGGAAAGCATCTAATAATTGTTGTTTTGATGCTGTGACAGCTGGTAGTGCGTCCTTAAAGTAGATTCCTTTTGAGTGCTGGCTTCTTTTGAAAAAGTCTGTCTCCTTGGTGTCAATGATTCGCTTGAACTCCCACAGGCTATTGATAAGCCTTTTTGCTGTAGTCCATTCGATGTCCGCCAGATGTCTTCGTGCATCCTCTTCACTTGGTGTACATGCTCTTGGGCCGCATCCTGAGACTTCTTGGTATTGGCCCAAAAATTCATAAGGTCCTTCAAGCAACGTGCTGCTCGTAAATTGGGCCGGATCTTGAGTTGTTGTGCTGAATCCTCCATGTGTGCTAGTATTAACTCGTCTTCGTTTGTAGGGCTCCATGGACCTGTTATTACAGAAACCAAACGAGATAATGCGTCAGAAAGAGTGTTGTCTTTACCCTCAATGTGCTGGAATTGGACCGGAATTCCAAGGCCCGTAATGAAGTCGGTGAATGCGATCCAGCGTACTCTAGACGGTTTGTTTTGTGACGATTTGTTGAAGAAACTTATGATGGCCTGACAATCAGTCCTGATAAGAAGTTCTTCTTTGTCTAGGTAGTAGATCTTAAAGCTATTCAAGCTATTCATCACCGCATAAATCTCCGCATCTATTGTTGACTTGGGTGGAGAAAACTTCCCACTAGCATATGCACTTATTTGTTCTGCTGACTTTGAGTCAAACTTCATTGGCTTCCACTTAAGAATTCCTCCCCAACCTTCCATGCATCCATCTGATTCTATGATGACGTGACATTTTGCAGGTGGAATAGTTAGGTCTGGTAAGGTTTTGATCATACGTTGTACCTTTTCTACCAGTTGTCAATCTTGTGCATTCATCCTTTTTTCGCCATTTGGGCTGGTCTTTGAATATAATGGCCCAAGTATTCTCCCTAGGTTAGGGATATAGGCCCTTGCATAGTTAAGGAGCCCTAACCATGATCTGAGCCCCTTAGTGGTTTGAAGTTCTTTCTTGGAAAAGTCCGCCACCTTTGTAATAATATGAGCTTGCAACTTGATTCTGTACTGCCCAATTGTTGCGCCTAGGAATTCAATTGTTGAACTTCCTATTTTCATCTTTGTTGGGCTTAGAATTAGCCCATTTCTTTTGCAGATTTCAAATAATTTTTCCAAATGCTTCTTATGCTGTTCTTCAGTTTCTGAAAATACCAGTATATCATCAATATATACTGCAATGAATTGTTCCGTACCTTTGAAGCATTCATCCATCTTCCTTTGGAATACTGCTGGCGCGTTCTTAAGACCAAATGGCATTACAAGCCATTCAAATAGTCCCTGAGGAACCCAAAAGGCTGTTCATGGTATTGAATCGGGGTGCATTGCCACCTGATGAAACCCACTCTTCAAGTCAAACTTTGAGTAAATTTTACTCCTTCCGACTTTATGAATGATAGTGTTTATCCCTGGGAGACTATACTAATCTTTATTTGTGTTGTCGTTCAGTCTCTTATAGTTGAAAACCATCCGCTCCTTTCCTTTTACTTCCTGCCCTGTTTTCTGGTCTATTGTAGTACCTGATTGGACTATAATGGCAGTAGTCCTGTGCTTGCTAGAGCTAGGCCTGATTACCTTTAACTGTAGGAGGGCATCAATATGCTTCTGAAAGGCTTCCTTCATTTGAGGTGTAACATGTTTTAAAGGTCTGTCTTCAATAACTAGTTCTGGGTTTTTAATATCCAACCTACAGGATATTTTATTGTTTCCCCAATATTTCATAGGGTCATTTCCTATGTATCCTGTATTGGTAAGTTCAGATAATAAATCTGTTAACTTTTGATCTTGGCGCCAAGTGCATACCTGTTCTTGTATCTGATTATACTCCTCTTCTTCTAAGTCCAGTTCCTCTATAGCCGTTGCAGCAGGGATTGTTTGTTGAGTTTTGATGGTAGTTACATTCTTATAAAAAGTAACTTCATTACCTTCAATTCTCACTCCTCCATACATGGATCTTATGAAATTGCAGCCCAGTATCATGGATATATTGCCACCAATTGATAATGGAAATGCATAAGTGTATGGAATTCTAAAGCTGTGGTCTCCAATACGCATAGTCTCATATTTCAGCTTCTTATTTGCAATGGTTGTTGAATTTATTCCGCTGAAATTTAACACAAAAGTATTATCTGCAATAGATAATGGTGGAATAGATACCTGGTCAATGCAGCAGGTAGTCGCCCCTGTGTCTAAAATTGCGTTCACCTTGAATTTCTCTATTCCTTGGATATCAATCTCTACTATTAGATTAAAGAGACCATTTGACCGCTTCTTTGGTTGCTCAGCTTGCTCTATAGAGAAAATCTTTTCTCATCCTGAATCGATCAGAACATAGGCTTCTTCTTCTTCTTCCTCAATCCCTTTATTTTTTGCGAACTGGTCTGGAAATTGGATTTGCTTCTTTAAATCTGTATTTTCAAGTTCAAGAAGATCAACCTTTAGACGCAATTCCTCATTTTCTGCATCTACTTCCATTCTATCAGCATCTGTTTGGCGAATTAACTCTGCTTCCTTTAGCTTAAATTCTTGCTTTACTGTTTCTATCTGCAATTCAGATAACGCCTTGGCTGTCTGGATCTCATGATTTAGTCGATCAATCTCTGACTTGGCCCATGTAATATAATTCTGCTGCTCCTGTATAAGGTTAGTTGGAGAGAATGGGATAGGAACAGACCTTTCAACGGGTATAGTTGTGTCACAGTAGTTGCTTGTACACATCCCGCAAGATGTGATTTTGCATACCCCACAATGCATCCGATGTTTTCGCATTGTTTCTCTTTTGCAACAGCTGCATCTTTGATATTCTGGGAGTATTTCTCCATTTACTTCCCAAATGTGGTTGCAGTCGTGCTGTAACTTTGAAATACGGACCATGGGTTGCCATCCACCACTTTTGCCTATCATATAAGTATTTGTTTGTTCTATGAAGACAAATAAAGTTTCTTGGAGTAAAGAATTGACCTGAAAATCTTCTCCTTCTGATACACTATAGATGGCATCAGACATATCATCTCCTTCTTGAACCGATAAAATTTCATAATCATCAGGTAATTCCAGTCCTTCGAATATGGCCACCCTCTTGATGTTTTTATATTCCTTAGGGCATTGCCTTGCGAAATGACCCTCTTCTCCGCAGAGAAAGCATTTGCACTTTTTGTTTCTGACTAAGTGCTTACGCTTCTCTATTCTTGCATGAGATTGGTGCGGCTTCCCTTTGTATGTTGTAGATTTTCGTACACCATATTTCTTTTTAGGATTATCATAATATCCTGGTATTGGGATTTGCGCACAGAAAGAAAGGTCCTTCAGTGACCTACTAAATGCAGCTTTCTTGCATTCTTCCTCAAGGAACTTGTATGAAAATATAACTCGGGGATGAACTCCCATTGTGTTGTCTTGGTATTTTTCTTCAAAGGCTTCTTTTAATCTTCTCCCAAGGTCGCCCGGTAGCTTGAGCCAGAACTTCTCTGATAACTCCGGCCCAGTGAATAACCTTCCTGTTTTTGCTGCCAAAGTCATATATTCATTCATAAATGGCAAAATATCCTTTACCTGGTTACATGTTAATCTTTCAAGATCCATATATGCTCGGTCTTGCATTTCTGTTGAGCCTTGAAAGGGGTCTTCCAGTAAAAATACCCTCCTGATTTGAGAAATGATGTTCTGGGTTCCATTCCTCCCATCACTTGAATTAACAAGTTCTTGATATTCATGCGGGTAATTCATTCGCCACTGGATCCATGTAAGTCTTTCGGATTCTCCCAATAGGTTTTCTATAAAATCCGCCTTGTCTTGAGTATCCGTAAAATTTTGCAAAGCCACCACGTTTCTTGTGATTGCCTCCCACCTGAGAAAAACATCTTCAACCCTATTTAACTGAGTAGGGAGTACAAGAAGTGCACCAGTTTGTTGGTGCGCAGTTGGCAAATTCCACCATTCTGAAGTCTCCTTTCGTTTGAAGGTTCCTTTTGGTTCTGCAGGTCGCCCAAAACTTACTGGTTCTTCCTTTGGTGCAGGCTGTGGCCTGTTGGGGGAGTATCCTACAGGATTTATTGTTGTGTCTGCAGGGGGTCGTTAATTGGACACTGCTTCGTGGGAGTAAATTTGTTCCTGTAATTTGGATATTTGAGGGTAATCATTTACCCATTCCGCATCATCTGTAGCTGTGGCAGCAGCAATTATCTTCTTCCCAAGAAGACGGAACCCCTTCTTGTGGCGGCTGAGGCGGAACCCCGCTCGAAGAAGCCCTCCTCCTCGCGGCGGTGGCGGCGTGAAGAGGCCGGAGGAAAGGGATAGAGGAGGGGAGCGGCCGGCCGTCGGCGTGTAAGAGGAAGCAAGCCCCGTTCCTCGTGGTGGCTTAAGAGGAAGCAATCCCCGTTCCTCGTGGTGGCTCAAAGCACGAACCCCCCCCCCCCCCCCCTTCCCCCCTTCTTCCTTCTTTTCCTTATGAACAGTGTTGTTTTTTAACACCAAACCTTACTCATGCCAAAAGATTGAAATGTCATTCGTCTTTTTCTTAATTCCCTTTGGACTCCTCTCCATATATCCGCATCAGTTCCGTTTAGGTCAGGTGCTGATCACTCCAAGGAGGAGGGGAAAGAAGAAGAGGAGGTGGTTGAGGAAGGAGAGGAGGGCGAAGATGAGCTAGCCTACTGATGCATTGGGAGGAGGTGGTGCCCATCACTTTGGCATGCCTCTTGATTTTCAACCATGGTTGTATTGATTGAATAGTACATGTTAAGGTTTAAATCAGGTAAGTCAACAAAGAAAAAAGACTCTTCTGTTATGATTTCCAAGTTTATTGATGAGAGGAAGCAACTTTGAAAAAAGAAAGTAAAACAACAACTTGGAAAAAGGAAACAGTAAAAAACATGTAAAAGAACAACATAACACGAGGCAAACTCAAGGGCAACAAAAATATCAACAAGATTGGGAACTTGAAGATAGAGCCATGAGAGATTACGAGTGAAATGTAATCTTTGGTTTAAGTATTTGGGCAACATCATTGAGGGATGATGCGTATAGATAGGTAGGTGTGGACTATCAAGTGTGTTGGGGGAAGCATTCAACCAATGAACAAAATCTCAAGTTGTAGTCATAGATAAACTCGATTTGGTAATGTTGCAGTTGGCTTATGGAGTGTAAGCTTAGTGAAATCGAGATCTTTGAGCAAATTTAGTTGACTGCTGGTGAGCCTCAGTTGACTAGAATGTTTACTCGACCAAGAGTCGAATGCAAGGGTTCAGAGAGCACAGTGTTTCTATTTGGGCTCCAATCGACTGGAATTGGATCCAACAAGAAACTTGAGCAGATGGCTGTACAACGACTACCTTTGCCCAATTAGTCGACTGAAAGCTAGACCAAGAGTTGAATGCAAGGGTTCAGAATATCGGGGCTCCAATGGACTGGAACTGGATCCAGTCAGCTAGAAACCTGAGCAGATAGCTGTACAACAACTACCTTTGCCCAATGAGTCGACTGAAAGCTAGTTCAATTACTGGAGATAGGGTTGAGCAATCGGTTAAAACCGAACCGATTGAACTGATTTAACCAATAACCTAACAAACCGAACTTATTTCGAACCGACCGAACTTTTCTTAAAAAAAAAAAAACTGAACCGACTGAATCGATTAAACATCGGTTAATTCTGTTTTCAACCGAAATAACTGAATTTTTCAATCCAGAATCGATTAGACAATCGATTATGGCATCACCAATCGTTTATGAATGGATTTGTCGCGAAGGAACTAGCCCCAATCGATTGGGGCATTTCTCAATCAATTGGGGAATGCCCCCAATCGAATGGGTTTGTGGTGGCGAAGGAACTGACACCAATCAATTGGATCAATCAATTGGGCATCGGTTCAACTTATAACGTTAGTTTCATTGAATTTCGATTTTCAAAACTGTAACCGAACCAAACTTTTAATTTCGGTCAGTTTATTCGGTTTAACTGAACTTTTGCTCACCCCTAACTAGAGATGGACAAGAGCCTATGGGACATATTCTATAAGAAAGCTCATAGGGAGTTGAGTTTAGAGAGGTTGCCCGGAAAAGTTTCTAAAACTCTTTTATGTTGTACTTACAATATTCAATAGTTTCCAAGGGATTTAGATAAGATTGAAGGTGTACATTTATTGTATTGAGAGGGAATGATCATTGTAAACATTCCAAGTAGGGATTGTAAGAACTATTACGGTGCGGGTGCAGGGTATAGTGGAGACATTTGAGAGTGACTGACCTAACGAAGTATATGTCATCGAGTTGTAGGAGCGGCGTCCCCTAACCACATTAACCAATTGTGTTAGCGTTATTTTTATCGTTACTATTTATATTTTTTCTTGTCTATCCTTGACACAAAAAAACAAAAACACATGCACATCACATGAATATTAACGATTGGTTGTCCTCCTTTTGCAAGTATATATATATATATATATATATATATAAGATTTTTAAATTCACACTTATTTGTGTCAACCTGGTATTGAATGTGAGAGCGAAATTGATTCACTAATATATGAATATGTAAACTTGATGGTTTGTAAATGTTATATAGTGTAGTAGCTGTAGTGCAGTAGTAGTTCCATTTCACTAGCAAGAGTTCTTGAATCATTGATGTTAAGATATTGATGGAAGTATGGTGTGGTAACTATAATTTTCTTGAATTATTACAAGCATGTGTGAATTTTGTTATGACTGCTAATTCCATTTTACGTGGAAGGGCTCTTTTCAGTGTACTAATGTTAAGATATTGATGGAAGAGTACATGGTAGTTCACAAATCTCCAAAGCTCTTATCTAGAAACAATTTGTTTATCAGCGTTTGTTTTTTAGGCATATATCAATTGAGTAGATTAGTTACACCTCTGGCTGTTAAACTGTGATTTTTTTCTTCTGAATTCTGCAGGTCTGTCAGGCGACCTAGTCAATATCAAGAGAAGACAAATCGAACTATGATCTTAGCACCTCTTGTTGGTATTATAACTAGCCTAATGGATGCTCATTCTGATTCAGAACACAAGGATCTGAATGATGTCGTTGGAGTGTTTGCAAACATGGATTGTCCTGCTACAGTTTTTCAATGCTTGCTAGGCTACAATTGGGTTAGATGTTTCTATCTTGCTTCTATAATTGCATGGACTTGACTTATTAACTTAATTGAATGCCTCTATTAGTAATTTCTGGCAAATAAAAGGTCAATCATATACTGAATCAGTTCAACCATAGGACTGGACTAAGTCACGTGTTTTCTTACTTGCTAAAAAAAATCAATCGTATTGGGATATGTTCTTTCAAATAAACATGTACAATATTGTACTGAAAATCATGCTACATTGATCATGGGAATATATAGTCCTAGAATGGCATTTTAGACGTGTGACACTGTAAACATATGCCATATGCAGGTACTTTATAAGATTTAAGAGCCTAGATAGGGCCTCCCTTGGCGAGGCGGACCATCCATGCAGTGAAGTGTGAAAAGTGATTCAATACATCTGATCTTCAAGAACTTAATGAATATTTGTTGAATGATTTCTCTATTGAAGACGACTAATCTTGTTATTCTGAAATATTAAAAATTTCAAGGAATATGGTATTGCATTCCATATAACCATAGGTATATATATATATGACTAAATCCATGTGGCCCGTAGTACCTAATAGTATTAAGAGTTTTTAGAATATAGGTACTATTTGTGTTTGACTTTTTACATGACTTAGAATGTAGACTAAGACATGACACCATAATGAAACGAAAACATTATACTCACGCACAAGTGAGATAAAGCTGAAGGAGTTAAACATATCACACAACCAACATTTTTTTTTTACCTTAGATCAGCATATAACTGAAAATGTCTTTGACCTCAGATTAGCACATTAACAAAGTAAGAGGATACAAAAATGAGGGGTGAAGTGAATGAGGATGAAGAGACATTTCAGGAACAAATTGTCGAGTGAGCTCCTTCAGGTGACATTTCATGGCAGAGGAGCCTAGAGTGCAAAAGCACAAAGCACAACTTAAGGAAGACAAAAGCCTAAGGACTCTTTGAGATGTGCCTGACGGAGACGAGTGTGTTGGAGATTGCACTACTGGGAAGAAACAGAAGGAATTTGCTGTTGGATATATGGACAGAGAGAAAAAAGGGAATGGAAATCTAGAGAGAAGGGTAATGAACAAAATGGTCGACAAATCTGAAATCAAACCACTAGGGTCCCTTTGCTACTCTACTTGAGAAGGAAGTCAAGGTGATGGAGAAGTCTACTTTCTGAGTAGCTCGAATCACTAGAAGCTCACAACAGGACAGGTGTTGGAACAGAGGGCACCATGAGAACAATTCTAATGCACGGAGAACTTGTCTAGAGCTGTTAATCAAATTCAAATTTAGGTATCTGATGCGGGTATGGATGTAAGTGTCCTACTCGAGATTGTTCCGGGACATGGGACTTTGGAAAAGAATCAAAATTTTAAGATACAGGCATATAGAAGAGGCCTGTGAATGCTATTCATAGGATGATTGGGTTGAGAGAACAAGTTGTAGGTTCTTCAACGCAAGGAGTGCTGTTTAAGATACCTCATAAGTAATGAACCATGAAAACAAGCTGGAGTTGAGGAAGAAGATGAGAACAAACAGAGAAAGAACTCCCAGATCGCAGTGGATATTTGACAATGTTACAGAGAGGCAGTAGGAAATTGACTTGCTCAAGCTTCCTCGCTCTGTTATTGTAGATGAGGATTTCAGTGTTGGAGCAGCGGGGCCGGCAAGAGGGGAGGGTGAATTGTATGAAAAAAATAAAGAATACCCTCTTCAAATTTTCAACTCTAAAATAAAAGCAACTATTAAATAAAACAGAAATAAAAGTAAAAAGCGGGAAGGAAGACTCAACAGTTGACTTGGTTACAACCAAGAGGGTTGTTAATCTAAAGCGGTGGAAAGCGCACTATCAATCTCCTTCTCTGAAGACGGAGAAGCCTTTTACACACTGAAAGTTGTTACAAGTTGCTGGGAATTAAATACTTAGTTCGATGAATAATTCCTAGGTCCAGGGGTCCTCTTAATAGCCCCTGGAAACTCTATGTCTAAGGTTGAGGGCACCTTCGAAGACCATCCGGGGCGCCTCCAATGTGAAGATTGGATAGAGTTTTATCCGATTCCAAATGACCTGGCCAGGTCCAAGGCGCCTCCAATCGAGGTTGAGGGTGCCTTGGACAAGTTGAGGGCGCCTCGGACGAGTTTGAAAGCACCTTCAAGGGCGCCTTCAACCAATGTTGAAGGCGCCTTCAGCTCCTTCCAGCTTGTCTGTCTTCATTTTGGCTTCCGAAGTTCCGATCGCTTGGGTGATTCCGGCCAACCGAAATGGGCTTCACCCGAACCTAATTTCCGGCCTTCTCCTCAAGCAGGCTTCCAACCCGGCTTCTCGTCCCTCGAACGCCGCGCACGTTCTTCTCGTCCACTAGTGTACTCTTTCGCAGCTCTCTCGTCCTTCGGACGCACCGAGCTCGTCGGCTCCCTTCCCGTGCCTCCCTTCTCGCTAGCTGCGTATTCCGCTCGACTTCCTACGCTCCTAAGCTCCTGCACACTTAGACACAGGGATCAGATAACAAACAGGACCTAACCTGACTTGGTTGATCACATCAAAACAACCATGAGGTCTAACAATCTCCCCCTTTTTGATGTGCATCAATCCAAGTTCAAGTTAGGGAAAAAATAAACAAACAGTAATTTATAGAAATTACTAAACTAACAGTTTAAGCATAAAGATTGCAATAATAGAATTTGCAACACTAAGAAAAAGAAATTTTTAATTTTTTAACTTTCCCTAAACTTTCCTATCTCTCCCCCTTTGATCATAGCAAAAATTGGGGTCATAATTTTCAAGTAGAAGTTTTCTAAGGAAAAGTTCAAGTTTTAAAAGAAATATTATTGGAGATTTTTTCTAAAAAAAATTTTATGCATGAAACATTTTTCCAAGTATAAAAGTATTTTTGAAAAAAATGTTTGAAAAAAAACTTTTTAAAGCATTATTTAATTTTAATACTTTACCAAAAAGTTAATTAAGCATTTTATTTTAATGTTTTGGCTTCCAGGTCGTGACGAGGCACTACGCCTTCTTGGTTATTGAAGCAACAATCACTTCCTTAGACAAAGGCTCATAAAGAAATTTTAACGTTTAATTTTCTCGCTGAAAGCTTTAGCAAAAAAAAATTTAGTCTAGATAGGATTTTGGAACCTTGTAAAGGTTCATTCCTACTAGATTAATCAAGAACTTAGAGGGTATATAACTTTTGGGAATTTTTCTAAGTTGTCCCTGATGTTTTCTAATATACCAATTTAATTTTTCATATATCCTAAGTTTTGATTTTGGGAATTTATTTAAGCATGCATAATCATTTTTTTATTTTTCAATTTCTCATTTTCTAATTTTAAATTATTATACATGTCTAGTGGACATGCTTTTGCTAAATTCAATTTCAATTCAAAGTTTTCTTTTTCTAATTTTGCTAGATCTTTCGTAAGCACTTTGATAAATTGAAAAGACTGAGTAGGGGTTAGAGCACGTAGCTTACTTACCTCATTTGGTGATGCTCCCCCTTCATCGTAGCTTTCTTCTTCTGATGATCTTCCCCCTTCATCTATGCTCATCTCCGAGCTGGTTTCTTCGAAAAGATGGTTGACCATCAATGCTAATCCCGAGAAGGCTTCGACATCTGATTCCGATGATGACGATTCATCCCATGTAGCCTTCAAATTCTTGCGCTTCGAGGACGTCGATCTTTGAGATTTCTCCTTGTCCCTTTTCTTTAGTTTTGGGCAATCATCCTTTATGTGTCCTTCCTCGTTGCAGTTGTAGCATCGAACCGTCCATCTATTGCGTTGATGTCTTTTTGACTGCGATCTAAATTTATTAGTTTTATTAAATTTATTCAATTTTCTTACCAATAGAGCCGCTTCAAACTCGTTGATCGATGCTTCAGAGTTGGGATCATCCTTTTCGGCTTGTAGGGCAATGTTGAGATTTGACTTCTCTACTTGTTTAGGCTCTGCAATGCGAGATTCGTGATGTTCAAATGTAAAAAATAAACTTTCTAAAGTACTTACCTCAAGGTCCTTAGAGATTTAGTATGCATCTACTAAGGACGCCCATTCTAGAAACCTTGGGAAGGCGTTGAGCGCGTACCGGATTGAGTCTCGGTTTGTTATCGTTTCTCCGAGATTGTTTAGCTGAGTTATCAACTCTTTGATTCTCGCTTGGAGTTGCGCTACCGTCTCGTCGTTGTTCATCCGGAGATTCGTCAGCTGAGTCCGGAGGATATCCTGCTTTGCTAACTTCACTTCTGAGGTAGCTTCGTGGAGCTCCAGGAATTTTTCCATGAGGTCTTTGGCAGAGTCGTAGTTTCCAATCCGACTTACCTCTTAGGGCGGCAGAATGTTGAGCAGGTGGAATTCCGTCTTTCCGTTGGCCATGAAATCGGCTTGCTCCTTCATCCACTGATACTTTTCTTTGTCTTTTGGAGCTGTAAAATTAAACTTCATAGCTAGAAGAATGTCAAAATATGTTTTAAAAAATACCTCCATTCTTCTTCTCCATGTAGCGAAGTCTCCGTCGAATTTCGGGGGCTGAATGCTTGTTTCGGTTATCGTCTTGATTTTTGTGTTTCAGTCGGCGGTCAGTCCTTCTGAGGCTGTCTGACTCTAATATCACTTGTTGGAGCAGCGGAGCCGGCAAGAGGGGAGGGGTGAATTGCTTGCAAAAAATAAAAAATATCCTCCTCAAACTTTCAACTCTAAAATAAAAGCAACTATTAAATAAAACAGAAATAAAAGTAAAAAGCAGGAAGGAAGACTCAGCAGTTGACTTGGTTACAACCAAGAGGGTTGTTAATCCAAGGCGGTGGAAAGCGCACTATCAATCTATTTCTCTGAAGGCGGAGAAGTCTTTTACACACTGAAAGCTCTTACAAGTTGCTAGGAATTGAATACTTAGTTCGATGAATAATTTTTAGGTCCAGGGGTCCTTTTATAGCTCCTGGAAACTCTATCTCTAAGGTTGAGGGTGCCTCCGAAGATCATCCGGGGCACCTCCAATGTGAAGATCGGATAGAGTTTTATCCGATTCCAAACGACCAGGCTAGGTCCAAGGCGCCTCCAATCGAGGTTGAGGGCGCCTCGGATAAGTTGAGGGCGCCTCATACGAGTTCGAAGGCGCCTTCAACCAGTGTTGAAGACGCCTTCAGCTCCTTCTTCCAGCTTGTCTTTGTCTTCATTTTGGCTTCCAAAGTTCCGATCGCTTGGGTGATTCCGGTCAATCGAAAGAGGGTTCACCCGAACCCAATTTCCGGCCTCCTCCTCGAGCAGGCTTCCAACTCGGCTTCTCGTCCCTCGAACGTCACGCACGTTCTTCTCGTCCACCGGCATACTCTTCCGCAGCTCTCTTGTCCTTCGGACGCACTGAGCATGTCGGCTCCCTTCCCGTGCCGTCCTTCTCGCTAGCTGCGTCTTCCGCTCGACTTCCTGCGCTCCTAAGCTCCTGCACACTTAGACACATGATCAGATAACAAACAGGACCTAACCTGACTCGGTTGATCACATCAAAATAACCATTGGGTCTAACATTCAGAAATGTTGTAGACCGCAAATCTGAGTATTTAACCACCATAGTCAAGCAATCCCTAGTTTGTAAGGAAGTATCCTTGAGTCTTGCCATATATTTTCCATCAAAGGATCTAGATCTAGGAAAGGTGATGGGAGGATGTGGACCTTGGAGAGGTCTTTGTTGAGAGTAAAAATGTAGGAGTTGGAAAGTTAAGTGGCTTTGGTTGGGATGTAGACGTGCATGTTGGATGAATAGGAAGATAAAGTGGCTTCAGTTGTTGGAGATTGGGAATGCAGATGCTTGTGCTATGGCTATATGGGCAATAGGCTGGCATCTCATGTGGGGATTTTAGCTTGTGAGTTGGTGTCTCTTGTAAACGCAAAGGTCAGTTTTTTTTTTTGCTTGGTGCTGGGAGACAATGTTTGAGAGAATCAACATCTCATCATTAGAGGTCCTTAAGTGCATGCACATCCATGATTCCTACAAAGGTGCACTAGACAAAGGAGGTAGGATGTGGACATCCAGTGCACGACACAGAGGAGGATGGATGTTTAACATCCATCCTCCCGAGTTGAAGGCCATGGTCTTTGAACTAGGAGGATGGCAAGATTGGACTAGAGGAGCGGTTATGTTGAGAGAAAATGGACGAGGGGAGGCCACTAACTGAAATCATCCCTGGGGCCCTCAGGGGATTGTTTCTCGAGAAAATCTTAACCTTGAAAAGGGGGCGGTGATGGGGGGTTTGGATACGATGTTAAGTTTGTAGAAAGTGTTGATTGTATTGCATCTAATATGATGTTATAGGCCTATACTTAGACTCTAATCCTAAAATATCTAATGTGGATCTATATGCATGACTCATAATACCTGAATACAACAACAAAGCCTTTATCTCACTAAATGTGAACAACTATGTAGATCCTCCTATACTATTGAGCTCAATTCCTTACATCTTTATCTATAGTTAAATGAATTTTATCCTATTTTATGTTAAGTTTTCTTCGGTCTGTCTCTTCCTCTATTAATGTGCATATTTGTTATAAGTTCGCATTACCTAACTAGGACATTTATTGAACGCCTAAGTATATGTTTATGTCATCTTAAATGCATTACTCATAATTTTCTGTCAATAGGTGTAACCTTGACATTCTCTAATGTTCTTGTTTCTTATTATCCATCGTTGTATCTCTGCAATCTCTGCGCATCCACCTTAACATCCTCATCTTTGTAATTTTTATTTTTTGTCGTTCACTTTATAGCTTAACATTCAACTTCATAAACATAGTAGATTTACCCGTTGTTGGTACCTTACAATCACAAAGAACAATTGAAGTCATCCTCCATGTCAACAATCCTTCTTGTATCATATGTAAACCATCTTTATCAACTCCTCCATTCTCTTACAAAAATGATTCTAGATATTTAAAGTTCTCAGAAGTAATTCATCATCTGTTTAACAATTATCTTGCTACGTTTAATATTACTGAACTTAAATTTCATATATTTTATCTTTACTCTACTAAGCCTAAAAGAAGGGGAGCCTTGACGCAATAGTAAAGTTGCTTCTGTTATGATCTAGATGTCACATGTTTGAGTCTCGAAAACAACCTCTTGCAAAGCAGAGTAAAGCTGTGTACTATAGATCCTTCCTCAGAATCCCTCATTGGTGGGAGCTTCTACTCCTAAAACCTTTTACATCTAATCTCAGGATTGACATTTACTTTTTCACGACGACCAAGACAATGTATCTGTAAACAACATGCACCATGATAATGTGTCTTGGATGTGCCCATTAAGTTCATTCATGACTAATGTCAAAAAGTATGAACTTAAAGCTAATCCTTCGTGTAATCCTATATTATAGGAAGCACTTTAGTTAATCTGTTTGGAGCCTTTACTCTTGTATTTATATCCTCATACATATCCTTAATTATTTTAATATACGTTATACTAACACTTTTTTTTTCTTGAATTTTGCACATAATTTCTTTAAAGTTCTATTATAAGCTTTTTCTAGGTCAATGAATATCATATGTAAATCTTGCTTCTTTTCTTGATATTTTTTCAATCAGCTGAGAAATATATAACTTTTATTGTTAACGTCTAAATCTAAATTGATTTTCGATCACACTGATCTCCTTAATCTTTTCTGTATTGTTTTTTACCTATAGTTTAATTATATGACTCATTATTTAATGCCCCTATAATTTACAAAATTTTGTACATCTCCTTTATTTGTATAAAAGGGATTAGGGTACTTGCCCTTCACTAACCAAACATTTTCTTCGTTTTTAATATCAGGTTAAATAAATCCGTTAACCATTTGATACCCTGTTACCCTAAACACTACTATACTTCTATTGGAATATTATCTAATCCAATTGCTTTCCCATTTTGCATCCCATTTAACTTCTAGAATGAATTCTTGATAAAAATTTAAATTATTATATTCTTCTTACTAAGCTAAATTAGTCACATGAACCTTTCCTAAAAAGTTACTGAAAATAGTTCTTCCACTATTTTATTTTTCTCATCCTTCATAGTTCCTATTGATTTATTTTTAATGCATTTTATTTGGGTAAGATCCTTTCTTTTCTTGTCTCTCACTTTAGCTATTCTATATATATGTTCTTTTCCTTTTTTTTTTATCAAGATGTCGATAAAAGCGTTCAAAAGCTTTATTCTCGATTTAACTCACTACTTTCTTTGCTATGGTATATTTTTTAAAGTTTTCTTTATTTTTTCAAATGTATGGTAACTTATAGTTTGTTTGTTTTCCCACCACTGTCTTAAATACTTCCTCACTCCACCACTAAGATTCTTTATTTGATGGTATCCATCCTCTTGATTCACTAGGTACGCTCTTCTTAATCATTGTTATCAAATTTGATGCCCTCTTAGCCTATGTCATAGTCGAATCTTCATATATTTCTCCTCATTTTTGTGCTTCTATCCTCTCCTTAAAGATACTTTGCTTTTCATTGTTTAACTTTAATCACATGATTATAAAAGTCATGCATATTTTCCTTCTATTGATACTATGCATGAGATGCATATCTAATACTGCTAAGCTATGTTGGGTGGTTAGGGTTTCTTTAAGGATGGCCTTTAGAAGCTTTATAATTTTTTTTTTATCTCTTCCTGACAATAAAAAAAAATTAATTTGATACTTATTATTCTTATTTTTGAATGTAACTAGGTGTCTTCTCTCTTGAAAAATGTATTAGCTATTACATCGATAGCTATCGTAAACTGTAATATATCTTTTTGTTCTTCATTTGTTAGTCCAAAATCTTGATCCCTATGCACTTTATTATATTCCTCATTTTTTACTCCTGCGTGCCCATTTAGATCTCCTCCCATGAAAATTATCTCGTTTGCCAAAATGTTTTATATTACCTCATCTAAGTCTTCTCAAAATTTATTTTTGGTGTCATCTAATTGTACTTGAGAGGTATATATGTTAATTACATTAACAATTTCTTTTGCTACCACTAGCTATAATCTTATCTCCTTTCATAACTTAAAACCCGAGTACTCTGTCATCTTTACCTTCTCTCCTTAATAACCACAAACATTAATTCTTTTAATAATCATTGTATCTATTATCTCCATTATTCTATGAGTGAATGTTCCATGTTCCAAAAAAATGATAATAATATTCGTAATGTCATTTATATCAAATGTAGGGTATGAGAGTTCTTGCATATTTAACATCAAACTCAAGTTCTCAGGTAGATGTAGCGGTTTTTGCTAAGACCCTACAACACATTTCTTATTTGATGATGCGTGTCCTCTTGACTCATCGAGTATGCTCTTGACCATTATTTTTAATTTGATGCCATCGTATCACATGTCATAATCGAGTCGCCGTGAATTTCTCTAATACTTATGTTTTATGTTATTTTTAAAGATATTTTATTTCCCATCCTTTAACTTTTAAAGATATTTTATTTCTCATCCTTTAATTTTCACCACTTCAACCATGAATGTTTTCATACTACCAATATTATGTATGAGATGCGTATCTAACACCGTTAACTTATGTTGGATGATTAAGTTTTCTAATCTTTACAAATTTTATAATCTCTTCCTGACCATAAGAAAGTCAATTTACAACTTATTATTTCTACTTTTGAATGTAATTGGATATTTTTCTCTCTTCTGGAAAAACATATTAGCTATTATAAGTTGATAGCTATTACGAAATACAATATAGTTTTTCCTAATTTATTTCTTTGTCTAAAATTATGACCTCCATGCACCCTATCATATTTTCCATTTCTTACTTTACATGCTCATTTATGTCTCCTATTGAAATAAATTTTTGTACTACCTCATCTAGCTCTTCCAAAACTTATAATTGGTGTCTTCACCTAATCCTACTTGGAGGTCTATATATGCTAACTACATTAATAATTTATTTTGCTACTACTATCTTGAGAGCTATAATGTTGTTTCTCTTCCTAATTACTCTTATTAGAATTATCTACAACAATACATATTTTACTTTTTCCTATGTTTCATAATTTAAAATGTGAGTTCTTTATATCTTTTATCTTCTCTCTAGTAAGCATAAAATATTAATTCTTTTCATAATCATAATATCTACTACCTCCATTGTTCTATCAGTGAGCGTTCCTTTGTTCTATATTCCAAATATAATACAATCAATATTCCTAATGCCTATTTTTATCTAATGTAAGGTGTAACAGCTCTTGCATATTTAACACTACATCCAAATTCTCATAGAGATATAGCGGTCCTTGCTAAGACGTAATCGAATCTTGCAACGCGTTCCTTCTAGGAAATAATATAGCATTAACGCAATAGTTTGTTGAATCCATAACATTTGCTTATATTTGATGTTGGTTGGCAACCAAATGCAACTCTGCTCATTTATCTAGGTTTGGAATCGGACATGGCGGAGTATATTTGCCATGGACCGAGTTACTCATATAACTGAATGTTAACGGGAAATACTACCAACACGAAAATTTCTAACGTGAGTCCATATGGCTCATAATACTTAATAATGTTAATATGAAACACTAAATTAAGTTTCTCAGGTGGTGACACCAAATTTTGTAGGCCTTTTCTCTAATTATGAATTGGATGATTCATTAAACTACTGTTTGCTATAATTTTAAACTAAATTTTAATACCCCTGCATATGCACTATGTAACAACTTGTTGGTCGATTCCATGCCTCATGGTGACACCTTTTATATCCTTGATCCAGAGCTCCGTGATGTGTAAGAAGTTGGTAGTTTGAGAGCTAAGCAAGATTTTGTTGCAGTAGAAACCTAAGTAGGAGTCGAAGATTTATTTGTTAGGATTTACTCGGCACTTTTGATCTTATGCAGCTTAGCCTTCAATTGCAATTTGGATATGCATATTACTTTCCATTGCATTTTGCTTTCTTCCTTCCCAGCTTTTTGACGTGATCAATATACTAGTGCTGTTCTTAACAAGGTTTGAAATTTCATTCTGAGTTGGGTCTGCGGGCCTGGCTTGAACAAAACTGTTTCTGCACCATATTGTCCATGTTAGCGGATAGTGCCTGTTGAATAAGAGGAAGAGGAAAGGGCTGAGAAGAATGGCAAACAATAGAAGCAAAGAAGAGGACGAGGAAGAAGGTTCAGAACTGCTTGGCTGAACACTTTGTGACGCCTTAAACCCTTGCATGAACACTGTGACATCAGAACCTCTGCTTGAACACTTTGCCTGTCGCTGTAGCTGTGCCTCATCTCGAAGTTGTGCCAGTTGGGGATGACAGTAAATTTTGCCTTGTCGACTTGAACAATATTTAAAACCTTGATCCTTAGTTTAGTAATTTTGTTAGTTAAATTATTAATCATCAGAAATGAGATAACGTAATAAACCTCCCCCTATTGATAAAGAACTCTCTCCAAGACTTGTCTTGAATTGCTGCCCTAAGTCCTTTTACAAAATATCACAAAAATGTGCTTAATAGGTTTCTAGCAATGCTGAAATTGCGATATCATTTCGATAGATCTTTTGCTGGATGTTTATAATCTTTGTAGCATTTACCAAGTTTGGTTGTTGCTTTTAAATTCAAATCAGAACAAAATGAATGTATAATGTGAAGAAACTAGAGTTAGTCTAAATTCTTATATTATTAGTCTCCCATGATTGCAGACTACTGTTCTGAGAGGGGACGCCTCTCCTTCAAAGTTAAGGAAACTCGAGGAATTTTCCAGCAATCTGAGAAGCAGAACAGAGACCATAGAACATGGAGTAATCGGTGACTACGAAGAGGAAAACTGCTGCTGCATTTGTTATTCTTGTGATTCAGATTCTATGTTTGAGCCGTGTCATCACATGTCTTGCCATGGATGTATCACAAGACACCTATTGAATGGCCAAAGGTGCTTCTTTTGTAATGCAGTCGTTACCAATGTTGTTAAACTGAAACCAAGATTAGGAAGCCGAGGAGTCGGAGCCGAACCATGGTCAGCCAACAGAGATTCATGATCATTGATTTCTATAACTTAGAAGCCTACATTATGTGCTGCTGTAGGGTTGATAAAGAACCCTATTTTTGGAGAAGATCACCAACATTAGTGTACAGTAGTTGCAACAATGCAATGGAATAACATACTCAAAACTAGTATATACCCATTTATATAAACCTCTTAATCTATGGTTTAGCATAGAAGTATGAGGGATCTACAAAAGGTGAATTTTGTAGAGTCTAGGCATTTTTTGTTGTTGTATATATGAGAATGTAACGAAAGAAAATCTTCTCTCCAGTGTTTTCGATTTAAATAAGGAGAGGCTTGTGTAGGAATTTTGCTTTGTTCCCCTTCTTTGCATTGCTCGGAGCTAGAGTCGGTTTCTGGAACGCTCTCTCGTGGCAGGATCATTTTGCCCAGCACCTGCTTTGCACCATGATTATTTACTGTACCTGCTATAAAGGCCAAGTTAAACATGCATACTTTTCTTTCCTAGGTCTCTTTTTTAAATATTCTCGTGAAATCCTTTTAACTGCGAATGACAATGTGGCAATCATAATCATGTGATGCATTATGAGCTTTCTATACTTTGTCCTCTGGAACCATTTTAGATTCTTGTATTTGCCACTACAACGCTAATGCTACATAGTTCTATATAATAAAATGTCATTTGGTTGGTGAAACGTGTCTGGATCTGAAATGTGCACTCGGTTGCCTTTTTTTTTTGTCGGATCGTTCGATCAAATAGTTATTCTGTAATGTTGATTTGGTATTGATGTGGGCAGCTTTGCACACCATCTTTGAGAGCTGGATGAATGAAGTGTATTTTGTGTAGGGTTGTAAATGAATCAAACGGTTTGTGAGTTATTCGGAGTTTGATTCGATAAAAAGTTCGTTCGAGTTCGTTCGTTTATCTTATCGAGCTCGATTTCGAGTTCGACAGTTTTATTGAGCCGAGCTCGAGTTTAAGGATATTCGACTTGTGAGCTCGCGAACATGTTCGTTTATAGGCCCGCGAATCAAAAAAATGAACCTTAAATCGAGTCAAAAAATGAGTTCTAAAATGAACCAAAACGAGTTCTAAAACGATCCTTAAAATGAGCTTTAAAATGAGTCAAAAAATGAGCTCTAAAACAAGTAAAAAATGAGCTCTAAACGAGTCCGAGCTCGCTTAACGAGTTAGGTTCGTTAATTCTGATAATCGAGCTAATAACGAGCCGAGCTCGGCTCGAACTGTTCGCGAGCTTGATAATTCTAAAACGAGCTGAGCTCAAGTCTTGTGATAAAAGCTCGATTCGAGCTCGAGCCGAGCTCGAGCCCGAATATAACTTAAATGAGCCGAGCTCGAGCCTAATACTGTTCGGCTCAGTTCGACTCTTTTAGATCCCTAATTTTGTGGATGCCCGAACTATTATTTCCATGACAGTTTAGTTTACAATTATCGTAGCTTCCCTTAATTATAATTTCTTAAATACCCAAATCAATTCCACTGCTGATTCTCCTTTCAGTTGGAGAGTTTCTTGCACTTCGATCTACCTTGACCCACATTGAAATTACTGATTTCCGTCGACAATCATCAATAATAATCTAGCATAACTAACTCGAAAGATGGCTTGGAACTAGATGCAACACAAGGACGTGAGCATTAATATGCAAAATAGACATAGAGAATGGTATGAATTGACTAGCCTGACCAACCTACCTGAATTGGTTAGACTAGCTCACTCCAACCAACAAGTCACTGACGATGTATACTGATTGAAGAGCACGACTCGCCATAGCCCTCTTCAACTGATTTGATCGCTCAAGCTAGTTGACCCTTGAAACTCCTTAGTTCATCAACCGGTTGAGCTCACCCATCCCCCATCGTCCAATTTTCCATTTAAGTAAATGGACTCTTAGTCCTCCACTCTCAATCCTCATTTGCAAGTTCATTAACCTCATCCTTGAGCTCCTCATCTCCCTTCACTCTCATTAGAGACGAGGAAAACACCTTCCTTTCCATGAAGCAAACACACAAAAAAAAAAAAAAAAATACTAAATAGTTGTGGATTCTATAACAATTTACTTTTAAAAGAAAGATATATATGAAAACCATTGAGCTTTCCTCCCCAAATCTTTTGGCAAAGGTAGGTTTCCAATTTAAGATCTTGGTAACCACATCCCAAGGGCCTTACCAACTGCCCTAGCTAGTACCTTAATTGTTGGATTTCAATTACTAGTGGCAACACAAATTCCAAATTAGAACACTTTGTCCACAACAATTCAAAGGGTGATAACCTCTTCAGTATCTTGGTGACATCTCTATCACTCTTTTGTATCGGGTTTCAAATCGAACCTTTAATGTCTTCATTTCTTAGTGCTCGAATTAAAACTTTACAGCATTGATATAAAATGCTTAAACTTTGAGCAAAATCAAATAAGCAATACAGTTTCAATGAAGGTACTTCATTATTGCCGCCGGTTTCTTTGTGCATATTGATCCTGCACCGAGTAGATCATAATATATAGAATGAAGTGCAAACTATGGTGATCATCAGCCCCTTCATTTTGTTTTTCTCTCCAATTCCTTGCTATCCTTCAAATTTTCTTCTCAAGTGAATACTCCTCTAAACACTAAGCCGTCAGCCTTGCAATTAATAACAATTTTGCTTCAGTACTCAGAGATTAGCTTATTCACGGTCTTCTAGTAGCTAACAGTAAAAATTAGAATAGGCATTTAACTGCTTAAAGTTATATTTTTGGTTCTATTCGCCTAGCATGCCAAGTATGGCCTGCTACCTCAGACTTTTTTCTCATTCAGGTGCCTACAAATTTTATATATGGAAAACGTAAGGGAATTAACTCCAAATTTCCCATAAAGTCACATTACAGATTTACTAGCCTAGCAAACTAAGTTTCCAGTGAAGATTTCGACTCCTCATTTTAGAGATACTAAACAGGTTAACTTGTGTCATCTGCCCACCATCAGAACTCATAAAAGTCGCCCAGGCAAGCAGGATTGCAGGAAATGTCACAAGTAAGAATTACATTCTACTCAACAACAGGAAAGAACATACCTGCACAATAGCCTGTGCACTGAGCTTCCCTGACAAAACAGCACCCTCCATCGAAGCCAAATATTTCTGTTTGGTATAGTCACCAACCAGGTAGAAACCTTCAATTGGAGATCTTTGCAGAGGGCGACACGGCTCACAATCTGGAATAGTCTTGTAAACAGATCTGCAATAAAATACAACATGAGACATGTAGACATAAATTACTTTTGTCTGTGAAGGGTGTTGTGCAATGGAAATTATTTTTAATGACTTATCCAACAATTATGTTCAATAAAGATTACGATTATCATCGTCAAGCTATCATCAAGTTGTGTTTCTCCAAACTATGTGGGATAGGTTACATGAATAGTATTCACTTCACTAAGCTCTATGCCAAACTATATCACCAATAATAATTAAATTAATTAATATTTTCTTTGGCATCCCAGCTATAGAAAATGTTGGAAATTACAAAATATTATGTGCAAGGACTTGTATACTAAGGTAGCATATATAATAAATTCAATAATATGTACTTGCCAAAAACTTGGTGACCTCTAATAACTTGAATCTGTATGAAAAAATTGAAAGTTCATATGCTAGGTTTATAGCCATCTTAAGCTAAAATTTATTTCCAACATGGTAATGAGAGTTTAACATGTCTTATCTTTTGAGTTACTATTATCTTTCAATTTTTTGTTCACAATATTTTTTGATCACTCAAAGTGTTTTGAAGGGGAGCCTTGGCGCAGCAGTAAAATTGTTGCCGCGTAACCTAGAGGCCACGAGTTCAAGTCTCAAAAATAGCCTCTTGCAAAGTAAGGTAAGGCTGTGTACAGTTGACCCCTCCTCGGGACCCGTACTTGCAAGCATTGAGCTGCCCTTTAAAATTTTTTTATCACTCAGAGGGAACCTTGATGCAATGGTAAATTCATTGTTGTGTAGACTTGGTGGTCATGGGTTTAAGTCACAGAAATAATTTTTTTCAATGCAAGGTAAGATTGCGTAAATAGACTCTTTTCTGAGACCCACATTAGAGGGAGTTTCGTGCACTGTACTACCCTTATAATATTTTCTAATCACCCAAAATTTCCAAACTATAGAAAGCATGATTGAACACTAGGAAAATATTCTTTAGCTCTTTAGGCTCACCTTGGTGTCTTTACAACATGATACTTCAGGATCTTAGCTTTACTCAGATCTGCAGCAATTTCATCAGGAAACAGCTTAGAAAGTTCCTTCATTGTGGCATGATGGCATCAATGATCTCCTGGCCAGTGCGTGAGTTCCATTCGTCTGCAGGAGAAAAGACTAATTCTAGCATGGAATGATTGGGGTCATAGTATTCCTGTATGAATAATAAATTAACGATGTAAACAAAACAAAATTATATAGCTTAAACTGAATTTAGAGAAGTAGAGCCAGGATACGCAAATCAGAGAGTGGAGTAGTTATCTAAAGCCTATAATACTCCATACATCAAATTTTCCAAAGTCATGATTCAAATATATATCACAATCTCATAAAGACCAGATCCAAGATTCACATCATGCCCTGTGTTTGTCCCAACTACAGTCTGTGATACCAAAAAAAAAAGAAATACAAGTTATCTTCTATCAGAAAATCAGTATCTAAGTGTGCTGAGCCAAGGAAAAACAGAGTTTCATCTGGAAGTTTTTTTGCCAAAGTTTGAAAGAGTATTCAGAACTATTACTAGGCGTCTCTCAGTTTGCAATTTTTAAACAATTTTATTCCTCTTTTCTACTATGTAAAAATTACCCTGATCATCAACTTGATGTCCAAATACTAAAGTAAAACAGATAAAAAACCCAGGATATTTGCAAGGATAGCTTCCATAACAGGAACCACCTAACTATTTACATAGTCAGTTCATATATTAATTCAGATGTTTAAATAGACAACTATTTTAATTGAGCATTAAAAACAGGAAAGTTGCAAGTCAAGTATTGTAGTGCATGAATAAAACAGTTTATATAACACAAGCCAAATCTGTCAGTCTCATTCTAGTTATCATCACACTGTTACCTTGCATGTGACTGACATGTCTGCATATACACTCAAAAGTGGACTCCTAGAAGGAAAATGTTGTAGATAATATTAGACAAGAAACAAGGAACTGATTACTCAAAAGTGTTTGTAGAGGAGTTTTCAAAACATGAAGGAAGAAGAATGGAAATTTTAGATTTTAGAGGGGAACTTTAGTTTCACACTAAAGTGTGGAGAAAGATTGAGAATTTGAGATATTTAAATATAAATACTTGCATAAGTTATGGCATAAAGCTATGTCTTGAGAAAAGATGAAACTTGTAAAGGTACCTTATGCAAATCCTTTGCACATGGAGAAAACAGGAGCAAAATATATGACAGGCCTGGATCTTATGCAAGGAACATGAACAGTTGGTTGTACGTTTGGTTGCACACATAAAAAGTGCATTGACATGGCACACATGGGTGCATGCGGCAAAAAAAGCATGTGGAAGTGCTTATTTACTTTAGGGCGCGTTTGGTTCAAGTTATGACACATAACCTTAGTTATGTGATTATCAAGTAATCACATAACCAAGGTTATAGGGAATGAAACATAACCATTGATTGTTTGGTTCAATTTAAGTAATCCAGTAAAATTTTGTTTGTTTGGAGGTTTTAGTATATAACCTAATGTGATATTTTACGATATTATCCTTGATTTAATAATGATAATATTATATTATTAATAGTGAATATAAGGGAAAAAAAGTGGATGTTAAACTCTCGCTATCCCAAATTGGATGTTAAACTCAAAATCGAAATTAATTTCATAGTCGTACACGCACCGGGCACCCACAGATTTAACCCAAAATAGAAAATATAAAGAAACTGGATGGGAACGTTAGTATATTCATCGTCCTCCTCCTCCTCCCACCGCACCGATTGGAGATTTCGATCCTCTCTCTTTGCATGCGATCGAGTGAGTTCGGAACTCAGGGAGTGGTGGCGGATTAGGGCTTCGTGCCATTTCAATTCGAAGAGCATCGACCATGCCTTCGGTGCTTGGAGAAACCCTCGACCCACGAATGGCTTTCCCCTCGTCCTCCGCCTCGCTCACCTCCTTCTATGGCAAATCCAGATTCAATCGTTTTCAACAGAAGCGTCACAAGTGGAATAGTCGTGGTAATCTTAGCTAACATTTGCTTTTCGTGGGGTGATATCTCGTCGCTTTAGGTATTTGTTGCTGCTTGCTGCTGGTGATTAAAGAACCGTGACAAAAGTATTTCTTTGACTTCTTAATTTTTTTTATTCTATGGATCATTGTTTATTGAGTGTTGATTTTTTTTAAGGATTATTAGGAAAAATTGTGTTTCTATGCGATGTTCTTTTTGTGCTGTAAGACTGGGATTTTTTTCCCTTCTCGATGATGCGTGGCTATGTAATCGTTGTTAGCTGAAAACTAGATTTGTCATGCAGAACTCAGTAGGTGGTAAATATGCTCTGATGTCACGTATTTAATCAAGTTCTACAACTGAACAGTTGGCAAGTCTCGGATAGTCTAGATTAATGGTCAAGAAAATAGGACTGATAATACCGTTGCAGTTTTTCATGGATGTAAATGATAATTGCAACAGGGAGAACAAAATCGTATTGCAAGATGATCTTTATCATTATTTTATTTGCTTAAGTAACCCTCTATCTTCTTTTTGCAGCTAATTCGGATTTATTTCCTTTGCCAGAATTATGTCAACTTAAACATGAATGACATAGCTATGTAATTGTTGTGAATTGAAAACAAGATTAGTCAGTCGATACTTAGTAGTTAGTAATATGCTCAGATGGCATATATTAGGTTTTACATCTAGGCAGTTTGCAGATCTAGGGGATACCTATTTCCCATTTGCATCAAAAGTTTTTTATGTTTATTTTTCACCACTTTAAAATTTTCAATATCTTGCCAGATGCATTGTCTCAATCCCCTTTGTTGGAACATCATTTTTATAATTATGCTATAGAACTTAGCTATTGTAATATCCTCCTTTTACTTCTTCTGATAGCATATCATTGATACAACTGATTGTTTCAAGCAAAAACTTCTTTTGCAGAATCATAATTGATGGCCAGTTGTTATTAGTCTTGCAAAAAGATAGCTTCCAGAGATTTTGGGACTGATCCATCTTTCTGCACTCCTAACTTTAGGGAATCATTGGTGAAGCATAAATGTAGTACTCCTGTCATCATTGAAAATATTGTGAAGAATATAGCCTTGGAGGATCTTGACATTTTATCTATTATAATTGGAGAACTTGGATGAGTTTTTAGTGGACCCTTGACGCACAAATCATTTAGCATTCTTAGTATCCTAACATGGATGGAACGTTTGATTTATTGTTGTCTTTATTATTTCAGGTTATTTGTACTCCGGGAAAGAAGTGCTGCCCAATCAAATGTGAAATCCTGGGCCACTTAGATTTGAATGATACGAAAATGTGGAAATAGCAACGATGTTGAGTCTGTTGCTACGCTGCAAATCTCAGTCGCCAAGCCCAGCGCGGTACCATGAAAGGAGCAGCTACAAGTTCTTCTTAAAGAATATTTTTAGTGCAGTTTTGGTTTTGTACTAGATCCTTTCTTGAGTCTTGTATGTATTCCTCTAGTACATTCCATTGTTTTACCACCCTCGACTGTGTTTTTTTTACTACATTTTGTCTTTGTCTGATCGTGCGATGAGCTAAAGTGGTGAGTTTTGTTATGGATTGTTAATTTCGTGATCAATTAATGTTCGCAAAAAATCTTCGATTAACAAATTCATAGTTTTCCAAATTGGTGTTGAAACTCGGCCAGGTATGACTGATTGTGTCAGGAAACTCAGACATTAGCTCCTGTGGCACGATCTTTCCCCCACACAAACATCAAGTCATCAAGGTGGGGGAACTCTTTGTTCCTTAAACCAATAGCAGCTGGATGACTCTAAATTAAAAACATATCATTAGCAAAAAAACCCCACAATTATCAAAGAAATGAAAATACACAAAGTAGACAAAGTTACCTTAACCCACTCATCAAATACATCTTTTGTTGTAATGATACACTTCTCAACATCGTTCCATCCAAATCCACTGCTATGATTCAACATCTCGGTGATAGCATGGAACTGTCTCTTCAGTAGCTTATACCTTGACTCAATATGAGGAGTAGCCTTCAAACTACTTGATGGCAATTTAATAGCCATGAGTTTCTCTAAATGTAGCAAGTATCCAGTTCGAAAACCATTCTCGCTCTTCCAAGCTGAATCTTTGCTTAACTCAACAAGGCAGTCAACTAATACAGCATCCTCTTGTTTTGTCCACAAGTGTTTGGTATTTTGAGTTTTTCTTTTGAATTTCGGTGCCATTGAACTTTCTACTTGTTCAACTACTTTTGGCATCTTTCCTTCCATTGAAAGCTGAAATTAAACAATCCACATAACACATTGTTCTTGCATAAAACATAATCAAATTGTTCAAATGAATAATATACAAAATGCAGATATAATCAAATAGTTCAAACTTAATTAAATTGTTCAAATGATCTAAATGGATAAGAAACTCAAATACAACATAATCAAACAGTTCAGTACATGGGAATGAAACCTAAATTTCAAGAAAGAACATTAAATTTAATGAGTTGATGATTGCCAGCTCATGAACATATCATCTGCAAGCTTGTCTCTCCATTCAGTCCAAGCAGAACTAGTCTCACAATGCCTGATCAACTCATCATCATCATCATCATCATCATCATCATCATCATCATCATCAGCATCAGCATCAGCAGCATCATTAATTTCATTTGACTCAAGCTCAGTCTCTATCGGATCAATTGCCATTTCATACCTTATAAAATTATGGAGAATACAACAAGCAGAAATAATCCTACACTGAGTCTTAACAGAATAAAATGACTTATCTCTCAATATAGCCCATCTAGCTTTTAAAATGCCAAAACACCTCTCAATGCAATTTCTTGCTTGAGAGTGTTTCATATTAAAGTATTCTTTGGCTGTCGCTGGTTGGTAACCTTGCCTCCATTCAGTCAAGTGGTACCTTTGACCCCTATATGGCGCCAAAAATCCTTCCCCATTTGTGTATCCAGCATCACACAAATAATAACAACCTATATATATTACAAGTCAACAAGTATTAATATATAAAAAAACCAAATATTTGTTAACGGTATTATAAGTGACTATTATTTTTACTATAATTATAACTTAATTACCTTGAGGAATCTTCAAGCCATTCCTCCTACTAATAGCATCCCTTAAGACTCTACCATCTGCCGCAGATCCTTCCCAACCCGGTAGGATATAGCTAAATTGCATGTTTGGTGTGCATACTCCCAAGACATTAGTTGCAATTTCACCTTTTCTGGTTCGATACCTAGGTTTATCATCTATTGGGGCATTGACATTAATATAAGTCCCATCTAATGCTCCCAAACAACCCTACACTCAAAGAAGTATCATAAAATCAAATTATTTTTATTATGCACATTAAATTGATTTAAAAACGAAAATTATAGAAATTATGTACTTGTACCTTAAACCATTTCCACCTCTCATCCGTGCAATTTTCTGGGATTGGTTCTGGCTTTTTAAGCAAAATATTGTGTAACCGTAGAACGGAGTTCAAAACTAAATGAAATTGCCTACTAACTGTCTCACCAGATCTAGCTGTTTGGCGTTTTAGGATCCTATTCTTCACATTATGTGCAATAATGTGAAGAAAAGATATTACAAGTTCACTAATTGACATATTTCTGTTTCCTTTCAATTTTCCATCAGTCGTTAGCAAATAACAAAGTTTGGCTAAAGACCTTCTATCCATCCTACAGTTATCAACACATTGTCGATCACTATAAAAACTCATCTCATTTAAGTTTATAGACCTAATATTATATCTAGACAATGCCTGATAAGCATATGATATGCTCCTCCTCAATCTAGCACTCCTTTTAATAGATAAGATCATTGCAACCGATAAAAGCATAAATAACTTGGTTTCCATCATCTTCATGCGCATAATGAGTACAGAAATCATCTTCATCTCTTGCCTTATTGCTAATCGAGCCATATCAGCCTATCATGTAAATAGGACAATAAACCAAACAGTAAATTAGCAAGGTGAAAAATCCCATTGAAGTAGATAACCAATAAAATTGGAAAACTAATAATACTCTTGAATATAAAAAAGAACAAGAGAAAAATCTCATTGAAGTAGATAACCAATAAACCAGTAACAAGTTTTCTAGATACTATAGCTAGATACACAAAACATAGAAATGAGCTAATAAAACCACTAAAAAATGGAAAAGAGGTGTCGCCTACCATTTTAGTTGGAAGTACTAAGCAAATATATATATATATATATATATATATATATATATATATATATATATATATATATATATATATATATATATATATATATATATATATATATATATATATATAAACCTGTGTTTAGTCTGTGCTTCCTGGTTATATATTTCAATCTTCAAATACTCCAAATGAAGCCTCTGATTGAATTCAATTTTCATTTCCTATATTCCTAAAGTCCTTCCCATTTTCACCAATTCAAACTGAACCATTCCTGCCCCTACTCGTCTGGGAACACTAAGACAAGGAACTACTTTAACCACTAATTGAACACTAGTCCATTTATATATTAACATGTCAATCAAGCCCTTATGATTAACTTGCTATGCAGGAAAACTGTCGCTGATGAGACAAGGAGAGGATTATTGCTATTTTCCTTTTAATTGAGTCTGAAGGTTACACATTAGTTGTTGAAATATTTTGTTTTAGTTAAAGCCTTCGTTACAGGTTTCCTTTTCTATCCCTCAAATTGACATTTTTTGTCAAATCAAACCTTGTGAAATTGTGAATAATCTTTGTTCACCTATTGTTGATCAACTAAGGAAGCACAATGATCTGAGTTTTCCATTTTCCTTGGATGAAGTACCATGAAGCTAGCAAACCTACTTTAAGATGTCTCTCCATGCAAACGGAGGTTGAAGATCATACCTTTTCAAGAAGAGAAGTGGGGAATGTTTGCGAGTGGGATGCCTTTCGAGGGGGAAGCCGCTAGGGCTCTTCACGAAGGGGGAAAGAGTTCGCGAGTGGGGATGCCTTCGCGACAGGGAAGAACACTGCTAGATCGCCGCAAGAGGATCACCGCAAGGAGGTTCACCACACGGAGGATCGAGGCAAGGAGGTTCGCCGCAAGGAGGATCGCCGCCGCGCTAGGGTTTCTGTGACTCAGCGAACACGCGAACGGTGGGTTTTCGTTTGGGTTTTCTAGCGTCGGTGGCAAATTGATATTTGATAAACTTGTAGGGTTATTTTTGTCACAATTGGTAAAAATTAGAGGTTAATTTTGTCTAAAAAAATCGTTAACCCCGGAATCAAGAAATACCTTGCTTTTCACAGGTTTTTCGATTCCGGGTTGGATGCCCAAATTGCTGACGTGTCAGGCATGCATTATAACTTGGGAATCGTTGATTACCTAAACCAAACAAAGGTTTTGTTGATAACCTTGGATAGATAACCAGGGTTATCAAGAATAACCCTGAACCAAACGCGCCCTTATTGTCATGTAGGAACACCTTCCACCATAGTTGTCAATTTGGCATGCAAGACAACAAACCAACTAACAGGTCACATGCACACCAACAACCTGATTTCAACCCAAGTAGTGTTACCTTGTTACCCAACAAATATGGGTGAACTAGTGTCTCAAGCTGGTGCCTTCTGGATTGTCCTTGAGACCCAAAGACAATTAAGTTTGGTTGAATGCAGCCTAAGAGACAACCAAACAAAGAGATGCAGACTAGTTTCTATAAGCACTAAAGTGGCTTTACTAGAGAACTTCACCAATCGCAGCACATCTTTGATGGGAACAAATTAAGAAAAGTGATTATACACCTCAAGATTGTTGATAGCTATAAATCTACAAGCCATCATTCCCACCCACCGGCAACCGACCATACAACACAACAAAGATTGAAAGTTTATGAATAATAATCAAAATTTTGAACAATATAATGATTTAACTCAGTTAAAAGATCAAAAGGGAAGGAAGGAATACCTTGATTATCAATATCCATTAATTTGTCTACTTACTACATAAATGGATTTAAGCTAGGCTCGTTGGCTGCTTTCCTTTTAGATGAATAACACAATCAGGCAAAAAACACGCAAATGAAGATAGGAATGTGAAGCCTTACATGTGGATATATTTAGGCTTTCCTAGATGATTTATTACAACCATATAAATGACACCCAAAAATGAAGCTTAGTTATTGTACTTGAAGAAGCAGGTGTGAGTGTGTGATATCACATAACATCCCCAAAAGTAAAAAAACAAAATGCAAGACACATTATAATCTTTAACTTCCGGGACATTTGCACACATGAAAACAAATACAAATAACATTGAAAAAAAACATAATTTGTGAACTTTTGAACAAGCAATTTTTATGAGCAGCACCTGCTGAACAAAAGATGGTCATAGGGTGTTCTTCAGTTTTCTGTCAAACGTGAAACATTAAAGAGATCATTAGAAAGTTTAAAAAAAAATGCTCTAAAAATATGTAACAAAATATGCAAACATTTAAAATTAAATATTTAATATTGTAAAAATGTCAAATAATAGTGGATCTATTTCACATGAATGTAGAAGAATATATAAGAAAACAATCAACATTAAACATTGAGCTCCCACAACTGATGGCTAACCATATGTGGACATTGATGACTGGGACTCCCACCAACTTTTCTAGCTTCTTGATGCAGGATATCTCCGTCCACTCTTTAGGGAAAAGAAGCTTTATAATATCAACTAAATAAACAAGTATTAGTTAATGGTCTGATATATGCAAGCAAATCAATAATGGGAAAACTGTAAGGTATTTCACTAGTCAAGAGAAAAAAGCAAGCTAAATTATATTAGGTGTGGCAATTACATAAGGTCTGAGGTTCGAATCTCGGCAAAGCCGAGGTAAATGTCTCCCTTATGTGCTAGTCACTATTCCAAAGGCTAGTAGCCGCCCGTGATTTACCTCCTTCGTGTTGGCCCTAGGACGGGTTGGCGGGGACGCTGAGGGCGAGCATATTCTCCTTTTGCCACCATGTTCAACAATTAGCATGCATAATCTTTCTGGAGGGTTACCATCTAAGAAGGCCATCTTCGAGCCATGCTTTTCCTGGTTATCCAAAACACACAAGTTCTTTATCACAATTTCTTATGGCATAAACATTGCTTGGGATTTATTAGACTGTATTTTTGTCTGTTGATACAGGCATCTAATTATACATCTAACTATTGTTGTAAAAAAATTGCAGGACAAAATAAAGATTTGACATGAAAGGATGCTACTGCCAAATAGTATAGGAAATTTATGTAAATAAACTGACAAATCTTTGTAATAGCCTTGCTATATTGAGAGACAACAAAAGACACTGAGCTCAACCAAAAATGAGAATGGCATACCTGAAGAAAACGGTTCAAGGCAATTAAAATACATTGCATGGAGAGCTCAGCAGGGTTAATAAAGTTGAGTGCTTTTGACATAGCAATGAACACTTCATCATTGACATCGTCTGGCACAACCAAAAGTAGCCACAGTAGTACGTTATGTAAGCATTGATAGAAGTTGAATTAAACTTGAATACATGAACCATAATAAATGTTTGATGTACATGAATCAAGTGAAATATGAATCTTGTAATTCATGTATCTAGATAGAATAAATTCATGTATCTAATTAATGAAGTATGGCCTAGGAGTTTCTATTGAGTAGTATAAATAGTCATGTAATGTAAAATTGCAAGACAAGTCATTTTTTTATAATACAAGTCTTTATACAACAACTTCTCTTCTCTTCCTAGAAAGCTATTTGAGAGCCCACCACCTTCCAACAAGCATGACTACCATGGAAGAAAGTGAAGACCAACTTGTCATACTCAGCTTGATCGAGATCATTTTTAGACCGACTTACTGCACAAAAAAAAAACCCCGTGGAAAACAACACATTTTAATTGGAGATCCTATAACAACAAAGATACCTATATGTGCCTGATGATTTGTTATTCTGCAATTATCTTGAAGGCATCATGCCAACCAATCAAATGGGTCATGCGTCCATCAAAGTGTATTCAGTTCTATAAAGAGTACACAATACTATTTCAAGTTTCAGCAGGTTAATAATTCATCAAAAAGTTGATTGTATTAATTTAAACTCATAATTCTTCAAGAAATGTCTCAAGCGAAGCATCCAGGTTCGGTGACGGGCTCGGGCGACGCGTCCTGTTCATCAGGCTCGAGCAACACTTACGAGCTCGCGTCCATTGGCGAAATGGAGGTGGAGGCGGCGGCGGCGGCGGCAGCGGCAGCAGCGGTAGTGGTTCTAGGCGCGGCGGTGACAGAAGGAGGTGAGTTAGCACCTGAAGCATTGCCTCAGGCAAAAGCGGTGCGATTGATGCCCGCCTCCCTCTTCGGCCGCCATTTAGAACACTGCATACACACAATGTCAATTAGTCAGGATGTTGTAGGCAAATTTAACAAAGAATTTACTAGACAAGGAGAGGCAATCTATGGCGCAATGGTAATCTAGATGAAGGGGAGCATTTGCACAATGGTAAAGTTGTTGTCGTGTGACTAGAGGTCACGAATTCGAATCTCGGAAATAGTCTCTTGTAAAGTAGGTAAGGCTACGTAAAATAAATCCTTCTTGAAGCTTCGTGCACCAGGCTACCTTTTATGTATATATATTCTAGGTATCCGGATTTCGCCCAACTAATCCTAGAGGTATATTGTTTTCCACTCTAGTTCACCTATAGGGTAAATCTAGAACACAATTTATGCATACTCAAAAGTCAACCTCCATGCCCCTCGAGCCATGGTGC
The DNA here is from genome assembly GCF_018446385.1 of Zingiber officinale. Classification (NCBI taxonomy): domain Eukaryota; kingdom Viridiplantae; phylum Streptophyta; class Magnoliopsida; order Zingiberales; family Zingiberaceae; genus Zingiber; species Zingiber officinale. The sequence continues at coordinate 145,626,420 of NC_055994.1, forward strand.
AACAACAAGGCGCTCAAGTAGTTTTCCAAACACCCACGGTTCGAATCTTAGATACAGCGTACTGCAGGGCATTTTTCTTGAATAAGATGAAAAATCTAGGACTAGTTGGACCAAAGGCTCAGACACCTAGATTATCAAAAAAAAAACTGACCTCTAGAATATTTGTCCCTAATGAGATTCAAACTCTGTTCCTCTTACCTATTCACCTGAGAATTATTCAACTATGTTATCTCTAGGTGGCATTGGACAAAGAAAATCCAAGCTCATTTTTCATCAAAGCAGTTTAGTATAACATAGCTGGTTACAGATATGGCACCAAAAATTACTGTCCTAATTCATTTGTGAATACTGAAACTTCACAAAAAAAATAACACATACATTGAAATCCTTAGCCATTTAAGATAGGGACAAACCTTTCCACCTAGCACATCTCTTGCGTCCAAGAGTAGATGTTTATGACCTGCATCTGGTAGGTATTTTGCTGTAGATAAGCCAGCCAAACCTACCAGAAGGCTAATATATTAATAACTGAGATGACAGTCGAAATATTTTATAACAAAATAATAAAGTGGGTAATGTGTGGAAATTATTTGGCTATTTAGAGTAGAAATATCAATAGTTCACTGCTGCTTACATATTTTCCATTCATGCATCTGAAAATAACAAAATGAGTACCTGAACCAGCTATTACAATTTTCAGAGGAATATTCTGGCAAGGACCACTCTTGAAGGATGAAGATAACTGTGCAGCTTCTAAATAATTTATAGTGTTCTCAAGGTCAGGTCTTGGAAAATCTTCACAGACAACCTGTGAGAAGAACCAATAACCTGTTATTATTAGTGAAAGAATTCAAAAGAACCGAAACAATGAGGAAAAGTAGGAGATAAACCTGGAGAACTTTGGTTCTATGCCTTGGCTTCAGGGTTGCGTGTGATAAGAATGTAGCCTTCACCTGGCTACCCATGAACACGCTACTTCCTAGTGTTTGCAAGTGGTTGCTTCCGGAATCATTATGAAATGTGCCCCTTTGTCCAGAATTCGAATCCAACCAATATCTTGCACTTAATTTCACAGTGGAGAAGGATCCAATGATATTCATGCTGACTTGTTTGTTGTAGAATTCGAGTTCTCTCTTGTAGGACACAAGAATCTCATCCCAGAACCAAAAATTGCATGATACTTCCCGTGATTATATTGTAGTTGCAAATCAGGTGAAAACACAAATCTACTTTTTTTAGCAACATTTTCAAAAGAAAAGAACGGACAAGAAAATTGCAAATAAAGAAGAAGCGAATAACCGAAAAATGGAAAGTTTAACCTCATAAATGCGATTGTAAGAAAGCGAATTTCTTCCGAGTTGGAACAGGCAATGGTGGAGGGAAGAAGCGATATAGGATCCCAACCCAGAGTGTAACTAAACTGGAGGAGTGCAAAAGGGATGGAAGAGCTCACCGGCACATGAGGTCTCGGAAGTGCGAAGGGAAAGCGAGGAGGATGATTCGGCGTGCAATCGCTCCAAAAGAAGATGATAACAAGATCTGGACGAGTGAATTGGTACTTGAGCAAGTTAGGCATTGGCATGTAGCTCGCATTTGGAGCTGCCGGCGGAGGCACGGAATATGCTCGTCCCACTCTACTGCCTGATCTGATGGCGCTCTCACTTGCCCACTTGATTTTAGAGTGGCCAGATGGATCGGCCACCGGCGACCCGGCCTGATCCCGCCAGAGCTGAGCCTTGCTCGGTGAGGTCCGATAACAATCAGGTCATGCTGCGTCATGCCCATGCCCACCCTGATGAAATTAATTTTTAGAATTTAGGTGCAAAAGAATTAATCAATGAATAAATATATTCATTAATTAATTGAGAAATTTAATTGATTAATAAAAAATTTAATCAAATTCATTGAACTAAAATGTGAAGCCGTTGTCCACCACCCGAGAGGAGATTTCTGGACCGCGATCCTCACTTTACATGTATTTGGTGGGGATCAAGGTGGGGATCAAGGCGTAGCTACAGTCGAGGGATGCGACAGCTCTTGAAATTTTGAGGAAAAAATTAATACAATCATTTTCTTTAAAAAAAATTAATTATAAATTTTAAAAATTTCAAGATTTCTCATAAAATGTTCAATTAAAATAAATAAGAACTCAAATCTTTTTTCTCTCTCTTTCTTTCGGTCCATCTCTTTTTTCTCTCTCAATATTCTTTTTCTCTCTTCCGTTGTCCATACTTTTTTCCCCTCTCACTCTATGTGTTTTCTTCCTCCTCCTAATCCCCTCTTCTTTTTTTTTTCTCCTGTGGTCTTCTTCCTCTCATAATCCCCTTCTTTCCTTAATCTTAATTTTATCCTCAAAATTCTTTGTCGTACATTGATGTCGTTATCATCCATGTTGCTATCGCCACTATCACCAGAACCGTTGTCATTTGCTACAGCGCTGCCATCGTCACTTTGCCGACGCTCCACAGCAAACGCGTTTTGATTGAGGTAAAATTTTCTTGTTCTATCTCTTTTGATTATGAATTTAAATGTTGAAAAAATATATAGTGTTAATTTTTTATATATTTATAATTTTATTTTCTAGTTAAGTATGCCAAATATTTATAGATATTGAGATCTTCTATGCATTTAATATTTGATTTGTTATATGAAGGTGATCAATTTCATTGATGATCGTTCAAAATTTAATCAATTAAATTATATCATTTATTGTTTTTCATCATATAATTCACTACAAAAAAAATCTACAATTAATGACAAAATTTAATTTTCATCACTAATTAACGACTGAAATAAATTATGATTAATAATTTAGCAACAAAAATTAAATTTTGTTGTCAATTCTATCTCTATACTTATTTAACATATTTAATTAACTACGAAAACTTAATTCCCTCACTATTTTAGCAACAAAATAAATTTTCATCTCTATTTTAGCAACTCAATTAAGTTTCCGTCACTAATTAACTTTCTAATTAAAATTTTTATTCTCGATTTTTCTTCCCAACGTCCTAAAATCTTCCTCTCTAATCGACCTTCTCTCCGATCTCTAACATGCTCCTCTCCTCTTTGATCTCCAACAGTGGCATGCATCTCGTCAGTATACACAATCTTCTCCCGTTCCCTCTCTCTCCTCTCTTAGTGATTGCTTGGCGGTGGCCTCATAGCAAGGAATCGCTTTGGCCATAGCCTCACATTGCAGCCTTGCAGTGAGATGGCGAGGTTGGGCGTGACCTCAATTCTAACTAAGCCACTTGTGGAGATAGATTATCCCCACTTATTTTACAAGCGAGGACCATCCATTCCACCCATGGGAGCATCCTCCCAATTTAAATTTGATCGATAGCTGCTGTGGGCATACTGTTCACAACGAATCAACGATCCTTGTGTATAGCACGATGATTTGCCCATGAGCTACCATGGCGAGCAACACTCGCACTTCACAATGAACGATGAGAATTATACCTCTTTTTCATTGTAGCAAGAAATCATAATCGAAAGTGATCTTACCGATGAGGCAACATCGCCAACAAGACATAGACAAGGTAAATAACTGAAAGAACATATAAACATCGCAGGGATTTAGCAGAATTACAGATAAATTATCGATGCGATTACACATAGTCCTCCGGTTCATCCATTCTCTTGCTCATGTTAGCCCTCTGAACCAAGCGAACCAAAGCTTGCACCACTTCGGACATCGGAGGTCTGAATTCTGGTTCAGGCTGTCGACGGCAAGACAGTTAAATTTGTCACATACTTCGCTTGGTTTGCTCGCGAAAAAGGAAGAAATATTATAAACTGCAAGACCTTTACCTGAACACACAGCGCAATTACATCAGCAAATCGAGAAAGTGATTTTGCAGGGTACAGCCCCTTGAGGCCAGGATCGACCATCCTATCTAGTGCATCAATGTCATGGAGCTGAGGAGTAGCCCATCGAACCAACGATTGCTCGGATCTTGTTCTTGAGCTGCGACAACAATGGGGCGTCAAATAGCAAAAACAGTTGGTGAAGGTTGCTCCGGCAATTTACCTGTCAAATGCTTTTCGACCTGTTAAAAGCTCTAACATCACAACACCGAAGTTGTACACATCACTCTTCAAGGTGTACTGGCCTGACATGGAAACTTCAGGTGGATTATAACCAGATGCCATATTCTGTTCAGATGCCTACGCCATATTTTTCAAAAGAAAATCAGTCAATCATGATAACTCACTGAAGGAAACTGAACTTAAGTAACACTAATCTTGATAGCAATTACTAAATGTATCGCGAGCACTTTGACGAAACATGGATATCGGTGCAAAATATGGTTGATTAATTAGAACAGAAGATGTCATGGGAGTGATTAGTACACAATTAAACATGTATACTCTCATTCCATAAAAAACTATCTATGGACAAGCTCTGAGTCAGTGAATAAAAACAATTAATTTAAAAACAAAAGAAGTTTTCATCAATGGTTACTCGTAAAGGTATCTTAGACGAATGTGATATTAAGAAGCAAGACAAAATTCCAGAAGCACCAGAAATAGCAACCTTGATGTCCTGAAGCTTTATATCAATTTAAATGTATATGTCAGCACATTTTTGGGAATACATGTAAAGGTATCTGCGTTCTACATTGTTTTAATTACCAGGCATATAGAAGCAGTATATGTAATGTGCCGAACATTTTTGTGTTTCACATGGTATACTACTTTGTCATAAGCAGCTCGCAGAAATATTTCTTTGGTTGAAGACATACTGTAGTTAGTCTACAATCCAAAATATCTGGAGCTACTTGGCTCGGCAGTCACTCAGATTGTCTCTGTTTATGCCCAGATAATTGTTATATTAATATGGATTTAGTAGGTTTTTGATATTTCATCCGTGAATTGAGCAAGGCCATCTTGGTTGAGGCTAAGAGGAATTGAGACTACTCAATGGATCATTTAACGTGTAAAGATCATCTCAGTACCCATCGGTTTGGATAATGATCACCACAAAAATTTCTCAATAAAAGGTCTGTAATTCGGTCTTTGACTATAACAATACTGAAAACAGTATGGTGCCGACATTTTGATGCATGGCGTCCATAGCAGGTTGGAGGATGAAGAAGAAAACAGATGAAGTCGAGAAAGGAGACATTATTTGTGCCTGAGTGGTATTGAGTTTCAATAATTTACGGAAATGATAAGTTTCATCCATTTTGCTTGCTACGGTATGAAATTTCAAACCATGCAATAAAGATTAGAAAAGAGGTCAAGAAAAAGTCAAACTTCCTTTTGTCATTCTGCAAGTAGGTCCAGATCTATTTTACCCCATCAAGTAGCCATCTTAATACAAAAGTTCTTTCTCATTCATCTGCTGACAAAGTGACAACCAAGCTATAAAATTGATGTTAACCAGAACTAGTCAATAACCTAGGTCATTAGAAGGTCATTAGTAATCCGTTCACTTACTAACAAACTTTTTTTTCACATTCATTAATGGCAATTCTGAGATTAAAGTATAACTTGTTTTGTAAATATAATGTTCTAAGGAAGGATATGGCTCCACTTTGAGAATCTTTAAAAAACTATAGAAACCCAACAAACTACTGAATCTAACTTCACCTGAAATTCTGAATCAGGAACAAGGCTTTCGAATCCACAATCTGAAAGGTGTGGGTTGAGCTCCACATCTAACAAGATATTGGCCGATTTGAAATTTTTGTGGACTAGAGATGGTGAGCAGACTTCATGCATATACCTGGGGATATAGTTTCAATATGCATCAGCGAACAGAAGAGTAAAAAGGTAAACTTACTCAGAAGAGGCAGGATTTCAATTGAAACGAAAAATGCAGCAAAAGAAAGACATTAAATGAACCTAAGGAAATATTTGATTCAAATCTAAGAATTACAAATAAAAAAAAAGGTGCTTAACCTTATGATGACGTGTTTGTGGCAGGTGCGCATAAATGTAAGAAACAGTAATGAAAAAACACAGAAATACTTTGAATCTGTTTGCATATTAAGCCACTAATGAATAATTTCTGTATACTCATTGGTATGGATTAGTTTTAATATAATATACAAATGTTCAAAAATAGGTGCTAATCGCTCTCCATCTGATAGCTTGATATCATTTCACTTGATGCATAATAGTAAACCTTCCTTATGACATGCAAGGCTGATCACAAGTTTGTGTTGCAAAACATCTAGGACTAAATAAGACTGGCGATGAATGGTACAAAGGGATCAACATAACTGGTCATTCAAACTTAAACCAAAAAGTGGATTTTCCCTTCTGTTAGGTAAGAGAAATAGTTGAGACCCAAAAAAAATCATCCATGGAAGCAATCACAGAAAAAAAGTTATCTCACATCAAACAAGAAGGAATCCTTCTAATCCCGAGATATATGACACAACAGAATATATTTAGAAGGTGCAAACTAATATCTAACTGTTAGAAATATCACCTGTTTTTAAGATAACAGTTTATTGTTTCTAGCAAAAAATTGTCAAGGTTGACTACCAGAAATAGAAACTTTCAAATTTTAGGAATATTTAATGTACATGAACATGAAACTCATCTTAGTCCAATGTTTCAGACATGAATATAAATTGCTAGTGAACGTATAAAAAAACACAATATATAACAACAGTAGCATAATATAACAACAACAACAAATTTTAACGTAATTAAAAAATAGAGCAGTATTATTCAAAATGCCTCGTGATCTTCAACCAAAATTGTGCTTCAATACAATTACCTGGACTAAGTGCTTGCCATCATGCATTTGTTAGTCATATCACTTTATCTTAGGAGTAAAATATATTTTGAATAACTGTGTGATGTGGGTAAACTCACCTTCAAATTCCAGTTGTTGGATGATTGACACGTACATTTTGAGATGATCAATTACTTAAAAGAGTTTAAGCCAAGAGCTCTGGATTTAACAAGTGAGAAATTGACTTATGCACAATGAAGTTAATCCACAGGTTGAAACTTTATCAGGGGCACTTACTTTGAGACCTATGAACAGGGGCCAAGCGACACATTAAAAGGATTTTTGCAGGCTTGCTGCAGGCAGAGTACCCTGGGCGAGGGTAATAACTTGTTACTGTTGGGGTTGCAAGGTTGCAAACATAGTCCCATATTGGAAACGCATGAGAAAGATTATGGGTTTATAAGAGAAAAAGATATCTCCATTGGCATTAAGCCTTTTGAGGAGAGCCCAAGAGCAAAACCATGAGGGTTTAGGCCCAAAGTGGACAATATCATGCAATTGTGGAGATATCTAAATTCTTTTCGATCCTACAATTGGTATCAGAGCCCGGACTGCAAGAAGGTTTAACCGCCGACTGTGCACGAGAGCTATGGTCTGATTGAACCATGTGAGTACAATATTGACCTCGAACAAAAAAAGTGGGGGCTCCTATGTTCGGATCAAGAGGACCAGACACCAGGCAGGAAGTCCTAGTAGGTCGGATGGACCGAGGGGCAAGAAGTCCTAGTTGCGGCTAGGCAAGGAAGTCCTAGTAGGTCGGGTAGACCGAGGGACAGGAAGTCCTAGTAGGTCGGATGGACCGAGGGGCAAGAAGTCCTAGTTGCGGCTAGGCAAGGAAGTCCTAGTAGGTCGGGTAGACCGAGGGGCAGGAAGACCTGGTGGGTCGAGGATCGGACGTGGGAAGCCCATGGTCCTTTGTTTGAGGGGGGGATTGTTGGGGTTGCAAGGTTGCAAACATAGTCCCATATTGGAAACGCATGGGAAAGATCATGGGTTTATAAGAGAAAAAGATATCTCCATTGGCATTAGGCCTTTTGGGGAAAGCCCAAGAGCAAAACCATGAGGGTTTAGGCCCAAAGTGGACAATATCATGCAATTGTGGAGATATCTAAATTCTTTTCGATCCTACAGTTACCATTGATACTTCTGACTAGGTTTGCTTCTTCCCAAAGTTCTCATTAGAATTCCTAAAACACCCTAATCCTATCCAACCTTCGACCACCTTGGATGAGCTGCTTGCACCTTGCCAAATCACAACCCACTTCAATTGAACTCTCTGAAATCCAGACACGTTGAACCTGTATCCCTACTCGACCAAACTCTCCCTAACTCGATCTCCTCTAGCAAATTTCCCTTAATCGAGGTCCAAGCTAGTGCAAGTGACTAGCATACTTCTATGTTTTTCCTTTGCAATTTCACCTTACTGTTGTGCTAGTTAAGTAATTTGCTCATTATCTTCTTTGAATTAACAATGGAGTCATCATCATTTTCCATGTATAGTAATCATTTTAGTTTATTATGCAGTAGGATTTTGTTTCTGTTATGTCTTAGATAAAGCAACCACAATTATCACCAATATAGAGGTGAGTGAACAAGAGGAAGGTAACAATGAGATAGGTGATTCTCTGATAAACAAGCCCAAAACAGGACAATGCAAGAGGATATGATAACAAGTATGTTGAGCATCACTTGTGAAATTGATCCAAAAGCTTGTGCACATAATGAGTTCAAGAGGCAGTTGAATATCACCCATGGACTCAATCAAAAGAGGATCCACATAACACGTATAAAAAATGTGAATTAGATTGCTGAATATATAATAACAAGTATGACATTCTTGAAGATTTGTCTGGATAGGTATAGTGTCAAATGCTAATTAACACAAAGCAGCATTTGCTACTCATTCTTGATGAAAACAATCTGTGGAAGCAATGATCTCATTGATGAAATGAATTTCCAGATTAAATTAAAAAGAAAATAATAATTTTTCTTACTCTAATCCTCGTGCAGTGCCAAGGGCTACTTTGACACGAGCATTCCAACTCAGTGACTTGCTGTTCTCATATGAGAGATGAAGCAGATCATGCAGCGAGCCATTCTTATAGAATTCATATACCAGCAAATGTTGCCCATGCTCAGAGCAATAGCCAACCAGTTCGGTCAAATTTGGGTGATGCAGGCGTGAGATATTTGAAACCAGTTCAATGAAGTCATCTGATGACTGATTAGGCAATGCTGAAGAATTTATTTTCTTTACCGCTAGAACCTGCGAAAGTGAAATTCATGTCTTATTTCCTTTCATTCTAAGAAGAGAAACTGGTAACATGAATCCATAAGAGAGGAAAAAAAAGGTCGATGAATAAAATGTTTGTTACATAAACATAATATTATCAAAGACATGCATTAATTGAATTATTATGTCCAAGAAACTGTTATAGAATAATGAAAGAAATATTATACAGCTATGGAACAATCTATTATGCTTAAAGCAAGCATATTCAAAGTTTCTAAGCAGACAAATGATATCAACCAATATTTTAGAAGGTGTTTCCGAGTGGTAGACCAACTACATAACGCTTTTGTGGTCATCCTCATCTCTTTTGAGCTCAGCTTCACTCACTGCTGCACCTCGTTGCAGTTCACCTAGCTGCATCCCACCTCAATAGTAGTCATGCCTCAGCGTAGTTCACCTCATCAGATATTTGTGTCATCCGTTTTCACCGTTTTTTTTTTTTGTTTAGCATGCTAGGGGAAGGGATTCAGTGTCCATCATGTTTAGGGTGGATGTGTTTTCTTTTATTTTTAAACAAAACAATTTCATTTCCATCAAAGCATACACAACTTGTTATTTCGTTTTTCAAAAGGCATCATTCACAAAACCACCTATGCTTGTATCAAGAAACAAAATAGAGCATCTCTAAGAACAAGAATCATCATCTTCTTGATGTTTGACACATTGGAGCCCCTATTTCACAAGTTTACTAAGCTGTTTTCCTAGCCAATCACCTTATTACATCACAATGTTTGTAGGAATTTTTCACTGTAAGAAATTCATAGATGAGACGTTGCGTGTTCTCTAAGGAGGAACTTGGAAGCTTATTTCTATCTCATGATCTTCAACCTAGCAATTCATAGATGAGTTGTTTGCTATTCTCTCACTCGGAGCACGGGAGATAATCTTAAACCTATCTATGATGTCAGGCACGTAAAATATCTTCCAGATGGCAAAATGAATTAGTATAAACCTTAGCAGGCTGAAAAAGGTATATACTCAAGCGTACACTTCTAGATTATTATGAGATTTTATGCAATTGCTCATACAATTCTATATTTCTTTTTGTTTCCGTTGTTCAATGATCTTGAATTAAATGCAATGAACTATTGAATCAGTAATATGACAATTAAATGATCATTATCAATGCATGCTTTAAGTGGAACAAAGTTTGTTTTTCAGCGTGACAAGTTTGGCATGCTAGATATTTAATCCATCTTGAGGTGAATTAGATATATTTAAAATAAATGTCTTTTTCTCATAGCTATTAATATGTTGTTGCTTTGGGAGATCTATATACACTAGGCTATGGCCACTAATTTGATAGATATTAAAATCCCTATTTTCTACTTCTCCAATTGGTGAGTCATAATTCATTCTTTGAGGTTGTTCTATTAGAATATTATACTTCTTCACAATCCCTTAAAACTTCGAGCAGCTTATACCAACTGATATCACATGGTCCACTTCAAATAACTATATATTTTCATACTTCATCCTTAAAGTTTGACTCGTTTTCTAAGGGAAAATAGACATCCAAAATGACACTACATATTAGGTGAGCATATTCAACCAAATAAAAAAGATAGAAATCAATAAATTATGATGCAGGATGGAGACAACCTAGTTTTAAGCAAGAGATACCTTTCCATCACTAAATTGTGCCTTGAAAACACGACCGAAAGAGCCTTCACCTACAAGGTTATAGATATTGAAGCTGTCCGTAGCAATCTGCAAATCTGCAACTGAATAAACAGCTGCCTTGATTGGTGCAATATTAACCTTCTTCGCAACAGGCTTGTCAGATAAATCATCTTCATCAAATGATTTATGCCTATCAATTGGAGGAGGTTTAAGGTTTAATGGAGCTGGTGGAGGCAATGTCCGTGTCTCTGATGTAGAAGAAACCTGAATTTTCTTCATCTCTACAGAATATTGTTCGTTGGATAAGCACATAAAGTGAACATAAGTGCAGAATATCTAAGAAAGTGCAAATAAAATGCCATTTGGGAAGTATATGATCATTTTAGGATGAAGCATCTAACAAAATGGCAGGAACAAATTTAGAGGAAGGAATGACAGGCAACATCTACTAATTTCAAGAGTAACAAGTATACTAGTTATACGTTTGTCATGAGATATTAAGAACAAGGACATATAGAAGGTTGTAACATATTGGCAGTTATATAAGTTAAGCATCTTATTACAATTTTGAAATGAAACAAAAGTTAAATGATTTTTGTTGAAATCTAAAACAATACTGAATTGGTGTTCTTTAAGCAAAGAAATTTTCTTTCATATAATACATGGGAATTTCTTGATCAATTACTAAACCACCAAAAGGGCATGAAGGTAATACATGTCCAAATTAACTTAAAATTTGGTGTTTGAACAGCCACTGCACTCACATGTTTCACTTATTAGACCTCAATAATGTAACTACCTAACCCACAATAAAATGGTAAAAACATGTGCATTCACATGATAGCGATGTAATATTCACGTTGATAGCACTACAAGCTGCATAAATGACATTTATTACATGTTTATGACACATTATATGTGTTGATGTGATACATGATAAGATTCAAGGTATGGCGATTGACCCTTGTCTCTAATTTGGCATTATGATGATTCCAAGGTGGCCAGTGTTGATTTTTTCAAGGTATTATGTGAAGGATGTATGAAGCCTACATAAGAATGTGAGATTCATGTTTGTCCAATTAGATATAAATCATGTATTATGTTACTACTCTACCAGTGCTATATATTGAGTTAATGACAGATTGAGGCATCAAATATCAGTTGATCAATAAGAGTGATAGTTTTACCATAATGAAGTACCTAAAACACTTTCCACTCATTGTTTCAAGGATTTAAAACAGTTTGTCTTCCAGAACTCTAACCAGATAAAGAACTTGAACCTAAAGTTTTTACTGGTGGATATGTGTTACACAGACGCATAGTTAAGTTGTCCACTTGTCCAAGCAAGAATTGCAAATTATTACTTACATAAGTTTAAAAGCCATCATTTTAAAGTTTTCCTTGGTACCCTTCTGGCGCACCATGTTTGTACTTTGTAGTTTAGCCTAATGCCATATACCAACAATCTGAAAGCTGGCATGTCATCGACAGTTGTATTCAAGTTGTACCTTGCAGACAGTGCTCTTTGTATCCTTCCCTGTGTGCTTGCAACGGGTACACGAACTCAATGCCACAGTCCCTTATGTTCTTGATTGAACAACCAGGACAGTTGCAGCCTTGCCCCAAGTGCAAGAACTAATGCCCTTGACACACAGAATGATAAGGTGCTGACAACTTCCATTCCCTTCAGCAACATCATTCCTTATTTCCTCCCTTGGTTTGATGTCCTCATTCCCCCAAACTTCAATTGCATACATGATTTTCTTCTTGGAAAAAGGAGAGAGTGAATGCGGATGAACTAAGCAAAGGTGTGACAATAGCAATGGCAAAGTTGAATTCAGATACTGATGACTTCTACTTGCACTACCTTGTGAGCCATAAGGGCAAGCTCAAGCATGTTCTTCTAGCCTTCCAGTTTAGCCATGACAGTAAGCTCCACCTTGACATGGTTCAAGCTCCACCCGATGACAAGAGCCAAAGAACCAATCATTAAGGAAAGAGATTTTACTGTCAACGCCCTCATTGAAGGAGGATAATGCTTTGGTACTCTCCATGACCATGGATCAGAGCAGGTAGTAATCGAACTACATAATGACCTCAATTGCTCATATTGTCATTGCCTATGGGGTCAATCTACTCAATGATAGATATCACTTAACCCTATCTAGCACAAAGTCTATATACAAGAATAAATCGACACCTCAATGGTAATCACCATGACTGCTACAATATAATTATAATGCTTCTTGAAACTAGAGAAACAATCTAATAAATGCTCTAAGATGGAGCAGGATCCCATCTTAGAGCACGTTGGCATTGCTAAGAAGTTAGACACTCAAGTTGTAAGGAACCTACCAAGTTTGTGGAGGGCAGCTAAACTTGTGCCACTTGAACTTCAAGAGTGGTGGCACAATTTTAACTGCCCTCCACAAGCTCTGTTGGTTCCTTACAACTCGAGTGTTGGAAGGAGAGCCACTTCTTAGCAATGCATCTTAGAGCATGTATTAGACTGTTTCTCTAGTTTCAAGAAGGATCACCCTTGAGGTATCGATTTATTCTAGTATATAGACTGCTCTAACACTTGTGGCATTGTATCGTGCTAGATAGGGTTAAGTGATATTTATCATTGAGTAGATTGACCTCATAGGCAATAACAATATGAGCAATTGAGGTTTTTATGTAGTTTGATTACCGCTTGCTGTGATCCATGGTCATCTTCTTTAGGAGCCATAAGATAGCCGAGATCAACATGATCCTTGCAGCGATAGTAGCGAAATGTTGTGGGTTATTGGATTATAGGAACCTCTTATTTTTCTTTCCTTGCCCTTCCACTTCCTTTACACACTTTACTTCCCCTCCTCCCCTTCAATTCTCCTTCCTCAAAGCAAACCAAGCATAAAAGATCCTAAATCAAATAGATTTTCAAAAAATTAGGATTTTCAATATTTTTGAATCAACTCAAGACAGAGAGTTATGGACCCAATTGTAAATAAGTAGGGGTCTACTTGTAAGTATATGAACCATAGTGGTAAATCTAAAATGCTAGTAAGATAATATGTATCAACAAAGTAAACTACCTAAAGGAAGAACCCTGACAATTCAACATCAAAAAATCAATTACCCTTGTGTAAAATAGCTATTTGTGTTATGTGTTCACTTTTTGTAACTTTTTGTAACGGTTCTTTATAACCACCTCTAACGAATTAGTCAACATTTCAATTTTTTCACAAAGTGATAGAAATAATCATTAGCAAAAAAAAACACTTGCTTGGCTATAAACAAAATAAATTAGAACCATTGTTTTGCACTTTTAGTGGGATAATTATATTTATCATTTCACTACACTGCAAATTTGATTGAACTTGTAGTTGCTTGTTAGCAACTTTGAAGTCTGGACTCTATTTATGTTTATTTTTTTTTCAGAAATTAACAGTGTTTGAACTCATATTTGAACTTTTAGGTGTATCACGGTGATGTTATTCTAAGAATTGTATGGTAGGATTTTATTTAATTGGAAATTCTTACAATCTTATTATTTGATCCTATAATCCAAAGAGAGAGACCCTTATTCAATCCTATTTGGGAAAGGATGACTGCCTTGGTTGGATTGAAGCAACAAACCTCAAACAGCCAATACAGAAAAGAGAGCACCATGAAGGCGAAGGCAGTGAATGATAAGTGGAGGCTAGTGAACTGCGACCTTATGGATAAGTAACCACCAAAAATTAATTCTCTTACGTGCAGAAAATTTACCTTTGGCATCATCAGATGTAAGAGGGGCAAGTGACTGATCATTTTTAGGAAATTGTTCCATTGAAGGTTTGTGTGATTTCCGTCTAATCAAGAAGAATGCAAGTATTCCTGTTATGACCAACACAGATGCAGCAATTCCTGCTATTGCTCCAGCACTTATACCGGAGTTGTTTCCACCTCCACTGCCTAAGGAGTTGTTACTCCCAGTAGAATGTTGGCCAGGGTTGCTTTTTCGGCTTGGTGGAGGGGGGTGATAAGGTGGTGGTGGAGGTGCAGGTGTTGAACTCCATGAATTACCATCAGTTCTGTAAAATAAGAAATATAAATGACCCATAAAAGGTAATGCAATGGGTAACTTATTCAATCATGTAGCAGAATTCATTGTGTACTCACTGAAGACTATTAATTTTCTTTAGCTGATCAGGAATCCATCCAGTGAAATGATTATTTCCCACATTCCTAAAAGCAAGAAGTGCAAGCTAAATGTATGGTATACAAATTATTGCTTGCCTATGCAAATGTGAACTTACAAATGCTGAAGGGGAAGATTAGCAAGAACATCTATGTGCCCAGTAAATTGGTTGTCCTCCAAATCCCTGGATAATATAATTAATCGACAACAATTGTACTACTTAAGAAAATGTGTTAAGATTCACATTTGATGCTATAGAAGTATATGTGGCCTACAGTGTGGTCAAACTTGACAGATTGCTAAAGCTCACTGGAAGATCACCAGTAATTTGATTGAAGGACAAATCCCTGCAAATAAATAAAGTATTTGCTGAGTCTTATGAATTTTTGAACATTCACTTGCAATGTCACACCTTATACCTCAATGCAAATTGGAAAATAATATTCTATCATTTCAATTTTTCAAAAAAAAAAAAAAGGATACTCTATCCTCTTCAATCAATATAAGATGGACTATCTGTTATGCATGCCAAATGCTAAATAAGCATTCCAACAGATAAAATGGCCTAGTAGATCAGGCAAGTGCTGAAAAAACATGTGTCAATAAAACAAGAGATATGATCAAGAACCAAAGGAATGAATACTGACATTGTTGTGAGATTACCAAGCCCGCCAAACACATCAGTTAGATTGCCCTGTAGTTGGTTATGTGCAAGATTTCTACAACAATACAAATTGCTTAGTTGGAAAGCATCAGGAGGTTAAATGCAAACAAAGGTATCCGCCACTTACAGATTTTTGAGTGCCACCATCTTGGAGATTGAATAAGGTACGATCCCTGAGAATTGATTGCTACCAAAATTCCTACACATTTTATCATCATCAGAACAATCAAATAACAGCTATAAAAATGTTGACACTGTCTAGATTAATAAAACTTACAGAATCTGGAGGTTTGGAGGAAGGTTATAAGGTATTTGGCTACCGCTTCCAATATTATTATTGCTAATATCACTGCATCAACATTGGCAATTATTTTCTGGGTTAAATGCATAATGAAGTACTTATCCAACTCACAGTGTTTTTAGTGAAGTCATGGTTTCTAAATTATATCCAAACATCCCAGAAAGTCCCAAATTTGGCAATTTGCTGTAACAATTCAAGGGGGGAAAACGTATCAGGCAAAATAATGATACCACTAGAAAAAAAAAATCAAGATGGGAGAATCTCACATTGCCATGACAGCTGATCCAGTACATTCAATACCCATCCATGATTGCCCACAGGGATCGCCTCCATTGGCAACCCAGTTGGTCAAAACAGGTGGTGAATTCAAGCTGACATATATTGCATTGAGAGTTGAAACTGCACCAGAAATGCCGTAACAGGGATATCAAAATCAGTATCTAAGTTCAGCTTGCAGTTTCAATAACATTTTATTTATTCCTTAGAGTATAGAATAGATAGAGATGCTACCAGAAATAATGAAGAGAAATAGCAGGCAATCTTACTCAGCTCAGTGCAGATAATATGCTGTTCTACCTATGTATGTTGTTCAAGATGCTAACTGAAAGAAAAAATTGTCTGGCAAGGACCCATACTGATGAAAAAGTATAACTATTTTAGATATGACAACCCAGAGAGAAAAAATGAAGCAACTTACCCATGTGATCCAACATATGTCTCATCGTGTTAACTATATATTCCCACAAATCCGTCCTAATACAAAGACCGCCTAAAATTAAAAGCTATATTCGTTCCACTTGAATGATACCAATTGCGGTAGTAACAAAAACAGAAGAAAAATCCAACCAAAATCAACTTCAGTAACCCTAACCATTAGAGATCGAAATCTACAATAACCATCAAGAACACGTTCTGTCGGCCTTTAAACAACGCCAACGTCAGAAAAAGGAAGAAAGATTCAACATTGAGACCTCAATGCGGCGACCCTCTCCTACTTTCTCTTACATACAATCAAAAAAAATCAAAATCTTTTTTTTCAACAAAAAAGATCCCTTTTTTACAAGAAAAAGAAAGCAAAAAAAGCTGATGAGAATCTCAAACCGCTTACCATCATTCTGGTCTGTGGTGCCACTCACACTTCCCGGATTCCCGACCAAAATGCCAACCAAAAGAGCCCAAATCGCCACCATCTCCCTCGCTCTCCCCCTCGCCATTCTCCCCCTTACCCAGAGTGCAGCACAGGGCCACAGATGCCAACCACGCTTTTCTCTCTCCTGTGGTTAGCAACTTAGCTTCGCATTTCGCCTATATAAAAAATAACGAGCAATGATCAGCTTCAAAGAATAGGACTTCAGGATTACTCACCGACCACCGCTGGCACGGCGAACGAGATGAATCCCAAGGCGAGAATATATAGCGGATAAAGAATTGGAATTGGGCCTCTGTCTAACTCCATCCCACGCCAGCAAAAGACGCCACTCTTTTCACTGCGAGTCGAGCTCGGTAAAACCAAAAAGGCCGCTCTTTTCTTAAGAGCGGCCGACACCAAAAAGAATCCTAAATCTCACCGACGGTGACGGGACCCTGGTAGAAGCCAAGGCGGAGTCTGGATGGATCTCCACCGTTAGTTTCACTGTCCGACTCATGATGAAGAATTAACGTGTGATATCGATTTAAGGAGAAAAGAAAACATTTCTGCTTTTTTTATGGAACACAAAAAATATGATTAATAAAATAGTGTTCCAAGTCAACTTGTAATTTATACATCTTTATGTATCTAAATGTAAATAATTTTCTTCAATTTATAAAGACGTGTGACTTTCCTCCTCATTAAAAAAAAACACTACTCCAATGCTTAAAGAATGCTTCTTAATCACTTGATTAAGATTTGTAATCACACTTTTAAGTAAGACAACACGATTAATATGTTAGCATGCCACGAGTGTTCGAGTTGGTGTAGGATGAAGTATCATTTTCCTTCTTTTATAAAGTGTTTAATTGTTGACAAAAAAAAATATTATTTACTTTGATTTGGTGTCGAAAATAATCTCAAGTTAATAGGAGGATTTAAATACTCCAACTAATTTTGGTTGCCTTCTAATGTTGCCATCTATGATATTCATGAACACGTTTATAATTTTTTATTCATGAACACGTTTATAATCAAAAAAATGAAAGGAAGTTGAGTGTTGAAGCTAAGCGTACAATAAGGTTATATATGTTGCTTCAAATATGGTAAATATTAGATGTATTTTTCCTTTATTTTGGACAATTTTTCATTTGTGGTTGAGCTTTGTTACATTCCTTGAGGGAGTGTTTTTGGCTTTGGTTTTCGATTAAGACGGATTAAAAGATAAAGAGAGGAGGAAATAACTGAATTACATATATTTTTATTTTTGATAATTTAGGCGTCGAATTTTACTCAATTAATCTTAGTGATAAACGGTATTTTTCTAGTTGATAAGGAGGGACCCCATCATGCAGTCACGGTGAAGGTCAACTAAGATCATAGTCAAGACGATCAACACCCCACTATAACTTGCCGATTGGGCAAGTGGTTCCAACGATCGAGATACGAAGAGGCACGACCCGACGACATCACTGGCTCAGCTACTAGCTAAGCACCCGACACTCAACACGAATGATCCGGCGGTAAGAATAGGGAACCCCCGTGCTGGGAAGTCAACGCCAAGTGCAAGTCAAAGGTCCAGGTGGTCCATCGGATAAGGATGGACCGACCGGACTCATGAAAAAGGGCGCACCGATCAGCCGACCGGAGAAGGATGGGCCGACCTCCCGGCCGACCGACCGGTGAAAAACCGATGGCAACAGGCGCCCCGGCAGGAGTCGGGGTTCCGGCGCTCGATTGAACAGGAACGAAGGGCCGAGCGGAAGGACGACACTCGGTCTTCCCGGACGGGCGACCACCTACGTCTGATAAAGACGAGCGCGCTGGCCGAGCGGCTGGATGGTCGATCCTAGAAGAGGAAGTCAAAGAGTAGGGGACAGTGTGGACGTCATCTCAGTAACCCCTGTTGCTGACAACAGGCATGTTCGAAGACTAAACCATACACAGTATGGTGCGATCGAATATTCTGCTGTCCCATCAAATAGACGCTCAGATTGTAGCGGTATGGAGTCAGACATGTCCTTCTGACAAGCCCATGCTGCGGTAAGGGATATGACATGTGTACACCTCGGTTGGTGTGCACCAAGTTCCCGTGGCTCTATATAAAGGCCATTAGACTTCACCGGAGGTATGCAATCTGAAATCTCTGGAGCCACCTTCTTGCCATTCGTTTTCTGACTTGAGCGTCGAAGGGTCGTCGCCGGGAACCCCTTCCCGGCTCGACTTCTTTGCAGGATCGCCGGAAGTTCGCACCAGCAGTCGAAGACCCACGTCAACAACCGGAGAGTGTCACGTGCCCAGCGTCCGTTGATTCAGCTTTCGGATAGGATCAATTTGGCGCCGTCTGTGGGAACGCTCCTGCATCCGAACGGAAACAATGGACGAGGCTCGACGACAGCACACGGTGACGCTTTCCACGGAGAAACTTGACGCTCTGATCGAGTTGAGGGCCTCTAAGTTTGTGGAACAAAAATAGAAGGCACCAGCCGAGCGGCCTGAGCAGCAAGCCACATCAGCATCAGGTGGCCGAGCGGAAGCACCACAGGCCACGGTTCCATTCCATCGAGCTCTCTTCCGCACTCCTCCTGAAGCCGCAACAGCTAATCGCAATAGAGGCTCTTCGTCAAATGAAGTACCAATGCGGGATAACAGAAAAGGCAAAGCCCCCCGAGCGGACACCTCGCCCGAACGGGTCAATCGTCAGTTCTCAGAGGTCATCTTGAAGGACCCTCTGCCAAAGCACTATGTGCCCCCCGCGATCGGTGAATACAATGGAACCACCGACCCGAACGATCACTTGGGTAAATTTGACAATACGGCTACCCTTCACCAATATACAGATAGGGTGAAGTGTCGAGTTTTTCTGACCACCCTCTCTGGATCGGCTCAACGGTGGTTTCAGAGGCTACCGGACGGATCCATTACTAGCTTTAAAGACTTCCGTACGGCCTTCCTCCACCATTTCGCCAGTAGTCAGCGCTACCAGAAGACTAGTGTGAGCCTCTTCGCCATCAAACAAGAGCCTAGGGAGCCGCTCAAGGCTTATATCCAACGCTTCAACCAGGTGGCCATGGACATTCCAACGGCCACCTCAGAGACAATGATGAACGCGTTTACACAAGGCCTCGTGGACGGAGATTTCTTCCGCTCGCTCATCCAGAAGCCACCCCGGGACTATGATCATATGCTACAACGGGCCAACGAATACATCAACGTGGAAGAAGCCCAAGCGGCCCGAAGAAAAGAAACTCCCATTGAACGGACTCCCCAAGCCGAGCGGAAGCTGCATACCGCTAATCAGCCGCCCAGGAGACCGCGGGCCGAAGCAATTCGTTCTCATCCAAGACCTCATGTCCAAGAAGTAGCAGCCGAGCGGCCCCGGACAAAGAAGAAATGGACTCCCATGTTCTGCTCATTCCACCGTACGGACACGCATAATACCCGAGATTGTCGGAGTCTTTCCTTGAATGCTCATCCCTTTCCTCGGAGTGGCGGCCGCAGATCACCATCGTCTGACAGGTGACAGAGGCCTCGTGAAGCCGAGCGGACAATACCCGATAGGCGGCAAAGGCAGACTCCCGAGCAGCAGCATACACAGAGACGTGAAGACAATCCCCGAATGTCTAGGGAGCAACACAGACCGTCCATCCGGGAGGAAGAGAATAAAAACAACACTTCCCGGGACGAGATCAACATCATAGCTGGTGGGCCGACCGGAGGAGACTCCAACTGAGCAAGAAAGGCGAGCATCCGGCAGCTCCAGATCCATGTAGTCGGCTGCAGCCGAGAGCGGGCGAGTGGACCCGAAATCAGTTTCGGGCCCGGGGACTTGGAAGGAGTTGAAGTGCCCCACGACGACGCTCTGCTCATCAAAGCGGTAATAGCCAACTACACTATTCACCGCATTTTTATTGACACAGGAAGTTCAGTCAACATCATATTCAAAAAGGCGTTCGATCAACTACAAATTGACCGCGCTGAGCTGCTGCCCATGACAACCCCCCTCTACGAGTTTACGGGCAATGAAGTCCTGCCGGTCGGACAAATCCGGCTGGCTATCTCACTGGGAGAAGAGCCGCTCAGGAGGACGCGGAGAGCAAACTTCTTGGTGGTCGACTCTCCCTCATCATACAACGTCATTTTGGGACGACCGGCGCTCAGCGAGTTCCGAGCGGCCGTCTCCACCTTCCACCAGAAGATCAAGTTCCCCATTGAGGACAAAGTGGGAGAAGTACGGGGAGATCAACTAGCAGCTCGGCGATGCTACGTCGAGATGGTCTGAGCAGAAGCCAATTCCGCTCGGAAGTCGCCACGGATGGAGGTGAACGCTATAACTGAAAAGCCTCCCTCTCTAGTTTATGAAGGAAAAGAGGAAGTGCATATTCACCCGACCCGAACGGAGGTCACAACGTTCGTTGCGTCCGACCTGGAGGCAGGCCAGAAACAGGAAGTGATCAAATGCCTCCGGAGAAACTGTGATGTCTTCGTCTGGTCGACGCACGAGCTGCCCGGAATTTCGCCAAGCATAGCGCAGCATGAGCTACATGTCCGACCGGACGCTCGGCCGGTGAAGCAGAGAAAAAGGAATTTCAGTGCTGAACAGAATGTCATCATCCGAGCGGAAGTTGAGAAGCTTTTAGAGGCTGGCCATATACGCGAGGTTCAGTTCCCGAGCTGGCTGGCGAACATATTATTAGTCTCCAAGCCGGGCAACAAGTGGAGAGTGTGCATAGATTTTCGGGATCTCAACAAAGCTTGCCCGAAAGACTTTTATCCTTTGTCGCGGATCGATCAGCTGGTGGACTCCACCGTAGGCTGCGAGCTGATATGTATGCTCGACGCTTACCAAGGCTATCATCAGGTGCCGCTCGCCCGTGAAGATCAAGAAAAAGTCAGCTTCGTTACAGCCGACGACACCTATTGCTATAATATGATGCCGTTCGGATTGAAGAACGCGGGAGCCACATATCAGCGACTGATGAACAAAGTGTTCAAGGAGCAGATCGGGCGAAATCTGGAAGTATACGTGGACGACATTCTTATCAAGTCCGTCCGAGCGGCTGATCTCTTCGAAGACATGGAGGAAACTTTCCGAACGCTACGGAAATATGCAGTCAAGCTAAACCCCTAGAAGTGTTTGTTCGGAGCAAAAGGAGGGCGTTTCTTAGGTTACATAGTGACCGAGCGGGGTATCGAAGCAAATCCCAGCAAGGTGAAAGCTCTACAAGATATGCCACCTCCAAGAAATCTGAGGGAAGTGCAGCGTCTGACCGGTCGGATAACTGCTCTGTCCAGATTCATCTCCAAGACCGCCGACCGGAGCCTGCCCTTTTTCAAAATATTGCGCAAGGCCACTAAATTTCACTGGGACGAAGAATGCGATCGGGCATTCGAAGAACCGAAGGCATATCTGAATTCTCTGTCTGTGCTAGCCAAGTCAGCCGTAGGTGAGCCTCTTTGTATCTATTTATCTTTAAATGAGCAAGCAGTCGACTCGGCATTAGTGAGGGCGAGCGGAGAAGAGCCTGTATATTTTCTGAGTCATATTTTAAAAGATGCTGAATCTCGCTACACTGGGCTCGAGAAGTTAGCCTTCGCTCTGGTCCTTGCCGCTCGGCGCCTTCGTCCATACTTCCTGGCGCATACCATCATTGTCAAAACTATAATAGCCCGCTCGGACGAGTATTATTGAATCCAGAAGCGTCCGGACGGCTTATTAAGTGGACAACGGAGTTGAGTGAATTCGATATTCAATATCAACCCCGCTCGGCAATCAAAGCGCAGTCATTAGCAGATTTTGTAACTGAGGTGCAGAATTCAGAGCCGGAAGCTATGTGAAAAATATTTGTGGACGGATCATCCACTCGGCTCAGAAGTGGGATTGGAGTACTGCTGCTCTCTCCCCAAGAAGAAAAGATGCACTTATTCGTCCGGCTGGATTATAGAGCTACAAACAATGAAGTTGAGTATGAAGCTCTCATAGCCGGCTTGCAGGCAGCTCGGCATGTGGGAGCCGGACGGGTGACTATACATTCAGATTCTCAGTTGGCTGCTCAGCAGCTCTTTGGTACTTTTGAGATTAATAACACTCGGCTCAAACTCTATGCTGAAGCCTTTGAGAAGCTCAGAGCCAATTTCAGAGAGGTCATCATCCAAAAGATACCCCGAGTAGAAAATCAAGCGGCCGATGAGTTAGCCAAACTTGCAAGTGCAATAACGCCGTTCGTCACCCAGTCGCCAATCGAACAAGTATCTTTGGTGGTGCACGTCGACCGGATGGAAGCCCTCACATTCCCAAGTGATTGGAGGACACCCATCATGGAGTTTCTCCGCTCGGGAGCTACGCCATCCGATCACCATGAAGCCCAACTTCTCAGGAGAAGGGCCGGTCGGTTCACACTTATTGGAGATCAACTCTACAAGAAGACTTTCTCCCACCCGCTGTTGAAATGCATGAGCTTGGAAGACGCGGCGTACATCTTTCAAGAAGTGCACCAAGGATCATGCGGAGGACATCCGGGCGGGCGATCACTGGCTAAAAAGATACTGCTGGTCGGATACTTCTGGCTAACCCTGCAAACAGACGCCGCTCGGACCGTCGCGACGTGCCTTTCTTGCCAAAAGTATCATAATTTCTCACACCGACCGGCAGAAGAAATGAAAGCAGCCACTGTGTCCTGTCCCTTCGACCAATGGGGAATGGATATTGTGGGTCCATTCCCTATGGCGACTGGGCAGCGAAAATTTTTACTAGTGGCAGTCGATTATTTTTCCAAATTGGTGGAGGCCGAGCCGCTAGCCAAGATCACCGAGCAGATGGTTAAGAAGTTTATCTGGCAGAACATCATCTGTCGGTTCGGCATCCCCCGTCGACTTATTTCCGACAATGGGCGGTAGTTCACAGGAAAATTGCTTGAAGATTGGTGCAAAAGCTACGACATCGAACAACACTTCACGTCCGTGGCATATCCCCAAAGCAATGGTCAAGCCGAAGTAGCCAATCGGGAAATTCTTCGCATTTTGCGGGCTCGGCTCGACCATATGGGAGGTAGCTGGGTGAATGAAGTGTCAGGCGTCTTATGGGCCATCCGAACGACCCCGAAGGAAGGAACTAGAGTCACGCCCTTCCATCTGGTGTATGGCGGCGAAGCGGTTATTCCTGTCGAAGTTGGCGTCGAGTCCGCTCGGATCCAGAATTATGATGATGACAACGCCAAGCGAAGGAACATGGAGCTGGATTTGGTCGAAGAAGAAAGAGCCAAGGCGTCCGTCCGGCTGATGGCGTACCATCAAAGAATGAAGCAGAATTACAACCGGCGCGTAATCCCCAGATCATTCCAGGTCGGTGATCTTGTCTGGAAGAAAGTGAAGCCGATCGGCGACGTCGACAAGCTAGAAGCTCCTTGGGCGGGCCCCTTTAAAATCATCGAAAAGCTCCGCTCGGGCGCTTATTATTTGGAGGATGAAGACGGGCGGCAACTGGATAGGCCATGGAGCACGAATCATCTCCAGTCTTATCGAGCTGGGTGAAAGGTGCACTGATGTAACTCATTTTTGTATATATTTTGGGCCGCCTATGTACTTGCAATGCAGGAAGCAAAAATGATTAAAGGGCAAATAGCTTCGCCGAACGGCCGCTTCAAAGTTAGCCTTAAAAGGTCGTCGAGCTCCGACGTTAAATATCGAGAGACGAGTCGGCGTCTATAAACCCTCCGAGCGGAAGACCGTCTAGCTCCGACGTTAAAAATCGAGAGACGAGCCGGCGTCTATAAACCCGCCGAGCGGAAGACCGTCGAGCTCCGACGTTAAATATCGAGAGACGAGCTGGCGTCTATAAACCCTCCGAGCGGAAGACCGTCGAGCTCCGACGTTAAATATCGAGAGACGAGCCGACGTCTATAAACCCGCCTAGCGGAAGACCGTCGAGCTCCGACGTTAAATATCGAGAGACGATCCGGCGTCTATAAACCCGCCGAGCGGAAGACCGTGGAGCTCCGACGTTAAATATCGAGAGACGAGCCGACGTCTATAAACCCGCCGAGCGGAAGACCGTGGAGCTCCGACATTAAATATCGAGAGACGAGCCGGCATCTATAAACCCTCCGAGCGGAAGATCGTCGAGCTCCGACGTTAAATATCGAGAGACGAGCCAGCGTCTATAAACCCGCCGAGCGAAAAACCGTCGAGCTCCGACGTTAAATATCGAGAGACGAGCCGGCGTCTATAAATCTGCCGAGCGGAAGACCGTCGAGCTCCAACGTTAAATATCGAGAGACGAGTCGGCGTCTATAAACCCACCAAGCGGATGACCGTCGAGGTCCGACGTTAAAATTCGAGAGACGAGCCGGCATCTATAAACCCGCCGAGTGGAAGACCGTCGAGCTCCAACGTTAAAAATCGAGAGACGAGCTGGCATCTATAAACCCGCCGAGCGGAAGACCGTCGAGCTCCGACGTTAAAAATCGAGAGACGAGCCGGCGTCTATAAACCCGCCGAGTGGAAGACCGTCGAGCTCCGACGTTAAAAATCGAGAGACGAGCCAGCGTCTATAAACCTGCCGAGCGGAAGACCGTCTGGCGCAGACTGTAAAATTCAACGTTAAAAGGCGAGCAACCGGAGTCTATAAATCCTCCGGACAGATAACTTTCTGCAAGGTCCTGCTCGGTTGTAAAGGTCGACCTCTGATCGGGCCTCCCGATAAGGCGAGAATAAAGGCAACGTGTGGCCGAATGGCTCCCTTATAAAATATACTTGGCGCAAGAAAATTAGGACCGAGGCAAAAGTTAAAGATTTGATGCTGGTCGAACAAACAAATAACAAAAGAAGAGAATTCATTTGCGTAGAACAGAGGAAAGACAAAATTTATAATAGTATTCGCCCCGAACGGCCAGCTTACAAAAAGACAACGAACACTTAAAGAAAGTTCATAAATCCTTCATTCACTATCATCAAAGGTAAAGAGAGAATCAAGGATGGAGCCCATCATGACCGTCAGATCTTCGGGGGGGATCGACAGCTCGGTTGGTGTGTGGCCCTTGGTCTTCAGATATTCAACTGCCACTTTGATCGCCTCTTCGAAAGTTAAGGACAACTTGTCGCTGAACTTTTCGCCAAATTCATCCGAGCGGACAAATGCTTTGCGCGCTTCCGCCAACCGACCGGGCTCCCCATCTTGATATTCTTTAAGAGTGGCTCCGGAAGCGTCAAGGGCCGCCTGGAGATCTTTCAAAGCCCCTTCCGCTTTAACCTGGTCGGCCGAACGACCCTCCCGTTCAGCGGTCAACGAGGCGTCCCATTCCTTCATGCGCCGCTCTAGCCCCCGGTTCTCCACCTTCATCAGGTCCATGTCGTCGATGGCTTTGCGCTTCCGGGTGGTCGCGGTCTTTATCTCCTTATCTCGTATCTTGACCAAAGCTTCGAGGCGGGCCACCTCACTCGACAGATCGGAGGACTTACCCCGCTCGGCTTCCAGCAGTTTTTTGGCTTTCTCCAGAGCGGCTGTTGATTGTCTGCTTTCCCCCGAGGCTTTGAGCTTTTTCAACTCGTCCTCCAGTTCGGCTAGTCGGTTGCTGATGGCAATCTGCTCCACCCAGTTCTGCGAACGGATATGAACAAGTTAGAAACTCAATCCAAGTAACCAACATGGTAAAAGAACATACCCCGGTCGCCTGTTGTAGATTGCTATCGCCTAGCTGACTGGGAGTCATAAGTGCAATGCGGAGTCGAGCGTCCTCCCAGGCTTTGGCGAGAGGACCCGTAAGGGTGATCTGCTGCTCGGGGACCACTAGCCGATCAGCAGCCGCCATGTATTCCTCCGACGGAAGGCGCAGGACAGTCTTTATCAATCTCGGGCCGCTCGGATCACCCTGGGGCGCAGCTGCTTTACCAGACGGCTCACCGCCTGAGGAAGGAAGGTCGCCCAATCGCCTAAGGCGACGCATGGTTCGCAGAGGACTGGCGGGCGGCACCTCAGAGGTAGCCCTTGGAGAGCCGCGCGGCGTGGGAGTACTCTCTATAGAGACCGTCCCGGACAGCATTGGAGCTTCATCGCCCCGCTCGGACTGCGGTTCATCAGATGGAGTTGGTTGAGAGGCTGGTTCTGGCCGTCTGCGCTTCCGAGTTGCCAGGGGGGCTTCGTCAGCCAAACGACCCTCTACCCCGACTTGAGTAGAAGGCTCTATATCGCCCGCAGCCTCGCCGAGAGAGGCAGAAGCGTCTAAGGCTTCGGGGACACTCTGAGTCCCCTCACCCTCTCCGCTGGCCGGACCAGCTGAGGCCAAGCTCCGCTCGGCGATCTCCCTATTCTTGGCCGCCTCGATCTCAGCGGCTCGTAGTTTCAGCCGCTTGGTAGCCTTTGCGCGCCACATAACTTCGGCTGTAGAAACAAAGAATAAATCAGTTAGAACAAAAGAAAGAGGATGATAGGAGAGCTTACTCATGCTGCAAGGCAGATCGGCGGGAATAGAAGACAAGCCGAATATATACATCACTCCCGGAAGGAGCAGCTTGTCGATGCGGTAGCGCTGGCCGACCAGCCGGTCGACTGCATGAAGATAGGCCGGATCGCCCCTAAACTTGCCGAGCTCCGGCTGTGCTGGCATCGCCGTCTGCCATTTGATACGGAAGACCGGTGGCTCGGGGAAACGCATGTAGAAAAAAATGCTCTTTCCAGTGTTTGTTGGAGCTCGGCATGTTATCAAAAAGGACGAAACCTATTCTAGATTGGAAAACAAAAGTACCCCACTCGGCTTGCTTAGGGTAATAGAAGTAGTGGAACACTTTGGGGTCTAATGGGATGTTGTTTAGTTTAAAGAGAATTACCACCCCGCTCAGCAGCCTAATGGAGTTCGGAACTAGTTGGCCGAGCGGGATGCGAAAATAGTTGCACACTTGTAAGAAAAACTTATGTGGAGGAAAGCGTAGCCCGGCTAAAAATTGATCTCGAAAAAAGAGGACAGTGTCGGGCGGCGGTTCATAAGGCCGGTCGGCGGGGGTGGCTAATACTATGTGGTGGTCGGCAGGGATTTCATAGGTCTGAGCGAGGCGCAGCGCTCCTCCTCGTCAAACCGGCTCTCCATGGTCGTGTACCAAAGACCAGGAGCGCCGGCGGTCGGCTGGGAAGTGCTAGTCATGGTCGAAGTAAGAAAGAAATGAGGGAAAAAAGAAAAGGTGGCAAACTGAAGGGGACAGCTAACAGAAAAAAGAAGAGGGAGGGAACAAGGAAAAGGAAGACTTACGAGCAAAAGGGATGATCGAAAGGGGCCTCGGGGTCGTCGGGGGGCTGAGACACGAGGTCGCCGGAGCGGAAAGAACAGCGGGAAGTCAAAGGTCGACGAAGCAAGAATGCGGCGGAGAGAAGAGGTCGCGAGATTTATAGTGTTAGCCTCGAACGGCCTTAGCCGTCCGATTCAGGTCGTGAAGAACGAGGCGATCATCCAACCACTCATTTTAAACGGCGGTTGTCCCATCGGAGGTAGCGCCACCACCATACGCTGACAAAAGCGAGATCGCCACGTGTCAGCAGGACACGGGTCACATTTAATGAACGCCCCTTACTGCGCACAGTGCACGTGCTTGGCAGTAAGGGAGAGGATTCGACATGGATTCCAAGGGAATACAGGGCACGGGCAAGACACCGCCGAACGAGTGAGCATCCCCAAACCTAGCCGAGCGGACTAGTGTAGCAGCCGTTACTCAGTCAGATCGGCAGTCCAGTCAGTCGGACTTCGCCTCCTTCGACTAGACTTGAAGGGGAGGCAAGTGATCCGGCGGTAAGAATAGGGAACCCCCGTGCTGGGAAGTCAACGCCAAGTGGAAGTCAAAGGTTCAGGTGGTCCATCGGATAAGGACGGACCGACCGGACTCATGAAAAAGGGCGGACCGATCAGCCAACCGGAGAAGGATGGGTCGACCTCCCGGCCGGCCGACCGGTGAAAAACCAATGGCAACAGGCGCCCCCGCAGGAGTCGGGGTTCCGGCGCTCGATTGAACAGGAACGAAGGGCCGAGCGGAAGGACGACCCTCAGTCTTCCCGGACGGGCGACCACCTACGTCTGACTAAAGACGAGCGCGCTGGCCGAGCGGCTGGATGGTCGATCCTAGAAGAGGAAGTCAAAGAGTAGGGGACAGTGTGGACGTCATCTCAGTAACCCCTGTTGCTGACAACAGGCATGTTCGAAGACTAAACCATACACAGTATGGTGCGATCGAATATTCTGCTGTCCCATCAATTAGACGCTCAGATTGTAGCGGTATGGAGTCAGACATGCCCTTCTGACAAGCCCATGCTGCGGTAAGGGATATGACACGTGTACACCTCGGTTGGTGTGCACCAAGTTCCCGTGGCTCTATATAAAGGCCATTAGACTTCACCGGAGGTATGCAATCTGAAATCTCTGGAGCCACCTTCTTGCCATTCGTTTTCTGACTTGAGCGTCGGAGGGTCGTCGCCGGGAACCCCTTCCCGGCTCGACTTCTTTGCAGGATCGCCGGAAGTTCGCACCAGCAGTTAAAGACCCACGTCAACAACCGGAGAGCGCCACGTGCCCAACGTCCGTTGATTCAGCTTTCGGACAGGATCAACGAATAAACGCCAAATGTTTGCAGAAGCAGGTCGAGCAGCTACCCCGCTCGGACTTACATCAATATTCAAAACAGCGGAGTAGAGACATGGCCGAGTAGCCATACAACGTCACTACAGTCGAGCGGCTATCCCGCTCGGCCAAGTAATGGATTCATCATCCGGACGACGCTCAGGTCGAGCGGCTATCCCGCTCAACCCAGCAACGGGAGACACTACAGAGGACTCTCAGTCGAGCGATCAATCCGCTTGGCCAAGCCATAGATACAACAGGGTATCCTTCGACGTCCTTTTGGGAGTTAGTGTCGCCAACGGACGACATGACCAGACAGAGGATTGTATGACGGAAGCTTCCATTGTCACTTCAGAGATATGTTCGGCTCGTTAAGGTATTGTATTAGGGACACTTTACTGACATGATTATTCACAAAAAGCTTGGGATGACGTGTCCGCTTTAAGAAGAGTGCACACACGCTACAGGAGCCCTATATAAAGGGAGGTCCAGGTATCGGTGGAGGTTTGTTTCTCTCGCGATCTCTACAGTTGCTCTACAGTTTTCATTGCTTTGCTTCGTCAGAGGCTGACTTGAGTGTCGGAGGTCCATCGTTGGGATCCCTTCCCTGGCTCTGCACTGACGCTGTTTGTGTTGTAGACAGGCACGGAGTCCATTGGAGGTCAACAGGAGCACCACGTCCCCAGCATCCACTTCCTTGATGAGGATGATATAACATTAAAGGAGGGTAGTTTTAAGTTTTAAAATTAAATCAACATTTTAGGTTTTAAATTTTTCATACTAAAATCAAACTAAACTATAGGAGACTTTTAGTTTACCATATGTATTATGTTTGTTTAATTTTTTAAAAGAAAATAAGGCATTCCTAATTGTTATTTTGATAAAATGAATATCTCTTTAAAAAAATAAAATAATCCTCCAATATACTTTCAGCCTAATAATGTTAGTGATTAGAGTATAGAATTGCTCTAATTTGTACCTGTCATATCATAATATCCTTTTATCAATTTGATTAAAATTATTAAAATCTAACCAGATTTATTTTAATTCGATCAAAATATCGTCAAAATTGTTATAGCAACTACTAGTTGTAATGTAATTTTAACTAAATTAAAATAATTTTGATAAATTATTAAATTTACTTTAATATGATATATTATGGCGATGAGAAAATATACAGGAGCACAATTTTAACTTTTTTTTAAAAAACAAGGCATCCTTTTACGAAAATAACAATGAGAAACCCCCTATTACTTTTGCCCTAAATTTTAAATATTTAGGGAAATATTCCCAGACTTGAAACTTTTCAGCTAATAAGATATTCTTCAAGTCGACAACCTTATATGACAATTTTAGATGAAAAAAGATAAATAAAGTAGCTCGGTGTACGAAGCTCTTGTTATGTAGAGTTTTGAAAAAAAGATCCATTGTACGTAGTTTTATCTTACTTTTTTACAAGAGGCTATTTCCAGGATTTAAATCCGTGATCTTTTGATCATAAAGTAACAATTTTATTGTTACGCCAAGACAACCTTAAATGACAACTAGTATAAATTGAAAGTGCTCCCGGAGCTAAGTGTAGTAGAAAAATGTCAAGTTATTATTCATATATCTACAACTCTATCCCTAGTTATGGTATATTTACATAGATTTTTCCTTTAAATGGGGCATGCAACCACGGGGATACTAGGTTTCTGGACCACCCACCACGAGTACTTCCCAATTTACTTTGGCTGCCGATGGAAAACTTATGTGGGACCGGGCTAGTTGTCCTAAGTTTGGTGTTACCTGATTTATCATTTTTTTTAGTGTTAAGTTACAGTTTTTTTTTTACAAACACAGTTATCCAGCTCTTTGAATCGATTAATTCTCTCGTCGTTTTACGACCAACATATATAGGGTAAGATTAGGATTGTAAACAGGCCAAGCCAAGTTTTTAGGTGTTCAAACTTTTTTGATAAAATATCCGAGCCGAGACAAGCTAAGCCTAAAAAGAACTAAACTTTTGAAATAATTGTTCAACCTTGTCTTGATTTATTTTTGATGAGATTGAGCTTGGATTGAGTTTGACTTCAGTTTGATTCATTTAGATGTTATCGAACTTTCGATTCAAGCTTGACTTGAGCTTAGTTTGTTTAGATATTATCGAGCTCTCAATTCAAAATTTTTTAAAATTTTTACTTATTTGATTGGTTATTGAACTTGATCATTCAAACTGGTTTGTTTATTTTAAAAGTATTTTTTTAATTATTTAACATATTGATAAAAATTTTATCAATAAATATTATTTAGAAACATTGTTCATAAATATTGTTCACGAACATTAACAAGTCGAACATATATGTGTTAAAGTTTGTTTATTTAGTTTAACGAATTACTCAAACTTATTTATTTAATCAATCTTGTATATATTGAACGAATATAACCAGACTTCAAATTAAACACCAAACTTCTTCATAAACATTCAATTCATTTAGAATAGTAGGTCAGATGAAGGTAATTTTGATATCATCAGCTCCTACTCGATGCCAACACTTGAGCCAATGCACTTTTCCAAAGCCTATAAGAACAGCCACTTTTATTAGAAAATAAGGCATATTTTAGATGGTATTTTCTCTATTAGAGATAGAAGTTCCAACCACTCGAACCAACTTAGAAGGACAAGTACATTAACACCAAAACCTCACACAAGCTTTGTCCGACTCAAGCCAGTCATAAAGCAAGTCATAAAGCATTCCTTGCTCATCACCACCTACAAAACTCAACTACTACTTTTACTCGTTACAATTTCGACCGAAACAAATACATACAATAAGCCACCAACCTTTGAATCAGTTAACGAAAAACTTCCTATTCGATTTCGCTTAACAAGACATTGGATGGCCACACAAAGTAATTTGCTTGTACCTTGTGGGATAGAATATCAGATGCTGTATTCCACAATCACAATTCAATTCTTTAGTTTGTGGGTGATCTGTAGGTAGAATATTTTAAGGGGAAAAGCAAGAAGGAACTGATGGTCTACATGTTACACCCCATCCTCCACTTAAACTAATCTCGTAAACAAACTAATTAAGAAGGACAAAACCCCATCCTCCACTTAAACTAATTACTAAAAAGAAAAAGGGAAAAGATCGAAGTGAGTATGAAGTGGAGAGGTCGGAAGAGATGAATGAGGTTTGTTAGAGGTACCTAAAGTGATTTGACTAAGAGGCTACTTGTGTTATTTATCGGTAGGTTGGTGTGCCATCGCAGAGCAACAACCAACTCCAACTCATTGAATTTTGTAGTTTGCTTAAAGGTTGCTGCCTTCCAGATGTGAAGATAATTTTAGGGCACACTCAATGGAAGCAAGGTGCTCAAGTAGAGGAATGAGAGTTGGTAGATGGTGTTGACATAGAAGTATTTAGTATTAAAGCACTACTGTCATGTCCAAAGAACTTAGAGCTGTTGGAGTTGAACTTAAAGGAAATTAAACAAATGGTTCATGCTTCGACTATGGGATTCCGAGGTAGGTCACAGTCGTATCCTTGGAGAGTAGGGTTTTCAGCAAACCGACCGCAATGTAGGGGGCGAAAATACTTTATAACCAAGCAACTATGCACTTATGAGGTTTTATTAATTTATCTGATGACTATATATTTTCTTTCTTTTTAATTGACACGAGAGGTATCTAAGCTTTTGTCTCAAGTAATTTTAAAATTGTCAGTTGGTCTTATAAAAATTTTCCGCTAATTTTAAAGTGGTCGGTTGGTTTTATAAAAATTTTCCGTATACCATCTAGATAAATAAAAAAAATACACATGAAGATGCATCTTAACAACTAACTTTCTCGAGTCTATTATCTATTAGAGATAAAATTCTTCATGATACATTATAATTAAATTTTAAATTTCAAATATATGATCTATTACTGGAGGATGTAACCATGATATCATACTCGGGGCATATAATTTCTTTGTCTCTGTCATATAGTATTGTAGAAATAAGATAATGATGTCTTTTACAATTCGTCCCTTGATTATATAAAAGAAAATAAATCATAGGAAGTTGACTAGAGAAGAGAGAGATTTTTTTTCCCAAGTATATGTGGCCGTCAAAAATTAATCTTTTATCCTATTATAATAAGTTTATGATCTTCTATCTAACTGAGCATCTTGTAGAACTATTTCATCTAATAATTCTTATGATATATATGTGAAATAAGGATAAATTAAAATTATAGTCCCCAATAGAGATGTAAATTGGGTTGGGTTGTCACCACCCGGGCTCAATTTGGATTGTATCTAACATAATCAATTTGAACAAGTCAGATTGATGTATGAGCTGTGAGAGATAAGATGTTTGGATATATATATATTATATTTTGAAGTGATGAGTTTGGTCATATAAAAATATTTTATTTATCACCTGCATAAATTGAAAATTAAAAATATAGATAGAAGCTATCCTGACACCCAACTTTCTCGGGTCTACTATCTATTAAGGATAAAATCCTTCATAATACACCATAATTGAGTTTCAAACTTCAAATATATGATCTATGGAGGACATAAACATACTACCATACTCGGGGCATATATTTTTTTTTTTGTCTATGTCCCATAGTATTGTAAAAATAAGATAATAATGTCCTTTACAATTCGTCCCTTGATTATATAAAAGAAAATAAATGATAGAAGTTGACTGGAGAAGGGAGAAATTTTTTTTTCCAAATATATGTGATCGTCAAAAATTAATCTCTTATTTTATTATAATAAAATTATGATCTTCTATCTAACTGAGCATCCTGTAGAACTATTTTATCGAATAATTCTTATGATATTTGTGAAATAAAGATAAATTAAAATTATTGTTCCCAGTAGAGAGATGTAAATTGGGTTGGGTTGGGTTGTGCACCATCCAACTTCACCTAGCTCAATTTGGGTTGTATCTAATATAATCAACTTGAACAAGTCAGGTTGATGTATAAGTCATGCGAGATAAGGTGTTTATATCTAAATATACAGAACTGCTATGCTGCGGACAAAGCCGTGCGGATCGCTGCGGACATGCCTTCCTGATCAGTCACCAGTCCGATCAGGGAACCTCCTGATCGATCTCTGGACCAATCAGGGAACCTCTTGATCGGTCTGTAAACCGATCAGAAAATGATCGGTTCCCTGATCGGTCTCTGGACCGATCAGGGAATCTCCTGATCAGTCTCCAGACCGATCCAGAGACTGATCAGGAAGGCATGTCCGCAGCGATCCGCATGGCTTTGTCCACAGCATAGCAGTTCTGTATATATGTAGACCGATCAGAAAATGATCGGTTCCCTGATCGGTCCAGAGACCGATCAGGAAGGCATGTCCGCAACGGTCCGTACGGCTTTGTCCGCAGCATAGCAGTTCTTTTATATATATATATATATATATATATATATATAGAGAGAGAGAGAGAGAGAGAGAGAGAGAGAGAGAGAGTGAGAGTGAGTGAGTGTGTGTGTGTGTAGAGGGATTAGAAAGCTTGGGCCCAATTGAGCATACTCCGAATAGGTCCATATCAAGCATAAGTTGAATATTGTGTCTAATCTGACACGATATGAAATGTGTCAACCTAGTCTAGCCCGTTTTGATACTACTGATTCTTGGCATGCTTAACTTTAAAATTTCGGCAAATTACCGGTTCACTTCGAAATATCTAAATTATTCAAAATAATATTTATCAATATAATTTGTCCTGAATTGATTGCTATAATATAATAATAGAACTTTTTTTTAAAAAAAAATAATTTGTTCATGGAATTAAAATTGGCTGATAAATTAAGATAGCTCAGAATGATATGAAATAAGATCCTATATATTCATCTAGTTATTATTATTATTATTATATTCATGTTCTCAAATATTAATCTGGTACATTATATTGAGAGTAATAACTTTTTTTAACATAAATATATTTGAAAAATCTTATTCATATTAAAAAAATTATTGTTTTCAATATATTTGATCAAATTAATATTTAAGCTAAGGGATGAATATAATAACTAGACTAACCCATTGAATATAATTCCATATTATTTTAAGTTTTCTATATCTATGGATCGATTTTATCTAAAAAGGACCAAAATAGGAATTGATGTGTTAAATTTGATTTTTAATTTTTGAATCAGATTTTGCCCAACACAAATAAGATTTATGAATTGATTGCTAATAGCAATCATGAACCATAACTTTAATCGATTGCTACAATGTAATAATAGATTTTTTTTTTATAATAATTGATTCGTATTTAAAAAATAACCGCTATCAATATATCAAATCAAATTAATATTTGAGGACACATATATAATCAAAAGAACTAGACAAATATATAAAACCTGGTTTCATATCACTTCCAGCTCTCTATGTCTATCAGTCGATTTCAACCAAAATTGACTGATACACCTAGGGAGCTTTGAATGATATGGCACTAAGTCATATGTGTTTTTATCTAATTTTCCTAATTATATTGATGATGTCAAATATCAATTTTGCACAAATATATTAAGTGTAGTAATTTTTTTTAACATGAAATAATTACTTTTTTTAAAAAAAATAAGTGATTATTGCAATGTAGCAATCTATTTAGAACAAACAATGCTAATAAATAGGATTCCGAATCGATTGTTATACTATAGCAATCGATTAAAAACTTGGATATGTGATTTGGATATTTTAAAATTTGTCAAAATTTTGTATGGGATTTGATATGCTATTGTTAGGACTTGGGTCAAGGTTCACCGGTTTGACTTAACTCGAGTTGATTTGAGCTTGAGTTTCGATATTTCGACAATATGTTTAGAAAATATCTAAAAGATGTCAAATAGGTCGAGGTTGACCGAATACTTGACAATATGTGAGAGGAAAGTTAAGTAAGTCGTGGAGGACCAGATACTTGACTGGCAAGTCATAACTCGAGAGTTAGGCAAGGGTAAAGTCTTAACTGGAGGTTAGACAAGGCAAATTCCTAACTCAAATATTAGGTAAGGAAAAGTCTAAGTAGGTCAAGGAAAACCGCACATTAGCAAAGGGAAGTCCTAACTATGGTTAAGCAAAGGAAAGTCCAAACGGATCAAGGAGAACTGCATATTGGCAAAGGAAAGTCCTAACTATAATTATTCAAAGGGAAATTTAAGTGGGTCAAAGAGAATCGCACGTTGGTAAGAGGAAAGTCATAACTGTGGTTAGACAAAAAGAAAATCCAAATGGGTTTAGAAGGACCGCACTTGATGATTGGAAGTCTAACAGGAAGTTGACACAAGATTGAAAGTCCAAGTGGGTTAGAGGTTGATCTTATACTTACTGGAGAAGTCCCAACAAATCACGGTTCACTGAAAGTTGGGCAAGGAAATCCTAAATTTGGGTTAAGAAAGTTAGGCTTTGGTAATCGATTGGAAAATCCATTAGGCCAAAGCCAATTGATTAGGCGATCGATTGGAAGTATTTCTTCATGAAACAAAAAGGTTCTGAATCAATTGGACAATCGATCAAGGGCTATGCCAATCGATCAGGTGATCGATTGGAAACTTTTCTTCATGAAACAATAAGTGTCTTAATCGATTAGGTTATTGATTGGGAGCACACTCGATCGATTAGCTGATCGATCAAGGGGAGTTTTTTGTAAGAAACATAATAGCTTCCTCGTGAGGAGTTTAATCAATTAGGTAATCGATTGGGAGGAATTCGAGAATGCACAGTGGGCTTCTGAATCGATTGGATGATCGATTGAGCCACGTGAATTGATCAGGTGATCGATTGGGAGAAGTTCGTGAGTGAACAGTAGGCTTCTGAATCGATTGGGTGATTCATTAAGAAGTGGCAAATAGATTAAGAGAAGAAGAAAAGAGTTACTGCGAGGTTTGGACGACTAGATTTGCTTGGATCTAACATGACAATCGATTAGGGGTAAGACTAATCAATTGAGAACCCTAATCTACAGGATATAAAGGCGTTCAAAAATTCAAATCATTAGATCTTCCTCTCCACTCTTATTCGCCAGTTCTTGAAGCTTCTTGGAGATACATATTGCTACATTTTCCAAGTATCAAGAGGCAATCAACAACAACAAGAGATCATAAGCAAAGATACTTCATTGTTGTATTTATTTCCCTGTTCTTGTTACATTTCTTGTTGTATTTCTCGTATTTACTTGTACGGGGCTTCTCCACCCTAGAAGGAGGTTTTTATAATATACTATGAGTGAGGAGAATGAATTCTTGGATTAGTCACCTCAAGAAGGTGGATACCAAGTAAAATCAAGGGTGTTAGTATTGCTTTAAATTTTTTTCACTGTAAATCATTATCAACAAAGCAATTGGAGTTAATCATCCCTAGAGTTGTAAACAAGCCGAGTCGAGCTGAGCTTTGGGGTGTTCAAGCTTATTTGATAAGGTAACCAAGCCGAGCCGAGCTTAAAATAAACCAAACTTTTGAAATGAGTGTTCAAGCTTGGCTTGGCTTGGTTTATTTCTTATGAGCTTGAGCTTTGTTCGTTTAGATGTTATTAAACTCTCAATTCAAGCTTGGCATGAGCTTGGTTCGAGCTTGACTTGAGCTTGGTTCGTTTAGATGTTATCAAGCTTTCAATTCAAGTTTGCTTGATTGTTTGAAACTTTTAGTTATTTGATTAGTTATTGAGCTTTATAATTTAAATTTATTTATTTATTTTATTATTTATTTAGCATATTGAAAAAAGTTTTATTAATGAATATGGTTCGTGAACATTGTTCATGAACGTTGTTTACGAATATTATTCACGAACGTTAACGAGATGAACACATATGTGTTCAAGCTTGTTTGTTTAATTAATCTTATGTATATTGAACGAATATAAATAAGCTCTTACCAAACCGAACACTAAGCTTGTTCATGAACGCTTGATTCATTTACAACCCTAATCATCCCCTTTAACTCCCAAAGTATTCTAACAGTTAGTGCTAGTATATTTTCAACTCATGTTTAACAACTAGTTTTTCTTTAGACTTTGTTTGAAACTCTTCAATATAAATCTAAAAATAATATAATTATGACTTTAAGTTTAAGCATGGAGAAAAATGCATAGAAATCTTTGATTTCATCAGAGACTAGATCCTCTAGTCCATTTTTTTATAGACCAGGGGATGATCCATAATATAATTGCGGTCGGATCATAGTAGCGATTCGATTGTAATTGGTTACAATCCTTTACTGAGTTCACCTTTTCACTCAAGTTATAGTTTGAATCAGAATGGTCAATCGGATAATGCTCGAAGGTTGCTCCTCGCTCGGTGCCCGGTAGCCCGGCCACCATCAACGACCTTTAGCGACCTATCCTGACTCAAATTACAACCTAAATGAGAAGGTGAACCCAGGGAGGGATCACAACCAATTACGATCAAATCACGGCTACAATCTGACCATAATTATATTATGAATCATCCCCTGCTTCACAAAAAATGGATTAGAGGATCCTCATGCTATTTCATTTGCTATCTATGCCTATAGTATCTATATGCTTTAGTATAAAATTGATATGCTTAATTGTTTGACTACCAACTATAATTGTTATAATAAATTAATTAATTTTAAAATATAAATAAAAAATATATGAATATGAATTTTCTAAAAATATATAATAAAAATATTTGATATTTAATATAGAAAAAATTACTATTAATATTTTATTTTTTTATTCTTCATAAATCAAAATCATTAATTATTATTTAGTTATCAATTTTATAAAATATGCTAAAAAAAATTCCATCTTATTAAAAAAACTATTTCAATAAGTAGTGTTAAAATAATATAAACCATCCTATCAATTAAATAAATATATTGATTAATATATAAGTGGAAGATATTATTATAATTCTCAAATATTGCATTTTTATCAAAATTCATAATAATAAATTTTTAGACTAAAAATCTAAATTTGAAAATTTATAAATAGGATTGACCAATATTATCACAACTAAAATAATCACAACCAAATATTAGATATAATTTTAAAGTTATCAAATTTTATCTCAAAATCACACGATTTCAGAGTCTACAATGATACAGCAAAGGATGTGGTGCCCTTGAAGTTGGGTCCAAACCCAAAAGGCCAGCTGACATGATAGTTAAAGTCAAGGAGTCAACACTCAAGGCCAGCATGGCTGATCGTCTCAGCCGAGTGGACATCTGATCAAATCCTTGCTCCAATTATATCTCAAGTCCCTCTGTATTAATGAAACTTAGAGGCTAGAGCCGAGTAAGTATCATGCAGAGCCGAGTCCTCTTCGCCACTCAGGATAGTATGGTTAATTATTTTGGTCAAGTGATCTAGCTGATTGGACATAGGTCTGATCGGACAAGCTAGACACTTGGCCAAGTGAAGACCGAGTCCCTGGTAGCCTTCCTTAAATCCGACCTAGCCGCTTTTGCAAGTAACATCCGATCGGACTATAGTAGGGATTCAGTCAGGTTGCCACCTCAGTATATTAAGGGCCCCGTAACCCAACGACCTGACATTCTTCCTTGTCGTTTTATGTGACAACTGTCAAGAGAATCAAATGACTACATTTATGCAAGTTGTACATTAGAAGTTTTAACCTTGCAAAATGTAGAGATTGTAGATATATTTTGGAAAAGATGTCAGAGTATCATTATGGTCTATCTTTTTTTGGCAATTGATCAAGATTCGTGTAAAAAAGAAAATTAACGCTATAAAAGGGGGCCTCCACCTACAAGTATAAGTACGCTTACACTATAGGAACACTATACATCCACTGTTTAGCTACTGTTCACTACTTTCTATTCGATCGATCACTGATTTGAGTGTCGGAATGTCTACGTTAGGGATCCTTCCTTGGCCTAGTTGCTAACGTTCCCTTTCACACGCAAGACCGATCCGATTCATCTTTTTTCCAGCTAGGAGACTTTGCACAGTCAACATCAGAGCCATCTGCCCAGTGCGTCATCTTTCTCGTTTTTAGACAGAATCATATAACAATAAACCAACCAATAAATAATATCAGCGCGATATATAAGTCGAAAATCAAACTAATTCAAAATGAGTAGAATTCTTACTTGAAGCAACCTACAAATTAATCAATACAAGCTAGAATCGAGCTTCAAAACTCTCAAAATCGTAGTTAAATCGAGCGAGCAAAGTTTTTAACAATCAACAACCTTAAAAACTCAAATCAAGGATTTGGGATTGAGTTGAAAACTCCTCAAAAATGAAACAACTTCAATTTGGGTCGGAGTAAAGTGGTCTGCAATGATTTTGTTCAAATTGCTGTCTGAAACTCGAAAGGAAACGACAATCACGATATAATTTGATCGGAAATCTTTCTAGGGTTCGAATACATATAGCCCACAACCTAATCTCTAGAAAATCCATGATAAAATGATAGAAATCGAAGGAAAACTACTCACAATATACGTGAATTAAGATTTATTTTTCACCACTTCTTGCTCAAATATTTTGATTCAAGCCGCAGTAGTGCCGCACAATATTTTGATTCAAGCCACAAGGCGATGCAATATGATCTGGGTTAAGTTTGACTATGATTAATTTTTCGATGGCAATTGGCTGGAAATCGGAAGGGGAGGAAGTTGATAGGAATATATTTGATTAGTGTTCTCTATTGATAGTTTCAATGATTATGTTTGCATATATCCTTTATCATATGATCATTTGTTATTACACAAGCTTTTGTTACTTTAAAAAACAAATACTTATACCATTGTTTAATCAAAAAGGGCAGTCTACGTAGTCAGAAAAAAATAGATTATATTGGATTTATTATTCATAATTTTTTCCTGTTTTATAATAGATTATTTTCATGATTTTAACTAGTGATTTTAAAGTCACGCGTTAGTAATTTTATCATTATACTATCGACTCAAAAAGAAATAATTTTTAAAATAACAAAGGTAAAATATAATCTTCTAACTTTTCAAACAACAATCAAAAAACAATGAAGCTTTGACAGCAGAGTGAACTCTTTTTTTTTCTCTTTTGGGCTTAAAAAAAACCTAAATCATTTGTCATTTGTCGCCTCTTCAGTGACATCTCTTCTCTCGCGGACAAAGAGAAGAGCTGGTGGGGAACAACGTGATAGTTTTTGGTTCAGCAACTCAGTTAACAATTCAATTGGAAGAACACAGACAAAAAAGTTAGGAGGAACAGAGGATCAGATCAGACGGGCCGCGATTCACGAGGAAATCTATCTTGTTTGGAACATTCCGCAAGGGAGGAAGCATCGCTGCACCCTAAAATGATCGACGAAGAGCAGAGCAAGAGCTGCAACGAAGTGATTACTTCACTTTGTAGGCCAAACCCCAAAATTCCCAAAGTCAGTCATTGTATTGTCACAGGAATAATCATTTCTGCTCTGCTCTGTTCTGCTCTTCCCTTCCCTTCTGCATTAGCTTCACGCTGTTGACAAGTCACTGCTGCTGCTGCTTCATTGTGTTGTGTCCGAGAAAGATGGGAGTGAGGAGAATCGTTGAAGAATCGAATCGTATCGTATCGTAGGCTATGGCTGAGCCTAGTCGGATGTAATTGGAGGGGGAGACTTAAACCCCTTGTCTAATAGGGAGAAAAGTGGCAGGGCAGATGGAAGAAGTTAGGCTCGTCCTGTTCTGTTCTGTTAGAGGATGGATTTTGTGGAATGGAGAATACAGAGGCGTCGGTCGGCTGCTGTTGCCGCCCGAACATCTTCTCTCTTCCCTCCCTCTCCTGCTCGTTCTCTCTTCGGATTGACCGGCGAAGCCGCGAAGGTGGGGGCAATGATGTGACATCGCCCACGAGAAAACAAGCAGGTGTCTCTGTTTCTCCTCTCCTTTTTGCAGAAAATTTTTGAGCATTGATAAATAAATAAATATAGAAATAAGGAAAATTTGCATGTAGTCCTTATTGGTAAATAAATCTTTGCATATAGTCTTTATCCATGAAAATTTTTATTTTCACTCCCTAGTCAAACATATTTATCTAATTGACTATGATATTTGTAAGTAAAAAAAATTCAAAAATCAGTATAAATCCTCTAAAATTCAGTATATTAAATTAGAATCTAGTATATTTTCTATCAAATTGAATACGCTTCTTTTTTTTTCACCTCAAAATATACTCAATTTTAATTTAATGTGCTGAATTTAATAGGAATTATACTCATTTTTAGACTATTGTACCAAAAAATATGAGGGTTAATTTCGATAGAAAATATACTAGATCCTAGTATAGAATACTAGATTATAGTATAAAGTGCTGAATTTAACAAGAATTATATTTATTTTTAGACTTTTTGTAACTAAAAAATAAGAGGGGTAATTTTGATAAAAAATATACTCGATTTTTAATATAAAGTACTGACTTTAAGAAAAATTATACTCGTTTTTAGACTTTTTATATTCAATTTTGGACTTTTTGTACCTAAAAAAATCTGAGGGACAATTTAGGTATCAATATTTACATTAGGGAGTTGAAACAAGTAATACTTTATATGCAGGGAGTGAAAATAAAGTTTTTTGGACATGGAGATTGTATGTAAAGTTAACATTGTGATTAAGAATTTTTCTCTAATTTACCGATAGAAATATCTATTTATTTTTAATTCTAGTGTTTAGATTAATCTTAATTTACCTATCAAATAAATTTAAAGTATATTTTTTATACATTGTGATCTTTATAATATTTGTCGCATTGAAAATTCAAAATCACAATTTATTTTTTCCCCTATTTTATAAGCTTGATTTATGCTTATTTATATATATTATATTTTTAATTAATCATCTCTAACTATTTTGATTTGGGGCAATTTAGTCTGTTTTTTTCCCTTCCGATTGATTAAATCAAAAGGTAAAATAGTCATCTCTTATCCTTCTAGTAGAGTCCTACACATTCTGAAAATAGTTAAATCACATATATTTATTCAATTTTTCTGAATATCATTGGCAATATTATTTTAGATAAGATTATAAATAAAATAATATGATAAAGTATATCAATCTAATAATTTATTTATCATAATAATTCTCTCTCTCTCTATATATATATATATATATATATATATATATATATATATATATATATATATATATATATATATATATATATATATATATAATGAATTTGTGTCTTTTTATTTATTTTTAATTAACTTTAATATAAATCATAATGAATTTGTGGTTTAAAGGCAAGGATATATTTATAAAAATAGAATTTATCAATTAAGGCTACGTTTGGTTGGGTGTAATATAATCTAGCTTGTAATGTAATCAAATTTGTAATGTAATGTAATGTAATCTTGATTACATTACTACGTTTGTAAATGTAATGTATGTAATATTTGATTACAAGGATGATTACATTCTTTTGTTTGGTATCTATTATTTTTTATCAGGAATGTAATTTGTATTATTATAAAATGACAAAAATGTCCTACGACCTCTACTGACGGTCGCCGCACTTCTGCCGGAGCTTGTGGCAGCTACCGGCCGCC
Source organism: Zingiber officinale (assembly GCF_018446385.1). NCBI lineage: Eukaryota > Viridiplantae > Streptophyta > Magnoliopsida > Zingiberales > Zingiberaceae > Zingiber > Zingiber officinale. The sequence goes on from NC_055994.1 coordinate 145,670,442, forward strand.
GACCATCGCCGCCGACCATCATCGCCGCCCGCCGACCGCCGGCGGCGGCGGTCGGCGGTCGGCGGTCGACGGCCTGCGGCGGCCGGTGGCGGCCGGCGGCGGTCGGCGGTCGGCGGCCGGCGGCGGCCGGCGGCCGGCGGCGGTCGGCGGCCGGCGGCGGTCGGCGGCCGGTGGCGGTGGGAGGCGGGGGCCGACTGTGGACTAAAGATATATTCGGTATTTAAATTTTGGTGGAACGGTGACCTCGTAATGTAATCGGATTACATAGCATTTGCTTTGTAATCCAGATTACAAAACTTCACTATATTTTGTAATCCAGATTACATTACATTACAAGTTTAAAAGTGAAACAAACAAAATAATCTGCCTTGTAATGTAACGCCCTACCAAACGCAGCCTTAGGGATGTGAAAAATGGGTCTAATTCGTAAATTCAATCTGATAGATTAGACTTCTATATAGCTACCTCCATGGTCCTGTCCGCTGCCCACGCTCCTCCCTCCCAGTATCAACGCCACCGGAGCTGCCTCCTCCGACACTCTGCCAAACCCTAATCTGACCACCTGAGGCGGCGGCGCCGCAACTCGCTGCCAGAACCGGCGGCAAGTTGTGATTTGGTGAAATGCCGGCGACCTGCTTCTAACTCGCCGGTTTTTCTCGGGCGCGGTTTTAGGGGTTTCTTAGTCGGCGAAAAGTAGAGCCTGCGGTTTTCTGGGAATGCCGACGGACACCAAGATTAGCGCATCGGTTTTCTTCTCTCATCCGCATTCTCATTGATACCAATGCGCTTGTAAGATCTGTTCTTTTGTGCATTCCAGATTCAATCGCCTTGTTCATCTCGTTTTTTTTTTGTTTTCTTTCCTTTGTAGATTCTTCACCAAGTGCCATGATTCATCTCGCGGCAGGGAAAAGCAGGAAGAGGAAGGAAATCGAAAGGGCCTTCTCCTTCAATGATCTGAATCAAGATCTTCTCGAAAGGGTCCTCTCATGGCTCCCTGCCTCAAGCTTCATGCGACTGCGCACTGTCTGCAAGAGATGGAACTCCATTGCTAAATCCAGAACATTTCAGGCGGCGTGCGCGCATATACCTTCCCGGAGCCCATGGTTTCTCATGGTCGACCAGGAACTCGATCAGTCGATTGTTTACGATGCAGCCGAAGGGGACTGGAAGGCTCTAAACCCTCCAATTCAGTTTCTCGATCGCCGTAAAGGAAAGCCTATCCCTGTGGCGGCCTCCGGGGCTACTGTTTGTTATCAGACAGTCGACGGCGATCTAGAGGTGTGCAATCCGGTGACCGGTTCCTGCCGCAAGCTTCCGCACTTGCGACAGTCAACCAAGGCCTGCTCTGTGCGTGCCATTGCAATGCATTCGACTCCAAGCAGTTCATCTTCTTACAAGGTGGTTGTAGTTTCTGGCGAATTCACCAGCCTTGCATTTCGAGTTTTCGACTCCATGAGAGGGCTGTGGGACAATGAGGTCAAGCTGGTCCATGAAACTAAGAACTCAGCCATGTCTTGCACGGTAGGCGGTGAGGTCTTCTATTTCCTCAGCAAGGCCGGTGATGTCGTCGCGACCGGAATGCAGAGAAGCCTGTCGAAGCAATACTCGTCGGTTCTGACTATCGAAAACGGGGAGGAAATTGTCTACTTCATTAGCCCCTCTGCTACTGTTGCGGCCTGCAATCTTGCTCAAAAGGCATTCTATGAGTATCCTAGATTGTTGCCGATTTACTCCGAGTACTCGATCGATGTCGTCGAGTGCAACGGGGAGATGCTAGTAGTCCTCTTGTCGGAGTTCCTTGATACGGCAAGTTTGAGGGTGTGGAGGTTCTCCAAAGAGGACGTATCTTGGAGACAAGTAGCCACGATGCCGCCGGCGATGGCTCATGAGTTCTATGGAAAGAAATTGGACATAAACTGTTGTGGCCATGGAAGTATGATCTTGATGTGCTTCCACTCCGATGGGTTCAGCAGGTGTGTGATGTTTCGAATGGAAGCGAACGAGTGGGTCGAGCTGCCCGAGTGTTTTGTGTATGATTGTGCTAAGGAGTTCATGTCTGCCTTCTCTTTCGAGCCAAGAATGGAAGTTGTCGTGTGAGGAATGAAGTTTTTTTCTTCTCCATTTACATGTTCATCATTGTATATTCCGATTTCCCTAATGCTTTCTTTCCTTAGGAGGAAGGAAATAAAAACTATGAAAAAATTTCCATCATGAAAATTTTTTTTCTGTTTACTTCATAAATAAAGAGGGATTATATTCCTTTCTTTTATTTACTTCTAAAAACATGAAAAATTCTTTTCCTTTGTTTACTAAATGGACGAATAGATTTATAAATCCTTCCATCGATAATTTATCATTATTTTTTACTTCCGCCCAAATCGGACGGAAAGTAATTCCCTTCTGCCACAATGCACATATCTATGTCTCACTGTCGCTACTGACAATACAAGATGATGATAGGCGACTACACTCGATGTCCTTTTCCTGTCGGTTGCCCTGTGAGGGCAATGCACGTAGCTAGGGAGGAGATGACTTAGTGAGCATGAGCAACCTCGGAGGTTGCTCGAGGGGCTAGCGGCCCACAGAAGATGAGCAACCTAAGAGGTCACTTCCGTTCTTGATGGCCCCCAAGGGCGAGCGTCCTTGGAGGTCGCTCGCGGGGTTGGTGGCCCCTCGAGGGCGAGCAACCTCAAAGGTCACTCACGGGGCTGACGGTCCTCTTGAGGGTGAGCGTGAGAGAGTGACTGCAAGTCCAGTGGCATTACGAAGGCGCAGGGCCGACGACCCTGTGAAGGCGAGTGTGAGTGAGGGCAAACATGAGTAAGGGCAAGCGAGCAAGCAGGGTCGGTGGCCTATGAGGATGAGCGCAAGCGAGGACGCTGAGGAGCAAGCATGAGCGAGAGCGGGCGAGTGAAGCCAGTGACCTTGTGAGGGCGTATGTGCTGGGTTTGTGGCCCTGTGAGGGCGAGGGCGAGTGTGAGCGCACAATGTCGACGGCCTTGCGAGGGTGAGCACGAGTGAGGGCAAGGGCAATTGCGAGGAAACCCATGATTATCTGTTTTCTTTTTCATATCTTTCCCTTCTTCCATGGAGAGCTTTTCTTTTCTCCCACCCTTGATACTTTTCTTTTTCTTTTTTCTTTCTCCTACCTTTCCCTATGGATTTTTTTCTACCATCAATTCCTTTCCTTCCCCTTTCATTCTTTCGGAGTAACAGAGGCTAAAGCATGAGATTAATACTTAATATGGAAGTTTAGCCTAAAGGAAGGCGAGGGCCAAGCCTTATGAAAAGTTTGTAGCTTGTATTTGGTAAGAAGATGACATCACATGTAATCTAGATTCTAGAATACCTCGCGTGATGTGTCGAGAGCAGAGAGTTCATTTTGGCTAGTTTTGGTTGGACGAAAAATGGGGCAAAATCAACCTGCGTACGGATTTATAATTCATCCACCATTATTTTTTATAATAAAAGTGAAGTAATTTAAAAGAAAGTTAAGAAAATATATTTTAATTTTTAAAACTTATATATTTAAATTTTTATAGACTTCTTAAATATTTCTTCTTAATTGTTAGGCAAGAAGTAATGGTAACTACGCTACCCTATGAATGGGGCAGTAGGGCACCCCTTCGTTTTTGACATTCCACTCCTATGTTTTTTTCCTTTTTTTATGGACTTCGTTCATCTTAGTCCTCAGTTACTTTGTTCATCTTTGCCCTCACTTGCTGCACAAACTGAGATAACACCTCTCAACTTTTAACGTAGATAAAGAGGAGGAGAGAAAAAGATGGTGTGAAACAACGAGATAAAGATACATAATAAAAAAGAACAAATACGAGAAAGAAGAAAAGTCATCATAATTTGATAGCATGCCTACCCCATAAATGACCAAAGCTTTAATTGAAATTCTCTTAACCACATTACATAAGATTTTAAGGATCCTATATTACCCGAGGGAGTAGCGCAGACGATGAGCATATGATATTTCTGGTGTAATAAGGGGAGGTCAAATCTCATAAAAATTCACGATATATAATTCACCCCACTATGTGTCTCCCACCGGTGTACTTGAATTTACCTCCCTTCGTACCAGTGAAACCAACTCTAAGGCCAACTATGGCGGCAGATCCACCATAAGGAACCTATATTTATAGTGCTTAAATCTTTACAGAATCTCTCGGACTAAAAAAACTAAAACCCTCAAAAGCTAGGTCTTTTGCCGCCTCCAGAACACCACACGGCCAGGTCGTGCCTCCTGGCCCGACTGTGTACGCTGTGTGAAGATTTCCAGAATGTTAGACGACCAAGCTGTGCCTCCTAGCACGACCGCGACACATTGAGTACAAAATCGGACACGACCAAGCCATGTTCGAGGGCACGATCGTGCCTAGCTGTGCCTCTTTTCTCCTTTCTTTCATGATGATCTTCGTGTTGTCCTTCGCTCAGATATGGGTCACCCATTAATAATCTCCACCATGCTGAATATCCACGCATTCAGAGAACACGAGCATTTAAGCAAAATTCCACCCGGAACTCTAGGTTTGAGTTTCCTTCCTCTAGCATCTAGAGAAATGAAACAAATTTAAGCAGTGCTTAAATTTTTCTACAGTCACTGGCTTCGTCAGCATATCTATAACATTGTCTGTAGTGTAAATTTTCTCAAGTTAAATTTTTTCGAAACCAATCAACTCTCTGATCTTGTTAAACATCACATCAATGTGCTTGGTTCTTGTATAATATACATAATTTTTCATCAAATAGATAGTAGAGTAACTATCGCATAACAATTTAACTTCACTTTGCTGAATGCCTAGTTCTTTAACTAACCTTGTAAGTTATAAAGCTTCATTGTTGTTTCAACTGCTGTCATGTATTTGGACTTCGTAGTGGACAATACGACAATAGCAATCATAAACTTCCAACAGATAGGTCCTCCCACCACAATGAACATGTATCCTGTAATAGACCCCTTATCGTCTAAATCTTATGCATAGTCTGTATCTATGTACCCAGCAACTGAAGGATCTCTCGGCTATCTACTGAACATAATATTATAATCAATTGTATTTATCAAGTATCTGAAAATCCACTTTACTACATCCCAAACCAACCAGGATTTGAGAGAAACTTACTTATCATACTAACTGTTTACGTCAAATCTAGTCTCGTACAAATCATGACATACATCAGACAACCAATTGCACCGACATAAGGAACCTTTGACATTATCTCCAGGGTGTAGCACAACTGGGGCGCATGGTTTCATAGCCGAAAGGTCCAGGGTTCGATTCTCGGGGTGTCATTACTTGGGGTTAGCGTCCCGGCTATGTGTTTTCAACTGTGTACCTGCATTTACCTCCCTCCATATCCATGGAACCGGCTCTAGGGGGTCGTTGATGTGGCGATTCCATATAAGGAACCTTTGACATTTCTTAGATCTCCTGATCCTTCTTTAAACACTGTGAACTTGATATGATAACTTGAGGAGCCCACAATATGCTTCCTTGGCAAGCCAACCGAGTCCTTCATAAAGCTCGACCGTCTATCGCTTGTAAGAGCCACTAGGTTGACTTTAGGGGATGTTGTCGGGTATTCCACCTCTGCTCGGCCTTTTAGTTTGTTCACTGAATTTAATCAGACTAAATATCCAGTTTGTCAGATCAGACCATAGATCTGATCGGCTAAATGACTCGGCCGGAATAATTAATCATGGTAGTTTCGAATGATGAAGAGGATTTAGCTCTGGAAGGTGCTAACTCGTCTTTAGTTATTCATCAATACTCAGGAACTTGGCATCTGGCTGACCAAATGATCGTGTCGGATAACTTCTCAGTGTTGGTGCGAGTAGCACTAATGGTCTAACTTAGGTTTTGATGAATGACAAATCAGGTTAAGTTAGGTTTGTCGTGATCTAACACTCTGACCGAGTGTACATGCGAAGTCCAGACAGGTCGACGGGCTGACCGGACGCTTGGCGAGAAGTCCAGCTAGGTCGACGGGTTGACCGGGTAGCTGGCGAGAAGTCCAAGCGGGTCGACGGGCTGACTGGACGCTTGGCGAGAAGTCCAGACGGGTCGAAGGGCTGATCGGGCGTCTGACAGGTGAGTAAAGGTAAGTCACTGGAAGAGAGTGACTGTGAGGACGCGTTCTCGGGAAGGGAACAGTAGACGTCGATCCGACTTAGATCCATTTCGGATATCTAAGTCGAGATCGTGACTAGATTCCGGTCTCGGAAAGACGGAATCTAAGTCATACTATTTTTGTCAAACTATAAACTGAACTAACACTCTGATTTGCAGGTTATAAATTATATATTTGCCTTGGACTAATATTGTCTTGCAGGAGAAGAAGTTTTCTGGAGAAAGGTGGTCCGGGCGCCCGGAAGGGATCCGGGCGCCCGGGAGGCAAGTTTCATCCCATCGCGTCGTCACCACGTGGAGCTCACTGGTTGGACCTGCCACGTCTCACCAGGGCGCCCAGAAGGGATCCGGGGCGCCCCGAGCCTCATATAAAAGAAGGGGCAGGGGTGGAGCTTCAACAACAACTCAGAATCCAAGATCTGCTTCTCTGTGCTCTCGCGATGCGACAAAAAGCTTTCCGACTCAGTGTTTGCTTTGTTTTTCATTTTACTGTCGATATTTTCTTTCTCTATTAATTCTTGTACTTAAACTTTGTAATATTCAAATTGATAGTGATTGCCCACCGAAAGCGGTCAACGACTACGGGCTTTGGAGTAGGAGTCGACACAGGCTCCGAACCAAGTAAAGTGAATTGTATTAGCATTGATTTACTTTTCCGCTGTGATTACTCCTATTCAAACTTTTTTCGATATTCACCTCTCTCTATTGAAACATCACGATCCAACACTCAGTTGTAATGATCGACTTAGCTGATTTTGAGGGTTGACTCCTTTAGCTTTGACCCGACTTTAAGGACCCACCCTATTCCTCGTTTCAACTACTTAGTATGTAATTGATGCTAAATGATTAATTATAGCAATGATAATTGATCGCATAACTTTTGGTACTTCGGTATTTAATAAAGCATTTCGATTCATTGTCATAGAAATAATAAATTAACAGATGAATTTTTTAAAATTTCTTTTAATTTCAACGATTGATCTGAATTTTATATTATGTAGTATTACAAATTCAAATATTTTAAAATACATGCCGATACCGTATTGTCGGTATATATATATAAAAACTTCGGTATATTACATTTTTAATATGATTAAATTATCCATCAAAATTATTTATATTAAATTTATCATAGATAATAGTAGTGCTTATTTTGAAATCCAGCACCACAATACAGTTAGTTTTTATCATAGTAGTATATTCAATTTTTCGGTATTTCCTTATTCTCAGGTTGATTTAAGAATGTTATATTAATGTATCGTCTATTGTGAGCGTTTTCTTACTTATGCTAGTAAAATTTTTATAAGGTAAGATTGATTATCTTAAGATTAATTAACGTAAACTTGATGTATTATACCAAATAAAAAAGAAGAAAAAAATAGCCCACCAAGACGGCATCCATACCGTCTCCTAAATATACATAAATTGTTACCCTCACGACACATTACAGGAGAATTTTTTCCTGTTAAAATAAAAACTTGACAACATGACTACTAGAAAATAAAAACTTGAGATATTGGACTATTAGCCACCTCTATCTGTAACACTATGTAGATAAGAGTTGTCCCCATGAGCTGGATCAGCTAGTTAGGTACCTGTAGCTTGTCACTGAAGTCTTGGGGTCGAAGATCGCCAGTTGCACTCGGGGATAAAATCCTGATTTGCTGCGCCAAAAATTCCTTCGACCTCCAGTCACTTATTCTGCCCCGTATTAATCGTGATTTACTCCTTCTGAAATCTTATGGGACCGGGACCAGAGAACCGCTAGGATGACGGTTCCACCTTCTTGCCACTATACAGATAAGAGTTTTTATAAAATGGTGAGCCGAGAAGATTTAGGAGCAAATTTTATCCATAGTATTTTTTTACCTGTATTTTTACCTAATAGTATTTTTTTAATTTAGGTTTTTAACTTCGAGATTAAATTATTAGATTTTATCACTAAAATTTAGAGGTTAGATTATAATATCCAAGTTAAAAACAAATTAAAACTAAATTTTTTTAAATATTTACGGTTTAAAATTTATGGAAATATTATTTTTTAAAAAAATCAATAAAAAATTTAAATTTAGAGGAATTTACTCCGTCGCCTTAATGACTGTGTTGCAGCCTCGACGAGGATCCTCTAGTCTATTTTTTTTATTAGAGAATGACCTATAATTTAATTATGATTATATCATGATTCCAATCTGATCCGGTCATAATTAGTTATGATCCTCCTGAGTTCATCTTTCTAGCTAGGTTGTTGTTTGGATCAGGACAGGCAATAGAGGTTGTCCGTTGGCTGTTGCGGAGGGCTGAGTGGTGGGGCTACCAGGCACAAAGTGGGGGTAACCTTTGGCTGTCTGTCCCAATCCAAATTATAACCTAAATAGAAAGGTGAATCCAATAAGAATTATAACCAATTAGGGCCTGATTAAGATCACAATCTGATCACAATTAGACTATGGATCATTTCTTGATTCACAAAAAGTGGATCAATCCGATCTAGACAGTAAGAGGATTGAGTGGTAACATTAGCGATATGAATGTTAGCCTAGTTCGGCGGGTTAAAATCATCTTTCCAAGCTACTTTACTCCTTTATATTCTCTTTCCCACGTGTCACCTAATATTAATTGGACAATAATAAATTCAACTAATTCGGGAACTAATTTGGGATGATCGATTTGGTTCTATGAAATTTTTTTATTAGTCCATTAGGATAAATCAAAAAATGCTCGCGGCAAATGGTCTAAGAACCTAACATCTTTTGATTGTGCGTCCTATTTGAAGGAAAAAATTCATACAAATTTATCATAGCGTCGTGAATACTTGATAACAACATAGACGCTCCCTCTTTTTTTTAATTAAAATATTTTCTTTATTTAAATTTTAAAAAATAATTTTGTATTTAAACATTTTATATGATATTTAATATAATGAAATTTATTTTTTAATTATTAATATTATCCCACTTCCCCGTCAAATGGCTGTCCATTTTGGGGACGATCTTGGAAATGTTGTTTCCTTACACGGCGCGTGATTCGTTGGCACATCTTGCTTCCCCCATAAATGAATGCATGGCCGTCCAGGCATGTAAATGGCAGCAACGAACAACAGCCGCAAGCAGCAGCAACTCTGCGTTTTTGGAGCAATTAAGTGGGATAAATTCCACTCCGATCCCAATTCAATTCTCTTTCTACGAATACCCACTTCACAAACCTCCGCCGCTAACCTCAAGAAGAAGACGATGTCGATAGGGAAGATGGCAATGGCAGCCATCCCCACAAACGAACAACCGCCGGAAGCAGCAGCAACTCTGCGTTTTGGGAGCAATTAAGTGCGAATAAATTCCACTCCGATCCCAATGCAATTCAATCCTCTTCTATAAAATGCCCACTTCACAAACCTCCACTGCTCACATCAGGCAATGGCGGCCATCCCCACCAACGAACAACCGCCGCAAGCAGCAGGAAGCGAGCGACTTCCTGGAGCAAGGATGGCACGCGCCACCGTGGCCTTCGCCGTCGCTCGTGAGTGATGGGGGTGTTACGGTGCGGAGATCCGCGACCCGTAGTCGAAGGAGGGCCACTGGCTCGGCACCTTCGACACCATGGATCAGACCGCCTGCGCCAACGACATCGCCGCCCGCACCAACTTCTACTACCCCTGATATCCTCCCCCGTCGCCGCCCAACCTCCCTCCGCCGGCGCCGTCCTCCACTCCTCCGATTGACCTTGGTCCAACGCTCCGCATCACCACCACCATCTTAACGCTCGCCGTTATTGCTCCCTTCCCGGCCACTTCTCTCCCAAACACTAATTTTCTCCCCCATTCCGCGGATCCCTTCGACGCCCCTGCTGCTCCCTCGTTACCTGCTCCGAGTTGGACCGCCACCACTTCTTCATCATCATCAGCTGCCGCCGCTACCGAACTCGTCGCCGCCGAAGGTGACATCTTGGGGAATCATATAGTGCTTCTCGATTTTGTTCTATGGTTGTTGTCTTTCTTGGTTAATATTTTCCCCCAAAAAATGGAATCTTTTGCTCTAACCTGAAACTCCTGGAAAATACAGCATTTTGCTTCTGAACGGAGCTTGCATCTATCATCTTCCTAGATATTTCAAGCACAACAACTTCTCCAGCTTTGTCCGGCAACTAAATACCTCTGTAAGTATTTTGTAATAGCTCATTTAGCTCTCTGCTAGCGATCTGTTAGCTGTAGATGAACTATTGAGTAGGGAAAGTGTGAAAAAGGAAGCAGAAAACACTTCAGTTTACTTGCAGAGTTGTATCAGCAAATATGCTACTTCATGCACATAAAAAATCTTTACAGATAACTGAATTTTAGTTGCTATCATCTTTGTATTTGGCTGAATAGAGGAAATGATAAACATAGCTCCGCATATTCAGATTTAGTTTGAGAAAATGTGTGCACCAGATACTTCATTTGCCTTCTTGAAACTTCAAACAGCAGTGTATCATTCTTTTTCCTGCTTATTATATCCAGTTCATTGTGAAGGAAAATGGTTAGGTTTTTCACCTGAAATTGCAAAAATTTGTGTTTCAAGTTTATGTTGCCACTTTCTTTGTAGAACACCATCCATTGATTGCTTTTTTGTTACCGAACATTTAGTATTCTAATATCTGAAAGAAGAGTTATGTTTCACCAGACGTTCTGATCTTACTTTCTTGTTGGATATTGTCGATGCAGGCTTCAGGGAGGTGGATCCTGATCAGTGGGAGTTCGCAAATGAGGTGTTCCTGAGAGGCCAGAAACATCTCCTTCACAAGAGAAGAAGGTCAGCTGCTCATCTTCCTAGCAGCAGCCGCCTCTTGGTTCATTCCTTGAAGTTGGAGAATTCGGTCTTGAAGGCGAAATCGACAGGCTGAAGCGCGACAAGCAGTTTCTGTTAATGGAGCTGGTGAAGCTGCAACAGGAGCAGCAGAACACGAGATCCCGTTTCAGAGCTATGGAGGAGAAGCTGCATCAGACTGAACTGAAGCAACAACCGATGATGGAATTCTTGGCACGCTTGCTACGGAACCCCAGCTTTTTACACCAATTGGTCGAGCAAAAGGAGAAGTTCAAGGAACTCAAAGATGCGATATCAAAGAAAGGAACTCCCAGTAGCTGGAAGAATTACCGACCGCTAGCTGCAGAATGATTGAAGGCGGATGTTTTGTCTTCTTGCTCCGTGTGGAAGAAGTCGCCTTCGTCGGCGACGAGTTCGGTAGCGGCGGCAGCTGATGATGATGAAGTGGTGGCGGTCCAATTCGGAGCAGTAACGAGGGAGCAACAGGGGCGTCGAACGGATCCTTGGAATGGGGGATAAAATTAGGGTTTGGGAGAGAAGTGGCAGGAAGGGAGCAATTAGGGCAAGCGTTAAGATGGTGGTGGTGATGCGGAGCGTTGGACCAAGGCCAATCGGAGGAGTGGAGGACGACGGCGGCGGAGGGAGGTTGGGCGGCGACGGGGGAGGATAGCGAGGGTAGTAGAAGTTGGTGCGGGCGTTGAGGCCGAGCATGGCGCGGGCGGCGATGTCGTAGGCGCAGGCGGCCTGCTCCGCGGTGTCCAAGATGCCGAGCCAGGGGCCCTCCTTCGACTACGGGTCGCGAATCTCCGCACCGTAGCACCCCCACGACTCACGAGCGACGCCGAAGGCCACGGTGGCGCGTGTCATACTTGCTCCAGGAAGTAGCTCGCTTCCGGCGGTTGTTCGTTGGTGGGGATGGTCGCCATTGCCATCTTCCATATCGACGTCGTCTTTAGACTTCTCTTCGACAGTTTCCTGATATCGAATGACATGACACATAATCACACCGATAGACCTTATACCTAATGAATTATAAATGATACTCCTCATTGATTATCTTTAAATGATCTCATAAAAATATTTTATTGACTATCAGTATAAATTAAAAAAATTACGTGATGACTAACTCAAAAGTTCATCGATTATGACCTCATTTAGAGATTTTTTTTTAAAATACGTTATAGCTTGGGTGTCTGGGTGACAACTTTTATATCTTACCAGACACTATAATCTCGGGGACTTATATCTAATAAATTATGATGACAAAAAAGGATGAATATATTTGTCCATGGGAGCTTATTGTGGCTATCTAATGAATTATGTGGCAAAAGACGATTCGTTCGCCCCAGTCAACCCGTCCTTAGGCCAACACGGAGGAGATAAATCACGGGTGGCTACTAGCCATTAGTGCAAATGGTCAAGACATGGGGGAGGTTGTACTTGGTCACGCCGAGTTTCGACCCCAAGACCTTATGTGATAGCATCCCATGTCTTAATCATCGCACCACCCCGAAGAGACAACACCAAATGGATTATGATCGATATGATAATAGCTTATTACATCCAAATATTGAGCCAAGCTTTTTCTTTTTTAATACAGCTACCAAGTTCTGAATTTTAATGCGGAAGAACAGAATGGAACAGTTGTTCTGAACTCTGTAGTGCAAGAAAAATTCTGACCCAATGTTATTATGTTAGGAAGAGTTTTCACTGAAATACTACCAAATCAACTGAAAAAAAACAGTAAGAGGTGAAACTTACTTTTAATTACTTGAATCATGTTACAGAATTCCATGTTTGGATAATGTTACTACTGGTGAATATAATATCAGTTCTATCTTTTGTCTTGAATTCCTACCCCATGTTCTTTATCATTTCTGCATTGTTCTTTTTTGCAATCTTATAACCTTGTTGAGGTGCAGGCTAGGAGAAGAAAGACATGTCAGGTGAAAAGATGTATACAAATGAACCAGGAGAGAAAAAAATGGTGGGTGAATTTTATATAATTTTGACTGTTTTTTTTAACAAAATAAAGATAGTAACCATTATTATTGGGTTTTTTTTAATATCAACAGAGTGAAGTTTTTTTTTTTTTTAACAAAAATCAAAAGAGTGCCCCACTCATTCTGAATCATCAAATGGGCGCTCCTCTCAGTTTGATTTTTTTTCTTAAATTAAAAAAAAATGATGATCAAAAGGGTTGCTTCTGAACTCTAGTGCTGAAAATTTTTGACCCAATGTTATTATGTTAGGCAGTGTTTTCGCTAAAATGCATCAAAGACTACCAAATCAACTGAAAAAAAGGAAAAGGTGATGAAACTTATTTTTAATTACTTGGACAATTTCATGTTCGAGTCTCGGAATAGTATTGTTTTGTTGCTGCTATGTGAAGTCTCTTATGCTTTAGCTTCTGAACTTGAATAATGTTACTGAATTCCAAGTTTTGTTGGATCAACCCAAGCTTAGCTTCTAAACCAGTTTGACTAACTTTAGCTTCTGAACTTGAATTTTATATATATAATTTTAAAAATCCAAATTTAGTTTTAAATAAAATATCATATATCTTTATTTTTTATAATTTAAAATAAAATTTTTGTTATATAAATTTTAGCGATATTTTTATCTCAAAAAATAAATATCTGAAGATATTTTTGATAAAAAAATTCATTAATCTTAAAATTAAGAAAAACTTTCAATTTCGAGTTATACTCCTTTTCTATGTATCAGATATGAATTATGACTCAGAAATCATATATTATTTAAATTAAATAAGATTTTTATTAATAATCTTAAATGAATTATTAAGAATAACCATCACTTGCTTCTCCCGCCCTATCACGTGTCAAGATAATTCTCCATGTTTGTATTCGTTTTTTACTGCAATAACGATGTTGTCGGTGACTTATATATATATCAAAGGTAAAAAAAAAAAAAGAAAAAAAAAAGGAGAATGATAAAGTGAGATTAATCATTATTTTTAATAATAATTTATTTTACAATAATGATAATAAATATAATATTTTAATGTTAAATTTATAAATAGCTTCACGGACCAGTTCCCAAATCCGACGATCGTCAGGTTCAACAAATGGACTGGTCCGGTTCTCATCCCCTTTAGCTAATTCTCTTCTTTCTCGACTCCAATTCTCCACGGATCGAGGTCGTGGGAGGGCGATGGCCTCCGCCGATCTCATCAGATCTTGCAGAGACTCCATTCTCCAGGTGAGCATGACGATGGTCTGCTTTCTCCTCTCTCTCCTCGATCGTCGCCCTTTGTTCTTTCCTCTTTTGTCAGTTTTGAATTCATCGGGTTGTTTTTCTTTATTACCTAGCGAATAAGTTTCCTGAACTCATCGGATCCATCACTGGGCTGACGAGGCGAGTTGGCGACTGCGGCGTTGTAAATGTCGAAGAGTTCTGTAGTTTTATGCGGTAGCTACTCAGCGCAGTCTTTCTAAGAGTTTAATTAAGTTTTAGGGCATGTTAGCTAGCCCACCGGAGTTTAACCTTTAAGTATCCTTCGTGCATGATCGGTGGATGGGGATCGGACTATCGACGCGTGATGGTTTCTGCGACTGATGATTCTATGTTTAGCAAATGGTTGACGATTGGCCTCTTGTTACCTTGAATAGGATCGATATTAACTTTGTTAGTTTTCTTTATATTATGATGTGGTTATGAATGTGGAAGATCGTCACACTATTTTGCTATTCAGAACTCACCAAAATTATCATTGATTTTTCCTCATACAATTAACAATTAACAGGAACAGTGGTACACAGTTATAAGGCTTCTGTTATTAAAGAATGGTTTAGTGCGTGATTTATCTTGCTAATGCATGCTTTTGGCTGTATGTGAATGCCAAACGAGTTTTTTTAGTGAAATATAAGTATATGATAAATGTTGTATGTTTTAAGTTAGTATATGGAGAATCTCCTCAAAATCACAATTGAAATTAATACTGAATGTTTGGTCAAGAATGATCACATTTACATAAACATTCAGAATTAAGAATAACAACATAATGAATAGTATCGACTGACTAGTGAGCGTCAACAAAAACACAAATCTCCTTTCAACGTGGAAGATTGAAAATTTATTGCGATATTTTCTGATTATCTACATGTATTTTTTTCACTTTTTGAATTTCAAGGTGTGGGCTTTTAATCTTGCTTCTAGTTTTGATTATTTGTTGGAGTTAAATGTATTGGTGGTCTTAGTGTCTATGATTTCTTGACAATCTAAAGCTTTTATATTTTCGCTAAACAATATCATATGATTTTAGAAAAGGAGCACTATACATATAACTTCTAACAAAAGTTTCTTCCTGTAGTGTAGGATATAGGGAATGTTGTCAATTGTGATGTTTCAGTGTAGGATATTGGGAAAGTTGTTGATTGTGATGTTTCAGTTTTTTATCTATGTGACTTTGTGAAAGCCTGTGAAGGATAGGAACAAGGGTGTTAGGATCAAGATCCTACATAGGAATGGGAAGAGATCCATAGGGTTAGATCATAGAACTGATGCGTACGATATCAGGATCTTACAATTTAATAAGAATGCTTTAGAATTATATTTGCAATTATAATTTATTATTGACTTTTAACTTATAGTATATGAATATTTTAAACAT
This sequence comes from Zingiber officinale, assembly GCF_018446385.1. Taxonomy (NCBI): domain Eukaryota; kingdom Viridiplantae; phylum Streptophyta; class Magnoliopsida; order Zingiberales; family Zingiberaceae; genus Zingiber; species Zingiber officinale. The sequence continues at coordinate 145,686,008 of NC_055994.1, forward strand.
TATTATTTCAATATTAAGAACAATAATTAAAATTATTCATACAATAAATGCATTAAAAATAAAATGCAATTTTTAAAAAGTGTTTCGTTTCTACATAGCAAATATAAACTTAACATTATTATAATATGGATGATGATAACATTAATTAGAAAAAGATTCTTCTACTTATGGGTCAAAAAATCTTATATACTTGAAAATTTTCTTATTTCAAATGTCAAAAAATTATTTGTTATGGTAAATTTCAATTCTAATTGAGTGCAAATATATTCTATTGAAAGTTGTTGGGACAGAGATCTTGCATAGAAATACTAATCATGCATATGATTGGATCATAGTTTCCTAAAATCCTCACCCAATTCAAATCCTACTTTGGATCTGAATCGTTCAGGTTAGTTTGGATCCTAACCTTAAGTTCTGAATCACCATCTTGACTAGCATGTGTAGAAGTTTTCTAGTTAGTATCTTGACATAAGTGTTTCTTTGATTTATGTGCCAAATGTATTCAGTCACACATCACCATATAATAAAAATGCTTTTCTCTGTCTTATTATACACCTGTAGAAAGATAAATATGACAAAATATCTACAAATGAAAATAATGGAAATGGGCAGTTGAGCATTGACAAGAATTGGTTAGACAATGTGTAAGAGTAGAAAATAGATTTCTACTTTTTTCACTTATACGGATTGATGGTTTGAAATAAATGGATGCATTTGATTGAATCCTTTAATTATGTTAAAGGGATTTTGTAATCAAATGCTAATCTAAAAATGAGTGTTTGCTGGGTCTCCACTATGTTCTTATCAAAATTGTTCGTACAAGTGAGGATGTATGCTTGTTTCTCCTTTTGTTATCTTGTTTTCGTCTTGGGGATTCTATTCTGAATCTGATTAATCACCTTTTGTCCATCTTTGGTCAACCCAAAAATTCATACCAGAATAAAGTTGCTAAGAATGTTCATTTTTTTGTTTTCTCTTTAAGTTCAAGGGATCTCGATGCAATTTCAAAACTTTGATGCTCATGTTCTCTAGAAGCTTTCTAGAAATTGAGCCAAAATTGTAAATAATCTCACACATACTGTTGCACATATACAAAGCATTGAAGTTGAGAAGATGATTATATGGTTCATTCCAACTACAAAATACCCTCATTGCATGTCCTAATGTATCCATTATCTCACTGAAACACAATAGTTCATTCAATTGCATGGTTATGTATCTGAATATGTACATAAAAAACTTAAATAACCTAGTGGACTATTATTTTCCCTATACAATAAAGTCCTGTCCTTGGTTAGATGGAATTATCGCCCCAAAAGTAGGAGTGTAAAACTAAAGAAGATTGGGTAAAAGATACAGAGAAAGGATACAAAGGCCATTTTGTATAAAAAATTGTTTTGTTATCTATGTGGAAGAAAACACAAATAGCTATTACTGGGTCCAGTTCATTTCTTTTCTCATGTTACTTTACTGTTAATTGTTTATTGTATTCTACTTTGAAATGTGTGAAACAAGTTTAGCATGTTTTCAAGCAACATAAATTCATTTTACAGAAACCCTAGTTTACTATTTCTTTGCTCCATACTGTCAGATTTCAGATAAGCTTGCAGATTCCATTCTTTATCTTGATGCGGGTTGTTTGGAAGCCTTCCAGTTCATTGGAGCATTCAAAGTTCTATTGGAGCTTGGAGTGCACAGTATTTGCAGCTTGGAAAATGCATCTCCACTTGATGCTGTAAGGATTCTAAATAATCTTTTCTGTCAAAGTTCTTTTCTTTCTTTTGTTCTTTGTTCATTCATGTAAGTTCTTCGGGTATATGATTAGACACTAATCACTTACATTCGCAGTACATGTCTTTTTTTGTATAACGTAGATGGCAGGTCTGAACGTCACAAAATATTAGTTTTTAGAATTGAGGTGAGCTCAATTATGAAAATAAGTGGTGCTCCATAAATTTGGCATGCCAAAATGAGATCTTACTCATTTATTTCTTTTATTCAAATCAATGTCATTATCATCAAGTCTTAATTTTCTAAATGTTTTGGGTTGGCTACATAAGTCTTATTTTCCAATGAACTGTATGCAACACTATATCACTAGTATCATCCAAATCAATTAAATTAGTTTTTATTACATTGACTAATATGAAGGGGAGCCTTGGCGCAATGGTAAAGTTGTTGCTATGTGACCAAAAGGTCACGGGTTCGAATCCTAGAAATAGCCTATTGCAACATGCAGGGTAAAGTTGCGTACAATGGATCATTCCCCAGGACCCCGCATGGTGGGAGTTTCGTGTACCGGGTTGTCTTTTTTGCATTAACTAATATTTTCTTTGGTCCCCTCTACCTTGTACACCATGGTTGTGAAGTTTGCAACACAAATCTTAGGATCTGATAATCCTAAGATTCAAATTGGTTTTGACCTATTTAAATCTCAGTTAGGGCCTTGATTGGTTAGGATCTTGCAAATATGTCCATCAATCCTATGCTTTCTCAACCTTCCTAGGAAGGATCAAGATAATCATGACTTAATAAGATAAATTCACATTCACATAGGCCTTTTAAAATTTGACGTACATCATGATCCCAATTGATCGGAAAATCACAGTTAATTTATCTATCAAAGCACCCAATTTATCTCTAATATTGGAATTCTCTTTATTTATTTTTTCTAGTAGCATAATAAATTTATCTTAACATTTTCATCTTGGTACAATATTTGTTTGTAGATTGTGAGCTGGAACTCAATGTTTGTGGGTCCTGCAAAGAAGGTTGTAATTATTACCTCAAGACTCCTAAGTGATGCGCACCGATATATATTACGTTGCTTGGGCACCCATCGAACTGTTCTCCAATGTATTATTTATACTTCAATCTCAGAGGTGCATCTCTAGAGTCCTGATCTGAATTGGTAATTATTTTCACAAATGTAACTAGGCCCTATCAAGAACAAGGAAAATCTTTGCTTTGCTATCAGAAATCATTGATTCAAATTTCTTGCTTGCAAACTATGAATTCCAATTTTAATATGTTGGTGTAGTATCTGTTCATTACTTCCCATCAATTGTTCACTAGAAGTAAATATAAATTAATTGTTAAGTGGATTGACTAACCACTTATTTCAAAAGCTTAAGTCAATTTTAACATTGACTCCCCCTTCATATGGGTGGGTATACCTCACTTGTTTAGCCTAAACCCAAATCATGAATTGATGAGATTTTTTTTTCTCACAAGCAAGATTTGTAGCTTGAATCTTCTGCTTTGATACCATATTAACGTGTTTAACCATTTATCCCCAAAGTTTGAACTGTTAGGAAATGAATCAAGTGATTTATTTCTTGTATCTTTAATAATAATAATTTGAAAGGGCCTACATATAATTTGGTGTTGCTTAATTTTTTCATTACTTTCTAGCTTCTACTTGATTTTGATTCAACTGTTGCTGGTCTTACCTAGCTGATTTTCCGTTCTTTAGTGGGTTACACTAATTAGTTTCAGCTGGTTTGCCCCTGTTGGCTGGCTAGAGTCTGTTTGATGTTATTTACATGGAAAACATAGGTTTATACCTGCTTTCTGAGAGTTATAAAATCTGATATTAAATTTAGGTGATGACATACATTAACATCTACCTGCATTCTTCTGGGTCTAGAGGCTTTTGAAAGCCTTAAATTTTAGTTGTGCCTACTTATGTTTATGATAATGCTTATGATACTGAAGTTGCTGGTCTCCTCTCTCTAGTATCTGTATCTGCAAGCCTGGGAAACAATTTCCTTTTCTCCTACAATACAAAGAATCTCCAGTAATTGCACATTGAATAGCCCCAGAGACAGGTCTAGCATCCTTGCTTTCCTTCTCTGTCTGATCTCATATCCTCAAGCCTTATTTCAGCTGGAGATTTTGGTTGCTAAAGGTTAAGAATTTTAGCCTAGGGATGGCAATGGGTTGGGACGGGGGCGGGTTGGCCATCCCCATCCCTGTCTCCATCCCCGGTTCTGTCTAATTGGGGAATCCCCATCCCCGCTTCAAATGTTCATTGTACTTGGCTAAAAAGGTTTTTAATTTTCAACATCTTTCATAAAAGTATTAATACAAGAATCCAGCTCCTAGGGCTACGATGCAGCGGAAGGGTACCAAGTTGTCGCGCAAGCACCCGTAGTTTGTTCCCAGCTATGGCGCATTTGCAGGGATTTTTCCTCCAAGTGGGGCACGCAACCACGGGATGATGGACTTCTAGGCTGCCCGCCTTGAGCACTTCCCAATTTACCTTGGCGGTTGGTGGGAAACTTCCGTGGGGCTAGGTCGGTTGCCTCAGGTTCAGTGTTACCTGCTTCATCATTTTTTTTATTAATACAAGAATCCAATGACATATAAATACTAATATTAATTAATCGATACATATATAATAATATTAATAATTTTAATAAACAGAAAAGATCAAATTCCATTATTATTATTATTATTATTATTATTATTGAGGCGATTCGGGGATGGGGATAGCATCTCCATACCCGTCCCAGTTCAACTATGGGAATTTAAAAAATCCCCGAACCTGAACTCATACCTAAAAAGATTTCCCAAATCTGCCCCAGTTTCGGGTTTTCCTCATGGGGCCCCGAACCCATGGTGAAAATTGCCATCCCGATTTCAGCCCTTGACTAGGTAATTTGTGTTTTGTAGCTTAGCTTATTGAAAGTCTGGGTTTTGTCTATGCAACTGTGTTTAGATCAGCTTGTGACCCTTGGCTGCCATGCCAATTTAAATATCTCTATTAACATTCTAAGACTCTTGCGCATGAAGATTATGACAAATGCAGTATCAATGAGTGTGAATCAATATTCTTCGATTGTGTTTTGTGGTGCTTAACTGCGTTCAGTGTCTAACTTAATCTGGGTTAGTGATTATTGTTACAGGTTATCATTTTTTTTAAGTTATTAGCATTCTCCTGTTTTCTTATTTTCTATTATTAAGCTTATAAAGTTCTCATCTAGTTGCCTTACTATGGGGGTTGCTGAACCAAAAACATACCATAAAGTTGGCAAGTGATATACAACTTCTGATAAACTCAGCTGCTTGTTTTGACCATTTTGAAGAATTTAAAGCAGTCCCTTTATTTCCTTCTGTTTGATCTGTATTGGACTGTTATTGTTGCTGTTTTTTACTTTCAGATTGCTCATTCAGTACATGTTGATTCACCCCTTGGATCTGATGCCTTTCATGAATATGAAACATTGCTTGTTCAAGACTATGAAGAACTCTTGAAAAAGTCTGAAAAGAAAAGGCTCCAACAAGAGAGGGACTCAGAAAAGCTAACAGGATCTATTTATGAGAAAAATCTAGCTTCTGAAGATGATGGTTGCAGGAAGCTTCCTTCCTGTGAAAATGATCGAACTGTATATGGTGATAATTCAATCGATTTTACAGGAAGAGTAGAATTCTCTACAAAGTTGTTTGTCTCTGTTGATCACTTCCCAATGATCTTTTGTCCTCTCTCCCCACGAGTCTTCATTTTGCCTTCGGAAGGAACAGTTGCAGAAGCATGCTTGTCAACTAACTATGAAAATTCTATTAGTCCTGGACTTCCCTCTCTTTTGGCTGGATCATCTTCTGATGGTGATGATGTTCCTCCTGGTGCAACACTCACGGCTAATTTCCTCTATCATCTTCTAGAAAAGGTAGATTTTTTGTCATTGATTTGATTATAATTATGTGCATTTGATTTGGCATAGTTTTTTTTACATTTATCTAGTTTTCTTTTGGCTATTATTTACTGGAGATTACCTGCTTCATGTCTGTTTTCCAACATGTTCAGATGGATTTGAAGATGGAAATATTTTCTTTAGGAGATACATCAAAGATAGTTGGCAAGATGATGATGGACATGTCAAGTTTATATGATGTTGGAAGGCGTAATAAAAGATCAGCTGGTTTGCTGCTTATTGACCGCACCATTGATCTTCTTACACCTTGCTGCCATGGTGACTCTTTTCTTGATCGATTGTTATCCTCCTTGCCACGTAGAGAGAGAATCTTGTCTTCTTTACCTGCATTGTCATCACAAGCACCAAAAATAGATGCCCATATCAAAGTTCAACGTGCACCACTCGATATAAGGGTTCCATTTGGAACTCTTTTTAGCAAAAATGAATCTGTATTGAACCTTTCCGAAGGAATGACTGCTTTTGCATCTGGTTGGAGCTCTGGTGCAATTGAGTCAAAGTCTGATGATCTCACTGACAAATTTACCACTGATGCTGTACAGCATGAAGTTGATTTGCTAGGTGGATCATTTTTATCTAATAATTCAGGAACAAACTATCTTGAAACCTTGCTTGATAGAAGAGCTAAAGATGGGGCAATTTTAGTTAAGAAATGGCTTTTGGAAACTCTGCGGCATGAGAAGTTAAACCTTTCCCTGAAAGGTCGATCTGGATCCTTCTCTGCTTCAGAGCTTCATACTTTGCTTGAAAAATTCGCTCAAAATCAGATGTCTTTAATTCGAAATAAGGGCATCATTCAATTAGCATTTGCAGCTGAAATAGTCCTAGGCGAGCCTCATAGTTCTCACTGGGAAGCATTTGTCAATGCTGAGAAGATACTGGCTGTAACTTCTCAAGACACCAGTCAAAGCCTTTCAAGCCAAATCCGTGATTTCATCAATACGAGTATCTTATTAAGATCTAATGAACAGGATAAAAGGATTGGAACATCACATAATGTTCTCTCTTTTCAAGATGCATTGCTTCTGTCAATGATAGGGTATATTCTTGCTGGGGAAAGCTTTCCAACAAGCGCATCTACTGGACCTTTTTCATGGGAAGAAGAACATTCCCTGAAAGAAGCTGTAGTGGATGCAGTTATGGAAAATCCATCTTCTGCAAAGCTTTATTTCCTACATGGATTATCTAATGAATTTGCTGCCAAGTTGGACAAGGAGAAGGATGATTTTTCCAAGTCATCAGACCTAGATGACTTTGATGATCAATGGGGTAATTGGGATGATGAAGATACAGATAATCAAAATGCACAAGCATATGATGACATGCAGCTTAAATTAGAGTTACGAGATAGAGTAGATCAACTCTTTAAATTCTTTAACAAATTGTCTAGTTTGAGGCAAAGAAACTCAACTCTCCGAGAAGGGTTGGCTGCTTATAGTAGATATGGAAGTGACATGGAAACTCAGAAGAGCTTACTTTATAAGCTTCTAACCACTTTATTAGCAAAGTATGATGTTCCTGGACTTGTGTACCATTCATCAGCAGTAGGACGGTTTTTGAAGAGCGGATTTGGTAGGTTTGGGCTTGGACAGGTGGGTTGTTTACTTTATTCTTATTCGTGTTTGTCCATTGATTATCTGCATTAACTTTTTAAAATTTCCTTTTTCAGGCTAAACCAAGTTTTGGAGATCAAAGTGTTCTTTTCATTTTTGTCGTGGGGGGCATGAATAGTCTTGAGGTATGGTTGCTTCCTTTTTGTTTCCTCTTTGGCATCAATTTAGCTACCTGGTTATTTAGTTTTGTCTTGCACTTAGGGCCATTCTATGGTCTTTGAGCATGACAGATTTTGGACATTGTTGGTAGTCATTTAAGGATGCATTATCATATTCTAAGTTGCTTTTAAATAGATCATTTTAGCACCATTGTAGGAAAACTGAGTTCAGCAATTTAAGATGTTTTGCACACTGTCAGCAATTTGGTGATGTTGTAACTTACAAGTGTCGTAATTTATAGTACTAAAATACATGACCAAGAGTGACACCTACTTTTTTAAACGTCTAAGGTTCGGGAGGCTATGGAAGCAATTGCAGAATACGGTAGATCTGGCATAGAATTGATTGTTGGTGGAACAACTTTGCTGACACCCAATGACATGTTTGATTTGCTCTTGGGCTCATCCAGCTACTTTTGACCCTGTAAGACCTCCAGCTCTTTGTCTCAACTGATATAACATGTTAATCTATCTGAATCCTGATGGCCTTCCAAATGGACTTTATGATCCTGTTGAAGCCTGATGTCCTCTCGAATGGACTTGTTGATCCTATGCTATGCCTATTTATGCCGGTCTCCTTCGACTAAGCTCCTTCAGCAGATGTGCCCTCAAAAGGTTTCGGATAACCCTTCACTTGCAAGCCTGGGAGTTTTGAACACTCAGAAGAAACATGCTTCTGATATAAAGTTTGCCATTTCGAGAGACTAGATGATCTCTGACTATCATATTCTGAAATGCTCTTGCTGCCTTAAGCCCTTTACACTGATGTGCTAACGTTTGTTTGGTGAAAAGTGCATGGCGAAGGTTTCATGATGCAAGAGAGTTGCATACCAGTTGGATAGGGGGCCTATATATTTTTACACATGTTTTCTTGTTCCTTTGTTATTCAGAAATACAAAAGTTCACATTTTTGACCGATGGAAAAAGATGGAGTAACATTGTCGATGTTAGCTTGGCCTCCCACCACACCATGTATTCTAAACATTGAGGTATCTAATAAAAATTACTGTCGTGTTTTTTTTTTTTTAAAAAAAAGGTATTAATCATCAACTTAATTATTCACGTGTAACATATAGAGTATGATCTTGAAGATTCACTGTATGAGATAGTATTAACCATAAGGAAATTTTCAAAAATAATGTTAATTGCAGTTATAATTTACAAGGGAATAGGTATGCTACATTTATGGTTTTATGCTACTTGGTGATTTGTATGGCAGACTATTGTTGTCACTCGAGCTAAAGATGTTAGAAGGATGAAACATAAGATTCACAAAGTATCTTAGAAGTGAGACAACTTGTTAAGTAGGGAAGAGGCAAAACACACATGTAGACTAGCGTAGAGATTTCTATGATTTTAAGGGATGCTCACCATGTAATGGTTGTTCATGCTTCTGATTTCGACAAATGTTCTAGATCAAGAAGGGTATTATCATTAATTAGTTTGATAATGAACTCGATTGATCAATGATTGATAGAGGAAGTTGTCGGTGCGCACTATACACAAAATCCTCAAGAGGTTACAATATATGATAGCGAAAATTTGAAGCTTATTGGCTCGATACTCGATAGCCTCGAGAACATCAAGTTGAATAATTTGGTATTAAGGTAAGAGGAAAAGAATCTAGTTGGAGTTTATTTTATTAGGATCTTTATGGTCTCCTTGAGGTGTTAGGATTGATGATAGGCCAACTAAAGAAGAGGGGGTGAACGCACCTAATTCTAAAATTCTTACAAAAAAAAAACAAAAATAATCTAAACATATGGATATGACCTGGTTTGAAAACTCTGCTCCTAATCTATGGTGTAGTTCAGTTTTTTTTTAAAAAAAATTATTAAATAAATGTTCTTCTATTTTTCAGAATTTTAAATATATTTTTTATTTGTATTTTAAATTTTTATTAATTTTGTTTTTATTTTTTAATTTTTAGTATTTTACTTAAAAATAATTAAATATTAATTCAACTCACAAGCATGAGTAAATTGGCACGAATGCAGTCAGCTATTTAAATGATGAATCTAAAGCATGAGAAGAAAAAAAAATTAAAAATTAAAAAGTTAAAAAAATAGGAAAAATATTATATATATTAATTTTAAATAATTTTTCTTATTTTATTTATTTTTTTTAATCTTTTTATTATTTATTTATAATATGCACGTAAGGCTCCGCCTATGCATGCCTCCATTCCCTATCCGGCATGACGTCACTTTAATGTAACCGCTCCAATATAGATATATGCGACCTCGACGGACCGGCGATCGCCCTCAATCGAGCTCTTCTCGAGGGATCTTCTCCATGCAGGCTCTTGAGATGCCAGCGACAGCTGCGGCAAGCTGTGGCGGCGGAATGGTCTCGTTTAAGGTGATCCCGATCTCCGATCCCAAGCCCCCAGACGAAGTGTAAGCATTCCCTTTTCTCTCGACCAATCTCGTCCTCGCTATCTCCTTTTTTCGATTCCTAGGATTTCGCTCGATTTTTTTCTTTGCTATTGATCCGTCCTTCGGATCTCACTTTCAGCGTCCCGGAGGCAGCCCCTATTACCGCAGTCCTAAACTTCGCCGCCAGGAGTTCAAGGTCCTTCCTCAGACTAGCGTCGTCATCACCATTCACCAAATTTGATTTTGGTCGGTGTTTCTCTCTAGTTTCAATTGAGTTCTTCCTATTGATAAGGAATACGCTTGTCTTGGATATGCTATTTTATCCTTTCGGCGTTGCAATGTTCTCTGTTATAGATTGAAAGGAAAATGAATGATGACGACGGTATTCTAGTGATAGGTTAAACCTGAACGAGTTTCTGGTTTTCCTACCTTCTTGTCGAAAGGAACTTTTTTCTTTTTGTTAATATCTGATATATTTTCCCCTTGCAGATGGCGTGGGTATCAACCCACAACAGAGTGCTGGTAAGTCATCATTCTGGCTTTACTTGTCAATAGTTAACATTATATTTTAAACTTGTAAGTTTGTCATGACACATCCATTTTGCCAAATGAAATTGGATGACAAAGGCATGTGTTCCATGCCATCAGACCTAGATCTTGCTGATATGTTAGTACATTGGAGCAATTAGTTTCTCATGAAATCCCCTCCCAAGATTTTTTGTTTAATTATATATTCCTATAAGTTCTTACTGTGATTACCAAGACCTTGAACATTTGGAGAAAGCTGTTCAGTACTATTCTTTCACTTGAAAATAATAATTCGTTACACGCAATCAAATTTTAATTATTAAATTAGTTGGTAAGAACAGGAAGAATGGTGATTTCAAAATACCCTACAAAAGTTTACTTGAATGTGTTATCTTTGAAATTTGGAATCCATGTCCATGAGTATTTGAATAATTTCACATTGGTATGATGTCCTAATGAATCTGATATATGCGATTGATTGTTAAAACATAAGTTGAATCAATTAGAAATTCTAGCTATGTGATATATGTCTGAGAAAACTTTATAATGTAAATGGCCTTGGCATTGATGGCTCATTGTATAGATCTCCATGGCAAAATTTAGTTCAATGTAGCTAACTCCAGATAGTTGGGATATGCACATGACTTGCTTTTGTAATCTGAGCAGCCAAAACTTGTATCTTTATGCTCTTGCTATGAATGTAAGTGTAGTTTATATGTTTTGCTTTGTTTGAAATCTCAGTAGCAATGGTTAACTATCTTCTGTAAATATCATGTCAGTTATGTGAGTTCATCATGGATTTAGAGTGACTCTTGGTTCCAGTAAACATCTTTGCTATAGTTATGTCATTTTATATAATTCTTTTGAGTTATGACTGGATGAGATTGATACTTAATAACATATTACGAACTCAAACAACAAACTAGGAAAAAGGACAAGAACTCAAAGCAATGCTGTCATAATTGGTCAGTTCAGTTATTATCCTTTTTTTAATTGGCCATTTGGATGAGAAAATAGAGAAGGAAGCATTATGGTTGATATTTGATAATGGCTTCAATATTTTGTTTGTTAAATATTTTTTTTTAAAAAAAAAAAAGTTGAAAATTTAACTTGTTCTTTTCTTGTAATTTTTTTGTCCTGAAATACACATGAAAATTTTCAATATTTGACTGCATAACTTGGGAAGTCGGCTTTCATGTTTTTAGTTACTATTGTAGTATTGTATTTAAATTTGCAGTATTTGTAGTCTAGCATTGGGAGATGTTCACTAAATGTTGAACTTAACTTATTTTTGAATTCATAGATTAGACATCTAGGGTTCATTTACTTGGATGAATGGTGGATAGAAAGGCTCACAAAATTGCATATGAGCTCTGTCATTTATTTGCATCTACTATTTCACTTTCCCTTCTATCACTCTTATTTTCCATCCAAGAAATTTATAAGACAATGAAAAATCATTGAGATGCAGAACATCAATATGTATTAAGCTTTCCTGTTGTGTTGTAAACATCTATTGCTTGTGAATCAACAACATCCTTGAGCTTGAGCTTTCTTCGTACAACTGATTCTCCGAGGATAATTCATTGTATTTTGCTTGTGTTATATTACTGAATTAAGATAGATATTTGGATCTGCTTTGACATCTTTGTTTTTTGTTCTGATCAACAATGATTGAGTATGAAATGTGGAACATTGTGCCTCGGAGAGTGGGAAAATTCTTTTTTCAGGTAAACATAGTTGAAAATGGGAAAAAAAAAACATTCGCCATCATTCTTTTGACCTCACTACACAATAGAAATTTAGTTTTACTCTGAGATGCTTAATCTTCTCTAAAAAAAGAAAATAGTTTTGTAAGAAATTGAACAACCGAGAAAATTTGTTCCCATTCAAACAAGTAAGTGTTTGTGTTTTCTCTTTCGAAGTTGTAATTAGCAAAACGACAAGCACTCTTAGATTTGCACAAGAAAAGGGTTGAAACTTAAATGAAACTTAAGACAATGTGAATTTGATACCAAGCACTAGGTTGTTTGAAGTGTCATTTAATAAGGTAAACAATCTCATTATTTGATTTGTTTGGTAAGTTAAAGTTGTCAAAATGGAGAGGGGCTTAAAGAGTCCTCTCTCATGCAATCATAATATGATGGGTGATGTTCGACAAACCAACCTAGGTCTCCACATGTGGTTGCACAGGATTTTTCAATAGGAGTGGACCACATCGCATATAACATATGCAGTCTTCTATATGTAGTTGGACTGAAGCAGGTCATCTAGATGGCCACGTATGCAGTCTAAGCTTGTGTAGACATCTATAAACAAAAATTGTGGTTTGTTCATGCCACTTTGGATTGAACCAAAATTAAATAAAAATTCTATTTATTACTTGCCTCTGTTTCTTCTCTAATAATAAGGGCTTTTATTATATCTTTTTTCTTCTACGAAGCTTAGTTTCAATGTTTGCGAAATACTTTTGTAAAGTATGTTGGTAACTTGTAAGTGACAATTTAAACATTCGTAGTGCAGATATTAAATTATATGCATGTTAATATATGACATATTCTGCAATAATGATTCATATAGATTATTATATATCATGCATTTCATGTTTTATGATCACTTATATATTTTACATGCAATTATTGATTAGATAACTTGATTAGTGTACTATCTATAACTTAGCATTTTATCGCCTAATAATTATTAACATTTTTAATTTGGACTTATATGCCCTCACATATGTACAATGATAGTACATTGTGATAATTAAAAACAAGATCGAAAATATATAAATAAAGATGAGAATATTTAGATACACATGTACAGTTATTGAGAAATAGAACAAGAGAAACATATTTCTTATTTATGATGATGGATCTTGGATATGATGATTTTATAACTACCAATTTAAAAATTATAAATGTGGTTGGGTAGAGACAATCTGTTAATATAAATAAACCTAAATGAATTGGATATTACTAATTATATAACTACATTAATTTCTGTGATTGCCCAGCTAAATAGTTGGTGCTTACCCTTTTTAGCAGCAGGTGGATGCAATAGTTGTCCAATAATGCATACTTTGTCAAGTATCAACCATGATGTTTGAGGTTGTCTGAAGCTCAATCTTGTCTAGTCTTGATTGTTGTTTCCTGCTTCACATAGCAAATTCTTGAAGCATTAGCTCATCTACATTTTCTTTCCTATTTGCTACTTGTGCAGGTCTCAAGCATGGCTCTGAGTTGCGGACCATCCCGTGTGACGGAGTGGGAGGGGCTTATGAGATATTTTAGAAAATTTGAGTTTGACTTCGAAATTATGTGACATGGCACCTCGTTTGAACTCGTCAATTTATCCATATGAGGGGCTCGTAATACTTTCTACAGTTTGATTTAACCAAGCCTAAATTGTACAATTCCGAAGTAATTCCTAGTGAATAAATTTTCAGTGGTCTATTTCGGTTAGCAAAAATAATTTAGGCAAGGATTTTTATCATTCATTAGAGATTGCTGAACATACCTTTGTGCACCAAGGTATATGATACAAGCAAAAGTTCACGTTGACTGCCTTTTTGCATGCTTGTGATCTTTTGTCTAGATCTTCCTCTAGGAATCATGAGATCTGAGTGGTGACGTAGCACTTATGTAAATTACATCGGAGCTCATTGACATTTTTTCATTTCAACTGGTAGCAGCTAGGGGCCTGGGATTAGACTGAAGAACCATCAACAAGAGACTATTGCTCAAAATATTTGAACTGATACTCCTCTGAAGCTACTGTGGAGTCTGCTACATCTGAGGTCAACTTCATTCCATTGTATAATGCAATCATTTAGCAGGCAACTTGTCTCTTTAGAATAAATCTCGGTGATGTGACAAGGGGATAAACTGATGCTGACTTTAAACCTTGATATGTTATATTTACTCCATTTCATTCTGTTCCTCTAGTCTAACAGAATGTTTATTCCTATTATTTTGAACAAACTTTGCAGAATCGTCAGCATGATTTGACTTGCCTTGAGTTGCGTTCTCCGTTACATTCACTTCATATCTTCCTCACTGCATGCTCATCTGCTTCAGTTTGTTCACCTACATATTTTACATGGATTGAATGGATAGGGATAATCACCTAAAGAACGAACTACGGATGAACTCAAACCTTCTATTTTCTTACGATTTCGCAAGTATCTAAAAAGGCATTTATTCCTGTATGCTTTGTTTGCGTGCATGATTTCTCCCCCTTTCGGAGACAAACAAGATGGGGGAATCATTTCTATATACAAGACACTGCACTATGTGACCTTGAGCAACGAACAAAATGCATGCAATCATATGTTCACTTAAGCCGCATGCCTTCCTATAATGCTTCATTTTATTTTTATTAACAAGTTGCCAGAATCATTAATTTTGTAATGTTTTACTAGTATGGAGCAAAAATGCTTTTTCTTAAAACTGAAGCTGTGAAAATGCTATACGATCAATTCTTAGGATTAGTACAGAGCTGACTGTTTCTGATTTTTATGCTAATTTCAAAGATATCATGCAGATGGCTCAGAATTTCCAGGTTTTTTTACTACTGTTGGCTCTCTAACTAGTTGACCACTTGGTTCAATGATACCTGCAACTAAAAAGACTCGCACTAATTGAGCCCAATGATAGTCTATGGAATGGTCCAACAAGCATCAGATTTGGCCAAGAGAAGTTCATATTTGCTAACTTGTTACTGGATATGTTGTTGATTACTGTCATCGGTAAGCACATGATGTTTGCAAATGAAGGGTGAGCTATCATGACTGATGACCAAAATGCACAATTTCCTAGCTCTCCTACTCCAAGGACCACAAGGTAATCATGGTAATTTAATAGTTGAATAGTTGATTTGATATAATGGTAAGGCCATTTATCCAAGTAAGCACCAATTTAAGGTTATCTGGAGCCTCATTACAAACAAAATGGAACTACTTTGCAGCTTCAATATTAAAGTATTGATATGCCCACAATTTAAGTCCCTCCTTTCTCAACTATCAAATATACTGTGATCCTGATAGGACAACCTACTCAAACTCCTCTCTCCAAATGGACGAAGCAATGAGCAACTGGAGCAGCATGAGCAAGATGCAAATGGACAATGGATCTTCCTGGGGACCTCTGAGAAGCTTATTCTCATATCGATATCGGCAAGAGCTGAAAAGGAAGAGCAATAACAAGAAGAAGAACTGGAAGAAGATTGGATGCTCGGGGTCTCTATGTAGGATGAGAGACAGTTCTAGTGTCATAAGCCCAGCAGCAGTAGTAAAGAGTTCTGAAGCTAACAACAAATTGGCCTCAGACAGCAGTTGTAATAGTTCAAGCAGATCCTTGAAAGCCCCCTCTGATGGCATCACTGGAGCAATCTCAACCTCTTTTTCTTCAAACTCATCCTCTTCAGTCACTGCTTCCTCGTCTTCAGGATCCTCCTCTTTAGAAGGATCTTTTGGAGCAATGCATTTGAGGGGGGTTTCAGGGTGCTACGAGTGCAGGGACATTTTTATGACTCCTGATGATCTTGAGCTTCACCAGATACAAAAGCACGCAGGTACTCTTGAATCTTTTCTCGCTATATTTTGCAATTTCGATAAGCTTATTCTTCTCTGCTCATCTGTGCTTTCTCCAAACAGTGTCTGAAATGGGCGTTCAAGACTCGAGCAGAAAAATAATTGAACTGATATTCCTTTCAAGCTGACTCAAGAAGCAAGCTCCAATCCCCAACATAGAGAGAGTGCTCAAGGTCCAAAACACCCCCACCACCACATCGAGGTTCGAGGCCTACAGAGACTTCATCAGGGACAAGGCTAACAAGCCTCCATTGAAGCACTCGAGGTGCATTGCCGATGGCAATGAACTCCTACGCTTCTACTGCACCAGCGTTGCCTGCTCTCTCGGCCTCCATGGCGCCCCGACCCTCTGCCAATCAGCCTCACTCTGCAGTCTCTGTGGCATTCTACGCGATGGCTTCAAAGTGGATGAGCTGGGCAAAATCCAAACTACGACCACCAGCTTTGGAGCCCACGGCGCATGCACCCACCAATTGACTTCCAACGGGGGGATGAGGGCGATGCTGGTGAGCAGGGTGATTGCAGGGAGAGTGAAACAGAGCCAATCAGATGATGATGGTGGTGAGTATGATTCAGTTTCCAGCTCGGACGAGCTGTCCGTCTTCAGTCCCAGTGCTATCCTTCCTTGCTTTGTTGTGCTCTACAGAGGTGTCTAAGTGTCTTTTTTTTTTATTATTATTGTTGTCGAGTTGATTGTCTTCTGCAATCGATGTGAGTTGTTTGATGCGTGTTTAACGGTGGATTAAACGCATCTCGAAGGGTGGCTTTGTTTAATTGGCACACTGTGAACTAGATATGATAAGGCTACAGATTAGATTTGTGTGTTTGTCCTGTGTTTGTATGGGGAATCATCATAGAAAGCCAGAAAGGGGGAGGGCGAGGAGTGAGGACAAAACCTTATAATAATGTTGAGCTGGAAGGCATTGCGTTGCAGATCTAAATACTGCACATGTATAGATATTCTAAATACTGTAGGGAAGATAAATTTATTGAGGTCACATCTGATATCTGTAGGCATATAATCTATCTATGCGTTGCCAGATACAATTGATGAGGAAGCTACTAGTTAATAGATTTGAGGATTAGTCATTACAATAAAGATGAAGATATAGAGAAGCTACTTTCGGTAATTGTTATAGAGATAAAATGTGTGTTTATTCATTTTAGTTCAGTGAAGAAGTCTAAAAACATTTTTACTTTGGAAGAGAAGGCCACCTTCAAAATATAGAGAAAAAAATGAACATAAATTAAATTTCCAATAGGAAATTTCTTATTTAGATGGTGAAATAAAAAAGTAATGTCTATTTGATCATTTGATCACTGACAAATATTAGAATATTTTCCCGTAAATAAGAAGAACAATCAATTTTTGAGTAAACAATGATATCATGCAAGATCATATGTAAATTTCTTAAATTGATGGACATAGTTGAAAATTACAAATGAAGAATTTCAAGTGGCTTGTCATAGTTCACTAATTTTGAATGCCGATAAAAGTTATCAATATACTCTTTGGTCCATTCTATTGGTTTCCTAGTTTTTCCTTAAAGATTATTTTAGAGATTTCTTTGGAATCCTTTCATCATGCATAACATAAATCGTTGGATTAAATTAATCTTAATTATTTATTTGAGAGGAAAATACATATAAATATCTCTCTTCTCTTTATTTATAATTATTCTCAAATATAAAAAGAGATATTTACTTGGTAGCTTTGTGGAAATGATGTGATATTTGGCATCTTTGTTGGGATATCTTTTGGTTTTAATAGATTTAATTTAATTAATAAAAAGAGAGTCTAATGATAAAATTATTGTCATGTGATCTAGAGGTCATGAATTTGAGTCTCTAAAATAATCTCTTGTAATGCAGCACTTCCTCAGGATCCGTATTAATGAGCGTTTTGTACATCGGATTGACCTTTATTTGATTTAATTAATAGGTGATGTAGGCATGATGTCACATATAACTTAACTTAATCTCACAGGTATAGCCGAGTTGATATTTGGATGACAACTTATCATATGAGAGTGGGGATCAAATTTTTGAGGAAACAATTTCCTATAAAATAAAATTCCTCCCATCTAAAGAGGGCGTTTAATCATCATAATTTACTATCTTCATCTCACTATAGGGCCAATTATGAGGGACACGTGAGGAGGGAACGAGTCACATTTTTTTTTTTTTTTACCATATCTATAACTTAACTTGAATAAGGTTGGGATACATTTATTATGATCGTATAAAATTTATGATAAATAAGTTTAGGATGAATTTATTATAAAATGGGTAAAGTTTGTGATATATATAACAGCTTGCCCATAATATTATGTATATTAACCTAATACCCACCACATATTCCTTTTATAGTAAAAACTTTGATGTGCAAATTTTATTTTAACATGACAAAAACTTCAATTTTCCTTTTACACTTTGCCACTTACGAATATTCTATGTTTTCTTAATTATATTAAAAGTAAATCACGTCATTGGTGTAACATAAAAACTATATAAAATTTAAAATCTTTTTAAAAACTAATTATACATTCTAAAATATATGTCTCCAACTTTTAAAAGAATAATTTACTTAATAGATTACTCAAATTAAAATTTATATTAGCTTGGTCATACTATTAACTTATATTTAATAGTTTAATAAGTTTAACTCAAAAAGCAATTGAATTTGCCAAATCATAACCATCACTAATATAAGATAAGAGTATCCGTAATAACATTAAATATTTCTCCTAAATATTTATGATTCTCACTTCTACATCATCAATTAAATATCTCAAATTCTACAATCAAATATTCTCCCAACAAAATATTTATGTGTCTCACCTACCAAACATCTTACTTAAATAGCTCAAATTCCATAATAAAATAATATCTTATCAACTAAATATTTATGATTCACATTGTTGGGCCCCGTGATTGTTTTGATGTGATCAACCAAGTTACATTAGGTCATGCTTGTTATTTGATCTCTGTGTCTAAGTGTGCAGGAGCTTAGAAGCACAGGAAGTCGAGCGGAAGACGCAGTTAGCAAGAAGGACGGCACGGGAAAGGAGTCGATGGACTCGGTGCGTCCGAAGGACGAGAGGACTGCGGAAGAGTACACCGGTGGACGAGAAGAACGTGTGTGATGTTCGAGGGACGAGAAGCCGGGTCGGAAGCCTGCTCGAGGAGAATGCCGGAAATTGGGTTCGAGTCAGCCCTATTTCAGTTGGCCGCAATCACCCAAGCAATCGGAGCTTCGGAAGAAGAAAAGAAGTCAAAATAAGCTAAAAAAGCTAGCTGGAGGCGCCTTCAACGAGGTGCTGAAGGGGCGGGCCTGCGCTGACTGCAGTCTTGGAGGTGCCTCCATTACCTTGAAGGCGCCTCAACCTTGTCCGAGGCGTCTCAAGGGCATTGGAGGCGCCTCATACCCAGTCTAGATGGTCGTTTGCGAAGCAGATAAGGTTTTATCCGATCAAATCCATTGGAGGCACCCTCAACCCTCTTGGAGGTGCCTTCAAGACCCGAGATAGAATTTCTAGAAGCTATATAAAGGCCCCTGGAGCTAGAAATAAATCAATCAACTCTGTATTAAGTTCCTAACAACTTCTGAGCGTTCTTAGTGTGTAAAAAAGGTTTCACCGCCTACAGTGAATGAGACATTCTAGTGGAGTTGTTCGACTGCCTTGGATTAACAACCCCCTGGATTGTAACCAAGTTAAATTTCCTGTCTCTCTTTTGTTAATGTTGTTTTACATTTTATTGTTGCTATTAATTTTTGAGTTGAAAAGTCTTAAGGAGGGTATTCTTTATTTGTAGGCAATTCACCCCTCCCCTCTTGCCAGCCCCGTTGCACTAACAAGTGGTATCAAAGTCAGACCGCCTCAGAAGGACTGACCGCCGACTGAAACACAAAGATCAAGACGATGGCCGGAACAAACATTCATCCCCCAAAATTCAACGGAGACTTCGCTACATGGAGATGAAGAATGGAGATATTTTTTAAGATGAATTTTGACATTCTTTTAACTATGAAATTTGGTTTTGCAGCTCCAAAAGACAAAGAGAAAGTATCAGTGGATAAAGAAAGAGCAAGCCGATTTCGTGGGCAACGGAAAGGCGGAATTTCACCTGCTCAACGTTCTGCCTGTTGGATCGAAAGTGCTAGAGGGGGGAGGGGGTGAATAGCGCTCGTGGCTTTTACTCGTTTCTGTTTCGTAAAGACGACAAGTAACGCAGCGGAAATAATAAAACAAACAACACACGAACACAAGTGATTTACTTGGTTCGAAGCCTTGGACGACTCCTACTCCAAGGTCCGTGATCGTTGATCGCTTTCTGTGGGCAACAACTATATCTCACAAAATTATTACAATCTAAGTACAATCAAAAGTAGTAAAAATTATACCGACAACAAGAAATGCTAAATCTGAAGCTCCGGGTTGTCGGAATGTTACTACAGCAGTTCTGGAACGTTTCTTGAGTAGCACACGGAAGAAGGATCGCTTGTTCGTTGATTCTTGAAGGAGATGCTCGAATTCCTCTTTTATACAGTGCTAGAGGCGCCTCCAACATCATCCAAGGCGCCTCCAAGCTTCCAGAGTCAGCCGCGTGGATCAACATCGAACTGGTCGCACCTCATCCACTTAAAAGCACCTTCAAGCCACTCCAAGGCGCCTCCAAGCCGTGGTCTAAGGCGCCTTTGGTCCCCATGAAGGCGCCTCCAGCTCCTCTGGACAGTTGGCTTCGGCTTGCACCTGAGGCGCCTCCAACCTCCATGGAGGCGCCTCGGACACTGTTCATCCGAGGCTTAACTTATTCCTTTTGTACCTGTAAGATATGTTAGTCCCAAAACAACACTGTATTCTGCAAGACAAAGTTAGAACAGATATAAACATGATAAATTAAGTGGCTGACAGTCATCGTGTCACGCCCCAGAGGAGTCCCTGTCCGAAGAAATTTCGACAGCATCCCCCCTATAAAGGTGACAATCTGAAGCATTACTACATACAAAATATACCTCAGCCACACTCGGCTGGAATATATATGCAAAATAGAAAAAACATAACCACGCAGTCAATATACACAGCCTACCCGGCTGGACATAAATGAATAACACATATAACATAATACAACAGCCCACACGGCTGGATATAAGCACAATCACACAGTTAATAACAGCCCACTCGGCTGGAACAAAATAATCACACAGCAGCGGAAGAGATAAAATGATACGAACGTAAAACCAACAACGACACTAACAAAAATACCTGCCATCCCAGACTTGACCCAAAATTCATAGCGACTTATTGAAAACAAAATACACAAAATCAATATACCACCCCAACGATAACAAAACCAAAATGAAAACTATCCTCGAGTGTGATGTAAGACCCAGGACTGACAGCTGACATCTCTCCAAGCATCCATGACTCATCTATCTATTACCTGGCGAAAGAAAATCATTTTGTGGGGGTGGTGAGTATTGGAACTCAGCGGGTAAGGAAAGAGATAGTGCATGAACATAACATGTAAGTAGAGAGTGTCAACAGTTTACAGTCTCATAAGAGAAATAGCAGATACTACAATAGAACCAAAATAAATGCTCATACCTGAAACCATATCCTAGGCTAGGTATAGTAGGTCAGAACCGATACTAATCTGCTACAATACTGCTCATAACTACAGAGGTAATAAGCAAGATATATACAAATTTCCAATGACTGAACATCTACAATGAGAATATATCTCAACCTAAGTAAGCATATCAATATATGTGAACAACAACAGTAAACAATAACAGCATATATAGACAGCAGCAGCCAAAGCAAATATAATAACAGCGTATGCACGAATGGTCACTCCCGCCCACCTCTCCGCACCATGACCCCTGTATGATCGAGAAGCCGGGTCAGTGACAGACTGTACACCACTCCAGCTACCACTCACACAAGTGGCCGAGGGGACAGTTGCATAGTAGCTAACTAGCTACATCTGCGACGGGGTCCCTGCTGCTCGTACTCCAGTTACCACTCACACGAGTGGCCGAGTGCGGCACGACAGGACAAGCGGCATCAACTCCAGCTACCACTCTCTCGAGTGGCCGAGGATGCAGCATGCATGCAATGACATGATGCGAACAATGCAACAGTCATCATATATATATATAAACAGAAACAAGTATACTACATGAAGCCAGCATGCTCAATATAGTACATAAATAAACAACAGTCAAAGCATACAAACATGGTATCTAGTGTCTGCTACTGATCATGGACAACAACAAGAGACTGTATAGATATGAAAATGAATTTCTCAAAGATTGCGTGGAAGTATCAAGCACAGGAAAATAAGAGTGAGTAAAGGTAAAAATAATTTCTTATCAACAATAGTTCATGCACCAAGGTCAAAGAACTAAAAGGAACAAAGCAAGAAATACCCGCCTATATATGTAGATCGTGTCCACCGTCTTCAATCAATGTCCTGCAAATCACGTGATGCACAATTTAGCTTAATTTCATAAACAACATTAGTTAAACCGAAACCCAACTTAATTAGGGAAAAATCTTAATCTAACTATGAATCTCGATTCACCCAAATCTAATGAATAAATCCTTAATTAAAATCCACACCATTCCAGAACTTCAACAACACACAACGATCCAGAAAATCACTGTGTAACACATCGAAATCTCTTAAATGAACCTTGAAAATCCACAGCTATATTGAAAATAGAGCAACATTGAATAGAACCCAGAATTTCCTCAAATTCAAACGCAACCGACCACTTCACGGGCATGGAGGAACAACAATTAGGTTTGAACAAAATTACACTGAATCGAACTAACCCTCTAAATCGAACCAGTAATTTCCATCATCTACAGCTTAAACCACCAGAATCTGTCCGACATTTCAGGAACACTGAAAGTGCACAAGCATAAACACAGCGTAAACCACCATCATGCCCCCAACCATTGCCAGCGCTAGGAAAAAGCAAATCACTATCACAAACTGTCAAATCCTCTAAGAACTTGATCCTTCAACCCTAATTGTCTGGAAGAAACCGACAAAGCCAAAAATATCATCGCAAATACCTAATCCATTACATAAATCTGGAGAAAAGTTGCGCGATGAAGCAAGCATCACAGAAACACTATAATCGTAACCTATTCGACCCTGTGGACCTCCTAGACAAAAAAATCCAACTCCTTTTAGGTATCGATCCCTTACCTCGCTGATCTCATACCAACATAAAGGAAGATATTTGCTAGCTAGCTCTCATCGTGGCTGGAGGTGGTAGTGGATCGAGCGGCCGACGCTAGGGCAGAGGGAAGAGGTGGCGTCTGGGGCGCTCGTGCAAGGAGAGGGTCGGCGACGCTGGGTGTTTGCGTGAGGTGAGGCTGCAGCTGTGACCCGGGAGAGGAGAGGCCGACGGCATTTGGAAACTCGAGAGGGGAATGGAAATTGCCGGCTGCAGTGCGGTGGATCGCGAGAGGGAGAGAAGGGCAGAGGCTGCAGCGCGAGCTCGGGAGAGATGGGGAAATCGGCGTGAATGGAAAGAAAAGGAACTTAGGTTATATTTTTATATCTATACTTTAATTAACTAACTTTGGGTTAATTTAATCAATCAACTCCTAACTTAATTGGGATATCTGAACGACTTTTACCAAGTCTACAAATTTATCCCTTTAATTTCATCATACGAGCTCCAATTAATTCTCAGAAAATTTTTAAAAATTTCTGAAAAATCTAATAAGATTATTTATCAAATAATCATATTATTTAATTATTATTTTGTTCGGTATTTTACACATCGGACTGTCCGGGTCTGACTTCGGATTTCCAACCGGAAACCCTAGGTCGACCCGACACCTACTGTTCCCTCTACGGGGAACGCGTCCTCACCTACTCCCTCAGGAGAGATTACCTGGTGCCAGTTTGGTCCTCCAGACCGACTGGACTTTCTGCCTAGAGTTACCACCCCCTAGGACCTAGGGTTACCGCCCCCTAGGGTTTTTCTCCGCCTAGGGTTACCACCCCCTAGGACCTAGGGTTACTGTGCCCTAGGGTTTTCCTCTACCTAAGGTTATCATCCCCTAGGACCTAAGATTACCGCCCCTTAGGATTTTCCTTCACCTAGAGTTACCACCCCCTAAGGTTTTCCTTCACCTAGGGTTACCACCCTCTAGGACCTAGGGTTACTGTTGGAACCCCAAGGTTGTTTTAATGTGATCAACAAGTTAAGTTAGGTCCTGTGTGTATTTAACCTTGTGTCTAAGTGTGCAGGAGCTTAGGAGCACAGGTACTCGAGCGGAAGACGCAGCTAGCGAGAAGGACGGCACGCTGTGCGTCCGAGGGACGAGGCGCTGCGGAAGAGTACACCGACGGACGAGAAGGAAGCGCATGGTGGTTCCGAGGGACGAAAGCCGGAGCGGAAGATTGCTCGGGGAGCAAGAGACGCAACTAGCGAGAAGGTCGACGACTGAGGGACGAAGACTGCGGATGAGTACGCTGGCGGACGAGAAGGAAACACGCGGCAATTCCGAGGGACGAGAAGCCGGAGGGAAGCACGCTCGAGAAGACCGGAAGTTGGGTTCGGGTGAGCCCTTTTCCGGATGGCAGAGATCACCCAAGCAAGCGGATTCGGAGTAGAAGACCCGCACCGAGCTGAACCAAACCGGAGCAGTGGTCCCCGGATGAAAAAGTCAACATTGGTTGACTTTGGGCTCCGGGGCGCCCGGAACAGTCCGGGGCGCCCGGGGCGCCCGGACCCAGTATTTTGACCAAATCGAGTCAAAACTCGATCTAAACGTTGGGGGATAAAATTTATCCCCCCCAGGGCGCCCGGAACCCTTCCAGGCGCCCCGACCAAGGCTATAAATATAGCCTTGGTCCAGAAGCTTCAAATCAACTCAGAAATTTACATTCCAAACACTTGTGCGCTTATATTCTAGTTTAGCTTCTATCTTTTGTGCTTTCACTGCTGTAAGAGGCTTCTCCGCCTGAAGGAGATATTTTAGTGCACGTTCATTCCTTGGATTAACAACCTCCTTGGTTGTAACCAAGTTAAGTTATGAGCCTCTTCTTTCTGCTTTTTATTTACTGCTAATTTACTTGATGCAAGTGTTCTGTTGAAAGTTCGAGAAGGGTCTTTTCTGTTTATTTTTTTTAGGCTATTCAACCCCCCTTCTAGCCGGCCCAACGGTCCTACAAGTGGTATCAGAGCAGAGACGCTTCAGGAGGACTAACCGTCGAATGAAGCAACGAGATGGTCGGATCTAACATCCACCCAACAAAATTCGAGGGGGACTTTGCAAGCTGGAAGAAGCACATGGAGGTATTTTTCGGCACCGATTTTGATTTATTACTAATAATGGAACTCGGTTTTGAAGCTTCCGAGGGCAAAGCGAAAAATCAATGGACAAAGAAAGAGCAGGCCGAGTACGTGGCAAACAAGAAAGCAGAATTCCATTTGCTAACCGTACTTCCGCCACAAGAAGTCAACCGTGTCGGCACCTACAACTCGGCAAAGGAGCTTTGGGAGAAGTTCCTTGAATTACACGAAGGAACATCCGAAGCCAAGCTTGTGAGACGGGACTTACTTCGCAACCAGCTCACCAACCTCCGTCTTGAAGAAGGTGAAACAATTGCACATCTACACTCAAGGATACAGGAGCTCATCATCGGACTTTCGAATCTCGGAGGAGAGGTAAGTAACCGAAATTCGCTCAGGTACGCTTTAAATTCCTTCCCTAGAAATTCAAAATGGGTATCACTAGTAGATGTTTTTTACATTTCGAAGGACTTAGAAAAAATTTCATTAGAAGAATTTTTTTCAACATTTGAAGTGCATGAGTCAAGATGTGCAGGAATGAGGGAGCCAAAGAACAACGTCGCCCTCAAAGCTTCGAGAGACGAACCTGAATCGGAATCTTCTCTCGACGACGAAGAAATGGTAATGATGGTAAGACGATTTAAGAAGTTATACAATTCTAGAAAAACTAACCATCCACAGGGTAGAAAGAAAAGAACGATCTGCTGCTACCATTGCGACGAAGAAGGGCATGTCAAGGACAACTGCCCCAAGCTGAAGAACAAAGACAAGGAAAAGGGTAAGAAGCCTATCCAAAAACGAAAGGCCCTGAAGGCGATGTGGGCGATACCTCGTCCGAATCGGAAGTCGAAGCATTCTCCGGACTCGCACTGATGGCGAGTCATCAAGACGACGACTGCGATTCAAGCTCTTCCGAAATGAGCATCGAGAGCATCGATGAAGGGGGAGACACGTCGGAAGAAAGCAGCAGCTCAGGGGGAGAAACAGACAACGAGATCGACAAGGTAAGTCAGGTACGATCTCTTCCTCCCGATAAAATGTTTAAGTTCGTTAAACTTTTAACAAAAGATTGCTACAAATTAGAAAGTGAAAATAAAAATTTAAAAGTAATTCTAGCTAAGTCTTGTCCCTTAGAAGAATTAGATCAATTAAAAATAGCAAATGAAAAATTGAAACTTGAAAATGATGATTTGAAAATTCAAGTAGATAACTTGAAAAACTATGCATGTTCATCTAAAACCAATTTTAGAAGATTTAATAATTTAAATTGGTACTTTAAATATCACCCGGGACAAATTAGGAACATTTCAAGAAAATATGTCCCTAAAAGCTTTTTAATTAATCCAGTAGGGTGGAACCTATATTGGGTTCCTAAATCATGCCTAAACTAAATTGTAAAATTAGCGCTTTAAGTGAGAAAATTAAACAAAGAATTTCCTTATGAGGCTTTGTCATGGAAGTGATTGTTGCTCCAATAACCAAGAAGGTCTAGTGCCTCGCCACGCCCTGGAAGCCAAAATATTGAAATAAATGTTTAATTAACTTACTAATAAAGCATTAATACAAGAATTAATTAGTGCTTTAAAAAGGTTATTCAAAACATTTTATTTTAGAAATTTACTTAGAATTTTTTTCCCCCTAAGTCATTTTTTTTGCGCTTAAAAATTCTCAAAAATTTTAGGATTTTTTTTCTTACTTAGAAAAATTCTCAAAAATCATTTCTTCCTAAGTTAAAAAAAAAAAAACTTTTTCCTGAAACTAGAAATCTCAGCTTAAATTACTTAGAAAAAATTTCTAAATTTCTTAAAAACCTAGAAATTTTTTTTTCTAAGTTTTTAAACCCTTAGATTGTTTTTTCTTGGAACCCCATTTTTTTTGTGATCAAAGGGGGAGAAGGGAAAGTATAAGTCTAGGGGGAGGTAGATAGATTTAATTTTTTTTTATCTTTTCTATCTTTTTGCACTTAAATTGCAAATTAAGTTAATTTACTTAATTTTATTTTATGTCTATTTTAACCCTACCTTAACTTAGGTTGATCACACTAAAAAGGGGGAGATTGTTGGAACCCCAAGGTTGTTTTGGTGTGATCAACAAGTTAAGTTAGGTCCTGTGTGTATTTAACCTTGTGTCTAAGTGTGCAGGAGCTTAGGAGCACAGGTACTCGAGCGGAAGACGCAGCTAGCGAGAAGGACGGCACGCTGTGCGTCCGAGGGACGAGGCGCTGCGGAAGAGTACACCGGCGGACGAGAAGGAAGCGCATGGTGGTTCCGAGGGACGAAAGCCGGAGCGGAAGATTGCTCGGGGAGCAAGAGACGTAGCTAGTGAGAAGGTCGACGATCGAGGGACGAAGACTGTGGATGAGTACGCTGGTGGACGAGAAGGAAACACGCGGCAATTCCGAGGGACGAGAAGCCGGAGGGAAGCACGCTCGAGAAGACCGGAAGTTGGGTTCGGGTGAGCCCTTTTCCGGATGGCAGAGATCACCCAAGCAAGCGGATTCGGAGTAGAAGACCCGCACCGAGCTGAACCAAACCGGAGCAGTGGTCCCCGGATGAAAAAGTCAACATTGGTTGACTTTGGGCTCCGGGGCGCCCGGAACAGTCCGGGGCGCCCGGAGCAGCCCAGGGCGCTCGGAACCCTTCCAGGCGCCCGGACCCAGTATTTTGACCCGATCGAGTCAAAACTCGATCTGAACGTTGGGGGATAAAATTTATCCCCCCCAGGGCGCCCGGAACCCTTCCAAGCGCCCCGACCAAGGCTATAAATATAGCCTTGGTCCAGAAGCTTTAAATCAACTCAGAAATTTACATTCTAAACACTTGTGCGCTTCTATTCTAGTTTAGCTTCTGTCTTTTGTGCTTTCACTGCTGTAAGAGGCTTCTCCGCCTGAAGGAGATATTTTAGTGCACGTTCATTCCTTGGATTAACAACCTCCTTGGTTGTAACCAAGTCAAGTTGTGAGCCTCTTCTTTCTGCTTTTTATTTACTGCTAATTTACTTGATGCAAGTGTTCTGTTGAAAGTTCGAGAAGGGTCTTTTCTGTTTATTTTTTTTAGGCTATTCAACCCCCCTTCTAGCCGGCCCAACGGTCCTACAGTTACCACCCCCTAGGGTTTGCACCTTGTCTAACCGCAACTAAAACTTTTGCCTAAGAACACTTAGGACTTTCCTGCAAGCTCAATCAAGCACATTAAATAACAAATAATCGTAACTTTGAATCCCTTTGCCATTATCAAAACTTGAGTTTGATCGTCGGATACTTCTCGCACCAACACTGCCGCCCCAGGAGGTAAGTCGGATCGGAAGCTATGACTCCGCCAAAGACCTCTGGGAAAAATTTCTGGAGCTCCACGAAGGCACTTCAAAAGCGAAAGCTAGCAAGGCGGGACATCCTCCGAATTCAACTAACGAATCTCGGGATGAACAACGGCGAGAAGGTAGTGGAACTCCAAGCAAGAATCAAAGAGCTGATAACTCAACTAAATAACCTCGGAGAATCGGTAACAAACCAAGACTCGATCTGGTATGCACACAACGCCTTCCCAAGATCTTCATAATGGGCGTCCTTAGTAGATGTATACTATATTTCTAAGGACTTTGAGGTAAGTACTTTAGAAAACTTATTTTCTACCTTCGAACTTCACGAGTCTCGAATTGCAGAGCCAAGTTAAGCAAAGCCAAATCTCAATATTGCCCTACAAGTCGAAAAGGACAATCCCGACTCTGAAGCGTCGATCGACGAGTCTGAAGCGGCTCTATTAGTAAGAAAATTGAATAAATTTATTAAAACTAATAAATTTAGATCGCAGTCAAAAAGGTATCAATGCAGCAAAAGGATGGTTCATTGCTACAACTACAACGAGGAAGGACACATCAAGGATGACTGCCCACGACTGAAGAAAAGGGACAAGGAGAAGTTTCAAAAGCCAACGTCCTCAAAGCGCAAAAGTCTGAAGGTTACATGTGATGAATCATCATCCTCGGAATCAGAAGTCGAAGCCTTCTTGGGATTAGCACCGATTGCCAACCATCTTTTCGAAGAAACCAACTTGGAGATGAGCATAAGTGAAGAGGGACGATCATCAGAAGAAGAAAGTTGCGATGAAGGGGGGCATCAGATATAGAGGTAAGCGAGGTACGTAATCTGACTCTCAACCAGTCATTTCAATTCATAAAAGTTCTCACTAAAGAGTTAGTTAAATTAGAAAAGGAGAATAATGAGTTGAAATTAAACTTAGCAAAAGCATGCCCACTAGAAATGTACGATAATTTAAAATTAGAGAATGAGAAATTGAAATTTTTAAAAATAATTATGCATGCTTAAATAAATTTCCAAAATCAAGACTCAAGTTCAATGAAAAATTAAACTGGTACATCAGAAAACATCAGGGACAACTTAGGAAAGTTCTCGAAAGTTATATACCCCCTAAGTTCTTGATTAATCCAGTAGGAAGGAACCTTTACTGGGTTCCAAAATCTTTTCTAGACTAAATTGTTTTTAGTTAAAAGCTTTCAGTGAGAAAATTAAACGTTAAAATTTCTTTATGAGGCTTTGTCTAGGGAAGTGGTTGTTACTCCAATAACCAAAAAGGCCTAGTGCCTCGCCACGACCTGGAAGCCAAAATATTGAAATAAAATGTTTAATTAACTTTCTGGTAAAGCATTAAAAAATGCTTTAAAAAGTTTTTCAAATATTTTTTAAACAATTTTTTCAAAAATATTTTTATACTTAGAAAAATATTTCATGCATAAAAGTTTTAATTAGAAAAAATTCTAAACTAATATTTCTTAAGGTAAAATTTCTTCTGAAATTAGAAATTTTTTACTTAAATTTCTTTTTGAAAATTATCTTACCAAAGTTTAACTTAGAAAAAACTTTCAAAATAAATTCTCAAAATTGTTTAAATAATTGCCTAAGTTAAAAACAAATTTCTACTTAGAAAATTTTCAAAAATATTTACGTTTGCCTAAGTTAAAATTTTATTTAACATTGTTTTTAACTTAGAAATTATTTTAAAAATGATTTTTTTTAAACTTGAACTTTTTTTTAGAAAACTTCTACTTGATAGTTATGACCCTCATTTTTTTGCTGTGATCAAAGGGTGGTGAGATAGGAACAAGTTAGGGAGAGTTAAACATTAAAAGAAAAAAATAAAATTTGGTGTTGCAAATTCTATATTGTAATCTTTATGCTTAAACTATTAGTTTAGTAATTTCTATAAATTACTGTTTGTCTAATTTTTTCCTAATTTGAACTTGGGTTGATGCACGTCAAAAAGGGGGAGATTGTTGGGCCCTGTGGTTGTTTTGATGTGATCAACCAAGTTAAGTTAGATCCTGCTCGTTATTTGATCTCTGTGTCTAAGTGTGCAGGAGCTTAGGAGTGTAGGAAGTCGAGCGGAAGACGCAGCTAGTGAGAAGGACGGCACAGGAAAGGAGCTGATGGTCTCGGTACGCCCGAAGGACGAAAGAGCTGCGGAGGAGTACATCGGTGGACGAGAAAAATGTGCGCGACGTTCGAGGGATGAGAAATCGGGTAGGAAGCCTGCTTGAGGAGAATGCCAGAAATTGGGTTCGGGTGAGCCCTATTTCAGTTAGTCGCAATCATCCAAACAATCGGAGCTTCGGAAGAAGAAAAGGAGTCAAAAGGGGCTGAAAAGGCTAGCTGGAGGCACCTTCAACGAATTGCTGAAGGCACCTGTGCTGACTGCAGTCTTGGAGGCGCCTCCATTACCTTGAAGGCGCTTCAACCTTGTCTGAGGCGCCTCAAGGGCATTTGAGGTGCCTCAGACCCAGTTTAGATAGTCGTTTGCGAAGCAGATAAGATTTTATCTGGTCAAATCCATTGGAGGCACCCTCAACCCTCTTGGAGGCGCCTTCAAGACCCGAGATAGAATTTTCAGGAGCTATATAAAGGCCCCTGGAGCTAGGAATAAATCAATCAACTTTGTATTAAGTTCCTAGCAACTTCTGTGCGTTTTTAGTGTGTAAAAGAGACTTCTCCGCCTACAATGAAGGAAATATTCTAGTTGAGTTGTTCGACTGACTTAGATTAACAATCCACTAGGTTATAACCAAATTAAATTTCCTGTATCTCTTTTGTTACTGTTGTTTTACATTTTATTATTGCTATTAATTTTTGAGTTGAAAAGTCTTGAGGAGGGTATTCTTTATTTGCAGGCAATTCACTCCTCCCCTCTTGCCGAAAATCATAGTTAGTGGTGATGTATCATACTAAAATTTTAGTATATCGAAAATTCAGTATATCAAAATTTTAGTATAATTAAATTTCATATCGTTTAGGGTAAAATTTTAGTATCACTATGGTATACCAAAATTTTAAAAAAGATATTATATCGATACTGATATCGAAAATTTTAGTACGATATTATATTATACCAAAAATTTTAATATGTCATAGAATCAATATAACTTGATATACGTCGGTATGATGTATGTATTATATTAAAAATTTTGATATTTTTCTCACTGGACAGACACTAACCAAGACAGATTTTAGAAATAAAAGGTGGGCTGGACTTTGGGTATGGAAGGTATGGAAGAGATGGATTTTAATGGGCCAAGTAAAAAATGTATTGCATATATACTAAATTTTTTGTTTTTTTTTAAGCTGATAGCTAAGACAACCCTACAGCAAATATGATATGGCAAACTCCTCTAATATATTAGGTTTAGCACAACCTAATGCCAGACTATGATGAATCTATTAGACAAAATTATATATATGTTAAGACCAAGTTAACTATATATATATATATATATATTGGGCGTGACTTGCATCGAGCTAGGGTAATTTATATCAAGTTCACTCAATCAAATTGATATTTTTAATTATCAAATTATATTCCTATCAATTTAAAATAAAAAAAATACAGGTGCCATCATTCACAACAACATGAATGGATCATCTCTCTCTTTTCAGTAATTGGGTTGGTTGGTTACTTTATCACCTGCTCCTCTTCCTTTTGATTTTTTTTAGAATTTAATTTAAAAATTCCACGTCCCCATCAAATCTAATTTCAAGATTCGCCGGCATCCAAAATCCATTAAGGATCAACTTATCGGAGTCGGATCCCATGAAATTTTTTATTATATAAAATTTCTTTTGTCAGGATACGAATTTTGACCAGGAATTGATCAAAAAGACAGCTTTTTGGAGAATCCGGACAAGGAAACTTCCTCATAATTTTATTAATCAAATTTTGACCTGTAGTATGTAAGAATTCTATTTGCTATTCAACATTGATTATCCATTTTTTTTTAAAAAAAAACGTTGTTTTTTATTTTGTTTTGTTTCGATAGAAACACAGGGCAAATATTAAAAAGACCCGTTTTGTTATTGTTTTTTACTAAAATTATTTGGAATAAGTTTGGTCTATTAGAGTAATTTTAATTAAAATATCATTAAAGTAAATATATTTATAGCGTGTCATTTTAAGTTTATTTAAAAATAGAATGCTCTTTTACACTTTTAATATTCGTCCAAACATTAAAAAAAAAAAAAAGAAGAATTCCAATTTCAACAAAGTGTAGCAAAAAAACAAAAAGGATCTAAGGCAATTTCACCATGTCAAAGATCCTCCAAGCACAATATTTAGCGGTGGGACCCACTCTTTGGTGGAATCTAATTTGCTCTTCACCTACTCATCCTTCACCTTGTCCTTTTATATATATCATGTACATGCCATTTTGTGGATGACAAGATGAGGAAAATAATATCCACAAAAATAAATTATAAAAATAAAAAATGTTAATACGCATTCAACCATCCAAATTCATATCTGAATTTGACCAAATCCACAAGTCAAACCTATTGCCACATCATCATCTATTTAAAATCACAATTAAAGCATGTTCATGCTTGAAAACTAAGCAAAGTGCTCTCGTTGAATTAGTAAATGAATCGGATGTTTATGTACAAATTAATGGTTTTAAATATTAATAATTTATTTATACTATTCATTGAGATAAAATGATAAGTCGTGTTAAATGATGGTTCTTTGTTTCGTTCTTCGTTTTACTTCTCCTTCTTTGTAGATTCATTGTAAATGGAGTAGATTCATTGAATCATTTACGTTGTCCTCACGGATTAGTATTGGTTCACATAAGCACATCGTCAATTCTTAAAACTTTAAAAGAATTTTTTAAAATTATCTTGAATTATATCAATAATATAATAATTCATTAAAAATTATATATATATTTTAATTATCTTCTATGATGAAATTTTAAATAAATTTTCCTAAGTTATATGATTCCATACTTATTACATCAATTTTAATATAAAAGAACATATTTAAATTTTTATTCTCGTTCTTAAATTATAAATCTTAAACTTCATCTTTATAATAATTCAAAGATTTTCTATTTAACTTTTTAAATTATACAAACCTCTCATCAATCTTATATTAGCTGTCCTTAAAATATTATTGTCATCTATGCTTAGTAGACTACGTGAATATTGTCTATAAAAATGAGAGATCCATCTTCTTAAGATTTTCTTAGTGTTGACTCTATGAATATGAAGGAAATTATATAGAGCATCATACAAATTTCCTTATCCAAAATGCATAATTTAAGGTAAAAATGTTACTTTATTAAATTTGGATATCCGCTTTTCAATACATCATATATCAATTTCCTTATTTATTCTTTCTCCTCTATAATGTTTAGGGAATGAAATTCATTCCCTAAATTTAGAGAAGTATTGTTCATAAATACATAATTTAGAGAATGGATAGGGTAGCTGATGCAAAGATTTTTTAGCTACCCTATCTAAAATTTAAGGTAAAATCTTTGAATAGGGTATTAGATGTGGATGCTCTTAACAGACCATTGGTCATAGGCGCATGATGGGATAAAGAGGGAAATACCTCCCTTATGTGCTAGTCACTATTCCAAAGGCTAATAGTCGTCCGTGATTTACCTCCTCCGTATTGGCCCTGGGACGAGTTGGTGGGAGCGCCGGGGGTGAACGTATTCGCCTTTTGCCACAATGATGGGATAAAGAGGGACTTCACGAGTCATCCGAGTTGGTAAGTGGTGTCATGTTTACCACATGAGGTCGCGGGATCGAATTGCAGGGCTGTCGGGACGTAAATCTTTGGACCCTATGCACCTCACCCCACCATCATTTGTCCGCTCGGCTGCTATGATTTATCTCTCTCGTGATGACCTAGAGTCGAGTGCGACGAAAACTTTGAGGACGAACGATTTCACCTTTAATCACATGATGGGATAAAGAGGATCGTCTATAAAACTTCTTCTCTTGCTCCCTGTACAAGGATTGATTCATGGAGACAGAGTACGAAGACATGGAAGGGAAGCTCCTTAGCTTCAGCATGTCCCTCGCCGAAACCCCGCCGCCGGCTGGCCTCATTCTTCGATCGCCGTCATATCCCTTGGCGGCGGCGCCCTTGGAGGCTCCAATCACCCACGACCAACTCACTTCCCTCCTCCTAGCTGCAGCCGCCGCCGCCGACCCCGACAACCCGGCCCCCAGCTCGGACGCCGTCGACGCCCTCGCGCAGCTCTACCGCCACGTGTCCCCCCGCGGGGACGACCCGTTCCGCCGCGTCGCCGCCTACTTCGCCGACGCCCTCGCCGCCGCAATGACTTCCGCCTGCCTCCCCTGCTCGCTGGAGCAGGAGTTCGCGGCCTTCACGCAATTCTACCGCGCCTCCCCCTTCTTCCAGTTCGGCCACTTCACCGCCAACCAGACCATCGTCGAGGCCTTCGAGGCGGAGGAGAGCCGCAACGGGGGCAAGCTCCACGTCATCGACTTCGACGTCTCGTACGGCTTCCAGTGGCCGTCGCTGCTCCAGTCCCTGTCCGACAAGGCGACTCCCGACTCGCCGGTGTCACTCCACCTCACCGGATTCGGCCGTACCGCCGCCGAGCTGGAGGAGACCCGACTCCGGCTCGTCAGTTTCGCCCACGGTTGCCCCAACTTGGCCTTCGCCTTCACTGGACTCGTCCGCGGCTCCACCGCCAGCGATCTCATGATCGACGACGGCGCGACGCTGGTGGTCAACCTGGCCTTCTACCTCCGGACGCGGCAGAGCCCGGCGGAGCTGCGGGCGACTCTGGCGGCGGTCCGAGCGCTGAGCCCCTCTGTCACGGTGGTGGTCGACAGAGAAACCGGCCGGCCGGCGGGGGGCTTCGTAGGCAGGTTCGTGGAGAACCTGAGCTACTTCGCGGCGATGTTCGAGTCGCTGCACGACTGCCTGCCGGCGGAGAGCGCCGAGAGGGTGAGCATCGAGCGGGACCAGTTGGGGAAGGAGATGCAGAGGGCGGTGCAGGGCGGGGACTGGGAGTGGCGGGGGAAGATCGCGAGCGCGGGGTTCGAGGAGGCGGAGCTGAGCTCGAGGTCGGTGAGCCAGGCGAGGCTGCTGCTCAAGATGAAGGGGCACGCGTCGAGCATGGAACACGTGGGAAACGGCGGCTTCGGGATCGAGGAGAGCCGCGACGGGAATTCGATCGCGCTGTGCTGGCGGCGGCGGAGGCTGGTTTCCGTGTCGGCGTGGCGGCTCCGGCCGCGCGCGGCAGCAAGGTGAAGGATTATACGTATATTTGCCAGCGTTCTCGGTGGCGGCCGATCGACGCCGGTGATGGATGTCATTCTTTTGTTGTGTTTTGTTTAAATCTTTTTATTCTTACCCAAAAAATAATAATCTATTTTTGGCAAATAGGGACTTCAACTCTTGTATTTCGACAAATGGTTTTTTAAAACAATTATGTAGTAAAATTAAGTTCTCTGAATCGTATAAATTATTTGATCTCGTTCAGAAATTAAGTCGGTTGGAGACGAGTCTTGATGGATTGAAAGTTGACGGAAAATTATCAAAGTGTCAGATCCACCTGGTACCCCCTGGAAAGGTTTACACGAGCGATCGACGAAGGAAGATGATCAGGACGATGACGCTGCTGCTCTGCGCACACTCAGACGAGTCCACGAGTCGTTAGAGACCAGAAACTAGGGAAAAAGTCCCTGGATCAGGCCCTCTGACGTTCAAGTCAGGTATTTTTTTTTCCAGAAATCACAGAGAAAAGACGAAAAGTAAAGACTAGTGAAAAATGACGAGTGAGCGTATCTACATAAGGGATAAAACATCCATTTAATTTTAAATTTGATTTGATTTAACTCACTCAGTTATGGATGCAATATAAAATAGTTATGGATGCAATATAAAAATATTTTATATTCTAGTTGGAGTTTGAAAAATATATATGATATTTAAATTAAAAAAATTAAAAATATAAATAATTTTAGTTCGAGTTCAGTTAAAAATAAAATTTGAATTCCAACTAAAATTTGAGTTCAATTTGAATGGTTCTAATTTTAATTCGATCAAAATTAAAATTCTGAGAGACAAGAAGTCCGATCGTGCTCGAGAATGACGGAAAATAGATTTGGTTGAGCTCTATTTCAGATGGTCGAAATCACACAAGTGAGCTGAACCGGAGCGAAAGACCCAGACCCAAGCAAGCGGAATTAGAGCGGAAGACCCGAACCTGCTCCGGATGCTCAGACCATAAACTTTATCAAAAAATGATGTGGCACGATTCGTTACGACGGGGATAAAATTTTATCCCCCTCTAGGCGCCTGGAACCCTTCCAGACGCCCCGACAGGGCTATAAATACAACCTTGAACCCAGTAGTTAGAAATCATCACTTGTAACAATTTCTTTGTATATTCTACTACTGTGTGAGTTTTGACTACTGTAAGAGGCTTATCCGTCCGAAGAAGACATTAATGAGCTTTCAACTTCCATGGATTAGTAATCTCCTGATTACAAACCAAGTAATTACTTGTATGCCTTTGTCTTCAGTTTACTTCTTAATTTCTTTTATGCAAGTTTTAATAAAACTATAAAGATCGAGAAAAGTTTTATTTGTTTTATTAGCAGGTTATTCACCGTCCTCTAGCCGCTCACCAAGGGACTAACAATTGGTATCAGAGTAAGGACACTTCAGAAGGACTAACCACCGACCGAAGCACAAGAGATGGCCGGACCGAGCATCTACCCACCTAAGTTCGAAGGGAAATTCGTGATTTGGAAAAGAAAGATGGAGGTATTATTCAAAACGAACTTTGATTTATTACTAATATTGAAATATGATTTTTTAGCACCAAAGGACAAAGAAGAGTATTAATGGACCAAGAAGAAGCAGACATACTTTGTAGCAAATAGACGAGCCAAATTTCATCTACTAAGTGTGTTACCTCCGCAAGAAGTAAACAGAATTGGCGCCTACGAATCAACAAAGGAGCTTTGGAAGAAGTTTCTTAAGCTATACGAAGGTACATCCGAAGCCAAACTTGCGAAATGAGACATGTTTTGAAATCATATCAGCAACCTCCAGTTATAAGGAGAAACTGTTAGACACCTCCATTTAAGGATCAAGGAACTCATCACCATACTCATGAATCTAGGAGAAAAGGTAATCATCAGAGATTCGCTAAGGTACACACTTAGTACATTTCCTAGGTCTACCGAATGAACATCATTAGTAGATGCTTATTATATTTCTAAAGATCTAGAAGTAAGAACTTACTTCTAAAAGAATTATTTTAACTTTTGAAGTTCATAAAACGAGATGTGCAGATCTGAAGAAAGAGCCAAAGTATAACATTATCTTAAAGGCAAAAATGGACGAACCAGATTCTGAATCTTCTTTTGATGATGACGAAACGATGTTCATGGTAAGGGAATTTTAAAAGTTACTTAAACCTAATAAATTTAATCCAGTACAGGGAAAAAGAAGGAAAAAGAAAGGTAAGATGCTATCAATACAATGAAGAAGGGCACGTGAAAGATAGTTTGCCCAAGATTAGAGAGCAAGGATAAGGACAAGAGCAAGGACAAAAGACCAGTCCAGACAAGCATCTAAATCTAAAAACAATGTGGGATGAAACGTCGTCCGAATCAAAGATCGAAGCTCTCGTCGGACTTGCGCTAGTGGCAAGTCACCAAGAATATGAAGATGCAGCAAGCTCGTCCGAAATGAGCATCGAGAACATCAATGAAGGGGAAGCGACATCAGAAGGAAGCAACACTTCAGGAGGAGCTTCAGATTATGGGATTGACAAGGTAAGTCAGGTATGATTTCTACCTCATGATAAATTATTTTAGTTTATAAAAATATTATCAAAAAATTCCTATAAATTAGAAAAATAAAATGATGAATTAAAAGGAATTTTAATAATATCTTGTTGATTAGAAGATTTCGACAAGATAAAAATGAAAAATTGAAAGTATAAATAGAAGATTTGAAAAATCATGCATGCTCACATATTCAACAAGTTAAAAAATATAATTGACTGAATTGTCAGTTTAGATACCATAAGGGCCAACTTAAAAGAATATCCCAAAAGTATGTTCCTATAAAGTTTTTAATTAATCAGGTAGAAAGAAATATGTTTTGGGTTCGAAAGTCATATTTAAATTAAATTAACTTTTTGTGCATGCCTTGTTTTTTTGTTAGACCTAGAGCTTTCAGAAAGAAAATTAAATATTTAAATCCTTTAAAAGGTTTTGTCTAAAAGTGGTTATTATTCTAATAACCATGAAGACCTAATGTCTGGTCACAACCTAGAAACCAATTACTGAAATGAATATTTAATTGAGTAACTGTTAACTACTTAACTATTATAAAATTATCTAATGCTTTCAAATAAATTAGTTTGTAAAATTTCTGATTGAAATTAATTTGATCTTAATTTCTCGAAGAAAGAAGAGTTCAATTACTTGACTTTGTTTCCCTTAGACTTTGGTTTAGTATTATTTTCAAGTTATTTTAAAATGCCCCATTTTTAATGTGATAAAAGGGGGAGAATTAGATGATAAGTCTAGGGAGGTAGATTTTTTTTTTTTACATATTTTTTCTTAAATGTAAAATATCTCTATTATTTGTTTTTCTACCCTAAATTAACTTGGGTTGCTCACATCAAAAAGGGGGAGATTGTAATTATCCCGAGGTAATTTTGATGTGATCGACTAAGTTCAGTTAGATCTTATTGTGTTTTGATATCCCTGTGTGCAAGAACTTAGGAGCACAGAAAGTCGAGCGGAAGACGCAGCTAGCGAGAAGGATGGCACGGGAGAGAGTCGACGGGCTCGGTGTGTCCAAAGGACGAGGTGCTGCGAAAAAGTTCGCTGGTGGACGAAAAGGAAGTGCGCGATGTTTCCGAGGGATGAAATGTTGGAGCGGAAGGTTTTTCGATAATGACGGAAAATAGGTTCGGGTGAGCCCTATTCAGGATTGCTGAAATCACCCAAGCGAGCGGAGTCGGAGCGAAAGATCCGGACCCAAGCGAGTGGAACCGGAATGGAAGACCCAGACCAGAAACTTCATCGAAATGCGATGTGGCACGATCCGTTACGATGGGAATAAAATTTTATCTCTCTCCAGACACCTGGAACCCTTCCATGTGCCCCAATCAGGGCTATAAATATATCCCTGATCCCACTAGTTACAAATCATCACTTGTAATCAATTTCTTTGTCTATTCTACTACTGCGTGAGCTTTAACTGCTGTAAGAAGCTTCTCCGCCCGAATGAGACATTAGTGAGCGTTCAACTTCTTTGGATTAGCAATTCACTGATTGCAAACCAAATAATTACTTATGCGCCTTTGTCTTGAGTTTACTTCTTAATTTCTTTTATGCAAGTGCCTATTTTAATAAAGCTATAAAGATCGAGAAAAGTTTTGTTTATTTTATTGTGTAGGCTATTCACCCCCTATAGTCGGCCGCCAAGGGACCAACAATGGAACCAGTTCCCATGTATTCGTCTAGTTTTCTAATTATTAAAATACTATCAAACATCAATTTGACTTAATATATTGAGATAAGTGATTTTTTGAATATGAATGTGTCCGAAAGACTAATTCATGTTAAAAAAATCACCGTTCTCAATATATTGAGTCAAATTGATGTTTGATAACATTTTTACAATCAGGAGAACTAGACGAACATATATAAACCAATTTTATATCATTTCGAGATTTCTAGATCTATTAGTTGATTTTGATCGAAATCAATTGATAGATTTTTTAAATGGAATGAAATCGATTTGACTGGAAAAATAATTAGTCGATTGATTTATTTTTTCAATCGAATTGATTTGAAAACAAGGATAAAATAGAAAATGAATATATGATTTAATAATTTTAAAATTATAATACATGCAAGTTTGATTCATTTGGCACCACTAGACTACCCTAGGTTATTGTACCAAAATAGAGGGTCAAAACTCAAACATAGTATATAAAATTGTAATTCTATTTAAAATTGATTTGGAATCAAAATCCGATCGATCGGAATCGCATCGATTCTATAATTTTTTTTTTAAAATCTATTTTAATATTTGATAGATGATGAAATTGATAAAGACTAAATCAATTTAATATTTAATTATTTTAAAAAATAAATTAAAATAAAATAATAATAATAATATTAATTGATCATAATTCTGGATTGAAAATATATATAATAAATAAATATTTTTATAAAAATTTTAAAATTTAATATATATATATATATATATATATATATATATATATATATATATATATATATATATTTTAATAAAACAATTTAATTAGGGTTTAAAAATCTATTTAAACTATCCAAGGATAAATTAACAGCTCCTAAAAACCTAAAGTCCATTCGTCACTTCAACTCTCTCCCCTCACCCGGGCGCTCGGGAGGTTCGCCGCCGCTCTCCCCTCTTACCCATTGCTCGGAGAACAGCCGCCGGCGACGCCTCCTCGTGAGTCCCCCTCCGCAAGTTGCCAGCGCTGCCTCTTCGTCGCTTGCGCGTCCCCTCCGCTGTCTCTGCCCGCCGAGACGCCGACGATCCCAATCGATCCGGGATCGATTTAGTGATTCCTGATCTCGTACCATGGTCGAACCACTTGATTCAGATTGCTCTACGTATATGAGAAGCGAGGGCTATGCCAAGTCCGATGGCTTTCCATCTTAAACCCACTCGCTTATTCGCCTGCCGCCTCTTTCGATTCCCGCCTCTCCGTGCTCCGCCTTCCCAAATCCCCCTCTTGCCCTCTCCCAATAGAGCCTTAGGGCTTCGCCTCCGTCTGCTCCATAGCGGCGCCACCGCTCGAGGCGGTAGCGGAATGGGCTCGTCCGTGGCCGTGAAGGATAAGATCGATCTCACAGAGAAGGAAGAGAAGATCTTCCGCCGGCTGCTTGACGTCGTCGACCGCTTCAATCTAGAGACCCAGCTCCGAGTCGCTGGCGGGTGGGTTCGTGATAAGGTTCGTTCTGGGTCATGATTTCTTCGCCGCATTATGACTAAAAAAATGGGAAAGAGAATATTTTGACGTTAATTCTTGCATGCATTGGGATATCTCCACACTGATCTTTTGTTTTTTCTTATGTTTGATTTTCACTTAGTTTCTTATCCCGACTTTTACTTCTCAAGTGTTCGTTTTCTGAAGTAGACGAAATATGTATGTTAAGTCATGAGCTGATGCTGTGTACAATTTTATATCTTTGGGAAAGTTAATAGTACTTTGCTACACTCTGTCTGTGGTTCTTGGAAACTTTCTGAAAAATGATTTTTTTCCCCTGTTTTACTTAACAGTTGTTAGGCAAAGATTGTTATGACATCGATATTGCTCTGGACAACATGTTGGGTCGAGAGTTTTGTGAGAAGGTCAATGAATTTCTTCAGTCAACTGGTGAAGAACAACAAGGAATAGGTGTTATCCAGTGGTACTTTTTCTTTCTTTGGTTTTAGATTATAGCATAGTTGTCAAATTTGTATCCGATTGTCAAATCCAAATATCAGTTGATCAGTGAATTGAAATTGGCTGGAGAAATAAAAAAATGAGAAAGAAAGTTATACTAAGTTATTTAATAAATGAGATTACAATGGATTTTCTAAAATCTTAAGAAGAATATTATTTATCATTATGTGTGCAATTGCTAATAATGCAATAAACAAATATTGTCATATCAAATTAATATAGAATTACTAAATAATCATATTTTAATAAAATTACTTTCTAACTATTAGATTGTTAATATATTTTTAATTAACTGTGTTATTATTTAATATTCAATGTTAAAACTTAAAGGTTTAGTTGAGTCCTTAACTACATTTGAATTAGAAGGAACAGTTGGAGGGCTTATTGTAATTTTAAGATAAGTGGAACTACAATTGAGCATATGATAGATAATTTTAGTAACAAGAAAATAATCACTTGGATTGTTATAATCGATGGACAAGAAATACTGTAAGGGATGTTTAGATGCAAGATTACCTGTTTAACAAGAATAAAAGTTAGGAGTCTTTTGTGATCATCATGTCCCACTTAGAATAAAAAGGAAACTGTATAAAACTATGGTATTGCTTGCCATACTTTATATATAGTGTTGGAATGTTAGGAGCATGTACGAAAAGTTAATATAGTAGAGATGAGAATGCCAAGGTGGATATATGTGAAGCTATTAGAAAAGATAAAATAAAAAAAAATTATTTAGAACTATTAGGTGTAGCTCTGGTAAATGAGAAAATGAGGTAAAATAGGTTGTAATGGTATGAATATATTTAAAGGTGACAAATATATTATATAGGGCGAAGATTTGTATCTATTAGAGTGGAAGGTGTAACGGGCACGAGAGAGCTGAAGAATATATTAGTCAACAATTCAATGTGATAAAAAATAATTTAGTTTATTTGAATATGATTAATGATATAAGTTTTTAGGGATGAAGTTCATATGGCCATCCTCAGGAAAAATATGGCTTGATGATGCTTTATGATGGATACTTCCTTCAATTTAAATGATTCATTGTGTTTGTATACTGATGAAATGGATGTTTATGCAGCAATCCTGATCAATCTAAACATCTAGAAACTGCAAGGATGAGAATTTATGATACTTGGGTTGACTTTGTTAACTTGCGATCTGAAACCTACGCTGAGAACAGCCGAATCCCTACCATGGTACTTTTAGTTCCTTCCTACTATATTTTTTTTATTGTAGAGTATCTAATTCCTGCTATATTTTTTGTAGTATTGTAAGAACACCATTCAAATCACTTAAGTATTTTAGCTGTTTTAAGTCCAGATGGATGATAAAATATGTTTTGACTCTCTTGTTTTGTTAATGGGAAGATTTTGGTTCTGGGTCATATCAAAATGCCCTATAATTTCACTGGAGGCAGTTAGATTCATTATGAAAATTTACTGTATTGATGCTCTGCTGGAAATATAACTTTTCTTTCACCCTATGGTTCAGATTGGTTTTGCAGATCAAATTTACATTGCCTTTTTTCTACTGAAAGCAATGCTTTTTTCTTCTTCATTTTTTATTTATTTATGAGGCTGTATTATAGTGTCTCTTCTTAGTGATTCCAAAGTTCCTAACCTATTAATGGCGGATATTGCTATCCATGGCAAAAGGTGATAACACTCACGCTAGGCGGCCCGGTATTGCCGGCCCCTCGGCTAGATACAAGTAGGTAAATCACAGGAACAATAGCGCGCGCGCGTGTTTTTTTTTTTTTTTTTTTTTTGGGGGGGGGGGGGGTGGGGGAACCTGCGTGGCTTCCATACTCGTTGGGAATTGACCTAGGCTTATCTGTGGAAACACCCACCCCTATAACTTCCCGTGGGGGCACATATATTTTATCCCATTCTTAGCATGGTGTAAACTACATCACCTGATTACTCCTTGACATTAGCTGACACGTCTACTGATTACTCCTCTACATGCTAGTTTTAGCCATGGCGGATCCAATCTCAGATGAAATTAGTCTTTTGGTTTTCTAACACAATCATCCAACTAAATGTTTCTTTCATCAACTATCTTAAAGTGAGTCTGGCCAAAATGCCTCTTACAAAAATCCAATCCAACCAATCTTTTGCCTAGACATTCCATCTAACTGTACTTTGATTTTTTTCATATCACGAGGTTGGTGTCAATAATAGAATCCTTATGGTCATGTTCAGCTCTGCTAATTTCAGATTGAATATAACTGCAGAA
This sequence comes from Zingiber officinale, assembly GCF_018446385.1. Classification (NCBI taxonomy): domain Eukaryota; kingdom Viridiplantae; phylum Streptophyta; class Magnoliopsida; order Zingiberales; family Zingiberaceae; genus Zingiber; species Zingiber officinale. The sequence goes on from NC_055994.1 coordinate 145,730,367, forward strand.
TGACACCTCAAGGTAGGTGATGCAGAAGTAACAGTGTCAATAGTAGGTTCAAACTTTAAACTACTATGGTAGGTTGAGCGTTAATGAATGATGGAAGATAGGTAATCTTTTTGGTTTGGTTGAATGCAACTATTTCATTGCCAATCTTTTAGGTGGGCAGAATGTCTAGTAACCTAAAGAGTTAACAGGCCATTCACATCTCCATCTGATCCCAAAAGCCTATCTTCTATTATTAGCTAAGCTTTGAGAATATTCATCATGTGAATTTAAGTCATGATCAAGCATTTTGGTATTATGATTGATAAACTGTTACATCATTCTTAATTATTAATTTTTTACAGAAATTTGGTACTGCTAGAGAAGATGCCTTTAGGAGGGATCTGACAATAAACAGGTATTTTCAAATATTTCTCATGCCTTTTAATCATATGAACACGTTTTGTGGTGTATCACAATACTCCAATACCAATGTCCATTATCTTTTTTATTTAACTTATTTTCTTAGAACTCGTAGAGAAATCCCTATATATTTTGACTCAATGAACCAATGTTGCACCCTTGTCTCCTGTGACTGAAGCTCCATGTAGAATGTTCCTGGAATTATTAGCTTGACTATGCAATTGAGTTGTATACAAAAAGATTTTCCAAGAATTCCTAACATAATAACATGCACAAAGTGGGTACCACTTGTGCAAAATATTACTTTTTTTGTTTTTACTACTACATTATAATGTTTATTTGTTTCTCTATGGCAGCTTATTCTACAATATCAACACCAACTCTGTAGAAGATTTGACTGGAAGAGGTCCGTCTGATTTTTTCCTTAGAATTTATGCAATAATTTTCATTGTTCATTTGAAAATCTTTCCTAGCCTGACTAATAGGATACTTTGTTCAGGTGTTCAAGACCTGAGGAATGGATATGTTGTCACTCCATTGCCTCCAAAGGCTACTTTTCTTGATGATCCTCTTCGAGTTCTTCGAGCAATTCGTTTTGGTAACAAATTTATGTGAACCTACCAACTTTTTTTATCTCTTTCTTAAGAAAATTATACTCCTGATGGCAAACATGGTTTGCTAGAAAGGTTTTTTAATTTTTTATATGTAAATTTTGGTCAGAGAACGTATTAGAGAGATTTATCTAATATAGAAAGAGAAATTTTGATAGACATGAACAATAGCAATAACACTAAATGGACATTCTAAGTGTGTCACTTTAGCTTCCTTTCAATTTAACCGTATATTTTTCCATTTGCAAATTTCTTCACGACCCAAATGGCTCTTGACCCCAATGTGTGAGGTGAAATTCATTTTTGTCAAAGATGATTCTATTAGCATCCTTTGTGCCAATTGTCGTTTTGTGTGACACTGACAAAACACTATAGGATGCATTCGCACAGTACTTTCCAAAGCTAAGCATCATTTTTATTCCTTTTTAGCATGTAAACATAAGCATAATAAACATGTTTTAACAAATGAATATGTTTTAGAAATAATAGAAAATTGTAAATAACATAATTCACAAATATTTGAAGCAGAAAAATAATAATAAATGACAAACCCTTGAGTTGCAAATGAATCTTCAAAAGAGCCCATCAGAGCATGTTTTAGAGTAATCTAATGTCTTGGTTCAACACCTTCAATGCTTGCCTCGGATAAATCTAGAGGCAAGACAATAAAGGATGTTAGGTAGAGAACTAGTCGTAAAAATGCAATATAAGGTCATGTGTAATAGCTAGCAAAGTACAAAGTATCATGTGAAGCTAATATCATCAAGAAACATTTCTATACAAGGTCTAATGTTTCATAGCATGATTGAGTGCGATTTTTTGAGTTTCCCCTTGCTCTCTAATGGAGAAGAACTCTGTCTACACTCACTAAAGGTGTAATTGTCTTGTTGGAGACTACCCGCATTCTAATGATTAGTTAAGTATAACATATCTGGAAAAGCAAGTACCTGCGACTAAGTTACAGGTTAGTGACAGGCCAATAATAAGTAGCATTTAATAGTTATTGAACACCAGAAGTAGCTGGCCCCTCTCTGCAACTTCAATTTTTTTTAAAATTTGAAATATGATGCAAGATTTTCAATTTGGTTCTTTGTCTTTTACAGGTATAATATTCTTATTCCATGCTATGATGAATTTAAGGTTACTGCTATGGATGTATATTCTTGGGATATAATATGAAATGCAAAACATTAATATTTTATAGTTGATGTTGTTGCAAGTTTTCTCATTAGTTAGCTTTCTTATCAACACACCAGGGGCCAGATTTGAATTTTCATTGGATGAAGACTTAAAGAAAGCTGCAATGGATAGTGAAGTGAAAGCTGCAATTGCAGAAAAAATTAGCCGAGAACGTATTGGTCATGAGGTATTTCTTTGATCATGTTAAGGGTTGCTTTATTTCCAGGGATGGTCCTCAGTAATCAAGATTTCACTTTTCCTGGAATTTCTAGCTGCTTTCTAATTTCTAATTTCTCATTGTTTTGTTTGGTTGGATGATACTGATTCCATTTCATGATTGTTTTGATGGTCAGCAAAGATTGTATTTATTCCCAGTTTTCATATGTTGGCTTATCCTTGCACAATGTATTATATTTGAAGTCACTTTGATTTCAACTCGCCCTTGAATTCCTTTCGACTGCTTATTTTCTTTGTTTCTCCACAGATTGATCTGATGATGTCTGACAAGCAACCAGTGACAGCAATTACGAACATAGTGGACCTACAACTATTTTTTGTTGTCTTCACTTTACCTGCAAACGTGAATCCAGCAGTAAATGAAGAAATTGATAGGTCTCTGCTGAAAGATGCTTTACATTACTCCTGGATTCATCTAAGCTTGCAACATAACCACTTATATTTCATTCATTTAGCATTCCTTTGAGAGATTCAAACTCAATGGCAACGTGTAAGAAAATCCAAATCTGAAATGCTGGGTTCATAGTAAGCCTGATAGATAGTTTGAAAAGATATTTTGCTTTCTGGTTTTCTCTTTCATAAGTTGGCTGTCGAGTCTTTGTTGTGAATTCTTCTTTTTTCATTTGAAGTGTTTTGGTTTGCTTGGCATAGTTTTCTTAGCTTTAATGTGTTCAGTAAGTTTGGAGGACTGTTACTGAGGGTTAGTTGGGGATGGAGATCTGGGCTGATTAAAAAGCTATTGTAATCCTACAATTAGTAGATTTGTAGGTTTTGAGCAGCTGTTTTATCTTGTCAAGAATTCAGTTGTTCTACAACTCTAAAATCTGTTTTCCTTTTGTTCCTTCATCAATTTTGGTCACAAAACAATCACCATTTCTATTTTATCTTGTCTACTGTATCATTCAAGAAAACTCATACTTTCAAAGAAATTGTGACCCTTTTCTTTATAATTTTTTTTTTCAAGTAAACAAGTTAATTCTCTCTGGTATTCTTACATTGCAGCGTTGCAGTTTCTTATTTGGGTGCAGCATGGAATCTTCTGCAGTCTATTGGATGCTCGATACTTAGTGTGAGTTAATTATCTTTACTTTTCCAGAAGTAATTTTATTTTTCATTCGACATGCAGTTTATTTGTATCATTTAACCTAGGCAACTTCATTAGCTAGCCATCTATCTCTTTGAGAGCATGATTTTTTTTTTAAAAACTTGCTTTGCTTCCTTCTTTTACCACTTTATTTGAAATCCTTAACACAATTTATCAGATTTGGGAATTTGATTTATGACCTTATAGTTCCATATGCGAGAGATCGCGAGTGACGTATGTATGTAGAAAAAGTATGTCAGAGAGAGCTAAGAACTGATGCAGTACCTCAGATTAGGTACCCCCTATACCTTTATATCAATTCTATACTTAAAATGCTCCTTGTGTTTACAATTAGTCCTCAACACTCACCTTCAAATTGGTTAAAAGATATAACAGAGCCCTAACTTATTACTAACATATCCAATTTTAGGGTCCTCAAGGCTTAGTTAACAAGTTTGATTGTCAGAAGTAGCAAAGATGTACTATTCTCAGATTGTATCTTCTCTCTGTAAAATCGACAATCTACCTCTGTACCTTTCCTCTCATGAAACAATAATGTGCATGTAAACTTAACTTTCACAATATTGATTCATTATTTCAGAAGGACCAAAATTTAGGCTGGCGATTAGTTGTTTAAGTATAAAAGCTCACATGTGGTGAGTGTCATTCATTCTACTCTGCCTCTGAACTTAATTTAGCCACTAAATTCTGCTTTTCCATGGTATTGGATTCCATCAGAACACAATAAGTTGATGTGGGTCATCTATATGTCAACGAATAACTTAAATTTGTTGCAACATAATTTGTAATCTGAAAATGTCCTCAATCATGATACAACAGACCTTTGTCTGAGACAGCCGTGAGATGCCAAATAAGCTTTGAAGTTGCCTCATAATAACCTTGTTATGGAACTCTTAAGATAATTACTAACCAATATGCCATATTTCACATAATATACCAGCTGCTTCAAGTATATCAAGTATGTTAAGAGTATTAGGATTGTGAGTCATGTGGGTTTAACATTTGATAATGTTGGCTTAGAATTCAAGTTGAGTCATATATGTACCTTGTAGCCACTATATCATGTTGAAGGGGATATCTCATTTCTCCAAAATTAACATGGTATTATAGCCCTTTATTATGGTTAGGCTTGCTTGAGTAATATCTCAATGGAAATAATATTGTATTGATCTTATTGTAAGAGGACTTTGGTATGATATATATATATGACTCAACACATAATTTTACACTTCCATGTGGCACATGGCCCTATTCATAGCTGCTGATTTATGACACTAATAGTAGATGTCATGAACTAGGAAGGTGCACTAAAGTAAAGGTAAATGCTTGTCAAATTGGATAATGATAGTAAAGGCCTTACTGCTCAGAAACCATGCTAAGAAATTTACTTAGACTAAGTAATTCTTCCATAAATCAAGCTTCTTGCATCAAGGTCTCACAATGAAAGCGATGACTTTAGGAGATGTTCTTACAATTACTCTTCTACAAAGAGTAGAAAGTGTAGGTTTGCGGCGGAAGATGGCAAGAAAACATTGCTGCAAGGATTTTGCAAGCATCCTTGTGGTTGGTTTTGTGAAAGAACAGATGGGTAATACCAAGCTAGTTTAAGCTCTTTTCTAGGCGTCCTGCAGTAGACTCAATAGTAGCAGTTACGGATTAAATTGCAACAAGAGCATATTCCTCCTTTATTGATTTATGTGCAAAACCTTTTGTTTAGTTCTGGGAGATGAACTTTCTCCATGGGTTAGGAAAGAGAGAGATTCCTCGCTTGAGAAGGCCTATCTCTGCCAAGGATCAATTTATTTCTTTTCTTCATTGAAAAGGGACCCGGTAGGGGCATGTAAAATCAAGTTGCAATTTCCATGCATCCATGCAAAACATCTCACCCATCACTAATGCCACACGGTTACACCATATTCCAATCGCAGCCAGCTCACACGAACATATAGATTATAGGCAAATCTTATTGTGCCTTCTACACAAATTTCTTCACTTTGAGGGAATGAGAAGACAGAATAGACTTGCTAGTGCTGAAGTAGAGAGAACTTTGCTACTTGCTACCCATGGGATTGAAGATATCTCACCTGGCATTGCATGGATAGCAGAGGATCAGTTGAGTCTTTCAGATATTCAGAGAAGAAACTTGTCTTGTGTGAAGGGACAGCTTTGGGGGATTGAGATGGAGCTATCCTTAAGGAGGGGTTTGACACATTTAGGCTTGACTTTGGAATGTTGATTTTTCATGCGCAGAATGGGTGATATATTGTGAGCTATGGTTGTGATTCAACCATGGACACTTGGTTAACTATTAAGAAGACTCTACACTAGTGAAGGTGACATATTGTCCTTTTAGGAGTAAGTTATAGAACCAGAGCGAGAGAGTAGAAGGGGTTCCAGAGTTCATCTATGATATTTTATGTTATGAGAGAAGATTTGATAAAATATTAGGTTGTCTGAATTGGCACAGAAGAATGCTCTAGATTGCTCTGCTTTATTTTGATGCAATTATATTGTGAAATCATATATCTGCTGAAATTGCACTAGATTTTTTTTTTTTTCAAAAAATAATTTTTAAAAACATCGTCTTTATTTATTTGCTGGTTTATTTGTTGCAAGTAACTATGCCCCTAAAAATGACAGGATGACCAGCGAAGACTTTACTTATATGAGGCTTTGTTCTTTCCATTCAGAAACATAGTGTACATGGATAAGAAATCTAAAAAGGTAAGTTGGTTTATCTGACTTATATTTTATGAATCTAAGATTTTACTAGTTAAAAAAAGGTTAAGTTCTGGTTTGACTCACTCATAGTTTGTTCTGGGACTTGCTTTTCAATCTCAATTTAACTATTTGACAGCTATATAACTCTGTGAATTTTACAAATGCACTTGAAATAGTGGCAGTTCAAGACCTAGGCTAAGCAACCTCATTAAAAATCTCTTAGTTTCTTGCCATATATACCATTTGACCTTCTGTATGTACCTTGTATCAGACTAAATGAAGCCACTAAAGGCTCAGAGAAGAGTGCCAAATGATTCAATTAGATAAAGAGGAGTGCAAGGTTGAGAGGATTCACAGGTGGTAGTAGCTAGTCATGGTTTTAATTAAATTTGATGGTTGGGATCTGGGATGGGTATTTAAATTTTAATTAATGTTTAGGTTAGGCAGGGGAAGAATGTGGAGGTAGAGTGGGCAGGGTGTGAGTGGGGTTAATCAAATCATTACTTATAGAATAACTAAAATCTGTTAATTTTAGTTTTTTATATAATTATACAACTTAATTGATTAACAATCAAATTTGCAGTAATTAATTGATGGGTTAGGTTTTCTAAATTTTTATCAATGTTTACACTAATTAATGAACTATTGATTTTTTTGTTCATTTAGTAAATGTTTGTAATAGTAAAAGTTAGATGATTAATTATTACCAATTAGTTATTGATTTATATCTTGCTATTGATTAATATTGTAATCAGAGATCGATTGTCCCTTTGCCTGAGCAAAAGTGCAATCCAAGGAGATCATATCTCTTATGTCAATTCCAATCATTAGCTAGCAAATTGGTTCCTGAGCAAAAGTGCAATCCAAGGAGATCATATCTCATGTCAATTCCAATTATTAGCTAGCAAATTGGTTCACTAAGTTTTCGAAAGGTCCTAGGCTTGACCATATAAGTAACAAGTTGGATTTTCTAATATTCTTAAATCAGTTTGAGGAATAGTATTGAGAACTAAATTGAGAATAAAATAGTGTATAATTGTCTATATCACATATTTTTAAGGTGTAAAATATAAACATGAGACTTAATATAAGTATAGGTAGAGTGATTACCTAGGGCATATCTAGATTGATTTTGCAGAAACTGAAACAACAAATCAAGGCTTCTAGGCATACTTCCTCCTCGCAAAGAAAAATTGAGTTTGTAGAGTTTTACTTTTTTACAAGTTCATTTTTTTATTTTTTGAAGTTCTAGTGTCACTTTACAGCTTTTAAGTTATACAAAAGTTAGTTATATAAAGCCAATAGTTAGCTAACTGTTTTTTCTTTCTTTTTTTCTATCAAGTTCTTTCTTTTAGCTTTATCTGAATGTCTTCTTTATTAGATTCCTGTTACAAACTTCATCATTCGGGAGTCCCTTAAGTTGAAGGCTAGTGATGCTGATATGGTCAGTATTCTTATCTAACCAACTTGCTATATTCTCATGTGCCCATTTCTCTTTGATTTATGTATATGTTTTCATAGGATGAGTTATTTCCATTCGTCATTCTTCATCATATAATACTATTTGTAGGTGATGAGTTTACATTTTGCATCTGAGAGATTCCTATCCTTGATTCCTCTATTGAATCCGAATAACGATTCAGAATTTATTGAGTCTGAACTTGATGGTGACTTTCTTGACGTGCCTATGGCTTCAAAAAGAAGGATTTTGGCAGGTCAGAAAATGCTGCATTGTATTACCAACTGATTGCTTTTAATCTAAAACAAACATGTCTTTTTGTGTGTTCTGATTATAGTATTTCAGTTGACTAATCTACATAGGCTATAGCTGTATAAGCATAAAAAACTATATCTGATATACAAAGCCATGAGTTATGTCGACCTTGCATGCAGATTTACTACTAAATCAATAATTATTCAACCTAATTGGTGGTTTCTATGGTCTGAATAGTTCGCATGATTTGTTAATTTGATAAATATGGAGTGGCAATTCTGTTAGATGGATTAAACATGCATCATTTGGGCATCCTAAAGGAAATAGAGGTTTCTTACAACTTTGATCACCTTGTTTTCATTGTAGTCGAATTGTGACACGAGACCTTTGGATTGTATGATCCCCAGCTCAAATTGACCAATAAGAATATAAGATCAATACTCCCCAAGTTGAATTAATTTAACTAGGATCTTATGGGCCTATAGTCCAATCATATATGCCTTACCTCCCCCATCCAAAGGGCCGCTATGATAGGGCAAAATGAACATGGTGATTTACTTGCCAATATCTAGCGGGGACACATTTGCTCCAATACAATCCAATCATATACCGTTTTAAGTTCTCATGTAGGATACTTGTCCAACATCTATGATTACAATATATATACATTCAATTGCAATCAACATTTACTATTTCAAATATTTTTTTTCTCGCCATATCGTTTTAAAACTTTTCAATTATATAATATTCTTTTTGGCTCTTTAAGTACAACTGTAAAATTTCTGTTTAGGTATTATTATCATCATCTATCTCTAACTATTATTATTTTCATCATCTTATAATTACAATTTACCTTGTAAAAGTAAAAGTTGCTACTTGATATATATAAAGATATCTTTAAGATCCTACTTTTCGATCCTATAATTTAAACCTATTAACCACTTTCTGTTCGTAGCTAGGATTTCCATCCTATAAGTTGATCCAGAACAATGTTTCTATTCACCAAGTTGTATTTTGAAATTTGCTTTTGTTCATTCATTATTAGTCGCTTCGGACCTTAAATTCCTGAGAAAATTGTGTCGATTCTTAATGATATACATATATTTTTACATTTCCAGGTCTTCTTCTGCGACAAATTAAAGATTACTGGCGCGTGTCTTTGCTAGCATCAACACTGTTATACAATAGAGTTGATTCCAGTGATGATGCTTCAAGCATACAATTTGAACTGGATACAGCGAAGGAAATTTTTCTAAGAGTTCAAAGTGCTATTAGCCAACTCGGTAAGATTTATGCTTGCCGGTAACATTTAATTCATACTTTGGTTTCCAGGACGTGATCGCATGATTTTATAGTTTAGTAAGATAAAGATAACAAGTGTCTTACATTGCAGATTTGGATCAGGTGTGGGATGCCAAACCATTGCTCGATGGAAAGGCGATCATGAATTTTCTACAGCTTAAAACGGGAGGCCCACTGGTGAAGGAATGGGTAAGAAACACACTTGCAATCGCAGCTCCATTGCACTACCTAGTCGCGTCTTAATGCTGATAAACGAATTACGGTTTGGCAGCAAAATAGGGTACTGAAATGGCAGCTCGCCCATCCTCAAGGTACTGCCGACGAATGTCTTGATTGGATGAAGCAATCTCAGACAAAACGGGCAAAGCTTGCCTCCTGCACTTGAACTGTCGCAATCGCTCAGACCGGTGTTGCAAATAAAGCTCGAAGACAACTTGTATCGATTTGTTTTGTTCAGAGGGAATCCTTATTCAACTAGAAGGTACGAGTTGTTAAGAAGGGGAGGGAAGAGGAGAAATTGAAATTTGTTTACTTCGATTCGGTTGAAGAAAGTGAGACACTCCTAGCAAGCAGTAGTAAGGTTATTGAAGTATGGTTCCATTGATGAAGGATGCCATTGGCGATGTACATAGCAATGACCCACGCTCGTCTTCTCTCACATTTCTATAAAAATAGAATTAAGTTACTAAACCTGTAACATAAACTTGAAACTGAGAGCTAAGTTTAAACACTATCAAAATAGCCTTGTGAGTTTATGAATTTATACACTGACTTTTCAAAAAAAGTGTTTATTGCACTCCATCTTCCAATATAGAATAACACTCTCATACTATTCTTTTGAATCGGAGTTTTTAGTTTCTTTTTTCGATAATTTAGACGTCTATGTTTCACTTCGCTTAAAGCATAGTTTATGCACATTTATACCTAAGAAAAGATCGGCAGTTACTCAAGTAGTTTCGAGCAGTTGAAAATTCGGCTTTAAGAGGGAAAGAAACCCTAAACCTCTTCCTTGAATTCCAGCCAAAACCCTTCCTCGAACACACAAGCCATCGCCACAATGCGGACGACACCACACTCGATCGTCCGAGCGCTGGGCCTTCTCCTCACCGGTCACTGCCTCTTCGCCGCCGCCGCCGCCAGCGTTCCTCATCTCGTCGGCGACTCCATTTGGTCGATTCCCACCAGCGACGATTTCTACACCCGCTGGGCCGAGAACCGGTCCTTCTCCGTCGGTGATTCCTTGAGTAATTCATCTCTCTCTCTCTCTCCATCTCGACGCGCCGCGTCCTCTGTGAACGAACCTGTCTAAGATTTAATTCCCCGGCCAGCGTTCAGATTCGAGGTGGGGTTTTACGACGCCGTCCAGGTCTCCAGGCGGGAGTTCGACGACTGCACCGCGGAGAATCCCTTCCGGTCGTTCCCGGAGGGTCCGGCGACGGTGAGATTAAACGAAGAAGGCGTGCATTACTTCGTGTGCAGCTTCGGGAATTACTGCCGCCTCGGCCAAAAGGTCGCCGTCTCCGTTCGACGGAAGCTTCCACGGCGCGCTGCTCCTCCTCCTCCTTGAGATCGATGCGAAAACAGAAAAGAAAAGGGAAAGTCACTTGATTGCCGTTGTTAATTCATGTGCTGTGATTTATTAAATGTATTTTTGTGTGCGCAAAAAATTTACAGTATGAATATTATATTTTACTTTATGTGTGTTTGGTTTCATGTGATTGAATTTTTTTAGTTTATTTTTATAAAATTTACTTGTCTCGACTCATTTTTATTAATAGATTAATCATATTTTATATCGATTGAAAATTAACTTTAAAATTTATTAGAGCAATAACTCATGTATATACAAACTATGTTCACCCTTCCAATATTAGAGATAGATGTTTGAGTTTTACTGACGTAATTCTTTTACGTTGGCACGGCCGTCCACGTATGAAGGGTCACGACTGTATGAAATCATACGATTAAAGCTCTCCTTTTTTTTTTTTCTTCTGAATCACATTTTAACTCTATTTTTATTCGAAAATAAATTCTGTCAATAAAAATCAAACAAAAACAGATTTCCGACCAAGAAAATAATTATAACCAAACAAAAATAGTTCGACAAAGGGAATAATTATGAGAAAAAGACCAGGAATATAATTATGAAAAGGAAACTAGTTGAATATAGTGAATTGATTTTTTTAAAATGTGTTATATTTTAGTGGAATTACTTAATAGATTATATTGCTTGAAAGGGTGATATATGAATGACGTTTTTGCTTGCGAGGAGAGGAATGATAAATAATTTAGCATATGAGAGTGACACTACTTGCATAGTACAGCTATGAATGAATAGAAGTAGTTTTACAAAGTTGTGTTGTATGCTCAAAAGTGAAGGGGGCCTGAAAGGAACAAGATATATGGAGGTAGGTGAGCAAGTATCAATGTCATTACATTTGCTAACTCATATAACCAATGTTTTGAAAATCGGATCGGTCACTGAACCGGTGCGATGATCGGGTCGAGGTTTTTAAGGTTTGACCGGTGAACCGGTGGTTCAACTGTTATATATAAACCATGCTTCAATAATTAAAAATCATGCTTTAATCCTGATTGAACCTGCAATTTTGACCGATTTTGAGCAGTTTTGACCGATTTCGAGCAGTTTTGACAGTTTTTAAGTGATTTTGACCGATTTTTTATTTTTTATTTTTTCGGCTTTAATGGTTGACCAGACCGGATCAAGAGTCGGTTCGTGGTTCAACCAGTCGGACAAGCCGGTCCGGTCCGATTTTCTCAACACTGCATATAATTATACAATTTCGATTTAAAAGGTCGGGTGAAACAATAAGTAGACATTTTTCTCGATTTTGAATGCTGTTATTCGTCTACAAAATGTGTCTTTTAAAAATTTAGAGCCAATTGCAGCAGACTCAATAGTAGGGGTGGCAATTTTTGACCCGACACGAAAACACGACCCGAACCGGACATGAAAAAATCAGGTTAGGGTTGGGTAGTTTCGGGTTCGGGTCGAAATCGGGTCGACCCATTTGACCCAATTAATAAACAGGTCGGGTTCGGGTCAACCTGAATGACCCGATTACAACCCGCGAACCCGTTTATAAATAATTATAAATTTAAACTAAAATTACAAATTTAAAAAAGTTAAAAACCCTAAACATAGAGATATGTTATGCTATTGATTGCAATGTTGCTATGACTTATCATTTATGATATGAATTTTCAATTTGTGTAGATAAATGTTATTTTTAATTTTTAATTAAATATACAAATTTTATTTAATGATTTCATGTCATATTCGGGTCAAACGGGTCAAACAGGTTAAACGGGTTAAACGGGTCGAACGAGTTAAACGGGTTAAACGGGTCAAGCGGGTTAAACGGGTCAAACGGGTCGGGTTCGGGCCGGGTTCGGGTCAAGTGCAAATAAGCAGATCAGGTTCAGGTTGAATATTTTGACCCGAAATAATAATCAGGTCGGGTTCAGGTTGTCATTTGCCAACCCGCCAACCTGCCAACCCGAACCTGTCAACCCGAACCCGAACCGAATTGCCACCCCTACTCAATAGATTGGAGATCGAAATGGTTTAAGGTAATTATTATATTTGTTTTAAAGTAATGATTTATAATTTTTTTTAATTTTCTTCTTGTTGTTCCTTTTAAAATTGTTTGGGAGCTTTAGAAGGATATACATTAAAGTTAGAATATTAGGAGAGGATATACATAGATATCAGATAAGAAAGGATGAAATTATTACTAATGTGCTTGCTGCTTGTTCACAAGATATGCAATTTACATATGTATTGTTTGGATGGGAAGGTTTAGTAGCAGATAGTAGAGTACTACGAGATGTAATCACAAGGAAAAATGGATTAAAAGTCTCACATGGTTTGTAATTAATTTTTCAAAAATATCCTAAATACTTTACTGTCCTGGAAACAACCTCTTGCAAAAAGCAGAGTAAGGTTGCGTACAATGGATCATTTCCCTGGACCCCGTATGGCGGGAGCTTCGTACACCGGATTGCCCTTTTTTTTATCCTAAATACTTTACTGTGTTCTGAGTTTGTGATCTATTTTAATATATTTATTAAATTTATAGAATATTATTACCATGTCGATGTTAGTTACACAAACTGTGAAGACTTTTAGCACCATATAGGGGCCAAAGTTATCATTTAAATGAGTGGAAAGAAGGTCGAGTACCTAGAAGTCCTCAAGAGTTTTTCAATATGAAGCATTCAGCTGCTAGAAATGTGATAGAGAGATTCTTTGGGCTACTTAAAATACATTGGGCAATATTTAGAAGTCCAGCTTATTATCCGATCCAAACTCAAAATCGAATTATTATGACATGTTGCCTTCTTCACAATTTTATAAGGAGAGAAATGACTGAGATCTTGTAGAAAGAAGGTTGGAGAGAAGATCGTTGGATGGAAAACGTTAGAAGGGGGGTGAATAGCAATCTGTTTGTTCACCCTTCTAATATTAGAGATAGATGTTTGAGTTTTACTGACATAATTCTTTTACGTTGGCACGGCCGTCCACGTATGAAGGGTCACAACTGTATGAAATCATACGATTAAAGCTCTCCTTTTTTTTTTCTTCTGAATCACATTTTAACTCTATTTTTACTTCGAAAATAAATTCTGTCAATAGAAATCAAACAAAAACAGATTTCCGACCAAGAAAATAATTATAACCAAACAAAAATAGTTCGACAAAGGGAATAATTATGAGAAAAAGACCAGGAATATAATTCTGAAAAGGAAACTAGTTGAATATAGTGAATTGATTTTTTTAAAATGTGTTATATTTTAGTGGAATTACTTAATAGATTATATTGCTTGAAAGGGTGATATATGAATGACGTTTTTGCTTGCGAGGAGAGGAATGATAAATAATTTAGCATATGAGAGTGACACTACTTGCATAGTACAGCTATGAATGAATAGAAGTAGTTTTACAAAGTTGTGTTGTATGCTCAAAAGTGAAGGGGGCCTGAAAGGAACAAGATATATGGAGGTAGGTGAGCAAGTATCAATGTCATTACATTTGCTAACTCATATAACCAATGTTTTGAAAATCGGATCGGTCACTGAACCGGTGCGATGATCGGGTCGAGATTTTTAAGGTTTGACCGGTCGAACCGGTGGTTCAACTGTTATATATAAACCATGCTTCAATAATTAAAAATCATGCTTTAATCCTGATTGAACCTGCGATTTTGACCGATTTTGAGCAGTTTTGACCGATTTCGAGCAGTTTTGATAGTTTTTAAGTGGTTTTGACCGATTTTTATTTTTTATTTTTTCGGCTTTAATGGTTGACCGGACCGGATCAAGAGTCGGTTCGTGGTTCAACCGGTCGGACCGGCCGGTCCGATTTTCTCAACACTGCATATAACTATACAATTTCGATTTAAAAGGTCGGGTGAAACAATAAGTAGACATTTTTCTCGATTTTTGAATGCTGTTATTCGTCTACAAAATGTGTCTTTTAAAAATTTAGAGCCAATTGCAGCAGACTCAATAGATTGGAGATCGAAATGGTTTAAGGTAATTATTATATTTGTTTTAAAGTAATGATTTATAATTTTTTTTAATTTTCTTCTTGTTGTTCCTTTTAAAATTGTTTGGGAGCTTTAGAAGGATATACATTAAAGTTAGAATATTAGGAGAGGATATACCTAGATATCAGACAAGAAAGGATGAAATTATTACTAATGTGCTTGCTGCTTGTTCACAAGATATGCAATTTACATATGTATTGTTTGGATGGGAAGGTTTAGTAGCAGATAGTAGAGTACTACGAGATATAATCACAAGGAAAAATGGATTAAAAGTCTCACATGGTTTGCTAATTAATTTTTCAAAAATATCCTAAATACTTTACTGTCCTGGAAACAACCTCTTGCAAAAAGCAGAGTAAGGCTGCGTACAATGGATCATTTACCTGGACCCCGTATGGCGGGAGCTTCGTACACCGGATTGCCCTTTTTTTTTTATCCTAAATAGTTTACTGTGTTCTGAGTTTGTGATCTATTTTAATATATTTATTAAATTTATAGAATATTATTACCATGTCGATGTTAGTTACACAAACTGTGAAGGCTTTTAGCACCATATAGGGGCCAAAGTTATCATTTAAATGAGTGGAAAGAAGGCCGAGTACCTAGAAGTCCTCAAGAGTTTTTCAATATGAAGCATTCAGCTGCTAGAAATGTGATAGAGAGATTCTTTGGGCTACTTAAAATACATTGGGCAATATTTAGAAGTCTAGCTTATTATCCGATCCAAACTCAAAATCGAATTATTATGGCATGTTGTCTTCTTCACAATTTTATAAGGAGAGAAATGACTGAGATCTTGTAGAAAGAAGGTTGGAGAGAAGATTGTTGGATGGAAAACGTTAGAAGGGGGGTGAATAGCAATCTGTTTGTTCACCCTTCTAATATTAGAGATAGATGTTTGAGTTTTACTGACATAATTCTTTTACGTTGGCACGGCCGTCCACGTATGAAGGGTCACGACTGTATGAAATCATACGATTAAAGCTCTCCTTTTTTTTTTGTTTTCTTCTAAATCACATTTTAACTCTATTTTTACTTCGAAAAATAAATTCTGTCAATAGAAATCAAACAAAAACAGATTTCCGACCAAGAAAATAATTATTACCAAACAAAAATAGTTCGACAAAGGGAATAATTATGAGAAAAAGACCAGGAATATAATTCTGAAAAGGAAACTAGTTGAATATAGTGAATTGATTTTTTTAAAATGTGTTATATTTTAGTGGAATTACTTAATAGATTATATTGCTTGAAAGGGTGATATATGAATGACGTTTTTGCTTGCGAGGAGAGGAATGATAAATAATTTAGCATATGAGAGTGACACTACTTGCATAGTACAGCTATGAATGAATAGAAGTAGTTTTACAAAGTTGTGTTGTATGCTCAAAAGTGAAGGGGGCCTGAAAGGAACAAGATATATGGAGGTAGGTGAGCAAGTATCAATGTCATTACATTTGCTAACTCATATAACCAATGTTTTGAAAATCGGATTGGTCACTGAACCGGTGCGATGATCGGGTCGAGGTTTTTAAGGTTTGACCGGTCGAACCGGTGGTTCAACTGTTATATATAAACCATGCTTCAATAATTAAAAATCATGCTTTAATCCTGATTGAACCTGCGATTTTGACAGATTTCAAGCAGTTTTGACCGATTTCGAGCAGTTTATACAGTTTTTAAGCGGTTTTGACCGATTTTAAACGACTTTGATCGATTTTTTAATATTTTTTCGGCTTTAATGGTTGACCGGACCGGATCAAGAGTCGGTTCGCGGTTCAACCGGTCGGACCGGCCGGTCCGGTCCGATTTTCTCAACACTGCATCTAACTATACAATTTCGATTTAAAAGGTCGGGCGAAACAATAAGTAGACATTTTTCTCGATTTTTGAATGCTGTTATTCGTCTACAAAATGTGTTTTTCAAAAATTTAGAGCCAATTGCAGTAGACTCAATAGATTGGAGATCGAAATGGTTTAAGGTAATTATTATATTTGTTTTAAATTAATGATTTATATATATTTTTTTAAATTTTCTTCTTGTTGTTCTTATTAAAATTGTTTGGGAGCTTTAGAGGGATACACATTAAAGTTAGAGTATCAGGTGAGGATATACCTAGATATCAGACAAGAAAGGATTAAATTGTTACTAATGTGCTTGCTGCTTGTTCACAAGATATGCAATTTACATATGTATTGTTTGGATGGAAAGATTCAGCAGCAGATAGTAGAGTACTACGAGATGTAATCACAAGGAAAAATGGATCAAAAGTCTCACATGGTTTGATAATTAAATTTTCAAAAATATCCTAAATACTTTACTGTCCTGGAAACAGCCTCTTGCAAAAAGCAGAGTAAGATTGCGTACAATGGATCCTTTCCCCGGACCCCGCATGGCGGGAGTTTCGTACACCGGATTGCCCTTTTTTATCCTAAATACTTTAATGTGTTTTGAGTTTGTGATCTATTTTAATATATTTATTAAATTTATAGAATATTATTACCATGTCGATGTTAGTTACACAAACTGTGAAGGCTTTTAGCACCATATAGGGGCCAAAGCTATCATTTAATGGAAAAAAGGCCGAGTACCTAAAAGTCCTCAAGAGTTTTTCAATATGAAGCATTTAGCTGCTAGAAATGTGATAGAGAGATTCTTTGGGCTACTTAAAATACATTGGGCAATATTTAAAAGTCCTGCTTATTATCCAATCCAAACTCAAAATCGAATTATTATGGCATGCTGCCTTCTTCATAATTTTATAAGGAGAGAAATAACTTGGATCTTGTAGAAAGAAGGTTGGATAGTCAACCAGATGAAGTTGATGACATTTGTGAAAACACAGTGTTAACCATTGAGACTTTGATGAATTTAGTGAATGGCGAGATAATTTGGCCAATGACATGTTTAATGAATGAAAAAAAATCTAGATGAGATCATTTGTGTAATTCTTATGAATGATTATATTTTTGTAAATAGACAAAGACCATTGTCCTTATTCTGTTTCTTTGTAATTTACATGTGACATGTCTTACAATTTTTAATTTTGTATTTTAGCTTATTTTGAGTATGTTGAATTCAATGTTTCAAGCTCGTATTTCCTGACCAACTCATTAAGAAACACAATAGGAACCAACACTAAACTATTATGTCATCTATTTTTAAGATCCTCAATAATTAAAATTATCCCGGCAAGGTCATGTCATGAAAATCTCTTGTCATGCAAACCTCTGACAAATGACAAACTATACACGGTTTATGTACTCATATGTATGTATATGAAAGCAGTACCAATAGTTTGCTAGCAATTGGTAATCTTTTCCATTTATTAGTAGAAGGCCGGATACTATTTCTATTTTCCATTCATTAGTAGAAAGCAAGTCCTTAATAATTTTCGTAATCTTTTCTCATATATAATCTTTTCTCAATAGAAGGTTGGATGTTATTTCTCTTTATTTGAGCTATTAATTTTTTGTGCTATAGTTGAACATGACTTCTAATCCTTCAAGAGAATCTTACAACTCAAAAAGACCAGGAAAAAACAAACATCAATGATTTACTATAGAAAATGCTGCACTTATTGAAGCATTGATGCGATTAAATAATGCCGGAGAGCTTAGAAACAAGAATGAGAAAGGTTTTACGCTAGGACATGAGCTAAAGCTATAACAAATGCTTGAGGTTAGCTTACCTGGACATGGAATTATTAAGGTAAAACCACACATTGAATTAAGGTTAAGAACTTTCTAGAAGCTCTACAATGTTATGCACGACATATTGTTGGGAGTTGGTAGCAACGGTTTTAGTTGGGACTGAAAAAAACTTGTTACGACTGAGAATTCTGCGTGGGATGAATATATTAAGGTAATTTATTTTATTATTAAAATGTTTGATTTTTATTTTCTTTTGTTTAGTTAGTAATATAAATTTTATTTTATAGACTCATGGAGATGCAAAACAATTTAGATACAAGTCATTAGCCTACTATGAGGAGCTGTCTTTCATCTTTGGTGGAGACCGTATATCTAGGAAAGATGCTCAATCTCCTGCTGATATTGTGGAAGAATTAGACAAAGTTGTAGTTGAAAATAATGAAAGTATAGGCATTGATGGGAATTATACTTCATATGCCCAAGATTTCATATTTGGATCAAACGAAGAGAGTTCTAAGCCAAAAAGGAGAAAGATCGAGAGCACTAAAGATTTGTCTCGAGTTATTAGAGAAGCGATAGCTATTCTTGGGGAAGAACTTAACAATTAAGTAACCGATTAAGTAAAACATTGGAATATGATGAAGGAAGTCAATGAGGTTTTAGCAAAGTTGCATGGGCTTAGCATGTTGGAGCAACACAAAGTGACAAGAAAAATTGGTTGTGATCGTGAGACTACAGATATTTTTTTCACCATACCAGCTAATGAGAAAGAAGTTTTTGCGAAAACATTATTGAGTGGAGATATTTGAGGCGTAGACCTATAGGTTTTACTGTCGTTTCTTTGGATAAGTTAAACTTGTAATTGTTAGCTAGAGCCCTAGAGCCAATCATTTGATGATTGTATTTTGGACTTGTTGTATCATATTCTATATAAATAAAGACATTTGGTTTTTGGTTATTATACTTACTTGTATTGGTGCCAAATAAACTAAGTATAATAACGTCCTTGAGTAGACGGTTCTCACCTATATCAATCGGTTAGTTGAACTGATAGTGAGATGATATAGGGAACACTACTCTTAATCATTCCTAGTCGAGTATTAACATTCAGGGACAATGTTAATGCAATAAGACTAGCATGTAGGTCAACTCAATGACTTGATCTCACAAGTTATGGATATAGAGATATCAAGTTGACACATGAGTATGCATTGGAGAATGTATACTGAATGACCCGCCATGAGAAAGTATCATGGATCGTTATATGAGTGTCATATACTTTCTCATGTGGCTATTAGTATGACTACTAGTCCTTAGACCTAAAGTCACCATGGCTCCCTACATAAGGAGTTATGTACTTTAGTTTCGTCAAACGTCACCCGTAACTGGGTGGACTATAAAGGTGATTACTGGGTATGTAACAAATTATGCGGAGGGATGTGAGTGATGTAGATGAGATCTATCCCTCCTATATGACGGGAGAGACATCGGTATTCTTGATAGAGTGAGACCACGAAATGCATGGCCATGCCCAAATGAGTCAATATGAGATATTGAGCTCATTTGATTGAGTGAGTCTACTTGGAGTTCAAGATTTAGATTGATTAGAGGATGACACGGTCTATGCCTCACATTGATCAATCTAGATGTCTAGGATAGAAGGACACTTGTCATATATTGTGAGGAGTCACAATTAGTAGTCACAAGGTGATGTTAGATCTCAACATTCTTGTAACTTGGTTAGTAATGATGTATTGCTAGATACCGCTCATTACTTATGTTTCTAAATGAGTTTAGGGGCATTGCCAACGTTACAAGAACCTATTGGGTCACACACAAAGAACAAGTGGATGGAGATTAGGTTCATATGATGAACCAAGAGGATTAGATTCATTTGATGAATCAAATTGGATTAAGAGTAATCCTAATTGGGCTAATTGAGTTGGACTCAAGTTGATTCATGTGTTCAATGAGTCTAATTTAGATTATGACTCATTGAATCAATTTAATTAAATGAATTAGATTCATTATATTAAATTGGCTTGAATTAAATGGTTGGATTAGATCAACCATGAGAGAGATTAAGTCAAGTTTGACTTGACTTGAGAGGAAGATGAAGAGTCAAGTTTGACTTGACTTTATGCCATCTCATTGGTGAGTTGGCATTAAGTGGACCAATGATGATGCTCCACATCATCATGGTTACTTAAGTGAAGTGACACCTCATGGGAGTTACCAAGAGTTGTGACTCTTGGTATCCCATGGAGGTTACAAACCACTTAATTAGATGAAAAGAGTTTCATTTTGCAAGAGTAACTCTCATTCAAGTGATCTTCCTCCTCCTAAGCTCTCTTCTTGCTCCTTCTCTTCTCTTGGTCGTGGGTTTCAAGCAAGGGAGAAGAAAGGAGAGTGAATCTAATCCAAGAAGAAAGGTTAGTGAAAGTCACATAGAGATTTTAGAGGAGTGTGTTCTCTTCTTTTCCTTTCTTCTTCTTCCAATCCTACCCGAGAGCCCTAGAGAGTGATAGCACACTTGTGGTGCTCTCTTCTCCATCCTTGAGTGTTAGAGAACATTTCTTGTTCGTGTGGATATCACTAGAGAGTTGTCTACGTTGACAACTTCGAGATCCGGCGTACCGTTGGACGACCGGGATTTGCGAGGGCATGCTTCAAAGGTATAAAATGTTTTTCCTTTGTAGATCTACTGTAGATCATAGTTTGAAACTCGTACTCATATTTTTGAAATCTATCCTTCGCACGAGATCCAGTGGCATGGGTGATTCGGGGTTTTCGCGACGCGAAAAGCGGTTTTCGCGGCCCGAAAAACCCAACAGTGGTATTAGAGCCACGTGCGAAGGCGTGTACGAGTTTGTTTTTGATTTTTTATGAAAAAATAGCTTCTGTGATTTTCTTTAAATTTAGGTTTTTTATAGTTTTTATGGGTAATTTTCTCGTAGAAGCGAAGCACAAGTGTTTCGGCACTTGTAGGCTTCTGCTACCGGGAAGATTTTTCCAAAACGGCTTGGTTTCACCCCAAATCTTTTTGGGACAGCGGGCTTAGGTGCTGTTAGATCGCAAAGGAACCCTCGCGATGGTTAGATCGCGGGTAGGGGCGCTGCCCCTGGCCCAGCAAGGGGATTCGTTTCGCGATTGCGCCCGAAAACGCTAAACGGGACCGCCGGGAAAAATTTACTCATAAAATTGTAAAAATTTTTAAAAAAAATTACAGAAAATTATGAAAATATATAATTTTGAATTATATATTAATTTTGTGATAGTCATGGCCCAAAAAGACCCAATGTGATTGGATTTGTGTTGTAATTCATAATACGGCCTGCGTGCCGTCATGTGATGTGTGTGCTGTATTTTGATTCGCGACCTGCGCGTCGTGCCTTCTATTTTATTCTTGTTGTAAATTAGATTTAGACTCGAATGTAACTCGAGTTTCTAAAATTGTAATGTACAAAAATTGGAGCGGTGGAAGATCCACTCGAGACGGAGTTACGAGGAAGGCGCGAGCAACACAAGGTGGTCAAAAGGAAGGAGCTTGAGAAGCTATTGACCTTAGGTTGACCATCCGATCTTCTCATTGGCTTGAGAAGATCGTAGTAGGGCCATGACATAATCACAAAATTATTTGATTAATTATTTAATTAATTGTTTTGTGTGTATATGATGCATGCTAGTTAATTAAGTAATTAATTAGTGCCTTACGATTAGATTAGATTTAACTCGTGCACATGATGCACCCTTCGATTAGATTAGATCTATCGAGTATATGATACACATCATCGTTTAGATTAGATCTAAATCACGTCAACTCGTAATGCCTACCATGCCGTGATACCTACCACTACCTCGATCGCATGTTGTTGTTGAATCTGCCAAAGCAGAGCAACACATACTATCTTGGTAGGGTACGGAGGGACAATCTTGGTCCCGCCTATCAACGCATGGGTGAGTACAACTCAATTAGATTGAGTATTCCTAGTTAACTCGGTTGGATCGAGTATAACTATAGACATTCTTCCAATGGTTGGAAAGATAGGTCAAAATCACATATATATTAACTCTCGGGTGTATTAGCGAAAGCTAACTCGAGTTTTAATATAAATGCGGATTTTGATCCTATAAACAAGAGTTGCATAGAGATGTAATTGGTAATCGTTACCTACCGATCATACTAAGTCTTGGGCGTATTAGCCAAAGCTAACTCAAGGGTTAGTATGATGTGGATCTTGTCCCACATGAATTATATAATTCAGTGGAAGCATCATTTAGTTAAAGGCCTAATTAAATGATTAAGAATATGATATTTATTTCTGCATTTGTTTCTGTTGTAGATTACCATGACGTCGAATACGAACACCTTCTCTCTGCGATTTGTCCTTAAGAAGGACAAGCTCAACGGAGCAAATTTCCTGGACTGGTACAGGAACCTGAGAATAGTTCTCACCCTAGAACGTAAACTGTACGTTCTGGAGCAGCCCATTCCGGAGGCTCCTCCTGCCACTGCCACGCGAGCAGACCGAGATGCTTACAAGAAGCATCAAGATGACGTATTAGATGTGTCCTGTCTTATGCTCGCGACCATGAACTCTGAGCTTCAGAAGCAACATGAGTTGATGGGCGCTTACGATATGGTTGAACATCTTTGTCACCTATATCAAGGACAAGCAAGACACTGGAAGAGGAACTCCAAAGAATACCTGGAAGATCTTACGAAGAAGAGAAATAAGATTTCTACTTCAGGTATACATGTTATAGAAACCAACCTCTCTATTTCTTCATCGTGGGTATTAGATACCGGATGTGCTTCGCACATTTGTACTAATGTACAAGCGCTGATAAATAGCAGGGCATTGACGAAGGGTGAGATAGAACTACGAGTAGGCAATGGAGCACGGGTTGCTGCTATTGCTGTAGGAACTTACCATCTATCTCTGCCCTCTGGGCTTTTACTAGAATTAGAGGATTGTTGTTATGTGCCTGCTTTAGCTAAGAACATTATATCTGTTTCTTGTTTGGACAAGAAAGGTTTTTCGTTTATAATAAAGAAAAAATGTTGTTCCGTCTATTTAAACGAAATGTTCTATTGTAGTGCACCTCTGATAAACGGACTCTATATTCTAGACCTTGAGAGCCCTATCTATAACATAAATACCAAGAGGTTCAAGTCAAATGACCTGAACCAAACCTATCTCTGGCACTGTCGCTTAGGTCATATAAATGACAAGAGCTTATCCCAGCTCTATAAGGATGGTTTGCTGGACTCATTTGATTTTGAATCATATGAGATATGCGAGTCATGCCTATGAGGCAAGATGACCAAGACTCCCTTTAGTGGGCATAGCGAGAGAGCAACTGATTTGTTAGGACTCATACATAGTGATGTATGTGACCCTTTCAATGTTGCTGCTAGAGGTGGTTATAGATACTTCATCACATTTACTGATGACTTCAGTAGATATGGTTATGTGTACTTGATGACACATAAGTCTGAATCCTTTGAAAAGTTCAAAGAATTCAAGAATGAAGTACAGAACCAGCTTAGCAAGAGTATTAAGATACTTCGATCCGATCGAGGTGGATAATACCTTAGCCATGAGTTTCGTGACTACCTAGCTGAGTGTGGTATTCTATCCCAACTAACTCCTCCTGGAACAGCACAGTGGAATGGTGTATCCGAAAGGAGGAATCATACCCTATTAGATATGGTACGATCTATGATGAGTCACACAGATCTTCCGACATACCTTTAGGACTATGCTCTAGACACGACAGCTTTTATACTCAACCGAGTTCCATCCAAGGTCGTGATAAAGACACCATATAGGATATGGACAGGGAGAGATGCCCAAGTGTCTTTCATGAGGATTTGGGGTTGTGAGGCTTACGTTCGACGTCAAGTCTCAGATAAATTAGGATCCAAATCTGACAAGTGCTACTTTATTGGATATCCCAAGGAAACTAAGGGATATTACTTCTATATTCCCAGTCAGCACAAGGTAATTGTGGCAAAGATTGGGGTCTTTCTAGAAAGGGACTTTGTTTCTAGAAAGACTAGTGGGAGCGCGTTCGATCTTGAAGAAGTTCAAGATGCGAACAATAGCACTGATGCCTCGATGGAAATTGAACTGGAACCACAAAGTGTTGTGGATGATGATGTTCCACAAAGAGTTGAGGAACAACAACCAGTTCAAGTAGACATACCTCTTCGCAGGTCTGATAGGGTACGTTGTCATCCTGAGAGATACTCATTTCTCTTGTCTGACCATGATGACGTTATGCTCATAGAGGATGAGCCTACCACCTATCAGGAAGCTGTGATGAGACCAGATTCCGAGAAATGGCTAGAAGCCATGAGATCCGAGATGGAATCCATGTACACCAACTAAGTATGAACTTTGGTTGATCCACCTGAAGGGGTAAAACCCATTGGGTGCAAGTGGGTCTTTAAGAGAAAGACTGACATGGATGGACTTATCTATAAGGGTCGCTTGGTAGCTAAAGGTTTCAAGCAGATTCATGGTATTGACTATGATGAGACCTTTTCTCCAGTAGCGATGTTTAAGTCCATTCGGATCATGCTTGCTATTGCAGCCTACCATGACTATGAGATATGGCAGATGGATGTCAAAACCGCGTTTCTGAATGGAAACTTACTCAAGGATGTGTACATGACACAACCTGAGGGTTTTGTAGATCCACAGCATACATACTAGAGCAAGCTGCATAGGTCCATTTATGGACTAAAGCAAGCTTCTCGGAGCTGGAATCTTCGATTCGATGATGCAATCAAACAGTTTGATTTTATCAAGAACGAAGATGAACCTTGTGTCTACAAGAAGGTTGTAGGGGACATAGTTGTCTTCCTCATATTGTATGTGGATGACATACTGTTCATTGGGAAGGACATCCCTATGCTTCAGTCTGTCAAGACATGGCTAGGGAGTTGCTTCTCAATGAAGGACTTAGGTGAGGCATCCCGCATTCTAGGGATACAGATCTATAGAGATAGATCTAAGAGATTGCTTGGCCTAAGTCAGAGTACATACATTGACAAGGTACTCCTTCGGTTTGCCATGCAGAACTCCAAGAAGGGATTTCTGCCGATGTCACATGGCATGAGTCTTTCGAAGACTCAAGGTCCCTCTTCTAGAGAGGAGAGAGACCGCATGGATCAGATCCCTTATGCCTCAACCATAGGATCGATCATGTAGACCATGCTATGTACTCGACCTGATGTCTCGTATGCTTTGAGCATGATGAGCAGATACCAGTCAGATCCAGGTGAAAGTCACTGGATAGCGGTCAAGAATATTCTTAAGTACTTAAGAAAGACTAAAGAATATTTCTTGATATATGGAGGTAATGATGAGCTTGCTGTAAAGGGTTACAGTGATGCTAGCTTCCAGACCGACCAGGATGACTATAGATCGCAGTCGGGGTTCGTGTTTTGCATTAATGGCGGTGCTGTGAGCTGGAAGAGTTCGAAGCAGGACACAGTAGCTGATTCTACGACAGAGGCCGAGTATATTGCTGCATTAGAGGCAGCAAAGGAGGCATCAAGTTCATCACTGAACTTGGGGTGCTTCCTAGCATTGCTGACCCTATTGAGCTCTATTGTGACAACAATGGAGCTATAGCACAGGCGAAGGAACCTCGCTCACACCAGCGGACCAAACACATACTACGGCGCTTCCATCTCATTCGAGAGATCATCAAGAGAGGAGATGTAGAGATTTGTAGAGTACCTACAGAGGCTAACATCGCAGATCCCTTAACCAAGGCTTTGGCACAGAGGAAGCATGATGGTCACACTAGGTCATTTGGGCTTAGAGCCTACACTGATTGACACTAGTGCTAGTGGGAGATTGTTATCTAGAGCCCTAGAGTCAATCATTTGATGATTGTATTTTGGACTTGTTGTATCATATTCTATATAAATAAAGGCATTTGGTTTTTGGTTATTATACTTACTTGTATTGGTGCCAAATAAACTAAGTATAATAATGTCCTTGAGTAGACGGTTCTCACCTATATCAATCGGTTAGTTGAACCGATAGTGAGATGATATAGGGAACACTACTCTTAATCATTCCTAGTCGAGTATTAACATTCAGGGACAATGTTAATGCAATAAGACTAGCATGTAGGTCAACTCAATGACTTGATCTCACAAGTCATGGATATAGAGATATCAAGTTGACACATGGGTATGCATTGGAGAATGTATACTGAATGACCCGCCATGAGAAAGTATCATGGATCGTTATATGAGTGTCATATACTTTCTCATGTGGCTATTAGTATGACTACTAGTCCTTAGACCTAAAGTCACCATGGCTCCCTACATAAGGAGTTATGTACTTTAGTTTCGTCAAACGTCACCCGTAACTGGGTGGACTATAAAGGCGATTACTGGGTATGTAACAAATTATGCGGAGGGATGTGAGTGATGTAGATGGGATCTATCCCTCCTATATGACGGGAGAGACATCGGTATTCTTGATAGAGTGAGACCACGAAGTGCATGGCCATGCCCAAATGAGTCAATATGAGATATTGAGCTCATTTGATTGAGTGAGTCTACTTGGAGTTCAAGATTTAGATTGATTAGAGGATGACACGGTCTATGCCTCACATTGATCAATCTAGATGTCTAGGATAGAAGGACACTTGTCATATATTGTGAGGAGTCACAATTAGTAGTCACAAGGTGATGTTGGATCTCAACATTCTTGTAACTTGGGTAGTAATGATGTATTGCTAGATACCGCTCATTACTTATGTTTCTAAATGAGTTTAGGGGCATTGCCAACGTTACAAGAACCTATTGGGTCACACACAAAGAACAAGTGGATGGAGATTAGGTTCATATGATGAACCAAGAGGATTAGATTCATTTGATGAATCAAATTGGATTAAGAGTAATCCTAATTGGGCTAATTGAGTTGGACTCAAGTTGATTCATGTGTTCAATGAGTCTAATTTAGATTATGACTCATTGAATCAATTTAATTAAATGAATTAGATTCATTATATTAAATTGGCTTGAATTAAATGGTTGGATTAGATCAACCATGAGAGAGATTAAGTCAAGTTTGACTTGACTTGAGAGGAAGATGAAGAGTCAAGTTTGACTTGACTTTATGCCATCTCATTGGTGAGTTGGCATTAAGTGGACCAATGATGATGCTCCACATCATCATGGTTACTTAAGTGAAGTGACACCTCATGGGAGTTACCAAGAGTTGTGACTCTTGGTATCCCATGGAGGTTACAAACCACTTAATTAGATGAAAAGAGTTTCATTTTGCAAGAGTAACTCTCATTCAAGTGATCTTCCTCCTCCTAAGCTCTCTTCTTGCTCCTTCTCTTCTCTTGGTCGTGGGTTTCAAGCAAGGGAGAAGAAAGGAGAGTGAATCTAATCCAAGAAGAAAGGTTAGTGAAAGTCACATAGAGATTTTAGAGGAGTGTGTTCTCTTCTTTTCCTTTCTTCTTCTTCCAATCCTACCCGAGAGCCCTAGAGAGTGCTAGCACACTTGTGGTGCTCTCTTCTCCATCCTTGAGTGTTAGAGAACATTTCTTGTTCGTGTGGATATCACTAGAGAGTTGTCTACGTTGACAACTTCGAGATCCGGCGTACCGTTGGACGAGCGGGATTTGCGAGGGCACGCTTCAAAGGTATAAAATGTTTTTCCTTTGTAGATCTACTGTAGATCATAGTTTGAAACTCGTACTCGTATTTTTGAAATCTATCCTTCGCACGAGATCCAGTGGCATGGGTGATTCGGGGTTTCCGCGACGCGAAAAGCGATTTTCGCGGTCCGAAAAACCCAACAGTAATTTACTAAGCAGGCTAAACTTGGTAGTTAAATTTTATTTTTTATACAAATTTGGTGGTTAATTTTGTTTGATTTAGTAAAATTTGATTTGATTTAGTTTAGTCTGATTTTGTTCCAATGATTAAATTTAATTTGGTTTAATTTAACCTTGTTTAAAAACATATATATATATATGTGTTCATTCTTAGAATTCACTTTTCATTTTCAACTTTTGGAGGTTTTATTCTATTATCTAGTTAGTGATACACTCAGGCATCGGCAGGTGCTTATGCGACATTGAGGCATATGATAGTTTAGTTAAAGTCCTATGTTGATATTCATACATAAAGTCAGATCATACACCGGGAACTTGTAACAATTTGCTCTATTGCAATCTCCTAGATGTTACAGAATTATTATTTATTATGTAATATATTGACTAGTGCTTTTATTCATGTGAAAAGTTAGTTTTCAAATTGTATCATAAATAATCATCACATGGAAACGCTGCAAGTTTACCTGACAATATACAGGAATGAGGGTAATTAATTTTTATCCAAGCCTAATTATTTCCACATAAATTCTGATAGTGTAAATATTTTGTACCTATGATTACAGGGAATAAAATGGTGCTTAAATACAAGGAATTAAATACATCTTTATCTATTTATTCAAAGTTTAACAAGAAAAAAAAATCCACTCAAATGGTAAATTTGGGGTTTTGATTTAAACACAAGACCTTAGTAATAACTTGCAAGGCCTCTAGTTGGTACCTTGCAGCAGAACCATTTAATTCTAGTAATTTGCTAAATTTTTTTGATTGCCATTTCTCATTTTAGTTGATTCCTAATTGCACGGGTAGGTATCAAGAAATTCAGATTCTACCTATTTGATATATTTTAAGCAGATAATATAAGAAAGAAACAACTAATATGTGATTTATGCAGCTAAAATCTTCTCTTCGACTTCACATCAATTGTACCAGCTCTGATGCTGAGGACATCGACCGACAGGTAAGGGATTTTTTTATCAAAGGAATTTGCGTATTATCAGTTACTTTTTCCAACAAATAATCTAGATTATATTACATTACAATTTTAATTACATTACAAGTCTGATTACATGACCCTTAACCAAACGCAACTTAAAAGCAAATATTACTTCATCCGTAATAGTATTGATACAATGAGTTATAAAGGGCCAAGTGTACTACAATATTCTTCATCTTTCCTTAGGCGCTGTCGGTGCGGATACGAAAAGAACGCATGAGGAAATACACACTTGCTATCATAACGCTTAATACTAAGTCGCGTTCGACACTGAAAAAAATACACTCTATCGTCATCTACCGACTCTAGCATTTCTAATACCATCGTTAACGAGAGGTTGAATTAGCTTGATCTTCTTAAAGTCCTTGTTCTGTTGGGCATTGTCTCTGTGGTAAAGAACTAACCATTTAACTTTTCGACAGATATTGTAGTTGCCTCTGCTGCGAGGGAGATGGCTTCAGACAGTAGGGACTGTAGTTTCCTCTACAGTAAGGGAGATCTTGGCTTGGGAGTATGTGAGGCAAAAGAGAGTGTGACTGTGGCAAGGGGGGGGGGGGGGGGGGGGGGGGGGGGACTGCAACAATGGGAGAATGGTGAGCATTGCTTCAGATTGGGTGGCGTATTGCTATGGAGTATTGTTTTGTACTGGGTGGAGTTAATTGGAGGGGGATTAAATCTATGTTTAAAATTAAAAAAAACATGAGACACAAAACAATTTAGTTATTTATAAAGAAGAAGTCCTATTTTAGAGGAGAGAAGAAGGACATTTTGGGATTTTTTTTTTTTTTTGATTTTCTAGAAATACAACCAAAGCTAAGAATGCAATCAATGTTAAGAAACATGGAGGGAAGGGAAGGGGAAAGATGAGAGAAAAGATGGAAAGACATGGCATAAAAGTAGGTGGGAGCTAAAATTGCTTATTCACGAAGTTTCCATGAAGTTTCGATTCAAATGAAGCTTGGTTTAATTTGATATTGTTCTAACTTGGTCCATTAAATCAATCCGGTTCAATGAGGGGTGAGAGAGAGCGTGACTGTGACGAGGGGGAGCTTGGGGAGGGTGATTGCGGCGATGGGAGAGTGGTGAGCATTTCTTTGGATTGAGTGGAGTATTGCTTTGGACTAGCTGGAGTTGATTGGAGGGGGGATTAAATCCATGTTTGAAATCAAAAAAAGCTTGAGACACAAAGCAGTCCACCAATTATTCTTAGCCATTTATAAAGAAGAAGCCTCCTGTTTTAGAGGAGAGAAGATGGACATTTAGGGATTTTTTTATTTTGGTTTTCTGGAAATACAATCAAAGCTAATAATGCAATCAATACTAAGAACTGTTGGTGCAATCGAGCTCTAGGTTTCGATTTTTGACAATATGATCAAGGGTTGATCCAAACAGACCTTGATGTTTGGGAGAGAGAAGTCTAGTCAGGACTAAATGACTAGCAAAGGTAAGTCCTAACCAAATGTTAGGCAAAGTGGAAGTCCCGGTGAGTGAAGTCGGACCCTAGTGAGTGAAGTAGGTGGTGGAAGTCCCGGTGAGTGAAGCTGGGCTCTAGTGAGTGAAGCTAGGTGATGGAAGTCCCGGTGAGTGAAGCCGGGCCCTAGTGAGTGAAGCTAGGTGGAGGAAGTACTGGTGAATAAAGTCAGACCCTAGTGAGTGAAGCTAGGTGGAGGAAGTCCTGGTGAGTGAAGCCAGACAATGGAAGTCCTAGTGAGTGAAGCTAGGCAACCCTAGGAGGTAACCATAGGTTATAATTGTATTCTGTTAATACTGTGCTAACTCAGTGTTGCAGGGAAGCTCAGCTAGGTCGACGGGTTGACCAGGTAGCTGACACAAAGTCCAGACGGGTCGAATGACTGACCGGACGTCTGACAGGTAAGTAGAGGTAAGTCACTGGAGGAGAGTGATTGTGAGGACGCGCTCTCGGGAAGGGAACATTAGGCGTCGATCCGACTTAGACCCATTTCGGATATCTAAGTCGAGATCATGACTAGATTTCGGTCTCGAAGAGACGGAATCTAATTAATACTCTACTTGTTAAACTTGAACTGTGCTAACACTTTGTTTTGTAGGATATATGTATTATATATTTGCCTCCAGACTAACGTTTTCTTGCAGGAAGGAAGCTGCTGGAAAACTAGGGTCCGCGCGCTCGGGATGAATTCGGGTGCCCGGAGGTCCGAGCGCCCGGGAGGAACCTTGGCACCCGGAGGTAAAAACTTATCCTCAACGTCACCTCACCACATGGAGCGCCCTGGTTGGCTCGACTACGTCAGGTTCAGGGCGCCCGGTCAGGGCGCCCTGAAGGTTCCGGGCGCCTCGAACCTCCTTTATAAGGAGGGTCAAGGCTGGAGCCAGAACAACAACTCACAACCCGATCTCCTGTGCTCCTGCGACGCTGCGAAGCTACTCCGACCACGCACTGTTCTTTTGTTTTCTTCCTTTTGTCGGTATTGCTTTTCTATTAACATTCCTGTAATTTAATTTGTAATCAAATATTCGAATTGTTAGTGGATTGCTCATCGAAAGCACCCTTGTGTGCGGGCCTTGGAGTAGGAGTCGACAAAGACTCCGAACCAAGTAAAAAATGACTCTTGTTAGCATCGCTTTATTCTTTTGCATTACTTTTCCGTTGCGTACTTTCGACAAGTTTTAAATTGCTATTTATCCCCCCTCCCTAGCGAAACTCTACGATCCAACAAGAACCATGGAGGGAAGGAAAGGGGAAGGATGAGAGAAAAGTTGGAAAGAAATGGCAGAAAAGTAGGTGGGAGTTAAAATTGCTTATTCACGAAGTTTCCATGAAGTTTGGTTTAGTTTGAATTTGTTCTTACTTGGTCCATTAAATCAATCCGGTTCAATTGGATGTGGTTCCTCTTTTACGAAGGAACATGCATGGGCTTGGGCGCCCGATCACTCGATCCCCAATTCTACCACTTTCTCTCCATCGTCACCTCACCATCCACTGCTGATGGGAGAAATTCACCCCAAAAATTAAAGAGTAGGATATTTAATGAAATCCATGCAGCTCACCCCAACAATTGAACATTTGACGGGAGAAATTCTTGTAAAAAATATTACGTTTGCAACTCTGATTCCAACTGAGATGATGAAAACATTAATATCGTCCATAATATTATTGATACGACGAGATTTAAAGGGATGAAGTGCATTACAGTATTCTTCATCTTTTCTTTGGCGATGTTGGCACGGATACGAAAAGAACGTATGAGGAAATATGCACTTGCTATCATAACGCTTAATACTATGCCGTGTTCGACACCGAAAAAATACACTCTATCGTCATCCACCGACTCTGGCATAACTAATATCGTCGCCGACGAGAGATTGAGTAAGCCGAGAATAATGATCTTCTTAAAATCTTCGTTCCAATGCGCATTGTCTCGATGGGGAAGAACTTACCATTTAACTCTTCAACGGAGACTGTAGTTGCCTCTATATAAGGGAGATGACTTCGCTCAGCAGGGACTGTAGTTTCCTCTACAATGAGCGAGATCTCGATGGTGGGAGTATGCGGGGTGAAAGGGAGTGTGACTATGGTGAGGGGGAGCTTGGGAGGTGACTGTGGCGATGGGAGAGTGACGAGCATTGCTTCGAATTGGGTGGAGTATTGTTGTGGAGTATTGCTTTAGATTGGGTGGAGTTGATTGGAGTGGGAATTAAATTCATGTTTGGAAGTAAAAAAAGCATGAGACACAAAGTAGTCCACTTATTGTTCTTAGCCATTTATAAAGAAGAAGTCCTGCTTTAGAGGAGAGAAGGACATTTTGGGATTTTTTATTTTGATTTTTTTGGAAATACAACCAAAGCTAAGAATGCAATCAATACTAAGAAATATGGAGGGAAGGAAAGCGGAAAGATGAGTGAAAAGACAGAAAGAAATGGCAGAGAAGTAGGTGGGAGTTAAAATTGCTTATTCACGAAGTTTCCATGAAGTTTCGATTCAAGTGAAGTTTGGTTTAGTTTGAGATAGTTCTAACTTGGTACATTAAATCAATCTGGTTCAATTGGATGTGGTTCCTCTTTGATGAATGAACATGCATGGGCTTGGGGGCTCGATCACTCAATCCCCAACGCTGTCACTTTCTCTCCATCGTCGCCTCACCATCCACCACTGGAGGGAGAAATTCACCCCAACAATTAAAGAGTAGGATATTTAATGAGATCAATACAGCTCACCCCAACAATTGGGCAGTCGACGGGAGAAATTATTTAAAAGATATATATTAACATTAAATTAATAAAGAGTTACATAGGATTTTTAATTAACTCTAACCAACTACATAGGTTGTCAGTCAAATAGTAGAATAGGATTAACAACATCACTACGTTTGCAACTTCGATTCCAACCGAAATGATAAAAACATTAATATCATCTGTAATACTACTGATACAATGAGATATAAAGGGCCGAAGTGGACTACAATATTCTTTATCTTTCTTTGGCGATGTTGGTGTGGATACGAAAAGAACACATGAGGAAATATGCACTTGTTATCATAACAGTTAATACTAAGCTGCGTTCTACACCGAAGAAATACACTCTATCATCATCCTCTGACTCTGGCATTATTGATATCGTCACCAACGAGAGGCTGAGTAAGAGGAGAATAATGATCTTCTTAAAGTCCTTGTTCGTTGAGTATTGTCTCGGTGGGGAAGAACTAACCATTTAATTCTTCGACGAAGACTGTAGTTGCCTCTACTGTAAGGGAGATGACTTCGCGTAGTAGGGACTGTAGTTTCCTCTACAACTAGGGAGATCTCGGCGGTGGGAGTATGCAGGGAGAGAGGGAGCATGACTATGGCGAGGGGGACCTTGGGGAGGGTGACTGCGGCGATGGGAGAGTGGTGATCATTGCTTCGGATTGGGTGGAATATTGCTATGGAGTATTGCTTAGGACTGGGTGGAGTTGATTGGAGGGGGGATTAAATTCATGTTTGAAATTAAAAAAGGCGTGAGACACAAAGTATTTCACCAATTGTTCTTAGCCATTTATAAAGAGGAAGTCATGTTTTAAAGAAGAGAAGGATATTTTGGGATTTTTTTTACTTTGATTTTCTAGAAATACAACTAAAGCTAAGAATGCAATCAATGCTAAGAAACATGGAGGGAAGGAAAGGGGAAGGATCAGAGAAAAGATGGAAAGAAATGATAGTGAAGTAGGTGAGAGTTAAAATTGCTTATTCTCGAAGTTTTCATTCAAATGAAGTTTGGTTTAATTTGAGATTGTTCTAACTTGGTCCATTAAATTAGTCATGTTTGATTAGATGTGGTTCCTCTTTGACGAAGGAACATGCATGGGCTTGGGTGCTCGATTGCTCAATCCCCAACGTTGACACTTTCTCTCCACCATTGCCTCACCATCCATCGTCGACGGGAGAAATTCACCCCAACAATTAAAGAGTAGGATATTTAATGAGATCAATGCAGCTCACCCCAACAATTGGGCATTCGACGGGAGAAATTCTTATAAAAGATATATGCTAATATTAGATTAATAAAGAGTTACATAGGATTTTTAATCAACTTTAACTAACTACGTAGGTTGCCTATCGAATAGTAGTCTAGGATTAACAATATTACTATGTTTGCAACTTCGATTCCAACTGAGAAGACGAAAACATTAATATCATCCGTAATACTATTGATACGATGATATATAAAGGGCCGAAGTGCACTACAATATTCTTCATCTTTACTTTGGCGGTGTTGGCGTGAATATAGAAAGAATACATGAGGAAATACACACTTGCTATCATAACGCTTAATACTAAGCTGCATTCGACACTGAAAAAATACACTCTGTCGTCATCCACCGACTCTGGCATTATTGATATCGTCACTGATGAGAGGTTGAGTATGCCGAGAATAATGATCTTCTTAAAGTCCTTGTTCCGCTGGGCATTGTCTCGGTGGGAAAGAACTAACCATTTAATTTTAACGGAGATTGTAGTTGCCTCACTGCGAGGGAGATGACTTCATGTAGCAGGGACTGTAGTTTCCTCTACAGCGAGGGATATCTCGACGATGGGAGTATGCGGGGAGAGAGGGAGCATGATTATGGCGAGGGGGAGCTTTGGAAGGATGACTGCGACGATGGGAGAGTGGTGAACATTGTTTCAGATTGGGTGGAGTATTGCTATGGAGTATTGCTTTATACTGGGTGGATTTGATTGGAGGGGGGGGGGGGGGGGGGGGATTAAATCCTTGTTTGAAATTTAAGAAAACGTAAGTCACAAAGCAATTCACCAATTGTTCTTAGCCATTTATAAAGAAGTCATGTTTCAGAGGAGAGAAGATGGACAATTTGGGATTTTTTTTTATTTTAGTTTTATGGAAATATAACCAAAACTAAGAATGCAATTAATGCTAAGAAACGGGGAGGAAAGGAAAGGAGAAGGACTAGAGTAAAGATTGAAAGAAATGACAGAAAAGTAGGTGGGAATTAAAATTGCTTATTTACAAAGTTTTCATAAAGTTTCAATTTAAATGAAGTTTGGTTCAATTGAATGTGCAGCTTCGTCCATTAAATCAATCAATTTGAGATTGTCCAACTTTGTCCATTAAATTAATCCGGTTCAATTGAATGTGGTTCCTCTTTGACGAAGGAACATGAGCTTGGGCACTTGATCGCTCAGTCCCTAAATAATACTTTCTTATTCTGCGGATTCAAATTACTCGTATATGTGTATAAAAGTCTCATACTCTTAACATGTGATGCTTTGGCCAAAAATTGAGTTATAATTCTAACGAGCGGTCTTAGGGTATACGTCTCCTCGCAAGGAGCGGTGAATCCTCCGTGGATTATCCAAACACCTTCGGATACTTCGATTTATACCCAATCATCTTAAGTCCACACCTTCAAGAGAAGCTTGCTTAAGATGTAAAATTATAAGTCTTAATAACCAAGATGACTTGTATACCTCAAGTCGAAGAAAACTTGCACTTGAGCTATAGTAAGAACTTTACAGACATATCCATATATGTAGAGAACCATATGAAATTTTACAACAAGTCACTCCATTGAACTAGTTACCATCACTAGTATGCATGTTTAACTCTCGACATTCCAATGTCTCAAGCTAGTAAGAAATAACTGCTTAGCCGAACCAAGGAGTATAATCTATGTTAGTCATATAGGATTGATGATGTCTGAATGCATAAATTCGATGATTAGAGAAATTCCAATATGTTCATAATTACACATATAGAGATAATCACAAATTATGATCCAATCAAAAATTCTCTCATGCTATGAATTATATTGTGTACATTCAATAAATGAGTTTAAGATCATTCAAATATATAATATGCACTCAAACAGTAAATCTATATTTATTAAATAAATAGTAAAATCATAAGGCGAGATTACCTTAGGACATCCCTTAAAATCTAACACATTGCAATCCAACAGTTAGCTCATTTGCAAAAAATTAAAATATCCCTATATTTACATTCATGTGTATTTGTGTTCAAGTGTTGCACCTTGTAATTACTTAGAGAAAAAAATAAAAAAGGGATATAAAAAATAGTTATCATGAGTGGAAACTATCGAGTTACTCCTTTGAGACAGAGTTAGGTTACTGGGAAAATAACTACCATGTTTCACTTGATATCAAGCATGTCTTTGAGACCTTGGGTAGATTGAAAAGGATGAATCAAGGGTGTGGCAAGTAAGTGCCTATCGCTAGGAGCATAAGGAATATAGTGATATAACCACTTGACTAGGCTTGAGTTTGATACTTGAAAAATTTAGGCCACTATTACACTAAGCACGGAGAACTATTACTTAGACCGTACTCAAACAACTTTTGTATCTTGCTTACAAATAAAATTATTTGATAGGATTATATCGATTTACTAGAGATTATGCTGCATTATTTAACCACATAAATTTAGATGCAGTTTTTGCTTGAGGACAAACAAATCTTTAAGTATGAGGGTGTGATGTGCATAGGTTATATATATTTTTAAGTATTCTTTGACATACTTATACTTATATTTTATGAATATAATTTATGTTTGTTGCACCATATTTCAATATTATCTTATACTTCCATTCTATTTGCTCGAAGATCTGCTTTTTTGCTTATTTTCATTGATAGACACAATTTGGAGTGGAAATGAAGTAAAGATGCACATGGGAGCAACTCCGGAAGAAATCAACAACTTGGCCATGTTCTAGAAGCACGATTGTGTATCAGCTCAAGGGTAGGTTGTGCCCTATAAGAATGGTCGTGCCCCCCTCCCCTGTTGGTTAATCCTAGGAAAACGTACCGGTTTCACTGTACAAAAATTTTTGTACAAGTGTCGAACCTTTCCTTAAATAACCTATTGTGTTCTTTAAAAGTTATTAGGAATCGCAGACGGAACTTAACATCATTGATTCCAAATTTAACTTATCTGTTCTTAATAGTTTAGATTTGAATCGCAAGCGGAACTTAACACTATTGATTCAAATCTACCTAAGTTATTAATTCCATAAATATTAATTTCCAAAATTGGCCATAGGACATCCCTTCTGGTTGCTTCATATGGATGTTTTCTTCAAGACTTTCGTTAAGGAAAGCTGTCTTGACATCCATTTGCCAAATCTCATAATCCATATGAGCGGCAATAGATAAGAGTATCCGGATAGACTTAAGCATAACTACTGGCGAAAAAGTCTCCTCATAATCGATTCTCTCTTTCTGAGTATACCTTTTCGCAACAAGCCTTGCTTTGAAGGTTTCTACCTTCCCATCTATCCCTCTTTTCCTTTTGTAGATCCACTTGCATCCAATGGATTTTACACCATCAGGTGGTTCTACAAGCTCCCAGACCTTATTAGAATACATAGATTCTATTTCGGAATTCATTGCCTTTTGCCAAGATACTACATATATATCTTGGAGTGCTTCGTCATATGTTCGGGGATCAGGTTCATGTTTACCTGGGATCAAGTCCGAGGACTCTCCCAAAAACATGAATCTCTCAGGTTGCCTCACAACCCTCCCACTACGACGAGACACTGTCTCTGGTTGTGTATCATGTGTGACTCGTGTTGCAGTTTCTTGTGGTACTTCATCTTGTACTGTTGGTACTAAAATAAACGTGTCCTTTCTAATTTCTTCTAGAACTATTTCACTCATGGGCTTATGGTTCATTACATAATCTTCTTCTAAAAATCGAGCATTGGTGCTAACAATGATCTTCTGATTTTTAGGATTATAAAACAAACCACCTTTCGTTCCCTTAAGATATCCCACAAACAGACAAACTTCTGTACGTAATTCCAACTTGTCAGTATCTCCCTTCAGCACATGTGCAGGACTACCCCATATCCGGATATGATTCAGACTAGGCTTACGCCCATTCCATAATTCCATGGGAGTAGAAGAAACTGTTTTAGAAGGTACCATATTCAGAATGTACGCTACTGTTTCTAAAGCATATCCCCAAAACGAATTTGGTAATTCTGAATAACTCATCATCGATCTAACCATTTCCATAAGAGTCCTATTCCTTCGTTCTGCCACACCATTCTGCTGGGGTGTACCAGGTGCAGACAATTGGGATTGAATCTCGACTTCTGATAAGTAATTCCTAAACTCTCCAAAGAGGTACTCGCCACCACGGTCAGACCGTAGTGTCTTGATACTTTTACCAAGATGTTTCTCCACATCAGCCCTATATTCTTTGAACTTATTAAAGCATTCAGACTTGCGGCGCATCAGGTAAATGTATCCGTATCTTGAATAATCGTCTATAAAAGAGACGAAGTATTCATAACCACTTGCCTGGATAGACATAGGACCACACAAATCAGAATGAACCAGTTCTAATGCATCTTTGGCTCTATACCCCTTGGCCTTAAAAGGTCTCTTGGTCATTTTTCATTCCAAGCAGGATTCACATGTTGGAAAGTTTTCCAACTCTAATGAACCCAAGAGTTAATCGGCTACAAGCCTTTGAATCCTACTTAAGTTAATATGTTCAAGCCTTAGATGTCAAAGATACGTTTGGTTCATTTCCAAAGGTTCTTTTCTCTTATTAGAGTTAGAAGATGTGTTATTAATTTTCATATTTTACTTTGTGGGAAAAATTAGATTTAAAGTGTATAAATTGCCAACCAATGCACCAGAACAGATAATCACCTTATTTCTCTTTATAACGACATTGTTACTAAAAAAAACTGAATATCCATCCAAATACAGTTTAGAAACTGAAATTAAATTCTTTCTAAAACTAGGTACATAAAGACAATTTCTTAAAATCAAATTTATATTCCTATCAAAAGATAAGTAGGCGTCTCCCACTGCAACAGCCGCCACCTTAGTAGCATTGCCCATGTAGACGGTATCTCTCCATCAAAAAGTCGCCGGGTTTCCTGGAACCCCTGCAAAGAATTGCAGACATGATCAGTGACTCCCGTATCTACACACCAGGTGCTGGTAGATAACACCGCTAAACATGTTTCAACTACTAAAGTATGAGATATACCTTTATTGTTCTGATTCCTACGAGGACAGTCCGCTTTCCAATGTCCAGACTGCTTGCAGATGAAGCACTTGCTCTTCGGCTTCTTCATTCCAGCTTTCTGTCCTGTACCCTGAGGTTTATTCACCTTCTTTGCTGAAAAGACCTGTTTCTTCTTCTTCTTGCCTTTCGACTTAGAAGTAGAACCATTTTCAGCATAGTGAATCTGAGAACTGTGTCGAAATATTCCTTCTGCTGCCTG
Organism: Zingiber officinale; assembly: GCF_018446385.1. Classification (NCBI taxonomy): domain Eukaryota; kingdom Viridiplantae; phylum Streptophyta; class Magnoliopsida; order Zingiberales; family Zingiberaceae; genus Zingiber; species Zingiber officinale. The sequence continues at coordinate 145,770,483 of NC_055994.1, forward strand.
TAGTTCTGTCAGAAGTTCCACCAACGTATACTCTCTGATCCGGCAGTAAGAATGGGGGACCCACTTCCTGAAGGGTCTCAGCTTGAGAACCGATGAAGGGCTGACTAAGCGGTTAATGGCCGAGCCGATCAGCCGGGTAGGTCCGAGCGGAGTTAGAGATAACCCATCCATGGGTTTGGGTTTCCGACGCCAAGGCAGGGGGATCGAAGGGCCGACCGGGAGCCCGAACGGCAGGGACCAAAGAGCCGAGCGGCAGAGGAGATGCCGCTCGGACAGTATCTACATGCCTTTCATGCCAGAAGTATCACAACTTCTCCCACCGACCGGCAGAGGAGATGAAGGCATCAACCATCTCATGTCCATTCGATCAATGGGGAATGGATATTGTGGGTCCATTTCCGATGGCGACCGGGCAGAGGAAATTTTTACTAGTGGCGGTAGACTATTTCTCCAAGTGGGTAGAGGCCGAGCCGCTGGCGAGGATCACTGAACAAATGGTTAAAAAATTCATCTGGCAACACATCATTTATCGGTTCGGCATCCCTCGTCGACTAGTGTCTGACAACGGGCGGCAGTTCACAGGGAAGATGTTAGAGGAGTGGTGCAAAAGCTATGGCATTGAGCAACATTTCACGTCCGTGGCCTATCCTCAAAGCAACGGTCAAGCTGAAGTCGCCAATCGGGAAATTCTTCGTATTCTGCGCGCTCGGCTCGACCATTTGGGAGGGAGTTGGCCGGATGAAGTGCCGAGCGTCTTGTGGGTCATCCGAACGACGCCAAAAGAAGGGACGGGAGTCACACCGTTCCATTTGGTATATGGCGGTGAGGCTGTAAGTCGGCGTTGAGTCAGCCCGGATCCAGAGCTATGATGATGACAATGCCGAACGAAGAAACATGGAGCTGGACTTGGTAGAAGAGGAGAGGGCAAAGGCGTCCGTTCGGCTGATGGCATACCGTCAGCGGATGAAGCAAAACTACAACCGGCGCGTAATTCCCAGATCGTTCCAAGTCGGCGATCTTGTCTGGAAGAAAGTCAAGCCGGTCGGCGACGTCGGCAAGCTTGAAGCTCCATGGGCAGGCCCTTTCAAAATCATCGAAAAGCTCCGCTCGGGCGCGTATTATCTGGAGGACGAGGACGGACGGCAGCTAGATAGGCCGTGGAGCGCGAACCACCTCCAGCCTTACCGGGCGGGGTGAAAGGTGTATCACTGTAAATCACCCTGTGTATTTCATTTTTCGACTAAATACTTGAAATGCAGAGATGAAAAGTCAAAGGAGCGAATATAAGGCATTATCATCGTAACGCGAAGGCCCCCGAGCCGACCGGCCGGGAGGTTTATATGGTTAGACTTGTAAGCAAATAACCCGCGCCGTTCGGCCGGAGGTAAATTGGTCGAGCCAAGCGCTCGAGGAACGAAGGCCCCGCGCCGTTCGGCCGGAGGTAAATGGGTCGAGCCAAGCGCTCGAGGATCGAAGGCCCCGTACCATTCGGACGGAGGTATATTATCCGAGCCAAAATGCTCGACGAAGTAGACCCTGAGCCGTTCGGCCAGGAGGGCATTATCCAAGCTGGGTGAAAGGCAAAGAGCTACGCCGGACGGAAGCGTCAAAATTAGCCTTAACGGCCGTCTAGCCCAGACGTTAAACCGTAGAGCCGCGCCGATCGGCTATAAACATCCGCGCCGACGAGCACCGTCGTTAAAAATCGAGAGCCGCGCCGATCGGCTATAAACATCCGCGCCGACGAGCACCGTCGTTAAAAATCGAGAGCCGCGCCGATCGGCTATAAACATCCGCGCCGCCGATCGGCTATAAACATCCGCGCCGACGAGCACCGTCGTTAAAAATCGAGAGCCGCGCCGATCGGCTATAAACATCCGCGCCGACGAGCACCGTCGTTAAAAATCGAGAGCCGCGCCGATCGGCTATAAACATCCGCGCCGACGAGCACCGTCGTTAAAAATCGAGAGCCGCGCCGATCGGCTATAAACATCCGCGCCGACGAGCACCGTCGTTAAAGATCGAGAGCCGCGCCGATCGGCTATAAACATCCGCGCCGACGAGCACCGTCGTTAAAAATCGAGAGCCGCGCCGATCGGCTATAAACATCCGCGCCGACGAGCACCGTCGTTAAAAATCGAGAGCCGCGCCGATCGGCTATAAACATCCCGAGCGGGAGAACGAATATCAAAGTAAGAAACCGTGGAAACTACAAATATTAAAAAATTCAGGCCCGATTGGGAGTTGGTCCTTCGATACTCGGCTTTGTGGACTTCACGCAGGCAGGATGCGTGCAAAGTGAGTAGGCTACCTCGCTCGGACTCTATGCAATGTGCCAAGCCGATCGGACGCGTGAAGGAGAACCCTTAAGAGCAGGACTGACTCTAAGTATCAACGTTAAGCAAACAGAAGAATATTATGGACAATGAGTAGGAAAACAAGCAAAGGAGCAGCGTCTTTAGAAGAAGAATTATGCCGAACGGCACGCACAAAAATTTTACATCCGCCGAGCGGATGAAATACAGAAGGTACTCGAAATAACCCGCCTCACTCAGGGTCTTCAAAGCTGAAGAAGGCGTCAGGAATATCATCAATCATGGCCGCCAGGTCGGAGGCGGGAATATGCATTCCCTCAGGAAGGTGGCCCCCTTTCTTTAAGTATGTCACGGTGACCTTGACCGCTTTGGCGAAAGTGGAAGAGACGTTGCCACCGAATTTTAGGCCGAACCTCTCCGAGTGGAGGTATTCCTGGCGCGCGGCTGCTAGGCGACTCGGCTCTCCCTCTTTATATTTTCTGAGTGCCGCTCGGGAAGCGGTTAAGGTGTCTTGAACAGCCTTCAAGTCCACCTCGGCCTTGGTGCGCTCTGCCGAACGGATCTCCCGCTCGGCGTTCAGCTCGGCCTCTAGCTTCTTAGACTGCTGATCTAGGGCCCGGACTTCGACTTTCATTTTATCCAGATCAGCAATCGCTCGCCTCTTCTGGCCACTGGCGCGCTTCACATCCCCGTCCCGCTTCTTCACCAAGTCTTCGAGTCGGGCCACCTCCGCAGCCAGATCGGCAGCCTTCTTCTGTTCAGCCTCGAGGGTTTGTTTCTCCCGCTCGGCCGACGGACCCCCCGACAATTGAAGTTTTTCCAGGAGACCCTCCAGCTCGGCTAGCCGACGGCTAGTGGCGATTTGCTCAGCCCAGCGCTGTAAAGGAAATAATGAAATCAGGAATCAAATAGTGGCATGGAACAGGAAGAAAAATGAATACCTGAGTGGCCTGCTGCATGTTGTTGTCGCCAAGCTGCTTGGGCGTCATGAGGGCCGCTTGAATCTGCGCGTCCTCAAAAAGCTTGGCAAGCGGGCCCGTCAAGGTTATTTCGTGAACGGGGCTTGAGGGCCGATCGGCGGACAGTAAATATTCCTCCGATGGGAATCGGAGGGTGGTCCTGATGGTAGGGTGGCCGGCCGGCGCTTCTTCAGCTGCAGTCGCCTGGCCAGAGGACTCCCCTATGGTGGAAGTTTCGCCCAACCGATGTAAGCGGCGACGAGTCCGGGGAGGAGAGTCGGTGGGCTGCGCAAGAGGCGATGTCATAGGAGTTCCGATCTGCGACGGCGTGCGATCGGACGAAGTAACGCCGATCGGCTCGTGTGGTTCCCCCTCTTGGGGTGGCGGAGGACCGGAGTCTCTTCGACGTTTTCACCGAAGTTCTAGCGGGGGATCCCCGGACGGGGGAATTCCCAGCTCGGCGGGAGCCGAGGAAACAGGATCCGCCTCAACCTCCGTTGAAGCGGATGGGGCAGCTTCTGTTTCAGGGGCGGACTGCGTCCCCCCTTCTCCTGCGTCGGCCGGTCGGCTGGGGATGAGGCCCCGCTCGGCGAGCTCTTTTTTCGTAGCCGCTTCGATTTCCACGGCTTTCAACTTCAGGTGGGCGGTAGCCTTGGATCGCCACATGACTTCAGCTGCAATAAACGAAATTAAAATCAATTAGACAAAAAAGACTAAGAGAGTAAAGAATCCTTACTCATGCGGAAGGGGAGATTTGCCCAAACGGGAGACAATCCGAAAATATATAACACCCCCTTGAGCAGCAACTGGTCGATCTTGTATCGCTGACCAGACAACCAGTTCGCCGCATGAAGATAGGCTGGATCGCTTCTGAACTTGCCGAGCTCCGGCTGAGTCGGCACAGCGGTCTGCCACCTAGTTCGGAATGCTGGCCGCTCGGGAAGTCGGATATAAAAGAAAAACTCCTTCCAGTGTTTGTTGGAGGTCGGCATGTTATCAAAAAATTTAAAGCCTATTCTACTTTGGAAAATGAAAGTGCCCGGCTCGGATTGTTTGGGATAGAAGAAGAAGTGGAATATTTTGGGGTCAAGAGGGATACTGTGCAGCTTGAAGAGGACGACCACCCCGCTCAGCAGCCTAAAGGAATTCGGCACAAGTTGGCCGAGCGGGATGCGAAAATAGTTACAAACCTCTACAATAAAGGGATGGGTAGGAAATCTAAGGCCACCCTGGAATTGGTCTAAAAAGAAACAGATTGTGCCGATCGGCGGATCATGTGGTCGGTCAGTCGGGTCGGCTATAATTATTTCATAGTTGTTGGGAATCCCATACGTCCGAACAAGGCGCCGAGCACCCTCCTCATCAAGCCGACTCTCCATGGTCATATACCAGGGACCGTGAACGTGGGTGGCGGGTTCAGAGGAACTTGCCATCTCGGAGGGGTAAGAGGATAGCAAGAAATCGAAAGAAGGGGAGCGAAAGAGGCTAAATGGGCAGGGAAAACCTAGTAAGTGAAGGAAGAAGACTCATTGAGAAGGAAACGGGCGGAAAAGATCATCGGGGAAAAGGTAGCAGCCGGAAACTGGGACTGGATCGTCGAAGGCTACAGCGGCAGAGGAGGCAGACGGAGGAAGCACGAGCAAGCATGCGGCGAAGGGAGAAGACGGAGGCTTTATACTGCCGAGGTTGGTCGGCCTCCGCCGTCGGATGCAGGTCACGAAAGACGAGGCCATCATCCGACCGTCTATTTCAAAACAATCGCGTCCCATCGTACTAAGCATCGCCGCCACGCGAGAAGAGCCACGTGGCGCCTTGCCACTAGGCGCAATTAATGCGCGTCATACTGCGCATGCTACGACTTAATGGGAAGGATTTGCGCGATTTTCGAGAAGATTTAGGCAAGCAAACGTCCACGTTGAACAACAAGGCATCCGAAACGAAGAGCCGATCGGCTGAATCCGGCATAAGGGCCGAACGACTAAAAGGAAGATTATGGAAGCGGCAACCGCCCGCTCGGACACATATAGTCCAGTCAGTCGGACTCACTGCCTCCTTCGACTAGACTTGAAGAGAAGGCAAGTGATCCGGCAGTAAGAATGGGGGACCCACTTCCTGAAGGGTCTCAGCTTGAGAACCGATGAAGGGCTGACTAAGCGATTAATGGCCGAGCCGATCAGCCGGGTAGGTCCGAGCGGAGTTAGAGATAACCCATCCATGGGTTTGGGTTTCCGACGCCAAGGCAGGGGGATCGAAGGGCCGGGAGCCCGAACGGCAGGGACCAAAGAGCCGAGCGGGCAACCCGCCCGGACAAAATAAGGGCGAGGGGACAAAAAGGTGGCCGAGCGGCCTATGCGCTCGGCTCGGGATATGGGATATCGGCAGAAGCATGTCTGATGATTAGGCCGTACACAAGATCGCACGATGGAGGATCTTGCCGTCACATCATGGAAAGGTTGATACAGTAGCAGTATGGCCTCATGGACGCCTTTTCTGACGGATCCATATCTGGGCATGGCCCTTCTAACAGACCCATGCCTGGGCATGGTCAAATGCAGGTGGTTGCTTTGATTGGCGCGCCCAGGCTTCTTCGAGGGGTCTATATAAGGCCTCCATTTCTTCACCGGAGGTATGCACGTCTTCATCTTGAGGCCACCTTTTTGTCATTCCTCGCCTGACTTGAGCGTTGGAGGACCGTCGCCGGGACACCCCTCCCGGCTCGGTTTTGTTGCAGGTTCGCCGGAGCACTCGAGGATCCAGTAGAGAGCGCCACGTGCCCAGCGTCCGCTGACTCTTGATTCGGACAGGATCACTCTCTTTTGTTCATGTTATAGTTCAGGCAGAACTGCTCAAAACTTCTAGGTAGCATTTGGAGAATTATATCGACCTGGGTTTCCCCATCGATTTCTCCTCCAAGGACTTGTATTTCATTTAGATGGGCCATCATTTTGAGGATATGATCCCTTACGGGTGTCCCCTCAGACATAGTGGCTGGCATTAGCTTTCTCATTGCCTCTTGCCTAGCAGTCCGACTCTAGTGCCCAAAGAGTTCTTTGAGATTGTTCATTATATCATAAGCTGTTGGTAAATCTTGATGCTGATGTTGCAATACATTTGACATTGATGCCAAAATGTAATACCGCGCCATCTCATCAACTTTTACCCATTTCTTATGATACTCAATCTCCTCTGGGGTAGAGTCACCGTCAGGTACATCAGGGCAAGCCTCAGTCAGTACAAACTTATAGCTCTCAGCAGTAAGAACAATGCCCAGGTTTATTTTCCAATCAATATAGTTGGGACCAGTAAGTTTGTTCTCTTTCAGTATAATGGTTAGTGAGTTGAAAGTCATCCTAAGAATCATAAAAATAAACTTTGGTCAAGACTTTAAATTTAGAATAATATTGATTCCTCAAACAATACTATTTTAAATTAACCAACACCTCAAATCACCGTGAATATTGCATGCCACGTTAGTGTGGACGTATACAAATTCAACATTTGTAAGAGGAGGGTGTGACCCATTAATTTTATTATCTTGTCATCCTAACTTTATGACAAATAAAATTAATAGTTGGTTTCACTTTGGTCACACAAAACAATAGCAGTGACTCTGTTGGGGAGGATACTATTGAATGCGTCTAAGTGTATACCATTACTTGATACTAAGTCCATTAAATAGGATTGTGCCCCTTCAGTTGGAGAAGATCACACGCTCCTAAATAATTTCCTATAACCATCCATAAAAGGAAGTTTGATCTAGTGATCCGCAACAAACCCATCCGTTGTGGAGGGAGGCATTCAGAGCCAACACGCAAGCTTGTTGCATCACTTACAAACCAGTAATGGAGATCATGAGATTTATTAAAATCCCTCTCCCACTTAGTTATTTAAAAATGAGGATTTTAACCTATGCTAGCATACATCAAATGCATACACACACATCATAGTAAATAAAAGCAATAAACATGGAAATTATTTTCCAACTATTATGGACTTTTTTCTGTTACTATCCTCCATGTGCTCCAACCCTAGCTGTTGCCATCTTTAGCCACCGCCATCAGGTCGAGTTGTCGCATCCATCTTGCTTCTTATTCCGCTGCGCCTCTGGTGCTCCAAAAGTACCAAGCCTCGCAAGAATCTGATCCGCAACAAAAGTAGAATTTTACATATATCGATCCTATATTCCACGAGGGAATGTACATGTATTCTAGATCGAACAAAAATAAAATTCTAAAAATAATACAGCTCCTACTGTATTTTATACATATAATCATACACACAAATAATGCCCTTGACATGTCCAAGGGTCCAATCACACACAATATCAATAAGCCATAATAGTTGGAGCCTACAACCAAAGAGTTAGCACATCCTACTATTTTCCTGCCTAAATTATGTATGACATGTGCATAACCTATTTGAATTCTAAAAATACACAGAGGCAAACCCTAGCTCTGATACCAATTGTTGGTTAATCCTAGGAAAACGTACCGGTTCTACTGTACAAAATTTTTTGTATTAAGTGTCGAACCTTTTCTTAAATAACCTATTGTGTTCTTTATAAGTTAAATTAGGAATCGCAGATGAAACTTAACATCATTGATTCCAAATTTAACTTATCTGTTCTTAATGGTTTAGATTTGAATCGCAAGCGGAACTTAACACTATTGATTCAAATGTACCTAAGTTATTAATTCCATAAATATTAATTTCCAAAATTAGCTTCCAGGACTGCATGGCGAGGCACATGGCCTTCTTGGATATGGGAGCAACCACCACCGCCTAAGCAAAGCCTTTTAAGGAAAACTAATATTTATTTTCTTAAATAGCTCTAGGTTAACCAAAAAGAATAATCGAATCACAAATTCGAAAAAAAAGAAAACACAAACTCGAAAAAACTATTTCAAAAAACTAGATCTAATTGCCTCTTGTATTTAGAATTCTTACAAAGAAAATAACTAGTATGATGCGGAATAAATTACTAGTTATACCTTCTCTTTGTAAGCTAACGACCTCGAGATCTTCTGCCGTATTCCTCGCCTCGCCTTGGACGTCGTGTGGGCGACGATCCTCCAAGATGAACACCACCCAAAAGAATCCTTCCTCTTCCTCTAGAATTCGACCACCACCACCACCAAGGAGAAGAGAGTAAAGGGAAAGGGAGAAGGGAGAGGGTCGGCCACCAAGAGATCTCCAAGCAAGAGAATAAGAGTTGTGTCTCATGAAACCCCCTCACCCCTTCTTTTATATTACTTGCCCAAGGCAAATAAGGAAAAATATTTTACAAAAAGAATAAAATCATCCAAGAGTTTTTCCTTTTTCCTTTTTATTTTTCCTTTTCTTTCCTCTTGATTGAATCAATCACCAATCAATGGTTGTGATCAATCCTATTTGGTTTAGGATTAAACTTGGCCGGCCCTTTGCTTGGGCACCAAGTAAGGTGGCCGACCACCATATTTAGGAAAGAAATAATAATTTTTTTATAAAATTTTACAAGATAAAAAACTCTTATAAAATTTTACAAGCTCTCTTTCCTAAAGTAGGAGTTAAAAAAGGAAAGTTTCTAAAAATTAAAATCATGTTTTAAATTTAAAAACTCTCTTATAAAATTTCATTTTTTAACATGATGATAGAAAATTTTAATTTTAAAACTTATCTCCCTTTTTTCTTAAACCATGAGGATGGTTAAAAAAAGAATGTTTTAAAACTTTTAAGACTCTCTATTAAAACATGTGGCCTAATTCAAATAAGGAAAGTTTTAAAAATTAAAATCTCTCTTTTAAAATTTATAGTTTTCTACAAAGAGAAGATTTTAAAAATTCAAAACACCTCTCCTATTTGAATTAATCTCGGCCGGCCCCTACAAGCTTGGCCACCAAGCAATGGGGCCGGCCCCTATAAGAGGATGTGGCCGACCATTGCTTGGTCACCAAGCAATGGTCCGGCCCCCTTCTTGGACACCAAGAAGAGCCTTACATTTGGATGGACTTGAGGCTATAATGAGACTACGACAGGGACCTAGAGGAGAAATTAGTTTTGGCCTTCCGATGAGCTTGAGTATCTCGTGCTCCTCCCGAACACACAACTCAAGTTTATCGATAACAACTCATTCCACTAGAGAGTTATTACCGCACTACCGCACCAATCCCAAATTACATTATGGGCTCCTTCTTATCATGAGTGTGTTAGTCTCCCTATGTTTAAGATTACGAATGCCTACTAATTAAGTAAGTTACTGACAACTCACTTAATTAATATCTAGCTCCAAGAGTAGTACCACTCAACTTTATTGTCATGTCGGACTAGGTCCACCTGCAGGGTTTAACATGACAATCCTTATGAGCTCCTCTTGAGGACATTCTCAACCTAGATAACTAGGACACATATTCCTTCTATAATCAACAACACACACTATAAGCAATATCATTTCCCAACTTATCGGGCATATTGATTTATCGAGCTAAACCTCACCCTTTGATAAATCAAAGAAATAAATATTAAATATATGTGCTTGTTATTATATTAGGATTAAGAGCACACACTTCCATAATAACTAAGGTCTAGTTCTTTTACTAAGTCAGTACAAAAAGAACTTACCTAAATGATCCTACTCAATACACTTAAAGTGTATCAGTGTAATTTATTAGTCAAGATAAATTAATACTTAATTACACTACAACTATTCTGATGGTTTGTTCCTTTCCATCTTAGTCATGAGCAACTTGTTTATAATTTATAGAGAACCGACAACATGATCTTCTGAGTGTGACACCACACTCCATGTTATCTACTATAAACTAATTGAACAATTACATTTAACAAATAAATACAGATATTGACCAATGTGATTCTTTTATTTCAATAAATAAATGTTTACAAAAGCTAGGCTTTTAGTATACACTCTAACATCCCCCACCAAAGCTGAAGCATGCTATGGTCATGCCTTTAGGCACAGTCGTGCCTCCCACCAGAGGCTAATCGAGGGGCGGTCGTGTGAAATCACACGATCATATTCCCCTTCCAGAGCCAATTCAAAGGTTGACCGTGCCAAATGGTACGATCGTGCCCCCTCACCCTTGGTGATTCATGCCCTGGTCGTGCCTCCAAGCACGATCGTGGCGGAGAACACGAGGGGGTTGTGCTCCCTTGCTATAAAAGGAGATTTTCTCCACTTTTCACTCATTTTGGGTTTAGGACTTTGCCCCTCTCCTTGGGAAAGAGTTCTTTTCTTAGGGGGAAACCCTAAAGCTTCCATTTTTGTTGATCGGCACGATCGGTCCATCATCAAAGCAAGGATTGCAAGCAAGAAGACCGGCAACATATAGAAAAGTATTCCTCTCTTCTCAATCTTGTGTTTTGGATTGTAAGATGCTTAATTTCTTATCACTTGTTTGTAAATCTTTCATAATAGACTAGATCTTCAGATATAGAATGTAGGAAGTAGTTATGATGTGATATGATATATGAACTATATATTTGGATCTTTTCTTATTCAATAAAGTGTTTATGTTATGTTCTATATGTCTTATGCCTTGTAAGTGTTTGATGAAATATATGAATTGTGTAAGCATATTGATGTAAGAGATTAGTTACCATGTAGAGGGGGTGCTTTGGATTACATGACCGGGAGTCTTAGTGATAAAGGGTAATCCTTTAATCGGACTTTCTCGAGTATTATTATGAATGGAGGGCTAATCCTCTTCAAGGTATTGGCTAATTAGAGCTTAATGAGTTTTCACCAATTCCGTGCTAGGAAATGATTCATGTAATCCAGACCGTATAATCAGGGGCCCCTTAGTGACAAAGGATAACCCTTTAACCAAACTTTCTGCATTACCTTCTCTACTTAGTAGTACTAATGTCACTGAGGAGAATACTCCGGTAAGACTGTCGCAGGGTTGTACCGGTTGATGGATCGAAAGTGCTAGAGGGGGGGGGGGGGGGAATAGCGCTCGTGGCTATTTTAACGTTTTTCGGAAATCGTAAAAGAGTTGCGCAGCGGAAAGTAAAAGCAAACACAACAGACGCAGATGTTTTACTTCGTTCGGAGCCTATGGCGACTCCTACTCGAAGGCCCGCGGTCCTTGACCGCTTTCGATGGGCAACAACTATAATATCAGAAAGATTACAATTTGAATTATAATTAATGCAATAAGTAAACTAATACCGACAACAAAAGATCGAAGAGTCTGAGCTTCGGGTTGTCGACGTCGAGTAGTAGCGCTTCAAGGTCGTCTCGTTGGCAGCACTTCACAGAAGAAAGCTTCAAATGTCTTATCCTTTGGCTGCACCCTCGACCCTCTTTTTATATGACATTCCGGGCGCTTGGATCCCTTCCGGGCGCCTGGAGTGTGACGTGGCCAACCAACCAGGATGCTCCACGTGGCGAAGTTGCGGCAGGGGATAAAGTTTGTTCCCGGGCGCCCGGACCTGTTCCGGGCGCCTGGATCCATTCCGGGCGCCCAGACCACCTTTTTCCAGCAGGTTCCTCTCCTGCAAAACAAGGTTAGTCCGAGCAAATACCCTGCAAGACAGTGTTAGAATCTGATAAAACATAGTAACGAAGAACTGACAGTCTTCGGACTGTCCGAGTCTGACTTCGGATTCCCAACCGGAAACCTAGGTCGACCCGACGCCTACTGTTCCCTCTACGGGGAACGCGTCCTCACCTACTCCCCTCAGGAGAGATTACCTGATGCCAGTCCGGTCCTCTAGACCGACTGGACTTTCCGCCTAGGGTTACCACCCCCTAGGACCTAGGGTTACCGCCCCCTAGGGTTTTTCTCCACCTAGGGTTACCGCCCCCTAGAACCTAAGGTTACCGCTCCTTAGGGTTTTCCTCCACCTAGGGTTACCGCCCCCTAGGACCTAAGGTTACCGCCCCTTAGGGTTTTCCTCCACCTAGGGTTACTACCCCCTAGGACCTAAGGTTACCACCCCTTAGGGTTTTTCACCTGCCTAACCGCAGCTAGGACTTTCCTGAAACACTTATTCAAACGTATTAGATCACACACAAACTTAACTTTGAATCCTTTGCCATTATCAAAACTAAGGTTCGATCGTCGGATGCTTCCCGCACCAACAATCTCCCCCTTTTTGATAATGGCAACCGAAATTCAATGTTAAGTACAAAATATGCAGTTATGTATAAGCACAAGAACCAAGATAAACATAAACATAGCTCCCCCTTAATATAAGTTATTCTCTTTGAATTTTTTTACTAATAGTCATAGCTCCCCCTTAATACAAGCTCTATTTTCTTTGAATTTCTCTATTCTCCCCCTTTGCCATATATCAAAAGTGAGTTAGTTTTAAAAACAATTTTCAAAACATAATTTTCAACTTCATAAATTTTCAACCAAAATTTTCAAACAAAATTTTCATCTTCAGAAATTTTCTTAAAAAATTTTCAACTTCAGAAATTTTCAAACAAAATTTTCAACTTCAGAAATTTTCAAACAAAATTTTCAACTTCAGAAATTTTCTAACAAAATTTTCAACTTCAGAAATTTTCTAAAAAAATTTTCAACTTCAGAAATTTTCTAACAAAATTTTCAACTTCAGAAATTGTCTGGAAGAAAATATTCAGGTTTTTAAAGAAAATTTCCAAGGAAAATTTTTAACTTAAAAATTTCAAAGTTTTAAATAATTTTCTAATTTTTTTTTTTTAAACTTACCGAATTTTCGAAAATGTTTCAACTTAAATAACTTTCTAACAAGATAAAAAATTTTCAAAGTAGAGGGTACTTGAAAGTTTTAAATTTGGAGAAATTTTTTTGAGAAAGCTGCTTAAGGCATGTTTTTGAAATGAATTTCAAGAATACTTAAGGCAAAGGAGAAGCGATAACCTTAATTTTTAATAGCTTGCCATTTGTTTTAGTAAGGTATCAGATCCCTAAAGTCCAAGCATGAGTTAAGATTTGTTTTGATCAGGTATCAGATCCCTTAAGTACAGACATGCTTAAACTTATTATTTCCTTCACCAACTGTCTAACCGTTTAGCTACTTGCTGATTGCCTAGAGGGTAACAGTGTTCACTTGGTTAGTCAAGTCAAGTCAATTGATCCAGTTAGATTTGACTAAGGCTGGAAGACTTGATTTGATTACTTTTAATCACGTATTTAACGCCCAGACTCATATTGATGCACAGAAATAAGCATTCTCGAGTCCAGGCTGTACCCTATGCATCTCACACCGTTCTATGTTTTACAAACACAATCAAGGTAAACCTAGGTGTTTGTGAGATGCTCTGGCTGAGTTCTGGGGGAGCATGATTTCTAGGGGGAAATCCTAGGCTAAATCCAACTTTTGAAAGTCTAGTAAAGTAGGGATTTTGAAAAATCAGTTTTGCCTAGAAGTTATAAAGATGAAACAAAAGGACTGAATTGAAAGTATCTATTCTACCCAGCACATTCCTATTTGTCTTCTAAGTGTACTGAACTCAAGTTCAGGTAAGGGTTTTGTAAAGATGTCAGCTAAGTTTGATTTTGACTCAACATAGTTGAGTACAATGTCACCCTTAGCTACATGATCCCTTACAAAGTGGTGTTTTACTTCTATATGTTTAGTCCTTGAGTGATGAATTGAGTTTTTTGTTAGATTTATTGTACTTATGTTATCGATTGAGATTTTTGTTTTTTGATATTCAAGTTGATAGTCTTTAAGGGTATGCATCATCCATAGCAATTGAGATGTGCATTCACCTAGTGCTATATATTCAGCTTCAGTGGTAGATAAGGCAACACAGTGTTGCTTTCTGCTTGACCAACTTACTAAGCAGTGCCCTAAAAATTGACAACTGCCACTTGTGCTTTTTCTATCTAGCTTGCACCCGGCATAGTCAGAGTCAGAGTAGCCGGTTAGATCAAGGGTGCAGGATCTAGGGTACCAAAGTCCTACGTTTAGGGTTCCCTTAACATACCTAAGGATTCTTTTTACTAGTGTTAAGTGAGACTCTTTTGCACAGGATTGATATCTTGCACACATACCTACTGCGAAGATGATGTCTGGTCGACTTGCAGTTAGGTACAGTATGTTAGGATCGTTCATACTCGGCTAGAGAGGGGGGGGTGTGAATAGCCGCCCCAAATTCTCGCGTTCTTCCTACAGTTAGGGTTAGTCGCAACGGAAATACAAGGAAGAAACTAAGGAGAAGAAAAACAAACCGATGTAACGAGGTTCGGAGATGATACTCCTACTCTTCGGCATGTCCGTAAGGTGGACGAGCCCTATCAATCCGTCGGTGGATGAGTCCCCGGAGAACCGGCTAATATATACTCCTTGTGGGTGGAGAAACCTCTCCACAATAACTCTTGCAACAACAAGATAGAAGTATACAAAATACAAAGAAGCACAAGACAATATGAATGTAAAACAAACACGCTTGCCTTCTCGTCGACTGGTTGAAGCAGCAACTTCACGAGACGCCTACAACAGCAGGAACCCAGTCGAAGAAGCTCACACGAAGCTTCGGAACTCAACAAAGCTCAAGAGCACAGCAGCAGCTCAGTAGCAGAAGAGAAGAGAAAGAAGCTATTGCACAGAAGATGCCCTCGTCTCCTTTATACCTGCGAAGAAGAAACAGAGAAGAAAACTAGCCGTTGCGTCGCAACAGCCTGATCGATCAGGAGATATCAGGAACCTCTTGATCGGTCCACGGCGGATCGGGAACTTCTGATCGGCCGGGACCGATCAGGCTTCTGATCGGTCCCGCCGATCAGCCCCTCTGCGCCTTGCTCTGTTCGATCGACTCGATCGGTCACGACCGATCGGTTATCCTCTGATATACTCGATGTATTCCGATCGGTCACGGACCGATCGAATATTCATGATATCGGATCGATCACCGGATCGATCCAGCTCATGGTTTTCGCCCAAACCAAGTCTAAACCAACATCCGGTCAATCTTGACCTGTTGGTACATTGCGCCTAGCATCCGGTCACTCCCTTGACCTGCTAGGACTCCCCGCTAAGTGTCCGGTCAATCCCTTTGACCCACTTAGACTTTTCTCTCCGTACCAAGTATCCGGTCACTCCTATGACCTACTTGGACTTCCCATCACCAGATGTCCGATCACCCTTGATCCATCTGGATTTTCCCTTGCCCGGCTTCACTCACCAGGACTTTCACCTAGCTTTACTCACTAGGGTTTTCACCTGGCTTCACTCACCAGGATTTCCACACTGCCTAACATCCCAGTTAGGACTTTCTCACTGCCTGGCTTCACTCACCAGGACTTTCCCACTGCCTGACTTCACTCACCAGGACTTTCCATACTGCCTAACATCCCAGTTAGGACTTTCCCACTGCCTGGCTTCACTCACCAGGACTTTCCACCTGCCTAACATCCCAGTTAGGACTTTCCCACTGCCTGGCTTCACTCACCAGGACTTTCCTCCTGCCTAACATCCCAGTTAGGACTTTCCCTCGTGCCAAGCTCCCTGCTTGGACTTCTCCGTGCCAAGTCTCCATTCTTGGACTTTTCCAGTGCCAAGTCTCCATACTTGGACTTTTCCCGTGCCAAGTCTCCACACTTGGACTTTTCGCGTGCCAAGCTCCCTGCTTGGACTTTTCCAGTGCCAAGTTCCCTGCTTGGACTTTTTCCGTTGCCAAGTCTCCATACTTGGACTCTTTCCCGAATCAGGTCAACCAGGTCAACATTGACCTACGGTTGCACCAATAATCTCCCAAACATCTATTCTTGTCCCATATCAAGAATACAACTCTTCCACGAGTGTCAAACATCAAAATACAACTCAACTAGGTCAACCTTGACCTAAGGTTGCACCAACAATCTTCCTAAGTCAAACATCAAAATACAACTCGAGTCAGGTCAACTCGAGTCAGGTCAACCAGGTCAACCTTGACCTAAGGTTGCACCAACAATCTCCCCCTTTTTGATGTTTGACAAAACCATAATCAAGTTAGGTTAATCCGATAACCTAACTTAGGTTTCCCAATGTTCTTCAATGTTCTTCCTTGAACATTCTCCCTTTCTCCCCCGACATCTCTCCCCCTTTTTGACACACATCAAAAAGAGGGAATCAAGGTCAAGAGTTTCTTCCTAATGAAAGTCTCATACCTTTCATTGAAACTCTTAATTTCCCCCTTGATACTAAACACAACAATCAACTTAGTGATAATCCCATATCACTCAAGTCTTTAGGAGTAAAAACTCCCCCTAAAAGTTAACTCCCCTTGACTAATAGGTAAAACTCCCCCTAAAGGTCAACTCCCCCTTGACCATTGCACCAACAATGTCTTGGAGAGTTTCAAATCTTTAGAAATCCAACACACCACCTTCCCGAGCTGAAATTTCAGACAACCAGTCGAAATTCAGCAAATTCAACACGCCTGATCGGTCACCGGACCGATCAGGACCCCTCTGGATCGGTCCAGTGACCGATCCAGCCTTCCTTGGATCAGTCCAGTGACCGATCCAGCCTTGGACAGATTCGAGTTCTGATTTCCTTCTCCTGAATTTCAGAAACTCACAACAAATTCCAGAAAATTCCAAAAATTATGAAATTTTGAGGATACATTCCTCATAACATATACTATCAAGGAAAAATAGTTTTCTATGAAAATAGATTCCATTTTTCAATCTTGATACAAAGTTCAAAAGACTTTGAAATAGTTCAAAGTTAAGTAAACTTTGTATCACAATGTTCAATGATGAATGCTATCACTAGAATGGCTTCATCAAGGTTTTTCAAATCAATTTTGAAATGATTTTAAACCCTTTTAATTTAGGACCATAATCTTAGGGCTAAATGTACATGACTTGTACACAAGCTTTCCCTATGATCCTCCATTTCTTGAATTAGGCTCATCTAGGTACAAGAACTATGCACCTTGATCCTAATTCATGATCCTAATATCTCACACACATCTAAAGTGTATCAAACACATCCATGGCAATTTTGATGTGAGATATGGGTTTAGGTATCTTAGACTAAGGTCTCATGCATTTTCTAAACACAAATTTGATCTCAATATCAAAATGTGTTTTTCATCCTTAAATCAATTCAATTGATTATTAATGCAAGAGATGATGACATGACATAAAATGGTATCATAAATGAAAACATGTGCCAATGTCATGATGTCATGGCATAAAGTTTGAAACTTAAATAAACATGACATAAAACTAACCTAAGCATTGTCATGACATTTCAAATGATCATAAAATAAGTATGATGTCATGACATGGCATATGGCAAACAATATATGGCAAATAGCACAAATAAATATACCTAGATTACCTATCTAAGTATCCTTAACCACTTGGCTAACTTCAAATTTAATCCTAGATTGCCCCAAAATGCCAAAATCCTAATTTTGACACTTCTTGAACTCTAGATTAATTCATGCCACTTAAAGATCAAATTTATCCTCAAAACTTGGCATGTTTCATTTTTTTTTTTCGAGAGTTCTCTAGATTTTCCCAAATTGTGCCAATTGAGATTAAAAATGAAATTTCCAATCTTTAGGCACATTTAACTCTTCAAAGGAGTAAATGATAATTCCATTTCATTTTCAAAAGTTCTCAAAACCTTGAAAATGCTCCTTGAGTGTCAATTTCCTCAAAGTTGGGTTAACTACCCTTCTAATCGGAGTTGACACTCTCTAACCCATCTATGGGGTAGAGAAGATGCTCCTAGGAACCCAATACCTATTAGAGCTCATTGGGTTCACTAAATATTCACTAGGGATAACTTCCCTAGCAACCCTCCTAATGACCCTCTTAGGCTTTAAAGCCTTGGTCATTTGGGTCTCATCAAGATCAACTCTAGGGGTGACTCCCCTTGTGACCTTGGTGTTGTTCTTCCTAGCCCTAGGTTTTGTTCCATAATCGAATGGAACATTATGATAGGTGGGTTTGACCATTTGGGACTTAGGTTTGTGACCCAAACCTTTCTTGTCCTTGGGCTTTGAGATTTGACCCTTAGACCCTAGAGTTGACTTCTCTAAATTCTTTAGGGTCTTTTCTAGAGTGTTAAGTCTTGACCTCAAGACTTGATTTTCTTTCTCTAAAACCTCAAGTTTTAATTTATCATTCTTTCTTGAGGTGTTCCTAGGCATATGTCTAGTTGTCTTGGGGTTTCTACCTAGGTTCTCCTTAGCCTTAGATGAGTTAATCCTAGGGTTGACCTTCCTAGTATTGTTCTTATCTAGGCTAAGATGTTTAGCACCTAAGCACACATGTTGATTTCTATGATTATCATGCTTATCATTCTTGACAATTGCAATAAGACTACTAGCATGTATCTTATTAGAAGTGCAAGAATGAACCTTAGAGGATACCTTAGGGTTTGCCTTCGCTCCCCCTTTACACGTGCTTGGTCTTTTGTCCTTGTGAGATTGCCTCCCCCTTGGACATTGACTCCTATAGTGTCCCCGTTGCTTGCATTGGAAGCACACCACGTGCTCCTTGCCCTTGCGTTTTGGGACTCCGACTTCCTTGATCTTTGGCGCCGGTGGAGTCTTCTTAGTCTTCTTTGGACATTTACTCTTGTAATGTCCAAATTCCCTACACTCAAAACACATTATATGCAATTTACTTGAACTTAAAGTGTTTGAGTTACCTAGGGTTGAGGATGGATGGATGCTCTCTTCTTCATCCCTCCTGGAGGTAGAAGCTTCTTCTTCGTGCTCCGATCTTGAAGAAGAACTCACCTCCTCTTCTTCTTTAGATATTGAGTAGCCCTCAACTTCTAATTCCTCACCTCCACGATGTGAGCTACTTGGCTCACTAGGCTCCTCTTCATGGCTTGAAGTGGGGCTCTCCTCATGGAGTTTGGCCAAGTTGTTCTACAACTCCTTGGCATTATTGTATCCTCCTATCTTACACAAAATATCATTAGGTAAAGAAAATTCAATGATTTTCGTTACCTCATCATTGATTTCGGATTGTCGGATTTGCTCTTTCGTCCACTCCTTCTTCTTGATAGGTTTTCCTTCCTCATCCATCGGAGGGGAAAACCCTTCTTGTACACAAAACCAATTTAACATATTAGTCCTAAGAAAATACATCATTCTTACCTTCCAATATGTGAAGTTGTCGTGAGACTCATAGAAGGGTTGAATCGTGACATCTTCTCCATAGAGATCCATCTCTAGCCCGTGCTCCCCCGGGTGTTGATCCGTCGAAGAGCGGCCTCGCTCTGATACCACTTGTTAGGATCGTTCGTACTCGGCTAGAGAGGGGGGGTGTGAATAGCCGCCCCAAATTCTCACGTTCTTCCTACAGTTAGGGTTAGTCGCAGCGGAAATACACGGAAGAAACTAAGGAGAAGAAAAACAAACCGATGTAACGAGGTTCGGAGATGATACTCCTACTCCTCGGCGTGTCCGTAAGGTGGACGAGCCCTATCAATCCGTCGGTGGATGAGTCCCCGGAGAACCGGCTAATATATACTCCTTGTGGGTGGAGAAACCTCGCCACAATAACTCTTGCAACAACAAGATAGAAGTATACAAAATACAAAGAAGCACAAGACAATATGAATGTAAAACAAACACGCTTGCCTTCTCGTCGACTGGTTGAAGCAGCAACTTCACGAGACGCCTACAACAGCAGGAACCCAGTCGAAGAAGCTCACACGAAGCTTCAGAACTCAACAAAGCTCAAGAGCACAGCAGCAGCTCAGTAGCAGAAGAGAAGAGAAAGAAGCTATTGCACAGAAGATGCCCTCGTCTCCTTTATACCTGCGAAGAAGAAACAGAGAAGAAAACTAGCCGTTGCGTCGCAACGGCTAGTGCCCTGATCGGTCTGTGGACCGATCAGGGAACCTACTGATCGGTCCACAGACAGATCAGGGAACTTCCTGATCGGTCTGGGGACCGATCAGGCTTTGTGCTGATCGGTCCCCAGATCGATCAGCCCCTCTTGCGCCTTGCTCCTGTTCGGCTTCTGATCGACTCCTGATCGGTCACTATGCTACTGATGTGTTACTGATCGGTCACCAGACCGATCAGAATATTCGCGGTATCACTGGATCGATCACCAGATCGATCCAACTCATGGTTTTCGCCTAAACAAAGTCCAAACCAACATCCGGTCAATCTTGACATGTTGGTACATTGCGCCTAGCATCCAGTCACTCCCTTGACCCGCTAGGACTCCCCGCTAAGTGTCCGGTCAATCCCTTTGACCCACTTAGACTTTTCTCTCCGTACCAAGTATCCGGTCACTCCTATGATCTACTTGGACTTCCCATCACCAGATGTCCGATCACCCTTGATCCATCTGGATTTTCCCTTGCCCGGCTTCACTCACCAGGACTTTCATCTAGCTTTACTCACTAGGGTTTTCACCTGGCTTCACTCACCAGGATTTCCACACTGCCTAACATCCCAGTTAGGACTTTCTCACTGCCTGGCTTCACTCACCAGGACTTTCCAACTGCCTAACATCCCAGTTAGGACTTTCCCACTGCCTGACTTCATTCACTAGGACTTTCTATACTGCCTAACATCCCAGTTAGGACTTTCCCACTGCCTGGCTTCACTCACCAGGACTTTCCACCTGCCTAACATCCCAGTTAGGACTTTCCCACTTCCTGGCTTTACTCACCAGGACTTTCCTCCTGCCTAACATCCCAGTTAGGACTTTCCCTCGTGCCAAGCTCCCTGCTTGAACTTCTCCGTGCCAAGTCTCCATTCTTGGACTTTTCCAGTGCCAAGTCTCCATACTTGGACTTTTCCCGTGCCAAGTCTCCACACTTGGACTTTTCGCGTGCCAAGCTCCCTGCTTGGACTTTTCCAGTGCCAAGTTCCCTGCTTGGACTTTTTCCGTTGCCAAGTCTCCATACTTGGACTCTTTCCCGAATCAGGTCAACCAGGTCAACATTGACCTACGGTTGCACCAATAATCTCCCAAACATCTATTCTTGTCCCATATCAAGAATACAACTCTTCCACGAGTGTCAAACATCAAAATACAACTCAACTAGGTCAACCTTGACCTAAGGTTGCACCAACAATCTTCCTAAGTCAAATATCAAAATACAACTCGAGTCAGGTCAACCAGGTCAACCTTGACCTAAGGTTGCACCAACACAGTAGACTTCCTATCATACTTCGATAGTATTTCAGGTCTACTGGTTTGCCTTCTAAGTCTGAGTCAATTTTAACATTTGTAGCCATTGGTGTATTGATGATTTTTGAATTTTCCATTCCAAATTTACTAATTAATTCCTTAGTATATTTGGTTTGATAAATATAGATTCTATCTTTGGTTTGCTTAATTTGTAAGCCTAAAAAGAAGTTGAGTTCACCTACTAGACTCATTTCAAATTCATTTTCCATTAGTTTAGTAAATTCTTCTAGAAACTTTGAGTTGGTTGATCCAAAAATAATATCGTCGACGTAAATTTGGGCTATAAAGATGTCGTTTTCAAAGGTTTTTACAAAGAGGGTTGGGTTTATTTGACCTTGGTTGAACCCTTTTGATATTAGATAGTTGGATAGTCGTTCATACCAAGCCCTGGGTGCTTGTTTTAGTCCGTACAGGGCCTTTTTTAATCTGAAGACATAGTTTGGATGTTCTATGTCCTCAAATCCTGGGGGTTGGCCTACGAATACTTCTTCTTTTATAAATCCGTTTAAGAATGCGGATTTTACATCCATTTGAAATAGCTTGAATCCTTTGTGTGCTGCATAGGCCAACAGCATCCTGATGGATTCAAGTCTTGCTGCAGGAGCATAGGTCTCATCATAGTCTAGCCCTTCTACTTGATTGAACCCTTTGGCTACTAACCTGACTTTATTTCTTACTATTTTACCTTGATCATTTAATTTGTTTCTAAAGACCCATTTAGTGTCAATTATGGTTTTGTTAATGGGTTTAGGCACTAAATCCCATACTTGATTTCTTTCAAATTGGGCCAATTCTTCTTGCATTGCTATAGTCCAATCTGGGTCTGGTAGGGCTTCTTCTATGGTTTTGGGTTCAATTTTTGAAATTAAGGCTATTTGACTCTGGTTTTTATAGGATGACCTAGTTCTTACTCCTACAGTTGGATCACCCAAGATTTGGTCAGATGGGTGATTCGTGCTTGTTCTGGTTGGTCGTATGTCATTTAAATTAGTGATTTGTTCTTCAGATTCAATAGGTTCAGGTTGAGTTTCGTCATCTTCTCTGTTTATTGGATTAGCATTTTCTGTATCTTTAGTTTCATCTATAGTGTCTTCATCAAATTTTATATTTGTTGTTTCTTCTACTTTTAGGGTATTCTTGTTATATACACTATATGCTCTACTAGTGGTTGAGTACCCTAAAAATATTCCTGGGGTTGTTTTTGATGTAAATTTTCCTAAGTAATCTTTAGTGTTTAAAATAAAGACTTTACACCCAAATACTTTTAAATAGTTTAAGTTAAGAATTTTATTATAATAAATTTCATAGGGGGTTTTATTTTGAAATTTATTAATTAAGATCCTATTTTGAATGTAGCATGCTGTACTAACTGCTTCAGCCCAGAATTGATTAGACAGATTATATTCGTTTAACATGGTTCTGGCAGCTTCTTGTAAGGTTCTTTTTTTACGTTCTACTAAACCATTTTGTTGGGGGGTTCTAGGGTAGGAGTATTCATGTTTGTACCCATTTATCTCACAAAATTCAGTGAAGTTGTGATTCTCAAATTCTCCTCCATGATCACTCCTTATCCTTTTAATTTTAGTATCTTTTTCATTTTCTGTTAATTTGCAAAAATTACTAAATATTTCAAAGGTTTCATCTTTTATTTTTAGAAATTTTACCCAGGTGAACCTGGAGTAGTCATCAATTATAACTAAGCAATATTGGTTCTTGCTTAGTGACTTGGCTCCATGTGAATCAAATAGATCTAGGTGAATGAGCTCAAGTGGATGGGTAGTTCTAACCGTATTGGTTGACTTGTGGGTGGACTTGGTTTGTTTTCCTTGTTGACATGCATTACAGATTGAGTTTTCAATAACTTTTAATTTGGGTAACCCTCTAACTAGTCCATTTTGACTCATTTTTGAAATGAGTCTTGTGTGCGTGTGACCGAGTCTTCTGTGCCATAACTCAGTTTCCTCTTGTTGTGTTAGAAAACACTTTATTGAGGATGATGGTAGATAGACGGTGTAAACATTATCTTTTCTAGTGCCCTTAAGTATGATTTTTGGATTATCGACATGTTTGACTATACATTCAGACTTGGTAAAATTGACTGAATAACCAGTATCGCATAGTTGACTTATACTTAATAAATTGAAATTAAAATTTTCAACTAACAGTACTTTTCGAATAATAAAATCAGAATTAAGTTCGATATTACTTTCAGTTTTCCATCGTTGCCGAATGCAACTGATCCTAGGTTCTTTAGTTTTAACCTAGTGAACTTCAACCGATCTCCAGTCATATATCTGGAACACCCACTGTCCAACATCCATTGATCCAATTCCTATACATAAAGTGGTTGATGGATCAAAAGACAGTTTGATTGAAGTAAGTCCCTAATTTAGCATCTTACCTAATCTTTGTTAATTTTATGGGGGTTTGTTTGGTGATTTGATGTTTAATTGAGAATTATTTTTAAATTAATTCAATTTTGAAATTGTTTAAGTTAATTTGATTTTTGAAAATGTTTAACTTAACTTACGTAAGATTTAAAATTTAGTTTGCTTAGTCATCTCATCCGATGAATGTTTTTAATCAGGGGATCCTATTATTTTGTGAGATGAATTAGTTCAATTTATAGGATTTTGTTTAACTTTATGTTAGATTCGGGTTTAGCTTTGGGTTCAACAAGTAAGCGTTCTTTGGATAAACTTCTGGGCTATGGTGAGTCACAAGGAGCTCATTAAAGTAACCATGCCTTCGAGGTTTCTCAAATAGTCCTACCCATTGAGCTTAATACTAAACCTTGGTCTAACTAGTTAGGATCCATTTAAGGGTAGCTTCGGTTAGTTCCACTTGGCCAAATGCACCAGGTCGAAGCCATATCTTCCTAGACATGCGATGCCCAAGTTTTCCCAACGTACTATCATCCAAAAACTTTACCAGTACTATGCTTCAAGTTAAAATTTAACCCTTTTTAATCTATCCTTATTTACCCATCCGGGTAATCTACTCTTGTTTACCCATTTCGGATAGATTAAGTTCGGTTACCCTGTCGGGTAAATAGATTTCGGAGTTGCCAGCTATTCTGGACCCTCCTTCTATTTGATTTTTGAATTTTAAATTTTAATTCCGAATTTTTAATTTTGAGTTTTAGATTTATTTCGAATTTTGAATTTTGAGTTTTAGATTAATTTCGAATTTTTTAAATTAGATTAATTTCGAATTTTTAAATTTGAGTTTTAGATTAATTTCAAATTTTTAAATTTGAGTTTTAGATTAATTTCAAATTTTTTAAGTTTTAGATTAATTTCGAATTTTTAAATTTGAGTTTTAGATTAATTTCAAATTTTTAAATTAGATTAATTTTGATTTTTTTTTAAATTTGAGTTTTAGATTAATTTCGAATTTTTAAATTTGAGTTTTAGATTAATTTCGAATTTTTTAAATTTGAGTTTTAGATTAATTTCGAATTTTTATTGTTTTGGCTCCCCCTGGATCATAGCCTCGATAAGATTTATTGAGGTAATGTATTTGATCCTTAGGGACCCAATAATGTCCAAATCCAACTTGATTGATCAGGTTGGACTTTGCAACCCATGCTTGGACCATTTTTCTATTTGGTTTGTTTATTAAGGATAGGTAAGATTTATATTTCTTTTTATATCCTAGTCCAGTTCGATTGTAGATTGCCCTTTGTGTTCCAAGAATCAAGTCAAGAATCTTGGATCCCAAAGAGAATCGTTCTAGGGTAGTTTTCAAATCCTGTACCTGACTTTTCAGATTGGAATTCTCTTCCTCAAGTTTTTGAACTTGAGTTGAGGTTCCAGTCTGAACTTGATCAGTTAAGGATTCGTTGTTTGGCGTTTCTTTAAGGAGTGTTACCTCCTTTAGAAGCGTTTTGATTCGAATCTGGGACTTAGCTACTTTATGCATTAAATAATTAATTAAGCTATATAAACGATTTTTACTTACAGAGAGGTTTGGTCCTTCGGAAACGGATGCGGATCCGTGGCTTCTCTCGGACTCGGTTTCTGATTCCTCACTTCCGGATCCGTTGGTGTAGTCCCGGGCTGTCAAGGCGAGAAAGTTCGTATGTTCTAGTTCTTCGTCGTCGGATTCCTCGGAAGAAGACTCGTCCCATGTTGCCTTCAATGCCTTCTTTCTTTTGGGTTTCTTTGGATCCTTCTGGTTCGGGCAATTTGCCTTGATGTGACTCTTCTGATTGCATCCGTAGCAGGTCACTTCGAATTTTACCTTCGAGCTTGGTTGGGCTTCTTTAGACTGAATGGCCTTTCTGAGATCCTTTTTGTTGAAGCCCTTCTTTTTGCAGAGCTTCTTTACTAAGTTGACTATTTCAATTGTAAGTTCATCGTCATCTTCTGAATCTGATTCTTCTTCTGACTCAGGTTCGATTCTCCGCTTGTTTTTTGACTCACGTGAACTCCCTGTTCCTGCAACCAAAGCCAACCCTTTCTCGGTCGGGCGTGCATTAGTCTGTTCATGAAGTTCGAGTTCTGCAAATAGTTCATCTAATTTAATGGTAGATAAGTCCTTGGAGACCTTGTAGGCATCTACCATGGATGCCCACAAGGTGTTCCTTGGAAATGCGTTTAGAGAATACCTTATGATGTCCCGGTTGTCGACCTTCTGTCCAATTGCATGAAACCCATTGAGCAGATCTTGAATCCGGGCATGGAGTTGGGCAGCTGTTTCACCTTCCTGCAAT
Source organism: Zingiber officinale (assembly GCF_018446385.1). Lineage (NCBI taxonomy): Eukaryota > Viridiplantae > Streptophyta > Magnoliopsida > Zingiberales > Zingiberaceae > Zingiber > Zingiber officinale. Next base: position 145,796,578 of record NC_055994.1, read on the forward strand.
TTGATGTTAAATAATTTATTAAAAATTAGGTCTCTTTTACTTACTTTGGTGTCGGATGTCCCTTCGTGAAGTTCAATTAGTTTCTCCCACAACTCTTTGGCACTGTTGAAGGGGCCGACGCGGTTGAGTTCTTCTTTTGATAGGCCACACTGGAGGGTGCAGGTTGCCTTGGCATTTGCTTCCACTTTCTTGATCGAAGATGCATCCCAGTCCTCGTACGGTAGTGGTTTGCCAGCGCTGTCAGATGGTCGTTCGAATCCAGTTTTGACAATCATCCAGACTTCAAAGTGAGTCTGGAGATATGCCTCCATCCGACCTTTCCAGTATCCGAAGTCGTCTCCGGTGAATAGCGGAGGGCGGGTAGTACTGTAGCCTTCTTGAAGGGCCATTTCAGTTTTACCTAAAGCGAAAAACAACCAAAAAATTATCCCGGGACTTGGTCCTGGCTTAGTAGTGCGGTAGGGAAAAAGAATGGATCACGAACTCGGGTGGTGTTGCACCAATTCTGAGAAAAAACCGATTCGAGGAAAAAAGAATTAGAATATAGCTATGAGGCTAAATTCTAATCGACTCCGAAAATAAAAAAAATACCACGAAAAAATATTTTGAATGGTGGTTGCACCGATTCAAAATGACCCAGCTCTGATACCAATTGATGGATCGAAAGCGCTAGAGGGGGGGGGGGGGTGAATAGCGCTCGTGGCTATTTTAACGTTTTTCGGAAATCGTAAAAGAGTTACGCAGCAGAAAGTAAAAGCAAACACAACAGACGTAGATGTTTTACTTCGTTCGGAGCCTATGACGACTCCTACTCGAAGGTCCGCGGTCCTTGACCGCTTTCAATGGGCAACAACTATAATATCGGAAAGATTACAATTTGAATTACAATTAATACAATAAGTAAACTATTACCGACAACAAAAGATCGAAGAGTCTGAGCTTCGGGTTGTCGACGTCGAGTAGTAGCGCTTCAAGGTCGTCTCGTTGGCAGCACTTCACAGAAGAAAGCTTCGAATGTCTTATCCTTTGGCTGCACCCTCGACCCTCTTTTTATATGACATTCTGGGCGCCTGGATCCCTTCCGGGCGCCTGGAGTGTGACGTGGCCAACCAACCAGGATGCTCCACGTGGCGAAGTCGCGGCAGGGGATAAAGTTTGGTCCCGGGCGCCCGGATCCATTCCGGGCGCCCGAAGCACCTTTTCCCAGCAGGTTCCTCTCCTGCAAAACAAGGTTAGTCCGAGCAAATACCCTGCAAGACAGTGTTAGAATTTGATAAAACATAGTAACGAAGAACTGACAGTCTTCGGACTGTCCGAGTCTGACTTCGGATTCCCAACCGGAAACCCTAGGTCGACCCGACGCCTACTGTTCCCTCTACGGGGAACGCGTCCTCACCTACTCCCCTCAGGAGAGATTACCTGATGCCAGTCCGGTCCTCCAGACCGACTGGACTTTCCGCCTAGGGTTACCACCCCCTAGGACCTAGGGTTACCGCCCCCTAGGGTTTTTCTCCACCTAGGGTTACCGCCCCCTAGGACCTAAGGTTATCGCCCCTTAGGGTTTTCCTCCACCTAGGGTTACCGCCCCCTAGGACCTAAGGTTACCGCCCCTTAGGGTTTTCCTCCACCTAGGGTTACCACCCCCTAGGACCTAAGGTTACCACCCCTTAGAGTTTTTCACCTGCCTAACCGCAGCTAGGACTTTCCTGAAACACTTATTCAAACGTATTAGATCACACACAAACTTAACTTTAAATCCTTTCCCATTATCAAAACTAAGGTTCGATCGTCGGATGCTTCCCGCACCAACACCGGTAACTTTAGTTGAATCCTTATATGAGTGTATGCATGAAGTTAGGTAAATGAACAATGCATAGGGGCATTAACTAACATTATAATGAAATCAAAATCCTAGAATCTATCCTCCACCATCCAGCTCCTCCTTCTCGCTATTCACTTACACTCACACTCTTCTCCTCTCTATTCTCTCACTTTTCTCCTCTTTCTCTCAACCTTAGCTCACAAGCATTCAACCAACCTTCGATTGTCTAGATAATTCATCATGCCAATTCAATTAATGCTTAATCAACAATCCTTGTGGGTTCGATATCTTTTATTACTGACGACGTAATCGTGCACTTAAGGTAGCGTAACACCATAAGGAAACTGAGTCAAACTGAGGAGCCGATGATGAGGGCAGGAACTTTGATGGAGAGAGGACTTGGTGTTAGAACTCGAAGACGCGCTGCAGTCTTCGGACCTTCTCATGAAGTATGAAAAGATAGTCGAAAGTGGTGGCCACATACCTAGGTATAAATTTACTTTGTACTAAATTGTAAAATTTAATATGTTATTGTTTGTTTAACCCTAACTTAACTTGAATTGATGCACATAAAACAGGGAGAGATTATAAGTACTCTGGATTAGTTTGATATGGTCAACCAAGTTAAGTTGAGTCCTGTTGCGTTTGATGCCTTGTGTCTAAGTGTGCAAGAGCTTAGGAACACAAGAAGTCGAGCGGAAGATATAACGGACGAAAAGGATGGTACGAGAAGTTAGTCAACGAGCTCTGTGCATCCAAGAGACGAAAAGTTATGGAAGAGTACACTGATAGAGTGAAAAGGATGGGTGTGGCGATCGAGAGACAAGAAGCAAGGAAGGCAGTCTACTTGAGGAGAAAGTCAGAGTTGGGACTACTACCTCCTCTTTACTTTTGACTGCTACATTACCTTGACTATTGGTCCCACAATATTCTTGGGGTCATCCAGTCTACGTCGTATCACTAACATTAGATTAATAAAGAGTAGGATATTTAATAAGATCCATGCAGCTCACCCCAACAATTAGGCAATCGACGGGAGAAATTCTTATAAAAGATATATGCTAACATTAGATTAATAAAGAGTTACATAGGATTTTTAATCAACTTTAACAAATTACATAGGTCACCAGTCAAATAGCAGCCTAGGAATAACAACATTACTATGTTTGCAACTTTGATTCCAATTGAGAAGATGAAAACATTAATATCATCCATAATACTACTAATACAACAAGATATAAAGGGATGAAGTGCACTATAGTATTCTTCATCTTTTCTTTGGCGGTGTTGGCATGATACGGAAAGAACGCATGAGGAAATATGCACTTGCTATCATAACTCTTAATACTAAGTCGCGTTTGATACTGAAAAAATACACTTTATCTTCATCCACCGACTCTGGCATAACTGATATCGTCGCCGACAAGAGACTGAGTAAGCCGAGAATAATGATCTTCTTAAAGTCCTCGTTCCACTAGGCATTGTCTCAATGGGGAAGAACTAACCATTTAACTCTTCAATGGAGACTATAGTTGCCTCTACTGTGAGGGAGATGACTTTGCTCAGTAGGGACTGTAGTTTCCTCTACAATGAGCGAGATCTCGGTGGTGGGAGTATGCAGGGCGAAAGGGAGCGTGACTGTGGTGTGGGGGAGCTTGGGGGGGGGGGGTGACTATGGAGATGGGAGAGTGGTGAGCATTGCTTTGAATTGGGTGGAGTATTGCTTTAGACTGGGTGGAGTTAATTGGAGTGGAGATTAAATCCATGTTTGAAATTAAAAAAACGTGAGACATAAAGTAGTCCACCAATTGTTATTAGTCATTTATAAAGAAGAAGTCCTGTTTTAGAGGAGAGAAGGACATTATGGGAATTTTTTTAGTTTGGTTTTTTGGAAATACAACCAAAGCTAAGAATGCAATCAATGTTAAGAAACAGGGAGGGAAGGAAAGGGGAACGATGATAAAAAGATGGAAAGAAATGATAGATAAGTAGGTGGGAATAAAAATTGCTTATTCACGAAGTTTCCATAAAGTTTTGATTCAAATGAAGTTTGGTTTAATTTGAGATTGTTCCAACTTGGTCCATTAAATCAATCCAGTTCAATTGGATGTGGTTCCTCTTTGATGAAGGAACATGGGCTTGGGCGCTTGATTGTTCAATCTCCAATGCTTCCACTTTCTCTCCATTGTCGCCTCACCATCCACCGCCTGCGACACCATCTCCATCTTTCACCATCGCAGGCCGACTTCCACCGACGCCACCCTACCATCATCTTGCTCTCTCACACCCCTTCTTTTCCATGCCGCTCTTCTCCGTCTAGAAAGCCACCGTCTTGCATCCTGCATCGCACCAACCTCCCTTCCTCTTCAATCGTCGGTGCATCTCCTCCACCTCCTCCCTTAGGGTTAGAAGGGAAGAGAGCAAAGGGTCCCCTCTTTGGGTTAGAAGCCTTACACTATCACCGCCGGATCTTGCCTCTTCCTCACCATCGACACCCCTCTCCTCTTTGAGTTAGACGAATAGAGGCTCCTGCCATCTCCATCATTGTTGTCACCACTGCCAACATTCGGATTTCACATCTTCTTCATTGCCACGGCGCACCTTCACTTCCCCCTTCCCTTCTTCATGTTAGAAGAGAGAAGAACTCCACATCCGTCTTCCTTCCAACGATTCCGCAACCTTCATCAAATCCGGCCATAAATCACCCATTCAGTAGTTCCGGACAACATCACCTTTATGATGTGTTAGTTTGATTTCTTTCGTATTGCTTGTGATCGTTGAATTGTATCATTTAATGCTTGTTTTGGGTTTTCTTTAATCCCCATGATAATTTAGGTTAGATTAGATCAGTGCTTTGCCTTTTGTTTTTTAATCTTAGCAACTCAAACTCAAATCCCCAATTAAAACAAAAATTTAAAACCATAAATAACACAATTCTAAAATTAACATTTACTTTTATTGGGAGATAATTTGAGTCATCTTTATACTATATTAATATAGAGGTGTTTGATAAATTAATTAAGTTTGATACCGTCTTAATATGATATACCGGTGCTTATCAGCAGTAGAACTAGCTTGAATAAATAAGCCAAATACACCAATTAACTTGATCAAGTTAGATGCATCATTTAAATTGGTCAACTAAGATAGACCATTCAAGTCAGTCAAGTTGTTTACCTTATCAAGACAATCGAAGTAAATGAGTTGGGAGAAGACAAGGTGGGTCAAGCAAATTAATTAGGTTGGGCGGATAAGATGATTTGAGTTAACCAGTTGGGTTGGTTGGGTCAAATGGACTTGGTGTGTTAATCATGCCAGGCTAACTAAGCATACCAACTGGGTCAAACGGGTTGGCCAAATTGGTCTAGCTACATGATAGGTCAAGCCAAGTAGTGCAATTGAATTGGTAAGGATGATCAAGCTGAGTACATAGGTTGGGTTAGGTGATCTTATTGATCAAACAACATAATTAAATCAGTTTATATATATATATACTTGAATTTTTTTAATCTTTCTCTTCCTTCGTGTGAGTTTATTTGTTCTCGTTCTCTTCCTTCGCTCACCTCTCTCTCCTAAAACGAAAGCCTTAAACCCTCTTTGTTGCGATTCTACTCCTCTATTCCTCCACTTTCAATCCTAGATATAGGTTATCTTCTTCAACCCTCAACTAGCGCCAAGTGAGTTAGGATTTTTAGTCACAACTAAATAGTTGGTTATTGATAGGATCCTTCGTACGGAAGCTAGAGAGGGGGGTGTGAATAGCTGACCCCAAATTGTCGCGTTTCTACAAACTAGGGTTAGCGTAGCGGAAATAAAACGAATAGAAACGAAAGCAGAAAGATCAAACCTCAAACTCATCGATGTAACGAGGTTCGGAGATAAACTCCTACTCCTCGGCGTGTCCGTAAGGTGGACGAAGCCTATCAATCCGTCGGTGGATGAGTCCCCGGAAAATCGGCTAATAAGAACTCCTTCTGGGTGGAGAAACCTCACCACAATATCTCTTGCAACAGCAAGAATGAAGTACAGAAATACAGCAAGAAATACAGACAATATGAATGTAAAACACCTTGCTTGCCTTCGACTGGTTTCCGTTGACGAAGCAGCAACTTCACGGAAGAACAGCAATAGCTCACGAAGCTTCAGAAACAAAGAGCTCAGCAAAGCTCAAATCACAGTCTCGTGAGGAAGAGAGAGTTCTTCTCTTTCGTCTACTGTAGCGGTCTTATACCTGCTCCTGCGAGGAAGACAAAGAAGACACAAATCTAGCTGTTGGGTCGCAACGGCTAGTGCATGGACCGATCAGGCTGAAGCCTGATCGGTCTAGATCCTCTCTGATCGGTCTTGGGGACCGATCAGGACCTGTGCTGATCGGTCCCCAGACCGATCAACCCTCTTCACAGAGAACTCGCCCAAGTTCTCTGATCGTCTCCTGATCGGTCTGTGGACCGATCAGGGTGCATGTGGATCGGTCCACAGACCGATCCCCTCCTTTTTTCTTTGCCTTCTGTTCGCTTTCTGATCGGTCTGCAGACCGATCAGATATCATACAGTAGCATACTGTTTGGTTACTGATCGGTCACCAGACCGATCAGATAACCCAGTGTATCACTGGATCGATCCACTGATCGATCCAGAGCTCTGTTTTTGCCCAAACCAAGTCCAAACCAATACCCGGTCAACCTTGACCTGTTGGTACATCATGCTTAGCATCCGGTCACTCCCTTGACCTGCTAAGACTCCCCACCAAGTGTCCGGTCAATCCCTTTGACCCACTTGGACTTTTCTCTTTGTGTCAAGTATCCGGTCACTCTCTTGACCTACTTGACCTTCTCAACACCAGATGTCCGATCACCCTTGATCCATCTAGATTTTCCCTTGCCCGGCTTCACTCACCAGGACTTTCACCTTGCTTCACTCATTAGGGTTTTCACCTGGCTTCACTCACCAGGACTTTCCATACTTCCTAACATCCCAGTTAGGACTTTCCCACTGCATGGCTTCACTCACCAGGACTTTCCACCTGCCTAACATCCCAGTTAGGACTTTCCCACTGCCTGGCTTCACTCACCAGGACTTTCCACCTGCCTAACATCCCAGTTAGGACTTTCCCACTGCCTGGCTTCACTCACCAGGACTTTCCTCCTGCCTAACATCCCAGTTAGGACTTTCCCTCATGCCAAACTCCCTGCTTGGGCTTCTCCGTGCCAAGTCTCCATTCTTGGACTTTTCCAGTGCCAAGTCTCCATACTTGGACTTTTCCCGTGCCAAGTCTCCACACTTGGACTTTTCGCGTGCCAAGCTCCCTGCTTGGACTTTTCCAGTGCCAAGTTCCCTGCTTGGACTTTTTCCGTTGCCAAGTCTCCATACTTAGACTCTTTCCCGAATCAGGTCAACCAGGTCAACATTGACCTACGGTTGCACCAATAATCTCCCAAACATCTATTCTTGTCCCATATCAAGAATACAACTCTTCCACGAGTGTCAACCATCAGAATACAACTCAACTAGGTCAACCTTGACCTAAGGTTGCACCAACAATCTTCCTAAGTCAAACATCAAAATACAACTCGAGTCAGGTCAACCAGGTCAACCTTGACCTAAGGTTGCACCAACAATCTCCCCCTTTTTGATGTTTGACAAAACCATAATCAAGTTAGGTTAATCCGATAACCTAACTTAGGTTTCCCAATGTTCTTCAATGTTCTTCCTTGAACATTCTCCCTTTCTCCCCCGACATCTCTCCCCCTTTTTGACACACATCAAAAAGAGGGAATCAAGGTCAAGAGTTTCTTCCTAATGAAAGTCTCATACCTTTCATTGAAACTCTTAATTTCCCCCTTGATACTAAACACAACAATCAACTTAGTGATAATCCCATATCACTCAAGTCTTTAGGAGTAAAAACTCCCCCTAAAAGTCAACTCCCCCTTGACCATTGCACCAACAATGTCTTGGAGAGTTTCACACCTTTAGAAATCCAACACACCACCTTCCCGAGCTGAAATTTCAGGCAACCAGTCGAAATTCAGCAAATTCAGCACGCCTGATCGGTCACCGGACCGATCAGGACCCCTCTGGATCGGTCCCCAGACCGATCCAGCCTTCCCTGGATCGGTCCAGTGACCGATCTAGCTTTGGACAGATTCGAGTTCTGATTTCCTTCTCCCGAAATTCAGAAACTCACAACAAATTCCAAAAAATTCCAAAAATTATGAAATTTTGAGAATACATTCCTCATAACATATACTATCAAGGAAAAATAGTTTTCTATGAAAATAGATTCCATTTTTCAATCTTGATACAAAGTTCAAAAGACTTTGAAATAGTTCAAAGTTAAGTAAACTTTATATCACAATGTTCAATGATGAATGCTATCACTAGAATGACTTCATCAAGGTTTTTCAAATCAATTTTGAAATGATTTTCAACCCTTTAATTTAGGACCACAATCTTAGGGCTAAATGTACATGACTTGTACATAAGCTTTCCCTATGATCCTCCTTCTTGAATTAGTCTCATCTAGGTACAAGAACTATGCACCTTGATCCTAACTCATGATCCTAATATCTCACACACATCTAAGGTGTATCAAACACATCCAAGTCAATTTTGATGTGAGATATGGGTTTAGGTTATCTTAGGCTAGATTCTCATGCATTTTCTAAACATCAATTTGATCTCAATATCAAATTGTGTTTCTATCCTTAAATCAATTTAAATTGATCATTAATGCAAGAGATGATGACATGACATGAAATAATATCATAAATAGAAGCATGTGTCAATGTCATGATGTCATGGCATAAAGTTTGAAACTTAAATAATCATGACATAAAAACTAGCATAAGCATTATCATGACATTTCAAATGATAATAAAACTAAACATGATGTCATGACATGTGAGGGCAAACAATCATGGCAAGATTTAGCATAAATAAATATACCTAGATTACCTATCTAAGTATCCTTAACCACTTGGCTAACTTCAAATTTAATCCTAGATTGCCCAAAAATGCCAAAATCCTAATTTTGACACTTCTTGAACTATAGATTAATTCATGCCACTTAAAGATCAAATTTATCCTCAAAACTTGGCATGTTTCATTTTTTTTTTTCGAGAGTTCTCTAGATTTTCCCAAATTGTGCCAATTGAGATTAAAAATGAAATTTCCAATCTTTAGGCACATTTAACTCTTCCAAGGAGTAAATATTAATGATTGTTCCATTTCATTTTCAAAGGTTCCCAAAAACCTTGAAAATGCTCCTTGAGTGTCAATTTCCTCAAAGTTGGGTTAACTACCCTTCTAATCGGAGTTGACACTCTCTAACCCATCTATGGGGTAGAGAAGATGCTCCTAGGAACCCAATACCTATTAGAGCTCATTGGGTTCACTAAATATTCACTAGGGATAACTTCCCTAGCAACCTCCTAATGACCCTCTTAGGCTTTAAAGCCTTGGTCATTTGGGTCTCATCAAGGTCAACTATGGGGGTGACTCCCCTTGTGACCTTGGTAATGGTCTTCCTAGCCCTAGGTTTTGTTCCATAATAGAATGAAACATTATGATAAGTGGGCTTGACCAATTGGGACTTAGGTTTGTGACCCAAACCTTTCTTGTCCTTGGATTTGAGTTTTTGACCCCTAGACCCTAGAGTCAAATCCTTAAGAGCCTTTTCTAGAGAGTCAAGTCTTGACCTCAAGACTTGATTTTCTTTCTCTAATACCTCAAGTTTTGATTTATCATTTTTCTTTGAGGTATTCCTAGGCATGTGTCTAGATGATTTGAGATTTCTATCTAGATTTTCCTTAGCCTTAGATGAGTTAATTCTAGGGTTAGCATTTCTAGAATTGTTCTTATCTAGGCTAACATGCTTGGCTCCTAAGCACATATATCGATTCCTAAGATTATCATGCTTATCATTCTTGACAATTGCAATAAAACTACTAGCATGAGTCTTATTATTATTGCAAGAATGTGCCTTAAATGTTACCTTAGGGTTTGCCTTAACTCCCCCTATCGACGTGCTCGGTCTCTTGTCCTTGTGAGATTGCCTCCCCCTCGGACATTGACTCCGATAATGTCCCCTTCGCTTGCATTGGAAGCACACCACGTGCTCCTTGCCCTTGCGTTTTGGGACTCCGACTTCCTTGATCTTTGGCGCCGGTGGAGTCTTCTTAGTCTTCTTTGGACATTTACTCTTGTAATGTCCAAATTCCCTACACTCAAAACACATTATATGCAATTTACTTGAACTTAAAGTGTTTGAGTTACCTAGGGTTGAGGATGGATGGATGCTCTCTTCTTCATCCCTCATGGAGGTAGAAGCTTCTTCTTCGTGCTCCGATCTTGAAGAAGAACTCACCTCCTCTTCTTCTTTAGATGTTGAGTAGCCCTCAACTTCTAATTCCTCACCTCCACGATGTGAGCTACTTGGCTCACTAGGCTCCTCTTCATGGCTTGAAGTGGGGCTCTCCTCATGGAGTTTGGCCAAGTTGTTCCACAACTCCTTGGCATTATTGTATCCTCCTATCTTACACAAAATATCATTAGGTAAAGAAAATTCAATGATTTTTGTTACCTCATCATTGATTTCGGATTGTCGGATTTGCTCTTTCGTCCACTCCTTCTTCTTGATAGGTTTTCCTTCCTCATCCATCGGAGGGGAAAACCCTTCTTGTACACAAAACCAATTTAACATATTAGTCCTAAGAAAATACATCATTCTTACCTTCCAATATGTGAAGTTGTCGTGAGACTCGTAGAAGGGTTGAATCGTGACATCTTCTCCATAGAGATCCATCTCTAGCCCGTGCTCCCCCGGGTGTTGATCCGTCGAAGAGCGGCCTCGCTCTGATACCACTTGATAGGATCCTTCGTACGGAGGCTAGAGAGGGGGGTGTGAATAGCCGACCCCAAATTGTCGCGTTTCTACAAACTAGGGTTAGCGTAGCGGAAATAAAACGAATAGAAACGAAAGCAGAAAGATCAAACCTCAAACTCGTCGATGTAACGAGGTTCGGAGATAAACTCCTACTCCTCGGCGTGTCCGTAAGGTGGACGAAGCCTATCAATCCGTCGGTGGATGAGTCCCCGGAAAACCGGCTAATAAGAACTCCTTCTGGGTGGAGAAACCTCACCACAATATCTCTTGCAACAGCAAGAATGAAGTACAGAAATACAGCAAGAAATACAGACAATATGAATGTAAAACACCTTGCTTGCCTTCGACTGGTTTCCGTTGACGAAGCAGCAACTTCACGGAAGAACAGCAGCAGCTGACCAGCCAGGGAAGCTCACACGAAGCTTCAGAAACAAAGAGCTCAGCAAAGCTCAAATCACAGTCTCGTGAGGAAGAGAGAGTTCTTCTCTTTCGTCTACTGTAGCGGTCTTATACCTGCTCCTGCGAGGAAGACAAAGAAGACACAAATCTAGCCGTTGGGTCGCAACGGCTAGTGCGTGGACCGATCAGGCTGAAGCCTGATCGGTCCAGATCCTCTCTGATCGGTCTTGGGGACCGATCAGGACCTGTGCTGATCGGTCCCCAGACCGATCAGCACTCTTCACAGAGAACTCGCCCAAGTTCTCTGATCGTCTCCTGATCGGTCTGTGGACCGATCAGGGTGCATGTGGATCGGTCCACAGACCGATCCCCTCCTTTTCTCTTTGCCTTCTGTTCGCTTTCTGATCGGTCTGCAGACCGATCAGATAACATACAGTAGCATACTGTTTGGTTACTGATCGGTCACCAGACCGATCAGATAACCCAGTGTATCACTGGATCGATCCACTGATCGATCCAGAGCTCGATTTTTGCCCAAACCAAGTCCAAACCAATACTCGGTCAACCTTGACCTGTTGGTACATCATGCTTAGCATCCGGTCACTCCCGTGACCTGCTAAGACTCCCCACCAAGTGTCCGGTCAATCCCTTTGACCCACTTGGACTTTTCTCTTCGTGTCAAGTATCCGGTCACTCTCTTGACCTACTTGACCTTCTCAACACCAGATGTCCGATCACCCTTGATCCATCTGGATTTTCCCTTGCCCGACTTCACTCACCAGGACTTTCACCTAGCTTCACTCACTAGGGTTTTCACCTGGCTTCACTCACCAGGACTTTCCATACTGCCTAACATCCCAGTTAGGACTTTCCCACTGCCTGGCTTCACTCACCAGAACTTTCCACCTGCCTAACATCCCAGTTAGGACTTTCCCACTGCCTGGCTTCACTCACCAGGACTTTCCTCCTGCCTAACATCCCAGTTAGGACTTTCCCTCGTGCCAAACTCCCTGCTTGGGCTTCTCCATGCCAAGTCTTTTCCGTGCCAAGTCTCCATACTTGGACTTTTCCCGTGCCAAGTCTCCATACTTGGACTTTTCGCGTGCCAAGCTCCCTGCTTGGACTTTTCCAGTGCCAAGTTCCCTGCTTGGACTTTTTCCGTTGCCAAGTCTCCATACTTGGACTCTTTCCCGAATCAGGTCAACCAGGTCAACATTGACCTACGGTTGCACCAATAATCTCCCAAACATCTATTCTTGTCCCATATCAAGAATACAACTCTTCCACGAGTGTCAACCATCAGAATACAACTCAACTAGGTCAACCTTGACCTAAGGTTGCACCAACAATCTTCCTAAGTCAAACATCAAAATACAACTCGAGTCAGGTCAACTCGAGTCAGGTCAACTCGAGTCAGGTCAACCAGGTCAACCTTGACCTAAGGTTGCACCAACAGTTATCTCTCTCCTCTTCTTTTTCTACTTGTGTTTTAGAATCCACAATCTATATCTTTCTTATGAACTCCAATTGTTGATTTTAAGGTTCCACCACAAAGATTGAGCTACTTTTTTTTTTTTTTCAAAACCAGCACCAACGTGGTATTTTGAAAGACCAACACAAATGTTGAGTTGTCTTTCTTTCAAAATCAGCACCAACGTGGTGCTGGTATTTTAAAACCACCATCACGTTGGTGCCAATTTTCTTTCAAAACCAGCACCACATTGGTGTTGGTCTTTCAAAACCAACACCAACTTGGTGTTGGTCTTTTAAAACCATACCAACTACCATCACCACATTGGTACTAGTCTTTTAAAACCAGCAAAAACATGATATTGATTTTTTTTAAAAAAAAAGGTCAATACATCCAAAGCAACAAAACTATTGTATATGAAACTTCCAAATAATACTTAAAATTTTAACTTCTATGCCCAACTATCAATCAACTACAAAATTAATACTGAAATATGGTGAAAAATCAACTACAACGTTGGCGCTAGTTTTGCAAAACCATTAACAACACGTTGGTGCTGTTTTTAAAAAATAGCACCAACATATCTAGTATTAAAAAGTAATTTTTTTTCTAGATTTTATATCGTTATTATTATTATCATAATCATTTTGTAATTCATATTGACCTATGTAGAATTTTTCCATTTCTTGCCTGAACAAAGAAATTTGCAAGCATACTACATTTTGGATGAGATTTTGATTGCAGTGAACTTCAAGAATCAAGTAAGAAAATTGTCGCTCGACTTATAGTTGGCCAGTAACTGATATACTGTTTGTGCTCCCACCAGTAATGTTGCTCGATTTTCTGAATTAGACATTCTACATTAATGGGAGAAAATCTCTATGATGATCAGCTATATATTCCCCAAGTTGATGATGATTGAAAGTTAAAAACTGGGATGAAATTTGTATCATTGGAGGAGATATTTTTGTTTTATAATCAATATACATGAGAAGCTAGATTTAGTGCAAGAATAAGCAATAGACAAAAAAAATAAGAAAACTAATGAAGTAGCTTGGAAAAAATTTATATTCTTTAAAGAAGAACATACATATATTCAACGAAATATGCAGACACAAGGTGATAAAATAAAAAAGACAAAAGCACGTGGCAAAGTTAGAATTGGATGTAAGACAAATATTTCATTAGTGAAGGAACAAATTAGACCTAATTGGTTTATCACTAACTTCATTGAAAGTTATAATCATCTACTCTCGTCTCCTACAAAGATGCATTTGCTATGCTCACATTATAGTATTTCAGCAACAAAGAAAGTATTGATTCAACGATTTTTAGAGGCTAATGTGTCAATCTATTAACAAGTAAGATTATTGAATATAGAATATGGAGGTCCTGAGCATGTAGGTTGCACAGAAAGATATATTACAAATTTTGAGAAAGAGATAACGGATGAACAGAAAGGTATCGATGCCGAAACACTAATTGAGTTATTTGTCTTTGAGAAAGAGAAGAATTTAGGTTTTTTCTTTGATTATGATATTAAATCAGATAACAAATTTGGAAAGTGTTTTTAGGTGGATCATGTATCAAGGAGGGCATATAGTGTATTTGGTGATGTAGTTGTATTTAATACGACATATAATACCAACAAATATTGATTGATTTTTGCACCATTTGTAGGAGTTAATCATCATCATTAAACAATTATTTTTGGTTACGGTTTCTAAGTGATGAGAAAGCTGAGTCTTTTACTTGGTTGCTTAAGAAGTTCATAGAAGACATATCTAAAGGTGCACCAAATGTGATTATCACTGATCAAGATCTTACTATGATGAAAGTCATTGCCTAAGTTTTTCCTCAAACAGTGCATCAATATTGTTTGTGGCACATACTGAACAAATTCCCAGATAAATTATATCATTTGACTTTTCTAAACTACTATCAAAGCATAAAGAATATCATTGCAAATTCTACAACACTTGATAAAATTGAGAAGTCATAACAAGAGGTTATCAAGTGTGTTAACTTAGAGAAAAATGATTGGTTGTCGTTAATGTATAAATTACGACACAGTGGACACCAGTTTATTTTAGACAAATATTTTATGTTAGAATGTCAAGTAGTCAGAGATCTGAGTGGTTACATTTTTTTCAAGAGATATGTTTCAAATAAGAACTCATTGATGAATTTTATCACCCGTTTCAATAGGGCATTAAGACACCAAAGACACAATGAGTTAGTTGCGAACAATATTGATATGAATGAGCATTCCAAGATTAAGACAAACTGGCTAATGGAAATTCAAATGGTTTAACTATGCACAAAAAAATATGGCTAGAGTTTCAAAGTGAAATGAGTGATAGTCATAGTTATTATGTGCAACAAACATTTACATTAGTTGACTCAGTAATTTACCATGTGCTAAATTTTTAAAGTTGTTCTTCCTCCAAACTAAGGGTGCTCACACATGACCAACAGAGGGATTACATATCCTGTTGTTGTATGAAATTTGATTTCGAGGGTATTCCATGTATGCATATCTTAGTTTATTTTTGTATCAACCAAGTGTTTCATTTACCGAATAAATATATATTCAAACGATGGACACGAGATGCAAAGGTTGGTGTTGGTTTTTCTTTGAGGAAGACAAATATAACGAATGATCCAAAAACATTTTTAATGACAAGACACTCAAGGTTATCCTTTAAAGCTTCAGTATTAATTGATGATGCATCTTTGACGGATGAGGGTACAAATTTCTTGGATTAACAATTAGATTGTATTTATAGGAAAATTCAAGAGTTGAATATTAGTAGAACATGCGGAAAGGAAAGTTAAAGAAAGAAATTCATGGATTAGACCCTTGGTATTGTTGATCCATCTTTAGTAAGAACAAAGGGATGTGGCAAGAGATTAAAATTATCAAAAAGAAAATCAACCTTAAAATCTAGGCTATGTCATGGATGCGGGCTTCGAGGTGTGTCACATGACAAGTGCAACTGTCCAATTTTACGACAAGGGTAAATGTCGATTAATTCTACGTTTGTATCATAATTTTAATTCCCAATCAATTAGTTTTATTAAATTTTATAAATATGAGGATGTGTTGATTTTTAGATCAATTATTAATAATCAGCATGTGACAAGCGATGACGACGCATATGAAGAAGATTTACCATTTGTAGCCGGTACTATCAAAGTTTTTTTTATTAAATTTTAGTGGTTGATTAAGAAATTTAAGTTAGTAATTGTCATTATTATTGCATGTTTAAACAACATGCCTTAGGATGAATGAAGGTTTGACATCTTTCTTTTATTTGTATTTTTTGATTTTGATATTGCAACATCATCTATATTATTTGTATTCTTCAACATGCTTACCAGTAAAAGGTTTCATTAACTAAATTATAGCTTAAGAATGGTGAAGTAACTACTTTGAATTTTTGTCTAGATAAATTAGAGTTCATATCTTGTAAAGATTTAGAATATTGATGAGAATGAGGACCTGCAGTTGCTTCTTGTTATATCTTATCTGCCAGTCATAGTGTTAGATTTCAACCCTATACTTAAATTATTTTACATTCCATTTAATAGTTACAAGTTATTGCTAGTTATATTTCACAAATTGAAATATATTATGATTTTTTTGTATGCTATATATCCTGAATCTAGGTTTATTTAAGTTAGATAGGATTGCTAACTTATTCTGTTCATACAAAAATAGAACATTCTCATGTTTTATGATTATACATGGAAATCTAAGTCTTTTACTTGCTTAGAAGTAGATTGGTTAAGTCTTTTATGATTCTATTTTAGTGTATTCGAATGCAAAGATTTCTAGGCTCACAAAAGATACAGACTTTGGAAATTCATTCTGTATAAACCAACGTGGTTATTGCAATTTTCTTACTTTGATTTGCATCATACACGTGTTTATAAATGAGAACTGGACATGCCCCATACCCCAGCCAAGTTGAAGTTTCCTTAGTATTGGGATTAGGAGTGCTTCGTTAATCTGCAACTATGTGAGACATCACATTTGACTTGATTGGTCTACGTGTAGACAAATTTCCGAATATGAACTAGAATTTGTAAAACTAAAATTTGTAATTCTTGGATGATATTTTATATCTGTCATATTTTTAACAAAAGTTTACATTTGTTTATGAAACTCAGTTCTGCATGTGAATTCTACCAATATTGACAGTGAAATGATATGATTGGATAGAAGCCATTAATGCTATCATTCATAAAATGTGATCTAGTAATTGAAACAACATATTGAGTTTGAAGAACACCCAAGAGGCAATGTTGTTGCTACTTTTACAAGAGTAGCACCAACGTGGTGCTACTTTTGCAAGATCAGCACCAACGTCTGTGCCACTTGGCATGCAACAATAGATTCTTTTGTGAGTCTCAGAACCATAGTTGGAATACATATATACATTTTATACACTCACCCCTTCCATCCTATACCAAAATTTTGGAAACTTAAGGCCCCTAGGTTAATCAATGGATTTCAATCAAAACTCATTGATGGACTTAGAGAACTCTGATTGGACATTCCAAGACCTATGGGATCATATGGGTCATAGGAGTCTGAATATGGCCTCATTTACTCTTTTTAGTACTTCATAGCGTTGTTCCAAACAATTTGCAAAGATCAGCACCAACATCTATATCATTTGGCATGCGACCATAGATTCGTGTGTATGTCTCAAAACCATGGTTAGAGGGCATATATACATTCTATACACTCACTCCTTCCATGCCATACTAAAATTTCAGAAATCCAAAACTTCTAGGTCAATCAATAGGTTTCGGCCAAAACTTATTATTATAATCCAAAATGATACAAAATTTTGGAAAATTCTATAGGTTTTATACGGTTAAATGAATTAAAGTTTCCATTATTTTATCTATTTTGATATAGTTGTTTGATCCTGTCCGAAAGTCGATGAGATGGATGTTGGGGATGTGGCGCTCATGTTGACCTCCGGTGGACTTCGCTCAAACCTACAACACAAGCAGCGTCAGTGCCAAGCCAGGGCAGGGGCCCCCAGCGATGACCCTCCGACGCTCAAGTCAATCTCCTGCGAAGCAAGAAGCAACGAGAACTATAGCGTAACAGTAGAAATCACGTGTAAAGTATACCTCCGTCGATGTTTGGACCCCCCTTTATATAGAGCTCCGGAAGCACGCATGCACGCTTCCCAAAGTGAGCACGCATCTCAAAGCTTTCCCTAAAAGATGTGTCAGTAAAGTGTCCCTGATACGGTACCTTAACTGGCTGAGCATATCTCTGAAGTGACAGTGGAAGCTTCTACCGTACGATCCTCTGTCTGACCATGCCGCCTATCAGTGGCACTAGCTCCCAAAAGGATGTCGAAAGATATCTTGCTATATCTGTTGCTTGGCCGAGCGGAATAGCCGCTTGGCCGGAACTCCACTGTCTACGTGTTGTCTGCTGTCGGACTGAGCGGGATAGCCACTCGACAGGAAGTCCATTACCCGTGTACTGTCTGCTGTCGGGCCGAGTGGGATAGCCGCTCCGCCGTAAGTTCACTCTCCACGTGCTCGGCTGATGTTGAGTCTGCTGCTAGGTCGAGCGGAGAAGTCGCTCGGCTGAAGTTGAACTCTGTTGATGTCGTGTCTCGCCGTCGGGCTGAGCGGGGTAGTTGCTCGGCTTGGCTTCTACATTTCGTTCTTGAGCATCAGTTGTTTGAATGCTCCCCGTGTCGAAGACGGTGGGTCGGAGCCTAATCCCCGATCGGAGCATGATTCTCCCGACCGGCCAATATCGTCCACCCGTTGACCATCTTGACTTTGACTTCCTTTGACTTCCACAGTGGCAGTGGGGTGGGGCCCTCATCATCACCGCATCATAAGTCTCCCCCTCAAGTCTAGTCGAAGGAGGCTGTAAGTCCGACTGACTGGACCATTGTGTGAGCAGATTCCGATCGGCCTTCGTCACTCGGCATGTTGAAGCTTGTCTCTCGGGTATAAGTATGCTCTCTCGATCCGATCGATGTGGCGAAGGTTTACGCTTGCAAAAGTTCACCTTGGGTTGTCTTGGGCGCGAGCTAGGGCTGACGTCACCCAATTTTTTTGAAAATCGTGCAAATCCTCGCTCATTAAGGTTGAGCATGCTCTTATGCCTTCATTAATTGTCGACCCGTGGTGGTGCGCCATGTGTCACACCTGCTGCCGCCGCACGCCTGACGTGATAGGCGTGATGTGATGCTTAGCGATTTGAATTCAACGGTGAGATCTTGGCTTGGGTTTATGCAACCTAGATCGGACGGCTCCGGTTAGCCGAGCCCACACATTATAAGCTCGTTGCACCGCTTCATTCGCACACTTCGCGTTCGAGTTCTCTGGTGGCCATCTCTTTGTGCTCATGTACGATCCTCTCTCCGGTGATCCTCCGTGTCTCTTCTCCGACAACCTATGCTTTCTCGGTGACCCTTTTTCTCGTAAGCCTTCTCCCCATCGCGTCTGCCTTAGATTTTTTTCGGCATTTCATTTTGTTCCGGTGACCTTCCAGTAGCTTTTCTTCCTTTTCGATCACATTTCTTCTCCTTTTCGTCTGTTTTTGTGATGGCAAGCTCCTCACAGTAGTTTGCCTCTGTCCTCGGACTCTGGTACACATTCATGGAGTCTAGGTTTGATGGGGGCGACGCTGAGAGCCTACGTGATGCTTTTGAGGCAGGCGATGAGCTCTGCCTTCTCCTCCTCCTCCAGGTTGGCGGCCACGAAGGTTGTGGCTTCCGACCAGCTTGGATGGATCTGGACCTCCTCCTTTTCTTTATATACCAAAGTGGGTGGTTTTTCGGTGATAACATTTACCTCTAGCTGCGGAGTCTTCCAAGTGGCCTTTGCCTCGGCCTTGACCATCTCTGCATAGCAGCGCCGAGCAGCCAGTTGGTCGTCTTTGACCTTGTCCACCTGATCATCAACTGGGAACTTTATTTTCTGACAGTAGGTCCACACTACCGCCCGAAACTCGTTGAGGTTCGGTCGGTCCAAGATGACGTTGTAGGCCACCGTTGCGTCTACCACTATGAAGTTGGTGGTCCGGGTCTTCCTCAACGGCTCTTCCCCCAGCGAGATGGCCAACCTTGCTTGGCCGATCGGCAAAACTTCATTGTCAGTGAACCCGTAAAGTGGGGTCGCCATGGGCAGGAGCTCGCTTCGATTAATCTGCAGCTGATTGAACATCTTCTTAAAAATAATGTTCACCGAACTCCCTATGTAGACGAAGGTTCAGTGAATGGTGTAGTTGGTGATCACCGCTCGGATGATCAGAGCATCGTCATGAGGGATTTCTACTCCCTCCAAGTCTCTCGGGCCGAAACTGATCTAGGGGTCTTCGGTCTTCTCCTTGTTGCATCCCACGGCGTGGATCTCCAACCACCGAGCGTATGACTTCCAGGCTCGGTTGGAATCGTCGCCGATCGGCCCTATGGTGATCATGCCTATCTCTCCTCAGGAAGTGTTGTTCCTGTTTTCTTCTTCTCGAGCGAATGGCATGTTTCGCTCGGTCGGGATCCTAGAGGGATTGGTGTCCTCCCTTCGTTGATGGTGATGGCGCTCAGGCTCCCTTCTTCCTTCCTCTTGTCGCTCAATCGGCCAATGCCTTTGTCACCGATCGTGAGAGGGGGATCGACGACGGTATCCTTTTGGGACTGGTCGGCTGACAATCGGTGTCAGTCCTCGGTAGTCCCGCGTGTTGTGCGTCGTCGACTAGTGGAATGAACAAAACATAGGCATCCATACCTTGCCCTTCGACGCCTTGAGCCAACTAGACACCACATGCTGCACACATTGTGCCCTGGTCTCCTGGTGCGGTCGTAACCCTTTAACCCTCGGCCCTTTGGGTGGCTGATGGCTGCTTGACGGTCCGCGCTCGGTCATCCGAATGCTCAGTTGACGCCTCTTTTCTTCTGGCTGCTTGGGCTTCTTCCACATTGATATACTCGTTGACTTTCTTGAGCATGTGGTCGAAGTCCCTAGGTGGTTTTCTGATGAGTGACCGGAAAAAATCTCCCTCGGCGAGCCCCTGGGTGAAGGCGTTCATCATGGTCTCGGACGAGATCGAGGGGAAGTCCATAGCCACTTGATTGAAGCGCTAAATGTACGCTCGGAATGCTCCCTTGGGCCCTTGCTTTAGGGCGAAGAGGCTAACGTTTATCTTCTGATAGCGTCGGCTGCCGGTGAAGTGATGTCGGAACGCGGCTCGGGAATCCTTGAAACTTCATATCGAGCCGTCCGGCAGTCTTCTGAACCAGCGTTGCGCCGACCCGGAGAGAGTCGTGAGGAAGACACGGCACTTCACTCCGTCCTTATATTGGTGCAGTGTAGCCTCGTTATCGAACCGATCTAGATGATCATCTGGGTCGATCGACCCGTTATACATCCCGATCGCCCACGAGGTGTAATGTCGGGCAGAGGGTCTTGTAAGATCTCCTCTGAGAACTGTCTGTTGATCGATTCGGGAGACGTGGCGCTACGGGGCACTTTGCCTTTCCATACGTCTCGAATGGGAGCATCGTCTAAAGACGATCCTCGCTCCTAATGAGTTTGGGTGATCTCCGAGGGGGTCTGGAATAAGGCGTGATGGAAGGGGATCGGTGTGGGCGGCGCTTCCCCCTGGGTGTCTGTCGACCTTTGGTTCTGCCCCCATACGGAGAGTTGCTCCGCTCAGTCTTCTTGCCCCGCTCGCCTGTCGGTCGCCAATGTTGCAGGCAGCAGTGCTATCCGATCGGCTAGCACCTGTTGTTGTTGTTGCTTGATCATTTTCGCTGCTCGTGCTTGCACGAGCATCTCCAGCTCCTCATGTCCGAAAGTCGATGAGATGGATGATGGGGATGTGGCACTCTTGTTGACCTCCTGTGGACTTCGCTCCGATCTACAACACAAGCAGCGTCAGTGCCGAGCCAGGGCAGGGGTCCTCGGCGATGGCCCTCTGACGCTCAAGTCAGTCTCCGGCGAAGCAAGAAGAAGAAGCAAGAAGCAACGAGAACTGTAACGCAACAGTAGGAATCGCGTGTAAAGCATACCTCCGCCGATGCTTGGACCCCCCCCCTTTATATAGAGCTCCAGAAGCGTGCGTGCATGCTTCCCAAGGTGAGCACACATTTCAAAGCTTTCTCTGAAAAGATGTGTCAGTAAAGTGTCATTGACACAGTACCTTAACGGGTCGAGCATATCTCTGAAGTGATAGTGGAAGCTTTTGTCGTACAATCCTCTGTCTGACCATGCCACCTGTCAATGGCACTAGCTTCCAAAATGATGTCGAAAGATATCCTGCTATATCTGTTGCTTGGCCATGCGAAATAGCCGCTCGGCCGGAATTCCACTGTCTACGTGTTGTCTGCTGTCAAGCTGAGCGGGATAGCCACTCGGCAGGAAATCCACTGCCCATGTACTATCTGCTATCGGGCCGAACGAGATAGCCGCTCGGCAGGAAGTCCACTGCCCGTATACTGTCTGCTGCCGGGCCGAGCGGGATAGCCGCTCAACCGTAAGTTCACACTCCGCGTGCTCGACTGATGTTGAGTCTGTTGCTAGGTGGAGCGAAAAAGTCGCTAGGCGGAAGTTGAACTCTGTTGATGTCGTGCCTCGCCGTTAGGCTGAGCGGGGTAGCTGCTCGGCTCAACTTCTACGTCTCGTTCTTGAGCGTCAGTTATTTGAATGCTCCTCATGACGAAAACGGTGGGCCAGAGTCTAATCCCCCATCAGAGCATGACTCTCCCGACCGGCCGATATCGTCCACCCGTTGACCATCTTGACTTTGACTTCCTTTGATCTCCACTGTGATAGTGAGGTGGGGTCCCTCATCATCAACACATCATTGTTCATTTATTCTTTTACTATTATTGGCATTCTTGCTAAGTTACTTATTCATTGATGAAATTTTTGTATAATCTGAATATCCAAGTATTTTTTTTTTGTGTGTAATATATTGATACATTGAATATACCGTGTAATTAGGGTTGTTTGGCTTATTAGTATGACTTTAGAATGTCCAATTCCTATGAGCTTATTTTGGAGAGCTAATGTGGTAAAAGGTGATTCGCTCGTCCCCAGCGCCCCTGCCAACCCATCCCTAGGTCAACACGGAGGAAGTAAATCATGGGTGACTACTAGCCATTAGTACAAATAGCCAAGACATGGGGGAAGTTATGCTCGGTCACGCCAAGTTTTGACCCCAAGACCTCATGTAACAACACCCCATATTTTAATCATCGCACCGTCCCGAGAGGACACAAGTAGTCTCTTAGTCAAATCACTTTAGGTACCTCTAACAAACCTCATTCATCTCTTCCGGCCTCTCCACTTCATACTCACTTCGATCTTTTCCCTTTTTCTTTTTAGTAATTAGTTTAAGTGGAGGATGGGGGTTTGTCCTTCTTAATTATTTTGTTTACGAGATTAGTTTAAGGGGAGGATGGGGTGTAACATGTAGACCATCAGTTCCTTCTTGCTTTTCCCCTTAAAATATTCTACCTACAGATCACCCACAAACTAAAGAATTGAATTGTGATTGTGGAATAGAGCATCTGATATTCTATCCCACAAGGTACAAGCAAATTGCTTTGTGTGGCCATCCAATGTCTTGTTAAGCGAAATCGAATAGGAAGATTTTCGTTAACTGATTCAAAGGTTGGTGGCTTATTGTATGTATTTGTTACGGTCGAGATTATCACGAGTAAAAGTAGTAGTTGAATTTTATAGGTGGTGATGAGCAAGGAATGCTTTATGACTTGGCTTGAGTCGGACAAAGCTTGTGTGAGGTTTTGGTGTTAATGTACTTGTCCTTCTAAGTTGGTTCGAGTGGTTGGAACTTCTATCTCTAATAGAGAAAATACCATCTAAAATATGCCTATTTTTCTAATAAAAGTGGCTGTTCTTATAAGCTTTGGAAAAGTGCATTGGCTCAAGTGTTGGCATCGAGTAGGAGCTGATGATATCAAAACTATCTTCATCTTACCTAAGATTTGTTGGACTTTGCGGGCCGTGAAAATCGCTTTCTCGCGTCGTGGAAACCCCGAAACCCTCGTCACCGGATCCGTACGAAGAATAAAATTTCAAAAAAACCTTTGAGTACGAGTTTACTAACTCTAGATCTACATTAGAGTTCTAGATGGTTAAGAGTTTTTACCCTTGATGCGCGCCCTTCGCGAATCCCGCTCGTCCAAGGTGCCGGATCTCAAGATTGTCAAAGTAGACAATCCTCTATACGTATCCACACGAACAAAAGAGGGAGAAAACCAAACTAAAGTGTGCTAGCACCTTAGTAGGATTCGGCCAAAGTAGGATGAGAGGGAGAGAAGAAAGAGCTCAAGGAGGAAGAAGATAGAATGAATGTCTTGAATGAAAAAATTCATTCTCATTCATTTTGAGTGGCCGACCACAATTGTAACTCCCTTACAATTAATGTGGCCGACCACATTAAATGGAAAGGGATTTGTAACCTCCATGATGTGGCACACACATGTGCTTGCTTTGATGATGTGGCACATCATCATTAGTCCTCCTATTGCCAACTCACAAATGAGGTGGCAAATGGTCAAGTCAAACCTGACCTTTCATCTTCGTTCTCAAGTCAAGTAAAACTTGACCAAATCTCTCTCATGGTTAATCTAATCTAACCATTTGATTCAAACCAACTTAATATAATGAATCTAATTCATTTAATTAAATTGATTCAATGAGTCATAATCTAAATTAGACTCATTGAACACATTAATCAACTTGAGTCCAACTCAATTAGCCTAACTTGGATTACTCTTAATCCAATTTGGTTCAATACATGAACCTAATCCTCTTGGTTCATCATATAAACCTAATCTCCATCTAATTGTCCTTAGTGTATGACCCTATAGGTTCTTGTAACGTTGGCAATGCCCTTAAACCCATTTAGGAGCATAAGTAATGAGCGGTATCTAGCAACACATCATTACTACCCAAGTTACAAGAATGTTGAGATCCAACATCACCTTGTGACTACTAATTATGACTCCTCACAATATATGTCAAGTGTCCTTCTATCCTAGACATCTAGATTGATCAATGTGAGGCATAGACCGTGTCATCCTCTGATCAATCTAAATCTTGAACTCCAAGTAGACATATTAAATCAAATGAGCTCAATATCTCATATTGACTCATTTGGGCATGGTCATGCACTTCATGGTCTCACTCTATCAAGAATATCGATGTCGCTCCCGTCATATAGGAGTGATAAACCTCATCTACATCACTCACATCCCTCCGCATAATTTGTTATATATCCAGTAATCGCCTTTATAGTCCACCCAGTTACGGATGACGTTTGACGAAGTCAAAGTACGTAACTCCTTATGTAGGGATCCATGGTGACTTCATGTCCAAGGATAAGTATGAGAATGGTTGAATATGAGAATGGTTCAATTAAGCATAATCACTATATCTATAACGCTACCATAGTGATTGAACATAAATTAAGTTACGATAAGTTAGTAGATGAGATTTGTCAACAAATTAATGTGGAGAGATGAGATTAGTCAACAAATTAACGTGGATAGAAAATATTTTAAGTTGAATATCATCTATAATCAGAAAATATTTTAAGTTGAATATCATCTATGATTATGAATAAAATAAGAAATCTAATCCATCCTTATTATGGATGATAAGCGTAATATACGATGATAAATATTAATTACATAATAAATATTATTTGAGGAATACTGATAATGAATTAGTCAGATAAAAATAAATAAATATAAAATTTAAGATGGAGTACTATTTTAATATCCTTTTAAAATAGGATATAGACTGATAACAAAGTGTGCACTTTTTATTTGTTCCCGTTGAAAAATTATTTTATTTTATTTGAGGTCAATAAACTTCGTTCTGTTATTTCTATATCGAAATTAAATTTTGAATTTTGTCGGTGGAAGAAGGCCTTATAAATTAAACGATCTCGCAACAAAAATGTACGATGACGTCGGCGATGGAGGAAGCACTGCCGACCTCGCCGAAGACCACCGACGGAGTATCGAACGACGATTCCCTCTCCTCGCACATTTCCTCACGCTCCCGCTCCCGGTCCCGTCGATTCCCCAGCTCCGCGTCTCCGGCGCCGCCGTCCTCCGCCGTCCCATTCTCCTGGGAGCAACGCCCCGGCATCCCCAAGGACACATCATCCCCGGAGTCTTCCGTCGCCAATCCAGTCCTCCCCCTCCCGCCCCTGATCCGCTCCCACTCCGACCTCCCCACGCCCCGCAAGAAACGTTCCGCCGCCGCCTCTTCCTCGCGGGGCGCGGAAGTCCCTGCTGATCCCTTTGCGGCCGCCCTAGCGCTTTGCGCCAAGGGCCTCATGGATGACGATGACCTTTCCGTCCCGCGGGGATCGTCCCTCATGGATGAGGATGACCTTTCCGTCCCGCGGCGATCGGCCGCAACCGTCGCCGGTCGCTTCCGGATCTTCGATTTCTACGGATCCTGCAAGGCGACGTGCGCCGTAGCGACCTGCTTCCCTCGGCCCGGATCCTTGGCCTTGCTCAGCCGTCGTCCTTGATCGAAGATGAGTGCATAACCTATTCCCTATTTTCCTGTTAAATTGTGATTTCCATTACCTTGTCGTCATTTTATATTGTATCAATTTAGTGAAGGTTGAAAAGTAATGCATTTGTTCATGCTTTTGAATCCAAGTCACATGTATGAAAATTGAAATCACTAGTGGTAGAATAATGTGAAGCACAATTGATGAGAAACATGAGGATTGAACAGAGTGAGGAAGCAATTTGAGTATTTTATTCTAGAGAGAAAAAAAATAAATGTCTCTTTGGTTGTTCTATGGAACTAGGAAGTGGTAGTAGGACTCATCTATTTCTCCAGTGTCTTGAACATACTGCACATCACAATTGAGCACTGCCATCAATCTCAGGGGTTCTTACTGGCCAAGCATACAACTTTTGGGATCTAGCTCTAATTGGCTTTTTGATGAATGATCTGAAACTGATCTAATTAAAATCCTTTTGGTCTCTTCTTTACAGCTTTCTCTTACTGCTATCAATTGTGAAGTGGTTTGCAATCTTAACTGCTGCAAGCATGCTGTTAGATTGTTGTCTAGGATTAAAATGAAGCAAGAATCATGGTCCTGATCATTGATACAAACAACAACTAGATTCATATCGGTCAATGAATCATTGAATATTGGTGTTTTTCTTGACTTCAGTCTGATTGTCTTATACTTGTTGAGCTACTATATTTTTTTTCCTTGGTTTCTGTCAATTGTCGTTAGGTCTTTCTTTTTACATGTCTTTTATGCCATAATTCAGGCGACTGTCAGAATTAAAGTGCAGCAAGAATCATGATCCTGATCAATGATACAAACAGCAAATAGATGCATATCTGTCAATGACTCATTGAACACTGCTGTTCTTCATGACTTCAGCGTGATTGTCTTTTACTTGTTGAATTACTTTTTTTTCTTGGTTTATGTCAGTTGTCATTAGGTCTGTCTTTTTACATGTCTTTTATGCCATAATTCATCAGAAGACCGTCAGCAATCATGTGTAGCTAGGCAGAATGAGGATCACAAGGTTATGGCAAGTTCTTGGCTTTCCTTAGAGTGGATGCTACCCACATCTTGAGTTGTTGGCCTGTCCATTCAATTCATGTATAGGCTCATGTGCTAATCATCTTGGAAGTCAACTTCAACATAATATTCCAACATAGAGATATCCTAACAAGGTTTTGTCCTGAAATTATGGCAAGATCAGGTTGGCCTGCAAAGAGACAGGTTCTCTATCCTTGAGCCACTGTCACTATTATTACTCTCTACTATTAACAATGGCACCTAAGCCAAAAGATCCTGAGCCAGCCCTAGCTAACACGTCCCTCTTCTTGAATAATTAACCATCAGATCTCACAGCAGTACAAGCCACATAAGGTGGACTTTGATTTAGGTGTTAAAGAGTGGAAAGGAGAGAGTGGTACTTGTAGCACTCTGTGAATGGGGTCTCCAGCGACTTAGTAGACACAATTGAGATTGTCAGTAGTAGGTAGGGCTGGGCTGCCATGGGGTAAACGACAGTGTTTGTTTTATATATATATATATATATATATAATTCAGATCTTCAAGTTTTGTCAGATTTATTTTGAACAATGATAATTGATCCGGTGATAAGGACGGGGGACTCTCGTGGACGGAAGGTCAACGGCACGTGGAGGTCAAAGGTCAAGAGATCCAACCCGGAGACACAGCCGACTGGGGCGAAGCAGGGCGACCGACCGGACGTAGCGGGGGCCGACCGGCCTTGAATCCCCCGCCGAATGAAAGACAACCCGACTAAGGGTCGGGTTTCCGATGCTCAAAGGTAAAAAGGTTTCAAGGGCCGATCGAGATGTCCGTTCGGCCGGTGCACAAGGCAACACAGGCAGGAGCAGTCTAATCCGAGCATACGACCGAGCCAGAGTGATATGTCCGCCAAGTGGCCGACCCGCTCGGCCCTGGAACAGACAGGGAACGCAAGAGGACAAAGGAGACAGAGGATAACATCATCCTCGAGATACCTGCCGCCGACAAGCAGCAGAGTTGGCGGCCGAGCCGTACACAGGATCATACAGTGGAAGCTTCCATCGTCACATCTGGGATATGCTCGGACGATTGCGGAATGGCGCTAGAGGTACTTTACTGACACAGGCTCGTTAAGGTATGTTTGGGGAAGCGTGCACGCACAGGGAAGCGTGCCTGCGCTTCCCCGGGATCCTATATAAGGACCCCCAGACGTCGACGAAGGTATGCGCTACTCTTTACTGTAGCCACATTACGCTGTCTCTCTCGTTACCTGACTTGAGCGTCGGAGGGCCGTCGCCGGGAAACCCCTCCCTGCTCGGCTTCTTTGCAGGTTCTCCGGAGAGCTACACCACCAGTCAGAGACAGCGGAGCGTGCCACGTCCCCAGCGTCCGTCGATTCAGCGCTCGGACATGATCAAATTGGCGCCGTCTGTGGGAACGCACCTGAATCCGAGCCAAGAAGATGGAAGAAGCTGGACGTCAACTTCTGGTAACGCTCTCTCCCGAAGAGCTCGAAGCACTCGTCCAAGCGCGAGCAGCGAAAATCGTGGAGCAGCAGCAGAAAGCTCAGGCCGAGCGGGCAGCGTAGCAGGCGACATCAGCGTCGGGGGGTCGAGCGCCACCCGAAGACAGGCAGGAGCAGCTCTCAATATGGGGGCAAAACAAGGGGTCGGCCGACACTCAGATGGGGGCGTCGCCCGCCCCGATACCTTTTCATCGGGCTCTGTTCCAGACGCCCTCGGAGGTGGCGCAGGCTAATCAAGACAAGGGATCTTCATCGGACGAAGCACCTGTCCGGGACGTCAGAAAAGGAAAGGCGCCCCGAACGGGCGCGTCACCCGAGCGGATCAACCGACAGTTTTCAGACGCCATTCTTCGTGATCCGCTGCCAAAGCATTATGTGCCCCCTGCGATCAGGGAGTACAACGAGACAACCGACCCAGACGACCACCTGGGTAAGTTCGACAGCACTGCCACTCTGCATCAATACACAGATGGTGTGAAGTGTCGGGTGTTCCTCACCACGCTGTTGGGATCGGCGCATCGGTGGCTTCGAAGACTGCCGGACGGATCCATCACAAGTTTCAAGGAATTCTGAACAGCGTTCCTCCATCATTTTGCAAGCAGCAGACGCCACCAGAAGACAAGCGTCAACCTGTTTGCCATCAAGCAAGGTGCGAGGGAGCCGCTCCGAGTGTACATACAACGCTCAACTAGGTGGTCATGGACATTCCAACGGTCACCTCGGAAACAATGATGAACACGTTCACGCAAGGGCTCGTGGACGGTGACTTCTTCCGCTCGCTCATCCGGAAGTCGCCTCGGGACTACGACCACATGCTGCACAAGGCCAACGAATACATCAATGTGGAGGAAGCCCAAGCGGCGAGAAGAAAAGAAGCCCTGAGTGACCAACCAGCTTCCGCCGAGCGGAAGCAGCCCATCAGTCACCAGCCACCCAGAGGACCGCGAGCCGAAGCCGCCCGTCCTCATCAGCACACTCGGTCGCACGCCATCCAGCAAGTCGTGGCTGATCGGCCCAAGCCCAGGGGAAAGGTATGGACCCCGATGTTTTGTTCACTCCATCAGTCGGCTACTCACAACACCCGCGACTGTCGGAACATCCCCCCTATAGCTCATCCCGCGCCGAGAAGTTACCGTCGCCGATCGCCTTCACCAGACTGGCAACATTGACAACGGAGCCCCGGTCAAAGGATAGAAAGGAGATCCCTCGAGCGGCAGCACCGTCAACAGCCCGGAGTCCACAATCAGGCGTCGCATGAGCGACCAAGACATTCCGCTCGGGAGTAGGAAAATAGGGGCAACGCATCTCGAAGCGAGATCAACATCATCGCCGGAGGCTCGACCGGCAGAGATTCCCATAGAGCCAGAAAGGCGCACGCAAGGTAGCTGAGGATCCACGCGGTCGGCTGTAGCAGGAAAGGGCGAGCGGACCCGAGATCAGCTTCGGGCCCAGGGACCTTGAAGGAGTTGAAGTCCCACACGATGACGCCCTGATCATTCGAGCGGTAATAACCAACTATACTATTCACCGCATTTTCATTGACACAGGCAGCTCGGTCAATATAATATTCAAGAAGGCCTTCGACCAACTGCAAATAGACCGAGCTGAACTACTGCCAATGACGACCCCCCTCTACGGGTTCACTGGGAACGAAGTCTTGCCGGTCGACCAAGTCCGGCTAGCTATCTCGTTGGGCGAGGAACCTCTCAGAAGGACAAGGACCGCCACCTTCATTGTGGTTGATGCTCCTTCTGCATACAACGTTATCTTGGGGCGACTGACGCTCAACGAGTTCCGGGCGGTCGTCTCTACCTTCTGCCAGAAGATCAAGTTCCCGATGGAAGATCAAGTAGGGGAGGTGCGGGGAGACCAACTGGCGGCTCGAAGATGCTATGTGGAAATGGTCCGAGCCGAATCCAAGTCCGCTCGGAAAGTACCGCGAGTCGAGGTAAATACTATAACCGAGAAACCTCCTTCTTTGGTTTATGAAGAGAAAGAGGAGGTGCAGATTGACTCTTCCCGACCGGAGGCCACCACCTTCATAGCATCCGATCTGGAGGAAAAGCAGAAGGAGAAGCTGATCAAATGCCTACGGCGAAACTGCGACGTCTTCGCTTGGTCGACCCATGAGCTGCCAGGGGTCTCGCCAAGCGTGGCGCAGCATGAACTTCACGTTCGGCCGGACGCTCGGCCTGTGAAGCAAAGGAAGAGGGACTTCAGCGCGGAGCAGAATGTAATAATCCGGGCGGAGATAGAGAAGCTTCTAGAGGCCGACCACATAAGGGAAGTGCAATTCCCAAGTTGGCTCGCAAATGTGGTTCTGGTCTCCATGCCGGGCAACAAGTGGAGAGTCTGCATCGACTTCCGAGACTTGAACAAGGCATGCCCGAAGGACTTCTACCCCTGCCTCGGATCGATCAGCTGGTGGACTCCACGGCCGGGTTCGAGCTGATATGCATGCTGGATGCGTACCAAGGTTACCATCAAGTGCCGCTCGCCCGAGAAGATCAGGAGAAGGTCAGTTTCGTAACGGCGGACGACACCTACTGCTACAATGTAATGTCGTTCGGGCTGAAGAATGCAGAAGCCACCTACCAGCGTATGATGAACAAGGTATTCAGAGAGCAGATCGGACGCAACTTGGAAGTGTTTGTGGACGACATACTTATCAAATCCTTCCGGGCGGCCGATCTCTATGTGGATATGGAGGAGACCTTCCAAACATTAAGAAGATACGGAGTCAAGCTGAATCTTCAGAAGTGCCTGTTCGGAGCGAAAGGTGGGCGCTTCCTGGGGTACATCGTGATCAAGCGGGGCATAGAGGCGAACCCTAGCAAGATAAAGGCACTACAAGACATGCCGCCTCCCAGAAATCTTCGAGAGGTACAATGTCTCATCGGTCGGATAACGGCGTTGTCAAGGTTTATCTCTAAGACCGCCGACCGGAGCCTGCTATTTTTCAAAATTCTCCGTAAAGCCACCAAGTTTCAATGGGACGAGGAGTGCGATCGGGCATTCGAGGAACTGAAGACTTACCTGAATTCCTTGCCCGTGTTGGCGAAGTCGGCCGTAGGTGAGCCACTCCGCATTTATTTATCTTCAACTGAGCATGCTGTGGGCTCAGCATTAGTAAGGTCGAGCCGTGAAGAACAACCAGTGTACTTTTTAAGCCATATCTTAAAGGATGTTGAGTCTCGCTACACCGATCTCGAGAAGTTGGCTTTCGCCTTGGTCCTTGCCGCTTGGAGGTTGCGCCCTTACTTTTTGGCGCACACCATTATTGTGATGACGAATAGCCCGCTGGCAAGGGTACTCCTGAACCCTAAAGCATCCGGACGACTCATCAAGTGGACGACGGAGCTAAGCGAATTTGACATCCAATACCAACCCCGCTTGGCGATCAAAGCATAGTCCTTGGCAGATTTCGTGACCGAGGTACAAAAGCCCAAGCCCGAAGCTACATGGAAAATATATGTGGACGGATCGTCCACTCGGCACGGAAGTGGAATTGGGATCATGCTACTTTCACCTCAGGGAGAGCGGATGCATTTATCCGTCCGACTGGACTATCGGGCAACAAATAATGAGGCAGAGTACGAAGCCCTCATAGTCGGATTGCAGGCCGCACGGCATGTTGGAGCCAGTCGGGTGTTGATCCACTCGGATTCCCAGCTTGTCGCTCAACAACTCATGGACGCTTTTGAGATAAACAATGCAAGGCTCAGATTGTACGCGGAGGCCTTTGAAAAACTCAAGACTGGCTTCACCGAGGTAGTGGTCCTGAAGATACCCCGAGCGGAGAACCAGACGGCAGATGAGTTAGCCAAACTCGCAAGCTCAATATCGCCGGTCGTCATCCAGCAACCAATCGAGCAAGTATCTTTGGTAGCGCACGTGGACCGGATGGATGGCCTCACATTCCCGAGTGATTGGAGAACAACCATCACGGAGTTTCTGCGCTCGGGCGCCACACCGTCCGATCGGGAGGAAGCCCAGCTACTGAGGAGGAGAGCTGGCCGATTCACGCTCATCGGAGATCAACTTTACAAAAAGGCGTTCTCCCGACCTCTGCTGAAGTGTGTCAGTTCGGAAGACGCCGAGTACATTCTCCAGGAAGTGCACCAAGGATCTTGCGGAGGTCATCCGGGTGGCCGGTCTTTGGCTAGGAAGATCCTACTGGCTGGATACTTTTGGCCAACTCTGCATGAGGACGCCGCTTGGACCGTCGCAACGTGTCTTTCCTGTCAGAAGTACCACAATTTCTCGCATAAGCCGACGGAGGAAATGAAAGCGTCCACAGTGTCCTGCCCGTTCGATCAGTGGGGCATGGACATAGTAGGACCCTTCCCTATGGCGACCGGACAACGGAAGTTTCTATTGGTGGCAGTAGATTACTTCTCCAAGTGGGTGGAGGCTGAGCCATTGGCCAAGATAACCGAGCACATGGTCAAGAAATTCATCTGGCAAAACATCATCTGTCGGTTCGGCATTCCGCATCGGCTCATGTCGGACAACGAGCGACAGTTCGTCGGAAATCAGCTCGAGAAATGGTGCAAGGGATATGGCATTGAGCAACACTTCACGTCTGTGGCATATTCCCAAAGCAATGGTCAAGCCGAAGTAGCCAACCGGGAGATACTCCGAATTCTTCGGGCTCGGCTCGACCACATGGGAGGAAGCTGGGTGGACGAGCTGCCGGGAGTCCTATGGGCAATCCGCACGACCCCTAAGGAGGGAACGGGAGTAACACCGTTCCACCTAGTGTATGGAGGCGAGGCGGTCGTCCCAGTCGAAGTCGGCGTAGAGTCCGTCCGGATCAAGAACTACGACGAAGATAATTCCGAGCGGAGGCAGCTAGAATTGGACTTGATCGACGAGGAGCGAGCCAAAGCGTCCGTTCGGCTGATGGCCTACAGGCAAAGAATGAAGCAGAACTACAACCGCCGCGTGATTCCTCGAGCATTCCAGGTGGGCGACTTGGTCTGGAAGAAAGTGAAGCCGGTCGGTGACGTAGGCAAGCTGGAGGCTCCCTGGGCGGGACCCTTCAAGGTCGTCGAGAAGCTCCGATCTGGAGCCTACTACTTGGAGGATGAGGATGGACGGCGGCTGGATAGGCCATGGAGCGCAAACCACCTCCAGCCCTATCGGGTCGGATGAAAGGTGCGCCGATGTAATATATTTTCATGAGTATTTTGTTCGGATGTATCTTTTAGCTGCAGGAATGAAAGTTATAAGAACAAAGCAAAGGCATAAGCATTGTGCGCCCAGCGGATAGTTGTATAAAGGCATGGTGAAGACCCCGTGCCGTTCGGCCAGGCGTATATTATCCGAGCCCCCGTGTCATTCGGCCGGGCGTATATTATCTGAGTCAAATGCTAGAAGATGAAGACCCCGTGCCGTTCGGCCGGGAGTATATTATCCGAGTCATAGGCTCGATGGCGAAGCCCCCGTGTCGTTCGGCCGAGCGTATATTATTCGAGCTAGAAGCTCATTATTGAAGACCGTCAAGCTCCGACGTTAAACCCTAAAGTCGAACCGGAGACTATAAACCCTCCGGCTTGAAAACCGTCGAGCTCCGACGTTAAACCCTAGAGTCGAACCGATGACTATAAACCCCCCGGTCGGAAGACCGTCGAGCTCCGACGTTAAACCCTAGAGTCGAACCGGCGACTATAAACCCTCTGGCTTGAAGACCGTCGAGCGGCGACATTAAACTCTAGAGTCAGACCGGCGACTATAAACCCCCCGGCTTGAAGATCGTCGAGCGGCGACGTTAAACTCTAGAGTCGGACCGGCGACTATAAATCCCCCGGCTTGAAGACCGTCGAGCGGCGACGTTAAACTCTAGAGTCGGACCGGCGACTATAACCCTCCGGCTTGAAGACCGTCGAGCAGCGATGTTAAATCTTAGAGTCGAACCGGCGACTATAAACCCTCCGGCCTGAAGACCGTCGAGTGGCGACGTTAAACTCTAGAGTCGGACCGGCGACTATAAACCCCCCCGGCTTGAAGACTGTCGAGCGGCGACGTTAAACTCTAGAGTCGGACCGGCGACTATAAACCCTCCGGCTTGAAGACCGTCGAGCAGCGATGTTAAATCTTAGAGTCGAACCGGCGACTATAAACCCTCCGGCCTGAAGACCGTCGAGCGACGACGTTAAACTCTAGAGTCGGACCGGCGACTATAAACCCTCTAGCTTGAAGACCGTCGAGCTCCGACGTTAAACCCTAGAGTCGAACCGGTGACTATAAACCCCCTGGTCGGAAGACCGTCAAGCAGCGACGTTAAACCTTGGAGTCGAACCGGCGACTATAAACCCTCTGGCCGGAAAAAGATAATAAAAAGATCGACCAGTGAGTCGAGAGGTCGATCGACCAAGGTACCAAAGGTACTTCTTGAACATCTAGCGGGGATTCCATTTAAAGAAGTGGGGGTGTTCAGGCGAGCGGCCTAGTTATATAGAATACTTCGTG
This sequence comes from Zingiber officinale, assembly GCF_018446385.1. Taxonomy (NCBI): domain Eukaryota; kingdom Viridiplantae; phylum Streptophyta; class Magnoliopsida; order Zingiberales; family Zingiberaceae; genus Zingiber; species Zingiber officinale. The sequence goes on from NC_055994.1 coordinate 145,831,731, forward strand.
AAAAATTCCTTTGGAAAGCAAGGGAAGACAAGAAACGATTAACGAGAAGAAAAAGGGGAAGACTCGAACTACAGTAGTTCGCACTCCGATCGGAGGACACAAGTATTGACAAAGAGTAAGCTAATAAAAAGACGGCATATCTTCATTAAAATTCAGGCCCTTAGAGCCGATCGAAAGGGTTACAAAAAACACTACCCAAGGAAATCATAAACGCTCCTCACTCTATGGGCTCAAAGATGGACTCCGGAACAACTTCCAGCAGGTCGACCATGTCTTGAGGAGGAATAGAGGTATCCTCAGGGAGATGGCCCTTGGCCTTCAGGTAAACAGTTGTCGCCCGGATGGCCCCTTCGAAGGACAAAACTAGCCGATCGCTAAACTTGTCACCAAATGCGTCCGATCGAAGGTAGTTCTGTTTCATCACCTTGAAGCGGTCAGCTTCTCCGTCCTGGTATTCCTTTAGCGCCGCTCGGGAGGCGTCAAGATCTCCTTGGAGATCTTTCTTATCTGCCTGCAGTTTAGCTTCTGTGGCAGATCGACTCTCTTTCTCAGCAGATAGCGGGTCGGTCAATTCTGTAACGCGCTGCTCCAGCGCTCGGACCTGCACCTTCATCGCATCCAGATCAGCAACGACCTTATTTTTTCTGTTGGTGGCCACAGTGATCTGGTGGTCATGGGACTTGACTTGGACTTCGAGTCCAGCTACCCTGGTTTCCAGGCCGGAAGACTTGTGCCGCTCAGTCGCTAGCAGTTTTTCTATCTGGGTCAGCTCGGACCTAAGCGTAGCATACGAGGGCCCCTCAGCCGGCGCCCCTCCAGAAATTTGGAGTTTCTTCAACTCCTCCTCCAGTTCGGCTAGACGATTGCTGACCGCAATGTTCTCCACCCATTGCTGCGTTCGGATGAGATAATGTCAGGAACCTGGTGAAGTCGTCGTAATAACGTGTGAAGAAACATACCCCGGTGGCTTGCTGCATATGGTTGTCCGCTAGCTGACCGGGAGTCATCAGGGCAACTCGAGCCTCGCATCTTCCCACGTCTTGGCAAGCGGCCCTCAGATGGTAACTTGATGCTCGGGAGCAGTAGGCTGATCCGTCGCCAAAAGGAACTCCTCGGTGGGAAGACGGAGGACGAACTTGATCACTCGACGACCGCTCGGATCGGATTGGGAAGAAACAGCTCGGCCGGATGACTCGCCGAGCGGCGCAGAAATAATGTCCGAGCGCTTGAGCCGAAGGCGAACCCGGGGTAAAGAACTAACGGGTTGCGCCCCAATTGAAGCTGCTGGTTGGTCGAGCTGGGAGGGAGTCCGATCAGACGAGATGGCCTCATGTGCGGCGGGTAGCGGGTTGATTGCCTCTAAGGGAGCGTCGACTGGCCCAATCACCGGCTCCGCATGCGCAATGGCCGTCCGGTGTCGCTTGCGTATTATCAGTGGAGAATCGCCTGTCGACCGCTCCGCGTCCTCTGACGTAGGCTGCTGACCGGCCGAAGAGATAGCATCCCCGACCGCTCCAGTTGCGGGGTCCTGAGCGACAGACTCTCGGGCCTCAGTTGGAGTTCCTCCGCTTTCGCCCTCATGCGAGCCGACCGGCTCGATACCTCGATCGACCATCTCCTTGGCTGCCACCGCCTCAATTTCGGCAGCCTTCAACTTCAGCCGATCAGCAACCTTGGCGCGCCACATGATGTCAGCTGCATAACAGAAGAATAAATCAATTAGACCAAAAGGAAAAAGGACAAGGAAAGTGCTTACCCATGCTGCTCGGAAGTTTCGTTCGGATCAGGATCAAGCCAAATATGAACAACACCCCCTCGTGAAGTAGTTTATCGATACTGAACCTCTGGCCGACCAGTAGATTGGCTGCATGAAGATAATCGGGCTGGCTCTTGTATTTACCGAGGTCAGGCAGGCTCGGCACGGTGGTCTGCCATTGGGTGCGAAAGGATGGTAGTTCGGGAAAGTGAAGGTAAAAATAATTTTCCTTCCAGTGCTTGTTCGAGGTAGGCATCTTATCGAAGAAGACGAGGCCGATCCGCGATTGGAAGAGGAAAGTACCCCACTCGGACTGTTTGGGATAGTAAAAGTAATGGAAAACTTTGGGGACTAAGGGAATGTCGTGCAGCTTGAAAAGGATTACTATACCGCACAGCAACCTAAAAGAGTTTGGGACAAGTTGGCCGAGCGGGATGCGGAAATAATTACAAACCTCCCGGATAAAAGAATGTAGAGGGAAGCGCAGACCGGCCACGAATTGGTCACGGAAGAAGCAAACAGTGCCAATCGGCGGATTGTGGGGCCGATCGGAAGAGGTGGCTAAAACTAGTCTATGGTCAGGAGGGAGTTCAAATTCGTTAAGGAAGTGTCCCGCATCAGTCTCCTCAAACCGGCTTACCATGGTCATATACCATAGGTCAGGAGGAGGATCAGAAGGCTGCGAGGTGCTAGCCATCACCAGAACAGTAGCGAGGAAGGAAGGATCGAGGAAAGAAAAATGAAAGGGTTGACGGAGGAGACCGAAACTATATTGAACGAACGCAAAGACCACCAGAAGGGAGAAAACGGAAGAAAGTAGAGATAGGAGAAGGCTTACTGGGAGCAAAGCGTGAAGGAGAAGGTTGAAAGTTCGTCGGAGCACCGAGGCAAGCGAACGTCGGGAAGATGGTCGCGAGAGGAATCACCAAAAACGCGAAGGCAAGAACGATGGAAGGAGGGTCAGCGTCGGCGCTTCATAAACCCCGGGCTCAGTCCACCACAATCGTCCGATCCAGGTCATCGAAAGGAGCGATGACATCGGACCGTCGGATTTGAACCAACGCCTGTCCAATCGAAGCTGATGCCCTCGCCGTACGATGACGGCGGACTTGCCAGGTGGCGATTAGCAATTGGGCGGCATTTAATGAGCGTCATTACTCGCGCGTGGGCAGCTTAATGAGGATTGACACGAATTTTGAGGAGACCCGACGACTCCGACCACCCCCAAAATAGTAGAGCAACAAGCAGCGAATGGAAATCAAAACTACAAGGCATAGCCATCAACTCACCGATCGACCGAAGGGGCCTCCTAGAGTCGATCGGAAATACACTTTCAGGAGCGGCAAAGTGAATGTCGCTCAACCAAACTCATAGTCCAGTCAGTCGGACTTAGAGCCTCCTTCGACTAGACTTGAAGGGGAGACATGTGATCCGGTGATAAGGACGGGGGGCCCTCGTGGGCGGAAGGTCAACGGCACGTGGAGGTCAAAGGTCAAGAGATCCAACCTGGAGACCCGGCCGACCGGGGTGAAGCAGGGCGACCGACCGGACGTAGCGGGGTCGACCAGCCTTGAATCCCCCGCCAAATGAAAGACAACCCGACTAGGGGTCGGGTTTCCGATGCTCAAAGGTAAAAAGATTTCAAGGGCCGATCGGGATGTCCGTTCGACCGGTGCACAAGGCAACACAGACAGGAGCAGTCTAATCCGAGCATACGACCGAGACAGAGTGATATGCCCGCCGAGCGGCCGACCCGCTCGGCCCTGGAACAGACAGGGAACGCAAGAGGACAAAGGAGACAGAGGATAATATCATCCTCGAGACACCTACCGCCGACAAGCAGCAGAGTTGGCGGCCGAGCCGTACACAGGATCATACTGTGGAAGCTTCCACCGCCACATCCGGGATATGCTCGGACGATTGCGGAATGACGCCAGAGGTACTTTACTGACACAGGCTCGTTTAGGTATGTTTGGGGAAGCGTGCACGCATCGGGAAGCGTGCCCACGCTTCCCCGGGGTCCTATATAAGGACCCCCAGACGTCGACGAAGGTATGCATAACTCTTTACTGTAGCCACATTACGCTGCCTCTCTCATTGCCTGACTTGAGCGTTGGAGGGTCGTCGTCGGGAAATCCCTCCTGACTCGGCTTCTTTGCAGGTTCTCCGGAGAGCTACACCACCAGTCGGAGACAGCGGAACGTGTCACGTCCCCAGCGTCCGTCGACTCAACGCTCAGACAGGATCAATAATCTTCCTCCTATTTCGCCTACTCCAAAATATTCATCTTTTTGATATTTAAATTCTGATATTGTTATTTGTTTTCTCAAGTGTTTTATCCAATGATAAGAAAAGCCAGACTTACCTTCGCGAAGTGCATATAATTTAGGGGAAAATAAAAAAGAACAATTAAAAAAGCACCCATCATAATTAAAAAATCAATCTATATATATAGCACTTTTATATTAAAAAATTATTTGTAAATTTGATTAAAATTATTATAGCAACTATTAACTGACTGCTTAATGGTTGATACAACATTTAGTAGTTATTAATGGGCGGTTACTATTGTTGTTATAATAGTCATTTAAAGCGATGGTTATCTTTTAATGTGATTTTGATATTTTAAAATGATTTTGATGATAAATTAAATGTTATTTTAATGTTTTAAAAAGGTAGAGTGTTCTTGACAATTCTAATAATTAGGGTAGTCGATGGAGAAGCGGCAGTGTATGTGGTACATATTATAATATCTTGACCCTAAATATCATCTAAATTGATTTATAAATTTTGAAGGGAAAGTGAGAATACTATTGAAAAATAAACATAAGCTGTCTTTAGGGGGAGGGGGGCATTTTAAGTTAGAAATAATCGCTTATGCGTTCTTAAAAATTGACTTTTAAAATATTTATTTCTATTAGAATTTAAATTTTGATCTTTTTAATTATTTTTGTGAGTAAGTACGACATGGGTAGAAAAGTAAAAGAAAAAAATCATTTAAAATCATATAATGCAGGTGCATTTATTACTCCCAATGGTCACATTTTATTATTGATGTTTGCACATCAATACCTATTAATCCGTACTATAATCATTCACAATATTTACGATTCAATCTATAATTATAATATGTTTATAAAAAAATTTTAAATAAAACGTAGAATCAAAAAATACTGAACTTTTGAATTATCCACTACATAAACTTCCCAATTTATTTTAATTACTGATAAAAAAATTCTATAGAACCAAATTAATCACCCCAGAAATAATCAATAAGGCTTATTAATATCATCATTTGTTTAGTTAAGTGGTTATCATCTTAAACTCCGCCCATGACGATCGATCATGGACGGTCCCAAGCCCAGATAAAGGAGGAGGGTTACGTTAAGTTATCAGTCAGCGTCAAAACTATGACAAATATTCAATGAATGGATTCATTATACTATTGTGCTAATCCTAGGTTGTTCCCCAGAAGGAACGCGTTTCAGGGTTTAACTGTAACGTCTCGGCAAGAACCGCTACATCTCTAAAACTCGGGTGTAGTACTAAATATGCAAGAGTTCGTGTTACAGGGTCCGACTGTAACGTCTCAGCAAGGACCGCTACATCTCCATGAGAACTTAGGTGTAGTGTTAAATAGGCAAGAGTTCTCACACCATACGTTGGATAAGAACAAATATAATAGGAAAACTAATAATCTAATATTTGAAACATAGAACATAGGAACTCTCACTGGTAAATCACTGGAGGTAGTAGATGTGATGATCAGGAGAAGAATTAGTATTTTGTGTGTACAATAGACAAAATGAACAGACGAGAAGGTAAAGATGATAGAGAACCCGAGTTTTAAGTTATGGTACACTGGAAAGAGTAAAGCAAGAAATAAAGTGGGTATTATTGTAGATAGTTTGTTAAAGGATGAAATTGTAGAAGTAATTAGAAAAGGGGATAGAATTATAGCCCTTAAGATAATAATAGCGAAAGAAACTATGAACATAATTAGCGTATATGCACCACATGTAGGATTAGATGAAGCTACCAAATCAAGGTTTTAGGAGTACTTAAATGAAATATTACAAAATATTCTACTAAATGAAATGATTTTAATAGGAAGTGATATAAATGAGTATGTCGGAGTGAAAAATGAAGAATATGAGAGAGTACATGGGAATTATGGGTTTGGAACGAGGAATGAGGAAAGGAAAACTATATTAGATTTTGCGATAGTATATGATCTTATATTAGCTAATACATTTTTTGAAAAAAGAGAAGAACACTTAGTCACATTCAAAAGTGGGAATAATAAATTACAAATTGACTTTCTTATGGTTAGGAAGAAGGATAAAAAGATTTGTAAATATTGCAAAGTCATCCCTGGAGAAAGCTTAACTACCAAACATAGGGTCATAGTGTTGGATATACGTTTCAAACATAGTATCAATAGAAAAAAAATATATACGATTCCTAGAATTAAGTGGTGGAAGTTAAAGGATGAGAAGCAAAATATATTTAAAGAGAAGGTAGAAGTACAAACATTAGGTGAAATATACGATGACTCTAATACAACATGGGATAAGATGATATCATAGTTAAAAAATAGTAGCTAAGAGTGTACTCAGTTAGTCAAAGGGGCATGCACCACTAAATAAAGAATCTTGGTGGTGGAATGAGAAAGTACAAGAGAAAGTGAAGGAAAAACGAATAGCTTATAAAGAATTATATATTTGTAAGAACGAGGAAAACTTAAAAAATATACAATAGTCAAGAAAGAATTTAAGAAAATAGTGAGTGAAGCAAAAAAATATAACTTTTAAACAATTATATCAAAAATTGGATACAAGAGAAGGGGAAAGAGACATTTATAGAATAGCTAAAGTAAAAGAAAGAAAAACAAGAGATCTTAGTCAAATAAAATATATTAAAGATGAATGTAATAGGATATTAGTAAACAATGGAGAAATAAAAGAACGGTGGAAGAGGTATTTTCATCAATTTTTTAATGAAGGCTTAGGTGATTAACTTAACTTAGGTAATTTAAGTAGGTCAAATGAGTATAGAAATTTTAATTTTTATCGTAGAATTCAAACTTTAGAAGTAAAACAAACTTTAAATGAGATGCATAATGGAAAAGCCGTTCGACCAGATGATATTCCGATAGAAGTATGGAAGTGCTTAGGGAAGCAAGGTATTGAATGACTTACACAATTATTTAACATGATATTAAAAATGAAAAAAATGTCTGATCAATGGAGGACAAATACTCTAGTTTCCTTATATAAGAACAAGGGAGACGTACAAAATTGTGAAAACTATAGGGGTATTAAACTAATGAGTATACTCTGAAACTTTGGGAAAAAGTAATAGAAAAAAGATTAAGGAAGGAGATCACAGTGATAGAAAATCAATTTGGGTTCATACTTGGAAGGTCGACAATAAAAGCTATACATCTTCTTAGACAATTAATTGAAAAATATCGGGAGCAAAAACAAGATCTACACATGGTATTCATTGATTTAGAAAAAGTTTATAATAGAGTTCCAAGAGAAATTATATGAAAAATTTTAGAAAAGAGAGGTGTTATCGTAACATATATTAAACTAATTAAGGATATGTATGAGGATGTAACGACCAGAGTAAAGACTTCAGGCGGAGTAACTGAAGCATTTTTAATAAAGATAGGGTTACATCAAGGATCAGCTCTAAGTCTCTATCTTTTTACATTAACTATGGACAAACTCACTGCGCACATTCAATACACAATACTGTGGTGCATGTTGTTTGTAGATGATATTATTTTGGTAGATGAGATATGTGAAGGAGTAAATGCTAAACTAGAATCTTGGAGGAAAACACTAGAAGGAAAATGTTTTAAACTTAGTAGATTAAAGACAGAATATATGGAATTTAAGTTTAGCAATATTAGAAGTAATGAAACAATTATTAAGATAGGAGAGGATAATTTAAATATTTAGGATCATTTTTGCAAAACGATGGAGGGATTGAGAGAGATGTCTTACATAAAATACAAGCAGGATTGGTGAAATGAAGGGGAGCGTCAAGTGTTTTATGTCACCATAAAGTACCTCTTAAACTTAAAGGTAAGTTCTATAAAATCGCAATTAAACCTGCTATGTTATATGGAGCTGAATGTTGGGCTATGACTCGAGCACATGAGCAGAAGATGAGAGTTGCAGAGATGATGATGTTAAGGTAGATGTGTGGACATACAAGGATGGACAGAATAAGAAATGAGAGAATTAGAGAGAAAGTTGGAGTTACATCTATTGAGGAAAAACTCCGATAAATACGTTTAAGATGGTATGAACATGTACTTAGATGACCAATAAATGCTCCAATTATGCGATGTGAAACTATGATAAACGTGCATATCAAACGAGGAAGAGGAAGACTAAAAAAGACTTGGTTAGCAAAAATAAAATAAAATAAAATATATTTAAATATAGATGATGATATAATAGGAGATAGAGTTCAATGACGTAAAAGGATTCATATAGTTGACTCCGTCTAGTGAAAAAAAAAATTAGTTGTTATTGTTGTTGAGTGGTTGTCATCTTAAGATGATCTTATAGCAGGAGAATAAATGATTAGAGTTTATTCATTCTTAACTAAGCCATTTTCTAGACTGGATACAAGATAAACCGAAGACCAGAATCGAACAATATTTTTTCGACGACAAACTCTACTCAAATAACAACTGGACTAATAAAAGTAGCGCATTCATTACTCTTAATGGTCACATTTAATTTGTTGGGTTATGCGTTAATGTTATGGTTGAGTTTGAACATCAATACCTATTCATTTTAGTCAATCAAGTTAATAACCTGATTGAATGAAACAACACAATTTCAACAAAACAATAATTTCAAGTATTATTATTTTGCTTTTTGAGATAGAACATCCAGAGATTACTTATTACTTGTTGCATATTCTTAAATTTAGCATGAATTTTTATAATTTTTTAACAAAGATGGCTTCAACTGTTTTTATTTAATAAATTTATAAATAAAATCAAGTAAACAAATTGAGTCATCAGATTTATGCTAAGGTTTGATTGGATGTAATATAATCTAACTTATAATATAATTAAATTTATAATGTAATGTAATTTTGATTATATTATTATGTTTGGTAATGTAATGTATGTAATCTTTGATTACAAGAATGATTACATTCTTTTGTTTGGTGTCTATTATTTTTTATACCGAATATAATTCGTATTATTATAAAATGACAAAAATATCCTGCGACTTTTAGTGACAGTCGTCACATCTCTGTCGAAGTTTGTGGCAACCAGCGGTCGCCGCTATTGGCCTTCTCCGTCGCCACCGACAACCGTCAGTCGTCGTCGGTCGTTGGCTACCTGCAACCGGCGACGGCAATGACCGCTGTGGGCGGTGGGTGACGACGGTCGCGGTGGACTAGGAGTATATTCAGTATTTAAATTTTGTTTAGACAGTGACCTCGTAATGTAATCGGATTACATAGTATTTACTTTGTAATTCATATTATAAAATTTTACTATATTTTGTAATTCAAATTACATTACATTACAAGTTTAAAAATTAAATTAAATAAAATAATTAACTTTGTAATATAATCTTAATTATATTATAAGACAGATTACACCCTACCAAATTTAGCCTAAGCAGCTATCAAATATAAGTTAGCAGGTTCAAAACCGACTACTATAACGAATAACTCAGTCCACAAGTTTACTCCATGGATCATATTAAATGTATTGTACGTAATCTTTTTCCTATGTTGTAAAAGACTTTCTATAACTCGAATTTGTGATCACAAATCACACGATAATAACTTTACGCCTAAAGTCCTTTTCAAATGCAAAGCCAACAACTCAACGCTTAAAATAATTATGAGAAACAAAAAGAGAGTTGAAATAGTGAGTTAGGGCATGTCTCAGTAAACTGCTTTAGGGAAATGGGCTTCGATCTGGAAAGTCGATCTAGGTTTAGGGCAAGCCGATAAGACTCAATTTCTTCGGTCCGAAGTACTACTCAACTAGGGGCAAAATCTAAACAGGCTCGTGAGCTTTGAAAATTATTCATTTCATATTAAAAATTTTAAATTTATAATATTTTATTCGATTATTTTTACAAGATACTCTAATTCCATTTTGAATGAATCGAACTAAATTTAAATTTGAACTATTCCAATTGTAGTTCCATTTTTTGGAATTAAAATTTAAAATTATTTATATATTCAAACTTTGAGCAGAATTTGAATATCACATATAATATATATTTTTCAACTTTGAATATTAGATCCTTGATTCTCCTTTAATTCTATTAAGAGCGTAAACGAATCCAAGTTTTTCCTTGGCTTTTTGAATCCGTTCAAAAAAATATTTGATTTATATTTAAAATTATTAAATTTTAATTAAACTCAAATTTGATAATTTTTAAAAATTAAATTTAAGCTCATAATATTTTTTTTTTCGATTATTTACGCATGTAAATCGAACTTAAGATCAGTTTTTATTTCGAACCGAAAATTGTTTATATTTTGGAAGTTCGAATCTATTTAAATATCATAGATATTATTTACAATTTTTTTTAAACAACCCTTGACCATTGACCCACGTGATTGATGACCACGGCCCACCACCCATATTCATTAATTATTTTATATTACATTTTAACCTAATAATTTGTACAATGAAAATAAAATAAGTTCTCTCCAACAAAAAGTCAACGATGCAAATTAAAAATTCTCCAATTTTTTAATCGAGATTTTAATGAATTAATTAATTAGTTGGAAATTTCGGTGAATTGAATTAATCGCATGGTACGATACGATGCGTTATATAATTACAACGAATAGGACGCCAAGCCAAGCCAAGCCAGCACCGACTTCCGGCTGCTCAATGGGCTTCACCGTCACCAAGATCTCCGAGGGCTACGTCCGGCCGGCGGAGCCGACGCCCCCGGGCTCGCTGACCCTTGACTGGATCGGCCGCTATCCGACCCACCGCGGCCTCGTCGACTCCCTCCACATCTTTAGGTACGGCAAGGATCCCGCTGGGGTCATCCGCAAGGCGCTGGCCCGGGCGCTGGTGCATTACTACCCCATTGCGGGCAGGATTGTGCAGCCGGAGGGCTGCGAGCCCCGGATTGAGTGCACCGGTGATGGCGTCTGGTTTGTGGCTGCCTCCGCCGACTGCAGCCTCGCCGACGTCAACTACCTGGAGCGTCCCATGATGCTCGGGCAGAACGACATCCTGCCCTACACTGAGCTCGAGACCAGCCCCGCCAACACTCTGGTGATGATTCAGGTAAGCCTCAGTTCAGTATAACGTGAATCTTGTTAGATTGGAGGAACAAAAAGTGAATGCTATAAATCTGCTACTTCTTTGTTGTTCAAATTGTTCTGTTGCCATATTGATTCAAAAGACGGATTTATGCATTCTGGATACGGATCGAGCGTTCATGAAAAAGTTTGTTGTTTGATTTAATAAAAATTTATTTATATTCGTTCAATATACACAACATCTAAACAACTTAAACTAAATAAATAAATTTGAACGCATGTTTAGTTTATTAAGGTTTAGCTAGCCAAGCATGACTTTGGCAATGGCAAGTAAACGAGTCAAACTGAGTCCAAAACCAACCAAGCCGTTGAACCAGTTGTTCAAATTCAAGCTTAACTTGACCTATTTTTATGAGCTTAAACTTATTTCAAGTTTGACTTGAACTTGATTGGTTAGATGTTATCAATCTCTTAATTTGTTTGAAACTTTTACATTTTTCAACTTTTTTTAGTTGATTAGTGAATCTGATTTTGAGAGTTTGTTTGTTTACTTATCATATTAACAAAAACTTTATTGATGAATATAGTTCACAACCAGATCAGAAACTTTCTATTTGTGAACATTAACACATTAATATCAACACATGTCCAAACTTATTTATTTTATTTAATAAGATATTTAAACTTATTTATTTAATTGACCTTTTATATTGAATGAACATAAATAACTTCATACTAAGCCGGTTCTTTGGCTATTGCAATGATGCAATTATCTACTCTTAACTATCTCTGGTGATTGCATCAAAACAATAGGTCACTGAGTTCACATGTGGTGGGTTCGTCATGGGTCTAAGGACCAACCATGCATTTGCTGATGGCTTAGGATCGGCACAGGTCATTTCCGCAATCGGCGACCTTGCTCGTGGCCTCCCGGAGCCGATCGTCAAGCCTGTCTGGAACCGGGACAGCTATCCCAATCCAAAGATCAAACCTGCTCCGCTCCCCGACTTGCCCAAGCTGGCCTTGGAGTACTCTGCGGTTGACTTCCCCACACACTATCTCAACCAACTAAAAAAGCAGTACAAGGTGCACAGCAATGGCAAATGGTGTTCCACCTTTGACATCATAATCGCCAAAGTTTGGCAATGCCGCAATAGGGCTATTTACTCGGATCCTGATGTCAATATCCGCCTGTGTTTCTTCGCGAGCACTCGCCATATTCTGAAGATCGACAAAGGCTACTGTGGCAATTCAATCTTCCCAGTGAAAGTCTTAGCAACGAGTGGGAAGATTAATACATCGTCAGTCGTCGAGATTGTGGACTTGATCAAGGAGGCCAAGGACCAGATGGCAACCGACGTCCAGAAGTGGGCAAATGATGAGTTCGAAGTCGATCCCTTCAGCATGACATTCAACTATGAAACCATATACATCTCAGATTGGACTAAGCTGGGATTCTCAGAAGTTGACTATGGATGGGGGGTTCCGGTGTATTGTGGTCCATTTACCAACAACGATTACATTGCTTCCTGCATTCTTCTGAAAGCACCGGCGCCTTTTGAGGGCACCCGGCTGGTAGCCAGATGCGTCTCCAAAGAGCACATCGATGCATTTAACAAGCGAGTGAATCAGTTCGACTAAGGAAGATTCAAGAGTTTTTAAGAATTGCATACTTATATGATTCTGGTGAGATTTTGTACTTCTTATTTGAGCTTTATTTGGTTGTGGAATGTCTTATTTTATCACTGCCTTTAATTCTTCATCCAAAATTGGTGTTTTTTCTTTTACTGTCCTGCATCAACTCAGCTTTATGCATTACTTATCCTCTGTTTGGATGGGGTGAGGTAAGGTTCATTAATAGAAGGGGAATGGAGGAAAAGTAATATATTTATCTTGCCCTTATTTGGAAGGGAGGGAAAGTTTAAAGGGATGGAAATGAAGGTTAAATATATAAATTTATAAAAATATCCTCTTATTTTTTTAATAAATCTGCATATGAAAATATAAATAAGGATAAAATTGGGATAATTTTTCCTTACCCTTCCTTACACCCCAATTTGGGGTGTAAGGAATTTCGCTGATTCCCGAGCATGCAAGGGGAAGCTTTACCCTTCTCTCCCCTTCCCCTTCATAGCTCACTCTCTCCCAAACAAATGTAAAAATACATTTTACCCATGTTTACCTTTCCCTCCCCTTTACTCACCTCCTCCCAAACAGAGGGTTATAGTTTTTTAGCCGAATGAGAGGAAATTGTAATGATTAGTTCTTACTTCCTCTGCGTGATTTTCTAAAGTAATATAACAAATTATGTTAATATATTAAAAATGATTATATCATCATAATTGAGAATAAGTTAATCTTGGCCAACTAATTAGAAGTCATTTCCGGGTAAAATTTTGTTCCTTGTATTACAAACTACTATTTTTTAAGACAATAATTCAGATAGACGGCCTCTCCCTGATTCAACTATAAGATATGGGTCTAGTAGGTAGCGCATGAAGTATTGCCACAATGAGGTCTGGGGTTCGAATCTCGACAAAGTCGAGGTAAATATCTCCCTTATGTGCTAGTCACTATTCCAAAGGCTAGTAGCCGCCCGTGATTTACCTCCTCCGTGTTGACCTTGGGACGGATTGACGGGGGTGCTAGGGGCGAGCGTATTCACCTTTTGCCACAACTATAAGATAATTTCATAATACAACTTATGATTCGAGATAGACCTCCGTAACATTTGTCACTATTATGATTCGAACTTTTATCCTCTTGTTTGTTTGTATTTTAATATTTTACCAAACCTATGTAAGTACCCCGTGATGGTTTTGATGTGATCAACCAAGTCAAGTTAGGTTCTGTTGTTATTTTGATATCTTGTGTCTAAGTATGCAGGAACTTAGAAGGACAAGAAATCGAGCGAAAACGCCACTAGCGAGAAGGACGGCATAAGGGAGAGCCGACGGACTCGGTGCGTCAAAGGGACGAGGCACTGCGGAAGAGTATGCTGGCGGATGAGAAGGAGGTGGACAAGAAGTCGGAGCAGAGACCGCTCGAGAAAGCCGAAAAATGGGTTAGGGTGAGTCCTATTCTGGATGGTAGAAATCACCCAAGCGAACGGAGCCGAAGCGGAAGACTCAGACGAAAAGTCAACTTGAAGTTGACTGTGGAGTCCGGTCCGGTCTAGTTAGCCAAGGCGCCTCGCCAAGGTGCCCCTTTGTGAAGGCGGTCCGGGCGCCCGAAACTCCAGGCGCCCAAACCAGAAATTTTATCCAAACTCGTTCCGTCGCGATCCGTTACAACGCGGATAAAATTTTATCCACACTCAAGCGCCCGGGACCCTTCCAGGCGCTTGGATTAGGCATATAAATGCAGTCTTGATTTCTGTAGTTAGAACAACAGTTGTAACAACTTCTGTGCTTACACTTCTAGATTTGTTCTCTACTTTTTACGCTTTCAACGTTGTGAGAGACTACTCCGCCTTTGAAAAAGAGGATTTAGTGAGCTTTATTTGTTTTGGATTAGTAATCTTCTGATTGCAAACCAAGTAAATCTTTCTTGCCTCTATTTTTATTTTATTCATTTCTTTTCTATTGTTTTACAAGTATTTTGCCTAACTTAGTCCGAAGTTTGAGAAAGGGTATTCGTTTATTTTTCAGGGTTATTCATCCTCCTTCTAGCCGGCCGCCAGAGGACCAACAACGTATGAGGGCTAAATATCAAGTTTTTATTTTTTTTAAATTTTTTTATTTTTATAATCCAAGTGTCTAAGTTTTGGTCGATTAATCTTAGAGGTAGACGATCTTCCCTTCAGCTTCGCCTACCGAGTTATTCCAGAGCATAATTTATGCACATTTAAAGACCGACTTCCATAATATTCATAGGGCAACCCGGTGCACGAAGCTCCAGCCATGCGGAGTCCATAATATTCATCCCTATTAAAATTTAAACTTTGGTCTTTTATTTGTCCCCTACGGACAATTTTTTTACAAACAACTCTGATGTATTGATGTTCAACTACAGGAACGCAAGTCAAGCAAGCAATAGAAAAATGATATATAACTTTTATTGTATTCTTCTTCTTGTTGTTAGTATATTGCTTGTTGGACTCTATTACTTGGTGGAACATGTCCAACATATTAAATAGTTTTCAAGTTATTGTTGCTGGGAAAATAATGTTTGAATGTGGCCAAATTCGACCAAGTTAATATGATATATTTGACAATAAGAAGTTAAATTTTGTATGGGTTATTAATATGTGCATCAAGTGTGCAATGACTTAAAACAATGCATGTGAACCTCGTGGAGTTAGTTGACTCAATGCGGTCAAGTTGGATCGCATAGCAAACTAGAAGATTTTGGTGCATTTGAAGAACCAAAGGCCTTACATGATGTAGACTGTATGGCATGAAGCATGTGATTGCATAGTTTGTGTGCTCGATGGCTTGGTGATCTCAAAAGAGGTGGACTTATAAGCATGGAGTATCTAATGGTATGGAACGAGCTCAAGGAGGTTGATGCATTCGATGGATCGAAAACCTAATAAAAGGTGAACTCTAGAATGTCAAACATTAGGTGTTGAGCACCTACATGTATGCATTTATCATTAAGCAACATTATTGTAAGTAACTAAAGTGTTTAATTAGGTATGGGGTGGGCTATCTGGCGGTTTGATATGAAGCTTTTGATCAGAGTATAACTTGTCTCGAGTCATAGGAACTTCAAGTGGAGGAGGGATCACCCACTAAAACTAATCAACTAAAATATGTCAATTGATTGAGGAGTCAACTAAATGTAATGATTGGATGTTGATTCTAGTGGATTGGAGGTGAATTTGATGAACAAACTCGTCATAAAGAGCATGAAGTGAGCGTCAAATGATAAGTCAAAGATAAAAGACACGAAGAAAAAACATTTAACTAAGCATGCACCTAGACCCTAGAGGCTTTGGACAAATGAATCTCTCTTTATTGGAAATAATGATATGCAAATTCAGACAAATACAAGGTGCATTACATTTCTGTGGACTAATAGAGGTTTTTTAACATTGCAAAGAACAGAAACTGAGAAAATCATCAATAGTGGTAGCAAAAGGAAAACTATGATGCACCATTTACAAAACATATGCAATAGTTAGTGCTAAATGTACGACGATGATTCACCTAACTTTTGGAAAAGACGACTACGCAATATAACTTGGTGGTTTGTAGAGGTTAACTAGAGAATTAAAAGTGTACACTAAAACAAGAATGCATTAAAAGTATTAAAGAGCTCTATGACGAAGAGATGTCTGCACAACAAGCTAGAACCTTGAAGCCACCTAGAAATTGAAAAGAGGACATCAGATTGCTTGTACTGGTCCTCGAGCAAGGATAAGAGTTTTGTGCCACATTTCACAAAGAGGAGATTTTTCACATTGCTAACCAAATCTGGTTGGGCTATTAATATTCACAACAACAATGGGCTCTAGATTTATGTATTGTCGTTTGGTACTAATCTATAGCTTATCTGATAAATCATATTTCATCCAAGATGATTTTGGAGATCATGGAGAAAATTAATATGAAAATTTTAAAATTTAAATAGTAGTTCATTCTCTCCCATGTTTTTTCACCTTAATACATCAAGGGTATACATTTCCAAATAAATCTCTTTGCATTCTCATGTTTTGTGTGTGTTTGCTATGATACAAGTTTATCGCCAATAGTCACTTCACTTAGCCCTCCTATTTGTGAATTAATGTAGCTTGGTTACATATATTGTGTCAAACCTAGTCCATTTATAAGCACCATAGAAGTATACAATTGTTTTTGTCCAATGGATGATTGCCACTCATGTCAACTGAAGTGATTAGTTAATTTCTTCAACAAATCATCGAGAGATTCTCGAATAGCCTTTACTCGAAACAAACCTAGACTATAACTTAAACCAATTGCAAGATATTAGGTATATATGTACATGACTACATACATAACTATGTGAAAAATGTGAATATTGACAAGCATGAGGATATCACAAATTGCCTTCAGAGTATATTAACTTTCATTGTATCAGATATTATTTACAATAAGGTCTAATAACCAAAACAACTACAGTGATTAAAGAGAATAAGAATGTCATATATATCAATAACACTCCATGATGAATGTAGAGAAAATAACTCGATGAGAAAAAACTTGACATGACACAGTCAAAGTAAACTAGTTTAATCTTCTAGGGAATACCAACCCAAATCTTGTAATTTAGTTTTATCATTCAACTTCAATCTCTACTTCCTTTTCTACAAATGCAAATTGTTCAGAATTCAGCTAGAACACAGAAAGGCTTACACATTTATCCTTTCAAAACCACCATCCCCCTCAGTAATGCACAAGAGTACAACAACGATAACACAAACCTGATCCACTGGGAAGAATACATATATTATTGCAATTTAATCCGATGGAATCGAATGTTTAACGCAGTGAATGCGAGAACAGAATTTTACTGATGAAAAAGTAGATTTCAAACAAAGACAGATCCGACAACAGTGAAGAAGAAGAAGAAGAAGAAGAAGAAGAAGAAGAAGACTCACCTCTAGAATCATTCATCATCCAGCTGTTTGAACTCCGCCTTCAGCTGCTCGATCTTAAGGCCCATCGACCTTTTCAGCGCCGTCTGGTCTTTCTCTGGCAGCCTACCCAGAAGCCCCTCGAACATGTCCAGCACCGTCTTTACCGCCTCGCGAGCGCACTCCGCCTCCTCGTCGAAGTAAATCGTCTCCTTCGACTCCATAGCGGATTCGATCTCCTCCCTGGCCTCCGCGAACTTTAAGTTTATCTCGTCCACTTCCTTGAGGTAATCGACCGCCGCCCCGCCGGTGGAGAAGCCGAGACGGCCTTGATTCGAAAGAAGCGGGCGCCATCTAACTGGGACGGCCGAAGGTAAAGGGAGCAGGAGGGGAATCGGTCGTCGGTTGAGGGTTTCGGTGGAGAAGGCGGAGAGGGATTTGAGAAGGAGAGACGAAGCGGTCCGCCGCATGCTGAACGAGGGCTTTCCAACGGAATCCAATTCCTAAGTCGTGAGAGAAGCGGCGAAGGGATTTTTATCGTTGGAAAATTTTGCTTTACCCCAGAAGTTTCACAAATTTTGTTTTTCAGTTGGCAGATCCGCCCACGGAAATTCTAACAGATTACCGGTGTAAATCAGAGAATGGCTTGGTTTTATATCCTCCATCCCCTGGCTATAGTCCCAACGACCGCACCAAGCAACTTCACCGAATAAGAAATAATAACAGTCGCAAATGACATATCGATGGACTGATATATTTAGTTTAATAATTTTAATTGTATTTATATTTTTAAAATTGAGACGATTAAATTGTATTAACCGATATTTTTTATAAATAAATAAATTTCTAAATTAGCTTAGCAGGTTGGAAAATTCTCAGCTAAACACGGCTCAGCCAAGATATCAAAGATGGGAGAGGCATCACTCGCTCGAGTTTCAAGCTAACATTTCAAAATTGGCACACGCCTCAAATATCTGAAGAAAGAAAAAGAAATAATACAGTTGTTACGCAGCACAAGAGTGAGTTTTAACTCATCTTTCTTGTGGAGGAATGCACTACTCCTTTCTTTTTAGATAATGGATACAGCATAGGAACAATGTTCGAGATACAAATTTGATCACCGAGAGATCTATAACAAAGCAAATAAGATTGAATTTCATCTGGATTTAATGTTATAGCTTCGGCCTACCGTCTATCTCAAGTTACACCATTGTTCACGGTAGAGAAGCTTAAGTGTATAAAAAGCAATTTCTATGTCATTCTTGCATGACATCGCTCTCATCAGACTCATGAGCATCAGTGACATCTCCTAGGCCTTCAGTATCAGTGCCTTCTTCCTCCTCAGCACCAATTGCGTCTTCTGATTCTTCGTCATCACTGTTCTCATATATAATAGGTTCGGGTTGCTCAGTGCCTTCATCATCAGTTTCATCATTGGCATTCTGCAGTCAGAAAGCATGGTGGAGACTAGGACAAGTAGAGTAGCGTTCACTGAAGAATAACTATATGAACTCAACTCACATTAAAAAGCAGGAGATCCAAAGAACATGATAATTGGACAGCTGACCCATATGTTGAGGTCCTTGATTCAAGTAACTGCAAGAATAATTTGACCATAAAACAAGATCGAGGCGCATGTCTAAAAGTGGGAAAAAAAAATCAACTATAGCAAGATGCAATGTGCAAGATACTATGAATTCAAATATTAAAAGCAAAGAACGAAGTGAATAAAATAACAGGTGATATTTTGTTATATTTTTCCTACAGAAACTAACATATTTCAGATGGAATTCACATGCACTTCACCTACAGGGAAGACCTCTTTGAAGACAAAATGCAAGTAACACGTGACAAAATACTAAAATTCAGAAAACTAATAACTGATATGAGTGATATCCCTGAGAAACAGTAAAATACTTCAATATTACCTGGTACAAAGAATTGAGGGTGCGGAGAGATGACTCTTGTAGCATTATGCTGCTTGCTTTATGACAAAGCAAAGTTCTAATCCATACAAGTACGCAGATCATAACTGCACCCCTGCAACCATAAGAAGAAAACTGAGGAGGAAGAATGAAAGATGAAGCGGTTGTTAATGCGAGTATATATGATGTCTTTGGATTGGCTTGTCCACAATATTCAAGGTAAATATTTCATTTTATTTTATAAAACAACAATTTGAGCACACAAACTCCCACAAATGTGGGATTTTGGTAGGGCCAAAAAATGTTTTTTTTTTATCTTTGCATACTAAAGTTGTGACTTCTTTGAAGACCTGTCTCCATGGTGCAATGGAGTAGTGACCACAATCAAGGTTGTCAAATCAAAGTTCAGATTGTGAATCTTTTTTTTTTTTTGATAAATTTTTGAATCAAGGTTCTTTCTTCTTTTTTTTATAGTGTTTTTTGCTTTAATTTTTAATATATTATGTTTAGCACAATGCCTTAATGGGGCACAATGCCTTAATGGGTAAGCTCATCAACTAAGTAATTTTTTTGACAAGCTAATGCATACAGGCTAAATGCATACACAAAAGAAAAAAAAAGTTAAATAAAGCAGTGTTTTTAACCTTTTACAAAGGCAACTTTTCAATATCATATTCTCTAATGAGAATCACAGAATTCATCTTGGAGGATTATACTATAGAAAAATGAATGAGGCCATTTGTTTACGTTTAATCTAACAGATTTCTCATGCAACTTTGATATCATCCAACAAAAATAAACAATGATAAGAAAAGTAGAAAACTACCTTGAATCTGCCATGAATGAAAGGTGCTCCAAAAGTTTGGCAACGCTGGCTGGATTTAGATGTGATATCGATTTGGCAATAACCTGAAAGAATTAGATATTCCAGAATCACATATGAACAAACTAAAAAAAAAATCAAAAATTCCATAAACTATTGATAATAAAACAAGCTGATCTAACTGATCTAAATCACAAGAACACCTAGTAGCCTAAAGTTATATATTTGAAATAAACTAAGTCAAGAGCTTTTAACTTCTAGATTCAGCTTGGCATTGTCTTTTAGGGAAGAGCCGCTAAATCTGAGAATTAACCCGACTCAACAAGTGTCGAAATAAGGAAAAATTTAAACCTCAATTCAGGAGTTTATAATAAAAATCACTTCCTAATTAAACAATCAAAAATAGAGTAGCAGCTTCAAAGATCAGGAGAATACAGACAAAATACATTGTACCTTCTCATCTTTTTCGTGTAGGCACTCCAATAACAATGAACGATCATCAGCACGTAGTGCTTGCCTTAACAAAACATGCAAGGAGTCTGCCCTTGGGGGATCCACGGTCGCAGCTGGTTCAGAGATGGGTTTGTCCTCTAATTTCTCTTCATTAACCATCTCTAGGCTTGAAAGCTTCTCGGCAATAGTAGGCTCATCCATACTCACTGCTCTACTCTTTTTGGGCATTTCTTCTATCTGAAGGCGGCGTTCGGCGAGGGAGGAACGAGGGAGAAAGAGGGAGAGGAGGGCACGGCGGCGAGAGGGTTTAGGGTTAGGGGTTGGCCTTCTTTTCTAAAGAAAAATTCAGGGTTTTATTTCTAAAAGAAATTCAGTTTGATAAATAGTTTATTTTAAGGGTGTTTTTAACATCAATATTTTTAAGCAAAAATTCAACCCCGGATAAAATTATCTAAATTGTCAAGAGGAGCCCTAGGCTGTGATGTATCGACAGAGGGCCCATACAGTGGATATTTATTTATAGTAGGATGATAAATTTAAAATATTAGACTGCTTAATCGTGTTAGTGTGTGCACTTATGTGTCAAGACACTGTTTATGTATTTTGTGAATAATTATTTAATAAAGGTAAAATTTATCATTAATTAATTACTTTTCTGTACGTATATGATTAATGATAAAGTCTCACAGATTAATGAGTATATTAATCTGAAAATAGTCCTTGATCAGATATATATCTAGAGGGGACATGGATATCTAGATCAACACTGAGTATGACTAGGTCGAGATAGACCGGAGGGATGGATATCCAAGTTGTACTTGGGGGTGCCTTGAGTTTAGAGGTACACTGGACACGACCCGCTTAAAAGTAGACCACATATTAAGCATCATTGGTCTTTCCTTTTATGAACGAGTGTAACTGATCTTTTAACTTGAGACCTTCATTTATTCTATGCGTGGAGTTATGTGCTTTGATGCCGTTAAAAGCAGTCTTTAATCGGATTGTGATTAATACGGTAGTTGGGTGTATGACAAAGCGTAGAGAGAATATTGTTAAGTCAATAGAGGATTCATCGCTCTCTTGGATTAGGAATTAACATCCTGGCCGCTTGATAGAGATATTAGTGACTCAAAATCCATGGTCATGGGAGAAATGATTTATCATTCAAGAGGAGTCTATTATATCTTGGAAATCAAGTAAAACAATTAATTTGGTAATGATGCATAATGTATCAAATTAATTGGGATGTAAGCTTAGATGAAGAGATTGAATTATATAGTAATCGGTTCATAGTGGTTTATAGTTTATGACTGATATTAATTTTATCACGTTGGGTGGCTAAAAACTGTTGCTAGACGGTTACCTTAGTCTGTGTATGGATTTACACTGCCTTCGTGTATAAAACCTAGAGGGTCGCACGCATAGCACGTAGACATGAACAAGAGTATCGGAAGCGAGTCGAGATCAAGATCAAATATGGATTTATTTGATACAGAGAAGAGAGAATTCGAATAACCAAAATCATGATGATTAATGGAGAATTCGAAGAGTCATCATAATGATAATTAATGAAAAATTTGAAGAGTTATCATAATGAAGGTCATAAATGAAGAATTTATGGAGCCTATAACTCTTCATCTTCCTTATTAATGAAGATCATAAATGATGAATTAATTGAAGGCTTAACTCTTCGTATTCCTTGGAAGCTATAAATAGCCATCCTCGGAAAGATTCAAGGTAAGGATTTCATTCTCTCCATTTCTCCTTCGTCAACTGTTGGTTGCTACTCGGAAAACCTAGAGGTTCCACTGTACAAAAATTTTGTACAAAAGTCTGAACCTTTTTCCTAGCTACCATGTGTTCTTTTAAATTAAATTTTGGATCGCTTGCGGAACTTAACACGTTTGATCCAAAACTTAATCTATTTGTTCTTTTAGGTTTAGACTTGGATCTCCTGCGGAACTTAACACGTTCGATCCAAATCACCTTAAGTTATTAATTCCATTAAATATTAATTTCCATAATTGGTTCCCAGTACTGACGTGGCGAGGCACATGGCCTTCTTGGATATGGGAGCAACCACCACCGACTAGACAAAACCTTTTATGGAAAGCTAATATTTAATTTCCTAAAATAACTTTAGGTTAACCGAAAAGAACAATCAAATCACAAGGAAAAATAAATCAAAAGAACACAACATCGAAAAACATATTCGAAATACTATAATCGTAAGCCTCTTGTATTTGGTATTATTTCCAAAAATAACTAGTATGATGCGGAAAGAAAAATTACTAGTTATACCTTTTAGAAAGACCTCTTGATCTTCTACCGTATTCCTCTTCTAACCTCGGACGTTGTGTGGGCAACGATCTTCCGAGATGAGAAACCACCAAACATCTTCTTCTCCTCCTAGCTAGGTTCGGCCAAAACAAGAAAGCTTCACCAAGGAAGAAGAAAAAAAACACCAACCAAGCTCCAAGGGATGCAAACTTTCTCTCCTTCTTCTTCTTCTTCTCCAAGTAGTATCCGACCACCACAAGAGCTCCAAGCCAAGAGAAAGGTTCGGCCACCACAAAGAAGAAGAGGGGAAGAGAGGTTGGCCGGCCACACCAAGGAATAAGAGAGAGAGAAAAATAATAGAGGTTGTACTCAATGAAGGCACCCCCACCCCTTCTTTTATATTCCTTAGCCTTGGTAAATTAGGAAATTTAATTATAATAAAATTTCCTTAATTTACTTGACATGATTTAATTGAGAAAAATAAAATAAAATTTCCCAATTAAACTCTTAATGGGCGTCCACATCATAGAGAGGCAAATTAGACAAGTTTCAATCAACAAATTAAAACTTCCTAATTTATTTCCGGAAATTTTAAAAAATAAAATTTCTCTTCAAAAATCCCTTCATGGTTGATAAAAAGAAATTTCTATAATTTTAATTTTTCAACATGTGAATAATTTTTAAAAATAAAATAAAATATCTTTCCAATCTACAAATAAGGAAAGAGATCTAATCTCTTTCTTTAATCTTTTGTAGATCCTTTTAAGAGAGATATTTTAATTTTAATTCTCTTTAATAAATTATATCTTTCATATAATAAAAATAAAAATTAAAATTCTTTTTTTTTTAATTTAATTATGGTCGGCCCCCTCTAGCTTGGGTTCAAGCTAGGGCCACCCTAAACCATGATTAGGTCGGCCCTAGCTTGATTCCAAGTTAGCTTGGTCGGCCCCCTTTAAGTGGGTATAGAAGGTGGGTATAAGTGGGTATAGTACTCTATAAATAAGAGGCTACGATAGGGACCGAGAGGAGGAATTGGTTTTGGTCTCCCGATAAAATTAAGCATCCCGTGTTCGCCCCGAACACACAACTTAATTTCATCAATAATAATTCATTCCACTAGAGAACTATTATTGAACTACCGCACCAATCCCAAATTGCATTTTTGGGCTCCTTCTTATTATGAGTGTGTTAGTCTCCCTGTGTTTAAGATATCGAATGTCCACTAATTAAGTGAGTTACTGACAACTCATTTAATTAATATTTTAGTCCAAGAGTAGTACCACTCAACCTTATCGTCATGTCGAACTAAGTCCACCTGCAGGGTTTAACATGACAATCCTTATGAGCTCCTCTTGGGGACATTATCAACCTAGTATCTCTAGGACACAGTTTTCTTCTATAATCAACAACACACACTATAAGTGATATCATTTCCCAACTTATCGGGCTTATTGATTCATCGAACTAAATCTCACCTATTGATAAATTAAAGAAATAAATATCAAATATATGTGCTTGTTATTATATTAGGATTAAGAGCACACACTTCCATAATAACTGAGGTCTTTGTTCCTTTATAAAGTTAGTATAAAAGAAACGACCTCAAATGGTCCTACTCAATACACTCTGAGTGTACTAGTGTAATTATATAGTCAAGATAAACTAATACCTAATTACATTACGACCTTCTAATGGTTTGTTCCTTTCCATTTTGGTCGTGAGCAACTGTTTATAATCTATAAGGTACTGATAAGATTATCTTCTGCATGTGACACCACATACTATGTTATCTACAATATAAATTAATTGAACAACTACAAACAAATGTAGATAATTTGACCAAATGTGATTCTTTATTCAAAACAAATGTTTACAAAAGCTTAGGCTTTCAGTATACACTCCAACAATCTCCCACTTATACTAATGACTAAGCTGTCATTTCTTCTACCATACATCTGATTCTCATTCCCTCCACATGCCGATCAAAAGCTTTCGCTGGAAGGGCCTTAGTGAAAGGATCTGCTAGGTTATCCGCTGATGCAATCTTGGCGATGACAACTTCTCCTCGCTTCACGATATCTCGTATCAGGTGGTACTTGCGCTCTATATGTTTACTTGCCTTATGAGCTCGTGGTTCCTTTGAGTTTGCAACTGCATCGCTATTATCACAATAAATTATGATAATTTTGGGCAAACCAGGAATCACATCTAAGTCCATTAGAAAGTTCTTGAGTCATACTGCTTCTTTAGCTGCCTCAGAGGCTGCTACATACTCAGTTTCCATGGTTGAGTCCGAAACGCATTTCTGCTTAACACTCCTCCATGAAATGGCTCCACCTCCTAAAGTAAACACATAGCCTGATGTAGACTTACTGTTGTCCCTATCTGATTGGAAATCTGAATCCGTGTAACCCACAGGGAGCAAATCGTCTGCTTGGTAAACTAGCATATAATCTCTAGTCCTTCTCAGGTACTTTAATATATGTTTTACCGCAGTCCAATGTCCTTGTCCAGGGTTACTCTGATATCTGCTGACCATGCCCACGGCAAAACAAATATCAGGTCTCGTACATAGTATTGTATACATAAGGCTTCCTACAGCCGAAGCATAAGGAACTGTTTTCATGTCTTCTATCTCCTTTGATGTCTTTGGAGACATCTCTTTAGATAGAGTTATTCCATGCCTAAAAGGTAAGAAACTTTTCTTGGAATCCTGCATGCTAAAACGAGCAAGGATTGTATCTATATATGAAGCTTAGGACAGACACAACATTCTTTTCTTGCGATCCCTTATTACTTTGATCCCAAGAATGTGTGCACACTCTCCTAAGTCCTTCATATCAAATTGTTTGGACAACCATACCCTTACGTCTGATAATACCTTGACATTATTGCCAATTAACAAAATATCATCTACGTATAGTACAAGAAATACCACCACGTTTCCGTTACACTTCTTATATACACAAGACTCATCCGGACTTTGAATAAATCCATATGACTGGATTACTTCATTAAAACGGATGTTCCAAGATCTTGAAGCTTGCTTCAGTCCATAAATGGACCAATTGAGCTTGCACACTAGATGCTCTTTGCCTTTTTCAATGAACCCTTCTGGTTGCTTCATATGGATGTTCTCTTCAAGACTTCCATTCAGGAAAGCTGTCTTGACATCCATTTGTCAAATCTCATAATCCATATGAGCAGCAATGGATAAGAGTATCCGGATAGACTTAAGCATGGCTACCGGTGAAAAGGTTTCCTCATAATCGATTCCCTCTTTCTGAATGTACCCTTTCGCAACAAGCCTAGCTTTGAAGGTTTCTACCTTCCCGTCTGTCCCTCTTTTCCTTTTGTAGATCCACTTGCATCCAACGGCTTTTACACCATCAGGTGGTTCTACAAGCTCCCAGACCTTATTAGAGTACATAGACTCTATTTCAGAATTCATCGCCTTTTGCCAAGATGTTGCATCTATATCTTGGAGTGCTTCGTCATATGTCCGGGGATCAGGTTCATGTTTACCCGGGATTAAGTCCGAAAACTCTCCCAAAAACATGAATCTCTCAGGCTGCCTTACAACCCTCCCACTATGACGAGGCACTGTCTGTGGTTGTGTATCATGTGTGACACGTGTTGCAGTTTCTTGTGGTACTTCATCTTGTACTGTTGGTACTAAAGTAGACGTGCCCTCTCTTAGTTCCTCTAAAACAACTTTACTACTGGGCTTGTGATCCATTATATAGTCTTCTTGTAAAAACTGGACATTGGTGCTAACAATGACCTTCTGGTCTTTATGACTATAAAATAAACCTCCTTTCGTTCCTTTAGGATATCCCACAAACACTCGAACTTCTGTACGAGATTCTAACTTATCAACATCTGGTTTCAGCACATGTGCTGGACTACCCCAAATCCGAATATGTCTTAGACTGAGTTTTCGCTCA
The DNA here is from genome assembly GCF_018446385.1 of Zingiber officinale. Taxonomy (NCBI): domain Eukaryota; kingdom Viridiplantae; phylum Streptophyta; class Magnoliopsida; order Zingiberales; family Zingiberaceae; genus Zingiber; species Zingiber officinale. The sequence continues at coordinate 145,858,747 of NC_055994.1, forward strand.
TTCCACAATTCTGTGGGAGTAGAAGAAACTGATTTAGAAGGTACTAAGTTCAGAACGTATACTGCTGTTTCCAGAGCATATCCCCAAAACGAATTTGGTAATTTTGAATAACTCATCATCGATCTAACCATCTCCATAAGAGTCCTATTCCTTCGTTCTGCTACACCATTATGTTGGGGTGTTCCAGGTGCAGACAATTGGGATTGAATCCCGACCTCTGATAAGTAATTCCTAAACTCTCCTAAGAGGTATTCGCCACTACGATCAGATCGTAGTGTCTTGATACTTTTACCTAGTCGTTTCTCCACATCAGCCTTGTATTCTTTGAACTTATCAAAGCACTCGGACTTGTGGCTCATTAGGTAAATGTATCCGTATCTTGAATAATCATCTATAAAAGAGACAAAATATTCAAAACCACCTCTTGCCTGGATAGACATAGGACCACACAAATCAGAATGAACCAATTCTAACACTTCTTTGACTCTATACCCCTTGGCCTTGAACGACCTCTTGGTCATTTTACCTTCCAAGCAAGATTCACAAGTTGGAAAATTTTCCAACTCTAATGAACCCAAAAGTCCATCGGCTATTAGCCTCTGAATCCTACTTAAGTTAATATGACCAAGCCTTAGATGCCAAAGATATGCTTGGTTCATTTCCGAAGGTTCTTTTTGTTGGTTGCTACTCGGAAAACCTAGAGGCTCCACTGTACAAAAATTTTGTACAAAGGTCTGAACCTTTTCCTAGCTACCATGTGTTCTTTTAAATTAAATTTTGGATCGCCTACAGAACTTAGCACGTTTGATCCAAAACTTAATCTATTTGTTCTTTTAGGTTTTGACTTGGATCTCCTGCGGAACTTAACACGTTTGATCCAAATCACCTAAGTTATTAATTCCATTAAATATTAATTTCCAAAATTGGTTCCCAGTACTGACGTGGCGAGGCACATGACCTTCTTGGATATGGGAGCAACCACCACCGACTAGACAAAACCTTTTAAGGAAAGCTAATATTTAATTTCCTAAAATAACTTTAGGTCAACCGAAAAGAACAATCAAATCACAAGGAAAAGAAAAACAAAAGAACACTATATCGAAAACAAATTCGAAACACTAGAATCGTATGCCTCTTGTATTTAGTATTATTTCCAAAAATAACTAGTATGATGCGGAAAGAAAAATTACTAGTTATACCTTTTAGAAAGACCTCTTGATCTTCTACCGTATTCCTCTTCTAACCTCGGACATTGTGTGGGCAACGATCTTCCGAGATGAGAACCACCTAGCACCTTCTTCTTCCTTACAAGTTTCAGCCATCAAAACTTCTCCTAGGATGAAGAGGTTCGGCCACCACCATCATGCTCCAAGGGATGCTAGAAAAGAGGCTTCTTTTCGCTCCTTCTTCTCCTTCTTAGTTCCGGCCACCAAAGCTATCTCCACCATGAGAAGGTTTCGGCCACACAAAGGAGAGGAGAGGAAAGAAAGGGCCGGCCACACCCAAGGAAGAAAAGAGGGAGAAAAATAATAGAGTTGTTCATCCATGAAGGCACCTCTACCCCCTCTTTTATAATCCTTGGTCTTGGCAAATAAGGAAATTTAAATAAAAACTTCCTTAATTCTTTTGCCATGAAAAGGAAAATTTATTTAATTAAAAATAATTTTTCTCTTCTCAATTTACAATGGCCGGCCATTATACAAATCTCCAAGCAAATAAAATTTTAAACACAAATTAAAACTTCCTTATTTGCTTCCGGAAATTTATAAAATTTTTCCAATAATTTTATCCCTTCATGATTGGTTTATAAAAAGAAATTTTATAAATTAAAATCTTTCTTTTAAACATGTGGATAAAAAGAAAGTTATCTCTAAAAATTAAAATCTCTTTCAATCTACAAATAAGGAAAGATATCAAATCTTTTCTTAATCTTTTGTAGAAACTTATAAAAGAGATTATTTAATTTTTAAACTCTCTTTTTAAATAATGAACATGTTTAAAAAGTAAAGTTTTCTTAAAATTTAAAATCCACCTTTTAATAAATAAGGAAAGATTTTAAATTTTTAAACTCTCTTTTAAACATGTAGATGATTTACAAATAAGAAAAGTTTTTAATAAAAATTAAAATCATCCTTTTAATCTACAAATAAGGAAAGAGATTAATCTCTTCTCTTAATCTTTTGTAGAAAGCTATAAAAGGAAATTTTAATTTTTAAACTCTCTTTTAAATCATGATATCCACATAAGAAATAATTTTAATAAGAAAACCCTTTTAATATTCTAGTGGCCGACCACCTAAGCTTGGGACCCAAGCTTTGGCCGGCCACCTACATGGCTCATCCACTTGGTCTTGGCCGGCCCTAGCTTGGGTTAGCTTGGCCGGCCCCATTGGATGGGTAAGAAGGTGGGTATGCGGTGGGTATAAATCTCTATATACTAGAGGCTACGATAGGGACCGAGAGGAGGAATTGGTTTTGGTCTCCCGATGAAATTAAGCATCCCGTGTTCGCCCCGAACACACAACTTAATTTCATCAATAATAATTCATTCCACTAAAGAACTATTATTGAACTACCGCACCAATCCCAAATTACATTTTTGGGCTCCTTCTTATTATGAGTGTGTTAGTCTCCCTGTGTTTAAGATATCGAATGTCCACTAATTAAGTGAGTTACTGACAACTCATTTAATTAATATCTTAGTCCAAGAGTAATACCACTCAACCTTATCGTCATGTCGGACTAAGTCCACCTACAGGGTTTAACATGACAATCCTTATGAGCTCCTCTTGAGGACATTATCAACCTAGTATTTCTAGGACACAGTTTCCTTCTATAATCAACAACACACACTATAAGTGATACCATTTCCCAACTTATCGGGCTTATTGATTTATCGAACTAAATCTCACCCATTGATAAATTAAAGAAATAAATATCAAATATATGTGTTTGTTATTATATTAGGATTAAGAGCACACACTTCCATAATAACTGAGATCTTTGTTTCTTTATAAAGTCAGTATAAAAGAAACGACCTCAAATGGTCCTACTCAATACACTCTTAGTGTACTAGTGTAATTATATAGTTAAGATAAACTAACACCTAATTACACTACGACCTTCCAATAGTTTGTTCCTTTCCATCATGGTCGTGAGCTACTGTTTATAATTTATAAGGTACTGATAACATGATCTTCTGTGTGTGACACCACACACCATGTTATCTACAATATAAATTAATTGAACAACTACATTTATCACAAATGTAGACATTGTAGGACCGATGCGGCCGGGTAGAAGGGGGGGTTGAATAGCCCTGAAAAATCAAACACAACCCTTTCTCGTACGATTAAGTTAACACATAAAAAATAGATTAAACAGAAAATAAAGCATAAAAACGAGGCACCGAATTTGACTTGGTTACAACCGGGGAGGTTGTTAATCCAAGGATGAAGATCGCACTAAGAGCTCCTTCAGGCGGAGAAGCCTCGTTTACAGCAGTGTAAGCACAGAAAGACAGAAGCTAATCTAAACAATGGAAGCACACAAGTGTTGTTTACAATTTCTGAACTGATGAAGAGCTTCTGGACCAAGGCTATATTTATAGCCTTGGTCGGGGCGCCTGGAAGGGTTCCGGGCGCCCTGGGGGGGATAAAGTTTTATCCCCCAACGTTCAGATCACGTAAATCGCGATCTTGGTCAAAAGCAAAAAGTCAACTGCGATTGACTTTTTGTCCGGGACCACTTCTCCGTTAAGTCCCCGTCTCGGTCCGGGTCTTCTGCTCCGGATCCGCTTGATTGGGTGATCTCTGACATCCGGAATAGGGCTCACCCGAACCCATCTTCCGGTCTTCTCGAGCGTGCTTCCCTCCGGCCTCTCGTCCGTCGCCGTGTCCTTCTCGCCCACCAACAGACTCATCCGCAGACTTGCCCCTCGATCGCACCTCGGCCGACCTTCGCTTAGCCGCGCCTCTTGCTCCCCGAGCAATCTTCCGCCCGGCCAGACTCGGAACCATCGCCGACTTCCTTCTCGTCCACGGTACTCTTCCGCAACGCCTCGTCCCTCCTCGGACTGTCGTCCTTCTCGCTAGCTGCGTCTTCCGCTCGAGTACCTGTGCTCCTAAGCTCCTGCACACTTAGACACAAGGTTAGAAAACAACAGAACCTAACTTAACTTGTTGATCACACCAAAACCAACCTTGGGGTTCCAACAGACATTTGACCAATGTGATTCTTATTTCTAGATAAATGTTTATACCAAAAGCTAGGCTTTTAGTATACACTCTAACAATCTCCCACTTATACTAAAAGACTAAGCTGCCATATCTGCTGCCATACATCTGATTCCCATGCCTTTCAAAAAGCTCTTGCCTTAAGGACCTTAGGTTATCATCTGATGTAATCTAGGCGGCAACAACTTCTCCTCGTTATACAATTTCTCGTATTGGGTAGTACTTGCGCTCTATTGTGTTTACTTGCCTTATAGACTCATGGTTTCTTCGAGTTTGTTACTGCACCATTATTATTACAATAAATTGTAATAATCTTTGGACAAACTAGAAATCATATCTAAGTCTATCTTGAGGTAATTAAGTCATTCAGCTTTTATGGCTACCTCAAAGGCTTGCCATATACTCTATGGTGGAGTCCAGAAAAACACCTATGCTTATCACTCTTCCATAGTTATGACTTTTCCTCCTAAAGTAAACACAAAACCCCGAGGTCGACTTATTATTGTCCCTATCCGATTGGAAGTTAAAATCCGTGTAACCCACAGGGACCAAATTAACTGCCTTGTAAGCTAGCATATAATCTCTAGCGCCTCTAAGGTACTTTAATATATGTTTTACTGCAGTCCAATGTCCTTGTCTAGGGTTACTTTGATATCTGCTAACTATGCCCTTGGCAAAACAGATTTCTGATCTCGTGCATAGCATACATTAGGTTGTCTAACTGTCGAAGCATAAAGAACTGCCTACATGTCCTCAATCTCCTTTGATGTCATCGGAGACATCTCTTTAGATAAAGACACTCCATGCTTAAAAGATAAGAAACCTTTCGAGGAGTTTTGCATGCTTAAAACGAGCAAGGATTTTCCGATGTATCAAGCTTGGGATAAGTAAAATATATTTTTTTCTTTCGATCCCTTATTACTTTGATCTCAAAAATATATACATTCTCCGAAGTCCTTTATATCGAATTATTTGGACAATCATACCCTTACTTCTGACAACATTTTGATATTGTTTCCAACTACCAAAAATGTTATCTACGTATAGTACAAGAAATACCACCACGTTTCCATCACACCTTTTGTATACACAAGACTTATCCGTTTACTCAATAAATCCATAGGTCTGGATTACTTTGATAAACCGGATGTTCCAAGACCTTGAAGCTTTGCCTCAGTCCATAGACTGATTGAGCTTGCACACAAGATGCTCTTAGCCGGTTAGCCCTTTGCAATGAACCCTTCTGGTTGCTTTATATGGATGCTTTCATCAAGACTTCCATTAAGGAATGCTGTCTTGACATCCACTTGCCAAATAGATAAAAGAATCCGGATAGACTTAAGCATGGCTACCAGTGAAAAAGTTTCCTTTTTCATCAAGCCTTGCTTTGAAAGTTACTACCTTCCTTTCTATCCCTCTTTTCCTATTATAGATCTTTTTACACCCAAAGGCTTTTACACCATTTGGTGGTTCTACAAGATTCCAGATTTTAGTAGAATACATATATTCTAATTCTGTTATTCATTACTCTTTGCCAAGATGTTGCATCTTTATCTTGGAGTGTTTCGTCATATGTCCGGAGATCAGGTTCATGTCCTCCAGGGATCGAGTCCAAAAACTCTCCCAAAACATGAATCTTTTTAGGTTGCCTAACAACCCTCCTACTACGACAAGGCACTTTCTGCAATTGTGTATCATTTGTGATACGTGTTGTAGTTTCCTTGTGGTATCTCATCTTGTACAGTTGGTACTAGATTAGACATGTCTTTTATTATTTCCTTAAGAACAAATTTTCTTATGGGCACATGGTTTATTACATAGTCCTTTTCTAAAAATCGGTCATTGATGCTAATAATGACCTTCTGATTTTCAAGACTGATCCGGCAGTAAGAATGGGGGACCCCATTTAGCAGAGTCAATGCCGTGAGGAGGGCCAAAGGCCTTGGCCGAGCGGATAAGGAGGGCGACGACCAGCTGAGGCTTCCGAGCGGAAGTAATATACCCCGCCGGAGGCGGGGTTCCGACGCTCATGATGAACAGTAGGAAAGGCCGAGCAGAGGGCCTGCTCGGCCGAAGGAATAAAACATCAACGCTGCGAACAGTCCAGAGCACATGACCTGGAATCTCCCGCGCGGAGCAGAACATCCGATCGGCCGGACGCGAGGAAACGGCCGACCGGTCGGACGATTGACGGGGAGTAAGAAAAGGCAAGGATAGGAACATCTTCTGAAAGCAGATGATATGTAGGATCCTAGGACATGGGCTCACTGCCCCATCAAGGACATGGGCTCACTGTCCCATCAAAGACATGCTCACTGTCCCATCAAAGACGTGCTCATACTGTAGCAGTAAGGAGTCAGCCAAGCTCCTCTGACAAGCCCATACTGGGTATGGGTTGAGGACACGTGTGTATGCCTCGGTATATGTACATCAGCCTCCTCAGAAGTCTATATAAGGCCTCCACTTCTTCAACCAGAGGTACACGAGTCTTCATCTTTGAGCCACTTCCTTCATCTATTCCCTCGCCTGACTTGAGCGTCGGAGGGCCGTCGCCGGGACACCCCTCCCGGCTCGGTTTTGTTGCAGGTTCGCCGGAGCACTCGAGGATTCAGCAGGGAGCGCCACGTCCCCAGCGTTCGTTGACCCCTGGTTCGGACAGGATCAATTTGGCGCCGTCTGTGGGAACGCACCTGCATCCGAAAGGGAACAATGGACGAGGCTGGACGACAACACACGGTGACGCTTTCGACGGAAGAACTCGACGCTCTGGTCGAGATGAGGGCCGCCAAACTTATGGAGCTAAAACAGAAAGCAGCCGCCGAGCGGCCGGAGCAACAAGCAACATCTGCATCGGGTGGCCGAGCGGAAGCACCTCAAGCCACCGTTGCATTCCATCGGGCCTTATTCCACACCCCTGAAGCTGTACCAGCTCGGAGAGATAGAGGATCTTCTTCCGACGAAATGCCTAGACGAGACGCCAGAAAGGGGAAAGCTCCCCGAGCAGACTTATCTCCCGAGCGGATTAATCGCCAATTTTCGGAGGCTATTCTACGAGACCCTCTGCCTAAACATTACGCGCCCCCCGCGATCGGCGAGTACAATGGAACAACAAACCCGGATGATCATCTGGGTAAGTTCGATAACACAGTTACGCTCCATCAATATACAGATGGAGTAAAGTGCCGAGTCTTTCTTACAACTCTCTCGGGATCGGCTCAACGGTGGTTTGATGACTCCGGACGGATCCATCACTAGCTCAAGGACTTTCACAACCTTCCTCCACCACTTCGCCAAAGTCGGCATTATCAAAAGACAAGAGTTTGTTCGCCATCAAGAAGAGCCGAGAATCGCTCGAGCTTACATCCAATGATTCAACCAAGTGGCGATGGATATTCCAACGGCCACATCGAGACGATGATGAATGCCTTCACGCAAGGCCTTGTGGACGGGGACTTCTTCCGGTCGCTCATCCGAAAGCCGCCCCAAGATTATGATCATATGTTGCACGGCCAATGAATATATCAACGTGGAGGAAGCGCAGCCTGTGAAGAAAGAAACACCAACCGAACGGGCTCCTCCGCCGAGGAGACCCTTGGCCATCAACCGCCAAGAGGACCGAGGGCTGAAGCAACCGATCCCCCCATACCATAAGAGGTAGCTGCCGCCCCGCCCAAGCCAAAGAAGAGATGGACCCCTATGTTCTGCTCCTTCCACCGGACGGATACGCATAACACAAGGGATTGTCAAGTCTTCCTTCGTGGCTAATCCTGTCCCAGAATGTCAACGGTCTCCTCCCATCGACTGGAGACAAAGGACCCATGAAGTCGACCGACCCGCACCGAGAGGCGACATCAACAGACGCCTGATCGGCACCGATCTCCAACAGGAGAATCGACGGGCGTCCAGAGAACGGTCCCGACCGTCCGCTCGGGAATAGAAGCAATATTGCGAGGCGAGATCAACGTTATTGCCGGTGGCCCGACCAAGGAGACTCCAACCGAGCCGGAAAGGCGGGCGCCCATACATCCACGCGGTTGTAGCCAGAGAGGGCAGTGGACCAGAAATCACTTTCGGGCCCGGAGACTTAGAAGGAGTAGAAGTGCCCCACGACGACGCGCTGCTCATCAAAGCGGTAATAGCAAATTACACTATTCACCGCATATTTGTTGACAAGGGACTCGCTAACATTATATTCAAGAAGTTCATCAAGGATAAATGAGAGGCAAATATTATGAATTGCCGGACCTCTTTTAAACGAATAATCATGGACAAACTACTGCTATCTCATCGGGAGAAGAGCCGCTCGGAGGACCAATGAGCAAAGGACAGGTGGACTCTCATCATATAACGTTGCACGTTGATTAAATTTCCTGGGAAACGTAAAGCGGAGATACGGAGGATAGTATTGGAAAGGAGTGCTAGATATGGTGTTGGAATCCAAAGTTCTTTTCGTGTGATCGCCTCGGATCGAGGTGCACGCCATAACCGAGAAACCTCCTGCTTAATTTATGATGAAAAGGAGGAAGTTCAGATCCATCCGACCCGATCGGATAACACGACCTTTATTGCCTCGATCCGGAGGAGGAGCGAAGGAGGAGCCGATCCAATGCCTCCAACGAAATCATGATGTCTTCGTCTGTCGACACATGAGTTGCCCGAATTTCCCAAGCATAGCGCAAGCATGAGTTGCATGTCCGACGGACGCTCGTCCAAAGGAAGCAGAGGAAAAGGATTTCAGTGCAGGTGAATGCAATCATCCCGGAAGTAGAGAACTCGAGGCCTACCATATACGCCAAGTGCGCCTCCCGAGCCGGCTAATGTATTAGTCTCAAGCCAGGCAAGTGGAGAGTCTCAGACGACTGGACTTAAACAAAGCATGCCCCAAAGATTTTATCCCCTGCCCTGGGTGGATTCTACGGTCTGCTGCGAATTAATTTGTATGCTTGACGCCTACCAAGGCTATCATCAAGTGCCGGAAGATCAAGAAAAGTAAGCTTCATTACCGACAAGACATATTGCTACAATGTGATGCCGCTCGATTGAAGAATGCCGGGGCCACCTATCAACGCTTGATGAATAAAGTGTTCTGTGAGCAGAGCGGAATCTGGAAGTTTATGTGGACGACATTCTTATCAAGTCCGCCCGAGCCGATCTCTTCAAGGACATGGAAGAAACCTTCCGAACGCTTCGCAAATATGAGTCAAGCTAAATCCCCAAAAGTGCTTGTTCGAGCAAAAGGAGGTTTCTTGGGGTACATAGTGACCAAGCGGGTATCAAGCCAATCCCAAGAAGGTGAAAGCTCCGCAAGACATGCGCCTCCAAGAAATACAAGGGAAGTGTACGGTTGACCGGTCGGATAACCGCTTTGTCCAGATTCATCTCCAAAACCGCCGAGCCTGCCATTCTTCAAGATCCTACGCAAGGCTACTAAGTTCCAATGGGATGAAGAATGTGATCGAGCATTCAAGAATTGAAGACATATCTTAATTCTCTGCCTATACTTGCCAAGCCGATCGGGGTGAGCCACTTTATATTTACCCGTCAACCGAGCATGTCAGAGGCTCAAGATTTGTGAGGGCGAAGCCATAAGAGCAGTGTATTTTCTGAGCCATATTTAAAAGATGTTGAATCTGCTACACCGGCTCGAGAAGTTGGCCTTTGCTTTAGTTCTAGCCGCTCGACGCCTTCGACCATATTTCTTGGCTCACACCATCATTGTTCGGACGAACACCCGCTAGAAGGGTGTCATAAATCCGTGGTCCTGGACTGCTCATCAAATGGACGGCGTAACCAAGTGAATTTGACATCCAATACCACCCGCCGATCAAAGCGCATTCCTGGCGACTTTGTGACCGAGCAAAAGCCGAGCCTAAGCTCGTGGAGAATATATGTGGATGGGTCTTCCACCCTACAAGGGATTGGAATATTGCGCTCTCACCTCAAGAAGAAAATATGCACTTATCCGTCCTACCTGGATTATAAAGCTACCAACAATGAAGCGTAGTATGAGGCCCTCATAGCCGGATTACAGGCAACACGGTGGGAGCCGGTCAGGTGACACTTTATTCAGATTCACAGTTGGTCGCTAGAACTATCTGCACCTTGAAATCAATGATTTTGGCTTAAACTCTATGCCGAGGCCTTTGAAAACTTAAAGCTAATTTCCATGAGGTTCTTATCCGTAAGATTCCCCAACGGAGAACCAGCAGCCGATGAGTTGGCCAAACTAGCAAGTTCTATGACGCCGGCCATTATCCCGAAGCCAATAACAAGTATCTTTGGTGGCACATGTTGACCGGATGGAAGGCCTCGGATTTCCGACTCGAGGACACCCATCATAGAGTTTTTGCGCGGCACCACTCGCCGATCGAAGAAGCCCACCGCCAGGAGGAGGGCCGGTTCACACTCATCGGCGATCAGCTCTACAAGAAGGCTTTCTCGCTCCTCTGTTGAAGTGTGTGAGCTCTAGACTCGGCTTACATCCTCCAAGAGGTACATCAAGGATCGTGTGGAGGACATCCAGGACGATCACTAGCCAAGAAGATTTTAGCTGGATATTTTGGCCAACCTTACAAATGGACGCCGCTCGGACAAGATCCACGTGCCTCTCATGCCGGAGTATCACAACTTCTCGCACCGACCCGCAGAGGAGATGAAGACATCAGCCGCTTCATGTCCGTTCGATCAATGGGGAATGGATATTGTGGGTCCATTCTCCGATGGCGACCGCAAAGGAAATTTCTACTGGTGGCGGTCGACTATTTTCCAAGTGGGTGGAGGCCGAGCCACTAGCCAGATCACCGAGCGGATGGTCAAAAATTCATCCGCAACACATCATCTCAGAGGTTCGGTATCCCTCGCTTGGTTTCCGACAATGGGCGCATCACAGGAAGGTGCTAGAAGATTGCAAAAGCTACGATCGAGCAACACTTCACGTCCGTGGCATATCCCCAAAGCAACGGCCGTCAAGTAGCCAACCGGAAATCCTCCGATTCTACGCACTGCTCGACCACGGGGGAGCTACGGATGAAGTGCCATGCTTTATGGGCCATCCGGACGACTGGAAGCAACGCGCCACACCTTTTCATCCGTGTACGGCTAAGTAGTCATTCCAGTTGAAGTCACAGTCCGGTCCGTCGGTCCAATTGTACGAAGGCAACGCCGATCGGAGGAACATGGAGCTGGATTTGATTGACGAGGAGCGAGCCAAGGCATCCGCTCGGCCGATGGCATACCGCCAACGAATGAAGCAAAACTACAACCGCGATCATTCCCGATCATTCTGTGCCTGACCTTGTTCGAAAAGTCAAACCGGTCATGCGACGCCAGAACTTGAAGTCTGCAAGGTGTCCTTCAAAATCACCGAAAACTCCGCCGGTGCATATTATTTGAGGATGAAGACGGTCATGGCTATTAGGCCGTGAGCGCGAACCACCTCCACTTTTATCCGGGATGAAAGGAGTACCACCGAATCATCCTGTACTTTTTTTCGACCAATACCGGAAATGCGAAATGAAGAATCAAGAGAACAAATATATGGCACCGTCAACGAGGAACGAAGGCCCCGCACGCTCGGACGGAGGTATATTGGTCGAGCCAAGGTGCTCTACGGCAAACCCGAGCCGCTCGGCCAGAGTACGCTCTCCAAGCCGAGGAAAGGGCGATGACCCGCCGCTTCGCCGCATAAAATAGTTCAAGCACGAGATGAGTTATGAAGGCCAAGGTCGCCGACCGTAAGGAGTTAGCCTTGAAGGTCGCCTAGCCCAGACGTTAAACCGAGAGCGACCGACCGCTATAAATATCCGCTAATATCGACGAGCCTCGCCATTAAAATCAAGAGTCGCTACCACGGCTATAATATCCGCGCCGAGCATCGACGTAATATCGAGAGAGCCGCGCCTATAAATCTCGAGCGAAGACCGACGAGCCCCGCCATTAAAATCGAGAGTCGCTACCGACCGCTATAATATCCGCCACGAGCACCGACGTTAAATATCGAGACGAGCCGACGCTATAAACCTCGAAGGAAGATCGACGAGCCCCGCCGTTAAAATCGAGAGCCGCTACCGACCGCTATAATATCCGCTACCACGAGCCCCGCCGTTAAATATCGAGACGAGCCTCATAAACCCCGAAGGAAGATCGACGAGCCCCGCCGTTAAAATCGAGAGCTACCGACCGCTATAATATCCGCTACCGAGCACCGACGCAATATCGAGAGACGAGCCGGCCTATAAATCCCTCGAAAGGTAAGATCGACGAGCCCCTGTCAAAAATCGAGCAGCGCCGACCGCTATAAATATCCGCTACCGACGAGCTCCGGCTGCAAAGATCGAGAGACGAGCCTGCCTATAAACCCTCCGAAGGAGATCGACGAGCCCCGCTATTAAAATTGAGAGTCGCACCGACGGCTATAAATATCCATGCCGATACCGACGAGCCTCCGTTAAAAATCGAGAGCCGCTACCGACCGCTATAATATCCGCGCCGCCGAGCACCGACGTTAAATATCGAGAGACGAGCCGGCCTATAAATCCTCGAAGGAAGACCGACGAGCCCTCGCCGTTAAAATCGAGCCGCTACCGACCGGCTATAATATCCGTCACGAGCACCGACGCTAAATATCGAGAGACGAGCCGACGCCATAAATCCTCGAGATCGAATAGGCGACAATCGAGAGCCACGCCGACCGCTATAAATATCCGCGCCGACGTAAAAATCGAGAGCCGCGCCGACCAGCTATAAATATCCGCGCCGACGAGCCCGCCGTTAAAGATCGAGACGAGCCGGCTTCTATAAACCCTCCGAAGGGAGATCGACGAGCCCTGGCCGTTAAAAATCGAGAGTCGCTACCGACCGGCTATAAATATCCACGCCGATACCGACGAGAGCCCGTCGTTAAAAATCGAGAGCCGCACCGACCGCTATAAATATCCGCGCCGACGAGCTCCGCTGCTAAATATCGAGACGAGCTTGCCTATAAACCCTCCGAAAGGGAGACCGACGAGCCTGCTGTTAAAATCGAGAGCCGCGCCGACCGCTATAATATACCACGAGCCCGCTTAAATATCGAGAGACAAGCCGCCTATAAACCCCCGAAGGAAGATCGACGAGCCCGCCGTTAAAATCGAGAGCCGCACCGACCGACTATAATATCCGCTACCACGAGCACCGACGCAAATATCGAGAGACGAGCCGCGCCTATAAATCCTCGAAGGAAGATCGACGAGCCCGTCGCTAAAATCGAGAGCCGCTACCGACGGCTATAAATATCCGCTACCGACGAGCTCCATCAAAAGATCGAGACGAGCCGGCCTATAAACCCTCCGAAGGGAGATCGACGAGCCCCGTCGTTGTAATCGAGAGCCGCACGACCGCTTAAATATCCGCTACGATTAGCCTCGTCAAAATATCAAGAGACGAGCTGCCTATAAACCCTCCGAAAGGGAGATCGACGAGCCCCGCCGTTAAATATCGAGACGAGCCGACGCCTATAAATCCTCGAGCGGAAGATCGACGAGCCCCGCTGCTAAAAATCGAGAGCCGCTACCGACCGGCTATAAATATCGACGACGAGCCCCGCCGAAATATCGAGACGAGCCTGCCTATAAACCCCCGAGCGGAAGATCGACGAGCCTCGCCGTTAAAATCGAGAGCCGCGCCGACCTGCTATAAATAGCCCGCCGAGCACCGACGTAAATATCGAGAGACGAGCCGGCCTCTATAAATCCTAGCGGAAGATCGACGAGCCCCGTTAAAAATCGAGAGCCGCCCGACCGGGCTATAAATATCCGCTACCACGAGCTCCGCTGTTAAAGATCGAGACGAGCGAGCCGCCTATAAACCCTCCGAAGGGTGATCGACGAGCCCCGCTGTCGTAATCGAGTCAAGGCCGACCGGCTATAAATATCCATACCGATACCGACGAGCCCCGCCGTTAAAATCGAGTCACGCCACCGCTATAATATCCGCTACTGCCGAGCACCGACGAAATATCAGAGAGACGCCTATAAATTCCGAGCGGAAGACCGATGAGCCCTCGTTGTACTGAGAGCCATACGACCGCTATAATATCCGCGCCGCCGAGCACCGACGTTAAATATCGAGAGACGAGCCGACGCCTATAAATCCCCGAGCGAAGATCGAATAGCCCCGCTGTTAAAATCGAGAGCCACGCCGACCGCTATAATATCCGCACCGACAGCCCGGCCAAGAAGATCGAGACGAGCGCGCCTATAAACCCTCCGAAAGGAGATCGACGAGCCCGCCGTTAAAATCGAGAGAGTCGCTACCGACCGCTATAAATATCTCATACGATACCGACGAGCCCCGTCAGAAAATCGAGAGCCGCTACCGACCGCTATAATATCCGCCGACGAGCTCCTGTTAAATATCGAGACGAGCCGCCTATAAACCCTCCGAAAGGGAGACCGACGAGCCTTGCTGTAATCGAGTCACCGATGACCGCTATAATATCCGCTACCGACGAGCCTGGCAATATCGAGACAAGGCTCATAAACCCCCGAGGAAGATCGACGAGCCTGCTAAAATCGAGAGCCGCACCACCGCTATAATATCCGCGCCGCGAGCACCGACGCTAAATATCGAGAGACGAGCCGCTCATAAAACCTCGAGGGAAGATCGACGAGCCCCGCTGTTAAAAATCGAGCCGACCGGCTATAAATATCCGCGCCGACGAGCTCCATCTTAAAGATCGAGACGAGCCGGCCTATAAACCCTCCGAAGTGAGATCGACGAGCCCTGCCGTTAAAATCGAGAGTCACACCGACCGCTATAATATCCGCGCCGACGAGCTCCGCTGTTAAATATCAAGAGACGAGCTGGCCTATAAACCCTCCGAGCGGAGATCGACGAGCCCCGTCTGTTAAAAATCGAGAGTCATACCGACCGCTATAAATATCATACCGATACCGACGATCCTCGCCGTAAAATCGAGAGCCGCTACCGACCGCTATAATATCCGCTACCACGAAAGCACCGACTAAATATCGAGAGACGAGCTGCCTATAAATCCCCGAGCGGAAGACCGCCGAGTCCGCTGTTGTAATCGAGAACCATACCGATTGTCTAAACATCCGCGCAACGAGCATTCGCAAAAACTAAATTGTTTAAGTCCGACTTCCAGTTGGTTTGTTAAATACTTCATTCATCAATGCAAACAGATAGCTGCCGCTAAACGATTTTGAGGAAAACGAGTTAATTGATTAACCCGACGGTTGTCTAGTGGGAGACACGAGCTTAACCGACTCTACAAATGAGCACCAAATGTATATGTAAGAGGGCAATAAAGGACCGACAAAAATGGAAGCAAAGGAATACAATTAGCCGAACAAGACGCATAAAATTTTACATCCGCCGAAGATGAAATACAAGAAGAACTTGGAAGAACTCGCCTACCCGGTCCTCAAAATTGAAAAAGGCATCCGGATATCGCCAATCATGGCCGCCAATGAGGCGGAATGTGCATTCCGCAGGAAGGTGGCCACCCTTCTTCAAGCACGCCACGGTGACCTTGATCACTTCTACGAAGGTTGATGAGACGCTGTCACCAATTTTGCGCCGAATCGCCCGGAGCGGAGGTAGTCTTGGCTACCGCTACTAGGCGTGCTCTTCTCCCTCCTTATATTTTCTCGAAATCACGAAGCGCTAAGGAATCTTGACCGCCTTCAAGTCCATTTCAGCCTTTGTGCTCGCCAACTATTTCCCGCCCTGCTCACCGGCCTCGATCCTTGGATCGCTGATCTAGCGCACGACATCTACTTCTCATCCCATCAGCTATCGCCGCTTCCGGCAAAGAGCGCTTGGCATCCGCTCAGGCTTAATTTGGCCCCAGCCGAGCCACCAGAGATGTGCTCATGCTTCTTCTATTCGGCCTCGCTGGCTTGTTTCTCCCCGCCGATGGACCCCCGACACTGAGTTTCTCCAGAGATCCTCCACTGGCAGCCGATGGCTAGTGGCGATTTGCTCACCAACAGAAGGATAATAAATGAGGAACCTGACAAGAGCATAGCATGTAAAGAAAATGAATTTACCCGAGTGGCTCACGATGTTGTTATCGCCGAGTCGCTAGGGCGCCATGAGGGCCACTTGAACTGGGCATCCTCAAGAGTCTTGAAGAACCCTGGTATGGTTTTTTCATGTAACGGGCTTGATGGCCGATCATGGACAAGAATATTCCTCCGATGGAAATCGAGGGTAGTCTGAGGGTCTGGGTGGTCGGCCTCTACCGCACTTTGCCCGAGGACCTCTAGGGACCAAAAGTAGCAGAGGGGGTGAATTGCTGGCCGCTTGCCTCGCTTGTTCCTTCAAAGATGTGCAATGAAAATACAAACAAATACAACAACGCTAACACGGCTGGTTTATTTGGTATCCACCTCACAAGAGGTGACTAATCCAGGATCCACACCACGCACGCACCTCCACTATGAAAACACTCTTTCTAGTAACTACCGAGGGCGGAGAAGCCCTACAAGACTCAAAGAAGAGAGGAAAAGGATACAAGAAATACAAGCTTACAAATGAGTACAAAACCCCAACCCTAGCTTCTTCTTTGATCCGCCTCTTGACTTGGAGAGCTTCCAAGATCCTTCAAGAATCCGCGATCCGAGCTTGGAGCGCCGGAGGAGTTGGCAGAGCCCGAGTGAATCAAGAAGGGATGCCGCCATCAACTCGCAGCCTATAAACGACGCCAACGGCCGGATCCCGATCGATTCGAATGTTCCCACTGATCGGAGGCTTTGGATCGATCCACGGATCGATCCAGCGCCTAGACTGCCTCGGATCGATCCACGGATCGATCCAGCTTATCGCGCGGCAGCAGCCCCAATCGATCCACCGATCGATTGGGACTCGATCGATCCACGGATCGATCTGAGCTCGTCGGATAGGTCCGATCGATCCGACGATCAGAGTTCGGATCGATCCACGGACGATCCAAGACTTGATTTTGTCCAAACCAAGTCTCAAACCTCCAAACCAACATCCGGTCCTTGACCTGTTGGTATGTCATGCCCAGCATCTAGTCACCCCTTGACTGCTAGGACTCCCTTACCAAGTGTCCCGTCAATCCTTCGACTCTACTTGACTTTTTCTTTCATGCCAAGTATCCAAAAATCCTTCGACCTACTTGGACTTCCCAAGACCAGATGTCCCGATCATCCTTGATCCATCTCGATTTTCCTTGCGGCTTCACTCACCAGGACTTTCACCTAGCTTCACTCACTAGGGTTTTCCATCTGCCTAGCTTCACTCACTAGGACTTTCACCTGGCTTCACTCACCAGGATTTCCATCTGCCTAGCTTCACTCACTAGGACTTTCACTTTGCCCAACATCCCAGTTAGGACTTCCCAGTCAAGTATCCAGTCAATCCTTGACCTACTTGACTCTTCTTCAATCAATATCTTATTGTCAAACATCTAAACCCAAACCAAGACTCAGCTTGGTTACCCAGGTCAACCTTGACCTGAGGGATATTGCACCAACATCCCCTATGGTAGAGGTTTCGCCCAACCGTCGTAAGCGACAACGAGTTCGTGGAGGAGAACCAGAGGGATGTGCGATGGGCGAGGCCACTGGAGTCCCGATCTGCGACGGCGTGCGATCTGGCGAAGCTAACCCGATCGGCGCCTGTGGTCCGCCCTCTTGGGTCAGCGGAAGGCTGGAGTCTCTTTGATGTTTTCGCCGAACTTCCAGTGGGGGATCCCCGACATGGGGGACCCCCAGCTCGGCTGGGGCAGAGGAAACAAGGTCCACCTCAACTTCCGTTGAAGTGGATGGGGTAACTTCTGTTTCAGGGGCGGACTGCGTCCCACTTTTTCTATATCGATAAAAGCTTCTTATCTCTAATTTTTATTTGTTATCTTATTAATTAAATAACTATAGTTGATATTCTAGGTATCAAACTAAATTGATTTTCAGAAATGGTTGTCTCATATCTTATTCAACTTTAAATGATTCGTTTCCCAAAGTTTGATCATGTGACTCATCAATTTGCTACCTCTATTAAGAAGTCTGTTTAAGCAAGCAAAGAGACAAAATAGAAATTGCAGGCCACAAACAACTGGGATAAGTAGTAAGTGTAACGCACGTTGCATGTGGAAAAAAAAGTGAGAAAAAGAACTAAAGTTCACTACAATAAAATACCAAGAGAAAGAAAAAACAGTACATGATACACTTGGACAGCAGAAAAAAGACAAAAAAAACAATTGTTGGGATGACCTGCATGGATCTCATTAAGTATGTTGGATATTCAACTTAATGATTCATTACAAGAAATCAGTCATATTCTGAAAAATGCTAATGACACTTTCAGACATAGAATAAATGAAAGGGGAAATGGAAAACCATACAACTTCCGAGATCGCCCCAGCCACGACTGATGATTCCCCTCTGCTGTGTCTCTTTTAGTGCCTCCAAAATGATAGATGTAGTTTTCTTTTCATCTTCAAGGGGCTTGAACAAAAAAAAACAAGAATGATTTAAAGTCTGCACATGCACATTAAAGCATAACATGGCAAGTGGCATTGGTCGACATCCATATTTTATCTTGCAAAGACAAGTAGTACTATTCTAGTTGAAAAAAAAACTGAAGTAAGCATTAAGTTTAGCAACCAACAGAATGCAAGTGGTTTGTTTGAATCCTGAGAGTATGGCCAGGTTGGGACTACAACAACCAAAACAAATATTTAGCACAGAATAAATTTTCCTGCCACTTGAGAATCTGCACATCATTATTTTTGGCATCCTAAATCTTCGCATATCAAGTATAATGAAAGAAAACTTGACAATGTACACACACCATCCTTGGTAAAAGCACCAGGAACTGACCCAAGGATCCTATGCAGGCAAGGCATTGCATCTGCCTTAAGCTACATAAAGGCAAGTTAAGTTCTGAAACTTGAGCTGAGATGCTTATAATTTGAGTTTCTGATGGTGCATCACTGGGGTTTTAGACTCCACAAGTTTTTAAAATAAATTATCACTTTGTTGATCGATCTGTCAGGTGATAGGCCAACCGATACAGTGATTGTCATAGAGAACCCACAACAAGGTTTTTCCCATCATAATTCCTTCACAATCAGAGGTTTGCATTGAGACTCAAGGCTATAGACAAACTCATGATGTTGAACTTAGCCATCAAGCTCATGGACTGTTGGGGCTCTAAGCATTCCAAGATGCCAGCAGTTGGCCATTAAGTCTAGAGACGTGGCTTTTGGCTTTGATAATTGGTACCAAGATGATGCAAGGCAGAACCATTCTGCTCAATGTTTCGTCAGTTGGAAAGGAATGCCCCTTAATATATGTACTCTGGATGTCTGTACTTGGTTATATGAGATCATGAAATAGTAGACAAACCTCTGTGATGAACCATGGAGAACACTCAAAATCTTAAAAAAGACACTAGTAGGCAGACATGTCAATAAACTTAACCTTTAGTTGGAAACCTTTGAACAACAGTTCTGGTTTTGCAATACTGCAGTCAAAGATGGCAAATCTTAGTTGTTAACAAATGCTTTGATATGGTCTTCAGCAGACAAAAAGTAGAAGCCTCCAAAAGAACTACCTCAATGATCTTCAACATAATGTCACAGTGATGACTTTTAATAATTGGATTAAGTGAAACAAAATAACCTTTGAAGTGCTTAATCTGTGAGACTCGTATTTCTCAACAGACTTTCTTGGTTTTGTCTTAGTTAATACATGCTCCTACTCCCTCAAGGGTAAGGTACATTCAACATATCAATTGAGGTCTAAAAGAGTTGGAGCTAAAATAAAACCCCGTCGTTGATCTATGCTATTGTTTCTCAATGGGAGCAGTGGAATAGACAGTCAGACGAGCTTGCATAGCGGTACTTTTTTATGATGAACTATAAAATAAGTTAAATGGAATACTTTTAAAGTCTAAAATAGCATAAAGAAAATAATAATTTAGTTGATATCATAATATTAATAATGGAGTGAGTTGATGTTCATTTGCGATTGTTAAGATTGGAAAAGGGGAATATTCAATTGCATTTCATATGAGATAACCATTACAAGATATATGTAGGACTTAACATAGGCTCTAACCCTAAGACATGCAAGGAGGATGTTCTTCAATAACCACAGCCCATGTTATTGGTATTAGTTTAAACCAATGCGAGAATTTGAGGCAAAAGCGTTAAGTTGGAACAGGTGAGTGTCTACACTAGCTAGCTTCACCACAATTTCGAGAGCAGTGCCACATTTTGGACCCTAAAATTGATGATTCCTAGACTATGCTCCTGCTCTGGCATAGTAAGTGTCCTACATTGAATGCTCAAACAGATTCTTGCAAGTCCAGCGGAAGGCAGATCATCTGATCATGTCTTTTTGATCTCACCATCCGTACTAGGACTTGTTCAGGAAATAAAGGTGCTCATGTAGTGAAGTCTTTTATTTGTTAACAAGTATGAGACATTACTCTTTACTAGGTTTGGAGGGATAATGGTAGGACAAAATAAATTGTTGGTGGTGTGTGCTTGATTGCACACATAAAGATGCTGGTGATGTCCAGCAGTATTTTGTGCCACAATCAAAAGAAATTCTCTCGCTGATACTGGTCTAACTACAACATATAGTTGATAGAGGATCAAGGAACAAGGCATTCAACAAAAAACTTCTAGCTTTCTTAGTTACAAAAGCTTGCACTCAATCAAAATAGGATAAATATTCCCATGCATAAGGCAACAGAAAAATCCAGCTTAATAATATACCACTTAACAGAAGAATATATTTTCATCACTTGTGATGGAAACACCACTACATATATCAGAAGTGCAATATGCAAAAGTTTGTCATCACTCTCTATCAAATGAAGTATTTTAACATTGTCAAATAGGCATCCATGATGTCTGATAACTGCTACAAAAGGTCAACATGACTCAGTTATATTAATATGATTCAAAGTTCAAACTACTGCCATATTCATACGGCAGGTATGAGAATCTCGACAGTTGCCAACTCATCTAAAAGCTTCAACTGATTGATAGATATAATTTTCACAGCAGATGGCACGTTCTTTCTTATTTTACTACTCTCCTTCAAATAGAATACACTAGGAACTAGCATGGAAAAGTTGCGATAGCAAATTATTTGTTCATGACACTCAACTATTCTACTAATATTTCACTACCACATTAGGTTCATATTTATGATAGAGAGCTCACCCCATCAATACTAACCAATTAAGGAACAAGGCTCATAAGATGCATACCATGCTACCAAATCCAATGTATATAGGTTTTGGTCCCTGTTGAATCCATTCCACCAAGTGCTTTGCTGGTTTATATTTTGTCCCAAGGTCCAAGAAACAAAAACCAACAACATCAACCAATGCACCCCAATCTGTTATAGTCAGTAAAAACTGAGTCATAGTTTTAGTAGGATTAACTAAAAGGATATACCAACCATTTGCAACTGAAAGAAAAATAATATTTGAACAAAAAAATTAACCTATGTAAGAAAGTTACCTTAGAAACAGGATAAATTGCATTCCATTTAGTGATAATGTGATAGCGCTATTTTAGATATGCTCTTGATGATGCAATCTAACCAAAAGCTCTAAAATGAAATATATATAGCCTTTGTTTGATTTTGGAAAGATCCAATTCAAACTATTTACAAAGAATTCAAATTTAAGATTTTGGTATTAGTTGGCAAGTAAACAGAATCCTAAAAAGCATTCTTCAAATTGGGCTTAGTCCCACATTAAGAATTTTAGGTTTAGGAATTAAGTTGATGTTATGCATACTATGAGCCAAGAGGGATGGAATATTGGAAATTATATTGGTGTATTAACGTAGAGTTACAAATCATGAATTTATAGCTCTTAAACATAACTAATTTTATATAAAACTTAAACATAAGAATAAGTATAACTTGATTACCAAGTTGATGTCATGTCCACCTCTCAACTATGCAATCATGTGTAACAAAAACATTAATCTATAGCTGGTGGATGCATGCAAAGTGGAAGAGAAGGCCATTATTTCATTGAGTAGTGATTTGATTGTAATTTGAAGTTTGAAGTATCATTCTGTGGTTGGGTATGATATGATCGTGCTAGTGCTACCTAATAGTATTGTTCCAACACTTAACATACTTTAGCACTTATTGTATTTGTAGCATATGCTCAAGTTAATCCAGATGGATTTGCCTAATTCAATTTCCTTCCACTTGGCTTGCTTACTACCAAAAACAATGCTGCTGCAATTATTTAGTTAAACTCAAATTTGGATAAACAAGTTTAGAAAAATAAAGCATTTCAATCATCATGAGTACTGTCTAGGTAGACTACTAATGTCAAACAACACCAAATAATGAATAATAACATATTTCCAACTATTTCTGTTTCCAAAACTAATTATACAATCACATAACAAGCTATATTTCATATTTAAATTATATTAAATTAATAATTTATTATTTTAATATGACTTGATTTCGTTGAATTGCTATTATATTGATAATTGTGTTAATGAATGTGCTAGATGGCGATCACTAGTAAAAGGAGAGAGGTGATGACAGGTGCACATTAGCACCTCCCTATCATGCCACTAAGATAGGTGCATTAGCAACAATCAGGCATGGAGGTGAACCATTAACATGGACTTAATCATTAAGCCTTTTGGACGTGGTTAAATCTATCGAGATACTCTCTTTATAAAGGTTTGGGTTGTGACAAATAGATAGTGGTCCTCTATAGTTATCAAGAAATTGGAATATAATCTCTTTACATAGTTTTGGGATGTGACAAATAGATAGTCTCTTTTTGGACGTGGTTAAGTCTATCAAGATAATAGAATATAGTCACTTTAGGATAAGTGGCAAATAGATAGTTGTCCTCTATGGTTATCCAAAAATGTAGATTGCACTGCACATGGTTACTCTAAAGAAACATATATTTTGGGTCTTTGCCCATGGAAAGTGAAATTACAAATTTGTAGCTCCTGTCTCTTATGTTAATTTCAACTTGGCATGCTATAAATGGTTGTACAAATTAACAAGCAAATTTACACAAGTGAATATGTTGACCTGAAAGGAATGATGGGATACAATTGTCAGATAATGGAATGCTTGGCGATATATAGTTCAGCGGAAAGTAATAGAATGTTCAAATTATCAAAAATGAAGGATTTATTACCACTTGGCTTTGGAACAAGGTGGGGACTCCACATGTATCCTGTTGGCAAATGTGATATAGAATCATGGTATGTACTGAAGTATGCAATTGGAGGCAATTTTAACTTCTTTTTCCTGAAATCATTAATGAATCCCCTTATGCCCCACCAGACCATTAACTCCATTATTAGATATGACAGCTGATGTAAAAATGGGAAACAAATCAGCAAAAAGAAAAAAAAAAAAAAAAAGAAGACAATATGATAGCTCAAAAGAATAGTGGAAAACATGTTAAAGTAAATAAGAAAATTTGAATAGTGAAAAAAAAAAAAAAATGCATACCCTATATGCTGCACTCTGCGGCACACGTGCCAGAGGATGTGGAAATTCATTAGTTGGCCTGCCTAAAATAGCGAAAGTAAGGCTATTTGATAGTGTTAACAGTCAAATCACACAACTGTACTTCAAATGAAAGCATGGATGGATTAAAGATCTTAATTATTGACCTTGGACCCAAGGAAAATCACTTTCAACAAAATCTATCATGCATCTTCAGGACTAACTTATCAAGGATGTCCAACCATATAACATTCTAATTTGCAAATGGAATGTAAGACAAATCACTGTCTTCTCTAGAAGCAACATGCTCTTTAGCTCAGTCTTTAACCACATCAATCATAGATTTTGTATCACTGTATTCTTGAAATAAGAAACAAGTCTTAGTGATGCATAAATCTAAGTTGGGTGGATCAGAAGAGTTAAGGTAGTGTAGATTCCAGACTATGTGAGTTGCATATATTGGAAGAAACCAAAACTTCAGCTTTCAAATAAATGTAAAGTAAAATATGAGAAGTTAGTGATAATCTAGTTATAGATATAACTCACGTCCACGGCATTGTGAAGAAAATGTGAAGAGGCACTCCGAGAGCTTCAGCAACATGTAAATGTCCTGTGAGTATAATCTGGTATCAGCAAAATAAAACAAGGATGCTAAATCAATGATTTTTTACTAAATTTTTTATTTCCACAAAAGCTCCATTGCAACCCAAAAAACAACTCGAACAATCAAGCCCCTCTTTAACCTCAAGTCAAAAAAAAAAAAATACCCCACAAGAGTTGCTGAAAAACCATTTAAAAAATTGATTAAACAAGAAACTGCAACCAATATCATTGCAAATAAACTTTTCAACTTCAATTATAGCATTACACAATGGAAAATGGATTTGATGCTAGGAATTATAGAACATACAGGTGGAACCTAATCTAATAACATTAGAGCCATGCCATTACAAATTCCTATCAGAGAATCCATCTCATGATGTATATATGGCTTAAAAGTATGATCTCCGTAGTTTTGCCACTGAAGAAGTTGACCATATCTTATGGAATTGCCCATCAGTGCAAATGGCATTGCAGGTGTTTTCAGTGCTCTCTTTGGTTCAATTTCCTTGGCAATTGCTAAAGTTATAGTAGTATTATAAAATGAGAAAAGACGCAAATAGCACCCAATATGGGGGTCAAAACATAACACCTGGTATGGGGCAGAAACATAACACTTGGTAAAAGAATTCTCATGAGAATCAAACCATATGTTCACTTCCCCCTCAAGTCAGAGTACAATTATCAATCTCGAGGTCTAAAGTATCATTACTTGCTAGAGTTCCTATCGACCATGTCATCAACTCAAATGCTCTTTTAATCCTATAGTACATTTGTGCTTAATTTGTTTACCTTCAAATATAAGTCAATAGCAATTAAACCCTAAACAATTAAAAAAAATTGAGCAACAAGTTACAAAAAATACAAGCATCTCATTTAATGGTTACCTTATGGATACCAAACTATTGTGATGGCTTGAAGCATTTATTCTTGTAGCAGGCTAGTAAAATCATCCTCATAATTTTCCCAACCCAGATTAAATAATGCTCCAACCGGAGATCTGGTAATGGAATGGGTTTCTCACATGTCTATAAATATATTTTGGTCAACCACAGGAACCTAATTAGACCAAGAACATGCACAGGTACATGAAATGGATGCATCTTGATCTCTCTAAAACCAGTGATAATCCTTTTTGTTATTGTTGGTGCTCCAATTAGTGCTTCTGCTCCTCTTATCCCCTCATATTATAGTATTGAATCTCCCAATGATTGGCAAACATAATTGAAAGAGAAAATCTTCTGTTTCAATCGATTTTAGACAACAGAGGCTGGTACATTGCCTGTCCATCAATTCCACCGACATTGTGTTGGCAAAGGCAACATACTGATTTTTACTCATGCGAATACAAAATTGATATCAGTCAGCAACTGTAATGACACATTTCCATCACACCAATTGACACTTGAAGCGTGACTCATCAAGTTTATTACATGAAATAAAAATAGTCCCCGCAAATTAGAAAATAAGTTCCACTAAGGTGCCAAGCTAGGAGAAGGTTATATACCTGGCACAAACTGTTGAGAACATTTTAGGTGTGATGTTGAAAATGATAGTCATCTATGCATCAAACATTGCTTCAAAAGAATACAGCCTAACTTCTCTCAAACTGAAGATATTGCAAGGATCAAAAATTTGAGAAAGGGAAGAGAAAATTTGAAAGGATTGAAAACAAGAGAGATTATGATTGCATATTTACAGTTTCTACTCCTAAGATATAACCATATAAAAGACGAGAACATATAAAAAGAGAGAATGAGTAAAGTTCGATATTATTTCAAAGAGGAAAATATCTCAGAAAGTAGAATGAGTAAACTTTTGACATTTTCTTGAAATAAGATAGAAAAAAACTCAAAAAGAGAAAAAATGATTGATCTATCACTTAAAATTGCAAGAAACAGAGAAAATTGATGAACTACTAATAAGGAAATTGGAGTTCTAACATCCACTCTATGAGAAGAGAACACTGAAAGAAAAGAAAATTTTGCAAATTTTACTGAATAGGTGAAGATGTCAGGAAAGAGTGAAAATCTAACATCAGTTTGAGAGGAGAGATAATAGAAGTGAAAGAGAAGTCAATCAATCAATAGAATACAATCAATAACTAAAAAATTGATGGAATAGGAGCCTGGAGGTAAAGCTGTAGTCATCAAAATATGCAAATTTCTACTTACCATCCCCACTTTTTGTTTTTATTCTGCCATTTTTCATGTTTAAAATTTCTTTACATGTATAATATTTTAAAGTTGCCCCCCGCCCTACCATTTTTTCCAATACTTTTTTTTTTCCAGAAACCTGCCTCTTTTCTTTTTTTAAAAGTTTTTGCCTTTCTGACCCTGTTTCCAAAACTTGGTCCAAAGGCCCAGTTTGGACCTTAGTAGTTGACCCTAAAGACTTATTTACCTTGGGGATAGAAAAGAGACTGGATATAAAATATAGAAAGGATGTGTCGTATTAAGATGGATAAGGTTTTATTTATTCACAATGCCATTTACCTGGAAGGATGAACGTTTATTTGGGAGTGTTCCTTTGCTTATTTGCAAAAAAAACTAGAGGGATAAAATTTTTAACTACAATAAAGTGCCATCAATACCCTTAAAATGGTGCCCTGTGAGTAGTAGGTTAAGTGTGGTACTGCCAGAGACAACAATAATTGAATGTTGCTGGAGAAGAAAGGTTAGTGTGATCATTGACATAGCGAGTTAGCAGCTAAAGTGAAAAACAAAATTTGACATGCAGTTTAATTTTCCCCAAAGGGGCAATTTAGTCATTTGATAGCATAAGAGTCTCCTTCCATTTCTGTTGGCATTAAACAAAACCAAGGAAAAGTTTATTACGTTGGACCTATGATCCGTGTGGTAAAAGTCAAACTAGGTATCATTGTCAAACAGCTGTCACGGCCTATACAGATTTGGCAAGATGTGAACAGATTTCACGGCTTGTATAGCTGTGTCAAACAGCTATGAAATCTGATTTCACAGCTTGTACAGAAATAAAACAGATGTGAGCACAAAGTAGAATTCAGGGATTTAGTTAGAAAGATATTAATTTCTTATATACAGAATAATTAGTTTCCTATTCTTTATTCTATTGTAATGTTGTATATAATGAGTATTCTCATTCTGAATGTAAACAATTTATTGAGTGATATCAATTCGATCCACATTTTTCACATGGTATCAGAGCTTTAGCCTTCATTGCTAATTCTCTTTTCTACATTTCTTTGTCATGGCCGATTCTCAAACAATCATTTCCAACAACCCTAGCCAATCTATTGTCTTTGATGACGGTAGTTCAGTCTAGAAAATTGGTGATCTATAGAATATTTGAGCTTCCAATTGACTCAATGGGAAGAACTACTTGAAATGGTCTCAGGTTGTTCATATGTGCCTCAAAGGCAAAGGAAAACTTAGCCATATCCTTAGGACAGGACCTGCCACAACTGATCCAGTTTTTGAGATATGGGATGAAGAAGATTCTATGATTATGTCTTGGTTATGGGATTCCATGAACCATCCATCAATGATACATGTATGTTTCTCTCTACTGCTCATAAAATTTGGGATTGCGTTACTTGCACTTACTCAATAGCTCATAATGCTGCCTAAGTTTATGAACTTAAAGTCAAAACAGGTGCTACTAAGCAAGGAGATGAATCGATCACTGAATATTCCACGATTTTGCAAAATATGTGGCAAGAACTCGATTACTACCAAGTAATTGAGATGCAATGTGCTTCAGATGCTGCTGTTTTAAAGAATTTTATTGAAAAGGAGCATGGATATGATTTTTTGGCCGGCTTAAATCCTAAATTTGATCAGGTCTGGATCCAAATCACTGCATACCATCCCTAGCAGAGGTGATCTCTCTACTCCAAGCTGAGGAATAGATAATGGTATTAGTGTTGTACAGATTTGACAACTGTTTGACACTCCCCCTCAAGCTGAGGAATAGATATTTTCCATTCTCGACTTGACTATGAGATCGTGAAATCTAGAACTATTCAGTCCCTTTGTTAACACATCAACCAATTGTACTTCTGACGGGACATATGACATACACACTAATCCTTCTTCCAATTTTTCCTTGATGAAATGTTTATCAATTTCAATATGCTTAATCCTATCATGTTGAATAGGATTATGAGCAATATTTATAGCTGACTTATTGTAACAATAGAGTTTTATGGGGTATTCCAATTTGATTTTCAAATCATCCAGAATAATCTTTAACTAGAGTAGTTCACATAATCCTTGAACAATGTCCCTAAATCCTATTGGGGAGAGGCTATCCTTAATGTCACATACATGATAAACAGAATTCCTTGACATGTCCTAGATAACAAGAGTCCTATGCAACTCCTCAATGAGCTTTATCCTCAT
This sequence comes from Zingiber officinale, assembly GCF_018446385.1. Classification (NCBI taxonomy): domain Eukaryota; kingdom Viridiplantae; phylum Streptophyta; class Magnoliopsida; order Zingiberales; family Zingiberaceae; genus Zingiber; species Zingiber officinale. The sequence goes on from NC_055994.1 coordinate 145,887,465, forward strand.
TTCCGAGCCATAAATGGACTTACTCCTAGGATTTTTGGGTGCACTGCTTTTGTTCATATCCACAGTCCACTTCGAGTTAAACTAGATCCTCGTGCCATCAAATGTGTCTTCCTTGGATATTCATCCACTCAAAAAGGGTATAAGTGTTACCACCCAATCTCAAAAGTTTTACATCTCGGCTAATGTTACCTTCTTTGAACATACCCCGTTCTTCTTCAAGTCCTATCCTCAGGGGGTGATTTCAATGACAAACGATAGCACTTGTGAGTTATCTGAACACATTAACGCTCTTGATCTTCCTCCTACTCAAGTTCGTATCAAATCACCTTCTATTCCATCTAGTGAGTCTCCTCCTATTGATACTCTAAGTATCCCTCAAGTGTATTCAAGGAGAAAGGTCACTCTAGAAGCAATACAAGCCCAAGAACCTCAACCACAAACCTCTGACCCTAATGCTGGGATCATGGTAAGTTCTGACCCACCTTTACAATCTACTGAATAATCCACTGACCTAACAGATAGCCTTGACCTTCCCATTGCTGTTAGAAAAGGTACTAGAGAATGCACCAAACACCCTCTCTATCCTCTATCTCACTATGTTTCTCTTAAACATCTATCACCAGCCCACAAAAGATTCATTGTGAGTCTAAATACCATGACTATTCCCAATACTATTTCTGAGGCATTGTCAAAAAGGGAATGGAGGGATGTCATGAGGGAGGAAATGGATGCATTAGAAAAGAATACGACATGGGAGGTTATTGAGAAGCCAAAGGGAAGAACATTGTTGATTGTAAGTGGATTTTCACATTAAAATACAAAGCAGATATAGATATAAAGCTAGGTTAGTGGCAAAAGGTTATACTCAGACTTATAGGGTAGATTATCAGGAGACCTTTGCTCCAGTTGCAAAAATGAATACGGTCAGAGTTCTACTATCTTTGGTTGCGCACTTCAACGGGAAACTCCTACAGTATGATGTGAAGAATGCATTTCTTCATGGAGATTTAGATGAAGAAATTTATATGAACCTCCTACCAGGATTTGAAGGGAATACTGGTAACAGAATATGTAAACAGAGGAACGCTCTTTATGATCTAAAACAATCTCCTAGGGCATGGTTTGGAAGATTTACAAAAGCCGTGAAGAAATTGGGGTATAACCAAAGCCAAGGGGACCATACTCTCTTTGTTAAGCACTCAACAGCAAAGAAGGTGACTGCTCTTCTAGTCTATGTAGATGATATCATTGTGACTAAAATGATGAAAAAGAAAAACATGATCTAAACCAGCAATGAATAAAGGAGTTTGAAATAAAGTGGGCAAACTGAAATATTTCTTTGGTATTGAGGTAGCATATTCTACCAAAGGAATTTTTATTTCTCAGTAGAAGTATGTGACTATTTTGTTAGATGAAACAAGGAAGATTGAGTGTAAACCAATTTTAATCCAATGGATTCAAATCACAAGATAGGAGAACCTAAGCAAGAACCAACTGTTGACAAAAGAATGTATCAAAGGTTGGTTGTGTTAGAGTGTAAACTAAAAGCCTAGCTTTTTGTAAACATTTATTTTAAATAAAGAATCACATTGGTCAAATGTCTACATTTATATGCTAAGTGTAGTTGTTCAATTAATTTATATTGTAGATAACATGGTGTGTGGTGTCACACACAGAAGATCATGTTATCAGTTCCTTATAAATTATAAATAGTAGCTCACGACTAAGATGGATAGGAACAAACCATTGGAATAGTCGTAGTGTAATTTGCTATTAGTTTATCTTGACTATAAAATTACACTAGTACACTCTAAGTGTATTGAGCAGGACCATTTAAGGTAGTTTCTTTTATACGGACTGCATAAAAGAACAAGACCTTTGTTATTATGGAAGTGTATGCTCTTAATCCTGATATAATAACAAGCGTATATATTTAGTATTTATTTCTTTAATTTATAGTAGGTGAGATTTAGTTCGATAAATCAATAGGCCCGATAAGTTGGGAAATAATATTATTTATAGTGTGTGTTGTTGATTATAGAAGGAAACTGTGTCTTATAATCTAGGTTGATGATGTCCCCAAGAGGAACTCATAAGGATTGTCATGTAAATCCTGCAGGTGGACTTAGTCCGACATGACAATAAGGTTGAATGGTACTACTCTTGGAGTTAGATATTAATTGAGTTGTCAGTAACTCATTTAATTAGTGGACATTCGATATCTTAAACACAGGGAGAATAACACTCATAATAAGAAGGAGCACATATAGTAATATGGGATTGGTGCGGTAGTTCAATAATAACTCTTTAGTGGTATGAGTTATTATTGATGAACTCGAGTTGGGTGTTCGGAGCGAACACAGGAAGCTCAAGTTCATCGAGAGACCAAAACCAATTCCTCCTCTCGGTCCCTGTCGTAGCCTCTTATTTATAAAGTCTTATATCCACCCGAACCCAACTTTTTACCCACCTTAAGGTGGCTGGCCAAGCCAAGCCAAGCTTGGAGCCCAAGCTAGGGCCGGCCAAACCAAGGCTAGATGGGTTCAAGTGGTGGCCGACCCTAGCTTGGAGCCCAAGTGGGGTGGTCGGCCACAATAAAAATAAAAGGGAATTTATTTTAAAATCTTTCCTTATGCAGAAGTCATGATTTTAAAAGAGAGTTTTAAAAATTAAATCTTTCCTTTTATAGTTTCTACAAAGGATTAAGAGAAAGGTTTGATATCTTTCCTTATTTGTAGTTAAAAAGAAGATTTTAATTTTTGGAGAAAACTTTCCTTAATTGTAATCATCCACATGTTTTAAAAGAGAGATTTTAATTTAAAAAAGTTTCTTTTTATAACCAACCATGAAGGGAATTTAAAAGAGAAATTTTTATTTTAAAAATTTCCGGAAACAAATAAGGAAGTTTTAATTTTGTGTTTAAATTTTCCGTGTTTGAGATCAATGAGTGGCCGACCATTAAAAGTTTAAAAGGAAGTTTTTAATTAAATTTTCCTTTTTAGTCATTGGCAAGGAAGATAAGTTTTAATTATGTTTAAAATTTTCCTTATTTGCCAAGACCAAGAAATATAAAAGAGAGGGTAGAGGTGCCTCACCTTACAAGGCATCTATTATTCCTCTCTTCTCTTCCTTGGTGTGGCCGGCCCTCTTCCATTGCTCTTCCTCTTCTCTTCTTCTTTGGTGGCCAGCGGCATCTAGTCTTGGAGAGATTTTTGGTGGCCGGATTTTGCTTGGAGAAGGAGAGATAGGAGACATTGTTTCTTAGTATCCCTTGGAGTTTGGTTGGTGGCCGAAGTTCTTCATCTCTAGAAGATTGTTGGTGGCCGAAACTAGCAAGGAGAAGGAGGCTTGGGTGGATTCTCATCTCGGTAGATCGTCGCTCACATGACGTCCGAGATAAGAAGAGGAATACGACAGAAGATCGTGAGATCTATAAGTTACAAAAGGTATAACTAGTTTTGTTTCCGCATCATAACTAGTTCATCTTTTGTATGGATTTTGAAATATCAAACACAAGAGGCTAACGATTCTAGGTTTCGGATTTATGATTCGATTTTGTGTTTCTTTTGTTTTTCGATCTTGTGATTCGATTATTCTTAATGGTTAAACCTAGGGTTACTGTAAGGAGATTAAATATTGAATTTCGTTGAAAGACTTTGTCTAGGAAGTGGTGGATGATAGAGCTGTCAGACGGGTCAACCCATGGCGGGGAGGGTCGGCCCGTGGCGGGCCAACCATTTGGCAGGGCGGGGCGGGGCGGGGCGGGCCATCAACTTGGCGGGTTGGGAAATTTCCAACCCAACCCAATCCAAGGCGGGTCGCAGGTTTGGCGGGCCAACCCGCGGGCCTATCAAATTTTTTTAAAAAATTAAAAAAATAGCTCATATCTTCAATGTTTTACTTCGAAAATATTTTATCAATCAAATGTATTCATAAACAAGTATTTTAAATATAAATGGACATAAACAAGTACTTATGTTGGGTCAAAAATACTATTTTTATTTTTAAATTATAACAAAGAAAGATAATAAACTGGCATAAAATTGTGCAAAAAAGAGGAATAGTAATTAGGACTCTTGGTTGTGCATCGAGCAGTTTAGATCAGTGGTACCCTGGCTGTGCGTGCGTAAATGAATCAAATAAGAAGGTCATCTACTTTTAATCAGGCCATCTAATTTGGGTACACACACCAAGCTCTTCATTGTGCATAATGTATGTTTCAGATTCATCGCATAAATGATCAAATAAGAAGGTCATCTACTTTTAAGATTAATCGACTTTGTGTGCATATATATTTCTTTAACTTTTGTCTATCACACTCAACTTCACAAGTATGAGCTTTTCCTAATTAGTATTTCTCTTAACGAAGAAGATAATGAAATGCTACAATTTAACCCTTGGTACTCTCGTAGTTGCAGCATTGACTACTGATATAAATTGCTTACATGTGTTTCTCATCCCGCGGGCCAACCCAAGCCCATCGCGGGTCGACCCGCATGGGTCGCAGGCCTAGGCGGGTCGGCCCGCGGCGGACTTGGGTTGATGAAATTCCAACCCAACCCGCTTAAATTGTTTGGCGGGGCAGGCCAACCCGACGGGCCTAACCCAAATTGACGACTCTAGTGGATGATCTCATACCCAAGAAGGTCTAGTGCCTCGCCATATTTAACCTGGAAGTCGATCTCTGAAATAAATATTTAATCAAATTTGTAACATGGATGGATTTGGATTAATAATGTTAAGCATCGTTTGCGATCCAAGTCTAAACCTCTAAGAACAAATAAGTTGAATTTGGAATCAATAATGTTAAGTTCTGTTTGCGATTCCAAATTTAATTTCTAAATAACACAATAGGTTGTTAGGAAAGGTTCGGGACTTGTACAAAATTTTTGTACAGGGGAACCGGTATGATATTCCGAGTAGCAACCAACAGGTTGGTAGGCTCATATACCTTGCTCGCACTCGTTCAGACATTGCATATGCTGTGAGTGTAATTATTAGCCAATTCATGCATGATCCAAGAGAATCTCACCTTCAAGCTGCTTACAAGCTGCTTACAGAGTATTACATTACCTGAAAGACACTCCAAGAAAGGAAATTTTGTTCAAGAGAAATGAGACACTAGCTTTAGAAGCTAGAGTATTACATTACCTAATAGGCATACCAGGAAAGCGAATTTTGTTCGAGAGAAATGAGACACTAGCTTTAGAAGCTTACACAGATGCAGACTATGCAGGTTCTCTAATGGATAAAAGGTACTTTCCTTGTGGTAATCTGGTGACATGGAGGAGCAAGAAACAAAATGTGGTGGCAAGATCATCTACAGAATCAAAATTTAGTCATTGCTCAAGGATTATGTGAACTACTCTGGTTCAAGATTATTCTGGATGATTTGAAAATCAAATTGGAATACCCCATGAAACTCTATTGTGATAATAAGTTAGCTATAAATATTGCTCATAATCTTATTCAACATGATAGGACTAAGCATATTGAAATTGATAGATATTTCATCAAGGAAAAATTGAAAGAAGAATTAGTGTATATGTCATATGTCCCGTCTGAAGTACAATGGGTTGATGTGCTAACAAAGGGACTGAACAATTCTAGGATTTTAAGATCTCATAGTCAAGCTAGGAATGGAAAATATCTATTTCTCAGCTTGAGGGGAGTGTCAAACAGCTGTCACAACCTATATAGATTTGACAAGTTGTGAACAGATTTCATAGCTTGTATAGCTGTGTTAAACAGCTGTGAATAGATTTCACAGCTTGTACAGAAATAAAACAGTTGTGAGCACAAAGTAGAAAATCAAGGGATTTAGTTAGAAAGATATTAATTTCTCATATACAGAATAATTAGTTTCCTATTCTCTATTTTATTGTAATGTTGTATATAATGGGTATTCTCATTCTGAATGTAAACAATTTATTGAGTGATATCAATTCGATCCACATTTTTCACAATCATATCATGTTTGGAAGACATTAATGCACTATCGAGAAAGCAAAATGAGTGGTGTTATTTCAGACCTTGTATTGAGAAAAGGAAAAGGGATGATCGCAACATCAATCAAGGGTGGTGATTGAGCTTTCTACAACAAACAAGGCATGGGATCATGCTTAATGAGTTGCAGAAGACAGATACAAGATACTGGTAGTTCAACAAATGAGGATGTGGTAGTAGTATTGTAACTGAGGAAGGAAGCTACTAGGTTAGGTTGTTTCAGGTTTCTTAAAGAAAAGAAGTGATGGTGTGGAAGGTTACATTTAATGAGAAGGCAATGCTGGATGTGTGATTTTGTATTTCATTTTGAACAAGTAGAGTAAATGACAATGTGATCATGTTTCCATAGACAAGTGACTACCTTGACTAAGGTGCAACAACAAGAAAATCTTGAGGGGGGATAAAAAAAGAAACACTAAATAGGTAGTGTGGTACCATTTCATCGAACAAGTGGTATCCCCACAAGGGAATTCAAAAGAAGTGATCCTTTGACTTAGAAGAAAACTGCTTTCATCAAATGTAGAAAGTGATGCAGTATTATTCAAAAGATATTGTGTTTGTGAAGTGTCATTCAAACCATTGGTCCTCAGCCAAGATGATATTGTGTTGGTGAAATGTTTGGCATACCAATGTGGCATAGGTGGCACAAATTCAGAGGGCAGAAACAAGAAGAGAAAGGTGCTTAGCATGTGGTGTTAGTGGAATAGATTAGGCAGGATGGATAAAAAAAGGAGAAGACAACAATATACATGGAGGAGCGTCATCGAGTTAAAGGATATGGTTTGAAATCTCATACAGTGCCAGATGAAACGGTCTAAATGTATCGTACCAACACGAAAGTTCAAAATCTCAAACCATGTTGTAGTTTCAGTCTTTGACCAAAAAGATATTGTTCAAGTATTGTGTTGATGCTCCGATGCATGGCGTCGATGATAAATTAGGTTGAAGGAGGAAGGAGAAGAAACAAAGAAGTGACATTATCCATACTAAGTGATATTGAGTTTCGGTAATTTACTAAAATGATATGTTTCGACAATTTTGCTCGACATGGTACAAGATTTAAAACTATAATTAGTATGAACAATATCACTTTCCTATGTTTCATCTCTTTCCTTCTTCAACTCTAATCCATTACCAGCATCATGCATCAAAACATCGACACAATACCGAAACCGTATTGTTCCAAAGACCAAAATTTCAGCACAACTTGAGATTTGAACTCTCCTGTCTAGAGCTAGAAGAAACCTCACTTTGAAAAGTGATTCCTTGGAATCCTTGCACATGACCTCATCTAGAGTCATTCTGCAAGTGTCAATCACCTAAATAACAATCTGTTTCGACTATGACAACCAACATGAAATACATCATGTTGAAATTAAACCATATATCCTAAAATAGTTACTCAAGCCACAAGCAACTATTAATTGAAGTGAAATTAAATGAAATGGGGTGAATTGCAACAAATATTTATCTTTATTTCGTTGGTGCATTTACATAGATCTAAACAAGGTTTCAAGCTATCAAAGTTGATTGACTAACCACTTATCTTCAAAGCATGAGCTGTTAGGAAATGAATCGATCTTTATATTTATGTTCTTAATACTACCCCCTAATGTGTGAGTATACTTGATTTGAATAGCCTAATCTAATGTATAAATTAATGAAATAATATTATTGTCATTGGTAAGATTTCAACCGAAGGCCTTATTGCTCTAAAAAGCATGATAAAGTTTTTTGGCTTCCTAACATGGTATCTAAAGAACATGTCCTAGCCCCCAGAGGCTAGCACAGTTGGTTCATGCAAGGATGTTGCTGTCAATAGGCCTGGGGTCAATTCCCAAAGGGTGCGGAATGTCTTTGCATGTGCTGTTGTTACTAGGCGAAGCCCCCGTAATTTACCTCCTTTCCTGACGGTGGGGGGTCACCCTAGAGGGGCCACTGAGGTGAAGGTTCCACCTTTTTGCTGCCAAAAGAACAGGTCCTAGGTTGATCAATTTTAACACTAACAATGCTTCATTTTACCGTGTCAAGACATTCACAATGTACCTATTAGATCAATTTCTCATTTTTTGAGTGAGGTTTTGCCATGGTCACTTTTGCACAACTTGTTACTGTATTATTTCAACCTTTTGAGAAATTATTTCCATGGTCACTTTTGCACAAAAGGAACATCAGTCAGTGAAAAGTAAAATGATTAAATTATGAGGCAACCAGACTTTAGAGGGTAAACACAATTTTCTTGAAGAAATGATGATGAGGTTTTGCCATGGTCACTTTTGCACAACTTGTTACTGTATGATTTCAACCTTTTGAGAAATTATTTCCATGGTCACTTTTGCACAAAAGAAACATCAGTAAGTGAAAAGTAAAATGATTAAATTATGAGGCAACCAGACTTTAGAGGGTAAACACAATTTTCTTGAAGAAATGATGATGTGATCCAGGCATGACAAGCTTGGTCCAGTTTATAGTAAGTTAGATTGAAGTCGGTCGAGGTTCAAGAGTTTAATGATTGAATCAGTTTAACTTGAACCTTCAACTCACCCAACAATCCAACTTGTACTAATAAGATTATTCCAAAGTACAAACTGGATCACCTCATGGTTGAAACGTGAATTTTACAATATCAAAGGATGATATAACATATTGTCAGAAAAAGAATATATGTATATATATATATGAAAATGTTATGAGATCACTAGCAGTGATCCCAAAAACAAACGTCAAAGATGCTTAGTATTCATTTGCTGATCACAATGAACAATGTGAACTATTATATAGAAAATGTTAAAGCACATTCTCATATGAATTATTCTAATAAGGGCAACCAAAATATTAGATAAATTAAAATAACACATGCATTCAGTTGCACAAACTCACCATAAGCAGGTGGGTTTGCTATTATTGCCTGAGCTAAGAAAGGCATCCCAGAAATCAAATCAGGTTCTGTGCATGCTGGAAGTAGAGAATCAATTATTTCCTTAAGTTGCTTCCGTTGTACATTAATCTCTGTAGGAGCTGCTAATAAACCCTTGTTTCTAGCCATATCTGTAATTGCAAATGTTGAAATTTTGATCAATTTAACAAAGTGGAAACGACCCTTGGATACAAGTAATGTAAGAACACAATTCAAAGTTAACCGGTTGGCTGTGACTTGATTTTATTATTATAAAAACATAGATACGTCTAAATATATACATAAATGTGGTTTACAATTCTTTCAAAGTTCCTATAAAGCTCCTATAAATAAAAATAAACTCATTCCTCATTCCTTGTACCTTGGTTCATGGCAGACTCCCTATAAGAATTCTTCAAGTTAAAACCAAGGGAAAATATCATTTCATCTTAGAATGTTTATCGATTATTACAAAATTCCCTCTCAAGTTACAAATCATCAAAATGCTAATAGAGTTTTCAAACTTTTATCCTTCAACCATTAACATAATTACTTCAAGTTGGCAAATAACAAGGAAAAATCTGACATTATTCCACCAGAGTTGAACACCCAAAAATGTCATTTTTTAGTGACTCACTGACAGTTGGGATTGTGGCAGCTTTCAATGAGTTGACACGGAAATAAGCATAAAAGATAGGTAGAAAAGGAAAAGTTACTGACAGAGGATGATGAAAAGCCTAGGTTCTATCCTCACTCAGCCTTGATTTGGTCTTGCATGACAAAACATGAAAGATGGAGAAGACAACCCTGTGTTAGAGAAATCAAGGCAGACATAAATTGGCATATGTGATGCCACTGCCTACAATATAGTGATGTCAATCGACCCATTTTGACACCTCTACTACAGTGGGCGATGCTACATACAGTGGGAAGACAATGCATGTTGTGGCTGAAGTCAACATGAAGGAATGCAAGTGTGTGTAGTGGCATTCACAAGTAAAAATATGGAGAGACAACCACTTCAACAGGATTGCTGTCACATTGGAATGGAATTGAACCAACACAGAGAAGATGTCATCAACAGTCCCCTAGACCCTCTATGAATACATCCACTGAAGAAAACTGAAGAGTAAAGATGAAGTGCTAGCAAAGAGGATATCTATGCATCTATTTCAATCTTCCTATTGTTCTTCCAGTGGTACCTATGCATTTATTTCTATCTTCCTAGTGCTCCAATACTGCAAGGATATAATGGGAAGAGAAAATCTTCTCCACTCCTTGCTCTTTAGGTTGATCAAAGTAATCAATCCTGAATTATGTAATTAAATACATACTTTTACTATACATCTTATTCTCAACCAAACAAATGAAGGGAAGAAAGTACAGGCAATCAAACATAGAACTAAAGACTAATGAATGTTACTTTTACAAGGATTTTTTTCCCGTGAAAGAATAATCCCTGAGAGCTCAAACTTCAAAATTTTATGTTGTACAAAGAAAATAAACTGAAAAAATCATGCAGTATGACCGGATGACGAATGATTTTGAACAAGAAAATGTACTTTTTTAACTGGAGAGTGACTACTTACATCCAGCCAGTATTCGAGGATCGCCGCCTAAAGGATAAAATTCCAAACCACATGACTTTACAAAAGAGCTGAAATTAACATGAGTTGCCAATCTAACATGATGACCAAACTCCTAAAGGAAAAAAAAAATCATGAAGATTTTGTTGTCAGATGAGACTGCCAGAAAAATAAAAGCAGCATCATAGACTACAAATGAAACTATCCAAAAGAGAAAAATCTTTTGAGCTGAAGAGACAATTAAAATGCTTTGAAGAAATGAAATGCAGTAACAATACCGTAATGTCCTTTCATGCTTTAGTGAGCTCATTAATGCTAGAGTGAAAGACTTACTAGAGGTTTACATTTCAGTTTGACAGAATCATAAAAAAAAACATTAGATTCTACTTGCACAAAATAAATTTTTTACTTAAACTAGCATGTGTTTAAGAATACACAGCTTCAAATCATGCAGCGCTCTCAAGAACTTTCTATGATGTGTATTTAGTAATTATGACAAGCATATCCATGATATGCTAACATTGATTTAATTTTAATACTTGATACCCACAAGGCATAACATATTAGATGTTGATTTCATAACTACTAAGAAAGTTAAATGTTTTAATATATTCTAGCAAACCTCCTTTTAAATTTATTTTTATAAAACAATGATTTGTTTTGTCGCTCAAATATGACCTGACAAATTAGATAAACCATTGACAATGCCAATCTCTAGCCAATCCTCATATCCACATTCATGAAGGGAACCATGCTCATAAATCCAATTTATGGTAACAAAACAAACATAGTTGAGTCTCTAACACAACTTTTCCTATCTAGGATAGATAGAATAAGAAAAACCATTAAAAAATTTGATGGCCTGTTTATCTTGGAGGAGGAACAAAGGAACGGATGCATTGCGAGAGAGTTGAGATAATTTTTTTTTTCATTTCCTTGGTGTAAAATTAGGGGAAGGATGGATTTCAAATCCATCTGAAATCGACGGTAAGATCTTTCCTTCCTCTCATGTCAAATCTAGTGAACCAACAACCCCTTTCTTTCCTTCCGTGCGAAATCTTGCAAGCCAACGGCTCGACAAGCTAGCGAGCTCACCGCCATAGCCTAGCCACGAGCTCATGGTGCGGCCAACCTGACAGCTAGTTCCTCCTCCCCTTTCTCTTTCTTTTTTCCCCTTCCCTACTTTCCTCCTTCCCCTTTTCCCCTTTTCCTCCTTTCCTTTTCTAGTAGTGATTCTTTTCCACCCTTGATCTTTTTCTCTTCTCTATCCACCCTTTGAGACAATGGGAGCATGAATGTATTGGAATTCAGAGTGTTAATCTTGTACAAGGATGAGAAAGATAAACAATAACATTTATGAAATAGTACAATTTTTAGCTGAATAAATCACATGCTATTTTGTTAACAAAAAAGAGGAATTTTCTGGTTTGTTAGTTTATAAATATCTTCTTAGTTGCCACTATATCACTAGTGAATAACAAGGGAATAATCATTTCCAGTTGATCTCTGACATGCATTGATAGTGCTAATGATCCTATATATCTGATTTAGTAATATATGTTTGTGTGTAATTTGGACTGGTGAGAGCATGTTTTATGCAAATCACATGTAGTGGCAATCACATGGCAAAAGAACCATAGTAACTGAATAAATTTTCATGAAAAACAACTTAATTAAAATCCGAAATAAAAAATAAAGGTTTGAACTCTTAAAGAAGAGTGTGAAAGAGAATAAAACAACATGCAAATCTATGTATATAGTCTGCTGTGTGCCTAACACATCACTCTACATATACTTTCTCAGAAATTCAAGCTCAACAAGAATTCATAGCAAAGAAGAACATATAGCTTAGCTAATCAAACCAATTGAATGTAATTAAAAACCACCATAGGGAATGCAACTACCAACCAGTATGAAAGTAATCCTGACAACAATCGCAAACTAGACCATAAAAAACTACTGCTGCACCATATTGTTGTAAAAGTATACTTGCCTGAAGTTTCTTTGCAAATGCTATAAAAGGTTGAACATCTCCTCTTGTTCCAACGACAAGTATTGCAATGTTTAGTCGTGGAATTGATTTTCCAAGGTCAAATGAAGACTCATTTATATCTACAGGTGTAGAACCAACAGCAGCAAGCTCCAACAGTTGTGATGCTACAGGAGTAGTACATTGAACATCCACCTTCACAGTACCATCATTCTGGATCTTTACCAAATTCTCAATCAACTTTTTCTGAAAGGTTGCAGTAAATTTATCAGAGGAAATAAAAGGAAATAGTATCAAAAGAAAATCCAACCTCCACTTCCAGAAAAATCATGTGATTTTGAATATCACAAATATTATTTTATTTTGTGGGATCAAGAGATATGCTGACTAGCACAAGCCCTCATTTTAATTAACTTCAAATGACTAAAGAACCTTTGATTATGGAGCAAAAGTACTACCGAATTTGTTAAATATTTGTATTAATAAAGTGGTTTATAATACTGATTGCATGGAGAAATAAACTTATGTTACAAAATCCATCATATAAAAAAATAAAATTACGACACATAATGAACACATAAGATTGAATCTACATACAGTCTGAAATGAAAATAAATCTGTCTTATATCATTCCAAGTTTACTTGCAAAGAACCTTGACAATTGTTAAAGGATGTCTAAACTAATACATTATTTGCTTAGGCTTAGAATCTTTAAGTTTGAATTTAGGAGGGGTTTTCTTTTGTCTAAATGGATAACTTGAAAAGATTCATTTAGGGGTCTGGCCATATTCACCAACAAGGTGATTGGGTGGGCTAAATTGGCAAAGACATACAGGTCTTCAGACTTATAAACATCAGATTCTTATCAATGTTGGGCCTTTAACCATTCAACAACCAAGTTCTTGAGGGGGTCAACTTGAACAAAAGCAAGAAGAAATTTATTTTTAGGGAATTTAAATTTTATTATAAGTTGTTTGAATTTGAATTCGATCCAGTTAAGAAATTTGAAAACCACTGAATAGCCTAGGAATTTAATTTGAAATTATTTGAATCGAATTCATGAAAAATTTAGATTTAATTGGATTTGACTTAGAGAAGTTTAAAGTTTGAAAGCTATTACATAGTTTTAAAAACAAAGACTTGGAAGTTGCTTGGATTGTATTTGAAAAAAAACTGGAATTAGCTTTGATATGATTTGGGAGAGTAACTTGACATGGTCGAAGTTAAATTTTTGGAAAGTTCTCATCAAGACTCATAGAGAGAGAGATGACGAGCACAAAGAAATATATTTTGATCAAAGTGGAGATATTTGGTTGGGTTTTAAAGATGTCCTAGTATAAGAGTAGTGGGCTCTTAGTCATGCTCGGCTCAAACACAGTCCATTGCCAAAAACAAAAAAGAACTTATGAATATGTCCACAAGGCTTTCTTGTTTCATGGTATTTTTAGTGGTTGGGAACCAAAAAAGATAGGGCACCTGCAAGTACATCCATACTTGGTGTGGCAATAGTTGAATGTGTAAGGCTTTAAGTTATATGAGGGAATATGATATCCGTATTGGACACAGGTATTTCCACAAAATAAATCAAGCAATGCAAATATGATATTGCTAACAGCCTGGCACTTTACCTTTTCGCTTTCTGGCAAGCTGTCCAATTTTAAGTCATACTTCGTTACTTTTTTTTCTGTCTTTGATCTTGATAAAGTAAAGTCGGGGGTCTTGTACAGCCGGCTGCTACTATTATTGCCTTGCACTGGTGCTGTATTGCAATGCTCCAGTCCTTAAAAATAAGCAACCATGAACAAAAAAATGTAAGCTTTCAAAGTTTAAACAGAGTAGTACCATATGAAAAAAAAAAAAAATCATCCTTTAATTATTTTCATAAGAGATGTTTAGACAGGAATCAATATAATTTTGATCAAATCAAGGAATAAAGAAAGCAAATCACCCTATCTACTATTATAACAGCAACTACATATGGAAGCACCAGTACACCAAGTATTCACTTGAAATGTAAAATAGCACAGAAAATATTCAACTGCTAATTTTACTCATAACTGGAACAGGATAAACAAGTTCAAACTGATCCAATTGTTTCATTGGAAGTGAATTTTTGTTGACTCAGTAGTAGGATTACAATTTGGGAAGCATAAATGAATTGACTGCTTTGTTTCATGAGCATACAAGGTAAGTAGCCAAGAAAACTAGAAAGAAGAGAAGGGGTATTCCTATTTCGTCAGATTCCATGTTCAGATTAGTCCAACCTCTGGCTTCATATTATAATAGAAAGAACAGTACAATGTTGAAGTCTGAACTCCAAATCACAACATTAACCAACTTCTCAAAAGAAGCTGCAGTTTATGTTGATCCTCTAACTGTCAAACAAAATTCAGGCAACCTATAACATAAGTCATTGTCTTGGGCTGGCAATACAGACCTATTCTAAGACTAATTGATGCTTGAGTCATTTTAGATTGGGAAATAACCTGCAAATCAGTTTATTCATTAATAATAGAATATCTATAAGCACAGTGCTTGCATTTACATGAACCAGATGCAACGACATGGAAAATTGAACAAAATGACACTCAGTTGAAGCCCTTCTTCAGGAATCAGGATAGCTCAGATCAAACAAATCTAAGCTCTATAGAAAAGGAATTTCCCATCAAGTAACTGAGAGTTCAGATTTCAATACAGGCCAAAAATGGCATCATTAAAGATGGAAAGTTTTAAGTTCAACATTGATAACTGAAGAGTGAAGGTTAAAGTTAGATATAAACAATTAGGATGATGCTTAACAAGTTTTATGGCCAAGGTTATGAATCTCAACAACATTATCAAATAGAACATTTTCAGCCGTTATTTAAGTAAATTGTCATTGACAAAAGTTGATACAAACAAATCTGAGATTTTGAGCATCAGATATCAATCTTCCAAAGCTCAATTTCGTCAAAATATGGGGTTAAGCTAACAAGACAAAATATCCATGAGGGTATAGATGGATACTTAATCAAACCATATTATGATTTCAAAGATACAAAGGAACTAAAAGACAAGTGACTATCAATAACCGAAATTAAATATTCAAGAATCTGAATAAGAATTAAATATAAACTCGAGGAGGAGGAGCGGGAGGGAAAGTCTCACGTGATTCAGAAGAAAGTTCCAAAGGGCAGTCTGAAGGATAGCCAACCCCCTCCAAAGCAAATCCTCCGAGGCCGGGCTTCTCCCCGCTATTCAACTCCGCCTCCATCTGGGAGACTTCGTTTTTCGCCATTCCCCCCGCAGCGGTAGCATCAACGCCGCAGATCGCCACGCGATTCCGACTCCAAAAATTCCTACAAGAACAGAGCCAATTTATAAATCGCCGAGCAGCTCTCTTTCCACCTACCCTAACACGAAGATTCCGCTTCAACTACCAGTCAGAACTGTACGGTCAGTCTACCAGAGCGCCCTAAGGGAGAAAAAAACACACTAAAAAATCTCCGTTCCTCCATGCGCCAGAAGACGATCCGAGGGGAGGGGAGGGGAGGGGAGGGTTCGAGAAGGGCGAGGCGTCTATATATAGAGGAGGAGAACTGGAGGAAGAAGGAAGCCGGGGGGCTGGCAACAGAGAGACGCGGTGCGGTTGTAAGAATATTCCGTTCGAGCGACGGAGGGGCCGTGCGGAAACCGCTCGGATCTGGTCTTGTGTCCACTTCTGGCGAGTTCATGAAAGGCCAATGGAGAATAGAAGCGATTAATGAAGCGATTGTCAGGCTGTCGCTGAACGAGGCAATTGCCATTTTTGTCAAACTTGACAGTGACCGTACGAGCATCGAGTTGCATGGTGAACAAATATATAATAAATAATTCCTTTTTTTTTTGTTAAATAATTTATATTTATCATTTTTATTTGGACAAAAAAAATCAAGGGCATCGCATATTTAATAAATTGTCAAATAAACGGCCCCTTTATTAAAATCATCAAATGAACTATATTTTAGTAATATAATATGTTACTCTAATCAAAATTATAAAACATTGAATATTATTTATGATTAAAATTATTTAAATTCTATTAAAAATATTTTAATTTAGTCCAACTCACTTTAAAAATTTACCGTGGTTAACGACTAATAAATTATTATTATAATAATATTGTAATAACTCTATAAGAATATGGGTAATTTTGCATGCAGTCTCTATTGACAAATAAATCTTTACATGTAGTCCCCACCCATTAAAATCATTGTTTTCACTCCCCAGTTAAGTATCTTTACCAAATTGCCCATGATATTTTTAGGTACAAAAAGTCTAAAAATCAGTATAAATCCTCTTAAATTGAGTATATTAACTTAGAATCTAGTATATTTTCTATCAAATTGAGTACGATTCTAAACCCTAAACCCTAAACCCTAAACCCTAAACCCTAAACCCTAAACCCTAACCCTAAACCCTAAACCCTAAACCCTAACCCTAAACCCTAAACCCTAAACCCTAAACCCTAAAAAATAAGAGGAACAATTTTGATAGAAAATATACTCGATTTTTAATATAAAGTACTGACTTTAAGAAGAATTATACTCATTTTTGGACTTTTTATACTCAATTTTGAAATTTTTGTACTAAAAAAATCTGAGGGGCAATTTAGGTATCAATATTTGCATGAGGGAGTTGAAACAAGTAATACTTTGCATGCAGGGAGTGGAAACAAAGTTTTTTGGACATAGGGATTGCATGCAAAGTTAACATTATGATTGGAGATTTTTCTCTAATTTACCGTAAGAATATTCACGTCAACTTTTGTTTACATAAAATTTATCTTAAATTTTTACATTATATATAAAAAAATTTTACATAAACTATCATATTCATTTACTAAATTTATATTTCATAAATAATACTTATTTAAATTCAGAATGAAATTTATTCTCTAAATATTAAAATATCATCTAATTTGAGAATGAGAAAAAATAAAGAAAATTGATTGGATAATGAAAAAGTAAATATTACATAGGGAGAAAGAAAAAATAATTAAAAATATAGAAAATAAAATAAAAGAATAAAAAATAAAGATAATAAAAATTTTAGAATAATTGATGTAGTATATAGTGAAAAGTGTTTGTCTAAATTTAATAAAGTAGATGATTTATCCTAAAATTTAGATATATTATAGAAAAACGGATGTGCATACTCTAAGTATTTGATGCATGGATATTTCCTAGTTGTCATGTGACCAAAGAGGTCAATAATCAAGCCAAGATGAAAGCGGGGTCAACAAGGGACGACTCTCAGCTACTCCCGACTACACCCAGTGCTCGACTCCTTATTACTCCCTAGTCTCAGCTACTCCCAACTCCAAACCATGCCAAACGTTCGACTCTCAATTACTCCTGAGTCTTAGCTACTCTCGACTACATCTAGTGCCCAAATGCAGGCTACTTAGAGCAACAAAGCATTATGCTATTCATGGGGGATAATGAATAACACAACTCTTACTGTGAGAAAAGCGAAAAACAGAACTATTAACTCTGACATAAATAGGTCGTAATAAACATTGATCCGGTGGTAAGAACAGGGACCCCCCTTTCGAGGGAAGTCAAAGTCACGTGGAAGTCAAAGGGTCAAACGGCCGACCGGAGAAGGGGAGACCGGTCGGACGAACGGGGTCCCAGCGGAATCACAAACAACCCGACGAGGAGTCGGGTCTCCGATGCTCATGAGGAACAGGGTCGTCGGGCCGATTGGGGAGCTCACTCGGCCGAAGGCATATAGTAGCATTACTGTGAACAGTCGACAGAGCACACGACCAGGAATCTCCCGAGCGGACCAGCACATACGACCGGCCGGATGTGAGGGGACGGCCGACCGGCCGAACGCTCGGCATGGGGTAAGAAGAGACAAAAGGACAAGGGAACAGCTTCTGACAGCGGATATGCTCAACGACCAGGCCATACGCAGGATCTTATGACAGAGGGTTCCGTTGTCCCATCAGAGATGTGCTCGGACTGTAGCAGTATGGTGTCAGGTAAGCTTTTCTGACAAGCACATACTGAGGTATGGGCTAAGGACACATATTCGCCTCGATATGTGTGCGTGAGCCCCTTCACAGCTCTATATAAAGGGCCTCACACTTCACCTGAGGTACGCATTCTCCGATATTGAGAGCAACTTCTTTGTTGTCCGCTTGCCTGACTTGAGCGTCGGAGGGTCGTCGCCGGGAATCCCTTCCCGGCCCGACTTCCTTGTAGGTTCGCCGGAGGTCCGTACGACCGGTCGGAGATCCACGTCAGCAGTTCGGAGAGCGCCACGTGCCCAGCGTCCGTTGATTCAGCGTTCGGACAGGATCAAATTGGCGCCGTCTGTGGGAACGCACCTGCATCCGAGCGGAAGTAATGGACGAAGCTGGACGACTGCATTCGGTGATGCTCTCCACGGAGGAACTCGACGCTTTGATCGAGACAAGAGCATCTAAGCTTGTGGAGTAGAGACAAAAGTCGCAAGCCGAACGGATTGAGCAGCAAGCAACATCAGCATCAGGGGGCCGAGCGGAAGCACCTCATGCCACGATTCCATTTCATCGGGTCTTGTTCCGCACGCCTCCTGAAGCCGCAGTAGTTAATCGAGATCGAGGATCTTCATCAGACGAAGTGCCAATACGAGACAGCAGAAAAGGCAAGGCCCCTCGAGCGGACGCCTCCCCCGAGCGGATCAACCGTCAATTTTCAGAGGTCATCCTGTGGGACCCTCTACCAAAGCACTATGTGCCCCCGCGCGATCGGTGAGTACAATGGAACTACCGACCCGGATGATCATCTGGGTAAGTTCGACAACACTGCTACCCTTCATCAATACACAGATGGAGTAAAATGTCGGGTTTTCCTTACCACCCTCTCGGGATCGGCTCAACGGTGGTTTCGGAGGCTGCCGGACGGATCCATCACAAGCTTCAAAGACTTCCGCACGGCCTTCCTCCACCACTTTGCAAGCAGTCGGCGGTATCAGAAGACAAGTGTCAGCCTGTTCGCCATCAAGCAAGAGCCCAGAGAGCCGCTCAGAGCCTATATCCAGCGATTCAACCGGGTGGCCATGGACATTCCAACTGCCACCTCGGAAATAATGATGAATGCGTTCACGCAGGGCCTCGTGGACGGTGACTTCTTCCGCTCGCTCATTCGGAAGCCACCCCGAGACTACGATCATATGCTACACCGGGCCAATTAATACATTAATGTGGAGGAAGCCCAGGCAGCCCGAAGAAAGGAAGTTCCAACTGAGCTGTTAGCACCCGCCGTGCGGAAGCCCGTCAATCTACAAGAGCCGCCCAGAGGACCGAGCGCCGAAGCAGCCCGCCCTCACCACGCGACGTCCCAAGCAGTCCAACAGGTAGCTGCCGAGCGACCCAAACCTAAGAAGAAGGTATGGACCCCAATGTTTTGTTCATTCCACCAGACCAACACGCATAACACCAGAGATTGCCGAAGCCTTCCACTGATCGCCCACCCCGCTCCTCGGAATAGCCATCATCGCTCTGTTGGGTTTTTCGGGATGCGAAAACCGTTTTTTCGCGTCGAGGAAACCCCGAATCACCCTAGCCAACGGATCTCGTGCAAAGAAAAGATTTCAAAACTAAATTACGAGTACGAGTTTCTACTTAGATCTACTCCTAGATCTACATGAAACGAGTTATACCTTTGAAGCGAAGCCCTTCGCGTTCCCGCTCGTCCAAACGGTGCCGGATCTCA
Organism: Zingiber officinale; assembly: GCF_018446385.1. Taxonomy (NCBI): domain Eukaryota; kingdom Viridiplantae; phylum Streptophyta; class Magnoliopsida; order Zingiberales; family Zingiberaceae; genus Zingiber; species Zingiber officinale. The sequence continues at coordinate 145,907,670 of NC_055994.1, forward strand.
AGAGTATAAAGATAGATACTCCTCTAGAAGTATCCACACGAACACGTAGGTGGAGAAAACCACACAAAAAGGTGTGCTAGCACCTATGTGTGGTTCGGCCAAGCTGAGGAGGAGAGGGAGAGGGAGAGAGCTCCAAGAGGAAAAAGAAACAATGAATACACACTTGAATGAAAAATGAATTCATTCAAAACCATAAGTGGCCGACCACCTCTCCAAGGTGTAACCCCCATTCTCATTAAATGTAGCCATTAAAGAGAATGGAGTTGTAACTCCCATGAGGTGGCACACTTTGATGATGTGGCACATCATCATTGGTCCACATCTTGTCATCTCACTAATGATGTGGCGATTAGTCAAGTCAAACTTGACTCTTCCTCTTCCTCTCAAGTCAAGTCAAACTTGACCCAATCTCTTCCATGGTTGATCTAATCTAACCATTTGATTCAAGCCAACTTAATATAATGAATCTAATTCATTAAATTAAGTTGATTTAATGAGTCATAATCTAAATTAGACTCATTGAATACTTGAATCAACTTGAGTCCAACTCAATTAGCCTAATTTGGATTACTCTTAATCTAATTTGATTCATCAAATGAATCTAATCCTCTTGGTTCATCATATGAACCAAATCTCCATCTAATTGTCCTTAGTGTGTGACCCTATAGGTTCTTGTAACGTTGGCAATGCCCCTAAACTCATTTAGGAGCATAAATAATGAGCGGTATCTAGCAACACATCATTACTACCCAATGTTACAAGAATGTTGAGATCCAACATCACCTTGTGACTACTAATTGTGACTCCTCACAATATATGACAAGTGTCCTTCTATCCTAGACATCTAGATTGGTCAATGTGAGGCATAGACCGTGTCATCCTCTGACCAATCTAAATCTTGAACTCCAAGTAGACTCACTAAATCAAATGAGCTCAATATCCTATATTGACTCATTTGGGCATGGCCATGCACTTCGTGGTCTCACTCTATCAAGAATACCGATGTCTCTCCCATCATATAGGAGGGATAGATCTCATCTACATCACTCACATCCCTCTGCATAATTTGTTATATACCCAGTAATCGCCTTTATAGTCTACCCAGTTACGGGTGACGTTTGACGAAACTAAAATACATAACTCCTTATGAAAGGATCTATGGTGACTTCAGGTCTAAGGACTAGTAGTCATACTAATAGCCACATGAGAAAGTATATGACACTCAGATATATATAACGATCCATGATACTTTCTCATGGCGGGTCATTCAGTATACATTCTCTAATGCATACCCATGTATCAATTTGATATCTCTATATCCATGACTTGTGAGATCAAGTCATCGAGTTGACCTACATGCTAGTCTTATTGCATTAACATTGTCCATGAATGTTAATACTCGACTAGGAATGATTTAAAGTAGTGTTCCCTATATCATCTCACTATCGATTCAACCAATCGATTGATATATGTAAGAACCTTCTACTCAAGGGCGTTATTATACTTAGTTTATTTGGCACCAATACAAGTAAGTATAATAACCAAATGCCTTTATTTATATAGAATATGATACAATAAGTCCAAAATACAATCATCAAATGATTGGCTCTAGGGCTCTAGCTAACAATCTCCCACTAGCACTAGTGCCAATCAGTGTAGGCTCTAAGCCCAAATGACCTAATGTGACCATCATGCTTCCTCTGTGCCAAAGCCTTGGTCAAGGGATCTGCGATGTTAGCCTCTGTAGGTACTCTGCAAATCTTCACATCTCCTCTCTCGATGATCTCTCAAATGAGATGGAAGCGCCGTAGTATGTGTTTGGTCCGCTGGTGTGAGCGAGGTTCCTTCGCCTGTGCTATAGCTCAATTGTTGTCACAATAGAGCTCAATAGGGTCAGCAATGCTAGGAACCACCCCAAGTTCAGTGATGAACTTGCGGATCCAAACTGCCTCCTTTGCTGCCTCTGATGCAGCAATGTACTTGGCTTCTGTTGTAGAATCAACTATTGTATCCTGCTTCGAACTCTTCCAGCTGACAGCACCACCATTAATGCAAAATACGAACCCCGACTGTGATCTATAGTCATCCTGGTCGGTTTGGAAGTTAGCATCATTGTAACCCTTTACAGCTAGCTCATCATTACCTCCATATATCAAGAAATATTCTTTAGTCCTTCTTAAGTACTTAAGAATATTCTTGACCGCTATCCAGTGACTTTCACCTGGATCTGCTCGTCATGCTCAAAGCATACGAGACATCAGGTCGAGTACATAGCATGGCGTACATGATCGATTCTATGGCTGAGGCATAAGAGATCTGATCCATGCGGTCTCTCTCCTCTCTAGAAGAGGGACCTTGAGTCTTCGAAAGACTCACGCCATGTGACATCGGCAGAAATCCCTTCTTGGAGTTCTGCATGGCAAACCGAAGGAGTACCTTGTCAATGTATGTACTCTGACTTAGGCCAAGCAATCTCTTAGATCTATCTCTATAGATCTGTATCCCTAGAATGCGGGATGTCTCACCTAAGTCCTTCATTGAGAAGCAACTCCCTAGCCAGGTCTTGACAGACTGAAGCATAGGGATGTCCTTCCCAATGAGTAGTATGTCATCCACATACAATATGAGGAAGACAACTATGTCCCCTACAACCTTCTTGTAGACACAAGGTTCATCTTCGTTCTTGATGAAACCAAACTATTTGATTGCATCATCAAAACGAAGATTCTAGCTCCGAGAAGCTTGCTTTAGTCGATAAATGGACCTATGCAGCTTGCATACTCTGCTAGTATGTTGTGGATCTACAAAACCCTCAGGTTGTGTCATGTACACATCCTCAAGTAGGTTTCCATTCAGAAACGCGGTTTTGACATCCATCTGCCATATCTCATAGTCATGGTAGGCTGCAATAGCAAGCATGATCCGAATGGACTTAAACATCGCTACTGGAGAAAAGGTTTCATCATAGTCAATACCATGAATCTGCTTGAAACCTTTAGCTACCAAGCGACCCTTATAGATAAGTTCATCCATGTCAGTCTTTCTCTTAAAGATCCACTTACACCCAATGGGTTTTACCCCTTCAGGTGGATCAACCAAAGTCTATACTTGGTTGGTGTACATGGATTCCATTTCGGATCTCATGGCCTCTAGCCATTTCTCGAAATCTGATCTCATCACAGCTTCCTGATAGGTGGTAGGCTCATCCTCTATGAGCATAACGTCATCATGGTCAAACAAGAGAAATGAGTATCTCTCAGGCTGATGACGTACCCTATCAGACCTGCGAAGAGGTATGTCTACTTGAACTGGTTGTTGTTCCTCAACTCCTTGTGGAACAACATCATCCACAACACTTTGTGGTTCTAGTTCAATTTCCATCGAGGCATCAGTGCTATTGTTCGTATCTTGAACTTCTTCAAGATCGAACGCGCTCCCACTAGTCTTTCTAGAAACAAAGTCCCTTTCTAGAAAGAACTCAGTCTTTGCCACAACTACCTTGTGCTGACTGGGAATGTAGAAGTAATATCCCTTAGTTTCTTTGGGATATCCAATAAAGTAGCACTTGTCGGATTTGGGTCCTAACTTGTCTGAGACTTGACGTCGAACGTAAGCCTCACAACCCCAAATCCTCATGAAAGACACCTGGGCATCTCTCCCAGTCCATATCCTATATGGTGTCTTTATCACGTCCTTGGATGGAACTCGGTTGAGTATAAAAGTTGCCGTGTCTAGAGCATAACCCCAAAGGTATGTCGGAAGATCTGTGTGACTTATCATAGATCGCACCATATCTAATAGGGTATGATTCCTCCTTTCGGATACACCATTCCACTGTGGTGTTCCAGGAGGAGTGAGTTGGGATAGGATCCCACACTCTGCTAAATAGTCACGAAACTCATGGCTAAGGTATTCTCCACCTCTATCAGATCGAAGTATTTTAATACTCTTGCCTAGCTGGTTCTGTACTTCATTATTGAATTCTTTGAACTTTTCAAAGGATTCAGACTTATGTGTCATCAAGTACACATAACCATATCTACTGAAGTCATCAGTAAATGTGATGAAGTACCTATAACCACCTCTAGCAGCGACATTGAAAGGGCCACATACATCACTATGTATGAGTCCTAACAAATCAGTCGCTCTCTCGCTGTGCCCACTAAAGGGAGTCTTGGTCATCTTGCCTCGTAGGCATGACTCGCATATCTCATATGATTCTAAATCATATGAGTCCAGCAAACCATCCTTATGGAGCTGGGATAAGCGCTTGTCATTTATATGACCTAAGCGACAGTGCCAGAGGTAGGTTTGATTCATGTCATTTGACTTGAACCTCTTGGTATTTATGTTATAGATAGGGCTCTCAAGGTCTAGAATATAGAGTCCGTTCATCAGAGGTGCACTACAATAGAACATATCGTTTAAATAGACAGAACAACATTTGTTCTTTATTGTAAACGAAAATCCTTTCTTGTCCAAACAAGAAACTGAAATTATGTTCTTAGTCAAGGCAGGCACATAACAACAATCATCTAATTCTAGTACAAGCCCAGAGGGTAGAGATAGATAGTAAGTTCCTACAGCAATAGCAGCAACCCGTGCTCCATTGCCTACTCGTAGGTCTATCTCACCCTTCGTCAATGCCCAGCTATTTACATTAGTACAAATGTGCGAAGCACATCCGATATCTAATACCCACGATGAAGAAATAGAGAGGTTGACTTCTATAACATGTATACCTGAAGTAGAAATCTTATTTCTCTTCTTCGTAAGATCTTCCAGGTATTCTTTGGAGTTCCTCTTCCAGTGCCTTGCTTGTCCTTGATATAGGTGACAAAGATTTTCAACCATATCGTAAGCGCCCATTAACTCGTGTTGCTTCTGAAGCTCAGTTCACGAGGATTAGACAAGACACATCTAATGCGTCATCATTTTTGTCAGCTCGCGTGGCAGTGGCAGGAGGAGCCTCCGGAATAGGCTGCTCCAGAACGTACAGTTTACGTTCTTGGGTGAGAACTATTCTCAGGTTCCTGTATCAGTCCAGGAAATTTGCTCCGTTGAGCTTGTCCTTCTTAAGGACAGATCGCAGGGAGAAGATGTTCGTATTTAACATCATGGTAATCTACAACAGAAATAAATGCAGAAATAAGTATCATATTCTTAATCATTTAATTAGGCCTTTAACTAAATGATGCTCCCACTGAATTCTATAATTCATGTGGGACAAGATCCACATCATACTAACCCTTGAGTTAGCTTTGGCTAATACGCCCAAGACTTAGTATGATCGGTAGGTAACGATTACCAATTACATCTCTATGCAACTCTTGTTTATAGAATCAAAATCCGCATTTATATTAAAACTTAAGTTAGCTTTGGCTAATACGCCCGAGAGTTAATATATATGTGATTTTGACCTAACTTTCTAACCGTTGGAAGAATGGCTATAGTTATACTCGATCCAACCGAGTTAACTAGGAATACTCAATCTAATTGAGTTGTACTCACCCATGCGTTGATAGGCGGGACCAAGATTGTCCCTCCGTACCCTACCAAGATAGTATGTGTTGCTCTGCTTTGGCAGATTCAACAACTACATGCGATCGAGGTAGTGGTAGGTATCACGGCATGGTAGGCATTACGAGTTGACGTGATTTATATCTAATCTAAACGATGATGCGTATCATATACTCGATAGATCTAATCTAATCGAAGGGTGCATCATGTGCACGACTTAGATCTAATCTAATCGTTAGGCACTAATTAATTACTTAATTAACTAGCATGCATCACATACACACAAAAGCAATTAATTAAATTAATTTGTGATTTAGTCATGGCCCTACTACGATCTTCTCAAGCCAATGAGAAGATCGGATGGTCAACCTAAGGTTAACAGCTTCTCAAGCTCCTTCCGTTGACCACCTCGTGTTGCTCGTGCCCTCCTCGTAACTCCGTCTCATGTGGACCTTCCACCGCTTCAAAAATTACATTACAATTTTGAAACTCGAGTTACATTCGAGTCTAAATCTAATTTACAACCAGAATATAAGAGAAAGGCACGACGCGCAGGTCGTGAAAATAAAAATAAAAACAAATACAGCACGCATATCACAAATAACGACGCAGACCGTAATATGAATTACAACACAATTCCAATCTTATTGGGTATTTTGGGCCATGACTATCACAAAATTAATATATAATTCAAAATTATATATTTCTATAATTTTCTGTAATTTTTTTATAATTTTACAGATTTTATGAGTAAATTTTTCCCGGCGGTCCCGATTAGCGATTTCGGGCGTAATCGCGGAACGAATCCCCTTGCGGGGCCAAGGGCAGCGCCCCTACCCGCGATCTAACCATCGCGAGGGTTCCATTGCGATCTAACAGCACCTTAGCCCGCTATCCCAAAAGGTTTTGGGGCGAAACTTAGCCGTTTTGGAAAAATCTTCCCGGTAGCGGAAGCCTACAAGCGCCGAAACACTTGTGCTTCGCTTCTACGAGAAAATTACCCATAAAAACTATAAAAATCATAAATTTACAGAAAGTTTACAGATCTATATTTTTCATAAAAATACGAATCTAAACTCGTACTCGCTTCGCACGTGGCTCTGATACCGCTGTTGGGTTTTTCGGGCCGCGAAAACCGCTTTTTCGCGTCTCGGAAACCCCGAATCACCCTAGCCAACGGATCTCGTGCGAAGAAAAGATTTCAAAACTAAATTACGAGTACGAGTTTCTACTTAGATCTACTCCTAGATCTACATGAAACGAGTTATACCTTTGAAGCGAAGCCCTTCGCGTTCCCGCTCGTCCAAACGGTGTCGGATCTCAAGAGTATCAAGATAGATACTCCTCTAGAAGTATCCACATGAACACATAGGTGGAGAAAACCACAAAAAAAGGTGTGCTAGCACCTATGTGTGGTTCGGCCAAGTTGAGGAGGAGAGGGAGAGGGAGAGAGCTCCAAGAGGAAGAAGAAGCAATGAATACACACTTGAATGAAAAATGAATTCATTCAAAACCATAAGTGGCCGGCCACCTCTCCAAGGTGTAACCCCCATTCTTATTAAATGTAGCCATTAAAGAGAATGGAGTTGTAACTCCCATGAGGTGGCACACTTTGATGATGTGGCACATCATCATTGGTCCACATCTTGCCATTGTTGGTGTAACCTTAGGTCAAAGTTGACCTGGGTGACCCGACTCGAGTTGACCTGACTCGAGGTATATTTTGATGTTTGACAATAATGGAGAAGTTATACTTTGATGTTTGACAAGAATAGGAACTTGGGGGATTGTGGGTGCAACCTTTGGTCAAGGTTGACCTGGTTGACCCGACTTGAGTTGACCTGATTCAGGAAAAGTCCAAGTATGGAGACTTGGCACGGAAAAGTCCAAGCAGGGAGCTTGGCACGGGAAAAGTCCAAGTATGGAGACTTGGCACGGAAAAGTCCAAGCAGGGAGCTTGGCACGGGAAAAGTCCAAGTATGGAAGCTTGGCATGGGAGGTCAGAGAGGGCTCGGTAGCTCGTTCTCTGGACTGGATGGAGTCGGAGAGGGCTCGGTAGCTCGTTCTCCGGACTAGGTCAGAGAGGGCTCGGTAGCTCGTTCTCTGGACCGGACGTGGAAGTCGGAGAGGGCTCGGTAGCTCGTTCTCCGGACTAGGTCAGAGAGGGCTCGGTAGCTCGTTCTCTGGACCGGACGAAGTCGGAGAGGGCTCGCACTGCCTCCTGACTAGGTCGAGAAGGCTCTGAGCTCGGTCTGGACCGGACTCGGAGAGGGCTCGCACGCCTCTTCTCGGACCAGGCCGAGAGGGCTCGGTAGCTCGGTCTCGGACCGGACGTGAAAGTCGGAGAGGGCTCAGCTCGTTCTCTAGACTAGGTCAAAGAGGGCTCGGAGCTCGCTCGACCGAGAAGACGTTAGGGTTTAGGGCTGGGAAGCTCTAAAACTAACACAGAGACATTGGATTGGTCTGTTGACCGATCCAGTGATACTTTGGTTGATTGGATCGGTCGACAGATCGATCCAGTGATACTCGAGTGATCTGATCGGTCTCGTGACCGATCAGTAACCACACAGAAGCATTCTGTGGGTTATCTGATCGGTCTGGTGACCGATCAGTAAGAAGCGAGACGACAGGGGATCGATAGGGGATCGGTCTGTGGACCGATCCACCTATGGCCTGATCGGTCCACAGACCGATCAGGGATCGGCAACCCCTCACTGTGAAGAGGTGGGATAGGTCTGGGGACCGATCAGACTAGGGCCTGATCGGTCTACAGACCGATCAGGGATGTCCTGGACCGATCAGGCTATGGCCTGATCGGTCCATGCCTAGCCGTTGAGTCACAACGGCTAGATTTCTTTCTGTGTCTTCTTCTTCGCAGGTTCATTCATATAAGAGGGCCAGCACAGGGAAGAGGTTGTATGTTCTGGAACTTCTTGTTCTTCTTGCTCCTTGCGATCTGAGCTTTGTTGAGCTCTCCACTGCTGAAGCTTCGTGTGAGCTTCCCTCGGCTGGGTTTCCAACTGATCAGTTGCTGCTGTGGTTGGCATCCGTGAAGTTGCTGCTTCATCAACAGTCGACGAGAAGGCAAGCAAAGTAGTGTTTTTACATTCATATTGTTTTTGACTTCTTGCTATATCTTTGTACTCCGATCTTGCTGTTGCAAGAGAGATTGTGGCGAGGTTTCTCCACCCAGAAGGAGTTTTTATTAGCTGGTTTTCCGGGGTCTCATCCACCGACGGATTGATAGGATTCGACCACCTTACGGACACGCCGAGGAGTAGGATTATCATCTCGGAACCTCGTTATATCGTCGCGTTTGAGGTTTGATATTCTTCCGTTTCGTTTCTATCTTTTATTTCCGCTGCGCTAACTCAATTTGTAGGAAGAAACGAGAATTTGGGGTCGGCTATTCACACCCCCCATCTCTAGCCGCATCCGAAGGTCCTAACAGCCATCTCACTAATGATGTGATGATTAGTCAAGTCAAACTTGACTCTTCCTCTCAAGTCAAGTCAAACTTGACTCAATCTCTTCCATGGTTGATCTAATCTAACCATTTGATTCAAGCCAACTTAATATAATGAATCTAATTCATTAAATTAAGTTGATTTAATGAGTCATTTGATCCTGTTCGAACCAAGGGTCAACGAACGCTGGGGATGTGGCGCTCCTTGCTGGGTCCTCGAGGGCTCCGGTGAACCTGCAGCAAAACCGAGCCGGGAGGGGTGTCCCGGCGACGGCCCTCCGACGCTCAAGTCAGGCGAGGAATAACAAGAAGGTGGTCTCCAGATCAAGATTTCTCATACCTCCGGTGAAGAAATGGAGGCCTTATATAGACCTCCCGAAGAAGCCTGGGCGCACCAATCAAAGTAACCACCTGCCTTTGACCATGCCCAGGTATGGGTCTGTCAGAAGGGTCATGCCCAGATATGGATATGTCAGGAAGATGTCCATGAGGCCATACTGCTACTGTATCAACCTTTCCATGATGTGACGGCAAGGTCCTCCATCGTGCGATCTTGTGTACGGCCTAATCATCAGACATGCTTTAGCTGATATCCCATATCCCGAGCCGAGCGCATAGGCCGCTCGGCCCCCTTTGTACCCTCGCCCTTATCTTGGCCGAACGGACGACCCGCTCGGCCCTTCGGTTCCAGCCGAGCGGCATCCCGCTCGGCCCTTCGATCCTCCTGCCTTGGCGTCGGAAACCCAAACCCTTGGATGGGTTATCTCTAGCTCCGCTCGGACCTACCCAGCTGCTCGGCGTGGCCATTAACCGCTTAGTCAGCCCTTCATCGGTCCTCAAGCTGAGACCCTTCAGGAAGTGGGTCCCCCATTCTTACCGCCGGATCATTTGCCTTCCCTTCAAGTCTAGTCGAAGGAGGCAGTGAGTCCGACTGACTGGACTATATGTGTCCGAGCGGGCGGTCGCCGCCTCTCCGTAGCTTATAATATCCCTGGGGCCGTTCGGCCCTTCTGTCAAATTCAGCCGTTCGGCTCTTCATTCCGGTTGTCTTGTCGCTCAACATGGATGTTTGCTTGTCTATATCTTCTCGAAAATCACGCAAATCTTCTCCATTAAGTCGAAGCATGCGCGGTATGGGCGCATTAATTGTGCCTGGCGACAGAGCGCCACGTGGCTCTTCTCGCGTGGCGGTGATGATCCGTACGATGGGACGCTGGTCATTTTGAAACGGACAGCTAGATGATGACTTCGTCTTCCGTGACCTGCATCCGACGGACGAGGCTGACCAGCCTCGTTCGTATAAAGCCCTCGTCTTCGCCTTTTACGTCGCATTTTCTGTTTCATCACGTATTCTCCGTCGAAGGTGCCCGCTGCTGCTGCATCATTCCAGCCGTCCCAGCTCTCGCCTCTTGGTGGTCTTCGGCTCTTTGGTGATCCTTTCTGTCTACCTTCCCTCAGTAAGCTTCTCCCTTCCCTTACAAGGCCTTCCCAACTTGTTCTGCCTCCTTTGTTCCCATTTCTTCGATTTCTCGCTGTCTTTTTGCTCCTTCGAGATGGCAAGCTCCTCCGAACCCGCTGTTGGTGTTCACGACCCTTGGTACCTGACCATGGAGAGTCGGTTTGATGAGGAGGGTGCTCGGCGCCTTGTTCGGACATATGGGATTCCCGATAACTATGAAATAGTTGTAGCCAACCCGACTGACCGGCCCCATGACCCCCCGATCGGCACCATTTGTTTTTTTCTAGACCAATTCCAGGGCGGCCTTAGATTTCCTACCCATCCCTTTATTTTAGAGGTTTGCAACTATTTTCGCATCCCGCTCGGCCAACTTGTGCCGAATTCCTTTAGGCTGCTGAGCGGGATGGTCGTCCTCTTTAAGCTGCACAGTATCCCTCTTGACCCTAAAATATTCCACTTCTTCTTCTACCCCAAACAATCCGAGTTGGGATTTTATTTTCCAAAGTAGAATAGGCTTTAAATTTTTTGACAATATGCCGACCTCCAACAGTTTTTCTTTTATATCCGACTTCCCGAGCGGCCAGCATTCCGAACCAGATGGCAGACCGCTGTGCCGACTCAGCCGGAGCTTGGCAAGTTCAGAAGCAACCCAGCCTATCTTCATGCGGCGAACTGGTTGTCCGGTTAGCGATACAAGATCGACCAGTTGCTGCTCAAGGGGGTGTTGTATATTTTCGGATTGTCTCCCGTTCGGGCAAATCTCCCCTTCCGCATGAGTAAGGATTCTTTACTCTCTTAGTCTTTTTTGTCTAATTGATTTTAATTTCGTTTACTGCAGCTGAAGTCATGTGGCGTTCCAAGGCTACCGCTAATTTGAAATTAAAGTCCGTGGAGATTGAAGCGGCCACCAAGAAAGAGCTCGCCGAGCGGGGTCTTATCCCCAGCCGCCCCACACATGCAGGGCGCCCCTGAAACAGATGTTGCCCCATCCGCTTCAACAGAGGTTGAGGCGGATCTGCTTCCTCGGCCCCGCCGAGTGGGGTCCCTGTCGAGGATCCACCTGAAGTTCGTGGCGTCAAGAGACTCCGACCCCGCCACAAGAGGGAGCACCACAGTGCCGATCGGCGAACCGCTGCACGCCATCACAGATCGGGACTCCGGCCGCCTCGCCACAGATCTTGGCTCTCCTCCCGGACTCGTCGCCGTTTACGTCGGTTGGGCGAAACTTCCACCATAGGGGAGTCTTCGCAACAAGCGGCTACAACTGAAGAAGCGCCGTCCGACCATCAAGACCACCCTCCGATTCCCATCGGAGGAATATTTACTGTCTGCCGATCGGCCATCGAGCCCTGTTCACGAAATAACCTTGACGGGTCCGCTCGCCAAGCTTTTTGAGGACGCCCAGATTCAGGTTGCCCTCATGACGCCCAAGCAGCTCGGCGATAACAATATGCAGCAGGCCACACAGGTAAATTCATCTTTCTTCATGTGCCATGCTATTGTTTGACTCCTGATTTTATTATTTCCTTACAGCGTTGGGCTGAGCAAATCGCCACCAGCCACCGGCTGGCCGAGCTGGAGGATCTCCTGGAAAAACTCCAAGTATCAGGGGGTCCATCGGCCGAGCGGGAGAAACAAACTCTCGAGGCCGAACAGAAGAAGGCTGCTGATCTGGCTGCAGAGGTGGCCCGACTCGAAGACTTGGTGAAGAAGCGGGACGGGGACGTGAAACGCGCCAGTGGCCGGAAGAGGCGGGCGATTGCTGATCTGGATAAAATGAAAGTTGAAGTCCGGGCCTTAGATCAGCAATCTAAAAAGCTAGAGGCCGAGCTGAATGCCGAGCGGGAGATCCGTTCGGCCGAACACACAAAAGCTGCGATGGACTTGAAGGCAGTCCAAGATTCCCTAATTGCCTCCCGGGCGGTGCTTAAAAGGTATAAGGAGGGAGAGCCGAGTCGCTTAGCAGCGGCGCGCCAAGAATATCTCCACTCGGAGCGGTTCGGCGCGAAATTCGGCGACAATGTCTCTTCTACATTCGCCGAAGCGGTCAAGGTCACCCTGGCGTACCTGAAGAAGGGTGGCCACCTTCCCGAGGGAATGCATATTCCCGCCTCCGACCTGGCGGCCATGATTGATGACATCCCGGACGCCTTTTTTAATTTTGAAGACCCGGAGTGAGGCGAGTTCTTTCAAGTGCTTTTTGTATTTCATCCGCTCGGCGGATGCAAAAACTTTATTGTACGTGCCGTTCGGCTCCCTTATGCGCCTTGTATTTTTTGTTTGCCTTTCATTGCCCCTTTTTAATGCGTTGCTGCTCATTCGTATAATCTGTTGGGCTCCCCGGGTTTCCTACTAAACGACCGATCGGGTTAATCAATTGACTCGCTTCCTCAAAATCACTTAGCGCTTAACCATATTGTTTGCACTTAGCGCTTAACCATACTGCTTGCATTCAGTGCACGCGAAGTATTGGCAAACCGACGGCCGACCGGCATTAATCAATCTGGTACTTGTGAACGATCATGAGCTCGTCGGCGTGGATGTTTATAGCCGATCGGCGCGGCTCTCGATTTTTAACGACGGTGCTCGTCGGCGCGGTTATTTATAGCCGGTCGGCGCGGCTCTCGATCTTTAACGACGGTGCTCGTCGGCGCGGATGTTTATAGCCGATCGGCGCGGCTCTCGATCTTTAACGACGGTGCTCGTCGGCGCGGATGTTTATAGCCGATCGGCGCGGCTCTCGATCTTTAACGACGGTGCTCGTCGGCGCGGATGTTTATAGCCGATCGGCGCGGCTCTCGATCTTTAACGACGGTGCTCGTCGGCGCGGTTGTTTATAGCCGATCGGCGCGGCTCTCGATTTTTAACGACGGTGCTCGTCGGCGCGGATGTTTATAGCCGATCGGCGCGGCTCTCGATCTTTAACGACGGTGCTCGTCGGCGCGGTTGTTTATAGCCGGTCGGCGCGGCTCTCGATTTTTAACGACGGTGCTCGTCGGCGCGGATGTTTATAGCCGGTCGGCGCGGCTCTCGATTTTTAACGACGGTGCTCGTCGGCGCGGATGTTTATAGCCGGTCGGCGCGGCTCTCGATTTTTAACGACGGTGCTCGTCGGCGCGGTTATTTATAGCCGATCGGCGCGGCTCTCGATTTTTAACGACGGTAGCGGATGTTTATAGCCGATCGGCGCGACTCGATTTTAACGACGGTGCTCGTGTCTCGATTTTTAACGGTGCTCGTCGGCGCGGATGTTTATAGCCGGTCGGCGCGGCTCTCGATTTTAACGTGCTCGTCGGGGCGGATGTTTATAGCCGGTCGGCGGCTCTCGATTTTTAACGACGGTGCTCGTCGGCGCGGTTATTTATAGCCGGTCGGCGCGGCTCTCGATCTTTAACGACGGTGCTCGTCGGCGCGGATGTTTATAGCCGGTCGGCGCGGCTCTTGATTTTTAACGACGGTGCTCGTCGGCGCGGATGTTTATAGCCGGTCGGCGCGGCTCTCGATTTTTAACGACGGTGCTCGTCGGCGCGGATGTTTATAGCCGATCGGCGCGGCTCTCGATTTTTAACGACGGTGCTCGTCGGCGCGGATGTTTATAGCCGATCGGCGCGGCTCTCGATTTTTAACGACGGTGCTCGTCGGCGTGGATGTTTATAGCCGATCGGCGCGGCTCTCGATTTTTAACGACGGTGCTCGTCGGCGCGGATGTTTATAGCCGGTCGGCGCGGCTCTCGATTTTTAACGACGGTGCTCGTCGGCCTTCAAGGCTAACTCCTTACCAGGTCGAGCGACCTTGGCCTTCATAACTTATCTCGCGCTTGAACAGTCTTTGTGCCCGGCCGAACGGCATGGGTCATTTGCTTGCGAACCTAATCGGCTGGGAGGCCTTCACTTATTCGGGTGCTTGGCTCGGATAATCCATATGCCCCTTTTACCCAGCTTGGAGAACGTACTCCTGGCCGAACGGCTCAGGGTCTGCTTCGAGCATTTTGGCTCGGATAATTTATCTCCATCCGGAAGGTACTGGGTCTTTGATCCTCGAGCGCTTGGCTCGACCCATTTACCTCCGGCTAAGCGGCTCGTGACCTTCGTTTCTTGCCAATGCCTTATATTTGTTCTCTTGATTCTTCATTTCTGCATTTCCAGTATTAGTTGAAAAAAGTACATAGGATGATTTACATTGGCACACCTTTCACCCCGCCCGGTAAGGCTGGAGGTGGTTCGCGCTCCACGGCCTATCTAACTGCCGACCGTCCTCATCCTCCAAATAATATGCGCCCGAGCGGAGCTTTTCGATGATTTTGAAGGGACCTGCCCACGGAGCTTCAAGCTTGCCGACGTCGCCGACAGGCTTGACTTTCTTCCAGACAAGGTCGCCGACCTGGAATGATCGGGGGATGACGCGCCGGTTGTAGTTTTGCTTCATCCGTTTGTTGGTTGCTACTCGGAAAACCTATAGGTTCCACTGTACAAAAATTTTGTACAAAGGTCTGAACCTTTTCCTAGTTACCATGTGTTCTTTTAAATTAAATTTTGGATCGCCTGCGGAACTTAACACGTTTGATCCAAAACTTAATCTATTTGTTCTTTTAGGTTTTGACTTGGATCTCCTGCGGAACTTAACACGTTCGACCCAAGTCTCCTTAAGTTATTAATTTCATTAAATATTAATTTCCATAAAAGGTTCCCAGTACTGACGTGGCGAGGCACATGGCCTTCTTGGATATGGGAGCAACCACCACCGACTAGACAAAACCTTTAATAGAAAGCTAATATTTAATTTCCTAAAATAACTTTAGGTTAACCAAAGAGAACAATCAAATCACAAGGAAAAAAAAAGCAAAAGAACACAACTCGAAAAAACATATTCGAAATTCTAGAACGTAAGCCTCTTGTATTTGGTATTATTTCCATAAATAACTAGCATGATGCGGAAATAGAAATTACTAGTTATACCTTGTAGAAAAACCTCTTGATCTTCTACCGTATTCCTCTTCTAATCTCGGACGTTGTGTGGGCAACGATCTACCGAGATGAGAAACCACCAACCACCTTCTTCTCCTCCAAGCAAGGTTCGGCCACAAAGGAAGAATTTTACCAAAGAAGAAAATCAAAATACTAACCAAGCTCCAAGAGATGCTAGCTTTCTCTCCTTCTTCTTCTTCTTCTCCAAGTAGTATCCGGCCACCACAAGAACTCCAAGAGAGATGAAGTATTCGGCCACCACAAGAGGAAGAGAGGGAGAGGGTAATGGCCGGCCACAACACCAAGGAAAAAGGGAGAGAAAACAATAGAGGTTGTGTCTCATGAAGGCACCCCTACCCCTTCTTTTATATTCCTTGGCCTAGACAAATTAGGAAATTTAATTACAATAAAATTTCCTTAATTTTTCTTGATATGAATTAATTGAGAAAAATAAAACAAAATTTCCCAATTAACTTGAGATGGCCGGCCACATCATTGGAAACAAAAGAGGACAAGTTTTAATCAACAATTAAAACTTCCTAATTTGTTTCCGGAAATTTTAAAAAATAAAATTTCTCTTTAAAATCTCTTCATGGTTGATAAAAGGAAATTTCTATAATTTTAATTTTATCAACATGTGAATAATTTTTAAAGAAAAAATAAAACATCTCTCCAATCTACAAATAAGGAAAGAGATCTAATCTCTTTCTTTAATCTTTTGTAGATCTTTTACAAGAGAGATATTTTAATTTTAATTCTCTTTAAAATATATCTTCCACATAATAATAAAAATTAAAATTAAATTTCTTTTTAATTTTATTTGGCCGGCCCTACTAGCTTGGGTTCAAGCTAGGGCCGGCCACCCAATTTTATACCTAGGCCGGCCCTAGCTTGGTTCCCAAGCTAGCTTGGCCGGCCCCTATTGGGTGGGTATAGAAGGTGGGTATAGGTGGGTATAGAACTCTATAAATAAGAGGCTACGATAGGGACCGAGAGGAGGAATTGGTTTTGGTCTCCCGATAAAATTAAGCATCCCGTGTTCCTTGAACACACAACTTAATTTTATCAATGATAATTCATTCCACTAGAGAACTATCATTGAACTACCGCACCAATCCCAAATTACATTTTTGGGCTCCTTCTTATTATGAGTGTGTTAGTCTCCCTGTGTTTAAGATATCGAATGTCCACTAATTAAGTGAGTTACTGACAACTCATTTAATTAATATCTAAATCCAAGAGTAGTACCACTCAACCTTATTGTCATGTCGGACTAAGTCCACCTGCAGGGTTTAACATGACAATCTTTATGAGCTCCTCTTGAGGACATTATCAACCTAGTATCTCTAGGACACAATTTCCTTCTATAATCAACAACACACACTATAAGTAATACCATTTCCCAACTTATCGGGTTTATTGATTCAACGAACTAAATCTCACCCATTGATAAATTAAAGAAATAAATATCAAATATATGTGCTTGTTATTATATTAGGATTAAGAGCACACACTTCCATAATAACTGAGGTCTTTGTTCCTTTATAAAGTCAGTATAAAAGAAATGACCTCAAATGGTCCTACTCAATACACTCTGAGTGTACTAGTGTAATTATATAGTCAAGATAAACTAATATCTAATTACACTACGACCTTCTAATGGTTTGTTCCTTTTCCATTTTGGTCGTGAGCTACTGTTTATAATTTATAAGTACTGATAACATCATCTTCTGTATGTGACACCACATACTATGTTATCTACAATATAAATTAAATGAACAACTACAAACAAATGTAGACAATTAGACCAAATGTGATTCTTTATTCATAATAAATGTTTACAAAGCTTAGGCTTTCAGTATACATTCCAACAGGGACTAGGCTTCCGAGCAGAATGCCGAAAAAGTTGCAAACTTCTACAAAGAAGGGATGGATCGGAAATCGCAGACTGGCTGTAAACTGGTTGCGGAAAACACAAAAAGCTCCGTGCGGCAGTTTGTGTGGCCGAGCGAAATCTGTGGGTAGGATGATTTCAAGGTCAGAGGGGATGTCAAAACTATCTATCAGAATGTCGGCGTCGCGCCGATCGAAGCGCGACTCCATGGTGGTATACCATGGGCCGAGGGCTTGGTCTTGTGGCTGGGAAGAGCTAGCCATTGTACGAGCGGACGAAACCAAAAAAGACGAAAGAGGATGAAAGGAAGAAGATGACAACGAAATAGTACCCCGAGGACGAAAACTTGGGAAAGAAATGCAAAGAAAACACCAGAACCAAGGAGAGAAATAGGAGAACCTTATAACGAAGAGGAGGATCGAAGGAAGAACACCAAAGATCGTTGGAGAGCAAAGGAGATAGGTCACCGGAGAACTGAGAACGAGAAGCTGTGAGGCACGCAAGAGCAAGAATGCGGCGAAGGAAGAAAACGAAGCTTTTATAGGGTGGAGCCCGAGCGGCCTCCACCGTTGGATCCAGGTCGTGAGAATCGGAGCACGCATCGCGCCGTTCATTTCGAACCGCCTCGGTCTCATCACCTGCGGCGCCGCCGCCGTACGTTGCCGACAGGAATGCCACGTGGCATTCCACCACGGGAGAGCATTTAATAAGCGCCTTATCGAGGCACAGAGCGCGTGCTTGGCCTTAATGACGGAGATTGCCGCGAATTCCTAGGAGATCCGAGGGATAGGGGCGTTGATTGAGGTCGTACTTATCTCCACACCGGTAGAGCGGGGGGTGGTTTCTTGTATGAGCCGCTCGGCTAAACAATCGTCCAGTCAGTCGGACTAATCGCCTCCTTCGACTAGACTTGAAGGGGAGGCAAGTGATCCGGTGGTAAGAACAGGGACCCCCCCTTTCGAGGGAAGTCAAAGCCACGTGGAAGTCAAAGGGTCAAACGGCCGACCGGAGAAGGGGAGACCGGTCGGACGAACGGGGTCCCAGCGGAATCACAAACAACCCGACGGGGAGTCGGGTCTCCGATGCTCATGAGGAATAGGGTCGTCGGGCCGATCGGGGAGCCCACTCGGGCGAAGGCATATAGTAGCATTACTGTGAACAGTCGGCAGAGCACACGACCAAGAATCTCCCGAGCGGACCAGCACATACGACCGGCTGGATGTGAGGGGACGGCCGACCGGCCGGACGCTCGGCATGGGGTAAGAAGAGACAAAAGGACAAGGGAACAGCTTCTGACAGCGGATATGCTCAACGACCAGGCCATACGCAGGATCTTATGACAGAGGGTTCCATTGTCCCATCAGAGATGTGCTCGGACTGTAGCAGTATGGTGTCAGGTAAGCTTTTCTGACAAGCACATACTGAGGTATGGGCTAAAGACACATATTCGCCTCGATATGTGTGTGTGAGCCCCTTCACAGCTCTATATAAAGGGCCTCACACTTCGCCTGAGGTACGCATTCTCCGATATTGAGAGTCACTTCTTTGTTGTTCGCTTGCCTGACTTGAGCGTCGGAGGGTCGTCGCCGGGAATCCCTTCCCGGCCCGACTTCCTTGCAGGTTCGCCGGAGGTCCGTACGACCGGTCGGAGATCCACGTCAGCAGTTCAGAGAGCGCCACGTGCCCAGCGTCCGTTGATTCAGCGTTCGGACAGGATCAAACATTTATTTTAGAAATTGTGATCACGATAACTAAAAACGAGGGGCACGGGGGAACATGTTGGAAGCCCTAGTCCTATAAAAGGTATTATACTCTCATGAACAAAGGTGTATATACACATTTACTTTTAAAACCCTAATTTCCGGTCATTATTTTCTTTTTGATAAAAAAAGTTGACTTGAGCATTGGAATGACTTCGTCAAGGATTTTCCTGATCATCATTCTAACTCGTTTTGCTATGAGTATTTTTTTTTTCACATAGATAAGTCGAATGTCTCCATTCTCAAATAAGATCAGTATCTATCTATACCATAGTTATTGGTTACTAGATAACTGGTATAACTATTATAATTACTAATATAACTTTGTAGTATTCCTTTCTGTCTTCAGCTTCTCTCATTGTTGAATTTTATATTAAAAAATTAAACAAAAAAAAAAACATTGGTTAATCTATCTATTTAAATTTAATGGGTCAAATATACTCCTAACGTAGGTCATGTGAGCTGCACGTGCAAAAATTATCAAATCTTGCCTATGAAGGAAAATATAATATTTGAGATTATAGGGGGCAAAACTGATTTTTTTTCTAAATACCATAATGGAGTCACGTTGCAACTTGCATATTATCTAATTAATTGCCGAGTAGGATTGCACATTAATGATCCAATTAAGAAATTGACCAATAAAGATGTTGTTTATGAAGAAATGACAAATTAACATTATTAAAATTTTGAAAGCAAGTTGTTAAAATAGATGGAGTATACTTATTCTAATTTTATTAAAATTATTCTAATTTAATTTGATCATAATTATTCCAAATTAATCAAAATTATTTATAACATTTTTAGCCAAAACTACTAAAATAATAATAATAATTTTGAAATAAAATTATAATAAACCGTCCTTTTGATTATTGTTCACTATGAAATATCTTTTGACGATGACACTAATAAGGGCACCCTTTTAATTTCTATCAAATATAAATAATACACTAAATTAAAGAAAAATTATAAAAGACATGTTAGATTTGTAAAAAAACAATATTAAATGTTATCCCATGTTGTATTAATTCTAAAAACTTTTATTTTTTCTTAAATTATTCTATTTAATAATACATTTTATATTAACTTTGGAGTAGAAAAATCTGAAAACGAATCCAAGAAAATACAAGAAATTCAGAATTTGGGTTGTTTGTTTGTTTTGCGTAAGAGATTGTGTTTGTAATAAATGTTTTTTAAAAAAAAAATTGAGGAAAATTAATTATTCTTTCTTGTTTTGCATCACACAAGGAAGCATATTCCATTTGCTTTGCGTAAAAGGTTATGTTTGTATAACATGATTTTTAAAACAAAATTTCAAGAAAAATTAATCATTCTTTCTTGCTTAGCATAAAACATTGTTTCTTGATTTGGAGAATTGTTTTGATAAGCAAACAATAACTCTTTTCGGGAGACTTTTTCATAAAGTAAATGGATCCTAAATTAAAATAATAACCATACTCTTTCACACAACTGAAAAAGGAAAATATTAGTTACTATTCGTATCTAACTGATATTTATAGAGTGAAATCGATCACTATCAATTGACGGATCCACAATCATCAAAACCTTTATCCATAGTGCCTGTAATTCTATTAATCAACTCTAGCCAATTTAACTACATTATAATCCACTGACTTGTGTCCATTTCATCCAAGTCACAACTGGTTCGCTTGGATAAGTCATCAGTTGGCCACATTGGTAACACGGCTAACCAGCCAACTAATCACACGTGTTAATCAATTGGTCTTGTTTGACCGTGAGCAATCTTGTTGACTTCACTCTAGAATCTTTGTTCTCTGATCGAATTATGCCTAAATACAAAACTTCTATCCACAACCAAAAGAGAGTTTTCTCGAACTCTCATGTCTTATAACTGATCCTGCTCGATCTCTCAAAATCTCCTTGACAAGCCTCTAATTTATGAATCTTACTCAATCATGTAGATGATCTTTGACATATGCCGAATTTGCTAGGAGATTTATCTGTTAAATTTTTATTTGCCCAGAGATTTTACCTCTAAGACTTTGAAACGGTCAATAGGAACGAACCCTTCCATGAGACCCATGCTTAACAGGCTACTACAAGTATCAGTGAAATTCAAGATAGGTCAAAATCTAAGTAACTTGCCTAATAGGACATCCTTCTCCCGATAAGTTACCGTCGATCAGACAAGATCTCTACAGCCCCCATTCTTCGGCTCTGTCTGACCGGCACGGAGCTCTGCTCCCTATTATCTCCTGATCGACTACCGTTGATTAGACAAAATTTATGGGCCCCACTCCCTGACTCTACTGGATCCGCACGGGGCTCTACTCCCCATTCTCTGTCGATCGCTATTGCCGATCGGACATACTCTCTACGGGCCCCACTACTCGGCTTTACCAAACTTGCACGTGGTTGTACTCCCTGTTCTCTCCCGATCGACTACTGTCGATCGGACAGCCTCTCTACGGGCCCCACTCCCCATTCTTTCCCGATCGGCTACTGTCTATCGAATATACTCTCTACGAGCCCCACTCCCTTGCTCTGCCAAACACTCAACGGCTTTGCTCCCCGTTCTCTCCCGATCAGCTACTGCTGATTGGACAAGCTCTCTACGAGCTCCACTCTCCAGCTCTGCCGAACCTGCATGGGGCTTTGCTCCCCGTTCTCTCTTGACCAGCTATCGTCGATCAAACAGGTTCTCTACGGGCCCTACTTCCTGGCTGTTGGACCCACACAGGGATCTATTCCCCGTTCTCTCCCGATCGGTTAGACAAGAGGAAAATCAAAGTGCCTCAAGGAGGACCGCACTTGATGATCGAAAATCCAACGGAAAGTTGACAAAGTCCAAGTGGGTCAAAAGGTTGATCGAACACTTAGTGGTGAAGTCCCAACATATCACGGTTGACCAAAGATTGGGCAAGGGAATCCTAAACTTGGGTTAAGCAAGTTAGGGTTGGGTAATCGATCAGGTGATTGATTGAGACCTATGTCAATCGATTAGCTGATTAATTGAGTGCATCTCTTCACGAAGTGCATGGTGAATCGATCAGGTGATCGATGATCAATTGAAGCTACTTGATCGATTGAGTAATCGATTGAGAGAAGCTCGCGAGCGAATAGAAAGCTTCGTAATCAATTGGGTGATTGATTAAAAAGGCTCGTAATCAATTAAGTGATAAAGAAAAGAGCCGTTGCGAGATTTAGACAGTTGATGCGTTCGGATCTGACGTGGCAATTAATTGGGGTAAGGTCAGTCGATTGGGAGCTCTAATCCACGAGATATAAAGGCGGCTATGAAGATTCAAATGCAACTCTTATTCTCCATTCTTCACTGTTAATTCATGGACGATTCAAGGAGAAGTGTTGTTGTACTTCCGAGTCTACAAGAGGTGTTTCCATATCAACAAGAGATCAAGAGCAAGGTTTCATATTGTTGTACTCATTTACTTATTCTTGTTGCATCTATTATTGTATTCTCTCGAGTACCCTTGTGTTTAAGTTTGTACGAGACTTCTTCGCCTCCATGAAAGAGGTTTCATAGTGTATCTGTGAGTGAAGAGAAGTGGACTCTTAGATTAGTCACCTTAAGGAGGTGGATACCAAATAAAATAAAGGGTGTTAGCATTATGGAGTATTGACTTCGATATCCATTGCAACAAATCATTAAAGAAGCAATTCAAGCTAATCACTCCCCTTCTGGCTTGCTGAAGTGTCCAAACAGCTTATACTTGAGACAGTGGGAGAGAGGAGGCATGCAAGGAAGAGAATAAAAAAAGAGATGATAGAATAGATTTTCCTAGAAATTTCCTAACTCATTTTAAATTATATTGGTTAAATTAGTTTAACCAAATTAAAATTGGTCCAGCCATAACTTAGCCAAATCAAGTACAAATTAATTCAAATTTAAAATAATATACTGTTGGAGCAATTTGTGTGACCCTAGGTTTTGATATTTGGATAAAGGTGTAAGCTAAGTTAGGATTATTGTTGTATTTGCTATGCACTTGTAAGTGTGCATGATGTAGATATAACAAGGAAAGTCCAAGTGTGATCTTGGCAACGACAAAACCCAAGTGGGATTTTGTCAAATGTGAAAGTCCAAGTAGATTCTTAGCAGTATAAGTCCAAGTATGTAGTATTGGAAATGTAAATCCAAATGCTATATAGCAATGTTGAAGTCCCGGAGCGAGGAGCTCTCGACAAAGTATAAAGTCCCGGAGGTGAGGAGTCTCTTGGCAATAGAAGACCCGACAACAAGGACAAGGCTAAAGGAAGCTCTTGAAGGCAAAGTGTGAAGGATGAGGAAGCATCTGCGGGATGCAATGTTGATGGAGGAGGCTAGAAGGCAATGCCAAGGTTATGCGGGAGAGGACGAGTGCATAAGAGAATGTACTCGGGTAAACCCTGGGTTTAGGGTTTACTAGTTGACTGGTGTTGTACCAGTCAACTGGTGGTTGAACTGAGAGAGAACATAATACTTCTATTCTCTCAACCATAGTGGACCAGTCAACTGGTTCTAATACTAGTCAATTGATATCAAGTCGTTGGATTGTAACAGTTAAATTTCATAAAGGACTAATCAACTAGTGGTGTGACCAATCGACTGGTAACAAGAAATAATATGGTGTTTTTCTTCCGAGCTCTATTTAATAGAACTCGGGGTAGCTGGCTTGGGTGACCAAATTAGAGGTAGTTAACCTCTAATCGAGTCTCCCAAACTCAGAGGTAATCCAAAAAATCTTAATCGAGTTATGGTGAGATTTCTCTACAGACAAGGAGGATTCAGCTAGCCAGAGTTTCAGGGATTAATCCACTGACGGATTGAGGGATCGTCCATCTTACGGACAGTAGTGGAGTATGAGTCCTAATCTCTGACCCACGTAAATCAACGTCTTAGAGGTTTGATTGTTTTGTTTATTGCCTTTAGATTTTAGCTTTCGTTTGTTTGTTTTGGTATTTCGTTGCCCTGACACGCATAGGAAGCGAACATTGTGGGCGATTAACTATTCACCCCCTCTAGCTTGTGTCAAAGGTACCAACATATACTTCTTATATCCACACCTACCTAATGGATTTTATTTGATGTCAATCCAATTTTAATTCAGCATCTTCACTTCGTATTAGATTCGTACCTAATATAATTTATATAGATAATTGTGTTGGTGCGGGAAGCATCCGACGATCGAACCTTAGTTTTGATAATGACAAAGGGATTCAAAGTTAAGTTTAATTGTTATCTAATGTGTATGATTGAGTGTTTCAGGAAAGTCCTAACTGTGGTTAGGCAGGTGAAAACCCTAGGGGGTGGTAACCCTAGGTCCTAGGGGGTGGTAACCCTAGGTGGAGAAAAGTCCTAGCTGTGGTTAGACAAGGAAAAACCCTAGGGGGTGGTAACCCTAGGTCATAGGGGGTGGTAACCTTATGCGGGAAGTCTTGGCGGGTCGGCGCTTCGGGCAAAAATCCTAGGGGTGGTAACCCTAGGTTAAAATCCTGGTGTCGCAAACCGGGTAGAAGTCTGGATGGGTCGAGGACCGGACATCCAGCATGAAGACCGGAAGCATCGGACACTGAGCAAAAGTCCAGTCGATCTGGAAGATCGTACTGGCAACAGGTAAATCTCCTGAGAGGAGTAGGTGAGGACGCGTTCCCCGGAAGAGGGAACAGTAGGCGTCGGGTCGACCTAGGGTTTCTGGTCGGAAACTCGAAGTTAGACCCGGACAGTCGGGGGACTGTCAAATTTATTTATATATATTATCTTTTGTGTTCTAACTCTGTTTTGCAGGAAACTAATATTTTTGTGCAGGGTTAGATCTGACCGGGATCGGTCGACCGAACCTCCAAGCTAACAGATCAGGTCTCTAGAAGTTGGACCGGGCTCGACCAGGGGATCGGTCGACCGAACCTGGGATAGGTGTCGACTGGATCAAGCCGAGGTGAGCGGGTCAGAGGAGACTGATCGATCGACCGAACCCTAGGATCGGTCGACCGAACCCTGGGATCGGTCGACCGAACCCAGGGATAGAGTTTGACCAGATCGAAGCGGAGCGACAGATCGACGGATCAGATGCGGTGGAGATCATCTGATCGGTCAACCGAACATGAGGATCGGTCGACCGATCCGCTTCGGGTCAAAGCTGATCCCGAGACTTGGGGATCTGGATCAGATCTTGCAAAGCTATAAGAGGAGGCCTTGAGGTGCAGCTCAGACATCGATCTCGAACAGAAGAATCTGTGCTTTCCAACGCTGCTCCGAACGCTTTCAACAACACTCTGCAACTCCGACAACCAGCGTCTACATCTTCATTTCTTATAGTGTCGGCATAATTCTATTATTGATATTAAACTATAATACATCTTGTAAGCTTTGCGATATTATAGTTGTTGCTCACCGAAAGTGGTCAACGACCACGGGCCTTCGAGTAGGAGTCGAGATAGGCTCCGAACGAAGTAACTTCTTGGAGTCTTCTGTGTGTTTGTTAGTTTATCATTTCCGCTGCGTAACTCTTTTACGATTCTGAAATCGATTGTGAAAGCCACGAGCGCTATTCACCCCCCCTCTAGCGCGTCTCGATCCAACAAATTGATCCGGTGGTAAGAGTGGGTCCCGTACAGGGAGTTATCGAGGACACGTGGAAGGCGGTCAAGGCGGTCAACTTATGTCGGTGGTCGGGCGGAAGATCGCCTGGCCAATCGAGGATCAAACTTAGGTAGCGCCCGATCGGCACGGAGATAGTCCGACGGCGGGTCGAGCTTTCGACGCTCATGAGTTCGCATATGATGGGTGATACGCCGAGCGCCTGATCCGCTCGGCATAGCCGCGGAACAATGAAGTCCACATTTTGTCCGAGTATAGGGCTGAGCGGACTACCCGCTCGGTCCGGTATGCGTCCCCCCCGGACGTCAGCATGGCCGAGCGACTCTCCCGCTCGGCACGGTAGCAGACAAAAGATGCGGAAGAAGACAAAGGGGACAGCTGAAGATGTCCTTCTCGAGACACACGTCGCCGACAAACAACATGGTCGGCGGCCGGACCGGACAGAGGATCGTACTGTGAAGTTTCCACTGTCACGTCAGGGATATGCTCGGACAATTGAGGTATGACATCAGACGTACTTTTCTGACACGACCATTTCTAGGTATGCCTTGAGGGGCGTGCATGCCTTGGAGAGCGTGCAAGCGCCCTCGCAGAGCCCTATATAAGGGCCCTTAACCTTTGGCGGAGGTATGAATTCTCATCTACTGTAGATCTTGATCTCGTTGCTCTACTTCTACTTCATCTTGCCACTGCCTGACTTGAGCGTCGGAGGGTCATCGCCGGGAACCCCTTCCCGGCTCGGCTTTGTTGCAGGCTCACCGGAGGTCCACATTATCAGTCGGAGACAGCAGAGAGCGCCACATCCCTAGCGTCCGTCGACTCATCGCTCAGACAGGATCAAATTGGGGTCGTCTGTGGGAACACACCTGAATCCGAGCAGAGAAGATGGAAGGAGCTGGATGACCGCACACCGTGACACTCTCACAGGAAGAGCTCGACGCTCTAATCGAAGCAAAGTAGCAAAGATCGTGGAGCAACAGCAGCAGAAGGTGTTAGCCGAGCGGCTGGCACAGCAGGCGACCTCGGTGTCAGGCGGCCGAGCGGCTCAAGAAGATCGACCGGAGCAGTACTCCACTTAGGCATAGAATAAAGGTCAAACCGGCACACCAGCAGATGTGCCACCCGCCCCTGTTCCAAACGTCGTCCGAATTAGCTCTAGCCAACCAGGGATTATCTGATGAAGCCCCCGCTCGGGACGTCAGGAGAGGGAAAGCGCCTCAGACCGAGTCATCTCCCGAACAGATAAATCGCCAGTTCTCCGAGGCGATCCTGCAGGACCCATTCCCAAAGCACTACGCCCCTTTGGCGATCGGGGAATACAGCGGCGCGACTGACCCCGATGATCATCTCGGTAAGTTCAACAATGCCGCTACTCTCCACCAGTATACTGACGGAGTTAAGTGCCGAGTCTTCCTCACTACACTGTCCGGCTCGGCGCAATGCTGGTTCCGAAGATTGCCGGACGGATCAATTAGGAGCTTTAAGGATTTTCGAACGACGTTTCTCCACCACTTCGCCAGCAGCCGACGCTTCCAGAAGACTAGTGTCAGCTTATTCTCCATGAAGCAAGGGTCGAGGGAAACCCTCCAAGCTTACATACAACGCTTCAACCAGGCGGTAATGGATATACCCACAGTCTCATTCGAGACGATGATGCATGCCTTCACCCAGGGCCTGGTCGACGGGGATTTCTTCCGATCGCTCATCAGGAAGCCGCCCCGCGACTACGACCACATGCTGAAGAAGGCGAACGAGTACATCAATGTGGAGGAAGCTCAGGCGGCTAGAAGAAAAGAAGCGCAGTTTGAGCCCCTGCATGCGGTCGAGCGGAAGCCAGTGGTCAGCCATCAGCCACCGAAAGGACCCTGCGCTGATGGAGCGCGTCCTCATCAAGAAGCCATGCCGCATGTCGCCCAACATGTAGCGGCCGAGCAGCCCAAGCAAAAGGGAAATGTATGAACTCCCATGTTTTGTTCACTGACCAGTCTGTCACCACAACACGCGTGACTGTCGGACGCTCGACCTGATCGCTCACCCGGCGCTGAGAAGCTACCGCCGTCGATCGCTTTCACCCGATCGAAGAAATGGACCCCAGGGCACCGGACGACGAGTGGCTAGGGAGTCACCTGAGCGGCGCCAGCGGCACAAATCGAGGGTCAATCCCCGAGACTCACATGAGCGAGCCAGACCATCCGCTCGGGAGGAGGAAAACCGAAGCAACACTGCTCGAGGCGAGATCAACATCATTGCTGGTGGGCTCACAGGAGGAGACTCCAACCGGGCCAGAAAGTCACACGCCCGGCAGCTAAGGATCCATGCGGTCGGCTGCAATCAGGAGCGAGCACAAGGTCCCGAGATCAGTTTCGGGCCTAGAGACCTGGAAGGAGTCGAAGTGTCACATGACGACGCACTCATCATCCGAGCGGTAATAGCAAATTACACTATTTACCGCATATTTATTGATATAGGAAGCTCGGTCAATATTATTTTTAAGAAAGTGTTTAACTAATTGCAAATTGACCGAGCCGAATTGCTTCCGATGACAACCCCATTATACGGATTCACCGACAACGAAGTCATATATGTCGGTCGGCCAAACCAGGCTGGCTATCTCACTGGGGGAGGAGCCGCTTCGGAGGACGGGGACCACTAATTTCATCGTGGTCGATGCCCCCTCCGCCTACAATGTGATATTGGGACGACCGACCCTCAACGAGTTCCGGGCGGTCGTCTCAACTTTCTGTCAAAAGATCAAGTTCCCCGTGGAGGACCAAGTGGGCGAAGTCCGAGGGGATCAGCTGGTCGCTAGGCGATGCTATGTGGAGATGATCCGAGCTGAATCGCGGTCCACTCAGAAAGCACCGCGCCTTGAGGTAAATGTCATAACCGAAAAGCCTCCAACTTTAGTTTATGAGGAAAAGGAGGAAGTGCAGATCCAGTCCGACCGACCGGAAGCCACAACATTTATTGCATCTGACCTGGAGGAAGGCCAGAAGGAGGAGCTGGTTAAGTGTCTACATCGCAACCATGATGTCTTTGCATGGTCAACACACGAGCTGTCGGGTATCTCGCCGAGCATCGCGCAGCATGAGCTCCACGTCCGGCCGAACGCTCAGCCCGTAAAGCAGAGGAAGTGGGACTTCAGCGCGGAGCAGAACGTCATCATCCGAGCGGAGATCGAAAAGCTTCTGGAGGTCGGGCATATACGGGAGGTGCAATTCCCAAGCTGGTTGGCAAATGTGGTGCTGGTCTCCAAGCTAGGTAACAAGTGGAGGGTCTGTATTGACTTTCGGGATTTGAATAAGGCATGCCCGAAACATTTCTACCCATTGCCCCGGATTGACCAAATGGTGGACTCGACTGCTGGATGCGCGCTGATATGTATGCTGGATGCTTATTAGGGATATCACCAGGTGTCGCTTGCCTGCGATGATCAGGAGAAAGTAAGCTTCATTACGACGAACAACACCTACTGTTACAATGTAATGCCATTCAGATTGAAGAATGTCGGCGCCATGTATCAGCGGCTCATGAACAAGGTGTTCCGGAAGTAAATCGGGCGGAACTTGGAGGTATATGTGGATGACATCCTTATCAAATCACTCCGAGCGGTCGACCTTTGCGCAGACATAAAGGAGACGTTTCATACGCTGAGAAAGTACGGAGTCAAGTTAAATCCGCAGAAGTGTCTGTTCGGAGCAAAAAGTGAGCGTTTTTTGGGCTATATTGTCACCGAGCGGGGCATAGAGGCCAACCCCAGCAAGGTAAAGACACTACAAGACATGCCACCACCTAGAAATTTGAAGGAAGCACAGCGCCTTACCGGTCGGATAACGACTCTCTCGCGGTTCATCTCCAAAGTAGCCGATCGGAGCCTGCCCTTCTTCAAAGTTCTGTGTCGAGCCACCAAATTCCAGTGGGATGAAGAATGTGACCGAGCATTCGAAACTTTAAAGGTTTATCTAAACTCTCTACCTGTATTGGCCAAGCCAACTATCGGCGAGCTGCTCCGCATCTATTTATCATCAACCGAGCATGCTGTTGGCTCGGCATTGGTACGACCGGACGACGAAAAACAACCGGTGTACTTTCTGAATCGCATTCTAAAGGATGTCAAATCCCGCTACACTGGTCTCGAGAAGTTGGCTTTCGCCTTAGTCCTCGCTGCTCGGAGGCTCCAACCTTACTTCCTGGTGCGCACGATAATCGTTATGACAAACATCCCTCTAGGGAGAGTCCTTCTCAACCTAGAGGCGTCTGGACGGTTGATCAAATAGACGATCGAGCTCAGTGAATTCGATATTTAGTGCCAGCCTCGCACGACAATTAAGGCGCAATCCTTGGCAGACTTCGTCACCGAAGTGCAGAATCCCGAGCCTGAAGCTTTATGGAGGATTTATGTGGACGGGTCATCCACTCAATTCGGGAGCGGCGTCGGCATTCTGTTAATTTCACCACAAGAGAAGCGGATGTATCTCTCCGTCCGGCTGGATTATCGTGCAACTAATAATGAGGCTGAATATGAAGCCCTCATAGCTGGATTGCAGGCTGCTCGGTATGTGGGGGCAAACCAAGTAGTGATCTACTCTGACTCTCAGCTCGCCGCTCAGCAACTCTCAGGAGCTTTCGAGATAAACAGTGCGAGGCTCAAGCTCTACGTGGAGGCCTTCGAAAAGCTCAAGACAAACTTTGGCAAGGTTGTCATACAAAAGATTCCCTGAGTGGACAACCAGGCGTCGGATGAGTTCGCAAAGCTGGCAAGTTCAATAACGCCGATTGGCACGCAACAGATGATCGAGCAGGTATCCTTAGTGGGACAGAATGGAAAGCCTCACGTTCCCAAGCGACCGGAGGATGACCATAGTGGAATTTTTGCGGTCAGGAGTTACTCCGTCCGATCGGGAAGAGGCCAAGTTGCTGAGAAGGAGAGCCGATCGGTTCACCCTCATCGGAGATCAGCTCTACAAGAAGGTCTTCTCTCGGCCGCTACTAAAGTGCGTTAGCTCAGAAGACGCGAGATATATACTGAAAGAAGTGCACCAAGGATCTTGCGGGGGACACCCGGGCGGACGGTCGTTGGCAAGGAAGATCTTGTTGGTCGGGTACTTCTGGCCAACCCTCGGGGAAGATGTCGCTCGGACTGTCGCCAATTGCCTTTCCTGTCAGAAATACCACAGCTTCTCCCAACGGTCGACGGGGGAGATGAAGGCGTCCACAGTATTCTGCCCGTTCGACCAGTGGGGCATGGACATTGTGGGACTCATGCCTATGGCGACCGGGCAGCGGAAGTTCCTATTGGTAGCAGTGGACTACTTCTCCAAATGGGTCGAGGCCAAGCCACTAGCAAAGATCACCGAAC
This sequence comes from Zingiber officinale, assembly GCF_018446385.1. Classification (NCBI taxonomy): domain Eukaryota; kingdom Viridiplantae; phylum Streptophyta; class Magnoliopsida; order Zingiberales; family Zingiberaceae; genus Zingiber; species Zingiber officinale. The sequence continues at coordinate 145,938,673 of NC_055994.1, forward strand.
AGATGATCAAAAAATTCGTCTGGCAGCACCTCATATGTCGGTTCGGCATTCCAAGGTGGCTAGTGTCCGACAATGGGCGACAGTTCGTTGGACAGGAGCTCAGAGAATGGTGCGAAAGATATGACATCAAGCAGTACTTCACCTCTGTGGCATACCCGCAAAGCAACGAACAAGCCGAAGTCACCAATCGGGAAATCTTTCAGATTCTAAGGGTTCGGCTCGACCACCTTGGAGGCAGCTGGGTAGACGAGCTCCCCGGCGTTTATGGACACTCCGCACGACCCCTAAGGAAGGAATAGGGGTCACGCCATTCCACTTGGTGTACGGAGGAGAGGAGGTCGTGCCGGTGGAGGTCGGGATCGAATTCGATCGGGTGCAACAGTACGACATAGACAACGCCGAGCGGAGGCAGCTGTAGCTAGATTTGGTAGATGAGACGCGAGCTAAAGCAGCTGCTCGACTAATGACTTACCGACAAAGAATGAAGCAGCATTACAACAAGCAAGTATTCCCCAGAGCATTCCAGGTCGGCGACCTGGTGTGGAAGAAGGTGAAGTCGGTCGACGATGTGAGTAAGCTGGAGGCTCCCTGGGTTGGGCCCTTTAAGGTCATTGAGAAGCTCCGATCGGACGGTTGGAACGACCATGGAGCCCTAACCACCTCCAGCCATATCGAGCTAGATGAAAGGTGTGCCTGTGTAATCAATTGCATGTATTTCCGTTCTTCGCTACCCTATGAATGCAGGAATAAAATCAAGAAACGATAATACCAAAGATGGGTCGAGCGTCCGAGCTTCATCAAGCCGTCGAGCGTCCGAGCTTCATCAAGCCGTCGAGCGACGACGTTAAACACTAGAGTCGGATCAGCGACTATAAACCCCCCGGCCTGAAGACCGTCGAGCGGCGACGTTAAACTCTAGGGTCGTAGCGGCGACCAAAAATATCCCGCTCGGAAGACCGTCGAGCGGCAACGTTAAACGCTAGAGTCGGACCGGCGACTATAAACCCCCCGGCCTGAAGACCGTCGAACGACGACGTTAAACGCTAGAGTCGAACCGACGACTATAAACCCCTCGGCCTGAAGACTGTCGAGCGGTGACGTTAAATTCTAGAGTCGGACCGGCGACTATAAACCCCCTGGCCTGAAGAGCGTCGAGCGACGACGTTAAACGCTAGAGTCGGGCTGGCGACTATAAACCCTCCGGCCTGAAAACCGTCGAGCGGCGACGTTAAATGCTAGAGTCGGACCGGCGACTATAAACCCCCCGGCCTGAAGACCGTCGAGCGGCAACGTTAAACTCTAGGGTCGTAGCGGCGACCAAAAATATCCCGCTCGGAAGACCGTCGAGCGACGACGTTAAACGCTAGAGTCGGACTGACGACTATAAACCCCTCGGCCTGAAGACCGTCGAGCGGCGACGTTAAACGCTAGAGTCGGACCAACGACTATAAATCGCACGACCTGAAGGCCGTTGAGCGGCAACGTTAAACTCTAGGGTCGTAGCGGCTACCAAAAATATCCCGCTCGAAAGACCGTCGAGCGGCGACGTTAAACGCTAGAGTCGGACCGGCGACTATAAACCCCCAGGCCTGAAGACCGTCGAGCGGCGACGTTAAACTCTAGGATTATAGCGGCGATCAAAAATATCCCGCTCGGAAGATCGTCGAGCGACGACGTTAAGCGCTAGAGTCGGACCGACGACTATAAACCCCCCGGCCTGAAGACAGTCGAGCAGCGACGTTAAACGCTAGAGTCGGTTCGACGACTATAAACCCCCCGGCTTGAATACCGTCGAGCGGCGAGGTTAAACTCTAGGGTCGTAGCGACGACCAAAAATATCCCGCTCGGAAGACCGTCGAGCGGCGACGTTAAACCTTGAATTCAAGCCGGCGACTGTAAAAGCCCGACCTGGCGGGAATCATAAATCCCAAGGATAGAGAACCACGACCTACCGGCACTCATTAGTTCGAGCTCACCATTATTTCCGTCGACTAGGAAAAGCAAACTAACGAAGCTAGGAGCAGAATTTCATTGAACAAAAAGGGGTCTTTCGACCGATCGACAAGATTACAAAAAACACTTCACTCAAGAAAGTTAAAAATATCTTTGGGCATGTTGCTGAGGAGCGTGGCGTGTTCCCGAACGGGATTGGTCAGGGATTCCGGAAGGTGGCCCTTGGCCTTTAGGTGATCAGCCGTGGCAGTGATGGCCAATTTAAAGGCATGGACGAGTCGCTCGCAGACCTTCTGAACAAATTCATCCGAGTGGATGTACTTCAGCCTCAATATGGCGAAGCGGCTCGGCTCGGCCTCTTGGTACTCCTTGAAGGCAGCGCGCATGGCGTCGAGAGCCTCCTGAAGGGCCTTCATCTCGTCCTTAACAGCTGCCACCTCCGCCGAGCGGCCCTTCTTCTCGTCGGCCAGTAGCTCGGCCAAATCCTTCACCCGTTGCTCCAGGGCTCTAGCCTCAACATTCTTTGCATCTAGATCGGCAATGGCTTGATTCTTCCGAGTGGTCGCCAAGTCTATCTTCCGGTCAAAGGTTTTGGCTTGCTTCTCGAACTGATCTAGCAGGTACGCCTGATCGGTCATCTTCTTCCGTTCGCCCTCCAGTAGCTTATTGGTTTTGTCCAACTCCTTCTGCAGCTTAGCGTATGAGGGGCTTTGAGAAGAGGACGACCCGCAGAAAATCTTGAGCTTCTTCAGCTCTTCTTCTAACATCGCCAGGCGGTCGGAGACGACCACGCTTCCATCCAGTTATGGTAAAAGCCAAAGTTGTTAAGCACCGAGCGAAAAAAGTCATGCGAATAAGTTGCAAGAAACTCACCCCCGGTGGCATGCTGCAGGTGGTTGTCGCCCAGCTGACCGGGAGACATCGCGGCGACATGAGCGCTCACGTCTTCCCATACCTTGGCAAGCGGCCCACGGATTGTGATGACGTGTTCGGGAGCCGTCAGCCAAGTGGATTCGGCCATATAGTCCTCTGTTGGAAGGCGCAGGACAGTCTTTATGACGCGGCGTCCGCCTAGCATCGTATGAGCGGACACCGAGGGACCAGACGGTTGGTCGGACGGTGCTGAAAGTATGCCCGAGCGGCGAATCCTTGGAGGCACTGGAGGTAAGGAGCTGACCGACACCGCCTTGAGGGGATCTGTCGGCACGTCCAGCTGAGAGGGTGTCCGGTCATAGGAAAGGGCCTCAACTGATGGAGTCTTGCCTCTAGGAGAAAGATCCCTCATCCGCTCGGACAGTTGTATGGCTGAAGTGGCCGAGCGCAGAGGCGCCTCCGTCCGACGTCTCTTCCGGTTAAGGGGGAGATCGTCCTCTGGCTCGGAGTCCCCTTCCCGAGCGGTAGGCTCCCGGCTGGAGGTTGCTCCGCCCATTAACTCCATGGGAGAGGTCTGAGCGGTAGACTCCCCAACACCCGCCTCGCTCTCACCCTCGTGAGAGCCGACCGGAGCGATGTCCAGTCGCTCCATTTCTTTGGTCGCTGCTGCCTTAATCGCTTCGGCCTTCTTCTTTAAGATGTCGAGCAACACAGATTCCATCACGATGTTAGCTGCGAAAGAAGAGAAAAAAAAATCAGTTAGACGCAAAGTAAAGAAACCAGTAAATTCCTTACCAAAGTTGTTCGGGAGTTTGGTTCGACTCGGGCTCAGCCCGAACATGCACATGACACCCTCCGGTAGCAGTTTGTTGATATCAAGCTTCAGGCCGGCCAACATATTTGCGGCGTGGAGATAGTCCGGTCGGGTCTTGTATCTCTTCAGCTCGGGAGAAGTAGGGGGTCCGACCTGCCACTTCGCTCAGAAGGGAAGCCGCCCGGGGAGACGCAAGAAGAAGAAGTACTCCTTCCAATGTTTATTGGAGGAGGGCATTTTGTCAAAAAAGACTAAGCCGATCTGAGACTGGAACAGATAAGTGCCCAACTCAGACTGCTTGGGATAGTAGAAGTAGTAAAAGACCTCCGGACGTAGGGGAATGTTGTGGATCTTGAATAATATATACCACAACTCCGCACAGGAGGTGGAAGGAATTAGGTACGAGCTGGGCGAGCGGAATGCTAAAGAAATTACAGATTTCAACGATGAAGGGGTGGAGAGGAAATCGCAGCCCGACCACAAATTGATCGCGGAAAAAACAAATTGCGCAGCGCGACGGTTTGTGTGGGCAGTCGGAAGGTGAAGCCAAAATAAGTTCGAAGTCGGAAGGGAGGTCAAAGGCGTCGACCAGGCTCTCCGCGTCCCACGTGTCAAACCACAACTCCATGGTCGTGTACCATGGGCCAGGAGCCAGCTCAGAGGTACTGCCCATCGCCGAAACAGTAGGGAAAGCGAGGGTCAAAGAAAAACGGAATGACCAACAAGGAAAATGATTGGAATAGTACTAAGGTGCAAAGATGCAAAGAAAAACATGAGAGATCGAAGAACCGAAGAGGGGAGAGTTCTTACAGAGGAAGGGATGATCGAAGAAGAAGGCGAGCGACTGGAATGCTGAGGAACAAGTTTCCCGGAGCACTGAACAACATGAACGTGATGACGCGGAAGCGACGGAGGAAAAGAAGACGACCTTATAAAGGTTGGGCTCGACCGAGCGAAACCGTCCAATCCAGGTCACGGGATCCGAGGAGCAGATCCGACCGTAGAATTCAAAAGGCCAAAAGTCACATTAGCCCTGACAGCGCGAGTGAGCGGTGACGGCTGTATGGTCACATGGCGTCGACTCATGGGTCGCATTTAATGAGCCCATTACGTCGGCGTGGTCGCATGCTCGACTTTAATGGCGGGGATTTGTACACATTCCAAGGAGATTCTAAGGACCGACAAACAAAACTTTCTAAGGGCCAGCGGGTGTCATGCCGAGCGGCAGTGCCCATTCACGCGGTGCCCGATCGGATAAGACATTTACATCAGTGACAGAACGGTCGTCGCGTCACTAAGCACATAGTCCAGTCAGTCGGACTTGCAGCCTCCTTCGACTAGACTTGAGGGGGAGACACGTGATCCGGTGGTAAGAGTGGGGCCCCGTACGGGGAGTTATCGAGGACACGTGGAAGGCAGTCAAGGCGATCAACTCATGCGGGTGGTCGGGTGGAAGATTACCTGGCCAATCGGGGATCAAACTTAGGAAGCGCCCCGGTCGGCGCGGAGATAATCCGACCGCGGGTCGGGCTTTCGACGCTCATGAGTTCGCATATGATGGGTGATACGCCGAGCGCCTGATCCGCTCAGCATAGCCGCGGAACAATGAAGTCCATATTTTGTCCGAGTATAAGGCCGAGCGGACTACTCGCTCGGTCCGGTATGCGTCCCCCCCGGACGTCAGCATGGCCAAGCGACTCTCCCGCTCGGCACGGTAGCAGACAAAAGATGCGGAAGAAGACAAAGGGGACAACCGAAGATGTCCTTCTCGAGACACACACCGCCGACAAACAACATGGTCGACGGCTGGAAACGGACAAAGGATCGTACTGTGGAAGTTTCCATTGTCACGTCAGGGATATGCTCGGACAATTGAGGTATGACATCAGACGCACTTTCTGACACGACCATTTCTATGTATGCCTTGAGGGGCGTGCACGCCTTGGAGAGCGTGCACACGCCCTCGCGGAGCCCTATATAAGGGCCCTCAACCTTTGGCGGAGGTATGAATTCTCATCTACTGTAGCTCTTAGTCTCGTTGCTCTGCTTCTACTTCATCTTGCCACTGCTTGACTTGAGCGTTGGAGGGTCGTCGCCGGGAACCCCTTCCCAGCTCGACTTTGTTGCAGGCTCACCGGAGGTCCACGTCATCAGCCGGAGACAGTAGAGAGCGCCACATCCCAACGTCCATCGACTCATCGTTCAGACAGGATCAGATGTAATCCAAGAAATCTTAATCGAGTTATGGTGAGATTTCTCTACAGACAAGGAGAATCCAGCTAGCCGAAGTTTCAGGGATTAATCCACCGACGGATTGAGGGATCGTCCATCTTACGAACAGTAGTGGAGTACGAGTCCTAATCTCTGACCCACGTAAATCAACGTGTTAGAGGTTTGATTGTTTTGTTTATTGCCTTTAGATTTTAGCTTTCGTTTGTTTGTTTTGGTATTTCGTTGCGCTAACACACATAGGAAGCGAACATCGTGGGCGATTGACTATTCACCCCCTCTAGCTTGTGTCAAAGGTACCAACATATACTTCTTATATCCACACCTACCTAATGGATTTTATTTGATGTCAATCCAATTTTAATTCAACATCTTCACTTCGTATTAGATTCGTACCTAATATAATTTATATAGATAATAATAAAAAAAAAAGGTTGGACTATAGCTTTTGATAGCTCATACTTACATCTCTCCCTAAGAATGATGGAGGATTATATAAATATTTGCGTTGAGATAGTGGGAGCGAGGTTGCATAGGTGGAAATGAATAAATGAAAAGAAAAGAGAATATGTTTTCTTAAAAGTCTTTTAATTCATTTTAAATTGATCGAATCAATTTGGTTCAATCATAATTATACCAAATCAAATCTAAATCAACTTTAATTTAGATCACCATACTCTTTATTTTCATACCTATCCAATGTATTTTATTTAACCCAAATCTAATTTTAAATTAGCATCTTTAGTTTATATTCTAGGATTTAATTAATTAATTTATTTATCAAGTACGGTATTTGATTAATAGTTAATAATTAAATAATTAATAAAATTTTTAAAAATTAATTTTTTTAAAGGATATTTGATTAGAATTTAATATCATATAATTTAATCATTATTATTAAATTAAATTTCTAATATAGATAGAGCCACGTGAGAGTAGGGCGGCCCAGATAGCTCTTACGTGACTCCATCCCTACTGTTTTAGCAATTAAAAATTTATTCTATCACTAATAAAAGATTAAAAATTTTATTTGGTTGTTATTTAAAATTTTGATCGTTAATTAATTTGATCCTTAACTGATAGTTTTTTTATAGCAAAAAGGTGATCGTATTCTATCAGGACTTAGAGACGAGATGAAAATAGAAGAGGTTCTTGACGGATAGCCGGATAGGTAGGAAAAAATCTCTACCAATTAATGATAGTTAAGGATTTCTCGATTGGTGGTGACCGAATCAACGATGCTACTTCCGATGTAGAGAGTCTCAAATTAGTCAACGTAGATGCTTTGACTAGACGACTTGGTAGAGATGAAACCACGAGACTTGTGACAGACGATGTTAGTATCGTACCAAACCTCAAGAACTAGATTTTTCTGTAAACATGCAACCATGGGATATTGGATTTTTAGGTTACGAGTGAGAGTTTTCTAATTTATCTTATTAGTCGATGAGAAATTTCAGGGATGTTACCTGTTTGAATATTTTTTAAAAAACTTTTATCAAATATAAATAATACAATAAATTAAATATTTTTTTTAAAGCATGCTAGATTTGTAAAATAAACAAGATTAAATGTTAGCCATGTTGTATTAATTCCAAAACTTTTAATTGTTCTTAAATTATTCTATTTAATAATGCATTTATATTAATTTTGGGGTATATCGTGGGGTCAAGCTGGTCATTCCAAAATTTCATCCTTAAATCTAGATTTTTTTTCTACAATTTAACTACATTCTAATCCATTAATTGGTGACCATTTTCATCCAAATCACAACTAGTTCACTTGGGTATAAATTGATTGAAACATTATTGTGTCATATATTCTGTGTGGCTAGTCAATTGATCTATGTGAGTCATGACCAATTCTTTTGTTAACTATATCATATTTGATTGATCTAGAGATCCTTCCACTTTTTTAATATCAATATATATAGCTTAAGTCATTTTTAAATGGGGTCGATCCTCTGTAAAATATTGAGGATTAAAAAAAAACCCTCCCATACATTTATTATCTATAGTTTCTTGGTTAACTTCTTCCGTATTAGTCGCGAAATCTATTGGTGGAGGTGCTAAGACGAATGTTTCGCCTTTTGCACAATTAAATCATTTTCAAGTGTCTTTGAATTCAAAGTATCAATTGATTTAGTAGTAACAACAACCTTTTGTTGTTTTGTTCTAGCCAACTAGCCAACTAATCACACATGTTAATCAATTGGTCTTGCTTGACCTTGATCAATCTTGTTGACTTCGATCTGGAACCTATGTTCTCTAATCGAATTATACCTAAATTCAAAAATTCTATCCACAACTAAAATAGAGTTTTCTCGAATTCTCATCTCACATGTCTTCAAATTGATCTTGCTCCGTTCCTCAAAACCTCCTTGACAAGCCTCTAGCTTCTAAATCTTACTCAATCTGAGCCATTCTAAGTCTATAAGACTTCTTGCCAATCATTTTGATTTGTTAAGACTTTACTTGTCAGTAGTAGTTAGCTTTCGAACTTTAAACAGACATCCTGTTAGTACTTTAAACTTGTGAGGACTTTACTCTCGAACTTCCAGCTACTAAATTGGCGAAACTAGAACTAGATTTAATATCAAGATCTGGCCGTTACAAACTTATCATAACTAATCAAAAAAATTTAATAAATCAATTATTATGCATAGCTTAAACATTATATTTTTAATTTAGTCAAATGAAAAAACGGTAAATTAGAAAAAAATTTTCAATCACAATATTAACTTTGCATGTAATCCCCATGTCCAAAAAACTTTATTGTATTACTTGTTTCAACTCCCTCATATAAATATTATTACCTAAATTGTCTCTCAGATTTTTTAAATACAAAAAGTCCAAAATTGAATACCAAAAGTCCAAAAACGAGTATAATTTCTTCTTAAAGTCAGCACTTTATATTAAAATCGAATATATTTTCTATTAAAATTGTCTCTCTTATTTTTTAGATATAAAAAGTTAAAAACAAATATAATTCATGTTAAATTCAACACTTTACACTAGAATCCAACACTCTATACTAGGATCGAGTATATTTTCTATCGAAATTAATCCTCATATTTTTTTTTGTACAAATAGTCTAAAAATGAGTATAATTCCTATTAAATTCAGCACATTAAACTAAAATCGAGTATATTTTGAGGTGAAAAAAGAAAAATTTTCATGAATGAAATATGCATATAAAGATTTATTTGCCAATTGAGGTTGCATGCAAAATTACTCGTGAAAAAAACACATTAATAGCCTCCTTTTATACCGTGTGGTGTCGTGATAAAAAACCTTTTAAAAATAAGAAAAAGATCAAAATTTAAATATTAGTAGAATGAATATTCTTAAAGCCACTTTAGTAGGTTTGATTAAGAGTTATATTAGATAACTTTAGTTATCAGTTAAAGTTATTTGATTTAGATAATTAATAATTTTTTAATAATAATTTATATCTGACACGTTAATAAAAAAAACATACAATCCGGAATAAAAAAAACTTTAAAAAATTAAAGTTTACAAATTAATAGGAAAAGAGTATACAAAAAGGTTGTCCACCACCTAATTAATGGGACGAAATCTAAACACCTGGATTATCAAGTTAAGTTAAATTGAATTCCTTACATTGTATGGAGCAAAGTATTAATTTCTTTTTTTTTTTATTATTATTCTTCGCTTATTTTTTCCCCTTACCTTCTCTTCCTGCCCATTCTTTAATTAAAATATTAGTTTTCCCCCTGGGCCCGGCCCGTAGCGATCCAGTCCGGCCCAGCCGATCAGTCACCGCAGCACGTGCGCTGCGCATGGGCATCTTGTCTCCGCTCCGCACTGCCCGAGGCGCCCATCTTATTTTATCCGCATTCAGCACGCGTTCTTCCGCCTCCGTCGCTGCTCTCGCTATTCGCTTCTTTCCTTCGGCGCCGCTTTGCTGAGCCCGAAGCGCGTCTGCTGCTTCCCGACCAAGGTTAAGATTCTTCTCCACCGATCGACTACTGTTCCTTACTGTTGAGCCGCCTTATTTTTTCGTTTTTTTTTTTTTTTTTTGCGGGCTTTCTAATGATCGATTTTTTGTTGGTCGGTGATAATTGATCCCCGATCAACTCTTGGGTTGCTTTATTGGGGTTCGACATGCACAGTGGATTGGTTGGTAGAGAAGATGCTTTAAAGAGGATCCGGATTTAAGATGCTTTAACTCTCTTATTGGATCCATCGTGTTTGGGATTGATTTCCATTTCGATCCCAGTTAACAGATTGGACTCAGTTTTTTTTTTTTTCTTTTCAAAACGATGATTTTAAGATGATAAGAAGGCCTGCTCTTTGTGTGTGTTTTGAGCACGTCTTCGCTTCTAAATTTCTTGCTCAATTCTTTCATCCGAAGAAGTTCCTAGTGCCGCTGACTTGTTGTTCAAGTGGATTCCTCTTCCATGAGGCAACGATTGCTTGTCGATAAGCAGCGACGGTCGCAAAGCAGAATGAGAGAGAAAGAAAATAAGAGACAGAGATGGAGAGAGAGCGTTGCCAACGACTAACATGGGTGTTGTGCACACATGGAGAAGGCATAGGCGATGGCGACGCATGGGGAAGACAAACGACGATGTGACACACAGGGGAAGAGGAGAGGAATCAAGCTGAGAGAGGGCTTTGGTGCAGACAATGAGAAGTGATGCCTAGGCAGAAAAGAGAGGAGAGATGTTATATAACTCCTAATTTTCAAAATTTCTCACTCATTCTTATCCGATTAAACTAGACTATCTCCACTTAGAAATTTACTTCAAATCTAAACTGGATTTCATTCAAATCCAATTTGGCCTGAGTTGGATGCCCAAAACTTTTTTATTGGTTCAGTTCAATTTATTTTGTTGTATTCCAATTAAAAAAAAAGAGATTAATCTAAGACATGAAAAATTAAATAGGGTAAAAATTGGATATATAATATTTATGCTTTTAGGAAAAAAATTCAATTTCTATTTTTGTATTATTTCTTCTCACTTTTACTTTGGCCTAAGATTGAATTAGACTGATATAACAGTAACAACCAAGCCTTTCGCACTAGGTAGGGTCGACCATATGGATCTTTCTATGTCATTGGATTTTATCTCCTACTATATTGTCATCTATATTTAAATAAATTTTATTTCATTTTATAGTTGTTAGTCAAGTCTTCTTTAGTTTTTTTTTCTTGTTTAATGTGTATTTTTCTCATAGTTTCACATTGCCTAAGTGAATCATTTATTGGTCGTCTAACTACATCTCTTTACTATCTTAAATGTATCTCTTGGAATATTTCCTCAATAAGTGTAATCCTTACTTTTTCTCTAATATTTTTATTTTTTATCCAGTCTATCTTTGTATGCCCACACATCCATCTTAAAATCTTCATCTTTACAACTCTCATCTTTTGCTTGTATGCTCGAGGTATAGCCAAACATTCAACTTCATATAGAATGTCTCTTTTTAGAGGTACTTTACGATTACAAAGAATATCTGCTCTTCTTCCTTTCAACCAACTTTCTTGCATTCTATGTAAGATTGAATTAGATTGATAAAACACTATAATTAAACTGATTTGAGGTAATTGGAGATGATAAGGGCAAGATTCAAACATAGAAGCTCCTTGCTGTAGTGCCATGTTAAGTTTGATTAAAGTGACCTATCACCCAATATTCTTAAGCTACTAATGAAGCATTTCTATGCTTTATGTTTTTAACATTTGATGCTTGATAAGATATGTATGTTGCATAAGTATGTCATACTTTGATTTTATACAATGAAAGCTTTCTTTAGCTACACCCTTTTTCTTTTTTTTTTTAATGGAAGTTTGTTCTCCTTCTCAAATTGGAAAAGTTCACTGCACCTAAAAGGGTCATATGTCATTCAAAATTTTCATGTCTACATGAACGTTTTGGCCTACAACTAAGAATTGTATAAGGAACTGTTTCATGTTATTTTTTCTTAATAATAGTTGGAGTTGGAGTTGCAGTTGCAGTCATCAAGGTTCAATGCCAAACTCCTTTTCAGTACATTTATGTTCTTTTGCTTTCTTTTCAGGAATTATGAGTATGGAAAATGGGGACTCTTCAACAGAGACACGCCAAGCTCCACGACTAAATGAGAGGATTCTGTCATCAATGTCAAGGAGAACAGTTGCTGCTCATCCATGGCATGATCTGGAAATAGGTACAAAGTTAAATTACTGCAGCAACATATTCATAATTGCTTTTAAAACATATAAAACTAACTTAAAATGAAACCTTATTTGCAGGTCCTGGGGCCCCTGCTGTCTTCAATGTCGTAAGTCTCCATTCTTAACTCATCAAAGTTATACTAGCTGATGCAAAACTGATCCAGATGTCAAAGTGTTTTCTGTGGATGTCACAAACACCAAGTTTACTGTTTCTAAGAAAAAACATTTGGCATTTAAAAACACTGTATGGTAAGATAGTACATTGTGCGATAAAAGATTGGTTTGGAATATTAGGGGACAAGTAGTTGTAGGTTAATACATTAGATAAAAGTAGTTGCCTTTTATCCTATTATTTGGTGAAGAAATTTATGGAGAACAAGATCTTTCTTGTGCAGTTTAAGTTCCAGAATGTTAAAGTTTATAGAGTAAATAATCATGTGTTATTAGTCTAGTCCCACATGGGGTATTGATTATTAAATATTATGTCAAAGTTCATTATATATTTTGTTTTTTTTAATGAATACAATATATTATGATTCTGAATTTGGTGTTAGAGTAGCTTTCAATCCCAGAGTTTGGGTTTTCTTTCTCATTGTAGGGGAAGGCAACTGTGATCTTAATATGACTGTATGACCACTCCTTCAAAACTCTAAACATTTTTTGTTCTCACCTGCTTTTCCCATTTCAATTTTTCCTCCACAACACACTCTTTTGTCAGCACTATAATCCCATCACCTCTTTATTAATTTAAGTTATAATGCCCTATCATTCTTCCCCTTGTCCAGTTTATCTGTGACCATGTTTTGAGCTTGTAAATTCTGTGGTGTGATCCTCATCTTTGTGTTCCAAATTATACTCGAGAAGAGGCATCCATCCATGGTTCAATCTCCTCATTGGTGTAAAGGATATGCCAAGGGTTCCTTCCATTGCCTTTGCCACCTTGCATTAAAAGCTCTCAATGAGCCATCTTCGCCTCCACTTCATGCTGTTGGTGATGCAGTATTATCTTCCCAGACACCTACAATGGCAACCTTATTGGCTGTTCACATTTTTTGGTGATGCCTATAATGGCAACCTTGCCATCTTTTTCCCTACTGTACTAGGACCATTTCTAAAGCATTGATCTTTACTAGGCATTGAAGGGGAGGTCATGGCTCTTTAAAAAATTGAAAAGAGGAGCAAATAATGAAAGAAGGAATAGATTTCTGAAAAAAGAAAACAGAGTCAGAACAAGTACCCTTGGAAATCATAAAGTGGAAGCTAGAATAGTAAAAAAAAAAAAAATTTGAGTCAAATAAAAATAGAAGTGAAAAACAGGTTCTAAATATCAAAATTTTGCTCAGTATTTCTCTCAGGTTAATACAAAACTTTACTCTTTCTTCCAATTTAACTCGTCTTACGAAAAGATATTGAAACTGTAATCTATCTCATGTTTCTGCCACTCTTCACAATTTGTCACATGACAATGCAAACTTCATAAATTTGTGGCAACTTCTCTGAGAAACCGTGAAGATAATTCTCGAACATTTTACTCATCAAAAATTGGATCAACTCATATTTCCATCGAGTTCAACTATCAACTCCTTTAATTTAATTCTGGAGCGTTGTATTCTCAAACTTCTCAAGGTCTTCATTCCTATTGTTTCTGTAATATTTTCTAGTGTTTTTTTGTTCGGATTTGGTTTCAGCCTAAATTGAGTGAAAAGCCACTGCTACCAGCTATCACTTTCTATTTTATAAACTAAGAAAGAATATTTGAGTTTTGTGTTTCCACTCCAAGTAAGATTTCATTAGAGAGTGTGAAATAGGCAATCTTTCCCAAATAAATTTGCACAGAGAGTTATTTCTTCATTTAACTGAAGATATTTAACCGAATTGTATAGATGATGATCAAGCTAACAGAATTTTGTGTGAGCTTTTGTAACTTTAGTGACATATCATCTCCTCTTCATATGGTTGCTTGTGCTGATGCTCCCTGATTATAATTTTTTTACATTTTAATGTAGGTGGTGGAGATAACAAAAGGAAGTAAAGTCAAATACGAACTTGACAAGAAGTCCGGGCTAATTAAGGTCCACCTATATTATCCTGTAGAAATAGTGAAAATGGAGAATTGGAAATCATGCAAATATTTGGTCAGCTTTAGCTAGTTTCTTCAGTAAACCCTTTCTTATTTGCCTGACATTTTCCTAGGTTGATCGAGTCTTATACTCCTCAGTGGTTTATCCTCATAACTATGGTTTCATTCCTCGGACTATTTGTGAAGACAGTGACCCCATTGATGTTTTGGTCCTCATGCAGGTCAGTAAAAACTTTGTAACCGTACCAAAATTTGTTTCTTGGAACTTCATTTATCCAAAGGCTGCTGCATGCCCTTTGGTACTTGTAGCAAATATTGTGGCTCAGTTAACTAACACATTTAGTTGCGGTGATTCCTAATACAAATCCCAATAACTGTATTAAGCAGGAACCAGTTCTTCCTGGTAGCTTCCTACGAGCCAGGGCCATTGGTCTTATGCCTATGATTGATCAGGTAGGTATTAACCTGATTCAAAATCATTCAGATTTACATCCCTACCTGTGCTAAGATTGATGGTTGTGGTAACAGGGGGAGAAGGATGATAAGATCATTGCTGTTTGTGCTGATGATCCAGAATATCGTCACTACAATGACCTTAATGAGTTATCTCCTCATCGTCTTGCTGAGATTCGCCGCTTTTTTGAAGATTGTATCCAATTAAAACTGTCCTCTTGAGGAGCTTATCCTTCCTATGATCTTGTGCTTTCAATGGATCATACCCTTTTTTACAATACAGGTGAGTAAACCCTTGACGAGTTTTTCAGATAAGAAAAATGAGAACAAAGAAGTCGCGGTGAATGAGTTCCTACCCGCAAATGCTGCCCGTGAAGCCATCCAATACTCCATGTAAGTTTCTTAACAATCAACCAGTTTACTTCCTATAGATGGATATTTTTTTTAACTTTATTTTTGTTGTCTGGCTTATTGTAGGGATCTGTATGCCCAATACATATTGCAAAGCTTGAGGCAGTGATTCTAAGTGGCTGCTGCAATTACTAATAATTTCATCCAAGCCTATCGGAAGGTTGTGACCATCCTCCTCCTTTTGATTGCTTAAACAAGTCTGTGTAGCAATAATTAAACTTGTTCAGTTTTTCCATATTATTATATGGTAAAGTTGTTGTGTGATCTTGTGGTCATAGAAATTAGCCTCTTGCAATGCAGAATAATGTTGCATATTATAAACTCAATGTGATCCGATCCTTCTTTAGGATCTTGCAATAGCACGAGTTTCATGCACCGAGTTACTCTTTTGTCATACCCTTGCTTGAAACAATAATGCTAATTAACTAAGTGGCTCAGTCTGCAAGCTGTTGATCTAGGCTTTACTTGGGGAATAGAATTATGCATTAAGTATCTTTTAATTTTGCTATAAATGATATTTCTGGAGTTAAAAGTCACTAAGTCTTTAGTGTTTGACAAATAATTTTCTCCAGTAGTACATTTACAGCAAATGCCATCTTTGTTTATTTACATTAACTAGAAATAATTGGGAGGAGCACATTATTTAACCTCATTCTTCTATATATATATATAATTTGTATACTTATCTTATTTTTTCATCAAATTATAATAGTTTTATTAGATTAATCTGATCTTATTTGCGCGTTCCTTCGAGTGAGTGATGGAACATCATAGTTGGTTTCTATTATATCTTATGCCTTAGGGTAACACTTTTGAGTTATTATCATTTCTTCTCGAGTTATTGATTTTCCTGACATTTCTGCAGCAGTAGTAAGACGTCTTCTTAATTTTTTTAGGCATTTAACATTATATTTGAGAGGAGGTGAGGGAAAAGGAGGGAAGGGTAAATAAGGAGAAAGGGGACTGTGAACCTTATCTGGCAAGGAGTTGAGTTAAAGGAAAGGAAAGGTAGATATCTGTAAATTTTAATCTTATCATGAATGAAAAAGAAGATTTTCTTACGCTTTGGAAGGATTTTATTCTTTACATGTTGTTAGGTTAATTAACCTTCCTCCCTTTCACATAAAGAGAATATGAATATTTTATTTTAACGAACATTCTTCTCACCTCATCCAAATAAATTGTAAGGATTAAGTGTTAGGGGGCGTTTAGTTAAATGATGAGAATAACTATGAATATAAGTTTGATAGTAGGGTGGAATGAGAATAGGAATGGAAATGAAATCTATCAAGTTATATGAATTTGATTGAATTTAGTAATCATTTCTAAAATATCATTCCCAAACTCACAATCCAAATAATATCTTTTATTATCATTCCATTTCCTCATTCCTAAATTCATCAATTAAATACCCCTTTAATCTTATGAATAAATAGATAATGGGTTGTCAGCTACGAACACTTCTTAATTTATTTCGGTGGTTGATAAAATTTTTTTATCAGATTAAATTGGTTATTTCAGAATTAGTTGGGTAAGTCGATTTTATGGTGCCAATTTTTAAAAAATTGTGGCATTTCTCGTTTATTCCTTGTTCGAAGTTGTTTTATCGTGTAATATGTGTAACAAAGAATTTGCACATAGTCAAATTGAGGGTGACCTTTGATGTGGCTGAGGAAGATAATTACAATATTGAAGGTTGAATCTCTTATTATTAACGCGTAATACGTGTATATTACAATGTCAATAGAGAGATAAAGAACATGAAAATTTAGATTATGTTAGTTATTTTTAAAATGTTAAGTTAATTACTAAATTTAGCTTTAACTAATAATATTTAAATAAACTTAACATCATTATTATAGAGTAGACTTTTATATTGAGGTTTTATACGCTACAAACCTTACGGATTTGCACTGTAAACTTGAGAGTCTAGGGATTTAAAAATGATCCAGGCACTCTAATTTATTTGTAGTGCTCAAATCATTTTTGGACATCTCGACTCACTAAATCTGCAGGCACTGAAGCCCGATCTCTCCGTTATTATGTTAACGGTCTCTTATAATTGAGGAAGTTTAGTTATGTATGAGCGGGTCCATAGAGATGATGAATAATTAATATATTAATAATAGTATTACCAAGTGCTAATCTATTATATATATATATATATATATATATATATATATATATATATATATAATTAAATAATTAATATATTAATAAAATATGATATTATTATGTTAACGGTCTCTTATAATTGAGGAAGTTTAGTAATGTATGAGCGGGTCCATAGAGATGATGAATAATTAATATATTAATAGTATTACCAAGTGCTAATCTATTGTGTTTAAATTGGCATGTGTCAAGTTATTAACGGATATAGATAAAATAATATTTTTTTAAAAAGGTTCGAGTCCTTTGGTGTTTTTGATATTTATTAGCTTGGTTTTTTTAGGAATTTAGAATTTATTTTGACCAAATTTATTACTTTAAAATGTCCCCACTGATTCGAGTCGCGAATGCACCACTTCCCAACAGAATACGATTTAGCTCGCGACCCCGCTCCGACCGTCCGACGAGCGACACCGAGTCCACGACTGCTGCCACGTCGGCATTTCACCATGTCGTGGCTTCAGTCGATTCTACATTCGTGACCAGATCGGGCTTCGTCGCAATATGACTCCCCACCCCTCCTCTCCGCCCCTCACCTTTTCATCCGCCGCCAGCTGTTTCTACAGTCTCCCCACCGGCGGATTGCGACGGCGGCGGCGACGTAGACGGGGACGATATGCCTTCGAACGAAGGGAACTATAGCATGATGTTCGCCTCGCTGGATTCTTCCACAGTCGCAGAATCGTCGGAGATCGAGCCGGGTGCTCCTCCTCAGCCGGTGATCCCGATCCATCTCCTCCACCAGGACGCCCTCCACAACGTCTTCGGGCGTCTCTCTCTCTCCGAGGCCGTGGCTTGCCGCTCCGTCTGCCGGATCTTCCGCGATGCGCTCTCATCCCTTCCCTTCCTCTCCTCCCTCCCCCCGCTTCGCCTCCTCGCCCTCCGCCACCCTCGTTGCTCCGCCGCTTCCGCTGACGATCCACGCCCCTGTTTTCTCGCCCTTGATCCCGGCCTCCGGCGATGGTTCCGCCTTCCCCTTCCCTTTTCTTCCTCCTCCCCCGTCACTGCCTCACCCTCCCTCCTTTTCCTCTGGGTAGACGCCGCCAGCAACGAGAGGAGCTCAAGATCCCTTGTTGTTTGCAACCCCCTTACTGGGTCTCATCGTGTCCTCCCCCCACTGGGCTCCGCCTGGTCCCGTCACGGCACTGTCCTAGCCTGTCCCGATGGTACAGCCCTCGTCCTCACACAACTCGCCGCTCTTTCTTGTGGACAGGGTACAGACCGCTGGCTTAAATTCTCCCTCAACCTCCCTTCCAAACCCCGGAGCCCCGTCCTGATGACCGGCGCGATCTTTGCCCTCTGCGATGTGGGCACACCTTGGCGTAGCCTGTGGCGGCTCTTCTCCTGCCGCCTCCTCGACCTCGGAAAGTGGGCCGCGGTGGAGCGGCCCGAGTGGGGGGACGTGTTCAACATCCTCAAGCGGCCGCGGTTACTTGCTGGGGCCGGCGGGGGACGAATCTTGATGATCGGAGGGCTACGGTCATCGCTTGCTGCAGATGCGCCTTGCTCTACGGTGCTTATCTTGAGGCTTGATCTTGAAACATTGGAGTGGGACGAGGCAGGAAGGATGCCACCGGAGATGTATCGCTGCTTCAGTGGTTGTGCATTTGGTTCCATGGCAGCAGCTGTAGCTGGGGCTAATAATAAGGTGAAGGTGTTTGGCGGCGATGGTAGGGTTTGGTTCTCTGGGAGGAGAGTAAGAGGAGAGCTGGTAATGTGGGAGGAAGACGAGAAGGGTGGGTGCGGCGTATGGACCTGGGTTGATGGCCTTCCAGGATCGAATGAAGGGGTTTACAGGGGTTTTGTTTTCCATGCTGGATATGGTGCCACTGCTTAACTAGCAGCCAATTTGATGAGGTAACAACATACTTCTTTTTGAGAAATTTGTTCTTTTCCATTGAGTTTTTTTTCCCCTTTCCAATCAATTATCATGCATAAGTTATGATGCTTTTGAACTAACCAGCTGTCGTTATGTTATTTTTGTGTGTTCAAAATGCAAAATCTATTTAGTAGAGAGTTGGACTCTAATCTCCATAGTTGAACACTTCAAACATATGTGAACCATCATATTAATCCTCTTCATTTTCTCAATCCAATATCCTAATTCACCTATGTAATTTGACACTGTAATTCTTTTAAAAACCTGTCACTTCTTTTTAATTATGATCTACAAGTTCTTCCAATTGAAATGGTGCATATTAGCAGTGTAAGATACTAAGATCTATTGAAAGTAATTGAACTGAGGAGATGTATGTGCCTTTGTTATTTTCCAATAGGTTATACTGAATCCGTAGCAGCTGAAATCATATCGTGCTGCCCTCTCTTAGCACCGTGCAAAATCCTGGTCAACTTCTTTTTATCCTCAATGGGTGTACATTTGAAATGGATGATAGATCTTAGCTCAACTAGATCAGTATTGGTTATTGTTATACAAATGGATTCACTTTATCCAATTATTATCCTAAGATCAAGCGAAGGACTAGCTTGTAAAGTGGATGTTGTAAAACTTTGAACTAGTGGAGGCCAAATCTACATCTATATGCTAGATGTTGTTTAGGCAAATATCTGATTGATTCTTCAGAAACCTACTTGGACAAGCTGGTATTTTTAATTTCATAGGAAGAAAATAAGTGGATGGCTCAATGGATTGCTGATTTGTTGAATATTCTTGGGTTATTTCTTTATCTAACATAGGGCATACTTAGGCCAACTGAGTCCTCAGAATTTTTTGCATTTAATTTAGTTAACTTGTCAAAGTAGAATTCATATGATTTAGTATCTCATTATCATCAGACCTTCAGACTTTTCAAATCGATTTAACTACTGATTGAAAGAATTGTTATATTACAGGGAAGTTCTGTTTATGTATACCATGTGTTTAAGTTGTCTTACATAACATGGACAACTTCTCAATCACATGGTTTAGTCCCTTCACAAGGGCTTATAGAATTTTAACTTTTCAGAACTATCGTTATCCTTTTGTGTGGAACAACTAGATATATAATCTTAACTTCAGCTGGCTAGGGTCATTTCATTATTATGGCCAACAATATAACAAGCTTAAGAAGACGTGGGAGAATCAAATTCAGATTACTCTTATCAATTGTTCTTGAAAGTTCCTGTTTGTTGTAAATGAAACTTGGCTTTTGGTCATATTTTAAATATCATCAACATTTATTTTGGGTTTGCTAGCATTTTTCCTATTCACATGAAGACAACTTAATCCATAAAATAATCTGGATGCCTTTGTGTTTCAGTTTCTTTTTTCCTCTTTTCATGTTATTTCAGTGTAGTAAGTGAAAACCACACTAGGTATTTTGTAAACCCTAATCTTATGTTTTCCCCAAGTAAACTAGTTTATACACCAAATGTTCCTAGAGACTAAGTTTATTCATTGAGAGTGTTTTATTTCACAACTGAGGTCTCGTTTGGTTTAGTTCGGATCCTCTGTCCCGAAGTTTTTCTATCCCCGTGTCCCACTATCGATCGGATGGATCAGATTACATCTCAATGCATCATGATATCTTTAAGATGTGTATTGTATCCTCGTGATGTGCAAGACATTCTTGAGATATAATCTGATCCGTCCGATTGACAGTGGGACACGGGGATAGAGAAACTTCGGGACAGAGGATCCGAACTACGTTTGGTTCATAGCTCCTTCTAGGTCTAAATTGGCCCGCATCTTAATTCTTATGTTAAATCACTCATTCCTTTGTAGTTTATGCAGCGCAGGCCATCTCGTCTTCCTCTGTGGCATTAGAACTGACTTGGCACACGAAAAAAAACCCGAAGCAGTTTCAGGTATTAGTTTCGTTTCCCTTGGACTTGTATACTGCAGCAGCAACCAAGGGGATGCTTATCATTTTCATTATTGTTCGATCAGACTTTAAATACAATGGTAAAAAAAAACTCGAAGTTTTTTATTTCTGTATTAGTGTAATGCAAATTTCTAATGTCGGGTATCTTCTTTCTTTCCTGTTAAAAATTATAGATACTGATATTTGTTTAGTCATAGTGGAGGAATCGACGAGGGAGGGGAACGATAGAAGGGTATTGGAGTGATGAAAACTCGAGAGTTGCTCTGACCTAAACTTCGGCACAAGAGAAACAAAGACATTTGTGCCGTTTCATCCCGTGATAAAATTTCAAGAACAAAAATGTGGAGCGGCCTAAGAAGTGAGGTAAAGAGAGGAAGTCTAATGCTCTGATTAGTTGGGTTGACGGATTTAAAAATCAAGGAAAGTTTTTAGTAGAGAAAATTTTTCAGTGCTTATTTCACGAGGAGAAAGGACGGATTAACCCTTCTTACCGTTGTTTACTTTTTATCAAATAATGGGCGGATGAATTAAATCCATCACGGATCATTTTTTTAATTTTTTTCAACCTTCCAAAATCAGGCGGAAAGCCTAGAGGATGGATTTTTTGATTCATAATTTATGGATCAGATGATGATTATTTTTTTAGATTTTTGATTTGAATGAATCCTATATATTTATAGATGAAATTTATCAAATCAAGGGTCCGCACAATGGATCATCTCCTGGTATACATTTTATGGATCAGAGGGATCCTACTGGAAAGTCCACGCCCATCCTCTGCTCACATGTTGGCACATCTCCGTCACCGCCCTCGTTGTCTTCTCCTCTGAGCCTTCCCTCTCCCCTCCCTTTGTTTTTGTCCGCCGCTAACCAATCCAACCTACATCTCTTTCCTCTGCTCCTTCCTCTACGTCGTTGTTACCAACAGCTTCACGCCTTGTGCTCACAAGTGACTCGAGCAGGCGGGCGGCCTCGCGAACAGGTTGGCGGCCCTGTGCTCACCCACAAGCAAGTGAGTAGGCGGGCGTCCTCATGCTCGCACACGAGCAAGTGAGTAGGCGGGCGTCCTCATGCTCGCAGGCGACTCGCTCACGAGCAGGCGGGCGGTCTCGCACTTACCTGCAAGCAAGCGAGCAGGTTGGTTGATCGCAAGTTGGCTGGTAGCTTCGTGCTCACCTGTGAGCAGGCGGGCGACCACAAGCAGGCGGACGTCCAGGGCGCTCGCCCGACAGCAGGTGGTGGCCAGTGGAGCTCACCCGCGAGCAGGCGGTGGCCGGGGGAGCATGTCCGCAAGCAGGCTGTCGAGGGCGCTCGCTCGAGAGCAGGCGATTGGGGGAGCTCGCCTATAAGCAGGTGGTCGGGGGCGCTCATCCATTTTTTTTGTTTTTCTTTTCTTTCTTCCTTTTTCCTTTTTGCAGTGATTCGTTATCCATCCGTTGCCTTGCTCTTCCTTTTGTTACTCATCTGTTGTCTTTTTCTTCCTTTGTTTTGAAGGATTTTTTTCTATCGGGATTCTTTTTCTTTCTCTATCCATATCTCGGAGTTAACAGAGCATAAGTGACAAGTGCTTGGGTGAACCTAAGTGACAAGTGCTTGGTTGCGGTTCATAGAGATGGTGAAATCTGACTCCTCCCAACTATTATAGTTTTCTCTTAAATATTTACCACTGAATCTTCGTGATAAAATTTCGAGGTTAGAATATATTTGCCATACTCACTCGTTCAAAAGGTTTTTTGATTTAAATCAAAAGTAAATTAGAAAAAAATTTCTAAATAAAACTTTAACTTTACATGTTAGATGCGATGATAAAGGAGGTCCATTAAGTGTAGGTCAAAAGAGGAAGATAGTAATCTACGTAGAGGTCAAAGTCAAGGAGGTCAATGTCAGAGGACCGACAGGTCCACTAAGGGTGGCTGAACGGAGCCCTACATCAGGGGTCGATCGATATATGTTGTCCGATCGATAAAGAGGTGGGCCAAGCGAAGCGTCCGTGCAACCAAGATCATCAGAAGTTCGTCACGGAGCAAAGGAACTTGGAGATGACCGAAATGTTATTCCGGTCGGGTAAGAATGCACTATTGAAATTCGTCGTCGTATGAAAGAGCAACTGTGTCCTTCCAAGCGGAGGAATACTTGGCCGATCAGAGGAGTACTTAGCTCGGTCGATTAGCAAGAACGTTGATGTGTCTTTGGATATGCTTTTGGGGGATGATGTTGCCGACACGAGGCATGATATACATGCGGATCGTATGATGGACA
This sequence comes from Zingiber officinale, assembly GCF_018446385.1. Classification (NCBI taxonomy): domain Eukaryota; kingdom Viridiplantae; phylum Streptophyta; class Magnoliopsida; order Zingiberales; family Zingiberaceae; genus Zingiber; species Zingiber officinale. The sequence continues at coordinate 145,961,918 of NC_055994.1, forward strand.
AATCGGAGGATGTGCCCACGACCAATTGGAGAATGTGTCCCTGACCACGTGTTCAGGACCAATTGGGGAACGTGCCCATGCCTCGAAAAGCGCACACATCGCCCACCAGGACATTATATAAGGGGGGTCTATACACTGGTGCATGAACGCATGATTCACTATTTGTCGCTTGTACTACTGTTGGTCCACCTTCTTCTTTGTGCCGGTGACTGACTTGAGCGTTAGAAGGTCAACGTCAAGGACCCCTTCCGTGGCTCGACACTAACGTTTCTTGTGCTTGCAGATCGGAGCATGGTCTACATTGAGTCAATGCAATAGCCACATCCCCAACTTTCCGTCTTCACGATTTTTGGACAGAATCACATGTAATTCCTATATCTAAAAAGCTTTGTTTTCATTCCCTGTATGTTTTATTTGCTTCAACTCCCTCGTACAAATATCGTTATCTAATTGTCTCTCATATTTTTTAGGTTCAAAAAAGTCCAAAGATAGATATAATTTCTCTTAAATTCAACAATTTAAACTAGAATCGAATATATTTTATATCAAATTGAGTATAGTTTTTTTTATATTTAATATAATTCTGTCTAAATTCAGCACCATTTACAAAGAATTTAATATATTTTTCATTCAATTGAGCACTATTTAAAGAGAATTTATTATATTTTTCATCCAATTGAGCAGAAAATGGGAGTCATGCTTAATTTAATAGAAAATATACTAGATTCTAGTTTAATGGGCTGAATTTAAAAGAAATTATATTCATTTTTAGATTTTTTATACTTAAAAAAATATGAAGGGCAATTAAGTAAATTGGTATCTATTATGTTTAGTTAGGGAGTGGAAAATTGAGCACAGTTTTTTTTCCGCTTAATATAATTCCTAGATTAAGTACCATTTAAAAATAATCCAGTATATTTTCCATTCAATTGAGCACTATTTAAAGAGAATGTAGTATATTTTTTTATCTAATTGAGGTGAAAAAAGAATCATGTTTAATTTGATAGAAAATATATTAGATTTTAATTTAATAGGCTAAATTTAAGAGGAAGTATACTTATACGAGGGGTAATTAAGTAAATTGATATTCATTATATTTAGTTTGGGAGTGGAAATAAAATTTTTTTCATCTAATTGAGCACTATTTAAAGATAATTTAGTATATTTTTCATCCAATTGAGGTGAAAAAGAGTGATGTTTAATTTGTTAGAAAATATATTATATTTTAATTTAATAAATTAAATTTAAAAGGATTAAGTAAATTGATATCAATTATATTAAGTTTAAATTATGCAAATTTTCCTTAAATCAATTAAGATTTTAAAATCTTAGGTCATCGTTAAGTTTTCACATACGGCCTTAGACATCTCAAAATCATTTCAAATCAAGTTTATTGTACTTTTTGTCTCATTGTAAGTGTGCCTATGTCCTCTAGATTGAGATATTAAAATTGAGGTTTTAAATTTATATCAGTCGTCTAGGTTTGTAAGAAGCAACTAATTTAAAAAAAATAAAAGATAATTCTAGTTAATTTTATTGACTATTCTTAAAATAATTAGTTTGGTCCTATAAATATTTTTTACTTATCACTAGGATAAATTGAGAAACGTACGTAGTGACCCAGAAGTCCAGTATTCTTTAGTTATGTTCTCATTTGGAGGAAAATTTTTTATAAATATGTCGTAACTAGGGTTTAAATTATGGGCATCTGAATGACAATCTGAATATTCTACGGTACCATGGCTTCAGGGATAGTACGAAGCAACTAACTATCAAGATGCTTAGTAGATTTACATCCATGACATTGAGTATTATAAAAATTTGAATATACGGTTTAAGAAATTGTTATGGAAAAAATGTAACCTAGGAGTCCAATATCTTTTAGTCGCGTCTTCATTTGGAGGAAAAATTCTTGTAAATTCATCATAACTGGGGTTCGAACCGTAAATATCTAGATAATAACTTAAATATAGGGATGACAATGGGGCGGGGTGGGGGCGGGTTTGCCATTCCCATCCCCGCCCCGTTCTCATTTTTCGGGTTCGGGGATTCCCCGAACCCAAACCCACGGGGATCAAATCCCCATCCCCGCCCCCGTACCCGTCTCATTCCTAAATTTAATTTATATTATTATTATTATTTAATCATTATTATTAATGATGATATTAATATCAATATTAATAATATTATTATTAATAATATTTTCAAAATTTTTAATATTAATATTAACACTATTATTAATATTTTTTTTAAAAAATCATATTATTATTTATTAATAATAATAATAATAATATTCGGAGCGGATTCAGGGATGGGGATAGTATTCCCATACCCGTCCCATCCCCGAAAAATCGAGGATTCCCATCCTCATTTCAAGTTTTCCCCACGGAGCCCCAAACCCACATAAAACTTACCATCCCTACTTAAATACCTTACCACTAAACTATAGCCCATTGGCTAAATTAATCAACTAACTTGGCTGGTAAAATCTCATGACACTAAAATAGCAATTGCTCAGATGACCCTGTGGTGGCAAGTTTTAAAGCTATTTTTTTCATACGAGGAGAAAAAATCATATAAAATTTATTATAAAATAAAAGTCATTATATTGGTCAATTCAAGTGACTTCCAATATGTTTTAAAGACTTATCTTCCCTGTCATTTTAGAAAAAAAATTCAATAAAAATATTATTCAAGGAAAAATAAAATTTAGTTGATATTTCTAGATTACAAATATACAATAACATTAATTTTTTATGTTTACAGTGAAGATAGTAATACATAAATAATTAATTCTAAATATAGGATGGGCAACGATTGCTCTATTAATAAATAAATAAATAAATAAATAATTTTAATTTTTTAAAAAAACTTTTCTCAGTCATCTTTTATTAGAGAAATTTCTCATGTTGTTTATTTATATGTCATATTTTTTAAAAAATTTATAATGTATCAAATAATTATATTCCAATAATTAAGGACATCTTCATGGTTAAAGTTCTATGAACTTTTTTTAGTTTCAATAGGTCATCTCAATATCACATTAAAAATATAAAAATCTATCACTCTTCATAATAAAAAAAATTATAATTTTTTTTTATGTTACATTATATTTTTTTGTGTGTCGTTAATTACTTATCCATCCGTATTATTAATTTTGAGATAAAAAAAATAGATTTGAAATTTCACTACCGCCCTTAAATTACAAATCACAAAGCTTGCATCTATAATGAGTAGAGATTTTTTTCTTCAACTTTTTTTATTTCACAAATTTCTTTAAAAAACTCCTATTGGAGATACTCTAACTTAAAAGAACTTAAACCTATGCAAGAACTTAAAATAATTCACAAAAATATTGTAGGTTTGTCTTAGCTATCACTATTTATGACACAAGATTTTAAAAAATATTATAATATAATTAAATATTATATGTATAAAATATTTACAAATGTATCTTATATTTAAAATAGTCATACCATTTAATAGTCAATTTGGAATGTTTATAACATGTGAAAGTCCATTATCAAATAAGAAGACCTAAGACCTCCGATAACATATTGTAATATTTGAATGCGACCATACAATTTTTATGTTGAATGTTCAATCGTGCCTCGCCAAGTTGCCATGTGAGGGAAGTCCAAGCGAGCACAACTCACAAATCAAAAGATTTTCCTAAAACAATAGGAGCTTACATTTACCGCTGGTGTGCTAGGGTCACTAGAAATCGGATCCTCTGTCATTAAAATTTCTTGTCTCCGTGTCCCACTCGTCACTCCAATCCATCGTCGATGGTCGGAGGGTCATTAGAAATCGAATTCTCTGTCATTAAAATCTCTTGTCCCCGTGTCCCACTCGTCACTTCAATCCATCGTCGATGGCTAGCAACCACTAGTCCGACCAGAATTATATTCTGGAGGGAGGGTGAACCTAGGGGAATCGTTATAGGTACGATTGACGTCGAAATCCGATCAGATCTGAATAAGATTTCCTCCACTATCGATCAAAGTCCCAACTCAGATTCAGACGGATTCTAGTGTCAATCCCTCTAAGTTCATATTCCCTCTAGGGTATAATTCTAATTGGATCGACGGGCAAAGACCGCCAACGGTAGACTAGGGGCGACGAATGGAACACGAGGATAGCGACAATTAGGGACAGATGATCTGATGTGGTGTCATTGAGTATGGTGCGTTGCCATGGCTGTCATCTTGAGTCAATGCATACCACTAGGAGTGTAAAATATAAATTCAATCTGAGTTGATAAAAAAAAAATATTAAATTAAAATTAAAGATTTTAAGGTTCGGATCAGAAATTAATCCGGAAAAAAATTCAGATTCCAACTGAGCTGAGATTGACCCGGTGAACCTGAATTATGATTTTAAGATATAGTTTAGATAATTAAACACTTAGATTTAAATATTTAAATCTATAACATATTATTATCATATAATTTAAACGAGGTTTGCTATTACGAGTTTAATTTAAAATACTAATATTATGTGATTTAAATTTTTATTTAATTATTTTATTAAAGAATAAAAGAATAATACCACACAATAAAAATTAAATAGAGTTGATTGGCCAAGTTATTCAGGTTCAAAATTTTGAAGTTGAAATTTTTTATGATACTCTGGCTTCAATCTCGGAAAAAAATCCAAAGCAGATCACATAAATCCTCTTCCACACAATATGGCAGAAAAATTTACAAGAATACATTCGTTCAAAATGTGATGACAGCAGCAAAATCTGAGTTCAAACATGTGCACTAGACATACAGACAGAGCGATAAAGTTAGCAAATAAAGACAATAAAAATTGGTCATTCATCAATGGACAACTATGGACAAAATTCCAATAGCTCCAATCAGGAAGAGTAGCATGGGCTTTCATCTGCTATGAACAATAAAAAAGCTGATAAGAACCTGAAAATTTGTTTATGTAGCAGCGGAAAATCAAAATGCAGTACAACCACTGTCGGTATAACCGTAAACAGTCAGTTGTAGGATGCGAAACTTGGCCGATAACACAGAATTTTAGACTACACAAATGTCAATTTACGAATACTGGAAACTGAAAAATTAGTACACCACCCTAGATCTAGTGGAGAAGAAAGATAGTCTGCTGGATCCACCAAACGACTGGGCAGATCGAACGTATTCTAGTGCTAAACTAGCCCATGATCCTTAATCTACGCAACATAGAACAGGCATAGAGACGAAAGCTCGAGAGCTTACGTGTGTGATAGAAAGACATTTGCCATTTTGATGGAATCCATTCTAACATGGATAGCTGATTCAAGCAAATAGAGAATTAAAAACTGTAGAATGCTAGCACTAACACACCCTGTAGTTTTGAAGCTTAGTGAGAATTTGATTCATCCCTTACATTACATAACTGTAATGGCATCTTGCTTTTCTGTGTTCCATGGACTTGTATGTAACTACTGAAAATTGGGTATCCTACACAATGTCAATATTCCAGTAAAATGTTTGATTTTAATCCAAAACAATACACAGGAAAGTAAAAGAAATGTCTAGCTTAAATGTAAAGTTATTGAAGTATGCAACAGCTAATTAGCTAGAGGTCCAACACTGTGTGTATGCAAAAAGCAATCAGGAAGTGATCGAGAGAAGTTACAACTTGTTACTATAGTTGTTTAAATTTTGGTCCCATTTTGTTGCTCATACACTGATACACGAATGTTTCATAAACTATCATATCACAGTTATATTTAAGTGTCAACCCATTTCGAGTGCAAAATGCAAATAGTTGTCTGCTAAATAAAATGTAACATGATTATGATGGGCTTACATGATCCTCAGTAGATTAGTTAGGAAATATGCAACTTATTTTCGACCTTGATCACCAAAGAACTGTTCCAAACTAGTTGAAATGAACACATTAGGAGCCGTTTGTTGAGGTCCGTCTGGTGTCACATGGAGTAAATATTTGATGAATCTCTGCAGCCATGAAAAGAGACATATCAACTGACTTTCAAACTGAAATTTAATGAAAGACAGTGTATTTTATGGAACATGAAGACAGAATTTCAAAGATTTAACCTCAATCATATTGATCCAAGAAAAAATAGAGGAAAGTATACTAATTTAACAGATTGGTCAAAGAGGCATTCCATTCTCAATGGCCAAGTCAAGAGTACAAGTGATGGGTTCAATTAGATGTACTTGCCATTACAGTTGCAAAGAATAATAGTTAGTATGCTCGATAGATGATTACATCCTAAAGGACAGAAGTCACTTAGTTCTGTGAAAGATCAACACTGACAACTTGAGGTAAAGAAGGCATTTGTAAAATGAGGCTCAATCAAGTGGATCATGTAAAATCTTGGAAAGATGGAAAGAATGCTGTCAACGAATCATATAGATCTTTCTTTGACTTCATAGAGAACCCAATTATAGGAATATCAAATATTCGATTTCAATCAAATGTAACCCAGTAACAATCACATTTGCAAAGTATAGTTGCCATTTCCATAAAGGTTACATCCAAAGAATTTAAATGGCTTGACCCTGTGAGAGATCAACGATAGACATCAAAATGTGAAGAGACATAATGGAAAACATTGAAACTCAATCAAGTGGTTAGGAAATGTCTCAAAAAGAGCTGTGTATGTCTCAGAGGCATATTTTTCTTGATACTGCCAAGAAACAAAATTAAAACAACCTCATCTACTATTCTTTTTGGTTTAGTAACTGCTCACTGAAAGCTCTAAGAGCATCCACAATGGCTAGGGATATTTCTCTCAAGTATTTGTGGCCCCCACTTCCACATCATTCTTCAAATATCCTACTATTCAAATATCTCAACTTTCACAATGAAATACTCCACCAATCAAATATCCAGAAATTTGTGCCCGGTGATTTCCAATCACCCCTCAAATATCCCCCATGAAGACATTTGGTATTCTTTGTGATTGTAAGGTACCTATAAAGCTTAAAGGAAAGTTTTACAAAATGAGGATTAGACTTGTAATAATGTTGGCTATAAATCGAGCACATGAGTAAAATGAGAGTCGCAGGGATAAGAATGTTAAACTAGATGACATACAAGGATGAGCTCTATAAGAAATGAAAATATTAGAAAGAAAGTCTGGGTAGCATTTATTAAAGGAAAACTCTAAGAGATACATTTAAGATGGTTTAAACATGTACTTAGGCAACTAATAAATGCCCTGATTAGACAATGTGAGACTATAACAAATATGTACATTAATCGTGAAAGAGGCAAACCAAAGAAGACTTAGTTAGCAACGATAAAATAGGAATAAATTCATTTAAATATAGATGAGAATAAAGTAGGTAATAGAGCCTCATGACATAGGAGGATCCGTATAGCTGACCCTACTAGTGAGATAAATACTTGGTTATTATTGTTGTTGTAGTGACTGCTTACTATATAATTTGAGATGAATTATATAATAGTACTTTATTTAAAGTATTGTTTTATAACAAAATTTAATTGTTGATGCTTGGCCTAAATGATAAGATTTCAATATAACATTATCGCCACACTTGGGACACGTTCAAACGCATCACAGTATGTTGCGATGATTCCAATAACTTATCATAATGGAAAAAACTTATTGTGATGCATTCATGGAAGAACTACTTCGTTCAATATAATTCCACAGCCATCTCAAGTTCACAAGCCATATATCCTTTGTTCTCTACCATCATAAAGTCAAACCTGGTAAGAATCAAACTAAAATCATTTGGAGTGAATGGATCCCTATGCTTGTCCGTAAAGGAGTGGACTGCCACTCTCAAAGTTGGGTGAGCTAATTTCCCTCCATTTCCTTGCGGCCTTGCAATGCCATCCCTTCATGATGTGAGGTGCTTAGGAAGCCTAAGCAGGAAAAAAGGCCTTTGACGATACCTCATGTATTCCCTAAGCCCTTCCTCCTCTCACACAGATCATCCCAGGAGCCAAAGCTTATTGTGTTTTGCAGGTGAAGCTTCCTGCTTCACCTCTGCTTTCAAATCTCAGGGCTTTGTCTCACAAACACCAAACAAGACAAGGCTGGTACCAACCATATTATTCCCAGAAGAACATTCGTATGCAGAAATCAAATCACGGTTAGATTGAAACTTCACAGAAATCACGCTAATGGTAGTCGTGAATAAGCCTATCAGATAAAGGATCCTGAATGGATCAAAAGAATAATCTAGGGTTTGGACTGTGTAGTAATCATACAATTCTTCTAGGGTTTGGACTGTGCAGTAATCATACAATTGTTTGTCCCGACCCAAGTTCAAGCTTAGGATGATATGGTCAGATAACAGACGAAGTGTTCAACATATCACAATCATATACAGAAAAACAAATAGCCACATACAGAATTAGATTGAAACTTTCCAGAAATCATGCTAACAATTTGTGTAGAAAATAATAGGAAATAGCATAATACTTCTACTTACAGTCAACTGGTGTACAATTTCAGTACTTGCATCAATATGCCAATCAGGTTCCAATTGTCGAACAAATGATATGCGCCCATTCTCTGTACTACAGAAAAGAACCTACAAATCAGAGAAAATAAAGATTGGAACGATCAGAATGACAGAAAAGGTTTTATTTGTGCTATGCTTAATGTTACAGAGGATGCAGAAAATGAAGCACAAGTTCCATGATTCACAGATAAATAAGCTATTTTGAGCATATACTCAAGGACACTCAAGAAAGAAAACATGAACCACTGGGTTCCATAAAAACATATCAAAATGTGAATATTAAACACGAACTGGCAATTTAATTAAGAACTTTATTTCAATTTTCATGAGATAGAATAAGTTTACTTCTCTTGGCAGTAAATACTTTAGTAACCTAGAGAACTTCTGGAAAATGGATCTGTATGAAAATGAGCATCATGAATCCAAGTTAAAAATAGAAGAAAATTATTGTGCTTCCAGACTAATTTTGCTAGTTAAGCTGAATATCTCTCTAACATATGACAAACAAACTGTCCAAGTCATCTTCTAAAAATAGAAGAAACTTATTGTGCTTCCAGACTAATTTTGTTAGTTAAGCTGATTATCTCTCTAACAGATAATAAACAAACTGCATCTGCAAGCCAAACTGAAATGCTGAAAAGGAGCAGCATCAAATGCTCGAGGGATCTCTTACAAGTCCCAGATAGACTTCAGAAGCACATAATAAAGGACACTGGTTTACAAGTATGAATGATGAAGGCACTGCGCGACTTTCATTCGGAAAACCTGACATACTGACATCTCTTGGTGAAACATCTGATCAGTGGCATTGAAAAGCTAGGATTTCCATCCAATATCAGTGTCTTCAGGTCAATTCCAAAATTTTTAACTGCCTAACCAATTACCAGTTGTACAAAAACAAAATTAATAGTGTAAATATTTATCTTTCTGATCAGTATACTGCCTAGTATAAGGGTATTAATCAAATCCTACAAAAGTATTAGACTGGAATAGATAAGGAATAGAATAGTTATTCCTACGTAATATAATGAACAAGAACAAGGAATAGACAAAGAAAAAGTATTCCTTAACTTAGTTCATCAACTAGAGTAGTCTTGAATAATTATCCTTGTAGTTGACTGGTAGGAAAGTCATAAAGGATATACATGGAATAATATTCACAATAAAAAATCCCTAAAAAATAATATATATGACTCGTCTTATTTGCATGGTTTACTTGACCATAGTCCGCTTGGCACACTGGACTACCCAACATATCACAACTGCCCAACCTGCCAAACTAATTTGGTTGGCCTTTCCCACCTAGCTTGACCAACCCACCCGACCTAACCAACTCAACTAGTCCATCCGGCCCGTCCAAACCCGATCTGAACTAACCCAATCGGCCTAGCCTGACCAGACTACTTGGCTTACCTGGCTTGTCTAGCAGCCTACCCAACCCAATCGACCTTTCTGGCCTGCTCGGTTGAGCCAATCAAATGTTTTATTTAAAGGATGAAATAGACAAAGAGTAGTTGTTCCAGGAATAGAGCAAGGAATGACTATTATTTATTATTTATGAATTTAAAATAACTATGGATAAGTATCTACGGTAATTTTTGCAACCAAATGTAGCTATTCCTATGAACCAAACATACCACTAGTGAAGTGTCATAACCTTCTTGAAAAAATGAACTATTGCATCAGACTTGTAGTGAACCTTCACATTTCAAAAAGTGGACTCTAATTCATGAATAACTCATTGGAAACGCACAAAATTATGCCATGTCAGAATCTGTAAACCTTGGAAAGTAGTAATCAAAATGGATAACAAATTTTAGACTGCATAATGCTACTGAAACAGTTGTAATACTGCTCAACAATTTAACATTTCTTGAAGAAGACTGGAGAATGCGTATTTAGTTTACTCATTGTACACAAGACAACTTCCTAGCGAGCAAATGAAAGATACCAAAGCTAAACAAATCAACCAAGAGACAATAAACCAGCTTCTCTACCTTTATAAGGATGGAGACAAGATAGAATACTTGAAACAAGATCACCCACCTTATCTCTTACCAAACCACCAGAAGTAAAGACTCCAGAATCCTCCAACGCTGAAAGAACCCTTTCCTGTGTCACAAAGTTCTTCATGAACCAAATTTTCTTTACATTAACAGCATTAAAGGATAAAGTTACTAACAACAGTAAGAAATCCTGCAGAAATATTATCAACACTGATAAGCAATTATGATCCTATATCACAGAGAACACCTAGATGCCAAAAATATCCCTAAAGATTTAAATTAGCTTAACTAAATGCAGTAAGGATCTTGGCATTATAATGGAATGACAGCAAAAATAATCTTTTATGTGGATAAAGTTATCTGTTTACTGCATTGATACAAAGAAGTGGATGGATAGACATAGTCAGCAAAGCTGGTAATACAGTGAAGGATATACAGCATGACAAACATTTATGTTCTTTTCTCTTCATCCTTTTTTCTGTGCTATACACATCAAAATTGTAGGGCAAGCAAATTGCAATAGAAGGCATAATTAATTGATTTGACAGGGGATACTAAATATATGGAAAAACCATGTGCAATTATAGGCATGAGAAATATGTACACACACATACATACATAGATATGCATACACATATGTATATATGTGAATCTTGTGTTCAAGTTAAGATTGATGAAAAAATCATCATTTAACTAGTTGCATTTAGTATCATACTCATGCGAGACCCCAAAAATATGCCAGAAACGAATCTAATGAATTCTTAGTTTCAGAAAAGGTACACTAACCCCACTTTCATCATCAAGGATTCTTTCCATGAGATAAACATCACAGAATTTTGAGATCTGCAAAAGGACTTCCAGCACAGACGACCTGACTGTTGCACGTGTCTGATAGAAAATACTAGGAGTGTTACTACATTAAGTAGATGGTCATCTTAGATGACAAGGCAAGATGGGATGGTCACTGACCTGGAGCTCCTCTGGAGTTGTTTCATCAAGAACTACACCCAGTAACTGACATGTTACCTATAAGAGAACAGGACATGACGTAAAGAACATACAACTGAGTGGATAACAGAACATGAACTAAAATAGTCCACATTTTAAATGACTACTCCAATTCATAAATACGATACCCATTGTGACAAATGTGCATTCTTAGTTCTTAATACGACAGACACATTCACATCATATATGTATATTTATGATCTAAATGTCAACAGTAAAAGCAAAGTGTGGATGATCTTGTATGACCAAAGTTCAACTCACTGTTAGAAAATTTATAATAATTTTCTTTTCTTTAGCAAAAATTGCAATACACAGAAAGCATAACATATTTATAAGTCTTTTGCAGTATTTACTAAAGTATCTTGCAATAGAATAAGCTATAGAATTTACACAAGTATATATAGACTCATCATAAAATCTTAATTTAGGGATACCAAACGCAGAACTAAACCTGCTGCAGCTAATACCTAATATCTTGCATTTGACTATATTGCATCAAGATCACAAGGCAAGTTGATCTTGATTCAATAGAAAAGTTACATGTACATACTACAAGATCACAAGGTAATGACTTTGGCATTCTAAGTAAAATTATTGACATGTATGAATCCTTTTACATGTACATGTATGAATCCTTTTACTATAGTATATGGCATTCTAAGTATAATACATGTACATGTATGAATCCTTTTACGCCATTGAGCTCTATCTTCTATTATATCATCATCTATATTTAAATAAATTTTATCTTATTTTATTGTTGCTAACCAAGTCTTTTTTGGTCTTCCTCTTCCTCGTTTGATATGCATGTTTATCATAGTTTCACATCGCCTAACTGGAGCATTTATTGGTCGTCTAAGTACATGTCCGTACCATCTTAAACGTGTCTCTCGGAGTTTGTCCTCAATAGATGCAACTCCGACTTTCTCTCTAATGCTCTCATTCCTTATTTTGTCCATCTTCGTATGTCCACACATCCACCTTAACATCTTCATCTCTGCAACTCTCATCTTATGCTCATGTGCTCGAGTCATAGCCCAACATTCAGCTCCATATAACATAGCAGGTCTAACAACGGTTTTATAGAACTTACCTTTAAGTTTAAGAGGTACTTTACGGTCACATAAAACACCCGACGCTCCCCTCCATTTCACCCATCCTGCTTGTATTCTATGTAAGACGTCTCTCTCAATCCCTCCATCATTTTATAAAAATGATCCTATATAAAATCTCTCTCAATTCCTCCTCTTAACAATTGTTTCATTACTTCTAATATTGCTAAATTTAAATTCCATATATTCTATCTTTAATCTACTAAGTTTAAAACCTTTCACTTCTAGTGTTTCCCTCAAAGATTCTAGCTTAGCATTTACTCCTTCATGCGTCTCATCTACCAAAATAATATCATCTGCAAACAACATACACTATGATACTATGTCTTGAATGTATGCAATGAGTTCATCCATAATTAGTGTAAAAGATAGGGACTTAGGGCTGATCCTTGATGTAACCCTATCTTTATGGGAAATGTTTTGATTACTCCGTCTGAAGTCTTTAATTTGGTCGTTACATCCTTATACATATCCTTAATTAGTTCAATATATGTTACGCTAACACCTCTCTTTTCTAAAATTCTCCATATAATTTCTCTTGGGACTCTATCATAAGCTTTTTCTAAGTCAATGAATACCATGTGTAGATCTTGTTTTTGCTCCCGATATTTTTCAATTAATTGTCTAAGGAGATGTATAGCTTCTATTATCGACCTTCCAGGCATGAACCCAAATTGATTTTCTGTCACTGTGGTCTCCTTCCTTAATCTTTTTTCTATTACTTTTTCCCAAAGTTTCATAGTGTGACTCATTAGTTTAATACCCCTATAGTTTGCACAATTTTGTATGTCTCCCTTGTTCTTATATAAGGGAACTAAAGTACTTATCCTCCATTGATCAGACATTCTTTTCGTTTTCAATATCATGTTAAATAATTTTGTAAGCCATTCAATACCGTGTTTCCCTAAGCACTTCCATACCTCTATCGGAATATCATCTGGTCCAACGGCTTTTCCATTGTGCATCCCATTTAAAGTTTGTTTTACTTCTGAAGTTTGAATTCTACAATAAAAATTAAAATTTCTATGCTCATTTGACCTAATTAAATTACCTAAGTTAAGTTGGTCACCTAAACCTTCATTAAAAAGTTGATGTATTATTGTAAGAACATATAATATATAATAATAACTCACAAACAATAAAAGCTAATTTTGTTGGTGAAATCAACCTATGATCAAATTGACCAAGATTTGAGTTTTAATCTTTAAGCAATATGTTTGTTGATTATATTAAGGAGGTCAAGGTTTATGATTGTGGTCAAGTGGGTCGAGGTCGACCAAACACTTGATAATCAAGAAGTCCAATAGGTGTTAGCAATGGAAGTCGATGAAGGTCACCAAGGACTAGATGTCTAGCAATTGGTGCGAAGTCTAGATAGGCCAAGGATGACATATGTTAGGCAGATCGTGGAGGATTGGATGTTAGGCAAGTGATGGGAGTCCTGACAACCCAAGGTTGTCTGATGTCACACAAGTTTGAAGTCCTAAAAAAGTGAACTCTAGGCAAATGAAGTCCCAGTAAGTCAGGTTCCTCGAGGATAGGTCTCCAGGCAATGGAAGCCCTAGTAGGTCAAGGTTGACCTAAAGTTGAGCAAAGTGAAGTCCTACAAAGTCAAAGTTGGTTGGATACTAGGCAATGGGTGAAGTTCCAAAGATGAGTAGTATCTAGGCAACTGAAGTCTTAATAAATTGAGGTCAACATATACTAGGCAGATGAGGAAGTGTTGGAGACATGAGGTCTTTTGGCGCAGTACAGATTCAGCCTTCTTAAGGTTGGAATCAAAGTATGAGTCAACTAGTGAAGAAGTATTAGTCGATTACTAAATCTAAAACCACGAAGTTATGATTTGGACAAATTTAGCATTTGAACAGAGTCAATTGATGTAGCTTAGCAGTGACTAATGAGTTAGTCGATTGAGCAGTCAACTTTGGCAGAAATCAAAACAAACAAAATATTTATGTTTGAGGAGTCAACTGGACAGTCGACTAGTTAAGAGCAATCCATTGGGATGGTAATAGCAGTCGATTGCTGCCAAGTCAAGAAACCATAAAAGAGTTGTTATTGGGATAAAGCTATTCCTAAATATTTGAATTTTGACATGGAACGGTGAAGCATTCGACCAGAGGTTCATTAGGCGACTGGCCAATGATTTTTAGATTTGTGAGGAGGCTTACAAAGGCCTTTTACAACAACGTTCTTGAAGGTCCTTTGGGTGAGTGTTATTACATTCTAAGGCTTCCAGACAGTAATCCAAAGTTATCAAAGACAAAGAAAAGCAAGACCTTGATTGTTATAAAGTTCATTTATTCATTTTATTTCTTTTTTGCTTGTATATTGGTATCCTTTCTGTTTTGCTTGCAAGAACCGGATTATAAGATTGTAAGAGGTTGCTCTACCTTCAAAAGGCCTCCGAGAAGGAAAAAGATAGTGGTTATTGTGAGGAGTGATCCACCTTATGGATCGTAGTCCATGAAGTAAGAACCAGAGTTCTGAACCACGTTATATCAGTTTGGCTTCTTCTTCGTTCTTGTATTTAAGTTTGTTTTATCTTTTCCGCTATGTACTAATTCTTTTAGATGAGAACACAAACGCAAAATTCACGAGCGTCTATTCACCCCCACCCTCCTCTAGCCGCTACCAAAAGTCCTACAAACTTAACTAAAGGTAGTTATAAATGAATGTATATCATCTTTTCTTTGGGAGATTCTTCATATGTTGAGGGAAATATGTAAATAATAATGGTATATGTATGCTTTGTGTAGTTAGATGAACTATGTGAAAAGCTTAGACCAATATGGGGAGCATGTCCTACACCAGGCATTATGAATTACAATAACTTGCAACGATAGTAGTTGTCACAGAATTCAATCTTCGACAGCAATAGTGAAATTGTTCACGATAGAAACTACATTATAAATTCCATCACGATTCAATTTGAAGAAGGGGAGCCTTGGCGCAACGGTAAAGTTGTTGCTTTGTGACCAAAAGGTCATGGGTTCGAATCCTAGAAACAGCCTCTTGCAAAAAGCAGGGTAAGACTGCGTACAATGGATCATTTCCCGGGATCCCGCATAGCGGGAGCTTCGTGCATCGGGCTGTTTTTTTTTTTTCAATGGCTCAGTCGCAATGTGTGTGACATTGCCAACTGCAATGGAGTTTTGCGGTTGAAGGACATCTGTGACAGTTTTTGCCATTGCAGGAGTTCTATTGTTGTTTGTAGTGTTCTTAGGAAATCCAATTCTTAGAGGGTTTTGCAACCCTATGTCAATGAAACTAAAACCTAAATTGAAGCATCCTTTAAGTTTTTTGTTAACTTCATGATAATTAAAAATATGCATACCACCTACTGCCTAAAATAGCAATCTAGTGTATACTCGGTCCAACCACTGAAGCATCAAATCATAAATCAAGTCATATTGCATGGCAATGAGTGAAAAAAAAAAAAAAAAAAAAAGACGAGCCATATGGAAGCAGATCTAATTTCTTAGTCAAATACTAGTTCTAAGTTGAAATGATAAATACCAAAAGCATTTGTATGGTGGTGGATGTGAATAAAAGAAATAATTGGATGAGAGTACAAACTGTTCAGTCAAACACTCTTAGACTAAAAGTATGTAAATAATAATTTGGTCCACAGTATTTTTAAATATTCTTAGATTGTTTGCAATATCACTTTCATAATGCATTCTGACAACAGACCTCCCTCAGATTTAAGCAAATTAGGTTACAGGACGAATAATAAGATAGATAAGAAACACTATCAAATAGGTAAAATGCAAAATTTAACAATCACCTTACGACCATCATTCAACCTATGTCTCACTAGTTGCTCCAAAGAAAGCTGCAAAATGTAATTACGATGGTAAGCCTTAGCTGACAGTTGTTAAGCTTAGATACATCAGATGAAAGCATTAAAATACCTCTAATGGCTGGATGAATTCATTAACAGATCTTTGTGCTCTTGAATCTCCAGAGTATGAGCGAATTTCAGATGATCGGAGGCTTGTATCTGGATGTAAGTTGTTAGTAGAAAAGCTAGATGATGTGGAAGGTCGTCTACGCTGCCTTAATTGTTGGTCTGGAATTGTTCTCCAAAGCTTCCATGCAAAAATTAGCGTAACCGCCAGAGTAGCAAGAGTTGTGATAGAACGAAGTTTCTGAAGCCAACAAAAAATACACACTTGAGTCACTATGACAAAGGTTTCTCACCAAGAGATCATATAAAAAGACGGGGAAAAAAGTTTAACATGTCATGCATAAAGAAGGTATGATATTTTACAATATTCTATGCATAGAAAAGAACATTATATGGCATGGATATTAACTGATATAGATGTGAGGTACAAAGTTGCTTTTGTTTTCTTCCAATGCTACCCACAACCTAAAATATAGATGTGAGGTACAAAGTTGCTTTTGTTTTCTTCCAATGCTACCCACATCCTAAAATGTGGGTCAGAGATCAATCACAAGAAATTGGATCACCACTCAATATATTCCTGGTTCATATATAATCTTACTTCCACAAGTATTAATACATGATAGAATTTCACAGCTCATTTCAGCTTCATCATCATCAGTAGGCTTGGGGTCAACTACATGAATTTAAAATCAACATAATAATTTTAATTATATTTACTATTTTTTCTCATATCTATCTCTAAGAGGAGTATTGGCACAACGGTAAAGTTGTTGCCATGTGACCAAAAGGTCACGGGTTCGAATCCTGGAAATAGCCTCTTGCAAAAAGCAGGATAAGGCTGCATACAATGGATCCTTCCCCGGGACCCGCATGGCGGGAGCTTCGTGCACCAGACTGCCCTTTCTCATATCTATCTCTCTACCCCTTACGCTTTTCATTCTAGTTGATTCAACTCCTCCAACTATAGCATTTATTAACTGCATCTAGACATGCTCATGCCATCTTTGTTTGTACAATTATGCCCCAAGAATTTGGGTTCAACTAAGATGTTTATGTATTTGGTAAAGGGTTTAAATTAGGGATGCCAGTGTTATTTGTGTGCATTAAGTTTACAAGTATCCTACAAGTTGCACATGGATTTTGTGACTCGACAAGGTCAAGTTGATGATTGACTTGGAGTAGGCAAGTTGGTTTAGTTTGGCTTGAAGGAATGATACAAGGTACAAGGTAGACTTGGAAGTGATCGGCGAAGGATGATACAAGACATCAGAGAGACTAGAAAATACTAGCGAGGTGGACTCTATAACGAGGAGCATGGAGCAGTTAATAAGTTCTGAGTTTTGATGACCTTGAATGAGGAGAGCTCCATAGGTAACATAGTGAAGAATGGCATGTTAGACATCTTGATGCATTCAAAAGACTAATGATCTACAAGGAGATGAACTCTAGGACAACCCAACAAATGGACTATATAGGTGATCTAGTGAAGATGACATGTGAAGCTTGGAGAGCTTGATGAAATCGAAGAACTAAGGCCCTGAGGGGAGGTAGACTCTTGGGTGTAAAGCTACCACAACTTAAAGACTTGAAAAATAGTGAGTTGAGAGATTATGTGTAAAGTGTAATCTCAGATTCACGCTTTTGGACAATATATCAAGGATGATATGGGTAGACTAAGTAAGGGCTACCTAGTTTAGCTTGCAGAGAGCAGTCGACTAAGGAACAACAAATTCCCAGTTGTAGTTTGTAGTCAAGCTTGATCCTAGAGTTTTACATGGACTTACGAGGCATAAGTTGAGCAAAGTTGAGATCCTTGAGAAGATTGAGTCAACCTTTGTTAAGTTAACTGAACAATTGATTGTTGGCATGCAATGAATAATTTTTGAATTTCACTACCGTAGATTTCAGTAGTTTGAATGTATTTGAAAACTAGTCATTGAAGGCTTCCCTATGTAAGCCATGGGCATGTTTTCTCTTGAGAATTGTGTGCGAAATTGACTCTAAATTTCCAACATTGTGTGGCTAAGAAAAACGTGATTGAGGGTTGTCGATTGCCTTCTTCTACAAGTTCTGGTAATATCTTCTTATTGTGCTTCATTTCTATATCTTATAAAAGGATATACTCTCATACAAGATTTTTATGCCTCATTTGAAGGAGATTTTACCAAGCACGATCCACCTAACGGATTAATAGGCCATAAAGTAGAACCAGAGTCCAAATCATGTAAACTACTATGTTAGCATTGTCAATTCTTGTATTGATTTATTAGAGAGGTCAAACATTTGGTTTTTTATTTGTTGGTTTAGAAGATATTAACACCACCCCCCTCCAGCATTGTTCATTCTTGTACTAAGTGTAAGAGAAGTGCAAGTTTAGAAGATATTCATGTTGGACCCCGTGGTTATTTTGATGTGATCAACCAAGTTAGGTTAGGTCCTATTTGTTATTGATCCCTGTGTCTAAGTGTGCAGGAGCTTAGGAGCGCAGGAAGTCGAGCGGAAGACGCAGCTAGCGAGAAGGACGACACGGGAAGGGAGTCGATGAGCTCGGTGCGTCCGAAGGACGAAAAAGCTGCAGAAGAGTGCATCGGTGGACGAGAAGAACGTGCGTGGTGTTCGAGGGACGAGAAGTCGGGTCGGAAGCCTGCTCGAGGAGAAGGCCGGAAATTGAGTTCGGGTGAGCCCTATTTCGGTTGGCCACAATCACCCAAGCAATCAGAGCTTCGGAAGAATAAAAAAAGTCAAAAGGAGATTCAACGAAGTGCTGAAGGCGCCTGCGTTGCCTGCAGTCTTGAAGGCGCTCTCATTGCCTTGAGGGCGCTCTCAACCTTGTCCGAGGCGCCCTTAAAGCCATTGAAGGCGCCTTCGACCCAGTCTAGATGACTGTTTCGAGTCCGGATAAAGTTTTATCCGTGACTCGGCTAGAAGCGCCCTCAACCTCGTTGGAGGCGCCCTCAAAGCTCGAGATAAGTTTTCCAAGAGCTATATAAAGACCCCTGGAGCTAGGAAATTAAACAATCAACTCTGTAATCAATTCCTAGCAACTTGTGAGCGAGACCGCCTTAGAAAGACTAACCGCCGACTGAAACACAAAGATCAAAACGATGGTCGGTGCAAATATTCATCCCCCGAAATTCGACGGAGACTTCGCTACATGGAAGCGAAGAATAGAGGTATTTTTTAAAACGGATTTCGATATTCTTATAACTATGAAATATGGTTTTACAGCTCCAAAAGACAAAGAAGAATACCAATGGACGAAGAAGGAGCAAGCTGATTTCGTGGCCAACGGAAAGGTAGAGTTCCATCTGCTCAGCGTGCTGCCGCCCCAGGAGGTAAGTCGGATAGGAAGTTACGATTCCGCCAAAGTCTGGGAAAAATTCTTGGAGCTCCACGAAGGCACCTCAGAAGCGAAATTAGCAAGGCGCGACATTCTCCGGGACAAATCTCCGGATGAACAACGGCGTAAAGGTAGCGCAACTACAAACGAGAATTAATGAGCTGATAACTAAACTGACCAATCTCGGAGAATCAGTAACGAATCGAGATTCTATCCGGTATGCGCTTAACGTCTTCCCAAGAACTCCAGAGTGGTCGTCCTTAGTAGATGCTTACTATATCTCTAAGGACATTGAGGTAAGTACTTTAGAAAATTTATTTTCTACTTTCGAACTTCACGAGTCTCGAATTGCAGAGCCGAAACAAATAGAGAAATCAGATCTCAATGTTGCCTTACAAGCCAAGATGGACGATCCTGACTCCGAAGCGTCAATCAATGAAACTGAAGCGGTGATATTGGTAAGAAAATTAAATAAGTTTATTAAGACTAATAAATTTAGATCGCAGTCGAGAATGCATCAACGCAACAGAAGGACGGTCCGATGCTACAACTGCAACGAGGAAAGGCACATCAAGGATGATTGCCCAAAACTAAAGAAAAGGGACAAGGAGAAGTCTCAAAGGCCGACGTCCTCGAAGCGCAAGAGTCTGAAGGCTACATGGGATGAATCGTCATCCTCGGAATCAGAAGTCGAAGCATTCTCAGGAGTAGCACTGATGGTCAACCATCAAATCTTTGAAGAAACCAGCTCGGAGATGAGCATAGATGAAGGGGGAGGATCATCAGAAGAAGAAAGTTGCGATGAAGGGGACCATCAGAAATAGAGGTAAGTAAGGTACGTTCTCTAACTCCCAAATAGTTCTTTCAGTTTATTAAAGTACTCACTAAAGATTTAGTTAAATTAGAAAAAGAAAACAACGAGTTAAAATTAAACTTAGCGAAAGCATGTCCTCTTGAGATGTACGATAATCTAAAATCAGAAAATGAAAAATTGAAAATTAAAATTGAAAAATTGAAAAATGCATGCTTAAATAAATTTCCAAAATCAAAAATTAGAATTTATGGAAAATTAAATTGGTATATTAGAAAACATCAAGGACAACTTAGAAAAGTTCACAAAAGTTATATACCCCCTAAGTTTTTGATTAATCTGGTAGGAAGGAACCTATACTGGGTTCCAAAAACCTATCTAGATTAAAATTTTCTAAGTTAGCGCTTTCAGCAAGAAAAATTAAACAATTAATTTCTTTTGAGGTTTTGTCTAAGAAAGTGGTTGTTGGCTTGTTGCTCCAATAATCAAGAAGGCCTAGTGCCTCGCCACTGCCTGGAAGCCAAAATATTGAAATAACATGTTTAATTAACTTACTGATAAAGCATGAAAATAGAAATTAGAAAATTCTTTAAACAATTTTTTTTTGGAAATTTCTCAAAAAAATTTCTAAAAATTGCCTAAATTAGAAATTTTCTTTTACTTAGAAAATTTTCCTGATTAATTTTTTTTTTCTAAAATATTTGTGTTTGAAAAAACTTATGAAATTTTTTTAATGATTTATTGAAAATTATTACCCCATTTTTTTGATGTGATCAAAGGGGGAGGGATAAGTACAAGTTAAGGGGGAGTTAATATTTTTTTTTTATTATTTATTTAATTTTACTTAGTGTTGTAAATTCTTTTATTGCAACCTTTTTGCTTAAAATGTTAGTTTAGTAATTTCTTTAAATTACTTATCTGTTTGTTTTCCCTAACTTGAACTTGGGTTGATGCACATCAAAAATGGGGAGATTGTTGGACCCCGTGGTTATTTTGATGTGATCAACCAAATTAGGTTAAGTCCTTTTTGTTATTTGATCCCTGTGTCTAAGTGTGCAGGAGCTTAGGAGCGCAAGAAGACGCAGCTAGCGAGAAGGACGGCATGGGAAGGGAGTCGACGGGCTCGGTGCGTTTGAAGGACGAAAGAGCTGCGGAAGAGTACATCGGTGGACGAGAAGAACGTGCGCGACGTTCGAGGGACGAGAAGCCGAGGAGAAAGTTGAAAATTGGGTTCGGGTGAGCCCTATTTCGGTTGGCCGCAATCACCCAAGCAATCGGAGCTTCGGAAGAAGAAAAGGAGTCAAAAGGAGCTGGAAAAGCAAGCTGGAGACGCCTTCAACGAAGTGTTGAAGGCGCCTGCGTTGCCTGTAGTCTTGAAGGCGCTCTCATTGCCTTGAGGGCGCCCTCAAGGCCATTGAAGGCGCCTTCGACCCAGTTTAGATGACTGTTTCGAGTTTGGATAAAGTTTTATCTGTGACTCGGCTGGAGGCGCCCTCAACCTCGTTGGAGGCGCCTTCAAAGCTCGAGATAAGTTTTCCAGGAACTATATAACGACCCCTAGAGCTAGGAAATTGAACAATCAACTCTGTAATCAATTTCTACCAACTTGTGAGCTTTCTTAGTGTATAAAAAGGCTTCTCCGCCAACAGTGAAGGAGACTTTCTTAGTGCATTTTCCAACTGCCTTGGATTAACAACCTTCTTGGTTGTAACCAAGTCAACTCGTTGAGTCTTGCTACTTTTCTGTTATTTTGTTTTAATTTTATTGTTGTTATTTTAGAGTTGAAAGTTTTGAGGAGGGTATTTTTATTTTACAGGCAATTCACCCCTCCCCTCTTGCCGGCCCCGCTGCACCAATAATTCAACCCCCCTTAACACTCCAGCATAATTATTAAGATCATAACAATCTTAAAATATTTTCTTACATCTTATAATCCATTGGAGCTACATCTTGGATATAAGCCACTTTTCCTCATCATGTCTAGAAACTACATATATACATCTTTCTTATGTTAAACACAGCACAAATTCTTTGAGACTATGCATCATCAAGCACAGTGATACAAGAAACTAAACAGCATGATTTGATTCACATATAGTTTAAATAAAATCCAAATTTTTATTCGATCAAGTAACTTGCCTATATTCTTATTTCAGACACTCAGACTAGCTAACATGCTAACTATCTTTCTTAAGATTGGAGGCTTGGTAAGTTCAAGTCATCTCTTTTAAGAGACAATCTCAGTTCAGTTCAACTAGAAATCCAAAAGCCAACTTTGTCCCATTTTATTGTATTCAATCTCGCACCCCACCCCACAAATCCCATCAGGAACCTCACCGTGGTAGCAAAAATTTAAAATGCTTACTCACAAAAAAATCGAATTAGAATCAAATAATGCAAGTGAAACTCTGAACCACGCCAAATAGAGTCAAAAATTGAAGGACGTAAGAAGATCCGAACCTGGAAGTCTACATCAAAGGGCAAGCGTTGGGAGAACTCCGCAAGCGACGCCATAAACCGTTGCATCAGATCGCGCAGCTCGTCCCCCTTATCTGCGTCGGAAGACTGGGAGACGGATCCCATCATGGATTGAGGCGCGACCATCTTTTACTGGTTCTCAGATGAGAATCCTCGCATCGGCCATTTCCCCTTTCAAAAGGGGAAGCTTCTTCGCATCTCGTTGCTGACCCCGTCTCTTTTTTTCCCCTTTTATTGATTAATGAAAATATCCCAAACAAATTAAGACTTTTCAAATTCATCCATTACCAATTGATATTTTAATAGATACCCTTGCAAATTTTTTCCAAGAAGATTTTAAAAAATCTTTGAAAAAGAAGTATTTAGAGAATAAATGAGAGCTTTTATTATTCAAATGAAAAATCCAGTGAAACTTTTAGTATTTTTATAAAAGAAGAATTAATGATTAGTTAGAGGTAACAGGTTTATTATAAGAGTATTTTTATTGGTTCTAAGGTATAAGATTCATCATTTTATCAAAAAAAAAAAAAAAAAATGTGAGATCCATGTGCGATATATCTATTATATTAATATATTTGATCTTATCTGAAAGTTGATAAGATAGAAAGCTAAGGATGTGGCGCTCCCATTGACTGTCTATAGACTCCGTTCTACCTTGCAATATAGATGACGTTAGTGCTGATCCAGGAAAGGGGTCTCCGGCGTTGGTCATTCGACGCTCAAGTTAGTCACTGGGGATGAAGTAGAAGGCGGTACAACAACAAAAATGAATAATGTAGCACAAATAGTGTCTATTGCGTACCTCTGCTGATACTTGAACTCCCCCTTTATATAGAGATCTTGTAACGCCCGTGCACGCTCCCCAAGGCGAGCGTGCTTCTCAAAGTTTCCCTTGAAAAGACTTATTAGTAAAGTGTCCCTAACACAATACCTTAACGGGCCGAGCATATATCTGATGTGACAGTGGAAGTTTCTGTCGTACGATCTTCTGATTGACCATGCCTGATGTTGGCGACATTAACTCTCAAAAGGATGTTGAGGGATAACACAACGAAATAGTTGCTAGGCCGAGTGGGATAGCCGCTCGCCCGGGACTTCGCTGTTCCTTTGTACCACCCGCTCGGCCAGGACTTCGTTGCATGTGTCGCATCTGTTCGGCCGAAACTCCCCTGTGCTTGTGTCACGTCAACTCGTCTAAAGTTCTGCTCTGCCAATATCGAGTCCTGCTGCCTGGCCGAGCGGGGTAGCTGCTCGGCCCAGCTTCTGCATATCGTCTCCTCCTCCGTCCGACGTCTAATACTCCATTGAGTGTCGGTCATTTGACACCTCTCCGTGTCAAAGTCGGGATCAGACCAGAACCTTCTCCTCTCGGTCGGGGTATGATCGCCCGACCGGTCGATGATATCTGAGCGTTGACCTGATCGCCTGACCGACCGATTATATCTAAGCGTTGACCGCCTTGATTTTGACCTCCATCGTGGTAGCTATCCCCGCGAGATGAGCCCCTCATCACCGCATCAATATTTATTACCTCACATTCATTTTAATATTAATATTCGTTATTTGTGGTCATATCGCTCACTCATTCCTCTTTATTTTTATTTTACATTAAATAAATTAAATTCCAATTTTATTTATCTTATTTAAATAATTATTATTTAAAATAAATAATAATCATAATTCTTATTCAATTTTAAATTTTATAATTTTTAATTAATAATTTTTTTTTAAAAAAAATACACTCATGCTATCTTGAATGCGTTCAAAATCTTGTACGCGTTCAAGAGCAATAACACACCCTTCACATTAGGGTGTTATAACACTCCATTAATGCATCTAATATGGATGTCCTAATGGAATAGGGATCAATTATTGACGGACATATGTGAAAAAAAACTCCTTCCATTCCTTAGTCATTTGACTTGTGATTTACCTTTTTTTTCATATAATATGAAGATTGACTTAAAAACTCCTTCCATTCCTTAGTCATTTGACTTGTGATTTACCTTTTTTTTCATATAATATGAAGATTGACTTAAAGGGCATTTAGAATGAACATAATAATCATCTTTTACTAGAGGAATTAATTCTTTTATGCCATAAAATTCTTATACTTTTAGTCACTAAGGTAGCGTTTAGTTTAGGGGTTGGAAATAAAGAAATAGATTCATTCCCAAATCTTGTATTTGGTTGATGAGAATGGAATCAAGATTTTGGAATCAAACCCAAAAACTTAGGGTGCGTTTAGTTTACGTATGCTTCATTTTCATTTTCTAGAAAACGCGCATTTTCTAGAAAATAGAAAATGACTTTTAGTCAATCTATTTTTCTAGAAAATGCTATATATTTTTTTAGAAAACAGACATGGAAAATGAAAACCAAACACTATTTTTCAGAAACACGCGTTTTTCAAAAAATGAAAATGAAAAACGTGCAAACTAAACACACACTTAGGTATTGATGAAATCCACCTCTTCCCTTGGGTTTTGATAAGAATGAGAATGAAATTTAAGCTTTGGACAAAAATACCCTTAATATATTTGTTCAATGTGTTTTTCCATTTTACTTTCTCTCTCCTTATTCTCTCTCATCATACTTTATCTCTCCTCATTCTCTCATCATACTTTCTCTCTCATCATATTTTCTCTCTCCGCATTTTTTCTCATAGCACATTCTCTACCATTTTCTCCCTGTATTCTCTATCATCACACACTCTCTCCTTATTTTCTCTCTCTTCATTATCTTTCATCGCACTTTCTTTTCCATTACACACTCTCTCCTTTTTTTTATCATACTTTCTCTCTTCTCAATATCTCCTACCATACTCTCTCTCTTCATTTTTCTCTAATTACACTTTCCCTCTCTCCATACTCTCCCACCACATTCTCTCTCATCATTTTTTCTGATCACACTTTCTCTTTCTTCATTTTTCCCATCACACTTTCTCTCTCCTCAATCTCTCCTCATTTTTTCCCATCACACTTTCCCTCTCTTCGCTTTTTTCCCATCACACTTTCTTTCTCAGTATACTTTTTCTCTTCTCAATCTCTACTATCACGCTCTCTCTCCTTATTTTCTCTCACCACACTTTTCCTCTCTTCAATTTTTTATCATACTTTCTCTCTCGCCATTCTCTCGCATCATATTTTCCTCTCATATCTAATTTTTTCTCTTATTTTTCTCTACGGGTAAAAAAAAAATTTTAGATTCATTTCGATTGAAAATATTCAACTAACTAAATATTATTTTTAAGAAAGATACCTAAGCTCATACACATTTCTATTCCATAATACTATAATACTCATTCTCATTCTGATTCCTAAGAGTGAATCAAACACCACCTAAGTAAACAATAATGCTAATTAGTTGAATTGAGTAAAAAAATTTAAAAACTGTCATGGGTTTTTTTTGGAATGATCATAAATATTTAAAAAATATATTGAAACAAAAAAAAGGTTGTGGCAGGTAAAATAACCTTGGAGATCTTGGTTGGTTTTAATTAAGTAAACCATGTAATTTGGTTCACTCTGAATGTTCTTCATCGTCGATCTTATAGTAAGATGAAATAAGTTAAATCATGATACGACCTCCTAGGTGGAAGGATATTTGATATTTTATCCTCAAGAGAATGAACCCTTTGGAAACCTCGAGCCATCGAACTATCAATTTGGTTATGCTCCATGAGCTGCTCCAATACCATCTTAATACTTCTCTTTCTATGGTCCATTTAGTTGTCTCATACAATTTTTTTTATCTACATGAACCTTGGCTGCTCCAAGTCCATTTTCAAGTCACGAACTCTAAACCCCATATGTGTTCTATAAATAACATATCTATCTCTTATTGGGACAACGCCGATGACTATATTCAATATACAGGGATTGACATAGGATGTTAGAATATGATCTATGATGGCTAGTGGCACACCGATACTACTTGTTCGCTAAAGTAAACATGCCCTTAGAGTTTCTTCACTACAATTTATGAATGTCAAAAGACACAAGAATGCCAAACAATATTTTTTTTAAAAAAAATTCATAATCCTGATTGAAATCGGTAAAAGTTAGACCATCAGTAAAATGACTTTGAAGTTCCGTAAAAAGACCTTGAAGGAGAAGAAGGGAGGTCCTCGACGAGAGGGCTTTGAAGTTGACCGTAAAAGGACCTGCAAGATTACAAGATGGAAGGGAAAGGAGTATTAGCAAGCAAGGCAGGGGTCCTTGGCACAACCACTCTAATATTCAAGTCAGTTAGATAGAGAAAAATCTGAAAGATCGACAATAGTAAGAAGAAGATGTATAACAAGCAAAAGATGTACCTGCCCCCATGAGGGTGGCACCATTTTATAACACTTTTGTAATCCTCACATAAATAAATATCATATCAACGTAAGTGATATGTCAAATCCATATATCTTTACTGTAGTGTGTAGTCTTATTGCCCATTCGCTATTGGTATCTTATATTATGTATAAAGATATGGTCTCATGTGTCTCTGACAATCTCATGCGCAACATTAATGGTGGAATGTACTCCTGAGTTGAAAGACTCATTAGGCTTTTTGGGTGTCGTCCAAATAGTGGGATAATATGAGTTAGAAAGGGGGTCTAATCTTTTATCATGAGTTGACTGGTCTGCTTATATGCTTGTCCATCTTATAGGGAGTTGAGGGGGTCGTCCAAGTTCTTGTGATCCAATTGGAAGGACATAAGAGAGCAGAGCCTCGGGAGGTAGAGAGAAGGACGGAGCAAAGCCTCGGGTTCCTATCATTTGATCGGATAGTAGTCTCTAATGTGCCGATCAAACCTCTCACTTGAATGGACCTACATCAAATTTTGACTGTCACATTAACTGAAAAATTGATTTTCTGGTCCTCCGTGGGATCCCCTATATAGATATCCACCACATCATTGCTGAATTTCAAAAATGTAGCTGTACAAAATTAGTTCAAAGGTAATGTCAATGACGAAGAAGATGATGCTGAATGATGAGGGTAAATCCGTACCAACGTGGCTCCAACCATCAAACTCTATGAGCTCATATATGATTACTTAATGGAAACAATTAACAAGGAGATGTTTCTTCTCATGTGAGACAAAAACATATATTTGTTTTGTGTACAACACTCTCTTTAATTAAGCCAAAGACATACAGATGTCTGCTTAGTTGTCGCAACAACATTATCATACTTCATTGTCTATGTTGTTTGAATCAGAGAAAACAAATATAATTCATCATGTTATACTTGACAGATCAGGCAGTGAATCAACATGTTATAAGAAAAAATCACAATAATTGTCAAAGATCCTTATGAATTTACGAAAGAGTATATTCTTCTATAGACATTTACCAATGAGCGCACTCCTTGAAAGGTTACGAGGGTTCTTCACTAGTGTCTAAACAAATAGAGATATTCGTATCACCTTATTTGCAAGTAGTCATCTGATGCGGTAATGAATAGGCACCCCATCCCGAGGAAGATAGCTATCACGGTGGAAATCAAAATCAAGACAGTCAACGTTCAATTATCATCGGGCGGTCGGACGGAAATGCCCCGACCGAGAGGAAAGGAGGCCCGATCCAACCCCACCTCTGACTTGGGCGCGCGTCGAACACCGGAAGCTCAATGAAGTAAGGGACGTCAGACGGAGAAGAAAACGATATGAGAAGCCAGTCTAAGCAGAGCAGGACTTGACATTGGCATAGCGGAACTTCGGTCGAGCGGCTACCCCGCTTGGCCAGGCACTAGGATTCAACATTGGCAAAGCGGAACTTCCCGCTCGGCCAGGCACTAGGATTCAGCATTGGCAAAAGTGGAACTTCGGCCGAGCGACTACTCCACTCGGCCATGCAGCAGGACTTGTCAACGGTAGAGGGGAACTTCTGCCGAGCGACTACATCGCTCGGCTAGGCAACCAGACAGACATGACGTTGACACAGTGGTGCTTTTGCCGAGCGGACGTAGCACGAGCACAGTGGAGTTACGACCGAGCGGACGCATGCAACGAAGTCCCGATCGAGCGGATGGTACACAAGAATAGTACAGTTCCGGCCGAGTGGCCAACCCGCTCGGCCTAGTAGCATACCCTCTCTCCGGTATTTATCGACATTCTTTTGGGAGTTAGTGTCGCCGACATCGGATATGGATTGCAAGAACATCGTACGCGCGGAAACTTCCACTGTCACTTTAGAGATATGCTCGGGCCTGTTAAGGTAATATGTCAAGGACACTTTACTGACAAATTTTTTCAAAGAAAATTTGGGAGAGCGTGCCCGTCTTGGGAAGCGTGCATACGCGCTAAAAGATCTCTATATAAAGGAGGTCCAAGTATCGACGGAGGTATGCAAAATACGTGATATTCACTATTTGCGCTATAGTCTTCTTGTTGCTCCGCCTTATACTTGATCGTCGGTGACTGACTTGAGATTCGGAGGGTCAATGCCGGGGACCCCTTCCCTGGCTCGGCACTGAAATCGTCCGAACGGAGTCTACAGGCGGTCAGCGAGAGCGCCACATCCCTAACTTTTCATCTCTTTGACTTTTGGATAAGATCATCATGTAAAATTGTCGTTGCGAATAATTCAACCAACCGAGGACAAGGTTAATGAAAGAAATGCGACCACAAGAACATGGATCTCTTAGAGATTAAAAAATTACTAGTTTCTAAGCTTTGCTACAAATGCTTAAAAACTAGTCATTTTTTAATCTCTCACGGATTGCCAATCCCCAAACTTACTCTAAAGGGGAAGATAAGATCTTGTGCCCTTTTATGATCTTGTTAAAAACCAGCTCGACAACCATTTCTTTAATGCACTTTGTGCCCTCCTGCTCGACAATACATGCACTTGCACATTTAGATCTCTCCCCTTGTTTTCAAGTCCAAGGCCAACTCTGTTCTCTTCATCTCTTGGAACAATTGAAAAGGTTTGTATGCAAGTTTCATGGCTCTGTCAGCAATGTTTATATGTTCATAATTGTGGCTTTTCTGTTTTCAGATTTCTCTCTCAAAAGCTTCTCTGCTGCAATGGCAATCAAGATGAAGGGGATCTTTAAAGGAATCAGATACATCTTTGGTAGGGTCATTCTCTATGTTCTTGTTCATTTTCTTGAGCACAAGCCTTTGAACAGTTTCTGTTTTTCAGGCTCTGTTCAGAAGGAGCATGAGATGGAAATAGGACATCCAACAGATGTGAAGCACATTGCTCATGTCGGATTCGACAATGCTCCTAATGCTCAAGGAGCCTCGCCGTCTTGGGTATCGACGTTCGATAGAATATCTAAAAGGAATCAGACTTTTGGTTTGATCAAATCTTGTGTTCATGTTGTTTTTCAGATGAATAGCTACAAGACTTCGCGAGATTTCTCCTCCGGCTCGCTCGGTAACTTCGATTTCACAGAGAACTCTTGGGCTTCTTTAGGTTTGTATCACCCTCAATTGCTAGTATATTGCAAGTGGAAATAAGCATATCTATCCAAACAAATCAAAGATCGTTCACGAACGCTTAATTCATTTACGATCCTACTTATATATAGATTTTGAACAAAGGGAGCTTCAATCTGCAGCAGATCTTGAGATTTTGACAGAGCATCCATGTCCAGACTTACCAAGAGCTCCTAAAAGTTCCAAAGGAAAAAAGAAGAAGGCGAAGTCCTCTTCCTCAACAAGATCTTCTGCAGCATCAACCGATTCATACTCCACTGCAATGGAGGATGTTGGTGACCAATTCAGGGGCCCATTCAGAATTTATGTAAATTAGGAGTTGAATATGCTCATCTTTTTGAAAAATTAATTCTTTGGTAGAGTAGAAGATTAGTGTGCAGTGGGTGTGTAATTACATGAAAGCTTTGGGGGGTTAATGTAAGAAGACAAGGTTGTGGCAAAGTAGTGCTCATGGAATTACTTGATAAATCAATTTTGACTTGAATCTCCTCGATCGATCAGCCAACAGCTCACGTTGGCTGGCATCTCATAAGTGGGGTTAGCTGACAATCCAATGAGGGGATGCCACGTGTAAGACATAAAAATTAATTTTCCATAATAATCTTTCTATTTTTATAAATTAGTCGTTTGCTCACGGGTCGTGGCTTTCCCTCTTGAATTACCGATTCAAATTTCAAAACGCCAGTCTTCACTCTTCGGCCTTTCCCTTTCCGTCCAGGCGGAAACCACCACCCCGGCGACGGAAGTTGAAGGGCTCGATCGCCTCGCCGCTCTCCTCGATCCGTTGTTCCATGGCGGGATCCAGGTTTCGCCTGATCAAAGAAGTCTTAGGGTTTTTCGAATCCGTGCTAGTGGGTTGTCTCTTCGGCTGCTTCCGGGTCAAGGATGATGCGCGGAGGAAGACCAACTCAAGCGCCAAGACAAGCCGCCCCGAGGAAAAGGTATGAGTGTTTTCATACTCTAATCCTTCGAGGATCATGTTCTGCTATTGTGCTTTGGATTTCGTTATCGTGTACTAGGTTTCCTTCGTATCGAATGAGGCTCTTGGGCTCGTGAGATCATACAACTGTAGAAAATCTTCGATTGGGTGTAAAGGAAACTTGCAGTAGGTTTAGAAATGCATAGCGTTGACTCTCAAAGCAGGATTGTTTAAAAATGTATTCTTCAACTGGATATATAGAGGTTGATTATACAATCTGGGCAATATGTGTTGTTTTGGTGGGCTAAAATAAATTATGCAACGACTGTATATGTGTGCTCAATATGATCAATATGCTTCCGTGCAACTAGTATACCTGCATTTAGATCAGTTCTTTATCTAATATTTGAATTGGCTCTGCACCTACGGGTTTTGAGATTCACATATCCATTTAATTCCAAGATCTCCATTTTAATCCTATCTTAATTACACGTAAACTTAGCTAGCAAAATTGGATGAAGAAAAAGTTTTCATGATTCACAAAAAATTTCATTATTCGTCAATGGAAACATGTAACTTTTTGGTTATATTGTTAAATATAAATAGTATTTGGTATTGTCTTTTGGACATTAAACCAAATTGGTCCTTGAAACTGCGTGTTTGATCTCTTTCTCTCCTCATGGTGACGTATTTCTGAATCAGCTCATGACTCATCGACTAAATTGCTTATAGTTAAACAACATAGCATGCCATCCTACTCAATTTCATTTGTTACCAGAATCAATTCCAACAAAATCTTCTTGTGTTTGCTACTTTTTTGTTCAAGTTAACTGAAGATGGATGGTTGAATTGATCAATTTTCAATTATTATCAGGCTAATTTTATCAAAAATTGTCCTTCGCTATCAAAAGTTCCTGAAGGAACAGGGGAAATATTTAATGGAGTATTTGCCCAGACTCCTGGGGAAGATGACTTGCCTTCAAATCTTCCGTCTCAACCTACATTGAGTGGCTTGACTAGTGATTTGAATGGGCAAAATGATCATATACAGGAAGGCCTTGCAAAGCCTGAAGATACTTCAAGTCGGCATGACAATATTGAGAGGTAAAAATTCTTGCTCCTCTCATGCAGATTCAAAGTTGAACATCCGCATTGATTTACCCAAGTTTTCTTTATAAATGTAGACTGAATGACTATTATAATTCACTATAACATTGGCTTCTAATTCTAATGATTTTGCAGTTGCATGATAGAGCAGCTTCAAACTGTGTCTAACATTCTGGAGTTTGATGTGAATACTCGTGTATCTCAACTTGATTGCCAGCAAGAATCAGTTAATTTAGATGTTTCTCCATCACACATTGATAGCAAGACCATAAACCTCGATAGTGATTCACCTTTTCCAACACCATTAAACATTAATGAAGAATTGCAGACCCCTGGAACGTTCTTTCGAGTTAACTTGGATAACCGTAGGACTGGAAAGCACGCAAGGATTCACAATCAGTACATATATCCAGTTCTAAAACCAGTAGAAAATCTACCTCAATGGATTGCACTGCGGCAACAATCTTTATTGAATGTTAAGTCAGATGAATCTTTTGAGCCACAATTGAAGATTCCTGCAACAGATAGTCGAAAAAGAAGCAACCAGGTTTTACCTGACACATTGTATAACGGTCACAATTTTATCTTGCAATCGCCAAGTAGAAATGGGAGCCAAGAAGAAAATTTATTCTCATTCAACAAATCTCGGTACAATGAATCATTGGGTATCTCAGCTCATGTTTCAGGTAGCACAGGAGACATTGAGCCTGAAACTCTAAATCTCATGTTCTCAAGTTTGTCCAAGAGGTTGAAATGTCCAATTTTGAATAATGAGAAAGGATCGATTACACCAATTTCTAATGAACAATTTCATGAGATGAACAATAATGCTGATAGGCCTATAATTGGCACTGCTGCTGCTTACTGGAATGATGCTGAGCTCCTTTTGGACTTCCAGAAAGAATGGGATGGCAATGGAATCCCAAACACTACAACTAAATATAAGGAGGTAAATATTTTTCACACAGTTAGTTATTCTCTTATTTGAGAACTAATGTTCAATGCATGTTAGGATCAAAAAGTGAATTGGCATGCAACTCCATTTGAAGAGAGGTTAGAGAAGGTATTATCTGCCGACAAGCATTTGCCTCAAAGGTACATTTGCCATGTCTAATTCAATCCATTTGATTCTATCATTTGATATTCTAAATGTATGTCTGATTTCAGGAAACTTTTGTACAGAGAATCAAAAGAGATAGAGGAAGAAAGCATGGAAACTTAGGAGTCTAAATTATACATAGAATTGTAATTGGAAAATGTCATGACTGCGCATTGAATAAATGAGCAGACGATCGAATCATCGTATTTTCTTATGCCAATTATGAATGTCATCAAGGATTTGGCATTTTTAATTTCTCATTTCAACTTTTGTTTGCATAGCTTTCTCTAAAGAACACTCTATATGCATTTGATGAGCTTATGAGATGGTGTTCTCTCTATTTTAGTGGTTGTCTTTGGTAGTTGATCACTAGATTCTTTCCTCTCCATTGTGCTTACTTACCTACTAGGAAGGATGAAACTGAAATGGATATCAACCAATGTAAAGAAGCAACTTCCAATGGGTTTCAAAATTTGCTTACTCTGAAGATGAAGTTTGGGATGAATTGATGTTCTTTCACATTGTGTGCCGCATCAATGGTATCAATTTGAAATTCCACTATTAAAGGGCAACTTGATACACAAAGCTTCTGCTAATGTGAGATTTTAGAGAAAGATGAAACCACATTTAATCTAATGTATATAGTTTTAATCCACCCTACCATGCATATAGTTTTAATCCACATGACAAGAGGCTATTTTTATAACTTAAACCGTTGACCACAATAGAATAAAAGTGTTAGTTGCGCTTGAAATTCCATTACTGATAAATTGAAATGAGCATTTGAATCTATTAAAAAATTTTGCATTAAATTATTTTAATAGATTTTTCATATATTTAATAGAATATTTGTGTTCCTATCGAGACACTCATTTTAATTATATTGTACCTTATATTCCACTGCTTAAGTCGATCAAAGTCATTGAAATTAAGTCATCTCAATAATCAAAAGTAAAAAACAATATGGTAAGTACCTTAGGATTAGTCTAAAGTAATTTCCACTAGCCATTCACAAGATTAATCAGCGATAAATAAAAGATAGACAATAATCAAAAGAACGTCATCATAAAAAAAAATTGTCAGTAGTAGCTAAGGTTCGAACTATAGATACTTAAATGATAATTTGAATATCTAATCATGACATTATGACTCCGAGGACTGAATTGTTATTAATATTGATTACACTTGAAGTTGAAGTATTGATGTTATAGCTATGACAGATAAATAAAAATATTTTTGAATTAAAAATGAACTGTAAATGTTATTTTGATAATAAATGAGGATTCTAATAAAAATGAATCCCTTTTTATTTTTATCCCTCAAAAAAATATTAAGGCTCTTAATTATTTATTATGGCATTAACTTTTCAATTTGTGAGTATTTTAAAAATGTTAAAAAGAAAATTGTACTCTTTAGAAAAATAATAAAAGTCGCGGTATCCATTCGAGAATTTCTAGATTCTTTCCGTTACGGATATTCATAAAGTTTGATACCATCTATATTTTCTAATTCAACCAAAATATCAAATATATATATATATATAGACACACGCATATCAGACTTTTCTAATTATTTTATTTTTTAAATTTGAATTAAAAAAATCAATATTTCTATATATAAATTCCTAATATATAAATATATCCCCTAAATATATTATAATATTCCATAAATATTTAAATTTATTTTATTTTTAATTTTTTTTACTAAATACTATAACTCAATTGGGATGTCAGAACCCAGAGATAAAATCTTTAAAAAAAAATAGTTTGAAAATTATAATCCAATTGGGAAGCATGAACCCTAAAATAAATTTTTAAAAAAATATTTTAATTAATTTCTTTAATTCAAAAGTTTATAAAATAATAATAATAAATAATAACATACTATATCTATTATTTCGATTTTGAATTTTAAAAAATCAATAATTCCTTATATATAAATCTCTAATCCATTAATATATCCCCTAAACATATTACAATACTCCATAAATATTTAAATTTATTTTATTTTTAATTTTTTTTTATTAAATACTATATATCAATTGGAAACCTGAACCGTAGAAATAATATCTTTTAAAAAAATAACTTACAAATTATAACCCAATTGGAAATATTTTTTTATAAAAAAAATTAATTATTTTTTAATTCAAAATTTTAAAAAATAATTAAAAAGAAAAAAAACGCTGATATCCTACACGACCAGTCGCGCACTGTGCGCGTCGCGCATGATATCATTATTGTATATGAGTGGTGATATGCTGTGCGCCGCACATACACGCACTGTGCGGCGCACAACATATCAGACTTTTCTAATTATTTTATTTTTTATAATTTGAATTAAAAAAATCAATATTTCTATATATAAATTCCTAATATATAAATATATCCCCTAAACTTATTATAATATTACATAAATATTTAAATTTATTTTATTTTAAAATTTTCTTTTTACTAAACACTATAACCCAATTGACATGTAATCCTAGAGATAAAATCTTTAAAAAAAAATAGTTTGAAAATTATAATCCAATTGGGAAGTATGAACCCTAAAATAAAATTTTTAAAAAATATTTTAATTAATTTTTTAATTCAAAATTTTATAAAAATAATAATAATAAATAATAACAAACGATATCTATTATTTCGATTTTAAATTTTAAAAAATCAATAATTCCTTATATATAAATCCCTAATCCATTAATATATCCTCTAAACATATTACAATACTCCATAAATATTTAAATTTATTTTATTTTTTAATTTTCTTTTTATTAAATACTATAATTCAATTGGGAAATCTGAACCCTAGAAATAATATTTTTTAAAAAAATAGCTTATAAATTATAACCCAATTGGAAATAAAATTTTGAAAAAATATTTTAATTATTTTTTAATTCAAAATTAAAAGAAATAATTAAAAAGAAAAAAAAACGCTGATATCCTGCGTGACCAGTCGCGCACTGTGTGCGTCGCGCAGGATATCATTATTGTATATGGGTGATGATATGTTGCGCGCCGCACAGGCACGCACTGTGCGGTGCACAACATATCAGACTTTTCTAATTATTTTATTTTTTAAAATTTGAATTAAAAAAATCAATATTTCTATATATAAATTCCTAATATATAAATATATCCTCTAAACATATTATAATATTCCATAAATATTTAAATTTATTTTATTTTTAATTTTTCTTTTTATTAAACACTATAACTCAATTAAGATATCTAAACCTAGAGATAAAATCTTAAAAAAAATAGTTTGAAAATTATAATCCAATTGGGAAGCATGAACCCTAAAATAAATTTTTTTAAAAATATTTTAATTAATTTTTTAATTCAAAATTTTATAAAATAATAATAATAAATAATAACATACGATATCTATTATTTCAATTCTGAATTTTAAGAAATCAATAATTCCTTATATATAAATCCCTAATCCATTTATATATCCCCTAAACATATTACAATACTCCATAAATATTTAAATTTATTTTATTTTTATTTTTTATTTTATTAAATACTATAATTCAATTAGAAAATCTAAACCCTAGAAATAATATCTTTTAAAAAATAACTTACAAATTATAATCCAATTGGAAATAAATTTTTTAAAAAATGTTGTAATTATTTTTTTAATTCAAAATTAAAAAGAAAAAAAATGTTGATATCCTGGGCGACCAGTCGCACACTGTACGTCTCCCGCGTGATATCATTATTTTATATATATATATATATATATATATATATATATATATATATATATATATATATATATATTATTCCATTTTCGCTTTACGCTTATGACACGAAACTCCACTTTTCGCTTTTGACACGACCACCAAATCCACTATTCCATGTTTTTCTCGTTAACAATTTCATTCTTTTTTAGAAAAACACCCCTACATTCTCCATTTTTTATTAATTCCTTTCCCCTTATTCTGGCCCTCGTAACTCACTCTGCATTCATATTATTCTTTTTCCCTTTTTTTATTAACCTTTTTTTAATAAAATAATAAAAAGATAAAAAAAATTATTTGTTTTTCCTCTGTCTGCTTCCTCTGCTCCCTATAAATAGAGCAAGAGCTTCGAGAGTCCCTCCCACCTTCACTCCATCAGAGGACCTAGACCGATCGCCAGATCCACGTCGCCATTGATTCAGTCTCTGCTCCGTCGTCCAGGAAAGCTGCGTGATTTAGATCGGATGCGGAGAAGAGGAGGCGAGTGCGGATCGGCGGCGGCAGCAATGCCGGCGGGATGGCTGGGGAGGTTGATGGAGGAGAGCTTCTTCGTGGGATGCGGCGCCCATGGAAGCCGCAGGAAGAACGAGAAGAACATCTTCTGCCTCGATTGTCGCACCACCATCTGCCCCCACTGCGCCCCTTCCCACCCTTCGCACTCGCTCCTCCAGGTCCCGAACCCTAATCGCCTGTCGATTTCCATGCGTTCTAGCTTTTCTCGACGTTTTTTGATTGAATTAGTTAACGGCGGTTGATTTGCGATATTGGCTCCGGCTCCTGATTCGGAAGCAGGATCTCCTGTCCTGTGAACTTTTGTACCGTTCTCAAGGATTTTGTTCTCGTTGTATTGCTCTTTCCCCTCGCCTTTTTCTTTCTATTTCAATCATTCCACATCCAGATTCATCCCATCTCTGATTTCCCCCCAATTTTTACCACACATTTACCTTTTTAGCTATTTTGAGATAATCTTGGTGATCTATTCTCCATTTTCTTTCAAATTTTACTACTAGTTTTTAGTTTTCTGTTTAGTTTTCCTTGTCGCTCTATTCTACGGCGAAATTTTGGACTCATATCATTCTGTTTAGTGTTTCCTTTTCTCCAATTACTGTTTTCTCCGAACCCTCAATTAGAACATTGAGTTCATCGTTTTGCCCTCAAATTGCAGAATGGCTTTTCCCGTGTAGCAGTAGTGCAAACAAAACCTAATCATCCAATCAGTATTTTGAAATCGAGTAACTTGAAGCTTCAGATTAATTGAATTTTGGTTCATTCAACAAGAAAAATTAATCTCAAAAGCATACAAAACTACCTTTCAATAAATTAGGTGAGCCGATATGTGTACAACGACGTCGTTCGGCTGGAGGATCTGGAGAGGCTCATAGATTGCTCCTACGTTCAGGTAATTAATCTTGTGAATATAATCAAGGTTAAAACATTTTAGAAACAAGATCCCTGTTCTAATTAAGGTTCGTGACTGCAGCCTTACACTATCAACAGTGCCAAAGTAATTTTTCTCAAGCCAAGGCCGCAATCGAGGCCTTCCAAGGGCTGTGGAAACCTCTGCTTAATGTGCGACAGAATCCTCCAAGAACCCTTCCACTTCTTCTCCCTCTCGTGCAAGGTGGACCGTGTGATGCTAAAAGGGGAGGAGTCGTCCAGGATGTTGTTCAGGTTGAACGAGTTGGATTTCGCCTCCAATCGCTTGGAGAACCTTCGCGTGGGCGGAGCAGAACTCGCCGAGGACGACGATGGCCCGAGCACCGGCGAGCACAGGGGCGGCTTCTTCCCGCAAATAGTCCAGCTCGCGCCGTTGAGCAGCAGGCGGAAGGGAGCTCCTCGGAGGTCTCCTCTCAGCTGATGTGCTGCAGTAATTTCGGTACGTACCTACTGGCCAGTACTGAAGAAATTGTGATTCTAACAAATCGAGCCTGTCGAGCCGGCTTGATTCATTTTGAAATTATTAAATTCGTGCCTAACTTTCGATAATTATTTGGGTTGAATTTAAATTTATAATATTTTATTTGATTATTTATAAATTACTCGTGATTTTAAATCAAACTCTTATTCTTTTACATAATTTTAATTTAAATATACTTAAATTAAAATTTAAATAACTCAACTCAAATTTAAATCATTTTAAACTATATATAGTCGAATTTATTTATATTTTTATCCTTCTCATCACCTTAAGCAGCTTGCACGGTGTTCCCGATATCGATAACAAATCAATAGCGAACATCCGTTTTCACGAGCCTCTCCATGGCTTCGTTCACATAATCCATGCTGATAAATTCAATATCTGCGCCCACATTGTACTCCGGGGCAAAATCAAATTAGATTTGATTAATAATTTTATTTTTTTAGATTTAACTAAATTAAAATTAAATTTGATCATTTTTAATTTTTTTATTTGTCAATTTTAAATTTGATTGATAATTTTAATTTTTTGCTGTTCAAATTATTTGAAATTTTATCTGGTTGATAATTTTTTTATTTTTTCTTAAAATTTAATCCGTAATTTTAAATTTTTTATTGATAAAAAATTTAATTTATTCACCAAAATTAAGTTGACTTAATAATTTAAAAATATTTATTAATTATATTTATTAATAATTGATATTTTTTATAAAAATATTTTTAGTCAAAGTATATTTTATATTGAATTATTATTTCTATATTTACTATCTAAATATTTTTAATTAGATAAATTTGATTGATAATTTATCAAAGTTAAAATTTAACTTTATTTATTTAATAAAAAATATTTTACAAATATATTATATTTTAATATATTATAAATATACTAAAATATATTTTTACAAATATACTAAAGAAATCAACTTTGACATAATATAAAATTATTGTTATGTGACTTAATTAGTGTCATCTTACCTCCTCTACGTTCTTAACAGTTCATCTTTTTGTCTTAGTAGAGTCTTTCAGTGGCATGTTTCAGTCCTCTTTCCCATTACTTAGAAAAGTGAAGCACCAGTTCAGGTACATGATATTATCATTATCGCTTGGACAATTAGACATCCAACCCATAATCGCAACGACCCAATTGCAAAAGCGTAGCTCTACCAACTGAGTTATATCCCCCCAGCCAAGTGGAGTATGCATGAAAGAGTTAGACGCTTCTTCTATTATTTTCCCTGGCACAACTGGGTCATCCTGGACTTGAACCAGATACCTCGCCCGTGAAGTAAATCATCGCACCTACGATCCAACCAATTGAGAGAGAATCAATAGATTCATTTTCGGGAGCAATTCATCCTTCCCGAACCCAGCATACAATTCTATGTTGTCCTGTGCTCTTCAAGTGTGCTTGTTCCCCCTTGTCCCTCACCACGACAAGTATTTGTGAAATAACTCCGATGGGAAGAAAAAATTATTGGGACCGATTATATAGCTAGAGGGGGGGGGGGGGGGGGGGAATAGCTCGGCGCGATCCTGGTGCTCTTCGTTGCTTGTTTTTTCAATGATATGCAGCAGAAATACAAAGAAACAACACACACAATGCTAACTCAAGGATTTACTTGGTATCCACCTCACAAGAGGTGACTAATCCAAGGATCCACACACTCAAGCACCCTCGACTATGAAAACACTCCTTTATGGTAACTACTAAAGGCGGAGAAGCCCTACAAGTTCACACTACAAGAAGAAAGGGAAAGGAAATAAAATACAAGCCAAAAGCTTACAAGTTAGCACAAGAAACCCCTAACCCTAGATTTCTTCTTCTTGCCGCCTCTTGACTTGGAAAAACCTCCAAGATCCTTCAAGAACTGGCGATCTGAACTTTGTGAAGAAGCTGTGGAGTTGCTGTGCTCGCTGGAGAAGAAGCCGTGGAAGTTCTGCCGAGAGAACAGCTCGCCAGCGGCTTTAATCGACGCTAACGGTCGGATCCCAATCGATTGGATTGCTCCCAATCGATTGGATTGCTCCCAATCGATTGGGGAGGCTTTGGATCGATCGGCTGATCGATCCAGAGCGCATTTGTGCTCTCAGGAATTGCCTGGATCGATCGGCTGATCGATCCAGGGCTTATCGCGCATAAACTGCAGCTCCCAATCGATCCACTGATCGATTGGGACCTCTGGATCGATCGCCCGATCGATCCAGAGGGATTCTGTTCGCGCGACACTTCTCCCCAATCGATCCACTGATCGATTGGGAGGATGCTTGTCGCGGGGATTCACCTGATCGGTCGGCCGATCGATTGGGCATGAGCCAATCGATATGTTGATCGATCCAACTCTTGGTTTTTGCCCAAAACCAATTTCCAAATCCCCCACACCAACATCTGATCAACCATGACCTGTTGGTACATTGTGCCTAGCATCCGGTCACCCTTAACCTGCTAGAACTCGCTCACCAAGTGTCCGGTCAACCTTGACCCACTTGGACTTATCTTCACCAGGTGTCCTGTTGAAATTATTTGAAATTATATCTGGTTGATAATTTTTTTATTTTTTCTTAAAATTTAATCCGTAATTTTAAATTTTTTATTGATAAAAAATTTAATTTATTCACCAAAATTAAGTTGACTTAATAATTTAAAAATATTTATTAGTTATACTTATTAATAATTGATATTTTTTATAAAAATATTTTTAGTCAAAAGTATATTTTATATTGAATTATTATTTCTATATTTACTATCTAAATATTTTTAACTAGATAAAATAGATTGATAATTTATCAAAGTTAAAATTTAACTTTATTTATTTAATAAAAAATATTTTACAAATATATTATATTTTAATATTTTTAAAATTATACTACTAAAGAAATTAACTTTGACATAATATAAAGTTATTGTTATGTGACTTAATTAGTGTCATCCTACCTCCTCTAAGTTCTTGACCGTTCATCTTTTTGTCTTAGTAGAGTCTTTCAGTGGCATGTTTCGGTCCTCTTTCCCATTACTTAGAAAAGTGAAGCACTGGTTCAGGTATAAGATATTTTCATTATCGCCTGGACAATTAGACATCCAACCCGTAATCACAACGACCCAATTGCAAGAGCGTAGCTCTACCAACTGAGTTATATCCCCCCAGCCAAGTGGAGTATGCATGAAAGAGTTAGACGCTTCTTCTATTATTGTCCCTGGCGCAGCTGGGCCATCCTGGACTTGAACCAGAGACCTCTCCCGTGAAGTAAATCATCGCACCTACGATCCAACCAATTGAGAGAGAATCAATAGATTCATTTTCGGGAGCAATTCATCCTTCCCGAACGTAGCATACAATTCTCTGTTGTCCTGTGCTCTTCAAGTGTGCTTGTTCCCCCTTCTCCCTCACCACGACAAGTATTTGTGAAATAACTCCGATGGGAAGAAAAAATAAGGTGTTAAGAGACCCTCTTGGCCCAACCCTAGACACTCTAAGATCCTTTTTCAAATCTGCTCCCATTTCGAGTCAAGTGATAAATAAATAGACACATCCCATTGTACTGATCGGGGTGGCGCTCGTAGTAACTGAGGGGGTCGAAGACCAAGAAGTGAGTTATTTATACCAAACATTCTTATTATGGCTAGATCCAATCTCTTGGTCCCTACGGAAAGGAAAAAGAATTTCACATTCTTCCTTTCGGGAAGGGAGGATTAGGGAAATCCTAATGATTGCTGCTTTCTCCAAACCTCCAGGGAAAGCATGGAAAATGGCTCGAGTGGTACGATCCCTCCGTCACCCCAAAATGAAAGGGGTGATCTCGTAGTTCTTGGTCTATGAAGATGCGTTGTTAGGTGCTCCATTTTCCCATTGAGGTCGAACCTAAACCTGTGCTCGAGAGATAGCTGTCCATACACTGATAAGGGATGTATGAATTCTCGAGAAGAGAGGAGTCGCGGTGGTCCCCCCGGACCGCCCGGATCCCACGAGTGAATAGAAAGTTAGATCTACATTGGATCTCACTTGAATCAGCACATCTATATCCCCCCTGAGGAGAAGTTTGGTTTCAAACTTTTATTTGAATAGGAGGAGTACGCCATGCTAATGTGCCTTGGATGATCCACATCTCCGGGTTAGGCGCTGATGAGCACATTAAACTATCCATGTGGTTGAGAGCCCTCGCAGCCCAAGCATAACGACGCAATTATTAGGGGCGCGCTCTACCACTGTGCTAATAGTCCATCGTGTCGGCCTCCCAATGGGAGGTCTGCTATGCCAAAAGCGAGAAAAATCCATCCCTCTCTTTCCTTTTTACGCCCCCATGTCGCCATACGCGGGGCAGGGGGTAAAAAAGGGGATCCTATCAACTAACGTGTTCCGACCTAGGATAATAAGCTCATGAGCTTTGTCTTAATTCACCGTCGAGAAACGAAAGAAGACTTCCATATCCAAGCTTAGCTCATACGTAACTTGCTTCTTTTGGGTTGTGAAGCAGTGTCAAACCAAAATATTCAACAAGCATAAGCATTAGCTCTCCTTGAAAAGGAGGTGATCCATCCACACCTTCCAGTACAGCTACCTTATTATGACTTCACTCTAGTCACTAGCCCCGTCTTCGACATCCCCTTCCTTGCGGTTAAGGTAACGACTTTGGGCATGACCATCTCCCATAGTGTGACAGGGGTGTGTACAAGGCCTAGGAACAAATTCACTGTCGTATGGATGATTGGCGCGATTACTAGCGATTATGGCTTCATGCAGGCGAGTTGCAGCCTTCAATCCGAACTAAGGACAGGTTTTTGGGGTTAGCTCACCCTCGCGGGATCGCGACCCTTTGTCCCGGCCATTGTAGCACATGTGTCACCGAGGGCATAAGGAGCATGATGACTTAACGCCATCCTCACCTTCCTCCAGCTTATCACTGGCGTCTGTTCAAGGTTCCAAACTCAATGGTGGCAACTAAACATGAGGATTGTACTCATTGTGAGACTTAACCCAACACCTTACGGCACGAGCTAACGACAGCCATGCACCACCTGTGTCCGCATTCCCGAAGGCACCCCTCTCTTTCAAGAGGATTCACGGCATGTCAAACCTTGGTAAGGTTCTTCGCTTTGCATCGAATTAAATCACATGCTCCACCACTTGTGCAGGCCCCTGTCAATTCCTTTGAGTTTCATTCTTGCGAACTTACTCCTCAGACGAGATACTTAAAGCGTTAGCTACAACACTGCATGGGTCGATACGCACAATGCCTAGTATCCATCGTTTACGGCTAGGACTACTAGGGTATCTAATCTCATTTGCTCCC
Source organism: Zingiber officinale (assembly GCF_018446385.1). Lineage (NCBI taxonomy): Eukaryota > Viridiplantae > Streptophyta > Magnoliopsida > Zingiberales > Zingiberaceae > Zingiber > Zingiber officinale. The sequence goes on from NC_055994.1 coordinate 146,006,574, forward strand.
CTAGCTTTCGTCTGTTAGTGTCAGTGTCGGCTCAGCAGAGTGCTTTCGCCGTGGGTGTTCTTTCCGATCTCTACGCATTTCACCGCTCTACTGAATATTCCCTCTGCCCCTACCGTACTCCAGCTTGATTGTTTCCACCTCCTGTCCAGGGTTGAGCCCTGGGAATTGATGGCGGACTTGAAAAGCCACCTACAGACGCTTTACACCCAATCATTCCGAATAACGTTTGCATCCTCTGTCTTACCGCGGCTGCTAGCACAGAGTTAGCTGATGCTTATTTCTCAAATACTGTCATTGCTTCTTCTCTGAGAAAAGAAGTTCATGACCCGTGGGCTTTCTACCTCCACACGGCATTGCTCCATCAGGCTTTCGTCCATTGCGGAAAATTCCCCACTGCTGCTTCCCGTAAGAGTCTGGGTCGTGTCTCAGTCCCAGTGTGGCTGATCATCCTCTCAGACCAGCTACTGATCATCGCCTTGGTAAGCCATTGCCTCACCAACTAGCTAATTAGATGTGAACCCCTTCTTGAGTGGATTCCTCCTTTTGCTCCTCAGCCTACGGGCTATTAGCTTCCAATTGTGAAAATAATCTTGTACAATGTATGAAACTATTTTTTTTTTAAATTTTACTAATAAAATTAAATGTCTTTCATAATATTTTATATACAAATTTATTTTTATAAATAATATTTATTTTTTTTAAAAAAAAATATTATGATCTTAAATTTTTTTCCTACTAGGACTTTAAAAATTATTAAGACGGTGCTGATTCGAGATAATCAAAGTTACAATCCATCAAAAATTATATCCTCCTATATTAATCCTGCATCTCTCAATTGATCATCACAACAAAAAGCAAGCAAACAAAGAAGTATTGATCATAAAATTTAAAGTAATTACCTCCAATTAAGCAGAAGCTATGAACTTGCAGTGGCTTGTCAGGGACACCCACCATGACCATTGTTCCATGGGTTCTCTGGAGAGATAAGAATGATATGTGAAATCCGTACGAGCCCCCATGGTTTCCCTCACATTGATGCTTTGTTTACTTGGAAGGATAGATTCATAAACTAAGGAAAGTTTTTCATGCAAGAAAACTTTCCTCTGTTTATTTCACATATTGAGATCCTTTCCGTTATTACCTTCATCTAAAATAATGGATGGATGAATTTATAAATCCTTCAGCTCATTCATTTGTGAATAAAATTTTATCCATCCAGGGCAGAAAGCCTCTTTCCTTCCTCATCACGTAGCTGCTTCAACCAAGAGCGTCGTCTGCACTATGCAGCCGCCGACCTCGGGGTATGTTCGAATAGTGACAATAATGAAAGAAAAAAATGAAGAGAGTAATTTTTCTGGAGAAAATAATTTGTAATTCGTCCAAGCCCAACTGGATAAAGGATGAGAGGAAGATGACGCTAAAGAAGAGGAAGAAGAAACAGACAAGTTTTTTAGTGAATGAGAAGCTATGGAAGAACTCTTGTTGGCTGCCGTCGCCGCCATCTTCGAGGTATCAAAAATGATCGACAAAGGAGGAGGATGAAGAGGGAAAAGAAAGAGAGGAACGACATTTCCTGCCTGTCCAATAGCGGGAAAAACATCGTTGTCGCCGGAGGAGGAGAATGAAGAGGGAAAAGGAAAACCAACAATGGGCGACTACTTGGGCAAAGCTGTGAGTTCTATAAGAGGGAGGGAAAGCAGCTACTTGTTGCCAGCCGCTCGCGAAGGAAGGCCTTGCACGACAGCTCGCGGAGGGAAGAGAGGTCCTGTGCTAACGCTGTCTTTTTTTTTTCTTTTTCCTTCCGTGAGTTTCTGTCTTTTCACTCGTCCTTTCTACTAGGATTCATTTGATCGCTGTCGTCGGAGAAGGATGAAGAGGGGAAAAGGAAAAGCAGCCATGGGTGTAACGACTCGGCCCTCTTGGCCCATTTGGCGGCCCATTTGGCGACCCTCGGGTCGTCGACCGTCGGCCCTTATGTCGTCGGCCCATTTGGCGACCTCTCATGTCGTCGACCGACGACCCTTGGCCGTGTCGTTACTCACTAGGACTTTCCACCCCTGGTCAGTGGATTTTTGCCTCCCCCAGGATTCGAACTCTAAACCCCCAGGCTTAAGTATTAGAGTTTATGAATCCTGGTAACCAAGTGAGATCATCTCACTTGGTTACCAGGATTCATAAACTCTAGTACTTAAGCCTGGAGGTCTAGAGTTCGAATCCTGGGGAAGGCAAAAATCCACTGCCAGGGGTGGAAAGTCCTAGTGAGTAACGGCACGGCCAAGGGTCGTCGGTCGACGACATGAGAGGTCGCCAAATGGGCCGACGACATAAGGGCCGACGGTCGACGACCCGAGGGTCGCCAAATGGGCCAAGAGGGCCGGGTCGTTACAATAAAAAGGCGCCTTTTATTGTAACGACTCGACCCTTTGGCCTCTTGGGTGGCCCTTGTGGCGGCCCAACTGGCGGCCCTTATGTCGTCGGCCCACCCCTGGCCAGTGGATTTTTGCCTTCCCCAGGATTCGAACTCTAGACCTCCAGGCTTAAGTACTAGAGTTTATGAATCCTGGTAACCAAGTGAGATCATCTCACTTGGTTACCAGGATTCATAAACTCTAGTACTTAAGCCTGGAGGTCTAGAGTTCGAATCCTGGGGAAGGCAAAAATCCACTGGCCAGGGGTGGAAAGTCCTAGTGAGTAACGACACGGCCAAGGGTCGTCGGTCGACGACATGAGAGGTCGCCAAATGGGCCGACGACATAAGGGCCGACGGTCGACGACCCGAGGGTCGCCAAATGGGCCGCCAAATGGGCCAAGAGGGCCGGGTCGTTACAATGGGAGACTGCTTGGGCAAGGCTGCAAGTTATAAAAGAGGGAGGAAAAGTGACCACTTGTGGTCATTGGCTGCTCGCAAAGGCGGCTTTGCGCAATAGCTCACGAAAGGAAGGGAGGTCCTGCACTAACGTTACGTTGTTTTTTGTTTTTTCTATTTTTTTCTTCAGTAAGTTTCTCTCTTTTCCATCCTTTTCAATCAGGATTCATTTCTCTTTCCTCTTCTTTCTCTTCTTTCGCGCAAAGGACCCCGCTTCCGCAAAGAATCCTTTCCTTTCTCTATCCACCCTTTGGAGTAAAATAGCATGAGAGACCATACGACCGAATGATATCATAAGATGTTGATTCTGTCATCCATGCTACTCATTACAGCCTTAAAATGTGCATAAGGACCAATATTTAGGGATGACAATGAATCAATTTAAACTCGACTCTGTATTAAATCTGTTTTATTCGGAGTGAGTTTAAATTTGGTCAAATGGATTACGGGGCAAGTCTAAACCCATCAGAACCGACCCTCAGATGGTCAAGATGGGGCCGACACACAGGGCCCCATCTCTTGGTGGGTCCCATTTTTTTAAAAAGTTTTTATTTTTTTATACCAAAGTTAACCAAATAATTCCGGTATCTACGCAAAAAAATTAATTAAAAGGACCCACTTATAAATTATAAACTATTATGGACTTTTTTTTTTATAAAAGTGCTAAAAAAAGACAATCATGCACGAGACATTTTCTTCCTCCATCATCTTTTATTTCCTTGAACGGCTAAACCAAATCTTCCGCCTTTTGCTCTTTGAACCTTTCGCTCGCGCCCACGCTAAAGGCTCGATAGGTTTTATTGGGTGTAGACAACGCGCCAATCGCATGAAGTCGCGAACTCTAGTGATCACGAGTGCCATCATCACAGTCAACTCTAGCCTTCGTGGTCGTTCTCGCAGCATCGGGTTGGTATATCAAGTTTCGATTTCTACTTATGTATCTATTGTGTTACTTAAATATGTTTGATTGGATTATGCTTTCCTTAGATTGCTGGTTTCAGCATCAAATTAAAATATTTTTTTTCTTTGACATTGGGGTTTTTGGATTTCTAGGAATTAAGGTGGATAATTAAAGGATAGGCATTGTGTCATTATAAGGAAAACGGATAAGGGTAGAATATCCATGAATATGTGATTAGGTATTGTAAGATATATCACACAGATATAGTAATACAATATGGTTAGTAATCCAACATTTTAGGGGAATTCATTTTGACCATATACTTTATAATCCTTGAGAAAATTCATTCATAACAACTAGCAAGCCTTCATAAAGCCTCATTGTTTGACACCTCATAGATGTGCAAGTTGCAACAAAAAGGATAACTTACCATTAAATCCAAAAAATACCATGGTTGATGAACCAGATTGTTGCTCCACTTTGAAATGACAGTTTAATGACATTTCTTATATCCTTGTCATTATGTATTCTTTGGCATTCACTGTAGTTAGTTAGATGTAATTGTACAATAATCATTTTATTTTCTAGATGTTGTATGTTTTCATAGGAAATTGAGTTAATAACATTTTCTTATCCTTTATGTCAACACTCATCTCCATGCTTTATCAGAAAACTTGACTGTACTATGCACTTTTGAATAACTCAAATCCTCATGAGAACTTAGGATAGTTCCCTAAAAGAAAACTCAAACCTTATGAGAATTTTAAGTGAATAAATAAGATAAATGATTTAGTTGAAATAACCAAAAATTGAATAATACAAGTTTGGAAATTTAATGTATGATTTTGGAAGTGAAATGCAAAGTTTGGAAATTTTAGAGGATTTTGAAAAGTTATTTTAATTCTAGTTCAACGTCATTAAAGCAAAATGAACATTTTATAATAAGTGTTTGTCTAATGTCTATAATAAGTGGTTGTTCGAGTGCTTGATTTCTTTTTTTTTTTTATTTTGTAGAAAATTAGAACATCTAATACTATGAAGTATGTATCAAGACATGATAACAGGGGAAAAAAAAGAAAAATAGTTGAAGAATTTATCGAGTCTCAAAGAGGGGTGATCGATAGATTTGTTGTCAAAGAATCAAAAAATTTATCACTTGAAAATTTGATTAATGAAGAAGAATAGGAAAACAATTGCAATGAATTATATGAAGGTTTAGCCATTGAAAATGATAAAGAGGGAGATGTGAATGAGACTGAAGGCAATGAAAGTGGTGATGTCTTAGACTTTGAAAATAATTATTCTCAAAGTGATGATGATGATATTAATGTAGTGAATGAAGAACCAAGTTTGTCGATTCCACTTGACATTTTTTATATTAAAAATTGGGAGAATTTAGATCCCAAGTGGAAGGATCAATTAATGGAAAAGGGCCCTATAAGAGATGTATTAACAGGAAAAGGTCCCAGAGATAGATCAAATAGACGATTCTCTTCAGATTTCTATACTCAGATTTTGCCAAATAGTCAAAAACACAATAGAGATTGGTTAGTCTATTCAAAAGCACTTGATAAAGTATTTTATTTTTGTTGCAAGTTGTTTAAAAGGGGGCCTCAACCAAAGTCAACTAGCAAATGAGGGATACTTTGATTGGTGGCATCTTAGTAGCAAACTTAAAAAACACGAGACAAGTATTGCGCATATCAATTATTATGCTAGCTGGTCTGAGGTGTGTATCAGGTTAATGAAGGGTACAACAATTGATCATGCTATTCAAGATAAACTCAAAAAGGCAAAAGAGCATTGGAGGAAGGTATTACACCAATTAATTTCACTTGTGAAATTTTTGGCAAAATAAAATATAACTTTTCGTGGTAGTAATGAGAAACTTTATGATGATAATAATGGAAATTTTATGGATGTTGTTGAGATGATTGCTGAGTGGGACTCAATGATGAAGAAGTGTATTGAAAGAAAGACACCATCATTATCTTAGCCACAAAATTCAGAATGAACTGATATGTTTGTTAGCTTCCCAAATCAAGAGTTCTATTCTTGAAAACATTAAAAAAGCTAAGTTCTTTTCTGTAATACTTGATTGCACTCCTGATGTTAGTAACCAAGAGTAAATGACTTTAGTTATAAGATGTGTTGATGTTTTACAAGCCCAATGAAAGTAGAAGAATACTTTTGGGGATTTTTAAAAGTGGATGATACAACAGGATAAGGGTTGTTTGAAGAACTGCAAAATGTGTTGAAAAGTTTTGATGTTGATATTGATAATGTGAGAGGGCAAGGATATGATAATAGAGCAAATATGAAAGGGAGGCACCAAGGCGTACAAAAAAATTTGTTAGATATAAATCCTAGAGCATTATACACGCCATGTGGCTGTCATTGTTTGAATTTAACACTTTGTGACATTGAAAATTTATGTGGAAAAGTGAAAGACTTTTTTGTAGTACAATAGATTTATACAATATTTTCTCATTCTACAAAGAGATGGAAGATTTTAATAGATCATGTGACAATAAAACGTTTAACTCCAAGACATTATCAATCACTCGATGGGAAAGTCGTACTGAAAGTGTGAAAGCAGTGGTACTTCAAACTCAACAAATAAAAAAAACTTTAATTCATATTGTAGAAGAAAAAGGCATTGACCGTAAAATAAGAAGTGAAGCTAAGTCTTTAACAATATTTGAGCTTGGAAATTTTGAGTTTTTAGTGGGTATGATTATTTGGTATGACATATTGGGTAAAGTTAATATTGTTAGCAAAGACTTACAATATAAAAACATCCTTATTGGCGTTGTTATGACTAAGGTTAAGAGGCTAATTGCTTCTTTTAAAGAGTATATACAATCTGGATTTGGACAAACTATCAATACAATAAAAGAACTTGCTTCAACAATGGAGATTGATCATGTTTTTCCTGAAAAAAGACAAATATATAGAAAAAGATATTTTGATGATGTTACATGTGAGTCTTCCAAAATACCTTAAGAATCTGCCTATGAAGCTTTTAGAGTTTATTATTTCTTGTACATAGTAGATCAAATAGTTAGGTCATTGAAGAAAAGGTTTGAGTAATATGAGGAACATGAAGATCTTTTTGTATTTCTTTTCACAGCTGAAAAGTTGAGTTTATTGATTGCTGAGGACTTGAAAGCTCGTTGTAAAAATCTTGAAAGAAAACTACAAAGAAAAAAGGGTACAGGACAAGATGCTCGACTTTGGATGGAGATGACTTATATCAAGAACTGAAAGTCATACGACATATTCTACCAAAGGAAAGAAAAACACCAAGTGAAATACTAATTTTTTTACAAAGAATGAATTGTTTCTCGAATTCATTTATTGCATACAGAATATTATTAACTATTCCGGAACTATCGCATCTGCAGAAAGAAGTTTTTCTAAATTAAAGTTGTTGAAATCTTGTTTGAGATCAATTATGACCTAAAAAAGATTGAATACATTAGCTATGATTTCGATTGAGAGTGAGTTTTTAGAAAAACTCAATTATGAAAAATTGATTGATAACTTTGCAGATAAAAATGCAAGAAGATCAATTTTTTATAGTTAATTGTAATAATTCTTTTTCATTTTCTAATATTGATTATTAGCAACGTTGAATATAATGTTTTCATTATTAGGGATTTTAGTTTGTGTTCTGTTGATGAATTATTTTTATAGTATTATTTTATTATTTTTATCTGAATTTAAAGGACCCATTTTTTTTTTTGACCAGGCCCTTTAAAGTCTAGGACCGACCCTGAAATCCATTGATCGAGTTTAGAAGCCCGTTCGGGGTGTATTATGGATTTCAATGAACCCGTCCCGAACGCACTCCGTGTATATATATATATATATATATATATATAATTTCGGATTTTGAGCGGGGTTGGGAAGGGGTGGGTTGAAAAACTAAGCAGGACAGGTCTGGGTTTGAGTCAATTTTTTTCTGACGGGGCGGGTTTTGAGATTGGCCGAATTCGGTCCAAACCCGCTCCATTGTCATCCCTAATCATTGTAACTAATTAGTAAGTTCAAACTATGCTTTCTATTGGATCCATAATATTTTCATTGATTATTTACGAGCCTCTTACCAGTTGAACTCGAATTGAATTATAATTATTTTTATATAGTTTTAATTTAAATATATTTAAATTAAAGTACGAGTAACTCAATTGAATTTCAATTTTAGTCATTCCGAACTATAATTCAATTAATAAATAAAATTTGGAATGAATTGGAGTAAAGCTTGAATTTTATTTCAAATTGAGCACGTGCTCAAATTTTAAAGGGAAAATTGTCTTAAAATTTATGATCACAACTTAAACTTTACATGCGATCTAAAAAAATTTTATTTTCACTCCCTAACCAAACATAATAGATATCAATTTACCTAATAATCACTCATTTTTTATGTAAAAAGTTTAAAATGAAATATAATTCCTCCTAAATTCAGCACATTAAACTAAAATCTAATATATTTTCTATCAAATTGTGTACGACTGTTTAAATGATACAATTGGATAGAAAATATACTAGATTCTCTTTAAATAGTGCTTAATTTGATGGAAAATATACTAGATTATCTTTAAATGATGCTAAATTTAGGAGAAGTTATATTAAGTGGAAAAAATTTGTGCTAAATTCAATAGAAAATATACTTGATTTAAGTTTAATTGTGCTAAATTTAGAAAAAATTATACCTCATTTTGAACTTTTTATACTTAAAAAATGAGGGACAATTAGGTCACGATGTTTGCATATAGGGAATTGAAGCAAACAAAAATATACTAGATTTTCTTTAAATGATGTTAAATTTGATGAAAAATATATTAGATTTTCTTTAAATGGTTCTAAATTTAGGAGAAATTATATTAAATGAGAGAAAAATCATACTATATAAAATATACTCAGAGTAAGTATGTTTGAATATAGGGAGTCGAAGTAAACAAAAATATATTAGATTATCTTTAAATGATATTAAATTTAAGAGAAATTATATTAAATTGAAAAAAAATTATAATTAATTTAATAGAAAATATATTTATTTCAAATTTAAATATGTTAAATTTAAAAGAAATTATATTATATTTTATTTTTTTAATGAAAAATGAGGAGTGTAATAATATCTATTTAAATGAGTTGAAGTAAATAAAACTTTATAAGTAGAGAATGGACATTTCTTTTTCAACACGAACGGTCTACAAAGTTTAAGTTGTGAATTAGAATTTTCAGATAAGTTTTTCAATTTCAAATCTAATTTTAATATCTCATATAATTTTGAAACTCTAATTTAAATATCAATTTTTTCGTACCACTAAGTACTACGCCGCGACCGAAGCACTCCGCCATGAAGCACTCCCTCCTCCACCACTAAGTACACCTCCACGAAGTGCTCCACCACCACGACGGAACCGCACCACGAAGGTCTCCTCCACCACAACGGAGTCGGAGTAGCCGCCGTAGGTGATGGTGCCGTCGACTTCGGTGGCGTTGTAGGTCAAGACCATCCGAGGGCAGGAGTTCTCGAGGTGCCGCTCGGACTCGTGGCAGCTGCGGCAGAAGTTGACCGTGCAGCCCACGCCGGCGTGATCGCCCACCTTGAACCAGCCCACCTTGCCTCCCACCTCGGTGGCAACGCCGACGATCTCGTGACTTCAACACCGACAAATTAAATTCCCCCAATATAATTTCGAAAACAGAGCAAGTCCAAGATCTGGATGCATGAATTAAATTACCCAGGCACGAATCGGGTAGACGGCGTTGTGCCTCTCGTTCCCGATGCAGTGGAGGGCGGAGTGGCAGTTGCCGTAGTACAAGATCTTGATGGTCACATATCGTCCTCCCCATTTTTCCTGTCAAGCATTTCGACGACCACTTCTCAGGCGATCATCCGATCATCTTTCTAAAGAGTGTCATAACAGAATTAGCAGTACCTCCGGGAGAAGTTGAAGGGCGAGAGGACGCCGGAGGTGTCCCTGGCGGGCCATCCGTATGTCGGCGGCAGTGGGCCTCCTCCGGGGAGGTGCTGGAGTTCTTCTTCCCGTTCTCCATAGTTAATTCCTTGACGGATCATTGTTCTATAGCTAGAGTGAGCGCCGAGGTGGTTGAAAAAAAAATAATAATAATAATAATTAAGATAATCTTGCGGCCAATTCAACTCCATAAAATTTTTTACCTCTGTCAGGATAAATCAAGATTAAAAACCTAAAAGCTCCGAGATGGTTGTTAAATGTGGCAAGAAGATAATTCATTCATCCTCAGTGCTTGTTTCAATCTGTTCCTAGATTAACACAAAAAAAAAAATAAATCACAGATGCTATTAGCTATTATTATAGTGGCCAAGATAGAAAAAAGACATAGACGTACCAAATTTTAAACTCATAACTTAATATATGGCAACACACTACCGTATCCGACAAGACTTAGGGGGCGTTTGGTATGAGCATGGAAATGAGAATCAGAATGGGAATCATTGTATTGTGGAATGAGAATGGGTATGAACATGGATATCACTCTTAAAAGCAATGTTTGGTTAGTTGCATACTTTCTATCGGAATAAATTAATATTTCCTTTTTTACCCTTAAAGGAAAATAAGAGAAAAAAATTAGATATGAGAGAAAGATGATTGTGAGAGAAAAATATGATAAAAGAGAATGATGAGAGAGAAAGTGTGATGAGAAAGAATGAAGAAAGAGAAAGTGTGATGAGAGAAAATGAGATAAGAGAGTGTGATAGAAGAGAGCATGATAAGAGAAGATGAGAGATAAAATATGATGTGAGAGAAATTATGATGAGAGAGGATGAAGAGATAGAAAATGTAATGAGAAAAAATGAGAAGAGAGAGAATGTATGATGAGAGAGATTGAGGAGAGAGAAAGTATGATGAGAAAAAAGAGAACAGTGAATGTGATGGGAGAGATTGAGAAGAGAGAAAGTATGATGAGAGAGAAAGTATGTTGAGGAAAAAAAGGAGGGAGTGTGACAAGAGAGATTGAGGAGAGAGAAAGTGTGATGAGAAATAAAAGAGAAAAAAGAGTGATGGGAGAGATTGAGGAGAGAGAAAGTATGATGAGAGAGAAAGTACGATGAAAAAAAGAAGGGAGAAAGTGTGATGGAAGAGATCGAGGAGAGAGAAAGTACGATGAGAGAGAAAGTGTTATAAGAAAAACGAGGAAAGAGAGTGTGATAGGAGAGAGAAAGTATGTGATAAAATGATGTGAGAGAAAATATGATGAGAGAGAACAAGGAGAGAGAAATGATATGAAGAAAAAATAAATAAATAAATTTTGATATTTGATATTAAGGGAGAAAATTTTAGTTTTAGGTTAAGGGTATTTTTGGAATAAGGAAATATTTTGATTGATGAAAATAAGGTAATGACTCATTGAAGGGGAGGTACATGGGAATGAGTCATTACCCAATTTCAAGGATTTATTCCCTTATTTATATTTCTATTCCTATAATCCAAAAATTATCAATAGCAATCAATAATTTCCATTTTCATTCTCCACCCCTATTTTCCTAAACCAAACGCCTTGTTAAAGGTGCTTATTGGAATCGATATAATGTAGCACGAAGGAATCATTGATGGTCGGCCATGGCGAAAGATGCGTCCACTCATAGTATTAACTCCAATTTATCTATAATAATTTTAAAATTATTTACTTTATTAGGTAATTGGTTTCAGAAGGTTAAATTTATGGTCTGTCAAATTCAGAAATTCAAATATGAAAAAATATCATTATCTGAACTGAGTGTGATTATTTTTTATACGGAGTAAAAGGTATCCTTCATCTCCATAAATAAAATCCTATAATATTAAGTATTCCACTATCAATAAAGGGTTGACTACCGACACCATCTCCAAGTGGATGTTGGATTATATAATTAAAATTATATACTTATAGTCTTGAGGATAATTTAATTTTTTATATTTTTAATTTAAAGTTTAGTTTTTTTTGATAATTAACATTTGTATTCTTTATTTTTTGACAATCTTTTTTTTATATTCATCAATAAAAATGACTATTGTTTTTAGCGTCAATTTGTATATATCTCCCTATCATTTATTACGAGTACTTTTCAATTATCTTAGTAACTAATAAAATTTTTTTGTAGGACTCAATTAATCACCTCTACAATTACTCTTCTAAATTAAATATACGATGCTAACTAAAAAGGAAATTATAAAAGAGGGACATCATGAATTTAAATTTTAGAATAAAGTGCTTGTTTGACTGTGAAGTGATTGCTTTCCTTCACGTGCTATGAAAGAATAAATTGTTCGATGCTTATCCTTTGCTTGTTATCTTAGATCTGATCATGGTTCGGAATCGACGGTTCGACAGTTCGAAATCATCAGTTCAACGATTCCAGACAGGTCGATCCTTAACCTTAACCGTCCAAGATGATTACGATTCACAATTCGGTTCACGGTTCGTCACGGTTCAAGATTAATATGTTAAAAAAATTAAAAATTAAACATTAAACAATAAAAAATAGAAATTAAAATTTATTGAAAAAAGAACTTGCACTTATTTAAGTTGCCTACGTATCCCTTCAGGTGAATCAAAGCTCACGTAGTTCTTTTACATTTTTATCCTTTTACATTTTCATTCACTTCCATTTCCTGTTCCTGTCGTATTTGATCCTTCAGTATCAAAATCTTCAACTTCGTCATCTGAAAGTTGCATTCCTTGGATTCTTTTCTCAGCTCTGGTCCAGTAATGCTTGGACTTCCAATGAGTCGGGAGACAAAGTTAATCGTCGTTCATCTAATATGTTGCCGCCGGCACTGAACGTCTGCTCCACAGTAACAGTTGACACTGGACAAGCTAAAATTTCTTTTGCGATCACGGAGAGAACGGGAAAGCTTTGAGCCTTCTGTGACCACCACTTTAAGATATCGAAGTTTTCGCTATCTGCTTCATTAAAATCAAAAGAAGTCGTAAAATAATTCTCAAGTTCCTGTGTGGAACTTGAGGATCCTCGTGGATGTTTTGTCCATTCTTTTAATAAGAGTTGTGCTTTTGTAAGTTTTAAATTACTACTAGTAGTTTGTTGTATTTCAGAAATATTAATTTGTGTTTCATATTTTACATAATATTGATTATAAATATCATATAAATAAATTCTAACATTATATATAATATTAACTGGATCAGGGGAAGAAGAATCTTTAGTTGAAATTAAAGCGTCATAATATAAAGTTAACATTTCTTGTAAAACTTCTAATTTAAATCTAGGATCTAAAGCAAATGCAATTAAATAAATTTCAGGAATTAAATAAAAATATTTTTCTCATTTAGTTTTCATAGCTAAGATGTAAGGAGATAAAGATTCATTATTTATTAGAAAAATTTTCTAAAACTAATTGAGCATTGGGATAATAAATATCGGAAAGTTGTTCGGTTACATCATTAAATACTTTTAAAATTTTACAAATACTACTACAAATATTTCATTGTTGTGAAAATAAATATATATTAGTATTAGTGTTTTGTGCAAAAAATGAACATAATAATTCTTTATATTGAAATGAATCTTGTAATAATTGGTATGTTGAATTCCAACGTATTGGTACATCACGTGGAAATTTTTTAGGTCTTATTCCATTAATTTTACAAAACCTACCTCATTGTTTCATTATAGATGGATGAGACCATAAATAAGAAATTACAATTCTAATTGGTTTAATATAACTTTCTAAAATTTTTAAACCATCTTGAACACATAAATTTAAAACATGACATACACAACGAATATGAAAAAATAAACCTCCAATAATAGGTTGACAAACAAATTTTAGATCGTCTATACAAGCGGTATTAGAACTAGCATTATCTAATGATATTGAAAATATTTTATGAGTTAAACCATATTCTTCTAAAATTAAACATAATAATTGTGTGATATTATGATCATTATGTGATTCATCAAAAACTCTATAAGTTAATAATCTTTTTTGGAGGTTCCAAGAGTTATCGATCCAATGGCAAGACACACCCATATACGAATGTGTTTGCCAATGATCACTCCAAATATCGAAACATAAAGAGACTTTATTATCTAATTTACTAAATTCATCAATTAAATTCTTTTTTCCTTGTTTTACTAATTTTTTAATTGTACGAGTAAGTGTAGTCCTAGGAACACGTTTAGCACATGGATTAAGAGATTCTTTACAAAAATCTTCAAATGTGCATTTAGATCCAAAACTAAAAGAAAGATGTTCTACGGAAACAAATTTAGCTAATGATTCTCTTAATTTATTATCCGAATATAAAAATAAACCGGAATCGGTACTACCGCTAGTTGAAGAAAATCTTGATAATTGTGTTTGAGAACGGTCGAGTCTATATTCCATCGGGTGCTTCGTTTCTACATGTCGTTTCAACGACCCATAGCCTCCGCCGGCTTGGAATTTGTAGGAAGCATTGCAATGCTTAAATTTTACACGCATTTCTCCCGACAGAAGAGTGACCTTCTCAAAATATATGTTTAGTGAAAATAGAAGACTTTAGAGGAGGAAGTTCCCGAACCTTAGAAATAATTACATCGGTACTTCCTTGTGTTTCGGGTGTCGGATTCGGAAGATTCTCGATCTCATTATCGGTAGATTGAATGTTGGGGTCCTCCTCTCGTGGATTCATTATTAGCGTGTAGAGATTAGAGAATACAAAAATGAGATTAAGAGTAGAGAAGATGTGTGTGAAAAATAATGAAATGAGCTCTCTATTTATAGAGTTTTGATAATAATGGACACTAAATCATAGTCATTGATCAAAAAACGATCAAATAATCCTAACGGTTGAAAAACAATACCAAAAAAATCCTCCCAACGGCTATGAACCGCCGGTTAACCGGCGGTTCCAACGGCTGTGAATCGCCGGTTAACTGGCGGTTCAAGCCGTTTAAAAAAAAATAATAAAAAAAAGTTTGCGGCTGAATCGCCGGTTCAACTCGCCGATTAACCGGCGGTTCGCAAGTTTTACAGCCAATGAACGGGAATCGGCCGGACAACTTGTCGGGTCGATTCCAGTTTGACCCGGTGAACCGGGTCAACGGGCAACCTGCCTGTTGACTCGATTACGGGTCTGGGTCGGGTCCGAGCCAAACCCGGCCCGGGGCCGGGTCCGAGCCAAACTCGGCCCGGGGTCGGGTCTGGTTATCTAGCTTTGTTAAGGATCTTCGTCATCAATCATCAGGTCAAGTTTGGAAAAAATAAAATAGAATAAAATAATAATAATAATAAATAACATTTTAAAAAAATTGCAATACTGTGGAAGTATCGTACTAGTGTTGCCACTTTCTTAGGGCTACTAGGAAAGTTTAATCTTACTTGGGGGCGTAAATAAGTTAAGTCGATTTAAGGGGGCGTTTGATTTAGGGGAATATGAGTGGAGAATGAGAATGAGAATTATTGATTACCATTATTAATGTTTGGATTATAAGAATATGAATACAAATAAGGGAATGAATAATTGAAATTGGATAATAACTCATTCTCATGTACCTCTCATTCAATGAGCCATTACCCTATTTTCATTAATCAAAATATTCCTTTATTCCAAAAACACTCTTGACCTAAAACTAAAATTTTCTCCCTAAATATCAAATATCAAAATATATTTATTTATTTTTTTCTTGCATATCACTTCTTTCTCTTTGTTCTCTCTCATCATATTTTCTCTCTCATCCTTTTATCACACACTTTCTCTCTCTTATCACACTCTCTTTCCTCTTTTTTCATTATACTTTCTCTCTCCTCAATCTCTTCCATCGCACTCTCTTCCTTCTTTTTTTTCATCATACTTTCTCTCTCAATCTCTCCTATCACACTCTCTTTTATCTTTTTTTCTCATCACACTTTCGCTCTCATCATACTTTCTCTCTCCTCAATCTCTCTTGTTACACTCCCTCATTTTTTTTCCTCAACACACTTTCTCTCTCACCATATTTTTCTCTCTCCTCAATCTCTCTCATCACACTCTCTCTCCTTATTTGTTCTCATTACATTTCTCTCTCTTCATCCTCTCCTATCATATTGTCTCTCACATCATATTTTCTCTCTCATCTTCTCTCATCATGCTCTCTCCTATCACACTATCTTTTCTCATTTTCTCTCATCACACTTTCTCTCTCTTCATTCTTTCTCATCACACTTTTTCTCTAATCATACTTTCTCTCTCATCATTCTCTTTCATCATATTTTTCTCTCACATTTATCTTTCTCTCACATCTATTTTTTTCTCTTATTTTCCTTTAAGGGTAAAAAAGGAAATTTTGATTTATTTCGATAGAAAATATGCAACTAACCAAATATTACTTTTAAGAGTGATATTCATGCTCATATCCATTCTCATTCCACAATACAATGATTCCTATTCCGATTCCTATTCCTAGGAATGAACCAAATACCCTCTAAATTTTATAATATTTAAAATTATTTGATAAGATAAATGAGTCAATTTAAATCAAGTCTAAAATAATCAAACTCAAATGTTAAAATAATTATTCAAATTTAATTTGATTTATTCAAATATATTCAATTATTTTTTCAGTCGGATTCAAATTTATAATATTTTATTTGATAATGTACGAGTTTTTTTTGCATGTCACAATCGAACTCTGCTTACTTGTATATAATTTTAATTTAAATTTGTTCAAATATCTTGAATCGAATTCGAAGTTAAATCATTTCGAATTATAATTCGATCCTATTAGGATGATTCGAACAATTTGAACTAAACTCGAGTTCAAACGGAATTCGAGCCAAAATTATTAATCAAATTAGAATATTATACGAACTCAAATATTAATATTTCCTTATTATTCAGCTTTGCACCCTTACACTGAGCATATCCATTACTTAATAATAGTCGAGCATTCCATTGCAAATTTAACAGAAAGAAAAAGAAAAGAAAAATAATACAAAGCAGCTCTTGTTTATCCAAGAACTACACAGTCAATAGACTCAATATCTTGTGTTGCAAATAGAAGGTAGAACCATGATACCAAACTCAAATTACTTAGCCACAATCCTTCTCATCTCCTTAAGCAGCGTGCAAGGTGTTCCCGATATCGATAACAAATCGATAGCGGACATCCGTTTTCGCGAGCCTCTCCATGGCTTCATTCACATAATCCATGCTGATAAGTTCGATATCTGCTGCCACGTTGTGCTCCGCGGCAAAATCTATCATCTCCTGTGTCTCCTTAATTCCACCAATGTTGCTCCCTGCCAGACACCTTCCGCCTAAACTCAATCGATCGATCAATCGATCATCAAAGCAACCAGCAAGCAAATAAAGTCAGAATTGATCGATCCTAAAAGTTGAAGACTCGAGAATGCGATATGTTAACGAAGGTGATTACCCCCAATTAAGCAGAAGATAGGGACCTGCAGTGGCTTCTCAGGGGCACCCACCATGACCATTGTTCCATGAGTTTTCAGAAGAGACAGCAGAGGAACGATATCGTGATACGCTGAAACAGTGTTGATTATGCCATCCATGCTCCCCATTGCAGCCTAAAAATGTCCATAGTGACCAATATTAGATATTACACTTCATGCCTTAATCATCACACCGTTCAAAGGAGACGCTCGTAGGCTCAAACAGAACCAGAACGAGAACCAAAACCAATTGGGCTGGTTTATCGGGTCAGTTATGATTTACTTATTGAAGTGCGCATAAATCCTAGTTATTTTTATTTCTTTTCAGTTATAAAATAATATTTTTAGGGTCCAATAAAAAATATCGCTATCATCGAAAAGATGTTTTTCCATTAAAAATTATTAAAATAACAAATTGACTGACACCAATTAATTATGGGTAAATTTGCATGCACTCCCCATAGGTAAACTCAACTTTGCATGCAGTCCCCATCCATGAAAAATTTCCTTTTCACTCCCCAGTCAAACATATTTACCTAATTGCCAATGATATTTTTAGGTACAAAAAGTCCAAAAATCAGTATAAATCCTCTTAAATTCAGTATATTAAATTAGAATCTAGTATATTTTCTATTAAATTGAGTACGATTCTTTTTTTCACCTCAAAATATACTCGTTTTAGTTTAATGTGCTGAATTTAATAGAAAATATACTCGATTTTTAATATAAAGTACTGATTTTAAGAAGAATTATACTCATTTTCGGACTTTTTAACTCAATTTTTGACTTTTTGTACCTAAAAAATATGGGTTAATTTCAATAGAAAATATACTCGATCCTATTATAGAGTACTAGATTATAGTGTAAAGTACTGAATTTAACAAGAATTATACTTATTTTTAGACTTTTTATACCTAAAAAATAAGAGGGACAATTTTGATAGAAAATATACTCGATTTTTAATATAAAGTACTGACTTTAAGAAGAATTATACTCGTTTTCAGACTTTTTGTACTCAATTTTGAACTTTTTGTATCTAAAAAATCTGAGGGGCAATTTAGGTATCAATATTTGCATGAGGGAGTTGAAACAAGTAATACTTTGCATGCAGGGAGTGGAAACAAAGTTTTTTAGGCATGGGGATTGCATGCAAAGTTATGATTATCATTGAGGATTTTTCTCTAATTTACCGATTAATTATCTTGTCACTTATGATCTAAAATCTAAATATTAAAGTGATTTAAACCCTGATTATAAAATAGTATTTTCCTAAAGTCAACTAAAAATATCAATAAAAAAATCAAAAATGATACTTCTAATTATTTATATCACTAAAAAAATGATTTTCTATATTTTTTTTAGAAAAAATGGATGGCTCTGATTAAGCGGATTACCTTCATCTGATCTGGGTCTTTGCTGACCAGGAAAGCGTCGGCGCCCAGTCGCTCGACGGCCTCCTGCTTTTTGCTCGGCGAAGTGCTGATCACCGTCACCTTGGCGCCGAAGGCCTTGCCGAACTTGACGGCGACGTGGCCGAGCCCGCCGAGGCCCACCACTCCGAGGTGCTTCCCGGGGACATCGAACCCGAAGCGCTTCATGGGGCTGTAGACCGTGATGCCGGCGCAGAGCAGCGGCGCGCCGCGGTCGAGCGGCATGCCCGTCGGGAACCGCACCACGAAGTGCTCCTCCACCACGACGGAGTCCGAGTATCCGCCGTAGGTGATGGTGCCGTCGACGTCGGTGGCGTTGTAGGTCAGGACCATCCCGGGGCAGGAGTTCTCGAGGTGCCGCTCGCACTCGTGGCAGCTGCGGCAGGAGTTGACCATGCAGCCCACGCCGGCGTGGTCGCCCACCTTGAACCCGGCCACCTTGCCGCCCACCTCGGTGACGACGCCGACGATCTCGTGACTGCAACACCAACAAATTAAATTCCCCCAATATAATTTCGAAAACAGAGCAAGTCCGAGATCTGGATGCACGAATTAAATCACCCAGGCACGATCGGGTAGATGGCGTTGTGCCACTCGTTCCTGATGCAGTGGAGGTCGGAGTGGCAGATGCCGCAGTACAAGATCTTGATGGTCACATCGTTCTCCCCATTTTTCCTGTCGAGAATTAATTTCGACGATCACTTCTCATCCGATCATCTTCCGGAAGAATATGCATAACACAATTAGCAGTACCTCCGGGAGAAGTTGAAGGGCGAGAGGACGCCGGAGGTGTCTCTGGCGGCCCATCCGAAAGCCGGGCGGCAGTTGGCCCCCTCCGGCGAGGTGTTGGCGTTCTTCCCGTTCTCCATAGCTAATTCCTCGACGGATTGTTCTAGGGCTAGAGAGAGGGCTGAGGTGGTTGTTAAATAAGTTTTTTTTTTAATCCAATATTTATGTGACGGCCGAAGAATCCAATATTCTATGGTAATAATTTGAGAAGGGAAAAAAACTTTCTATTTAGAGAAAAAAAATCTAATTAGAAAAAAAAATCATAAATAATTTAAATTAAATTATAATATTTAGATAATAATTTGACATCTTGATAATTTATGGAGTGGTTTGATCTAAAATTTTTTTTCTGATCATCAAAATAAAGAACAATTGATCCTCGCCGAGTGCTTCTTGTGAACGATCGAATGCAGCCGGCGGTAGCAATAATTGATGGTAGGCCATGGCAGAAGATGCGTCCAATGGGCGGTGGGGCTTTTATGGTATGGTTGTGTCATGGATGACGCTAAATTGTGCCGTTTTTGGTCTCCGTCGATTAATATTTTAAATTAGTCTAATCTAGATAGATTATATAGGCTAATTGCGCTCAAAATTTGTTGGAAGGTCTCTTTCATGCATGACATGTGGTCGGGTTGAATTAGTCAATAATGCCAAAAGGAGATCTCAAGTGGATTAGGAATAGGACTATAGGAGTAGGATGAAGGTTCCTTTCACCTAGGGGGTGCCATTTTGAATGGTCGAATATGTTCAAATTGGATCAGAGTAAAAATATTATAAAAAAATTTAAATCCGAATCCGACCCAAAGTGGAACTCAGCTAGAAAATCCTAAACACCTAACCAACCCAACCCGAATAACCCATCTCACCCGAAAAATACTTTTTTTTTTAATTAATTTTTTTTTATAAATCTATCCTTTTATCTCTATATTTTATCATTATTTTACTAACATACATTAAATATCTTAATTTTCAAAATACAATTTAATTTAACCTAAAAAACTTTTAAATCTTAAATTCTGGTCAACTCGTTCCTAATTCAACTAAAAAAACTCCAATCTTAATCTCAAACACCAACTTGATCATAACCTGAATCTAAAAGCCTCCAACCTTAATATGATATTTTTCATGTCGACTCGAATCGAATTGATGAGTCTAATCCATTTTAACAACTCTATTTTCATCCTAAATGTGGTGAAGGTCTTCTTTTGTATATATCTTAAAGCACTTTAATTTACTCCCAAAGGCGTAAGAGAGTTGGTACTCGGGTGATGGTTTATCACATTAGGACGAGAGGCCGATTCTTGTAGGGTTCATTCCCTATGAAAGAAAATGTCCCATCCACCTAGAAGGCCACTATATATCTTGATTTATCTGTTGGACAAAAACAATCTGTTGTCGGAAATTTACGGGGTTTTAACTGAATTTAAACTACACTAGATTAAATTCAACTTACAGTCGAGATGACTTGAGTAAATAATCTCAGGCTGCCAGTAGGGGCTAGTTTCTATTAATTGCTCAGTGTAGACCGAGCTTGGAATCCGAGCAGCAAAATTCGAACGAACTTAATGGTCAAGCAAGCAATCAGTATATTGGCCGACCGGACAGTAAGGCCGAGCAAGTTCAGCCAGACAGAGAGTAGACTGAGCGAGAGGTTGATCGGGCAAGAAGACAGGTCGAGCAGTCAAAGAGGCCGGTTGGGCAAAGTAGAAATGTAACCCGAGCGAGAAGTGTCGATCGGTTAAGCTGAGCCAGCTGGGTAAAGTTGATGAGCGGAGAGATTGACCGGGCAAGTGGTCAATCGGGAGAAACAGACAATCCAAGCGGAGTGGCATTTGGGGCGCGCAGATCGTGCCCCATGGCATGACATGAATATCTCCATTGACTTTTTTTCCATAACAAACATCAACAAGATGCTTTAGCGAAGAGTGTAAATTATTTTATCACATATATATGGATTGTGTCACAAGCTCACAAACACAAGTGGGCAAGTCAAAGTGAGCAGTTTAATTAACTAGTTGAGTTGACAATGACAATTTTAATTTATTATTAAAAAAATAAATTTATTATCTATTAATATTTTTTGTGCTAATTGCATTTGACCTCGTAATCTCGATGGCAAAAGTAATTTAAATTACACTTGCAGAATGAAAGATGATTATTCACCTCTCCTAGTTTGACCATTTGATATTAAGATCATGTTTTATTTTTTTTTAGGAATCGGAATAGAATGAGTATCATAATATTATAGAATAAAAATAGATATGTATTTAAATATCATTCTTAAAAATAATGTTTAGTTAGTTGAATATTTTCAATCGGAATGGATTTATATATTTTTTTTTAATTCTTGGAGGAAAATAAGAGAAAAAAATTAGATGCAAGAGAAATATATGATGAGAGAGAATGATGGAAAAAAAATATAATGAGAGTGAAAGTATGATGGGAAAAATGAAGAGAGAGAAAGTGTGATGAGAGACAATGAAGAAAGAGAGCGTGATAGAAGAGAAAAAGTATTATGAGAAAGAAAGTGTGCTGAGAGAAAGAGTAATGAGTAGAGATGTAAATGAACCAAACGGTTCGCGAGCTATTCGGAGCTCGATTCGGTAAAAAGCTCGTTCGAGTTCGTTCGTTTATCTTATCGAGCCGAGCTCGAGCTCGACAGTTTTATCGAGCCGAGCTCGAGCTTAAGGATATTCGGCTCGTGAGCTCGCGAACATGTTCGTTTATAGGCTCGCGAGCTAAAAAAACGAGCCTTAAAACGAGCATTAAATCAAGCCTTAAAACGAGCCTTAAACGAGCCAAAAAAAACGAGCTCTAAAACAAGCAAAAAAAATGAGCTCTAAAACGAGCCTTAAAATGAGCCAAAACGAGCCTTAAAATGAGCCAAAACGAGCTCTAAAACGAGCCAAAAACGAGCTCTAAACGAGCCCGAAAACGAGTCCGAGCTCGCTTAACGAGTTAGGCTCGTTAACTTTGATAATCGAGCTAATAACGAGCCGAACTCGAACTGTTCGCGAGCCTGATAATTCTAAAACGAGCCGAGCTCGAGCCTTGTGATAAAAGCTCGATTCGAGCTCGAGCCGAGCTCGAGCCCGAATATAACTTAAACGAGCCGAGCTCGAGCCTGATATTGTTTGGCTCGGTTCGGCTCATTTACATCCTTAGTAATGAGAAAAAAAATGAAAAGAGAGAAAGTGTAACGAGAGAAAATGAGAAATTGAGAAAAGAGAAAATTTAATGAGAAAGTGTGATGAGAGAAAGAGAGAGAGTGTGTGTGATGAGAGAGAGAGTGTGTGTGTGATGAGAGAGAAAGTAAAGAGAAAATGATAGAGAATGTGTGATGAGAGAGAAAGTGTGATATAGAATGAGGAGAGAGAAAGTATGATGAGAGAGAACAAGGAGAGAAAGAGTGAAACGAAGGAAAATTTGAACAAATATACTAAAGATATTTTCGTTCAAAATTTAATTCTCATTCTCATTTCATCAAAACCCAAGGAAGATGGTGGATTTCATCTATACCCAAATTTTTAGGATTTATTCCAAAATATTGATTATATTCCCATCAAACGACCACAAGATTTGAAAATGAATCCATTCCTTCATTCTTAAACGCCTAAACCAAACGTCACCTAAGAGTTATTATCTATTTCTCCAAACCTTGAGGTCTCCTTATGTACGTTGCTTCTCCGTCAGATGCATCATGCTCTCGACTCCTCCTCAGGACATCCTTCACATCTGTCTTATATATATAGTTCACTCCCCCACTTTACATTGATCCCACTCTCTCATATGTGATGCCGTTCTTCTTCAATCTTCACGTACTTTGTCCTATGATCCCACGCCATCGTTCTCCCATCTTCATATATCTTGAGTTATCGAGCTAACAAACTCCTTGGTCACGCCAGCTTAAAATCTTTGCCTAACGTGATAATTAACATTATATCTTCTATTTTGATAATAAATAGAGAATAATTAGAATCTCTATCAAAAAAAATCTGGAGTTCATATTTGAAAAAACATGAATTACTGTGAGAATTTTTTCTTTGACAAATTCTTCTTCACTTCATCCACTCTGTTGAATGGTTTGATCAATTTCTTTTGCCCTCACATATTGAATTGGGAGACAAAACGTCATCAGTTGCGCAACCGCTCGCAAAGAGTCATTGATTACGTCACTGATCCATGATCCACCTTCCTATTTAAGCCCTTCGAATACTTCGCCAATTTAACAGCCACTTCATCTACCGAAGCACTAACTAGCTGGTGCGTCGAAGAACGAACGATACATGGAGAACGGGAACAACGCCGCCGCATCGCCGGAGGAGGTCCGCCGCAGCCCTGCTTTCGGATGGGCCGCCAGAGACACCTCAGGCGTCCTCTCGCCTTTCACATTCTCCCGGAGGTACTGCTAATTGTGCATGCAAATAGATTCTTCCGAAAGATGATGGGACGATTGCCTGAGAAGTGGTCGTCGAAATGCTTGACAGGAAAAATGGGGAGAACGATGTGACCATCAAGATCTTGTACTGCGGCATCTGCCACTCCGACCTCCACTCCGTCAAGAACGAGTGGCAAAACTCCGTCTACCCGATCGTGCCTGGGTAATTAAGTTAATTATGCATCCAGATCTTGGACTTGCTCTCTGTTTTCGAAACTTTATTGGGGGAATTTAATTTGTTGGCGTTGCAGTCACGAGATCGTCGGCGTTGTCACCGAGGTGGGCGGCAAGGTGGACAGGTTCAAGGTGGGCGACCACGCCGGGGTGGGCTGCATGGTCAACTCCTGCCGCAGCTGCCACGAGTGCACGGGGCACCAGGAGAACTACTGCCCCGGCATGATCTTGACCTACAACTCCACCGACGCCGACGGCACCGTCACCTACGGCGGCTACTCCGACTCCGTCGTGGTGGAGGAGCACTTCGCGGTGCGGTTCCCGGCGGGCATGCCGCTCGACAGCGGCGCGCCGCTGCTCTGCGCCGGCATCACGGTCTACAGTCCAATGAAGCGCTTCGGGTTCGACGTCCCCGGGAAGCACATCGGAGTGGTGGGCCTCGGCGGGCTCGGCCACGTCGCCGTCAAGTTCGGCAAGGCCTTCGGCGCGAAGGTGACGGTGATCAGCACGTCGCCGAGCAAAAGGCAGGAGGCCGTCGAGCGACTGGGCGCCGACGCTTTCCTGGTCAGCAAAGACCCCGATGAGATGAAGGCCGCTTGGGGAACCATGGACGGCATAATCAACACAGTCTCAGCAGCTCATGAAGTGACTCCATTGCTGTCTCTTCTCAAAACTTTTGGACAAATGGTCATGGTCGGTGCACCAGAGAAGCCATTAGAGATCTATGCTTTCCCCTTACTTCTAGGTACGTAATCACCCATTGCCCTTTATCTTTCTCCATGTTCATTATTTCTGACTAGCTCTTGTGCTTTGCGCATTGGTGTTTGATCGAGTTCAGGTGGGAAATCTATCGTAGGGAGTGCAATTGGTGGGATGAAGGAGACTCAGGAGATGATAGATTTTGCGGCAGAGCGCAATGTGACTGCGGATATCGAGCTTATCAGCATGGATTATGTGAACAAAGCTATGGAGAGGGTCGCAAAGGCTGATGTCCGCTATCGATTTGTTATCGATATCGGGAACACTTTGAGTGCTGCTTAAGATCTAGTGTGAGGAATTAGTTTATTGTTGCATGCATGAGGGAGCAATTGGAGTTTGCCTTTACTTTTTCCTTACCTTCTCACATGTATTTTTCTTTACTCAATTTAAGTTTGTAATGGGATGCTGGTGAAATTGAAATAAAAGTTCGTTTAATTGCTTCGTGTAAACATGTCCGTTTGATTGTTCTTTACATGATTTATTAATGTCACTTCTTGCGATATTGGCCTTCTAAAAGAATATATGTGCTACTCTATAATAAGTATAGAAAGAACACTGATCATGTCGGGAATCTGAGAAGATAGAATTGTCAGTGTGATGTGATTGTAATGTTGATCGCATCTCTATGAACAGGAGTGGAGCAAGGTAATGAGCTGTCTTCTATGTTGATTGATCCTGTTCGGAGTCTGAGTCGGAAGAAGGCCGGATGAATTATTGTTAGCGTTGACGGGAAGGAGACTATGATGCTGCGGTTGCACAGGCTTTAGAGAACGGACCCCCGCGTGGCCCGGAAGAACTGCTGGGCCGGCGCCAGTGGTACCAGACCCCTGCACATACTCAAACAAGCACACGAAGCGTTGAGACCAAGAACCAGGGAAAAAGTCCCCGGAGCAGGTCCTTCGACGCTCAAGTCAGATACTTTTCCCTAGAAGACCAGTGTACGAAGGAAAAAGAAAAGCAGACAAGTGTGCGAGTGAGTATACCTGCGCAAGGGAGAGAATACCCCTTTTTATATGATAATACGTACCTTCTGGAGATCGACCCTTGTCAGAGGATGTCGGGTGTCAGGGCTTGTCGAGTGATGGAGAACACGTGGTCTTCTCCTATGATCCTGTCCGAACCAGAAGTCAACAGACGCTGGGCACGTGGCGCTCTCCGACTCGCTGATGTAGATCTCCAACTGGTGGCGCGATGCTCCGGCTAACCTGCACAGAAGTCGGGCCGGGAAGGGGGTTCCCGGCGGCGACCCTCCGACGCTCAAGTCAGGTAAATTACGATGAACAAGGTGGCTCCCAAAGTCTCAGAATACCTCGCCCAAAAAAATCTCCCTCCGGCGAAGTCTGAGGCTCTTTATATAGAGCTGTGAAGGGTTTGGGCACGTGTACCGAGGTGCATACGTGTCCTCTGTCCTTTCCTAGGTATGCGGCTGTCAGAAAGCTTACCTGACCCATATCGCTACAGTCAAAGCATGCCCTTGATGGGACAGCAGAATCCCCTGTCACAAGATTTGGAGCATGGCACACATGTGAAACCTACCGGTTGTCAGAGGAAGAAGTCCCCTGTCCTTTTCCCTTGCTCCAAACTTGTCGTCCGGGCGGACAGCTCCCTCAACATCCGGCCAGACATCCGCAGTGGTTTACTTGTGCTTTGTGGAGACTAATAAACAGGGGTGCTTTATGACTTTGGTCGGTCAAAAGGTCAGCTCGGTCCATGACCTTTTCAACTGAGCGTCGGAATCCCGATTTGACAGGGTGCCTTCCAACCATAAGTGCGAGCCGACCGGACCCATCCGGGTATTCGATTCCATCGGCCGGCCGGCAGTCCGGTCGGACCGGCCGTCTACGGCCGTCCGTCCGGTCGGACCACACTCTCCCCGGATGGGCGGCTGCTCCGGTGACTTCCACTTGACGTTGACTTTGCAGGGGGGGCCGCTCTTACTACCGGATCACTTGCCTCCCCTTCAAGTCTAGTCGAAGGAGGCGAATAGTCCGACTGACTGGACTGTGAGTCTAGCCGAACGGCTCCTCCATGCTAATACTCTCCGCCCGTTCAGCCGTAGAGATATCCTTGAATGAATCAATAATGGCCTTCACCGGATCTCCTCGCGTTCTGCGCCAATCTTCGACATCAAGGAGGATCATACCTTCATTAAATGCTCCGAATGATTGACTGCCATGTGGAGCAATGCCATCAGAGTACGGAGGCGGTGGCATGATATTTTGATGTGATCGAAGCAATTCGAAATAAACGGCTAGATGCATGCTTTGATTCCCGTGACCTGGATCCGACGGTGGAGGCCGCCCGGCCCTCACCCTATAAATTCTTCGTTTCCTTCTCACCTTCACTCGCCTCCGTTACCTCTACTGTTGCCCTCTGCGCTTTGGAGCTCCGGCGATCTTGTTTCTGCCCTCTGACGCTCTTCGGCGCCTTTCCTCGATCCCTCTCCCCTCAGTAAGGTTTTAGATCTTTCCTTCTTCCTTTCCGGTATCTAATTCGCATTTCTTCCCCTAGCTCCAGTCTTTGAAACTCCTTTTCTTCGTCTTTGAAACTTCTTTTTTGATTTCTTCTGTCCGGATCATGGCCGGTTCTTCTCATCCCGAAGAACAATCCCTAGGCCCATGGTATACTACCATGTGGTCCCGTTTCGAACAACGGGATTTTGATATTTTGGCTGACAATTTCGAAATCCCCGAGGATTTCGAAGTTCGCCTAGCTGGTCCCGCCGCTCGGCCACACAGACCGCCGCGCGGCGGTTTCTGTGTCTTTCGCGACCAATTTACCGCCGGTCTGCGGTTCCCCGTGCATCCTTTTATAGTAGACGTCTGTAATTATTTTGGCGTGCCGCTCGGAAGTTTAGTACCAAATACCTTCCGTCTCCTCTGCGGTGTTGTCGTTTTGTTTAAGATTCACAACATTCCCCTCCGACCGGAGGTCTTCTTTTATTTCTATTACCCGAGCCGGGCACCTTTATGTTCCAAGCTCGGCCCGGTCTGGTCTTCTTCAATAAACTACCCACTTCCAATAAACATTGGAAGGACTATTATTTCTACCTCCGCATGCCCAGTCAGCCAAACTTTCCGACCCAGTGGCAGGTCAGTCTACCTCCTACTCCCGAGTTGAAGAAATTCAAGACCCGACCGGATTATCTTCACGCCGCAAATGTACTAGCCGGTCTGCGGCTTGACATCAACAAACTTCTTCACGAGGGAGTGATGTACATTTTTAGGCTGAGTCCTATACGGACCCCACTTCCGATCGGTAAGAATTTTGCTTGGGCATTTGCTTTAATTGCTAACCGATTTCTTCTTCTTTTCATGCAGGTGACATCGTCATGGACTCGGTGATGGCCGGCGTGCCGCTGCGGCTAAGGAAATGGAGGCGCGGGGTATTCAGTCGGTCGGTTCTCACGAAGGAGAGAGCGGCACCCAGGTGAATCGGCCGCTCCAGCCTCTCAACAGCAGGTAGCCCTCAGGGAACCAACGGCCCCGAGGAAGGGTCCGTTCGGGAGGAGGAACAACCACTGCAAAAGAGGCGCCGAGACTCCGCTGCGCGACCCTCCGACCGGGCCGCCGTGACTGCTAAAGGCAAGGCGCCTGTGCGCGAGACCATTTCGTCCGACCGGACGCCGTCTGACTGGGACGAGCTGACTGCTCCGGTTGAGGCCATTCCGGTCGACACTCTCCCCCCTGCTCACCGTTCAGCCCACCGCTCGACCATCCATTCGCGGTTTTCTGCGCCAGCTTCTGATCCCGGCCGGGCTACGGGTTACTCTTCATCTTCCAACTGAAGAGTTGCTACCAGAAGCCGACCGGCCAACCGTGCCCGAGCACACCATTACTTTGAAAGGGCCCCTCGCCGAGATGTGGGCCGACGCTCGGGCGCGAGTAGCAATGATCCCCCTCCGGAACTTAGCCAACAGCCACATGCAAGCGGCTACGGGGGTAAGTTTGTTGTTGTTTTTTTTGTTTTTTGAAGTTTTGCCTGAATATTTCCGCTCGGCTTTTAACAACTGCGCCTTCTTGCTTCAGAGATGGGTGGAAGAGATAGTCGTTTCCAGCCGCCTGGCTATGGCGGACGAGGAGATAAGGCAACTGCAGGCGGCAGGCGGTCCGAGTGGCTCCCAAGGCCCTTCCTACTCCGAGCTGCAAAAAGAGCTGAAGAAAGCTCAAACTCTGCTGGCTGCTGAGCAGAAGAAAACAGCTGAGCAGGCCCACGCCCTAGCCGAGTCCGAGCTGTTAGGATCATTCGTACAGAGGCTAGAGAGGGGGGTGTGAATAGCCGACCCCAAATCGTCGCGTTTCTACAAACTAGGGTTAGCGCAGCGGAAAATAACACGTAGAAACGAAAGAAAAGAAGACAAACCTCAAACAAACCGATGTAACGAGGTTCGGAGATGATACTCCTACTCCTCGGCGTGTCCGTAAGGTGGACGAGCCCTATCAATCCGTCGGTGGATGAGTCCCCGGAGAACCGGCTAATAAATGCTCCTTGTGGGTGGAGAAACCTCGCCACAATACTTGTAACAACAAGAAGGAGTACAAGGAAAGCAAGAAGCAAATACAAACACAATATGAATGCAACACTCGCTTGCCTTCTCTGTCGACCGGAGGCGATGAAGCAGCAACTTCACAACCCAAACGCAGCCCAGCCGATCGAAGCTCACGCGAAGCTTGAGCTCAACAAGCTCAACAAAGCTCGAGCAGAAGTTTCAATCCAGGAAGAAGAAGAAGGAAGAAGGAGGTACGCAGCAGCCCTCCTTTTATAACCTAAGAAAGCGAAGAAACACGGAAGAAATCTGGCCGTTGTGTCGCAACGGAATCGGTCTGTGGACCGATTAGGCTCCATGTGGATCGGTCCACGGCCGATCCATTTCCTGCCTTACATTCGTCTCCGATCGGTCCATGGACCGTTCAGAACCTCCCGATCGGCTACGGACCGATCGAGCTTCTCTTCTCCGAACTTCTGCGCCTCGATCGTTGTCGATCGGTCTCGGACCGATCGATAACTCTGATGAGCTCTTGGATGGTTCTTGATCGATGCGGTGACCGATCGATCTATCGATGTATCATGGATCGGTCCCGGACCGATCCAAACTCCGACCCTAAACCTCGGGCTTCTACACCAACATCCGGTCAACCTTGACCTGTTGGTTCATCATTCCTAGCATCTGGTCACTCCCTTGACCTGCTAGAATTCTCCACCAAGTGTTCGGTCAATCCCTTTGACCCACTTGGGCTTTCCTCTTCGTGCCAAGTATCCGATCACTCCCTTGATCTACTTGGACTTCCCAACACCAGATGCCCGATCACCCTTGATCCATCTGGATTTTCCCTTGCCCGTCTTCACTCACCAGGACTTTCACCTAGCTTCACTTACTAGGGTTTTTACCTGGCTTCACTCACCAGGATTTCCAATCTGGCTTCACTCACCAGGACTTCCAAACTGCCTGGCTTCACTCACCAGGACTTTCCCGAATGCCTGGCTTCACTCACCAGGACTTCTCCGACTGCCTGGCTTCACTCACCAGGACTTTTCCCCGTGCCAAACTCCCTGTTTGGACTTTCCCCGTGCCAAGTCTCCATACTTGGACTTTCCGCGTGCCAAGCTACCTGCTTGGACTTTTCCAGTGCCAAGTCTCCATACTTGGACTTTTCGCGTGCCAAGCTCCCTGCTTGGACTTTTCCCGAATCAGGTCAACCTTGACCTAAGGTTGCACCTACAATCTCCCAAACACCTATTCTTGTCAAACATCAAGAATACAACTCTCTTCTCGTCAAACATCGTCAAACATCAAAACACAACTCGAGTCAGGTCAACTCGAGTCAGGTCAACCAGGTCAACCTTGACCTAAGGTTGCACCAACAATCTCCCCCTTTTTGATGTTTGACAAAATCCAAAATCAAGTTAGGTTAACCCGATAACCTAACTTAGGTTTTCCAATGTTCTTCCTTGAACATTCTTCCAAAACCTACACTCTCCCCCTTGGGACATCTCTCCCCCTTTTTGACACACATCAAAAAGAGGGAATCAAGGTCAAAAGTTTCTTCCTAATGAAAGTCCCATACCTTTCATTGAAATCCTTAATTTCCCCCTTGATACTAAACTCAATAGTCAATTTAGTGATAATCCCATATCACTCAAGTCTCTAGGAGTAAAAGCTCCCCCTAAAAGTCAACTCCCCCTTGACTTAATAGGTAAAACTCCCCTTAAAGGTCAACTCCCCCTTGACCATTGCACCAACAATGTCTTGGAGAGTTTCAAACCTTTAGAAACCCGAAACTCAACTCCCACAGCTGAAATTTCAGACCACAGTCGAAATTCAGCAAATTCAGCATGCCTGATCGGTCACCGGACCGATCAGAACCCCTCTGGATCGGCCCCCAGACCGATCCATGCTTCATTGATCGCACTGGATCGATCAAGCCCTCACCGGATCGCACCAAGCTCTCTGGTTCTTACTGGATCAGTCTGCAGACCGATCAGGACTTACCTGGATCGGTCCCCAGACCGATCCAGACTCTGATAGGCAGATTTCTGAAATTTCCTTCCCGAAATTCAGAAACTCCTAGAAAATTTCAGAAAATTCGAAAAATTGTGAAATTTTGAGGATACATTCCTCATAACATATACTATCATGGAAAAATAGTTTTCTATGAAAATAACTTCCATTTTTCAATCTTGATACAAAGTTCAAAAACTTTAAAATAGTTCAAGTTTAACTCAACTTTGTATCACAATGTTCAATGATGAATGCAAT
Organism: Zingiber officinale; assembly: GCF_018446385.1. Taxonomy (NCBI): domain Eukaryota; kingdom Viridiplantae; phylum Streptophyta; class Magnoliopsida; order Zingiberales; family Zingiberaceae; genus Zingiber; species Zingiber officinale. Next base: position 146,038,106 of record NC_055994.1, read on the forward strand.
CACTAAGATGGCTTCATCAAGGTTTTCCAAATCAATTTCAAAATGATTTTAAACCTTTTAATTTAGGACCATAATCTTAGGGCTAAATGTACATGACTTGTACACAAGCTTTCCCTATGATCCTCCATTTCTTGAATTAGGCTCATCTAGGTACAAGAACTATGCACCTTGATCCTAATTCATGATCCTAATATCTCACACACATCTAAAGTGTATCAAACACATCAATGGCAATTTTAATGTGAGATATGGGTTTAGGTATCTTAGACTAAGGTCTCATGCATTTTCTAAACACAAATTTGATCTCAATATCAAAATGTGTTTTTCATCCTTAAATCAATTCAATTGATTATTAATGCAAGAGATGATGACATGACATAAAATGGTATCATAAATGAAAACATGTGCCAAAGTCATGATGTCATGGCATAAAGTTTGAAACTTAAATAAACATGACATAAAAACTAGCCTAAGCATTATCATGACATTTCAAATGATAATAAAACTAAACATGATGTCATGACATGTGAGGGCAAACAATCATGGCAAGATTTAGCATAAATAAATATACCTAGATTACCTATCTAAGTATCCTTAACCACTTGGCTAACTTCAAATTTAATCCTAGATTGCCCCAAAATGCCAAAAACCTAATTTTGACACTTCTTGAACTCTAGATTAATTCATGCCACTTAAAGATCAAATTTATCCTCAAAACTTCGCATGTTTCATTTTTTTTTCGAGAGTTCTCTAGATTTTCCCAAATTGTGCCAATTGAGATTAAAAATAAAATTTCCAATCTTTAGGCACATTTAACTCTTCAAAGGAGTAAATGATAATTCCATTTCATTTTCAAAAGTTCTCAAAACCTTGAAAATGCTCCTTGAGTGTCAATTTCCTCAAAGTTGGGTTAACTACCCTTCTAATCGGAGTTGACACTCTCTAACCCATCTATGGGGTAGAGAAGATGCTCCTAGGAACCCAATACCTATTAGAGCTCATTGGGTTCACTAAATATTCACTAGGGATAACTTCCCTAGCAATCCTCCTAATGACCCTCCTAGGCTTTAAAGCCTTGATCATTTGGGTCTCATCAAGGTCAACTATAGGGGTGACTCCCCTTGTGACCTTGGTAATGGTTTTCCTAGCCCTAGGTTTTGTTCCATAATCGAATGAAACATTATGATAAGTGGGCTTGACCAATTGGGACTTAGGTTTGTGACTCAAACCTTTCTTGTCCTTGGACTTGGATTTTTGACCCCTAGACCCTAGAGTCAAATTCTTAAGAGCATTTTCTAGAGAGTCAAGTCTTGACCTCAAGACTTGATTTTCTTTCTCTAATACCTCAAGTTTTAATTTTTCATTTTTCTTTGAGGTATTCCTAGGCATATGTCTAGATGATTTGGGATTTCTATCTAGGTTTCCCTTAACCTTAGATGAGTTAATCCTAGGGTTGGCTTTCCTAGTGTTATCCTTATCTAGACTAACATCTTTGGCACCTAAGCACATATATTGGTTCCTAGAATTATCATGCTTATCATTCTTGACAATTGCAATAAAACTACTAGCATGAGTCTTATTATTATTGCAAGAGTGTGCCTTAAATGTTACCTTAGGGTTTGCCTTAGCTCCCCCTATCGACGTGCTCGGTCTCTTGTCCTTGTGAGATTGCCTCCCCCTCGGACATTGACTCCGATAATGTCCCCTTCGCTTGCATTGGAAGCACACCACGTGCTCCTTGCCCTTGCGTGTTGGGACTCCGACTTCCTTGATCTTTGGCGCCGGTGGAGTCTTTCTAACCCTCTTTGGACACTTACTCTTGTAGTGCCCAAACTTCCTACACTCAAAACACATTATGTGTAATTTGCTTGAAATCACAGTGTTTGAGTTACCTAGGGTTGTGGATGTAGATGAGCTTTCTTCTTCATCCCTTCCGGAGGTAGATGCCTCTTCTTGCTCCGATCTTGAACAAGAGCTCTCCTCCTCTTCTTCCTTGGATGTTGAGTAGCCCTCAACTCCCAATTCGCTTCCTCCATGATGTGAGCTTCCTCCATGATGTGAGCTACTTGGCTCACTAGGCTCCTCTTCATGGAATTTTGCCAAATTGTTCCACAATTCCTTGGCGTTGTTGTACCTATCTATCTTGCACAAAACATTATTAGGTAAAGCAAATTCAATAATTTTTGTTACCTCGTCATTGATTTCGGATTGTCGGATTTGCTCTTTCGTCCACTCCTTCTTCTTGATAGGTTTTCCTTCCTCATCCATCGGAGGGGAAAACCCTTCTTGTACACAAAACCAATTTAACATATTAGTCCTAAGAAAATACATCATCCTTACCTTCCAATATGTGAAGTTGTCGTGAGACTCGTAGAAGGGTTGAATCGTGACATCTTCTCCATAGAGATCCATCTCTAGCCCGTGCTCCCCCGGGTGTTGATCCGTCGAAGAGCGGCCTCGCTCTGATACCACTTGTTAGGATCCTTCGTACGGAGGCTAGAGAGGGGGGTGTGAATAGCCGACCCCAAATCGTCGCGTTTCTACAAACTAGGGTTAGCGCAGCGGAAAATAACACGTAGAAACGAAAGAAAAGAAGACAAACCTCAAACAAACCGATGTAACAAGGTTCGGAGATGATACTCCTACTCCTCGGCGTGTCCGTAAGGTGGACGAGCCCTATCAATCCGTCGGTGGATGAGTCCCCGGAGAACCGGCTAATAAATGCTCCTTGTGGGTGGAGAAACCTCACCACAATACTTGTAACAACAAGAAGGAGTACAAGGAAAGCAAGAAGCAAATACAAACACAATATGAATGCAACACTCGCTTGCCTTCTCTGTCGACCGGAGGCGATGAAGCATCAACTTCACAACCCAAACGCAGCAGCTGATCGACGACTGGAAGCTCACGCGAAGCTTCGGAAGCGAGCTCAACAAAGCTCAGAACCTCAGAGCACAGAAGCAGAAGCTTCAATCCAAGGAAGAAGAAGAAGGAAGAAGGAGGTACGCAGCAGCAGCCCTCCTTTTATAACCTGCGAAGAAAGCGAAGAAACACAGAAGAAATCTAGCGTGTCATAACGGCTAGTGCCTGGATCGGTCTGTGGACCGATCAGGCTCCATGTGGATCGGTCCACAGACCGATCCATTTCCTTGCCTTCGCTTCGGTTCCGTCTCGGATCGGTCCATGGACCGATCGGGGACGGAACTGATCGCAACGGCTAGACCTCTGATCGGTCTACGGACCGATCGGGCTTCTCTCTCGAACTTCTGCGCCTCGATCGTTGTCGATCGGTCTCGGGCCGTCGGATAACTCTGATAAACTCTTGGATGGTTCTTGATCGATGCGGTGACCGATCGGGCTATCGATGTATCACCGATCGGTCCCGGATCGATCAAACTCCCGACCCTAAACCTCAGGCTTCTACACCAACATCCGGTCAACCTTGACCTGTTGGTTCATCATTCCTAGCATCTGGTCACTCCCTTGACCTGCTAGAATTCTCCACCAAGTGTTCGGTCAATCCCTTTGACCCACTTGGGCTTTCCTCTTCGTGCCAAGTATCCGATCACTCCCTTGATCTACTTGGACTTCCCAACACCAGATGTCCGATCACCCTTGATCCATCTGGATTTTCCCTTGCCCGGCTTCACTCACCAGGACTTTCACCTAGCTTCACTTACTAGGGTTTTTACCTGGCTTCACTCACTAGGATTTCCAATCTGCCTGGCTTCACTCACCAGGACTTCCAAACTGCCTGGCTCCACTCACCAGGACTTTCCCGAATGCCTGGCTTCACTCACCAGGACTTCTCCGACTGCCTGACTTCACTCACCAGGACTTTTCCCCGTGCCAAACTCCCTGTTTGGACTTTCCCCATGCCAAGTCTCCATACTTGGACTTTCCGCGTGCCAAGCTACCTGCTTGGACTTTTCCCCGTGCCAAGTTTCCGTACTTGGACTTTTCCAGTGCCAAGTCTCCATACTTGGACTTTTTGCGTGCCAAGCTCCCTGCTTGGACTTTTCCCGAATCAGGTCAACCAGGTCAACCTTGACCTAAGGTTGCACCTACAATCTCCCAAACACCTATTCTTGTCAAACATCAAGAATACAACTCTCTTCTCATCAAACATCGTCAAACATCAAAACACAACTCGAGTCAGGTCAACTCGAGTCAGGTCAACCAGGTCAACATTGACCTAAGGTTGCACCAACACGAGCGACAAGTCAAGTCGCTTGACACAAAGATAACTCTGGCCACCACTCGGAAGAACACAACCATCTCCGATCTGGAGAAGAAAAACGTGGAGGCCCGGGGCCTGGAGTTGAAGATAAAGGAGCTGACGGAGCAGCTCGACCGGGAGAAGGCAGGCCGCTCGGCCGATGCGGAGAAGATTGAACATCTGAATGAGGCCCTCACAAGCTCCCAGGCGACCTTCAAAGAATACCAGGATGCCGAGCCGAGCCGAGTTGCCGCTCTCCGACAAAGCCATATCTGATCGCCCGAGTTCTCGGAGAAAATTTGCGATCGGATGTACTCGGCTTTCGACTTGGCCATTACGGCCACTATGACCTATCTGAAGTCGAAGGGCCTTCTTCCGGAGTCCACCAATATTCCAGCCGGCGATCAGGTGGAGCTCCTGAGCAACATTCCGAGGGACCTCTACGACTACATCGAGTAATTCTTGTAATTTCGCCGCTCGGCCAAACATGAATCTTTTTGTACTTAGGCCACTCGGCCTAAGGTTTTAATTTCAATGAAATGCTTTCCTTTCGTGTACTCTATCTTTTTGCGCTGTCCCCTTGCTAATACTTGTGCTGCCCGCTCGTCTACTATCACACCTTTGGCATTCGAGGTGCATTCTTGTAAGTGTTTTCCCCAGCCCTTCCGTTCGGCCGAATATCATTCTGTGTTGCTAGCAAGAATCGCTCGTTATAAGCCGATCAGAACCTTTATACCTCAATTCTGAGCGGAACTTAGCGTCGGTCTAACAATATCGGCGGAGAATACGGATAATTGCAGTGTCGACGATATTCCGCTCGGATTATTTATAGACGCCGACGCGTCTCTCGATGTTTAACGTCGGAGCTCGACGGCACGAATATTTATAGCCGGACGGCGCGGCTCTCGATCTTTAACGACGGAGCTCGTCGGCGCGGATATTTATAGCCGGACGGCGCGGCTCTAGGGTTTAACGTCTGGGCTAGACGGTCTTCCGCTCGGAGGGTTTATAGATGCCGGCTCGTCTCTCGATCTTTAATGACGGAGCTCGTCGGCGCGGATATTTATAGCCGGTCGGCGCGGCTCTATGGTTTAACGTCTGGGCTAGACGGTCTTCCGCTCGGAGGGTTTATAGACGCCGGCTCGTCTCTCGATCTTTAACGACGGAGCTCGTCGGCGCGGATATTTATAGCCGGTCGGCTCTACGATTTAACGTCTGGGCTAGGCGGTCTTACGCTCGGAGGGTTTATAGGCGGCTCGTCTCTCGATCTTTAACGGAGCTCGTCGGCGCGGATATTTATAGCCGGTCGGCGCGGCTCTGATTTAACGTCTGGGCTAGACGGTCTTCCGCTCGGAGGGTTTATAGGCGGCTCGTCTCTCGATCTTTAACGCGGGAGCTCGTCGGCGCGGCTATGTGCGGGCTAGACGGTCTTACGCTCGGAGGGTTTATAGACGGCTCGTCTCGATCTTTAACAGCGGAGCTCGTCTGCGCGGATATTTATAGCCGGTCGGCGCGGCTCTACGGTTTAACGTCTGGGCTAGACGGCCTTCAAGGCTAACTCCTTACCAGGTCGAGCGACCTTGGCCTTCATAACTTATCTCGCGCTTGAACAATTTTTATGCCCGGCCGAACAGCATGGGTCATTTGCTTACGAATCTAATCGGCTAGGAGGCCTTCGCTATTCGGGCGCTTGGCTCGGATAATCCATATGCCCCTGCCGAACGGTAAGCCGCTCAGCGGAGAATACTCAATGTGTTTTCATCTTTTTGCTTCCTGCATCGCAAGTACATAGGCGACCAAAAAGTATATAAATTTATATTTAGTTCACCTTTCACCCAGCTTGGAGAACGTACTCCTGGCCGAACGGCTCAGGGTCTGCTTCGTCGAGCATTTTGGCTCGGATAATTTACCTCCGGCCGAACGACGCGGGGCCTTCGTTTCTTGTTGACAATGCCTTATATTTGTTCTCTTGATTCTTCATTTCTGCATTTCCAGTATTCAGTCGAAAAAAGTACACAGGATGATTTACAGTGGTACACCTTTCATCCCGCCCGGTAAGGCTGGAGGGACCGAGCGGAGCTTTTCGATGATTTTGAAGGGACCTGCCCACGGAGCTTCAAGCTTGCCGACGTCGCCGACCGGTTTGACTTTCTTCTAGACAAGGTCGCCGACCTGGAATGATCGGGGAATGACGCGGCGGTTGTAGTTTTGCTTCATTCGTTGACGGTATGCCATCAGCCGAACGGATGCCTTGGCTCGCTCCTCGTCAATCAAATCCAGCTCCATGTTCCTCCGATCGGCGTTGCCTTCATCGTACAATTGGACCCGGACGGACTCGATGCCGACTTCAACCGGAATGACTGCTTCGCCGCCGTACACCAGATGAAAAGGTGTGACGCCCGTTGCTTCCTTAGGAGTCGTCCGGATGGCCCATAAAACGCCCGGCACTTCATCCGGCCAACTTCCTCCCACGTGGTCGAGCCGATCTGGAGAATTTCGGTTGGCTACTTGACAGCGTTGCTTTGGGGTAAGCCACGGACGTGAAGTGTTGCTCGATCCGTAGCTTTTGCACCAATCTTCTAGCACCTTCCACGGAATTGCCGCCTATTGCCGGAAACCAATCGGAGGGATCCGAACCTCGGATGATGTGTTGCGGATGAATTTTTGACCATCGCTCGGTGATCTGGCTAGTGGCTCGGCCTCCACCCACTTGGAAAATAATCGACCGCCACCGGCAAAAATTTCCTGTCGCCATCGGAAATGGACCCACAATATCCATTTCCCATTGATCGAACGGACATGAAATGGCTGATGTCTTCATCTCCTCTGCCGGTCGATGCGAGATGTTGTGATACTTCTGGCATGAAAGGCACGTAGATACTGTCCGAGCGGCGTCCATTTGTAAGGTCGGCCAAAAGTATCCAGCTAGCAAAATCTTCTTGGCTAGTGATCGTCCGCCCGGATGTCCTCCGCACGTTCCTTGATGTACCTCTTGGAGGATGTAAGCCGAGTCTTCCGAGCTCACACACTTCAACAGCGGGCGAGAGAAAGCCTTCTTGTAGAGCTGATCGCCGATGAGTGTGAACCGACCGGCCCTCCTCCTGAGCAGCTGGGCTTCATCCCGATCGGCAGGAGTGGTGCCCGAGCGCAAAAACTCCATGATGGGTGTCCTCCAGTCGTCCGGAAACATGAGGCCTTTCATCCGGTCAACATGTGCCACCAAAGATACTTGTTCAATTGACTTCGGGATAATTACCGGCGTTATAGAACTTGCTAGTTTGGCCAACTCATCGGCTGCCTGGTTCTCCGTTCGGGGAATCTTCTGAATAAGAACCTCGCGGAAATTAGCTTTGAGTTTTTCAAAGGCCTCAGCGTAGAGTTTAAGCCGAGCGCTGTTGATTTCAAAGGTGCCAGATAGTTGCTGAGCGGCCAACTGTGAATCTGAATAAAGTGTCACCCGACCGGCTCCCACATGCCGTGCTGCCTGTAATCCGGCTATGAGGGCCTCATACTCTGCTTCATTGTTGGTAGCTTTGTAATCCAGCCAGACGGATAAGTGCATCTTTTCTTCTTGAGGCGAGAGCAGCAATATTCCAATCCCACTTCCGAGCCGAGTGGAAGATCCATCCACATATATTCTCCACAGAGCTTCCGGCTCTGGCTTTTGCACTTCGGTTACAAAATCAGCCAAGGATTGCGCTTTGATCGCCGAGCGGGGCTGGTATTGGATGTCAAATTCACTTAGTTCTGCCGTCCATTTGATGAGCCGTCCGGATGTCGGATTCAACAAAACTCTTCCTAGTGGACTTTCGTCCGGACAATGATGGTGTGAGCCAAGAAATATGGTCGAAGGCGCCGAGCGGCTAGAACCAAAGCAAAGGCCAACTTCTCGAGCCGTGTACGAGATTCAACATCTTTTAAAATGTGGCTCGGAAAATACACCGGCTCTTCCTCGCCGTTCTGCTGAGCCTACAGCATGCTCGATTGACGACAAATAAATATAAAGTGACTCACCCCGATCGGCTTGGCAAGTACAGGAGAATTGAGATATGTTTTCAATTCTCCGAACGCTCGATCGCATTCTCCATCCCACTGGAACTTAGTAGCCTTGCGGGATCTTGAAGAATGGTAGGCTCGGTCGGCGGTTTTGGAGATGAATCGACAAAGCGATTATCCGACCGGTCAACTGCACTTCCCTTGTATTTCTGGGAGGCGGCATGTCTTGTAGAGCTTTCACTTTGCTGGGATTTGCTTCAATTCCCCGCTCGGTCACTATGTACCCCAAGAAACACCCTCCTTTTGCTCCGAACAGGCACTTCTGGGGATTTAGCTTGACTCCATATTTGCGTAGCGTTCGGAAGGTTTCTTCCATGTCCTTGAAGAGATCGGCCGCTCGGACTGATTTGATAAGAATGTCGTCCATATAGACTTCCAGATTCCGCCCGATCTGCTCCCTGAACACTTTGTTCATCAAGCGTTGATAGGTGGCCCCGACATTCTTCAATCCGAACGGCATCACATTGTAGCAATATGTGCCGTCGGCAGTCACGAAGCTAACTTTTTCTTGATCTTCACGGGCGAGCGGCACTTGATGATAGCCTTGGTAGGCGTCGAGCATACATATTAACTCGCAGCCGGCCGTAGAGTCCACCAGCTGATCTATCCGGGGCAGGGGATAAAAATCTTTAGGGCATGCTTTGTTTAAGTCCCGAAAGTCGATGCAGACTCTCCACTTGCCGCCCGGCTTGGAGACTAATACTACGTTAGCTAGCCATCTCGGGAACTGCACCTCGCGTATGTGGCCGGCCTCTAGAAGTTTCTCTACTTCCGCCCGGATGATGGCATTCTGCTCGGCACTGAAATCCCTTTTTCTCTGCTTCACTGGCCGAGGGTCCGGTCGGACATGCAACTCATGCTGCGCTATGCTCGGCGAAATTCCGGGCAACTCATGTGTCGACCAGACGAAGACATCATGATTTCGTTGGAGGCATTGGATCAGCTCCTCCTTCTGCTCCTCCTCTAGATCAGAGGCGATAAAAGTCGTGGCCTCCGATCGGGTCGGATGGATCTGAACCTCCTCCTTTTTATCATAAATTAAAGCAGGAGGTTTCTCGGTTATGGCGTGTACCTCGATCCGGGGCGCCTTCCGAGCGGAACAGGCTTTTGCTCGGATCATCTCTATATAGCACCGCCGAGCTGCTAGCTGATCTCCACGTACTTCTCCTACTTTGTCCTCCACGGGGAACTTGATCTTCTGATGGAAGGTTGAGGAACTCGCTGAGGGCCGGTCGTCCCAAAATGACGCTTAGGACGAAGGAGAGTCGACCACCACGAAGTTTATTGTCCTGGTCCTCTGACGGCTCTTCTCCCGGTGGGGTAGCCAACCGGATCATCAGGCCACGCCGTTGCAAGTGAATCCGTAGGCGGCGTTGTCATGGGCGGCTCGGCTCTATCAATTTGCGGTGATCGAACGCCTTCTTGAATATAATGTTGACCGAGCTCCCTGTGTCAACAAATATGCGGTGAATAGTGTAATTTGCTATTACCGCTTTAATGAGCAGAGCGTCGTCGTGGGGCACTTCTACTCCTTCTAAGTCTCCGGGCCCGAAAGTGATTTCCGGTCCACTTGCCCGCTCTTGGCTACAACCGCCTGCGAGCTGCCGGACGCCCGCCTTTCTGGCTCGGTTGGAGTCTCCTCCAGTCGGCCCACCAGCAATAACGTTGATCTCGCCTCGGGAAGTATTGCTTCTATTTTCCTCTTCCCGAGCGGACGGCCGGGATCGTTCTCTTGACGCTCGGCGATTCTCCTGCCTTGGAGATCGATGCCGATCGGGCGTCTGTTGATGTCGCCTCTCGGTGCGGGTCCGGTCGGCTTCATGGGTCCTTTGCCTCCTGTCGATGGAAGGAGACCGTCGTTCGGCCTTCCTGGGAACGGGATTAGCCACGAAGGGAAGACTTCGACAATCCCTTGTGTTGTGCGTATCCGTCCGGTGGAAGGAGCAGAACATAGGGGTCCATTTCTTCTTTGGCTTGCTTCGAGCGGCAGCTACTTCTTGTACTTGGGACCTTACACGAGGGGAGCGGATTGCTTCGGCCCTTGGTCCCCTCGGCGGTTGATGAGCGGAGAAGGGTTTCCGCTCGGCAGGAGGTGCCCGTTCGGTTGATGTTTCTTTTTTCCTGGCCGCTTGCGCTTCTTCCATGTTGATGTATTCATTGGCTCGGTGTAGCATGTGATCATAATCTCGGGGCGGTTTCCGAATGAGTGATCGGAAAAAATCGCCATCCACAAGGCCTTGCGTGAAGGCATTCATCATCGTCTCCGAGGTAGCCGTTGGAATATCCATTGCCACCTTGTTGAACCGCTGGATGTAAGCTCGGAGCGATTCTCTCGGCTCTTGCTTGATGGCGAACAAGCTGACGCTTGTCTTCTGATAACGCCGACTGCTGGCGAAGTGGTGGAGGAAGGCCGTTCGGAAGTCCTTGAAGCTTGTGATGGATCCGTCCGGCAGCCTCCGAAACCACCGTTGAGCCGATCCCGAGAGAGTGGTAAGAAAGACTCGACACTTTACTCCATCGGTGTATTGATGGAGCGTGGCTGTGTTATCAAACTTACCCAGATGATCATCCGGGTCCGTTGTTCCATTGTACTCGCCGATCGTCGGAGGCACGTAGTGCTTGGGCAGAGGGTCTCGTAGAATAGCCTCCGAAAATTGGCGATTGATCCGCTCGGGAGATGAGTCCGCTCGGGGAACTTTCCCCTTTCTGTCATCTCGTCTGGGCATTTCGTCTGAAGAAGATCCTCTATCTATTCGAGCTGGTACGGCTTCAGGGGTGCAAAATAAGGCCCGATGGAATGCGACGGTGGCTTGAGGTGCTTCCGCTCCGCCACCCGACGCAGATGTTGCTTGTTGCTCCGGCCGCTCGGCTGCTGCTTTCTGTTTTTGCTCCACCAGTTTGGCGGCCCTCATCTCGACCAGAGCGTCGAGTTCTTCCGTCGAAAGCGTCACCGTGTGTTGTCGTCCAGCCTCGTCCATTGTTCCCGTTCGGATGTAGGTGCGTTCCCACAGACGGCGCCAAATTGATCCTGTCCGAACCAGAAGTCAACAGACGCTGGGCACGTGGCGCTCTCCGACTCGCTGATGTAGATCTCCAACTGGTGGCGCGATGCTCCAGCTAACCTGCACAGAAGTCGGGCCGGGAAGGGGGTTCCCGGCGGCGATCCTCCGACGCTCAAGTCAGGTAAATTACGATGAACAAGGTGGCTCCCAAAGTCTCAGAATACCTCGCCTAAAAAAATCTCCCTCCGGCGAAGTCTGAGGCTCTTTATATAGAGCTGGGAAGAAGCGTGTGCACACGGTATGCGGCTGTCAGAAAGCTTACCTGACCCATATCGCTACAGTCAAAGCATGCCCTTGATGGGACAGCAGAATCCCCTGTCACAAGATTTGGAGCATGGCACACACGTGAAACCTACCGGTTGTCAGAGGAAGAAGTCCCCTGTCCTTTTCCCTTGCTCCAAACTTGTCGTCCGGGCGGACAGCTCCCTCAACATCCGGCCGGACATCCGCAGTGGTTTACTTGTGCTTTATGGAGACTAATAAACAGGGGTGCTTTATGACTTTGGTCGGTCAAAAGGTCAGCTCGGTCCATGACCTTTTCAACTGAGCATCGGAACCCTGATTTGACAGGGTGCCTTCCAACCATAAGTGCGAGCCGGCCGGACCCATCCGGGTATTCAATTCCATCGGCCGGCCGGCAGTCCGGTCGGACCGGCCGTCTACGGCCGTCCGTCCGGTCGGACCGGCCGTCTATGGCCGTCCGTCCGGTCGGACCGGCCGTCTACGGCCGTCCGTCCGGTCGGACCACACTCTCCCCGGATGGGCGGCTGCTCCGGTGACTTCCACTTGGCGTTGACTTTGCAGGGGGGGCCCGCTCTTACTACCGGATCATCCTATAAACTAGAGGAAGGTTCTACTTGCAGATGATCCCAACCGCTGGAATATTCCCTGACATACAGCAGATATTCTCTAACAGGTGGTTACGATTCCTTGACTCGTTGTCGCGTAGTGCCTTCTATTCCGCCCGGATACGATTGAAACAGTACTGGTTGGTCTGTTGAGTGCTGATGAACAGCCTGATCAGGCCCCTTCTGTAGGCCTTTATGATTTCGACCCCACCCAGGGTGATAAGTTTGCTCACGCAGGCCAGCTTGACAACCCCTGATCGGTAAAGCCAGGTCGGGTCGGGTTCTGACCGCGCCTTTTGCCGTAGATCTATTTTCCCGATCGATGGACCCTGCTCTGGCTCTATATACCGGATGACCTCTTGTGGTCCCATTCCGCATATCGACTGCCACATCTTCTTGTATTTTGACTGCCACGTCCCCTTGACTTCTGACCGCCATGCCCCCTTGACTTCTAATTGTCACTCCCCTTGACTTATGACTGTCACGTCCCCTTGACTTCTGACTGCCACGCCCCCTTAACCAAGCCCTACCATTATGCGCCGTATCACAAGCCTCCCCCAAGTCTAGTCGAGGAGGTCCAGGTCCGACTGACTAGACCAGAATCCGGTCACAATTGGCCTCGCTGTCGTGACGTTAACTACTCTTCCCTTTTCCCGGACCCTTGGGAATTCACCATGCTCTCCGATGTTGCACCATTTTTTCAAACGTTTGAGTTGTTGCCTCAATCCCCAGCTCTTGGGATACACACCATGTCCTTGAATGCGATACTATTTTCGATATGATGTTGCATGCCCTGAGGATGACCCTTTCACTTCTATCCCTTTAAGAAGAGTTGACCCCTCTTATATCCTTATGCTTTCCTTGTACTCCTTCATGCCATGGAATCCATAGTGGAGCCTGATGAAATGTCTTCTCTACACTAACAACTTATTCATTTGACTCGGTTACTTGCCCAGAAGGATGAGGCCTTATTGGAGATGACGCAGAACAGAGACCTTTAGTCTTCCTTTCGTCGAGAGATGGAAGAACTTTGGCAAGCCGCTAAGTCTCGGACTCGAGCTGAGGTGACCTTGAAGTATAAGACTTATGCAGATCTGGAGAGTCAAACTCACTTTATCGCCTATTTGAAGATAAAACATGAATACTCGCTGACCCTTCTCCGAGAAGAAAATCGACTTAAAGATGAAATTATCGCCCAACAACATCGCTCCCTTTAGTGTATCTAGGCAGAGCTGATCCAGACACAAATCCGGTAGGAGCAGGCAAGTCAAGCAAATCAAGCCAGCTATCAATGTCAACCTGACACTGCTAATTGAAAGGGAAGTTGGCACTACTTGTGCTCCTAGTATGATGATATGCATTTTGAAGAATGCCTTCGAACTTTATCAAATAAATGTCGATCATGCTATGTTGTGGGTCTTTGTTCATGTCTTTCTTTTATCTCTCCTTCTTTTCTTTGGCACTTCTCCTTTTGTGATATCCCCTGACGACGCAGCTAGCGAGAAGGACGGCACGGGAAGGGCGCCGACGGGCTCGGTGCGTCCGAAGGATGAGGGAGCTGCGGAAGAGTACACTGGTGGGCGAGAAGAACGTGCGCAACGTTCAAGGGACGTTAAGCCGGGGAGGAAGGCTGCTCAAGGAGAAGACCGGGAATTGGGTTCGGGTGAACCCTATTTCGGTTGGCTGGAATTACCCAAAAGAACGGAACTTCGGAAACTGAAGAAGAAAAGCGAGTATGCTGGAAAACCTACTCAAGGCGCCTTTATAATGGCTTGAAGGTGCCTTCACCTTGAATGCGCCTTCAAGGCTTGATGAAGGCGCCTTCATCTGGTCAAAATGACTGTTTGCGCTGCGGATAGAGTTCTATCCGCTCACTCCCTTGGAGGCGCCTTGGACCTCTATTGGAGGCGCCTTGGACCTCCGAAATAGAATTTCCAGAGGCTATATAAAGGCCCCTGGAGCTAGGAATTATTCATCAATTGTTCTTTCAACTCTGTAGTCATTCCTAGCAACTTGTCTGAGAGGATTCTCCGCCTTCAGAGAATCCTTTCAGGCAATTCACCCCCTCTTGTCGGTCTCCGCTGCACCTACAATTGGTATCAGAGCCAGACCGCCTCAGAAGGACTAACCACCGACTGAAACATGAAGATCAAGAAGATGGCCGGAACAAGCATTCAACCCCCAAAGTTCGACGGAGACTTCGCGACGTGGAAACGCCGGATGGAGGTATTTTTTAAAATCGACTTCGATATTTTACTAACTATGAAATATGATTTTGAAGTTCTGAAAGACAAAGAAGAGCATCAGTGGAGCAAGAAGGAGCCAGCCAATTTTGTCGCCAATGGAAAGGCAGAGTTCCACCTGTTTAGCGTGCTGCCACCACAAGAGGTAAGTCGGATCGGAAGCTACGACTCCGCAAAAGACCTCTGGGAAAAAATCCTAGAGCTTCACGAAGGTACATCCGAAGCCAAGCTTGCAAGACGCGATATCCTCTGGACTCAACTTACGAACATCCGGATAAACCAAGGCGAGAAGGTAGCGCAACTCCAAGTAAGGATTAAGGAGCTAATAACTCAACTAAGCAACCTTGGAGAAGAAGTAACGAACCGGGACTCGATCTGGTACGCGCTCAACGCCTTCCCAGAACTCCAGAATGAGCGTCCTTAGTAGATGCATACTACATCTCTATGGACTTCGAGATAAGTACTTTAGAAAATTTATTTTCAACTTTTGAACTTCACGAATCTCAGATTGCAGAGCCTAATAAAGTGGAGAAAACAAGTCAGAACATTATCTTAAAGGCAAAAACAAATGATTCTGACTCCGAAGCCTCGATCGACCAATCAGAAGCGACACTACTGGTAAAACATTTCAATAAG
Source organism: Zingiber officinale (assembly GCF_018446385.1). Classification (NCBI taxonomy): domain Eukaryota; kingdom Viridiplantae; phylum Streptophyta; class Magnoliopsida; order Zingiberales; family Zingiberaceae; genus Zingiber; species Zingiber officinale. Next base: position 146,053,170 of record NC_055994.1, read on the forward strand.
TTTTTCAACTCTAATAAATTTAGATCGCAGACAAAGAGGCATGAGCGAAAGAGAAGAACGATTCATTACTATAACTGTAACGAAGAAGATCACATCAAAGGTGACTGCCCAAAATTGAAGAAAAAGGGAAGAGTAAAGGAAAAGTGACAATCTTCCTCCAAATAGAAGAACCTGAAGGTCACTTGGTCAGATTCGTCTTCTTCCAAATCAGACGTCGAAACCTTCTCGGGGTTAGCGCTAATGGCTAACCATCAGCTGGAAGAAGAGTCAAGCTCAGAGATGAGCATAGATGAAGGGGAAGGAACATCAGAGGAAGAAAGCTGCAGTGAATGGGGAGCATCACCAAGTCAGGTAAGTAAGGTACGTAATCTAACCCCGACTCAGTCCTTTCAATTTATTAAGTTTCTTTCTAAAGATTTATTCAAATTAGAAAAAGAGAATGCTGACTTAAATAGAATTTTAGATAAATTAAAATCAGAAAATGATAATTTAAAATTAAAAATTGAAAATTTGAAAACTGATGCATGTTTTAAAACAAATGTTGTTCAAAAGTCAAAACTTAAGATTTATGGAAAATTAAACTGGTATATTAAACATCATCAAGGCCAGCTTAGGGAAATACCCAAGAATTATATACCCCCTAAGTTTCTTGTTAATCCAGTAGGAAGGAGCCTCTATTGGGTTCCAAAAGCTTTATTAGACTAAATTTCTTTTATTATTAAAGCTTCCAGCAAGAAAATTAAACGTTAAAATTTCTCTATGAGGCTTTGTCTAAGGAAGTGGTTGTTGCTCTAATAACCAAAAAGGCCTAGTGCCTCGCCACGACCTGAAAGCTAAAATATTGAAATAAAATGTTTAATTAACTTTCTGAAAAAACATTAAACAAGAATTAAATAATGCTTTGAAAGTTTTTCAAATATTGTCTTTGAAAATCTTCAAAATTTTTACTTAGATTTTTTTAAGGTCATTTTTTTGGATTTTTTTTAAATTCTAAAAATTCATTTTAGTTAGAATTTTTTTTTGGAAAATTCTAAAAATTTATTTTTCTCAGAAATTCATACTCTCTTATTATTACCCCAGTTTTGCTGTGATCAAAGGGGGAGAGAAAAGGTACAACTTTAGGGGGAGAGAATTTTTTCAAAACTTTTAGTTTTAAATTTTTTTTTGAAATATTCTGTTTAACTCTAAATTAAATAGTTGTAATTTTATTGATTGCAAATTTATACTTAACATGTTAGTTTAAGTATTTTCTTTAAAATTACTGTTTGTCTATTTTTACCCTAACTTGAACTTGAGTTGATGCACATCAAAAAGGGGGAGATTGTTAGACCCCGTGATTATTTTGATGTGATCAACCAAGTTGGTTAGGTCCTGCTTTATGTTTGATCCCTGTGTATGAGTGTGCAGGAGCTTAGGAGCGCAGGAAGTCGAGCGGAAGACGCAGCTAGCGAGAAGGACGGCACGGGAAGGGAGCCGACGAGCTCGGTGCGTCCGAAGGACGAGAGAGCTGCGAAAGAGTACATCGGTGGGCGAGAAGAACGTGCACGGCGTTCGAGGGACGTTAAGACGGGGAGGAATGCTGCTCGAGGAGAAGGCCGGAAATTGGGTTCGGGTGAGCCCTATTTCGGTTGGCCGGAATCACCCAAAATAACGAAACTTCGGAAGCTGAAGCAGAGAAGCGAGTATGCTGGAAAACCTGCTCAAGGCGCCTTCATTATGGCTTGAAGGTGCATTCACCTTGAAGGCGCCTTCAAGGTTTGATGAAGGCGCCTTCATCTGGTCAAAATGACCGTTTGCGCTGCAGATAGAGTTCTATCCACTCACTCCGTTGGAGGCACCTTGGACCTCCGAGATAGAATTTCCAGAGGCTATATAAAGGCCCCTGGAGCTAAGAATTATTCATCAATTGTTCTTTCAACTCTGTAGTCATTCCTAGCAACTTGTCTGAGCTTTCGATTGTGTAAAAGGCTTCTCCGCCTTCAGAGAAGATCTTTTCAGAGCGCTTTCCTTCTGCTTTGGATTAACAACCGTCTTGGTTGTAATCAAGTAAATTGCCGAGTTCTTTTTTTTTATTTCTGTTAAGTTTAATTTTTAATTATTGCTATCTTTTTGAGTTAAAAGACGAGGAGGGTATACTTTATTTTTTCAGGCAATTCACTCCCTCTTGCCGGCCTCCGCTGCACCTACAAATTGTTCTTGTGGGAAATCTAAGAAGACGAGACTCTCGGAATGATATGTCTGGATTGTTGATCGTATCTCCATGATCCGAATGGTGAACTGTCTTCTGCGTTGACCAAGTCATCGGAAGACCTCCGATCAACAGTACCTATAGTCAGTGACCAAGCTGCCCCGGTCCCTGTTACCCCGGTGCTCGTGGCGGGTCCCGTGAATATATAAGCAGTCGAATAACAACATAACAATAAAATAAATACAAGATGAGTACGATGACATACCCTGGTCCTAGGAGGCGCCCTCGGATGGATCGGTGAGTTGGTCGCGCTGTTGATCGAGTCGTCGCGCCCCTGAAGGATAGATGAATGTGTCAGCTGCGGAGCTGGATCTGCCCGTTGGGAGCCAAGCGTAACCAGAATCCGGCAAACAACAGGCTGACCGAGAGATACTAGCGGCAAGCTGACCGAAAGACGACTTCGGCACACAGGCCGGGATATGATATCGGCAAGCAGGTCGAACACACCACCACGGCTCGTAGGCCGAAATACAACGGTGGCTCGCAGGCCGGCACAATACCAAATCAAAGGATGACAACAACTGTGAAATCAGTGGTGGTCGTGGATCGGTTGGTGACTGTCGCTGTAACGACCCAAATTTCCTCAATTAGAGTCCTAAAAGTAATTTTAAAAATATTTAAAAATAATATAGAAATATTCTAGGGATTTTTAGAAATTTTTAGAGTATTTTTATGTAATTTTTGGAGGTCGTTTGGTATTTTTACTAAACAAAGGAAGCTTCGACAAAAAATATGTTCAAGCCGAGAATTGAACCCACAACCTTTGACTCGGTCAAAACCCAGCTAACCAGGTGGGCAAACGAATTTTTCTATTTAGAAAAGGTAGCGGATTTATTTAAGATAGTTAACAGAATATTGGATTATAAAAGGGATAAGTTGATTTTGGATTTGTCTGTTTAGAAAAGGTAGCGAATTTATTTAAGATAGTTAACAGAATATTATAAAAGGGATAAGTTGATGTTGGATTTGTTTGTTTAGAAAAAGTAGCGAATTTATTTAAGATAATTAACAGAATATTAGATTATAAAAGGGATAAGTTGATGTTGGATTTGTCTGTTTAGAAAATATAGCAAATTTATTTAAGGAGTTAACAGAAATATTAAGTTATAAAAAGGGATAAGTTGATGCTCTGTTTTTCCGTGACTTAAACCATTCTCTCCTTCTCTTCTGTGTACGATGGCGGAGCTCGGGCAGAAAATGAAAGGGAGTTAGGGCATCATCTCCGGCGGCCGGCCAAGGTCCTAGAAGCCCTTTTTGTTCGGTTGTGAGTCCAAGAATCAAGGTAAGTGCTTCTCACCTGCAGTAGGAGTAGTTTCAGACCTTTGTTCTTCTTGAATTCGAAGCATGAGAAGCGCTTATAGTGCAGATTTTTAATTAAGCCTATAATGTAGACTTTAATTAAGCTATAGTGCAGATTTTTAATTAAGCCTATAGTGCAGATGTTAATTAAGCTTATAGTGCAGATTTTTATGTAGGCTTATAGTGCAGATTTTAATTAAGCTTATAGTGCAGATTTTTAATTAAGCCTATAGTGCAGATTTTAATTAAGCTTATAGTGCAGATTTTTATGTAGGCTTATAGTGCAGATTTTAATTAAACTTATAATGCAGATTTTTATGAAAGCTTATAGTGCAGATTTTAATTAAGCTTATAGTGCAGATTTTTATTTAAGCTTATAGTGCAGATTTTTGTTAAGCATTAGTGTGCAGAATTTTATTAAGCTTACAAGTGCAGATTTTATTAAGACTAGTGTGATCGTGCACACGCGTTGCGTGTGTAATATAATAATATATAAATTATTTGGGTCTTTGAAAATCTAGATTATTTGGATTTTCTAGTGTCACCTTCAGAACCAAGAATTAATCATTTGGATAAGATTAATAGTGCAATAATGAGTAATGAGTTTCCCTATGAAAAAAATTATTTTAATTTAATATTATACTTATCTTAGTAAAAGAAACTAAGAAAAGTATATTTTTTAACATCATCGGTCTAAAATATTTATAGAAGTTTATTTGATCATAGTGTTGTCAATTCTAAGATATGGGACTAAAGAGAACTATATTTTTTTATATAAAACAACCAGAGAAAATTACTAATAAACCTTGGAATTATTTTTAGTGCGAATAGAAAAAAGGACAGTAACGTAAATTCATTTTAGGCTTCACCGAAGTTAGTTAGTAAAGGGGGGAGATTTTTAATAAAATAGTAAGATTATAATGCAGATTTTTAATAAGCTTGAATGCAGATTTTGATTAAGCTTATATGCAGATTTTTGTTTAAACATTTCAGTTTTTAAAGAAGCATTCTTTTATTAGAAGTATTAACAAGTATAAGAAAGATAAAGAAAAGAAAGAAAAGGTCAAGGCCTTAAGTAGATCCTAAAGTCAAGACTTTAGGGATTTTGGCACACAATGTGCTAAAGAAATGCAGAGACATTATATATTAGAAGTATTAAAAGATAACAAGTATTTTACTTTTATCAGTGACACTGTACTGGACTCTCAGTTGTCCTTGGGTTGGGCTCCCATAGTTGTCCCTAGGTTTAGATAACCTAGTAGTAACGGCACGGCCGACGGTCGACGGTCGACGACCCGAGGGTCGCCAAATGACAATAGTAAACCCTACTAGATTCGGGACCAGCTATCTCAGGTCTAGTTAGGGATGCACGCATAGCAAGTACAGTTGCCGGGCCCAAAAAGAAAATTGATTATTATTTTGAAGTATTATATGTATAAGTTTTTGAACAAGTAAAGTAAGTTTTACATCAGTATAAAAGTATTAAAGAAGAAGTTTTTAAATAAGTGAAATAAAAAAATAAGTTTAGAACAAATGAAATAAGTTTCATTTTGTTTTAAAAACAGCAAGTTGAGTTTTCTTTTATGCTAGCATGTTATTTAGATTAGCTTATTGTTCTTTGCTATTAGAAAAGCATGAGTAGCTTTACATGTTTAGCATTTCAGTATGTTTGTTTCTTTTACTAGTAGATGAGCATGAGTAGTTTCTCTTTTGAGCATTCAGTTTTAGTTTTCAGTATATGTACATGCATATCGAGATTTTGTGAGTTAGATAGTGCTTACTAAGTAATTTTGCTTATAGATGCATTTCCTCTTACTGCAGATAAAGGAAAAGAAAAGCTATAGTAAAGGAAGGCGACAAGGAGGTGCGGATGGATGTGTGATGCCTGGACTATAGAAGCCTTGGGATTTAGCATAAGAATTTATTAACAAAGGGTTGAGTAGAATGTATTAGATGAGTTATTTAGTCTTCCGCTGCTAGTTAATTGTATGTTTTGAGTTCTCCGAGAGTTTTAGGAATTACTATCAACATGTGTGCAATGTTAGTTAAGTAAAGTTAGTAGTCCAGTAGCGCTCCGCCCTCACAGTACAGTAGTAAGGAGGGTGGGGTGTTACAGTCGCTGTAGGTGGGCTCGGGGGGCAGCGGCGGCCACTAGAAGTGGTCGCGATGACTGCTGGACTCGGTAGCGGCAGAGGCTACTGGATGCGGCGGCGATGGCCACTGGACTCAGCGGCGGCAAAGGTCATTGGACACGGCGGCGACAAAGGCCGTTGGATGCGGCGACGGTGTGCGTGAGGGAGAAGGTGAGCGGCGAATCGACCCAGTGGTGGAGTCACGAGGAGGAGTGGGAGAGGAGAAGAAGTAGCGGCCGACAGTTGACGTCAGCGCCGGCGAGGAGCATGGGAAGGAGGAAGAAAGACTTCGTTCTTGTTGGCGGCGGTTCCTCAAAATCACGAAGGCCGCTCCTTCCATTTCTGTTGAACGGTACTCCTTTTAACACCAAACACTCAAAATAGAAAATGACGAAAATGCCTCTCCTTATCTCATCACCTTATCAACAATTTTAATTTATTATTTGAAAAAATAAATTAATTTATTATCTATTAATATTTTTTGTGCTAATTGCATTTGACCTCGTTATCTCCATGGCAAAATTAATTTAAATTACACTTGTAGATTGAAAGATCATTATTCACCTCCCCTTGTTTGACCATTTGATATTAAGAGTTATTATCTATCCTCGTCGTTTGTATATATATTTCTCTAAACCTTGAGGTCTCCTTATATATGCATCAAGCCCTCGACTCCTCCTCATAACATCCTTCACGTCTCTCTTATCTAGTTCACTTTCCTACTTTACATTGATCCAATGCACCTCCTTGTGCACTCTGTCATTTGTTGATGTCGTTCTTCTTCAATCTTCACATACTTTGTCCTATAATCCCACACCATCGTTCTCTCATCTTCATAGATATTGAGTTATCGAGCTAACAAATTCCTTGGTCATGCCAGCTTAAAATTTTTGCCTAACTCATTAAAATCTTTGCCTAACGTGATAATTAACATTATATCTTCTATTTTGATAATAAATAGAGAATAATTAGAATCTCTATCAAAAAATTTGGAGTTCATATTTAAAAAAACATGAATTTACTGTGAGAATTTTTTCTTTGACTAATTCTTCTTCGCTTCATCCACTCTGTTGAATGGTTTTATCAACTTCTTTTGCCCTCACATATTGAATTGGGAGATAAAACGTCATCAGTTGCGCAACCGCTCGCAAAGAGTCATTGATTACGTCACTGATCCATGAATCCATGATCCACCTTCCTATTTAAGCCCCTCAAATACTTCGCCTGTTCGCCCAATTTAACCGTCACTTCATCTAACGAAGCACTAGCCAGTGCGTCGAAGAACGAACGATACATGGAGAACGGGAACATCGCCGCCGCATCGCCGGAGGAGGTCCGCCGCAGCCCTGCTTTCGGATGGGCCGCCAGAGACACCTCAGGCGTCCTCTCGCCTTTCACATTCTCCCGGAGGTACTGCTAATTGTGCATGCAAATAGATTCTTCCGAAAGATGATGGGACGATTGCCTGAGAAGTGGTCGTCGAAATGCTTGACAGGAAAAATGGGGAGAACGATGTGACCATCAAGATCTTGTACTGCGGCATCTGCCACTCCGACCTCCACTCCGTCAAGAACGAGTGGCAAAACTCCGTCTACCCGATCGTGCCTGGGTAATTAAGTTAATTATGCATCCAGATCTTGGACTTGCTCTCTGTTTTCGAAATTTTATTGGGGGAATTTAATTTGTTGGCGTTGCAGTCACGAGATCGTCGGCGTTGTCACCGAGGTGGGCGGCAAGGTGGACAGGTTCAAGGTGGGCGACCACGCCGGGGTGGGCTGCATGGTCAACTCCTGCCGCAGCTGCCACGAGTGCACGGGGCACCAGGAGAACTACTGCCCCGGCATGATCTTGACCTACAACTCCACCGACGCCGACGGCACCGTCACCTACGGCGGCTACTCCGACTCCGTCGTGGTGGAGGAGCACTTCGCGGTGCGGTTCCCGGCGGGCATGCCGCTCGACCGCGGCGCGCCGCTGCTCTGCGCCGGCATCACGGTCTACAGTCCAATGAAGCGCTTCGGGTTCGACGTCCCCGGGAAGCACATCGGAGTGGTGGGCCTCGGCGGGCTCGGCCACGTCGCCGTCAAGTTCGGCAAGGCCTTCGGCGCGAAGGTGACGGTGATCAGCACGTCGCCGAGCAAAAGGCAGGAGGCCGTCGAGCGACTGGGCGCCGACGCTTTCCTGGTCAGCAAAGACCCCGATGAGATGAAGGCCGCTTGGGGAACCATGGACGGCATAATCAACACAGTCTCAGCAGCTCATGAAGTAACTCCATTGCTGTCTCTTCTCAAAACTTTTGGACAAATGGTCATGGTCGGTGCTCCAGAGAAGCCATTAGAGATCTATGCTTTCCCCTTACTTCTAGGTAATTAATCACCCATTGCCCTTTATCTTTCTCCATGTTCATTATTTCTGACTAGCTCTTGTGCTTTGTGCATTGGTGTCTAATTTGATCGAGTTCAGGTGGGAAATCTATCGTAGGGAGTGCAATTGGTGGGATGAAGGAGACTCAGGAGATGATAGATTTTGCGGCAGAGCACAATGTGACGGCAGATATCGAGCTTATCAGCATGGATTATGTGAACAAAGCCATGGAGAGGGTCGCAAAGGCTGATGTCCGCTATCGATTTGTTATCGATATCGGGAACACTTTGAGTGCTGCTTAAGATCTAGTGTGAGGAATTAGTTTATTGTTGCATGCATGAGGGAGCAATTGGAGTTTGCCCTACTTCTTCCTTACCTTAATTCTCATTTGTATTATTTTTCTTTACTCAATTATTTGAATTTGTAATGGGATGCTGGTGAAATTGAAATAAAAGTTCGTTTAATTGCTTCGTGTAAACATGTCCGTTTGATTGTTCTTTACATGATTTATTCATCTTGTCCCAAAGTCGATGAGATGGAAAGTTAGAGATGTAGCACTCTCGTTGATCATATGTAGACTCCGCTCTGACCTGTAACACAGATTATGTCAGTACCGAGCTAGGGAAAAGGTGTCCGACGTTGGTCCTCCGACGCTCAAGTCAGTCACCGGTGATGAAATAGAAGACGGAGCAACAAGAATGAACAGTAGTGAGAAATGTTTATCGCGTATTGCGTACCTCCACCGATGCTTGGACCCCCCTTTATATAGAGCTCCTGTAGCGCACGTGCACGCTCCCTAAAGTGGGCACGCTTCCCTAAAGTGGGCACGCTTCCCTAAGTTTTTTCTGAAAAGACTTATCAATAAAATATTCCTGACACAGTACCTTAATTAATAGGTCGAGAATATCTCTGAAGTGACAGTGAAAGTTTTCACCATATGATCTTCTGGTTGTCCATACTCGGTGTCGGTGGTACTAAATCCCAAATGGATGTCGATTGATACTAGAGAAAGTATGCTGCTAGGCCGAGCGGGTTGGCCGCTCGGTCGGAACTTTGTTGTTCTTATGCCCTGTCCGCTCAGCCGGAGCTCCACTGTGGTTGTGTCGCGTGCGCTCAGTTGGGACTCCACTATGCTTGTGTCACGTCCGTTCGGCCGAAGTTTTACTATACTTGTGTCTCATCCGCTTGGGCGGAATTCCACTGTACTTCTGTCACGTCCGCTCATCCGGAATTCCACTCTGCCCGTCGAGTCCTGCTGCTTGGCCGAGCAGGGTAGCTGCTTAGCCCGGCTTCTGCACACTATTTCTTCCTCCGTCCGACGTCCAATACTTCATTAAGCGTCTGTCATTTGACACCTCCCCGTGTCAAAGGCGAGGTCGGATCGGAACCTTCTCCCCTGGTCGGAGCGTGGTAGCCCCGATCGACCGATGACATCTGAGCGTTGACTTGATCGCCCGACCGGCCGATGATATTTGTTAGAATGTATACTAAAATTCTAACTTTTTTATAAATATTTATTTTGAAATAAGAGTCACATCGGTCAAATGTCTACATTTATATGCTAAATGTAGTGTTCATTTAATTTATATTGAAGATAACATGGTGTGTAGTGTTACACAGAAGATCATGTTATCAGTTCCTTATAAATTATAAATAGTTGCTCACAACTAAGATGGAATGGGACAAACCATTGGAATGGTTGTAGTGTAATTTTGTATTAGTTTATCTTAACTATAAAATTACACTAGTACACTCTGAGTGTATTGAGCAGGACCATTTGAGTTTGTTCTTTTTATACTGACTGTAAAAAAGAATAGGATCTCTGTTATTATGGAAGTGTGTACTCTTAATCATGATATAATAACAAGCACGTATATTAAAGGGTGAGATTTAGTACGTTAAATCAATAGGCTCGATAAGTTGGAAAATGATATTATTTATATGATCTGTTGTTGATTATAGAATAAAACTGTGTCCTAGTGATCTAGGTTGGTGATATCCCCTTGAGGAGTTCATAAGGATTATTATGTAAACTCTGCAAATGGACTTAGTCCTGTTAGAGTGTATACTAAAAGCCTAGCTTTTGTATAAACATTTATTTAGAAATAAAGAATCAGAATGGTCGAATACCTACATTTATGTTAAGTGTAGTTGTTCAATTAATTTATATCGTAGATAACATGGTGTGTGGTGTCACACACAGAAGATCATGTTATCAGTTCTTTATAAATTATAAACAATTGCCCACGACTAAGATGGAAAGGAACAAACCATTGGTAATAGTCGTAGTGTAATTGGGTATTAGTTTATCTTGACTGATAAATTACACTAGTACACTCTAAGTGTATTGAGTATGACCATTTAAGGTAAGTTCTTTTTATACTGACTTAATAAAAGAACTAGACCTTAGTTGTTATGGAAGTGTGTGCTCTTAATCCTAATATAATAACAAGCACATATATTTAATATTTATTTCTTTGACTTATCAGTGGGTGAGATTTAGCTTGATAAATCAATAAGCTTGATAAGTTAGAAAATGATATTACTTATAGTGTGTGTTGTTGATTATGGAAGGAAACTGTATCCAAGTAATCTAGGTTGAGAATGCCCCCAAGAGGAGCTCATAAGGATTGTCATGTTAAACCCTGCAGGTGGACTTAGTCCGACATGACGATAAGGTTGAGTGGTACTACTCTTGGACTAAGATATTAATTAAAGTGAGTTGTCAGTAACTCAATTAATTAGTGGACAGTTGACATCTTAAACACAGGGAGACTAACACACTCATAATAAGAAAGAGTCCAAAACTTAATTTGGGATTGGTGCGATAGTTCAATAATAATTCTTTAGTGGTATGAATTATTATTGATGAAATTAAGTTGAGTGTTCGAGGCGAACATGAGAAGCTTAATTTCATCGGGAGACCAAAACCAATTTCTCCTCTCGGTCCCTATCGTAGCCTCTTGTATATAGAGATTTATACCCACCACATACCCACTTCTTACCCACCTTTATACCCATCCTATTGGGGTCGACCAAGCAAGCTTGGAACCCAAGCTTAGGTCGGCCAAGTAAATAGGATGAGTTGAGTTGGTGTGGTCGGCCCTAGCTTGAACCCAAGCTTGGTGTGGGCGGCCACATTATATTAAAAGGGATTTTATTTTTAATCTTTTCTTAATGTGGATATCATGGTTTTAAAAGAGAGTTTAAAATTTAAATTTTTCCTTTTATAGCTTTCTACAAAAGATTTAGAAAAGATTTGAAATCTTTCTTTATTTGTAGATTGAAAGGTGGATTTTAATTTTAAGGAAACTTTCCTTTTTTAACCATGTTCATGATTTAAAAGAGAGTTTAAAAATTAAATATTTCTTTTATAAGTTTTTACAAAAGATTAAGAAGAGATTTGATATCTTTCCTTATTTGTATATCGAAAGGAGATTTTAATTTTTTAGAGATAACTTTCTTTTTAAAAATTATCCACATGTTTAAAAGAAAGATTTTAATTTATAAAAATTCCTTTTTATAATCCACCATGAAGGGAAATATTATTGGAGAAATTTTTTATAAATTTTCGGAAACAAATTAGGAAGTTTTAATTCTTGTGAATAAAAACTTTCCTTGATGGAGAATTCAATGGCCGACCACTTTAATTAGAGAAAAGAAAACTGATTTTTATCAATTAATTTTTTTTTTTCATGGCAAAGGAATTAAGGAAGTTTTTATTTAAATTTCCTTATTTGCCAAGACCAAGGATTATAAAAGAGGGGGTAGAGGTGCCTTCATGGGTAACAACTCTATTCTTTTTCTTCCTCTCTTATCCTCCTTGGTGTGGTCGACCCTAGAGCTAGGAGAAGAATGAGAGAAAGGAGGCTTTGTTTCTTGCATCCCTTAGAGCTTGGTGGTGGTGGCCGAAATTTTACATCCTTGGAGGATCTTTGTTTTGGCCGAAACTTGTAAGGAGGAAGAAGAAGGGCTTGGGTGGTTCTCATCTCGGTAGATCGTTGCTCACACAACGTCCGAGATAAGAAGAGGAATACGGTATAAGATCAAGAGGTCGTTATATACAAAGGAAGGTATAATTAGTAATTAATTTTTGCATCATACTAGTTGTTTTTCTTTTGTATGAATTCCAAACACAAGAGGCATTAGATCTAGTTTTTCGAATTTATTTTCGAGTTTGTGTTTTTTTTACTTTGTCGAATTTGTGATTCGATTGTTCTTTTTGGTTAACCTGGAGTTATTTAAGGAAATTAAATATTATCTTTCCTTAAAAGGCTTTGTCTAGGCGGTGGTGGTTGCTCCCATATCCAAGAAGGTCATGTGCCTTGCCATGCAGTCCTGGAAGCCAATTTTAGAAATTAATATTTAATGGAATTAATAATATAGGTGGATTTGGATCAATAGTGTTAAGTTCCGCTTGCGATCCAAATCTAAACCATCAAGAACAGATAAGTTAAATTTGGAATCAATGATGTTAAGTTCCATCTGCGATTCCTAATTTAATTTCTAAAGAACACAATAGGTTGTTTAGGAAAGGTTCGACACGTGTACAAAATTTTTGTACAGTGGAACCGGTACGATCTTCCTAGGACCAACCAACAATTGGTATCAGATCTAGGGTTTGCCTCTATGTGTTTTGGTTTTCAAATAGGTTATGCACATGGCATACATAATTTAGGCAGAATAATAGTAGGATGTGATAACTTTGTGATTGCAGGCTCCAACTATTATGACTTATATATGTTGTGTGTGATTGGACCCTTGGATGTGTCAAAGGCATTATTTTTATGTGTGCATGATTGTATGTAACTGATACAGCAGGAGCTGTATTAGCCCTAGGATTTTAGAATTTTATTTTTGATCTAGATTACATGTACATTCCTTCGTGGAATATAGGATCGATATATGTAAAATTCTATTTTTGTCGCAAATCGAATGCTTGCGAGGCGTGGTATTTTTTGAGGACCAGAGGCGCAGCGGAATAAGAAGCAAGATGGATGCGACAACTCGACTCAATGGTGGTGGCTAAAGATGGCAGCAGCTAGGGTTGGAGCACACGGAGGACAGTGATGGAAAAATGCCATAATAGTTGAAAAATAAATTTTCATATTTATTGCTTTTATTTACTGTGATGTGTATGCATGTGATGTATGCTAGGATAGTTTAAAATTCCTCACTTTAAATAACTAACTGGGAGAGAGATTTATTTTAATAAATTCCACGGTCTCCATTACTGGTTTGTAAGTGATGCAAACAAACTTGCGCATTGGCTCTGAGTGCTTTCCTCCATATCGGATGAGTTTGTTTGCGGATCATTAGGTCAAACTTCCATTTTGGATGACTATAGGAAATTAATTAAGAGCGTGTGATCTTCCCCATCGGAAGGGGCACAATCTTATTAATGGATTTAGTGTCAAGTAATGGTATACACTTGACACGTCTAATAGTATCCTCCCCATCGGAGTCACTGCTATTATTTGTGTGATCAAAGGAAAACAACTATTAATTTGTCATAAAGATAAGTTGACAAGATAATAAAATTAAAAACCCCTCTTACAAATGTTTGGTTTTGTATACACCCACATTATCGTGGCATACAAAATTCACGGTGTTTGAGGTAAATTTATTTGTTATAAAGATTTATTGACAAGATAATTAATATAACACCTATAGGATCCCTAGCAATTTTATATAAATTATTGCATGATTAAAATGAACTTTATGTAGACTTTTCAAAAATAAAGAGCAAAAAAGAACCAAAAAAAAGAGGCATGACCAAGGTTTAAACCTTGAACCTCTTGGTAGGCGGTTGTATGTGATAACCAGTAGCCCCAGCAAGGGTGTGCTGTTAGGAAGAGAAGGGAGATTGTAGTTAAGGGTGGTGAAAGTGAAGGCCCCCTTCACTTAGAAGGAAAAGTTTGAGTTTCCTTCTTCCTTCCCAATGAAAAGATGTTTTTTCCTTCTTCCTTCATTTAGCATAAATAAGAGAAAGAAAAGGAAAACTTCATTTTTTCTTCTTTCTTCCTCCTCCTTCCTTCTCCCACCGAAATCCCAAGCCCATCTTCTTCATTGCCGAAACCAAGCTAAGGGGTCTTCTTCCTAGGAAAACTTCTCAAGCAAGGATACTTTTCCTTAGCGAAAGGAAGTAAGTATTCCCTCACCTGCAGTACAAGTAGCTTTCGTATGCTTTATGCTTAAAGGTTGCTTGAAAAACCTAGGGTCTTACCTTGTAAAGTTTCAGCCAAGATAAAGTTAAGAGGTTACCTATAGTTACTAAGAGTTTCCATGCTTCATGTTGTAAAAAAAAAAAAAAACTTGGAACTATGCTTTTAGGGTTTCGGCCAAGAAGAAATAAAGGCCTTAGAGAAAGTTTTTAGACCTAAATTATGCTTGCTTATGCTTCCTCATGATGTATGACTTTCTATATAATGTTAGTTTAAGTTTCCATGCCTTATGTTGCATTAAAAACCTAGAGTCTTACCTTTAGGTTTTGGCCAAAAGAAATGAAAAGGTTTAGAGAAAGTTTTTAGACCTAAATTATGCTTGCTTATGCTTCCTCATGATGTATGACTTTCTATATAATGTTAGTTTAAGTTTCCATGCCTTATGTTGCATTAAAAACCTAGAGTCTTACCTTTAGGTTTCAGCCAAAGGAAATGAAAAGGGTTTAGAGAAAGTTTTTAGACTTAAATTATGCTTGCTTATGCTTCCTCATGATGTATGATCTTCTATATATCGTTAGTTTAAGTTCGAATGTTGCATAAAAATTTAGAATCATGCTTCTAGAGGTATCGGCCAAGATTTGAACATTAGGGTTAGAACCTCATTTATGCCTACTAAGAGTCTCATTTGCTATACTATGTATGATATAAAAGTTTCATGCTTTAAGTTGTTAAAAGAAAACTAGAATCATGCTTACATGTTTCGGCCAAGACAAGAGAATTAGGTTAAGAAGCTACCTAGGGTTTCTAAGGGACTCACATGTTATGTTAAGTATTATGAGAACTTAGGTTATTGATTCCATGTTTTTATGTTGCTTGAAAAACCTAAGATTCATGCTCACAAGTTTCGGCCAAGACAAGAAAAATGAGGTTAAGGAGCTACCTAGGGTTTCTAAAGGTCTCACATGTTATGTTAAGTGATCCGGTGGTAAGAACAGGGACCCCCTCTGAGGGAAGTCAACACCACGTGGAAGTCAAAGGGTCAAACGGTCAACCGGAGAAGGGGAGACCGGTCGGCCGAATAGGGTCCCAGCGGAATCAAAAACAACCCGAAGGGGAGTCAGGTCTCCGACGCTCATGGGGAACAGGGTCGTCGGGCCGATCGGGTAGCCTGCTCGGCCGAGGCAGAAAACAACAATACTGTGAACAGTCAGCAGAGCACCCGATCGGGAATCTCCCGAGCAGACCAGCACATACGACCGGCCGGACGCAAGGGAACTGCCGACCGGCCGGACGCTCGGCATGGGGTAAGAAGAGACAAAAGGACAAGGGAACATCTTCTGACAGCGGTTATGTGCAACGACCAGGCCATACGCAAAATCTTATGACAGAAGGTTCCGCTGTCCCATCAGAGATGTGCTCGGACTGTAGCAGTATGGTGTCAGGTAAGCTTTTCTGACAAGCTCATACTGAGGTATGGGCTGAGGACACGTATTTGCCTCGGTATGTGTGCGTGAGCCTCTTCACAGCTCTATATAAGGAGTCTCACACTTGGCCGGAGGTACGCATTCTCTGATATTGGGAGCCACTTCTTTGTTGTCCACTTGACTGACTTGAGCGTCGGAGGGTCATCGCCGGGAACCCCTTCCCGGCCCGACTTCTTTGCAGGTTCGCCGGAGGTCCGTACGACCGGTTGTAGATCCACGTCAGCAGTTCGGAGAGCGCCACGTGCCCAGCATCCGTTGATTCAGCGTTCGGACAGGATCAATTTGGCGCCATCTGTGGGAACGCTCCTGCATCCGATAGGAAGCAATGGACGAAGCTGGACGACCGCACTCGGTGATGCTCTCCACAGAGGAGCTCGATGCTTTGATCGAGACAAGAGCAGCTAAGCTTGTGGAACAGAGACATAAGTCGCAAGCCGAGCGGATTGAGCAGCAAACGACATTAGTATCAGGGGGCCGAGCGGAAGCACCGCATGCCACGGTTCCATTTCATCGGGCCCTATTCCGCACGCCTCCTGAAACTGCAACAGTCAATCATGATCGAGGATCTTCATCAGATGAAGTGCCAATACGAGACAATAGAAAAGGCAAGGCCCCCCGAGCGGACGCCTCCCCTGAGCGGATCAACATGCAGTTTTCGGAGGTCATCTTGCGAGACGCTCTGCCAAAGCACTATGTGCCCCCGGCGATCGGTGAATACAATGGAACCACCGACCCGGACGATCACCTGGGTAAGTTCGACAACACAGTCACCCTTCATCAATACACAGATGAAGTAAAGTGCCGAGTGTTCCTTACCACCCTCTCGGGATCGGCGGAACGGTGGTTTCGGAGGCTTCCGGACGGATCCATCACAAGTTTCAAGGAGTTCTGCACGGCCTTCCTCCACCACTTTGCAAGCAGTCGGCATTATCAGAAGACAAGTGTCAGCATGTTCGCCATCAAGCAAGAGCCCAGAGAGCCGCTTAGAGCTTATATCCAGCGATTCAACCAGGTGGCCATGGACATTCCAACGGCCACCTTAGAAACGATGATGAATGCGTTCACGCAAGGCCTCGTGGACGGTGACTTCTTCCGATCGCTCATTCGGAAGCCGCCCCAAGACTACGATCATATGTTACACCGGGCCAATGAATACATCAACGTGGAGGAAGCCCAGGTGGCCCGAAGAAAAGAAGTCACAATTGACCGGCCAGCACCTGCCGAGCGGAAGCCTGTCACTCGCCAGGAGCCGCCCAGAGGACCGCGGGCCGAAGCAGTCCGCTCTCACCATGCGAGGTCCCATGTCCAAGAGGTAGCTGCCCAGCGACCCAAACCAAAGAAGAAGGTATGGACCCCCATGTTATGCTCATTCCACCAGACCGACACACATAACACAAGAGATTGCCGAAGCCTTCCCTTGATCGCCCACCTCGTTCCCCGGAGTGGCCGCCGTCGATCGCCATCATCCGACAGGCGACAGCGACCTCGTGAGGCCGATTGGATGATATCCGACAAGCGACAGAGACAGACTCCCGAGCGGCATCATACTCCGAGGCGTGAGGACAATCCCCGGATGTCTAGGGAGAGGCTTAGGCCGTCCGCTCGGGAAGAAGAAAATAGAAGCAATACTTCCCGAGGCGAAATCAACATTATAGCTGGCGGGCCGACCGGAGGCGACTCCAACAGAGCAAAGAAGGCAGGCGTCCGGCAGCTTCAGATCCATGCTGTCGGTTGTAGCCAAGAACGGGCGAGCGGACCCGAAATCAGTTTCGGGCCCAGGGACTTGGAGGGAGTCGAAGTGCCACATGACGACGCTCTCCTCATCAAAGCGGTAATAGCTAACTACACTATTCACCACGTTTTCATTGATACAGGAAGCTCGGTCAATATTATATTCAAAAAGGCCTTCGACCAACTGTAAATTGATCGAGCTGAACTGCTGCCCATGACAACCCCCCTCTACGGGTTTACGGGCAATGAAGTTCTGTCGGTCGGACAGATCCGGCTGGCTATTTCGCTGGGAGAGGAGACGCTCAGAAGGACGCGGACTGCAAACTTCGTCGTGGTCGACTCTCCCTCAGCATACAACGTTATCTTGGGGCGATCGACGCTCAGCGAGTTCCGAGCGGCTGTCTCCACTTTCCACCAGAAAATTAAGTTCCCAGTGGAAGATAAAGTGGGAGAAGTACGAGGAGACCAACTGGAGGCTCGGCGATGCTACGTCGAGATGGTCCAAGCTGAACTAAATTCCGCTCGGAAGACGCCACGGATCGAGATGAACGCTATAACCGAAAAACCACCCACTTTGGTTTATGAAGAAAAAGAGGAAGTGCATATTCACCCGACCCGATCGGAGGCCACCACATTCATTGCGGCCGATCTGGAGGCAAGCCAGAAAGAGGAAGTGATCAAATGCCTCCAGAGAAACTGTGATGTCTTCGTTTGGTCGACGCATGAGCTGCCCGGAATTTCGCCGAATATAGCGCAGCACGAGCTCCACGTCCGACCGGACGCTCGGCCAGTGAAGCAAAGGAAGAGGGACTTCAGCGCCGAACAAAATGCCATCATCCGAGCGGAGGTCGAGAGGCTCCTAGAGGCCGGCCACATACACGAGGTCCAGTTCCCGAGCTAGCTGGCGAACGTGGTACTAGTCTCCAAGCCGGGCAACAAGTGGAGAGTGTGCATCTATTTCCGGGATCTCAACAAAGCGTGCCCAAAGGATTTTTATCCTCTGCCCCGGATCGATCAACTGGTGGACTCCACAGCCGGCTGCGAGTTGATATGCATGCTCGACGCTTATCAGGGCTACCATCAAGTGTCGCTCGCCCGAGAAGATCAAGAGAAGGTTAGCTTCGTTACAGCCGATGGCACATACTGCTACAATGTGATGCCGTTCGGACTGAAGAACGCGGGGGCAACCTACCAGCGCTTGATGAACAAAGTGTTCAAGGAGCAGATCGGATGAAATTTGGAAGTGTACGTGGATGATATTCTCATCAAGTCCGTCCGAGCGGTCGATCTCTTGAAAGACATGGAGGAGACTTTCCGAACGCTGAGGCAGTATGGAGTTAAGCTGAACCCTCAGAAGTGTCTGTTCGGAGCAAAAGGCGGGCGTTTCTTGGGCTACATAGTGACCGAACGGGGCATCGAGGCAAATCCCAGCAAGGTGAAAGCATTACAAGATATGCCGCCTCTGAGAAATCTGAGGGAAGTACAGCGCTTGACTGGTCGGATAACAGCATTGTCCAGATTCATCTCGAAGACGGCCAATCGGAGTCTCCCATTTTTAAAAATCTTACGCAAGGCTACCAAGTTCCATTGGGATGAAGAATGCGATCGGGCGTTCGAAGAGCTGAAGACGTACTTGAACTCTCTGACTGTGCTAGCCAAGCCAGCTGTGGGTGAGCCACTCTGTATTTACTTATCTTCAACTGAGCAAGCAGTAGGCTCGGCATTAGTGAGGGCGAGCGGAGAAGAACCTGTGTATTTCTTAAGTCATATTTTAAAAGACGCTGAATCTCGCTACACTGGGCTCGAGAAGTTGGCTTTTGCTTTGGTCCTCGCCGCGCGGAGACTTCGCCCCTATTTCTTGGCACATACTATCATCGTCCGGACAAATAGCCCTTTGGGAAGAGTGCTGTTGAACCCAGAAGCGTCCGGGCGACTCATCAAATGGACCACGGAGTTGAGCGAATTTGACATTCAGTATCAACCCCGTTCGGTAATAAAGGCGCAGTCCTTGGCAGATTTTGTCACAGAAGTGCAAAAGCCAGAGCCCGAAGCTATGTGGAAAATATTTGTGGATGGATCGTCCACTCGGCTCGGGAGCGGAATTGGCGTGTTATTACTCTCTCCACAAGAAGAACGGATGCATCTATCCGTTCGACTAGATTACAGAGCCACAAATAATGAGGCAGAGTATGAGGCCCTTATAGCCGGCTTACAGGCCGCTCGGCATGTTGGGGCCGGTCGGGTGACGCTCGATTCAGATTCTCAGCTGGCCGCTCAGCAGCTCTCTGACACTTTTGAGATTAACAACGCTCGGCTCAAACTCTACGCTGAAGCCTTCGAAAAGCTCAAGGCCAACTTCAGAGAAGTCATTATCCAGAAGATACCTTGAGCGAAAAACCAGGCAGCAGATGAGTTAGCCAAATTTGCAAGTTCAATATCACCGGTCGTCATCCAGCAGCCAATTGAACAAGTATCTTTGGTGGCACACGTCGACCGAATGGAAGGCCTCGCGTTTCTGAGCGATTGGAGAACAACCATCATAGAGTTTCTGCGCTCGGGTGCGACACCGTCCGATCGGGAGGCTGCCCAACTATTAAGAAGGAAAGCCGGTCGGTTCACACTCATTGGAGACCAACTCTACAAGAAGGCTTTCCCCGCTTTGAAATGCGTGAGCTCGGAAGATGCGGCGTACATCCTCCAAGAAGTGCATCAAGGATCGTGCGGAGGGTATCCGGGCGAACGATCGCTGGCTAAGAAGATCCTGCTGGCCAGATACTTCTGGCCAACCCTGCAAGCAGACGCCGCTCGAACCGTCGCGACGTGCCTTTCCTGCCAGAAGTATCACAACTTCTCCCACCGACCGGCGGAGGAAATGAAAGCAACTACCGTATCCTGTCCGTTCGACCAGTGGGGAATGGATATTGTGGGTCCATTTCCTATGACGACCGGTCAGCGGAAGTTTCTATTAGTGGTGGTCGACTATTTTTCCAAATGGGTGGAGGCCGAGCCACTAGCCAAGATAACCGAGCAGATGGTCAAGAAGTTTATCTGGCAGCATATAATCTGTCAGTTCGGCATCCCTCGCCGGCTCGTATCTGATAACGGACGACAGTTCGCCGGGAAGCTGCTAGAAGATTGGTGCAAAAGTTATGGCATTGAACAACACTTTACTTCCGTGGCGTACCCCCAAAGCAACGGCCAAGCGGAAGTAACCAACAGAGAAATCCTTAGAATTCTGCGAGCTTGCCTTGACCATATAGGAGGAAGCTGGGTGGACGAGCTGCCCGGCGTCTTATGGGCTATCTGCACGACCCCAAAGGAAGGAACGGGCGTCACGCCATTTCATTTGGTGTATGGCGGCGAAGCGGTGATCCCGGTTGAAGTCGGCGTCGAGTCCGTCCGGATCCAGAATTATGATGATGATAACGACGAGCGGAGGAACATGGAGCTGGATTTGGTCGACGAGGAGCGAGCCAAGGCGTCCGTCCGGTTGATGGCGTACCGACAAAGAATGGAGTAGAACTACAACCGGCGCGTGATCCCTAGAGCATTCCAAGTTGGCGACCTTGTCTGGAAGAAAGTAAAGTCGGTCGGCGACGTCGGCAAGCTGGAGGCTCCTTGGGCGGGTCCCTTCAAGGTCATCGAAAAGCTCCGCTCGGGTGCTTATTATTTGGAGTATGAAGACGGACGGCGGCTGGATCGACCATGGAGTGCAAATCATCTCCAGCCGTATCGAGCTGGGTGAGAGGTGCGCTGATGTAATTTTATATATGTTTTGGTCGCCTATGTCCTTGTAATGCAGGAAGCAAAATGATAAAAGATGGCAAATAACTTCGCCGAACGGCAGTGTTAAAATTAGCCTTAAAGGCCGTCGAGCTCCGACGTTAAAAATCGAGAGTCGAGCCGGCGACTATAAACCCTCCGAGCGGAAGACCGTCGAGCTCCGACGTTAAAAATCGAGAGTCGAGCCTCCGACTATAAACCCTCCGAGCGGAAGACCGTCGAGCTTCGACGTTAAAAATCGAGA
The DNA here is from genome assembly GCF_018446385.1 of Zingiber officinale. NCBI lineage: Eukaryota > Viridiplantae > Streptophyta > Magnoliopsida > Zingiberales > Zingiberaceae > Zingiber > Zingiber officinale. Next base: position 146,074,619 of record NC_055994.1, read on the forward strand.
GTCAAGCCGGCGACTATAAACCCTCCGAGCGGAAGACCGTCGAGCTCCGACGTTAAAAATCGAGAGTCGAGCCGGCGACTATAAACCCTCCGAGCGGTCGTAGATACATTAAAATCGAGAGTCGAGCCGGCGACTATAAACCCTCCGAGCGGAAGACCGTCGAGCTCCGACGTTAAAAATCGAGAGTCGAGCCGGCGACTATAAACCCTCCGAGCGGAAGGCCGTCGAGCTCCGACGTTAAATATCGAGAGTCGAGCCGGCGACTATAAACCCTCCGGCCGGACGAAGGCAATAAAGAGGACTTGTGAGCAAGTACCTAAAGGTACTCACCGTCAATACCGTTCGACCACCTATAAGTTCCGCTCGGCCCAGTACCCAAAGGTACTTCATCAACATCCAGCGAACAACCTCTTCTGTTGAAGCAGGACATATTCAGCCGAGCGGAAATGTTACGCAAAATACTTCGTAAAAATCCCTTTCGAACATAAGAGAGGTGTGATAAGAGGCGAGCGGATAGCACACATATTGACTAGCAAAAGGACAAAGCAAGCAAAAGGATATCATATTAAAGAAACTAAGGCCGAGCGGCCAAATTACAAAAAAAAAGGATAGTCTTTGGCCGAGCGGCCGAATTACACATATACTTTCTATTCTAAATACTCGTAGAGATCCTTCGAGATGTTGTTGAGGAGCGTTGCCTGGTCCTGAGAGGGGATGACGGCGGAATCGGGAAGTTGCCCTTTGGACTTCAAATATTCTGTCGTGGCGTTCATGGCCAGATCAAAGGCCATGTACATCCGCTCGCAAACTTTCTCTGAAAATTCGGTCGAGCGGATGTAATTCTGTCTCAGGGCGGCGACCCAACTTGGCTCGGCCTCTTGATATTCTTTGAGAGCCGCCCGGGAAGCTTCGGCGGCCGCCTGATGTTCTTGTAAAGCAGTCTCGAGCTTCGCCACCTCATCCGATCAGGCAATCTTCTCGTTGGCCAGTTGCTCCATCAACTCCTTAACCTTCTGCTCTAAGCCTCGAGCCTCGACATTCTTTTTCTCCAGATCGGAGATAGCCGTGTTTTTTCAAGTGGTGGCTAGGCTTATTTTTTGGTCGAGCGTCTTGACTTGCCGCTTGAGCTCGGCCAAAGTGTGGGTCTGATCGGCCGTCTTCTTCTGCTCGGCCGCCAACAAGTCTTGGGCTTTCTTGAGCTCGTTCTACAGCTCAGCATATGTTGGACCCTGAGAGGGGGCGCCGCCCGCACTCTTTAATCTTTTTAATTCTGCGTCCACCATCGCCAGACGATTGCAAACGACAATCTCCTCCACCCACCTCTGCCACGAGCAAAGTTGTTAGTAGCCGATCGGAAAGAATGCATAAAAACTTGGAAGAAAACGCACTTACCCCAGTTGCCTTCTGCATATGGCTATTGGCCAAGTTGCTGAGAGGAATCATTGCGACGCGTGCCCGAGCGTCGGTCGACATTTCAGCTAAAGGCCCTTTCATGGTGATCAGGTGCTCGGCCGTTGTCGGCCGATCGGCTTCGGGCATTAATTCCTCGGTGGGGAGATGTAGGGAGACCCGGATGGTGCGGCGCCGACCGGGAGTCATCTGGGCGGACGCCGGGGAAGGATCGGAGGCCGGCGCAGAAAATTGGGATAAAATCGCTGAACGATGGACTTTGCAGGAAGCAGGTGGAAGGGCGCTGATCGGAACGGTTTGTACCGGGTTATGAGAACTTAGGTTATTGATCCCATGTTTTTATGTTGCTTGAAAATCTATGATTCATGCTTATATGTTTCGGCCAAGTTATGATTTAGGGTTTGTAGGAAGTTCAAAACCCCAACCATGCATGATAATGACTCTTTATGATATGATATGGATTTTATGTCACCATGTTATATGTTATATGCACTTATGCCATCATGTTATGCTTTCTCCATGATATGCTATATGTTATGTGCACTTATGCCATCATGTTATGCTTTCTCTATGATATGCTTTATATTATGTGCACTTATGCCATCATGTTATGCTTTCTCTATGATATGTTATATGTTATGTGCACTTATGCCATCATGTTATGCTTTCTCTATGATATGCTTTATGTTATGTGCACTTATGTCATCATGTTATGCTTTCTCTATGATATGTTATATGTTATATGCACTTATGATATGCTATATGTTATGTGCATGTATGATGAAAATCCTAAGAGATGCTTCCCTTAAGTTGAGATTAAGAATACTCTTCATGATATGACAAGAACATGATATGCCATGATATGACAAGAACATGATATGCCATGATGTGACAAGAAATATGATATGCCATGATATGATAAGAAACATGATATGCTACTTTACTTTTGTATGGCTTGTACCGGGGATGAGCTCCTAAGTTGCCCCTAGGTCGATGGTCAAAGAAACGGGCCTAGTAAGGGATGGGCTCCTAAGTGCCCCTAGGTCGATGGTCAAGGAAACAGACCTAGTTCCTAATATGTTTGAGATTAACTACCTCGGATCTATTTAAGATGCGCGCAAATTCATGTATATGGTACAAAGCCGGACCCTCATGTTGAGATTATGTTTAAATACTTATATGATATATGTTTTAAAAAAGGACATCTTGCATATACTCATTTCATGATTCATGTTTTCAAAAGGACATCTTGCATATACTTATTTCATGTTAAATGGTTTTCTTTATGCTTTAGTAAGATGCTTGTTGAAAATATGTCTATGATGCCTAGATGACCATGCTACTACTTTATGTTTATGCTCTCATATGTTATGTTATGATTTGCTTAAATGAGTATGACACTACTTTATACTAGCATATAAATTTTATATCTAGATATTGGTTAAATGAACATGTCACTACTTTATGTTTAAATGCATGATTTATGTTTTTGTGAGTAGGAAAGAATCTTACTAAGTCTATGTGCTTATAGTTTAATTTCCCTTGTACTGCAGAAAAGGGAAAAGAATGATTAAACTAAAAGGGAGCAACATGAAGGGCAAAGATGTGTGTGGCAGTGGCATGGTAGAATAGATCTGCTTTATGCTTATATGTTTTAAAGCTTTGCATGTGATCCTATTTTGCTACATAATGCTTTTGATGGATGATACTTGATGGTTTAGACTCTTTATGAACTTTTGTTTTCATGTTCCATATTAGTATGTTTCATACTCTAGTAAGTAAAATATCATGTATCATGTAGCAAGTAGTAGATGCTAAATCAAGTTATGAATGCTAGCATGTTCACATGTTAATATGATACATGATTACATTGTTCACATGACATGTTCTTGATATATGCTTTATGATAACGGACATGCTTCTATGATAATATGATTATTGGTTTTTATTTATTTACTTCCGCTGCTATATATGCATGTATGTATGTTTCAAGTAACCCCGTCTTTCGTAAGCAGTGGAAGGGCGGACGTTACAATTAATTGGTAAAACTCTCCTCTTACAAATGTTTGAATTTGTATACGTCCACACTATCGTGGCATGCATAATTCCCGGTGTTTGAGGTGTTGGTAAATATAAATAATATTGTTTGAGGAATCAATATTATTTTAAATTCAAAAGTTTTGACCAAATATTAGATCAAAGACAGATCAACTATTAATTTTATTCGTTATAAAGTAAGGTTGACGAGATAATAAAATTAATGGATAAAATCTCTTTTTGATTTTGTATATGACCACACTATCGTGGCATACAAAATTCATGAGGATTTTAAGGAGTTGGTTTTGACCAAATATTTTTGTGATTCTTAGGATTTCAAATGTTAGTCAATCCCCTAACTGTTATACTATAGAATAGACTTAGTGGTCTCAATTATAATGATTGGATATAAGACTTGGACATTAAGGTGCACTGTCTTCTCAAAACTGAGAACAATAAAGGTATTTTTATTCATTAGTTGTTACATGTTTAGTGGTGTTATCTACCGGTACCTGGTGTGTAGATACGGAAACCACTGATCATGTCTGCAATTCATTGCAAGGGCTCCAGGAAACCCGACAACAATATGAAGGGAAAATCACTCTCTACATGGGCACTACTGCAAAAGTAGTAGCAGTTGCAGTGGGAGATGTTTATCTTAAGATAGGAATAAAATATAGATATTGAGAAATTATCTTTACGTACCAAGTTTAGAAAGAACTAGCTTTCAGTTTCTAAAAACTATTGAGGATAGATATTCTGTCTATTTTGATGACAAAGTTGTTATCATAAAAAATAGGAAAGTTATCTGTTCTGCTACGTTGGTTGACAATTTATAATCCAATAACTCTCACGATGCAATAAATGAAAATTAATAACACATCTTCTAACTCTATAAGAGAAAGCAACCTTCGGAAATAAACCAATTATATCTTTGGCATCTAAGGCTAGGTTATATTAACTTGAGTAGGATTCATTTGTAGCTGATGAACTTTTGGGTTCATTGGTAGTGGAAATATTTTCAACCTGCGAGTCTTACTTGGAAAGAAAAATAACCAAGAAGTTTTTAGGTCTAAGGGGTAAGGAGCCAAAGATATGTTGGAATTGGTTCATTCTGATTTGTGTGGATCTTTGACTATCCAGGTAAGAGGTTGTTTTGAATATTTTGTCTCTTTTAGATGACTATTCGAGATACGGATACATTTACTTGATGCACCACAAGTTTAAGTGCTTTAATTAGTTCAAAGAGTATGAGGCTGATGCGGAAAAACGTCAAAGTAAAAGTATCAAGACACTACGGTGAGATCGTAGTGATGAGTACCTCTTAGGAGAGTTTAGGAGTCGCTTATCAGAAGTCGGGATTCAATCTCAACTGACTACACCTGGTACACCCCAATAGAATGGTGTAGAAGAAAGAAGGTATAGGACTCTTATGGAAAAGATTAGATCGATGATGAGTTATTTAGAAAATTACCAAATTCGTTTTAAGGATATACTCTTGAAATAGAAGTGAACGTAGTACATTCTAAGTCAGAACTCTCTACTCCCATAGAATTACAGAATAGGCGTAAGTCTAATCTGAAGCATATTCAGATTTGGGGTAGGCCAGCACATGTGCTGAAGGGAGACACTGAGAAGTTGGACATGAGTTCACTTGTTTGTGTGTTATCCTAAGAAAAACGAAAGGAGGTTTATAGTCCTTAAAATCAGAAGGTCATTGTTAGCACCAATGCCCAGTTTTTAGAAGAGGATTGTGAACCACAAGCCCATAAGTAAATTTGTTCTTAAAGAAAGGACACGTCTAATCTAGTACCAACTGTACAAGATGTGATACCACAAGAAAACTACAACACGTGTCATAAAAGATGCACAATTACAGACAATAGGAAATTTAAAAGAGAGAGATTTTAATTGTTGTTAAAATTTTCTTTTTTTAAAGGGAAGCCACAAATTAGGAAGTTTTAATTATGTTTAAAACTTTCATTTTTTGAAATGATTAATGATTATAAAAGAGGGGTAGAGGGTGCCTCATGGGAGATACAACCTAGAGCCCTCTCTCTTTTCCTTGGTGTGACCGGTCCTCTCCCCTCTTCTTTTCTTCTTCCTAGGGCCGGCGGCACCTTCCTTCTTCTCTTCTTTTCTTCTTTCCAAGGTCGGCATCCATATTCCTTGGTGGCCGAAACTTGAAGGAAAAAGGAGAAGACTCTACATAGGTGGTCGATTACTTGAAGGAGAAGAAGAAGGAGAAGAAAGGAAGAAAATTTCTTATTTTGGCATCCCTTGGTGGCTCAAGAGTCTTGGAGGAAAAGAAGGAGCTTGGGTGGATTTCATCTTGGTAGATCGTCGCCCACATGACGTTCAAGAGGAGGAGAGGAATATAACAAAAGATCAAGAGGTATATAAGTTACAAAGAAAGGTATAACTAGTTATTTATTTCCGTATCATAACTAGTTCATGTTCTTTGTATAGATCTTGAAAAACTAAACACAAGAGGCTATCAATTTTATGCTATCGTTTTTGTTGTCGATTTTGTGTTTCGATATTGTGCTTCTATTGAGGTCTCTGTAGTTAAATCTAGTTTACTGTAAGAAGTTAAATATCCGATTTCTTTGAAAGGCTTTGTCTAGGAAGTGGTGGATGATCCCATGCCCAAGAAGGTCTAGTGCCTCGCCATGTTTAACCTGGAAGCCGATCTTTGAAATAGATATTTAATTAACTTCTGTAATATGGTTTAACTTATGAAGAATACATCGGTTAAACTTGGAGTAAAAATGTTAAATATCGTTTCCAATCCAAGTTTAACTTCTGAAGAACAATTTGGATTAATAATGTTAAGCATCGTTTGCAATCCAAATTTAACTTCAGTAGAGCACATTGGTAGCTAGGATAGTTCTATGCTTGTACAAATTTTTATATAGGGAAACTAGAACGGTATTCCGAGTAGCAACCAACAATCTGAATATTGACCATCTTGACTTTGACCTTCATCGTAACAGTTATCCTCTGTAGGATGGGACCCTTCATCACCGCATCATTTATTAATGTCACTTCTTGCGATATTGGCCTTCTAAAAGAATATATGTGATACTCCATGATAAAGAGAGAACACAAAATAATCAAATCAGGGTGCGCAATTGATTTAAATGTATTTGGCAACTCCAAACTCGTAATCCATGGCCTATAATCCCCTTAGGAATTAAGATCACTCTTGCTTCTATCATTTCTCACATACTTATGGTAGAGAAATCTTTTACAAATTAATAATTACAAATTTCTAAAATAGAAGAAAGATTAATACAAAGAAAGCTATGATATCTTCTCCATAAGTTCCACATGTTATTGATGTGACAATCATTTGTAGACTTATCCCAATATCTTAAATGAATCTTACCGTTGAAACTCCCATCTTTAGTTGCTGGTTGTGTTTTAATTGTAATATTAATTGATTGATCATTGTTGATCAGTTGACTATCCAATTGAATATAAAATATTTTGTTCTTGATCGAACAAACCTCAATTGATTGGGTATTGAGTCCCAGTTGAGTCCCCAAATACAAATCAAAGGGGCAAATTACAAAGCCCTTCAACCACCAATCAATTGCATCCCAACACAAGTCATTGATTCCCCTAACTTTGATTAAGTTGTTATTGGTACAATCATGCCCACAAAAGGTCCAAATGACATTGAATTTTGATGCTTAAACAAAGAGTTTAAGTTAGATATTGCCCCATAGATGTGATATGTATGTTCGAATATAAGGGATTTATGAGAACGCACATAAGAACCTAGAGAGCTCATTGGCTTAGTGTGTCCAATGTGACACACTTAGTAGTTCGGAGGTATGAAGCAATTGAAGAAAAGAAAGCTAGGATGATAATATCCATATCAGTTATCTTATTGAAAGATTCTATCTTAATTTTAGATAGAGTAGCTAAAATTTTTTTACATTAGCTACTCTATCCATTCTCTAAATTTTATATTTATGATAGTATTTCTCTAAATTTAGGGAATGAATTTCATTTCCTAAATATTATAGAAGAGAGAAAAAAATAAGAAAATTGATATATGGTATAGTAAAAAATAGATATCTAAATTTAATAAAATAATTATTTTATCCAAAATTATATATTTTGAATAGAAAAATTAATATCAATATTCGAATATGATGCTAAGGGACAAAATTCTATGCGATTACCTTGGGAATATCAGTAGAAGGCAGCGGGGAAATGTTGATCATAATTGGACGTTTCACCCCAATCTCGAAATTAGAGTAATATTCAAATTTAGCCAAGGTCTGATGACTGAGTGAGAGCTATGAATACAGGTTGCTCCAAGGGCCACAGAAGATAAGTCCACGAACGACCAAAAACCTCTCGCTCGACCTTTTATATTTTCGCCCCAGCGCGAGTTATAAATGAACATGCTCTCATGACTAACGGCCTCTCGGCCAACGTTCCAGACTCTCGCCCCAGCGCGAGTTATAAGTGAGCATGCTCTCACAACCAACGGGCTCTCGGTCGGCGTTCCAGATTCTCACCCCAGTGCGAGTTATAAGTGAGCATGCTCTCACAACCAACGGTCTCTCGGTCGGCTTTCCAGACTCTCGCCCCAGCGCAAGTTATAAGTGAGTATGTGCTCATGATTAACGACCTCTCAGTCAGCTTTCCATACTCTCGCTCCAGCGCAAGTTATTAGCGAGCATGCTCTCGCAACCAACAACCTCTCGATCTGGCTACTGACTTCCACCTTGGCGCAAGGTATGAGCCAACATTGCTCTTGCGAACACTTGTCAACAACATGAGCGTTGGATCGTCTTCATCTGCTCCAACATCGTCGAGCCAATGTCAATACTATGACTCACCACCTTCACTGCGTCGATAGCAGCATGGTAACAAGGATATTGGTTTAAGTCTTTGCAAAGACAATCAGCTACACGCCAGTCCCTTGTACGCAGGTGGAGTCACCAGCATGCTAAGGTTTAATCAGTCAGACTTGAGCCTCCTTCGACTAGACTTTGAGGGGAGGTTGTGATACGGTGCATAAAGGTGGGGCCCGATAAGGCCGGACAGTCAAAAGTCAATGAGACGTGGTATTCAAGGGCAGTCAATAGTCAGGAGAAAGAGGGAGTTAGACCGCCTCACATCATCGACCGTAGAATTCCTGGTCGGGCATAAGCAGGGCAGGTCCCCATATCTGAGACGTATGACGCGGCCTAGATTAGTTCATGATCTACCCTCAACTGATCGAACTTCCCTAGCTCGGGCTATGTAGCCAGGCCTGGTACTTTTACTAAGATAACTCTCGACCGACCCTTCAACGATCAAGGCGTGAAAGATGGGTCGTCCCTCGCCACAGTCTCATATACAGATAATGCCCGGGCGGGTTGCCACAACTCATTCTCCTCATCAAGACTCAAGTCGGGTGGTACATCTGAACTGTCATCCCGAGCTATCTGTAGCTAAACCCTGGCGGGATAGAAAGCACTAAGCGACAACAATGTCAGGGAATAATTGTCATACGTCAGGGAATATTCCAGTGGTCTGCTATCACCTGTGAATGGAACCTTCCTTCCACCAATAAGAGGTCACCATACATTCTCTCTCATCCACAGGCTCTGACACCCGACATTCTCTGACAACACGCAGGCTCTGAAGGTACGTGGCGTCATATAAAAAGGGATGTTCTTTTCCTTAGCCAGGTACGCGCACATACGCACTCGTCTTCAACAATTCTTTTTCCATCGTACACTGTTCTTCTAGGGAAAAAGGACCTGACTTGAGTATCAGAGAGCTTGTGTTGGAAACTTTTTCCTTGGTTTATGGTCTCTAATTTTTGGGTGCTTGTCTGAGTATGTGCAGAGTTCGCTTACTACCAATTCTCGTACTATAGATCAGGGAGTTCCGTATGGGGGTTGACTTTTTGGACATGTATACACTGGGTGTATCAAAGTCACATCTTCGTCAATACCAACATCATCTCCACCGGCCTTCATCTAACTCAGATTCCGAGCAAGATCAGTCGATAACCGGTTGATGCCGAAGATAGACAAGGGATATATTTGATATTTAAATTTTAGTTAAATGATGATCTTATAATGTAATCAGATTACATGGTATTAGCCTTATAATCATATTATAAAATTTTATTACTTTTTATAATCTAGATTAGATTAAATTATAAAACTCTACCAAATAAAATAATTAATATTATAATATAATTTTAATTACATTATACGACAGATTAAATCTACGTATAATCTCAATTCCGCTTCTTAAAATTAAATTTTATTTATTTAATTAGCAATTTTAAATTACTCATATTTAATTAATTTTTCCTCACAAATTCATGCACTTTATTCTTAAAATCAAAATATCATCATATTTTTAAATTTATTTTAGACATCATTGATAAAAACGTATTTCCCTTTTAATTTAATTTTCACTCATTCAAAAACATATTTCCTATTTAATTAAGTTATCATCCATCAGATAAAATATTTTTTATTTTATTTAATCGTCATCCATCAAATATATTTTATTTAGTCATCACCATTAATTTAATTATTATCATCGAAAATAGAACCTTATCTCTCGGTATTTGGTGAAACTATGAATGCAAGGACAATGAAAATTATTTTAACCAATATAATTTAACCTCCCATATGATTTATCAAATTCATACTAATTGACTTATAAAAAATTATGAGCGATCTCGGGAATCTGAGTTAGACGAAAATCGGATGAACTATTATGGATGTTAACGAAGGGGTGACTAAGACACCCTTCTCATACGCGCTCGTAAGAATGGATCCCCACGTGGCGTTGATGGACGATGATGACTGAGCCGGCGTGGTAGCTTAGCTCTGCCCGCACTCAAACAAGCACACGGAACGTTAGAGGTCAAAACCAAGAAAAAAGTCCCCGAAGCAGGTCTTTCGACCCTTAAGTCAGATACTTTTTCTCCAAAAAAATAGTGTATGAAGAAAAGTAAAAGACAAGTGTGAATGTGTGAATGTGCGAGAGAGCATACCTACGCAGGGGAGAGGACCTCCTTTTTTATATGACAGTGTGTACCATTTGAGCCTGACTGGTGTCAGAGAATATTGAGTGTCAGGACTTGTCTGGTAATTGGGGGACGCGTGGCACCCTTTTGTGTGACGGAGGAAGGTCCTATTCGCAGATGAATATGGACCGTTGGAATATTTCCTGACATACAGCAGTTATTTTCTGACAGACGGTTACGATTCCCTGACTCTATTGTCGTGTAGTACATTCTGTCTTGATCGGGTATGACTGGGCCATCTCGGGATGATCTGTCGGGTATAACACCCAGCCTGAGTCTTGAGGGACATGGAGTTGTGATGAAATCGTGCAAGAGCCGACTAGGGATTAGCCGGTCGGGCGTTGGCCTACTTAGGGAACCAGGCCTAGGTATAACCCAGTTGTTGACCGGTCAGAGAAGGTCAGGCCTCGCCCTGACGTTCCACCATATTTCAGACCAAGATGTCTCATATCTGGGGTCCTAATCTGTGCTAACCCTACTAGGAACCCTGTTATTGATGTTGTCATAAGGTCCTATCTCTTTTTCTTTTAATTGTTGACTGTCATATCCCTTTGACTTTTAACTATCATACATATTTAATTTTTAATTATCATATCTCCTTAACTTTTAACTGTTTATTATTATGTGCCGTATCAATCACTAATGTATTGAATGTATTAAAGAGTGAGACAGGTGCCTTCGTGCAACGGAAAGACATTTAAATAGTTGTCTAAATATGTATTGCTGAATTAATTATCCTAATTAATTAATTACTGATAAAAAAGTTCATATTCATTGCGCCTGTTAAAATTTATTAGCGATGTATTCCAAGAATCAAAGAGTAAGGCGACTATGTAGGTCAAACTTGATATGCCGGTCAAGACATAAATTGGACTAAATTTTCTATTTATTATTTTATCGAGTCAGACATCTAAAAGTAAGCTTGATATGCAGGTATAATTACGCCATCTAATATTTCTCTATTTTTTTTTTATTTGTTGACCCTGCGTAGTTACGTAGATTTTCTTCTACTAAATCTGACTCATCAATTTAACGTTGTGATTTTTATACGTTTAAAAAAATTTAAAAGACATCCTTGCATTGTACCATTGTTCCCGAGATTAATTTTTTTTAATTCAGATATCTAATTTTTTAAATTGATTAATTAAAAAAATTATCGGAAATACAAATAAATCGAAAAGGATAGAGGAATATTTCTATTTGTAATCTTAATACATTGCTGGATTAAATGGATGCTGAAATTTTTTTTAACTCTTATAATTCTTCCTCAATATGATTTATTAAATTTATATTCGGTGGACTTATTAGCGATCTATTGAAAGTATTAAAGAACAAAATAGGATAAATTTACATGAATTTTTCTTCTCGATGAGCCAGGTAATTAATGGTATTAAACTTCTGAATCTACTAAGTGTTTTTTAATTTATCTGAGTAACTAATAGAAACATTTCATAGGTCTGAGATAGTCATCCCAAAGCTAGTTAAATTTATCATTTTTACCCCCGAGACTATGATGCAGTGACAAAGTATCTGAGTTATCATCCAGACATCCACGGTTCGATCCCCAGTTATGACGAATTTGTATGAATTTTCCCTCTAAATGGGACGCGCAACCAAAGGACGCTGGGCTTTGTTGGTTCCGGTAAATTCCGGAGTATGCAAACTGATCGTCGAGGCTAGTGTTCGACACTATCTCCGTAAACGATATTGCTCCGCTACGGTGCTTAACGGATTGTTGCAATTCGTTCCCAAGATATAACGACGACAATCGTCTCGGAATCGTAGCACTCCGACTTCCGAGACCAGCGAACCTTCTCGTAGGCTTCTTGGACTCTTGAATGCACAAGATGAGTGAGTGAATACTTGAGGAAGAGAAGATTAAGTTGAGTGATTTGATTCCAATCTGGAGGGTTCTATTTATACAGAAGGAAGAGGCTTTAGGGAGGGGTGTGACCTTTGGGTGGATTAATTTGGGCCGTCCGGACTGAAGAGTTATAACCCTTCACATAGCCCCTTTAATCTCATCCATCAGATCTAAGAGTTGTGACCCTCAGATCTATCAGCCATCGGATCTGGATCCATTGATCTGATGCTTCAGATCATGTCTCATCCCAAGCCGTCAGATCGTGACTCATTGTGATCCAACGCTCTAGATCGCATCACAAGCGATCCACCATACTTCTTTGATCAACGTTGATCAACGGCTGCCATCCGTTCGCCCAACCAACTGTCCAGTCATCTCCCTTTGCCCACGAGGATGCCACATAGGCACTGCCATGTCAGGTACTAGCCTGACACGTCACCCAAGTGCAAAGTGCGCCTACAAAGCGCCCATTGCGCACGTGCGCACGTGGCGGGTGGCGGGCTCACAGGTGCGAGCACCTGCTCGCCCCTGAGCAGAGAGTACCTGGTACTTTTCTGAGTTAACTCCAATAACTCAACATCATTAATAAGTAAGGAATGCACATCGGAAATTTCCGATGTGGGACTATTCTCCCTTGCATTTCCTTAATGAATAACCAACGTTATTTTGGGCCGACTTTGAACATTAATTTCTCATTCACCCTTAATCGGTTTTGAGCAAATTAATAGTCTAAATCTATCTACGCGAAACGTAGATTTCAATTTTGAAGTCAATTACGACTTTCAACAATTGATGGCTTCCGATTTTTCCTCCTCAAAATCGTATTGGTCCATTTAGGCCCCAATATCCAACAATCCCCCACATGAATGGAAATTAATGTAATGCGTGTATGCATGCTGACACTTTACAAGAGTCCAATCGATAAGTCACTGCATCGGGAGAGGTAGCTTGTGGCTTTGAACCTTCCGTAGTGGAATGCTATCGAGTATACTAGGCTGTGCAGTGAACGTGATGTCTTGAACTGCTCAGCTGTTTGTGTATACTAAGACAATAACACCCAGACCTATCTCACCTACTTTAGGTTCTCATGGTTGGTTCCGTTTGGCCATGGACATCATCTTGGATTCATGAGTGTTTCATTAGCGGCCTGTCTTCACACTCACATAGGTGACACTTCTATCAAGAGTATCCTACCATACTCCACCTTATAAGGTATAGAAGTCACTAAAAGCATAAGCTTAACCTCACTACATGAGGTAGGACAGCACAAATTCATCCTAGGATTGTGATAGAGATAAACTATCTCCTGTGCTGAACCACAACTTCTGAAACTTTGTTGTCCCATTGAACCAAGATCTTGGGATCTCCAGTCAAGGTTGGGTTTTCCACTTCATCGTTTTCAGTTGTAGATTTTTTAATCCCATTCCTCTTGATGAGCAGTATACTTGATCTCGACTCAACCCTTTCGTAAGAGGATCTGTCAAATTATCTTTGGACTTAACATAGTCGATTGCAATCACTCCATTCGAGATCAACTGCTTAATGGTATTATGTCTACGACGTATATGTCTTGACTTCCCATTATACATACTACTCTGTGCCCTTCCAATCGCCGATTGACTATCACAGTGGATCAGTACGGTTGGTACAGGTTTTTCCCAGCTCGGAATATCTTCCAAGAAGTTCCGCAGCCATTCAGCTTCCTCAGCTGCTTTGTCTAGTGCTATAAACTCGGATTCCATAGTTGACCGAGCAATGCACGTCTGCTTAGTGGATTTCCAAGATACTGCTCCCCCACCGATCGTGAATACATATCCACTAGTGGATTTGGAGTCTTTTGTATCTGATATCCAATTAGCATCACAATATCCCTCCAACACAGCGGGATATTTTCCATAATGTAATCCATAGTTCATAGTATATTTCAAATATCTAAGAACTCGCATCAATGCCTTCCAATGGGCGTCGTTTGGATTACTGGTGAAACGACTCAGTTTGTTGACCGTACAGGCAATATCCGGACGTGTGCGGTTTGTAAGATACATCAAACCGCCTATTATCCGAGAGTATTCCAACTGCGATATGGTCTCACCATGGTTTTTCGCTAAGTGTTGACTTAGATCCATAGGTGTTTTTACTGTAGAAAGATCGTACGCATTGAATCTTTTCAATACAGATTCTACATAATGGGATTGTGTTAGAACTATCCCTTCTGATGTCCTGAGAATTTTAATTCCCAATATAACATCTGCTTGACCCATATCTTTCATATCAAAATTTTTGGTCAACATTTTCTTTGTAGTCATGATTACATCATGATTACTGCCCATTATTAGCATGTCGTCTACGTACAGACAGACGATTATATAGCCTTTGGGTGTGTCTTTGACATAAATGCATTTGTCACATTCATTTATTCTGAATTCGTTTGACAGCATTACTTTGTCAAATTTTTCGTGCCATTGTTTAGGCGCTTGCTTAAGTCCGTATAACGACTTAACAAGTCGACACACCTTTTTCTCATTTCTTGGAGCTATGAACCCTTTGGGTTGCTCCATATAAATTTCTTCTTCCAACTCACCATTTAAGAACGCAGTCTTAACATCCATTTGATGTATTTCAAGGTCATACAGTGCTGCAATGGCTATTAGCACTCGTATGGACGTAATCCTTGTCACCGGTGAGTAGGTGTCGAAGTAATTAAGGCCTTCCTCTTGCTTGTACCCTTTGGCTACAAGTCTGGCCTTATACTTGTCAATTGATCCATCAGCTTTATACTTGCGTTTTAGTATCCACTTACAACCTAATGGTTTATTACCAGAAGGAAGGTCTACTAATTCCCAAGTATGATTATTCATGATAGACTCAATCTCACTATTGACAGCTTCTTTCCACATTGGAGCATCGGGACTAGAGAGAGCCTCACTTAATGTTCTTGGTTCCATTTCTGACATGAAAGTCATGAAATCTGGCCCGAACGATTTCTCAACTCTAGCCCGTTTGCTACGACGTGGCTCTTTGTTTTGATCGTCAATAGTTCTTTTATAACAGCTAAATTCGGTAACGACATTCTCGTTTGAACTTCCGTTGTTATCATTTTCAACATTTCCCTTCTTATTTGGGAATACGTTTTCAAAGAATATTGCATTCCGAGATTCTATGGTTGTTCCCACATGAATATCAGGAATGTCTGATTTGTGAACTAGGAAACGATATGCACTACTATTATGGGCATATCCGACAAATACCGCATCGAACGTTTTAGGTCCGATCTTTACTTGCTTTGGTTTAGGTACTTGACCTTTGCCAAGCACCCCCACACTTTCAGGTATTTGTACGATGGCTCGCGGCCTTTCCATAGTTCATAAGGAGTTTTATCACTTTTCTTATGAGGGATTTTGTTGAGAATGTGATTTGTCGATAATATTGCTTCCCCCCACAAGTTTTGAGGTAAGCCTGAATTTATCAACAAGGCATTCATCATCTCTTTTAGTGTTCGATTTTTACGTTCGACAACACCGTTCGATTGAGGTGAGTAAGGTGCCGTTGTTTGATGAATAATGCCAGATTCTGAACAAAATTCATTAAACGGTGCACCATATTCTCCACCTCTATCGCTACGAATTATTTTAATTCGTTTGTCAAGTTGATTTTCAACTTCTGTTTTATAAGTTCTAAATGCCTCTAGGGCTTCGTCTTTACTTCTTAAAAGAAAGACATAACAGAACTTTGTGCAGTCATCGATAAAAGTAATAAAATACTTTTACCTCCTCTAATTTGCACAAATTTCAAGTCCATAGATCACTATGTATTAACTCTAGAGGAGTCGTTGACCTTTCCACCGAATGAAAAGGTAGTTTCGTCATTTTGCTTCCACACACTTCACATTTGTGTGTTTCGTCAACATTGACGTTTGGTAATAAATTTAATTTGACGAGACGTTTAAGAGTATTATTATGCACATGTCCGAGTCGATCATGCCACAAATTAAAACACTCAACCACATACCTGGAAGCAATTATTTTATTACCATCAAATTTTCGGAGTACAGTCATTACAACCATTTTGAATAGACTTTGTTCTAAGTACCCCTTTCCTACGAAGACATCATTCTTCGTAAGGACAAAGTTGTTGGACTGGAACACTAGTCTAAACCCGGCCTTAACAAGTGCCGATCCAGAAACTAGGTTCTTTCTGATGTCGGGAACATGGAGCACATCAATCAGAGTTAGCTCATTTCCAGACGTCATCTTCGTAACAACTTTTCCGAGTCCGACGACCGGAGATGTCGTGGAATTGCCCATATAGAGCTTCCTTCCATTTATCAGAGTATACTTGGAGAACATCGCCTTATCTGAACAGATATGACGAGTTGCTCCAGTATCGATCCACTACTGCTTCGGGTTATCCTCCACTGTATTGGATTCAAACACGACCGCAGTGAGATCCAAGTCCGCAAGAGAGGTTGCGACGTGGTTTGCAGCATCTTTTGGCCCCTTGGTTGGCTTCTTCGCGTCTGCAGTCCTTGGACAGGTGTCCTGCCTTTCCACAGTTGTAGCAGGATCCCTTGAACTTCTTCGCTTGTGCCTTCTTCTTGAACTGCTTCGGCTTTTTAGCGTTCGGCTCGACCAGGTTGGACATATCGTCTATAGTCCGCTTGGTTCCTCTGCAGTCGGATAACTTTCGATTATCCTCCTCTATTCGTAGCCTCAGGATCAGGTCTTGCAGCCCTATCTCCTTTTGCTTGTGCTTTAGGTAATTCTTGAAATCCTTCCATGACGGAGGGAGCTTCTCAATTACCGCAACTGCGAATGACTCGTTCAGCTTCATTCCTTCGGCGTCCAGATCATGCAGTATTAATTGCATATCTTGGACTTGAGATGAGACGCTCTTTGAGTCCACCATCTTGAAATCCAGAAATCGGCCGACGATGAATTTCTTCAGTCCGGCATTTTCGGTCTTGTATTTCTTCTCAAGCGATTCCCACAAAGATTTCGCTGTCTCCAATGAACAATACACGTTATACAACGTGTTGTCCAAGGCGTTGAGAATGTAGTTGCGACACAGAAAATCTCCGTACGTATCGCAAGCAGCCTTGCTACCGTCCGTAGCGACTGGCGGGTCTTCACGCAAAAACCGTACAAGGTTTAGCGTTGTTAAGTAGAACAGCATCTTCTGCTGCCATCTTTTGAAGTCGGCTCCGGTGAATTTCTCCGGCTTTTCTCCGTGCGGAATGGATGTCGGAACGGCCGTCGGAACAGCGGTCGGAATGGCGGTTGGAACGTCGTTGGTCGCCATATCAGTTTGTACGGAATATCGTTTACGACTGTTGGTTCCGGTAAATTCCGGAGTATGCAAACTGATCGTCGAGGCTAGTGTTCGACACTATCTCCGTAAACGATATTGCTCCGCTACGGTGCTTAACGGATTGTTGCAATTCGTTCCCAAGATACAACGACGACAATCGTCTCGGAATCGTAGCACTCCGACTTCCGAGACCAGCGAACCTTCTCGTAGGCTTCTTGGACTCTTGAATGCACAAGATGAGTGAGTGAATACTTGAGGAAGAGAAGATTAAGTTGAGTGATTTGATTCCAATCTGGAGGGTTCTATTTATACAGAAGGAAGAGGCTTTAGGGAGGGGTGTGACCTTTGGGTGGATTAATCTGGGCCGTCCGGACTGAAGAGTTATAACCCTTCACATAGCCCCTTTAATCTCATCCATCAGATCTAAGAGTTGTGACCCTCAGATCTATCAGCCATCGGATCTGGATCCATTGATCCGATGCTTCAGATCATGTCTCATCCCAAGCCGTCAGATCGTGACTCATTGTGATCCAACGCTCTAGATCGCATCACAAGCGATCCACCATACTTCTTTGATCAACGTTGATCAACTACGGCGCCATCCGTTCGCCCAACCAACTGTCCAGTCATCTCCCTTTGCCCACGAGGATGCCACATAGGCACTGCCATGTCAGGTACTAGCTTGACACGTCACCCGAGTGCCATGTAGGCACTGCAATGTCACCTGGAGCATAAATTTAAGCTCCTCAATGCTCCTCGCGACGATGCAAAGTGCGCCTACAAAGCGCCCATTGCGCACGTGGCGGGTGGCGGGCTCACAGGTGCCCCTGAGCAGAGAGTACCTGGTACTTTTCTGAGTTAACTCCAATAACTCAACATCATTAATAAGTAAGGAATGCACATCGGAAATTTCCGATGTGGGACTATTCTCCCTTGCATTTCCTTAATGAATAACCAACGTTATTTTGGGCCGACTTTGAACATTAATTTCTCATTCACCCTTAATCGGTTTTGAGCAAATTAATAGTCTAAATCTATCTACGCGAAACGTAGATTTCAATTTTGAAGTCAATTACGACTTTCAACAATTGATGGCTTCCGATTTTTCCTCCTCAAAATCGTATTGGTCCATTTAGGCCCCAATATCCAACAGGCTTCTGAGTTGTTCGTCATGAGCACTTCCCAATTTACCTTGGTGGCTGATGAAAAAATTTTATAGGACGAAACCGATCATCCAAGACTAGTTGTGTTTATCATTTTATCCTCAGGACTATGGTGCAAAGACAATGACTTAAGTTGTCACTCAATCACTTACAGTTAGAAGTAAGCATTCGGTTAATTCACTTTATAAATTAACTGAATTAATCAAAAATCGATTTAATATTAGCTAATGGTATCATATCAAAATTTATTTAAAATCAAATTAACGGAATCAAATAAAAAATTATTTATTTTAATTAATTATCAAATTAATTAAATTTATTAGAAAATAAAATTAATTTATATAAAATTAATACTAAATTAATCGAATATTTATTATTATTATTCGTGGTTCAATCCTAATTATAATATATTTATAGAAACCTTTTTCTCTAAATAAAATATAGAATTAAAAGATATTAAAATTTTGAATTATCTATCATGAACATTTTTTAATTTACCTTGATCAATAAAAAAAATGGATAAAATCGAATCGATTATATGTGCTAACTGAGTTTATTATTAAAAAAAATAAAATCGGGCAGTGTAAAATTTTTATGGACCTGCCGATATCTCAGATTAAATATTATCAATTTTTTTTAAGAGAAAAAGGCAGTCAAAAAAAAAACCTAAAAGTCTAAGTCAGACTAAATATTTTTATTTATTATTTTACCAAGTTATAAATTTAAAAGTCAAGCTTATAAGCTGGTCACAGATGGGACAAAATATAGTTACGCCACATAATATTTATATTTTTCGAAAAATGCCTTATGAAGTTACCCATATAATATTTCTATTAATAGTAGCTTGATACGCAGGATTCCAAGTCCACAGATTAAACAAAATATAGTTGGAGTAAGTAGCAGGTGGCGCAAACGTCATCAGTTACGTAAACAAAATTAACTAGATAATATTAAATCTAAGTAATCGGTCAGGCCATATAGAAATTTAATTTTTTTTTGCAACGGTTCAACTGCAGCACACCGGACTAGGGATGGTCGTGGATTAAATTAGTTCAATTATTAGAATAAAAAATTATATAATCTTACTAGATCAGATAATATAATATTAGAATCTATATTCGATCCTATATTCAACAGTTATTATGTATCAAATATCTGACGAATTGTTAGTTATTTAAATATCCGACCCTATATTCAATGAAATATAAATATAAAATAATAAAAAATAAAATATTTTAAAATGATAATAGACATTACTTATTACATATTATAGTAGTTAATCATCAGTAGTTATTATAACGTATATCAGTTTATCGGCAGTAGCTATTATAACGTGTAATAACTTATTCATAGTAGCTACTACAACGTATAATAACTTATTGATAGTAGTTGTTATAAATAAGAATAATCGTGAATCAGATTGGTTCGATTATTTAAATAAAAAAATTATCCAACCTTATTAGATTGGATAATATAATATCCTTACATCCTCTAATAAAATGATAAATTTAATACTCGTCATTTTAGATGGATAATCATGAATATTTTTCGATTCATACGGTGGAATGTGAAATCAGAGTATTAATCGAATGATAAGATTTGGATAGATGCTGATCGAGGATCAGAGTCACGTCGTCAATGACTCTTGTGTGCTGCAGCTGCTCTTTAGTAGAGGAAACATCCTAATATAGTTGAAATTCAAAATTTAAATGACTAATTAATCGCTGAAGTACAAAGCGCACGTCACTAATCCATCATGTCATCCATTTTAAAAAAAGAGAGAATTATTGATATATCGTTTGAATTGACCGAGTATTAGGAAATCATAATTATCTTATTATTTTATTAATAAGACGTTACTAACTAATTTTAGTAAAATTTGAAATGGAATTATGTTAATTTCCTTTTTAAATTCACATTGAAAATAATTCTAATTAAAATTTATTAGTGATTTTTTAGGGATGCATCAGTCAGGTTTAAAATTCAAGATTCGTTGTAGTATATTATTGAGAAATGTTTTCATTAATCAATCTGCAATATAAAATTCGAGACTAAGCTATGGTATATTGTTATAAATTTTTCTTATAATCAATCAGAAATTTAAAGTTTGAGATTCAAATACGGCTTATTATTGAGAAATTTTCTCATTAATCAATTAGAAATTTAGAGTATTTTTAGTTTCATATCTTAGAATTGATAACACTGCGAGTAAAGAAACTTCTATAAATACCTTAGGTTAATGACATTAGAAAATATATTTTTCTCGACTTTTTGGCTAAGATCAAGTGTGATATATTAAATTAACTTTTTATAAGGATGAGTCGGTTACAGTAGCTTGCTGCTGAGATTCTCGAAGGTCACCCTTGCATTGCATTATTGTATGGGTCTGGTGTACCCTTACCTAATTTATAGGTGGTCTTTTGGCTAAGATTAAGTATAGTATTTGTTTTTGATAAAATTTATGGGTGGTCTAATGCATCATTACCTAATTTATGGACGACCTTTTGTCTAAGATTAAGTGTAGTATTTGTTCTTATAAAATTTATATGTATTTATCTTAGGATTCACAATACTACGAGTGGAGAATCTTTTATAAATATTTTAGGTCGGCGACGTTAGAAAATATATTTTTCTCGGCCTTTTGACTAAGATTAAGCGGTATTGTTCCTATTAGTTTAATATATGATATAAAAATTAAATTAATTTTTTATAATAGAGAGTCTGTTACAGTAGCTTATGTTGGGGTTGAAAGGTTGCAAACATAGTCCCACATTGAAAACACATGAAAAATATTATGGATTTATAAGAGAAAGATATCTCCATTGGAATGAAACCTTTTGGGTATAGCCCAAGAGTAAAACCATGAGGACTTAGACCCAAAGTGGAGAATATCATGTCATTATGGAGATATCTAAATTTTTTCGATCCAACAGCTTATTGCTGCATTGCACGATGACTAATTGGATAATCAATAAATTTTAAGGCATCCTTCGGAGCTCCCATTGTGACATGACAAAATGGAGGGAGCTCCCACCCATAGAGAAAGTTTACAAAGCCACTTCTTTATTTTTTTTATAATATTAAAATAATTTTTGTTTTTTAAATGTTTGTATAAAAATAAAAATATGATAAAGGGATAAGAAATATTTTACTATTTAATTAAGAATATGTACCCTTTAATAATTAATTTTGGTGAAATTCAAAAATTAAATTACTTTTTTTCATATTAAAAATAATTTTAAGATTTATTTAAAAAAAATTAATTATTTTTTATATAATTCTTTCTAATATGGTCAGTGATATTAGAAAGTATATATTTCATCCGATTTTAGTCAGTGATATTAGACATGGTGTGGACGCGCCAACAAAAGAGTTCTCTAATGCCCTGTTTACTCTGATGGATGGATGAGTGAAAGAAAGGAAAGTTTTCTGCATGCAAAATTTTTCACTGTTTACTACACAAAGAGGATGGATTGTTCATCCTTTCTCTTGTTTACATCTTCTGAAAAAACGGATGGATGGTTGACGAAACCATCAATGGATCCATTTTAAGGCATTTTTTCATCCTCTTAAAATCGGACAGAAAGTAACCATCCGTCTTTCGTTGCAACTCCGCCTCAACTTTGTGCGCTGCCTCTATATGCCAACAGACTACCATCCTAGTATTGTACTACTCTTCCATGTCCGCTGCCACCTTCCCCGGCGAGATCTACTTCATAACGGAGAAGCAAAGATCGATAAAGCAGCTCCAATGGAAGTCTCTCAAACACTTCAAATCCGGTTCTGCCTCCCAAAGCTCAAAGTGGCTTCATATCCCCTCATCGATCTCGCTCTCTACTCCCTCCTCCCCCGCAAGTTCCCTACTCACTTCAAGCCCTGATCTTGTGTGTGTGAGCTGACAGGCGGTGAGGGGCTCGTTTGCTTGCAGACGGGCGACGAGGGGCTCACTCGTGAGTCGAAGGGTTGTTGGGGGCTCGCCCACAAGCTGGAACGCCTTTCCTTCGTCAACCACGCGAGCCTCCGACGACTCTGACGGCTCCACCAGCTTTGCACAACATTCGTCGTAGCTATTTCTGAGCCAACATCCGCCATAGCTGCTTGCTCTAACAAAACGAGGCAAACAAAAAAATCTTATTTTTATCTGTTCGATGTGAGTTGGAACCAAGAAATCAAGGAGGAGGATCGAAATTGAAGCTACCTGATCGTAGATTAATCTACTCGATTTCATCCATCTCTCATTTTGTTGGCAAGCTCTTCAGAGAATATAGAAGAAATAGAGTCAAACGAGAGGCAAAATCCAATGGAGACAATGGCAGATAGTTTGCTCTGTTTATCGTGGAAGTTGACAGCAGGCGGAGGTGGAAACGGTGTGAAGATTTTATCGGAGGTGAACAGTCTTATCCCCCTCTGCCGTCTCCCTCTGTCTTCTCCTCTGTTTGTAGAAATTTTTTTCTCTTCCCTTCCTTTCTTGTCCTTTCCCCTTCCCTACCCCTAGGGATATTTTTCTATAGTAGAATCCTTTCTCTCACTTATCCACTCCTTCGAGTAAACATAGCCTAAGAGCCAACGACCGTGGATTCTTTTATTATTCTATTATCCAGTCTTTCACCACCTTACCTATTTAAGCCCCTCAAATGCAGCACCCACCTATTAATTTAACAGCCACTTCATCTAGTCCTTCAAAGGAACGATACATGGAGAACGGGAACATCGCCGCCGCATCACCAGAAGAGGGCCAACGCCGCCCGGCGTTCGGATGGGCCGCCAGAGACGCCTCCGGCGTCCTCTCACCCTTCACCTTCTCCCGGAGGTACTGCTAATTGTGTGTGCAAATATATTCTTCCGAAAGATGATCGGACGATTGCCTGAGAAGTGGTCGTCGAAATGCTTGACAGGAAAAATGGGGAGAACGATGTGACCATCAAGATCTTGTACTGCGGCATCTGCCACTCTGACCTCCACTCCGTCAAGAACGGGTGGCAAAACTCCGTCTACCCGATCGTGCCTGGGTAATTTTAGTTATGCATCAACATCTTGGACTCGCTCTGTTTTTGTTTTGATTAACGTCTGGCGGAATTTGTCGGCGCTGCAGTCACGAGATCGTCGGCGTTGTCACCGAGGTGGGCGGCAAGGTGGGCAGGTTCAAGTTGGGCGACCACGCCGGCGTCGGCTGCATGGTCAACTCCTGCCGCAGCTGCCACGAGTGCGCGCGGCACCAGGAGAACTACTGCCCCGGCATGATCGTGACCTGCAACGCCACCGACGCCGACGGCACCGTCACCTACGGCGGCTACTCCGACTCCATCGTGGTGGAGGAGCACTTCGCGGTGAAGTTCCCGGCGGGCATGCCGCTCGACCGCAGCGCTCCTCTGCTCTGCGCCGGCATCACGGTCTACAGCCCCATGAAGCGCTTCGGGTTAGATGTCCCCGGGAAGCACATCGGAGTGGTGGGCCTCGGCGGGCTCGGCCACGTCGCCGTCAAGTTCGGCAAGGCCTTCGGCGCGAAGGTGACGGTGATCAGCACGTCGCCGAGCAAAAGGCAGGAGGCCGTCGAGCGGCTGGGCGCCGACGCTTTCCTGGTCAGCGAAGATCCAGATGAGATGAAGGCCGCTTGGGGGACCATGGACGGCATAATCAACACTGTCTCAGCAGCTCATGATGTAACTCCATGGCTGTTTCTTCTCAAAACTTCTGGACAAATGATCATGGTTGGTGCACCATTGAAGCCATTAGAGATCTATGCTTTCCCCTTACTTGTAGGTAAATTAATCACAAATGCCATCACACAGCAATATACGTTTGCTACGATCATTATTTCTGACTAGCTCTTCTCATTTGTGCATTGGTGTTTAATTTGATCGAGTTCAGGTGGGAAATCTATCGTAGGGAGTATAATTGGTGGGATGAAGGAGACTCAGGAGATGATAGATTTTGCAGCAGAGCACAATGTGACAGCAGATATCGAGCTTATCAGCATGGATTATGTGAACAAAGCCATGGAGAGGCTCGCAAAGAATGATGTCCGCTATCGATTTGTTCTCGATATCGGGAACACTTTGAGTGCTGCTTAAGAGTAAGGAAGTTTATAGTTGCACGAGGGAGCAACTTGAGTTTGCCATAGTTTTTACCTTCTCGTATGTTTTTATTTACTCAATTTGAATTTGTATTGGGATATTAGTAGCCGATCCACCTAGTGGGGATAGTGGATAAGACTTTCTTGTAGTGCTATGTACTAGTATATTTGAAATAAGATTTTGTTGCGGTCAAAATCCGCAACCTCCCTCCAGAAGCTCCAATCTGAATCGGTCTTTTAAATCAGTGCTATTTGAATTGAATCAAGTTGACTTATACGTGAGCATAATTTATACACACGAATATCAGATCGGTCAGGGCAAAAATTTGCCTAAGCGAAACAACCAACATTAACTCGTGCGCAGATTGCATTGAACCAAGTTACCTCGTGCGCGAGCGCGACTTGCGCACACGAATGCTGACCAGTCGGGGCAAAAATTTGCCCAAGCGGAACAACGAACATTTTGCCACATATAACGGATGCATTAAAGGAAAATTAATAAGATAATCAAATCCACTAAAGATATGTTGAACTCAAGATTTGACATGAATATGTGTCACCGTTCGTTGAGTTGTGTGCTGAACATGGGATCAAACACGAAACAACAGCTCCATATACTCCTCAGCAAAACGGAGTTCCTGAGCGAAAGAATCGAACTCTTAAGGAGATGATGACCCACCGACCGACCCGGCTGACCGACCGACCACATCTCGACCGATCCGCCCGCTCGGCAACACAGACTAGAAACCAGCCCCTGCTGGCAGCCTGAGATTATCCGCTCAGGTCATCTCTACTGTAAGTTGAATTTAAATCAGTGCTATTTGAATTCAGCTAATACCCCTAAAATCTCCGGCAGATTGTTTGTGTCTAACAATCTTGAAACAGACTCGTTTCTGTTGAGATGGCCACGAAACAAAATGTTGAGGTGTAACAGACTCAACAAGTGCAGACCCCCTCCGTCCCGATTGGAACTGTGCCAATCAGTCATGGGGAAAAGCCAGAGAAGTTCAGTGGACTGAACTTCAAGAGGTGGCAGCAGAAGATGCTCTTCTACTTGACCACGCTCAACCTGGCTCGGTTCTTGACTGAGGACCCTCCCAAGCGAGCTGAGGATGCTGATGCGCAGACCATCAGTACAGTGGAGGCATAGACTCATTCTGAGTTCCTTTGCCGAAACTACATTCTCAACTGCTTTGCCGACTCATTGTACGCTGTGCATAGTATGAAGAGAACGGCTAAGGAGCTGTGGGAGTCCCTGGACAAGAAATACAAGACGGAGGATGCAGGGGCAAAGAAGTTCATCGTGGGACGATTCCTGGACTACAAGATGGTTGACTCCAAGACTGTGATCAGCCAAGTCCAGGAGCTTCAGGTGATCTTGCACGAGATCCACTCAGAAGGGATGGTTCTGAGTGAAACCTTCCAGGTGGCTGCTATCATTGAGAAGCTGCTTCCCGGCTGGAAGGACTTCAAGAACTACCTGAAGCACAAGCGGAAGGAGATGAATATAGAGGAACTCATTGTTCGACTTTGCATTGAAGAAGACAACAAGAGTTCAGAGAGGAAACTGTTCTCTCAGGCTACTGTGAAAGCCAACATGGTCGAGCACGGTCAAAGCTCGAAACAAAAGAACCCCAAGTCTTCCAAGATGGGACCCAGAGGAGGCATCAGCAAGAAGAAGTTCTCTGGGAAGTGCTTCAACTGTGACAAAATAGGTCACAAATCTTCGGAGTGCAGAAAGCCGAAGAAGAAGTAAGAGGCCAACCTGAACGAGGGACTAGAAATGGACGACCTCTGCGCTGTGGTCTCAGAACTGAATCCGATTGGTTCAAACCCGCGGCAATGGTGGATCGATACTGGAGCCACCAGACATGTGTGCAGCAACAAGGAGTTGCTCCACAACTTCGAGGAAGTCACTGGAGACAAACTGTTTATGGGGAACTCAGCAACCTCGGACATCATGGGCCAAGGAAAGGTGGTGCTGAAGATGACCTCGGGCAAGGACCTCACTCTGAACAATGTGCTGTATGTTCCGGAGATTCGGAAGAATCTAGTGTCCGGATCACTTTTGAGCAAGCATGACTTTGCATTGTTTTTGAGTCGGACAGAGTTGTATTGTCCAAAAATGGAATGTTTGTAGGAAGAGGCTATGTATATGATGGGCTGTTTAAGTTCAATATAATGGCCATTAGGCCCAAGATAAATAAAAATGAAAGCTCTTCCACTTATATGTTTGAGTCTTCGTGTTTGTGACATGGTAGACTAGGACATGTTAACTACGATGTGTTGTGTAGATTAATAAACATGCAAAGCATACCTACATTCCACCTTGACCCAAAACACAAGTGTGAAATTTGTGTTGAAGCGAAAATGACAAGGTCATCCTTTCAACATATTGAAAGAAGTAATGAACCACTTGACCTAATCCACACTGATGTGTTCGACCTAAAAGGTACACCAACACGTGATGGTAATAAATACTTCATCACTTTTGTAGATGATAAAACAAAATATTGTTATGTGTATCTTCTCAAAAGTAAGGATAAAGCTATAGAGAAATTTGCTCTCTATAAGAATGAGGTTGAAAACCAACTTAATAGGAAAATTAAGGTGGTTCGAAGTGACCGAGGCGGTGAATATGTGTCACCGTTCGCTGAGTTGTGTGCTGAACATGGGATCAGACACGAAACAACAGCTCCATATACTCCTCAGCAAAACGGAGTTGCTGAGCGAAAGAATCGAATTCTTAAGGAGATGATGAATGCTCTTCTATTATGTGGGGGGAAGCTGTGTTAACAGCTAATTACCTTTTAAATAAGGTGCCCTGGAAGAAAATAGATAAGAGCCCTTATGAGTTGTGGAATGGAAGACAACCGTCCTATAAATATTTACGAATGTGGGGGTATCTTGCCAAAGTGTTGGTACCTGATCCGAAAAGGATTAAGATATGACCAAAGACTGTTGATTGCATATTTATTAGATATGCACATAACAGCAGTACTTATCGATTTTGTGTATATGAGTCACACGTACCGGAGATACACAGGAACTCGATAATCGAATCGAGAAATGCCTTTTTCTTCGAGCATGTGTTTCCGTATAAGACCCGTGAGGATGCTAGCTCCTCAAAACGGGCAACCGAAACACAAGGCGAAGAAGAAGATGATGACGACGAGGAACCCGTGGAGGTTGAGCCTAGACGGAGCAAAAGAGCTCGGGTAGAAAAATCCTATGAATCGGATTTTATCACTTTCATATTGGAGAGTGAGCCCCGAAGTTACTCAGAAGCTGTAGGCTCTTCTGATGGACCTCGCTGGAAAGAGACAATTACATCTGAGATAGAATCTATTTTGCAAAATCACACTTGGGAACTTGTGGATCTTCCTCCGGGAATTAAACCACTAGGTTGCAAGTGGATCTTCAAGAAGAAAATGAAATCAGATGACACAATCGATAAATACAATGCCAGATTGGTAATTAAAGGATACCGACAATGAGAAGACCTTGAATACTTCGATACATACTCTCCGGTATCGAGAATAACTTCCATTAGAGTATTGTTGGTTATTGCCGCTCTATGGAATCTCGAAGTACATCAAATGGATGTAAAGACAGCCTTTCTAAATGGGGATTTAGAAGAGGAAATCTATATGGACCAACCTGAGGGGTTTTCTATGCCAGGACAGAAAAACAAGGTCTGTAGATTGGTGAAGTCATTATATGGCTGGAAACAAGCACCAAAGCAGTGGCATGAGAAATTCGATAATGTCATGAAGGAATGTGGATTCAAGATCAATGAATGTGATAAATGTGTTTACATGAGAGCCACAGAGAGTGACTATGTCATCTTGTGCCTCTATATAGACGACATACTTATCATTGGGAGCAATGATAAGATAATCAAATCCACTAAAGATATGTTAAACTCAAGATTTGACATGAAAGACATGGGCCTAGCTGATGTGATTCTAGGAATCAAAATTCTTAGAACGACAAAAGGACTTGTTCTTGGTCGGTCCCATTACGTGGACAAGATTCTTGAGAAATTCACCAAGGGTAATACTGCGTTGGCACGAACGCCGATAGATACGAGTCAACATCTATCGAAAAATCGAGGTGAAAGTATCTCGCAGATAGAGTACTCTCAAGTAATTGGAAGTCTGATGTACTTAATGAGTTGTACTCGACCAGACTTGGCCTACGCAGTAAGTAAACTGAGTAGATACACGAGTAATCCCGGTGTTGAGCACCGGAAAGGGATAACAAGAGTACTGAGGTACTTGAGATATACTCGTGAATATGGACTGCACTACACGAGATATCCTACTGTGATCGAAGGATACAGCGATGCAAGTTGGATATCTGACATAAAAGACTCTAAGTCTACGAGTGGATATGTCTTCACTCTAGCAGGTGCAACCATTTCCTGAAAATCTTCTAAGCAAACCGTAATAATCAGATCCACGATGGAATCTGAGTTTGTAGCTCTTGACAAGTGCGATGAAGAGGCTGAATGGCTACGACAATTCATAGAAGATATTCCTCGATGGTCGAAACCTGTGCCGGCGATTTGCATACATTGCGATAGCCAATCAGCAATCGGTCGAGCACAGAGCCATCTGTATAATGGTAAGTCTAGACATATACGTCGAAGACATAATACCATTAGACAACTACTCTCAACTGGAGTTATCACTGTTGACTATGTGAAGTCAAAGGATAACCTAGCGGATTCGTTAACCAAGGGGTTAAATCGAGAGTTAGTAGCAAGCTCTTCACAGGGAATGGGCTTGGTGCCGTTGTCAGCGATCAGTGCAGAGGACACCCAACCTATGTTGACTGGAGATCCCAAAAACTAGGTTCAAAGGGACAACTAATCTGCACTGACTAGACACACTGTGGGGGGTAGCTCATTGAAACAGTGACTAGAGCAGGATAAGCTAATGAGCTTTTAATGATAAAAAAGAGCAGATGGTAACTCTTGAGGGATCACCTATGTGAGAAAGAAGTAGGGCCGCTTCGAAGAGAATTGAAGGCACAATTCTTAGAGCTTCTCACAGAACCAGGCGTGTTCATGGCCAAGAACGAACACACTCATGAGAACTGAGTTGTATCAGGGAGAGTCTTGGGTGAGATTTGTCATTGCTTACACAGACGGCAGTATAGTTCAAGGACATTGTGTCTACTATCAGCCAGTAAACAACCAGATCTTCACAAGGGAAGGTTCAAAGGGTAAACCCTACTTATCCTATACTTGACTCAACTGTTGAATGCTATCACATACCCTATCTCCATTCATGTGGGGGATTGTTGAATAAGTGTGAATGGAGAAGAGGTGGAAGAGAAGAAGCTCCATTGTGAATGGGACTTTAGTCCACATTGGAAGTTTCAAGGCAAGTTTGTTGGTTTATATTGATTCATATGCATTGAGGATGTGAACAAATGCATGGGGAGAGGCTCTCTCTCATGCGTGGGTGCGTAAGGGGGGTGCAAATCTAGGGCCCGGATTGCATTGAACCAAGTTGACTCGTGCGCGAGCGCGATCTGCGCACACGAATGCCGGACCGGTCGGGGCAAAAATTTGCCTAAGCGGAACAACAAACATTTTGCCACATATATCTTTTTGCTGCTTGTGTAACGGATGCATTAAAGGAAAATTAATGCATAAACAAAACGGCCAAGTGAAAAGCTGGCGTTGAGTAATGATCATTAATGGTGTCCTTTGGTCTTGAGCTCCTATATAAGGAGGCTGCGACCTTAGGCAAAAGGTTACGCAGATAACACAACAAAAGCAAGAAAAAGCTCTCCTCCTCATTCCCCTTCTTTGTCGTGCAACTCCTGCTCGACAGATTGCCCGCGGTAGCTTTCGGGTACCACTCAGTTCGCCGTGACCACCGATGCTTAGTGGAGTTCGCGGTCAGACCGTTGTATCCTGGGAAACATACCTCCTAAATAAGCCTCGAAGCACAGCTGGAGGTGGGAGCGAATCTGTTTCAAAGAAACTGCTACTTGCAGGCCTCGGTCAACTTGCCCGGTCGGGATTTTGCCCGACCTTACTGCTCTTTCGAGACTGCTCTGCAGACCTGGTCTTCTGTTCTGCATATCTGCTCTGAACAGACCTGGTCATTCTACTCTAAACATACCTGGTCTTCCTTTCTGTCAAGACCTGTTCTACTGCACGTCGACCCAGCCGACCCAGCCGACCGATCGACCCGGCCGACCAACCGACCCGCCGACCTGGCCGACCGACCGACCCGTCGACCTGGCCGACCGACCGACCCGCCAACCCGGCCGACCGACCCGCCGACCCGGCTGACTGACCGACCCGCCGACCCGGCCGACCGACCGATCGACCAACCCGGTTGGCCGACCGACCGATCGACCAACCCGGTTGACCGACCGACCTCATCTCGACCGATCTGCCCTCTGCTCGACCTATCCACCCGCTCGGCAACACAGACTAGTGGCTCAGCCGATCTTCTTGCTCGGCAATTCTTCGGCTCGGAGCAGAAACCAGCCCCTGCTGGCAGCCTGAGATTATCCGCTCAGGTCATCTCTACTGTAAGTTGAATTTAAATCAGTGCTATTTGAATTCAGCTAATACCCTTAAAATCTCCGGTAGATTGTTTGTGTCTAACAGATTGTTCAAAAATATCTCCTTGAATATGTTCTTGTCAGAATATACAAAGGGATTTCCCGAGCTTGAGTCAAGCTATTGGATCCCGAGTAGAGGGACTAGGGATATTGGGGCACCAAGGCGTCTCGAGTCGGGATAGATCCAGTCCACACATCTAGACTGATGTAATAGATTTTGTTTAATTATTTTGTATTAATATGTCATATTGGCTGAACTATGACAAATTAAACCTATAAACTCTCTTAGGATCTTGAGTGTAAAAGAATATAAGCGCACTGTTAAGATCATTTTCAGAAAATCCATGCAAAGAAAACCGTATAGTAGTTAAATTGAGACACTATGTGAAAATCGACGATCGATTTCGGATATTATTTGAAATAATAGGTAGATAATTACCGAAATAGACGCACGTGAAGTAAAAGGTAAATTTATTACTTTGTCACACAATTAACGAAGTCTATCACCGGTTCAAAATCGGATCATTTTCGGAGTAAAAAAGCTCTCTTACTTTATCGAGATCATTGAAAGTACCAAAGTGGTTGGTGATATATTACTTCATAGGTTACCTTAATTGGCGAAGTAAAATATATATACGACTTCACAATTTTTGTATTATGTTACAGTAAATGCTTAATTTTACTTCTTTATAATTTGACTTAGTCAAAGTATTTTTTATTATATTACTTTATCGTAGTATAGAAGTAATAGAGCAAATTTTACTATAACAAAAAAAATTCAATTTAGCGAAGTAGTATATACGAACGACTTCACAAATTAGATTAATTAATGATGAAGTAAATAGTTTTTTTAACTACGCCGCCATTTAAATTAATCAAAGTCTTTTGTATTGTATTACTCCATCATTTATTTATAGTGACGAAGTAATTGACCATATTTTACTACAATATATTTTTAATTGACAAAAGTGTATATCATAATATTTTACTACAACACAATATTTTTTAGCACCAAAATTGAATAAGTATATTACAAATATCTATCAAATACAACCCAGAAGTATATTTATTAAAGACATGTTTAGTCATTGTTCGATCGAGAAGTGCTAGAGGGGGGGTGAATAACGCTCGTGGCTATTTCGTTCCGGAATTGTAAATCGTTCAAGTAATTAAATGCAGCGGAATAACGAAAAGAAAATAAAGCAACACAGATTAAGTAAAGAAAAGAGCACACGCAAACACAAGTAGTTACTTGGTTCGGAGCCTGTGGCGACTCCTACTCCAAGGCCCGCGATCATTGATCGCTTCCGGTGGATAACAACTATAATCTCAAATAATAGATACAAAGTTATTACAATCTACTTGAAATAAAAAAATATACCGACAACAAGAATGTGTAATTTTGAAGCTTCAGGTTGTTGGGATCTCGTTGCAGCACTTCGGGATTGTCTCAGTAGCAGTTTGTAGCAGAAAGATCGCTTGGAAGTTGTTGTTTTGAGCTGCTGCCTCGACCCCTCTTTTATACTGTGTTGGAGGCACCTCCAAGCCTGTCCAAGGCGCCTCCAGGCCGCCGAGTCGCACAGGGTGGATCAGCGCAAACCTGGTCGCACCTTATCATGTTTAAGGCGCCTTCAAGCCCTGGTCCACTGCGCCTCCAACTCCATCCGAGGCGCCTCCAGCTCCTCTGGACTGTTGGCTTCGGCTTGCACCCGAGTCGCCTCCAAGCTCCATGGAGGCGCCTCGGACACTGTTCATCCGAGGTCAAATGTGCTTCTTTGTTCCTGCAAAATGTGTTAGTCCCAAACACATACCCTGCAAAACAAAGTTAGCACAGAAATGATATAACAAATGATAGTCGACAGTCATCGGACTGTCCGGGTCTGACTTCGGATTTCCAACCGGAAACCCGGGTCTGACTCTTCGTCGAGCTCGCGTCGTTGCCTCCTATTGATTTCCTCTTCCTCATCATCTTCCCCTCTGCTTCCTTCAACGAGGATCGGTGTTGACATCCCTTTGCCCTAGCCAAGCCAGTGGTGTGAGAGCCGCCATCACTCCTCTCCTTCTCCCGAGTGCAACCGTCGCCGAGTGCAGCCATCGCCAGAAGGAGGGATCATCACCAGCCCTCGTGTCTCTTCCCTAGAGCGCCGACCCGTCTCCTCTCTGCCGTCTTCCGATCCTGAGGTCATCGCCGTGCCCTAGCACTGCTCCTCCATTTTCCTTGAGTTCTCTCCTCTCACGCGATCCGTGTAGAAGGAAGCATCCACTGCTTGGTGTCGCCGTCACCGTCGCTGGGAGGGTGGAGTTGACGAAGGGGTTGAGGGGGCAAACTTTTCCCCTTGCTTGCGGATCCGAGTAGAGCTGTAACGGTAAGGTCCATTGCCTTCTCTTCATCGGAGTTGAAGTATATTTACCTCGTTGGCGTTGAGCTGCTACTGACCCTTCCGATTTCCTTCGACTTTTAACAGTGCCCTAGGTCGAATCAGCGGCTGCTTTGCCTAGCTGTGGATCAACAATGGCGGTTGTGAGATTGAGGTAAGGAGTAGAGAATGATATCTTTGTTGTAGAT
The DNA here is from genome assembly GCF_018446385.1 of Zingiber officinale. Taxonomy (NCBI): domain Eukaryota; kingdom Viridiplantae; phylum Streptophyta; class Magnoliopsida; order Zingiberales; family Zingiberaceae; genus Zingiber; species Zingiber officinale. The sequence continues at coordinate 146,108,696 of NC_055994.1, forward strand.
TAGGGTTAAGGAAACTAACCCTAGTTGTTCGATGAATTATAATTAGTTAGGGTTAATGGTTATATTGATTAGGGCTTTCCCCAACTAGTTTTTGGTGATTTTATTTAGCTATTTAATTCATATAAATTTAGCTAAATAATATATATATATTGATTGATGCAGGACTTTGATTCGAGACGAGCATCTCGACTTGGGTTTCATCGGATACGACATTCTTTTGAGGCCGGTACTTCTGACTTATCCCTTTGATATAGTCATTTTAGATATGCATAATAATTTATAGCTAGTAGTAATTTTTATATTTGTATTTGCTTTGGTATGTCACTATTTGGTTTCTTGTAGTATGTCTATTGTTGGGGTAATTTCCCTAGGTCAAGTTTGACCAGTTTGACTAAGCTTGAGTTGAGTCAAGCTTGAGTCAGGATTTGAGTTTTGATGTTTGACAATATGTGAAGATTGCTAGGGCAATCGCCCATTTGACAATATATGGAGATTGCTGGAGCAATTGTCTGATTGTGGAGATGGTCAAGGGATTGACCAGGTTGATAAGAAGACAAGTCAAGTGGGTCAGTGTTGATTCGAGACTTGACCGGGAAAGTCCTAACTAGAGTTTAGGCAATGGGAAAGTCCTAACTGGAGTTTAGGTATTTGGGAAAGTCCTAACTAGAGGTTAGGCAAGAGAGAAGTCAAGTAGGTCAAGGTTGACAGGAGACTTGACTGAGAAAGTCCTAATTGGAGATTAGGAAAAGGTAAGTCCAACAGGAAGGTTGACAAGAGTGAAAATCCAAGTAGGTAAGTGTTGACCAGACTTGGTGGTGAAAGTCCTGGTAAGTGAGATCATGCAATTGGAAAGTCTTAGTATAGCTAGGCAAAGGGAAAGTTCTGGTGAGGAGCCAGACAATTGGAAATTCCAAGTGTGATCTTGGCAAAAGGAAAGTCTTGGTGAGGAGCCAGACAATTGGAAAGTCTAAGTGTGATCTTGGCAAAGGGAAAGTCCTGGTGAGGAGCCAGGCAATTGGAAAGTCCAAGTGTGATCTTGGTAAAGCAAGTCCTAGGGTGATTTGGCTAGGAGAACCCGACAACTAGGATGAGGCCGAAGGAAGCTCCTGAAGGCAAGACGTGAAGGATGGGAGGTATCCGAGGGACGCAAGGCTGATGGAGGAGGCTAGAAGGCTAGTTCGAGGTTGGTCGGGTGTGGCCAAGTGCTAGGCGTGGAGACCCAATAGGTCATGGTTGACCGGGAGTTGGGTTTGGGAGTTTGGACTTGAGTTTGAGTCAAGTTCAGGCTGGTCAATCGATCAGTGGATCGATTGGAGTGTGTTGCGAAGGAAGGAATGCCCCAATCGATTGGTCAATCGATTGGGACCATATTTTGTGAGCATAGAGCCCTTCCCAATCGATCAGATGATCGATTGGGAGCTGCCAATCGATCGATCGATCGATTGGGCAGGGGTGTTCTCGCGCGATCGCGAGAAACACAGAATGCTTCTCGATCGATCCACCGATCGATCCAGATGTTCCCAATCGATCGGTCGATCGATTGAGATTCGACCGTTGCGCAGGATGCAGGTAATGGACGGCTAGGATTGTGCAGATGTGACATGGCAATCGATTGGGGTTGATCTCAATTGATTAGGAGCACTGTATATAGCCTAGGCAGAGCGTTTACTTCGTCAGCACTTTGCGTTCTTTCCTACGATTCTTCTGCGACTTTCACATCAACTTATCCACAACTCTCTCCGCCAGTCTTGAAGGTTCTTGGAGGCACGTCCAAGTCAAGAGGCGAGTTACAAGAAGAAGAAGAAGCTAAGGTTAGGGTTTTTTGTACAAATCTTGTAAGATTTCCCTTGTATTTACTTCTCTTTATACTCTTGTTGTATTGTGAGCTTGTAAGGCTTCTCCATCTTCGGTAGTTACCGTAAAGGAGTGGTTGCATAGTGGAGGGTGTGTGAGTGTGTGGATCTTTGGACTAGTCACCTCTGCTTGAGGTGGATACCAAGTAAATCCCTAGAGTTAGCGTTGTTGGTGTTTGGTTCTTGTATTTTCCATTGCACATCATCAAGAAGAAGCAAACCAACGCAAGCGCGACGAGTCACTATTCACCCCTCTAACGGCCACAAAGGTCCTCACATCATTTTCTGTTATACATTTATACTTATACCATCTTGATTGTTGCCATGTGTACTCCTGTTCTTAGAAATAGTGACATACATTGACCTACTGTGTAGTAGACTCATTATTTGCAATATCTGATTTGTGTACTTAGATTTATGATTCCTAGATCATTGTATGATCTATTTCCTTTTTGGTGCATTTTATATGGAGGTGTTACTGTTAGTATTTATATGTTTAGTGTCATGCACCATCTTGCATGATTGCATGCTGAGCGATTGTTGGCTCCATTATTGTTAAGCCTATCGCCAGTTACATGATCTGTACACACAACCACTCATGAATTAGTTGTATATCAGGCAGGGTATGTGCAGTTTGCTCTGTTAGTGCTCCGCTGGTCCACTCATGGGTAGCGTGACGCAACGTAGTAGCACGTCAGGGATCCCTCCTCTGGACTGTCACAGGGAGATGTGAGCATTGCGCTCCCCCACTCTGTTTGGGGTAGGAGGATAAGTGTACTTCGATTGTATCTTGTCCACTCGGTCACTTAGGAGCAGTGATGGCAGAGTGCACAGTTGTTATAACCCTACCCACTCGGTCTCACCATCGCGTGTGAGATGGTTGACTGGCGTCAGGGGTGACACATGTCATTTTGCATGATCGCATTTATTGTTTGTGATTGCTGCATATTAGTGGTTGCATATGATTGACATGCATCCAGGTGACATTTTATATCTAGTCTGACAACCCTTGTTTCCGGATAGGAGGTTCTGGTGAGTACAGTTTTCTTCAGCTCTTTTCAGTCTGCATTTCCTACTTTTGTTCAGGAAACTGTACCACATGATTATTACTATTAGTTATAACTTATTATGCATGTCTATCTGGTATCCACTGAGTTGTTGAACTCACACCGTTGCTTTATATTTTTATTTCATGTTGATGCCGTCAGGAGTTTCCAGTTGCTAGTCCCCTTGTCGCAAGAACTTTCGATTTCGTCTTTTGGTTTCTAGTTATTTACTTAGAGCCATGTTTCAGACTTGTATTGGTTTTGCACTCTGAATTTTATGTGGTTTGTCTTTAAGTATTGTACTGGTTGGGTTTTTACTTACTCGGTAGATTTGTATTTGTTATGTTTTGCTACGCACTTGTCGAGCGGCAGAAGAGGTAAGTTTAGATGTTGTTTTTGCTTTCTTTTGGATTGTGGTGACAGTCGGAGGCTGTTTTGATATAAACTGCATGGTTTGTTTAGTATTTTTATTGTTATTGTTCCGATCATGTTGGCCGAGGTTAGTGTGGTCCGGAGGGCTTGTAGTAATGTCTCAGATTGTCACCGGTACAGAGGAGATGTTACTGAAATTTCTTCTATCAGGAACTACCTAGGGCGTGACAATTTATTTGGTATCAGAGCCAGGTTCCAGACCAGATGTCATGTGGGGCGGCCTTGAACAAAGTTAAGGGTAGGCCTGGAGTAGGTCAGGGTGACCGTATGTTCATGGGGAACCCGAAGTAGGTCAAGGTGACCAGATGCTTGCGGGGAGGTTTGGAGCATGTCAGGGTGATCAGATGCTCGCGAACAGACCCGAAGCAGGTCAAAATTGAGCGGATCAAGCTGCTTACAGGAAGGCCCGGAACAGGTCAGGATGACCGGATGCTTGTCGGAAAGGCCCTGAACAGGTCGGGGTGATTAGATACTCGCGGGGAAGCCCGGAGTAGGTCGGGATGACTAGATGCTAGTGGGAAGACCTGGAGCAGGTCAGGGCGGGGAGATGAAGGTCAGGGTGACCGGATGCTCGCAGAGAGGCCCGAAGCAGGTCAAGGTGATTGAAGTCTCGCGGGGAGGCCCGGAGTAGGTCAAGGTGACCGGGCGCGGATGCTTATGGGGAGGTTCAGAGCAGGTCAGTGTGACCAGATGCTCGTGGGGAGGCCCAGACCATAAGAGTAATTGTGATCCTTCGTTTGAGGGAAGGATTATTAGGGTTCAATTAAAGTCCCACATTGGAAAGATTTAGTAAAGATCATAGGGTTAAAAGGATGCATGATATCTCCATTGCCATGAGGTCTTTTGAGGAGAGTCCAAGAGCAAAGTCATGAGGGCCTAGGCCCAAAGTGGACAATATCATGTCATTGTAGAGATATGTGGGCATCCTTCGGTCGCAACAATTAGTATCAGAGTCCGGACTGCTAGAAGGTTTAACCGCCCACTGTGCACAAGAGTTATGGTCTGATTGAGCAATGTGGGTACAATATTGACCTCGAACAAAGAAAGTGAAAACTCCTATGCTCGGATCAAGAAGACCAGACACCAGACAGGAAGTCTTAGTTGCGACTAGGCAAGAAAGTCCTAGTAGGTCGGGTGGACCGAGGGGCAGGAAGACCTGGTGGGTCGAGGATCGGACATGGGAAGTTTGTAGTCCTTTTTTTAAGGGGGGATTATTAGGGTTACAAGGTTGCAAACATAGTCTCATATTGAAAACACATTAAAAAAGTCATGGGTTTATAAGAGAAAAGATATCTCCATTAGCATGAGACCTTTTAGGTAGAGCCTAAGAGCAAAACCATGAGAGTTTAGGCCCAAAGTGGACAATATCATACCGTTGTGGAGATATCTAAATTCTTTTCGATCCAACAATTGGTATCAAAGTCATGGTCTAGACCAAATGTCATGTTGGGTGACCTTGAACGAACTTAAGGGTAGGCCCGGAGTAGGTCAAGGTGACCGTATGTTCACGGGGAACCCGAAGTAGGTCAAGGGGACCAGAGATGCTTGCGGGGAGGCCTGGAGCAGGTCAGGGTGAACAGATGCTTGCGGATAGGCCCGAAGCATGTAAAAATTGACCGGAACAAGCTGCTTACATGGAGGCCCGGAACAGGTCAGGATGACCGGATGCTTGTTGGAAAGGCCCCGAAGCAGGTCAGGGTAATCGGATACTCGCGGGGAGGCCCGGAGCATTTCAGGATGACTGGATACTTGCTGGGAGATCTGGAGCAGGTCAGGGTGACCAGATGCTCGCGGAGAGGCACCAAACTTTAATCAAAATTTAATTAAGCCTAATTAAATTTAATAAAATACAGTTCAATGATTTAGAGGAGGCACCAAATTAGTTGACACTTGTAAAACATTGTTTACTCATTTGGGTAATTAAGACTATATTAGAAAAATAATTTAATTCTTGTCTAACCTAGTACTAGAGTAGGACGAGATGATAGTACATTAGGAAAACTTGAACTAGAAAGTCAAGCTAGGTAATGCGTACCTTACTTGGTCTACTTAGTTAAATGGAATTAATCGAAGATATCTCGTCATATCCTAGACTAGTTAGATCAAAGTTTATTAATAGGAAAATTAAATATCTAATTTCTTAAAAAGGCTTTGTCTAGAATTGAAGTTGTCGTTGCTCTAATATCCAAGAAGACCCCTATGCCTCGCCACAACCTAAAATTCAATTTTTAAAATTTACATTTAATTAACCAACAGTTAAATTTGAATCTAACAAAAAGTTAAACAATTTTTCAAAAATAAAATTTATAACTAATCAACTCATAAAATTATATGATACCCTTGGTTGAAAAGATAGATAAGGTGAGATGAATAAAGATTAATTAAGTTTCCAAATTTCATTAATTAACTAAACCTTAAAATTAAATTAATTAAATTTAACTTTGAAATTAAATAAATTAAACGTTTAAATTAAATTTATTGAAATATTTTAAATAAAAACAATTATTTTAAAAATCGTTAAGAATGTTTTAAAAGTTCTTTTAAAATGCTTTTAAATTCTTTTAAGAAATATGTTTAAAACTATTTTAAAAATTCTTTTACAAATCATTTAAAAAATTCTTTTACAAATCATTTAAAAAATTCTTTTACAAATCATTTAAAAAATTATTTTTAAATTATTTTTAAAATTCTTCAAAAAATTATTTTAAAAAGCTTTAAAATGGAATTTAATTTTTTAAATACTTTTAAAAATCATTTTAAAAATATTTTAAAATTCATTAAAAAGTATTTTAAAAATCCTTTGTAAATTATTTTAAAATAAAAAATATTAAAAAAATTCTTTTATAAATGTTTTTTAAAATTATTTTGAAATATTTTAAAAATATTTTTTAAAACAAAACTTTTAAAATTCTTTTAAAATCTTTTATAATGTATAAAAAAAACATTTTAAAATCCTTATAAATATTTTTAAAAATAATAAAATAAAAAATCTTATTATTTTAAAGACTTAGTTAAAACTTAAACACTTAACTAAAACTCGAAAACATAATTAAATCTAACTAAAAATAAAACCTAAAATAAATTATGAATTATTCATCCAAAATTCAATAATAATCATATTAAACTCAAAACCAAACTTAAATCTTTAACTAAACCTAAATAGTTAAATCTAATCAACAATAGTAAGTTTTAATTAATTAAAACCTAAGTTTAAGCCTCAATTAAATATGTAAAATAAAACTTTAATTAGAAAATTGAAAAACTTTAATTAAATCCTAAATTAATTTATTCTTAAATCTTAATTAAATAAATAATTAAAACAATTAAAATTTAATTAATTTAAATTTAAAACTTAATTAAATAATTAATAAGTAAATAATTAAATCTTAATCGAATAAAACTCAAAACATTAAGTCTAATTAAACTTAAGTTACTTATTAATTAAATCTTACTAAAATCTTAAACTAACTTAAAACCTATTTTAATCTTAAATTAAATGAATTAAACGTTTATCTCAATTTAACCTATCTAGATAAAAGACCTTAACAAAATTGTAACTTAATCAAACTTGCAACCATTAACTTTAACTTAATAATAACTTTAACTTAGTTAATCCCTAATTTAACTTAATTTAAATTTATTTAACTTAATTTAACTTTAAGTGAAGTTAAAATCTAATTAAAACTTAATCTAGCTAGACTTAATCAACTTAAGTTGACAATGATGTTAAACTAAATTAATTTATGATTTATTAAATAAAATGACCTATAGTTTTCAAACAATCACCAGGAACTTAATTCCAACACTAAATCCCCCAGACATTTAGGTTGAACTTTCTGTAGCTAACAAGGTAATTAAGAGGTGTTAGGTGAATGAGTGCCAACTAAAGGGGAAAATATTAAGAAAAAAATTTACTTGGAAATATATTTTTAAAAATCCAGTTATTTAAAATTAGACATTAAATTTGTTCTCAGACTTGAAAATTATTTACTTAGAAAGGAAATTTCAAAATTCAATTTCTTTACATAAAAGAAAATGACTTTGCCCATTCTCGAAAAAGATTCCTGTAAAAAAGTGTTTTTGAAATTTTTTAAATACTTGAAAAGTTTTTGTAAAATTCTTGCTAAGTCTTTGAGTTTTTTTAAAATACTTGAAAATTTTTTAAAAGTGCTTTTAAAAAGTATTTTAAAAATTACTTTCCAGGTGTTTTAAAAATAATTACATTAAAAACCATTACTTTAAAAAATCTTTTGAAATATATTTACCTGAAAGTACTCTTAAAATCTTCTGTAAAATTCTTTGCTTGTGGTTAAAAAGATTTTAAAAATTAGTTTGAAAATTTTATTTTAAATATACTTACAAAATGTTTTTGAAAATTTTATCCTTGAATATTGTTTTGGAAATTGCTCTTTTGAGAATCACTTTTTAAAAGTTGCTTTGAAAATATTTTGAAATTACTTTAAAAATTATTTTGAAAACGGCTTGGAAATTTAGTTAGAAAATATTGTTTTTAAAATTAATTATTTGAAATATGTTTTGAAAAATATCTTAAACATACCTTTGAAAAAAAATTTGAGATTCGCCAAAAACATACTTGTAAATTTTTCTTTTACGTGAAAAATATTTTTTTAGTTAAACAATTATTTTCTTTGAAAGTGTTAAATTCACTCAGATCCTCCCAAAATAACCTTGACTATCTTTGGTACTTGATAAATTTACTTAATTTATTTATCGACTTCCTACTTTTGGTATATTTATTTATATATTTTTTTTTATAAATACGAGGGTAAGAGATTAAGGAAAATAAGTGAAATATGAAAATCTTAACCTTAAAATAAAATAAAATAATCAAGAGAATAAACACAAATCTAAATTATTTAATCTCTTGAATTATTTTCATATTTCTATTTCTTTTTTATATTTTTCTAACTTTAATGCATGTTACCATTACATTAAAAAAAGAAAAAATTATTGATAAAATTAACATCAATGATCAAATCTAAATTTTGATTAATAACAAATGGATTAAAATTATGTATGATGTGATCTAATCTTTTTACTAAGTGTACAAGATTTGACGGATCAAGAAGACTTAATACCAGGCAGAAATCTAGCTAAGTTTATTGGACCTAATAGCTAGTGTGAAAATTTAGATGAGTCAAGGAAGTGACCCGATATTTGGTGGGAAATCTAGCTAGGTCCACAGGACCTGATAACTGGTTGAAGTCTAATTAGATTTGCGGATCTGACAATTGATAAGAAAACCTGGTGGGTCAAAGGAGAATAAGTGATTTTGTATAATAAGGTAAGTCACTGAGGAAAGTATTCCAATAAGGATGAGTCCCAATTAAGAATTTTAGATGTTGGTTCAGTTTAAGTATATTTTGGAAAACCTAAATTGAAACTATAATTAAATTCTGAGGTCCGGAAAATAGAATCTAAGTAATAATCTTATTACTCACCTACCACTCACCTTCTTATCAATTTCCGTATAAATAGATATTTCAGGCATAATTTACATCCGATTCGTGAAACAGGCTTATACAATTGCACTTATATGAGTATTTATATTCGTATCGATTCACAAAGTATTATTAAGTACATGAGTTTAGTCTATTAAAAAAATGATAAAAGTGAAAAGTATACATTTTTTTTCTAAAAAAAAATATTCTTTAAAAAATTTCTTCTTCACCTCATTCTCTTTGTTCTTAGTTTTCGGATGGTTTGACCGTTCCAATTTGACTATGCCCGGGTGCCGTTCGGATCTATGGTCTGAGCAACCTTTATTCCTTAACCGGTCATTCCTTAACCGGTCATGTTAAACACGACTTGGACTAAATATATATATATATATATAGTTGGGCTCGTTAGCAGGTGGCTCGGTCTAAAGGCATCACTTTTTGAATTAGGAAATGAAACGTCATCAGTTACGCAACTGATCACAAAACAGTCATTGATTACGCATCCACCTTTCTATTTAAGCTCCTCAAATGCTTCGCCAATTTAACAGCCACTTCGTCGACCCAAGAACTACTCCGTCTAAGAACCATATATACATGGAGAACGGGAACATCGCCGCCGCATCGCCGGAGGAGGTCCGCCGCAGCCCTGCTTTCGGATGGGCCGCCAGAGACACCTCAGGCGTCCTCTCGCCTTTCACATTCTCCCGGAGGTACTGCTAATTATACTGTGTAGGAATGTTCTTCCGAAAGATGATCGGATGATCGATCGCCTGAGAAGTGACTCAGCAGCTCATGAAGTGACTCCATTGCTGTCTCTTCTCAAAACTTTTGGACAAATGGTCATGGTCGGTGCACCAGAGAAGCCATTAGAGATCTATGCTTTCCCCTTACTTCTAGGTACGTAATCACCCATTGCCCTTTATCTTTCTCCATGTTCATTATTTCTGACTAGCTCTTGTGCTTTGCGCATTGGTGTTTGATCGAGTTCAGGTGGGAAATCTATCGTAGGGAGTGCAATTGGTGGGATGAAGGAGACTCAGGAGATGATAGATTTTGCGGCAGAGCACAATGTGACGGCAGATATCGAGCTTATCAGCATGGATTATGTGAACAAAGCCATGGAGAGGGTCGCAAAGGCTGATGTCCGCTATCGATTTGTTATCGATATCGGGAACACTTTGAGTGCTGCTTAAGATCTAGTGTGAGGAATTAGTTTATTGTTGCATGCATGAGGGAGCAATTGGAGTTTGCCCTACTTCTTCCTTACCTTAATTCTCATATGTATTTTTGTTTACTCAATTTGAGTTTGTAATGGGATGCTGGTGAAATTGAAATAAAAGTTCGTTTAATTGCTTCGTGTAAAAATGTCCGTTTGATTCTTCTTTACATGATTTATTAATGCCACTTCTTGCGATATTGGCCTTCCAAAAGAATATATGTGATACTCTATAAAAAAGAAAGAACACAAAATAATCAAATCAGATTACGCAATTGATTTAATGTATTTGGCAACTCCAAACTCGTAATCCATGGCCTATAATCCCCTTAGGAATTAAGATATTCTATCATTTTTCACATACTTAAGGTAGAGAGAAATCTCTTACAAATTTATAAGAAAACTTTATAATGTGATAGAGTGTGGGCGTTAGTTGTTTACATTGCATAGATATTTCATTTTTGCAACACCTTACCTTCTATGATATCTGATCCTGTCCGAGTGCTGAGTCGACGGACGTTGAGGACGTGGCGCTCTCCTCTATCTCCGACCAGTTGAACGGATTTCCGGCGAACCTGCAAGGAAGTCGAGCCGGGAAGGGGTTCCCCGCGACGACCAAGTCAGGCAAGAGGAAACCGATGAAGTGGCTCCAAAGATGAGAGATCGCGTACCTCCGGCGAAGTCTGAGGGCTCTTATATATAGAGTTGTGGGGGGGGGGGGGGGGGGGGGGGGGTTATGCACACCTACCAAGGCATACACGTGTCCTTTACCATACCTTAGTATGAGCTTACCAGAGGAGCATGCCTGACACCATACTGCTACAGTCCAAGCACCTCTCTGATGGAACGGCAGAACCTTCCATCGTAGGATTCTGAGTAAGGCTTGGTCGTCGAACATGCCTGTTGTTAGAAGATGTTCCTCAATGTCCCCTTGTCCTGTTGTCTCTTCTCTCCCCACGCCGAACGTCCAACCGCTCAGCAGGCACATCACTTCCGACCGGACATAGGTATTAGTCCGACCGGGAAGATTCCCGGCCACGTGCTCGGCTGAGACTGTTCCTTCACAGCATTGCTGCTTTATGTCTCGGCCGAGCGGGCTACCCGCTCGGCCCGGCGACCCTGTTCACCATGAGCGTTGGAAACCCAACTCCCCGTCGGGTTGTCTTTGATTCCACTCGGATCCGTTCGGCCGGTTGACCCGATCCTTCTCCGATCGTCTATCCCTCAGGCTGACCCTTTTGACTTTTAACCTCTACGTGTCATTGACTCCCCTCAAAGGGGGTCCCCCGTCCTTACTGCCGAATCACTTGCCTCCCCCTCAAGTCTAGTCGAAGGAGGCGATTAGTCCGACTGACTGGACCGCCAGTTACGCCGAGCGGCGTCTCCGTGAAACTATCCTCCGCTCGACCCCCACGAGGGTGTTGGTTGCTACTCGGAAAGCCTATAGGTTCCACTGTACAAAAATTTTGTACAAAGGTCTGAACCTTTTCCTAGCTACCATGTGTTCTTTTAAATTAAATTTTTGAATCTCCTGCGGAACTTAACACATTTGATCCAAAACTTAATCTACTTGTTCTTTTAGGTTTTGACTTGGATCTCCTGCGGAACTTAACACGTTCGACCCAAGTCTCCTTAAGTTATTAATTTCATTAAATATTAATTTCCATAAAAGGTTCCCAGTACTGACGTGGCGAGGCACATGGCCTTCTTGGATATGGGAGCAACCACCACCGACTAGACAAAACCTTTAATAGAAAGCTAATATTTAATTTCCTAAAATAACTTTAGGTTAACCAAAGAGAACAATCAAATCACAAGGAAAAGAAAGAAACAAAAGAACACAACTTCGAAAAAACATATTCGAAATACTAGAACGTAAGCCTCTTGTATTTGGTATTATTTCCATAAATAACTAGCATGATGCGGAAATAGAAATTACTAGTTATACCTTGTAGAAAAACCTCTTGATCTTCTACCGTATTCCTCTTCTAACCTCGGACGTTGTGTGGGCAACGATCTTCCAAGATGAGAAACCACCAACCACCTTCTTCTTCTCCAAGCAAGGTTCGGCCACAAAAGAAAAGCTTCACCAAGGAGAAAAACCAAAATACTAACCAAGCTCCAAGAGATGCTAGCTTTCTCTCCTTCTTCTTCTTCTTCTCCAAGTAGTATCCGGCCACCACAAGAGCTCCAAGGAAGGGAGAGAGGTTCGGCCACCACAAGAGGAAGAGATGGAGAGGTTGGCCGGCCACACCAAGGAACAAAAGAGGGAGAGGAATAATAGATGTTGTGTCTTGTGAAGGCACCCTCACCCCTTCTTTTATATTCCTTGGCCTAGGTAAATTAGGAAATTTAATTACAATAAATTTTCCTTAATTTCCTTGACATGATTTAATTGAGAGAAATAAAATAAAATTTCCCCAATTAATTTGTGATGGCCGGCCACATCATTGGAATACAAAAGAGGACAAGTTTTAATCAACAATTAAAACTTCCTAATTTGTTTCCGAAAATTTTAAAAAATAAAATTTCTCTTTAAAATCTCTTCATGGTTAATAAAAGGAAATATCTATAATTTTAATTTTATTAACATGTGAATAATTTTAAAGAGAAAATAAAACATCTCTTCCAATCTACAAATAAGGAAAGAGATCTAATCTCTTTCTTTAATCTTTTGTAGATCTTTTACAAGAGAGATATTTTAATTTTAATTCTCTTTAAAATATATCTTCCACATAATAATAAAAATTAAAATTAAATTTCTTTTTTAATTTTATTTGGCCGGCCCTACTAGCTTGGGTTCAAGCTAGGGCCGGCCACCCCAAAATATACCTAGGCCGGCCACCCCAAAATATACCTAGGCCGGCCCTAGCTTGATTCCAAAGCTAGCTTGGCCGGCCCCCATTGGGTGGGTATAGAAGGTGGGTATAGTACTCAATAAATAAGAGGCTACGATAGGGACCGAGAGGAGGAATTGGTTTTGGTCTCCCGATAAAATTAAGCATCCCGTGTTCGCCCCGAACACACAACTTAATTTTATCAACGATAATTCATTCCACTAGAGAACTATCATTGAACTACCGCACCAATCCCAAATTACATTTTTGGGCTCCTTCTTATTATGAGTGTGTTAGTCTCCCTGTGTTTAAGATATCGAATGCCCACTAATTAAGTGAGTTACTGACAACTCATTTAATTAATGTCTAAGTCCAAGAGTAGTACCACTCAACTTTATCGTCATGTCGGACTAAGTCCACCTGCAGGGTTTAACATGACAATCCTTATGAGCTCCTCTTGGGGACATTATCAACCTAGTATCTCTAGGACACAGTTTCCTTCTATAATCAACAACACACACTATAAGTGATAGCATTTCCCAACTTATCGGGTTTATTGATTCATCGAACTAAATCTCACCCATTGATAAATTAAAGAAATAAATATCAAATATATGTGCTTGTTATTATATTAGGATTAAGAGCACACACTTCCATAATAACTGAGGTCTTTGTTCCTTTATAAAGTCAGTATAAAAGGAACGACCTCGAATGGTCCTACTCAATACACTCTGAGTGTACTAGTGTAATTATATAGTCAAGATAAACTAATACCTAATTACACTACGACCTTCTAATGGTTTGTTCCTTTCCATTCTGGTCGTGAGCTACTGTTTTTAATTTATAAGGTACTGATAACATCATCTTCTGTATGTGACACCACATACTATGTTATCTACAATATAAATTAAATGAACAACTACAAACAAATGTAGATAATTAGACCAAATGTGATTCTTTATTCATAATGAATGTTTACAAAGCTTAGGCTTTCAGTATACACTCCAACAGAGGGTAGCTATAACGTCAATCAACGCCAACATTCTTCGGATCTCTTTGAAATTTGCGCCAATCTTCGACATTAAGGCCGGACATGCGCTCTGTGCCTCGTGAAGGCGCTCATTAAATGCCCTCTAGTGGTTGAATGCCACGTGGCTCTGCTGCGGTCATCGTACGGCGGCGGCGTCGCGGGCGACGAGACCGAGGCTGTTTGAAATGGACGGCCCGATAGAGTCCTTGATTTTTGCGATCTGCATTCGACGGCTGAGGCCGCTCTGGCCCAACCCTATAAAACTTTCGCCTTCTTCCTCCGCCGCATTCCTGCTTTCGCGTGCCCAGAAGTTTTCCCTGCCATTCTTGCTCCGGCGATCCTGCTGCTGCTTCTTCCGGCGACCTCTCGCATTCTTCCTTCGATCTTCGTCTGCTTTCGTAAGGTCCTTTTGTCATCTTCTTTTCATTTCTTGTTTTTCCTCGTGCTTTCTTCTTCTCTTCGCATTCTCGTCTCCTGGTAATGATTCGGTCCCCTCTCTTAAGTTTTTTGCCCTTTCGTCCATCTCTTGCTCCTTTTCCCGCTCGGCTAATGGCCAACTCTTCTCAACCTCAAGACCTAGCCCTCAGCCCGTGGTATACCACCATGGAGTCACGCTTCGATCGGCGCGACGCCGAGTTCTGATTGACAATTTTGACATCCCCTCTGACTTTGAACATATCTTACCCTCCCCCTCCGCTCGGCCACACAAACCGTCACACGGAGCTATTTGTGTTTTCCGCGACTAGTTCATAGCCGGTCTGCAATTTCCACTCCATCCCTTTATCGTAGAAGTCTGTAATTTTTTCGGCATTCCGCCCGGAAGCTTAGTCCCTAACACCTTCCGCCTTCTATGTGGCGTTGTTGTCTTGTTCAAAATCCACAACATTCCCCTCCGACCGGAGGTCTTATACTATTTTTATTATCCTAAACAGTCCGACCTGGGTACTTACATGTGTTGGTGCGGTTAACACTAACGATTTAACCTACGTTTTGATGAATGACAAATCAGGTTAAGTTAGTTTGTTGCTATCTGACACTTTGATCAAGTATGCAGGAGAAGCCCAGACAGGTCGACGGGCTGACCGGATGTCTGGCACGAAGCCCAGCTAGGTCGACGGGCTGATCGGATAGCTGGCACGAAGTCCAAGCGGGTCGACGGGCCGACCGGACGCTTAGGCACGAAGTCCAGCTAGGTCGACGAGCTGACCGGATAGCTGGCACGAAGTCCAGACGGGTCGACGGGCTGACCGGACGTCTAGCAGGTAAGTGAGGTAAGTCACTGGAGGGGAGTGACTGCGAGGACGCGTTCCCGGGAAGGGAACATTAGGCGTCGATCCGGCTTAGATCCATTTCGGATATCTAAGTCGAGATCGTGACTAGATTCCGGTCTCGGAAAGACTGAATCTAAGTCATACTCTTTGCTATTACTTTGTTGAACTTTAATTGTGCTAACAATCTGTTTTACAGGATATATATTTGCCTCGGACTAACTCTATTTTGCAGGAGAAGGAGTTCCTGGAAATAGGAGGTCCGGGCGCCCGGAGGTAAGTTTTATCCAAACTCGCGCGTCGCCACGTGGAGCTTGCTGGTTGGACTTGCCACGTCCCACCAGGGCGCCCGGAAGGGATCCAGGGCGCCCCGAGCCTCATATAAAAGGAGGGTCAGAGGGGAGCTTCAGAACAACAACGAAAAGAAAGTCTTTCACTGCTTGCTCTACTGCTCTGCGCTCCTGCGACGCTAACAAAAGATCCGACAATACGCTCCTTTCCTTTTCTTTAATTCTTGTCGGTATTTGCTTTATTTTCATTAGCATTCCTGTACTTTAAATTGTAATAATTTTCGAACTGCTAGTGATTGCCCAACGAAAGTACTCACGGAGTACGGGCCTTCGAGTAGGAGTCGTCACAGGCTCCGAACGAAGTAAAAAACACCATGTTCATTTGTCTAAGTTTTTTTTATTTCCGCTGCGCTTAAGTCTTTTTAACGCTGTCTTTTCGAATCGATATTCACCCCCCCCTCTATCGACGTTTCACGATCCAACAAGTGGTATCAGAGCCAGGTTCCGCTCTGATTTGGTGCAACCACCAATCAGACAGGGGGTGAAAATATTTTTTTTTTCTTTTTTGTTTTACGCTTAATTCTAATATGATATTATTATTATTAATTTGGGAATTTTTCTTCATTGCAATTAAATCTATATTGGTGCAACACTAATTTAGATACTCCTATTATTTTTTCCCGCACTGCTAATCCAAGACCAAGTCTTGGGATATTCTTTTTCGTTGTTTACTTGTGTCTTGTGTGCAGGATGTCTCAACTAGAAGGCTTTAGCACAGTACGTCCTCCCCTATTCAACGGGGATGACTTCTCGTACTGGAAGAAAAGAATGAAGGTATACCTAAAGACAGACTACGATCAATGGTTCAGCGTCATAAAGGTGTACTGAACTCCAGTCGACAACTCCGGAAATCCACTAGACCCGGAACAGTGGACTCCAGACATGAGGAAAAAGGCATCCACAGAAAACAAGGCAATCAACACACTACACTGCGGCCTAACACGAGAAGAGCTGAATCGGGTCGGACCGCATCAGAACGCTAAAGAATTGTGGGACAAACTGATCGAGCTACACGAAGGAACGAGCGATGCAAAGGTAACAAAAAGAGACCTACTTTTAAATAAAATATTTAATATAAAAATGCAGGAAGGGGAAATGACAAGTCAACTGCTTGCGAGAATCAAGGACGTCCTCAACGGACTCCACGCGATAGGCCACCAGATGGAAAACAGAGATTTAATAAGGTACGCACTAAATGCCTTTCCTCGTAATAGCTTGTGGGCATCGATCGTAGATGCCTACAAAATTTCAAAAAATCTATCTAAGTTAAAATTAGACGAGCTTTTCTGTGAGTTAGAATTACATAAACAAACTAATGCTGGAGCCGAGAAAGGTATTGCTTTATTTGCAGGCTCATCCAAAGAAAAGAAGAGCAAGTCTGAATCTGAAGAGGATTCCGGTCAAGATTCAGAAGACGAAGAATACCTGGTGAACTTGGTAAGAAAAATGTTCACCAGGAGAAAAAGGACCTTCAGCAAAAAGGACCTTCAAAAGTTCAGTCCTTCCGCGGAACAAAAGAATGTGACTTGCTTCGGATGCAACAAAAAGGGGCACTACAAGAATGAATGCCCAAGACTGAAATTCGACAAACCGAAGCTAACCAAAAAGAAGGCCCTCAAAGCAACGTGGGGCGACTCTTCCTCGGACGAATCGGAGGTAGAAGAGCAGAAGCACCAGAGCCACCTCGCGCTGATGGCCCGCGAAGCTGAAACGGAAGACGAGTCGGGAGATGAAGACGGATCCGAACCCAAATCAAGCCACGAGTCCGTACTCGTTTCCAAAGGCCCGGATGAGGTATATTTTAATTTAAACAAATTTTTTTTAAAAATTATTTCCTGCTTAAATAGTAAGTTAATTAAAATAGAAAATGAAAACAAATCACTCATTGAGGAAAATCAAGACCTCAAGGAACAAATAAAAAATTCAAATCCAACTCAAGATCTAATACTTGAAGAGAATTCATCATTAAAATCAGAAATTAATAACTTAAAATAAATACTAGAAAAATTCACTACAAGATCAAAAAATCTAGACTTAATCCTGAACAATCAAAAAGCATGTTATAATAAAACCGGACTTGGATACAAGTCGAACTCAAATAAAACCTTTAAATCATTAATAACCCAATACAAATCAACTAATCAAGCCTAGGTTACACTACAACAAAAATGACTTTCCGCAGCGCATCATCAACGGCGTGCAGTTAAAGCACGCCGTTAATAATAGTTTTTACGGCGCGCCTAATTATGTGTGCTGCGAATAGTAAAATATTTATACAATGACAGCGTGCAGAAAAAGTACGTCGTTAATAAACTTTTCTACGGCGTGCAAAGTGCGCTGTCAAAACTTTATATTAATAGCACACTGAGTGCGCTATTAATAATTATTATATATATAAATAACGGCGTACAAAAATATATGCTGCGAATAAATATTATAAAATATTAACATGTAATATGCACCGTTAATAATCTTCAAAATTTTCTAAATATTTAACCAAAAATTTTCACGCAAAACAAACCTCATTTTTCACCCGAAACATATCCTCACACCCGAAACATATCCTCACGCCCGAAACTGACCACAAAACCTAAATTCGTGACCAGTTCCTCACACTAACTCTTGTCGTCGGAACCTCCCCGCCGCAGCCCTAAACTCCTCTCCACCAACATCTTCGCCCATCCTCTCTCCATCGAAGCCCTCTCCAGCCTAGTCGGGTGTCGCCGTCACCTTCTTCCGCTGGGTGTGATCCTGCTACCTCAGCGACCAGCACCCACCCTACGCGTGGAACCTTGTGGTCGACCTCCTCGGCAAGAACTTTTCAACGCCAAGTGAAACTCTGTCCACTCCATGCAATCCGAGGGCCTTCTCTCCATGCCTCCTACAATGGTGATCTTGATTTTTAGTACTGCCACTTCTCCAAAGGTGCATGACCCTTTTCCATAGCAGATAATGGGTGTAGATTGCACGGCAGAAGAACTTAAGGCAACTCTTATCTTCTATTCTCAAGCAAAATTTCTTGATGTTAATGCTAATGTTTTTTTATATAGGCAGACCTCTTGTTATCTAAAATTTCTTCAAAGATTTTTTGTGACCCAATTGAAGCAAGGAAGTTTTCTGATCCAATCTTTGCTTGTGTAGGAGATTATGGGTGAGAAATTATGGATCAGTTATTTTAGATACTTCATCATCCAAAAATATATTTGACTCTATCCTGTCAACACAGACAATCATGTAGTTTTAGGTTGTGTATGTAATAGGATTTCCTCTTTTCTTCATGAAATCTCTTTGTTATTTTTTAGTCGAATTGTTAGATCCATGAATCCTTTTCTAGTCATTAAATAGTAGTTCATGCCATTCATGCTAAGTATGTTAAATAAGTCGTCAAAGTTTCAATTATATATAGATGTTAACTATGAACTGTTTGATAAATTGTCTCGAAGATATTTCATTGTTACTTTCAACAAGAATTAGTGAAGCAGAAAATTAAAGATTTCTCACTAGATTTGTTGAATGACTCTCTAAGAAATGCTGCCATCAGTCATACAATCATCTCAAGTAATTTATTCATTTATTCATGTAATCTTAGCGATGCTGGTTCTCTCTGGAATTGTTCTGCTGCCCGTTCTTCTAGTGGTTGCAACTGAACCTGCACCATCTTCCACGGATAGCAATAGTGAGGGAAGCTTCAAGAACCTTGACAAATTGACCATGGGGCATGCCAATGTAAGATATGTTGGTCTCTGGAATTTATCCTTCAATGATTTGTTGGTCATGTAAATGTTGCTCGTCATTTAACAGCTGAGGTTGCAACATTGCTTTTAGCCACATTAATACACGAGGTTAGTAAATGCTCTATAATTCTACTACTTCTATTTCTGCTTTCTTTCATTATGCTTGGTGGCAACTGAAGGCCATTTTCTTCAAAGGTGATGCATGCTTTAGATTTTGACCCTCATGCCTTTGCACATTTCCATGATGAGTGAAAGAGATGAAGGCGTAGTCAGGTATCAATTTGCAGTTTGTCATTATAACTTATTCCTCTTGTTACTTTATACATAGCTTCTGGTTAATTTTTTTGTGTGTCTGTAACTATCCTTAAAGGTCACTATGCAAGTTATGGATGAGAAGTTTGGTTGTGCAGTTGCACGTATTGTCCTGCCCCGACTAGTTATGCATACTAGATACCATTATGGGGTAAGTTACACCAAACTGTTATATTCATTATGTATTTGGAGTATGATAATTAGTTTAGCATTGAAACTTGAGTTTGTAATTTCTATTGGCTTGATGTTTTTATTATTGTTTGGTAGGCATTTTCTCAAAATTGGTGAAGGTCCGAGCCCACCCATTGGTTTTCAGGTGGCTTTCCTTTTGAGCTTTAAGTATTTTATTTAGTAGCTCCGTACTTTTGTATGTGTACCCTAGAAAAAGTGGGCACTTTAATTTGATATTTGATTACTTGCTCAATTCTGTTATGGCAATGATTCTTCGTAATAGAAAAGAATGTTCTCACAGATTTGTGAGAATTGAAGATTTTTCTCATACTATGATGGAATTTCTTTTAAGCTTTTTCTAATATTCATATTTGGTCTTTTACATTTCAACACTTGGACCTTTAGTTGTTGTCTTTGAAATAGAGTTATAATTCTTTATTTCTACTTGTTTTGGATCAGTAACTCAATAAAGAAATGATGAAATTAGGCCAGACCTTATTTTCATGGCTCCTTGTTCGCAAGACAAATGCTTAGGGAGCTAATATGTTAGTTGGCAAAGAGGAGAAACATCTGGTAAACAATTGCAACCATTGCAGATCAAGTTCTATTCATAATTAAAGTTGACTTAATTTTAGTGCTATAGATTAGGTCCTCAGGACTGCATACCCCACCCTTCTATAACCAAACTATCTCTGGCTGCCACCTCCAATAATCAAAATATCTTTGCTAATTTCGTCCTTATTCTTCATCGGTTGAGAATTTAGCAGACGTGTCTTTGTTCACCTATAAGACTACCTGTGATAGCACTGGTTTCAAGCAACAAAAAAAAATTAATAAACAACTCAGCCACACAATTCATAGTTGGTTACTTAACTGTCATGATGTTCTTCGCAGTTAGCATTCCCCAAGGGCCTAAATTCAGCACCAGGAAGGCCAAGAGTAGCTCCCAGCAGTCCTGTAATTTTCGAAGTCACTTTGGAGTATGTTCCTGGCCTAGACAATGAGTAAACCTTGTGCTTCCAGTTCCATCCACTTGTTCAGAGGAGTTAAAGAAATGAGCTTAGAGAGTTTAAATTTTTTTAATCTGTAAGTTATATAAAGATATAAAATATGTGGGAATATTTATTTCTTATTTAAATATCCTACAATTCTTCAGCTTTTTATTCAGATTGAATTCTGATTTATTCTTTATAACTAGTTCAAATTTGTGATGTATCTCCAAAATTGCATCCACATATCCAAACACAAAAGTGCATCACATTATTCTTGTTGGATCATGTTGAAAAGTTTGGGTTGATAAGGTTTTGGTGGAAAAGGTGGACCTAATTCGACTAAATGATGAAATGCAGTTTCTCGATGATACAATAGGAAGCACGGTCGCATGGTTATATAAATTTATAGTATTGTGTGATTGATACATATTATACTAATTTGTTTGGATTGTAAGTTGAATTGTTGTTATGTAATTGCTAGTTTGTTAGAGATTTCATATCTTGTTTTAGATCTTTTGAGTTTTTGTGGTATAATGAAAAACTATAACTTTTATTAATTTTGTATGGATTTGATTTGCACTAAAATTGTTGTAAAATTTTAATTTATTATTTTCGTCAAATTATTTTTTTTAGTATAGTTAAGACCATCAACAGCATACGTTTGCGCGTTGCGGATAGTATTTTCTGCAGCGTGCAAAGCACGCCGTGAATACTATTATCCGCGGCGTGCTTTGCGCGCTATGGAAAATACTATCCGCAGCGCGCAAAGCACGCCTCGGATAATAGTATCTGCGGTGTGCTTTGCGTGCTGCGGAAAATACTTTTCGCAGCACGCAAAAGCATGCCGCGGATAATTTATGACTTTCAATAGCTTTTAATTGTGTAGCGCGCAATGCGCGCTGTGAAAAGAGAATTTGCATGCTGCAAAAAGTCATTTTTGTTGTAGTGGTTCCGAAAGCGTGTTTGACCACGCAAGTAGGAATTAATCAATATTACATACCTAAAGAAAAAATATATTGTATAAACTCGAATAAACCAAATCAAAAACCAAAATACAAATCAAAGAAATCAAAATTTAAACATATTAAACAAAATATAAATTATCACAAAGTTAATTATAACTATAAAAGAAATCGACACAAACCTAAAACGAAAATTTAAATTAAAGGTCAATAATTCAGGGGGAGGCTCCAGAATAGCTGGCACCTCCAAAACTAATTTACCCGATAGGGTAACCTAAACAAACTAACCCGACAGGGTAATTAGGATTAGTTAAAAAGAGACCAAGTTTAACTTGAATCATGGTACTGGTGAAGTTTTTGGATGATAGTACGTTAGGGAAACTTGGGCATCGCATGTCTAGAAAGATATGGTTTCGATCTGGTGCATTTGGCCAAGTGAAACTGACCGAAGCTACCCTTAAATGGATCCTAACTAGTTAGACCAAGATTTAGTACTAAGCTCCGTGGATACTATTCGAAAAATCTCGAAAGGTTGGTTACTTCTAATGACGTACAAGTGACTCACCAAGCTTAGAAGTTTATCCGAAGAATGCCTATTTGTTGAAACCAAAGCTAAACCTGAATCTAACACAAGTTAAACCAAACTCCATAATTAAAATCTAAATCATCTCACAAAATTATAGGATTCCCTGATTGAAAACTTAGATCGGGAGAGATGACTAAGGATCAAAATTAAATTTTGAATTAAATTAATTAAATTAAATTTCGAATTAAATTAATTAAATTAAATTTCGAATTAAATTAATTAAATTAAATTTTGAATTAAATTAAATTTCAAATTAAATTAATTAAATTAAACTTCGAATTAAATAACTAAAATGAACTACGATTAATTAAAATTTAAATTAAATTAACTTTAAAAACTATTTTAAAAATTAACTTTAAAAGATTATTTTAAAATTAAATTAACTTTAAAAATTATTTTAAAATTAAATTAACTTTAAAAACTATTTTAAAAATTAACTTTAAAAAAAATTCATTTTAAAATTAAATTAACTTTAAAAACTATTTTAAAAATTAACTTAAAAAAAAGATATTAAAATTAAAAGAATTAGAAGTGACAACGGGGAAGAATTTAAAAATCATAATTTTAACAAGTTCTGTCTTGAGAATGGCTACCATCACGAATTTTCGTGTCCTAAAACCCCCCAACAAAATGGAATTGTAGAAAGAAAAAATAAAACTTTACTAGAAGCCTCTAGAACTATGTTAAATGAATATAACTTACCTAAATATTTTTGGGCAGAAGCTGTTAGTACAGCCTGCTATGTACAAAATAGAACAACATTAAATAAAAGACATAATAAAACTTTCTTTGAAATATTTTATAACAAACAACCCAACATAAAATATTTTAAAGTATTTGGGTGTCCAGCCTACATCTTAAATACTAGAGAACACTTAGGAAAATTTACCTCTAAAGTAGAAAATGAAATTTTTGTACGATATTCTCTAAACAGTAGGGGTTATAGAATATATAATAAAATTACGTTAAAAATCGAGGAAACCACAAATGTAAAATTTGAAGAAACACAAGGACAAACTCAACTTCAACCTATTGAAAATAATAATTCTGAAGAAACCAATCAATCCCTAGATCATGAAGAAGATGAACACACTCAAGCAAATCAACCCCCTAGAACTATAAGAATCAACCCTAACCATCCAACTGATCAAATAATTGGTGACTCAGACCTAAGGGTTCAAACCAGATCATCTTTTAGGAACCTAAGTCAAATTTCCCTGATTTCAAAAATTGAACCCAAAACTGTAGCTGAATCCCTACTTGATCCAGATTGGATCATCGCTATGCAAGAGGAACTAGCTCAATTTGAGCGTAATGAAGTTTGGGATCTAGTACCACCACCTAAAAATAAGAAAATAATAGAAACAAAATGGGTATTTAGAAACAAATTAAGTGAAACTGGGGATATTACTAGGAATAAGGCTAGGCTAGTTGCCAAAGGGTTGAGTCAAGTTGAAGGACTTGACTACGATGAAACCTATGCCCCAGTAGCCAGATTAGAATCCATTAGAATGTTACTAAGTTATACAGTCCATAAGGGATTCAAACTATATCAAATGGATGTTAAGTCAGCTTTTCTTAATGGACTGATAAAAGAAGAAGTTTATGTAGGTCAGTCTCCTGGATTTGAAAATTTAGAACATCCTGATTATGTCTTTAAGTTAAAGAAAGCATTATATGGACTTAAACAAGCACCCAGAGCATGGTATGAAAGACTAACATCTTACTTAACATCCAAAGGATTCAACCAAGGTCAAATTGACCCAACCTTGTTTGTTAAATTACTAAATAACGACATATTTATAGCACAAATATATGTAGATGATATAATATTTGGTTCAACTAACTCAGACTTTTTAGAAGAATTTATCAACCTAATGGAACAAGAATTTGAAATGAGTTTAGTAGGAAAATTGACATATTTTCTAGGATTACAAATTAAACAAACAAATAAAGGAAATTACATTTATCAACATAAATACACTAAAGAATTACTTAAAAATTCGGAATGAAAAATACAAAAGAAATAAAAACACCCATGGCAGTAAACACAATCTTAGACAATGACCCAAATGGATCTAAAGTATTATAGAAGTGCAATAGGTAGTCTACTTTACTTAACTGCAAGCCGACCTGATATATTATTTGCAGTTAGTATGTGTGCTAGATACCAAACATGTGCTAAAGAATCCCATTTGACTCAAGTCAAAAGGATTTTTAGATATCTTAAGGGAACAACAAACGTAGGAATTTGGTATCCTAAGACCAGTGACTTTGAATTAATAGGATATTCTGATTCAGATTATGCTGGATGCAAATTAGACCGCAAAAGCACAAGTGGTGGATGCCAACTACTAGGCCCATCACTTGTTAGCTGGTTTAGTAGAAAACAACATTGTGTTGCACTATCTACAACTGAGTCAGAATACATAGCTATAGGAGAATGTGTAGCCCAATTATTATGGATGATGCACACCTTAAAAGATTTCAACTTAAAAATCACAAATGTAAAAGTTTTAATTGACAATATTAGCTCAATAAATTTAACAAAAAATCCAGTGCATCATTCAAGAACCAAACACATTGAAATCAGGCACCACTTTATCAGGGATCATGTTACTAAGGGTGACATTGAGCTCAAATACGTTGAGTCCAAGTCAAACTTAGCTGACATATTCACTAAACCACTCCCTGAAAGTGAATTTAGCAATTTGCGTAGAAAACTAGGAATGTGCCTAATAGATTAGGAGTTTCAAATTTCAAAAATATTTTCAAAAATGATTATTCTCAAATTATAGGTTAAAACATATTTCATTTTCAAAACTTTCCTATTTTTAGGTTTTTAAATATATTTTTAGCCTTAGACTAGTTCAAAATCCTTAGAAAACATGTACCCATAGGACTAGTTTTGAGCATCTCACCAAAACCCTCAGCTTACCTTGCTTGTGTTTGACGAACATAGAAAGGGGTGAGATGTATAGGCCACTTGCCTAAGACTTAAGATGTTTATTTCAGTGCATCGATATAAGTCTGGGCGTTAAATACAAAATATACATTAATCAAGTTAAGGTTGAACTTAACTTAACTAACCAAGTGAAAGCTGCTATCTTCTGATAAGTCAGTCAGTAACAAACTAGTTAGACATTTGATTTAATGTCAGGTTCAGGGAGAGAAATAAAACTACTTTAGTTTTTCAAATTGAATTTTAAACTTATTTTTGAAAATCAAAGTTTAAACTCAACTTGGTTAAAAATGTGCAAATTTTTTGAATTTTGATTCTGAAAAAGAATTTTACAAAATTATTTTGAAAACTCCTTTGTTTTAAAAAATTCTACTTTGAATATTTTTAGCAAATACTTTCAACATTTTATGTTAATTTCTTAAACCTATTTTTGAAAACTAACTCTTATAAAACTAAGTTGTTTTGGGTTTTACTTTTTGTTAAAAATTGATTTTGAAAATTATATCTAACTTAGTTTTGAAAATTGATTTTTTTTAAAAAAAAAATTTTGATTTCACTTAATTTTGACGATTTAATTTGAAAGTTAAATTTTACAAAAATAAATTTTTTTTAAAAAAATTGTTTTGTTACTGAAAATTATGGAAATTAGATTTTTTTTAAGTTTACAAACTAAGCTTCTAAAAATCACTTTCCTTAATTTTAAACTATGCTTGAAAAATTAGCTATTTTTCAAAGTTACTAAATTATAAATCAGCTATTTTTCAAGACTTAGTTTTTTTTAAGTAAAGGTAAAACTATCTTTTAAACTCCCCTACGTTAACTTGATATTTTTTTTACTTGGTCTGTATCTATGATTACTTAACATTAGTTCTTTTGATGAATGACAAAGGGGGAGGGTTAGGTGGTTAAGTGAGCTAAACCAAACTGAAAATACAAACTAACTTAAAAACCACATAAATGCATGTTGTTTCTTGCATGGGTTTTCACTAACTTAACCAGGTTGTCATTCTATCAAAAAGGGGGAGATTGTTGGTGCGGTTAGCACTAACGATTTAACCTAGGTTTTGATGAATGACAAATCAGGTTAAGTTAGTTTGTTGCTGTCTGACAGTTTGATCAAGTGTGCAGGAGAAGCCCAGACAGGTCGACAGGCTGACCGGATGTCTGGCACGAAGCCCAGCTAGGTCGACGGGCTGACCGGATAGTTGGCACGAAGTCCAAGCAGGTCGACGGGCCGACCGGACGCTTAGGCACGAAGTCCAGCTAGGTCGACGGGCTGACCGGATAGCTGGCACGAAGTCCAGACGGGTCGACGGGCTGACCGGACGTCTGGCAGGTAAGTGAGGTAAGTCACTGGAGGGGAGTGACTGCGAGGACGCGTTCCCGGGAAGGGAACATTAGGCGTCGATCCGGCTTAGATCCATTTCGGATATCTAAGTCGAGATCGTGACTAGATTCCGGTCTCGGAAAGACGGAATCTAAGTCATACTCTTTGCTATTACTTTGTTGAACTTTAATTGTGCTAACAATCTGTTTTACAGGATATATATTTGCCTCGAACTAACTCTATTTTACAGGAGAAGGAGTTCCTGGAAATAGGAGGTCCGGGCGCCCGGAAGGGATCAGGGCGCCCGAACGTAAGTTTTATCCAAACTCGCGCGTCGCCACGTGGAGCTTGCTGGTTGGACCTGCCACGTCCCACCAGGGCGCCCGGAAGGGATCCGGGGCGCCCCGAGCCTCATATAAAAGGAGGGTCAGAGGGGAGCTTCAGAACAACAACGAAAAGAAAGTCTTCCACTGCTTGCTCTACTGCTCTGCGCTCCTGCGACGCTAACAAAAGATCCGACAATATGCTCCTTTCCTTTTCTTTAATTCTTGTCGGTATTTGCTTTATTTTCATTAGCATTCCTGTACTTTAAATTGTAATAATTTTCGAACTGCTAGTGATTGCCCAACAAAAGTACTCACGGAGTACGGGCCTTCGAGTAGGAGTCGTCACAGGCTCCGAACGAAGTAAAAAACACCGTGTTCATTTGTCTAAGTTTTTTTTATTTCCGCCGCGCTTAACTCTTTTTAACGCTGTCTTTTCGAATCGATATTCACCCCCCCTCTATCGACGTTTCACGATCCAACAACATGTTCCAGGCTCGGCCCGGTTTAGTCTTCTTTAATAAACTACCCTCTTCCAATAAACATTGGAAAGAGTACTACTTCTATCTTCGTCTTCCTGAACGGGCCTCCTTCCGAACCTAGTGGCAGGTCGGACCGCCAACCTCCCCTGAGCTAAAGAGGTTCAAGACCGGATCGGACTATCTTCACGCTGCCAACATGCTAGCCGGTCTGAAGTTCGACATCAACAAATTCTTACCCGAAGGGGTGATGTACATATTTGGTCTGAGTCCGATCCGGACTCCCCTCCCGAGCAGCTTTGGTAAGAATTTTACTTGTGCATTCGCCTTGATTGCTAACTGATTTTCTCCTTTTTCCTTTGCAGCAGACATTGTCATGGAGTCCGTGATGGCCGGGATTTTGAAGAGGAAAGCGGCGGTGCCAAGGAGATGGAGCAACTGGGCATCACCCCGGTCGACTCTCACGAGGGAGAGAGCAAAACGAATGCGGGGGAGTCGGCCGCTCAGGCTTCTCTCCTGGAGCCAGCGGTTGGCGCAACTTCTAGCCAAGGGCCTTCCGTCCGGGAGGAAGGTTCTATTTAGGAGGAGGAGCGCCCGCTTAGGCAAAAAAGACGCCGGTCGGCAACTCCCCCACGATCAGCTACTTCCGCGGTCCAGCAGTCCGAACGGACCACCGCCGATTCTCGCGGCAAAGCCCCAGCGGTTGAGGCAATCTCGTCTGATCGGACCCCATCCCAACTGGACGCGTCCGCGGATCCCCTCGAGGCCATACCTGTAAGCGCCCTTCTGCCCTCTTCCCGCCGAGTCCAACGCTCGGCCATTTTATCCCAGTTTTCTGCACCGGCCTCCAATCCTTCCCCAGCTTCCGCCCAGACGACTCCCGGTCGACACCGTACCATCAGGGTCTCCCTGCATCTCCCCACCGAAGAGTTGATGCCCGAGTCCGATCGGCCAACCGCGCCTGAGCACATGATCACCATGAAGGGGCCCCTCGCCGAGATGTGGGCCGATGCTCGAGCACGTGTCGCAATGATTCCACTCAGCAATCTGGCCAACAGCCATATGCAGCAGGCCACTGGGGTAACTATGTTTTCTTTGGAGTCTTCTATGCGCTTTCTCCGATCGGCTATTAATGATTTTATTTATGTCAGAGATGGGTAGAGGAGATCGCTGTCTCTAATCGTCTGGCCATGGTGGACGAAGAGTTAAAGAGGCTAAGGAGTTCGGGCGGCGCGCCCTCCCAGAGTCCTTCATATGTCGAGCTGTAGAAAGAGCTCAAGAAGACCCAAGATCTGTTGGCGGCTGAGCAAAAGAAGACGGCCGACCAGGCCCATACTCTGGCCCAACTCGATCGACAGGTCAAATCACTGGACCGAAAAATAAGCCTGGCAACCGATCGGAAGAAAACGGCTATCGCCGATCTGGAGAAGAAAAATGTCGAGGCTTGGGGCCTGGAGCAACGAGTCAAAGAGCTGATGGAGCAACTGGACGGCGAGAAGGCGAGCCGCTCGACCGAGGAGATTAAACATAAAGATGAACTAAAGACTTTGCAGGAGTCTCTCGAAGCTTCCCAAGCTGCCTTCAAGGAATATCAAGAGGCGGAACCAGGCCGAGTCGCAGCCCTGAGGCTGAAGCACATCCGCTCGACTGAATTTTCAGAAAAAGTGTGCGAGCGGATGTATAATGCCTTTGAGCTTGCCATCACCGCCACGACGGACTATCTGAAGTCCAAGGGTCAGCTCCCTGACTCCGCCATCATCCCGGCCCAAGACTATGCGGCGCTCCTTAGCACCATCCCTAAGGACCTTTATGATTTTCTGGAATAGAAGTCTTTATGTAATTCGGCTGTTCGGCCAAAAACTTCCTTTTTTGTAACTCGGCTGCTCGACCTTGATTTCTCTAATTTCAATGAAAAATTTATCTTTATGCAACTTCGTTTTTACTTTGCATGCTTGTGGGTGATTGGTCGGGGCCTATGACACAACTCGGCCAACTAGGCCTCCCGAGCGGGCGTAGGTGGCATACGACTTGTCACTACTTTCCCTTGCCGCTTATCTTCAAGCGTCTTTCGTTCCGGCCGGAGGGTTTATAGTCGCCGGTTCGACTCTCGATATTTAACGTCGGAGCTCGACGGTCTTCCGGTCGGATGGTTTATAGTCGCCGGTTCGACTCTCAATATTTAACGTCGGAGCTCGACGGTCTTCTGGCCGGAGGGTTTATAGTCGCCGGTTCGACTCTCGATATTTAACATCGGGGGTCGACGGTCTTCCGGCCGGAGGGTTTATAGTCGCCGGTTCGACTCTCGATATTTAACATCGGAGCTCTACGGTCTTCCGACCGGAGGGTTTATAGTCGCCAGTTCGACTCTCGATATTTAACGTCGGGGCTCGACGGTCTTCCGGCCGGAGGGTTTATAGTCGCCGGTTCAACTCTCGATATTTAACGTCGGAGCTCGACGGTCTTCCGGTCGGAGGGTTTATAGTCACCGGTTCGACTCTCGATATTTAACGTCGGGGCTTGACGGTCTTCCGGCCGGAGGGTTTATAGTCGCCGGTTCGACTCTCGATATTTAACGTCGGAGCTCGACGGTCTTCCGGCCAGAGGGTTTATAGTCGCCGATTCGACTCTGGATATTTAACGTCGGAGCTCGACGGTCTTCCGGCCGGAGGGTTTATAGTCGCCGGTTCAACTCTGGATATTTAACGTCGGAGCTCGACGGTCTTCCGGCCGGAGGGTTTATAGTCGTCGGTTCGACTCTCGATATTTAACGTCGGAGCTCGACGGCCTTCCGATTCGGCTGACGATGCTCTATACTTGCGCTAATTTTCCGATTTTTTACTCCTACATTTCAAGTATACAGCCGAACGGAAAGTATACAACATACATTGCATTGGCGCACCTTTCACCCCGCCCGGTAAGGCTGGAGGTGGTTCGTGCTCCATGGTCGATCCAGTTTCGTCCATCTCTTCCGCTCAGATGCAGGTGCGTGTCACAGACGGTGCCAATTTGATCCTATCCGAGTGCTGAGTCGACGGACGCTGGGGACGTGACGCTCTCCTCTATCTCCGACCAGCTGAACGGATCTCCGGCGAACATGTAAGGAAGTCGAGCCGGGAAGGGGTTCCCGGCGACGACCCTCCGACGCTCAAGTCAGGCAAGAGGAAAACGATGAAGTGGCTCCAAAGATGATAGATCGCGTACCTCCGGCGAAGTCTGAGGGCTCTTATATATAGAGGTGTGGGGGGCTTATGCACACCTACCGAGGCATACACGTGTCCTTTACCATACCTTAGTATGAGCTTATCAGAGGAGCATGTCTGACACCATACTGCTACAGTCCGAGCACCTCTCTGATGGGACGGCAGAACCTTCCGTCGTAGGATTCTGAGTATGGCTTGGTCGTCGAACATGCCTGTTGTCAGAAGATGTTCCCCAATGTCCCCTTGTCCTGTTGTCTCTTCCTCCCCGCGCCGAACGTCCAACCGCTCGGCAGGCACATCACTTCCGACCGAACATAGGTATTGGTCCGACCGGGAAGATTCCCGGTCGCGTGCTCGGCTGAGACTGTTCCTTCATAGCATTGCTGCTTTATGTCTCGGCCGAGCGGGCTACCCACTCGGCCCGGCGACCCTGTTCACCATGAGCGTCGGAAACCCAACTCCCCGTCGGATTGTCTTTGATTCCGCTCGGACCCGTTCGGCCGGTTGCCCGACCCTTTTCCGATCGGCTATCCCTCAGGCTGACCCTTTTGACTTTTGACCTCTACATGTCATTGACTCCCCTCAAAGGGGTCCCCGTCTTTACTGCCGGATCAATATCTTTTCCATAGAATAATTCTATCATGTTATTGATGTGACAATCATTAGTAAACTTATCCACAATATCTTATATGAATCTTACCGTTGAAACTTCCATCTTTAGTTGCTTGTTGCGTTTGAATTAGTCATTGTAATATTAATTGATTGATCATTGTTGATTAGTGATCTACTGTCCAATTGAATAGAAAATATTTTGTTCTTGATCGAACAAACCTCAATTGATTGGGTATTGAGTCACCAGTTGAGTCCCCAAATACAAATCAAAGGGGCAAATTACAAAGCCCAAAACACTTAGGATATCAATTCTCTCAAGTCTCAGCCACCAATCAATGAATCAATCAACTGATCAAATCATCATAAAACTCTTAAGCACTTGGGGTTTGATTTTCTCAACCACCAATCAATTGCATTCCAACACAAGTCTTTGATTCCCCTAACTTTGTATTGGTGCAAATCGTGCTCCCAAAAGGTCCAAATGACATTGAATTTTGATGCTTAGACAAAAAATTTAAGTTAGATATCGCCCCGTGGATGTAATATGTATGCTTGAATATAATGGATTCACGGGAACGCACATAGAGCCTATCGAGCTCATTGGCTTGGTGTAACCAATGTGACACACTTAGTAGTTCGGAGGTATGAAGTTATTGAAGAAGGTACGTGGTGCTAGGGCAGGTCTAGCAGCAATGGCTTAGGGCGAATAGGTTGACGGCTCAATAACTCAAGGTGAACTTAATTTTATCTCTACTAAATGTGTATGATTTATCAAATTTATACTCAGACCTATTAAAATTTATTGAGGATATGTTCAAATTAATAGAGAGCAAGACTGATAAAAACCTATCACATATATCTCACTAAATTGTATTAGATAATTATCAAAAAAACGTATAACAAAAAAAAAGTGAATTTTTAAAATCATTTCTTAAAACAATTAATTCTCTTACAATACAATTCATAAATCTAAAATTATAAAAGTTTCAACTCAATTGTAGTAAAAAAATAATTACGTTCATCCATACATTTTCATAGTCCATCCCTAAATTATGGAAATAAAAATAAATAAAAATTATAAAGACGGAAAACTAAGGACGTGACTGTTACGTTGACTAGATGTGGATCATTATCTACTCTGTAACACAAGAAATGTTAGTGTCAGGTCAGGGAAGGGGTCCCCGACATTGGTCCTCCGATACTCAAATCAGTCACCGGCAAAAAGAAGAAGACGGAATACAGTAGCACAAGCGTCAACAGTGAATAATGCGTACATCCGCGGGTGTACAAACCCCTTTTATATAACGCTTTGGTGGGCGACGTGTGCACTTTTCGAGGTGTGGGCACATTCTCCTATTGGGCGCGAACATATTCTCCAATTGGTCCTAGACACGTGATCATGGACACGTTTTCCCATTGGTCACGGACACGTGATCATGGATATGTTCTCCAATTGGTCGTGGACACATCCTCCGATTTATCGTCGTACGATCCACCTATTGACCAGACCCTATGTCGGCGGCCCTATCTCCCATAAGGATATCTCGAGATAGGTCAACGATCCTATTGATCGACCGAGCAAGATAGCCACTTGACCTAGTACTTCTCCGCTTGGTCGGCCTCGACTATTTTTCTTTGCAGCGATTGGGTATAGTAGGATGCCGCCTTCTGATCGGATAAGCGCTTTGGTCTCCTGGTGTTCTGCCACTCCGTACCGTGTGTTTGGCGATTTTACCATACTGTTCCGAGTTAGGCGGGTGGTCAGATCAGCCAAGCTCGTTCCCGATCGGACATTATCTTCCTGACCGACCCATGTGGTCGACCTCCACTCGGCCTCCGTAGTCGAGCCCTTTGACACTCTGACATTGACCATCTTGACTTTGACCTCCACCTAGGCAGTTGACCTATACCAGGCGGGGCCCCCTTTATCACTGCATCAATAGGGTCAGTTTATAAATAACTGCCAATTAACTAGGAGGTGGAAGGAGTTTTCTTCGAGGTATGTGGTCATTGGAAATTGATATATACCATATTATAGTAAATTTGTTATCCTCTAACCAACTAGATGCCTCATAAGAAAAAAAAAATCAACTACATGTAGGTGAATTATGCCCTAGTCACGCTCAGATCTATGAGTCTGAATATCATTTATTTCTTAAGAGGTCATGTTATACATGACTTGACTAAATGAAAAATAATATGTAAAGGAAAAAATCTTAAGAAAAATCTTAGGGATAGACATATAAAATGACGTGGCCACAAAAGTGAAAATAATGGACTATTAATTTACGTGTCTATCTCTAAGTTTTTCTCTGAGTTTTTTTCCTCTACATATCATTATTCTGACTAAATATAGTTGGGCTAGGTAGTAGATAGCAAGTGTTGTCAACAGGGCCAGTTCTAGACTTTAAAGGGTCAGTATAAAAAAAATCCCTTTAATTCAAGTAAGAAATTTTCATTTAAATAAATGGGTTTACATGTGTGCACTACTATATAATATCGGTGGGTGAAGGCGGCAATGCGATTATGTGACAACGACGACGTTAGACGATGACGAAGAATTTGAGGATGAATAAAAGTGGATTATGAAATATTAGGATTTAGATAAATAGAAATAGGAAAAGACTTGTCTACTGTTGTGTGGATTTTTTTTCTTTTTTTATGGACACCTTTATAAAAAATTCATAATATTTTAAAATTTATCATTACATCTTATAATTTTTTTCTAATGAATATATTTTATTAATTTATACTTTTATATATATATATATATATATATACTTAAAAAAAAAAAAAAAACCCAGCTAGAGGTGAGGCCTTGTACGTTGGCCTCACCTTGACTGCCCATCATAGGGCGGCTTTGGTTGTTAAACTGACAATTTTCGATGGGATGAATTAAAATTCTCGATGGGATGAATTCATGGGGTGGATTGATTTGTCATCTTGATGAATTAAAAAAATTCTCAATCCAATTCAAGATGATTGCAGGATTAATATTTTCGGCCAATAAATAAATAAATAAAGAGGAAAAAAATATTACACTAAATTTTGTATTGTCTAGCCAAAATGATTATGTAAATGTTTCTCATAGTTCGTCAGATTATATAAAAAAAAGATAAATTATAAGATTAATTTATAATCGACAATCACTTGTCAAAGAATAAGAGTAATTTTCTCTCCAAAAATATGTCTATAAAAAATTAATTTCTCCTTTATTATAGTAAATTTATCAGTAACGGGCATGGGCACCCGACAGGGATCTAAATTTTGTATGGTTGGAGTTGACTTGCATGGCCACGATAAAACAACATTATGAAGATCTTATCGTCTCTATCATGTTGATTTTAGTTGCATGTTCCCTTTACATAACTTCCTCAATTGCAAACAACACATTGATACAAAATCAAGAGCACGGAATTCCTATAAAGATTTAATTGTGTTTTTGCATTTCTGTTTGAAAGAAAATGGTTATTTTTCTAGACTCAATAAAGAGCATATTAAGATTTACTATAGTAGGGATAATGACACGTCCCGAGAGAGTCTCTATTAGAAAATTTTTTGATAGCATCTCCTCTGTATGAATGACAATCTGAAACTTGACTACATAGTCCTCAGGGTCCCGCACAATCCTCGGCCAACACGGTCGGAACATATACAATAATATAAACAAACAATTCATGTAGTTTATAATAAATCAGCCTCTGGCTGACTACACAACAAATCATAACACGCAGTTTATTATAAAACTTACTCCATTACTCGAGGAAAACACAACCCACAATAAAAAATCATCGCAACGGAAAACAAGGATAGTATACCAAAACTCGATATAACATCTACGAGTACAAGATCTACACATCACACACATGTAGATCACAAAACAAGAAAACAAAGTTTGAAAGTAGAAAATCATATCTACACGAGGTGGGGGACTAGCGACTAGAACCTCCTGATAGTCTCAACCTAAAATAGAAATAAAACAGCGGGGTGAGTTCAACAACTCAGCGAGTATCAAACTGACATGCATAGTAAGATATATCTAACAGTAATAATCATGGAGTACAGTCTTCTGATAAAAACAGGAAATGTGAAAACTGAACAAGCAAAGAAGCTGTACTCACCAGGACCTCCTATCCGGATATAAGGATCGACAGACCAAATACCTCATGTCTCCTGTATACATGTCAATCATATGCAACTACCAAAATGTAGCATCCAAAATGCAACAATCACAAGCAATAAATGTAATTCATGCATATGATGCAAAATGCCCTAGTCACCCCTGACGCCAGTCAACCATCTCATACACGATGGTGAGACCGAGTGGGTAAGGCTATGACAACTGTGTGTTGGTTAGTCCTAGGAAAAACGTACCGGCTCCACTGTACAAAAATTTTATACAAGTGTCGAACATTTCCTTAAATAACCTATTGTGTTCTTTAGAAGTTAAATTAGGAATCGCCAACGGAACTTAACATCATTGATTCCAAATTTAACTTATTTGTTCTTAATGGTTTAGATTTGAATCGCAAGCGGAACTTAACATTATTGATTCAAATCCACCTATGTTATTAATTTCATTAAATATTAATTTTCAAAATTGGCTTCCAGGACTGCATGGCGAGGCACATGACCTTCTTGGATATGGGAGCAACCACCACCGCCTAGACAAAGCCTTTTAAGGAAAGCTAATATTTAATTTTCTTAAATAACTCTAGGTTAACCTAAAAGAACAATCGAATCACAAATTCAAAAATAAAAAAAAACACAAACTCGAAAAACTAATTCGAAAAACTAGATCTAATGTCTTTTGTGTTTGGAATTCTTACAAAGAAAAATAACTAAAATGATGCGGAAAACAGTTGCTAATTATACATTCTCTTTGTATGCTAATGACCTCGAGATTTTCTACAGTATTCCTCGCCTCGCCTTGGACGTCGTGTGGCGACGATCATCCAAGATGAACACCACCCAAAAACTTTCTTCATCTTCCTCTAAAATCCGACCACCACCACCACCAAGGAGAAGAGAGCAAGGGAAATGAGAAGGAGAAGGGGTCGGCCACACCAAGATCTCCAAGCAAGAGAATAAGAGTTGTGTCTCATGAAGCTTCCTCACCCCTTCTTTTATATTACTTACCCAAGGCAAATAAGGGAAGAATTTTTATAAAAATTAAAATCTTCCTCTAGTTTTCCCTTTTCCCTTTTAATTTTTCCTTTCTTTCCTCTTGATTGAATCAATCGCCAAAAATTAATTGATGATTTTATTTTATTTTCTTTTTAGCCGGCCACCTTGCTTGGGCACCAAGCAAGGGTGGTCGGCCCCAATAAGAGGAAGGAAATATATATATTTTTTTTAAGTAAAATTTTACAAGAAGAAATTCTCTTATAAAGTTTTACAAGCTCTCTTTCGATATTAAAAAGGAAAAGCTTTTAAAAATTAAAACCATGTTTTAAAATTTAAAACTTCTCTTCAAAAATTTTCTTTTTTAATATGAATAGAAAATTTTAATTTTTAAAACTTCTCTTCCTTTTTCTAAAACCATGAGGATGGTTAAAAAAGGAAAGTTTTAAAACTTTTAAAACTCTCTATTAAAACATGTGACCTAATTCAAATAAAAAAAGTTTTAAAAATTAAAATCTCTCTTTTAAAACTTATAGTTTTCTACAAAGAGAAGATTTTAAAAATTCAAAATAACCCTCCTTGTTTGAATTATTGTGGTCGGCCCCTACTAGCTTGGTCACCAAGCAATAGGGTCGGCCCCTATAGAAAAGGATGTGGCCGGCCATTGCTTGGTCACCAAGCAATGGACCGGCCCCCTTCTTGTACACCAAGAAGAGTCTTACATTTGGATGGACTTGAGGCTATAATGAGGCTACGACAGGGACCTAAAGGAGAAATTGATTTTGGCCTTCCGATGAGCTTGAATATCCCGTGTTCTCCTCGAATACACAACTCAAGTTCATCGATAATAACTCATTCCACTAAAGAGTTATTATCGTACTACCGCACCAATCTCAAATTACATTATGGGCTCCTTCTTATCATGAGTGTGTTAATCTCCCTGTATTTAAGATAACGAATGTCCACTAATTAAGTAAGTTACTGACAACTCACTTAATTAATATCTAGCTTCAAGAGTAATACCATTCAACTTCATTGTCATGTCGGACTAAGTCCACCTGCAGGGTTTAACATGGCAATCCTTATGAGCTCCTAACCTAGATAACTAGGACACAGATTCCTTCTATAATCAACAACACACACTATAAGTAATATCATTTCCCAACTTATCAGGCATATTGATTTATCGAGCTAAACCTCACCCTTTGATAAGTCAAAGAAATAAATATTAAATATATGTGCTTGTTATTATATTAGGATTAAGAGCACACACTTCCATAATAACTAAGGTCTAGTTCTTTTATTAAGTCAGTACAAAAAGAACTTACCTAAAATGGTCCTACTCAATACACTTAGAGTGTACCAGTGTAATTTATTAGTCAAGATAAACTAATACTTAATTACACTACAACTATTATAATGGTTTGTTCCTTTCCATCTTAGTCGCGAGCAACTATTTATAATTTATAAAGAACCGACAACATGATCTTCTGAGTGTGACACCACACTCCATGTTATCTACTATATAAATTAATTGAACAATTACATTTAACAAATAAATACAGATATTGACCAATGTGATTCTTTTATTTAAAAAATAAATGTTTACAAAAGCTAGTCTTTTAGTATATATTCCAATAATCTCCCACTTATACTAAAAGACTAAGCTGTCATATCTGTTGCCATACATCTGATTCTCATCCCTCCCACATGCCAATCAAAAGCTTTCACCGGAAGAGCCTTAGTGAAAGGATCTACCAGGTTATCTGCTGATGCAATCTTGGCGACGACAACTTCTCCTCGCTTGACGATGTCTCGTATCAGGTGGTACTTGCGCTCTATATGTTTGCTTGCTTTAAGGGCTCGTGGTTCCTTCGAGTTTACAACTGCACCGCTATTATTACAATAAATCATGATGATTTTGGGCAAACCAGGAATCATATCTAAGTCCATTAGATAGTTCCTGAGTCACACAGCTTCTTTGGCTGCCTTAGAGGTTGCCACATACTCAGCTTCCATGGTTGAGTCCGAGACGCATTTCTGCTTAACACTCCTCCATGCAATATCTCCACCTACTAGAGTAAACACATAGCCTGACGTAGACTTACTATTGTCCTTATCTGATTGGAAGTCCGAATCCGTGTAACCCACAGGGAGCAAATCGTCTGCTTGGTAAACTAGCATATAATCTCTAGTCCTTCTTAGGTACTTCAATATATGCTTTACAGCAGTCCAATTTCCTTGTCTAGGATTACTCTGATATCTGCTAACCATGCCCACGGTAAAACAGATATCAGATCTCGTACACAGCATTGCATGCATAAGGCTTCCTACAGCTGAAGCATAAGGAACCGCCTTCATGTCTCTATCTCCTTTGATGTCTTCAGAGACATCTCTTTAGATAAGGCTACTCCATGCCTGAAAGGTAAGAAACCTTTCTTGGAGTTCTGCATGTTAAAACGAGCAAGGATTGTATCTATATAAAAAGTTTGGGATAGACACAATATTATTTTCTTGCGATCCCTTATAACTTTGATCCCTAGAATGTGTGCACATTCTCCTAAGTCCTTCATATCAAATTGTTTGGACAACCATACTCTTACGTCCAATAATACCTTAACATTGTTGCCAATTAACAAAATATCATCTACGTATAGTACAAGAAATACCACCACGTTTTCGTTACACTTCTTGTATACACAAGACTCATCCGGACACTGAATAAATCCATATGACTGGATTACTTCATTAAATCGGATGTTCCAAGATCTTGAAGCTTTCTTCAGTCCATAAATGGACCGATTGAGCTTGCACACTAGATGCTCTTTGTCATTTTCAATGAACCCTTCTGGTTGCTTCATATGGATGTTTTCTTCAAGAATTCCATTAAGGAAAGTTGTCTTGACATCCATTTGCCAAATCTCATAATCCATATGAGCGACAATGGATAAGAGTATCCGAATAGACTTAAGCATGGCTACCGGCGAAAAGGTCTCCTCATAATCGATTCCCTCTTTCTGAGTGTACCCTTTCGCAACAAGCCTTGCTTTGAAGGTTTCTACCTTCCCGTCTGTCCCTCTTTTCCTTTTGTAGATCCACTTGCATCCAACAGCTTTTATACCATCAGGTGGTTCTACAAGCTTTCAGACCTTATTAGAATACATAGATTCTATTTCGGAATTCATTGTCTTTTGCCAAGATACTGCATCTATATCTTGGAGTGTTTCATCATATGTTCGGGGATCAGGTTCATGTTTACCCGGGATCAAATCCGAATACTCTTCCAAAAACATGAATCTCTCAGGTTGCCTCACAACCCTCCCACTACGACGAGGCACTGTCTCAGGTTGTATATCCTGTGTGACACGTGTTGCAGTTTCTAGTGGTACTTCATCTTGTACTATTGATACTAAAGTAGACGTGTCATCTCTTATTTCTTCTAGAACTATTTCACTCATGGGCTTATGGTTCATTACAAAATCTTCTTCTAAAAATCGAGGATTGGTGCTAACAATGATCTTCTGATTTTTAGGATTATAAAGCAAACCACCTTTCATTCCCTTAGGATATCCCACAAACAGATAAACTTCTGTACGTGATTCTAACTTATCAGTATCTCCCTTCAGCACATGTGCTGGACTACCCCATATCAGAATATTATTCAAATTAGGCTTACGCCCATTCCATAATTTCATGGGAGTGGAAGGAACTATTTTAGAAGATACCATATTCAGAATGTACACTGATGTTTCTAAAGCATATCCCCAAAATGAATTTGGTAATTCTGAATAACTCATCATCTATCTAACCATTTCCATAAGAGTCATATTCCTTCGTTCTGCCACACCATTCTGTTGGGGTGTACCAGGTGCAGACAATTGGGATTGAATCCCGACTTCTGATAAGTAATTCCTAAACTCTCCATAGAGGTATTCGCCACTACGGTCAGACCGTACTGTCTTGATACTTTTACCAAGACGTTTCTCCACATCAGCCCTATATTCTTTGAACTTGTCAAAGCATTCAGACTTGCGGCGCATCAGGTAAATGTATCCGTATCTTCAATAATCGTCTATAAAGGAGACGAAGTATTCATAACCATCTCTTGCCTGGATAGACATAGGACCACACAAATCAGAATGAACCAGTTCTAACGCATCTTTGGCTCTATACCCCTTGGCCTTAAAAGGTCTCTTGGTCATTTTACCTTCCAAGTAGGATTCACATGTTGAAAGTTTTTCAACTCTAATGAACCCAAGAGTCCATCGGCTACAAGTCTTTGAATCCTACTTAAGTTAATATGACCAAGCCTTAGATGCCAAAGATACGTTTGGTTCATTTTCGAAAGTTCTTTTCTCTTATTAGAGTTAGAAGATGTGTTATTAATTTCCATATTTTTTTTATGGGAGAAATTGGATTTAAAGTATATAAATTGTCAACCAATGCACCAGAACAGATAATCATCTTATTTCTCTTTATAACCATATTATTACTAAAAGAAACTGAATATCCATCCAAATATAGTTTAGAACTGAAATTAAATTCTTTCTAAACCTGGGTACATAAAGATAATTTCTTAAAATCAAATTTCTATTCCTATCAAAAGATAAATAGACGTCTCCCACTGCAACAGCCGCCACCTTAGTAGCATTGCCCATGTAGACGGTTATATCTCCTTCAAATAGTCGTCGGGTTTCCTGAAACCCCTGCAAAGAATTGCAGATATGATCAGTGGCTCCCGTATCTACACACCAGGTGTTGGTAGATAACACCGCTAAATATGTTTCAACTACTAGAGTATGAGATATACCTTTATTGTTCTGATTCCTACGAGGACAATCCACCTTCCAATGTCCTGACTGCTTACAGATGAAGCACTTGCTCTTCGGCTTCTTCATTCAAGCTTTCTGTCCTGTACCCTGAGGTTTATTCACCTTCTTTGCTGAAAAAACTTGTTTCTTCTTCTTCTTGCCTTTCGACTTAGAAGTAGAACTATTTTTAGCATAGTAAATCTGAGAACTGTGATGAAATATTCCTTCTGCTGCCTGTAGTTCTGTTAGAAGTTTCGCCAATGTATACTCTCTTTTGTTCATGTTATAGTTCAGACGGAACTGCTCAAAACTTCTGGGTAGCGTTTGGAGAATTATATCGACCTGGGTTTCCCCATCGATTTCTCCTCCAAGGACTTGTATTTTATTTAGATAAGCCATCATTTTAAGGATATGATCCCTTACAGGTGTCCCCTCAGACATGGTGGCTGTCATTTGCTTTCTCATTGCCTCTTGCCTAGCAGTCCGACTCTGGTGACCAAAGAGTTCTTTGAGATTGTTCATTATATCATAAGCAGTTGGTAAATCTTGATGCTGATGTTGCAATACATTTGACATTGAAGCCTAAATGTAACACCGCACCATCTCATCTACTTTTACCCATTTCCTATGATACTCAATCTCCTCTGGGGTAGAGTCACCGTTAGGTGCATCAGGGCAAGTTTCAGTCAGTACAAACTTATAGCTCTCGGCAGTAAGAACAATGTCCAGGTTCCTTTTCCAATCTATATAGTTGGGACCAGTAAGTTTGTTCTCTTTCAGTATAATGGCCAGTGGGTTGAAAGTCATCCTACGAATCACAAAATAAACTTTGGTCAAGACTCTAAATTTAGAATAATATTGATTCCTCAAAAAATACTATTTTAAATTAATCAACACCTCAAATCACCGTGAATATTGCATGCCACGTTAGTGTGGACGTATACAAATTCAACATTTGTAAGAGGAGGGTGTAACCCATTAATTTTATTATCTTGTCATTCTAATTTTATAACAAATAAAATTAATAGTTGTTTTTTCTTTGGTCACACAAAACAATAGCAGTGACTCCGTTGGGGAGGATACTATTGAATGCTTCTAAGTGTATACCATTACTTGATACTGTTGGATCGTGATGTTTCGATAGAGGGGGGGTGAATATCGAATACGAAAATTCTTTCGAAAAGAGTTAAGCACAGCGGAAAAGGTAAGCAATGCTAACACAGACCAATTTTACTTGGTTCGGAGCCTGTGTCGACTCCTACTCCATAGCCCGTATTCGTTGAGTGCTTTCGGTGGGCAATCACTAGCAATTCGAAAATTATTACAAACAAAGTGCTGAAATGCTGATGAAAATAAAAGCAATACCGTCAAAGGAATAAATCGAAAAGGAAAAAGTGCGTTGTCGAAGCTTCGTTAGCGTCGTAGGAGCGCAGAGCAACAGAGCAAGCAGTATCTTCTTGTCAGTTGTTGTTTTGAGCTCCACCCCTGACCCTCCTTTTATATGAGGCTCGGGGCGCCCTAGATCCCTTTCGGGCACCCTGGTGAGACGTGGCAGGTCCAACCAGCGAGCTCCACATGGCGACGACGTGATAGGATGAGAATTGCATCCCGGGCGCCCGGATCCCTTCCGGGCGCCCGGGGGATCCGGGCGCTCGGACCTCTGAGCGCTCGGACCACCTTTCTCTAGAAAACTTCTTCTCCTGCAAGACAAGATTAGTTCGAGGCAAATATATAATTTATAACCTGCAAAACAGAGTGTTAGTTCAGTTTATAGTTTCACAAAAAGAGTATGACTTAGATTCCGTCTTTCCGAGACCGGAATCTAGTAACGATCTCGACTTAGATATCCGAAATGGATCTAAGCCGGATCGACGCCTAATGTTCCCTTCCCGAGAACGCGTTCTCACAGTCACTCCCTTCCAGTGACTTACCTTTACTCACCTGTCAGACATCCGGTCAGCCCTTCGACCCATCTGGACTTCTCGCCAGCTATCCGGTCAGCTCATCGACCTAGTTGAACTTCTCGCCAAGCGTCCGGTCAGCCGTCGACCCGCTTGGACTTCTCGCCAGCTATCCGGTCAGCCCGTCGACCTAGCTAGACTTCTCGCCAAGCGCCTGGTCTGCCCGTCGCCTCGCTTCGACTTCGTGCTAGACATCCGGTCAGCCCGTCGACCTATCTGGACTTAGCCTGCACACTCGGTCAGAGTGTTAGATCATGACAAACCTAACTTAACTTGATTTGTCATTCATCAAAACCTGAGTTAGACCATTAGTGCTAACCGCACCAACAATCTCCCCCTTTTTGATGGAATGCCAACCTGGTTAAGTTAGTGAAAAATATGCGAGTAAAAAAAACCAGCATGATTTTTAAGGTTTAAGTTAGTTTTTAAATTTGACATTTTGTTTCTCTAACTTAACCACCTATCCCCCCCCCTTTGGCATTCATCAAACAAGGACATAAGTCAAACACTCAAAAATACTGAATACATACAGAGTTAAAATGTAAGAAATGATGTCTAGTTAACTTGGGTGAGTTTAAATAGTAATTTAGCTTTTGTTTCTTAACTTTTGTAAAATAACTAAGTTTTGAAAATAGCTAATTTAGGAACATAACTTAGTATTTAGTACATTTTGAGTAATTTTTAAAGATAGCTTTTGCAAAATTAGATGAATTTACAAACTCAAAGAGAAGGTTTTTAAAGGCTAATTTTCAAAATAAGTTTCAACTTGGAACGCTTTACAAACATGAGTTTTCAAAATCAAAGTTTCAAAATGAAGTTTGAAAAATCTACTTTTCAAAACTAACTAAGTTTACAAAATATTCAATTTTTAAAAACTTAGTTTATAAAGTCCAATTTAAAAGAATAGTTTTGTATAAAAAAATATAGAGATAAGCTTTGTAGAATTGATCAAATTTTCAAAAAAAAAGTTTTTTGCAAGTTTAAAACATTATAAGTTTTACAAAGGCAAACGTAAAATTTTCAAGTCAAATTAAGTTATTTT
This sequence comes from Zingiber officinale, assembly GCF_018446385.1. Taxonomy (NCBI): domain Eukaryota; kingdom Viridiplantae; phylum Streptophyta; class Magnoliopsida; order Zingiberales; family Zingiberaceae; genus Zingiber; species Zingiber officinale. Next base: position 146,152,788 of record NC_055994.1, read on the forward strand.
TAATAAAGGAAAATTATATATTTAATTAATTTCTCCTCCTGAATTTGATACTCCCCTTGACTTTATTACTCTCCTTAATTTATTTCTCCCTATTAAGTTAACACTAAGGTTTGAGTATCTTAATGTTCAAAGCCTTAACACCTTTTTATTTACATAAGTATCTCTATATAATTGGTATAGTTGTTTATTTAAGTTAAATTAATCAATTATTCTAAAATTAATTAATTTTAAATTCAGGTCCTTAAACTCTGGTTTAAGATTAAATAAGATAACTTGTTATTAATTCAATAACAATTTATCATTATCAATAATTTATCGATTAAATTTTACATGATTCAATAATTTAATACTTCTTAAAATAATCTAAATTTTGTATTAATTGATTGAGTTGATTTAATGAAAGTGCTAGTTATAGTTTTGACTATTCATTTACTTCTTTTTAAGTAGAATTAATTTAATTTGAAGGTAGCATGAAGTTAAAGTTATTAAACACAATTAAGTAAGGTTTAATTCAAGTCAATTTTAGTACTCAACTAAAGTTAGAGTTAAATAATTAAGTTATACATAATTAGGTTTAAAGTTTAAGTTAATAGAATTTAACTTTTTAAGATATGTGTCAAAGTTTTAAATGAATTTAAAAGAATTTTATTATTATTATTATTATTTTTTAAAGGAATTTCTAACGGAATTTCTAAAATAGAGTTTAAAAGGAATTTAAAATAATTTTTATAATATGTTTCATGGCAATTAACATACGTTTGATTCAATTTTGATTTTAGATTTAAATTAATATTAGTGGTTAATTTAAGTTTAAGTAAATTTTTTAATTTTAATTGTAATTTAAATATTAAGTTTTAATTTAAATTTAAATTTTCAGTTAAGTTAAATTAAGTTTAAAATAATTTTAAGGTTAAAATAATGTTTAAGATTAAAAATAAGTTTAAAGTCTAAATAATAATTTTTATAGTGAAAATAATCTATAAAAATAATTTTTTATTATTATTATTTTTGGTTTAACAAAATCTTATTAAAGTGAAAAATAATATTTAAAAGAATTTTTCAAAAAGATTTAAGGTTTTTTTTAAATATTTTTTTAATAGTTTTTAAAAGGATCTTTAAAATAGTTTTTTTTGAAAGGATTTTTAAAATAATTTTTTTTAAAAGGATTTTAAAATAGTTTTAAAAATAATTTTTTTTAAAAATAATTTTAAAAAGGTTTTTAAAAAGTATTTTTTAAATAATTATTAAAATAATTTTTGAAAGAGTTTTTTTTTAAATGATTTTTAAAAGAGTTTTTAAATAATTTTTGAAAGAATTTTTAAAATGATTTTTAAAAGAGTTTTTAAATACTTTTTAAAAGAATTTTTAAGAGAATTTTTAAATAATTTTTTTTAAAAAATCATTTTTAGAATGATTTTTAAAAGAATTTTTAAATAATTTTTAAAAGAATTTTTAAATAATATTTAAAAGAATTTTTAAATAATATTTCAAAGAATTTTTAAAATGATTTTTAAAATAAAAATTTTTAAAGAGTTTAAATAATTTATAAATAATTTTTAAAATGATTTTTAAAAGAATTTTTAAATAATTTGTAAAGAATATTAAAAATAATTTTTAAAGAATTTTTTAATAATTTTTAAAGAATTTTTAAAGAATTTTTAAAATAATTCTTAAAGAATTTTTGAAATAATTTCCTTTTTTTAAAGAATTTTTAAAATAGTTTTTAATGAATTTTTAAATAGTTTTTAAAGTAATTTTTTTAAATAGATTTTAAAGAAATTTTAAAATAGTTTTTAAAGAATTTTTTTAAATAATTTTTAAAGAATTTTTGAAATTATTTTTAAAGTAAATTTAAAATAGTTTTTTAAAGAATTTTTAAAATAATTTTTAAAGAATTTTTAAAATAGTTTTTAAAGAATTTTTTAAATAGTTTTTAAAGGACTTTTTTTTAAAGTAGTTTTTAAAGAATTTTTAAAATAAATTTTAAAGAATTTTTTAAATAGTTTTTTTTAATAATTTTAAAATAGTTTTTAAAGAATTTTTAAATAGTTTTTAAAGTAATTTTTAAAATAGATTTTAAAGAATTTTTAAAATAGTTTTTAAATATATTCTTTTAAATAATTTTTGAAGAATTTTTGAAATAATTTTTAAAGTAAATTTTAAAATTTTTTTTAAAGAATTTTTAAAATAATTTTTAAAGAATTTTTAAAATAATTTTTGAAGAATTTTTTAATAATTTTTAAAGTAATTTTTAAAATAGTTTTTTAAGAATTTTTAAAATAGTTTTTAAGTAATTTTTAAAATAATTTTTAAAGAATTTTTAAAATAATTTTTTAAGAATTTTCAAAATAAATTTAAAAGTAATTTTTAAAACAGTTTTTAAAAAGGATTTTTTTTAAAAAATAATTTTTAAAAGGATTTTTTTAAAAAAATTATAAAAGGATTTTTAAAATATTTTTAAAAAGGTTTTTTTAAAAAAAAGAATTTTTGAAAGAATTTTTAAGTTAAAGTAATTTTTAAGATACTTTTTGATCTAAAATAATTTTTTAGTTTAAAATAAATTTTTAAAGTTAATTTTAAAATAAATTTTTAAGATTAAAATAAATTTTTAAATTTTGATATTTAATTTTAATTTTAATTTTAATTTTAATTCAAAATTTAATTTTGATCCTTAGTGATCTCACCCAATATATTTTTATGAGATGAATTAGGTTCAATTATAGGGTTTGGTTTAACTTTGTGTTAGATTCAGGTTTAGCTTTAGGCTCAACAAAAAGGCATTCTTTGGATAAACTTCTCGGCTATGGTGAGTCACCTGGATATCATTAGAGTAACCATGTCTTCGAGGTTTTCCAAATAGTTCTATCCATTGAACTTAATACAAAACATTGGTCTATCTAGTTAGGATCCGTAAGGGGTAGCTTCGGCTAGTTCCACTTAGGCAAATGCACCAGGTCGAAGCCATATCTTCCTAGACATGCATAGATTAAGCTTCCCTAACGTACTATCATCCAAAACTTCACCAGTACCGTGGGTCAAGTTAAACTTGGTCCCTTTTTAATTAATCCTTGTTACCTTACCGGGTAGGTTGGTTTGGGTTACCCTGTCGGGTAAGTTAGTTTTGGAGGTGTCAGCTATTCTGGAGCCTCCCCTGAATTATTGCTTTTTATTTTAAGATTTTTGTATAATTAGAGTTGGTTTTAGTTAAGTTTTAATATTTAATTTGTAATTTTAAATTTAAGTTTTTAATTTTAAATTAATTAAATTGGTTAAATTATCTTCCTTTAAAAGAGTATATTTAATATTTAAATTTTCTTTCACTTTCAATTTTATTAGGTTAATTGAACTATCTTTCTTTAATAACTTATTGTTAAGGTTTAAGTTTTTATTAATTTTTAAATTTGAATTTTTTGAATTATATTTCTTTAAAATTTTATCTTTTAGCCTTTTATTAATTGTAATTTTAAATTTTCTAGATTATCTTTGTTTAATATGTCATCTTTAATATTCAATTTTAAGTTTGTTAAAGTGTTTGATTTTATCCTTATATTTTCTTTGGCTTTTAAATTGAAATGATTAATTGAATTTATTAGATTAGTTTTATCTTTAAAAGTTAATTTTTTGTTAATTATATTATCTTGGTTTTGGATAACATTTTCTAGACTGATTTTATCTTGATTATTAAATACTTTATTAAGGTAATTATTGTTTTTATCCATTTTCTCATTTTTAACTTCTAAATTTGAATTTATTTTAATGTTTGACGTATTTATGTCTAGATGATCACTTAATTTTAAATTTTCTGAATTGATTAAATTATTTGAATTGATTTGGTCATTGTTCTGTTTCACCAAGTTAAGGTTGATGCCAATTTGATCAGAGTTTTGATTGACTTGATCAGAATCTAGATTATTTTGTGATTTTGAATTTAAGTCATCTAGATCTAGATTATCATGCACCATACTTGGAATAATTTCATACTTATCTGAATGATCATGCTGATTATTTAAACTACTATTAGCAGGGGTATTTTGGTAAACATTACTAACCTTGAGCGCAACCCCTAATTCAGTAGGCTTTTCGATTGGATTTGACCCGAGTTCGGATTCGATTTTTACTTGATCCTCGAGCTCCATCGGCTCCTCGTGAAGTTTGATCAACTGGATCCAAAGCTCATGTGCATCTTTGTACTTTTCTAATCTGCATAAAACATTGTTAGGTAAAACATTACAAATAATTTTACTTATATTTGTGTTTAGTTCTGAGTTCTGAGAAGGTTTTCTCAATATCAGCCAATAATCAAAGTTTAGACTTCCTAAGAAATATTCCATTCTTCGTCTCTAGTAGTTGAAATCTTGATCGTACGGTGGTGGTACGTTGGGGTTCCATCCTTCTTGAAGAGGCATAGGTCTTGCATACATGGAAATAGACAAAAAGTCCCAAGACTTAGTCTTGGATTAGTAGTGTTGGAGAAAAAAATATAAATTTTCACTTTTTTTTTTAAATAATAAAATATTAATAAAAAATATTACCTCAAATTTTTGAAAATGTAATATTTTGTCGATACTAAATAGTGGTGAAAAGATGATGATGTATTTTTCAAAAATAGTTTTGGAGGGGAAAAAACGAAAGGCCTGATTGGTGGTTGTACCAAATCAGAGCGGTACCTGCTCTGATACCACTTGTTGGATCGTGATATTTCGATAGAGGAGGGGAGGGGTGAATATCAAATACGAAAATTCTTTCGAAAAGAGTTAAGCGCAGCGGAAAAGGTAAGCAATCCTAACACAGACCAATTTTACTTGGTTCGGAGCCTGTGTTGATTCCTACTCCAAGGCCCGCACTCGTTGAGTGCTTTCGGTGGGCAATCACTAGCCGTTCGAAAATTATTACAAACTAAGTGCTGAAATGTTGATGAAAATAAAAGCAATACCGACAAAGGAATAAATCGAAAAGGAAAAAGTGCATTGTCGGAGCTTCGTTAGCGTCGCAGGAGCGCAGAGCAGCAGAGCAAGCAGTAGAAGATCTTCTTGTCAGTTGTTGTTTTGAGTTCCACCCCTGACCCTCCTTTTATATGAGGCTCGGGGCGCCCCAGATCCCTTCCGGGCACCCTGGTGAGACATGGCAGGTCCAACCAGCGAGCTCCACGTGGCAACGACGCGATAGGATGAGAATTGCCTTCCGGGCGCCCGGACCACCTTTCTCCAGAAAACTTCTTCTCTTGCAAGACAAGGTTAGTCTGAGGCAAATATATAATTTATAACCTGCAAAACAGAGTGTTAGTTCAGTTTATAGTTTCACAAAAAGAGTATAACTTAGATTCCGTTTTTCTGAAACCGGAATCTAGTCACGATCTCGACTTAGATATCCGAAATGGATCTAAGCCGGATCGACGCCTAATGTTCCCTTCCCAGAAACGCGTCCTCACAGTCACTCCCTTCCAGTGACTTACCTTTACTCACCTTCCAGACGTCCGGTCAGCCCTTCGATCCATCTGGACTTCTCGCCAGCTATCCGGTCAGCCCGTCGACCTAGCTGGACTTCTCGCCAAGCGTCCGGTCAGCCCGTCGACCCGCTTGGACTTCTCGCCAGCTATCTGGTCAACCCATCGACCTAGCTAGACTTCTCGCCAAGCGTCCGGTCAGCCCGTCGACCCGCTTGGACTTTGTGCCAGACATCCGGTCAGCCTGTCGACCTGTCTAGACTTAGCCTGCACACTCGGTCAGAGTGTTAGATCACGACAAACCTAACTTAACTTGATTTGTCATTCATCAAAACCTGAGTTAGACCGTTAGTGCTAACCACACCAACAGATACTTAGTCCATTAAATAGGATTGTGACCTTCAGTTGGAGAAGATCACACGCTCCTAAATAATTTCCTATAACCATCCATAAAGAAAGTTTGATCTAGTGATCCGCAACAAACCCATCCGTTGTGGAGGGAGGCACTCAGAGCCAATACGCAATCTTTTTGCATCACTTATAAACCAGTAATGGAGACCATGAGATTTATTTAAAATCTCTCTCCCACTTAGTTATTTAAAATGAGGATTTTAACCTATGCTAGCATACATCACATGCACATAAACATCACAATAAATAAATGCAATAAATTTGGAAATTAATTTTCCAACTATTATGGTCGTTTCCATCACTGTCTTGAGTATGCTCCAACCCTAGTTGCTGCCATCTTTAGCCACCGCCATCGGGTCGAGTTGTCGCATCTATCTTGCTTCTTATTCTGCTGTGCCTCTCGTCCTCCAATAGCACCACGCCTCGCAAAGATATGATCCGCGACAAATATAGAATTTTACATATATTGATTGTAACAACCACCCTTCTTACTACTACTCTCTAAGGGCGACCGTTACCTAACTCCTACTCTACTTACTAGTGTCACTTATGCTATTATTAGCGACACTTAGATTTATCACGGTTCAGAGAAATTCCTACCGAAAAATTTCGGCAGAGTCTCCCCTGTACCGGTGACCAAATCTATAATACACAAGATATATACACAGCGACATGCGGCTGGATCACAATTTATTCACAACCACGCAGTAATAAATCATATCATAATCAAAAACTAATCTAGCAACATGAACTAAACTCAAGCTCCCAGAATGAAGCATAATAAGCTACAATGCACATCAAACTCAATCATAAACTCATAATTTCATAACAGAAATAAGGAAAATAAACTAGACATAAACTCTAAATAAATAAGTCTTGCTAGTCCCCTCTGGACCTCTCCATAGTTCAGTCACCACACACATCCATCATCACCACCACCCTGTCGCCTCCCTTCATATCTTAGCTTTTCCTTTATCTGCAGTAGGAGGAAAGAAGACAAGATCTATAAGCGAAAACGCTTAGTAAGTACTAATCTATCTCACAAAACTCGAAATGCATAAATGAAATGCATAAGTGCTGAAACTGAAATAATAAAGCTATCTGCATGTGCTCATGGTATACAGAAAATGAACAGAATACAAATCATACTCAGTATCAAGCAGGATAACAAGAAACTAACAATGTAAACTTAGAATCAAAGAAAACTAACCATTCTTATTCATTCTAAGCTTGGAACTTATTTCATTTCTTGTACCCTTGTGTTAGAAATTAATCTTTTAATTTCTATCTTTTACTTTCTTCTTCTTTCTTTCTTCCTTCTTACTTAACTTTCCTTTTCTTTCTTCCTTCTTACTTAACTTTTCTTTTCTTTCTTCCTTCTTACTTAACTTTTCTTTTCTTTCTTTGGTTTTCTTTTCTTGGGCCCAGGCCTAGTACCAACTCATGCGCGTTCCCTAATAGGTTGGGGTTGCGAGCCACCAATCCTAAAAGAGCAGAACTCGGTCTACCAGGGCCAAGACCTCGGAAATGGTCACCTGGATTTGTTTAACGACAAGCTCTTGGATGTCGGGTACTAGCCTCTTACTTTAATTTACTTGTTATCTCTTTTTAATTAGACCTTGGTCTTTTTCTTTACTCATACTTCTCATAATCCTTTATTAGAGCTTATTAGAATCCTTTAGATATATATCTAACAAGTATAGGATTACAACTAACCAAGCATGCTGTATAAAAATAACACAAAGGAAAACAAATCTGAACTCCCTAAGCTTGTTATAAAATATAGCAAAGGAAAGCAAATCTGGACTTTCTAAACATGCTGTAAAATAGGGCAAAAATGCTACTTTAGGGATTCTAATCATGTTATAAAACATAGACAAAGAATACTACCTTAGGGTTTCTTAAGCATGCTGTAAAATAGACAAAGGATGCTACCTTTAGTGATCCTAATCGTGCTGTAAAAACAAACAGACATAGAATGCTACTCAACTTCTTAAACATGCTGTAAAAACAAATCTCTAATCAACTTTAACTATGTACAACATGACCTTAAAGCAAGGAAATTCATGTACAACATACAACTCAAAGCATTCAACAGCAAGCCAAGACAATGCATCCTTAAGTGAACTCATGGCAGCGACATGGGATAACTATAATGATCTGTTCGGTATGATCCTAAACAGGGCAGCAAGGAATCAACCGAAACTCCACTGTGCACGGCCAAAATCCCTAGCAATAATTAAGGATAGAATGCATACAATTCTACTTGGCACTAGAATCATACTACATGCTCAACTAACCTAAACGAAACCTTGATTTCCCTGTGAAGCTCACAGCAGAATACCCAAAAGCCAAAATCCTTATAGCATGTTTCGGATTCAAGAAACTCAGGAAAACAAGGAAACGAAAATCGAAAGATCGGAGCAACTCCTACCGCAGGTGAGTAGTACTTACCCCTTGTTCTTGCACTTACAACCGAGAAGGAGGAAGGGGCGATTAGGGTTCCGGGTGGAGCTCGAAATCTCGGTCTCCTCTTGTGCTCGCGGGCTCTCTTCGACGGGAGGAACTCGGGTCCGCAAGGTTCGCCGGAAGAAGCCTTCGCCGGCCGCCGGAAAGAAGCTCCAAAGTGGCTGTGTTTCCGCCCGAGCACAGCGCCGTCGCGTCGGGAGAGGAGGAAAGTTAGGTTTTGGGGAAAAGAAAACTTAAACCTTCTCTTATAATTCGGGTTTTTCCATTATAACTATACTTTATATCCAATTCTCTCCATATTAAGTTGACAAAGTCCGTGTAGCTCAGCTGGTTTGGGCCGGTTTTGCTTAAAGCCCAGCTCATGGGTTCGAATCCCAGCCGCGCACTTTTATTCCCCTTTTATTCAAAACGCTCTAACTATAGCTTAAATATATTCCACCTCCTATATAATTAACAAAGTTTTTGTAGACCGGTTGGTTTGCTGCGCTTTGACTAAGTCAAGGCTCGCGGATTCGAGTCGCGGCTGCCACTATTTTCCTTCTTATTTATTCTTATTCCTAACTACTACTTATATACATATTGCTCCATATACAACTAACAAAAACTCGTTGGCTTAGTTGGTCAGGCCGGTTTTAGCTTGGGTCAGTCTGACCCGAGGTCCCGGGTTCAAACCTCACTTCCAACGCTTTTTGCCTAAACTTCTTTGGTTTTGTAAAAATGCTAAACGACCTCCAAAAATTACGCAAAAAATACTCTAAAAATTTCTAAAAATCTCTAGAATATTTTAAAAGCATTTTCAAATATCTTTATGGACATTTGAAACTCAGAATAGGGAAAATTGGGTCGTTACATCGATCCAATATTCCATAAAGGAATGTACATATATTCTAGATCGAACAAAAAATAAAATTCTAAAAATAATACAACTCCTGCTGTATTTTATACATACAATCATGCACACAAAATAATGCCCTTGATATGTCCAAGGGTCCAATCACACACAATATCTAAATGTCATAATAGTTGGAGCCTGCAACCACAGAGTTAGCACATCCTACTATTATCCTGTCTAAATTATGTATGACATGTGCATAATTAATTTAAAAACCAAAACACACAGAGGCAAACCCTAGCTCTGATACTAATTATTGGTTAGTCCTAGGAAAAACGTACCGGTTCCACTGTACAAAAATTTTGTACAAGTGTCGAACCTTTCCTTAAATAACCTATTATGTTCTTTAGAAGTTAAATTAGGAATCGCAGATGGAACTTAACATCATTGATTCCAAATTTAACTTATCTGTTCTTAATAGTTTAGATTTGAATCGCAAGCGGAACTTAACACTATTGATTCAAATCCACCTATGTTATTAATTCCATTAAATATTAATTTCCAAAATGGGATTCCAGGACTGCATGGCGAGGCACATGACCTTCTTGGATATGAGAGCAACCACCACCGTCTAGACAAAGCCTTTTAAGGAAAGCTAATATTTAATTTCCTTAAATAACTCTAGGTTAACCAAAAAGAACAATCGAATTACAAATTCGAAAACAAAAAAAACACAAACTCGAAAAACTAATTTGAGAAACTAGATCTAATGCCTCTTGTGTTTGGAATTCTTACAAAGAAAAATAACTAGCATGATGCGAAAAACAATTGCTAATTATACATTCTCTTTGTATGCTAATGACCTCAAGATCTTCTACAGTATTCCTCGCCTCGCCTTGGACGTCGTGTGGGCGACGATCCTCCAAGATGAACACCACCCAAAAACTTTTTTCCTATTCCTCTAAAATCCGGCCACCACCACCACCAAGGAGAAGAGAGCAAGGGAAAGGAGAAGGAGAAGGGGTCGGTCATACCAAGATCTCCAAGTAAGAGAATAAGAGTTGTGTCTCATGAAGCCTCCTCACCCCTTTATTTATATTACTTGCCCAAGGCAAATAAGGGAAGAACTTTTACAAAAATTAAAATCTTCCTCTAGTTTTTCCTTTTCCCTTTTAATTTTTCCTTTTCTTTCCTCTTAATTGAATCAATCACCAAAAATTAATTGATGATTTTATTTTATTTTCTTTTTGGCCGGCCACCTTGCTTGGGCACCAAGCAAGGGTGGTCGGCCCCCATAAGAGGAAGGAAATATATATATATATATATTTATATATATATATATATATATATATATATATATATATATATATATATATATATATATATATATAATTTTATAAAATTTTACAAGAAGAAATTCTCTTATAAAATTGTACAAGCTCTCTTTCCTAAAGTGGATGTTAAAAAGGAAAGCTTTTAAAAATTAAAATCATGTTTTAAAATTTAAAATTTATCTTCAAAAAATTCATTTTTTAACATGAATAGAAAATTTTAATTTTTAAAACTTCTCTTCCTTTTTTCTAAAACCATGAGGATGGTTAAAAAAGGAAAGTTTTAAAACTTTTAAAACTCTCTATTAAAACATGTGGTCTAATTCAAATAAGGAAAGTTTTAAAAATTAAAATCTCTCTTTTAAAACTTATAGTTTTCTACAAAGAGAAGATTTTAAAAATTCAAAACAACCCACCTTGTTTGAATTATTATGGGCGGCCCCTACTAGCTTGGTCACCAAGCAATAGGGCGGGCCCCTATAGAAAAGGATGTGGCCGGCCATTACTTGGTCACCAAGCAATGGACTGGCCCCCTTCTTGTACACCAAAAAGAGCCTTACATTTGGATGGACTTGAGGCTATAATGAGGCTATGATAGGGACCTAGAGGAGAAATTGGTTTAGCCTTCCGATGATCTTGAGTATCCCGTGTTCGCCCCGAACACACAACTCAAGTTCATCGATAATAACTCATTCCACTAGAGAGTTATTATCGCACTCCACACCAATCCCAAATTACATTATGGGCTCCTTCTTATCATGAGTGTGTTAGTCTCCCTGTATTTAAGATAACGAATGCCCACTAATTAAGTAAGTTACTGACAACTCACTTAATTAATATCTAGCTCCAAGAGTAGTACCACTCAACTTCATTGTCATGTCGGACTAAGTCCACCTACAGGGTTTAACATGGCAATCCTTATGAGCTCCTCTTGGGGACATTCTCAACATAGATAACTAGGACACAGATTCCTTCTATAATCAACAACACACACTATAAGTAATATCATTTCCCAACTTATCGAGCATATTGATTTATCGAGCTAAATCTCACCCTTTGATAAGTCAAAGAAATAAATATTAAATATATGTGCTTGTTATTATATTAGGATTAAGAGCACACACTTCCATAATAACTAAGGTCTAGTTCTTTTATTAAGTCAGTACAAAAAGAACTTACCTAAAATGGTCCTACTCAATATACTTAGAGTGTACCAGTGTAATTTATTAGTCAAGATAAACTAATAATTAATTACACTACAACTATTATAATGGTTTGTTCCTTTCCATCTTAGTCGCGAGCAGCTATTTATAATTTATAAAGAACCGACAATATGATCTTCTGAGTGTGACACCACACTCCATGTTATCTACTATATAAATTAATTGAACAATTACATTTAACAAATAAATACAGATATTGACCAATGTGATTCTTTTATTTTAAAAATAAATGTTTACAAAAGCTAGGCTTTTAGTATACACTCCAACACTGTGCACTCTGCCATCACTACTCCTGAGTGACTGAGTGGACAGGATGCTGTTGGAGTACACCTATCTGTTGGATCGTGGCGACCTGCTAGAAGGGGGGTTGAATAGCCTGTAAACAAAAAGCACAATCTTTCTTGAACTTTCAATAGAATAACACTTGCATAAAATAATTGAACAAATAAAACAGAAAAGACGAGGCACACAAGGATTTACTTGGTTACAACTGGGAAGGTTGTTAATCCAGGAAAAGTGTAGCACTAAATACTCCTTTAGGCGGAGAAGCCTCTTACAACAGTGAAGCGCAAAAACAAAGAAGCTAATCTAGAAATAAAGCGTACAAGTGTTGGAAATGAATTGCTTGAGTTGATATTAAGCTTCTGGACCAAGACTATATTTATAGCCTTGGTCGGGGCACCTGGAAGAGTTTCAGGCGTCCTAAGGGGATAAAACATTATCCCCAACGTACGGATCACGGTTTGACCCTAATCTGGATAAAGTCCAACTCTGGGCGCCCGGAATGTATCCAGGCGCCCAGACCACTAAGTCAACCAAGTTGACTTTCTGGTCCGGGTCGTCTGCTCTGGTGTTGCTCGCCTCGATCCAGGTCTTCCGCTCCGGTTTCGCTTGCTTGGGTGATTTCAGCCAACCGAAATAAGGCTCACCCGAACCCAATTTCGGCCTTCTCGAGCAAGCTTCCGCTCTGGCTTCTCGTCCCTCGGAATCGTCGTGTGCTTCATTCTCGTCCGCCAGCGTACTCATTCGCAGTCTTCGTCTCTCGGTCGCACCCCGTGCCGACCTTCTCGCTTGCTGTGGCTCTTGCTCCTCAAGCAGTCTTTTGCTCCGGCTTCTTGTCCCTCGGAACCACCGCACGCTTCCTTCTCGTCCGCCGGTGTACTCTTCCACGGCGCCTCGTACCTTAGACGCACCGAACTCATCGGCTCCCTCCTGTGCCGTCCTTCTCACTAGTTGCGTATTTTGCTCGACTGCCTATGCTCCTAAGCTCCTGCACACTTAGACACAAGGTTAAAAACACGACAAGATCTAACTTAAGTTGTTGATCACACCAAAATAACCTTCGGGTTCCAACAATCTCCCCTTTTTTGATGTGAGCAACCCAAGTTAAGCTAGGGTAAATAGACATAAAGATAAACTAACTAATTTTACAATTAAGTATAAAAAGATAGAATTTTAATTTTGGTCTACCTCCCTTTAGACTTATACTTTTCCTTCACCCTCTTTGATCACATAAAAAAAATGGGGTTTAAAGAAAAACTCTAAGGGAAAAAATTTGAAATTTTGAAAAATTTTGCAATAATTTTTTATCCTGTCCGAAAGCTGAATCAACGGACGCTGGGCACGTGGCGCTCTCCAAGTCGCTGGCGTAGATCTCCGATTGGTCGTACGAAACTCCGGCGAACCTGCACAGAAGTCAGGCCGGGAAGGGGTTCCCGGCGGCGACCCTTCGACACTCAAGTCAGGCAAGAGAACAGTGAAGAAGTGGCTCCAGAAATTGTAGAACGCGTACCTCCGACGAAGTATAGGGCTCCTTATATAGAGCGGTGAAAGAGCTCACGCACACCTACCAAGGCAAATACGTGTCCCTAGCCCATACCTCGGTAGGTGTTTGTCAGAAAGCTTACCTGACACCATACCGCTACAGTCCAGGCACGTCTTCGATGGGACAGCAAAACACCTTGCCGCCAAATTTGGAGTATGGCCTAGTCGTAGGACTTGACAGCTGTCAGAAAAAGATGTCCCTTGTCCTTTTGCCTTTACTCCCGGTCGGGCGTCCGGTCGGCCAGCCTCCGCCGACATCCGGCCGGACATATATGGTGGTTTACTTGGGAGATTCTCAATCATGTGCTTTATGGGGACTGTTAGCAGTAGGCTACCTCATGTATTCGGTCGAGCGTGCCATCCGCTCGGCTCTGTGATATTATCCGATGAGCGCCGGAACCCTGACTTTCGCCTGTAATACCCACTAAGCTTGTAAGATAAATATATGAATGTGGGATTTTGCCTTAGAAAAATAATAGGAAGTGAGTTGAAGCAAAAAGAAATAAAATGAAATAAAAAGAAGTGAAGGTCAAGGATTGAACCTTGAACCTCTTATATTATTCATAGAATTAATTAGTAGAAACCAATTGGGATAGAGAGAAGATGTTGATAGCAAAGGAGGGAAATTCATGATAAGGGTGAGAGTAAAAGCTAGCCAAAAGAAGACAAGAAAAGAGCAAGAGAAAGGCAACTTGCCTTCCTCCCTTTCTCTCCCTCTTCCTCTTTGCTTTTGCCGAAAATTTAAAGAGGGAATTAAGAGGATTCAATCCCCCTTATTTCATCATGAATGGTAAGAATAAATGAATAAATAAAATAAATAGGAAATAGAAAAAAAAAAGGCTAAGGGAGAAGGAAAGCAAAAAACAACTTTGCTACCTCTTCCCCCTTAACATAAAAGGGAGCAAGAAAAGAGAAGTTTATTTTTCTCTCATTTTCTCTCATTCTTCCTCTCCCTCACCGAAACCATCAGTCCCCTCTCCTCCATCTTCGGCCCCAAAGCCAAGGTTTTTCCCCTAAGAAAGCCTAAGATATAAGGAGGACTTAGCAAGGGAATCAAGGGAAAGGAATTAGAAGAAGAGGCTACTTCTTCCATCACCATACCTTAGATCCACAAGCGAAAAGGATGTAAGCTTCCCCTCACCTGTGGTACAAGTCTTTTTATGTGATTTTCGGATTTTATGAGGATTAGAAAACCTAGGAAAGAATTTTAGAAAATTCGGCTAAAGAAAGGGTTTTCAAATCTAGGAAGGTTTAAACAAGTCTTTATTTCATGATATGTTTTCTATGCTATGTAGGAAGGATTTTCTTCATGTTTTTATACCTAATTGATGATTGATCAGAGGAGTGCCTAACCCTAGAATTTCGGCCAAAAATATTTTAAGGAGGTTAGGGAAACCATTGTGTAACCAAACTAGTACAAGATTCCCTCCATGAACTACTAAGGGTCTTTTATTGGTTTTCTTGCTTGAAAGTTACTTGGAACCAAAAGAAATCCATTTATATGTTTCGGCCAAGAAAAAGGCTTAGGGTTAGGAAGACCTTTAAATTTAAGTAACCATGTTTGTATGATAGAATATAGAGTTCTCTTAAACAATTGCATGTTGAACATTGCTAGAAATTCATGAACTCTTATTTTAGATTTTCGGCCATGATAAGATGGATAGTTTAGAAAAGCTTGAACAAAATTCTAATATGCTCAAGACCTCTGTGATATTATGATATGAAAGTTGTTTAATGCTCTCATGTTTAATTGGAGTATAGAAAATTAGTTACATGATATATGACATGTAAGATCACAAGGGTCCTAGCTTGTTTATGAACCAACTTTGTATATGATGTTCTTAGTAATTTTTGCCATGAAACTTACTTAGGTTTTCCATGCTTTAGGCCACTTAAAACCTAGTTTAAAGATTGGTAGGTTTCGGCCATGAGGAAAAAATAAAAGAAAAAGGGAAA
The DNA here is from genome assembly GCF_018446385.1 of Zingiber officinale. Lineage (NCBI taxonomy): Eukaryota > Viridiplantae > Streptophyta > Magnoliopsida > Zingiberales > Zingiberaceae > Zingiber > Zingiber officinale. Next base: position 146,168,277 of record NC_055994.1, read on the forward strand.
GAAACCTAGGAAGCCTAAGACACAATTCACATGTATGTTTATTATGCTTGTCTTTATACATGCTATGAAACTTGTATGATTTCTTATGCTTTTAGGCTATTTGAAGCAAGTTTATATACTATTGAGTTTCGGCCAAGTAGGGTTTAAAAGACCTAGAGGCCTTAGAAATGAAACCAAATGTGTTAAAAGTGCTTCTTATGAAAATATGATAATGTGTTGATTGTGTCACATGCTTGTATAATTTTTCCATGACCTAAATGGACCATTGTATGTTTCGGCCATGAAGGTATAGATGCCCTAGAGACCCTAGAACAAAAATTAAATATGCTTATGTCACTCTACATGAAATATGATAAGTAGAAAGACAAAGTTCCCATGCAATATGTTGTTTAATGACCTAATTGAGGCTAGGGTAAGTTTCGGCCATACATATTGTATAATGTCTTATTATGAATTTATACATGATGTTAGTTCAAGTTCACATGCTTGTATGTTTGTTTTTTTTAGCCCTAATGAACACTTGTTAAAAGTTTGACCATGACATATGTTAAGGGCTTGAAGGACTTAGGAACTAGCTCAATATGCTTACTATGTTACTTGGAAAAAATGCTATAAATGTGGTTTAAGGTTTCCATGCTTTCATGACATTTAAGACCTTGTTTCACACCTGATAGGGTTCGGCCACATGAAGTTTAGGGACTTGGAGAACTTAGAAACCAAGTAAATCATGCTTATAATGCTTCCTATGAAATTGATGTAATGATAATTTAGGTTCCACATGCTTGGAGGTTATTTCTACCTAAATTGAGATCTAAGGGGGTTCAGCCATGATAAGAACCCAAGGGATTAGGAAGCTTAGAACCCAAGTTAACTATGTTACCATGTTTCTTATGATAGTATAATCACATGATACACCCTTATGCTTAAATATGTATGCTTGTGATTTATATTTTTTATGATATGATATGTGTTTAGAAATATGCATGCTTTGATGATATGTTATGTGCTTAGAATATGCATGCTTGATGATATGCTATATGCTTAGAATATGCATGTTTTTATGATATGATATGTGTTTAGAAATATGCATGCTTTGATGATATGTTATGTGCTTAGAATATGCATGCTTGATGATATGCTATATGCTTAGAATATGCATGCTTTTATGATATGCTATGTGGATAGAAATGTGCATGCTTTGATGATATGATGTATGCCTAAGTGATGCATACTTTTTATGACATGATGTATGCCTAAGTGATGCATACTTTCTTATGACATGATGTATGCCTAAGTGATGCATACTTTTTATGATATAATGTATGCCTAAGTGATGCATACTTTTATGACATGATGTATGCCTAAGTGATGCATACTTTTTATGATATAATGTATGCCTAAGTGATGCATACTTTTATGACATGATGTATGCCTAAGTGATACATACTTTTATGCTATGCTATGTGACTAAATGATGCATTTTTATACATGCTACTTTACTTTGTAAGGCTTGTACCAAGGGTGGACTCCTAATCAGTCCCTAGGCCTTGCTTTGTGATCTAGGCTAATAAGGGATGAGCTCCTTAGTACGCCCCTAGGCCTTGCTTTGTGATCTAGGCTAATAAGGGATGGGCTCCTTAGTACGCCCCTAGGCCTTGCTTTGTGATCTAGGCTAATAAGGGATGGACTCTTAAGTATGCCCCTAGGCCATGCTTTGTGATCTTGACCTAGTTCCTAGTATGATTCAAGACTTGCTACCTTGGATATACTTAGGACGCGCGCATCTATGTTATGTATGTATGGTACAAGCCGGGGCCCTGAATATGTTGATATTATGTTCAAGTATATGTATGTAAGAAGAAATGGTTTTAAAGATCATGAGACATACACATGTTTTTTCGGATACATGTTTTCAAAATCATGTTGCATATAATTTATGATCATGTTGTGATGATGCTATGATTTATGATATGCCATGATTAGATATGATTATGTTATGTTTCATGCTATGCCTTAAGAGTTTGATATGCCATGTCACCTTATGATGATACTATGATATGCCATGATTAGATATGCTTAGGTATGTTTCATGCTATGCTTAAGAACTTGATATGCTACGCTACCTTAAGATGATACTATGATATGCCATGATTAGATATGATTATGTTATGTTTCATGCTATGCTGTAAGAGATAATATGCCATGACTAGTTATGATGTTGCTATGTTGCATGATATGCTTAAAGAGTATGATATGTTATGCCATGACTAGTTGAGATTATGTTATGTTGAGATATTCTTTGATTATGTGATGATTTTTGGTTTTAGTGAGTAGGAAAGGAACTTACTGAGCCATGAGTGCTCATAGCTTACTTTCCTTGTACCACAGATAAAGGAAAAAGCTGGATGAGCTAAAGGAGCAGCAGGAGAGGCAAGGAGATGTGTGTGGCGGTGGCTAGGCAACCAAATAAGAACCTGCTTTAAGAACTTTTAAGAATTACACTGTGGTTTAGTAAACTGTAGTACTATATGGTTGACTTGATGTTATGTTTTATTTATCTTGTTATCATGTTATGGAAACCATATTAGTGTAGTTCGGCTTTTATTAAACCAAGAAAAATGATTTTAAGTCTTCCGCTGTAATATGTACGTAGGGTATCGTAGCCCCGTCCCTTAGGGTTAGCAGGGAGGGCGGGCGTTACATCGCCAAGGTGCCTTTAACCATCAACTAGACACCGGCCGGCCGGCCGGCTGGTCGACCCATCTCTCTCCGGCCGGCCACCTACCCTTTTGACTCCCACGTGGCGTTGACTCCACAGAACGGGGTCCCCTGCTCTTACCGCCGGATCAATTTTCAATGAAAAAAATGTTCTAAGTAAAACTTTAAGTAAGAAAATTTTCTAAGTAAAAACTCTAAGTAAGAGAATTCTCTAAGTAAAGCTTTAAGTAAGAGAAAAAAATTCTGACTTAGGAAATTTTACAAAAATATTTTTATAAATTTTTCTAAGTAAAAATTTAAGCAGAAATTTATAATTTTAGAAGAACTTTTAACTTAGACATTTTTTTAAAAAAAAATTCTAAGAAAAAATATTTTTGAAAATTTTCAAAAAAATGTTTAAAAGACTTTTTAAAGTATTATTAAATTTCACCTTAATGCTTTATTAGAAAGTTAATTAAACATTTTATTTCAATATTTTGGCTTTCAGGTCATGGCGAGGTACTAGGCCTTCTTGGTTATTGGAGCAACAACCACTTCCTTAAACAAAGTCTCATAAAAAAACTCACTATTTAATTTTCTCGCTGAAAGTGCTAAATCCGATTAAAATTTAGATTAAGCAAGACTTAGGAATCCAATATAGGTTCCAGCCAACTGGATTAACTAAGAATTTCTTAAGGACATATTTCTTTGAAATATTCCTAATTTGTCCCTTGTGATATCTAAAATACCAATTTAGATTATTAAATTTTCTAACATTTGTATTAGATGAGCATGCACGATTTTTCAAGTTATTTGCTTGTTCTTTTAAATTATCATTTTCTAATTTAATTCTGTCGAATTCTTCTATTGGGCAAGATTTAGCTAATATTATTTTTAAATTCTTAATTTCTTTTTCTAATTTACAGCAATCCTTTGTTAATAATTTAACGAACTTAAATAATTTATCGGGAGGAAGAGATCGTACCTGACTTACCTTGTCGATCTCGTTGTCCGTGTCTCCTCTTGAACTGCTGCTATCTTTCGACGTAGCTCCCCCTTCATCGATGCTCTCGATGCTCATCTCGGAAGAGCTTGAATCGCAATCGTCGTCTTGATGACTTGCCATTAATGCAAGTCCGGAGAAAGCCTCAACTTCCGATTCGGACGACGTATCGTCCCACGTAGCTTTTAAGACTTTGTGCTTTTGGATAGGCGTCTTACCTTTGTCCTTTTCCTTGTACCTTAGCTTGGGACAGTTGTCCTTAACGTGCCCTTCTTCGTTGCAGTGGTAGCAGCGGATCGTCCTTTTCTTTTTACCCTATTAATGATTAGTTTTTCTAGAATTACATAACTTCTTAAATCGCCTTACCATCATTACCATTTCCTCATCGTCGAGAGAAGACTCTGACTCAGGTTGGTCTCTCGATGCTTTGAGGGCGATGTTGTGCTTGGGCTCCTTCGTACTTGCACATCTTGATTCATGCACTTCAAATGTGGAAAAGAATTCTTCTAATGTAATTTTTTCTAAATCTTTCGAAATATAAAAATCATCTACTAGTGATGCTCATTTTGTATTTCTAGGAAAGGAATTGAGTGCGTATCTTAGTGAATCTCGGTTACTTACCTTTTCTCTGAGATTCGAGAGTCCGGTGATGATTTTCTTAATTCACGAGTGCAGATGCACAACTGTCTCGTCTTCCCCAAGTCGCAGGCTGGTGAGCTGGTTACGGAGTAAATCTCATTTTGCGAGCTTGGCTTCGGGCGTTCCTTTGTGCAGCTCAAGAAACTTCTCGTGGAGTTGTAGTTGTCAATTAGGTTGACTTCTTATGGCAGAAGAACGCTTAGCAGATGGTACTCTGCTTTGTCGTTTGCCACATAGTCAGCCTGCTCCTTTTTCGTCCAGTGGTATTTCTCCTTACCTTCCGGTGCTGTAAAACCAAATTCCATAATTAACATTAAATCGAAATCGGTTTTAAAAAATACCTGCATTCGCTTTTTTCAGGTAGCGAATTCCCCTTCGAACTTCGGCGGGTATATGCTCAGTCCGACCATCGTCTTCACTTCGATCGGCGGTTAGTCCTCCTGAAGCAACTTGGCTCTGATACCACTTGTTGGATCGTGGCAGCCGGCTATAAGGGGGTTGAATAGCCTGTAAACAAAAAGCACAATCTTTCTCGAACTTTCAACAAAATAATACTTGCATAAAATAATTGAACAAATAAAACATAAAAGACGAGGCACACAAGGATTTACTTGGTTACAACCGGGGAGGTTGTTAATCCAAGGAAAGTGTAGCACTAAATACTCCGTCAGGCAGAGAAGCCTCTTACAGCAGTGAAGCACAAAAACAAAGAAGCTAATCTAGAAATAAAGCGTACAAGTGTTGGAAATGAATTGCTTGAGTTGATATTAAGCTTCTGGACCAAAGTTGTATTTATAGCCTTGGTCGAGGCGCCTGGAAGCGTTCCGGGTGCCTTGGGGGGATAAAACTTTATCTCCAACGCACGGATCACGGTTTGACTGTGATCTGGATAAAGTCCAACTCCGGGCGCCCGGACGGTCCGAACACCCGGAATGGATCCGGGCACCTGGACCACTAAGTCAACCAAGTTGACTTTTTGGTTCGAGCCCTCTGCTCCGGTGTTGCTCGCCTCGGTCCGGGTCTTCCGCTCCGGCTCCGCTTGCTTGGGTGATTTCAGCCAACCGAAATAAGGCTCACTCGAACCCAATTTCGACCTTCTCAAGTAGGCTTCCGCTCCGGCTTCTTGTCCCTGGAAATCGTTGCATGCTTCCTTCTTGTCTGCCAGCGTATTCATCCGCAGTCTTCGTCCCTCGGTCGCACCCCGTGTCGACCTTCTCGCTAGCTACGTCTCTTGCTCCTCGAGCAGTCTTCCACTCCGGCTTCTCGTCCCTTGGAACCACCGCACGCTTCCTTCTCGTCCGCTAGTGTACTCTTCCGCAGCGCCTCGTATCTTAGACGCACTGAGCCCATCGGCTCCCTCCCGTACCATCCTTTTCGCTAGCTGTGTCTTTTGCTCGACTCCCTATGCTCCTAAACTCTTGCACACTTAGACACAAGGTTAAAAATACAATAGAACCTAACTTAACTTGTTGATCACACCAAAATAACCTTGGGGTTCCAACACTATCCTCCTACCCCAAATCATAGTGGGGGAGCTCAATGCTCTCATCTCCCTGTGTCATAGTCAACAGGAGAGATCCCTGTCCGCTACCACGCTGCAATCACACTACCCATGAGCGGAACAACGGAGTCCTGACAGAGTAACCTGCTGCAACACACCCTGCCGGATATACCACTAACCCATGGTGGTTGTGTATGCAGATCCATGTAACTAGCGATGTACTCAACAATAATAGAGCCGACAATCGCTCAGTATGCAATCATGCAAAATGGTGCATGACACTAAGCATGTAATCCTAAAATTACCAACCTCCTCATAATGTGTACCAAAAGGAAAATCAAGTCCATATCAATGATCTAGGTACACATATCAAGTAATAAACCTAGATACACATGTCAGGTAATAAATTATGCACACATGCCAAGTAGTAAAGTAGGTACACATGTCAAGTAAATCTAGTAGCTAGACCTATAACCGATAATGCATTGTATGTCACTACATAAGTACACAATGCAAGAATCAAGATAACATAAGCATAAATGCATAACAGATAACAATATGGTAAACTACGGTATCAAGTAGTGGCATACCAAGCAGATATAAGCATAACTATTACTACTAGTTATAACTCACTAAGCATATCAACATGACAATATCAAAAAGATAAGTCAAAGGTACCCGCCTCAAAAAGGGAGATCCTATCAGATAGATCTCACATCGTAACTCAAGGTCCTGTAACAACATACATATAATTAATCAACTCTAATTAGGATTTATTATAAGCATAATCAATCAGAACAAACTTAAATCAACCACCCAACATCAACATCTAGGTTGATTGCTAAATCTAATCCCATACTTAATGTAATAAATTCATAGCACAACATACACAATTCTGAAGCCTCAGCCGGTGATCCATAGTCGGAGACAACTTGCTGCTAGAACAAAGTGGCTGGTCCTAGGAGAAGTTGCTGTTGAAAAAACCATGGACGGAGCCACCTAAGCATGTGCCGGTAGCTTTCTCTCTGTCAGAGACCTAATAGAAAGCGACTGTTGATATATAGGTGAAGGACAAACTGGCGATAGATGGCACGACGAGGATAGCACTGCACAAAGGGTGATGCAATCGGAGAGGGCAGTGGATCAAAGCTAGGGCACGTCTTAGCGAGGAACCGTGGATGAAGATGTGGGGCTGACTACTATCTCCATGGTCGGCGGCAAACCATCGGTGGCGGTGGAGATGGAAGCTAGGGAACGCAGGATGAGTGGTCGATCGGTGGAGATAGAGGAGGAGAGGGTCGACATCAAGTGATCGGGAAATCTAGGGCTCTTGTAAGCCTTGAGTGTCCACTTAAAGGAGGAAGACAGTGTCGGAGAGGGTGGCAACAATGGTGTCGTTGTTGAGCGATGTGTAGGGGGAGTCGTCATTGATCGTGGCGGATGAGAGGAAGAAAATCAGGAGAAATGGTAGGGGTCGACGCTATTTGGAGAAGAGGAAGGGAGGCGTCGGGTTAGGGAAGTCAAGGAGCTCGGGGAAGAGGAAGCGCTCCACGCCGCGAGAGGGAGAGGCGACGTCGGGTTGGGGAGGAGAGGAAGGAAAGGGTGTTCGACGCAAATGAGGGAGAGGAGATCTAGAGGAAGGAAATAAAAGGATTAGGGAAATTATAACTTAGGTCATTTTAATTAAAGCATAGGTTAAATACCTCAATCAATTCCCATCTTTGGGTATTTCAAACAAGCTTTTTCCCAAGACTATAAATACATCCCTTCAAAATACGTCATATGTTTTCCGAAAAATTTCCAGAAAATTCCTAAAAATTTTCAAAAATTCCCTCATGGTTATTCATTCTTTTCGGTATATTACAGATAAGGGATCAATTTTAGATGAGTACATATTATCGGAGAAAAAAAAAATTCCGCCCTTACTCAGGCGGTCAGTAATAAAATGATCTCATTATTTATCTTCTTTTACATAACCTAAGGATAAATGTTGAGAGTTGACTACGTTTATTTGGGGTAATGTAATCTAACTTGTAGTATACTAAACCTTGTAACGTAATATAATATAATCTTGATTATATTATTACGTTTAGTAATGTAATGTATAATATTTGATTACAAGGTGATTATATTCTTTTGTTTGATATCCAATATTTTTTATAATAAATGTAATTCATATTATTATAAAATTATAAAAATATCTTGCGATGTCGGTGACCGGCCATGGCCGCCGGAGAGACCTGGAGGTGACAGTCGGTGGTGGTCGGTGTAGGCAGAAGTATCGTCAGTGACCGGTTGATGCCTAAAATAGTGTAGAGGTATATTTGATATTTAAATTTTAATTAAACGATGATCTCATAATGTAATTAGATTAAATAATGTTGACCTTCTAAATTCTAATCAGATTATAAAACTTTATTAACTTATATAATTTAGATTATATTATATTATAATTTTAAAATGATACCAAATAAAATAATTAATATTATAATATAATTTTAATTACATTATAAGACAGATTAACTTCTACCCAATGTAATCTTAAGGTCAACATAATAACATTTCACTATGGCAAACAGCATATTAAATTTCTTCATCTGATTCAATTCAAAACTCACATCAACGAATCTCACATCATCTATGTATAATCTCAATTCCTCTTCTTAAAATTAAATTTTATTTTTTTAATTAGTAATTTTAAATTACTCATATTTAATTAGTTTTCCTCACAAATTCATGCACTTTATTCTTAAAATCAAAATAACATCATATTTTTCAATTTATTTTAGACATCATTCATAAAAACGTATTCCCTTTTAATTTAATTTTCACTCATTCAAAAACATATTTTCAATTTAATTGAGTTATCATCCATCAAATAAATATTTTTTATTTTATTTAATCGTCCTCTAGACCTGATCAAGGTTCAGAACCGACAATTCGATGGTTCAGAATCGGCAGTTCGACGATTCCAGGCAGGTCAACCCTCAACTTTAACCACCCAAAACGGTTACGATTCATGGTTCGGAACCGTTGATTCACGGTTCATCACAGTTCAAGATTATTATGTTAAAAAAATTAAAAATTACAAATTATAAATTAAAATTTATTGGAAAAAAGGGCTTGCACTTATTTAAGTTACCTACGTATCCTCTTAGGGGAATTAAAGCTCACATAGTTCTTTTATATTTTTATTCTTTTACATTTTCACTCTCATATCCCGTTCTTGTCGTATTCATTCCTTCAGTATCAAAATCTTCAACTTCGTCATCTGAAAGTTACATTCCTAGGATTCTTTTCTCCGCTCTGGTCCAATCATCTAAAAATGTTTGGGCTTCCAATGAGTCGGGAGACAAAGTTGATCGTCGTTCATCTAATATGTTGCCGCCGGCACTGAACGTTTGTTCCACAACAATAATTGACACTGGACAAGCTAAAATTTCTTTGGCGATCACGGAGAGGACGGGAAAGCTTTGAGCCTTCTGTGATCACCACTTTAAGATATCGAAATTTTCGCTATCTACTTCATTAAAATCAAAAGAAGTCGTAAAATAATTCTCAAATTCATGTGTGGAACTTGAGGATTCTCGTGGACGTTTTGTCCATTCTTTTAACAAAAATTATGTTTTTGTAAGTTTTAAATTACTACTAGTAGTTTGTTATATTTCAGAAATATTAATTTGTGTTCCATATTTTACATAATATTGATTATAAATGTCATATAAATAAATTCTTACATTATATATAACATTAACTGGATCAGTAGAAGAAGAATCTTTAATTGGAATTAAAGCATCATAATATAAAGTTAACATTTCTTGTAAAACTTCTAATTTAAATCTAGGATTAAAGCAAATGTAATTAAATAAATTTCAAGAATAAAATAAAAATATTTTTCCCATTTAGTTTTCATAGCTAAGATTCAAGAAGATAAAGATTCATTATTAATATGTATATTTAACACTAATACTATATTAGAAAAATTTTCTAAAACTAATTGAGCAATGAGATAATAAACACCGGAAAGTTGTTCGGGTGCATCACTAAATACTTTTAAAATTTTACAAATACTACTACAAATATTATATTGTTGTGAAAATAAATATATATTAGTATTAGTATTAGTATTTTGTGCAAAAAAAAATGAACATAATAATTCTTTATATTGAAATGAATCTTGTAATAATTGGTATGTTAAATTTCAACGTGTTGGTTCCATTAGTTTTACAAAACATACCTCATTGTTTCATTATAAATTGATGGGATCATAAATAAAAAATTACAATTCTAATTAGTTTAATATAACTTTCTAAAATTTTTAAACCATCTTGAACACATAAATTTAAAACATGGCATACACAACGAATATGAAAAAAATAAACCGCCAATAATAGGTTGACAAGCAAATTTTAGATCATCTATACAAGTAGTATTGAAACTAGCATTATCTAATGATATTGAAAATAGTTTATGAGTTAAGTCATATTCTTCTAAAATTAAACATAATAATTGTGCGATGCTATGAGCATTATGTGATTCATCAAAAACTCTATAAGCTAACAATCTTTTTTGGAGGTTCTAAAAGTTATCGATCTAATGACAAGTCACACTCATATACGAATGTATTTGCCAATGATCACTCCAAATATCGGAACATAAAGAAACTTTATTATCTAATTTACTAAATTCATTAATAAAATTCTTTTTTTCCTTGTTTTACTGGTTTTTAATTGTACGAGTAAGTGTAATTCTAGGAACACGTTTAACACATAGACTAAGAGATTCTTTACAAAAATCTTCAAATATACATTTAAATCTAAAACTAAAAGAAAGATGTTCTACGAAAATAAATTTAGCCAATGATTCTCTTAATTTATTATCCGAATATAAAAATAAACCGGAATCAGTACTACCGCTAATTGAAGAAAATCTTGATAATTGTGTTTGAGAACGGTTGAGTCCAAATTCTGTCGGGTGCTCATTTCTACATGTCGTTTCAACGACTCATAGCCGGCACCGGCTTGGAATTTGTAGGAAGCATTGCAGTGCTTACATTTTGCACGCATTTCTCCCGACGGAAGAGTGACATTCTCAAAATGTTTAGTGAAAATAAAAGACTTTAGAGGTGGAAGTTCTCAAACCTTATGAGTAATTACATCGGTACTTCCTTGTGTTTCAAGTGTCGGATTCGGAAGATGCTTCATCTCATCAACAGTGGATTGAATGTTGGGGTCCTCCTCCCGCGGATTCATTATTTCCTTTCCCTTCCGAGCTCGAGAAGACGCACCTCCGCAACCTCCTTCCATTGTAATTGAAAATTGGAAACGAAAGCGTGTAGAGAATACGAAATTGGGATTAAGTGTAAAGAACACCTCATTGTCAGACGCCATACTGCTACAGTCCAATCACGTCTTTGATGGGACAACAGAACACCTCATTGTCAGACTTGGAGTATGGCCTAGCCATAGGACTTGACGGCTGTCAGAAGATGTTCCTGTCCTTCTTTACCCACCACCGGTCGGGACGTCCGTCAGGCCGGTTGGACGAAGAGCGTCGTCCGGACGGCCCTCATCCCCTGCGCCGGCGGGGCGGCACACCCATCACGTCTCGCCTGTCGTTTGCATTGATATGCTGGGGAGACTTCCGGGCGGGTGCTACGTAAGGACTGTTAGCACTATGCTACCTTATATCTTCGACCAAGCCTGACTTCCGCTTGGCCATTCTTTACTGTTCCATTGAGCGCCAGATCTCGACTCCTATCCGACCGGCCAGGAGGTCAGCCCCTCCTTCTCAGGTCAGCCGACCTGTCCACCTGGCCTTTTGACTTCCACATGGCGTCGACCCCTCCAAACGAGGGCCACCTGTTCTATCCGCCGGATCACTTGCCTCCCCTTCAAGTCTAGTCGAAGGAGGCGAAGTCCGACTGACTGGACTGCCGATCTGACCGAGTAACGATCGCCATATTAATCCGCTCGGCCAGGCTTATGGACGCTAATCCGTTCGGCGGTACCTTGCCCATGCCTTGTATTGCCTTGGAATTTATGCCGAATCTTCTTCTCTACTGTCAACCACGTGCGTTGCGTGCGGTATAGGGAGCTCATTAAATGTAACCCGTATCTTGCTGACACGTGGCAACCTTTCTGTTGTCAGGGTATGGCGGTGGCATCACCTCCGATGGGACATCCGCCGTTTGAAACGAACGGCTAGATGATGGCCTCGTTCTTCACGACCTGGATCGGACGGTGGGGGTAGCTCTTAGGCGGCGATATAAAGCCCCGACCTCTGCTCATCGCCGCACTTTGGCTTCATCAATCCAGACACCTCATTGCTCTCTTCTTCTCCGGCGACCTTGCACCTCCGACGACCTCAAAGCCCCCTGCGACTATCTTTTTACTAGTAAGCCTTTCTTCTCCTCGATTCCTTGCTCCTTTTCTTCCTGCTAGTCACCTTTGTCATTCTGCCTTCTTTCCTGGCTTTATTTCTTCTTCCCCTTCCATTCCGCGTTCATTCCCGGTCCTAGACCATGACTAGTACCTCACAGTCGACCGGCGGCGCTCCTGGTCTATGGTATACGACCATGGAGAGCCGTTTCGACGAGGAGGACGCGTTGCGTCTTGCTCGGACCTACGATATTCCTCCTGACCATCACATAGTATTAGCCACACCGGCCGATCGGCCTCATGAACCGCCGCCCGGCACTGTTCTTTTCTTCCGAGACCAATTTTTGGCCGAGCTACGCTTCCCACCCCATAAGTTTATCTTGCAAGTCTGCAATTACTTCCGCATCCCACTCGGCAAGATAGTTCCTAACTCAATTAGGCTACTGAGCGGGGTGATAATTCTCTTTAAAGTGAACGACATCCCCCTCGACCCTAAGATTTTTCATTACTTTTATTATCCCAAGCAAGCCGAGTGGGGTACTTTCATTTTCCAGTCTAGGATAGGTTTCGTCCTCTTTGATAACATGTCGAGCTCCAACAAACATTGGAAGGAGCATTTTTTCTACGTACGTTTTCCCGAGCCACCGACCTTCCGTATCAAGTGGCAGACGGTGATGCCAGCGCAACCGGAGCTTGGCAAATTTAGAGGCGATGCAGCCTATCTTCATGCAGCCGATCGGCTGGTCGGCCAACGATATCACATCGACAAGCTGCTCCTTCCGGGAGTAATGTACATATTCGGCTTGTCTTCTACCCCAGCCGATCTGCCCTGCAGCATGAGTAAGTTCCCTTATCTTCCCGTTTATTTTGTTCTAACTGATTTATTTTTTGCTTCTGCAGCTGAAGTTATGTGGCGCGCCAAGGCTACCGAGCGGCTGAAACTGCGAACCGCCGAGATCGAGGCAGCCAAGAACAAAGAGATCGCCGAGCGGGGCCTTGCTCCAGCGGATCCGGCCGGCGAAGAAGGTGAGGGGACACAGGATGTCCCCGAAGCCTTAGCCGCTCCTGCCTCTCACGACGAGGCTGCGGGCGACATAGAACCCTCCGCTCAAGTCGAGGTAGAGGGTCGTTCGGCCGACGACGTTCCTCTGGCAACTCGGAAGCGCAAATAGTCGGAGGCAACCTCTCAACCGATTCCATCCGATGAACCGCAATCCGAGCGGGGCGACGAAGCTCCAGTGTTGTCCGGGACGGTTTCTATTGAGAGTACCCCGACGCCGCTCGGCTCTCCAAGGGCAACCTCTGAGGTGCCGCCCTCCAGTCCTCCAAGAACGCTACGACGTATTAAGCGATTGGGCGACCGTCCTTCCTCCTCCGCCGGTGAGCCGTCCGGCAAGGCTACTGCTTCTAAAGGTGATCCGAGCGGTCTGAAATTGATAAAGACCATCTTGCGCCTCCCGTCTGAAGAATACATGGCAGCCGTTGATCGGCCTATCGTCCCCGAGCAGCAAATCACACTCACGGGTCCCCTCGCCAAAGCTTGGGAGGATGCTCGTCTTCGGATCGCCATGATGACTCCTGGTCAGCTCGGCGACAGCAATCTACAACAGGCGACCGGGGTATGTTGTCTTGCTTTGTTAGTTATTTCGGATCGAGCTTCTAACCTGCTCATATTCGTTCGCAGAACTGGGTGGAGCAGATTGCCATCAGCAATCGCCTGGCCGAACTGGAGGACGAACTGAAGAAGCTCAAGGCTGCGGGGGACAGCAGACAATCGACGGCCGCTCTGGAGAAGGCCAAAAGGTTGCTGGAAGCTGAGCAGGGTAAGACTTCCGGCTTGACAAGCGAGGTTGCCCGCCTCGAAGCCTTAGTCAAGCAGCGGGATAAAGAAGTAAAGACCGCGACCGCTCGGAAGCTCAAGGCCATTGATGATATGGACTTGATGAAGGTGGAGAACCGGGGGCTGGAACAACGGGTGAAGGAGCTAGACGCCTCACTAACTGCCGCACGGGAGGGTCGCTCCGCCGATCGGACCAAAGCAGAAGGAGCCTTGCAAGATCTTCAGGCTACCCTGGATGCTTCCCAGACCGCTCTCAAGGATTACCACGATGGAGAGCCCGGTCGATCGGCGGAGGTACGCAAAGCCTTCGTCCGCTCGGACGAGTTTGGCGAGAAATTTACCGACAAGCTCTCCTTGACTTTTGAGGAGGCAATCAAAGTGGCGGTGGACTACATGAAGAACAAAGGCCATGCTCCTGCCGATCTGTCCGTCCCTGCTGAAGACCTGGCGACCATGATGGGCTCCATCCCTGACCTATTTTTAATTTTGATGACTAAGAATCTGTCTGTGAGGCTATTTTGTAATTTTTCTGTATCCGTGCCGGTCGGGGCAAAATTTAGAAATTTTGTCTATCCGCCGGTCGGCGTGAATGAACTGTGTCTTGTTATTTACCCATTCTTCCTGCGTCCGATTTTTGTTTTTCGCCTTGGTCTTGAGCTTTTTGTGCCCCAAGTACATTTTATAAAGGGGCCGCTCGGCCTTACGCTATTACGTCGGATCCGACCGAGGGCTACGCAGAAAACCATCCATCCGGCGGCCCTATAGGCTTCGGTTGCCCGTCGAAATTTACCTTCGAAACTTGACTACTGTCCGATCGGTGGGTTTATAAACGCCGAGTCGTCTTTCGACGGTCTTCCGCTCGGACGTTTATAGACGTCGGCTCGTCTCTCGATATTTAACGTCGGAGCTCGACGGTCTTCCGCTCGAACGTTTATAGACGCTGGCTCGTCTCTCGATATTTAACGTCGGAGCTCGACGGTCTTCCGCTCGGACGTTTATAGACGTCGGTGTTGGACCCCGTGGTAGTTTTGATGTGATCAACCAAGTTAGTTAGGTCCTGCTGTGTTTGATCCCTGTGTCTGAGTGTGCAGGATCTTAGGAGCACAGGAAGTCGCGCGGAAGACGCAGCTAGCGAGAAGGACGGCACGGGAAGGGAGCCGACGGGCTCGGTGCGTCAGAAGGATGAGAGAGCTGCGGAAGAGTACTCCGGTGGGCGTGAAGAGCGTGCACGGCGTTCGAGGGACGTTAAGCCGGGACGGAAGGCTGCTTGAGGAGAAAGCCGGAAATTGGGTTCGGGTGAGCCCTATTTCGGTTGGCCACAATCACCCAAAAGATCGGAGCATCGGAAGTCGCAACAAGCTGGAAACGAAGTCAAAAGAGCTGAGCTGCCAGCTTGGAGGCGCCTCCAGCTTGAAGGCGCCTTCAACCAGGTTGAAGGCACCTTCAGCCAGGCTGGAGGCGCCTTCATCCTTATTGGAGGCGCCTTCAACAGGTCAAAATGACCGTTTGCGTTCGGATAGAGTTCTATCCGCTGACCGGGCTGTGGAGGCGCCTTGAACCTTGTTGGAGGCGTCTTGGACCCTCGGGATAGAATTTCCAGAGGCTATTTAAAGGCCCCTGGAGCTAGGAATTAAAAAACAACTCAAGCAATCAATCTGTTAGCAATTCCTAAGCAACTAGTGAGCTTCAAAAGTGTAAAAGGCTTCTCCGCCTTCAGAGAAGGAGATTTTTTCTTACTACGCTTTTCTACTGTCCTGGATTAACAACCTCCTTGGTTGTAACCAGGTTAAATCTCTGAGTCTTTTCCATTCGTGTTTCTTTTTCTGTTTCATTAATTTAGTTGCTGATTTAAATTCTGAGTTGAAATTCGAGGAGGGTATAGTTTGTTTTTGTTTTCAGCAATTCACCCCCTCTTGCCGGTCTCCGCTGCACCAACAAGTGGTATCAGAGCCTGATCGCCTCAGAAGGACTAGCCACCAACTGAAGCACTACGATCAAGACGATGGTCGGAGCAAACATCCATCCCCCGAAGTTTGACGGAGACTTCGCCACCTGGAAGCGCAAAATGGAGGTATTTTTTAAAATTGATTTTGATATTCTTATTACAATGAAATATGGTTTTGCATCGCCGAAAGACAAAGAAGAAAACACATGGAGCAAGAAGGAGCAAGCCGATTTCGTCGCCAACGGAAAGGTCGAGTTCCACCTGCTCAGTGTGCTGCCGACGCAAGAGGTAAATCGGATCGGAAGCTACGACTCAGCGAAAGATCTCTGGGAGAAATTCCTGGAGCTTCACGAAGGTACTTCCGAAGTGAAACTAGCGAAGCGCAACATCCTCCGAAACCAGTTAACGAACCTCCGGATGAACCAAGGCGAGAAGGTAGCGCAACTCCAAGCGAGAATCAAGGAGCTGATAACGCAACTAACGAACCTTGGAGAAGAGGTAACCAACCGAGATTCCATCCGATACGCGCTCAATGCATTCCCGAGAACTCCAGAGTGGGTCTCCTTAGTAGATGCGTATTACATCTCTAAGGACCTCGAGGTAAGTACTTTAGAACAATTATTTTCGACTTTTGAACTTCACGAATCTCGAGTTTCAGAACCCAACGGAGCAGAGAAGACAAGTCAGAACATTGCCTTAAAGGCAAAAATGAACAGTTCTGACTCCGAAGCCTCAGTCGACGAATCCGAAGCGGCACTACTAGTAAGACGCTTCAATAAGTTTTTTAGTACTAACAAATTTAAATCGCAGAGGCATCATCGAAAGAAGAGGACGGTTCGTTGCTACAACTGCAACGAAGAGGGGCACATCAAAGATGACTGCCCAAAGTTGAAGAGAAAGGAGAAAGAAAAGGAAAAGCCAAAATACGAGAAACTAGAACCCTCCAAGTACAAGAATCTGAAGGCTGCCTGGTCAGATTCGTCAACCTCTGAATCGGACATCGAAGAATTCTCAGGGTTAGCGCTATTGGCGAATCATCAACCGGAAGAAGACTCAAGCTCAGAGATGAGCATCGATGAAGGGGGAGGAACATCAGAAGAAGAAAGCAGCAGTGAAGGGGGAGCGTCACTAGACCAGGTAAGTAAGGTACGCAATCTAACCCCGACTCAATCTTTCAAATTTATCAAGTCTCTTTCTAAAGAGTTAGATCAATTAGAAAAAGAGAATGTTGAACTAAAGTTGAACTTAGCAAGAGCATGCCCGTTAGAAATGTATGATCATCTAAAATCAGAAAATGAAAATTTAAAATTAGAAATTGAAAAATTGAAAAATGATGCATGCTTAAAGAAATTTCCAAAGTCAAAAATTAGAACTTATGGTAAATTAAATTGGTATATAAGGAAGCATCAAGGTCAACTTAGAAAAATACCAAGAAACTATGTACCCCCTAGAATTTTGAATAATCCTGTAGGAAGGAACCTCTATTGGGTTTCAAAATCTGTGCTTAATTAATTTTTCAAAAATTAACAACTTAAAATGAGAAAATTAAACATTGAAATTCTTTATGTAAGCTTTGTCTAAGGAAGTGGTTGTTGCTCCAATAACCAAGAAGGCCTAGTGCCTCGCCACGACCTGGAAGCTGAAATATTGAAATGAAAGGTTTAATTAACTTTCTGAAAAAGTATTTTAAAATTAGAATTAAATAATGCTTTGAAAGTTTAATCAAATATTTTTGAAAATTTTGTTTATAAATTCATTTTTAGAAATATTTTTTTTGAAAAATTCTAAAGACTTAATTTGCTTTTTGACTTGAATTTTTTTTGAAAAATCCTTAGAATTTTTTTTTGGGTTAGAAATTTTCTTCTGGAAAATTCTAAATGCTCATTCACTTGACTTAGAAATTTTTTTTGGAACATTTACTTAAGATTTTTTTCACTTAGAAATTTTTTAGAAAATTTATTTTAACTTATCATTTACTTAAGACCCCATTTTTGCTGTGATCAAAGGGGGAGAGAAAAGTACAAGTTTAGGGGGAGTTAGATAAATTTAAAATTTCTTTTATTATAAATGTTTAAGGGGGAGTTAGAAGATTTTAAAATTTCTTTATTTTTTTTGTTGCAATTTTACTAATTGCAAAAATTATGTTTAACTTGTTAGTTTAGTAATTTTTCTTTAAAATTACTTTTTATGTCTATGTTAACCCTAACTTGAACTTGGGTTGATGCACATCAAAAAGGGGGAGATTGTTGGACCCCGTGGTAGTTTTGATGTGATCAACCAAGTTAGTTAGGTCCTGCTGTGTTTGATCACGTATGCAGGTGTGCGGGAGCTTGGGAGTCTGAAGTCGGCGGAAGGCGCTGGCGAAAAGGGCGGCGGGAAGGGCCGGCGGGCTCGGTGCGTCCAAGAGGCGAGAGCTGCGGAAGAGTACTCGGTGGGCGTGAAGGCGTCTGGCGTTCGAGGGCGTTAAGCGGGACGGAAGGTGCTTCGAGGAGAAGGCGGAAGTGGGTTGGGTGAGCCCTATTTCGGTTGGCCACAATCACCCAAAGATCGGAGCATCGGAAGTCACAACAAGCTGGTGAGAAGTCAAAAGAGCTCAGCTGGAGGGCTTGATGAAGGTCGACTTTGATTCATGAGCATCGATTCCAGTGAAGGCACTTCCATTTCCTTATCCTTATGGGGCGCCTTCAACAGTCAAAATGACCGTTTGCGTTCGGATAGAGTTCTATCCGCTGACCGGGCTGTGGAGGCGCCTTGAACCTTGTTGGAGGCGCCTTGGACCCTCGGGATAGAATTTCCAGAGGCTATTTAAAGGCCCCTGGAGCTAGGAATTAAAAAACAACTCAAGCAATCAATCTGTTAGCAATTCCTAAGCAACTAGTGAGCTTCAAAAGTGTAAAAGGCTTCTCCGCCTTCAGAGAAGGAGATTTTTTCTTACTACGCTTTTCTACTGTCCTAGATTAACAACCTCCTTGGTTGTAACCAGGTTAAATCTCTGAGTCTTTTCCATTCGTGTTTCTTTTTCTGTTTCATTAATTTAGTTGCTGATTTAAATTCTGAGTTGAAATTCGAGGAGGGTATAATTTATTTTTGTTTTCAGCAATTCACCCCCCTCTTGCCGGTCTCCGCTGCACCAACAGCCGGCTCGTCTCTCGATATTTAACGTCGGAGCTCGACGGTCTTCCGCTCGGACGTTTATAGATGCCGGCTCATCTCTTGATATTTAACGTCGGAGCTCGACGGTCTTCCGCTCAGACGTTTATAGACGCCGGCTCGTCTCTCGATATTTAACGTCGGAGCTCGACGGTCTTCCGCTCGGACGTTTATAGACGTCGGCTCGTCTCTCGATATTTAACGTCGGAGCTCGACGGTCTTCCGCTCGGACGTTTATAGACGCCGGCTCGTCTCGCGATATTTAACGTCGGAGCTCGACGGTCTTCCGCTCGGACGTTTATAGACGCCGGCTCGTCTCTCGATATTTAACGTCGGAGCTCGACGGTCTTCCGCTCGGACGTTTATAGACGCCGGCTCGTCTCTCGATATTTAACGTCGGAGCTCGACGGTCTTCCGCTCGGACGTTTATAAATGCCAGCTCGTCTCTCGATATTTAACGTCGGAGCTTGACGGTCTTCCGCTCGAACATTTATAGACGCCGGCTCGTCCCTCGATATTTAACGTCGGAGCTCGACGGTCTTCCGCTCGGACGTTTATAGACGCCGGCTCGTCTCTCGATATTTAACGTCGGAGCTCGACGGCCTTAAAGGAAAACTTGAGCATAGTCGCTCGGTCAACACATTAGCCGTCCTTTGAATTAATTTTGCTTCCTGCATTACAAGGGTACATACGACCAAAATATATGCAAAAATAAGTTACATTAGTGCACCTTTCACCCAGCCCGATAAGGCTGGAGATGATTCGCGCTCCACGGCCTGTCCAGCTGGCGCCCATCTTCATCCTCCAGATAATAGGCGCCCGAGCGGAGCTTTTCAATAACCTTGAAGGGGCCCGCCCACGGTGCCTCCAGCTTGCCGACGTCGCCGACCGGCTTGACTTTCTTCCAGACAAGATCGCCGACCTGGAATGATCTGGGGATTACGCGGTGATTGTAGTTTTGCTTCATCCGCTGCCGTTACGCCATAAGCCGAACGGACGACTTGGCCCGCTCCTCGTCGACCAAATCCAGCTCCATGTTCCTCCGTTCGGCGTTGCCATCATCATAGCTCTGGATCCGGACGAACTCGACGCCGATTTCAACCGGAATGACCGCCTCGCCGCCATACACCAGGTGGAACGGCGTGACACCCGTCCCTTCCTTTGGAGTCGTGCGGATGGCCCATAAGACGCTCGGTACTTCATCCACCTAACTTCCTCCCAAATGGTCGAGCCGAGCGCGCAGAATGCGAAGAATTTCCCGATTGGCTACTTCGGCTTGACCGTTGCTTTGGGGATAAGCCACGGACGTGAAGTGTTGCTCGATGCCGTAGCTTTTGCACCAATCCCCTAGTATCTTCCCTGTGAATTGCCGCCCATTGTCGGAAACCAATCAGCGAGGGATGCCGAACCGACAGATGATGTGTTGCCAGATGAATTTTTTGACCATCTATTCGGTGATCTTTGTTAACAGCTCAGCCTCCACCCACTTGGAAAAATAATCGACCGCCACTAGCAAAAATTTCCTCTGCCCGGTCGCCATCGGAAATGGACCAACAATATCCATTCCCCATTGATCGAATGGACATGAAACGGTTGATGCCTTCATTTCCTCTGGCGGTCGGTGGTAGAAGTTATGGTACTTCTGGCACGAAAGGCACGTCGACACGGTTCGAGCAGCGTCTACCTGTAAGGTTGGCCAGAAGTACCCGGCCAATAGGATCTTCTTGGCCAACGATCGTCCGCCCGGATGCCCTCCGCATGATCCTTGGTGTACTTCTTGGAGGATGTAAGCCGAGTCCTCCGAGCTCACGCATTTCAACAGCGGGCGTGAGAAAGCCTTCTTGTAAAGCTGGTCGCCGATGAGTGTGAACCGACCGGCTCTCCTCCGTAGCAGCTGGGCTTCATTCTCATCGGATGGTGTGGCGCCCGAGCGGAGGAACTCTATGATGGGTGTCCGCTAGTCGCTTGGAAACGTGAGGCCTTCCATCCGGTCGACGTACGCCACCAACAATACTTGTTCTATCGACTGCTGAATGCCGACCGGCGTTATTGAGCTTGCTAGCTTGGCTAACTCATCGACCGCTTGATTTTCTGCTCTGGGTATCTTCTGGACAATAACTTCTCGAAAATTGGCTTTAAGTTTCTCGAACGCCTCAGCGTAGAGCTTGAGCCGGGCGTTGTTAATTTCAAAAGTGCCAGAGAGCTGCTGCGCGGCCAACTGCGAGTCCGAATGAAGCGTTACCCGACCGGCGCCAACATACTGAGCTGCCTGTAAGCCGGCATGAGGGTCTCATACTCTGCTTCATTGTTCGTAGCTTTGTAGTCAAGTCGGACAGATAGATGCATCTTCTCTTCTTGGGGAGACAGCAATAATACACCAATACCGCTTCCGAGCCGAGTGGATGATCCATCCACAAATATCTTCCACATGGCTTCGGGCTCCGCCCTTTGTACTTCGGTAACGAAATCCGCCAAGGACTGCGCTTTTATCGCCGAGCGGGGCTGGTATTGGATGTCAAATTCACTTAACTCCGTCGTCCATTTGATGAGCCGCCCGGAAGCTTCTGGATTCAATAATACACGCCCGAGCGGGCTGTTGGTTTTGACAATGATGGTATGCGCCAGGAAGTATGGGCGAAGGCGCCGAGCGGCGAGGACCAGAGCAAAAGCCAGCTTTTCGAGCCCAGTGTAGCGAGATTCAGCATCTTTTAAAATGTGACTAAGGAAATACACAGGCTCCTCTCCGCTCGCCCTCACTAGTGCCGAGCCGATTACTTGCTCGGTTGAAGATAAGTAGATACAAAGTGGCTCACCCGCAGCCGGCTTGGCTAATACTGGGAGAGAATTCAGATATGCCTTTAAATCTTCGAACGCCCGGTCGCATTCTTCGTCCCAGTGAAATTTAGTGGCCTTGCGCAAGATTTTGAAAAAAGGAAGGCTCCGGTCGGCAGTTTTGGAGATGAACCTGGACAGAGCAGTTATCCGACCGGTCAAACGCTGCACTTCCCTCGTATTTCTTGGGGGCGGCATGTCTTGTAGAGCTTTCACCTTGCTGGGATTTGCTTCAATACCCCGCTCGGTCACTATGTAACCCAAGAATCGTCCTCCTTTTGCTCCGAACAGACACTTCTGGAGATTTAATTTGACTCCATATTTGCGTAGCGTTCGGAAAGTTTCTTCCATGTCCTTGAAGAGATCGGCCGCTCGGACGGACTTAATGAGAATGTTATCCACGTACACTTCCAGATTTCGCCCGATCTGCTCTCTGAATACTTTGTTCATCAAGCGTTGATACGTGGCCCCCACATTCTTCAATCCGAACGGCATCACATTATAGCAATAGGTGTCGTCGGCCGTCACGAAGCTGACTTTTTCTTGATCTTCACGGGCGAGCGGCACTTGATGATAGACTTGGTAAGCGTCGAGCATACATATTAATTCGCAGCCGGCCGTAGAGTCCACCAGCTGATCAATCCGGGGCAGGGGATAAAAGTCTTTCGGGCAGGCTTTGTTGAGATCCCGAAAATCGATGCACACTCTCCACTTGTTGCCGGGCTTGGAAACTAGCACCACATTCGCCAGCCAGCTCGGGAACTGCACCTCGCGTATATGGCCGGCCTCCAGAAGCTTCTCAACTTCCGCCCGGATTATGGCATTCTGTTCAGCGTTGAAATCCCTTTTTCTCTGCTTCACTAGCCGAGCGTCCGGTCAGACGTGGAGCTCATGCTGCGCTATACTTGGTGCAATTTCGGGCAGCTCATGTGTCGACCAGACAAAGACATCATGGTTTCTTCAGAGGCATTGGATCACCTCCTCTTTCTGACTGGCCTCCAGATCGGACGCGATGAAGGTTGTGGCCTCTGATCGGGTCGGGTGTATCTGCACTTCCTCTTTTTCTTCATAAACTAAAGAGGGAGGCTTTTCAGTTATAGCATTCACCTTGATCCGTGGTGATTTCCGAGCGGAATTTGCTTCTGCTCGGACCATTTCAATGTAACATCGCCGAGCTGTCAGTTGGTCTCCCCGTACCTCTCCCACTCTGTCTTCGATGGGGAACTTGATCTTCTAGTGGAAGGTGGAGACGGCCGCCCGGAACTCGCTGAGCGCCGGTCGTCCCAAAATGACGTTGTACGATGAGGGAGAGTCGACCACCACGAAGTTTGCTGTCCGCGTCCTCCTAAGCGGCTCCTCTCCCAGCGAGATAGCCAGCTGGATTTGCCCGACCGGCAGGACTTCATTGCCAGTAAACCCGTAGAGCGGGGTTGTCATGGGCAGCAGTTCGGCTCGGTCGATTTGTAGTTGATCGAACGCCTTCTTAAATATGATGTTGACCGAGCTTCCTGTGTCAATAAATACGCGGTGAATAGTGTAGTTGGCTATTACCGCTTTGATGAGCAGAGCGTCGTCATGGGGCACTTCAACTCCTTCCAAGTCCCCGAACCCGAAACTGATTTCGGGTCCACTCGCCCGCTCTCTGCTGCAGCCAACTGCATGGATTTGGAGCTGTCAGACGCTCGCCTTCCTTGCTCGGTTGGAATCACCTCCGGTCGGCCCTCCAGCTATGATGTTGATCTCGCCTCAGGAAGCATTGCTTCTATTTTCCTCTTCCCGAACGGACGAACGGGGACGTTCCCTAGACATCCGGGGATTCTCCCGTCTCGGAGAGCGATGCCGCTCGGGCGTCTGTTGTTGTCGCCTATCAGCTACTGTCCGCTCTGCTACACGAGGCCTTTGTCGCCTGTCAGACGACGGTGATCTACGCCCGCTACCTCGAGGAACAGGATGAGCAATCAAAGGAAGGCTCCGACAATCTCTGGTGTTATGTGTGTCCGTGCGGTGGATTGAGCAGAACATGGGAGTCCATTTCTTCTTTGGCTTGGGTCGTTCGGCTGCTACTTCTTGCACATGGGACCTCACATGAGGGGAGCGGATTGCTTCGGCCCTCGGTCCTCTTGGCGGTTGATGAGCGGTGGGAGGCTTCCGCTCGGCAGGTGGAGCCCGATCAGTCGGAGCTTCCTTTCTTCGAGCCGCTTGGGCCTCCTCCACGTTGATGTACTCGTTGGCTCGGTGTAGCATATGGTCATAGTCTCGAGGCGGCTTCCGAACGAGCGAGCGGAAGAAGTCCCCGTCTACGAGGTCTTGTGTAAATGCGTTCATCATTGTCTCTGAGGTGGCCGTTGGAATATCCATGGCCACCTGATTAAACCGCTGGATATAACCTCTGAGCGGCTCTCTCGGCTCCTGTTTGATGGCAAACAGACTAACACTGATTTTCTGATAGCGCCGACTGCTTACGAAGTGGTGGAGGAAGGCCGTTCGGAAGTCCTTGAAGCTTGTGATGGATCCGTCCGGCAGCCTCTGAAACCACCGTTGAGCCGATACCGAGAGAGTGGTAAGAAAAACTCGGCATTTTACTCCATCTGTGTATTGATGGAGCGTAGCTGTGTTATCAAACTTACCCAGATGATCATCTGGGTCGGTTGTCCCATTATACTCGCCGATCGTCGGAGGCACGTAGTGCTTTGGCAGAGGATCTCGTAGAATAGCCTCTGAAAATTGGCGATTAATCCTCTCGGGCGATGCGTCCGCTCGGGGGGCTTTTCCTTTTCTGTCATCTCGTCTAGGCATTTCGTCCGAAGAAGATCCCCGATCTCTATGAGCTGCTGCGGCTTCAGGGGTGCGGAATAGGGCTCGATGAAATGCAACGGTGGCCGGCGGTGGTTCCACTCGACCACCAGATGCTGACGTTGCTTGTTGCTCCGGCTGCTCGGCTGTGGCTTTCTGTTTTTGCTCCACAAGCTTGGCGGCCCTTATCTCGATCAGAGCGTCGAGTTCCTCTGTCGAAAGCGTCACTATGTGTTGTCGTCCAGCCTCGTCCATTGTTTCCGTTCGGATGCAGGAGCGTTCCCACAGACGGCGCCAAATTGATCCTGTCCGAATGCTGAATCAACGGACACTGGGCACGTGGCGCTCTCCGGGTCGTCGATGTAGATCTCCGGCTAGTCTCACGAAGCTCCGGCGAACTTGCACAGAAGTCGGGCCGGGAAGGGGTTCCCGGCAGCGACCCTTCGACGCTCAAGTCAGGCAAGCAAGCAGTGGAAAAAAGTGGCTCCAAAAGTGTTCAACGCGTACCTCCGGCGAAGTATGCGGCTCTTTATATAGAGCGGTGAAAGAGCTCCTACACGTCCACCGAGGCACGTACGTATTCGCAGCCCATACCTCGGTATGTGTCTGTCAGAAAGCTTACCTGACGCCATACTGCTACAGTCCAATCACGTCTTCGATGGGACAGCAGAACACCTCATTGTCAGACTTGGAGTATGACCTAGCCATAGGACTTGAAGGCTGTCAGAAGATGTTCCTGTCCTTCTTTACCCACCACCGGCCGGGACGTCCGTCCGGCCGGCTGGACGAAGAGCGTCGCCCATCACGTCCCGCCTGTCGTTTGCATTGATATGCTGGGGAGACTTCCGGGCGGGTGCTACGTAAGGACTGTTAGCACTACGCTACCTTATATCTTCGACCAAGCCTGACTTCCGCTCGGCCATTCTTTACTGTTCCATTGAGCGCTGGATCCCGACTCCTATCCGACCGGCCGGGAGGTCAACCCCTCCTTCTCCAGTCAGCCAACCTGTCCACCTGGCCTTTTGACTTCCACATGGCGTCGACCCCTCCAAACGAGGGCAACCTGTTCTATCCACCGGATCAATAATAATACAAATAATCTCTAATTAATGTCAATCAATTGATATTTATTATATTTGACACAAAATCAAGATTGACATGAATTAAATAAAAAAAATAATATTTCCAAGTTTATTATATTACTAGTTTAAAATTATTATGATTGTATGTCTTATTTAATCTTTCCATTTGATCATGTCCGAACACTGAATCAACGGACGCTGGGCACGTGGCTCTCTCCGCACGGATGACGTAGATCTCCGGTCGGTCGTACAGAGCTCCGGCGAACCTGCAAAGAAGTCGGGCCGGGAAGGGGTTCCCGGCGACGACCCTCCGACGCTCAAGTCAGGCAAGTGGACAACAAAGGGGTGGCCTCGAATATGTAAGAATGCGTACCTCTGGTGAAGTGCGAGGCTCCTTGTATAGAGCTGGGAATGAGCTCATGCACACATACCGAGGCAAATATGTGTCCCTAGCCCATACCTCAGTAAGGGCTTGTCAGAAAGCTTGCCTGACACCATACTGCTACAGTCCAAGCACGTCTTCGATGGGACAGCGGAACCCTTTGTCGTAAGGTTTGGAGTATGGCCTGGCCATAGAACATGCAAGCTGTCAGAAGATGCTCATTAAATGCGCTCCAATGGTTGAATGCCACGTGGCGATGCTGTCGTCATCGTACGGCGGCGGCGTGTTGTTCTGATGGGATCGAGGCGGTTCGAAATGAACGGCGCGATGAGTGCTCCGATTCTCGCGACCTGGATCCAACGGTGGAGACCGCTCGGACTCCGCCCTATAAAATCTTCGCCTTCTCCACTTCACCGCATTTGCGTCTGCGCGAGTTCACCGCTTCCCCGTGCGTTCCAGACTCTCGGCAATCCCACGCTTCTGTTTCCGGCGATCTCCGGTGCTCTTCCCTCGATCTTCTTCTTCGTTGTAAGGTTCTTCTCCTTTCTCTTTGGTTCTAGCATTTTCTTTGCGCCTCTTTCCCAAGTTTTCGTCCTCGGGTACTGTTCCGTTGCCATCTTCTTGCTTTTATCTTCTGCCTTCGTTTTTTTTGTTTCGTCCGCTCGGACAATGGCCCAATCTTCTCAACCCGAAGACCAAACCCTCGGCCCATGGTACGCTACCATGGAGTCGCGCTTCGATCGGCGCGACGTCGACCTTCTAATTAATACTTTTGAGATCCCCTCCAACCTTGAAATCATCCTACCCATAGATTCTGCTCGCCCAAACAAACCGCCGCGCGGAGCGTTTTGTGTTTTCTGTGACCAGTTCACGGCCGGTCTGCGACTCCCCATTCATCCCTTCTTTGTAGAAGTTTGCAACTTTTTCGGCATTCCGCTCGGAAGCCTAGTCCCCAACACTTTCCGCCTCTTATGCAGTGTAGTCGTCCTCTTTAAAATCCATAACATTCCCCTCCGACCGGAGGTCTTCAGCTACTTCTATTACCCAAAACAGTCCGAGCCAGGCACTTACATGTTCCAGGCTCGACTTGGCTTGGTTTTCTTCAATAAACTTCTTTCTTCCAATAAGCATTGGAAAGAATTCTACTTTTACATTCGCCTCCCCGAGCGGGCTCCCTTCCGGACCCAATGGCAGGTCGGGAATCCTCTTTCCCCAGAGCTCAAAAAATTCAAGACCCGGCCAGATTACCTTCACGCCGCCAACATGCTCGTCGGCCTGCGGTTCGACATCAACAAGTTCCTTCCTGAAGGGGTCATGTACATATTCGGCCTGAGTCCGATCAGAACCCCCCTCCCGAGCAGCTTCGGTAAGAATTTTACTTAGTTATTTGCCTTGATTGCTAACTGATTTTCTTCTTTTTCCTTTGCAGCGAATATTATCATGGAGTCGGTGATGGCTGGCATTCTCAAGAATAAAGCGGCGGCGCTCGAGGCCGTGGCTGCCCGAGAAATGGAGACGCTCGACATCCAGCCGGTCGGATCTAATGAGGAGGAGAGCGGGACCCACACTGGGGAGTCGGCCGCTCAGGCTTCTCTTCCAGGGCAAGCGACTGGCGCAACTGCCAGTCGAGAGCCTTCCGCTGGGGATGAGGGCTCAGCGCAAGAGGAAGAGCGTCCCCTCGGACAAAAAAGACGCCGGGAGGAAACGCCACTCCGCTCGGCTGCTTCAGCTATACATCCATCCGATCGGGTTACCGCCGCTTCTCGAGGTAAAGCTCCAGAGATCGAGGCGATCTCTTCCGATCGGACTCCCTCCCAACTTGACGCGTCTGCGGACCCTCTCGAGGCAGTTCTAGTCAGCGTCCTGCCGCCCGCTCCCCGCCAGGTCCATCATTCTACAATTTTGTCTCAGTTTTCTGCGCCGGCTTCCGCTCCTTCTCCGGCTTCCGCCCAGACGACACCCGATCGGCGCCGCACTATCCGAGTCTCACTTCACCTCCCTACCGAAGAATTGCTGCCCGAGGCCGATCGACCCTCCGCGCCCGAGCACATGATCACAATGAAGGGGCCCTTAGCTGAAATGTGGGACGACGCTCGGGCACGTGTGGCGCTGATTCCGCTCCGCAACTTGGCCGATAGCCACATGCAACAGGCCACGGGGGTAGGTGTATTTCCTCCAACTCCCTCGCACATTCTTTCTGATCGGCTTATAATAAATCTTCTTTGTTGGATCGAGACACGCTAGAGGGGGGGTGAATAGCGCTCGTGGCTATAATCGTTCAATTATCGGAATCGTAAAACGTAAGAGTTAATGCAGCGGAATAAAATGACACAGAGAGACAAGGGATTTTTACTTCGTTCGGAGCCTGTGACGACTCCTACTCGAAGGCCCGCGATCCTTGATCGCTTTCCGTGGGCAACAACTATAAGCTCGACAAGAGTACAAGTATTACAGTTAAGTATTAAAAAAAATACAGTTATACCGACGACAATATCGTAATCTGAAGATTCAGAGCTCTGGGTCGTCGATGTCTCGTAACAGCACTTCAGAATCGTCTCGTGAGCAGCTTGTAGCAGTAAGATCACTTGAAAGTTGTTGTCTGAAGCTGCTGGTCGAGACCCCTTATAAAGGGGGTTCAAGGCGCCTTATACTGTTCACCAAGGCGCCTTCAGCCTATCCAGGGCGCCTTCAACCTCCGGTCCAAGGCGCCTTGAACTCCATTCAAGGCGCCTCCAGTCTGCTGTCGCACCCGAGGCGCCTCCAAGCTCCATGGAGGCGCCTCGACACTGTTCATCCGAGGTCTTTTTTTGTACTTTGGTCCCTGCAAGATATGTTAATCCCAAAAATACCCTGCAGCACAAAGTTAGCACAAAACAATGATATAACTATTGAAATATTTAACAGTCTCTTGACTAGTTCGACTTCGGGTTTCCTCAGGAAACCCTAGGTCGACCGACGCCTACGTTCCCTCTACGGGAACGCGTCCTCACCTACTCCACTCGGGAGATTTACATACTTGCAAGACGATCCTCCGGATCGACGGACTTTGCTCGACTCGATGCTTTGGACTTTCTCAGAACATCCGCTTCGGCGATTCGGACTTTCACCGGTTCGCGACACGGGGCTTTCCACCCAGGGTTACCACCCCTAGGACTTTTCCCAGCCATCGACCGCCAAGACTTTCCGCATAGGGTTACCACCCCATGACCTAGGGTTACCACCCCTAGGGTTTTACCTTGCCTAACCGCTGATTAGGACTTTCTGAAACACTCATTCAAAATGTCAGATAACAAAGCACCTTAACTTTGAATCCTTTGCCATTATCAAAACTTAGGTTCGATCGTCGGATGCTTCCCGCACCAACAATCTCCCCCTTTTTGATTATGGCAATACGTAATTCAAAGTTAAGAAAAACAACATATGCATAAAGTTAACCAAGCTTAAGTAAATAAACTTCAAATGCAATAACAGTTAAGCTGGAAACTTTTAACTTGGTAATATTAGACTCCCCCTTAATAAAAGCCCTCCTTTTATTAAATACTTTGAATTTTCCTTTAACTTTAATTTACCTACTCTCCCCCTTTGCCATATATAAAAAATAAACCAGTTTGAAAGTATTTTTCTGAAGGAAAATTTTCAAAGAAGGATAACAATAAATTTTCTTCTTAGATTGCCAAATTTGAAAATACTTAGCTAAATATTTAGCTTCGAAATGATTTGTATTGAGAAAATATTTTGCCAAATAGCTAAGTTTAGAGTACAATCTAACTAAGTCTAGTTAAAATAGTCTTAAAATTAACTAAGTTTGAAAATATGAGTATTTGAATTTTCAATAAAGGGATTTGCTTAGAAGTTATAAAATATGAGGTCACTTGAAAACTTTAAAATGTTATAAAAAGTTGACTAGATTTGAAAATATTTGAATACTCAATTACATGGACAAGTTTTGAAAAACTGTAATTAAGTTTTGAATATGCATTTTGAAGAAACTTTGATATTAAAAAATATTTAGTTTTAGGACACAGGGAGTAGCAGTAGTTTGTTTTCTAGTCCAAGCATGAGTCAAATTAAATTACTGAGTTTAATTTGATTAAGTATCAGAGCCTTAAAATAATCAGGTAAAGTAATTTGATTAGAACCTTAAAGTACAATCATGCTTAAAAAAAATTGAAACACACTTTTCCCAATTGTCTAACCTTTAGCTACTTGCTGATTGCCTAGAGGGCAGTAGCTTTCACATGGTTAGTCAAATTAAGTCCATTGGGTCCAGCTAGAGTTGGCTAGAGCTGGAAGACTTGACTTGATTATTATGATGTGTTTAACGCCCAGACTCATATTGATGCACAAATATAAGCATTCCTGAGTCCAGGCTGTACCCTATGCACCTCACGCCATTCTAAGTTTGTCAAACACAAGCAAGGTATACCTAGGTGATTGTGAGATGCTCTGGCTTTAATCTAGGGGTACATGATATCTAGGGGAAAACCTAAGCTAAATCCAGAATTTTTGAAAATTCTAAGAAATTAGAATTTTGAAATAAGTATTTTCCTAGAAATTTTAAAAGCAAATCATAACCAATTTTTTTTAAAAAAAAACATTGTCTATTCTACCCAACACATTCCTATTTGTCTTCTAAGTGAGCTGAACTCAAGTTCAGGTAAGGGTTTTGTGAAGATGTCAGCTAGATTTGATTTTGACTCAACATAGTTGAGTGTAATATCACCCTTAGCTACATGATCCCTTACAAAATGGTGCTTCACTTCTATATGTTTAGTCCTTGAGTGATGAATTGGGTTTTTTGTTAAATTTATGGAACTTATATTATCAATTTAGATTTTTGTGTTATGATAGTTCAGTTGATAGTCTTTAAGAGTGTGCATCATCCAAAGCAATTGAGATGTGCATTCACCTAAGGCTATATATTCAGCTTCAGTGGTAGACAAAGTCACACAATGTTGCTTTCTACTTGACCAACTTACTAGGCATTGTCTTAGAAATTGACAACTACCACTTGTGTTTTTTCTATATAACTTGCATCCGGCGTAATCCGAGTCAGAATAGCCAAGAAGGTCAAAGGTGCAAGTTCTAGGGTACCAGAGTCCTATATTTAGAGTACCTTTAATGTACCTAAGTATTCTTTTAACATAGGTTAAATGTGACTCTTTTGCACAAGATTGGTATCTTGCGCACATACCAACCGCAAATAATATGTCGGGTCGGCTTGCAGTTAGGTAAAGCAAGCTTCCTATGGCACTCCTATAGTACTTTGGATCTACTGGTTTTCCTTCAGGGTCAGAGTCTATGTTAATGTTGGTTGCCATTGGAGTATTTATTATTTTTGAATTTTCCATGCAGAATTTTTTAATTAATTCTTTTGCATATTTAGTTTGATAAATATATATTCCATCTTTAGTTTGTTTTATTTGTAAGCCTAAGAAAAAATTAAGTTCACCAACCATACTCATTTCAAATTCATTTCCCATTAATTTAATAAATTATTTTAAAAATTTAGAGTTATTTGATCCAAAAATTATATCATCAACATAGATTTGAGCTATGAAGATGTCTTTTTCTACAGTTTTTACAAATAGAGTTGGATCTATTTGACCTTGGTTGAAACCTTTGGATATTAAGTGATTTGATAATCGTTCATACCATGCCCTAGGGGCTTGTTTAAGTCCGTACAAGGCCTTTTTTAACTTAAATACATGATTAGGATATCCTAAGTCCTCAAATCCTGGGGGTTGGCTTACATATACTTCCTCCTTAATAAATCCATTTAAGAATGCTGACTTGACATCCATTTGGTATAGTTTAAATCCTTTGTTTGCTGCATAGGCTAACAACATTCTAATGGATTCGAGTCTAGCTACTGGGGCATAGGTTTCATCATAGTCCAAACCTTCAACTTGGCTAAATCCTTTAGCTACAAGCCTAGCCTTATTTCTAATTATTTCGCCTTGATCATCTAGCTTGTTTCTAAATACCCATTTTGTATCGATTATTGATTTATTTGAGGGTTTAGATACAAGTTCCCAGACTTGATTTCTCTCAAATTGGGCTAACTCTTCCTGCATAGCTATGATCCAGTCCGGGTCAGGTAGTGCTTCTTCTATTGTTTTTGGTTCGATTTTAGAAATTAGGGCAATCTGACTGTGGATTCTATAGGAGGATCTAGTTCTGACTCCTAGATTTGGATCACCCAAAATTTGATCAGATGGGTGAGAGGTACTGACCCTAGTTGGTCTGATAAGTGGGTCAGGGGCTGGTTCCTCTGGTTTATTAAGATTTGGTTGAATTTCATCATCTTCTATATTTCTTGGATCAATTTCAACATTCTCATTTATATTTGGTAGATTATTTTCTTCATCAAATATTATATTAGTTGTTTCTTCAACTTTTAGGGTGTTTTGATTGTAGACTCTATAGGCTCGACTGTTTGAGGAGTATCCTAAAAATATTCCTTTGTTAGATTTGGGTGTGAATTTTCTTAAATAATCTTTAGTATTTAAAATGTGAACTTTACATCCAAATACTTTTAAATAATTTAAGTTAGGAATTTTATGATAATATAGTTCATAAGGGGTTTTCTTGTGAAATTTGTTGATCAAGATTCGATTTTGAATATGATTTGCAGTATTTATTGCTTCTGCCCAAAATTGGTGATTTAAATTATATTCATTTAACATGGTTCTAGCGGCTTCTTGTAGAGTTCTATTTTTACGTTCCACCAGACCATTTTGTTGGGGGGTTCTAGGACATGAAAATTCATGTTGATATCCATTTATTTTACAAAATTGGGTAAATTTATGATTTTCAAATTCCCCTCCGTGATCACTTCTTATTCTTTTAATTTTAGTATCTTTTTCATTTTCTATTAATTTACAAAAGTTACTAAATATTTCATAGGTTTCATCTTTAGTTTTTAGGAATTTTACCCATGAAAATCTAGAGTAGTCATCAATTATTACTAAGCAATACTGGTTCTTGCTTAGTGACTTAACTCCATGTGAATCAAATAAGTCAAGGTGAAGGAGCTCAAGTAAGGAGCTGGTTCTTTCAAGATTTGTTGATTTGTGTGTTGACTTAGTTTGTTTTCCCTGTTGACAAGCATTACAGATAGAATTTTCAATGAATTTTAGTTTTGGTAAACCTTTAACTAAACCATTATGACTCATTTTTGAAATGAGTCTAGTGTGAGTGTGACACAATCTTCTGTGCCACAAATCAGTTTCCTCTTCTTGTGTTAGAAAACACTTTGTTGAGGATGTCGGTAGATTAATTGAATACATATTATTTATCCTAAGTCCCTTAAGTAAGATTTCAGGATTTTCAATGTTTTTAACTAAACATCTGGTTTTGTCAAAAGTTACTAAGTATCCGCTATCACACAATTGACTTATACTTAGTAAATTAAACTTGAAATTTTCAACTAAAAGGACTTTTCGAATAATAAAATCGGAGTTGAGTTCGATATTACCTCTTCTGATTACCTTAAGTTGACCTTCGTTACCGAATGCAACTGATCCTAAGTTCTTGTACGTGAGTTTAGTAAACTTCAATTTATCTCCAGTCATGTGTCTGGAGCAGCCACTATCCAACATCCATTGATCCAATTCCTACATAGGAAGTGGTTGAATTGTTTTAATGGATTTCACGATAGTTAAATTGAAGTAAACTTGTTAGAGATAAATTTTGAAGGAGTTTTGAAATTTAGTTTTGAAATAATTTTGAAATTTAGTTTAATTTCGAAATTTAGTTTTAAAATAATTTTGAAATTTGATTTTAAAATAATTTTGAATTTTAATTTTAAATTTCTTAATCATCTCACCCGACCTAAATTTTCAATCAGGGAATCCTATAATTGTTGTGAGATGAATTATAATTCAATTTTAAGGTTTGGGTTAACTTTGTATTAGATTCAGGTTTAGCTTTGGGTTCAACAAGTAAGCATTCTTTGGATAAACTTCTGGGTTATGGTGAGTCACAAGGAACTCATTAAAGTAACCATGCCTTCGAGGTTTTCCAAATAGTCCTACCCATTGAGCTTAGTACTAAACCTTGGTCTAACTAGTTAGGATCCATTTAAGGGTAGCTTCGGTCAGTTCCACTTGGCCAAATGCACCAGGTCGAAGCCATATCTTCCTAGACATGCGATGCCCAAGCTTCCCTAACGTACTATCATCCAAAAACTTCACCAGTACTGTGGTTCAAGTTAACCTTAGTCCGTTTTAATCTAACCTTAATTACCCTGCCGGGTGATCTACTCTTGTTTTACCCATTTTGGGTAGATTAGGTTCAGTTACCCTGCCGGGTAGTTTAGTTGGGGGTGCCAGCGAGTCTGGATCCTCTATCTTCATTTTGAGTTTTAATTGAATCTTGAATTTATAACTTAATTTTAAATTTTGAAGTTGCTTTTAATTTTGAATTTTGAGTTTATAATTTAATTTTGAATTTTGAATTTAATTTTTTTATTTCAATTTCGAATTTTGAATTTTGAATTTAATTTTGAATTTTGAATTTTAAATTTTTAGGATTGTTTTTCTTTTTGCTCCCCCTGGATCATGGCCTCGATATAGTCTATCGAGGTAGTATATTTGATCCTTCGGAGCCCAGTATTGGCCAAGTCCAACTTGATTGACCAAGTTAGACTTGGAGACCCATGCTTGGACTGATTTAATACTTTGTTTGTTTATTAATGATAAATAAGATCTATATTTACTTTTGTATCCCAACCCAGTTCTGTTGTAGACGGCTCTTTGTGTCCCAAGAATCAAGTTCAAATTCTTGGAGCCCAAAGTAAACCGTTCTAAGGTATTTTCTAAATCTTTAACCTGATTTGTTAGACTTGAATTTTCTTCCTCAAGTTTTTGAACTTGAGTTGGAAATTCAGTCTGACTCTGGTCAGGTAAGGGTTTGGTGTTAGCCACTTCTTTAAGGACACTTACTTCCTTTAGAAGTGACTTAACTTTCAGGTTTGACTTAGCTAATTTGCGCAATAAATAGCTAACTAAAATGTTCAACCGGGAGATACTTACAGCGGGGTCTAGTCCTTCGGAAACGGATACGGATCCATGGCTTTGCTCGGACTCTGCCTCAGACTCGCTCTCGCATCCGTATTCGACGACTTGGTCCCGGGCCAGTAGACTCGTTTGTTCGAGCTCGTCGTCGTCGTCCTCCGATGAAGATTCGTCCCATGTTGCCTTAAGGACCTTTTTCCTTCTTTGCTTTTTGACCTCCTTCAGGTTAGGGCAGTTGGTTTTGATGTGCCCTTTTTGGTTACACCCGTAGCATGTAACTTCAAACTTCATCTTTGTATTTTGTGGGCCTTCCTTTGATTTTACTGCCTTCTTTAGATCTCTTTTGTCGAATCCTTTCGTCTTGTAGAGCTTCTTCACGAGGTTTACCAGCTCGGTTGTAATGTCACCTTCTTCATCGTCAGAGTCTGGTTCAGCTTCCGATGCTGGTTCGGTTCTCCGTCGTGGTCTCGGTTCCCGGGTTCGGCTTGTACCTGCAACCAACGCAATACCTTTCTCGGTTGGCTGTGCATTAGTCTGCTCATGAAGTTCAAATTCACTAAAAAGTTCATCTAGTTTTAAAGAAGATAAATCCTTGTAAACTTTGTAGGCATCTACCATTGATGCCCACAATGTATTCCTTGGAAACGAGTTTAGGGCATACCTTATTACGTCCCGATTTTCTATCTTCTGGCCAATTCCGTGAAGAGAGTTAAGGATGTCTTGTATTCTCGCGTGAAGAGAACTCGCCGTTTCGCCTTCCTGCATTTTTAGATTATATAATTTATTAAGTAAAAGATCTCTTTTACTTACCTTGGTGTCGTCAGTGCCTTCGTGGAGTTCGATTAGCTTTTCCCAGAGCTCCTTTGCAGAGGAGAACGGGCCAACTCTGTTGAGTTCTTCCTTGGTAAGACCACACTGGAGGGTGCAGGTAGCTTTGGCGTCGGCTTCCACCTTTTTTATTAAAGACGCATCCCACTTCTCGCAGGGTGTAATTTTGCCGTCGTCATCGATTGGCAGTTTCAGTCCCGTCTTTATGATCATCCACAATTGTATCTTTAGATACGTTTCCATTCTTCCCTTCCAGTAGCCAAAATCCTCTCCGGAGAATAGTGGGGGACGTACAGTGTTGAAACCCTCTTGTTGGGCCATTATGTAACAAAAGAAAACAACAGAATATGTTCCAAGACTAAGTCTTGGATTAGTAGTGCTGGAATAAAGAATAATAAAAAAACGAACTCGAGTGGTGTTGCACCTACTTCGAGCAAAAGTCGATTCGAGGGAAACAAAATTAGAATATAGCTATAAGGCTAAATTCTAATTCGACTCAAACAAAAAACTGCAAAAATTTGTTTTGAAAGGTGGTTGCACCAATTCAAAGCGACCCCGCCTCGATACCAATTGTTGGATCGAGACACGCTAGAGGGGGTGAATAGCGCCGTGGCTATAATCGTTCAATTATCGAATCAGAAACGTAAGAGTTAATGCGGAATAAAATGACACGAGAGACAGGATTTTACTGCTCGAGCCCGTGACGACTCCTACTCAAGGCCCGCGATCCTTGATCGCTCAACAACTATAAGCTCGACAAGAGTACAAGTATTACAGTTAAGTATTAAAAAATACAGTTATACTGACGACAATATCGTAATCGAAGATTGAGCTCCGGGTCGTTGATGTCTCGCAACAGCACTTTGGAATCGTCTCGTGAGCGACTTGTAGCAGTAAGATCACTTGAAAGTTGTTATCTGAAGCTGCTGGTCGAGACCCCTTATAAAGGGGGTTCAAGGCGCCTTATACTGTTCACCAAGGCGCCTTGAACGAGCCGAGTCAGCGTGGATCAGCACGGACCTGGTCGAACTCTATCTGGTTCAAGGCGCCTTGACCTATCTAGGCGCCTTCAACTCCAGTCAAGGCGCCTTGAACTCCATTCAAGGCGCCTCAATCTCTCTGGCCTTTTCCTGACTGCACCCGAGGCGCCTCCAAGCTCCATGGAGGCGCCTCGGAAACTGTCACTTTGGTCCCTGCAAGATATGTTAATCCCAAAAATACCCTACAGACAAAGTTAGCACAAAACAATGATATAACTATTGAAATATTTAATAGTCTCTTGACTGTCCGAGTCTGTTTCCTACCGGAAACCCTAGGTCGACCGACGCCTACTGTTCCTCTACGGGAACGCCCTCACCTACTCCACTCGGAGATTTACATTGCCGAAGACGATCCTCCGATCGATTGGACTTTGCTCGACTTTCGATGCTTCGGACTTTCTCACGAACATCCGCCCACCGCCGCCAGACTTTCACCGGTTCGCGACACGTGGCTTTCCACCTAGGGTTACCACCCCCTAGGACTTTTGCCTGAAGCCATCGACCTGCCAAGACTTTCCGCATAGGGTTACCACCCCCTATGACCTAGGGTTACCACCCCCTAGGGTTTTACCTTGCCTAACCGCAGTTAGGACTTTCCTGAAACACTCAGCAAAAGCTGTCAGATAACAAAGCACCTTAACTTTGAATCCTTTGCCATTATCAAAACTTAGGTTCGATCGTCGGATGCTTCCCGCACCAACAATCTTTTGTCAGAGATGGGTGGAGGAGATTGCCGTTTCCAATCGGCTTGCGATGGTGGACGAGGAGCTTAAAAGGCTACGGAGCTCGGGCGGCGCTCCTCTGCAAGGCCCTTCGTATGCCGAGCTTCAGAAGGAGCTCAAAAAGACTCAGGATTTGCTGGCGGCCGAGCAGAAGAAGACGGTCGATCAGGCCCACGCCTTGGCCGAGTCCGAGCGGCAAATCAAGTCGCTCGACGAAAAAATAACCCTGGCCACCACTCGAAAAAGCACGGCCATCTCCGATCTGGAGAAAAAGAATGTCGAGGCTCGGGGATTGGAGCTGAAAGTCAAGGAGTTGATGGAGCAACTCGATAAAGAGAAGGCGGGCCCTTGGTCGACGCAATCAAGCATAAAGACGAGCTGAAAACTCTGCAGGAATCCCTCACTGCCTCCCAAGCGGTCTTCACAGAATATCAGGAGGCCGAGCCGAGCCGGGTCGCCGCCCTGAGACAGAATTACATCCGCTCGCCTAAATTTTCGGAGAAGGTTTGCGAGCGGATGTATACTGCATTTGACCTTGCTATGGCCGCCACGATGACATATTTGAAGTCCAAGGGGCACCTTCCCGAGCCTGTCGTCATCCCGGCCGCAGATCAAGTGGCTCTTCTCGACAACATCCCAAAGGACCTCTATGATTACCTAGAATAGAAGTTTTACATGTAATTTGGCCGCTCGGCCAAAGACACTCCTTTTTTGTAATTCGGCCACTCGGCCAGTCTTTTTAATATGCTATCCTTTCGCTTGTTTTGTCCTTTTGCTAGTCAATATGTGTGTTGTCCGCTCGCCTCTTATCACACCTCTCGTGCTCTAAAGGTATTTTTACGAAGAATTTTGCGTACCATTTCCGCTCGGACGAATATATTCTGATTCGATAAAAGAGGTTATTCACTGGATATTGATGAAGTACCTTTGGGTACTGGGCCGAGCGGAACGCATAGGTGGTCAAACGATATTGACAGCGAGTACAAGTCCTTTTGATCGCCTTCTTCCGCTCGGAGGGTTTATAGACGCCGGCTCGTCTCTCGATTTTTAACGTCGGAGCTCGACGGTCTTCCGCTCGGAGGGTTTATAGACACCAGCTCGTCTCTCGATTTTTAACGTCGGAGCTCGACGGTCTTCCGCTCGGAGGGTTTATAGACGCCGGCTCGTCTCTCGATTTTTAACGTCGGAGCTCGACAGTCTTCCGCTCGGAGGGTTTATAGACGCCTGCCCGTCTCGACGGTCTTGAGCTCGACGGTCTTCCGCCCGAGGTTTATAAACGCCTCGTCTCTCGATTTTTAACGCCGGAGCTCGGCGGTCTTCCGCCGGAGGGTTTATAGACGCCGCTCGTCTCTGATTTTTAACGTCTGAGCTCGGCGGTCTTCCGCTCGGAAGGTTTATAGACGCCACTGCCTCTCGATTTTTAACGTCGGCTCGGCGGTCTTCCGTTCGAAGGGTTTATAGACGCCACTCGTCTCGATTTTTAACGCCGGAGCTCGACGGTCTTCCCCGGGGTTTATAGACGCCTGCCTCTCGATTTTAACGCCGAGCTCGGCGGTCTTCCACTGAGGGTTTATAGACGTCGGCTCGTCTCTCGATTTTTACGTCGAGCTCGGCGGTCTTCCGCCGGAGGGTTTATAGACGCGGCTCGTCTCGATTTTAACACCGAGCTCGACGGCTTCCGCCGGAGGGTTTATGACGCCTCGCCTCGATTTTAACGCCGAGCTCGGCGGTCTTCGCCGGAGGGTTTATAGGCGCCGTCTCGATTTTAACATGGAGCTCGACGGTCTTCCGGCCGAGGTTTATAGTCGCCGTCTCGATTTTTAACGCCGGCTCGTCTCCCGTTCTCCGCCGGAGGGTTTATAGACGTCGGCTCGTCTCTCGATTTTTAACGTCAGAGCTCGACGGTCATCCGCTCAGAGGGTTTATAGACGCCGGCTCGTCTCTCGATTTTTAACGTCGGAGCTTGACGGTCTTCCGCCCGGAGTGTTTATAGACGCCGGCTCGTCTCTCGATTTTTAACGTCGGAGCTCGACGGTCTTCCGCTCGGAGGGTCTATAGACGCCGGCTCGTCTCTCGATTTTTAACGTCGGAGCTCGACGGCCTTTAAGGCTAACTTTAACGCTGCCATTCGGCGAAATTATTTGTCATCCTTTTTATCATTTTTGCTACCTGCATTACAAGTACATATGCGACCAAAGCATATGCAAAATTACATCAGCGCACCTCTTACCCAGCTCGGTACGGCTGGAGATGATTCGCGCTCCATGGTCGATCCAGCTGTCGCCCGTCCTCATCCTCCAAATAATAAGCACCTGAGCGGAGCTTTTCAATGATTTTGAAGGGGCCCGCCCAAGGAGCTTCCAGCTTGCCGACGTCGCCGACCGGCTTTACTTTCTTCCAGACAAGGTCGTCAACTTGGAATGCCCTAGGGATCATGCGCCGGTTGTAGTTCTGCTTCATTCTTTGCCGATACACCATCAGCCGGACGGACGCCTTGGCTCGCTCCTCGTCGACCAAATCCAGCTCCATGTTCCTCCGCTCGGCGTTATCATCATCATAATTCTAGATCCGGACGGACTCGACGCCGACTTCAACCGGAATAACCGCTTCGTCGCCATACACCAGATGGAAAGGCGTGACGTCCGTTCCTTCCTTTGGGGTCGTTCGGATGGCCCATAGGACGCCCGACACTTCATCCACCCAGCTTCCTCCCAAATGGTCGAGCCGAGCGCGCAGAATGCGAAGAATTTCCCAATTGGCTACTTCGGCTTGACCATTGCTTTGGGGGTACGCCACGGACGTGAAGTGTTGCTCGATGCCATAACTTTTGCACCAATCTTCGAGCAACTTTCCTGCGAACTGCCACCCGTTATCAGAAACTGTTGGTGCAATATCCCTCAGGTCAAGGTTGACCTGGGTGACCAAGCTGAGTCTTGGTTTGAGTTTAGATGTTTGACAATAAGAAATTGATTGAAGAAGAGTCAAGTAGGTCAAGGTTGACTGGATACTTGACAGGGAAGTCCTGGTGAGTGAAGCCAGGCAGAGTGAAAGTCCTGGTGAGTGAAACCAGGTGAAAACCCTAGTGAGGGAAGCTAGGTGAAAGTCCTGGTGAGTGAAACCAGGTGAAAACCCTAGTGAGTGAAGCTAGGTGAAAGTCCTGGTGAGTGAAGCCAGGCAGAAGGAAAACCCTAGTGAGTGAAGCTAGGTGAAAGTCCTGGT
Organism: Zingiber officinale; assembly: GCF_018446385.1. Taxonomy (NCBI): domain Eukaryota; kingdom Viridiplantae; phylum Streptophyta; class Magnoliopsida; order Zingiberales; family Zingiberaceae; genus Zingiber; species Zingiber officinale. The sequence continues at coordinate 146,209,350 of NC_055994.1, forward strand.
GAGTGAAGCCAGGTGAAAGCCCTAGTGAGTGAAGCTAGGCAAATGGAAAACCCTAGTGAGTGAAGCTAGGTGAAAGTCCTGGTGAGTGAAGCCAGGCAAGGGAAAATCCAGATGGATCAAGGATGATCGGACATCTGGTGTTGGGAAGTCCAAGTAGGTCAAAGGATTGACTGGATACTTGGCACGAGGAAATACAGATAGGCCAAAGGGATTGACCAGACATCTGATGGAAGTCCAAGTAGGTCAAGGGAGTGACCAAATACTTGGCATGAATAGAAAAGTCTAAGTGGGTCAAAGGGATTGACCAGACACTTGGTGGGAAGTCCTAGCAGGTCAAAGGAGTGATCAGATGCTAGGCATGATGTACCAACAGGTCAAGGTTGACCGAATGTTGGTTTGAGAGGCTTGGAACTTGGTTTTGGGCAAAATCCTGGATCGATCGCTGGATCGATTCAGAGTGATCGGTCGATGGATCGATCCAAGCCTTCTCTAGCGAGCAGAGCCTCGGATCGATCCGTGGATCGATTCAGATGTTCCAATCGATCGCTGGATCGATTGGGACGCGCTTCGCGCGATAAGCGCCGGATCGATCCGTGGATCGATCCAGCGCTTTCGCAGCGAAGGCGCTGGATCGATCCGTGATCGATCCAAGCCTCCCGATCGATTGGGAACATTCGAATCGATCGGGATCCGACCGTTGGCGTTAAGGCCGCAGGAGGTTTTCCTTCGCATCTCTTCACCCTCCCTTGATCTTCGATGGCCTCCACAGCACTCTCAAAGCTCGTGATCGCCAGTTCTTGAAGGATCTTGGAAGGTTTCCAAGTCAAGAGGCGGATCAAAGTCAAAGAAGAGAAGCTAGGGTTAGGGTTTGTACTCATTGTAAGCTTGTAAGCTTGTATTTCTTGTATCCTTTCCCTCTCTTCTTGTATTGAGTCTTGTAGGGCTTCTCCGCCCTTGGTAGTTACCATAAAGGAGAGTTTTATTTAGTGGAGGGTGTGTGTGTTGGTGTGGATCCTTGGATTAGTCACCTCTTGTGAGGTGAATACCAAGTAAACCAACCGTGTTAGCGTTGTGTGATTGTTTCTGTATTTTCCGCTGCACATCTTTGAAGAAACAAGCACCGCCGAGCACCGAGTGAACGCGACGAGCTATTCACCCCCCCCCCCCCTCTAGCTACTTTTGGTCCTAACAAGTGGTATCAGAGCGAGGCCGCTCTTCACCGGAATCATCGCCGGAAGGGTCAAGCATAACAAGAAGAGCTAGAGGGTGAAGAAGTTGAAGCAAAGTTGTCAAAGTCAAAAAAATTCAAAAGCTCAACTTCTACAATGGAATTCCGAGATGGGCTCGGATTCGACACGAGGGTGGCTCCTCCATACACTTCCACGAGCTTCAATTCTTGGAAATCAAGAATCGAAAATTTTCTTATGATGGAGATAGAGCAATGGTTTGCTCTTATGGAAGGCTTCAAGACTCCAACAAACTCAAAGGGCAAAGTTCTCAAGAGGAGCAAGTGGAGCCAAGAGCAAGTCCAAAGGTGCGAGGCCAATGACAAAGTGACCAAGCTTTTGGTCAACTTATTGCCAAGCACCATCCTTTGCAAAATTGGAGAATTTGAAGATGCAAAGGAACTATGGAGCAAATTGGCCAAGCTTCATGAAGATATCCCCTCCACTGTACAAGATCATGAAGAATCCGGAGAGGGTGACTCTTTGGAGCAAGATCAAGAGGAGGACTCCAAGGTTGAGAGATGCTCAACCTCCGAAGAAGAAGAAATCCAAGAAGCTTCATCCTCAAGGGAATGCAACGAAGGGAACAAGGAGGGAGCATACTCCTTGTTTCATATTCAAGATGATGAAGCCTCCACCTCTAGGATTGAGGGGGAGCAATCCTTGGTGACGCCGGATCAAGAAGAAGGAGAAGCTTCTACATCCGAGTCAAGAGATGAAGAGATTGAAGAAGCTTCTACCTCCACGAGTCAAGAAAAATCAAATGGAGGAGAATCAAGATCGGATCAAGAGGAAGCTTCTATCTCCGGATCCAAAGGAAAAGATGTCACCCCTACAAGCAAAGGTATAAATATTTCAATTAAAAATAAAAATCATATTATATGCTTTGAGTGTAGGGAACATGGGCACTACAAGAGCAAGTGCCCTAAATTGGCCAAGAAGAAGGGCCAAGTGGCACAAAAGGGCAAGGCGAAGCCCAAGGAGATCATCCCCAACACAAAGAAGAGCAAGAAGCATATTATATGCTTCTCTTGCAATCAAAAGGGGTATTACCGAAGTCAATGCCCCAAGGGGAAGAAGGTGATCAAGGCTCAAGGAAGCTCTAGTCAAGGGGGAGCCTCTAAGGTAAAGAAGAAGGTAACATTTATTGAGCCTACTCCTTTACATTATGGTAAAAAGCATGATAGTTCCAATTTATATCATTTTAATGCTATTTACCATGAAAATAGAAAGCATGATAGCGTTAAAGAAAAACATATAGCTTTTCATGCTAAAACTACTACACCTAAGGCTAGGATTGTAGGTAAAAATCTAGGCGAAAACACTAAGGAAAATAGACACATGCCCAAGATCAAAAATGCTCATGGACCAAAACCTAAGGATTTAATGATAGAAAATCAAGTCTTGAGGTCAAGACTTGACAAACTAGAAAAGACCCTAAAAAGGATGGAGAATATCCTTAAAGGGCAAAATGAGCAATACCTAGGGCTAGGAGCACAAAGGTCATCCAATGACTATAGAGGTTTGGGATACAAACCCAAAGCTAAAAAGGATGTGCCTAGTTATCATAGGGTTCCATATAGCTATGGAACAAACCCTAAGTCTAGAGGTCAAGTCAAAGATACAAGGGAAGATATCTCTAGAAGTATCTTTGCAACCAAAGTGATTAAGACTTCTAAGAAGTCTAAGAAAGTCACTAACAAGGTCACAAGGGAGGCTATCCCTAGAGTTGACCTAGAAAGTGTGACCAAGGCTTCTAAGAAGCCCAACAAGGTCACTAGGAAGGTATCTAGGGAAGTTATCCCTAGTGAGTACCTAGAGCATCCAAGGAACACCAATAGGTGTTGGGTTCCTAGGAGCATCTTCTCTACCCCATAGATGGGTTAGAGAGTGTCAACTCCGATTAGAAGGGTAGTTAACCTAACTTTGAGGAAATTGACACACAAGGAGCATTTTCAAGATTTTAGTTAACCTTTGAAAATGAAATGGACCTATTGATTACTCCTTGAAAGAGTAAAATGTGCCTAATGGTGGAAGAATTGATTTTAATCTTAAATGGCACATATTGGGAAATTCATAAGAACTATCAAGTTGGGATTTTGGTATGTTCTTAGGCAATTTAAGGCAATCCGGGTCTTAATTTAAAAGTGCTACTCTTGTGGAAAAATGGAATATGCCAGCTTCTCGAGCCCAGTGTAGCGAGATTCAGCATCTTTTAAAATATGGCTTAGAAAATATACAGGTTCTTCTCCGCTCGCCCTTACTAGTGTCGAGCCGACTACTTGCTCAGTTGAAGATAAATAGACACAAAGTGGCTCACCCATAGCTGGCTTGGCTAGCACGGGCAGAGAGTTCAAGTATGTCTTCAGATCTTCGAACGCCCGATCGCATTCTTCGTCCCAGTGAAACTTAGTGGCTTTGCGCAAGATTTTGAAAAAAGTTAAGCTCCGTTCGGCAGTCTTGGAGATGAATCTGGACAGAGCAGTTATCCGACCGGTCAAGCGCTGCACTTCCCTCAGATTTCTTGGGGGCGACATATCTTGTAACGCTTTCACTTTGCTGGGATTTGCCTCGATGCCCCGCTCGGTCACTATGTATCCCAAGAAACGTCCGCCTTTTGCTCCAAATAGGCACTTCTGAGGGTTTAGCTTAACTCCATATTTCCGTAGCGTTCGGAAAGTCTCTTCCATGTCTTCAAAGAGATCGGTCGCTCGGACGGACTTGATGAGAATGTCGTCCACGTATACTTCCAGATTCCGCCCGATCTGCTCTTTGAACACTTTGTTCATCAAGCGCTGATAAGTGGCTCCTGCATTCTTCAGTTTGAACGGCATCACATTATAGCAATAGGTGTTGTCGGCTGTGACGAAGCTGACTTTTTCTTGATCTTCTCGGGCGAGCGGCACTTGATGGTAGCCTTGATATGCGTCGAGCATGCATATCAACTCACAGCCGTCCGTGGAGTCCACCAGTTGATCGATCCGGGGCAGGGGATAAAAATCCTTTGGGCACGCCTTGTTGAGGTCCCGGAAATCGATGTACACTCTCCACTTGTTGCCCGGCTTGGAGACTAGTACCACGTTCGCCAACCAGCTAGGGAACTGGACCTCGCGTATGTGGCCGGCCTCCAGGAGTTGCTCGACCTCCGCTCGGATGATTGCATTTTGTTCGGCGCTGAAGTCCCTCTTTCTCTGCTTCACCGGCCGAGCGTCCGGTCGGACGTGGAGCTCGTGCTGCGCTATACTCGGTGAAATTCCGGGCAGCTCATGCGTCGACCAGACGAAGACATCACAGTTTCTCTGGAGGCATTTGATCACTTCCTCTTTCTGGCTTGCCTCCAGATCGGCCGCAATGAACGTGGTGGCCTCCGATCGGGTCGGGTGAATCTGCACTTCCTCTTTTTCTTCATAAACCAAAGAGAGAGGTTTTTCAGTTATAGCGTTCACCTCGATCCGTGGCGTCTTCTGAGTGGAATTGGCTTCTGCTCGGACCATCTCGACGTAGCATCGTCGAGCTGCTAGTTGATCTCCTCGTACTTCTCCCACTTTGTCCTCGACCGGGAACTTAATTTTCTGGTGGAAGGTGGAAACGGCCGCTCGGAATTCACTGAGAGTCGGTCATCCCAATATTACATTGTATGGCGACGGAGAGTCCACCACAATGAAGTTTGCAGTCCGCGTCCTTCTGAGCGGCTCTTCTCCCAGCGAAATGGTCAGCCGAATCTGTCCGACCGGCTGAACTTCATTGCGCGTAAACCCGTAGAGGGGGGTTGTCATGGGCAGCAGCTCGGCTCGATTAATTTGTAGTTGATCGAAGGCCTTTTTGAATATGATATTGACCAAGCTTCCTGTGTCAATAAAAACGTGGTGAATAGTGTAGTTGGCTATTACCGCTTTGATGAGGAGAGCATCGTCATGGGGTACTTCGACTCCCTCCAAGTCCTTGGGCCCGAAACTGATTTCTGGTCCGCTCGCCCGTTCCTGGCTGCAGCCGACCGCATGATCTGGAGTTGTCGGACGCTCGCCTTCCTTTCTCGGTTAGAGTCGCCTCCGGTCGGCCCACCAGCTATAATGTTGATTTCGCCTCGGGAAGTGTTACTTGTATTTTCTTCTTCCCGAGCGGACGGTCGGGGCCGCTCCCTGGACATCCGGAGATTCTCACGCCTGGGAGTATGATGCTGCTCGGGAGTCTGTCTTTGTCGGCGGTCAGGTATCGTCCGATCGGCTTCATGAGTTCTCTGTCTCCTGTCGGATGATGGCGATCGACGGCCGCCACTCCGGGGAACGGGATGAGCGATCAAGGGAAGACTCCAGCAATCTCTTGTGTTGTGCGTGTTCGTCCGGTGGAATGAGCAAAACATAGGGATCCACACCTTTTTCTTCGGTCTAGGCCATTCTGCAGCTACCTCCTGTACATGGGACCTAGCATGGGGGGAGCGGATTACTTCGGCCCTCGGTCCTCTGGGCGGCTGATGAGCAGTGTGCGGCTTCCGCTCGGCAAGAGGGGCCCGCTCAGTTAGAGTTTCCTTTCTTCGGGCCGCTTGGGCTTCCTCCACGTTGATGTATTCGTTGGCCTGGTGTAGCATGTGGTCGTAGTCTCGGGGCGGCTTCCGAATGAGCGCTCAGAAAAAATCCCCATCCACGAGGCCTTGTGTGAAGGCATTCATCATGGTCTCCGAGGTGGCCGTAGGAATATCCATGGCCACCCTGTTGAACCGCTGGATATAGGCTCGGAGCGATTCACGGGCTTCTTGTTTGATGGCAAACAGACTGACGCTAGTCTTCTGATAGCGCCGACTGCTTACGAAGTGGTGGAGGAAAGCCGTTCGAAAGTCTTTAAAACTTGTGATGGATCCGTCCGGCAACCTCCGAAACCACCGTTGAGCCGATCCCGAGAGGGTGGTAAGAAAAACTCGACACTTCACTCCATCTGTGTATTGATGAAGAGTAGCTGTGTTGTCGAACTTACCCAAATGATCATCCGGATCGGTGGTTCCGTTGTATTCACTGATCGCTGGAGGCACATAGTGCTTTGGCAGAGGGTCTCGTAGAATAGCCTCTGAGAATTGACGGTTGATCCGTTCGGGCGAGGCGGCCGCTCGGGGAGCTTTGCCTTTTCTGCTGTCTCGTCTCGGTACTTCATCTGAAGAAGATCCTCGATCACGATTAACTGTTGCGACCTCAGGAGTGCGGAATAGGGCCCGATGGAATGGAACTGTGGCCTGTGGAGCTTCCGCTCGGCCTCCTGATGCTGATGTTGCTTGCTGCTCAATCCGCTCGGCTTGCGATTTCTGCCTTTGTTCCACAAGCTTAGCTGCTCGTGTCTCGATCAGAGTGGCAAGCTCCTCCGTGGTGAGCATCACCGAGTGTTGTCGTCCAGCTTCGTCCATTGCTTCCGATCGGATTCAGGAGCGTTCCCATAGACGGCGCCAAATTGATCATGTCCGAACACTGAATCAACGGACGCTGGGCACGTGGCGCTCTCCGCACGGATGACGTAGATCTCCGGCCGGTCGTACAGAGCTCCGGCGAACCTGCAAAAAAGTCGGGCCGGGAAGGGGTTCCCGGCGACGACCCTCCGACGCTCAAGTCAGGCAAGTGGACAACAAAGGGGTGGCCTCGAATATGCAAGAATGCGTACCTCCGATGAAGTGCGAGGCTCCTTATATAGAGCTAGGAAGGAGCTCATGCACACATACCGAGGCGAATACGTGTCCCCAGCCCATACCTCGGTAAGGGCTTGTCAGAAAGCTTGCCTGACACCATACTGCTACAGTCCAAGCACGTCTTCGATGGGACAGCGGAACCCTTTGTCGTAAGGTTTGGAGTATGGCCTAGCCATAGAGCATGCAAGCTGTCAGAAGATGTTCCTTGTCCTTTTCTCCTTACTCCATGTCCGGTCGGTTGGCACTCCCCTCACGTCCGACCGGTCCTGTGTACTGGTCCACTTAAGAGATTCCCGGTAATGTGCTCTGTGGAGACTTTGCAGTATGCTACTCTATGCCTTCGGCCGAACGGGCTATCCGCTCGGCCATATGCCTTTCTTCAACCCGAGCATCGGAACCCTGGCTCTTCGCCGGGTGCCTTCGACTCTGATGAGACCCCGTTCGGCTGACCGGGCTCCCCCTTCTCCGGCCAACCGGGCTCCCCTTTGACTCCATGTGGCGTTGACTTCCCTCAGAGGGGGGTCCCTGTTCTTGCCGCCGGATCACCATTATTATTGGACAATTTGTATAAATAAACTCATTGGCTTTAGTAATAAGATTATCAAAAAAACTTTATATTATTTCTTTTCTCTATCTATTGATTTCAACCGATTGGGTATAATAGGTTAACCAGTTGTTAGCGTCACTTAGTAGTATGAGGTCTATAGAAGTAAGTGTCGCTCGAAGTATAGTCTGACCGGGTCTCCTATCCGGCAGGGTAAGGGACAACCACTGTGTCGAGCGACCAGAGGAAGGAACAACCTTGAGTGGCCGCGCGGGGAATCCCGGTCGAGCGACTCATCCGCTTGGCCAAGCAGTAGGACCTTTTGCTTCGCTCAACATATCTTCCTGGGAATTGGCACCACGGACAACAGAGCGTGGTCTGCCTACGATTCGTATGGTAGAAGCTCTTACTGTCTCTTTAGAGATATGCATATCCTATTGAGAGAATGTGTCAGAAATACTTTCTGGAGTTATCTTTTCGTGGGACATCTGGAAAGATATATCTATACTTTGAGATATGTATATAAATACTACCATAACTCTATAAAAAGAGGGTTCCCTTCTATAATAGAGATATGCATAATATATTTCTTTCATAGGCTTTAGCTATAACTTTTTTACTATTTTATATCGTTGGAAGATTGATTTGAAAGTCGAAGTTCAATACCAGGAACACTGATAAAAAAAATTCATATTCATTGCGCCTGTTAAAATTTATTAGCGATGTATTCCAAGTATCAAAGAGTAAGACGAATGCGCAGGTCAAACTTGATATGGCGGTCAAGTCATAAATTGGACTAAATTTTCTATTTTATTATTTTATCAACTCAGACATTTAAACGTCAAGCTCGATATGCAGGTATAATTACGCCATCTAATATTTCTCTATTTTTATTTATTTATTTATTTATTTTATTTTTTGACCCTGCCTAGTTACGTAGATTTTCTTCTATTAAATCTGACTCATCAATTTAACGTTCTGATTTTTATACGTTTAAAAAAATTTTAAAAGATATCCTTGCATTGTATCATTGTTCCCGAGATTAATATTTTTTTTTTATAATTGAGATATCTAATTTTTTTAAATTGATTAATTTTAAAAACAATCGATTTAATTCTATAAAAAAAATTTAGCGATAATACAAATAAATCGAAAAGGATAGAGGAATATTTCTATTTGTAATCTTAATACATTGCTGGATTATATGATGTTGAAAATTATTTTAAGTAATATAATTCTTCCTCAATATGATTTATTAAATTTATATTAATTGGACTTATTATCGATCTATTGAAAGTATTAAAGAGCAAAATCGGATAAATTTATAGGATTTTTTTTAAATGAGAAATATAATTAAAGGGTATTAGACTTTTGGGTCGTCCATCACAAATGTTGTCTGATTTATTCTCCTAACTGATAGAAAAATTTTATGAGTCAATGGTACATCCTAATCTAGCTAGGCTTTGATAATGGCTTCTCCTTCCGTGGCACGTCACCCATCATATGCTCCATTTTAAAAAAAGAGAATTATTGAATATATCGTTGGAATTGACCGAATATTAGGAAATCATAATTATCTTATTATTTTATTAACAATTTGGACTTTACTGACTAACTAACTTTGATAAAATTTAAAATAAAATTATGTTAATATTTTTTTAATTAACGTTGAAAATAATTTTAAGATTTATTAATAATTTTTACGGACGTATCAATTAGATATTTAGAGTTCAAGATTATTGTGGTATATTATTGAAAAATTTTCTCATTAATCAATCAGTAATCTAGAATTCGAGACTCACCGTGTCGTATTATTATAATTTTTTTCATTAATCAATCAGAAATTTAGAGTTCGAGACTCAGCTGCGGCGTATTATTGAGAATCTTTCTCATCGATCAATTAGAAATTTAGAGTATTTTTAACCTCATATCTTAGGATTGACAACACTGCGAGCAAAGAAATTTCTATAAATATCTTAGTCGGCGACGTTAGAAAACATACTTTTCTCGATTTTTTTGCTAAGATCAATAATGATATATTAAATTAAATTTTTATAAGGGTGAGTCTGTTACAGTAGCTTACTGCTGGAATTCTCGAATGTTACTCTTGTATTGTATTATTGTATGGGTCTGACGTATCTTTACCCAATTTATGGGTAGTCTTTTGATTAAGATTAAGTGTAGTATTTGTTTTAATAAAAATTATGTGTATTCATATATTATATTATAGACACAACGTGTGTGCACGATTGCTAGCATTATCCTTGCATTGCACTATTGTATAGATTTATTGCATCATTACTTAATTTATGGATGACCTTTTAGTTAAGATTAAATGTAATATTTATTCTTATAAATTTATATGTATTTATGTTTTATATTAGCGTACACACACACAGAGCATGTGCATGAAACAATAATTATTAAAATAAAACTTTCCATATTAATTTGTGAATGGTTTAATTTTACTATTTAATTAAGAATCTATTATTTAATAATTAATTTGTATGAAATCTAAAATTAAATTATGTAATATTTTTTTATTTTTTATATTTTATTATTTAATTAAAAATATACTCTTTAATAATTATTTTTTTGAAACTTAAAATTAAATTACATTAATATATTTTTTATATTTTCATACTGAAAATAAATTTAAGGGCCAATTTTCTCTAATTAATTTTATATAAAAAATATATATTGTCATAATTCTCTTTAGTCCTTTATCTCAGAATTGACAATACTACGAGCGGAGAATCTTCTACAAATACTTTAGGTCGACGACGTTAGAAAGCATTATTTTCTCGGCCTTTTGGCTAAGATTAAGCTGTTCCTATTAGTTTAATATATGACATAAAAACTAAATTAATTTTTTATAACAGAGAGTTTGTTACAGTAGCTTGCTGCTGCGTTGCACGATGACTAGCCTATTGTATTGTAATTCTTCTATATATCTTAAAAACTAATTTGATAATCAATAAATTTTAAGGCATCATTCGGAGCTCCCATTGTGACGTGACAAAATGAAGGGAGCTCCCTCCCATAGGGGAAGTTTACAAAGCCACTTCTTTAGGTTTTTTATAATATTAAAACAATTTCTTTCTATTTTAAAAATTTTTGAATAAAAATAAAAATATGATAAAGAGATTATTTAATTAAGAATATGGATCCTTTAATAATTAATTAATTTTGATGAAGTTTAAAATTAAATTATTTTTCTTTTCATATTAAAAATAATTTTTAGATTTATTAGAAAAAAATTTTGATTATTTTTTATAGAATTCTCTCTAATATTATCAGTGATATTAGAATGTATATATTTCACCCTATTATAGTCGATTTAAAATATTTAATATAAAAAATTAAATTAATTTTTTACGGGAAAGAATTTATTACAGTAACTTAGTGTCAGGGAGTCCCTGAGAAACTTTTTTATAGCAAAAAAACATATGCGTGGAATTTTTATAGCAAAAAATTATGGTGTGGACGCGCCAACAAAAGAGTTCTCTAAGAAGCAACGACCGTGGATTCTTTTATTATTCTATTATCCAGTCTTTCACCACCTTAACTATTTAAGCCCCTCACCCACCAATTAATTTAACAGCCACCTCACCTAGTCCTGCAAAGGAACGATATATGGAGAACGGGAACATCGCCGCCGCATCACCAGATGAGGGCCACCGCCGCCCGGCGTTCGGATGGGCCGCCAGAGACGCCTCCGGCGTCCTCTCACCCTTCACCTTCTCCCGGAGGTACTGCATGCTAATTGTGTGTGCAAATATATTCTTCCGAAAGATGATCGGACGATTGCCTGAGAAGTGGTCGTCGAAATGCTTGACAGGAAAAATGGGGAGAACGATGTGACCATCAAGATCTTGTACTGCGGCATCTGCCACTCCGACCTCCACTCCGTCAAGAACGGGTGGCAAAACTCCGTCTACCCGATCGTGCCTGGGTAATTTTAGTTATGCATCAATATCTTGGACTCGCTCTGTTTTCGTTTTGATTAACGTCTGGCGGAATTTTACGGCGCTGCAGTCACGAGATCGTCGGCGTTGTCACCGAGGTGGGCGGCAAGGTGGGCAGGTTCAAGTTGGGCGACCACGCCGGCGTCGGCTGCATGGTCAACTCCTGCCGCAGCTGCCACGAGTGCGCGCGGCACCAGGAGAACTACTGCCCCGGCATGATCGTGACCTGCAACGCCACCGACGCCGACGGCACCGTCACCTACGGCGGCTACTCCGACTCCATCGTGGTGGAGGAGCACTTCGCGGTGAAGTTCCCGGCGGGCATGCCGCTCGACCGCAGCGCTCCTCTGCTCTGCGCCGGCATCACGGTCTACAGCCCCATGAAGCGCTTCGGGTTAGATGTCCCCGGGAAGCACATCGGAGTGGTGGGCCTCGGCGGGCTCGGCCACGTCGCCGTCAAGTTCGGGAAGGCCTTCGGCGCGAAGGTGACGGTGATCAGCACGTCGCCGAGCAAAAGGCAGGAGGCCGTCGAGCGACTGGGCGCCGACGCTTTCCTGGTCAGCAAAGACCCCGATGAGATGAAGGCCGCTTGGGGGACCATGGACGGCATAATCAACACTGTCTCAGCAGCTCATGATGTAACTCCATGGCTGTTTCTTCTGAAAACTTCTGGACAAATGATCATGGTTGGTGCACCATTGAAGCCATTAGAGATCTATGCTTTCCCCTTACTTCTAGGTAATATTAATTAATCACAAATGCCATCACACAGCAATATATATTTGTTATGATCATTATTTCTGATGGCATTGGTGTTTAATTTGATCAAGTTCAGGTGGGAAATCTATCGTAGGGAGTATAATTGGTGGGATGAAGGAGACTCAGGAGATGATAGATTTTGCAGCAGAGCACAATGTGACTGCGGATATCGAGCTTATCAGCATGGATTATGTGAACAAAGCCATGGAGAGGCTCGCAAAGACTGATGTCCGCTATCGATTTGTTCTCGATATCGGGAACACTTTGAGTGCTGCTTAAGAGTAAGGAAGTTTATAGTTGCACGAGGGAGCAACTTGAGTTTGCCATAGTTTTTACCTTCTCGTATGTTTTTATTTACGCAATTTGAAGTTGTGTTGGGATATTAGTAGAAATGAAAGCCGACCCATCCACCTAGTCGATAGTGGATAAGACTTTGTTGTTGTGCTATATACTAGCATATTTGAAATAAGATTTTGTTGCGGTCAAAATCCGCAACCTCCCTCCAAACTGCATCTGTCTCTATCTGGACTCGAAGTGTTGCATCCCCACTGCCCTAGCGCCGGGGATGTTGCGTAAAATCTCTCTGATGCTTATAAAGTCACCAAGGAGGAAGAATAAAATAGATTGTTCAAAAATCTCTCCTTGAATATGTTCTTGTCAGAATACACAAAGGGATTTCCCGAGCTTGAGTCAAGATGTTGGATCATCCCGAGTAGAGGGACTAGGGATATCGGGGCGCCAAGGCGTCTCGAGTCGGGATATCTTGATCCCGAGTCCACGCATCTAGACTGATGTAATAGATTTTGTTTAATTATTTTGCATTAATATGTCATATTGGCTGAACTATGACAAATTAAACATACAAACTCTCTTAGGATCTTGAGTGTAAAATAACATAAGTACAGGGGAATATTATCAAGATTAATTTTAGAAGATCTATGCGAAGATTATCACTATTATCAACATAAGTGGTAAAGTAATCGATCATATTTTACTACAATATAATTTTATTGGCAAAAGTGTATATCATAATATTTTACTACAACATAATATTTTTCACCGTAAAAATTAAATAAATATATCACAAATATCTATCAAATACAGCCAAAATTAAAAGTGTATTCATAAAAGACATATTTAATCATAACCCAAATGCTTTTGTATCCATAAATCTTTAAATACAATCCAAAATTTATATCACAGACTACATTTAAGCACCCACATAAAAGTAAACGAATTCACTCCATTCATTTCTAATTAAGGGACCCACAAATATCACTTCTATTATATAGAAGGAATAAATTTCATCTACATCACTCATATCGCTCCACGTGACTTATTGCATACACAATAATTGACTTTATAGTTCACCATATTACATGTGATGTTTGTTGATACTAAGGTATACTACCTCGTATGTAGAGAACAGTAGTAACTTCAGGTTTAAGGATTATTTATACTAATAGTCACTATGAGAATATGTATGACACTCATACAACTATCCATGAAACATTCTCATGGTGGATCATTTAGTGCATATTCTCGAATATATATATTGATCCCGTGATAAGGAGGGGCCCCGATTAGCAAGGTGGTCAATGACATGGTGGATGTCAAAGTCAAGCTGGTTAGCGTCCCGGTATTATCGTCCGATCGGGCAACCCCCTTTCCCGACCGGGAGAAAGAATCGCCGAGCCTACATGAAGCAGATGCTAGCACAGCTCGGCCATGTACCGAGCTTCTGGCGCTCAAACATACGAGGTATGTGCCGAGCGGCCAGTCCGCTCGGACTCACATCGGCAAAACATATGACCGAGCAAACTACATTCAGACACAGCTCTGGCCTACATAACATGGAGCAAGGACAATTTGATGTTGGCCGAGCGGTCATTCCGCTCAGCCCGAGGACAAGACCCGCCGAACGGCCAAGGGTTGGCCGAGCGGCCATCCCGCTCGACCCACTAATAGACAAAAGGAGGATCAACCGATATCCTCATAAGGACTCGCGCCACCGACAGACGGCATGGTTGGCGGCATGAACAGGCAGAGGATCATACGGCGGAAGCTTCTACTATCCTGTGAAAGATATGCTCGGATCATTAAGGTATGGTGTCAGGGACACTTTTCTAACATGTCTTTTCAGGGTATACTTTGAGGAGCGTGCACACACTTCTCCGGAGCCCTATATAAAGGGCTTCAATGGAGGTAAACATAATCTCTACTGTAGCTATAGTTATTCTGCCATTTTGCTTCCTAGTTTCTTCTACATTGCTAGTGTTTGACTTGAGCGTCGGAGGGTCATCGCCGGGAACCCCTCCATGGCTCGGCACTGACGTTGCTGTGGTTGCAAGAAAAATGATGAATAAAGAAATGCTCAGACGAAATGTCAACAAATCTCCAACATATGACCAGGGGCGGAACTAGAAATTTTTTTACAGGGGGGCTGAATTCACCCTGCACAGACTCCGTCACTGCCGCCACCGATCGTATGCGCAAATGCTCTTCAACGTGTCCTTTTGGGTGGGAAGAAGGACGGGGAGAAGACGGAAGGTGGAAGATCTAGAGCTCAGGTTGACTTCATTTCTCCACCAACACCACCCACTTCATCACCTCCTACATAAAAATCCGTCGGAGAAGAAGATTGGGGGCTGCAAAAGCAACCCCCGCAATCAGGAACCACCATATTAGGCGGTTCCGATGAGTTTGGGGGGGGGGGGGCTAAAGCCCCCTCTTTCGGTCCGCCCTGCATATGACTAAGAAGATTTCAATTACTAGAGGTGAGCAATGGAATACTTCTAGGAAGTGTAAATATTCACTATTTGTTGATAATGAAAAAAACTTCTCGAGACTTAGAGTTAAATAACAAGGTAATTAAGTTAATTTGTTATATTTTACCTAACAATATATTGTGCAGATTAGAAAAGTCTGAGAATGTATACGAGCTTTGGGCTAAGTTGATCAAGTTTCACGATGAGCTGTTAAAGCTGGAGGATCAAGTCAAAAGTGAATCTAGACTTGAGTCTAACCCAACGGAGAAGCTTACTGAATTAGGGGTTATGTTTAAGATTAGTACAATTTACCAATATATCCATGTCAATAGTAATTTAAGAAATCTACAAGATAATTTAGATAATTATAAAATTACCCCTAGTATGGTGCATGATAAACTAGATTTGCATAGTTCAAATTTAATTGAAAATTCATAACTTAAAAATAATCTAGATTTTGATTAAATCAATTAATACTTTGATCAAATCGACATCAATCTTGACTTGGTTAAACATAACATTAACCAAATCAATACAAATAAATTAATTAATTGTAAAATTTTAAAATTAAATAAAAAATTAGAAATAATTAATAACTTAATTAACTTAAACAGTATGATAAATTTGAATTTAAAACTTAAAAATGATAAGATGTAGATAAAATTAATAAATACCTTAATAAAATAATTGATAATCTAGATATTCAATCTAGAAGTTTATATCCAAAACTAAAATAATTTAATTAATAAAAATTTAAATTTTAAGGATAATAATGTAGATAAAACTAATCTAATAAATTTAACTAATAATATAAACTTAAAACACAAAGAAAATATGAATAGAAGGATACATTAGACCACTGGGATAAAATCAAAACTAAATCATATAAATTAAAAATTAATAAAAAATTTAAATATTAAATATAATATTTTAAATCAAGATAATTCAAATAATTTAATAAATTTAAAATTATAAACTACTAATAAGTCAGATATTAAAGATAATATTTCAAAGGAAGATAATTTAATAAATTCAAAATTAAAAGAAAATATAAATCTTAAATAAAAGATAATTTGACAAACTTAATTAATTCAAAATTAAAAACTTAAATTAAACTTAAACTATAATTAATTAAAATATTAATTAAACTTTAATCAAAACTTAAATTAAGCCTAATTAAACTTAATAAAATATAGTTCAATGATTTAGGAGAGGCACCAAATTTGTTGGCACCTCTAAAAATAGTTTACTCATTTGGATAATTAAGACTAGATTAGAAAAATAATTTGATTCTTGTCTTACTAGGGTAAGACGAGATGATAGTACGTTAGAAAAACTTGGACTAGAAAGTCAAGCTGGGTAATAACTAATATGTACCCTACTTAGTCTACTTAATTAAATGGAATTAAACGAAGATACCTCGTCACATCCTAGACTAGTTAGATCAAGATTTATTAATAGGAAAATTAAATATCTAATTTCTTAAAAAGACTTTGTCTAGAATTGAAGTTTTCGTTGCTCTGATATCCAAGAAGATCCCTATGCCTCACCAAAGCCTATAATTTGATTTTTAAAAATTATATTTAATTGACTGACAGTTAAACTTGAATCTAACACAAAGTTAAATAATTTTTCAAAAATAAAATTTATAACTAATCAACTCATAAAATTGTATGATACACTTGGTTGAAAAGATAAATAAGGTGAAATGAATAAAGATTAATTAACAAAACCTTAAAATTAAATTAATTAAATTTAACTTTGAAATTAAAAAAATTAAATGTTTAAATTAAATTTTTTGAAATATTTTAAACAAAAACAATTATTTTAAAAATCTTTAAGAATGTTTTAAAAGTTCTTTTAAAATGCTATTATTTTTTTTAAAATATGTTTAAGACTATTTTAAATTTTTTTTACAAATCCTTTAAAAATCCTTTTAAAATTCTTTTTAAATTACTTTAAATGAAATTTAATTATTTAAATACTTTAAAAATCATTTTTAAAAATATTGTAAAAATTCATTAAAAAAGTATTTTATAAATTAGTTTAAAATAAAATATATTTTAAAAATTCTTTTATAAATGTTTTCTAAAATTGTTTTAAAATTCTTTTATAATCTTGTAAAAATATTTTTTTTAAAAATAACTTTTAAAATCTTTTATAAAGTATTTTAAAAATCCTTATAAATATTTTTTTAAAAAAAAAACTTATTATTTTAAAGACTTAGTTAAAACTTAAACACTTAACTAAAACTAGAAAACATAATTAAATCTAACTAAAAATAAAACCTAAAATCAATTATGAATTATTCATCCAAAATTAAATAATAATCATATTAAACTCAAAACCAAACTTAAATCTTTAACTAAACCTAAATAGTTAAATCTAATCAACAATACTAAGTTTTAATTAATTTAAACCTAAGTTTAAGCCTCAATTAAATATGTAAAATAAAGCTTTAATTAGAAAATCTAAAAACTTTAATTAAATCCTAAATTAATTTATTCTTAACTCTTAATTAAATAAATAATTAAACAATTAGAATTTAATTAATTTTAAATTTAAACTTAATTAAATAATTAATAAGTAAATAATTAAATTTTAATCGAATAAAACTCAAAACATTAAGTCTAATTAAACTTAAGTTACTTATTAATTAAATCTTGCTAAAATCTTAAACTAACTTAATAACTTATTTTAATCTTAATTTTAATGAATTAAAGTTTTATCTCAATTTAATCTATCTAGATAAAAGACCTTAACAAAATTGTAACTTAATCAAACTTGCAACCATAAACTTTAACTTAATACTAACTTCAACATAGTTAATCCTAATTTAACTTAATTTAAATTTATTTAACTTAAAGTGAAGTTAAAATCTAATTAAAACTTAATCTAGCTAGACTTAATCAACTTAAGTCGAAAATGATATTAAACTAAATTAATTTATGATTTATTAAATACAATGACCTATAGTTTTCAAACAATCAGGTAACCAGGAACTTAATTCCAACACTAAGTCCATCAGATATTTAGGTTGAACTTTCTGTTGCTAACAAGGTAATCAAGAGGTGTTAGGTGAATGAGGAGTGCCAACTAAAGGGGGATAATATTTAAGAAAAAAATTTACTTGAAAATATATTTTCAAAAATCCACTTATTTAAAATTAGTCATTAAATTTGTTCGCAGACTTGAAAATTATTTACTTAGAAAGGATATTTAAAAATTCAATTTCTTTACACAAAAGAAAATTACTTTGCCCATTCTCGAAAAAGATTCCTTTAAAAAAGTGTTTTTGAAATTTTTTAAATACTCGAAAAGTTTTGTAAAATTCTCGCTAAGTCTTTGATTTTTTTCTAAATACTTGAAAATTTTTGAAAAGTGTTTTTAAAAAGTATTTTAAAAATTACTTTCCAGGTGTTTTTAAAATAATTACTTTAAAAACCATTACTTTAAAAAATCTTTTGAAATTTATTTACTTGAAAGGACTCTTAAAATCTTCTGTAAAATTCTTTGCTTGTGTTTAAAAATAATTTAAAAATTAGTTTGAAAAATTCATATTAAATATACTTACAAAATCTTTTTGAAAATTATTTGAAAATTTCATCCTTGAATATTGTTTTGAAAATTACTCTTTTGAGAATCACTTTTTAAAAGTCGCTTTAAAAGTATTTTGAAATTACTTAAAAAATTATATTGAAAACGACTTGGAAATTTAGGTAGAAAATATTGTTTTTAAAAATAATTATTTGAAATATATTTTGAAAAATATGTTAAACATACCTTTGAAAAATATTTTGAGATTCTTCAAAAACATATTTATAAATTTTTCTTTTACGTGGAAAATATCTTTTTAACATTTTTTTTAGTTAAACAATTATTTCCTTTGAAAGTGTTAAATTCACTCACATCCTCCATAAATAATCTTGACTATCTCTAGTACTCGATAAATTTACTTAATTTATTTACCTACTTCCTACTTTTTGGTATATTTATTTGTTTATTTTTTTTTATATAAATGTCAAGGAGAGAAGGTAAGGATTTAAATAAAAAAACTAAGTGAAATAATCAAGAGAATAAACACAAATCTAAATTATTTAATCTTTTAAATCATTTTCATATTACTATTTTTTTATATTTTTTTATAACTTTAACGTGGGTTGTTATTACATAAAAAAAAGGTTGTTATTACATAAAAAAAAATTGATACAATTAACACCAATTGTTAAACATAAATTTTGATAAATAACAAATGGATTAAAGTTAGGTATGATATGATCTAAATTTTTTACCAGGTATGTAGGATTTGACGGATCAGGAGGACTTTATACCAGGCTGAAATCCAGTTAAATTTATTGGACCTAATATCTAGTGTGAAAGTTTAGATGGGTCAAGGAAATGACTCAATATTTAATGGAAAGTCCAGCTGGATCCGTAGGACCTGACAACTGGTTGAAGTTTAGTTAGATTTGCGGACCTGACAAATTAACAAGAAGACTTGGTGGGTCAAAAGAAAATCAAGTGATTTTATATAATAAGTAAAGTAAGTCACTGAGAAGAGTTTTCTAGTAAGGATGAGTCATAATTAAGGACTTTAGGTGTTGTTCCAGTTGAAGTACATTTTGGAAGTCTAAATTGAGATCATGATTAACTCCTAAGGTCGGGAAGATAAGATCTAATTAATAATATTATTGATCACTTATTCCTCACCTACTTATCAATGTCTTTATAAATTGATATTTCATACATAATTAACATTTGATTTGTGAAATAGACTTATATAATTATACTTATATGAGTATTTATATCCGTATCGATTCACAAAGTATTATTAAGTACAGTAATTTGGTCGATTAAAAGAATATTAAAATTGAAAAGTACATATTTTTTTTTTAAAAAATATTCTTTAAAAAGTTTCTTCTTCACTTCATACCCTTTGTTCTTAGTTTTCAGATGGTTTGACCGTTCCAATTTGACTATGCCCGGGTCACGTTCGGATCCATGGTCTGAGCAACCTTTATTCCTTAACCGGTGATCATGTTAAACACGACTTGGACTAAATATAGTTGGGGTAGTTAGCAGGTGGCTCGGTCTAAAAGCATCCCTTTTTGAATTAGGAAATGAAACGTCATCAGTTACGCAACTGATCACAAAACAGTCATTGATTACGCATCCACCATCCTATTTAAGCTCCTCAAATGCTTCGCCAATTTAACAGCCACTTCATCGACCGAACTACTAGTCCGTCTAAGAACCATATATACATGGCGAACGGGAACATCGCCGCCGCATCGCCGGAGGAGGTCCTCCGCAGCCCTGCTTTCGGATGGGCCGCCAGAGACACCTCAGGCGTCCTCTCGCCTTTCACATTCTCCCGGAGGTACTGCTAATTATACTGTGTAGGAATGTTCTTCCGAAAGATGATCGGATGATCGATCGCCTGAGAAGTGGTCGTCGAAATGCTTGACAGGAAAAATGGGGAGAACGATGTGACCATCAAGATCTTGTACTGCGGCATCTGCCACTCCGACCTCCACTCCGTCAAGAACGAGTGGCAAAACTCCGTCTACCCGATCGTGCCTGGGTAATTTAATTATGCATCCAGATCTTGGACTTGCTCTGTTTTCGAAATTATATTGGCGGAATTTAATTTGTTGGTGTTGCAGTCACGAGATCGTCGGCGTTGTCACCGAGGTGGGCGGCAAGGTGGACAGGTTCAAGGTGGGCGACCACGCCGGGGTGGGCTGCATGGTCAACTCCTGCCGCAGCTGCCACGAGTGCGCGGGGCACCACGAGAACCACTGCCCCGGCATGATCTTGACCTACAACTCCACCGACGCCGACGGCACCGTCACCTACGGCGGCTACTCCGACTCCGTCGTGGTGGAGGAGCACTTCGCGGTGCGGTTCCCAGCGGGCATGCCGCTCGACCGCGGCGCGCCGCTGCTCTGCGCCGGCATCACGGTCTACAGCCCCATGAAGCGCTTCGGGTTCGACGTCCCCGGGAAGCACATCGGAGTGGTGGGCCTCGGCGGTCTCGGCCACGTCGCCGTCAAGTTCGGGAAGGCCTTCGGCGCCAAGGTGACGGTGATCAGCACGTCGCCGAGCAAAAAGCAGGAGGCCGTCGAGCGACTGGGCGCCGACGCTTTCCTGGTCAGCAAAGACCCCGATGAGATGAAGGCCGCTTGGGGAACCATGGACGGCATAATCAACACTGTCTCAGCAGCTCATGAAGTGACTCCATTGCTGTCTCTTCTCAAAACTTTTGGACAAATGGCCATGGTCGGTGCACCAGAGAAGCCATTAGAGATCTATGCTTTCCCCTTACTTCTAGGTAATCACCCATTGCCCTTTATTCTTCTCCATGTTCATTATTTCTGACTAGCTCTTGTGCTTTGTGCACTGGTGTTTGATCGAGTTCAGGTGGGAAATCTATCGTAGGGAGTATAATTGGTGGGATGAAGGAGACTCAGGAGATGATAGATTTTGCAGCAGAGCACAATGTGACTGCGGATATCGAGCTTATCAGCATGGATTATGTGAACAAAGCCATGGAGAGGGTCGCAAAGGCTGATGTCCGCTATCGATTTGTTATCGATATCGGGAACACTTTGAGTGCTACTTGAGAATGTGAGGAAGTTTATCGTTGCATGAGTTTTCCATAGTTTTTACCTTCTCATATGTATTTTAATTTACTCAAATTTGGATTTGTATTGGGAGACTAGTAGAACTGCTATAAGATTTTGTTGCGGTTAAAATCCACAACCTGCCTCTAGAAGCTCAAAACTTGTTCCTTGAGACATCTCCAATCACAAAACATATTTTGATGTCAATTCAATATTAATTTGGTGTCACTTCAACACCAAATAATTTTCCAACTCCAATCAATACACACCATTTCCTACATAAAAAGAATATTCTTTAAAATATTATATTTTTCATCTTATAATTTATTATTCTAACATTCATATTAATTTATTAAATATTTTGATTACGATAATAATTACTATTCAAATTAATAATTTTATGGTATATAATAACTAATTTTTATGCTATTATGTTTTAGTTACAAAAAAATAAAAATTAGTACTTTCATTCTTAATTTTGGTAAAAATAATTTAATAGACATACTAATATTTAAAAATAATACATAATCATAAACAATCAAGATAAAATATTTTAAATATTTTCACAAAACAAATAACACTTCATTAAAAATACATCATTATGAACCTTAGTTATCAGAATTACCAAATTATTCCCACAAATGCTCAATTAATGTAATTCTAAGGGCAAAGTGAGTATTTTTATTTTTGATTCATTCATATCTAGCAATAAACTCTTGAGATCGGGTGTGATCATCTACTACTATGTCAACTAATAAATTTTAAAATATTTATAATCTTAAGTAATATAAATTTTTAAATATTACTTATTTAAGTTAACAACTCATATAAATTTATAATATAAAAAATTTACATAATAAGTTTAAATTAAATAATATTAATTTATAGTATTTAAGAATATTTTAAATATAAATTTAATATTATAATATATTATATTAAAAAAAAGGCACTTGCACCAAAATGGTTGATGCTTGGTAAGTTGACAGGAGGATTGGACGACCCCACGTAATGTATTTTCGGATGCTTGCAATGCTCGTGAGCTGGTACGTTATAATTTTTTTTTTTATTTTAATGACCAATAGAAAATTTTCGTGACCGGATCCAGATCTTGCACCTCCAAGATTAATTGATTGTAATATTTGAATACTGGGTTAGTTGAATCTATCTTTTTGTCTCGAAGTGTTCTATCCCCACAGCTCACACAGTTCTTCTCAAGATCAATACAGCATCGGAGATGTTTTATAAAGTCTTTGATGCTTAAGTAATCGCCTTCAAGGCTATAGTAGAAGGGTATTAAATTGTCATCTAAATATTTATAATTTAATCTCCAATTAAAGCATATTTTTAAGAATTTTTCTTCCAAATAAGGGACGCAACTATGGGATGCTGGACTTTTGGGTCATCCACTACAAGCGCTTTCCAATTTATCCTAGCAGTCAATGGAAAAATTCTATAAGACATGATAGATCACCCCAAATTCAGTATTACCTAATTCATCTTTTTGTGATTAAGGAGGAATAATACAATAGATTATTGAAAAATCTCTCCTTGAATATGAAATTCTACCTGTTAAATATGACAACTAAATAATAATTAAATAATGACATTAATTAAGAAAATGCCTTGTAAGAATTTTTAGAGTTTTCTAGAAATTTTTTAGGATTTAATCCGAGCTCAGATGATACATTTTAAGGGATAGAATTAATTGGCTAAGAGAAATCATGTTTGGAATATAACTAAGCGGGGGTTGATTGATTTAATTAAACTTAAGATTTATTTAATTAATCTTATGTTCAGTGCCCTAAAATCATCGAACGCCGCTTCTCTCGCCTGAACCTCTCTCACATCATTGCCGCTTTCGTCTTCCTCCCTACGACCGTCGACGAGTCGGCGGTCACCGGGGCAACCTCTCTGTGGTCCCTGTCACTAGCAATAGTAGTCGGCTTCCTCCCGCGTTTCCCTAGTCGCGCCGCTTTCCCCTTCATGGTTGCATCACGTTGGGGTAATGCCACACCGACTGCCCGAGAACCTTATCACCAACACTTCGTACCCCATCTGACCTCTCCTTTCCTCTGCTCTACCAAATCGCCATCTCTCCACTACTCCAGTCGCCACACTCAATAGCTAGATGCGGCAGCTGACTGCAGCCACCACAGCCGTCGGTGTTCACCCTTGCCCACGCTAGCTGCCCTTGTTTGGTGTTAAGCCTGCCGACTACATACCTGCCTCACCTCTGCTCCGGCCGCCGCAACCACCACCAGCCACAACCGTGGGCAACCTCATAACCACTGACAACTCTTCATCGGATCTGGACAACCTTCATCTGATCTAGATAGCAGGTCTATCATCGTTTGACGCATCTGTGAACTGCTACGGGAGAAGAGGAGAAACATTGGTAATGAAACCTCTTTCTATACTTTGTTAATTAATGGAAATGTAGGTTAGAATGTGAACGAAATAGGGGGAAATTAAATGAATTCAATTAGGGTTTTGTTTCATCTCATGTTGTAATCAGTGATGTTGACAATTGATTTTATTTGCTACATTGAGAGGGATTATAGGATTCGTAGATTGATTTGGTTACAATTGATATTCAGATTGGAAGGGTGGATGGATTAGAGTTTTCTAATTAGATTTGGATCATTAGGTGGAATTGAACATGGTTACTTAATCGATTAGAATTAGGTTTTTTCTACTTGATATACGGTAGAACATAGTTATGATATGTATTCTACGTTACAACATTTAGATATTAAGAAATAATTATTATAAATAAATAGTTATTTGTTTCCTAGTTATTAGAGAATAATTATTATTAGGAAATACTTATTGTTTTCCTAATTTATGTATTTTTCCTATTTTCACTTGTAATGGTATTTATATATACCATATGCTACCATTAATAATATATGTGAATTCTATCGTTAATATGACATCAGAGCTCTAAGCTTAACAACAATTTTTTTTCTTCTTCTCTTTCTTTCTTTATTTTCTCCACAATACCTACCAGTCGCCTTCTATAATGGCTACCGTCGACGACATCACCCGCTGACTATCTCTCACAAATACTCCTGATTCTCCTGTCACTCTTGTGGTTCTCAATGTCAATGCTCAGACACCGTTGAAACTCACCACCTCCAATTATTCTACCTGGCGCTTGCAATTCATGTATCTTCTATTCGGATATGACTTATTGGGTTTTATTGATGGCTCACGTCCCTACCCCCTGCGTAGATAACGCCTATAGATGCCATGCTCCTTCAGGCGAATTCTGATCATATTCTCTGGCTCCGCCAGGATCAACTTCTCCTCAACGCTATTATAGGTTCAATGTCTCCTACTCTTGTGCAATTTATTTCTTCATCAACTTCATCTAGAAACGCATGACAGACGTTGGAGAGAACCTACGCCGCTCCCTCACGTGGCAGGATTATGACTCATCGTCAAAATCTTGCCAGCGCTCAACAGGGTAACAGGTCTATCACTAATTATATGCATGATATCAAAAGAAATATTGACGCTCTCGCGCTTATAAATGTCAAAGTTGACTTTGATGAGCTCTTTATTCGTGTCCTGAATGATTTTAGCCAAGATTACTGTAATATCTCACATGCTCTGCAAGTTCGTGACACCCCTATTACCTTTGATGAACTATTCGAGTAGCTTCTCAGTTATGAAGCCCAGTTAAAAGTCTCACCACCATCTCCATCTTCGATGCCAATGACTGCTCTTGTGGCTCCAACAGAGAATTCTCGTAATCGGTATTCAAACTATCATGGTGATCACCAATAAGTTTCGTAGGCTCCTCTGCGTGCTCCACGTCCCATGTATAGTGTGTCGTTTGCGCACACTACCATTCATTATACACCTTCATCTAATTCTCGAGAATGGGTGGTTGACTCTGGCGCCTCTCATCATTCACCACTGATCTCGCTACTCTCTCGTTGCATGAACCTTATTCTGAGAATGATAGCGTCGTCATTGGTGATGGTTCTAGACTACCTATCACACACACTGGTTCTTTCTCTTTCTCTACTTCATCTTTCCCTTTAGTTTTCTCCAATGTTTTATCCATCTATGTCAAAAAATTTGATTTCTGTCGCAACACTTTGTGCTACTAATTCTGTTACATTTTTTTCTTTAGTTCCTATTTTTAGGTGTTGGATTATCGTACGAGAGCGACACTGGTCAGCGGAGTCCATAGAGATGGTGTCTATTACTAGCCAAAATTTATGTCTACACTATCATCGCCTTTCGCCTTTTCTATATTTATCTCGTCATCTATTTCCTTATGATATAGACGTTTAGGTCATCCATCATTAGATGTTTTTGTTGGTTGCTACTCGGAAAACCTATAGGTTCCACTGTACAAAAATTTTGTACAAAGGTCTGAACCTTTTCCTAGCTACCATGTGTTCTTTTAAATTAAATTTTGGATCGCCTGAGGAACTTAACACGTTTGATCCAAAACTTAATCTATTTGTTCTTTTAGGTTTTGACTTGGATCTCCTGCAGAACTTTACACGTTCGACCCAAGTCTCCTTAAGTTATTAGTTCCATTAAATATTAATTTCCATAATTGGTTCCCAGTACTGACGTGGCGAGGCACATGACCTTCTTGGATATGGGAGCAACCACCACCGACTAGACAAAACCTTTTATAGAAAGCTAATATTTAATTTCCTAAAATAACTTTAGGTTAACCAAAGAGAACAATCAAATCACAAGGAAAAGAAAAAACAAAAGAACACAGCATCGAAAAAACATATTCGAAATTCTAGAACGTAAGCCTCTTGTATTTGGTATTATTTCCATAAATAACTAGCATGATGCGGAAATAAAAATTACTAGTTATACCTTGTAGAAAAACCTCTTGATCTTCTACCGTATTCCTCTTCTAACCTAGGACGTTGTGTGGGCAACGATCTACCGAGATGAGAAACCACCAACCACCTTCTTCTCCTCCAAGCAAGGTTCGTCCACAAAGGAAGAACTTCACCAAAGAATAAAACCAAAATACTAACCAAGCTCCAAGAGATGCTAGCTTTCTCTCCTTCTTCTTCTTCTTCTCCAAGTAGTATCCGGCCACCACAAGAGCTCCAAGGAACAGAGAGAGGTTCAGCCACCACAAGAGGAAGAGAGGGAGAGGATGGCCGGCCACACCAAGGAACAAAAGAGGGAGAGAAAATAATAGAGGTTGTGTCTCATGAAGGCACCCTCACCCCTTCTTTTATATTTCTTGGCCTAGGCAAATTAGGAAATTTAATTACAATAAAATTTCCTCAATTTCCTTGACATGATTTAATTTGAGAAAAATAAAATAAAATATCCCAAATAAACCAATGGCCGGCCACATCAATGAAAGAAAAAATTAGACAAGTTTTAATCAACAATTAAAACTTCCTAATTTGTTTCCGGAAATTTTAAAAAATAAAATTTCTCTTTAAAATCTCTTCATGGTTGATAAAAGGAAATTTCTATAATTTTAATTTTATCAACATGTGAATAATTTTTAAAGAGAAAATAAAACATCTCTCCAATCTACAAATAAGGAAAGAGATCTAATCTCTTTCTTTAATCTTTTGTAGATCTTTTACAAGAGAGATATTTTAATTTTAATTCTCTTTAATTTATATCTTCCACATAATAATAAAAATTAAAATTAAATTTCTTTTTTAATTTAATTTGGCCGGCCCTACTAGCTTGGGTTCAAGCTAGGGCCGGCCACCCAATTTTATACCTAGGCCGGCCCTAGCTTGTTCCCAAGCTAGCTTGGCCGGCCCCTATTGGGTGGGTATAGAAGGTGGGTATAGGTGGGTATAGAACTCTATAAATAAGAGGCTACGATAGGGATCGAGAGGAGGAATTGGTTTGGTCTCCCGATAAAATTAAGCATCCCGTGTTCGCGCCGAACACACAACTTAATTTTATCAATGATAATTCATTCCACTAGAGAACTATCATTGAACTACCGCACCAATCCCAAATTACATTTTGGGCTCCTTTTTATTATGAGTGTGTTAGTCTCCGTGTTTAAGATATTGAATGTCCACTAATTAAATGAGTTACTGACAACTCACTTAATTAATATCTAGCTCCAAGAGTAGTACCACTCAACCTTATCGTCATGTCGGACTAAGTCCACCTGCAGGGTTTAACATGACAATCCTTATGAGCTCCTCTTGGGGACATTCTCAACCTAGTATCTCTAGGACACAGTTTCCTTCTATAATCAACAACACACACTATAAGTGATATCATTTCCCAACTTATCGGGCTTATTGATTCATCGAACTAAATCTCACCCATTGATAAATTAAAGAAATAAACATCAAATATATGTGCTTGTTATTATATTAGGATTAAGAGCACACACTTCCATAATAACCGAGGTCTTTGTTTCTTTATAAAATCAGTATAAAAGAACCGACCTCAAATGGTCCTACTCAATACACTCTAAGTGTACTAGTGTAATTATACAGTCAAGATAAACTGATACCTAATTACACTACGACCTTCTAATGGTTTGTTCCTTTCCATTTTGGTCGTGAGCTACTGTTTATAATTTATAAGATACTGATAACATTATCTTCTGCATATGACACCACATGCTATGTTATCTACAATATAAATTAATTGAACAACTACAAACAAATATAGACAATTTGACCAAATGTGATTCTTTATTCATAATGAATGTTTACAAAACTTAGGCTTTCAGTATACACTCCAACAGTTTTATAGCATTTTTTTATCCTTGGGTCTTTCGTTTCCTGCGAATACTTTGTCTAATTTTTCATGCATTTCGTGCAATATTAATAAGAGTCATAAATTGCCCTTTCATAAATCTAGTATTTCGTTGTTGGTGCGGTTAGCACTAACGACCTAACCCAGGTTTTGATGAATGATAAAATAAGTTAAGTTAGTTTCGTTGTTATCTAACACTCTGACCGAGTGTGCAGGAGAAGTCCAGACAGGTCGACAGACTGACCTGATGTCTGGCACGAAGCCCAGCTAGGTCGACGGGCCGACTGGATAGCTGGCACGAAATCCAAACGGGTTGACGAGCTGACCGGACGTTTGGCACAAAGTCCAGTTAGGTCGACGGGCTGACCGGATAGCTGGCACGAAGTCCAGATGGGTTAAAGGGTTGACCTAATGTTTGGCAGGTAAGTAAATGTAAGCCACTGGAGGGGAGTGACTGTGAAGACGCATTCCCGGGAAGGGAACTTAGGCGGCGATCTGACTTAGAACCATTTTGGAACTCTAAGTCGAGCTCTTGACTAGATTCCAGTCTCGGAGAGACGGAATCTAATTAATATTCTTTTTGTTAAACTATGAACTGTGCTAATAATCTGTTTTGCAGGAGATATAAGTGTCTCAGACTAAAGTTTTCTTGCAGGAAGGAAGCTGCTGGAAATCAAGGTCCGGGCGCCCGGGAGGTACCCGGGCGCCCAAAGGCAAAAATATATCCCCAACGTCATTTCGCCGCATGGAGTTCACTGATTGGCTTAGCTACGTCACAACCAGAGCGCCCTGAAGGTTTCAGGCGCCCCGAACTTCATATATAAGGAGGGTTAAGGCTGGAGTCAGAACAACAACTCACAATCTGCGCTCCTGCGACATTGCGACGCTACTCCGACAAAGTGCCTTTCCATTTTCTTCTTTTCTTTATTATTATTGTCGGAGTTTATTTTAGCATTTCCTGTACTTGGATTTGTAATAAGTTTCAAATTGCTAGTGAATTGCCATCGAAAGCACCCTTGTGTGCGGACCTTGGAGTAAGAGTCAACACAGGCTCCGAACTAAGTAAATCGAACTGTGTTAGCATTACTCTTTACTTTTCGCTTATACATTTTCCGCTGCGTACTCTCGATTTTTTTTAAATTGATATTCACCCCCCCCTCTATTGACTTTCACGATCCAACACGTCTCGTGCTCCTTTGGATATTATCTTTTCTGATATTTAGACATCTCCTATATCATCTTTTGATGGACTCAAATATTATGTTATCTTTGTTGATCATTTTACAAAGTATATATGACTTTATCCTTTACGCAATAAATCGGATGTATACTCTACCTTTATTGCATTCAAACTCTTGTTGAAAATCGATTCTCAATGACTATCAAAATACTATTCATTGACAATGGAGGTGAATCCTTAGCCCTTCGCTCCTTTCTTACTACTCATGGTATTAGTCATCTTACCACTTCTCCACACACTCCTGAACACAATGGATACTCTGAACGTCGTCATCGCCATATAGTCAAAACTAATCTCACTTTGTTGCACAGAGCATCTATTCCACTCACTTCCTGGTCTTATGCCTTTGCTGCGACAGTCTATTTGATTAACTGCATGTCTAAGGTCGGTCTCTCCTATATGCCCTCTTTTGAAAGATTGTTCACCACCATTCCTGATCTTTCTAAGCTTCGAGTTTTCGGGTGTCCATGCTTTCCATGGTTGCGCCCCTACTCTCACCACAAACTTGATCCCAAGTCAACCTCTTGTGTCTTCCTTGGCTATTCTCTCACCCAGAGTGTCTTCCCTGTGCTATGATGTAGCTCTCAAAAGAGTCTTTGTATCTCGTCATGTTAAGTTTGTGGAGCATGTTTTTCCATTTGTCATCACCTCCTCCTTGGATTTTATAGTAGTAGACATTGACTTTGAGCTCTCTGCTGCACCAATTCTCCTGTGGGACCCTCCAGCATCGATGTCGCAACCTGCCACTGATCGTAGTCATCCGCAAGTGACTTCTTCACCGTTGTCATCATCTTCGCCATCATCACCTCTTGTTGTTGGGTCGTCCACGCTGCTTGGTGGCAACCGACCCTCTAGCCCATCGATTCTTTCTCCCCCTCTCGCTTCTCTAAACCAACATCCAATGCAAACTCGCTCTAAAAATGTCATCTACAAACCCAATCCAAAGTATCTTCTTCATACTAGTCTTCCACAATCTTGTGAACCCTCCTCTGTCACGTAGGCGCTCAAAGATCCGAATTGGGTACAAGCCATGCATGAAGAGTATGATGCTCTTCTCCGTAATCAGACTTGGACTCTTGTCCCACCTTCGCGAGACCAAAATCTTGTGGGTAATAAGTGGATGTTTCGCATTAAGCATAATTCTGATGGCTCAATTGATCGGTATAAGGCTCGCCTTGTTGCCAAGGGTTTTCATCAGTGCCCTGGTGTTGACTTTCATGATATATTCAACCCTGTTTTTAATCCAGTAACAATGCACATTGTTCTTAGTCTGGATGTGAATCAAAGGTGGTGTCTTCACCAACTTGATGTAAATAATGTGTTTTTTAATGGTCATCTTGCAGAGGAGGTTTATATGGTACAACCTTCGGGTATGCGCAGTGCTGAGTTTCCGGATCATGTGTGTCGTTTGCATAAGGCGCTTTATGGCCTGAAGCAGGCTCCGTGCACCTGATATTTGGAGCTTCGCGCTTTCTTGGTCTCTCTTGGCTTTATCGCATCCCGAGCTGACATCTCCTTATTTATTTATTTATTCTCGGGATGATACTGTTATCTATTTCCTTGTATATGTTGATGATCTAATCATTATAGGGAGTGATGCTTCTTCTGTTGGCGTCATAGTATGTAAACTTCATGCAAAATTTACGATTAAGGATCTTGGGACTCTTTCCCTCTTCTGCGGTATTGAAGTTCGCCCAACCTCAAATGATCTTCTCTTATCTTTGCAAAAATATGTCACTAATCTTCTCTCCAAACACAACATGCTTGACTCCAAGCTGGTCTCCACTCCTATTGCTGCTGGCTCTCGTCTTACTTTGCATGATGGATCTTCATCTTTTGATGCGACTTACAACATCTCCATATGACTGGTCCTGATATTTCCTTTGCGGTCAACAAGCTTTCACAATTTATGCATGCTCCTTCAAAGACGCATTAGGGTGATGTGAAGCGTCTACTTTAGTATCTCAATGGTACTAGAGATCTTGACATTCGTCTTCTTGCGGATATACTTTTTACTCTATATGGTTTCTCTGATGCAGACTAGGCAGGAGATCTAGATGATCGGTGTTCTATGGGTGCATTTATTATTTTTTATGTGTTAATCCGGGTTCCTATAAATCTATCAAACGACGCACGGTTGTACGCTCTTCAATTGAGGCTGAATATCGTGTCATTGCCTCTGCAACAACTAAGATCCAATAGATTAAGTCACTTTTGTCAGATCTGCTTCTTTCGGTTACCACGCCTATTGTGCTTTTTACTGATAATTTGGGTGCCACATATCTTTCAGCTAATCCTATTTTTCACTCTCGGATGAAGGATCTGGCTATTGACTATCACTTTGTTCGTGATTTGGTGCAGACCTCCGAACTACGAGTTACTCATATTCCTATTGAGGATGATCAGTTGGCTGATGCACTTACAAAGTTGTTTTCTTGACCTCGGTTGTTTGTTATTTGTAGTAAGATTGGTGTCATTTCTGGAACACCATCTTGAGAGGGCGTATTAGGAAATAATTATTATAAGTAAATAATTATTTGTTTCTTAGTTATTAGAGAATAATTATTATTAGGAAATACTTATTGTTTTCCTAATTTATGTATTTTTCTATTTTCACTTGTAATGACTTGACATTTATTTATGCCTGAGTATTAGTAGAGGACCACACTGCAGTGTATGATATTGAGTATCATATGAGGTCTTGTTTATTATTTAGGCTTATGCATAAACGCTAATGAGGTTAGATCCTTCTATCAATACATTGTTGTACCCATTGTCGACCATTGTCTCTCATTCGTAGTTGAGAGAGTCGTCAACAATCATTTTTATATTTGATATATACTATTGAGACCATACCATAGTGTAGTTAGCAGAATTCACTCTTGAATGTGATTATTACGACTTACTTACCATTTCTGATTTGTACACTTAGATATCTTGTCTGCCCATAAGACCATCCGTGGTAGAGTATCTCCCGTGACAATGGCTAGTTATTTTTCCTGTCTGCCCATTGAACCATCTGTGGTAGAGCGTTCTCCTGCAAATATATATATATATATATATATATATATATCCTGATTGCCCATGAGATCCATTCATGTTAGCAGTTTGAGCTAGTCAGGACTTGTTATATGTTTTTGTATGCTAGTTATGCATATATTTGTGCAGGTTTAGAGGTAGAATATGTACTCTTGATTTATTGATCACACCTAGTTAAGCAGGTTAGTGGAGTATTATTATTGTTTGTTATGCTTCTAGTTAGCAAACGATTATAGTGACACTCTTACTTTTATAGTTAGTATTTTTCTTGAGACTGCCCCCTTTGATATTTTTATGTTATTATCACGTACTATCTTCTTGTACCTATGGAGTATGTTATACTCACTACCCCTTGCTTTCCCTTTTATTTCTAGATTAGTAGGTAGATGACATGTCGTGTCGCTCAGAGGTCCTGGCTACTAGGGGTGTCAATTCGGGTGGGTCGGGTCGGGTTGGGTTGAGTTTTTTTTTTTTTAAACCCAACCTGAACCCGACCTGAACCCGAGTTCAACCCAAAACACCTAAACTCGAACCCGAACCCGACCAACCCGATCAACCCGAACCCGACCCATATAACTCGAAATTTCGATTCAAACCGACTTTTTTGGGCTATTTTTCCTATAATTCTTCAATTTTTTCTCAATACTCCATCATTATCATACAAATATACATAAAAACATCTAAATTTTTAAAATAAAATTTGATTTAATCCTAAAAAACCCACAAAACTCTATATTTAAGTCAACCCGGGTCAACCCGAACCCGACCCGACCCAACCCAACCCGAAAATTTTTTACTCTCCAACCCGAACCGGAAAATGCCCAATCCGAACCTGATTTTTTTTGGCTCGACTCGGGTTGGGTCGTCGGGTCGGGTTCATTTTTGACACTCCTACTGGCTACCAGTTACACGTCACATCGATAGTTTTTTGTTTCTGCTGTTACTCTTATTTGTATTTTGTCTTTTCAAACTAGTTCATGTATTGTATAACTTGTGCATGGATTTTTGGATTTATGATGTCCTTTTGTCTGTTATGTATTTGTTGAGGTAAGTTGTACCGATACGGAGTCTAGTTTCTTGTCTTACGTGGTTGTAGTTGTTTCTAGCTTTATGGGCTGATGTTATTAATTTTGTTCAGTCGTGTGACTATGTATCTAGATTTCAATTGTCATTGTTACAAAGAAAGTGCTGTCAGATTTTTGTCGAACAATCTTATCCTAAGCATGTGACAATACCTTCTTATTTACTAAGTAGAAAGCTTCTACCAAAATGTCGAATACAATATTTCTCTCGTTTTAAATGTGTTTCACCCCTAAGGCCTTCTTGACACCCTTTAGAACTCAATCTTCAAGTGTATTTGATCCCGGTCACTTGAACCAATACTTCAAATACTTAGATGACCTTAGACATCTGCTCGATCTCCGTTATTTGCCAAGGTTCACTTGAATTTAAACTTTTATATATATTATAAAATTTGGGTACAACTAGGAATGAACATTTAATTAATTCAGTTAATTTAGTATTAATTTTGTATAAATTATTATTATTATTTTTAAACAAATTTAGTTAATTTACTATTAATTTTGTATATTTTATTTTATTTTTAAAATAAATTTAGTTATTTTGCTATTAATTTTGTATACATTTTTTTATTATTATTTAAATAAATTTAGTTAATTCGGTGTTAACTAAAATAATCACTTTTTAATTAGATTCAGTTAATTTGATTTTAGTAAAACTTTGATTCGATTCGGTTAGCTAATATTAAATCGATTAATTTATTCATCGAATTAACTTATTGCTCACCCTTAGGTACAACTTATAAAAACAAACTAAAAAAATCCACATAAGTTGTCTTATTTAAAAATTTTAACTAAAATTTTAAATAAGATAGTTAAAAAACATTTACATCAACTACTCTATCCATTTTTAAAATTTAACATCTATGAATCGAGTTCAGATTCTTTGTCCCAACAATAATGTGCCCCCTTATCGATCGGACGATCGTGACATTCTCGAGATGAGTATGATATCCTCGTGATGTGCAATGTATGCTTGAGATGTGATCCGACTAGTCCGATCGACGAGGGGACACAGGGACACATGATTGTTGGGACAGAGGATCTGAAATCCTATGAATCGTATTTCTCTAAATTTAGGGAATAAAGCATCAACATCAGCTACCCTATCCAAAGATTTTACTCTAAATTTTTGATAGGTTAACTAAAACCCTCTGCATTAGTTACCCTATCCATTCCCTAAAATTAGATTTGATAAATAGTGATTCTCTAAATTTAGGGAATGAAACTTCTATCATAAAAAAAAATAATATTTCTTTTTAATCTCTCTCCTTCTACTCAATCTTTTCAATGTCCCTCCTACTCATTTCATAAATATAATAATAAAAAATAGAAGAAAGAGAAGAAAATAAAAAAATTAAGGATGATAAAAATTTTAGGGTATTTGATGTAATGTGTAGTAAAAAATGATTATCTAAATTTAATAAAGTAAGTCATTTATCCTAAATTTTAGATATAGTAATAAAAAAACTGATGTGAATGCTCTAAATGTCATAGAGGTGAGAAAAAAAATAAGGAAATTAATATATTATATAATGAAAAATAAGTATCTAAATTTAAGAAAATATATTTTTTATCCTAAATTATATATTTTGGATAAGAAAACTGGTGAATCATAATCAAATTGTAGCAAAAAGATGGGAGTTAAATCAAGAAGCTATAGTTGGCTAATAGGGGGTAGGGATGTAAATGAGTCAAGTTGCTCGTGAGCTATTTGAAGCTCGATTCGATAAAAGCTCGTTTGAGCTTGTTTAATGAGGCTTGTTAAGATAAACAAACTAAACTCAAGCTTCACAATATTCGACTCGTTAGCTCGTGAACATATTCGTTAAGCTCATAAATCAACTTTTAAATAAAAAAAATAATAGTTTTGATATTGAATTTATAGATTTTATACTATACTTATGAAAAATATAAACAAATATATTAAATTTATTTATTAAAATAAAATTAGAAATTTTAACAAGAATATTATATTTTTTTTAAAAATATATAATTTAATTTTTAATAAATATTTAAATTTATAATTTATATTTATTAAGCTCGTTTAGGCTCGATAAAAGTTCGAATAAGTTCGTAAGCCATAAATATATTCATTAAATAAAGCTCGAGCTCGGCTCGATTATAAATGAGTCAAACTCAAACATCCAAGAATTCGACTCAACTCAGCTCAATTACACCCCTAGTAGGGGGAGATAATCAAATTTGATCTATACATTTCTAATTTGATCGACTTCTATTTATTCACTTTCATTTTCTAAAAATGTTTTTACAACGTACTTGTTTTTTGCTCGAATCAGAACCGCCCAAAGGAGAGGGAGTAGAACGGAGCCCAAAACCAGCGTCTGAGCTCCGCTGGTTTCTTCCGATGCCGACAAAACCACTTCGGTTTCGACGAAATCGTTGATCTTTCGCAAAACCTCGAGCTCGAGATCGGCGGTAAGCTCCGCGATTAATACTCGCTTCCTGCTACTGGATTTCCTGCGGACCTCTCTTTGCCTTTTTTTTTTGTTTCTTCTTCGATTACCAAAAGTCTCGCGTTCTTGTCTTCTCCTCCTGGCTCGGTTAGTCCCTTTTCCATCCGAGGATCTGCGTATGTTTTTGTTCGTTCTCGTGATTTCTTTTGTATGGAGAAATCAGATCTTGCTGCTGCTTTGCTTTCCCCTGATGTTTGATGTGTTTCTATGTAGTTTTGAACTTCTCTTATGTGAGATGAACAAGTAGACAGATCCCTTTTAGATATTCGTTGTTCCGGTTGTTGCGTTTGGGTTTAAGATCTGATCTTTCAGTTGATTTCCTCTACTTCTACAAAGTTTCTGTCGGGGTGAAAGAATAATCTTGAATTTGTCTAGTTTGTTCTTAGAAATGATTTCATAAGCCTAGCTCGAAGAGGATAAAGTTTGAAATTCATGTTGACTAGTTTGCATTTTAGCTATTTTTCCCTTGAAATAAAAAATTGTTTTGATGTTATTGTATCATATGGAAATCATATAAATGAATTGATGTTATTCATCTATATTGCTGCTGAGGAACTTCCGGATCATAGTTCCTCTGCGTAGGAGTCATCAAGTGCTTGTGTGATTCTATTGTTTTGGCTTATTACGAAGGTTGGTTCATCTGTTGTTATTTCTCTTATGTGGTCATATGACATCTCTTTTCCCTTGACAAGATTTAATAGGGTTGGTTATGGCCCGGTTTATTGGATTAATGAGAAGAATCAGGATTAAATGGAAATAATTCTGTTTGAATACTCTGATCAGGATTAAAGTTAATCTTATCTTTCTGCTTTTCTAGCACAGCAAAATTAGTTGCTAGATCAGAACGACTTTCTGTCAAAGCATCTGGGCTTGAATACTTTTAATAACATTGTTGCGAATGTCACTTTTGGGAATGGTTTAGCCTTATCACTTCCATCCTGAATGGGAATCGTCTCACATCCAATGTGGTGTAGGAATACCTCATTGTCAAGACTTGAAAAATAAAAAATGGTAGCTAGAATGGAATTTGAAAACAATTTCACTTTAGGGATTCACTAATTTATATGTCATGATTCCACTCATCACTAATTTAAGGTTGCTAAATTCTTCCATGTCCTTGATTAATCATTTTTTATTCTAGTCATACTTTTTCAAATGCTACAGCAAAATAAGAGAGGGACAAAATATCCTGATGCCCAATTTTTTTCTCCTTCATTTCTTTTTGTCATAGCTTGTGTTATTCTATTAATGGTGTCATAGGGTTTCTCATCCCCAAACAAGTTCTTGAAAAGTCACCAATCAACTGAAGCAAATGTAATTCTCAGAAAAACTGTTCCTTATCGGAGAATAAATTTTAATCTTTGTTCTGGTGAACTAGACGAGTTAATAATTTCTGCCTGTTTTTTTTTTAATGATCTCTATAGTTCTATTTTGTGATTTCAATTGGTGACTTTGGTTATGTTTAACTTTGAAGTTCAGCAACATTTTTGTATCATTGAATCTCCATGAAAGCACTAATTCCTTTTGGTTTACGTTTTTGCAACTAAAAGTTTGCAATTCTGAGATTTCAGCTGTTAAGTTGTATAATCATACTTGTAATAAATTTCACATGTGGAACATTTTTGCATAGGATGAATTACATTGTTTCAAGCTGTTTGACTGCCAGTTGATCAATTTTTTATTGCTGTAACATCACTTGAGCTAACAGAAGTCAGTTGTACATTTGAAGGAAGACTCAACTACCACCGTAATGTCGATGTTGTCCAAGCTGCGCTGTATAACTGTAGATGTTACTGGCACTCTAATAGCTTACAAGGGAGAACTTGGGGATTACTACTGCATGGCAGCTAAAGCAGTAGGGTTGCCTTGTCCTGATTACAAGCGCATGCACGAAGGCTTCAAGTCTGCATATACAGACATGGCAAAAGAGCATCCATGTTTTGGACACGCAGCTAAAATGTCGAATATTGATTGGTGGAGATCATGTGTTAAAGATTCATTTATCAGGGTAAGCAGAACATAGTCTACGTTGAAACAAACTTCTTAAATACATTCCTCGGTATTTATTATAGTTTTTCTGTTAGCTTTTGTCATGACGTCACTAGATAAAGTTAGTATTTGGGATATACACACAAGTGAATGCAATATTCAGGCAGGTAAAGAATTTTTCTTAATAATTTGCCATGTCACTAAATGGTTATTCTATTTTTCCCTCTGTCGACCTTGTTGCGGCTTTTCACTCTTTAGAATCTATGGTATGCTAATTCACCCTTATAAGATTTGTTGTCGGTTTGCTAAATGGTACTAGACTGTTAATTGTCAAAGATTGACAGTATTCTCAAATGATTATTGTGATTATATTCAATAAATGTGTGCTCACATGTCAAAATAGCTTGTTTCATGTGTTTATTTTGATACTTAGAAGTTTTCCATTTACCTTTCTTGGCTGTTGCAGGCAGGCTACGAATATGACAATGAGACATTTGAAAAGGTGTTCAAGCGCATATATTCAACGTTTGGATCTTCTGCACCCTATTCTGTATTTCCTGATTCTCAACCCTTCCTTAGATGGGTACGTCGTAAGGGCCTCAAAGTTGGGATTGTCAGCAATGCAGAGTATCGATATCAAGATGTAATTCTTCCTGCCTTAGGACTCAATCAGGTATTAGATTGTCTCCTTGTTCACCCTTTATAGTCCACATGTTATGATCTCCAAATGAGGGCGCATGATGTCGTTAGATTAACAAAATTGCATTTCCAGAGGTCAGAGTGGGACTTTGGTGTATTCTCAGGCATAGTGGGTGTTGAGAAACCAGATCCAAGGATCTACGAGATTGCACTTGAGATGGCAGGAAACATTGCCCCAGACGAAGCACTGCACATCGGGGACAGCATGCGCAAGGATTACATCCCTGCCAGAAGCGTCGGTATGCGCAGTATACTATTGGATAGATTTAAGACATCAGACGCCGAAAGTTGGAGACAATCTGGTGCAATTGTGCTTCCTGATCTGGTGGCTGTTCAAGAATTGCTCACCAAGGAAGAAACTGCTAACGCAGCTCAAGAAGCCTAGAATCTGCAATCACAAGCAGACGCAAACAAACACACAAAAAAAAAAAAAAAGACTAAAAAAAAGGGAGGAGAAAGAAGTTACCTTCATTTGGCTATTAATTGTGTTTCTTACAGGTAGTGTTGGCTGGCTGAGATTCTTGAAACTCTACTGTGATTGTAATATGCTGGGATGAGTTTCTATCATTGATAGGAAACACAAGTGAAGGAACAATTTGATCTTGTAGGCCATCTTTTCCTTGGTGTTTACTCTTTCAGTCTATGCATTAGGAAAATTTTCATATGCCATCAGGATTACCGTAAAACAGTTAGACTCTTAATCAGACATCTTTAGGTTTGAATTTTAATGGGACGGTAAATATAAGAATGTTGGCTGTTTGGATAGACTTGATTTACTTTGTTGGTTGATGGGAAATTTTGCTATAGATATTTTTCTCTGGGATGACAAATTTAAGATGTTGATCATTTGAATGAGTTTAGTATTTTTTGATTTATTTTGATGGTCAGTAAAAAAATTCTTATGTGGTTAATTTTTTTTTAGGCCGGATCAATCATTTTTAGAATTAGTTAGGAGTTGGATATCTAAATAAAAAAATAAAAAAGGGTATACTTTCATATAGACGTTAAGAATGTCTTATTAGACTGAGGCAATGGTTCAAGTGTTTTATCAGTTTTTTAGGTTTGTAAGGTTTGAATTTTAATTTTAATAAATTAATTGATGAATTTAATGGTCCAACATCTCTGTTAATCTGCCTCCGGTAGGTGGGATCACATAAGTTAGGTTGATTAATTTGAATATATCTCATTTACTTAATAAGTAGTATTTATCTAAATCAATCAATGAATCTATCTTTTGAACTGTAAAGTGTAATCTGCACTCCGTGTCTTCGGAAGTAAATCACTCTTGGAGTTTTCTTTTCAAAATAATTTTCATCTTTTTTATTAGTATATGATAAATAGGAGATAGTTGCTGACGGTAGGTAACAATTTTACCAGGCAGAAGTAAAATATGTACGCGTCCGCATATTTCAAGTCCCCACAAAATTTTAGCAACAGTTGCCCTTAGTGGGTCCCACGCTCCCCTTCCCGGGATCTCACCTTCCAGTCTAGCGCGATGGACGGCCGCATCAAGAATGTTGCCTTTCCCCGACCGTTACAGTCTTTTTCGAGAGATTAGTATTCGTACTGGAATTACCAGTCGCTCGACTGAAACCCGTCTAGGAATTGGATGGTAGAGGATTGTCATTCCCGGGTGTGCTGACGGGTGATCCGTAATCGAGTGTGAAAAGCTTGCCATTATTTCTTTTCTGACGGAGCAACGCTCACTGCGGAGTCTAATTTGGGAAGCGCAGTGCCTCGTCCGACCGCGAACGGGGAATCCCGTTTCGTGCCGCCCGAGCCCGAAGCCCAAATCTGGCTGCAATAGCCCGATCCGTCCCGTGACGAGCACATTCTAATCGGCGTATCCGTGGTTCGTCCTCATCCTGGCTTTCTCCTGATCCCCATGAGCGATTGCGTTCGCCGGAAGTCGCCGATGTATCGCGGCGGCGGCAGAGGGGGAATTCGAGATAGGGTTTATGCCTCCCTGGATTGATGATCTGTCAGCTCGTGCCCGGACAAGACCGATGACGGGATTTCTTGGTAGTTTCCTGCTGCCTCTACTGCTTCTGGCAGGTCGGTCAACGAACCCTTCTCTCCTCGTTTGATAGCGCAGCTATCTGCCTTCATGATTCTTTCCTTTTTCTTTATCTGGTGACTGGTTTATTAAATAGAGACTGGTGGAGTAGGTTTCATGTGTGTCTTTACGTAGGTTAAATGCGTACAATTTGGTTGAGAATTAAAGTGGGGATTTTTTCTTCTTCTCATTTTCAATAAAAAAGTGATTTTCAATAAAATCAATTTCTAGTTATTTTCGTCAAGGGAAATGAATTCTCCCATAGATTTCTAATTTTGTTCTTTTCAAGTCCATTGAGTTAACTTTCAGAATCTGCTCTTGCGTGTGACATAATTCCTTATTCAATGGCCAAAATGGTAAACCACATATTCTTACACATGTTAAGAAAAGTGAGGTTTAGGCAAATTTCAGTCTGTGCTTCTACAAGAGCAGTGCTAACTGAATTGGAAAAATTTATTCAAGAATGTTGCTGAACCATTCCCCTAGGATTAGATTAGTTTTGTTCATCTTGCCATATATCTCAGGACCCACCTTCTTCAACTTATTTTAGTCTCTTGAACATATCTGTCATTCACATCAAGAGCATGTGCAAATCACCTGTCATGAAGTTGTAACAGCACCAATTCCTTTAAAAAAAAAAAAAACTTCAGTTGCTCTTCCACTATCAACAACGTGGTCTGTCATGGCATGGGCAATTACTACTTCTTTGCATTTTTTTTTTCTTGTCAAATTTCTCAACTGTGGAACTAGTAAGGAAAATAGATGCCTCTTCTTGAGAGGATGCAAGATTTTTCTTGTCCATTTTGAAGGATTAAGTTTTTCATTTAGGAAGATGTCTCTATCATACAACCACCGTATCCCTAATAGTATATGTCAGACATTCATATCCATCATATCTCACATAACAGAGTGAGCCCAAATGTGCATATGGGGTTTGAAATGGATGTGCATGAATTATATCTCTTAGAAAGTTCAAGAAATAAAAAGTTGTTAATTTTTATCTCCAATGTTACCTCTTTAATTGTTACTTTTTTTGTAATTTTTATTAAATCTCAATTTATCGAGCTTAGAGTTATCATCATTTTTAATAATCTTAATTTCCAATTCACCTCTTATTTAGAGTGACGTCCAATAGCCATATTCATTGACCATACATGGGTTGAAGCCTTTAGCCAGCACACTAATGGGCCTAATTCTCAACTCAAGAATGAGGACTGAAGCTGTAATAAAAAAAAAAAAATACAACAATGAGTTGAAGCCCCCCAATGAAAGTGACCGAAGTCCTAATAAGATCATGTG
The DNA here is from genome assembly GCF_018446385.1 of Zingiber officinale. Classification (NCBI taxonomy): domain Eukaryota; kingdom Viridiplantae; phylum Streptophyta; class Magnoliopsida; order Zingiberales; family Zingiberaceae; genus Zingiber; species Zingiber officinale. Next base: position 146,251,531 of record NC_055994.1, read on the forward strand.
GCCTGGCTATTAATTTTTCACCATTTCCACTTTAATTCTCTTGATAAATCTCTTGTGTTTCAATCATCATTTGGTTCATTTTATATTTCACTTTAAGTTCTATCACGTTATGCTCCAGTTATCATCCTTCCATAATTCATTACAACATTAGGATTAACCTAAGTTAACCATATTTTTATTCCATTAAAGTTAATTAATGCATTATAAAATATACATGAAAAGCCCATATTTCGTATCTAAATGAGTGTATGTAGAGATTGCCATCCTAGATTCAACATATGAAGGTAAAGCAAAATAAAAAAAGTGTCTATGGACTGGGGATATAATATCATATTTAAAATACCATTCCATCCCTTGCTTCTATCCAATCCAAGATTATACCTGCACGTTAATCCTTAAAACATCATTTTAACCCCTTTTCATAAAAATATAGCATATTATTCTTAAAATTAAATGACTAACTAATAATTATTCATCACAATTTATCCAGTAATAGTGTGCCAAACTATTAATCATCACATTTAATCCAAACTATTGAATCTGATTTGGGTTGGTAACTTATCTTTTTCTTCAGGGCTAGTGTGCCGACGGTATTATCCAATATGTTTGCTTGTAATTCATCTTTTTTATTGAGCCTAATTTTAATGTCATATGTACACTAATATGCATGTAACACAACGGGCCAGATAATGGTATATGCAATACTGTACTGATCACTAAATTTGTCACACTCAGTTTGACTTATCATCACTAATTAGTGTAGATTGTATTGTCTTGCTCAATTGGTTACTATGGTTTTGTCTTTTCACCCTCTATACTACTCGCAACTTGCTGGTATCTAGTATTCTCATTTGACTTAGTGGATTGGTCTCAATGTTATTCCATCACACACTGCTGGAATATAGTTTTTTTTTTCTGTTCAGATCCGTGAAGCATTTCTCCTTGATAAATGCCTTCTAGATCCGTGGTACTATAGTCACTCAAGTTAGGCATCTTCTAGGTCGAACACACTCGCCCTCATCTCATCCCTAGTGGCCCTGTGGAGATTGTGTTGTTTCTGTCAATTATTTACTATGTTTTTGCCTTTTCACCCTCTACCACTTTCAACTTGCTGGCATCTAGTTTTCTCATTTACCTCGGTGGCTTGGTCTCAATGTTATTCCACCATACACTTCTGGAATATAGTTTTTTTTCCCCTTCAGGCCTTCTAGATCTGTAGTGCTATACTCGCTCACAGTTAAGCATCTTCTAGATTAAACGCGCTCACCCTCATCTCATCCCTAGTGGCTGTATTGGATTAAACAATTGGTCTCATTGACAAATTGTTTAATTCAACAGTATATTCCTCTGCATTCGTCCCATTTGCTTTAAGGAGTCTATTTCTCTTCTCAATCCAGTTCTCTTTATTAGAGATACTTGGAAGGCATTGCAACTGTTGCTGTTTATTGCCCGGAAAGTTGTTTTTGCCCACAAATTATGGTTTACTTGTTTTCTTGAACTATGTCTAATAGTTATTACAACTTTTTGAATTACTGATCTAAATCACAATGTTGCTTTCTACTAAACCAGCTAACTAAAGATGATCCTAGCAGTTGACATCCTCCACTTGTACTCTTTCTATCTAACTTACAGCAAGTAATCTGAATTAGAATAGCCAACAAACTCGAATTGTGGTGTTCTTGGGTACCACATTCTTACATTAACCTTTCCTTTTAGATATCTAATTATTCTTTTAACATTTGATAAGTGAGATTCTTTAGCGCAAGTTTGATATCTAGCACACATACTCACTGCAAATAATATGTCGGGTCTGCTTGCAGTTAAGTATAGTAAGCTTCCTATTATACTTCTATAGTGTTTTAAATCAACTGAATTACTATTTGAGTCATTGTCTAGGTTTATGGTACTTGCCATAGGTGTTTTTAGTTCTTTAGAGCTTTCCATACCAAATTTCCTAGTTAGTTCTTTTGTATATTTTGCTTGGTGAACATAATTTCCTTCTTTAATTTGTTTAATTTGTAGTCCTAAAAAATAGTTTGACTCTCTAACTAGGCTCATTTCAAATTCGTTTTCCATTAAAGTTAAGAATTCTTTTAAAAATTTTAAGTTGGTTGACCCAAATGCTATGCCATCTACATATACCTGGGCTATAAATCTGGAATTTTAATTTTCTTTGGTGGAATAACTAAAATGTTCTTACCATGCTTGTTGTCATATTTCTTTTGTGGCACATATGTGCTGAAATTGCTCACATGTTCTTTTTTATTTTAATGGAAAATTCATAATAAACTGGAATATGCCTATCATTTCCTCTGTGAATAAACTTTCCTATTATTTTGCAGCTTCTTTGGTTGGTTGGAATTTGATTTCTCTGGTCAATATGCTCTTGTTTTTTGCCATTCAATTTACTACTCCAAGAGTAGGTAAGATTTTTCCCTTACATGAATTATTTGCATACTTTGGATTCTTGTTCTGGTGGAGCTCATTAGGATCCAATTTTCCAATTCCTTAGAATGTTGGGAAATTAGTTGTTATTTCGTTTTAAGGAACTCAAAATACCTTCTTTATAAGTTGATGATGATCTTTGCTAAAAAAATTCTTAGCCAAATGATAAAGCAGTTCTTTTATTGTTGTCAACCTTTTTTTTTCTCTTAAAGTAAACATGGATATGCTTGCATGTCTTAAAGTTATAGATTCAAGCTTTTAGCCAGCTTTTTCCATCAAAATGCTTTGCTTGATGTGGTTCTGGTTAATTTGGTTTAACTAGATGGAAGTGGAGACACACAGATACGAGGAAAAAGAACTCCACCGCTAAATATAAATACGAGGAAATAAGGTTTATGTGAGATGAGCAAAGCCAAGGGAAAAAAATGACATATCCATTGTATTCACTCCATCTAAATAACCACCTCATACGGCCCTTGCACCTTTTACCTAATTCAGATGAACTTAGGCAATAAGTCCAAACTATTGATTTGGGTTGAGAACTTATCTTTTTCTTCAGGGCTAGTGTGCTGAAGGTGTTACCTAATATGTTTGCTTGTAATTTATCTTTTTCTTGATCCTAATTTTAATGTCATATGTACACTAATATGCATGTAACACAATGGGCCAGATAATGACGGCATGTGCAAAAATGGTCTGATGCTAAGTTCCTACAAGTTAACTTGCTCTACCCTATTTAAGGCAGGTATTAAACCTTGTTCATTGTAAAAGGATAGAGGTTGAATGCCTAAGATTTTGCAAATTGGCTGATGCTAAGTTCCTATAAGGGAACTTTCTCTACCCTATTTGAGGTTAGCACAGAACCTTGCTGAGTTGAAGTTCAATGGAGAGGTCCCATATCATTTCTTCATTGACTCTCCTGATTATGATTTCAGGCTCACACATGATATGACATATGAGTGAATATCACTAAGGAGATTTGGTGCTAAGAAAGGACATTAGACTTTTAGTACTTCCCCAATTATCTTTTCTATATTCTATCCTTGTTTTATTGGTAGAACACCTGATACAACACTGGAGATGATCTCAGAAAGGAGGTAATCATAGACTTTAAGGAAAGCAGAATTTTTTTAAAATTGAAGAATCACTTTACACGAACTGTTCGAAGTCTCCTAAGACCAGTTTAAATTTTCTAAAGTTTACAATAATGACCTTGTCAGCTTTTTGAAATTCATAAAATAATTTGAACACTTGTTGATAACTTTTATAATTTAAAGATAATTTAAACCCTAAATTTTTATCTGAATTATTCTTCTGCTAAAGTGAACTTGACTCCAAGGGTAGGAGCAATTGTTTCATCAATTTTGTCAAGGATTATTTCCTAAAAAAAGAGAAACCAGTTTATCTCTATCTTCGCTTTATTTCTTGAGAAATCACATTAGTTTATTATCTTCTTCTTTGAACACTCTTTCAAATTAGTAAAGAATAGTTTTATTTATTTTTCCCATTCTTGAGGGACTAAGCATTGACTTCATTGACACCTTTTTTGCTTTTGAGCCGCCTCTTCTAATGGCTAATTATAAAGAAGGAATGCTCTTTGTAGCTCCACTATGGTCTTTGTTTGGAAGCACCTTTGAGAAAGTTAATATGGAATTAAATATTGCTAGTAATTTGCATATTCTCTAATTTAAAATTTTAACTTTTGGTTAAAGAATATGATAAATTAAATAAGCATGAGTATTAATTTTCCTCACAATAAGAAATAAAGAAATGAATGTTTTTGGAGAAGTAATTATGAGACGATTTAAATTTATGAATGCAAGATCATAATCTACCATATCACTAAGAATTTTATAATAATCAGTAGTCACTTGATAAAAACATTAGTAGATAAGGAAACTAACTCATTAGGCTAACAAGATTTAAAGTCATGAATAACCACAAATGGACACATGATAGTATACGTCTTAATTGATTTGTTAATCATTAAATTGGTATCCTGCAATCAGTGAATGCATGTGAGGGTAGCAGAATGAATTATATTTTTAGTCAGATAGATGCAGTCTATCATTCTTCGAAAGGGTCAAGTCAATAGGAGGATCATCTAAGTTCTTATCGTCAAATGGTTCATCTAGAGTGTTATCAAAGGGCTCTTCCAAGTTGGCATCACACTACTCCTTGAAAATCAAATCCTGTAGTTCAATTAAAGGTTAATAGGCAAAGAGGTAAAGTTTCTTATTCCTCCCGTTTTCCTCCATCTGGTTGGTGTTCATCTCATTGGGTTCTTTTGGATACTTCTTTGAGAACGATATAACTTATATAAATTAGTTATACTATCTCCACTTGCACATTATCTCTTTGACATCTCATTTGTGACACTAGCTCCTCTTGCACGTTATCTCCTCACTTATATAAATTAGTGATACTATCTAGTGCCTTGTGAAGCTTCCCACCTCAACACCAATTGCTCAAGAGTCCTGCACTGCAGGAGTATCGTAGACAACTTTGGCCTTCTTCTACTTGCAAGTCAACACTTCTTGCAGACCCATATTTTCATTTGGGAACAACCATCGCTTGGTTCTTCCACAACTTTTCCATTTATATCGCTATATATTCATTGCCTTAAAAGTTTGCATGTAATAAAATTTTTCTCTTCACCCCAACATGGTTTTTTATATAGGGAAGTCTAATAAGTACATACAAATACTCTAATTCACAATTATATTCTTGGAAGATATTGGAAGTTCGGAACTTCTAATTTATTATGCTTTGCTCTGAAATTCGCTAAAAAATGTAAGTTTCTAGATGTAAAATCTAATTTAATTTAATCTCAGCAAATTTTGACCTGATTTGCCAGCCATTGTTTCATGATGTAATTATTATTATATTTATGTTTCTCTTTTAAGTTTTTCTAATTCTGAATCTCTGATCTTTTTGATTTTTATTGCTGTCATATTGTTTTTCCAGAAATCTAAGCGAGGAAGTGGAACATTTAGTCTCAATGTGAATGATTCAGATTAGCTACTAGATTGTTTTGGAATAATTCTTTTTGGTTTCTTCCAATAAGCTGACAAGCAGAATATTTAGTTTTAATGTGATGGTTCAGATTAGCTACTAGATTATTTTGGAATAAATCTCTTTGGTTTCTGCCAATTAGTTTTTTTTCATGATATGCTATTTCATTTTGGCAGGATTCAATTCTTGGAGAGTGTATACTATAGCTTGCTGTACTGTCATCTTTTCAGTACTTGTGCTTATAGCAGAAACAATATTTCATATTCTTTGGCATATTAAAGGGGACAAATGGATTGTTGCTGATGCTGGCTGGTTCAAGCTAATTGGATTTGTGAGGTGACATGCATCTTGTTTTTCTCCATTTTATATTTTACTCTCAGATGAACGGACTTGCCACTTGTTACTCAAAGCCATTTTTCAATGGTGTCTCAATTGTTTTGAAAAACATTAATTGTTTTGAAGAAACCTCATAGCCCTAATATATACAACCATTGCATAACCTTTTGAGTGTATTTAATTCATGTAAAAAAATCCTAATAATGTATTAAGGGAATGCTATCTGCCATGTTTGTTTCAATTACTTTCTGACATTCCCAAGCATTTGGAATTGCCGTGCGAAACAGTTTCATATTAAATATGAGAATTGGATTGCCATCTAGATTGAGGAATTAGGCTCTCAGATTTTAGGCTTCATGAAGTGTCCAGGTTTAAAATCTCGAGAACCTTTTGTTTTAGGAAAAATTTGTAGAAAGTTAATTATTAGAAAAGATAAACCTCATGGTCTTTCAGAAATAATGTTAGAAAAAAACTTATTAGCTTACAATATTGTTAAGAAATTGAAAAACTATTTCTATATTAATTTTTCCACGGGAAAGTTATTAATCTCATTACCTAAATGGGGCGTTCGATCTCTTTTTATCCATGAATTGTGCATGCGATCTCAATGGAGCTTGTCTCTTGGATCAAAATAGTCTTTATGAAAGGGAAAAAGCTCAAATTAGGCCCCTATTGTCCAAAAATGCCCAAACAAGGCCTCCTTTTCTAAAATTTCCCTATTAAAAATCCATAAGAAAAGGTTAATTCTAATATTACTCTTATCCGTAGGACATATGCATCAATTTAAATAACAAATGAACTTAAATTCCTGAATAAAATATCAATTGAAGTACTAAAATGAATCCTATTTCTCATAGCTATATCAAACCATGACTTCCCTTTAAGAGAGTAAAAACGTTTAGGAACCCAGACCCTAAGAGTCTTGTTTTAGTAGTATAAGTTGAAAGAATTTGCAGAAATTGGAGGATATAAGATAACTTGGTTTCTTTTAAAAATACTCTTCCTACCTGCGAATTTACCATTGTTAAAGGAAATGCCTAAAGAGATTGATGACTATACTCATGAAGAGTATCAAAAGACTCTTCACTGTGTAGGAGCCAAATTGTATGGGAAGGCATGCACATATATGTGCAAAAACATGTTCAAACCTGTTACATGTCAAAACACAACATTGAATAACTTTAGCCTGCAAGTTGCTTATCGTCCCTACCAATTCTTACTCAATTTTTGGAAGACTTGTTAATTGACTTTATTGATGGCTTGTCGAAGTCAAGGGGTCCACTACTCATTTAACAGTAGTCAATAGATTTCTCAAATATACTCACTTCTTGCCATTATCTCACCCCTACTCTGTGACCTCTATACGAAAGCTCCATCAGTTGCCATTCATTTGTGACTGTGTCTTGACATTTACAATATCTTTTTGGAAAGAGTGATTTTGTTTCAGTGGTACATCTCTAAAGTTCAGTTTGGCAAATCAACTGAACATGCAGTCAAACCTAGGTCATCAGCTGCTGCATTGAAATATATTTATATGTTCTACTGGTGATAAATCATTAAAGTTGGTTGACTGGATTCCTTGATCTGTTTTATTGCAATGCTAGCGTCTATAGCACCAGTTTGAAGCTCACCCCCTTGAAGTTGTTTATGATCATCTTCCCTATTTTGAAACTAATCAGTTGGCACCTCACAACTAGAAATGGTTGACATGCTCTGCTATAATGAGATGATTTCTTATAACTATCACAAGAGATTCCAATAGACACAACAGACTATTAAACATTGTGATCAAAGTCATCGGGACTTGGGATTTGCAGATGGTGATTTGTTTCTCTTGAAGTTACAAACATACAGCTAGATATTTCTACTCTAGTGCAGCAATAAGAAACTTTTTTCTTACTACTTTTGGGCCCTTTCACATCAAAAGACATATTGGTAAAGTTGCTCTTGAATTGGCTTGCCTGCCTAGTAGATATTCAGACACAACTGGACCTATGCTGCTTACTTTCAAAGATGGTCTTGTCTTGGCAACATCATATATTGTTTTGGACTCTCAGATTCAAGGAAAAGGGAATTTTTGTTCTGTTAACTAGGTTTGTGATCAGCAGAGGCTTCATGTGAAGCAGAGAAGTTACACCTGCACTAAGATGGCATATTGCTTAAGGGCAAGCACCTTGTAACTTACAGGAGGTATTTCCATGGAAGGTGGCATATCCAAGAGAAAGCAAACCAAGTCAATTGAGTTTTTCAATCAATCACTACTTGAGAAGCTTTCAACACCAGTAGAAGCATACCTACAATCTCATTCATGATCTTGTCCAGCACAACTGCACAAGGAGATAAGGATAAATTGAAACTTTCAACATGATGCCACCAGCATCCATGCACGATCACATCAAGCCCATATAAGGATAACTTAACATAGAGGCAATTATGTTTTTGCATTATTCAATGTATTCATTACATAATCATTACAGCATGTAGAAAGTCTATAATCTTCACATATAAGACATTGCATCATCAATCAATTAAAATTTTTAATTTTCCATTGAAATTGGGCTTCCCTCATTCTTCCTTCCAACTTCTCCTTGTCCTTCTTGTTTCTGCATCCACAGCCACCATTCAGCCATTTCAGCTGTGGTTCCAGTATTAATTTTAGCTATTCCTGCAATCATTCTAGCAATCACAGCATACCTGCTACTTCCAGCAATTCCAGCGTCCATAGCACACAGAAAGCTTTGTCAGGACTTGATATTCACAGCAACATGGGAAGAAAGAAGAGAAGGGAAACAGGTTTCCTAGCTCCTGGCAGCTTGGAGGTGCCCCCCTCTTTGGATTCTCTTCCCTTTGTGCATCACCTGTGAACTTGATCTCTTGTAGTATAATTAGTGTACAATTATATGCTTAACACAGCGCTGCTAATCTCCCTAATATTTCTGATATCGTATCAAAGTTGACTGGGAAGCATACCTACTAGCTATTGCCGATTCCTCCATTCCTAATTGCTTCTCTTTAGCTGCTACTTCACGAGCAATAATTGGTGTGCCAAAATCCTTCCTCTATGCATTGCATCTCCAACATTATGCAATGCCTACTGGTTATACCTCCAACACAACAGTAGCTTTGGAGTCCATGGCCCATTTACTAGAATCTTTCTCATGACGTCTCCCGCCATCCTCTATTCCTCTTATTTTGAGAGCACCTCATCATCATATCAAGGGTAGAAAGCAGATATTTTTCATGTCCTCTTTGCCTGTGAGTAGCTCCTACTTCAGACAATAACAACATCCTCTCTGTGTTTGCCTTATTCCTGGGAAGCTCCCTTCAATTCAAAATGTTATATTGCTTGAATACTTTCTCGATGCTTCCTAGCACTAGTCTTTTAGGACTTTTGAGCTTCATTATGTTTATCATAGAAAAGTTGAACAATACAAGATCTAAGCACATTTATGGTAACATCTCTTTCTTTGCTCAGATGCCGGTAACATGTCCTACCAATATCACTAGCCAGTAGGTCTCATAACAACGACCAAGGGTGTTTCTCTATCACCATTGTTGACCCTATATTTGTATTTCAAATACTCAAGTTATTGAGCTTATTACCCATGAATAGACATAGTAAGTTCAAAAAATATTTTGTAACATTTAATTATACTTTTGTTTTCATCGGGGGTTTGAGGATAGGCAAGATAATTGGTGTAGGGCATATCTTGTGGATTATCTAATTGGTGTCAAGATGGGGAGCCATTTAGAGATGCCAAATGTGCCCGGCAGGTGGCCACCGTGGCCAGTCTATTTGTGGCCTAATTGTAAATAGTGAAGGTGTAAAATCTTGTGGATTATCAAATTGGTGTTAAGACAGGAGAAGCCACTTAGAGATGCCAAATAGGCTGGGCAGGTTGCGACTTGGGTCAATCTGATTGCTGGCTAATTGTAAATAGTAAAGGGTGTAAAGTGTAAAGCAATAATAGTGAATATGAGTACATATAGAGGGAATCGTCTAGGGTAAGAAACATGAATAAGTTCCCCATTTTTCTTAAAAGAAATGAGATAGTAGTCTCATAGATAAACAACCATGATAAGCCATAGAAAAAATACTTCACGTGGGACTAAAAACTAGTAATTCTAACAAGAGTGAATATCGGTAATCCACTTGGTTTTTCAAAATCTTAAAAAGTTGATAGATCTAATAACCACCCTCAGTTCCTTCCTGCAAAATACTGGGATGGGTATTATGACCAATTTATCTTCCTGTAAATTTTGTTAGTTCTATATTTCCTGTTTTAAAATAAATTTGGTAATTCCTGAAACCTACGCATAAGGTGAACATTTCATTTTAGTCTTAGTTCTTTTTCTTACTTAATTTTGCAATATATGTAGGTAATCAAAGCATCTCACCTTAGCCATCTCTGTTAGCCTTTTTGAACAAGTTTTTATTAGTTTAACTTGTCTGGAGTTGCTCTATATGACAAATTGTGCTTCTATTGCAGAGACCAGCCATGGGGACCAACATCAGCTATTTATTTTGTTATTATACAGCTATCAACTGCTCTTGTTGCTTTAGTTGAAGTTCTCAGTAATAGATTTCACCAAGGCTCTTTCTTGCTAAACTTTTCAATGTCTACAAATGATATAGGTTGGCCATTTGTCTTTTTCTTCTTTTCTATTAGGTAATATTTGATTTCCATGATGTGGGAATCCAGAAGCCACAGCTGAGTTTCTTTAATATCCCATGTGCTGGGATTTTGAGAGTTCTATACACTTAACATTCTTCCTTTGATAACTTATTTGAAAATTGATGATTTTTCATTGGTTCTTTATGAAAACAATTATTATTATTGTATAATTAGTGTACTTAACAAATATAATACTCGGTTACTCTTCTTGGTAATAATGATGAGTTTAAATTTTAGCAGTGAATGTCTAGTTACTATTTCTTAATCAAGTTTTCTAGTTAAACATTTTCTAGTCTTTGTAATATACATAACTTGTTCTTACTGGGTGCAATCTGTGGGGTCATTGGTCAACTGGATTTTGCTTCCTTATGTGGACAGTAGTAAAATCTAATGAAGAGTGTTCAACTTCAACTCCTACTTAATGGTAGAACTAGTAGATTTCAAATGTTTTTCGTGCAAGATGTTATAGGGAGTCTACTCAGCTAGAGAAATCAGATCTCTCTCTCTGGTCACTTGGCTACTTTGAGATTACCAGTTCAGAGTGGACTTAAAGTTTGAGGTTAGCTAATGAACTTGGAATCTCAAGTGTTCAGTAAAATTCATTCACTTCGATCGACATGAGCAATAGATAGTATTTTGCTAGTGTACCAGAAGTAAGTCAGGATGCGTGAGTGGTGTCATGATATGAACTTTAGTTGGCTAAACAATCTTAAATCCTATGAAATCCAACTCAAATCCTTTAAAACCAAATTTAACTAAGATCTAATTCCAAATAATTACTTATTAATTATACAATTTGGGTTAATTAAATACCAAGATTTCATGATAACCATGGATTAAAGTGACGAGCCATGCTAGTCGGTATAGGTGGAATTTAGCATTCCTCATGTTGACTAGCGTGTGAGACTTTTATATTGCAACTGAGGCAAATTCAATTAGATCTCCTTACTTTGTAACTCTATCCCTCACGGTGGCAACTTATGTTGCACTAATAGAGAGACAAGGAGAGAGACCACAAGAAAGACTAAAAGAGAGATAAAGGTTCTGGAGACAGGAGAATGGGATTGGCACTCGCTGGCAAATAGTGCAAGCAGGCGGTGGTGAGCAAGGTAGAGGAAGAGAAGGAATGATGGGGGAAGAGAGGGAAGATGAGAGTATGTAGAGAGAGGAAAATTTAATAATTCCTAGCTATTTAAAAATTTAACTGACCTAATTAAACATAATTGATTAAGACTATCTATATATAAACTTGGTTGGTTTAGATCTAAAGGGAAAAAATAAATCCAAATATAGCACAATTTAAATTCACCTAACTTTGTCTACTAGATGGGTTGCACTCATCCCTAAAACCCTAAACTGAATTTCTTATGGTCTCCAAACCCCAAAGTATTAGTTCAGTTAAGTTTAATTAATTTCTTAACATTAAAAAAATAATTTAAGATGCTAAAATTTACATAGGATAAATTTGCCTTGATCTTTGTGTTTTGACTTCTGTGACAATAGGAGAGACAGGGAGATCGTGTAAGCAAACGACGGAAAAATTAGGTTCAAAGTATTTAGCTTATGCTCCGTCGCATATCGTAGTAACTAGAGTTTGGCATGACATATTATTTAAATGAAAATTATATTTGATTAAGTTGAGAAAATAATTCATTTAATTTTCTTTTACTATTTTTAATTCATTTTGTTGGAATATCTTTAAAAATGGATTCATTCATTGAATATTTGCCATAGTTTTAACGCTGGCGGACAACTAAACACAACCCTCCTTCTTTATCTGGGCTTGGGATCGATCATGACTGGTTCGTCATGAGCGGATAAAATATAATATAATTTTATCCCATTCAATTTGAATGCATAACAAAATTTCAAATTCAAATTTGATTTTATTGAAAAAATCTTAACTCTAAAATCTTCATGTTTGATTGAGTCAAGTCTCATCCATTTTTTTTTTTGTAGATTTTATACTTATAAAATCAAATAAAATTTGTTCTCTAAATTCTTTTAGATTTTCTCTATTTTTCTTCCACTTGAATAAGTGTAGTTACATGGAAGGAGCATAACCAAATTAAAATCAAATGATAGAATTTTGAATTGTTTCATTATATCCATGAGCTTTGTTTAGGATTTTATCAAACAAAATTATGCTTAAAATTTTTTGATGTTCATAAACAAATTTCAAAAGTGATTACATAGTTCCATAAAAATTCACACTTTACAATCTACAATAACTTTGAACTCAAGTTTTAAAAAATTATGATGAATGCAATATTTTACTGAAATGTTAAAAAAATACTTAACTTACAAGTCAAAAACATAATTAATTAACATATGCAGTAATAAATACCTTTTGAGTCTTCGAATTTGGGATTGCTCCAATGTTGCAAATTTAAAAGAAAGTATTCTCCAATTTATAGATGACTAGGGAAAGTTATTTTCTCATTGCTCATTCAAACATTGAGTAAATTTTTAAGTGTATGCCATTATGACATATACGAAAGAAGTATACATTTAACAAGTCACTAATATTAAAAATTTAATTGATTGGAACCATTTTTAGAGACCCATACTCTAGCAGCACGTTTAAAGATTTTAAAAATGTCTCCTTGATCTACATATAGAGGCTTTATAAAGAGTAATTCAATATGGTTGACAACTTATTGTAACATGCAGCTGAGCTTTTATATGTTTTTATCAATTAATTTGCTTATATATACTTGGATGCATATGTTAATTTGTAATAATTATATTGCTAATAGCCATGTTTGATTTTATTTTCTAGGTTATCACCTGAGAGTTGTTTGCTGTTTAATCCTTCCAGCTATTCAGCTGGTTGTGGGAATTAGTCATCCATCTTGGATATCTCTACCCTTCTTTATTTGTAGTTGTATTGGCCTTGTTGATTGGTCTCTAACTAGCAACTTTCTTGGCCTTTTTCGGTAAGCATTTGAAAAGGCACATATTTCACATTATCACACTGTTTGGGCAATATTAACAGGGCAATGGTAGATTCTTAGCTTTTTTGACTTTTTTTCCTATGACAATTTTGATCAATTATGATATTTCTAGGTGGTGGAGGCCTCTCCTGATATATACTTGCTTCAGTATTCTTCTCATTTACACCTACCAGCTTCCTGTGAGTTTTCCTAACATGTTCCTCACATTTGCTGATTTTGTTGGCCTGTACAAAATAACAGGAAGATCAGACTTTCCCGAACTCTGTTCTGGGGCATCTCTTCTTTTATTTTACTACATGGTAAGCATTGGGCTATTTTTTCTCATTTTTTTTCATTATTCATCAGAAAGAAAAGCTCAACTGGATTCAAATTTGATGACCAATTACAACTTTCACTAAGAGTTCCTAGGCTCTTATCCAAAATATGGTTCAAGTTTAAACTAGGTTTCCAGATGATAGCATCGTTGTATTAATTGTACATCTTTAATATTTTTTAATAAATGTGTCTACAAGTTGAATAAATTATTTGATCTGATATGTGTGCGAAAAAGGTGCCTTTCATGTCTTATCTTCTGCTAGTCTTCAGTATGCCTCTTATGTATAACTATTGGCATTTATGATCCATATTCTTCTTCTGATCATTACCTGCTACCTTTTAGGGACTATTTTGCATTATCGCCATTTGTTTATATCAGTAATCAGCATCTCAATTGCTTTGCATACTGCTTGGGTTTGAAATGTTAGCACACAAGATCAACTGAAAATCACTAAGTTCCATGGACTAGGGAAACTAGTGGGGTTGAAATTCACTGCCATGATTGTTGGAGTAAGTCAGACCGCTACTTCAGATTTTGCAAGCAATGTTGGCTAGGTACACTTCTGTGACTATGTTTAAATTGATTTCCATATCAGTGAACATACTTGCAGAAGCGCAAAGCTATTTCATCCATTTATACATTCATGTATTTGTAAGATTTTTATTTATCATTTCTGAACTAGAAGAAACAACTATTTTTTCTGTAATGCAGGGATGATTGTTGATGATTCACGAATGCTTGTGAGCTACTATTTGGTTTTTATCTTTTCTTCTTTCAAACTCCGTGCTGATCATTATTTAGGCTTCTCTGAATCACATACCTACTTTCAGATGATGTCCCAAAGGATAAGGGCATCTGTATGGAAAGATCTCTCATTTGAAACAAAAAGCTTCTGGACATTTCTTGACTATCTGAGGCTGTACTCTTATTGCCATTTACTAGATATTGTACTTGCCTTAATTTTGATTACTGGAACTTTGGAATATGATGTTTTGCATCTTGGATACCTTGGCTTTGCCCTTGTGTTCTTCCGGATGAGACTAGAAATACTTAAAAAGAAGAACAAAATCTTCAAATTTTTGCGAATATATAATTTTACAGTCATTGTACTTTCTCTTGCCTATCAATCTCCCTATCTTGGTGTCTTTAGTGCTGGCAAGTGTGAGCAGATTGACTACATATATGAGGTTATTGGTTTTTATAAATATGATTATGGATTCAGAATAACATCAAGGTCTGCGTTGGTTGAGATAATAATTTTTCTTCTAGTTTCTGTGCAGTCATATATCTTCTACCCTGGAGAGTTTGATTATGTAGCGAGATATCTTGAAGCAGAACATATTGGTGCTATGGTTCAAGAGCAAGAAAAAATGGCTTCTTGGAAAATTGCACAATTGCAGCATACCCGTAAAACATTAGAACAAAAATGTCAACGGAATATGCAAGTTGAAAAGATAAAATCTGAGATGCTTAATCTACAAGTTCAGCTCAATAGCTTTAACTCTGTTCAGCCTCTTGACGATGGCACACTGCAAACAGGTCTTCGACACAGAAGCTCATCCATCAGTAAAGAAAAAGTAGGTTGGATGCCGGATAACAAATTTAGATCACCTTCTAAGAAGGATGAGGATAGCAATAATGAATTCTACCATTCCTTTGACTTTGCAGTGCCTGAAATATACACAAATGTCACGTCTCAGTTATTATCTGATTTCCAAAGCTCACCAACTAGTGCAAAAAGCGGAAGCTCAATTTCTGTAGATATGAAGCATAACTCAGATAATATTTGTGAGATAAGCGAAGTTGGTGATATAGATGAATTAACATTGTGGAATACACATAGAAGAGAGAGAGACAAGATCAAGAATAAAGAGAATCCTTTGTCTTCTGCCGTGCAGCTAATTGGTGATGGTGTTTCACAAGTTCAGTCTCTTGGAAATCAGGCAGTTACTAACATTGTGAGTTTCTTAAACATTGAGCCTGAAGACCCTAATTCAACTGGGCATTCCAATACAGATGCTGCAATAGATAAGGGACTAGAGAGACAGTGGAATGCAGAATATGCTTATTCGGATGAAATGTCCTCTGTTAATTCTAGTACAGCCACAACAAGACCATCAGCTAGTTTGCAAATAGGAAGGATCTTTCAGTTTATATGGTCACAAATGCGCTCAAATAATGATGTTGTTTGCTACTGTTGCTTCATACTTGTGTTTCTGTGGAATTTTAGTTTGCTATCAATGTTTTACCTTGCTGCTCTTTTCCTTTATGCCCTTTGTGTAAATTCTGGCCCTACTTTCATGTTCTGGATTATAATGCTGATCTACACTGAGTTCAATATTTTGGTGCAATACTTGTATCAGATTATTATCCAGCACTGTGGACTGATCATGGAGCTACCTCTATTGCAAAAATTGGGGTTCCCTGAACATAAAATAAAGGCATCCTTTGTTGTAAGCACATTACCTCTGTTTCTTGTGTATATATCAACTCTTCTGCAAAGTTCAATAACAGCCAAAGACGGTGAGTGGGCACCAGTGGCAGATTTTAAAATTTCATTTGGCCAACATCATTTTGACGAAGGCTTTAGGTCAGTAACTGGTTGGAAGGATAAGATGCAAAGGCTAATTTCATCACTAATGAATCCATTGTGGATGATATCGAGAAGCTTCACTAGGTACTGGAGGTCAATTACTCGAGGATCAGAGGCACCCCCATACTTTGTACAACTGTCGATGGAAGTTAATCCATGGCCAGATGGTGGAATCCAACCAGAGAGCATAGAATCTAAAATAAATGAGTTGCTTATTAAATCTCATGAAAAAAAATGTGATGCCGAAGATGAATTGCCATGCCATTCTGCTAGTAGAGTTCGAATTCAAAGCATTGACAGAAGTCAAGAAAATAACAATATCATTCTTGCTGTTCTTGAAGTTGTGTATGCTTGTGCTCCTGTCAGATGTGTCCCAGTAGAATGGTACAGATCATTAACTCCAGCTGCAGATGTAGCAGCAGAGATTCAGAACTCTCTTGAATTTGGAATTCTCAAAAATATTCAATTCCCATACCCTATTATTTCTGTGATTGGAGGCGGCAAAAGAGAAATTGATTTATATGCATATGTATTTGGTGCTGATTTGGCAGTTTTCTTTCTAGTTGCTATGTTTTATCAATCAGTTATCAAGAACAATAGCAAGCTTATTGATGTTTATCGACTCGAAGATCAGTTTCCCAAGGAATTTGTTTTCATACTGATGGTTAGTGCATTCGTATATTCTATTTCTCCTCTGCATGTTTGAATCTTGCTATTAAGTAAATGTTGTCGTGTCTTAATCTTTACATAGTTATGGTTTCTAATGTTATTTCTTTTATCTTTCTGTACAGGTACTCTTTTTCTTAATTGTTCTTGACCGCATTATATACCTATGTTCTTTTGGCATCACCAAAGTTATTTTTTACCTTTTCAATCTCATCCTCTTCACATACTCAATCACAGATTATGCTTGGTCTATGAGAATATCAAGCAATCATATTGGAGAACTCGCTCTTCGAGCTATATTTGTAACAAAATCTATTTCCTTAGTATTACAGGCATTACAAATCCGCTATGGGATTCCAAACAAAAGCACCTTATATCGTCATTTTTTGACAAGCAAAGTTACACAAATACATTATTTGGGTTTTAGACTTTACCGTGTTATACCATTCTTATACGAACTCCGATGTGTACTGGATTGGTCATGCACATATACATCTCTGACAATTTATGATTGGTTGAAGGTAATATATGTTTCATCTAAAAATTTGATTTTATTTATTCCAGCTAGTACTATGAGTAAAAAAGAATAGTGTATGTACCTTCTTTTTATGATGTTATCTATTTCTCTATCTTTTACTTAAATATTTGCTATTAGGACATAAGTTTACTAATATGCGTGAAATTTTTTCCTTTCCTCAAGTTGGTAATCCGCTTATTCTGGAATTGACACTATATTCATTTGTTTAAAATATGTCAAAATGTAACAATATTGAAGTTTTGCTGGCTGGCAGTAGCACCCCTTTAGTCAACCATTAATCCAAAGAGCCGACAGAAAGGCATTTGACTCTCATGATGAAGCTTGTGCCCATGGAATTGGCTCTTGCCTTGACAGATTTGCTCATACATCTGATTATTCTAATCCTGGTTTTTGGCTTCTGCTTTTGCACCCCAGGAGGCATATCCAGTAGTAAGAGCAGTCAAGCAGGTAATGGCACATGCACCAACAGCCCATTCAACATAAAAGAACAGGCTAAGGATGAAGAGGTTGAATCCCTTGAGTCAAGACACAATAATTACCCATCAAGCTCGAGCTATTAGAAAGGAACTTGTCAGATTCAACTGAATTTGACCAAGTTTAATACTTGCTGAATAACATGTTAAAGTTAGGTATATGATTTTGGCAATCCTCATATTTTAAGCAATAAGGAAACTGATTGCCATATGGTGATTCCCATCTTGTACATTACAAGACCTCTCATCTTGTTTAAATGTGCAACTAAGAATACTAGTTAGTGATGTTGAAAATTGAATTTTCTCAAGCATAAAAATGACCAGTTGTTCAATTACAGTTATCATTGCGTCTTTTAGTTGCCTTTCCTTTCATTACTTGCCAACATAGTTAGGTAGTGAGTTGGCATGGTGACAGAAATTATAAATCTATAAATTTGGTTATTTTCTGATACCTTTAGCGTGTTGGAGAAATGATCACACAATCGTATCTTAAGATGATACCAAGACCCTTGCTCATCAGTTTGAATCCTGTCTGTCTGGATTCTACATATGCTACTATTTGTTGGTATTGGCCTTGGGCTTCTCCATGCTTTGTGCATGCATTCTTATGGGACAAGCGGTCGCCCAATCCAATCTTGACAAGTGTTTTGGTACCTTTCCTTAGGGGTGAGCAAAAGTTCGGTTTAACCACCACCACCAACAACAACCAAGCCTTATCCCATTAGGTGGGGTCGGCTATATGGATCCTTTTATGCCATTGAGCTCTATCTCTTACTGTATCATTTATACTTAAATAAATTTTATCTTGTTTTATTATTGTTAACCAACTCTTTTTTTGGCCTTCCTCTTTCTCGTTTGATATGTTTATTTGTCTTAACTAGAGCATTTATTGATCGTCTAAGTACATGCCCGTACCATCTTAAACGTGTGTCTCGGAATTTTTCCTTAGTAGATGCAATTCCGATTTTCTCTTTAATGCTCTCATTTTTTATTCTGCCCATCCTTGTATGTCCACACATCCACCTTAACATTCTCATCTCTACAACTCTCACCTTCTGCTAATGTGCTCGAGTTATAGTCTAACATTCAGCTCCATATAACATAGCAGGTCTAACTGTAATTTTGTAGAATTTTTCTTTAAGTTTTAGAGGTATTTTACAGTCACATAAAACACCCGATGCTCCTCTTCATTTTAACTATCCTACTTGTATTTTATGTAAGATATCTCTTTCAATCCCTCTATCGTTTTGCAAGAATGATTTTAAATATTTAAAGCTCTCGGTTCCAGGCAAATCATCTCTTATCTTAGCAATTGTCTCATTACGTAAAATATTGCTAAACTTAAATTTCATATATTCTGTCTTTATTTTACTAAATCGAAAACCTTTCCCTTCTAGTATTTCCCATCAAGATTCTAGTTTAGCATTTACTCCTTCACGTGTTTCATCTACCAAAATAATATCGCCTGCAAACAACATATACCACGGTATTGTGTCTTGAGTTCGTCTATAATTAGTGTAAAAGAGATAGGTACTCAGAGCTGATCTTTGATGTAACCCTATTTTTATTGGAAATACTACTATTTGAAGTTTTTACTCTGGTTGTTACATCCTCGTACATATCCTTAATTAGTTCAATATATGTTACGCTAACACCTCTCTTTTCTAGAATTCTCCATATAATTTCTTTCGGGACTATCATAAGCTTTTCCTAAGTCAATGAATATCATGTGTAGATCTTGTTTTTGCTCCTGATATTTTTCAATTAGTTATTTTAGAAGATATATAACTTCTATTGTTGACCTTCCAGGCATGAACCCAAATTGATTTTCAGTCACCGTGGTCTCCTTCTTTAATCTTTTTTCTATTATTTTTTTTTAAAGTTTCATGATATGACTTATTAATTTAATACCCTTATAGTTTGCACAATTTATACATCTCCCTTATTCTTATATAAGGAACTAGAGTACTTACCCTTCATTTGATTTGACATTTTTTTTCATTTTTAATGTCATATTAAATAATTTTGTAACTCATTCAATATATTGTTTCCTTATGTACTTCCATACCTCTATCGGAATATCATCTGGTCCAACGGTTGTCCTACTTCTGAAGTTTGAATTCTACAATAAAAATTAAATTTTTATACTCATTTGACCTACTTAAATTATATAAGTTAAGTTGGTCACTTAAATCTTCATTAAAAGGTTGATCAAAATATATCTTCTACCGCTCTTTTATTTCTCCTTCGTTTACTAGTACTGTATTACATTCATCTCTAATACATTTTATTTGGATAAGATATCTTGTCTTTCTTTTTCTCACTTTAGCTATTCTATAAATATCTCTTTTCCCTTCTTTTGTATCTAGTTTTTGATATAATCGTTCAAAAGTTTTATGAATTGGTTTATTCACTACTTTCTTAGCCTTTTTTTTTTTTTACTATTGTATATTTTTAAAAAATTTTCTCAATCTTACAAATATATAATTCCTTACAAGAATTTTGTTTTTCCTTTACTTTCTCTTGTATTTTCTCATTCCACCACCAAGATTTCTTATTTAGTGGTGCATGCCCCTTTAATTCACCGAGTACACTTTTAGCTATTATTTTCAACTTTGATACATCTTCCCATGTCATATTAAAGTCACAATATATGTCACTTAATATTTGTACTCCTATCTTCTCCGTAAATATATTTTGTTTCTCATTCTTTAAATATATTAACTTCCACCGCTTAATTGTAGAAGTTGTATATATTTTCTTTCTATTGATATTATGCTTGAGGCGTATATCCAACACTACCAACTTATATTGGGTAGTTAAATTTTCTCGAGATGATCTTGCAATCTTTACAAATCTTTCTATTCTTCTTCCTCACCATAGGAAAGTTAATTTGTAATTTATTATTCTCACTTTTGAACGTGACTAAGTGTTCTTCTCTTTTCTTAAAAAATATATTAGCTAATATAAGGTTATATGCTATCGCAAAATCTAATATAGTTTTCTCTCCTTCATTTCTCGTTCCAAACTCATAACCTCCATGTACCTTCTCATATTCCTCATTTTTCACTCCGACATGCCCATTTAAATTACTATTAAAATCATTTTATTTAGTGGAATGTTTTGTAATACTTCATCTAAGTCGTCTCAAAACCTTGATTTGGTAGTTTCATCTAATCATACTTACGGTGCATATACACTAATTATGTTCATAGTTTCTTTCGCCATTATTATCTTAAGGGCTATAATTTGATCCCCTTTTCTAACTATTCCTATAACTTCATCTTTTAACGAACTATTTATAACAATACCCACTCTATTTTTTGCTTTACTCTTTCCTCTATACCATAACTTAAAACCCGAGTTCTCTATCATCTTTGTCTTCTCGCCTACCTATTTTATCTCTTTACATACAAAATACTAATTCTTCTCCTAATCATCGTATCTACTACCTCCATTGATTTACCAGCGAGGGTTCCTATATTCCATGTTCCAAATCTTAAGCTATTAGTTCTCCTATCATATTTGTTCTTATTCAACCTATGGTGTAAGAACTCTTGCCTATTTAGCACTACACTCAAGTTCTTATTGAGATGTAGTGGTCCTTGCCGATACGTTACAGTCGAACTTTGCAATACGAACTCTTGCATATTTAGCACTACATCCAAGTTCGGTTTAATCGAATTTAAAAATTCGGTTCAGTTATTTTGAAAATTTGATTTTTTTTTAAAAAAATATCGGTTATTTCTATTAATTCGGTTTGGTTTCGGTTTTAAAACTTCTAATTTGGTTAAATCGAATAAACCAAAATTTTGTTAGGGATTTGGATGAGAGATAATATTTAACTTGTGATTTTGATAATCTTCAATGAAACCGCATTCTTAAAGTTGTCACTAGCAATGATAGGCAAACACATGTTGTCAAAGTCGTTAGACTTAAAATTTAAAATCGGATAGAAATGTATCAATATTGAAAAGTTTCGTTAATTTGATCAAAAACCGAATTACCCTATATTTTATTGATTCTGTTTGTTCGGTTTTTGTTTGAAAGTTCGGTCAGTTTGGTTAACTTGAAAAAATTTTGGTTTGTTTGGTTTTGGATAAATCGGTTTGTTTTTGAACTGATTGCTCAGCCCTACATCTGTTGACAAGTAACCAATTAGGTACTAGGCAATACCAAGTTGAGATCATTTAAGTCAAGGTTCAAAATCTAGAGCTGTGTCAAAGTTTTCGATCTTTGACTAGAACGATATGTTTCGATACATAATATGGGTAATGGATTGGAGTTAAAGAAGGAAGGAGAGGAAACATAGGAAGGAGTGTACCATGTCAGGTAAAATAATCAAAACATATCTGAATGTTATGGTAGAAACTTAATACCACTCAGCTAGACAATGTCTCCTTCCTATGTTTCATCTCTTTCAACAATTAAATCTGTCACCAACACCATGCATCAAAGCGTCATACGATACTGGAAAAATATATTTCCAATCAAAGATCACTCAAAGGTAGATCCACTACCTTAGCGGCCCCCCTAGTGCCGAAATCAAAGATCACTCAAGATTTTAAACTTTGGTGTTGAGTGTATTGAGTTTCAATGATTTCCTGGAACAATAAGTTTTGACCTCTTCACTCGGCACGGTATGATATTTCAAACCATGATTTAACCTCATCTCTCTATATTGTGTCTCGAGGAACCTGAGTAGGCTTAATACTGCATAGAGACTAAAAGAAATTAACTGCAAACTAGGGACAAAAGTGGCAAATTGTTGAATTAATCTTTCAGAAATATTGATCAGTGAAACTGTTCTGACCATGGTCCACAACATAGGCCTGAACACTATGTTTATTATCCATGAGAAAATGTTTATTTTTTAAAATAATCAGGTTATGATGCTTATATTATTTGTACTGTTTCCAAATATCACTTATATTTTGTTTAGTTTGGTTAATGATAGTGCGATTGTTGATATAATAGTTTATGTTGCTTCTGCTCAAAGTTACTTTTCTTTTTAAATGACATTTCTTTCTTGATAGTTGGAGGACATCTATGCAAGTTTATTTCTTGTCAAATGTGATGCTGATCTAAACAGAGCAAGACACAATCTAGGCCAAAGACAAAGTAAAATGACCAAATTCTGCAGTGGCATTTGTTTATTCTTCATTTTAATATGTGTAATCTGGGCCCCTATGCTGGTAATGTGCTACACTAATTCTGTTCTTGAGAATTTCTTGAGTTTGTGATATTTGATATTGACTTGGCAAGGGTACTTGGATTCACTGATAGAAGCAGAAAACCAGTTAGTTGTGTGCCAGGGGATTCTTTAACCCCTCTTTACTCAGGGAGAACTTAAGGAGGGGAAATTAGGGAGGGCTTGAAGGAAAATAGATTTAAAAAATATTGGTTACTGGGAGAGAAAGTGAGAGTGAAGAAGCACAAGAAGATCAAAACACCCAACTTTCTTTCTAAAATTAGAAAGACAGCAACTTTCTTTTCCTCCATTTTAAACATTATTTTTCCTCCTATCTATCTCAGTCGTCACAGACATGGAATAATGTTACTGCTTTGTTTGGCATCTTTCTGGAAGGGCCTCCCATTTTCTATGAAGTCTTTGCCATGGCCTATGTAAGTTCATGTGCTTTGTCAGAATGTGACAAACTTGCGTCCCATATGGGTTCCCCAACCTGCTGCTCCAATCCTCACTTCTCTACTGTCGTGATAACAGGTTGTAGGCTGACAACCACCATAATTGTCAATGGGGAACTTTTAGGGCATTCTCCTAAGGGAGTCCCCTTCTACATTAATATAGGTAGTCCCCTAAATTCTTCCAAGTTGGTTCAAAAATACTGCAAGAGTGTTAGCTTTTTTTACAAATATGCTCAATCTAGCAATCTAGGACCTTCTGAACACTTGGCTGATATACTAATTGATCATCAGAACTAATGCATGAGTAAAACATCTTATGCAATATGGTCACAGCGTATGAATGTGTGAAAAGACTTGAAAGTTCTTTTTGAGCGTGGAACCAATGCTATAAGAATTTATTAAATTCTTATTCTGGCGTAAGTAGTTATGCACTTTTATATAAGTATAGAGCCAAAGTTCAATGATACCTGAGTTGCATTTATTTCATTGTTAACTTAGTCAGATACATCATCTAACTCAGTTAGAGCACAGAACCGAAGCTCTTTTATATGATTTATTTATTATCTGCCTAGTCTAGATAATTAATTTTATAATTTAATTTATCATAGCTCAAATGACAGTTTCAATTCTTTTAAGGGAACTATCCTAGGTTTGCAAAGTTTGATTTTAAGTCAGAGTTACCTTTTGGTAAGAGATGAGCCTCAACAAAGAATAGGTAAAATAGCTAAACAACTAGAATATGAAGATAACAAGCAACCTAATAGAAATTTGTCAAGTAGCAAGAAAATTATAGCATCTATTTTATCCAATTAACCATGCACAAGAGAATTTTGCTAAGAGAACCAAGTAAGAAAAATCCACTACAATTTTTTTATTTATTTCTCATTTCATAATCAAGCAAATATGTTCATGATTTCTTTTTTGAAGGTATTATCATGGCTATCTAATATTACTAATGCTCTATATTTAATCATGAATAAAATGATTATAACGAAACAAATTGAAAAACCTCCATTGATACTGGCTCAAATCACACTGGTTTGCCTTAAGAAACGCTACACTCCTTTCATGAATATATCATTGTGTTGTGAGTCGGCTGTCAAAGCCAACACGAAACTTAGGGTTGCTACTCTTATAAGTAAAAATATATCGGATAAACTTCTCTACTGTGGCGGAATAAATAATGGGTATTGTCGTTGCTACCTTGTTAATGGAAGAAGTTGTAAAGATACAACGCTAGTGCAAGACCAACAGCGAGTGGCGCAACTATAATGGGTGTCAACAGTTGGGAGGGGCAACAACTTTGTGAACGACATTTCTGCAACCATTCTGGTGTCAGCGGCAGTGTCAGTAGCAACGATGATGGGTCACGATGGCAACAACTTGAGAAAAGGACTTCATGCTATGTTTACTTGGGAGGACGGAAATAAAAAACTATAGAAAGATTTCTACAGTGAAAAACTTTCCCCTATTTACTTCATAAAAAAGATGAATTATTTTCCTTTATTTTGTTTACCAGATAAGCAAATGAAATTATGGATTTGTCTATGGATCCATTTTTGATATTTTTTATCCGCCCAAATCGGGCGGAAAGCAATTCCTTCCCAACTCGCTTTGTAGTCGAATTTCTCCAACCCAATTCGCAAAAGTTGCAACTAGGTCTCACGCAAGGTGACGCAGTGCCACCACGATTAGCAATCCCTATGAAGCGGCGACCTCATGTGGCCGCTTCCATCGGCCCAGCGCAAGGTCGCCTAGGGCGGTCGAGACCGGTGGCTCCACACGATTCTTGATTTTTTTTCCTTCATTTTTTTCTCTTTCCTTTTTCCTTTCCCTCAAATTCTTTTCTTTTC
Organism: Zingiber officinale; assembly: GCF_018446385.1. Lineage (NCBI taxonomy): Eukaryota > Viridiplantae > Streptophyta > Magnoliopsida > Zingiberales > Zingiberaceae > Zingiber > Zingiber officinale. The sequence continues at coordinate 146,277,045 of NC_055994.1, forward strand.
TCTTTACTCTGCCCTATGGATTTTTTCCCACCATCAATTCCTTTCCTTCCCCTTTCCATCATTCGAAGTAAACAGAGCCTTAGGTTTTCACCAGAGGTTATGAGGAGGAGGCGGTGGTGGGTTCATGGGTGGGAGAAGATTAGGGTTAAGGGAGAAATATATGGATCAGGGTTCGTAAATTTACAACTAGGTCCTTGAAAATTTAAACAATATAACACATTCTTTAAATCTTACTCCTAGGAATATTCTTATCTTTATTTTCCCCTTCATTTCGTTGCTTCCTCCATCTCAAATTTGCCACTAGCATACTTCAGCACCCTAGCATTGTATGGTCAAAACTGTTACACTGCTTGAGACTTTCAACTACTTATCTCATGTTATTGTGTGAGTCGGATAATAATTCCTCTAGTGCTTTAATTAGTTTAGATCTTAGCATACTTTAGGATGTTATAACTAGTTTAACTCCTAGTGTACTTTCTTGAGTTCTTCTTTATGCATATCAACTATATAATTCCTTTATGAAATTAAGATGTCTCTCCTATAGCAACCAACCTCTATGGATATAGAGAAAATACTTTAGAATGCCTAAGTGCTTGGTTTGAAAGGTGTTGATAAATATAGTTTTCAAACTCTGTGATTCTTATAGCATCATTATAGGCGATAAGAATGCCATGAACGTAAACAATAAGAATCATCGCTTGAAATCTCAGTGTGTTGGTGTTGGGTACTATGGTCAAAACCTATTGTTTAAATAAATTTCCAAAGCTTGTTACTACTTGCCGCATATAATAATTTGGGTAGCGTTTTGTCAATTAGTATTATGTTATGTTGGCATTCGACAACCTTTGGCTTGCTACAACATGCGTTATGATTATTGAACTAATATAATTTTTTGTAACTTATGCTTCTATAATATACATTGTTAAAATTGTATCGTTTCACATGGCATACAAAGTCTTCTTTTTTTTCTTCTTCTTTTTCTTCATTTCCTTTCACCACTGATTCATCACTGACATATACATTGGAGCGTCGATGCAATATTGAAATAATATTGTTTTACCCAAAGACTGAAACTTCAATACAACTTGAGATTTTGAACATTGATAAGAAGAATATATGTTCTAAATTAAGAAAGAGTATAAAATGTTGATAGATCTTAAGTGCTTCTAATTATCTCAAACTAAAGAAAAGTATTGTAGAATTTAGCAAATCATGTGCTAGTTGATTGCTTTAACCCATATAAAGACTTCTTCAGCCTAAACACAAGATTAGTCTACTCCTGTGCAATAAACCAAAGGTTAGTCCTTGTATACTTCATCTAGATCACTCTGAAGGAAAGAACTTTTAATATTGAATTGATATAATGACCACAAAGATATACCTATCAATATATGCAAAAGGCATATTGAGGTAATCTTAGTCACATCAAGGTTTGGAATCTTATTCCAAGCTAGAGATGGTCATTGACTGAATCAAGATAGGTTGGTTGTGTGCCGAGCACCAACCCTAGTAGACAACAAAGAACTAGGAAGAGGTGTATGAGGATGTTCAATGTTAGTGGTTGTGCTAAGCAATGGAGTAGGTCGATAGTCACCTGCCTCGTGGTAATCTCAGGTACCAATTAAAAACCTTGTCATCTTCACATGAAGTCTCACGTCTTTGTAATGTGTTGCCTTAGGGAAGCTTGTCATTGTACATCACAGTAGATCATAGGAAAGCCTTGGGTGAAGCCTCATATGAGTCTTGTGCTGTCGTAATTATGTTTCATTGTTGGAAGACTTCCACATGTCTGTTTTAGCAAATGGAACGAGATGTTGCACTTTTTCTAATTGGTGAGGAATGGAATTATAGATTATAATCATGAGAGAGAATGTATATACTTAGTGAACGTTTATATACCCAAGTATATTCTTTCATCACTAACTGAGCTTTAAATTTATTGATGGAGGCATTAGGATGTTTAGATAATAAGTCCCCGCTTGCAACATACAATAGACTTTCTAAAAGGAATATTAACAAGGTTCAATGTGCCATTAGAATCTAATGTTATGTCATTGATTGTAATCTATCGCCATCATGGATTAGTTGAAACTTCTGAAATAGTCTAGTGAATCATACATCATCCAAAGTAGAGATAAAAGTAGAATGCTACGAATTACAAAGGTGGAGCTCATAAAGAGAGTAGGGGATGGTGGTGACCAGGTATTCTCCCTCGAACCAAGCTAAAGCCCTAACTTAAAAAACATCTCCTTTGGTTTTGACCAAAGTTAATCAATTTGACTCCCATTCAAGCCTATTTCAAGCCCAACTCAATATTAACTTGAGCTCCACCTAACCATGAGCTTAAAGAGCCTAACAAACTTCCAATGGAATGCCAATGGAGCCCGTGTACATCAAATTCAGCCCCTATATAAAAATTCAGCATTAGATGAATTAATTCAATGTAAAAAACAACCATTTACCTTAATTAACTCTCTAATCCATGATAAATCCCTAATTGAATTGCAGGATATAACAGCCTTTCCTTAAATCCCTATGGCTATAAGCTTCTACGCCTTTGTTTGTGGATCAATCTTATGTTTGTAATATACCATGCAGGAAGGAGGCTTTATTACATAAGTCCCACTATACATATCAAAGTTATAATATTCCAATTTTGTTAAGGTTGAAATTTATGTAAATACTAAAGTTGTCAAAAATGGACCAATGTATACACTTTTTATTCTAAATATTCCTAGTTACATGTGGGTGAAGGAGCTACATTGGCCTAAACCCAATAAGTGGACTGACTTAACTAGGGCAATATATTTTTATATACTAAAATTGACAAGAATCAAACACAAAGCCTATTCTATACATATCAATGTTGATTTGCTAGCCATTTTGTCAAAAAAGAAAAAAGAAAAATCAAGCTATTAGCTAGGGAAGATATCAATCTGTGTATTTATATTGTTAACAAACCAAGTTTGAAGAGTTTAAAAGAAAACAACAAAGTATAATTACATGATAAATGTTTAAATGCAAAGTTTAAAATCTTGAGTTGTGCTGGAGTTTTGATTTCTAATCAAAATGATGTAATTTTGGTACTAAATTGTATTATGCCATTAGGGTTTTATTATTTATTTATTTCCAGTATAAGTGTATGCCAACTAGAAAAAAGATCACTTCATTGATAATTTAAAATAATAGTTTACAAATTATTATAAGAATCTCAACCAACTCACTAATGCCGAAATAAATGTTGTGTATCAGATGTGAATATCGTTTCTTGCAACATCTTTGTTGGATCAACTAAATAGTTTTCTAACCCCCAAAGTAAATAATTAGTCTTGAACTTGGATTGGTAGTACCATTGGAATTGAAACTGGTACAACTATATAATAACAATACACATATATTCTTGAGTTCTAATATAATTGTTCACTATATGATACATCATATCTATATTAAGAAAGGTTGTGAGTATGATAAGCCTCGTTTATTGGTCAGAATCAGCTAAACTCTCCTATATATTTTATAATTATGAGTTTCATTTTGTTTGTCACTCTTATATCGTACTCTTGATAACTTGGTGTCATGGTCATCATCTTGAATTGCATTTGTATAACATTACTCACATGTCCAGATTTCAAGTGTTGGAGTAAAAAATTATATAGTTGTATTGTTGTTGGCATTGGTATCTTCAGTTTGAACATCTCTTTAGACACAGTGTCAAAAGGCAATGATGTTTCAAGTTACAACCATGTTTTAATCTTCTCGCTAGTGATACTTTGCTTTCTCGTCAACTTCTATTTCTCTTGAATACTTGGAGTTTGCTATTATGCAACTAGTAAACATTTGTAAAGTTTATTGGTAAACATATGTATTCCAATTGCATGCGGGAACAAATTTGATTGTAAATTAGATGCTTTCTTCATGAATTAAAAATTCTCATGAAGTCCTACCTTCCCATATTCTGACACAACTACTGGATCACAACCTTGAGTGATAATAGTAGTCCTTTTGTGGTTCCTTGTGCCTTTGGCACTGCTGATATCTTTAAAGCAATCTCTTCAACATTTCCAGTCTGCACATGACAATAAAAATTCAGCAAGAGCAACATCTCAAGTACAAGCAAATTGAAAGATGAATACTTCCTAACATTGAGCTTTTGAAAAGGTTCTTGCATCATTATCCATGAAAACTTCAGATCATGACACCAAATGTGGAACTTTGTATAAATGTTGATAGTTTCCTTGGTCAATCAATTAAGAGAGAAATTTCACATCATAATAATCTAACCCAAGAAATATTTCTAAAATTGTAAGAGCAACTTTGTTCATTTTGTTGAAGTTCAAAGGGAAGATGTACATATCAAGTAACTGATTGTTAAGAAGCGGTTAGCAGAATTATAAAATACTAATTTATACATCAAATTCTTATTTAATATTATGATACAATATGTCATATCTTTATATTCATATTGTTTTAAATATTCAATATTAATAATCATGGTATTTGATATTAATATTTTATTATTTATTTTAAATATCAATATTATTTTTTTGAACTATCTAAAACAATTCTTTGGAAAAAATACTCTTCCAATTGCATTGGCAAAGTTGCTTTTGAAATACAGTTTTTAGAGGAAAAACGCTTTAAATGTGTTTACCTAATATTTTAATTAACTCCCAAGGTACTTTGGCCCTCAAATGTAATTTGGTAAAGAACTCTCAAATTCAGCCTTGGACCTCCAAATTTGATCGTGATTTGATACAATGTCATTGCACTAGTATGACTCTGGCACCATGCTTGAACGTTTCTTAATAAATCATCAATCCTAGTGATGTGTAGTTTGGCATAGATTGTGATAAGTAGTTCAGATGTCTATTGGCGAAATCCATACACGGTCTTAATTTACCAGTTATTGATGTTGTAGATCTTGTTTGCTTTCATGAGGTTACAGTCTGCTAAAATGATGCCTTATCTTTCCTTACAGATATACAGCAGTGGTAATCCAACCAACATAGCTAATCCTGTAGTTGATGTTAGTATTCAAATTGATATCAAATCATTGGGTGGGAGGCTCACCCTATACCAGTCAACTATATGTGAAAAATTTCCCGGGGGCAGTCTGGGTAACTATGACATACTTAACCTTCATAATTATCTGGATACATACAATATCGACGACATTCAACTGATCTGCTGTGAAGCTGATTCAAGCACCATTTTTATGGCCCCCTCTATAGTTCAGAGCAGATATGCCAGATCCATTGATCAAAATACCACTATTATTTTCACTTGGATCTTCACAAGGGAGAGGCCAAAGGGGAAGGAAGCTGTGAAATATGAATCAAATGTTGAAAATTGTCCCTGCTTAGATAATGTCAAACAAGTGCTGAGTGGCACTGGCACACTAGATGGATTTAATATACCTGATGCTTATCCTCAATACTTTCGGGTAACTAGCTCTGGTGAAGTAAGGCCTCTTGAAGCACTTGTATGTAACTCTTGTGACTCTGCCTAATATTTTCCCACAAGGCAATGGCTTAATTTGCAAAACAACAAATGATCCTAGTCCTTTAAAATGCAGGTAAAATCTGTAAGTGGCGATCTTTTCATAAATAATGGGAACCCTCCATGGTGGTCCTTCAATATTAATGTTACAGATTCCCAAGAATGCAATGGACTGATTGGACCAAGTGTTGTTGTTGTGTCTGAAGAGACACCACGTATGTACAGTTTTTTTTTTTTTTTTGCATTCTTGTTATATTGGGTACAATACATAAGTATACAACAAGCATCTATTGAATAAATTTCTATGGATTTAAACAGGTTCTTAACATTTGGACCCAGCTATCATAGTCATCTCTAGTTGTCAATTCCTCAACATATTTTATTAAGGAAGAATGCCTTTACTAAGTTTGGCATGGTAGCCTCTATATAAAAAGCAGAAAATTCTCTTGCCCAGGTGGCATTTTGGTGTTTTCTCGAAAGATAACCCCATTTGAAGCTTATCTTAACTCTTACATATATTCTCGATATCCAATTTAATTCAAATATTGTCTACTTTATAACATAGTTCAAGCTTGTTAAAACCCATTGTAGCTATAGAAATAAGGAATTTGTCAAATTATGGCTTAGGTTAATCATGCTTTAATTGATTAATTCTGTACCATGATCCCCAACAATTTAATGACAGAGTTGGTAAAATGTTTTCTTTTTAATTCACGTTCAATATTTTCAGTGAAAACAAGAAGAGGAAAAAAAATGAAAACTAGTGAACAGGTCGTAACTTATAAGAGGAAAAGAAAACATTGTTGCATTTAGTAAAAGAATATGTGAGCCCTTAAATGAGAATGAAGTATGTGAAGAGACACAAAGAAGAGGTTGAATGGACAACAAAGATGAAGATTGCGTAAAAAGGAGATGAAGGAAAACACAATAAGATTAAAAACATGAAAAGAAAATAGATAGCATAGAAAGGAGTGCGGAAAGAAAATTTAAGTAGACTGACAATGGAGCATTGATCAACAAAGAGCAATGTATGTTCTGGTTCTTAACAATATATATGAAGAAAGAAATATAGTTATGTTCATTGCTTTTGTAATTATTTTAGAAAGATAAAATTGTTTCTCCTTTAATTTAATGAGAATATTTTTCATATGATACAATAACAACCAAGCCTTATCCCACTAGGTGGGGTCGGCGATATTTTTCATATGATAATAGATGATATTCAAATTATTATATTTTGTGATCTTGAAAATCTAGTGAAGTTTTTAGTGTTTTTGCTTTTTGATGAAACTGCTTAAGAGTCTGAATAAATTTATTTTTTGGCTTGTACCAAAGCCTAAAGGTTGCATTTGTAAAGTTTCTGTTGTTTGTAGTATGGAATCTATTCGAGAGAAAAAAAAAAGTCCACGTGACCTTATTACTAGTGACTACTATTACTGAGATCCATATTGCAACTTTTTTACAGGGATTAACCTAACATGTTATTTATTGTTTTAGTATCTTCACGAGTGTTGTTCTTTCTTCTTCCAGAAGGTATCCTTGGTGAAACTATTAGCAAGTTCAGCATCTGGAGTCTCTATCTTACTTTTGTTCTGGCTGTTGGACGATTTATTAGACTTCAGTGTTCTGACTTGAGAATGAGAATACCCTATGAGAATCTCCCCTCATGTGACAGGTAATGAGTTTTTTTTTTTCAGACTTCTCTCTTGTTAATATGGACAGAAAATAGTAGATGAAGATAACATGTAAAACTATGGCTGTGGTTTCCTCCAATTTCCACTACAAAATCACTGATTTATAGATCATTTTAAAAATCAATTCATTGTCTTACATTTCATCTAATCATGAATTAGAGTCACATATGGTTAACCTTTATTTTAGGCAGACAGAGTTGTTCTTGAACATAAAGATCATGGCTGTAAATGAATGAACCAAATGCTCTTGTGCAAACAGATTTGTTTTTTCAATAAGAAAAGAGAATGGAAAATAATTGAAACATAAAGTTCAACAAGATAAATGAACTTGACTATAAACTTATGAGGCAACTATTCCTATAGTTGAGGTCAGTAAAAGCTCAAGCCAGGTTCATTTTAATAAATAAGCTTGAAAATAGAAGTTTTCAAATTGATCTATATTGAATTTAGTTCTAGATCAATTATTTTTCTAAAAAATAAGCTCGAAAAAAATCATAGTCGGCTAATTTACAACTCTACCAACTAACTCTTATACTTGCTACATTTCTAAAAGTTGATGTATATCTGTTATAAACCATACGGTGGAAAGACCAATGAAGGAAACAAGTAGTGGGAAAGAAATTCCTTGGTACCCATTCCTCATGCCATTTTGGTTTATGCTCCAATCAAGTGGAAACACCAAAATCCACCCAAATGCTGATTTTAAGCCCAAAAATAGAATTATAATTATATGTTTTGTAAAATCTTGTGTATTATTTAGTTACTTTAATGTATTTAGAAAAATTAGTTTTAAAAGCCAAAGGAACTAGATGAAGGGGAGAACCGGACTCCAGAGTCGGAGCTGATAAATCTCAATAAGGGAGTTAACTTGGCGTACAAAAACCACCCATTGACGGTTCACGTGGTTTACGGAGTTCCAGAAAGGCAACCAAGGGCCGAGAATGGATAACTCACACGACTGAGAAACGTGTCAAACGTAAAGATTCAAATGCGAGAGAACCCTCAAAATAAAATGAGACCATGGAAAGTTGCTCGGTGCGGATACAGTTAGAGAGGGATAAAGGCGAACGTCTGACTTCAATTGAGAAGTCAAGACCTAAACAGTCCGTGGTACAAAGGATAGAGCCCTGTTGGTAAACCCACTACCCTGGCACCTCCCAATCGAAAAAAACACACCCAAGGATTTACTGCGTTGGGGAAGTTCCAGAGGTTCACCAAAGGAATCACAAGCTATTCCGCAGAAACTTGGTACTCATACAAATCCAGGTGCAGTACGCACATCAACAAAGAACCATAAGACTCTGAACTCCGAAAAGGTTATTGCATTTTAATTCGACAGACACAGTAACCCCAAGAGACTAACGCCTAGGAACATAATAAGGGGGAAAGGGAAATGCCCACGACCAGACCAAACAAATCACCACAAAAAGTGCAATAGCAGTGAATGGGACGGGAAGAGCAAATCCAACAGCGGGTACGAAACCCGCAGCCATGAGACAATAGACAACTCATGACTTAAAAAAGAAACCCTAAGGCGCGCTAGGGAAGGCGAATGCAAGATGAACGAGTAGAGGGCTTAATAACCTACAAAACAACAAAAGACGGAATTTCCTAATTGCGACCTGGTGCCAGAAAATCCTATGCGTGAGATACGCATAGGCGGGCTTACAAACTAAAGGCTCTACAAATACGTAGATTCGCAGCGTAAGAAACTGACGAAAGCCAACCATGTAAGTACCACAATATACGGCAAACAGGTAGATGAAGATGGCTAGATGGGTAAATAGGAATATGACCCTACGTGGAATGTACGGGAGTAGGCCTACGTGTCCAAATAGGGTTGATTACAAAAGGGCCGCTAGGGGAGTCTCTGTCGACACTAGCAACGGTCTAAGCGAACAAACTGGAGAGGCTCAGACGCATATCGAAAGCAACAAGGATACACTCATCCTTCAAGTAAAGCACTAGGGACACATACACCAGGACATGATAGCGTGCAGGGGAGAATCCAATAGGAGAAAGCATGTCCCCAAGGGAAGAAAAGCTCTTTAAAACACTCATGGCAGGAGCAAAGTACCGCACTACGGAATGCAAAAATATTTTTTTAATAGTTTCCTTCCAGGAACATCAACAAGGTAAAATCTTTCTTATCCTTTCCCTACAAACTTTTTCCCTACCACACTTCTTTCCCTAGAACTGTAGACTATTTTTCTAATGTATTGGTGCTTCCAAAAACCTAAAAGTACCAATACATGATTATCCCACTATACCTTACTGATAAATCAAATGCCTCTTATTGCTTCCTTTAACTAGTGTAGGCTCTAGACATGACCCAATAAAGAAAAGCCTTTAATCTAGAGATGCAATGTTTGGATCTATTGATGAAGAAGAACTCAAGGAACTCGTTGAATTGGTGATGTTCATGTGGAGATGTTCTTGTGGAGTTGGCTCATAGAGAAGTCATCAAGGGATTGCCATATGTGGTGTGAGCAGTAGCTGCCCACGTGCAAGAGATGTCAAGGAGCAGGAAAATGATATAGAGAAGATTGGATCAGGGTGGTGCGATGGAAATATTTATGTGCCCAACCCATAGGTCCCAGAATTGAAAACTAGCTCTAGCACCATGTGAAGTTTGTATTAGTTGATGAGAATTATTACATAGTATTTTATAGCAAGATTCAAAATCTTGAGCTATGCTAGAGTTTCAATCTTTGACGTTGCAGTATTGTGTCAATGTTCTAATGTATGCAGTTGGTGGGGAATTGGAGGTGGAAAAAGGAAAAAAGATAATAAAACTATATACTTAAAAAAAGGGCAGCCCGGTGCACGAAGCTCCCGCCATGCGGGGTCCCAGGGAAGGATCCATTATATATAATACAACTATATACTTAAATATAAATTTTGTTTGCCGCCTAAAATGGTACGATTTGGACATTATCTTGACTTATATTATAGTATGTAAGAGGTGTTGAGTGTTGTGGCATAAGAAAATACTGATTAGTATGGTTGACACAACGATACATGAGACATTACCTGTGCCGAGTAATATTCATATTATTACCTTTGCCAACTAATATCGAGTTTTGGTAATTTACAAGAACGATATGTTTCAACAGTTTGATTTGATACGGTATGAAATTTTAGACTATGTTTTATAGGGAGCAATAAAACCTACACCTAAAAGTACTAATGTGGGACTAAATCCACTACACCTGAATACCTAATAAAACCTACACCTAAAAGTACTAATGTGGGACTAAATCCACTACACCTGAATACCTAATAAAACCTAAATATGTAATATTTGTTTATAGATCCTTTATTTACTATTTCAAAATAAATATCTAAAATTTATCATCAATACTCCTATACTTTATTGTACTTTAATTGGATCAAATAAGAAGTCGAGTTCAAGAAGTCTAAAATGAAATATCTTATTGTTTTGGACGATAAATATATTTTTGAAGTAAATCTATATTTGACTTAACAATCACACACTAAACTTTATAATAAATTTTCAAATAATTTAAATTTTGGTTAAATTGCAATTAAATTTTTATATTAAAAAGTTTTTTAAAAAAAATTTCATAGGCATTACATGTGTTTTTTATGATTTAAATCATGCTATGTAGTAATCAATGAATTCAGGGTGCAATTTTTTTTTTTAAAAAAAATGTTCATTTAATATAACTATTTCATTTTGTGTAATTGGAAGAATGAATCTGACAATACTGTACTTTTTGTATTTTAAAACATAAATTATTTAAAAAGTGGCATAGATGACTTGCAAATGGTATGTGTGGGGTACATGATTTGAGCATCATGCATGCACATTATATGAATCAATCAATTAATTGATTTATATATTTCATAAACTAATGCATTTGATTATTAAGTCGTAATATTTTCAATGTTGATTCCAATGTAGATAGTTGTTCGATATTGATGGAAATTAAAAATATTCTTTTATCGATACATTTTACATGAATAGGCTTCCTTAGGACGAGAAAGTCTTGCAAAATGGAAATTAGTCACAAGTTGATATTTTTATCTATATATTTTCAGTGGCATGTTATTACAGGTTTGGTCAGCTTCCTTCAAATGCTTAGCAAGGAAAACTTTTTATGCTTCAGTAATATTGCATGACTCATGCTCTATAAAATTATAATGTTGATTAGGACATAGGAGTGCTCTATAAAATCAGATTTCTAATATTTCATATGACCTCGCATATAGCTCAATGATTAAAAAAGATTCATATAGATGTTGTATGAGACTCAATTTTTTTTTGTTATTGTTAATTGTTCTACGGTATAAAAACACAGCCGATAAAAGGTACAACAGCAAAGCTAATTCGCTTGCAGTTTTGTTCTTTCTTCTCAAACTCTTGATCTTTATTTTACAATGTCAGAAAACTAAATCATCCATGAAAAATCATATGTATCTCAGCATTTCTTGCATTCTCTTTATTATATCATAAAAGTGTTTCACATCTTTGGGTGTAGACTGATAGCAATATGTGAGAACATATATGCTGCTCGAGCTGAAGGCGAGTTAGAAGTTGAGGAGGTTCTCTATTGGACCCTAATAAAGATCTACAGATCTCCACACATGCTTCTCGAGTACACCAAGTCAGATTGAAACTAGGCATCCATGTCACTAAAGATTGATTGGACACACAAAGAAGATTACAGACATGTGAAGAACATTACAGCAATTGACATCAAAATCAAAAGTTTGTTTATTTCATTTGGCATCAAAATGTACTTGAGAAGTTTTGAATTTAGCTCTTCTTAGATTTATCAAATTAATTATTTATTTGTTTGCAGATGAGTTTGTCTGAAATAGGTAACATTGGATTGCCATTTTTTGGCAACATCCAAATGCCATGATAACCTCGTTAATCTTAGGTGTAACAATATATGTAAATAGATGTTACTTACAAAGCTTAATTTTTCTTGTATTTATACACCGTTTGTCTTATATCAAGTTGTGCAACTTTGCAAACTTACATGCAAGTCCTTTTTTTATTGTGGAACTCTATAGGCTGAATGTATCTTGTTCTTGGAACTCTCATGCTAAAAGTGTACATTCAGGGTTAGTGGCATGGTGATATTTATTTGCTTTCAACTCATGTGACTGATCTTGTATTTTAGTTTATTTCTGATTTTTTTCAGAGTTAAAACAGCTTGAAGTCATTTTTTTCATCAATTGTTGAACAAAAGTATCTACAAAGTCGAAAAAACCTTCAAGTTGGTCAGTGTATTTCTTGTTTCATGACTTGAGCTTCTCTTTATCTCACATAAAACATATTAGTTTTGGTAGCAATCTCTTATTACAGGTTCATTTTGAATGAATGTATTAATCAACTTTGGATTCCACCAAGGTGGGACAAACAAGAGTGCTGCAACACTATTTTGTCCATGTAATCTCCCCAACTATTTTAATCACCTATGAGTTCTGAGTAAAATTACATGTTCATTTATCTGCTTCAATTCACGCAGTGGATAAAGATACAATATGTTGTCAGTTCCTACGAGTCATAAAATTGGCATCTGATATTTTTACATATTCCTTGTGCAACAGGATCCACCAGGTTCTTTAATTCATACAAGGAGAGAAATGAATTCGAAAGACTGCATGCCAGTGACAAACAAAGAAGAAAGCAACCACATAAGAAGCATTTGTTTGCCATGCCAACAGTCATAAGTCGACCAAGTTTTGGAGTTTGCCAGCTTGAGGAAGTTTCATCTCTCCAACTGATTGAGGGAATATATCTGTCTAAGATTTGAAGGTTCATATTTATAGAGTTTTATTGAGAGAATATTTGCATAGAAGGAAAGTCATAGTTGTAACATGCCCTTTGTAACATACAAAAGCTCCTTCACTTGGAGATTCAAATACTCATTGGTTTTGGTTCTCATCTATATTTCCATGGAATGGGTGTTCATATGCTTTGTCAACAAAATAAAACTACAATCATCTTTGTTGTGAATTATGTTTTCATCATCTGACCGACTTGATAGGCTAGTAGTACCAGAGTTGTTCACTCTTTCTCATAGCTTTGCTAATCTATAATATTATTACAGATGAGAAACTCTGCTTCTCCAGGTTTCCTGGATTTATTATTATTATTTTTTTAATTTTTTCCATGCCCTCTCATTTATTTGTTTCTCTTTTGTGGTTTCTTTCTTTTATTTGTTCCCTTCCCTGCCATTTATTATCTATTAATCTCTAACCTTCCATGCATCTTTCACAGATTGTGATGAGGAGCAGCGGCAAAACAAGACAATGCTAAACACAAGCCTTCTTGCTTGCTGCTGTGGTGCTGCTGCTACCAGCACGGTTGATCGGAGATGAGGTTGGCCTTGGTACATGAATCTTTCCTATGCAAGCGAGATCAAGTCTTGGAATTGTATGTCTTTCAATCCCAACTACCAGTAAAGCCCAGTGGAAACTCATGATCGTCGTACCCTCATGACATTATCGTGACCATGAGTTTACGGTCTGATAGTGTCACCGTGAGAGTTTAAGCTGTGGAATTTAAGACGATCTTTTAAAGAAAACAAAAAAAAAGAATTCATTTTCGCTCAATTTTAGGTGATATTGCCAGCCTCCTTCCATTTTTAGCCTCTCCTCGAGCGGAGCTGTCGCGGCCATCTCTTCTCCCTCTGCCCTCCTCCTTTGACTGACAATGCTTCCATCTCTGCTCGAACTCAACAAATTAAATTAACTATTTTTCTCAGACAGGATAAAAGAAGAAGAAGAAGAAATAAAATGCACCTTTATCGATCTCATTAGGCAAGTAGAAGAAGGATAACAGACTTCTTGATGTGTCGAGGTTCCAAGGCTACGACGAGAGCAGAATTAGTGTATCAGGACCAGGTCAGCAGGAGGGCATACTCTGATGAGGTCTATGGCGAAGAGGAGTACAATGCGACGAGATATCTGAACGATATGAATCGACACTAGAAGATTACTTTCGACTTCCAAAACCAGTAGCCTGAGACCGGTGATATAACCTTTCAGCAAGCCAATTGCTAAATTTTATGAAGTTAGAAGCTGTGTATAAAAGAAAACTGTATGAGTCTCTTCACAAGTTTTATAGATGGGATGTTAGATTCAGAATCATACACTCTCAACAACAAAACATGGAAGATTGATGCTCCTTGCTTGAAGTAGAAAGCAAAGCAAGTGTGTATTTGATTCGCTCTTAAAATTGTTAGAAACATCAAGGAAGCAACTTCTTTTAGTGATCAAACTTTACGACACCTTTGATAGAGATATATAATCACCTATTAAGAACTTAAAATTATAGCTCCTCTTCTATCTACTCTAGATTATAAACTCTAAACCCTAAATCTCTCTTTGATCCTCTCAATTATCTCAATCTCGTCACCATATAATGCCTTTAAGCGTATCATTTAATAAATGCACAAGTGGTTGTTAGTATTATAAGCAAATTCAACAAAGTGGAGAGGACATTCCCAATTGCTAGCAAAGTTAACGCATATGCTCGAAGCATACCCTCAACTATTGAGATGATGTACACTAGTTGTCGGTTAAATACCAAAATGCAACTCCAAGCCTATAACCCAATGCAAACTACAAACTAAGAGTCTCGATCTGCTACTAGAACACTATGCTATTCGATGATCTCTCGACAATACAACTCTGCTAAGTCAGTCGCATCCGAGTTCGTAGAAGCACCGAGACAAAATTCATAGTAATATTTTTCTATTTTAATATTAGAATAGGGACCTCCAGAGCTTTCTAGTGGAGTGCTAATGTTTTACCTTCACTTGCTTACCCACAAAATATTGAGTAAGAAAGTTGGTTATATCCTTCTTTTATTGTGCCCTCAATAAGAGCTTCGTATAATAAAATAAGAGCAATGCGTTTCCTAATGGCAAAAGACGATTCACTTGCCCTCACCAACCCCGCCAGCCCATTACAAGATCAATACGAAGGAGATAAATCACGATAATTGAATAAATAGGTAAATGGAGGATGAGTATACGAGGTGCAGGAAATTACATTACGCTTTGCCAGTCTTGCGATTCAATCCCTTGACCTCAAGTGGAAAATAGTTATTCAACTACCACCTCAGCTAAGCCCGTGGGGGCTTCCTAGCTCTAACAACCCCTTCTTGATAGGATGTAACTTTGGCAAAAGATGCACTCTGAGTCCTTTGATTATTTTTGAAATACCCCTGAGCCTATGTCGTCTAAGCAGTCTTCTATTAGTTTGGCAAACTTGAAGACCCTAGTCAATATTCTATCGTTCCACCTATAACTTTAACTAAAAACTCTAGTCGAGATAGAGATGAGCTTTTAGAGCCTTCTATATGTGGTTATTGTATTGATTCTAAGCTAAAATGTTTACTTGCTAGAAAATACCACATATATCATTTAATGGGAAAAAAATGTCTAGGGCTATCAAAAAATCGATAAAACTAAAAGTGGTGCTATTTTCAAAAGCAATATATGTAGCACCAACAAACAATAATGATATATCTACCATACCTTACGAGACATTACATGTTCAATAAACAAAAGAAGGAAAAAAAACATAATTATTATTGAAGGATAAAAATAAAAGATAAAAATTATAAAACCATTTTTCTCCCTACAATAATAAAAATGTTTCATTTCTTAAAGCCATCACTTTGACAACAAAAGCCGCATCAAAGCATCTAAGCTTTTTAAAAACAAAAAACAAAAACAAAACATGATATTATCTACAATATTTCTCCATAAAAGAAAGAAAAAAAATGACACTAAATCTCTTTAGAAGAATATAACTTTGGAAGAAAATATTCAAAATCTCTTTGACAAAGTGATGACCCGATCCACTTGAAGAAGATGAGTCCTGCAATGGAACTTTAGCTCAAGAAACATCAACTTTGAGGTACATGAATTTATTTAATTTGCTCAAAGGTTGAGACCTGATCCTTCATCAAAAAGTATAATGGTGCAGGATTTTATTCATATATGCAATGCGCACATAGCTGAACAGATGGAAGATTCATGTTTTGAGCAAGGATAATGCTACAGGAAGATGAAGAATATATTCTGAGAAAAAAAAATTATAGAACAGAAATTTTATGGCGGGACCCTCCATAAGATTTTTCGGTGTATGGCTAGTTGCACCCTTTTAGCCGTCGAGTTTGACTGAAATTTAAACTTGTTCTACGGCTAATCGACAAAGAGTGTTCTCTACAACTAAAAGAAGGTCCTTCACCTAATTAAGCATATGCTCTCCGGGTACATTACTTAATCGCAGGCATCCCTGCACCATATTAGATATGAGACTAATTCCTGTTCAAAATAGGCACGGCAAGTTAAATCCCTCCCCATCTTAACTTCAAAGATTACTTTCCACATCTTCAACATCGATAAAAATGATAAACACTTCAAGTTGCAATATAACTAAAAGTCAATGCATCTTATTCTTATTCCCTCCTCTATTCTCCTTCCATTCAAATGCTATCAATCCATCACTTGAGGATGTCATAGAGAGCAAAGCAGGGTATCTTAAGATGTCAACGCTATCGTACTCCCAATTGCAAATGGCTATCTTCACCATCAATCTCCATGTGATCATGTTTGCCATCTGCCCATATGCTGCCAAGTAGCACATTTTATTCCCTTATACATGCATCTTCCTATGCCCAGAGACATCCCCAGTACACACATTGCAATCCAAAACCACGTAGAGGGAATTTCAATCCTTATCAAAATCCAATCCACTTTTTTGGCATCCAAAATATTCCTGCAAGTGTTGTGTTGGCCACATCTATATATGCACCTGAAACCCAAAAAAAAATGGAAAAAAGGACACATTATTCAAGTCCTTCAACTACCAACTTTATCTCCCTCCTCTGATGTCAAATCGCTTGTATTGTTGATATTCCAAGTCCTAGTGCAACTTTTGCACACCTATATATACACAATTCAAACACCCCATAGCTAACTACAACTCAGCCATTGCCCAACAATCTTGGTCACAATTATATGGATAAGGTGATGAATTTAGCCTCGCAACGAGCCGTGGTCATCTTTAGCTTGAGCTCATGCTACATGACCTACACTGTGAAAAGCCTGTTCCATGAGCTAGGAGTTAATGCTGTAGTCTACGAGCTTGACCAGGAACCACGAGGAGCAGAGATGGAGAAGGCATTGATAAAACTGTTGGGGAGAAGGCCGCCAGTGCCAGCCGTCTTTATTGGTGGCCGGCTTATTGGCTTAACGGACAGAGTCATGTCGCTGCACCTTGGAGGCAATCTTGTGCCCTTGCTAAGGGAAGCAGGTGCTCTATGGCTCTAACCATCAACATAGATGGAGAGATAACACATATGAGTTCATGTTTACTGATGCTGTTGCGAGGTGTGAAAATTAATTATAGAGCAAATTAATTAGCCTTCATGTTGTCAATTATCAGTATTAATGTATTGTTAAAGATATGAGCTTTTATGGAGGCATCATAAACAAGGTTGAAAGCAATAAGTTGATTAGATGCTGATTTGAGTTCTCAATACGTATGCATTCAATCAAGCATAAGAGGATAATGGCAAAGTGAGACCAAACATATTCTTGAAAGCAAATTATTGTTGGAACTGGTCCACACCGGAAAGTGTGCTTTGTTTATTAACATGTAATTCTGATTTGATAATGCTAGGAAAGAAATAATAATAATAATTCTACTGATCATAGAAATAGAAAGGAGCATAGAAATAGCAGACAATTCAATGTGTAAATTCCTTAGTGCCAATATGTTTTAGCAGTTTTTATCACAATATACAATTCGGGTGTTGACTGCAATGACAAGTGCCTTTGCATAATCATAGAAATTTATTATTGATTTTTAGTAAATCACAGTGGTAGTTTATTTGTCCTCACTCTCGTTGAATCAGGAAGACTCACAAGAAAGGGAATCATGCATCGACATACCTAATTTTGCTAAAAGCTCAGACATAGGTATTTCTACATAATTGCTTGTTACTACTTGTATTATGCCTTTTGAACTCTGTTTTATTTCGTTGAACATGTTGAATTATGCTTGACCCCTTTTCTTTTATAGATACATTGAGTCAAGCATCAAATATATGTCTTGCATGGTGACCTAGTGAAGAACACAGGCCAGAATACCATATTGCATAAAACTTGTAAGCTCAAGGACCAAAGAAACCTGAAAAACTAATTGATCAGTGATACTTGGAAATGAAAGCAAAATTGATCAAAGCGACTACAAGAAAAGGAAAACATCCAATTTAGGCTAGAATGTCTTATTTTTGATGGAATACTAACCAAAAAACTCATCCAACATTTCAACTAAATGTCCACCAAGCCTTAAAGAAGAAGAAGTCATGCCTACTTTTCAAAAGAGGCACAACTCTACCAGATATTACAAGTTGTTTGAGAAAAAAGAAAAATAAGAAGGAAAAAAATTTGTTCTCCAAGCAAATAATAAATAGGAATAGACATGCATATGTATCAATCACGGTGCAAATCTCTCAGTAGACAAAATTGTATAGCTTAGTCATTGATGATTGAAAAACTAAGTAGCACTAAAAAGGCAGATATCTGCAGTAGAAAAGATACCTGGTGAAGTTCCATGAGATCCTGCAGACAGTTGCTAAGCAGTACTTTCTTTATGCATTCTTTCCTATGATTATTCAAAGTTCAAACAAATCCATATTAGCGTTAACCAATAATTAACAATTTACTTTAGTAGAAACTTGGTAAGTCCTTCTGCAGCATATTTCAATTGGTACAAAGGTTTGATGAAAAACCTCACCTATGAGGATCACAGAAGAACAAGAATGTGCATGCAGCTATTAGAAAACACATCTTAACAAAGGTTCCAGGCATATCATGAAATTGTGCCAAATTAGAAATAAGATCTTGGAAATATATAAGCTCCATTTCCTGCAGTCCACTAACAGTTAAATTTGGGTAGAAAACCAAGGTATTTTAGATCTGTTACTAATTTCAACTCTAAATATTAAGTTTATTTGATACGCAAGGTAGAAAAAAAAACCATCAGAATCTTCATCAAGCTCACTCATATCAATTCTTACTTGTGTAAGGGAAGCCTAATGCTAAAAGAAAGAAAAGAGAAGATACATGAGAACATTTATACTAGAAAATTTTCAGATAACTGGTTGACAATAGTATGAATACTCTTTATATTTCCAAATTGTGACCAAAGGAGAAATTTTGGATTATCATTCCTCATAGGATTGTTAACTGTGACAGGATTGTGAATTTGTGATGCACATTTTTCAAGAGTTTCTAAATAGAGATTAAGTTACCAGATAGAACATAAAGAAGAAGAGCAACCATCAGCAAATTAGAAGTTCCAAAAACAGAAGTTGCTGGTCATCCCAATCCCACATGCCAATGCTTCGTATAAAGATTATCCATCACCTAAACAACAACATGACTTAATATTGAGTCAGACAAGATTATCACCAAAGAAACGAATTAGAGACGGAGGCGAAACTGAACGCCGGCGCCGGATCCGTCAGTCGCCGAAGAATTCGGACCCAGGACGCAGAAGGGATCTTCTTATGCGTAGCGAGAGCGTGTCCGCCGCCTTATTCGTCGCTGGCGCCGTTGTACATTGTCTCCGCCGCACCGATGGCCCAGCTCGGCGAATTCCGCTGGTCGTCGCAAGCAGAGGGATCGAAGAAATCGCTCTTTTTTCCATTTACCACCCGGAGTGTTCTTTTATTGACCTTTTGATGCCATTTTCTATTTAAAAAGAGAAATTTTAGAAAGCCCCTAATATTTAACAATCTTTAAATGTGTCTTTTGGAAAAAAAAAAATATACAGATCCGCTAGCTGCTAGTGCCGGTCCCATGGATAAGGAAAGAGATATATGCATGTACGCAGGTATTAGACGTATGGTGGGATAAACTCAGGTCATCGATCCTATCTCTTAAGGTTTTATTTATGTTACAAGGGCCCTCCACAGCAATGAAAGTGTAGGTTTACTCTCTAACACTAACCGTTCGATATCCTAAATCACTTTCAGATACACACAACCATGTGAAACTATTAGAATTTGAACAATTTCTGAACATATGAATACATCAATTCAATCAGAAACAGAAATTTTCAATCTCTTTAAGCAAAAGTAATTCAAAGAACAATGACAAGGAAAATAATAAAGTTTAAATCGCCTTTAAAGTAATTCAAAAGCTTTGGAAAATCAATCTCTTCTGAAACTTTCCTTCTCGAATGCCGGGTACTCGAGATCGAGAGTGTCCGGGAGCATGTGTTCGATCTGATCATCACTGGACTGGTCGATCGAGGAAGCCACTCTCGGATAAAACTCTTTATAATCATCATGATCAGACACACCCAAATTTAGTTGAGGAACAATGTAGGTAGCAAAGGGCATCCCTGAACCAAATTGTGAATGTTCCCGAAGAGCAATATTATTGTGCTGTGTAGGAGGAGCATTTAAGTTGCTGGCCTGAGAGTGCATGAAGCATCATCACATCTTGAACAAACATGGAATCAAGGAAAGAATAGAAAGATCACTACAGACCATGAAACTGTTCGGTCCAAGATTTTGCATGGGTGCAAAAGAGCTCTGCAAGTTTGTCTGAGGCAGTACAGAGGACTGAAGAATTCTGGAAGAAACATAGTCTTCTGGGTGGTTGAATTTACAGGTTCTTCCAAACTTACACTGCCCTGTCCTCATGTAGAAGGAACACTCTTTTTTGCCCTGAAAATATTCAAGAAGACAGTAATTTCAGCTTTTGCTTGAGTTGGATTTCTGAAAGAAAATAAGGGAAGAGAAGACTGACGACACGCAGGGGGAATCCATATTTGTTAGTAGGTGTCAAACGTGCATGTCGATGTTGCCCTGTGTGCTCAAATATGCATGCGTCGCCATGTTTACAAGTCCTGGCATCGGCAAAGAACTGGAAAGAACAAGAGAAACTGGTATCAGTCGATCGATGCAATAAAATAAAATTTAAAAAGTTTAAAATTGTCAATTTGCTGCTGAAATACCCTGCATGGAGTTCGGATTTTGCGTGCCACTTGGCCGCTTCTTGCTTCTCCGGCGATCGCCTGAGAAGGTTTGTTGCTTATTGATCAGTCGGATTCCATACAAGGAAGAACAAGAAATTAAATAGTTGGTGATCTTGTTAAAGAACTCGGGGAATCATTACCGCTAAGCGATCGCGAGGGTGATGGTAGCGGCAGGAGGAGTCGTAGAGGCAGGCTCCGGTGCGCATGTAGAAGTCGCAGTTCGGTCGCCCAGGTCTCTCAGGATAGGCGGCCTCCGGCGCCGTGGGCGGTGGCGGCCACAGCTGGCTTCCTCTCTCATCCAAATCCAGCGTCCTTATCTCATCTGAGTACAACCAAAACAAAAGAAGAAGGACAAGATCAATGAGGAGCGCAAACATCAGCCGGAATGGAACTTGTCGAGCAGAGCACCTTCTAAGTCGGTCGGCCGATCGTCGTCGCGTTCCTCGGCCATCGATGAGACGAAGAAGAGATGAGGAGGAGGGACTTATATACCTTCTCCGGCGTGCCTTTGAAGGCTTTAAACGCTGCTGCTCTTCCAGAGGAAGCTGCTGGTTTATGTGCCCGCGGCCGAAGCTTAACGTCCTCAAACGGTAAACTGCCGAAAGAATCTATGAGTATGAAAAGGACCCTAATTTTTCCGTAATTTACCAAAATGCCACTCACCTGAATTGATTATACTTTTTTTTCATCATTTCATATAAATTATAATGTGATTATACATCGACTGTGAGGGTATATTAGTAATAGAGATGTTAGGGAGTAGACGTCACCGTTACATATAACTCTATGAAACGTTTCAAGTGTCTGCCCCAGTAACGGCCATGCAAGAATTGGCAAGTGGTAAAATAAAAGTGAATAGAATATTTAAAAAATAAGAAAAATTATCATTTAGTTTACTTGTCATTTGAACAATTATAAACAAATTTTGTGTGATTTACATTTACTTGTGAATTATATTTAGTTAGAATAAAAATAATTATAAAAAGAAAAAAGAAAAAGAAAAAATTTATTAAAAGAGTTCGAATAATAAAGAAGCAAATTTACACCAGAAGCAGAGGAGAGCATGTAGGAGGGGGTAATGTAACATATTGAAAATTTACAGGGAGCAAATCGAATAATTCGCTAGATCAAAACCTAACCCGACCTATTCGATTCAATTTGGGTCAACTTTATTCACAAAATCTGTCGGAGGGGAGGTCCTTCGGTTCCCGAATCCTCCCCCTTGTGAAGAAGCCTGCAACTGCAAGCCAGCAGGGCGGCGGGGGTGCTGCTGCAGCCTCTTCCGTCGGTGTCACCATAGAGATCTCGAAAGAAGAAGAAGAAACGAAGATAAGGTGGAATGGGGCAGGCCCTGCGGCGTGCTACCGGAAGGGTGCGGCCCAGCCGGATCGACCCGCCGCCGCCGCCTCCGGCGCAGAGACCTGCGCGCCCCTCCGCCGCTGCTGACCCGCCTCCTCCTGCTGCCTCGTCCACAGATGCCCCAGATCAGCTTGGAGTTCCTGATGCAGGTATCCGGTTCTCGTTTCTTCTCGTAGGTGCAGAAATGAAGTAGATTTCCTGTTATCGTTTGTCCTATGACCTGGTTATCCATTAACTTTTCTTCTCGTAGGAAAATGAACGAAACTTGGGTTTTCTTTTTATTTTCATACGGAAGATCAAAAAGATAAAACTAGGAAGGGCTATGATCTAACTAGGAAGGGCTCGGTGACTTCATTCTGCTTAGTATGAAATATCATTTTTGTTGTTAATTTCTCTTTACATCTTTATTGTGCTTCAATTCCATTTCTACAATCTCTTTTAATTTTCACAGGAAGTCTATATTGTTGGTTAGTACAATAGTGAATTCACAAATAATCATTATAATGAACATGAGTTCTTTTTCCTTTTTTTTCACGATAAGGTGACTACGGGGTAAAATGAACATATTAAGAAAAGAATTAGGAGGGCAAATCTGTTATATATTCCACTGAATAGTAATCTCTAGTTTTCTCACATACAACTATAGGCCCGCATGGTTGTGCTGCACCATTCTCACCAAAATTGGAAAGGGCCCTGAAATCTTTTTCTCCTTAGGTTGCTTTTAATAATTTGAGAGAACTGAAATAGAGTTATACTAGATTTCATGATCAGTAAATTTGTGTCCTCCATATGTGATGCTTTTCATCTAGCATCCTTGAGAAACTAAAGGAAATTAACAAAATGAAATGTATTTCGTTCCTTTTTTTTCTTGGGAAATCAGATGTATACTTCCTTTACCTAGTTAATGGCTGCCCTTACAAGTGGATGCATTATAGATGCCTAACTATCATTCCATGCTTTCCTTTTAAATTTTCTCTCTTATATTTTGTTTTCAGTATTGACAAAGAACTTTTATTCCTTGATGCTCACTTCAGATTTCACTGAAACCCTGCCATGGCAGTTATGAAGTATGCTTGAGAATTGGAGTCTTATCAATCATGTCGTTATTGCAAGTATAGGAACACTAGTCGTGTCTGTTTAAATTCCTTTGACATTGTCTTTATGCTTGTTTGATTTACCAGAACTTTATCCTTGTACTGAAAACTTAACTTTATGATTCTTTTGGATCTCAGAGGTGTTATATTATCCCCTGTTGAATGTTCCTAGTACTATGTAGAGTTGTCTTGTGAGTTACTTTTGTTTTTGAAATCATTTTTCTTGTGTACTAATTTCATATACACAATCAAACCATTTTAACTGTCATGTACCTTTGTTTTCACAGAGATCACTGCCACGAGGGAACATGAGAGTAGTGTCCTTGAAGACAGGGATCCAAAATATGATGATATGCTTAAACAAATGGTGGGAAGGATAAGGTCTAGGCCAGGAGGGAAAGCAGTAATGGGTGAGGTGAGAAATTAAATCTGTTCGTGTGTTTTTAAATATATATATTTTTGTTGTAAATGCATGTATACCTGGGGCTTGTACCAGTTGCATATGGCTATCTAATGTTGCTTTTGTCTTGTTTCTCTCATTTTGTGATGTACTCACAAATGAGCAACCTTCTCATAATCATATGAAGTGTTTTAGCCAATGTAACAGTGGTGTGCATCTGAATAAAAGTTAAAGCTTCATCTCATAATATTCAACTTTGCAACAATGAACATCAAAATCAAAATATTTAGGATCTACCTCCCTAAGTCATGTAATAATTGAAATGCGTGATTTTTTTTAAATGTTGCATTTTTTGTTTGTACAAAACGTTGTAACTATATAGAATGATATCTAGTTGTCTTTTTTGTATTCCTTGTAGAGAGGAAATTCCAGTCATGAGCACCTCACTGACAATAATTAGTATCTTCAATTGTTAAGGAATAGGGGTTTTTTCTATGCAACGTACTTTTAGTAAATATTATATGACATGTAGCTGATGATATTTTCACAAATATTAGTTTCTTATTTGTCAATTATGTGTTATTCCATGCTGTCATATTGCCCTTAGAAAATTTCATATTCTTGTCTAAATCCTCGAGGCATAGACACTTATGAATCTTCAGGAATATATTACTTATTCCATTTAACTGTCACTTTGATTGAAGGAAAGAACAATGTGTTTTGAGTTACTAACAACAACTATACTCCATTAAGTATCAGTATTGTTTCTGATGCATCTAACTGATCATGTTACGGAAAATTTCTAAAGAATTTTAGTATATCTGTTTCTTCATTAACAAGTTTTTCATTTCTTTATTTTTTCAACATTTATTTGTTGATCGATGCCTGATCGTTTCTCTAATACTGGTTGATATGAGTTTTTATTTTGTTAAGTTTTAATTTACCAGTACATGGATTGGTTCACTTTCAAGACCCCTATGCTTGCTTTTTTGCATTACGATAAATACCTTTTTTAATTCCATCATATATGTTAAATCATAATTACTAATTGATAGTCCACGTCCATTTTAGCACGTGTAGTTTTTAATTGAAATGTCAAGTACCAAAAGTTTTGACAATTAATGGAAATTATAGGTAGGGCTATAAACGAGCCAAGCTGAACCGAGCTTTGGGGTGTTCAAACTTGTTTGATAAGGTAATCGAGCCGAGCTTAAAATGAACCAAGCTTTTGAAATGATTGTTCAAGCTTGGCTTGGTTTATTTTTTATGAGCTTAAGCTCGTTTGAAGCTTGACTTGAGATTGGTTCGTTTGGATGTTATCGAGCTCTCAATTCAAGCATGGCTTGAGCTTGGTTCGAGTTTGGTTCGTTTAGATGTTATTAAGCTCTCAATCAAGTTTGTTTGATTGTTTGAAACTTTTAGTTGTTTGATTGGTTATTGAGCTTGATAATTTAAACCTATTTGTTTATTTTATTTTATTATTTATTTAGCATATTGAAAAGAGTTTTATTAATGAATATGGTTCGTGAGCGTTGTTCACGAACGTTAACGAGCTGAACACATATGTGTTCAAGCTTGTTTGTTTAGTTTAACGAGCTGTTCAAGCTTTTTTGTTTAATTAATCTTGTGTATATTGAACGAACATAAACAAGCTCTTACCAAGTCGAACACCAAACTTGTTCACGAACGTTTAGTTCATTTACAGCCTCAATTATAGGTAAAAAAGTTTATGATATATAACAAATAATGTCCCTATAATTGTTGGACGTGTAGCATTACTGGAACGGATAAAATAAAAAATATTGGTATCTAAGGGTAGTTAGGTGCAGCTAGTTGATGATAAATTATGAGAAATTTGGGTGAGATTGTTGTATGAACTTATTCAAAGGTAACCATGATATCCCATGTTTGATGTGTTAGTGTATTCCCTCCTAACTTGATTCTTTCAACTCTTGTAAACTCCTTGTCATTTTCTTCATACAAAATTCTGTGGGACGTTTTCATTGGGCTCTTGGAGTATCTTATTAGTCTGGTATGGTTCTACAGCTAATTTTAGTATTCTATTATCTAAAATCTTCTATATCTATAGTAGACTATTCTTAATACTATTTACTTGAAGGTTGAAAGGATAAGAAATGTGGTTGGAAAACATGAAAAAGAAAAATTATGAAATGCGCGTTCGCCCTATACTTTTCATTGTTTATCACAAAGCAAAAGTTGATAAACTCAACTATGAGTTGGTCATTTTTTGTTTGCTTCTGTTTTGCACCTCGTTTTAATTGCAGTCATTTTAAGGGAAGGAATAAGGAAAACCTCCTTGCCTTTCTCTCCTACTCTCCTGGATTCTATATCATCATTTCTTTATCATTTTCAAAAAAAAAGCCAAGCATGGTCTTCCAATTTGATTGTAGATTTATTCCTTCCTTTCGGAAATGATGGACGGGGGATTTTAAGAATGTTTTTGCATTTTTGTAGTCAAGCTAGTTCTCATTTTAGTGGATAATTTTCATTTCTTTAGTGTCTTTAAGAAGCTTCCTATCTAATTTTTTAGTTAACTAATTGTGATCGTAATTTGAAGACTTTTTTTTCTTCCACTGCCTCTCTCATACCTGAATCTGTTTGGTATTGGAATTAAACTTTTGCTTCTTCACTTTTCTCCCTCTTCTTCTATTCCTGTTCATGTCCCTCTCCCTCCTCTTATTCTTCTGCACTCTGTTTCACTTAACTCTCTTTCCCTTGTCTCCTACTTAGACTTCTATTTGTATTCTTTCCCCTTCTGCTTCTCTGCTCTCTTATCCTTCTCTCCTATCATTTTTGTGATCTGTTTTTCTCTCCATCATTCAGGTCTCCCTTTTTATATCACATCCCATTCTCCAGTGTCCTGTTCTTACCCTCGTTACTTTTTACTCCATCTCTTATCCCAATTCCTCATCTTCTTCATAACCACTGCATCCTACTTAGTGATCCCTTGTCAATTCTGTGACATCTTTCTCTTCATACCTCTGCCAGCATCAGGGTGTGGCTAGTGACTAAGTCATCAGTAACTAAGTAAACTGTAGTAATTATGATATATTACACCGCTATCATTTTTAATTTAGGTTTAAATATTGAAAATATGGTAAGTTTGAGAATCAATATACACTTTTCCTAATGATAGATTTAGTAATATTACAAAGAGGTTAAAGAAGCTTTTAAGAAAATGTCATGGAAAAATTTAGTTTGGATGATATTGCTTTTGAAATTTAAAAGAGTTGATATAGATATAATTTCATTAATTAAATTATTGATTAATGTTTGAATGACTAATCATAGGGAAGGTTTAAAGAGAATTTTAGTCTTTGGAGAGAATGATTAAGAGTATAGTTGGATCCTAAATAATTAAGCCTAAGACAACATGTTGATTTTGTAATAATCATACTTGATAGTCTGAATGTAGCAGGTTGTTCTATTTTTGGTGAGTAGTTCTACTGTTTATCACCTAAAAAGGTCGTTGTATCTAATAATTAAGGCAGTTTAATGGTGAGTAGTTCTACTTCTAGTTTTATCAATTTTTTTACCTTACTTGAAACGCAGTTTGTTTTATTTATTTATTTTTATTTTATTACTATGCTTTTAGTTTCCATATTCAAATCTCTAATCCAAGCAACATGAGAAAGATCCCTTTTAGGACTTAAGGTATCTCAGTTTTTTCCATCCCCAGGGGAGGAAATCAAACCCTTGTGCCATGTCATAGGTTCAATCTCACAATTGAGCTGTAGTAGTTCCAACACCAATTCCTGAAATCCTGTTATATGTTATTTGATGACACCCTGCATTGACCAATGAGCAGAATGCAATCATTTGGGGTTCAATTTTCTGTTCTATTTCGCCAAGCATCTCATCCATCAGCTTCCCCCAAATCGGTGTGTTAACCAATGCCATAATCACTAACAAAGTTTCTGCATGAGACTACAATTGTGATGTGATAGTAATTAGTATGCATCCTTTGATTTGGTCAAATTGTTCACTCTAATTTAAGTCATGGATTGTAGGCTATCGTACGTGAAAGATATACTAGATCATTGCCAAAGCTTCGGAGTTCAAGAGCAGAGCCTGGAGCAAGTGAACAGAATACATTACCTCCTGGGACACTTTCCATCGAGCATGTTCGTCAAATAATCCTTTTGCATCAGGGTAAAGCCGAGGACCACTCAGGTAAAATGGATGTCCAAGACATCGCCAAACGATATGGAGTTGATGTTGAGCATGTTCAGCAAATTATACAATTTATGTCACTGCCTCCAGAAGACGGAAAGAAAAACAATAGCAATAGATAGCGGCTAGAACTGCTAACTTTTGTTTGAATCTCTTCGCATGCTTAACATAAGACTCAATAAATTCAACCCAGACCTTCACGAACAAGTTATCTTTCAGCTGCAATGATCTTGAAGAAGAATGCCTCGGTATCTCGGCATGACCTATCATATTTTCTGTAAGTTTTTTTTTCATGCCAGTAGAAGCTGAGGATCCAAACAGTATCTACAGTGAGTAGATGAGCCTTCTGCAATAAGATATAATGAATATTTTTGTCCTTGAAAATCAGATTGCGACCTTGTTTTGGTTTTACGAGGTAATACTAATTTTGCATTCGATAATATTATCAAATAAGTATGTTAAACAGCAAGAGATTTAGTTGTTCAATTTAGGACTTGAATGTGGATCAGAATTGCTAAAGATCAGCATTTGAGCTGTGATTAAACTTTCAATTGAGAGCGATCTCAAGTATTTTCAACTTCATCATGTTTTTTGTGTTATTTTTTTGTTTTTTTTTTGGGTTTTATTTAAGAGTTTCTTTGTTTTATGTAATAAGTAAGATATAGATATAGACGGGGGATCCTTGGTCCATAATTTGCAGACTAGAAGATGATTCATTGATTGTGATTGGTGGACTATGGTGGATCTCATAATTTGCATACTAGAAGATGATCCATTGATCGTGATTGGTGGACTATGATGGATCTCATCTGTTTAAGTGATGGGTCCATTAAAATAGATTAATCTATAAAGTGGATTATATTTTGATCTATAAATTACGGATCCGTGCTCATATAAATAGATATGCTTTGCTGTAACTGGAGAAAATCTTATTATTTGTGTTGTAGATTTTTGAATAAAATTCTCAAAAGTTGTTTGTGGATTTTATTTTCTATTAATTATACTCTGATTTCTTTTATTTTTTTCCCCCTCCCAAAATACCCTCGTCAATATGCTTAAATTTTTTTTATGAATAGATAAGCTCCAAAAATACCCACCTAGTAGTTTGAGTCGAAATTAATATATGGATCAAATCCATTCATTTTATTTTTTTAAAAAAAAATATTCCATAGATATGTCTTCATAAAATTTGTCAAAAAAGATAAAATTTTAACTCTTTTTAAATACCACGATCCTTTGTTATAGCTATGAGAAGATTTGCCTTTTTCCTGCAAAACATTTTAAACTCTAAACAAAGTCACAAGAAACTCTAACAAGACACCTTAAGCCCCAACATGACTATAAGAAAGCTCTATCTTCCTCTTTATATTTCTCGAAAAATTTATGGATTCTGCAAGTTGTCAGGATAGATTTGAAAGTTCAAATAATGTGTTGATCTGCAGATCAAGGTTATTTTCCTACCGAAGGAAATTAATCTAAAGTGGGCCGCATATTCTAGTTACGTCTTCTAATAAGTATCTCTTCTAACTAAATTGACACTTACAAAAGGAATTTAAAATTTAAGTTGGGATTAAATTAGTCTTAATTAGTAGGAAAAAAATAAATTGACAAATATCATTTAGATTACTCTTGATATAAAATAATAAAATTTAAACTTTTTTAAATATATATATATATACCAAAAGATCATAAGGTCATATTATAAAAAATAAATGCCAAATTGTAGTCCAAGATGTAAGTTGATTAGGGTAAGACTATCAATAAAATTTCATAAATAATTCTTCAGATCATAAAATTTCATAAATTAAGTTTTCATCTAATAAAATCTAAATTTATACTGAAAATCAATATAAAAAGTTAAACTTCTATAGTTTTTAAAGAGAGTCTTAATTTTATAAACTACAAAATCTATAACACTATTTTTATTAGAAGTTGACAACATTAGTTTAGAAAATTCATATCCAAACTTTAATATTTTTTAGAAGAAAAAGTTTATAAAGAATCATACATATTTAGAGTTATATATATATAAATTGTAAAAATTTAAATATAAAAATTGATATCATATAAAAATAACTAAAATATACCATTAAGTAAAATTAAAAACAAATTTCACTTAAAAATAGTTCCAAATCTCTGCTAAGTAACAAGTCATATTATTTTTTTCAATGAAAGAAGCATAGAAAATAATCATGATCAACTTGTTTCATAAATTAGATAACAAAATAATCCTCTTACAAATTTGCACTTAACCTAAGGGTGTTTGGTGCGATATATCAAACTCTAAATCCGAGTATCATATATCGTATCAAAAAAATTGGTATAAAAAAATTTCATACTGAAATATTAAATTTTCGGTATGGTATAAATTTTATATTATTTATATTAAAATTTCGATGGTAGTATGGTATATGTAATATACCAATACTAAATCTCATATCAATACTGATACTAAAAATTTTGATACGATATAATACCATATCAAAATTTTTGATATATCGATAATATTAATATGATTCAATATATTTCGATATGTTATCTATGTATACTTAATTAGTTAATTTTTAATATTTTTTTCACCCCTAAACCACTCCAAACAAGTTCAAATATATAAACTTGAATATTCTTCATAGCAAACTAAGTTAAACTTATTTCATTGGTATATGCATCATCTTCTAACACTTGATCTCTTTCGATCCATAAGCAAAATATAAGAAGATTGGATCTATTGCGTCATTCTTGTTGTATGCAAGAACAATACCCCCATCATTTCATGCTCTCCCTCACAAAATTGTCAAAAGCGTAAAAATTAATTAATCAAACTCTTCTCCAAGATTGCATATTGAAAGAAGTTTCAGGTACCGGATTGTCCTTTTAAGAGCATTAATATTACCAGCTAAATGGAGTATACAAGAAATTTAATTCCTACAATTGCAAATCTTTAAGCTTTGAAAGTATAAACTTTGTGGCTCCTTCAATATTTTCTTGAACATTTCTTGCCTTTCCTCATCTAGCTTAGGAATTAATAGCTTGACATACCGCTTAATGAAGGTCAGAAACTGTTTTTATAAGTTATAATTGATATCTAGAAAAGATAGATCATGAAGTTTATGCTTATTTAAGAGGAAAAAGAAAAGTAAAAAACAAACTATTGACGTGAGTGTTGACTGTGCGGACAACCTTAACAGCACTATCATCAAGGCCTTTATCTTCTCCCCCTTCCGCTGAAGGGTTTAAACCAATGCCTACATCGGTGGCTCCTTTGATTGACCAGCCAAATAAATCTAAAATGTTCTAAACTGCATGGTATATGTGAAAATAATATTTGCTCTCTTTTCTTCACGAGAAGATTAATTGTAATGTTGTCTAACCAAACAAAATAAACATAACTATTTGTAGAAGATTATAGTTAGTTCACAAAGGAAAGAGTTAAAACAAACATAGAAATTAAATGAAAAGATTGATCAACTTAATTTAAAATCAAATGATAGAAATGTTGGGTTCTTCGGGCCGCGAAAACTGCTTTTTCGCGTCGCGGAAACCCCGAGTCACCCAAAGCCGTAGATCCGTGCAAAGATTCGTAAACAAAACTTTTCGAAAAACCTTTTCTTGTACGAGTTTGTAAAACTTTAGATCTACACTAGATGAGAGTTATACCTTCGAAGCGAAGCTCTTCGCGTTCCCGCTCGTCCAAGAAGTTGCCGGATCTCTAGACCGTCAAGTGTCGGTCCTCTAGAAGTATCCACACGGACACGTAGGTGGAGAAAACCTCACACAAAGGTGTGCTAGCACCTTGGTGAGATTCGGCCAAGCAAGGAGGAGAGGGAGAGGGAGAGCTTGAGAGGAAGAAGGAGGAAGAATCACCACACTTGAATGAAAATGAATTCACATTCACTCACAAAGTGGCCGGCCACTTTCTTCTTGTGTAACTCCCCATTAAATGCAATTAATGTGAAGTTAATAAGAAAATGGCTTTGTAACTTCCATGAGGTGGCACTCATGATGATGTGGAATATCATTATTGGTCCACCTAATGCCAACTCACCAATGAGGTGGCAAAAGGTCAAGTCAAAATTGACCTTTGGACTTCCTTCTCAAGTCAAGTCAAACTTGACCCAATCTCTACCATGGTTGATCTAATCTAACCATTTGATTCGAGTCAACTTAATATAATGAATCTAATTCATTAAATTAAATTAATTCAATGAGTCAAAATCTAAATTAGACTCATTGAACACATGAATCAACTTGAGTCGAACTCAAGTTAGCCCAATTAGGATTACTCTTAATCCAATTTGATTCATCAAATGAATCAAATCCTCTTGGTTCAACATATGAACCTAATCTCCATCTAATTGTCCTAAGTGTGTGACCCTATAGGTTCTTGTAACGTTGGCAATGCCCTAAACCCATTTAGGAGCATAAGTAATGAGCGGTATCTAGCAACACATCATTACTACCCAAGTTACAAGAATGTCGAGATCCGACATCACCTTGTGACTATCAATTGTGACTACTCACAAAATAATGACAAGTGTCATTCTATCCTAGACATCTAGATTGATCAATGTGAGGCATAGACCGTGTCATCCTCTAATCAATCTAAATCTTGAACTCCAAATAGACTCACTCGATCAAATGAGCTCAACATCTAATGTTGACTCATTTGGGCATGGCCATGCACTTAGTGGTCTCACTCTATCAAGAATACCGATGTCGCTCCCGTCATATGGAAGGGATAGATCCCATCTACATCACTCACATCCCTCTACATAATTCGTTATATACCCAGTAATCGCCTTTATAGTCCACCCAGTTACGGGTGACATTTGACGAAACCAAAGTACATAACTCCTTATGTAGGGATCCATGGTGACTTCAGGTCTAAGGACTAATAGTCATACTAATAGCCACATGAGAAAGTATATGACACTCATATAACGATCCATGATACTTTCTCATGGCGGGTCATTCAGTATACATTCTCTAATGCATACCCATGTGTCAGCTTGATATCTCTATATCCATGACTTGTGAGATCAAGTCATCGAGCTGACCTACATGCCAGTCTTATTGTATTAACATTGTCCATGAATGCTAATACTCGACTAGGAATGATTTAGAGTAGTGTTCCCTATATCATCTCACTATCGATTCAACTAATCGATTGATATAGGTATGAATCTTCTACTCAAGGACGCTATTATACTTAGTCTATTTGACACTAATATAAATAAGTATAATAACCAAACAAATGCCTTTATTAATACAAAAGAATATGATATACATGAGTCCATACAATCATCAAATGATTGGCTCTAGGGCTCTAACTAACAATCTCCCACTAGCACTAGTGCCAATCAGTATAGGCTCTAAGGCCTAAAGACCTAGTGTGACCATCATGCTTCCTCTGTGCCAAAGCCTTGGTCAAGGGATCTGCGATGTTAGCCTCTATAGGTACTCTGCAAATCTTCACATCTCCTCTATCGATAATCTCTCGAATGAGATGGAAGCGTGTAGTATGCTTGGTCCATGGTGTGAGCGAGGTTCCTTCGCTGTGCTATAGCTCCATTGTTGTCACAATAGAGCTCAACTGGGTCGTGATGCTAGGAACCACCCCAAGTTCAGAATGAACTTGCGGATCCAAGCGCCTCCTTCTGCCTCGATGCGCAATATACTCGGCCATTGTAGAATCGCCATCGTATCCGCTTGAACTCTTCCGGTGGCACCACCATTAATGCAAAATACGAACCACGATTGCGATCGGTAATCATCCCGATCGGTCTGAAGTTAGCATCACCGTAACCCTTTACGGTTAGCTCATCATTGCCTCCATATATCAAGAAATATTCTTTAGTCCTTCGTAAGTACTTAAGAATATTCTTGACCGCTATCGATGACTTTCACGGATCCGACGGTATCTGCTCGTCATGCTCAAAGCATACGAGACATCGGTCGAGTACAAGCATGGCGTACATGATCGATCCTATGGCTGAGGCATAAGGGATCTGATCCATGCGGTCTCTCCTATCTAGAAGAGGGACCTTGAGTCTTCGAAAGACTCACGCCATGTGACATCGGCAAATCCCTTCTTGGAGTTCTGCATGGCAAACCGAAGGAGTACCTTGTCAATATATGTACTCTGACTTAGGCCAAGCAATCTCTTAGATCTATCTCTATAGATCTGTATCCCTAGAATGTGGGATGCCTCACCTAAGTCCTTCATTGAGAAGCAACTCCCTAGCCAGGTCTTGACAGACTGAAGCATAGGGATGTCCTTCCCAATGAGTAGTATGTCATCCACATACAATATGAGGAAGATAACTATATCCCCTACAACCTTCTTGTAGACACAAGGTTCATCTTCGTTCTTGATGAAACCAAACTGTTTGATTGCATCATCGAATCGAAGATTCCAGCTCCGAGAAGCTTGCTTTAGTCCATAAATGGACCTATGCAGCTTGCATACTCTACTAGTATGCTGTGGATCTACAAAACCCTCAGGTTGTGTCATGTACACATCCTCGAGTAGGTTTCCATTCAGAAACGCGGTTTTGACATCCATCTGCCATATCTCATAATCATGGTAGGCTGCAATAGCAAGCATGATCCGAATGGACTTAAACATCGCTACTGGAGAAAAGGTTTCATCATAGTCAATACTATGAATCTGCTTGAAACCTTTAGCTACCAAGCGACCCTTATAAATAAGTTCATCCATGTCAGTCTTTCTCTTAAAGACCCACTTACACCCAATGGGTTTTACCCCTTCAGGTGGATCAACCAAAGTCCATACTTGGTTGGTGTACATGGATTCCATTTCGGATCTCATGGCTTCTAGCCATTTCTCGGAATCTGGTCTCATCACAGCTTCCCGATAGGTGGTAGGCTCATCCTCTATGAGCATAACGTCATCATGGTCAGATAAGAGAAATGAGTATCTCTCAGGCTGACGACGTACCCTATCAGACCTGCGAAGAGGTATGTCTACTTGAACCGGTTATTGTTCCTCAACTCCTTGTGGAACAACATCATCCACAACACTTTGTGGTTCCAGTTCAATTTTCATCGAGGCATCAGTGCTATTGTTCGCATCTTGAACTTCTTCAAGATCGAACGCGCTCCCACTAGTCTTTCTAGAAACAAAGTCCCTTTCTAGAAAGACCCTAGTCTTTGCCACAACTACCTTGTGCTGACTGGGAATGTAGAAGTAATATCCCTTAGTTTCCTTGGGATATCCAATGAAAAAGCACTTGTCGGATTTGGGTCCTAATTTGTCTGAGACTTGACGTCTAACGTAAGCCTCACACCCCCAAATCCTCATGAAAGACACCTGGGCATCTCTCCCAGTCCATATCCTATATGGTGTCTTTATCACGGCCTTTGATGGAACTCGGTTGAGTATGAAAGCTGTCGTGTCTAGAGCATATCCCCATAGATATGTCGGAAGATCTGTGTGACTCATCATAGATCGTACCATATCTAATAAGGTACGATTCCTCCTTTCGGATACACCATTCCACTGTGGTGTTCCAGGAGGAGTGAGTTGAGATAAAATCCCACACTCAGCTAAGTAATCACGAAACTCATGGCTTAAGTATTCACCACCTCGATCTGATCGAAGTACCTTAATACTCTTGCCAAGCTGGTTCTGTACTTCATTCTTGAATTCTTTGAACTTTTTAAAGGATTCAGACTTATGTGTCATCAAGTACACATAACCGTATCTACTGAAATCATCAGTAAATGTGATGAAGTACCTATAACCGCCTCTAGCAGCAACATTGAAAGGGCCCCATACATCACTATGTATGAGTCCTAACAAATCAGTTGCTCTCCCGC
This sequence comes from Zingiber officinale, assembly GCF_018446385.1. Taxonomy (NCBI): domain Eukaryota; kingdom Viridiplantae; phylum Streptophyta; class Magnoliopsida; order Zingiberales; family Zingiberaceae; genus Zingiber; species Zingiber officinale. Next base: position 146,313,179 of record NC_055994.1, read on the forward strand.
TATGCCCACTAAAGGGCGTCTTGGTCATCTTGCCTCGTAGGCATGACTCGCATATCTCATATGATTCAAAATCAAATGAGTCCAGCAAACCATCCTTATGGAGCTGGGATAAGCGCTTGTCATTTATATGACCTAAGCGACAGTGCCAGAGGTAGGTTTGGTTCATATCATTTGACTTGAACCTCTTGGTACTAATGTTATAGATAGGGCTCTCAAGGTCTAGAATATAGAGTCCGTTTATTAGAGGTGCGCTACAATAGAACATATCTTTTAAATATACAGAACAACATTTGTCTTTTATTATAAAAGAGTATCCTTTCTTGTCTAAACAAGAAACTGAAACTATGTTCTTAGTAAGAGCAGGCACATAACAACAATCATCTAAATCTAGTACAAGCCCAGAGGGCAGAGATAGCTGATAAGTTCCTACAGCAACAGCAGCAACCCGTGCTCCATTGCCTACTCGTAGGTCCACCTCACCCTTTGCCAATGCTCTGCTATTTCTCAGCGCCTGCACATCAGTACAAATGTGAGAAGCACATCCAGTATCTAATACCCATGATGTAGAAATAGATAGATTGACTTCTATAACATATATACCTGAAGTGGAAGTCTCACTTCGCTTCTTCTTAAGATCTTCCAAGTATACCTTGCAGTTCCTCTTCCAGTGCCCGGTCTGACCGTAGTGGAAGCAGGTAGCATCCTTGGCGACCCCTCCTTTAGGCTTCAGTGCCTTGCCTTTGCCCTTAGCTTGGGACTTTCCTTTGCCTTTGGGCTTGCCTTTGCCCTTATGCTTCTGGACCATCAGAATGGGCTTAACCTTCTTAAGGTTAATCTCAGCAGTTCGTAACATACTAAGGAGCTCGGGCAGTGGCTTGTCAATCTCGTTCATGTTATAGTTCAGAACGAATTGACTATAGCTATCCGGTAAGGATTGCAAGATTAAGTGAGTGGCCAGCTCTTGGCCAAGTGGGAACCCCAGTCTTTGTAGGTTCTCTATGTACCCAATCATCTTGAGTACATAAGAACCTACAGGAGCCTCGTCTGACATCTTGCACTGAAACAGTGCATTCGAGATCTCAAATCTCTCATGCATCGCTTGTCCCTGATATAGTTGGCGAAGATGCTCAACCATATCAAAAGCGCCCATCAACTCATGTTGCTTCTGAAGCTCTGAGTTCATGGTCGCGAGCATTAGACAGGACACATCTAATGCGTCGTCTTGATGCTTCTTGTAAGCATCTTTGTCGGCTCGCGGGGCATTGGCAGGAGGAGCCTCCGGAATGGGCTGCTCCAGAACGTACAGCTTACGCTCCTGGGTGAGAACTATTCTCAAGTTCCTGTACCAGTCCAGGAAATTCGCTCCGTTGAGCTTGTCCTTCTCAAGGACAGATCGCAGGGAGAAGGAATTCGTGTTTGACGTCATGGTTATTTACAACAGAAAATTTGCAGAAATAAATATCATATTCTTTTAAAAATCATTTAATTAGGCCTTTAATTAAATGATGCTCCCACTGAATTATATAATTCTTGTGGGACAAGATCTACATCATACTAACCCTTGAGTTAGCTTTGGCTAATACGCCCAAGGCTTAGTATGATCGGTAGGTAACGATTACCAATTACATCTCTATGCAACTCTTGTTTATAAAATCAATATCCGCATTTATATTAAAACTCGAGTTAGCTTTGGCTAATACGCCCGAGAATTAATATAGATGTGATTTTGACCTATCTTTTCCAACCGTTGGAAGAATGCCTATAGTTGACTCGATCCAACCGAGTAACTAGGAATACTCAATCTAATTGAGTTTGTATTCACCCATGCGTTGATAGGCGGGACCAAGATTGTCCCTCCGTACCCTACCAAGATAATATGTATTGCTCTGCTTTGGCAGATTCAACAATACATGTGATCGAGGTAGTGATAGGTATCACGGCACGGTTAGGCATTTTAGAGTTGGTTCGATCTAGATCTAATCTAATCGAGAAGGATACATCTTGTGCACGACTTAGATCTAATCTAATCGCAAGGGTGCATCATGTGCACGACTTAGATATAATCTAATCGTTAAGGCACTAATTAATTAATTAATTATTAAACATGCATCAAATACATAACAATTAATTAATTAATCTATTTGTGATTTAGTCATGGCCCTAGTACGATCTTCTCAAGCCAATGAGAAGATCGATTGGTCAACCTAGGGTCAACAGCTTTTCCAAGCTCCTCCCTTTGACCACCTTGTGTTGCTCGTGCCCGCCTCGGAACTTCGTCTCGTGTGGACCCTCCACGGCTCCAATTTGTACATTACAATTTGAAACTCGAGTTACATTCGAGTCTAAATCTAATTTACAACAAAAATATAAGAGAAGGCACGACGCGCAGGTCGCGAATAAATAAAAACATACAACACGCGCAAACACATAACGGCACGCAGGCCGTATTATGAATTACAACACAACCAATCATATTGGGTTTTTGGGCCATGACTATCACAAAATTTATATATAATTCAAAATTATATATTTTCATAATTTTCTATAATTTTAAAATTAATTTTTACAATTTTTACGAGTAAAATTTCCCGGCGGTCCCGTTTAGCGGTTTCGGGCGCAATCGCCTTGCGGGGCCCAAGGGCAGCGCCCCTACCCGCGATCTAACCATCGCGAGGGTTCCTTTGTGATCCAACAGCGCCTAAACCCGCTGTCCCAAAACGATTTGGGCCGAGACATTGTCGTTTCGGAAAAATCTTCCCGGCGGGTTCGTTTTTAGCGATTTCGGGTGCAATCGCGGAGCAAATCCCCTTGCGGGGTTAGGGGCAGTACCCCTACCCACGATCTAACCATCGTGAGTTGCTCTTTTGCGATCTAATGGCACCCGACCCCGCTGTCCCAAACTAATTTGAGGCAAAACGAAGCCGTTTAAAAGAAAACTTTCCGGTAGCCGAAGCCTACAAGTGCCGAGACACTTGTGCTTCGCTTCTACGGAAAAATTACTCATAAAAACTCTAAAAACTCAATTTTTACAGAAAATCACAGAAGATATATTTTTCATAAAAATACAAACGAACTCGTGTTAGGACCAAAAGTAGCTAGAGGGGGGGGTGAATAGCTCGTCGCGTGCTCGTTGCTCGGTGTTGCTTGTTTCTTCAAGAATGCGCAGCGGAAAATACAGAAACAAACACAAACACGCTAACACTAGGATTTTACTTGGTATCCACCTCACAAGAGGTGACTAATCCAAGGATCCACACCAACGCACACACCCTCCACTATGAATAACACTCCTTTATGGTAACTACCAAAGGCGGAGAAGCCCTACAACACTCTCAATACAAGAAGAAGAAAGGGAAATACAAGTTAAGCAAAAGCTTACAAGATGTGCCGTAAAAACCCTAACCCTAACTTCTTCCTCTTGCAATAGATCCGCCTCTTGACTTGGAAAGCCTCCAAGAACCTTCAAGAACTGGCGATCACGTGCTTGTAGAGAGCTGTGGAGGAGCTGGAATGAATCTGAGAAGAGCTCGTAAAGAGATATATCGAAGACCACGCTCGCCTGCGGCTTTAAACCCGACGCAACGGTCGGATCCCGATCGATTCGAATGTTCCCAATCGATCGGGGAGGCTTTGGATCGATCCACGGATCGATCCAGAGCGCCTCTGTGCTCTGGAAACGCGCCTGGATCGATCCAGCGCTTATCGCGCGAAGCAGCCGCGTCCCAATCGATCCACTGATCGATTGGGACATCTGGATCGATCCACGGATCGATCCAGAAGCTTTCTGTTCGCTGGGACAGGTCTGGATCGATCCACTGATCGATCCAGATCCTGGATCGATCCACGGATCGATCCAGAACTTGGTTTTTGTCCAAAACCAAGTCCCAAACATCCCTAACCAACATTCGGTCAACCTTGACCTGTTGGTATGTCATGCCTAGCATCTAGTCACTCCCTTGACCTGCTAGGACTCCCTTACCAAGTGTCCGGTCAATCCCTTTGACCCACTTGGACTTTTCTCTGTGCCAAGTATCCGGTCAATCCCTTTGACCTACTTGGACTTTTCTTTCATGCCAAGTATCCAGTCAATCCTTTGACCTACTTGGACTTCCCAGCACCAGATGTCCGATCATCCTTGATCCATCTGGATTTTCCCTTGCCTGGCTTCACTCACCAGGGCTTTCACCTAGCTTCACTCACTAGGACTTTCACCTGGCTTCACTCACCAGGATTTTCACCTGGCTTCACTCACCAGGATTTCCATCTGCCTAGCTTCACTCACCAGGACTTCCATTTTGCCTAACATCCCAGTTAGGACTTCCCAGTCAAGTATCCAGTCAACCTTGACCTACTTGACTCTTCTTCAATCAATATCTTATTGTCAAACATCTAAACCTAAACCAAGACTCAGCTTGGTTACCCAGGTCAACCTTGACCTGAGGGATATTGCACCAACAACTCGTACAAGTCTTTGCACGTGGCTCTGATACCACTGTTGGGTTCTTCGGGCCGCGAAAACCGCTTTTTCGTGTCGCGGAAACCCCGAGTCACCCAAAGCCGTAGATCCGTGCAAAGATTCGTAAACAAAACTTTTCGAAAAACCTTTTCTTGTACGAGTTTGTAAAACTTTAGATCTACACTAGATGAGAGTTATACCTTCGAAGCGAAGCCCTTCGCGTTCCCGCTCGTCCAAGAAGTTGCCGGATCTCTAGACCGTCAAGTGTCGGTCCTCTAGAAGTATCCACACGGACACGTAGGTGGAGAAAACCTCACACAAAGGTGTGCTAGCACCTTGGTGAGATTCGGCCAAGCAAGGAGGAGAGGGAGAGGGAGAGCTTGAGAGGAAGAAGGAGGAAGAATCACCACACTTGAATGAAAATGAATTCACATTCACTCACAAAGTGGCCGGCCACTTTCTTCTTGTGTAACTCCCCATTAAATGCAATTAATGTGAAGTTAATAAGAAAATGGCTTTGTAACTTCCATGAGGTGGCACCCATGATGATGTGGAATATCATTATTGGTCCACCTAATGCCAACTCACCAATGAGGTGGCAAAAGGTCAAGTCAAAATTGACCTTTGGACTTCCTTCTCAAGTCAAGTCAAACTTGACCCAATCTCTACCATGGTTGATCTAATCTAACCATTTGATTCGAGTCAACTTAATATAATGAATCTAATTCATTAAATTAAATTAATTCAATGAGTCAAAATCTAAATTAGACTCATTGAACACATGAATCAACTTGAGTCGAACTCAAGTTAGCCCAATTAGGATTACTCTTAATCCAATTTGATTCATCAAATGAATCAAATCCTCTTGGTTCATCATATGAACCTAATCTCCATCTAATTGTCCTAAGTGTGTGACCCTATAGATTCTTATAACGTTGGCAATGCCCTAAACCCATTTAGGAGCATAAGTAATGAGCGGTATCTAGCAACACATCATTACTACCCAAGTTACAAGAATGTCGAGATCCGACATCACCTTGTGACTACCAATTGTGACTACTCACAAAATAATGACAAGTGTCCTTCTATCCTAGACATCTAGATTGATCAATATGAGGCATAGACCGTGTCATCCTCTAATCAATCTAAATCTTGAACTCCAAGTAGACTCACTCGATCAAATGAGCTCAACATCTAATGTTGACTCATTTGGGCATGGCCATGCACTTAGTGGTCTCACTCTATCAAGAATACCGATGTCGCTCCCGTCATATGGAAGGGATAGATCCCATCTACATCACTCACATCCCTCTACATAATTCGTTATATACCCAGTAATCGCCTTTATAGTCCACCCAGTTACGGGTGACGTTTGACGAAACCAAAGTACATAACTCCTTATGTAGGGATCCATGGTGACTTCAGGTCTAAGGACTAATAGTCATACTAATAGCCACATGAGAAAGTATATGACACTCATATAACGATCCATGATACTTTCTCATGGCGGGTCATTCAGTATACATTCTCTAATGCATACCCATGTGTCAGCTTGATATCTCTATATCCATGACTTGTGAGATCAAGTCATCGAGCTGACCTACATGCCAGTCTTATTGTATTAACATTGTCCCTGAATGCTAATACTCGACTAGGAATGATATAGAGTAGTGTTCCCTATATCATCTCACTATCGATTCAACTAATCGATTGATATAGGTATGAACCTTCTACTCAAGGACGCTATTATACTTAGTCTATTTGGCACTAATATAAATAAGTATAATAACCAAACAAATGCCTTTATTAATATAAAAGAATATGATATACATGAGTCCATACAATCATCAAATAATTGGCTCTAGGGCTCTAACTAACAAGAAAAGCTTAAATCAAATCAGAATGAAATAAATTACCTTCCCTTAAAGCTTCCAGAGCATCCCATTTTCAATTTCCGTGTATGGAAATAAGTCAGACAAGAGCTCATCACCTAGAAAATAAGGCAATTACATTTGATTATACAAATATCAAACATATACGAAAGAATACATGCATTGTTTGACACCAACAGCATTCCTCAATGATCCTCTTTAAAATGATGAAGGTGACTGATTGGAACGTAACTCTCATGTTAACCAAACGAAGACTCTTTACTTTCTTGCATGTCAAAATTAAAGAAGCATTAGCAACCAGCTCAGAGAAGAGATCTCTGACGTAGGTACTTCGACATTCAAGTCAATGATTGGTTCAAGGAGATGAATAGTAGAAAGAACAGTAGCAATGGGTATAAAAAATTATGTAGCATTGTATGTCTATGTCTGTAGATGGAAATTTCTTTTTATAGTGTTGATGTTGTATCTATGCACGAATCTCAAAACATTTTCAAAAAAAGGTAGACCATAAAAAGATTATCACACCTTTCCTGAAATGAACCCGTAATCTCTGCGAGTGACAAGGTGGAAATTTCGAATGTGTAGCTTAGATACAAAATATTCTCTATCTTCCATGGCATAAAATGTCAAAAAGGAATATGAGATTGTTGGACTATGAGACCCACAATAGGCTCCCTTGACCAGCCGACCGAGTCCCTAATGTAGTTCGACCAACCACCACTCGCAGGAGTCTCCAGGTCAGCTTTATTCAATGCAGCCAACGACTTGGCCTTCGCTCGACTTCTTCACTTGGATTAAATGTACAGTATGTCCGATTGAGCAATATGTCTAATCAGCTGAGTACTCGGTCGAGCTAATTAATACTTGGTTCCAAGCTTTGTCCGCTCATAAGGAGATCGGAGCTCACAACCCGTCAGGCCGATCCGATTGGACAACCTCTCGGTCTAAATTATGTCCGATCGACGGAAACACTCGGTCGGGCTAGCTAAGACTTGACTTCAAGGTTCCTCATGTTGGTCGCTACTCGGAATATCGTACCGGTTCCCTTGTACAATTTTTTTTTTGTACAAGTTCTGAACCTTTCCTAACAACCTATTGTGTTCTTAGAAATTAAATTTAGAATCGTAAACAAAACTTAACATTATTGATTCCAAATTCAATTTATCTGTTCTTAGAGGTTTAGACTTGGATCGCGAACGATGCTTAACATTATTGATCCAAATCCACCGATGTTACAAATTTGATTAAATATTTATTTCAGAGATCGGCTTCCAGGTTAAACATGACGAGACACCAGGCCTTCTTGGTTATGGGAGCATCCACCACTTCCTAGACAAAGCCTTTCAATGAAATTCAATATTTAATCTCCTTATAGTAACCCTAGGTTTAACCAATAAGAACAATCGAATCACAATATCGAAAAACAAAAGAAACACAAATTCGAATCATAAATCTGAAACCTAGAATCATAAGTCTCTTGTGTTTGGTATTTCAAGATCTAAACAAAAGGATGAACTAGTTATGATGCGGAAACTAATAACTAGTTATACCTTTTGTAGCTTATAGACCTCACGATCTTCTGTCGTATTCCTCTTCTTATCTCGGGGATCATGTGGGCGACGATCTACCGAGACGAGAATCCACCCAAGCTTCCTTCTTCTCCAAGCAAGTTTCGGCCACCAACAATCTTCAAGAGATGAAGAACTTTCGGCCACCAACCAAGCTCCAAGGGATGCTAAGAAACAAAGCCTCCTATCTCTCCTTCTTCCTCTAACAAGATCCGGCCACCACCAAGCTCCTTGAGATGAAGATGTCGCCAGCCACACAAGGAAGAAGAATGGGAGAAAAGGAGGAAGAGAGGGTCGGCCACCACCAAGGAAGAGAAGAGAGGAATACTAGATGATATGTTGTGAGGTGAGGCACCTCTACCCTCTCTTTTAAATTCCTTGATCTTGGCAAATAAGAAAAGTTTTATAAATAAAACTTCCTTATATTCCTTGCCAATGTTAAGAAGGAAAAATTAATTAAAAATTTCCTTATATACTCTTAATGGCCAGCTACCACCATCTCCTCCAAAAAAGGAAAGTTTTAAATACAAAATTAAAACTTCCTAATTTATTTTCGGAAATTTTTAAAATAAAATTTCTCTTTTAAAATTTCCTTCATGGTTGGTTATAAAAGGAAAGTTTTATAAATTAAAATCTCTCTTTTAAAATATGTGGATGATTACAAAAAGAAAAGTTTTATCAAAAAATAAAATCTTCCTTTAAATTACAAATAAGGAAAGATATCAAACATTTTCCTTAATCCTTTATAGAAAGCTATAAAATGAAAGATTTAATTTTAAAACTCTCTTTTAAAACCATGTCTTCCACATTAGGAAAGATTTAAATTTAAACTCCCCTTTTATTTTATTTTGGCCGACCACCTAAGCTTGGGTTCAAGCTAGGGTCGGCCACAACTTGACCCATCATATCTTGGTTTGGCCGGCCCTAGATTGGACTCCAAGCTAGGCTTGGCCGACCACCTTAAGGTGGGTAAGAAGTTGGGTATAAGACTTTATAAATAAGAGGCTACGACAGTAACCGAGGGGATGAATTGGTTTTGGTCTCCCGATGAACTTGAGCTTCCCGTGTTCGCCCCGAACACCCAACTCGAGTTCATCAATAATAACTCATACGACTAAAGAGTTATTATTGAACTACTGCACCAATCCCATATTATTATATGGGCTCCTTCTTATCATGAGTGTGTTAATCTCCCCGTGTTTAAAATATTAAATGTCCACTAATTAAATAAGCTATTGACAACTCACTTAATTAATATCTAGCTCCAAGAATAATACCACTTAACCTTATCGTCATGTCGGACTAAGTCCACCTGCAGGGTTTACATGACAATCCTTATGAGCTCCTCTTGGGGACATCATCAACCTAGATTCCTAGGACACAGTTTCATTCTATAATCAACAACACACCATATAAATAATATCATTCCCAACTTATCGGGTCTATTGATTTATTGAACTAAATCGCATCCTTTGATAAATTAAAGAAATAAATATTAAGTATACGTGCTTGTTATTATATCATGATTAAGAGCACATACTTCCATAATAACAGAGGTCTTGTTCTTTTAAAAAGTCAGTATAAAAGAAATTAGCTCAAATGGTTCTGCTCAATACACTCAAAGTGTACTAGTGTAATTTTATAATCAAGATAAACTAATATCAAATTACACTACGACTATTCCAATGGTTTATTCCTATCCATCTTAGTCGTGAGCTATTATTTATAATTTATAAGGAACTGATAACATGATCTTCTGTGTGTGATACCACACACCATATTATCTACAATAGAAATTAATTAAATAACTTCACTTTGCATATAAATATAAACATTTGACCAATGTGATTCTTTATTTCAAAATAAATATTTACAAAAATCTAGGCTTTTAGTATACACTCTAACACCTCAATGCTTAGTAGATCGGAGCTCGAGGCCTGACCGGTCAGAGGGTCCAATTAGGCAAGCTCTCAGTCTAAATGATTGTAAACCTTGACTCATATGGTTGACCGTTTGTTGATTACTTTAATCGTCACGTCAATCGATCTTCTAGACTTTGACCTATCTCATGAGACCCACTTTAACCACCGTATTAATAACATATCTTTAAACAATTAATCAGGATATCTAAAGACAACAAAGAGAAATAGGGCAAATTGATATGAAATTGGATGACATTAAAAATTACAAAAAAAAATGAGAAAGAGGAACAGAACAGCAATTTAAGGAACTAAAATAAGATGTGTGCAAGAGGATGAATAATAAATGCACTTGCATCTCTTAATTATTCACATTAAAACAAAGAGGCTTGACTACCCAAAAATAAAAAATTTCATCAGAGACAAGTTAATTTCTCAGTGACATCAGCACATGGATGAAAAAATAATTGAATATTACAAGGGGAACTATCAATAGGCTATGCAATGGAGAAAATATTTGAATTGTTTGTGATCTTAGAGTGAAGACAACATGTTTACTCATGAATTCGTTCGATCACTGTCGCACGAGAATAGAGAGGGAAAAGAAACATCATATCTTCCCTCAAATTGCAACAAATTAATGACTAAACACTTGGCCAGGAAACATTCAAAGTGCAACACAGTCTGCAAACCTGATTTTGCAAACATTCGAAGGAGTTTTGATAATGAACTTCTAAATGTTTTGGACTAGTAATCTTCTGATTATAAATTAAGTAAAAATATCTTTCTTTTTTTTTATTTCTTTTTAAACAAGTATGTCTTAATTTAGTTTGAAAAGTCGAGAAAGGTTTGATTTTTATTTTTAGGGCAATTCCCCCGTTCTTACCGGCCGCACAGATTCTATAAATGGTATCAGAACCAAGATGCTTCAAAAGGATTAATCACCATCCAAAGCACAAGAAATGGTTGGATCCAGCATTGATCTACCCATTGAAATTTGAGGGAAATTTCGTAATATAGAAAAAGAGGTATTCTTCAAAACTGACTTTGAGATTCTGTTAATTATAAAGTATAGTTTTGTAGCACCTAAGGATCAACACGAAACTAATAAAAAAGAATACATGTGGACGAAGAAGAAATAAGCCGATTTCGTGGCTAATGGTAAAACAGAATTTCATTGCTTAATTTTATTTACAAAATTAATTTATTATAATTATTTTCCATATTTTTTTTTTCTTAAAATTTTCTCAATATTGCAACAATAAACAACTTTGTCATATAAAAATTTTTGAGATTTTTCATCAAATAAATAATTTCCTTTTAATTCTTGATTGAAAAATCATAATTTAAAATTTAAATTTAATAAAATTTCTATGAATTATTCATCGAAAAACTAATTTTTAAATGGAAAAATTCACAAAATTTTATTTTCAAAAATGTAAATATTTGTGTTGTTATTTATTCTGCCTTTGATACTTTAAAAAAATATGAAAGAATTTTTTTAAATCAGAATCTATTTTTTCTATTTATTTTATAAAAAATATGTTTCTATACAAAATAATTTATTTATGTTAAAATAATTAGATATTTTTCTGAAATTTTTCTATTATGATCCATATCATTCTGTTTAATGTTGTGGAAATTTTTTTGAATTTTTCGAAGCATTAAATTATTTTTAAAATTAATTTATATAAATATGATTATTAATCTTAGAAATTCATTTTTTCGAAAAAATATATATTTTTAAAAAACTTTTCACATCGGTATCTACTTCCTTAACTCCTTGGAAACTCACAAATTTATATTTCTATATTTTTTTTTGTATTTTTTTAACTTTATTTTAATATGATCAAAAGGGGAGAATGAGAGATGAGAGCTTAAATCTAAGAAAAATTATATTTATAATTTTGTAGTTTGTAAAATTCTAGTTTTTATTGTCAATATATTTTATACGTGTTTCCCTAACTCTAACTCGGGTTAATATACATCAAAAAGAGGAAAATTGTAAGTACCCCAAAGTAACTTTGATATATAGATACAAGCATTTGGACGTGGATAAAACTTTATCCACGTTGACACCGAACACCCGAGCATGTCCGGACTCCGGACGCTCGGATGCGGTTGACGTGTTCTCGCTTAGCAGCACATTGAGGAGGTGCCTCTAAGTGTCTGGGGTCCGGGCGCCTGGACTATTCGGACACCTGGACTTGGTCCAGGCGCCCGGATAGTCAACGCCAAGTTGACTGCCCGAATTCTTCTCTATTCCTGTCCCGTTCACTTGGGTGATTTCGGCCATCCGAAATTGGGTTCATTCGAACTTATCTTCCGGCATTCTCCTCGAACAATCTTCTACTCCAGTTTCTCATCCCTCGGAAATGTCGCACGTTTTCTTCTCGTTCACCAGTGTTCTCTTCTGCAGCATGTCGTCCCTCAGATGTACCGAGCCCGTCTACTCTCTCTCTCGTGTCATCCTTCTCATTAGCTGCGTCTTTCGCTCGTCTTCTTGTACTCCTAAATTCCTGCACACTTAGACACAAGACATCAAATACACACATGACCTAACTTAACTCGGAGCAAACAGTCAGATTTAACCAACAGGTAAATAGAACTATCCCTAAACCTTAAATAGAGCCCAGTCTTAATAATTTAATAATTCAAAACATCACTTGTAAATAAATTCTTTTCGGTTCTATTCTTAAACTACTGTTAGAGGTTTCTTCAGAAAAAAAAAAACAAAAAAAGTTGATAGTAAATTTTTAACGCCTTATATTAGTAATCTCCGGATTATAAATCAAAGTAAAAATATTTATCTCTTATTTTTTTTCTTTTTAATTAATTTTCTTGTAAAGACGAAAAAGATTTAATTTTTATTTCTAGACAATTCATCTGTTTTTATCGGCCGCACAGGTCCGATCCTGACGGTAAGAGACGCTGACATTAAAAATTGATCCTAAGTTGGAGAATAACATCATCTAATGAATGTACTGTGTCAGTCCGTGGGGTTTACCGTCGTGATCAGGTGGCAAATAGTGGAGCGTGTAGTTACAACACTATCAAGGAAGGCGTTTTTACCTACATCATAATGTATTTCAGTTCCACATTAAAATAAATTTCATTTTGAGTGGAGATATTTGTGAAAACATAATATTCACGAATATATTAAAATTCAGAGTGGATGTCAAACAAGTCGATGACCATTAAAGTTTGTGACCAAACAACAAAAATATAACAGATAGGAGCGGAATATTCATAGATTATCTATCTTCATTTTGATATTCATTAAATTAAAGAAATAACTTAAGCATATTCAGTCAACCATGCACAGAGTGTAGAACACTATAACTCATGGAACCGGCCAGTTGGGGTCGAGCATCATCGCGAATAAAGTGTCAAAATGGTCCAGATCAATGGCATACATGACGACATTAGCCATCTCATACTCCCACTCACACTCACACTCGTAATCAATGGCGTAGTCAAAATTGTCAAACAAAATGGACGAATTCACACCCCCCATGTAGAAGTCAATATCGAAACAATGATATATCAAAATTCCTCTTTCAACTTTTTATTTATCATGGGCGTAAGTCGTCGAACACTTTCAAGCCACTTAGTGGATCATGGATCTACGAAATCCTCTCCTATTCATCATTGACGGCGGTGCCTAGGTCCAAAAAATTCCAAAAGAGCCTCATCAACCACTTCTTCGACGGAACCAAAGGTGACAGCCAGGATATATGGCCACTTTCTCAATTTTGAGTTTTTTTTTTTTTTTAAGGCTTATTCATTTGCTTCTCGTGGCGAAAATAGAGGGGAAGGAGGAGAGGGAGAAGGAGGGCATGGAGGCGATCGTGTCCAAGGAGCGAAGCGTCTTCCGGTGTGAGGTGTTGGTGGCGGCCATTCACAAGTTTAGCCCTAAGAATAAACTCCGCGAGGGCGGACTCAAGCCCGTCTTCAAGGTGAGTTCAGGAGAATTAGGGTTCGGGAGATTTTTTGTCGCCCCCTCGTCCCAGCTGCATTTCCTCGAATGGGGACGTTGATTGATGATTCGGTAGGATGTAAAAGAATTGTTTAGTGAGACTGACGATCGTGGAGTAAGGGTGGAGCCAGTTTATGGTTACTTGGGCTTTAGCTTGAAGGCCCAATAGGGTGAGAAAGATATTTACGTGAAAGGAAGAGAAAAAAAAACACGGTGAAAAGGAGTACGGATCTTCCACAATTTGCGGACCATAGGATGATTTATTTTGATGGATCTCATCATTAAATAGATGGGTCCATCATAATTTACCAATCACAATTAGTAAATCATTCTCTGGTCCATAATTTACGGACCAGAGATCTCATCTGGGTAAAAAGAAAGTTAGTTCAGAGTGATGATGTTGACGATGAAAAGAGAGGGCTAGCTTGGAATGACGTTGGCATCGACGCTCATGACCCACCGCTTGGGTAGTTCACTTGGGATGGCTACACCATTACCGTGGAGGTTAGGACCATCTCCGATGATGTAGGGTAGTCACGGGGAGAGGACAAATCGTTAAATATTTGGGATATGATCGAGCTAATTGACCGACCAAGAGTTTTTAATTATGTATATTTTTTAAAACAAGTATAAATAGCCATCGAATCCAAAATATTTAGTGATTTATCCTCGTCCCGTGTTTATCCTAAATCATCAGAGATGATATAGATACCTCAACTCCAATGTCTTTCGTCTTACGAACAATGCTCATACATCCCATCGAATTGGGCGTGTTTGAAAAATCATTATTCTTAATATGAGATATGAAAATAATGTTTGAAAAAATACAATCAGAAGAACTAATATTATAATTCTTCTAAATTTATCAGTGTTATCAAACGTCAATTTGACACATTAGAACAATAATTTTTTTAACTTATTTCCAATCAAATTAAAATTCACAAATCAATTACTATACTATATGATTTAAATATGAGAAATGATATATGTCTCGAACCCCCATCTCGAACTCCCATCTCGACCCAAGTGGCTTCCTGCGTGGACATTTCCACATCAACATCAAATTTTCTCTCCGCCACATTTCTCTCCGCCTCTGCTCCATCTCGAACTCCCATTTCTCTCCGCTCCCTAAACCCTAAATCTCTCCGCTCTCCGCCCCCATCCGACGCCCTCTCTTCGCTCTTCGCTCTTCGATCTCCACTCTCCCCATCTCGAATGCTTGGCCCCAAGCCAACCTGGATTCTTCCCCCCGCCCTCCCCTGCCCTAAATCTGTCCTGAATCCAAGTATGAGGTATTACTTAGCTGATTTTACAATTTTTGTGATTTTTTTTTGTCCAAATCAATTTTCTTCGATTTTGATCTTAATTTTCCTCGATTTTCTTCTATTTAGTTGCTCGGCTCACCCCAAGGTAACTGCTGGGTTCGACTCTCCTTGCAAACAAGACTAGATTGTGGCATAATACGCTGCACCTTCCAAAGCAGGTAACTCTAGCAGACTGAATAATAATCTTTTGTGTGTGGTTTTACAGTAGTTGGAGAGGCAGAAGGATGGAGAGACGATAATGTTTGGGAGAGGCCTCTTTTACCATTGTCCTCACTGTCACTTTATAGATAAACTAGAAGATCTAGGATTGAGTTTTCGGGGTTCTCCTTTGAATAAGACTCTTTTCCTTATTTGATTTCAACTCCCTCCTTTCTTTTATGGAAGAGAATTCCTTACTTTTTATTTGGATACTTCGCTTTTTGAATCTGTTTTCTATTTTTTATAAAAAAAAATGTAGGTGAATACTTACCTGCCTTCTATTTTGAATAAATGTAGGTGAAAAATAATCATGGAACAAGGAAAAAGTGATTCAAATGAGGTAAATGATAACAACGAGAATGTGCATCAAGACCTATCTCCATCTAGTTTAAATGAAGTCATGATTCCTAAGACTGGAATGACTTTTTTATCTGAAGATGAAGTTCGTAATTTTTATAAATCCTATGCTCAGAATGTTGGTTTCGGTATTTCCAAATTAGGTGGAAAGAAGGGAGATGATGAAAAGCAAAAATATTTTTGTTTTGGATGTGCCAAAAGTGGTAAAACAGTATCTCAAGCAAAAATGCTTTGTACCCTAGACCTTCTACTAAGACGAATTGCAAAGGTAAGATTAATGTTGTTATTCGGAATGATGATAACTTTGTGATAAGTAGTGTATCTCTTGAACATAATCAATGTCTTGAGCCCGAGAAAGTCACGGCATTTTAGATGTAATAAATTATTGAATTCAACTACAAAGAGGAAACTTGAATTAAATGATCAAGCAGAAAAAACTTTAAGTAAATGTTTTCATTCATTGGTAGTTGAGGCTGGAGGCTATGAGAATTTGTCATTTGATGAGAGAAAGTGTAGGAATTTTATTTCAGAAGCTAGAAGGTTGAGGTTAGGGGATGGAGATGCTGAAGCCTTGAGTAATTATTTTTGCCGCATGCAAAGTCGGAACTCAAACTTCTTTTATGTGCTTGATTTAGATGAAGAGTCTCAAATAAGAAATGTTTTTTGGACAGATGCAAGATGTAGGGCTGCATATGATTACTTTTCTGATGTCGTGACTTTTGATACAACTTTTTTAACTAATAGTTATGGCATGTCATTTGTTCCTTTTATTAGGGTGAATCATCATGGTCAATCCATTTTGCTTGGATGTGGATTATTATCAAGCGAAGATTCAGAAATATTCATATGGTTGTTCAAATCTTGGCTGACATGTATGTTTGGACGTGCTCCAAAGGTCATAATCACAGACCAGTGTCGCACCATGGCAATTGCTATTGAAGAGATATTTCTGAATTCTCATCATCGTTTGTGTCTTTGGCATATAATGAAAAAACTACCAACAAAGTTAGGTGGTCATGCTCAATATAAAATGATAAAGAAACAATTGAAAAATATTGTTTACAACTCGCTTACTGTTGATGAATGTGATGAGAGATGGATGAAAATGATTGAGGATTTTAATTTGGAGAATAATGACTGGTTGAAATCTTTGTATGAACAGCGGAATAAATGGATACCTATATACGTCAAAGATAAGTTTTGGGCAGGTATGTCCACATCTCAAAGGAGTGAAAGTATGAATGCTTTTTTTGATGAATATATTCATTCCAAAACTTCTTTGAAGCAATTTGTTGAACAGTATGATAATGCTCTGAAGAAGAAGATTGAAAAAGAAAAATATTTGGATTTTGGTTCTTTTAATTCAATGATACCAGTAATTACTGGTTATCCTATTGAAAGACAATTTCAAAGTTTCTATACTAACAACTTATTTAAGTTGTTCCAAGATGAGATAAGAGGGTTGATGTTTTGCAATACCTCACTAGTGAGGCAAGAAGGGGTTGCTTTTATATTTGAAGTGGTAGAAACTTTGTTGGGAAAAAATGGAGATCCTATAAGAGATGCTTCCTTCAAGGTACACTATACTGAGTTAGATCGTCAAGTTAAGTGTCTATGCCATCTTTTTGAGTTTCGGGGAATTTTATGTAGGCATGTGATCTCTGTATTGATACGAATGAAGGTGATTAAGGTTTCTATGAATTATATTATGGATCGATGGCGCAAAGATATTAAGCGTGGTTATCAAAGTATCACTAATATTTATGATGAATATGTTTGTGATGGAGAAAGACATCGGTATAATATTCTCACTCTATTGATACAAGAGGTTCAACAACTTGGAGCAAATAATGATAATGGTTGTCCTATTTTGGTTGAAATCTTAAAAGATGCGAAGGAAAAATTGATTGCTATTCAGACAGATCATTCAAGGGCGGACCAACTGAAAGAAGCATCTACATCGAGTTCAAAAACAATACACTCTCCATTAAAAGTACGATCTCGAGGTCGTCCACCCACAAAGAGGAAACAATGTAAGATTGAACAAATTGTGAAGAAATCAGTTGCAAAGGCCAGAAAAAAGGTATGTTTTATTATGTTTTAAGCGATAGAGGATTATTGTTCGGTACCTATGAGATAACTTTTGCTTTATATACTTTGTTGTAGTCAAATATCTATTTACTATTTATAGGGTTCTTTGTTGGATACAATTTCAGGTGATTCATTCTGTGACAACCAGCCAATGAACAACATAATATGCTTTTCTTAAAATATGATGTCAAAGTAAAGGTTAGTCCCTATAATTTGTCCAAATTGTTAATAGCGTTTGTACAATATTAAGTAGTGTCATAGATATTATTTTCTTGAGATGTTGCCAGTACACTGCTATGTTGTCATAGATATTATTGAAAGTTAATAGGAGGATTCTCTCGATCATTTTTTGTGCTATTCCTTTTTGCCATTTTGGTTTACATGAATGACATTCCATCCCCAGTGAGTTTCTGATGGAATCTATTTTCAATGTTTGGCACAAAAAATAAACTCAAAATATCACATGGATGGATATTAATATCATGGATCTTCTTCCTATCAATTACTTCTCTTATTCTATAACCATGAAGTGAGAGCAATTTCTAAATGAGAAATGAGGCAAGAGGTTCCATCCATCACTAAGACGAAATTTCACTAGAATGCAGACAAAGGTTGTTCTGCATGTTGGCACACAGACTTTTCCAGCAATCTTCTTTTGCATGTTGGCACACAGAATTTTCAGCTAACAAGAATGGTTGTTTCTCTTTTAGCTTGGGCATTCCTCTCAATTGGATATCTTCTAACTAGTAACAAAATTCTCCGGATAACAAATTAATTGGATCAATTGAAACTGATGAAGAAATGATAAAGTCTTTGGTCACACTTGGACATTGCAAAGATAAAACTACAACTAAAACAGTCAAAACTATCAAGTTGGTGGTTCCCACCTTTTTTTAAGTTAATTTCTCTATAATTATTTGATGATCCATCATGCTAAGTTGATTTGGTTTTTACTGAGTTGATTGCAGGTCATCGAGGGCCCAACGGTGAGTGTAGAAGAGCTCAACAACATGGAAAATGGCAAGCATGATTCCCTTGTACATTCTGATGGTGAAAAAAGATTTGAAGACTGTTCTGAAGACTAAGCAGAAGCTCTGAGAGACTTTACTTTCTGCCTACATTCTCTCTTAGTTTGTTTCTAAGGAACTCAGTAAAGAGACTTTACTTTGTGATTCACCCCTTTTTTTGCTGGTTATTAGAGACGAAGTTTTTTTTAGAAATATGATTTGAACTTTTGTTTTGATTGAGCAGATTTTTTGTGATAATTAATGCTTATTCTCTAAAGGTTATAAGGCCATGTAATGCGAGTTCAATACTTTGTATTCTTCCTATTTCCATATAGTGCTCAAAGCATAGCAAGGATTGAAGAACTATTCCTAGAGGACCAAAATGTGAAGCGTCAACGAGAGAAATTCCAAAAGCAGCAAGCTCTGCTTTCAAAGAATACACGCCAGCTAAGCGCTCATGATAACCGACCATCAGAGCTAGCTGGTCTAATGGTGACACTGAAATAGGTATATTGTTTGTTGGTGATCCTACTCTAGTTCTGTCAATTTAATGTGTGAAATTCCCCTCGCTTATACTTCCGGCCTTACCTTAAAGAGGGGCTTTGATAATTCTCTTTTGCACGACATTGATTGCTTAGACCTGTGAAGATCTTATATTTTGAAGACATTGATTACATTAAACCAGGATTTTTTTTTTTTTTGCAAACAGGACAACCTGATTAATATTCTGCTATTGCTATTATCATCTTCTTGAAATTTTCTTTTGGTAACCTGTGAAGATTATCCATGCTGAACAACTTACCAAAACCTTTTTCTCTTGCTGTGCAGAAAGCAGCCCAAGGAGAAATGCTGCTTCAGGCGATGATTGGAGATCTGCCTTTGACGTCGGCACAAAAGGACCAGTTAGTGACTATTTCAAGGGGTCACCCAGATCAAAAAGTGCTGATAGCCATGGTAGTTCTCGATACAGTGACCCGGCCCAGAATGGTGAGACCAGTTTGAATACCTCCTTAAAAGACCTGAACTTTTAAAATCATCAAAATACCTTAAGAAAACTCTATATCGCTAATTTTCCTACTAAAATAACTGCATTGAAGCTATGCTACCCTTCAGGATTGCTCATATGATCCGAAAAGAAAATAAATAAATCACGAAAACTTCATGACCTTTGATATAAGGGGTCAAATGATCTGCAATGCATTTCGTACACAAATCGATCTCATGACCTATTAAAACAATACACATACAAATACCAACAGTCAACCCTGGGGCCTTTCAGCCAACATAATGATTATACCTTTGATTAATAATTCACTGATGCAATGTCAATTTATAAATAATTGAACGCCTACGTGACATCCAATATATGAGGAATTCTTCGTTCTCGCTGATCGTTATGACAAAATTAATACCCTCAACCTACACTACTCCCTTTCTCATCACCTTGGCCCCTTCTCATCACCTTGGCCTAATCCACAAATAATCTCAAGGAACCGATTTAATCCTTCCAAGGATCATCCTCTGTCCTCACTTCCGATGGTTCGACCACCTCTACCTCTGCTGTCTCAAAGCTGCCCTCAGAGCTTGTTGCCTCGGCATCAGCTTCTTCTGTTGCTCCCAGTGAGTCTGTTCTTCCCCACCTTCCACCAAGTGCAATGGCCATCATCTCATAGATTTTGTTTCCCACTTCAGCAAGATTGTCAGGTTGAGGAATAAACAAATCTTGGTTATTGACGAAATTGGAGATTTTCTTTCTTAAACAAAAATTATTATTTTGATTAACCCAAAAGTTTGGATAGAGAATATCGGTATATCCACAGAAAAAAAAATACAGGTGATATGACTTGATGAACAAATGTGAATGAAATAGGTCGAGCTGTGACTCACAGTATAACCACTGGATATTAGTGTTGTGTCATATAGTAAATCCACGGCCCTCTTTACTTCTGCACTGCTTGGATCATTCTTGCAGGAATGTTCTAGAACAAGCAATTTCTATCTGCCATATAGAAATAACTATTTTTGCTTCTTGCAGGCATGTTTTGGAGGGAGATATAACTATTTTTGCTTGGATTTAACATAACACGTAATACTGCCATATAATTTCACATTCTTACTTGGCTAAACAAGTATAAGAGATGAGTCCCGAAAGACGAACAACGCAAAATAAATCATTACAAAATGTTCAAACCATTATATAACATGTTCCGCATCATCCATCTTAACTAAAAACTAATTATCCTATCACATTACAACACCAACATTAGTCAACACTAATTAACCACCTAAACTAATAAACCAATTAGCCTTCAGCTAGTTCTTACAAACATTTAATCTGTCATATTACAACAACATTACTCAACACTAATTAACAAGACCGAATTAACAGAGTAATAAGGTATACGGCCAAAAGAGTCAAATTCACTATAACTAATATCCAGACCACTGATGGTGCATTCCAATTCCTAGAATATGTCCACGAGAAGTAATGTGTTCACTTCCTAACCTTGACTCTATTCTTCCTAACCTTCCAAGACATCTTTCACTGCTATCTTCATCAGACAAAGTATCGGCTACCATCCATTTTTGCCAGCCATGTTGGCCACATCCATAATACCTCCTTCCGGGATTTTTGATCGATCTAGAAACACATGCCAATGTTCTTCGTCCGTAGTCTTTACATGGTACATGTTGAAACTTTGTATTGTCGATGGAGTTGTAACTTGATGATGACATGAAATACCACCCTATTAAGCAAATGAGAATTACTTAGATTCAAATGTTTTTAAATGCTCATAGATTGTATGCTAAATCAATTCAAAAATAGAAAATAAGCGATTTTTACATTACTGTATAAATCAGAGAAAGAACATCTCTTGAAATACAAGAATGAGGGTTCACTTCATGGAAAGAAAAAAACTGATAGAGAAAGAACATAGAAAAAATATATCAAAAAGACATAGACTGAAAAAAGAAGTTCACTAATAGTGATGAGTAGACCATAGTTTAATTAAGGGAAGCAAAAAGGAATGGAGTTGCTAAGCTAAATCCACATTCCAAATGGTAAAGAAGAGATGCTTAAAAAAAAAGTTATAAGAGATGTCTATCAGTGCAGTACTGTCCTCTATCAAAATGACTTTTGTTTCGGTTGACTCTGATCCAAATAAATTGTATTGATCTGATTCATAAACTTTTTAGATTACGTCTCAGTTTATTAAGCTTAAACATAATCAAACTTTGCTCTTAACTCAGTTCGTGGGTGTGTTGGTCTATGGTTACTGATCCGGCGGTAAGAACGGGGGACCCCCTTTCTGGGGAGTCAACGCCACGTGGGAGATCAAAATACCAGACGTCCGACCGGAGACCCGTGGTAGACCGGTCGGCTGAACGGGGTCCCAGCTGAACCATAGAGTACCCTACGAGACTAGGGATTTCGACGCTCGGGTTGAACAGAGGCATATGGCCGAGCGGATAGCCCGTTCGGCCGAAGGCATAAAGTAGCATACTGCAAAGTCTCCATAGAGCACATTACCGGGAATCTCCTAAGTGGACCAGTACATATGACCGGCCGGACGTGAGGGGAGTGCCGACCGGCCGGACACCCGTCATGGAATAAGGAGAAAAGGACAAGGAACATCTTCTGACAATGTGCATGCTCTATGGCCAGGCCATACTCCAAACCTTACGACAAAGGGTTCCACTGTCCCATCGAAGACGTGCTTGGACTGTAGCAGTATGGTGTCAGGCAAGCTTTCTGACAAGCCCTTATTGAGGTATGGGCTGGGGACACGTATTCGCCTCGGTATGTGTGCATGAGCTCCTTCCCAACTCTATATAAGGAGCCTCGCATTTCACCGGAGGTACGCATTCTTGCATATTCGGAGCCACTTCTTTGCTGCTCACTTGCCTGACTTGAGCATCGGAGGGTCGTCGCCGGGAACCCCTTCCCGGCCCGACTTCTTTGCAGGTTCGCCGGAGCTCCATACGACCGGCCGGAGATCTACGTCAGCAACTTGGAGAGCGCCACGTGCCCAGCGTCCGTTGATTCAACGATTCGGACAGGATCAATTACTATACAATAATGAAAGTCATTTTTGAGGTTGAATGTCTTGTGGATAGTTTTGGGAGTCTTCCCCTTTATCGTGTTAGGCACATCCGATACAGCAGCCCCCTGATGTAATTAATTGAACATGAATCACTAAATCTCATCCGTGAGCAAATGAGCAGATTGAAGTAACTAATCTCACAATACTCAAAAAAAGTCTAAAAAAATTTTTAAGTGCCTGGTGATCATATCAGATAATCATGGAAGATGTGGGAACTGAAAACAAACAGGTGGATAGCACAGGCACAAGTCAATCAGAACAAAACAAGAGCTTGAATTGAACTTTCGTGGTTTCTTCAAAAGCAGTTGTGGTTCAGTGACAAAGTAGTTTCTTCAAAAAAATAGTTTGGTACTACATACTAAAGCAGAGTATACAAGCATCAAAATAGGATAAGAAAATCGAACAACATTCACAAAAGATTATTATTCAGTCTGCCAGAGTTACCTGCTTTGGAAGGTGCAGTGTATTGTGCCACAGTCTAGTCTTGTTTGCAAGGAGAGTCGAACCCAACAGTTACCTTGGGGTGAGCCGAGCAACTAAACAGAAGAAAATCGAGGAAAATTAAGATCAAAATCAAAGAAAGTTGATTTGGACAAAAAAAAAATCACAAAAATTGTAAAATCAGCTAAGTAGCACCTCATACCTGGATTCAGGACAGATTTAGGGCAGGGGAGGGCGGGGGGGAAGAATCTAGGTTGGCTTGGGGCAAAGCGTTCGAGATGGAGAGAGCGGAGATCGAAGAGCAAAGAGCGAAGAGAGGGTGTTGGATGGGGGCGGAGAGTGGAGAGATTTAGGGTTTAGGGAAGCGGAGAGAAATGGGAGTTCGAGATGGAGCAGAGGCGGAGAGAAATATGGCGGAAAGAAAATTTGATGTTGATGTAGAAATGTCCACGCAGGAAGCCACTTGGGTCGAGATGAAAGTTGGAGATGGAAATTCAAAACATATATCATTTCTCTTTAAATATTTTAAAACTTCATTTGCCCAAAAGAATTCAAAACTTAAGTTGGATTACTCTTCATATAAAATATCATTTGGATTACTGTTCATATAAAAAATAAAATAAAATTTAAACCTTTTCAAATATATATACCCAAACTATAGCTCAAGATGTTCACATCCATTAGGGTATGAATGTCTGATTATGAAATTTTATTGTTAAGAATTATAGCTCAAGTTTCTATCTAAAAGTCTAAACTTATACTGAAAATCAATATAAAAAATTCATATTCTATAATTTTATAAACTACAAATTCATATTCACACTTAAATTTTAAAAAAAAGTTTACAAAAGAATAGATATATATATACACAAATTGTAGAAATTTAAATATATAAATTCATATCATATAAAATAACTGAAATGTGCTATTAAGTAAAATTAAGAGCCAATTTAAGTAAAAAACAGTTCAAAATCTCAGTTAGAGTCACATTGTTTTTTCAATTAAAATCAACGAGAATAACCATAGATACTTGTTTCATAAATTAAATAGACAAAAATCGTCGTACAAACCATCCACTTGAACAACTCCAAAAGAGTACAAATACATAAACTTGAATATTCTTCGTAGAAAAAATAAGTAAAACTTATTCCATTGGTGCAAGCATGTCTTCTAACACTTAATCTCTTTCAATCCATAAGCAAAATACAGGAAAGTTGGATCAACTGCGCCATCCTTGTAGTATGCAAGAACAACACTTGCATCATCGTGCATGCCCTCCCCTACAAAACTATCAAATATGATAAAAGAAGATTAGTCAGAAACGTGAAGATTTTACAACTATCATGGGCACATACAAAATTTTGAAGGAGAGTCCAGGAGCAATAATAAAATTGTTGTCATACGATGACAGGTTCGAGTAAAGCTACAGACATTAGAAACCTTCTCCCCAACATTGAAAAACAACTGTGCACTGAGCGTTCTTTATGGGCATATCAAAATTTTCTAAATGATATACTTTATTAAGCACTAGCTAAATGGAGTATAAAAGAAAATTTAATTCTTACAATTGCAGATCTTTGAGCTTTGGAAGTAGAAACTTTGTCGCTCCTTCGATATGTTTTTTGAACAGTTCTTGCTTTCCCTCATCTAGCTTAGGTGTTAACAGCTTGATGTAACGCTTAATGAAGGTCACAAACTGTTTTTTATCGAATGGGGGTTGTTCCTGTTTACCATGATAGAAACAAAAAGTTATAGTTGATATCTTGAAAGAATAGATCATGAAGTATATGCTTATTTAAGAGGAAAAAGAGAAAAAATATTAACCTGAAGTCTAAAAGTGTCGACTATGTCGACAACCTTAATGGCACTATCATCAACACCTTCATCTTCTCCTCCCCCTTCGGCTGAAGGGTTTGCACCAATGTCCACATCAACGGCTCCTTTGACTACCCACTGCCAAATATATCTAATATATTCAAAACTGAATAATACATGTGAAAATTTGAAAATAATATTTGTACTCTTATCTTCCAAGGAACACTAGAATACTAATTGCAGTGTTATCTGAGCAAACAAAATAAAGTAACATAACTATTGATAGAAGATTATAGTCAGTTCACGACAGGGAACATTCAAAACAAACATAGAAATCAAGTGCAAAGATTGATCAACTTAATTTAAAATCAAATGATAAAAAATTTGAAATCAAATAAGAATGAAATAAATTACCTTCCCTTCAACCTCCCAGAGCATCCCATTTTCAATTTCCTTGTATGGAAATGAGTCAGACAAGAGCTCATCACCTAGAAAATAAGACAATTACATTTGATTAAACAAATGTGAAAGAACATGAAGACATTATTTGACACCGACAGCATTGAAAAATATTGAGAAAGAGGGACAAAAGAGCAATTTAAGAAAGAAGACTAAGATGTGCGCAAGATGATGAATAATTAATGCACTTGTATCTCTAATTTATTCACTAAAACAAAGAGGCTTGACTACCCAAAAATAAGATTTTGCATTAGAAACAAATTAATTTCTGAGTGAAATCAGTGCATGGATAAAAATTGAATTGAATATTGCAAGGGGAACTCTCAAGAGGCTATGCAATGGAGAAATATATGAATTGTTTGTTATCTTAGAGTGAATATAACATGTTTACTCATGAATTCGTTCATTGTCACACAAGAATAGGGAGGAAAAAGAATCATCATATCTTCCACTCAAATTGCAACTAATGACTAATACAATTGTGAAACATTCAAAGTGAAACACATTCAAAATGTATCCAAGCTCAACTCAGCCAATTGATTATGAACCTATAGACAACAACTTTTGGTAGTTGCCTATATTTCAGACAACAAAAACCAAAATGGCAATCATCTTTGATGAACATATATATAAAGAGGACTCAATATAGATGACTTATGCTCTATTGTCTATCCATAGTTACTTCCACATCAATGTTGCATTGTACACACTAAACCTTTCAAAACAATGAATAAAATATTTCCATTTAAAAATTTTAATATTACACATGTCTCTAACCCTACAAAATTCCATCAAAACCATTAGTTTCAACTAAACTTAGCTCAATGATGTTTAGTTAGAATTATATTCCCAAAATGTCCTATTATGATTTTCAAATTATTTATTTTAACGTTTCTCCTACACTTTATATTTTTTTCACTTTAACTATTTTTTCACATTCAAGTGTCAACTTATCATCAGAAAATATCAAATATAATATAACAAATTAACCAAAATAGTCCAAATATCAATAATGATCTGCTTCAAAAGAACTTTGTGTGTTCCAAAGTCAAGGGCAAAGTTACCAATCAACAAAACTCTATTACTATTTTTTTTTAAATAAAAATAAAAAATCCAATTGATCTAATGCATGATTTCCTGATTTGTAACTGCATATTTACAAAACTGAAATTTGAAATTATAAGTAAAATAATATGTTTATTTGCAATTTTGTCATTCAAGAATAAGTAGATAATTTAGGATCCTAAGTTAAAAAGACATGGATTAATAGCACTTTTTTGAACACATGTATCAACCCTCATACAAGACATGGATTTATGCATGTGTTCTAATCCACAAGAGAGCTTATAAAAAAATTGGCAACGTAATTGAAGGAGATCTACTCCTGACAAGAAGTCACTCCACGCCCAAGTTGAAGCATAATAAAGCACAAAAAATATAAGTGCTGCGACGAAACTGCAATAAATCTTAAATTAAATTTAAGCATTTCGAAAGATAAAAAAACAAATTTTGTAATCAAAGAAATAGTGAATTTTATAGAATTGTTAAAACTCTAAGAGTAGCGTCAAATAAGAAAACTGTGGAGATAATTCCTTATAGAAAGTACAATTTTGTAAGATTTTAGTATAAGATCATAAGCTTCAAAAACCAAGCGGCGTAAAAATCTCCAGACTCTATTATCAAAATGAAAGAGACCATTTTGCAAGACGAGGCAATCACCACCACACCGCTTGCGAACTAGGTAGCTATTCAGGAACAATTCTTCTGAACGAACCTTAATCTCAAAAAAGAAATTTAAAAAAAAAATCGTACTCATGCTTCGACGAGCATAAGAAAGCGGCGCAGCAACATAGAATTGGCAAGCAAAGAAGGGAAAAACTGAAAAAACATCAGCTATGGAAGAATAGCCCCAAAGATCCAATTTTACGCCAGATCCCTACTTCAATTCTACGAAAACTACGACCAATCGAAAAACAAGTAGCCAAAGAAAGGGAAAAAACAATAAAAAATGGATTTTTACTCATACCAGAAAGGAGATCCTGATAAACCAACATGATGCCCGAGATGAGTTGATCGACACCTCACGCAGAGAATAGGAGGGAAGTGGCGGCGTGAGGAAGAGAGAGAAGTTGATCGAGGGAGGCCGATAAACTTATAGTGGATGTTTAGGGCTCGCGACGCAGTGTACCCTTCCGTCTCGGCTCTACTCTTTCATCTTAACCGCAGGATGATGATCCAACGGCTATAATTGTGATCTCAGCCGCGCATATCTAACCCTAACTGGAAGTGGTTTTGTAGAATATAATATATTCCAAGTTTCATTAATGATTTTATTTAATAAAAAATTAAAAACGGTTAAAACCTGGAGAACAGTTTGACTCAACTATCTACTAATTTAACGTAAATTTAAAATATTTAATATCATAAAAAAATATTCAAAAAGTCCTCCATAAAATTATTTTAAAAAATTCTTTACTCACATTGAATAAATTTAAATAAAAAAAAATATTTTTTTTATTGAAAAAATGCATCATAAAATACAAAGTATAATGTGCAATTTAAAAATACAAAGCCAAAGTGTCAATTATTTTATTAAATATTTTTATTAAACGATACAATGCATCTCTATACTACATTATGCTACGTTTAATTAGGGATACTTGTAATATAATAGAATTTTATTATATTACTATATATTTATATTATTATAAAATAATAAAAATATCCTATGATTTTTATCGGAGGTCGAAGACGGATCCAAGCAAGGGCTATCCTTGGCTATAACCCAGTTCTTCCTAGATCATTCCCTGGTTGCCTCTATTGAGTGATCATCGCCGGTTAAAACGTGGGAGAGGATGAAAGGGAAAGAAGAAGAAACAACGGAAGTTTTCCATCATCCGAGGTTCTGAAGTTTCTATTGATTTTACATTGTAAGGAGAATATGAAAGGAAAAGAATAAAAAGTAACAGAAGTTTTCTTTCCTTTGAGGTTCTGAAGTTTTTATTGAGGGAGAAAACGAAGGGAAAGCAAAAAAGCAACAAGAGTTTCCACTAGTTTGCATCGCAATGGAGAAAAGGAAGGGAAAAGAAGAAAAGTTTAATTAAATGTGAGTACAAACTAATTTTTGGTTCAAAATAAAAGAAACTAAAAGGGTACAGATTAATTAATTAAATATGGTAATTCAAAAAAGTTTTGATTGATTGAGAATAATTTTAATTTATTGGTAATTAGAAAATAATTTAAATGTGAATTTAAGTTGTCAAGTAATTAAGAGTGTAAATTGTAAATGATTTAATAAAAATAAAATTAAATGATTTAAATTGATTAAATTATTTAATTAATTTAATAATTCTAAAAATTAATTACTCATGTTATTTAGGATTATATTAAAATGATAAAGTATTTTTTTATGAACTCAAAAAAGATATAGTAGACAAATCTTTAAGATAATTCTATACATATAAATGAGTGTATTTGTCTTTATATATATATATATATATTGTATCATTATTTAAAAAAAAATGGGTATATAATTGATATTAAATATGAGTTAATATTGATATTTATTTAACATGATTAAAATGAGGGAAAAATTAAAAGTTAAACTGAGTGTTCTATCATTTCTTTTAATCAACACTTATCATTTTAATTATTTGAGACCAAATTATACATATTAAGACAAGAATCTATCTAAAATTATAGCCCAGTATAATTCTAATTTCTAAATCCGTCCCTGTCGGAAGTTGACATCGTACCTCTATCGGAGGCAGTGGTCGACGATCATGACCGACGACGGTGCTCAGAGGTGGTCGGTGGCGGTTGCCCGGTGATCGACGATGGTCGGTCAGTGATTGGTGGCCGGCAACGACCGACTGGTGACTGGCGACTGGTGGCGACCGGCCAGCGACTGGCGGCAGCGGTGGCCGGTCGATGGCGATGGCGGGGTGTGGAAGGAATCGTCGATGATCGATTGATGTCGAAAATGAACTACGAACATATTTACTATTTAAATGTTAGTTCAACGATGATTTCATATGTAATCCAATTACATAATATTTGATTTGTAATCTAAATTATAAAATTTCATTACCTTTTGTAATATATATTATATTATATTATATTATATTAAGACTTTAAAATTATATCAAATAAAATAATCAATTTTATAATATAAATTTTATTATATTAATTTTATAATATAATTTTTATTATATTATAAGCTGGATTACATTCTACTAAACAAACGTTAGTGTATTTTTTTATTCTCCAATATAATTATTCATTATTTTTTAACAGAAAAATTAAATATAAAAGAATATAATCATATGTAAATAATTTAAAATTAAATATAAAATAAAAGAAATTTCTAAAGGGCGCACCTCAAATTTAATTTTGTCCAAAAGACACTCAAATTTCATTCTTCCTAATAATGCACTTAGATTCTTATTATATCCCCGTTGAATGTAACATTTAATTAATCAATTCATTTGCCTCTCTCTTCTCTTCTCTTCTCTTCTCTTCTCTTTAAAATTAATTTAAACAGTCTAAATTTGTTAATACTTTTTTTTAATTTTAAAACTTTAATAAAAAAAATTAAAATATAAAAAAAATTAATAAAACATCAAAAATATTTATTTAATATCTTCTATTTTAATCTCTAATTATAAATGATTAATAAAATAAAATAAATAATTAAAACTGATTTTATTAATAAAAATAATAAAATAAAATAAAAATTACTATGGTACGTAATTAGGGTGGATCCAGAATTTTAAATTTAAAGAGATCTAGTTTACACATTTCTGAATTAAATGTGATGACTTGCTCCATAAATATATCGTCACGAGATAGCATGATCAACCTACCGACAGAGTCAAATCTATAATTTTAAATTTGAGTACAGTATACTAAATGAAAAAATAAGTAGCATATAATTCTCAATGATAAAAATACAATAATTATAAAAATAAATAGAACACTCACATTGATATCTGACATCTCGTATTGGTCATATTGTGATTTGTTTTTATTGAGCAGGTATTTGTTCTTTACCAAGTTCTATATCCAATAGTCCTCTCTGTGTCTTACTTATTAATGCTATAATAAGAAAATATATTATGACATTCATTAATTTCTCAATCAACTTCCATTCGCTATCCTTCGAGAAAGGTTTAAGAAATTGAAATTGGTGTTAAAAATTAAGTGACATAGATGCGTTCGTAGGCTAGTCCTCCTGCATTGGTCCCGTCGAACTATGAGGTCAGATCCTCTGGTCCAGAATCTTCTGGACCACAGAAGGTCCTGCATGTTCATTGGTGGAATGAACTGGACCCCACCTATTTAACAGGTAGGGTACAGTCCATCCATCCAATAAACATGTAAGGGTCCATGATTGGTTCAGGAATCCTGGACCAGAGGATCCCTGCCCTCGAACTCTACACTACTTTTGATCACCATGGCATTAGAGCACAATTTCGTATATGCATTGCAGATTAAGGTACAGAAGAAAATACGAATGGAGATGGAGCATTAAGATAGTACATTAGATTTCATATGGCTGATGTATCTTTTGTCACATCGATCACATGACTTTTAAGCATACGGGGAATCTAATGTATGTGCTCATGGTGGTGCTTGTCTTCAAAAACCAACAACGCAACTTAACCACTAATGTCGCTAGCTTCTGATAGGAGTGCAATCGAACTTAGCCAAGCCGAACAGTAAGAGGCTCTAGCTTGGACTCAGTTGTTTATCCCAAAGCTCGAGCTTGACTCGAGTTCGATTCGAACTTTAGTTCTTAAGCTAAAGCTCAACTTGTAATAAAATTAAATAGTCTGAGTTCGGCTAAAAAAAATTCATTTAAAAATTAAACAAGCTTAATTCGAGCTCGTTTAAACTAATTAGCTATAATAATTAATAATATATAATTATATTTATTATATATATATATATATATATATATATATATATATATATATATAATAAGATAAACTAGCCTCTTAATGAACATGTTCGCGAGCCCCTTAATGAACATGTTCGTGATTCTCTTAACAAATACGTTCACGAGCCTCTAAGCATATATGTTCGCAAACTCACGAATCAAATACTGTTAAGCTTGAGCTCGACTCGATAATGTTTTCGAGAATTAGGCTCGAGCACGGCTCGTTAACTTAATCAAGTGAACTCGAACAGATTTTTTTTCGAGCCAAGACTCAAATAACTTACGAGCGACATGGCTCGTTTACACTCCTAGATTCCAAAGGCCAGCACCATAATGGTGTTGGTTTCTGAAATCAACATCACAATGTTGGTTTTGACCAACATTGTGGTGCTGCTCTTTGATGCTAGTCTTCAAAAATCAGCATCATAGTTTGTACTAGTTGGCACGCGATTATAACTTTACCTACCCTAGATCAAGGTTGACTAGTTTGACTAAGCTTGAGTTTGTAGGATCGAAAAGAATTTTAAATATCTCTACAATGACATGATATTGTCCACTTTGGGCCTAAATCCTCATGCCTTTGCTCTTGGGCTCTCCCCAAAATCCTCATGCCTAGCCGCAACTAGGACTTTCTGCATGGTGTCTGGTGTCGGCTCTTGGATTGTACCCAAAAGGTTTCATGCCAATAGAGATATCTTTTCTCTTATAAACCCATGATCTTTCCCATGTGTTTTCAATGTGGGACTATGTTTGCAACCTTGCAACCCCAACAGAGTTTACTCAAACTTAAGTCTTGATGTATATATGAAAATTGCATGTGCAATTATCCATTTGAGGAGATTAGTCAAGGTTGACTAATTCAATGTGAAGAAGAATCAAGTAGGTCAAGGTTGAC
This sequence comes from Zingiber officinale, assembly GCF_018446385.1. NCBI lineage: Eukaryota > Viridiplantae > Streptophyta > Magnoliopsida > Zingiberales > Zingiberaceae > Zingiber > Zingiber officinale. The sequence continues at coordinate 146,345,628 of NC_055994.1, forward strand.
TGGATACTTGACTGGAAAATCCTAATTAGAGGTTAGGCAAGGGCAAGACCAATGGGAAGGTTGGCAGAAGAAAAAAAATTATAGTGAATGAAGCTAGGTGATGGAAAGTCCTGGTGAGTAAAGTCAGGAAGTTGAAAAGTCCTGGTGAGTGAAACTAGACAGATAAAAGTCTTGGTGAGTAAAGACAAGTGGAAAACCCTAGTGAGTAGTAAGTGAAGCTAGGCAAATGGAAATCCTAGTGAGTAAACCTAGGTGATAAAAAACTCTGGTGAGTGAAGCCAAGCATGAGGAAATCCATTTGGGTTAAGGTTGATCGGACACCTGGTGTTTAGAAGTCCAAGTGGGTCATGGAGGACCGGACACTTGACACGGGGTGGAAAGTCCAAGTGGGTCAAGATTCACTATACACTTGGCTAGAGGAGAAAAGTCCAAGTGGGTTAAGGTTGACCAGACACTTAGCACGAGGAGAAAAGTTCAAGTGGGGTCAAAAGATTGATCGAACACTTGGTGGAGAAGTCCCAGGAAGTCAAGGTTGACTGGATGCTAGGCAAGAAAGAGTCCCAACAGGTCACAGTTGATTAGATGTTGAGTGAAGGAACCTTAGACTTAGGTTTGAAAGTTAGGGTTTGGTAATTGATTAGGCTAATTGATTGCATTAACTTAAGTGATTACCCTAATCGTTTAAGCTTGGAATCGCGAGAAACAGAAGGGAGCTAAATCGCTTGCTCCATTCTGTGAGAAACAGAATGTTTGGTAAGAAATTAAGTCGGGAGGCTTAATTGCTTATGGACTACTTTAGTGCGAACAGAGAGCTTCCTAATCGGTTAGGAAGGCATAATCGATTAGGGAAATAGATTACGCTTGAAAACTAGTCGTTGTGAGTCCGATTAAAGGTGTTCACGTGCACTATTCAACATCATCGCTCCGCTCCATCTTCTCCGCCAATTCTTGGAAGCTTAGGGATGAAGTGTTGCTACACTTCGAAGCTTATAAAAGAGATCAAGCAAGAAAGTTTTTCATGGGTATTTATGTATTTAATTCTTGTTTCGAGTTATATTTCTTATTTTTGAGTTGTAGAGGTTTCTCCACCTCCGGATTGTTCTGAGAAAGAGTGTATTTCATAATGGAGAGTGTGATAGACATGTATCCTTAGATTAGTCACATCTTCTTAAGTTGAATACCAAGCATATCTCTTTGTTAGCATTACTTTGAGTCCATTCTGTTGCACATCACCATCGAAGTGAAGCGAGAGAGCTATTCTCTACCCCTTCTAGATCCGAAGTGTCCCAATAATTTAGGTTTATCAATGGATTTCGATCAAAACTCATTGATGGACTTAGAGAGATTTGATCGAACTCATTTCAACTTCTATAAGTTTATACAACTCCCTGGAGTCCAAGGGTACCCTCCGTTATCATCGTAAAAGATTCTCAGCATTACTAGAGCACTAAACACGCTAAAGCGCAATGAAAATATCTAGTTCCTCCAGAAGATCCATGCGAAGGGAAATAAAATAACAATATATACTAAGTTTTACATCATAAGAAGGCTATACCTTTGATGCGTGCACACGATCATCCGACAGCTCGGATCTCAGTACGATCAAGTGTCCGTGCCTCTTTCGGTATCCACATGAGCAAGTGTCTCTGTTTGTCTCATAAACTCACAAAGTGGAGAAGGACAACTACCTAAGGTTGTGCTAGCAACCAAGAAGGTGAGTTTCGGCCAATGCAAGAGAAAAAGAGGAAGAAGAAGGTAAATCTACCCTATCAAAATGAGAGAAAAATGTTTTTGTACTTCATCCAATGAATAATGAGCATTAATTCAATTAATGAGACTTAACATTCCATTCAGGACCACCTTTGAACTCATCATTTTGAATTCAATTTCAAAATTAAATGAATAATTAATTTTGAAATTCTTCTAATTCAAGCGAATGAATTAATCTCCATTAATCCTCTTTAGTGAATAAATTCACTTGAGTCTAACTCAAGTCTAATTCGGATTTTATTGAAACCATATGGTTAGATTCACTTGAGTCTAACTTAATTAATCTCATGCAATTTCGAATTCAATGAATCAGTATTTCATTAATTCGAATGGACTCCTTGAGTTTAGTTTGAATTGGACTCAACCCAATAATTATATCCAATTGGATCTAATTTAATAAGTCCAATTCGGATTAGACTTAATCCAATTATTCATTATATGAATCAATCTCCAAATCTACTTGTTCTTTCTGTGTAACCTAATAGGTTCTCATAACGTTGGCATGTATCCAAATCAACATTTAGATACATAAGCAATGAGTGAAATCTAGCAAAGCATCATTGCTACCCAAGTGACGAGAAAGTCGAGATCCGACCTAGCCTTCCCGTGGCTATTATCTTGTATGACTTGGTTCCTCTATCCTTGATATCTAGATTGACCAATGAGGCATAGGTCGTGTTATCTTCTTATCAACCTTTGTGTTTCTTGATCTCTAAGTAGACACACTCAATCAAATAAGCTCAATATCTCATATTGACTCATTTGAGCATGTCCATGCTTTCTTATGTCCTACTAATCAAGGGGCCTACAGATATCGCTTTCGTCATATAGAAGGGATAGATCTCATCTACATCACTCATATCACTCCGCATAATTCATTGCATACCCAATGATCAACTTTATTGTCCACCTTGTTACAGGTGACGTTTGCCGATACCAAAGTATACAACTTCTTATATAGGGAACCCTAGTGACTTCAAGTCTAAGGAATATTCATACCAATAGTCACATGAGAATGTTTATGACACTCATATAATGATCCATGAAACATTCTCATGGCGGATCATTCTGTACATATTCTCTAATATATACACATGTGTCAATTTGATATCTCATATTCATGACTTGTGAGATAAAGTTATCCGTTGACCTGCATGCTAGTTTCAATGCATTAATATTGTCTTTGTATATTAATGCTTGACTAAGAATAGTTAAGAGTAATATTTTATGTATATCTACAATATTTCACTATCAATTCAACCAATTAATATGTTATAGATAAGAACTTACTACCAAAGGACATTATTATACTTATTCAATCGGCACTGAACTAAAATAAATATAATAACCAACTTTGTCTTTTATTAATAATAAAATATGATACAAAAATGAGTTATTTACAATTATCTCATAATTGGTACTAGGGTTATTACTAACATTTAGAAAGTTTCAGACTTTGTATCATTTGACAAGGGCTTATAACTTCATGTAGGAAGTCAGATTTCTCACCATATCTACCTTCTACACACTCTACACTTCCATCTCATTACAAAAATTTAGAAATTCAAGTCATTTAAGTCTATCAATGAGTTTTGGTCAAACCCATTAATGGACCTAGAGAGTCGTAATCTAACTCATTCCAACTCGTGTTGGTTTATACAGTACCCTAGAGTCTAAGAGTGTCCTCCGTTATCATCATAAAAGATTTCTAGCATTGCAAAAGTTTAGAAAGTTTCAAACTTTGTATCAATTGGTATAGGTCTATAACCTTGTGTACGAGACACATGATCCTAATTTCTCACTATATGTCTATATCTCTCTTCTACACACTCACCTCTTCCATCTCATTTCATATTTTTAAAAATTTGAGTCACCTATGTTTTAAGATTCTCCCAACAATGTTCAAAATGATTTGAAACTTTACCGGAGCCGTAGCGAAAGTGAGTCTTCATAGGACAATTGTCATTACTTATGGACCTGAACCTCGGTGATCTATCCATGATCAGGATGAAGTTTGGGTGAAAATAAATGGAAGTCCGAACCGACTGATGTTGAAGAATCAGCGGATGAGTTGTGGTTAGAGGTGAAACACCACTCGAACCTAGAGCTAGTTGGTTCTCCCCGAAATGCGTTGAGGCGCAACAGTTGACTCGACATCTAGAGAACTGTAGTGATGGTCTTCTGAAACTAATATCACAACAATATTGATATTTGTGCTACGTTGTTGATTTTTAAAGACTAGCACCAAATTTTTTTATTTTTATTGTTATTTTTATTAATAACATAATCTTCATTAACTTTAATTTATTAATTTTTCTAATTAGATATTAAAAATATTTTAATATAATTTTGATGTTTTATTAATTTTCTTTTATATATTTTTAAATTTTTTATCGAAATTTTAAAATAAAAATAAAAATAAATTTAGAGGATTTAAATTAATTTTAGTGGGAAAAGGAGAAGATAATTCAGAGAGGAAAGTGCATGCATTAATTACATATTACATACAATTGAGAGAGTAAATAGAAGAGACAAAAGTGAATTATCAGAGTAGTAGCGTGTTTTTTAGCCAAAAATAAACTAAGTGCCCTCTTTAATAATTTGCCGAAATAAAAGTCTTAACAGAAGATTATATTTGATTTTTTTTATGATACATCGTGTAGGAATATCAGAATTGTATTTCTTTGGCAAACAACAATTTATTAATAAAAGCACATTCTAAAAAATTATAGAGAAAAAAAAACTATTTTAATGTTCGAGTGTAATAATAAAAAATGTTTTTAAAAAATCTTCTCATATTTAGTTCTTATAGAATATATTTTTTCACACCAAGCCTACCTATCACTCTAGAATAAGATAAATGAACAGCTTATGATAAATGACTTAAAATCCTGCAAAAATTACTGAACGACAATTTTATATTATACCAAATATTTAAAAATAATAATTATAATTATATATATCTTTCCTAAAATCCACAAAGAAAAAGGCAGCAGACATACAAAGGCAGAACATTTGTTATAATGAAGTACAAATATAAAGGCTGCAACCACAGGACACAGTCAATCAACCAAAATTCAATACCAGCATTAGAAAATAGAAATTGGTTTCAAGTCCACCGAAGCAAAACATGGATTTTCGAAGCAAATAAAAAAAAATCTAACAGTGTTTTCCCGACATGTTACTGCTTGAAGAGCAGGTAAGGAACTACGTCGTCCCCGTGAACCTATTCTGCAACCACCGATACTCTACTTCTTAGCTTTCTTGGGAGCTCTGCATGGATAGCAAACCACCATCACTGTATGAACAAAATAGGTAGACTTTATGCGTAATAGGCAAAGAACAATAGGCTTACTCTGTTTGGGCAACAGGAGGTGCAGCGGCGGGGCGATCTGCAGGACCCTATTTTCCGCAAAATCAACACAGAAAAGTAAGCAAAACAAGAGAGATGGAACAGTTTGTCAGTCAAGGAGCTGAGAACATGGTAAAAAATTGTTTATCATTCTTGTTTATCAAACATGACAATGGACGAATTAATCCACTAGAACAAATCCGAGCGGCATGACCAATTGTAATGAAAGAAAAACTAAAGAAATCATATTGCACCTGAGCAAGGCGTTCCTCCCTCCTAGCAATCTTCCTTTCTCTGCTAGCCTTGCTCTTGGCTCGCTTAGCTTCAAATTGATCTGCCAAAGTCTTCTCTCTGGCCTTTTCGGCTTTAGATTTGTGGATAGTTTCCATGAGGACCCGTTTGTTCTTAAATACATTACCTTTTACTTTCATGTACATATCGTGGTACATGTGCTTGTCGATCTTCTTGGATTCACGGTACTTTTTCAACAAGCGCCTCAAGACTCGCATCCTGCGCATCCAAAGTACCTTTGTGGGAAGCCTTGCTTCCCTTGTACCCCTGCGCTTACCTGCAATATGGAGGAAAAAAAATATTAACTGAATGCTAAGTAGAGAATTTTTTAGAATATAGATAATTACCGTATCCAGAGTGTCGGCCTTTTCTCTTTGCCTCTAAGGCCCTCCTTGCACGAGAACGTGAATGAATTTTGGTTGGCTTCCTTATGATAAAACCATCTTTCACGAGCTTCCTAATATTTTGGCCTGCCGTTGAAAATCTTCGGTTTGAGAATATTTAAATTTTGAACAACTTCAAAGTGAATGTTCCAATCATAAATAACCAAATTATGTCCACTAATGCAAACAATGACTCAAAACCATAAATGGCAATCCCAAATCCAGGTGAAAAAGGCTGAGGGCTGTTTTAGACCATGACAACTTGAATTAAAAATTTTCAAACCCTAAAACTATACCCCAAAGCTGGGACATAATATGATTTGATAATAAATAATGATCCAAAGAGTATCTCTCATTCCAAATGAGTCTTTTCACTCACACAGCATGTGTTGGAAATAACATAGACAATTGCTATGAGGGCTAAATTGAATCGGTTTGGCCAGTCCTAGTACCACCAGAAAAAACAAGAGCATGTTTACAGTGTTCATAGGGGAAACTTCATTTCAACATGAAAAGTTTAGCTACTCTTCAAACAACAGTATTAGTATGTAGAAATCAAATGACGATCAGACAAACTCTAGAAGTCATTTTGTGTAATTTTGCTAATGTTGAAAATTCAGAAGGGTTCTTTAAAAACTCAAGTAAATCTCTATGTTGATGGACCATCAACATTTTCCAATGTTTTAAATATGAAAAATGATGATAGTTCAAAAGGAATCTGATGTCAAAACAAACAGGTATAGTAGAATCAAAAGAAGTAAATGTAAGCCATGAATAGGGCAAGGTTGTCAGTCTCATGTTCCCCACATAAACTAGTATAAATATTTTTTAACCCATATCATAAACTCAATTGTCTACAAATTATTACAAAGTGCAAAAGTAATAGAATCATATTCGTTTATAGAATTATTTCAGTCAAAGTGCAAAGCAGATGCTTGCTGGAGTTTAATGAGACTATGTATACTGTAAGCTTTAAGAACTATAGGCAAGGAAACAATTAAAACTCTCAAGAGACACTGGGATAAACAACTAAAAGTCACAATTAAGCAACAAAGTAAGGCAGATGCCACAGAATTACCATAGAACAAGAATGAAAATTTCAGCATGCATCTGACATTTAGAATTCAGAAGTACAGTAGAAGCCAAATCTGAACTAGGCGACTGACAAATACAGGACAAAATAGAAGATAGACAGCTGATAAGAAGATAGCACTATGGTGAAAAGTTGAAGGATGAAGACACTAGAGAAGAAAAGGACTGTTGTAGAACAAGGCAAGATGAAGACAGCAAACAAGAAAAATAAAGTTGAGTAAGAGATTATGCCTGTTAAACAAGAACAGACAGAATAGAAAAACTAGACAGCTAAATGCTTAACAAGCATAAGTTGGCTCCGCAGCCACATAAGTCAACTAGCGCTGAATGGACTCATGAAACCAATTAGAATTCACAAATCACAAGTGCATGAATTGGAACACGAGTCAGCAAGAACTAGGATTCAGTTCCACATTTAGGTCATTTCTGACTATGTCTAAGTGCCAGTTTGTAAACCCACACAAGTAACAAGTTGGCTCATGAATTTGATGAAGTTGGATAAAGGATATGGGTTAGATAGTTGGAAAAAAAATTTACAGCTACTGCAATAGATAATGCAGCATGAGAAAAAAGAGGTGAGGTGATGGTGGATATTCAAGAGACTAGTCTTGAAGGGCTTGTTATTGAAATTCATTATAATGAAAATTCATCAGGAAATACCCAAGTCGCGATGCTCCCACAGAAAAATGAAGTTCTGGTCCATAACTAATTTTTTTCTATATTTTCCTTCTCTACATTTTCAAATTGTTACAAAATCATGTAAGATTAATGCCAGAAAATATTATTAATCCACACAGCACAAATTCAAGCCACCTACCAATCCATTTGAATATCCCATGAAATTAATAGTTAACATTACCAGAAAATTTGCTCAACGTTGCTTTGAGTCCATGTAGGTCTGGCATAAACTAATGATGCATGGGTGAAAGAATGTGACACCCTAAAAGGCTGGGAAACATATAACATTTGATAGAATAAAAGGGGTTACAAGAGAGAACACTTGTATTCTCCTTAATTAATGGTCAGGTCACTAAGCAACCAAGAAGGATAATGTGCTAACGCACCGACCTCCATTGCATTGGGCAGGGAAGAAGCTCCCTGCCACTCCTTTAATTTGATCCTCTAAAGTGATATAATCTCATTCCTCTCACTTCATTTCTTCTCCTTCGTATTCGCTCCATTTCTTTGAATTGAGACAAGCCTCAGTTACAGTTAAAAACTAATACAGATGACAATTCACTGGCCATAGATCTCGACACATATCAAAGTTCACGGGAAAGCAAAAAAAAAAAAAAAACAATATAAGAAACATAGCGTGTAGTCATGATTTGAAAGGCGAAAACTTTAAGCGGAAAACTTTTTCACCATACAAAAACTAATAATCTTATAGATAAATAACAAAATTAAAACATATTTTAAGAATGTCAAGATATTGGCATAGGATACTGAACAAACGCAAGAAAAGGTCTTCAGGTTTCAAGTGTACGACGACTAAATGAACCTATGAACATGTAAAATGAGGCAATCTCAGGCCAAAACAAAACCAAGAACGAAACAGTCAAAAGCAAAGCAATAGCTACAGCCAAGGCCAAGCAAACTGAATTAAAATTTAAAAGACGGCACCTTCCTCTCGTATTGATCAAGTTCAAGGTGAAGATTGAACCTAAGAGAAAAGGAGTTGTGGTCCTTACGGGAATTGGCCATGGAGATCTCGCTGACCTCATTGGGATCGAGCCAGACCTTCCCCCTGCCGCACTTGAGGACACTAGCGGAGAGCCGCTTCTGAAGCTTGAGCGACACCATCGATCCACCTCCCCTTGCTTTCCTCGTGCACAGAGGAACAACGTGAAGAAGGCGGCGGCGGAGGCTATTTGTAGATGAAATGCTCGTCCATTCCCCTATCCATCTAGGGTTTTCATTCAATGGCAAAATTGTAATAATACTTCCATTACCAGGTTGGGCCACAACAGATTGGGCTGCGGCCTGCTTAATCATTTAATACAGCATAAATTACCATTAAATTTGTGAGAATAAACTATATTTATTTTTTAAAAAAAAAAATCATCTATGTTTTTTAAGATTTTAACTAATTTATATTTGTATAATAAATTTAATTTAAATTGCAATGTAGATTAAAAGTATATAAACTTTAAATATGACCCTATGAAAGATTAATAATATATCTTTATGTCTTCGTTTTTCATAATTATTTTGTTCCGTTCGTCGTTTGGCTCTTGCAGTATGTAGTTATAAAAAGAAATTAAAGTGCAAAAATTTTATATTTGAAAGTTGAAATTAAGAAGGTGCTTGGTAGGCAGGTTTAGGATGTTGGAATGGAAATGAAATCTGTTTTATTCCCATTCTTGATGCTTGATAGATGGGAATCGGAATCAAAATATGGATTTGATACCCCTAATTTCATAATCTACTCATCCCTAGGTTATCGTTAAACTCATTACTCCCTATTCGTTTGTTTTTTTACGGCTCAACCCCCTCCTCCGAACCTTTTCTTCTTTTCTTTTTTTCTCTTTTGCTTTTCGTGTTTCATCTTAGCGTCATTCTTCCTCGCTCGCCGCCGCGTCTCTACTTCCCCGCTCATCGGCCCACCTACGACTGCTTCCACGGCTGCCCTCCCGGTCATCGGTGCTTCTTCTTCCCCGTCCCCACCCGCGATTCTTCTTCCACGACCTCGCCCGTGGCTCTGCTTCCCCGGTCGCCCGCACTTCTTCTTCCCCGATCGCCCGCGCTTCTTCTTCCCCGACCCCCCTCTTCTCGTCCTCTCTGCTTGGCCGCCAACGCCTCTTCCACTCGACCACCCTTGGTAAGTTGTGGCAGGCAATTTCTTTATGTGTACGGATCAATAAAATTAATTGTGTAACTTGTCGTATGTAAAATGTCAATGCATTTAGTTTTGTACGCATTGACATTAATTAATTGCTAAAGCATACACATTTCCTTTAATCATGTAAAAAATTAAAGTTGAGAGGTCATGCAAATTCTATTCATCAGGTTTTGTTTAGATCAAGAGCTTGTTGCTTCTACTAATCTACGACGATGAACCAATATTTCACGGTACTTGCTTATTCCTAATGAACCAATGGGTAAGAAGATCTCTTCTCTTTATTTGATTTATAATTGCCTTTGTGAAACATATCGTTCCAACTGAATTTCTAAGGCCTGATATTTAGGATAGTGGTGAACAAATTTAGATCAAGAATTCTGAATATATAACCTAGTAAATTTTAATAATGCAGAAAAGTAAAGAACTCATAGAAGAAAAAGAAAAAAAAATCATACAAACTATTTAATTATTACCTAAATTTATATCACTTTTCTATACCTTGGTTTAACTTGAACCACTGTTTAAATCCAATTTTCTATGTAGGAGACATAAGTCAATGAGGTTACATGTTTTTTTATCTAAAATGTTGAGATTAAGTTGTATGATATTTATTCATGTATGGTTTTGGTTCTGACTCATTATTGGTGACATCGGTTGTTATATAATGCAGATAAACATGGCACGACCATCGTTAAACTATAGAAGACGTAGATTATTATGCACTTTGTGGAATATGTATGGAATGCTCAAGGAACCCTTTGGTTGTCATACTTTATCAAATTGCAATACTTGCATATCGTCGAAGTAGGATTCGTCAAATAAAAAGTAGGGAGAATAAATCGATTGCACGTGTGAAATGGATGTTCAACCTTACAAAAGAGAGCGATGAAATAAGTATTAGTGAACTTTGAATGGAAAGGAGAACATTCAGGATATTGTGTGATATGGTTCAAGATGTTGGAGGTTTAAAAGCCACAAAAAAATGTCACCATTGATGAAATTGTGGCCTTATTTGTCTACGTGTTGGCACATCATAAAAAAAATGAACGATGAGTCTCCTTTTTAAACGAAGTCGGGAGACAGTGAGTTGTCATTTCAATCTATGTCTTCAAGCAATTTTACAACTACACAACATATTGCTCAAGAAACCTGAACTGATACGCGATAACTATGAAGAAGATAGATGGAAACCATTTAAGGTAAGCATTTTTTAATCGCCTATAATTCTTCAGTTTAATTGTATTTTTTATTTCAATATATAATTCTTATAATTAAAAATTATTATAGGGTTGTTTGGTGCTTTAGACGGTACTTTTATCCAAGTGACAACCCCTAAATAAGAAAATAGGGGTGTCAATTCGAGTGGGTCGGGTCGGGTTGAGTTTTTTTTTTTTTTTTAACCCAACCCGAACCCGACCCGAACCCAAGTTCAACCCAAAAGACCTAAACCCGAATCCGAACCCGAACCCGACCAACCCGATCAACCCGAACCCAACCCATATAACCTGAAAATCCGATTCAAAACGACTTTTTTGGGCTATTTTCCCTATAATTCTTCACTTTTATCTCAATACTCCATCATTATCATACAAATATACATAAAAATATCTAAATTTTTAAAATAAAATATGATTTAACCCAAAAAAAATCCACAAAACCCTATATTTAAGCCAACCCGGGTCAACCCGAACCCAACCCGACCCAACCCGAAAATTTTTTACTCTCCAACCCTCCAACCCGAACCCGACCCGAACCCGAAAATGCCCAACCCGAACCTGATTTTTTTCGGGTCGACTCGGGTTGGGTTGTCGGGTCGGGTTCATTTTTGACACCCCTATAAGAAAATCAACATTATCTCACAAGAAAAGGAGGGATTGTAACAAATGTGTTGGGAGTGTGTTGCCACAAATGCAATTCATATATGTGTTACCTGGGTGGGAATGTTCTGCCCATGATAGTCGGGCACTTTGTGATGCCATCAGTAGATCATCTGGTCTTAAAGTCCCCCAAGGTAAATAACAAAACTTTTTATTTGAAGTTAGAATTATGACAGAGTTTCAAATTTTCGGAATACTTGCATTTATTAACTAATGTCCTAAGCTGTTATTATTTGGTCGATGCTGGATATTGCAACTCAGATGGATTTCTAGCACCTTATCGAGGGCATAGGTATCACCTCAATGAATAGGAAGGTCGTTATCCCGAGACAGCCGAAGAATATTTTAACATGAAGCAATCTAGAGTTAGGAATGTTATTGAGAGGTGTTTTGAATTGTTGAAGAGTCGTTGGAAAATCTTAGCTTCCCCTTCATTTTTTCCAATGCAAACCCAAGTTCGTATTATCATTGCATGTTGTTTACTTCATAACTTGATCTGTAAATTCATGAGCCATGATCCTCAGGACTGTATTCCTGATGAAGATGAACAAAGTGAAGGTGCTGATAGTGATCGCGGGACTGAAATGGAATACATACGTACAGTTGCCCCAACTAATCAGTGGATTGCATTTAGGAATAATTTAGCACAACAAATGTTTAACAATTGGAAAAATGAAGTATTTGATATAGAATGACTTTTATTGTTGTGATGTTTGTTCTGTTATTTATGCAACTTTGTAAAAAAAATTTATGTGTACTCCTTATTTTGATGTTTGTTTCATTTGGTTTGTTGGCTATAAAAAAAACTCTTATGTGTCATTAACATTCTTTTAACTAGATTTGATATTCTTGTAATTTCATTGTTATATTATATGTCATATTATGTAACATTCTTTCCCCTTCATATTATATTTTATGTGACTCTTATATGACCAAGATAGTAGAATGGAAAGTAATCTTGAGGAATCTGTGGGAAAGAATGTAGCACGAGGAAGAGGTAAAAACAAAGTTTTCTGGACGAAAGAGGACAGTTGGATATTAATAAGATGTTTGCAAGATATGGCAACCGATCCTCTTTGGAAAACAGACGGAGGGTTCAAGAACAACTACATGGTCGCGATAAGAAAGATTATGATCCAAAAGCTGCCAACTTTCACAAAATCTGTCAATCACATTGAATCTAGGATCAAAAACTTAAAGAGGAAATTCCATGCCATCAATGAAATGTGCAGGCAAAGTGGTTATACTTGGAATGATGTCGAAAAGAAGATAGCTTGTGAAGAAACATGGTATCTTGAATGGATTAAGGTATGTGTATTAGTCATTATTGGTTTTTGTTCCAAATTATGCGCTATCAAACTTTGTTAAATTGATTGTTATGTTTTATTTTTTTGGACAGAATCATAATGACGCTAAAAGTCTCTATAATGTATCATTCCCTTATTTTTCGGAGTTAGAGATGGTATATGATAAAGATAGAGCAACAAGCCTTGTTGCGGAAGATCCTATGATGGTTGCATAAAACATCACTGATGTGGATGCTGGGTTGACCATATCAGATGACAATTCACTTGCTTAAAAAGTAGTTGAAGTTGATTCGATGCAAAATCAACAACCTTCTATTACATCAAGGGCATCTCACTCTAAGGAGAAAAAGAAATCATCGGTTGCTAGAGTTAAAAAAGTTTCGAAGAGGGCAAAGACTTTAGTTGTACAAAATGTTGATTCTGACTTCAAGTTACTCAGTGCTCAGGTTAAGGGATTTATGCAAACTGTTAACTCACAATTTGAGTAAATGTCATCTTGGGTTCAAGGTAAATCCTCAAAAATGCCACAAGTTCTTTAGATGTTGAATAAGTATGATTTCGTTGGTAAGAACAAGTACAAGGCTGCTCAAGTAATTTGTAAAGATTCTATGAAGGTTGAGTTATTATTCAGATTGCATCCCTTTGAAGTTGAAGATTTTATACTCAGTTGCTTGGAATAATATGTTTGTGATGTCGTTGGATTTGATGAATACTTTTTTTGCTTCTATCATTTTTGATATCGAGATAGATGCTTTGATTATGCAAGACTATTGACAGAATTGTTGCCACCATATTGCGTTTTTTTAATAAAATCATTCAGTCCATGACTCTCGGTGTGATTATTTTTATATTTTGCTTATAAGGGTAAAATGAGAATTTTGGCCGACTCTCATTCCATAACTTAAGTCAAACCAAGAAATATTAATGGGAATAATATCCATTCCAGGAATATATACTAAGCACCATCAATCCAGTAATCATTCCTATTGCCATTAACTCCTCAATTAAAACTCATTATCATTTCCATTGCCAAATATATACCAAGCGCCCCCTAAACAGTCAAAAACTTCATCTTTCAACTTCAGAAAGGATTGGATTTTTTTTACCTTTTACTTTTACTTTAATAGTTTGATCTACATATATACAAACTAAAAAAAATCATTTGATTGTAAAATAATAATAACGAAAAATAATAATTAAAATAGTACCGAGGTGGATGAGACTCGAATTTTCTAAACATATGAGGATAAAGTATTTGTTCAAAATTTATTTTAAGTTTACAAACATATTAAATCTTGATTTTTTTTATTTTCTATATATTTTTAGCACTCAGACATTTTTTTTATTTTTGTAGATATTTATTTATTTATTTGATTTAAGTCTTTTTTATTGGTTTATTCATTATTTGGTTAATGAAAATCATGCATTAAAATCTCAATCTTTGTATTTTTTTTAAATTAAATATATAGACTAAAAGTGCTCCCACAAATTAACAAAGATTCTTCGATCAAGAACCCTTGATCACTAAGAAAAATAAATAAATATTTAGATTTTAGAGGCCTAAAATGCTCACATTTTTAAAAGAGAAGTCTTGGAGGGCAATTCATAAAAGAAATGGAAAATATACAATTTCTATGTTTCATATGCTTTGTGTTTTATTCTTAAGTGTTACTCTTCTACAGTGTAAAAACTACTTTTTATAACAGAGAAGGGAATGTTCCAAGAGGACTGCAAAATGATGCCTTCTTCATGATGTGACAAAAATGAACACAGGACAGTAAAGCCGGGAAAATGCCATAGCACAAGACAAGTGAGAGAGCTTAGCAGGCAAGCAGATTAATAAGCTGCTTAATGCACCAAACAAGATAATAAGTCATTTTTACAAGCATTTATTGCTACTTGAGCATTAAGAATTATTTGCTCCGCTGAAACAAACAAACTATTGCTGGGGCACAAAACTGTCACTATTAGTTTGATAACTGACCTTTTGGAAGGGAAAAGAGAGCATTGCTAAATAGTTTGATAACTGACCTTTTGGAAGGGAAAAGAGAGCATTGCTTCTGCCAAACTGAAGTGTCATACTTTATGAAACCATGAGGTGAGCCAGGAAAGTTTATCACTACTACTTGAACTTTAAGAATTACTTGCTCAGCTGAAAAAATCAAGCTACTGCTTGGCCACACAAGTGTTTCTATTATTTTGATAACTGACCTTTTGGGAGGAAAAAGAAATCATTGCTTCTGCCAAACTGAAGTGTCATATCTTATGAAACCTTGAGTTGAGCCAGGAGAGTTTAGGAAGGATTGTATTTATTATTTCCCTTCAGTTTGGTAGAAGCAATGCTCTCTTTTCCCTTCCAAAAGGCCTGCTATCAAAATAATAGTGATGCTTGTGTGGCTGTGTGCCCCAGCAGCAGCTTGGTTGTTTCAGCTGTGCAAATAATTCTTGATGCTCATGTAGTAGTATAAACTTTCCTGATTCAACTCATGATTTCATAAGGTATGACACTTAAGTTTGGCAGAAGCAATGCTCTCTTTTCCCTTTCAAAAGGTCAGCTATCAAATTAATAGTGACAGTTTTGTGCCCTTGCAGTAGTTTGTTTGTTTCAGCTGAGCAAATAATTCTTAATGCTCAAGTAGTGATACATGCTTGTTAAAAATGACTTATATCTTGTTTGGTGCATTAAGCAGCTTATTAATCTGCTTGCCTGCTAAGCTCTCTCACTTGTCTTGTTCTATGGCATTTTCCCTGCTTCACTGTCCTGTGTTCATTTTTGTCACTTCATGAATAAGGCATCATTTTGCAGTCTTCATGGAACATTCCTTTCTCTGTTACAGAAAGTAGTTTTTACACTGTAGAAGAGTAGTAATTAAGAATAAAACACAAAGCATATGAAACATAGAAATTGTATATTTTCCATTTCTTTTATGAATTGCCCTCCAAGGCTTCTCTTTTAAAAATATGGGCATTTTAGGCCTCTAAAATCTAAATATTTTTAAAACTATTTATTTATTTTTCTTAGTGATCAAGGGTTCTTGATCAACTAGAGCATCGTCATTAGTTGGGCTAAAACATAAAAGTTGGTCGTTGGAGAATCACTATTGACCGAAGAATCTTTGTTAATTTGTTGGGGCACTTTTACTCTATATATTTAATTAAAAATAAAAAAATGCAAATATTGAGATTTTAATCCATATCATTTAATTTTATATATATATATATATATATATATATATAATTTAAAATTTTAAAATAAAATAAAAATGGTTGAGTGTTAAAAATATTTAGGAAAAAAAATCAAGCTTTAATAAAATTTGAACACATGCTTTCTCCTCAGATGTTTAGAAAATTTGAGTCCATTCCACCACTACTATTTTGATTTTTTTCATTATTACTATTTTACAATCAAATGATGTTTTTATAGTATGTATAATATTTGGATGAAACTATAAAAGAACTCAAAAAAAATACAATCCTTCCTAAACTTTGAAAGATGAAGTTGTTTACTTCGTAATTTCAACACTGATAAATTCAAAACAAACCAAAAGCAGCACCATGTAAGTCATATTGATAAAAAAAAAACCAAACAAAGATCAAACTAATAGCAGCATTTAAGCATTGACTGCTTGAGGCAATCTGAATTATAGTGCACAGCATTCTTTTTTGCAAATTGCAAGGATGAAATTGTTGTCTTTTTCATTCAAATTTCACTTGAGAAATAATCTCCATGGAGAATAACAATGAAGTTGGATATTGCATGGATCAATCTACAAGATTGAAGGAAATAGATAATAGAGATGACAAAAAGGTGGTGATGCACTCAACTCCTGTCCTAAAGAAAGCCGTAGGAAAGGGCCATGAGGAGGACAGCAGCCTGCTCCTCTTCCCCGATTATGCCCCTCCTCCACCACCTCCTCCAATGCTTCTGAATCACAGATCGCTTCTTTCTCAGTCCCAATCCCGTCATCTGAACCTCGAGGACCAATTCATTTTTCTCCTTCCTCATCTTCGTTCCCAGATCCGATTTGTTCTTCCGGTACCGGATCCCACAAGCGTTACAGAGCGTCTAAAGAGCAGAAACCAGGAGACGGTAAAGATCGAAGCTTTCATGCACGAAGAAAGCCAGATTGGGGGAAAGGCATTACCTTGGGGCCGGCAGGGCCGGATCGCCAGAGGGGCGTCTCGGTGGTGCGGCATGCCCCGCAGCTCTTGATATCGCAATCGCTGCTACTGGGGTTTCCACATTCTGGCGACTGCAGATCGAACAATCAACGATAAATTAGCGATGCGATTGCATATGGAAAAAAAAGGATGAAGAAGCAGCGGAATCTCGAAAGCTGACTTACCGTTCTACGATCCGAATCCACCGCGCGCTGATCCATCAAACCAGAGCACAATCCTCCTCCGCGAGAGGCTGCAAGCCTGCAACGACAGCAGAGTTCGATCTCCTCCTCGCTCTTTACTGCATTTACTCAACTTTTTTTTTGAATAAATTATATTTTGGTGAGAGTAATAAAACAAACAGATGGCGGGATGGATGCGGGTTTTAATCGGCCTTGCGGCGAGAATTAATAATTGAACACTACTGGAGCTAGAGTCGATCCGGATCCGCTGTTCTTCCTCCAACAGAGTTTACCTAACCTACGTCATGCGTCACTCTTTGACAGAGGGATGCGATCATGCGACCTCCAAGAACTAAGAATTAAGTGTTGGCTGTTCTCTTTGTGACAGTCGATCCGTGAAAGTGGCGGGAAGCGAGAGCAGCGATGACGGCGGAATCTTGCGATAACCCTAGCGGAGGATTCGGCTTCAACCTAGACAGGAAAAAATGAAATGACTAAACTGACCTTCTCATTCTTAAGATCGCACGGCGTTCGTTCGAGATCGAACGGTCAGAGAAGGAGCTGCTGAGAACTTGCCAAATTGCATGGTGAAATATGGTATTAGCTGAGGGGGAGATGTCTTCGTCGAAAAGGGCGGCGATGGAGAATCAGCCGGACGCCAGACGGATTCTGCGGACACAGACGATGGGTAGTCTTTGGGGAGTCCATCTTCGACAGGGAGGTCGTGGCTTCGTCCCTCGTCGAGGTCGCACCCATTCTTCGAGTCGCCAACGAAGTCGAGTTACAGAACCCGCGTGTTGCTTATCTCTGTGAGTTATTTTCTTGCTCGCTTTATGGAATCCTCTTTTGTTAATTACATGCATTTTAAATCATCACAAAGTGCTGTTGGACGGCTTTTTCAGTGCATCTCTATTGCGTGATTCAGATGCATGCATCATGCATGTTGTTCATCTTCTTCATGCCCTTTCTATTGTTTGTCTTGATTATGCAATAGCAATGGATTTTTTTTGTTTCGGTCCAATTTGTTGTTTCTTAGTTACATCTTTTTTGAGTTATAAAGAGTGTGTTGGGATTATTATCACGTTATACTGAAGTAAGCAGTTGCTCTATATGTAACATAGAATACACAAATGCTTTCGATGTGGCCATGTTCTACTGGTCTTAGTCGACCACTTGATTTTTTCACGGGGCAAAGTTGTCAAGCTGGGGAAGGAATCAATTCATATTGTTGTGCTTGGATTTTATTCAGCAGCTATAATGTTAGTAGACATCCTTGAAGAATTTGAGTATAAGATTGTAAGAGTTTTGTCTTCTTTTCCTCTAGGATTGTAAGATTCCTCTTTTTATAGATATAGTTATAGTTATCAATAGAGTTGTATATTCCCAATTACATATGCCAAAAGGTGATTCGCTCGCCCCTAGTGCCCACGCCAATCCGTCCCTAGATCAACACGGAGGAGGTGAATCATAGGTGATTATTAGCCATTAGTGCAGGTGGCCCATGGGGGAAGACATGTTTGGACACATCAAGTTTTGACCCTAAGACCTTATGTGGCAACATATCATACCTTAACCACCGTACTATCCCGAGGGAATTGTATATTCCCAATTACAAAAACATGGTGAAGGTGGTTTTAATTTTAACGGCCTTGTCAAACAAAGTAGGAGAAATATTAGTCCAATGAGCTTGACCACGATGGTCAGCATCACTGAACGAACCGGAAGGGAAATAAGAGTGCCAAGTGGAAGAGAGCAGCGAGTGCAAGAAGCATCACAGAGAAGTCCATCACGGTACCAACGTCTTTGCGAGTTTAACACTAGACCCTATTGGGGTCAGCCAAGCCGGGATCATCTTGAATAGAGTGTGGCGAGATGCTCACGATCGATGACATACATGGCAAGGTTAACCATCTTGCACTCAGGTTTTAAGTTCCTCTCGACTCTAACAGGAGGGTCTGTTGGGATATGCCCGATGCGGGTACGTGTTAGAACACATTTCGTAAACATGCGTAGCGGAAAATAAAACAATAACAATTCCTAATTATTACATCACACACTACACGCATACAAGGATACAACATGCCAAACATGATCACAAAATTAAAATTTTATGAGAAGTAAATTTACGCTAGGTATACCTTAAGGATGACCTGTAACGAGAAGTGCATCAACTGTAGCGATGTTGTCGGACCTCGTCTCTATTTGTATCTATGCTGAGTCCCTCAAGACAACTCCTTAAGTACAAGCCTCTCCTTCGAAAGTTACTAGCCACGAGCGAAAAAGAGGGATCAAGAGTAAGAAGAAGAGAAAAACACAAGGGAGAAATTTTCTCCCTTGTGGTGGTCACGGCAACAAGAGGGTTCCTGGCACCGGGAGAGAGAGGAGATGGAGAGGAGGATTGGGTTTTCAAAAGTCAATCAACCAAACTTGTATCTAATTCTCTCCCAATTACATCTATATATAATCCTCTTTAATGAGTTGAATTAGAAAGCCCAAATTCAATTCATTATCCCTTAATCAAAAATTGGCCTGTTAATCCCTTGGTTTGTTTCACAACTAAACCAAGTTGGTTCATGACTAATTCATGATTAAACCAAATATGATTTAACTCTATCATAAGAGATGTAGCTCATCCACGCTTCCATTATGATAAATATTTCCATATTTATCTTATGTATGGTCTAATCAAACATTTATCTCTTGATCTAAAATCCTATTCTTTAACTTGTTTTATGTCTTTTAGAGACTCATTAGTGCATATAACCCAATAGATTCTCGGTTTATCTTGGTCGTCCATAATTGACTACTTAATTATAGAACGATCATGAGTGACACCTAGCAGTCATCATGATCCCCAATTAGCTAGCAAATCATAGTTGATCTTAGAAGTAATTCTAAATCCTTCAGCATGAGTCGTGTCTTGTTCCTTTCACTCGTTTTATACTCATTTGCTTCAGGACATGGTCTATATGTGTCTGTCCTGACTATTGACTATGTCACACCTAGCCCAAGTAATACTTCCTCGTTCTACGCATTCAAAATACTCGTACATACATATGTACAAGAGTCTCGTATTTTTAACATATGCTTTGGCAAAAAACTTTGAGTAATAATCTTAACGAGTGGCCATATGGTATACGTCTCGTCGTAAGGAGCAGTGAATCTTCTGTGGGCTATCCAAACATCTTCAGGTATTTCGATTTATACCCAATCATCCCAGGTCCACATCTCAATGAGATGTTTGCTTAAGATGTCAAAGTATAAGACTCCATGACCAAAATGACTTGTATACCTCAAGTTGAAGGAAACTTGCACTCGAGCTGCAGTAACAGCTTCACAAATATATCCATATATATAAATAACCATATAAAGTCTTACAGCGAGTCACTTCACTGAACTAGTTACCATAACTAGCATCTACGTTTAACTATCAACATCCCAATGTCTTCAGCCAGTGAGAAAACAATTGCTTGACGAACCAAAGAGTATAATCCGTACTAGTCTTACAGAATTGATAATGTCCAAATATATCAATTCGACGACTAGAGAAATTCTAATACGTTCATAATTGCACATGTAGAGATAATCACTAGTTGTGATCCAATCACAATTTTTCTCATGTTATGAATTGTATTGCGGACATTCAGTAAATGAGTTGAAGACAATCAAACATTTAATATGCGCTCAAATAGTGAATCTATATTTAGTAAAAACCTTAAGATGATTGCCTTAGGACATCCCTCAAAATCTAACAAAGCCGAGAGTTGTAAAGGAGCAGCCTTTCTGCCACTTAGCTGAGCAACATCTGCCTGCCATCCTCTCCAATTCACTGTCTCAAATCTGCAGCTGAGTCCTCAGAGCAGCCTTTCTGTCCACTGCTGTCCGTGGCTGTCTTCTGGGATGAGAGTTGTAAGGGAATGACTGTTACTCTGGGATGAGAGTAGCTTTTGTACAACTAGGTGCTGGCTTATCCTAGAAACCAGCAATAATTTCCACTGTATGCCTTAATTCAGAAGACACTTTTGATCACTCACAACATATTTTATGCTTTTTTGGCTAATTCATGAAAATTTTATTTGTTGGGTGACTGTAAGAGTTTTTGATTTGATTGTAGTTTTGGGCGACCACAATATAGATCCAAGTGACCGAATATTCTAATTAGCACAGAAAGACAGCATGGAAACCTCCTCTTATTTGGTCGAAGAAGTTATTTTAGTCAATCAGAATGCTTCAGTACGACTGGAAGTATGATACAGGCCACCAAATAGTGGATAATAGATGAATAACAGTCGTTCCGATAACAGTTCATTCAGGTGATCAAATAGGCGTTCTGGTCAATCAGGGCATCTGAAAAACACCTATATAAAGGGCTTTGAAGGAGACATCTAAAACAATTACAATTCAATACCCTTCAAACTATGCTAAAGCTCTCTTTGCTCGTAGAAGATCTCTATAGGCAACTCACTGCGGCTTTCAACATGCTCCAAACCTTGCTAAAGCTCTCTTCATTTGTCTAGAAGATCTCTATAGGCATCACAATGCAGCGACAGCTCAGTATTTCAATGTTGTTTATTATTTCCATAAGCTGTTCATATCATTATTAGTCTGTCTTATTTTGGCTTGTGCAAATTGATTCTTGATTATTTGTTAGCCAAATTATTTTTTGTAAAGAGGTTTCCTCTCCTTTGAAATATATTTCAGAAAAGAGAAAATATAGTGGGTTTTGACAAAGGTTGATTCACCTAACTGATTATTAGGCCATTGAGTAGGAACCTGAAAGTTACTGAACCCCGTAAAATTCACTGTGTCACTTAGTTCTTTTTTGCTGTTATTCTTCATATTTAAATTCATTTTTATAAATTAGATTAATTAAAATCAACAATTAACCTTTCGCTGCACATTTGAATTAGTGAGTTATTTAGAAAATATATAATTTTTTTAAATTGCTATTCAGCCCCCCTTAATGATCTTACAAATTCATGTGCTTGTATTGCCTGAAACCTTGGGCAGAATGAGAAAGGACTATCGGTAGAAAGTAGGGTTTGGACTTCAGACTCTAGTTTATATCTTAGCATGGTATCCCTGTACTTTATAAGCTGCAACTTTAAATCTTTCTTTTTTATGCTCTTCGTCAGATGCCCTCTGAGCTATATGAAATGTTAGCTGAGAATACAGGCTCAGTGACTAGTGAAAATATAAAGCCAGCATATGGTGTTGATAAAGAAGTATTTTTGAAAAAGTTGTAACTCCAATTTATCAAACAATAGCAAAGGTACTAATTGCATCTTCATCAGTTAAATCTCTTTCCTATTTGGTTGATCTTGATTTTTGATTGTTATAATACAGGAGGCTGAGAGAAGCATGAGAGACAAATCGAAACATGCACGCTGGCGGAATACGAAGATTTGAATGAATATTTTTTGGTAGTTCTAAAATGCAAATGCAGGATATGTAATATACACTTTATTAACATTTCTAATTTTTTCTAATTTTTATTGTAGGTCTATAATCTGCTTTCTAGTAGGATGGCCTATGGGAGCTGAAGCTGATTTTTTTTTTGTCAGCCACCACAACCTTCCATGTACAAAAAGGACGAAGTAAATCCTAAAGTGTCTTGCAGTTAGTGAATCTAGCTGATGAATTTTCTTCCTTAAATGTTCCTTCTCTACAAAAGCAATCAAGCCCGTCGATACTTGATATGTGCTCACCATGAATGTCATTACGAGAAAGCCTTCATGAGAAATAGGACTTCGTCAGGGGGTCTAACTTGATTTTTTTCATGCATTTAGTTGATCGACAGGTCACTTTATATATATTTTCCCTGTGGAAATAAAGCTGTCTAGTTCCCACTCATCATTAATAAGAAAAGTCATTAAGTCGTTAAATTAATTTTGTGCATTGCTAACGGCTTGTCTTCCTAGACAAGCAAGCACATGCCACACCGACGCCACCAAATTCTCATCGCCCGGCCGGTCCGATGTCCAATCTAACCTAACATTAATAAATAAGATAATCACACACATCGATGTATAATTAAATAAATTAAATATTCATGAACAAATGTAGTACTTAGTATTTAATTTAGTAATAATTTATTTTATATCAGTTCAATATACATAATGTTCTCACTCGAGTTCATGCAATTGGGAGTACCACTCATTCGGATTTCATGCAATTGTATTTACGACTCTATCAATAAACACAAACGTTTGCTCATCATTGCTATCTTCAGTCGTCATCGTAGTCGTCGTGGTCCTAGCGCCCCTCACAAACCATGCACGTACTCAACTCCACTGCAGAAATGCTCAAAGCTACATATTCCACGACAAAGAGAAAAAAGCAAACAGGACCTGCAATCATTCATCAGCAGAATATCAATATATTTTAACCATCGTGAATTTCATTGATTCTGACTCAGGCGAGGACGATATACATAATGCAGTCCTACTCCCACTTTGGAGCTCCATGCTTGTTACTGCATCACATCATCGCTTTATATATATGCTGCTGGGAGATGAAGCTTGCCAAGAAAGCATTATGATCTAACTAATTATGCCTTGTTGATAGTTCAACTCCAACCACCATTTGGATACCCAGTGGTTGACTAATTATCCGATCATTGTGCTAATCTTTGTCGTCCCAAATCGCAAAAAACCTTATCACCGTTCATCAGTGACTGAGTGCTTACAGTTTGTTAGTGAGTCACAATCTCTGCATGCGAAGGTCCACTCATGAGTCACACCTTAGTATATATATGCTGCATCCCACCTCGGCCTTTCTCATTCAATTAAACGAAAGCAGCAATGAGTACTCCCTTAGTCGCTCCTCTTCTCATCCTCTTCACCATCTCTCTCGTTGTCTCCGGCAATGCATTGTGCATAGACTACTATGCGAAGACCTGCCCGGATGCCGAATTGGCAGTGACTGAGGTCGTGAAGAAGGCCATCGCCAATGACAACACAGTTCCTGCAGCTTTACTCCGCTTGCATTTCCATGACTGTTTCATCAGGGTGCTTTCTCCTTTCTCTCTGTCTCCCTCAGTGCCATTAATTGGCTCAGCTGAAGGGTGTTTCTTCTTATTGTTGCAGGGATGCGATGCTTCTGTGTTGCTGAAGTCGAGGGGGAGCGACAAGGCAGAGAAAGACGGCCCACCTAACGAGTCACTCCATGCGTTCTACGTCATAGACCATGCCAAGAAGGCAGTGGAGGAGATGTGCCCTGGCGTCGTTTCTTGCGCTGACATTTTAGCTTTGGCTGCTAGAGATTCAGTTGCATTGGTAAGTCAGCTTAAAGCATAATAGGGATGCGAACAGCATTAGACTTAAAGTTCGGTTCGTTTAAATTATATTCGGGTTCAAATTTGAATTGAACTTTTATTACAAGGTTCGAGCTCGGTTCATTTTGAAATTATCAAACTCGTGAATAATTTGACCTCGGCTCATTATTAGTTCGATTATCATAATTAACGAGCCTAATTCGTTAAGTGAGTTCGGGTTCGTTTTTGGATTCATTTTAGATTTTATTTTTTTGGTTCGTTTTAAAACTCATTTTAAGATTCGTTTTAGAACTCATTTTTTGACTTATTTTAAAACTCATTTTTTGATTCGATTTAAGACTCGTTTTAAGGTTCGTTTTTTTACTCGTGAGTCTACAAACGAACATATTTACGAATTCACGAGCCGAATATCCTTAAACTCGAACTTGGCTTGATAAAACTATCGAACTCGAACTCGGCTCGATAAAATAAACGAACAAACTCAAACAAATTTTTTATCGAACCAAATTCTAAATAATTCATGAACTGTTTAATTCATTTACATCCCTCCAAACATTAAACCAACTGTTTGGTCGATCACTTTTTCGTTGATCAGTTCATGTATGATACGATCGATTTGCTTTGGCGTGTAGTCGGGTGGACCAACGTGGGAGGTTCCAAAGGGAAGAAAAGACGGGCGGTTTTCCAGAGCCAACGAAACAAATCAGCTCCCGGCTCCGACCTTCAACTTCACACAGCTGAAGCAGAGCTTCTCGCAGAGAGGACTCTCCACCAAAGACTTAGTGGTGCTCTCAGGTAACTAAAGAAGAATTTTGGTGAAGTTTCCTAGTCATTACAAAGTATGAGAGAGGTCAATCATTGAAGCTTAATTTTTCGTCGATGGCCTCGTTGAAGGAGGGCACACCTTGGGCTTCGCTCACTGCTCCTCCTTCCAGAACCGGATCCACGACTTCGACACTGAGAGCGACGTGGACCCCACGCTGGACCCGAGCTTCGCGGCGCGTCTGCAGGAGATCTGCCCTGCCCAGAACAGAGTGAAGAGCGCGGGGTCAGCCATGGACTCCACCTCCACGGTGTTCGACAACACCTACTACAAGATGCTGCTGCAAGGGCAGGGCTTGTTCTCTTCGGACGAGGCCCTTCTGACCCATCCTAAAACCGCAGGGTTCGTGTCCCAGTTCGCGAGCTCACAGGAAGAATTCTTTCAGGCCTTTGTGAAGTCTATCATCAGGATGGGAAGTATAGAAGGTGGAGAGGAAGTGAGGAAGAATTGCAGGGCGATTAATTGAAAGTGATTGGATTTTGGTTGCGGTGAAGTGCTGCTACTTGGACTTTAATTTATATATTATGTTTGTTTATATTTGAGTGATGAATCAAGTGAAATGAAAAGCACGGACCTTGATCGGAGAAAGTTAGGTAAGATTATTACCGTATATGTGTGTGTTTTCTTTTGGTGGGAAAAACCCATTCACTATCATGTAACTTAGGACAACTCCCCTGTAAGATGTTTGAAAAGATTTGTGAAACAAAAAAGAACAAAAAAAAAAAAAAGTTCCGACAATATTGTGGGCACCAAGATTTGAAGTTTTTATTCTAAGAGCACTTGTGAAATTCCAAAACAGCTTTTTTTTCTCTCAAAATTGAGAGTGTGGATAGGACTAAATGAAGAACTCTTTTATTTTCACATTCAAACTATAACTATTTATCGTAGGTCAATTCATAACTTATAATTACTCTAACAATTTTATTATCTTTCTTTTATCTAGTCATTTTCATCCGAAATGGATGACCATTTTAGTGGATTTTTAGTAATGTTTTGAATTTGCAAAATCTTGAAAAAAAAAGTGCAACGTCTCAAAATAGTTACACTAACTCTAATTTCTTATTTTTCTCAACTTTCCTCTTCTCCACAATACCCATTAAATTTTTAAAATCTACCTGATGCTCGCAATATCCATAAAACTTTTCATATCATACACGATATATTCTAAATTTTTAAAATTTTCAAAATCTTCAACAATGTCCTCTTTATATGTATCCTCCTCCACAACCACCCGTCATGATCTCGGATAAATCAAGAAAAACTAATATTGCATGCAGGTCCAACTCAAGGCATAGGTCGTTAAAATTTATTTAGGTCTATTATTATTAAAAAAATTAAATAGATTTAATAACTAAAATTTACATTTAATAGTCTTGTTGCCGAGTTCCCAGGCTACATCATGCACGAGTGCAAATATTGTTCTAGATTTGACTTGCTTCAATTTCCGCTCCGATGCTCTTTAGATTTTGCTTCAGATTTTGTTGGCTTCTAATGCACACAATTTTACTTGAAATTGTGTTCGCTTCAATTTCCATATTGCTCTTCAATTAATTCCAATGGCAACTACATTTAATTATATATTAAATATAATTATTATATTATCTAATCCTAAAATTCTATCTAGAGCTACAATATAACTATATAAGTCTTTAGACCTAATTTTATTTTTTTCAATCACGTTTTGTAATTAGCTGATCATTTACTCATTCTCACTAATCTCGATTTGCATTTTTTCCTCCCTTGTCGTTGATTCTTTAAGAAGATATCCTTCTCCTATAGATTATTAGCAATTGGAGAATTTTTTTTCTTTTTTCGGTGCAGCCAAATTTACTACCATCACAAACATGATTTATTATGCGCTTAAAAAATCATAAAATATAATTAATAAAATTTTTAATACTTTTTAAGTGCACTTATTTGATTTATTATATATTTTTAAGTGTTGGTAGTATATACCGCTTAAATTAATTGATTCAAATCAAATTTAATACTTTCTTATGTATTTGTGTAGGTAATAGTCAAATTTTAAAATATCATAAAATTAAAATTATACGACGTAAATTTTTAATTTTGATTTATTTTTTTTAAAATAAATCCATCATTGTCGGTTCCAAGTCCGAATGGAAAAGGGTGACGAAAATTTAAATTTTTTAAAAACATTATTAAAGACTAAAATTCTTTTTGGCTCGGGACCTCATGGAACCTTGAGACGGCCTTGGGTGCATGAGCCGAGAAAGAACCGATAACACCATCTTCACCCCTGGAGAATTAGTTTCCATCACATTCGGCACAAGTTGAGGTGGAAAAAAATGACTCCAATGTTGATACCGAGATGAGCAACAAATGAACATTTTAGATAGTAGAAGAAGAGCAGTATCTTGCAAATTCATATATCAATATTATCATCAACTCAACAATAAAAAAACTCTCAAAAGGATCAAGCTTTTTGGAAATGTATTGGAGATTACTACAACCATACTTAGCTACACGAAACTAAGAAGAGAGAGTTCATGTCATTTTTTGCATGATTTTTTTCCTAACTTAATTCAGGTTGTCATTACATCAAAAAAAGGGAGATTGTTGGTGCAGGTTACACTAACGGTCTAACTCAAGTTTTGATGAATGACAAAGTAAGTTAAGTTAGGTTTATTGTGATCTAAAGAGTTGACCATGTTGGTTAATCCTAGGAAAATCGTACTGGTTCCACTATACAAAAAAATTGTACAAATGTCGAACCTTTCCTAAATAATCTATTGTGTTCTTTAGAAGTTAAATTAGGAATCACAAATGGAACTTAACATTATTGATTCCAAATTTAACTTATCTGTTCTTAATAGTTTAGACTTGGATCGCAAGTGGAACTTAACACTATTGATCTAAATCAACCTATGTTATAAATTCAATTAAATATTAATTTCCAAAATTGGCTTCCAGGTTAAACATGGCGAGGCACTAGGCCTTCTTGGATATGGGAGCAACCACCACTTCCTAGACAAAGCCTTTTAAGGAAAGCTAATATTTAATTTCCTTATATAACTCTAGGTTTAACCAAAAGGAACAATCGAATCACAAATTCGAAAAACAAAACAACACAAATTTGAATAACAAATTAGAAAAACTAGAATCTAATGTCTCTTGTGTTTGGAATTTATACAAAGAAAAATAACTAACATGATGGGAAAGAAAATTACTAGTTATACCTTCTTTTTGTATGCTAATGACCTCGAGATCTTCTGTCGTATTCCTCGCCTCGCCTTAGACGTCGTGTGGGCAACGAACCTCCAAGATGAACACCACCCAAAGAGCTTCTCCTTCTTCTCTATGTTTCGGCCACCACCACCACCAAAGAGCAAAAGAGAGCAAAGGGAAAAGAGAGGGAGAGAGGGGCGGCCACAAGAGGATCACTAATAAGAGAATAAGAATTGTTATCTCATAAGGCCTCCTCTCCCCTTCTTTTATATTACTTGCCCAAGGCAAATAAGGAAAACTTTTTACGAAAATTAAAATCTTTCTCTTGTTTTTTCCTTTAACCTTTTTATTTTTCCTTTCCTTTCCTCTTGATTGATTCAATCATCAAACATAGATTGATTAACTTGATTGGTCGGCCCCTTGCTTGGGCACCAAGCAAGGGTGGCCGACCACAAAAAAAAGGAAAGAAATAACCTTTGTAAAAATTTTATAAGCAAAGAAAAAAATTCTTATAAAATTTTACAAGCTCTCTTTCAACTTCCTAAAGTGAATGTTAAAAAAGGAAAGTTTTAAAAATTAAAATCATGTTTTAAAAAATTAAAATTCTCTTCTAAAATTTCTTTTTTTAACATGGTTAGAAAATTTCAAAATTTAAAACTTATTTTTCTTTTTTCTTAAAACCATGAGGATGGTTAAAAAATGAAAGTTTTAAAACTTTTAAAAGTTCTTTTAAACCATGTGGCCTAATTCAAATAAGAAAAGTTTTATATTTTAAAATCTCTCTTTTAAAACTTGTAGTTTTCTACAAAAAGAAGATTTTAAAAATTCAAAACACCCCTTCTATTTGAATTTATTATGGTCGACCTCTACTTGCTTGGGCACCAAGCATAGGGGCGACCCTTCTTGAGGAGATGGTGGCCGACCCTTGGCTTGGTCACCAAGCCTTGGGTTGGCCCCTTTCTTGGACACCAAGAAGGTCTTTTATTTGGATGGACTTGAGGCATTAATGAGGCTACGACAGGGACCTAGAGGAGAAATTGGTTTTGACCTTCCGATGAACTTGAGTATCCCGTGTTCGCCCCGAACACACAACTCAAGTTCATCAATAATAACTCATTCCACTAGAGAGTTATTATGCACTATCGCACCAATCCCAAATTACATTATGGGCTCCTTCTTATCATGAGTGTGTTAGTCTCCCTGTGTTTAATATAACGAATGCCTATTAATTTAATTGAGTTACTGACAACTCACTATAATTAATGTCTTAGTCCAAGAGTAGTACCACTCAACCTTATTGTCATGCCGGACTAAGTCCACCTGCAGAGTTTAACATGACAATCCTTATGAGCTCCTCTTGGGGGCGTTCTCAACCTAGATTACTAGGACACAGTTTCCTTTTATAATAAACAGCACACACTATAAGTAATATCATTTCCCAACTTATCGGGCCTATTGATTTATCGAGCTAAATCTCACCCTTTGATAAGTTAAAGAAATAAATACTAAATATATGTGCTTGTTATTATATTAGGATTAAGAGCACACACTTCCATAATAACTAAGGTCTAGTTCTTTTATTAAGTCAGTATAAAAAAAACTTACCTAAAATGGTCCTACTCAATACACTTAGAGTATACTAGTGTAATTTATTAGTCAAGATAAACTAATACCTAATTACACTACGACTATTCCAATGGTTTGTTGCTTTCCATCTTAGTCGTGAGCAATTGTTTATAATTTATAAAGAACTGATAACATGATCTTTTGTGTGTGACACCACACACCATGTTATCTACAATGTAAATTAATTGAACAACTACACTTAACAAATAAAATATAAATATTTGACCAATGTGATTCTTTAATTTCATAAATAAATGTTTACAAAAGCTAGGCTTTTAGTATACACTCTAACAATCTCCCACTTATACTAAAAGACTAAGCTGTCATATCTGCTGTTATACATCTAATTCTCATCCCCTCTACATGCCGATCAAAAGCTTTCGCTGGAAGGGCCTTAGTGAAAGGATCTGCCAGGTTATCTGCTGATGCAATCTTGGCGACGACAACTTCTCCTCGCTTGACGATATCTCGTATCAGGTGGTACTTGAGTTCTATATGTTTACTCACCTTATGGGCTCGTGGTTCCTTCGAGTTTGCAACTGCACCGCTATTATCACAATAAATTGTGATGATTTTGAGCAAACCAGGAATCACATCTAAGTCCATTAGGAAGTTCCCGAGCCATACAGCTTCTTTGGTTGCCTCAGAGGCTGCCACATACTTAGCTTCCATGGTTGAGTCAGAAATGCATTTCTGCTTAAAACTTCTCCATGCAATAGCTCCACCTCCTAAAGTAAACACATAGCCTGATGTAGACTTACTATTGTCCCTATCTGAATGGAAATCTGAATCCGTGTACCCCACAGGGAGCAAGTCATCTGCTTGGTAAACTAGCATATAATCTCTAGTCCTTCTCAGGTACTTCAATATATGTTATACAGCAGTCCAATGTCCTTGTCCAGGGTTACTCTGATATCTGTTAACCATGCCCACGGTAAAACAGATATCAGGTCTCGTACACAGCATTGCATACATTAGCTTCCCACAGCCGAAGCATAAGGAAATGCCTTCATGTTCTCTTTCTCCTTTGATGTCTTCGGAGACATCTCTTTAGATAAAGCTACTCTATGTCTAAAAGGTAAGAAACCCTTTTTGGAGTTCTGCATGCTAAAACGAGCAAAAATTGTATCTATATATGAAACTTAAGATAGACACAACATCCTTTTCTTGCGATCCCTTATGACTTTGATCCCAAAAATGTGTGCACATTCTCCTAAGTCCTTCATATCAAATTGTTTGGATAATCATACCCTTACGTCCGATAACACTTTGACATTATTGTCAATTAACAAAATATTATTTACATATAGTACAAGAAATATCACCATGTTTCTGTTACACTTCTTGTATACACAAGAATCATCCAGACACTAAATAAATCCATATGACTGGATCACTTCTTTAAACCGGATGTTCCAAGATCTTGAAGCTTGCTTCAGTCCATAAATAGACCAATTCAGTTTGCACACTAGATGCTCTTTGCCATTTTCATTGAACCCCTCTGGTTGCTTCATATGGATGTTTTCTTCAAGACTTCCATTAAGGAAAGTTGTCTTGACATCCATTTACAAATCTCATAATCCATATGAGTAGCAATGGATAAGAATATCCGGATAGACTTTAGCTTAGCTATCGGCGAAAAAGTCTCCTCATAATCGATTCCCTTTTTTTGAGTATACCCTTTCGTAACAAGCCTTGCCTTGAAGGTTTCTACCTTCCCGTTTGTCCCTCTTTTCCTTTTGTAGATCCATATGCATCCAACGGCTTTTACACCATCTAGTGGTTCTACAAGCTCCCAGACCTTATTAGAATACATAGAGTCTATTTCAGAATTCATTGCCTTTTGCCAAGATACTGCATCTATATCTTGGAGTGTTTCGTCATATGTCCTGGGATCAGGTTCATGTTTACCCCGGATCAAGTCCGAAGACTCTCCCAAAAACATGAATCTCTCAGAGTCTCAGGTTGCCTCACAACCCTCCCACTACGACGAGGCACTGTCTGTGGTTGCCCAGCGAAAACTCTCACGTGCGGGCCTTGGAGTAGGAGTCGACGAAAGCTCCGAACCAAGTAAAATTGATTTGTTAGCGTTGCTTCAATTTTCTCTTCCGCTGCATACTCGATTTAATTTACGATTTTTGACGATTGCTATTCACCCCCCTCTAGCGTTCTTCACGATCCAACGCAAAGAACTTAGGGAGCTAAAGTGGAAGTTGTGCAAGATATACTCATGTCCCGACCAACAGAAGAGCAAGAAGAATTACAAATCCATTATAAGCAACCAAATGGAACCAATCAGGTTACTATGGACCTCCACCCTAATTTTAAGCAAGAATTAGTTGTATGACTCTTACGCAATCGTGACATATGTTGGATCGAGACGTGCTAGAGGGGGGGGTGAATAGCACTCGTGGCTAAATCGTTCGATTTGTAAAACACTCGAGTAATTAAGACGCAGCGGAATAAAAAAGCAAACACACAAACACAGAGGAATTTACTTCGTTCGGAGCCTAAGGCGACTCCTACTCGAAGGCCCGCGATCCTTGATCGCTTTCCGTGGGCAACAACTATAAGCTCGTAAAAACTATTACAAACTATTACAAACTAATTACAATTTAAAATGATTTTGAAAGAATTTTTTAAATAATTAAGTTTTTTTAAAAATAAATAATATTAATTATGAATTTAATTTGAATTTGAGTTAATTATAATTATGAATTTAATTTTGAATTAGAATTAATTTTAATTATGAATTTCTATTCCTTAGTCATCTCACCCGATCTAAATTTTCAATCAAGGAATCCTATAATTTTTGTGAGATGAATTATGGTTCAATTAAAGGGTTTAGTTTAACTTTTGTGTTAGATTCGGATTTAACTTTGGGTTCAACAAGTAGACATTCTTTGGATAAATTTCTGGGCTATGGTGAGTCACAAGGAACTCATTAAAGTAACCATGCCTTCGAGGTTTTCCAAATAGTCCTACCCATTGAACTTAATACTAAACCTTGGTCTAACTAGTTAGGATCCATTTAAGGGTAGCTTCGGTCAGTTCCACTTGGCCAAATGCATCAGGTCGAAACTATATCTTCCTAGACATGCGATGCCCAAGCTTCCCTAACGTACTATCATCCAAAAACTTCACCAGTACCGTGGGTCAAGTTAAACTTAGCCCATTTTATCTAACCTTAATTACCCTACCGGATAGTCTACTCTTGTTTACCCATTTCGGGTAGATTAAGTTGGGTTACCAAGTCATGTAGTTAAGTTGGGGGTGCCAGCTATTCTGGATCCTCCTTCTAATTTTTATTTGATAAGATAATTATTTATTTATTCATGAATTAGATTTAGGTTATATTTAGATTATGTTTAGTAAATAAAAGGTACTTGATTATTGCTTGGTATGTAGTGTTTAAGTTTTACTTTAGACTTATAACCCAAGTCTAGATTTCGAGATTTGACTAAATTATTAACAATCTTCTCTAATTTATCAATTTTATCTTTTAAAATATTATTTTGTATTCCTAATTTTCTTAAAGTTAATTTCTTATTTTTACTTAATAATTTTGAGTTATTCTTGTTTAGATATTAATCAAATTTAATCATGGTATTATTAGCATGCGTATCTAATTTTGAAGAAAAATTTATACTAGAACAAGCAGGATTAGTTGAACTACTGCAATCATGTGTTGTAAAAATTGGATTTTCATACAATGTAAATTTATTTACCTTGATTTCTCCCTCTGGATTATTGTGTCTTTTGCTGTGATCCATTTGTTTGCATTTAGAGCATTTAATTTGTTCCTTCCCTCTTTTGATCGTTTTCTCCTTCTCCTTCGATTGTACCGACCGAGTCTTATGAGTAGGACACTCGTTTCTATAGTGCCCTCTCTCCCTACACTTAAAACAAATTATGTGACATTTGCATTTTGAATTTACAATCTTACCTCTCAGATTCATGACAGGATACTCCCCCTTGACTGTTGTCACCTCGAGTTCAGATTCAGATTCAGCAATTTCCTCTCTGGCCATTAATGTTATGAAATTGGTCTGGTCTGTTTCTTCTGAGTCTGGTTCGGAGGTTGACTTTGGAGATTCGTTTTCGAGTTCGCAGTCTTGTTCAACTTCTGAAGGAGTCTCATGAAGCTTGAGCAGTTTCTCCCAAAGCTCCTTAGCAGTGTTGAACCTTCCAACTCGATCAAGGTCTGAATTTGTCAGCCCGCATAGGAGAATACAGGTTGCTTTTGCATTTGTCTCGAAATTTCTTATCATTTGTGCATCCCACTTGTCACAGGTGATGGGTACTCCGTCTTCGATGGGGGAAATGAGTCCGATCTGGACTATGGTCCATATCTCCTCCTGTATTTTTAGTTGGTGCTCCATCTGGTCTTTCCAGTAACTAAAATTTTCGCTGGACAAGAGTGGTAGACTTGCGGTATTGTCTCCATCTTCATAGGCCATTTAAAAACCTAGCACAAAAATGAACAAAAAACTTGTCCCATGACTTAATCCTGGATTAGTAGTGCGGTATGAGGATAGAAATAGAAATTCACGAATTTTGGGAAAAAATAATAAATAATATTAAAATATTATTAAAAAATATTATTTCAAAATTTGTCAAATTCAATATTTTTTCAATACTAATAAACCATGAAGAGATGAAAATGAATTTTTTAAAAATAATTTTGGAGGAAAAAAACGAAAGGCGTAAGGTTTTATTTTTAGCCTAAATAGACAAAAAAGCCACAAAAGAAATGCTTGAATGGTGGTTTCACCTATTCGAAGCGACCCCGCTCTGATACCAATTGTTGGATCGAGACGTGCTAGAGGGGGGGTGAATAGCACTCGTGGCTAAATCGTTCGATTTGTAAAACACTCGAGTAATTAAGACGCAGCGGAATAAAAAAGCAAACACACAAACACAGAGGAATTTACTTTGTTCGGAGCCTAAGGCGACTCCTACTCGAAGGCCCGCGATCCTTGATCGCTTTCCGTGGGCAACAACTATAAGCTCGTAAAAACTATTACAAACTAATTACAATTCAAAGCAGTAAAAAGATTATACCGACAACAAAAGACTAAATCTGAAGCTCCGGGTTGTCGGGGTGTCGTTACAGCACTTCGGGATCGTCTCGTAGGCAGCTTGTAGCAGACAGTTCACTTGGAAGACGATGATTCAAGCTGCTGGTCGAGATGTCCTTTTATTGGACGTTCAAGGCGCCTCCAGTGCCAGTCAAGGCGCCTTGAACCCCAAAATTTATCCCTGTTCCTGCGCTGTGATAACCTCCGCTGACTACTACTTATCCTAACCTGAAGGCGCCTTCAATGGTCCAAGGCGCCTTCAATCCCTATGAAGGCGCCTCCAGCTCCACTTCGCAGCCAGCTTCAGGTTTTGCACCCGAGGCGCCTCCAAGCTCCATGGAGCCGCCTCGGACACTGTTCATCCGAGGGAAAATATCATTATTTTGTACCTGCGAGATATGTTAGTCCCAAACAATATCCTACAACACAAAGTTAGCATAAAACAACAGTATAAATATGATAAAGAATATTATGACAATCTCCGGACTGTCCGGGTCTGACTTCGGATTTCCGACCGGAAACCCTAGGTCGACCCGACGCCTACTGTTCCCTCTAGGGGAACGCGTCCTCACCTACTCCACTCAGGAGATTTACCTTATGTCAGTCCGGTCCTCCAGACCAACTGGGCTTTCCGCCTAGGGTTACCACCCCCTAGGACCTAGGGTTACCGCCCCTAGGGTTTTTCTCCACCTAGGGTTACCACCCCCTAGGACCTAAGGTTGCCGCCCCTTAGGGTTTTCCTCCACCTAGGGTTACCGCCCCCTAGGACCTAAGGTTACCCCCCCCCCTTAGGATTTTCCTTCACCTAGGGTTACCACCCCCTAGGACCTAAGGTTACCTCCCCTTAGGATTTTCCTTAACCTAGGGTTACCACCCCCTAGGACCTAAGGTTACCCCCCCTTAGGATTTTTCCCTGCCTAACCGCAGTTAGGACTTTCCTGAAACACTCATTCAACATGTTAGATAACAGAGAATCTTAACTTTGAATCCCTTTGCCATTATCAAAACTTAGGTTCGATCGTCAGATGCTTCCTGCACCAACAACATATTCATCTAGTAGGCTTGAGAAGTCATCAGCAAATCCCCTATAGTCATGGTGCACTTGCTCAATATACTTCTAGACACTCGGCTAGTCAAGTAAAAGAATAGACACTTCAGACCTAGTAGAATAAAATTATCCTACCTGAGATCACCAAATTATTAAAAGCTGGGCACATTTGAGAAGTTTAGTTCCTGACTTGGTTGGCAAATGTGGTATTGGTACCCAAATTAAGAGGCAAATGACGAGTCTGTGTGGATTTATGAGACATCAATAAAGTTTACCTGAAGGATTATTATCCCCTTCCCCATACTGATCAACTGGCGAACTCAATCTCTGGATGCAAGCTCATATGTAGGATGTGTAGGGGGATCGTGAGGTCGGCTAGAAGGGGGGTTGAATAGTCGTGCCCCCAATTCAATAGCTTCCTACGTATTTGTTTAGTGCGCAAGCAAAAATACAATAATACAAACACAAATACGAATGCTAACGACAAGAAAAGAAATCAAACCAAGCTACACGATCATTTAATGTGGTTTAGAGATTATGACTCCTTCTCCACGGCTGTTCGTAAGGTGGACGATCCTTATCCGTCTGTGGATTATCCCTAACAAACTCTAACTATCTCAAGTCGCTCCTTGTGTATAGAGAAACCTCACCACAAAACTCACTAAGACCTCTTGGATTATATAAGCACTTGAGAACTAGTAGAGTACTAATTAGACTTTAACCAAGTCTAATTTTATCACCATGGTCGGCCATCCCAAGCTCCTTATAGAGCTTGGAAGAAAACATCAATACTGATTTACCATTACCAGTTGACTGGTCCTTGTACCAGTCGACTGGTGCCAACCCAACGACTCTCTTAACAACTCTCTATTAGTCGGCTGGTTTATGGACCAGTCGACTAATCCCAGCTATTTCAGGCACAAAAGCTCTCTGTTCTCACCACCAGTCGACTGGCAGAACCCTATCTCCCCTTCTCGAATACATTTCTCTCGTACTCGGACCCTCACGACTCATTTGACTCTTCTTTACAGTTTTGACCTCTTGCCTTCAAGCCTACTTCCTTTGGCTCTCGTCCCTCGGATGCATTAAAGCACGCGGCTCATCCCCAATGTCATCTTTCGCGTATACCTCGAAGTTGCTTCCCTCGACCCTTGTCCTTACTGCCTTGTCCACGGTCCCTAGGATGCTCCATCCTTCACTGGACCTAAAGTCATCGAGCTGAGTCATATGTGTATCCGCAAACCTATACACTCACATACACATATCAAATAACGAAGGTAATCCTAATTTAAACCCTTTGCCCAAACAACAAAACACATGGTCGTACGGACCATTGGAATTGCTTCAACAATCTCTCCCTTTTTGATGTTTAACAATACGTTTATATTAGGGAAAACATATTGCAAATGAACATGCTAAAAAAACAATGGACTTACATTGTCAAGGCTACACACTTGAACTTACACCGCCGAAACAATATGCAAAACATGCAATGGAACCTATCACAAGGCTCCCCCTACACCCAAGCTCCCCAATGAGCTAGGAATTTCCCGTAGGGATTTTTAAGAATCTATCACAAGGCTCCCCCTACGTAAAGGTACTAAAAGGTTTTCCAACTAAACATTACTTCTCCCCCTTTGCCTAACACTCAAAAAGCTCTCCAATAATATCTTAATTGTCGAAAACTTGATCATCAAACTGACCATAAACTCATGTATTTACCCCCTATGGGTCTCATACATCTGAACGAGTTGATACAGTCAAAATCAGTGTTGAAAACACTTTCAAGCTGGTAACAATTGACTGCACCTTGGTACCAGTCGACTGATCCCCTCGACACAACCTTACAGAAGTATTTTGTGGTCGAAAAATACTGTTACGAGCCGACTGATATAGGCACCAGTCGATTACCCTCGTCAAAATGAGCTTACAGAGATATTCTGTGCTAAAAAATACTATTACCAGTTGACTGGTATCTGCACCAATCGACTGGTATCATATTTCTGCAAAAATTAGCCTTTTCTGATCAACTTTAGAAATGCACCAGAAATTTCACAGACTTCTAAAAATTTTCAAATTTTGTGGAGAGGTATGTTTTACCAGCGTCTACTTGAAAAAAAATATATTACAAAATGTATCTATCACTAATCCTAAGATTGACACAAAATCTAAAACTAGCTAAATTGTTCAATTGAACCTTGACCTAAAGTCCTAGTTTTGGCTTCCTCTTGATGTATTTGCCCGTACCAACCCACAATGCGTCCCTAACATTGGTTTATATGACATATATACATCCAAAATTAATTGTCATGCAATATAACCCCAATGTCATATTTCTTACATGAAACACATCCTATGTGTGCCAAATCCCTAGGCTTGAGACTCAACTCTGTCTCCAAACCATTTGGCACACTCCATGACTCCTCTAGACTCTCAAGTAAAACTCACTTGAGATCCATTTGCCATGAGTCCCAAATTGACCCTTTGAACTCCCCTTAGAGCTGTTAACCTTAGCCACCTTCCTAGGTGACTCATTCACAATCGCTAGGCCACATCGGTGCACCTCCGGTGACACTTGGCTTATAAATCTAACCATTTTAACCTTAGATATCTTGTCCATGGTTAACTTCTCCTTACTATTAAATGACTTTTTCTTGTCATTTATTGGTTTCTTCCTGCTATAGTTATATGCAACCCTAGCATAAGACTTTTCCTTAGCCTTAGAGACATTAGATTGGTATCTCAAACTCGATCTATCATTGTTAGATTTTTGACTACCCAACACCATACCTAAACCCTTAGATCCAACATTGAATCTATCTAGGGGTTTCTCTAAACGATCAAGTTTTGCTTTTAAAGCTTGATTCTCCCTTTCTAGGTTTCTAAACTTAGAGTCAACATGTCCACATTGGACATTCCTAGACCTATCCATTTTTCTAGGCATATGTCTTCTCTTTTTTTAGATTTTTACCTAGATTCTCCTTAGGTCTACCATTTCTAGATTTATCATGCATAGGTCTCCTAGGGTTATCTCTAACATTTACCCTATTCCTATCATGATATCTAAATCCAAAATTTTGCATGGGTAAATAATGACAATTATTTTTAGCATGTATAGAGGAGTTTAAATTTGAATTAACCT
The DNA here is from genome assembly GCF_018446385.1 of Zingiber officinale. NCBI lineage: Eukaryota > Viridiplantae > Streptophyta > Magnoliopsida > Zingiberales > Zingiberaceae > Zingiber > Zingiber officinale. Next base: position 146,385,070 of record NC_055994.1, read on the forward strand.
TTAAGTTAGGATATATCTCTTTTACTTTATTATCATGCTTATTACAGAAACTATTGATAGAGTTAGATTGATTCATTAAGAATTATGATGCACAATTCCAATATAAGAGTTTAGATTTTAAATTTTTGCTTAAGGACAATCAAAGATTTAAAACTGAGACTGTGATATGCATAGATTATATATAATTTTTGTATTATTTATATTTCATGAGCATGGTTTATGTCATTGCACCCTATTTCATCATTGTGTCATCATAATTATTTTTTTTATCCAGAGATATGTTATTTGTGTATTTTCATTGATAGTAAGCAACCGTTAGAGGAAAAACGGAGCAAAAATGAACATTGAAATAGTTTTAGAGGAAAAATAGACATGACTGTGTTCCTTGGCATGACCGTGTTCTTCCGGCTGTCATGATCGTGTCTTATGAGACATAGCTATGTCTTCCCAGGAGCTAGCCAAAGCATGTCCAGAAACTCACATGGCATGGTTGTGCCCAAAATGACGATCATGTCTCTCTACTGTAGAGCTAACGCTGGGGCCATGTCTTTCGACACAACCGTCACAATCTCTAATTTAGCAGACAATTGCCCTTGGCTCTTTATTTCTTTAATGTCTTGATGCTTTAGTGTTTTTATAGCCTTGGCAGACTTAGACAACTTAGTGTGTAGCGTTGTAGTGTTCATCTCCTCACTGGTGTTCTGTTGGGTCACTTTGGGAGCAAGAGAGGGGTAATTAGCTCCGTTCGCTTGGTCGATGAGTTGTTACAGTGGAAAACACTCAAGCAAATGCTAACACCAAGATTTACTTGGTATTCACCTTAAATAAGGTGACTAATCCAAGGATTCGACCCTCTCTCACACATCCATTATGAATATATTCCTTTTTAGAAATACTCTAAAGGCGGAGAAGCCTCGTACTAGCTCCCAATACAACAAGAAGAAAATAGAAGCAAATACAAATGAAATTTTACAAGATTTATAACAATGAAACCCTAACTAGCTTCTTTTTCTTGCTTGGGAATGTTTCTTGACCTTGGAAGTGTATCATCACTTGTCTCCAAGAAGCTTTAAGAATTTGCGGTTATAATTTGGGCTCGATGAAGAGAGTGGAAGAAGAAATGCTTAAACAGTGCACACATCCATGCCCTTTTAGGTTACCGTTGGGCGCCTTATGTGATTAAGAATCACCTTAATCTCTTACCATATCAACAACCTGCATAAAGACTATTTTTCTGAAGCTTGATCAATTACCCTAATCAATTAACCTTCATAATTGATTAGGAAGCTCTCTGTGCACTCACGAAAACAACTCAATTGATTATCGTAATCGATTAAGTCTTCCTAATCGATTAGGAAGTTCTCTATGAATTTCACGAAAACTGCTTAATCGATTACATTAATTGATTAAACATGTCGTAATCGATTGCGCTAATCGATTACAACCTTTTATGTTTCAAACAAATAGTTCCTTAAGTGATTAAGCAAAATGCTTAATCGTTTGACACACGATGTAATCGATTAACCTAAATGATTATCAAACTCTAACTTCTAAACCAAAGTCTAAGATTCCCTTCATCAAACATCCGGTCAACTATGACCTGTTGAGGTTTCTCATTTCCTAGTATCTAGTCAACTTTGACCTACCGAGACTTTTTCACCAAGTGTCCGGTCTATCCTTTGATCACTTGAACTTTTTTCTTTGTGCCAAGTATCTGGTCAATCTTGATCCACTTGGACTTATTGTATACCAGATGTGTAGGCAACTTTGACCCACCTAGACTTTTCTCCCTATTATTGGATCGAAAGCGCTAGAGGGGGGTGAATAGTGCTCGTGGCTTTCACAGTCGATTTCGGAAATTGTTTGTGTAAACGCAGCGGAAAAGAAGGGAAATAACAAACACAGAAGACACAGTCGTTTACTTCGTTCGGAGCCTATCTCAACTCCTATTCGAAGGCCTGCGGTTGTTGACTGTTTTCGGTGGGCAACAACTATAATATCGAAAATCTTTTACAAGTGAATAAGTACAAGTATTAAACTTTAAAAGATTATACCGACAAATACAAAGATGAATGAAGTGGTTATCGATTGTCAGAGTAGCAGAGTCTAGTTGAAGCTTTCGGAGCAGCGTGCAAGATCACACGTTCTTCTGTTCGAATTGATGTTTTAAGCTACACCTCGAGGCCTCCTTTTATAGCTCTGTAAAGTCTGATCCAGATCCCCAAGCTTCGGGATCAAGTTTGACCCGAGGCGGATCAGTCGACAGATCCCCTTTTCGGTCGACCGATCAGGCGATCTCTTCCTATCTGATCCGCCCGATCCTCTCGCTCCGCTTTGTTCTAGTCAAACTCCATCCGAGGTTCAGTCGACCGATAAACAGGTTCGGTCGACCGATAAGCTCTGACTCAGCCCAGTCAGCCTGATCCAGTCGACACCCAACCTAGGTTCGGTCGATCGATTCCAAGGTTCGGTCGATCGATCCCTTGGTCGAGCCCGATCCAACCTCTGGAGATCTGATCTGCTAGTATGGGGGTTCGGTCGACCGATCCCAAGGTTCGGTCGACCGATCCCGGTCACTTCTAACTATGCACAAAAAGGTTAGTCTCCTGTAAAACAAAGTTACAATACAATAGATAATATGTAAACAGATGAATTGACAGCTTTCGGACTGTCCGGGTCTGACTTCGGGTTTCCTACCGTAAACCCTAGATCGACCCAACGCCTACTGTTCCCTCTACAAGGAACGCATCCTCACCTACTCCACTCAGGAGATTTACCTGATGTTAGTGTGATCCTCCAGATCGACTGGACTTTTGCTCAGCGTTCGAGGCTTCCAGACTTTCTGCTGGACTTCTGCTTCCCGGCTGGTCCAGTGTTTCACCTGGTTCGTGACACCAGGACTTTCCACCTAGGGTTACCACCTCCTAGGACTTTCGCCTGAAGCACTCGACCCACCAAGACTTTTCGCATAGGGTTATCACCCCCTATGACCTAGGGTTACCACCCCTAGGGTTTTTCCCTTGCCTAACCGCAGCTAGGACTTTCCTGAAACACTCAATCATACACATTAGATAACAATTAAACTTAAATTTGAATCCCTTTGCCGTTATCAAAACTTGAGTTCGATCGTCGGATGCTTCCCGCACCAACATAAGTGTCTAATCAACCTTGACCCACCTAGATTTCCACATTAACGACTTTACTCATCGGGATTTCTTCACTGCCTAGCTTCACTCGCTAGGGCTTTTCACTTGATTTTACTCACCAGAATTTTTCATCTGCCTAGCTTTACTCACTAGGACTTTTCAACTATCTGTCTTCACTCACCAGGACTTTTCGACACATTGGTTCACTCACTAGAGCTTTTCAACTACCTGTCTTTACTCACAAAGACTTTCTAACACTTATCTTACTTACTAGGATTTTCAATTGCCTTGCTTCACTCACTAAGACTTTTCTCACCAAGTGTCCGGTCAATACTAACTCACTTGGATTTTTATCTTCTGCCAACCTTCCCATGGACTTTGTCTTTGCCTAACCTCCAGTTTGGACTTCCTAATCAAATATCCAGTCAACATTGACATACTTGACTTTTCTCACATCAAACTAGTCAACCTTGACCAATTTTTCCCAAATGGATAATTATATTTGCAATCTTCATATATTGTTAAAAAGCAAAACTCAAATATCAAGACTCAAGTTTAGTCAAACTATTAACCTTAACCTAGGAAAATTGCACCAACACGTTCCACATCTCTTGAAAGGCCACTAGGGTTGCTAGTTGCTCTCGTTCTTACTCTAAGGGAGACACAAAAATCTAGATCACTTCTTGCTCCCTCGTCGTGGTCAACTCCGATTTGCTCTCTAGAAAGGTCACTCTCGTTTGAGTCGATTTGAGCTCCTCCCTCAACTATGCAACCAATTTTACTTGGGCTTTGGCTACCTCTTGGTAGCAGGTAGCCTTAGTTTTGGCTACCTCTATATCCCAGGTGGATTGAGCTAGCCTCGCCTCCAGCTCAATTACATGCTCTTGCTATGGAGCTCTAAATGCTCCGACCAAAGCTACAACATCAATAAATTAATAAGCAGTTATAGCATCTAAGTAATGTCTAAGTATATACCTTCAATATCGACCCATATACGTGGTTGCTAATCTCTTATATATTGACATTTTTAAAAGTCTTGGACGAGATACTCACCCTGATGTAGGCAAGCAAGTTAGTACTGTCGACTTGCCCTAACGAGGCGGTTTGCCTTGGCTCCACTGGCGTGACCATGGGACCTGAACCTGATGGGGGTCAACAGTAGACCCTGTCAGCTCGAGGACTATCACCCTCCTCTCAAACTTTGTCCTTTGAATCACAGAGTCTCCAGTCACGATTCCCTTCTATATCTCAACTAGCGGGCTCAATCCAGTCGTGTTGATCGGACTTGGAGATATAGACTGAATCTCTAGCACTTCACTATATCAACTCGAAGACTATTGGCAGATATATTTTTTTGATCGAGGTTGGACCTTAGGAGCTATAGTGTCATCTTGGTAGACTCCAGCGCCTCATTCGCTCAGCTTGAGGGCTCTGCCTTGAGGTCGGAACCCATGGATGGTCGGGATGGAGGCACATTGTCTGAGCTCTCAACTCCATTAAAAGCGTCCTCTAAGACCTCTCGAGTCACCAACGCTTGTAGCACCGCTTGGCTCCACTTCAAGTGCTTGTTGAGGGAAGTGTTAAACATGGTGTCGACTACATCAAAAAGTCATCAGTTCGATATCACGGGAAAAAAAATAAGACACTCAGCTTACCGAGAGGTTGATTCAATAAGTTTGCTTACTAGACAATTGGGTAGGTGAAAGTTGTTGGGGTCTTCACAAATAAGAAGCGGACCTTCCAACCTTTATAGGAAGATTTGTATTTGTCTAAAAAGTCACAACCCTGCCTCGCTATAAAAAAAAGATCCTAAGCGCTTTTCATTTTGGGTAAATGAAATAGTGGAAGATGATGGGACACAAGGGAATTGATACAAATGGAAGAGAATGGTGATTCGGTGATATCGTGAATCATAAGTGTACAATTTGTCATCAAATAATAAAAATATCAATCCACAAGGACTGTTGATTAATTACTAGGTAAGGTTGCAAGACTAATTTTCTAGACGATCAAAGTTGTGTGCAATCAAGAGAGCAAGAGAGGGAGAGGGAGGGAGAGTCTAGGACAGAGAAGGTCCACAAGAAGCAAGCAATCAGGGGGAAATTGGATTAGGAGAATGATTCTAGGATTCGATCTTGCTATGATGCTACTTGATACTCTAAGTATTGTTCATTTCCTTATTTCCATGTTTTCTTTCTTGCAAAGATTCCAACCAAATAAATGATACAAATAGGTGAGGATTTTATCTGAGTGCCTACCACAAATTCAATGTAATTAAGCAAAGTAGTAATGCTAAAAAGTATGTTTAAGAAGAGACATGTACGAATAAGATTAAAGTCTATTCGTGAGTTAGTGTATCTTGGAGTGGTGTCATTGGACTTTGTAAGTTCAAAAGACAATATTGTTGATCTACTCACTAAAGGACTTGATTCTAAAAAAATCGAGAGATTCAGTAAGGGAATGAGACTGAGGCCTATCCTGGTTTCACCTATAACGGTAACCCAACCTATCTGATTGGAGATCTCAAGAAGTAGGTTCAATGTGATATAAACAACTTATAAGGGTGAACCGTAAGCATCAAATTGATTGAGATGTAATCTCATAGTCTCTTCCCTGGATAGATGCTTGACTGCTAGTAAGGATGAGCTTAGGAGTTCTTAATGAGTTCATGGTCTTAATGACAGGATGCTCGCAGTACATCCTTGGAGAACTCACCTATGTAAGTGTAATTGTGTGGCCACAGTGTGGGGGGTCTAGGAAACTCTCCTTAGCACTTATGAAACAAGATTCGGTGGCATGACCGTAATGCACCAACCCAGAAGGATTCAACCATCGCCCGTGATGAGTTGTTACCAATTGATTTTCACATATAAAAGGTTTAAGTTCAAGACTGAGTTCACTTCAAACCTATCTGAATAAGATTGATGTACTTAGGTGAAATTCAAACCGAAAGGTATTTTCACTAAAAGCTCATTGCAACCAAGCCTCAGGACAAGTCTTTGTTTTCAACCAAAATAATTTGAATTAGTGGGGGATTGTTGAGTTTTATGTATTTAATTCAAACTATTTTTCATGTTTTGGTAATGCATATGTGTATGCATTTAGTCCCACATTGCAAAGCCAAGAAGGTTGAAAGAGCTTATATATGGAGTCCTTCCATCCTTGCTTAGCAATGTTAAGGGGGCCTACACGCATGCGCGGGCCGAGCCTAAATCAAGTGGTTTTGGGGGGTTCGAGCAGGAAATCCATAAACTGGGTGCGACACACACGATCATCCCATGCAGGGGGGTGCAAATCCCCAGCTCGTAGGCCTCGCGCTTGCAGGCGGCCTGGTTTGTTTTTGCCAGTCTCTGGTTTGGTATGGTTTTTGGTTCTGTCCCGAGTGTGAGGAAGCACACTTGGGTTTGGTCCGCGCGTGAGGAAGCGGCGCACCTGCCCGCGCGTAAGGAAGCAGCGCATCTATCCCGCGCGTGAGGAAGCGACGCACCCGAGCATAAGGAAGCGTGGAAGCGACACACGCTTTGCTTCGTGCATTGCTTCAGAGTGTATAAATACACTGCCTCTGTTCCTGGTTCAAAACACATTGAAGCAGTCTGCTTTCTCTCCTTCCCTCTCTCTATCTTCTTCCTTACCGAGAGTTTGTCCTGATGCTTGGTTTTTAGCGATCTGAGGTTGAGTCTGAGTGCGTCGTTCGTCTTGGAGTGCATCTACGGATGACGCGAGTGGTTGTCGGATCTTGGGAGGATTTTACCGGAGAGCCTTACACCGTGGGCGGCAATAAATTCTCTAAAGATAGTCGAAACGCTGACGCTTCAACCGGAGATACATTTTCTCGACCTCTCTTTTATTTACCTATTTACTGTATGCTTGCTGTTTTGGTGCAATTTATTACTGTGTTAGTGCTCTCTTTATACAACAACTTTAGAGAATTTATTGTAAGCATCAGTAGACATGATAAATGATTGGGTAACGAGGTCTGATGAGGCTAGTGCCATACCCGAAAGATTTTTCTGGCAAAACTTCAGACGTTGGCAACAACGGATGAAATTTTGGCTTACTACAGTAGGGCAATTCTCCGTTATAGAAACAGATCCTCCTTCACCTGATGAAGAGGAACCTGCCTATAGTGCTGCCTTACAAAGGTTTAAGCAAAGGGATTACCTCTGCCATGGGAGGATCCTATCTGCCCTCTCAGACACACTATTTGATGTATACTGCTCAACATCTTTGACTAAAGAGCTGTGGAATTCTTTGGATAAAAAATGTTGGGGTTGCAAGGTTGCAAACATAGTCCCATATTGGAAACACATGGGAAAGATCATGGGTTTATAAGAGAAAAGATATCTCCATTGGCATAAAGCCTTTTGGGGAGAGCCCAAGAGCAAAACCATGAGGGCTTAGGCCCAAAGTGGACAATATCATGCAATTGTAGAGATATCTAAATTCTTTTCGATCCTACAATATTCAATTGTTGGATCGAGAAGCGCTAGAGGGGGAGGATGAATAGCGCTCGTGGCTATTTCGTTCGATTCGTAAAACTATCGGAGTTAAAACACGCAGCGGAATAAAGAAACAAACACAGAGACATAGGAGAATTTACTTCGTTCGGAGCCTAGATCGATTCCTACTCGAAGGCTCGCGATCCTTGATCGCTTACCGTGAGCAACAACTAATAGCTCGAATAGAATTATAAGTGAAGTACAATAATCAATAAGAAATAATTAAATTATACCGACGACAATATGAATAACTGAAGATTTGGAGCTCCGGGTCATCGGGGGGTCGTCACAGCACTTCGGGATCATGTCGTTAGCAGCTAGTCGCAGAAGGATTGCTTGGAGTGAGTTCTCCTGAGCTGCTGGTCGAAACCCTCTTATAAATGGTGTTTAAGGCTCCTTGAAAGTCATCCAAGGCGCCTCCATGCTGGCCGAGTCATACGCTGAGATAGGGGTTGAACTGGTCGAACCTTATCAGGTTCAAGGCGCCTTCATGCTTCCTTAAGGCGCCTTCATCCTCCAGTCCAAGGCGCCTTGAGCCTCCTTCAAGGCGCCTCCAAGCCTGCTTCGCAGCCAGCTTATCTTTTGCACCCGAGGCGCCTCCAAGCTCCATGCAAGCGCCTCAGACACTGTTCATCCGAGGTAAACCTGTGCTCCTTTGCTCCTGTAAAAGTGTTAGTCCTAAACACATACCCTGCAACACAAAGTTAGCACAAAATAACAGTAAATATGATAACAAAATATAATGACAGTCTCCAGACTGTCCGAGTCTGACTTCGGATTTCCAACCGGAACCCTAGGTCGACCCGACGCCTACTGTTCCCTCTATGGGGAACGCGTCCTCACCTACTCCACTCAGGAGATTTACCTGATGTCAGTCCGGTGCTCCAGACCGACTGGACTTTCCGCCTAGGGTTACCACCCCCTAGGACCTAGGGTTACCGCCCCCTGGGACCTAGGGTTACCGCCCCCTAGGGTTTTTCTCCACCTAGGATTACCACCCCCTAGGACCTAAGGTTATCCCCTTTAGGATTTTCCTCCACCTAGGGTTACCACCCCCTAAGACCTAATGCTGTCGCCCCTTAGGGTTTTCCTCCACCTAGGGTTTCCTCCCCCTAGGACCTAAGGTTGCCACCCCTTAGGGTTTTCCTCCACCTAGGGTTTCCTCCCCCTAGGACCTAAGGTTGCCACCCCTTAGGGTTTTCCTCCACCTAGGGTTACCTCCCCCTAAGACCTAGGGTTACCACCCCTTAGGGTTTTCCTCCACCTAAGGTTACTTCCCCCTAAGACCTAGGGTTACCACCCCCTAGGGTTTTCACCTGCCTAGCCGCAGCTAGGACTTTTGCCTAAGTATCACTTAAGACTTTTCTGCAAGCTCCATGAAGCTTGTTAGATAACACCACAGCTTAACTTTGAGCCCTTTGCCATAATCAAAACTCAGGTTCGATCATCTAATGCTCACTGCACCAACAAAAAATACAACTCCGAATATTCTGGTTTAGAAAAGTATACTGTGGCAAAATTCCTAAACTTCAAAATGGTAGAAGGCAAATCTGTGGTTGAGCAGATACATGAATTCCAAGTTCAAATTCATGGTCTTGCTGAAGGAGATATTCCATTACCTGAAAAATTTCAGGTCTTATCTATCATCGAAAAATTACCTCCGAGTTGGGAAGATTTTGACATGACTCTTAAACACAGGAGAGGTAAAATCTCTCTAGAAGATTTGATGATTGCCTTAAATATCGAAGAATAACATCGGAAGCAACATAAAGATGATGATAAAAGAATGTCTATGGATTTTATTCCAAAGGCAAACGTAGTAGTCTCATCTGACAAGAAAAAATTCAAAAATCAGAAAATGAAGAACAAGATGAAACCCAAACCAAAGATTCAAAAGAAAAATGGAACCAAGCTGTGCTGGGCATGTGGACAAGTTGGACACTATGCCAAATTCTGCCCTAAGAAGAAAAACCAGAGCAATATGTCCAACACCAAGGCACAAGCAAATGTCGTGACTGCTAGTGACGACACCAGCAATAGGTTTGTTACCTTCAAACCCGAACTAAATTTGATCTATCAACCCAATGAATGGTTAGTTGATACAGGTGCTAATGTGCACTGTTGTGCTGATCGCTCTGCCTTCTTTACTTATCAGGTAATTGAAGGCACTTCCGTGGCCATGGGGAACTATTTTACAGCCAGGGTGTTTGGGATAGGACAAGTTGACCTGAGGTTCACCTCTGGAAAAGTCCTGTCACTGCATGAGGTGCATCATGTTCCAGCGGTCCGTCAGAATTTGTTTAGCGGGTCAAAGTTAGTCCGCGCTGGTTATGAGTTGAACTTTAAATATAATAAAGTTGTAATATTACATTTATGAACCTTTATTGAAAAAGGTTACCTTAATGAAAGTTTATTTAAACTCAATGTAGAAAATGCTACCTTAAATAAATCTACTGATATTGGTTGTTCATATAATATTGAGTCTTATGATATATGTCATGACAGATTAGGACATGTCAATTTTAATACCGTAAAAAGAATGATGAATCTAGACATGATTCCTAAGCATGCTATAAATGATAAGAAAAAATGTGAAGTTTGTGTGTAATATAAACAACCCCGTAAACCCTTCAAATAAGTTAATAGAAATTCTGATATTTTATAATTGATTCATACTGACTGTTGTGAGTTTAACGATGTAATAATAAGAGACCATAAATGGTATTTCATTACCTTCATTGATGATTACTCTCGTTATTATTATATTTATTTGCTGAAAACAAATAATCCCAATAGACGAGATAAGGGCTTTATTGGGCTTTTCATTGCCCTCCCAACCATTTTTTTAACTATTGGAAAAATACCCCAATAGATCTTCATTAAGATGTGACTTGGTCATGCCTTTTTGGCACAACAACGTTATGTTGGCCTTAGCCAACAATCGGGGCCGAGGTACGACCAAACCATGTTGGTCTCAACTGGTTCTCTAGGAAGAGGCACGATCATGCCTTTTTGGCATGACCACACCTTGCTGGCTTCTCTTGGAGGCATTGTTCTATGGATGAGGCATGACTGTACTTGGGAGGCATGACCAACCCATGTTGAATTCTGAAATCTTCATTTCTTCTAGGTTCTTCAATCAATTTCGCTCATAGGAACTCACTCGTGTCATGGGACACAACCAGTACGTGTTCCTTTCTTCCACTTCTCGCTCCAATGCCAAAATACTTTATTTTTCTCCGAAAATACATTCTATCAATCAAAACAAGAAAAAAACAAATCTTTGAACAAAAAGAGTAAAGCAATGAAATCACTTAAAATTGTAAATACAAATAATACTCATGAAATGCAAGAGAATATATACTAAATAATGCTTTAAAACATATATAATTTACACACATCACTCCACAAAAAAGGTTGAAGGAATTGAGAGCTAATTGATGAAGATGAATGTGGAAGCATTAGAAAATGGTTTAAAAGAAATCATTGACAGGAAAAAGAAAACCATCGACTAGTTGGTCATGGAAGAAAGTGGTAAAAGCCCGATGACGGTTGATGAGGGTGTTGGTCCGGTCTCGACATTTAGACTCTATGGCCCTTAAGGATACCGAAGGTCATCCTCACCTCATCCCAGACATCTCTGGTGAAAGTTGATTGTATCGACTCATACTAGGGGCTTGACGGTTATCCGATGACCATGATCCCGAGGGTAAAGAAAAAGGAAGAAGGAAAGAGGAATGGAAAAGGAAAGGGAACTTATGATCGCATCGGATGCAAAAATCTTGTAGACAAAGAGAGAGTATGAGGAAAGAAGGCGCGAAGGAAGACAACATTGCTCTCCTCAAACCTAATATACTTTCTCCCGCTAGGTCGTGATCGTCGAATCTCGAAGTCAAAAAATGCAGGATAACTTCCATGTCGTCGGATCGGACGCAAGGACCAACACAACCTTGTTAATTATGACAATTTGGATGACGCCTCGATCCCTTTAGTCGGTCAAACGATATTGATTGATGTGACCTTGGAAAGGTACCATTACAATGATTGGGTTAATCGACACTATGGGAGCGACATAAATATCAATATTGATAGCATATGATAATGTTAAATGAGCATGGTTGCGTTAAATGAGAAGTGACACCCAGATCAAGCATGGGATTTACGATTTCGCCGCGTGTCCTCAAAGATATGTCGATGTGACAATCCCATATTGCCATAACATAACAGTCTAGTCAGTCGGGCTCACACTTCTATCAATCAGACTCGGGGGAACCTTGTGATGTGAGAGTATTAGAAGCCTCCACGTGTCTTGGGAATGTCAATGGCCATAATGACAGTCTACTTGAATGGCAATGGCACTAAAACGAGAATCCTCGCCGATCGACTAAACCAAGCGAAGATAAGAAACTTTGCTAGTTGGCTCGGCCTGGCCAATAGCCTCGTCGGTCATCTCGGCCTACCCAAGATTAGTAGCCTTGTCAATCGACTCAGCTTACCCAAGACAAGAGCCCTCGCCTCGCCGGTTGGCTTAGCCTACCCGAGGCGAGAGGCCTTACCAATTGGCTCAGCCTACCTGAGACAAGAAGCCTTGTCATTTGGCTCGGCTTACCTGAGACATGCATCCTCGTTGGTCGACTCAGCTTACCCGAGACAAGAAGCCTCGCCAGTTGTCTCAGCCTACTCGATAGGGGCAACCTCGCTGGTCGACTCAAACGACCTAAGATGAGAAACCTTATCGACCCAACGCTCCTGCTTAGTCATCTCGGTTTCGCCGATCCGATTCCTCCATTCAACGTGCCCAACCCTCTAGCTCCCATACCTCAATTGATCAATAACACATGGGATGACATAACACGTGAGATGAAGCGTGAACTGACATTGCTCGTGGGAAAACACATGAGTTGTCATAGCATGTGGAACAATATGGTCAACGTAGTGTGACCCCACATGATCTTTTTGAGTACAGAATGTGGGCGATATGACCCTCTGATACAACGATATGACATTGTCTCTATAGGAGTATGCCACCCATCAATTAATACATGGAGAGAGATATTATACTTTCCTTCCACAATAGGGATATAAAAGGAGCTCGCTCCTGCGGGCAAAGGTACACACACACTTAACCACTCACAAAATGCCACTATCGTCTTCTTTTTACTATTCTTCTTCTCCATTTCCTTTGTCGGAGACTGACTTAAGCATCAGAGTGACTGAGCCAGGACACCCTCTGACTTTCATTCTAACCCCCTCTTTCTCTCAAATTGTGCAGGCATTCCAGATGACCCATAGAGTTAGATGACTTTGTCAACAGCAGAGACAACTCATCGATGACTCATCCTTTGGCGGTCTCAGGCAAGAACAAACACCACTTTTATAGTGTTCAACAACACCTACTACAAGCTGTTACTGCAAGGGCAGGGATTGTTCTCTTTAGACGACACCCTTCTGACCCATCCTAAAATCACAAGATTTGTGTCCCAATCCGTAAGCTCACTGGAAGAGTTCTTTCAAGCCAAGTCTATAATCAAGATGAGAAATTTAAAAGAAGGTGGAGAGGAAGTGAGGAAGAATTATAAGAAGATTAATTGAACAATTGAATTATTATTATTATTTATATTATTGATGATTAGAAATCCAAGTAAGTGTTTGGATTTGGTTTATGGTGAAGTGCTGCTTGAACTTTAATTTATATATTATATTTGTTTCTATTTTAGTGGAAGAATTAAGTGAAATTGAAAGGAAAATGATTATGGTTTGATATATTTAAATTATCATTCAAACTTGTTTTATTAAATTCCATAATATAAGATTGTTCGTTATTTTTTTATTTATTATATTGATAAAAATTTTATTAATTAACATGATTCATAAATTTTATTAATGAATATTATTTACTAACTTTATTTGTAAATAATATTCAAGAATAATTCGCCATCCCTATTCATAAATATCAACGTCTTTTTTTAATTTTCTCTCCTCCGGTGCAGAAATTCGCCCAAACCCTTTTATTAATAGTATTATACCCTTTTTGATAATTTTATTAATAAAAAGATCTTATAATACCAAATACATCAATATCTTAAGTTGATTGTAATAAGTTCACCCAAACATTTTAACAACTTATTTTTAAAATAAGATCTAATAATTTATAAGCTCCTAAAATAACTTATAAGTTGTATGAATTTATAAATTATTTTTAATTACATTGTTGATGAACTTTTACCGTCCTAATCAAAGATAAAATTGTGGTTTGAAATTTACTCGGGTCTAATCCAACACAATTAATACTGCGAGGCGCAGTTGTCTAGCCTTTCGTCTTCTCTTCGTCCACCACGTGACGGTCGCATAAAACTTCGCGTAGTAAAGAGCCAACAACACTCCCTTTCATGATCAGTCAGTCTCCTCTACAACTTTACCCTTCTCCCGCTTCTCTTCTCCTAGGGTTCCATTCTACCCGTCTCCGGTCTCCACTCCCCAGTTCCCTCGAGCTCTCACCCGATCCTCCCATGCTGATCTCCCGCTTCAGCCTCCGGTAAACCCGTAGCCCCATTCGGAGTGTAGCTGGCTTGCTTTGGGCCCTCGTTGCTGTTTGTTTCCTCATTTCTTTGGTCTTTGGGTTGCTGTTAGCTGAGTGTGCTTGGAGGACGCTGAGGGAAGATGTCTTCATCGGAAAGGGTGCCGGAGGATCAGCCGGCGCCCAGACGGATGCTTCGGGCGCTGACGATGGGTAGTCTCGGGGAGTCCAACTTCGACAGCGAGGCCGTGCCTTCATCCCTCATCGAGATCGCTCCCATTCTTCGAGTCGCCAACGAAGTCGAGTTACAGAGCCCTCGTGTTGCTTATCTCTGTGAGTTATTTTCTTGCTCGCCTCTTGGCTCAACGAAATCTAGTTACAGAACCGGCGTGTTGCTTATCTCTGTGAGTTATTTTCTTGCTCGTCCCTTGGCTCAACGATGTCGAATTACATAACTCGCTTGTTGCTTATCTCTGTGGGTTACTTTCTTGCTCGCCTCTTGGCTGCTAGGTGCCAAGTCTTGATATTGGGTTATTTTTGTAGCGTTGCTAATCATTTGTATGTTTGTTTGCCTCTATGGGTGGCTGAACTTTTTGCCTTTTTCTATCTATTTGTTTTTGTTTTACTTGCTATTATCTGGTTTAGGATCATGGCCAGTGCCAATCTAAGCTATTTTTTACTTACATTTTACAAAGTGTTTAAAAATAAATTTCAGTTCCACTGCATTCAGATAATTCCAATAAAAATTTTGAAATAATTTTTATTGGGCGATCCCCTCTAATATTTCTCTCAATCTAACAAGTTCCACCTAAGATTTATATTTTAGGGACACTCATAACCTACAAGTGTCTAAAAAAATACACATTTGCTAAACATGTGGCTTGTTTGAAGGGAAATTTGAAATGGAAGACTGGTGCTGGGAAAAAAAATGTAGGTACACATTTTTGTTAAAAGTGAATGTTCCTGTCTAAAAATCTCACCACGATGACGCGGTGGTAGAGATACACCTCGGCATAAAGAACGATGATGTTGAGGCCTTCTCCTAGATTCCTTCCCGTAGCGTGGTGATTCCTGTGACGAGTAACAAATATCAAAGAACTCGCCGGGGGTTTCCTCAGCGAAGCCACTCCGATTTCTAAGTCAGCATGGTGTTCCGATAGTAGAGGGAAAAAGTATAATATGAGAGGTCAAGTTAGAGAGTTCGAGCTCCCCCTACCATCACCTAATGTAAGGAGAGAAGACCTCATTAATATTGCTTTAATACCTCATAAAGGGTGCCATTTGTAACCGCTATATCCTTTAAAGTTAGTAACCGCCGCATACCGGAAGCTCAGGAGGTTCGAATGTTGACAACTCGGCGAGTTGGGAGGTTGGTGAGTTGGCAACTTGGGAGATCAGGAATTTGGTTGGATCGGCTCGACCAGTCGGAGATTTGATACACCACATGGAGGCTATGTTGACTGAGTCCTAGAGCGGTCCCTATATTGACCGAACCTTGACCTTGCCACATAACTTCCTTGTTGATCGGGTGAAAGACCTACCACGCTGATCCTTACTTACCTCTACATCACAAGCATCCCCTTCAAATCTAATCGAAGGAGGGTGTAGGCTAACTGACTGGACAAACATTATGGTGTGAAGACAATGAATCGAAGCATATCAAGGCTTAGGAGAGAAACCAATCCATGACTGAGTCCTAGTCGGGGGAATAAGTGACAACTCTGTCCCCGATTGAGGCATTGTTCAATTCACGATTGTCTAAGTCGGAGTCGGGAGAAAATAGATTGATCTGCGACTATATTCGAGTCAGAATAGCTCGATCTGCAATGTTCAAGTCGGGGGAGAATAATAAGCTCGATTTCAAAACTTCTGAGTACCCGTAGCGTTGGAGAGAGAATAGCTCGATCCGCAATTATATCCCAGTTAGAGAGAATAGTGAGGAATAACTCCTGAGTACTTGTGGAGTCGGAGAGAGAATAGCTCGATCCTCGACTATGCCCGAGTCGGGAGACAATAATAAGGTCGATCTCACCACTCTTGAGTACCCGTGAAGGCGAAGCGAGAATAACTCGATTCGCGATTATATCCGAGTCGGGAGAGAATAATAAGGTCGATCTCATGACTCTCGAGTAGTTGTGGAGTCAGAGAAAGAATAGCTTGATCCGCAACTATATCTGAGTCGGGAGAGAATAGTCAGCTTGGTCTCACGACTCTCGAGTACTCGTGGAGTCGGAGAGAGAATAACTCGATCCACAACCATATTCGAGTTGGGAAAGAATAGTAAACTTAGTCTCACGACTCCGGAGTACTCGTGAGTCAGAGAGAGAATAGGTTGATTTGCGATTGTGTCTGAGTTGGGAGAGAATAGGTCGATTCGCGACTATGTTAAAGTCAGAGAAAAATAGTTTGATCTCACGACTCTCGAGTACTCGAGGAGTCAGAGAGAATATAACTCGATGAATATGACGATGGATGCCTCGATCCGAGATGGAGTGACTTGGAGTTCGTGGGAGCACGCATAGACTCGTCGTATAACCCGAGTGCCTTCGATTTTGTGAGAGCACACATTGCCTCGGTGTATGATCCCAATGTCTTCGGTTTCGTGGGAGCATGCATAGACTCGGTGTATGTCCCGAGTGACTTGATTGGCAGCTGTAGTGGAGTACTTGATGTGAAGTTTTGAGGTGACCTCACTACTGTCTGGAGATAATTCCTCCATCGCTTGACTCCTGAGTACCAATAGAGTCGGGGAGAATATGACTCAATCCACGGCTATATCCGAGTTGTAAGAGAATAGGTCGGTCTCATGACTCTTTAAGTATTCGTGGAGTCAGAGAGAATGACTCGATCCACGACTATGTCCGAGTTGGGAAAGAAATAGCTTGATTCGTGACTATGTCTGAGTTGGGAGAGAATAAGTTGATCTTGGACTATGTCCAAGTCGGGAGCGAATAATAAGCTCGATCTCACGATTCCCGAGTATCGGTGGAGTTGGAGAGAGAATAACTCGATTCACAACTATGGCCGAGTTGAGAGAGAAGTAATTCGATCTCATGACTCTCGAGTATCTGTGTAGTCAGAGAGAGAATAATAAGCTCGATCTCATGACTCTTGAGTACCCGTCGAGTCGGAGAGAGAATGACTCAATTTACAACCATGTCCAAGTTGGGAAAGAAATAATTCAATCTCACGACTCCTGAGTATATGTGGAGTTTGAGAGAAAATAATAAGCTCAATCTCACAACTACTTGTCGAGTCGGAGAGAGAATGACTCGATCCACGACTATGTCTGAGTCAAGAGAGAAGTAGCTCGATTTGCGACTATGTCGAAGTCGGGAGAGATTAATAAGCTTGATTTCACGACTCCCGAGTACCTGTGGAATCGGAGAAAGAATAACTCGATCCATGAGCGTCCAAGTCAAAAGAGAAATAACTTGATCTCACAACTCCCTAGTACCTATGGAGTCGAAGAGAAAATAATAAGCTCAATCTTATGATTCTCGAGTATTTGTTTAGTCGCAGAGAGAATAACTCCATTAGGGACAAAAATAGCTTGATCCTAGACTATCTCCGAGTCGGGACAAAATAATAAGTTCGATCTCACGATTCTCGAGTACCCATGGAGTCGGAGAGAGAATGATTCGATCCACGACTATATCCGAGTCGGGAGAGAAATAACTCGATCTGCGTCTATGTTACAGTCGTCAGAGAATAGGTCGATCCGACTATGTCTGAGTCGGGAGAAAAATAGCTCGATCTCATGATTATGTTCGAGTCGGGAGAGAATAGGTTGATCCACGATTATGTCCGAGTTGGGAGAGATAACTCAATCTCATGACTCTCGAGTACTTATGGAGTCGGAGAGAGAATAATAAGTTCAATCTCATGATTCCCGAGTACTAATGGAGTCGGAGAGCAAAATGACTCGATCCACGATTATATCTGAGTCGGGAAAGAAATGTCGATGGATGCCTTGTTCCGAGACCAAAGGGTTTTTTTAGAAGTACATGAGAATTTCTAGAGGCACTTCAAGAAAATAAACAATGTTTATCATTTAGGAAAGAATCAATAAATGGATTATAAACAGATACTATGAGGATTAGTAAGTGACTGACTTATAAAAATGAGTTATAAGAAGTTCCTAAGAGAAAAATCCTTGTAAAACTGTGCAGGGTCCATCTTTAGACATAATTAATGCAGTATATTAACGAACAACCTTGAATTTTGCTGTAAATGCATTTCCGATAGATGTAAATAAATTTCCGATAGCATTCGATAGAGGGTCATAGAAGTCGAGATGCGAGATTATTGTTGAAAATATATAACCTCCATATGACCATTGCAGAAATAGAATAAGCAGGAGGGAAACCTAAACCAAGTGGAAATAGAGGTTATAATATCTTTGAAATAGTTAAACATAGAAGTCACTCGGTAATCACAATTTTAAGCTCCTTAAACCATATTCTAGAAGAAAATCTCCCCCATAGTATAATCCAAATCCCTGTCTCAGCATAGGGAGCAGCATAAAGTGTTGGACCCCGTGGATGTTTTGATGTGATCAACCAAGTTGGTTAGGTTCTGCTTTTGTATTTGATCCCTGTGTCTGAGTGTGCAGGAGCCTAGGAGCGCAGGAAGTCGAGCGGAAGACGCAGCTAGCGAGAAGGACGACACGGGAAGGGAGCCGACGGGCTCGGTGCGTCCGAAGGACGAGAGAGCTGCGGAAGAGTACACCGGTGGGTGAGAAGGACGTGCGCGACGTTCGAGGGACGTTAAGCCGGGGAGGAAGGCTCCTCGAGGAGAAGGTCGGAAATTGGGTTCTATTTCGGTTGGCCGAATCACCCAAACTATCGGAGCATCGGAAGCCAACGCAATGGAGCTGGAAAAGAAGCACAAGCTGGAAAACTAGCTTGAAGGCGCCTTTATGAAGCATGAAGGCACCCTCAACATGGAGGCGCCTTCAACAGGTCAGTTTTGATCATTTGCGTTGCGGATAAAATTTATTCGTTGACCGAGCTGGAGGCGTCTTGGACCCTCGGGATAGATTTTCCAGGAGCTATATAAAGGCCCATGGAGCTAGGAATTATTTATTCAACTCTGCATTAGATTTCCTAGCAACCGTTGAGCTTTCTAAGTGTGTAAAAGGCTTCTCCGCCTTCAGAGAAGGAGTTTTCTTATTGCGCTTTTCATCGCCTTGGATTAACAACTGTCTTGGTTGTAACCAAGTTAATTCCGGGTCTTCTCTATTTCTTTCTGCTTAATTGTTTTATTTTATTGTTGCTATTTTTGAGTTGAAAATCCGAGGAGGGTATAATCTTTATTTGCAGGCAATGCACCCCCCTCTTGCCGGCCTCCGCTGCACCTACATAAAGCAGCAAGGTAATGCAGAATATAAATACAAAGTATTGTAAGCTTAAGCAAATCAATGCCCCAAGCAACTGGTACAGCCAAGCCAAAATGATCCCCTAGCACGCAAGAACTTTGAGTATGGTTTTGCAAAGAAGCAACCATACATCATGATGTCTTTAGGTTAAAATTATCCAATTCCCATGATTTTTGTTTCCCTGCATAGGGATTCTCATCTCAAGTAATCCATTGATGCAGCAGCAACAATGGAAGGAGCAACGAATTGTCCCTGTTCTTAGCAATAGCAACAAAACCATGGCCAAGAAACAAAACACACGCTCACTATCCAACGAAATTACTGCCGCATGTCGATGCAGTAACAGAAAGGGTTAAAAAAGGAAATGATATGGTTTATGGAGAAAAAACCTGGACCACTCAGATGGGTGAGGAAGAGGTGGGACCAGGTAGTAGGATGCCACGCAGGAGTAGCGGCACAGGAGAAAGTCAGTGCAGACCACTAGAATCCGATGCCTCCTGCTGCCGTGATTGATGGCCATTCTAGATCCTCGGTGACGTCCAGATCCGACAGCATGGCCCATTGCATCAGGGCGCTCTTGATGGCGTGCAAATCTTCAAGGGTTAGTCGGAAAACACCCCCGATGAAGGTGGAGGCGAGAAAGCTGCAGCCGACGGGGTCCCACTTGGCGTGCTCACAGATCCAGTTAGGGTCTGGAAGGTGAAACCTATGGCGGAGAGCTCTAGGGAGGATAGGGCGAGGGAAGTGGTGATGGTTATGACCATACTCCGATAATCGTGGATGTCTTGGAAGAATTGGCCGTTGTGTCCAAATGGAGACAGTGATGAAGTAGACAATTGTGGCTGTACTTTCTTCATTTTCTAAAAGACCTTGTCATCAAATAATATCCAAGTATTATAAAGTAATCAAATGGAAATTTTGAGATTTGGAATTTTCATGAATTTTCGATTGAACAGTTGGGAAAATCATCGGAGTGATCGTTCAATGTCTTTCGCTCACATTTCCCAAATACGGTGCCAAAATGTTCTAGTTTGAAAATCTCACCACGATGACGCAACTGTAGAAATCCACCTCGGCATTAAGAACGATGACATTGAGGCCTTCTCCTAGATTCCTTGTAGCGCAGTGATGTCTGCGATGAGTAACAAACATCAAAAAGCTCGGAGGGGGGGTGGGGGGGTGGGGGCGTAAGTTAGCAAGAATGCAAGATGTTTCAATAGTAGAGGGAAATAGAAAAATACGAGAGGTCGAGTAAAAGAGTCGGAGAGAGAGCTAGACCTCCTCCTACCATCACCTTATGTAGAGAGAGATAACCTCATTCATACTACTCTAATACCTCATTAAAGGATGCCATTTGTAACTGCTGTATTCTTTAATGTTAGTAATCGCCGCATTCCGAGAGCTTGTGAGGTTCGGAGGTCGCAAGGCGGGAAATCAGTGAGTCGACAATTCGGGAGATTAGGAACTTGGTCTGATCGGTAGAGATTGTTGATAAGCCACGTGGAGGCTATGTTGACCACGTCCTGGAAAGTGCCACATAGCCCTATATTGACCGAACCTTGACCTTGCCACAGAGCTTCTTTGTTGATCGGGTCAAGGGCTCACTATCTGGATCCTTACTTACCTCCGCAACAGTGAACTTATATAAGTATTTCAACACAACAATTGAAACTACATGAGTATCTAACCAACATTCTATAGCACTTTATGCCTACTAATCTTAGAGAGTTTCATTGCTAAAATCTATCAGTAGCCAAGGCATATATAAGATATCTTGTTGACATCTCCAAATTTATTTTAAGCATAGTATAAGTTGCAAGTAGTAGGAAACTAATCCATGAACTCCTATCTATGGTACATTGTAGTGTGTTAAAATTGGATGTTTACTTGCATGTAATTTCAATAATGCAAGAAATGGACTCCTTTGAACAAAAGATTTTTGAGTTGGAGGAAGTGGAATAAATTAATGTAGAAATACATACCCTTTCTAACTTCTGTAAAAGTGCAGTCTTAAATAGACATACATCTCGTCCACTTGAAGTTGGATCCAAATGGTGAGGTTTTTCAAATGCAAAAAAAAGACCTAGTTCGTTAGAAAAAATATCATTCACGTAAGAAAATAGATGATGAAAGCTATCAATAGATGTTGAACATAGAGCAAGGTCTATGATATTTTCTCTATGAACTAGGTCGTTTGTTTGCTTTTGAAAGCTCACTGAGGTGTTCGTCAATTTAAGATTGCACTTTTACTGAGGTTAGAAAGAGTATGTATTGCAATATTAGAATTCATTTTAAGCTAAATTTTGAGCATCTTAATGAACAATGATTTTTTCCATTTCATAAGTTATTACTTCTGAACATATTTAACCTTGCAAATATTTATGTTTATTTGTTTAATCATTTGTACGAAGTTGAATTTAATATAGTTTATTTATATAAGAATTTTAACTTTGCATATTGTTGTATTCTTATTTGAAGTTTATGGTTTTCGAATAAGAAATTTGATAGTAATTGTTTAGATTGACACTGACCATGATTGTAAACTGATAGGTTTTTTATTTGAAGTTTATGGTTTTCAAATAAGAAACTTGTTAGTAACAGCTTAGATTAACACTGTGCCATGATCGTAAATTAGACAGGTTTCTTATTTGAAGGTTATAGTTTTCAAATAAGAAACCTGATAGTAATAGCTTAGGTTAGCACTGACCATGATCGTAAACCAAACAGGTTTGTTATTTGAAATTTGTGGTTTTCAAATAAGAAATCCGATAGTAAACACTTAGGTTGGCATTTGTTATGATCGGAAACCAGACACGTTTGTTATTTGAAATTTATGGTTTTCAAATAAGAAACTTGTTAGTAACAGCTTAGATTAACACTGTGCCATGATCGTAAATTAGACAGGTTTCTTATTTGAAGGTTATAGTTTTCAAATAAGAAACCTGATAGTAATAGCTTAGGTTAGCACTGACCATGATCGTAAACCAAACAGGTTTGTTATTTGAAATTTGCGGTTTTCAAATAAGAAATCCGACAGTAACAACTTAGATTGGCATTGGTTATGATCGTAAACCAGACACGTTTGTTATTTGAAGTTTATGGTTTTCAAATAGAAAACCTGATAGTAACAACTTGGATCGACACCAGTCATGATCGTAAATTAGATGGGTTTGTTATTTAAGGTTTATGGTTTTCAAATAAGAAACCTGATAGTAACAACTTAGATTGGCACTGACTATGATCATAAACTAGACAAGTTTCTTATTTTGAAGTTTGTGGTTTTGACATAAACAATCAGCACTACAAATAAACACAACATAAAAAAAAATGATAATCCCAGTTAGCCTCATTGACTATCCTTGGAGGTGATCGGCCCGACCTCACGGAAGTTTCGCATCGGCCATCAGGGTAAATCGGAAAGTGCACGCGACCCAACCTAGAAGTCCAACATCCTTAGTTACGTCCCCATTTGAAGGAAAAATTCCTACAAATACATCGTAGTTGGGGTTCAAACCGTGGGTGCCTGGGTGATAACCTGGATGTCCTACCGCGACACCATGACCCCGGGGACAAATAAACACAACATGAAAGAAAGGGAGAAGGATTGGAAAATATTTGATCTCTTAGTCGACAACAATTGCATGAGATTGTGTTCCATGTAAAAATAGCTCATTTGCATGTCATCATTGACATCAATAACAGTTTATATATATGATCTCGTCTGAAAGCTGAGAAGACGGAACGACCGGAATGATGTGGCTTGAATGTTGACCAAGTCGCTATGACCCGGAGGGGGAGGGTATGATGAGCTGTCTTCTATGTTGACCAAGTCGTCAGAAAGTCTTTGGTCAATGCTACATGTAGACAGCGATCGGGTTGCCGACACCCAGATGCTCGAGGCGGATCCCATGAATATATAAGGAGCAGGACAATAGCAAAATAATGAAATGAATAAAGAGTGAATATGGTGCACCTAGATGCTCGAGGCGGATCCCGGGGGCGCCCTCTAGTAGACCAGTGAGCTGGTCGTGATGCTGATCTAGTCGTCATGACTCTAGATGAATGTGTGCCGGATGAGGAGCTGGATCTGACGGCACGGAGCCGGACGGGGCATGAATCTGGAAGGCGGCACTGCACGCATGCTGAAATATGATAGCGACACACAAGCCGAGATGTGACGATGCACGTGCTGGAACACGACACACAGGCCGGATGACGCGAAGACTGGAATGCTACAACAACACGAAGGTCGAAACACAATATCGGCTCGAAGGCGGGAACACCATATTGGTTCGAAGGCCGGAACACAATAGCGAGATGCATGGTTGCAGCGACTCGGAGGAGGTTGGATCACATCAAAAACATATGCTAATGCGGATCGGGAGCTGGATCTACGGTGAAAGCGTGTGGCAGCGCGGATCGAAGGATGACAATAGCTATGGGTGTCGGAAAGGAGGTCACCGGCTGCGGCGTGGAGGTGGCAACTGCTGGTGGCTGCAGCCACTAGTGGCGTCACGAAGGTGGCAGCTGGCGGCGACGGCGAAAGGGGCTATCGATGGTGGACTACGCCAAAGGCGGCCAGCTGATCGTGCGTGAGAGGCTACCAGTGTTCGACGGCTATTGGTGGCGGTGCCGAGGCAGCGAGAGCAAGATGATTGCTGCGTGAGGAAGAAAAGAAGGGGAGCGGCGATCGGCGTCGGCGAGGAGGCGAGCATGAGAGGCCACGACAACGGAGAAGTGGTGGAGGAGGTGTGCCCCTTTGTCGGCGGCGACAGTGTCGGCGTCGCTAGCCATCCTTGTGTGTGAGCGTAAGGTGGCGGCGGCGTTGGTGTGAGAGGCAACGACAGCGGTGTCAACACGAAAAACCCTCCCCCTGTGAACAGTGCCCCCCACATCTCAAAAGCCCTAGCCCTCCAAATGTGTAATGACCAACTTGCCCTTCTCCTCCACGTGTCATCATCTCATCACCGTATCAATATACAAGGATTTAACAGTATATACTGGCATAATTTAATATATTCCTCTTCCTCTAATTAATTTTTTTTCCTAAAGGAGTCCATTTCTTGCATTATTAAAATTACATGCCAGTAAACATCCAAATTTAACACGCTACACTGTACCATGGCTATTAGGTTAGTAAATAGGAGTTTATGGGTTAGTTTCCTATTACTTACAACTTATACTATGCTTAAAATAAATTTGAAGATGTCAACAAGATCTCCTATATTTGGCTTGGTTGCTTATATATTTTAGCAACGAAACTCCAAGAGATTAGTAGGCCATGAAGTGCTATGGAATGTTGGTTAGATACTCATGTAGTTTCAATTGACGTGTTGAAGTACTTATATAAGTTCACTTTTAACAAAAATGTGTACCTTTTTTTTGCACCATACCCTTCCATTTCATTTTACCTTTTTTTTGCACCATACCCTTCCATTTCAAATTTCTCGTCAATCAAATCAGCCACATGTTTAGGCAAAAGTGTTTTTTTGGATACTTGTGTGTTATGAGTGTCCCTAAAATATAAATTTTAGGCGGAACTTATTAGTGAGTGGGATGTTAGAGGGGGGATAATCCAATCAAAATTATTTTTTTATCAGAAATATGTAAATGCAGCGGAATTGAAATTTATTTTTGAGCACTTTGAAAAATGAAACAGAAATAAATTTTAAGATCTTCGATAAATGCAATGGAAATAAGATGATTTCAATATGTAAAGGATACGTTTGAGAAGAATATATTGCCAAAATGATTAACAAAATTTCAGCACAATGGAAATACTAAATTAAAAGATTTGTGCAAAGAATAAAAATCTAGTGCAATAAGAAAAAGAAAATAAATTCAAGCATTTATGTGGTTTGTAATACCTAGGTCCTACACCATAGCCAATGAACTCTCAAGGTGAGTGACTCTTTGAAAATCTATTATTTTTTGAAAATCTTTCGAAGATGAAGAAATCTTTTAAAAAATCTATTACAACATAATGAATATATGAAAGAAATAAGATGGGAATTTTAAGCTCAAAACTAGAACAAGAAAAGCAATAAAAATAATTAATCGAAATATTGCAAAAGCTGAAAGAACTTCAATGAAGCATCGAATCTTGCTATAGGTGGAGCACTTGGAACTTCAAAAGACACATTTAAGATATTTTGAGCATGTACTTAGGCATACAATAAATGTCCTAGTTAGATGATGTGAGGTTATGACAAATATACACATTACTAGAGGAAGAGGGTGATCAAAGAAGATTTGGTTAGTAATAATAAAACAGATAAAATAACATAGGCGGATCCATATAATTGACCCCACTTAGTGGGATAAAAGTTTGGTTGTTATTATTGCATGCAGTGATTATTCTTCCCTTCCAGATTGTAGTGCATTTCATATCTATTACTATTTGTTGCATTAAACTCATTGTTCAATGAGTGAAGCTTAAATTGATATTTTTGTACTTGTGGATATCTATTACTATTTGTTGCATTAAACTCATTGTTCAATGAGTGAAGCTTAAATTGATATTTTTGTACTTGTGGTTACTATGTTGAAAGCTATCAATTAGATGTTGAACATAGAACAAGTAAGAAAATTTACTATGTTAAAACCACTTCAGTATGTAAGATGGTTGTTTGGTAGAAAATTTGTGGGTGCAACGTCTCCACAGGACTGTAATTAAACAATGCTCAATGCATGCAGGGAGTACTCTCGCCTTGTTGAATCCTTTCCTTATTTACTTTGCATATATGATTCTTAAATTGCTGAGTGTTATGTAGTGTTGTTTATTTTACTTTATGCACCTTGTCAATGTACTTGTTGATACCTTAACTATAATTGGATATGTGATTGATATTTTCTCTGTTGAACTAGGTCGTTTTTTTGCTTTTGAGAAAGCTCATCGTTTAGATCCGACTTCGAGTGGGCGAGGTGTTCGTCAATTTAAGACTGCACTTTTACAGAGGTTAGAAAGGGTATGTATTTCTATACTAGAGTTCACTTTAAGTTAAATTTTGAGTATCTTAATGAATTGTGTTTTTTTTTCTTTTCATTTCATAAGTTATTACTTTTGAACAGATTTAATCTTGCAAATATTTATGTCTATTTGTTTAAGTCATTTGCGCGAAGTTGAATTTAATAGAGTTTATTTGTATAAGAAGTTTAACTTTGCAGATTGTTGGATTCTTGTCTGGATCAACCATCAAATCGTACAGTTTGTAAATTTACCAAACATATGCCAAAATTGGCTGAGAGTTGAATTTATTAGAGTGGTAGATGGAAAGAGTAGAGAGAGGGTACAAAAATGTCCACTGAAGTCAGTGTGATGAAAAATGGTTAAATAAATTTGAATTAATTATTTATATAATTTTGCAAGCTCAATGGAGGGATAAGATTTATGTAACTCCTAGTAGTTGGAAAGAATATCGTTTGATGATAACTATGATGTTAGAAATCAGAAAAAGTGGCAAAACCATTGACAATTGCCAATTCATTATATTCTGATTTCAGTGCATAATTCCTGTTTCAATTGCTTGCCATTATTTTATGCATTGCTTTATTGGGGCATTCTCCACCGTTTGCATATGTGAGAGGTGCCATATTTCTTAACACGAATTCCATATTAATATTTAACTTATACCATGACTAAGGGCCACTAAAGGATAGAGTTTATATATGACAACATTCCTTAACATACCAATCTTTCTTGAGCATATCTGTTGATGGGTGACTCATATCTGAGCGGACGATGATACGAAGGCCGTTGCAAAAGAGAGAAGGGGCACGGCCATGCACGAGCATACACACTAGACACGGCCTGCCCGTGTCCGATTCTGGAGGCGTGGCACGCCTAGGCATAGACATGCCCACTAGACATGGCTTGCATGTGTCCGGTTCTGGAGGCGCGGCATCGCTCTGGCTCGAACGTGCCCACCCGACATGGCTAGGCCGTGTCTTGTTTCGGAGGCACGACACAACCAAGCATGGCTATGTCTCGTTTGTGAGGCAGCGAAAAATCCGGATTTTAATTTTTTTGGTATTTTCGATCTGAACTATCATGTAAGAGTTTGGGCACTATAAATATGGGATCATTGTAACTCTATGTATGTGTTAAGAGAATTCTCATAAACTTTCAACCATTTTCATGGAGTAGGCATGTTGCCGAATCACAATCCTTCGTTGTCTCTTTTTGTTTCTTTCTCATTCTTGGTTTTCTTCTTACATCTCTTGTGTGGGATTTCTTCGTTGCATTGTTGTGAGCTTTCCTATTCCATCTCTCCTCTTTTTCCACAATTAGATGAGGCAGAGAGGGAGTTGCTCATGCGCAAAAATTGGTATAAGAGCAAGGGTTTTGGTTATTTTTAACATGTCATGGACATCTTCTGCGAAGTTTGATATGATGAAATTTGATGAAACAGGAAAATTCTAATTATGTAACAAGGTATGGTGAAGGCGTTAGGAGAAAGGAAACCATATAGCATGGAAAGGGTAGATTGGGAGGAGCTTCATGCGACGATAACGCGGTCTTACGGATGATGTGTATCATGTCATGGATGAGGAGTCACTGGTGACAGTTTGGCTAATACTAGAAAGTCGGTATATGCCAAAGTAGTTGACAAACAAGCTGTACTGTAAGTTAAAATTATTCGGGCGGAAGATGAGGAATCGATCTGAGCTAGCACATCAACATATTCAACTAGATCGTGAGCGATCCGAAGTGGGTTGATGTGAAAATCAAGGACGAATACAAGACACTGATGTTGCTGAATTCTCTACCTTCATCTCTTACGTACTCTAATGTGGGGAAGGAAATACTCAAATTGGAGGTCACGTCTTTGTTGGGCTTTCATCAGTGGAAGAAAGCAAGTGGCGAAGTTTTTCAAGGAGGACTTATGGTGAATAGTATCCAAGAGCGTGGTAGGAGCAAAACTTGGTATGGATCGGGTAGCAACAACAAATCACTTCTAAGTCGAGTTTGGACGATATTAGACTCTGCATATTTATATCATATGACTCCAAACAAGGAGTGGTTCGACACCTATAGAATAGTGGATTTTGGTTTAGTGTTGATTGAAAATGATGCGTCAGAGTCATTGATATAGGGAACATCAGAATCAAGATGTTGATGGTGTGATCTGGACTTTATATGATGTTAGACACATACTAGATCTAAGGAAGAATTTAATCTCGCTAGGCACACTGATGATATTGGCTGTCGTTACAAAATAATGAGCGGGGTGATGAAAGTCATCAAGGGAGTTCTGACGGTAATGCAAGGACAAAAGTTAGCAGAGAACATTTACAAGTTGATAGAGACTACAGTTGTAGGTGGAGTAGATTCGGTGGAGTCTGAATATTATCTTGTGGCATATGCGATTATAACATATGAGCGAATGTAAGATGCTGGAACTTCACAAGAGAGATTTGTTAAAGGGCGTCAAGACGTGCAAGCTTGAATTCTTGGGAAAAAACGTAATTCATGATAGCAACACACAAGACGGAGGAGATTCTTGTCTATGTACATACAAATCTCTAGACTAGTCAGTGTAGCCAGACACTTGTATTTTGTGAGTTTTATTGATGATTACTTACGAAAGGTTTGGGTATACTTCACGTGTCACAAGTTGGAAACTTTTGTGAAATTTAAACGGTGGAAAATTGAAGTGGAGAATCAGACCGGAAGTAATATTAAATGCCTTAGATTAGACAATGAGACCAAGTACATGGATTTAAAGTTTTAAGAATTTTGTGAGCAACATGGATAATGAGGCATTTCTCGGTTAGCATGATACCTCAACAAAATGAGTGACGGAAAGGTTGAACATGACAATTATTGAGAAGGTAAGATGTCTCATGTTAAATGCAAGGCTTGCAAAAAACTTTTGGGCTGAGGCGATTAGCATAGTGAGCTATTTGATTAATAGATCATCAAGAGCAGCACTAGAAGACAAAAATCAAAGCTAGATGCGAAGTCAAAACAGTGTATTTTTTTGAGATATCAAAAAGGAGTTAAAGGTTTCAAGTTTTGGGATCTTAAGGTAAATAAGGTGGTGATCAGTCGAGATATGATGTTTGACGAGGTGATGTTACAGGTACTTGTGCAGGTGGAGTTAGAAACTCATGATTCCGATGATACTACCTCAGAGCACACGGAGCATCGCACTATATCAGGAGGCAAAACAAGATGAGTCGTAAAGTCACCTACCACTGATTCGAAGATTTGGTATCTTATGTGCTTATCACCCGTAGCGGATACCCTATATTTTTTCAGAAGGTGGTACATTACTCTGAGAAGGACAAGTGAATGAGTGTTATGACGGAGGAGATGGTGTCGCTGCATAAGAACTAAACATGGGATCTAGTGGAACTTCTTTAAGGAAAATAGGGTGCAAGTGGATATTCAAAAAAAAAGAAGCAATGTAAGAAAGAAGTGAAGTTCTAGTAGTAAAGGGGTACTCACAGAGAGAGGATTTACTATGAAGAGATTTCTCTCCAGTGGTGAGGTATATATCAATCAGAGCGGTGTTGACTTTGGTGACATATCACGATTTGTAGCTGGAGCAAATGAATGCAAAGACGGTGTTTCTTCATGATAATTTAGAGACGTAGATTTTTATTTCATAATTTAAGAGATTTAGTCAGCTTAGGCAAGAGCGGTTGGTTTGCAAATTAAAGAAATCGCTTTATGGATTAAAACAATCGCCTAAGCAATGGTACAAGCGTTTTGATTCATACATAATTTAAAACAGATATAGGATATGATTGCTGCATATATGTGAAGAGTCTTGAAGATGAATCACTGGTTTTCTTACTACTATATGTGGATAACATGCTCATTGTTGCAAAGAAGTTGAAAGTGGTCGACAAATTGAAGACGCTGCTGAGTAAGAAATTTGACATGAAAGATTTGGACAAGGCCAAGAAGATTTTATTGATGAAGATTCACAAGGATAGAGATAGAGCTGCAGGGATAATTATGATTATCCCAACATAATTATGTGAAGATAGGTTCAACATGAAGAATGCAAAGTCGGTGAGAACACCCTTGACGCATTATTTCAAGTTATCTAGTACATATTGCCCAAAGACGGATGAGGAGATCTAAGGTATATTAAAGGTTTCTTATGCTAGTGCAGTTGGTTGTCTGATGTATGCCATGATTTGTACGAGACTAGATTTGACACAAGCAGTTAGTATGGTAAGTAAGTTTCTCTCAAATCCTGGTCAACCGGATTCATACTGTGAAGTAGATTTTCAGATACTTGAAAAATACAACTGATTATGACATCTTGCTTAGTAGATAATTGAAAGATCTTTTAGTTGCTGGGTAGATGTAGACTATTAGGAGATTTAGATGACAGAGGTCTACTATATAATATGTGTTCACTGTGGCGGGGACCTCCATGATACAAGCTATTGTTGCATTGGCCAATACAGAGTTGAAGTACATGGCAGTACTAAAGCACGAAGGAAGTTTTATGACTTATAGGGTTGGTCAGTGATCTGGTGGTAAGGTGGGGCCTTGCCCCGCAGGAGGTCAGCGCTACGTGGAAGGTCAAAGTCAGGGCGGTCAACGCCCCCAGGCTAGCGTCTGACCGGGAGACTCCATCAGCCGATTGGACTAAGGGCTGGTCCGACGTTATCACAGCTCGGTCTCGCACCGAGCTTCTGACGCTTAAAGACCCAGTATCACCAAGGTAGGCGCCGACCGGCAGGTCATACGCCGAGCGGCTGGGCATATGGCAGGAGGATATCCTGATCGGCCAAAGATCATATCACAGAGCGAAGCGGAAACACGACCCAGCAAGCCTAGACAGCGGAAGTAGCCGAGCGGCCGCCCCGCTCGGCCCATATAGCGGAAGCAGCCGAGGGGCCATCCGCTCGGCCCACTAGCAGACAAAAGTAGGATCGACTGATATCCTCCTCGAGACCCGTGCCGTCGACAGACAACATGGTCGGCGGCATGATCAGGTAGAGAATCGTACGACGGAAGCTTCCACTATCTTTTCAGATATGCTCAAGTTATTGAGGTATTTTTTCTGACATGTCCTTCCATTGAATGCTTTGAGAAGCGTGCACACATCAAGAAGCGTGCACGCATCAAGAAGCGTGTACGCACTCCCCCGGGGCCCTATATAAGGAGCCCCAAGCTTCGCCGGAGATATGCAATCTTCTTACTATAGCTACAGTTACGCTGCTTCTTGCTCCACTTCTTTATCTTGTCGCCGGTGTCCTGACTTGAGCGTCGGAGGACCATCGCCAGGGAACTTCTCCCCGGTTCATCACTAACGACTTGTGGTTGCAGGTTTACGTCATTCGGAGGTCTATACAGAGTTAGTAGGAGCGCCACATCCCCAGCGTCCATCGTCTCGATTTTCGGATAGGATCAAGTTTAGCGCTGTATGTGGGAACACACCTGCATTCGAGCCGAGAAGATGGAAGAAGCTGGACGACTGTACTTCACGACGCTCACTCAAGAGGAGCTCGATGCGCTCATCCAGGCACGAGCGACAAAAATAATCGAGTAGCAGCAGCAGAAGATGCTAGCCGACCGGCTCGCCCAGCAAGCGACCTTGGCTTCGGGAGGCCGAGCAGCGCATGAAGACCTACCGGAGCAACTCTCTATCTGGGGGCAGAATAAAATGCCGATCAGCACTCAGGGAGAGGCTCCACCCGCGCCCATTCCATTCCACCGAGCGTTGTTTCAGACTCCCTCGGAGATTGCTCAGGCCAATCAGGAAAGGGGCTCTTCTTCGGATAAAGCTCCCGTTCGGGACGCAAGGAAGGGCAAAGCGCCCCGAGCTGACTTATCTCCCGAGTGGATTAACCGCTAGTTCTCCGAGGTAATTCTGCTAGATTCACTGCCAAGACACTATGCTCCCTTGGCGATCGGAGAGTACAACGGGTCGACTGACCCGGACGACCATCTCGGTAAGTTCGATAATGTCGCTACTCTCCATCAATACATTGACGGGGTCAAATGCCGAGTTTTCCTCACCACTCTATCTGGCTCGGCACAACGTTGGTTTCGGAAGCTGTCGGACGGGTCGATCCGAAGTTTTAAAGACTTCCGAATGACCTTCCTTCACCACTTTGCGAGCATTATCAGAAGACATGCGCCAGTTTGTTTTCTATGAAACAAGGGCCTAGAGAGACCCTCCGAGCTTACATTCAGTGCTTCAACCAGGTAGCAATGGACATCCCTTCGGTCTCGTCCGAGACCATGATGAATGCTTTCACACAAGAGCTCGTGGACGGGGACTTCTTTTGATCCCTCGTCAGAAGCCGCTCCGAGACTACGATCATATGCTGAAGAAGGCCAACGAATACATAAACGTGGAGGAGGC
The DNA here is from genome assembly GCF_018446385.1 of Zingiber officinale. Lineage (NCBI taxonomy): Eukaryota > Viridiplantae > Streptophyta > Magnoliopsida > Zingiberales > Zingiberaceae > Zingiber > Zingiber officinale. The sequence continues at coordinate 146,417,952 of NC_055994.1, forward strand.
CCAGGCGGCCAGAAGGAAGGAAACGCTATGCGAACCACCGGTGCCGACCGAACGAAGGCCGCTGATCAGTCATCAGCCACCACGAGGACCCCGAGCCGAAGGGACATGGCCACACCCAGAGGCAAGGCCACGCACGGGGCCTCCGAGCGCCCAAAACCAAGAGGAAAGGTATGGACCCCTATGTTCTGTTCCTTCCACCAGTCAACAACTCACAACACCCGCGATTGTCGCGGATTCAATTTAGTCGCCCAATCGGTGCCCAGAAGTCATTGGCCCCGGTTTTCCCTCTCCTGATCGACGACACGGGCATCAAAACACCGGACGACGAGAGGACGCAAGGAGATCACCGCAGCAGCCCCATAGGAGAAGCGTTGATCCCGCCCGAGCTGAATGCGAACGAAGCAGACTGTTCGCTCGGGAGGAGGAGAACATAAGTAACGCTGTGCGAGGCGAAATCAACATTATCGCCGGTGGTCCGACTAGCGGATATTCCAACCGAGCCAGAAAATCATATGCCTGGCGGTTGGAGATTCACGTAGTCGGCTGTAGCAAAGAGAAAGCATGGGGCCTGAAATCAGCTTTGGACCTCGAGACCTCGAGGGACTGGAGATCCCCCACGACGACGCCCTCATCGTCCGAGCGGTAATCGCTAACTACACGATTCACCAAATTTTTGTTGACACAGGAAGCTCGGTGAATATCATTTTCAAGAAAGATTTCGACTAACTCCAAATCGACCAAGCCGAGCTACTGCCGATGAAGACTTCGCTATATGGGTTTACGGGCAACGAGATTCTGCCGGTCGGACAGATCAGGCTGGTCGTTTCGTTGGGGGAAGAGCCGCTTCGAAGAACCAGGACCACGAAGTTCATCGTGGTGGACGCCGCTTCAGCGTACAACGTCATTCTGGGCCAATCGACCCTCAATGAGTTCCGAGCAGTAGTATCAACTTACTGCCAGAAGATCAAGTTCTTGGTGGAAGACCGGGCTGGAGAAGTCAAGGGGGACAAATTGGTCGCTGGGCGCTGCTATGTGGAGATGATCAAGACCGAGGCTAACTCCGCGCGGAAAGCCCCTCGACTAGAGGTAAACACCATAACTGAAAAGCCTCCTATCCTAGTCTATGAAAAGAAAAGTGGAAGTGCAGATCCATCCCGGACGAGCGGAGGCGACGCCTTTCATAGCGTCCGACCCGGAGGTCGACCAGAAGGCCGAGCTAATCGCCTGTCTCTAGTAGAATCACGATGTGTCGTATGGTTGACGCATGAACTGCCCGGCATCTCCCCGAGTGTCGCCCAACACAAGTTGCACGTTCGACCGGACGCTCGACCGGTGAAGCAAAGGAAAAGAGATTTCAACTTTGAACAGAATCTCATCATTCGAGTCGAGATAGATAAGCTCTTGGAAGCTGGCCACATACGTGAAGTCTAGTTCCCGAGATGGCTTGCAAATGCAGTGCTAGTCTCCAAGCCAGACAACAAATGGAGAGTCTGCATCGACTTCCGGGATCTCAACAAGGCATGCCCAAAGGATTTCTATCCTCTACTTAGGATTGATCAGATGGTGGACTCCACGGCCGGGTGCAAGTTGATATGTATGTTGGATGCATACCATGGGAACCATCAAGTGTCACTCGCCCGACAGGATCAAGAGAAGGTTAGTTTCATCACAGCCGACGGCACGTACTGTTATAACGTCATGCCGTTCGGGCTGAAGAATGCGGGAGTCACATATCAAAGGCTGATGAACAAGGTATTCTGGCGGCAGATCAACCGCAATATGGAGGTATACGTAGACGATATACTAATCAAATCCCTCCGAGCTGCTGATTTGTGCACAGATATCGAAGAGACGTGCCAGACGCTGAGGATGTATGAGATCAAATTAAATCCAAGCAAGTGTCTGTTTGGCGCGAAGAGCGGGCGCTTCCTCGGCTACATAGTTATCAAGCGGGGCATCGAAGCAAACCTGAGCAAGGTAAATGAACTGCAAGATATGTCGCGGCCAAGAAATCTTAAGGAAGCCTAGCGACTCACAGGTCAGATAACTGCACTATCCAGGTTCATATTAAAGTCATCCGATCAGAGCTTGCCCTTTTTCAAGATTCTGTGCCGAGCTATCAAATTTCAGTGGGATGAGGCATGTGATCGAGCGTTCGAGGAGCTCAAGGCCCATCTGAACTCGTTGCCTGTCTTAGCCAAGCCCACTGCCGACGAGCCGTTTCGCATTTATTTGCCATCAACCTAGCAAGCGGTCGGCTCGGCACTAGTTAGGTAGAACGACGATGAACAATCGGTGTATTTTTTGAGCCATATATTAAAGGATGCTGAGTGCTACTACACTGGTCTTGAGAAGCTTGCTTTCGCATTAGTGCTCGCCGCTGGGAGGCTCCGTCCATACTTCCTCATGCACACTATCATTGTGATGACCAATAGTCCTTTGGGAAGTGTCCTCAATCCAGAGGCGTCAGGACGGTTGATCAAATGGACAACAAATCTCAGTGAGTTCGACATTCAATATCAACTCCGAACGACCATCAAAGCGCAATCATTGGCAGATTTTGTCATAGAAATACAAAACCCCGAACCAGAGGTTATTTGGAAGATATATGTGGATGAGCCATCCACTCGGCAGGGAAGCGGGATCAATGTACTACTCATCTCTCCACAAGAAGAACGGATGCAGTTGCTCGTTCGGCTAGATTATCGGGCAACTAACAACGAAGCTGAGTACGAAGCGCTTGTAACTGGCCTACAAGCCGCCCGACATGTTGGAGCAATCAAGGTTTTAATCCACTCGGATTCTCAATTAGCCGCTCAGCCACTCAGCAGCTGATCGGAGCATTCGAGATCAACAATACGCGGCTCAGGCTCTATGTCGAAGCCTTCGAAAAATTGAAGTCCAACTTTCGGGAGGTAATCATAGAGAAGATCCCTCAAGCAGAGAATCAAGCGGCGGATGAATTGGCTAAACTAGCAAGCTCGCTCTCGTCGATCGTCATAGCATAGCCGATCGAGCAAGTATCTTTGGTGGCGCACATCGATCGGATGGAGGGACTCACATTCCCGAGCGATTGGAGGACGGCGCTGATAGAGTTTTTGCGATCGGGAGCTACATCGTCCAATCGGGAGGAGGCTCGGCTGCTCAGAACATGGGCTGGTCGGTTCACCCTGATCGGGGATCAGTTATACAAGAAGTCTTTTTCCAGACCTCTGCTTAAATCCGTTGGATCGGAGGACGCCGACTACATATGCGAGAAGTACACCAAGGCTCCTGTGGAGGATATCCGGGCGGCCGGTCGTTAGTGAGGAAGATTCTGTTAGCCGGATATTTTTGGCCGACCTTGCAGGAAGACGCCGCTCGGACAGTGGCTACCTGCCTGTCCTGCCAGAAGTACCACAACCTCTCGCACCTGCCGACTAAGGAGATGAAGGCGTCTACCGTCTCTTGTTCGTTTGACTAGTGGGACATGGACATCATAGGGACGTTCCCCATGGCAACAGGACAACGGAGGTTCCTGCTTGTCGCAGTGGACTAGTTCTCCAAATGGGTCGAGGCCGAACCTCTGGCATGAATAACCAAACAGATGGTCACAAAATTCATTTGGCAGCACATCATTTGTCGATTCGACATTTCGTGGCGGCTTGTCTCGGACAATGGAAGACAGTTCGTCGATTGGGAACTCAAGGAATGGTGTGAAGGGTATGACATTCAACAAGCCTTCACCTCCGTAGCGTACCCTCAAAGCAATGGACAAGCTGAAGTTGCCAATCGGGAGGTCTTGCGGAGCCTGCATGTTCGGCTTGACCATGTCGGAGGGAGTTGAGTGGACGAGCTCCCTGGTGTGTTGTGGGCGATCCGCACAACTCCCAAGGAGGGGTCAGGGGTCACCCCGTTCAACTTGGTGTATGGAGGTGAAACAGTCGTCCCCGTTGAAGTGGGAGTGGAATCCGACCTGATACAGCGTTTTGGCGAAAACAACGCCGAGCGGAGGCTTTTGGAGCTGGACATGGTGGACGAAGCATGCGCTAAAGCCGCCGTCTGGTTGATGGCTTACCGACAAAGAATGAGGCAGTATAATCGGAGGGTGATTCCGAGGTCATTCCAGGTCGACGACCTCGTGTGGAAGAAAGTCAAGCCAGTCGACGACGTCTCCAAGTTGGAAGCCCCATGGGCCGGACCTTTCAAGGTCGTTGACAAGCTTCACTCGGGCGTATACTACTTAGAGGACGAGGATGGACGACGACTAGAACGCCCATGGAGCGCGAACCATCTCCAGCCATATCGAGCCGGATGAGAGGTGCGCTGATGTAACTAATGTATTTTCTATATCCCTGCGCCCTTTGAGTGTAGGATTGAAATCAAAAGCACGAGATTGCTAAACTTCAGGCTGAACGACAAGTCAAATCGTCGAGCGGCGACGTTAAACCCAGGTCTCCACCGACGGTCAAGCGACGACCTTAAATCCGAATCTTTATCAAATCGTTGAGCAGCGACGTTAAACCTAGGTCTCCACCGACGGTCAAGCGGCGACCTTAAAATTGAGTCGTCAAACACGGTCGAGTGACGACCTTATACCCCGGAGAAGGTAGGAACCTTGTTCGAATTTAGCAAATGGTCGACCGATGACCCGCAGGACGGCGGGATAGCCATAATTATTGTCGAACAGAAACACTCGACACAAGCAGGGGAACAAATAAATCAAAAAGAAAAGCCTCGCAAAGCAGGCAAAACGTTCATTTCGTAAACAGATGCTGTCGAGCGGCAGGATTACAGTTGAGACAAAAACTCTTACAGGACTGCAACCTACTCTATTTAATCAAATACATCATTAGGCATGGAGTCGCTCAGCTGACTACGGCTGATAACGTCGTCCGTTAGGGCTTCAGGGAGGTGACCGCCCGCTTTGAGCTGCTGGATGGTCCCATCAACAGCCAGCTCGAACGCTCAGACGATCCTTTGGACTACTCTTTCAGTAAATTGGTCCAAGCGGAGATACTCTTGCTTCATCACGACAACCGGCTCGGCCCTTCCTGTTGGTAGACCGTTAGAGCCGAATGGGAGGCCTCCAGGGCATCTTCGGCCTCCTTAAGGTTCTTGTTTAGGGACTCCTCGCCAGCCGTTCAGCCTGCTCGCTCGGCGATTAGATAATTCTCGGCCTCTTTAAGCTTTTGGGCGAGCCGTCGAGCCTCCTGGTTTTCAGTTCTAGGGCGGCGATGGCTCGCTGTTTCCTCGTGGAGGCCAGCTCGAGTTTCCTGTCGTAAGTTTTCAATTGTGCCTCGATCTGGTCCAATCTACTAGCCTGATCGGCTGACTTCTACTGCTCTGCCGCGAGGAGTTGTTGGGCCATTTCTAGATCGGCCTGCAGTTGAGCAACTGAGGGCCCCTGGGAGGAAGAGGCGCCAAAAAAAATCTTGAGCTTCTTTAGCTCTTCCTCCACAAGGGCGAGCCGTTGGCACATAACCACGCTCTCCACCAGTACTGCAAGGGGACAGAAGAATATCAATGCCGATCAGAGGAAAAGTATGAAATGATGAACTGCATACCCAGTGGCCATCTGTAGATGGCTGTTCCCAAGCGCTCCTGGCGATATCGTTGCCGCTCGAGCTCGGGCTTCCTCCCAAACGCCGGCAAGTGGCCTGCGAATTATAATCTTGTATTCAGGGACGGTCGGGCGAGCGCACTGCTCCAGATAGTCCTCCGTTGGGAGGTTGATAGTCGCTGTCATCGACCGCCGTCCACTCGGGTCCGACGAGGAGGAGATCGCTGGATCAGAGTGAACAATAGTCGACGCGTGGTCGATCCGGGACACCCGAGGCCTCCGTAGGATTCGGGACAGGGCCAGAGACGTGATCGGTTGTGCTGGGATAGGCTCCGCCGACAAATCAGTCAGAGATGGGGTCCGATCGGACAAGGCAACTTCCATCGTCGGGATCGCCATAGGAGAAGTGCCCTCGGCGGCACCCATGACCGTCGTGGGCGATCGGGAGATGTTTTTCGTACGGCGCCTCTTGATGAGTGGCAAGCCCTCATCAGAAGACTCGATGCACTCGGTCTGAGCGGCGGGCGATGCTTCAAGAGTTGGAGGTGGCGCGACCACTTCTTCAACGCTAGCCGTTTGAACGGCGGTAGGGGTCTCCCCGCACTCGGCTTGCGTGCCCTCATGGGAGCCGACCGGCGCCAGGCCGAGGCTTGACATTTCCTTGGCAGCCGCCGCTTCGATCTCGACGTCCCTCAGCTTCGTCAGGCCGGCCACGCGTGCTCGCATCATGGTTTTGGCTGCAAGAGAGAGAAAGCAAATCAATTAGACTCAAAGGAGGAGTGCCAAGAAATCTCATATCTAAGCCGTTCGGGAGCCTCGTGTGGATCGGGCTCAACCCAAAGATATACATGACGCCTCGTGCAGTAATCTGTGGATATCGTACTTCTGCCCGACTAGCATGTTTGCGGAGTGAAGGTAATCAGGTCGGCTCTTATACTTCTTCAGGTCCGACTGAGGTGATAGTCCGACCTGCCATTGGGTTCGAAAGTTTGGCCGCTCGGGGAGACTCATGAAGAAGTACTCTTTCCAGTGTTTATTTGAAGTGGACATCTTATCAAAAAATACCAAACCGATCCAAGACTGAGAGAGATAAGTTCCCAGCTCTGATTGCTTGGGGTAGTAGAAGTAATGAAAGACTTGCGGGGTCAAAGGGATGCTGTGCAGTCGGAATAGGACGACAACGTCGCACAGCAGACGGAAGGAGTTCGGGACGAGTTGCGGGAGAGGGACGCGGAAGTAATTACAAACTTCAATAATAAAAGGGTGAATGGGAAATCGCAGACCGACCACGAACTGGTCTCGGAACAAGCAGAAGGTGCCGGTCGGCGGGTAATTTGGCCAATCGGCCGAAGAAGCCAAAATCTCCTCATGATTATAAGGAATCGCAAAAGTGTTCCTAAGGGCTTCAGCGTCACCCTCATCGAACTTGGTCTCCATGGTGGAGTACCAGAGCCCAGGTGAAGGGTCCGATGACTGCGATGAACTGGCCATTGCCAGAGAAACTGGGAAAAAGAAAGCTCGACGGACGGAAGGAAGGAAAAACACAAAACAGACGCCGGAACAGTAGTGTGGCGGAGGAAGAACAGTGGAAGATCAACGACAGAAGGGTTTGGAGAAGCTTACAGGAAAGCGAAAGAGGGCCACAGAGAACAGTGGATCGCCGCTGAGGAGAGTAGGGTCGCCGGAGCACTGGTCGCACGAAGAGGATCGTTGATGATTGTCACGGGAAGCACAAGAGGAAGGAGACGCGGCGGCTTTATAAGGAGGCAGCTCGATCGATCGGAGCCGTCGGATCTAGGTCACAGGAACCAAAGCACAGATCCATCCGTTGAATTCAAACCGCCAAACGCCACATCAGGAGTTGTCACCTCAGCCGTGCAACGACTACGGCGACGACACGTGGCGCGTTCCTACGGGTAGCATTTAATAGGCGTCATTATCAGGCGTGGGCGCGTGCTCGGCCTTAATGGGATGATTTACACGAATTTCGAAGAGGTTCGAATGACGTCAGCATTGACCGCACGGTTCGCGCCCACCCAGAAACGCTGAATAAGAAGATCTCTCAAGTGCAAACATCGGATCACCGAGCGACCTAGAAGTTCAGTCCTGCACGGATCGGTCGGGGTCCAACTAGCATCATGGTCCATCGGCCAACCGATCTCCAGACTACTTGTCCAGTCAGTCAGACCTGCAGCGTCCTTCGACTAGACTTGAGGGGGAGACACGTGATCCGGTGGTAAGGTGGGGCCCTGCCCGGAGGTCAGCGCTATGTGGAAGGTCAAAGTCAGGGCGGTCAATGCCCCCAGGCTAGCGTCCGGCCGGGAGACTCCATCAGTCGATTGGACTAAGGAAGGGCCGGCCCGATGTTATCACAGCTCGGTCTCGCACCGAGCTTCTGACGCTTAAAGACCCAGTATCACCAAGGTAGGCGCCGACTGACAGGTCATGCGTCGAGCGACTGGGCATATGGTAGGAGGATATCCTGATCGGCCAAAGATCATATCACAGAGCGAAGCGGAAACACTACCCCGCAAGCCTAGACAGCGGAAGTAGTCGAGCGGCCGCCTCGCTCGGCCCATACAGCAGAAGCAGCCGAGGGGCCATCCGCTCGGCCCACTAGCAGACAAAAGCAGGATCGACTGATATCCTCCTCGAGACCCGTGCCGTCGACAGACAGCATGGTCGGCGGCATGATCAGGCAGAGAATCGTACGACGGAAGCTTCCACTATCTTTTCAGATATGCTCAAGTTATTGAGGTATGATGTCAGAGGTATTTTTTCTGACATTTCCTTCCATGGAATGCTTTGAGAAGCGTGCACACATCAAGAATCGTGCACGTGCGCCCCCGGAGCCCTATATAAGGAGCCCCAAGCTTCGCCGGAGGTATGCAATCTTCTTACTGTAGCTACAGTTACGCTGCTTCTTGCTCCACTTCTTTGTCTCGTTGCCGGTGTCCTGACTTGAGCGTCGGAGGGCCATCGTCGGGGAACTCCTCCACGGCTCGGCACTAACGACTTGTGGTTGCAGGTCCACGTCATTCGGAGGTCCATACAGAGTCAGTAGGAGCGCCACATCCCCAACGTCCATCGTCTCGATTTTCGGACACGATCAGTTAGAAAACTGAGCGTTCTGTAAGGTGGAGTCAAATTCTTATGTGATAGTCAGAGTGTTATCTATTTGGTAAAAAATTAGGTATATTATATTGATTTGAGGTTTCAGAAGATCAGAGAGCTGTGTCTGGTTCTGGAGGTGCGACACATCTGGAGAAGCAATATGGCTAAGCACGACCGTGTCTAGGAGGCACGACCCGATTATGCCTTGTCCAAGAGGTGACAGAAAACTTGAATTTCGGGGTTTTTTGGGTATTTTCGGTCTGAAATATCATGTAAGGGTTTAGGTATTATAAATAATGGATCATTGTAACCTTATGTATGTGTTGAAAGAATTCTAATAAAACTTTGACTATTTTCGTGGAGTAAGCACGCCGTCGAACCACGGTAATCCTTCGTTGTCTCTTGTTTCTTTCTTGTTCTTGGTTTTCTTCTTGTGTTATCTTGTGTGGGATTTCTTCGTTGCCTTGTGAGCGATCCTATTCCATTTCTCCTCTTCTTCTGCAATTAAAGGCGGAGAGGGAGAGAGTTGCCTGGGGTGCAACAATATCTTATACAAACTGGTACTAGAAGATCTTTTCAACAATCACTTTGTCTTTAGTTGACTCAAATGATTTTCAATCAACTCAAATCCTAAGCATTGGACTCCAACCTCTATCAATTAACTTGGATAATTTAGTCATCTTTTTGTTTATGTCTGGTTAGTGGACTCACCTAGATAAGCTTGTAATTTTTTATGAATGACTTGACTCTTTGATTCTTGGTGACTCCATTCATTTTTGTCGACTAAAATCTAGTTGTTGTTGCAAGGCTTGTTTCCCGACTGAAATTACTTTCAATTAATGAATCTGCTAGACTTTGAAGTTATTCATCAACTTTGATTCAAAACATTTATTTCTTATTGAGCACATTTCATTCACAGCTACCATGCCAATTACCTTTTAGACTTTTGCCAACGTTTCACTTTACTAAGTACATTTTAAATTTTTTGTCTTGCCAAGTTTTGTATTTTTAACCTACTTGGATATCTCCATTTACCAAATATCTAGTTAAACTTAATGAGATTTTTGTTTACCAAATGTCAAGTCAATCTCGACCAATATGGATTTTCTCTAACCTTCTCATGTTTCTGCACCTGTGCACTTGATTGAGGAACATAAATTAAATCTAATTTAAACTCTGTCAGCCATATCAAGATCAACCGCATCAATGTCCATGGTTGATTGCACTAAGAGTCATCACCTGTGACGCCGAAATCATTTACACATGCTTTGACTTAGAGATAAGATTAAATAATGAATGATCATTTACATATTGAAGAATAGCTGAGCTAAGCTTGCCAAACCAAGATCTCGGAAATTGCTTAGTCTATATGAAAATTTTATTCATCTTGCACACTAATCTTGGCCATTGGCCAAAAGATACTTAGATAATCTATCTCGACTTTATAAATCTAATTGTACCATTTAACCACCAAACAAGCTTTGAGGTGGTTGATGGTGCCATAAGGAGAGCATTTAATGATGCATCTCATTTGCACCCCATGTAGGTTTCCCAAGAGGGCCATTGGTGTAGAAAGAATGCATACATCTCATCCTGCATAGCCTGCCTCTATTTGCAATTTAAGAGTGCCTTTAAAAATTTTTTAGGAAGGATCTATAAGGACATGAAAGGAGTAAATACTAAGCTCAAATCTTGATAGAAAACACTATATGTGAAAAAGTTTAGGCTTAGTAGAATAAAAATAGAATATATAGAATTTGAGTTTAACAATATTAAACGTAGTAAGATAATTGTTAAGATATGAGATGATAAGTTATTTGTAACTTATAACTGAGAGCTGTAAGTATTTAAAATTATTTTTGCAAAAAGATAAAGGGGTTGACAGATATCTGACATAAATTATATAAAATACAATGAAAGCAAAAGTATTGAAATATAGGAGAACGTCAAGTGTTCTTTGTGATTGTAAAACACTTCTAAAATTTAAAGAGAAGTTCTATAAAATGATGATTAGACTTGCTATGATATATGAAGTTAAATGTTGGACTATGACTCAAACACGTGAACAAAAGATGAGAGTTGTAGAGATGAGAATGTAAGGTTGATATGCAGACATACGAGGATGGATAAAATAAAAAATGAGAACATTAGAGAGAAACATCCCAAGTGTTTTGGAATATGTCTCTTACATTGGTCGCAATAGTTTGGAACTAACCTACATGAGAGGGCATCTTAATGTCGCCCAGGCATAACCAAAACATACTATCAATCACGTCATAAACTTGAGATATGCTACTCTTATTTGGCCGAGCCAATGGCCATATCTCATAGCACAATACGTTCAAAAATACTCATTTTGCGGGATCAATTGACTGTGACAAGAGGATAAGAAGCTGCTCATTATTTTTTTTTTCCAAATAACTCAGGTGAATTCTGGAGTATTAGTTGCTTGTGTACTGAGATGATCCAACTTCCCTAGACCCATAAATCTTACGCGAATTATGAAGGATAATTCTTTCCATTCAACTTCTCAATGGTAATCATCATGGGGTTTAAGAGGGTAGAGGGGCCCAAAACTAGAGGGCATTGGATGTGGATGAGAATGAGGTTGACATTGGGGGCTGCCTTGAAGTTTGTGCTGATTAATGCCATAGAGTGCATTGTTGATATTGAGGTAGGGTTCCAGACTTGAAATTTTGTTTGTGGACCAAGTGGAATGGAAAAAAGGTTCAGTTCTTTTATTTGTAATGACCTAGGACTCTGGGAGAGTTGTTAGCGTATCACCTGCGGGGACTCACCTATGCTGGCCAGTCCTAGGTAGCTTACGGAAGATATTTGAGCAATGTTGTGAACCAGGAAGTGACATGCTGATGTGCAGCTCCTACGAAAGAGACCTGAGCTTGTGTGTGGGAGTCCTGATCAAAACCAGGAGGAGATGCGGTTGGTATGTGGCTCCTGCATAAGAGATGCAATATGGAACATGAGAGTCAGGTGTCACAAACAAGAAAATTGTCACGAGTGGAAACCATGAAGAGAACGATGGTGGAAATATTCTACTACAGGGAGATATTGTGCGAAGTAAAGACTATGTGAAGAATTGCAACTTTGATGATGTAGGGATGATGTCAAAGTTTATTGCACAAGCATCTACATGAACTTTTTTTGGCTTCGATGATGTGGGATGACATTAAAGTTTGTTGTTCAAGTGTCTGAATGATGTGGGATTATGTATTCTTTAAGCATATACAAATTCCGTTACTACAAATGAAAATTTTCTATCTGATGACTGTAGAGTAACATCATTTTTATAAATAAATGGTACAGTAAAAGATATTTTGAGAAGAAAAGTTTTGATCACATAGATATCCATTCATAACACCTCCTTCGGTGGGAATGTCATATGAATGATAGAAGCAGGTGGCCAGTGACAATGCTTGATAGTGGAGGTGATAACAATGAATCCCTCGAGGCTAAATCGGCTAGCGACAAGGCTTTACAGATAATTGTGCACGAGGCACAAATGACTTGAATGACGATGTTTCAATGGCGTTATATTGGCATTGCCTAATTGACTTGTGTGCATGTTCCTTATGTTTTTGGGGAGCTAGAGGAGCTAGCATCGATGAAGAAGGCCTAGTCTTATTGTTTGGAAAAGCTAGGGAGGAACCAGGGTTGCTACTAGTGGGGTGATGCGACTACAAAGTCCAGTGAAGGGCTTGCAGAGCTCTGCTGATGGTGGAGCTAATGATTTAGAAGGCAGGGCTGTTTGCAAAAAGGGATGCAAGGCTTCACTGTGTGTATGGAGTCTCATCTGGACAGGAGATTCTTCTTGTGAAGTGGGAAGGGTTGTGCAGATTGTGATACTGAAACATGAACATGATTAGGGAATTCACATCAAGAACAAATCAGGAATTCCACTGTGATACCAATTGATGCAGCTTGAAAAATAAAACTGCAAAAAAAAAAAAAAAAACTCAGACTCACCCAAGAGGATATTTTTATAAACTGGATGATGATTTCAATATATGTGATCCTAACCTGTTTTATAGACTGACAACTAGGCCGACTCTTTGTAAAATATCAACTTAGTTCATTCCCAACCAAAAAAAAGTCATACAAGCTCTTCTAAGGAGAAAATATAAGCAATCTCATAAAGATTTTATTTCTAAAAAATATACAACAACAACAACAACCAAGCCTTTTCCCACTAGGTGGGGTCGGCTGTATGAATCCTTTTACGCCATTGAGCTCTATCTCCTATTATCATCATCTATATTTAAATAAATTTTATCTTGTTCTAAAAAATATATTGAAGTATAATAATTGAAACAACTTAGACAACTTATTAATTCAAAGTAGGATTTTAAATCCTAACTGCGATAATGTGTTTGAGAATATTTGATAGATTATTGTCTGATATTATCAGGAAAATGATCCTACACTTGAGGGAAGAGTCCAAAGAAGTGACCCGCGAGAAATGCAGAGCTTTTACCGTGACTACCATAAGAAGTCTATCCAAGCACTCCAAAGTGCAGTGGATAAAGCTGATCGGTAAGTAAGATGAAAAATTTGCTTTATTAGCTGTCTATTATGCAATTGTTTTGATGGGTTAGTTTCTTTTAACTAGTGCTCAACTTACAAAAGCATATCAAACTGCTGCTGTATTATTTGAGGTTTTAAAAGCTGTTAACCAGACACAATCTCTTGAAGTGGAACCTGAGGTAAAAAAGCCTAAATTTTGGTTATCTTGTCGTATTACTAACCTAAAAATTGATATGATTTGGACATCCCCAATAATGTTTGCAAGCAATACAGATATTGGAAACTCACAATAAAATAGAGGAAAAGACTAAGACTCTTGGCCCGTACAATATTCTTCCTTTTGACCCAGATAGTGCAAATGAAGCTATTATGTGCTATCCAGAGGTATTATCCTTACTTTCTTAGATATATTCGAATGAATTATATGTTTGGTTTTGTAAGTCTGATTTGGCATATCTGTGCTCTTTTTTAAATTTAGGTTCAAGCAGCTGTATTTGCCCTTCGAAACATAAGGGGTCTTCCATGGCCGAAGGATTGCAAGAAGAAAACTAATGCAGATCTATTAGATTGGCTTCAGATTATGTTTGGATTTCAGGTAATGATGCACCTTTGGTTACTTCTCTCTATGAGATGATGCACACTCAGTTAATTGTGCTGTGCATTATGTAACTCATGAAAAAAATATTTCTAAATTCATGCAGGAGGATAACGTCTCTAATCAAAGGGAACACTTAGTTTTATTACTTGCAAATGCTCACCTACGCCAAATTCCAAAGCCTGGCCAACAATCCAAGGTTTTTCTCTTTTCTCTGATATATTTAGAGTGCTTCCAATAGCATACATGATATAATTATATTGCCTCTGATTTTTCTTCTCACATTATTATTGTGGGTTGGTTGTTTAGTTGGATGAACGTGCCTTAACTGAAGTCATGAAGAAATTGTTTAAGAACTATAAAAAGTGGTGCAAGTTCTTGAATCGCAAGAGTAGTCTATGGTGAGGATATCTTAACCATTATGTTTTGGATCTTCTTTTTCCAGTCTCTATGCATCCAGAATAGAACTCATTAATATCAACCTTTTCACTCAAATACCATTGGACTATTCCTTATCTATATAATATTTTTAAATGGTAAATATTGCAGGTTGCCAACTATACAACAGGAAGTGCAACAACGGAAGCTATTGTATATGGGCTTGTATCTCCTTATATGGGGTGAAGCTGCAAACTTGAGATTTATGCCAGAATGTCTTTGCTACATCTATCATCATGTATGCTGTCCAAATTCATTATGTTTGTCTAATGCCAGCTGCTTGTTTCACTTTTCTGTTCATTGCAAAATGGATTTCTCTTGCACAACAAACCACACCAGTCGGTTTATTTGTAATCTGACAAACATATATCACTCCCTGATAAAAGTTTAGGTGGCGTTTGGTTAAATGATAGGAATGACTATGGGTATGAGTTTGATTGTAAGGTGTAATGGGAATGAGAATGGAAATGAAACCCACCTAGTTATATGAGTTTGGTTGATTCCCATAAATCTAGAAATCATTCCCAAATTGTCATTCCCAAACCCACAATCCAAACACCATCTTTTACTATCATTCCATTCCTTCATTCCCAAACCCATCAACCAAACACCCCCTTAGAGAGGAGAGAAAAAAAAGAGAATCTTGATCGTGAACCCTACTGTCCAAGTTGGTATAGCAGCAGCCTTTCAGCCACTTAGCTCCAGCTACATCTGCCTGCCATCCTCTCCAATTCACTGCTGCAAATCTTTTACTACCGATGTCTGTTTCCTGACTCTGTCACAAAGGATGGGTGCCCACTGCTGTGTCTGTGGCTGTAACCTATCGCTAGCTGTTCATATCTGCCAAGAATTTCCTTCGTGTATCTATTCAAATCTCACCTCTGCTATGCTTTTAAGCCACTATGTCTAGTGTGGAGAAGAGTTAGAAGATCACTAGGAACCTGCGGAAGAGGAGACATTGTTTTGTTCTTTATTTGGTGCTTCTGTCAGAGTACTTTGCACATCTTGGACTCTCGCTGAAGCCAAACACCCTCCCTAGAAGCTTGCTCGTGCCACATGACTTTTTGACTTGCGTTGTGTGCCCTCATCTGATGTCTGTATTTCTGCCATCGCATTGACAGGGGTAGATCATTTTATGTATCTATATGGTATAAAATTTCATACCTCGCCGACCAATGCCAAAATATATTATTTTGATAAATTATCGAAACCGATACTATTTTGCATAGACAATGTCTCTTAGAATATTCTTTCATGTCAACATTTGACACTCCTTAGCATGCTACAATGCAGGTTAAGATAAACTGAGTTAATGTTGTTATTTTTTTATAGCTTGTGTCCATACAATTTAATATTAAAATCGTATCATTTTGGATGGAAAGCAAAGTCTCTATAGTTCTTTTTTTTGGTTTCATTTTCTTGATTTTCTTTCTCCTTCACTTCTAATTTGCCATAGGTACGACATGTCCGAACCTCGGCATGATATTGAAATAATATCATTTCAATTGAAGTCTAAACTTTAGCATGACTAGAAACTTTGAACCTTGTTTACGTCTTGATTAATTGATATTGTACTTTGTTTGCTCTATTTTTTGGGTACATGAGTTTTAGGTGGGAAATCACTCCGCAGATAGCTCTGTCAAGGCCTTTCGGTGTGTAATTAGTAAATAAGGTAGAGCTTCTCAAAAATCAAAACTCTCCTTTCCTTATGGATACCACCGGAGTAAACACACCCTCAGAGTCTTATACTTCCTATGTTGATAAAAGATCCACCATATGTTTCTATGTATATCAACCTTGTAATATGGAAAACCAAAAACTAGGCAAAACATAAGGATATAACAGATACTAATTGTGAGATAGTGTGTATAAAATTCCTTCTCGACATCCTTAACATTAACATTAAAAACTAGTGGATATGTATTATGATTATCTCAACAATCTACATTGCAAATAATCTATTGTTCCACAAATGCACAAACATATTGGATTAAAATAACACTTTAATCATGATGCAAACATGTTTGAGAATATTAGCACGCCATGCTTCCCAAAGAAAGAATAGATACAGATAGCCTACTCTTATATTTGAGTTTAGTTTCCTCATCTTCTTTATAAATAGGTGGATTACTATCCCATGTAGAACATAATAAAATTTATCAAGTTTTCTTTCTTATAGATTTATACTGATGCAGAAGATGGAACTCTATATGGTTCAATATTCCATTTTAGAACATAATAAAAAATATCAAGTTTTCTCTTTATAGTTTCATTCAGATGTATGATGAAACTCTATATGATTTGATATTTGTGTTGAAAGTGATTGGGAATACAATCAAAATCTCACATTGAAAAGAAATGAAAAAGATCATGAGCTTAAAAGAGATGAAGATATTTCCATTGGTATGAGGTCGGCAGAGCCCAAAGACAAAACCATGAGGATTTTGGCATAAAGTGGACAATATCATACTATTGTGGAAATATGTGAATTTTTTTAGACACAACAAATGGTATTAGAGCCATGACCCAGACCAGATGTCATGTGGGGTGATCTTGAATGAAGTTGAGGGGAGGCCTGAGCAGGTCAGGGTGATCGGATGTTTGCTGGAGGCCTGAAGCAGGTCAGGATGATTGGATGCTTGCGGGGAGGTCACAAGCAAGTCATGGTGATTGGATACTTGCAGGGAGGTTCGGAGTAGGTCAAAAGTGAATGCTTACGGGGAAGCCCAGACCATGAGAGTAATTGTAGTCCTTTGTTTGAGAAGAGGATTGGTGTGAATATAATCAAAGTTCCATATTGAAAAGAAATGGAAAAGATCATGAGTTTAAAAGGATGGAGATTTCTCCATTGGTATGAGGTCTTTTGGGTAGAGCTCAAAAATAAAATCATGAGAGCTTAGGCCCAAAGTGAACACTATCATACCATTTGTGGAGATATGTGAATTCTTTTGGATATAACAAAAGTGTAATGGAGTAATCAATAATTTACTAAAACTGAGTGAATTAAAGATTAATAATGAAATGGGTATAGTGCTTCAGAGTTAGAAAGGGCTAATGTTTTAATGGATGAAGGGAAGAAATGCTGACAACTTGTAACTATTGTAACTCGTAACTGATATAGAAAAAATACTATTAGAGCAAATAGATTCTAATCAGTTGACTTGAGGTTTTGACGTATGACGAAGGTTTTTAAGTTAATTATTATGTAATCTAATCTGCATTCCAAATATGTAGGTGTAGGAAAGTTTGACAAGGCAAACAGTCTAGATGGGTCTGTAGGATTAGAAATTTGAAAGTCAAAGTCCGGTCTAGATGGGTCAATAAGGCTAAATATTTGGTTGACGAAGTTTTGATGGATTAGTAGGGCCAAACATTTGGTAGACGAAATCTAGATTGGTTAATGCGGTAAGACATTTTGTAGACAAGTCCAGATGGATCAGAGAGACATTTAGCAGAAGTTTAGATGAGTCAGTAGGGATACACATTTGGCAAGCGAAGTCCAAATGAGTCAACGGACCAAATATTTGGCAGCTAAGAAGTACCCATAGGTCAAACAAATTAGATACCCAACAGAATTTAAAGAAAATCCATAACAAGGTTTTCTGATTCAGAAGGCAGTGTTGATCACTCATAACATGTTTTATGCTTTTTTGGCTTAATTCATGAAAATTTCATTTTTTTAGGCGACTAGAAGAGTTTTATTGTAGTTTCAGACGACCACAATATAGATCTGAGTGACCGAATAATCTAGTTAGTATAGAATTTAGTCTAAGAGATGGCATGACAACAATAAGCTGATCTGGGTGATTGCAAAGAATATCTAGGCGACAGGAAAGACAGCGTGGAATGCATCTCTTATTTGGATGAAGTCATTTTAGGCGATCAGAATGCTTTAGCATGACTGGAAGTATGATACAGGCCACCGGATAGTGGATAATAGATGAATAACTGTCGTTCAGATAACACGAGACATAAAAAACAACAACAATAATAGTTGAATATGCTCCAGACTTTGCTAAAGCTCACTTCGTTCATCTAGAAGATCTCTATAGGCAACTCAATGCGGTTTTCAATATGCTCCTAGCCATGCTAAAGCTCATTTCGTTTGTCTAGAAGATCTCTATAGGCATCACAATGTGGCGACAACTCGGAATTTCAGTGTTCATTATTTCCATAAGCTGTTCATATCATTATTAGCCTGTCTTATTTTGTCTTGTGCAAATTGCTTCTTGATTATTTGCTAGCCAAATTATTTTTTGTAAAAAGGTTTCTCCTCCTTTGAAATATATTTCAGAAAAGAGAAAATATAGTGGGTTTTGATGAAGGTTGATTCTCCTAACAAATCATTAGGCCACTGAGTAGAAACCTGGAAGTTACTGAACCATGTAAAATTCACTGTGTCACTTAGTTCTTTTTTCTTGCTATTATTTTTCATATTTAAACTCATTTTTATAAATTAGATTAATTAAAATCAACAATTAACATTTCGCTGCATATTGAATTAGTGAGTTATTTTCAAAATATATAATTTTTTTAAAATTCTATTCAGTCCCCCTTAATGATCTTACAAAATATATAATTTTTAAAAAATGCTATTCAGTCCCCCTTAATGATTATTTGTTAGCCAAATTATTTTTTGTAAACAGATTTCTCCTCCTTTGAAGTATATTTCAGAAAAGAGAAAATATAGTGGGTTTTGATGAAGATTGATTCTCCTAACAAATCATTAGGCCATTGAGAAGGAACCTGGAAGTTACTGAACCATGTAAAATTCACTGTGTCACTTAGTTCTTTTTTTTTTTTGCTATTATCTTCATATTTAAACTCATTTTTATAAATTAGATTAATTAAAATCAACAATTAACCTTTTGCTGCATATTTGAATTAGTGAGTTATTTTCAAAATATATAATTTTTTTAAAGAAGGATAGAAAGATTTGTAAAGATTGCAAAGTCATCCCTGGAGAAAGCTTAACTATCCAACATAGGGTAGTAGTGCTGGATATACGCCTCAAACATAGTATCAATAGAAAGAAAATATATACAATTCCTAGAATTAAGTGGTGGAAGTTAAAGGATGGGAAACAACATATATTTAAAGAGAAGGTAGAAGTACAAGCATTAGGTGAAATATACGATAACTCTAATACAACATTGGATAAGATGGTATCAAAGTTGAAAATAGTAGCTAAGAGTGTCCTCGGTGAGTCAAAGGGGCATGCACCGCTAAGTAAAGAATCTTGGTGGTGGAATGAGAAAGTACAAGAGAAAGTGAAGGAAAAACGAATAGCTTATAAGGAATTATATATTTGTAAGAACGAGGAAAATTTAAAAAAATATACAATAGCCAAGAAAGAAGCTAAGAAAGTAGTGAGTGAAGCAAAAAATGAAACTTTTGAACGGTTATATTAAAAATTGGATACAAAAGAAGGGGAAAAAGACATCTATAGAATAGCTAAAGTGAGAGAAAGAAAAACAAGAGATCTTAGCCAAATAAAATGTATTAAAGATGAATGTAATAGGGTATTAGTAAGCGATGGAGAAATAAAAGAGCGGTGGAAGATGTATTTTCATCAACTTTTTAATGAAGGTTTAGGAGACCAACTTAACTTAGGTAATTTAATTAGGTCAAATGAGCATCGAAATTTTAATTTTTATCGTAGAATTCAAACTTCAGAAGTAAAACAAGCTTTAAATGAGATGCACAATGGAAAAGTCGTTGGACCAGATGATATTCCGATAGAGGTATGGAAGTGCTTAGGAAAACAAGGTATTAAATGGCTTACAAAATTATTTAACATGATATTGAAAACGAAAAAATGCACGATCAATGGAGGATAAGACTCTGGTTCCTTATATAAGAATAAAGGAGACGTATAAAATTGTGCAAACTATAGGGTATTAAACTAATGAGTCATACTATGAAACTTTGGGGAAAAGTAATAGAAAAAGATTAAGGAAGGAGACCATAGTGACAGAAAATCAATTTGGTTCATGCCTGTTGACAACAGAAGCTATACATCTTCTTAGAAAATTAATTGAAAAATATCGAGAACAAAAACAAGATTTACACATGATATTCATCGACTAAGAAAGGCGTATGATAGAGTGCTGAGGTAAATTTTATAGAGAATTCTAAAAAAGCAAGATGTTAGTATAGTGTATATTGAACTAATTAAGAATATGTACAAGGACGTAATGATAAGAATGGAGACTTCAGGTGAAGTAATCGAAATGTTTTCAATAAAGATAGGGTTATATCAAGGATCAACTCTAAGTCCCTATCTTTTTACATTAATTATGGATGAACTCACTAAACACATACATGATATGAATGCACGTTGTTTGCAGATGATATTATTTTGGTAGATGAGACACGTGAAGGAGTAAATGCTAAGCTAGAATCTTGGAGGGAAACACTAGAAGGAAATGTTTTAAGCTTAGTAGATTAAAAGCGGAATATATGGAATTTAAGTTTAGCAATATTAGAAGTAATGAAACAATTGTTAAGATAGGAGAGAGCGAGTTGTCAGTTAGAGATTTAAATATTTAGGATCATTTTACAAAATGATGGAGGGATTGAGAGATGTCTTACATAGAATACAAGCAGGATGGGTGAAATGGAGGGGAGCGTCGAGTGTTTTATGTGGTACCTCTTAAACTTAAAGGTAAGTTCTATAAAACCGTAGTTAGACCTGCTATGTTATATGGAGTTGAAACTCGAGCACATGAGCAGAAGATGAGAGTTGCAGAGATGAGGATGTTAAGGTGGATGTGTGGACATACGAGGATGGACAAAATAAGAAATGAGAGCATTAGAGAGAAAGTAGGAGTTGCATCTATTGAGGAAAAACTCAGAGAGACACGTTTAAGATGGTATGGACATGTACTTAGACGACCAATAAATGCTCCAGTTAGGCGATGTGAAACTATGATAAACATGCATATAAAACGAGGAAGAGGAAGACCAAAAAAGACTTGGTTAGCAACAATAAAACAAAATAAAATTTATTTAAATATAGGTGATGATATAATAGGAGATAGAGCTCAATGGCGTAAAAGGATTCATACAGCCGACCTCACCTAGTGGGAAAAGGCTTGGTTGCTGTTGTTGTTATAATTTTTTTAAAATGCTACTCGGTCCCCCTTAAGGATCTTACAAATACATGTACTTGTATTGCCTGAAAAGGGCGACAGCAGCATTGCCTTGGGCAGAATGAGAAAAGACTATCAGTAGACAGTAGGTTTTGACCTTTGGACTCTAGTTTATATCTTAGCATGGTATCCCTGTACTTTAAGAGCTGCAACTTTAAATCTTTCTTTTTTATCCCCTTTGTCAGATGGCCTTTGAACTATATGGAATGTTAGCTGGGAATACAAGCTCAGTGACAGGTGAAAATTTAAAGCCAGCATATGGTGGTGATAAAGAAGCATTTTTGAAAAAAGTTGTAACTCCAATTTATCAAACAATAGCAAAGGTAGTAATTGCAGCTTCATCAGTTAAATCTCTTTCCTATTTGGTTAATCTGGATTTTTGATTGTTATAATACAGGAGGCTGAGAGAAGCAAGAGAGATAAATCAAAACATTCACACTGGCGGAATTATGATGATTTGAATGAATATTTTTGGTAATTCTAATATGCAAATGCAGGATATGTAATATACACTTTATTAACATTTCTAATTATTTATAATTTTTATTGTAGGTCTATAGACTGTTTTCGATTAGGATGGCCTATGA
The DNA here is from genome assembly GCF_018446385.1 of Zingiber officinale. NCBI lineage: Eukaryota > Viridiplantae > Streptophyta > Magnoliopsida > Zingiberales > Zingiberaceae > Zingiber > Zingiber officinale. The sequence goes on from NC_055994.1 coordinate 146,439,924, forward strand.
GAGCTGAAGCTGATTTTTTTTGTCAGCCACCACAACCTTTCATGTACAAAAAGGATGAAGTAAATCCTAAAGTGTCTTTTGCCGTTAGTGAATCTAGTTAGATGTGTTTATGACCTTTTAGCCTTTTCTTTTGTGAAGACTTTCATTTGGTTTCCACAAGTCGATATTTTATTGGTTGTCATTCATCTATTATGTTTTATTTTTGTCATTTTTAGTTTAATTTACTTGAACAATTTCTATACTCTTATTTCATAACTTCTAATCTTTTGCTACTGGGGAATATTTTGAGATGTCTATAATCTGATTTAGTCAGAGTGATTTAGTCAGAGTTAGATATCATTGTGTTTGGGTGGCTTGCCAGGTATTAGAGTACTGCAAAATAGTTAGATATGACATTGAGAAGATGTTGAATCACTAAAACATACTTTGGTATTGTTGCTAATTGTTAATTTGTTTTTTTGAGAATTGTATTCCCTTTCCTCTTTATTCTATGAATAATGCATTTTTGTGTTGATGAGATGAATACATTGTAGAGCTATAATTAGAGGATCAAACTATTTGATTCCCTATAGAAATTTTGATTTTTACTGTGTCACGACCTGAATGGTTTCATAGCAAACTATCTTATGCATGATGGTGCTCTTGGTGGTGTTTTGGTATACATGGTGGCAAAAGGCGAATACACTTGCCCCTATCGCCCCCGCCAACCCGTCCCAGGGCCAACACGGAGGAGGTAAATCGTGGGCGGCTACTAGCCTTTGGAATAATGATTAACACATAAGGGAGACATTTACCTTGGCTTTGCCGAGATTCGAACCCTAGACCTTATGGTGACAACACCTTATGCGCTAGCCACTAGACTCATCCGAGGGGACGTGTTTTGGTATACATGATTTAATAAAGGAAGGCTTAGTAGTCACTTGTTTTGTATGCCATCAACATAAAGTGGTGACTGAAACTAAGACTTCGTTGGCTACGATTTATTGCATACAGATAATTTATGAGGCAGTTCTATCTCTGTCCATTCAATGGAGGGTGATTGAAGTCTTAGTGAGCATCTAAATTACTTATAAAAAATGTTAACATACAACAAAATGATGTACTTGGGCACATGCATATAGCCCTAGGGATTGCTTGTTTCTGTTGAATAATGGAATACTGCAGACTCAACTTAATATTATTTAATTGTTGTTCTAAAGTTCCTACTTATTTAGTGATATTGAGAATGTGAAACAGTTGCCCTCTATTGTATGCTCAGTTGAAATAATAATCAGTGATTGTCTTTAAAAGGTTTGCAGAGCTACCAGGTCATTGTTATCCTGACATACCAAACAAGGGAGGTTTTATTATTCCTTTGTTTGGTATGCCATACAACACGAAGTGGTGATCTAAACTAAGATCATTTTTGGTCTAATTTGTTACATTTACATATGGATTATTTATGAGGTGGTTTTATCCATTCAATATTCTTTGTTTAGACAGTAATCTCTGCTTGAGGATGATCGAAGTCTCAATAAACATCTATTTTGAAATTAGCGTCCAGAAATTTTAACAAACAATGAGGATGATGTACAAGCACATGCATTGCACCCTAGTGCTTTGTTTTCTCTGTTGGATAAGTGTGTGTGGAAGTCCGCGAACTTAACTTAAGATTATTTAACTAAATTGTTGCTCTAATGATCGTACATATTTGACAACATTGAGAATGTGAAAACAATTTCCTTCTATAGTATGCCCAACTGAATTAGTAACCAGGGAGTGTCTATAAACAGTTTACAGAGTTAACAGGCTTGTGCTATCCTGATAGTTAGAATGACTTTGAGCTCTGTATACTGAAATATGGTTTCATGGCATCGGAAAGTTTGATTTAGTAAAATGGTTTTTGTAATCAATAAAGGAGTCAATGGGCATCAGTTTGGTGGTATTAATCCTATGTCATTCGAGATTAATAGACCATTCACATAGTATGGCCTAGTTTGATCTCTCCCTTGATTTTTTGCTAATTGATATTTTGTAATCTCCTCCAATTGGTTGAAAAAATATTATAATTTGCCTCTTGGGACCAATATATAACAAAATAGATATACAATTCAGTATAAGATGATGCATTGTAATTGTAGTATCTGAAACCATTTATTTAATTAAGCGGATTTATTGGGTTAAATTGCAATTTAATTAGAATTCGGATTTATTTAATTAAAGAGATTTATTGGATTAATTGTAATTTAATTAGAATTCAGAATTATTTAATTAAAGGGATTTTTTTGATTAATTAAGAATTTATTAATTTAAATAGATGGAGTTTGTTAGATTTAATTAATTAAGTTAGTTTACATTTATGGAATTTGAATTGATCAATTAAAAAGTCGGGTGAATATAAATATGTATAAAATTTAATTAAAAACTAAATGTGTATATAAAAATTTATATAATTCATGTATATAAATTTTTATATAAATTTATATGACTTAATAAATATATAAAAATTTATATAACTAATGTGAATAAATTTTTATATAAATGACTTAGTAAATATATAAAAATTTATATAACCCATGTGAATAAATTTTTATGTAAATTTATAGGACTTAGTATGCATATAAAAATTTATATAATCATGGATATAAATTTTTATTATGAATAAAAATTTATAAAGACTTAGTGTGTATATAAAAATTTATATAACTTAGGGATATAAATTTTTATATAAAAAAAATTATGCATAACTTAGCATTATAAAAGTTATAAGCCTTAGTATGTAGATAAAAATTTATATAACGCATGAATATAAATTTTTATATAAAAATATTATATGACTTAGTATAATAAAATTTATATGACTTAGTTGATAAAATATAGATGCTTTTTTAAATTTGTTATGTGGTAATTTTAATAGGATTAGGTTCAATGTTTCTTGTAGAAGAAGGAAAAGAGAAATCAAGTCCTAAGCTTTTAACCTCTTTAAAAACCCTTACCTTTGAAAGCTCCATCTCCGCCAGCCCTTAGAAGCTCTCTTCCCCATTGTTCTCTACCGGTTCTAGAGCTCCAAGGGAAGACAAAGAATTGGTTAACTCGTTAATAGAACATACATATTAACTCGTGATTTATTTAATTCGCACTATCGTTGAAGAGACCAATTAACTCGCCCTAAGAAGCTCTCTTCTTAATTCGCACTATCGTTGATTTATTTAATAATAAGTTAATCATCTAAATTGGTTAACTCGTGATTTTTGAATAGAGATTTAATAGAACATGTTGACTTTGTTTGATGAATGGTGGTTAAGAAGTTGATAAGGTATTAATTTGTTATTAGACATAAATTGAATTGTGTGAAATTAAAAGAAGGATAGTGCAAATTGATTGTATTGAGCGGGTAAGGAATTCGTCTTAAGAAGGGTCCGGAATTCTTACCAAAACGGAAGGAACGAGTAAGAAATCCGGTTTAAGAAGGGTTTGATGAACCTTACCAAAACAAAAGATGTCTGGGAATCCGACTTTAGAAGAGTCTGGTGAATCTTACCAAAACAAAAGATGTCTGGGAATCTGAATTAAGAAGGGTCCGGTGAGTCTTATCAAAATAAAAAAGGTCTGGGAATCCGGCTTAAGAAGGGTCCGGTGAACCTTATCAAAACAAAAGATGTTTGGGAATCCGGCTTAAGAAGGGTCCGATGAACCTTACCAAAGCAGAGGGGTTTGGGAATCCGATTAAGAAGGGTCTGGGAAGCTTATCTAAGAAATTAATTAATTTCATGTATGAGACGGTGGTATGATCCGGGGACACACACTCGGGGAGCACGCCAATCCATGAAGGTTTATGGCCATGCTTATGTTCATGTGAATGTTTATGTTATGTGTGTTGATGTTTATGCCTATGCTTATATACATGATTATGATTATGTTTATGATTATGATTGTGCCTATGTTCGAGTTATGCTCATGATAGGTGTATATATGATCATGTTTATGCTCATCCCTAGTATGTATGTTTATGACATGCAAGTATGCTTATGCCTATGCTATATACATGCTTATGATTATGTTTATTCTCACGCTTAAATCTATTTACATGTTTATGCTTACGTTTACGTTATTCTGCTTATGTCGACGCTTATGCTTATGTTCATGTCTATGAGATGCCAGGAGTCAAGTCCTAAATTACCTAGCATGTGTCCCTTAGTACACTAGATTATAGGCGCTAATTATTGCATAACACAGTTTTAATATGCTGAGTCTCTTGACTCACATATTTTAATTTTTTTAGATAATGGGACGAATAAGACAAGAGACATTGACTAGTGAGTCACTCGGAACAATGACAATACAACCTAAAGACCTTCCAGTTTAGCTTCAGGTGTTTTCTTTGAAGAATAAATTTTGAACTGTATGGCTGATACCAAAGGTCGCTAGTAATTTATGTTTTAAGAGTTATGTATATATCTTAGTTGAATTGAGAACTTATTATGGAAGTATGTGCAAGTGACGTCTGCAGTTATATATATAAATGAATTAACTCAGTTATGCCAGTCCCAAGCATGAATAAAGGAGGAGGGTTGCGTTAGGTTACCAACCAGCGCTAAACTAAGATAAATATTCAATAAATGGATCCATTAAACTATTGTGCTAATTCTAGGTTGTTTTTTAGAAGGAACACATTGTAGGGTCCGATTGTAACGTCTTGATAAGGACCGCTACATTTCCAGAACTTAGGTGTAATGTTAAATATTCAAGAGTTCATGTTGTAGGGTTCGATTGTAATGTATCGGTATCGGTAAGGACCGCTACATCTCCATAAGAATTTAGGTGTAGTGTTAATTAGACAAGAGTTCTTACACTTTGGTTGGATAAGAACAAATATTATAGGAAAACTAATAGTATAAGATATGGAATATGGAACATATGAACTTTCACTTGTAAATCAATGGAGGAAGTATATACGATGATTAATATTTTGTGTGTATAAGAGGCAAAATAGGCAAACGTGAAGGCAAAGATGATAGAGAACTCAGGTTTTAAGTTACGGTACATTGAAAAAAGTAAAACAAGAAATGAAGTGAGTATTGTTATAGATAGTTCGTTAAAGGATGAAGTTGGAGTAGTTAGAAAGAGGGATAGAATTATAACTTTCAAGATAGTAGTGGTGAAAAAAATTATGAACATAATTAGCATATATGCACCTAAGTATGATTAGATGAAGATAACAAATTATGGGACGACCTAGATATATTATAAAATATTCTGCCAAATGAAATGATTTTAATAAGAGACAATTTAAATGAGCATGCTGGAGTGAAAAATGAGAAATATAAGAGGGTGGATGAGGATAATGGATTTGGAATAATAAATGAAGAAGGGAAAATTATATTAGATTTTGTGATAACATATGACTTTGTACTAGCTAATATATTTTTTAAGAAAAGAGAAGAACACTTAGTCATGTTCAAAAGTGAGAATAATAAATCGCAAATTGACTTTTTTATGTTTAGAAAAAGGGATAGAAAGATTGGTAAAGATTGTAATGTTAACTACTCAACATAGGTTAGTAGTGTTGGATCGCCTCAAGTATAGTATTAATAAAAGGAAAATATACACGACTCCTATAATTAAGAGGTGGAAGTTGAAGGATGAGAAGCAAAACATATTTAATGAAAAGATAGGAGTATAAGCATTAGGAGAAATAAACGGTGACTCTAATACGACATGGGATAAGATGATATCAAAGTTGAAAATAGTTGTCAAGAGTGTATTCGGTGAGTCAAAGGGATATGCACCACAAAATAATAAATTTTGATGGTCGATTGAGAAAGTACAAGAGAAAGTTAATGAAAACGAACAATCTATAAGGAATTATATATTTGTAAGAATGAGGAGAACTTAAAAAAACATACAATAGTCACTAAACAGGCTAAGGAATGAAGCAAAGAATGAAACATTAAACAATTATATTGAAAATTGGATATAAAAGAAGGGGGATGAAACATTTATATAATAACTAAAGTGAGAGAAAGATAAGAGATCTTATTCAAATAAGATGTATTAAAGATGAATGCAATAGATACTAGTAAATGATGGAGAAATAAAAGAGTGGTGGAAGAGGTATTTTCATAACTTTTTAATGAAGGTTTAGGCGACCAACTTGACTTAGGTAATTTAAGTAGGTTAAATGAGTTTAAAGATTTAAAATTTTATTGTAGAATTCAAACTTTAGAAGTAGAACAAGCTTTAAATGAGATGTAATATGGGAAACCTGTTGGACTAGATTATATTCCGATAGAGGTATGAAAGTTCCTAGGGAAATAAAGTATTGAATGACTTACAAAATTATTTAAAATGATATTGAAAATAAAAAAAATATTTGATCGATAGATGGTAAGTACTCTAATTCTCTTATATAAGAACAAAGAAGACGTACAAAATTGTGCAAACTATAGAGTTATTAAATTAACGAGTCATCCATGAAACTTTGGAAAAGAGTAATAGAAAAAAGATTAAGGAGATCATGATGATCGAAAATTAATTTGGGTTCATGTTTGGAAGGTCGACAATAGAAGCTATATATTTTCTCAGATAATTAATTGAAAAGTATATGGAGCAAAAATAATATCTACATATGATATTCATTAACTTATAAAAATCTTATGATAGAGTTTTAGGAGAAGTTATATGGAAAATTCTAGAAAAGTGGGGTGTTAGCGAAACATATATTAACTAATTAAGGATATGCACGAGGATATAACGACCAGAGTGAAGACTTCAAGTAGGTTAACTGAAACATTTCCAATAAAGATAAGGTTACATCAAGGATCAATTCTAAGTTGCTATTTTTTTTTCTCTAATCATGGACAAACTCACTATACACATTCAAGATACGGTATCGTGGTGCATGTTGTTTGCATATGATATTGTTTTAATAGATGTGAACGGAAATACTAGAAATGAAAGGTTTTAGGCCAAGTAGAGTTCTAACAGAATATATGAAATTTAAGTTTAGCAATATCAGACGTAATAAGATAATTGTTAAAATAGGAAATGATGAGTTGTATAGAACTACGAGCTTTAAGTATTAAAATCATTTTTACAAAACAATGGAGGGGTTGAAATGGAGAGCTTCAGGTGTTTTATGTGATTGTAAAGTTTCTCTAAAACTTAAAGGGAATTTCTATAAAACGGCAGTTAGATCTGCTATGCTATATGACGCTGAATGTTGGGCTATCACTTGAGCATATGAGCAAAAAAATGAGAGTTACAGAGATGAAGATGTTGAGGTCGATATACGAGGATGAACAAAATAAGAAATGAGAGCACTAGGGAAAAAGTTAGAGTTGCATCTATTGAGAAAAAACTTTGAGAGACATATTTAAGATGGTACGGACATGTAGACGGCCAATAAATACTCAGGTTAGATTATGTGAAACTATGACAAATACACATATCAAACAGGGAAGAGAGACTAAAAAAGACTTGATTAGTAATGATAAATTAAAATAAAATTTATTTAAGTATAGATGATGATATAGTAGAGGATAGAGTCCATTGACGTAGAAGGATCCATATAACCGACCCACTTAGTGGGATAAGGTTTGGTTGTTTTATTGTTTTTGGTATGGTTCGTTTATCAATAATTCTTCTAGTTTCTTAATTGCATTATCATTATGAGGAAATAACTTCAATAATTCTTCTAGTTTCTTAATTGCATTATCATTATGAGGAAATAACTTTAAGTGTGAACTGTATTTTTAGGATGCTAGATGCATCTAGATATTTAATTATTGGTATGATTTGTCATAAAAAATTCTACCAGCTTCTTTTAATTGCATCATCATTATGGAGAAATAACTTTAGTTGGGACTTGCTATTTGGTTCATGTGGTAAACTGATAATTGTGTAATGGTTTCCCCTCAGGTTATGTTCATGAACTTTATTCTGGTTATATACGTGTGGCCCATAAATTTTTTTATTGATTGATAACTGGTTTCTATTTGGTGTGCTTTTTGTTAGAAAACAAATAGGACCTTGTGCTGCATATATGTAGGGTCAAAGTGACAATCTTTTATCTACCTGCTTTTTTCACGTCTCTTGCTTTCTATCCATGAGTTCAAATCATGAGAAAATCTATCCACTAATTTGTTTTACTGGAACAATTAAGCTTTGCTATTGAACATGGACACCATCTATCTTGTTATCTGAATTTTAAGTTAGAAGAAACTTCTATCTAGTTATCTGGTTTTCAAGTTAAATTAATTTTGTAAAAACAAATCAAATTCAAAATCAACCTATGTACTTCTAAATGAAGAGTGCAGAATTATATCTATATATTGAAGGACATGTTTTGGTGAATTGGGATGTGCTGCCACATGGAACTTTCTATGGCCTGCATTTCATTGGTTGCTTAAATTGTATTGCCTGCTACGTTGATCTGTTCCTCTAAAATCAGAAACATGTGTGGACAGAAGGATGAAGAAATAGGACATTGAGGAGGCAAAGGGACGACATTTTTCATTGTCATGTTTCTGCTCACCCTCAACCTGATCCGTCACAGCCTTATCCCTTTTGCACATTGCCTATCTCCTCTGCCCTGGCACTTGCACCCCTGGCAAGTAATTATATAGCTCCATGTTCTTTCCTCTCTGGATTGGAGACCCACTCTGACTAATAGACACCTGAATGAGCTAAGGCTGTGAAGGAGATCTTGCAGACACCACCTCTATCATTGTGAATGCTTGCCAAGGTACCACATGATGAAGTTGCCTATGAATGAGCTGAGAAGGTAAGAATATCATTCAGGCTCTGAAGTTGCTGGTGACCACAAGATGAAGTTGCAGACTCCACCCACCCACCACTACACACACACACACACACACACACACAATGAAGTCGTCGGTGAATATCAGGAAGGATATTATCTAGTCCCTGAAATTGCTGGTGAACTCCACAATGAGGTTGCTTATTTCTCTCTTCCTCAGCTGATTTGATCTTGTGGCCTCTACCTTGTTCTCAAGTCTTGCCAGTACTGCTTTTGCATAATCTCTAGCTTCTTCTTCAGTGTTGTCACCAAACTATTTGACCCTTTGCTCCCTGACTCATTTCTTGCACACCTTTGAGGTGCCTAACGGTCATCCATGCTTGCAGTCTAGCTGTTCAGTTTGCCTCAGTGCCATTTTGCGTTTGCTTCCCGCATAAATAAGTAGGATCGGTAGTAACAATACATGATGGTGACTTAAGGAAACACTAAATAAGCAGTCAAGACATCATGGATTCTATTGGGATTACACCAAACAATTCATACTTCTTTAATTTTATTTCATTGAATAAGGTAGTTAAATAACTGAAAGTGGAACAAATTGGATAAATAATTAATTCTGATCAAAATTAGAATTAGTACCAATTTTTACATTGATAATTTTTTACTATTTTTCTCACATTTTTTATATTCAATATTAAATTGAAATGTAGTGTGCTAATCTAAATTAGCATAATTAATTTCATCATCAAAGTAACCAATTTAATTAAGTTTTAGGGTAATGTTATTTAATTATAGTTGATATGTAAGCTGTTGCAAAAAAGGTTTTTAGTATGTATTTTTTATATTCATGTAAAGGTACTGATGTAGTTCAAATGGTTATAGTTATAACTATGAATGGTTCAATATGTATTCATGGGCGATTGATCCCTTTAAAAGGGTGATTGCATCTACATGCCTTTTTGCTTGAGATAACAAGTTTGTTGCTAACTTTTTTGAACTTTTATTATAATCTATTTGTGTATTTACTCAGTTCTATTATTTATAAAATGTTTGACTTATTTAAAATTTAGGGTTCTTTAGTTATAGAATTAGTAAATTCATGGGGTGATCTAATTTTCTACTCTAATAATTATTGTGAGCATTTTGCCACTCACACCATCACTGCTGCCGGCTAGTTTTTTTAATGCTGCTCGCTTCTCCATATTGTTAGCTTTGTTATTCTCAAATCTCTTTCCTGGTGAGAATTTTAAATTAAATAGTCATTTTATCATTTTTCTATTATGATCAATTTTTTATCATGTCATAACTTTTCATATATTCTACTTGTGAAAGTTCAAGATTGTTCTAGCTTATGAATGCCTTTGGAAATATTGCTGACATGCTTAAGGGATTTTGTTGAACCATATCTTTAATGTTATCTCGATAATCAAACATGAATCATGAAGTTTATGCGGAGTTTCATGTCTGGTTTCAGGATAACAAACAATCAAGCTCAGATCGGTGGATTGGAAAAATTAATTTTGTTGAGATACGCTCATTCTGGCATATTTTTCGAAGTTTTGATAGAATGTGGATCTTCTTTATCTTATGTCTGCAGGTGCATGTTGCTTACTGTTAGACTTCATCTAGCTAGTTATATGCTTATTTATACACATATCTTATTTTCTTATCTATTATTTACGTTATCTGCATTTCTGTTTTAAAGGCCATGATTATAATTGCATGGAATGGTGGCTCAAGTGCCATCTTTGATGGTGAAGTGGTTAGGAAGGTTTTAAGCATATTCATAACTGCTGCAATCCTAAAGCTGGGCCAAGGTTTGACTGTTCAAAAATTATTTATGCTCTCTAAATCCTTTTTTAATTAAATGTTTATTAATATGAATGTCATGTTTTCTTTTGTGTTTTATTATATTTTTTGCATCATGATTTACTAAAATCAGTTTTGGGTACATTTTCTATGTTTATGGTGTGCAATGGTCCTATAATACGACTTAGCGGATCAATGGATTTGTTATCTACACTAGGGCGATGTTTTACGATAGAAGTGTATTCCTGAGGGAACTTAACCCATGTAACATATTTGACACTCAACTTTTCCTCAGTTTGAATGAAATTTAGTATACATTATTAGTGCATTGTGGCTAGTGGGTAGGTCTTATGCCAATATCTTAAGGGTTTGAATGATAGTTTGAAAGTCTTGGTTGTAGCTTGAATAAGATGTTTGTTTTTGTTGAGGTTTTCACAAAAAAATGCAATTGAATCTTTTTCTTGGTTCAATGGTTCTCCTTCACCTACCTCAGATGCATCACAAGATAATTTAAATGCTTTAGAGAGGTCAGCACTTCTAAAAAATAGCATCTTAGCTATCCTTTTATTTATCCCAAAAGGTGGCAAATGCAGGTTTAGACCATTGAAACTTTGCTTTCTTTAGCAACTTCATTTAGGGAGCTATCATAATATTGATTCCTTAATGAAGCGTCTATAGAATGTCACAAAACTGTGAAGATTTGATCATCTGAAGGGTATTTGGTTTAATCTAGTCCTTGTTATCTTTAATTTCCCTAGATGTGTTGAAGTGTTCTCTTCAGATTTGGTAAATCTGAGGAAAGAAGCTAGGGTTGTGAAAAGGAGTACTTCAAATTGCCAAACAAACTTTTCTATCCTATGGATCTATAGGATGAGGCATATGTGTTTCGTGTAGGTATCATGTGCGTCACTGTAGATCAAGGTGTACTGAAATTATAAAGGGTTCCAAGGCTTGGTTTATCACCCTCATGAATGAGGTACTTGGGGTGTTTAAATGAAGAGTATGACTAGCCATTCCTGCAGTTCATCCTGCACCTTAAAAACAGGATTCCACTAATGTTCAATCCTGATCAAAATCTAGTGATATCCACTACACAATCAATCTTAAAGAACAATTAAAATCTCAGCAAAGCCGTGTGACCATACCCTCTCTAGGGCTTTCGGTCGGGCAGTAGACCCATCACGATTGACTTTATTTGTAGACACTCATTTGCACCCAATTATTTTTTTCCCTACAGATGACTAGGGTTCTAAGTACCATTGTCATCTATAGCATTCATCTCTTTAATCATAGCATTACACCAACTAACATGAGATAGAATTTCATGATTGATGATGATAAGTGTGATTATAAGACACAAAAGGATAAGTACATTTACCTTTATCTTGAGAAGAGCAATTGGTAGGTCATTACTTGAAACTGGATCCCAAGAAGAAGAAGTTGGCGCAGGACATGGATTAGGAGGAATATGTTGCCAAAAAAAAACTTGCTGTATGGGAGGCTTAACAAGAACATATTCAATAAGGTCTGAAATAGAGGATGTGATCGTATAGAATAACAACTCATCATCCTCCCTTGGCGAGGGCGATTGGTAGAGGAAAAAAGGTGTGGTTTCAAAAAAAAGTGAGATCAGTGGACACCAAATACTTGCTAAGATTAGGACAGTAACTTCTATATCCTTTTTGAACCCAAGAATACTCAAGAAAAACACACTTCAAAAGTTTTTAATCAAGTTTTATGACTTGAGGATGAATATCTGGAACAAAGCTAGCACACCTAAATGTTCTAGGTTCAATAGGAAGAAGTGATTTATTTGGAAAGAGAACGTGATAAGGAGTCTCAGCATGAATCAACGATGGCATACAATTAATTAGAAAACAAGTTGTGGAAACTACATCTACCGGAAACTACATCTACCCAAAACCGTTTAGGAACTTGCATTTGAAATAATAAGCTCTTGCAGTTTCATGGTGTCTATTCTTTCTCTCTGCAATCCCATTTTGAGATGGTGTGTCTACACATGGTCTTGTTGAGTCATATAAATTTGAAAAGTTTCCATTAAGTATTCCGTGTGTTATCACTTTGCAATATTTGTACAGAACAGTAAATTGAGATTAAATCTCAGCAAAAAAGGGAGAAAAATGAAAGAATAACTTAGAACGATTTTTCATTAAATATAACCATGTTATACAAAAATAGTCATCTACAAAAGTAGCAAAATTCTTAAACCCAGTTTGTGATATAATAGGATAAGATCTCTAAACATCTAAATGAATTAATTCAAAAGGAGCACTAGCTTAGTTGTTTACTCTTGGACTTGAACTAAGACTGATATTTAGCAAATTGACATGATTCACAATCTAATGGGAATAAATTATAAAATTAGGGACAAAATTTCTTCAATACTGGGAGTGAATGATAACCCAACTGACAATGTGTTTCAAATGGGGTGATTATTCCAGTATAGGCTATGGACTTTAGTACCTATGCATCAAGGATGTATAGGTCCCCAAACTTATGTCCTTTATCAATAATCTTCTTTGCCGTAAATTTTGAAAAAGATAATAATCTAGAAAGAATGAGACATAACAGTTAAAAGTACTGGTGAATTTGCTTACAGAAATTAAATTAAAAGACAATTAAGAGAGAGAGTATAATTGAATTGTAGGTGTTGGAGTAATTATGCCAGACTGAAGAACATAAAAGGTTGACCCATCTGTTAAAGTAACAGTATAAGCATAATCAATGACCCATTTGGAAGATGAGGAAAGAAGGCATGTATTTGGTTTACCTGACTCGACGATGGTAGTAATTGGTGTGGATGAAGATTTTAACGATTCTTGGCGCCGAGAGAATTGACATATTTATCAGTAGAGTTCATGATAAACTTCTTCTCAGCCATATCGCCAAAGAGCAACAAGAAAAAAAACTGAGAACTAAATCTGAAATACTAAAGAAATTCTGAACCTGTTGCACAAAAAGGTGACACTCTTGAGCAGATGTTTACTCAACCAGGTTTACAAAGATGTTGTAAGGAGTAGGGCGACCATAATAGTGACAACTGAAGAAATTTCCAATAATGAACATGCTTTCACATGCTAGCACGTGGGATTGGACTAGAAAACTCGTAACGACATGTTTGGCTCACACGTAGAGATTCTAACAATTGGAATTTGGGCGATGACAGATTGATGATTGAGGGTTCCTCCTTGGCCAGCGACGGCTAATGGAAGAGAAAAGGAGGCTAGGGGGGTTTGGAATGACGTTCTGATACCATGTTAAGAATTTCAGGAGAATTAAATATATTCTTTTTTTATTCGTCAATATCATACATATCTATAGAGAGTATTACTTAATCATGTGGCAAAAAGACGATTCGCTCGCCCCCAGCGCCCCCGCCAACCCGTCCAGGCTAACACGGAGGAGGTAAATCACGGGTGGCTACTAGTCATTAGTGCAAATGGCCAAGACATGGGGGAGGTTATGCTCGGTCACGCCGAGTTTCGACCCCAAGACCTCATGTGGCAACACCCCATGCCTTAACCATCGCACCGCCCCGAGGGGACTGAGAGTATTACTTAATCAGATCCCTATGATCATGGTAAATCATATTCCTACAATTAAGGTAAATCATATCTTTATATTTTTCTATTTTTATTTATATAATCTTTTGTGATTTCTGGATCTGTTCCACTTGGAAATTTTCAAGAGTTTTCCTTGTTTTGATTGTCTTGTAGATTCCTCCAACTTTTATCTATTTCTAGTGGTTGATAATAAATGTGAACAAGGCACAGCTCATTTGTCTGATATATTTTCCTGTTCTTCTAACTTTTCTGTTGTTTTAATTTTGCAGCTGTGCTTGATGTAATCTTTAACTGGAAAGCAAGAAGAAGGATGTCTTATCTTGCTAAGCTGAGATATGTTTTGAAGGTTATTTCGGCAGCTGTATGGGTGATAATTTTACCAGTTACTTATGCTTACTCTTGGAGAAATCCTACTGGCTTAGCAAGGGCAATTAAAGGCTGGCTCGGGGATGGTCAGAATCAGCCTTCGCTCTACATTTTGGCACTTGTCCTTTATCTATTGCCAAATATGCTTGCTATATTGTTATTCCTATTCCCGTTTCTGAGACGGTTTCTTGAGCGTTCAAATTATAAAATTGTTACTCTTTTAATGTGGTGGTCTCAGGTAATTACTGTTTTTTGAAGTCATTATTTCTCCATTGTTATTTTAGTTATAGGAATATGAGAAGTTTCTTTTTTAATTATTGTAGCCTCATCTATATGTGGGAAGAGGGATGCATGAAAGCTCATGGTCACTTTTCAAGTATGTACATCTGTTTTCTTTTGCCATTATAGCACTGGTTTTTTACTAGTATACATGCCACCTTATTTTGACATGCGTCATTTTGCTATTTTTTTAAAAAGATATACGGTGTTCTGGGTGCTTCTTATATCTACAAAGTTGGCCTTCAGTTTCTATATTGAGGTAAACTTGTCTTTTGAAGATCACCATAAAGTCATTTTTCTTCAAGTTGCGCACAAACTTGACTGTTGAACTGATTTTTGCTAATTTTTTTCATGAGTCAAATATGCACATAATCCTGTGGTGTCATTCCAAGTTATTTTCTTTAATATAGATCAATCCTCTTGTGAAACCAACAAAAGATATCATGAGTGAGCAAATAACAACTTACCAATGGCATGAATTTTTCCCACGAGGTATATACTCAGAAAGAAATGTTCTCTGCCCTCAAATTGCTTTTGATATGTTATGTTTTCGCTAAAACAGTGTTTGCTATCTGCAGCCAATAACAACATTGTCGCCGTGATTGTGCTTTGGGCTCCTATAGTTCTTGTATACTTCTTTATCCTGATTATGTTCAGCCTATATACCTATTTCTTTGCAGATTGATTTATTGATCTGATGCTCTTGTCACTTTAGGTTTATTTTATGGACACTCAGATCTGGTATTCTATATTTTCAACTTTGGTTGGAGGCATTTATGGAGCTTGCCTTCGTCTTGGAGAGGTTTACTATTCACACTATCATATTTTTTTAATGGTTGCTTTTAGTTGCAAGTGCTTTTTGGGTTCAGTTATTATGCTTATGCATTTCGAAATATTTATATATTATCAAAAAATTGAACCTAGCAAGCTGATCTTCAATTTTATTTTTATTCTGGGCCACATATATAGACTTCCTTTAACAATTATTTATTGGTACTTCATGTACTCTTATTTGTTGTTTCCCAAATTCTTCACTTTAGTCCATCATGTAGCTTATTTACATAAATAAAGACACGCTGTTATCTAAAAGAGTATTTTTTTGACTGGATATGATTGTTAAGAACAAGGTTAAAAAATAAAAATTACATAGATGACACTATGTATTTTAATTTTTTGTTAGATTAGATTAAACAAATAATATGCTGCACTGAAACAGAGATTTGAAAAAGAATGAGAGATACATTCTAATAGTATATGAATAATATAAGAGAGGGGTGAACTACTAGGGATGGACACATAATTTACCCTTATATCTGAAACATATGCAATTTATGTGACAGTTAACATAGTTCTCGAGGGCCATTCCATTCTGGTGGTACTTTTTCTAACTTGCATAATTGCTTTTCCTTACCAAAACCATGGCCATTCTAGGTTGAGATTTCTGAATAAACTTAACACAGTAAAAATTGTCTGCCATCGTCATCCTGAAAAACCCGCTAGTGTAATACTTGATAAGTAAGCCTTGATCATGTACTTGAGAAACTTCTGGAGGCTATAAAGGACTACAAAAGGATTTTTGGACACATGATTAGTATTTAGGTTGGTTTGATTGCTTTGGTTTTTTAGTTCACTAGAGTTGGTAAAGAGAAACAAAACTGAGACCAATTTTTTTTTTTATAAATTTTTCAAATCAAAACCAAAGCAGAAAACAAAATTGAGTTTTGGGTTGGAGTGCTCATCTGAGTTACTGAGTTATGAGGGATTTTAACTGGTTGCTAGATTTTCACCAAGTTGAATATTTGGGCTTCATTTTTCTTTTCTCTAATTCACACTTTGACCATTTAACATACTAATGTTCGAGCTATATTTTATTCTGCACAAGTTGTTCAGGCTAGATTTGGTTAAATCTAGCTTCTTCGTTTTTTTTTCTTTCCAATTTATATTAACATATTCTCTCTACGAGGCCTGAATAAAAGTTCATTTCCACTTCTACTTTGAAATTCTTATGGCCTCGTTTTGTAGATGTATCCCGACAATGTGCAGTTGACCGACTGCTTAATGCATATGCTGTATGCAAGCACATATGGGAATGTGTATGCATCTTTCAGAAATTATTAGTTCTATTAACATTAATTCGACAATAAATGAGCCTACATCTTCTATATATCAATTTAGTCAACAAAGTAACAATACGAAATTGTATCTATCAATGAATTTAAAGTCTCATATAAGATATTTCCCATTGATGTGAGAAATTCATAAGTGCACGATTGTCGTTAAGTAATAAAATATGAATCCCACAAGACGGTAAATCGAGTACTAGTCAAAATTACGAAGCAGACTATCTAGACAATCGAAAATCGCGAGAATCGTGAGAGAAAGAAAATGAATCAAGAAAGCAAGAGGAGTCTTAGGAGAAAATCACTTTTGGGAAACAATTCTAGGATTTTGGTTTCACCATGATGATTGGTAACACCCTAAATATTATTCTCTTTATTATCTCAATATTGATACGTATGAAGGTGGTCTATCCCAAGGTAACTAATATAGACTTTTTGAATAATACCAATGTGCCTACCCAAACACGACACCTACTTTCAAGGTAGCCTCACTAAAGCGACTGCCTTCTTAGAGAGGTCCTACGGTCCTCTAAGTGCTATCCCTTACTTCGTGACATTGAATTGGGGTTAAACCCATTAAGCTCTATGATAACCAATGATGAATTTGTGAGGTTTTGAACTACTTTCATGAACAACTCTCAAGTCTTGGTTCTTATGGGTTGGAGAGTTGGGTTCACTTTTTGTTCCTTCCTCTATCCCATGGGATATGAAAACACACGATTAGTATCATTATCATGTATGCACAATAAGGCTGGATCATGGATCAACAAATCATACGATAAAAGAAAGTTTAATTGATATAAAACAAGTGTTAACAAAATAATCGGGTTAACTCTCTCGTCCTAGAATTAAGAGTACTACTCCTTGGAGATGAAGTTACAATTAAAAGATGAGAAAGAAGATATTCTACAACTCAAAATCAAGGAAAAAAGGAGAAAAAAATGCTTAGTTGTGTGCCGATCGTCGTCTCTGGATGAGCTCCAAGCTGTATAATGGACGGAATCTTTGGTGGCTCCTTGGAAATGACTCTCCTAGGGTTGCTTGTCATAAGGGAACCCCCTTGATGGGGAGGGGAGAATCTCCTGATCCCTTCATGCCTTAAACAAGTGCCCCCTTGGTTCCTTTATAGTCTCTAAGAATACCAAAACTAACAATCTTTTCTAACAAATTGGGGGCATTTTCCTAGGATACAAAATTTTCATAAAATTAAGAGGCACCACCACATGTCCACGAAAATAATATTTTAGGGCCTAAAACATAGATGTTACGGGTTCCACCCTATACCAAATTGTAGATTTGGTAACGAACTTTGATTTGATAGGTTGTGGGCCCCATGGCTCAACTAGAGTCAAAAGTTATGCCCGTTTGAAGTTTGTTGAATTGTTTTCGTCTCGGGATAGCAATGAACACACCCTTGTCACCTAGCCCTATTTTTTTTATGCTTTGTAGAAAGTTGAAGTTCGATTAGAACGTTTTTAATTAAGATAAAAAGAATTCACCACTTTATTGAAAAGTAAGACATATTATATTATTATATACAAACAAGGGATCTATGTTAAGGAAACTATAATTAGGCTAATTGACAAATTGACCTAATTAATGTATATCTATTAACTAATTTGTATCAATAATATAATAACTAATATATATATATACAAATATGGTAACTAATATTTATATATATACAGGTAATACTCCTCCTCAAGTTGGAGCATAGATATTAATCATACCCAACTTGTTACAAAGATAATCAACCCGAACCCCATTTAAAGCTTTTGTGAAGATGTCCCCAAGTTGTTCTTCAGTCTTCATATATTCGGTACAAATCAAGTTTTGTTTAAATTTTCTTACGAACAAAATGACAATTAATTTCAATGCGCTTAGTTCGCACATGAAACACAGGATTCGATGTAATATGAAGAGTAGCTTGGTTATGACACCATAGTTTAGCTGATACTGAAATTTTAAGTCCTCCTTCAGTCGAGAGTTGATATATCCATATTATTTTGCACTGGACCGTGACACAACGTTTTACTTTTTACCTTACATGAGACTAAATTTCCTCCAACAAAGATACAATAACTTGAAGTAGATCTTCTATCCATTTTAGAATCTACCCAATCTGCATCTGAAAAACATTTAATATGAGCGTGCCCATAATTTTTATATATGACAATAAAGTAATTCAACTTCCCAATCAACCTTCGGTATCTTTCAGGATGGTCAAATAGTTTTTCATCTCCTGTGAGACATGTTCTGAGTCATTGGAGTACTACAAAGCTTTGCTCCCAATTTTCCTATTTCAGTTAATAAGTCGAGGACATTTTCTCTGAGATAGAAATATACCTTTTTAACTGAGAACTTCATTACCCAAGAAATACTTTGTATGAAACCAAGTATGAATGAAAGATTTAAGAGATGATATTCTCATAGTATCATTTCCAATGTTAACAATATCATCTATATATACAACTAATAGAATGATACTAGCTCTTGACTACTTGTAGAATACTGAATGGTTATACTTGTTTTTTATCATACCAAATTTTTCAATAATTTGACTAAATTTTCCAAACCAAGCATGAGGACTCTGTTTCAAACCATAGAAAAATTTTCGTAGATGACAAACTTGCCCTGACTCCTTTGAGCAATAAAACCAGGAGGTTGCTCCATATACATCTACTCCTGAAGATCACCATCGATGCGGTGATGAAAGAGGGCCTCACTAGTGGGTCAAAGTAGAAGAAAAGCAGCGGACGTGGAGGTCAAAGTCAGAGCAATAAGGCCCCGGCTCAAAAAGCAAACCAACTGAGCGGCGCGTCGTATGTCGGGCCGGGTATGACCACTCGATCAACCTAAAGTGTGTCTAACGACCACTCTGGGAAAGTCCGCGATTAAGGCCCATTGCTGAGTAGCAACTCTACCGGACCGATACTCTCGTGCGGGAGACATGGCAACATATTATGTCCAGCATGCAAATCATATTTTAGAAGCTTCCAAGCTGTCATATCTGAGAGTTGCATGATTGTTTAAGGAATGGTATCAGAGACACTTTTTGACTTGTCTTTTCCTAAGATTCCTAGGAAAATGTGCCTATATCTTCAGATGCGTGCACGAACATTATAGTGACGCTATAAAAGGGGTTCCCATCTACAGAAGAAGGTATGCGCAACTTTGTTTTCTACATGCCTTAGTTACAGTTCTCCACTTTCCTACATCACTGGAGACTGACTTGAGCGTCGGAGGGCCAACGCCGGGAACCCCTTCCCGACCCGGCACTGACGCTTTTGTGTTGTAGGATTGTGAGGAGTCTTCGTCGCGTCAAACTTCTAGCCACATCCTTAGTTTGCCGCCATCTTCGGACAAGATCAACCATGAAGAAAAGCATTTTTAATATCAAGTTGATGTAAAGGCGCTAGCGGTCATTGAAATAAATAATCGAACAGATGCCAACTTTGTAATAGGAGAAACAGTGTCAGAATAATCCATCCTATAAATCTGAGCATATTCTTTAGCTACAAGACGTGCTTTTAATTTGGCAACTGACCCATCTAGATGTACTGAAACTGCGAATACCCATTTGCATCCAATAACCCGTATCCTTGAAGGTAGATCAACTAAGTCCCAAGTGCCATTGTCATCTAAAGCATTCATTTCCTTTATCATTGCTTCTTTCCAATCAGGATCAAATATGATCTCACGCACATTTTTAGGAATAGAGACAGAATCAAGTGAAGGAATAAAAGAACAAGAGGAAGATGACAAGATGTTATAAGAAACAAAAGTAGGATAAGTATTGTCGTTCACCATTGTGTAATGCAATAGGAAGATCATCGCTTGGGACTCGGTGCAGGACATGAATCTAGAGGGTGACACATGGAGTATACTTGAATAACAGGAGGTTTGACAGGAGTCAATTCTGGGACTAGTGCGGAGGGTGTGATAAAATATACCAACAATTCATCATCCTCCCTTTGGTGAGTCAGAATTGGTGAGGATGGAAAATAAAGTGTCTTTCATGAATGTTATATCAATTGGGATAAGATATTTGTTAATACTGGGACAATAACACCTATAACCTTTTTGAAGACGAGAATAACAAAGGAAGATACACTTCAAAGACTTGTGATTTAATTTAGTGACATGTGGCGAACATCCTGAATAAAACAAGTGCTATCAAATATCCTAGGGTTACTAGGAAATAACGACTTATTAGGAAAAAGGATTTTGTAAGGGATCTCACCATAAAGAACAGAGGGTGACATGCAGTTAATGAGAAAAGATGCTATAGACACTACATCAACTCAAAAAGGTTTGGGAACATTAATTTGAAATAAAAATGCCTGTGCGATTTCAAGACGATGCCTATTTCTATGTTCAACTACACCATTTTGGGATGAAGTGTTAACATGAGGTTTTATGAAATATGCCATTTTAACCCATATACGGCGAGAATAAATAGGACATATAATCCTTAGCATTATCACTTTATAAAGTACGAATGAATGTATTGAACTTAGTTTAATTTCAACATAAGACACAAAACAAAGAAAATTACTCAAAGTGATTTTTCATTGAATATAACTAGGTTACACGAGAGTAATCATTGACAAAAATAACAAAATATCTAAAATCAGATTTAAATAGAACAGGACAAGGACCCCAAATATTGGAATGAACTAATTCAAAAGGAATAGTAACACATTGATTTACTCTAGGACTTGAACTAAGACGGTCATGTTTTGTAAACTGGCACGACTCACAATCTAATGAAGATACCTTATCATATTGTGGATAAAGCTTTTTGAGCAAAGGTAGATATGGATGCCCCAATCTACAATGGGCCTCGAACAGAGAAGTGATACTTGAGCCAACAAAAGAATATGAGAGCGGTGTGTCGAGAATGTAAAGACCTCCAGACTCATATCCTTTACCAATAATCTTCTTCTTCAAAAGATTCTGAAATAAACAATGATTAGGAAAACATGAGATGCAACATTTAAGATTACGAGTTAGTTGACTGACAGAGAGCAAATTAAAGGATAAATTGGTAAATGTAAGATAGAGGATAGAGAAAGAAGAGGAGTAGGATTAATAGTGCTAGACTCACGAACAAGATAGAGACACATCGGCTAAAGTAATGTTAGATTTGGACTAACAAGTAAAAAATAGACTAGAATTATCTGTCATATGATCTGTGGTACCATAATCAATCATCTATTTGGAAGAGGAGGAAAGAAGACATGCGTTTTGTTTACCTGAATCAGCAATAGTAGTGATAAAGGAAGATGAAGACTTGAGTGATTCCTGATATTTTGAGAATTTGATAAATTCATCTGCAGAGATAAGGACCGATTTATTCGAGGCATCATTAGAGGGTGCAATATGGGCTATAAGTGGTTTTGCTAATTTTTATACGGTAATTTTCTACACTCAAACTTAGTATGACCCGACTTACGACAGTAGTTGCATATAATACTATCCGAATTTGGCGTTCGAGTTTCAAAGTCCTGAGCAACTTTCTGTGTTTCCATTGTGACTAGTTGGTCTTCCAGGTACATATTTAGTATTGCAACTCACCAAAGCACCACTTAGTGAAACGAGTGCAGTATTTTCTGTACGAAAAATACGACTAAATACATCTTGTCAAGCAGAGGCATCAGAACCAGAGAGGACTTGTGACTTAGTCTCATTGGTGTTGTTGAACCTTCATATTAGGGCTAAAGGGCAAAAGCATATTAAACTCCTCATATGTCTTCTTGAATGCCATAAAATAATTGATGGGAGGTTGATCTTGTTTTTCCACACGATACTTTACAAACCTCATACATGCGAGATAGATTTCATTTCCCAGAACACAGAAATTCCAAGTAATCCATTAGTTCTTTAATAAATTCACAATGATTGATCAAACCTATTTTCTCACTAAATACAATTCTGAATCTGGAGGAACAAGCGAGCATCTTCTCTAAGCCATGTCTGCTTTGAATCATCTTGAGGAGGGTTTAAATGACCATCTTTGTCAATACTTCGTAGATAAAGATGAACCATCTTACTCCAATTCAAATAGTTCAAACCATTTAGCTTATAGTCCGTGATTTTAGACATCACTGGTATCATATCTGTCACAAAAGAAGGCTTATTTTCAGCCATAAGATTTTATCCCAAAGGAAGTCAAATAAAAGAGGAAGGAAGACTTCTCTTATTCCTGCCGAAGAAAGTCCAAGATGCTGCTATGGCTGCTAGAAGAGGAGAGCAATGAAACTTCTCTGTTTTCTGTAGTAAGAGGACCAAGACGTCAAGGAGAAGAGAGCAATGGCGGACGCTGCTAAGCAAGAAGAGGAGAGCAGTGACAACTTTCGGAATTGTCAGCTTCTCTGGTTGCGCACGACGTCGGTTACCAGAGAAACTACAACCAGGGAGGGCAGTGATGACGGCTGCTCGATGAGAACAGTGACCGCTGTTTCTCACTGGAGCTTAGTCGTTGTAACTCTAAAGCCACCTGGAGATGTGGGCGGCGATCAAGCTTTGGTGGATGTCAACGTAGGTAGAGAGCACTTGTGCTTCCAGTCGAAGAAGTTGTGCTCGGCAAAGAACTTCTCGAAGGGATGTTCGATGAGGTGGAAGACGTTGGGACAAACGTTGGCAAACACCCTGTGTGATAGCTCGGTGAAGCGCATGAAGATAACGAAGTGGCTGACCAGAAAGTTAGTTGAGACGCCAAGGTAGCGGGCGAGAGCGACCTGGCGCAGAAGACTGTCGGGTTGGTGTGTAGGTGTATGAGGCGAATGAACAAGGGAAGGGGTGGCGGTGGCCGACTTTGTTGAACGCGAACAGATCTACAGGTTCCAGATGATAACGCCCAGAATGCAACACTAAAATAAAATTGCCAAAGAAAGGATCAGAGTGGTGTGGCAGAGAGGCCGGTGGAAGGCGGCACCGTCGAGAGAAGGAAGAGGAGCCCAGACGGCGCCGTCGAGAGAAGGAAGAGAGTCGGTGGCCGTTGAGAGAAGGAAATGAACCGGTGGGAGGCGACTTCCTAATTTTGACGCGGAGAGAAGAAAACAAAGCAGCGATGCCAATAAGGGGCGACGCGGATGGAACCCTAATTTTGCATTGATATCATGTTAATTAAGATAAAAAGAATCCATCACTTTATTGAAAAGTAAGACATATTTATATACAAATAAGGGGGTTATTTTAAGGAAACTATAATTAGGCTAATTGACAAATTAGCCTAATTAACATATATCTATCAATTTATTTGTACCAATAATATGATAACTCATATATATATATATATATATATATATATATAGTAACTAATATTTATATATATACAGATAATAGTTGTAAAGTTGTTATTGTGGGTGGTTTTCTTAAAACAATGTTTGTTTTAAGGTTGGGGTGGTTAGATATTTGGTTCAGGGTGATTAGGGATTGTTTTTCGTTTAGAGAGAGAGACTAGGTTAGGAGATAGGGTACCTTGTTTATCTTCCCTACAACTTCCTTTGTTTATCTTCCAGGGAACCTCACCTATACAGGATCTCACTGTTGAATCGTTGCCCCGGCTATTTCATAAGACTTCGGGTAGTAAACCCTTCTTACTTAGCTTGCACAGGAGATATTTGGCCAATATTTCAGTTATTCCTGACATAATTGCTGTTTATCCATTGATTACTTAGAAAAGGACCGAGGAAGAGGGGAAAGAGCAAGTAGGTGGGAGTAACAAGGTAGAGCCCTCCTGACCAAATCAGGGAGTTTAGTTCACCATATGAACAAAGTTCCTTTATTTATCATAGAAATTTACAAGGAACTAAAATAAAACAAACAAGCTGAAATAAAACTGGTAAAATAGCACGCAGAGATTTACATATAGATATGCTTACATAAGGAGATTACATAAGGAAACTTACATAAGGGAAACTTACAAGAGAACTAAACAGAAACTGCTCACATTGAGATTGAAATTTACAAGAGAACTAAACAGAAACTGCTCGCACTGAGACTGAAACTTACAAGAGAATTAAACATAAACTGCCCGCACTGAGACTGAAACTAAGACAACTTGTACGCTGCTTCTAGGAGGATGCCTTCCATTGGAGGTTTGGAAGACCTTTTATAGGAAGAAAAGGAGGTTGCTTGAGGGGGAAGGAAAGGAGATTGTTTCCGGAGGAAGATATGCTTGCTGATGATTTGAGAAGAGAGATAAGAGAGGGGTCTGGAAAGAGGAGAGCTATAGGTGATAGATGGGTGATTAGAAGAGAGGGATCTGGCAAGAGGAGAGAAGTATGTGACAGGTGGGTAAAACAAAACATCATGGATGCCGTTTTTATGAGTGGGTTGAGGTACCATGGTATTGTAGGTAGTGGAGATAATGTCAGGCGTGAAGTAGTGGTAAGTTTGTAGGTTTATATGTCTACTGAGTAGAAATGTTTGGTGCTGCAGTCTACTGTGTAGAAATGTTTGCTGCTGGAGTGAGGCCAGGATTCCGTCATATTCTCTAAGTTGTGTTCCCATGTTGAATCTAAGGAAGGAGCTTGAGAGCTGGTAGCCTGAGTTGCAGACCTAGTACGGTAGAGTGCTTCCTGTATACTCTAGCAGAAAGGGTTGAACTTGCTAAGCATTTTTTGCCGAGTGTTCAATTTTCCTTTGGTAATGATGAAAGAGAGTTGTATGTTGTGTTGTAAAAGAAAAGGGAAAGCATTGGGTACCCATATCTTTGGACCAATAAATTTTGTCTGTATAGGACTCGCCTGCTAGGATGTAGTTTTCGGGGTATTCGATTTTATCCCAAGCCCAATTTGTGCTTTGTATAGAGGCTCGCTAATGTTTTAGCTGATCAACAAACGTTGGAGGGGCTTTTCGGTCAATGTTAGGATCAGATGAATAATCTTGAAGTTCTGCTTAGTAGCTGCCTACTTCATTAATGTCAAGTTTTACCAAGTGTTTAGCGGGCTCAATTTGTAGATCAAGCCATTCAGGAGGGGTACTGTCAAATGCACATACAATGAAAGTTTTTTCTTCTTCTTCTAGGGATTGAGAAATAATAGGCCATAATTTCTAGGGGAACTCTTTTACTGAGTCGAGATAATGTATCCAAAGCTTGTAAAGAAGTCTATAGTCCATTAAAGTGAATGGAGTGATCTATCTTCCTTTATAAAAAGTTGTAGTATATGCTGCATAGTCCAGATTGACCTTATGAAAAGAATAAAGGAGCTGACATTGACATCCATACTTCGTGGAATCCGCACAAGCGGGGCCAAGTTTTTCGTATTTTAGTTTAGGGCTAAATTCTGCTTCATAGACATAGTCATCCTGTCAGGTGGCCTTTCGTGGAAAGTTTTCATGCCTCAAATTTTCATAAAAGTTGGTAAGGTTGATTTCTCCACTAGACTTCTTGCATAGGAAGTAACATCTTGTGAGATAGTATTATGGAGGCCCAAGAGATGGGCCTCAGAAGCTTGTTGGGCTCCTGTGGCATTGGCCCTTTCTTTTAATTGGGCCAAAGTTAAGTAATTTGGCCAGTGAGGAGGTTGTCCGAAACGGCTAGAGGAAGATGCAGGTGATGTAGGAGCATCTTCAGAACTAAATATTTGAACATAAGTTATGGGCATGGTGATAGGCGGTGGGACTGTCTTAAGTAAAGTACTATTGAAAAATTAGGACCAAGCTGGGTCCTTGCAACATCAAATGCTTCTTCAATAGAGTATAACCTTTTAAAATAAGGATATTCCAAGCCTTGGATGGCTAAGTTAGTTTCTTCCAAGTAGAATATACTCCAGCTTATGGTCCGGAGAAAACATCATAGTAAGAAAACTTCTTGCGGGTTTTGTATTATAGTAAGGAAGATATTGGACAAAGCATTAATTACTGTAATTTTGTAGCAAGAACTGCTAGGAATTGTAGGGATATTCTAGATGTTGTCACGGAGGTAGTTTTGCAAAATGATGGAGGGATTGAGAGAGATGTCTTACATAGAATACAAGCAGGATGGGTAAAATGGAGGGGAGCGTCGAGTGTTTTATGTGACCGTAAAGTACGTCTTAAACTTAAATGTAAGTTCTATAAAGCCGCAGTTAGATCTGCTATGTTATATGAAGTTGAATGTTGGGCTATGACTCGAGCACATGAGCAGAAGATGAGAGTTGCAGAGATGAGGATGTTAAGGTGGATGTGTGGACATACGAGGATGAACAAAATAAGAAATAAGAGCATTAGAGAGAAAGTTGGAGTTGCATCTATTGAGGAAAAACTCCGAGAGACACGTTTAAGATGGTATGGATATGCACTTAGACGACCAATAAATGCTCTAATTAGGCGATGTGAAACTATGATAAACTTACATATCAAACGAGGAAGAGGAAGACCAAAAAAGACTTGGTTAGCAACAATAAAAAAAATAAAATTTATTTAAATATAAATGATGATATAATAGGAGATAGAGCTCAATTGCGTAAAAGGATTCATACAGCTGACCCCACCTAGTTGGAAAAGGCTTGATTGTTATTGTTGTTGTGTCACAGAGGCAATTTTGGATGTGAGCTAATTTGTCTCTAGAAGGAAAGTGAAATTGATTTTCATATTATGTAAATTGTTGTAAATCTTTGTTACCAAAACATAGTTTTGGTAGCAAATGTACGTACTTTTCTTGGATGATTCATGGTCCTATCAAAATAGAAGACTTAGTGTAATAAACGAGATAATGTATCAGCAAAGGAGTTAGTAACGCCCTTGATATGTTCCTATTGCTACCCTTTTCATAACCCTTTTGTTTGTTGGCCATATTTGATGTTAGCTTCACAATCCGTGCATATAGTAATTTCTTGTTTGTTGCAGACAAATAATCTAAAAGTCTTTAAGCAATAAATTACAGCTAATATTTCGTAATCTATTGAAGTCCCCTCTTTTGCCGATTCCTCAAAGTATGGATGCCAATGCCAACTCCTTTATTCTTTTTGTAAGGCCAATCTGGACTATGAAGCATATACTATAACTTCTTATAAAGGCAGGCATATCACTCCATTCATGGACAAGCTCTGGATAGATCCTGACTCAGTAAAAGAGTTCCCCTAGAAATTAGGGGCTATTATTTCTTTGGCCCTAGAAGAAGAAACTTTCGTTGTATGTACATTTGACAGTGCCCATACTGAATGACTTGATTTAAAAATTGAGTCTGCTAGACATTTGGTAAAACTTGACATTAATGAAGTAGATGATTACCAAGTAGAACTTCAAGATTATCCATCTGATCCTAACATTGACCAGTAAATCCCTCCAATGTTTGTTGATTAGCTAAAACATTAGCGAGCCTATGTACAAGGCACAAATTGGGCTTAGGATAGAATTGAATACCTCGAAAACTACATCCTAGCAGGCGAGTCCTATACAGACAAAATTTATTGGTCCGAAGATATGGGTACCCAATTCTTTCCCTTTTCTTTTACAACACAACATACAACTCTCTTTCATCATTACCAAAGGAAAATTGAATGACTTAGCAAAAAATGCTTAGCAAGTTCAACCTTGCTAGAGTATACAGGGAAGCACTCTACTATATTAGGTCTGTAATTCAGGCTACCAGCTCTCAAGTTCCTTCCTTAGATTCAACAGGGGACATAACTTAGAGAATATGATGGAATCCTGAACTCACTCCAGCAACGAACATTTTTACGCAGTAGACTACACCACCAGACATTTCTACTTAGTAGACTTATAAACCTACCACTACTCCACGCCTGACATCGTCTCTAGTACCTCCACCCATATAAAAACGTCATCCATGATGTTTGTTTTACCCACTGTCACATACTTCTCTCCTCTTGTCAGGTCTCTGTCTTCTAATCACCCCCCTGCCACCTATAGCTCTCTTTTTTCTAGACCCCTCTTATCTCTCTTCTCAAATCACCACCAAGCATGCCTTCCTTCATAAACAATCTCCTTTCCTTCCCCCTCAAGCAACCTCCTTTTCTTCCTATAAAAGGCCTTCTAAACCTCTAAGGCAAGGCATCCTCCCATAAGCAGCGTACTAGTTGTCTCAGTTTCTGTTTAGTTCTCTTGTAAGTTTCCCTTATGTAAGCATATCCATATGTAAATCTTTGCGTGCTATTTTATCTGTTTTATTTCTGCTTGTTTGGTTTATTTTAGTTCTTTGTAAATTTCTATGATAAATAAAGAACTTTGTTCATATATTGAACTAAACTCCTGACTTGGTCAAGAGGGCTCTACCTTGTTACTCCCACCTACTCCCTCCTTCTCAGTCATTTTCTAAGTAACCAACGGTGAAAAGTAACTATGTCAGACAAACAAAGGAAGCTGTAGGGAAGATAAACAAGGTACCCTATCTCCTGACCTAGTCTCTCTCTCCAAACGAAAAACAATCCCTGATCACCCTAAACCAATTATCTAAGCACCCCAACTCATCCTCCAACCTTAAAACAGGCACTGGTTTTAAGAAAACTACTCACAATAATAACTTTACAACTTTCTACTCAAATTTCTACGAAGCATTAAAAAAAGAAAACTTTGGTATTAGAGCCTTAAGATTTTAGTGGCCAAAAACTTACATGAACAAAGTGCAATATAAAAATGCTCATTACGAGTACACCCTTGTATTCTGACAACAATTTTCTAAAACAAAAGAAACTCGTTATTGTAATTCGATATTAATAGGCTAGGGAGACCAAATATTAGTACAACATAATAACACTATATTAACTTTGCTTACGTCTTTATATCTCCGCCTTACGGTCTTAGAAAATCAAATAGTAACAATTGAAAGTCATCTTTACAAAAAATACTCAAGCCACCGATCTCAAAGAGTCTCCAAAATCAAATAAAGACCTTAATAAATTTTCCCTAGGCAAAATAGTCCCAAGACAATTGCCTAGTACTTATAAGTTTCTTATCTATACAAACGAACCAACCAAAAATTCCACCAATGAATCCACACTCTAGAACACAAACCGAGTCTTTTATAGGACCTTCTCATACATTAAGAGAACCACACCGTGCTTTAACTACCCTACCTAGAAGACAAAACCAGGTTGCTACCTACCAATTAGAAGAACTTATTAATATTGAATAAAATTTAGATACCTTTTCTAATAAACAATTAAATACTCTTAATCTATAAAGGTTATACAATCAAGGATCGCTATCCTTTTCCACATCACTTTATCGACATCACATAACACAACCACTTCATTTACTAGATGGAGGCGAATGTTTTACACTTATGACTGAAGAGTCAGCAAGAACACTCTTGCAGCGTAAACATAATTATATCCATTTAGGACTAATTGTGTTTGACCTTAGAGGACTTATCAGAAAAAGCAGAGGAGCTAAAGTGTTTTTATTTCTCTATGATTCTAGGTTTTCAAATAATGATAAAGCAGTTATTGGACTTATAGAAGTTGTTATGAATAGTAATCTAGTAAATACTTATTTCTTCCCAAACTTTAATATGGCTATACCATATTTTATAGAGCATATTAAAATCTCAGTCAAAGTAAGAGACTATGAAGATTTCCAAAAATATAATATACAGATAGATATATTTTTTCTAGGAAAAACAATGGCTAATATTAATAATAGCTTTAAAGTTCAAATAAACAATATTATTAAAACCCTTATAAAAAAAAGCACAGTCCGGTGCACGAAGCTTCCGCCATGCTGGGTCCCAGGGAATTTATTTACTCTAAGAATTTTCGTCTAATATATTTGCCGGACTAGACCGAACCCTTAATCTAGAATTAAGTACTAAACCACAAACTTTACCTCCAATGGACTATATTATTTATAAAGATAGACATAGTAGTTCTATAGTAAGATTTCATAATTACAAAACTTTTACTTTACAAGAAGAAAATGATGAAACATAGTAGTCTATTAATCATTATGGATTCAGGGACACTTCCGCATATATGTCTATTAATTCTTATTGATTAAACATGAAAGATTTAGGGTTTATAGTTGACGGTTTTCACTATAAAAATAATTTTAACCCAACAGGTAGTTCAAATTCCTCACTGATATCATGAAGTATAATTGGACTACACCTTGATTTAGATGGCGTTTAGTTTTTTTAGATAATTTAATGTTAATCCTGATCCAAGTTGCCTGAAGTTTTTGAACCATCAGTAATCACTTCTTTACCATTACACAAATTTTCTGAGTTGTTTCATTTTGTTCATTCTTAGAGATTAAGTTAGATTGAACTAATAATTTTATATTATTGGAGGTGTGAACTGATGATTAAAGCAATGTGCAACAACTTTTGCATATGCCATGTGCTGATCTGCAATGCTCTTTATAAAACAAAGTTTTTTGTGAGGAGCTCTTTTTTATTATCTTGTTAGCTGAAATTCATATTATATTCCACAAGTAACAAAAGGAAGCCTTGTATAGAATCTACTTGGGTTTATAAATATATTTTTACCCTTCAGTTGAGCTAATACCATACTTTCGTTCAGGCTTTGGTTGGCATTCATGGTGTTAATGATCCTTTATTCCTTTATCAATTTGCTGCTTATGATATTGCTGGGCGTTGCTGTCTCTCAGCTGATATGACAACTTTTAGTAATTGAAACCGTTCATTCTTATCATGTTTAAAGAGGCAAGGATGTTCATTCCATGCTTTGTTTCATAATATTTCAGATCCGCACATTAGGAATGCTAAGGTCAAGGTTTGAATCCTTGCCTAGTGCCTTTAATGGCCGGTTGATCCCACGCGAACAATCTGAAGCTAGCAAAACGAAGAGTTTACTTGCTTCTTTATCTAGCAAGTTTGAAGAGGTTTAATACCTTCTTGGAATTTGAAAATTTTGGCACATAAATTTTCTGTTACTTGTTCACATTTTACTTTGTATTTCTGAAATTTAATTATCTCTGCTGGCTTATTCAGACAATTACTGAGAAGGAGGCAGCCAGATTTGCACAAATCTGGAACAAGATAATCACTAGTTTCCGAGATGAAGATCTAATAAGTAATAGGTACCTTCTCATTTTCTGATAAGCATAACTGATATTCTATTCCAAATTTGTTAACATTTTAGGTTTTTAAATAGGGAAATGGACTTGTTGCTTGTTCCTTACACTGCTGATCGTGATTTGAGTAAACTGAACATTAGACAGTGGCCTCCTTTCTTACTAGCTAGCAAGGTACATGACCACTATTGTTGTTCTTCATCCCCTTGCATGTGATTCCTGAATAATTTTCAAGGTATTGCTAGAGAGTGCTTATTTTCTTGGTGTTTTTGGCTACTTGTGTTAGATCCCTACTGCCCTTGACATGGCAAAAGATAGCCACAGAAAGTACCGTGAACTGAAGAAGAGAATAAAAGCTGATTATTATATGATTTGTGCTGTTGAAGAGTGCTATGTGTCATTTAAAAGCATCATCAAGGATTTAGTTGATGGTTACCCAGAAAAAGAGTAAGCTATTTCTTGCTAAAATCCACCACTGTTGTCGGTTTATCTGTTGCGTCAGGCTCCCTTTGCCTAATTATTTCCTTAGATTCTTAACTTATGCATCATTGACTTCATCACTGTGTTAGGGTTGTAGACACAATTTTCGTGAAGATAGAGGAGATTATTAAAATTATTGATGATGAAAAGAAGAATGAACTGGATCTGAGTCATCTTCCCAGTTTATGCAAGATATTTATTGACTTGATTGAGTTGCTGGTAAGCTTTTTTGTTTTATGAAGGTTTTCTCAAGCTTTATAATCATTGTGTTCTACCAATTGTTTCTTGAACCAGATGACTAATAAGGAAGAGGACAGAGATAAGGTTATTATTTATTTCCAAGACATGCTTGAGGTGGTGACTAGGGATATGATGGACGAAGAGCTTGCTGGGTAAGATGTTTACCTTCACAACAGGATGACTACCACTAATCCCAATCCTTTTGTTATTGAAATTTGTATGGAAAAATTTGCTAATTAATCTTCTTTCTTGGTGATACTCAAGGGCCAATTGCAAGGAAATCAACAACTGCTATCAATTACGAAAGGTTAAACCATAAAACAAGTAACAGGAAATAAGTTTCTTTCTTGGTCAAGCAATAGGTTAAACCCTAAACAAGCAAAACTTACTATACTATCAATTTGAAGGAAATAAACAACTACTAATGGCAAAACCACATATTACTGGGAGCATGGTTGGCCCAATGAAATGACAATGAGCCTTTGCACTCTCCCATTCTGCCATAGGGAGTGGTGCCTAGGTCTGCTTTAACACGTGCATGGATTCCAAGGATAGCTCGAATGTTTGTCTAACACATGCCTTTGCACTCTCCCATTCTGTGTCAATGCACGATGAAGGTGAAAAACTGTTTTAACTGCTAACGGTCAAGAAGTCACCCTCATGAGCTAATGACCCTATCCATTTTGTACTATCTGTATAGGCAAGAAAGTCATTCGATTGTTATGATAGGTCCTAGGAGAATCACTAAATCAGCTAAAAATTTGAAACATGACCACTAAGTTGAACAAAGGATATAAATCAACTTTAAACAATTTAATACTATCCAAAGTGATAATGTTTGGGTCTTGTAAAGTTAAGAGATCTGATTAAATCATATTGATGGAGGTTTTATTAATAGCCTGAGTTTATATGAAAAGTTAGGAAGTCCCTTGTGTGTTTTGATGCTTGGCAATTGGGATAACGTAAGCAGTTTGTCTTTAATGAGTTTATTGAGTTTACAAGTTGGCTTGGTTCAAGCTAGGATGACAAGTATAAATCCATTGGAAGCTTTGACCTTGAAGGGATGCCATCAAGCTTGGACAATGGACACTGAAGAATTGAAGACATTTGTACTTACTATCGGTAGAATATAATTGAATGTACATGTCCTTTGTGGATAGGAGTGTAATTACCTAGAGAGCCTTTATTTTTAGAGGTCTTATCGCACTTGTATGACACTTGACATTGACTTTGTGTCATGTCCCAATATCGTGGTAGTACTATAGTTGAGTTAGGAAGTTATAGATTAATGGTTTGAGGTTGTAAATTGAGATAAAAAAGAATACATACAACTTTATTGAAGGGTAGGACATATTTATATACATACTAGGAATCTAATTTATGAAACTATAATTAGGTTAATTGAGAATTAGCCTAATTGACCTATATATATATAATATGGTAATTAATTTATAGAGATATAGAACTAATATACGCAAATATGGTAACTAATATATAGCGATAATACTCCCCCAAGTTGGAGCATATATATTAATCATATCCAACTTGTTATAAAAATACTCAACCCGAACCCCATTTAAAACTTTTGTGAAGATGTCCCTGAGTTGTTCTCCTGTCTTCACATACCCGGTAGAAATCAAGTCTTGTTAAATTTTCTCACGAACAAAATGACAATCAATTTCAATATGCTTAGTTCGCTCATGAAACACTGGATTCGAGGCAATATGAAGAGTAGCTTGGTTATCACACCACAGTTTAGCTGGTATTGAAATTTTAAATCCTATTTCAGTCAAGAGTTGATAAATTCATATTATCTCGCACACCGACTATGCCATAGACCTATATTTTGATTTTGCACTAGATCGTGACACAATATTTTACTTTTTACTCTTCTATGAAACTAAATTTCCTTCGACAAAGATACAATAACTTGAAGTAGATCTTCTATCAATTTTAGAATCTGCCCAATCTGCATCTGAAAAATAGAGTGTGCCCATGATTCTTATATATGATACCCCGTCTGGGTGCTCCCTTCAAGTAACATAGAATTTGCTCTAACGCTGTCAATGTTGAATGGTTGGAGATGACATAAACTGACTAACAATATTGACCGAGTATGCAATATCTGGACGAGTCATGATAAGATAATTTAACTTCCTAACTAACCTTCGATATCTCTCAGGATGTTTAAATAATTCTCCATCTCCCATGAGAAGTAAATTCTAAGTCATTGGAGCACCACAAGGCTTTGGCCCCAATTTTCTTATCTCAGTTAATAAGCTGAGAACATATTTTTTTTGAGATAAAAATATACCATTTTTACTCCTGACAACTTCAATACCCAAGAAATCCTTTAACATCCCCAAGTCTTTTGTATGAAACTGAATATGAATAAAAGATTTAAGAAATGAGAGTCCTGAAGTATCACTTCCAATGATAACAATATCATTTTCATACACAACTAATAGAATGACACTAGCTCCTGACTGCTTGTAGAATACAGAATAATCATATTTACTTTTCATCATACTAAAATTTCCAATAATCTGATTAAATGTATTCTGAAGATCACCATGAAGAAATGTATTCTTGATATCAAGTTGATGTAAAGGCCAATGATGAGTAGCGGCCATTGAAATAAACAATCGAACCGATATCAACTTTACAACAGGAGAAAAAGTATTAGAGTAATCCAACTCTATAGATCTAAGTATAGCCTTTAGTGACAAGACGAGCTTTTAATCTGGCAACTGACCTATTCGGATTGACTTTAACTGTAAATACCCATTTGTATCCAATAGCTCGTTTCCCTGAAGGTAGATCGACCAAATCCCAAGTGTCATTGCCATCTAAAGCATTCATCTCCTCTATCATTGCATCGTTCCACTCGGGATGAGATATGACCTCACGCACAGTCTTAGGAATAGAGATAGAATCAAGTGAAGCAATAAAAGAATAAGAGGAAGATGACAAGTTATAAGAAAAAAAAGTAGGATAAGTACACTGTCATTTACCTTTGCGTAACGCAATAGGAAGATCATCGCTTCGGATTGGATCTGATGATGAAGTAGTAGGTACATGACGTGAATCTAAAGGGTGACGCCTGGAAAAAATTTGAATACTAGGAGGCTTGACAAGAGCCGATTCCGAGACAGGTGTTGAGGGTGTGATCGAATGCTAGGAAATAAGGTGAGGAGAATACACCTACAAATCATCTTCCTCCCTTTGATTGAGTCGGAATAGGTGAGGATGGAAAATAAAGTGCATCTTCTGTGAAGGTAACATCTATTGAGATAAAATATTTGTTAATACTAGGATAATAACACCTATAACCTTTTTGAAGACGAGAACAACCAAGGAAGATACACTTCAAAGACTTAGGATCGAATTTAGTGACATGTGGACGAACATCCTTAACAAAACAAGTGCTGGGGTTAATATGAAACAATGATTTATTGGGAAAACGAATTTTGTAAAGGATCTCACCATCAAGAACAGAAGATGACATGCGGTTAATTAGAAAACATGTTGTAGAAATTACATCAGCCTAAAAGGATTTGGGAACATTCATTTGAAATAAAAGGGCCCGTGCAGTTTCTAGAAGATGCCTATTTTTATGTTCAACTACACCATTTTGGGATGGAGTATCAAGTGTCAACATAAGAGATTTCATGAAGCATGCCATTATGACCCATATACGACTGGTATAAATCGGACATGTACTCCTTAGCATTATCATTCTGCAAAGAATGGATGAATGTATTAAACTGAGTTTTAATCTCAGCCCAAAAGGCACTAAATAGAGAAAATAACTCAGAATGATTTTTTATTAAATATAACCAGGTTACACGAGAGTAATCATCGACAAAAGTAAGAAAATATCTAAAACCATGTTTAGATAAAATAGGACAAGGACCCCAAATATCAAAATGGATTAATTCAAAAGGAATAGTAGCATATGTATTTGCTTTAGGACTTAAACTAAGATGGTGATGATTTGCAAATTGACACAAGTCATAATTTAATGAAGACATCTAACCATATTGTGGACAAAGCTTTTTGAGCAAAGGTAGAGATGAATGTCCCAACCTACAATGAGCCTCGAACGGAGAAGTGATACTCGAGCCAATAAAAGAATTTGAGAGTGGTGTGCCAAGAATGTAAAGTCCTCCAGACTCATGTTCTTTACATCTTCTTCGTCAAAAGATCCTGAAACAAGCAATGAAAAAATAAGATGTAACAGTTAAGATTACGAGTTAATTGACTGACAGAGAGTAAATTAAAGGATAAATTTAATGGCAAAACCAAGATTAAACACAAACACAAGATGGAGTAAATTAAGATTACGAGTTAATTGATTGATATTGTCAGACTCACAAACACAAGATGGAGACCCATCATCTAAAACAGTATGTGTGTTAACTTTGGACTAAAAAGTAAAAAATAAACTAGAATTACCTGTCATATGATCTGTTGCACCATAATCATTGATCCATTTGGAGGATGAGGAAAGGAAACATGCATTTTGTTTACCTGAATTAGTAAGAACAGTAACAGAGGGAGATGACGACTTGAATGATTCCTGATTTTTTGAAAATTTGGCAAATTCATCTTTTAGAATAAGGACCGATTTATCAGAAGTATCATTAGTGGATGCAATATGGGCCAAGCGTTTTTACTGTTTTTTTGTACTTTCTACCCTCAAATTTTGTATGACCTGGCTTACGACAATAATTGCATACAATATCATTAGAATTAGGCGTTTAAGTTTGAAAGTCCTGGAACCTCCTCCTTTGTTTCCAATATGACTAGTTGATCTTTCAAGCACATAAGTAGTATTGCGACTTACTAGAGCACCACTAAGCAGAGTGGGTGTAGTATTTTCTGTACGAAAAATGCGACTAAATATATCTTATAGAGAGGAGACCTTAGAACCAACAAAATTTGTGACTTAGCAGATTCAAAATCAGGAGATAGACCAGCAAGGAAGCTCATGACCGCCTGCTATCGTTGGATTTGTTGAACCTTCACATTAGGGCTAAAAGGCAACAACATATTGAGTTCCACACGGTAAAAAGCTTTGCAAACCTCATACATGCGGGAGAGACGAAGTTGAGTCGTATCTTGGCTAGCAAGCGAAGAGCGTCGAAGGAGAAAAGGAAATAGGGGTCGAGGGAGAAACAACGGAGGATTAACCCTAATTTCTAATCACAAAGGCTCTGATACCATGTAAATTGAGATAAAGAAGAATACATACAACTTTATTGAAGGGTGGGACATTTATATACAAACTAGGAATCTAATTTAGGAAACTATAATTAGGCTATTTGACAATTAGCCTAATTGATCCATATATATATTAACTAATTTGTACCAATAATATGGTAATAAATATATAGAGATATAGAACTAATATACGCAAATATGGTAACTAATATATACCGATAATAGAGGTTTTATCAAAGACAATGTCAAATTATTAAGCGACATTGAAACTTTTGGGCTCTGATCTTGCTATTTCTTACTTAGGACAATCTTTGTGAAAGTGGGTTGACCAACCTTCAGTAGGAAGAGAAAATGAACTCAATCCTGCAGCATCTGTCTTAACCCAAGCCCCGCCCCAATCACTCAATGATTTTCTCTAGCATGATTGTGAACTCTGCTCTTGATGCTTTTACATGTATAATTTGTCGTGGTTGAAAATATCCACCTTATGCTTTCAGGCATTTGAATTTTGTTTATTTTTCAGTATCGCTTGCACAAGATTTAAAATATTGTGAACGTGATACTGTTCTACTATTGATTACTGGCCATCTCACAAAACTACAAATACAGACACAAATTTTCTGTGAAATTCCATTCTTAGTAAATACAAGCAAATGTTTTTTTTCTAGAATTTTAGATTCAATTGCTCCCCTGGAGCAACAAGATCAGTTATTTGCAAAAGCTGGAGCTATCAAATTTCCTTTACAAGAATCGAGTGCTTGGATGGAGAAGGTATGGTCTTCATGTGCTGTCTTGTTCAATGTTAATATACTAGCTTGATATTGCATGTTAATATTCATCTAAGATGGTTCCAGATCAAGAGACTTCACCTTCTGCTCACGGTCAAGGAATCTGCAATGGATGTACCATCCAATCTAGATGCTAAACGGAGAATCACTTTCTTCTGCAACTCTTTATTTATGAATATGCCTAATGCTCCTAAAGTCCATGCCATGTTGTCATTTTCGTAAGTCCACATTGATTAATAATTTCTTAAAGTGCTTCCTTATTAATTTTTCTGATGTTCCATGATCATTCTGATCTGGCATGAGGAAAAGCCTTTTCCCAAGTTTTGTTAAAATGTCTGTTGTTATCCTAAAAATTCAAATAATCACTAGTTTTCAATGCTTTTGTGATATGTTCTCTGATTCTGTTTCAATCTGAGGCATGACACAATCGTTTACAATTCAGAAACTATATATTCAAAATATTTCCTTTCATGTTGAATTGCAAAATAATCAGTGTTGAACTAATTCCAGTATAATCCTCTAATTATGATCCTTTTAGCTTCGTATCTGACATGTAGTTGAACATTTATTCAAATTTTAATATTCTTTTGAGAGCATATATTTTAAGAGGATACTACGTGGCCTTTCAGCTAAATGTAAAAATATGCAATGGTTCTTAGAGGATTTATACAACTTGACATTTTGTATTGCTTCATCATTGTCCTTTATCCTTCATCTCTACTTGTTTTTTTTCATTTACATTAATGAGGGGGATAAAAATAAGCTTTTCTTGCAGTGTGTTGACTCCCTATTACAAGGAAGATGTTCTTTTCTCGTCAAAAGAAATTAATGAGCCAAATGAAGATGGTGTTTCCATTCTATTTTATCTGCAGAAGATTTATCCAGGTGTTATCCTATTTTTAGACAAACAATTTCACTTTTTATAATGTTTTTATTTCTATGCTTAAAATGTAGATCGTAAAATTCAAACTTCAAAAATAGAATAAGCTTTAAATGGGATGCACAATGGAAAAATTGTTGGACCAGATGATATTCCGATAGAGGTATAAAAATGGCTAAGGAAATAAAGTATTAAATGACTTACAAAATTATTTAATCTGATATTAAAAATAGAAAAATGTTAGAATAAGTACTCTAGTCCTTTATATAAGAACAAAGGAGACATAAAATTATACAAACTATAGAGGTATTAAATTAATGAATTATATACTATGAAATTTTGGAAAAAAACTTAGGAGGACATGACGATTGAAAATCAATTTGAATTTGTATCTGAAGGTTGATAATAGAAGTTATATATGCTATTAATTGAAAAGTATCAAGAACATAAGCAAAATTTACACATGGTATTTGTCGATCTAGAAAAAACTTATGAAAGAGTACTAAGGAAAATTATTGAAGAATTCTAGAAAATAGGTGTTACCATAGTGTATATTGAACTAATTAAGGATATATATGAGAATATAATAACAAAAGTGAAGATTATAAGTGTATTAATCGAAGCATTTTTCTATAAGGATAGGGTCATATTAAGGATCAATTCTATGTCCTTATCTTTAAACACTAATCATGGATAAATCATTGGATATATTTAAGATACAATACTATGATGCATATTGTTTGCAAATGAAATTGTTTTAGTAGTTGAGAGATGTGAAGTAGGAAATGTTAAACTCGAATCTTGGTGAGAAACGGTCGAAATGACGTTGCAAGATATAAATGATGTTATAGTAGGGGATAGACCTCAATGACGTTGAAGGATCCATATAACTTATTCCTCCTAGTGGGATAAGTCTTGGATGCTGCTGCTGTTGCTTAAAATGATTGTAGTAACTTATTGCTTCCTCATCCTATTGTAGATGAATGGACAAACTTCCTGGAGCGGATGGGATGTAAGACTGAGGATGAACTCCGTGATAGGTATGGCGAATTGGAAGAAGATATACGCCTTTGGGCATCATATAGAGGCCAGACTTTGACAAGAACAGGTATCTATGGTGCTACTGTGTGGCGACATGTTTTCTCAACCTTATTTACAGTTATTTATTTTTAATAAGTTCTTTATGATTCCAGTTAGAGGTATGATGTACTACCGGCAAGCTCTTGAACTTCAAGCTTTTCTCGACATGGCCAATGATGAAGGTATCTCTAGTCAATCTTTAGATATTCTCCGATGGTTTCCATTTTCTAATTGACAAGGCAATAGATTTTACATGCCATACTTGTTTTTCAGATCTCATGGAAGGTTATAAGGCCATTGAGCTAACATCTGTGGAGAACTCAAACGTTGGAAGATCCTTGTGGGTACAACGCCAAGCTATAGCTGATATGAAGTTCACATATGTAGTATCCTGCCAGCAGTATGGTATTCAGAAGCGTTCAGGCGATCCTCGTGCACAGGATATTCTACAACTCATGACAACGTATGGTTTATCTTATACTCTGGAATTAATGAATATGAGGTCCCAGTGACAAAATGTTTAGTTGCTTTCCTGAATGTCAACCTGCCTTCAAATAATCATATTTAATACTCTTTATCCTGTATCTTGCTTGTCTGAACTCTGAAGTGCTCATTGTGGATAATAAATATTTAATAATCATATTTAATACTCTTAATCATTTGGGGTTTGTATTGTTATCCTTTTTCAACTTATTAGTCATTCCTGTTAATTGATGATTATGCAAGGGTGAGACTCATGTTTTCAGTACACAAGTAGACCATAATCCCGTCAGAGTGTCACTCATATCTTATTTCATCCAACAGATATCCATCCCTTCGTGTTGCTTATATCGATGAGGTTGAGGAGCCTAGCAATGATGGATTTAAAAAGAATGAGAAGGTTTATTATTCAGCATTGGTCAAGGCTGCTTTGGCTAATGCTGGTGATTCTACTGAGCCATCACCAAATCTTGATCAGGTAATTCTTTTATGCTTCATTAGATGCTATTGAAATTGAGATTGCTCTCTTAGCAACTGACCATTCTATGTTAAAGTTTTTTAACCAGAAGCATACTAGGATGAAAACTGACTTGAGATCGCCAAGGGTATTGTTAAAGAACTTGTAAAATTGATATGTTCTTATTTACTATTGATAGGCTTTGTTTATCAGTTAAAGGCTCGTGGTTGTCCCCTCTTTTAATTAGTTATGATATCCGTGCGGCATCTGCTGAGATGCCTTTTTCAACTTTTCCTTTCTCTAATTGTTGCCTTGAGATCCAAAAGTACATATGCTTTTGTAGGGGATTCACAGAATACCTCTACTAATGCTTGAAAGAGGCGTTGACAATTTTAGTGGCAACAATATTGTAGCAATATAATAAACCAAACACACATATAGATTATAGGGTTTACATAGAAAATCTCCTTGAAGGATCAAGGATAAAGAGAATTCAACAATAACCAAACCTTTATCCTACTAATTCAGGTTGGTTATATAGATTCTCCTTCATCATCGATATTTTATTATATCCCTTATCTATATTTATTTAATTTTATCATTACTAAGTCTTCTTTTTTCTTCTTCTTCCTCGATTAATGTACTATTTGTCATGATTTTATATCTCCTAATTGGAGCATTTATAGATCACTTAAATACATGTCTATATTATTTTAGATGTGTTTCTCAGAGATTTCACTCAATTGGTGTAACCTTAACTCTCTCTAATGTTGACATTTTTTAATTGTGTCCATCCTTGTATGCTCGCACATTCACCTTAATATCTATTCTCATGTTTTACTTATGTGCTCAATTAATAGTCCCATCTTTAGTTACATATAACATAACAAGTCTAACCATCATTTAGTAAAATTTCTCTTTAAGTTTTAAAGGCACTTTATACAATCACAAAGACCATCTTATACCCTTCTCTATTTCTACTATCTTGCTTGTATTTTATGTAAAACATTTCTATCAATTTCTTCATCTTTTTGAATTTTTTTAATGCTTTAAATTATCATCTCCTATCTTAATAATTGTTTACTACATCTACTACTATTTAACTTAAATTTCCTCATAGTCATAATGAACAAGAGATAAATTCTAAATTGGATTAATAGGTTAGAACTGAATTGAATGACCTCAATCTAGAGCTTCATCATTGTTCTCAAACTATGAAACAAAACAAAATATCTTCTCTATGTGGTCTCCCACAAAGTACACCCCAAAGCCACTTTCTCCTTTATTTATGAGCAACTTTAAGTTGGGTTGGGAATCTTTGCATTGGGTTCCTAGACATTATTAGCTTCTAAAAGTTAATGATGCTGAAAATTTAGATAAAATTTTCATTCACATAAAATTATTCCGATAGAGGAATTGAAGTGTCTAGAGAAACAAGGTATTGAATGACTTACAAAATTATTTAATATGATATTGAAAATTAAAAAAATACCTTATCAGTGGAGGTTAAGTACTCTAATTCCCTTATATAAGAACAAGGGAGTCGTACAAAATTATGCAAACTATAGGGGTATTAAACTAATGAGTCATATCGTGAAATTTTAGGAAAGAGTAATAGAAAAAAAATTAAAGATGAAAACCACGGTGACTGAAAATCAATTTGGATTTCTGTATCGAAGGTCGACAATAGAAGTTATACATCTTCTTTGGCAACTAATTGAAAAGTAATGAGAGCAAAAGTAAAATTTACACATGTGAAGTATACTGTTCAAAGAAGCCCGTCACTGAAGAACAGATACTAGCAATGCAAAAGAAAGCTAGGCAGTATGCAATAGAGCAACACAAATTTTATGAAGAAGAGGCGTATCTGAATTTACTAGATGGACCTCCATCAATGGAGCGAAGTTTTGCTATTTCACGTCGGCAATTAAGAAGTTCAAGGGAATATAGACGACAGTTGCAAGCAGAACTTGATGCTATGCCATCCTCTTCACAAGATTCATCAAATTCAAAACAGTTTCTGTGTATGTTTACAAAAATACCCACTGATACTGATAATGATGATGACTATCTCGATTACCTGCAATATCTAGCTTTGCAGGATTCACCTCATTATCCAACCTCTAAAGATGAATTTATCAATCCATTCGCGGAAGATGGTGGGGAGGAGATAATAGCTGCTGGAAGCAGTAGTGGTATTACTAAACCAACATTGGATTGGGTTTCTGATTACCCACAATTACAGCAGTTACAAAAACAAATTTATTCTCAAGCAGAATCCACATATAGACCACCTGCTGATACAACAATGAATCCTGTTGGTTACCCTCCAAATCGTGCTCCAAAAGATGAGCCCGTAAGCATGGCAGTCCCACCCACGACCAAGACAAAATTCAAGCATAATGATCAGAATGAATGGTGGAATTTACCAACAGCCCATCAACAAACAGGGGCGATTCTTACACTCCCACCTCAGCTACATAGAATAGAAGATGTCTTCTTAAGATGGGAAGCAGTCACTAAAAATGTAGTAGCCCTACAGAATTTCACAGACACTCAAGACAAGGCTGACTATATTGAGAATTTGCTGGGAGAAACTGAAAGATTAACCTGGATACAGTGGCGAATGGCTTACCCAAATGAGTATCAAGAGTTGATCAATTCTAGTGACGGAAGAAATGGCACGCAGAATATTATTTCCCAGATAAGAAGGGTATTCTTACTAGAAGATCCATTTCAAGGATCAACTGATATGCAAGATAGGGCATATAGAGATCTGGAAAGACTTAGCTGTCAACAGGTAAAAGATCTTATTCCATTTCTAACTGATTATATGCATCTTGCTTCAAAAACAGGAAGGTTATTCA
Source organism: Zingiber officinale (assembly GCF_018446385.1). Classification (NCBI taxonomy): domain Eukaryota; kingdom Viridiplantae; phylum Streptophyta; class Magnoliopsida; order Zingiberales; family Zingiberaceae; genus Zingiber; species Zingiber officinale. The sequence goes on from NC_055994.1 coordinate 146,484,308, forward strand.
CTGGACCAGAACTATCTGAAAAATTCTGGCTAAAACTTCCTGGAGAATTGGGTCGTCGTATTAAAGCAGCATTCGAAGAAAAATACCAGGGCAATACTATGGGTGTGCATCCTAGAGTCATATTTACCTACAAATATTTAGAAGAAGAATGCAAGAAGGCAGCTTTTAGCAGATCCCTTAAAGACTTATCCTTCTGCAATCAAATGCCCATTCCTGGATATTATAAAGACCCAAAGAAGAAATATGGACTCAGAAAGTCCACCACTTACAAGGGCAAGCCTCACCAAACACATGCAAGGGTAGAGAAAAAGAAGCATCTATTACGAAACAAGAAGTGCAAATGTTTCCTCTGTGGTGAAGAAGGTCATTTTGCACGAGATTGCCCTAAAGAATTCAAAAATACAAAAAGAGTAGCTCTTTTTGAAGGATTGGAAATCCCTGATGACTATGAAATCCTGTCTGTACAAGAGGGAGATGAGCCCTCAGACGTCATATTTAGTATATCAGAAGGAGAAGACCACCAGGTGAACACTGTTCTTAACCAAGAATTTCTATTTGTTTTTATAGAACAGACAAATTCCTACATGATAGGAAAAACAGAAGGGTGGCAACCTATGGTGAAAATATCAAAGGTGCAGCACGACTGCAATCATATATGGGAAATCAATGGAGAGATAGCATCCCCCTACCAAAAATGTACGTGTTGCAAAAGGGAGACTATGCAAAGGCATCGTATGCACTGCAGTACTTGTCATATAACTTCATGTGGTATGTGTACAAGAAATTATTTTGACATGAGCATACCTGTGGAAAGGTCAGTACCAGTTCCTTTTTCTCCAACTACATTGATCCAAGAGCAGCAAAATTATATTGCATGGTCAGCAACGGAGATTGAAAGGTTAAAGCAAGAAGTTATCAGCACCAAATTATTAGCAGAAATTCAGATTGAAGCGTTAAAGAAAGAATTTACTGCTGAAATGGAAGAAATGCTGAGAATTAATAGTGCCAACACCTTAGAAGTCTGCACTGAAAATGAAGAACTTCATTTCAAAATTGACCGCCTGGAGTTAGAAAACAAAGATTTATTAAAAAGATTGGAGAAAGGCAAGGAATCTTTCAATCCTAAGGAGGAAGATGAAGAAATATGTGAAGAAGAAATACATGTTTTGATTGATTCAGGAAAAGAGAAAATATTCTCTATAGAGGAAGCAAGACAACCAAAACCTAAAACAAATGGCCTTTTTAACTTGGTTGTGGAACTTTCTATTCCAGGGGTGGATAGCTTTAAAGTAAACGCCATTCTTGACACCGGCGCTACCACCTGCTGTATTGATCAGGTATCCATACCTCCTCTTGCAATTGAAGATAATACTTTTGTTGTTAATTTCAGTGGCATTAATTCAAAGACAACAGCCAACAAGAAGTTGAGGTACGGAAATATGAAAATAGGGGATCATCAATTCAGGAAACCCTATACTTATGCTTTCCCACTTACATTGGGCGGAAACATCACTATGATTCTAGGTTGCAATTTCATTCGAGCTATGCACGGGGGAGTTCGCATTGAAGGAAATGAGGTAACATTTTACAAAAATGTTACAACTATACAAACTCAACAAATTGTTCCTGCAACCTCTATTATTGAAGAACTAGAGCTAGAAGAAGAAGAATACAATCAAATCCAGGAACAAGTATGTTTATGGCAACCTGGACAGCATCTTCAAGACCTAATTGCAGAGTTAACCAATACTGGTTATATTGGGGACAATCCAATGAAATATTGGGAGTCCAATCTGGTGACCTGCAAGCTGGAAATTAAGAATACAGATCTGATCATTGAGGATAGACCGCTTAAGCATGTTACTCCTCAAATGTAAGATTCTTTCCGAAAGCATATCAGATCTCTACTGGACTTAAAGGTCATTAGACCAAGCAATGGTTGTCATAGAACCACTGCAATTATTGTATATTCAGGTACCACTGTGGACCCCAAAACAGGGAAGGAATCCAAGGGAAAGGAAAGGATGGTCTTCAACTACAAGCGACTGAATGACAATACCCACAAAGACCAATATAGCCTCCCTGGTATTAACACTATAATACATAGGGTTGGGAGAAGCAAGATCTTTTCCAAATTTGACCTCAAAAGTGGGTTTCATCAAGTAGCCATGAACCCTGATTCAGTACCATGGACAACCTTCTGGGTACCTGACGGGCTTTTTGAATGGCTCGTTATGCCCTTCGGACTCAAAAATGCTCCTGCGATTTTTCAGCGCAAAATGGATAATTGCTTCAAAGGTACCGAAAAATTCATAGCAATTTACATTGATGATATTCTTGTCTATTCAGAAACTGAAGAGCACCACCGAGAACATCTGAAGGCCCTTCTTAAAATATGCCAGAAAAATGGGCTGATATTAAGACCAACAAAGATGAAGATTGGCAGCCCGACTATAGAATTTCTGGGAGCTACTATTGGAAATTCAAAAATTAAACTTCAACCCCATATTATCTCCAAAGTAGCTAATTTCAGCAATGAAGAGCTGCAGACCACCAAAGGGTTGAGATCTTAGTTAGGGATCTTAAATTATGCCCGTTCTTATATCCCTAATCTGGGAAAAATCCTTGGTCCCTTATATTCTAAGACATCTCCAAATGGGGAGAAGCGCATGAATTCTCAAGACTGGGCGCTAGTTAATAAGGTGAAATCTATGATTAAAAACCTTCCAGATTTAGCAATACCTCCTGCAAATTGCTATGTTATAATTGAATCAGATGGCTGCATGGAGGGATGGGGAGGGGTTTTGAAATGGAAACCTCAAAAATATGATCCTAAGGCTTCAGAACTAATAAGTGCTTATGCAAGCGGCAAGTTTTCCCCACTGAAATCCACTATTGACGCGGAAATTCATGCCATAATGAATTGCATGAATAGCTTCAAGATATATTATCTTGATAAAGAGGAGCTTCTTATTCGCACAGATTGCCAGACAATTTTAAGCTTCTTTAACAAAACCGCGCAAAACAAGCCTTCGCGTGTCCGTTGGATAACATTCACGGACTTCATTACTGGACTAGGCATTCCTGTCCACTTCCAGCACATAGAAGGTAAAGACACTACCCTGGCCGACACATTATCTCGCTTGGTTTCTTTTATTGCAGGACCATGGACTCTTTCAAACGAAGACGAGTTGATAATGCAACAATGGGAGGAAGCAATTCATCAGTTGCAGGCCAAGCCCAGCAACAAGGCAACTTCATATCTGGAGAGCCTTATCACTTTTTGGCTCAGTACAAGGAAGTCTCCTCCAGCCGCGACCCAAGGGTATGCACTATCCTTGAAGAAGACGCCAGAAGACACTTGGCCGACATCGAAAAGACCGTTGCAAACCAGCTCATCCACAACATCCTGGAGCTCAAGCTTATCCACAACATCAAGGAAGCAGATTTCAGCATCAGAAGTGAACACCCCAAAGGACTTTACTTTAAAGATGCCTTACCCAGCGTCTCAGCTGTAAAGATATCCTTATTCACCACTTTTCTGCAACTACAAGACACCATCCAACATATGGTGGACACACCACCATAAGAAGACAGAGCGTGGTGAGCCCAACAAATCCAAAGTAGATTTGCTTTAATAAAAGCAGATTCGAATTCTCACATGGACTGAGCCTCGGGGAGCCGTCCAAATGAAAAAGAATCTAGCCTTAGCTGTAAAGACTATAGGCTGTGTTGTAAAGGGATAAGAAAGAGGAACAGATAAGGATACCCATGAGTGATGACGAGGCCCACAAGTGCACTCAGCTCATCTCTATCCTTCTCCTTTCTATATAACCCTCTAGTTAGCTCATTGCAGAACACACGCCGCTTCACGGTACAAATTCTACTCTGAGAAGTCTAAGTTTGTAAGTCTTTAAGCTTTTAAGCTCTTAAGTTCCTTTTCTTGTAATTTAGTCCTGTACTTTTCTCTTTGGTACATTATCTAAGTTATTGGAAAAGAAGACGTTTCTGCACTGTTTTGCTAATGTACCAAAGAGAAAAGTACAGGACTAAATTACAAGAAAAGGAACTTAAGAGCTTAAAAGCTTAAAGACTTACAAACTTAGACTTCTCAGAGTAGAATTTGTACCGTGAAGCGGCGTGTGTTCTGCAATGAGCTAACTAGAGGGTTATATAGAAAGGAGAAGGATAGAGATGAGCTGAGTGCACTTGTGGGCCTCATGTTATCGTTCTTCATTATCCTTTACAACACTTTATAGTCTTTTGCCCTTATGTAATTTTAGTGCTTTATAGATCCAGAAAAGTGGTGAATAAGGACACCACTCTTCTGTTAGCTTGCCAGGTTCCAAATTGAGTGTCTTCTCTGGTCTTTTCATGTCGGCTCTTCTGGCGTCTTCTTCAAGGATAGTGCATACCCTTGGGCCGCGGCTGGAGGAGACTTCCTTGTACTGAGCCAAAAAGTGACAAGGCTCTCCAGATATGAAGTTGCCTTGTTGCTGGGCTTGGCCTGCAACTGATGAATTGCTTCCTCCCATTGTTGCATTATCAACTCGTCTTCGTTTGAAAGAGTCCATGGTCCTGCAATAAAAGAAACCAAGCGAGATAATGTGTCAGCCAGGGTATTGTCTTTACCTTCTATGTGCTGGAAGTGGACAGGAATGCCTAGTCCAGTAATGAAGTCCGTGAATGCTATCCAACGGACACGCGAAGGCTTGTTTTGCGCGGTTTTGTTAAAGAAGCTTATAATTGCCTGGCAATCTGTGGGAATAAGAAGCTCCTCTTTATCAAGATAATATATCTTGAAGCTATTCATGCAATTCATTATGGCATGAATTTCCGCGTCAATAGTGGATTTCAGTGGGGAAAACTTACCGCTTGCATAAGCACTTATTAGTTCTGAAGCCTTAGGATCATATTTTTGAGGTTTCCATTTCAAAACCCCTCCCCATCCCTCCATGCAGCCATCTGATTCAATTATAACATAGCAATTTGCAGGAGGTATTGCTAAATCTGGAAGGTTTTTAATCATAGATTTCACCTTATTAACTAGCGCCCAGTCTTGAGAATTCATGCGCTTCTCCCCATTTGGAGATGTCTTAGAATATAAGGGACCAAGGATTTTTCCCAGATTAGGGATATAAGAACGGGCATAATTTAAGATCCCTAACCAAGATCTCAACCCTTTGGTGGTCTGCAGCTCTTCATTGCTGAAATTAGCTACTTTGGAGATAATATGGGGTTGAAGTTTAATTTTTGAATTTCCAATAGTAGCTCCCAGACAAGAATATCATCAATGTAAACTGCTATGAATTTTTCAGTACCTTTGAAGCAGTTGTCCATTTTGCGCTGAAAGATTGCAGGAGCATTTTTGAGGCCGAAAGGCATAACGAGCCATTCAAAAAGCCCGTCAGGTACCCAGAAGGCTGTCCATGGCACTGAATCAGGATCCATGGCTATTTGATGAAACCCGCTTTTGAGATCAAATTTGGAAAAGATCTTGCTTCTCCCAACCCTGTGTATTATAGTAGCCATGGATCCTGATTCAGTGCCATGGACAGCCTTCTGGGTACCTGACAGGCTTTTTGAATGGCTCGTTATGCCTTTCGGCCACAAAACATGCTTAAGCGGTCTATCCTCAATGATCAGATCTGTATTCTTAATTTCCAGCTTGCAGGTCACCAGATTGGACTCCCAATATTTCATTGGATTGTCCCCAATATAACCAGTATTGGTTAACTCTGCAATTAGGTCTTGAAGATGCTGTCCAGGTTGCCATAAACATACTTGTTCCTGGATTTGATTGTATTCTTCTTCTTCTAGCTCTAGTTCTTCAATAATAGAGGCTGCAGGAACAATTTGTTGAGTATGTATAGTTGTAACATTTTTGTAAAATGTTACCTCATTTCCTTCAATGCGAACTCCCCCGTGCATAGCTCGAATGAAATTGCAACCTAGAATCATAGTGATGTTTCCGCCCAATGTAAGTGGGAAAGCATAAGTATAGGGTATCCTGAATTGATGATCCCCTATTTTCATATTTCCGTACCTCAACTTCTTGTTGGCTGTTGTCTTTGAATTAATGCCACTGAAATTAACAACAAAAGTATTATCTTCAATTGCAAGAGGAGGTATGGATACCTGATCAATACAGCAGGTGGTAGCACCGGTGTCAAGAATGACATTTACTTTAAAGCTATCCACCCCTGGAATAGAAAGTTCCACAACCAAGTTAAAAAGGCCATTTGTTTTAGGTTTTGGTTGTCTTGACTTAGAAAAAAGTTATGATAGAGTCCCAAAAGAAATTATACAGAGAATTTTAGAAAAGTGAGGTGTTAGCATAGCATATATTAAACTAATTAAAGATATAACAATCATAGTGAAAACTTTAGGCGAATTAATTAAAACATTTCCAATAAAGATAGAATTACATCATAAATCAACTCTAAGTCTCTATCTTTTTACACTAATCTTGGACAAACTCATTGGATACATTTAAAACACAGTACCGAGGTGCATGTTGATTGCAGATGATATTATTTTGGTAGATGAGACATGTAAAGGAGTAAATGCTAAACTAGAATCTTATCAGAAAATACTAGAAGTAAAAGATTTAGACTTAGTAGTATAAAGACAGAATATATGAAATTTTAGTTTAGCAATATTAAACGTAATGCTCGAACTAAGAGATTAAGTATTTAGGATTATTTTTACAAAACGATAGAGGAATTAAGAAAGATGTTTTATATAGAATACAAGCAGAATAGTTAAAATGGAAGAGAGCGTCAGGTATTTTATGTGATCGTAAGATACTTTTAAAACTGAAAGTTCTATAAAATGACGATTAGACCTGCTATGTTATATAAGGCTGAATGTTGGGCTATGATTTGAACACATGAGCAGAAGATGAGAGTTGTAGATATGATGATGTTAAAGTGGATGTGTGGATATATAAGGATGAACAGAATAAGAAATGAGAGTGTTAGAGAGAAAATCAGAGTTGTATCTATTGAGGAAAAATTTCGAGAGACACGTTTAAGATGATACATATATATAACAATCAATAAATGTTCCAGTTAGACGATGTGAAATTATGACAAATACGCATATCAAATGAGGAAAATCAAGACAAAAAAAGACTTAGTAATAATAAATTAAGATAAGATTTATTTAATTATAGATGATGATATAGTAAGGGATATAGTTCAATGGCGTAAAAGGATCCATATAGCCGACCCTACATAATGGGATAAAGCTTAGTTGTTGTCTAAAATGTGACAATTGGAATTTGATAAAAACCTATTGCTCTTTGCGCTAGTGGTATTCCAGGTCTAGTCCAATTACTTGGCCTTTTGTTGAATCTTGAATTTTGCTTTGGCCTAAAGGCCCTAAACAATACAATTCTGAAATAGTATTTAAATTAAGCCATGATCTTATCAACCATAGTCTAATCTTATGCTTTCTCACCTTTCCTAAAAAAGATATTCATCTGCACCAATATGACAATAAAATAAACAGCAACAATCAAACTTTATCTCATTATGTGGGGTCGACACTTAATAAAATAAACCAATGTTTTAAATCTTGTGTTGCGTGGTTTGCACATGCGAAATTTACTTTTCCACTCATTAACTAACACTGTAGCAGTGCAATGAGATGACCTTGCGGCCGTGGAGGGTGTCGTGACTCTCACGGAGGCCGTGACTCTCGCGTGGTTTGCACATGCGAAAGGGTGCCACGATTTTTTAAAATTATTTTAATTTTATAAGTTGAATTTTACTTTTTAAATAACTATTTCTTTTTCCCTTTTAAATTTTTTCTTCTTAATTTTGCTCTCTTTTATCTATTAATTTTTTTTCTTGCTTATTAATTTTTTCCCCTATCATTCATTAATTTTTTCTCCATTAAAAGAAACAAAGAGAGAAAAAAATACCTCTTAAAGGTAAACAGTGAAAAAAACAAAACCTCCAATCACTACTAATAAACTAAATCATTATATATATTAATTTAATTTAATTTTGAACTAATCAAAATATATCTAAATTAAATATCGTTTAAACCTTCTTAATACCTAATTCATCTTTTATTTAATAAGAATTAAACATTTCATGAGATAATATCAAAACTTAAAGTCAACCATCAACATCTTAAATTTAATTTAATAATAAACATCTATAGTGCTCAAATGTTAATAAAGATATTTTTAATTAATATATTTTATATTTTAAAAACTCCCAAAATTGTATCGGTACGATCGATATGGTACTGAAACCGTACGTATCATTTTGGTCATATGCCGACACGGTTTGAAATTTAAACTTTGAAATAAACTTTCATTCATTGGCTTCTTACCCTCTTCCCAAGTTATTGTTGCTGAAAATTTGGAAGAAATCTTTAATCACTTGAAATTCGACAATTGGAGTTTGATAAAACCGGTTGCTTTTTTGCTCTAGTGGTATTCCAGGTCTAGTCCATGCATTGTGTAAAAGAGAAAGAAACCATATGTCTCCCCACAATAATCTGCTTATATTTAAGTATTTTTATACACAAGGAGGGAAAGAGGATCTTATAATTATGATATATCTATCAACCATTAATTACAATCAATTATAATCCCTATAATCCAGCTAATCTAAATTTATCATAATCCCTATAATTAAGGAAATCTTTGGAAGTATTCAACACTCCTCAAGTTGGAGCATATATGTTAATCATATCTAGCTTGTTATAAAGTTCCGAGAATCGTTTTCCTCCTAATGCTTTAGTGAAGACATCAACAACTTGGTTGGATGATGATGTGAATGAAGTGACAATTTTTCTAGCTCATTACACACTCGTGAATAAAGTGATAGTCAACTTTAATATGCTTAATCATCTCATGAAAAATTAGGTTTCGTTCCAAACAATCTAGTTTCTTTGAGTAAATCTGTAGCGTACTTCTGTTGGTATAATGAAACTCCAGATTTGTTGTGAGCAATTTGAATTCCCAAGAAATACTTAGGGCATCCCATATCCTTAGGTGTTGCTGCAAATACTTGTAGTTTTATTTATCCCACATATATCACGCCGGATATTAGGATGTCATCAACATAAACAATAAGAATGATAATCTCATTCATCCTCTGTTGTAGAAACACAGAATGATCTGATTTGCATTGTTTAAAGCCAACAATACTGATTATATTACTGAATTTATCAAGGGCTTTGTTTAAGACCATAAATAACCTTTTTTAAGTCTGCACATACCCTGGAGGTTGCTCTATAAAGACGACCTCTTGCAAATCGTCATAAAGAAAGACATTCTTCACATCTAGCTGATATATTGGCCAAGATTGATTGTCAGTCAACGAGAACAGAACTCTAATAGAATTCAGGCGAGTAGGGAGAGAGCGTCTCAAGTAATCAACACCATAAGTCTGTGTAAATCCTTTGACCACCAGACGAGATTTGTATCGATTAATACTGCTTTAATTTTCAGAGAAAATACCCAACGACAAGCAACAATATTAACAGTAGGTGGTGCAGCCACCAGCTCCCAAGTACCAAGAGAGATAAGGATAGACATTTCCTTATCCATCGCCAAACCGAGTGCCGATAAGCCTCAGAGTAGGATGTTGGAACTTCTATAGAAGATAGAGAAACAACAAAAGCGCTAAATATAGGACCATAATCAAACGAAATATGATTAGACAAAGGATGAGAATGTAAGACCAAATACATTTACGAAGAGCAATAGTCATATCAATATTGGAGGGGCGAGCATCAGGATCTGTAAGAAGAGGAGGTGAGGAACATGAATCTAGTTCTGGCCGAGCATGCCTTGTGTACACCTGCAATGGTTCAGGAGATGTAGCATCTGTAGTGGGAGACATGGATGATGGAATAGGTAATGGAGGAGATGCTAATATATCATGTGACTGAGCTACACGGGGGAAAAGTATGATTGAGATTCAAAAAAAATGTGACATCAGCACAGGAGTAATTGCATTTTGTGAGTGAGTCAAGACAACGATATCTTTTTTGTGTGCGACAATATCAATGCAGGATGCATCTAATAGATTGAAAAGACAATTTATCCAAACCATGAGTAAAATTATGAACAAAACAAACACAACCAAATATGCGAGGAGGAATAGATAAAAGAGACTTGTCAAGATGAAGACAAGAGAAGGGGATATCCCTATGTAATACAGTAGAAGACATCCTATTTATGAGAAAGCATGCTCATCCCACAAAAAATTTAGAAACATGCATGTGACAAAGAAGAGTACGAGCTACGTCTAAAATATAACGATGTTTGTGTTCAGCAACTCCATTTTGTTGAAAAGTGTATGAACAAGAGGTTTGATAAATTATACCATGAGAATTACAGAATGTAGACAGTGTCTTCTGAGTGCACTCAAGTACATTATCGGTACAAAGAATGTGCATGACAACTAAATATTGAATTTTCATTTCATTATAAAATGTTGTTAACACCTCAGGAACTTCACGCATATTTTTGAGTAAATATAACCTGGTCATGTGAGAATAATCATCAATAAAGTTATAAAATACCGAAAATCTCCTCTCGACTCAACTCTACTAGGTCCCTAAACATCACAATGAACAAGTTTAAAAGCAAAAGAACTACTTTTATTAACTTTAGAAGGAAAAGAAGTACGATGATGTTTGTTGAACTCACATGACTCGCACTGGAAATTAGTATGGAAATTAGTAGACGGAATGAGAACTAAACTTTTGAGAGCGGAAGAAGATAGGTGACTTAGACGACAATGCCACTGATAAGGAGATAGTTGCTGAGAGTGCCCGGGAACTTACAAGTGTAACTGAATCCAGATAGTATAGGTTATCGCTCTCATATCCTCCACCAATTATCCTCTTCGTGTGTAGGTCCTCATTAATACAACAGGATGGATAAAAAGATATAGAACAGTTGTAAGCTTTTGTTAGCGCGCTTATGGACAAGAAACTAATAAGAAATTTAGGTGCAAAGAGAACATTATCAAGAGTGATATTTGTAAGTACCCAGGTAGTTTTGATGTGGTCAACCCAGTTCAGTTAGGTCCTGTTGTGTTTAATATTTGTGTCTAAGTGTGCAGGAGCTTAACAACACAAGAAACCGAGCGGAAGATATGGCTAGTGAGAAGGATGATACGGGAAAGGAGCCGATAGACTCGGTGCATTTGAGGGACGAGGTGCTGCGGAAGAGTACACCGGTGGACGAGAAGAACACGCGCGACGTTCGAGGGACGAAAAGCTTGGGAGGAAGCTTGCTCGAGGAGAAGGTCAGAAAATGGGTTCGGATGAGTCCTATTTCGGATAGCCGAAATCAACCAAGCGAGCGGAGAAGTGAAAGAGCCAAAGGAGAAGTTTGGAGCTAGGTAGCAGCTGTTGAAGGCACCTTCAATGATATTGAAGGCGCTCTCATGCCTTTCGGGAGGAAGGCGCCTTCAACCCCATGAAGGCGCCTTCAAACAGTGACCGTTGCGAAGATAAATTTTATCTTCGCACGGATAGGATTTGCCACGCTGGAGGCGCCTTCCACCCTAGTGAAGACGTCTTCTAGACTTGGATAAGTTTTTCCAAGGGCTATAAAAAGACCCCTGGACCTAGAAAAAATACAATAACTGAAATACAAGTCTTGTATTCACTTCTTAGTCATTCTGTGAGCTGTAAACGTTTGTAAGAGGCTACTCCGCCTTCAACAAAGGAGTTTTTCTAGTGGAGCTTTCTTCAACGTCTTGGATTAACAACCACCTAGGTTGTAACCAAGTAAATAGATTGTCCTCTTACTTTTTGTTCAGTTTTATTATTCTATTTAGTATACTTGTGCTACTAAGTAGAGTCAAAAGAACGCGAAAGGTTCGCATTACTTTTAACAGTCAATTCATCCCTCTTGTTGGCCCCGCTACACCAACAAGTGGTATCAGAACTAGAACGCCTCAGAAGGACTAACCGCCGACTGAAGCACCGAAACGATGGTCGGATGGAGCATCTACCCATCGAAGTTCGAGGGAGAATTCGCGTTATGGAAGAATTCGTGTTATGAAAGAAACCCATGAAGGTATTTTTTAAAATTGATTTTGAAATTCTTTTGATAATTAAATATGATTTTGTAGCTCCCAAAGACCCACAGGAAATAAAAAGGAAGAATACCAATGGATCAAGGAGCAAGCAAACTTCGTAGCTAACGGACGAGCCGAGTTCCACCTACTCAGCATACTTCCACCTCAGGAAGTAAATCGGATTGGAGATTACAAATCAGCAAAGGAATTTTGGGAGAAGTTTCTAGAGCTTCATGAAGGAATTTCTGAAGCAAAGCTTGCAAGACGGGACATGCTCTAGAACCAACTGACGAACCTCTGGATGGAAGAAAGAAGAACAGTTGCACATCTGCACTCGAGGATCAAATATCTTATCATCAGACTCACGAATCTCGGAGAAAAGGCAACGAACCGAGATTCATTAAGGTATACTTTAAATACATTTCCTAGGACACCCGAGTGGTCTTCTATAGTCGACTCGTTTAATATATCTAAAGACCTTGAAATTAGTTCTTTAGAAAATCTTTTTTCCACCTTTGAACTTCGCGAATATAGATGTGCAGAGATGAAAAGAGAGTCTAGTCAGAACATTGTTCTGAAGGCAAAAACGGCTGATCCAGACTCCGAAGCGTCAATTGATGAAGACGAAGCGACTCTAATGGTAAGAAAAAATTTAGTAAATTCATTAAATCTAATAAGTTTAATAAGTCGCAGGTAAAATTGAATCAAGAATACTATAGGATAGTGTAACAAGCTACACTTCCTTTAAGCAAATATGAAAAAAAAAATTTAACTTAGTCACCAACACTTAAGATGGAAATCCGGATGCGCTCGTGTGTTGGTATCAGTCTTCTAGCAATGATTGGGCGTAGTGGAGTAGTAGTGTAATTGCAGTGTGAAGACAAAGTAGTAGAACAATCGTTTGAGCTCGTATGGAAGTTTTGTTTGAAGTGTTATTCAAACAAGGCATTTAAAGAGTGTTGAGGGCGCCTCCAACCTCATCTGAGACGCTTCCAACCTCAAATCTGATAAGAAGGAATTTCGGAGCAAAAGAAACGTCCGAGGTTACAACTGCCAAGGAGAAGGGCATATCAAAGACGATTGCCTAGAACTAAAGAAAAAGGAGGATAAGGGCAAAAGACCGACAAAATTGAAGCTCAAAACCCTGAAGGCGATGTGGGACGAAACATCGTCATTAGAATTCGAAGTTGAAACCTACACCGAACTAGCCCTAATAGCAGACCATCAAAAAGAAGATGAAAGAAGCTTAGAGATGAGCATTGATGAAGGGGGAGGATCATCAGAGGAAATCTGCGATCAAGGGGGAGCATCAGAACACGAGGTAAGTGAGGTACATGTACTATCTCCCAAGTAATCTTTTGAATTTATCAAAATGCTTTCTAAAAATATGTGCAAATTAGAAATGAAAATTTTGATTTGAAAAGACAATTAGCCAATGCATGTGCACTAGAATTGGTTAATAATTTGAAATTAGAAAATGAAAAATTAAAAACACAAATAGAGAGATTGAAAGATAACCATGCATGTTCTAATTACTATCAAAAACTAAGATTTAGAAATTATGGTAAAATTAATTGGTACATTAAAAATCACCAGGGCCAAATTAGAAAAATATCATATAAATATACCCCTAAGAAATTTTAAATTAAACTAGTAGATAGAAACTTATATTGTGTTCCAAAAATATGCTTAGATTAAAAAAGATAGACCTAGAATGTTCAGGAAGAAAATTGAATATTTAATTTCTTTAAAAGGCTTTGTTTAGAAGTGGTTGTTGTTCCAATATCCAAGAAGGCCTAGTGCCTCGCTTGGAAGCCAATTATTGAAATAAATGTTTAACTAACTAACTAACTGAAATAGAAGTTTTTTTTTCAATTTTTATTTTTCGCTTAAAATAATTTCAATATTGCTTATTTTTTTTTATGACCATTCAACTGGTAAAAATGTCACGTCCCGGGGAAGTCCCTGTCCGAAGAAATTTCGGCAGCACTTCCCCTGTATGGGTGACAGTCTGAAACATTTCTACAGACACAATATACATCAGCCACAGGCGGCTGGAATATACACACAACCACGCAGTTATATATGCAGCCTACTCGGCTGATACCACAAAAATACAACTACGTAGTTGTATATAAATCTAACAACTCACTCGGCTGTACCAAAACCAAACTCAATGGAAATCCAATAGACAATACATACAACTATAAACAAAGACTGCTAGCCGGCTAGGCTTACACCACACAACATGACAACACTCCAGGAATAAAGCCAGAACACAAAGCTAAATACACAAATTCATATATCAAAATACAAATAAACAAAACCGGAGACGGATCTTCTGATGTGACGTGGGGACCGGCAGGTAGGATACTCCAAGCGACTCTATAAACAACCTGGTACCTGAAAAGATAGTGTCCACGGGGGTGAGTTCAACAACTCAGCGGGTAACAACTGATATGCATAATAAAGAAAATAACAACCAGCACTAATTATGCGTACAGTCTCTTGATACAAGAAGGATAAATGCAACTGAAATAAGCAGGAGAAAACTGTACTAACTAGTACCAAGGTATAAGTATAACAGGGTCGTCAGACCGAGAATGTCATAAATCCTGTATGCATGTCAATCATATGCATCCATATAAATCGCAAAGTAAATCACAAAGAAACACAGCAATAAATGCATCGTGCGTATGATGCAATGTCGTGGTCACTCAGCCATCTCACACAATGGTGAAACCGAGTGGGTAGGGTTGTGACAACAGTGCACTCCGCCATCACTATCGATGAGTGACCGAGTGGACGAGATGCTGTCGGAGTACACCTATCCTCCTACCCCAAATCATAAATGGGGGAGCTCAATGCTCTCATCTCCCGGTACACGATGACGGGGAGGAATCTCTGCCGGCTACTACACTACGTCACACTACCCATGAGCGGACCAACGGAGACAAACAGAGTCCAACTGCCTGCCTGCTACCACGCTACTATACTAAACCAGCGGAGCCAAACAGAGCAGAACCGTCTGCCGGCTACCACGCTAGTCACCAGACCAACGGAGCCAAACAGTAGAACTGTCACACACCTGTCTGATATACCACTAACCCATGAGTGGTGGTGTATACAGATACATGTAACTGACAATGTGCTCGACAATAATGGAGCAGACTATCGCACAGCATGCAATCATGCAAGATGATGCATGACACTAAACAGCATAGCAATATCCATATATAAATATAAAATATGTACCATAGGACAATGAATCAAATCAAAGGTACACAGATCAGATAAGGTATCAAAAATTCTAGGTCCTGAACATAATATATAACATGATTGTGTCACTACCCCTATTAGCATGTATAATTAGATAAGTACTAACATGATGTGCATAACAAATAAACAAACAGGCATGTAACAGATCGGGTAGTTATCAACCGAAGCAGATAAGAAAAACACAATCGTTGCTATTTGTTAAAAACATTACTATGCATATCAAATGACATAAAGTCAAAGTACCCGCCTCCAATAGAAAGGTCAAATCGGTCCAAATCCAATCAAAACCAATGTCGAGATACTCGTCTCGCGTCAAAGTCCTGTAATAAATCAGTTTTAACCCGAAACCCGGATTAATTCTAAACAACCACCAAATTCAACTTAAACAAGAATCACGTTTCCATCTTCGTACCTTATCACAAGATCTCCTCTGTAGACCAACTGGCAAGAGGTGTGACGGCCGGAAATATGCTCGGGATTCGTGGCTAAAGCTGCAAAAGCTGCAGCCCCCTACATTCTATATCCCAATCATATGAATTTCCAACCAACGCAATACAATAAGATATGTTTTCATTCTATCAAAAGAAATCATATACTAACTCCTTACACATCCCCCTTCTCCTCATCCAGTTAGAACAATTTAACTACGGAAATATCATCACTCTGCATCAACCTAAAAACTGAATAAAACTCACCTCAATCTCTACACGTAGCCCTTAATGAATTTCTGCTGGAAAGGGTAGCCGATACCAGATGGAGCTGCTGTCACCCAACTCAAATTTCCCAACCCAGCGCTGTACCTAGACCCATGCTTAGATAAATCAAGCTTTAGTCAATCCTATAAACCAATTCAAGTTTAATTCGACAACCTTACCATAGATCTGTGTCAGCAGTACAAGGATCAACGGTGGACCTAGATCTGCTGCATCTGGCGGGTGAAGCAGTAGGTAATGCTGATCAAAGCTAGGGCACGAATGAAGAAATCTAGGGCTTGTAGGTGGCTCGGCAGAACCTGGTGTTCAGCAATCGGCACGGTGAGGACCTTCCCCCTTCCAGCGACGGCTGGACTCAGCAGAGTCGGGGTGGCACCGTGCGATGAAGAGAAAACGACCGTGCAGATGGCTAGGGCTCAAAGAAATAAAGCGGTGGCTGGCGCTAGGGCTGAAGGAAAGGCTGGCAATGCTCTGCTGGAAGAGAAGAAGAGATGGGGACACAGGGGCTTGGCCGGCGTCGCGAGAGGTGAGGAAGGAAGGAGGGTTCGGGCGGCGGTGGCTCTCACAATGTCGACTCGATGCCTAGTTGTCCCCTCTCTATTCCCTAGTGTCGTTAGGTGGAGGAGCCGAAGTGGTGATCGGCGCCGAGAGGAAAGGAAGGCGAGGAGGGGGATCGGAAGAGAGGGGATCGCAAAAGAAAAGGAGAAGAGGAGACGACGGTTTTGGCGTAGAGGAGGTTAGGGCACGCGGCACTATTCGGGAGGAAAAATCCAACTTTTCCTCATTAAAATGGGATAGCCTAAACAGGCTTTCCCGGGACCCCATTTTATCCCGGTAATCTCGTCCATACGAGCTCAGAAAAATTCTCAGAAATTCCGGAAAATTCCTTTATTATTATCCGTCATTTTTCTTGGTATTTTACAAAAAAAATATTCTAAAAGTTTATTTATCTTTTTTAATTTTTTTTTAATGTGATCAAAGGGAGAGAAGTAGATACAAGTTCAGGGGAGGTAGGATTTAGAATTTTAAATTATTTTTTTGCAAGTATTTTTTTACTTATTTTGCAAATAATTTGTTATCTACTTTTATGTTATTGCATTTTTAACCCTAACTTGAACTTGGGCTGATGCATATCAAAAAGGGGAGATTGTAAGTACCCTGGGTAGTTTTGATGTGATCAACCAAGTTCAGTTAGGTCCTGTTGTGTTTAATCCTTGTGTCTAAGTGTGCAGAAGCTTAAGAATACAAGAAGTCGAGCAGAAGACGCAGCTAGTGAGAAGGATGACACGGGAAAGGAGTCGATGGGCTCGGTGCAATCGAGAGACGAGGTGCTGCGAAAGAGTACACCGGTGGACGAGAAGGACGGATGTATTAAAGGCGCTCTCGCGCCTTTCGCGCTCTCCACCCTATTGAAGGTGCCTTCTAGCCTCGGATAAGTTTTTCTAGAGGCTATAAAAGACCCCTAGACCTATAGGAAAAAAACATCAACTAAACTACAAGTCTTGCATTCACTTCCTAGTCATTTTGTGAGCTGTAAACGTTTGTAAGAGGCTACTCCCCTTCAACAAAGGAGTTTTCTAGTGGAGTTTTCTTCAATGCCTTGGATTAATAACCACCTTGGTTGTAACTAAGTAAATAGATTGTCCTCTTATTTTTTGTTCAGTTTTATTATTCTGTTTAGTATACTTATGCTACTAAGTAGAGTCAAAAGAACGAGAAAGGTTCGCTTTGTTTTTAACAGACAATTCTCCCCCTCTTGCCGACCCTTCTGCACCAACAATATTTGCAATGTGTCTGACAACACCTCTTCCCATAATCGGACAATCGGTACCATTGGCTAGACGGAAAGGAAATAAAAATGAGGAAACAAAAGAGCAAGAGAAAAAGACTTGTTACCAGTAATATGAGGAGGTGCTTCGGAATCCAACATCCAAGACTTATCACGAGACACAACAAACACATCTGGAGAGGATGAGGCAACAATGACAGAGGGAATGCTAGCAGAAGAGTGAAGCAATTTCTCATAATTAGTACGAGAAACACAGACCATATCATCATGACCGCTAGTGTTTTGTAATGGAGTCGATAGTTCGGTAGATGCATTATTAACCCAGTCAAGCTTACCAAACTTCATCAACACTTCTCGGAGGCATGGTTGGAACAACCACAATGAACACACGATAAATTGACTTTCATTTGATCTAAAATTCAAAATATTTGTTCAAACAACTTCTGGTTATAAATTAACTATTTATTCATTTAATTAATTATTAATTAAATAATATATATTTTAAATAGTAAAAAATATCAAGTAAAAAAAATCAAAAAAAAAAGGGGGCAGCCCGGTGCACAAAGCTCTCGCCATGCGGGGTCCCGGGGAAGGATCCATTGTCCGCAGCCTTATCTTGTTTTTTGCAAGAGGCTATTTCTAGGATTCGAACCCGTGATCTTTTGGTCACATGGCAATAACTTTACCGTTGCGACAAGGCTCCCCTTCTTAAGTAAAAAAATTCAAAATAATAAAAAATAAATCAGAATATAAATATAATTTATTAGAATTCTTTAATTTTTTTTAGAATTCTTAAAAAAATTAAATAAAATTTAAAATGATACAAAATAATAAAAATATATATTAGAATATAAATAAGAATTATTATATTTTTTCAGAATATTAATTAATAAAATTTATTTTAATTTTAAATATATTTTTTATATATTTTATTAGAATAATTTAATTAGAGTTTATAAAAGTCTCTTCGAAGCCGCTGGACGCTTTTGGCGACGCCTTTGATGCCGAATCCGTCTCGCATTTCCTCCGGCGCCGCCAGAGGTGTCCCGCGTCTCCTCCGGTGCCGTTGAGATGGGGATGCCTCCTGTGCCGATTTCGGCTGCTCGGCGGAATGGTAAAACCGTCCGTGCCGGGCGGCACGGAATGACATTTCATTCCTTGCATATAGGCACACAAAGGTTTATATGGAAAAACCCCTTAAAGGATCATAGGTTTTTGCCATGGTAAAAAAATCACTAATAAACAGGAAAGGATACATGTAGTTTTTGACCATGAACAAGAGATGAAATCTAGACTAGGCTATGTGTTAATCAAGCAGAAATATTTTAATCTAGAGCCCACCATTGTCTCCAATCTTGGGAGTTGACCATATCTCCTCTATGAGATTTCCTACAAAGTAAACCTTAAAACCAATCTCTCCTTTATCTCCAGCGACTTCAAGCATCTGGAACCTCGGCATGGATTCCTAGTTGTTGTTGGCTCCTTACACATTTCCTAAAGAGTTGTAGTTTGACAATAACCAGGAAAAATACGCTTCATGCCTCTTCAACAACTGGAATTGATGAAAACCTATTTCTCTTTTCCCTAGTTTTCTTACTAGCCTTTCTGGATGGATGCCACATGCTGGTCCTGCTGCATTCCCATCTCCTGTTTGATCTGTGCTACACCTTCATTGCCTTCCTTAAAATGCTTTATCGATATGCTTGTTTTAGCTAAATCCCATTGCCATTCCTCATTGTAACTGGTGTGCCTGAGATAAGCTGATCTAAAAGAAGATGCCTTCTCCTTCTTTTACTATTCTGAGGCAGAGAAAAACTTATGGTTACTAGAAACTCAGTTTTACCTGGTTTGTGTTGGAAAATAGAAAGCAAACTTGAAATGCAGAAAAGAAAAGAAGCGGAAAATGATGTCTGTCCTCATAGCAATACACATGAATGTTGGAAAAAAAAACTTGAGAATCTGAATAGCTATAGTAAGGCTGGTGCTTGTTAACAGCTGCATCAAGAAATTTAATTAAAACTTATTCTTCTTTTTGGAACAGGTAATCTATCGCATTAAACTTCCAGGTCCTGCCATCTTGGGTGAAGGGAAACCAGAAAATCAGAATCATGCCATTATCTTTACACGAGGTGAAAGTTTACAGACTATCGACATGAACCAGGTAGAGGGTTTTTCACTGTTTCTTTCGTTTATGTTTGGTTGCCATAGCCATCTTATGTTATCATTATAGGAACACTACATGGAAGAGGCACTGAAAATGCGAAACCTGCTGCAAGAATTTCTGGAAAAACATAATGGTATGAGGTATCCATCAATACTTGGAGTCAGAGAACATATTTTTACAGGAAGGTAGGTTTTTAATTTTCACTCTGGATTATTCTTTTTTTCTTCTTTTTCGTAGTAGGCAAAATACTCATTGTTTGTATCCGAGGCAGTGTTTCGTCTCTTGCGTGGTTTATGTCAAATCAGGAGACCAACTTTGTAACTATCGGACAACGTTTACTTGCCAATCCTTTGAGGTGAGATTTCTCTCTCAAACGCAACCACACACATTTAAACCAGGTGCAGCATAACATGTGTCAAAGAAAGGCAAAGATTCATATATAGGTTAACTTCTTTTATTTGTGAATTTCAATGTCTAAATGCTGTACATATGTTCTCATAATGCCATCATTGTTGGCAATTTGTATTGCATGTCTTATTTTGTCATATCATTTATTAGCTAATTTCAAATGATGCAGCATAATGAAAAAGAAAAATATTGTTATGTCTGAAGGATATTGGTTAATGTATTTATAAAATGAATTTATATAACACAAACAGTTGTGATTTCTCTAACATATCTTTTTCATTGACTTTGTCCATTAGTGTCTAACTTCTCTTATTTTTGTTTCTAATTATATTGTATCAAGGTGTTAGTTCATAGCTGAAATTGCGAATTCTAATACAATCTCAGAATTTTGTTGATTTGATTATATTTATACTCATGCTGAAACTCCTGTCTGCGACATGTCCAGCACTATTTGTCCTTGACAATGTCTTCTTTTCCCCTTGTCAACTTCCACCCATTTCCTAATTGATGTATTCGACATCTGTCTTTACCCGAAGGATATTGGTATATCTCAAATACCACTAGATGAAGAAATTCTTTTCTTGAAAATTTGATTGCTCAAATGACATTTTTGATGCAGATGATTTATATACTTGCTGTTTAAGCATCTATAAATTCATTGGGGGATGCAATGCTTAAACCTTTTTTTCTCATTGGTTTGTTTGTAAGCCTCCTGTTTAGTTATTTATAAATTCATTGAGGGTTGCAATGGTTGAACCTTCCTTACTGGTTTGTTTGTAAATCTCTTGTTTATTTGTCTTTTTATAAATTTGTTTGCCTAGTTAATGTGACTGATTTTCTTATTAAGTTTAATTTCACTTATATATTCACTTACATCATGATTTCTAGTACCTCTTTCGTTGTGGACTATGGATACAATATCATTCGAAGCTTAATGAATTTAATTACCTGTCTCAATTTTAAAAAATATCATTATGTCAACATCTTTTGTTGACTTCTTCCTTACCACATACACATCCATTTTGTATCTCTAAAGTTGTATTTCTTCATGCATAGGGTCCGATTTCATTATGGTCATCCAGATGTCTTCGATAGAATTTTTCACCTAACACGTGGTGGTGTAAGCAAGGCATCTAAAATTATCAATTTGAGTGAAGGCATATTTGCAGGCATGCAACTTAAATAAATCAGAACCTGTATCTTGTAGATCATATACCTAATGTTACAGACTTTCTGTTGTCAGGTTTTAATTCCACTCTCCGCGAGGGTAATGTCACTCATCATGAATATATGCAAGTTGGCAAGGGTCGAGATGTGGGTCTTAACCAGATCTCACTCTTTGAGGCTAAGATAGCATACGGAAATGGGGAGCAGACATTGAGTCGTGACATATATAGGCTTGGCCATCGTTTTGATTTCTTCAGAATGTTGTCATGTTACTTTACCACTGTGGGTTTCTATGTTAGTACAATGGTATGGCTCACATACTTTTCTTTATGTTGCATAATCTTTACTTTCATCCATGTTGAAATTTTACTTTGATACTAACTGCAGGTAACAGTATTAACTGTATATGTTTTTCTCTATGGACGATTGTATCTTGTTCTCAGTGGTCTTGATGAAGCACTATTAACTGGTAGAAGATTCATGCATAACCAACCTCTTCAAGTTGCTCTAGCATCCCAATCATTTGTGCAACTTGGATTTCTTATGGTACTGCCTATGGTGATGGAAATTGGCCTGGAAAGAGGATTCCGTACCGCACTGAGTGAATTTATACTTATGCAATTACAATTGGCCTCTGTTTTTTTCACCTTTTCCTTGGGGACCAAGACACACTACTATGGGAGGACGGTGCTGCATGGAGGTGCTGAATACAGAGCTACAGGTCGTGGATTTGTTGTCTTCCATGCAAAGTTTGCTGATAACTATAGGTTGTATTCACGTAGTCATTTTGTCAAAGGTCTTGAATTGATGATTTTGCTTCTTGTATACGAGATCTTTGGGCATTCTTATAGAGGCCCAGTGGCATACATTTTTATCACTATTTCAATGTGGTTTATGGTTGCCACTTGGCTTTTTGCACCTTTCCTATTTAATCCTTCTGGATTCGAGTGGCAAAAGCTTGTTGATGACTGGCATGATTGGAACAAGTGGATCAGTAATCATGGTGGGATAGGTGTATCGCCAGAGAAAAGTTGGGAATCATGGTGGGCAAAGGAGCAAGAACATCTTAGGTATACAGGGAAGCGTGGGATCATTTTAGAAATAGTGCTCGCCTTACGTTTTTTCGTCTACCAATATGGGCTTGTATATCACTTGAATCTAACAAAGCATACCAAAAGCGTGCTGGTAATATATTTCACTACTTGCTGTTTTTCTGATTTTTCTCGGGCTTCGATTCTCATTACTTGAGCATATGAAAGACATGGGGAGTATTATGCTGAATTTTGTATGTTTTCAGGTCTATGGTGTTTCATGGCTCATTATCCTGGGAGTATTGCTCGTCGTGAAGGTATATTTGTGCTTTTTAACAATTCAAAACTGAGTTATTTTAGTTTTTGAGGATCTAGCTTGGGGCTCTAAATATCCCAATGTGTTTTTGGGAAATGCCATCTTATTGAGAAAAACAGATTGTCGAATAGAAGTATTTTGATTGGATTTGAGCTAAATTGTCTTCTAAGTTTGTAGCTTATGATGTTTCCTTTTCCGGTTTTGATAGATATTCCTTAGGAATCGTCCTTGCGAATTTGATAATTTAATGTCTTCTCTTTGCTGCATTTACTTTTTCATCAGTTGTCAGTTCAACTAACTGTTTCATTTTCCCCACCCCTCTAGACTGTCTCGATGGGAAGACGTTTATTCAGTGCAAATTTTCAGCTGGTTTTCCGATTGATAAAGGGACTCATCTTTGTAACATTTATCTCAGTCCTAATCCTATTAGTAGCGGTTCCTCACATGACAGTGCAAGACATAATTGTTTGCATCCTTGCTTTCATGCCTACTGGATGGGGTTTGCTGTTGGTTAGTAAAATCTCATTTATCTTTCTCCATTTCATTTACATACTGCATTCTCTACATGTGACCTTGTCTTTTTTTCTTGGTTAGATTGCACAAGCTTGTAAACCAGTTTTTCCAGCAAGCCTCTGGGGATCTGTTAGGGCCCTTGCACGAGGCTATGAAATTATTATGGGCCTGCTTCTGTTTGCACCGATTGCTTTCTTAGCTTGGTTCCCTTTTGTTTCTGAGTTTCAGACAAGGATGCTATTCAATCAAGCATTTAGTAGAGGCTTACAGATTTCCCGTGTACTTGATGGTCCCAAAAAAGACCGATCTTCGAAGAACAAGGAGTAGCCAGCCAGTAGATTATCAAATTATGTGAAGACCCCCTGTGCAGTCAATCTTTTGCCATTGAATTCCTATGATATTGTCATTTTATCATGGATTTGACTGTATAATTTAGTGTATTTTGATCGTATGCCAGATGTATATCTAGTTATCTTGTTGTAGAATCATGGCATAAATATGCAACAGAACGTTTCGGTAAATATACATTGATCAAGTTGTTGGTCTTGCCTTCTACCAGAATTTGAGAAGTCAGTGAAAAATTAATTACTTCCAAGAATGAAAGCGTCAGCTGCTCTAATTTTAAGTCTTTCCTTTTTTTGTTTTTCTTGTGTGTGTGTGTGGGGATCATAAGAGCATTAAAGGTCAAATTTTATTTGTTTCAAAAGGAAGAGATATTTTTATTTCAATTTTGGTTTTTGACTTTTTGATAGATCTTTCGATTTTCTTGTCAATTTCTGTATGATGCAGGTAGCTGTTAAACACCTTCATTTCACGAAGAACTCTTCGGAAGCATGGATTGGGCATGATCAGATCAAGTCAAGTATATTTTACTTCACCAAAGTTAAATAGGTCAGTTGCAGTTAATAAATTTTTAAATCTTTTACATTTTCCCGTATAATCATTCATTTATCTGTGTACAAAATATTTTAATATTTCTTTAGTACATTGGTATATCTCTCTCTCTTTTATCTCAACTTGTATATATAGTTTGTCGACGGTTTGACGGGGACGTTGGGAGCGAGCGTATTCATCTTTTGTCATCATTATATATATAATTTGTTGATCCTCCTCCGTGGATAAGGGGATTCTAATCGATCCTAAAAGCATTAATTTGTATGCTTCATACAATGCACCTATTTGTCATTACCGGAGTAACTATCTCTCGAAGCACCATCAACCCAAGACATCAACAGCTTTCTCTATAATGGAAAAAAGTTAAGATTAGAGGCTTAGTTAAGGCAGTCAGTGGATGGTAGGTTGCCCCTTGAGGTGTGGGGCTTGTACTCCGGAATCCCTCCCCTCCATTTATTGGGTTCCTTAGTTATCGTGATTTATCTCTTCTTCTGTTGTGGTAGTTTTGAGATGGACTGGCACCTCTTTGACACTGGGTCACCACTACTTTCTGTGCATGATAGATAGTAGCACCTCTACTCTTTGTTGGACAAAGCAGAGGACATGTTTCCTAACATGTATCCACAAAAGTAGGAAGTTAATTAGCTTTGATCCTTTCAAATGTATGTATGGTTTGATCTAACCAAAATGACAGTTAGTTAGGACTCTGCATTGTCACCAAAAAGTTGGCCCATGATGCTGGAGTACGATAAGGCATGATATGCCTAACACTATTCAAGAAAATTTGCAAAAGTTGTGGAACATCCGTTCGAAATGATACAAAGTCTCGGTACACCCATGTAATCCCAATTGTATGCATTGTTCATCATGGTGGTAAAAGACGAATACGTTTATCTCCAACGTTCCCGTCAATCTGTCCCAGGACCAACACGTATACATTGTTCATCATGAATTACAACATGATGGAGACGGTCAAACCTCTTGGAGAGTTGCTATCCATGTTAAGTGAGACCGAATTTGAGATTCGATCGAAGTCAAAGTGTGCGGTGCTACAGGTGGATGGTGGCGACAAGGGGAAGGAAAAGAGGGGAAGCCAAAGAGCAAGGACAAGAAATCCTCCAAACCTTCCACTGGCATCAATAAGAAGAAGAAGAAACATAATTGCAAGAGTTCCTTGCGGAGGCTATGAATAGCTTCTATTTTTTAGTCCAAGCCCATCTTAATGCTTTATTGGGTTGAATTTAAATCCAAGCCCATTAGTGTGTGTGTGTGTTTTAATTTTGAAGGTAAATGGTTTGACCTTTAATTCGCCTACCTGGTAGAGTCAGCCAAGTATAAATTATATTTGAAAGTGCAGGTGATGAGTAGTATAATTATTATATCATAGGATAAATTATATTTCTTTTAAAAATTAAAAATTATCTATGATTGACTTCAACTCTTAAAATAACAGAAATATCTTCGAAATTAGGGTGAAACTTCAAGAATATTATTATTCTCACATCAATTATATATATATATATATATATATATATATATATATATATATATATACACCAACAAAAAAAAATGATAGGACCACTCCACTCAAGTCAACAACAATAAAGTCAAAATGAGAAAACACATGCTCAAGGGAAAGATATGCCTTTTTTTTTTTTTTAACTTGACCACAATTAATTATCCAAGTCAATTACTAACAAGATTCCTAATGGTAGCTAGTTAATCCAAGTCAATATTAGTGAAACTCATGAGTTGGAGAACTAAACTAATGTTCTATGATGCTACAACTTCTTTAATTATTATTGATTATATTTATATTATCTCAATTTTTTATTGTTTGGTCAAAATTGTATCTACAATATTAAAATTTGGAGTTTAATAACTGAAAATTTGCATTCGAATAGCACTATTAAAATTGTATGGATAATAACTTAATAATATTTGACTTACCAAATTAGCAACCTTATTGATATTATTATTAATTAAGCTAATGCTTATTAATAGCTGGAAAGAGTCATTGAACTTCACTCATTATTTTAAAGTGACAAATGACTTAAATACAAATTTTAAATTATTAAATTTGTATTACTTTTATTTTTATCTTTTATCATAGCCATATACACCATGAGTACATATTTTCACTAATCCTACTTTCTCTTTGTGATGTTTCACATGCAAATCCTACCAACTCTCTCTCCTTTTGACTCCATTCTTTTCTCCTTTAATTATTTTCTCCTTTAATAAAATAGTTTGGAAGGTAGAAATAGAGCTACAAGACTTTAAGTGGTCCTATAAACACAACATGATGACTATTGATGCTTGGTCTTTAATTAATATTTTCAATTTTATTGACCCAAAATCAAAAGGTTAGTCCAAGTCCAAGCCCAAGTCCAAGTCTATGGAATAGATTCTTATTTCTATTGAAGAATGAAGAAGTGGGTGGAGTCATTTGATTTGGGTCCCTTCTATGATCAATATTCCTCCACTGGTTAACTTCTATCATTTCAACATTTAGTTTATCCAATTATAAAAAGCAAGCTACTATGACCTCAAGATTATAAAAAACAATTCATAACAACTTTAGTATTTTCGTCATGGCCAAATCTATTGCACAAATAAAAGAAACGAAGCACAAATTTTGCCAAGAGAAGAGCACTGATGGACCTAAGCCCAATTAATTTTGTTATGCAAACAAATGCATAGGTCAATCATTACCATGGATACATGCCAACATGTTACGTGCAAGGGTGTCAAATTCATTACAACTAAATGATGCTTGTTGCAATCCATGACTGAAATCATAACGCTCTAGACACACGTTCACGTTATAATATAGGGAAGTTTCTTAGCATCACAAAAGTATGTGGAGATGCAACTCCCCAAACTAAAAAGCTGACAGGTGCAATCTGTATTGATCAACAAGTCAATATGAACCATATCAAGAAGAAAATATAACTTTCCCTAGACGAAAGTCCTACTTTTTGTTAATTCGACAACAATTCCAAATGACTCTCGTATCCCCTAATATTTGGATGTCCTCATTGTGACATCCAGAAAAAAAAAAGAGAATAATTCATAAAGCCCCTTTGGATATCCCAGTTCCCATAATACTTGAGAAGCAAGTTCAGCAGCTGAACCCAAATTAGCCTAAACTTCCTAAAAGAGCATGCATAAAAAACTATTCGCACAAACCTATCAGAGGCTAATTTTGCAAAGACAAGGAAAGCTCGGATGATTTCAACCAAAATATAGAATGGAACGAGTAATTAAACCCCAACATTCATCCAGCATCCTAGAAGTTTTTGAGAGGTCGACAAAGAGCCGATCAGGACTCGCAGGAGATCCAAACAAGCATTCACATCTCAAATCGAAAAGATTGCATCTTTATCAAAAAGGAAACATACCCAAAACAAGGGAAATCTACCTTCTTGCAGGTCAATGGCGAAGCCAAGAAGTAGACGCAATCTGTATTCTTCCTCTTCAGCACCTCCTCTTCCGCCGCGGCAGACCGGATCGGTTCGCGTCCGCCATCAGATTCCATAGTCTAAACTCACCGGGCAATCCAAAGAGACTGATCCCAAATCCCTGCTGCAGAATAAGATAAAACCCCCAGCTTGCGCACTGAAAGCGAGAGTACAGAGCTAAACAACGAATCGAGGAGCCAAAGCGAGACGATTGGGAAGCAAAAATCTGAGCAAAGGAAGACGAACCTCCGGACTCACGTCGGCGATCTGCGACGCCAAATGCGAAAGGTTTTTGCTGGCTCCTGTCTAGATCTTCGGCTCTTCCTCATTTCTATCTGCTTATATATATATAATAAATAAAAGTATAAAAATATAAAAACTAATTTTCATTGAACACCTTGATAAAAACAAAATCTTATTCCGTGCATCGATTCGGCGGTTTTTGTTTGAGGATTGTAGTGATTACTTATAGGATAGGGCGGTTTGAGTGAGTATGCACTTTTTGTTTGAGTGAGTATGCACGATTCGTCGCAAGTGGGAGGTAGCTCACGTGACTGGATTTGTAGGATTATCGCTATGGAAAAAAATGTATTCTTTATTTATATTATATCTAATTATGGGATGATTTTTTTTATAATCATTTATAACACTAATTTACCTCAAGTAATTTTTTATTGTATAAATATTTAATATTTTGAAATTTATTAAGCATCAGCAAAGCAGTTAAATTATGTCATAGCTAGTAAGATGATTTAATGGGGGTTGAAGCTAATAAAATGATTTAAGCATAAGCTCATGTACTTGTCTGATGCGGATATATTGATGGGCCAAAAGAAATTATGGAGAAGAAAAGGGACATTTCAGTCTTTTCACAGGTGAAGGATTTGGTATTTATATTTTACTGTTCATCACGTGGAGAAAAAGGAGGGAGGGGGCTGTTGGGTTTGGGTTTCGGTCGCCACCTCTCTCCCTCACCCTAGCCACTGCTCTCCTCCCCTTCTCTCCCTCTCAGGTGCCTCTCCTCGCCAACGTCGATCGTTCCTCCTCTCCCCCTCCCTCTCTGGTCGTTCGTCGAAGCAGCAGTTGGAGTCATACACCTGGAGGAGCATGGCGCCTCCCTCTCCTGCGAGAAATCGCAACTCTCTCATGCGAGAAACCACAACTCTCTCATGCCAGCGCCGCCACCGCCTCACTCCCACACGCAAGGATGGCTGGCAGCATCGACACTACCACCATATATGAAGGGGTGCCCGCCGTATACGAAGGGGCACACCTCCTCCTCTTCTCCATCACCGGGGCCTCTCACGCGACCCTTGTCGCGAATGTCACCGCAGATGCCTTCGGCATCTCTCGTCGCCTCGCCGGAGGCTGGATTTCTTCTGCTACAGCCGAAGGCACACCTCTACCTCACGCCTCCCGCTGTTGACGCCGCCTCCATCGCTCCACAGGGGCACGTCGCTCCACCGCCCAGCGTGGCTCACTGCATTTCCTCGCTCCACGCCGATGCCAAGGGCAAACGCACACCGCTTCTCTCTAGGCGTCATCGGCAGCCTTGATCAGTCGCCGACCGACCACGTCAGAGCAAGACCAGCCTCAATCTGCATCGGTTCCCATCATCGCAGCTAGCCTCCGAGCCGCAGCAATGCCCCATCGTCGTAGACAGCCCTCGATCCGCGCTGTTATACACTTCTGACACCGATCCGATATTCTATCCATGTCGGTGTACGCTGGTCTGGCACTTGAGCCACCATTGATCCGGCCTTCAGGCCCCTGCTATTGCACTCTGCCTCCATGATTTGTGTTCTGCCCTGTGTGCTGTGTTCAGCCATCGAGCCGCTGTGTTTCGAATTGTGAGTTACGGGTATTACCTGTTGGGACATTGACGTCCGCTAGAGGGGATGAATAGCGTCTCACCCAAATCGTCACTTTCTATACTTGTTAATATGCAACAGAAAACAAAATACAAACTAACAAGAAGAAAACTAAACCCTATAAACAATAAGGAAAGACAATAAATCAAAAACAAATCGTAACACAAGGCGTTTACGTGGTTCAGAGATTAGGACTCCTACTCCACGGCTGTCCGTAAGGTGGACAATCTCAATCCGTCGGTGGATGACTCCCCGGAAACCTCCGGCTAGCTCAAATCTCCTTATCAGTGAAGAAACATTACCACAACCTTGATCCAAACACTTTTAGATCACAAGAAGAGCTTGGAGGTTTTTAAAGACTACTAATAGGGGCTAACCACCTCTATTTCGTCAACAATGTCCAAGCACCCCAAGCTCTATTAAATAGAGCTCGAGAGGAAAATACTAAGTTGTTTTCCCGCTACCAGTCGATTGGTGTATGCACCAGTCGACTGGTCCTTTAAGTGAAACCGACCGTTACCTAACGGTCGGCTACTAGTCGACTGCTACAGTATACCAGTCGACTGCTACAGTGTACCAGTCGACTGCTGCAGTGATGTTATAGTGTCATGATACTACTACTACAGTGTCGCTACAGTGCTGCTACAATAAATCCTAAATGCATAAGATTTTACCCTAAGTACAATCACTCAGCACTCGTCCTAGCCCGACCAACCTAAACCTAGAATTCTAACCTCCTCCATCAGCCTCGTGTTCCTCGAATGTCCCCTCATTCTTCACGTCTTGCCTTCTGGAGTTTCCTTTAGCCTTGTCTATATTGTCGGGTCTTTCTTTGCCAAGAGACTCCTCACCTCCGAGACTTCATCCATTGTCAAGTCACACTTGGACTTACGTTGCCAAGACTACATGCTTGGACTTACACCGCTAAGACTCATCCTTGGACTTTCCTCCTTTGCCAAGATCACACTTGGACTTTCCTTGTTGTACCTGTATCCTGCACACTCACAATGCATATCAAATATAACAATAAACCTAACTTAAACATTTATCCAATTATCAAAACCTAGGGCACCTAGATTGCTCCAACAATCTTCCCCCTTTTGATGTTTGACAATCTGTTTAAGTTAGGGAAACATAAATGCAATAACAATGCAAATAAACATAAAATCAACACATGCATAAGTCATGGAACCTAACCTTAGGCTCCCCCCTTAAGCTAGGATTTCCTGCAAAGATAAACTTCTCCCCCTTTGCCTGAACAATCGCTCCCCCTTCACCTAAGCTCCCCTTAGCTAGGATTTCTTGCAAAAGTGTGTAGGTTTCTCATTTAAACCTAAATTTCTCCCCCTTTGCCATACATCAAAAAGAACTCCAACAATATCCCAATTGTTGAAAACTTGTCATTCAAATTGATCCTAAACTCATGTATTTATCCCCCATGGATCTCATACATCTAAACGAGTTGGCACGATCAAGAACAGTGTTGAAAAACACTTTTAGGCTGGTATTAGTCGACTGCACTAGGTACCAGTCGACTGCCCCCTTCAATTTCCACTCACAGAGCCTTCTGTGTTCGAAATACACTGTTACCAGTCGACTGATATCAGAACCAGTCGACTGCCCTCATCAAAATAAGCTCACAGAGATATTCTGTGCTCAAAAATACTATTACCAGTTGACTGGTAATCAACCTTTTCTGACCAACTTCAGAAATGCACCAGAAATTCTACAAAACTCTAAAAATTCTCAAATTTTATGGAGAAGTCTATTTTAACCTTGTCTACTTAGAAAAAATATATACAAAAATATATTTATCACAGATGCCAAGAATGACACAAAATTCAAAACTATCTAAATGGTTCAATTGAACCCTTGACTTAAAATCCTAGTTTTGGCTTCCTCTTGATGTATCTGCCCATACTAAACCACAATACTTCCCTAGCATGGGTTTATATGGTATCTATACATAAAAAATTAATTTTCATGTAATATGACCCCAATGTCATATTTTCATACATGAAACTTAACTCAATTGTGCTAACCAACTACAGTAGAGACTCAAATTTATCTCTAATCCCTTTGGCACATATTGGTTCACTTAAGATCATTTATCATATGTCCCAAATACTCTTTGAGTTCCCCCTTAAGCTCTTAATCTTATCCACCTCTCT
Source organism: Zingiber officinale (assembly GCF_018446385.1). Classification (NCBI taxonomy): domain Eukaryota; kingdom Viridiplantae; phylum Streptophyta; class Magnoliopsida; order Zingiberales; family Zingiberaceae; genus Zingiber; species Zingiber officinale. Next base: position 146,516,153 of record NC_055994.1, read on the forward strand.
AGGTTACTCATCCACTGTGGCTAGGCCACTTCGGTGCACCTCAGATGACACTTGGCCTACAAAACTCACCTTCTTAACCTTAGACACATTATTTTTGGTTAGTTTCTTCTTGTCCTTCACCTTAGACACCTCATCCTTGTCATAATTATATGTCACCCTAGCATATTCCTTCTTATTGGCCTTAGATGACTCTCCTTTATCCTTGGTCACACCTCCCTTACCAATGTCATGTGTTACCTTAGCACTTGACCTCCTTTTGGTCTTGGAGGGATCTTATTTAACATTTTTGGGTCTTTTACCACCTAAATACATGTCAAGTTCTTTAGGTCCAATAATGAACCTCTCTAAGACTTTCTCCATTTCCTCAAGCCTTACCTTTAAAACTTGATTTTCTAATTCTAGGGTTCTAACCCTTGAATCAACATGTCCACCTTGAACATCCCTAGACCTACCCACCTTCCTAGGCATATGTCTCCCTTTCTTGGGATTAATGCTTAGGTTTTCACATACTTTCCTTCCCTTTGGTAAAGTGTTTTGGGTCTTATTAGGTTTACTCTTATTAGATTTAGTATGAATAGGTCTCCTAGGGTTATCTCCTATATTAACCCTATTTCTATCATTATATCTAAATCCATGATTATGCTTGGGTAAATAATAAAAATTATTTATAGAATGCATGGAAGAATTTAAATTTGAACTTAAATTCATGTTAGGGTTTACCTCCCTTACCATTAAAGCTCTCTTCTTCTCCCACTTCTTCAAGTACACCAATTTTTTGAGCTATCCTCTCCTTGGGCACTTTGTGTGGTAGTGCCCCCACTCACCACACGTAAAACAGCTAATGTGCTTCTTCTCCTTCTTTTTCTTCCTACAACTCACATTAGTTTCTAAATTAACTTTAGTGAGTTTAGGATTTACCTCCTTTACCTTCTTGAGCGAATGACACCTACTCTTGTAGTGCCCCATCTTACCACATTCAAAGCATTTGATGTGGTCCTTTGTGCTCTTCTTGGTAGTTGAGGTGGAGGGTTGAGCTTCCAAGATCTCCTCTTCCTTGGATTGCTCTTCTTCCTCTTCACTTGAAGATGTGGACGGTTCTACTTCTTCCTCCCTTGATGATGTAGATGATATCTCCTCATATTCCTTTTCCTCCTCGGATGTTGAACCCGTGTCAACATCCGATTGGCCCTTCTCTTTTTTGACCAATGAGCCCTTCTCCTTGGGCTCATTCTCTTCTTCGATTTGTGTAAGACTCTCATGAAGCACAATTACCTTTTTCAAAGGTCACTTGCGTTCTCGTATTCACCTACATTCAATATCGCATTAGGAGGTAATAAATTAATTAAAATCCTACTTACCTCCTTGTCCGTCTTCGATTGCTCCCTTTGCTCCTCGGTCCAATATCGACGTCGGAGATGTTTTCCCTTCTTGTCCGTTGGAGCTTTAAATAGTTCCTCCAACGTAATCCATTGGTTCCAATTCATTTTGAACTACATCTCCATGCGCTTCCTCCAATAGTCGAAGTCCTCGCGCTCGTATGGAGGTGGGATTCGGATGCCCCATCCGAGAGGTCCCTCCGACTCCATCTTCTTCCTCTAGCCGCTCTCTTGGCGATTAGTCCAACAAAAGCTCACCTAGCTCTGATACCACTTGTTGGGATCTTGACGTCCGCTAGAGGAGGGTGAATAGCGTCTCACCCAAATTGTCACTTTCTACACTTGTTAGTACACAGTGGAAAACAAAATACAAACTAACAAGAAGAAAACTAAACCCTATAAACAATAAGGAAAGACAATAAACCAAAAATAAATTGTAACACAAGACGTTTACGTGGTTCGGAGATTAGGGTTCCTACTTTACAGCTATTCATAAGGTGGGCAATCTCAATCCGTCAGTAGATAACTCCCCGGAAACCTCCGGCTAGCTCAAACCTTCTTCTTGTTGATTAGTCTTAGGAAAATCGTACCGGTTCCACTGTACAAAAATTTTTGTACAAGTGTCGAACCTTTCCTTAAATAACCTATTGTGTTCTTTAGAAGTTAAATTAGGAATCGCAGACGGAACTTAACATCATTGATTCTAAATTTAACTTATCTGTTCTTAATGGTTTAGATTTGAATCACAAGCGGAACTTAACACTATTGATTCAAATCCACCTATGTTATTAATTTCATTAAATATTAATTTCCAAAATTAGCTTCCAGGACTGCATGGCGAGGCACATGGCCTTCTTGGATATGGGAGCAACCACCACCGCCTAGACAAAGCCTTTTAAGGAAAGCTAATATTTAATTTCCTTAAATAACTCTAGGTTAACCAAAAAGAACAATCGAATCACAAATTCAAAAAATAAAACAAAAGAAACACAAATTCGAAACAAATCCGAAAACTCTAGAATCATATGCCTCTTGTGTTTGGTATTTCCAAAAATAACTATACAAAGAAAATTAGTATGATGCGGAAAATAATTACTAGTTATACCTTTATTTGTAAGCAAATAACCTCTTGATCTTCTACCGTATTCCTCTTCTAACCTCGGACGTTGTGTGGGCAACGATCTTCCGAGATGAGAACCACCAAGCACCTTCTTCTTCCTTCTAGGTTTCGACCACCAAGAGTCCTTCTTGATGGATAGGTTCGGCCACCACCAATGCTCCAAGGGATGCTAGAGACTAGGCTTCCTTTCTCTCCTTGCTTGATCCGACCACCAAGAGAACTCCACCAATGAAGAAGTTTCGGCCACAATAAGGAGAGGAGAGAAAAAGAGGGGGCCGACCACACCACCAAGGAAGAGAGGGAGGAAGAAAAAGAATAGAGTTGTTCACCATGAAGGCACCTCTACCCTCTCTTTTATATTCCTTGGTCTTGGCAAATAAGGAAATTTTAATAAAAACTTCCTTAATTCCTTTGCCATGAAAAAAAAATATTTAATCAAAAATAATTTTCTTTTCTTAATTATAATGGCCGGCCACTTTTAATCCCCAATCAAGGAAAGTTTAATTCACAAAAAAATTAAAACTTCCTAATTTATTTCCGAAAATTTATAAAAAATTTCTCTAATAATTTTTCCCTTCATGGTGGTTTGTAAAAAGAAAATTTTATAAATTAAAATCTTTCTTTTAAACATGTGGATGATTTTCAAAAAGGAAAGTTATCTCTAAAAATTAAAATCTCCTTTCAATCTACAAATAAGGAAAGATATCAAATATTTTCTTAATCTTTTGTAGAAACTAATAAAAGAGAATATTTAATTTTTAAACTCTCTTTTAAATCATGAACATGGTTAAAAAAGGAAAGCTTTCTCAAAATTAAAATCTTCCTTTCAATCTACAAATAAGGAAAGATTTCAAATCTTTTCTTAATCTTTTGTAGAAAGCTATAAAAGGAAAGATTTAAATTTTAAACTCTCTTTTAAAACCATGGAATCCACATAAGAAAAATTTTAAAAAATAAAATTCCTTTTTATTTTAATAGGGTCGGCCACCTAAGCTTGGGTTCAAGCTAGAGTCGGCCACCTCATGAACCCATGAACCATGCCTTTGGCCAGCCCTAGCTTGGACTCCAAGCTAGCTTGACCGACCCCTATAGAATGGGTAAGAAGGTGGGTATAGTACTCTATAATTAAGAGGCTACGATAGGTACCGAGAGGAGGAATGAGTTTTGGTCTCCCGATGAAATTAAGCATCCCGTGTTCGCCCTGAACACATAACTTAATTTCATTAATAATAATTCATTCCACTAAAGAACTATTATTGAACTACCGCACCAATCCCAAATTACATTTTGGGCTCCTTCTTATTATGAGTGTGTTAGTCTCCCTGTATTTAAGATAATGAATGCCCACTAATTAAATGAGTTACTAACAACTCACATAATTAATATCTTAGTCCAAGAGTAGTACCACTCAACCTTATCGTCATGTTGGACTAAGTCCACCTGCAGGGTTTAACATGACAATCCTTATGAACTCCTCTTGGGGTCATTCTCAACCTAGATTACTAGGACACAGTTTCCTTCTATAATCAACAACACACACTATAAGTAGTATCATTCCCCAACTTATCCGACTTATTGATTTATCGAGCTAAATCTCATCCATTGATAAGTCAAAGAAATAAATACTAGATATATGTGTTTGTTATTATATTAGGATTAAGAGCACACACTTCCATAATAACTAAGGTCTAGTTCTTTTATAAAGTCAGTACAAAAAGAACTTACCTAAAATGGTCCTACTCAATACACTTGGAGTGTTTCAGTGTAATTTATTAGTTAAGATAAATTAATACTTAATTACACTACGCCTACTTCAACGGTTTGTTCCTTTCCATTTTAGTCGTGAGCAACTGTTTATAATTTATAAAGAACCGATAATATGATATTCTGTGTGTGACACCACACACCATGTTGTCTACTATATAAATTAATTGAACAAATTACATTTAACAAATAAATGTAGATATTTGACCATTGTGATTCTTTATTTCTAAATAATTGTTAATACAAAAGCTAGGCTTTTAGTATACACTCTAACACTTCTCGGTGGAGAAACATCACCATAACCTTGATCCAAACACTCTTAGATCACAAGAAGAGCTTGGAGGCTTTGGAAGACTACTAATAGGGGTTAACTACCTCTATTTCGTCAACCATGCCCAAGCACCCAGAGCTCTATTAAATAGAGCTCAAGAGGAAAACACTAAGCTGTTTTCCCGCTACCAGTCGACTGGTGTATGCACCAGTCGACTGATCCTTTAAGTGAAGCCAATCGTTACCCAACGGTCGACTGCTACAGTAACCAGTCAACTGCTGCAATGCTGCTACAATGTCACTACAGTACTGCTACAGTAAATCCTAAACACATAGGATTTTGCTCTGAGTACAATCACTCAGCACTCGTCCTCGCCCGACCAACCTAAACCTAGCGTTCTAGCCTCCTCCATCAGTCTCGCGTCTCTCGAATGTCTCCTCATCCTTCACGTCCTGCCTTCTGGAGTTTCCTTTGGCCTTGTCTATATTGTCGGGTCTTCCTTTGCCAAGAGGCTCCTCACCTCCGGGACTTCATCCATTGCCAAGTCACACTTAGACTTACATTGCCAAGACTACATGCTTGGACTTACACCGCTAAGACTCATCCTTGGACTTTCCTCCTTTGCTAAGATCACACTTGGACTTTCTTTGTTGTACTTGTATCCTGCACACTCACAATGAACATTACCCGGCCTGCGTGTCGTGTTCCGGTCTATGAGCCACTATGGTATGTCAGCCTAGGTGTTATTGTCATATTTCGACATACATGCCGCCTTTTGGATCTATGCTGCACCGGACTCCATGTCGTCGCTCCCAAATCCGGCTCCTTAGCTGACTCACACTCATCTACCCTTTAAGGCCGCGACGACTCAATCAGTATTGCAACCATCTCACTGATCCATTTGAGAGCGCCCCTCGGGGGCAGGATACGTCACTATACTCATCTTATATTTATTTCGTTGTTCTACTATTATTTGACTGCTTATATATTCGTGAGACCTGCCTCGAGCATCGGGATACCGGGGATCGAGGCAACACAGTCGCTGGCTACAAGTATTGTTGACCAGAGGCCCTACGATGACTTGGTCAACACAGAAGACAACTTACCATCCGAGTCATGGAGATGCGGTCAACATTCCAGCCACATCATTCTGATAGTTCCGTCTTCTTAGATTCCCGATAGGATCATATTGGCGCCGTCTATGGGAACTTAGCCTGATCTGGAACGTGAAGATGAATGATGCCGGAAAATTCTGTCATCCTCATGTCCTCGGTGGGTTCCAACGAACATATCATAGTCTCCTCACTCCACGGGTATTCAAGAGTCAAGGAGCTGAGTCAGATCCTCTGCTGGTCGGGAGGTTAGTTTTTTCGTTATATTTTCCCTTTCGTTCATAGGATTTGTCATTGTTCCCCGACCGAAGACTCCCGTGCCGATTGATCGGGTTTATATTATATCATATTAGAGCCACAGGCTCAATGTCGAAGACTCTCATGCCGATCGGCCAGGTTTACATTATATTAAAGTCACGGCCAGGTTTATATTATATTAGAGTCACAGGCTCAATGTCGAAGACTCCCGTGTCGATTGGCCGGGTTTACATTATATTAGAGTCACGGACTTTAGAAGTCGAGCCGCAACTATAAATCCTAGAAGTCGAGCGACGACTATGAACCCTAGAAGTCGAGCGACGACTATAACCTTAGAAGTCAAACGACGTCTATAAACCTTTGAATCAAAGACTCTCGCACCAATCGGTCGGATTTAAATTATATTAGAGTCACGGGCTTTGAATGAAGTTAAGAGTGGGCTCAAGATAGGTTATGTTGACAGAATATTTATAGAAAAATTTTGAAATAGGTCAGGATGATCAGATACTCGACCCCCATGCAATTTTATTAAATCAAAAATTACTCTGACTTTCCTATTGTAGCTTCACGAGAATTTATCATCAACTGTGATTTTAAATTGATCAATTGTCTACTCAGAATTATATAAAAATATTGTGTTCACTATTTAATCAGTTTGAGTTAACACAGTTTGATCCAACAACAAATAGATCCGAACCCACAAGACCTAAATTGAGAATAAGCTCTAGCTAGGTCCATTTAGCGGTCTAAATTGATTTCCATTTGCTCGCATTTAATTTTATATTTTAAAAATGATTTAAAAAAATAAAAATTCTCAAGAAATTAAATCGGAAATAAATCATGAAGTTTTCACAACACAAAAAAAAAAAAAAAAATCAGAATTGTCTTGTAAATTAATTCTGAAAATTTCCAAATGATTTAACATTTTTAATAAATTATAAAATCTGATGAACTATTTTTATATTTTATAATTAATCTAAAAAATCAATAAAGAAAATTATAAACACTTAATTACCACCTTAAAATTTAATTAATGCTAATCAAATTTATGATTAGCTTGCAAAAACCAGAATTATACTTATTATCGATTTACTTCCCTTTATTGATAATATTTTTAATTTTTTATATTATTTATTAAAAAAACTTAATCAAATCCGAGCTTAAGTCAATTAGGCCCATGCCTAGCCGGAAAGCCAAATCAACATAGTTTGTGTTAGTTTCGTGTTGAGTCCAACTCTATATGTTACTCAAATATAATTTTCAAAATGGATGAATATTTTAAGAATGGAATTTTAGATTTGTATAAATTATAATGAATTAAGTGAAAATTATCTATTTTTAAAATTAATCGATGTTATTCAAATAAGCCAATCAAACTCAAACCATGCTCATCTCGATCTCTCCATTTTGTCACCTCTAAAACCTTTAAAATAGTAAGTCAAACCTCCTCGTATCTATGAAATCAGTCAACTCGTATCGCCCATAATTAGTCAATTCATGTAACTGTCAACCTTCCATATTTAGACTTTTTTTTCGTTCGTTCATTTGCCAACTTGCTATCGAGTGCCGTCCGTATTCTCGCAAATATGCGTCCACTCATCCTCCACGCACTTCAATGCACACATCCACCCACATTATTATTATTATAATAAATTATTATAAGCACTTAAACTCAAAATTATTTGGTCTTTAGAATTTTAATTTTTCCAATTTATATTAATAAAATTAGTGTATTTTGATCGAACCAAAAAATAATAATAATAAATTAATTTATCTATATAGAATAGATTCTGTAATAATATGAGCATGTACTAATCTATTAAAATTTTCAAATTAAATAGAATATAAAATTGAGAATAGTAAAACCATAGGGGGTTGTTGCGAACCGAAGTAAATATTTTAAGGTTTTTTGGAAAATTTCGACAAAGATATCGGCTGCGGCGGCGGCCACTCGCCGCGAGCCCACACACCGCAGCAGATAAATTGAATTAAAAATCCAACCTTTTTTCCCCAAAATCTCCAAAATCCAATTCAATTTCTCTTCGTCGTCTCTTGTTCTTCTTCTTCTTCCTTCTCCAGAGCCGCGCCCCGATTGCACCCTAGCCGTATCCTGATCCTCACCTTCTACCTCTTTTCACCCTTGTTTGCTGGTTGTTCCCGCGGGAAAGGAGCCGGATTGAAGGAGCGGAGCGAGACGGGTGCGGCGGCCCATGGGAGCCAACTCGATCGGCGAATACTGGGACGACGACGGGGGATCCGACGGCGAGCTCCGCTGTGCGATCGAGAGCTTCTGTGGCATGGATTCCACCGCCGGGTGCGTCCTATTTTTGTGAGAAGTTATAGGTTTCTTGTTGGGGATTTTGGTCTTTGATGGGAAATTTTTTGGCAGAGTGCACATCGAGGAGGCCTATGCTGATGTTCATGATACTGAGAAGACGAGCTCCAGGAAAAGGTACTTCCTGTATTCGAGTTGGTAGACATCGAAGATGCAGCGTTACCAAACTTCAATTAAGTACATCAAAATTTGCTTATTCCATGGGATTGATTGGTGTTTTTTGGAGTTGCAAAGAAGGATTCAACTCGTTTTGCATGGAAATATGTATTCGAGTTTTATTGATTGTTCAAAAATGGATTTTTGATAAGTTGTAGAAGAAGATTTCATGAGTATGCTCTCTTGTTTCTAAGCTATAGTTACACTTTACACATGCTCAAAGTTCGTTATCTTCATATAGAAAGTTAGAATGGCTATGAATGAGGGGAAAAGGATTTCTTAGAGGTTAGCAAGAAGCTAATACCCCAAATTTTTCAGAACTTGGGATGATCCAATCATGAGAACCAAGTCGAAAGCTTGCCGTGAGAAAATGCGCCGCGACAAGATAAATGACAGGTGCACATTGTCATCTTCGTGTACTAAAATATTGAAATGCTAGTCTTAGCTGAGAATATGGTGGTGCTTCTTTTCCCTGAAACATGATTACCTTACCTTTCCATCATAACTGTGATTCCCTTGTCTGGGTTGCTTCTGTTCTATGTAGGTTCTCTCAACTTTCTTCAGTACTTGACACTCGCCGACCTCCTAAGTCGGACAAGGCTAGTATTCTAACTGATGCAGCTAGTGTGTTGACACAGTTAAAAACTGAAGCACAAGAACTTAAGGAATCAAATGAAAAGCTTAAAGAAACAGTCAAGGATCTGAAGGTCTGATTCTATCATTAGCTTTCTCTATTAATCAGTAACTATCTATTCTGTAAGGTCTAAATCAACTATTGCACGTAACTTGATATATTTTTTTGTTTTATGAGGATTGAATAGACTTGAATTAGTTGAATGGTTGGATTGCAGCAGTACTATTTTGGAGGAATGGACCAACAGAAAAAGCAAGGGTCTTTGTTATCAGTTGATCAAGTAAAACCAGATCACATTCTGACTTAGGAAACTTAAAAATCATGGCATTTATATGGATATTGAAATCAAGATAGGCTATTAAGTTTTAATTGTTAATTAAAGTTGGAACATCTGTGGGGACAGAAAAATAAGTGCTTTGTTTAGTTTATTGCTATGTCATCATCATCTCTGAAGAAGCTTTCTTTTTAATCATCTGCTTATAGTTTAGAATACATTTTGACAGTTTTGCATGAATTTATTGGATTTGTGATTCCCTTTTGTGATGCAGATTGAGAAGAATGAGCTCCGCAAAGAGAAGATGAAACTGAAGGCTGATAAGGAGAAATTGGAGCACCGAATCAAGGCCATAAGCTTGCCCCCAGCTCACTTCATGCCACATCCACTTGCATATCATCCAGCTGCTGCTCCTGCTGCAAGTGCAAATGTTCATGCGCCATCCAACAAGGCTGCCCACTTTGCTGCATATCCTGGCATGGGCATGTGGCAATGGCTTCCTTCTGCCGCGATCGACACCACAAAAGACACAAACCTTTGGCCTCCTAATGCATGAGCACGTGCCTCAGGTAGCAAACTTGTCTCATGGCTAACACATTCACACAGTATTCTTTATTTGCTTATCCTGAATGTTAATGCTGCAAATATTCCTTGAGACATGTTTATTGTAAGATAACTTATAAGCAAATAAGAGTTCAAGATCCCAATCGAATTTGCTTTGAACCCTTCTCCATTTGTTCCGGTGCTTTTGATTTGATTACTTTTAGGGAATGAGCAAGCAAGGAAGAGTCGATTCTCTTCCCAACTAAACAAGCTCCTATTGATCATATTGTGGTTGAAATCTCATAAATCTAGTATCATGGCTAATGTAGTGACTCAACACCCCTAGAAGCCCCTGGCTGATCTGAAGTGCAAAATAAAGAAAACTTGGTAGACATAAATGAATTGAATGTTCGTAAACAAACTCGATACCTAAACTATAAGAGCTCGATTATTTTTGTTTACGGGAGGCAACAAGTTATATAGTTTTGTTGAATATTTAAGTTAAATAGGAGATGACGAGTTGTGTGTAGATGAAAGTTTTAAGTATTTATGATCATTTTTCCTAAAGGACAAAGGGATTGAGAGAGATGTCTTCCATAAAATATAAGTAAGATAATTGAAATGGAGAAAAATATTGATGTTCTTTGTGATCGTAAAATATTTCTAAAATTTAAAGAAAAATTCTATAAAATAGTGGTTAGATCTGCTATATTATATGAAGCTGAATGTTGGATAATGACTCAAGCACATAAGTGAAAAAGGTAAGTTGTAAAGATGAGGATGCTAAGATAGACGTACAAACCTGGTATGAAATAAGAAAGTCAGGGTTTATCTACTCTAGGAGAGATGATATAGACATATACAATAAATGTAAACTAGGATAAATATGTAAATCAAATAAGAAAAAAAAAACTTTGTTAAAATAGTAAAATAAGATAAAATTTATTTAAATATAGATAATGATATAATAGAGAATAGAGTTACATAGAAAAATTCATCCTACCTAATAGGATTAGACTCGATTGTTATTGTTATTTAAAATAGTAATCTTCGGTGGGAAAGCAAACTTGTTTTTAAGATTAAATTAGCATGTGTTTAATAAACACAATGTTCTTGTTTTCTCTTTGAACGATTGCGACATCTTTGTCAAGGAAGTCTGAGTTGATAGTTGTTGATGAGTATATACCTTGAAAAGTACCAGTTTTTGTTTGTCCTCATTCTGACCGACAGTGGGGACAATGCATGTGGTGATAACTAAATTGATTTGGCAAATAATTTAGTTGGTAGTTAGGGAGTAATTAAGTCGAAAAATATGAATCATGCACCTTACTTTCAAAAGCATTAAATCATCCATCTATTTTCCAAACTATCTTTGGTGCCTTTCTTCGCCCTCTGTTCGACTCGTTTGGGAGAAAACAATGTTTTAGGAAATGAGTGCATTTATAATTTGAAAAGTCACATCTAGGAAATTAAGGCTTGATGATTATGAAATTGCAACCGAATCGTGGCTCGACTGACTCAGTAGTGATATCATGACGGTCTCCATTGCCTATCCAAATGGTTATTTGGGGGTGACAAAGATGAAACTGTTACCTTAGCGGTCTTTCCAAGACGGTCTCATACTCTCTTGAATGGGATAAAGCACAAGCGGTCTTCCTAGTCAAGGGACACGAGATAAATCGAAACAATATTTGCATTTGGCGAGAATCAAGTCACGCTTCTTTGATGGCAAATCCTACCCAAATACCAACTCAGTTATATTTGTATCAAAAGTGGTTATCTGTTGGATAGAGCGAGGAGAAAGACATGTAAATATAATGAAAGAAAAGGATATTTTTGAAAGTTGGTGTGTAATATGATAGTTTCAAAAGTAATTTAAATATTTTTAAAAAATAACTCTAGCATACATTCTAGAATGGAATAAATCACGAGTAACCTTCTTAGACAAGGGACATGAGATAAATCAAATTAGTATTTGCATTTGTTGAGAATTCTCTCTGATATAAATCCTACCTAAATATCAACTCAGTTATCCTGCAATGCTCTATCTCAGCGGTTATCTGTTGAATAGAGAGAGAAGAAAGACATGTAAATATAATGAAAGAAAATGATATTTTTGAAAGTTGGTGTGTAATTTGATAGTTTCAAAAGTAATTTAAATATTTTTTAAAAAATAATTGTGTCCTTCCATAATTGCTTATAAATAAAGCCTATCGCCTCGATGAAAGCATTGATTTCATTAATTGTATGCCGTTGTCTTAATCAAATAAGTACATTTTATTGATAATTATTAATTTTTTATTTCTTTAAATTGCTAGTGCAAATTATTGAAGATCGTGGTTTTTTTTAAAAATAGGATAATTAGTGTGAGATTTTTTTCCTAATATTATCACTTTAATGCTGGTCTAATTATTATCACAGTGAGGTGGTAAAATATTTAAGAGAATTAATAAAAAAAATTAAAGTTTGAATCACCACAAATATTGTTGTAGAATTATATAATAAAAATTAAAACAGCGTCTCAAATTAAATCTATCAGATATTTTATCTCGATCTATTCATATAATACTATTGTAGTATTATATAACTACTTAATACTTTCTATATGTTACAGGCTTACAGCTCTTGGATAGTCGCTACAATTATTTTTAAACGATTTTAATAAATTTAAAATTAATTTGAATAAAATTTAAATAATTTTAATTAAGTTGATAAAAATATTTTGATATAATATTATTCAGATTTTATGATTTAAAATTTAAGTGTTTAGTGAAATAATTAATTTTTTATATTTTACTAATAGACTTTTATACGATTTATAACAGTTATCAAATAGTTTTTATATATAATAATTATCGAGTAATTTCTACACATTAAGATTAATATTAAATCTTAAAATTTTAAATCCTGAATCAAATTTTGAACATTAAAATAGTTAATTTTTCACATTAAATATCTATCAAGTAATTTTTATACGTTGTAGTAGTTATCAGTACTGTGAGTAAATCATATATATTAAAATATTGAATTCTAAATCATAATTTTGAACACCATTATATCAAAATATCTTTACCAATTTAATTAAAATTATTTAAATTTTACCAAAAACACTATAAATTAATTAAAAATATTTTAAAACAGATATAATAATTACTTAATAGTATGAACACACGTTATAACAACTACATAATAACTTTTTTATATATGATATCAACTAGTTGTACTTGTTAAAAATAATTTTAAAAATAAGGAACAACGTTATAATAACTAATCGATAATTGCTACAATTTATAACACTTATTGGTAATTGCTACAATAACACTAAAGTCCCTGGAATTATGATATCGTGGTAGGATATCTAAGTTATCACTCAGGCACCCGTGATTTGATTCCTAACTATAGTATATTTACAGAATTTTTCCCTCTAAATGGGACGCACAACAAACGGATGCTAGACTTCTGGACTGCCTACTGCGCGCTTCCTAATTTACCCTGTGACCGGTGGAAAAATTTCGTGGGACCCGATCGATCACCCCAGGGCTAGTCAATGAGGCTAACTAAGTTTATCATTTTTTTTATCCTCTGACCTATGGTGTCGTGGTAGGACATCCAGATTGTCACCCAGGTACCTGTGGTTCGAACCCAGCTATGACATATTTGTTCAATTTTTTTTCTCCAAATGGGACGCACAACAAACGAATGTTAAGCTTTTGTTGAAATTTATCCGGGCGACTGATGGAAAATTTTCATAGGCTGGGCCGGTCACCACAAGACTAGAGAATGAGGTAAACTGGGTTTATTATTTTTACTCCTAGGGTTATGGTACAGCGGTAGAGCATCCAAATTGTCATCTAGGCACCCGTGGTTCAATTCCTAGCTATGACAAATTTGTATTAATTTTTTTTTAAAATTGAGTCCGTAATCAATGAATGTTGGACTTCTTGACCATCCGCTATGAGAATTTTTCGATTTATGTTTTTATAGGATTTCACTGATTACTTAGGCTAGTTGTGTTTATCATTTACAATAATAACAGATAACTGAGAATGAAATATGATAGACATTTGGCCATTTGGGTCAGCATATTCCCTTCGTAATGTTTACTCAATTATGAAAGTCGGTATAAATTATACTCTAAATTTATAATTGAGCTTATTATAAAAAACATCGTATTATTTCAAATATTGTCACGCTAATGCTAGTCTAATTATTGTCTCCACTCCCTATTAAATCGATCATCCTCTCGCCGAATCCCATTTCTCTCTCAGATTTCCACTAAATCTCTCTTCTCTTCTAGGGTTCATCCAGCTCTCTGCAAAATTCCACCTCTAATTTGTGAATCCATGGCGGATCGCAGGAGATCTCCCAGCAATGGCGTCCAGAAGGCCGTTTGGGCATCCAAGATCGTTTTTTCCCTTCTTGGGATCCTCTCCGTGGTGAGGCTCGCCGTCCCTCCCGCCGCCGGCGTCCTCGCCCCCGCCCTCCCGCGCCTCTGGGCCTCCCTCTGCTCCTGCCTCTCGCCGCCGTATCTCTTCGTTGTCATCCATCTCATCGTCCTCGTCATATGGAAGCTCTCCGACCAGAAGCACCACCACGGGCCGCCGGAGGCGACGGAAGCCGTGAAGATCAAGGCTTTCGAGAGTGCCCCTCCTCCTCCCGCCGCTCAAGCCGTCCCTCTCTCGCCCCGACCTACGCCGGCAACGCCTAAACCCCTAGATCCAGATTCCGACGGCGATCCATTGGACAAGGAGGCGGAGAGCTCGGAGGAGAACGACTCCATGGAAGCAACTTGGAAGGCGATCATGGAGAAGACCCCCCGAGGCGGAGAGAACCCAGGACCGAGGAGGCCGCCTCCGCCTCCATCGCCGCCGCCGGAGGCGACGGAAGCCGTGAAGATCAAGTCTTTCGAGAGTGCCCCTCCTCCTCCCGCTGCTCAAGCTGCCCCTCTCTCGCCCCGACCTACGCCGGCGACGCCTAAACCCCTAGATCCAGATTCCGACGGCAATCCATTGGACAAGGAGGCGGAGAGCTCGGAGGAGAACGACTCTATGGAAGCAACTTGGAAGGCGATCATGGAGAAGACCCCCCGAGGCGGAGAGAACCCAGGACCGAGGAGGCCGCCTCCGCCCCCATCGCCGCCGACGGCGGCCATTCGGGCGAGGCTGCCGTCGGTGACGGGCCGCGACGAGCTGAACCGGCGATTCGACGATTTCATAAAGAAACGACACGATCAAATCCGGCTTCAGAGGCATGAATCGAATCAGAGAAGATTGCAGATGATGGATTCAGGATTCCACTGATCTCTCATTCCAAAACTCTCGAATCTATCTCAAAAGAAAGAGTGATTCATCTGCTGAAAGAAACTCATCGTTCAGGTAACTCGATTTTCTGCAAAAACTAAAATTAAACTTTTAATTCCTTTATTCATTAATTGCTCATTGTTATTATTTTTATAATTGTAGGTTATTTTTAAAAATCGGATGTGGGTTGGATCACTGCTACGAGATTCTGTTGATATGTATTTTCGTTTGCCTTTCTCTTTGTATAGAAGAGGAATCTCAGCGCAATAATAAAATTACTGATCTTCTGACTCGGAGGTCACATGTTAGTGGAAGTATTATGTAGTTTTTTTTTAATTGTAAGTATGTTAATGGTTGTTATGATTATATATTTTTTTTACTTCTGTAAAAAGTTAATGGTACAGTGACAGATGTCTTTTCAGTTTTTTACCCAATATCAAATTCTAATTCGTGCTATTGAATTTCTTTTAATAGAGTTAATTTAAAATTATTAGATGATATATCCTATTATTAGTATTTCTTAAATTATCCTATTAGTTGGCAAGAATTTTTTATAAGATTAAATTAATCATTTCAGAATTAATTGAGGTTACGAGGTAAGCACATTTAAGAATTAAGTCTCAATTTCGATAAATTACCATGGGGCTGAACTAGTCATCTCATGACTAATCAAGGTAAGCACATCTAAGGATTAAGTTTTAGCTTCGGTGAATTAACGAAGTAATTTTCTTTGATGAGCGGTTGACATAAGAATGTTAGACTGATAAGTCGTTTGTTATATGTGTTTCTTGATTTATCCTGGTGGTCAGTGGAAATCTTTTGTAGTACCGAACCGATCACCTCCAAGATTAGTGAACATAAGTTGGATTGCAAGCGCTTCCCGATTTATTCTGGTGGTCTGGGGGGGGACTTCTGTGAAGTCAAGTCGATCCCCTCCAGGATTAGTCAGCATAAGCTAGGGTGTCAAAAATCAACCCAATCCACTAACTCGATCTGAGTCAATTCGAAAAAAATCAGGTTTAAGTTGGGAGTTTTTGAATTCAGATTGAGGGTTTTTGGATTGGTTTAGTTTTAGGTCGGGTTCAGGTTAATCCGAATGGACAAAATTTATAATTTATGAGTTTTTAGGTTCAATCAAATTTTATTTTAAAAATTAAAATATTTTATGTACATAAATAAATAATATAATGTAATATAATAATAATAAATCTTAAGATAAAAATGAAGAATTATAGGGAAATAATAAAAAAAATCGGGTTCGAGTTAGACGGGTTATTCAGGTTATATTGATTTAAGTTTAGAATGTTCAGGTTGAGTTTAGATTCGAATTGGGTTTAGATTGAGATTTTTTTGGAATAACTGTTCTTCAACCTAACCCGAACCTATCCGACCCACTCAAATTGACACCCCTAACATAAATTAAATACATGGTGTCAACTAAAAAATAACGTCATTTTTTTTTCATTTATTATCAAAAGAACATCTCATCTTAGTACATTTCCATTTTTAAAATTATCCATATTTTTTATGTTATTGTAATAATTATAAAATCTTATATAATTGTAGCAGTTATGATTTTATAAATATTACACAATTATAGCTCGTATAACTACATAATTATGTTTGTAGGATTGAGACGTGCTAGAGGGTAGGGTGAATAGTTTTCGTGACTTTTTACGTTTTTCGTAAACACAGAATAGGCAACGGAAAGTAAGAAACAAAGAACAACGATACGAAGGATTTACTTGGTCTGGAGCTTATGACGACTCCTACGCTAAGGTCCGTAATCGTTTATCACTTTCGTTGGACAATCACTATAATTCCGAAAAATCTTTACAAATAGTAAAATTACAAGTGCAGTAATTTAATTGCAATATACTGACAATGGTGGTGTTGAAATTGCAAGCTTCTGGTTGTTGGCGCGATGTTACGATTCGTCAGATCGTCTTCGGAGCAGCGCGCAAGAGAGTAGTCATGAATTCAAGTTATTTTTGATGCTCTGCTCGTGGACTCCTTTTATGGACCATTGAAGGAGCCTTCAACCCATTGAAGGCACCTCCAGCAGTGCAGCTTATCCCCGCAACGTTGGAGATGATAACTTCCGCAATCAGCGAAAGTTATCCCTTCAAAGGTGTCTTCAAGCTCATGGAAGGAGCCTTCAAACTCATGGAAGACACCTTCCATCCAGCATCTAAGGCGCCTTCAGGCACATGGAAGGCGCCTCCGCGCTTCTCCACGCGAGCCTTCGGCCAAACCACCCGAGGAGCCTCCAACAGCTCCGAAAGCGCCTTGAACACTGTTTATCAGAGCTTATTTTGTGTTTTCCACTTCTTGCAAGACATATTGGTCCAAATACAATATATACCATATAAAACAAAGTTAGTACAATAAAAAAATGATTAATGAAATGTTTGACAGTCTCCCGGACTGTCCAGTTCTGACTTTTAGATTTCTCGAAAATCCTAAATTGAATCGACGCCTATTGTTCCCTCAACGGGGAACGCATCCTCACTTACTTTCCACAGGAGAGAAATTACTTTTTGCCAGATCAATCCTCTAGATTGTCTGGATTTTTGCTCAGCGTCCAAGATGTCAAAACTTCATGCTGAATGTCCGATCCCCAATTCGTCCTGTCTTCCACTTGGTGTCCGCGACCCCTAGGATTTTCACCTAGAGTTCTCGACTCTAGGATTTCACCCAATGTCCTCGACCGTCAGACTTCGCTCAGTCCCCGGGACTTGAACTTCGTTGTCTAACCGCAGCTAGGACTTTCCATAATCTAGGGTTACCTCCCCTATGACCTAGGGTTACCTCCCCCTAGGGTTTTCCACTTGCCTAGAATCTGTTAGAATCGATTTGTAGCTAGGGGGGAGTGAATAGCTCATTGCGATTGTTGTCTTGCTTCATGATGATGATATGCAGCGAAATAAACCACGAGACACACTTACAACACTAACACGAAGAATTTATTTGGTATCCACCTCAAGAATATGTGACTAATACAAGAATCCACACATGACACGCTCTTCACTATGAAAAACACTCCTTCTCGGTAACTACCGGAGGTGGAGAAACCTCATATAAGACTCACACAATAAGATACAACACACGCAAGAAGAAAATACAAGAATGAAAAATGAAAAACCCTCCTCTTACTTGACCTTGTTGATGGAGACGCCTCTGGACCCTTTGGAAAGTGCAACAACACTTCTCTTCTAAGCTCTCAGTCCGGCGACGAGTAGTAGTGAATGATCGTGTGAGCGTTACGGAGAAGAAAGCTACCCATGATTTTATACTCGACTCTTCTAGGGCTTCTAATCGATTGGGCTTGCTCCCAATCGATTGCCACGTGAGATCCGCGCTATCCCAACCGTTCGTCGCTCGCTACCTGTACAAAGATCATATCCCAATCGATTGGGGAGGCTTGAATCGATCGGTTGATCGATTCAGAGCACCTCCGTGCTCTGCTGGAAACGGCCTGAATTGATCGACCGATCGATTCAGGCTTCCTTGCATTCGCACGAGAAAATCAACCCCCAATTGATCGACCGATCGATTGGGAAACGTTCTGTGCTCGCGCCATTACTTCACAATCGATTAGCTAATTGATTAAGATGTTGTTTGTCATAGCATTGTGCCCAATCGATCAGCTAATCGATTGGGCTTGGTCCAATTTGATCACTTGATCAAATTGACCAACTCTAGCTTGCCCGAGTCAAGTCTAGGGCTCCCAAACCCAACATCTAGTCAACCGTGACCTGTTGGGATTCCTCGTGCCTAGCATCTGATCAACCTTGACCTGTTGGGACTTTTTCACCAAGTGTCCGGTCAATCCTTTGACCCACTTGGACTTTTCTCCTCGTGCCAAGTGTCCGGTCAACCTTGACCCACTTGGTCTTACCGTCTCATGCCAAGTGTCTGATACTCCATGATCCACTTGGACTTCCTTCCACCAGATGTTCGGTCACCCTTGACCCATCTGGATTTCTTTGTGTCAAGTATCTGGTCACTTCTTTGACCTACTTGGACTTCCCAACACCAGGTGTCTGATCAACCTTAACCCACCTGGATTTCCACATGCCTGGCTTCACTCATCGGGACTTTCACCTACCTAGCTTCACTCACTAGGTCTTTCACCTAGCTTCACTCACTAGGATTTTCCAATTGCCTAGCTTCACTCACTAGGTCTTTCACCTGACTTCACTCACCAGGATTTCTAACTACCTGGCTTCACTCACCAAGACTTTCACTTGCCTAACCTCCAATTAAGACTTTCTCAATCAAGTATTCGGTCACTCCTTTGACCTACTTGACTCTTTTTCACATCAAACTGATCAAACCTATACTAGAGGGGAATTGCACCAACAATCTCCCCAATCAGACGATTGCTCCTCCAATCTCCATATATTGTCAAACATTGAAACTCAAACATCAAGACTCAAGCTTGAGCCAACTCAAGCTTAGTCAACTTGGTCAACCTTGACCAGGGATATTGTACTAACATAATTCATTAGGACTTTTGCTTAAGAACACTTAGGACTTTTCTGCAAGCTCAGTCACACTTGTTAGATCATAAGACATCTTAACTTTTGAACCCTTTGTCATTATTAAAACTCAGGTTTGATTATCTAGTGTTCCCTGTACTAATTGTTAGAGTGTATACTAAAAGTCTAGCTTTTTGTATAAATATATAAGAATTACATTGGTCAAATGCCTACATTTATGCTAAGTGTAGTTGTTTATTTAATTTATATTATAGATAACATGGTGTGAGAAGACACACAGAAGATCATGTTATTAGATCCTTATAAATTATAAACAGTTGCTCACAGCCAAGATGGAATGGGACAAACCATTGGAGTGGTTATAGTGTAATTAGGTATTAGTTTACCTTGACTAATAAATTACACTAGTACACTATGAGTGTATTGAGCAAGACCAATTGAGGTAATATTTTTTTTATACTGACTATATAAAAGAACAATACCTCTATTATTATGGAAGTGTATACTCTTAATCATGATATAATAACAAGCACATATACTTAGTATTTATTTCTTTGATTTATCAAAGGGTGCGATTTAGCTCGTTAAATCAATAGGACCGATAAGTTGGGAAATAATATTATTTATATGATGTGTTGTTGATAATAGAATGAAACTATGTCCTAGTAATATAGGTTGATGATGTTCCCTTGAGGAGCTCATAAGGATTGTCATGTAAACCCTGCAGGTAGACTTAGTCCAACATGACAATAAAGTTAAGTGGTACTACTCTTGGAGCTAAATATTAATTGAGTTATCAGTAACTCATTTAATTCGTGGACATTCAATATCTTAAACACAGGGAGACTAACACACTCATGATAAGAAGGAGCCCATATAGTAATATGGGATTGGTGCGGTAGTGCAATAATAACTCTTTAGTGGAATGAGATATTATTGATGAACTTGAGTTGGGTGTTCGGGGCGAACACGGGAAGCTCAAGCTCATCGGGAGACCAAAACCAATTCCTTCTCTTGGTCCCTATTGTAGCCTCTTATTTATAAAGTCTTATATCCACCCAAACCCAACTTCTTACCCACCTTAAGGTGGTCGGCCAAGTCAAGATTAGAGCCCAAACTAGGGCCGACCAAACCAAGGTTAGATGAGTTCAAGTTGTGGCCGACCCTAGCTTGGAGCCCAAGCAAGGGTGGCCGACCACATTGAATCCAAAAGGAAGTTTTATTTTGTAAAATCTTTCCTTTTATAGAGATTCATTAAAAGGATTTAAAAGGATGATTTTAATATAAAACTTTCCTTTTTTAGATCGGTCATAAAAGGAAGTTTTTATTTTGTTGAAAACTTTTCTTTTATGTTGGTTTTAAAAGAGAGTTTTAAATTTTAAAATCTTTCATTTTATAGCTTTCTACAAAGGAATAAAAGAGATATTTGAAATCTTTCCTTATTTGTAGTTATCTATAATGTGAAAAAAATATTTTAATTTTTTGATAAAACTTTCCTTTCTTGAAAACATGTTTTATTTTAAATCTTATCTTTTATAGATATCCATAAAAGGATTTAAAAGAGAGAGATTTTAATTTATAAAACATTCTTTTTAGAACTATCCACAAAAAGGATTTTTAAAAGAGAAATTTTAATTTTTGTTTTAAATATTTCCTTGCTTGGAGAACAAGCATGTGACCGGCTATGACAAGAAAAAAAAGAAGTTTTAATTTTTTGTTTTAAAACTTTCCTTTTTAGTCATTGGAAAGGAATATAAGGAAGTTTTAATTATGTTTAAAATTTTCCTTATTTGCCAAGACTAAGGAATATAAAAGAGAGGGTAGAGGTGTCTCACCTCACAACAATACATCTTCTATTCCTCTCCTCTCTTCCTTGGTGTTGGCCGACCCTTACTCTTTCTCTCTTCTCCTTTGTTTTCCCTCTTGGTGGCCGGCGGCATATTGGTGTGGAGATCCATTGATGGCCGGTTGCTTGAAGGAGAAGAAGAAGAGAAGGAGGTTCTCTTGTCTAGCATCCCTTAGCTTGGAGGAAAGTTGGTGGCTGAAGTTCATCATCTCTTAGAGAAAGTTGGTGGCCGCAACTTGAAAGGAAGAAGAAGGCTTGGGTGGATTCTTGTCTTGGTAGATCGTCGCCCACACGACGTCCGAGATAAGAAGAGGAATACGATAGAAGATCAAGAGGTCTATAAGTTACAAGAGGTATAACTAGTTATTAGTTTCCGCATCATAACTAGTTCATCTTTTGTATAGATCTTAAAAAATCAAACACAAGAGGTAATCGATTTTAATTATCATTTTTGTTATCGATTTTCGTTTCGATTTTATGTTTCGATAATGTGTTTCTATTGTTAAACCTTGTTTACAGTGAGAAGTTTAAATATCCGATTTCTTTGAAAGGCTTTGTCTAAGCCGTGGTGGATGATCCCATACCCAAGAAGGCCTAGTGCCTCACCACGTTTGATCTGGAACCTGATCCTTGAAATAGATATTTGATCAACTTATGTAATATGGTTTAACTTAGGAAGATCAAATCGATTGAACTTGAAGTAAGAAGGTTAAGTTTCATACCCAATTCAAGTTTAACTTCTAAAGGAAAAATTTGGATTAATAATGTTAAGTATCGTTTGCAATCCAAATTTAACTTTAGTAAAACACATGGTAGCTAGGATAGTTCTATGCTTGTACAAATTTTTGTACAGGGGAACTAGGACGATATTCCGAGTAACAACCAACACTAATAATGTTGACTGTAGTTTTAACTACACAACTATAATAATTATGGGATAGTAACTTCTACCATATAATATTGATTAATGATGATAAAAATAAAATCTTAACTATGATTAATAACTACTATAATGTAATATTGACCAACATGTTAATCAATATTGACCAATGTTCCCTTTAGATAAAGTTCCCTTATGTAATTGTACATCATAATATTATTAATCTTACTATTTAATTAAAAATATGACCTTTAATAATTAACTCTTAATTGATTTGGTGAAACATAAAATTAAGTTATGTTAATATTTTTTCTTTTCATATTAAAAATAATTTCAAGATTTATTAGTAATTTTTCAAATTACAAACGAATAACCTATTTTTTATTATCTGGATCACTTCTTCTTACCGCCTTAATCTTCATCGTTCTCTCCTCCCCTCTCTCTCCCATTTTTGCTACAACTTTTTCCTTCTTATCATTTTTATATTACAACGCATCAATTCATCTATTTCGGCTCTTCTGCATATCGATACAACCGCATCAATTTATCTGTATCTTATTGAATCTTCAGAAAAAATCACTACTGCATCTATCCATTTCTGTATCTCATCGGTTATGTTTTTTGGATGATATAAGATATTCTCACTACATAACTTGAAGTATGATTAATAACCTAATTTTTATTTTATTTTTGGATTAAGATTTTTTTAGAATAAATCATACTAACATTGAATAATATTATTTAATTACTTGATAGTAAATATTCATTTTATATAATTTATACTTATTCATGCATTATATTACACATGCAATGCTCGTCCGCGGTGACCAATATTAATACAAAAAAAATTAAAATGTTGTTGCACCAATATTAATCAGAGACAAAGTGTTTATATTATAATAACTATGCATTATAATGGTTAAAATACATTATTAGTAGTGATTAGAATTGAAATGTCTACATTGTAACAATTATGAAATCATAATTGACTTTCACAAGTTGGGTCAGTTGGTACTCATATATGAGTGGTTGCTCTAATAGATATTAGGGTTACTTTTTAATGAATATAAAATATCTCATTGAATGTTTAACTTTTCAACTACTGCACAATGACAAAATGTCTCTATGATTTATCTATCTAAACTCTTTGGGGTTAACATAGTAACTCCTCATTTATAGCTATTACAATCACATCAACAACTAGACATTATTTTATGGAAAAAATTTGCATGCAGTCCCGATTGACAAACAAAACTTTATATGTTGTCCCCATTGACAAAAATCTTTGTTTCCATTCCCTAGTCAAATATATGTACCTAATTTCTCCTAATATATTTCGGTATAAAAGTCTTAAAAATGAGTATAATTCCTCTTAATTTAGTTCATTAAATTAGAATATAGTATATTTTCTATCAAATTAAATATGATTTTTTTTCCACCTCAATTGAATGAAAAATATACTAGATTTTTTTTTAAATGATACTCAATTGAATGAAAAATATACTAGATTTTCTTTAAATGATGCTGAGTTTAGAAGGAATTATATTAAATAGGAAAAAAGTCATGTTCAATTTAATAAAAAATATACTCAATTATAATTTAAAGTGTTGAATCTAACATGAATTATACTCGTTTTTAGACTATTTGTACTTAAAAAATATGAGGGGCATTTTGATAAAAAAATATACTTGATTCTAGTATAAAATGCTGACTTTAAGAGGAATTATACTCATTTTAATATATTTCTATCAAATTGAGCACGATTTTTTTCCACCTCAATTCGATGAAAAACATACTAGATTTTCTTTAAACAGTACTCAATTGAATGAAAAATATACTATATTTTCTTTAAATATCGTTGAATTTAAGAAAAATTATATTAAGTAAAAAAAAATACTTAATTTAATAGAAAATATACTCAATTCTAATATAAAATGTCGCCTTTAAGAAAAATTATATTTATTTTTAGATTTTTTATTTTAAAAAAAATTCTATATATTTTACAAAGTTTCCCAGTGAGCCCAAGCGGTTTTTCTAAATTTACAGAGAGCGCCACCTTCTCTTAATATTTGAAGTATCCTCCTTCCACTTCATGCAACGGTTCTACACTTGTAACGAGTGCAGAGAGGCTTGAACACCCCGCGCGATGCTGCAACCGCGCAACGACTCCGCCGCTACCGCCAAAGATATCGCGCCAGAAAGCCAAGAACACGTGCTTGTACCAGTCGAGCATCCTTTTCCTCGCCCAAAGATTCAACTTTTGGGGCGTCTTCAACCAAAACGAGGAGGGGAAGCAAATGGAGTCGGTCGCTAGGGCTTGCCTGCAATCAGCACTCAAGGCGGTGAACTACGTGCTCGGGCTGGTGGGGATCGGAGTTATCATGTACTCGCTCCGGTCGATCAGTATTTGGTACTTGCGCACCGGTGATTTTTCCTCTATTGCCGTGGCAGATGGGAATCCCCCATGGTTTGTACTGCAGAAACTTCCTCCTCTCCTTTCCGAGTCTGTGGAAGAGGAAGGCTCTAAATGCCGCTATTTTAAGTACAATTTGTGCTTTTTCTTAGATTGGAATGCTATTTTTTCTTGGTCATTCTCATTCAGGTGTTAGCTTGATTGTTCCTGATCTAAATGCCCTTTTAACATACTTGATATTCTTTACTTTTCCTTGAGAGAATAATTGAATGATGGAGTCTTCCCAATTTAGAGATTTTTTTATAGAACAAAAATCATAGAAAAACTTTCTGCAACTACTACATAAGAAAATACCTAAAGGCTTCGTAACAATATCCTCTTTAATACATGTTGATACTGCTTCTTTTTTTATTCTTTAATAGAATCTTAAAGTTAAGTAGTGTTTGTTTATTGTATGTCTCAATCACATAGCTTATCATTTTGTATAGGTCATGTTCTTTCTTGTCCTGAATCTGCATACTTGAAATAAATATTGTTAAATATGTTTCCAACAATAGCTTATGCAACTCTCAAATATTTGCTCACATGAATATCCAAGATGAAGATTATTACTGTTTTGATGCCTTTGACTTGCAGGTTCATGTGTGCTTCTCTAGGCATTGGGATTTCCTTGATATTGATAACCTGTGCTGGTCATATTGCTGCTGAAACTGCTAACGATCATTGCCTGTCTTGTGTATCCTTGTAACAGATTGAGATGACAGACTTAAATTTGTTTCCCAATTGGTTGTTATGAAAGACTTGCTTGCATGTTTCCCTTTTCACCTGTTGTTTACTAGAATAATCACTTCTTGTGGGTTTCATCCAAAATAAATATTGATGCTGGTTCCTTCTTTAAGATTATGGTCATCAGGATATATGTTCATGGTGCGAACTAAGAAACATGATTGACTATTTCAAGAAATTTCTTGCCTTTACATTTATAGAAAAACTTTCGGTTTCGTATCATTTCTCCACACTAAATCCTTGAGAAGAGATGCCATGTTTATTTGAAATTAGTTAATGACTGGAAGTTCTTGCTATATCATATTGTGTTAAATAATCCAAGTAAACTTTTTTTGAAAGAAGGATATTTTGCTAGCTGTGATGGAACAGCATTTTTTGTATTTGGTTTTGGAAAATTAGTTTAAGATTTTATACATCTTGTGGATTAAACAATGATGTCGAATTACAAGTCACTTGGAAGTAAATCTTTGGTGGATTTTGTGTTCTGGCCTATCAATTAATACTCTTTGATGGATAGAAACCTTATTGTCAATATCAAACTTTATGTAGAAACAATGTTGTGCATGAGAAAAACTAGGCAAAACATAAAATTTTTACATCGACATAGAGTTTAAGACCTCCAATAGATTCTATAATTAGTCAATTTGAATTGATTAATTTTAAAGAAAAACATTGATTGATTTAAGAAACCTAGCTATTACCTGTTATATAACCTTACAGAAATTGGAATTGATACAAATACTTAGGACTAACATAGCTCGTTGTTACTCTATGAACACAGTTTAAATTTCTCACTCATTAAGCAACAATTTATGTTTGTTTTGTAATTCTATTCAAAGATGTACGTAAGTTTAGACCTCTTAAAGCTTACATGCTCAATGCAAGTATATGTGAGAGTTCATCATGAATCTACTGTGTTTTAGATGTTATTTTGTAACCTTTACTTCAAGGTCATCTAATAATTCATTGAATGAATCTGGCTCAGAATCACATTATATTACGCAGGTGGATTAGTTATTGCTAACTTTAACAAGCTTCATTAAGTATGCAATAGTTGTCTTTTTGCTCATCATGTTAGAGACTGCAGCTGCTGCAGATATTTTTCTGAACAGAGATTGGGAACAGGTGTGAATCTTGTATTGTTATACTTACAAAATGAAAAACTTTTGGTGTAATTTAAGTCAATACATTGAATTTCTGTTATCCTTTATTCTCCATCAGGATTTCCCAGAAGATATAACAGGTAAGTTTGATGAGTTGAAGAACTTCGTGAGATCAAATTCTGAGTTGGGCCAATGGATAGGTGCTTTGATAATAGCTTCAGAAGTAAGAATGATGTTTTTTTTGTTGGTCAAACCCTTAATTTAAAGGGGAAAAATTCCATCAACTTCTAAAATTGAATTTGCAAGAGCTCTTTTATTTGCACCACATGAAGATACTTAAAAAGTTACATGTGTAATTAGAAGACATATTCAGCTTTCATATTTGATGAACATGCTTGTTTAATTTGTAGGCATTGTCCATCTTCTTGTCAATATTGCTCAAGGCTCTGGGGCCTGAGGATCAAGCTGACTATGAGAGTGACAATGATGTTGTACAAACAAGATTACCTTTTTTGAGAAACCAGGTTCAAAAGACTCCTCACGTGCCTGATCAACAATTAATAGCACTTGATTGCTAATATACATGAGAAGGTCGTACCTTTGCTGCGATTAAATGTTCGCTCTTCTCATTTATGTGCGCACTTTTTGTCGTTTGGATGTGTAAGTGCATGCTTGGTTTTGCAGGAAGTGATGAAACGTTGCACTTGGCTACAGTCTGTTCTCCATATAAATAGCATCTTGTTAGGTTTCATTTTGGTTCTTGTAAATAAAGTATTAATGTAGAGACTGTTTAATAAAGGATAAGTTCTAGTTGGAGAGTTGATGAATTACCAAAATTTCTATTTTGTATAAATTGATAAGGTCACTTGATGTCCAAGTTCATATGTGAGTCGTTAGGACTTCCAGTTGACTAGGGTAGTCCGACTCAAATGAGTTAGTCAATGTTAGACTCCAATAACTATATTTCTAGTCAAGTGCTCATCCTTGCGACTTTTGGAAGGTACCTGCGATAAATGGAGGAGAATGTATTAGATTACATAGTTTGGGACTCCTAGAATATGATGCCTTTAGATCAATTTATTTGATTGTATTGAAAGACTCATTGAATTGGGATTTCCCTATTGGGTTGGATTATTTTGGGGCAAATAGAGCATTTATCACGAAGAGCGTGAGGAGTTCTTGCAAAGGTACAATATCGGACACGTATAGAACAACATTTTTCAAAGAAGGTATTTTTTCGAATAAGCCAATTCATTTGGGATTTTGTGGGTTCATTCTTTTTCCTATTGGAGCCAATTCATTTGGGACTTTGTGGGTTCATTCTTTTTCCTATTGGAAGAATAATCCTTTGTCGCTTCTCAAAGGTGCATATTAGTTTACAAAAGAGATTATATATTGATTCATCGGAATAAATAAGAAAAGCATTATGAATGATTGATTCTTTGTCAAAGTGACTTGGAAGGAAGAGTTCATTAGATGTATTATGAATGGCTGATTCTTCATCAAAATGACTTGGAAGGAACTCATTTCCTATCCCAATCCTGTTTGTCAATTTGCTCAATCCAACTCAAGTGAGTTAGCAACATTAAAGTGTATATATATAAGTTTTTTTAAACTTGCACATCTTTACCTTGTATATTCATGGGTGACCCTCTACAATCCAGGCGCTTGGATGCACTTCTTAACGTCCTGATTCTCAAAAGTAAATCGGGGCGCTTGGAACACAGAGGGTCGCTCATGAATATGCAAGATATCATTGCTTTCTCTATATATATTTTGATGTCATATTTAATTTTAAAATTTTAACATATATGTTTAATTAATCATTTAATTATCTTAACTCAAACAAATTCTATATAACTTTACTAGGAGTGGTAAAAATATAAAAAAAATTTATACTACATACGTATTGATATATACTGTTCATATCAAAATTTTTGATATTAGTATCGGAATAAAATTTATTATTTTTCGGTATATACCAAAATATTGAATAAATTATTTATTTTTTCAATTAGAGTTTTGGGCTTTTTATAGGTTTTAGATTTCGACAAGAAAACTAAAGGTTTGATTTCTCTTATATAACTTTAATTTTTAAACCTTTTCCTCTCTTATTTAGATTTAGCATTGTATTTACAAGTTATAGTTCATATTGTATAGCAAATCATATGAATTATTATTGCTTTTCAAGATGGAGTCTAACACACTGCCAAGTTCATTCCAAACTTCAAACGCAATAGAATCTGAAACACAGGAGTTTACGGGTTAGAATCAATTAAGAAAATCTTCAAAATCAAAGACTCCTATAGCTCCTAAACAATTCAGAAGTATGTTTTGGGAACATTGTGAAAAGGAAAAAAAGAAAGTTATGTGATGGAACAAATAGGGATATACAAATATTGTAAAGTTAAAATCACAGCAGTTTATAGAAGTACCAGTGGGTTAAAAAATTATTTAGTAAAAGGTGTAAATCTAGTCTACGAAGCAGGTGGGAATGATAAAAGTCAACCTATATTGATGAATGAGATTATGAGACAAGGAAGTGCCTTCGTTCCTCATACTTTTAATCAGAAAACATGTGAATTGAAATTAACAAAGTATGTGATTCTCGATGAAGTGCCTTTTAGAGCTGTTGAAGAGAAGGGATTTGTAGAATTATTGCATGAATTACAATCGAGATTCAAAATTCCTGAATGAAAGAAAGTTGCAAGTATGGTTTATGATCTATTCTTAGTTGAGAAAGTTAAAATACAAAGTGTGATCAACGATCAAAGGGTAAGTATCACAACTAATACTTGGACATCCATTCAAAACATAAATTATATGATAGTGACATCTCACTTTTTGGATAGTGATTGGAAGTTACGTAAAAGAATAATTAATTTCACAAAAATCGCTAGTCATGTAGGGAAAGAAATTGATAAAATGGTTGAGGATTGTCTCAGAGAGTGGGGATAGAAAAAGTCTTTTCAATTGTAGTTGACAATGCTTCCTTTAATGACACTGCAATTGATTATTTGAAAAGAATAATGAAAAGTGAAAATTCATTGTTATTTAAAGGGAAATACTTGCACTTGAAGTGTGCGACCATATACTTGACTTAATTGTTAAGGATGACTTGAAAGAGTTTAATGCTTCAATTAAAGCTATAAGGAATACAGTTATTTTTATTCATTCTTCCCCATCAAGGTTGAATAAATTTAGGGAGTTTGTCATGCTAGACAAGTTTTTTTGCATGCCAAGAATACCTATGGATGTCAAAACAAGGAGGAATGCAGCTTATAAAATACTTGAAGTTGCATTAAAGTATAGAAGAGTGTTCGAAAGGATAGTCGAAGAATGGGTGCCTTTTATGAATTACTTTTGTGAAAAAGATGAAAAAGGTAAAGTAAGGATGACCCTCCAATTGCTGATGATTGGGAGAATGCAAAGACTTTTGTACACTTTCTGAAAAAGTTTTATGATGCAACTTTAGAGCTAAGTGCATTAAAAACTCCTACATCCCAATTGATTTATCAATTAATGATTGCACTATTAATTGAGGTTGAGAGAGTGAATTGATGATTCCAATTTAACTCCTCAAAAGGTAGCATGTACAATGAAGTCAAAGTTTGACAAGTATTGGGGGAATTGGGATAATATTAACCCTTTGATATTTATTGGAAATATTTTGGACCCAAGGAACAAACTTCATATGATCAAAATAGGTGTCAAAAAATTTGGAGGTACTCTTATAAGAATCCAAGAGTTCATTGATAAGATCAAACAAAACTTGGCAACTTTATGGACATAGTACAAAAGAATAAGTGATATAATGAATGTTGACAGTCAAATTATGCAAATAGAGTGTGATGGTGGAGATGACGATACTAGTGCGGGTGATGGCGGTCTTTGTGATGATTTATTTAATGATGTGGAAGCACAAAATGAAGAAGAACAACTTCAAGAGATATCCAATGAAGTGGATAAGTATCTAGCCGATGATATTGAAAAACGATCTAATCAATCTTTTAATCTTTTGGAGTGGTGGAAAGGAAGTGAAACTAGGCATCCAATCCTTTCAATTATTGCCAAGGATATTTTTATAACTTCATCCTCAATTGTTGCTAGTGAGTCTGCTTTTCGCTTGGGCAAAAGGGTTGTGGACCCTTTTAGGAGCAGTTTGAGCCCTAAAATGGAAGAGACATAGGTGTGCACTAGTGATTGGCTAAGAACAGAGGAATTCAGTTTTGGAAAAGATCCAACAGATAATGACCTTGAATTATATAAGGAAATTGAAGAAATTAAAAAGAGTAAGAGTTTTTATTTAATTAAATTTAAATAATATTTATCATCATTAATCTAACATGAATATGATGTTTTTTTTTTTACAACCGTAAATGCCACTCAAGCCCAAGTTACTTGTTCTACTTGCACCTCCATTTTGGTTTAACTTAAGAGTAAGATTATATTTATATTGCTAGTTGTATGTATTGTTATTTTAGAAGTTGACTTAATTTGACCTAATGCAAATTAGTTAAGTGATGGATTTACATTGCTAGCAATTTCTTTTATAATCAATACCTATGTTGCATGGATACGGGTACAAGTATCGTATTGGACATGACACAGATACGGTGATATGGAAAATTTTGAAACATAAGACACGATATGGCTAGGATACGGTGATTATTTTAAAAAATAAATATATTATATTTTACCTCTTATGGTTCAATCCGAGTTAAAAGTTATGACATTTCGAAGTTCACACGACAAACACGTTGTAGCAGCTACTAACCAATAGCTGCTACAATAGAATTTTCTCTATTGTAGTAGCTATTGGTTCGTAGATCGGTAGATGCTGCAACAGTACAACTACATAGGAAAAATTATGTTGTAGTAGCTACTGGCTAGTAACTTCTACAACGGAGAAAATTATGTTGTAGCAGCTACTAGTTAGTAATTACTACAATATGTTTGTCGAGTAAATTCTGAAAGGTCATAACTTTTGCTTCTAGATGAATCATATAGTACACAATATATCAAATCGATGATCTCTTAATGAGCTTTGATTTGATAAATTGTGCGTTTTGTGATTCAATCTGAATCAAAAGTTATAGTTTCTCAAATTTCACTCAACAAAAATATTGTAGCAACTACTAACCAATAGTTGCTACAAGTCCACAATATAATTTTTTCTGTTGTATCAGCTACTAAATAATAACTGTTACTGGTCAAACTTTCCAAATGTATCTGGAAATGTTCCATCCGTGTTCTAGCTGTATGCGACTGGTCAAACTTTAAGAAAAGTCAATGACACGGTTTTTGCCATATCCGACACACATATTTGCGTGTCGTGTTTGTCTTCGTGTTGTGTCAGTGTCTGACACTTAATTTGTTTTTTTTTTGGAGTGTCCATGCTACTAAGCCTATGTTGCATGGACACAGGTACGTGTATCGTATCGAACATGACACAGATACGACGATACAAATTTTTTTGCAAATATAAGACACAACACGGCTAGGATACGACAATTACTAAAAAAATATAACAAATATTATATTTTGTGTTTTATGGTATATTGTGCGTCATATGATTCAATTCAAGTCAAAAGTTATGACATTTCAAAGTTCACTGGGTAACACAATTTTCTTTGTTATAGCAGCTACTAGTTTATTGTCATGTAGATGCTACAACAGCATAGGAAAAATTATGTTGTAGCAACTACTAGTTAGTAACTGCTATAATGTGTTTGTCGAGTAAACTTTGAGAGATCATTACTTTTGATTATGGATGAACTCTATAATGTACAATATATCAAATCAAAACTCGTATATCAAATCGGAAATTTCTAAACGAGTTTTGATTTGATATATTGTATATCTCATGGTTCAATCTGAGTCAAAAGTTATGACCTCTTAAAGTTCACTTAGCAAACACATTGTAGCAGCTACCAACCAATAACTACTACAACATAATTTTCTTTGTTGTAGTAACTACCAACCAGTAGATGCTAGAACATAGTTTTTGGTGTACCGAAATTTTCAGTATGAAACTCATACCATACCTATACTGATTTTTTTGGTATGGTATGAGTATATTTTTTTCATATTTTTTTTGCTACAATATATGATATAAGAATTCAGTATCAATATACCATATTGACCTAACCCTAAACTTTACACATATTATTTGATTACAATTTTTGGATAATTAATTACAATTTTTTAGGCAATAATAGTTAAAAGAAATAAATGACTTAAATTCTAGACTTGTTTGAAATTTGCTGACATTTAATTATTTAACCTAATTTTAAATTTATCATTCTTAGAACTGTTATAAATTTAAAAATAATATTTATAGAAATATTGATATTAGTTTGTGTCTATAGTGCTATAAAAAGTTAATTTTTAGAATTATTATTATTTTTATATTGAATTATTATTATTATTTAAATATTATCGATATAAAAATTTAAAATTTTTCATTAAAAATCGATATATTATATATAAATATATATGATATTAATAAATATTATATGTTAATATTAATATATATAGTCTCAGTTCACCCTAATCCCTCCGTCCCAAGCCGCCATCGCCGTTCCGCCTTCCCAGCTCGTCGCCGCCGTAACGCAGTCATCCCGCGCAGCGTCGCTTACCACGCAGCTTCCCCGTGTGACGCCGCCGCTCCTGACCTCTGAGAGATCGCCGTCTCTGTTTCCACAGCCGCGACGATGGCAGGGAAGAAGCGGAAGGAGAATCCGACACGGCAACAGCACCATATCCCTCTAGGAGACGAGGAGCCCTTCAAGTCAAAGAAGCGCGCCGGCTCCCCCAAAAGCCACCAGACGGGAGACAAGGCAAAATCCTCCCTCTATATTCATTTCCAAAGATTTTTTGCTTTCAGGACCATGCTAAAGGTGGTCGCTTTTCACCTGCGCAGTTGATTTCCTCCGGCCTGAGTTCGAAAATATTGAAGGAAGCCCTCGGCCAGCAGAAGGAAATCCTTAAGGAGGTTGAGGAAGAGAGCAGAGTTCCCCTCTCAGCCATCGCGGTTGATCCTTTGGCACGCTCGGATAGCGATGCTGAAGACATTGATGAATTCGATGGGTTCACTGAAACGCAGAGTCTGTATGATGGTGGTGATGTGAGTCCCTTTCATCAGCTTTCTATGCTAGTTCCTCTCTATTATTTAAATTAATATCGTTGGCGATTGTTAATAATCCGAGGTTTGAGGTTTTTTCTGGTTTAGGTGGAGATTGACGAGGAAGATGAGAAGGTTTTGGCCTCATTCATGTCCACCAACGCAGGACCACTACCAACGTTAGCGGATATAATTATCCAGAAAATAAAAGAAAAGGAGGCTGAGACTACATCTGGTTGGCTTATCCTTCCTGACTAAATCATTCAATGTTATTAGTGAGATGTACTATGATTTATATGTTATAGTAGACATGATTGATGATATTGGTGATAAACTGACCTAACATTGTTAGCCTTTTTCTGCTCTGTGTCTATTAAATCATAAATATAATAACTTTTTTTTTTTTTAATCTTATTTCTTTGATGGTTAAGGATCTAGTTTATTGTTTTTAACTGGTTACACTTTCTCACAGAACGGCCACTCCCTAAATTGGATAGTAGCATCATCGATCTGTACAAAGGGTACCTTACATGTTACTCATACTTCTTCTACTTCTATTAATTCTTGTAGCCTAAACGACATGATAAATGTATAATTGATTTCTATTAGGGTAGGGAAGCTGTTGAGCAGGTACACCAATGGAAAGTTCCCAAAGGCCTTCAAACATATTCCAGCCATCGAACTCTGGGAGGATGTGCTATACCTAACAGAACCAGAGAATTGGTCTCCTAATGCAATGTATCAAGCAACAAGACTATTCTCTTCAAATATGAATGCAAAGAAAGCTAGGCGCTTTTACAATCTCGTTTTACTCCCACGAATTAGAGAAGACATCAGAAAGAATAAGAGGCTGCACTTTGCTTTATATCAGTCTCTTAAAAAATCCCTTTACAAGCCTGCTGCCTTCTTCAAGGGTTTTCTGCTACCACTTTGTCAGGTAGTCAGGATTTTTTTTAGCTATACTACTATGCCTTCAATACATGGTTCACATATCTATCAATATATGCTTGTAATATTAATCAAAGTTGCCTGGTTTCAAAAAATTGATATGTTGCATCTTCAGACTGCCTTCCTGTTGCATGCCTTCTGGGCCTTAATTATGATATATTTTTAGTTGCTTTGAAGCTTCAAAAATGCATTTTCTGATTGGCAGTCAGGAACTTGCTCTCTCCGGGAAGCTGTCATTATTGGGAGCGTAATTTCTAAAGTATCAATTCCTCCACTTCATTCCAGGTAAAATGCATGATTGGAATTTTGTATTTTATTTGGTCAATGAACTTTATGAATCCATGATGAACCTTATTATTGCTTACAGTGCAGCTCTCATGAAGTTAGCAGAGCTCGAATATTGTGGCACCACTAGGTAAAGTTGATATATTTGTTCTCTGTTCATTCTCTATGCTAATGTTATGGTTAACGATTATTTTAATTGTTTTATCCTTTGTTTTGGTTGAGATGCATCATTTCTGTAATCACAAAATTGTTAAATATATATCATATATATCAGTCTTTGACATAATGTCCTTTATCTTTTTTTTTTTCATCTCATGCATTGTGCAATTAATTTGACGTCATGGCATATATCATTTTCAGTCTTTGAAATGCATTGATGAACTTCTTTAGTAGACCTAAGAAGAATCATAATATAAATCACACTCTATGCTGTATTTGCATTTATCTTTAAAATTTCTTTGAACTTAAATAGTAGTCTGCAAAATTAAAGTATTTATTTACAAATTATTATATGACTATAATCCTAGAAAAAATTTAAAAAATCCCTCTAGTCTAACCACTCAATCTTTGTGCTATAAATTATATATTTATCATTCTCCATGTTGAATAACAGACCTAGGACCTTGAGACCCTCATAGTATTCGATGTTCATTGAATCTAATTATTCTCATATCATAAACCATTTGGATAAATATCACATTTCAGATGTATTGTACAAATAGCCACATGATCCTAAAAATATCAAATCATCCTAGCATTGGACAATTGACAATGACGTTTTTCAAGCTTTTTTTGTAAATTTTTTTGGTGCATATTTTGAGGCGATACTCATTTTATGTTTAGTTGTACTAGTATCAATGCCAAGTCTTGTTCAATGTCCAACAAATACCAACCTATACTTATGTGGTTGCTTTTTTGCAGTTATTTTATCAAGTTATTCTTGGACAAGAAGTACGCAATGCCATATCAAGTGCTAGATTCAGTCTTTGCACACTTCATGAGATTTCTCGAGGATACCAGAGTAATGCCTGTCATATGGCACCAATCGCTTCTTACATTTGTGCAAAGGTGATTTGCTGAACCTGTTGTGATTAGTATATTAAAATTATACTTCAACCTGCCCCTTATGGTGAATTAGTGTTAAATCTGCTTGATATTGTTGGGTTATTTAACAATGCACTTTGATCTCCTTTTAACCTGTGTGGGGTAATCCTTTGATTAAGCCTAAACGTGCTTTACACTGTTGCATGCATGTCTTTATTATTCTAAAATTTGTATATTATGTTACTGTCTTTTTGTTCTATTGTTACTCTCCTGGTTTACTCTGCTAGGATTAAGTGCGAGTTAAGTCCTTGCAACATGGACAGCTATTAGAATAATTCTGTGAGAATCTTTTGGAAGCATGCTATTTCCTTTATGAATATTGTAGTTGTTTGGAAGAGATAATTGTAGCGGGTAACTGGGGTTTCTTTGTCTGCTGCCATCATACATTTTTTTTTTCTGTTTTGGAAGAGAAAATTCTTTAGCTGCTTAGAATAAATTTTGCTTAGATTGTCTCCTTCCATAAGAGAACTGGAAGTTCGCTAGACTGCAAGATAGACACTATTTTTCATGTGAACTTACTTCATTGTGTTATATTGTTTTATCAATGACTAATTTTACCTCACAGATACAAAAATGAAATAAGTAAGGAGCAAAAGGATGATCTTCACCGTTTGCTTCAACACCAGAAACATCATTTGGTATGAAATCCAGACGCATCGAGATTTGAACATATGGAAAGATCTCAGTTTTGAAGTCTTATTTTTTTTTTGAAGTTGCTGATTATTCAACTGTAATGTTTTTTCTCAGGTCACTCCTGAGATCCGAAGGGAACTAAAGAACAGCCGGAATCGTGGGGAGAAGGACGATCCCATGTCTATAAATATCCTTTTCCTATGCCATTTTGATAACAATCTAGTAGATAGATCATAACATATTCTCGTTTTAAGAAATTCTTCCTCTTTTTCATGCATAATGAATAATTTGTTGTTTGCTTTGAATTTTTCATTGGCCACATGCTTCCTTCATGCATAACAATCTTTTCTGCATTGTGTGAATTGTTTCCTTAACCATCCCTACCTTCATCTTTTTCTATTATCAATAATCCAATCCAGGAAGATAGATGGGATTTCCCAGAAGTTCCCATGGAGGAGGATTAGGTATTTGGTTCTTTGTAATGACCATCACATTAAATTACTTTAGTTCCTCTTGCATATTCTTTGCCCATTTGGACTGGTCTTTCCTTGTGCAGTTGCAGATGCTTGAAACCCTAATTGACCTTCATATCTTTCCTGCCAAGAGTCGAGCACCTGTTGCGATTGCCTGAGATATGTAGCTCATTATTCAAGAAGGCCAGACCTACAGAAAAGCAATAATCTGGGTGGAGTCTATTATGTTTATGTGCAATTACGAGATCATTGTTTTTCTTTCTGTGCCCTATGGAATTTTTTTATGTTGAAAGTGGGTCGCACCTTCAAAAACTAGTTATTTAAGCCTTCTGTTCAAGTGTTCAACAAACTGAGAGGAGCTGCACTGACCTAAAGTTTATTATGGGGAATGCTTTTAAATCTTACAAATATTATTCTGCTTTCCTATCATGGGATTTAATAGAAATTGTAAAAGTGTGTTTCTGAATAACAATTTTCAATTTTGACAGTAAATTCCAGGTGTGCTTTGGTTTTTTTCCTATGTTGCTGATAAATTCAAAGGCCAATTGAAATAAACTTTATGTTGTTCTCCAGTCAGCAAATTAATTTTTAAATCAATTTGAAGGAGTTTAAATTTATTTTGAAATTTAGAAGGGCACAATTTTTTTAAAAAAGGGTCCACTAATTATTAAAATTGTCCAACAAACCTAGAAAAGCTTTCTTGCGAATAAGCTTAATCTAAGGAGCACAGATTTTTTGGATCATTTTTTATGGTTTAGGGAATGTGTTATTCGTATTTGTAGTCGGATTATGATCGTGATCCGATCGTAAATGGTTGCGATCCTTTTTTGGATTTATCGTCTCCTTCATGTTATAATTTTTGTTCTGAGCGGGCGGTCGGAGGCCGCCCAGAGGACACCCTCATTCGACGCCTAGTAACAGCCATTTATCCATCATTGGAGGCCTCCGGGCGGTCTTCGACCATCTGTTCCAAACAAAAATTATAACCTGATGGGGACAGTGAACCCAGGAAGGGATCGTAACAATTTGCGATCGGATCGTGATCATGATCCGACCGTAAATACGAGTGACATATCCCCTATATCACTTTTACCCCTAGATCCTGCCTCCAACCTAATTTAAATTTAAACTTAAATTTATAAATAATATTAATAAAAGAACTTTTTTTAAAATAGCACAAGTATAAAAAAATTAGTTTTTTAAAATAAAATTTAATTAATTAAAATTATGATCCTGTCAAGGCAAGCACCGAACAAAAACCCGATCGAAATCGACGCGAGCACGGAGGGAGGGAGAGAAGCCAATGGACGATTTGTGGAGATGGAGGGTTCTTCCCTTGCTGGTTTTGATCGCTTCCTCCCTCGTTCTTTACCTCAGAAGCAACCCCAAGGTCCGCCTCCTTGCCACTCTTCCACCTCTTCTTTTCTTTGTCCAGTAATCAGAGTAAAGATAGTTTTTTTTTTCCAAGTTGAGTTGCCTTCTATTGTCCTTATTTGTAATTTTCTTCGTAGTCGCTGTTTGTTATTAGGATTTGATTGGTCTATGGTAATTCACCAAGTTCTCAATTCGTGATTTTTCTGAACATTTATTGCTTGGAAATTTCTGATTTGTGAACTTTCTTTTTCGATTTGCAGAAGTCAGTTACTGAATGTAGCCTTTTTCGCCATGACCACTATTGGATAACCAGCAAGCGGGTTGTTACACCTCGCGGTGTCATTGAGGGCGCAGGTAAGCGCAGTTTGAAAAGATAAAAAAAAGGAAAATAAAAAACGGGAAGAAATAAAAAAAAGAAGATAGAAATACGACACAATAGTATTATTAGAAACGTATGAAGCACTGGATAGCTTCAAACGCTTATTGGGTGTTGAAGTTTCTATCTGTAAGTCATTTATCTGGTTGTTCTATCTGCATATTAATTTTGAGACATGAATTCCTGCTATTAGTTGTTTTCTGATTTTCAGTGGAAGTAAAAGAAGGGAAAATAGCCTCCGTGATTGAAACAGACAATCAGAAAGGGTGGGCATCTGGAGAGAAGGTTGTGGATTTTGGAGAAGCAGTTATCATGCCTGGTCTTATTGATATGTATGTGATCAGAAAATCCTTTTCTTCATTGCCTTGTTCAGAGAAGAAAGTAGAAATACACAATAAACTTAGGGGGCGTTTGGTATGCGCGTTTTCCATTTTTATTTTCTGGAAAACGCGCGTTTTCTGAAAAATAGTATTTGGTTTGCGTTTTTCGTGCGCGTTTTCTAAAAAATTGGCTATCGTTTTCTAGAAAAACAGAGAATGACAAAAAGTCATTTTCTGTTTTCTAGAAAACGCGCATTTTCCAGAAAATGAAAATGAAAACTGTGCAAACCAAACGCACCCTTAGATTTTCTGCATTGCAATATGCAAATTTATGTCTATATGTCAATATAGAGTTTATGATGTAAGATATGAGCAGACTACTAGCATTAGTTATGATCATTGTTAACTGCTCCTTGGATTTGATTTCTGTATATTCCTTAGTGTGATATTTAGACATTGTATTATACCTGTAATGATCCAGTCTATCGAGGGTAGGCAGTAATCACTAGAGTAAACAGCTCAGATAAGGTGCTTGTCCTCTTAGGATTCTAGGAAGCAAGTGAAAAAAATGAATCCATACATGTATAGCAGTGGAGAAAGTCTAACTGGGTTATGGTTCCTTAAATGAATTAAGTATTTACTTTCAACAATGGGTCATTTTTTTTGTGGTATTGACTTAGTTCTTTGTAGGAACTGAGTCATCCTTACTTTCGAGTAGGTTTCCACCCAGGAAAAACTGTGAAACCAATAATATGGGAGGCTGGTAAAAGTGGAGAATACCTTGATACATTTGTGTGATGAACTAGTGGGCTTAGAGCAAGCCGGTCCTATGAGAGCCACGAGTGATTTCCAAGAAAATAGCTCAGACAAGATGTGATTATTTCCAACAAAATCGTAAAATGCGGATAGGAATGATTGGACCATTGTTTTCATATACCTTAAATGAACTAAATATGTGATCTCAATGATGGGGCACCTTTTGGTGGAATTGGATCAATTCTTCATAAGAACTCCAAAATTAAGCATGTTTAGCATGGACCGATTCATGTATAGGTGATTCTCACGGAGTTCCTCATTTTAGAGCCAATTTTTACTAGGGACACATTGTGAGTCCAATTGTATGTGATGTTGGTCAAAGTGGGCGATACCTTGATGGTGCCAATTGCCATGTCCATGGTATTTTACGTACTGATCACAAGTTCATAATTACCTTTAGAGTACTTAAATAAGGACATAACTGAGTTCTATAGATAAAAAAGGTTGATAGGTCATCTTTCCACACTGGTTGCTGCATATTCTGGGTAATATATCCTGTCAACTTGTTAAGTTACCTAATGAAACAACACCATGCTAAAACGGGAATGTTAAAGCAGTCCCATGCTGCATTCTATCAACCCACAGTAATGGATCAAATACTAATTGGTGCTGTTGTATACTTCAATATCTACTACTACTGGACTGACCAGCTCTCACTGGTTTTCAACTGTCCTCGATTCCACAGTTTATCCAGAAGTTTTGTTTTTAGTGCAAATGTTATAAGATTGGTTATTGTAAATGCAGTTTTGAGTGGAATTTGAATAAATAAAAATAATAATTGATGGATAATAGATTTATTTTGTATGTAGAATAAGGAGTCTATGCTCTATCCCTTTTCTGGAAGTCTCTTTCTCCTTGCAATTTCCATTTCCATCCCATTAGCACTATGCATCCCTTGCCCTTCCTATTACTTTTTTCGTTTTGGATCTTTCCCATCTAATCACTTTATAACAGATTATTTCCACCATTCCCAATTCCTTTTGGGGGCATCTATTAACTATCTTAAAATGACCTGTTACTTCTTTATGCATTCTTGAGTTTCAGTAAGAGATCCCTAAAAGGCAAAGGTTAGCCTGTCTGTAATTTGTCATTCATTATGATGGACAAATTATAAGTTAAATTCATGAGAGAGAGAGAGAGAGAGAGTGAGAGAGTTGCTATATATATATATTCTGTTGGAAACATACTTCAGGATAATGCATGTATACTGATCGATAACATAGAGTAAACATGGTATGGTACAGACAATTTAGACTCATTGCAGCAGACAATTTATGATCTTCATAAATCCTCATTCTCTTATCACATTCGTGCTTATGGAATACAGACTAAGTTTTCAATGTTTTACTATATTATTAGTTAATTTATAGATTATTGAGAGACACTAGGTCTTCATACAAACAATCAATTCAAGTTAAATTACAAACTAATTGGCAGTGTAAATTCATTCATGGATGACAATTTGCTTCTCTTTCTTCAAATGTAGATTAGCTTTATAATTCGGTAATTTCTATTCCAAAGATTTTGTAACAACTTGAGAGTTGAATTTATGAATGTGCCTGTGTATCAGACATGTGCATCTTGATGAGCCTGGAAGAGTTGAATGGGAAGGATTCTCATCAGGAACGAAAGCAGCTGCTGCAGGTGCCTAATTGAAAATCTGTTTATTGATCCCTATTATATGATGTCATATATACTTTGGAATGATGTAGTTCTTATTAACAATCTACTTAAGCAGAGTATAGCTAACATAGAGGACTATGTTGTTAAGATTGGCTATGTACTAAAGTCTGCAAGTCTATATTATCATGAATGCATATTAAAACAAAATTAATATATGAACACATTTTGTTTCCCTTCAATGGAGCAGATTCTGTATAGTACAAATACACAGATAGACAGAGTTACAAGGTATAACATAAATCTATCTTTGGTATAAAAGGCTAGTATAGGTTGCCTAATTTTACTCTAGTTTTTTAACTCAAATTTCCATGGCTTTTATATCAATATACTTCTGTTGACTTGGGAAAAGGAAAGATACTCATCATTCAGATGAATAATAAAAATTGTAGATTTGTGACAGCCTGTAATTTTCTAGATTGATCGTTGATACTATAAATTTAATGTACTCCCAGATAGATTAGGTAGTTCCTCCAAGTTATTTGTTTTCTTAAAGCTTTTGTTGTCAATCTATCTTTGAAAAAATTGATTAACTCTAGTTACAAATGAGACCTAACTTTGAACCGACATTAGTACACTATTAATGGATTCAAAATAATCAAATTTGTTGCTCTAATGCTATTCTGTTTAATATAATAGATATTTTGTCAAGCAGTAAGTCTAGTCATTTATGTTGATTATTTTGATCTTGTACTGTAGGTGGCATAACAACACT
Source organism: Zingiber officinale (assembly GCF_018446385.1). Lineage (NCBI taxonomy): Eukaryota > Viridiplantae > Streptophyta > Magnoliopsida > Zingiberales > Zingiberaceae > Zingiber > Zingiber officinale. Next base: position 146,558,679 of record NC_055994.1, read on the forward strand.
GGTAGACATGCCTCTTAACAATTTTCCTTCTACAATTTCTGAAGAGACACTAAGAATGAAGGTCTATTGTTGATAAGTTTGTTCTGTATCATTTTATGTCTTCCTTACTGTTCGTCACTCGACATAGTTCCACTGCTGATTCTTTAATTGTTTATATTAGGTTGAGGCTACACAGGGGAAGATTTATGTGGATGTTGGTAGGTTTGAAAATTTCAACCACCCAGTTAAAATTAGCATATTTTTAAATTTCAAATTCAGTCACAAGATTAACATGTCTCTTTGTTGATATCTTTGCAATTAATATTTTGTCTGTTCTGCGCAAACTTTAGTTATATTCTATTTGTCTTCTTATTCAGTATTTGTGCTGATCGTTTTGATTCTCATTGTTGAGGGACCATACTTTCTGCATGACATAGGTTTCTGGGGTGGTTTAGTTCCAGAAAATGCTTACAATATAACCATGTTGGATGGTCTCCTGCATGCTGGTGCACTTGGTTTGAAGGTATTTGGCAAAAATAACGCTTTTTAGTTTTTGGATAGAGATTACATTTTTTTAATTTCTCAGCTTTGAAAATTTGCTGGTGCAGTTCAAGGTCTAGGGAGCTTCCAACTTTCAGTTTCATAATAGTGTTACCTGTGACTATTAATGAGACAATTTGAGATGGGTTAAATATAGGATTTCTTTTAAAGTTTAGAGTTTGGAATGCTTGTAATTAATTGTAAGAGTTATTTTAAAATTTTTAATTCTTTAGAAAAGTTTGTTATAGATATTTTAGGGATAAATTAGGTTTTTGTTTTACAGAGAATTTGTCTTGTTGATTTTTTTCCCTCGAGAGTTTGAGTTTTTGGCAAACGATTTATTCTTGCTGCATCAATTAAGTTCAGATATGTGCAATTTCTTAGTTTTACCTTTAACTTTGCTGGTCTATCTTTTTTACTTGGTGAAGTATCTTAGCAAAATGATCCATGCAGCTCAAATTTATGTTTTTGGTTAACATAATCATCTTTAGTTACTATAACAATCAAAAGGTTGCAAACTATTGTTGTAATCTCCATCCAAATTGATATTCTAGAAATTTAATTGAAAACAGTTATGACATGGATATATTTATAATTGACTTGATAAAGGGTGGAGTTGTGCAAATGCTTTTGTCTAAATCAGTCATCCAATTTTGATTGTAACATTTGTTGTTGACTAAAGTTATCACAATATAGTGTTTTTCTCTTGTATTTTGTGACACAAATTGATGGTGATTTTTTGTAAAAAAATTTGATGGATTAGGTATTTAGGTGTCTCTTAAGGTGCAATTGTTTCCCAACGTTCAATTAGGACTTTGTGTTTTTTTTAATGAAGTTTAAATATCATTCTAGTAGGATGACTTAAAATTTGGTTTGAACTATGATTGGCATTCAAATTCTGATTTTGTTCCTTTACTTATCGTGCAGTCTTTTATGTGCCCTTCAGGAATAAATGACTTCCCAATGACAAATATAACACATATCAAGGTTAGTCCATGACCTCTTTCTATTTTTAGAAAAGCTTTTGCTACATTATCTGTGTCACTTAGTAATTAAATAGTGATGGAAGTTAATGCTTGATTCAATTCCTAACAATGACTTGTCCTGTAATAGGTTGTTGTACTCATTTTTTATAGTTCTGAGTATTGCTTTTCCTGGTATTATAGCTAATCCTGCATTATTTTTCTCGTTTGATCTTCAAACAATATCGAGGCTTGAAGCGCCATGTCTGCCTCATCAACTCAATCCCATATTCAACACAATCACTAAATGTACAGTGTAGCTGATTCTCTGTCATTACAAGATCAATCTGAAAGCTTATACTATCAGATAAATTGATTAGTCATAATTTCACTATACTTTTCTAACACCCATCATATTTTACTGTAGAGTGATGAAATACAAGGAACAAATTGATCTGCAAAGAGAAATAAATAATAGCATAAAAAAATAGGAATCACACAGAGGATTTAAAAATTCCATTAATCGGAAAGTAAGTTAAGAAAGAAGGGGTTGGGATCACTTCCAGAGGTTCCAACATCGGCCTAGTCTCATAAGAATTAGACAAGCAATAATCTATTTCCTAATTACTGAAGATCTTGATTTTAGGCATTTTGACTTTTTTCCAGAGCTTCGGAGAAATTGAATAAGGCTTGGTGAGGCTACACTTCACTGACCAACATTCTATACTTACAAAGGTTTAAAATTTTGACCGACATTCTATACTTACCAAGATTTAAAGTTTTGACCAACATGCTATACTTACCAAGGTTTAAAGTTTTGATCTGATTTAAAGTATTGGCTAGACACTGGAACAATACTATTATAGAACAATATCATTCTATTTCAATCAGTGTGAATCAATCTGAGGAAGAGGAGGTAGATAGTAGGTGGATGATGAGGAGGAAGCATATTACAACCTATATGCTTCAGATTCCACGTGGCGTCTCCTCACTTGTGTAGGAGGAAAGCGTAGATGTAGAAGAGGTGTATCAAAAGGTCTAAAAGCCTAGTCGGCTTCTCACGGCTTCTCTGGTGTGCTTCTTGTGGCATATTTGGTGTCTTGTTGCTAGTAGAGGAGGAAGTTGGAGATACGAGCGTTGTTGAGGGGTCATTCGAGGAGAAAAAGGCTTGCAAGAAGCTTAGTAGCTTTGGTGAAGTGCTTCTCATAGAGGAAGACGCATATCGTGCTTTTCACGAAGTACATCTCATGGAGGACGATACGTTCTGGAGCTTGGAGCATATTGTGTGTTCACCCATGCTGATAAGCAGGCATAATGAAAAAATTCACGAGTGCCAACCGGCACAGAATGAAATTTGATTCCTTGATACTTACTACTTTGGGACCATTTGGTGGGTGTTGAGACCTTCAAATTATGATTACTTGGAGTTTGGAGGGTAGGGATTCAAATCTATAGAAGGGGATGGTGTTTGTATCATCTCCTTCGTTTACTTTGGTGATACAATGGAATGAAATGGAGCTCTTGGTCTCATGAAGGATCCAAATCCCATCCCTCACTGATGCCCAACATTGGATGGAAATGGGGGAAAAATAATGAAATGTATAATCTGCCTCTCTTCTTACCTGTAAACAACACAAATAAACCAACTCTCACTAGTCGCGATTCACAAGATCAAGCTCCTCTACCCACTTTGTAAACCCTTTCCTCATGATTTCATCCTTCTCAGAACATAGCTGCAAGGCAAGTAATTAACAAAATTGATTGAAAGTCAAGTATCCTTCCTCTCCTTTCGTTACTCTAAATAATTAAGCTTTTAAATCTCTTATTTTCTCTCTTTTTCACTCCTTCCTCCACCTCCATACCCTTTGATTCCCTCCCCTTAAAATAATCTTAGCCTCAGAGTCGTCTTTGGAATACACAAATATTAATCTGAATCTTGGGTTAAATTTCTGCAAATCAAGGCAAACCTTTTCGGTTCATCATGTTGAACATCATTGGATGACATAAGTGTTAACAAATAAGTGCAGAATTGCTGGATAAAATTTCAAACCCATAACCATTGGGCATGTAGCCAACGCCTGAACAATCTTCCCAGTGGTGTGCTGGTTGGACAACAAATACTATAAATCAAAAACTTAATTGCCAAAATATGTTGGAAAATGTTAGTAAAACGTTTATGAATATTCTAGTATTGAAGAGTGGTCTATCATTGTTTTTTTTGGACATAAAAACAGACAGCTATTTTGGGTATCATATACAACTTTTAAAACAAACATAACAGTTCAAGCACAAGAATGTACTACATTCTCCATTTCCTTTGTTTTTCTCCTTATTTGGAATTCTAGCCAGTCAACATTATCTGGCTACAAGCCAGCTGGAGGAGGTTTCTCCAAACTCCAGTGACACATGTTAGAAGAGCAGAGTTGGCTAGAGGTCAAACTTATGATCTGTTTATTATTTTGTCAAATTAATGACCTAATTGGGACTTATGGTTTAACACACTCCATGGCATGTAAATTTAATTTTATCACAATTAACATTTGCTGGGACTGGAGATGGTGAAATTTTCACACCTGGGTCAACAAATTTCTCTAAGTTTGCATATTGGCAGTCTCATTTTTGCAACCAATGTTATGAAACGGTCTATTTCAAAATAACTAGTTTGTAACTTATATGTAAGCTAAGATTCTAATCTTTGCCAACCTGCTTGTTCTCATAAAAAAAATTATAATCCACCATGTAAAAGATTCCTCGGAGACAAATCTCAACTAATTATGGGTATTATCCAAAATACCCATGTTGCTTAAATAGGGATGGATAATGCATGACCATGAATATTTTTAAGAGAGAGTTTCTGTGATTATTCAAATGATCTCCACTGATTAAAAAACCTATTGTGTGTAAAATATTTTAACTTAATAGGGTCAACTTTCTTATTTTTCTGTATATTTTTATCTTTTAATTTTTTTGGTGCCATTGTAGGAGGGTTTACATGTCCTAGCCAAGTACAAGAGGCCTTTGCTTGTGCATGCAGAAGTAGTTTTGGATCATGAGACTGATGAAGGAGTTGGTGGCAGTCCAAATCCTTGGTCCTATGCAACATATCTTAAGACTAGGCCGACATCGTGGTAATCACAGTTTGTTTTTCTTCATAAAAAACCATTTGCATCTAGAGCTGAATAGTCTTGTCCTCATTAGATTCAGACATGTAAACTGCTTCTCAATGTGCATTCATTTTCTATCAGACTGAATGATGAACATGCTCTTTCAGGGTTTCTTTGAAATCTTGTTGTGTGCCATATAATATTTTCGATGTAAAATAGGGAAAAGATTCTTGAATATTTTCCGTTATACTTTAATATTTTTCAAGTAAAAACCATATGTTGAATACTTGTTGGATAGTTTAATATCAGACTTGTTTCCCTATTCATATCGAGGGTACAATCACTTCACATGTGGAATACTTAGTTGGATAGTTTTTTTTGTCCTGATAAAATCATGACAGTTTGTAAGTTCATTGGTTAGCTTGTACTCTAAAACATGGTTTCTATCAAGTTTCAACCAAAATTTTGACTTAAACATGTGGATTTCATTTCCCTATTCATATCAAGGATACATGCACTGCACATTGATTACTTAGTCCCATAGTTTTTTTTCAGGTAAAAATACCACAGTTTATAGGTTCATTGGTTAAACCTATGCTCCTTTCGAATATGGTTTCTATTAAGTTTCATTTAGATTTTTTTTATCTCAAGTATGTGAGATTCCTTTTCCTTATTCATATCGTGTGAACAATCAATTCACATGTTGCTAAGCCTTATCCCACTAGGTGAGGTCGACTATATGGATCTTTCTATGCCATTGAGCTCTATCTCCTACTATACCATCATTTATATTTAAATAAATTTATGTTGTTTTATTGTTGCTAACCAAGTCTCTTTTTGTCTTTCTTGTCCTCATTTAATATGCACATTTGTTATGGTTTCACATCGCCTAACTGGAGCATTTATTATTCATTTAAGTACATGATCGTACAATCTTAAACGCATCTCTTGAAGTTTTCCCTCAATAAGTGCAATCCTTACCTTCTCTCTAATATTTTCATTTCTTATCATGTCTATCCTTGCATGTCCGCACATCCATCTTAACATTTTCATATCTGCGGCTCTCATTTTTTATTCATATGCTCGAGTGATAACTCAACATTCAACTCCATATAACATGGCGGGTCTAATTGCCGTTTTGTAAAATTTTTCTTTAAGTCTTGAAAGTACTCAACACCTGACACTCTTCTCCATTTCAACTTACTCACTTGTATTTTATGTAAAACCTCTCTCAATCCCTCTATCTTTTTGCAAAATAATCTTAAATATTTAAAACTCTCTGTTCCTGTCTGAAACCTAGGAGATGGTATGCTGGCGTTGGCAGGTAGCATACGGGAAGATGATGTGCCGATCTAGATCTCCCAGAACCCCTTGATGATTGCCGATATCAATAGATAATGAATTGAAGGATGTTCTGTTGAAGATGTAGAAAAACTCCTAGATAATCCTGCACACACTCAAACGAACCGATAAAACGTTAGTGACCTAAGACCAGGTAGGAATTCCTGGCTAAGCCCTCCGACGCTCAAGTTAGTTTTCCCTCTTGCTCCTGGAAGAAGAATAGTAATGGAAATAGGGTTTCAATGTAACAAGTGATGCTTGCGTACCTTGCCAACGGAGAGGATTCTCCTTTTTATACCACCTCACTTAACCTCCGTAGTCCTGAGGTGGTCCCCGATTTGTTAGAGTTTGTTAGGAGATGAGAAAAGTACAACCTGGGCTTCGTACAATAATACTCTGAGAAATCTTTTTTCTACCCTAGATGTACCTCTTTTGTCTTTTATGGGTTGAGTTTCTCATGAAGCACTCTTCAGAATATGTCCCAACTTCTTTAATGAAGAGACTTTAAAGGAATATTTTTCGGCACACTTGCCAAGTTGGCTTAATAATGTCGGCTGTTTATCTACTACACATATTGAGGATACTTTCTGTACTATCATGGCCGGTAATATACTGAGAACATCTTTTATGAAGAATCTCGGCCAGCCATGTACTGAGAATACCCTTTAGAGCATATCCCGACTTGTCATGTATTGAGAACACCCTTTATGAAGTTTTTCGGTCTGCCATGTATAGAGAACACCTCTTAAGAGGTACCCCGGCCGACCATGTATAGAGAATACCTTTCGGGAGACACCTTGGCCGGTCATACATAGAGAATACCCCTTATGGAATATCCCGACCGATCGTAATCCCGACCAATAGTATCTTGCCAATGATATTTTAGACTCCTGATCAGGTTAGTTTTCTTCCGACTCGGTCAACCTTTGTTAGCCAAGTTTATGTATTAAGCCTAATGTCCTATGTCCGGTTGATCCTCGTCTGTCCTGGCGTGTAATACTGAATTACACTGGATGCCCTTTAAGCTCGGCCAGACTCATATCTGTTCAGGTGCCCACATGGAACCTCTCATTCGATCAATTTTCGCTCGGATGATCACATACTACTGACCAAATAGGGCTAAATGCCCTAAAATCCGGCCGGACTCATATTCGTCTGGGCATACACATGGACCTCTCGTTCGATCAGTTTTCGCTCGACCTTCGCTCGGTCGATCACATACTACTAACCAATTAGGACTAAATGCCCTAAAACCTTGCCGGACTCATATTCGTCCGGGCATACACATGGAACCTCTCGTTCGATCAGTCTCCGCTCGGCCTTCGCTTGGCCAATCACATACTACTAACCAATTAGGACTAAATGCCCTAAAACCTTGCCGGACTCATATTCGTCCGGGCATACACATGGAACCTCTCGTTCGATCAGTCTCCGCTCGACCTTCGCTTGGCCGATCACATACTACTAACCAATTAGGACTAAATGCCCTAAAACCCGGCCGGACTCTTATTCATTCGGGCATACACATGGAACCTCTCGTTCGATCAATCTTCGCTCGACCTTCGCTTGGCCGATCACATACTACTAACCAATTAGGACTAAACGCCAGGAAGCCCGACCGGACTAATATTCGTCTGGGCATACGCATGACTCATACTTCTTTATATCACCCCTAATTATCCTTCTACTCTAACTCTAACCACCCCACCGTTCTTCCTACCTACTCACTACAACCCGTATTACTCTCAGTTCTAGGCAATTGGTTATCTCTTATCTTAACAATTTTCTCATTATGTCTAATATTACTAAACTTAAATTTCATATGTTTTGTTTTTACTCTACTAAGCTAAAATCTTTCACTACTAGTGTTTACCGCTAAGATTCAAGTTTAACATTTACTCTTTCACCAATCTCATCTACCAAAATAATATTATCTAAAAACAACATCTACCATGGTACTGTATCTTGAATGTGTCCACTGAATTCATTCATTATTAGTGTAAAAAGATAGACTTAGAGTTGATTAACCCTATCTTTATGGAAAATGCTTCGGTTAATCCACCTCACTCTTGTCACGTGTTGAGTACTTAGTCCAATAATAATTTTTAATGGTAAAAGCATAACACTTTATAGGTTCATTTTGTAAAGAACAACACTGCGTGTGTTTAATGCTATTACAGCCTTTGTGCCTGTGCGGATAAGTGCTTGTCTAATATTCTATTTCAGATTTGTTGGTTTTCTTGTAAGCACCAAGTGGATGAATTTATTAATAGGTTTTTTTTCCCTCAAGGGAGGAGGCTGCTATTAGAAACTTACAAGAAGCAATTAAAGATACAAGAACTGGTGGTCCAGCAGAAGGAGCTCATGTTCATATAGTTCATCTGTCTGATGCAAAAGCTTCACTAGACCTGATCAAGGTAGCTCAACCTGATGGAACTTCTATTATTACCTTGTTCTGGATGAAATTTTATCAAGATTCAATAAAGGTTGAGCTTTAATTGTTCCAGTGCAAAAAAATGTGCGACAGTTTGCTGCTACATCAGTTGTTTGTGAATACAGTGATGAATAAACTGCATAATTTTGCATAAATTACATGGTCTGAATTCTGAAAATGAACTTTCTGAACCTATATTTTTATTAGGACATTGCCAGCTTCTGGTAATCCAATACTGCAAAAGTCCTGTTCATGTCATTAATGTTTAGAGCTCAAGGCTTTATAACTATACGAGGGATAGTCCAGTGTTCCATCTTCATGACATTCTTATCCTAATCATCACTTTCATCTCTTTATTCTTACTTTATTAGCTTAGGAATATTCAGCAAATTACAAACTGAAATTAATTTAGTATGTCACATCACATGAATATCCATATTGTACATATTCTCATGCATGTTCTATGTTTTGAAATTATACACACCACCCCACTTCTCTGTTTTTATTCTGTTGGTTTCATTTCTTAAAATTCTATTTTAAAGCTCAATTCTTCTGAGTTTTGTCTATTTGTCTTTCATTTGTAGGACTTGAAACAAAAAGGACAGAATGGTGGAAGTGTGAGTGTGGAAACATGCCCTCATTACCTGGCATTTGCAGCTGAACAAATTGAAGATGGGAATACTCGTTTTAAATGTTCTCCACCAATACGAGAGGCTGCCAATAGGGAGAAGCTGTGGGAAGCATTACTGGTACTCAAATGATGATGCATTTTCACATCTGAATTGATTCTTATTCTTTAAATATTGTACAATTTCTCAGGAAGAACACATCGATATGTTGAGCTCTGACCATTCTCCATCAGTACCAGAACTTAAGCTTTTTGATGAAGGTGACTTTTTAAGGGCTTGGGGTGGAATATCATCTTTGCAGGTCAGTTAAACATTGATTTCTCGAGGTATAAGATATTCATTGATCTATTTATGGTGATTCCATTGTATGTTGGAAAATACTTGCACATCTACATAATAAAACGAGGACAAACCCAGTGAAGACTACAACCTGTGAAACTTTGGGAAGCGATAACTAAGATGTGGTTTGAAAGCTGTTTACACTGATGGAACATGAAAATTGGTTACTTGACTGTGAGGCAAACACCCACAATAATCTATCCAATTGGGATATATTTATATAACCTTTTGAGTAGTAGTGTCTTATACATTTTTATTAGCATGTGATAAGCCATTTGGATTAGGAGAATAATATTTCAAGATTTTATGTCAATAGTTGCCTTAGAGCTTGTTCCTATGTTACTCAAACTCGACTACGAGTATTTAACAAGTGCACGGATCAAAGTGTGCGTCTTTTTTTTTTTTTTTTGCATGTGATCATATGCCCCTTGGACTAAAGAATAGAATTACAAGGTTGTGGTATAACCTACCATATTAGTGTTGAGCTTCTAGAAATTAATACATAAAAATTTAATGTAGCAAAAACAAAAATGCTAAGATGGATGTGTAAGGTCATCAGAAAGAAAGTACTACATACTAATATTGACAGGTATTTTGATGCGGTTCCAATAGATTAGAATAAGAAAAATAAGATGAGATGGTATGGATAGGCCAAAAGAGACTTGTAAATTTTATAGTTAAGTGTAGAACGATCAGAGCATAAAATCTAATGTATGGATAGAGACCAAAGCAAAGTTGCTTAATATCATACAAACTAGTTTGCTTAATTTGAATATTACTAGTGATATAGAGTTCCATAGAACTCAATGAGGGAATAAATAACTTGAAACCAAATAGTTGGAACAAACATGGCTTGATGATGATGCAAGTAATATAGGTGCTAGATGTCAACTTTGGGTGTCAACGTCCTGTGTACAAAAGGGGTAGAGAGTGTTCAAGTAATGGTCTGTTGGTTCACCGTATCATGCAATGTTCTACAATTTGTTAGAATCTGCTAAGTTATACAATGCTGGGAAATGTAGATCACCAAAGTAACAACCGATGTGCCAAGGTTGGGGACACAGTTATACAATGCTGGTTATCAGTAATCTGGATGGTTTCTGAGGAAGTGACTATTCAGGCCACATTAAGAAGATGATAACTTAATGGCACTATGGGGATTAAGAGGATCAGTAAAGGAAGCAAAGGATTTTACACACTGCTTAGTTGCTAGATTAGTGGTTATATGTTGAAGTCAGTTAATCTAGCTGCATTTGGTGCGGTGTATCTTTAGCAACAGTGTTCAGATTTATGAGCACTGCTCTCTATGATTACTAATAATCTACTGTGCTGCTGGGCATGTTCCTATCCTTTTTCCAAAGACAGAAATATTACTAGTACATTCACCTAGCAGACACCATTACAGTCAAGTTAGTTTGCCAAACATTATCAAACACTCGTATCCAGATATGTATCGATGTGTGTAAGAGACTACTATTTCCACACGTTGTTCTGCATGTACATTTAATGAATTTCATGTTACACCTTTGTTTATGGACACTTGAATATAAGCAGAATGTATTCTAAGACAAACTACACACTTGAGACTTACTGTGTTCTGCCATGTCATTCTGTGAAAATATGCATATTGATTGGTCATACAGATTATACACCTGGTATGTTTCTCAACATCTTTGTAAAAGATGCATTACTAATGCTGTTCAAAGGGCTAATGTAATGGATTTTCTGTAGTATGTTCTGCCCATTACATGGACTTATGGGCACAAGTATGGAGTTACTTTCAATCAGATAGCAACTTGGTGGAGTGAGAGGCCAGCAAAGCTTGCTGGTCAAAAGTACAAGGTATTCTGTGTTATGTATTTTTTTCTTTTCTTTTCACAATGAAGCATCAATTGCAATCCAGTTGTTGTAGACTAATTAAAAAGATCCTGTATTTATAGGATATATAGTTTCGCCAACATTGATAATAGAATACAATTGTGTTATATATAAAAATACTGACTGCCTAAGTAGTGGTTTAACCTTCTACCCCTTGGAAATAAGGGCGTCAATTCGGTTGGGTTGGATAGGCTCGGGTTGGGTTGAAGATTGGTTACTAAAAAAAAATCCGAACTCAACCTGAAAACTACCCGGATAACTTGACCAACCTGAATAACCCACCCAAGTTGCTTTTTTGGTCCTTATATTCCTATAATTATTCATTTTTATCTCAATATTTTATTATTGTTATACTAACATTTTACTATTTATGTACATAAAACATCTTAATTTTCAAAATAAAATTTGATTTAACAAAAAAAAAAATCTCTAAACCCTAAATTCAGTTCAATCTGGGTCAATCTGATCCGAACCTAAACCAACCCAAAAAACTTCAATCCGAACCCAAAAACCCCCAACCCGAATATGATTTTTTTTTTTTTCTTTTTTGAATCGACGTGGGTCAAATTGGTGGGTCGGGTTCATTTTTGACACCCTTACTTGGAACCACCTCTTAATAGCTTTGCATTTAGCATTAATGAGAATATCACATACAATTAAATAGTTGAATAATTTTAAAGTAGTATATTCAATCAATTAAGGTATAGAAGAGTGTAAAAGCAGTTACAAATAGTTAAGTTTGGCCAACATACCAACAAACGATGGCAACTAGAATCGTTGATTTAAAATGTAATTTTATGCAAACACATGTAGGCTCGCATATTCATATTAGTGCATCACTGCATTGCATTTCTCCATATGTGTATGTAGTAGATGTCAATCTATATTTTTAGTTAGCTCACTTAAGAAAAAGATCCCTTGGCTAACAATAATATGATGCGCAGAGGGTGAACTTGTTTCTAAGTAAAAAAGAGATCACACTTGGATCGATTGAAAATGATGTATAAAAATTTGCAAAAGTATGAGAGCTAATAATGACTCAATTAACTTGCATCTCATAACAAAAATTAATGAATCATATTTAGATTTAAGCAAAGAGGAGGAATTTCGATGGTGATTTAAGCTTCCTTATCAATTGCATATTAATTTTGTATTTTTCATAAGCACCACTGTCCACGATTTTGCATCATAGTAAGGTATTTTTGGAGTGGATGCCTTCATATTAAGTTGAATTTTAAAGATCAAGGGAACACCTCACTGTATGTAAGCATTCTTGCTTGTTTCATGTTCAAGATAGTGTTAAATTGCGTGTCGCAAATCATTGTAGTTTCGGAACAGTACAGGGTATCAACTATCAAGCTCAATGCACAATTATATCTTCAAGTTTTGAACAATCAAGTATTGTAGTTCACAAGTATGCATATACCCCGACATGCTACATGTATTCACTCCAAAATTATTTACATGATCTTTTTCAGGGAGCAATTGTAGTGGGAAACGATGCAGATTTTGCTGTGTGGGAACCTGAAATGGAGTTTGTTCTTGATGATAACTATAAAACATACCATAAGCATCCGGTATGTGTCGTTCCCTACATTTATCAATACTTAAAATCTGTGTCACCTTGATTTGTCTTCAGGTCATAAAACAATCGTCTTTGCGAGTATATTAAAGCAAGTTTTCTATTGGAGTTCAGATCCGAGTTATCGGATCTCAGCAACACAAGACTGAAGACAATTTTGAATTCTATTGTGCAGAACAACTCACCCTACATGGGAATGAAGTTATCTGGCAAGGTTGGGGCAACTTTTGTGAGGGGAAATCTGGTGTTCTCTGAAGGAACACATGCATCTGCAGCCTGTGGTGCTCCAATCCTTGCACAATATTGATGAACAATTCAGCTTGCCTCTCAGAGAAAAACTGCTATTGCGAAACTAGATCCAAGTACTTTGTCGATGTTGGGGCTTTTAATATTGGTCATTGATTTTTAAAAAAAATCAAAATATACTTTTTTGTAGGCATAAAAAAGTTTGATATGTTACATTAGAAGTGTCTACAAAGGCATATTGTACTTGTTAAAACTATTTGATTTATCCAACTTTCTTAAATGTGGTAGTGGGATATTTTACACTTTTGCAAATGTCATATTGTGAGAGCTCTTTTGTAAATCATCTTATAGATTGGACTTCGTCCGACTAATCTTGAGTATCAACACAAAAAGGACATGCTATTCAGATTTTGTCTACTAATTTTGAAGATAAAAAACATTCCCCCTAGTTCGCCTAACAGATAAATTTGATTTCTAGAATATTCATTTGAACTTTGATACTCTTATTTGTTCCCTTGGATACTTTACCACTACACCATACCTGTGGAGGCACTTGAAATCATATTGAGAATAGAACAAAGTTGTTTCAGAATCAATGTTTCTATATCTCACACTATTTATAGGAAATATTGCATTCTCTTATTAATTTTAAATAACCCTACTCTATTTCTAGCTTTAGTGATTTTATGATTTAAAGTTGTGCCTATATCGGAAGTTTATTTGCATTCAAATGTATAGATTTACACTGTAATTTTAGTTCACGGAATGCATATATTTTTCAACACTTCCCCCATGATGAACAATGATAAGAATTATCATTGCAACTTCACCTCAAACAAATTCAATAGAACTGTATCGAAACTGAACATGGATCCTGGAGAAAATGAGGTAAAATATTTTATACCCATTCGGTAGGGGTGCCAAGTGAGGCAAGGTGAGCCGGTGCAAAAGCATCTCAATGCAGTTGGTCCAATTGCCAGTCATCCTATCTCCTTTTGAGTATCGACAACTATGCATTATCGGCTTCAAGTGTAGATCTGACTCCATCTTCGAAGAGGCATGGACTAACACCAAGCACTTGAATCAACCTGCTGATGTCCATGGAAATGTCTGAAGGGGATCTAACACCGCGGTCAACCTATACATAACATGAATAGAAGCTTTCAAGGATGAACTGTAGATTGGGCAATTTGCAGAATATCAAACATGAAGAAAAATCGGGATTTTATCGCATCCAGAAGTTAGCAAAATTTGAATAGATATACATGTGTGAAATCTAGTTTTGTTTCACACAATAGAAATAGATCTTGAGCAAGAGAAGAAGACTTACAGATGATGCAGATACTGGCTTGATCAAAGAGGGGTTGTATCCTTTGATTCGTGCAACTGACTCGGCCATTTGCAACCTTGACACCCTATTTGCTCCACCCACGTTCAGCAGCAATTGCATTTGCTTGCCGTCTGAAATGAGACGCAAGTACAGATGGCTACCTTGTTAGAAGTTGAGATTTCATAAATACTTTCAAACACACCGAATGACATGCAAATCCATTTTGCATCCTTGTCACCAATGGAATTTTCTCTCATCAAGCAGAATTTTTTTTTCTGAAAAAGGTTAGCAAAGTACCAAATAGCAAGATGAAGGAACAGGCAACCTGATATCCACTTTTTAGTTGCAGCCATTATGACATCCACCATATCCTTTACATACACAGGGCAACGGAACTCGTCATGAAAAAATTCAACCTCATGACCTTGTTTATTAAGAACACTGTCAATCCACTGCATGAATAGAAGGCAAGAGTATATCAGAACGAAATGAAATATGTAGTTAACAGGAAATGATAACAAGGTGTTATAGAACACTTGTACACAATGAGGTTAATGGCATTGACCACCCAGAAAAATTTATAATCAAGAAAAATCAGGAAATGCTATAGGTTTGCGAGGCTAAACACTGGAAACATAGTGGCAAGTTAGATTTAGACTCAAGTTTCTCTCGAGTATCTAGAATTAATAACATAAGACCTTAAATACATCCTCCTGATTACATTGCATCAGATGATGTAAATGGTTGGAGGCATATCCATGAAATGCTCACCTGGATTGGAAGTGACTTTTCAACCGGTGAAATTGTCTGTGGCCCATATATTATGCTGCTTCTCAAGATGGCATAATTTGAGCACTGAGCAATGATATGCTGCTCTGCAGCTAGTTTTGTTTTTCCATACATATTTACAGGTACAGCTTCATCCTCTTCTTTGTAAAATGATTTTACCCCTTCATATACTGTAAGTTGACATTGATTCTTAATTGAATGAATTAGGAGTAAAAGCCAATTGAAAGCTATTAAGCGCAAAAGCATGAAAACAAGATTGTCACCATCACAAATGTTAATAACACGATCCACTGAATTTTAAAGGTCATGTTAGTCACTTTCCTCAACATAAATCTCAATAGATTGATAGGAAGCATCTTTTTGTCAGTCAGAGGTCCTGCAAATTAAGGCTGATTTGATTATGAAAAAAAATAAGATCAAGAAAATAATAGTCTCGCACCAGATATATTTTTGTGTACACTAATATCTAAATCACCCATCCCTTGCAACTCCATTTAACACGGCCTCTAAGACATGGGTCTGGAGGCCTAACCAGCAAATCCTAGGACATATGTTATCTCCCAGCTGCATTCATAATGCATCAGCTAACATACATGTACAAAAGCTTTCACTTAATCAGGAATGTGAATACAACTCCTTGCAAGTCATCAATCTTAAATCAAGTATGTTGATCCGAGGAGAAATGAAACAAAGTAAAAAAATTCTTATCGGAGTAAAAGCAAGGAAGTGATTTCTGATAGTAAAATCTACAAATTTCCAGCTCAGTACATTGAGAAAATTCATCAGATCCTAATTTCACACATGTTTGGGAGACATGGATATATGAGTGAGACATCTGTTGCACAAATAACACAGGGAAAATATAGAAAGCAAGTAACCTTGATCAGTTGACAGATGAACTAGAAGAGAATTGCTATTGTTGAAGCTTGATAGCCAATTTACAAGAGAAGATGGCACGTTTATGGACACAGCAGCTGCAGGATCCATTTCACAAGCACGAGGAACAGAGAGCGCAGCACAGTTAACAACCACATCTGGCTGAAACAATAGAGAATTGTTTAAACAAATAAATCTTAACCTAAGAAGAACAAATGCACCTTTTTTCTATTATCTATTTTCAAGATGTTGATTTCTTGTATGAGAAAGAATAAGAAGAATTCCACACAGTAGAAAAAACTTCATAATGTTGAAGGTGATCCGTGTTATCAAAAAAAAAAAAAAAAAAACTGAGTTCCTCTTATCATCTCATGCTTCGGGCAACATGTATAGTTGAATCAATAAGACCTTTCCTCTCAACGAGTGGATCTGTTTTACTAGTTTCTACATATGTAGATCTGAGATCCATCAACTTTTAGAAAGAAAAGCATCACCTGTCCAAATGAGGAAGAAATAGCGTCGAATCCGTCTCCGGTTCGCAGGTCGACGCGGAAGGGGATCACCGGGGAGACGGCGGCCACGAGATCGGGGGGAGGGATGGGGCGATTATGGGTGAAGGCTAAGTCGTAGAGAAGGGCTCCGGCAAGACCTTGGAGGAGGTGCTGGCCCAAGTAGCCGGTGCCACCGACCACCAGCACTCGCCTCCTCTCCGCCATCGTTTCTTTCTCCTCTCTCTGCTCTTTCTCGGGGAATAAGACGCTTCAGATGTGTTGCATTCAGCCCCTTCGAGTTTCTATTTTCTACTTTCAAACCCTGAAAATAGTGGGGAAATATATTCTAAGTTGTTTATAATAAAATAGAAAACTTTAGGGCATTTTTTGACATTAATAATTTGAAAATATTTTCAATTTATTTTATAAAAGTAGACTTTGAGAAAACTCATGTTGAGAATCTCTAAAAGATTGGAGGATTAAATTCAAAATTCCTTATTAGTAAAAGTTTACATTAATATATATTCAGAGGCTGAATCTAAAATTTTCCACTTAATAGGGACCGATTTGAATCGATTTTGGTTTTGCTAAATTCGCCCTAAACAGACAGGGCAACCATAAGTCGCCAATTTTGAACGGTCGCGTATCGTGGAAGGCGTCTTCTACCTCGAAAAGGTGGAGACTTGCGGAGATTCGATCGCTCTTGATTTGGTGGCGAGTCTTCACAAGGGAGAGATGGCCGCTTGAGGGCTCAGATTGCTGAATTGTCGGTGTACGAAGTAGGGCGGGGGTGAAATTCTGAGGCAGGACCGCGATTCGGAGAAGTTTCTTCGATTTGTGCCTCATCTTGTTAAGTTTTGTCGGAAAAGGTTGGATCTTGCACTTTAAGGCTGAGTCGCTTTTGCTCCCTTTGGAGTTCTGTTTGGAAACCAACTTCAATTTCACATTTCCCCTTTGATTGGCGGATCCTTCGGGTGCTTCTGGTGGAGTTTGAAGGGGAAAGTAGGTTTTTTTTTCTGGTTCTCTTGTTAATTTTTGAGCCTTTGTTTATCTCGTTATTAGTTCAATTCGTTATTATTAAAGTTTGTTTCGTTTTGTGTCTCTGTGTGTATTATTTGAGAAGCGAGTCATTTTAGTTGCAAAAGAAGAACTAGGGTTTGATTGAAGTTGTAGGAAATAAGAATGGGTAAATCGGCTGTCATGAAGAAATCTTCAGGAGGAAAACATAGTGATGCGAATTCACAGCACAGAAAATCCAGCGAGAACAGCCCCAGAGTCTTCGACGAGGATACCACAATATTTATGGACATGGCTCGTGATATGAAAGAGGAGGGCAATGCACTGTTCCAGAAGAGGGAGTATGAGAGAGCATTGCTGAAGTACGAGAAAGCCATTAAGCTGCTTCCAAAGAACCATATTGACATTGCCAACCTCCACAGCAACATGGCAGCTTGTTTTATGCAGATGACCCCGAAGGAGTACCAACATGCCATTAATGAGTGTAATCTAGCTCTCGAGGTATCACCCAAGTACAGTAAGGCACTTCTGAAGAGAGCCAAGTGTTTTGAAGCCTTGAACATGTTAGAGTTGGCTCATAGAGATGTTGATATAGTTTTGAGTATGGAGCCAAACAACCTGACAGCATTGGAGATTTTTGAACGTGTGAAAAAGGAAATGGAGAAAATGGGTGTTGTGCTTGATGAGAAGGCAGTTTATCCACTGCCAGAGTCTCTTACAGTGAAACAAAAAACAAAGAAGAAGAAGAAAAAGAGCCACAAGTCTGAGGAGGTGGTTTTGTTTGTAAAGGAGAAACATGATGTAGTCAAGGAAGAACCTATCAAGAATGTGAAGTTAGTTTTTGGGCAAGACATAAGGTTGGCGCAAGTGCCCGGTAACTGCACATTGTTGCGATTGAGAGAAATTGTTGGCAATAAATTTCCAGGCTTAAAGGCCGTTCTGATCAAGTATATGGATAAAGAGGGGGACTTGGTGACAATCACTACAAATGAGGAACTGAGATGGGCTGAAGAATCTGCAGAATCACAGGGGTCTATGAAGCTCTATATTGTAGAAGTTTCACCTGATTTGGAACCTTTATTTGAAGAGTCGAAAACCATATCATGTGTGAGGACATCAAACAGGGATGATACTGGTATCCATGAAACTGGGAGCATCAAATGTGAGGATGACAAGGCATCTTCAGTAGCCATTGATGACTGGATTGCTCAATTTGCTCAGTTATTGAAGGACCATATTGGTTTTGAATCAGATGGTTACATGAACCTTCATGAGTTAGGAATGAACCTGTTTTCAAAGGCAATTGAGGAGGCTGTCACAAGTGAAGAAGCACAAGAAATTTTTGAACTTGCTGAGGTGAAGTTCCAGGAGATGACAGCACTGGCTTTGTTTAACTGTGGAAACGTGCATATGTCTCAAGCAAGGAAACAGTTATCTTTATCAGAAAATGCTTCAGGAGAATCAATACTTGTAGAGGTCAGACTTGCATATGAGTGGGCTCAAACTGAATATGCTAAAGCTGGAAGGAGTTACTATGAAGCTCTGAAAGTCAAGCCAAACTTCTTTGAAGGTCTTATTGCCCTTGCACTTCAACAGTTTGAGCAAGCAAAGCTTTCATGGTCATATGCGATTGGAAGCAAGGCAGATCTAGAGAAATGGCCTTCATCAGAAGTTATTGAGTTATTCGACCAAGCCGAGGATAACATTGAAAAGGGAACAGAGATATGGGAAGATATGGAAGAACAACGACAGGAAATATCTAAGTCCGGTAGGGAGAAAACCTTGCTGCAAAAGATGGGTTTGGGAAACTACCATGTAGAACTCTCAACAGATGAGATTGCAGAACTGAACTCAAACATGAGATCACAAATAAATATACTATGGGGGACCATTCTTTATGAGCGTTCTGTTGTGGAATTTAAATTAGGTGTTCCAATGTGGGAAGATTGCCTCATGGCAGCAGTAGAAAAATTCAAACTGGCCGGTGCTTCACCGACTGACATTGCTGTTATGATGAAAAACCATTGTGCACATGAGACTGCCCAAGAAGGTATCGAAATTTGTCTTATAATTCTGCAAGTATTAAAGTATTAATGGTGTGAGACAATTTCTATCAGCATCTTGGTGGTTTTCACTAAAGTTTTGTTTTTGTGCACCGTCGTACTGCTAGTGTATGTTAAAGTTCTTGAGCTTTGGCTAAGTGTTTTTTTAAACTTAGATATTCTTGTAGCAGAATACACAGCTAATTGTCTCCCACTTGTAGTCATTTTAGTTGAATAATAACAGCAATTGGAAGTGATATCATGTTGCATATAGTTTAATTGGTGGATAAGATTCACATAGCAAATCCCAGATATAGGGGAGAAACATCGCTTGATAATAATGATGATCAACTGGTTTTTAGAAACATTGAGGTAGAACTGATTTCACAATTAAGAATATTGGACACTGATAATTGTGTAACTGAATGCTCTGCTGCTTTTTTTTTAAAATAAAAATTATTAAATTTTTGTTTTTGTTGTTTTAAGCATTAGATTGTTCTAGGTATTTGAACCATATTCATCCACAAGTTCGTAGTAATTTGAAGGTTTTGTGAGAATATTCTTGGTTCACTAATCACCTTGGTCTTATCTGCTTCCCATCTAATGATATGTTGTGTTTATTTGAACTTCCTACATGTTTGATTCCAGTAGACGCCTGGTGATGACTTTTTGACTGAATTTTTCATTTGTCTAATTGCAGGATTAGGATTCAAGATTGATGAGATAGTTCAAGCGTGGAATGAGATGTATGATGCAAAAAAGTGGACGAGTGGTGTTCCATCATTTAGACTTGAACCTTTACTTCAGCGGCGATTGCCAAAGTTGCACCAGGATTTGGAGTATCTCTGATTTGTGATTCGCTGCCAGCATTAGTTCAGAATTATAGGGCTTGTTGAGAGCACAAAAATATTTTTGTCCATTGTCTGTGTTTCATATAGGTAATATTCTTCTTTAATTTCCTTGAAAAAAATTTTCATTTCAAATCTTTAAATTTCTACACTTGCTTTCTCCACACCACAGTTAAAACTTTAAAAATATTTTTGTCCATTGTCTGTGTTTCGTTGCTTGTAAAAGTTTGTGTCTTGAACTAGAAACATCATCCTAAAAGGGCAGCCCGGTGCACAAAACTCCTGCTATGCGGGATCCCGGGGAAGGATCCATTGTACGTAGTCTTATCCTGCTTTTTGCAAGAGATTGTTTCCAGGATTCGAACCCGTGACTTTTTGGTCACAAAGCAACAACTTTACCGTTACGCCAAGGCTCCCCTTCTTGTGATTTGTAAACACTAAATATCATTGTCTGTGTTTCATTGCTTGCAAAAGATTGTGTCTTGAACTAGAAACGCCATCCTGTGATATGTAAACACTAAATATCAACATGAATTTAGATTCAATAGTTTGCCAATCTAATGAAAACTTGGTTTCTTGCCTTTGCAGGAATTGTTCATCCATTGTCGTATGTTGTTTCACTTGCTCTTTTGGAGAAGAGTATGTTTTCATAGTCGTATAGCAGACCTCTTCACATGGAAGAAGGTCGCAGAGTCGAGCTCTATTTGATTCTTGTGAAGCGTAAATTAACCTGTTTGGGGTAAGGCCTGCCCAGTTACCATCGTACCACTCATTGTATTGGTTAAGTTAGATTTTTCTTCTTTTTTTTTCACTTTGATTTCTTTCCTAGTGTATTGTATCAAGGATTTGTCTCAGGTCTAAAGGTTTCTGTTCTTTATATATTTTCGCGACCAAGTTTCTTGATGTAAACACACATTTTATTCGTGTCAGTGATGTATGATTTGTGTAGACTGAATTAGGCTTCTTGTCAAACCATATAAACTCTTTATCTATATTGCAATACAACTAACTATACAGTTACTAACCCGAACAATTAGTTTGATTAACCAAAGCATCTCACTTTGCGACTGGTGTCCGGTCCCTCCTCCAGCATGCACGCATTATGGCTCGATGTGCGGAAGTATCTTGGCAAAGTTCTGAACTTCTTGATGGGGTTCAGCTAGCTTCAAAATCTTCAATGGTGACAAGGTAAAAGCTTGGCTTGACAGGTGGGACAAACTCTATCACTTTCGAGCAACTGAAACGTGAAATAGCTGATTTGGGGCTAATCTTCGATGAGAATTTAGACAGGTATGAATGCAAAAAGCTCTATAAACTACTATTCTCTATCTGCAAACAACAAAACATTCCTGATGAGATATGAGAAGGAAAGAAGAAAATGAATTGCTGTTCAAGAAACCAACTTTGTTTTCTGTAGCTCCTTGGCAAAGGACATAAGCAAGCACACATCTTTTGTGAATTACACTTTTGATAAGGATTTGATGGAGTTCAGTGCTTGGGCTTCTCTGCCGCTGCCGCTTTAGTTGCTGGCATCTCCTTGTCTCTGAACTCTATAGTTGGCTATTCCTATTCGGAGCTCATTGTCGGACACCGGACGATCGCGTCCTGGCAATCGAGCTTGATGCTTTGCACGGCGAGCCTCTGCAGCAGAGGCCTCTTCGAGTAGCAGTGGTATTCGATGCATTTGGCATAGAGCAATTCCAGAAATACACAGCCACTGCATACCAATAAAATACACAGATGAACCCCTGTACTTACAAACTCAAATGAGAATCTTTCAGATAATGAGAATTAGGAGAAATATGTAAAATTTGGCACGTTTCGAGATCAAAAACATCCATACAAGAAGCCTCAGGTGACTCCTATATACAACTTTGTAGGACAAAGTAAGACTCCTCTACGAGAATACATACAGTTAGGGCAAGCTAGGTGAAAGTGAAGGTGTTGCCACGTTCAACTCCCCGCAGTCACTGATATAAATAGTTTCTAGAGGCCGATTCCACATCATACGAGCTATCTGAGCTCTCTCATCCCCAAGGAATTGTGCAAAAGCATTAAATTGTCGAATCCTTTCAGCTGGCTTATATGTGGGAATGGTAGCTATACTGGTGATCACATCCATCCCTGCGATATTGCAATATGAAACTTCAATAATATCAGGAAACTGAATCATTGCAGAAGTCGATAACTTGTAAACATGCAGAAATCAAGGAAGACTGTAAACTGATATAAGAAAGTTCTCTAGAAGGTCAATGATGTGAATAGCTCAAGTGTAGCAATTCAATAAGAAAATTAGAGGAATTCTCAAGTGGCCCCGTGCCATACTATGACTTAGGGGGTGTTTGGTTGATGAGTTTGGGAATAAGGGAATGAAATGATAGTAAAAAATGGTGTTTGGATTGTGAGTTTGGGAATGACATTTTGGGAATAATTACTAGATTTATGGGAATCACCAAACCCATATAACTTGATGGGTTTCATTTCCATTCCTATTCCTATTCCACACTACTATTAAACTCATACCCATAATCATTCCCATCATGTAACCAAACACTCCCTTACACTTTGAAAGCGAAACGGCACCTTCAAGTGAAAGTCATGCAAAGGAAGAGAAACATCAACTGACAAAATCCCCAGATAAAATGTACAACCTAGAACTAGTAAAAATACAAACACTAATGATTCCATGGAATTGAAAGATAGGAACAAAGAAACACAGGATTGGAAAGTCAGTATTCATAAGTTTTTACTTAAGCTTAAGTAATCAATATGAGCTGTCCTACTATGCATTAAGACCATAAAGATTGCAGAGATTTTCTCAGATTAAAATAATTAATAGCTCTTTGACATTAATTGGTTCAACTTCTACTCCATTAAGAGAATATTCAAAGGCAATCATCAATCAGTGCACATGCCCCTTTTCATAGTTCACCTTGTCTTTATTCGTATAATTCCTATTCAGAATTGAATCATGATTCAGTGTTCTTGATGACACAAGCATTAGATTTCACTTAGGTCACTAATTTTTCACCATGTTATTTAGCTTCTGGTTTTGGTTATCCTCATGCCGAACCTTTATAAGAGCATGTTGTAAGAACACCAAGATGCCTTTATATAAGGGGGTTGATATGTGAATCTATAATCATTTCCTAGTCTAAATAATATAGATTATTTTTGCACGAAGATGAGTTTAGCATACACAGAAAAAAAATGCTCTAAGAAAATTTTGAAAATAGAGGTGTTCTAGGGTGATTTTGAAAAGTAGCAGTTTTGAAGTACACGCGCCAATATAGATTGTATAAACCTGTTCACAGATGACTGATAGATGTTATAGCTGACAAGTTGAAACAAATAAATTTAAAAGTGTGAGATGTAAATAAAGACTCAAAAATTCTACTTTAACATAACCAAAATAGATAAAAGTGACTTTGCCTAGAAATCTAGTATGTAGCTTTTCAAGGAGCTAAGTTTATGGCCAATCCTAAATAGAAGGATTTACATGTTATTGTTGTGAACATCTTTAGGTATATTTGAATGTTTTCCTATAATATTATGATCCAACCTTTTCTACCTCAATTGCCCCTTCATATGTATCAATCCTTTTCATTTGCTCTTCAACAACCACAAGCCATCTTTCAGAGCATGAACATCAAGAACATAATTAGAGAAATTGCTAGCAAGTTACACAACTCAACTCCTAATCATAATTAAGTTTAACCATTGCACAGCTCAACTTATTTTAGATAAATCAAATCTAGTTCAGATTGAGAAAACCATGATAAAAGGGACTACTGTTCTTCCAAGGCTACAAGTTCAAATTTATCATCGAGATGCTTCATTGTAAATCTAGAATTCTTTGTCCAACTTCGAGTCAATAAAAGGATTTAGGAAAGTAAGTTTGCATGATGAGAGACCCTCAATTCGATTCAGGGATGATATCCACTAAATTAAGAGCAATTCGTCAAACAACTTACCTTCGAGCACAGTGCCAAACACAATGTTCTCGTTGTCAAGCTGTGGGCATGGCCCCGGCCCAGTGGTCACCAAAAACTCTACATTGTGGTAATCAGGCTCGAGCTTGACGGATTCATTATCATCGTTCTCCGACAAGCACAGTGATAGGGTTCCGGGCCTAGAATGCTTCAGCTGGAACGCCTTGGGGTCGACGGTCTCCATGTTGCGCGCCAGACCGGGTGGCGGCCGGACCTCCCGCTTTTCCTTCCGCCCCTGCCGGCCGGCAACAAAGAACTGGCCCTGGATGATCTTGTGGACGAGCGTCCCGCGGTAGGCCGCGGAGGCGCATACCGCCTTGAAGTTGGCGACGGTCTGCGGAAGGATCTTGCCGTAGAGGCCGAAGACGACGCGGCCGAGGGGCTCGGTGTCGGGGCAGGCGGCGAGGTCGAAGCCGAGAGGCCGATCGGAGCGGAGGTAGCTAGGGCAGAGGCCGAAATCGAAGAAGACGCGATCAGTGACGATGGAGGGTTGTAGGCGGTCGGACGGAGGGACGGTGTCGGCGGCGCTGGGTTGGGTGAGGAGGAGAGAGGAAGCGGAGGATAGGATGAAGGAGCGGCGGTGGAGGAGGGGGTTTGGAATTCGGTAGCGGATGAAGTAGGCTTGCGTCGTAAGGAGGCGGTGGCGGCGGCCGCGCTGGTGGCGAAGGAGGGGAGGAGCTGCGGAGGAGAGGGCAGGCGACGACGCCATTACCAGATAACTAGCAAGTGGCACTGTGGCAGCGGGAGCCGGTCTAAAAGTTGGTTCGGTCCGGTCCACCAAAAATGTCGGTAATAAAAAAAAGGAAAAAAGGCAAAGGTAACGAACAGCCTTCGCTTCCCCTCTTCCTGATCTCTGCATCGAGATGGCCCAGGAGAAGGCGCCGCCCTCGCCGTCGCAAGATCTGACTCTGGAGTGGGTTAGGGATGCGCTGGTCCGGCAGGAGGATTCCATCGTGTTCGCCCTAATCGAGAGGGCCAGGTTCCCCTGCAACGCCCCCGCCTACAACTCTTCCTTGTTCCCCCAGCTCGGAGGCCGATCCCTCGTCGAGGTCTTTGTCAGAGGCGCGGAGGGTCTTCAGGCCAAGGTGTTTTCTTCTTCTTATTCCTTTTTGCACCTCTTTTCGCGTTTTTCGAGACAGAAATGCTATGCGTATTTTTTATGATTGCAAATATTAAAATTTGATCAGATCGTTTTGCTTCCTTGGATACTACACGACCTAGTTTACGTAGTTGAAGGCCATTCGATTTGAAGTTGGATGTTCCATCATTTTTCTTGCAACTATTTTTTTGTGCTGAAGTTTGCAAATAGAGATGACCTAAGAATTACATGTAAATCATGAACACTTTTCAACTATCAATACATGACAAATGAAATGATACAGTATTAGAAATTCTTGAGTTTTCAATATTAAAACTAGCATAATTGACATCAATAGTGGGCACAATTATACATTCTTCAGAAATAACTATATTCCAGCACTAAACATTATGGATGACAATCATGCATATCTCTCATGAAACATAATTGAATCATACAATATGGGTATCATGTTAAAGAACAGTATCGGAGGTTCTGAAAGGAAATTGAAACAAGTCAAACACTAATAGCTAGACATTGTTTAACTAGTATTCAGAAGGAAGGTGATTAATCAAGCAGCCCGTCACTCAAACACAATCCTTAAGCATATTCACTCACTCTCGTCAATCTTGAATCAAGGTACTAGAAAAAAGATGCAGATGACTTCTTCTAGACTATAATTGGAAAATTAAGGAATAATGGTACATAAGCATTTAATAAATCAGGTAATGTGTAGCCACTTTGTAACTCACCACCACATCATTCACTCTGTCATGTGTTTAAAAGATATACTTAGTGTTCATCCAGACAATGAAGTTCCCTGAATCTCCACACCAATCACCATTCACAGGTAAACCAAACAAGAATACATTGCTATGGATTCACCATAATTCATAAGAACCCTGATTCAAGAGGAAACAGGTCGATCCGACATGAAACAATGCAATAGATACTAAAGCACCAGATCGCCAAACATATCTTTCCCTTACCACTAGGATGTATCAACTATTGAAACATCATCAACCAGGACATCCAACAAAGGAAATCCATTATTAAACTATCCAAATCAATGATACTAATCTGTCACTAACAGATGAAATCATCAGCAAACCAACACATCTTTCCCTGCATACTAATGACTGTACAAACTTGACCCTTAGCTAAACAACTAGAAGCTGTTATTTTTTTCTACTATAATTTTCTATAGCAAATATACCACTCAAAATCTATCTGCAACACTACACCAACAGTTGATAACAGTAAGATATATATTAAGTTAAACTAAGCTTAACTATTCAGCTTGATGTATCAATGAGTTTGCTAAGTTTAGAAGATCAATTACCACTCAATCCTCACATGAGTCCAACCACTCAAGATCTTGTACAAACAAGATGCAAGCATGAAACCAAATACTCTAACTTGCAACTGCTACACTGTCACAAAGACGCTACAACTTTGAAAAATTTTATTGTCTTTAATGCTTGTAATATCCAGAGAGTGGACCTTTTACTTCACGTTCTCTGTGTTAACAACTACTTAAGCCACCAACGCCTCAATCTTAAGTTGTTTCTCCATCATGAGTCTTTACTACTTCCTCATTGGATGGCCTCCAAATGATCTCCATCATGAGGTTTATTTTTTCCTTGCTTTTGTTTGCATTATAAATTGAATTCATTGATGACATTCTTGAGTCTTGACTATATGAAGATGCAATGTCAAGATCCAACCCAACATGTGCCCTGAATCTTTTGATCTGTGATTTTATTCCACATAAGGCTTAGCAGATTTTTTATTACTTCCTAATAAAAACCATGCAGAATTTGATTATTCATTCAAACAATTTTTTCATTACTAAAAGTTATCATGGGATCAAATAACCAAAGAAAAATTTATCATGGCATCAAAGCCATAACATCCTATTCCCTCAAACTTCCTCCTTGTTCTATCTGCATTCTGAGGGGTGGCATCAATACAATAAATGCAACCTCCACTCCTCTTGTCCTAATCCACTTCATCCTCTACTCAGTCATTGGTCAGGGTTGTCCACTCTTGGAGCATCTTCCTTGTTTCTTAATCACTGTGATCTCCTATGTCACTTCTCATTGCTGGAAGCACTAATTTGCTTCTTAGACTTGCTCATCATGAAGGTGTCCCTCTTTACTCCTACATCTTTATAACAGCATGTGGCATCCTTCTAGCTGATGTGTACTCTTCAAATCTCGATGTTTGCTTCACCTTGTGGCAGGGTTTGGCCAATGCGGCATCTTCACATCACCAACTTCCTCCTTTTACGTGCTAACTTTTTTATCCAAACAGTTAGTCAACAATGTCAGGATACCCCTACATGGTTGTCCACATGCTACCTTTGTGCTCGGATTTGCCTGTCAACAAGCAATCCCATCCCAACAATTTCCAGTGTGTCTCTACTTGAAGCCCTTTGTGAGTCAGTGATGCACAACCATAAAATGTTGCTTCTTTTGTCTTCTATTCACTGTCAGCTGCTTTCCCTTGCTCATTGTCCATGAATCTGATTCCTCAACTCTAGTAGGTTCAGACATTTATTGACGGTAGCATTAGACCAGGCCATCGCTGAATTGGATTAGTCTGCTCCGCTCCCGTACTGGTGAAATGTAGTTCTCTATACATTCATGTTTTTCTCTTATCCTCTGTTTTTGATTTGACATTGTTTCTTTACTTGCATCTCTATCATTTGTCTGGGGTTGACACAAATTCTTGATTGCATCTTTTTATGTCAGTTGACTATTTGATTTGTTTTTCTATCTACTACCTTCTATTGGGGTTGCATGTAGTGCCATACAGGACGAACAAGAATCAAGGATTAAATGCAGGCGAAATTCTCACCAATGCCTTGGATATTCAGTTCACTCCCCCTAGTGAACACGTCTGTCATTCTTCTGCTTGTTATTCTAGAGCATGGTGTTTCCCAGTTAATCCTTCATATCCTTTTCTTGTGATTCTAGAGCAATAACAATAATAACAATAACAACCAAGTCTTATCCCACTAGGTGTGATCGGCTGTATGAATCCTTTTACGTCATTGAGTTCTATCTCCTACTATATCATCATCTATACAATAACAACAATCAAGTCTTTTCCCACTAGGTGGGGTCGGTTGTATGAATCCTTTTACGTCATTGAGCTCTATCTCCTATTATATCATCATCTATATTTAAATAAATTTTATCTTGTTTTATTGTTGCTAACCAAGTCTTTTTTTATCTTCCTCTTCCTTGTTTGACATACATATTTATCATAGTTTCACATCGTCTATCTGGAGCATTTATTGGTCGTCTAAATACATGTTTGTACCATCTTAAACATGTCTCTCGGAGTTTTTCCTCAATAGATGCAACTCCATCTCTCGAATGCTCTCATTTCTTATTTTGTCCATCCTCGTATGACCACACATCCACCTTAGTATCCTCATCTCTGTAATTCTCATCTTCTGCTCATGTGTTCGAGTCATAGCTCAACATTCAGTTCCATATAACATAGCAGGTCTAATTGCGATTTTATAGAATTTACCTTTAAGTTTAAGAGGTACTTTACGGTCATATAAAACACTCGATGTTCCCGTCCATTTCACCCATTCTGCTTATATTCTACATAAGACATCTCTTTCAATCCCTCCATCGTTTTGCAAAAAGATCCTAAATATTTAAATTTCTCGGTTCCGGGCAACTCGTCATCTCCTATCTTAACAATTGTTTCATTACTTCTAATATTGCTAGACTTAAATTTCATATATTCTGTCTTTAATCTACTAAACTTAAAATCTTACCCTTCTAGTGTTTCCCTCCAAGATTCTAGTTTAGCATTTACTCCTTCACGTGTTTCATCTACCAAAATAATATTATCTACAAACAACATGCACCATGGTACTGTGCCTTGAATGTGCGCAGTGAGTTCGTCCATAATTAGTGTAAAAAGATAGGGACTTAGAGCCGATCTTTGATATAATCCTATCTTTATTAGAAATGCTTCAGTTACTCCGTCTGAAGTCTTTACTTTGGTCGTTACATCCTCATACATATCCTTAATTATTTCAATATATGTTACACTAATACCTTTTTTTTCTAAAATTATATCATAAGTTTTTTCTAAGTCAATGAATATCATGTGTAGATTTTGTTTTTGCTCCCGATATTTTTCAATTAATTGTCTAAGAAGATGTATAACTTTTATTTTCGACCTTCCAGACATGAACCCAAATTGATTTTCTGTCACTGTGATCTCCTTCCTTAATTTTTTTTATTATTTTTTTCCAAAAGTTTCATAGTATGATTCATTAGTTTAATACCCCTATAGTTTGCATAATTTTGTACATCTCCCTTGTTCTTATACAAGAGAACTAGAGTACTTATCCTCTATTGGTCAGATATTTTTTTCATTTTCAATATCATGTTAAATAATTTTGTAAGTCATTCAATACCTTGTTTTCTTATGCACTTCCATACATCTATCGAAATATCATCTGGTTTAACGGCTTTTTCATTGTGCATCTCATTTAAAGTTTGTTTTACTTCTGAAGTTTGAATTTTACCATAAAAATTAAAATTTCTATACTCATTTGACCTACTTAAATTACCTAAGTTAAGTTGGTCATCTAAACTTTCATTAAAAAGTTAATGAAAATACCTCTTCCACCGCTCTCTTATTTCTCCATCGTTTACTAATACCCTATTACATTCATCTTTAATACATTTTATTTGGTTAAGATCTCTTGTTTTCCTTTCTCTCACTTTAGCTATTCTATAAATGTCTCTTTCCTCTTTTTTTTTTATTCAATTTTTGATATAATCGTTCAAAATTTTCATTTTTTACTTCACTCACAACTTTCTTAGCTTCTTTCTTAGTTATTATATATTTTTTTTAAGTTTTCCTTGTTCTTACAAATATATAGTTCCTTATAAGTTATTCGTTTTTCCTTTACTTTCTCTTGTACTTTCTCATTCCATCACCAAGATTCTTTACTTAGTGGTGTATGCCCCTTTGACTCACCAAGTACACTCATAATTACTATTTTCAACTTTGATATCATCTTATCTCATGTTGTATTAGAGTCATCGTATATTTCGTCTAATATTTGTACTTCTACTTTCTCTTTAAATATAGTTTTTGCTTTTCATCCTTTAACTTCCACCACTTAATTATAGGAATCGTATATATTTTTTTTCTATTAATACTATGTTTGAGGCGTATATCCAATACTATTAACGTATGTTGGGTAGTTAACCTTTCTCCAGTGATGACTTTGCAATCTTTACAAATCTTTCTATCATTGTTCCTAACCATAAAAAAATCAATTTACGATTTATTATTCCCACTTTTGAATGTGACTAAGTGTTCTTATTTTTTTTTAAAAAACATATTAGCTAATATAAAGTCATATACTATCGCAAAATCTAATATAGTTTTCCCTTCCTCATTCTTCGTTCCAAATCCATAACTCTTATGTACTCTCTCATATTCCTCATTTTTCACTCCGACATGTCCATTTAGATCACCTCCTATTAAAATCATTTCATTTGATGGAATATTTTGTAATATTTTATCTAAGTCCTCCCAAAATCTTGATTTGGTAGCTTCATCTAATACTACTTGTGATGCATATACGTTAATTATGTTCATAGTTTCTTTCGCCACTATTATTTTAAGGGCTATAATTCTATCCTCTTTTCTAACTACTCCTACAACTTCATCCTTTAACAAACTATCTACAATAATACCCACTCCATTTCTTGCTTTATTCTTTCTAGTGTACCATAATTTAAAATTCGAGTTCTCTATCTTTGCCTTCTCATTTGTCCATTTTGTCTCTTGTACACACAAAATACTAATTTTTCTCCTAATCATCGTATCTACCGATAGATCGGATGAGAGCAATAGAGGGGGGGATGAATATCGCTTTCTTTAAGACTTATCTTTTTCTTTTAAATCAGGATCGTGCAGCGGAAAGTAAAAAGGGAGACAAGTTCATATACTTCGTTCGGAGCCTAGCTCGACTCCCTCCATCCGATCAACCTTGCTTGGAGTTCACTCCTCCAAGACTTCTCGTTACCTAAGGTTACCACCCCCTAGGATTTTCTCCACCTGGCTTCACTCACCAAGGCTCAGTATTCGGCTCCCCAGGGATCATGTCTTCCAAACATATCTACCTGGTTTTCACGATATACCGAGATTTTCCTTGCCTCAGTATTCGGCTCCCAGGGATCAGGTCCTCCAGACTTATCCACCTAGCTTCCACGATATACCGAGATTTCCCTTGCCTAGCTTCTAATTAGGACTTCCCTTGCCTAGCCTACAACTAGGACTTCACTTGCCTAGCCTACAACTAGGACCTCCATAAATCAAACTCCATACTTAAACATACTTAAACATATTTGTCTGACATTAAAACCTTGGAGGTCGATTGCACCAACATCTACTACCTCCATTGATTTATCAGTAGAGTTCCTATGTTCCATGTTCCAAATCTTATATTATTAGTTTTCCTATCATATTTGTTCTTATCCAATCTATGGTATGGGAACTCTTGCCTATTTAATTTGTTAGTCCCTTGGTGGCCGACAAGAGAGGAGGGATGAATTGCCTTGCAAAAACAAACTCAACCATTTCTCGACTTTATAGCTTAATTAAGAACACTTGTAATAATAAAACAAAGAGACTAATTAAAATGACAGAAACATAAGGAGAATTACTTGGTTTGCAATAAGAGATTGCTAATCAAAGGAAAATGAAGCGCACTTTTCTGAAGATCTCTTTTGGGCGGAGAAGGGTTTCGGGCACATTTATAGCACTGTTCCGGGCGCCTAGAAGGGTTTCGGGCGCATGGAGGGAGATAGAATTCTATCCTCGACGCGTCGGTCAACGGACACGTCGAACTTAATAAAATTGAGGTTCCAGGCGCACGGAATGGCTCCGTGTGCTCGGTCCCTTAAAAGTCAACACAATTGACTTTTTCGGTCCGGTCCCTCTGCTTCAAGCCCTCTGTTCCGGTTCTGCTCGCCTCGGTCCGGGTCTTCCACTCCGGTTTCACTCGGTTGGGTGATCTCGGTCATCCTGAATATGGCTCATCCGTACCTAATTTTCGGCCTTCTCCTCGAGCAGCCTTCCTCCCCGGCTTCTCATCCCTCGAACGTTGCATACGTTCTTCTCGTCCATCGGTGTACTCTTCCGCGGCACCTCGTCCCTCGGACGCATCGAACTCGTCGGCTCTCTCCCGTGCTGTACTTCTCGCTAGCCGTGTCTTCCGCTCGGCTTCCTATGCTCCTAAGCTCCTGCACACTTAGATACAGGGGTTAAACCAAACAGGACCTAACTTAACTTGTTTGATCATATCAAAATAACATTGAGTTCCAACAATCTCCTCCTTTTTGATGTGAACTACCCAAGTTAAGTTAGGGTAAATAAATAAAGTTAAAACAAAAATAAATTTTGTAATAAAATACAAAAAGTAGGAAAATTTAATTTTAAGTTATCTCCCCCTACACTTAATCTTTTTCTTCTCTTCCTTTGATCACATAAAAAATGAGGTACAATGAAAATCTAAGGGTAACTTTTTAAAAAAAACCTCTAAATTTTCAAAAAGCTTTTTTTTAAATAAGAAAAAATTTCTAAGTATAACAATGTAATAATTTCAGAAACATTTTCTAAGTAAAAAAAATTAAGTTTAATAACTTAAAAAAATTAAGTTTAATAACTAAAAAAAAAATTAAGTTAAACACAATAAATTTTAACAAAAACAATTTAAATGGATTTTGCAAAGATAAATTTCTAATTGAAATTTAAACAAGTTTTTAAGTGAAATTTGTAATTTTTTTTTAAAAAAATTTAACAAATGTTAAACCCTCGACAAATATTGAAAACATTTAATTAATTATTTCATGCTTATCAGTTTGTCAATTAAATATTAAATTTAGAAATTGGCTTCTAGGTTGTGGCGAGGCATTAGGCCTTCTTGATTATTGGATCATCAACCACTACTAGACAAAGTTTTTTAATGAATTCAAATATTTAATTTTCTATCTAAAAACCCTAAGTCTAATTTCTCTCTTTAATTTAAACAAGTTTTTGGAACCCAATATAAGTTCCTTCCTACAAGATTAATCAGGTATTTTCTAGGGATATAAGATTTTGTTATTTTTCTGATACGACTTTTGTGAAATCTATAGTACCAATTTAATTCTCTATAGTTTCTAAAAATAGAAATATTTGAACATGCAGTGTTTTTCAAGTTTTCTATTTCTTCTTTTAATTTAATATTTTCAAGTTTTATTTTTTCAAAATCTTTTATCAGACATGATTTTACTAAAATTCTTTTTATTTCTAAGTTTTCAATTTTCAATTTATTATTTTTATTTTTTAACTTATACATAGATTTTATCATAGACTTAATACCAAAATAGAGTTGATGAGGAGGTAAGAGGCATATCTCACTTACCATATCAGACTTGAAGCCTAACTCTCCCTCTGCTTCGCAACATTCATCTGAAGTCGCTCCCCCTTCATCGATGCAGGCTTCTGAGGTGCTTTGCTCTTCATGGCTTGCCATCAGTGCTATTCCGATATATTCTTTTATTTCTGATTCTGATGATGATGTGTCATCCCAAGTAGCAGTTAGAGTTTGTGCTTGTTCTGCTTGGGCATCTTGCCTTTTTCATTTTGAGTTCTGGGCAGTCCTCTTTTAAGTGTCATTCCTTTTGACACTGGTAGCATCGAATCCTTCTTCTATTTCTTTGATTATTTCTATTCTATATTTCTTTAAATTTGTTAAATCTAAAGAATTTTCTAAAATTCCTTACCATGTAAGCTTCTTGATCTTCTTCTGAGTCTGACTCGAGTTCATCCTTCTTGGTTGCTTTTAGTGTCATAATCTGGTCTGTTTCTTTTGTTGCATCTGCATATCTGGTTTCATGTAATTCTAGAGTAGAAAAGAGTTCTTACCTCCAGGTCCTTTGAGATGTAGTAGGCGTTGATTATCGAGGATCATTCTGGAGTCCTGGGAAAGACATCGAGTGCGTAGCGTATCGAGTCCCGGTTGGTTACCGTTTCACCGAGATTTTCGAGTCTGGTGATTAGTTTTTTGACCTTCGTGTGTAGATCGGCTACCTTCTCACCTTTTTCAGACGGATATTCGTCAGCTTGTCCCGAAGTATGTCTCGTCTTGTGAGCTTGACTTCGGATTTGCCTTCGTGGAGTTTCAGGAATTTTTTCCAGAGTTCTTTGGCCGATGAGTAGCTCCCGATGCGGTTGACTTCTTGAGGCGGCAACACGCTCAACAAGTGATATTCCGCTCGGTTATTTGCTACTCTTCCTTCTCCTCTCCGTTTTGATTCGTAGGAGCTACAAAGTCATATTTGATTATTAAACGAATCTCAAAGTCAGTTTTTAGAAATACCTCCATTTGGCGTTTCCAGTGTGCGAAGTCTCCCTCGAATTTTGGTGGAACGATGTTTGATCCGACCATTGGTTCCTTTACTTCGGTTGGCGGTTAGTCCTTCTGAAGCGTCCTTACTCTGACACTTGTTGGTCCCTTGGTAGCCGGTAAGAGGGGAGGGGTGAATTGTCTTGCAAAAATAAGCTCAACCCTTTCTCGACTTTATAGCTTAATTAAGAACACTTGTAATAATAAAACAAAGAGACTAATTAAAATGACAGAAACACAAGGAGAATTACTTGGTTTGCAATCAGGAGATTGCTAATCTAAGGAAAATGAAATGCACTTTTCTGAAGATCTTCTTTGGACGGAGTAACCTCTTACAACGTTAATAACTCGCACACAATATTGTTATCACACATAATATAGTAGCTCTTATATTTATAGCACTGTTCCGGGCACCTGGAAGGGTTCCGGACGCCTAGAGTGAGATATAATTCTATCCCCGACGTATTGGTCAACGGACACGTCGAACCTGATAAGATTGAGGTTCCGAGCGCACGAAATGGCTCCGTGCGCCCGGACCCATAAAAGTCAGCACAGTTGACTTTTTCGGTCCGGACCCTCTGCTCCGGTTCTGCTCGTCTCGCTTGGGTGATCTCGGTCATCCTGAATAGGGCTCACTCGAACTCAATTTCCAGCCTTCTATTCGAGGAGCTTTCCTCCCCGACTTCTTGTCCTTTGAACGTCGCATATGTTTTTCTCGTCCATCAGTATACTCTTCCGCAGCACCTCGTCCCTCGGACGCACCGAGCCCGTCGGCTCTCTCCCGTGCCGTCCTTCTCACTAGCTGCGTCTTCCGCTCGACTTCCTGAGTTCTTGTCCTCCTAAACTCCCGCACACTTAGACATAGGGGTTAAACCAAACAGGACTTAACTTAACTTGTTTGATCACATCAAAACAACCTTGGGGTTCCAACATTTAACATTATACCCAAATGTAGCGGTACTTGCTGAGACGTTACAGTCGAATCCTATAACGCGAACTCTTGTATATTTAGCACTACACTCGAGTTCTGGAGATTGAACCCTGTAACGCGTTTCTTCCGGAGAATAATCTAGCATTAACACAATAGTTTAATGCATTCATTCATTGAATATTTGTCATAGTTTTGACATTGACTAACAACCTGATACAACTCTCTTCCTTTATACGGGTTTGGGATCTATTCTTGTGATTATACAGCATGATGTTTCAAAGAAACATGAGCTATCTGCTTGACTTGTTCATACTTGGTTGGTCCTTTACTTCTCTGTAATTGGCCTTCCATCTGAATTGTCCAAAATTGCACTCATGTTTCTCAGACTGGTCGATATCAAAACCCAGAAGAGGTCCCCTTCTTCCCAGATGATCTGCCTGCGCCATTGATAACCGCTTACAACTTCCCGCAGGTGAATGACCAATTTGAGCTTTCATAAATCAGCAGGCCCCCGGCCTACCTGTTCTAAATGCCACTAGAAATACCAATTGCTAGGTCCTTCATCCACTTCCTGCATCTGTTGCCGTGAGTGATGCCATCTGGAATATGTATTTCAATGATTTGCTCCCGTTGATTACTGTCGAAGGAGATGATGGCAACTACGCGTCAACAGCAGCATCAGATCTCATATGTTTACAGGTGAAGACAAATTTTTCATGTCTGTGCATGCCATCACTGGGAAGTGCTTAGCAGAAAACATTTCCTCATTTCCCAGGCCCTATCGCGAAGAATTCACTTTGGCAAGTTCGTCGCCGAGGTGAAATATAGAGACGCCCCGCTTGATTATACCACAGCAATTCAAGCAAAGGTGCGTTGTATAAATCCTTTCATGTGTCTTGCAAAGTTTAGAGGCTTTGTTTCATCTCTTCCTGCTGGTGCAGGATAGGGATGCTCTGATGAAGCTGTTGACGTTTGAGGCCGTCGAAGACATGGTCAAAAGAAGAGTGAAGAAAAAGGCCATGGTATTCGGTCAAAATGTGACCTTGGAAGACAAGGATTCTGATGCTGCGTCACAGTACAAAGTGGATCCCTCGGTGGTCGCTCGCCTCTATGAAGACTGGGTTATACCCTTCACCAAGGTTGTAGAGGTCGACTACCTTCTCCGGCGGCTTGATTAAGTGAGTGCTTATTGGAAATGTTCACCAAGTTTGATTTACAAGTATGATATAAAATAACAAAAATTAACCTTGCAAGTTATATAATTGAATGTGTCCGAATATACCTTCCCTCGTATCTCCTTCGTGTTAGTCTAGAGACGGATTGACAGGGATATCGGGGACTAACGAATTATCTTTGGTCACATAATTGAATGATCACTGCCAGTAAGTGTGGTATGATTATAGTCCATTAAATGGATCCAATGTTCGGTTTAGTTTACACCATCATTAATAATAATAATAATAATAATAATAATAATAATCTCGAGACGTTTCAATGGTTTTCAAGTATTTACGTTTGATTCTTGCACGGCATTTAGGGGGCGTTTGGTTTAGAGGAATAGGAGTGGAGAATGTGAATGAGAATCATTAATTGTCATTGTTAATGTTTGAATTATAAGAATAGGAATATAAATAAGGGGATGAATCCTTGAAATTGGGTAATAACTCATTCCCATGTACCTTTTTTCAATGAGTCATTACTCTATTTTCATCAATCAAAATATTCCCTTATTCTAAAAATACCCTTAATTTCTCTTAATATTGATATAAATATCATGTAGGCCTTCCGTGTCATCTCCAGCACGGCAGCACCGAGTCTTTTGCTGGATCGTACTTCCAAACTGCATCATGTCAATTTTGTAGATGCTTTCAAAGTGAAAATGGTGGGAAGAGATTGGAATATTGATGGAGTCACCGACTTGGAAGCGGCTCATCTCGGCCCACTGATTTAGGGAATAAGTAGTGTTAGGGGGGATCTGCCAGGCGGTGTTGGCGCCGCCGACCAAGAACTCTCTCGTTTCTGAGCTGGTGATGACGAGGAGAAGAGCGATGCCAAAGACGAGTGAAGAAGCCATGGAGGAAGGTTTGAACCTGCTGGGAGGAGAAGAGAGCGTCAAAGCAGGACTCCGTCACCTCTCTTCTCTTTTTTTCTATTCAACTCTCTGAAAAAAAATATTTTGATTTATTCCGATAGAAAATATGCAACTAACCAAACATTGTTTTTAAGAATGATATTCATGCTCATATCTATTCCTATTCCATAATATAATAATTTGTATTCCGATTCTTATTTCTAGTAAAGAATCAAACACCCCCTTAGTTTAAGAAAAAAAGAAAAAAAAAATTGACAATCGAAGTTAGTAGTGAACTGGTTAAACAGTAGTTAGACTCGTGAGTAACACGAGCTTGCGGCAATTGACTCGAGTTTCTTCACGTGGAAAGATGTCCAATTTCTTAATTTTAATCTAATTTTTTTATCAATTCCTTAAAAGGAGTTAAAATATTTTTAAATTAATAATATATTTAAATTCTTCAAACGCTTGAATCATATCTATTTTTATTTTAAAAATTAGTGTTTATTATCTGTAAAAATAATTTTATATTACTATTTCTGATGAAGATATTTTTAAAGAAAAAGAAAAAACAAATGAGAGAATATACGTCTAAAAAAAATATAAGACACGCTATATAAAAAAATTTTAAAAAAAATAACGGAGATGGTTTTTTTTTGAAAATTTGCATTCGAATTTCTTTATTGCACGTCAGTAAATACGACAATTGACCCACACAACTTTTTGAATTGAATTAAGTAATCTCATGCTCTCATAATTATTAAATACACACTAATTTGTGTAGTCCTTTGCCTCTACCCTCTTGGTCAACCGTATCGAACCTCAACATCTCTCCTTCCTTCTCTTTTTACTTATGGAAAATAAATTTATCCCTCTCTTTCTCTCATTTATCCATTTTTATTCTAACAGAATTTATTTATTTTAAAACCTATGAAACATCATTTAGAAAAGATCGAAAATAATAATAAAGAATATATTTAGACTCCTTATAATTTCATAAATCAACAAGATATAAAAAAGATGTAATCTATAGTAAGTTTCGATTAAAGTCTACTTTTAATCTACTTATCGACTTAAAAATCTCAAATTATACACATTTTGGATTCTCTAGATTTTTGGGATTTGAACGAGTCCAAATACTCTTTGTTATTGTTTTCGACTTCTCTAATGCTGGTCCAAAGATTTTTTTAAAAAATAAAAATCGCTATTTTGTTTGGTCATGATATGAGAGTCAAGACTAAGTTGGGTTTGATATGGAGATATCAAGGCAGCATATGAGAAAATAAGAAAAAAAAAATATTCACTTTCTTTAAAATCTTTGGACCACCACTAGAGATTAAAGTAGCTAAAATAACAATTGAGATTATATTTGGACTCATTACAATCTTAAAAACTCACAAGGTACAATTTGAGGTCTATATATCGATCAATGGATTTTGATCGAAATCCACTAATTGATTTAAATTGTAACTATTTAGGTTTTGTGAGTTTCTAAAGTTACAAGGAATCCAAATATATCTTCCAACGTTATCGTGATATTCTCTCGTATCATAACTAAGTAAAAAAAAAATTAATTTTTTTAAAACTTCTACATCATTACTAGAGAAGCCAAAAATAGTAATGCATGACATATTTAGACTTTTTATCATCTATTATTATTTTCAATTTTCCTAGTGATGGTAAAAATAAATCTTCTCTTCTTCTTTTTCTTTTTATTTATTTTCTTGTTTTCTAACGGGATGATATCCTAATATCATAATATCCTTATATCAAGCTAAACATGGACCTAACATACTCTCATATCAAGACCCAGCATAAAAGAGATTTTTTTTTTTTCAAAATCTTAGGAACATCACTAGAAAAATTGGAAATACTAATGAAAGATATATTTAAACTTCATATAAACTTAGAAATTCTCAGGACTCAAAATTAATATATTCTAAACCCTCTAAATTAATCAATAAGTTTGCATCTGTTTTTTTAGATTATGTAAATTTTTAGTTTCTCATCTATTGAGTCTTATCATCATATCATGTCCAACATGATCATGATATATGTAGATAAGATCCGTTGGTTCATAAATTATGGATCAAAAGATGATTTATTGATCATGATTAATAAGATTATGATGAACTTTATATATTTAAATAATGAGATCTATAAAATAGACTAATATATATATATATATAGAATGAAGCATCTTCTAATCTATAAATTGTGAAAAGGGGATCCGTACTATGATATATGAACCAAGGGGAAAAAATCGAGGATTTATTTTCCACGAGAGGTGATAGAGGAACGGAGAGATGCTGAAATTACACGTGGTTGACGGTAGAACAGAAAAAGATAAAATAAATTAAAGCATCTTTTGATAATTAACTATTGGTCAATTGAGAAAGTTACGTGTGCCGGTCAATTGCCGCAGTAAATACAATTGAACAGAATGGGGTTTGACACGGTTCGCAATCGTGTTCACAGATAAAAGGCCGACTATTAGGGCGATCCCATTGAACTTTGCATCGGCGATCGAGGGTTTTGGATTTACGCTGCGGTTTCTCCTTCTCGGTGGACCCGGCAGCAGCTGGTCGACGACAAGAGGAATGGGAGGCAGTTCCACTGGAGCCACCGGCGGCGGAGGCGGAGCCGGAGGCAGTGGAGGAGAGGGTTTTAAGGCGCGGCTCGAACACTATCTCTATAGCGGCAACAAGAAGCACGTCTTCGTCGGCATCGCCATTTTCGCCGCCGTCTTTTCAGTCCCATGGATTTACATGAATCGAGGTACCTTTCTCTTTCACTCTAAGCGTTTTGGAGTAAGTCTTTTCAGAATACCCAAGTCTAAAGCTCCGTAAAAACCCTAGCCACAGGCCTACTGCCACCAAGTTTAGCGCCTGGGAAAACAGATCCCAATCCGGAAAGTTTATCTTGAACTTTGGAGGATTTTAATATGGTCTATATCGACGAACTTAGATCTCTTCGCATTAGCATCTTCTGGTTCATATTGAACTTGTGGTTCTGGATAATTAGATTTTATTAGCCTCCTTCTACCTTGATTTGTGCTTCTTTAATTGTCGCTTAAGCAATTCTCAGTGAACTAAAAGTATGATTTGAACATGTTGAAACAATGGCCTCTAACTCCTAAATTTATTTTAGATGATTATTGTGCCGTGAATTTGTCATTGTATTGACGTGTTTCATTCAAAGAGATGAAACTGTAATATATTCTGGCTTTAGATGCTTAGATATCAGGAAAAATAGCCCCCATCATGCCTAATAGGAGATCCGCAAAATTTGAAAATGTAAATTTCATTATTAAATGGATTTGGTTGCTTCAAAGATCTTAAATGGCTTTTTTTTTGTTATCATTTGGCAATAGTATGTTCGCTAGTGTGGTTTCTTTTCGACTACCAGTTGTAGTAATTAGCAATATCGAAACCTCTGTCACATTATGAGCTTTCTCGTGCAACATTGGTGTTGTGTTACATTGTTAATCACATAAACAATAGTTTTCTTTGTTCTTTCTCATACATTTTCTGCTTTAAGCAATTCAATTTGTCTAATTGTAGAATCTGTTGATCAAATTAAGCAGGCTATTTTTTTTATTATTTTTGTCTCTGTTTAAGAAATTCTACTTGTATAACTATATAAGTTATTGACTGTCAAGTGCCTTCTTTTCATCCACACTTTTTATCTAGTTAGATTAAAGAGTCACATAATTATTAGTCATGAAGTGTGGAGTAACCAAGTTAGTCGTTGGGTTATTTATTCTTTTCAGTTGTGCCAGGTTGATGTGTTAGTGGGTAGGTCATGATCTGATTGTGGGATGATATGCCATGGGGGAGATGTGTTATGTAGGGAAAGAAAGTGGAAACACAAAAACTTTAGTCAAAACTCAATGAAAGCTGTCTCTTATTTCGCTTTTGAGAACTCACAAGAAGCTTTTAAAAACAGTGGTAGGAAATTCTTAGTAGACCATGTTAGAACAAGCATAAATGGAAGATGATTCGACAGAGAGGACCTTGAAGAAATATCAGATAAACAATATAAGTTGGCCAAATGAATTTTAGATAGACAAGTAGGCTTTACTCCAACAAAGTGCTTTTCAGAAAAGCACATCTCAAACCGATAATTTGTGATAGAATAATGTAAATTGAAGGACTGTACTTTATAATGGTTATCATGAAATTTGCTGATTGTAAAGATTATAGATATAGTCAATTAGTTTGGTGGTAAATTTATTGTGCGGGAATTAAGAACGGTTTTCGCACAAGAGTCCATGTTGAGCCATGTAATATTGCAGTTTGCCTCTGATTGCGCGGATCTTGCTTAATGCCTCATTTCATCTTCCTATTTTTTCCATCT
Source organism: Zingiber officinale (assembly GCF_018446385.1). Classification (NCBI taxonomy): domain Eukaryota; kingdom Viridiplantae; phylum Streptophyta; class Magnoliopsida; order Zingiberales; family Zingiberaceae; genus Zingiber; species Zingiber officinale. Next base: position 146,600,985 of record NC_055994.1, read on the forward strand.
TGTAGGATCACAGCATCAATCGCATCAAGATTACATGGAAAACGCAAGTAAAGCACGGAACGAGCGACTTTCTTCTCGCCAACCAACCATTGAGTGATAACAATATACGCATATTTAAAATGGCGAATACCATTGCTGCACTTCGTTTCAGTTTGTATCGGAAACTTTAGTTGCATCGTCCACATGCAGGCATAAAATAAGCTGTCTATTTAGAACTCAGATGCTCTCCTCTTTATTGTTTGGTTAACATGTTGCTAGCAAATGTCTCACTTAGGAGACCGACATTTTTTGTGGTTTACTTTCCATAAACTCTCAATGCTTCATTTTTTGTGCTGATACAGATGTTTAGGGTTTTGCATATATGCCATAGATTTAGAAGGACAAATGCATAGATACCATATAGCATTTCAAAATGATTGATTTATTAAGTTTAAAATCATTTAATAAGTTTATTAAATTTGCAATGGTGGAATTTTTAAAATGTCCATCGACGGATTATATACCATATAGAGGGGCATTTTGAAAATCCCCCAAACATCACTTTAGTGAAATTTATTCTATTTTTATTTTTCTTCATTTTTATTTGTTTCAAATATTATTATTTTAATTTTGTTATTAAACTATGTTAATTATTCACCAAATTTTATTTCTAAATGTAAGTTTATTATTATTGGACCTTTGATAAGTAGGATTCATTTTTTTTTTCCCTAAGGACGTAAATAAGTTTAATTTTGTGATATTAAAATTTATTTAATAAGGGAGTCAACGTTTAAAATGATTCGAGTTGTTAAAATGATTATTCGATTTTGGCTTGGTTTTTTTTTTATGAGTTTAAACATGATTTAAGTTTGATTCATTTAGATATTTTTTGATTTTTAATTAAATTTATTTGATTGTTTGAAATTTTTGTTTATTTATTTTGAAAGTTTTTTTTAATGTATTTAGTAAATTAATGAGAGTTTTATAATAAATATAATTTTCGAACGTTATTTATAACGTTAATAGTTAAAGATATGTATTCAAATTTATTTATTTATAAAATGAGTTATTTAAATTTATTTATTAAATTTATTTTTTTTACATTCATTCGTTTCATTCGTTTAGTGAAATAAATTATTTAAATTTATTTATTTAATTAATCTTTGATATATATTAAATAAATTATCAAACTAAATACAAGCTTATTCAAATGCTCTATTTTTTTACAATCCTATCTGTGTTAAGCTGGGGGCTAGGGGTGTAAATGAGTCAAGTTGTTCGTGAATTATTCGAAGCTCGATTCGATAAAAGTTCGTTTAAGTTCGTTTAATGAGGCTCGTTAAGATAAACAAATTAAACTCAAGCTTCACAATATTCGGCTCGTTAGTTCCTGAACATGTTCGTTAAGCTCATAAATCAACTTTTAAATAATAATAATAATAATTTTAATGTTGAATTTATAGATTTTACATTTACTTATGAAAAACATAAACAAATATATTAAATTTATTTATTATAATAAAATTATAAATTTTAGCAAGAATATTATAATTTTTTAAAAATATATAATTTAGTTTCACTGAATATTTAAATTTAAAATTTATATTTATTAAACTCGTTTAGGCTCGATAAAAGCTCGAATAAGCTCGTGAGCCATGAATATATTCGTTAAATAAAGCTCGAGCTCGGCTTGATTATAAACGAGTCAAACTCAAACATCCAAGAATTCAGCTCGACTCGGCTCGGCTCAATTCGATTACACTCCTAGCTGGGGCTGGATAAAAAAGGGATGGAATTTAGAAATTTAAAGTTGCATGACTCAATAAAATCATAGTCGCATGACTCAATAAAATCATATTAATGCAAAATCGATAAGCATAATGAAATTAATTCATACCCATGAATCTGAGTTCATATTGCATATAAAGTCTTAGGGTATTCAGTTAATTAAAGGAAGACAAATTTATTATAATAAGGTAAAAATTAATTTTTAGTGGACATATACTTTCGGAAAAAATCTTTTCTATCCTAGTCACTTGATGACTGATTATAAGTTAACTTTATAATTTACCTCTCTTCACATAATTTAATAATAGCCTATGAGGAATATTTGGGATGAACATAATCATCTTTTACTATAATATTACATATCAAGGTGTCATTGAGGATTAACACAATTGATTCCTTTATGAGTGTTTAATCTAATAAATTTTTTAGGTCAATTTTCAGTAAATACAAAATATCTTGTTAAAAATTTGATTTTCTTGTACAAAGAGCCACTGTAATAGAATAAAATGTCCTCATAATATATCTATCTATATTGGTGGTAAAAGGTGAATACGCTTGCCCTTAATGCCCCCGCCAACCCGTTCCAGGGCCAACACGCAGGAGATAAATTACGGACGGCTACTATCCTTTGGAATAGTAACTAACACATAAGAGAGATATATGTATCTATATTGATATATATTTAGGTTGCCCCATACAAGTACAGTGACATTAGTATTTAGATAATAAATTATCACAGGGATTAAATTCTCTACAGAATAATTCCGTAGAAAATAAAATCATTCCTATCTAAAACCGTCGCTTGTTTTCATAATTATAATTTACTCCATTCGTTTTACACGATGTCCAAAGACGAGAGGCGCGTTAATCAGCGAGTCCTTTCGTCTTACATATTATATTATGATAAATCCAGATAATGTATCTCACATATGGAGTATAAGATTCGTTTTTTTGGGACGATCTAGTGGTTAGCGCATGAAACGTTGTCATTATAAAATCTTAGATTTGAATCCCGATAAAATTGAAAATTAAAATATTTCGTTAATTTGCTTGTTGGAATTAAAAATTATAATAATAAAGTTTAAACCTTTAAAAGAATTAAAATAAAAAGATTTTAATATGTCCACCTCTTGAAAATTTTGTTAATAGGTTTTGCAATTTAGTGTATTATATTTAAACATTATTGAAGCGCAGATCGTATTAGTATTATAGATAATCGAAATTTGACGGGTTCCGAAACCCTAATCTGGAGCCCCTGCCCTTTGTTCCTTCGTCTCTTCCTCTCAGAGAATCTTCATGTAGTTGACGATGAAGGCGGTGACAGGAACCGTGGTCTCCTCGAAGCCCATCTCCCTCTCGAAGGCTGCCGCGGTGCTTTCCCGCTTCGCCGCCAACGAAAACGACGCCCGCCCGGAGGTCGCCGCTTTCGTCCGCCGCGCTTCCGCCGCCTTCGACGAACTAGTTCTCTTCCACCGCGAGGTACGCGCCGCACGCAGGCGCCCCGAGGAGAGAGAAGAGGAGGGCGAGTGGAAGAAGAAAAGGAAAAGGAGCAGAGGGGAACTTGAAGCTGGCGATGATGTCGGGCGAAACCCAAATTTGATGAATGGGAATGCAGATCTTGGAAGCGATGGGGAGAAGAAGAAAAAGAAGAGGAGGAAGGCGGATGCGGATGACAGAACGGAACTTGCTCTGGAGACGCCGAAGAATTTGGTGGGAAATGTCCGGCATTACGAAGATGCTGCAAAGTTAGTAGATGGGAGGAATAAGAAGAAACTGATAGTTGGAACTGAGAAAATGAGCAATCTTAACAGAATAGGTGACTCGGAACCGGAGTTCCAAGAAGAAAGCCTTAGGAATAGGAAGAAGAAAGACAAGAAGCATAAAAGGGATCCAAAGGAAGTCAGTTTGGATGTTGCAGTAAAAAAACCGAAATAAGTTGCTCATCGAAGAAGAACTTGGGCGAATAGGGGAGCAAAAAGAGCAGATCACAAAGAAAAAGAAAGATTAACAGAATGGAAGATCAGCAAACAACTAGCTTTTCCCAGAGTTGGAGTTTCATGACAAGTGGAATCTTTAAGGTGTGTGGCCACAATGTTCTAACCTAATATTTTTGATAACACGCATTGAATATCTAAAGTTTTGAGGTAACATCTTATTGACAATAGAATAATTTGCATGAGATGTTAACTTGCCACTTCAATATCAAACATTGCCTTTAATGTGACTTATGAAAGAGATTTTTGTTGTAAAAATTCCACCTGAGTTATTGTTTATTCAAACTCTTTCGAGTTTGCTGCTTGTTAGTGTTTTGGCTGCATGTTTATGGTGATCATGTATGTTTTTTTTTTCAGTACGACAATGTGTTCAATGCTTTTCTTTGTATGATTGGAATCTTCAAATTAAACTAGCAAATCTCATGCATTTTGCCATGGAATTCCTCTCCACTCATCATTCTTGTATTGTTTCATGGGGTGCTAAGAAGATGATTTTTAATGTGATTCCTCATGCAATTCATTCCTGATATTTTTGTTTATTAATCATTTGATATTTTTGTTCGTGATAGTTTCTAATGGGAAATAATGTTCCCACAAATGTGGTAGTCCTGAAAATGTGATTATGAATGATATTAGATTGGCATAGTTGATTCACACAATAGATTTCACTGACCGATATGTTCCAACCCTATAAGTTTGCCATATTTGGTTTCCAAGACCAACTAGTGGTGTCAAAATGGGTTGCAATCAACTGATTGCAATTTCTAGGAAATTTTGATACTTAGTCTTGTTATGGACATCTGATACCTAGATTTATCGAAATCAAAAGCCTATTAGGGTATTTGTTAAGAATTACATGCTTAGTATAGAATATTCTCCTTTTTTCCCCCCTTATTCTCATTAACTATTTATGATACTACATATGATAGAGCAAGTCTAGCTAAACATAAGAATGAAGTATCATATGGACAATACTCTTTAGTCTTGAGCTCAGAAGAAAGCTTTTCTCACATCCAAAGCTTTACCCTGGCACAGTGCCTTATTGGACATGCCTGAACACAGTTCAAAAGCTACCCCAAAAGTGATTGAAATAGAGATAGATCGCACGAAGAAATGCTAACAAAGTTAGCATCGTCAAGAGGATCTGTGCCGCTGAAACAGTGTAGATAAACTCTCTGAACCTTCAATGCCTAATGATGCAAGCTTTGTCGATGAAGGCAACTCGAGGCTTGCAGTTTGATTTGTCCTGTGAGGGGATGATAATGAATCAAGAACCTTCTCTTTTTAGGAACCTTCTCATTGAGAATTCATGAACCTTCACTTTTGATCCAAGTCAACTAGTTTGACGTTCGATAAGAAAACAATAATTAGTTTATTGCCACTAAACTTCATTTAAAACTAATCCCTAGGACACAAAACAAGTTATGCTCTTGTCGATATCTTCTCAACAAGTAGTGGACACATCAAAAAGAAAGCCTTCACAATTGCTTGTGTTCCAATTCATTCAGCTCTTTGAAATAACAGAAGGGAAAATATAATGATATCTGCCTCAATACTGTTTAGATGGTAGTAATGGGGATTGGTGATGTCTAGCCAGATTGATTAGAAGAACGACCATTCCATCTTTCACTACTCAAAAATGCTAATATGTAATTTAAGATGAGATAGCAAACTAGTGGAACCACCATTGTTGGACTTTGCACCCAATTGTAGGAAAGTTGAGGGGAATTGCTCAAAAACAAGATATCATGTGCAAATCAAATCTACCATGTTTAGAGACCACCAAGAAACAATATCAGATACAAGTAGAAGGTACCATTACTTTTCCCAAGTTAACAAATATAGTTTGAGATCATAAACAAATCTTCATTTAGAAACTCTACCCGGAGCCGGCGAAGTATTATTCAATGAGCAAAAGTCTTCAAATGTAGAAAAGGTTTCAGTATCCTCACTAAGCATATCGGCATAAGATATGGAAAAGCTGCTTTATTTTGTTTTCGTGGTTAGATTCCAAAGGGTCGAAAATACGTTGTACTAGAAGCATTGATCATTCTATACAATAGTTCCTTGGAAGGTTTAGCAATAACCCAACACATTTCAGTTATGCGGTTCCATGCTTGCAGCTCGGCTAGGCATGACATCTTTATAAAGAACGGCTTTGTGTGAAAACCAAAACACCTCATCAAACACTTGGACTGTTAGACATACAAACATTTGAATTATTTAAAAAAATAAATAAAAATAAGTAAAAAAAAAACAACAAACACCAGCACAGCAGTGCAGAGGAAAGAGAAAAATAGATGAAGCCGGAGGAAAAAAAAAGGCTTTCCTTTTATTTTCTGTTGCACCTAGGGATGTAAACTAGTCGAATCGAGTTGAATAATATTAAGCTCGAGTTCGGTTTATTTAAGTTATATTCGAGCTCAGCTTGAGCTCGGTTCAAAATTTTATCACAAGGTTCACACTCGGCTCGAATTTTTATCATAGGGCTCGAGCTCGACTCGTTTTGGAATTACTAAGCTCGTGAATAGTTTGAGCTCGGCTCGTTATTAGCTCGATTATCATAGTTAATGAGTCAAACTTGTTAAGTAAGCTTGAGTTCATTTTCGGACTCGTTTTAGAGTTCGTTTTTGGGCTCATTTTAAGGCTCGTTTTACAGGCTTGTTAAGCGAGCTTGAAAACTCATTTGAGTAAATATTCAACAAATCTAACAATTAAAATAATATAAACTCAACACATCAAATATCCTAAATCACTATATTAAACTTTCAAACTCAATACACCATTGAACATGTTTGCGAGCCCTTTAATCCAACCGAGCTCGAGCCCGAGTTCACAACCTTATAAATGAGCACGTTTTCGAGCCCTTTAAATGAGCAGAGTTCGAGCCCGAGTTCACGAGCCTATAAACGAACATGTTCTCGAGTCCTATAAATGAGCCGAGCTTGAGTCCTTTAAATGAACCGAGCCCGAGCCCTTTAAACGAGTTGAGCTTGAGCCTAAGCTAACGAGCCTATAAACAAATATGTTCGTGAACTCACAAGTCGAATATCCTTAAGCTCGAGCTCGGCTTAATAAAACTATCGAGCTCAAAATCGAGCTCGAGCTCAGCTCGATAAGTTAAATGAATGAATTCGAACGAGTTTTTTATCGAATCGAGCTTCGAATAACTCGTGAACCGTTTAATTTATTTACATCCCTAGTTGCAGCTCAAGTGTCCACTCCATTTCTTCCTTTGCCGCTGCCTCTCGCTTTTTAGGCCTATGTCTAACCGACCGAGCTTCCACCTGCCACAATCCCTACGTAAGTTCTCGTCTGTACCCGCACCAGGGCGAACAGGTCCACACGAAGGAAGTCAAGCGGGTGTTCGATGTCCTCTCCAGACCCGAGAGGCGAAATCCAATCCTTGTCGTAGACTCCAACCCCGATGCCGTGATCAGAGAAGTCATGCAGAGGGATCACTCCAGCGATGTGCCGCCGCACCTGCTTAATGCCCAAGTCCTTCCCTTTCCTAAAGAACTCTCCACCAGAGAACCAATCAGCTCGATCGACTGCCAAAGCGGCGTGATCATCCATCTAGGCGACCTCAAATGGCTAGTGGACTTTCACAGCGTCTCTGAGGTCGGCTGGGCGTCGACGGAGCAGATGGGTAAGCTCTTGAAGAACTCCCAGAACGATGATCGACTGCGGTTGATCGAAACTGCATCATGTGAGACCTTCCTCCAATGCCAGGTCCACCTCCTGACCATGGATCATGGAGCATGATTGGGATCTCCAGTTTGCCCGTGATTTATCTCTTCCATGTTGACTTTGGGACGGATTGACAGGGGCGCTGAGGACAAGTGTATTCATCTTTTTGCCACAATGATTGAGATCTCCATGTAGGATAAGGGTTCGAGGTAAAGTTGTGGAAAAAAGTTCTCCCTGCACTAGTCAATTATAATTTTCCGATTTACCTCTTTACATATGATCATGGGCCAACCGTGTGAGGCAGCTAGGACGGTGAATTCCATCTTTTACTACCCCGATTGGGATCCTACTGCCGATGCTGATATCGCTGAGATCTTCCCTCGCTTGAACGTCCGAAAGGTGAGATTTTTTTGAATCCCTGCTTAGTCTCCCTCCCGGTCAGCTCGCTTAAAGTTAACCGATCTATGAAATCTCGTTTGAGGATCATGTTCTTTCATCCCTCTTCTATGATTGGAGGCAACCAAGGCAGAGTCAGCACGGGCGTTTGGAAAAAAAAAAAATTACGACCTGGATCAACAAAACCCATCCTCGTCCAAGTAGAGACTTCCGAAGAAGTTTTCAAAGCAAGGGAGGCATAAGCTTCTAGCTTGATTACAGAGAACCCTCTCTTGATAGATGAAAAAACCCCTGGCCCTCTCTTATGGATTAGGGCATATAAGATCATAACTGATCAGAGTAGGAATAGGAGAGAGCTGGATTGGTGCACTACTGTCAGGTCTGCTGCTAGAATTGGACCGAGAGAGGCACGCTCCGCAACATGCAACTTGCCCGTCGATGGTAGTCGCAATTTACCTACACTAAATTAATATCCTAAATCCACCCCCGGAAGCAACGGTGGTACCTCTGCAAGATCAGAGGCAGGCCGAGCATTGCCTCCATGACTGCAGCTTGCAAAGCTTGACAATGGAAGCAAATGCCGGGAAACTCCACTGTCATCGGAGCTCGAATTAATGCTATCGCTGAGCGCGCGCTGTGGATGGCCTACTACTGCCTCGCCCTATGCTCCTGTTAGGACTGATCTCGTCATTGGCAACTCCAAGCTCTCCAATTCAGCCCTCATTCAACACCAATAAGGATACCTTCATGAGGTTATTCGAGGGTCTCGCCAATAAAGTAAGTCGGCAACATGAAGCCTCATTGTCAGTTGCTACCGTTGTATCGAAATGCAAGTCCGGCGACGGGAGAGGCAGGGAAGGTGGTGCTTGGTTGCTGCTTGTCGGACCCGACAAAGTTGGAAAGAGGAAGATGGCGAGTGCTCTATCAAAGCTGATGTTTGGTGTCAAACCAGCAATAGTTAGTTTTTGTGATGCTTCTTGCACGGAGGACGACGACTATGCTGAGTCTAGCTTTAGCCACTGCCGGAGAACATCCATGGATCGAATTGTGGAAGCGATTCATAAATACCCATTTTCGGTGGTCGTCTTGGAGGACATTGATCGAACCGAGAAGCTCCTTCAAGGTAGAATTCGGCAAGCAATTGAAAAGGGCAGGTTGCTCGATTCATATGGCCGAGAAGGCAACTTAGGCAATATCGTCTTTGTTCTTGCCACAAATAGTTAAACTTTATTAAAACCTTAAATAATATTTGAATAAACTTGAGTTCAACTCAAGCTCTATGAGATTTTAGTAAACAAATTTGAACAAGCTCCATACGTAAATAAACAAATTTAAACACAATTAAATTTGACTCCCACAAAATTTATAAGAACTTAGTGCAAAAGCTTCCGCATTTGTGAGACATACGCACTGACAATATTTATGCATCATATTCGCATAGCGAAGATCGATAAAGTCCAAGCACAAGTCGAACGAACTATTTGATAAAATGCTAGAACATACACCTTGCTATGCTAGGAACAAAAAGAATGGCCAAAAACCCCCTTCTTTGCCTTCCTTCCAAATGGCCGGCATGCCTTGACACTAAGATCCACCGCGGCCGCGAGTGCCATGAAGATAGCCGCGTCCTCCACGCAGGTAACATGTCGCGCTGCCAGTTGAACCAGTGGCTCGCTACACTTCTCCTCCCCAGACACCTTGCAATTCATCACAAAACCGCCGGCAATAGGTTCATGTCGGTCCATGTCTATGTTGAATTCTCCTCCCTTGTCGGTGTTTATTGCTACATCAGAAACAAGGATGCTGGCTTCCTGGCCTTCTGATAGAATTTGGAGCCGAAGGCATATAGTGTCTCTTGGATGACCGATTTCTCTCCATGCCTCGAGGCGGCCCCATGGTTGCCAGCTCTCGGCAGAGCCAGCTGCATTGGGGTGGAGTATGAGCCATGCACCTGGGTTGGAACGATCAACTCGGTCACAACCCGTCGACGGCACAAATGGAGTTGCCATGAAAGCAGCAGCCACAACTGAGCCTGAGAGATCGTGAATCTTTACCTTCCAACCTTTTCTCTCCCTCTTTTCAGCGTCGTCGCCATCCTCATCACTCATGCTCGATCTAGTGTAACCAGAAATCTATTAGCTAACAACTTCCAGTTGCACAAAAAGAAGAACAAGTAGCAAGATTTTAAGAAACTCGAGTAGAAATATACAATAATTCAACTGTCCAACTAAACGAGACCAAAAGAATGAAAACTTACCTTCGATCTTTGACAAACTTGCAGCTAAATATCGGTTGCTTGATGGCACCCTGTTGCTGAACTATTTGTGGACTCAAGGTAGTTTCATCTTCAAATTTAAAGACATATCTGGGATCAGGATCCAATCTCACCTGTAAATGAAGCTCGGGTCCATGTTTCGAAACCTCCCCCCCTTTCTTCTGCCTAAGACCGATCCACCCATTATGAAGCAGTGTCGGTTTCTCAAACTGTTCGAGTCCTATTTCTAATCCGAGACACCCAATTACCAGCCTTCTACCAGTGACACCACAATGTGAACCCTGCTTACCCATGTACACAGTAATCTGAAGGTTCGGTTTTGGCACACTGAAATGTCTTGACACTGTCAGTGTCTTGACATCAGATTCCGCGAGATAGAATACAACAGGATTGCTGATAGCATCAGGACTGCCTCGAGGGGATGAGACTAGGGGCACTCTTGTTCGTCGAATGGGAAGATCTCCCAGGCGTATGTCACACGAACACTTCGAATATGCAGGTACTGCACTTGGTCTATCCTTCAATGCATCCACTGGTAATCTTAGCCCCAAGGATCCAATAGACAATCTGAAAAAAATCTGTGGATCCATGATTGTCAAAAGTATCGATCAATGATCTCCATGCCTTGGTTTATCCGGTCAAAAGCTGTATAAAGACGACAAAGTTTAGATCAAATAAGGTGGAACACAAACTGATAGTCAAAAGGATCCCAATTTTTGCAAGTTGTTTAACTGAAAAGATAAATGCAGAGAAATATCAATCTTCTCTTTTCATGATTGGAAGTTACACAAAACTATACTATTAAATGTTTGCTTAGCAAAGCTTTAAAGAACTATATAAGGTTCTATCTTGCATTAGATGAGATCATTGGTTGTTTTGACAGACATCGAAGCCTAGGTAAATAAGGACTAGACAAAAGCTAGTGGCTCCCATAAACTTTTCATGATAGTGGTTTGCACCCAAATTGAGTAAGAGTTTATATTTTGTACCTAAATCTCCAGTAGAATTTGTTGGAAACTTTTCATGATAGTGGTTTGTACCCAAATTGAGTAAGAGTCTATATTTGTACCTAAATCTCCAGTAGATTTGTTGGAAATGTGAATGGAAAAGAGGTGGATAGAATGAGACTTTATTGTGACAGAGATTTTAGTCTCACATTTGAAGTTTTGTAGCTTTGTGGTTGGTTTATAATAAATCGCAATTCACAACCATGGAAGTTGTGAACATGTATGGGTAGAGACTCTCTCTCTCTCTCTCTCTCTCATATCTGTGGGTTCGCAAGAATGTGGGTTCGCAAGAATAGGGTGCAAATCTAGGGCCCGAGCACGACTTGCACACGTTGAATGTTGAAACGTAGTTCAGTCATCCCAGACAGTTTATCCTTCCCAACTTGGCAACCTTGAATTAGCAAATCAAGGTCATCTAGGTAGATGAGATAAGACTAAATCTTTGTATTTAGCTTTTTTAAATCCTACAATTTTATTATCTCCAGCAAATATCTCCAACAGATTTCAATCGGAGCATGGTTAGCATGATCTTCACTTAGTAAGGAAGACTCAGAACCAAAAAAATATTGGTAAATCTATTCCAGATTTCTCAAGAGGGACAGATCAGGAAAGCAACTAAGTCAAAAGGTAAAACAGTTCAGGAAAAGTGATCATCGCTTAAGGTTTAAGATAAAAAAGAAAAGAAAAGATACCTAAAGCCAATAAGGATCAGACACTCAGAAATGTTGGTAGATCAGTTGTGGCTAGTAGTGGAACAACAAAAGCAAAAGCACAAACTGGCTAACACAAGGCAAGCATGGCATTTTCTTTTGCTATTGGAAAAAAAAAAGCAATCTACCATGCCACTTTCTTAGAGAGCCAATGACCACCTACCTAAGGCTTCCACACAGGCACAGCACAAGCGATAGACAAATCTTGATGCCGCGGCTCATCTCCGACGAAGGACGGCACACCCATCCACTGGTCTGGGCAATTGCAATTGTGTGTCTCATCCTGGTAATTGCTGTTATCATCACTGGTATTGTCGTCCTCACCGTCTACATAATCTACAAGCCTAAAGCACCTTACATCAAGGTCGCCTATGCTCACCTCAACAATCTAGTTTACGACCAATCTGGACTCCTCCAGATCGACATGACCTTGACAATGGTAGCAGAGAACGACAACATGAGGGCTCATGCAAGCTTCTCTGACCAGAGAATTCTTCTCCAGTTCCATGGTATTGATGTCGCTGTGCTGCGGGCTGATCCATTCGAGGTCGCCAAGAATAACTCATTGGAACTCAACTATCTCTTCCAATCGCAGCCAATCCCACTCGGTGAGGGAGCCAGGGACACCATGGACGTCGCTCTGAAGAGGGGGATGGTGCCGTTCGAGCTCATTGGGCAAGCCAGAACAAGGTGGAAGGTGGGGTTTTTCCTCTCCGTAAGGTTTTTCACACGCCTCAATTGCCACTTGAACTTCTTTTTGCTCAATGGGAGCGCGATCAACTCGGATTGCAGCTCCAAAACCAAATGATATCCCCTTCCTCCCTTAAGTTTTAGATTCATTTTTTCTGTATGTCGTTAGATGAATTTGATTCTTTCTTGCTGATGGTTCGCTCAATTAAGATAGAGGAATCCTTTACAATGGCCACAATGGAGATGCATACCTTTCGTTCTAAGAAATGGCCACTTTGCATTTTTTGCTTCCTCCAAGGCCGTTCAACTGTTCAAGAACTCGAAGCTGTCACCAAGTCAAGAATATGATCAATAAAAAAGCTTTATTTGAATCTTCAAAAGCTAAAACAATTCTTGTTTCTTAGTCTTACTCCAAAGGCGAAGCTTTTTGGAAAGATCAAGAACGTAGTACAATAGTGGCACTTTTCTCTTCCTCAAAAAAAACTCCCCCTTTTCAGAACCTCAATCAACCCACAACCACTTCGTCAAAAATTAAATCTTTCCGCATTTCCGTCAGCAGAATCGCCAGAACCACCGCAGTCCGGCGGGCGGAGGACCAGCAAGAGAGGAGGGAGGGAGCAAAGAGAATGAGTGAAGGCAGGATGGCGAAGGGAGGGAAAGTTATAGAGACATTCATGGAAGATACAAGCAACAGTAGCGTATGTGGATTGTGGGGCGAAAGTTCAAAGTTTTTTTGGGTAATTGGATACAGCTGTTCCCGAGCTCTATCCAATCTCCATCAAACACACTGGGAGCAAGAGTGCTTTAGGGCTTAATCTATTCCTTTTCCTTTTCCTTTTCCACTCCCGACTGCCGATGTCAAATCCTTACGTGGGAGTAGATAAAAGATTAAAAAAAGGGCGAGATTAGGCGGAGCTGTTCCGGTCTCGGGATCCAATGACCGCCGCCGCTTTAGGGCTAGAACAGGACAAGCGAGGAGAAAAGATGCAAATTTCACTGGAATGCGATGGAATCAAATAAAAATCGAAAATTTAAGAGCAACACGACGAGCTGGCTCTTGTTCTAGTTTTCAACGATGAAATTGAGGAGGCGTGTAAGATCAAGGAAGAAGGTCACCAATCCGCCGCTGAATCCGACTTGCTAGTAGCTGACGAGGAGCTGACGCGATGCGTGATCCCACATGATTCGATCGTGTTCCGTTGGTTCTTAGAACGCACATTTTCTAGGGTTTTTCGCACTGGAGAGAAGAACTACTGCAAGCGTAAATTAGACTTTTGGTCTTCTTGAAATAAATGATTTACTAAGCGTTTAAAAGGCGTTTAAAATTAATGGAAGAGATTAATTAGTCTGATTTAGACATAAATATTGTGCGAAGAAATATTGATCAGCGAATTCGATCCGAAAAATATAAAACCGGATCCTTGGTCCGTCATAATTGTATTATATATTATTTATATATTTACTTTTTCATTCGGATTATAATTTGGATCAGAATGGATAATCTCTTCCATTCTATGTCCGATAGCCTGGTCACTCATCTATTGTTAACAATTTTCGACCATTCATCCCAACATAAATTATAATCTAACTGAGAAGATAAATTTAAAAAGAGATCATAATGATAATATGACTATAATTATATTATGAACCATTTCTTAATAAAAAAATAGATCAGATATCCTCCCTTAAAAAAATATTAAATTTCGATTGAAATTTTCATATTTTAGTCGAATTGGTATTAGGATTTTTCATATGTAGATTAGGTTCTAATAGAGGTTTTTTGAATTTTATTCAGATTAATCCGGATATTTGAATTTAAAATTTAGTGGATTTTTTTATTAAATTAAATTTTATTTTGAAAGTTTAGATATTTTTATTTTTAATGATGAATATTAAAATAAAAATAAAGAATTATAAAAAAATAATAAGAAAAGGTTTTTTTTAATTGGATTATTCGAATTTGGATTCGGATTCAAATTTAAAAATTTTAAGTTATTTTCCAATTCGAATCGCGAACCCAATTAATTCATCCGAATCGACGTTATTTCGGTCAGCGAATCGACAGCTAGATGAAAGCCCGAGGTGGCCCCACGCGACGCAGGTGCACGTGGCACGCATTACACGCTGCCGGCAAGCGGCGGCCGCGCGCAATCACATGCCCGCCGCGCCGCTCTACGGACGTTGTTCAGTCCAATGAATCTGGTTGCGGTTTAATTAATTAGGATAATAAATTGAAAATAAAATTATCAAAAGTGATAATATTTTTAAGGGCAAAAAGTAAAAGGAATTATTATTTATGGACTTTTCTTATTATAAATACTAAAATGGTATTTAATAATTATTTATTGACTTTTCTTATTATAAATACTAAAATGGTATTTAATAATTATTTATTTTTAAAATACTATTATTTTAATATAATAGATAGTCACTGCTCTCTAACTTTATTAAAAATATTTTATATAAAATATTATTATATCAAACTATATTTTATCAACTTACTAAAATTATTCTAATTTATTTAAAATATAATTTTAATTAACTACCACAAAACATGCCCTAAATGTGCTAAATGTTAACTCCAAATTTTAAACCTTAAATACTAAAACCTAAATAAAAAAACTCGAATACTAAAATCCCAAAGTTTAAAATACATTGGCGTTTGGTTCTCTCCTAAGAATCAGAATGAGAATGAGTGTCATAGTATTATGGAATATGAATAAGTATGAGCTTGAGTATCATTCTTAAAAATGATATTTGGTTAGTTAAATATTTTCAATCGGAATGAACTTAAATTTCTTTTTTTTACTCTTACAGGAAAATAAGAGAAAAAATTAGATGGAGAGAGAAAGTTGAATGTGAGAGAAACATATGATGAGAGAAAATGTGATGAGAGAGAAAGTGCGTTGGGGAAAAATGAAGAGAGAGAAAGTATGATGAGAGAAAATGAGCAGAGAGTGCATGATAGGAGAGATTGAGAAGAGAAAAAGTATGATGAGAAAGAAAGTGTGATGAAAGAGAAAGAGTGATGGAAAAAATGAAGAGAGAGAAAGTAATATGAGAGAAAGTGAAAGAGTGAGGAGAGAGAAAGTACAACGAGAGATAAAGTGAGATGGGAAAAAGTGAAAAGAGAGAAAATATTATGAGAGAAAATGAGAGACTGAGAAAAGAGAAAGTATGCTAAGATAGAAAGGGTGATGGAAAAAATGAAGAGAGATAAAGTATGATGAAAGAAAATGAGTAGAGCTGTCAGACGGGCCAACCCGTGGCGGGGCGGGTCGGTCCGTGGCGAGCTAACGATTTTGCGGGGCGGGGCGGGGCAATCCGCCAACTTGGCGGGTTGGGAAATTTCCAACCCAACCCATTCTAAGGCGGGTTGCGGGTTTAGCGGGCCAACCCGCGGGCCCATCAAAATTTTTTTAAAAAATTAAAAAATATTTCAAATGTTCAACATTTTACTTTGAAAAAGTTTTCTACAATTAAATGTATACATAAACATGTATTTTAAATATAAAGAAACACAAATGAGTACTTATGTTGGATGAAAAATACTATTTTTATTTCAAAATTATAACAAAGAAAGATAATAAATTGGCCTAAAACTTAGCTTACATGTGTTTTTCAACCCGCGGGCCAACCCAAGCCCGAGCGGACCAACCCGCGCGGGTCGCGGGCCTAGGCGGGTCGGCCCACGGCGGACTTGGGTTGATAAAATTCCAACCCAACCCGCTTAAATTGTTTGGCGGGGCGGGTCAACCCGACGGGCCCAACCCAAATTGACGGCTCTAAAAATGAGTGACTGAGGAGAGAGAAAGCATGTTAAGAGAGAAAGAGTGATGAAAAAAATGAAGAGAGAGAAAGTATGATAAAATAAAATGAGAAACTGAGGAGAGAGAAAGTATGATGAGAGAGAAAGAGTGATGGAAAAAAAAGAGAGAGAAAGGATTATGAGAAAAAATGAAAAGGTGAGGAGAGAGAAAGTGTGAGTAGAGATAAAGTATGATGAGAGAGAAAATGGGTTGAGAGAGAAAGCGTGATAGGGAAATGTAGAGAGAGAAAGTGTGATGAGAGACTGGGGAGAGAAAAGGTATGATGAGAGAGAATAAAGAGAGAGAGTGTAATGAGAGAGAAACTATGATGGGAGGAAATGAGGGGAGAGAGTATGCTAAGGGAGATTGAGGAGAGAGGAAGTACGATGAGAGAGAAAGTATGATAAAAAAATAAGGAGAAAGTGTGTAATGGGAGAGAAAGTGAGATGGAAGAGAATGAAAAGAGAGAAAATGAGGAGAGAGAGTATATGATGGGAGAGAATACAGAGAGAAAATGATAGAGAGAGAATGAGGAGAGAGAAAGTATGTCGAGGGAGAAAGTATGATGATAAAATAAGGAGAGAGAAAATATTATGAAAGAGAATAAGGAGATAGAGTGTGAAATTAAAAAAAAATTGAACAAATATACTAAGGGTATTTTTGTCTAAAACTTAATTCATATTCTTATTCCATTAAAATCTAAATGAGGGGGTGAGTTTCATCCATACCCAAATTTTTTGATTTCATTTCAAAATTTTGATTTTATTCCTATCAACCAAATACAAAGTTTGGGAATGAATCTATTCCTTCATTCCCAAACCCATAAACCAAACGCCACCTAAATCACAAATCTTAAATTCTAAACTCTAAAATAATCTTAAACTTTAAGGACATGTTTAGTTGAAGTTTATTATTGATAAATTTAATTATCTAAATAAATTATATTATTTAATCCTATTTAATTTAAGTAACAAGTGATTCTTAGATAATGTCATAATGGAGCATACCTGTGTCACACCAACAAATTGAGAATATAATTCAGAATATAAATACTTGGGAAGCATAAGGTTCTACATGATTACAAAGTTAATATTGATTATCATAATTAAAATTATACATGATAATTTGAATCAAACACTTCCTAAACTTAAACATCAAAATCCTAAATATTAAAAACTAAACCCTAAAGTTCTAAAAATCTTAAATCTTAGACTTTAAACCTTAATATTGTCATTAAGTTTTTGATTTTTTTTAAATATTTTTTTATTTTAAAATTTTAAATATTCTTTAGTTTGATTTTTTTTTCTAATTTTTATTTTAAAATTTAAAAAATTATGTTTTAAAAAATTATTTTTACAAAATAAAAATATAAATATAAAAAAATAATTAAACCTTTAATTTTATAAACTTTTAAGTTTTAAGAAACATACAACATTCCACAAGTCACAAGATTCGGCACAGTTACAACATTCAAAACGGTTACAATGTGACACACAATTACAACATTCCACAAAAATTGTAAAATTCATCACACTTACATTACAATATCTCACAATGATTATACCATATTCGACACCGTTATAGCATTCCTCATAATGTATGCACACTTAAAATCAATCATCTCTTTTAAAATTTAAATTTAAATTTTGATGCTCTTGATTATCTTTTTATAGACATTCGATAAAATAAAAAATACAAAAAAAAAAAAATAGCATACGCTAGTGCAAATGACCTATTAATGAGGCTCTAACTAATTCTCATCGGAGGATAATTCCACCGAGGCAAAAGTTGTTTCTAGAACATCGTAACAATATCAAATCTTGATTATTTTTTTTATAAAGTAATTTTTGAGTTTTGATATATATATATATATATATATATATATATATATATACATGTAATGTTATTTTGTGCGTAATTGGTTCAATTGGGCTTCAATCAGAGAACGGAACGTTGCCGGTTCAATTTCACGTTATCGTTATCGTTATCGTTGATTGATTCCCAAATCGCTCCTTCCCCTTCCCCTTCCCCAATTAGGCCAAGTCTCGATCGGTTGCGGCTTCTTCTCTCGCGTACGCGGCGAATTCCCTGCCGGCTCCCGTCTCGTCGATCGTCCTCGCCTCCCTTCTCCCCGTGATTATTGAAGTCGAGGGAGAGAGGGATGAGCTTCCAGGATCTGGAAGCGGGGCGACCGCTCGCCGAGCGGAGGGATCTTATCAATGGGCGGCAGGATCAGTCGCAGGCGGTCACCGCGGGGCTGTTCCAGATCACCACGTCGGTTCGCAATTTCGAGCGCCTGGTCAACACGATCGGCACCCCCAAGGATACCCCCGAACTCCGAGATAAGCTGTGCGGACGTTGAGCCCTATTGGATCTGCATTTTTCTAATTTCGTTCTCTAGAATTCCATAAATTCGATGCTTCTTGGTTACGGTTGGTTTAATTTGAATTCGCCGCTTTGATATTAAGGTTGATTTCTTAACTGGTCTTTGACTTACCCTTTTTCATGTTAATCTACATGTATAGTCCAAGTGGTTAATTAAGATTGAAAACGATGTCAAACGCTCATCAATTTTTTTCAAGGATTATGATTCTTGCTCGATCATTGTCAGCTTAAGTGGAAGGTTTTTATTCAAAAAAAAAGCTTTTGTTATTGACATTGCCCAGCAGCAGGGTGTTAGAGATCCTAACAACAATTGTTCTATATGTTTAACATTAGATCGAGAACTGTTTTACATGATAAAAGTGCTCACCCAAATAGTTGGTAAATCTGACATGTTTGCCATTTGGATAGGCTCATTAATGTATCTATTTTTGGCTACTGATTCTTTGTTGCTATCAGTCTTCTGTGTGCTGAATGAAGGTGTGTGATAAAATTACGTCTCTGCAAAATGTGCAGGCTAGAAGACCTAGGGCATATCTTAAAATAACTAAATTAGTTTTTCTTCATGTCTTAAGCTCTGTAACTAAGGAGCTTACTACATGAAGAACAAACAAACTTTCAACCATTTCTTCTGCAAATTCTTGATCTACTTAAGCTGGAAAAAATGAGCTAGCTTCTTTCTTATCAGTTGTAAGTAGTTAACATTCTTCACACTTGTATGACTTTGTTGGAAACATGTGTTTTGTATGTGAAGGATGGTTGTTTAGATTTCTTAATCTGTTTCAATGATGCTATGGTTGAGAGAGATTTAAGATGTGAAAATTGGTTCCTTTACTATGCATCTGATCAATTGCAGATATTCTGTGTTTATCAACTTCTGAACCTCTGCAAGTTTTTCCATGTTTGAAAGTATATCTGTAATGTAGTTAAAATGCTTGTTAACTTTTTCATTACCCTAATGTTGTGAAAGCATAAGTACATTAATTTGTTTCCCGAAGTTTAGTTTATTTTGACTTAATTTATGTAGACACTTTGGGCACATTACTAGCCCAAGCCTATATGCCTATCACCTATCTAATTCACATCATGACTATTAGATTTGATTTGTCTGAACAAGTGTGTGCATTGGTAGCTGCATGTATGGTGTTTCCCTTGTAAAACTTGTTTTCTTATGGGACTTATTCCTATTTTATAAACTTGTTGCTTAACATTATTTACTTTGCTGGCAGGCACAATACAAGGCTACAAATTGGACAGTTAGTTAAAGATACCTCCGCGAAACTTAAACAAGCTAGTGAAACAGATCACCATGTTGAAGTCAGTGTAAGTTTCAATTCATTATATGTATTTTTTATCTTGTTTTTTCTCCTGGCATTAGTTCAGCAGTTATTTGCTAGGATTATCAATATAATGATTTTTTTCTTATAACTACAATGGAGTTTGTCATGTGTGTCTCCACCTTGTAGCCCTTCTGGAATCCCTCCTGTTGCTTTCTTCCCATACATGATATATATATGGTGACTGTATGGAAGAGATTCCAAATCATGGCCTCAAAGCTGCAGGAAACACATTCTAACTAAATGCCAGGAGGTTCCTCAATGGGAAAACCATATATCTTTATAAAATCATTCCATAATACAGTAATCACAATACAAGAATACGTGCTCAATTGATTCGACATGGGAACCAGTGTTAACAGCAATGACAAACCAGCTTCGATGGTTTTCTTACTATGAATTATGAACGAAATTGTATGCTAGCAGACCTGTGTTCCTAGACCTAGATTAGATCAGCTTCCACTCTCTCAGCATTAGTTTGGCTTAGTTGGAGTCATTCTCTTTCTTGATCCTTCACCATAGGCTGTAAGAATGTGTTCTTTTAAACATGAAGGTGGCTCAGAATATCACAATTGAGAGACTATCCACTGTTGACAATTTGTTATAATATCCATGCAATCATGAAATATCTGGGTGTGCTGCCCTTAAAAATTAGGAGAGAAACCCACTAAATTTTAGGTTTCCGAATTTCCATAGTATTCTCAGCCATCTGGGCTTTTCAATTTAAACTCAATTGAGGTAGGATGCTAGACCATCTTTCTTCATCTTGTGGGTAAAGAAGAGGCACCTGAAATAACAAATTCTGGTATCTAGACATTCAATCTCTAAACTGATACCTGTCAATCCATTTTTCGTGCTTAGTCTGCAACCAATGCAAATTTGTGATTATATGTTACAATACTCTGATGATCATATGTTTTTTCATGTTCTTAAGTATTTATTTGTTCTATCAGGCAAGCAAAAAAATCGCTGATGCAAAACTTGCAAAGGATTTCCAAAATATTTTGAAGGAGTTCCAGAAACTCCAGAGGGTGTCAGCTGAGAGAGAGACTGCATTTGCCCCATTGGGCTCACAAGCAACTCTTCCTTCAAGGTAATTTGAACTTTGCTGTTGATGTTTGTAGTTTGAACTGCTGTTGTTTTCTTAATGCCATGATATTGACAAGATGTCCTCAAACAGATTCCATTTTGGTTTTGATAGAGGTTGGCTTTCTGCTTTGGTTATTCTTGAGATCTATGTTTACACTTTTTTCCAATTATAATTATAAAACTCATGTTTTTGTTAACACCAGTATCTTTTATTCCAGTTTCAGATGATTTCTTGGTTTCTTTCTGTGACATGAATCTTTGTTACAAATTTTAAAAGCACTCAAACCTAAATTGTTTTCTATTGGACAACAGATTGGTTCTGCTAAAACATGTTATAGTTAGTATGGGTGTTTGTACATTAAAAAAAAAAGATTAACCAGGTCGGGTAACGTTAGTTTATACATTAACTAGTACAATTAAATGTTTTTAATCAAAGCTAATATTGAAGGTCAAAATAGTGTATGTAGGTAGCAGGTGATCAATCCATCTGCATAACACATGAGATATGCAGGGTCAATAATGTGATCCTTATTAGAGTATTCAAAAAATTATATCGATGAAAAATAACTAACAATAGATTGAAGTATATTTGTCTACATATTTAGTTGATACTTCCGCATGGTAAAAAATGTCAATCATACAATTGGAAATTTTTGAAATATAAACAATCTGATAATTAGCAATGTAAGATGGAGCATATATGTAAGTAATATGCATTCAGTTGATATCCAAAATGTGTTTCACTTCGAAAATAATTGTTTGACACTAAGGTACAGGTTGTCAAATACGATAACTAAGGATTTTAAATCAATTTGGTTAATCTAAATTGGTTCATGTGAACCAAATAAATATTTTTTTTTAAAAAAATGCACATGCAAATTGCACTAGGCTGCCCTATTCAAATTTTGCCTAGGCAATCACATATGTTACCCAGTCCCCATGCTTTTAAAGCCATGCTAATAATCATAATCAGTAGTGAACTATAGTTTTTTAATTGTATTGACTTAATTACTACTGTGTTTATTAATTAACTTATGTAGTTACCTTATATTAATCCTGGTTATATTTGCACAGTTATGCTGCAACTGAAGCTGACTCTGTTTCTACCAAGCCCTTTGAACAACGTGCTCTGCTTGCAGAGTCTAGAAGGTGATTTCTGGCTCATGTATTTTCCTAGTATCTACATGTTAACTTGTTGGTTATTCACGACCACCTTATCTCTTGTGAGAAAATTCAGTTGGCCAGTTCAAGTAACAAGCGTAAGTCTCTTTCATTTGATAGTTGAATATTATTTGGGTCTCTGCAAAGTCTGATTTCCAGAATCTTTGATCTTCTAATTTTTTTCTGGATATGGAGAAGATTATCATGGTTGATGTGAGGGCCTGAGGGGTGCATGGAATTGGATATTAGGTTCAAAATATATGCTCAAAAATCCTGTGTAGATGATGATGCATAACAATTACCAACTTCCACTAATTGTGACATACCAATTATCTATGTTTTACCTTCTCTTCATCACATCTTTCTACTCTCTAGAATCTACTTCTACCTTGCACTGTTAACTAATTAACAACAATTCTTAGATTCACATTTTAATCAACAATTTTCCTATTCTTCAGTTTCAGTTTGTTAAGATAACTATCATTGGTAGCTTTTAACACCATTTATTCAATGTTTATGACTATGTTAAATATCAAATAACTTGCAAGTGTCTATTTAAGGGAAGAAGAAAAAACACATATTAGTAGATTGTGTTTAACATATATATGCATACATACTATGGAATTTTGAAGGTGATGGAGCATGTATTAGTTATGGTGTGGATATTTAGCGTAGAAAGATGTCAATGAGGGAAAAGTGTTAGAATTGAGCTACTCAGTCAGAGTATGCTCAGTAGAATATTTGGTGAAGAAAAGCCA
The DNA here is from genome assembly GCF_018446385.1 of Zingiber officinale. Classification (NCBI taxonomy): domain Eukaryota; kingdom Viridiplantae; phylum Streptophyta; class Magnoliopsida; order Zingiberales; family Zingiberaceae; genus Zingiber; species Zingiber officinale. The sequence goes on from NC_055994.1 coordinate 146,624,050, forward strand.
ACAACTATGTTCAACTTGCTAGTTGTTGTTGGTATATCTATAGCATCTGTGACTGACAATCATGGTGAAGCTTTCCGGAGGGAAACATAGGAAGGCTCAGAATCATGCAGGAGTCATTTTGAGTCCGCCACTGCTCAAGAACATGAGCTATCCAGTTTCAAATTTGGAAAACTATTACTCACCCATGGACACCGATCTTAGTTGACTCAATCATTGTTGCGGTAAATTGTCAGGGTTAGTATCCAGCATTGCACGATCCTTCAGCATGCCTAATGGTGATTCCAAAGATGCAAAAGGTGAACCTTGATGGAAAGCTATATTACTTGGATCACAACACACGTAGTGAATTGGTTTTTCTTGGTTCCTGTTTATTGGCAAACCCTAATTCATATTCGAAGGCCTAGTCACTAAAGATTATTTGCCAAGAAACTTTTACGATACTATCCTAATGCCTAACACCTTTTTTGTTTTTTGTTTTTTTAATAGGCAAGAGGTGTTGTTGCTGGATAATGAAATTGTTTTCAATGAGGCAATCATTGAGGAAAGAGAACAGGGTATTCAAGAAATTCAGCAGCAGATCGGTCAGGTGAATGAGATCTTCAAGGACCTTGCTGTGTTGGTCAATGATCAAGGAATTGTTATCGGTAAGAAAATTGTTTGTCGAGACCCATTTCCTTATATTTTTAACTCTTGGAAAAACTTACTCATATTTACTTACAGATGACATCAACTCCCACATTGAGAATTCTCACGCAGCAACTTTACAAGCAAAGTCGCAGCTCAAAAAGGCAGCAAAAACCCAAAAGTCAAACTCTTCCTTGGTAAGATCAGCTTCTACCTTCTATTTCTCTTTTGTTGTGTGTTTTTGCTAACTAATTGATTTGCACCCAGATGTGCCTGCTTTTGGTGATTTTTGGAATCATCCTACTTATCCTGATCATAGTCGTTGCAGCATAATCAGAGGCCTTAATGTTCTTAGACTTTTGGGGTCCTGCAGCATAAAATGATTTGATCAAACTGATGGCAGGTCTAAGTTCATTCTACTATGATTAATGTTAAGCTGCAGCAGTGGCAAGAGTTTTTAATGTTGACTTATTGAAAGTGGATATAAAGGTTTCTGGCTTGAGTCTGTATGCGCTGCGTATCACAAGTGTTCGATTCAATCATTCGTGTTGTTGAGTAACGATGACGGTTCGTTTTAACTTTTATCTGGGAATCCTGTCGGTCGCTGTAAATTTCGTTCATTCTGACGTTCAGTACTTTTTATTTGTTTTTTTAGAAGTTGTTTGATTCAAACGCTCAGTGTTTTATAAAGGTGGATACCATCATTGTTTTCTTGAGATGTAATACGAATTCAGCCATTATTGTTTGACTTTGTTTCATTAAAGGTTGATTCCTTCCATTGTCTTCCTCTATCCCTTTGTTAAAGGTAAAAGTTTCCTTCCATCCGCTCTAAACGACACCATCAACAACGTTCTTCATTTGGAAGGTCTCTAGCTTAATAGAGGTAGAGGAACCTCCTTTTGAATAATGGCCCGCGGTAAGAGATTCTTGATCGCGTCCCGGAACCTCATGTCCTATCATTGAAGAAAAACTTGCAATCCTAGTAGACTAAAAATCTAGCTTAGCCTCATTGACTAATTTTTAGTCTCATAGAATTTTTTTTATTAGGGTAAATCAGAAAGTGTTTATCGTAGACGGTCAAACAATCCAACATTTTTGGTTGTACATCCTATTAAATGATAAATTCAGTTAACCTCATTTATTAGCCCTGTGATGACTGGCCCGACCCTAGGATAAATCGGGAAGCGCTCGTGGCGAGTAGTTAAGAAGTCCAGCATTCTTTAGTTGCGCGCTCCATTTGGAAGAAAAATTCTTATAAATTTGTCATAGTTGGGATTGAACTGTGGGTGTCTAGGTGACAACCAGGATGCCTTGTCGCTGCACTATAGCTCCGGGGGTAAAAAATGATAAACCTAGTTAGCTTCATTGACTAGCTCTAAGGTGACCGGTCTGATCCCATGAAATTTTCGCACTAGCCACCAAAGTAAATCGGGAAGCGCTCTATGCGGGCGGCCAAGAAGTCTAGCATCTTTTAGTTGCGCACACCATTTGGAGGGGAAAAAATGATAAACCGAATTAACTTCATTGACGCCCTAGGGTGACTGGCCTCGCCCCATGAAAAAATTTCCATCAACCACCAGGGTAAATCATAAAGCGCTTGCGGCGTGCGGCCAAGAAGCCCAGCATCCTTTGGTTGCACGCCTCATTTGGAGGAAAAAATCCTGTAAATTTGCCATAGCTGGGATCGAACCGCGAATGCCTCAGTGACAACCTAGATGCTTTGCCACTGCACCATAGCCCCGATGGCAAAAATGATAAACTCAATTAGCCTTATTAACTAGCCCTAGGTGGCCGGCCCGATCTCACAAAATTTTTCCATCGGCCACTAGGATAAATCGGGAAGTGCTCGCGGTAGATAGTCTAAAAGCCCAGCATCCTTTGATTATGCACCTCATTTGAAGGAAAAATTTATACAAATATGTCATTGCTGAGATCGAACCGTGGGTACATGAGTGACAAATTGGATGTCATACCGTTGTACCATAACCCCGATGCAAATGATAAACATGGTTAGTCTTATTGACTAGCTCTGGGATGATCGGTCCGATCCCATGAAATTTTTTCACTGGGTATTAGGATAAATTGAGAAGCACTCTCAATGAGTGATCAAGAAATTCAATATCCTTTAATTGCGCGTTTTATTTGAAAAAAAAATTCACGATCCTAGTAGACTAAAACACTATTAGTATGATGCTTCAATCAAATTGATTGTGCAGTACTTAGAAGCTCGTGTGGTCTTTTATTTTTCTCAATGACAAATTATAGCACTTGATGAAACTATTGAATATTTCTATAATAATTGATGAGATCTACACTTAAAGGATATCGAGAGAACATTGTGAGTGTTAGGTGCAATGAGATTATTGAAGATTTTTTATTATTCTTGTCAATCTACATTATAAAAATTTTGATATCTAATATAGAATGCCATCGACGTAATGCACATGAGATATGATCAATTTATCGAATACTAACTAGTATATTCAATTTTGTCTTTGGCGTATCACTACACATCTATTAAAAAATAAATTGTGTTTATTAAGTTTTTGTGTAAATCGTGTGGTGGATTCGCAACCAACCCGTTTTCAAGTGGGACCCGATCGTATCATCAAATTAATTAAGAAATAATTTTTTTAAAAAAAAAACATGAGACCGAATTGACCTCGCCAGCTTTGACTGGAGATGATTGGATTTTATAATTTTATTTTTTGATTCTTTAAATTTAGATAAAAATTAAAAGGACATTTTTTATTCTTGTTAAAAGGAACTAACTTAGAAACAAATTAAAATGAAATATCCTATTTAATATACAGTAATTTTAATGGATAGAATCTCACCGGCCAGAAAATAAATAAAATGAATATAAAGTATTTCATTTTATCATCTTAATTAATGAAAATCAATAAAAAAAATAAATATAATCTAATCATTTAGTAGTGCCCTTTAATATATTCATATTATGGGACGTTTGACTATATTTAGATGAAAATCAATGCGATGAATGTTATGGAAGAAAAATCTGTTAAAATTTTTTATAATAAAATTTTATTATTATTTTATATAACAAAAATTTTGTTATGATTTTTTATAATAGAATTATATTATAATTTTTAATAATAAAATTCTATTATGATTTTACCAGATTTAGGATTTATACATTATTTATAAGAATCATTATAAACCTATGGTACATTTATGAGTTATTTTATCAAATGAGTTTCTTTTATATTTGATATTTTATTTATTTAGAAGTTATATTACCTTTTCATTCATATTTATAATTGTATAGTTTTATGTCACTCCTTATTAGGTCATCATTATGTAGACATTTGATGCTTTTAAAGTTTTGTTATAATGGGTAAAGTTCAATTTTTGACGGTCACATGTCTTCAGAAAAAATACATCTTTCATCCTTAGTCATTTGACGGCCGACTATAAATTGACTTAATTTATCTTCCTTCATAGAACTTGCTAACGGGCTATAGAGGATATCTAGGATGAATATAATCACCTTTTATTACAATTGATACTCTTGAAGTGAATGATATATTTTCCTTCACACTTAATAGGTATTGACTTAGTATTGCTTCTAATCATAACAATCTTAGTTTGAATATGTTTTTAATAATATAATACATATCAAGCTTTAATTACAATCGTTATAAATTCATCTTTCTCAGTAGGATTTCATATCATGATCAATCAAATGAATTATTTAAAAAATGTATAATTTATATAGAAAATATTGTAGATGATCAATAAATTTGTATTTTTTCTTTGTATGTATAGTTTTTATACTAATTATATTGACTCTTGGCTTACCAAACAAAGATGATAGATCAATAATAATCATTTTATTTTATAATATTAAAGGCTTTTAAATTATTGTATCAAAATTATTGATAGATAGTATACAACTTTTTAATGTTCATTTATATGATTATGGGAATTAAATTATTGATTTAAAAATATATAAATTATATTTATTTTAAATAGTTTTTGTGAGATAATATATCTAGCAGTTGAAGATAAAGATCTCTTTTAAAGTTAAATATATTTGATAATACAAAATTATATCATAAATTTATATTAGAGTTAATTTTATTTTCATCCTCATGAATATTCAAGCATGATGATTGATATAGAGTCAAAAAAAAAAAAAAAACATTTGATATTTATTTATTTATTTTAGAATTTATGATATAATTTTTCATTTTGAATGGTATGATTTTAGGTCATTCATCGCTATATATAGGAGTCTAATGCTTTTATTTGTTTGAGTCTTGAGCATAAGTCTCCATATATCCTGGGCCGAAGTTATCGTAAAGTTAATCATAAATTTTGTATAATATTGGTTTAAATACACCTTCGAAGGTATATGCGGGCCTAGATATAAGAATTACAAATTCATTTTTCTGTGTATAATTACATACCAAAGATCAATTAGATGAATTATCAAAAAAAAAACATGTGTAATTTACATGGAAGACATTATACATATCAATAAATTCATGTTCTTACTTTATGTATATTTTTCGTACGGATGATATTAACTCTGGGCTCTGCAAACAAAGGAAATATCCAAACGCTGTACACATCAAGCTACAACTTTAATTACCTAAACAATATATAATTTACATAGAAATATCTAATTGAAAACATTATAGATGATCAACAATTTTTTTTTTTTTGCACATATTTTCTATACTGATTGTATAAACTCTTTGCTTTGAGAACAAAAGAAAGTCACGGGTTCAAATCCTGAAAATAACTTCTTGTAAAAAGTAAGGTAAAGTTGTCTATAATAGATCTTTTCCCGGGACCCCGCATGACAGGAATTTTATGTAACGAACTATCTTTTTTTTAGAACAAAAAAGTCATTATGTTTTAGGATAGATTATTGGATCTATATACAGTGAATCATGATATTGCTAAGGAGACTTGGATAGAGTTTGTAAATTCTACTCATATTTAAATAATTTTATTAATCATTTTATTTTATGATGTTTTTAAATTATTATATCAAAATTATTGATAGATTTTTATGAAAAAAATCAGGCTAATTAATAATTAATTACAAATATTACAATTAATCACTATAATATAAATTTATTAAGAATCATTAATGATTTATTATATACTGTCAATTAACTATTGTTTAAATTATAACTGTTTTAAAAATATATATTCAATAAAATAATTAAACACAATGATAAAATATGAAAAAAAAATAATCTACGCTTTATCCAATTAATTGAAAAAAAAGAAAGACAATTAAAAAAATTATAAATTTATTAAGAACCATGAAGACATTATTGCTCTTGAAGTGACAAATAAAAGTTGATATCACCTTTATGGTTTATTGTTTCTCATTTATTATTTGTTGACGGGCATCTCCCTTAAACGATGATAAAGGCTGTTTTTTTATTGGAGTAAAAGATGATAATGTGCCCTTTAAGCTGTTTAAAATAATTGATCTATTGATTATATACGGACACATAATATGTAGATTTTTTTTTATCCTAATAAACGGCGAGTCAAGTCGAGTCGAATTTTTAAATATTTGAATTTGGTTCATTTATAATCGAGTCGAGTTTGAGTTTTATTTAATGAATATATTCATGGCTCGTGAACTTGAATTTTTATCGAGGCTAAACGAACTTAATAAATATAAATTATAAATTTAAATATTTATTAAAAATTAAATTATATATTTAGAAAAAATTATAATATTCTTATTAAAATTTATAATTTTATTCTATTAAATAAATTTAATATATTTGTCTATATGTTTTGTAAGTAGAGTGTAAAATCTATAAATTTAATATCAAAACTATTATTTATTTATTTAAAAATTGATTTATGAACTTAATGAATATATTCACAAGCTAACGAGCTGAATGTTATGAACCTTGAACTTGGTTTATTTATCTTAATAAACCTCATTAAACGAGCACAAATGAATTTTATCAAATTGAGTCTCGAATAATACATGAGCGACTTGATTCATTTACACCCTTAAAGTCAGACACATAGTTATCTTTTGTAAATATTATCTATTTATATTTGATTTACATATACACATGACTATTTGAATGTGATGCTAGCATCCCCGTTGATATGCAAAAGAGACACAACTGACATTGGAGTACTAACATGTTGCATGATGCAAATAAATTTGGGACGTCTGAATGAACTTGATGTAGATGAATTTTAAACTTTTAAGATTTTTTTAAAAAATATTGAGTAGTCAAGACAAAGTAAATTTACATTTGGTTTGAGTAGGATAAAAGTTATTTTAGGAATGGATTGTGTGCATCTATTTCCAAGTTTCTTATTAATAAAATTTTAGCTGTTCTATATTTACTCTTTTGTTATGACACGAACAAGGCATACAATTCTTGAGATGCATATGGTTGATACAGTTTTATCTTTTATGTTACAATATAATATGGTAAAAGGTGATTTATTTATCTCAGTACCTTCGTCAATTCATCTTTAAGTTAATACGGAGAAGGTAAATCACGGATGACTACTAGTCATTAGTACAGTGGTCAACGTATTAGGTAAAGCATGCTCGGACATGTTAAATTTTGATCTCATGACCTAATTTAGTAATACTCCATGTCTTAACTATCGCACCACCCTCTTTTATGTTACAAGCTCCAAGGCAGTGTAATAGCACATCTAGGTTGCAAAATTGGTAAAGACTACACAACAGTGGCCCAGGTATGATGGGTAACCATTGGAGTTGGCTGCCACATTGGATATAAAGAAAGGGCAAAATTAATTACTTAGGGCAACTGTGCAACAGTTAGACCTTTTAAACTATTGAAATTTTTATTAAGTGAGATAATAATTCTAAAAATATTGGTAGTTTAGATGAGTCTCCTTGAGCATTTTATTATTTATTTTGGTGGCCGATCGAATATTTTTATGAGACCGAATCAATGATCTTCAGAATTAATCCGTTTGAAAAGGGGAAAAAACACTCATGCACTCCTTTTTTTCTTTCAAGTTTAATTAATGATGGTAGAAGACTTCCTTGTGGCACAATTTGTTACACCGATTAACCTAGTAGCTGTTGAGAGTGGATCCTTTCCTACCACCTTCAATTCTAGTCGTGAAAATTAAAGATCAGCTCATCAAACTACTAACCAACTTCCCTTAGTAGCAAATTTGAAGTTGGTATATATAGTTTCAGGTCCCTTGACTTTCTATATTTTTAACTTTTTCAAGGATAGTTCAGGTTATTTTAGAAAGAAAGCCAAAGCGAAAGCAATTTAGTGTAATCATCCATTAATTAAGGTTGCTAATTTAATCAGATATAATCTAATCATCAATTACATTCACCCTAATTAGATCATCAGCAGGCAAGAGAGACATGGGTGCGACGAGACAATTTAGATTTTTAGGGTTTCAACTTTCTGGAGTGGGAGATTGGTAGTTTCTTTTAGATCCATATCGGATTATGATACTATTGGTTGTAATCCGATATCTGTCAACCTGTAAATATATACTCTCTGATACACTGTATGCTTTTGACATGCATACTTTCGTCTAAATCAAATTATGTTATAGTTACTATGAAATCGTAGTTATTACATAGTTGCAATAACTATGGTTTCGTAGTTATTACACAGTTATAATAGTTATGATTTTGTAGCTATTACAATTTCGAATGCTATAATTAGGTTGTTATAGTTGAAGCAGCTACAATTTCGTAGCTGATACGTGTATGCTGAGACAATTTTAAGATGTCATAACTTTTGATTCAAATTGAATTACACGACATATAATATATCAAATTGAAGATATCTGAAATAACTTCAATTTAATATGTTGTGCATCTCATGGTTTAATTCGAATCAAAAGTTCTATTCTTGTAAAGTTGAACTTATAATTGTAGCAGTTATGGTTTCGTAGCTACTAGTTGTCACACAGTTATAGCAATTATGATTTCATAACTTCTACCATATGCATGCTGGGTAAATTTTAAGAGCTTATAACTTTTGATTCGGGTTAAATCATGGGACGTACAATATATCAAATCGAAGATCTCTGAATAATCTTCGATTTAACATATTATACATCCCGTGATTCAACTCGAATCAAAAGTTATGACCTCTCAAATTTATCACTTATAGTTATAGTATTTACGATTTTATAGCTGCTACAACGTATATACTAGATAAATTTTGAGAGATCATAATTTTTAACATAGGTTGAACCGTAAGACATAAAATATATCAAATTAAAGATCTATAAACGAGTTCTAATTTGATATATCATATGTCCCGTAATTCAATTTGAATAAAAAATTATGACTTCTTAAAGTTAACTTTATTACACCATGATCCCATTTAGACAGAAGTGCACGTGCTAAAGGTATACAATATGTCAGCAAATATTTATATCATTTTACAAAAGGAGAAGGGCACCCTCTTGTTAATCTATGATGATTCAATAAAAAGGAACGCCCTTCCAATGCTAAAAAGGAACGCCCTTCTAATTTGTGCCGGTCATTTAACTCAGTAAATTTAGTCTTTAACAGCAAGTTATTTTAAAATGTATCAAAAAATAAAAAAAAAAGGCACATGCAAGGATTATTTTTAATTTTAAAAAACAATTAACTAATGTCAATCTGTACGTTAAACTATTTGTAGTGTCAAATTGTTGATTATGTTTGCGATTTTAAAATTGACAATTTCTTTTCTTCCTTTTTTGTATTATTAATTTTGGGGATTTGAACTGCATGTGGGCCAATTGAAGCCAAAGCACACTTTGCACTATTCGCACTGCGAGGTCGAAACCCGAAGCTTCTTGCCAAATTTCCATAACTAGTGCGCTCTGACCGATCATAATAATGCAGCATGATGTGGTCAACTCGCAGCAAATCTAGAGGAAGAGCTTCGAAGGCTTGACTTTCCACCAATGTAACTCGACCATATTTTAAAATCTCGATCGAACGATCGAATCCAACCACCAGCAGCATGTCCCATTACCTTTTTCTTCCCCTTTACTATAAAATAGCAAAATGGAACACTACCAAAAGATCGTTTGCACGCTTGTAAACGTGGTCATAATAAGTAGTACAATTCTTCCCAAATCGGACACCAACTGGCTCATGATCAAGACAACGCAGCGAGCCTTTGGAGGTAGAGGTCGAAGATCTGATCGTCATCCAGCATGCTGAAAAGCACGTACCTCGCCTCGATCCCGAACCGGCTCCCCCCTCGCACTACGATTCCCTTCTCCTTCAGATAACTCTCAGGGTCCTCCACTTCATCTTTCTCGCACTCGAGCCACGCGAAAGCTATGCATATACACGATACACAACTTCATCAATCCATTTGAATATATATATATATATATATATATAAGAAATCAAAGTTCAAAATTTGAGATGTAGTAGAATCGAGTTCGATAATTCATTATTAAAGGTAAAACACTAGTGATCAGTTACCTGGGCGGTGGGAAGACGTATCTTCGAAGAAGTAGCAGACGTCCATCGTGAAGCAGGGCACAGTGAACAAGCCGGAGATCTGGTCGAAGGAGGGCACAGTGAAGATGCTGGAGGCAGACCCGACCTTCTTCAGCTTGCCCCACCGGTTGCCCAACTTTTCCGCGGCGAACTCGAACAGTTTCATCTTGATGTCACGTTCTGGATCCTCGTATGCGTCGCACACCAGCTGGAGAATCTTCGATGCCCGGAGCTGCGCCTCCTTCGCCACTCCCATCGTGTTCAGCTCGACGTACTGCATCATCCTCTTCGCCACCGCCCTGTCCTTCACCAGCGCCCACCTGCATTCGAGATTGCGTTAGACCTCTGCACTACAACTTGACAACGACGGCAGCAGTAATGGTGTGTGTTTGTACCCGATACGAGAGCCGGCGTGGCCAGTGCTCTTTGAGGGAGTGAAGAGCATGATGTCGTGGTCTGCCCGATGAGTGATCGGAGTGTACTGAGGCCAGTAATAGGCCAAGTCGTGGACGGTCTTCCTGTCGCTGAAGCTGAGGAGTGCCTCTCTTAGGATTGCCTCTCTTTTTGGGTCGTCGGGGTCGTCGCAGTCGTCGGGGCCGTTAGTCGTGCAGACCAGCTCAATGTAATTGTAGCCGGTGAACTTGGATGCATCTCCAGCCCACTTGTGCAGCGATGACTGGAGGTAGTCCGTCAACAGTGGATACGACTGCAAATTGAGCGAAATGATCCTTCATTTTTCACAAATCAAGACCGATCATTTGTTTGTTTGTTTGATCTCACAGGGCAGTAAGGAGCGAGCGAGACGACGCTCATCGGCTCTGCTGCATCGGGTGGCGACAGGGCATACAGAGATGCTTGTATCAGTTGGCTGGAGCCTGTGCCGACAATGATGAAACGGTCTACGCCAGCTACAGCGTTGCCGACGAACTTGTGGAGGCGTCGGATTTGGTGCGCCAGCTGCGGTTCAAGGAACCAGCACAGGTTGGTGATGTCAGAGGAGTAGCTCATCGACGTCCAGCCGGCAATCAAGGTGTCTGCCTCTGCCCCCACCGACTTCCAAAAGGCCTCGTACATAGTCGAATCTCCGCTGTGTCGATCAATTCATCAGGAATCAAATAACCGTTTTAACCAACTAAATATGAAAAGATTGTGAGACTCTTAGACTGCCTTCTTTTTTTTAGTTGTAATTTGTAGATGGTAGATTGATATCATATATAAAGCAAATTAGTATCATCTATACAACAATAGGTATCAGACGATGGTGAGCAAATTTGATAAGAACTTATTTTTATCAACTCAATATAGACAAGATCAAGTAAATGAGTAAATTTGTATAACTAAATGAACAAACTATATAGATATATTCAACTCATTAATATTTATAAACAAATTAAATTGTGAATTGCTGGTATTAAACTTATAAATAAATAAACAAACTCTCAACACAGATAAAATTATAATATCAAGTTCATTAATCAATCAAATAAATTTAAACATATAAAAATTTCAAACAACCAAGAACTTGATAACATCTAAAATACTTATTGATGATAGCATCTATGGAAGTGGGGCAATGGCCGGACAAGGAGCTCACGTTTGGAAAAGCACTATAAGCTGGTTTCATAAGCTTCCCTTGGAAAAGTACTTTTGTTGTTTCTAATTGCTATCTCCTCATTTAGTTAACCATAGATTCAGGCCAAGGATCCAACATTTTTCCCATAGGCATTAGGACTGCTAATCTTCATAACAAGTTTCATGAACTAATCGACAATTAATTAAAGATAGTTGCAGAATTGAACTCTCAACTAAACCCTAATTAACCAGTCGTACTACCAATCCTAGGCCATCACAAAACACTACTAATGCACAGAAGGAAAGGTCACAACCTCCACTTGAAGATATGGAAAAATCAACACTAGGGTTCACTAAGAGAGATTCGATCCACCGTTTGCAGAAAAGCCCTAAAATTTTGCTTCCATGCCCCTTTCAGGAAGCATCCCCCAAATCGACAAAATGCACATAAAAAAGGATGACACCCAGATCCAACCTCCCACAGCCGACAATATGGAAGAAAAAAGCGACTACATTACTCCATCCTAACTGCTAAGCCACACGGTTTCCAAGAATGGATAGACGATCTTGTACCTCAAAGACATTTTTGAATTTTCCCAGAGCTCACAGCAGCTACACCACAGGAACGGAAGAAAAAGAAGGGATCAGCGGCCACCAGGAACGTCAACGAGTGGCGGAAGCCACAAGGAAGGGAGTAGAGGGAACAGGCGAAGGAGAGGCGTCGATCGACGCTGAGGAGATGAGAGAAGAGAAGGCTCGCGCATTAATGCAATCCGCGCTTAGGGTTCAGTCAATGTTATATAGTCTGAGCATCAAGTAATTTTTTTTTTTTAAATGTCTATAGCTTTAACATTATAAAGGAAAATTTGTATGCAGTGAAATAAAATTTTATACATATTTTAGGTTGTATTGATAAAAATTTTATTTTTACTCTCTAGTTAAATTTAAGGGACATTAATTTATTTAATTACTCTTGATATTTTTAGATATAAAAAGTTCAAAAATAAATATAATTATTCTTAAATTCAACACATTAAATTAGAATCTAATATATTTTCTATAAAATTGAATATGACTCTTTTTTCAGCTCAATTGGATGTAAAATATATTATATTTTCATTAAATGATACTGAATTTAAGAGGAATTATATTAAGTAGGAAAGAAATGTTCAATTTGATAGAAAATATATTTGATTGTAGTTTAAAATGCTAAATTTAACATGAAATATATCTATTTTTAGACTTTTTTATCTAAAAAAAAAATGATCGGTAATTTTGATAAAAAATATATTCGATTCTAATTTAAGTGCTGAATTTAAGAGAAATTATATTTATTTTTTAACTTTTTTACCTAAAAAATATAAGAGACCATTAGAAAGTCGTTCTTAAGTTGATAGAAAATCTACTCTGATTCAGTTTAAAGTGCTTAATTTAATAGGAATTATATCAATTTTTGAATTTTTTTTTGTTTAAAAATATGAGGATTAATTTTGATAAAAAATATACTCGATTCTAATTTAAAATCTTGAATTTAAGAGGAGTTATACTTATTTTTGGACTTTTATATTTAAAAAATACGAGGACAATTAGGTAACGATATTTATATGAGAGAATTAAATTAAATAAAACTTTATATACAACGAGTAGAAATAAAATTTTTTTGGACATGAGTATTTTTTGAAAATAAATCCTATAGATATATGTATACACACAGTATGCTCACTTGTGAGTAGGATAACTGTTATATTGTGGAAATAAATATATATATTTAATATGTAGAAATTAAAACTGTTAGGACACGACCTAATTGAATTTATTTAGACATATAATAATAAAATAATTGATAATTAATAATTAATAAGTACATAAATTTATTTGAATTTTAGTGAGTTAAAATGATTTTTTTAATATATTTTAATGGGACAAATTTGTTAGGTTCCGTTTGATTAAAGTTATTAAGATAAGGTTTTAATTAAAAACTAAGTTCTAAATTTACGCGTCGTCTCCTTTCTCACGCGCGCCCGAGGCGCCGTCGCCGCAGCCGCCACCTCCTACCCGACATTCGGCGCAGCTCCATCCGGCCTCTCCTCCCTCGACGTCGACCACAAGCAGAAGCCCAGCCGACTCGTCCACTGCCCGACCGGTGGCATCGCTGGCCACCGGAAACCACGTCGGAGAGAAGAGGCAACGATTTGATTAACCTTAATGTAAATGAAGGTTTTCTGTAGAGCATTAATTAATTAACAGATTTAATAATTAATCGTTTAATTGGATGCTTAATTAATGGTTAATAAATAGATTAGTTGATTGAATTGAATTAAACATGAGTTGAATAGATTAAATTAATTGTAACTTAGTTAATCTATGGATAATTAATACGATTAGTTGACTTAACTATATAGGATGATTCAAATTACTATGTTGAAAATGAACTAATAAGTTGATTTAGCTAACACAAATGTTAACTAAATGATTGATAGGTCTTAATCAATCAAATAAGAAATTGCTACACCACTTTAAGAAGGTTAAACAATTAATAGAAAAGCGGAATAAATGATTTGCTTATATAGATTAATTTGAGGTTATTAGGATTATTCTAGGACTTAGTTTATTTTAACTAATTGTATTACCTTTTCAATTTTTCTTTAGGTAATCTAAAATAAATTAGTGGTATTGAATGTAGATATTATGTAATGCGGTATATAAAAAAATAGTATTGAATACTACTCCATAATTGGAGAAGAAGATAAATTTTTTATTTATCAAATATTGAGTTATTTTGGATTGAGCCTCAAACTTATATTAATGTTTCAATTTGCAACATTAATCAAACACCAATTAACATTCCAATCAATTTCAATATGATGAAGTAAGAAATGAACGGAGTGAATTCGTTTACTCCTATTTGGGTTATAAGGACCGTGGATACTCTTTTTTGAATTGTATTTAGAGATTTGTGAATACTCTTTTGGGTAAAATTTGTCAAACATGTCTTTTATGAATATATTTTTGGATTGTATTTAGTGGTACAGTTAAAGAAAGCATTTACTTTGCCATAGTTTAAAATCATGAAAAAATTTATATAAATTACTTCATTAATTTGAAAATTTTGTTATAGTTAAATATATATTATTACGTCTATACTATGAAGAAGCAATACAATAACAAAAAAAATACTTCGATCAAGTCAAATACAAAACTATGAAGTCGTATAAATGACTTACTTTGTCAATCAATGTAACTTGTGAAGTCATATATGATCAACTACTTCGGTACTTTTATGAAACTAATGAAGTAAAAGAGTCTTTTTACTTCAAAATTGGTTTAATTTTGAACTAGTTTCAAACTGATTACTTTTATGGCGAAATAATAAATTGGCCCTTTTACTTCATTTTATTTTAATAATTATCTACTTATTTTCTTTTTGTTGAATCTTATAAGTTTATTGATGGTAGTTGAATTTATCGCTAAATATTAGCAGAGTTCTTTCGAGCAATACATTTGAGTTCTTCTGAGAAATATAGTCGAATTTATCGCTAAATATTACTCATGACTTTTAAGTTAATATGTCAAGATTCCACAGAGCAATAACTGTTGGTGCAATCAACCTCTAGGGTTTCGATGTTTGACAATATGACCAAAGGTTAACCCAAACAAGACTTGATATTTGGGAGAGAGAAATCTAGTCAGGATTAGATGACTAGCAAAGGTAAGTCCTAACCAAAGGTTAGGTAAAGTGGGAGTCCCGATGAGTGAAGTCGGGCCCTAGTGAGTGTAGCTAGGTGATGGAAGTCCTGATGAGTGAAGTCGAACCCTAGTGAGTGAACTCTCGGAGAGTAAAGTCGGGCCCTAGTGAGTGAAGCTAGGTGGTGGAAGTCCCGGTGAGCGAAACTGGGCCCTAATGAGTGAAGCTAGGTGGTGGAAGTCTCGGTGAGTGAAGTCAGATCCTAGTGAGTGAAGCTAGGTGGAGGATGTCCTGGTGAGTAAAGCCAGACAATGGAAGTCTTAGTGAGTGAAGTTAGGCAACCCTAGGTTATACTTGAATTCTGTTAACATTGTTTTTATCTATTGTGCTAACTCAGTGTTGCAGGGAAGTTCAGCTAGGTCGACGGGCTAACCAGGTAGCTGACACGAAGTCTAGACGGGTCGATAGGCTGACCAGACGTCTGGCGGGTAAGTTGAGGTAAGTCACTGGAGAGGAGTGACTATGAGGGCGCGTTTCCGGGAAGGGAACATTAGGCGTCGATCCAAGTTAGATCCATTTCGAAAATCTAAATTGAGATCGTGACTAGATTCCGGTCTCGAGAAGACGAAATCTAATTAATACTTTTTATTACTTTATAACTTAACTATGCTAACACTTTGTTTTGCAGGGTAGTTTTTGCATTTCACCTTAGACTAATATTTTTTACAGGTAGCTGGAAAATAAAGGTTCGGGCGCCCGGAAGGGATCCAGGCGCCCGAAATGCAAAAGTTATTCCCGACGCACAGCACCACGTGGAGCACTCAGGTTGGACGAGCTACGTCACACTCCAAGCGCTCAGAAGGGATCCGGGCGCCCGAAGCCTCCTATATAAGGAGGATGCACCCTGGAGCAAAGTACAACGAACAACAAGACCTTCCAACACTTGCTCTGCCGTGTTGTGCTCTTGCGACGCTGCAAAGCTCCTCCGACAACGTGCTTCTTTTTCATTCATTATTGTTGTCGGTATTTTTCCTTCAAAACAATTGTACTTTCACTTGTAATATTTCGAATTGCTAGTGGATTGCCCAACGAAAGCACTTAACGAGTGCGGGCATTGGAGTAGGAGTCGACCAAGGCTCCGAACCAAGTAAAAAATTACTTGTGTTAGCATTGTTCCAATTTCAATTTTTCTGCTGCGTACTCGATCTTCTTTACGATATTTTTTAAATCGATATTCACCCCCCCTATCAACTTTCACGATCCAACAAGTGGTATCAGAGCGGGTACCGCTCTGATTTGGTGCAACCACCAATCGAGCAAGGGGGGGGGGGGTCCTTTTTAAAGAAAAATATATCATTTGTGTTTAAAATAACGCCTTTTATTTTTTTCCCTCCAAAATCATTTTCAAAAAAGTCATTTTCATCTCTTCACCATTTGTCAATATTAGAAAAATAGTGTATTTTCCAAAATTTGTAATAATATTTTTTTATTAATATTTTATTAAAAAAATTATTTTTTCGCATATTTCTTTATCTCCCACATTGCTTACCCCAACACCAAGTCTTGGAAATTCTTTCTTGTCTATTTTTTGCATATACCAATGTCTACTCAAAAAGGATAGAGCATCCACGAACCACCACCATACAATCAAGAAGATTTCAACTACTGGAGGTAAAGAAAGAAATGTTTCATAGAAAGTCTAAATTTTAATTATTGGCTGATATTGAGAAAATCTTCTCGGGATTCAGAACTAAACAAAAATGTAAATAAAATTATTTGTAATGTTTTACCTAACAATATTTTATGCAGACTAGAAAAGTACAAGATTGCATATGAGCTTTGGACCCAGTTGATCAAGCTTCACGAGGAGCCAGTGGAGCTAGAGGATTAAGTCGAACTAGAGTTCAGATCTAAGTCTGAATCCCTAGAGTCATCCTCAGAATCAGACAAAACAAGCTTTATGGCCTTAATGACACAAGAAGAGGTGGAAGGATCTGAATCAAAGTTAGAACAAAAGTCAAAATTTGAATCTGAGATGACGATGGACAAGGAGGAGAATCCTATCAAGGATTCTAAAGGTAAATTTGAAAATTCAAAATTTAAATATCATTTAATATGTTTTAAATGAAGTAAAAGAGGGCATTACAAAAGTAAGTATCCCACCTATAAGACTCGAACCACACAACTAGAGGTAAAGGAGAAGTCGACACCTAAAATTCAAAAAGGCAAGAAGCATATCCAATGCTTCAATTGCAAAAAGATGGATCACTACAAACTTCAATGCCCAGAAAGAAGATCCAAGGATCCAGGGGGAGCAAAGGTTAGTAAGTTTATTATACATGATAATCCAATTTTTTCTACACATGATAGTAAATTAGATAATTATCATTGCTCTAGGTTGGATGTACCTCAACAATTAGATGTGCATGCTCAACCAAATAAATTAATAAATAAAATTTTAAGCAATAATTTAGAATGTAATTCTTTAATCTTTTATTCAAGGTTTAGGAAATTAGAAAAATAAATCAATCTTTTGAAAAATAAAATTCATAAACTCTTGTGATTATGAAAAATCATAACAGATAATTAAATCATTAAATCTAGACTTGAATTACAAGTCTAAACCAAATCTAAGATATAATCAAGTATCTTTTATTATGAAATTAATCAACAAATGTAATTAAAACAATTTAATTAATTCAAAATTAAATTAAAACTTAAATTGAATTAAAATTAAAACTTAAAAAATTAAATTAAAACTTAAAACTTAAATTTAAATTCAAAATTAAACATTAAATCTTAAATAAAACAAATATTAACCACAAAAAATTTAGGGGAGGCTCCAGAATAGCTGACACATCTAAAACTAACTTACCCGACAGGGTAACCAAAAACTAACATACCCGGCAGGATAATTAGGACTAGTTTAAAAAGGGCAATAGTTTAACTTGACCTATGGTGCTGGTGAAGTTTTGGATGATAGTACGTTAGGAAAACTATGTCTATGCATGTCTAGGAAGATATGGCTTCAACCTGGTGCATTTGGCTTAGTGAAACTAACCGAACCTACCCCTTACGGATCCTAACTAGTTAGACCAAGGTTTTGCACTAAGTTCAGTGGATATGACTATTTGAAAAACCTCGAAGGCATGGTTACTCTAATAATGTTCAAGTGACTCACCATAGCCCAGAAGTTTATCCAAAAAATACATAGTTGTTGAGCCCAAAGCTAAACCTGAATCTAACACAAAGTTAAACCAAATCCTAAAATTGAACGTAACATCATCTCACAAAAATTATATGTTTCCCTGATTGGAAACATAGATCGGGTGAGATGACTAAGACTTTCAAACCGAATCGAATCGAATCAAACCGAATCGAATTAAATTAAATCTAATTAAAATTAAATCCAATTAAAATTTAATTAAATTAAATTAAATTAAATTAAATTATACTAAACTAAATTAAATTAAACTTAAAAATTATTTTAACTTAAAACTTAATTTAACTTAAAAATTATTTTAAAAAGTATTTAAATTTAAAAATATTTAAAAAATTAATTGAAATTAAAAATTATTTTAACTTAAAAATTAATTTAAAAATTAATTTAACTTAAAAATTATTTTAAAAATTAATTTAACTGAAAAATTATCTTAAAAAGTATTTAAACTTAAATATTATTTTTAAAAATTAATTTATCTTAAAAAATTATTTTAAAAATTAATTTAAAAATTAATTAAACTTAAAAATTATTTTAACTTAAAAATTAATTTAACTTAAAAATTATTTTAAAAATTAATTAAACTTAAAATTTATTTTAAAAATTAATTTAACTTAAAAATTATTTTAAAATTTAATTTAACTTAAAAATTATTTTAAAAATTAATTTAACTTAAAAAATTATCTTTAAAATTATTTTAAACTTAAAAAGTATTTTAAATTTTTTTAACCTTAAAATTATTTTAAATCTTTTTAAACTTAAAAATTATTTTAAATCTTTCTAAACTTAAAATTATTTTAAAATATTTTTAAACTTAAAATTATTTTAAATCTCTTTAAACTTAAAATTATTTTAAGTATTTTTAAATTTAAAATTATTTTTTTTTTAAACTTAGAAATTATTTTAAATCCTTTTAAACTTAAAAATTATTTTAAATTTTTTTAAACTGAAAAAATTATTTTAAATCTTTTTAAACTTAAAATTATTTTAAATCTTTTTAACCTAAAAATTATTTTAATTATTATCTTAAAAATTATTTCAAAAATTATTTAAAATTTTAACTTATATTTAAAAATTATTTTAAAAAATATCTTAAAAATTATTTTAAGTAATTATTTTAAAAATTGTTTTAAAAATTATCTTAAAAATGATTTTAAAAAATTATTTTAAAAATTAACTTAAAAGATTTTAAAAAATATCTTTAGTTTAAGTTAAAAACTATCTTAAAAATTATTTTAAACTAACTTAATGAAAATTAAAACTAAAGTTAAAATTGAAATTTAAAATCAACTTAACTAAAAATCAAATTAAATTCATACTGATTAAATTAAATTTAAAATTTACTAAACTAAATTAAACTAATTAAATTATGTTAAACTTAAAATTTAGATTAAGTTAAAAATTAAGCTTTAAACTTAAAATTTAATATTAAAATAAAACTTAAATTTAAATTTAAAATTACATTTAATTAAGTTAAACTTAAACTAAACCTAAATGTAAACTTAAAG
Organism: Zingiber officinale; assembly: GCF_018446385.1. Lineage (NCBI taxonomy): Eukaryota > Viridiplantae > Streptophyta > Magnoliopsida > Zingiberales > Zingiberaceae > Zingiber > Zingiber officinale. The sequence continues at coordinate 146,644,143 of NC_055994.1, forward strand.
TTAAATTAAAATTAAAATTAAAATTAATTCTAAGTCTATGTTACTTAAATGTAATTTAATAACTTGAAATTAACAACTTATTTAATTTTCTTAATTCCTAATCTTATTTGAAAAAAATAACAGATTATTTAATCTACTAATTTATTCAACTTCGAATTAATACTGACTACAAACTTAATTAATCCTACTTAAATTAAATTTAAAACAAAAAATGAAATAAATATTTTAACTAAGATTATCATTAAATTAACTGAATCAATTAATATAAAATTTAAGCTATTTTAATCAAACAAGTATTAAATTATTGAATTAGTAACAAATTATTTTAATACACCTAAATTTAAAATTAATTATCTTTTAGACTAGTTGTTTAATAAATGAACAATTATACCAAGTATATAGAGATAATTATGTAGGAAAATATTGCTAACCCTAAATCCCCTAGAACACTTAGGTACCCAAACTCTAGTGTTGACTTCAGGAGGAGTGTTGACTTCAAGGGAAGTATTGACGTCAGGGGAGGTGTTCTTGAGAATTATATTTGTAAAATCTTTTGAAAAATTATTTTTGTAAAAATATTTGAACAATCTATAAATATGAAAATATTTTAAATAACCTTCTCACATTTTATTTGAAAAATATTCTTAAAATATTTTCAAAACTTTTTTTAATCATCTTGAAAACTATTTTATAAATTTATTTTATATAAAAAAACACTCTATGCTTTTCAAAAATCATTACGACTTAACATATTTTGAAAAATTATTTTGTTACTTAGTAAACATTTTAAAACTTAAGTTGACAAGTTCTTCTTAAAAGGTTTTGGTGCACAATCACTTTTAATATTTTTTTGAAAATGTTTTGAAAACTCATCTTCAACCTTTGTGTTCTTTTAATTTGGATCAACCCCCTTGATACATAGGAAGTTTTACTTGTGGTTAACAAGAAGCCCTAAGAATGTGTCAAGTTAAGGGGGAGCCCTGATTGAAAGACTAAAAGTAATCTTTAAAAATTACTTTTGCAAATCTTTGAAACTAAGTTTGAAAAAATTATTTTCATAATCTTTTACAAAATCTCTCTTTACTTTATCATTTTTTGTGAAAATACATTGAAAAATATTTTGAAAAAAATATACTTAAACTTTCAAAGTTATTAAATATGTTAAAATATACATTGAAAGGTGTTTTACAAACACTTTGAAAAGTTTTTTTCGCACATTGTTGGTGTAAAACCTAATAGAATCTAACTTTAAGTTCATATTCTTTTGATGTGTGCCAAAATGAGAGCGTGAGTTAGAAAAATCTTAAGTTAGAAAAGTTAAAACATTCCTAACCTCTCTCAAACTTTTTCGAGTTTCTCAAATCTTGAGAATTAACCTTAAACGACTCAAGCCTAACTTAAGAAAATTGTCAAACATCAAAAAGAGAGAAATTGTTGGTGCAATTGACCTTTAGGGTTTCGATATTTGACAATATGACCAAGGGTTGACCCAAACAGGACTTGATGTTTGTGAGAGAGAAGTCTAGTCAGAACTAGATGACTATCAAAGGTAAGTCCTAACCAAAGGTTAGGTAAAGTGGAAGTCTCGGTGAGTGAAGCCGAGCCCTAGTGAGTGAAGTTAGGTGGTGGAAGTCCCGGTGAGTGAAGTCGGACCCTAGTGAGTGAAGCTGTAAAATACCGAAAATAGGCGAATATTAATAAGGGAATTTTTGGAAATTTTCCGGGAATTTTTCGGAGCTCGTACGGACGAGTTAACGGGGATAAAAACGGGATCCGGGAAAGCCTGTTTAGGCTACCCCTTTTAAGTGAGGAAATGTTGATATTTCCTTTTCTTTTTATATTTTGTTTTTCTTTTACCTATTTTTATCACCATTTCTTTTTTTTCCCCCTGTGCCCGACGCCCGCGCCCCTCCTCTGCCCTAGTCGTATTGCTCCGCCGTTTTCGCCGAGCGACAGCGCCACCGCAGCGACGCCGTTCCAGCGTCCTAGCCGCCGGCGACGCACGGAGCAGCGCCGCACCCCCGGTGCCCTAGCGCCGATCACCGCGCAGCGCCTTTCTTCCTCTGTGCTTGTGCCGTAACGCGTCGACGCCCTCGTGGATCTCCTCTTCGTGACGCTACACCATCGTTGCCATTGCCGATCACCAGAGGCACACCATCGGCTCAGTGTGTCCTTCATCTACCTTAGGGTTTGGCCTAGATGTCGACACTGTGGAAGTAGGTTTGGCTCTGATCTGGGTATCATGGATCGACGATTAGTGTTGATTGTTGCTTATTGTGTTACTCATCTTCCTCTGATTGTAGAAACGTGCCCTATCATTGTCGCCGCTACACTAAGGCAGTCGTGGTGAGAGCCATCGTATCTCAAGCTTCACTGATCACCCAGATGGGTTACATTTCGTTTCTTCGAATCACACTATCTGAAGTGGGGGTAAAAGGATTCGGAGTTACTACTCATCCATCTCTTCCTTCTGCTTCCAGATTCTTTCATCACGAAGGGATAGATCATTTTGGGGGTAAGATATGATCAGTGTATCAATATTTAAGTGTTTGTTCCATTTCTATACTAGATTGGTTATTTGATTATAGTTTTGGTTGGGTACGCATGAGATTTGATTAGTTGTTTATAATGGAGGGAGGAGTTGGAATTATGGTTTGTGATAATGCATGAATTAATAGATCTATAGATTTATGGAGCTTGTGTTTGGAGATTAGCATGATTAATTTGTTATCCATGCTAGTTGATTAGTTTTGTTATATGATTAGTTGTCAGTGAATTATTAGTGGAATAAACCTAATTATTTCATTAGGTGGAGTGTGATATGAATTTATCCTTAACCAGGACTCAATGTAAGTTGCCATTTATATGATTTTACCCTTTTATTAAAATTGTAGATGATCTATGTTGAAAGAGGATCCTGTGAGTTGTTGACTCATGTCTTGGATTTAAAAGAAGAAAATGTGAAGGAATGATATAGTTCTGATTGAGGTTCGATTGAGGATGTTGGGGATCTTTTGAGGTGAGTGATATTCCGTTTGTTAGGTTAAATCTGTATACTAGAATGATTGGGATTTTTCCCTAATTGGGCGTGAGTATTTTATTTAGCTGGTTAGTTCATATGAGTTTGACTAAATAAAATATATGTATTGATTTATACAGGATTCGGATTCGGGACGAGCACTTCGACATAGAGGTTGATTAGCTCGATCTATTGGAGGCGGGTACCTCTTGACTTATCTTTTATGATATTGTCTTTGGATATGTATAGTATTTTATAACTACAAGCAATGAACATGTTTGTCTTTGGTATGTCACTGTTTGATATCCATAGCATGTTAGGTTTATCGCCTGTGACGTATCCGTGCTTATATCATGTGATTTATTGCCATGAGTACTGTATTACCATAAGTATCTTAGTTTCTAGAATAAGTGACATACCATGTTCTACTGAGGTTAGGACTAGGTTCTGGACTTTTGGTTTCAGTCATGTGTATCGAGATTATCTGATACTTAGGTTTTATGCTATGACTGGCTTGTGTACCTCTATTTGTATGTCATATATGATTCGTGTACCTAGACCTTGATTCTTGATATGTGCATATTGTTGGTACATATGTTATGGAAGGAGATATGTTTAGGATCTAGGTTGCTATACCATAGAGGGCCTGTATGCCCTAGATTCGTGGATTGACCTACTGATACTATGGTACCCATATTATGTATATATGGATTTTTCTATGCTGATCAGGATATTCCATACTTATTATGTTCAGGACCATAGTTTTTTTTTATATTCTATCTGACCGGTATATTCAAGATTTTGGTATGTGACCATCGCTTTTACAGTACCCATCTTGTATATATGGATATGGTTATGTTGATCAGTTTTTGTTATGTATAGTGACATGCATCATGATTGCATGCTGTGCGATTGTCGGCTCCACTATGGTTGAGCCCATCGCCAGTTACATGTACTGCACACACCCCCACTCATGGTTTAGTGGTATATCAGGCAGGTGTGTGGTGGTTCTGCTGTTTGGCTCCGTTGGTCATATGACCCAGCGTGGTAGCCGCTCTGGTTGGCTCACTGGCATTTAGTGTAGCAGCGTAGTAGACGGCTGCTTGGCTCCGTTGGTCGGTGACTCCGTGGTAGCCGGCGAGATACCTCCCGTCATCGTGGAGTTGAGAGCATTGAGCTCCCCATTTATGATTTGGGGTCACAGGAGAGGAGGACAACATCCCGCCCACTCGGTCACTCATCGAGTAGTGACGACAGAGTGCACTGTTGTCACCTACCCACTCGGTCTCACCATTTGTGTGTGAGATGATCGACTCGGGGTGACCAGGACGCATCATTAGCATCATATGCATTGATGCATTTATATTTTTATGATTGTGTTTGCTGCATTTGGTTGCTGCATTTTGGTTGGATACATACTTTTGACCTGCATACAGGATTATTGACACTTTCGGTTTGACGACCTTTTTGTCTGGATAGGAGTTCCTGGTGAGTACAGCTTCCTCAGTTACCTTTCAGTTTTGCGTATTCCCTATATATGATTAGGAAGCTGTATTCCATGTTTGTTGCTGTTAGATATATCTTACTACTCATGTCCATTGGTATTCGCTGAGTTGTTGAACTCACCCCCGTTGATACTATCTTTTTCAGGTACCAGGTTGGTTTTGGTGTCGCTTGGAGTATCCTGTCTGCTGGTCCCCACGTCACATCAGAGGACTTATCGGTTTCACGTATGTTTTGTTTGTTTTATGTATCAGTTTGTTTAGCTCTGTACTCTGGTTTTATTTTTGGAGGGTTAATGTTGTTATGTGGTGTTTTGTATTTGTTATTGGTTGTGTAAGCCTAGCCGGCTAGCAGTTTTGTGTTTTGGTTTTGATACAGCCGAGTAGGCTGAATTTGATATTAACTGCGTGGTGTTTGTTTTCTTTTATTGTTATTATTCCAGCCGCATGTGGCTGAGGTATATAGTGCTTGTAGAAAAGTTTCAGATTGTCCGTCGTACAGGGGAGATGCTGCCGAAATTTCTTCGGACAGAGACTCCTCTGGGGCGTGACAATTTAGTGGTATCAGAGCAGGTATACGATACTTGCTATGTGTTCTGGATTTTTGAGATTTATCTGATACTAATTTATTTGGTATCAGAGATCGGCTTACGAGTCTTATTTTTCCGGTGTTTCGGATTTTTGTGTTTTGGACTTCTCGATGTGACTTTTCGGGTTTTGGGACCTGGCAGCAGCAGGACATCTCCAAGCTATAGGAGGTATGTTGGTATATGTTATCCTACCTTTTTTTATTAGTTTATGCCCTGTTCACTATTACAGTTTATGACATGTATTGACACCCTTTACTGGTACCTGTCTAGTTGATATGGCATATGTTTTATGTATTAGGTAAACCAATGATGATGATCGACCTTAATAGAGATTAAGGATTTCAGTTTCTGGTGATTTATCATGTCATACACCAGAAGTTTTTTTTTTTAGCTTATGCCAGCCTCTGCTTTTATTAGCTGGGTAGTGGATAGCATTTATATCTTTATGTTGACCTAGCCAGTAGTATACCATGTTATCTTAGTAAATTTCATCAGTAAATATTGATTTACTCTGGTTAGATCGGTCAATAGAAAACTGATTTACACATATTGACTTGGGGTAGTCATGGGTTGATTTACCTTAGACGCTTGTAGAGGCTTTATTTGTTCTTGATTAGTTAGTTGATGACCGATTAGTTTTGTTGATCCGATCAGTAGGGGATTGACCTACTTTATTTTTTTAGATGTTTTAATCTTGGGTTATTCGTGCTTAGTTGGATATTTAGAGCACATTTGAGTACATGTTTTGTACTGACGTGGAAAAGATTGAGTTGACAGTATATCATTGTCGAATTGGGTCAGTCTATAGAGGATCGATGTATCCTATTCCATGTGGACTTTAATTTTTGGCTGTATGTACCTAGTGAGATAACTTAGAAGGTGACCCTACCGTTTCAGAATGTCAGGTTGATTGGGTCAAATATGTTGATTATCCCTAGCTTTGTTTCGTGTACATATGATTGTAATGAGTTGTAGGAGGTCTCTGATGGTTAGTTCATTTGCAGGAAGTGTGAGTATTCACATCTAGATATGGTTGTTGTATGTTCCTTGTGGATTATAGCTTCTTAGTTAGCTGTACGTGTCTGATTGACATATTGGAGGTATCTTATTGATTTAAATCTGTGTAGTGGTATGTGCACATGGGTGTGAATGTCATGTTGGAAGTATCTTGTCGACTACATCGGTGTTGTGATATGTACATATGTGTTTGGTGTGGTATCTGAGGTATCTTGTTGATTATGTGTGATTTGTGAATGCACCCGAGTTTTAGTATGCCTTATTGGAAGTATATGTTGATTATACTCTTGGCATATGTGTATATTTGTCATGTGAGTGTTGTTTGAGGGGTATTGTTGATTTTACCTACGATGATATATGCACACGGGTTCGGTATACATTGTTGGAGGTATCACGGTGATTTGTACCTATGATGTGAGTATTTTTGGTGTGTACCAATTGGAGGATTATGTCGATCATACATATGTGGTGTGTGCACGTGTGTCAGATGTATGGTTGGTAGCATCATGATGATTCTACCTATGTTAAATGTAGAATATTAAATGTCTACATTATGATATTGGTTGTTTTACCTTGTCAACTAATTCTCCCATTAATGGGTGACCGACCCACTAGGAGGATGATAGAGTTGACTATGGATTTGATTTGCTTACTGGGTGGTTATACCCTAGGCTTACCCACAGTGATCTGTGGTAGAGAGATGTCTTGTGCAGTCTCTAGCTAGATAGTTAGGTGTTTTGAGCACTTATGTATTGTTGTGGTAGAGTGTAGCTCCCACATGTTATGGATCGTTTGTGGTAGAGCATAGCTTCCACATATTCTGGATTCCCACATATTTAGGGATTATTTTGTAGTGGAGCGTTGCTCCTACTTATTGCGGATTGTTTGTAGCGGAGCATTGCTCCCATATTTATTGTGGATACATGTTTTGGATTATTTGTGGTGGAGCGTTGCTCCCACATATGGATGATTTCTTGTGGCAGAGTGTTGCTCCCACATTTGTGGTATTTCGTGTGATAGAGCATTGCTCTCACACTGGAGGTTCTATTCTTTGGTGATTATATATCGTTGGTGATTATATCTGTTTATTGTTGAGGATCTTATGGTTAGGAATGTCTGTGAGACGGACATTATGTGTTTTGGTTTTACCATTAGTGCTTGTGGTGCCCTAGATGTTATCATGGACTCGATGATTGGGGTATCCCTAGAATGTTTGGATCAGTTTCCATTGTCTTTGTTGACGATGTTGTGATTTATTACGGATTTGAGGTGAGTCACGTACACTACCTTTGCATAGGTCTAAAGATGTTTCGACGAGAACATGTATATGTGATTATCAGTAGTGCTGATTTGGTTTTCTTCTATGAGATGTTTGAGACACACGGTCACCAGTAGGGGTATACCGTGGTTCCACAGGAGATCGAGGTTATTACCGTTGGGGAGTAGACGGAGTCTATAGAAGAGGCTCGCAACTTCCTTTGTTTGGCTCGATATTTCTGGAGATACGATGAGGGTTTCTCAAGGATTGCTATGCTACTTACACGCCTGATCAGGAAAGGCGTGAAGTTCACTTGGACTGAGGTTTGCATGACCAGCTTATAGGAGCTGAAGCGGAGTTTAGTGTCGGCTCCGATTTTTGGTTTTACCTTCTGGAGAGGACGAATTCGTGCTCTATACCGACGCATCTCTATTGGGTTTGGACGCTGTTTTGATGCAGCACGATAGAGTAGTCTCCTATGCTTCTCGTCGGTTGAAGAAGCATGAGAAGAACTACCCTGTACATGATTTGGAACTAGTCGCCATTATTTTTGCCATGAAGATTTGGCGACATTATTTATATGACGTTACATTTGAGATTCTCACTGACCATAAGAGTCTCAAATATCTGTTTTACTTATAAGGAACCTAATCTCCGACAGAGGAGATGGATGGAGTTCCTGAAGGATTTTGATTGTACCATTAGCTATCACCTAGGAAAAACTAATGTGGTTGTCGACGCACTTAGCCGGAAGTCTAGAGTGACTTTGGCTTGCCACCGAGTTGTGGTCACAGACTGGTTACCATGGTTGCTCTGTCGTCGATCAGTACGAGGATCCGAGAGCCCTAGGCTATATTTGCGGGTTATTTACAGCCAGATAGCTTCCGGGTAGCAGACCGAGTTCACACGAGACGAGGAGGGTATTATATACTTCCGAGGTAGATTATGAGTACCTCAGTCTCATCCGGTCTTATACGAGTTACTTCCGGAGGCTCATCGCTCATGATTTGCTGTCCACCCATGCGGTACCCGTGTGTACCAAGATTTGAGGTGTTTCTATTGGTGGAACGACATGAAGGAAGACATCGCGGATTTTGTAGCTAGATGTCTCATCTGTCAACAAGTGAAGGCCGAGCATTAGAGATCTGTCGGCTTATTTCAGCGATTCCTATTCCTGAGTGGAAATCAGAACATATTACTATGGACTTTGTGGTGAGTTTGCCGAGGACATGATGAGACCATGATGCGATTTGGGTAATCTTTGATCAATTACCCAAATCCGCGCAAGTTGTAGCTAATCGGAGGACAGATTTCCTGGATCGATTGGGGTGAAGGGATTGGTCTCCGAGGTAAGCTAGCCTGCGATACAATGAACCTTTCCAGATCTTGGAAAGAGTTGGAGCGGTAGCTTATCGTTTAGCGCTACCACCAGCTTTGGCGGGCGTTCACGACGTATTCTATGTGTCTATGTTGATGAGGTATATATCCGACTCGACACATGTGCTGACAGATATCTCAGTTCCTTTTCAGCCTGGCGTTACCTACGAGGAGGTTCCGGTACAGATTTTCGACCGGGAAGAGCGTCAGTTGCGGAACAAGACTATCCGACAGGTTAAAGTCGGATAACAGTATCATTTGGACGAGGAGGTTACTTAGGAGCTCGAGGATACTATCCGAGCTTGATACCCCATTTTTCATTAGAGATATGTAATTTTATTTACCGTTCAGCATTTATACTCGTTGCCTGTTGTTAATATTTGCTGATGGTAGATAACGAAATTTGGGGACCAAATTTTTATTAGTGGGGGAGAATGTAAAATACCGAAAATAGGCGAATATTAATAAGGGAATTTTTCGGAATTTTTGGAAATTTTCCGGGAATTTTTCGGAGCTCGTACGGACGAGTTAACGGGGATAAAAACGGGATCCGGGAAAGCCTGTTTAGGCTACCCCTTTTAAGTGAGGAAATGTTGATATTTCCTTTTCTTTTTATATTTTGTTTTTCTTTTACCTATTTTTATCACCGTTTCTTTTTTTTTTTTCCCCGTGCCCGACGCCCGCGCCCCTCCTCTGCCCTTGCCGTATTGCTCCGCCGTTTTCGCCGAGCGACAGCGCCACCGCAGCGACGCCGTTCCAGCGTCCTAGCCGCCGGCGACGCACGGAGCAGCGCCGCACCCCGGTGCCCTAGCGCCGATCACCGCGCAGCGCCTTTCTTCCTCTGTGCTTGTGCCGTAACGCGTCGACGCCCTCGTGGATCTCCTCTCCGCGACGCTACACCATCGTTGCCATTGCCGATCACCAGAGGCACACCATCGGCTCAGTGTGTCCTTCATCTACCTTAGGGTTTGGCCTAGATGTCGACACTGTGGAAGTAGGTTTGGCTCTGATCTGGGTATCATGGATCGGCGATTAGTGTTGATTGTTGCTTATTGTGTTACTCATCTTCCTCTGATTGTAGAAACGTGCCCTATCATTGTCGCCGCTACACTAAGGCAGTCGTGGTGAGAGCCATCGTATCTCAAGCTTCACTGATCACCCAGATGGGTTACATTTCGTTTCTTCGAATCACACTATCTGAAGTGGGGGTAAAAGGATTCGGAGTTACTACTCATCCATCTCTTCCTTCTGCTTCCAGATTCTTTCATCACGAAGGGATAGATCATTTTGGGGGTAAGATATGATCAGTGTATCAATATTTAAGTGTTTGTTCCATTTCTATACTAGATTGGTTATTTGATTATAGTTTTGGTTGGGTACGCATGAGATTTGATCAGTTGTTTATAATGGAGGGAGGAGTTGGAATTATGGTTTGTGATAATGCATGAATTAATAGATCTATAGATTTATGGAGCTTGTGTTTGGAGATTAGCATGATTAATTTGTTATCCATGCTAGTTGATTAGTTTTGTTATATGATTAGTTGTCAGTGAATTATTAGTGGAATAAACCTAATTATTTCATTAGGTGGAGTGTGATATGAATTTATCCTTATCCAGGACTCAATGTAAGTTGCCATTTATATGATTTTACCCTTTTATTAAAATTGTAGATGATCTATGTTGAAAGAGGATCCTGTGAGTTGTTGACTCATGTCTTGGATTTAAAAGAAGAAAATGTGAAGGAATGATATAGTTCTGATTGAGGTTCGATTGAGGATGTTGGGGATCTTTTGAGGTGAGTGATATTCCGTTTGTTAGGTTAAATCTGTATGCTAGAATGATTGGGATTTTTCCCTAATTGGGCGTGAGTATTTTATTTAGCTGGTTAGTTCATATGAGTTTGACTAAATAAAATATATGTATTGATTTATACAGGATTCGGATTCGGGACGAGCACTTCGACATAGAGGTTGATTAGCTCGATCTATTGGAGGCGGGTACCTCTTGACTTATCTTTTATGATATTGTCTTTGGATATGCATAGTATTTTATAACTACAAGCAATGAACATGTTTGTCTTTGGTATGTCACTGTTTGATATCCATAGCATGTTAGGTTTATCGCCTGTGACGTATCCGTGCTTATATCATGTGATTTATTGCCATGAGTACTGTATTACCATAAGTATCTTAGTTTCTAGAATAAGTGACATACCATGTTTTACTGAGGTTAGGACTAGGTTCTGGACTTTTGGTTTCAGTCATGTGTATCGAGATTATCTGATACTTAGGTTTTATGCTATGACTGGCTTGTGTACCTCTATTTGTATGTCATATATGATTCGTGTACCTAGACCTTGATTCTTGATATGTGCATATTGTTGGTACATATGTTATGAAAGGAGATATGTTTAGGATCTAGGTTGCTATACCATAGAGGGCCTGTATGCCCTAGATCCGTGGATTGACCTACTGATACTATGGTACCCATATTATGTATATATGGATTTTTCTATGCTGATCAGGATATTCCATACTTATTATGTTCAGGACCATAGGTTTTTTTGATATTCTATCTGACCGGTATATTCAAGATTTTGGTATGTGACCATCGCTTTTACAGTACCCATCTTGTATATATGGATATGGTTATGTTGATCAGTTTTTGTTATGTATAGTGACATGCATCATGATTGCATCCATGCGATTGTCGACTCCACTATGGTTGAGCCCATCGCCGCTATTATGTCGCACACACCCCACTCATGGTTTAGTGGTATATCGTGTGTGGTGGTTACTGCTTGCTCCGTTGGTCATATGACCCAGTGGTAGCCGCCGGGCCTGGTTGGCTCACCGGCATTTAGTGTAGCAACAGAGTAGCCGTGACGGTGGACTCGTTGGCTCCGTTGGTCGGTGACTCATGGTAGTGGCAGAGATACCTCCTCGCCATTCGTAACGGGAGTTGAGAGCATTGAGCTCCCCATTTATGATTTGGGGTCACAGGACGGAGTACTCCGACAACATCTCGCCCACTCGGTCACTCATCGAGTAGTGACGACAGAGTGCACGGTTGTCACCCTACCCACTCGGTCTCACCATTTGTGTGTGAGATGATCGACTGGGGTGACCAGGACGCATCATTAGCATCATATGCATTGATGCATTTATATTTTCATGATTGTGTTTGCATTTGGTTGCTGCATTTTGGTTGATACATACTTTTGACCTGCATACAGGATTATTGACACTTTCGGTTTGACGACCTTTTTATCCGGATAGGAGTTCCTGGTGAGTACAGCTTCCTCGGTTACCTTTCAGTTTTCGTATTCCCTATATATGATTAGGAAGCTGTATTCCATGTTTGTTGCTGTTAGATATATCTTACTACTCATGTCCATTGGTATTCGCTGAGTTGTTGAATTCACCCCCGTTGATACTATCTTTTTCAGGTACCAGGTTGGTTTTGGTGTCGCTTGGAGTATCCTGTCTGCTGGTCCCCACGTCACATCAGAGGACTTATCGGTTTCACGTATGTTTTGTTTGTTTTATGTATCAGTTTGTTTAGCTCTGTACTCTGGTTTTATTTTTGGAGGGTTAATGTTGTTATGTGGTGTTTTGTATTTGTTATTGGTTGTGTAAGCCTAGCCGGCTAGCAGTTTTGTGTTTTGGTTTTGATACAGCCGAGTAGGCTGAATTTGATATTAACTGCGTGGTGTTTGTTTTCTTTTATTGTTATTATTCCAGCCGCATGTGGCTGAGGTATATAGTGCTTGTAGGAAAGTTTCAGATTGTCCGCCGTACAGGGGAGATGCTGCCGAAATTTCTTCGGACAGAGACTCCTCTGGGGCGTGACAGAAGCTAGGTGGTGAAAGTCTCGGTGAGCGAAGCTGGACCCTAGTGAGAGAAGCTGGGTGGTGGAAGTCTCGGTGAGTGAAGTCAGATCCTTGTGATTGAAGCTAGGTGGAGGATGTCCTGGTGAGTGAAGCCGTACAATGAAAGTCCTAGTGAGTGAAGTTAGGCAACCATAGGTGGTAACCCTAGGTTATACTTGAATTCTGTTAACACTGTTTTTATCTATTGTGCTAACTCAGTGTTGCAGGGAAGTTCAGCTAGGTCGACAGGCTGACCAAGTAGCTGACACGAAGTCCAGACGGGTCGACGGGCTGACCAGACGTCTGGCGGGTAAGTTGAGGTAAGTCACTGGAGGGGAATGACTGTGAGGACTCGTTATCAGGAAGAAAACATTAGGCGTCGATCCAACTTAGATCCATTTCGAAAATCTAAGTTGAGATCGTGATTAGATTTCGGTCTCGAGGCGACATAATCTAATTAATACTTTTTATTACTCTTATAATTTAACTGTGCTAACACTTTGTTTTGCAGGGTAGTTTTTGCATTTTGCCTCGGACTAATGTTTTTTGCAGGTAGCTAGAAAACAAAGGTCCGAGCGCTTGGGAGGGATCCGAGCGCCCAGAATGCAAAAGTTATCCCCGACGCGCGGTGCCACGTGGAGCACTCAGGTTGGACGGGCTACGTCACACTCCAGGCGCCCGGAGCCTCCTATATAAGGAGGATGCACCCTGGAGCAAAGTACAACGAGTAACAAGACCTTCCAACGCTTGCTCTGTCGTGCTGTGCTCCTGCGACGCTGCGAAGCTCCTCCTTCGACGCGCTTCTTTTTCATTCATTATTGTTGTCGGTATTTTTTCTCCTCCACATCAGCTATCAGATTTGCGGCTGAGCGGGATTTGATAAGTATGTCGTCCACATAGACTTCCACGTTACGCCCAGCCTGCTTCCGGAAGATTTTATCCATTATCCGTTGGTATGTTGCGCCAGCATTCCTGAGTCCGAAGGGCATGACAGTATAACAGAAAGTACCATCTGCTGTAATAAAACTAACCTTCTCTTGATCCTCCACAGTCAGGGGGATTTGATGGTACCCCTGATAAGCATCCAACATGTAAATTATTTCGCAGCTGGCGATTGAGTCTACTAACTGATCAATTCTGGGCAAAGGATAACAATCTTTAGGGCTGACCCAATTGAGATCCCGGAAGTCTATGCAGACCCTCCACTTATTATTAAGTTTTGCCACCAAGACCACGTTAGAGAGCCAGGACGGGAATTGTACTTCCCTAATGTGACCCGCTTTCCTGAGCTGGTCCACTTCAACCCTGATAATTTTATTTTGATTGGCCGAAAAATTTCTCTTCTTCTGCTTGACAGGTCGGGCGTCAGGCAGGAGATGTAGCTTGTGCTCCGCTACTTCAGGCTTGACCCCTGGTAATTCTTCAGTGGACCAAGCGAAGACATCTCTGTTGTCGGTCAAACACTAGATCAGTTCTTCATTGAGCTCGGGAGGTAAGTCCCGACTGTTGGTTGTTACTCGAAAAACCTAGAGGTTCCTGTTGGAGTGTATACTGAAAGCCTAAGCTTTGTAAACATTCATTATGAATAAAGAATCACATTTGGTCAAATTGTCTACATTTGTTTGTAGTTGTTCATTTAATTTATATTGTAGATAACATAGTATGTGGTGTCACATGCAGAAGATGATGTTATCAGTACCTTATAAATTATAAACAGTAGCTCACGACCAAAATGGAAAGGAACAAACCATTAGAAGGTTGTAGTGTAATTAGGTATTAGTTTATCTTGACTATATAATTACACTAGTACACTCAGAGTGTATTGAGTAGGACCATTTGAGGTCGTTTCTTTTATACTGACTTTATAAAGGAACAAAGACCTCGGTTATTATGGAAGTGTGTGCTCTTAATCCTAATATAATAACAAGCACATATATTTGATATTTATTTATTTAATTTATCAATGAGTGAGATTTAGTTCGATGAATCAATAAGCCCGATAAGTTGAGAAATGATATCACTTATAGTGTGTGTTGTTGATTATAGAAGGAAACTGTGTCCTAGAGATACTAGGTTGATAATGTCCTCAAGAGGAGCTCAAAAGGATTGTCATGTTAAACCCTGCAGGTGGACCTAGTCCGACATGACAATAAGGTTGAGTGGTACTACTCTTGGACTTAGATATTAATTAAATGAGTTGTCAGTAACTCACTTAATTAGTGGACATTCGATATCTTAAACACAGGGAGACTAACACACTCATAATAAGAAGGAGCCCAAAAATGTAATTTGGGATTGGTGCGGTAGTTCAATAATAGTTCTCTAGTGGAATGAATTATTATTGATAAAATTAAGTTGTGTGTTCGGGGCGAACATGGGATGCTTAATTTTATCGAGAGACCAAAACCAATTCCTCCTCTCGGTCCCTATCGTAGCCTCTTATTTATAGAGTACTATACCCACCTATACCCACCTTCATACCCATGAGAAGGGGGTCGGCCAAGCTAGCTTGTGGTTCAAGCTAGGGCCGGCCAAGCCTTGATTCATGGGTGGCCGACCCTAGCTTGAACTCAAGCTTAGGTGGCCGGCCCCCATTAAATTTAAAAGAATTTTAATTTTAATTTTTATTATGTGGAAGATATAATTTATTACAGGGAATTAAAATTAAAATATCTCTCTTTAAAAGATCTACAAAAGATTAAAAGAAAGAGATTAGATCTCTTTCCGTATTTGTAGATTGGAAAGATATTTTATTTTTTCTCTCTGAAAAATTATTCACATGTTGAAAATTAAAATTATAGAAATTTCTTTTTATCAACCATGAAGAGTTTTTAAAGAGAAATTTTAATTTTTAAAATTTCCGGAAACAAATTAGGAAGTTTTAATTGTTGATTAAAACTTGTCTAATTTATCTCTTTTAATGTGGCCGGCCATTAGAGATTAATTGGGGAAATTTTATTTTATTTTTCTCAATTAAATCATGTCAAGGGAATTAAGGAAATTTTATTGTAATTAAATTTCCTAATTTGCCTAGGCCAAGGAATATAAAAGAAGGGGTGAGGGTGCCTTCATGAGACACAACCTCTATTATTTCTTTCCCTCTTTTATTCCTTGGAGTGGCCGGCCATCCTCTTCCTCTCTCCCTATTTGTGGTGGCCGAAACTCTCAAAGGCTTGGAGCTCTTGTGGCGGCCGGATACTACTTGGAGAAGAAGAAGAAGAAGAAGAAGGAGAGAAAGCGAGCATCTCTTGGAGCTTGGTTGGTGTTTTGTTCTTCATCCTTGGTTAACCTTTTTGTGGCCGAACCTAGCTAGGAGGAGAAGAAGGTGGTTGGTGGTTTCTCATCTCGGAAGATCGTTGCCCACACAACGTCCGAGGTTAGAAGAGGAATACGGTAGAAGATCAAGAGGTTTTTCTAAAAGGTAAAACTAGTAATTTTCCGTTTCCGCATCATGCTAGTTATTTATGGAAATAATACCAAATACAAGAGGCTTACGATTCTAGAATTTCGAATATGTTTTTCGATGTTGTGTTCTTTTGTTTTTTCTTTTCCTTGTGATTTGATTGTTCTTTTCGGTTAACCTAAAGTTATTTTATGAAATTAAATATTAGCTTTCTATAAAAGGTTTTGTCTAGTCGGTGGTGGTTGCTCCCATATCCAAGAAGGCCATGTGCCTCACCACGTCAGTACTGGGAACCGATTATGGAAATTAATATTTAATGGAATTAATAACTTAAGGTGATTTGGGTCGAACGTGTTAAGTTCCGCAGGAGATCCAAGTCAAAACCTAAAAGAACAAATAGATTAAGTTTTGGATCAAACGTGTTAAATTCCGCAGGCGATCCAAAATTTAATTTAAAAGAACACATGGTAGCTAGGAAAAGGTTCAGACCTTTGTACAAAAATTTTATATAGTGGAACCTCTAGGCTTTCCGAGTAGCAACCAACAATTGGTATCAGAGCTAGGGTTTTGCCTCTGTGTATTTGGTATTAGTTTAATTATGCACATGTCATACATAATTTAGGCAAGTTAATAGTAGGATGTGCTAACTTTGTGGATGCAGGATCCAACTATTATGGCTTTTAGTTATTATGTGTGTGATTGGACCCTTGGACATGTCAAGGGCATTTATATGTGTGTGCATGATTGTATTAAAATACAGCAGGAGCTGTATTTAGTTTTGTTAGGATTTTATTTTTGATCTAGATACATGTACATTCCTTTTATGGAATATAGGATCAAAAATGTAAAATTCTATTTATGTTGCGGATCGAATCTTGCAAAGCGTGGAACCTTCTAAGGACCAGAGGCGCAACGGAACTAGGAGCAAGATGGATGCGACAGCTAGACCCGGTGGCGGTGGCCAAATATGGCAGCAGCTTAGGATGACAACACACGGAGGACAACTAGAGATAAAAGCCATAATAGTTGAAAATTAGATTTTCTATTTCTTGCTTTTATATTGTGCTGTGTGTATATGTTAGTTTACATGTTTAGTAGGCTAGCATAGTTAAAATTCCTCATTTATAAATAACTAAGTGGGAGAGGGATTTTTAAATAAATCCCATGGTCTCCATTACTGGTTTGTAAGTGATGCAAACAAGCTTGCGCGTTGGCTCTGAGTGCCTTCCTCCATAACGGATGAGCTTGTTTGTGGATTACTAGAACAGACTTCCATTTTTGGATGACTATAGGAAGTTAATTAAGAGCGTGTGATCTTCCCCAACGGAAGGGGCATAATCTTATTAATGGACTTAGTGTCAAGTAATGGTATACACTTAGACACATCTAATAATATCCTCCCCATCGGAGTCACTGTTATTATTTGTGTGACCAAAAGACACCAACTATTAATTTTATTTGTCAAAAAGTTAGGTTGACAAGATAATAAAATTAATATGTTAAAACCCTCCTTTTACAAATGTTGAATTTGTATACGTCCACACTAACGTGGCATACAAAATTCACGGTGTTTTGAGGTGTTGGTTAATTTAAAATAGTATTGTTTGAGGAATCAATATTATTCTAAATTTAGAGTTCTGACCAAATATTATTTGTGATTCTTAGGATGACTTTCAACCCACTATCCATCATACTTCAACAGAATAGACTTACTTGACCTAATTACATAGATTGGAAAAGGAACCTGGACATTGTTCTTACTGTTGAAAGCTATAAATTTGTACTGACTGAGCCTTGCCCTGAAGCACCTACTGGTGAATCTACCCAAGAGGAGATTGAATATCATAGGAAATGGGTAAAAGCAGATGAGATGGCGCGGTGTTACATTTTGGCTTCAATGTCAAATGTATTGCAACATCAGCATCAAGACTTACCAACAGCTTATGATATTATGAATAATCTCAAGGAACTCTTTGGTCATCAGGATAGGGCTTCTAGACAAGAAGCCATGAGAAAGATAATGACAACCACCATGCAAGAGGGTACTCCTGTGAGGGATCATATCCTAAAGATGATGGCTTATCTGAACGAGATACAGATCCTTGGAGGAGAAATTGATGGGGAAACCCAAATCGATATGATCCTCCAAACACTACCTAGAAGTTTTGAGCAATTCCGCCTGAATTACAATATGAATAAAAGGGTATATTCATTGGCGGAACTACTGACAGAACTTCAGGTAGCAGAAGGATTATTTCGTCACAATGCTCAAATTCACTATGCTGAAAATGGTTCTACTTCTAAGCCGAGAGGAAAGAAGAAGAAGAAATAAGTCGGTTCAGCAAAAGAAAGTGAATAAGTCTCAGAGTACGGGATTTAAAGCTGGAGTGAAGAAGCCGAAGGGCAAGTGCTTCATCTGCAAGCAGCCAGGACATTGGAAGGCAGACTGTCCTCGTAGGAACCAAAACAAAGGTATATCTCATGCTCTAGTTGTTGAAACATGTTTAGTGGTGTTATCTACCAGCACCTGGTGTGTAGATACAGGAGCCACTGATCATGTCTGCAATTCCTTGCAGGGGTTCCAGGAAACCCGACGACTATCTGAAGGAGAAATTACCGTCTACATGGGCAATGCTACTAAGGTGGCAGCTGTTGCAGTGGGAGACGTCTACTTATCTTTTAGTAGAAATAAAAATTTGGTTTTAAGAAATTGTCTTTATGTACCCAGTTTTAGAAAGAATTTAATTTCAATTTCTAAACTGTTTTTAGATGGATATTCAGTTTCTTTCAGTAACGATGTAGTTATTAAGAGAAATAAAGTGATTATCTGTTCTGGTACATTAGTTGGCAATTTGTATACTTTAAATCCAATTTCTTCCACAAAACAAAACATGAAAATTTATAACTCATCTTCTAACTCACATAAAAGAAAAGAACCTTCGGGAATGAACCAAGCATATCTTTGGCATCTAAGGCTTGGTCATATTAACTTAAGTAGGATTCAGAGGCTTATAGCCGATGGACTTTTGGGTTCATTAAAGTTGGAAAATTTTCCAACTTGTGAATCCTGCTTGGAAGGTAAAATGACCAAGAGGCCGTTCAAGGCCAAGAGGTATAGAGCTAAAGAAGTGTTAGAGTTGGTTCACTCTGATTTGTGTGGTCCTATATCTGTCCAGGCAAGAGGAGGTTTTGAATATTTTGTCTCTTTCATAGACGATTATTCAAGATATGGATACATTTACCTAATGCACCGCAAGTCCGAGTGCTTTGATAAGTTCAAAGAATACAAGGCTGATGTGGAGAAACGACTAGGTAAAAGTATCAAGACACTACGGTCAGATTGTGGTGGCGAATACCTCTTAGGAGAGTTTAGGAATTACTTATCAGAGGCTGGGATTCAATCCCAACTATCCGCACCTGGTACACTCCAACAGAATGGTGTGGCAGAACGAAGGAATAGGACTCTTATAGAGATGGTTAGATCGATGATGAGTTATTCAGAATTACCAAATTCGTTTTGGGGATATGCTCTGGAAACAGCAGTGTATGTTCTGAACTTAGTACCTTCTAAATCAGTTTCTTCTACTCCCATAGAATTGTGGAATGGGCGAAAACCCAGTCTAAGACATATTCGGATTTGGGGTAGTCCAGCACATGTGCTGAAACCAGATGCTGATAAGTTAGAATCTCGTACAGAAGTTCGAGTGTTTGTGGGATATCCCAAAGGAACGAAAGGTGGTTTATTTTATAGTCCTAAAGACCAGAAGGTCATTGTTAGCACCAATGCCCAGTTCTTAGAAGAAGACTATATAATGGATCACAAGCCCAGTAGTAAAGTTGTTTTAGAAGAACTAAGAGAGGACACGTCTACTTGAGTACCAAAGGACAAGATGAAGTACCACAAGAGACGCAACACGTGTCACACATGATACACAACCAGACGATGCCTCGTCGTAGTGGGAGGGTTGTAAAGCGCCTGAAGATTCATGTTTTGGGAGAGTCTTGGACTTGATCCGGGTAAACATGAACCTGATCCCCGGACATATGACGAAGCACTCTAAGATATAGATGCAGCATCTTGGCAAAAGGCGATGAATTCTGAAATAGAGTCTATGTACTCTAATAAGGTCTGGGAGCTTGTAGAACCACCTGATGGTGTAAAAACCGTTGGATGCAAGTGGATCTACAAAAGGAAAAGAGGGACAGACGGGAAGGTAGAAACCTTCAAAGCTAGGCTTGTTGCCAAAGGGTACACTCAGAAAGAGGGAATCGATTATGAGGAAACCTTTTCATCGGTAGTCATGCTTAAGTCCATCCGGATACTCTTATCCATTGCTGCTCATATGGATTATGAGATTTGACAAATGGATGTCAAGACAGCTTTCCTTAATGGAAGTCTTGAAGAGAACATCCATATGAAGCAACCAGAAGGGTTCATTGAAAAGGGCAAAGAGCATCTAGTGTGTAAGCTCAATCGGTCCATTTATGGACTGAAGCAAGCTTCAAGATCTTGGAACATCCGGTTTAATGAAGTAATCCAATCATATGGATTTATTCAAAGTCCGGATGACTCTTGTGTATATAAGAAGTGTAACGGAAACGTGGTGGTATTTCTTGTACTATACGTAGATGATATTTTGTTAATTGACAACAATGTCAAAGTATTATCATACGTAAGGGTATGGTTGTCCAAACAATTTGATATGAAGGACTTAGGAGAGTGTGCACACATTCTTGGGATCAAAGTAATAAGGGATCGCAAGAAAAGAATGTTGTGTCTGTCCCAAGCTTCATATATAGATACAATCCTTGCTCGTTTTAGCATGCAGGATTCCAAGAAAGGTTTTTTACCTTTTAGGCATGGAATAGCTCTATCTAAAGAGATGTCACCTAAGACATCAAAGGAGATAGAAGACATGAAAGCAGTTCCTTATGCCTCGGCTGTAGGAAGCCTTATGTATGCAATGCTATGTATGAGACCTGATATTTGTTTTGCCGTAGGCATGGTCAGCAGATATCAGAGTAACCCTGGACAAGGACATTGGACTGCGGTAAACCATATATTAAAGTACCTGAGAAGGACTAGAGATTATATGCTAATTTACCAAGCAGACGATTTGGTTACACGGTACCGGATTTCAATGAGATAGGGACAATAGTAAGTCTACATCGGGCTATGTGTTTACTTTAGGAGGTGGAGCCATTTGATGGAGGAGTAGAAATGCGTTTGGACTCAACCATGGAAGCGAGTAGCAGCCTCTAAGGCAGCTAAAGAAGCAGTATGGCTCGGGAACTTTCTAATGGACTTAGATGTGATTCTGGTTTGCCTAAACTCATCACAATTTATTGTGATAATAGCGGGCATTGCAAACTCGAAGGAACCACGAGCTCATAAGGCAAGTAAACATATAGGCTAAGTACCCCGATACGAGATATCGTGAAGCGAGGAGAAGTTGTCATCGCAAAGATTGCATCAGCAGATAACCTGGCAGATCCTTTCACTAAGGCCCTTCCGGCGAAATCTTTCGATCGGCATGTGGAGGGAATGTGAATCAGATGTATGGTAGAAGATATGACAGCTTAGTCATTAGTATAAGTGGGAGATTGTTGGAGTGTATACTGAAAGCCTAAGCTTTGTAAACATTCATTATGAATAAAGAATCACATTGGTCAAATGTCTATATTTGTGATAAATGTAGTTGTTCAATTAATTTATATTGTAGATAACATGGTGTGTGGTGTCACACACAGAAGATCATGTTATCAGTACCTTATAAATTATAAACAGTAGCTCACGACCATGATGGAAAGGAACAAACCATTGGAAGGTCGTAGTGTAATTAGGTGTTAGTTTATCTTAACTATATAATTACACTAATACACTAAGAGTGTGTTGAGTAGGACCATTAGAGGTCGTTTCTTTTATACTGACTTTATAAAGGAACAAAGACCTCAGTTATTATGGAAGTGTGTGCTCTTAATCCTAATATAATAACAAGCACATATATTTGATATTTATTTCTTTAATTTATCAATGGGTGAGATTTAGTTCGATGAATCAATAAGCCCGATAAGTTGAGAAATGATATCACTTATAGTGTGTGTTGTTGATTATAGAAGGAAACTGTGTCCTAGAGATACTAGGTTGATAATGTCCTCAAGAGGAGCTCAAAAGGATTGTCATGTTAAACCCTGCAGGTGGACCTAGTCCGACATGACAATAAGGTTGAGTGGTACTACTCTTGGACTTAGATATTAATTAAATGAGTTGTCAGTAACTCACTTAATTAGTGGACATTCGATATCTTAAACACAGGGAGACTAACACACTCATAATAAGAAGGAGCTCAAAAATGTAATTTGGGATTGGTGCGGTAGTTCAATAATAGTTCTCTAGTGGAATGAATTATTATTGATAAAATTAAGTTGTGTGTTCGGGGCGGATGTAATTTTATCGGGAGACCAAAACCAATTCCTCCTCTCGGTCCCTATCGTAGCCTCTTATTTATAGAGTACTATACCCACCTATACCCACCTTCATACCCATGAGAAGGAGGTCGGCCAAGCTAGCTTGTGGTTCAAGCTAGGGCCGACCAAGCCTTGATTCATGGGTGGCCGACCCTAGCTTGAACTCAAGCTTAGGTGGCCAGCCCCCATTAAATTTAAAAGAATTTTAATTTTTATTTTTATTATGTGGAAGATATAATTTATTACAGGGAATTAAAATTAAAATATATCTCTTTAAAAGATCTACAAAAGATTAAAAGAAAGAGATTAGATCTCTTTCCTTATTTGTAAATTGGAAAAATATTTTATTTTTTCTCTCTGAAAAATTATTCACATGTTGAAAATTAAAATTATAGAAATTTCTTTTTATCAACCATGAAGAGTTTTTAAAGAGAAATTTTAATTTTTAAAATTTCCGGAAACAAATTAGGAAGTTTTAATTGTTGATTAAAACTTGTCTAATTTATCTCTTTTAATGTTGCCGGCCATTAGAGATTAATTGGGGAAATTTTATTTTATTTTTCTCAATTAAATCATGTCAAGGGAATTAAGGAAATTTTATTGTAATTAAATTTCCTAATTTGCCTAGGCCAAGGAATATAAAAGAAGGGGTGAGGGTGCCTTCATGAGACACAACCTCTATTATTTCTTTCCCTCTTTTATTCCTTGGAGTGGCCGGCCATCCTCTTCCTCTCTCCCTCTTTGTGGTGGCCAAAACTCTCAAAGGCTTGGAGCTCTTGTGGCGGCCGGATACTACTTGGAGAAGAAGAAGAAGAAGGAGAAGGAGAGAAAGCGAGCATCTCTTGGAGCTTGGTTGGTGTTTTGTTCTTCATCCTTGGTTAACCTTTTTGTGGCCGAACCTAGCTAGGAGGAGAAGAAGGTGGTTGGTGGTTTCTCATCTCGGAAGATCGTTGCCCACACAACGTCCGAGGTTAGAAGAGGAATACGGTAGAAGATCAAGAGGTTTTTCTAAAAGGTAAAACTAGTAATTTTCCGTTTCCGCATCATGCTAGTTATTTATGGAAATAATACCAAATACAAGAGGCTTACGATTCTAGAATTTCGAATATGTTTTTCGATGTTGTGTTCTTTTGTTTTTTCTTTTCCTTGTGATTTGATTGTTCTTTTCGGTTAACCTAAAGTTATTTTAGGAAATTAAATATTATCTTTCTATAAAAGGTTTTGTCTAGTCGGTGGTGGTTGCTCCCATATCCAAGAAGGCCATGTGCCTCGCCACGTTAGTACTGGGAATCGATTATGGAAATTAATATTTAATGGAATTAATAACTTACGGTGATTTGGGTCGAACGTGTTAAGTTCCGCAGGAAAAGAACAAACAGATTAAGTTTTGGATCAAACGTATTAGGTTCCGCAGGCGATCCAAAATTTAATTTAAAAGAACACATGGTAGCTAGGAAAAGGTTCAGACCTTTGTACAAAAATTTTATACAGTGGAACCTCTAGGGTTTCCGAGTAGCAACCAACAGTTCCACTGTACAAAAATTTTGTACAAAGGTCTGAACCTTTTCCTATCTACCATGTGTTCTTTTAAATTAAATTTTAGATCGCCTACGGAACTTAACACGTTTGATCCAAAACTTAATCTATTTGTTCTTTTAGGTTTTGACTTGGATCTCCTGCGGAACTTAACACGTTTGATCCAAATCACCTAAGTTATTAATTCCATTAAATATTAATTTCCAAAATTGGTTCCCAGTACTGACGTGGCGAGGCACATGCCCTTCTTGGATATGGGAGCAACCACCACCGACTAGACAAAACCTTTTAAGGAAAGCTAATATTTAATTTCCTAAAATAACTTTAGGTCAACCGAAAAGAACAATCAAATCACAAGGAAAAGAAAAACAAAAGAACACTATATCGAAAATAAATTCGAAACACTAGAATCGTATGCTTCTTGTATTTAGTATTATTTCCAAAAATAACTAGTATGATGCAGAAAGAAAAAATTACTAGTTATACCTTTTAGAAAGACCTCTTGATCTTCTACCTTATTCCTCTTCTAACCTCGGACGTTGTGTGGGCAACGATCTTCCGAGATGAGAACCACCTAGGCACCTTCTTCCTTCTTCCTTCAAGTTTTGGCCAAGCACAAGAACTTTCAAAGGATGAAGAATTTTCCACCAACCAAGCTCCAAGGGATGCATGCTTTCTCTCCTTCTTCTCCTTCCTTGATCCGACCACATCCTCCAAGCTCCAAGAGATGATAGATTTCGGCCACAACAAGAGGAGAGAAGAGAAAGAGAAGGGCCGGCCACCACACCAAGGAAAAGAGGGAGAAAAATAGAATAGAGTCCTTAGCCTTGAAGCCTCCTCTACCCCCTCTTTTATAATCCTTGGTCTTGACAAATAAGGAAAAATTAATAAAAACTTCCTTAATTCTTTTACCATTGAAAAGGAAAATTTATTTAATTAAAACAATTTTTCATTTCAATTTGTAATGGCCGGCCACCACATAAATTCTCCAAGCAAATAAAATTTTAAACAAAAATTAAAACTTCCTAATTTGTCTCCGGAAATTTATAAAAACTTTCTCCAATAATTTTCATCCCTTCATGATTGGTTAATAAAAAGGAAATTTTATAAATTAAAATCTTTCTTTTAAACATGTGGATAAAAAGAAAGTTATCTTGTAAAAATTAAAATCTCTTTTAATCTACAAATAAGGAAAGATATCAAATCTTTTCTTAATCTCTTGTAGAAACTTATAAAAGAGAATATTTAATTTTTAAACTATCTTTTAAATCATGAACATAGTTAAAAAGGAAAGTTTTCTTAAAATTTAAAATCCACCTTTTAATCAACAAATAAGGAAATATTTTAAATTTTAAACTCTCTTTTAAATATGTAGATGATTTACAAATAAAGAAAGTTTTTACTAAAAATTAAAACAATCTTTTTAATCTACAAATAAGGAAAGAGATTAATCTCTTCTCTTAATCTTTTGTAGAAAGCTATAAAAGGAAAATTTTAATTTTTAAACTCTCTTTTAAAACCATGATATCCACATAAGAAATAATTTTAATAAAAATCCTTTTTAATATTCTAGTGGCCGGCCACCTAAGCTTGGGACCCAAGCTTTGGCCGGCCACCAACTTGGCTCATCCACTTGGTCTTGGTCGACCCTAGCTTGGGTTCCAAGCTAGCTTGGCCGGTCCCATTGGATGGGTAAGAAAGTGGGTATGTGGTGGGTATAAATCTCTATGCACAAGAGGCTACGATAGGGACCGAGAGGAGGAATTGATTTTGGTCTCCCGATGAAATTAAACATCCCGTGTTCGCCCCGAACACACAACTTAATTTCATCAATAATAATTCATTTTACTAAAAAACTATTATTGAACTACCGCACCAATCCCAAATTACATTTTGGGCTCCTTCTTATCATGAGTGTGTTAGTCTCCCTGTGTTTAAGATAACAAATGTCCACTAATTAAGTAAGTTACTGACAACTCACTTAATTAATATCTAGCTCTAAGAGTAGTACCACTCAACTTCATCGTCATGTCGGACTAAGTCCACCTGCAGGGTTTAACATGACAATCCTTATGAGCTCCTCTTGAGGACATTCTCAACCTAGATTACTAGGACACAGTTTCCTTCTATAATCAACAACACACACTATAAGTGATATCATTTCCCAACTTATCGGGCTTATTGATTTATCGAACTAAATCTCACCCATTGATAAATTAAAGAAATAAATATCAAATATATGTGCTTGTTATTATATTAGGATTAAGAGCACACACCTCCATAATAACTGAGGTCTTTGTTCCTTTATAAAAGAAACGACCTCTAATGGTCCTACTCAACACACTCTTAGTGTATTAGTGTAATTATATAGTTAAGATAAACTAACACCTAATTACACTACGACCTTCCAATGGTTTGTTCCTTTCCATCATGGTCGTGAGCTACTGTTTATAATTTATAAGGTACTGATAACATGATCTTCTGTGTGTGACACCACACACCATGTTATCTACAATATAAATTAATTGAACAACTACATTTATCACAAATATAGACATTTGACCAATGTGATTCTTATTTCTAGATAAATGTTTTATACCAAAAGCTAGGCTTTTAGGGTACATTCTAACAATCTCCCACTTATACTAAAAGACTAAGCTGTCATATCTGCTGTCATACATCTGATTCCCATGCCTTTCAAAAAGCTCTTGCCTTAAGGACCTTAGGTTATCATCTGATGCAATCTAGGCGGCAACAACTTCTCCTCGTTATACAATTTCTCGTATTGGGTAGTACTTGTGCTCTATTGTGTTTACTTGCCTTATAGACTCATGGTTTCTTCGAGTTTGCTACTGCACCATTATTATTATAAATTGTAATAATCTTTGGACAAACTAGAAATCATATCTAAGTCTATCTTGAGGTTATTTAAGTCATTCAGCTTTTATGGCTACCTCAGAGACTTGCCATATACTCAGCTTCTATGGTGGAGTCCAGAAAAACACCTATGCTTATCACTCTTCCATAGTTATGACTTTTCCTCCTAAAGTAAACACAAAACCCCGAGGTCGACTTATTATTGTCCCTATCTGATTGGAAGTCAAAATCCGTACAACCTACAGGAACCAAATTAACTGCCTTGTAATCTAGCATATAATCTCTAGTGCCTCTAAGGTACTTTTAATATATGCTTTACTGCAGTCCAATGTCCTTGTCTAGGGTTACTTTGATATCTGCTAACTATGCCCTTGGCAAAATAGATTTCTGATCTCGTGCATAGCATACATTAGGTTGTCTAACTGCCGAAGCATAAAGAACTGCCTACATGTCCTCAATCTCCTTTGATGTCATCGGAGATATCTCTTTAGATAAAGACACTCCATGCTTAAAAGGTAAGAAACCTTTCTAGGAGTTTTGCATGCTAAAAACGAGCAAGGATTTTTCCGATGTATTAAGCTTGGGATAAGTAATATATATATATTTTTTTCTTGCGATCCCTTATTACTTTAATCTCAAAAATATATACATTCTCCCAAGTCCTTTATATCGAATTATTTGGACAACCATACCCTTACTTCTGACAACATTTTGATATTGTTTCCAACTACCAAAAATGTTATCTACGTATAGTACAAGAAATACCACCACGTTTCCATCACACCTTTTGTATACACAAGACTTATCCGTTTACTCAATAAATCCATAGGTCTGGATTACTTTGATAAACTGGATGTTCCAATACCTTGAAGCTTTGCCTCAGTCCATAGACTGATTGAGCTTGCACACAAGATGCTCTTAGCCCTTTACAATGAACCCTTCTGGTTGCTTTATATGGATGCTTTTTTCAAGACTTCCATTAAGGAATGCTGTCTTGACATCCACTTGCCAAATAGATAAAAGAATCCGGATAGACTTAAGCATGGCTACCAGTGAAAAAGTTTCCTTTTTCATCTAGCCTTGCTTTTGAAAGTTTCTACCTTCCTGTCTATCCCTCTTTTCCTATTATAGACCTTTTTACACCTAAAGGCTTTTACACCATTTGGTGTTTCTACAAGCTTCCAGATTTTATTAGAATACATATATTCTAATTCTGTTATTCATTACTCTTTGCCAATATGTTGCATCTTTATCTTGGAGTGCTTCGTCATATGCCCGGAGATCAAGTTCATGTCCTCCAGGGATCGAGTCCAAAAACTCTCCCAAAACATGAATCCTTTTAGGTTGCCTAACAACCCTCCCACTACGACAAGACACTTTCTGTAATTGTGTATCATTTGTGATATGTGTTGCAGTTTCCTTGTGGTATCTCATCTTGTACAGTTGGTACTAGATTAGACATGTCTTTTATTATTTCCTTAAGAACAAATTTTCTTATGGGCACATGGTTTATTACATAGTCCTTTTCTAAAAATCGGTCATTGATGCTAACAATGACCTTCTAATTTTTAAGACTATAAACCTACTTTCATTTCTCTAGGATAACCCACAAACAAGTGAATTCCTGTCCAATTTATCATTGTCTCTCTTCTGCATATGTGCTGGACTACCCGAATCCGAATATGCTTCGAATTAGGCTTACACCTATTTAGCAATTCTATATGAGTAGAGAGTTCTGTCTTTGGAAGGTACTATATTCATTTCCGTTTCCAGAGTATATCCTTAAAATGATTTTGGTAATATTCTAAATAACTCATCAATCTACTTATTTCTATAAGAGTCCTATACCTTCCTTTTCCTACACCATTCTGTTGGGGTGTACCAGGTGCAGTTAGTTGGGATTGAATCCCTACTTCTGATAAGTGACTCCTAAATTCTCCCAAGAGGTACTTGCCACTACGATTTTACCATAGTGACTTTTACTTTAACATTTCTCCGCATCAGCCTTGTACTCTTTGAACTAATCAAAGTACTTAGTCTTGCGGTACATTAAGTAAATTTATTTGTATCTTGAATAGTTGTCTATAAAATAGACGAAATATTCAATACTACCTCTTGTCTGGATAGTCATAGGATCACACAAATCAGAATGAACCAATTTCAACATATCTTTGACTCCATACCCCTTAGACTTAAAAGCTTCTTGGTTATTTTTCCTTCCAAGTAAGACTCGCAGGTTGGAAAAATTTCCACTACTAATGAGCCCAAAAGTTCATCAGCTACCAATGAATCCTACTCAAGTTAATATAACCTAGCCTTAGATGCCAAAGATATAATTGGTTCATTTCCGAAGGTTACTTTCTCTTAAAGTAAGAAGATGTGTTACTAATTTCCATTTGTTGCATCATGAGAGTTATTGGATTTATAAATTACCAACCAACGTACCAGAACAGATAACTTCCCTCTTTTTCTTAATAACAACTTTGTTATTAAAAGAGACAGAATACCAAGTTCTTTGAATAGTTTAGAAACTGAAAACTAGTTCTTTTTAAACTTGGTGCGTAAAGACAATTACTCAAAAATCCATGTTTTATTCTTATCAAAAGATAAACATCTCCCACTGTAACAGCTAGCAATTTTTACAGTAGTGCCCATGTGGACGGTGTTTTAATTTCATTTAGTTGCCGGGTTTCCTGGAACCCTGCAATGAATTGCGGACATGATTAATGACATCTGTATCTACACTCCAGGTTCTGGTAGATAACACCACTAAACATGTTTCAACTAATGAATTAAATACACCTATATTGTTCTTAATTCTAAGAAGACAATCTACCTTAATGTCCAAGTTCTATTTCCAATCATTACAATTGGGACTACTAAGTCTTTTCTATAGTATGACTACTAGGGGATTGACAAACATTTTAAATCCTAAGAATCACAAAAATATTTGGTCAAGATCAACTCCTTAAAATCCCCATGAATTTTGTATGCCACGATAGTGTGAACGTATACAAAATCGAAGAGGAGATTTTATTCATTAATTTTATTATCTCGTCAACTTTACTTTATGATGAATAAAATTAATAGTTGATCTATCTTTGATCAAATATTTGGTCAAAACTTTTTGAATTTAAAATAACATTGATTCCTCAAACAATATTATTTAAATTCACCAACACCTCAAACACCGTGAATTTTGCATGCCACGATAGTGTGAACGTATACAAAATTAAACATTTGTAAGAGGAGGGGTTTACCCATTAATTACCTTGTCAATAAATCTTTATGACAAATAAAATTACCTCAAACACTGTGAATTTTGTATGCCACGATAGTGTGGACGTATACAAAATCAAACATTCGTAAGAGAGGTTTTTAATTTTATTATCTTGTCAACCTATTTATTTGACAAATTAATAGTTAGTTTTCTTCGGTCACACAAATAATAGCAGTGACTCCGATGGGGAGGATACTATTAGACGTGCCTAAGTGTATACCATTACTTGACACTAAGTCCATTAATAAGATTATGCTCCTTCCGATGGGGAAGATCACACGCTCTTAATTAACTTCCTATAGTCATCCAAAATGGAAGTTTAATCTAGTGATCTGCAAACAAGCTCATCCGATATGGAGGAAGGCACTCAGAGCCAACGCGCAAACTTGTTACATCACTTATAAACCAGTAATGGAGACCGTGGAATTTATTTAAAATAAATCCCTCTCCCACTTAGTTATTTAAAGTGAGGAATTTTAACTATGCTAGTCTACCTAACATGCATACTAACAAGCACACACAACACAGCAAAAAAAGTAATAAATAGAAAAACTAATTTTCAACTATTATGGCTTTTATCTATTGTTGTCCTCCGTGTGTCGCCAACCCTAGCTGTTGCCATCTTTGGCCACCGCTACCGGGTCTAGTTGTCGCATCCATCTTGCTCCTTGTTCCGCTGCGCCTCTGGTCCTCAAAAAGGTTCCACGCCTTGCAAGATTCGATCCGCGACATAAATAGAATTTTACATTTTTCGATCCTATATTCCTCGAAGGAATGTACATGTAAACTAGATTAAAAAATAAAATCCTAATAAAACTAAATACAGCTCCTGCTGTATTTTATAATACAATCATACACACACAATAAATGCCCTTGACATGTCCAAGGGTCCAATCACACACATAATAACTATAAGTCATAATAGTTGGATCTTGCATCCACAAAGTTAGCACATCCTACTATTATCCTACCTAAATTATGTATGACATGTGCATAATTAAACTAATACCAAATACACAGAGGCAAAACCCTAGCTCTGATACCAATTGTTGGTTGCTACTCGGAAAACTTAGAGGTTCCACTGTACAAAAATTTTGTACAAAGGTCTGAACCTTTTCCTAGCTACCATGTGTTCTTTTAAATTAAATTTTGGATCGCCTGCGGAACTTAACACGTTTGATCCAAAACTTAATCTATTTGTTCTTTTAGGTTTTGACTTGGATCTCCTGCGGAACTTAACACGTTTGATCCAAATCACCTAAGTTATTAATTCCATTAAATATTAATTTCTAAAATTGGTTCCCAGTACTGACTGTTGGTGCAATTTCCAGTAGGTCAAGGTTGACCTAGTTGACCAAGCATAAACCTTGGTCATGGTTTCGATGTTTGATAATACAGAAAGACATGTAGACATGGACAATGCAGGTGCAGTTGTCCATGCGGAGAGATACTGATCAGGGTCTGATCAGGTTGGATGAAGAAGAGTCAAGTAGGTCAAGGTTGACCGGATACTTGACTGGAGAGTCCTAACTGGGATGTTAGGCAGTTCGGAAAGTCCTGGTGAGTGAAACCAGGCAGTTCGGAAAGTCCTGGTGAGTGAAGCCAGGCAGTTCGGAAAGTCCTGGTGAGTGAAGCCAGGCAGTTCGGAAAGTCCTGGTGAGTGAAGCCAGGTAGTTTGGAAGTTCTGGTGAGTGAAGCCAGGCAGTTCGGAAAGTCCTGGTGAGTGAAGCCAGGCAGTCGGGAAATCCTGGTGAGTGAAGCCAGGTGAAAATCCTAGTGAGTGAAGCTAGGTGAAAATGAAAGTCCTGGTGAGTGAAGCCAGGCAGTTGGAGAAAGTCCTGGTGAGTGAAGCTAGGCAGTTGGAAAGTCCTGGTGAGTGAAGCCAGGCAAGGGAAATCCAGATAGGTCAAGGTTGACCAGACATCTGGTGAAAAGTCCAAGCAGGGAGCTTAGCACGGGAAAAGTCCAAGTATGGAGACTTGGCACGGGAGAAGTCCAAGTATGAAAGCTTGGCATGGGAAGTCAGAGAGGGCTCGGTAGCTCGGTAGCTCAGTAGCTCGGCAGCTCGCTCTCCGGACTAGGTCAGAGAGGGCTCGATAGCTCGTTCTCTGGACTGGATGGAGTCGGAGAGGGCTCGGTAGCTCGTTCTCCGGACGAAGTCGGAGAGAGCTCGGTAGCTCGGCAGCTCGCTCTCCGGACTAGGTCAGAGAGGGCTCGGTAGCTCGTTCTCTGGACCGGATGGAGTCGGAGAAGGCTCGGTAGCTCGTTCTCCGGACGAAGTCGGAGAGAGCTCGATAGCTTGGTAGCTCGGTAGCTCGGTAGTCCGGTAGCTCGGTAGCCCGGTAGCTCGGTAGCTCGGTAGCTCTGACTAGGTCAGAGAGGGCTCGGTAGCTCGTTCTCAGAACCAGGTAGGGTTTAGGGCTGGGAGCTCTAAACCTGGATCGGTCTAGTGATCGATCCAGTGATACATTGGGTATTTGGATCGGTCTGTGACCGATCAGTAACCAAACAGTAGCCTACTGAGTGTTATCTGATCGGTCTGCAGACCGATCAGGAAACAACGATCAGAAGGCAAGAAGTTCGGGAGAAAAAGGAAGGGACATGCATGCTGATCGGTCCCCAGGACCGATCAGGGTCTTCCTGGACCGATCAGGACATAGCCTGATCGGTCCAGGCTTAGCCTGATCGGTCCCCAAGACCGATCAGGGACAGTGTGGACCGATCAGGTTGGAGCCTGATCGGTCCAGAACTATCCGTTGGCTCACAACGGTCTTCTGTCTTTTGCTGTCTTCTGTCTTCTTCTTCGCAGGTGGATGCAGGTATAAAAGAGGCTGAGGGCTTCTACAGAGGGACTTCTTCCTCTTCTTACTACTGACTGCTAAAGTATTTTCTGCTTGAGCTTTGTTGAGCTCTTCTTCGCTGAAGCTTCGCGTGAGCTTCCCTCGGCTGGGACTTCAACTGGACAGTTGGTGCTGTGGTTGGATTCCCGTGAAGTTGCTGCTTCATCCAGTCGACAAGAAGGCAAGCTAGGGTTATTACATTTTTGTATTGTACTTAGTTTCCTGCTGTATTCTTGTACTCCTGTTTATCTTGCTGTTGCAAGACATTGTGGCGAGGTTTCTCCACCCAGAAGGAGTGATTATTAGCCGGGTTTCCGGGGTCTCATCCACTGACGGATTGATAGGCTTCGTCCACCTTACGGACACGCCGAGGAGTAGGAGTATATCTCTGAACCTCGTTACATCGACGCGTGTTGAGGTTTGATTTCTCCGCTTTTGTTTCTATTATTTTTATTTCCGCTGCGCTAACCTTGACTTGTAGAATGAAACGAACATTTTGGGGGTGGCTATTCACCCCCCCCTCTCTAGCCGCAATCCATCGATCCTAACAAGTGGTATCAGAGCGAGGTCGCTCTTCGTTGGATCAACACCCGGGGGAGCACAAGCTAGAGATGGATCAACTCGGAGAAGACATCACCATTCCACCTTTCTATGACCGCGACGACTTCGCGTATTGGAAGGTAAGAATGAGGTATTTTCTTATGACTAACCTTGAAAATTGGAGTTGTGTTCAATTAGATTTCAAGCCTCCAATGGATAAGGAAGGAAAACCACTCGAGAAGAAGAAGTGGACAAGGGAACAAATCCACCATTCCACAATCAATGATGAGGTAATGAAAGTATTTGAATTCTCATTACCTAATGACATTCTATGTAAGATAGGTGGATATAACAATGCCAAGAAGTTGTGGAACAACTTGTCCAAGCTTCATGAGGGAAGCTCCATTTCAAGTCATGAAGAGGAGTCAAGTGAGCCAAGTAGCTCACTTCATGGAGGAATGGATTTAGAAGTTGAGGGCCACTCAACATCTAAAGAAGAAGAGGAGGAGAGTTCTTCTTCAAGTTCAGAGCAAGAAGAAGAAGCTTCTACCTCCGGAAGGGATGAAGGAGAGAGCGTTCATCCATCCTCAACTCTAGGTAACTCAAGCCATTTAGTTTCTAGCAAATTACGCATAATGTGCTTTGAGTGTAGGGAATTTGGACATTACAAGAGTAAATGTCCAAAGAGGGTTAGAAAGACTCCACCGACGCCAAAGGTCAAGGAAGCCGGAGTCCCAACACGCAAGGGCAAGGAGCACGTGGTGTGCTTCCAATGCAAGCGAAGGGGACACTATAGGAGTCAATGTCCGAGGGGGAGGCAACCTCACAAGGACAAGAGACCGAGCACGTCAATAGGGGGAGCGAAGGCAAACCCTAAGGTAACATTTAAGTCTCACTCTTGCAATAAGACACATGCTAGTAGTTTTGTTGCAATTGTTAATAATGATAAGCATGTTAACTTTAGGAACCAATATAGGTGCTTAGGTGCTAAACATGTTAGCCTAGGTAAGGACAACACTAGAAATGTCAATCCTAGGATTAACTCATCTAAGGTTAGGGAGAACCTAGGTAGAAATCCCAAATCAACTAGACACATGCCTAGGAATACCTCAAAGAAAAATGATAAATTAAAGCTTGAGGTATTAGAGAAAGAAAATCTAGTCTTGAGGTCAAGACTTGACTCTCTAGAAAAAGCTCTTAAGGATTTGACTCTAGGGTCTAGGGGTCAAAAACCCAAGTCTAAGAACAAGAAAGGTTTGGGTCACAAACCTAAGTCCCAAGTAGTCAATCCCAATTATCATAATGTTCCATTCGATTATGGAACAAAATCTAGGGCAAGGAAGACCATCACCAAGGTCACAAGGGGAGTCACCCCTAGAGTTGATCTTGATGAGTCCAAATGACCAAGGCTTCAAAGCCTAGGAGGGTCATTAGAAGGGTTGCTAGGGAAGTCATCCCTAGTGAATATTTAGTGAACCCAATGAGCTCCAATAGGTATTGGGTTCCTAGGAGCGTGATTTCATCACGCTAGATTAGTTAGGGTGTGCCAACCTTACTTGAATATGTAGTTAACCTAATCATGGCAAAAGGTGGCACTTTAGGAATTTTCAAGGTGTAATCAAGCCTTGAAAATGAAATGGAAAATTATTCCTAAGGTGATTAGAATGTGCCAATCAAATTTGAGGAGTTTTCTAGAGTCAATCTAATTGGCACATAGTGATCTAAAAATCTTTGGTATAAGATGCTAGGTCTATTACACTTAGGAATATAGAACCTATGGCAAAATAATCAAAATTATCAAAAATGGCAACTAAGGCTAGAATTAGGTATTTTCTATACCTTTATGTGCTATTTGCTATATATTGTTTGTCATATGCCATGTCATGACATCATATTTATTTTATGATCATTTAAAATGTCATGATAATGCTCAGGTTAGTTAAATGTCATGCTTTATTTAAGTTTCATACTTTATGCCATGACATCATGACATTGGCACATGTTTCCATTTATGATACAATTATATGTCATGTCATCATCTTGTGCATTAATGATCAATGAAATTGATTTAAGGACTAAAACACAATTTGATATGGAGATCAAATTGTTATTTAGAAAAATGCATGAGAACTTAGATTAAGCTAACCCAAACCCATATCTCACATCAAAATTGACTTGGATGTGTTTGATACACCTTAGATGTGTGTGAGATATTAGGATTGTGAGTTAGGATCAAGGTGCATAGTTCTTGTACCTAGATGAGCCTAATTCTAATTGGGGATCATAGGGAAAGCTTGTGTACAAGTCATGTACATTTAACCCTAAGATTGTGGTCCCAAATTAAAGGGTTTAAAATCATTTTAAAATTGATTTGAAAAACCTTGATGAAGCTTTTCTAGTGATAGCATTCATCATTGAGCAAAGTGATACAAAGATGAGTTAACTTTGAGTTATTTCAAAGACTTTTGAACTTTGTATCAAGATTTGAAAATGGAAGTTATTTTCATAGAAAACTATTTTCCCATGATAGTATATGTTATGAGGAATGTATCCTCAAAATTTTACAATTTTTGAAATTTTCTGTGATTTTTTAGAGGTTTCTGAATTTCGGGAGAAGAAAAATTCAGAAATCAGAAATCAGATGTCGTGGATCGATCAGGAGGTTCCCTGATCGGTCCAGGTCTGTGTGGATCGGTCACTGGACCGATCCAGAGGAAGCCTGATCGGTCTGGTGACCGATCAGGGCGTGCCAACTTGCTGAAATTCGACTGGTTGTCTGAAATTTCAGCTCGGGAAGTGGTGTTTTAGGTTTCTAAAGGTTTGGAACTCTCCAAGACATTGTTGGTGCAATGGTCAAGGGGGAGTTGACCTTTAGGGGGAGTTTTTACTCGTCGAAATTTTTGAGGATGAGTGATATGGGATTATCACTAAGTTGATTGTTGAATTTAGTTTCAAGGGGGAAATTAAGGGTTTCAATGAAAGGTATGAGACTTTCATTAGGAAGAAACTCTTGACCTTGATTCACTCTTTTTGATGTGTGTTAAAAAGGAGGAGAATGGAGAATGTCTAGAGAATGTTCAAGGAAGAACATTGGAATTAGTGGTAGAGTTTGTTGATGTGTGCCAATAGGGGGAGAATGAAGGGTTTAAGTTAGGCCTTCATTATCTAAGAAGGAGGTTGCCTTCTTAAAAGGAGAATGTAAGGTTGTAACTTATGTTTCATTACCTAGTGGCATGAAGAAAGTTGAGGCTATTGGATTAGCCTAACTTAAAGGTATTGTCAAACATCAAAAAGGGGGAGATTGTTGGTGCAATTTCCAGTAGGTCAAGGTTGACCTAGTTGACCAAGCGTAAACCTTGGTCATGGTTTCGATGTTTGACAATACAGAAAGACATGTAGACATGGACAATGCAGGTGCAGTTGTCCATGCGGAGAGATACTGATCAGGGTCTGATCAGGTTGGATGAAGAAGAGTCAAGTAGGTCAAGGTTGACCGGATACTTGACTGGAGAGTCCTAACTGGGATGTTAGGCAGTTCGGAAAGTCCTGGTGAGTGAAACCAGGCAGTTCGGAAAGTCCTGGTGAGTGAAGCCAGGCAGTTCAGAAAGTCCTGGTGAGTGAAGCCAGGCAGTTCGGAAAGTCCTGGTGAGTGAAGCCAGGCAGTTCAGAAAGTCCTGGTGAGTGAAGCCAGGCAGTTCGGAAAGTCCTGGTGAGTGAAGCCAGGCAGTCGGGAAATCCTGGTGAGTGAAGCCAGGTGAAAATCCTAGTGAGTGAAGCTAGGTGAAAATGAAAGTCCTGGTGAGTGAAGCCAGGCAGTTGGAGAAAGTCCTGGTGAGTGAAGCTAGGCAGTTGGAAAGTCCTGGTGAGTGAAGCCAGGCAAGGGAAATCCAGATAGGTCAAGGTTGACCAGACATCTGGTGAAAAGTCCAAGCAGGGAGCTTGGCACGGGAAAAGTCCAAGTATGGAGACTTAGCACGGGAGAAGTCTAAGTATGGAAGCTTGGTATGGGAAGTCAGAGAGGGCTTGGTAGCTCGGTAGCTCGGTAGCTCGGTAGCTCGGCAGCTCGCTCTCCGGACTAGGTCAGAGAGGGCTCGGTAGCTCGTTCTCTGGACTGGATGGAGTCGGAGAGGGCTCGGTAGCTCGTTCTCCGGACGAAGTCGGAGAGAGCTCGGTAGCTCGGTAGCTCGGTAGCTCAGCAGCTCGCTCTCCGGACTAGGTCAGAGAGGGCTCGGTAGCTCGTTCTCTGGACCGGATGGAGTCGGAGAAGGCTCGGTAGCTCGTTCTTCGAACGAAGTCGGAGAGAGCTCGGTAGCTTGGTAGCTCGGTAGCTCGGTAGTCCGGTAGCTCGGTAGCCCGGTAGCTCGGTAGCTCGGTAGCTCTGACTAGGTCAGAGAGGGCTCGGTAGCTCGTTCTCAGAACCAGGTAGGGTTTAGGGCTGGGAGCTCTAAACCTGGATCGGTCTAGTGATCGATCCAGTGATACATTGGGTATTTGGATCGGTCTGTGACCGATCAGTAACCAAACAGTAGCCTACTGAGTGTTATCTGATCGGTCTGCAGACCGATCAGGAAACAACGATCAGAAGGCAAGAAGTTCGGGAGAAAAAGGAAGGGACATGCATGCTGATCGGTCCCCAGGACCGATCAGGGTCTTCCTGGACCGATCAGGACATAGCCTGATCGGTCCCCAAGACCGATCAGGGACAGTGTGGACCGATCAGGTTGGAGCCTGATCGGTCCAGAACTATCCGTTGGCTCACAACGGTCTTCTGTCTTCTGCTGTCTTCTGGCTTCTTCTTCGCTGGTGGATGCAGGTATAAAAGAGGCTGAGGGCTTCTACAGAGGGACTTCTTCCTCTTCTTACTACTGACTGCTGAAGTATTTTCTGCTTGAGCTTTGTTGAGCTCTTCTTCGCTGAAGCTTCGCGTGAGCTTCCCTCGGCTGGGACTTCAACTGGACAGTTGGTGCTGTGGTTGGATTCCCGTGAAGTTGCTGCTTCATCCAGTCGACAAGAAGGCAAGCTAGGGTTATTACATTTTTGTATTGTACTTAGTTTCCTGTTGTATTCTTGTACTCCTGTTTATCTTGCTGTTGCAAGACATTATGGCGAGGTTTCTCCACCCAGAAGGAGTGATTATTAGCCGGGTTTCCGGGGTCTCATCCACCGACGGATTGATAGGCTTCATCCACCTTACGGACACGCCGAGGAGTAGGAGTATATCTCCGAACCTCGTTACATCGACGCGTGTTGAGGTTTGATTTCTCCGCTTTTGTTTCTATTATTTTTATTTCCGCTGCGCTAACCTTGACTTGTAGAACGAAACGAACGTTTTGTAGGACCGATGCGGCCGGGTAGAAGGGGGGGGTTGAATAGCCCTGAAAAATCACACACAACCCTTTCTCGTACGATTAAGCTAACACATAAAAAATAGATTAAACAGAAAATAAAGCATAAAAACGAGGCACCGAATTTGACTTGGTTACAACCGGGGAGGTTGTTAATCCAAGGATGAAGATCGCACTAAGAGCTCCTTCAGGCGGAGAAGCCTCGTTTACAGCAGTGTAAGCATAGAAAGACAGAAGCTAATCTAAACAGTGGAAGCACACAAGTGTTGTTTACAATTTCTGAACTAATGAAGAGCTTCTAGACCAAGGCTATATTTATAGCCTTGGTCGGGGCGCCTGGAAGGGTTCCGGGCGCCTGGAAGGATCAAAATTATCTGTTTCGATCGCCCAGATTGGTCCGGGCGCCCCGGAGGGGTCCGGGCGCCCCGGTCAGTTCCGGGCGCCCCGGACCCCGAAAGTCAACACAGTTGACTTTTTTATCCGGGACCGCTTCTCTGGTTCAGTCCCGCCTCTGTCCGGTTCTTCCGCTCCGGATCCGCTTGATTGGGTGATCTCTGACATCCGGAATAGGGCTCACCCGAACCCATCTTCCGGTCTTCTCGAGCGTGCTTCCCTCCGGCTTCTCGTCCCTCGAAATTGCCGCGTGTCCCTTCTCGTCCACCAGCGTACTAATCCGCAGACTTCGTCCCTCGATCGCACCCCGTGCCGACCTTCGCGCTAGCTGCGTCTCTTGCTCCCCGAGCAATCTTCCGCTCCGGCTTTCGTACCTCGGAACCATCGCGCGCACTTCCTTCTCGTCCGCCGGTGTACTCTTCCGCAGCGCCTCGTCCCTCGGACGCACCGCGTGCCGTCCTTCTCGCTAGCTGCGTCTTCCGCTCGAGTACCTGTGCTCCTAAGCTCCTGTTGATCACACCAAAACCAACCTTGGGGTTCCAACAATCTCCCCCTTTTTGGTGTGATCAACCCAAGTTAAGCTAGGGTTAACTAGACAAAAAATAAACTAACTAAATTTACAATTTAGTGCACAAAGATAGAAAAAAATAGTTTTAGGCTACCTCCCCCTAGACTTATACTTATCCTTCTCCCCCTTTGATCACAAAAAAATGGGGTTCCAAAAAAAATCTAAGGGTTAAAGACTTAGAAAATTTTGAAAAGCTACCTTAAAAAAAATTTCTAAGTAAAACTTAATTTTTGCAATCAATAAAACTTAATTATTTAAAAAAAAAATTTATGTCAAAATTTTGAAACATGTTTGAATAACTTTTTAAAGCATTAAATAATTCTAGTATTAATGCTTTATTAATTAAACATTTATTTCAATATTTGGCTTCCAGGCAGTGGCGAGGCACTAGGCCTTCTTGGTTATTGGAGCAACAACCACTTTCTAGTCAAAGCCCATAAAGAAATTTTTGTTTAATTTTCTCACTTAAAGCTCTAACTTTGATTTTAAAATTTACACTAAGCAAGATTTAGGAACCCAATAAAGGTTCCAACCTACTGGATTAACTAAAAATTTCTTAGGGACATATTTTCTAGAGATATTTTTAATTTGTCCCTGGTGATATCTATAATACCAATTCAAATTATTGAACCTTCTAAAATTGGTTTTAGATGAGCAAGCAGAGTTTTTCAAGTTTTCTACTTGAATTTTTAAATTTTGAATTTCTAATTTTAATTTTTCATTTTCTAAATTTGATTTATCTAGCATTTCTAACGGACAAGATGTAGCTAATATTGCTTTTAAATCTTTATTTTCATTTTCTAATTTGCAGCAATCTTTTGTTAAAATTTTAATGAATTTAAACATTTTATCAGGAGGAAGAGATCGTACCTCACTTACCTTGTCGATCTCGTTGTCGGTTTCTCCCCCTGAACTGCTGCTCTCTTCGGACGTGGCTCCCCCTTCATCGATGCTTTCGATGCTTTCGATGCTCATTTCGGAAGAGGTTGACTCGCAGTCGTCGTCTTGATGACTCGCCATTAACGCGAGCCCGGAGAACTCCTCGACTTCCGATTCCGACGACGTATCGTCCCATGTCGCTTTTAGGGCCTTGCGCTTTTGGATAGGCTTCTTACCCTTGTCCTTCCCTTTGTTCTTCAGTTTAGGGTAATTGTCCTTGACGTGCCCTTCTTCATCGCAATGGTAGCAGCGGATGGTTCTTTTCTTTCTTCCCTGCGGATGGTTAGATTTCCTAGATTTACAAATATTTTTAAATCGCCTTACCATCATTACCATTTCCTCGTCGTCGAGAGAAGATTCTGACTCAGGTTCGTCTCTCGAAGCTTTAAGAGCGACATTATTCTTGGGCTCCTTCGGACCTGCACATCTTGACTCATGCACTTCAAAAGTTGAAAAGAATTCGTCTAATGAAATTTTTTCCAGATCTTTTGAAATGTAAAAGGCATCTACTAGTGATGCCCATTTTGAGTTTCTAGGAAAGGAATTTAGGGCATACCTTAGCGAATCTCGATTACTTACCTTTTCTCCGAGATTCGTAAGTCTAGTGATGAGTTCCTGAATCCTCGAGTGTAGATGTGCAATTGTTTCACCTTCTTTCAAATCGGAGGTTTGTAAGCTGGTTCTGAAGTAAATCCCGTCTTGCAAGTTTGGCTTCGGATGTTCCTTCGTGTAACTCGAATTTCTCCCAAAGCTCCTTTCCTGAGTTGTAGGTACCGACTCGATTGACTTCTTGTGTTGGAAGTACACTTAGCGGATGAAATTCTGCTTTCTTGTTTGCCACGTGGTCAGCCTGCTCCTTCTTTGACCATTGATTTCTTGCTTTGCCCTCTGGTGCTTCATAGCCAAATTCCATTGTTA
The DNA here is from genome assembly GCF_018446385.1 of Zingiber officinale. Classification (NCBI taxonomy): domain Eukaryota; kingdom Viridiplantae; phylum Streptophyta; class Magnoliopsida; order Zingiberales; family Zingiberaceae; genus Zingiber; species Zingiber officinale. The sequence goes on from NC_055994.1 coordinate 146,685,886, forward strand.
GTAATAAATCATAATCTGTTTCAAGAAATACCTCCATTCGATTTTTCCAGCTAGCGAAGTCCCCTTCGAATTTTGGTGCGTGGATGTTGGATCCGGCCATCTTGTTGCTTCGTTCGGTGGTTAGTCCTCCTGAAGCGCCTCGGCTCTGATACCACTTGTAGGACCGATGCGGCCGGGTAGAAGGGGGGGTTGAATAGCCCTGAAAAATCAAACACAACCCTTTCTCGTACGATTAAGCTAACACATAAAAAATAGATTAAACAGAAAATAAAGCATAAAAACGAGGCACCGAATTTGACTTGGTTACAACCGGGGAGGTTGTTAATCCAAGGATGAAGATCGCACTAAGAGCTCCTTCAGGCGGAGAAGCCTCGTTTACAGCAGTGTAAGCACAGAAAGACAGAAGCTAATCTAAACAGTGGAAGCACACAAGTGTTGTTTACAATTTCTGAACTGATGAAGAGCTTCTGGACCAAGGCTATATTTATAGCCTTCGCCCTGGGGGGATAAAATTTATCCCCCAACGTTCGGATCGAGATAATTCTCGATCTGGTCAAAATTACTGTTCCGGGCGCCCGGAAGGGTTCCGGGCGCCCCGGAGGGGTCCGGGCGCCCCGGTCAGTTCCGGGCGCCCCGGACCCCGAAAGTCAACATAGTTGACTTTTTTATCCGGGACCGCTTCTCTGGTTCAGTCCCGCCTCGGTCCGGTTCTTCCGCTCTGGATCCGCTTGATTGGGTGATCTCTAACATCCGGAATAGGGCTCACCCGAACCCATCTTCCGGTCTTCTCGAGCGTGCTTCCCTCCGGCTTCTCGTCCCTCGGAATTGCCGCGTGTCCCTTCTCGTCCACCAGCGTACTCATCCGCAGACTTCGTCCCTCGATCGCACCCCGTGCCGACCTTCGCGCTAGCTGCGTCTCTTGCTCCCCGAGCAATCTTCCGCTCCGGCTTTCGTACCTCGGAACCATCGCGCGCACTTCCTTCTCGTCCGCCGGTGTACTCTTCCACAGCGCCTCGTCCCTCGGACGCACCGCGTGCCGTCCTTCTCGCTAGCTGCGTCTTCCGCTCGAGTACCTGTGCTCCTAAGCTCCTGCACACTTAGACACAAGGTTAGAAAATAACAGAACCTAACTTAACTTGTTGATCACACCAAAACCAACCTTGGGGTTCCAACACGTTTTGGGGGTGGCTATTCACACTCCCCCTCTCTAGCCGCAATCCATCGATCCTAACACTGACGTGGCGAGGCACATGACCTTCTTGGATATGGGAGCAACCACCACCGACTAGACAAAACCTTTTAAGGAAAGCTAATATTTAATTTCCTAAAATAACTTTAGGTCAATCGAAAAGAACAATCAAATCACAAGGAAAAGAAAAACAAAAGAACACTATATCGAAAATAAATTCGAAACACTAGAATCGTATGCCTCTTGTATTTAGTATTATTTCCAAAAATAACTAGTATGATGCGGAAAGAAAAAATTACTAGTTATACCTTTTAGAAAGACCTCTTGATCTTCTACCGTATTCCTCTTCTAACCTCGGACGTTGTGTGGGCAACGATCTTCCGAGATGAGAACCACCTAGGCACCTTCTTCCTTCTTCCTTTAAGTTTCGGTCAAGCACAAGAACTTTCAAAGGATGAAGAATTTTCCACCAACCTAGCTCCAAGGGATGCATGCTTTCTCTCCTTCTTCTCCTTCCTTGATCTGGCCACATCCTCCAAGCTCCAAGAGATGATAGATTTCAGCCACAACAAGAGGAGAGAAGAGAAAGAGAAGGGCCGGCCACCACACCAAGGAAAAGAGGAAGAAAAATAGAATAGAGTCCTTAGCCTTGAAGCCTCCTCTACCCACTCTTTTATAATCCTTGGTCTTGACAAATAAGGAAAAATTAATAAAAACTTCCTTAATTCTTTTGCCATTGAAAAGGAAAATTTATTTAATTAAAAACAAATTTTCTTTTCAATTTGTAATGGCCGGCCACCACATAAATTCTCCAAGCAAATAAAATGTTAAACAAAAATTAAAACTTCCTTATTTGCTTCCGGAAATTTATAAAAATTTATCCAATAATTTTTATCCCTTCATGATTGGTTTACAAAAAGGAAATTTAATAAATTAAAATCTTTCTTTTAAACATGTGGATAAAAAGAAAGTTATCTCTATAAATTAAAAACTCTTTTAATCTACAAATAAGGAAAGATATCAAATCTTTTCTTAATCTTTTGTAGAAACTTATAAAAGAGAATATTTAATTTTAAACTCTCTTTTAAATCATGAACATGGTTAAAAAGGAAAGTTTTATTAAAAATTAAAATCCTCCTTTAATCAACAAATAAGGAAAGATTTTCAAATTTTAAACTCTCTTTTAAACATGTAGATGATTTACAAATTAGGAAAGTTTTTACCAAATACTAAAACCATCCTTTTAAACTACAAATAAGGAAAGAGATTAATCTCTTCTCTTAATCTTTTGTAGAAAGCTATAAAAGAAAAATTTTAATTTTTAAACTCTCTTTTAAAATCATGATATCCACATAATAAATAATTTTAATAAAAATCCTTTTTAATATTCTAGTGGCCGACCACCTAAGCTTGGGACCCAAGCTTTGGCCGGCCACCTACATGGCTCATCCACTTGGTCTTGGCCGGCCCTAGCTTGGGTTCCAAGCTAGCTTGGCCGACCCCATTGGATGAGTAAGAAGGTGGGTATGCGGTGGGTATAAATCTCTATATACTAGAGGCTACGATAGGGACCGAGAGGAGGAATTGGTTTTGGTCTCCCGATAAAATTAAGCATCCCGTGCCTTGAACACACAACTTAATTTTATCAATAATAATTCATTCCACTAGAGAACTATTATTGAACTACACCAATCCCAAATTACATTTGGGCTCCTTCTTATCATGGTGTGTTAGTCTCCCCGTGTTTAAGATAACAAATGCCCACTAATTAAGTAAATTCTTGACAACTCACTTAATTAATATCTAGCTCAAGTAGTACCACTCAACTTCATCGTCATGTCGGACTAAGTCCACCTGCAGGGTTTAACATGACAATCCTTATGAGCTCCTCTTGGGGACATTCTTAACCTAGATTACTAGGACACAGTTTCCTTCTATAATCAACAACACACACTATACGTGATATCATTTCCCAACTTATCGGGCTTATTGATTCATCAAACCAAATCTCACCCATTGATAAATTAAAGAAATAAATATCAAATATATGTGCTTGTTATTATATTAGGATTAAGAGCACACACTTCCATAATAACTGAGGTCTTTGTTCCTTTATAAAGTCAGTATAAAAGAAACGACCTCTAATAGTCCTACTCAACACACTCTTAGTGTACTAGTGTAATTATATAGTTAAGATAAACTAACACCTAATTACACTACGACCTTCCAATGGTTTGTTCCTTTCCATCATGGTCGTGAGCTACTGTTTATAATTTATAAGGTACTGATAACATGATCTTCTGTGTGTGACACCACACACCATGTTATCTACAATATAAATTAATTGAACAACTACATTTATCACAAATGTAGACATTTGACCAATGTGATTCTTATTTCTAGATAAATATTTTATACCAAAAGCTAGGCTTTTAGTATACATTCTAACACCGGCTACACGAGTGAGACTTTCTGGGCGTTCAGGATATAGTTGAACTTTCTTCCAGGGAACGGGTTCTTCAGCTATAGGCAGGGGTTCTTCTTGAATGGCATGCATGGCCTCGTCCTGAGTCCTCTGTGCCTTGCGAGCCTCCACTTTGACCATATCAATATAGCATCGTCGCGAAACCCGCTGCTCTCCCCTAACTGTTGGACCCCGTGGTAGTTTTGATGTAATCAACCAAGTTGGTTAGGTCCTGCTGTGTTTGATCCATGTGTCTGAGTGTGCAGGAGCTTAGGAGCACAGGAAGTCGAGCGGAAGACGCAGCTAGCGAGAAGGACGACACGGGAAGGGAGCCGACGGGCTCGGTGCGTCCGAAGGACGAGAGAGCTGCGGAAGAGTACTCCGATGGGCGTGAAGAGTGTGCGCAACGTTCGAGGGACGTTAAGCCGGGACAGAAGGCTGCTCGAGAAGAAGGCCGAGAATTGGATTCGGGTGAGCCCTATTCCGGTTGGCCGCAATCACCCAAAAGATAGGAGCGTTGTGTTGGAGTGTATACTAAAAGCCTAGCTTTTGTATATACATTTATAAGAATCACATTGGTCAAGTGTCTACATTTGTATATACCAAATGTAGATGTTCAATTAATTTATATTGTAGATAACATGGTGTGTGGTGTCACACACAGAGGATCATGTTATCAGTACCTTATAAATTATAAACAGTAGCTCACGACCAAGATGGAAAGGAACAAACCATTGGAAGGTCATAGTGTAATTAGGTATTAGTTTATCTTAACTATATAATTACACTAGTACACTTAGAGTGTATTGAGTAGGACCATTAGAGTTTTTTTATCTTGACTTTATAAAGAAACAAAGACCTCGATTATGGAAGTGTGTGTTAATCCTAATATAATAACAAGCACATATGTTGATATTTATTTCTTTAATTTATCAATGGGTGAGATTTAGTTCGATAAATCAATAAGCCCGATAAGTTGGGAAATGATATCACTTATAGTGTGTGTTGTTGATTATAGAAGGAAGCGTCTAGTGATCTAGGTTGATAATGTTCCCAAGAGGAGCTCATAAGATTGTCATGTTAAACCTGCAGGTGGACTTAGTCGTTGAGTGGTACTACTCTGGACTAAGATATTAATTAAATGAGTTGTCGATAACTCACTTAATTAGTGGACATTTGACATCTTAAACACGGAGACTAACACTCATAATAAGAAGGAGCCCAAATGTAATTTGGGATTGGTGCGAGTTCAATAATAGTTCTTTAGTGGAATGAATTATTATTGATAGAATTAAGTTGTGTGTTCGGCGAACACGGAAGCTTAATTTCATCGAGACCAAAACCAATTCCTCCTCTCGGTCCCTATCATAGCCTCTTGTATATAAGGATTTATACCCACCACATACCACTTCTTACCCAACCCAAGGGGGTCGGCCAAGCTAGCTTGGCCCAAGCTAGGGTCGGCCAAGACCCAAGGTTAGAGCCTAGATTAGTGGGCGACCATACTTGGAGTTTTTATTAAAATTATTTCTTATGTGGATATCATAGTTTTAAAAGAGAGTTTAAAAATTAAATCTTTCCTTTTAAAGCTTTCTACAAAAGATTAAGAAAAGATTTGAAATTTTTCCTTATTTGTAGATTGAAAGGAGATTTTATTTTTAAGAAAAACTTTTCTTTTTAACCATGATAATAATTTAAAAGAGAAGTTTAAAAATTAAATATTCTCTTTTATTAGTTTCTACAAAAGATTAAGAAAAGATTTGATATCTTTCCTTATTTGTAGATTGAAAAGAGATTTTAATTTTTAGAGATAACTTTCCTTTTGGAAATTATCCACATGTTTAAAAGAAGAATTTTAATTTCCTTTTTAACCAATCATGAAGGGATAAAAATTATTAGAGAAATTTTTATAAATTTCTAGAAATAAATTAGAAAGTTTTAATTCTTGTGTGAATTAAATTTTCCTTGTTTTGGGGAATTAGAAGTGGCCGGCTATTATTATTAAAAGAAGAAAATTGTTTTTTAATTAAAATAATTTTTCTTTTTTATGACAAAAGAATTAAGGAATTTTTATTAAAATTTCCTTATTTGCCAAGACCAAGGATTATAAAAGAGGGGGTAGAGGTGCCTTCACGGGTGATCAACTCTATTATTCTTCTCCTCTCTTTTCCTCCTTGGTGGCTGGCCCTAGTTTCTTCCTCTTCTCTTCTTCTTATGGCCGGCGGCAACCTCTATTGGAGCTCTTGATGGTGGCCGGTTCTAGCTAGGAGAAGAAGGAGAGAAAGGTGGTTTTGTTTCTTGCATCCCTTGGAGCTTGGTGGTGGTGGGCCGGACTTCACTTGGAGAATTGTGGTGGCCGAAACTTGCAAGGAAGAAGAAGGTGCTTGGTGGTTCTCATCTCGGAAGATCGTTGCCCACACAACGCCCGAGGTTAGAAGAGGAATACGGTAGAAGATCAAGAGGTTATTTTTGCTTACAAAGAAAGGTATAACTAGTAATTGTTTTCCGCATCATACTAGTTTTTCTTTGTATAGTTATTTATGGAAATACCAAACACAAGAGGCATATGATTCTAGAGTTTTCGAAATAGTTTTCTTTTCGAGTTTGTGTTTTCTTCTTTTTCGAATTTGTGATTCGATTGTTCTTTTTGGTTAACCTAGAGTTATTTAAGGAAATAAATATTAGCTTTCCTTAAAAGGCTTTGCCTAAGCGGTGGTGGTTGCTCCCATATCCAAGAAGGCCATGTGCCTCGCCATGCAGTCCTGGAAGCCAATTTTGGAAATTAATATTTATGGAATTAATAACTTAGGTAGATTTGAATCAATAGTGTTAAGTTCCGCTTCGATTCAAATCTAAACCATTAAGAACAGATAAGTTAAATTTGGAATCAATGATGTTAAGTTCCGTCTGCGATTTCTAATTTAACTTTTTAAAGAACACAATAGGTTATTTAAGGAAAGGTTCGACACTTGTACAAAAATTTTTTGTACAGTGGAACTAGTACGTTTTCCTAGGACTAACCAACACGTTGGAAGTCAAAGCAAGCTGGAAATGAAGTCAAGAAGCTGAGCTGCCAGCTTGAAGGCGCCTTCAACCAGGTTGAAGGCGCCTTCAGCTAGGTTGAAGGCGCCTCCAGCTTGAAGGCGCCTTCAGCTAGGTTGAAGGCGCCTTCAACCCAGTCAATTCGACCATTTGCCTTCGGATAGAGTTCTATCTGATCACTTGTTTGGAGGTGCCTTGGACCATTGTTGGAGGCGCCTTGGAGCTTCGGGATAGACTTTCCAGGGGCTATAAAAGGACCCCTGGACCTAGGAATTCATTATTCATTCAAGCTTTCAATTCCTAGCAACTTGTGAGTTCATTAAGTGTGTAAAAAGGCTTCTTCGCCTACAGTGAAGCAGACTCTGCTAGTGCGACTTTCGATTGTCCTGGATTAACAACCTCCTTGGTTGTAACCAGGTTAAACCTCGGTCTCCCGTTTTATTTTTGTCTTTAATTTTATATAGTTGCTAGCTATTTTATTGCTGATTTAAATTCTGAGTTGAAATCCGAGGAGGGTATAGTTTGTTTTTGTTTTCAGCAATTCACCCCCCTCTTGCCGGTCTCCGCTGCACCAACAATTGGTATCAGAGCCTGATCACCTCAGAAGGACTAACTGCCAACTGAAGCACTACGATCAAGACGATGGCCGGAGCGAACATCCATCCCCCGAAGTTCGACGGAGACTTCGCCACTTGGAAACGTAAAATGGAGGTATTTTTTAAAATGGATTTTGATATTTTTATTACAATGAAATATGGTTTTGCAGTGCCGAAAGACAAAGAAGAAAACACATGGAGCAAGAAGGAGCAAGACGATTTCGTCGCCAACAGAAAGACAGAGTTCCACTTGCTCAGTGTGCTGCCACCACAAGAGGTAAATCGGATCGGAAGCTACGACTCAGCGAAAGATCTCTGGGAAAAATTCCTGGAGCTTCACGAAGGTACTTCTGAAGCGAAACTAGCGAAGCGCGACATCCTCCGGAACCAGTTAACGAACCTCCGGATGAACCAAGGCGAAAAGGTAGCGCAACTCCAAGCAAGAATCAAGGAGCTGATAACGCAACTAACGAACCTTGGAGAAGAGGTAATCAACCGGGATTCTATTCGATACGGGCTCAATGCCTTCCCGAGAACTCTAGAGTGGGCCTCCTTAGTAGATGCGCACTACATCTCTAAGGACCTCGAGGTAAGTACGTTAGAACAATTATTTTCGACTTTTAAACTTCACGAATCTCGAGTTTCAGAGCCAAATGGAGTAGAGAAGACCAGTCAGAACATAGCTCTAAAGGCAAAAGTAAACGGTTCTGACTCCGAAGCCTCATTCAACGAATCCGAAGAGGCACTATTGGTAAGACGCTTCAATAAGTTTTTCAGTTCTAATAAATTTAAATCGCAAAGGCATCATCGAAAGAAGAGGACGGTTCGTTGCTACAACTGCAACGAAGAAGGACACATCAAGGAGGACTGCCCAAAATTGAAGAGAAAGGAGAAAGGAAAGGAAAAGCCAAAATACAAGAAACCAGAACCCTCCAAGCACAAGAATCTGAAGGCTACCTGGTCAGATTCGTCAACCTCTGAGTCGGACATCGAAGAATTCTCAGGGTTAGCGCTATTGGCGAACCATCAACCGGAAGAAGACTCAAGCTCAGAGATGAGCATTGATGAAGGGGGAGGAACATCAGAAGAAGAAAGCAGCAGTGAAGGGGGAGCGTCACCAGATCAGGTAAGTAAGGTACGTAATCTAACCCCGTCTCAGTCATTTCGATTTATTAAATCGCTTTCTAAAGACTTATTCGAAGTAGAAAAAGAAAATAAAGAATTAAAAATGAAATTAGCAAAAGCATGTCCACTTGAAATGTATGATAGTGTAAAATCAGAAAATGATAAATTAAAATTAGAAATTAAAAAACTGAAATCTGCTGCATACTTAAATCAATTTCCAAATTCAAAATTAAGAATTTATGGTAAATTAAATTGGTATATAAGGAAGCATCAAGGTCAACTTAGGAAAATACCAAGAAACTATGTACCCCCTAGATTTTTTAATAATCCTGTAGGAAGGAACCTCTATTGGGTTCCAAAATCTGTGCTTAATTAATTTTTCAAGTATTAAAAGCTTACAGTGAGAAAATTAAACATTGAAATTCTTTATAGAAGATTTGTCTAAGGAAGTGGTTGTTGCTCCAATAACCAAGAAGGCCTAGTGCCTCGCTACGACCTGGAAGCAAAAATATTGAAAGAAAATGTTTAATTAACTTTCTGAAAAAGCATTAAAAAAGAATTAAATAATGCTTTGAAAGTTTATCAAATATTTGTTAAAATAAACAAAAATTCCTTAAATTTTTTTTTTTTGAAAATTCTAACTTAGAAATTATTTTATTCTTAGAAATTTTTCAGTTTAGACTTAGAAATTTGTTTTATAAGTTCATTTGTGCTTAGAAATTTTTTTGTGCTTAGAAAATTTTTAATGATTTAATCTTACTTGAAAATATTTTACTTAAGACCCCATTTTTGCTGTAATCAAAGGGAGAGAGAAAAGTACAAGTTTAGGGGGAGTTAGAAAAATTTTAAATTTCTTTTATTATTATGTTTAGGGGGAGTTAGAAAAATTTAAAATTTCTGTTATTATTTTTATAAAAAGTGTTGCAATTTTACTAATTGCAAAATTTATGTTTAAGTTGTTAGTTTAGTAATTTTTCTTTAAAATTACTGTTTATGTCTATTTTTGACCCTAACTTGAACTTGGGTTGATGCACATCAAAAAGGGGGAGATTGTTGGACCCCGTGGTAGTTTTGATGTAATCAACCAAGTTGGTTAGGTCCTGCTGTGTTTGATCCCTGTGTCTGAGTGTGCAGGAGCTTAGGAGCACAGGAAGTCGAGCGAAAGACGCAGCTAGCGAGAAGGACAGCACGGGAAGGGAGCCGACGGGTTCGATGCGTCTGAAGGACGAGAGAGCTGCGGAAGAGTACTCCGGTGGGCGTGAAGAGCGTGCGCGGCGTTCGAGGGACGTTAAGCCGGGACAGAAGGTTGCTCGAGAAGAAGGCCGGGAATTGGGTTCGGGTGTGCCCTATTCCAGTTGGCCGCAATCACCTAAAAGATAGGAGCGTTGGAAGTCAAAGCAAGCTGGAAATGAAGTCAAGAAGCTGAGTTGCCAGCTTTAAGGCGCCTTCAACCAGGTTGAAGGCGCCTCCAGCTTGAAGGCGCCTTCAGCCAGGTTGAAGGCACCTCCAGCTTGAAGGCGCCTTCAGCCAGGTTGAAGGCGCCTTCAACCCAGTCAATTCAACCGTTTGCCTTCGGATAGAGTTCTATCCGATCACTTGCTTAGAGGCGCCTTGGACCATTGTTGGAGGCACCTTGGAGCTTCGGGATAGACTTTCCAGGGGCTATAAAAGGACCCCTGGACCTAGGAATTCATTATTCATTCAAGCTTTCAATTTCTAGCAACTTGTGAGTTTATTAAGTGTGTGAAAAGGCTTCTCCGCCTACAGTGAAGGAGACTCTGCTAGTGCGACTTTCGATTGTCCTGGATTAACAACCTCCTTGGTTGTAACCAGGTTAAACCTCGGTCTCCTGTTTTATTTCTGTCTTTAATTTTATATAGTTGCTAGTTATTTTATTGCTGATTTAAATTCTGAGTTGAAATCCGAGGAGGGTATAGTTTGTTTTTGTTTTCAGCATTCACCCCCCTCTTGCCGGTCTCCGCTGCACCAACACTAACTTCCCCGACCTGTTCTCCCACGAGGAACTTGATTTTTTGGTGGATGGTAGAGATAGCAGTTGTAAACTCATTAGAGTCGGTCGGCCCAAAATAACGTTGTAAGAAAAGGACGAGCCTACTACGAGGAAGTTACTCCTAGTTTTGACTAATGGCTCGCTCCCCAAAGATATGGACAACTTGATCTGGCCCATGGGCTTTACCTCATTGCCAGTAAAGCCATATAAAGAAGTAGCCACCGACTGGAGCTCGCTGGCATCGATCTGCATTTCTTCGAAAGCATACTTAAACAACACGTTGACAGAGCTCCCAGTGTCAACGAAGACTCTGGCCACGAGGCTATTGGCTATGATAGCTCTGATGATAAGGGCGTCGTCATGAGGCAACTCTAGTCCCTCCAGGTCTTGTGGCCCGAAGCTGATAACAGGGCCAGCGACCTGCTCATTTCTGCATCCAACAGCGTGAATCTCCAATCGGCGTTCATGAGACTTGCATGCCTGACCCGAATCTCCGTCGGTAGGTCCTTCGGAGATCATGCCTATGTTATGGATGGCTGAGTTGCCCCGATTCTCCGCCTCGCGGGCTTCTCCTTGCTCCCAGTGTGCCCTTGTTGTTGTATGCTTGGCCCCTCCTGATCAGCCCGAGGTCGGCTGGTCTGTCCCACTGCATTGCGTCGCTCCTCCATCATTCTTTGGACCTGAGGAGTCAGCTCGGGGGGTGGCAGGCCCAGCTCGGCGGCGCGACGAGAATCCTGGGCAAATTGAAAACAATCGCCGGTGGCATGCGTGTGAGAGTGATGATAAGTACAATAGCGCGGTCCCCAAGGTCCAGGTCAGGGGCATGGACTGCAGCTACGCGCGGGATCAGCAGAACATCCTGACCGAGGTGGAAAGTAGGTCGAGTGTCTCGAGCGCGCGGGAGAGGTTGAGCAGGAGGTTGGGGTACTCTTCTCTTCGGCTTATTAGTAGAGGAGGGTGGTTTGTCTGTCTTCCTTCGCGCCGCCTACGCTTCCTCCACATTGATGTAGCTAGCCGCCTTCTCGAGCATCTCATCGAAATTCATTACAGGATTTCTGATGAGATCCCTAAAGAACTCTCCTTCTGTCAACCCATGAGAGAAGGCGCTCATGAGTATTTCGGATGTGGCCGAGGGAACGTCCTGAGCCACTTGATTGAAGCATTTGGTATAGCTTCTTAACAGCTCGGAGGGCCCTTGCTTGAGAGCAAACAAGAAGTGGTCCATCTTTTGATACTTCCTACTACTGGCGAAGTGGCGCAGGAATGCGATATTGAAATCGGAGAAGCAGGTGATGGACCCATGCGGTAGTCCATCGAACCACTTCTGGGCAAAGCCCGATAAGGTATTCAGGAATACCCGACATTTAACGACATCGCTGTACTGGTGTAACAGAGCTGCGTTCCTGAACTTGCGGAGGTGGTCTTCAGGATCTTTGCTGCCATCATATTCTCCGATAGCAGGGGGTCGGTACCCTTTGGATAGCCTTTCCTCTAATATTTTGGAAGAGAAGGGCACTTTCTCGTTTGGCTCTACACGACGTTCTTCTTGAGGGATGATAGACTTCCCTCTCTTTGAATCCTTAGGCAAAGAACTTTTAGCCACAAAAACTTGTGGCTATAACATCCAGGGTCTGGCTGATAGTAACCCTGGCCCGACTCTCTATAGAAGGCAAGAGGAAATTCCATGGGTTGTTTTATCTTGGAACCTCGATCTGAGGCGTGAGCCGGTTGTTTAGAAACCTCAGGTAACTTTCACGGTCGGGAGGCAGTAGTTTGTTGCTTTTCAGAGGCCACCCGCTTCTTGGCTTCTTTGAAGAGTTCATACTCTCCCGCTGTCATGGTCATGTTGATTCATCCAGAATCCTCCATCTTCACGTTCCGGAGCAGGTAGCTGTGTTCCCACAGACAGCACCAAATTTTATCCCGTCCGGAAGCTGAGTTGGACAGAGGCTGGCTGCGCTATCGCCGGTGTTGATGGAAAGTCGTTGAGACGCCTGGGTGACCTGGTACCTCCGGGAAAGGTTCCCATGAGCGGATGACGGAAGGTGATGACAAGAACGACCACGCGAGGGTTCTGCGCACACTCAGACAAGCCGCCTCTATGTTAGAGACCAAGAACCAGGGAAAAAGTACCCGGGTCAGGCCCTCCGACACTCAAGTCGGGTATTTTTTTCCCAGAAGCACAGTGAAATGACGAAAAGTAAAAGACGAGTGCGAAAAGATGAGTGAGCATACCTGCGTAGGGACAAAGCCTCCCTTTTTATATGGCAGTGGGTGCTTCTTGAGTCTGACGAGTGTCAAGGAATGTTGGGTGTCAGGATTTGTCTGGCGGTGAATGACACATGACATCTTTCTATAGATCTAAGGAGGGATCAGGAGGCAACGAGCCATAGACCATTAGCATATTCTCTGACATGTGATGATTATTCTCTGACGGGTTGTTACGATTCTCTGGCTTGATTGTCGTGTAGTGCCTGTTCACTCTGGTCTGTTAACCTTAGACTGGGTCTTCGTACCTGTAAAGCTTGACCTGTAGGCCCAGACCTGCATTTCCTGACGCATTCCCCGGCTTGTATTTGTTGTCCTGCAAATCCAGACATGTACGTCCCGCCCTGTATTTGCCATTCGATCTATCTCGGTAGATCCAGACCTGCGCCTACCGCCCTGTAAGCCTTCGTCCACATATCCTGACATGTACGTCTTTGGTCCGTGTATCTTGTTCTGTGTATCTTGTCTTGTAGATCCCAACCTGTAAGCCTTAATCCTCGTATCTCGACTTGTGTGTCTTTGGTTAGCATATTATGCTTTGCGAGTCTTGGTTCGTATATCCCGACCTGTACGCCTTGTCCGTGTATCCCTATTCCACAAGTTCGTAAGTCCTGCCCTGTAATCCATGATTTGCATATCCCGACCTGTACGCTTTGGTCCGTGTATCCTGTACCGCAAGTTTATAAATCCTACCTTGTGATCCATAGTTTGCATATCATGACCTGTACGCTTTGGTCTAGGTATCCGGACCCGCAAGTCCGTAAGTCCTGACCTGTAATCCTTGGTTTGCATATCCCGACCTGTACGCTTTAGTCCGGGTATCCCGACCCGCAAGTCTGTAAGTCCTGACCTGTAATCCTTGGTTTGCCTATCTCGACCTGTACGCTTTGGTCATCGTATCTTGTTCCGCAAGTCTATAAGTCCTGACCTGTAATCCTTGGTTTGCCTATCCTGACATGTATGCTTTGGTCCTCATATCTTGTTCCATAGGTCTATAAGTCCTGACATGTAGGTCCTACCTTTCGAGTTCCTACTTGACATGTAGGCCTAACTCCGAAATGTCACTTGAGCCCGACCAGGACTATCCTGTAACCTAACCCTTTGAACCCCACGCATGTCGGACTTTTGACTTCCACGTAAGCCGGACTTTTGACCACCACGTAGGCTTGACTTCTAACCGCCATGTGAGATTGACTTTTGACTGCCTTGTGGGCTTGACTTCTGACCACCCCGTGGGCTTGGCTTCCGACTACGTCCATTATCCGACCCCACTATCATGCACCGTATCAGGGTATAATGGACCTTTTCATTAAGAATAGTGGAGAACGTGGACAAGTTCCCACATTCCCATTTTCCCCATTTCTTACACTTGATGCATCTATGTTTGCTGAAAGATGTTAAGCTAATCATTTCAAGTGCTTTAAAGCTTTTTTTGGCAACTAGAGTGATCAAGAAAAGTTTTGTCTTGCTGCTTTTGAAAGACAATGGATGATTGAGGCTTACTGATTGACGAAAATTGTTACCCAGAAGGCCAGAACCCTCGTAGGATCAGATCAGGAGCTAGCTGCAGTACTGGAAGATGTTAAGAGCTTGTTGTTGTTATTGTTGTCGTGGTCTATGAATGAGACAAAACCCAACAAATGACCATTTAGAGAGGTTGTATATGTTTAGATGGTTTGTAGTTGAAGGATAAGGTGGAAGTGATTCATCATCTTATAATTGCAAATTGAATGCTTTCTGGGGTGTGGAAAAATAACAAATTATCATGTTTTTCAATGGCATGCTAATTTTACCTTGTAGAATTTTTTAATCCATTGTAGAAGCTGAGGGGCATTGTTAGCCCGTACAAGTATTCGCTCTCAGCCGGTATAGTCTACTATGTTGGTGTGGCTTTAAGATTCAGTATTATTGAGAATTTTTCTTTTTAATGGATAACATACCTGAGAATGTTGACTATCCCGAATAAGCACAGATCTACATGCATCGTGTACAATATAATCTTGTGCCAAATTCTAATATACGATCTTTAAAATTAAATGTTCGTATGTAATGCACCATGGACATCTTAAATCGAATAAAATGAGTGCTATAGTCCTTTTATTCAAACAGGAAAGATGAAATACGAGCAGTGTTCGAAGAGATTAAACCCTAGATCTACCGCCACTTCAATCGCAACCCCACCCTACAAGCCTAGATAAGACGTGTCTAACCATGTTCAATTTGCGTAGTCGCACATCGCAAAGCTGCAGACTGCCCTTTCGGTGCCCTTCATGGGGCACATAGACCCACACTTGCCGCAATGCTCATTATCGGTCAGTAGGTCGACGCATGCGCCGCCACAACAAGACTTGTTGAACGCGCAGCGCTGCCCGCAGCCGCCGCAGTTCTGTATGTCGCTCTGCAGATCAGCACCTTGGCACATGCCTCCCTCGACCGCCAGGTGGCTTATCCCCCGAAGACCTTGCTTGGCCTCCGCCGAAGCCAGTGCGAATGCTACTAACGCGAGGAGGAGAACGATGACCTTCATGATTCAGTTTAACTCGCTAACTTGTTGATTCTCAAAGCCCACGGGAGGGTTTGAATTTATAGAGCGGTTTGAATCGGTTAGGAAAGGACAAAATATGAAAGTTAGTGATTATATACCATTCAATTATTCTGGCATACTATTAAAATAGAATCATAACTGTTAATTCTAATTTGTATTTATTGCTTCTATTATATATGATATCTGTTATTTCCATTTATAATTCCTTCAAATGTAATTATATTTAAATATATTTATTTTGTTTGGGGAGGAATGAATTAATTGGTTCCAACCATGCATGTATAATAAAATGTGGTAATATTTAGATTCTACGGTATTCTTTTTTTTCTCTCAATTTTTAATGTACACTATTTTAAAAAATCGACTAGGTTAAGACCAATAACAAGATTAATTTTTATAATTACTATGTAGTTTTTTTCTCTTCTTCTAGCCAGACTAATAACAAGATTTTTCTTATTTTCTTTCTCCAATAACGACATCACAAATTCGTTATTTTATTGGTGGAAGGAGCATTGTAAAGTATAATAAAAATAAATAGATCCGCTATCATAATCCAAAGTTGATAGTCAGATGAGTTAGAAAGAAAGTATTGATTGTTAGTAGCATGTCTTGTTTAGGAAATGAAAATCTATTTACATAGTAAGATTATAATTTAATCTGAATTTTAGTAGTTTCTTATAATTTCATGTTATTATCATTATTAAATATTATTTTAAATTTTTGAGATATTTTCATATTATTTATAGATTCGAGTTTGAGCGAAGCTCGATAATCAACCCCAAATAAATTTGTATTCAAGCTACACCCTTAGGAAACCATTGAGAGATTGGAAAAAGATGAGTCTACAAATGCTAATCGTGTGGCGTGGGAAAAATGCACATGAATTGACAACCCCGTTAACCGAGTGCTGGATTGGATCATCACAAAGTAGTGATTTTTATTATTTTTTTGGTAAGAAATAGTCCGAAAGGAACAAAATGTATGTGTTCATATTGAGGGGAGGTGACCATATCGTTGCCTTCTATTCACCTCTCTTTCTCCTCCTATTCCTATACCTCATTCGCTGGAAAACTGATACTATTTTTCTATCTTGTGCATGGTTCTTATGAGCAAATCTTAGTGGAGATGATAATGAGTTCGATTTGAATTGGATTTATATTCTCCATCTTTATATCCATTTAAATATTTTCTATATTAATATTTTTTTTCCATCTGATTATTATCATTCAATAAAAATAAATTAAAATCTAATTAATATATATAATAAAAAAATAGATAAACATTTATACAGCCTACACTTAATTTAATCATATTCAATAAAGATAGATTAAACATCATAAAAATAATTAATGATTTTATTTATATTTATATATATATATATATATATATATATATATATATATATATAATCGAGTAATCAAGTATAGAGATAATTCCACCATACCCTCCTACATTTGATCGAATATTCTAATTACGTATCTTAATTATTATTGACATAGGTGCCAAAAATTACTAAACTCGATTTATTAATTTTCCACCACCTTCATAATTGATTCTGTCCGAGTGCTGAGTCGATGAATACTGGGTACGTGGCGCTCTCGGTGATGGCGTATAGACATTCGACTGCTGTGAACCTCCGACGAGAACCTGCAAGCACAAAACCGAGTCGGGAAGGGGTTCCCGGCAACGACTCTCCGACGCTCAAGTCAACTCCGGCGGAAAGAGAGAATGACGAGAATGAGAACTGTAGCTACAGTGATGTAGAATGCATACCTCCGTCGAAGCCTGGGGGTCCTTATATAGGACTCTCGGGGTGATGCGTGCACACATCCCAAAGCATGCACGCTCCTCAAAGCATACCTGAAGTGGTGGTGTCAGAAAAGTGTGTCTGACGCCATACCGCAACTGCCCGAGCATATCCCTAACAGGATAATTGAAACTTCCACCGTACGATTCTTTGTACGACTCGGCCGCCGACCATGCTACCCGTCGGCGACAACTGTCTCGAGGTCGATGTCACCCACTGCCCCTTTTGTCCTCTTCTGCGTTGTTTGTCTGTCACCGGGCCGAACGGGACGACCGCTTAGGCCTCCCAGCATTCGGTCAAGGGAGTGTGTCGGGCAGAGCGGGAAGGCCACTCGGTCGCACACTCGAACGAGCAACACTGTTTGGCTTGGCGTTCAGCCGGGCGGACAAACCGCTCGGCAGACCAACTCCTCTTCTGAGCGTCGGCAACCCGACCTGCGGTTCGGTTCGGCTGCGTACTGGTTCGGTTACTATCTCGGCTGCTAGGCCAAGTCTTGTCTCCTATCGGTAGGAACCATTGGCGGGCCCCCTGGACTTTGACTTCTTGGCCCACGTGTCGTTGACCTCTACCAATGTGGGCCCCCATCCTTATCACCGGATCACTTGCCTTCCCCTCAAGTCTAGTCGAAGGAGACTGTAGGTCCGACTGACTGGACTATTAGCTCAGTGGTATGATGGTCGCTCGGCCACTGATGTAAATGTTTTTTTCTGCACGCGCCTAATGAAAGCGCCCTACGGCCGTTCGGCAGATTACCTGATAGAACTTGTTTCATTTCTTTCCGCTAGCTGCCGAGCCGGTTGTAAGTCGGTCCATACTGCCGTTTTTAGAATCCCCTCAGAATTCGTGCAAATCCTCACCATTAAGGCTGAGCATGCGTCCCTGAACACGTAATGACGCTCATTAAATGCGATCCTATGATCGGATGCCACGTGGCGCTGTCGCCATCATCATGCAGGGGTGGCGTCACTTCCGATGGGACCCTCGGCTGTTTGAAATGAACGGTCAGATGCATACCTCGGGTCCCGTGACCTGAATCTGACGACTAGGCAGCATCGGGCCCATTCTTGTAAAGCCTTCATCTCTATCCCCCACCGCACTTTTGCGTTCGTGCGTTCAGAGACTTTCGTTCGCGCTGTTGGTTGCTACTCAGAAAACCTAATGGTTTCACTGTACAAAAATTTTATACAAAGGTCTGAACCTTTTCCTAGCTACCATGTGTTCTTTTAAATTAAACTTGGATCGCTTGCGGAACTTAACACGTTTGATCCAAAGTTTAATTTATTTGTTCTTTTAGGTTTAGACTTGGATCTCCTGCGGAACTTAACACGTTCGATCCAAATCACCTAGGTTATTAATTCTATTAAATATTAATTTCCAAAATTGGCTTCCAGGACTGCATGGCGAGGCACATGACCTTCTTGGATATGGGAACAACCACCACCGCCTAGACAAAGCCTTTTAAGGAAAGCTAATATTTAATTTCCTTAAATAACTTTAGGTCAACCAAAAAGAACAATCAAATCACAAGGAAAAGAAAAACAAAAGAACACAACATCGAAAACAAATTCGAAATACTAGAATTGCATGCCTCTTGTATTTGGTATTTTTCAAAGAAATAAAACTAGTATGATGCGGAAATTAAATACTAGTATACCTTTTCTTTTGCAAGCAAAAATCTCTAGGTCTTCTATCGTATTTCTCTTCTAATCTCTGACGTTGTGTGGGCAACGATCTTCCGAGATGAGAAACCACCAAAGCACCTTCTTCTCCTCCTTGCAAGGTTCGGCCACAACAAGAGCACCTCCAAGGATGAAGAGAAACCACCACCAATGCTCCAAGGGATGCAAGCTTTCTTTCCTTCTTCTCCAAGCTAGAATCCGGCCACACCTTGATCTCCAAGAGAGAAGAGAGTTTCGGCCACAAGGATGGAGAGAAGAGAAAGGGAAGAGCCGGCCACACCAAGGAAGAAAAGAGGAAGAAAATAATAGAGGTTGTTCACCTTGAAGGCACCCAAAACCCCCTCTTTTATAATCCTTGGCTTTGACAAATAAGGAAATTTAATTACAATAAAATTTCCTTAACTTTCCTTGACATGAATTAATTAAGAAAAAATTAAATAAAATTTCCTAATTGATCATATCATGGTCGGCCACCTCATGAAGAGCAAACAAGGCAATTTTCAATCAACAATTAAAATTCCTTATTTGTCTTCGAAAATTTAAAAAAATTAAAATTTCCCTTTAAAATCCCTTCATGGTTGATAAAAAGAAATCTCTATAATTTTAATTTTTCAACATGTGAATAATTTACAAAGAAGAAAAATAAAATATATTTCCAATCTACAAATAAGGAAAGAGATTTAATCCCTTTCTTTAATCTTTTGTAGAACCTTATAAAAGAGATATTTTAATTTTTAATCTCTCCAATAAATTATATCTTTCACATAAGAAAAAATTAAAATTTCTTTTTAATTTAATAGGGCCGACCACCTAAGCTTGGGTTCAAGCTAGGGCCGGCCACCCATGGACCTAGGCTTGGCCGACCCTAGCTTGATCCACAAGCTAGCTTGACCGGCCCCTACAACATGGGTATGAAGGTGGGTATAGGTGGGTATAGTACTCTATAAATAAGAGGCTACGATAGGGACCGAGAGAAGGAATTGGTTTTGGTCTCCCGATAAAATTAAGCATCCCGTGTTCGCCCCGAACACACAACTTAATTTTATCAATAATAATTCATTCCACTAGAGAACTATTATTGAACTACCGCACCAATCCCAAATTACATTTTTGGGCTCCTTCTTATTATGAGTGTGTTAGTCTCCCTGTGTTTAAGATGTCGAATGTCCACTAATTAAGTGAGTTACTGACAACTCATTTAATTAATATCTTAGTACAAGAATAGTACCACTCAACCTTATCGTCATGTCGAACTAAGTCCACCTGCAGGGTTTAACATGACAATCCTTATGAGCTTTTCTTGGTGACATTATCAACCTAGATCACTAGGACACAGTTTCCTTCTATAATCAACAACACACACTATAAGTGATATCATTTCCCAACTTATCGGGCTTATTGATTTATCAAACTAAATCTCACCCATTGATAAATTAAAGAAATAAATATCAAATATATGTGCTTGTCATTATATTAGGATTAAGAGCACACACTTCTATAATAACTGAGGTCTTTGTTCCTTTATAAAATCAGTATAAAAGAAACGACCTCTGATGGTCCTAATCAATACACTCTAAGTGTACTAGTGTAATCATATAGTTAAGATAAACTAATACCTAATTACACTACGACCTTCCAATGATTTGCTCCTTTCCATTTTGGTCGTGAGCTACTGTTTATAATTTATAAGGTGCTGATAACATTATCTTCTGTATGTGACACCACATACTATGTTATCTACAATATAAATTAATTGAACAACTACAAACAAATGTAGATAATTTAACCAAATGTGATTATTTATTCAAAATAAATGTTTACAAAATCTTAGACTTTCAGTATACACTCTAACAATCTCCTACTTATACTAATGACTAAGCTGCCATATCTGCTGCCATACATCTGATTCTCATTCCCTCCACATGCCGATCGAAAGCTTTTGCTGGAAGGGCCTTAGTGAAAGGATTTGCCAAGTTATCTGCTGATGCAATCTTGGCGATGACAACTTCTCCTCGCTTCACGATATCTCGTATCAGGTGGTACTTGCGCTCTATATGTTTACTTGTCTTATGGCCTCGTGGTTCCTTTGAGTTTGCAACTGCACCGCTATTATCACAATAAATTGTGATGATTTTGGGCAAACCAGGAATCACATCTAAGTCCATTAGAAAGTTCCTGAGCCATACTACTTCTTTAGCTACCTCAGAGGCTGCTACATACTCAGCTTCCATGGTTGAGTCCGAAACGCATTTCTGCTTAACACTCCTCCATGCAATGGCTCCACCTCCTAAAGTAAACACATAGCCTGATGTAGACTTACTGTTGTCCCTATCTAATTGGAAATATGAATCCGTGTAACCCACAGGGAGCAAATCGTCTGCTTGGTAAACTAACATATAATCTCTAGTCCTTCTCAAGTACTTTAATATATGCTTTACCGCAGTCCAATGCCCTTGTCCAGGGTTACTCTGATATCTGCTGACCATGCCCACGGTAAAATAGATATCAGGTCTCGTACATAGCATTGCATACATAAGGCTTCCTACAGCCGAAGCATAAGGAACTGCTTTCATGTCCTCTATCTCCTTTGATGTCTTCGGAGACATCTCTTTAGATAGAGCTACTCCATGCCTAAAAGGTAAGAAACCTTTCTTGGAATTCTGCATGCTAAAACGAGCAAGGATTGTATCTATATATGAAGCTTAGGACAGACACAACATTCTTTTCTTGCGATCCCTTATAACTTTGATCCCAAGAATGTGTGCACAATCTCCTAAATCCTTCATATCAAATTGTTTGGACAACCATACCCTTACGTCTGATAATACCTTGACATTGTTGCCAATTAACAAAATATCATCACGTATAGTACAAGAAATACCATCATGTTTCCGTTACACTTCTTGTATACACAAGACTCATCCGGACACTGAATAAATCCATATGACTGGATTACTTCATTAAACCGGATGTTCCAAGACCTTGAAGCTTACTTCAGTCCATAAATGGACCGATTGAGCTTGCACACTAGATGCTCTTTGCCTTTTTCAATGAACCCTTCTGGTTGCTTCATATGGATGTTCTCTTCAAGACTTCCATTAAGGAAAGCTGTCTTGACATCCATTTGCCAAATCTCATAATCCATATGAGCAGCAATGGATAAGAGTATCCGGATAGATTTAAGCATGACTACCGGTGAAAAGGTCTCCTCATAATCGATTCCCTCTTTCTGAGTGTACCCTTTCGCAACAAGCCTAGCTTTGAAGGTTTCTACCTTCCCGTCTGTCACTCTTTTCCTTTTGTAGATCCACTTGCATCCAATGGCTTTTACACCATCAGGTGGTTCTACAAGCTCCCAGACCTTATTAGAGTACATAGACTCTATTTCAGAATTCATTGCCTTTTGCCAAGATACTGCATCTATATCTTGGAGTGCTTCGTCATATGTTCGGGGGTCAGGTTCATGTTTACTCGGGATCAAGTCCGAAGACTCTCCCAAAAACATGAATCTCTCAAATTCCCTCACAACTCTCCCACTACGACGAGGCATCGTCTGTGGTTGTGTATCATGTGTGACACGTGTTGCAGTTTCTTGTGGTACTTCATCTTGTACTGTTGGTACTGAAGTAGACGTGTCCTCTCTAAGTTCTTCTAAAACAACTTTGCTACTGGGCTTGTGATCCATTATATAGTCTTCTTCTAAAAACTGGGTATTGGTGCTAACAATGACCTTCTGGTCTTTAGGACTATAAAGTAAACCACCTTTCGTTCCTCTGGGATAACCCACAAACACGCGAACTTCTGTACGAGATTCTAACTTATCAACATATGGTTTCAGCACAAGTGCTGGACTACCCAAAATCCGAATATGTCTTAGACTGGGTTTTTGCCCATTCCACAATTCTGTGGGAGTAGAAGATACTGATTTAGAAGGTACTAAGTTCAGAATGTGCACTGCCATTTCCAAAGCGTATCCCCAAAATGAATTTGGTAATTCTGAATAACTCATCATCGATATAACCATCTCCATAAGAGTCATATTCCTTCGTTCTGCCACACCATTCTGTTTGGGTGTACCAGGTGCGGACAATTAGGATTGAATCCCGGCCTCTGATAAGTAATTCCTAAAATCTCCTAAGAGGTATTCGCCACCACGATCAGATCGTAGTGTCTTGATACTTTTACCTAATTGTTTCTCCACATCAGCCTTGTACTCTTTGAACTTATCAAAGCACTCGGACTTGCGGCGCATTAGGTAAATGTATCCGTATCTTGAGTCTTTAAAGTGTTAGGACCAAAAATAGCTAGAGGGGGGGTGAATAGCTCGTCGCGTTCGTTCGGTGCTCGGCGTTGCTTGGCGTTGCTTGGCGTTGCTTGTTTCTTCAAGAATATGCAGCGGAAAATACAGAAACAAATGCAACAACGCTAACACGGTTGGTTTACTTGGTATCCACCTCACAAGAGGTGACTAATCCAAGGATTCACACCAACGCACACACCCTCTACTATGAATAACACTCCTTTATGGTAACTACCAAAGGCGGAGAAGCCCTACAACACTCTCAATACAAGAAGAAGAAAGGGAAATACAAGTTAAGCAAAAGCTTACAAGATGTGCCGTAAAAACCCTAACCCTAACTTCTTCCTCTTGCAATAGATCCGCCTCTTGACTTGGAAAGCCTCCAAGAACCTTCAAGAACTGGCGATCACGTGCTTGTAGAGAGCTGTGGAGGAGCTGGAATGAATCTGAGAAGAGCTCGAAGAGATACCGAAGACCACGCTCGCTGCGGCTTTCGACGCAACGGTCGGATCCGGATCGATTCGAATGTTCCGAATCGATCGGGGCTTTGGATCGATCCACGGATCGATCCAGGCGAGCAGAAGCGCGCTGGATCGATCCACGGATCGATCCGGCGCTATCGCGCGGCATCGTCGATCGATCGGTGATCGATCGGGACCTGAATCGATCACGGATCGATCCGAAGCTTCTGACGAAGAATCTAGATCGATCCACCGATCGATCCACTGGATCGATCCACGGATCGATCCAGACTTGGTTTTGCCCAAAACCAAGTTCCAAACCTCCTAACCAACATCCGGTCAATCTTGACTGTTGGTACATCATGCCTCGATCGGTCACTCCCTTGACCCAGACTCCCACCAAGTGTCCGGTCAATCCTTTGACCCACTTGGACTTTTACTCGTCGTGCAAGTATCCGGTCACTCCATTGACCTACTTGGACTTCCACGATGTCCGGTCAACCTTGACCCATCTGGACTTCCTTCCTTGCCAAGTATCCGGTCAATCCTTTGACCTACTTGGACTTCCCACCGGATGTCCGATCATCCTTGATCCATCTGGATTTTCCTTGCCTGGCTTCACTCACCGTGGCTTTCACCTAGCTTCACTCACTAGGGTTTTCCATCGCCTAGCTTCACTCACTAGGACTTTCACCGCCTCACCCAGGGGTTTCCATCCGCCTAGCTTCACTCACTAGGACTTTCACGACTTCACTCACCAGGGCTTTCACCCAGCTTCACTCACTAGGGTTTTCCATCCGCCTAGCTTCACTCACTAGGACTTTCTTACTGGCTTCACTCACGGGACTTTTCTTACTGGCTTCACTCACCAGACTTTCATTTTGCCTAACATCCCAGTTAGGACTTCGATCAAGTATCCATCAACCTTGACCTACTTGACTCTTCTTCAATCAATATCTTATTGTCAAACATCTAAACCCAAACCAAGACTCAGCTTGGTTACCCAGGTCAACCTTGACCTGAGGGATATTGCACCAACAATCTCCCCCTTTTTGATGTTTGACAATACCACAATAACACTTACAATCCCATATGTAAGTTAGGCTAATCCCATAGCCTCCTTCTTCATGCCACTAGGTAATGAAAGCATAAATTAAGCTCTTCATTCTCCCCCTAAGAGGGCAAACTCCCTCTAGGTAATGAAAGTCTAACTTACTCCCTTTCATGAGTCCTTTCATTCTCCCCCTATGACCTTCCCATAGGTAATGAAGGACTAAGCTTAACCATACATTCTCCCCCTATTGGCACACATCAACCCATCGTTGGACACACATCAATCGATGCTCCAATTTTGGGCACACTTCAACAAATCCATTTGTTGAAGACTCTCCCCCTGAAGAGTTGCTCATCGTTGTTCACAACATCACTCGTTGTGATCAACACGATAATGAAGGTCCCATACCCTTCATTTATCCTTAACTTCTTCTTTACCTTGGAGGCTCCCCCTTGCCTAGTGCCTCCTTGAGCCTTGACCACCTTCTTCCCCTTGGGGCATTGACTTCGGTAATGCCCCTTTTGATTGCAAGAGAAGCATATAATATGCTCCTTGCTCTTCTTTGTGTTGGGAATGATCTCCTTGGGCTTCGCCTTGCCCTTTTGTGCCACTTGGCCCTTCTTCTTGGCCAATTTAGGACACTTGCTCTTATAGTGCCCATGTTCCCTACACTCAAAACATATTATATGATTTTTATTATTAATTGAAATGTTTATACCTCTGCTTGTAGGGGTGGCATCTTTTTCTTTGGATCCGTAGGTAGAAGCTTCCTCTTGATCGGACCTTGATTCTCCTCCATTTGATTTTTCTTGACTTTTGGAGGTAGAAGCTTCTTCCTCCTCTTCTTCTCTTGACCCGGATGTAGAAGCTTCTTCTTCTTCTTGCTCCGGTGTCACCAAGGATTGCTCCCCCTCAATCCTAGAGGTGGAGGCTTCATCATCTTGAATGTGAAACAAGGAGTATGCTCCCTCCTTGTTCCCTTCGGTGCATTCCCTTGAGGATGAAGCTTCTTGGATTTCCTCTTCTTCAGAGGTTGAGTATCTCTCAACCTTGGAGTCCTCCTCTTGGTCTTGCTCCAAAGAGTCACCCTCTCTGGATTCTTCATTATCTTGTACAGTGGAGGGGATCTCTTCATGAAGCTTAGCCAATTTGCTCCAAAGTTCCTTTGCATCTTCAAATTCTCCAACTTTGCAAAGAATGGTGCTTGGCAATAAATTGACCAAAAGCTTGGTCACATTGTCATTTGCCTCGCACCTTTGGACTTGCTCCGGGCTCCATTTGCTTTTCTTTAGAACTTTGCCCTTTGAATTTCTTGGAGCCTTGAAACCTTCCATTAGAGCAAACCATTGCTCTATCTCCATCATCAAGAAATTTTCAATTCTTGATCTCCAAGAATCGAAGCTTGCCGATGTGTATGGTGCAGCCACCCTTGTGTCAAATCCAAGTCCATCTTGGAATTGCATCTTGAAGTTGAGCTTGATAAAATCTTGAACTTGAAGAATTTGCTCCAACTTCTTCACCCTCTAGCTTTTCTTGGTCCTAACATAAAGCACTTCTTCTCCCACTTCTGATCCATGGTAGTCATCTGAGTCTTCAAGTCTTGGTTTTCTTTTCTTAATGACTCCACCTCAGAAGAAGAAGAAAAGGAACTCGCACAACCCCTAGGAGTTCTTAAGCGATCAAATACTACCTTGGCCTGGGAGCCAAGGCCGTAGAGGGAGGAGTTCTTTGTCCTTCCACTCACAACATCATAATAAATTTCATTTATTTCCTGGATGGATAGATCCTGTGACTCCCCTCCCTCTACTGGTGGCTGAGATGCCTGAGCAACCATGCTTGTCATTTCCTCCTGTGTAGAAAAAATATACAATTTATATCTTATACACAATTATTAAAGCTAATTAATCATTATTAAAGATTAAATATAAATTGCAAGTTAATAATTCAAACTCCAATGTTCTTTGATCGATCATCAACATATGTGTCATCCTTTCTCTAGTGAGTCTTGAGAAAGATCTCCAAGCAAGTGGGTTGTCTTTCTAAAGAACGCTCCTGCATGCACAAATAAGTTTGGCTAAAATTATACAAGTTCATTAATAAATAAAAATTTAATTTATATAACTTTAAATTAAAATCACCAGATCTATAGCGTGCTCAACAAT
Organism: Zingiber officinale; assembly: GCF_018446385.1. Classification (NCBI taxonomy): domain Eukaryota; kingdom Viridiplantae; phylum Streptophyta; class Magnoliopsida; order Zingiberales; family Zingiberaceae; genus Zingiber; species Zingiber officinale. Next base: position 146,712,589 of record NC_055994.1, read on the forward strand.
GGATCGAGATCCTGATGTATGCCGAGCAGATCCGGTACTCGGGCCACCTAGCTCTGTATTCCTATTCGCTTGAGCTTTTAGAGTCTTTGTCTGCCATCTTTCTACAGATCAAGTGGTCGTCCATGCACTCCAAATCTCGTCGGATACATAAGCAGGCCGTGTGCCATCCTTTCTCACATAGTATAATAGGTCTTTGTACAACTTGGCACAATAAATATTCCAAGTTTTTGTAAATCCAACCTCGTGCCCCTCCTCCCATGTATATTTTTTCTACAATTTAAAAATAAAATTTTAGTATATTAAAAGATAAATATAATGTACATATTCAATTTACTTACCACAAATTCTTGATAATAGAAATCCTTAGTTGCAGCATCTACATGTCTCCATGTAGTCCCAGATATGCAGACTATTTCCTTAAATTTCTGTGTGATATATGTGGATACTCGATGATCGTCGAGAGTAAACCTACATATAAGCAATATTAAGACATAAGATATATGTTATAAATAAAGAACTTGAATTACTAATAATAAAAAAAATACTTACGGCTCTCCAACAACCCTAAGGACGGTGGGTCCACGGAGTGGTGCTAGAAGATCTGCCATGATACCTTATATCTACAAAAATATATTACAGCACATCATAATAAGTCTTTAATAACATGATAAATAAGCAACAAAACATGATTAAAGCATAACTTACTAGATGAATAATAATGCTAAAATTTAATCAATGCTAGACTCTGGAAGCATTCCTACTTAACATTAACAGTTTGTAAGTCGTCGTCGCTAGACTCTGTTAGTTCAACAAAATCCTCACTGCTGGATTTCTCTCGATCATCTATCTCCTCGTCAGTGGCATTACCATCTACAAGTAATTGTGATGTAGATTGAAGTTGTGAATCAACCGAATGTCTCTCTACTTCGTCATTCTGAAATGCATCATGGTTTTGAGCAGTAATAGTGTTCGACATTTCTATGGTAGAACGAGACTTCAATCGACAAACAGACAACCATTCATTAGCTCTTCTTCTCTTCGTAGGATATTCAAGATAAACAACTTGACCCGCTTGTATTGTAAAAATGAAATGTTCAAACTTATTGAACCTTCTGTTTGCATTAACCTCTACTAAATTATAATTTGGATGTATTCTGGTACCTGTTCTTGGGGTTGGATCATACCATGAACATTTGAACAACACACACCTTTTTATCGGTAATGCAGGATACTCAACCTTTATAATTTCCTCAAGTCCACCATAGTAATCAAACTCAGTGTTATTGGTGTCGATAGATCCTTTAACGCAGACACCAGAATTAAAAGTTAATCTCTGCGAATCTCGTTGTCTCATATGGAATTTGAGACCATTAACATAGTAACCCGAATAGACCATTATTTGGCGTAGGGGTCCAGATGCAAGATTCAATATTCTATCATCTTGTACATTAGATATTCTTTGGTCTTTCACCTATCAAAATAGTAATAAGAAAAATTAGGACCGAATTTATTTTAATAAAGAATTATGAAAATTTCTCTAACTCACATATATTTGAAACCATAATACAAATTCGGTCTCTAACTTTTCAGCAACCTCACTTGCAGTCATTGATGGATTTTGAAGATGTAATTGTTGCTCATACAAGCTTTGAAAGAAGGTAATTATAAGAAAATTAGGATATCAAGCAATTAACTACAACGAAATAAAAGTTTGATTAGAGAAGTTAACTTACTTTATGTAGGGTTTGACCTCATCACAGTTTAAGAGTATTTATGTTCTTGTAGCATGGTATTCTTGTTGAGTTAACCATCTAGAAACAGATGCACCCATTGGTTTACCAGAAAATTTGAAAATAGAAAGCATCGATGGATCTATATTCTGAGTATCATCAGAAGTTCTAGGACATTTGCGGTGTTTGGTTTTAACATTATCAGTAAAATAATAAGAGCAGAAAGAATATGCTTCCTCCACCAGATAAGCATTACATATTGACCCTTCAACTCTTGCTTTATTACGAACATTATTTTTTAATTTTCTCAAAAACCTTTCAAATGGGTACATCCATCTGTACTGCACAGGACCAGCTATTCGTGCCTCATATGGTAAATGTACCGGTAGATGTTCCATTAAATAAAAAAAACTTGGTGGAAATATGCGCTCCAACTTACAAAGTATGAGAGGAATGTCAGTCTCTAGCTGAATCATATCAACCGTCATAATACACCTCGCTGTCAAATCTCTGAAAAAAAAGACTCAACTCTGTAAGTGTTTGTCAAACATTATTGGGAAGTAAATCATGAAAAGCTATTGGAATAAGTCTTTGCATGAACACATGACAGTCATGACTCTTCATTCCAAACATCTTTAATTTGTTCATGTCAACGCATCGAGCCATATTCGAAGCATATCCATCTGGAAATTTGATTTCTTTTAACCAACTACATAAAGCTTGTTTACCATCTTTGTCCAATGTATAACAAGCTTTTGGAAACTTATTGGTTGTTTCATTCTGATGCAACTCTGGTCTGTTGACTAGTTCTTTTAATTCTTCACGTGATTTTGCAGTGTCCTTAGTTCTTCCAGGTACATTCATCACAGTGTTGAAGATATTATCAAAAAAAATTTTCTCAACATGCATCACATCTATATTGTGTCGAATGAGTAGATACTTCCAATAAGGCAACTCCCATAATATGCTCCTTTTCTTCCAACCACACTTGCACATCCTCACAAGATACTTATTTATCTCATCAGAATTAGGCTGAGATACTGGGAGAAATCCATAATTATCTATTTGTTCAATGATTTCTCCACCTGAAGCATGGACTGCTAGGGGAGGTTTTCTGACTACAACATTCTTTAGAAAATTTTTCTTATTTCGCCTAAAAGGGTGATCTAGTGGTAGAAATTTACGATGATTATCAAACCAAGATACCTTCCCACTGCAAGGCAATGAAAATGCATCGGACTCTATCATGCAATGTGGGCATGCTAATTTACCAGTCGTGCTCCATCCCGACAACATTGAGTATGCTGGAAAATCACTGATCGTCCATAATAAGGTCGCATGCAATGTAAAATTAGTTTTACTTGCAATATCATAAGTAACCGACCCTACATTCCATAATTCATTAAGCTCGGCAATTAGAGGTTGCAAGAAAATATCTATCTTATCTTTTGGATTGGCTGGACCAGGAATAAGCACGGTAAGGAACATAATTCATCTTTCATGCACATCCATGGTGGTAAATTGTACGGTGTTAATATAACTGGACAAGATGAATATTGTTGTCCCGACTGACCAAATGGTTGAAATCCATCTGCAGAAAGTCCCAATCTCACATTTCGTGGTTCCATTGCAAAGGAGGGAAACATAGTATCAAGATGTTTCCATACAGGAAAATCACAAGGATGACACATTATACCTCCTTCGTGCTCATGCTCATGCTCATGATGCCACAACATGTGGTTAGCTGTAGCTGCAGATGCATACAAGCGTTGAAGTCTAGCAATTAATGGAAAATAATACATCACTTTCCAAGCAATATTTTTCCTCTTCTTCCCTGGTATGCGATTACGATGCTTAAAACGAGGGTGAGTACAGATTTTACATTCATTCAAATCACTGTCTTCATTCCAAAATATCATGCAGTTGTTTATACAACAATCAATCTTCTCTACAGGCAAACCTAAACCTCTGATCAATTTCTTTGTTTCATAGAAGTTATCAGTCATTATGTTATTAGTAGGGAGCAACTCTGACATCAATTGACAAATGTCATCGTAACATCTTTCTGAGAAATGATGTTCTACTTTCATATTCAATAACCTTGCTGTAGCAGATAGTTGTGAATGACCAGAATGAATGCCTTCCCACACTTTTCTTTCACTAGCATTTAACATTTCATATAGTTGCTGATATTCAGGGGTTGGTATTTCATCTATATTCGAATAATCAACTGCATTCATCGCATCTTGAACCATTGATTACATTGAAATATCAATATTATTTGATGCTTCAGGAGCTGTAACAGTAGTCCCAGAATACGAACCATCAGATGACCCAATTGGTTCATATAAATAAGGCTCTCTGTGATAATATCAATTGTAGTAATTTGACACAAAATCATTTCTACATATGTGCATTTTTACAGTATCCTCATCACGAAATGCTCTATTTTAACATTTTTTATGATTGCACGGACACCGTAACTCAGCACCATTCATATATTTTGGATGACTTTTAGCAAAAATCACAAACTGTTTAACTTCAACAATAAAATCATCTCTGATAAAACCATTGTCTAATCGATTGTACATCCAAGCTTTGTTCATATACATTGTTATAACCTAAAGAGAATATAAATTGAAACATTATTAAACTTGTTGTATCACTTGAAATAAGTTTAAATAAAGAATTATGTGCACAATTTCATCTCACGATCATCATATCATATTACCGAAAATCACCTCTACACTAGAGCAAATAAATGAAACTATTATAAACATGTTGTTCCTTATAGCATCATCAAATGAAATAATCATACATATATGAGAAGCATCGATCAAACACCTATTGGCCACTACATTTTATGCAACTACAATAGTGAAATGGATCAAAATATGTCACGGCACTTAAATTTTCTAGGGTTTTGATTGTGCTCAGCTACAAACAGTAGCAAAGCATAACTACAATTGCGAGCAGGCTGCTGGTCGCGAGCAGCAAGCCGCGAGCAGCAAGGCGCGAGCAGGCCGCTGGCCGCCGACCGCGAGCAGGCCGTTGGCCGCCGACCGCGAGCAGGTCGCTAGCCGCCGGCCGCGAGCAAACCGCTGGCCACCGACCGCGAGCAGACCAGGAACCCCCGAGCAGGCCGGCGGCCCCGAGCAGGCCGGCGGCCCCGAGCAGGCCGGCAACTGCGAGTAAGCCGGCGACCGCGAGCAGGCCGGCAACCGCGAGTAGGTCGCCGGCCGCAAGCACCCTACCGCCCGCGAGCACCGGCAGCGATCCGCGAGCAGGGCGCGGCTGCCAGCCGTGTGAAAACCAAAACGAGAGAGGAGAAGAGCAAGAGCATACCTGAGAGATCGCCGGAACGGGGTGAACGGGAGGAGAGGGCACCGAGATTGCTGGAGAGAGCCGCCGGAAAATCGTCGGGAGAATCGCCGCTGCTGGAAAATCGGAGGAAAGAGAGGGTCGCGCGAAGAGGAAAACGGCCATTCTGTGCCCTAAATCATGAGTTACCAACGGAAATAGTGTTCCGTCGGTTACCGACGGAATTGTTAATTCCGTCGGTGATTACGGCTAGTTATCGGGCAAGCTTTAGCGAATTTAAAAGAGAACAGGTACGGGCGGAACCCCACCGACGGAAACATACATCCGTCGGGAAATGTCGACGGAAATCCAATTCCGTCGAAATTATAAAACCCTAAACCCGATAATTACCGACTGATTATAATTCCGTCGGTAATGTTTACGCCCGCACCCGTTAGCTGTACCTATTTACCGACGGAATATTAATTCCGTCGGAAATAAACAAAACCCTAACAGTGAGTCCCGACGGAATTAGTAATTCCGTCGGTAATTACCGACGGACCTAAATCCCGTCGAGAATTACCGACAGAGGTATATTCAGTCGATATACACCGACGGAGTTGAGATTCCGTCGATACCCTCGTCGTTAAACACATGCATTTTTGTAGTGTTCCTCCACATTAATATACTCACTTGTTTTTTTCAGCATGTGGTCGTAGTCGCGAGGCGGCTTCCTGATGAGCGAGCGAAAGAAGTTCCCGTCGACTAAGCCTTGTGTGAAAGCATGCATCATTGTCTCGGACGAGACCGCGGGGATGTCCATAGCTGCTTGGTTGAAGCGTTGGATGTAGGCTCGGAGTGTTTCTCTTGGCCCCTACTTCATGGAAAAGAGGTTGACGCTGGTCTTCTGATAGCGTCGGCTGCTGGCAAAGTGATGAAGGAATGCCATTCAAAAGTCTCTGAAGCTCTGAATTGATCCGTCCGGCAACCTCCGGAACTAGCGTTGTGCCGAACCAGACAAGGTAGTGAGGAAGACTCTGCATTTGACTCCGTCAGTGTATTGATGGAGAGTAGCAACATTATCGAACTTACCGAGGCGGTCGTCCGGATCGGTTGTACCGTTATACTCTCCGATCGATATGGGAGCGTAATGCTTTAGGAGAGGGTCTTGTAAGATAGCCTCGAAGAACTGGGGATTGACCCGCTCGGGGGATGACTCAGCCCGCGGCGCCTTCTCCTTCCTGGCGTCCCGCACGGGCGCTTCATCGGACGATCCCTGGTTGGTTAGGGCCAACTCCAACGGAGTCTGGAACAGTGCCCGATGAAACGGAATAGGGGTGGGCGGCGCGTCTCTTGGTGTGTCGGTCTGCCCCTTGTTCTGTGCCCAAGTAGAGTATTGCTCCGGTCGGTCCTCCATTGCTACTCGGCCACCAGAAACCGAGGTGGCCTGTTGCGCTATCCGCTCGGCTTGGCCCTTCTGCTGTTGCTCGACCATCTTCGCAGCTCACGCTTGGATGAGTGTGTCGAGCTCCTCGGGAGAGAGTATCACCATGAGTTGGCGTCCAGCTTCTTCCATCTTCTCGACTCGGATTCAGGTGCATTCCCACAGACGGCGCCAATTTGATCATGTTCGAGTGCTGAGTCGATGAACGCTGGGTACGTGGCGCTCCCGGTGATGATGTATAGACCTTCGACTGCTGTGAACCTCCGGCGAGAACCTGCAAGCACAAAACCAAGCCGGGAAGGGGTTCCCGGCAACGGCCCTCCGACGCTCAAGTCAACTCCGGCGGAAAGAGAGAATGACGAGAATGAGAACTGTAGCTACAGTGATGTAGAATGCATACCTCCGTCGAAGCCTGGGGGTCCTTATATAGGGCTCTCGAGGGGATGCATGCACGTATCCCAATGTTGGAGTGTATACTGAAAGCCTAAGCTTTTGTAAACATTTGTCTTGAATAAAGAATCACATTTGGTTAAATTATCTACATTTGTTTGTAGTTGTTCAATTAATTTATATTGTAGATAACATAGTATGTGGTGTCATATGCAGAAGATAATGTTATCAGTACCTTATAAATTATAAACAGTAGCTCACGACCAAAATGGAAAGGAACAAACCATTAGAAGGTCGTAGTGTAATTAGGTATCAGTTTATCTTGACTGTTTAATTACACTAGTACACTTAGAGTGTATTGAGTAGGACCATTTGAGGTCGTTTCTTTTATACTGATTTTATAAATAAACAAAGACCTCGATTATTATGGAAGTGTCTGCTCTTAATCCTAATATAATAACAAGCACATATATTTGATATTTATTTCTTTAATTTATCAATGGGTGAGATTTAGTTCGATGAATCAATAAGCCCGATAAGTTGAGAAATGGTATCACGTATAGTGTGTGTTGTTGATTATAGAAGAAAACTGTGTCCTAGAGATACTAGGTTGATAATGTCCCCAAGAGGAGCTCATAAGGATTGTCATGTTAAACCCTGTAGGTGGACTTAGTCCGACATGACGATAAGGTTGAGTGGTACTACTCTTGGACTAAGATATTAATTAAATGAGTTGTCAGTAACTCACTTAATTAGTGGACATTCGATATCTTAAACACAGGGAGACTAACACACTCATAATAAGAAGGAGCCCAAAAATGTAATTTGGGATTGGTGCGGTAGTTCAATAATAGTTCTCTAGTGGAATGAATTATTATTGATAAAATTAAGTTGTGTGTTCGGGGCGAACATGGGATGCTTAATTTTATCGGGAGACCAAAACCAATTCCTCCTCTCGGTCCCTATCGTAGCCTCTTATTTATAGAGTTCTATACCCACCTTCTATACCCACCCAATAGGGGCCGGCCAAGCTAGCTTGGGAACAAGCTAGGGCCGGCCTAGGTATAAGATTGGGTGGCCGACCCTAGCTTGAACCCAAGCTAGTGGGGGCTGGCCAAATTGAATTAAAAAAGAATTTTAATTTTAATTTTTATTATGTGGAAGATATACTTTATTAAAGAGAATTAAAATTAAAATATCTCTCTTGTAAAAGATCTACAAAAGATTAAAGAAATAGATTAGATCTCTTTCCTTATTTGTAGATTGGTGAGATATTTTATTTTCTCTTTAAAAATTATTCACATGTTGTAAAAATAAAATTATAGAAATTTTCTTTTATTAACCATGTAGAGATTTTTAAAGAGAAATTTTAATTTTAAAATTTCCGGAAACAAATTAGGAAGTTTTAATTGTTGATTGAAACTTGTCCAATTTGTTCTCCAATGATGTGGCCGGCCAATGTAGATTTAATTGGGAAATTTTATTTTATTTTTCTCAATTAAATCATGTCAAGGAAATTGAGGAAATTTTATTGCAATTAAATTTCCTAATTTGCCTAGGCCAAGGAATATAAAAGAAGGGGTGAGGGTGCCTTCATGAGACACAACATCTATTATTTCTCTCCCTCTTTTGTTCCTTGGTGTGGCCGGCCATCCTCTCCCTCTCTTCCTCTTGTGGTGGCCGAACCTCTCTCTCCCCCTTGGAGCTCTTGTGGTGGCCGGATACTACTTGGAGAAGAAGAAGAAGAAGGAGAGAAAGCTAGCATCTCTTGGAGCTTGGTTAGTATTTTGGTTTTCTCCTTGGTGAAGTTTTTCCTTTGTGGCCGAACCTTGCTTGGAGGAGAAGAAGGTGGTTGGTGGTTTCTCATCTTGGTAGATCGTTGCCCACACAACGTCCGAGGTTAGAAGAGGAATACGGTAGAAGATCAAGAGGTTTTTCTACAAGGTATAACTAGTAATTTTATTTCCGCATCATGCTAGTTATTTATGGAAATAATACCAAATACAAGAGGCTTACGTTCTAGAATTTCGAATATGTTTTTCGATCTTGTGTTCTTTTGTTTTTCTTTTCCTTGTGATTTGATTGTTCTCTTTGGTTAACCTAAAGTTATTTTAGGAAATTAAATATTAGCTTTCTATAAAGGTTTTGTCTAGTCGGTGGTGGTTGCTCTCATATCCAAGAAGGCCATGTGCCTCGCCACGTCGATCTTGGGAACCAATTATGGAAATTAATATTTAATGGAATTAATAACAAGGAGACTTGGGTTAAACGTGTAAAGTTCCGAGGAGATCCAAGTCAAAACCTAAAGAACAAATAGATTAAGTTTTGGATCAAACGTGTTAAGTTCCATGAGCGATCCAAAATTTAATTTAAAAGAACACATGGTAGCTAGGAAAAGGTTCAGACCTTTGTACAAAATTTTTGTACAGTGAAACCTATAGGTTTTCCGAGTAGCAACCAACAATTGGTATCAGAGCTAGGGTTTTGCCTCTGTGTATTTGGTATTTAGTTTAATTATGCACATGTCATACATAATTTAGGCAGGTTAATAGTAGGATGTGCTAACTTTGTGGATGCAGGATCCAACTATTATGGCTTTTAGTTATTATGTGTGTGATTGGACCCTTGGACATGTCAAGGGCATTTATCTGTGTGTGCATGATTGTATTAAAATACAGCAGGAACTGTATTTAGTTTTATTAGGATTTTATTTTTGATCTAGATACATGTACATTCCTTTTATAGAATATAAGATCAAAATGTAAAATTCTATTTATGTCGCGGATCGAATCTTGCAAAGCGTGGAACTTTCTAAGGACCAGAGGCGCAACGGAACTAGGAGCAAGATGGATGCGACAGCTAGATCCGGTGGCGGTGGCCAAATATGGCAGCAGCTAGGGATGACAACACACGGAGGACAATTAGTGATAAAAGCCATAATAGTTGAAAATTAAATTTTCTATTTATTGCTTTTATATTATGCTGTGTGTGCATGTTAGTTTACAAGTTTTAGTAGGCTAGCATAGTTAAAATTCCTCATTTATAAATAACTAAGTGGGAGAGGGATTTTTAAATAAATCCCATGGTCTCCATTACTGGTTTGTAAGTGATGCAAACAAGCTTGCGCGTTGGCTCTGAGTGCCTTCCTCCATAACGGATGAGCTTGTTTGTGGATCACTAGAACAGACTTCCATTTTGGATGACTATAGGAAGTTAATTAAGAGCGTGTGATCTTCCCCAACGGAAGGGGCATAATCTTATTAATGAACTTAGTGTCAAGTAATGGTATACACTTAGACACATCTAATAGTATCCTCCCCATCGGAGTCACTGCTATTATTTGTGTGACCAAAAGACACCAACTATTAATTTTACTTGTCAAAAAGTTAGGTTGACAAGATAATAAAATTAATGGGATAAAACCCTCCTTTTACAAATGTTGAATTTGTATACGTCCACACTAATGTGGCATACAAAATTCACGGTGTTTTGAGGTGTTGGTTAATTTAAAATAGTATTGTTTGAGGAATCAATATTATTCTAAATTTAGAGTTCTGACCAAAAGTTATTTGTGATTCTTAGGATGTCTTTCAACCCACTGTCCATCATACTTCAACAGAATAGACTTACTGGACCAAACTACATAGATTGGAAAAGAAACCTGGACATTGTTCTTACTGCTGAAAGCTATAAATTTGTACTGACTGAGCAGTGCCCTGATGCACCTACTGGTGAATCTACCCAAGAGGAGATTGAATATCATAGGAAATGGGTAAAAGCAGATGAGATGGCGCGGTGTTACATTTTGGCTTCAATGTCAAATGTATTGCAACATCAGCATCAAGATTTACCAACAGCCTATGATATTATGAACAATCTCAAGGAACTCTTTGGTCATCAAGATAGGGCTTCTAGGCAAGAAGCCATGAGAAAGATAATGACCACCACCATGCAAGGTACTCCTGTAAGGGATCATATCCTAAAGATGATGGCTTATCTGAACGAGATACAGATCCTTGGAGGAGAAATTGATGGGGAAACCCAGATCGATATGATCCTCCAAACGCTACCTAGAAGTTTTGAGCAGTTTCGCCTGAACTATAATATGAATAAGAGGGTTTATTCATTAGCGGAACTACTGATAGAACTTCAAGCAGCAGAAGGATTATTTCGTCACAATGCTCAAATTCACTATGCTGAAAATGGTTCTACTTCTAAACCGAAAGGAAAGAAGAAGAAGAAACAAGCTGGTTCAGCAATGAAAGTGAATAAATCTCAGAGTACGGGATTTAAAGCTGGAATGAAGAAGCCGAAGGGCAAGTGCTTCATCTGTAAGCAGGAAGGACATTGGAAGGTGGATTGTCCTCGTAGGAACCAAAACAAAGGTATATCTCATACTCTAGTTGTTGAAACATGTTTAGCGGTGTTATCTACCAACACCTGGTGTGTAGATACGGGAGCCACTGATCATGTCTGCAATTTCTTGCAGGGGTTCCAGGAAACCCGACGACTATCTGAAGGAGAAATTACCGTCTACATGGGCAATGCTACTAAGGTGGCAGCTGTTGCAGTGGGAGACGTCTACTTATCTTTTAGTAGAAATAGAAATTTGATTTTAAGAAATTGTCTTTATGTACCCAGTTTTAGAAAGAATTTAATTTCAGTTTCTAAACTGTTTTTAGATGGATATTCAGTTTCTTTCAGTAACGATGTAGTTATTAAAAGAAATAAAGTGATTATCTGTTCTGGTGCATTAGTTGGCAATTTGTATACTTTAAATCCAATTTCTTCCACAAAGCAAAACATGGAAATTTATAACTCATCTTCTAACTCTAATAAGAGAAAAGAACCTTCGGAGATGAACCAAGCATATCTTTGGCATCTAAGGCTTGGTCATATTAACTTAAGTAGGATTCAGAGACTTATAGCCGATGGACTTTTGAGTTCATTTGAGTTGGAAAATTTTCCAACTTGTGAATCTTGCTTGGAAGGTAAAATGACCAAGAGGCCGTTCAAGGCCAAGGGGTATAGAGCCAAAGAAGTGTTAGAATTGGTTCACTCTGATTTGTGTGGTCCTATGTCTGTCCAGGCAAGAGGAGGTTTTGAATATTTTGTCTCTTTCATAGACGATTATTCAAGATATGGATACATTTACCTAATGCGCCGCAAGTCCGAGTACTTTGATAAGTTCAAAGAATACAAGGCTGATATGGAGAAACGACTAGGTAAAAGTATCAAGACACTACGGTCAGATCGTGGTGGCGAATACCTCTTAGGAGAGTTTAGGAATTACTTATCAGAGGCCGGGATTCAATCCCAATTGTCTGCACCTGGAACACCAGAATGGTGTAGCAGAGCGAAGGAATAGGACTCTTATGGAGATGGTTAGATCAATGATGAGTTATTCGAATTACCAAATTCGTTTTGGGGATATGCTCGGAAACAGCAGATATCTTCGAACTTAGTACCTTCTAAATCGGTTTCTTCTACTCCCATAGAATTGTGGAATGGGCGGAAGTCTAAAGACATATTCGGTTGGGGTAGTCCAGCACATGTCTTTGAAACCAGATCTTGATAAGTTAGAATCTCGCACGAAGTTGGCGTGTTTGTAGGATATCCCAAAGAAACGAAAGGTGGTTTATTTTATAGTCCTAAAGACAGAAGGTCATTGTTAGCACCAATGCCCGCTTTTAGAAGAAGACTATATAATGGATCACAAGCCCGAGCAAAGTTGTTTTAGAAGAACTTAGAGAGGGCATGTCTACTTGAGCACCAACAAGACAAGATGAAGTACCACAAGAGACGCAACACGTGTCACACATGATACACAACCACGGGCTTCGTCGTAGTGGGAGGGTTGTAAGGCAGCCTGAAAGATTCATATTTTTGGGAGAGTCTTCGGACTTGATCCAGGGTAAACATGAACCTGATCCACGAACATACGACGAAGCACTCCAAGATATAGATGCAGCATCTTGGCAAAAGGCAATGAATTCTGAAATAGAGTCTATGTACTCTAATAAAGTCTGAGAGCTTGTAGAACCACCTGATGGTGTAAAAGCCGTTGGATGCAAGTAGATCTACAAAAGGAAAAGAGAGACAGACGGGAAGGTAGAGACCTTCAAAGCTAGGCTTGTTGCGAAAGGGTACACTCAGAAAGAAGGAATCGATTATGAGGAGACCTTTTCACCGGTAGCCATGCTTAAGTCTATCCGGATACTCTTATCCATTGCTGCTCATATGGATTATGAGATTTGGCAAATGGATGTCAAGACAGCTTTCCTTAATGGAAGTCTTGAATGTATGGTTAAGCTTAGTCCTTCATTACCTATGGGAAGGTCATAGGGGGAGAATGAAAGGACTCATGAAAGGGAGTAAGTTAGGCTTTCATTACCTAGAGGGAGTTTGCCCTCTTAGGGGGAGAATGAAGAGCTTAATTTATGCTTTCATTACCTAGTGGCATGAAGAAGGAGGCTATGGGATTAGCCTAACTTACATATGGGATTGTAAGTGTTATTGTGGTATTGTCAAACATCAAAAAGGGGGAGATTGTTGGTGCAATATCCCTCAGGTCAAGGTGACCAAGCTGAGTCTTGGTTTGGGTTTAGATGTTTGACAATAAGATATTGATTGAAGAAGAGTCAAGTAGGTCGAGGTTGATGGATATAGGAAGTCTAAGCGGGATGTTAGGCAAAATGAAAGTCTGGTGAGTGAAGCCAGAAGAAAGTCCTAGTGAGTGAAGCTGGGCCATGGAAAACCCTAGTGAGTGAAGCTGGGTGAAAGCCCTGGTGAGTGAAGCCGGTGAAAGTCCTAGTGGTGAAGCTAGGCGGATGGAAACCACTGGTGAGTGAAGCCGGTGAAAGTCCTAGTGAGTGAAGCTAGGCGGATGGAAAACCCTAGTGAGTGAAGCTGGGTGAAAGCCACGGTGAGTGAAGCCGGCAGGAAAATCCGGATGGATCGAGGATGATCGGACATCGGTGTTGGGAAGTCAAAGGATTGAGTGGATACTTGGCGAGGAAGGAAGTCCAGATGGGTCGAGGTTGACGGACATCGGTGGAAGTCAAATGGTCAATGGGTGGCGGATGCCACGACAGTAAAGTCAAGTGGGTCAAAGATTGGGGACACTTGGTGGGGAGTCTGGCAGGTCAAGGGACCGGATGCGAGGCATGATGTACCAGCAGTCAAGATTGACCGGATGTTGGTTAGGGAGGTTTGGAACTTGGTTTTGGGCAAAAACCAAGTCTTGGATCGATCCGTGGATCGATCCGGTATGGATCGATCGGTGGATCGATCTAGATTCTTCCAGTGACGAAACACGGATCGATCCGTGGATCGATCCAGGTCGATCGATCGATCGATCGGGACTTCCTGAGCGATTGCGGATCGATCCGTGGATCGATCCGGCGCTTGATCTGACGCTGCGGATCGATCCGTGGATCGATCCAAACCTCCGATCGATCGGAACATTGAATCGATGCGGATCCGACGTTGCGTCGGGTTTAAAGCCGCAGACGGCGTGGTCTTCTTTCACGAGCTCTTCTCGATTCATTCCGGCTCCTCCACGTCTCTACAACGTGATCGCGGTTCTTGAAGGTTCTTGGAGGCTTTCAGTCAAGAGGCGGATCTATTGCAGAGGAAGAAGTTAGGGTTAGGGTTTTACGGCACATCTTGTAGCTTTTGCTTAACATATTTTCCTTTCTTCTTCTTGTATTGAGAGTGTTGTAGGGCTTCTCCGCCTTTGGTAAAGGTGTTATTCATAGTGGAGGGTGTGTGCGTTGGTGTGAATCCTTGGATTAGTCACCTCTTGTGAGGTGGATGCCAAATAAACCAAGTGTTAGCGTTGTTGCATTTGTTTCTGTATTTTCCGCTGCGTATTCTAGCAAGAGCAGCTTCAATGAAACGAGCGAGCTATTCACCCCCCTCTCTATTTTTGTTATGCTTGACCCTTCGATGATTCGGTGAAGAGCGGCCTCGCCCGATACCACTTGTTAGGACCAAAATAGCTGGGGGTGAATAGCTCGTGGCGTTCGCTCGGTTGGCGTTGGCTGTTTCTTCAAGAATATGCAGCGGAACAATAACACGGTTGGTTTATTTGGTATCCACCTCACAAGAGGTGACTAATCCAAGGATTCACACCAACGCACACACCTCCACTATGAATAGAAGGAAGGCGGAGAAGCCGAAGAAGAACGGAAGCAAGAAGTGCAATAAAAACCCTAACCCTAACTTCTTCCTCTTGCAATAGATCCGCCTCCTTGGAAAGCCTCCAAGAACCTTCAAGAACTGGCGATCACGTGCTTGTAGAGAGCTGGAGGAGCTGTGAAGATGCCGAAGACCAAGTCGCCTGCGGCTTTAAACCTGACGCAGCGGTCGGATCCCAATCGACCAATCGATCGCGGAGGCTTTGGATCGATCCACGGATCGATCCGCAGCACCTCAGCGCTGGATCGATCCACGGATTGATCGGAGCCGCTGATCGTATCGATCAGCGGATCGATCGAGGACTCCTCGATCGATCGTCCACTGATCGATCCACATCCGGGATCGATCCACGGATCGATTCAAAGACTTGGTTTTTGCCCAAACCAAGTTCCAAACCTCCCTAACCAACATCCGGTCAACATCATGCCTCATCCGTCACCTCGACCGCCAGACTGTGTCCGTCCTTGACCCACTTGACTTTTACTCGTGGTGCCACCCATCGACCTCTTGGACTTCCACCGATGTCGGTCAACCTCGACCCATCCGACTCCTTCCTCGCCAGTATCCATCGACCTACTGACTTCCCAAAGGTCCGATCATCCTGATCCATCTGGTTTCCTGCCCGGCTTCACTCACTGTGGCTTTCACCTAGCTTCACCACTAGGGTTTTCCATCCGCCTAGCTTCACCACTAGGACTTTCACCGGCTTCACTCACTGTGGTTTCCATCGCTTCACCACTAGGACTTTCACCGGCTTCACTCACGTGGCTTTCACCCAGCTTCACTCACTAGGGTTTTCCATCTGCCTAGCTTCACTCACTAGACTTTCACCTGGTTTCACATCTTCTGGCTTCACTCACCAGGACTTTCATTTTGCCTAACATCCCAGTTAGGACTTCCCAGTCAAGTATCCAGTCAACCTTGACCTACTTGACTCTTCTTCAATCAATATCTTATTGTCAAACATCTAAACCCAAACCAAGACTCAGCTTGATTACCCAGGTCAACCTTGACCTGAGGGATATTGCACCAACAATGAAGAGAACATTCATATGAAGCAACCAGAAGGGTTCATTGAAAAAGGCAAAGGGCATCTAGTGTGCAAGCTCAATCGGTCCATTTATGGACTGAAGCAAGCTTCTAGGTCTTGGAACATCTGGTTTAATGAAGTAATCCAGTCGTATGGATTTATTCAGTGTCCGGATGAGTCTTGTGTATACAAGAAGTGTAACGGAAACGTGGTGGTATTTCTTGTACTATACGTAGATGATATTTTGTTAATTGGCAACAATGTCAAGGTATTATCAGACGTAAGGGTATGGTTGTCCAAACAATTTGATATGAAGGACTTAGGAGAGTGTGCACACATTCTTGGGATCAAAGTGATAAGGGATCGCAAGAAAAGAATGTTGTGTCTGTCCCAAGCTTCATATATAGATACAATCCTTGCTCGTTTTAGTATGCAGGATTCCAAGAAAGGTTTCTTACCTTTTAGGCATGGAATAACTCTATCTAAAGAGATGTCTCGAAGACATCAAAGGAGATAGAAGACATGAAAGCGGTTCCTTATGCTTGGTGTGGGAAGTCTTATGTATGCAATGCTATGTATGAGACCGATATTTGTTTTGTCGTGGGCATGGTCAGAGATATTAATACTGGACAAGGACATTGGACTCGCATAAAGCATATATTAAAGTACCCGAGAAGGACTAGAGATTATATGTTAATTTACCAGCAGACGATTTGATCCCATGGGTTTTGATTTCCAATCGATAGGGACAATAGTAAGTCTACATCGCTATGTGTTTACTTTAGGAGGTGGAGCCATTTCATGGAGGAGTGTTAAACAGAAGTGTCGGACTCAACCATGGAAGTAGAGTGCAGCCTCTAAGGCGACTAAAGAAGCGGTATGGCTCAGAACTTTCTAATAGACTTAGATGTGATTCTGGTTTGCCCAAAATTATCACAATTTATTGTGATAATAATGGGAATTGCAAACTCGAAGGAACCACGAGCTCATAAAGCAAGTAAACATATAGGGCGCAACCACCTGATACGAGATATCGTGAAGCGAGGAGAAGTTGTCATCGCCAAGATTGCATCAGCGGATAACCTGGCAGATCCTTTCACTAAGGCCCTTCCGGCGAAAGCTTTCGATCGGCATGTGGAAGGAATGGGAATCAGATGTATGGTAGAAGATATGGCAGCTTAGTCATTAGTATAAGTGGGAGATTGTTGGAGTGTATACTGAAAGCCTAAGCTTTTGTAAACATTTGTTTTGAATAAAGAATCACATTTGGTCAAATTATCTACATTTGTTTGTAGTTGTTCAATTAATTTATATTGTAGATAACATAGAATGTGGTGTCATATGCAGAAGATAATGTTATCAGTACCTTATAAATTATAAACAGTAGCTCACGACCAAAATGGAAAGGAACAAACCATTAGAAGGTCGTAGTGTAATTAGGTATCAGTTTATCTTGACTGTATAATTACACTAGTACACTTAGAGTGTATTGAGTAGGACCATTTGAGGTCGTTTCTTTTATACTGATTTTATAAAGAAACAAAGACCTCGGTTATTATGGAAGTGTGTGCTCTTAATCCTAATATAATAACAAGTACATATATTTGATATTTATTTCTTTAATTTATCAATGGGTGAGATTTAGTTCGATGAATCAATAAGCCCGATAAGTTGGGAAATGGTATCACGTATAGTGTGTGTTGTTGATTATAGAAGGAAACTGTGTCCTAGAGATACTAGGTTGATAATGTCCCCAAGAGGAGCTCATAAGGATTGTCATGTTAAACCCTGCAGGTGGACTTAGTCCGACATGACGATAAGGTTGAGTGGTACTACTCTTGGACTAAGATATTAATTAAATGAGTTGTCAGTAACTCACTTAATTAGTGGACATTCGATATCTTAAACACAGGGAGACTAACACACTCATAATAAGAAGGAGCCCAAAAATGTAATTTGGGATTGGTGCGGTAGTTCAATAATAGTTCTCTAGTGGAATGAATTATTATTAATAAAATTAAGTTGTGTGTTCGGGGCGAACATGAGATGCTTAATTTTATCGGGAGACCAAAACCAATTCCTCTTCTCGGTCCCTATCGTAGCATCTTATTTATAGAGTTCTATACCCACCTATACCCACCTTCTATACCCACCCAATAGGGGCCGGCCAAGCTAGCTTGGGAACAAGCTAGGCCGGCCTTGGGTGGCTGGCCCTAGCTTGAACCCAAGCTAGTGGGGGCCGGCCAAATTGAATTAAAAAAGAAATTTAATTTTAATTTTTATTATGTGGAAGATATAATTTATTAAAGAGAATTAAAATTAAAATATTTCTCTTGTAAAAGATCTACAAAAGATTAAAGAAATAGATTAGATCTCTTTCCTTATTTGTAGATTGGTGAGATATTTTATTTTCTCTTTAAAAATTATTCACATGTTGTAAAATTAAAATTATAGAAATTTTCTTTTATTAACCATGTAGAGATTTTTAAAGAGAAATTTTAATTTTAAAATTTCCGGAAACAAATTAGGAAGTTTTAATTGTTGATTGAAACTTGTCCAATTTGTTCTCCAATGATGTGGCCGGCCAATGTAGATTTAATTGGGAAATTTTATTTTATTTTTCTCAATTAAATCATGTCAAGGAAATTGAGGAAATTTTATTGCAATTAAATTTCCTAATTTGCCTAGGCCAAGGAATATAAAAGAAGGGGTGAGGGTGCCTTCATGAGACACAACATCTATTATTTCTCTCCCTCTTTTGTTCCTTGGTGTGGCCGGCCATCCTCTCCCTCTCTTCCTCTTGTGGTGGCCGAACCTCTCTCTCCCCGTTGGAGCTCTTGTGGTGGCCGGATACTACTTGGAGAAGAAGAAGAAGAAGGAGAGAAAGCTAGCATCTCTTGGAGCTTGGTTAGTATTTTGGTTTTTCTCCTTGGTGAAGTTTTTCCTTTGTGGCCGAACCTTGCTTGGAGGAGAAGAAGGTGGTTGGTGGTTTTTCATCTTGGTAGATCGTTGCCCACACAACGTCCGAGGTTAGAAGAGGAATACGGTAGAAGATCAAGAGGTTTTTCTACAAGGTATAACTAGTAATTTTTATTTCCGCATCATGCTAGTTATTTATGGAAATAATACCAAATACAATAGACTTACGTTCTAGAATTTTGAATATGTTTTTTCGATGCTTTGTTCTTTTGTTTTTTCTTTTCCTTGTGATTTGATTGTTCTCTTTGGTTAACCTAAAGTTATTTTAGGAAATTAAATATTAGCTTTCTATAAAAGGTTTTATCTAGTCGGTGGTGGTTGCTCCCATATCCAAGAAGGTCATGTGCCTCGCCACGTCAGTACTGGGAACCAATTATGGAAATTAATATTTAATGAAATTAATAACTTAAGGAGACTTGGGTTGAACGTGTAAAGTTCCGCAGGAGATCCAAGTCAAAACCTAAAAGAACAAATAGATTAAGTTTTGGATCAAACGTGTTAAGTTCCGCAGGCGATCCAAAATTTAATTTAAAAGAACACATGGTAGCTAGGAAAAGGTTCAGACCTTTGTACAAAATTTTTGTACAGTGGAACCTATAGGTTTTCCGAGTAGCAACCAACACCCAAAGCATGCATACTCCTCAAAGCATACCTGAAGTGGTCGTGTCAGAAAAGCGTGTCTGACGCCATACCGTAACTGTCCGAGCATATCCCTAACAGGATAATGGAAACTTCCACCGTACGATTCTCTGTACGATCCGGCCGCCGACCATGCTGTCCTTCGGCGGTAGCTGTCTCGAGGTCGATTCACCCACTACCCCTTTTGTCCTCTTCTGCGTTGTTTGTATGTCACCAGGCCGAACGGGACGACCGCTTAGGCCTCCCAGCATCCGGTCAAGGGAGCGTGCCGGGCCGAGCAGGAAGGCCGCTCGGTCGCACACTCGGACGAGCAACACTGTTTGGCTTGGCGTTCAGCCGGGCGGACAAACCGCTCGGCAAACCAACTCCTCTTCTGAGCGTCGGCAACCCGACCTGCGGTTCGGTTAGGCTGCGTACTGGTTCGGTTACTATCTCGGTTGCTAGGCCAAGTCTTGTCTCCTATCGGCAGGAACCATTGGCGGGCCTCCTGGACTTTGACTTCCCGACCCACGTGTCATTGACCTCTACCAATATGGGCCCCCCCCCCCCATTCTTATCACCGGATCAATAATTAATTCACATGCAAGCAAAATGGACCCTATAGTTTTATATCCCTTTGTATCCTCCTCCATTTGGGTTCGTATTTGTTTTATCATATTCCCCCCTTCATTTTCCGAATTCTTTGAGATTTTCCATAGTGCCATCTTCAACACCCAGATGTTTCACTATCCTTGATAATATGATCTGAAAACTTTTGTTAAGCTAATCATTTCAGGTGCTTTAAATTAAAGCTTTTTTTGGCAACTAGAGTGACAAGAAAAGTTTTGACTTGTTGCTTTTGAAAGACAATGGATGATTGATGCTTACTGATTGATGAGATTAAAATTGTTACCCAGAAGTCTAGAACCCTCATAGGATCAGATCAGGAGCTGCAGTACTGGAAGTTGTTAAGAGCTTGTTGTTGTTATTTTTGTTGTGGTCTATGAATGAGACAATACCCAACAAATGACCATCTAGAGAGGTTGTATATGTTTAGATGGTTTGTAGTTGAAGGATAAGGTGCAAGTGATTCATCATCTTATAATCGCAAATTGAATGCTTTCTGGGTGTGGAACAATGTACAATTTATCATGTTTTTGAATGACATGCTATAATTTTAACTTATAGAATTTTTTTAATCCATTGTAGAAGCTGAGGGGCATTGTTAGCCCGTACAAGTATTCTACTATGTTGTTGTGGCTTTAAGTTCTAGTTATGATGTATTATTGATAATATACCTGTGAATGTTGACTATCAGGATGGGTCGAAGGGAAGCTTCCGTGGGACCAAACCAATCGACTCAGGTTTAATGTTAACTGACCTGATTAATCAATTACTATGTCGTTGTGTCATCAAAGATTGCACAACTTTGATACCCTCAGCAAAACCAAACTATAGCAATGGGGGAGATCCTCAGTTTCCAGTCCATGCCACACCCGTCCTTGTTCATGAGGACACCGATAACCGGCGACAAGTTCCCCGATAAGCATCGTGTACAATCAAATCTTGTGCCAAATTCTAATATACTTGTTTAAAATGTTCGTATGTAATGCACCATGGACATCTTAAATCGAATAAAATGAGTGCTATAGTCCTTTTATTCAAACAGGAAATATGAAATACGAGCAGCGTTCGAAGAGATTAAACCCTAGATCTACCACCACTTCAATTGCAACCCCAACCTACAAGGCTAGATAAGACATGTCTAATCATGTTCAACTAGCGTAGTTGCACATCGCAAAGCTGCACACTGCCCTTTCGGTGCCTTTCATGGGGCACATAGACCCACACTTGCCGCAATGCTCATTATCGGTCAGTAGGTCGACGCATGCGCCGCCACAACAAGACTTGTTGAACGCGCAGCGCTGCCCGCAACCGCCGCAGTTCTGTATGTCGCTCTGCAGATCAGCACCTTGGCACATGCCTCCCTCGACCGCCAGGTGGCTTATCCCCCGAAGACCTTGCTTGGCCTCCGCCGAAGCCAGTGCGAATGCTACTAACGCAAGGAGGAGAACGATGACCTTCATGATTCAGTTTAACTCGCTAACTTGTTGATTCTCAAAAGCCCAGGGGAGGGTTTGAATTTATAGAGCGGTTTGAATCGGTTAGGAAGGGACAAAATATGAAAGTGAGTGATTATACCATTCAATTATTCTGGCATACTATTAAAATAGAATCATAACTGTTAATTCTAATTTGTATTTATTGCTTCTAATATATATGATATCTGTTATTTCCATTTATAATTCCTTCAAATGTAATTTAAATATATTTATTTTGTTTTGGGAGGAATGAATTAATCGGTTCCAACCATGTATAATTAAATGCGGTAATATTTAGATTCTACGGTATTCCTTTTTTTCCCTCAATTTTTAATGTACGCTATTTTAAAAAATCAATTATGTTAAGACCGTTTATAACATACCGTTTATGTTATGGAACAAACTTTTGTTACCCGGCGTACTCCTCTCTCGAGATTGGTCGAATAAATGAGGATAAGTCTATCATGGAATTTCAAGCAGAAGAGCAAAAAAATTCACTGGTTTGTCCCATTTGGCATGGGAGGTATTGTAAACATCTTTTTGATTTACACTCTTTATCGTCTAGGATTGAGTGTGTAATTCTTTTTTATTAATTAAATTTAGAGGGCGTTCGGCTAAACTTATTAAAAATAGTTTATAAGTTCGTATAGCTTATAAGTTGTTTTAGGACCTTATAAATTGTTAGGTTTTTTTTTAAAAATAAGTTGTTAAAGTGTTTGGGTAAACTTATTACAATTAACTTAAAGGTATTGATGTGTTTGGTATTATAAGATCTTTTTATTAATAAAATTATCAAAAGGGGTATAATATTATTAATAGAGGGTTTTGGGCTTTTTATTAATAGAGGGTTTTGAGCAAATTTTTGTACCGGGGGAGAGAAAATTGGAAAGAGGCGTTTGCGGAGAAGATGACACAGTGCTGGAAGAGAAGTCGGCGGAGATAAAAAGATATTAGGTTTATAAAAAGTTATGGAGGATAAGATGAAAATTTATGAAATTATATAAGGATATTTTAGAGAAAAAAATTATTAAAATAAGATCTTTTTTTTTAAAAAGTAGGGTCTTCCATATTTTTTTAAAAATAGCTTATAATCTCCAAAACAGCTTATTTTGACAGCTTATAAGCTGTTTGAAAAAAATTTTACCAAACAAATTTGAAGAGTTTATAAGCTCCAAAACAACTTATAAGCTCTTTTAGAGAGCTTATAAGCTCAGCCAAACACCCTCTTAGTTGTTTAGTTATCATATTTCTATAATAATAATTTTTATATATTTATTGGATTATTTCTAGTACGATTGATTTTGTAAATCCTATTTTTGTATAATTACATTTAGTTATTTTCATGTCAGCCATAACTTTGTAAATAATTTCATCTCTTAATCTATACTGTTGTTACTATTGGGAGTGTATTTAATCTTAGATTCTTAATTACTTTTTGTGGATTTTAAAAGTCTAATAAATGTATTCAATTAGATTTTTATAAACTCCATAACAATTTAGTGATATTCAAATTATATTTTTATAAAGTTTTAAAAAGTCATGTATTATTGAAAATTTTAATTTATGGATCCTCGGATTATAATAGACTCCAGACCCACCAATAAAAATTTAATTTTTCTTATTTATTAATATTTATCTTTAGCCTCACAATTAATTTATGGTGCATTTTCAATTTTCAATTTCCTATTTTTTCTCTTTATTTTCAATTTCATTGTTTTAAATGGAAACTATTTTGATTTGATAGTCAAATTAAAATCAAACCAAATTTAATTCAAATTTGATTACAATGATTTAAAGTATTTTTCAAGAAAATTTTAATTTTAATTTAATTTTTCCTCTCCCACGTACGCCGCGAGCAACTTCCACCACATATACGCCGGCCTTTCTACCTTTTCCCTTTTCCCTTTTCCCTTTTCCCTTTTCTAGTTCGGATCCTTTTCCCCATGTTTCTCTATCCCCATATCTCATTATTGATCGGATGGATCAGATTAAATTTTAAGACATCATGACATCTTTAAAATATGTGTAGTATTCTCGTGATGTGTAAAACATCCTTAAAATTTAATCTGATCCATCCGATCGACAATAAAATATGAGGACAAAGAAAAATAAAAATAGAGGATTGAACTACTCTTTTTTCTTGAGCAACCTACTCCTTTCTTCTCTAATAGATGTAACCTGTTTTTTCTTTTTTTTTTTCAGCATCACAACAATAACCTTGGTTGCTCTCTCCTTCTTCCTCTCCAACTAGTAACAGTTGGTGTCCTCTCCCATCGATCGACACCTTGCTGTTGTTTTTCAACCGTAACAATAACTATCTTATTTTTCTCTTCTTCTAGCTAAACTAATAACAAGTGTTTTCTTATTTTTGCTTCAAATAACAACATCACAAATTCGTTATTTCATTGGTGGAAGGTGAATTGTAAAGTTTAATAAAATCTGCTATCTTAATGCTCTTTGTTCCTATCTAAAAATGGAAATAATCCTATCCGAAAATAGAAGGGTAGGAAGTTAAGGATGTAGTTGTTGTGTTGAATGAATATAGACCGTGTCTCATTTTGTAAAACAAGTAACGTCAATGCAGAATCAGGTAAGAGGTTTCCGACGTTGGCTCTTCGACGCTCAACTCAGTAATTGGAAGTGCAAAAAGAAGCAAAGCAACAGCAACACAAGTGCAAATAGTAATCACACGTACCTCCGCTAGTGATGGACTCCTCTTTATATAGAACCATGGTGGGCGACGTACGCTCATTGAGGTATGGATGTGTTCTCCAATATGTCCTATGAAGGGACATATCAGGGAAATACCTCTAACACCATATTTTAACAGGGTATGCATATCCCTGACAAGACAGTAGAAGCTTTAGCCGTACGATCCGTCTGTCGACTATACTTTATTCAACGACACTATCTCCCATAAGGATATCGAGAGATACGGCAATAGTCTCGCTGCTTGGCCGAGTGAGATAACCGTTCGGTCGGGACTTCTCCGCTCCGTTGATGGTCAGGTCCCGCTGCTTAGTTGAGCGGAATAGCCGCTCGGTCGGAATTCCTCCGCTCTATCGACCTCAGTTGTTTTTTCCTGCAGTGACTGAGAGTGTAGTAGCATGCTCTCCCATTCAAACAAGCTTTCCAATCTCCTTAGCGTCCTACTGCCCCACACTGAGCGTCTGGTTGTCTTACCATAATATCCCGAGCTTGACAGTTGTCCCGCTCGAACACTTATTGTCTGACCAGTCTTTGTAGTTGTCCTCCGCTCGATCATCGTAGGTGAGCCTTTTAACATCTTGGTATTGACTATCATAATTTTGACCTCCACCTTTCACCACGTATAGTTGACTCTCCTTAATGCATTGTAAAGTATAATCAAGGTTGATAGTTAAATGAGTTAAAAAGAAAGTATTGAATGCTAGTAGCATGTCTTGTATAAGAAATGAGAATCTATTTATATAGCAAGATATAATTTGATCTGTCAAATTGAATTTTTGTCTTTTCTTATAATTTCATGTTATTATCATTATTAAATATTATTTTAAATTTTTTAAGACATTTTTATATTATTTGTTGATATGAGTTTGAGAGAGCTCGATACTCGATCTCAGATAAATTTAGATCTGGCTAGGTCATTAGGAAACCAATTGGGAAAAAGAAGAGTCTACAAATGCTAATCGCCTGGCGTGGGAAAAATGCACACGAATTGACAACCCCGTTGACCGAGGGCTAGATTGGATCATGACAAAAGTAGTGATTTTTATTGTTTTTTTTTTGGTAAGAAATAGTCCGAAAGGAACAAAATGAAAATTTTCTAAAAATTTCAAAGGCGCCATTTCAATTTGGCGATTTACAAACACACGTCAAAACACACCAAAAAAAAAATCCCAAAGCTCAAATCTTCATTTCCATTCTCCAATCTCAAGTCAACAACAAACTCTTCACCACTTTCCATGAAAGAAGAGCCGGTTCAAGTACAATTACAAAACTGATTCTATTTTTATATCTTATTGTATGGTTCAGGATATTAATGGCAGCCTTGCTTGTGAGTAAATCTTAGAGATGACAATGAGTTAGATTTGAATTGGATTTATATTCTCTATCTGTCATTATTCATTCAGGTTCGAATATCTAAACCCATTCCAATATTCTCTATATTAATAAATTTTTTCCTTGCCATTCAATTATCATCATTCAAAATATATATATATATATATATATATATATATATATATATATATATATATATATATATATATATATATATATATATATATATTTTGAGTGATGATATACTATGCGCTGCATAATGCACGACTATACGTGCAGCATATTAGACTTATTTTTTTTAATTATAAATTTCTAATATATAAGCATATCCCCTAAACATATTACAATATTCTATAAATATTTAAATTTATTTTATTTTTATTTTTTCTTTTTACTAAATACTATAATTCAATTGGGAAATCTAAACCCTAAGGATAAAATCTTTAAAAAAAAATAGCTTATAAATTATAACCTGGAAACATCAATCCTAGAAATAAAATCTTAAAAAAATATTTTAATTATTTTTTATTTAAAATTTAAAAAATTAATAATAAAATATAACCGACGATATCTATTATTATTTTAGATTTTAAATTTTAAAAAATCAATATTTCTTTATATAAATCTCTAATTCATGAATATATCCTGCGTGACGCGCACATTCACATACTGTACGTATTGCGTAGGGTATCATATTCGTGTGTATATATATATATATATATATATACACTTAATTTAATCATATTCAATAAAAATATTTTAAACATCAACAGAATTAATTAGTGATTTTTAATTTTTTTTTAATATATATATATAATAAAGTATTCATGTAATTGAGTATGGAGATAATTCCGCCATACTCTCCTACATTTGATCGGATATTTTAATCAGATGTCTTAATTATTATTGACATTAGGTGCCAAAAATTACTAAATTCCATTTATTAATTTTCTGCCGCCCTCGTAATTAATTCACATGCCAACAAAATGGATTTGATAATTTTATATCCCTCCGTACCCCCCTCCATTTGGGTTCGTATTTGTCATATTCCCCCTTCATTTTCTGAATTCTTTGAAGGGATTTTCCATCCAAGAAGGAATGTTTCATCTATGTGATCCATAGTGCCATCTTCAACACCCAGATGTTTCACTATCCTTGATAATAAGATCTGAAAACTTTTGTTAAGCTAATCATTTCAGGTGCTTTAAATTAAAGCTTTTATTGGCAGCTAGAGTGATCAAGAAAAGTTCTGTCTTGCTGCTTTTGAAAGACAATTGATTGATGAAAATTGTTACCCAGAAGGACAGAACCCTCATAGGATCAGATCAGGAGCTGCAGTATTGGAAGATGTTAAATAAGCATAGATCTATATGCATCGTGTACAATCAAATCTTGTGCCAAATTCTAATATACTTGTTTAAAATGTTCGTATGTAATGCACCATGGACATCTTAAATCGAAATGGAAAAAACAATTAATTAAAATGAGCGCTATAGCCCTTTTATTCAAACAGGAAAGATGAAATACGAGCAGTGTTCGAAGAGATAATTAAACCCTAGATCTACCACCACTTCAATTGCAACCCCACCCTACAAGCCTAGATAAGACATGTCTAATCATGTTCAACTAGCGTAGTTGCACATCGCAAAGCTGCAGACTGCCCTTTCGGTGCCCTTCATGGGGCACATAGACCCACACTTGCCGCAATGCTCAATATCGGTCAGCAGGTCGACGCATGCGCCGCCACAACAAGACTTGTTGAACGCGCATCGCTGCCCGCAGCCGCCGCAGTTCTGTATGTCGCTCTGCAGGTCAGCACCTTGGCACATGCCTCCCTCGACCGCCAGGTGGCTTATCCCCCGAAGACCTTGCTTGGCCTCCGCCGAAGCCAGTGCGAATGCTACTAACGCGAGGAGGAGAACGATGACCTTCATGATTCAGTTTAACTCGCTAACTTGTTGATTCTCAAAGCCCAGGGGAGGGTTTGAATTTATAGCGCGGTTTAATTTGAATAGGGAAGGAGAGGACAAAATATGAAAGTGAGCGATTATTCCATTCAATTATTCTGGCATACTATTAAATTAGAATCTAACTGTTAATTCTAATTTGTATTTATTGCTTTTAATATATATGATATATGTTATTTCCATTTATAATTCCTTCAAATGTATTTTAAATATATGTATTTTGTTTCGGGAGGAATGAATTAATTGGTTCCAACCATGTATAATTAAATGCGGTAATATTTAGATTCTACGGTATTCCTTTTTTTCTTTCAATTTTTAATGTACGCTATTTTAAAAAATCAACTATGTTAAGACCGTTTATAACATACCGTTTATGTTATGGAACAAACTTTTGATAGTTGTAGTTTCTATTTAAATTAGCATCCGATGATATTTCTATTTTTTATTTTTCAGTCAATGGATTTAATTAATGGTATATATTAAACACACTTTACGTGATGACCTAAAAATAAATAATATTATTGTTTTGAAGGGATGGAATAATTTTATCGTAAGCTAGTATAAATGGGAAAACAACTTTCCTAATATTGATTTTTTCTTTTTTCTCTCTCAACGTTTTTTAGATATTAAACATTTCTAAATTTATGGTTATAAAACTATAAAAATAAGGAGAGTTGGGTTAGATATTAAACATTTTTTAAACATATTGATTTTTTTCAAATTTTTTCTCAACATTTTTTAGATATTAAACATTTCAAAATTTATGCTTATAAAATTATATATAGAGAGAGAGTTGGGTTAGATATTAAATATTTTTTAAAAATATTTAATTTTTCAATTTTTTTCTCAACATTTTTTTGATACTAAACATTTCAAAATTTATTCTTATAAAACTATAAAAAATATATATAAACAGGTATAGTTCGGTTATATATTAAACATGTTTTAAAAAAATATTGAATCTTTTCAATTTTTTTCTCAACATTTTTTAAATACTGCTTCCACGATTCAAACTACCATAATAACGCAAGCTCTCCTCGATTGTCATCTAATCCAAGTAGGATATCTCCTTTCACCCGATTGACTCGAGTTCAAATCCAGACAATGAACATTTAGAAACAAAGGAACCTTAACACAAAATTAGAGTCAAATATAATTTCTTATAAGAATGCCACAATGCAAAATAAAATAAGACTCCATACAATATAACCTTTCTGAAACTCTAGAGAAATTCACCACCGTCCTACAAAAAAATATACATATAATTTTAAAAAATGAATAAAATAATTGATTTAAATCATTTATTAAAACACCCTTTTGCTAATACATGTATTATGTACTAGCTAATTAACCCGTCAAAAAAGCCTTTAGATTTTATTGGAAAACATATTCGACTCAAAACACTCATTTCACATCCTCAAAACTATATTCTAAATCTGAAAAAGAAAATATATCAGAAATACTAAGGGGGCGTTTGGTACGCACGTTTTCCATTTTCATTTTCTAGAAAACGCGCGTTTTCTGGAAAATGATGTTTGGTTTGCGTTTTCCGCGTGCGTTTTCTAAAAAATTGGCTATCGTTTTCTAGAAAAACAGAGAATGACAAAAAGTCGTTTTCTGTTTTCTAGAAAACGCGCGTTTTCTAGAAAATGAAAATGAAAACGGTGCAAACCAAACGCACCCAAGTTGATTCAATTTTCTGTTTCCATTTGGATTGGATATAAATTTTTTAATCTCCCCCGAGTTTGATGAGGTTACTATGTACCAGCATCCCACATAATCACATGATATGAAATAAGAGAAGATCTGTTCACTGTGTGGTTGTAGCAAATAGAAAGGGAAACTAGACGAATGCATCCACATAAGAAACTCACTCACAATTGGATCCAGAAGAGGTCTCAAGGAGATTCCAATGCTTGTTCATCTTAATTATGATTACCTTTTAAACAACAAAGCAACTCTTTTCCCTGTAGCTTCATTTTTGTCCTCTGAAGTACATATAAATTTTCTGCAAGGAAATACACACTGCTGTGTCATCATCAAGGAACCTAAACTTCATAAAAATTGCAAATTAAACTGGATCCAATAGATTATGATATAAATAAACCTGAAGAAATATGCATAAAAATATTTGCAGGATCCCAGATTTGGAAAAGTGCTGATTTTCAAGAACATTAATCTCATGATACGTTGGGAATCCTTTATTATAATCATTCACGCCTTACACTTATTTTGATGTTGTTTGTCAAATAGTGAGTGAAGACTAGTTGTGAAAGATTGTCAAACAAAGAAAAGTAAACTAGAGAAAATTTGATTCAACCTGAGAAAGCATTTCAATTTGGGTCACCAAACCTTTGAAGTCACAAGTCATAAATGGATAGCATTACAAAGAGGAGGAAAATTTAGGGAACTAGAATATTTACAAGCAGTCAAGCACTTGATATTCTAACATTCAGCCAATTCAACAAAGAAAATGACCTATCGTCCGTCCCGCAAAACTTGGAAGTAGCAAAAACGAGGAACGAATGCTCAGTTTCATGAGTGATTAAAGTAAATGGAAGGGGTTGCAGAAATTTCAAAGAAAAAAAATATATGCACAAGGATGGTTATGCCAGTACAAACCTGAAGCACCCATAAGCTTATTAGTGTCTCTAAGCAAAACAGCCCAAAGCCCACCAAGTAAAAGATCTGTAATTAGGACAAAACGCATTAACTTTTAATATCACTGGAGAATTTTGATAATATACAAATTACCACGCGCATGTTAGCATAGAAAAAAAATTAAATGCATTAAGAATATTAACCATCTCATAGAGACAGCAATACTAGCAAATAGTATCAGTTTTCATAACCTACTAATGTTTACAATGTCAGAAATATAAATGCATGAACTCACCCCAACTAACGCATGATCTGAGAAGGTATCAATTGCTGCCAGGATTCCACTGATTAGACAGAAAGAAAATGACATCAATAATACTGCATGATCCTAACAAAGATTACAAGATGGTCTGAAACATTGACATCTCACATTATCATTTAAAGGAAAATTTTATGCATTCTACAATCAGGTACCTAGACCATTCTCAAATTTTGTTTTTCCTATGAGTGAAGGAAATAGCTTAAGAAATAGAGTAGGAAAAAAAATTAAAGGAAAAATACAGGGAAATATTTTTCCTATATTGTATTTCAGGAAAGAAAACAGTTTTTCTTCTAACTATTCAAAGAGGAAAACAATTAAAAGACTGATCAAATGGGGTATTCACCTACGACTCAATACACACATGAAGGGGGTGGATGTAGAGTCTACATATCAAAGGCAGATATGATGTTTCCAAAACTGGACCAGTCCTTGAATTGGTTATTAGTCGAGTGGTAGGTTCCTGGTTTCGTTTGTTCATTGGTTGGCTCAGGATAGTGTTTTAATAAATATGTATACATGTTGATCTGCCACTACTAACTCCTGTAGTTGCATAACCTTTCCATTTTCCTAATCTCATCTAACAAGCTACAGCAAGGTAACCTCTCCTCTGCCAACAAACCTACCTTCACTACCAGCTATTCTTCTGTACCATCCTTTTCTCTCCTTCAGATCTCCTGGTTGAAAGGTTCCAGCAGCAAATTACTTCTCTCCCAACTCTTCTCCCATCTAGATATTGTTACTTCTAGATCTCTCCTCTTCGTTCTTTCACTTCTTGTGATGTTGACAAGAGCACTGCATTGGTCATGGTGCATAAACATTCAAAAAAAAAAAAATTGTTGCTGTTGTTTGGATGAGGACGCCAATTGTTTGGATCTGCGCCAATTCTTTTATTGTTCTAACTAATTGTAAGAAATGCATTAAATTTCAAAAACATATTAAATATTGATTATAATTTCCTTCAAGCATTAAACACACTGATTTGCTTTATTCCTTTTTTATCATTAGTTGGTATCAAGTTTAAGGGTATTGACTGGTTTTGCCCAGGTTTGACTGGATTTGACCTTTTCAATTCCAGTTTTAACACTCAACTAGGAGGATACTGATGTGGACGTCTTTGTTGGCACAAAGACGTCATTATAATCAGAAGCAAATTACTAACTTGGAATAAATCTACTATTGCCTAATTTGACAAATTGGAATAAATCTGCTACTACCTAATTAGTTATTCAAATCTGCTACTGCCTATTTGGTTACTGTCCAAATTCTGCTACAGCCCAAATTTGCTACTATTATAAGTAGAAATAAATAAAGAACATTTATTTATTTGATTCTTTGTTTCCTTTAGGGATTGTCTTTTCTTTTTTCTACTTGAATAGTCCATGTAATTAACTCCTTATAAAAGGAGTGTTATTATGAATAAAGAGGGGAAGAAAAAATTGAATAATTGGGACTCTGTCTAGGACGAGTCTTTCCTCCTCCCTTTTCCCCCTTACATGTTGCATGACCAAGTACGGATCCGGATCTCGACCTGTGACTCGATCCTATATTCGAGACCATATCAACTTAGTATCAAAGCCGATCATGGGTGACACGAATTCGATCGCATCCAAACTCGATGACTTCATGGAGAAATTGACCTCGCATCAACAAGTTTTTATGGAGCAAATCACCTCCCGCCAGCAAGGACTAGAGGAGCAGATTGCCGAGATTTCTCGTACTGATCAAGATGCTAGACATCGACCTTTGCCCACTACAAACAATCCTACCAGCGCAGAGTATGGCCCTTCTAGAGGCTCGGGGGTCAGACCTGAACTGCCAACTAGCAGCACCATGGCTCCGCGATACTTAAAGATGGAGTTCCTCACCTATTCTAGAGAAGGGCATCCGCTGAGCTGGGTTAAAAGGTGCGAAAAATTCTTTACAAACCAAAGGACCACCGAGGCTGACAAGATTGGCCTTGCTGCCTTCCACTTAGTAGGGGAAGCCCAACTTTGGTTTGATCAGGTAGAGCAAGAAGAGTCAGAGATGACTTGGAAGCAGTTCAGAGACTACTGTCATATCCGCTTTGGCCCGCCTCTAAGCAACAACCCTTTGGGAGAGCCAGCAAATCTGAAGCAGACAGGCTCTGTAGAAGACTATCAGCGTCAATTTCAATCTCTCCTCGCCCGAACCTCGGACCTCCGACCCCGACAACAGGTTGACTTGTTCACAGCAAGGCTAGTTGAAGATCTTCGTATCGACATTGAGCTACAGAAGCCTAGAAACCTGGGCGTTGCAATGAATATGGCCAAGGCATTAGAATGGAAGCAATGCTTCCATCGAGGCGGGCACCCACTGCGTACAAATTGGGGCGGAATCACATCCAAGTTCAGCCCTAGCAGTGGAGGCCCTCCTGTAGCAAAGACCAAGGCCATGGGGTACAACAGCAAAGGGACTCCACCTACCTCATTCTTCAAGCGTCTATCCCGCGCGGAGATGGCAGAACGAAGAGCTAAAGGCCTCTGTTTTAATTACGACGAGTCCTACTCCACGAGTCACAAGTGTAAGCGCCTATTCTGGATTGAAGTACCGGATGATGACAGTGAAGGTGCGGAAGAGGGGGAGACGCACCCAGAAATTTCCCTCCATGCTATCAGTGGGGTTAGAAACTCACAAACAATGCAGCTGTTGTTCGCATCACTCGAGATACCTGTCTCGGTATTGGTGGATTCAAGAAGCACACAACTTCGTGTGTGAAGGACTAGTGCCGAACCTGAAGGTGGAGATTCAAAAGCGACCAGGCCTGAAGGTATGTGTTGCCAACGAAGAGCGCGTGCCAAGCTTAGGCCTCTGCAAGTCGGTACACCTACAGGTGGGCAAAGATACCTTCTCTGTTTATCTCTATATGCTTCCATTGGAGGGGTTTGACATGGTTTTGGGAGTTAAATGGATGTGCACCCTAGGCCCCATTATATGGGACTTCCGTTCCCTAACGATGAAGCGGGCAAGGAAGTCCTCTGGCGTGGTCACCCGTTGGAATCGAAGCCAGGTACAGCCATGATACGCAGCGAGGAATTCATGGGAAACAAACTGGAGTCATTGCTTGAGGATTACGATGACTTATTTCAAGAACCTGCAGGCCTCCCTCCACCGCGAAACTGTGATCATTGTATCACGCTCTTGCCAGGATCCGCCCCCGTGGTGGTCCACCCTTACCGCTATCCGCAGCTGCAGAAGGATGAGATCGAGCGACAATGCACCCAGATGCTCATTCAGGGTATCATCCGCCCTAGTAAGTCGCCTTTTTCGTCATTAGTTCTTCTGGTAAAAAAAAAGGATGGCTCGTGGCGTTTCTGTATCGATTATCGTAAGCTCAACAACCGTACAGTTAAGGAAAAGTTTCCCATTCCAATAGTGGAGGAATTACTTGACGAGCTCCATGGGGCGCAGTACTTCACCAAACTAGACTTGCGCTCCGGATACCACCAGATTCGGATGGACCCGAGGGATATCAAGAAGATAGCCTTCCGTACCCACCATAGACACTTGCGCTCCGGATACCACCAGATTCGGATGGACCCGAGGGATATCAAGAAGATAGCCTTCCGTACCCACCAGATTGACAGCCTCACCAACGCCCCGTCAATCTTTCAAGCACTAATGAATGAAGTCTTCCAACCATATCTCCGTAAGTTCGTTTTGGATTTCTTTGATGACATCTTGATCTACAACCCCATGAGGGATATTCACTTGGGGCATTGTCGGCTTGTCTTTGAATTGTTAAAGGCTAACCTTTTATTTCTAAAAAAATCCAAGTGTTCTGTTGGTCAGTCCCAAGTATCCTACTTAGGTCATGTTATCCATTCCTGAGGGATCGAGGTGGATCGCAACAAAATCCAGGCAATTGAGGAGTGTCCCAGACCTCAAACTTGCAAAGCTCTCAGGGGATTTCTCAGACTAACAGGATACTACCGCAAATTGATCCAAGCTTACGGGCAAATCACAACCCCTCTCACGAGTCTTCTTAGGAAGAATGCATTCCAATGGTCCCATGAGGCTGAAGAGGCATTTGGGCAATTAAAGAAATCCTATCAGAAGCACTAGTGCTTACTTTGCCTAATTTTTTCGAAGAATTTGTAGTGGAGTGTGACGCTTCAGGGAGTGGATTTGGAGCAGTTCTTCAACAACTAGGGCACCCCATTGATTTCTTCAGTCGAAAAATAATAGAGCATCATCTCAAATTAACAGCATATGAACGAGAACTCATTGGTTTGGCCAAAGCCGTTATCCATTGGAGGTCGTGCCTGTGGGGTCGCCACTTTCTGATACAAACAGACCATTATAGTTTGAAGTACTTGTTGGAGCAGCGCATCACCACATACCCCCAACAACATTGGATTAGCAAGCTGATGGGCTTCGACTTCTGGGTGGAATTTAAGGCGAGCCAATTGAATCATGTCGCAGACGCCCTCTCCCACTGTCACGAGGAGGAACCTATTATAATGGCTCTTTCTATTCCCTGTGCAGAGATCTTTGATAAGATACGAAGCGAAGTGAACTCTAATTCTGAGCTGTTCGGGTTACTATGCCGAGTTCAAAGTGGAGAGGAGGGGCCCAAGTGGGAAACTCGGGATAGCTTAATCTTCTACAAGGGCCGGATTTTCCTTCCCGGTGAATCTCCGCTGCTTCCCATAGTGATCGCAATTTTTCATGAGGCAGGGCATGAGGGGATACAGAAGACATTACACCGCCTTCGTGCCGACTTCTATTGGCCAGGTATGAAGCCAGATATCTTAACCTTTGTGCGATAATGTGTTACCTGCCAACGCAACAAAAGGCAGAACTTGCAACCAGCAGGTCTACTTCAACCTCTTTCCATCCCCGAACAAGTATGAGCAGACATCTCCATGGACTTTATTGAGGGACTTCCGAGGGTGAAGGGTAAATCAGTCTTGTTTGTAATTGTGGACCGTTTATCCAAGTATGCTCATTTCATTCCCCTAGCCCATCCGTATACAGCGATCTCAGTGGTTGGGATCTTCTTTACTGAGATATTCCGCCTCCACGGAATGCCTGAATCTATTGTCTCTGATCGTGACAAGGTTTTCCTTAGCTCCTTTTGGCAGGAATTGTTTCGACTTTGTGGAACTAAGCTATCTTTTTCTTCGGCCTACCACCCACAGACTGATGGACAAACGGAGGTGGTTAATCGTACCATTGAAATGTATCTGCGCTACCTTGTTAGGGATCAACCGCAGAAATGGCTTGAATGGCTTCCATGGGTTGAGTATTGCTACAACACATCTTTCCATACTGCTTTAGGGGCTACACCATTTCAGCTAGTGTACGGACGAGAGCCCCCTCGTCTCCTATCTTATTCTGGAGGCTCTACTCGTGTTGCTGCAGTAGATCGCGCCTTGATGGAGAGGGATGAGGTGCTTCAGGTGGCGAGGGCACATTTACTGCAATCCCAACAGCGGACCAAATTGGCTTTTGACTCCTCTCACCGTGAATTGAGCTTTGCAGTGGGTGACTGGGTCTGGCTGCGCCTACAGCCGTATCGTCAACTATCAATGGCTCGCCAACGTCATCACAAGCTGCTTCCCAAATATTTCGGTCCATTTCAGGTACCGGCACGCATTGGGTCTATTGCTTACAGACTTGATTTACCGCCTGATAGTCGCATCCATGATGTTTTTCACGTCTCATTGCTAAAGCCATATAAGGGCTCTCCACCAGATAATGCAGGAACTTTACCTCAGATGTGTGACGGCCAAGCTTTACCTGTTCCCCAGACAAGTCTGCGCAGTCGTCTTAACAAAGTGACACGGGAGTACTTAGTACATTGGGCAGGTTCCTCCATTGAAGATGCTACTTGGGAATCGCCCGTGAAGTTCCTCTCCGTCTACCCAACCTTCGAGCTTGAGGACCAACTCAACATCGAGAAGGGGAGTGATGATGTGGATGCCTTTGTTGGACGCCACTATAATCGGAAGCAAATTACTAGCTTGGAATAAATCTGCTACGGTCTAATTTGACAAATTGGAATAAATCTGCTACTACCTAATTAGCTACTGAATAAATCTACTATTGCCTATTTGGTTAATGTCCAAATTCTGCTACTGCCCAAATTTGCTACTGTTATAAGTAGAAATAAATAAAGGGCATTTATTTATTTGATTCCTTGTTTCCTTTAGGGATTGTCTTTTCTTTTTTCTCCTTGAATAGTTTATGTAATTAACTCCTTATAAAAGGAGTGTTATTATGAATGAAGAGGGGAAGAAAAAATTGAGTAATTGGGACTCTGTCTAGGACGAGTCTTTCCTCCTCCCTTTTCCCCCTTACGTGTTGCATGATCAAGTACGGATCCGGATCATGACCTATGACTTGATCCTATATTCGGGACCATATCAGATACATGTCCAAGTTTCCAATTGAGGTGGCACCAGCATACTGAAATTGGTGGCCCGGAGACCGATAAAGTTAAACAATAATGTTGCTGAAAAAGAAAAAACATATTGATCTTGAAGCACAAATAGCTAAAACTTTAACGGTTATGTGGAATCAGTCAACTCAATCCATGTTATCATCAAGCATCTAGTCATATCCAAATTATGCGTCAAGGAAATTTACAAAACATATATCCTTGTGAGAGAGTTTTATGAAAAAAAAAAATTCAATTCCAGTATCCTTTATAATGAATTTAAGTTGAAATTTTGACTTACGTTAATGACTTCCCATGGAATACAATTGGTGGGGCTATTGCCGCAAGGATGCAGAAGCCAAGGTGAATCTGAAAATTTTAGTTAAAAAATTATAATCAAGATATGGAAACAGTTAGAGAAAGGACAAATGAAAGAAGATTTGCCAAAGCAGTTACCAGATAGAAGAAGAAAAACCAACCAAACCTAAGTGCACTGTCAGTTCTGCTTGACCAAAGAAACAACTTAGTAACAAGAAAATAAAAACCCCGTCAACTTATGTGACTCAAAAGTACTGCTACAGAATTCTAGATCGAAAAATACAAATTAAGTTTCAAGGCCTTAGCGTTAGAACTTGTTTCTTCTTATTATCATGATTTGATGATTTTAGCACTCCCTTTTATCAATGGAGATTTAAAGCAAGCATTGAGAAAAGTGTGATTTAAAGCAAAAAAGTACAATAAATTGTGAGGCAACAGCACTAAGGTCGATGATAATTTAACAATTCATAATGACAGTAAAAAGGAGTCAGCATCCTTTGCATTTCATACTCTTGTTGTATCACTCAATGGTTCTCTCTTCAACATTACTAGCCATGCCATTCACCCAGCACCATACGAGTCAAACAATGGGATAGCAGAGCTCATTGACCCAGCAATGTACAAGCGAAGCAAGGGGATAGAAGAACCCTGTTTCCACAAGGACAAGGCAAGCACAATGAATGTGGTAAGCTGTCACACTCTTAGCATAGAATACACCATCAATCGCCAAGTTGGAACTTGAAGCCAACAATGCATCGCAGTAGATATTAAGAATCCCATGGTAATCATATGTTCATGGACAGAAATGTCAAATATATATAAAAAAAACACAATTCTAGCTGTGAATGTAGTAGAAAAAAGACGCAAACAAATTGCCCAAAAGTGAATGTAGTGGGGATTAAACTCTTGTCCCCTTGCCTTTTAGTGAACAAAATGATGGGCCCACAATAGCAACATACATTAGAGGGGGAATATGTACATGGTTACATACGACCCATTAAGATCAGCACCTCTTTTTTAATCAATGTTGACCTACCCCTCCTATCAAGAACTAACTTCAAACCATCAATCTAAACAACTGGATAATTAAGAGAGAAAAAATGAAGAATGCAGTTATTTTTACAACAAAAATATGATGCAGAACTCTATAACATACAGATATTATCCTGTGCAGCTAAAAAATAAAACATAACTTGAATGAAACTACAATATAAGACATGTTTAAGCGATGTCTATGTACAGATTGGCATATTATAGAGACTAGGAACCTACCTCATTGCATGATACAATGGTCTGTACCAAAGCACATAGGAAAGAGGCCATCCAAGTAAAGCATAGATGACTGCAAGGAAAAATATTTTAACACCTGCAAATTAAAATGTGTAACCATTACATATAGTAAGAATGAAGGGAAAAGACGTGGAAGAAATAAGCCTGACTGCATAACAAAAGAAGAATGGATATAATTCATAAAGGAATATTTACCTCCCCCTCTAATCCAGCAAACAGTCACAGCAATTACATTCCATGATAGACAGAGAAGAATTCCTGCAACATGGAGCAAATGATATTTCATTTGGAGTAGCATAATAACTAGATGGTTACGCAAGCATCCCTAAATGTTCCCAAACCCGAGCATCAATATATATATATATATATATATATATATGATGATACTCATCAATAATGAAATACAAATCTTATGTTTTTGTGAAGCAATACAATAGAATGAATTCAAGTAGGTGATACACAATCAATATACATCATAAGTGAGTCAGATGTTCTTCTTTCCACATATGAAAGATCATCAGAAAATAAAAAAGCTTCTGAACTTTCAGCAAGATGAGTATACAACCAAACAGAAATTTGTATTAAAACTTCATCCGCACTAAGAGCAAAAAAAATAAGGGACAGATCAAATATGGCCCAAGGCAATAACAGGAAAAGCTCTAGCAGCATCTCCAAGAACCACTCATTGACACTGCACAAAGAGATATGGCATTGAAAGTGATTCTATACCACAAGCAAACAAAAGACAGTGACCACCAAACATAGTGACTGTGCTTGAAGGAAAAATACAAGAGACCTTTGCAGAGCTTGATCTGAGCATGGGTCATGTTGTCACTTGTTGGGAACATGTGTACCTTGAGGAAAGAATATAACAATCTAGGGATAGACGCCATTACAACAAACCAAACTACCACCAAAATTCCCAAGCTTATATCTTGGTGAAGCAAAAGAGTGTAGAATTGGCTCCTATAGATGTAAGCTTATTCTACTCAAATAGTTGATGACTGAAATGGGCAATGCTTTAGTAATCCAATTGGCCCAATGAAGTTGTTTGATAACAATCGAGCTACCAAAGATGTTGTCTCGAATTCAATATATCACAAAACACAAATATAAAGAACTTGATTGTCATTTTGAAAAGATGGAAGGAGTTCAACTCTTTGGTTATGAGCTTCAATGATCATAATCAGATCAGTTAACTAAGTCCTTAAGAGATCCAAAAATTGAATGCATTTTTGACAAGTTGGACTTTTTTTTTTCTTTTTTTTTTATAGTTGGCACGAGGTATATTATTGAAGCATCTTCAAGGGCTTGATACATAATTGGCAGCAAAGTGCATGTCATCACTAACACGAAATGACCACATGCTTCATTGATATATAAAATAATAACTCACAGTTCATTAACTCCTAATAAAATAGTATTTCTGTTAAGAAACTCCACATATTGTTTCCTATGGACAATTATAAATTGACAGTGTTCCCTTTTCTATCACAATGAAATACACATAAGTTCAGCAGGGAAGAAAACTAAGCAAAACATAAGCCGAGAAATCAATAGAACAATATGATAAAAGAACACATCTATTTAGCATACTTATTATCCATACTTCACTAAGAAAATACAATGCTTTAATCACATACTCACAATATACCGTTCATGCTTTACAATAAACTAACTGATTTCCAGTAATTTAAAATTTTTTCTAGAAAACTAGCAGATGGAATCCCAAAGAAGAAGCTTTTTTATAGTCAGATAATAAGATCATAATATAAGAACAACAAAAACAGTGTTCAACAATTAAAAACTGACAATAAAGGTTAAAGACTAAAATGAAGGATGTGGCTTATACGGGCAATGAAAGATTTAAGATATAGTGAGTTTATACCTAACCAACTAGCAAATGCTAGGTACTGCAACCTCTGAGCATGGACAGGGATTTCCTTAGATATATCATGATGGATGATAGGGAAAAATGGTGGCCAGTTCTTTTCTTCAACAGTAACACCAGCTGAATTCAGAGGCATTAACCATAAATCACTAATGATGCACTATTAATTAACATAAAATTTATTTGTACAATGTACGATGGATTATCTGCATACCTCTTGTCAATGAGTCCTCCCTTCGTTTAATATCCTACAGCAGAAAATATTTAGTTTAAAAAAAACAAAGAATTGAAAAATGGAAATGAAAGAGGCATCTAATATATTAAATGAACTAGACAATTCATTGAATATGAAGTGATCATAACAGGATTTTAAAAAGACCAAAACAGTAAAACAACACGACATGAAGAGAAAAGGGGGCATTATTTGTAGAGAACAACCATTTCCCTCTGTTTTAGGTTCTCTTCCCATTCAACAAGTTCCCTCTCTCTTTTCTTTGAATCCTGTACCAGCCCAACACAAACATGTTGTCTTGTCAGGCGATTACTAACAAATACTAACAATGATCTAACAGGACGAGAACACTCACATTGTCCAATGGTATGTCCATAGTCGCCTCATTCTTGTTCCCAAATCCAAATGCTTTCGATGCCAACGTGGAAATGCGAGAATTAGATCCAGGAGCAGTGGGTTTCTACAGAGAAAAAACACAAATTGTTATCTCTAAGTAAAATCACGTCGAACACAATCGCATCTACCAACCAGTGAGAACACAATAATGTTTTGCAATCCACTAAACAGAAAACAGCAACAAGCAGGAAAAAAGAATATTCAAGCCCAAACTAATAGTTCAAAACCTAGATCTATTTTATTAGCAAGGTTTTCTTCAGAATACGCCGACACGAGTCTAAAAATCGACTAATAACCCTTAAAAGAGAGAAAATCATGGAGAAAAGGCAAAAAGAAGAAGGAAAGCGACTCCATTACCGAGAACGGGTTCACGTCCTCTTCATCGAACGGATTGGGATCCCGAGACATGGTTTAACGCGATCTAAGAGTGGAACCGCCTACTCGATACTGCAAGAGGATTGCTTCCGAGGCGGCGAGGCTCTCTCTCACTCCCCCTTCCTGCTTTGGTGGTTCTGCCTTGGCTGTGAAGGAAGCCGACGGGGGCCCGAGCAAACCCGACGGTGGTTGCCTTTCCTCTCTCCGCCTCGCAGGGAGAACTCCTGCTTTTAACTTTTTTAGCTTCCAGTGGCGGTTCTTTCTATCTTATGTCCCCTATATAGCAATTTAATTACTGAAAATGCCACTGTAGCCTCGGACTGATAAGTGATGCGGTGGCGGATCCACGAGGAGGGCATATTCGTCACTTCGCTACGATGTAGCCGCTGTTTTAAAAAATAATTCAATTAAATTTAAATTCTATTCCACAAACTTTTTATCACCCATCTGCATATTTATATATTTTTATAATTCAATTTGCACCATTTCTTCGGAGAGAAGAAAATTGTTCTTACTTTATAAACCTGAATTCGTGTAACATTAAAAAATAAATAAAATAAAATGCCTAAATCATTTTTCACCTGGATTTGAATTTGAGATT
The DNA here is from genome assembly GCF_018446385.1 of Zingiber officinale. Taxonomy (NCBI): domain Eukaryota; kingdom Viridiplantae; phylum Streptophyta; class Magnoliopsida; order Zingiberales; family Zingiberaceae; genus Zingiber; species Zingiber officinale. The sequence continues at coordinate 146,754,821 of NC_055994.1, forward strand.
AAATTAAATTTTATTTTAAAAATTAAAATACTTTTATAAATATCATGATTAGTATGATAATAAAAATATATTAAAATAAAAATATAGGAAAATAATAAAAAAAAATCATTTTCAATTTAGTTATTTGGATTAGTCCAATTATCCGGATTCGGATTTATGATGTTGGGACTGTATTTAGATTCGGTTAGAATGTTTTTTTATAAAATTTTTATTTCAAATCCAATCTAAACTCATCCCATTCATTGGAATTGACATTCCTAATATAAGAGTCTCATTATTTAAATGAAAAATAATCAAATTATGAATAAATAATAGAACTTCTTATATAGTTTGATACCTATACTTGCGGCACAAATGAATAGTCTTCTTCGTCACCAACCATCTTTCTTGGCTCTTAGTAGTATATGAATAGAACCCAAAGGAGTTACACTTTAAATGATCAAACTTACGTTCTAATAGTAGGGGGAAAGGCTGTTCGCACAAAAGTATAAGCAATTGATAAAGTGTGAGCAAACATCACAACACATAATAGAGTGTTTTTGTAATGGCATGTATAAGAAAAAATAAAATAGATCTCAGAAACATACTCAAAAGACAAACCTGAAGGGTGTAAAAAAAATTGGGGTGGTGAGTAAAAGATTGGTTAAACTAAATTAACAGATTAAATGGACTGAAGTTAGAAGTTCAATTCAGTTAATTTGAAAATTCAAATTTTTTTTCTTAAAATATCAATTATTTCCATCTTTATTTTAAAAGTTCCATATTAAATAAAAATAACAATTTATTAGGTAAATCATCAATTTAGACTTAAAAAATTAAACACTATAAAAATTAAATAAAAAATAACAATTGATTGAGGTAAATCATCAATTTAGACTTTAGAAAAAACAAATATAGTGTTTAAGGATCTATCTTTCGACTCGTTTATCCATCACCAATTCATGATGAAAAAAATTAATAATTGATGATGAAAAAATTATTTTTTTCAATTTTCAATTGAATTAATCGTCAGTTCAATTTTTTTTATTGAAAATTTAATCGATTTTGGTTTAGAAGATTCGGTTATTAATCAATTACTCACTCCTACCAACATGAGTCAATTACGTTAGATATGCAATGACAAAAGATATACTTTTATTGATCTACATGGTCAGAGGTCCCAGAATAGAAGAACTAAATCTTCAATAATCAAGCTTAGGGAGGAACTGATAAACTGATGCCACTCTAACTTAGCTAAAATTCAATGCATTACGAGTTACGAGCTAAGAGTTAAGAGTTACATCCAAGGTCACGAAGGTAAATGAGAAGTTTGGACATTTGCTGACCAGCGGAAACTAAAGCCAAAACAATCTGCCCGACTGTCACACAAATCAACTATAACAAATTATAATCTTTCATATATAATCTGTTAGGATTAATCTATCGACTCTAAGGTAGCATGTCTGCTGCTCCCCACTCAATACTGTTTTCCTTGGTTGTGGATCAGATCCGAAGTTTCATTGCTCATTCCTTTCAGTATCTGGTTCCTTGATTTCTTTTTGTACTTCAAGTTTCTCCTGCAAAATTATCGTAAAATTGAACATTAATAAATAAAAAACAAACATTTTGAAGTGTCCATATAGTAGAGAAATCATACCTTGAGAGAGTTGTACTTGGAAATAAGTTGTTGATACTCGGACTTAACGTTGTCCAACTCAATTCTTAAGGAAGTATTTTCCTCTTTCAAATTCTCAGCACGATGCGCTAGCTCTTCATATTCTGTCTGGAGAATGGAGAACTAGCAAATCAGAAGGATTCTTCTTTTTTCATGAACAGCGGGAAGAATAGCAATTTAAAGAAAGAAAATATCAGTAACAACTGCCGTTTCTCTACCTGCTTGCGCATTCGAGATCTGCGGGCTGCTTCTCTGTTCGATTGTTTTCTTCTCTGTCTCTTACGCTCTCTTTCATCCTGAATTTGGAGAATTCATGAAGAAAATCATGTCTTATGTAGCTATTTGGTTTATCTTGAAAATAAAATTAAAAAAAAAAAACAGATCAAGCACTTCCATTTAGACATCTATCAGAGCACACTTCTTCCTCTCATCTTCTCCTTCAATCTTTCCTTTTTACTTATTTTTCCTAGTACCGAACTTTCACATGTTGGTCAACTAGGCTCTCATGACATGTGCATAGAACAAACACAAAACTCTTATCAATTCATTTCCCTTAGGTTGCACTAAATATTGTATTGAAGATGTACAAATACTAATTATTTATGTAATTACACATATACCCTTGTAACATACATATATGCTTCCTAAACTCCTAGTATTTTAGTTTATTTTGTAGAAAAGTAGGTCGAGTTTCTTTAGAACAGTAGGCAATATAGAGAGAATGGTAGAACATAATTACTAAACCCAAAAACGAAACTATTTCAGATTCAAAATGAAGGTGCTAAGAAATAATCTGTACCCAATGTTCTGATGAACCTGGTAGTCCAGCTCCAATTTTGTTCACTGCCATCTTACCCTGCATTGTGGGGATCGGCGAAGCTAAGCTTGGAGTGCCCCAATATTCCATCCCCATGTTTAAGTTTGTGGTGGCACAGCCAACTCCTCCGGGTGTAGATGCTGTAGGGATGGGTATCATCTCCATGCCTCGGTTCGTCATTGCTAGTGAGGATGCTTGATTGTATCATTAAGAAATCAATGTGCACTATTGTCAATCTAAAAAGTATCTATCATAGAACTTAGATAAGTTTGCTCTGAAGAATTACACTTATTCTGTTTAACATACCATCAAAAGATTCATGTCCAGAACTTTTTGGCAGCGAGCCCTGTATAATCCGCAAAAACATATCTTAAATAGCCAAATTAGCTTATAAAGAAATTACATTCTCTACGGTAGTTATTCCTCTCTAATCAAACAAGAATAACCCAATAAGATGAAAATAATGAGTGCATAGCCCATAGTGAATGGTTAGAGATAATGAGATATGCTACTTATTACCAACACAATGATCATGAATTCTTACTATGTGAAAGTTGATAAAGAACATAAGTTCAGAGCTGGAAGTTTTAAGTTCGAAGAGTAAATCATCCATTTGATCAGTGATCTTAGGATGAGTGACTTACACAGGAACCATTCCCTTAGTACTCATCATAACCCATTTCAAGATAGCTATCCTCATCAAGAAAAACTTGAGCTAATATTGCTTAGCTTTAGAGCTTGTATCTGTTTTCTTGCAGGAATGATGAAACCAAGACATCATGCAGCAACCATTCTCTCTCACATACTTAAAGCAATGCATACCGACACTTTACTCCAATCAAGCACAACTTCAAAACAGAGTCAAAGTGATTAACTCACTAGCACTAGTTCAATCATTCTTATTGTCTTGAAACTTGCTCCAAAAGAATCATAATAGATGTTCGAACCCTTGGCACCACAAGAAAATCTGGCATCATTTATATATGCCCGAAATGACACATATGCCAAGGAAAATACCATTCCTAACAATACAAAGGAACATAGACTGCAGGAAAATTAAATAAATATTAAAGCACCTAAAATTGTCTATGCTGCCCAAGTTTTTTTTATTCTATTCCAGTATGGAATTTTTACAGTCATTACAGATGACAACTCCCTGAGTAGGAAAGTAGAGTTACTTGTCATAATTGTTCCTCTAATATCAAAGTTAAAATATAGTGTTTAGTTTTGAGTTTATGCTCCCAGTATCCACGATTTTGATAAATCAGTGGCCAGTACAGATAGGTAAGGAGTAGCTATGCTCAAGTGAATAGTGCAACATAAATTGATTTGATTGCCTCAATTTTACTTAAAAATGAAAATAAATCATGTGATGCTTACACTTTCAGAATTGGCATCGCTTTCTTTGCTTGAACTATCGCTTGCACTATTACCACTGCAATGAACAAATTCTTATAATCAAACATACAACTTGCAAAGACAGACCAGTTGGCATGGTTTAACGGTAATAAGGAATTATATACCTTTGGGAAACTTCAGTTGTTGATGTCCCTGATGCTTTATATGGCCCAGTATTGTCCTTACCTGGAAGTATATTTGAACTACCAGAGCAATTCATGAGGTCTCTTTTATTCCTTTTAGATGGCTTGTCATCCATTTCCATACCACCTAGAGGAGTCCCCTAAATTTGGGAACTCACTAATTGCAGTCATAGAACTTATGTATTTAAAAGCTATGTAGCATACTTACAGAAGTCCCAGCATTGATGCTAGGATTGGTCATGGCATAGGAACCAAATGGATATGATCCCTGTTTGCAATTTTTTGTAAAATAAGATTATATGATGCATCTAGAATATAATAAGAAATTGATATGCACAAGATATGTTTAAAGTGTTGGGTAGGAGACCGGAGGGATTGAAGGATGAGCATATAATCCTCTAGGAGGATACATGACATAAGGAGGTGGTGGACTCCCATAAGGTGGCAGACTCCCGTAAGGTGGCATAAGATGCTGCAGACAAAAGGAACTAAAACTTAGTCTACTACAGTATATTTTACTGCATAGAGGTTCATAGAATGTGATTATTACTTAAACTGTAAAAGCAACAAATATTCAAAAAGGGCAGCCCGGTGCACAAAACTCCCGTCATGTGGAGTCTCGGGGAAGGATCCATTGTACGCATACTTAAAGCAACAGATATTATCATGACTAAATGGGAAAAAAAAAGTCATAATGGAGACCACACATTGATTAAAGAAATCCTATGGAGAGCTAAAACGGCATCATAATAGCAATGCCAAGTCTCAGTATGTGAGATTATACGAATCTGTGCAATATGTTATACCTTATCTTAAGAAAAAGGGAAACTATAAGATTTCCTTTTTAAAAAAAAAAAAGTAAAAAACCAAGTAATAAGGTATCACATGTTACAATCGTTGCTCCATCCAAGAGAACAACATGTTCGACTCAGTAAATTTTTATGAATATTTAAGCAGTCAATCACGGATCTCAACCATACTGGGGTATTTGTCAAATGCATGAGTCCAAGGTACGGAGAAAGCATGTGGTTATTTCCAAAATTTAAGAGTACATACAGAGTCAATGTCACCTCTGGCAATTGTGATTAATGGACAAACAAATGGGTGGGTCAGTCCATTTAATAGGCTTTCTTTTTGCATGCACATGCATATACAATGGAGGACTGCATACAGAAATGCAATCTAGTGATTCATTATATGGTCAAGGTAGTCTATAGTGTGTGCTCTAGGCCATCCAATATATGGTGTAGGCATGTGGGATGCATATGTGGCAAGTCTTTAGATGAGTACAACTTAAAATTATTTGAGTCAAATTTAGTCAAACAAAAGACCACTTGGTCAAACTAAATCTAGCACTTCATTCAATGAAAAATAATGAGGAAAACTTAGTAGTGTATATGATCAGGAATTTAACAATGAATAAAATATTATATTTGACTATTTAAATTCTCTCATGTGATCAATACTTATGAAGCTCTCTCTTTAAACAATTAATGGCTTGGTGATGAAGTGGTAAACACTTGTAATCGCATGCATTAAGCATTTAATCTTATATACAATTTGTTATATGTTATGTGGCAGACATAAAATTTTCTTCAATAAAGATCGCCATATCGATTAATTTGATGCCATGTTTGGATGTATTTTTTTTTTTTACAATAATCAGTTAGATTGGATAATTTGAAATATTAACAAGATAAATCTTATATTTTTCTTCCATATGGCTTCTTATATAAATTCTCTCTTGTGATCAATACTTACAAATCTTTTTGTTTAAACAATTTATGGTTTGGTGAAGAAGTGGAAAACACTTTTAATTGCATGCATTAAACAATGCTTAATAGCATTTTGTTATATGTTATTTAGTGGGAATACAATCTTCTACAATATAGATTGCTAGGTTGAGTAATTTGGTATGTTATGTAAGGATGCAAACTCTCCGTTAATATCATTGGGTTAGATTGAATGTTTTGCAATATTTTGAGATAGATCTAAAATTTTCTTTCTTAGGTCAATTTGTTAGAACTAGTAAAGCAAAAACAATTAACCAGTTTAGTTTGACTTTTAAAAAAAATAAGTTTGACAACACTCTGCATTAATCACAGATGTGCTTAAATTCCTTTTAATGTTACATGAAGAATAAGCTGATACTAACAATATCAGTAACACCTAAGAGAAAGATAAGTTCTCAGGACTAATAGTTTCATCTCCAAGTGATGTTAAGAGCTTCAAAGAAACATGATGCTTCCCACACATTTGACTTAATTGCACTTTTGTAACTTAACAAGTATAATGTAAGGTGTCTTCTAATCCACACAATTGCTTCTCTTCTATGCGCTGTATCAACTTATCCATCTTATGGAACATAAATGAATTAAGGATGATTTTAAAAACTAAAAAAGAATGACAAAGCACAAGAGTTAAGTATAAATCCAACACCTGAACTCCCCACATATACGGATGAGCATAAGGACTTGATCCAGCAGGGGAGTGGAACAATCCATGTGGTGGAATAGGTGGATATGACTGCAAAAAAAAAAGCAGCCAACTTTAAAGAATTATAAACAATGAACAAAAAACACTCATGTGAATGTATGGAACTGCACCTGATAACCAGACCAATCCGGATAAACGGACGGAGCCACAACAGAGCTAGCCATGGGAGGTTGCTCCTAAATTGAGAACCAACGAAAGAACTGAGTTTTGTTTTTCGTAAATTAAGCAACTAAGAAGCTTAGGAATACGAGATTGATCCAAATTAAGATGATAAGTCAAGAACCTGAGCCGCTACTGTTTTTGGAGCCTTAGCCGATGAATCGGCCTTGTCGCTGGCCATGATCGAAAGTCCCCTTGTTCACTCCGCTCCCCAAATTCGCCTCCCAATGCCAAAACTCTAAGGTTAAGCTCTCGGCCTAAGAAACGTAATCGAGCCCATCGGGCTCAAACCCTAGTTCTGAAAACTCCATACAGAGTAGGAAAGCTGAAAATTTTGCCATGGAAAACGAAAGATAGGCTCAGCATTAAGCTGACCGACGTCTGTCCACGACGAAGAAAACTGAGGATTTCTTAAAAAAAATAATATTCCAACTATAAGAAAAAAGACAGTGGACACTACCTCAGCGAGCGAGATTCTCCTGCGCAGAATGAAGCCGGAATCTGACCATGCTCCGAAGCAGGGAGTAATTGCGGCCGGAGCGGGACGAACTGGAGGAATTCGACGGAGGGAGCGACGCCGGGAAGGAGAAAGCGGGAAAAGGTCAGAAAGCGGGAAGAGAGTAAATTGGGGAAACGGACCTTATTGGTCGATCGCGTGATGAAGCGAATGCCGCGGATCAGAGCCATGAACAGGAACACCGAACACGGGCAGCAGCAGTCAAACGTAGAAGGAACAAAATAACTGCCATTCATTTTACCCTTGCACTTTAATATATATATATATATATATATATATATATATATATATATAATATATATTAATTACGTTAATATCTTTTTTTCTATTCATATTAAAAATAATTTCAAGATTTATTAGTAATTTCACAAGCGAAATAATTAGTGATCTAGAGTTCAAGACTTAGCTGCGGCATATTATTATGAATTTATATAAAAAAAAATATAGTTCTCTTTAGTCTCACGTCTTAGAATTGACAACATTATGATCAAAGAAATTTCTATAAATATTTTAGGTCAACAATATTAAAAAATATACTTTTCTTAATTTTTTTTTACTAAGATAAATATAATATTAAATTAAATTAATTTTTTTCATAAAGAAGTCGTAAGGGTGACACTCAAAAATCCAAACAATTCAAATTTTAAAAAACCTAAATAATTCAGATTTTCATAAGTCAGGTATTTTACTCTAATGACTCTACTCGCGACGCGTGTGCACAATCACTAGTCTATATCTATATATATATATATATATATATATATATATATATATATAAGTGACTCTTCGTACACAATCGTGAGTGAAATCCGACGTGAGTTATTTGACGCGGTCAAAATTTAATATTTTTAATTTCTCTCTCATTTACATGTAATAATTTTTTTCTCTCTTTTCTCTTAAATTAAAATAAAATTTTATCTTCTATCTCCTATTATTACATGTAACAATCATAGTGGTACTGATATTAGAACATTGTAGCAGCTTCTATACCGTAGCTGTTACAATTTGTAGTAGTCATTATGCAGTAGCTACTATAACTTGTAGCAGTTTATATGCAGTAGCTGCTACAACTGTGCAGTAACTGTTACAAATTGTAGCAGTTAGTATGCATTAGCTACTACAATTGTATAATAGCCGCTACAACTGTACAGTAGCTGCTACAACTATGCAGTAATTGCTACAACTTATAGCAGTTACTATACAGTAGCTACTAAACTGTGTAGTAGTTGCTACAACGGTGCAGTAGTTGCTACAACGTAGTATCTACACAATAATTACTGCACGTTATTGCAGCTACAACACAATAGCTGCTACAACACGGTAGTTATACAATAACTGCTACACATTATAACAACTACTGCATAGTAGCTGCTATAACGTGTAGCAGCTATTGTGTAGTAGCTGTTATAACGTTGTAGCAGCTACATCACTTTTAAAAATCAGTACTACAGTGATTATTGCATGCAATCATATTAGAGGAAAACGTTGTTGATTTTAATTTAAAAGGAAAGAGAGAAAAACTATTGCATGCAAATGAAAAAGAGGGATTAAAAAAATTAGATTTTGGACACGTCAGATAGCCCACGTCGAATTTCGCTCACAGTTGTATAGGGTTTAGGGTTAGAGTTTATATATATATATATATATAATTTATGGTTTATAACAATGGATATGATAGTAATTATTTTGCGGGCTAACGAGAGGAGAGATTGGAGAACTAAAAAAAAGAGAACACCAAAATCAAAGGAAACTCACAGGATCTACTAAAAAAAACTTTATTAATAAAAGAGGGATGATCTCTCATACAATTATACAGATGTTTATATAGACTCTGACATCCTAAGATAAAGAAAGGAAACAAAATATAATATTTACACAACAATTCCAATATCGTAGAAAAAGAAAATATATTTTTTCTTAAAAAGAAATATCTTTAAAAAAATAATAATAAAACATGACACTATTATACACTAATTATGACCCATAATTAACAAGAATACTGAAAAATACTCTAAATACTATAAAATAGAAATTACTAAAAATAGTAATAAAATTTCCGAAGTCTCGGAAAAAAACCTAAATAGTGGAAGTTGGGCCAGAAAATTGGCAAATACCCCACTAACAAATGTAGATTTTGAAATTCTACACATGTCAAATTCAACAGAATTTGATTTTAAGTCTTGAGTCAAAAGTTATGACTATTTAAAATTCAAGAAGTCATGTTGAGTTATTAGTCTTTAAAATTTAGGGTTTGAATTATAGTATTAAAACTAAAGTTTTTTTTTAAAAAAAATTCATGGTGCTCACAAAGGTGAACACCATAAGATAAGATAATTAGGATATCAAAATTATATATATATATATAAAAGTTTTTGGTTATGCCAATGAGACTTTTACCTCTATGGTGTGTTTGGTTGGCGTTATCTTTGAGAACCAAGGTTATCAATTTAAAATCTTGTTTGGTTTAGATAATCGATGATTCTGACTAATAATCCATTCTTGACACGTAGCCAAAAAGAGCCATGCAAATCGGAATTTGAAAACCTCGAAAAAGTAAGATTTTTCTTAATTATAGTATTAATAAAATTTTGTAACTAAAAATAGCCTCCTATATTTACATTTTGGGATAAAAAAGATTCCTAACTTTTTTATAATGAAAATTTTATTTTAAATTATAAAACAAAATAAAAAATAAAAATATGTTATATTTTATTTTAAAAATTAAATTGTACTTTTAATATATATATATATATATAGGAAAGTTTTAAAAAAATACTTAAAAAGTGTAAAATTAGAAAAAAAAACATAAAATTAAAAAAGAAAAATAATGATAATAAAATATTTATTATTAGTTTGGTAACTGAAAATAATACAATAAAATAGTAAATTATGTTATACATTAAAAATTTTAAATAAATAAATTTTTATTACAATTGAACCAAATAATATTATATATATATTCTTTTGGAAATTTATCAAATTGTGCATTAAAAATTTTAAACTAGCCAAAGAGCATATATATTATGCTTTATAATGTATCCATAGGCGCATTTGTTTACTAAAATACCTTTCCATTTAATCTGTCAAATACTTTTAGGTAAAAGTGATCGAGGGCTCTAAAGGATTAAGATTTGTGTCAAATAAGCATCATTGCATTGGTGGGGTTTCTTTGAGTCGATTTATGTTTATTTTTCATTATTTTAAACCTTATGTTCCTGTCGAGAAGTTGAGAAAACGGACCTGTCGAAATGATGCGCCTGGAATATTGACCATATCTCAATGATCCAGATGGAGAGATGTCTTCTGTGTTGACTAAGTCATCGAAAGACCTCCGGTCAACGCTACCTGCAACTAGCGACCGGGGTGCCCCGGTCCCTAATACCCTGATGCTCGAGACAAGTCCCACGAATATATAAGCAGTCGAATCATGGTAGAACAACTAAATAAATACAAGACGAGAACAATGACGTACCCTGGCCCCGGGAGGCGCCCTCGGATGGACCAGTGAGCTGGTCGCGTTGCTGCTCGAGTCGTCGCAACCTCGAAGGGAAGATGAATGTGAGTCAACTAAGGAGTCGGATTTGGGGGCGACGACATGGCATCCCACATAACATGTATCCAAAAGACGACACGTAGACCGAAATATGCCCACGACTCGCAGGCCAAAACACACACTAACGGCTCATAGGTCGACTAGTAAAAATGACTCACAGTCATACTAGTGATACCAAGGGCAGAACACGATGGCTCGATGGCCGAAAACATAACAGATGGCCGGAAACACAGCGGTGAATCAGATATGTGCCGAAAACAGTGGAGATAGCGGTTGTAAAGTCGCCGTGGTCGACTGTAGAGCCGTCGGAGCTAGCTGTAGGTGATGGAAAAAAAGGAGTGGTTGGCGGAGGAAGCCCTCGCTGGTAGCATCCGACTCTGGACGAAGGCGGCGAGAGGGGCTCCGATCTGGCCGGCGTCGAAGGTCATGAAGACGACCAAGTCCGTGCATCTTCCTCCCGGCGGCCGAAATAACCCCCAGCCCCTTGTGCTAGGCGTCCGGCATGAGGGCGAGTGCGGCGACTGCTAGCATGAGGGGGAGAATAGGCAGCGGCCAACGTGAGGGCGAGAAGAGGCGGCGGCCAACCTGAGGGAGAGTGCGACAGCTGAGCCCTAAAAACCTCCTCTCCTTTCTCCCTTGCTCGCGGCGGAGAAGACCCACCCCCCCCCCCTTTTCCGAATAGAACAATGCTTCCCCACTTAAAGCCCTAACATGCTGAGTGACGAAAATGCCCCTCTCCATCCCTGTAATCTCCCTAATGCCATGTGATACATCGGCATCACAAGTCTTCCCTTCAAGTATAATCGAAGGAGACGCAACTCTGACTGACTAGATAGTCTATCATGAAAGTTGAATCACTCTCGATATCAGGGACAAAATACTGAACCCATCGTATAATGCCTCGCAAGCGATCGCTATAGTAATGGTAGCGATGTTGAGTGAACCACGAGAAATAATACCGAGTCAATAACTGGACCGATGCAAAGTGAACGGAAAAACGTCAAGTGAGTGACGAGTTAAATGATAGTAGACCGAGCGACACGCGGGACAACTAGTAGACCGAGCGGACGAGCGATACCGAGCGCGTGACCGTGAAGATGTCGACCAGGCATTCGGAAGGATGGAAATTGAGCCCCAAAAAATGTCGGGCGGATGACTGTAAAATGTGATCGTGCGATCTCGAAATGTCGACATGGTGACCGTAAAATGCCGACTTGCCAACCACTAGGATATCGAGTGAAACAAGCACGTGGCTAAGTGGACGATCGGGCAAAGGATCAGGCAGCTACCAAAGTGTCAGCCGAGCAACGAAAAATAGTGCCGAGCGGCCGCCAGGCAAGCTCTCGGCCGAACGCCAAGTGAGCGCATAGGCGAGTACCGAGCGAGTGATGAAGCAATGTCGGGCAGAAGTGGAGCTCGAAAACGGAGCGGAAGCATAGTCCGCAAAATCACATTCATATGGAAACGGGAGTCGTGAGCCGAGCGGGTGCATCGCCTGTGAACTGAACGAGAGTATAGCCCATGAATCGAAAGTGCACGCAAGCCAAAGTCATGAGCCGAACGGGCACAGAGCCTATGAGATATCCTGATCCGAAACTAGTGGAGATACTCTTGTCTATGACCATCGTCGATAGCTCGACCCCAAACGGGAGAGATAGATGCTCTAATAAGCTGGTCCGAGACCAATGAAGACCACTTGACCCCGAATGAGGGAGATTAAATATCTGAAGCTGGTCCGAGACCAGTGAAGACCGCTCGACCCCGAACGGGAGAGATATGAGATCCGATATGTTGGTCCGAGACCAATGAAGGCCACTCGACCCCGAACGGGGGAGATCAAATATCTGAAGCTGGTCCGAAACCAGTGAAGACCACTCGACCCCGAATGAGGGAGATATGAGATCCGATATGCTGTTCCGAGACCAGTGAAAGTCACTCAACCCTAAACGGGAGAGATCAAATATCTGAAGTTGGTCCGAGACCAGTGAAGACCGATCGTCCCCCGAACGGGGGAGATATGAGATCCGATATGCTGGTCCAAGACCAGTGAAGGCCACTCGACCTCGAACGGGGGAGATCAAATATCTGAAGCTGGTCCGAGACCAGTGACGACCGCTTAACCCCAAACGTGGGAGATGAAATATTCGATGAGCTGATCCGAGACCAGTGACGATCGCTCGATCCCGAACGGGGGAGATGAAATATCCGATAAGCTGGTCCGAGACCAGTGACGACCGCTCGACCCAGGACGAGAGAGATGAAATATCCGATAAGCTGGTCTGAAACCAGTGACGACCGCTCGACCTCGAATGGGGGAGATGAGCTGCTCTGATATGCTCCGTGACCAATGAACACCGCTCGACCCCGAACGGGGGAGATATGAGATTCGATATGTGACGATCGCTCGATCCCAAGCGGGGAAGATAGAATATCTGATATGGTGGTCCGCAACCAGTAAAGACCGCTCGACCCCGAACGGGGGAGATATGTGCTCTGATAAGCTGGTCGGTGAAGACTCGGGTTTAAGGTCACCGCTCGACCGTCGGTGGAGACCTGGGTTTAATGTCACCACTCGACAGTCTTCTAAGGCGGGGGTTTTAGGTCGCCGCTCGACCGTCGGTGGAGACCTGAGTTTAACGTCGTCGCTCGACGGTCTTCATAGGGGTTTATAGTCGCCGCTTGACTCCTAGAGCCTGTGGCTCTAATATAATATAATCCCGGCCGATCGGCACGGGAGTCTTCTCAAATATAATCCTGGTCGATCGACGCGGGAGTCTTCGCAAATATAATCTCGGCTGATCAGCACAGGAGTTTTTGCAAATATAATCCCGGTCGATTGGCGTGAGAGTCTTCGGCAATGAGTTTGTGGCTCTAGTATGATAGAAACCCGACCGATCAGCATGGGAGTCCTTGCTCGGAAAACTATGATAGATTCTATGACCAAAAGAGAATATAATGGAAAAACTGACCTGCCGACCAATAGAAAATCTGACTCAACTTCTCAACTCTCGAATACCCGTGGAGTGAGGAGAATATGATATATTCATCGAAACCTATCAAGGTCATGAATATGGCAACATTTTCCGGCGTCAACCATCTTCACGTTCCAGATCAGGTGCGTTCCCATAGACGACGCCAATTATGTTCCTATCGAGAAGCTGAGAAGACGGACCTGCCGAAATGACGCGTCTGGAATGTTGACCATATCTCCATGACCCAGATGGTGAGCTGTCTTCTGTGTTGACTAAGTCATCGAAAGACTTCTGGTTAACGCTACATGTAGCGAGCGACAGGGGTACCCCAGTCCCTGGTACCCCGATGCTCAAGACAGGTCCCACAAATATATATGCAGACAAATCATGGTAGAACAACTAAATAAATATAAGACGAGTACAGTAGCGTACCCTGGCCCCGGGGCACCCTTGGATGGATCGATGAGCTGGTCGCGCTGCTGCTCGAGTCGTCGTAGCCTCGAAGGGTAGATGAATGTGAGTCAGTTGAGGAGCCGGATCTGGGGATGGCGACATGGCATCCGGCGTAACATGTATCCAAAAGGCGGCACGTAGGTCAAAATATGCCCACAACTCGCAGGCCAAAACACACACTAACGACTCATAGGCCGGCTAGTAAAAATGACTCACAGTCATACTAGTGATACCAAGGGCAGAATACAACGGCTCGATGGCCGGAAACATAACAGATGGTCGGAAACACTGCGGTGAATCAGATATGCGCCGAAAATAGTGGAAACTGTTGGAACCCCAAGGTTGATTTTGGTGTGATCAACAAGTTAAGTTAGGTTCTGTTGTTTTCTAACCTTGTGTCTAAGTGTGCAGGAGCTTAGGAGCACAGGTACTCGAGTGGAAGACGCAGCTAGCGAGAATGACGGCACGCGGTGCGTCCGAGGGACGAGGCGCTGCGGAAGAGTACACCGGCGGACGAGAAGGAAGTGCGCGCGATGGTTCCGAGGTACGAAAGCCGGAGCGGAAGATTGCTCAGGGAGCAAGAGACGCAGCTAGCGCGAAGGTCGGCACGGGGTGCGATCGAGGGACGAAGTCTGCGGATGAGTACGCTGGTGGACGAGAAGGGACACACGGCAATTCCGAGGGACGAGAAGCCGGAGGGAAGCACGCTCGAGAAGACCGGAAGATGAGTTCGGGTGAGCCCTATTCCGGATGTCAGAGATCACCCAATCAAGCGGATCCGGAGCAGAAGACTCGGACCGAGACGGGGACTTAACGGAGAAGTGGTCCCGGACAAAAAGTCAACCACAGTTGACTTTTGCTCGGGCGCCGAACCAACCGGCGCCGGAGTCCGGGCGCCGAATGCTTCCGGCACCGGACCGATTTTGACCAAGATCGCGATTTACGTGATCTGAACCGTGGGAGATAAAACTTTATCCCTGTGGCCCGGAACCCTTCCAGGCGCCCCGACCAAGGCTATAAATATAGCCTTAGTCCAGAAGCTCTTCATCAGTTCAGAAATTGTAAACAACACTTGTGTGCTTCCACTGTTTAGATTAGCCTCTGTCTTTCTGTGCTTACACTGCTGTAAACGAGGCTTTTCCGCCTGAAGGAGCTCTTAGTGCGATCTTCATCCTTGGATTAACAACCTCCCCGGTTGTAACCAAGTCAAATTCGGTGCCTCGTTTTTATGCTTTATTTTCTGTTTAATCTATTTTTTATGTGTTAGCTTAATCGTACGAGAAAGGGTTGTGTTTGATTTTTCAGGGCTATTCAACCCCCCCTTCTACCCCGGCCGCATCGGTCCTACAGAAACAACGGTTGTAAAGCCGTCGTGGTCGGCTGTAGAGCCGCCGGAGCTAGCTGTAGGTGATGGAGAAAAAAGGGGTGGCTGGCGGAGGCAACCCTCGCTGGTAGCATTCAGCTCCGGACGAAGGCAGCGAGAGGGGCTCCGATCTGGCTGGCATCGGAGGCCGTGAAGACAGCCAAGTCCGTGCATCTTCCTCCCTGCGGCGGAAACAACCCCCAACCCCTTGTGCTAGGCGACCGACGTGAGGACGAGTGCGGTGGCAGCTAGCATGAGGGTGAGAAGAGGCGGCGGCCAGCGTGAGGGCGAGAAGAGGCGACGACCAACGTGAGGGAGAGTGCGACAGCTGAGCCCTAAAAACCTCCTCTCCTTTCTCCCTTGCTCGCGTCGGAGAAGACCCCCCCCCCCCCCCCTCTTTTTCTGAAATGAACAGTGATTCCCCACTTAAAGCCCTAACATGCCGAGTGACAAAAATGCCCCTCTCCATTCCTGTAATCTCCCTAATGCCATGTGATACATGCACATCACCTTGTATGACCATTAAACACTTAAATGTACAAAATATTTGAAGATATTGCACTCTTGGAGTTCTCCTAATTGTATTGTTAATTGTTGTCATTTTATCTTTTGTTTCTTATAAGTGTTCTTAATTTACTCTTCATTATATTGATAGTAAAATTTCTCATATAAATAAGAGACAAATAGTAGGCAATGTATGGAATTATCCTTTTAAATTTTACTAATAAAATTAAATGTCTCTAATAATATTTTTAATATTTATTTTTTAAAAAAATATTAAGGTCTTAATTTTTTTTTCTTCATAGGACCTCAAGAATGGTTGAGATAGTTCTGATCGTCATCAGTACTTTCTTATCTCTTGGTTATTGAAATTTGTTGAACTTATTATCAGTAGATTAAATATCATGATCTTCATTTGAAATTAAAATTGAAGTCGAAAGTGGTTGAAATTTTAGAATTGAAGATGAGAATAGATAATATGATATAAAATAATAAATAAGCTCTTTATTTTTTAAATTTGGAGAATAACAAATATTAAATCATAGTTATTAATAAAAAACAATAATCAAATAATTTGAATTGTTAAAAACAACCTCCCTCTCTCTCTCAACATTAAGAAGAATCATCAGTCTAATGGATCTAATGGACGAAATTGCTTTTACTCATTTCTTCTAACTTATAAATTAAATCGGACTAGTATAAATAAACGATTCTAGAGTTGTTTTAATTATTTACTCTTTTACTCTTCTTTTTATATATTAAAAAAATTAATTAGTTATTAAATAATTAACTAACAATTATAAACATTAATATGTTATAGTCTAGATGGATATGATATTTGGATCTCACCCAAAAGACCTAGAGTTGAAGTCCCAACAACCCCAAAAAAATCAGTTAAACCATCAACTAAGCAATCAATTGGAGACATCCAAAATATGTTTTTAGAGAGTTCATTTAAAAGGTCTTGAAAATTTTTAAGCATAGTGAATTTCTTTCTTACTCTCTAATTTTATAATCTTGAAGGTGTCTTTAATTGAGAGTGATCTTATTGTTTTTCCACAATGGAGTCGATGGGATTGATTCATGGATTTTCTCTCATTTTGTTGTGTATCGCTCATCCAACAATGGAGTACATTAATCCATTTACAAGGACTAACTTGATCCTGTTCCTCCTTAGGGATCCTAGATGAGGAAATTATTTATCCCCATGTTAGATCTAACTAATCAGTCGTCCTACCTTCTTGATGTTTGTGATAGATAATCAGTCATCCTACCTTCAAACAACATATGCTACCATTATTGCCTAAATAAGTAAACATCCAACTCCTAAACGCAACGAATCCAATTCCCATGGAGTTAAATGTTTCCTTTGTTTTATTCCTTACAGAAACTAGGGTGCAAAAGATTAAGTTGTCACTTTAACAGGTCTTATATTCTTTAAAAGGAGATAAATTATAAGGTATTTATCCTATGATCTTTATTTTACATCTACTGAAAATTAACCTCGAAATCTATTAAAATAACCATCCACGACAAAAGGTCGCTATAGACTTGAAGCAAAGTAATCATTAACACTATAATAAAACCAAATTGAGGGACATGCGATCAATAGACATTCTTTTTTGTGGAACTATTCATCCTTTTGTCACTAGCTCAACTAACCTCAGACCTCACATTTACACGATGATATCGATCTTTTTGTTTCTTTTATGTCGTTCGAATCTTGTCCAGTTTTTCTTAAAATCATATGGCTGAATTTATAATTATGAGCTCATGAAATATACTTTCTGAGGATCACCTTACTCCAGCATCTGGACTTAACATTAAACCCAAATCAATTGAGTTTGTTCAATCCATCTTCAATTGATTCATGTTCTTTCATGCTAAAATGAGCCTAGCTAACTAATCATCCTTAATCAACTTATCAATAAGCCTATATGCCACATATTCATCTTAATTACATGAACATATGATCTTAATTACCTTAACCATCTCATATGAACTTTGAACTGCTGAAAGTTTTTATTTCAGAGGTTTTTGTTCTAGCTGTTCCATGAATTCCAGTTAAAGACGAGGTTTTTGATCAAATAATTAAATAATAATGATACACTGGGTGAAGCTAGCAATCGGTGGCGATGCCATGCATGTGGAGAGAAAGCTTCAATTAACTATTCCTAGCTCGATGTTTGTGATCGACAGGTTTCTCCGGCGACGCCGACGGCGGCGAACAGCGCCGCCGTTAGCTGCTCCTGCGTGTAGACCCGGTTCGTCATTTTGACGGTCACCTGCTGCATCATCAGCTCCTTCACCACAGACACGTTGGCGCAGTTCACCTCCAGCTCCAGCTCGCGCAGCGCCGCCATCAGCCTAGCGGCCGGGTGGCGCCGCCAGTCGCTCTGCACCCGGACGATCGCCTCCCGCCCGAAAATCTTCACCTCCACCTCCATCAAGGCGTCGGCGCACCACACCATGCTTCCCGGTGGGGGGTTGGTCGGCGTTTGGCTGCCGGTGGCCGTCTCCTTATTTACCTCGAGTTCCGCCAGCTCGGCCAGCAGCCTCCGCTTGTCCTCGTCGAGCGCCTTCGCCTTGGAACGGAGCTCGTTGATGTAGGCGACGGCGTCGGCGAGCAGCGAGGCCTTATCCATCTTGGACACGTGGGGCACCACGGAGCGCAGCGAGTAGAACCTCTGGTTCAGCTTCTTGCGCCGCTGCCGCTCCGCCTCCAAGTGGTCCACTGATTCCTCGCGCCCGTTCGCCGGCTTCCGCCCCCGCTTCTTCGGCCGATTATATGCTGGATCCATCAGCGCAGTACTTCTCGTCACCTCCCGGACCGATGCCTGCATGTCGGAGTAGCGGTTCGAGCTGTCTCCGGCGATACAGTCAAGGAGGCCCTCCAGCTTCACCGCCGAAATGGGCGTGGACAGGAACCAATCGTCGTCGTCGTTGCTTGAAGAAGACTTCTTGATCTCGTGGGAGATGTACTTGTCGGTGCAGAGGGAGTCGGCACCGCCCCTGGTTGGGGAAATCGCGACGTTAACAGAGGAATTAGGAGGCTTCGAGGCGGATGGCTCGGAGATGTAGAGATCGCAAGGTTCCTGGAGCGCTCCGTGCTCCACCGACGGCTGCCACGATGTAGTTGCAGTGCGGCCATGGAAGAGCTCTCTGATCTTGTTCAAGAAATTGACGTTCTGGTAGATCTCCTGCGTTGAACCGACCTCGACGACGGCGCCGCAGGGCAGGGGAACGCAGGCCATGGTGCGGAGCCCGAACACCCTTGCCAGCATTGCCCGTTCGCAAGGGTCCGCCTCCAAGACTTCCTCCGTCGTCAACCACGCCGGCGAACCGGTGAGGAGGGTCTGTCCCGGGAGCCCAAATCCGGGAGCAAACGTCTGCGTCATCGACACGAGGAAGAACCACTCGGTGTCAGTGGCCTTCTCGTCGGCCGAGTCATTGCCACTGCCGCCGGACATGAAGGAGTTGACCTCCAGGCCTGGTTCGGCTCGAACTCCAGTTTTCCCCTTTCTCCGGTGCGGTACTCTGTTGTCCTCGTCCAATCCCCGGTAGTACCCGTCGCACCAAGTGAGGGCGACGCCTGCGGCGGCTGGGGAGAGCTGCCAGAAGATGGCGTAGTTCCAATTGTCGCTGGCGCCGTCGATGAGCGAGTGGAGGCGCTGCTGGAGGGTCTCCCCGGTGAACTTAGGGGCCGGTATAGAAGCGGTGACAGTAAAGTGAGAGGAGGATGAGGAGGAGGGCAAGGCAGGCGGCTCTTGAGGAAGCGAGTTCCAGCTGCTAATTACATTGCGGTGGGTGACGGCGGTGGAAGAGGAGAGGGAGAGGAAGGCATCCATCATGGAGGCGTTGTCGTGGGATGTCGTACGTTCGTTGTCGTCCTCGGCGGCGGCGGTTGGGATAGGAAGAGTGCGGAGGGGAGGAGGTTTAATAACGTAGTTCCTGAGGTGGTATCGATCGAGTAGGGCCCGACCAGCCTCTGGACCGCCAACAGCAGCCCAGATCCTCTGGACCGCAAAAAGTGGTCCAGGGGATGGTCCCTTGATTTGGATTGGCTCAAGGGATGGTCCCCATTCATAAATTAGGTGGGGACCATTCATCCCCACCAATCCAGATCAAGGGATCATCCCCTGGACCGCTTTTTGCGGTCCAGAGGATCTGGGCTGGGGTAGAGGGCAGATCCTCTGGACCGTAAAAAGTGGTCCAGGAGATGGTCCCTTGATTTGGATTGGCTCAAGGGATGGTCCCCATTCATAAATTAGGTGGGGACCATTCATCCCCACCAATCCAGATCAAGGGATCATCCCCTGGACCGCTTTTTGCGGTCCAGAGGATCTGGGCTGCTGTTGGCGGTCTCCCTTGAAGGGTAAATTTGTAATTGTGGATCATGTCAAATTTAGCAAATTTGTTATTAAAGTCTACCATTTTATAAACAGATTATATTATTTTAAACAAAAAATTAGGTGATAATCCACGATAACTCTAAATCATAAATTAAAATCATATTTAACTCTTAACACTTCCACGACTTATAGAATAATTGATCTTATTTAAAATCAGAAAAGACGGATAATAAATTAACTATTTTTGATATTGACCGTGAGGAAATTTTGAGTTGAAAGAAGATGATGTTGAACGATCCTACATATAAAAAAATATAGAAGGAAGAAAACGTTAATAACCGGGTCAAGGAGAAATTTCTGACATAGACACTTTGACATTCAAGTCAGATAAGTGGTCGAGAGGAAATAGCAGATGATGAATAGCAGAAAATGAACAGTGGACTCTGTATGCATAATGATGCATACCTGCACCTTTAAGAGAAAACTCTTTTTATAGTGTTATTTTTCCTCTATGCACGAATGTGGATGTATTTCCAAAACATGATCGACCATTCTGACATTCTGAGACCTTTCCAAAAATAGACTCATTGTTTCTGTATTTTGTAAGGTAGAAGCTTCTATCATACAAATTGCATAAGGAATATTCCCTTAATTCTCTGACAACTGTTATACAAATGTCAAAAAGAATATTAGCTCGTTGGGTTGATGGATCATTAATATACTTTAATAGTAGGCCGACCGAGTCCCCTCTATCGTCAGATCGGATCTCGTTGGCAGACGAGCTCGGGTCGGCTAAGGAATGAGGACCCTCATAGGGACTCACCCTCCGCTCGGCCAAAGAGTCATGTCAAGTCATACGTCTAGCATATTTGATCAAACTAAGAGAACTCGGCTCTGAATTGCACTAATATAGCTCAGGGTTTCATCGATTCTGAGGGACTTGGGATCCCTCAGTGGTCTGATCGGCTAAACCACTCGGTCGAGACATGTGACTGTGCTAGCCTCGAGTGTTGACCCCTCTTTGACTTTGACCACCACATCAGTCGGCTTTCTTGACTTCGACCCTGACTTCGAGGGCCCCACCTTATTTACAGTATCACAAGTCTTCCCTCCAAATCTAATCGAAGGACACTGTAAACCTGACTGACTATACGCTTACGTTTTTTATGTTTCTCGTTCTCCGACAGACACTCGGTCCCTGCTCCATCATTCGTCTCGAGCCGATGCCGCACTGGTGCTTTGAAAACTCGATCGAATGGTCGAAGGGTTTAGAATGTTAGAGTGTATACTAAAAGCCTAGTTTTTGTAGACATTTATTTGTTGAAATAAAAGAATCACATTGGTCAATATCTGCATTTATTTGTTAAATGTAATTGTTCAATTAATTTATATAGTAGACAACATGGAGTATGGTGTCACACTCAAAAGATCATGTTGTCGGTTCTCTATAAATTATAAACAAGTTGCTCACGACTAAGATGGAAAGGAACAAACCATCAGAATAGTCGTAGTGTAATTAAGTATTAGTTTATCTTGACTAATAAATTACACTGATACACTTTAAGTGTATTGAGTAGGACCATTTAGGTAAGTTTTTTTTTTACTGACTTAATAAAAGAACTAGACCTTAGTTATTATGGAAGTGTGTGCTCTTAATCCTAATATAATAACAAGCACATATATTTAATATTTATTTCTTTGACTTATCAAAGGGTGAGGTTTAGCTCGATAAATCAATATGCCCGATAAGTTGGGAAATGATATTACTTATATTGTGTGTTGTTTATTATAGAAGGAATCTGTGTCCTAGTTATCTAGATTGAGAATACCCCCAAGAGAAGCTCATAAGGATTGTCATGTTAAACCCTGCAGGTGGACTTAGTCCGACATGATAATAAAGTTGAGTGGTACTACTCTTGGAGCTAGATATTAATTAAGTGAGTTGTTAGTAACTTATTTAATTAGTGGACATTCGTAATCTTAAATACAGGGAGATTAACACACTCATAATAAGAAGGAGCCCATAATGTAATTTGAGATTGGTGCGGTAGTGCGGTAATAACTCTCTAGTGGAATGAGTTGTTATCGATGAACTTGAGTTGTGTGTTCGGGGGGAGCACGGGATACTCAAGCTCATCGGAAGGCCAAAGCCAATTTCTCCTTTAGGTCCTTATCGTAACTTCATTAGAGCCTCAAGTCCATCCAAAGAAAGGCTCATCTTGGTGTCCAAAAAGGGGGTCGGTCCATTGCTTGGTGACCAAGCAATGGCCGGCCACATCTCCTCTTAAAGGGTTGGCCCTATTGCTTGGTGACCAAGCTAGTAGAGGTCGACCACAATATTCAAACATGGAGGGTTGTTTTTGAATTTTTAAAATCTTCTCTTTGTAGAAAACTATAAGTTTTAAAAGAGAGATTTTAATTTTAAAAACTTTCCTTATTTGAATTTGGCCACATGTTTTAATAGAGAGTTTTAAAAGTTTTAAAACTTTCCTTTTTTAACCATCCTCATGGTTTAAGAAAAAAAAGGAAGATAAGTTTTAAAATTAAAATTTTCTATCATCATGTTAAAAAAGAAAATTTTATAAGAGAAGTTTAAATTTTAAAATATGGTTTTAATTTTTTAAAACTTTCCTTTTTTAACTCTAGGAAAGAGAGCTTGTAAAATTTTATAAGAATTTTTTCTTCTTGAAAAATTTTATAAAAAAAATTATTTTTTCTTTCCTAAATATGGTGGCCGGCCACCTTGCTTGGTGCCCAAGCAAGGGGCCGACCAAACTCAATCCTAAACCAAATAGGATTGATCACAACCATTGATTTGGTGATTGATTCAATCAAGAGGAAAGAAAAGGAAAAATTAAAAGGGAAAAGAAAAAAACTCTTGGATGATTTTATTTTTTGTAAAAAGTTTTTCCTTATTTGTCTTGGGCAAGTAATATAAAAGAAGGGGTGAGGGGTCTTCATGAGACACAACTCTTATTCTTTATCTTGGAGACTCTCTTGGTGGCCGACCCCTCTCTCCCTCTCTTCTCCCTTTGCTCTCTTTTCTATTGTGGTGGTGGTGGCCGAATATTACAAGGAGGAGAAGCTCTTTTGGGTGGTGTTCATCTTGGAGGATCATCACCCACACGACATCCAAGGTGAGGCGAGGAATACGGCAGAAGATCTCGAGGTCATTAGCTTACAAAGAGAAGGTATAACTAGTAATTTTCTTCCGCATCATACTAGTTATTTTCTTTGTAAGAATTCTAAATACAAGAGACAATTAGATCTAGTTTTTTGAATAAGTTTTTCGAGTTTGTGTTTCTTCTTTTTTGAATTTGTGATTCGATTGTTCTTTTTGGTTAACCTAGAGTTATTTAAGGAAATTAAATATTAGCTTTCCTTAAAAGACTTTGACTAGGCGGTGGTGGTTGCTCCCATATCTAAGAAGGTCATGTGCCTCGCCATGCAGTTCTGGAAGCCAATTTTGGAAATTAATATTTAATGGAATTAATAGCATAGGTAGATTTGAATCAATAGTGTTAAGTTTCGCTTGCGATTCAAATCTAAACCATTAAGAACAGATAAGTTAAATTTAGAATCAATGATGTTAAGTTCCGTCTGCGATTCCTAATTTAACTTCTAATGAACACAATAGGTTATTTAAGGAAAGGTTCGACACTTGTAAAAAAAATTTTGTACAGTAGAGCCGGTACGTTTTCCTAGGATTAACCAACAATTGGTATCAGAGCTAGGGTTTGCCTCTGTGTGTTTAGAATTCAAATAGATTATGCACATGTCATACATAATTTAGGCAGGATAATAGTAGGATGTGCTAACTTTTTGATTGCAGGCTCCAACTATTATGGTTTATTGATATTGTGCGTGATTGGACCCTTGGACATGTCAAGGGCATTATTTGTGTGCATGATTGTATGTATAAAATACAGCAGGAGCTATATTTTTTTTAGAATTTTATTTTTTATTCGATCTAGAATACATGTACATTCCCTCGTGGAATATAGGATCGATATATGTAAAATTCTATTTTTGTCGCGGATCGGATTCTTGCGATGCGTGGTACTTTTGGAGCACCAGAGGCGCAGCGGAATAAGAAGCAAGATGGATGCGACGACTCGACCTAATGGCGGTGGCTAAAGATGGCAGCAGCTAGGGTTGGAGCACATGGTGGACAGTAACAGAAAAAGGCCATAATAGTTGGAAAATAATTTTCATATTTATTGCTTTTATTTACTGTGATGTGTGTGTATGCATTTGATGTATGCTAGGATAGTTTAAAATTCCTCATTTTAAATAACTAAGTGAGAGAGGGATTTTAATAAATCTCATGGTCTCCATTACTGGTTTGTAAGTGATGCAACAAGCTTGCGTGTTGGCTATGAGTGCCTCCCTCCACAACGGATGAGTTTGTTGCAGATCACTAGATCAAATTTCCTTAATGGATGATTATAGGAAATTATTTAGGAGCGTGTGATCTTCTCCAACTGAAGGGGCACAATCCTATTTAATGGACTTAGTATCAAGTAATGGTATACACTTAGACGCATTCAATAGTATCCTCCCCAACGGAGTCACTGCTATTGTATTGTGTGACCAAAGTGAAACCAACTATTAATTTTATTTGTCATAAAGTTAGGATGACAAGATAATAAAATTAATGGGTCATACCCTCCTCTTACAAATGTTGAATTTGTATACGTCCACACTAACGTGACATGCAATATTCACGGTGATTCGAGGTGTTGGTTAATTTAAAATAGTATTGTTTGAGGAATCAATATTATTCTAAATTTAGAGTCTTAACCAAAGTTTATTTTTGTGATTCTTAGGATGACTTTCAACCCACTCGCCATTATACTAAAAGAGAACAAATTTACTGGTAACAACTATATTGATTGGAAAAGAAACCTGGACATTGTTCTTACTGCTGATAGCTATAAGTTTGTACTGACTGAGGCTTGCCCTGATGCACCTGACGGTGACTCTACCCCAGAGGAGATTGAGTATCATAAGAAATGGGTAAAAGCTGATGAGATGGCGCGGTGTTACATTTTGGCATCAATGTCAAATGTATTGCAACATCAGCATCAAGATTTACCAACAACTTATGATATAATGAACAATCTCAAAGAACTCTTTGGGCACCAGAGTTGGACTGCTAGGCAAAAGGCAATGAGAAAGCTAATGACAGCCACCATGTCTGAGAGGACACCCGTAAGGGATCATATCCTTAAAATGATGGCTTATATGAATGAAATACAAGTCATTGGAGGAGAAATCGATGGGGAAACCTAGGTCGATATAATTCTCCAAACGCTACCTAGAAGTTTTGAGCAGTTCCGCCTGATCTATAACATGAACAAAAGAGAGTATACATTGGCGGAACTTCTGACAGAACTATAGGCAGTAGAAGGAATATTTCGTCACAGTTGTCAAATTCACTATGCTGAAAATGGTTCTACCTCTAGGTCGAAAGGCAAGAAGAAGAAGAAACAGGTCTTTTCAGCAAAGAAGGTGAATAAACCTCAGGGTACAGGACAGAAAGCTGGAATGAAGAAGCCGAAGGGAAAGTGCTTCATCTGCAAGCAGTCTGGACATTGGAAAGCGGACTGCCCTCGTAAGAACCAGAATAATAAAAGTATATCTCATACTCTAGTAGTTGAAACATATTTAGCTGTGTTATCTACCAGCACCTGGTGTGTAGATACGGGAGTCACTGACCATGTCTGTAATTCTTTGCAGGGGTTCCAGGAAACCCGACGACTATTTGATGGAGAGATAACTGTCTACATGGGCAATGCTAGTAAGGTGGCGGCTGTTGCAGTGGGAGACGTCTACTTATCATTTGATAGAAATAGAAATTTGATTTTAAGAAATTATCTTTATGTACCCAGTTTTAGAAAGAATTTAATTTCAGTTTCTAAATTGTATTTGGATGGATATTCAGTTTCCTTTAGTAATAATGTCGTTATAAAGAGAAATAAGGTGATTATCTGTTCTGGTGCATTGGTTGGCAATTTATACACTTTAAATCTAATTTCTCCTACAAAGCAAAATATGGAAATTAATAATACATCTTCTAACTCTAATAAGAGAAAAGAATCTTCGGAAATGAACCAAACGTATCTTTGGCATCTAAGGCTTGGACATATTAACTTAAGTATGATTCAAAGGCTTGTAGCCGATGGACTCTTGGGTTCATTAGAGTTGGAAAACTTTCCAACATGTGAATCTTGCTTGGAAGGTAAAATGACCAAGAGACCTTTTAAGGCCAAGGGGTATAGAGCCAAAGATGCGTTAGAACTAGTTCATTCTGATTTGTGTGGTTCTATGTCTATCTAGGCAAGAGGTGGTTATGAATACTTCGTTTCCTTTATAGATGATTATTCAAGATACGGATATATTTACCTGATGCGCCGCAAGTCTGAATGCTTTGACAAGTTCAAAGAATATAGGGCTGATGTGGAGAAACGTCTTGGTAAAAGTATCAAGACACTATGGTCTGACCGTGGTGGCGAATACCTCTTTGGAGAGTTTAGGAATTACTTATCAGAAGTCGGGATTCAATCCTAATTGTCTGCACCTAGTACACCCCAACAGAATGGTGTGGCAGAACGAAGGAATATGACTCTTATGGAAATTGTTAGATCGATGATGAGTTATTCAGAATTACCAAATTCATTTTGGGGATATGCTCTGGAAACAACAGTGTACATTCTGAATATGGTACCTTCTAAAACAGTTCCTTTTACTCCCATGGAATTATGAAATGGGCGAAAGCCTAGTCTGAATCATATCTGGATATGGGATAGTCCAGCACATGTGCTGAAGGGATATACTGACAAGTTGGAATCACGTTCAGAAGTTTGTCTGTTTGTGGGATATCCTAAGGGAACGAAAGATGGTTTGTTTTATAATCCTAAAAATCAGAAAATCATTATTAGCACCAATGCTCGATTTTTAGAAGAAGATTATGTAATGAACCATAAGCCCATGAGTGAAATTGTTCTAGAAGAAATTAGAGAGGACACGTCTACTTTAGTACCAATAGTACAAGATGAAGTACCACAAGAAACTGCAACACGTGTCACACATGATACACAGCCAGAGACAGTGCCTCGTCGTAGTGGGAGGGTTGTGAGGCAACCTGAGAGATTCATGTTTTTGGGTGAGTCTTCGGACTTGATCCCAGGTAAATATGAACCTGATCCCCGAACATATGACGAAGCACTCCAAGATATAGATGCAGTATCTTGGCAAAAGGCAATGAATTCTAAAATAGAATCTATGTATTCTAATAAGGTCTGGGAGCTTATAGAACCACCTGATGGTGTAAAAGCCATTGGATGCAAGTGGATCTACAAAAAGAAAAGAGGGATAGATGGGAAGGTAGAAACCTTCAAAGCAAGGCTTGTTGCGAAAGGGTATACTCAGAAAGAGAGAATCGATTATGAGGAGACTTTTTCACCGGTAGCCATGCTTAAGTCTATCCAGATACTCTTATCCATTGCCGCTCATATGGATTATGAGATTTGACAAATGGATGTCAAGACAGCTTTCCTTAATGGATGTCTTGAAGAAAATATCCATATGAAGCAACCAGAAGGGTTCATGAAAAGGGCAAAGAGCATCTAGTGTACAAGCTTAATCGGTCCATTTATGGACTGAAGCAAGCTTCAAGATCTTGGAACATCTGGTTTAATGAAGTAATCCAGTCATATGGATTTATTCAGTGTCTGGATGAGTCTTGTGTATACAAGAAGTGTAACGGAAACGTGGTGGTATTTCTTGTACTATACGTAGATGATATTTTGTTAATTGGCAACAATGTTAAGGTATTATCAGACGTAAGTGTATGGTTGTCCAAACAATTTGATATGAAGGACTTAGGAGAATGTGCACACATTCTTGGGATCAAAGTTATAAGGGATCGCAAGAAAAGAATGTTGTGCCTATCCCAAGCTTTATATATATATACAATCCTTGCTCGTTTTAGCATGCAAAACTCCAAGAAAGGTTTCTTACCTTTTAGGCATGGAGTAGCTTTATCTAAAGAGATGCCTCCAAAGACATCAAAGGAGATAGAGGACATGAAGGCAGTTCCTTATGCTTCGGCTGTAGGAAGCCTTATGTATGCAATGCTATGTACGAGACCTGATATCTATTTTGCCGTGGGCATGGTTAGCAGATATCAGAGTAACCCTGGACAAGGACATTGGACTGCGGTAAAGCATATATTAAAGTACCTGAGAATCACTAGAGACTATATGTTAGTTTACCAAGCAGACGATTTGCTCCCTGTGGGTTACACGGATTCGGATTTCCAATCAGATAGGGACAATAGTAAGTCTACGTCAGGCTATGTGTTTATTCTAGGAGGTGGAGCCATTGCATGGAGGAGTGTTAAGCAGAAATGCGTCTCGGACCCAACCATGGAAGCTGAGTATGTGGCAGCCTCTAAGGCAGCCAAAGAAGCTGTATGGCTCAGGAACTTTCTAATGGACTTAGATGTGATTCTTGTATTGCCCAAGATCATCACAATTTATTGTGATAATAGCGGTGCAGTTGCAAACTCGAAGGAACCACGAGCCCATAAGGCAAGTAAACATATAGAGCGTAAGTACCACCTAATACGAGACATCATCAAGCGAGGAGAAGTTGTCGTCGCCAAGATTGCATCAGCAGATAACCTGGCAGATCCTTTCACTAAGGCCCTTCCGTTGAAAGCTTTTGATCGGCATGTGGAGGGGATGAGAATCAGATGTAAGACAATAGATATGGCAGCTTAGTCTTTTAGTATAAGTGGAAGATTGTTAGAGTGTATACTAAAAGCCTAGCTTTTGTAAATATTTATTTGTTGAAATAAAATAATCACATTAGTCAATATCTGCATTTATTTGTTAAATGTAATTGTTCAATTAATTATATAGTGGACAACATGGAGTGTGGTGTCACACTCAGAAGATCATGTTGTCGGTTCTCTATAAATTATAAACAAGTTTGCTCATGACTAAGATGGAAAGGAACAAACCATCAGAATAGTCATAGTGTAATTAAGTATTAGTTTATTTTGACTAATAAATTACACTGATACACTTTAAGTGTATTGAGTAGGACCATTTAGGTAAATTCTTTTTGTACTGACTTAGTAAAAGAACTAGACCTTAGTTATTATGGAAGTGTGTGCTCTTAATCCTAATATAATAACAAGCACATATTGTTGGATCGAGACGCGCTAGAGGGGGGGGGGGTAAATAGCGCTCGTGGCTATTTTGTACGTATCGGAATCGAAAACAGTGTTAGAGTAATTAAAGCAGTGGAATTAAAAACAAACAAACACAAACAGAAGGACACAGAGATTTACTTCGTTCGGAGCCTGTGACGACTCCTACTCGAAGGCCCGCGATCCTTGATCGCTTCCGGTGGGCAACAATTATAAGCTCGTTAAAAGAATACAATTATGAGTACAATTAAAAGCTATAAGTATTATACCGACAACAAGGAATGCTAAATCTGAAGCTTCGGGTCGTCGGGCACTTGTAGCAGCACTTCGGAGTGTCTTTTGGAGCAGCACGTTGATGGGAGATCACTTGATATTAGTTGTTTTGAAGTGCTGGTCGAAACCCCCTTATAAAGGGTGTTCAAGGCGCCTTGAAGGCTGTTCAAGGCGCCTCCATGCTGCCTGGTCTTCCGCATGGATCAAGTCTGATCTGGTCGAACTTCATCCATTCAAGGCGCCTTAAACCTCACTCAAGGCGCCTTCTAAGGCGCCTTCTCAGCTTTTGCACCCGAGGCGCCTCCAAGCTCCATGGAGGTGCCTCGGATACTGTTCATCCGAGGAAAAACTCCATTTCTTTGTACCTGCAAGATGTGTTAGTCCCAAACAATATCCTGCAACACAAAGTTAGCAAAAATAACAGAATGAATATGATAAGAAATGTTATGACAGTCTCCGGACTGTCTGGGTCTGACTTCGGATTTTCGTCCGGAAACCCTAGGTCGACCCGACGCCTACTGTTCCCTCTACGGGGAACCCGTCCTCACCTACTCCACTCGGGAGATTTACCTGTTGCCAGTCGATCCTCCAGATCGACTGGACTTTCCGCCTAGGGTTACCACCCCCTAGGACCTAGGGTTACCGCCCCTTAGGGTTTTTCTCCACCTAGGGTTACCGCCCCCTAGGACCTAAGGTTGCCGCCCCTTAGGGTTTTCCTCCACCTAGGGTTACCGCCCCCTAGGACCTAAGGTTGCCACCCCTTAGGGTTTTCCTCCACCTAGGGTTACCGCCCCCTAGGACCTAAGGTTGCCCCCCCTTAGGATTTTCCTTCACCTAGGGTTACCACCCCCTAAGACCTAAGGTTACCCCCCCTTAGGATTTTCCCTTGCCTAACCGTAGTTAGGACTTTCCTGAAACCTTATTTAACCACGTTAGATAACAAAGAATCTTAACTTTGAATCCCTTTGCCATTATCAAAACTTAGGTTCTATCGTCGAATGCTTCCTGCACCAACACATATATTTAATATTTATTTCTTTCACTTATCAAAGGATGAAATTTAGCTCCATAAATCAATATGCCCGATAAGTTGGGAAATGATATTACTTATAGTGTGTGTTGTTGATTATATAAGGAATCTGTGTCCTAGTTATCTAGGTTGAGAATGTCCCCAAGAGAAGCTCATAAGGATTGCCATGTTAAACCCTGCAGGTGGACTTAGTCCGACATGACAATAAAGTTGAGTGATACTTCTCTTGGAGCTAGATATTAATTAAGTGAGTTGTCAATAACTTACTTAATTAGTGGACATTCGTAATCTTAAACACAGGAAGACTAACACACTCATAATAAGAAGGAGCCTATAAAGTAATTTGGGATTTGTGCGGTAGTGCGGTAATAACTCTCTAGTGGAATGAGTTATTATCGATGAACTTGAGTTGTGTGTTCGGGGCGAGCACGGGATACTCAAGCTCATCGGAAGACCAAAACTAATTTCTCCTCTAGGTCCCTGTCGTAGCCTCATTAGAGCCTTAAGTCCATCTAAAGAAAGGCTCATCTTGGTGTCCAAGAAGGGGGTCGATCCATTGCTTGGTGACCAAGCAATGGCCGGCCACATCTCCTCTTAAAGGGTCGGCCCTATTGCTTGGTGACCAAGCTACTAGAGGTCGGCCACAATATTCAAACATGGAGGGTTGTTTTTGAATTTTTAAAATCTTCTCTTTGTAGAAAACTATAAGTTTTAAAAGAGAGATTTTAATTTTAAAAACTTCCCTTATTTGAATTTGACCACATATTTTAATAGAGATTTTTAAAAGTTTTAAAACTTTCCTTTTTTAACCATCCTTATGGTTTAAGAAAAAAAAAGGAAGATAAGTTTTAAAATTAAAATTTTCTATCATCATGTTAAAAAAGAAAATTTTATAAGAGAAGTTTTAAATTTTAAAACATGGTTTTAATTTTTTAAAACTTTCCTTTTTTAACTCTAAGAAAGAGAGCTTGTAAAATTTTATAAGAGTTTTTTCTTCTTGTAAAATTTTATAAAAAAATTATTTTTTCTTTCATAAATATGGTGGTCGGCCACCTTGCTTGGTGCCCAAGCAAGGGGCCGGCCAAACTCAATCCTAAACTAAATAGGATTGATCACAACCATTGATTTGGTGATTGATTCAATCAAGAGGAAAGAAAAGGAAAAATTAAAAGGGAAAAGGAAAAACTCTTGGATGATTTTATTTTTTGTAAAAAGTTTTTCCTTATTTGCCTTGGTCAAGTAATATAAAAGAAGGGGTGAGGGGGCTTCATGAGACACAACTCTTATTCTTTGGCTTGGAGACTCTCTTGGTGGCCGGCCCCTCTCTCCCTCTCTTCTCCCTTTGCTCTCTTTTCTATTGTGGTGGTGGTGGCCGAATATTACAAGGAGGATAAGCTCTTTTGGGTGGTGTTCATCTTGGAGGATTGTCGCCCACACGACGTCCAAGGCGAGGCAAGGAATACGGCAGAAGATCTCGAGGTCCTTAGCTTACAAAGAGAAGGTATAACTAGTAATTTTCTTCCGCATCATACTAGTTATTTTCTTTGTAAGAATTCTAAATACAAGAGGCAATTAGATCTAGTTTTTCGAGTTTGTGTTTCTTCTTTTTTGAATTTGTGATTCGATTGTTCTTTTTGGTTAACCTAGAGTTATTTAAGGAAATTAAATATTAACTTTCCTTAAAAGGCTTTGACTAGGTGGTGGTGGTTGCTCCCATATCCAAGAAGGCTATGTGCCTCGCCATGCAGTCCTGGAAGCCAATTTTGAAAATTAATATTTAATGGAATTAATAACATAGGTGGATTTGAATCAATAGTGTTAAGTTCCGCTTGCGATTCAAATCTAAACCATTAAGAACAAATAAGTTAAATTTGGAATCAATGATGTTAAGTTCCGTCTGCGATTCCTAATTTAACTTCTAAAGAACACAATAAGTTATTTAAGGAAAGGTTCAACACTTGTACAAAAATTTTTGTACAGTAGAACCGGTACATTTTCCTAGGATTAACCAACACAGAAAACCCCTCTTATAACTCGGCGCAGAGGCACGAGTGTCTGGAATTGAACCTCCGATCGACTGGCCGGTTGTAGGGCATGGGGAAACTGGCTTATAACTCGACGCAAAGGCTCTAGAGACTGGAATTGAATCTCCATCCGGTTGGTGATGGATCGAAAGCGCTAGAGGGGGGGGGGGTGAATAGCGCTCGTGGCTATTTCGTTTTTCGAAATCCGTAAATCGTACATGAAACTAATAGAGTAATAAGCAGCGGAATAAAGACAGTCAAACACAGAGACACAGGGAATTACTTCGTTCGGAGCCTAAGACGACTCCTACTCGAAGGCCCGCGATCCTTGATCGCTTCCGGTGGGCAACAACTATAATATCGTGAATAAGTACAAGGAAATAAGTACAACTGGAATTGAAATAATACCGACAACAAAATAATAACTGAAGCTTTAGGTCGTCGGCGACTGTAACGGCACTTTAGAGTCGTTTCTTGAGCAGCACACAGCAGAAGGAAAGCTTGTTGAATCGTTGTTCTTGAAGCTGCACCTCAACCCTCTTTTTATATGACATTCAGGGCGCCTGGATCCTTTCCGGGCGCCTGGAGTGTGACGTGGCCAACCAACCAGGATGCTCCACGTGGCGAAGTCGCGCAGGGGATAAAAGTTGGTCCCGGGCGCCCGGACCACCTTTTTCCAGCAGGTTCCTCACCTGCAAACAAAGGTTAGTCCGAGCAAAATACCCTGCAAGACAGTGTTAGAATCTGATAAAACACAGTAAGGAATAACTGATAGTCTTCGGACTGTCCGAGTCTGACTTCGGATTCCCTACCGGAAACCCTAGGTCGACCCGACGCCTACTGTTCCCTCTACGAGGAACGCGTCCTCACCTACTCCCCTCAGGAGAGATTACCTGATGCCAGTCCGGTCCTCCAGACTGACTGGACTTTCCGCCTAAGATTACCACCCCCTAGGACCTAGGGTTACCGCCCCCTAGGGTTTTTCTCCACCTAGGGTTACCGCCCCCTAGGACCTAAGGTTACCGCCCCTTAGGGTTTTTCCTCCACCTAGGGTTACCACCCCCTAGGACCTAAGGTTACCGCCCCTTAGGGTTTTTCTCCACCTAGGGTTGCCGCCCCCTAGGACCTAAGGTTACCACCCCTTAGGGTTTTTCACCTGCCTAACCGCAGCTAGGACTTTCCTGAGACACTCATTCAAACATGTTAGATCACACACTAACTTAACTTTGAATCTTTTGCTATTATCAAAACTAAGGTTCGATCGTCGGATGCTTCCTGCACCAACAATCTCCCCCTTTTTGATAATGGCAACCGAAATTCAATGTTAAGTAAAAAATATGTAGTTATGTATAAGCACAAGAAACAAGATAAGCAAGATAAGCATAAACATAGCTCCCCCTTAATATAAGTTATTCTCTTTGAATTTTTTACTAATAGCCATAGCTCCCCCTTAATACAAGCTCCCTTTAAAATATTTTCTTTGAATTTCTCTACTCTCCCCCTTTGTCATATATCAAAAATGAGCTAGTTTTGAAAAACTTAACTTTTCAAGACAGAATTTAGCAGAAAACATTTTAACTTAGGCAAGGAGCAAGTGAAAGGCAACACCTTAGAATAGTAACATTTTTCAAAATTGATTTTGCTTGAAGAGATTTTGTGATATAGCAAAAAGGAGCTCTTTTTAACTTAGTGTATTTTGAGGAGTTTCCAAAATTTTCATAGAAAAATTTTCAGAACACAATTTTCAACTTCATATATTTTTCAGGAAAAAATATTCAGGTTTTTAAAGAAAATTTCCAAGGCAAATTTTCAACTTAAAGAAGTTAATTGCAGCTTAAAAAAAAAATTTCAAACTTTAAGGATTTTTCTAACTTAAGAAAAAATTTTTTAACTTAACGAATCTTCGAAAAAGTTTTAGCTTAAACAAAATTCCAAAAATTTTCAAAATAGGGGACACTTGAAAGTTTTAAATTTGGAGAAGTTTTTTGAAAAACTGCTTAAGAGAAATGAATTTCAAAGATACTTAAGGCAAAGGAGAAGCGATAACCTTAGTGTTTAATAGTTTACAAATTTTGTTTTAGTAAGGTATCAGAGCCCTAAGGTCCAAGCATGAGTCAAGATTTGGTTTTGATCAGGTATCAGAGCCCTTAAGTACAAGCATGCTTAAACTTTAATATTGCCTCTAGAGAACATCTTGCCAATTAGCTAAGTTTAGAAAATAATTTAACTAAGTTTAGTTAGAGAAAACTTAATTAAGTACTTAGCTTTGAAAACATTTAGCTTATAGAGGAGTTATAATTTGAAGGTCAGGTCATAAATAATTTTAATTTTAAAGCTAAAAAAATAGCTTAAAATTTCGAAGATATGCCAAAAATAGTTTTTAATTTTGAGGTCAAGTCAAAATTTTTAAAGAAAAACTTATTTTAAAACCGACTCAAAATCACTCCCCCTTAATTAATGCCTTAATAAATTTTTGAGTTCAGGAGTTCAAGAAAAAAAAAAAATTATTTTCCTAATTTTCCATCTCACTCATTCTAGATTAACAAGCATGTTTAGCATATGAGTGAGTGTGAGATGGAGTTTACTTTAATTTACAACATTGAAAATATCAGTTAGAATTCCAAATAGGTGACCATTATTTTGAAGATTTAAAAATTAATTGAGTTTAGAATTTCAAAGAATTTAATAACTTCTGAAAAGGGTTTTAATTTTTCAGAGGATATTTCAAATGATTGTTCAAATAAATTTTGAAATAATTTTGAAATTAATTTTTGAAGAGATTTTTCAAATGATTTTTCAAAAGATTTTGAAATGATCATTTTTTAGATTTTGAAGATTTTGAAAAGATTTTTCAAGTAATTTTTAAAAGAATTTTGAAATTAAGTTTTAAAGATTTTGAAAAGATTTTTCAAGTAATTTTTAAAAGAATTTTGAAATTAAGTTTTAAAGATTTTGAAGATTTTGAAAAGATTTCTCAAATAATTTTTAAAAGAATTTTAATAACTTTGAATTTTTAAAATTCCTTAGTCATCTCACCCATCTAAATTTTCACTCAGGGACTCCTATAATTGTTGTGAGATGAATTATGGTTGAATTTAAGGGTCTGGTTTAACTTTGTGTTAGATTCAGGTTTAGCTTTGGGTTCAACAAGTAAGCATTCTTTGGATAAACTTCTGGGCTATGGTGAGTCACAAGGTACTCATTAAAGTAACCATGCCTTCGAGGTTTCCCAAATAGTCCTACCCATTGAGCTTAATACTAAACCTTGGTCTAACTAGTTAGGATCCATTTAAGGGTAGCTTCGGTCAGTTCCACTTGGCCAAATGCACCAGGTCGAAGCCATATCTTCCTAGACATGCGATGCCCAAGCTTCCCTAACGTACTATCATCCAAAAACTTTACCAGTACTGTGGGTCAAGTTAAACCTAGCCCATTTTGATCTAACCTTAATTATCTTGCCGGGTAATCTACTCTTGTTTTACCCATTTCGGGTAGATTAGGTTCAGTTACCCTGTCGGGTAGTTCAGTTGGGGGTGCCAGCGAGTCTGGATCCTCCATCTATTTTTATTTAACTTAAGTTGAAATTTACTTTTAATTTGAATTAATTTCGAATTGAATTTCAAATTTAATTTAATTTCAAATTTTTAATTGAATTTTGAATTTTTAATTTTTAATTTAATTTTGAATTTTTAATTGAATTTTGAATTTAATTTTAAATTTTTAATTGAATTTTGAATTTAATTTGAATATTAATTTGAATTATGTTCTTAATATTGTTTTTCTATTAGCTCCCCCTGGATCATAGCCTCGATATGGTCTATCAAGGTAATAGACTTGATCCTTGGAGACCCAATAGTGACCATTTCCAACTTGATTAACCAAGTTGGATTTTGGCACCCATGCTTGGACAATTTTTCTATTATTTCTATTAACTAGCGATAAATATGATTTGTATTTTATTTTAGTTTTAAATCCAAGTCCAGTTTTGTTGTAAACGGCTCGCTGTTTTCCAAGAATCAGATCCAGATTCTTGGAGCCTAAGGTGAACCGTTCCCAACGTGTCCTTGAGTTCTTTAATTTGAGCTTTCAAATTGGAATTTTCTTCCTCAAGTTGTTGGACTTGAGTTGAACTTCCAATTTGAACTGACTCAGTTAAAGAGCTCGAGTCAGTCGCTTCCTTAAGGGTTGTTACCTCCTTTTGGAGCGACTTAACTCGGACGTTGGATTTAGCCAACTTTTTTACTAAGTAAGGTAATAATTCATGCAAGTTATCTAATTGAAATTCTGCGAGTAGTGAACTTACAGTGGGTTTTGGTCCTTCGGAAACGAATGCGGATTCGTGGCTTCGATCAGACTTAGTCTCGGATTCCGTCTCGGTTTCTGACTCATACTCGGACTCAGTTTCCGCCACGGTTGCTTGTACTGGTAAAGTGAGGAAGCTCGTCGGTTCTTCTTCGTCGGACCCTGATTCATCTGAAGACTCGGACCATATCTTTTCCTCTGTCTTACTTGTACCTGCAACCATCGTAATACCTTCCTCGGCCGAAGTAGTATTATTCTGCTCATCTAATTCAAATAAATCATTTATTAAAACATGGTTGCCTGTTTTTGTATCAGGAATACCTTCGTGTAACTCAATCAGATTCTCCCACAGCTCCTTGGCACTTGAGAATGGGCCGGCGCGATTCAGCTCCTTATTCGTTAAGCCACACTGAAGTGTATACGTTGCTTTTGCATTTGCTTCTACCTTTTTTATAAGGTTCGCGTCCCAGTTCTCGTACGGTAGTGGCTTGCCGGCGCCGTTAGTTGGCAGTTGAAGCCTGGTTTTGATGATCATCCAGACTTCAAAGTGAGTCTGGAGATACGCCTCCATCCGACCCTTCCAATCTCCAAAATCATCTCCGGAGAAAAGTGGTGGGCGAGCAGTGTTGTAGCCTTCTTGATGGGTCATCTTAGAAAGACAATCTCGCAACACAATAAAACTTGTTCCAAGACTTAGTCTTGGATTAGTAATGCGGGAGAGAAATAAAAATAGTAATTCAGGAATTTTGAGAAAAAATAATAAAATATTATTAAAAAAAATATTACTACAAATTTTTGAAAATGCAATATTTTGTTAATTCCAACCAATGGTGAAAAGATGAAAATTAATTTTTCAAAAACAGTTTTGGAGGGAAAAAAAACGAAAAATGCTTGAATGGTGGTTGCACCAATTCAAAGCGACCCCGCTTTGATACCAATTGATGGATCGAAAGCGCTAGAGGGGGGGGGGGGGTGAATAGCGCTCGTGGCTATTTCATTTTTCGAAATCCGTAAATCGTACGTGAAACTAATAGAGTAATAAGCAGCTGAATAAAGACAGTCAAACACAGAGACACAGGGAATTACTTCGTTCGGAGCCTAAGGCAACTCCTACTCGAAGGCCCGCGATCCTTGATCGCTTCCGGTGGGCAACAACTATAATATCGTGAATAAGTACAAGGAAATAAGTACAACTGGAATTGAAATAATACCGACAACAAAATAATGATTTAGAACTGTAACATCACTTTAGAGTCGTTTCTTGAGCAACACAGAAGGAAAGCTTGTTGAATCGTTGTTCTTGAAGCTGCACCTCAACCCTCTTTTTATATGACATTCAGGGCGCCTGGATCCTTTCCGGGCGCCTGGAGTGTGACGTGGCCAACCAACCAGGATGCTCCACGTGGCGAAGTCGCGCAGGGGATAAAAGTTGGTCCTGGGCGCCCGGACCTGTTCCGGGCGCCCGGACCTCTGGGCGCCCGGATCCATCCCGGGCGCTCGGACCACCTTTTTCCAGCAGGTTCCTCACCTGCAAACAAAGGTTAGTCCGAGCAAAATACCCTGCAAGACAGTGTTAGAATCTGATAAAACACAGTAAGGAATAACTGACAGTCTTCGGACTGTCCGAGTCTGACTTCGGATTCCCTACCGGAAACCCTAGGTCGACCCGACGCCTACTGTTCCCTCTACGAGGAACGCGTCCTCACCTACTCCCCTTAGGAGAGATTACCTGATGCCAGTCCGGTCCTCCAGACTGACTGGACTTTTCGCCTAAGATTACCACCCCCTAGGACCTAGGGTTACCGCCCCCTAGGGTTTTTCTCCACCTAGGGTTACCGCCCCCTAGGACCTAAGGTTACCGCCCCTTAGGGTTTTTCCTCCACCTAGGGTTACCGCCCCCTAGGACCTAAGGTTACCACCCCTTAGGGTTTTTAACCTGCCTAACCGCAGCTAGGACTTTCCTGAGACACTCATTCAAACATGTTAGATCACATACTAACTTAACTTTGAATCTTTTGCCATTATCAAAACTAAGGTTCGATCGTCGGATGCTTCCTGCACCAACAGTTGGTTAATCGAAGGGCACGGGGAAACCTGCTTATAACTCGATGCAAAGGCTCGAGAGTTTGTAATTGAACCTCCAACCGGATGGCCGGTTGAAAAGCATGGAAAAACCTACTTATAACTCGACAATAAGTCTTGAGAGTCTGGAATTGAACCTCCTACTGGATGGCCGATCAAAGAGCACAGGGAAACCTGCCTATAACTCGACACTAAGGCTTGAGAGTCTGGAATTGAACCTCCAATCGAATGGCCAGTTGAAGGGAATGGGTGGAAGGATGGTAGATTGTATAGGTGTTTGCATGAAGTTGACCGAAGGAGGAGGAATTCGTTGGAACACAGTCGGCCCTTCCACTTAGGTCCCCTGCTCTGTGTGTGGTCCTGTCATCGATATAGCTGTAGCGTTCGGCAAAGGATACTCTACTGTTGCTTACTGCTGTTACACCAACTTCTGTGCCTGGTCGGCCATGAGCAACTCAAGGTATTCTTGCAACAAAGTAATTGTTGTGAATCTTCCGGCTCCTTCCATCTTTGCGTATCAGATTCAGGCAAAGTTCCCTCAAACAACGCCAAATTTAATCTTGTCTGAAATCGAGGAAGATTGATAGAGGACTAGGTAGCTTCGATGTTGACCGTGAGAAGATTTTGAGCTGGAAGAAGATGGTGCCGAATGATCCTTTGTGTCAAAAAAGAACGTAGAGGGAAGAAAACATCAACAACCGGGCCAGGGAGGGGTCCCGGTGCAAGCACTCTGATGCTCAAGTCAGACGAGTGGTCGAGAGGAAATAGAAGATGATGAATATAAGAAATTGAACAGTGAGTTTTGAGTGCATAAAGTTGTGTACCTGCGTCTTTAGGAGGGAATTGTTAGACCCCGTGGTTGTTTTGATATAATCAACCAAGTTAGGTTAGGTCCTGTTTGATTTTGATCACTGTGTCTAAGTGTGCAGGAGCTTAGGAGCACAGGAAGTCGAGTGGAAGACGCAGCTAGCGAGAAGGATGACACGGGAAGAGAGCCGACAGGTTCGGTGCATCCGAGGGATGAAAGAGCTGTAGAAGAGTACACTGGTGGACGAGAAGAACATACATGACATTCAAGGGATGAGAAGCCGGAGTGGAAGTCTGCTCGAGGAGAAGGCTGAAAATTGAGTTCAGGTGAGCCCTATTTCGATTGGCCGTAGTCACCCAAGCGAACAGAGCAGCGGAAGATTCAAAGGAAAGCTAGAGCTATTTATACGCTGCAGATAGAGGGCGCCCTCCATGATATAGAGGGTGCCCTCCATGATGTATAGAGGGTGCCCTCCATAATGTATAGGAAGCACCCTCCATGATGTATTGAGGGTGCCCTCCATGTTATTGAGGGCACCCTCGACCCAGTCTATGTAGTCGTTTTGATAGCAGATAAAGCTTTATCCACTGTCTCGCTGGAGGCGCCCTCCAAGCCCCTTGGAGGCACCCTCAAGCAGTAGATAAGACTTTCCAAGGGCTATAAAAGGACTCCTAAACCTAGGAAAGATACAATAACTGAGAACAACTACTATAATCATTTCCTAGAGATTTTCTGAGCTTTTCAAAGAATGTAAGAGTCTTCTCCGCCTATAGAGAAGGAGATATTTCTAATAGAGCTTTGCAACTGCCTTTGATTAATAACCACCTAAGTTGTAACTAAGTCAAATATATTTGCCTCTTTTCTTTTTAATTAGTTGTTTATTTTAGTTTATTTTAATTGGGATATTGCTACTAATCTTGGTTGGAAGGAAGGGAAAGGTTTTTTTTTATTTTTAGACGCTGCACCCTCTCACCGGCGTCACCGCTGCACCAACAAGTGGTATCAGAGCCCAACCGTCTCAGAAGGATTAACCGCCGACTGAAGCGTCAAGATCAAGATAATGGTCGGTACAAGCATTCATCCACCAAAGTTCGAGGGAGACTTCATACAATGGAAACGTCGAATGAAGATATTCTTCAAAACAGATTTCGAAATTCTTTTAACAATGAAATATGTTTTTACAGTTCCAAAAGATACAGAAGAATATCAGTGGACGAAGAAGTTGCAAGCATACTTTGTGGTGAACGGTAAAGAAGAATTCCATCTGCTCAACGTTCTTCTGTCCCAGGAGGTCAATCAAATCGACAGCTACGACTCAACAAAGGAACTTTAGGAGAAGTTCCTGGAACTGCATGAACAAACTTCCGAAACAAAGCTTGCGAGACGGGACGTGCTCCGAAATCAACTAACAGACCTCCAAATGGAAGAAGAAGAGTCAGTAGCACAACTACACGGAAGTATCAAGTGTTGGACCGCAGTGACCGATTAGAAGGGGGGTTAAATAGCCTACAAAAATAATAACAAGAAACCCTTCTCGACTTTTCTTAAACTAATACTTGCAAAATATAAAAGCAGTAAATTAAAACAGAAAGTAGAGGCACAAGATATTTACTTGGTTACAACCGGGGAGGTTGTTAATCCAAGGAATGGAACGCACTAGAATATCTCCTTCAGGTGGAGAAGTCTCTTATAGCAATGAAAGCGCAAAAAGAAAGAAGCTAAACTCTAAAAGAAGCACACAAGTATTGGAATTACAATTCTTGAGTTGATGTGAAGCTTCTGGACCAAGGCTGTATTTATAGCCTTGGTCGAGGCATCCCGAAGTGTTCCGGGCGCCCTAGGAGGGATAAAACTTTATCCTC
Organism: Zingiber officinale; assembly: GCF_018446385.1. Lineage (NCBI taxonomy): Eukaryota > Viridiplantae > Streptophyta > Magnoliopsida > Zingiberales > Zingiberaceae > Zingiber > Zingiber officinale. The sequence continues at coordinate 146,796,803 of NC_055994.1, forward strand.
AATGCACAGATCTCGGTTTGACCGAGATCTGGATAAACTTTGGGTACGGGTGCCCGGAAGGGTCCCGGGCGCCCCGGACAGTTCCTGGCGCCCCGGCTAGGAAAGTCAACCCCGTTGACTTTTTCAGTCCGGGTCTTCTGCTCCAACTCCGTTCACTTCAGTCTGAGTCTTCCGCTCACTTGGGTGATCTCTGCCATCCGAAATAGGGCTCACCCGAACCCAACTTTCGGTCTTCTTGAGCAGGCTTCCGCTCCGGCTTCTCATCCCTCGGAATCGTCACATGCTTCCTTCTCGTCCACCAGCGTACTCATCCATAGTCTTTGTCCCTCGATCGCACCCCGTGCCGACCTTCTCGCTAGCTGCGTCTCTTGCTCCCTGAGCAGTCTTCCGCTCCGGCTTCTCGTCCCTCGGAACCACCACACACTTCCTTCTCGTCCGCCGGTGTACTCTTCCGCAGCGCCTCTTCCCTCGGACGTACCGCGTGCCGTCCTTCACGCTAGCTGCGTCTTCTCCTCGACTCTCTGTGCTCCTAAGCTCCTGCATACTTAGACACAAGGTTAAAACCGACAGAACCTAACTTAACTTGTTAATTACATTAAAACAACCTTGGGGTTCCAATAAACTCTCCCTTTTTGATGTGAGCAACCCAAGTTAAGCTAGGGTAAATAGACATAAAAAAATAAACTAACTAATTTTATAATAAAATGCAAAAAGATAAAAAATTTAAATTTTGGTCTACCTCCCCTAGACTTATATTTTTCCTTCTCCCCCTTTGATCACATAAAAAAAATGGGGTTCAAAGAAAAACTCTAAGGGAAAAATTTGTAACTTTGAAAAATTTTGTAATAAAAGAAAAAAATGTTCTAAGTTAAAAGATTTCTAACTAAAACTTTAAGTAAGAAAATTTTCTAAGTACAACTTTAAGTAAAAAAATTCTGACTTAGGAAATTTTGTAAAAATATTTTTGAAAAAAAATTCTAAGTAAAAATTTAAGCAGAAATTTCTAATTTCAGAAGAACTTTTTAACTTATTTTTTCTAAGTAAAAGTTTTATGAAAGAAATTCTAAGTAAAAAAAATGTTTAAAAGACTTTTTTAAAGCATTATTAAATTTCAACCTTAATGCTTTATCAGAAAGTTAATTAAACATTTTATTTCAATATTTCGACTTCCAGGTCGTGGCGAGGCATAAGACCTTCTTGGTTATTGGAGCATCAACCACTTCCTTAGACAAAACCTTATAAAGAAACTCACTATTTACTTTTCTCGCTGAAAGCTCTAAAATCCGGTTAAAATTTAGATTAAGCAAGACTTAGGTCCCAATATAGGTTCCAACCAACTGGATTAACTAAGAATTTCTTAGGGACATATCTTTTTAAAATGTTCCTAATTTGTCACTTATGATACCTAAAATACCAATTTACTTTGTTAAATTTTCTAACATTGGTATTAGATAAGGATGCATGGTTTTTCAAGTTATTTACTTGTACTTTTAAATTATCATTTTCTACTTTTAATTTTTCATTTTCTAATTTAATTCTGTCGAATTCTTCTATTGGGCAAGATTTAGCTAATATTATTTTTAAAATTTTAATTTCTTTTTCTAATTTACAACAATCCTTAGTTGACAATTTAATAAACTTAAATAGTTTATCGGGAGGAAGAGATCGTACCTGACTTACCTTGTCGATCCCATTGTCCGTTTCTCCCCCTGAACTGCTGCTTTCTTCCGACATAGCTCCCCCTTCATCGATACTTTCGATGCTCATTTCAGAAGAGTTTGACTCGCAGTCGTCGTCTTGATGACTTGCCATTAGTGCAAGTCCAGAGAAGGCTTCGACTTCCGATTCGGATGACATATCGTCCCACGTCGCTTTTAATGCTTTGTGTTTTTGGGCAGACTTCTTACCTTTATCTTTGTCCTTGTTCTTTAGCTTGGGGCAGTTGTCCTTGACGTTCCCTTCTTCGTCGCAGTGGTAGCACCGAATGGTCTTTTTCTTTCTACCCTACGAATGGTTAGTTTTTCTAGACTTACAAAGATTCTTGAATCATCTTACCATTATTACCATTTCCTGGTCGTCGAGAGAAGACTCCGACTCAGGTTCATCTCTCGATGCTTTGAGGGCGATATTGTTCTTGGGCTCCTTCGTACCTACACATCTTGATTCGTGCACTTTAAATGTCGAGAATAATTCTTCCAATGTAATTTTTTCTAAATATTTCGAAATGTAAAAGGCATCTACTAATGATGCCCATTTTGTATTTCTAGGAAAAGAGTTTAGTGCGTACCTGAGCAAATCTCGGTTACTTACATTTTCTTTGACATTCGAAATTTCAGTGATGATTTCTTTAATTCTCAAGTGCAGATGTGCAACTGTCTCGTCTTCCCCATGTCGCGGGCTGGTGAGCTGGTTCTGGAGTAAATCTCATTTTGCGAGCTTGGTTTCAGACGTTCCTTCGTGCAGCTCAAGGAAGTTCTCCCAATGTTCCTTCGCGGAGTTGTAGTTGTCGATCCGGTTGACTTCTTGTGGCGGGTGAACGCTTAGCAGATGGTACTTCTCTTTGTCGTTTGTCACGTAGTCGGTCTGCTCCTTTTTCGTCCAGTGGTATTTCTCCTTTCCTTCGGGTGTTGTAAAACCGAATTCCATAATTAACATTAAATCAAAATCGGTTTTAAAAAAATACCTGCATTCGCTTTTTTCAGCTAGCGAATTCCCCTTCGAACTTCGGCGGGTAGATGCTTGGTCCGACTATTATTTCGTTGCTTCGTTCGACAGTTAGTCATTCTGAAGCGCCTTGGCTCTAATACCACTTGTTAGACCGCGGAAGCCGGCTAGAAGGGGGGTTGAATAGCCTACAAAAATAATAACAAGAAACTCTTCTCGACTTTTCTTAAACTAATACTTGCAAAATATAAAAGCAGTAAATTAAAACAGAAAGAAGAGACACAAGATGTTTACTTGGTTACAACTGGGGAGGTTGCTAATCCAAGGAATGGAACGCACTAGAATATCTCCTTCAGGCGGAGAAGCCTCTTACAGCAATGAAAGCGCAAAAATAAAGAAGCTAAACTATAAAAGAAGCACACAAGTGTTGGAATTACAATTATTGAGTTGATGTGAAGCTTCTAAACTAAGGCTGTATTTATAGCCTTGGTCGGGGCACCCCGAAGTGTTCTGGGTGCCCTGGGCGATAAAACTTTATCCCCAATGCACAGATCTTGGTTTGACCGAGATCTGGATAAACTTTGGATCCGGGCACCCGGAAGGGTTCCGAGCGCCCGGGACTGGTCCGGGTGTGCTAGACTGGTCCAGGCGCCCCAGACTATTCCGGGCACCCCGGACAGTTCCGGGTGCCCTAGTTGGGAAAGTTAACCATGTTAACTTTTTCAGCCCTGGTCTTCTGCTTTGGCTCCGTTCGTCTCAGTCGGAGTCTTCCGCTCGCTTGGGTGATCTCTGTCATCTGGAATAGGGCTCACCCAAACCCAACTTCCGGTCTTCTCGAGCAGGCTTCTGCTCCGGCTTCTCATCCCTCTAAATCATCACGTGCTTCCTTCTCGTCCGCCAGCGTACTCATCCACAGTCTTCATCCCTCGGTCGCACCCCGTACCGACCTTCTTGCTAGCTGCGTCTCTTGTTCCCTGAGCAGTCTTCTGCTCCGGCTTCTCATCCCTCGGAACCATCACACGCTTCCTTCTCGTCCGTCGGTGTACTCTTCCACAGCGCCTCATCCCTCAGATGCACCGCGTGCCGTCCTTCACGCTAGCTACGTCTTCTTCTTGACTCCCTGTGCTCCTAAGTTCCTGCACACTTAGACACAAGGTTAAAAACTGACAGGACCTAACTTAACTTGTTGATCACACTAAAACAACCTTGGGGTTCCAACATCAATGAGTTGATCATTGGACTAATAAACCTCGGAGAAACGGTAACGAATCATGACGCACAAAGGTATGCGTTAAATGCGTTCACAATAACACCCAAATGGACAACTATAGTAGACTCCTACTATATATCCAAGGATCTCAAGGTAAGTACTTTAGAAAGTCTTTTCTCTACTTTCGAATCACACGAGTCTCGGTGCGTAGAACAAAGAAAAGGACCGAGTCAGAACATTGCCTGAAGACAAGAACCAATAATTCAGACTCTAAAGAATCAATTGATGAAAATGAAGCAGCGTAAATAGTAATGAAGTTTAATAAATTTATTAAGTCTAACAAATTTAAATCACAGACAAAGAGGGATTACTGAAACAAAAGAAAGGTTCGATGCTACAACCACAATGAAGAAGGGCGACATCAATGATGATTGTCCAAAATTGAAGAAAAGGGACAAGGAAAAAGAAAAGTACAAAAGACCAACATCCTCCAAACACAAGACCCTGAAGGAAACATGGGACAATTCATCATCCTCTGAGTTCGAGTTTGAAGCCTTCTCAGGATTAGCCATGATGGCCAACCATAAAGTGGAAGATGAAACTAGCTTAGAGATGAGCATTGATGAAGGGAAGGATCATCAGAAGAAAACAGCGATAAAGAGGGAGCACCAGAAATTGAGGTAAGTGAGGTACGTACTCTCTCTCCCAAGCAGTCCTTTAAATTTATTAAAAGTCTTATTAAAGATATAGTTAAACTAGAAAAGGAAAATGCTGAATTAAATTTGAATTTAGCAAAAGCATGTCCTCTATAATTGTATGATAATCTAAAATTAGAAAATGAAAAATTGAAAATAGCAATCAAAAAATTGAAAAATGACCATGCATGCTTGAATAACTTTCAAAAATCAAAACTTAGAATTTATGATAAATTAAATTGGTATATTAGGCATCACCAAGGTCAACTTAGAAAAATTCCCAAAGAATATGTACCTTCTAAATTCTTAGTTAATCCAATAAGAAGGAATCTATATTGGGTTCGAAAGTCTTACTTAGATTAAACAATTTTCTAAGGCTTTCCGAAAAGATTAAATATCTAAATTCTCTAAAAGGCTTTGTCTAAAAGTGGTTGATGATCCAATAACCAAGAAGACCTAGTGTCTTGCCACAGTTTGAAAGTCGATTATTGAATTAGATATTTAATTGACAAACTGGTAAGCTTGTGAAATTAATTAAGATAATTACTTTTAATGTTTGCCAATTTTAGGAAAACTCCATAAATTAGAAATTATTTTAAATTTCTTTTTTACTTGTTTTTATCAAGTTTTTTCTTTTCCCTAAAACTTAAAATTACTTATTATTTATTTTGATGTGATTAAAGGGGGAGAAATAGGTATAAGTTTAGAGGGAGTAGGGGGAGTTAGAATTTTTATCAAAATTCTAAATTTTTATGAATTTTTGCTAAACTCTATTTTATAAGTCTGAATTTTGCTAAATCATAATTAGTGTTGCAATTTCTTTTATTGCAAATTTCATACTTAAATATTTTATTTGTCATTTCTTTTTTGTTATTACCCTAACTTGAACTTGGGTTGATGCACATAAAAAAGGGAGAGATTGTTGAACCCCGTGGTTGTTTTTGTTGGATCTAGACGCGTTAGAGGGGGGGGGGGGGTGAATAGCGCTCGTGGCTAAATCGTTCGTATCGGAAAACTATCGGAGTTAAATATGCAGCGGAATAAAAGAAATAGTCACACAGAGACAGGCCGATTTTACTTCGTTCGGAGCCTTGATCGACTCCTACTCGAAGGCTCGCGATCCTTGATCGCTTCCGGTGGGCAACAACTATAAGCTCGATAATGATTACAATTTGAAGTACAATAAATGACAACAATTAATTATACCGACGACAATATCGTAATCTGAAAATTCGGAGCTTCGGGTCGTCGGTGTCTCGTAGCAGCACTTCGGAATCGTCTCGTGAGCAGCTTGTAGCAGAAAGATCGCTTGTAAGTTGTTGATTCAAGAAGCTGCTCGAAGTCCCCTTATAAAGGGCATCCAAGGCGCCTTGAAAGCCATCCAAGGCGTCTCCACTGCTTCGATTCCATCGTGCAGATAAGCGCTGACCATTCTGCGCTTATCACAGTTGAAGGCGCCTCCATCACCACTCAAGGCGCCTTCAACAGGTCCAAGGCGCCTCCATCACCACTCAAGGCGCCTTGAACACTGTTTCGTAGCCAGCTCTTCCTTTGTACCCGAGGCGCCTCCAAGCTCCATGGAGGCGCCTTGAACACTGTTTCGCAGCCAGCTCTTCCTTTGTACCCGAGGCGCCTCCAAGCTCCATGGAGGCGCCTTGGACACTGTTCATCCGAGGCTTTAAGTTGCTCCTTTGCACCTGCAAGATACGTTAGTCCCAAACACTATCCTGCAACACAAAGTTAGTACATAATACAATAGATATTATAAATGAAGTATTAACAGTCTCCGGACTGTCCGAGTCTGACTTCAGGTTTCCAACCGTAAACCCTAGGTCGACCCGACGCCTACTGTTCCCTCTACGGGGAACGCGTTCTCACTTACTCCACTCAGGAGATTTACCTGTTGCTAGTACGATCCTCCAGATCGACTGGACTTTCCGCCTAGGGTTACCACCCCCTAGGACTTAGGGTTACCGCCCCCTAGGATTTTTCTCCACCTACGGTTACCACCCCCTAGGACCTAAGGTTGCCGCCCCTTAGGGTTTTCCTCCACCTAGGGTTACCGCCCCCTAGGACCTAAGGTTGCCGCCCCTTAGGGTTTTCCTCCACCTAGGGTTACCGCCCCCTAGGACCTAAGGTTACCCCCCCTTAGGATTTTCCTTCACCTAGGGTTACCGCCCCCTAGGACCTAAGGTTACCCCCCCCCCCCCCTTAGGATTTTCCCTTACCTAACCGCAGTTAGGACTTTCCTGAAACACTCATTCAGCATGTTAGATAACAGAGAATCTTAACTTTGAATCCCTTTGCCATTATCAAAACTTAGGTTCGATCGTCGGATGCTTCCTGCACCAACAGTTTTGATGTGATCAACCAAGTTAGGTTAGGTCCTATTTTGTTTTGATCCCTGTGTCTAAGTGTGTAGGAGCTTATGAGCACAGGAAGTTGAGCGGAAGATGCAGCTAGCGAGAAGGATGACACGAGAAGGGAGCCGACGGGTTTGGTGCATCCGAGGGACGAAAGAGTTGCGGAAGAGTACACCGGTGGATGAGAAGAACATACGCGACGTTCAAGGGACGAGAAGCCAGAGCGAGAGCCTGCTCGAGGAGAAGGTCAGGATCATGGGTTCGGGTGAGCCCTATTTCGGTTGACCGCAATCACCCAAGCGAACGGAGCAACGGAAGATCCAAAGGAAAGTTGGAGCTATTTATGCACTGCAGATAGAGGGTGCCCTCCATGATATAAAGGGCACCCTCCATGATGTATAGGAGGCACCCTCCGTATAGAGGGCGCCCTCCATGATGTATTGAGGGCGCCCTCGACCCAGTCTATATAGTCATTTTGGTAGCGAATAAAGCTTTATCCACTGTCTCACTGGAGGTGCCCTCCAAGCCCCTTGGAGGCGCCCTCAAGCAGTAGAAAAGATTTTTCAAGGGCTATAAAAGGACCTCTGGACCTAGGAAAAATACAACAACTGAGAACAACTACTGTAATCATTTCCTAGAGATTTTCTGAGCTTTTCAAATTAAGAGTGTAAAAGGCTTCTCCGCTTATAGAGAAGGAAATATTTCTAGTAGAGCTTTGTAACCGTTTTGGATTAACAACCACCTAGGTTGTAACCAAGTCAAATCTGTTTGCCTCTTTTCTTTTTAATTAGTTGTTCATTTTAGTTTATTTTAATTATGATATTGCTACTAATCTTGGTTGGAAAGAAGGGAAAAGTTTTTTTTTATTTTTAGACGTTGCGCCCTCTCACCGACCCCGCCGCTGCGCCAACAGAAACTCCTTATATAGTATACTTTTTTTTTTCTATGCATGAATATCGATGTATTTCTAAAAGTGAACCGATCATTCTAACATTCTGACACCTTTTCAAAAATAAATCCAACATTTCTATGCTTTGTAGAAGAAGCTTCCATCGTACAGATTACACAGGGAATATTTCCTTGATTCTTTGACAACCATTACACAAAATGTAAAAAAGGAATATTAGGTTATTGGGTTGATGGACTATTAATATGATTTGATTGTAGACCGATCGAGTCCCCTCTATCGTCTGATTGGACCTCGTTCGTAGACGGGGTCAGGTTGGCTAAGAAATGATGATCCTCTCGAGGACTCAACATCCTCTTGGCCAAAGAGTCCAATCAGGCCGTACACCTAGCATATTCGATCAGACCAAGAGGACTCTGCTCTGAATTGCAGTAATACAGCTGGGAGTTCCATCGATCCTGAGGGACTCATGATCCGATCGGACCAGAGATCCGATCAGTTAGACAACTCGACCGTGACATGTGACCATGTTAGCCCCCAGTGTTGACCCATCCTTGACTTTAACCACCACATCAGTAGACTTTCTTGACTTCAACCCCGACTTCAGGGGCCTCACCTTATTCGTCGTATCAATAGTAATTGGAATAACAAATTATCCTCTAGGAAAAAACCCACTTGGTAGTCGGCTATAAGCTGACCTCATGATTTATCTCTCTTTACATAACTTGGGAACGAGTTATGAGAGGCGCCTAGGATGAGCGTAATCACCTTTTGTAACAAAAATAATATTTCTCAAAAGGTAGTGCTCCTCCGATTGAGTCATCGTCACCCCTATTCTGAACCCAACTGAGTCCCTTGTCGAACCCCATGCTATAAGAAGAGCAGTAATCAGCGACCAGTTTTATTCGATCGCACTAATTTCGATCGCCAATGTCATTTTAGTGATTGAAATTTTTCTTCATTGCTAATTTAGCAACATAAATTAAATTTGGTCATTAAAGTTAATAATGAAAGTTAATCTCCATTGCTATTATTAGCGATGGAGAAAAAAATAATTCATCCCTAAATTAGTGACGAAAAAATTAATTTTCTAAAAATTTTTGTCGACGCTCCACTATTTGAAAGATTTTATCCTATTTACATGATACATTATAAACAAATCAATACAAATTCATAATATTCACATTCACAATACATGCTACATCAATTCACAAACACATTCAAATCCAATTATAACCTACACTATCAAATTCATGATATATGAATCTAAAGTGATACATGGTTAAAAAATTAATCTAATTCAAATTCATTACATCCTAATTCAAATCTAAATAACTAATGCATTATCATGTCTCATCATCACAACGATAAGTTATTTAAAAAATCAAACTCATGATTCAAATTACACTACATTTTCTATTTTGAAACAATCTTTTTAAAATATGAATCTAAAGTTAAATTACTTATCAAAAAAATGCAAAAACTAATCAACATAAGTTTAACATGCATTAAAAGAATACATATCTTAATGATAGAATATAGTATCAAATCTAGTTTTTTAAATGCAGAAACTTAATAAATCATTAAATCATATACTATCAATAAATAACCATTGTTCTAGATATATCTTAAGTCGGAGAACAAAAATGAGTTTCTCCAAATACTTTAAATCCATGCCAAACATAGACATGCACAAACAATTTTACGAAATCAATATTCAAATATAAGGGTGCACAAGAAAATATTTTTGATAAACTAAATGAATATCATAAAAAAAAAAATAGAGGCATGAAAGCGTGTTTGACCACCTAGCGAAGACTACATGTGCATTCAAACAAGTTTGTACACAACCCAACCATCTGAACATGGATTAGCTCATGGCTGGCCAATTGAGCTTACAGCCTGCCTCGCGACTTGACTGAGGTGGCAATCATGGTCACGACCGATCGAGCTCATGGCCTACCTCGAGGCCAGCTTGTGGCTTCGATATGGTGACAGCCGAGGTTGCGCCTAGCTAAGCTCATTGCAACCTCGTGACTTGCCTCACGGTCAGCCTTGCTGCCTGGCTAAGGCGACGACCAAGGTCATGCTCGGCCTTGCAGTCATTGTTGGAGTGTATACTAAAAACCTAGCTTTTGTATAAACATTTATAAGAATTACATTGGTCAAGTGTCTACATTTATATATATACCAAATGTAGATGTTCAATTAATTTATATTGTAGATAACATAGTGTGTGGTGTCACACACAGAAGATTGTGTTATCGGTTCTTTATAAATTATAAACAGTAGCTCACGACCAAGATGGAAAGGAACAAACCATTGGAAGGTCGTAGTGTAATTAGGTATTAGTTTATCTTAACTATATAATTACACTAGTACACTTATAGTGTATTGAGTAGGACCATTAGAGGTCGTTTCTTTTTATACTGACTTTATAAAGGAACAAAGACCTCAGTTATTATGGAAGTGTGTGCTCTTAATCCTAATATAATAACAAGCACATATATTTGATATTTATTTCTTTAATTTATCAATGGGTGAGATTTAGTTCGATAAATTAATAAGCCCGATAAGTTGGAAAATGATATCACTTATAGTGTGTATTGTTGATTATAGAAGGAAACTGTGTCCTAGTGATCTAGGTTGATAATGTCCCCAAGAGGAGCTCATAAGGATTGTCATGTTAAACCCTGCAGGTGGATTTAGTCCGATATGACGATAAGGTTGAGTGGTATTACTCTTGGACTAAGATATTAATTAAGTGAGTTGTCAGTAACTCATTTAATTAGTGGGCATTCGACATCTTAAACATAGGGAGACTAACACACTCATAATAAGAAGGAGCCCAAAATGTAATTTGGGACTGGTGCGGTAGTTCAATAATAATTCTTTAGTGGTATGAATTATTATTGATGAAATTAAGTTGTGTGTTCGGGGCGAACACGGGAAGCTTAATTTCATCGGGAGACCAAAACCAATTCCTCCTCTCGGTCCCTATCGTAGCCTCTTGTATATAGAGATTTATACCCACCGCATACCCACCTTCTTACCCATCCTAATGGGGCCAGCCAAGCTAGCTTGGAACCCAAGCTAGGGCCGGCCAAGACCAAGTGGATGAGCCAAGTTGGTGGCCGGCCAAAGCTTGGGTCCCAAGCTTAGGTGGCCGGCCACTAGAATATTAAAAAGGATTTTTATTAAAATTATTTCTTATGTGGATATCATGGTTTTAAAAGAGAGTTTAAAATTTAAATCTTTCCTTTTATAGCTTTCTACAAAAGATTAAGAAAAGATTTGAAATCTTTCCTTATTTGTAGATTAAAAGGAGATTTTAATTTTGAAAAAAACTTTCCTTTTTAGCCATGATCATAATTTAAAAGAGAGTTTAAAAATTAAATATTCTCTTTTATTAGTTTCTACAAATGATTAAGAAAAGATTTGATATCTTTCCTTATTTGTAGATTGAAAAGAGATTTTAATTTTTAGAGATAACTTTCCTTTTTGGAAATTATCCACATGTTTAAAAGAAAGATTTTAATTTATAAAATTTCCTTTTTATAATCCACCATGAAGGGAAAAATTATTGGAGAAATTTTTTATAAATTTATGGAAATAAATTAGGAAGTTTTTAATTCTTGTGTGAATTAAATTTTCCTTGTTTTGGGGAGAAAGTGGCCGGCCATATGAATTGAGAAAAGAAAATTGATTTTTAATTAATTAATTTTTTCTTTTTCATGGAAAAAGAATTAAGAAAGTTTTTATTAAAATTTTCTTATTTGCCAAGACCAAGGATTATAAAAGAGGGGGTAGAGGTGCCTTAATGGCTAACGACTCTATTCTATTCTTCCTCTCTTTTCCTCCTTGGTGGCCGACCCTAGCTTCTCCCTCTTCTCTTCTTCTTGTGGCTGGCGGCAACCCCTCTTGGAGCTCTTGATGGTGGCCGGTTCTAGCTAGGAGAAGAAGGAGAGAAAGGAGTTTTTGTTTCTAGCATCCCTTGGAGCTTGATGGTGGTGGCCGAACCTCACATCTCTTGGAGTTTATGTGGTGGCCGAATCTAGCTTGGAGAAGAAGGAGCTTGGTGGTTCTCGTCTCGGAAGATCGTTGCCCACACAACGTCCGAGATAAGAAGAGGAATACGGTAGAAGATCAAGAGGTTATTTTGCTTACAAAGAAAAGTATAACTAGTAATTATTTTCCGCATCATACTAGTTTTCTTTGTATAGTTATTTATGGAAATACCAAACACAAGAGGCATATGATTCTAGAGTTTTCGAAATAGTTTTTCGAGTTTGTGTTTTCTTCTTTTTCGAATTTGTGATTCGATTGTTCTTTTTGGTTAACCTAGAGTTATTTAAGGAAATAAATATTAGCTTTCCTTAAAAGACTTTGCCTAGGCGGTGGTGGTTGCTCCCATATCCAAGAAGGTCATGTGCCTCGCCATGCAGTCCTAGAAACTGATTTTGGAAATTAATATTTATGGAATTAATAACTTAGGTAGATTTGAATCAATAGTGTTAAGTTCCGCTTGCGATTCAAATCTAAATCATTGAGAACAGATAAGTTAAATTTGGAATCAATGATGTTAAGTTTCGTCTGCGATTCCTAATTTAACTTCTAAAGAACACAATAGGTTATTTAAGGAAAGGTTCAACACTTATACAAAAAAAATTTTGTACAGTGGAACCGGTACGTTTTCTTAGGACTAACTAACAATTGGTATTAGAGCTAGGGTTTGCCTCTGTGTGTTTGGTTTTCAAATTAGGTTATGCACATGTCATACATAATTTAGGCAGGATAACAGTAGGATGTGCTAACTTTGTGGTTGCAGGCTCCAACTATTATGACATATTTTTATTGTGTGTGATTGGACCCTTGGACTTGTCAAGGGCATTTAATTGTGTGTGCATGATTGTATGTAACTAATACAGCAGGAGCTGCATTAGCCCTAGGTTTTAGAATTTTATTTTTCGATCTAGATTACATGTACATTCCATTTATGGAATATAGGATCGATATATGTAAAATTCTATATTTGTCGCGGATCGTATCTTAGCGAGGCGTGGTGCTATTGGAGGACCAGAGGCGCAGCAGAATAAGAAGGAAGATCGATGCAACAACTCGACCCGATAGAGGTGGCTAAAGATGGCAGCAGCTAGGGTTGGAGCACACGAAAGACAATGATGGAAAAGGCCATAATATTTGGAAAATTAATTTCCATATTTATTGCTTCTATTTATTGTGATGTGTGTGCATATGATATATGCTAGCATAGCTTAAAATTCCTCACCTTAAATAACTAAGTGGGAGAGGGATTAGTATATTAATCACACGGTCTCCATTACTGGTTTGTAAGTGATGCAACAAGCTTGCGTGTTGGCTCTGAGTGCCTCCCTCCACAACGAATGAGTTTGTTTGCATATCACTAGATCAAACTTTCTTAATGGATGGTTATAGGAAGTTATTTAGGATGTGTGATCTTTTCCAACTGAAGGGACACAATTCTATTTAATGGACTTAGTATCAAGTAATGGTATACACTTAGACACATTTAATAGTATCCTCCCCAACGGAGTCACTACTATCACTTGTGTGACCAAAGGGAAACCAACTATTGATTTGTCATAAAACTAGATTGGCAAGATAATAAAATTAATAAACCCCTCTTACAAATGTTTGAATTTGTATACGTCCACGCTAACGTGGCATACAAGATTCATGGTGTTTGAGGTAATTTTATTTGTCAAAAAGTTATACTGACAAGATAGTTAATGGGTAAAACCCTCCTCTTACAAATGTTAATTTTGTATACGTCCACACTAACGTGGCATGCAAAACTCACGGTGTTTTGAGGTGTTGGTAAATTTAAATAGTATTGTTTGAGGAATCAATATTATTTTAAATTTAGAGTCTTGATCAAATATTTGATCAAAGACAGACCAACTATTAATTTTATTTGTCATAGATTGACGAGATAATAAAATTAATGGATGAAATCTCTTTTTAGAATTTGTATACGTCCACACTAACGTGGCATACAAAATTCAAGGGGATTTTGAGATGTTGGTCTTGACCAAATATTTTTGTGATTCCTAAGATTTCAAATGTTAGTCAATCCCCTAATTATTATACTATAGAATAGACTTAGTAGTCCCAATTGTAATGATTGGAAAACTTGGACATTAAGGTAGACTGTCATCTCAAAACTGAGAATAATAACGGTGTATTTTATTAGTTGTTGAAACATATTTGGTGGTGTTATCTATCGGTACCTGGTGTGTAGATACAGGAACCACTGATTATGTCTGTAATTCATTGCAGGGGTTCCAGAAAATCCGACAACTATATAAATCACCGTCCACATGGGCACTGCTGTAAAAGTAGCAGTTGTTGCAGTGGGAGATGTTTATCCTTTGATAGGAATAAAATATAGATTATTAGAAATTGTCTTTACGTACTAAGTTTAGAAAGAACCTGATTTCAGTTTCTAAACTATTAAAGAATAGATATTTTGTTTATTTTGATAACAAACTTGTTATCAAGAAAATAGGGAAGTTATCTGTTCTGGTATGTTGGTTGACAATTTATAATCCAATAACTCCCACGATGCAATAAATAGAAATTAATAACACATTTTCTAACTTTAAGAGAAAGTAACCTTCGGAAATGAACCAATCATATTTTTGGCATCCAAGGCTAGGTTATATTAACTTGAGTAGGATTCAAAGGATAATAACCAATGAACTCTTGGGTTCATTGGTAGTGGAAATCTTTCCAACCTGCGAGTCTTACTTGGAAGAAAAAATAACCAAGTAGCTTTTAAAGGGGTATAGAGCCCAAGATATGTTGGAATTGGTTCATTCTGATTTGTGTAGATCTTTGACTATCCAGGCAAAAGATTGTTTCGAATATTTCGTCTCTTTCATAGACGACTATTCGAGATAAGGATACATTTACTTGATGCACCGCAAGTCTAAGTGCTTTGATTAGTTCAAAGAGTACTAGGCTGATGTGGAGTAATGTCAAGATAAAAGTATCAAGACACTACAGTTAGATCATAGTGGCAAGAACCTCTTAGGAGAGTTTAGGAATCACTTATCAGAAGACGGGACTCAATCCCAACTAACTGCACCTGGTACACCCCAACTGAATGGTGTAGAAAAAAGAAGGTATAGGACTCTTATAGAAATGAGTAGATTGGTGATGAGTTATTCAGAAAATTACCAAATTCGTTTTAAGGATATACTCTGGAAACGGAAGTGAACATAGTACCTTCCAAGTCAGAACTCTCTACTCATATAGAATTGCTAAATAGGCATAACCCTATTTTGAAGCATATTCGGATTCGGGTAGTCCAGCACATATGCTGAAGAGAGACAATGATAAGTTGGGCAGGAATTCACTTGTTTGTGGGTTATCCTAGAGAAACGAAAGTAAGTTTATAGTCTTAAAAATCAGAAGGTCATTGTTAGCATCAATGACCGATTTTTAGAAAAGGACTATGTAATAAACCACAAGCCCATAAGTAAATTTGTTCTTAAAGAAATAATAAAGGACATGTCTAATCTAGTACCAACTGTACAAGATGAAATATCACAAGAAACTGCAACACGTATCATAAATGATACACAATTACAGACAGTGACTCATCGTAGTGGGAGGGTTGTCAAGCAACCTAAAAGATTCATGTTTTGGGAGAGTTTTTGGACTTGATCCCAAATGAACATGAGTCTGATCCCAGACATATGATGAAGCACTCCAAGATAAAGATGCAGCATCTTGGCAAAGAGCAATGAATACAGAATTAAAATATATGTATTTTAATAAAATCTGGAAGATTATAGAACCACCAGATGGTGTAAAAGCCATTGAGTGAAAATAGGTCTACAATAGGAAAAGATTGATAGACAGGAAGGTGGAAACTTTCAAAGCAAGGCTTGATGAAAAAGGAAATTTTTTCACTGGTAGCCATGCTTAAGTCTATCCGGATTCTTTTATCTATTTGGCAAGTGGATGTCAAGACAACATTCCTTAATGGAAGTCTTGAAGAAAGCATCCATATAAAACAACCAGAAGGGTTCATTTCAAAGGGCAAAGAGCATTTTATGTGCAAGCTCAATCGGTCTATGGACTGAGGCAAAGCTTCAAGGTCTTGGAACATCCGGTTTATCAAAGTAATCCAGACATATGGATTTATTTAACCGGATAAGTCTTGTGTATACAAAAAGTGTGATGGAAACGTGGCGGTATTTCTTGTACTATACGTAGATAATATTTTTTGTAGTTGGAAACAATATCAAAGTGTTGTCAGAAGTAAGGGTATGATTGTCCAAACAATTCAATATGAAGGACTTGGGAGAATGTATATATTCTTGAGATCAAAGTAATAAGGGATCGCAAGAAAAGAATATTTTACTTATCCCAAGCTTCATATATCGAAATAATCCTTGCTTATTTTAAGCATGCAAAACTCCAAGAAAGGTTTCTTACCTTTTCAGCATGGAGTAGCTTTATCTAAAAGGATGTCTCCGAAGACATCAAAGAAGATAGAAGAAATAAAGGCAGTTCCTTATGCTTCGGCTGTCGGAAGCCTAATGTATGCTATGCACAAAGCCAGATATCCGTTTTACCGTGGGAATGATTAGCAGATATCAAAGTAATCTTGAACAGGGACATTGGTCTGCAGTAAAGCATATATTGAAGTACCTACGAGGCACTAGAGATTATATGCTAGCTTACAAGGCAGATAATTTGTTCCCTGTAGGTTGCATGGATTTTGACATCCAATCAGATAGGGACAATAGTAAGTAGACCTTGGGGTTTTGTGTTTACTTTAGAAGGTAAAGCCATAACTATGGAGGAGTGTTAAGCATAGGTGCTTTTCAGACTCCACTATGGAAGTTGAGTATATGGCAGCCTCAGAGGCAGCCATAGAAGCTGAATGACTCAGTAACCTCAAGATGGACTTAGATATGATTTCTAGTTTGTCCAAAGATTATTACAATTTATTATAATAATATTGGTGCAGTAACAAACTCGAAGAAACCATGAGTCCATAAGGCAAGTAAACACAATAGAGCGCAAGTACCACCCAATACAAAAATCGTATAAACGAGGAGAAATTGTTGCCGCCTAGATTGCATCAGGTGATGACCTATAGATCCTTTCACTAAGGTCTTTAAGGCAAAAGCTTTTGATGGTCATGTTGAAGGGTTGGGAATCAGATGTATGGTAGCATTTATGGCAGCATAGTCTTTTAGTATAAGTGGGAGATTGTTGGAATGTATACTAAAAACCTAGGTTTTGTATAAACATTTATAAGAATCACATTGGTCAAGTGTCTACATTTATATATATACCAAATGTAGATGTTCAATTAATTTATATTGTAGATAACATAGTGTGTGGTGTCACACACAGAAAATTGTGTTATCGGTTCTTTATAAATTATAAACAGTAGCTCACGACCAAGATGGAAAGGAACAAACCATTGGAAGGTCGTAGTGTAATTAGGTATTAGTTTATCTTAACTATATAATTACACTAGTACACTTAGAGTGTATTGAGTAGGACCATTAGAGATCGTTTCTTTTTATACTGACTTTATAAAGGAACAAAGACCTCAGTTATTATGGAAGTGTGTGCTCTTAATCCTAATATAATAACAAGCACATATATTTGATATTTATTTCTTTAATTTATCGATAGT
Source organism: Zingiber officinale (assembly GCF_018446385.1). Lineage (NCBI taxonomy): Eukaryota > Viridiplantae > Streptophyta > Magnoliopsida > Zingiberales > Zingiberaceae > Zingiber > Zingiber officinale. Next base: position 146,814,348 of record NC_055994.1, read on the forward strand.
GTGTGGTGTCACACACAGAAGATTGTGTTATCGGTTCTTTATAAATTATAAACAGTAGCTCACGACCAAGATGGAAAGGAACAAACCATTGGAAGGTCGTAGTGTAATTAGGTATTAGTTTATCTTAACTATATAATTACACTAGTACACTTAGAGTGTATTGAGTAGGACCATTAGAGGTCGTTTCTTTTTATACTGACTTTATAAAGGAACAAAGACCTCAGTTATTATGGAAGTGTGTGCTCTTAATCCTAATATAATAACAATCACAAATATTTGATATTTATTTCTTTAATTTATCGATAGGTGAGATTTAGTTCGATAATGTTAGGATCGATGATCGCGACTAGAGAGGGGGGGGAGGGTGTGAATAGCCGCCCCCAAATTCTTCGTTTCTTTCTACAATTAGGGTTAGCGCAGCGGAAATGAAATCGTAGAAACGAAAAGGAAGAAGACAAACCTCAACACGAAGATGTAACGAGGTTCGGAGATGAAACTCCTACTCCTCGGCGTGTCCGTAAGGTGGACGAAGCCTACCAATCCGTCGGTGGATGAGACCCCGGAAACCCGGCTAATAATCACTCCTTCTGGGTGGAGAAACCTCGCCACAATAACTTGCAACAACAAGATAGAAATACAGCAAGAAATACAAACAATATGAATGTAAAACACCTTGCTTGCCTTCGACTGATTTCCGTTGATGAAGCAGCAACTTCACGGAAGAACAGCAGCAACTGACCAGCCGGGGAAGCTCACACGAAGCTTCACGAAGCAGAGAGCTCAGCAAAGCTCAAGCACAGCAAGGAGCAGGGGCAAGAAGGAAGAAGAGTTCCACTGTAGAAACCCTTGAACTCCTTTTATATTCTATACTCAACCTGCACTGCACCTGCGAAGAAGACACAGAAGAAACTAGCCGTTGCTACGCAACGGCTAGGACCTGGACCGATCAGGCTGAAGCCTGATCGGTCCACAGAGCTTCTGGACCGATCAGGCACCCTCCTGATCGGTCCAGCTTCATCCTGATCGGTCCAGGGACCGATCCCCTTCCTTTTCTCCCGAGCTTCTTACCTTCTGATCGTTGTTTCCTGATCAGTCTGCAGACCGATCAGATAACACTCAGTAGGCTACTGTTTGGTTACTGATCGGTCACCAGACCGATCCAGATACCCAGTGTATCACTGGATCGATCCACTGATCGATCCAGAGCTTGGTTTTTGCCCAAACCAAGTCCTAAGCCTTCCAAACCAATATCCGGTCAACCTTGACCTATTGGTATCTCATGCTTAGCATCTGGTCACTCCCTTGACATGCTAAGACTCCCTACCAAGTATCCGGTCCAGAGAACGAGCTACCGAGCCCTCTCTGACCACAGTCCGGAGAACGAGCTACTGAGCCCTCTCCGACTTCGTCCGGTCCAAGTCTCCATCTTGGTCTTCTCCGTGCCAAGTCTCCATACTTGGACTTTTCACCAGATGTCTGGTCAACCTTGACCCATCTGGATTTCCCTTGCCTGACTTCACTCACCAGGACTTCCAAACTGCCTAGCTTCATTCACTAGGTCTTTCCCTTGCCTGGCTTCACTCACCAGGACTTTCCCGAATGCCTGGCTTCACTTACCAGGACTTTCACATTCACCTAGCTTCACTCACTAGGATTTTCACCTGGCTTCACTCACCAGGATTTTCACATTCACCTAGCTTCACTCACTAGGATTTTCACCTGGCTTCACTCACCAGGATTTCCCGACTGCCTGGCTTCACTCACCAGGACTTTCCCACTGCCTGGCTTCACTCACCAGGACTTTCACTTTCATCTAGCTTCACTCACTAGGATTTTCACTCTGCCTAACATCCCAGTTAGGACTTCCCAGTCAAGTATCCGGTCAACCTTGACCTACTTGACTCTTCTTCATTCAACCTGATCAGACCCTGATCAGTATCTCTTCGCATGGACAACTGCACCTGCATTGTCCATGTCTACATGTCTTTCTGTATTGTCAAACATCGAAACCATGACAAAGGTTTACGCTTGGTCAACTAGGTCAACCTTGACCTACTGGAAATTACACCAACAATCTCTCCCTTTTTGATGTTTGACAATACCTTTAAGTTAGGCTAATCCAATAGCCTCAACTTTCTTCATGCCACTAGGTAATGAAACATAAGTTACAACCTTACATTCTCCTTCTAAGAAGGCAACCTCCCTCTTAGATAATGAAGGCCTAACTTAAAACCCTTCATTCTCCCCCTATTGGCACACATCAACAAACTCTCCCCCTGAAGAGTAAGTTATCGTTGTTCACAACTTCACTCGTCGTGATTAACAAACTCTCCCACTAATTCCACTGTTCTTCCTTGAACATTCACTAGACATTCTTCTCCTTTTTGACACACATCAAAAGGAGTTAATCAAGGTCAAGAGTTTCTTCCTAATGAAAGTCCCATACCTTTCATTGAAACCCTTAATTTCCCCCTTGATACTAAATTCAACAATCAACTTAGTGATAATCCCATATCACTCATGTCTGTAGGAGTAAAAACTCCCCTAAAAGTCAACTCCCCCTTGACTAATAGGTAAAGCTCCCCCTAAAGGTCAACTCCCCCTTGACTATTGCACCAACAATGTCTTGAGAGTTTCAAACCTTTAGAAATCCAAACCACCAACTCCCAGCTGAAATTTCAGACAAAACAGTCGAAAATCAGCAAGTTGGCACGCGCTGATCGGTCACCAGACCGATCAGCCTTAACTGGATCGGTCACCAGACCGATCCACACTCTCCTGGATCGGTCCTAGTGACCGATCCACACAGACCTGGACCGATCAGGGAACCTCCTGATCGGTCCACGACATCTGATTTCTGATTTCTGAATTTTTCTTCTCCCGAAATTCAGAAACCTCTAGAAAATCACAGAAAATTTCAAAAATTGTGAAATTTTGAGGATACATTTCTCATAACATATACTATCATAGAAAAATAGTTTTCTATGAAAATAGCTTTCATTTTCCAATCTTGATACAAAGTTCACAAGTCTTTGAAATAGCTCAAAGTTAACTCATCTTTGTATCAACTTGTTCAATGATGAACGCTATCACTAGAAAAGCTTCATCAAGGTTTTTCAAATCAATTTTGAAATGATTTTAAACCATTTAATTTGGGACCACAATCTTTGGGCTAAATGTACATGACTTGTACATAAGCTTTCCCTATGATCCCCAATTTCGAATTAGGCTCATCTAGGTACAAGAACTATGCACCTTGATCCTAACTCATCATCCTAATATCTCACATACATCTAAGGTGTATCAAACACATCCAAGTCAATTTTGATGTGAGATATGGGTTTATGTTATTTTAGGCTAAGGTCTCATGCATTTTCTAAACATCAATTTGATCTCCATATCAAATTGTGTTTTTAACCTTAAATCAATTTCATTGATTATAAATGCAAGAAATGATGACATGGCATAAAATGATATCATACATAATAACATGTGCCAATGTCATGATGTCATGGCATAAGGTATGAAACTTAAATAAAGCATGACATATAAATAACCTAATCATTATCATGACATTTTAAATGATCATAAAATAAATATGATGTCATGACATGGCATATGGCAAACAATATATGGCAAATAACACATAAAGGTATAGGAATTACCTAATTCTAGCCTTAGTTGCCATTTTTGATAATTTTGATCATTTTGCCATAAATTCTATATTCCTAAGTGTAATAGACCTAAAATCATATACCAAAGATTTTTAGATCACTATGTGCCAATTGACTCTAGAAAACTCCTCAAATGTGATTGGCACATCCTAATTACCTTAGGAATAATTCTTAATTTCATTTTCAAGGCTTGATTATATCTTGAAAAATCCTAAAGTGCCACCTTTTGCCATGATTAGGTTAACTACCTATTCAAGTAAGGTTGGCACACCCTAACTAATCTAGCGTGATGAAATCACGCTCCTAGGAACCCAATACCTATTTGAGCTCATTGGGTTCACTAAATATTCACTAGGGATGACTTCCCTAGCAACCCTCCTAATGACCCTCCTAGGCTTTGAAGCCTTGGTCATTTGGGACTCATCAAGATCAACCCTAGGGGTGACTCCCCTTGTGACCTTGGTGATGGTCTTTCTAGCCCTAGGTCTTGTTCCATAATCAAATGGAATATTATGATAAGTGGGCTTTGATTTTTGACCCTTAGACCCTAGAGTCAAATCCTCAAGAGCCTTTTCTAGAGAGTCAAGTCTTGACCTCAAGACTTGATTTTCTTTCTCTAATACCTCAAGCTTTAATTTATCATTTTTCTTTGAGGTATTCCTAGGCATATGTCTAGATGACTTGGGATTTCTACCTAGATTTTCCTTAGCCTTAGATGGGTTAATTCTAGGATTGGCTTTCCTAGTGTTATCCTTATCTAGGCTCACATGTTTGGCACCTAAGCATGTGTATCGATTTCTATAATTAACATGCTTATCATTCTTGACAATAGCAATAAGGCTACTAGCATGCATCCTACTAGAATTGCAAGAATGTGCCTTAGAGATTACCTTAGGGTTTTCCCTAGCTCCCCCTATACATGTGCTCGATCTCTTGTCCTTGTGAGATTGCCTCCCCCTCGGACATTGGCTCCGATAATGCCCCCTTCGCTTGCATTGGAAGCACACCACGTGCTCCTTGCCCTTGCGTGTTGGGACTCCGGCTTCCTTAACTTTTGGCGCCGGTGGAGTCTTTCTAATCCTCTTTGGACACTTACTCTTGTAATGTCCATACTCCCTACACTCAAAGCACATTATGTGTAATTTATTTGAAATTGAAATGCTTGAGTTACCTAGGGTTGAGGATGGATGAAGACTTTCTTCTTCATCCCTTCCGGAGGTAGAAGCTTCTTCCTCTTGCTCCATTCTTGAAGAAGAACTCTCCTCCTCTTCTTCCTTAGATGTTGAGTAGCCCTCAACTTCTAATTCCTCTCCTCCATGATGTGAGCTACTTGGCTCACTTGACTCCTCTTCATGGCTTGAAGTGGAGTTCCCCTCATGGAACTTAGCCAAGTTGTTCCACAACTCCTTGGCATTGTTGTATCCACCTATCTTACACAAAACATCATTAGGTGAAGAGAATTCAAAAATTTTCAATACCTCATCGTTGACTAGGGATTGGTGGACTTGTTCCTTGATCCACTCCTTCTTCTCTAGGGTTTCTCCTTTCTTGTCCATCGGAGGCTTGAAACCTAATTGAACACAACTCCAATTTTCAAGGTTAGTCATAAGAAAGTACCTCATTCTTACCTTCCAATACGCGAAGTCGTCGCGGTCATAGAAAGGTGGAATGGTGATGTCTTCTCCGAGTAGATCCATTCTCTAGCTCGTGCTCCCCCGGGTGTTGATCCAACGAAGAGCGGCCTTGCTCTGATACCACTTGTTAGGATCGATGATCGCGGCTAGAGAGGGGGGGGTGTGAATAGCCGCCCCCAAATTCTTCGTTTCTTTCTACAATTAGGGTTAGCACAGCGGAAATGAAACCGTAGAAACGAAAAGGAAGAAGATAAACCTCAACACGAAGATGTAACGAGGTTCGGAGATGAAACTCCTACTCCTCGGCGTGTCCGTAAGGTGGACGAAGCCTACCAATCCGTTGGTGGATGAGACCCCGGAAACCCGGCTAATAATCACTCCTTCTGGGTGGAGAAACCTCGCCACAATAACTTGCAACAACAAGATAGAAATACAGCAAGAAATACAAACAATATGAATGTAAACACCTTGCTTGCCTTCGACTGGTTTCCGTTGATGAAGCAGCAACTTCACGGAAGAACAGCAGCAACTGACCAGCCGGGGAAGCTCACACGAAGCTTCATGAAGCAGAGAGCTCAGCAAAGCTCAAGCACAGCAAGGAGCAGGGGCCAGAAGGAAGAAGAGTTGCCCTGTAGAAACCCTTGAACTCCTTTTTATATTCTATACTCAACCTGCACTGCACCTGCGAAGAAGACACAAAAGAAACTAGCCATTGCTACGCAACGGCTAGGACTTGGACCGATTAGGCTGAAGCCTGATCGGTCCACAGAGCTTCTGGACCGATCAGGCACCCTCCTGATCGGTCCAGCTTCATCTTGATCGGTCCTGGGGACCGATTAGAGCTTTCTCTGATCGGTCCAGGGACCGATCCCCTTCCTTTTCTCCCGAGCTTCTTGCCTTTTGATCGTTGTTTCCTGATCGGTCTGCAGACCGATCAGATAACACTCAGTAGGCTACTGTTTGGTTACTGATCGGTCACCAGACCGATCCAGATACCCAGTGTATCACTGGATCGATCCACTGATCGATCCAGAGCTTGGTTTTTGCCCAAACCAAGTCCTAAGCCATCCAAACCAATATCCGGTCAACCTTGACCTATTGGTATCTTATGCTTAGCATCTGGTCACTCCCTTGACCTGCTAAGACTCCCTACCAAGTATCCGGTCCAGAGAACGAGCTACCGAGCCCTCTCCGACTTCGTCCGGTCCAAGTCTCCATCTTGGTCTTCTCTGTGTCAAGTCTCCATACTTGGACTTTTCACCAGATGTCTGGTCAACCTTGACCCATCTGGATTTCCCTTGCCTGACTTCACTCACCAGGACTTCCAAACTGCCTAGCTTCATTCACTAGGTCTTTCCCTTGCCTGGCTTCACTCACCAGGACTTTCCCGAATGCCTGGCTTCACTTACCAGGACCTTCACATTCACCTAGCTTCACTCACTAGGATTTTCACCTAGCTTCACTCACCAGGATTTTCACATTCACCTAGCTTCACTCACTAGGATTTTCACCTGGCTTCACTCACCAGGATTTCCTGACTGCCTGGCTTCACTCACCAGGACTTTCTCCAACTGCCTGGCTTCACTCACCAGGACTTTCCCACTGCCTGGCTTCACTCACCAGGACTTTCACTTTCACCTAGCTTCACTCACTAGGATTTTCACTCTGCCTAACATCCCAGTTAGGACTTCCCAGTCAAGTATCCGGTCAACCTTGACCTACTTGACTGTTCTTCATTCAACCTGATCAGACCCTGATCAGTATCTCTTCGCATGGACAACTGCACCTGCATTGTCCATGTCTACATGTCTTTCTGTATTGTCAAACATCGAAACCATGACCAAGGTTTACGCTTGGTCAACTAGGTCAACCTTGACCTACTGAAAATTACACCAACAGATAAATCAATAAGCCCGATAAGTTGGAAAATGATATCACTTATAGTGTGTATTGTTGATAATAGAAGGAAACTGTGTCCTAGTGATCTAGGTTGATAATGTCCCCAAGAGGATCTCATAAGGATTGTCATGTTAAACCCTGCAGGTGGATTTAGTCCGACATGACGATAAGGTTGAGTGGTATTACTCTTGGATTAAGATATTAATTAAGTGAGTTGTCAGTAACTCATTTAATTAGTGGGCATTCGACATCTTAAACATAGGGAGACTAACACACTCATAATAAGAAGGAGCCCAAAATGTAATTTGGGATTGGTGCGATAGTTCAATAATAATTCTTTAGTGGAATGAATTATTATTGATGAAATTAAGTTGTGTGTTCGGGGCGAACACGGGAAGCTTAATTTCATCGGGAGACCAAAACCAATTCCTCCTCTCGGTATCTATCGTAGCCTCTTGTATATAGAGATTTATACCCACCACATACCCACCTTCTTACCCATCCTAATGGGGTCGGCCAAGCTAGCTTGGAACCCAAGCTAGGACCGGCCAAGACCAAGTGGATGAGCCAAGTTGGTGGCCGGCCAAAGCTTGGGTCCCAAGCTTAGGTGGCCGGCCACTAGAATATTAAAAAGGATTTTTATTAAAATTATTTCTTATGTGGATATCATGGTTTTAAAAGAGAGTTTAAAATTTAAATCTTTCCTTTTATAGCTTTCTACAAAAGATTAAGAAAAGATTTGAAATCTTTCCTTATTTGTAGATTAAAAGGAGATTTTAATTTTGAAAAAAACTTTCCTTTTTAGCCATGATCATAATTTAAAAGAGAGTTTAAAAATTAAATATTCTCTTTTATTAGTTTCTACAAATGATTAAGAAAAGATTTGATATCTTTCCTTATTTGTAGATTGAAAAGAGATTTTAATTTTTAGAGATAACTTTCCCTTTTGGAAATTATCCACATGTTTAAAAGAAAGATTTTAATTTATAAAATTTCCTTTTTATAATCCACCATGAAGGGAAAAATTATTGGAGAAATTTTTTATAAATTTATGGAAATAAATTAGGAAGTTTTTAATTCTTGTGTGAATTAAATTTTCCTTGTTTTGGGGAGAAAGTGGCCGACCATATGAATTGAGAAAAGAAAATTGATTTTTAATTAATTATTTTTTTCTTTTTCATGGCAAAAGAATTAAGAAAGTTTTTATTAAAATTTCCTTATTTGCCAAGACCAAGGATTATAAAAGAGGGGGTAGAGGTGCCTTAATGGCTAACGACTCTATTCTATTCTTCCTCTCTTTTCCTCCTTGGTGGCCGGCCCTATCTTCTCCCTCTTCTCTTCTTCTTGTGGCTGGCGGCAACCCCTCATGGAGCTCTTGATGGTGGCCGGTTCTAGCTAGGAGAAGAAGGAGAGAAAGGAGTTTTTGTTTCTAGCATCCCTTGGAGCTTGACGGTGGTGGCCGAACCTCACATCTCTTGGAGTTTATGTGGTGGCTGAATCTAGCTTGGAGAAGAAGGAGCTTGGTGGTTCTCGTCTCGGAAGATCGTTGCCCACACAACGTCCGAGATAAGAAGAGGAATACGGTAGAAGATCAAGAGGTTATTTTGCTTACAAAGAAAAATATAACTAGTAATTATTTTCCGCATCATACTAGTTTTCTTTGTATAGTTATTTATGGAAATACCAAACACAAGAGGCATATGATTCTAGAGTTTTCGAAATAGTTTTTCGAGTTTGTGTTTTCTTCTTTTTCGAATTTGTGATTCGATTGTTCTTTTTGGTTAACCTAGAGTTATTTAAGGAAATAAATATTAGCTTTCCTTAAAAGGCTTTGCCTAGGCGGTGGTGGTTGCTCCCATATCCAAGAAGGCCATGTGCCTCGCCATGCAGTCCTGGAAGCTGATTTTGGAAATTAATATTTATGGAATTAATAACTTAGGTAGATTTGAATCAATAGTGTTAAGTTCCTCTTGCGATTCAAATCTAAACCATTGAGAACAGATAAGTTAAATTTGGAATCAATGATGTTAAGTTCCGTCTGCGATTCCTAATTTAATTTCTAAAGAATACAATAGGTTATTTAAGGAAAGGTTCAACACTTATACAAAAAAAATTTTGTACAGTGGAACCGGTACATTTTCTTAGGACTAACCAACAGTCATAGCTCAGACGGTGACCGCCACACCTCACCGCACCTAAATCAGACCTGAGATGGAAGGAGAAAGGAGATGGAAGAGGAGAGGAGCTTACGATCAATGGTCACGTGTCGGAGAGAAGATTGGAGATCAGCATGGGCTGAGGTCACGTCCCACCAGAGAGATTATCGAGATTTAATTAGGGATTGAGCACGTGAGAAGGAAAAGTTAAGAGATCAGGATTTTAGGGGTCCCAATAATTTGAGCACGATGAATATAATATTACCTTGCTTACGAATCGACACTACAAGAAAATCTATAATCAACAACAGCTAAAAGACAACTATTTTGACAAAAAAATATTACCTTTCTTATGAATCGACACTACAAGAAAATCTATAATCAACAACAGCTAAAAGACAACTATTTTGACAAAAAACATTGTGTCTTTGCACTTTTTTAACAAAGACAACAGTTTTGAAAAATCGTTGTCTTTTAGCATTGTTTGGAGGGGTTATGGCAACAGATTTTTAAAACCGTTGTGTTTAACTGTTGTTACAAGGACTAGGACAATGGTTTTTCTGACCATTGTCTTTTTCCGCCTTTTTGGATTTCAAGACAATGAATATTTTGGTTAAATATTAATTTCCTTAAACCTAAATATTTCACAAAGTCCCGAAGCGAAAAAAAAGCCCTCCCTTCCTTCGTCAAAGACCTGCTTCCTTCGTCAAAAACTCACCTCCATCACCCCCAACGCTTGTTCGGCATATTGATGGTGAGGCATTTGAGCCTTCACTGGGACTCCTCCCACGTTCTTCGGCTTCTTGGCCCTGACACTGATGAGGCTCCTCTCACGGTCAGACTTGTTAGATTCTATTTGTAGCTAAAGGGGGGTGAATAACTCGTCACGCTCATTGTCTTGCTTCGTGATGATGATATGCAATGGAATGAAACACGAAACACACTTACAAGGTTAACATGAAGGATTTACTTGGTATCCACCTCAAGAAGAGGAGGTGACTAATCCAAGGATCCGGCCCTTACTCACTCATCCACTATAAAAATACTCCTTTTTGATAACTGCCGGAGGCGGAGAAACCTCGTACAAGTTCTCACGCAGACAATACAAGAAGAAAGAAATACAAGCTAATACAATATCAAATCTTACAAGATTTACAATGAGGAAACCCTAGCTTGCTTCTTCTTCTTGTGTGGAACGTCTCTTGACCTTGGAAGTGCAGCAACACTTTGTTCCAAGAAGCTTCAAGAACTAGCGAGATCACCTGAGAGAATCATGAGAAGAGGAGGTGGAGAGTTGCGAACGAAGAAGGCTCATCACGACTTTAAACTCGACGATTCCTTCGCAATGGTCATATCTCAATCGATTGGAGAGGTTTAAATCAATTGACCTATTGATTCAGCGTGCTTCTGTGTGCTTGCTTCCTCGCGATAATCCCAGCTCCAATCGATTAGTCGATCAATTAGTGGTGGCCAATTGATCAGTGGCGCCCAATTGATCGGTCGATAGATTGGGCTGCTCTCTGTGCTCGCGACAAAGGCTCCCAATCGATCGGCTAATCGATTAGGCTGTTGTTTGTCACAGCACTGTGCCCAATCGATTAGTTGATCGATTGTACTTGGTCCAATTTGATCACTTGATCAAATTGACCAACCCTAGCTTGCCCAAGTCAAGTCTAGGGCTCTCAAACCCAACATCTGGTCAACCTTGACCTGTTGGGACTCCTCGTGCCTAGCATCCGATCAACCTTGATCTGCTGGGACTTCTTCACCAAGTGTCCGATCAATCCTTTGACCCACTTGGACTTTTCTCCTCTTGTCAAGTGTCCGATCAACCTTGACCCACTTGGACTTACCATCTCGAGCCAAGTGTCTGGTCCTCCATGACCCACTTGGACTTCCTTCCACTAGATGTCTGGTCATCCTTGACCCATCTGGTTTCCTTGTGCCAAGTATCCGATCACTTCTTTGACCTACTTGGACTTCCCAACACTAGGTGTCTGGTCAACCTTGACCCATCTGGATTTCCACGTGCCTGGCTTCACTCACCAAGATTTTCCATCTGCCTAGCTTCACTCACCAAGACTTTCACCTAGTTTCACTCACTAGTATTTTCCATCTGCCTGACTTCACTCACCAAGACTTTCACCTAGCTTCACTCACTAGGATTTTCCATCTGCCTAACTTCACTCATTAGGACTTTCACCTGGCTTCACTCACTAGGATTTTCCACTGTTCGGCTTCACTCACCGGGACTTCCAGTTGCCTGGCTTTACTCACTAGGACTTTCATGGTCAAGTATCTTGTCAATCTTGACCTACTTGACTCTTCTTCACATCAAATTGGTCAAACCTTGACCAGAGGAGAATTACACTAACAATCTCCCCAATCGGACGATTGCACCAATAATCTCCATATATTGTTAAATATCGAAACCCAAACATCAAGAGTCAAGCTTGAGCCAACTCAAACTTAGTCAACCTAGTCAACCTTGACCTAGGGGATATTGCACCAACAATCTCTCTATTTTTTATGTTTGACAATACCTTTAAGTTAAGATAATCTCATAGCCTAGCTCAACTACCCTTCATGCCAAAGCATGAATGAGGGTTTCCTTCATTCTCTCCCTTTTCTAGAGGGCAAACTCCTTCTTTAGGTAATGAAGGTCTAACTTAAACCCTACATTCTCCTCCTTTAACACACATCAAAAACTCTCTCCCTGAAAAGTTACTCAACGTTGTTCACAATCTTACATGTTGTTCACAACACCATAATGAAGGTCTCATACCCTTCATTGTCTTTAATACTCACTTTTGAGCATTTACTCTAACGAAGGTTAATCACCTTCCATGGTATTTGAAAAATTAATTTTCATGTCTTTAAAGAGTAACTCCCCCTAAAGACATACTCCAAACTTCTGTCATTGCATCGACAATGACTTGGAATCCTTGAACCTTTAGGAAACCCAAAGCTTGAAGTTTTGAGATTTAAAAGATTCAATATTGAAACCAACCTCAACCTAATCTCCAATTTAGTCTATTTTTAACCAAATCATTCTTGTTTCAACAAGAATATTACCCTTAAATATATATAAATATATTTCAAGGGGTTAGGAATGGTTAACGAGACTAAAAATGACTTAAAGTATTGAAATCAGGTTTTTCAAGCTAAAATCAACATTTTCAATCGATTGGGGTGAGACTCAATCGATTGTCACTTGTTCAATTGATCCACTAATCGATTCCGTGAGCTTTTGTTCAGAGAAAATTTGCTTGAATCGATTGCCCGATTGATTCGGCAATGTCGAATCGATTCCACGAGTCTCTGCTCGCGAGAAACTCTTTCTCAATCAATCTCTTGATCAATTGAGACACTCCAATCGATTGACTGATCAATTGGAGCTCTGATTTCCTGAAATTCAATTTTAGCGAAATTCAAAAATGCCTTACAAATTTTATAAAATTTTAAAAATCATGAAACTTCTTATAGACATTATTTAGGCTATATATTATCATGAAAAAATAGTTTTCTAGGAAAATACATCTTATTTTCAAAGATTGACACAAAATTAGAAACTTGTAAAAAACTTCAATGTTTCTTCCAAGTTTGTGTATAACTTTTCAATGCTGATTACTATCAAAAGATAGCCTTCACCAAGATTTTTCAAAGTATATTTCAAATCATTTTCAAAATCAATTTCCACACATGACTTGTACATTAGTTTTCCCAATGATTGGACTGCACATAACTATGTATTTTGATAAAATCAAAACTCAAATAGATGCACTAAATCAACATCTTGAGTCTTGTTCATCACCCTAACATCTCAATTGTATCGAATGTGCACTAAAACACATATAAGTCACCTTATAGTCTTTGTGGGATGTAGATTTGGGTTTTATCCTAAACTAGGAATCATGCATATCTATCTAGGCATTTTAATAATTATAATCATCCACCTAGGATGTCACTTGTTAGTAAATGTCATTGTCCTTAATTACAAGGAAATTAAAATTAATGCATAATGAGTTATGGTATACATCAAAAAGAATAATTTTCTAAAAAAAAATATACTATTTCTACATGGTGTATGTATGACATGACATGATATTTTTGTTTGTTTTTCATTATAAGCATGAATGCAAAATATGATGTCATGGTATATGATGGGCAAACAAAGCATGACAATTTAGCATAAATAAAATATACCCAGATAATCTATCTAAGTATTGTTAATCCTTAGCTAACCCTAAAATTAATCCTAGATTTGCCCATCATCTTTTTCAAGTGAATGTCAAAACCTAACTTGACATCCCTTTTTCCTAATTGTGCCAATTAAAATTAAGTCCAATTCCTCAAAGTTTGGCACATTTTACTCTTTCAAAAAGTAATCAATTAATTATTTTCATTTTCAAAGATTAACAAAAACCTTGAAATGCCTCCATGTGTCAACTTTATCAAGGTTGGGTTAACCACTCCACCCATTTAGAATTGACACTCTCTAACCCATCTAGGGCGTAGAGAATATGCTCCTAAGAACTCAAAATCTATTGGTGCTCATTGGATGCTCTAGGTATTCACTAGGGATGACTTCCCTAGATACCTTTCTAATGACCTTTTTAGGCTTCTTAGAAGCCTTGGTCACTTCCTCTATGTCAACTCTATGGATAGCTTCCCTTGTGACCTTCTTGGTAACTTTCTTTGACTTCTTAGAAGTCTTAGTCACGTTGGTCTTGACAAAAATACTTCTAGAGATAACTTTCCTTGTATCTTTGACTTGACCACTAGACCTAGGATTGGTCCCATAACTATATGGAACCCTTATGGTATGAAGCTACATCCTTCTTAGCTTTAGATTTGTATCCCAAACCTCTACGGTCATTGGATGATTCTTGTCTATCTAAACCTAGGTTTTTATTTTTGGACCCTTATTTTCATTTGTCAAATTTTTAAAGGACTTCTTTAATTTATCAAGTCTTAATCTTAAAACTTGATTTTCTTTCCATAAGTCTTCAAATTTTGATTTTTCATTAAATCCTTGATTTTTTCCTTTTCTTAGGCTTTAATCTAAAATCCTTATGGTGCATTTGGTTGGGGGTTATCCTTGATAACCTTGGTTATTCATCCAAAGTTATCAATGAAAATCCTGTTTTGTTTAGGTAATCGATGATTCCTGAGTAATGTTTCATGCCCGACGCGTCAGCAAAAGGGGCATGCAATTCGGAATTGGAAAACCTCAAAAAACTGAGGTTTTTCTTAATTCTGGGATTAACGAATTTTTTTACCCAAAATACCCTCGAATAAGAGAAAAATGTAAAAAATAAAAAAAAAATATATGTAATAAAATAAAAAACTTAAAAAATAAAAAAACTGTAAAGAAAATTTAAAAAATTTAAAAATAGAAAAAACATAAAAAATAATAAAAAAATGGGGAAAAGATAAAAAAACATAAAAATAGAAAAAACATAAAAAATAATTAAAAAGTAATAAAAAGTAAAAAATAATTAAAAAATTAAAAATATATGAAAAATAGAAAAAACATAAAAAAAATTTAAAAACATAAAAATAAAAAAATTAAAAAAAATTAAAAATATATAAAAAATATATAAAAAATGTAAAGAATTAAAAAAACTTTAAAAATTTTTAAAAAAAAAAATGGAAAAAAAAACAAAAAGAAATAAAAAAAATTAAAAACATATAAAAATAAATAAAAACATGAAAAAAATTAAAAAAATATATAGAGTTTAAAAGATATATATGGTTGGTTTTGTAACTAAGGGTATATAGTAAAATACTAAATTAGGTTATTCATTAAAATCTTCAAACAAACAAGTTTTTGTTGTATTACCTAGGTTGAACCAAACAATATTTGATTATGCTTTATTCCCCATAACCTTGGTTATACATGATAAGTTGAATCAAACGCACCCTTAGAGTTATTGTCTAATTTGTTATCTACCTTCCTAACCTTAGGTTGAGTGGTTTTAGCATGCTAACCTATATAATTTTCCTTAATTCTATCATGCTTTCTATTTTCATGATAAATATCATTAAAATGATATAAATTAGAACTAGCATACTTTTTATCATGGGTCAAAGGAATTGGTTCAATAACTGATACCTTGAGTTTTCCTTTAGAAGATCCCCCTTGACTTGAGTTTCCTCTTTTAACTTTTATCGGTTTTTTTCCTTTTTGACATTGGCTTCAATAATGTTCATTTTGATGGCACAAGAAATACACAATGTCTTCCTTTCACTTCTTTGTCACGGAGTCGACCTCCTTAGGCTTCTCCTAGCCTTTGGTGCCACTTGACCCTTTTCTTGGTCAACTTAGGACACTTACTCTTGTAGTGTCTTTTTTCCCTACACTCAAAATATATAATGTGATTTTTATTATTAACAATTGAAATTGTTATACCTTTGCTTGTAGAGGCGGCACATGATCCTCTATTTGATTTTTCTTAATTTGTGGAGGTGGCACCATCTTCTTCTTCTTCATCATTTGAGCCGGAGGTGGAAGCCTCTTCTTGCTTCAGTGTTAGTGAATGACGCTTTCCCTCAATCCTAGAGGTGGAGGCCTCTTTGTCTTCATCCTCTTGCACATGAAATAAAGAGTATGCTCTCTCTTTGCTCTTTTGGTTGCACTCATTTGTGGATGAAGCTTCTTGGACTTCTTCTTCAGAAGTTGAGTATCTCTCAACTTTGGAGTTTTCTTCCTTTTGGTCTTGCTCCATGAGTCGCCCTCTTTGAATTTCTCTTGGTTTGGTGTAATGGAGGGTTCTTCATGAAGCTTGGCCAATTTGCTCCATAGCTCCTTGGCATCTTTAAATTCTCCTATTTGCTTCAAAATGTTGCTCGACAATATGTTGACCTATACTTTGGTTACTTTGTCATTGGTCTCGCTTCTTTGAATTTGCTCTTGGCTCCATTTGCTTTTCTTAAGAATTTTGCCTTTTGAATCTCTTGGAGCTTCAAAGCCTTCCATTAGAGAAAATCTCACCCTGATGGTGCTCCTGCCATGGCGTACTCCGCTCCTCTAACTCTAAGCCCCTTTGCCTCTCCTCTCCCTTGTCATCGCTACTCGCCGTCTCCACTAAGGAAGTGATTACTCGCCTCCCACGAACTCCACTGCCAGAAGATGTATGTTCCAAGTACCTCTACATAAATCGAGCTTTCACAAGATTAGGCTTTAAAGAGAAGTATGTGTTGGACCTTGACGTCCGCTAGAAGGAGGGGGGGTGAATAGTGTCTCACTCAAATCATCACTTCCTACACTTGTTAGTACGCAGCGGAAAACAAAATACAAACTAACAAGAAGAAAGTTAAACCCTATTACAATAAGGAAAGATAATAAACCAAAAACAAACCATAACATAAGGCGTTTACGTGGTTCGGAGATTAGGGCTCCTACTCCACAACTGTCCGTAAGGTGGGCGATCCCAATCTGTCGGTGGATGACTCCCCGGAAACCTCCGGCTAGCTCAAGTAGCTTCTTGTGGGTGGAGAAACCTCGCCACAAACTCGCACAAGCTCTTGATCACTCAAGAAGACTTTGGAGACTCTGATAGGGGTTAACCACCTCTATTTTCGTCAACCTCAACTAAGCTCCCAAGGCTTGGTTATATAGGCCACGGGTTGGAAAATCTCGCCTACCAATCGACTGCCAAAACCATCAGTCGACTACTCTCTTGTGAAAATTCGACCGTTACATCCCAACGGTTTGATACCAGTCGACTAGTAAAAGTACCATTCGATTGCTCCACACAGGCTGAGCAAAAAGAAGCATTCTGTTCGCTCCCAGTCGACTGCCCAGCCGACTGATGAAACCACCAGTTGACTGCTACAATAAAGCTATAATACTGCTGCAGTAACGCTACAGTAAAACGCTAATTCTAGGATTTTACCCTCGAGTACATTCACTCAGTACTCGTCCTGGCCCGACCAATCTAGACCTAGCCTTCTAGCCTCCTCTATCAGCTTTGCGTCCCTCTGATGCCTCCCCATCCTTCACGTCTTGCCTTCTGGAGCTTCCATCAGCCTTGTCATTGTTGCCGGGTCTTCCTTTGCCAAGAGGTCGCACCTCTGGGACTTCGCCTATTGCCAAATCACACTTGGACTTACGTTGCCAAGACTACCTGCTTGGACTTACATCGCCAAGACTCATCCTTGGACTTTCTTCCTTTGTCAAGATCACACTTGAACTTTTCTTGTTGTACCCGTATCCTGCACACTCACAATGCATATCAAATACAACAATAAACCTAACTTAAACCTTTGCCCAAACATCAAAACCTAGGGTACCCGATTGCTCCAACAATACCACTACTAGAAGATATATGTTCTAGGTACCACTGTCAGAAGATGTATGTTCCAAATGGCATCAACCAACCAAACTTTCCATCCATTGTAGTGCAGCCTAGAGAGAAGTACAAGCACACCATGGTGTTTAAAATTTTAACCAAGTTAGGTCTTCTTCCATGATTCTATTTATCTGTTCTTCTCTCTTATTGCATTCTAACTTGACGAATAAGTTGCATAAAATATGAGGAATAAGGGTAGAGCATGCGCCTTGTTAGTTGTACCCATTTTGACATTGTTGTAGATTATTTTCCTTATCATTAAAATGATTAAAAGATTTGTGTTATATCTTTTAGAATTCAAGTTATGTTGAGGAATAAAACACTAGAGTTGGTTCCCTAGTGATGCACTAAAATACAAACCCAATTGATTGATTGTATTCAATGGATCTTTGTTAGATGAGAATAGATCTTTCATGGTGCTTAGTGTTTAAATATGCATTATCTTCAATGTTAGATGTAGTTATCTTCAATTTATTATTGAATAATATAAAACCACATCTAATATTTTGTAATAGATTGTAGAATATTTTTACTTTAATAAGCATACAAAACAACAAAACAATCATATTAGATCTTCAATTTAATATGCTGACAATTAGCTAGCCATCCAACTGTAATTAGCTATAGTATTGTAACTCTACATGCCTGAGGTTCATGCCAAATGATGTGCATCATATTACCTATCCATGTTTTATGACCATCAAATATTTTAAGATGATTATCTTGATTAACTCCAATTGACTGATGTGATTCTAATTAATTTTTAGTTGTTAAACATATTTAGTTAAAAGTGTTTGATACTCCCAAAGGCCTTAAAATTATGCTAAATTATCACAAGTATTTTTCTAAGTCTATTCATGTTCATTTTTAAAAATTTTTTTGAGTCTTTTAAAATCATCAAACACTTTTAGCCAAAGTATTTAATGACCTATAAGGCATAAAATTGCATCAAATTCATGTAAATGAGCATCGATTGCACTCTTAAGGAAGAACGAGAACACTTTGAAGAGGAGACTTTAGTTAGGATTGGAAAGACAATATCTGATGAAGAACATTCTACTGAAGGTACCATGGATTTTTATATTTCAGATTTTCTTAGGTAAATTATGTTTTCAAATTGCTTGCATTTTTAACTCATTATACATTCCTTCAAACAATATGTACTCCATAAGTTCACATTGATGCTTAAGATTATATTGGACTTGCTTCTTGTTACTCTCTGATTGGTTGAGGTGTGATGTGTATTTTTATTATTAATAATTGTTATTAATGGATATAAATGTTTGATTTACATTGCATTTCTTTTGATAATTTTGAATCATAGCTAGTTGACTATAACAATCATCTAGTTCCTTATTCTAGGACATTTTCTAGTTGAGCTTGTTGCATTATAGATGCCTCAGATTCTTGCCATCTCTCGTTGCTACTTCAGTTGTCTTTGTTTCTAGATACACCATTGATGCAAAAACTCATCCTTGAGTAAGATAACTACTTAAGATAGATTTATGTCATAACTATATTGTGTCAAGAACTAAACTTTCTTTAATTTGTAGAGTAAGAAACTTACTAAGTGCACAGGCCATAATGGAGTTGACATGAAGGATTACATCTAACCTTAAGGGTGTGATTGGCAAGTACTTTGACAATTGCAATGAGGAGGATACGAGTAACCACGCCAAGTATGAAGAACTAGCAAGAAAACTTTGAGATTTAAGCGAGAAGATGGTTAAAGTCAATGAGCAAAAAACATTCAAGGCAATAGGATAAGAAGCATCTACCAAAATCCTTTAAGTTCGTGCAATAAGATGTAGTCGAGAGGATTAGTTTTGAGTATCTTCTAATTAAAATTCCTTTATGTGTGAGTAATTATATTTGTTATAGAAGTGTAAGGATGATAATTTGTATACTTATATTGGTTGTTTATTTAATAATATGTTGTTGATTGAAGTAGATTTGATTTTCATTTATCTTCTATTGGTATTAAAAGACAATAGTTTAGAATCGTTGCAGAACTATTGTCTATCACATTTAAAGGACATCGATTTTTAAACATTGCAAAATTATTATTGTTAGTATTAAAAGACAACGTTTTAAAAACCGTTGTCATTGAGAGGGGTCTTTAACAACACCATTAGTTACAACGATTTTGGAAGGACAAAGACAATGGATAAAATCCGTTGTCTTTTAGCTTTTTTGTTGTAGTGCGAACCCTAGGTGCGTGGGTATAAGAGAGGTTGGGTATAGTATTATCATGTGTATGGTAAGTAGCATGTGACATGAGTCATTAAAGAGAAGATATGCTATGCTATGGAGCAAGGTTTGAATCCTTGTGATTCATTTTCTTATGAAAGAAATTCCTCTCACCTAAGAGGTTGCTCAATACCATGATTTACCTCTCTTATACCAGATCTTAGGGTGGATAATAGACAAGCTTTTGGGTGAGCATTATCACCTTTCGCATCACACATAAGACATGTTGTGCCAAATTTAGTAAATTTGTTATTAAGTCTCCTAGAAAACACCTTGGTTTTCCTTAAAAGTAACCCATTTTAAAAAAATATTAAAACAACAACAATCCTATTTTGTATTTTAAAAATAATATTATTTCTAATTTTATTGCTATCTACCTCGGGTCAAGGTTAACAAAGTTGACCAAGGTTGGATTGACTTGAGTTTGAGTTTCGATATTTGATTAATATGTTAGTAAGTAGTTAAGTAAATCAAGGTTGACTAGATACTTGACTAAAAGTGGGAAGTCGAACGGAAAGTTAGCAAGAGAACAATCCTAGTGGGTTAAGATTGACTAGACACTTGGTGATTAGAAATCCAACAAAAAATTGACAAGAGAAAAGTTCAAGTGAATCAAGGTTGACTGGAAACTTAGTGATCGAATGTCCAATGGGAAGTTGGCAAGATAAAAGTCTAAGTGGATAATGAAGGACCGAACACTTAATGATGATGGAAGTCTTAGTGTGTTGGTGTTGTACTTAATGATGCCACAATTGGATTGCAGCACAATAGGGGAGGAACGTTGAAGCGTAGTAGTAATTTAGCAAGCGAAGAAGTACATGAAAAGTTGGTTGAAGAAGCTTTTTATAAGGTATCCGAGGCACCTCCAATCCTTGGAAGCACCTCCAATAGAGCTTATCGGATCCACTTCCATAACCTTTAACCACTTCTAGGTGCCTCCAATTAGTCTAAAGCACCTTGAGTCGTGCCACGCATCAATAGCTCCGTGAAACTCATCCTCGCAGCTTATCTGTGCTATGAGATGCCTCTATCCTCTTGAGGCACCGGAGAGGTGCCTCTGTGCTAAGGCGACTCCTTCCACCTAAGGCACCTCTATCATTGTTTATCCTAACTTGATTTTCACTTCAAGATCCTATAAAACATATTAGTCTAATATAACAAGAGTATATGCAAAATAGAGTTAGCGCATATAATTATAAATTAGATCCTGTCTGACATGACCAGGATCTAGTCTTGGTCTCTTATATTTCTAAAATTGATCTAAGTTGGACCAGTGCCTATAGTCCCATTGGGACTCGTCCTCACCGGATCTCTCTCCTTCTATTGTTTACCTGACCTTACCTGTCATCCATCTAGTCCTTTAGGCTTGTTTGGACTTTCTCTTATCCTGCTTAGTGTTTGATCAATCTGATCAACTAAGACTTTCCTGCAACACCAACTTAAAATAACATATATAAAATATTAAAGTACAATAGTGTTAGCATCATTCAAGATTTGATGGTCTGGTCGACCACGCACGTTCGACCAGAAACCATTCTATTACACATGCTTGGAGTTTGTTCCTCTCAGACTTCCCATTACCTAGGGTTACCTTTCCTAAGGATTTTCCATTGTCTGATTTCACTCACTAGGACTTTCCACTATCTAGTTTCACTCACTAGGACTTTCCATTATCTAGTTTCACTCACTAGGACTTTCCACTATCTAGTTTCACTCACTAGGCTTTCACAACCTAGCTTCACTCACTAGGGTCTAGCTTCAGTCACTAGGACTTTCATTGTCTGGCTTCACTCACCAAGACTTCCACCACCTAACTTCACTCATTAAGACTTTCATTGCATGGATTTACTCACCAGGACTTCCTCTTGCCTAACCTCCAGCTAGAACTAGCCACTCAATATATACTTCTCACCTTCTTAACCTCTTGTTAGGACTTATCCTTGCCTAACCTCCAGTTAGGACTAATCACTTAGTAAACTTCTCACTTTTTTAACCTCTGGTTAGGACTTACTCTTGCTAGTCATCTAATCCTAACTAGACTTCTATCTTCCAAATATTAAGTTATGTTTGACTAAACTCTTGGTCAAACTGACCAGACTTAGATACATTATCAAACATTGAAACTTTCAAGGATTATTGCACCAACATACTCTAATGAAGGAATTTGAAGCCCTAATTGATAGCAAAAGAAAACTCCTCAAGAAAAAAAATGAACTGAGGAGCTAGCAAATCAAAAGATCTGATGCTCATGATAAGGTAACCAATATGTCAATCAATTTGTTACCTAACAATTTTTGTGCAAGATAAGTACATACCAATTTGTCAAGGAGTTATGGAGCAAGTTAGCTAAACTCCATAAAAATTTATTATCGGTACAAAGTGAAGATGAGCCCAAGGAGGGAGATTCATTGACATTAAAGCACGATGACTCAAAGATTGAGAGTTGCTCAATATTCAAAATTGAAAATGAAGAAACATTCATCGCAAGGATTGAGGGGGAGAGCTCATTAAGAACAAGAAGAACCCTTAACTTTTAGAGCCAATGAGGAAGAATAATACGCCACCTCTATGAGCGAAAGTATAACAACCTCAATTTATAAAGATAAAGATCATATATTTGCTTTGAGTATAGGGAAAAAGGATACTACACGAGCAAATATCCTAAATTGATGAAGAAAAAGACTAAGTTGACACCAAGGTGAGGGAGAAGATAAAGGAGGTGGAACCCTTCATACACAAAGACAAGGAGTACATTAGGTGTTTCACATGCAACCTAAGAGAACATTACCAGAATTAATGTCCAAAGGGGAAGCATCAAAATAGAAGCAAGGGAGGAAATTTAAACTTAAAGGGAATTTCAAAAGTATCATTTAATAATGATATTCCTTTGCATTATGATAAAAATAATACAAGTTAGAAATAAATTTTATCAAGTCAGATTTTGCTATCATGAAAATAGTAAGCATAATCTTTCTAAGGATAATTATAAATCATATCATGCTAGAACGACTCTACCTAAGTATAGAAAGATAGAAAATAATCGAGGCAAGAACCATAAGAAAATTAGACACATGCCTAAAAAAGAAATGTTCAAGACAATAATGAAAAATCAAAGTTTGAGTATTTAAGGATTAAAAATCAAGTTTTGAGATTAAGACTTGATAAATTAGAAAATACCCTTAAGAAAATGACAAACGAAGATAAAAGATCCAAGAAGAAACATATAGGCTTAGATAGGCAAGAATCATTCAAGGGTAAGAAAGGTTTGAGATACAATCCTAAAGCTAAGGAGAATGTGTCATCGTATTATAGAGTTTGATATAGCTATAGAATTAACTTTAGGTCTAAGAGTTAAGTAAAGGTTACAAGGGAGGTTATCCTTAGTGTTGACGTTAAGGAGACTAGGATGGCTAAGACTTCTAAGAATTCTAAGAGAATCATTAAGAATGTATCTAGGGAGGTTAACTCTAGTGAGTACCTAGTTCAGCCAAGGAATTTCAATAGGTATTAGATCCCTAATAGTGTAATCTCTCCCCACTAGAAGTGGGAAGTCTAATGGGAAGTTGGCAAGAAAAAAGTCTAAGTGGGTCAAGGTTGACTAGGCACTTGGTGATCAAAAGTCCAACGGAAAATTGACAAGAGAAAAGTCTAAGTGGGTCAAGGTTGACTGAACACTTGATGACCAAAAGTCCAATGAGAAGTTGGCAAGAGAAAAGTCCAAGTGGATCACAGAGGACCAGATAATTGGTGATCAGAAGTCCAACGAGAAGTTGGCAAGAGAAAAGTCCAAGTGGTTCATGGAGGACTGGATAATTGGTAATCGGAAGTCTAACATGAAGTTGGCACGAGATAGAAAGTCCAAGTGGGTCATGGAGGACTGTACACTTGGTAATAACGCAAGTCCTAGCAAATCAAGATTGACCAGATGTTAGACATCGGGAAGTCTCAAGAAGTCAAGGTTGATTGGATGCTGAGCAAAGGAAGTTTTGGTAAGTTGAGGTCAACCAAATACTAGGCAAGATAAGAATTCAACTTGGTAAAGTTGAAAATAGGAGCATTAATCGATCGATTGAATAATGGACTATAAA
The DNA here is from genome assembly GCF_018446385.1 of Zingiber officinale. Taxonomy (NCBI): domain Eukaryota; kingdom Viridiplantae; phylum Streptophyta; class Magnoliopsida; order Zingiberales; family Zingiberaceae; genus Zingiber; species Zingiber officinale. Next base: position 146,838,406 of record NC_055994.1, read on the forward strand.
CCCAGAAATTGAGATTTTGAGGTGTTTTAGGGTTTGCTACAATAACTATGATTTCTGCTATAGTAATAGATTTGTTTCAAATCCTAAACCTTGAAAAATAGGGTTTACTATAGTAATTAGGGTTTGCTATAGTAACTTCGGGGTTGCTACAATTCCCGTGTTTAGAGTAACTACTACAATACTTTTGCTACAATGTCAATCGATTGGTGAGTTTCGAAAATTGATTGGTGACACTATAGCAGTGAACAAATGCTTCCGAATTGATTGGTTTGATCGACTGAAAGCAACCAATTGATTGGTAAACTCACCAATCAATTGGTAAAGTAAAAAATAACTATTCTGCATGTTTAAACAGTTGGATTCGATGGTAATCGCTTGGTGAAATCTACCAATCGATTGGTAGGTGTAAATCAACCCTAATGCAACATTATAAAATAGGATTTTATAGGGACTTGAAGGCACCGATTTCTTGGAAATTTTGAGGTGAAGTGGTGGTACATTTTTGAGTCAACAAGAGACATTTTTAAGTAAAAAAGATAGCAAGCTAAGTAAGATTTTATTGTAAAGTCATTTTTGCTCTTAATTGTATTTGTGTTTTCTTTTTTTGTATTATTGTGTAATCAAGATTATAAAAGGTTTATCCGCTTCTAGAAAATTTTCAAGAAAGAGAGAGTTCATAGTAGAAGAAGATCGTTAGGAGTGGACTTTTAGATTAGTCATCTCAAGGAGACAGATACCATGTAAAATCGAGGTGCATTGCATATGACATCTAAGTTGATTGAAGTTTCCGTTGTATATTTAACAACGAGCATAAAGTGAAGATGAGAAGTGATCAAAGCTATTACCCTATCTAGCACGCATGGAACCTAACAAGTCGTTATTACATTTACGTGTGGAGGAAAATCTAAATAAATAATATTTTTAAAAATGAGTTTATTTTAGCCATTCAGTATTTTTCTCTCAAATTTTTAAGTGATTTTGATTTTAAAATAGTTGATAATCCTCGACAACTCTAAATCATGAATTAAGATCGTACGTATTTGAACTCTCGTGAAGACTATCTAATAATTAGATCAATAAATTATAAATACTCATGAATAAATTTATTATTCAAAATGGATAAGATCATTCAATATATATTATAAGATCAATTAAATAAATAATTTTAAAATAACTTGTTTAAATAAAATGGACTATAATTTTGAACATATGTATTTATCTCTTTAATATCCATAAATAATGTTTAAAAATTATATTTATCAATAAAATTTCTATCAAATTTGTAAATAATTAGAGAAACTCTCAAAATAAATAAATAAGTTTGCAATATCAAACTCACCAAACTGACCACCCAAACTTAAAAATATAAAAATTTTAATCAATCTAACATCTCAAATTGAAAACCGGATAGCATCTAAAAAAATAAAACTTAAGCTTAAGCAAATTAACTCAGCTTAGCTTTGTTCACTTAGTTTATCAAACAAGCTTCAACGATACGAAACTTCTTTCCGTTTAACTTGATAATCCTGTCCTGAAGTTGAGTAGATGGCCACCGGGGAATAACACTGAGGTGGCTCTTCGTCTACACTGATGCTCCCTCGCTCCTGCAACCACAAGTCATTAGTACCAAGCCGGGAGGGGGTTCCCGGCGACGGCTCTCCGACGCTCAAATCACACACCGACAAGTGAAGAAACCAGAGGAAACAAAGAAGAAGTAAATGGTGGTTCTAGAGGACGTATGCGCGTACCTCCGCGGATGGCTGCTTCCCTCCTTTATAGAGCTTCGACGGGTTGACTACACGCTTCTCGGGCGGATGCGCATCCCTAAACTTTCCCCAAAAGCTAACATCGAGAAAGAATCCCTGACATCTTACCATAACGGGGTGAACGCATCTCTGCCAAGGCGGCGGAATGTTCTTCCGTACGATTTTCTGTCCATCCGCGCTGTCAGTTGGCGGCATCGACTCCCAAAAGGATGTTGGCACGTATCCCCCATCTTATTTGTCGGCTGTTAGTCTGATTGGACTTCCCTTGATCGATCCGACCGGCCAACTCTTTGACCTCATACGAGTATATCTAGACCGATCGGCATGAGTGCCCCTGATCTCGGTGCGTTGTAGGCTCAGTCAACCCTCTTTGAACTCTTTCGGCCGATCGGGTTGTAGGCTTGGCCGGCTTGGCCCACCTTCTCTGAACTCTTCCGGCCGATCGGGTTGTAGGCTTGGCCCACCTTCTCCGAACTCTTCCGGCCGATCGGGTTGCAGGCTTGGCCCACCTTCTCCGAACTCTCCCGACCGATCGGATTGTAGGGACTTCGACTCGGCTAGTCTCTTAATTGACCACCTCTTGACTTTGACGACCACTCAAGTGTTGAACTTCCTTAAAGGTGGGCCCTCCTGGGTTATCACCGGATCACATGCCTCCCCTTTAAGTCTAGTCGAAGGAGGCTGTAAGTCCGACTGACTGGACAAAATGGTACGAAAATGTGATTTCCTGCCGGGTGTTTCGGTCAACTATGTCTCTTGGTCAGAGCTCTGTTAACTGGCCTCGATTTTCTTTTCGAAGGGGTGCTTCCGGCGAGCCGATCGGCCGGCATGAAGGATCGTCTAACCACGAGCCTTCTATCCTTGCTCGGTCGACTCATGGAGCTGTTGCCTCGGCGCTCTCCGCAAATCTCTTGGAACTCGCACCAACCTGAGGCATTGATGAAGCATGATTCCTTAATTACTCTGACAACCGCCTTATTGATGCACGCCACGCGTCGCCACCTGTCGGCGCACGTTTGAAGTGACAGGCTGGGATGTGACCTTTGGGTTATTTGAATTTTAACGGCCAGATCTGCCTCTAGGTGTTCGTGTTGTCGATCGGACGGCTAGGCAGGGTCTCTTGATGTTTATAAGCTCGTCGTCGTTGCCTTCCTTCTTCCGTTCTTTTGTTTCCGGCGACTTCGTTCGTGTTCTTTAGCGATTTCCTCCATGTTCTTCGGCAAATCCTCCGTGTTCTCCGGCGAATCCTTCGTGTTCTCCGGCGAATCCCTCTACTTCCCTTATTGCTTCCGTCTCGAGTGAGTCTATTACCTTCTTCTGTGGCTCCTTTTTGTTCTATCTTCTTCGATTTTCCTCGGGCGAGCTCCTTTTCTTGCCCTTGCCCCCTTTTCTTTTTGCACTTCTTCCCGACTCCTCTCGTTTCATTCCTTCTGCCATGGCCGATGCATCGCAGCCTTCGCCTTCTGCCTCGGGCCCCTGGTACAATACTATGGAGTCCATGTTCGACGAGTATGATGCTCGAACCCTAGCCAATACCTTTGAACTTCCTCCCGGCTACGAGATCCATGTCCCGCTAGCCAATGATCGGCCTTCCGCTCCGCCGACCGACTGTGTCTACTTCTTCCGCGACCAATTTGCTGCCGGCCTACGACTTCCCCTTCATCCCTTCATCCTAGATGTTTGTAAATACTTCGGTTTATCCCTTTCCCAACTAGTCTCAAATTCCTTTCGCCTTTTATGCGGGGTAATCATCTTATTCCGCTTACATCGCATCCCCTTGACCCCTTCGATTTTCCACTTTTTTTATTACCCAAAGCTTTTCGATCAGCCAGGCAACTTCCTCTTGCAAGCCCGACCGGGCCTGGTCTTTTTTGACAAGATGTCTTCTTCCAATAAGCATTGGAGAGAATACTTCTTTTTTGTTCACTTCCCCGACCGACCCTCCTTCCAAACCACTTGGCAACCTTCGCTGGGGCCTCAACCTTCACTGCCCCGCTACAAGAACACTCCTGCCTACTTGCTTGCTGCCTCCATGCTAGCTAGCCAGAAGTTCAACATTCACAAGTTACTAGAGGAAGGAGTCCTGGCACTCTTTGGCCTTAGTCCGATCAGTCCAGACGAGCCGGTCAACTTAGGTACACAATTCATTTACCTCTTTTCTCTCTATCTAACTTATTTCTTTCTTTATTTTGCAGTCGACATCATGATGAGGGCGCGCTTGGTCGGGCAATCAAAGCTTACCACTGCCGATGTTGACAAGGTAGTGGTCGAAGTTTTGGCCAAGCGGGGGTTTCAGCCAGAAAATCTCCCAGAACTGATACATTTCGAGCGGGGGCCTATTCAGGAGGTCGGTGGTGTCATTGACGGTCGAGCGACGACCTTAAACCCTCGCGTCATCGACGGTCGACCCTCGCGTCATCGGCGGTCGAGCGGCGACTTTAAACCCTCGCATCATCCTTAAACCCTCGCGTCATCGACGGCCGACCCTCGCGTTATCGGCGGTCGAGCGACGACCTTAAACCCTCGCGTCATTGGCAATCGAGGGGTGACCTTAAACCCTCGCGTCATCGGCGGTCGAGCGGCGACCTTAAACCCTCGCGTCATCGACGGTCGAGCGGCGACCTTAAACTCTCGTGTCACCGACGGTCGAGCGGCGACCTTAAACCCTCGCGTCATCGATGGTCGAGCGGCAACCTTAAACCCTCGCGTCATCGACGGTCGAGCGGCAACCTTAAAACCTCGCGTCACCGACGGTCGAGTGGCGACCTTAAACCCCCGCGTCATCGACGGTCGAGCGACGACCTTAAACCCTCGTGTCATCGACGGTCAAGCGGCAACCTTAAACCCTCGCGTCACCGACGGTCGAGCGACGACCTTAAAACCTTGCATCATCGACGGTCGAGTGACAACCATAAACCCTCGCGTCATCGACGGTCGAACGACGACCTTAAACCCTCGCGTCATCGACGGTCGAGTGGCGTAAGGGTTGCACTCATATGATCGGTCGATAAGTAGGGACAAGACGATTGCCTAATCATATTGAAAACCATCGAAATATCGGAGAAAATTGTCGAAGATAGGGCAAGATCGAATTACGCCTTAAAAGTTTATGCCACCCGGGTACACACGGTGGCAGACAAGTACAGTTCAAAAAATCACTTAGCAGACCGAGCAAAAAGAAACACTTTAAAGGTTTCACTCCAAGTAAGCCAGGGCATCATCGGGGATAGAGTCATTAAGCTGGTCGTGGTCAATTGTAGCGCCGGGCAGATCGACAGGCAGGTGCCCCTTTTTCTTGAGCTGATCAAAAATGTTGTCCACGGCGCAGCCAAAGAGTCTGAGAACCCAGGCAATGAACTTATCCACAAAGGTGTCGGACCGGATGTAAGCCACCTTCATTTCCTCGAATCGGCTATGCTCGCTTTCTTTATATGCTTCCAAGGTCGATCGAGCACTCTCCAAGTCTGCCTTCACCACCGCAAGATCGGCATCCTTGTCGGACAGCTGGCTCCTTAAAGCGGCTTCTTCGGACTCATGGGCTTGCCGCTCGGTCGCTAGCAGGTCCTCTACAATTTTCAACTTGTCTTCTGTCTGCTTTAACTTCTGCTCGAGAGCCCGGGCTTCCACATTCTTCTTTTCTAGGTCATCAACGACCCTTTGCTTGCAGTTAGTGGCGAGCGTGATCTTGCCCTCGAAGGTGGTAATCTCCTTTTTGAGCCGGTCAATGTACCCAGCCTGCTCAGTACTCTTACCCCGTTCGGCAGCGAGCAGCTCTTCACTCTTGGCCAAGTCGGCCTGCAGCTGAGCCACCTGAATGTCGTTTATGTAGGACCGTTGGGCCGGCTGGAAGGGGGGTTGTTGGATATCCTGCAAAATAAAAAACAAACAACCCTTCCCCGAATTTTTAAATTAACACTTGCATAAATAATAAACAGAAAGTAAATCAAACATTAAAAAGACGAGGCACCAGTATTTACTTGGTTACAACCGATGTGGTTGTTAATCCAATGAAAATAAAACCCACTATCAATCTTCTTCAGGCGGAGAAGCCTCGTACAGCAATGAAGCGCAGAAAACAAAAGCTTAACTCTAAACTAAAGCGCACAAGCGTTGGAAATGAATTACAGGAGTTCGTTAAAAAGCTTTTGGACCAAGGCTATATTTATAGCCTTGGTCGGGGTGCCCCGAAGGGGTTCCGGGCGCCCTGGGGGGATAAAACTTTATCCCCAATGTTCAGGTAGTGTTTGACGCGATCTGGTCAAGTATCCTCGTCCGAGCGCCCCGGGCTGCTCCGGGCGCCCGGAGCAGCCCCGGAGCCCAAAGTCAACAGATGTTGACTTTTTCATCCGGGACCTCTTCTCTAGTTTAGTCCCGCCTCGGTCTGGTTCTTCTCCTCCGGATCCGCTCGTTTAGGTGATCTCTACTATCCAGAAAAGGGCTCACCCAAATCCAAGTTCCGGTCTTCTCGAGCAGCCTTCCGCTCCGGCTTCTCGTCCCTCGGAGTCGCCGCGTGTTTCCTTCTCATCCACCAACGTACTCATCCGCAGTCTTCGTCCCTCGGTCGCACCCCGTGCCAACCTTCGTGCTAGCTGCGTCTCTTGCTCCCCGAGCAATCTTCCGCTCCGACTTTCGTTCCTCAAAACTATCGCACGCTTCCTTCTCGTCCACCGAGGTACTCTTCCGCAGCACCTCGTCCCTCGGACGCACCGCGTGCCGTCCTTCTCGCTAGTTGCGTCTTCCGCTCGAGTACCTGTGCTCCTAAGCTCTTGCACACTTAGACACAAGGTTAGAAACACACAGGACCTAACTTAACTTGTTGATCACATCAAAACAACCTTGGGGTTCCAACAATCTCCCCCTTTTTGATGTGATCAACCCAAGTTAAGCTAGGGACAAAAATAGATATGAAAATTAAACAATTTATTTTGCAATAACGTGCAACAAGATAGAAACATTAAATTTCAAAAAAAAAAAAATCCAATTTTCAATTTTCAACCTCCCCCTAGACTTATACTTTCTTCTCCCCCTTTGATCACATAAAAAAATGAGGTACAAAAAGAATCTAAGGGTTGACATTTAGAAAAATTATGAAAATATATTTCAGTGATTTTCAGGACAATATTTCTAAGTCAAGGAAAATTTCTAAAAAAAAATTCTAAGCCATTAAGAATTTTTAGAAAATTTTGAGAACTTTTGAAAATTTTGTAATAATTTTCACAAAAGCAATCTCAAAATATCAGAGAAAATTTCTAAGTTAAAAATAACTTTTGGAAAATTTCTAAGTTTTCGTCATGAAAATTAAGAATTTTCTCAGTAGAAAACTTTATGCATAAAAAAAAATTTGGAACATGTAGAAATAATAAAAAAAATTCTATGTATTTATTTTTAATTTTATTTCATCAATTTTTTTATGCTTTCATCAGAAGGTTTTAAATTTCCATTTTAACTTATTACAATTTCTCAAATTTGAAGTAAGAAAATTTGAATATGTGAAGAATTGTATCATGTTAATATCTGTTAATAGTTTGTCGAGATACTTTAATCGACAGGCTATTTCTTTTAGCTTTAAAGCAACCAATATTAAACATGCAAGAAAGTGTATTGACAAAATAATTGGTAAAAATTCGTTTGACAATTTTTCTAATTTGCAAGATTCATTCGACAAAATATTTTGTAACTTGCAAGAATCTTTAGTCAAATCTTTTTCCAATTCGAGAAACTCTTTCGATAATATTTCTAGTTTGCAAGAATCTTTCGTCAAAACGTTTTGTAATTCAAAAAATTCTTTCGATAATATTGGTAAACTGAAAAACTTTTTCAATGATTGAATTTTTTATTCGCAAAAATTTTCAGACAACTTTTCAATTGATTGTGCCAATTGTTCAGAAGGTCATACCTGACTTACCTTTTCGGCAGTTGATTCTCCCCTTGTTGAGTTGCTTTCTTCCGAAGTCTCTCCCTCTTCAACGATGCTCATCTGGGATGAGCTTTCTGTGGCTTCGGGATGGAATTCGGCTGTTGCGGTACTTACCTTGGTTTCGGACTCTTCAGATGGTGGATCAGTGTTGGATTCATCCTCGACTTCAGTTGGTTCATCGTGGAGCTTCAAGAACTTTTCCCAAAGTTCTTTTGCACTTTTGTATTCGTCGATTCTGTCGATATCTTCATTTGGTATTACAGTTAGAAGATGAAATTCTGTCCGTTCGTTTGCCATCGATTCGTTATGTTGTTTGTTGGTCCAGAGGCGTAAATTGATTTCTTCTCCATTCGTGTTCTTCGGTTCTTCATAGCCAAATTTTAATATTAAAGAAATACCAAAATCAGAATTAAGATATACCTCCATTTTTTTTCCAAACGGCAAACTCCCCCTCGAATGTTGGTGGATAGTCGCTAGCTCCGGCCATCATTTTGTTACTTCAGATGGCGGTTAGTCCGTCTGAGGCGTCTCGACTCTGATACCACTTGTAGGACCGTTAGGCCGGCTGGAAGGGGGGTTGTTGGATATCCTACAAAATCAAAAATGAACAACCCTTCCTCAAACTCTTTAAGCTAACACTTGCATAAATAATAAGCAGAAAGTAAATCAAACATTAAAAAGACGAGGCACCAATATTTACTTGGTTACAACCGATGTGGTTGTTAATCCAAGGAAGATAAAGTCCACTATCAATCTCCTTCAGGCGGAGAAGCCTCGTACAGCAATGAAGCGCAGAAAACAGAAGCTTAACTCTAAACTAAAGCGCACAAGCGTTAGAAATGAATTACAGGAGTTCGTTGAAAAGCTTCTGGACCAAGGCTATATTTATAGCCTTGGTCGGGGTGCCCCGAAGGGGTTCCGGACGCCCGGGGGGGATAAAACTTTATCCCCAACGTTCAGATCACGTTTGACGCGATCTGGTCAAGTATCCTGGTTCGGGCGCCCCGGGCTGCTCCGGGCGCCCCGGACTGCTCCGGGCGCCCCGGAGCCCAAAGTCAACAAATGTTGACTTTTTCGTCCGGGACCTCTTCTCTAGTTCAGTCCCACCTTGGTCCGGTTCTTCTCCTCCGAATCCGCTCGTTTGGGTGATCTCTGTCATCCAGAAAAGGGCTCACTCGAACCCAAGTTCCGATCTTCTCGAGCAGCCTTCCGCTTCGGCTTCTCGTCCCTCGGAGTCGCCGCGTGTTTCCTTCTCGTCCACCAGTGTACTCATCCGTAATCTTCATCCCTCGGTCACACCCCGTGCCAACCTTCTCGCTAGCTGCGTCTCTTTCTTCCCGAGTAATCTTCCGCTCCGGCTTTCGTCCCTCGGAACCACCGCACGCTTCCTTCTCGTCCACCGGGGTACTCTTCTGCAGCACCTCATCCCTCGGACGCACTGCGTGCCGTCCTTCTCGCTAGATGTGTCTTCCGCTCGAGTACCTGTGCTCCTAAGCTCCTGCACAGTTAGACACAAGGTTAGAAACACACAGGACCTAACTTAACTTGTTGATCACATCAAAACAACCTTGGGGTTCCAACAGTTTAGACCATGAGTGGTACCCGACTAACCGGTGGTTTCCTTCAGCCGTTTCAGCTCATCCTCCACAAAGGTGAGCCTCTGGCACATAGCAAGGCTGTCCACCCAAAACTGCAGAAATCAAAATCGGAAGGAGATCAGAAACAAGGCCAAATTAATTGGTACGGAAGATGAAAGAAAAACTCATGCCGGTAAGTTACCTAGTGTAGCTGTCCGCTAATACACCCAGGGGCGCGGCCGCCGCCCGGGCGCGCGCATCTTCCCACACCTTGGCCAAATGACCTCGAATGATGATCCGGTGTTCAGTCTGATCGGTCGAGCCTCCCGGCGCCGAAAGCTCTTCGGTAGGAAGGTGGAGGATGGCTGTAACGTGTCTCTGGCCGGTTGGGGCCGAATGGGAAGAAGTCGACCGGCCCGCGTGGGAGGAAGAGGGTGCAGGGTTGATGCTCGACCTTAGGATGCGGCCCTGAGCCGATAATGGCGGCAGACTGGCGATTGGAGAGGATACAAGAGGGTCGGAGGGTGTCCGATCAGAAGATATATTGGCGGCCTCCGACAATATCGGGCCGGAAGCACCAGGTCGATCGACGACCCTCGCTGCTAAAGACGCGGAGCGAGCGGCTTTCTCCGCTCGACGCCTCTTGCGCGTATTCTCAAGTGGCGCTTCTGATTGCGAGCCCTCTTCTGGAGCTAGCTGATCAGTCGGAAGCTCTGCGATCGACGCACCCGTCGCTGCTCCTTTGACTGGCACCTGGCCCGACTCCCCACCGACCTCCTGAATAGGCCCCCGCTCAGAAGGTATCGGTTCTGGGAGATCTTCTTGCTGAAACCCTCGCTCGGCCAAAACTTCGACCACTACCTTGTCAACATCGGTAGTGGTAAGCTTTGATTACCCGACCAAGCACACCCTCATCATGATGTCGCCTGCAAAATAAAGAAAGAAATCAGTTAGATAGAGAGAAAAGAGGTAAATGAATTGTGTACCTAAGTTGACCGGCTCGTCTGGGTTGATCGGACTAAGGCCAAAGAGTGCCAGGACTCCTTCCTCCAGCAACTTGTGAATGTTGAACTTCTGGCCAGCTAGCATGGAGGCAGCAAGCAAGTAGGCAGGAGTGTTCTTGTAGCGGGGCAGTGAAGGTTGAGCCCTCAGCGAAAGTTGCCAAGTGGTTTGGAAGGAGGGTCGGTTGGGGAAGTGAACAAAAAAGAAGTATTCTCTCCAATGTTTATTGGAAGAAGGCATCTTGTCAAAAAAGACCAGGCCCGGTCGAGCTTGCAAGAGGAAGGTGCCTGGCTGATCGGAAAGCTTTGGGTAATAAAAAAAGTGGAAAATCGAAGGGGTCAAGGGGATGCAATGTAAGCGGAATAAGATGATTACCCCGCACAAAAGGCGAAAGGAATTTGGGACTAGCTGGGAAAGGGATAAACCGAAGTATTTACAAACATCTAGGATGAAGGGATGAAGGGGAAGCCGCAGGCCGGGAGCAAATTGGTCGCGGAAGAAGTAGACACAGACGGTCAGCGGAGCGGAAGGCCGATCGGTGGCTAGCGGGACATGGATCTCGTAGTCGGGAGGAAGTTCAAAGGTATTGGCTAGGGTTCGAGCATCATCCTCGTCGAACCTGGACTCCATAGTATCGTACCAGGGGCCCGAGGCAGAAGACGAAGGTTGCGATGCACCAACCATGGCAAAAGGAATGAAACGAGAGGAGTCGGGAAGAAGTGCAAAAAGAAAAGGGGGGCAAGGGCAAGAAAAGGAGCTCGCCGGAGGAAAATCGAAGAAGATAGAACAGAAAGGAGCCACAGAAGAAGGTAATAGACTCACCCGAGACGGAAGCAGCAAGGGAAGTAGAGGGATTCACCGGAGAACATGAAGGATTTGCCGGAGAACACGGAGGATTCGCCGGAGAACACGGAGGATTTGCCGAAGAACATGGAGGAAATCACTAAATAACACGAACGAAGTCGCCGGAAACAAAAGCACGGAAGAAGGAAGGCGGTGGCGACGAGCTTATAAACATCAAGAGACCCCGCCTAGCCGTCCGATCGACAGCACGAACACCTAGAGGCAAATCTGGCCGTTAAAATTCAAATAACCCAAAGGTCACATCCCAACCTGTCACTTCAAACGTGCACCGATAGGTGGCGACACGTGACGTGCATCGATAAGGTGGTTGTCAGATTAATTAAGGAAGCATGCTTCGCATCAATGCCTCAGGTTGGTGCGGGTTCCAAGAGATTTTACGGAGAGCGCTGAGGCAACGACTCCATGAGCCGACCGAGCAAGGATAGAAGGCTCGTGGTTAGACGATCCTTCATGCCGGCCGATCGGCTCGTCGGAAGCACCTCTTCGAAAAGAAAATTGAGGCCAGTTAATAGAGCTCTGACCAAGAGGCATAGTTGACCGAAACACCCGGTAGGAAATCACATTTTCGCACCATTTTGTCCAGTCAATCGGACTTACAACCTCCTTCGACTAGACTTAAAGGGGAGGTATGTGATCCGGTGATAACCCAGGAGGGCCCACCTCCAAGGAAGTTCAATGCTTGAGTGGTCGTCAAAGTCAAGAGGTGGTCAATTAAGAGACTAGCCGAGCCGAAGTCCCTACAATCCGATCGACCGGGAGAGTTCGGAGAAGGTGGGCCAAGGCTGCAACCCGATCGGCCGGAAGAGTTCGGAGAAGGTGGGCCAAGCCCTACAACCCGATCGGCCGGAAGAGTTCAAAGAGGGTTGGCTGAGCCTACAACGCACCGAAATCAGGGGCACTCATGCCGATCAGTCTAGATATACTCGTATGAGGTCAAAGAGTTGGCCGACCAGATCGATCAGGGAAGTCCAATCAGACTAACAGTCGACAAATAAGATGGGGGATACGTGCCAACATCCTTTTGGGAGTCGATGCCGCCGGCTGACGGCGCGGATGGACAGAAAATCGTACGGAAGAAGATTCCGTCGCCTTGACAGAGATGCGTTCACCCCGTTATGGTAAGATGTCAGGGATCCTTTTTCGATGTTAGCTTTTGGGGAAAGTTTGGGGATGACATCCGCCCGAGAAGCGTGTAGTTAACCCGTCGAAGATCTATATAACGAGGGAAGCAGCCATCCGCGGAGGTACGCGCATACGTCCTCTAGAACCACCATTTACTTTTTCTTTGCTTCCTCTGTTTTCTTCACTTGCCGGTGTGTGACTTGAGCGTCGGAGGGCCGTCGCCGGGAACCCCCTCCCGGTTTGGCACTAACGACTTATGGTTGCAAGAGTGAGGGAGCATCAGTGTAGACGAAAAATCACCTCAGCGTTATTTCTCGATGGCCATCTACTCAGCTTCAGGACAAGACCACTTGACTCATTTACAATCCTATTAATAATGGACAAGTTAAATTTGAAAACCACATATGGATTATTTATGCATCTAATAGTGTATATAGAACATTATATTTAGTTAACAAAATAAAAAAACATAAATAACGAATATTAAAAGTGATATGCTTAAGACTTTATGATTACAAACATAATTAATAAATGGAATTAGGAGTAATTTTAGAAGTAGTCCATAATTTTTTTATATTTGAAACCCAAGCTCGACTAATCTAGGAGGTAGAGAGTCTTCTCCCTAACTAGTTTGCATTAAATTTAGAATACAACTTATGTCTATTCAAAAATTGACCTCTAAAATATTCATCTGATTTAAGCTTTAAGCGATCTTACGGGTCATCCGAGTTGGTATGTGATCGGTGTTGCTACAATGAGATCGCAGGGTCGATCCTCGGGACGGATGGGGAATAAATCTCTTATCCTCGTATTACACCCTGTCCATCACATGCTCGCTCGGATGCTGTGATTTACTTCTCTCATGATGACCTTAAGTCGGATACGACGGGAGCGCTGAGAACGAATATTTCACCTTTTACCACAATGATTTAAACTTTAAGCTCTGATATTCTTATTGCTCGTTAAAATATTTTACCATTACATTACACTCATGAGGGAGTTTTACAACCCCTCTAAATATAAACCCTATATATATATATATATATATATATATATATATATATATATATATATATATATATATAACCCATAAGCCCTATAAATTAAATTTGAAAAGTAATTATATTTTTAATATCACATATATGTCACCAACCTTAAGTATTTTTTTTAAATAAATATATAACAACCCCTATAAAACCCCTACAAAAGCAGATGATTGCTAACAACTACGTACCACAGACTATTAAAAAATTTTAGTGAAAATGTTTAACAACTAACACTCGACGTCTCGACTAATGATCAAATGTATACTAATTTGTAAAAAATAAAAAATCCTACAAAAACAAATGCACCTTTGGCAAATTCGAAATGAAAGTACACCATTCGATAAACACCATCTCCATGCTTTTAAGAGAGCTTAATTAACATTATCAATTATATGCACAGACTTTGGACTTTCTAGTCGAAAGATAAATGCCGCTCTAGGTCTGGCTTCATCCTCGAGTACTTTCAATATGAGAGCGGTTACAGTGTTAGTGTCTTACAATAGAAGAGAAGTACTACCTACAGGGACGGGTCCAAAATTAAAGATGGCTGGAAATTGGATGGGAAAGGGATGGGCTATAAGCACCAAAACAAAATAAACAAAGATTTTTGTTTTTTTGTCAAATTGTGAACTATAAAATATCGATATAATTTTTTTAAATTTTTTTTTAAGTGCACTGGAGCTGAGGACATTCTATCTTAATCCGTCTCCGACATATTCATGGTGTCCCATTTACCAAACTAGGACAATCATTCAAAATTCCAATAGTAAGGTACAGTAGTGGAAGACTGTGGGAGGGAGGATCCAATAAATATACGGATTAGTTTTCGTTTTCCCATTCGAGCGGATATATATCATAACAATTTGTCCTTTTTTTAAATTTTTATTATAAAATATAATAAAAAAGAAAAATGTAAAGAAAAGAATTTTAAAAATATATAAAATATAAAATATAAAATATAAAAAAACTTTAAAAAAATAAAAAAATGTAAAAAAAATAGAAAAAATTTAAAAATAATAATAAAATGGGAAAATAAAAAAAAACATAAAAATAGAAAAAAACCTAAACCAAAAATTAAAAAAAATAAAAATGTAAAAAATAATTAAAAACATATAAAAATAGGAAAAATATAAAAAAATTTTAAAAAAATTAAAAAAAAATTAAAAAACGAAAAGGAATAAAAAAACATATAAAAATAAAAAAAATAGAATTAAAAAAATAAAAATAATATATATATGGTTAGTTTTTTAACTAAGGGTAATATAGTAAAATATTAAACTAAGTTATTTATTGAAATCTTCAAATAAACAAGTTTTTTTTACATTACCTAGGTTAACCAAACAATATTTGGTTATGTTTTATTCCTCATAATTTTAGTTATGTGATTACTAACCAAGATTATACATGATAACTTAACCAAATATACCCTAAAAATAAATCTTACTAGCACAACTGTAAACTTTAAAAAATACGCCTTTGTCGCCACGTCGAGCGCCCAATTTGGGTACTCATGGTAACAACGATGTGTGCACACATGATATTGTTATCCTGAACAACTGAACTAGGGGTGTTTTAGTAATGATGTTGTTACCCATTGACTGAGGTGTCAGGTTCGAGCCCCCACCTGTGCAGACTCTTATTAATTAAAAAGTCCCTAATTTGGGATAATGTTGACTGAGGTGACGAGTTTGAGCACTCTTTTCAATTCTTTATCCATAGATAGTGGTACTGAGGCTCCTCAAAAAATCACTTCGGGGGTTTCTGGGATATAGGGCCGCAAAGCGGTGGGCTCAGTCACGTTAAAAAGTTTACCCTACCTTAGTTTCATCCCCTTGAATGGATCTAGTGGCTAGCGTATGAGGTGTTACCATCATGAGATCTGGGGTTCGAATCTCGACAAAGTCGAAGTAAATGTCTCCTTTATGTATTAGTCACTATTCCAAAGGTTAGTAGCCGCCCGTGATTTACCTCCTCCGTGTTGGCACTGGAACGAATTGGCAGGAGCGTTGGGGGCGAATGTATTCACCTTTTACCATCGTGATATTGTTATCCTGTGTGTGACTGTGCATCACGAGGTTTTTTTTTTTTTTTGCTTGGCGTTTAATTATTTAGGATTTTTAAGTGGGTTTAAGAATTAAGTTATAGTAAAAAAAAATGGGTTAATTCTCAATTTAGTCCCTCATTATTTGACGTGGTGCTGATTTCGTCCCTAATTTTTCAATTGACCAAATTTAGTCCTTCAATTTTCGAACTTTTTTCCAAATTGATCCTTTCGTCCAAATCTCCGTTAAAATAGACGGGAAGACTTGTTTAACCGGTGGAAGTGACCAGTTACTTACTTCCTCCTCTTCATCCTCGTGGTGACCGCCTCTACTTTTGCTTTCTCACGCCTCCCTCTCAACGTCGATCCCTCTGCTTCTTCCTCTCCGCTTTCTCGCTTCTTCTCTTTGCCTGCGGACTCTTCGCTCTCCGCGCTGCCGCCGGCGTCGCCTTCCCCAAGAGAAGATGTAGCGGTGAGCGAGGGTTTGGCGAATCCGTTGCTGGCGAACCGAGGAGTTAGTTCCGAGAACGAAAATGACGGTGCCAATTCTTCTTTTTTTTATTGAAAAGACTTGTTTTGAAGGACGGATTTCTGAGAAGAGCGGAACTGAAGACCAAGATCTCCAAATTACACATCAACAGCCTGATGAGAAGAATCGAACAGATGGAGAAAAGATTAGCGGTTTAGTCGTGAAGACTCCTCCTCCTCCTCCTAATGCAGCCGCTACAGTCCCTGTCGTTGCTGATGCTGCTGCATTAATAAGGAACGAGTCCAGTCCTCTTGCCAAGGTGAAGGCTCAGAGCGGCCTCTCCACGGAATGCGACATATTCGACGGGAGGTGGGTGTGGGATGAAAGTATTGAACCCTTCTATCCTCCTGGATCTTATCCTTAAATTGATGACGACTTCAATTGCCATAAGAATGGGAGCTTGTCCTGCCGAGGTGAAGGCCTCGTTGCTGACCTTGATGTCTCGGTCAGTGCTTCTTCGAAGCTTATAAACCAACAAAGGAAACAAATTTCTAAATCTCGAACTCAATCAATGTCAGGATTAGGGGAATAGCGCAAGAATAATAGTAATTTGTCACTTTCACCGGTTAAACAAGTCTTCCCGTCTATTTTAACGGGGATTTGAATGGAAAGATCAATTTGAAAAAAAGTTCGAAAATTGAAGGACTAAATTTGATCAATTGAAAAATTAGAGACGAAATCAGCACCACGTCAAATAATGAAGGACTAAATTGAAAATTAATAAAAAAAATCAAAGTGCTATATATAATAGTAAATTAGTTTTGTTTTTTTTATCGAAAAAGACATTTTATATATTTGTTGAAAAAAATAATTTTGTTTTTGGCAAAAATAAGAAAAAACATTCCAAATTATCAAACTGCTTCTCGTTAAAAAAATCAAAATCAAAATCCAAACGACGCCCAATTAAATATGTTATTCCTAGAATATCCCTTATTTAATATTATATTGTAATAGCTATTAGATGGATTTAAAATAGGGTTATCTCTGGCTCGTTAAAAAAAAATTACCTAGGTATTTTATAGTCTATAACTTGATATCAAGGAGAATTGATATGTTGTTTGTTTTTCTCTCGGTTCATTTTGTTTTTTTCATAGTCAATCCTTTTCTACTAAAAGTCTAACTCAAAGTAGATGTTCTAAATCCTAAAATAGGATTTAGAGAATGAATCATTATATTGATTGATTTATATAGATTTTATCTGTTAAATAGATGGGATCTATTTAAATCAACTAATAAATTTTTATGATTCATTTTCTAATCCATAAAGTGCAAATCAGAAAATCTTATCTGATTTAACCCACCTTTAATTTATGTATCTGTCCTGATCAATGTTAATAACTAGTTCAATGTGTAACAAGTAGTTATTATAATATTATTACTTACTTTCTATGTTAATGTCACAGTTACGACTAATTATTATAATGTGTAAAAATTACTCGTGGGTGCACTCGCTACTTGCTTTAACAAGGATCGCCGTTTTATTTCTGGGCAGATTCTGAGCTCCAGCGACCAGCCGGGAATGGGGTGGCACAGCGGAGTCAAGGGGTGAGCACGGTCTTTGGTGAATTTGGGAAGAGTAGCCAGCTGGTTTCAAAAGTTTGAAATTTGAAACTTTCCTCCCGTCAACCGGTGGTTTGAGGTATGGATCATGGATTTGAAACTTTCCTCCCGTCAACCGGTCGTTTGAGGTAGGGATTATGGAGTTCGGATTTTCTGTCCCTAAATTTTTCTGTCTTTATCTTCATGTCCCCTTGTTGATTGAACGGATCAGATTACATCTCAAGAATATTTTACACATCACGAGGATATTGCACACATTTTAAAGATGTCATAATGCTTTGAGATGTAATCTGATCGGTCCGATCGGCAGAAGACACGGAGATAGAAAAATTTAGGGACAAAATATGGATCATGATGAATCAGATTGATTTAATTATTAGGATAAAAAGTTATTCAATCTATTGTTGTCTACGGGTAGCTTCTGGAGTATGCAAACTGATCGTCGAGGCTAGTGTTCGACACTATCTCCGTAAACGATATTGCTCCGCTACGGTGCTTAACGGATTGTTATAATTCGTTCCCAAAATACAACGACGACGAACGTCTCGGAATCGTAGCACTCCGACTTCCGAGACCAGCGAACCTTTAGTAGACTTCTTGGAGGGTTCTATTTATACTGAACGAAGAGGTTGAGTGTCCTTTGGGTGAGTGGATGTGTTCCTTGGGCTGGATCGATCTAGATCATCCCAGTCATCTCCCTTTGCCCACGAGGATGCCGCATAGGCGCTGCCACGTCAGGTAAGAGCCTGACACGTGCGCACGTGGCGGGTGGCGGGCTCACAGGTGCGAGCACCTGCTCGCCCTGGGCTAAGGGGTCACCTGTCCTTTTATTTTTTGTGTTAACTCCATTAACACATCTTCATTAATAAGTAGAGAATACACATCGAAAATTTCCGATGTGGGACAATTCTCCTATGCACTTTATTAATGAATAATAAATGTTATTTTGGGTTGACTTTAAACATTAATTTCTCATTCACCCTTAATCGGTTTTGAGCAAATTAATAGTCTAAATCTATCTACACGAATCGTAGATTTCAATTTTGAAGTCAATTACGACTTTCAACAATTGATGGCTTCCTTCCTCTAAATCGTTTTGGTCCATTTAAGGCCCCAATATCCAACAATCCCCCACATGAATGGAAATTAATGCAATGCGTGTATGCATGCTGACATTTTTCAAGAGTCCAATCGATAAGTCACTGCATCGGGAGAGGTAGCTTGTGGCTTTGAACCTTCCGTAGTGAAATGCTATCGAGTATACTAGGCTGCGCAGTGAACGTGATGTCTTGAACTGCTCAGCTGTTGGTGTATACTTAGACAATAACACCCACACAGAGATCTATCTCACCTACTTTAGGTTCTCATGGTTGGTTCCGTTTCAGCCATGGATACCATCTTGGATTCATGAGTGTTTCATTGAAGCGGCCTGTCTTCACACTCACATAGGTGACACTTCTATCAAGAGTATCCTACCATACTCCACCTTATCAGGTATAGAAGTCACTAAAAGCATAACCTCACTACATGAGGTAGGACAGCACAAATTCATCCTAGGATTGGGATAGAGATAAACTATCTAATGTGCTGGACCACAACTTCTGTAACTTCGTTGTCCCATTGAACCAAGATCTTGGGATCTCCAGTCAACAAGGTTGGGTTACCGCTACAGTCGTTTTTAGTTGTAGATTTTTAATCTCATTCCTCTAGATGAGCAGTATACTTGATCTCGACTTAACCCCTTCGTTAGAGATTTGCCAAATTATCTTTGGACTTAACATAGTCGATTGCAAACACTCCATTCGAGATCAACTGCCTAATGGTATTATGTCTACGACGTATATGTCGTGACTTCCCATTATACATATTACTCTGTGCCCTTCTAATCGCCGATTGACTATCACAGTGGATTAGTACGGCAGGCACAGGTTTCACCCAGCTAGGAATATCTTCCAAGAAATTCCGCAGTCATTCAGCTTCCTCAGCTGCTTTGTCTAGTGTTATAAACTCGGATTCCATAGTTGACCGAGCAATGCAAGTCTGCTTAGTGGATTTCCAAGATACTGCTCCCCCATCGATCATGAATACATATCCACTAGTGGATTTGGAGTCTTTTGTATCTGATATCCAATTAGCATCACAATATCCTTCCAATACAGCGGGATATTTTTCATAATGTAATCTATAGTTCATAGTATATTTCAAATATCTGAGAACTCGCATCAATGCTTTCCAATGGGTGTCGTTTGGATTACTCGTAAAACGACTCAGTTTGTTGACCGTACAGGCAATATCCGGACGTGTGCAGTTTGTGAGATACATCAAACTGCCTATTATCCGAGAATATTCCAACTGCGATATGGTCTCACCATGATTTTTTGCTAAGTGTTGACTTAGATCCATAGGTGTTTTCACTGTAGAGAGATCGTACGCATTGAATTTTTTCAATACAGATTCTACATAATGGGATTGTGTTAAAACTATCCCTTCTGATGTCCTGCGAATTTTAATTCCCAATATAACATCTGCTTGACCCATATCTTTCATATCAAAATTTCTGGTCAACATTTTCTTTGTAGTCATGATTACATCATGATTACTGCCCATTATTAGCATGTCGTCTACGTATAGACAAACAATTACATAGTCTTCAGGTGTGTTTTTGACATAAATGCATTTGTCACATTCATTTATTCTGAATTCGTTTGACAGCATTACTTTGTCAAATTTTTCGTGCCATTGTTTAGGCGCTTGCTTAAGTCCGTACAACGACTTAACAAGTCGACACACCTTTTTCTCATTTCCAGGAGCCATGAACCCTTCGGGTTGCTCCATATAAATTTCTTCTTCCAACTCACCATTTAATACATCCATTTGATGTATTTCAAGGTCATACAGTGCTGCAATGACTATTAGCACTCGTATGGACGTAATCCTTGTCACCGGTGAGTATGTATCGAAGTAATTAAGGCATTCCTCTTGCTTGTACCCCTTGGCTACAAGTCTGGCCTTATACTTGTCAATTGATCTATCAGCTTTATACTTACGTTTTAGTATCCACTTACAATCTAATGGTTTATTACAAGAAGGAATGTCTACTAATTCCCAAGTATGATTATTCATGATAGACTCAATTTCACTATTGACACATTCTTTCCACATTGGAGCATCGGGTCTAGAGAAAGCTTCACTTAATGTTCTTGGTTCCATTTCTGACATTAAAGTCATGAAATCTGGCCCGAACGATTTCTCAACTCTAGCCCGTTTGCTACGACGTGGCTCTTCACTTTGATCGTCAATAGTCCTTTTATAACAGCTAAGTTCGGTAATGTCATTTTTGTTTGAACTTCCGTTGTTATCACTTTCAACGTTTCCCTTTTTATTTGGGAATACGTTTTCAAAGAATATCACATTCCGAGATTCTATGGTTGTTCCCACATGTATATCAGGAATGTCTGATTTGTGAACTAGGAAACGATATGCACTACTATTATGGGCATATCCGACAAATATCACATCGAACGTTTTAGGTCCGATCTTTACTTGCTTTGGTTTAGGTACTTCGACCTTTGCCAAGCACCCCCACACTTTCAGGTATTTGTACGATGGCTCGCGGCCTTTCCATAGTTCATATGGAGTTTTATCATTTTTCTTATGAGGGATTCTGTTGAGAATGTGATTTGCCGATAATATTGCTTCCCCCCACAAGTTTTGAGGTAAGCCTGAATTTATCAACAAGGCATTCATCATTTCTTTTAGTGTCCGATTTTTACGTTCGGCAACACCGTTTGATTGAGGTGAGTAAGGTGTCGTTGTTTGATGGATAATGCCAGATTCTGTACAAAATTCATCAAACGGTGCACCATATTCTCCACCTCTATCGCTTCGAATTATTTTAATTCGTTTGTCAAGTTGGTTTTCAACTTCTATTTTATAGGTTCTGAACGCCTCTAGGGCTTCGTCTTTACTTCTTAAAAGAAAGACATAACAGAACTTTGTGCAGTCATCGATAAAAAAATATTTTTACCTCCTCTAGTTTGCACAAATTTCAAGTCACATAGATCACTATGTATTAACTCTAGAGGAGTTGTCGTCCTTTCCACCGAATGAAAAGGTAGTTTCGTCATTTTCGCTTCCACGCACACTTCACATTTGAGTGTTCCGTCAACATTGACGTTTGGTAATAAATTTAATTTGACGAGACGTTTGAGAGTATTATTATTCACATGTCCGAGTCGATCATGCCATAAATTAAAACACTCAACAACATAGCTAGAAGCATTTATTTTATTACCATCAAAATTTTAGAGTACAGGCATTACAACCATTTTGAATAGACCCTTTTCTAGGTACCCCTTTCCTACGAAGACACCATTCTTCGTAAGTACAAAGTTGTCTGACTGGAACACTAGCCTAAATCCGGCCTTTACCAATGCCGCTCCAGAAACTAGGTTCTTACTGATGTCGGGAACATGGAGTACATCAATGAGTGTTAGCTCCTTTCCGGACGTCATCTTCAGAACAACTTTCCCGAGTCCAACAATTGGCGACGTCGTGGAATTACCCATATAGAGCTTCCTGCCATTTATCGGAGTATACTTGGAGAACATCGCTTTATCGGAACAGATATGACGAGTTGCTCCAGTATCAATGAACCACTGCTTCGGGTTGGTATCCACCAAGTTGGCTTCAAATACAACTGCGGTGAGATCCAAGTCCTCAAGAGAGGTTGCGACATGATTCGCAACATCCTTTCCCTTAGTTGGCTTCTTTGGGCGTCTGCAGTCTTTGGATAGGTGTCCCGCCTTTCCACAGGAGCCTTTGAACTTCTTTGCTTGAGCCTTCCTTTTGAACTGCTTGGCTTTTTGGCGTTCGGCTCGACCAGTTGGACATTTCGTCTATAGTCCGCTTGGTTCCTCTGGAGTCGGATAGCTTTCGATTATCCTCTTCTATTCGTAGCCTCGGGATCGGGTCTTGCAGCCCTATTTCCTTTTGCTTGTGCTTTAGGTAATTCTTGAAATCCTTCCATGACGGAGGGAGCTTCTCAATTACCGCAACAACTGTGAATGTATCGTTCAGCTTCATTCGGCGTCCGGATCATGCAGTATTAATTACATATCTTGGACTTGAGATGAGGCGCTTTTGAGTCCACCATCTTGAAATCCAAATCGACGATGAATTTCTTCAATCCAAGCATTTTCGGTCTTGTATTTCTTCTCACGGATTCCCACAAAGATTTTGCCGTCTCAGAGAACAATATACGTTATATAACGTGTTGTCCAAGCGTTGAGTATATAATTGCGCACAGAAAATTTCCATGAGACCACGCATCGCTAGCACCTTACTTCCTTAGTAGCGGTGGCGTGTCTTCGCAAAACCGTACAAGGTTTAGCGTTGTTAGATAAAACAACATCTTCATTGCCATCTTTTGAAGTCGGTTCGGTGAATTTCTCCGGCTTTTCTCCGTCTTGGAATGGTTGTCGGAATGGCGGTCGGAACAATGTAGTGTTAGCCACTATCTCCGTAAAAATATTGCTCCGCACGGAGTATGCAAACTGATCGTCGAAGCTAGTGTTCGACACTATCTCCGTAAACGATATTGCTCCGCTACGGTGCTTAACGGATTGTTGCAATTCGTTCCCAAGATATAACGACGACGAACGTCTCGGAATCGTAGCACTCCGACTTCCGAGACCAGCGAACCTTTAGTAGACTTCTTGGACTCTTGAATGCACAAGATGTGATGAATGCTTGAGGAAGAGAAGAGAAGATTGAGTGAGTATTCCATCATCTGGAGGGTTCTATTTATACTGAACGAAGAGGTTGAGTGTCCTTTGGGTGAGTGGATGTGTTCCTTGGGCTGGATCGATCTAGATCATCTATTCTGAAGGGTTGTAACCCTTCACCAAGCCCACTTCAATCTCATCCATCAGATCTGAGGAGTTGTGACCCTCAGATCCCGCCTATTGTCATCAGCCATCGGATCTGGATCCATTGATTCGATGCTTCAGATCAAGCCTCATCCCAGGCCGTCAGATCGTTACTCTTTGCGATCCAACGCTCTAGATCGCATCACAAGCGATCCATCATATCTATTTGATCAACGTTGATCAACGGTAGCCATCCATTCCCTAAGTCATTCCCTAAGTCATCTGTCCAGAAATCTCGCGAAAACGTCAGGTAAGAGCCTGACACGTCACCCGAGTGCCACGCAGGCACTGCAATGTCACCTGGAGCATAAATTTAAGCTCCTCAATGCTCCTCGCGACGATGCGTACGCCTACAAAGCGCCCATTGCGCACCGCTCACAGGTGCGAGCACCTGCTCGCCCTGGGCTAAGGGGTCACCTGTCCTTTTATTTTTTGTGTTAACTCCATTAACACATCTTCATTAATAAGTAGAGAATACACATCGAAAATTTCCGATGTGGGACTATTCTCCTATGCACTTTATTAATGAATAACAAATGTTATTTTGGGTTGACTTTAAACATTAATTTCTCATTCACCCTTAATCGGTTTTGAGCAAATTAATAGTCTAAATCTATCTACGCGAATCGTAGATTTCAATTTTGAAGTCAATTACGACTTTCAACAATTGATGACTTCCTTCCTCTAAATCGTTTTGGTCTATTTAAGGCCCCAATATCCAACATCTATTAAATTAGATAATGTAATATTAGGATCCGATCTTATATTCGATAGTTTTTTATAGCAGATATTCAAATTATAATAATTTGGATATCCGACCATATATCTAATGAAATATAAAATATAAATATAAATATAAAAAATAAAATATTTTAAAATGATAATAAACATTACTCATTACATATTGTAGCAACTAATTGACAATAGTTATTACAATGTATAAAAGTTTATCGGCAGTAGTTATTATAATGTGTAAAAGTTTATCGGCAGTAGCTACTACAATGTGTAATAGCTTATCGATAATAGTTGTTACAAATAGAAGTGATCGTGGATCAAGTTGATTCAATTATTGGGATAAAAAATTATCCGACTCTATTAGATCAGATAATGTAATATCAGGATCTTACATTCGGCCCTATATCCGATAGATTTTTTTCGATTCAATTTGAGTCGGTATGAGTGGTTTGGTCAGTTTGACGAATTCACTGTTCACCCCTGATTTGAGAAAGCAAGATGGATCATGTATGTGGGCTGTGGTGTTTGGGCTTTTGGGCTTCTATTATACATGATAAAGCCCATGGCCTGATGGACAAGGGCCGCCGAGTTTAGCCTCTTCTTCTCCAGCGAGATCGTCTCAACCTCCCCGAGCGGCGGCGCAACTTTCAAGGTGGAGGAGACCCTCTGCTCGGCAATCAACATGGTGACCAGCTCCCTTTTGGCGTAAGCAACCTATCGAGGGGTTCTTTGGCGGCTGGGCATGGAAGAGGAGGAGGTTTGGGGCTGCTGCTAGTTGGAGTTAGAAACGGGATGGATCAAGAAGCCGGCCAACTCAGATCTGATCGCCACTGTCACTGAGTCGTCCACCACTTGCTGCCGGAGAATGTGGTGGTTTAAAGGAGCTACTGGATGATCGGAGCTTCGGCGACCTATCGGAATTCTGTTGATTTTCACCGTAAGGTTGAGAGGGCTGAGGATGGGGGCTGAATGGATATCCTTGATCGATATTGGGATGATGTCGGGATGCCATGCCAAAATGGTGGAGAAGTTGTGGGTAGATGGAATCGACAATAACGAATGTGTCAGTGGAGATTTATTGTGACAAAAGGTGGGGTCTGTCATCCCAGCGGTCAGATTCCACGACCATATGTGAGGAATCGGTGGAGATTGATACATGCTATGATTGTGTGTGTGTTTGCGTTTGCGATTGAGTTCTACGGTGATGTAGGTCGGTGGCCTGCATACATCGACCCATAGACGGTGCCATGAGTATCCTCTACATATGTTCGGACATGAGTAGTAGGAACTAGTTGTCTCATTGGTTCTTATATGTTTTTGATAATATATATTTATTCTTTCATACAAAAAAAATACACTAAGTACTGGTGCAATCGATCTCAGGTCAACGTTAACCAAGTTAACTAAGTTAAGATTAAGTTAAGTTTGAGTTTCGATATTTGATCAATATATTAGTAAGATGTCAAGTAGGTCAAAGTTTATTCGGATACTTGACGATGTCAGAAGTTACCCCGTGAGCACCTAATTTTTTTTGTACTTAATATTATAACTCAACTCATAAATCATAAAGGCAAAACTCTAAATGTCTTAATCGCAAACAAAAAAACAAAAAAAAAAAATTGTGCATTGCTCAAATATAAATCATATATATATAGTCAATAGTTATCCCATCCAGCGATTGACTAGACATCTAAAATTTGAATCATAGGTGCATTGTAGGATATTTCTTCAAGAGGATGACAAACATAAGAATATTGGCCGTTTTAGATGAATAATAAGATTTGGATACCTACTATAAAAAAAATATAGAGCCAACAACTTTATGTTGGCATTTCAAGATTACAAATACAGTCTCACATTAAAAATATATGAGAAAGATCATAGGTTTATAAGCAAAAAATATCTTCATTAGTTGTGTCAACCATATTACATGTCACGTGGTGCATCAAATTAATTAATATTGGAACATTTCAAAACTAAAAATAAGAGATGTAGTATGAAGTCCCAAGTCGTATTTTTCCAAGGTTAACTAGTAAATGTGTGCTAATTTTAAAATTGATTCCAATCAAGTTATTACATCAACAAGGTCTACTATGCTTTTCCACTTGATTCACAAAACAAATTAAATTCTTCTATAATCAAAGATAAAATCAAAGAAGATTCATTCTCATCAAACTAATATCAGTGAAGTATCATTAAACACAATCACACTAAATCCAATCAATTGAACCAAAGAATTTGTAACTCTTTGAATTGAACCTAAGCACTAACTTATAAAAATCAAAGTATCATTCAATTCACATTTACAATCAAATGCAACATTTAAATTCAAAAACTCAATCACAATAACATCGAACAGAGGTACACAACTAATAATCTCCAATTAACCATTCACCAATTAAACTCAATCACAACTACAATTAATCTTAAGAGCTCAAATTAAACATCCAGCATTCAAGCAAGATTACAATCACAAGATCAATTCAATTGAGCAAGAAATTGCTGATTAAATAACCATCTACTAGTTAGCAGTTAACTCAACTACGAAATCAGAATTTCAATGAAGAAAACAGAAGCAGGATTGTAACAAAACTGAAACAACAATGAAATTGCAAGGGAAAGGAAATCAGATCTAAAGATCTGAGCAAGTTTGAGACAATTCAAAGACAACTAATGAAGAAAACCTAATCTATGGCATTCCACAAACCAAAATCTCGCCGCAAGCCTTCTTCATCTTGCTGTCAACAGAATTGCCTCAGAGAACGCCCATGTGGCAATCAGCAACAGATCTCGAACTTCCAACTAATTTAACCGATCGTTCATAGCCTCAGAGAACGCCCATACAGCTCACAATCAGCTGGAGTTTACAATGCACAAGGAAACAACGCTGTGTTCTGGAATTTGCGACACCAATCGATTGATCAGATCGATTCTGGAGTTGCTGATGGAATGAAGAAACGGAAGTGTCGTCGGAGCCTCAGAGAACGCCCTTCTAGCTCCGGTGATGATGGAAATCGCGGATCGGAGAACACCCCTGCATCCGGATCGCGAAAATGGGTAGAACATCAACTGCGCGGACTGGAGAACGCCCCTGCCACTTCTGTGACCTCGGACAATGATCGCCGTCAGCTCATAGATTGCCGCCGGTGAAGATCGCTGGCATCTGGATCTGGAATTGAGGAATGGGAACTCGGCGCTGCGACGGAGAAGATGAAGAACTGTAGACGAAAATCGCGACCGAGCCCGAGCACTGTAGCTTCTCGCGAGGTTTTTATATCCCTTTCAAATTTAATCCGACGGCTGAGAATCATCGGAGCTTGATCAACGGTGGGAAATAACCTAAAATCTGATCCAACAGTACTGATCTTCATCTACGGTCCAGATCTACTCCTCATTAGGTCGGATGGACCAGATGCTTGACGGATGGCCCAGATCTCTCCAATCTTCAACGAACGGTCCAAATTGATCCAGGTCTTGATCGCCTCATTTTGCCCTAGATTTGAGCCCAAGTGTGGTCCAATCTGATCGGGTCCATGACCCATTTGATGCCTATAAAATAATAAACAAATATTAGCACCAAAATACCATGAAAATAGGCTAATTTGCAATTAAGTCCAAGATTGATACAATGTATAAAAAAGTAATGTAAATATGGGCTCTATATATGAAAACTACATCAAACCATGATTATATGAATGAGAATAGTATAGTAAAATCATGATTATCAATTAGCATGAGATATTTTGGATAAAACCCCAAAACAATGTAATTGTAAAGATATCTAAATTCTTTTAGTCCTAATAATTGGTATCAAAGTCTGGACTACAAAAGGTTTAATCGCCGACTACACATAAAAGCTATGATCTAATTGAGTCATATGAGTAGAATATTAATCTCAAACATAGAAAGTGAGAGCTCCCATGTCTAGAACAAGAGAATCAAAAACCATGCAGAACACCAGACAAAAAGTCCTGGTGGACAGCTAGGAAAAGAAACTCTAGTTGGCTAGGCAAAGAAGACCTATTAAGTCAATTGGTCTGATGGACAAGGAAGTCGTAGTAGGTCGGGTAGACCCAGGGGCAAGAAAATCCAGTAGGTCAGTTGGACTGAGAGGCAGGAAGACCTGATGGGTCCAAGATCAAATATCAAACAGATAGACTTTCCGCTTGAGTGAGATCTTGTGGTCCTTCATTTGAGAAGGGGATTATTGAGATTGAAAAGTTGCAAACAAAGTTCTACATTGAAAACACATAGGAAAAATTATAGGTTTATAAGGGAAAGATATTTCTATTTGTATGAGATCTTTTAGGTAAAGCCCTAAAATAATACAATTGTGGATTATATCTAAATTCTTTCGTTCCTAATACTTTAAGCATACAACTTTAAGTTATGCTCAAAATTTATTTAGTAGGCGAATTAGAGGGAAAGGTTGTCTACCTTCAAATTAATTTGTGAAGCTTGAATACCTAGATTCACTATAGGAAACTAGTAAAATAGCGACGAATTATTAGTGATGAAATTTACTAATTTCGTCGCTAGTCGGTATGTTGAAGATGAATTACCCTAATTCATCACCAACATATGTAAATTAAAACCATACCTTTCCCCAACGTCGCCGCACTCTTCCCCTCCTCTGCTCCTCCTACACTACACTTCTCCTTGTTGGTGCAACATCCCTCAGGTCAAGGTTGACCTGGTTGACCAAGCTGAGTCTTGGTTTGGGTTTAGATGTTTGACAATAAGATATTGATTGAAGAAGAGTCAAGTAGGTCAAGGATGACCGGATACTTGACTGGGAAGTCCTAACTGAGATGTTAGGCAGGAGGAAAATCCTGGTGAGTGAAGCCAGGTGAAAGACCTAGTGAGTGAAGCTAGGCAATTGGGAAGTCCTAGTGAGTGAAGCTAGGCAGGAGAAAAATCCTGGTGAGTGAAGCCAGGTGAAAGACCTAGTGAGTGAATCTAGGCAATTGGGAAAGTCCTGGTGAGTGAAGCCAGGCAAGAGAAATTCAGATGGGTCAAGGTTGACCAGACATCTGGTGAGAGTCCAAGTAGGTCAAAGGGATTGACCGGATACTTGGCACGAGGAAGAAAAGTCCAAGTAGGTCTTAGGGAGTGACCGGATACTTGGCAAGAAGAGAAAAGTCCAAGTGGGTCAAAGGGATTGACCAGACACTTGGTGAGAGAGTCCTAGCTGGCCAAGGGTGACCGGATGCTAGGTCTTATGTACCAACAAGTCATGGTTGACTAGATGTTGGTTTAGGGGGCTTTGGGCTTGGTTTTGGGCAAAAACCAAGGTTTGGATTGATCCGTGGATTGATCCAGCAGGTTTGGATTAATCCGTGGATTGATCCAGCAAGTTTGGATTGATCCGTGGATTGATCCAGCAGGTTTGGATCGATCAGTGGATCGATCCAGAAGATCTGGATCGATCCGGTGAGTCCCCACGAACAGAACCTCTCTGGATCGATCCGTGGATCGATCCAGAGGTCCCAATCGATCAGTGGATCGATTGGGACGCTGCTGCTTCGCGCGATAAGTGCTGGATCGATCCGTGGATCGATCCAGAAGTTTTTCCAGAGCACAGAGGTGCTCTGAATCGATCCGTGGATCGATCCAAAGCCTCCCCAATCGATTGGGAGCAATCCAATCGATTGGGATTTGACCGTTGGCGTCGTTTATAGCTGTTGGCATGCGATTTCTTCAGACAACTTCACCGATTCATTCCAGATTCAACACAGCTCCTCCCTAGCACTCTCTAAGCTCCTCACCGCCAGTTCTTGAAGGTTCTTGGAGGTTCATCCAAGTCAAGAGGCGAGTTGCAACGAGAAGAAGAAGAAGCTAGGGTTTTTACTGCATTTCTTGTAAGCTTTTGCTTATTCTTTACTACCCTTTCTTCTTCTTGTACTGAGAGTCTTGTAGGGCTTCTCCGACCTCGGTAGTTACCGAAAAGGAGTGTTTTCATAGTGGAGGGTGCGTGCGTGGTGTGGATCCTTAGATTAGTCATCTCCGTTGGAGGTGGATACCAAGTAAACTCCTAGTGTTAGCGTGTTTGTGTTTGTTTATGTATTTTCCACTGCGCATTCTTGAAGAAACAAGCAACACCGAGCAACGAGCACGCGACGAGCTATTCACCCCCCCCTCTAGCTACTTTTGGTCCTAACAAGTGGTATCAGAGCGAGGCCGCTCTTCACCGGAATCATCGCCGGAAGGGTCAAGCATATCAAGAAAAGCTAGAGGGTGAAGAAGTTGGAGCAAATTCTTCAAGTTCAAGACTTTATCAAGCTCAACTTCAAGATGCAATTCCAAGATGGGCTTGGATTTGACACAAGGGTGGCTCCACCATACACTTCTACGAGTTTCGATTCTTGGAAATCAAGAATCGAAAATTTTCTTATGATGGAGATAGAGCAATGGTTTGCTCTAATGGAAGGCTTCAAGGCTCCAAGAAATTCAAAGGGCAAAGTTCTAAAGAAAAGCAAATGGAGCCCGGAGCAAGTCCAAAGGTGCGAGGCAAATGACAAAGTGACTAAGCTTTTGGTCAATTTATTGCCAAGCACCATCCTTTGCAAAATTGGAGAGTTTGAAGATGCAAAGGAGCTATGGAGCAAATTGGCCAAGCTTCATGAAGAGATCCCCTCCACTGTACAAGATCATGAAGAATCCAGAGAGGGTGACTCTTTGGAGCAAGACCAAGAGGAGGACTCCGAGGTTGAGAGATGCTCAACCTCCGAAGAAGAGGAAATCCAAGAAGCTTCATCCTCAAGGGAATGCAATGAAGGGAACAAGGAGGGAGCATACTCCTTGTTTCATGTTCAAGATGATGAAGCCTCCACCTCTAGGATTGAGGGGGAGCAATCCTTGGTGACGCCGGATCAAGAAGAAGGAGAAGCTTCTACATCCGGGTCAAGTGAAGAAGAAGAAGATGGTGCCACCTCCGAAATTCAAGAAATAGCAAATGGAGGAGCAAGTGCCATCCCTACACAAGAAGGTATAAATGTTTCAATTAAAAATAAAAATCATATAATATGTTTTGAGTGTAGGGAAAGTGGGCACTACAAGAGCAAGTGTCCTAACTTGGCCAAGAAGAAGGGTCAAGTGACGCAAAAGGGCAAGGAGAAGCCCGAGGAGACCATTCTCGGAACAAAGAAGAGCAAGGAGCATATCATATGCTTCTCTTGCAATCAAAAGGGGCATTACCGGAGTCAATGCCTCAAGGGGAAGAAGATGGTCAAGGCTCAAGGAGGCATTAGTCAAGGGGGAGCCTCCAAGGTAAAGAAGAAGGTAACATTTATTGAGCCTACTCCTTTACATTATGGTAAAAAGCATGATAGTTCTAATTTTTATCATTTTAATGCGATTTACCATAAGAATAGGAAGCATGAGGGCTTTAAGGAAAAGCATGTGGCCCTACATGCCAAAACTACTACACCTAAGGCTAGGAATGTAGGTAAAAGTCTAGGCAAGAACTCTAAGGATTGTAGCTACAAGCCTAGAAACAAAAATGCTCATGGACTTAATGGAAAACCAAAAACTAAGGACTTAGTGATGGAAAATCAAGTCTTGAGGTCAAGACTTGATAAAATGGAAAAGACCCTAAGAAGGATGGAAAATATCTTATTAGGCCAAAATGAGCATAGCCTAGGTCTAGGAGCACAAAGGTCATCCAATGGTCATAGAGGTTTGGGATACAAACCCAAAGCTAAAAAGGATGTGCCTAGTTATCATAGGGTTCCATATAGCTATGGAACAAACCCTAAGTCTAGAGGTCAAGTCCAAGATACAAGGGAAGATATCCCTAGAAGTATCTTTGCAACCAAAGTGACTAAGACTTCTAAGAAGTCTAAGAAAGTCACTAACAAG
Organism: Zingiber officinale; assembly: GCF_018446385.1. Classification (NCBI taxonomy): domain Eukaryota; kingdom Viridiplantae; phylum Streptophyta; class Magnoliopsida; order Zingiberales; family Zingiberaceae; genus Zingiber; species Zingiber officinale. The sequence continues at coordinate 146,870,355 of NC_055994.1, forward strand.
GTCACAAGAGAGGCTATCCCTAGAGTTGACCTAGAAAATGTGACCAAGGCTTCTAAGAAGCTCAACAAGGTTACTAGGAAGGTATCTAGGGAAGTTATCCCTAGTGAGTACCTAGAGCATCCAAGGAGCACCAATAGGTGTTGGGTTCCTAGGAGCATCTTCTCTACCCCATAGATGGGTTAGAGAGTGTCAACTCTGATTAGAAGGGTAGTTAACCCAACTTTGAGGAAATTGACACTCAAGGAGCATTTTCAAGGTTTTGTTAACCTTTGAAAATGAAATGGAATTATTATTTACTCCTTGAAAGAGTAAAATGTGCCTAATGGTGGAAGAATTGATTTTAATCTTAAAAGGAATAAATTGGGAAAACCTAGAGAAATCCCAAGTTGGGATTTTGGTATTCTCTTATAAATTTTAAGGCACTCCGGGCCTTGATTTATGTGATTACTCTTGAGGAAAAATGGAATATGCCAACATTTGAGGATAAGCTTAATTTCAATTGGCATAAATTAATCAAGAGAATTAGAAATGCCCATTTAGGTTTTGGCACTCTCTTGAAGCACTTTGGGCAATCTAGGGTTTAAGTTTTAGGATTAGCTAAGATTAACGATACTTAGATAGGTAATCTAGGTATATTTTATTTATGCTAAACCTTGCCATGATTGTTTGCTCATAATATGCCATGACATCATATTTTGTCTTATTTGTATTTTGCATTCATGACTTATCATGAAAAATATAAAAATACCATGTCATACCATACATACATCATGTAGTTATAGGAATCTTTCTTTTGAAAGCTATTTTATTTTGATGTATGCCATAACATTATCATACATTATGTTTATTTCCTTAAAAATTAAGGACATATGGCATTAGTTAAACAAGTGGCATTTGTTTACAAGTAAATCAACAAGTAACATCCTTTGTGGATGTCTACCTCTCAAAATGCCTAGATAGATATGCATGATCCCTAGAATAGGGCAAAACCAAAATCTTACATCTCACAAAGACCTATAAGATGACTTGTATGTGTTTCAGTGCACATTAGATACAAGTGAGATGTTAGGATGATGAACAAAACTCAAGATGTTGATTTAGTGCATTCTTTTGAGTTTTAAGTTCATCAAAACACATAGTTATGTGTTTTCCCATCATTGGGAAAGCTAATGTACAAGTCATGTGCATTATGCCCAAGGAACATGATGGGATATTGGTTTTGAAAATGTTTTTAAAATGTTTTTGGAAAACTTTGGTGAAGGCTATCTTTTGATAGTAATCACCATTGAATAGTTAGACACAAACTTGAAGAAAACGCTAAAGTTTTTGCAAGTTTTCAAGTTTGTGTCAATCTTTGAAAATATAAAGTATTTTCATAGAAAGCTATTTTTCCATGATTAAGTATGCCCTAAATAATGTCTACACGAAATTTCATGATTTTTGGATTTTTGTAGAATTTTCTAGGGGTTTCTGAAGTTGAAATGGAATTTCAGCAACTATCAGAACTCCGATCGATCCATGGATCGATTGGAGTTCCTGAATCGATCCGTGGATCGATTCAGAAGGTAAATCTCGCGAGCAGAAGCTCGCTGGATCGATCAGTGGATCGATCCACACATACTGAATCGATCAGTGGATCGATTCGGTTGGTTCAATCGATTGGATCCCAACTCCAATCGATCCAAGTTGCTGATTTTGGCTGGGAAGACTTCAGCATCTTTGAACCATGGTTAGTCTATGTAACCATTCCAAACCCTTAAAATACATTTGTATACATAAAAAGGGTGTTTTCGTGTTGAAAACAAGGATGGAATGGTTAAGGAAGACTTCATTGAAGTTTAGGTTGAGGTTTGTTTCAAATTTTGAACATTTGAACCTCAAAACTTCTAAATCTGGGTTTCCTAAAGGTTTAGGGATTCCAAGTCATTGTTGGTGCAATGACAGAAGTTACCACCATGTCTTTAGGGGGAGGGACTCTTTAAAGGCATGAAAATTATTTTTCATGAACCTTGGAAGGTGGTTAACCTTCTTTAAAGAAAATGCTCATGGACGAGCTTTTGAACTTGAAATGGGGAGTGGATATCCTCATTATTTCAAGTGGGAACTCAAGATGTTAGAAAATGCTCAAGGTTGGGTATTTGTCTACATTGAGGAAGAAGTTAAGGATAAATGAAGGGTATGAGACCTTCATTATCATGTTGGTTCAACGAGTGAAGTTGTAACCAATGATGAGCAACTCTTCAGGGGGAGAGTTTTCAATAAATGGATTTGTTGAAGTGTGCCCAAAGAGGGGGCATAGGTTGATGTGTGCCAATAGGGGGAGAATGAAAGGACGTATGAAAGGGAGTAAGTTAGGCTTTCATTATCTAAGAGGGAGTTTTCCCTCTTGGGGGAGAATGAAAAGCTTAACTTATGCTTTCATTACCTAGTGGCATGAAGAATGAGGCTATGGGATTAGCCTAACTTACATGTGGCATTGTAAGTGTTATTGTGGTATTGTCAAACATCAAAAAGGGGGAGATTGTTGGTGCAACATCCCTCAGGTCAAGGTTGACCTGGTTGACCAAGCTGAGTCTTGGTTTGGGTTTAGATGTTTGACAATAAGATATTGATTGAAGAAGAGTCAAGTAGGTCAAGGATGACCGGATACTTGACTGGGAAGTCCTAACTGGGATGTTAGGCAGGAGGAAAATCCTGGTGAGTGAAGCCAGGTGAAAGACCTAGTGAGTGAAGCTAGGCAATTGGGAAGTCCTAGTGAGTGAAGCTAGGCAGGAGAAAAATCCTGGTGAGTGAAGCCAGGTGAAAGACCTAGTGAGTGAATCTAGGCAATTGGGAAAGTCCTGGTGAGTGAAGCCAGGCAAGAGAAATCCAGATGGGTCAAGGTTGACCAGACATCTGGTGAGAGTCCAAGTAGGTCAAAGGGATTGACCGGATACTTGGCACGAGGAAGAAAAGTTCAAGTAGGTCTTAGGGAGTGACCGGATACTTGGCAAGAAGAGAAAAGTCCAAGTGGGTCAAAGGGATTGACCAGACACTTGGTGAGAGAGTCCTAGCTGGCCAAGGGTGACCGGATGCTAGGTCTTATGTACCAACAAGTCATGGTTGACTAGATGTTGGTTTAGGGGGCTTTGGGCTTGGTTTTGGGCAAAAACCAAGGTTTGGATTGATCCGTGGATTGATCCAGCAGGTTTGGATTGATCCGTGGATTGATCCAGCAGGTTTGGATTGATCCGTGGATTGATCCAGCAGGTTTGGATTGATCCGTGGATTGATCCAGCAGGTTTGGATCGATCGGTGGATCGATGCAGTAGCTCTGGATCGATCCGTGGATCGATCCAGACCTGTCCCAGCGAACAGAGAGCCTCTGGATCGATCCGTGGATCGATCCAGAGGTCCCAATCGATCAGTGGATCGATTGGGACGCGGCTGCTTCGCGCGATAAGCGCTGGATCGATCCGTGGATCGATCCAGGCGCGTTTCCAGAGCACAGAGGCGCTCTGGATCGATCCAAAGCCTCCCCGATCGATTGGGAGCAATCCAATCGATCGGGATTCGACCGTTAGCGTCGATTTAAGCCGCAGGCGTTCATTTCCTTCGGCAGCACTTCACCGATTCATTCCAGATTCAACACAGCTCCTCCCCAGCACTCTCTAAGCTCCTCACCGCCAGTTCTTGAAGGTTCTTGGAGGTTCATCCAAGTCAAGAGGTGAGTTGCAACGAGAAGAAGAAGAAGCTAGGGTTTTTACTGCATTTCTTGTAAGCTTTTGCTTATTCTTTACTACCCTTTCTTCTTCTTGTACTGAGAGTCTTGTAGGGATTCTCCGCCCTCGGTAGTTACCGAAAAGGAGTGTTTTCATAGTGGAGGGTGCGTGCGTGGTGTGGATCCTTAGATTAGTCATCTCCGTTGGAGGTGGATACCAAGTAAACTCCTAGTGTTAGCGTGTTTGTGTTTGTTTATGTATTTTCCGCTGCGCATTCTTGAAGAAACAAGCAACACCGAGCAACGAGCACGCGACGAGCTATTCACCCCCCCTCTAGCTACTTTTGGTCCTAACACTCCTCTGGCGACTTCGGCAACTCCGACGAATCTTCCTTCTCCTGCTCCCTACTCTAGTGACTACTCTTTCTTTTGCTTTTACCCAACGTGGCCAACCTATTCTGACCTTCCTCTGAATCTTTTCTCCCATGGGAGAAGCTTTTTATTTATTATTTTCAATATTATTAATCATTTATTTTTATACTTAGATGATAATTTTAGGGATATTTTGATATTTAGATGATGGTTTTAGGGTTATTTTGATACTTAGATGATAATTTTTTATTTATTTTGATCTTTAGATGATAATTTTATGATTATTCTTCATTTAGTATTTTTAATATTTTTAATCATAATTTTAGGGTTATTTTGATACTTAGATGATAATTTTAGAGATATTTTGATACTTAGATGATGACTTTATGGTTATTTTGATCTAATTTTTGAGTTATTTTGATACTTAGATAATAATTTTAGGGGTATTCTTCATCTAATATTTTTAGTATTTTAATCATAATGTTAGGGTTATTTTAATACTTAGAAGATAATTTTAAGGATATTCTGATATTTAGATGATGACTTTAAGGTTATTTTGATGTTTAGATGATAATCTTTGAGTTATTTTGTACTTAGATGATAATTTTAGGTATTCTTCATTTAGTATTTTTAATATTTTTAATAATAATTTTAGGATTATTTTGATACTTAGATGATAATTTTAGAAATATTTTGATATTTAGATGATGACTTTAGGGTTATTTTGATGATTATAAGAATTATTTATTAAATAATATAATTTTTTTATATGTTTAATTAGATTTTATAAATATAGATAAAAGTTAGATAATAATTGAGAATCAGATTATCCTTATATATACAAATGTGTTAAATCAGTTATATGATAAGTTTGAATTTATCCAAAATTCGTTGTTCATGTTAAAAGTGTGTCAATTTGTTTAAATATGAGTTGGATTATATTTAAAGACATCTTTATAAGTGGGGATTTGACAAATTATATAAAGTCTGGAACTTTCATGGTGAAATTATTATATCATCTATTATTATAAATATTATCAATGAAAAAGAACATGATTGTAATTTTGAATAAAATGATTTTCAAGACATGTTTACTGATTTAACAAATACATGAAATATCAACACCAGTGGGTTTCAATTAGATGATATTAATAAAAACATGAATGCAAATAATATTAAGGGAAGTTATACCTTAATGTTTGAGGAAGCACAAAAAGAGTTGTAACACATTTGTACTAATTTTTCTATATTCAATTTTTTTGTCAAGTTAATGCATGTGAAGGTGTTAAATGAATGGAGCAATAAATCTTTTGATATGTTACTTCAATTATTACAATAGACATTTCTTAAACCGAATATATTTCCAAATTCTCATTATGAAGCAAAAAAAATGTTAAAAGAGTTAGGATTGACATATGAGAAGAGAAGATACATGTATGTAAGAATGATTATATATTATTTTGGGATGAGCACAAGAATAAGGATACATATCCAATGTGCAAGGAGTCTAGATACAAGTATGATGGGATAGATAAAAAAGAGAACGCTCAAAAAACTCTTCGATATTTTCCTTTGAAGTCCAAACTTAAACGGTTATTTACGAAACATACATCAAAAATATGAAATGACATAAAGACAAATGGGTTGAAACAAATGATGTATTAAGGCACCCAGCAAATAATGAATCATGGAAATAATTTGACATGTCACATAAATATTTGCTAATGATCCATGAAATATTCACTTAGGGTTGGCTACTGACTATTTTAAGCCATTTGAAAATATGTCAAATACTTATAGTATATGACCTGTTATACTTGTGAATTATAATTTTCCACTATGAAAAATGATGAAATCATGATACTTGATTATGTCTCTTTTAATTCTTATGCCTAAATCACCTGGGAAACTCTCATATAATCATCGCGGAGGTTCTAAATCCTCCATTCAATATAGTTACGACGGTGTAAGTACTAATTTTATAGTTATCGTATATTATTTGTTGATTAAAATAGTAACACATTATTTTTTTCAGATCGATCAATCATAGAAAAAAGATTAGATTATTGTGTATAATGAAACTCATTATAACTCGTCAAAAGGATGGATTGGAAAAAATGCCGAAGCTGCATATGTATTCTATGATCTTATTTAGTGATTCTTAACTATGCATAATTATTTTTATGATATTTTTAAAATGCCTGTTATTTCTAGGATGATACGATGTGACTGAGTGATGATAATATTCAAACATAAAAAAATACAGAAAATGACATCAATGCAGTCCAAATTATGAATAAATTTTGTGATCAAGTTCGCGATACTCATTCTGTTGAATTGTTCCATCACATTCTTTTAAATATTTCTTCATCTTGCTTATATTTGGTTGTTCCATCTTGGTGATTTGAAATACTCAGATGAGCTAAACCTTATCTATATACTCAAGATATCATCATATTATATGTTTTATTATCTTTGAAATTTGTATTGTTTTGGTGACTTAGGTATTGAAACTCTAGGCCAACACATTTGTTCTACTTTTGTACTCTATTGTTTATGTTCTATATTCACAGGCATCTCATATGAAGCATTCAGTATAGTTTGCATTATCCTGGAATGTAAAAGCCTCAAATTCATCTGTTTTTTGCATGCATGAGTATATGCACAAGTGTCATTTACTTGTGAAGGAGAATGCCGTATAACTTGATTTTGTCACTACTTTTAGCAAGACTCTTGCATATCTCAGTATGTTTATCTGTGATCTTGAATTGAATTTTCATAAGTTGATATTTTTATGGTCAAGCTATATCATGTCCTCGGTACTCGTTTCGGATATATATTACACGACTTGGAAGTAGGCTAAAATTAGTTAGGTCCACGTCTTCAAACGCCACCTCATCTAGATCAATTAACATAGCATTGCATGAAAAGCTTGAATCCATCGTGAGCACGGACTAAAAGGAACAAAAGAAGAGTTAACAAACACCTGAGTTCAGTTAGCAAACACCCAAGATCAGTTGACATTAATGAGATCAAGACAAGATATATTTGAACAAATTTTTAATCAATTCGCACTTGAAGCATTATAATCCTTGATCCATAATTCTTCATCAGCTCCACCTCCTCCACGTTAGAATTTGACATTGTGAACTTATGCATTACAATCCTTGATCCATAATTTTTCATCAGCTCCACCTCCTCCACCTTAGAATTTGACATTGTGAACTTATTGTTAAAGTTATGAATTTGGATGTGAACTTTATTTTCTCGTGTCACTAGTTGTTAGAGTTGTGAACTCGATGATATTTTGTGAACGTTGTGAAGTATGAGTACAAATTTGTGAATATTGTGACTTTGTTGTGAGCTATAAATTTATAGTGATAGTGACCAATTCATCGAAATTCGCTAACATTTGTTCTGCGACGAATCAATGGGAATTCGTATCTAATCCCTTATATGGTTGGGTTTTTTTTTAAAGTGGCTAGCAACGAATTATTTGTTATTTGCCGTGGAACTAAACTAAGATTAGCAAAGAATTTTGTATAATTTGTCGCTAATCGAGGTGGATTTAGCGACGAAAATACGTCAATTCGTCGCTAACGGGATGGATTTAGCAGCAAAAAATGTGTCTGATTCATTGCTAACCTGGGTGAATATTAGTAGCGATTATAACCATCTTGACGATGTTTTATGTTATGTCGTTATCTTAGCGAGAAGAAATCTTGGCTTTCGTCTCTAAATATGGTTTACGATAAGTCTATAGCGACGATCGATGTTAGCGGTGAATATTTATTGTTGCTATATTCTTTTAGCGATGAAATTGTTTTGTTAGCGACGAAATAATTCACAGCTAAATCACATATTTCCTATAGTGATTAAAAAAAAAACGTGTGCATCAAACATGAAATTAAGTACTTAGCATCCCACCTATTACCCTAGATAATGACCGCCTCTAATAGTCAGCCTGACTAACTTAGCTCAATTATTTTGGGCACAATGCACACACAGAAGAAAAGTTAACAAACACCCGAGTTCAATCAGCAAGCATCCCAAGATCAGTTGACATTAATGAAATCAAGACGATCGAGATATGTTTGAATAAATTCTTAACCAGTTGGCACCTGGAGTATTACAATCCTTGATCCATAATTCCTCATCAGCTCCACCTCCTTCTTCATCTTAGAATTTGATGTTGTGAACTTATTGTTAAAGTTATGAATTTGTATGTGAACTTTATTTTCTAGTGTCACTGGTTGTTAGAGTGAACTTCCATTTCGTGAATGTTGTGATGTATGAGTATAAATTTGTGAATATTGTGACTGTTGTGAGTTATAAATTTATATACAGGATATTAATATAAATAAATATTTTAAAAAAAAATAACGTTAGTGACGAATTCGTCGAAATTCATCGCTAACACTCCTTAGTGATGAATCAATGGGAATTTGTCTCTAATCCCTTGTATGGTTGGATTTTTTTTAAATGGCTAGCAACGAATTATTTGTTATTTGCCGTGGAACTAAACTAGGATTAGCAAATAATTTTGTGTAATTTGTCGCTAATCAAGGTGGATTTAGTGAACCAATTCGTCACTAACAGGGATGGATATGCGCCAATTCATTGCTAACCTAACTAGGTGAATATTAGTAGCGATTATGACCATCTTGGTGATGTTTTATGTTATGTCGTTATCTTAGCAATGAAATCTTGGCTTTCATCGCTAAATATGATTTACGATAAGCCTATAGCGACGATGCTAGCGACAAATATTTATTGTCGCTATATTCTTTTAGGAGCGAAAATTATTTTGTTAGCGACGAAATAATTCACAGCTAAATCACATATTCCTGTAGTGATTTAAAAAAACAGTGTGCATCAAATATGAAATTAAGTACTTAGTATCATGATACCCTAGATAATGATCCCCTCTGACTTAGTAGTCAGCCTGTCTAACTCTAGCTCAATTATTTTGGGCACGATGCATGCGCACACAACTTCACCCTCAATAGGATTCTATATGAATCTTTTAGTATTTAACTTTAACCCTCAATTAATATAATTACCAAACCTTAATCTTTCTACCACTTTCTTCTTCTTCATTACTTTTTTATTTCTACGACACCATCATAACTTACCTAAACCCTAAACGCCCATGTACGTAGCTAGCTAGGTCTGATCACTCACCTAGAGGAAAGCTTTGTCATCATCCCCCTTTTCAGGTCTAAAGTGAACGATGACGCAGCCTAGCTATAATTAATATGTCGCCCATATTTATACAATTAATTTGTCCAGATGATATACACAGATATGGATGCCTCTGTGCATTTGCCATACAGATTTAGAAAGTTGATGTGGTGGAAGGAGGTCGACGCCGGCGCCCTTGTCAGCTGTCTCTAGCTCCCTCAACCTCAAGGAACTCATCTCGACCGACAGAACGGACGGCGACGACGACGACGCCGACTTTGTCGCCCTGTCTTTTGCCTTGCTCATTGGGCCAGTACTGCTAGCACATCCTCAGCACTGATCCAGAAAGAAAGAAAGAAAGAGGAGGAGTATCTCTTGTAACTTTCACTATGGACAGTTGGGTTGACTCAAGTGGGCGGTGGATGTGCAAGTGAATCAGCAATGAAGCAACAAGCATGGACATGACTCATGAGTCCTGTTCGTCGTGAACATGTTTGCCCATGATTGTGACTCAGGAACAGTTAGAGCTTTCCTTTTCCTAACTAAAGAAATGTCTGCAGCAGGGTCACACAGCTTTGCTTTACCCCCTTAGTAGCTTTAAAGGATTGGGAGTGAAGCCTTTACAGACGGATCGACGTTACACCACTCATGCGATATCTTCTACAGTTGGTCTCCGGGATCATGTTCCTCCTCCCTCCTCACCCTCAGCTCTATCTCCTCCATGCCATTTCCACTGCCCTGTGAGGCTGCAGTGACTGTGGGGAGGCATCGGATCCTCACTTCATTATCTTGATCCATCCATGAGAATGTTATATATATGATTTAATTAATTAGTGTGATATTTGTCCTACCTAATTAATCCAACTTGACAAATCCATTTGGCACGATCGCTAGCTCAACTTGACATTTTGACTTAGCTCGATCGACAAATAGGATCGATTCAACTTTAAGATGGTATTTCGTTGATAGATTTGGGAATAAGGGAATGAAATAATAGTAAAAGATAGTGTTTGGATTGTGAATTTAGGAATGATAATTTAAAAATGATTTTCAGATTTATGGGAATCAGTTAAACCTATATAACTAGATGAATTTTATTTTCATTCCACTTTACTATCAAATTCATACTCATAGTCATTCTAATCATTTAATCCAATGTCATCTTAATTTTCATAAGCTTGACCCACCAACTCATATCTAGCATTGTTAGTCTCATTCGACTTGACGGGCTAGCTCGCTAGCACCACAAAGAGTTGCACCTAGATTTGCAAAATATAACATCTACTTATGCTAATAAAATATGAAAGGATCCTTAATTTGCATGAAAGGATCCTTAATTTAGGACTAATCATTATTTCATAACTTTTGTTAATCCACAAGACAAAGGAGCAATGTGACCACATTGGAAAGCTTTAGCTTTACATGACTTTCCTTTGTGTAAAGCTTCCTTGTTCATTTATTTAATTGTTCATCTTTGCAAAAGTTGTTGCTCAATTGTTGGTTTGATCTCTTTGGCGATATTTTCTTTTAACAACGCTGTGGCATCCGTTGCTCCCTCGCCCACTATGCTTTGTTGGGGTTCCGATCCCTCGCCTTTTGTCTAAAAGAAGATCATATAATTAGTCATCGTTTTGCCAATAATTCACTTGTGAAAATGATGAAAGTGAGCAAGTGAAGTCGATGATATTTGATGTTGTTCCATGTTAATGCAACATTATGAGAAGAACAAGTGGGTCGCGAATTCGACCTTGCCTCTAAGGTGTCATTATTTGTAAGAAAACACACGCAAGGTTGGGCAATTTGTTGGTTGGATGAACGAGCCAAACGTGCTAACCCATCCAACACACACGACACTTCCCGACATGTAAAAAAAGGTTAACAATCCCCCATTCCACATCCTTGATAGGACCCTAACTTTTTTGGTGTTATATGTCTAGTTTGAGAATGCCATCTTCTTCTCAACTTTACTTGTAGTAAACATCTTTCCTTTTATAGGTCATATCCTCAAATGTGACTAACATATTCATGAATAATATTTGCGAATGAAGTTTATATGAAGTGCTAATATATCATACATGTAAATAAATAAATCAATTTAAAATGGATAAGGAAGCTTCTAATATTGAGTTCAATAATCAATCAAATAAGTTTTAAAATATAAATATTTTAAACAAGTAAATAATCTTGAAATAAGAACTTGATAACATCTAAACAAACTAATTAAACTTAAATCAAACTTAATCAAACTCAAACTCGTAAAAAAGGAATCAAGCCAAATTTAAATAACTTAATTTATTTTAGGCTTGATTTTATTTAATTGAGTTATTTTATCAAATAAAATTGAATAACATAAAACTTAACTTAATTAGGTTGTTTACCGCCATACTTGTTCAAATGTTACACATAGATCTTCACAAAATGTAACTATTCTACATGGAGGCTACCATAATTGAATTGTGGTTAATCTAAATTCTTTTTCTAGATGTTGTTCTTTAACTTGGATTTTTTGTAATATAATTTAAGGTAGGAATATTTTCTCTAAGATAAAAATTAATATATTAATCATTGTGTATAGTGACTAGATTGAGATATTTAACAATTATATATTTTCTTAATGAGGTTATTAATGAGGAAAGAATCAATAGACCGACTGACTAGAAGATCAATTTTTTCTCTTTCTCATTATGATATTTTCGCATCTAGTTTTAGGTTGTAGAGATTTATAAATTTCTCTCTGTGATCCTTTTTAGCTTTTTTTTTCCTTACCCTTGAGCATTAAGCTCTTCATTTTTTTTCTACATTTATTCTTCATCCAATCATCTAGGTTTCAATTCTTAGGACATTCTTTTTCCTCTTTGACGAGTCCTTTTTGTATTTTCTTTTACTTTATTCTAAAACTCTATTATATGTCAAAGTTTTCTCATCAACTGTTCAATTATAGTGATTACACTCACCTCATATATCTCCCATAATTTGTTCATAAATTCTGTGAAAGAAAATAAATCATACGATCAACTTATATATAGTTGATCACAAAGTTACTAAAAGGTGGGAGGAATTTTTTCGAAGGCATGCGCCCCGAAAAATTAATCCCTTATCAACCATTCAAGTTCAAATAGCTTGTTAATTCATTGGTACATGAGATGAAACCCTAGACTATTTGATCTCTTCTTCTCCTCTTTTTCTCTAGCCTTTGTGCCTAGCGTGGTTGATGTGGCCGTGACCGCAGGAGTGTGGCGAGCTTAGGACTCGGTCAACGCAAAGTGATGACAGAACTTGGATCAAACCATCCCGACTTAAGACCGAACTCAGATGATCAAGTCAGTAGACCGAAAGGTCACACAGTCATAGTCTGACCTGAGCTAAGCTCGATAAGAGACTCAGCTAAAGGAGGGGGGATGGCCCTGTTGGTCAATTGCGATCGTTGAAATTGTAACAATAATGTATTGACACGTCATTGCTTTTACTATATTATATTCCATGAATGTTTATATTATGCCATGGAAGCCCTAAATTATCTCCAAAAGCTAGCCATGACGTGACCTTGACCCAATCCCTGCCATGGCGAGCTTAAATACCCCTCCCTGCCATGGCGAAGCTTCCCACGACCCAACCACGCCATGGCTCCCGGGATGCTCCTCTGCGGCTGTCGAGGCTGGTGGCGCCGCGGCAGAGTGGTGGCGATGATGCTCGCCATAGACGCCGCCTTCGCCGTGATGAACATCATGATCAAGAAGGCGCTCGACGCCGGCACCGACCGGCTCGCCCTCATCACCTTTCGGCAACTCGTGGCCGCCGTCGTCCTGCTGCCCGTCGCCCACTTCCGCGAGAGGTTCGCATGCGTTCAAACCGCAAGGATTATTTCTAGTTTGAATTTAATTATACAAAAATAAAAATAAAAATTGAGGCAAAATTCTTAACTGCCAACGCAATGCATCATCTGATATCGTCGTCGTCGTCTGATCAGGAAGATGAGACCGAAGCTGACGAAGAGCATCTGCCTGCATCTCTTCTTCAGCGCAGCGCTCGGGCAAGTAGCGTGGACTCCCGCTGTTCTTACTTCTTCCAGAGAAATTTTATCTTTCCACCCCTCTTCTTTACCTATTGGTTGTTTTACCCTTATGCCTTGAAGAAAACACATGTATCTTTTATTTGTACGGGGTTTTGGCTAAAGAAAATTAACAAAATATAACTCATAATTTAATTATATTTTTAAAATTAGCAAAATACTACTCATAATTTAATATTATTTTCATTATTTCACTATAAAAATTTCCCATTTAGCTACTATCAATGAAATTTTAAACGAGCATTTTGAAAAATTATTAAACTTTTAAAAGTTCATTTTTTATTTTTATTTTATAAATTTTGGGTCAAATTATAATATTTAAAATTACAAGGGGGAAAATAGAAAAGCTGGTAAAGTTTTGGGGGCGATGGCAAAATGAAAATTTTCATCCGAAGCTTGCGCAGCGAAATCTGATTCGCGATATTGTCGTTGGATTTGTGTTGCAGAGCTGCCCTGACGCAGTACCTCTTCCTCGTCGGATTGCAGTACACGTCGGCAACCTTCGCCTGCGCCTTCGCCAACATCCTTCCCGTTCTCACCTTCCTCATGGCCTTGCTCTTCCGGCATGGATCCATCTCTCATTTCTGTTTTTGTCGCTGCTGCTGCTGCTGCTCTGTTTTTGGATCTTGTTGATTTGATTTGTGTTGTTGCAGGTTGGAGACTCTGAATCTGAAGCAGGCAGCGGGGATCTTGAAGGCGGTCGGAGCAGTCGTGTGCGTCGCCGGCGCGTTGGTCCTCTCGCTGTACAAAGGCGCGACCTTGACGGCCGCCGGGGGGGATAACGGCGGAGGCGGCGCCGGCGTGTCCTACAGCTCGAGGCAGCGCGCGACGGCGACCTGCACGCTGTTCGCCGCGTGCCTCTGCTACGCCTCGTGGTTCCTGGTCCAGTCCAAGGTGGGGCAGAAGTACCCCGCGATCTACTCCGGCGCCGCCCTCACCTTCCTCATCAGCTTCCTTCAGGCGGCGGCGCTGAGCCTAGCCCTCCAGCGCGGCTTCTCCATGTGGCTCCTCAAGTCCAAACTAGCCATCGCGACGGTGCTGTACTCAGTAAGCAACAGCCAGCTAGCTACCTCCACTGCAACTCCAATCGATCGCTATCTCCATTAATTTTCTACACATCGCAGGGGGTGGTGGGATCCGGCGTAGGGTTCCTGGCCATGTCCTGGTGCGTCGAGCAACGAGGCCCTCTCTTCGCCTCCGCCTTCACTCCTCTTACCCAGATCCTCGTCGCCGTCATAGACACATCGCTTCTCCACACGCAGCTTTACTTGGGAAGGTACGTATACTAATCAAACACATGCACCTCCAATCAAGCTTACTGATCCTTTCATCCTTTCATCTCTTTGGAAAATGAAGTGTTTTGGGATCTGCTCTGGTGATCGCCGGACTATATTTCCTCCTGTGGGGGAAGAGCAAGGACGGCGATCAGACGCACAAGTGTGAAGCCAATTCAAAGGAGAGCAATGAAGAGGAGAACAAACAGCAGCAGCAGCAAACAGTGTGATTCAGTGAGCAAATGTATCATTTGAGCTGCAATTTGTAGAGGCTCTTTGTTTAATGTAATGTTCTAGCCAATCACTTTGCATATTCTTTTGAATTGCAAAGGTTTAATTAGTTAACAAGTTCTTAGACAACATTTTAAGATTATATAAAGAAAAATAATAATTCTATTATGGAGAAATTTAGGTAAGTTGGTTTTTGGATGTTTGTCATTTGCAACTAAATAAAGTTTGAAAATTGTTATTAGTACTCAACTTCTATTATTTTGACAAATCTGGATGAGTGTACAAATAGCAATAGGAACTCCTACATATACATCAGTTCAAACACTCCAGGACTATCATTTACTTGAGGCCCAACTCCTTCATTCTTTCCTTTCCAACCTCTCTAAAAACCAAATTTAGTCATGGTGAGTGAGAATCGAGCTTTGGAGAACATAATGCTTCCGCTAGGCATGGTCGCGGTTCAACTCTTCACCATGGGCATGCTCTTGCTCTCCAAAGTCATCTTGACAAGCGGCACGACAACCGTTTTCAGTCTCCTTTGCTATCGCAACGCGGTAGGGGCTCTCTTCATGGCTCCTTTCGCTATCTTTCTCGAGAGGTTTGTGCATTGCTGAATGCTCTATCTACCATTCTCTTCTTTTTCTTTTTGGTAGGCTTTAACTAGAATGTGCTCATTAGGAAGAATATAGTAAAAGTAGCTTTATATGATGACAAATATTTTCAGGAAATAAAGTGCTGAAATCATGCTTCTGAAAACTAGCTTCATAGTCTTGCAAGCAACAAATTGACACACAAGAAAACAAAACAGCTTTTCAAACATCATAAGGGATTCATACACCTGTCTTGGATTTCAATTATTGCAGTAAATAATAGTCCACTGTTTGGATAAGACTGACATTAGCAAACAAGCAAGAACATCATCTCTATTCGATCATTACACTGTTCTTAGTGGGTTTTTTTTTTTTTCTTTCTTACAGGGAGATGAAGAACAAATTGGCCTGCTCAGCTCTCTTCTGGATTTTCATCAATGCATTGTTTGGGTATATACTGTTTACTTTATCCTCTCCGATCTAAAATTACTTTTAAAAAAAACAAAATATATCTGATGATTATTCTCAATTAATTGATGCTTAACTCAGGGTGGTGATGGCAATGGGGTTGTACTACTATGCTTTAGAATACACAAGTGCTTCATATGCAGTGAATTACTTGAACTTAATCCCAATTGTCACCTTCATCATAGCAGTCATCATTGGGTAATTGTTAAAATTGTCTAATTCTTGAGTTTTTAGATAGTTTTAATGACGTTTACTTACTCATTTGTTTTGTATTTCAGATTTGAGAGATTAGAGTTAAACAGTAAAGCAGGGAAAATGAAGGTTCTTGGCACTTTGTTATCAGTAGGTGGAGCTATGGTGGTTAGTTTATACAAAGGTAAAACTTTCCACATAGGGGCCTTTCACCTTCACAGAATTGAGAGCGAGGCAAAGGCAGTCGCGGAGCGAAACATTTTTCGCAGTAGTCTCTTGCTGATAGGGAGCAATTTTAGCTTCGCATTATGGTTCATCGTGCAGGTAGTGGCAGTTCTCTACGAACACATGATCAAACAACATTTATCAAATTCACAATTGAGCTAGGGGGATTAGTTTGGCCCCCCATCATCCATGATTCCATTCTCTTGGTGTAGGTTAAAGTCTTCAAAGTGTTTCCTTCAAAGTATTGGACTACAATGCTGACTTGCTTGTTTGGAAGCCTCATGGCAATGCTCATAGGAGTAGCTCTTGACAGAGATTTAAGGCCATGGAAGTTAGATTTCAACTTAAATTTATTAACCATCTTTTACTCAGTGAGTTTTCCCCCCTCTTTTCTCTCGTTTTTTTCAATTTTATTTTAAGAATATTCCGGTGCATGAAACTCCAATCAATACTGGTCATACAACAACAACTGATTGTTAATTTTTTGTAGGGTATTCTGAATTCTGGATGCACATATTGCTTGATCTCATGGGCAGTCTCAAGAAGAGGTCCAACATATCCATCAGTGTTCAATCCATTATCAGTCATTTTTACAGTCATTGCTGAATCAATGTTTATGGGTGAAGAAGTCACAGTTGGAAGGTATTGATTTACAGACTTAATTGTTTTTTTTAGTTAAGTTAATTAGGTGAAAATGTTTTCTATCTAAATGACATTTTTTTATTTTGTTTTTGTTTTTTGTATGTTGAAGTTTGGTGGGTGCAATTTTGATAATTGGAGGAGTTTATGCATTTCTTTGGGGTGGAACAGAAGGGCATTCTGCACTGAAGATCAGCAGTCTTCAAGATGAGCAACAGCTTGAAGATGGGCTTCCAACTTAGTCTTATTGATTGCTGCACTCACCCTTCAAATTAATTTGGAAAACCAACAACAACAATAAAAAAACAAAAAAGCACAAGTATTTTCCCACATGATCAGTGTGTTATAATGACTTTTGACTTTGTTTTAAGATTGTTTTTCTGGTTGTGTGTTTTTAATTTTGGGAGGTGATTTTAGTTTATGTTTTAGTAGTTCATTCATTAATAAGCTCTGTTTATCCCTTATTTGCCCGAGAAAGAGGGAAAGGAATGAATTGTGGAAAACATCTTTGAAAAGGAGAAACAGAAAGGAAGGAGATCCTTCGTTCGATATAAATAAGGTATTATGTTTCTATTTTTCTTTAACATTCATCACTAGATGTCACAATTTTCATATGGACGAAGATCTCAAAACGAGTCAGTACTCTTCAGGACCCAGATTTCTTTAAGATAGTACAACTAAGTAACTCAATCGATCGAAACTACGTTCCGATTAGACAAAAGGGGCATCCGATTTGATTGAACTCTTTTGTTGAAACCAATAAGCCAGGTCAAGGGTTAGTCCCCGATGACATTCTATATGCCCGATCGGCTAAGCGACTACCGACCAGATCATGGGAAAAACTTTTTCGGTTTGCCAAGTAAGCAGATTGCGAGTCTCTTGGCCCAACTGTCTCATATTCCTTTTTGGCGTTTTGTACTATGAATGACAACAAATATTTTATATGCAAGTTGTACATCAGAAGCTTCCTTTCTACTATACGTAGAGATTGCATGTCCATTTTAGGAAAGGTATCGAAGCATCTTTATAGTCTATCCTTTTCTGGAAACGCTTTGAGATTCATGTACAAGCAAACAATAACACTATAAAAAGGAAGTCTCTATCTACAAGCACAGATACACTCACATTACGCAAGACTAGGCAATTTCCACTGTTCATACTACAGTTCATCATCTTCTACCGATCACTAACTTGAGCGTCGAAGGGCCTATGTCGGAGACCCTTCCCTGATCTGGTCACTAACGCTCCTCTCGATGCGCAAGAGTGCTTCGAAGTTATCTTTGGGTAGCAAGGAGTCTTCATTTCATCAAACACTAATCCACATATCCAACCTTCTGTCTCCACCGATTTCAGACATGATTATATTTGGCGTCGTCTGCAGAAACTTCACCTACATCTGAAACATGAGGATGGATGAGACTAGACGACTCACCACCATAACACTGGAGGATTTAGAACTGTTGATAGCTGCTCGAGCCGCTAAAATGGTGCAGCAGCAGCAAGCAATGACCGAAGGCCATCTTCCGAACAAACCGGTTGTGTCTGCAATCTGCCATCAGGCCAAGCGAGGTATTTGAGTCGAAGGTCTGACCAGGTCCCAACTGATCCAGCCTCCCCCAGCTACCTTATCCAAGTACCTGTGCATCTGACCAGCCTCCCGGTAGTGCCTCAATCACCGATAGCATATCATCGGGCGTTCTCTTGCACGCCCCTTGATGATATGGGCCAAGCAGAGTGGCCCCAAGGATTGTCCTTTGAAAATGCATTCGCTCGGGACTACTGCAAAGGAAAAGTCCCAGTGACCAGTAGCTCCCTCGAGTGGGCGAGCATGTCGTTCTCCCATAAAATCTTGGAGGATAAACTGCTGGCTCATTTTCGGCCACTGTTGGTCGAAGAATATGGAGGGACAACCAACCTGGAAGATCACTTACTAAAATTTAAAAATGCGGCTATTCTCTATCAGTACATAGGTGAGGTCAAGTGCCAAGTGTTCCTCACGACTCTGTCTGGATAGCTCAACGCGGAGGTGGTTTAACTGACTCCTGACCGAGTCTATATGTTATTTCAAAGATTTTTGTAAAACTTTTCTACATCACTTTGACAGTAGTCATCGTTATCATAAGGCAACATTAAGCCTTTTTTCTAGGGATGTAAATGAACCAAACGGTTCGCGAGCTATTCGGAGCTCGATTCGGTAAAAAGCTCGTTTGAGTTCATTCGTTTATCTTATCAAGCCAAGCTCGAGCTCGATTTCGAGCTCGACAGTTATATCGAGCCGAGCACGAGCTTAAGGATATTCGGCTCGTGAGCTCGTGAACATATTCGTTTATAGACTCGCGAGCCAAAAAAACGAGTCTTAAACCGAGCCAAAAAAATGAGTTCTAAAACGAGCCAAAAAATGAGCTCTAAAACGAGCCTTAAAATGAGCTTTAAAATGAGCCAAAAAATGAGCTCTAAAATGAGCTAAAAATGAGCTCTAAACGAGCCCGAAAATGAGCCCGAACTCGCTTAACGAGTTAGGCTCGTTAACTTTGATAATCGAGCTAATAACAAGCTGAGCTCGAACTGTTCATGAACTTGATAATTCTAAAACGAGTCGAGCTCGAGCCTTATGATAAAAGCTCGAGCAACTTAAATGAGCCGAGCTTGAGCCTAATACTGTTTGACTCGGTTCGGCTCGTTTACATCCCTACTTTTTTCTCTCAAGCAAAGGCTCAGGAGCCGCTGAGGGCATACATCAAGAAATTTAACCAAGTGGTCATGGACGTCCTCTCAGCCACCCCAGAGATTTTAGTAAGTGCCTCTTCTCAAAGACTCACAGATGGCGAGTTCTTCCAATCCCTCGTTAAGAAACCTTCGAGAGATTTCGGTTAGCTGCTCGGACGAGCAATTAAATACATCAAAGTCGAAGAAACTCAATCTGATCAGAAGAAGGTGGCTCCTTCTGCTCCCACCATCGCTCCTAAATACAGAGTGCCTCCCTCGACTTTACTGCTTAAGGGTCCCTGACCGAGCCATCAACCACAACTCTGTAAGCCAAGACTGCAGGCGGTTCAACATCTAGAAATTGAGCGGACATGCTTCCCCGAATTTCGGCAATGAGCTCCTATGTTTTGTACTATCATCGCTCAGGAACTTATAATATAGAAGATTACTACCATTTTAATCAAGAGCAATGCCGACCAGCTAATTATGAGTTTCACCAACGATCCCCTTCTCCCAATCATCAATGTCATCGCCGACCAAACGAACCCCCAGGTCAGAGCCCTGCGAGGCTGATTAGAACCAACAAAGGCCTCAACAAAGAAATAACCGAGTGTCAGCTCAAGCTACTATGAACAGCCATGCTGACCCACTCGGGAGGAAGAAAATCATAGCAATACCATTCAAGACAATATTGGTATGATAGAGGATGACTCAACTGATGGTGATTCCAATAGGGTCAGAAAACTATATGCACATCGACTGGAAATTCATATGGTCAGGTGTAGTGAAGAGAAAGCCCAAGAACCATGAGATCGGTTTTGGTCCCAAATGTTGGTGCGGGAAGCATCCGACGATCGAACCCAAGTTTTGATAATGGCAAAGGATTCAAAGTTAAGGTGTGTTGTGATTTAACATGCTGAATGAGTATTTCAGGAAAAGTCCTAACTGCGGTTAGGCAGGTGAAAAACCCTAGGGGGTGGTAACCTTAGGTCCTAGGGGTGGTAACCCTAGGTGGAGAAAAGTCCTAGCTGCGGTTAGGCAAAGGGAAAAACCCTAGGGGGTGGTAACCCTAGGTCATAGGGGGTGGTAACCCTATGCGGAAAGTCTTGGCAAGTTGATGACTTCAGGCAAAAGTCCTAGGGGGTGGTAACCCTAGGTGAAAAATCCTGGTGTCGCGAACCAGGTGAAAGACTGGACTAGCCGGGAAGCGGATGTCCAGCAGAAAGTTCGGAAGTATCGAGTGCTGAGCAAAAGTCCAGTCGATCTGGAGGATCGCACTGGCAGCAGGTAAATCTCCTGAGTGGAGTAGAGGGAACAGTAGGCGTCGGGTCGACCTAGGGTTTCCGGTCGGAAATTCGAAGTCAGACCCGGACAGTCCGGAGACTGTCATAATTTCATATTCACACTATTATTTTGTGTTAACTTTGTGTTGCAGGTATGTTTGGATTAACATAGTTGCAGGTACCAAAAACACAAAGAAGAACTC
Source organism: Zingiber officinale (assembly GCF_018446385.1). Lineage (NCBI taxonomy): Eukaryota > Viridiplantae > Streptophyta > Magnoliopsida > Zingiberales > Zingiberaceae > Zingiber > Zingiber officinale. The sequence continues at coordinate 146,891,491 of NC_055994.1, forward strand.
GGATGAACAGTGTCCGAGGCGCCTCCATGAGGCTTGGAGGCGCCTCGGGTTCAAAATCCTGAGCTGGCGCGAGGAGGAGGCTTAAGGCGCCTTGGAGGGGTTTAAGGCGCCTTAGACAGCTTGGAGGCGCCTTGAATGGGTTTAAGGCGCCTTCAGGTCGCGGCAGTCAAAGAATTATCCCAGCGAGCAGAACGGGATAAGATTCAGGCTTAAGGCGCCTTGAACACTGTTTATAAAGGGGGTTCGACCAGCAGCTCAGTACAACAAGTTCCAAGCCTTCTTTACTCAACGTGCTGCTCCGAAAGACTCCCGGAAGTGCTGCTACACGTCTACGACGACCCAGAGCTCCAAGATTCCTCTTTTTCGTCGTTGGTATAGATTTCTTTTATCGCATCTCTTGTAATACTTAGTCTGTAATAATCGAGCTTATAGTTGTTGCCCACCGGAAGCGATCAAGGATCGCGGGCCTTCGAGTAGGAGTCGCCTTAGGCTCCGAACGAAGTAAATTCCTCTGTGTTTGTGTGTTTGCCTTTTTATTCCGCTGCGTCTTAATTACTCGAGTGTTTTACAAATCGAACGATTTAGCCACGAGTGCTATTCACCCCCCCCCCCTCCTCTAGCACGTCTCGATCCAACACCAAAGACTTAGAGGGGGTGGAAATACCCCATGATGATGCATTAATTATTAAAGTTGTGATCGTCAATTACAATATTCATTATACTTTTGTTGACACAAATAGTTGGGTCAACATCATTTTCAAGAAGGTATTCGAGCAGCTTCAGATGGATAAAAGTGAGCTCCAGCCAATGACAACTCCTCTCTATGGGTTTATCAAAAATGAAGTATAGCTGATTGGACAAGTCTGGTTGACTACCTCTCTCGGGGAGGAGCCACTCATGAGGACCCTCCACTCAAACTTTATTATGGTGGGCACACCTTCAGTTTATAATGTAATATTGGGCTAACCAGCGATGAATGAATTTCGAGCAATCATTTTTATATTCTACTAGAAGATTAAATTCCTAGTAGACAACTCGGTCGGTGAGGTCAAAGAAGATCAGCTAGTAACTCGGAAGTGCTATGTAAAAATGGTGAAAACTAAAGCTCACACCGCTTAGAAAACTCAGCGGGTAGAGGTTAACACCATTCAGGAAGCTCCTCCGACCCTAGTTTAAGAAGAAAAAGAAAAAGTGCACATCCATTCCAGCAGATCAGAGGCTATCACTCAATTAGCGGTCGATCTGAGCCTAGAGAATTAATCATGTCCGAAAGTCAAAGAGATGGATGCTGGGTATGTGGCGCTTCCCCTGACCTCCTGTGGACTTCACTCCGGTCCTGCAACACAAGTAGCATCAATGCCGAGCTAGAGAAGGGGTCCCCGACGATGGCCCTTCGATGCTCAAGTCAGACTCCGGCGAAGAAGCAAGTAGCGGAGCAAGAAGAAAATTGTAGTGCAATAGTAGAAATCGTAGGTAACGCATACCTTCGCTGATATTTGGACCCCCTTTATATAGAGATTTGGAAGGATGCATGCATGCTTCTCAAGGTGAGCACGCATCTCAAAGTTTTTTCTGAAAAGACGTGTTAGTAAAGTATCCTTGACACAATACCTTAACGGACCAAGCATATCTTTGAAGTGATAGTGGAAGCTTCCACCGTACGATCCTCTGTCTGACCATGCCGTTTGTCAGCGGCACAAGCTCCCAAAAGGATGTCAAAAGATATCTTATTGTGTATGTTTCTTGGCTGAGCGGAATAGTCGCTCGGCTGAAACTCCACTGTTCGCGTGTTGTCTATTGTCGGGCTGAGCAGGATAGTCACTCGGTTAAAAATCCACTGCATGTTACTGTCTTCTATCAGGCCGAGCAGGATAGTCGCTCAGTCGAAAACCCTTTGTCCTCATGATCTGTCATTGGGCCGAGTGGGATGGCCGCTCGGCCGGAAGCTCACTATCTACATGCTCGGTTGATATTGAGTTTGTTGCTCAGCCGAGCGGGGTAGCCGTTAGGCTTGGCTTCTATACATCATTCTCCCTTGAGCGTCGGGTGTTTGAATGCTCCCCGTGTTGAGGGCGACGGTGGATTTGATCCTTTCTCCTGGTCGGGGAATGCTCTGGCCGACCAGCCGATGCCCTATACGCATTGACCGTCTTGATGATATTGGGCTAACCAGCGATTAATGAATTTTGAGCAATCATTTTCATATTCTGCTAGAAGATTAAATTCCTAGTAGACAACTTGGTCGGTGAGGTCAAAGGAGATCGGCTAGTAACTCAGAAGTGCTACGTGGAAATGGTAAAAATTAAAGCTCACACAGCTTAGAAAACTCAATGGGTAGAGGTTAACACTATTCAAGAAGCTCCCCCGACCCTAGTTTAAGAAGAAAAAGAAAAAGTACACATCCATTCCAGCAGATCGGAGGCTATCACTCAAGTAGCGATCGATCTGAGCCTGGAGAATAAAGTAGAGTTAGTCGATTGTTTGACGTGCAACAACAATGTCTTCACTTGGACACCCTAGCAACTCACAGGTATCTCACCGACAATGATAGAGTAAGCGCTTCACGTCTGCCCGGATGCTTAACCGGTTAAGCAAAAGAAAAGAGACTTCGGAGCAGAGCAGAATCAAATTATCTGAGGGGAGGTGGATAAGCTGCTAGAAGTAAGGCATATTCATGAAATTCAATTCCTGAGCTGACTAACAAATGTGGTGCTAATGTCAAAGCCCTGTAATAAATGGCGGGTTTATGTAGACTTTAAAGATTTAAACAAGGTGTGCCCAAAAGATTATTATCCTTGGTCGCACATCGATCAGGTGGTCGACTCAATAGTTTGCTGCAAGGTGATATGCATGTTGGATGCATATCAAGGCTATCATCCGATCCTTCTGGCAAGAAAATATCAAGAAAAGGTTAGTTTTATCATGGCTAAAGAAACATACTGTTATAACATCATGTCGTTAGGATTGAAGAATGCGGGAGCAACATACCAACCGCTTATGAACAAGATGTTCCAAAAGTAGATTAGCAGAAACATGAAGGTATATGTAGATGATATACTAATTAACTCTCTTTGAGCTATTAATTTGTGTGTAGATATAGAGGAGACGTGCAAACTCTGAGAAAGTATAGGCTCAAGCTCAACCCTAATAAATATTTATTTGAGACTAAGAGTGGACGCTTTTTCGGCTATATCATAATCGAGCAGGGAATTGAAGTCAACCTAAGCAAGGTGAAGACTCTCTAAGATATGCCTCCACCACCTAATCTGAAGGAAGCACAACACTCGATCAAAATCATGGCTTTATTCTGATTCATCTCAAGTTTGTCCGATCGGAGTCTACCATTTTTCAAGATTATTCATCGATCTACTAAATTCCAGTGGGACAGCAAGTGTGACAAGGCACTGGAGGATCTTAAAAATTATTTGTCTTCTTTACCTGTGCTTGTTAAGCTCATTGTTTGTGAGACACTGTGGATATATTTATCTTCCACTAAAAGGGTTATCAGGTCGACGTTGGTATGATAGGATGATAGTGAGCAACAACCTGTGTATTTTTTTAAGTCATTTATTAAAAGACGCTAAATGTCACTACATCGCTCTCGAGAAGTTAGCGTACGGGCTGGTCCTATCCTCTCAGAGGTTACACCCTTCCTTTCTTTCTCATCCCATAATTATTTTGACTAAACGTACACGGAATCGAGTACTCATTAACCCAGAAGCGTCCGGAAGATTGATCAAGTGGACCACAGAACTAAGCGAGTACGACATACCATATCAATCACAATCGGTCATCAAAGCTTAAGTCTTAGCCGATTTTGTGATAGAGATATAAATGCCTAAATTAGAAGAAACTTGGAAGATTTATATGGACAGATCATACACTCAGCAGGGAAGTGGAGTTGGAATTCTTATGATATCACCATGTGAAGATAGAATGTAATTGCCCGTTTGGCTGGAGTATTGGGCTACTAACAACGAAGCGAAATATAAACCATTAATAGTCGATCTGTAGGCGGCTAAACATGTGGGAGCCACCCAGGTTTTGACTTGGTCAGACTCCCAACTACAGTTCAGTAACTATTAGACAATTTTGAAATAAATAATGATTGGTTGAAGTTGTATGTAGAGATGTTTGAAAAACTAAAGGCGGGATTCCATGAGGTGGTGCTATAGAAAATTTCTATCTTGGAAAATCAATATGCAAACGAGTTGGCCAGTTCCCTAAGCCCATGGAAACTTGACAAGCCGGTTGAGTAAACATTATTGATAGCCCATATTGAGCGACAAGTTGAAGAAGAAATACAAAGTGATAGGTGGGCTCCTTTGATTTTGTTCATCCAACAAGGAATTTTACCGGCTGACCAAGAATAGGCTCACAAGATAAAGAAGCGGGTAGCTTGGTTTAACATTAGTAGGAGATGATTTGTACAAGAGAGTCTTTTCTCATCCACTGCTCAAGTGTGTTGGGTCGAATGATATATAGTACATTCTCCAAGAAATACATCAACGATCATGTGGAAGTCATTTGGGCGGTTGGTCACTCTCTCAGAAGATTTTATTAGTCGAGTATTTTTGGCTCACTCTACAATTGGGCTTAACTCGACTTGTATCTGTTGGAACTCCATGGTAGTTTTGATGTGATCAACCAAGTTAAGTTAGGTCTTGTTGAGTTTGATTCTTGTGTTAAGTGTGCGGAAGCTTAGGAATACAAGAAGTCGAGCAAAAGATGCAGTTAGCAAGAAGGATGACACGGGAAGGGAGTCGACGGGCTCGGTGCATCCGAGGGACGAGGTGCTGCAGAAGAGTACATCGGTGGACGAGAAGGGCGTGCACAACATTCCGAGGGATGAGAAGCCGGAGTGAAAGCTTGCTCGAGGAAAAGGCTGGAAAATGAGTTCAGGTGATCCCAATCCCAGATGGTCGCGATCACCTAGGCGATCAGAGCAGTAGAAGAGCAAAAGGAAGGATGGAAATACTGCTAGAGGTGCCTTCAAAGGGAGTTGAAGGCGCCTCCGAGGTGCCTCCGCACCTTCACTGTGGAAGGCGCTTTTGATGAACAGTATGAAGGCACCTTCCAGTTCTATGGAAGGCGCCTTTAACCAGGTTGATTTTACCGTTGCCAAAGGATAAAATTTTATCTTTTTGCGTCTCGCTAGAGGCACCTTCCAGCCTGTTGGAGGCGCTTCAACCTCTAGATAAAGTTTTTCAGGAGCTATAAAAAGACCCCTGAGCTAGGAAATGTAAAACAACTTCTATATTCTTTTTCTAGCAATAGTCTGAGTAATTAACGAGTGTAAGAGGCTTCCCCGCCTTCACCAAATAAGAGTTTTGGAGCTTTCTTTGTCTTTGGATTAACAACCACTTAGGTTGTAACCAAGTAAACCCTGCGTCTCTTTCTTTATTTTCTTTTTATTTATTTTAATTATACTATTACTCTGATATGAGTTAAACGGACGAGAAAGGTGTTTGTTTTACTTTTTGGCAGATAAACTCACCCCCCCCTCTTGCCAGCTCTAATTGGTTCAACAGAATCCACTTATTTATCATGCCAGAAATGTCAAAATATTCTACACTGACCCACGAAATTATTGAAAACCTCAATTGTTTCCCGCACGTTCAACCAATGGAGAATGGATATAGTGGGGGCATTTCCAATGGCGTTCGGTCAGAGAAAATTCCTCTTAGTAGCTATGGATTATTTTTTCAAATGGGTGGAAGCCGAACCGCTAGCCAAGATAACCGAATAGATGATCATTAAATTATTGTGGCAAAATATAGTGTGCCAGTTCGACTTACAAACTTGTCTTGGATAATGGAAGACAATTCTAAGGGCGAAAGATTCAAGAGTAGTGCTCAAGTTATGACATAATACAAGCCTTTACTTTAGTGGTTGACCCCCAAAGCAATGGTCAGGCGGAGGTCACTAACAGGGAAATTACTAGAGGACTCAAAACTCGGCTTGACCATATTGGAGGAAGTTGGGTCGATGAATTGTCAAGTGTGTCGTGGGCATACCGCACAACATCCGAGTGGCCACACGGATAACCCCTTTCCACTTGGTGTATAGAGGAGAAGTTGTCGTGCTTATAGAAGTTAGAGTAGAGTTTGATCGGAGATAGTTCTATGATGAAGATAATTTCGATCGGTGTCTCATAGAACTCGATCTTATAAAAAAAGTAAGGGATAAGGCAGACACTCGGCTGATAATGTATTGATAGAGAATGAAACAGAACTATAATCGAATGGTTATCCTTAGATTTTTCTAGGTCGGCGGTCTAGTCTGGAAACAGATTAAGCCGACCGACAAGGTTAGTAAATTGGAGCCATAGTGAGGTGGACAATATAAAGTAGTGCAAAAACTTAGCTCAGACTCTTATTATCTACAAGACTCGGAAGGAAAGGACCTGAATCAGCTATGAAGTGTGAATCATCTACAACCCTATAGGATCTGAGAATATGTTTGTATTAATTAATGTAGCTTTTGAAAATTCGTACTCAATAATACAGGCAAATTAAAGGTAAAAGGCTAAGTCCCAGACTCTCATGTCGTTTGGCTGAGTTGTAAGTGAGCTTGTTCTCATCACCAAGTTTCAGACTCTCATGTCGTTCGGTCAGATTATAAGTAAGGTTGCTCTCATGAGTAAGTCCTAGACTTTTGCGTCATTCAGCTGGGTTATAAGTGAGTTTGCTCTCACGACTAAGTACCAAGCTCTTGTGCCGTTCAGTAGGGTTATAAGTGAGTTTACTCTCATGGAAAAATCCCAGACTCTCGCACCGTTGACCGAGTTATAAGTGAGCTTGCTTTCACAACCATGTCCCAGACTCTTGCGCTGTTCGACCGGGTTATAAGTAAGTTTGCTCTCATGTTTAAGTCATAGACTCTCACGTCGTTTGACCGAGTTATAAGTGAGTTTGCTTTCACGACCAAGTTCTAGACTCTCGTACAGTTCGATCGAGTTATAAGTGAGTTTGCTTTCACAACCAAATCCCAGACTCTTGTGCCCTTCGGTCGAATTATAAATGTGCTTGTTTTTATGACTAAGCCCCAGATTCTCAGGTCATTCAGTTGGATTATAAGTGAGCTTGCTCTCACAACCAAGTTCCATACTTTCATATCATTCGATTAGGTTATAAATAAGCTTGCTTTCACGACCAAGTCCCAGACTCTCATGTAGTTTGGCCAGGTTGTAAGTGAGCTTGCTCTCACGCCAAGTCCCAGACTCTCGCACCGTTCGACCGGGTTATAAGTGATCGAGCTTGCTCTCATGACTAAGTCACAGACTCTCGCGTTGTTCGGTCGGGTTATAAGTGAGCTTGCTCTCATGACTAAGTTACCAACTCTCACGCTATTTGGCTGAGTTCTAAGTGAGCTTACTCTTACGATTGAGTCCCAGACTCTCATTCTGACTGGACAAGTTATAAGTGAGTTTGCTCTCGTGTCTAAGTATAGAACATGAATAATGATGACTGATTAATGACTTCTCCTAGGCGCTTTAACTGTTAAACTATTTATGCAAAGCTTTCTAAAAAACCTAAGTGATTCACAACCTAGTGGGCAATTAGTCGAACGCCACTTACCAAGTTAGAGTAAATAAAGCTGGGAGGCTAAATAAAACAAAAGGCATGGTAAAATAGAGAGAAATCGAGAATGCCTAAGGCATGAAAGCTTTTTTACTTCAAGAAGGAAATATATATACAACGACGCAATTAGGATTTTTTTGATAAGCTGCTCAAAGCCTAGGTGATCAGACCTCAAAAAGAAAAGGTCACTAAATATATCAAGCAAAGTCGAGGAAGGCGTCTGTAGGAATATCCTTGAAGATATTCTAACACCGAATGAAGTTTCTGAGAAGACTCACGGTTAGATGACTGACCTCCCTCAACTGTTTGATTGCCCCCTCTGTGCTGTAACTGAACATCTTGGTAGCTCCCTGCCCTTGTAGCTGAGTAGCTTCGCGCGTGAAGCTTTTAACCCAACTTTTAAAGCGTCCAACTCGGTGTCCTTAGCATCGAGAGCTTGTTGTTTCTCCTCGAGCTAAATCGTATGGATCACATGTTTCATAGTTCGGCTAGCATGTTTGGAGAGAAGAGCCACCTCTACTTCTTCCAGTTTCTTTGTCAGGGCATGAGCCTCCTTGTTTTTGATATCTAAGTTTTCTATGACCCTAAGCTTCCTAGTGTTGGCAGACTGGAGTCATCAATCATATGTTTGGGCTTGTTTCTAGAGCCTTTCAAGTTGGATGGCCTAGTCATGATTGTTGTCCTTTTCTATGGAGAGGGTCTGCTTGGCCGTCAATAGTATCTCTGTCTGACTCTCTAACTCCTCCTTCAATTGGACCACCTCTTCTAATAGTTACTCAGCTAAGCCCTGAGAAGTGCCTGCTTCCCTGACCAAGCCCCGTAGCATTTTATACTCATGACTCAGTTGGGACAATTTTTGGCACAGAGCCAAGCGCTCCACCCAAACTATTAAAGTAAAAAGAAGGTAAAGTGAAACATGTGATAAAAACAAATGTACGAGGTAAAATAAGCTTATCCTAGTAGCTCATTGTGAAAAGCGGTCCACCAGCTCCTCAGGAGAGCTTGAGGTTGCACGGGCTCATGAATCAGTCCAAGTTTGGGCCAACGTTCCTTTAATCTTTATTATATATTCTAGGGCCAGGGACTCAACAAATAATGTGGAAAGTGGGTAGCCTGAGGACCACCCTGATCCGTCCCTGTTTGCCTGGCTCACTTGTTTCTGTATAGCTGGATTTTGACTTACTTTTGGATTTTGAAAGGGGAGTAGAGTGTATAATAGAGAGAGGTCACACCGATTTGGTCAGAGGCGACATGCAAAGGCAACCAGCTCTACTTGGATAGCTTCGATCGACAACTCGGAAAGAGAAGGAGTTCACTCAGATGAGGCTGGAGTGAGCCGACCAACAACGGTTTCAGGAGCGGTGGAGCTAGAGCTCTCTCCACGCTCGAATTGGGGTTGCACGATTGAAGATGCTGCAGATGTTTATGGAGCGGGGTGCACTGACTGGATGGGTGTCACTGATCGACGCCTCTTATGACGTTGACGGTGGATCAGGGGTTTGGCGGAGGTTGTGAACTCGGAGGGAACAATAATCGGAAGCAGTCAGGCCGAGGGTGGCATTTCTTCAGTGTCGGTGACCACATCACTCCCAGCGACTTGGTTGGTCTCCTCTTCGCCGGTTGGCTCCTTAGAGTGGTTGATCGATGGTATCCCACGACTTACCAATTCAGCCTCCCCCTGTGTCCATCTCTTCGTCTGCTAACTTGATGGAATCACCTAATAAAACCTTCCACATTATTTTAGCTGCAAAATGAAGAAAAATCAGTTAGATCTAACAGAAATGAGAGGATGAATGTCTCACCAAAACTGTTGGCCAGTCGGGTTCGGATGGGACTCAAGCTGAATATATACAACACTCCCTTAGTCAGCAGCTTGTGAAATGGAATTTCAGACCAGCTAGCTGAGTGGAGACCTTGAGATAGATGACTCCCATTTGTACTTTCTCAACTCGGGAGGGTTGGGCAACTCCATTTGCCTCCCGGTCGAGAAAGCTACGAGAAATGCCGATTGGAGAAAGAAGAAGTGAGATTTTCAACCTTTATTGGAGAAAGACATTTTATCAAAAAATATTGCACCCACTTGGGCGTGGAAAATGAAAATGGTTGGTTCAAATTTCTTGGATAATAAAAGTAATGGAAAATCCGGAGGTGCAGAGGGACTTGATACAAGGGAAATAACACTATAACTCCACACAGTAACCTAATAGAATTAGGTGCTAACTACTGTAGAGGAATGTGAAAGTAAGAATAGATTTTAGAAAGAAAAGAATGCAGGGAAAGCAAAGGGCGACCCTAAATTGATCCTTAAAGAAAGTAATAAAACCGATTGAAGGAAGATGAGGACAGTAGTATCTAAAGGGGATGATGATGCGATAGTCGTGGGGAATATGGTAAGTGAGGTGCATCTCATTCACCTCTTTGCCTTTGTAATCAGAAGCGATGGAGGTATACTAGAGCCCATGAACGATGACGAGTGGAGTAGAAGCCATGAAAAAAGAAACAAAGGAGATCGAAATGGGTGGAGAGGTGAAACTTACTAAAGGAGCAAGGAGTTGGGACGATCGCCGGTGATGGCAAGCAGAGAGCAAAGAAGAAGAAGATGGAAGGAAAATGCAAAAACGATGAAGTGTTTTGGAAGTACAAACCTTAAAAACCCTAACGAGGATTCTTGAGAATTGTTCGATTAAGGGCATCGAAAAGAGATTTAATCCATATTGTCGAATTTGAACTGGCAGCAGTCACACTAAAATCTCAACAAACTCTTGTCACATTAGATATTCTTTTAACCTAAGTTTGACACGTGGCAAATGACTACAGGTATCAGAGTGACGACAGTTCAAGTAGATCGGCAGTATAATGACGAAGCGTTTGATCGGGAAACAAGATACCCCAGAAGCGTTAGCAATTAAGTATAACTTCGATGTGAACCGAGTGACAACAAAGGAGAATGAACACTCAATCGGACAACCAGGATCATATTTGGTACATCCGTCCAGTCAGTTAGACTTACAACCTCTTTCAACTAGACTTGATAGGGATGCTTGCCATACAGCGATTACGGTAGGGCTCCCGTTAGCTCAAAGTCTAGAAGGCTGACTGACAAAGCGGTAAAAGTTAAGGAAGGGTTAGCCCTTAAGGCTAGCGCAGTTAATCTTCACACCCGAGAGATTATCCGACCGACCCAATAGGTCGATCAGACCATTCGCCCAAGAGGTTATCTGACTGGACCAGCAGTCCGATCAAATGCCAAGCCTCTCAATATGGATGAAGATCTCAAAATGAGTCAGTACTCTCTAGGGCTCGGATTTCTTTAAGATAGTACAACTACATAACTCGGTCAAGAAGCTCAGCTGATCGAAACTACAGTCTGATCAGACTGAAGAGACACCCAATTTGATTGAACTTTTTTGTTGAAACTAATAAGTCAGGTTAAGGATGAGTCCCCAATGACATTCTATATGCCCGATCAGCTAAGCGACTACTGATCGGATCATGGGAAAAACTAGTGGCGGCAATTCGGATCAGATTCGGGTTGACGGGTTGGAACATCAAAACCTAAACTTGACCCGATTAATATTTCGAGTCAAATTGTTCGACCTAAACCTGGCCCGTTTATCTATATTTGACTTGAACCCGACCTAAAATGGCCTATAACCCGAATCCAATCTGAACCAGACCTGCCTCGAAATTATCCATTTATAAAAACATGTTCGTCTTAATCCGAACTCAACCCGAACTTGACCCGAAAAGACCCATTTTATAAAAATATACTTTTTTTTAACTCGAATTCAACTAGAATCCGACTCCAACCTAACACGATAATATTTATAAATGGGTTCACGGGTTATAATCGGGTCATTTCTGTTAGGGTTCAATCAAAGTTCCACATTAGAAAGATTTGATAAAGATCATGGGTTTAAAAGGATATAAGATATCTCCATTGACATGAAGCCTCATGCCAATGGAGATATCATACATCCTTTTAAACCCATGATCTTTACCAAATCTTTCCAATGTGGGACTTTGATTGAACCCCAACCATCCTCCCCTCAAACGAAGGACCACAATTACTCTCATGGTATAAGCCTCCCCGTGAACATCCGGACACCCTGATATGCTCTAGGCCTCCCCGCAAGCATTCGCATCCGGTCATCCTAACCTACTCCGGGCCTCCCTGTGAGCATTCGGTCATCTTGACCTACTTCAGGCTTCCCTACAAGCATCCGGTCACCCTGACCTGCTCGCCTCCTCGCAAGTATTCGTCATCCTGACCTGCTTCAGACCTCCCTGCAAGCATCCAATCATCCTGATCTGCTCCGGGCCTCCCCACTAGCATTCAGTCACTCATGTCCAACTCCGGGTCTACCCTCAACTTTGTTCAAGGTCACGTCACATTGCATCTGGTCTGGATTATGGCTCTGATACCAGGATTGCTGGGGTTGTAAGGTTGCAAACATAGTTCCACATTGAAAACACTTGGGAAAAATTATGAGTTTATAAGAAAAAGATATTTCCATTGGCATGAAATCTTTTGGGTAGAGCTTAAGAGCAAAACCATAAGGATGTGTTTGGTTCAAGTTATTATGGGGAATATTTTTTTTTTATTTTTCACATTTTCTTTATTTTTATGTTTTTTATTTATTTTCATTTTTTTTATTTTTTCGCTTTTTTATTTTTTAAAAAATCTTTTAAAGTTTTTAAATTTTTTTACGTTTTTAAATTTTTTTATGTTTTTAAATTTTTTTGTTTTTTCTATTTTTATTTTTTATAATTTTTTTATATTTTTTACGTTTTTATTTTTTAATTTTTTTTTACATTTTTTCTATTTTTAATTTTTCCCCATTTTTTATTATTTTTAATTTTTTTACATTTTATATATATTTCAATGTGTTTTTACATTTTTTTTATTTTTTTAAGTTTTTTATTTTATTTTTTATATTTTTTCTTTACATTTTTCTTTTTTATCATATTTTCTTTTATTTGAGGATATTTTGGATAAAAAAATTTGTTAACCCCGGAATTAAGAAAAATTTTAGTTTTCCGAGAATTTTCGATTCCAGGTTTTTTGCAAATTGATCATTGGAGCTAACGAAATATTTAGAGATTAATAGATTACACCGTCTCATAGAATAACCATAAATCTCTAAGATAACTCCCAACCAAATACACCCTAAGGGTGCATTTGGTTGGGGGTTATCCTTGATAACCTTGGTTATCCATCCAAAGTTATCAACGAAAACTTTGTTTGGTTTAGGTAATCGATGATTCTCGAGTAATGTTTCATGCTCGATACGTCAGCAAAAGGGGCATGCAACTTGGAATCGAAAAACTGAGATTTTTCTTGATTCCGGGGTTAACAAAATTTGTTTACCTAAAATACCCTCGAATAAAAGAAAAATATGATAAAAAATAAAAATGTAAAGAAATATAAAATATAAAAATAAATTTAAAAACTTTTTAAAAAATAAAAAAATGAAAAAAAACACAATTTTTTAATAAAATTTAAAAATAGAAAAAATGTAAAAAAAATAAAAAAGGGAAAAAAATAGAAAAACGTAAAAAACAGAAAAATATAAAAACGTAAAAAATTTTTAAAAACCATAAAATTAATAAAAATGTAAAAAAATTAAAAATAAAAAAAAAATAGGAAAAAAATTTAAAAACATAAAAAAAATAAAAATAAAAAATAAAAGAACGTAAACTTTTTTAAAAAAAATTAAAAAACTTTTAAAAAATAAAAAATAAAAAAATAAAAAAAACACATAAAAATTAAGAAAAAATGTGAAAAAGAAAAAAAATAAAAAAACGTAGAGTTTAAAAGATATATATGATTGATTTTGTAACTAAGGGTAATATAGTAAAATATTAAATTAGGTTATTCATTAAAACCTTCAAACTAAGAAATTTTTGTTGCATTACCTAAGTTGAACCAAACAACATTTGGTTATGTTTTATTCCCTATAACCTTGGTTATGTGATTACCAAGTAATCACATAACCAAGGTTATACATGATAACTTGAACCAAACACACCCTAAGATTTTAAGCCCAAAGTGGACAATATTATACTATTGTGGAGATATCTAAATTCTTTTCGATCCTAACAATTTCAAGTTGACCTAAACCTGACCCATTTATTAATTGTGTCAATCAGGTTGACCGGAACCCGACTCGAACCTAATAAAACCTTACTCTAATCTAATTTTTTTGTGTTCAGTTTAGGTCATGTTTTCGTATCAAGTCAAAAATTACTACCCCTAGGAAAAACTTTGTTCGTTTCCTAGGTAAGCAGATTATGGGTCCCCTAGCCTAATGAGCTCATATTCCTTTTTGATATTTTGTGTCATGAATGACAACAAATATTCTATATGCGAGCTATACATCAAAAGCTTCCTCTCCGCCACACAGAGATTGCAGTCCATTTTAGAAAAGGTATCGTAGCATCTCTATGGTTTGTCCATTTTTAGAAATATTGAGATTTATGTATAAGCAATAGTTACACTATAAAAAGGGTCTATATCTATAGCATAGATACGCCACATTACGCGAGACTGCAATGTCCACTAATCCGGTGATAAGGGGAGTCAAATTATTCAACCTGAACTTGGCTCGTTTATCTATATTTGACTCGAACCCGACCTAAAATGGCCTATAACCCGAATCCAATCTGAACCAGACCTGCCTCGAAATTATCCATTTATAAAAACATGTTCATCTTAATCCGAACTCAACTCGAACTTGACCCGAAAAGACCCATTTTATAAAAATATACTTTTTAAATCCGAATTCAACTAGAATCCGACTCGAACCTAGCATGATAATATTTATAAACGGGTTCACGAGTTATAATTGGGTCATTTCTGTTAGGGTTCAATCAAAGTCTCACATTAGAAAGATTTGATAAAGATCATGGGTTTAAAAAGATATAATATATCTCCATTAGCATGAGGCTTCATGCCAATGGAGATATCTTACATCCTTTTAAACCCATGTTCTTTACCAAATCTTTCCAATATGAGACTTTGATTAAACCCCAACGATCCTCCCCTCAAACGAAGGATCACAATTACTCTCATGGTATAAGCCTCCCCGTGAGCATTCGGTCACCTTGATCTACTCTAGGCCTCCCTGCAAGCATTCGCATCCGGTCATCTTAACCTACTCCGTGCCTCCCTGTGAGCATTCGGTCACCTTGACATACTTCAGGCTTCCCTGTAAGCATCTGGTCACCCTGACCTACTCGCTTCCTCACAAGTATCCGTCATCCTGACCTGCTTCAGGCCTCCCCGCAAGCATCCAATCATCCTGATCTGCTCCGGGCCTCCCCACTAGCATTCAGTCACTCATGTCCAACTTAGGATCTACCCTCAACTTTGTTCAAGGTCACGTCACATTGCATCTGGTCTGGATTATGGCTCTGATACCAGGATTGCTGGGGTTGTAAGGTTGCAAATATAGTCTCACATTGAAAACACTTGGGAAAAATTATGAGTTTATAAGAAAAAGATATTTCCATTGGCATGAAGTCTTTTGGGTAGAGCCCAAGAGCAAAATCATAAGGATGTGTTTTGTTCAAGTTATTATGGGGAATATTTTTTTTATTTTTCACGTTTTTCTTTATTTTTATGTTTTTTTTTTATTTCTTTTCATTTTTTATTGTTTTAAATTTTTTAAAGTTTTTATATTTTTTTACGTTTTTAAATTTTTTTATGTTTTTAAATTTTTTTGTTTTTTCTATTTTTATTTTTTATAATTTTTTTATATTTTTTACGTTTTTATTTTTTAATTTTTTTTTACAGTTTTTCTATTCTTTTAATTTTTTTTATTTCCCCCATTTTTTATTATTTTTAAATTTATTTACATTTTTTATATTTTTTTTATGTGTTTTTACATTTTTTTTATTTTTTAAAGTTTTTTATTTTATTTTTTATATTTTTTCCTTTACATTTTTCTTTTTTATCATATTTTTCTTCTATTTGAGGATATTTTTGATAAAAAAATTTGTTAACCCCGGAATCAAGAAAAATCTCAGTTTTTCGAGAATTTTCGATTCTAGGTTATATGCCCCTTTTGCTGACGTGTTGGGCATGGAACATTATTCGAGAATCATCGATTACCTAAATCAAATAGGGTTTTCGTTGATAATCTTGGATGGATAACCAAAGTTATCAAAGATAACTCCTAACCAAATACACCCTAAGGATGTGTTTGGTTGGGAGTTATCTTTGATAACATTGGTTATCCATCCAAGGTTATCAACGAAAACTCTGTTTGGTTTAGGTAATCGATGATTCCCGAGTAATATTCCATGCTCGACACATCAGCAAAAGGGCATGCAACCTGGAATCGAAAAACTGAGATTTTTCTTGATTCCAGGGTTAACAAATTTTTTTTATCTAAAATACCCTCGAATAAAAGAAAAATATGATAAAAAGGAAAAATGTAAAGAAAAATAAAAAATAAAAAAAATAAAATAAAAAACTTTTTAAAAAATAAAAGAAAATGTAAAAAACATATTTTTATATAAAATTAAAAAATAGGAAAAATAATAAAAATAATAAAAAAGCAAAAAAAAAATAATAGAAAAACGTAAAAAATTTTTTTTTTAAAACCATAAAATTAATAAAAATGTAATAAAAATAAAAATATAGAAAAAATAGGGAAAAATTTAAAAACATAAAAAATAAAAAATAGGAAAAAAATAAAAAAATGGAAAAAAAAAAAAATAAAAAAACACATAAAAATAAAGAAAAAATGTGAAAAAGAAAAAAAATAAAAAAGAACGTAGAGTTTAAAAGATATATATGGTTGATTTTATAACTAAGGGTAATATAGTAAAATATTAAATTAGGTTATTCATTAAAACATTCAAACTAACAAGTTTTTGTTGCATTACCTACGTTGAACCAAACAACATTTGGTTATGTGTTTATTCCCTATAACCTTGGTTATGTGATTACTTGGTAATCACATAACCAAGATTATACATGATAACTTGAACCAAACGCACACTAAGGTTTTAGGCCTAAAGTGGACAATATTATACTATTGTGGAGATATCTAAATTCTTTTCAATCCTAACAATTTTAAGTTGACCTAAACCTGACCCATTTATTAATTGTGTCAATCAGGTTGGCCGGAACCGACTCAAACCTAATAAAACCTTACTCTAATCTAATTTTTTTGTGTTCGGTTCAGGTCATGTTTTCGTATCAGGTCAAAAATTGCTACCCCTAGGAAAAACTTTGTTCGTTTCCTAGGTAAGTAGATTATGGGTCCCCTAGCCTAATGACATCATATTCCTTTTTGGCATTTTGTGTCATGAATGACAACAAATATTCTATATGCGAGCTATACATCAAAAGCTTCCTCTCCGTCACACATAGAGATTGCAGGTCCATTTTAGAAAAGGTATCAGAGCATCTCTATGGTTTGTCCATTTTTAGAAATACTTTGAGATTTATGTATAAGCAAATAGTTACACTATAAAAAAGGGTCTATATCTATAGGCATAGATACGCTCACATTATGCGAGACTATGCAATGTCCACTAATCCGGTGATAAGGGTCCACCCCTCATAGGGTCGTGGACATAGTGGAAGTCAAAATCTAGGCGGTCAACGCCCCTGTATCGCTGGCCCGCTCAGACAACCCACTTGCCCGACCAGGGTGAAGGATAGTCAGGCTGATATCAACCCAATGTTACCACAGCTTGGTCGCATACCGAGCTTCCGGCGCTCAGGAAGCCACGGAAGTGAAGGCCCCACGGAAGTGAGGCATACATCGAGCGGCTAGCTCGCTCAGACTTATATCGAACCGCAGAACCGGCGAAACGGGAGCACAGCCGAGCAGTCACACTCAAATATAGCCCGACACAACAATGGAGCTCGGACAGTGGAATGTTGGCCGAGCGACCACTCCACTGAGCCCAAGGGCCAGACACCCGGACGGCTAAGGGCTGGTTGAGCAGTCATCCCGCTCGGCCCACTAATAAACAAAAGGAGGATCAGTTGATATCCTTGTGGGAACTCATGCCACCAGCAGACGACATGGTTAGCGGTATGGTCGGACAGAGGATCGTACTACGGGAGCTTCCACTGTTATGTTAGAGATATGCTCGGGTCATTGAGGTATAGTGTCAGAGACGCTTTCCTGACATGCCTTTTCATGAAAAGTTTTGAGAAGCGTGCACGCCTCAAAAAGTATGCACGCGCACTCCTGGTAACCCCAAGCTTCAACGGAGGTATGCAAAGATTACTGTAGCTACTGTTACTCTGCTTCTTTTGATTCGCTTCTTTCCTTGCTTCCACATCGTCAGTGACTGACTTGAGCGTCGGAGGGCCATCGTCAGGGAACCCCTCCTTGGCTCGGCACTGACACTGCTGTAGTTGCAGGTCCATCTAGCTCTGAGCCCACGCATGATCAATAGGAGTGCCACGTCCCCCAGCATCCATCGCCTCTACTCTCAGACAAGATCATCCACTATTCATATTACGATTCATAATTTTCTATTGATCACTAACTTGAGCATTGGAGGACCTACTGTTGGTGCAATTAACACTAATGGTCACACTCAAGTTTTGATGAATGATAAATAGATTACAGTTAGATGTTATATTTGTCTAACCTTTTTACCGAGTGTGCAGGAATTGACGAGTCTAGAGGATCTGACATCATGCTGAAGTCCAGATGTATAATTCTGGCAGGAAGTCTAGATGGATTTGTGGGACATAATAGTTAACTGAAGTCTAGTCGGAACGTTCGATTCCAAACGATTAGCTGAAGTCCATATGTGCGATTCCGAAAGGAAGACCTGGTGGGTCAAGAGGCAAGTCAAGAGATTGCAACTGGTAAGTGAAGGTGAGTCATTGGAGGAGAGCGATCTAATGAGGACGAGCCCCGATGGGACTATAGGCGCGGTCTAGCTTAGAACCATTTTAGAAGTTAAAGTTGAGACCATGACTAGATCTTGGTCTTGGTAAGACATAATTTAAGTCATAAATTTATTGTATTTTAAATGTGCTAACTCTGTTTTGCAGGACAATTTTTGTTGCTTAGACTAATATATTTTACAGAGAATCAAAGCTGCAAAGTAGTTGAAAAAGGGGCTCTAGGTGCCCGGACATAGTCTAGGAACCTAGTGGTGGTCCAGGTGCCCGAACAAGGAAGCGAAGCAGTGGGTGACTAGCTGAGGTGGCATATACTTGTTGGCTAGCACATGTCAGGTCTAGGTCTAGGTCTAGGTCTAGGCACCCGGAGATGAATGAAATTTTAGAGATTGAGTTTTATCGAGGTGCATCCACGTCGTCAGCATTCCAGGCGCTGGGGGTGGTCCGGGTGCTCGGAAAGAGCCTATAAAAAGGACTTTGACTAGAGCCTTCATGACAACATTTGCTCCGACTTTCGTTCTAGCACGCTGCTCTGAGAAAGTTCCTACGACACCAAAAGGCTAGTCTAATAACCAACAATCAAGTTTCTTTTCCTTCCGTTGTTGGTATTCTTTTATTATTCTTGTATTGTACTTAACTTTTTGTAATCTTTTCAAACTTATAGTGATTGCTCAACGAAAGCACTCAACAAGTGTGAGCCTTAAAGTAGGAGTCGTCAAATACTCCGAACCAAGTAAAGCAAACTTGTGTTGATGATTTTTCTTTTAGTCTCACTTTCTTCTCTTATATTTCCGCTGCACACTTGATTTCAAAAAGAAAAGAAAGATTTTTAAAATCACGTGATCCACCCTCTCTCTCTCTCACATGCTCACGGTCCTACACCTATATCGGGGACCCCAATTCCTTGGTCTGGTCACTAACGCTCTTCTTAATACACAGGAGTTCTTCGAAGTTATCTTTGGGCAGCGAGGAGTCTTCATTTCGTCAACATTTAAGCCATGTATTCACCTTCCATTTTCACCGATTTCGGACATGATCATGTTAACATTTTATAGTTATACATTCATTATTAAAAATAGTCATCCACGTTACATGTGTAATATAATATATGAATATACATAAATTAAAACATCAAACCCATAAATTGGACTTGGTAAAAGTGTGTCAGACCCATACAGTAGTGCAACGTAAGGGCAATTCTCAAGAACCCCAACAACAAGTTACTGTAACGAACTCTCCCTTATAAAAAATTAATTTAATATCACACTTGATTTTAGCCAAAAAGCCGAGAAAGATATATTTTCTAACGCCGGAGACCCAAGATATTTATAAAAATTTCTTCACTTGCGGTGTTGCCAATTTTAAGATATGAGATTAGACCGTGTATATTTTTTTTATATAAAATAACTAGAAAAAAATTACTAATAAAATTTTTAAAAAATGTGAAAAGAAAAAATATATTATTATAATTTAATTTTAGATTTTATCAAAATTAGTTATTAAAAATCTAGATACTAAATAAAATAGTACGATGTAAGATGCAAAACAGATTAGTTTGGTTTTTTTACCATATAGTAAGTAGTAAGATGTAAAAGGGATTAGTTGGGTTTTTTACCATCTTAATTTTAATGAGTCGAACTTAACTTAAACTTTTTTCTTATATAATTTATCTGTTTTTCAATAGTTTTAATTTTAACTTTAATTATCTTGAGTCATTAAGCTAAGTAGCTAACTTAATTGCCCAAATCCCAGTAATAGGATAAACTATCGGAGTGAAAATTCAAATATCATATTGGACATTTTCGAGACTTGTGAGTTCGAACCGGTAATGTTGGATCGTCATCCTTTTAGACTTTCTGGATTTATTCAATTGCAACATTAATAGTTAAAAGCATGATTATACAAAAAAACACATAAAAAAAAATTAAAACTAAACTTCCCAAAATCTTTCGAGCTTCTCCTAACTCCACCGGATCAAGAATCTTATTGCCGACTGGACGGCTGAGATTGCACCATTAGCATAATGGCGAGGAGAGAGGGCTGCTGTACCCATCGCATACCGTGCGAGCTCGATCGGACGGTTACAATGGTCCATTTATAATGCCTCGTCCAACCCCATTCTCCTCTTTTTCCCTCCCTGTTCTTCCCTTCTTCGCCTTTGCGCCGCCTTCCTTTCCCTAGCAGTTCTCTCTAATCCAAATTCTCTTGAATTTCTAAGAATTAGTATTGTTTTTCTCCTGTTATACTTCTTGGATTTGATCCTTCGGCTGCGGCGATTAGGAAAGGGAATAACTTTGAACATTGTTTTTTCCCCTTGATTGTGTTCGGAATCAGCTCTCCGTTTTTATTTTACGATTCAATATGGAATAATTGTTTTAATCAATTTCGTGTTTTGGCAAGAAAAAATTGCGATCGACTCTGCTTAAGATCGATCCAATGAGGTGAATCTCATAAAGGTGGGATTTTTTGTGTCGGATTTAACGATTCTTGCTTATTTTGAGGGTCCTGTATCGACCTTTTTTGCACCTTTGACGATCCAGCACTTTCTGTGGAATTCTTGGAGCTGGGTTTTTGGAGATGGCAACTTGGAGCCCTGTGAAGATGGCGCCTGTAGCTCCTTCGAGTGGGAGCTTGGACGACGATTACGAGAGGGACATCGAGGCTTTGCGTTGGGAACAGCAACAGAGTAGAAACTTGTTTGATATCAATCCGGATGAGCTCAATATTTGCCGGAGCGGTAGTGCGCCGCCCACCATCAATGAATCAGTAAACGCCCTCAGGAGCCTTTACGGGCCTTCTGGCCTTACCGAGCCTCCTGGTTTCCATCGTCGGGACACTGCGACTACGCCCTCGGAAGAGGAGATGAGGTCACACCCTGCCTACTTGGCTTACTACTATTCCTATGCGAAATCAAATCCGAGATTGCCTCCCCCAGCGATATCAAAGGAGGATTGGCGTGCAAGACAGAGGCTTCATTCAAGGTCATCCTTGTTTGGAGGAATTGGCGATCATCGTGGTAGAAAAGAATTTGCAGAGACTGAAATTGGCGGTAACTCCCCCTTTTCACCACAGCCAGGCTTTCCAAAGCACGATGGACAAGTGGAGATGCCGAGGCCCAATGGATTCTTGCAGCCAAAGAATCACTACAATAGGGAGTCGGGAGAGTGGCTCGATCTGAATACTGATGGTCTTATAGGTTTGCAGGATGTTGGACTTGGTGCAAGAAAGAAAAGTTTTGCAGGTGTGATACAGGTAACTAGACTTCTCTGAACCCATTCTTCCCCTGTTAATTTCATATTTGTTCAATTTGTCGTCCATCTGACATATTCAGCAAGAACATGTTCTATAATTGCCACTATTATAAGTAGTTGATTGGATACCTGTAGGCATCCATGGTCATGTTTCAGTGACATTGTTAGTTTGTTTGTATTTGTATTGCTTAGACTATTCTCAGTTGTATTTGTAACTTGATAATTGCCGTAAATCTGAGAAGCTATCACAATTTTTTTAAGAAGAGCTTCACATAATAATACAATACACAGTAATACGGGACTTAGTTTTCTGGATAATCAATAACGCACAAGTATTATAGTTTGTGGCATGCTCTAGCTCAGGCCACTTTTGTAGCATGGGCTTCAAGTTCTGGTCTGCAATTATTCAAGATGCATGACCAATCTGCCAGTTTTGTTGTTGTGTCTATAGCAAGGACTATAAATTTTATATGATTAATGACTACCGAAAGAAATGAGTATAAGATTGAGGGAGAAATATAAGAAACCCATGGCAGTAATCTCTTGAAGTTTTACTTCGCAAGAAGAAACCAGAGAAAAAAGAGGTTTTAATAAAACTAAGGATGAGCAATAGCAACAACCAATGCTCATCCCACTAAAACTAAGGATGACAATATTATACAATTTCATAGAGAACCATTAGTAAAGTAATCCGTGCCAATTGAAGTTTGAATACCAAAAATTCAACTTTTCTTGGTTAAAAAAGACAAATGCATTAAAGAGAGTAAAAATGATCATAACACAATCAGATCATAAGAACAAATTCAACTTGTTAAAGTTTAAAATAGATTCTTTTAACAAATTCTTCACAAGTGGTAAAGATTTACAAGTAATATGCCATTGTTGTTCTTTTTTTATTTCCTTTCTTTTTTGCAATTTTCAAGTGTCTATGCAAAGCGTAAAGTGTCTGTGAAGTATGAGCTTTTGTCTGGGAATACAAGAGTCCATACAAAACAATATGTTAATGAACCAAATGTTGGACCCTGAAAAGGTAGTATTGAGAGCTAAACTTGACAATTTATAAATGGCATATATGTGAGTTAAATCTCTAATTGTATCTCACTAAATATATTTTCTTTTATAATATAATGTGTTCTATTCTATAGATTAAACTTCGAACTCATGAATTAGGATCTGCCAATTATACTCGAACAGATGAACTGTAACTCTTCTGATATGACAGTTTTTTTACTTGAAAGACATAGATTTTTTTTTAAAAAAAGTGTACTAGTCAATTATCCCAGCGGTTCATTATTCTGTACTTGAAATCTGCAAATAAATAAATAAACAAAACAATCAGAGGATAAGATACTTTAAACAATTAGGTGACTGCTAAAATTGTACTTTAAATCTTCTGTCTACCACTGTCCTATGAGGTGGAAGAATCCAAAAGAATTGTATATATGGTTTCTCCAAGGCACACTGTTTTCATTTTCACATTCAAACTTCCCATAACTTCAACAAAGTGGACGGATCTTCATCACTATTGATAGGATTGTGATTGTAGACTACCTCCTCAGAAATTTGTACATAATATGTGCATTCCTACATATCTGTGATTTTGCAAGCGTCATTGACTATGTTTGACATACCAAACAAGGCAACATATGGCCATCCCTGATTAAATGACAAGTAATTCTACCATCCTATATCCTAAACTATTATGATACATACCTGTATTGAAAACACTGCTATGAACAAAGATGTGTGAAAGTCATCAAAGAAGATGAAACAAGAAAAACTGTTTGCCTCATTTTCAAACTTGTGACATTCCTTTGGCATCATCCTTAATTTATAAATCACATTAACACTCTATGGCATACCAAACTGTGGGTGTTATTGAGTTAACCTTGATTGAATCACTATCCTAAATCAAGATACAATTTTATCAGATGAAATAGACGCTAAAGTCATTAAATAAATTAGATAAACTGTGAAAATATTCACATGTTCAAGCATGTACATCCCTGTGACATTGTTTCATACAAAACAAGAGTGAAAAAGAACTTCTTTCTAGCCTATTTTTTTGCTCATTCATGCATCATCCTAGAAATTTCGCTGTTAGCTGTTTGTGGTTCCATATTGTGGAATGTTTTGCTGAACCTTTTGTGAAGATTTTTTTTAATGACCAAGAATTTGTTCTTTTGACTTGGAAGGGAAATTATTAGACTGTTACTTGCATATCTAGAGCTTTATTGGTGCATTTCCCCTATGAGTTCGGCACATCTATTTGACTGCCAGGTACTTCATGGTGTTTTTTTCTTGATTTTTCTTTAATTGATGTATTGTGGAGTTTTACATGGAAGCTACCTTGTACTGTGAATCATGTCACATAGGCTATTGATGTAGTAAGAACTTAGCTAAGCAGCAGAGTTATTTTTAAGTAATCAAATATTTACCAGTGTCTTTATTCAGTGGCCGCAGTGGATTTATTAGTAATGTCTGTGCCATGTAGTGGAGTTAGTGGCCTCGTAATGTACTACTTTCTGTTAAAAGGTACCTCATCTAGTTTACGAATTAGCTTTTATGGATTTATTTTGATAGTTCTTTGTCTCTCCTCTCTTCCCTTTATTAACTCCATCAACCTCTTTTGCATCAGCCATTAGTCTCCTTCCACAACTATCTTGCTGTAATTATGCTGTTGTCATTCTTTCATAATTTTAATCTTATGCCCTTCCTCCATTTCACTACATGCCTAGATCTGTTAATCTACTGCTGTAGTTCCTGTATGAGTCGACCACTCTTCTCCCCATTCAGCACCAATTATCTTCTAGGTTATGTTGAAAATTCCACTTGTGAACTTTTTTTATTTTTTGTCTAAGATTCAATAATCAAAATTACAAACAAGTGCTTGAATAGGCACCTAAATTTTCATCTTATTAGTTATTCCTTTTTTTTTTTAATTCAATAAACTTCCAGTTATGATTTTTCTTCCTTGTAGCACTTTCATTTTACCTATGCTATGGTTGTATGATATTATTTGATGCAGGAATTTAATTCCTTAACTTTCCATACTCCTTTTTGTCCAGGAAGAACTCATTCATCCAACTCCTGTTGCTGGACATATTTCACACCCAGTCAGTTGCAATGCATATGAAAATGCTGATTCTGGAAGACTCTTTGATGCCATGCTGACAAATCTTGATGAATCAGAAGCTTTAAATGGTCTGCAATTCAGGGCATCTTCACCCAGCCTTGTTAGGGTGAGAAGTGTTGGTTCCTCTGGTGAAGCAGCAGAGGAACCTCCTCTTGGTAGAAATACAAATGCTAATCCTTTATTGATTCAAAGGTTGCCAAGCCCCTCCCTCCCACCTGTCGGAGTGAGAAATGAGGACGGTGATATACACAATGGCATTAGATCAAGTCACATACGTGGCTTTTCATCTACAATTGGCAATTCCGATGATATTGCTGCAGCTATTTTGAATTTGAACCTGTCTACGGACAACCAAGCAGTTTCTGGTCACCGGCTATACAAATCAGATTCCACCACATCAATAAATCCACTAGATCGACTTATTGGACAAAATGGTATGTCTAATTCATCTGGTACAACTGCAGTTTTGAATTGGCCAGAGTTAACATCCAATGATATATATGTCGGTCAATTTATCAGTGATTTCCCATTGCTAAGACCAGTTAATTTGATTAATAGTCAACATAGTTTTCAATAAGCTCTTGATTTTGTCAAATTGAAGTCAATAACATGCTGGAAATCATGGAGTACCTGACTTTAATTCGTTTGACATCTTCTCCCTATTATTTATTCATTTTTACCCACTCAAACAGTATATTTACTCTGTTCTTAACCATATGTATATAACAAATATGCAAATAATTTATAAGATATTACATTCACATTCATATGCGTGCATCAAATAGTTTCATAGTTCCCCTTCTTCCTCCCCCTTGCTCCTATGGGTTATCCTAATGCATTGGCATTACTGATATGGTGCAGAAGGGCAACCTACTACAATCCATAACCAGTTGAAATCTGGTTATCATCAACAATCCATGGAGTCAGTGGGAGGGCACTATACATTGGACAATGCAGATCCGGTACATGCTGCTGGCTACTTGAGCCCTTCTTTGGGAGGAAATTTTCTTGGTCTATCACACGTGGATTTGCCTGAGTATCAGAATGCATATCTGGGAAGTGTGCTTACGAATCAGAATGGCAGATATGGTGTACCTCACCTCGGCAAGTTTAATGGTTTAGATAATGGTTTATATGGAAATCATGGTTTTGGTATGGACATGTCATATCCAGCAAATAAAATATCATCTGCCACCCACACTCTCTTGAACTCTGTAAGTCCAATTAGACAAAATGGGCGCTATTGCCAAATGCTGTCCACAGCTCGAAGTCAAACAGGAGCATCCCACGTTTCATGGTTCCCAGAGAACAGTGCAGTTGGAGAAGGTTATTCTTCGTCTTCGTTACTAGAATTCAAGAGCAACAAAACCAGATTATTTGAACTTTCAGATATAGTTGGTCATGCTGTGGAGTTCAGGTGTTCTTTCCTAGTTTCTGTATGTTCTTTGATGAACTTAGTTATGATTTGATTACTAACATTTTTTTGTGTTTCTAGTAAGGATCACCTTGGAAGTCGTTTCATTCAGCAGAAACTTGAAACTGCCTCAATTGAAGACAAGAACTTGATCTTTCCTGAAATAATCTCTAGCGCGCATACTTTGATGACTGATGTTTTTGGCAATTATGTCATTCAAAAAGTATGTTTTTCTTTATTCCTATTAACTGTTAATGATGTGGTTCTCACTTCTATAATTGATTCTCACATGGCAGTTCTTTGAGCATGGTACCGAAATTCAGAGAAAGCAACTTGCAATTCAACTGATCGGTTATGTTTTGCGTTTCAGTCTTCAAATGTATGGTTGTAGAGTAATTCAAAAGGTTCGTCTGTACCTTTTTTTCCGTGTTTGGTTTTTTTGGTTTGATAGTGCTTAGCAATTGGATGACCAAGTTGAATTTCCCATTGGTGGATGTTCTCCATTGCTTATGTTCCGATACATAACATAAATATTTCACCTCAGTCAATGCTATGCCATCTGTAACAAATATTTCTGTACAAAGAGTTATAATGAAAGTCTCTAATTATTAGGATATGTTGGGGACACCTTAAATAAAACTTTTGAATTGACAACATTGGCGATAATATAAACTTGCTTGATTCAATTAATTGACCATTCAGTATCTATACTCCTGATAATATGGACATTGTTGAAGTGCCAAATTTGAACAGACCCATGATTGAAGGTGCAAGATTCAATCACAAACATAGCAAAGTCTACACATGATCCAAGATTGAATCATAAACTGGAGACTGAATGATATGATAGGCAACTGAAATAAATCTCCTCTAGATTTTGTCAGGTATCCATATTCAATGTTCATATAAGTTTAATCGAGGAGTGTAGAATTTTTCCACCGTGTTTGCAGTGAATGGATAAGAGATGGGTCAAATAATGTGCATAACCATATTTCTGGTTGTGAGGATATCAATAATCAGGTTTTTCCAAATCTTAACAATTACTCTTAATTGCTATCTGATTCATCAATAATTAAGGGAAGGTTTGAGTTAATAATATGGTTCCACTCTTGTGCATCTGTAATAACCTAGGAAGTTTTGCTTATAGTATTTGATTCAAAGTAGAATGCTTAATAATAATAAAAAAAATTTGTTTGCCGTAGTAACCTGACCTCTATCATCCTTAATATCCAGAATGATTTATCCATTTAATGTGTTAGTTATTATGAACCAAGTCATACAGGCAGCAAGTTATATATATACCAGGTCATGGATGTCCTTAAATCATCATGAGCCAGCTGGCTAGCTGCTTGTCAATTGTACAAGCTAAAACTGGGAAGAAATATGGTTTGTTGTCTCCTTTGCTTGAATTGTTCTCATACATTTGTGTTATTTTGCAGGCTCTGGAAGTAGTTGATATAGAGCAGAAGGTTCAAATGGTGCTAGAGCTTAATGGACATGTTATGAAATGTGTTCGTGATCAGAATGGAAACCATGTAATCCAGAAATGCATCGAATGCATTCCTCAAGAAAATATTCAATTTATCATAGAAGCCTTCTTCGGTCATGTTGTGGCCCTTTCCACTCACCCATATGGTTGTCGGGTAATTCAGGTATGAACGCCTCAGACAACGGCATCTGGAATCAATTGCCCAAACTGCAATCTAGCACGCCAATTTATGACTTCATTTTGATGCTTGCAGAGGGTATTAGAACACTGCAATGATCAAGAAGTTCAGAGTATTATGATGGAGGAGATCATGGAATCTGTCTGTAATTTGGCACAAGACCAGTATGGCAATTATGTTATTCAAGTAGGTTATCATACGTTTCTAGCATTATTAACTCTTATTCTTGTGTTTTTCTTGATGTGCTCTCTGGCATAAACTAGATATCCTAATTTCGAACGGCACGCTAGCATATGCATTTGCCATGACTACTGACCTTATTGATTTATTTGTTCATAGCATGTTCTGCAATATGGTAAACCAGAAGAGCGAACGGATATAATCAGCAAGCTTGCTGGACAGATAGTTAAGATGAGCCAGCAAAAATACGCTTCCAATGTCGTCGAAAAGTGTCTGACATTTGGCACCCCCAAGGAACGTCAAATCTTAATAAATGAGATTCTTGGTTCCACCGACGAAAATGAACCTCTGCAGGTACTCACTGATGCATTTTCTACATTCAACTACTCGAAGAAGTCATACCGCAAGTATATAATTGTGTAAAGACTAAACCCTGTTGCAATTCTCATTGTCAGGCTATGATGAAGGATCAATTCGGTAACTATGTCGTACAAAAGGTTCTTGAGACATGTGATGATAAAAATCGCGAACTTATACTCCAACGCATCAAAGTTCACCAGAATGGTTTGAAGAGGTATACATACGGCAAGCACATCGTTGCACGGGTCGAGAAGCTAGTGGCAACAGGAGGTAATTGCTCATGCAATACATTCAACATCTTGATTCTCTATGACTGAGCTGATCATTCTATTTACAGAAAAGCACATTGGAGCACTGTCTTCGTCATCCTACGCTGCTTAGGAGAGATTTCAGTCGAATGGAATCGATGAAATTCTGTACAGTTAACGAGAGTAGTTTCACCAGCTTTCTAATTTTTCTTTTTTCACTCCAAATAAAAAAAAAAAAACAAGTTGAGCTTGAGGCTTTGTTTGAATGCCAAATTTTCCATACTTAAAAACGTGTATATTTGGTACTGTAGGAGTTCAAAACATGGTGACAGGCTCTGTCTACTAGGGTTTAGATGATGAGGCCATCAAATGTAAAAAAAGAAAAAAAAGGGCTTTAGAACTCTTGTAATTTTAATTCAGCTATAGCTGTTGAAGCATTGTCAAGTTTATTCTTCCTTGTCAAGTTTAATTCAGCTATTCCTGCTCTTCTAAACCCGGATGGCCGGATCGATCTCAACAATGCTAATTAAGAAACATATCATAAGCACGAAGAGTTTGAACTAACTCCACTTGCACAAGGCCCTTGTTTCTCTTTTTCGTTTTTTTTTTCCATGGCACCGAAATTATTTCAGATTCCAAATGGTGTTTTAAACCTAATTAAGATAACTTAATATTTCTTCCTCAACTGCTGGTCCCTCTGGTCCAGCCAGCGAGTAGAGGTGATCGGTGCATTCAACGGCCGACCGCCGCCGGCGAAGCTTTCGCTCCGACGGCTTCGAACACATTAATTCTTCATCTGCCGAAGTAGTCAAGTAGATGCCACGTGCTGACGTAATAATTAGTGCAGAACTGCAGATCCAATCGACGGATCTGCAGCCATAGGATCCCAACCCACGGCTCCGAACTCATTAATTCTTTGTCTGCTGAAGTCGATGCCATGTGTTGGCGTAATGAATTATCTCCTGCGCACTCACATGCGCGACTGTACGCGCGCAGGGATCACTCAGTTTTTATTTTTTTATTTTTTACTTTTTTAATATTTTAAATTTAAAAATCAATTTAAAAATTAACATTTCCATATATAAATTTTTAATACATTAATATATCTCTTCAACATATTACAATATTCAATAAATACTTAAATTTATTTTATTTTAATTTTTTTAAACCAAACATTATAATCTAATTGGGAAGCTTAGAAGTAAAATCTAAAAAAAAAAATTTAAAAATTATAATCCAAAACTTGAATTCTAAAAATAAATTTTTTAAAAAATATTTTAATTATTTTTTTTAATTCAAAACTTTTTAAAAAATAAATAAATAAATAAAAAGACTGATATCTTATGCGCGCATAATCAGGTACTGTGCGAACGCAGAATATTAAAATTTTATATATATATATATATATATATATATATAGTAAAATCATATACCATATATTGTATAAAAAAATTGGATATAATAAAATTTATATTGATACGAATTTTAGTATGATATAAATTTTATATTATTTATATTTTAATATCGATTCAGTGTATACCATATAAATTTTAATATGTTTCCCAACCCTTATCCATATCAGTAAAATAATACTCTATCTATATATTAAAAATAATTTTCATCCGACCGCATAAGAAAACGTTGTAGTTTTTTTTTAATTATAAAATGTAAATATATATATATGATAAAAAAAAATAGACATAAAATCAAAGATTCCTATCGCAAACTATAAGGGGATTTATGGTATGGTGCCCAAGTACTCACATAATTATTATTTTCATGCATATCAGTAGATCTCTCATCAAGTGTATTCAATTCATGTTTCCGTCTCCGAGGAATGATCTAGTGGTTAGCATATGAAGTATTATCATCATAAGATCTAAGTTTGAATCTCAGTAAAATTGAAGTAAATACCTTCCTTATGTGCTAGTCACTATTCGAAAGATTAATAGTCGTTCGTAATTTACCTCCTCCGTGTTGATCCTGAGACGGATTAACAGGAGCACTAAGGACGAGCATATTCACCTTTTGCCGTCAAGTATATCCGATCCATAACTTATCTTCCGCACAAATTATGAGAGAGAGAGCAAGATTCAATTAATCTCTAAGTCTCTATCATCCATCACAGGTAGTCTTATTATTTTATTTTCCATCCAAAAGTAATGTGTCATGTCACATGTCATGGCTCCATATGGTATGTTACACTATCATGTTGCATGTCATCTAATATCAATCCTTATATGGCACGTGTGCCATCTAGCATCATTGTTCATCTTCCTCTCGTGGATTGGCTCATCTGATATGAGTGTTGTTCGTATTCTCAACCTTCTTTGTCATCACTATCATCATCCCCACACACTTTTAGAAGTAGTCAGCTATCAATGAATTTGTAATGTCTTTACCGTGAGTTATTTACTGTGGACTAAATAGATCATTCTGATAGATCTATTTATCCTCATAAGTTTTTTAGCAAAGTCGTAACTATAAACAGATCTAGGTCGTTTTTACCATAAGCGTTTTGCTACAGATTAGATAGATCATTAAAGATGGATCTATTCACCTATATCCACACCCCCTCATCAAGATATGTATGCTCTCATGCTCTCATGCTAAAGAAGTGCACTCTCATGAAAATCCTCTCATCCCTCGCTCACATAAATCATCTCTCTCATTCATCCACTAAAGATGTATTCAAAGTGTAGATAGTCTTATCTCTCCCTCTTCAAAACAAGATGCATATACCCTCTAAGGCACCATGAGGTCTAGCAGTCAGATTCTAGCTAGTAACCAGGTGTCTGTTCTCCCTATGCACTATTTAAATGTCTAATGCTAATAGTCATCCGTGATTTATCTTTTCTATTTTGACCTGAGGATGAATTGTCAGAAACACTGAGATGAATGAATCATCTTTTACCACCATCTAAGACACCATGTTACTATAAAACTCTTAGGTCTCCTAGGGATAGTGCGGTGGTTAAAACATAAAATATTATCACATGAGATTTTAGAATCAAAATTCAATGTATCCGAATATATCTCCTCCTCATATCTTACCATCTACACTAATAATTAATAATTATTTATAATTTATTTTTTTAT
This sequence comes from Zingiber officinale, assembly GCF_018446385.1. Taxonomy (NCBI): domain Eukaryota; kingdom Viridiplantae; phylum Streptophyta; class Magnoliopsida; order Zingiberales; family Zingiberaceae; genus Zingiber; species Zingiber officinale. Next base: position 146,923,317 of record NC_055994.1, read on the forward strand.
ATCAACTTAAAATTAATAAAGATATTAAAGACAAACGAATCGTCTTTTATCACGTATTACTACAAAACTATCACTATCGTCTTTTATCACGTATTACTGCAAAACTCTTACTTAGGCTCCATGCGACCCAATATCCAACACAAATAATGCTTCTCGTATCTCGATGTAGCTCTATCCCAAAAACTCCATGTGTCCACGTGACTTAGATCCGCACGGCGGGAAAGCTCCCTATAACCTTCCAGTTTTTTGGTTTCACAGCCTCGTTGGTGATGGCAGATATTGTCAGGCAGCGTTAGTCGTCGGGGTCATTAATTGGGATCTTTTCTTAAAATATATTTTTTATTATTATTTAAATGTGAAAACTGATAAATTATTTTCTATTCGAGATAAAATAATAATTATTAATAAATTTATATTTTGCATTATGTATTTTCAAATTTTGATTTTGACCAGCCCCTCCGGCGAACGTGGAGCAGGCTGTTTCCTCTAATTCGTGTAATTCGATGCGGTAGTCCGCATAAAAATATATCGACAGTCAACACTCATACGCTTCATCCATAGCGAAGCAGCGTAACGTGTGTGGCGTGACGCCTATAAATGGACTCCACCGCTCTCTCTCCTCCTCTCCCCATTCCGATTTCGTCTGAAAGAGAGAAGGATGGGGACGGAGAAGGGGATCTCGGACCGCTCTCTCCTTCTCGACGACGCGGAGGCGGGAGCTCCGGCGGACTACCCCGCGGTGCGGACCGCGAGGGAGGCGTGGGCGGTGTTCGCGGAGGAGTCCAGGAAGCTGTGGGCGATCGGCGCCCCCATCGCGCTCAACATCCTCTGTCTCTACGGCTACAACTCCTCCACCCAGATCTTCGTCGGCCACCTCAGCAACCTCGAGCTCTCCGCCGTCGCCATCACCCTCAACGTCCTCTCCTCCTTCGCCTTCGGATTCCTTGTACGTTCCCTTCCTCCTTTTCTCCTCTCTTCCATCCGGTGAAGAAAACCCTAATTTCTTCCCCCGCCGCACCTTCTTCCTTTCCGCCCTCCGCTTCGGCGAGAGAGCGAGATCGGCGCGTCTGAAGGATTCGCCGCCCGAGGCAGGACGGGCAACTCCTATACCCGGGACCCACAGCCGACGTGGCAATAGCTCCATAATAATAACATTTATTATGCTCTATAAAATGAATATTTAGGAATTTACTATTTTTTTTTGTTATTTATCTACGAAGTCGTAGATTCTGTACCTAGTTTCTTTTTATTACACCTCAAGAATTTAATTTTTTTTACAATATAAATATTTCTTCTTTATCGACGGGACAAAATTATAATTTTAGCCGAAGAAATTTGTTAAAAATATTTTGGTAACATTTATTATTTTTTATTTAAAGTTATTTTTTAAAATAAATAAATAAATAGCTATTTTATTGTTAAAAGTGTTCGACGAAATGCGTTGCCGATGAAGATGCACTTCTTTGGTAGCTCGGCATGGGGAGTGCACTGGAGACGCTGTGCGGGCAGGCGTTCGGCGCCGGGCAGGTGGAGATGCTCGGCGTCTACTTGCAGCGCTCCTGGATCATCCTCCTCGTCTCTTCCGTCATCATGTCGCCCGTCTTCTTCTTCGCCTCCCCGGTGCTGCGCCTCATCGGCCAGGACGCGACCATCGCCTCCATGGCCGGCGATTTCGCGATCGCCGTCATCCCCCAGATGTTCGCCTCCGCCATCATCTTCCCCTCTCAGAAGTTTCTCCAGGCGCAGAGCAAGGTGGTTGTCCTCGCCGCCATCGGCCTCGTCGGCCTCGCCCTCCACGTCGCCATGCTCGCCCTCTTCGTCTACGTCCTCGATTGGCGCATCGCCGGCGCCGCCGCCGCCTTCGACATCTCCGCCTGGGCCGTCGCGCTGGCCCAGGTCGCATACATCGTCGGCTGGTGCAGGGACAGCTGGACTGGCCTGTCATGGGCCGCCTTCAAGGACCTCTGGTCCTTCGTCCGACTCTCGGTGGCGTCGGCCTTGATGCTCTGCCTCGAGATATGGTACATGGCCATCCTCAACGTCCTCACCGGCCACCTCGACGACGCCGAGATCGCCATCGGCTCCCTTTCCATTTGGTAAATACCGATCAATCTTTGCAACTAAATTCACAACATCAATTAAATCCTCACTTCCTCCACAGCCTGAACATAAATGGTTGGCAGGGCATGATCTTCATCGGTATCAATGCCGCCATAAGGTACAGTGCTCACGATACAAAAATTCCGCCATGTTCATGAATGATTATCGCTGAAACTACTGTCAAATTGTTTCTTCTTCTTCTTCATAGCGTTAGAGTGTCGAACGAGTTGGGAGCAGGTCGGGCGAGGGCAACCAAGTTCTCGGTGGTGGTGGTGATCATCCAGTCTTTGGCCATCGGCCTCTTCTTCATGGTTCTCATCCTCGCAACCCGCAACTATTTCAGCGTAATCTTCACGAGCGACAAGGACCTGCAACGAGCCGTCGCCAAGATTGCCTACCTTCTCGCCGTCACCATGGTCCTCAACAGCATCCAACGAGTCGTTTCAGGCAGGCATCATAACCGTTAATTAATTGCTACAACTCTTTCTCCACGCCATAATTCTAGCTAGCTCCATAATTAAACAATCGATTCGATTCCTTTGACAGGGGTTGCAATTGGAGGAGGGTGGCAGGGACTAGTGGCTTACATCAACTTAGCTTGCTACTACGTTTTCGGCCTTCCTTTGGGTTTCCTGCTTGGCTATGTCTTCCAACGAGGAGTAGAGGTATCGTTCATTTTCTTCTTGCTCCTTTTTCTTTCATGAATGGTGGTTAGAATCATCAATGTTTCTACAGGGAATTTGGGCAGGCATGCTCTGTGGAATCTTTGTGCAAACACTAGCTCTGTTGTTCATAGTTTGGAAGACAGATTGGAAGAAAGAGGTAAAGAAAATGACTGTAGAATTCAAGTTCTGGGCATGCATTTGAGAAAATGGTGATAACTTTCATCGAATTGTGAATAATTTTGCAGGCAAACCAAGCTGCAGAAAGAGTGAGGTTGTGGGGCGGGCGGTATGAGAATTGAAAGGTGGAAAGAACAAGAACAGTTTATTCAAGCTATTGCAGACGTTTATTTAGATTGGTATCTAGTTAATTAACTCATTTACTTGAGAGTGTTGTAGTTTATGTAGTTTTTCCTTTTTGTCTTTCCCAGCATTCAGCTTAATTTAACTACTGTCGTAGTGTTGTAGAATTTAGAAGTGCACGATTTTCGTCAAGTAATAAAATATTGATCACACAGAAAATATTAATTAAATAGTAATCTAGACAATCGAAAGGTGGTTCACGAACACTCGAGAAGATTGAGAGAAGAGGGAGAATGAAATAGAGAAAGCGAGAGGGAAAGAGGATAAGTGCAAGTGCACAATGAGAGAGAGAGAGAGAGAGAGTTGGTGGGGGGAATAATTCTAAGAATTCGGTTTTACTATGATCCTAATTAATATTTTTATGTATTGTTCATCTTCTTACCTCCATCCTTATGCGCATATAGGAAATCTAATTAAATACTGACACTACCCCTCGATGGACATGTTGGAGTGTTATCCCTATGAGTGTCTGATGCCACTAAGTAGAAGAGGTAACTTAGTAACTCTGGTTAAAGGGATATCCTTGTTACTAGGGCTCCTAGGTCGTACAATCGCTAGATTACACAAGACATTTATTAACATAGAATTAGAGATAACCCATTAAGCATAATAGGATGCTTCCTTGTGGAGAATTGTCCTCCCTTTCAAAGTAATACTCTAGATGTCCGGTTAAAAGGATATCATTGTCACTAGAGCCCCTGGTTATACAATATAAAGTATCTACTCTACGAGATGAACAATCAATACGCATCTACATGTTTACCTCATTAACACATTTCATCATACATATAGAAGACACAACACACACGGAACATGACATAAATACTTTATTGACAATGAAATGACATACACAGTTCATACATCAATCAAAACACCACAATTACTCCCTATATCCTAGAAAGGGGAGGATCTACTCTATTACAATAGAATACAACCAAAAGACAATGAAAGTAGTATCTTTGGAGGTGTTCCCTTGCTCTAGAGGTGGACGGATCGTGAAGAAGAAGAGCTCTAGGGTTTTTCCTAAGGGGAAAACCCTTCTCCAAGGAGAGGGACAAAGTCCCAAACTCCCAAAATGAGTGAAAAGGGAAGAAAGTCCCCTTTTATAACACCAGGCACGACTCCCTTATTTTCTCTACCGCAACCCTATCTTTTGGCATGGCCTAAGAGTGAATAGCCTCAGTTGGAGAGGCACGGTCGTGCCATGGCCAACCCCTGATTCACCTCTAAAAGGGGCACGACCTGATCTTGATTTAGCTCTGGAGAGGGGGGACGACTGTGTGGTTTCACACGGCCACCCTATTGGTGCAATTTGCATTAACGGAGTAACAGTTTAACTCATGTTTTGATAAATGACAAGTGAGTTAAGTTAGGTGTTATCGTAATCTAAGCTTGTTACCAAGTGTGCAAGGTTGACTAACTTGACGATTCAAGAGGACTTGACACTAGGCGGGAAGTCTAGTCGGGATGTTCGATTTTCTAGTGGCAAAGTTCGGATATGCGATTTCAACATTAGATCGGAATGTGCGATTCCCAAGTGGCGAAGTTCGAATATGCAATTCCAGTAGAAAAACTTGGTGGGTCAGATTGATGTCAAGGAGATAACTTGACACACAGTAAGTGGAGGTAAGTCATTAGAAGAGAGTGACTAAGTGAGGGCGCGCCCCGGTTGAGGGGGCAGTAGGCGTCAGTCCAATTTAGGTCCATTTTGAAAACTTAAATTGAGACTCTGACTATATTCTAGTCTGGAAGACAAGGTCTAAGTCATAAATTAATCTTATTATTAATATACTAACGTTGTTTTGCATGTTAGATATTGTTGTATTGGATTAACCTAACTTACAATACAAAAGAAGCAAAAAGATCTCAGGTGAACAGTACTCGAGACACTTTCAAACATTGGAAGGCACCTTCATACTATTTATGGAAGGCGCCTTCCAATGCTTGAAGGGGGCTTCCAAGTGATAAAATTCAGATTTCGTCGCAAATAAGGAGCAACGAGTTTGGGATCATATTTGACACGTTGGAAGCACCTACAAGGCTATGGAAAGTGCCTTCCACACCCTTTAAACGGGTGTCTCGACCAAGATTCAATATACAACTTCCATACGAGCTTCTATGCTTCTGATCGACTTTTTGACTGCTTGGCTTCTTGCTACTGCCCTGCTACAACTCTGCTATGTCCGACTGTAGTTGAGAAGCTAACCAAACACTGAGCTCAAGCCGATTGCCTACAAAACGTGTTTGGTAATAAAGTATTAATTCCTGTACTTAAATATTGCAAATGAAAAGAGTAGTTTGTTACACTTTTCGATACTTTTTCTACTCGATTTTCTCTTCTGGTGGTTCCTAAAAAGGTGTTTTAGTAGATTACTCATCGATAGGTTCACGAAACCTGGGACTTGGAGTAGAAGTTATCGAAGGCTCCGAACTAAGTAAAACTGAACTGTGTCTTTTACTTTTGTATTTTTATTTGTATTTCCGCTTCATATACTTTGATTTCAAAAACCGAAAAGATAAGATTTTTGAAAACTACATGATTCACCCCCCCCCCCCTTCTCACGTGCGTCTCAATCCAACACATCCCTTGTTGGCTGCTGATGGGAGGCACGGTCGTACCTTAAGGCACAGTCTTCCCCTGCTTTGCCATGGGAGAGGGCACATGGTCGTGCCATGGGACACAACCAAGTTGCTAAATTTTCATAAGTTGCTTCAATGTATGCATTTGTTTCATTTTCATTCCAAATGACGTCTTGTCAATCAAAACATACAAAGAATAGGATGACAATATGACATAATAATGAAATATGGTACAATAAACATAGATTATATTCATGAAATATAAATAGATGTGTGTTAAAGAATACCTAAAAATATAAATAACTTATGCACATCAACCTACTTTATTAGTGCAATATCTAAGGGTACAAAGCATGGTTTTGGATCATAACTAAAGTCACACTCTACTCATCGAATGATCCATGGAGTGTTGATTCAAACTTCTATCATTTATAAAGGTGACGTATGAACATTGATCCTGTCAGAAATCTGAGAAGACGGAACTGCCGGTGTGACGTGGTTGGAATTTGACCGCATCTCCATGACCCGGGGTGGAGCGAGGTGATGAGCTATCTTCTATGTTGACCTAGTCCGGTCAATGCTACCTGCAGCCAGCGATCGGGTTGCCCCGGTCTCTGGTACCCCGATGCTCGAGGTGGATCCCATGAATATATAAGCAGCCAAATAAAAGTAGAACAATGAAATAAATATAGGATGAGTACGGTGACGTACCCTGGCCCCAAGGGGGGCGCCCTCGGATAGATCGGTGAGCTGGTCGCGATGCTGATCGAGTTGTCGTGATCCGGAAGAGTAGATGAATGTGAGTCAGGTGAGGAGCCGGATCTAGGAACGACGACACGGAATCAGGTGCAGCATAGACCCAAAAGGCGACACGTAAGCCGAAATATGACAACGACACCTAGGCCGAAATACCACAACGACTCGCAGGCTGGAACACGGCATGCAGGTTGGATAATACCAGTAACTCACAATCATAATAATGGTGCGAAGAGCGAAACACATTGGCTTGATGGTCGGCACACAGCAGCTCGATGGCCGACACACAGCAATGGTCGGATCTACGCCGAAAATGGTGGAGACAGTGGTCATAAAGCCATCGGAGTCACCTGTAGGGACGTCGGAGTCGGTTGTAGGGACGTCGGAATCGGTTGTAGTGACATCGGAGTCGACTGTAGAGACATCAAAAGTTGTTATAGGGGTGTCGAAGAGGACAGACAGTGGAGACAGGAAGAGGGCAGTGGCAGTGGCAATATGAAGCCGGCAAAGGTCGTGGATCGGCTAATGGTTGCTGCGGGAGATGACCAAAATACAGGGGGTGTAGCCGGCGTAGAGCATCGTAGGGGATGAACGACGACAGCGGCCCGAAGGCTTACGACAGCGACGAGATCTAACCGTAACTGCTCAAAACGCTGGCAGCTCACGCACAGGAGGGGAGAGGGGAGCTGCGACGCGAGGAGAGGGAGAGAGGAGAAGGTGATCTTGCTGACCGGAGACGATGAGGTTGGCGTGGAGAAGGGGAAGATGACGGCTCCCTCGTGCGTGCCCTGGTGGCGGCGGCAGAAGACCCCCAAGCCCCCCCTCTCTCCCCTTCGTGATGAACTGTATCCCTCTTAAAGTCAAAACCCTACTAATGTCAAATGACCAAAATGCCCTTCCACATCTCATCTCATCACTGTATCATAAGTCTCCCCTTCAAGTCTAGTCGAAGAAGGCGCAAGTCCGACTGACTAGATAGTCTGTCGCCAATGCTGAATCGCTCTCGATATCAGAGTCAAATCGCTGAACTCATCGTATAATGCCTCACGAGCGGTCGCTATAGTAATGATGTCATACGAGAGATGGTAGCGATGTCGAGCGAACTACGAGAAATAATACCAAGTCAATAACCGAACTGATGCCGAGTGAACAACAAACGTCAAGTGAGCGACGGGTAAAATAATAATCGACCGAGCGACACGCGGGATGCCGAGTAGACCGAGCGAGCGATGCCGAGCAGGCGATCGAGAAAGTGTCAACCAGTCGATCGTAAAATGCTGACAAGACCATCTAGAGAATGTCGAGCGTTTGACCGAATAGTTCAAGCGTGTGGATGAGCGGATGACTGAACGATACCGGTCGGACGACTAGGCTCGATTAGCACTCTTGTAGTCGAATCCTCCTGTATTAGTAACCCTGGGTTGGAAAGAACTTGATCTCAAGTTCAAAGTAGTATTGAAGATCATTTAATTAGTATCAACTTGGCAATAGTTTATTGTGGACAGATGTGTGCTAGATATAACTAACATGTTTAACTACCGGAAAATATGTAGCAACACAATTGGATGATGTAATCGGTTCTTCAAGAGAAATTTCTGACGATATAGGAGATGCAATTTCCTTATCATTAAGGATAATTCATCAGTAGATAATTTCAGGAGAAATTGCTCTAAATCATCGACTGGGACAATCAGAAGTAATGACCCAGATATTTCCTCCTCCATCATGAGTGCATCGCAGGGAACATCTAACAAGATTACGAAAGCTATTTTAGATCCTTTTCATATCGCCGGCCTCCGTAGACCATTTCTCATGATACCTTTCAACTTCCAAAAGATTTCTCAATCAAGTGAAATTTCTGATATTCACAATGCGAGATAGATCAATCGATTGTAATGGACCCTTCCCATAAAATTTCAGCAAAGCTATTTTCAGAGCATCCACCAACTTTGCAGCAAAAGATTCGGTAGTAATGATATAATCAAGAGCAATGCAAGCTTGATCGCGGTTGAATCAACAATCAATAAGAGGGCATTTTCCTTCGAGCTCCATGATCACTGGTGGAAGTTGCTTTTACTGGTGGAAGTTCATCTCCGCAGTCGCTTGCGAATCGACCGAATTGGGGGATTCCACAAATGGGACCAAGATCACATCGAGAAACTCCCTGACCAAACGGATGGAATCGAGGTGGAAAAGCTGCGCCGTTGACATTTCATTCATCCGCATCCGTGCCTCGCTGGCGTAGATCCTTCCTTCAATTTCTACTGCCTCAAAAGCGACCAGGGATAGTAATTAGATGCTCTTGCGCACAAGGTGGCCTTGGAAGACTCTTTGGATGGCGATGATGGTGCCTGACTCAGAGGTTTCTGGGCAAATCGACCCAACAAGTTTGGCTGCGGCGTTAGTCCGGCCAAAGTGGACGAGTATGGAAACAACGCGAGGCCTTGTAGCAAGCAATGCAACATCAAGATCACCCCAACTCTTTGCATCCCAATCTTGGTCGTCTTCATCCTCAACCAAAGCTTTGACTTTGACATCTTCTGCTATCTGCTCTCCTTCCGTGGTATTCTCTGGGACCGTATCGATGTTGCATATGTCGATGACGGATTCGAGAACCCATCGTTGCTCAAGTTGTATGGCGCAACCCTTCTCCTTCGAATCCGGCCCAACCTGTTGTCTGCACTCTTCTTCCCTCCCATTCTCCTAATACTGCTTCGATCGGGTCACCGTCGGCGTTGTTCCTGAGAAGGTGCGATAAACCCTAGTTTTTTTTTGTTTGGGGTTTCTTATAATGGGAATCGATTCGTTGTGCCCTGCCTCGCCGCAATAGATAAAGTCGCTGGAATAGTATAATGGAAGGAAAGAATTGGAATGGAAATCTATTGTGGAATGGGAATAAGTATGAGCATGGATATCACTCTTAAAAGCAATATTTGGTTTGTTGTATATTTTCTATCGAAATAAATTAAAATTTCCTTTTTTACCCTTAAAGGAAAATAAGAGAAAAAATTAGATGTGAGAGAAAGATGAATGTGAGAGAAAAATATGATGAAAGAGAATGATGAGAGAGAAAGTATGATGAGAAAGAATGAAAAGAGAAAAAGTGTAATGAGAGAAAATGAGAAAAGAGTGTGATAGGAGAGAGCATGATGAGAGAAGATGAGAAAAAAAATATGATGTGAGAGAAAGTATGATGGGAGAGGATGAAGAGAGAGAAAATACAATGAGAAAAAAATGAAGAGAGAGGACGTGATGAGAGAAATTGAGGAGAGAGAGAGTATGTTGAGAGAGAAAGTGTGATGAGAGAAAAAGTGCCATGAGGAAAAAAGAGAACAGTGAGTGTGATGGGAGAGATTGAGGAGAGAGAAAGTATGATGAGGGAGAAAGTATGATGAGAGAGAAAGTATGTTGAGGAAAAAAAGGAGGGAGTGTTGTAAAAGGTGGAACCGCCACCTTAGCGGCCCCCTGGGTCCGGCCCCACAGATATCCAGAGAGGGTAAATCACGGTTAAGCTGGGCAGGAGGGGTGACTTGGGGTCGAGTGGAATTTAAATCGCAGCAGACCGAGGTTTTACGCCCATGTGCAACTGGCGACCCTCGACCCCTGAACCTCCGTTGTAAGCGTCAGGCACCCTTCCAGTTGATCCAGCCCGTGGGGGCAAAAAAAAAAAAAAAGGAGTGTGACAAGAGAGATTGAGGAGAAAGAAAGTGTGATAAGAGCGAAAGTGTGATGAGAAAAAAGAGAAAAGAGAGTGTGATGGGAGAGATTGAGGAGAGAGAAAGTATGATGAGAGAGAAAGTATGATGAGAAAAAAAAAGGAAGAGAGTGCAATGGAAGAGATTGAGGAGAGAGAAAGTATAATGAGAGAGAAAGTATGATGAGAAAAAAGAAGGAAGAGAGTGCGATAGAAGAGATTGAGGAGAAAAAATATAATGAGAGAGAAAGTATGATGAGAAAAAAGAAGGAAGAGAGTGCGATAGAAGAGATTGAGGAGAAAGAAAGTATGATGAGAGAGAAAGTGTAATGAGAAAAAAAGAGGAAAGAGAGCGTGATAGGAGACATTAAGGAGAGAGAAAGTGTGTGATAAAATGATGAGAGAGAAAATATGATGAGAGAGAACAAGGAGAGAGAAGTGATATGAAAGAAAAAAATAAATAAATATATTTTGATATTTGATATTAAGGGAGAAAATTTTAGTTTTAGGTCAAGGGTATTTTTGGAATAAGAGAATATTTTGATTGATGAAAATAGGATAATGACTCATTGAAGGAGAGGTACATGGAAATGAGTTATTATCCAATTTCAATGATTGATTTCCTTATTTGTATTCCTATTCCTATAATCCAAATATTAACAATGACAATCAATAATTTTTATTTTCATTCCCCACTCCTATTCCCCTAAACCAAACGCCCCCTGAATCTTCATTTTTTTTTAATTGTTGAACTTAGTCTTGTCTTCTCGATTTCGTAAGCATCGCAAATACTTCCACCAATCCGACTCTAGACCTGTGAATTTAAAATCAACCAATTTTAGTTTCACCATCAAGAACTTCCTCATAATAAAATAAAATCCTGATTAATGAAGCCCTTTGCTATTAATGTTCTAGAAAATACGGATAGATTAATTCGAAAACCTAGACCTCCATAGGGCTTCTTCTTGCTATGATATTCTTAATATGTATTTCGCTGGTGATAAAGGCTCTTAAAGGTAGACTTAGATCTATAATTTGAGATCTGCCAATCTTCAAGATCTCGTATTGCTTGACACAGGCTTAAAGTTACGATCTTCAATATCATCCTAAGTGTTACGACAACGATGTAAGACTTCCTTAGTCAGACCTTCTATTAGATTTGATGCTTGACATCTTCAATTAGAATTTGTCAACTGTAATACTAACTGATACTAGATAAGATAATATTTATTCTATTGGTTGACAAGAAAAGGGGTTTTAAAAGAAAGGCAAGAAGAGAAAATAGAAATTCTAATTTATAAACTCAAATTTCTATTATATAAAGAAAGGAAAGAGATTATAATAAAAAGAAAATTTTCTTTAAAAACTAATTTTCTAAAAATAATAAAAAAATCAAACGAATTCTCTTACATCATATATTTAATTATTATTCCTTAACTTTCAAATCTTCTTTTAACTATAAATTTAAAGAAAAATAATATATAGAGGAAACAAATCTGAGAAAAAAAAATTAAAGAATAGACACATGATAGGGTCTACAAAAATAAAAATACTGAACTATAAATTTATATGTCTATTTCTGTATTTTTTTCTGAGATTTTTTCCTTCATATCATTACTCAAATTTAAATGTGATAGTTGTAACCCTAATTTATCCATAAGGAATGTGTAGAGTCAAGATGAGTGACTTAGCATTTCGATTACACTTATCGAATTAGCATTAATAAGCTAATATTACAAACGAGTTCTGAGAAGTATTGGATCACAAATATCGTTTTACATTACACTTATAGTTCGACATGTATAGGTTTGTTAAGGTGATTTATTATAAAAGCAACTTAATGATCCACCGTTGTAACTCGTGAATTGAAATCCACCAATAAATAACTATGGCCTTATGTTGGAGTTCGGATCCTCTTTCCTATTTTTTTCCTATCCTCGTATTTCACTCAACGCCCTCAGTTCATTGCCAGTGGCTTCTAGCCGTCAGATTGGTCAGAACTATACCTTAAGAGAAGATGAATTCAAGGAGATCATCATCTGTGCGATCAGGATTGGAATCCGGCCGAATCTGAGTCTAGCTTTTCTCCGTCGTTGATCTGAGCTCCTGATCAAATCTGATAGAATTTCGGTCCTGATCACGCTAGCGACAATCCCCATAGGTTCATCTTCTCTTAGGATATAGTTATGGCCGGTTCGACAGCCGAAGGTCGTCGGTGATGGGTTGAGGGCGATGAGTAAGATACAAAGATAGGGGAAAAAATGGGGCAAACTATCCGAACTCCTTGTGTTGTCATTTACCAATTCACTAGTCAAATATTTTAAATTATTTTTATTACGAAGGAGTTTAAATTATCTTAATTTATAATCATTTTATTAAGTTTTTGTATTCAACATACAACAACAACAACAACCAAGCTTTTTCCCATTAGATAGGGTTGGCTGCATGAATCTTTTTACGTCATTGAGCTCTATCTCCTATTATATCATCATCTATATGTAAATAAATTTTATCTTATTTTATTATTGCTAACCAAGTCTTTTTTGGTCTTTCTCTTCCTCGTTTGATATGCATGTTTATCATAATTTCACATCGCCTAACTGGAGCATTTATTGGTCGTTTAAGTACATGTTCGTACCATCTTAAACGCGTCTCTCGGAGTTTTTCCTCAATAGATGCAACTCCGACTTTCTCTCTAATGCTCTCATTTCTTATTTTGTCCATCTTCGTATGTCCACACATCCACCTTAACATCCTCATCTCTGCAACTCTCATCTTCTGCTCCTGTGCTCGAGTCATAGCCCAACATTCAGCTCTATATAACATAGCAGGTCTAATTGTGATTTTATAGAACTTTTTTTAAGTTTAAGAGGTACTTTACGGTCACATAAAATACTCGATGCTCCCCTCCATTTCACCCATCCTGCTTGTATTCTATGTAAGACATCTCTCTCAATCCCTTCATCATTTTGTAAAAATAATCCTAAATATTTAAATCTCTCCGTTCCGTGCAACTCGTCCTCTCCTATCTTAACAATTGTTTCATTACTTCTAATATTGCTAAACTTAAATTCCATATATTCTGTCTTTAATCTACAAAGCTTAAAACATTTCCCTTCTAGTGTTTCCTCCATGATTCTAGCTTAGCATTTACTCCTTTACGTGTCTCATCTACCAAAATAATATCATCTGCAAACAACATGCACCACGGTACTGTGTCTTGAATGTGCGCAGTGAGTTCGTCCATAATTAGTGTAAAAAGATAGGGACTTAGAGTTGATCCTTGATGTAACTCTATCTTTATTGAAAATGCTTCAGTTACTTCGCCTGCAGTCTTTACTCTGGTCGTTACATCCTCATACATATCCTTAATTAGTTTAATATATGTTACGCTAACACCTTTCTTTTCTAAAATTCTCCATATAATTTCTCATGGGATTCTATCATAAGCTTTTTCTAAGTCAATGAATATCATGCGTAGATTTTGTTTTTGCTTCCAATATTTTTCAATTAATTGTCTAAGAAGATGTATAGTTTCTATTGTCGACCTTCCATTCATGAACCCAAATTGATTTTCTGTCACTGTGGTCTCCTTCCTTAATCTTTTTTCTATTACTTTTTCCCAAAGTTTCATAATATGACTCATTAGTTTAATACCCCTATAGTTTGCACAATTTTGTGCGTCTCCCTTATTCTTATATAAGGGAACTAGAGTACTTATCCTCCATTGATCAGACATTTTTTTCATTTTCAATATCATGTTAAATAATTGTGTAAGTCATTCAATACCTTGTTTCCCTAAGCACTTCCATACCTCTATTGGAATATCATCTGGTCCAACGGCTTTTTCATTGTGCATCTCATTTAAAGTTTGTTTTACTTCTGAAGTTTGAATTCTATGATAAAAATTAAAATTTCTATGCTCATTTGACCTAATTAAATTAATCTAAGTTAAGTTGGTCACATAAACCTTCATTAAAAAGTTGATGAAAATACCTCTTCCACTGTTCTTTTATTTCTTTATCGTTTACTAATACTCTATTACATTCATCTTTAATACATTTTATTTGGCTAAGATCTCTTGTTTTTCTTTCTCTCACTTTAGCTATTCTATAAATGTCTCTTTCCTCTTCTTTTGTATCTAATTTTTGATATAACCGTTCAAAAGTGTCATTTTTTGTTTCACTCACTATTTTCTTAGCTTCTTTCTTGACTATTGTATATTTTTTTAAGTTTTTCTCATTCTTACAAATATATAATTCCTTATAAGCTATTCATTTTTCCTTCACTTTCTCTTGTACTTTCTCATTCCACCACCAAGATTCTTTACTTAGTGGTGCATGCCCCTTTGAGTCACCAAGTACACTCTTAGATACTATTTTCAACTTTGATATCATCTTATCCCATGTTGTATTAAAGTTATCGTATATTTCACCTAATACTTGTACTTCTACCTTCTCCTTAAATATATGTTGCTTCCCATCCTTTAACTTTCACCACTTAATTCTAGGAATTGTATATATTTTCTTTCTATTGATACTATGTTTGAGGCGTATATCCAACACTACTATCCTATGTTGGGTAGTTAAGCTTTCTCTAGGGATGACTTTACAATCTTTACAAATCTTTCTATCCTTCTTCCTAACCATAAGAAAGTCAATTTATGATTTATTATTCCTACTTTTGAATGTGACTAAGTGTTCTTCTCTTTTCTTAAAAAACATATTAGCTAATATAAGGTCATATGCTATCGTAAAATCTAATATAGTTTTCCCTTCCTCATTCTTCGTTCCAAACTCATAACTCCCATGTACTCTCTCATATTCCTCAATTTTCACTCCGACATGCCCATTTAGATCACCTCCTATTAAAATCATTTCATTTGGTGGAATATTTTGTAATATTTCATCTAAGTCCTCCCAAAACCTTGATTTGGTAACTTCATCTAATCCTACTTGTGGTGCATATACGCTAATTATGTTCATAGTTTCTTTCGCCACTATTATCTTATGAGTTATAATTCTATCCTCTTTTCTAACTACTCCTACAATTTCATCCTTTAACAAACTATCTACAATAATCCCCACTCCATTTCTTGCTTTACTCTTTCCAATATACCATAACTTAAAACCCAAGTTCTCTATTATCTTTGCCTTCTCACCTATCCATTTTGTTTCTTGTACACATAAAATACTAATTTTTCTCCTAATCATCATATCTACTACCTTCATTGATTTACAATGAGAGTTCCTATGTTTCATGTTCAAAATCTTAGATTATTAATTTTCTTATTGATCCTGTCCGAGCGCTGAGTCGACGGACGCTGGGGACGTGGCACGCTCTGCTGTCTCCGACTGGTGATGTAGCTCTCCGACGATCCTGCAAAGAAGTCGAGCCGGGAGGGGTTTCCCGACGACGGCCCTCCGACGCTCAAGTCAACCAACGAACGAGGCAGAGTAACGTGGCTACAGTAAATAGTTCCGCATACCTTCGTCGACGCCTGGGATCTTTATATAGGACCCCGGGGAAGTGTGGGCACGTTTCCCGATGCGTGCACGCCTCCCCAAACATACCTTAACAAGCCTGTGTCAGAAAAGTACTTCTGGCGTCATTCCGCAATCGTCCGAGCATATCCCGAATGTGACGGTGGAAGCTTCCACCGTACGATTCTGTGTACGGCTCGGCCGCCAACTCTGCTGCTTGTCGGCGGCAGGTGTCTCGAGGATGATGTTATCCCCTGTCTCCTTTGTCCTTTTGCGCTTCTTATCTGTTCCAGGGCCGAGCGGATCGACCGCTTGGCAAGCACATTACTCCTGCATCGGTCATATGCTCGGCTGAGACTGCTCCTACCTGAGTTGCCTTGTGCCCCGGCCGAACGGTGAGCCCGCTCGACCATTGAAACCTTTTTACCTTGAGCATCGGAAATCCGACCCCTAGTCAGGTTGTCTTCCATTCGATTCGGAGAATTCCCGGCCGGTCGGCCTGCAGGGTCCTGTCGGTAGGCCTGCTCCGTCCGGTCGTCCAGTCTCCGGGCTGACTATCTTGACCTTTGACCTCCCCGTGTCGTTGACCCCCGCTGACGAGGATCCCCCGTCCTTATCACCGGATCACATGCCTCCCCTTCAAATCTAGTTGAAGGAGGCGTCAAGTCCGACTGACTGGACTATGAATTTGGTCGAGCGACATCCACTTCGCCACTCCCGAAAGTGAATTTTCGATCGGCTCTAGGAGGCCCCCTAGGCCGATCGGCGAGTTGATGGCTATGCCTTGTAGTTTTGATCTCCCTCCGTTGCTTGTTGCGCCACTGTTCCGGGGGCGGTCGGCGTCGTCGGGTCTCCTCGGAATTCGTGCCAATCCCCATTAAGCTGCCCACGCGCGGGTAATGGAGATCATTAAATGCTTGTCAAATCGTTGATCGCCACTTGGCATGTCCGTCGTCATCGTACGACGGGGGCGTAAGCTTCGATGGGACATACGTCGATTCAAATCCGACGGTCCGATGTCCTCGCTTCTTTCGATGACCTGGATCGGACGGCTGTGGTGAACCGAGACTGGGGTTTAAGGAGCGCCGGCACTGAGCCTCCTTCTATCACTCTTGCCTTTGCGTTTTTGGCGATGCCTTCCGCGACCATCCTCCCAGTGTCCGCTTGCCTTGGTGCTCCGATAAACTCTCGGCCTGCTCCCTTGCACTTTGCTCCCAGTAGCACTTTGCTCCCAGTAAGCCCTCCCCTATCTCTGCTTTCTTCCGTTTTCTTCTTTTTTGGTGGTCTTTGCATTCGTTCATTGTGGTTTCAGTCTCCTCCTCCAACCCTTTCGTTTTCCTTTCCTCGGCTCTTCCTTCCCCGCTACTGTTCCGGCGATGGCTAGCACTTCGCAGCCTTCTGGTCCTTCTCCTGGCCTATGGTATATGACCATGGTCAGCCGTTTCGACGAAACTGACGCCGGACGCTTCCTTAATGAATTTGAGCTGCCTTCTGACCATAGACTAGTTTTAACCACCTCTTCCGATCGGCCCCCTAACCCGCCGAACAGCACTGTTTGCTTCTTCCGCGACCATTTGTGACCGGTCTGCGCTTTCCTCTACACTCTTTTATCCGGGAAGTTTGTAATTATTTCCGCATCCCGCTCGACCAACTTGTCCCTAACTCTTTTAGGTTGCTGTGCGGCGTAGTAATCCTCTTCAAGCTGCACGGCATTCCCTTAGTCCCCAGAATTTTCCATTACTTTTACTACCCAAAACAGTCCGAGTGGGGTACTTTTCTTTTCCAGTCGCGGATCGGCCTCGTCTTCTTCGATAAGATGCCGACCTCGAACAAGCATTGGAAGGAAAATTATTTTTACCTTCGTTTTCCCGAGTTGCCCTCCTTTTGCACCAAGTGGCAAACCACCGTGCCGGATCCGCCTAACCTCGGCAAATACAAGAACCAGCCGGAGTATCTTCATGCGGCTAATCTACTGGCCGGCCAGCGGTTCAATATCGATAAACTACTTCACGAGGGGGTGTTGTATGTATTTGGCTTGAGCCCGATCCGCACAAAGCTTCCGAGCAGCTTGGGTAAGCACTCTCCTTGTCCTTTTTTCTTTTGGTCTAACTGATTTATTCTTCTATTATGCAGCTGACATCATGTGGCGATCCAAAGTTGTCGATCGGCTGAAGTTGAAGGCCGCTGAGATTGAGGCGGTGGTAGCCAAGGAGATGGTCGATCGAGGCATTGCGCCGTTCGGCTCGCATGAGGGCGAAAGTGAAGGGACTCCAACTGAGGTCCGAGAGTCTGCCGCTCAGGGTACCGCCACTGGAGCGACCGGGGATGCTATCTCTTCGGCCGGTCAGCTGCCCACATCAGAGGACGCGGAGCGATCGGCCGACGATTCCCCACTGATAACTCGCAAACGTCGTTGGACCGCCATTGGGCCCGTTGAGCCGATGATTGGGCCAATCGACGCCCCCCAGAGGCAATCGACCCGCTACATGCCGCACGTGAGACCATTTCTTCTGATCGGACCCCCTCCCAGCTCGGCCAGCCAGAAGCCTCGACTGGAGCACCACCCTTTAGTTCTGTGCCCCGGGTCCGCCTTCGGCTCAAGCGCTCAGACATTACTTCTGCACCGATCGGCGAGTCTTCCAGCCGAGCCGTTTCTACCCAATCGGATCCGAGCGGTCGTCGAGTGATCAAATTCGTCCTCCGTCTCCCCACCGAGGAGTTCCTTTTGGCGGCGGACCAGCCTGCCGCTCCCGAGCACCAAGTTACTATCCGGGGGTCGCTCGCCCAGACGTGGGAAGATGCGAGGGCTCGAGTGGCCCTGATGACTCCCGGTCAGCTGGCGGACAACTACATGCAGCAAGCTACCGGGGTATGTTTCCTAATTCGCTATTATGACGACTTCACCAGGTTCCTGACATTATCCCATTCGAACGCAGCAATGGGTGGAGAACATAGCGGTCAGCAATCGTCTGGCCGAACTGGAGGAGGAGTTGAAGAAGCTCCAAATCTCTGGAGGGGCGCCGGCTGAGGGGCCCTCGTACGCCACGCTCAAGTCAGAGCTGGCCAAAATAGAAAAGTTGCTAGCGGCCGAGCAGCGCAAATCTTCCGGCCTAGAAACCAGGGTGGCTGGACTTGAAAACCAAGTCAAGTCCCACGACCACCAGATCACTGTGGCCACTAACAGAAAAAATAGGGTCATTGCTGATCTCGACGCAATGAAGGTGCAGGTTCGAGCGCTGGAGCAGCGCGTCATGGAATTGACCGACCTGCTATCTGCTGAGAAAGATAGCCGATCTGCCACTGAAGCTAAACTACAGGCGGATAAGGAAGAGCTCCAAGGGGCTCTCGAGCTTCCCGAGCGGCGCTAAAGGAATACCAAGACGGAGAACCTGACCGCTTCAAAGTGATGAGACAGAACTACCTTCGATCGAATGCCTTTGGTGAAAAGTTTAGCGATCGGTTGGTTCTGTCCTTCGAAGAGGCTATCCGGGCGACCACTGTTTACTTGAAGGCCAAGGGCCATCTCTCCGAGGATATCTCCAACCCCCCCCCCCCCCCCGAGACATGGCTAGCCTGCTAGACGTCGTTCCAGAGCCTATCTTCGAGCCACTGGAGTGAGGAGCGTTTATGATTTTCTTGTAATATTTTTTGTACCTCTTCCGATCGACTCTAAGGGCCGGACTTTTAATTGATACCTACTATCTTGTTATTAGCTTTGTCAATACTTGTGTCCTCCGTTCAGACTGCGAAATACAATCGTTCAAGTCTCCTCCCTCTTTCTTTTCGTTAATCATTTCTCGTCTTGCCCGGCCTTCTCAAGGACATTTTAGCGAAGTTTTCTGTATAACTAGGCCGCTCGTATGCGTGTCCGTACTTTAAATGGAATCCCCGCTAGATGCTCACGAAGTATCTTTAATAACTTGGCCGATCGGCCTATCGACTCACGAGTCGACCCTTTTATTATCTTTGTCCAGCCAGAGGTTTTAACGTCGGAGCTCGACGGTTTTCAAGCTGGGGGGTTTATAGTCGCCGGTCCGACTCTAGAGTTTAACGTCGCCGCTCGAAGGTCTTCAAGCCGGGGGGTTTATAGTCGCCGGTCCGACTCTAGGGTTTAACGTCGCCGCTCGACGGTCTTCAAGCCGGGGGGATTATAGTCGCCGGTCCGACTCTAGAGTTTAACGTCGCCGCTCGACGATCTTCAAGCCGGGGGGTTTATAGTCGCCGGTCTGACTCTAGAGTTTAACGTCGCCGCTCGACGGTCTTCAAGCCAGGGGGATTATAGTCGCCGGTCCGACTTTAGAGTTTAACGTCGCTGCTCGACTGTCTTCAAGCCGGGGGGTTTATAGTCGCCGGTCCGACTCTAGAGTTTAACGTCGCCGCTCAACGGTCTTCAAGCCGGGGGGTTTATAATCGCCAGTCCGACTCTAGAGTTTAACGTCGCCGCTCGACGGTCTTCAAGCCGGGGGGTTTATAGTCGCCGGTCCGACTCTAGAGTTTAACGTCGGAGCTCAACGGTCTTCAAGCCGGGGGGTTTATAGTCGCCGGTCCGACTCTAGAGTTTAACGTCGCCGCTCGACGGTCTTCAAGCCGGGGGGTTTATAGTAGCCGGTCCGACTATAGAGTTTAACGTCGCCGCTCGACGGTCTTCAATGATGAGCTTATGACTCAGATAATCTACTCCCGGCCGAATGGCTCGAGTTCTTCGCCATTAAGCATTGGGCTCGGATAATGTACTCCCGCCCGAACGACTCGGGGTCTTCGCCATCGAGACTTGGGCTTGGATAATGTACTCCCGGCCGAACGGCTCGGGGTCTTCGCCCTGGCATCATGCTGCTACTCGCTTGGTGCGCCAAAATTATGCCTTTCATCCAGCCCGATAGGGCTGGAGGTGGTTTGCGCTCCACGACCTCTCTAGCCTTTGTCCATCCTCATCTTCCAAGTAATAAGCTCCCGATCGGAGCTTCTCGATGACTTTGAACGGTCCTGCCCAGGGAGCCTCCTATTTGCCCACGTCCCCGACCGGCTTGACTTTCTTCCAGACCAAGTCGCCCACCTGGAATGTTCGAGAAACCACGCGACGGTTGTAGTTCTGCTTCATTCTCTGCCTGTAGGCCATCAGCCTGACGTACGCTTTGGTTCGCTCCTCGTCGATCAAGTCCAATTCCAGCTGCCTCCGCTCGGCATTATCTTCATTGTAGTTCTGGATCCGGGCGGACTCTACACCGACTTCGACTGGGTCATCCGCACGACCCCTAAGGAGGGAAAGGGAGTCACCCCATTCCACCTGGTATACGGAGGCGAGGCGGGCATGTGATCACCTTTTCCTTCTGCCTCTCCTCCAGATCGGATGCTATAAAGGCGGTGGCCTCCGGTCGGGATGGGTCAATCTGCACCTCCTTTTTTCTTCATAAACTAAAAGAAGGTGGCTTTTCAGTAATAGCATGTACCTCGACACGCGGCACTTTCCGAGCGGACTTGGATTCGGCTCGGACCATCTCCACGTAGCATCTCCGAGCGGCCAGCTGGTCTCCCCGTACCTCCCCTACTTGATCCTCCACCGGGAATTTAATCTTCTGGCAGAAGGTAGAGATGACCGCCCGGAACTCATTGAGAGCCGGTCGCCCCAGGATGACGTTGCATGCAGGAGCATCCACCACGATGAAGGTGGTGGTCCTTGTCCTTTTGAGCGGCTCCTCGCCCAACGAGATAGCTAGCCGGACTTAGCCAACCGGCAAGACTTCGTTCCCCGTGAATCCATAGAGGGGGGTCGTAATTGGCAATAGCTCGGCTCGGACAATTTGTAGTTGGTCGAAGGTCTTCTTGGAGATTATGTTGACCGAGCTGCCTGTGTCAATGAAAATGCGGTGAATAGTATAATTGGCTATTAACGCTCGGATGATCAGGGCGTCATCGTGAGGAACTTCCACTCCTTGAAGGTCCTTGGGCCCGAAGCTGATCTCGGATCCGCTCGCCCTTTCCTGGCTATAGCCGACCGTGTGGATCCTCAGCTGCCTTGCATGCGCCTTCCTGGCTCTATTCGAATCGTCGTCGGTCGGACCACCGACGATGATGTCGATCTCTCCTCGAGATGCATTGCCCCTGTTCTCCTCCTCCCCAGCGGAAGGTCGAGGTCGTTCATTTGATGCCCGGTGGTGGGCTCCGTGTTGCTGACGGTGATGCCGCTCAGGGGATCGCCTTTCTGTCCTTTGCATGGGGCTCCGTTGTCGATGTTGTCGATCTGGTGAAGGAAATCGACGGCGATAACCCCTTGGTGCAGGATGAGTGATGGGGGGGGAGGCTCCGACAGTCACGGGTATTGTGAGTGGTCGACTGATGGAGCGAACAAAACATTGTGATCCATACCTTCCCCTTGTGCTTGGGCGGCTCAACCGCGACTTGTTGGACGGCGTGCGGCCGAGTATGCTGATGAGGACGAGCGGCATCGGCCCGCGGTCCTCTGGGTGGCTGGTGACTGATGGTTTGCTTCCTCTCGGCGGGAGCTGGTTGATCGCTCTGGGCTTCTTTCCTTCTTGCCGCCTAGGCCTCCTCCACATTGATGTATTCGTTGGCTTTATGCAACATGTGGTCGTAGTCCCGAGGCGGCTTCCGGATGAGCGATCGGAAGAAGTCACCGTCCACGATCCCTTGCGTGAACGCGTTCACCATTGTTTCCGAGGTGACCGTTGGAATGTCAATGACCACCTGGTTGAAGCGTTGAATGTACGCTCGGAGCGGCTCTCTCGCGCCTTGCTTGACGGCAAACAAGCTGACGCTTGTCTTCTGGTGGCGCCTACTGCTAGCAAAATGATGGAGGAACGCCGTTCGGAATTCCTTGAAATTGGTGATTGAGCCGTCCGGCAGTCTTCGAAACCACCTATGCGCAGATCCCGAAAGCGTTGTGAGGAACACTCGGCATTTCATACCATCTGTGTACTAATGCAGAGTGGCGGTACTGTCGAATTTACCCAGGTGGTCGTCTGGGTCGGTTGTCCCGTTGTACTCCCCGATCGCAGGGGGCACATAATGCCTCAGCAGTGGATCGCGAAGAA
This sequence comes from Zingiber officinale, assembly GCF_018446385.1. NCBI lineage: Eukaryota > Viridiplantae > Streptophyta > Magnoliopsida > Zingiberales > Zingiberaceae > Zingiber > Zingiber officinale. The sequence goes on from NC_055994.1 coordinate 146,946,004, forward strand.
TGGCATCCGAGAACTGCTGGTTGGTCTGGGTCGGTTGGTCCGCTCGACAGTGGATCGGGGCGCCTTTCCTTTTCTGACGTCCCGGATGGGTGCCTCGTCTGATGAGGACCCCTTGTCTTGATTGGCTTGTGCCACCTCCGAGGGCGTCTGGAACAGAGCCCGATGAAAAGGTATTGGAGCGGGCGGCGCACCCATCTGTGTGTCGGTCGGCCCCTTGTTTTGCCCCCATATTGAGAGCTGCTCCTGCCGGTCTTCGGGTGGAGCTCGGCCCCCCAAAGCTAATGTTGCTTGCTGCACTGCCCGTTCGGCCTGAGCTTTCTGCTGTTGCTCCACTATTTTCGCTCCTCGCGCTTGGACGAGTACTTCGAGCTCTTCAGGAGAGAGCGTTACCAAAAGTTGACGTCCAGCTTCTTCCATCTTCTTGGCTCGGATTCAGGTGCGTTCCCACAGACGGCGCCAATTTGATCCTGTCCGAGCGCTGAGTCGACGGACGCTGGGGACGTGGCACGCTCCGCTGTCTCCGACTGGTGATGTAGCTCTCCGACGATCCTGCAAAGAAGTCGAGCCGGGAGGGGTTTCCCGGCGACGACCCTCCGACGCTCAAGTCAAGCAATGAACGAGGCAGAGTAACGTGGCTACAGTAAATAGTTTCGCATACCTTCGTCGACACCTGGGATCTTTATATAGGACCCCGAGGAAGTGCGGGTACGTTTCCCTACGCGTGCACGCCTCCCCAAACATACCTTAACAAGCCTGTGTCAGAAAAGTACTTCTGGCGCCATTCCGCAATCGTCCGAGCATATCCCGGATGTGACGGTGGAAGCTTCCACCGTACGATTCTGTGTACGGCTCGGCCGCCAACTCTGCTGCTTGTCGGCGGTAAGTGTCTCGAGGATGATGTTATCCCCTGTCTCCTTTGTCCTTTTGCGCTTCTTGTCTGTTCCAGGGCCGAGCAGATCGACCGCTCGGCAAGCACATTACTCCTGCATCGGTCATATGCTCGGCTGAGACTGCTCCTGCCTGAGTTGCCTTGTGCCCCGACCGAACGGTGAGCCCGCTCGACCATTGAAACCTTTTTACCTTGAGCATCGGAAACCCGACCCCTAGTCAGGTTGTCTTCCATTCGGTTCGGAGAATTTCCGGTCGGTCGGCCTGCAGGGTCCTGTCGGTAGGCCTGCTCCGTCCGGTCGTCCAGTCTCCGGGCTGACTATCTTGACCTTTGACCTCCTTGTGTCGTTGACCCCGCTGACGAGGATCCCCCGTCCTTATCACCGGATCACCTATCATATTTGTTCTTATCTAACCTATGGTGTGAGAACTCTTGCCTATTTAACACTACACCCAAGTTCTCATGGAGATGTAGCGGTCCTTGCTGAGACGTTACAGTCAGACCATGTAACGCGAACTCTTGCATATTTATCACTACACTCGAGTTCTGTAGATGTAGCGGTCCTTGCCGAGACATTACAGTCGGACCCTACAACGCGTTCCTTCCGGGGAACAACATAGCATTAGCACAATAGTTTAATGGATTCATTCATTGAATATTTGTCATAGTTTGACGCTGGCTGGTAATCTAACGTAACCCTCCTCCTTTATTCGGGTTTGGGACCGACTATGACCAGTCGTCATGGACAGTTTTTTTTTTTATTCAACATAAGAAAAACAAAATTTTGAAATGTTTGTCGAATTTTAAAATTGTCCAAAATTTTCAAAATATTTTTTAAAATAATTCTTTGAAAAGGCGACTTGAATTTATCCTTCGAAAACAAAAATCAATCAACTTTTCAAAACACTCTTGATATAATTAACTAATTCTAAAATATTATTTTTTTCCTTCAAAATTATATATATATATATATATATATATATATATATATATATATATATATATATATATATATATATATATATATAAAGGAAAAACATAACAATCTTGAAAAAATAGAAAAATTTCAAAATTCAAAATTTTCTAAATCCTACATCTTAACCCCTATACCTAGACTTTAATTATAAATACTTCCCGGTCGCTGCATGAAGTGCAGCCTCTTCTCCGCTCGCAGATTTTCCTGCTGCCGACATGTGACCTCCAAGAGGTTAGCTCTAAACCTCGCCTTCGATTCGTGTCTGTTTAAGAATCTTTCGAACAGTTTATGCATGTTGGCGATTGCAAAATAGGAAATGGTTGTGAATTCACATTTTCATAAACTGCTCTACTGTAGTTTTTTTTTATCCTTTGAAACCAAACACATTACCCACAATGGAAGTAACCATCTCATTATTCACTCTATACCTGGAATTGTATCAGAAATTGATGTCTGATAGCTTGTTATGTTGATTTTATTCATTCTAAATATGATTTGCTTCAGAATTGAAATGTATCTCAATTCACATTGTGCCACTGCTTATGCTCTGTTCTTGTTAGGCTCCTGGAGCTCGTGTTTTGTACCTCGGTGCCGCATCTGGGACCTCTGTCTCTCATGTTTCTGACATTGTTGGACCTGTAAGTCCATTGGCATTGAATTTGAATGCTGTTGTTTCAGTTTAGTTGGGCAAAGCTAAGTCGATGTTTGTCCAAGTATTTCTCACCAATATACAGTTTCACAGACAGGATTGGTGCATGCTGTTGAATTTTCACATCGGAGTGGTAGAGATCTCGTAAATATGTAATTCCGATCATCGAAGATGCCAGACATCAAGCTCGACAAGCCCGGCTTAAGGCATAGACCATTAAGGCCTATACCTAGGGCCCCAATTTTATTGGAACCCATTATGATTAAATTTTTTTTTATTATTTTTATAAAATTTTTAATTGTCAAGTCCAATTTTAAGTTGCATGAGCATCATGCGGACATGCACACTACTTCGATTCCCAACCCTATTTACATTTTCACCTATCTCTTTAATTACTACAATTTAATTATGCAATTGTCTTTTACCTATATATGTTATAATTAAATCACACTCATTTATAAGACCGATTACCTAATCCAAAAAATGTCAGGTCTTGATATTCTTTGTCTTGGATGCTTGACTGCTTATGACATTTGACTTTGGATCTCTTATTATTTTGTTCTATTCTTCTTCTAATGAGAGAGAGGATTCCTCAGCTCTGGAGAGTGAAGGATAGCTGTGCTATTTTGCTAGGAGTAACTGCAATGTAGTAGAAGGTAGATATTGCAGATGCTATTTTCTGTTCTGTTATGTTCTTCTTCGTTCTTTTCTTCTTTCTCGATAAGAGCATGAATTAGGAATTTTTGCATACTGTAACTTTTTTATTTCAAAGTCCATCATAAAATTTTGTTATTAGTTGATCATATGTAACATGCTACATATAGATCTCAGTACTATTTTCCTCTTCTTTTATATTAATTTAAAGTTTTTTTACTATCGTTTGAAGTGTATTTCCATATCACCAAGCTAACTTGGCATGTGCGATTGTATTTCTATTCTTTTATTATCTATTGAGAAAGAATTATTTATGAATACTATCTAATAGATTATATACTTAAATTAATGATCTAAATATAATTTAATATTTATTTGTTTTTTATTATATTTGTACAGAAAATAATTAAACTTTGAAATATTATCAAATTGAAACTACATGGTATAAATCAGGTTTTATTATTCATTTGATTTTAAATAATTTTATTTTGAAAAAATAATAGTAACTTATATTTTCTTTTTATTATTATTATTTAAATATAAATATGTCTGCTAAATTTTGATTCAGAATATATAAAATGTATAAGAAATATAAAAGAATTTATTTAATCTCAGAATGGTGTAGTGGATAGATTTATTAATAATATTCAAAATCAAAACTCAAAAATTAATACAATTAAAAATTTAAATGAAAACTAATTAAATTTTCACTAAAAGATAATATTTCAAGAAAAAAAAATTGTTGAGAATTTTTTAATGGTCATAAATATTATTCATCAAATATTAATATCAACAAAGAAGATAATAGTAATTACGATAGATAAGATAATTTTTTTAATAATATTGATAAAACTATTATTCAAAATATGGATCAACAAAAGTTTTATTTATCTTAAGAAAAATTAAATAATTTAATAATTTTATCAATTGAAAAAAAAATATTATCAAAACTTGAATATAAAAATTTAATTAATAATTTTACATATCAAAAAGTTAGAAAATTGAATTTTATATAAAAATATATTTTTAAAATATTATTTTATTTTTAAAATATTAAACCTACCATGGCGTCCCAAGTCCAATTGAAAAAGCGCTAGGGATTTTTTTTTTAAAAAAATATTAAAAGCCTAAATAAAATTTTTTGCCTAGGGTAGACGGCCCTGGTGCTCGATACAGGATGCTGGTTGGCATGGTCGATGTGGTCTTCTCAGATGTGGCTCAGCCTTATCAGGTATGCATTGTAGCTAACATAGCATTTAGGCATTTTCCATGATTCTAGTTATGTGTAACTTACGAGAATATCATCTTTCAATGTGTCATCGAGTCACAAGCATACGATGAATTTACTCGAATTCCACTTCAAGAAATCATTGATGATGCAGATTCGAGTTTTCTGATGCATAGTTATTTTGTTTACCAAGGTCTCCTCATTGTCTTTAAATGTCTGGTAATGTTATATTTCGATTGTTTACATCATAAATTATACTCGAATTCCCCTACACAATATCATCGATGATGCAAACTCCTAGTTTCTAAACATTTGTTTTTTCCTTCTATATCTTAACTTTTTCTTCTTCCATGTGCTATTTTTGCTTATTTCATTTAAAATGAATGCCATTCACATTGCTAAAACTGTTATTTCTACTTTTTCGATCATTACAAGAACGCATATAGTGAATTTGCAAACTTATATGATTGTTACAAACATATGATGGATGATCTACAGGGTTCATAACTACTCCTCTTACTACAGGACGCTTACCTAGCCAACACTTAGATCCGGCTCTACCCAAACTTTTTTGGTTCACCCCAACATTACCCACTTGTCCGACTGTTGCTAAGTAGTTTTTGGATATCAAACGGATCTCCCCAGATGGTAATCTTAATGTGGCCGATTTACCTTCTTTTGCTATCAATTTCGCTATAGCACCTGCTGCTCTAGCTAATTGTTCACCCTTTCCAAGTGTAATTTCTATGTTATGTATGGCCATGCCTAAGGGCATATCGGTTGAAGTGGATTCTTCTTTTTTATCAATAAATCCCCCTTCCCAAACTGTACAAGCTTCTTCCAAAGCATACGACTTTCTAGATGTATATGATGATATCTAGACAGATGGATTTTATATAAATCGTATGATGAAGTATCACATGAGTGGATATATAGGAATCCAAATCTGCTGAATCACTCATGTTATGATCTTCTACATCCTGGGTCTCCCCGTTCCGTCATCTGGCTCAGATTCTCTTTCAGGACATAATGGTTAACTCAGATTCTAACTACATTTTTCCTTTGATACCTTCAATTTTTGTACTAGCTTATCAGTTATAATTCAAGTATTCGCTGTGCTTAGTCCATTTTGCATAATAATTTGTATTTGTTATGTATAGTTCATCTCTTTGCATATCTGGAGTATGAGATTGATATACAGCTTCTAGGAAAGAAATCATTGTGGAAAACAAACAAAACTATTCGATCTGGGAAATGTATTAAGGCTGAGCAAATGCCAAGGGATGCTCTTCAATCAAAATTAATTTGAATCACCTAAAAAATGTCAAATTTTCAATATTAAATTTTCAAATAATGTTAAATTGTATTTAAAAATGAATCATTTCTCAAATAATATATTAAAAAATACCAATGCAAAAACAATCTTACACTTTTTCTTCAAACATCAGTACTGGACAAATTAGTGCTGGCATTCTCCTTGCCCCAGGCACTATTCTGAGTCATCTGTTGAAGCCATCCTTGAATTGCATGTCGAAGGGTGTGGTTGGGGATTAGCTCGTGATGGTCAAGCTTAAGATTAGTCATCGGCGATGTGCCGTGGCCACTAGCAAACCATCCCTCAATAGCTTCAGCTTCGTAGGTGAAGCCATCTGCGGCTATTTGTGGATCCTTCATGGGCTCCTGAAATCCAGTTTGTAAACAGGGAATAAAAATCAAAATGGCAACTAAACAAGAAGAGTTTTTTTGCAATTTATTCTACCGAAGTGTGTTATGATCATTGTTTTAAGGTAGTAATAGTTGAGTAGCAGATGAATTTAGGATCTAGCATGCAATTCTAAAATAAGGAAGGAAATGTGCGCTTCAAGCATTTCAAACAAAATCTATCAAAAAGCAAAGTATGAGTTGAAGCGACTATCATGCAAAGAATTTAGATATTTCCACAATGATATGATAATGCCCACTTTAAACCTAAATCCCCATAGTTTTACTCTTGAACTTTACCCAAAAGGCCTCATACTAATGGAGATATCTTTTCCTTATAAATCTATGATCTTTCCCATGTATTTTCATTTCAATGTAGGACTTTGCAACCTTGCAATCCAACAATCCCCCCTCAAACGAAGGACCACAAGCTTCCTACGTCCGATCATCGACCCATCAAGTCTTCCTACCTCTTGATCTACCCGATCTACTAGGACTTCCTTGCCTAGCTGCAACTAGGACTTCATGCCTGGTGTATGGTTCTCTTGATTTGGACACAAGATGTAAAATACCGGAAAATGGGGAATAATGATAAGGGAATTTTCCGGAATTTTTGGAAATTTTTCGGGAATTTTTCGGAACTCGTATGGACGAGTTTACGGGGATAAAAGTGAGTTCCGAAAAGGCTTGTTTAGGCTATCCAATTAAACGAGGAAAAATTTTATTTGTTTATTTCCTTTTCCTAAATCCTTTCTCTATTTTCCCCTTCCCCCCCCCCCCTCCGCGCGCGCCGCCCCTTCTCCTCCATACCCTAACCGGCGCCTCTCGGCGGTTCCTCCTCCCCGAGTATACAACCCCTCGGCCATTTCATCTCCTTCCCTTTCATTCATTTGCGAAGCTTCTGCCCTAGATTTGTCGCCGCACGGAGCAGCGCCGAGACCCCCTTCTCTTCCTCCTCGCCGAGCAACGGCGATTTCTTCCTCTCTGCCGAGGCTGTGTCGCTGCCGTCCACTGCGGAATCACACCCGACGGCGCCGACACCCCAGGTGCTCAGCCCTAGCGCCGGCAGATGGCCTTCCCTCCTCCGTCCGAGCCGATCCTCTTTCCTTGCTCCTGTGCCCTAGCGCCGAGCCGCACTGCCGACGCCACTGCCGCCAGCGACGCCGAGCGCCTCTTCACAGCGCCATCGCCGTCCGGAAGTGTTGCCGGCCTCTCCTCTACCCCGCCGCCACTGTGCCCTAGCCACATCACGTCGGCCCTCTCCTCCTTCACCACCAGACGTCGGCAGAAAGAAAACTACCAGCACAAGTTTTGGGTAAACATTGATTTGGTCTTACTTGGTTGAGGAGTTCACTATGAATTTAGGCATTTAAACTATGCTAGGTGCTGATTTTGGAATGTTGATCTGTTGGGCAACAATCTGACCTAGTGTCACCACCCAGCGTTTGATCGGATCTGCTGTCATCATCGAAGGAGAGGAAAATTAGCAATTTATCTTGTTGCTAGCAGCAACAAAACGATCTCCAGTTCTGCTGTTGACAGAAGCTTGAGAGCAGGGAGGTAAGAAGTAGAGAGTTGTATTCGTGTTGTAAATTGACTTGGAATTAAGAAATAGATTGTTATGTGTTGATTAGGGTTCATTAATTGTGTTGGATGGATTAGTTGGATCAAATTTAGAACTTCTTTAATTGGATTAGAATTTAGTTTGGCTAATTGTGGTATGATAGAATTAGCTAAACTAGACCTTATGTTTGATATACAGGACCTTGACGCGAGACGAGTATCTCGATTATCGGATTGGACCATTTCTTATTGGAGGTATGTACTTTTGATTTTATGTCTTTGATATGCATAGTAGTGAATTTAACAAATAGCAACAATTATGTTTCTTAATTGTTTCGGTTAGTCACTACCCGATACCTGTTACATGTTTGGTTGATTGCTTATTTTGCATCTCATGTTATTACTTACCTGATTATACATGCTTAGGGGTAGTGATATAACCATGCTTCACCATGTTCAGGACCTAGGTGTGATACCTTATCTGATCTGTGTACCCTTGATTTGATTTATTGACTATGGTGCATATCATATATGTATATAGATTTGGTTCAGTATATTACCATGCTTAGTGTCATGCACCATTCGCATGATTGCATGCTGTGTGATAGATTGCTCCATTATTGTCGAGCACATCGCCAGTTTCATCACTGTTCGGTGCTCCGTTGTGACGCTCATGGGTAGCGTGACGCAGCGTGGTAGCACGTCAGTTTTGCTCTGTTCGGTGCTCCGTTGGTCCGCTCATGGGTAGTGTGACGCAGCGTGGTAGCACGTCAGGGATCCCTCCCTGTCATGGTGTACCGGGATATGAGAGCATTGCGCTCCCCCATTTATGATTTGGGGTAGGAGTATGTGTGTACTCCGACAGCATCCCGTCCACTCGGTCACTCATCAGGAGTAGTGATGCAGAGTGTACGGTTGTCACAGCCCTACCCACTCGGTTCCACCATTGTGTGTGAGATGGCTGACTGACGTCAGGGGTGACCATGACTGCATTGGCATCATACGCATTGATGCATTTATTTCTTGTGATTGTGTTTGCTGCATTTATTTGCTGCATATTGGTTGGATGCCCATGCTTGACATGCATACAGGATTTCTATACCTCTCGGACTGTTTATCCTTATACCAGGTCCCGGTTAGTACAGTATTTTCCTATTTATTTCAGTTTGCATTTACCTTTATTACGTCAGGAGACTGTACGCATGATTAGTGCTAGATGTTATTTCCTTACTATGTATATCAGTTGATACCCGCTGAGTGTTGGACTCACACCCTCCTCCGTTGCTATTTTTCAGGTTGATGCTGTCCAGAGGAGTTCCAGTCGCTAGTCCCCTACAGACCGCGAGGACGTGTGGTTTATCTTTTGGTTTTCTTTATCAGACTAGTTCTGTTTGATGCACTTGGATTATGGTTTTTGTGTTATAGATATTGCACTGACGATGATTTTCATTCAGATTTGTTTTACTACATGTCTGCCTGGATGGCAGAAGAGGTGAGTTGATTTTATCGTCGGATTTGAGTTTTATGAGTGTAGTGGAGTAGGGTTGGTTTTGAGTCTGCTTATCACTGTTCAGTTTGTTTACTATTTAACTGCGTGGTTGTGTCAGCCAGAGGCTGAAATTGATATAAACTGTGTGGATGTCTGTGTTATTGTTTGTTTATATTATTGTTATTGTTCCGGTCGTGTTGGCCGAGGTATATGTGGCCCAGAGGGCGATGTAGAAAGTTTCAGAATGTCCGCCGTACAAGGGAGGTGCTGTCGAAATTTCTTCGGACAGGGACTCCTCCGGGGCGTGACACAAGAGCTCTCACTTCCTTTGTTCGAAGTCAATATTATACTCACATGTCTCAATTAGACCATAGCTCTTGTACACAGTCGGCGGTTAGACCTTCTAGCAGCCCAAGCTTTGATATCAATTATTAAATCGAGTCGCACGTGAGAGAAGAGGAAAATCACGTGGTTTTGAAAAACTTTACTTTCGTTTTCAGATCAAAGTAAATGCAACGGAAAGACATAAAAATCAAAAGCAAGTAAGAAACCAGAACCAGACACGATCGGTTTATTTGGTTCGGAGCCTTCGGCGACTCCTACTCCAAGACCTAGGTCCCGCTGACCTATCGATGGGTAATTCACTAAAATACCTTTTCCAGTACCTCCGGAAAAGGGAATCGAACACAGAAAAGATGGAACAAGTGCAACACCCTGCACTTAATTAAGTACAAATTACAAGTTCGTTACCCAACACCTTCGAAGATTGTCAGCTTAGGCTCGATGTCGGTCGGCTCCTCGGCAGTAGTTGAGCGCAACAGCGTCGTAGCAGAGTCACCGTAAGAAGCCGGAGCAGTTAGAACCTCAAATGGACGCGTAGAAGCTTGTACGGAAGTTGTTGTTAAAGGTTAGGTCGAGAAGCCCTTATAAGGGTTATGGAAGGCGCCTTCAAAGGCCTTGAAGGCACCTCCAATCGGATAAATTCAATCCCGAACAACTTGACCCTTATCCGTGACGAAGTCTGATTCTTATCCTGGGAAGGCACCTTCCATGTACTGAAGGTGCCTTCTATGAAGGGTGCTAAGGCGCCTTCTACAGCTTAAAAGCGCCTTGAGTACTGTTCACCCGAGGTTTTTCTTTGCTTATCTTGCCCTGCAAAACATGTTAGTCCAATAAATTAAATAATAACCTGCAAGAGAAGTGTTAGCACAATATTACTGAGTAGTAATTAGACCATCTCTCCTGAGACCATGATCTAGTCGAGGTCTCAGTTTAGGGATCCAAAATGGACCTAAACTGGACCGACGTCTACTATCCCTCAACCGGGACGCGTTCTCACTGAGTCACTCTCCTCCAGTGGCTTACCTTTACTTACCAACTTGCAGTCGGTTGACTAGCCTCTTGACCCACCAGGTCTTCACATAGTTGTTAGGTCCGCAGACCCAATTGGACTTTTACCGGTTGTCAGGTCCCATGGACCCAACTGGACTTTCTGTCAGATCTTAGATCGACCCGTTGACTTATCTGGACTTCACACCAACTATCCGATCCCGCGGACCTAACTGGATTTCAGTCTGGTGTCAGGTCCTTCAGACCCATCAATTTCTACATACTTGGTAGAGTAATCAATTCATAAAAACACTTAACTCACTTATCATTCATCAAAACCTGAATTAGATCGTTAGTGCAAAATGCATCAACAATCTCCCCCTTTTTGATGCAATGACAACCTGAGTTAAAGTTAGGAAAAGATGTAAAACATATATGACAAAATAAAACATATATGGAAGAAATGATTTAAGAGAAGTCTAAGTTGGTTGTTCTCTTGATCATTTTTAGGGTTAAGTTCTTCTGATTTTCTTTGATTCTCTAACTTGACTCTAGTTCAAACTCTTACCCTCCCCCTTTGACATTCATCAAAAATGCACGGAGAAATTAATTAAGTTAAAAATAAAACTTCTAGGTGCATTGGAGGGAGTAGTTAGTGGAACCAATTTTATTTGTAAAATAATTTTTAAAATAGCTTTCAAGATATTTTCAAAGTTAAATTTTACAAAACTGGATTTTGCAAAACTAAATTTTCAAGATGTAAGTATAATTTCTCAACAATAACATTTAACATTTGTTTAGGTAAGCAATTTAAAATAAGGAGCTTTAATTATCGTAACAAAAACTTGAAAACTATTATCAACAATGCTCGGGATTTTAATTTAGAAATATTTTCGAAATGTTAAGAATATTTTCGAAATGTCAAGAATATTTTTAAAAATATATATATTTTTGAAATGTTAGGAATAGTTTTGAAATGTTAAGAATATTTTCGAAATGCCAAGAATTTTTAGAAATATTTTTAAAATGCTTAAGAACTTAGAATTTTTTTTAAAACGCAATTTACAAAATACTTTAACTATTAATTTTTAAAACTTTTCAACTATTAATTTGCTAGAGCAAATTAATAAGATACTTTAAAATATTTTTCACGGTAAAAAAAACTAAAAAGAAGATTTTAAAGTAGGTTCCAAATTACCTCCCCTGAACTTGCTATATATTTAAAAATATTCATCTAAAAATCAATCTTACATGTCTAACCATTAGTTACTAATTAACTATCAGAAAATAGTAGTGTTCACTTGGTTAGTCAAGTTAAGTAAATGTTTCTAGTTAGTGTTTGACTAAGATGGACTACTTAACCTGATTAATTTATTATTTCTCGTCCAGACTTGTGTAGATGCACTGATATAAGTATCATAAGTCCAGACAATTTGCCTACACATCTCACATCACTCTAAATTTTTAAATACACAATCAAGGGAGTTCTAGTGTGTTTGTGAGATGATCAAGTCTTAAATCCATAGGATCATGTTTTCTATGGATTTGATCTAGACTAAGGCTAAAATCAACTTTTGAAAATCCAAGGAATTGGAAAACTTTTGAAAAAAAAGGTAAGAAATTTTTCATAGAATTTGCAAATATTTTGAAAGTAGCAGGCCTAGTCTATGAGACATAATCCTAGATTATCCAAATAAGATGGCAAAGAGTGGACAATTATATAGATCCAGTCAACCAAGTGTACAACGTATGATAATGTACTAAGATGATCAAGTCTGGTCCACAGCAGTTGAAGAGGGTGGGGACTCCTCAGACACTCGCACGGCTTGAAGAACCTATTGAAGTCCGGTGGGCATCTCCTCCAGGAGCAAGGAAAATCCGATGGTCATCTCTCCTCGAAGAGCGATGAATCCATCCGAGACTGACTGTCGGAGCTGTGCGGAAGACTCCTCAAGCCGTACTAGTCGGTCCTCGACGAGTAGTGAGGTCGAGGGCTGGGTCAGAGTCAGAGGTTGTCCAAAGAGCTCCTGCTCCGTGAATGTCGACAACTCCTCCCCCTCGGTCGAAATAATAGGTGGGAAATTATCCTCGACCTCGCCTGTGGTCCCACTCTCCAAGTTAGTCCTCTTGAGCAATGATGTCTATATGCACTAATGCAAACCAGGGTTTTCAATAGCGGCGAATAGCGCGCTACGATCAGCGAACGCTCTGCAGCGTTCGCTGATTAGCGATTGTCCCGAATAGCCCACGCTATTTGGGACAAAAGCGTAGATAGCGCACATAGCGTGTGCTATCATGACTTAGCGGCCCATAGCAGGCGCTATAATTGTAAATTGCTTACAAAATAGGTGGGGCAAAGGCGTCGAATCGTGACCGTCGAGGTAGGGCAAAGGCGACAGGCGGCGATCAGCGAGTGACAACTTGCGAGAGGCGAGCAGAGACCTGTGAGCGGCAGCGAGCAGTGACTTGTGATGGGCGGGCGACAAGGCAAGCGGCGAGCAGTGACCTGTGAGCGGCGGCAAGGGACAGCGATTGGAGGTAAGCTTTTCTCCTTCCTTTCGTTTTCTTCGTTTTTTCCTTCTTTTTTTTCTCAAAGGAGCAAAGATTTTGCGAGTCGGGTATCTGGATCGATCGAGTGATCGATCTTCTAGATGCCTTAATTGATTCCCATTTTTTTTTCTAATTAATTAATTATTTGTTCTGATTTTTTTCTTTTATTTTTCTAGGATTTTGATTGTCTGGTTAGAATTTGCAATGTCTACGAATTTGTCAAAAAAAGATAAAAAAGATATTGGTTGGAAATATTGTTATCAAAATGAAGGGAAAAAATCTGTTCAGTGCAAATTTTATCATCATATATCGAATGGAGGGATTACTCACTTGAAGGAACATTTACCTCAAACTCATAAAAGGGTTGCACCTTGTGTTAGTGTTCCGGATGATATTAAGAAAGAAATTAGAGAATCACTTGACAAAATTAGAGCATCTAAAAGCAAACAAACCGAATTGTTACGAGAGATTGGTGAAGGTCCCCAGAGTATGAGTACGCAATCATCAAAAGTTGGAAATGTAGGAGGAAATTCAATTAGATGTTCTGGGAGTGGTGAATCAAAAGGTAAAGGTACCCTTCATGGATTTGTTAGTTCTGAACCTCGGCAAACAACTCTAAATTCGACATACAAAAAAGATTTACTGGTTGATGTGAAGCATAGAGTTGGTCGTTTGATTTACTCTGCCGCACTTCCATTTAATATTGTGAATGATCCTTATTGGTTGCCTATGGTTGAGGGCATTGCGGAATATAGAAGAGGGTTCAAGCCTCCTTCAATGCATGAGTTAAGAACTTGGATACTTAAAGCTGAGGTTAATGGCATCAACCTAATATATGAGGAGCATAAAAAAGCATGGAAAAAATATGGATGCACTATTATGTCCGATGGTTGGACGAATGAAAAGAATAGAAGTTTGATTAATTTTTTGGTAAATAGTCCCGCAGGCACTTTCTTTTTGAAATCTATTGATGCATCAGCTTCTATTAAAAATGGGGAATTGATCTTTAAATATCTTGATAATGTTGTTGATGAGGGGAGAGGAAAATGTAATTCAAATTGTCACGGATAATGCTTCGAATTGCATTAAGGTGGGAAAAAAAATTATGGAGACTAGACATAGAATTTGGTGGACACCTTGTGCGACGCATTGCATTGATCTAATGTTGGAGGATATTGCAAAGTTGGAGATTTTTTCTGACAAAATTGAGCAAGCTAAGATGGTTGTGAAGTTCCTTTATGGTCATGGGACTATACTTTCTTTGATGAGAAAGTATACAAACGGTAATATTAGATTCATACAAAAAAGAGAAATAGACTTGAACATGCAAAGTTGAATGCGTTGGAGTTTGTGAAATATAACTTCAAGCTTAGGGAGAGAAGCATTAGGAGGAGAGACAAGACTGATCCCATTGTAGTTGATGAAATTAATTCGGATGATGAATGGATAACTGAGAAAGAAGGTCCAGTTCTCCTCGTAACTACTAAATGGCTTAAAGATGATGAATTATTTGAAAGTGATCCTATTGTGAGTGTGTCGTCGGCTACCTTTGAAAGTTTTTTCGACTCAGATAAGCGAATCAAAGATGTTAAAGATATAGTTAAAGTTCCTCCTACGAATTCAAAAAAAAAATAGTTGTTAAAAAATCAAATAAGCACTAAGCATATGCAAATTATTTATTTATATCTACTTCACTTATAATTGATTCTTAAATATCGTATCTCTTATATAATAGGTGGAAGCAAAGACAAACAAACAAGGTTGAGTCTTGTTGACGTGGAAGATAATCATCTTGATGTTGAAAATTATGGAGGAGTAATTCCAACAACTTTTGATAGTGGAAATTTTCCAACCATAGACACTATTGATGATGATAGTGATATAGAATTGGATGATACTGATTATTTTTAAGTTATGTTGTTTTAATTATAAGATTTTTTAAATTGTTGTTACGGGATATTTTGACATGTAATGAATTATTATGATTAATTTTAGGTTATGTTATTTTTATTTTACTTATATAAGTATATTTTTTTAAAAAAATTAAACATTGACGTTCACGAAAAGCTTACGTTATACGCTTCGCTATTTACGCTATGCGATGACAAGACAAAAACGTTATGAACCAACGCTACGCGATTTAAAACACTGATGCAAACTGACGCTGACTAATCTCGTCATATGCGCTAAGGGGAGTGGTCGTACCCTGCGTCATATCTATCCCTATGACCGAGAATATGTATGTCAAAATATGACAATATGACATATAAACCGGTAGCCTAGTGACAAGACTGGATGCATGAATGACATTATGGAATATGTGTAATGCAATGTCGATGTCAAAACGCTCGCATAGTACATACAGAAAAAATAAATAAGATGGCCCCATCAACATCGCGAGATGTGATCGGCAGAATGCAGGTGGTCAGGACTCGATATAGGATATAATCCTGGACCCTGAGAAAGAGTGACCTAAAGTCAGTCATTGTAGGTAATCTCTCCTCCCAAAAAAATACATGTAGATAGTATCTAATGTAATATGGAAGTAGGATTCGCCAAATGGTAAATCCCTATGAGGGTAGCACAAAAATGGATAGGCAAATCTCCTAAGTCCTAAGCTATCATATAATAAAGTAGGGGGAAAACTAAAGTCTTTTCTACCAACTCTAGTGGAATAGGTGAGATCATCAATTTTAACCAGATTGTTATAAAACTAGACACACAAATCTAAATTCACTGAATGGCTCCAGTAAACTAATTTATCCAACTGATAGTAATCAATAATCTCTACGATAGGTGTATAGTATCTGATGAAGAATGACCTACTTAAAAACCTAGATTTTAGTGCAACATATGTATGCCGTAAAAAGTCTAACCTAAGCCGCTCATAGGGAAACCTAGCATCAGTAGATGAGGCATTGCTAGGGCTAGGGTTAACATGTCGTCGTTTCCGAAAGGCATTGTTGAGATTTTGGAGAGGAAAAGACGAAGAAGTAGAGAAGATTGGTTGTGGAAAGCGCCTTCTTACTGCCACAATTGTGAACAGAGCGTCGCTCTGTTCGCTGGAAAAATTTGAGTTGAAGACGCCTGCAGCCTCATCGAAGGTGCCTTCAAGGTGTTATGAAGGGCGCCTTCAAGGTGTTATGAAGGGCGCCTCCAACCGATCGAAGGCGCCTTCAATCGGTTGGGGCGGGAAATTTCCCGCCCTTGCGAGGACGCCTCTGATTGACTCGAAGGCGCCTTTTTTATTTAAGTTTTAGAATTAATTTAATTTAAATTTTAATTTAATTTAATTTTAGTTTTAGTTTTAGTTTTTAATTTAATTTAATTTAATTTTAATTTTTAAGTTTTAATTTAATTTTAAATCCTTAATCATCTCACTTGATCTACATTTTCAATTAGGAAATCCTATAATATTGTAAGATGAATTAAGTTGAATTTTAGGATTGAGTTTAACTTTGTGTTAGATTCAAGTTTAGCCTTGAGTTCAACAAATAGACATTCTTCGGATAAACTTTTAAGTTATGGTTAGTCACCTGGACATCATTAGAATAACCACGCCTTTGAAATTTTCCAGATAGTTCTATCCACTGAACTTAATACAAAACTCTGGTGTAACCAGTTAGGATTCGTAAAGGGTAACTTCAGTTAGTTCCATTAACCCAAATGCAGTAGGTCGAAATCATATCTTCCTAGACATGCATAGACAGAGTTTCTCTAACCTACTATCATCTAAAATTTCACCAATACCGTTTATCAAGTTAAATTGTTGTCCCTATTTAAACTAGTCCTAATTATCCACCCAAGTTATTGATTTTGGAGGTGACAGCTAGTTTGGAATCTCCCCTTGAATTATTAACCTTTTAAATTTAGGTTTTAGGTTCATGTCGATTATTTTTGTAGTTATAATAAACTTAATGGCAATTTAAATTAACCTTGTAATTATTTTATTTAAATTTATTTGAGTTTGCATTGTTTAATTTTATTTTATTCTTTAGGTTAGAATTTAGTTTTGGAGATTTATTTTGGTTTGGTTTTAAATTAATAGGTTTAGTTGGATTTTGTTTTAAATAATGAATTTCATTTTTTGGTACATAAAATTGATTGAGTCCTACTTGCGTAGTTAAGCACGCTTTCGGAACTCAAGCTTTGGTTAGTTTCTTATTTTGGTTTATAAGTGATATAAACATTTTGTTAGTCGAGCTGGACTTGTATCCGAGTCCAGACTTATTGTACACAGCTTTCAGTGATCCAAGTATCATATCAAGATATTTGGGCCTAGTTGTAAATTTTTTAGTAGTTCCTTTAGTTCAAGTATTTCGCCTTTCAATCTGGAATTGTCCTCCTCAAGTTTTGCAACTTGAGTTGAAATTTCAGATTGAATCAGCTCTATCGTTAAGATAGATTTTAGTTGATCGTTAAGTATTTTATTTTCCATATTTAATTCGTTTATTTTATTTTCAGACTGTTAATTTTTTATCTAGACATGCAATGATTTTAAAAAAATTTCTTGCTAAAAGTAGATTGTACCTCATCGGAACCTTCGGAAACAAGTACGGACTCGTGGCTCAATTCAGGTTCGGACCCGTCTTCTTATTCACTCTCCAACTCTAGTCCAAATGTCATCAGCGCGAGGTAGTTGGTGTGCCTTGGTTCATCGTCGTCTCCTCCGCGGACGATTCATCCCACATAACTTTGAGAACTCTCTTTTTCTTGATATTCAGGCAATCGTTCTTGTAGTGCCATTTCTTGTTGTATCCAAAACACGTGACATTCGTTTTGTTGTTGGAGTTAGAAGTAGAGTTGATCTTCTGCGATTCCTTTTCGGTGAAATTTTTATTTCTCCTAGTGAACATTTTTCTTACCAAGTTCACCAGGTATTCTTCATCATCTGAGTAAGCTTCAAGTTCTAGTTTAGTTCCTTCTTTTGGCGTTCCTGCAACAAGAGCAATATCTTTCTCAGGTTTGGCATTAGTCTGTTCGTGCAGTTCTAATTCACAGAAAAGTTCATCTAACTTTAATTTAAATAAATTCCTCGAAATTTTATAGGCATCAACGATGGATACCCACAATGCATTTCGAGGAAAGACATTCAAGACATACCTTATCAAATCTCGGTTCTCCATCTGATGGTCAATTGTGTGGAACTCGTTGAAGATGTCTTTTATCCTCACGTGCAATTAACTAGTGAATTCTCCTTCCTGCATTTTAATGTTAAATATTTTTTAAAAAAATAAGTCTCTTTTTGTTACCTTTGCGTCATTGGTTCCTTCGTGTAGTTCTATAAGCTTGTCACATAACTCCTTTACGTTTTCATGCGGACCGACGCAGTTTAGCTCTTCCTTCGTTAGTCCACACTGGATTGTGTTGAGGGCCTTGAAGTCAATCTGGGCCTTCTTCTTCATTTCCGGATTCTAATTTTCCGGATCCATTGGAATTCCGGTGTTGTGGTCGACTGGCGCCTTGTATCCTTTGGTGACGTTGAACCATTAGTCGAAGTCAGTCTTCAAGTACACCTCCATCAGCCTCTTGCAGTGGGGGAAATCGTCTCCATTGAAAAGAGGAGGACGAGCACTGTTGTATCCCTCAAGTTAGGCCATTGAGCATTGAAATAAAAAAAACATGAAGAAAGTACTAAGACTTAGTCTTGGATTAGCAGAATTTTAAAAAAATAAAATATATCGAGAAACTCGAGTAGTGTTGCACCAATTTCGAGTGAAATCCGAACGAAAAAAAATTATTTGAAGAGGTAAACTCTTATCGATTCAAATAGAATGCGAAACACTAAAATCCGAAAGTCAATTCCCCGTGACTTGATTGGTGGTTGCACCAATTCAGAGCAGAACCTGCTCTGATACCATTTGTTGGGACCAAAAGAAATTTAGATATCTTCACAATGGCATGATATTGTCAACTTTGGGTCTAAGCCCTCATGGTTTTGCTCTTGGACTCTACCCAAAAAGTCTCATATCAATGTTGATATATTTTCCTTATAAATCTATGATCTTTCCCATATATTTTCAATGTGGGGCTTTGTTTGCAACTTTACAACCCAACAGCATCTACTGTTGACACAAAAATTGATTCAATTTATTCTACCGAAGTGTGTTCTGATCATTGCGTTAAGGCATTAAAAGTTGAGTAGCATATGAGTTTAGAATCTAGCATGTAATTCTAAAATAAGGAACGAAATGTGCACTTCAAGCATTTCAAACAATATCTATGAAAAACCAAAGTATGAGTTGAAGCAGCTATCATGCATCTATTGTTGACACAAAAATTGATTCAATTGATAAGGTGTTGATCATTTCATTCCTAAGAATTAAAAACAAAAAAATTACATCAAATGCGTTTGATTGGTAAGGTGTTCAAGAAAAAGGCAGTAGATATTAAGGCCCCATAGAAGTATACATATATAACTGAACCTACTTGAATTGGTCAAGTTTTTATGTCAAAGTCTACTCTGCTCAAGGCCTATTCTGTATAAAAGTGCAGAAATGTTTTAATGGTTTCAATTTGATATGATCAAACTTCCTATGCCATAAGATACACATAGAAGTTGGCATATATCTTTACCTTCAATATTGGGCAGATGAAGTAGGACGGGATGTAGGGGCTGTCTTTTGCCGTTAATCTATATGATAATAGTGGCCCTGAAAATGAGGACTTTGTCAAGGGATCGAGAATTCTCCATGCTTCTGTGGCATCTGGACGGTTCCTCCTTTTCATCTGACAACATTTCAAACCCACTTTTGCCAACTTCTCAGCATGCAAATAAGGCCAGTCCCCTGCGGAACCATCAAGTATCTTATGCAGACAATTTTTATCCAATGCCTCTTGAACTACTTTGCTAACTCCAAATGCTGGCCGTCCGGTAAGAAGACGTAGCAGGATAACTCCAAAGGAGTACATATCAGATTTTATAGTAATTTCCCCAGATGTGAGCAATTCAGGATCCATATATGCAAATGTGCCTTTTGGCTGGCGTGTGCAGTGATAGAGGGCAGTGCTGTTCATAGATTGGACTAGAAGACGACAGATACCAAAGTCTCCTAGTTTGCTCACAAGGTTTGAATCTAGAAGAATGTTTCCAGGCTTAAGATCACCATGGACCACACTGAAGGGTTTACAGGAATGGAGGAAGATAAGAGCTGAACATATCTCAGCAGCAATACAAGTGCGTGTCTGCCACATAAGTGGAGGTGCATTTTTCTTACAATTAAGGTGGTCTTCCAAGCTTCCATTGGGAAGAAACTCATAAACAAGAGCCCAAGCTTCTGGACATGCTCCTATTAGAGTGACAAGGTTGGGATGCCTTACTTTACTCAAAACATTCATCTGCATAAATAGATGTGTTGATTAAGGAATATACTTCGTCTTGTCAAATCTATGTGAACAATATAAGAGGCATTCGTCTTAGTAATTACCTCTCTCTGAAATTCTGCTTTTCCTTGCATGCCTTGTGGATTCAATCTCTTTATAGCTACTGTTGTATGGCGAAGAAAACCTTTGTATACACATCCATATCCACCTTCACCAATCTTTGATTCTTCCTTAAAGTTTTCAGTTGCTTGCTCCAATTCTGAAAGGGAGAATATTGAGAAGTTATCAGCTTCATGAATGCTGGATGTCGCTTCCTCTTTCATTCGTTTCAGCTCTTGATTTTCTCTCATTGCTTTGTCTCGCTCCTGCTGCAACACATCATGCTCTTGTCGGATTGAATCAAGATGACTATATGCCTCAGACAATTTCTTTTTAATATCTTTGAGAATATGGTCTGAATCAGAATTCTGAAGTTGCAGAGCTTCCATCTTTTGGTATGCCTTTTTGAGTTCTTCGTAGACCTCATCTTGATGTTTCTTTAATGCTAACAGTGCTGACTTTTCTTTTGCTAATGCTTCTTCAATACCTATCCTCTGTTTGAACTCTTGGTTGTACAAATTTTGAACTATTTTGACCTGCGAAATTGGTCTTTTCTTCTAAGATAATAAACCTTGTTTCTTATTCTCCTTCGGATAGTTCTTTTTTTAATCTAGATTCTTACATCTTTAGAAAACATGAACTAATAGGAACATGGTATTCACTAGCTTCTAGGGAAAGTAATATACTAATATTTGCATGCAGCTTGAAGAATTTATTTATGTGAGTTCAAAAAAAAAATTGTATCTGAACAAATCATCAAAAAAAAAACTTTGATTGATGATTCTTCACTGTGATTTACCTTCTGTATGGCCTCGTTTAGATCTTTTTCAGCTTTCTGACGCTTGTAAAACTCTTCATATGCTTCACGTGTGAAGCTTTCTGCTTCATCTAGAGCAGTTTGCAGCTTTTCACACAGGACATCATCAACACCTAGATTTACCTGGAAAAACCTGAATTAAAGTTTCCTTCTTATAAAACAGAAATCATTTAAACTAGCCATAATGTCTTGTCTTAGCCTCTTAACTGATTGGCTATTTTATTGGTCATCAGTGGGATGTAGTAGTTGTACTTGACCTGTATGCCTATTGAATTCTTAGTATGACTTCTGAGTGAACTCAAACAAAATATATCTAAGGCTAAGTATGACCAGAAGAATTTTGTAGGCCTTGAATGACAATAAGTGGGGTTTTCAGGCACAACATCCTTAAAGGAGAACTAGAGTCTCTTCAGGATCAATAGGGGAAAGGCATAGCCAACATAATCACCAATGGTCAAATTCATTATTTGGAAAAGGTTAAAAGGGAGACAAACAGGAAATACCTGATCTTGATGTGGAGATAGTAGCTTATTATACTCTTCAGGTTCATGCTTCACTTGTAAAATGAGTGATGCACCTTCTCTATCGGCATCATCTTGCATTGTTGACAAAGAAGCCATATCACTCTTCTCTTCATCAAACACAGAATAGTCTGAAATACTTGAAGCAGCATCCAAGGGATCCACAACACTACTTCCTTTGCTCTCTGATGTTGATCTTGATGGCTCTTTACTTTCTCTGCTCTCTGTTGTGGATGATCTGACTAGTTTTTTGCTAGGTGTAGGTGAAGTTCTCATCGTCAAATCTCGGTATGGAGACAAGTCGTCAGACAAAGATCTTTGAGTAACTATGTCCTGTTTTCCTGGTGCAATACTTGAACAGTTTGTTGGCCCTCCTCGTGAAAGAGATGCAGATATTGGTCTATGGATTTCAGATTGGCTTGTTTTTGAAATTGGGCTTGCTGTGAATGACTGAGATACAATGGACCCATCAAGCAAAGCCTCCCTAGAAAATGAGAAAATATCCATTTTGCAAAATTAAATTATAGGATTCATCTCTTTGGTTATATTAAATTGAAAGATTACAGAAGTCCCTCATCTTCTTCGAGATTATAATCCCCTTATCTATCAAAGTGACATAATGGAAAATTGGTGCTATCAATAGCTACTAATTAGATTTCAGCAAGATTTGATACTATTAAAAATCAAACAATTTTCAATAGATACTCACTTTCTTGCTTCTGTTGGGAGTTTTAAGAACTTGATAAAGAACTTTTCAATAGCAAGGAAATGCATTGCACATGATTTTCTTTTCCATTATGCAAATGAGGCTTAATAACCTGATTATATCGCAAAATGCAAAGTAAGTATTCAATATTGAATAACTTGACACTATCTAAGTGATCAGTTAACAGGATTGAAACCATTAATTTTAGTCAGCTGAGCTTATACTTCTCAAACTTTGCTAATTTATGCCTAGAATCCGAATGGTACATTGTCAGATTGAAAGGTTATTTTTAAGGGGTCAAGAAAACATAATCTAGTCCAACCAAATTGATAATTCCATCAAAGTTGTTCAAGAAAAAAGAAAACACACATCAAACTTGACCTCAAAACTTATGATTTACCTGGTGCATATCAAATTCCCTTTGCATATAAACCAAATCTTGCATGAAGGATGAGCCTTCTGTTTCACGGCAAGAGCCGTTTTCGACCGTGGAGCCTTCATTTTCCTGTATTTTAAAGCCTTTGGTTAATCAATAAGTTGACCATTGCTGGAGCCTATTCTTAAAATGAATATCAATAAAGAAATAGCTTAGTGCCCTGCAGCCTTCATTGAGAATGGTATCCTTATTTTAAATTGTGAAAGTGCCCATGGTTTGCCATCTTTATGATCCTAAATCTTCTAATAGAATGGCCCAAACAGTCCGATTAAATCATGAGGGGTTGACTTCCTTCTGCAAGCAAGTTTGGAAGTATCCTGGTCAATCTAGTATCTTAATTTTTACAAAGGAACCTTTACTCCGACAATCCATTAAATCTTAGGGTTTTTCCAATATCTTACAGTAACTTAACGTTCCAAGTCTCCCTTAAATGAAGTCATTGAAGGATCTAATTTCTTTTTTCTCAGCAAGGTTTTCTTATTAGAAGCTTGAAACTATCATTACTCACAAAATCATCTATGTAAGAGTTTTAAAATACAATGCAATAAATTTTGGGTGCAAATCATTCCTTGAGTAATTTTTGCTTGCAGCTGCTCCCATTACAAGCTTGGTAATTCCGTGAGAAACTATGGACTCAGTTAATCCTTCGGCAATATCATCCCTCTCAATTACAACTTTCTCAGCTTTATGCACCTATAAAATTGAGAAAAAAAAGGGTGGAAAACATTTACAAAGTCATCAAGTTTAGTCTTCAGCTAAAGAAGGAAAAACTGAAAAAACTATTTAGGATAATAATAATAATAAAATCACCTTTACTTGGGAACACATATTGACGTATTCATCTAAATTTCCATGCATGTTTTCTTCTTCCATGCGTCTATATGCTGCAACCTCTTGATTCTCAAGCTTGCTGGCCGGAAACCAACCCAATGCTGCAACTCAAATTCATGTAATCGGATCCGGAACTCCAAAAAGGAACCTTATTTTTTGTAGTTCTTGTCGCAAAATTTGGAACTTGATCGTTCTAAGAGACATATTAACAAACAGTTTTGCGCAGGCACACATACCGGTAGGAATCCTCTGCGCCGGTTGGTGGACGTGCAGGAGAACTATCTTGCAGTACTTGCTGGTGTTCTGCAGCACCCACGCCAAGTTGGCCTTCCCCTCCTTGACCTGCTTCACCACCGCCACGTACGCCTTCTCCTCGTCCTCCATCTCCCTTGGGCCAGTCTGCGACGAAGCAGCTCCGGCCAGCATCGATCCCGATCTCACGGCCACCAAATCGCAAGCTCCCTCTTTCCCTCACGCTTCGTCACTCTCCATCGCAATCGATTAGCTCAGTTCGCGCATCCCAATCAACAGACACACTGGCTTTTCGGGAGCAAAAGGCCGCTTTTTGTCCGAACTTGTGAACAAAAGAGCGAGCTTGCAAGGGCAAAAGGGGATAAAAAGCAACGAACCTCAGCTTCCCGGTTTCGCAGAGCTGCCTCTTTCTTTACCTTCTGCTGCTTTGGATTTGCGGTGGAAAGCGAAAAGACATCGCCATGGACATTTGGATGGAATTCGTCAACTGGGAAGCAAATGACAGGAACAGCGCGGGATATTCTTCGGCATTCGGCCATTAAAAAATGCTCCAATCGCCTCGCTCCGGCCTTCCGCCTCGGTTGTTGCTATCCATAGACGACACACCTGAAGCAAAGAAAACCAATAAATAATTCGCTGTTCCATTATAAGAGATTTCGAGAAATATGCAAAAGAACTTGGTTTATATATATATATATATATATATATATATATATATATATATATATATATATAATTTTAATACCATGCGTGTTAGCACAGTACACGACTGTGGGTAGGATATCATTCGATTTATTTTTTTAATTTTTAATTAAAAAAATAAATAAAATATTTTTTTAAAATTTTATTTTTAGAATTCAAGTTTTATTATAATTTTTAAGTTTTTTTTTTTTTAGATTTTATCTATAGGTTCAGGCATTCTAATTATATTATAGTGTTTGGTTTAAAAAAATAAAATAAAATAAATTTAAATATTTATTGAGTATTGTAATATGTTGAGGGAATATATTAATGTATTAGAAATTTATATAAGGAAATATTTATTTTTTTAATTGATTTTTTTAATTTAAAATATTAAAAAAATCAAAAAAAAAATCGATTGATATCCTGCGCGCACAGTCGCACACTGTGCGGACGTGCAGGATATCAATCCTCTATATATATAGGGTCAGTAAGATGATGTGATTAGGAGTCAAACTTACGTGAAGGTCAGAAGTCAAGCTTACGTGGAGGTCAAAAGTCAAGCTTACGTGGAGGTCAGAAGTCAAGCTTACGTAGAGGTTAGAAGTTTAGCCTCCATGGAGGTCAGAAGTCAAGCTTGCGTGGCTGTGGTCGGAGTCCCAGCTGACAGGGCAGTCAAAGGATAGGATTCCAAGTTTGACCAGATCCAGCCTCGATAGCAATCAAGAACGGGGATCCACAGGCCAAGTACAACTAAGGAGAGGGCCCACATGCCAGGTAAATGCGCAGAAGGAAAGGCCTCAAGCAAAGCACAGAAGGCCAGGATATAGACCTGGCTTACAGGTCGGGAAGTATAGATCAGGGATAACAACAGATAGAAGCAGGTCAGGATACAGACCTGGCGTACAGGTTCAGAAGCAGGTCGGGACACAGACCTGGCATACAGGTCGGAAAGTACAGGTCATAGATAACAGTGGACAGAAGCAGGTCAGGATACAGACCTGACGTACAGGTCAGGACATACGACCATGGATAACAACAGGTCGGGACATAGACCTGGTGTACAGGTCGGAACGTACAGACCATGGATAACAGCGGACAGAAGCAGGTCAGGATACAGATCTAGCGTACAGGTCGGGACATATGAACCATGGATAACAACGGACGGAGGCAGGTCAGGATATAGACCTGGGGTACAGGTCAGGACATACGAACCATGGATAACAGCAGGTCAGAAAATAGACCTGGTGTTCAGGTCGGAACATACAGGTCATGGATAACAGCGAATAGAAGCATGTCAGGATACATACCTGGTGTATAAGTTAGAACATACGAGCCATGGATAACAGCGAACAGAAGCAGGTCAGGATACAGATCTGGCATACAGGTCGGAACATACGAACCATGGATAACAGCATGTCGGGACATAGACCTGGTGTTCAGGTTACGTTAGAACGTACATGTCATGGATAACAACGGATAGAAGTAGGTCAGGATACAGACCTGACGTACAGGTCGGAACATATGAACCATGGATAACAGCAGATAGAAGCAGGTCGGAATACAGACCTGGTGTACAGGTCGGGACATACGAACCATGGATAACAACAGACAGAAACATGTCGGAATACAGACCTCGGAGTACAGACCTAGCGTCCAGGCACTACATGACAAACAAGCCAGTAAATCGTAACTGTCTGTTAAAGAATGTCAGAGAATAATCAGTGTGTCAGGGAATATGCTAGCAGTCGAGACTCTTTACCCCTTTGGTTCTGTCGCCGGCCTATGAGGAGGCGCCGCGTGTCATTCACTGCCCGACAAAACCTGACAGTCGACATTCACTGACACCCGCCAGGCCCCAGAAACATCCGTTGCAGTATAAAAATGGATGTTTTATCCCTTACGCAGGTACGCTCACTCGTCATTTCTTACTCGTCTTTACTTTTCGTCTTTTCTCTGTGCTTATGGGGAAAAAGTACTTGACTTGAGCGTCGGAGGGCCTGACCCGGGGACTTTTTTCCTAGTTTCTGGTCTCTAACGACTCGTGGGCTCGTCTAAGTGTGCGCAGAGCCGTAGCGTCATCATCCCGATCATCATCCTTCGTCATCCGCCCGTGTGAGCCCTTCCGGAGGGTGCCAGGTATATTGGACTCCGCGGAGACTTTCCCGTCAACCAACAGTATATCGAGGCTCGTCTTCATCCGACTCAATTTTCGGACAGAATCAATAACATTTTTAACAAAGGCTGGACTTACGAGGTATATATATATATATATATATATATATATATATATATATATATATATATATATATATATATATATATATATATATATATATATATATATATATATATATATATCATCTTTGCATCTCTGTGTACCGTGAGTGCTTGAGATGCTCATAAAAATGATCCGGGCGTCTCAATATTCAGGTACGTTAATTTTTTTTATAAAAAAATCTTTAAATTATAAATCCTAAATTTTATACCTTAAATATTGTATATACCATCATCAACGACTCCACTAAGGGGCAACTATCCCTTAAATATTTTGATATAAAATTACTATACTACCCTTACATTTTAAAAATTTTATACAAATTATAATTAATAAATTACCTTTCAAAGTGGCTAAATTAAAATGATTTTTTTTCAAAAATATTCTTTATCGGTTGTCTTTATATCAATAACAATTTTTTTTCTTCCAAATTCTAACGCACGACTTGGGACTTGCTGTTATATTTCCTTGAGAGCTGATCGATTGGAATTTTAATATGGAAATTTTTTGATTGTTTTAGGATTTTGTTACATATTTGTTGACTGTAGTTATTCAGTTTTATTGTTTATCTCTTCAACTGATTGAATTTTTTAAATTATTTTGAAAGATATATTTAAATATTTTAAAATAGAAGGGGAAGAAGATGCATGCTCAAAAGAAAGTCCAATAGTAAAATCAATAGATATGATTTCAAAAAAATAATATCATAACCTATGGAATGAAGTTATTATTAATTATTTTAAGAATATGTCAAAAGAGGTAGGGTTAATTGTAAGTTAATTTGAAATTAAAAATTATTATTTAAATTTTATTATTATATTTTAATTTTTGTTACATGATGATTCTGTTGTTTCCGGTAAATTCCGGAGTATGCAAACTGATCGTCGAGGCTAGTGTTCGACACTATCTCCGTAAACGATATTGCTCCGCTACGGTGCTTAACGGATTGTTGCAATTCGTTCCCAAGATACAACGACGACAATCGTCTCAGAATCGTATCACTCCGACTTCCGAGACCAGCGAACCTTCTCGTAGGCTTCTTGGACTCTTGAATGCACAAGATGAGTGAGTGAATACTTGAGGAAGAGAAGATTAAGTTGAGTGATTTGATTCCAATCTGGAGGGTTCTATTTATACAGAAGGAAGAGGCTTTAGGGAGGGGTGTGACCTTTGGGTGGATTAATCTGGGCCGTCCGGACTGAAGAGTTATAACCCTTCACATAGCCCCTTTAATCTCATCCATTAGATCTAAGAGTTGTGACCCTCAGATCTATCAGCCATCGGATCTGGATCCATTGATCCGATGCTTCAGATCATGTCTCATCCCAAGCCGTCAGATCGTGACTCATTGTGATCCAACGCTCTAGATCGCATCACAAGCGATCCACCATACTTCTTTGATCAACGTTGATCAACGGCTGCCATCCGTTCGCCCAACCAACTGTCCAGTCATCTCCCTTTGCCCACGAGGATGCCACATAGGCACTGTCATGTCAGGTACTAGCCTGACACGTCACCCGAGTGCCATGTAGGCACTGCAATGTCACCTGGAGCATAAATTTAAGCTCCTCAATGCTCCTCGTGCAAAGTGCGCCTACAAAGCGCCCATTGCGCACGTGGCGGGTGGCGGGCTCACAGGTGCGAGCACCTGCTCGCCCCTGAGCAGAGAGTACCTGGTACTTTTCTGAGTTAACTCCAATAACTCAACATTATTAATAAGTAAGGAATGCACATCGGAAATTTCCGATGTGGGACTATTCTCCCTTGCATTTCCTTAATGAATAACCAACGTTATTTTGGGCCGACTTTGAACATTAATTTCTCATTCACCCTTAATCGGTTTTGAGCAAATTAATAGTCTAAATCTATCTACGCGAAACGTAGATTTCAATTTTGAAGTCAATTACGACTTTCAACAATTGATGGCTTCCGATTTTTCCTCCTCAAAATCGTATTGGTCCATTTAGGCCCCAATATCTAACAATCCCCTACATAAATGAAAAATAATGAATGTTATCACCTAAGGAGAATTCAATCGATAAGTCAATGCATCGGGAGAGGTAGCTTGTGGTTTTGAATCTTCCATAATGGAATGTTATCGAGCATACTAGGCTACGTAGTGAACGTGATGTCTTGAACTACTCAGCTGTTTATGTATACTAGGACAATAATACCCGCACAAAGATTTATCTCACATACTTTGGGTTCTCATGGTTGGTTCCATTTTGGCCATGGATACCATCTTGGATTCATGAGTGTTTCATTAAAACGGCCAGTTTTCACACTCACATAGGTGACACTTCTATCAAGAGTATCCTACCATACTCCACCTTATAAAGGTATAGAAGTCATTAAAAGCATAAGCTTATCCTCACTACATGTGCTAGGACAACACAAGTTCATCCTAGGATTGGGATAGAGATAATGATAATATATCTCGTGTGCTGTAACACAATTTCTGTAACTTCGTTGTCCCATTGAACCAAGATCTTGGGATCTCCAGTCAACAAGGTTGGGTTTTCCACTACAGTCGTTTTCAGTTGTAGATTTTTAATCCCATTCTTTTCGATGAGCAGTATACTTGATCTCGACTCAACCCTTTCGTAAGAGGATCTGCCAAATTATCTTTGGACTTAACATAGTCGATTGCAATCACTCCATTCGAGATCAACTGCCTAATGGTATTATGTCTACGACGATATGTCTTGACTTCCCATTATACATACTACTCTGTTTTATCCACGTTGACTATCAGATGGTTATGGTTTTGATTCCTTTCCCATATCTTCCAAGAAGTTTGACCATTCTTTTCCTTGCCTCTAGTGCTATAACTCGGATTCCATAGTTGATCGAGCAATGCACGTCTGCTTAGTGGATTTCCAAGATACTGCTCCCCCACCGATCGTGAATACATATCCACTAGTGGATTTGGAGTCTTTTGTATCCGATATCCAATTAGCATCACAATATCCCTCCAACAGCGGGATATTTTCCATAATGTAATCCATAGTTCATAGTATATTTCAAATATCTAAGAACTCGCATCAATGCTTTCCAATGGGCGTCGTTTGGATTACTGGTGAAACGACTCAGCTTGTTGACCGCACAGGCAATATTCGGACGTGTGCAGTTTATGAGATACATCAAACTGCATATTATCCGAGAATATTCCAACTGCGATATGGTCTCACCATGGTTTTTCGCTAAGTGTTGACTTAGATCCATAGGTGTTTTTACGTAGAAAGATCGTACGCATTGAATCTTTTCAATACCGATTCTACATAATGGGATTGTGTTAGAACTATCCCTTTCGATGTCCTGAGAATTTTAATTCCCAATATAACATCTGTTTGACCCATATCTTTCATATCGAAATTTTTGGTCAACATTTTCTTTGTAGTCATGATTACATCATGATTACTGCCCATTATTAGCATGTCGTCTACGTACAGATAGACGATTATATAGCCTTTGGGTGTGTCTTTGACATAAATGCATTTGTCACATTCATTTATTCTGAATTCGTTTGACAGCATTACTTTGTCAAATTTTTCGTGCCATTGTTTAGGCGCTTGCTTAAGTCCGTATAACGACTTAACAAGTCGACACACCTTTTTCTCATTTCTTGGAGCTACGAACCCTTCGGGTTGCTCCATATAAATTTCTTCTTCCAACTCACCATTTAAGAATGCAGTCTTAACATCCATTTGATGTATTTCAAGGTCATACAGTGCTGCAATGGCTATTAGCACTCGTATGGACGTAATCCTTGTCACCGGTGAGTAGGTGTCGAAGTAATTAAGGCCTTCCTCTTGCTTGTACCCTTTGGCTACAAGTCTGGCCTTATACTTGTCAATTGATCCATCAGCTTTATACTTGCGTTTTAGTATCCACTTACAACCTAATGGTTTATTACCAGAAGGAAGGTCTACTAATTCCCAAGTATGATTATTCATGATAGACTCAATCTCACTATTTACAGCTTCTTTCCACATTGGAGCATCGGGACTAGAGAGAGCCTCACTTAATGTTCTTGGTTCCATTTCTGACATGAAAGTATCGTCAATAGTTCTTTTATAACAGCTAAGTTCGGTAACGACATTCTCGTTTGAACTTTCGTTGTTATCATTTTCAACATTTCCCTTCTTATTTGGGAATACGTTTTCAAAGAATATTGCATTCCGAGATTCTATGGTTGTTCCCACATGAATATCAGGAATGTCTGATTTGTGAACTAGGAAACGATATACACTACTATTATGGGCATATCCGACAAATACCGCATCGAACGTTTTAGGTCCGATCTTTACTTGCTTTGGTTTAGGTACTTCGACCTTTGCCAAGCACCCCCACACTTTCAGGTATTTGTACGATGGCTCGCGGCCTTTCCATAGTTCATAAGGAGTTTTATCACTTTTCTTATGAGGGATTTTGTTGAGAATGTGATTTGCCGATAATATTGCTTCCCCCCACAAGTTTTGAGGTAAGCATGAATTTATCAACAAGGCATTCATCATCTCTTTTAGTGTCCGATTTTTACGTTGGGCAACACCGTTCGATTGAGGTGAGTAAGGTGCCGTTGTTTGATGAATAATGCCAGATTCTGAACAAAATTCATTAAACGGTGCACCATATTCTCCACCTCTATCGCTACGAATTATTTTAATTCGTTTGTCAAGTTGATTTTCAACTTCTGTTTTATAAGTTCTAAATGCCTCTAGGGCTTCGTCTTTACTTCTTAAAAGAAAGACATAACAGAATTTTGTGCAGTCATCGATAAAAGTAATAAAATACTTTTTACCTCCTCTGGTTTGCACAAATTTCAAGTCGCATAGATCACTATGTATTAACTCTAGAGGAGTCGTTGACCTTTCCACCGAATGAAAAGGTAGTTTCGTCATTTTGCTTCCACGCACACTTCACATTTGTGTGTTCCATCAACATTGACGTTTGGTAATAAATTTAATTTGACGAGACGCGTTTAAGAGTATTATTATGCACATGTCCGAGTCGATCATGCCACAAATTAAAACACTCAACAACATAGCTGGAAGCATTTATTTTATTACCATCAATATTTCGGAGTACAGGCATTACAACCATTTTGAATAGACCCTTTTCTAGGTACCCCTTTCCTACGAAGATATTATTCTTCGTAAGTACAAAGTTGTCTGACTGGAACACTAGCCTAAATCCGGCCTTAACTAGTGTCGCTCCGGAAACTAGGTTCTTACCGATGTCGGGAACATGGAGTACATCAATGAGTGTTAGCTCCTTTCCGGACGTCATCTTCGTAACAACTTTCCGAGTCCGACAATTGGCGACGTCGTGGAATTACCCATATAGAGCTTCCTGCCATTTATCGGAGTATACTTGGAGAACATCGCCTTATCGGAACAGATATGACGAGTTGCTCCAGTATCAATGAACCACTGCTTCGGGTTGGTATCCACCAAGTTGGCTTCAAATACAACCGCAGTGAGATCCAAGTCCTCAAGAGAGGTTGCGACGTGGTTCGCAGCATCCTTTGGCCCCTTGGTTGGCTTCTTCGGGCGTCTGCAGTCCTTGGACAGGTGTCCTGCCTTTCCACAGTTGTAGCAGGATCCCTTGAACTTCTTCGCTTGTACTGCTTTGGCTTTTTAGCGTTCGGCTCGACCAGGTTGGACATATCGTCTATAGTCCGCTTGGTTCCTCTGCATCGGATAACTTTCGATTATCCTCCTCTATTCGTAGCCTCGGGATCAGGTCTTGCAGCCCTATCTCCTTTTGCTTGTGCTTTAGGTAATTCTTGAAATCCTTCCATGACGGAGGGAGCTTCTCAATTACCGCAGCAACTGCGAATGACTCGTTCAGCTTCATTCCTTCGGCGTCCAGATCATGCAGTATTAATTGCATATCTTGGACTTGAGATGAGACGCTCTTTGAGTCCACCATCTTGAAATCCAGAAACCGGCCGACGATGAATTTCTTCAGTCCGGCATTTTCGGTCTTGTATTTCTTCTCAAGCGATTCCCACAAAGATTTCGCTGTCTCCAATGAACAATACACGTTATACAACGTGTTGTCCAAGGCGTTGAGAATGTAGTTGCGACACAGAAAATCTCCGTGCGTCCACGTATCGCAAGCAGCCTTGCTACCGTCCGTAGCGACTGGCGGGTCTTCACGCAAAAATCGTACAAGGTTTAGCGTTGTTAAGTAGAACAGCATCTTCTGCTGCCATCTTTTGAAGTCGGCTCCGGTGAATTTCTCCGGCTTTTCTCCGTGCGGAATGGATGTCGGAACGGCGGTCGGAACAGCGGTCGGAATGGCGGTTGGAACGTCGTTGGTAGCCATATCAGTTTGTACGGAATATCGTTTACGATTGTTGGAAATTCGAGTATGCAAACTGATCGTCGAGGCTAGTGTTCGACACTATCTCCGTAAACGATATTGCTCCGCTACGGTGCTTAACGGATTGTTGCAATTCGTTCCCAAGATACAACGACGACAATCGTCTCGGAATCGTAGCACTCCGACTTCCGAGACCAGCGAACCTTCTCGTAGGCTTCTTGGACTCTTGAATGCACAAGATGAGTGAGTGAATACTTGAGGAAGAGAAGATTAAGTTGAGTGATTTGATTCCAATCTGGAGGGTTCTATTTATACAGAAGGAAGAGGCTTTAGGGAGGGGTGTGACCTTTGGGTGGATTAATCTGGGCCGTCCGGACTGAAGAGTTATAACCCTTCACATAGCCCCTTTAATCTCATCCATCAGATCTAAGAGTTGTGACCCTCAGATCTATCAGCCATCGGATCTGGATCCATTGATCCGATGCTTCAGATCATGTCTCATCCCAAGCCGTCAGATCGTGACTCATTGTGATCCAACGCTCTAGATCGCATCACAAGCGATCCACCATACTTCTTTGATCAACGTTGATCAACGGCTGCCATCCGTTCGCCCAACCAACTGTCCAGTCATCTCCCTTTGCCCACGAGGATGCCACATAGGCACTGCCATGTCAGGTACTAGCCTGACACGTCACCCGAGTGCCATGTAGGCACTGCAATGTCACCTGGAGCATAAATTTAAGCTCCTCAATGCTCCTCGCGACGATGCGAAGTGCAAAGTGCGCCTACAAAGCGCCCAAAGCGCCCATTGCGCACGTGGCGGGTGGCAGGCTCACAGGTGCTCGCACCTGCTCGCCCCTGAGCAGAGAGTACCTGGTACTTTTCTGAGTTAACTCCAATAACTCAACATCATTAATAAGTAAGGAATGCACATCGGAAATTTCCGATGTGGGACTATTCTCCCTTGCATTTCCTTAATGAATAACCAACGTTATTTTGGGCCGACTTTGAACATTAATTTCTCATTCACCCTTAATCGGTTTTGAGCAAATTAATAGTCTAAATCTATCTACGCGAAACGTAGATTTCAATTTTGAAGTCAATTACGACTTTCAACAATTGATGGCTTCCGATTTTTCCTCCTCAAAATCGTATTGGTCCATTTAGACCCCAATATCCAACAGATTTTTTATATATGTATTTGTGATATCTAATTTTTTACCTGTCTTTTATAAAATTTTTAAATCTATCGTATGTGTGCATCTAATTTTTTTTATTTTAAATTTATTTAGCTTGAACACTAACAATGTTACTTAGGACCTTGTACAACTTGTGCAAAGTATATATTTTTTATATTCTCATCTGCCTTAGTTTGATTCGAAGTATACAAAATAAAAGTGATAGTGATAGGGCGGA
The DNA here is from genome assembly GCF_018446385.1 of Zingiber officinale. Taxonomy (NCBI): domain Eukaryota; kingdom Viridiplantae; phylum Streptophyta; class Magnoliopsida; order Zingiberales; family Zingiberaceae; genus Zingiber; species Zingiber officinale. The sequence continues at coordinate 146,980,722 of NC_055994.1, forward strand.
TCAAAGATTTTAGATCTAGGGAAGTCGTATATTAAATTACGAGGTTGAATATTAAATAACGAAAATAATTAGTAAACATATTATTTTATAACGATCTCTTCAAATTTTCATGAATATTATATATTTAGTTAAATATATTATATTATAATGATATTTCCAAGGTTGGATCCAGGATTTTAGATCTAGGGAGGCCATATATTAAATGGCAAGGTCGAATATTAAATAACAAAAATAATTATTAAACATATTATTTTATAATGATCTCTTCAAATTTCCACGAATATTATATATTTAGTTAAATATATTATATTATAATGTTTTTTCTAAACTTACTATATATTTGGTTAGAATGTGAAATATATATTTAGTTAAAATGTGGAATATAAAGGAAAACAAATAAAATAAAATTCAATCCAACAATGATTCAAACTTGAGAAGCATGTTTTAAGAAAACATAATCTTACCATTAGAACAACATACACAATTAAATCTAGTGGGGTCAAATAATATATATATTAATAAAATAAAAATTCTATATAAAAATAATATTATTTAAAAATTTTGGAGGGGTCCTGACCCCCTCGGGCCCTAATGTAAATTCGTCCCTGGGCAATAGGAGATTTTCATGTTGTTTAAATTATATATGTGTTAATGATAAAAGCAAATCAAAAATTAAGATAAAAGTGTAGAAATTAAGAAAAAGAAAAATTAGTCGATTATTAAATTTAAAATTGATATTTAAAATTATAAAGTATAAAATCGTATATAGTTAAGTTAAAAAATCCTAAATTTTATATATATAAAAAAAGACCAAATTATCTTAGAATTTATAAATAAATAAATATATATAATCTAATAAATAAATGAAAGCATGAAACAGAATGTGCCTTGTAAACATATCAGCAATTTGTAGTTTTGAATGAACAAAAGACAATGTGATGATGTCAATCTAATAAATAAAATCCTAAATTTTATATATAAAAAAAAGACCAAGCTATCTTAGAATTTATAAATAAATAAATATATATAATCTAATAAATAAATGAAAGCATGAAACAGAATGTGCCTTGGTAAACATATCAGCAATTTGTAGTTTTGAATGAACAAAAGCATGAAACAGAATGTGCCTTGGTAAACATATCAGCAATTTGTAGTTTTGAAGGAACAAAAGACAATGTGATGATGTCAATCTCAAAATGGTGACAAGTAATATGACAATCAATTTCAATATGTTTTGTCCGCTCATAAAAAACTAAATTGCATGTAATTTGAATGCAATATGATTATCACAATATAACGGAGTAGGTTGATGAAGAGAGATACTCATATCCGCAAGCAACCAACACAACCAAACTATCTCACAAATAGTTGAGGTCATGGCATGATACTGAACTTTTGTGGAAGACCTAAAATTAATATCCTGCTTCTTATTTTCCAAGAAATGAGGGAATCACCAAGAAAAAGGCAGAAGCCCGTGGTAGATTTGCAATCCATAAGATCACTAACCCAATCCGCATCAGAGTATGCACACAACTCAAGAGATGAAGTATAAGGAAATTAAAGACTTTGAAATTTAGTGCCTCGAAGATACCTAAGAATATGAAGAATAATAGCCTAATGAATTGTAGTTGGTGCAACAATAAATTGACTAACCACGTGAACAAAATAACCAATATCTAGACGAGTCACGGTGAGATAAATCAAACTTCCAACGATAGTTATTTACAAACTAGGATCCAACAAAGGTGAGTCATCAGATGGAGAATATCAAATATTAGTCTCAATAGGAGTATCAATGAATCTATTATTAGTAAGATAAGCACACTCAAACAGGTCAGATATATACTTTAACTGAGATAAAATATAACATTTCAAGGAATAAGCAACCTCAATGCCCAGAAAGTAGCATAGTATACCCAAGTATTTCATAGCAAAATAAAGAGTCAACTCAAACTTCAAGGAAGCAATTCCATCATAATTAGGGGTGAGCATTCGATTAATTCGGTCCATAAATTAACCGAATTAACCAAAAATCGATTTAGTATTGGCTAACCGAATCAAATCAAATGTTTACTAAAATTGAATTAGTTATTTTAGTTAACACCGAATTAACTAAATTTGTTTAAAATAACAATAAAAAATTTATATAAAATTAATATCAAATTAACCGAATTAACCGAATGCTCACCCCTATTCATAATTATCACTAGTAATAATCACGCCATCAACATATAATGATAAAAGAATACGACCTACACTGGTACATCTGACAAGCAATGCTGAATCATGATTACTATGATGAAAATCAAGCGAAGTAATCATTGTAAAGAACTTCTCAAACCAAGCATGAGGTGCTTGTTTGAGACCATAAAGCGCTTTATGAAGCCTACAAACTTCACCATGTTGGCGTTAAATACCAGGAGGAGGTGTCATATAAACTTCTTCATGAAGATCAACATTTAGAAATATATTCTTGACATCCATTTAAGATATTCTCCATCGACAAAAAGAAACAACAACAATCAGAGTACGAACAATCATTATTTTTGTAATAAGAGTAAATATTTTCTTATAATCCATGTCATATTCCTAAGAATAACCTTTAGTGACAAGACGAGCTTTGTATCATTTGATAGATCTATCATATTTAGGTTTGATCTTATATACCCAATGAGAACTAATAGTGTGTTTTCCTAATGGTAACGGAGCCAAATCTCACGTATGAGTCTGATGCAAAAACAATTAGTTCTTTAGCTATAACACTATATCAAAGTATATTACAAACATATTATCTATAGGATACGAGCTCAGAAAGATATTGAATAGATACAACAAATAAAGCAAAAGAATGAGAATAATAAGAATAAGCAAAATCTGGTAATTTAGTAGACTTACGAACACGAGTAAATTGACGACGGTGGAGAGAAGATCATCCACAATCTCAGGAGATGAGGAGGAGCATGTGGAGTAGATATCTTAGGAATCAAAGTACCAGATATAGTTGAGCTACCAGTAGGAGCTATGAGTGAAGTTTCCTCAGTGTCAGTATTGCAAGGATCAATGCAAAGCAGATTTGACTTTGTCATATTATGCGAAGTAGTTGGAATAGAAAAATAAATGGAATATGCTTAAGAAACATAACATGACGAGATACATATAAATTTTAACTAACGGGATAAAAGCAATAATATCTTTTTAACTAATACCATAACTCAAAAAGACACAAAGAGTAGACCGAGAAACTAATTACTTATGCTCGACATGTAGACGAAGAACAAAACAAGTACAAAAAAAACACACAAAGAGGAATTGAGAGGATCATGACCATATAATTTTTCAAAAGGTGACAAGCTTGAACTGTGTAAGGTTGGAATTTTATTAATCATGCGAACATCGATAAGGATTGCTTCCCCCCAAAGATATTAGGAACACTGACAAACAATAAAAATGAACGGGATGTTTCAACAAGATGCCTATATTTTCATTCAACCATACCATTTTGTTCAAAAGTATCTGTACACGTGGTTTGATGAATAATGTCATTAGAAGCAAATAAATGTGAAAAATAATTCGAAGTGTATCCATCCCCCAAATCACAAGAAAAACACTTTATGACACTAAATGTTGAGTTTTCACAAGAGCTCTGAAGTTGTTGAAAATGGTAAGATAATTATGTGTTTCATAACATAGACCCAAGAGTAATGAGTGCAATCATCAATAAACGAAACATAATACCTTGACCCTGTTTTGTAGGAATATGAGAGGGTCCTCACACATTTGAATTGATAAGATCAGATGGATCAGAAGAAAAAGAAACTTTTAGAAAATGGTAAGGTAACTACTACAATCAAAAATATCAAAATCTTTTAAAGGTCCTAATATTCTTGTAGAAGCTGAAAATTATAAATGAGACACTGAAACATGACCTAAATGAGAGTGTCACAAATAATAATCAAAAGATGAATGATTTAAATGAAAAGATGATAAATCTACACTCAAATCCACATCTTATGGTCCCACTAAATGATGGATCTACCAATGAGTATGAACTACATACAAAAGTTCTCCTTGGATGGCTAGTAATGAGAGAGGATGAGAAATAGCAAAGGGCTCAAGAACCATGCAGTTTAGTCGGAGGATAAACTGGACACGAAGGCATTTTATCAATACACATTCTCCCTTTAACTTGACTTATTGGATGGAAAAATTAGCAATAAATATTAATCCTATTGGTCCGAAACATCTAAAAAACTTCAAATTTACAACAACATATAAATAATTTCACTAGAGAAGAACATGAAGAAGGGATAAAGGGAGCTATTGCAGCTCAAACACTGCAAGCTAAATTGATGAGTTGAGCACGAGAGATTATTTTTAAATATTTAAATTTTACGATCCAATTTATCTTAACTTTACCTCGATGATAAATTTAGAAATGCAAATAACAGTACAAACCCTCTTTAAATTTTAAACCCTGAATACATGGTAGCCCGGGACAAACTCTCATGATCACAATATTATTCAGGAATAAAATTGACCGTAAGTTATGAACGGACCGACCCATTTAAATTTATTGAATATGCAAAGAGACATAACAAAAAGCAAAATTTATTTTTTAAAATATTTCTTTATCCAACCCTCCTCATCTAATTTGTTTCGGCCTAATCAAACATTTATTCATAGTTAAAATAATTTCATTCTCAATTTTTTTTTAAATAATCATTAGGGGAAAAAACTAAAAGATAGATAAATAAAAAAAATCACAAAGCACCTTTAAATATCAAATCATCAAAATAATACCCTTTGTTTTTCAAAATGTTAAAGTAACACTCAATGTATTTTTCTTTCTAAAAGTTCTTTTATTTTAACAAGTAACTACAACATCATGGTAAAATAAATTAGTTTAACTTACTAAAAAAATACTATATTTATAATATTTTTTTAATATACAAGTGTTAAACTCAAATCTTAGATCATCAATTTTTAAGATGGATCCGGACCATTATACTCATATACATTCATACACTACGCTTTGAGGACAGCCATCATTAAACAAATGTCATAGCAATTGGTTGTTACAATTATAACAGTATTTACTGGTTACTATCTAATTAATGATTTCTACAATAATTTTATTTTTTTCTAGAATGATTCTAGTTAAATTTAAATAATATTAATGAAGTTGATAAATAATTTTTATATAAAAATATTTTATGAATAATATTTTTAATAATTAAATTTTAAAAATAATTTATTTATACACATAACAATCATGATGTAGCTTCTCTTTATTTTAGTCTTACTCCACGACAGCTGAAATAATGCAGGGGGTTCGATTTTGATAATTAAAAACGTTTTTTAAAGAATTTTTTTCCCATAAAAGATATTTGGTAAGTATATTGATAATAACGAACTTTAAGGGTGCAAATGAGAAAATTTACAAATAATCGAGTGGGATGTTTTTTCTCGTGGGGAATACGAAAATGGCGTAGAATTATTCACCGTGCGGTGGCAGTCTCCCTGCCGTCGTCCAAGTTGACTGCGCTGGAGCTTGTTTTTTTTGTTGTGGCTCTGCTGCGGCTTCGACTTGCTTAGTTGTTGTTGGTGGTGTGCACACCTCGGTTTCTCCCGACGAGGACGAAGAAGACACCGACAGTGAGCGAGAAAGCCACGAGGAAGAGGAAATTGGAAGAGGAGGGACTGCGGGAAAGGGAAAGTGATCGCCGAATCTCCTCTTCCCAGCCATCGATCGCGAGGGATCTCACAGATCGTCTCCTCAACGACGAGGAGGAAGAGGAGGAGGAGGAGATTCCGATCTGAATCGCCGGATCCCTGGCGGATGATCCATGGTAGTAAACCACCCTCGATTCTACTTACGTTATTAGATCATCAATCGTAACTGTCCTGCTTCTCTTCGACGTCTTCGTTTTCTTTACCTAATTTTGGACGAGAGTTCGGCGGATGCAAGACCTTTTAGGCTGCAGTTTCCTGTGTACTCCTTTTCCGCAAATTTAGGGCCTCCGAGATATCAGAATATCTGCCCGTATCGAGTTTATCAGAGATTCATCTGCCTATAAGCGGATTGGACTCTTTTTCTTATCAAATTAGAAGTAGTATATCTTTTGGTCGTGGTCTAGAGTAGTGTCGTTTAAGACATCCATTAAGAATGCCTAAATCTACGATTTTCTATTGTGGGGAGCTGTCTCTTCTCAGTTTTTTGCGCTAATGGAGTCAATTTGTAACTGTCAGGGACGGGTTGTGGATTGAAACAGTCATGATCTTTTCTAGTAAATACTCATTTGGAGAAACACGATAGGAGAAAGCTATATGAGGGGGTGGGTTCGCCATATAGGAGATTCTGAGACTTGGTCAATCTTTCTGGATCATGTTCACGATCCTCAAATTCAATTTTGCTTTTGTTTTGGAAGAAACATGACTAATATACATGGCCTCCGGGATTCTAGGCCTTATTTAATGTCAGTTTAGATGAGAGACTCTACTAATGCATGGATTGGACTACTTTGATGTGGAGCATTCACTTTTTGTTTAGAACAAGAAGGTTCGTGATAGTGTAAAAAGAATAGCTATGTCTATCATTCATATGTTGGGGCGCTATTTTTTTGTTCTCCATGTATTCTATGCAATTAGCCGATCCCACCTAGTGGGATAATGCGTGGTTGTTGTTGTTGTTGTTGTATCCTATGCAATTAATTACTTAGTGAATTGAAGCTTACAAAATAACTCTATGGGGGTCTCATGAACTAAAAACGCGTTGGTCTTTTCTATTTGCCTTTGTTGTACAAAAATGAAGGGAAAAAAAAACACCGAAGGGTTTTATAAGATGAGAGATTCAAAGACTTGGCCTTTTTATTGTCCTCAAATGTGATTTTTTAGTTTTCTTATTGGTTTGTTTAATATCCTCAAAAAAATGAGAATAATTTATAAATGTATGTATGCAGGGAGTCTAGGGACAAATAGATATGTGAACACTGAGATTGATTATCCACCTTTGATAATTTTTTTTTAGCTCCTTTATTGCCTTAACTGTAAAATGAAAGGTGGGCTGGTAAGAATTTTCTATTTGTCTTATGATTATTCTCAACTTGATTTTTTTTTAAAGAATATTGAAACTTGTATCTCTAGAAAAAACACACGTGAAATTCTCTTTATATTGGTTATGATAATGGAGGCCTGGAGGCTTTTAATTAACAAGATTAGTGCTAGTTTTTCTTTCTTCTATTTCTTAAAATTTTTTTGGAATCCCAAGTACCAATGAACTTTAATGTGGCATCATCTGCAATTTAATATTGCACCGTCCACTTTTTTTTGGACATCTTGAATCATCTTATTACCAACCATAGGCGTTGGTAACTGACCCAGTAAGCTCCTGGTCCTTGCCGAAATGCTAGTAAGTCACCTACCATGCAGGGGCAACGAAAGAATACTGCTGAAACACCTACACAGATTGGATTGTGTTTTCAGCAATGTGGGAAAAAGGACAAACCCACTTTTGTCCATCCCATAAGGTTATTAAATTGCTACCATGACTTCATAGCTCAGGCATGCTAGTCTAAACCAACCTATATAGATCATAGAAATAGACATTTTTGAATAAGATCCACTAAACTTCTTTCTGCTAAAGATTGCACCATTTCTAAATCTCCAAGCTTCCATGTCCATATCGTAGCTGTGCATAGATATCCTCGCATGCAAGTCCCAATTTTTTGTGGTCAAATCTGTGCGGATGGGAGTACGTATAGGAAGGTTTAAAGTTGACCCAACAGTGCAACCCATAAATTGTCAAGTTCACCAAGTTTAATTATGAAATCATTTATGAATGAAGCCGTATCTTCTTCTGATTGTATGTTACATGACCAAGAATGTCTTGCTGTCTATCGTGGAATGAATGCATCCAAGGGAGTTTGTAGGTTTGATGATATTAATAAATCCAATTTGGTTTATTGTATCAGGATGGTAAATGCATTTATCAAAGTTGGATAATTTAGAAAGACCGACCCCACCTAGTGGGATAAGGCTTAGTTGTTGTTGTTGGATAAATTAGAAAGCATTTTGTTACTGCTATGTAAAATAATTGCTCATAAAATACCTTTAAAACTTAAAGAGAAGTTTTACAAAACGAAAATTAGTACTGCTATGTTATATGGAACTAAATATTGGGCTATGATTTGAGCACACTAGTAGAAGATAAGATGTGGACGTGCGATCATTTAAGGATAGACATGATAAGAAATGAGAACATTAAAAAGAAAGTTGTACCTATTGAGGGAAATTTCAGGAGACACATTTAAGATAATATGAATATGTACTTAGACGATCAATAAATGCTTTGGTTAGACGATGTGACACTTTGATAAATACACATATTAAATGAGGAAGAGGAAGAACAAAGACTTGGTTAGCAACCATAAAACAAAATAAAATTTATTTAAATATAAATGATAATATAGTAGGAGATAGAGCTGAATGATATAGAAGGATCCATATAGCAACTCCATCTAGTGGGACAAGATTTGGTTGTTGTTGTATATCTGTATCTTTTAACCGTAAAATCCATTTTACACTAACTGGCCTTAGTTAATTAGTCTCAAGTAAATGTCTCTAAAATGTGAAAACAATGAATTCAGGAGCAATGCTATTTGGCATTTTTGCATGTAATTTTATGATGAATTCCTATCATATGATACTATTTTGTATATGGTTATTGCCTAGTAGACATGTCAATTGTGTCATGCCACCCTTGGCATAGCATATTAGTAAGGATAATACCATGGTAGGTGGGCCCTTGCTGGGCCATGTGACATGGGCCATAGGTGGGGCATTAAGAGAAGAAGGGTAAAAATAACTCTAGTAAAATTATACCTCTACTACTAAAACAAAGAAAATATTAAAATCAGGGATAATATTAAAATGTTCAATTTGGCCATAACATAATCTATCCTTATAACTCAACAAGTTAAACCATAACATGTTATTACAAACACCCTCCAACCCGTCCCTTATATAAATCATGTAATTTATTTCCTTTTAAAACTCATGTGAATTCCCTTTAATAAATCATATATTTTTTAATTAATTTTGACTTGATGATCCAATGCCTCCATTTTTTAAAATATTAGTTTTTTTAAAGGGAGCTTTAGTGTAACGGTAAAATTATTGTTGTGCGACCTTGTTATCATGAGTTCGAGTCGTAAAAATAGTCTCTTGCAATGCAAAGACTGTGTATAGTAGACCCAATGTAGTTTGACCCCTCCCAAGCCCCCGCATTGGCGAGAGCTTCGTGCACCAGATTGTCCTTTAATATTTTTTTTTTTTTTGTCTTTCAATTTTCAATTTTTATTATTAAATCAAATGCCTTAGTATGCCGACCTAAACATGACCCATGCCTGACAATGCACAGGCCAATTTCATGACCCCTTGAGGTTCAATTGTTGTGGGTAGTGCCTTACACGATGGTCCATTCAGAGTGATGCTAGGTGGGGCAAAGGAGGAGCCAAGGCAGGTTGAAGCAAAATCATGCCATACTTGGCCTAGGCATTGTAGCATGTTAATTGAAGCTCCTATGTTACTTTAACTGGAGCAATCATCATATATGCTGCACAAGATATATGTAATGCCAAGTAAAATGGCAAGATAATAGAACTTAGAATAGAATAGGAAACAAATATATTTTCTTTCTTTTGCTTTTATATCTCCAACTTTGCCCTTCCTGCAGTCTCTGATTCCATCAGTAGCTTTGCCTTTGCCTTTTTCTCGTAAGTCATCCAAGTTTTTAATTCAAATTAGCTATTGACTTAACACTTTTATTTTTTTCACCTAGCCACCCTATTCTGGATTCAATATCTGCTAACTTGGATATTTTCCAACGTCCATCTTTGCTCTCTTTGCAGTCAATTTATGCTTATGCGGTCTAGTTTGCTCCTACTCATTTCCAAAGATATTGTTTTGTTTCCTCCAAAATTAATACATTAAGTTCTTGTCACATTGGCTTTTGCCAGGGGCCATCTTCTAGTATAAGCTACTAAAGTTGTTAGTGATGCTGCATGTATAATTTCCTGGATAAAGAAAAATCCTTATGCTGCATGTATAATTTGCTTATTGTGAGATTCAAAACTGCAAATCCTGCACATGTGCACACAGTCCTGCTGGATAAGCAGTCACTAGCTCTGAAGTGATTCCTAGACCATCTTAAGTATTGATTGACTAAAATGGTCTACAGATTAAAGTCGGAAAAATTTGGTATGGTCTGAAATATATATAAACTTGAACTATTGATTCTGCCTGTTTCGATATTAGGCTGCAGGCTGCTTCCATTCTTTGTGCAATTATTGATTTACTTTTGTACGTTTTCCTCCATTCTCTTACCAGGCAAGTCTAGATAACATTATTGTGGGCTCTCATGTCTGGGTTGAAGATGCTGTTCTTGCTTGGATTGATGGGGAGGTTTTTAAGGTTGATGGCAATGAGATCCATGTGCATACAACCAATGGGAAAACAGTAAGTATGCAAAGTACTACCTTTTTTTATTTTATCATCATATCAAACTTCTGAGAAATTTATTGTGCCGATTGAGATGCGCACTTCAACTAGATTTGAGTACTTGCTGAATGTCTGCTTATTATCCATGTTACTTCCTCTTGCAATTCTATTATCTAGTGAATAGGATGTCATATTTATGTGATATTCTCTCTTTTTTTATCAGTTGTGCTACCTTATTTCATGCCAACCTCATCTAGTGGGATAAGGCTTGGTGTTGTTGTTGTTGTCCCTTATGTCATACCCTACAATCAACTTTTCAGCATGCATTTTCATTTTTCTGTTTCTGTATTATTTATTTATTCTATTCATTTTTTGTCTGTGATCCTCTCTTATCCAAAGTAAAGATGTATATTTTCGCATTCTATATGTTTTTTTTCCATGTCACTTTATTTCTAGGGCCACTATATACATTTACATAATTTCTTAGGAGGTTATTGGTCTTCTTTAATGCTGAATTTAACATTGCCTTCTCTCCATTCAAATTTGGGGTTTAAATCATTAACAATGGGTTATGAGTTTCTATGTTGGCCAAGGTTACTTGACAGTTTCTTGGATCTCAAAAGGCAAAATTTGTTACTCGGGTTGACTATGAATATGGATTGGAATAGGTCGGTCTTGAGTTTTACAGGAAAACAGATGATATATATTAAGTTGATTCAATTTTAAGATTAAGATTCAACATAATATTGAATCACAATTAGGCCAACTAGGTTGAGTAAAAATTAGAGATGCTAGAATAGACTCTTTACCAGTATCAGTTTACAATTTTCAAGAATATTTGGATGCTTGGATGGCCTGAGACAGATATAATAGATACCCACAGCTTAAGGAAAATCTTGGCTATATAATCTTGTAAATTCTATGTTTGGTTGCCTTTGCTATGCATCTTATCTAATCTAGTTGTCTTGTTACCTGATATTTTCTACTGAAAATACTGAGTTTGGGCTACTTGTTCCAAATGTAGGTTGTGGCAAACATATCAAAAGTGTTTCCCAAGGATACAGAAGCGCTACCTGGTGGTGTGGATGATATGACAAAATTGTCATACTTGCATGAGCCTGGAGTGTTGCAAAACCTTGCTGCACGTTATGAACTTAATGAAATATATGTGAGTCTTTTTATATTTTTCATTTTCTTATTGGTTATTTAGTCTTGAAAAGGTTTCTATGTAGAATAAGTGACTGAAATAGTTTTTGATTTTTTGGCTAGACATACACTGGTAATATTCTGATCGCTGTCAACCCATTTCAAAGGTTACCTCATCTTTATGATACCCACATGATGGAGCAATACAAAGGGGCTGCATTTGGGGAACTAAGCCCTCATGTCTTTGCCGTTGCTGATGTTGCCTACAGGTGATTTTACTCATATTCACATCATTATCATCACCATAACATCATCATCATCAAGCTATGTTAGTCTCCTATCTAGGATCAGCTAACTTCAGTAGTAATATTGAGATCTCATCACTTAAATCACTTTTAATTATGTTAGCTAAAATTTGCTTTCCTCTCTGCTCTTTCATACCTTTAACTCAATTGGTTCAACAAGTTGGACTCTCAAATTTAATAGTTGGCTTTGAACACTTGCATCTCATTTTAACATATTTTCTCTCATTGTACCATGTAAGAAGCTACACTTGATTGCTCCATACTAGTAGTTGTAGGATCGTTGCGGCCGACTGGAAGGGGGATTGTTGGATATCCTGCAAAATAAAAAACGAACAACCCTTCCTCGAACTCTTTAAGCTAACACTTGTAAAATAAATAAAGCAGATAAATAAAACATTAAAAAGACGAGGCACAAGATTTACTTGGTTACAACCGATGTGGTTGTTAATTCAAGGAAGGTTAAGCGTACTAGAATACTCCTTCAGGCGGAGAAACCTCTTACAACGTTGAAGCACACAAAAAGAAAACAGAAGCTTAAATACAACTCTAAAGCACACAAGCGTTGGAAATGAATTACTAGAATTCGTTGAAAAGCTTCTGGACCAAGGCTATATTTATAGCCTTGATCGGGGCCCCGAAGGGTTCCGGGCGCCCGGGGGGATAAAACTTTATCCCCCAACGTTCAGAACGCATGAGACGCGTTCTGGTCAAACATGCTGGTCCGGGCGCCCTGGACTGTTCCGGGCGCCCCGGACCATTAAAGTTAACCTGTGTTGACTTTTTCATCCGGGACCACTGCTTTGGTTCGGTTCACCTCGGTCCGGGTCTTCAACTCTGGATCCGCTCGCTTGGGTGATCTCTGCCATCCGGAAAAGGGCACACCCGAACCCAACTTCCGGTCTTCTTGAGCAGCCTTCTGCTCCGGTTTCTCGTCCCTCGGAATCGCCGTGTGTTTCCTTCTCGTCCACCAGCGTATTCATCCGCAGTCTTTGTCCCTCGGTCGCACCCCGTGCCGACCTTCTCGCTAGCTGCGTCTCTTGCTCCCCGAGCAATCTTCCGCTCCAGCTTTCGTCCCTCGGAACCACCGCACGCTTCCTTCTCGTCCACTGGGGTACTCTTCCGCAGCACCTCGTCCCTTGGACGCACCGCGTGCCGTCCTTCTTGTTAGCTGCGTCTTCCGCTCGAGTATATGTGCTCCTAAGCTCTTGCACACTTAGACACAAGGTTAAAACAACACAGGACCTAACTTCACTTGTTGATCACACCAAAACAACCTTGGGGTTCCAACAATCTCCCCCTTTTTGATGCGATCAACCCAAGTTAAGCTAGGGTCAAAAATAGACATGAAAATGAAATAATTGCAATAACATGCAACATGATAGAAAAAATAAAATTTCAAAAATTCCAATTTTCAATTTCTACCTCCCCCTAGACTTATACTTTTTCTTCTCCCCCTTTGATCACATATAAAATTGGGGTTGCAAGAAAAATCTAAGGGATGACACTTAGAAAATTTATTACAAATCTATTTCACTGATTTTCTGGAAAATATTTCTAAGTTAAGAATAATTTCTAAGTTATTAAGAACTTTTGGAAAATTTTGAGAAAATTTTCACAAAAGCAATCTCAAAATATCAGAGAAACTTTCTAAGTTTAAAAATAACTTTTGGAAAATTTCTAAGTTTTCGTCATGAAAATTAAGAGTTTTCTCAGTAGAAAACTTTATGCATAAAATTTTTTTTTTGGAACATGTAGAAATAATTAATTAAAAAAAATTCTATGTATTTATTTTTAATTTAATTTAATTTTTTTTACGCTTTTATCAGAAAGTTTTAAATTTCCATTTTAACTTATTACAATTTCTCAAATTTGAAGTAAGAAAATTTGAACATGCGAAGAATTGTATCATGTTAATTTCTGTTAATAGTTTGTCGAGATACTTTAATCGACAGGCTATTTCTTTCAGCTTTAAAGCAACAAATATTAAACATGCAAGAAATTGTATTGACAAAATACTTGATAAAAATTCGTTTGACAATTTCTCTACTTTGCAAGATTCATTCGACAAAATAATTTGTAACTCGCAAGAATCTTTCGTCAAAACTTTTTGCAATTCGAGAAACTCTTTCGATAATATTTCTAATTTGCAAGAAGAGTTCGACAGTTGATTTTCTAATCCGAAAAGCTCTTTCGATGATTCAATTTTTAATTTACAAAATTCTTTCGGCGACATTTTGATTGATTTAACTAAGTGTTTAGAAGGTGGAGACCATACCTGACTTACCTTGTCAGCTGTTAATTCTCCCCCTGTTGAATTGCTTTCTTCTAAAGACTCTCTCCCTTTCTCGATGCTTGTCTCGGTTGAGCTTTCTTCATCTTTCGGTGGGTCTTCTGCTATGATTGCTGTTTCGGCAATTTCTTTAGTCTCGGATTCGGCTTCTTCTGATTCTTCATGAATCTTCAAGAACTTTTTCCAAAGTTCTTTTGCGCTTTTGTACTCTCCGACTCTATTGATATCTTCATTTGGTATTACGGTTAGAATGTGAAATTCTGCCCGTCCGTTTGCCATTGACTCGTCACGTTGCTTCTTGTTCCAGAGGCGTAGGTCGAGTTCTTCTCCATTCGTTGTCTTTGGTGCTTCATAACCAGATTTCATTATTAGAAAAATACCAATATCTGAGTTTAGATATACCTCCATTTTTTGTTTCCAAACGGCAAACTCCCCCTCGAATGCTGGTGGGTAGTCGCTAGCTCCAGCCATCGTTTTGTTGCTTCAGACGGCGGTTAATCCTTCTGAGGTGTCTCGGCTCTGATACCACTTGTAGGACCGTTGCGGCCGGCTGGAAGGGGGGTTGTTGGATATCCTGCAAAATAAAAAACGAACAACCTTTCCTCGAACTCTTTAAGCTAACACTTGTAAAATAAACAAAGCAGATAAATAAAACATTAAAAAGACGAGGCACAAGATTTACTTAGTTACAACAGATGTGGTTGTTAATCCAAAGAAGGTTAAGCACACTAGAATACTCCTTCAGGAGGAGAAGCCTTTTACAATGTTGAAGCACAAAAAGAAAACAGAAGATTAAATACAACTCTAAAGCACACAAGCGTTGGAAATGAATTACTGGAGTTCGTTGAAAAGCTTCTGGACCAAGGCTATATTTATAGCCTTGGTCGGGGCGCCCCGAAGGGTTCCGGGCGCCCTGGGGGGATAAAACTTTATCCTCCAACGTTCAGAACACATTAGACGCGTTCTGGTCAAACATGCTGGTCCGGGCGCCCGGAGGGGTTCCGAGCGCCCTAGGCTGGTCCGGGCGCCCCGGACTGTTTCGGGCGCCCCGGACCAGTAAAGTAAACCTGTGTTGACTTTTTCATCCGGGACCACTGCTCTGGTTCGGTTCACCTCGGTCCGGGTCTTCAACTCCGGATCCTCTCGCTTGGGTGATCTCTGTCATCCGGAAAAGGGCTCATCCGAACCCAACTTCCGGTCTTCTCAAGCAGCCTTCCGCTCCGACTTCTCGTCCCTCGGAATCGCCGTGTGTTTCCTTCTCGTCCACCAGCGTACTCATCCGCAGTCTTCGTCCCTCGGTCGCACCCTGTGCTGACCTTCTCGCTAGCTGCGTCTCTTGCTTCCCGAGCAATCTTCCGCTCCAGCTTTCGTCCCTCGGAACCACCGCACGCTTCCTTCTCGTCCACCGGGGTACTCTTCCACAGCACCTTGTCCCTCGGACGCACTGCGTGCCGTCCTTCTCGCTAGCTGCGTCTTCCGCTCGAGTACCTGTGCTCCTAAGCTCCTGCACACTTAGACATAAGGTCAAAACAACACATGACCTAACTTCACTTGTTGATCACACCAAAACAACCTTGGGGTTCCAACAGTAGTATCTTTTTGATTTTATCTTTTCAGTAACACTGCCAATCCATTTTAATATATTTTTATTTTTTCTGTATTAACCTTTCACATGTGTTAGATTAAGGGGCACACACTGGTCACACAAGATACTAAAATTTATATATAAATCTATATGTGTGTGCAGAGACTAAGGGGTACACACTTATCACACAAGATAGTAAAATCTCCTCTTCATTTCAATCGCCTAATTTTTATATTCACAACATATAATAATGACATACCTGAATTTTAAATGGTTTTGTTCTCGGATAAGGAAACAGGGCCATGGTTAATGAAGGGAAAAACAACTCTATCTTGGTCAGTGGAGAAAGTGGTGCTGGTAAAACTGAAACAACCAAGATGCTTATGAGATATCTTGCATACTTAGGCGGACGATCTGGTATAGAAGGACGAACTGTTGAGCAGCAAGTTTTAGAGGTATCATGTGATAAACATGTTCGGTTGATACTATTTAATAATATTTAGTCCTTATAATTGTTACAAAGAATGTTAATATATGTAATTTGGATTAATACCTCATGTTTTTCTTCAGTCCAATCCAGTTCTTGAAGCTTTTGGAAATGCTAAAACTGTTCGAAACAATAACTCAAGGTAACTTTAACTTATTCCTGCCCTTTAGCATTTTCCATCCATTTTAGGCATTAACAGTGTGAATGAATTTGATGTTTCTGTTCAAAATTGTTAGTGTATTCTTGTTACTTGTGAAAGATGTTTTTTATTATGTTGTGTTCAGCCATCTAATTTCTTTCCTGATCTTTGTCTTAGTCGATTTGGCAAGTTTGTTGAGATTCAATTTGACAAAAGTGGAAGGATATCTGGTGCTGCTGTTAGAACATACTTGCTTGAAAGATCACGTGTTTGTCAAATTAATGATCCTGAGAGAAATTACCATTGCTTTTACCTTCTCTGTGCTGCGCCACAAGAAGTATGTACACAACCTACATTGTAACTTATTTCCAGAATACAGTGGACAAACTATAATGCTTATGAGTTGTGACAGGATGTTGCAAAATATAAGCTTGGGAATCCACAATCATTTCATTACTTGAACCAATCCAAATGCTTTAAGTTAGATGGGGTTGATGAAGCTCAAGAATATCTAGCTACTAGAAGGGCCATGGATATAGTTGGAATGAATGAGCAAGAACAGGTATGCAACTGAAACCAACCTTACTAGTTTCAATATACTAAAATTCAAATGTTGGGTCCTGAACTGTGTTGTTTGATTATAATGTTTAATTTCAGGAGTCAATATTCAGGGTCGTAGCTGCTATACTTCATATTGGTAACATTGATTTTGCTAAAGGGCCAGAGATAGATTCATCTGTTATCAAGGATGAGAAGTCAAGATTCCATCTTAACACAGCAGCTGAGCTTCTGATGTATGCCTAAGTTGATTTTTTTATTGCTTCAGAAAAAAAGAGAGCAGGTTCCTAATTTATGCTACTGGAGTTCTTTGATCACCAAGATGACATTAATACTGCTTATGACAGGTGTGATGCCAAGGGTTTGGAAGATGCATTTATAAAACGTGTCATGGTAACCCCTGAAGAGGTTATCACAAGAACACTTGATCCTGCTTCTGCAATTGTCAGCAGGGATGGTTTTGCAAAGACTGTGTATTCCCGTCTGTTTGATTGGTATAGATGCTAATGTTCTATTGTGGAAATACTGGTTTTGAGCTTATAAGTTCAACTAATAATTTGGGTTTATTGTATTATATACAGGCTTGTGGACAAAATTAATGTGTCAATTGGTCAGGACCCAAATTCAAAATCCCTAATTGGAGTTCTTGATATATATGGTTTTGAAAGTTTCAAATCAAATAGGTAATCCATGACTCCAGTAACACACTGGAACATTTTCTGCAAGAATTATTGATTGTTAAACTCCATACTTTCTAAGTCTAATCATGTATTGTATGTGAAAAAAGTTTTGAGCAGCTTTGTATCAATTATACAAATGAAAAGCTCCAACAGCATTTTAACCAGGTTTAGCCAAATTTTTGAATTTTAATTTGGAAGATTTCAGTAGTTCAAGTTTAACACAGGATTTGATGTACAGCATGTCTTCAAGATGGAGCAAGAGGAGTACACCAAGGAGGAGATTAACTGGAGCTACATAGAATTCGTCGATAATCAGGATGTTCTGGATTTGATTGAGAAGGTACCTGTTATACTTTTTCATTTCTCTGGAGATATTATATTATGCATTAAGAAAACACCCACTAGACATTTGTCATGGTTTGAAAAAATGTGGAGCATGATACGGTTGGATTTTTACTGGTTCACTCAGGGTCTGTCAGGGAATAGTAGATGGACCACCCAATTTTAGTGGTCTGCATACTGAGGATATATTGGTCAGTATATCCTCAGTATGCATGAGGTCACCTTTGGTTTCTAAAGAAAGAAGGACCAATATTGGTCTGTATAGTTGGTACGGCCTAGCACACAATATTTTTCCAGTACAATGGAACTCCAGGGTTCAGTATCAGAATGGTATTATGATACTGAATCTGGGTGGTGTAGCAGTCATTAATGTCCAATACTGACTTGTACCAGAAGATTCTATTAATTTTCAGCAGTGTGTTCTGTTCCATTTTTTTTTTGTTATTGTTAACCTAATAAATTGTTCAATGAATGAATCCATTAAACTATTGTGCTATTGTTAACCCAATAAACTGTGAGGAGTTGGGAGAATAATTGACATGGTGAAGAACTCCATAGCAGTGTTTTTATGTAAATTAGCTTACTCATTTATTCTCTTTGAAGGATTTTTTTTTCATGCTTTTTACAGTGCGTGTATTTTCTCAAGCAAGTATGGCAACTATTATTGCATTTATTATTCTCTCACGTGCTGATGCACTTGTTTTTTTTCTTGAATATCAAAATGTTTATTGAATTACTGGCATTCAAATGGCTTCTTTTTTTCTTCCAAGAACTTCTGAGAGCTGCCTCACAAATATATATTTATACCATCAAGAATATGCCAGAGTATGATATTAAGAGATTCCCAATATTCTGCTGGAAGAATTCTCTACGGTATATATAAAAGCCACGGGATAGTAGTAACCTGATGAATTTCTCTACTCACAGATGGGCATACACCAATCAACATGGAATCCAATTTTGATACCATGCCGCCAAAATTTATTCATTATTTACACTAATGCAATAATTTATCCATCTAGTGCAGTTTCTATTACCACCAATAACGACAACAACAACATCCAAGTCTTATCCCACTAGGTGGGGTTGGTTATATGGATGCTTCTACGCCATTAGGCTCTATCCCCTATTATATCATTATTTATATTTAAATAAATTTTAGCTTTGTTAACCAAGTCTTTTTTGGTCTTCCTTTTTCTCATTTGATATACATATTTGTCATACTTTCACATTGCCTAACTGAAGTATTATGGATCTCGGAGTTTTCCCTCAGTATGTGCAACCTTGATTTTCTCTTTAATATTGTTATTTCTTATTCTGTCCATCATTGTATGTTTGCACGTCCGCCTTAACATTCTCATCTTTACAACTCTCATTTTTGGCTCATGTTCTTGAGTCATAGCCCAACATTTAGCTACATATAATATAACAGGTCTAACCCAACAACAATTTCTATATTGTCATTGTGATGCTACTTAGAATCTTAGGGAAAATCAAATGAATAGATTCAAGACATTGCTCTCCTAGTTGATTGATGAAGTTGTAGGATCAATATATTGGGGTATGACTCTCCTCTTAAGTATTTATAATTCCATCCAATTCCTTAAAGAGAAGCAGGCCGTCTAGTTTGTGTGTAGCAGTTATGCAACAACGGTCATCTGATATTGTTATTAGTTTTACTAAAACAATATATATAGAGTAAGTGTGCAAGCAATGCACTACATTATAATAGATAGATGTATCAAATTCAACTATGTAATATTCTGCCTATTTTTTAAATCTTAATAGACATATACATGCTTTTTAATCTCATGTTGTGTTGCTTAATATGACTAAAATTTGTCATTCCGCCAAATTATCAAAATCTTATATTGGCGTGTCTGGATAAACTTAAATAAATTCAACTAATGATATCTCTAATATTTATTATGTTTTTGTGACTTGTTTGCTATAATGTTATTTTCAAAAGTACACAAATTAAGTCGAAAGAGATTATAAGTGTAAAAATATTCTATTCTATCTCAATTGTTAGGACTATGAGAAAAAGTGATTCAATGGCTAGGGGAAGGGGGGTGAATAGCACTTGACCTGCAAATAATAGCACTTACTCTAGCCAATGCCTTAACAAAGTCAAGATCATACACTGGAAACAAAAACAAATGCAAGACAATGCTAACAAACCATATGATGTGATTCAGAACTCTCGCTCCTACACACCACAGCTTGACTCTTCAGTGAGTCACTCTTGTGAAAAAATCTCTTATTAAGTCTATTACAATAAGAACATACAAAAAGACAAGTATGACAACTAATAAACTAAGTTAAGAAATGCAACAAGGAAGCTTAAGGATATCTGAATGTTGCTTAATTTATGTCAACCCTCAAAGGCTCCCCTTGGACTTCCTTATGCAGTCTTCGAGTTTTCTCTATTTTATTCTATCGTTGATCAGTCACTCCAGCCTCTAGCTTCCAGCCTCCAGTCTGCCAATAGATTGTTTAGTTAACTTAGTTCTGCAACAATTGATTATCCTCCTTAGCAACGACTACTTGAGTTGATTGATGTCAATTTTAATTGACTACCTGGATTCCTTGCGCCATTGAACTACCTAATCAAGATCTTCTCTGTAACTTTGTCAAGGTATGAGTCACTGGACTCACACACCAATCGACTAACATTCAGTTGACTGTCATATTGAATCGGCTCCAAGCAGAAATATTCTACTTGCAAGCTACCAAACCTAAATCTACTACCTAGTCAACTCAGCTAACCAATACTTGTGACACCTTCTAGTTGACTAAAGCCTCCACCATCCTAAGATTATCAAGTCTTCCCCTAAGTCAAACACTACCCTTAACCCAAAATAGAGGTTGCTTGACTTTCACTACTAACTCAAGAGTTTATCTTCTATAGCTACTTCGCCATCAAAGTTATCTCTTGTCAGGTCTCATGTCCTTCAGATCAGATGCACCGAGCCCATGGCTCACTCCATATGTCATCTTTCATTTCTAACTATGGAGTTTACCTTCTTTCAAATACAGTTAATGTTGCACCTTGATGCTTCTTGTACTATGGTCCCTTGAAGGTCTCATTTCTTCCTTCTCCATTCTCCAGCACATCATCAGCCACCAACGCAATCAACTTGGTCATGCCAAGTCAAGCTCCACAAGTTACTCCGCTATCACTAAATATTTTTTGTTTTACGGACCCTCGGATACCTCATGCATCCTTTTCTGAACTCCATCATACTTCCAAGCCACTTTGGCCACGCCAAGTCATCATCCACACTCGACCTCATTGAGTCACAAGTTCTGCAAGCTGCATGTGCATCTTGTTAAATTTTTGCACAACTTAACACACATATTTAATCCATATGCAAATCCTAACTTAAGTGCCTCGCCCAAACAACGAAAAATGTATGTTCGAGGCTTATCACTTAAGACACGATTACACCAACATTGAAATGCATTGAAGTGAAAATGAATAAATCCCATTTTTCATTCAATTTTTTTTAGAACTAATCAAATCTAAGCTGAAGAGTGTTAAATGAGTAAAGATCATTTGAAATTGTCTTTGAATGTTTAAGCACATGTTGAAAGATGTCAACTAGATAAATATGGTACAATAAAATTTTAATTAAATTGAGTAATTATTGCTATAGTTTAACTTTGGAAGTAAGTGGAAGAAGATTAAAGGAGTAAAACTCATTTAAGTTCATCTTCTTGGACTATATGAATTATTGAGGGTAATGAAATTGTTTCATTTTGGCCGAGGGCCCAAACCTTGACATGTGGTGTTATCTTAAATTTTCAACATATGTTCCATATATTTATTTTACATAGAGTTTCATGCAAATTAAGCTCTAAAATTGCTGGTAAATGCCATCTTGTGTTGTAAGTGATAACAAGTTTATATGTTGTTTCAGAAACCTGGAGGAATTATTGCACTCCTTGATGAAGCTTGGTATGTGTTGATTCTTTCCTTGTGCTCTTTTACTTCTCCTTTTCCTACTTGAAACAACAGCTTGTGCTCTTAAGTATTGAAATGAACTTGTGACTAATCTCACTCTTCTTGGGTTCAGTATGTTTCCTTGTGCTCTTTTACCCATTTCTTTTTTTCCTACTTGAAACAACACCATATGCTAATAAGTAATTACAGATGAATTTGTGACTAATCACACTCTTCTTGGGTTCAGTATGTTTCCCAGGTCAACTCATGAGACATTTGCCCAAAAGCTGTATCAGACATTCAAAAACAATAAGCGGTTTATAAAACCTAAACTTTCCCGCACAAACTTTACCATTTCCCACTATGCTGGAGAAGTTAGTATATTTTTCATTATATGTTTAAGCACAAATATGTGTTGATCTTCTCTTAATCCAAATTTACAAATTGTTGTTATCTAGGTAACGTATCAAGCTGACTACTTCTTGGACAAAAACAAAGATTATGTAGTAGCAGAGCACCAGGATTTACTGAATGCTTCTAAGTGCCCATTTGTTTCTGGTTTATTCCCGCCACTTCCCGAAGAGTCATCTAAATCTTCAAAGTTTTCTTCCATCGGATCTCGCTTTAAAGTAATGTCTTTTTTCTCCATATATGATGTTGATTTTAGCTTAGTATACAAGTATACAAGCATCTTACTCCTTGTGCTTCTTTGCAATTAATACTTGCGCTCATGATGTACTTGTCTAATGTCATTTCAGATTAAAAATGAATTTAGGCTTAGAATGTTATTTTAGGATGTTAATTATTTGAATAGCATGTAGCATTAGCCGATGTTGGTGATTTAACCTTTTGTTCATGATTATTGGAATTACAGTTCTTGTTAGTTTTTTAGATTAAAGCTACACCAATGAGTTAGTTGAGCAACATTTGCTTCAACAAGAGAATAGTACTATCAACCTTATGTTTTCCTTTATCACAAGAAAGCATCTATATGGTATAAGACACGACTTAAAAGTTCAATATTGATGTTTTGGGCTTCATTATTTGCAAAGGAAGATGTGTTTTATAAATCTTTATGATATATAATTAGTTATTTGAAACTAACCAAATTCCTTCTTTTT
The DNA here is from genome assembly GCF_018446385.1 of Zingiber officinale. Lineage (NCBI taxonomy): Eukaryota > Viridiplantae > Streptophyta > Magnoliopsida > Zingiberales > Zingiberaceae > Zingiber > Zingiber officinale. Next base: position 147,003,818 of record NC_055994.1, read on the forward strand.
GACGCAGCTACAACTTCAATCGCTGATGGAAACCTTGAGCTCAACTGAACCATTCTACATCAGATGTGTGAAGCCAAATAATGTTCTCAAACCTGCTATTTTTGAAAATTCCAATGTCATCCAACAGTTGCGCTGTGGGGTGGGTTTACAATGTACTCATCTCTCTTGATATCTTTTGAGCTTCATGTAATTCTTCAAAGATTTGCTTCATGTAGGGTGTTCTTGAAGCAATTAGGATCAGCTGTGCTGGATATCCAACTCGAAGAACATTTTACGAATTTCTCCTTCGGTTTGGTCTTCTTGCCCCAGAAGTTCTGGAAGGAAAGTAAGTACCTTATCATTTGCAATATTAAGTTAATCAACTAGAGAAAAGTTCTCACACACATTAAGTGGCGTATAGTTGTGATAGATAATTTAATACATCCTCTCTGTCTTTTCTGATTCTGGCAGTTCTGATGACAAGATTGCATGCCAAAAAATTTTAGACAAAATGGGATTGAAGGGTTATCAGGTAGAATCATAAATAGTAAATTATTTTTTATGTTTGTGAACAATAGGATGAGTAGAGTATATATATTTATGTATTGTGGCATTTTCCATGGGCAGCTAGGCAAGAGCAAAGTGTTTCTGAGAGCTGGCCAGATGGCTGAATTGGACGCTAGAAGAGCAGAAGTACTTGGAAGAGCAGCCAGGACAATCCAAAGACAAATCCGCACATATATTGCTCGTAAAGAATTTCTTATGCTGCGGAAAACGACCATTCATCTTCAGTCTCGATGGAGAGGTATGATTCTTTTAGACTAAGAGTTATAGGTGGCCATCCATGTTGACTAACATTCAAAATGAACAAGTTACTCTACTACTGAGATATGCATGTGGTCTTCTAATGCATGATTGGACATTTATTTAGAACCTCCTTATCAAATTGCTGGGATATTTAGTAATCACTTTTATATTTGTCTAGAATCTTCAACTGTGGTCTCAATTTTGTTAAATATAGGAAGATTGGCTTGTAAGCTTTATGAGCACATGAGACGTGAAGCGGCGGCAGTGAAAATCCAGAAGAATCTCCGTCGCTACTTTGCAAGAAAATCATTTTTGTTACTTCGGTCATCAGCAATTGCTTTGCAGATAGGATTAAGGGCAATGACTGCTCGCAATGACTTTAGATTCAAGAAGCAAACTAAAGCCTCGATTCACATTCAGGTAATGCATTCTGTATTTAGTTGTTTCATGATTTTATATTGTTCTGCTGGGAGATTCTTTTAGTGCAAGGTTTCGTTTATAGTTAGCGCATATATATACATTTGTTAATGGTTAGTTCTGTAAATAATCACTTCTTGTTTATTTACTGAGATTTAGATGAAATTGTCCTGTGATTGCAGGCTCAGTGGCGATGTCACAGAGATTATTCTCATTACATGAGATTGCAGAAGGCAACACTTTCTTATCAATGTGCTTGGAGACAAAGACTTGCAAGGAAAGAGCTGAGGAAGCTAAGAATGGTATCCTCTTATCTGTCTCTGTACTTTTCTTAGAAACTGAACCTTGTTACTAACTTGATTTATAATTGTAATGAGCGCAGGCTGCCAGGGAAACAGGAGCCCTGAAGGAAGCTAAAGACAAATTGGAAAAGCGTGTGGAAGAACTGACATGGCGTTTGCAGCTTGAAAGACGACTAAGAGTAATAGTTCTATGTTAGAATTCTGTAGAGGCATATAATACTGATCTTTATAGTGTTTTATTCAATGTTCTCGCTTTGAGGACTGTAATTGATCTATCTAACCTTTTTTATTCAAATATGCAGACTGATCTAGAAGAAGCGAAAGCACATGAAATTGCTAAATTACAAGACTCGTTGCATGAGGCACATCTTCAGGTTGATGAAGCTAAGGCCATGGTTATCAAGGAACGTGAGGCTGCACGCAAGGCAATTGAAGAAGCTCCTCCAGTAATAAAGGAAACTCCGATCATAGTTCAAGATACAGAAAAGATTAATTCACTCACTGCTGAAATTGAAAATCTGAAGGTAGAAAAGAAAGCCGACTATAACTATTTTTAGATAATTATCATTGTGAAGGTTAATGGAATATTGTGGATCCAAACCATTTGCTGATGAGATAACTTTCTCAATGTTAGGTTTCTTCTGAAATTTCACAAGTATCTAAGCTTACATTGAGAAAGTTCCTGTCTTGTGGTTAGATGTTTGTCACATTACTTCATTGCATGTTGATACTAGTGCAAAAGATTCGCCAAACTATCTAACCAGTATCAAAATATTTTTGGTTTTATTGACATATTCAATAACTTTTTCTTTTTTCCTTTGTCAGGTGTCACTGTTGACAGCAAATCAGGCGACAGAAACAGCTAATATAGCCTTGGCTGAGGCTCAGGAACAAAATAATGGATTAGCCAAGAGAGTGGAAGATGCCGAGATGCGAGCCGATCAGCTTCAGGATAATGTTCAAAGGTTGGTTTCATGATTATATTTCTGTTGCATGCCCCTAGTATACAGATATAATCATAGCCAATTACGTTAATGCACATTAGTTTAAGTTAATGGAAAACATAATAAAATTCTTAGGAAAACTCAAACATTTGTCTCAATTTCACACCCTCCTGTTTTTCTTTTTTAAAATAATAGCACAAGGTTAGGGGCCTAAGGGCTGCTAATTTCTCCCAACGTACAGGCTTGAAGAAAAACTAACAAACCTGGAGTCAGAGACCCATGTACTTCGTCAACAGGCTGTTGCCATTTCGCCAACTTCCAGAGCATTAACTACACGCCCAAGAACAACCATCATTCAGGTGCTTGTTACATTTCATTGCATTCGTGTTTTGTGTGAGCAAGAAACTAAATGCTCTTGCAAGATATATTATGTTGCCCGCTTTTGTTGCAGAGGAATACCGAAAATGGAAATGTTATGAATGGTGAATCAAAAACATCTGTGGTAATCATGAGAATTTATTTCTAATGAGCATTTAACATACTTCAATTTATATCTGATCATTACCCAAAAGATACAAGTAAACGACCTTGGATGGAGTTTCACACATTGAAATATGTAGGAATCAAACCCTGCTACGCCTAACTCTAGGGAACTTCCAAATGACGATACACCACAAAAGTCACTTAATGAGAAGCAGCAGGTATGCATTTAATCAGTTTCTTCATAGTTCAACTACATCTAAAATTTTTTTGATAATTGACTGTAGCATGTATCTATATCTATGCATTTTATGGCCTCTTTTATGATCAGTGATGTTGCACTCCTTTTCCCAAATTCCGTTAACCAGGAAAATCAGGACTTGCTCGTCGAATGCATCTCTAAAGACTTGGGCTTCTCAGGTGGCAGGCCGATTGCTGCTTGTCTCATATACAGATGTCTGCTCCACTGGAGATCGTTTGAAGTTGAAAGAACCAGCATCTTTGACCGCATAATTCAATCAATAGGCTCAGCTATTGAGGTTTTTTTTTGCTGGGGATATATTTCATTTAAATTGTCATTCAATCTAGGATGATATTACAATATTGTGTGTGATGGAACTTGACTTTTTTATTTGTAGTCTATTATTTACAAACATACTAATTTTCAATCTTCATCTATGTAGGCCCAAGACAATACTGACGTATTATCATATTGGTTGTCCAATTCCTCTACTTTGTTGTTGCTCCTTCAACGAACATTAAAGGCCACTGGAGCATCTAGTTTGACTCCACAGAGGCGTAGAACATCAGCTTTGTTCGGGAGAATGTCTCAAGTAAAACCAAATCTTTGATGTCCAATTAACAGAATAATTGTTTGTTATGTAGTTCTACCCTAGTTTACTTATTTAATTCCGTGCTGCTTCTCTATTTAAGGGTATTAGAGCTTCTCCTCAAAGTGCGGGTCTCTTTTCTTTCAATAGTCGCATCATGGGTGGATTGAATGATTTGCGACAAGTTGAAGCAAAATATCCTGCTTTGCTTTTCAAGCAGCAGCTTACTGCTTTCCTCGAAAAGATTTATGGAATGATAAGAGACAATCTAAAGAAAGAAATATCTCCATTGCTTGCTTTGTGTATCCAGGTACTAGAAATTAATTTTCAAATACATTTTCTGGGATCTTCATTGACATTGCTATCATGAAGGCACCAAGAACTTCCCGTGCAAGCTTATTGAAAGGCTCGCGATCCCAAGCAAATGCGATGGCCCAGCAGGCATTGATTGCTCATTGGCGCAGCATTGTGAAAAGTTTGACTAACTACTTGAAAATAATGAAAGCCAACTTTGTAAGTTTGGTGATATGCATCTCTCTCTATATGGTCAGCAAACTTCAGCTCATAATCACTTGTCCAAATTTCAGGTTCCTCCTTTCCTAGTTCGCAAGGTGTTCACACAAATTTTTTCATTTGTAAATGTTCAACTTTTTAATAGGTACTTATAAAATACACTTGTGGACATCAGTTTCCATTGTTGTATTAAATTATGTTCTTCCAATGAAAATGTCTAATTTGCTAGTCTTCCTCTCAGTCTTCTACTGAGGCGAGAATGCTGTTCGTTTAGCAATGGGGAATATCTCAAAGCAGGTTTGACGGAGTTGGAGCACTGGTGCTATGATGCGACTGAAGAGGTGAGTTCCTTTGTTCTCATTTTACTTTCCAATGACCCTGAACTAAAATCAGTTACTTGCAGTATGCTGGTTCTGCATGGGATGAGTTGAAGCACATTAGACAGGCAGTTGGTTTCTTGGTAATATTTTAAACACATCATCTACGAGCTATCAAAAGTTTGCCTTTTTATGAAATTTTCTTTTTTTTTCGAGATCTAATACCGTGCACCTAATAATCTAGGTTATACATCAAAAGCCAAAGAAGACCTTGGCGGAGATAACCAATGATCTATGCCCAGTTTGGCCCTCTACCTTGACCTGTTATGATGTCAAAAACAGCGCTCATTAGTATTCACATTTTGATTTATTGTTTGATTCTGTTTCCAGGTTCTCAGCATACAACAGTTGTATAGAATAAGTACAATGTACTGGGATGACAAATATGGAACGCACAGCGTATCATCAGATGTAAGTTTTGACAATTTAGGAATTAAGCTTTCGAAGTATGGTTTTCTAATTTAGGAAGTCTAGCCTCCTGTGATCTAGACTAGAACCTGATATTTGGTTGCGACATCCGTTCGCTTCTTTTTTAGGTCATTTCAAGTATGCGAATCATGATGACAGAGGATTCAAATACTGCTGCTAGCAGTTCATTCTTGTTGGACGATGATTCCAGGTTCTTGTTCTTTTCTTAACTAAATGAATGGAAAACCCATTTAAATAAAATTTCGACTAGTGTTTATCTTGTAAAATTTCTCAATGCAGTATACCTTTCTCGGTCGATGATATTTCAAAGTCGATGTCTGAGATAGAGATTGCAGATGTTGATCCGCCACCTCTGGTTCGCCAGAACTCGGGCTTTGCGTTTCTGCTACAAAGAAAGGAGTAGTTCATTTTGTCAACTATTCCTTGTAAATATGGCGTCATTCTATTTCTGTCAAATTGGCCACGAAAGAACCAAAAGGCAGTTGGTAGTCCATAATTTTAGTATTTGGGTTTGATTTATTGATTTGTTTTAATTGCATTTTTTTGTCTATGGTTTGTTTGATTTATTGGGAATACATCACGGGTTTGTTACTTTGTTTTCTATTTAGATAAGTTGTAAAATATAGATCATTATTGAATCAACTTTGTAAAATATTTAAAGGTGGCTTGTGTTCTTGTTGCTGTTTTTCTATTCTTTTCCTTTTTGATAAACTTTCTATCCCAATTTCAATGTAATGAGTTTTTCTTATTTGAAAATTTTATAGATCAAATTATTTTCCTATTTTGGTTTAAAAAGATTTGAATGGCAAAATTTGTCACTATTCATTGATCTGAAGTCTTGTATACAAGGTTTATATTGAGATACAGCCTATCAAAATACCTTCGAACATCATTGATTGATCCAATAAAAAACGGCGATAGCAAGAGAGTGATGAGCACTCTTCTACTGTCTTGTGGTGAGCTTGCTTGGAGAAGTTAGTTGATCAATACTGATTCCTCGCCTCTATTCAAATGAAGAACTGCCGGTCTCTAGCCGTAGAAACAAACATTTTAGAAATAGATGAGCAACATCATCTTCACTTCCTTCTGAATAGAGACATAATTGTAACATTGAAGTTGCTCTTGCTTCCTCCTTTATCTAACTATGGTATTGAGTTTATCCTTTACGATAAGCCACGATAGCACCTTTATTGTTAATGGGGGAAAAAGGACATAGTAGAAGAACCGATGTTAAATTGTCATATATAGTTTAATGTCTTCGTAGATTCTTTGTTAAAAGAGTGTTGGAAAGTTCCATTAAGCGGCGCCTTGCCATCAATCCACTTTCAAAACTTCCTTCTAAAGTCTAAACTCTTTAAGGACTCACTTTAAATGAATAAATTGAAAAGATAAAATTTGATCCATTGGAAAGAGAAGCCTTTTCTTCTGATTTATTATGAAGATAATTAAAACGTAAGTTAAAACTAAATCCAAGTGTTAGTGATAACACAGAAGAGACGGCCAACGTCTAGATCCTTGGATTGCGTTCCGATCTGAGCGAGAAGCCATTTCATTTGTGGACGCCATTGGCCTTCCGACGCAGCCATCGGGCTTTGCTTCGTGTTGCTCTTTCGCCCTCCGCCGCAATGACATTTGCCTCGGCGAGGGAGACTGCGGCGACGGGGAACGTAGGGAGCATTGTCCTCGGTAGGGTGGAGTCGGAGTGGGGTGGAGGGAGGTTAAATCAGCTTTTAAGTTTTTTTTTTTTTTAAAAAAAAGGAGACATAAAACTGCATCCCATGTGTGCTCACTTCTTTAGAAAGGAGATACATTTCGGGGTTAATAATTTTAAATCTCCTTGTATTTTATAACAGGTTACATTTTAGGTTGCATTTTACCTTCTCTATTTAAAAAATTATACTTAACCCTCCTTTGATATAAATAAAAAAGAGAAAAAAAAATAAATGATCAAAATAATCCTAACCTAAATCAGACTTTTAGAAAAAATGAAAAATGAAAAAAAAATAATCCCGTAAGATCGTTGAAAATTTAACTTTAATCCAACCTGATTTATATATAGGCCCAAAATCTTACTTGTTCCTAGAAAAAATATTCTCACAAGATTTACACATGCACTAGCATAAATAATAGAAAAATAACAACTCTGATAGGGTAATCAGTCAAAAACTCATTCCACCAAACAAAAAAGAGCTAGAATTCTAAATTGATAAATCAAAATTAAATAAAGATAGAATAAAGTTTATCATTAAAAATCAAAATGAAGACTCTTTGATGATTTATAAAAAAAATCAAAAGATCTTTATTTTGATTTTTAATGATAAACTTTATTCTATCATTATTTAATTTTGATTCATCAATTTAAAATTCTGGCTCTTTTTTGTTTGGTGGAATAAATTTTTGACTGATTACCCCTCTCAGAATTCCTATTTTTCTGTTATTTATGCTGGTGTATGTGTGAATTTTGTGAGGATATTTTTTCTAGGAACAAGTGAGATTTTGGACCTATATATATATCAGGTTGGGTTAATGTTAAACTTTCAACGATCTTACAAAATTATTTTTATTTTTCATTTTCTTCTAAAAGTTTGATTTAGGTTAGGGTTATTTTGGTCATTTATTTATTTTTTCCTCTTTTTTACTTATGTCAAGGGGGGGGGGGGGGGGGGTAAGTGTAGTTTTTTAAATAGAGGGAGGCAAAATGCAACCTGCTATAAAATATAAGAGGGTTTAAAATTATTAGCCCTACATTTTGGGATTTTAGTTTTCTATTTGATTGAAACAAATATAAATATAGTCAAGGTAAACTGGGGATCCCGACATAGACATGTGCGTTCGAGCATACCTTCCCCTTAGCCATATGTACTGATCCGGCGGTTAGAACAGGGGACCCCCATTTTGAGGGGTCAACGCCACGTGGCCGACCGGAAAAGGAGGGGCCGACCTCCCGGTCGACCGACCGGTAAATAACCAATGGGAAAAGGCGGCCCGACCGACGTTGGAGTTCCGGCGCTCGATTGAACAGTAACGAAGGGCCGAGCGGAAGTCATGCTCGACCGTAAACATAAAAGTAACATACTGCTAGCAGTCCCCACATAGCACCTTACCGAGGATCTCCCCAGCATACCGATGCATATGGAGGGCCGGACGTGATGTGAGTGCCGGCCGGCTGGACGGGAGATGAGGGCCGGTCGGACGGGAGATGAGGGCCGGCCGGCTGGACGGGGGATGAGGGCCGGCCGGACGGGAGATGAGGGCTGGCCGGCTGGACGGGAGATGAAGGCCGGCCGGACGGGAGATGAGGGCCGGCCGGCCGGAAGCCCTGGCATGTAGTAGAGAGAGAAGGACAATGAACATCTTATGACAGCTGTCAAGTCCTATGACTAGGCCATACTCCAAATCTGGCGGTAAGGTGTTCTGCTGTCCCATCGAAGACGTGCTTGGACTGTAGCAGTATGGCGTCAAGTAAGCTTTCTGACAAACACATACCGAGGTATGGGCTGCAGACACGTAGGCGCCTCGGTGGATGTGCAGGAGATCTTTCACCGCTCTATATAAAGAGCCTCATATTTCGCCGGAGGTACGCGTTCAAGACCTTTGGAGCTACTTTTTCCACCACCTGCTTACCTGACTTGAGCGTCGGAGGGTCACCGCCGGGAACCCCTTCCCGGCCCGACTTCTGTGCAGGTCCGCCGGAGCATCGTGCCACCAGTCGAAGATCCACGTCAGCAGTCGGAGAGCGCCCCATGCCCAGCGTCCGTTGATTCAGCATTCGGACAGGATCAATTTGGCGTCGTCTGCATCCGAACGGAAACAATGGACGAGGCTGGATGACAACACATGATGATGCTCTCCATGAAGAAACTCGACGCTCTGATAGAGGCAAGAGTAGCTAGGCTCGTGGAGCAACAGGAGCAGAAGGCTCAAGTAAAAGGATAACGCAGCAGGCCGCCTCCACCTCTGGGGGGGCCGAGCGGCCATGGAGGATCGACCGGGAAGTTTCGCCATCCTCCTGGCCTTGATAAATTTCGACGAGTACATTGTATCCACCTCACTCCACGGGTATTCGGGAGTTGAGAAATTGAGTCAGATCTTATGTTGATCGGCAGGTTAGTCTTTCAGATATAGTTTCTTTCGGGCATAGGAATCATCGTAATTTTCCGAAAGAAGGCCCGTGCCGTTCGGCCGGGCGTATATCATCGGAGCCAAAGGCTCGATAACGAAGGCCCCGAGCCGTTCGACCGGAGGTATAGTATCCGAGCCAAGCGCTCGAGAACGAAGGCCCCGAGCCGTTCGACCGGAGGTATAATATCCGAGCCAAGCGCTCGACGAACGAAGGCCCCGAGCCGTTCGGCCGGAGGTATAATATCCGAGCCAAGCGCTCGACGAACGAAGGCCTCGAGCCATTCGGCCGGAGGTATAATATCCGAGCCAAGCGCTCGAGGACGAAGGCCCCGAGCCGTTCGGCCGGAGGTATAATATCCGAGCCAAGCGCTCGACGAATGAAGGCCCCGAGCCGTTCGGTCGGAGGTATAATATCCGAGCCAAGCACTCGACGAACGAAGGCCCCGAGCCATTCGGCCGGAGGTATAATATCTGAGCCAAGCGCTCGAGGACGAAGGCCCCGAGCCGTTCGGCCGGAGGTATAGTATCCGAGCCAAGCGCTCGAGGACGAAGGCCCCGAGCCGTTCGGCCGGAGGTATAGTATCCGAGCCAAGCGCTCGGTGACGAAGGCCCCGAGCCGTTCGACCGGAGGTATAATATCCGAGCCAAGCGCTCGACGAACGAAGGCCCCGAGCCATTTGGCCGGAGTTATAATATCCGAGCCAAGCGCTCGAGGACGAAGGCCCCGAGCCGTTCGGACGGAGGTATAGTATCCGAGCCAAGCGCTCGAGGACGAAGGCCCCGAGCCGTTCGGCCGGAGGTATAGTATCCGAGCCAAGCGCTCGGTGACAAAGGTCCCGAGCCGTTCGACCGGAGGTATAATATCCGAGCCAAGCGCTCGAGGACGAAGGCCCCGAGCCGTTCGGCCGGAGGTATAGTATCCGAGCCAAGCGCTCGAGGACGAAGGTCTAGAGCCGTTCGACCGGAGGTATAATATCCGAGCCAAGCGCTCGACGAACGAAGGCCCCGAGCCGTTCGGCCGGAGGTATAATATCTGAGCCAAGCGCTCGACGAACGAAGGCCCCGACCCATTCAACCGGAGGTATAATATCCGAGCCAAGCGCTCGACGAACGAAGGCCCCGAGCCATTCGGCCGGAGGTATAATATCCGAGCCAAGCGCTCTACGACCGAAGGCCCCGAGCCATTCGGCCGGAAGTATAATATTCGAGCCAAGCGCTCGACAAGGAAGACCCCGCGCCGTTCGGCCAGGAGTACAGTATCTGAGCCCAGCGCTCGACAAAGAAGACCCCGAGCCGTTCGGCCGGGAGTACGATATCCAAGCTGGGGGAAAGGTGCGCTAAATGTAAATTTATACACATTTCGGTCGCCTATGTCCTTGTAATGCAGGAAGCAAAATTAATTCAAAGGATGGCCAATGGGTTTGCCGAGCGGCCTATCTCCCTAATGTATAGTATCCGAGCCAAGCGCTCGAGGACGAAGGCCCCGAGCTGTTCGGCCGGAGGTATAGTATCCGAGCCAAGCGCTCGAGGACGGAGGCCCCAAGCCGTTCGGCCAAAGGTATAATATTCGAGCTAAGCTCTCGACGAAGAAGACCCCGAGCCGTTCGGCCGGGAGTACGTTATCCGAGTTGGGAGAAAGATATCGTTGCCGAGCGGCTGTATTGAAGATAGCCTTAAAAAGGCCGTCGAGCTCTGACGTTAAATATCGAGAGACGAGCCGGCGTCTATAAACGTCCGAGCAGAAGACCGTCGAGCTCCGACGTTAAAAATCGAGAGACGAGCCGGCGTCTATAAACGTCCGAGCGGAAGACCGTCGAGCTCCGACGTTAAATATCGAGAGACGAGCCGGCGTCTATAAACGTCCGAGCGGAAGACCGTCGAGCTCCGACGTTAAATATCGAGAGACGAGCCGGCGTCTATAAACCCTCCGAGCGGAAGACCGTCGAGCTCCGACGTTAAAAATCGAGAGACGAGCCGGCGTCTATAAACGTCCGAGCGGAAGGCCGTCGAGCTCCGACGTTAAATATCGAGAGACGAGCCGGCGTCTATAAACCCTCAGAGCGGAAGACCGTCGAGCTCCGACGTTAAATATCGAGAGACGAGCCGACGTCTATAAACGTCCGAGTGGAAGACCGTCGAGCTCCAACGTTAAATATAGAGAGACGAGCCGGCGTCTATAAACCCTCCAAGCGGAAGACCGTCGAGCTCCGACGTTAAAAATCGAGAGACGAGTCGGTGTCTATAAACGTCCGAGCGGAAGACCGTCGAGCTCCGACGTTAAAAATCGAGAGACGAGCCGGCGTCTATAAACCCTCCGAGCGGAAGACCGTCGAGCTCCGACGTTAAATATCGAGAGACGAGCCGGCGTCTATAAACGTCCGAGCGGAAGACCGTCGAGCTCCGACGTTAAATATCGAGAGACGAGTCGGCGTCTATAAACCCTCCGAGCGGAAGACCGTCGAGCTCCGACGTTAAAAATCGAGAGACGAGCCGGCGTCTATAAACGTTCGAGCGGAAGACCGTCGAGCTCCGACGTTAAAAATCGAGAGACGAGCCGGCGTCTATAAACGTCCGAGCGGAAGGCCGTCGAGCTCCGACGTTAAATATCGAGAGACGAGACGGCGTCTATAAACGTCCGAGCGAAAGGCCGTCGAGCTCCGACGTTAAATATCGAGAGATGAGCCGACGTCTAAAAACCCTCCGAGCAGAAGACCGTGGAGCTCCGACGTTAAAAATCGAGAGACGAGCCGGCGTCTATAAACGTCCGAGCGGAAGACCGTCGAGCTCCGACGTTAAATATCGAGAGACGAGCCGGCGTCTATAAACCCTCCGAGCAGAAGACCGTCGAGTTCTGACGTTAAAAATCGAGAGACGAGCTGGCGTCTATAAACCCTCCGAGCAGAAGACCGTCGAGCTCCGACGTTAAAAATCGAGAGACGAGCCGGCGTCTATAAACGTCCGAGCGGAAGACCGTCGAGCTCCGACGTTAAAAATCAAGAGACGAGCCGGCGTCTATAAACCCTCCGAGCGGAAGACCGTCGAGCTCCGACGTTAAAAATCGAGAGACGAGCCGGCGTCTATAAACGTCCGAGCGGAAGGCCGTCGAGCTCCGACGTTAAATATTGAGAGACGAGCCGGCGTCTATAAACGTCCGAGCGGAAGACCGTCGAGCTCCGACGTTAAATATCGAGAGACGAGCCGGCGTCTATAAACGGTCGAGCGGAAGATCGTCGAGCTTCGACGTTAAATATCGAGAGACGAGCCGGCGTCTATAAACGTCCGAGCGGACCAGTGTAGCGGCCGTTACTCAGTCAGATCGGCAGTCCAGTCAGTCGGACTTCGCCTCCTTCGACTAGACTTGAGGGGAGGCAAGTGATCCGGCGGTTAGAACAGGGGACCCCCATTTTGAGGGGTCAACGCCACGTGGCCGACCGGAAAAGGAGGGGCCGACCTCCCGGTCGGCCGACCGGTAAATAACCAATGGGAAAAGGCGCCCCGACCGACGTCGGGGTTCCGGCACTCGATTGAACAGTAACGAAGGGCCGAGCGGAAGTCATGCTCGACCGTAGACATAAAAGTAACATACTGCTAGCAGTCCCCACATAGCACCTTACCGAGGATCTCCCCAGCATACCGATGCATATGGAGGGCCGGACGTGATGTGAGTGTCGGCCGGCTGGACGGGAGATGAGGGCCGGCCAGACGGGAGATGAGGGTCGATCGGCTGGATGGGAGATGAGGGCCGGTCGGACGGGAGATGAGGGCCTGCCGGTTGGACGGGAGATGAAGGCCGGCCGGACGGGAGATGAGGGCCGGCCGGCCGGAAGCCCTGGCATGTAGTAGAGAGAGAAGGACAATGAATATCTTATGACAGCTGTCAAGTCCTATGACTAGGTCATACTCCAAATCTGGCGGTAAGGTGTTCTGCTGTCCCATCGAAGACGTGCTTGGACTGTAGCAGTATGGCATCAAGTAAGCTTTCTGACAAACACATACCGAGGTATGGGCTGCAGACACGTAGGCGCCTCGGTGGATGTGCAGGAGCTCTTTCACCGCTCTATATAAAGAGCCTCATACTTCGCCGGAGGTACGCGTTCAAGACCTTTGGAGCTACTTTTTCCACCACCTGCTTACCTGACTTGAGCGTCGGAGGGTCGCCGCTGGGAACCCCTTCCCGGCCCGACTTCTGTGCAGGTCCGCCGGAGCATCGTGCCACCAGTCGAAGATCCACGTCAGCAGTCGGAGAGCGCCCCGTGCCCAGCGTCCGTTGATTCAGTATTCGGACAGGATCATGTACTAATATCTAGTAGTCATCCAGTCACCCTATAAATCCACATGCATACATTAGAGTCTTCCAAGCTCTCATGTGATCAAACGTGCTTGTGTGAGGCTGTAACGAGGTTTCTCCACCCACAAGGAGCCACTTAAGCTAACTGGGATTTTTCGGGGAGTCATCTATCGACAAATTGGGATCGCCATCTTATGGAAAGTCGTGAAATATGAGTCATAATCTCTGAACCATATTAAACGCAATGTGTCAATTTGTTTTCTTGTTTATTGTCTTCTAGGGTTTAGTTTTTTACTTATTAGTTTTGTTTTTATATTCCGCTGTGCACTAACAAGTTGTAGGAAGCGAATGTCGTGGGTGATCGGCTATTCACCCCCTCTAGCCGGGCATCAAGGTCCCAACAGAGTCTATAACAAGGCTACTCTAAAAATCGAAGAAATAAACAATGTTATTTTTGATGAAAATATTAATCCTAACTTAAATAAAGAGTTAATCGATTTTGAGAAAACAAATAATTAATCTAATTCAACTCATCAAGAAGAAGAAGAAAAACTAAAATAAGACAAACAAATAGTAAAAACCAACCAAGAACAATACGTCTAAACCTAGATCATCCAATTAATCAAATCATAAGTAATTCTGAGTTAAGAGTTCAAATCCAATCAAACCTTCGGAACCCAAGTCAAATAGCCTTAATTTATAAAATTGAACCCAAAATCATAGATGTATTATTGTCTAAGCCTGACTGGGTAATTGTAATGCAAGAAGAGTTAAGTTAATTCAAAAGAAATAAAGTTTAAGATCTAATACCACCACCTAAACATAAGTCAGCTATCGACATTAAGTGGGTCTTTAGGAATAAATTAAACGACAAAGGAGAAATAATTAGGAAAAAAGCCCGATTAGTTGTCAAAGGATTCAGTCGAGTCGAATGACTCGATTACGATGAGACTTATGTCCCATTAGCTAGTCTTGAATACATAAGGATGCTGCTAGCCTATGCAGTATAAGGATTTAAGTTATACCAAATAAATGTTAAATCTACATTCTTAAATAGGCAAATTAAAGAGGAGCTCTATGTAAGCCAACCACCAGGTTTTGAAGACTTCAAACATCTAAACCATGTTTTTAAACTAAAAAAGGCACTATACAGATTAAAGTAAGCACCTAGAGATTGGTATGAAAGGTTGTCTAGTTTCCTAAGTTCAAAAGGGTTTAAAGAAGGTCAAATTGACCCCACACTTTTTATAAAAATCCTTGACTTAGACATATTTATAGACAGGTATACGTAGATGACATAGTATTTCGGTCAATCAGCTCAAAATTTTTAAAAGAATTTATAACTTTAATGAAAAACAAATTTGAAATGAGCCTAGTTGAAAAGTTAAACTACTTTTTAGGACTACAAATTAAACAAACTAAAGAAAAAAACTATGTTCACCAAGTCAAATATACAAAAGAACTAATTAGGAAATTTTGTATGGAAAGCTCTAAAGAACTAAAAACACTTATGGCAAGTATCATAAACGTAGATAGTGACCCAAATGGTAATTCATTTGACTTAAAACACTATAGAAGTATAATATGAAACTATACTTAACTATAAGCAGATCCAACATATTATTTATAGTAAATATGTGCGCTAGATATCAAACATGCGCTAAAGAATCCCACTTATCAAATGTTAACAAAATAATTAGATATCTAAAAGGAACCATAAATATAGGAATGTGGTACCCAAGAACACCACAATTCGAGTTAGTTAGCTATTCTGATTCAGATTATGCTGGCTATAAGTTAGATAAAAAGAGTACGAGGGGAGGATGTCAACTGCTAGAACCATCTTTAATTAGTTGGTTGATTTAGTAGAAAGCAACATTGTATTGTCTTATCTACTACTGAAGCAAAATAAATAGCAATGGGTGAATGCGTAGCTCAATTATTATGGATGTCTCATACCTTAAAAGACTTTAATCTAAAATACAAAAATATAAAAACTTTTCTTGATAATATGAGTTCTATAAATCTAACTAAAAATCCAGTTCATCGCTTTAGAACTAAACACAGAAGTTAAACACTACTTTGCTAGAGACTATGTCACAAAAGGAAATATTGAACTTAACTATATTAAATCTAAATCTAACTTAGCACATATTCACCAAATCATTAGCTGAATCTGAATTTAGTAACTTAAGAAAATAATTAGGAATGTGTTTTATAGAATAGGTTTTACAATTTCTTTCAAAATATATTATTATCAAGTTTTTCAAAATTATGTTTTCAAATTTCCTTTTTTCAAAAGTAGTTTTCAAAATTGGTTTTCAAAATATTTTATCTTTGTGGAATAGCCTAGGACTTATCATAAAATTGCATGCTCCTATGGATTTAGCAGCCAACATCTCACAAGTATAGTAGGATACCTTGCTTATGCATTATAAAACATAGAACGATATGAGATGCTTAGAACTCAGCCTAATATTTCAGATATTTATGTCAGTGCATCGTTATAAATGTAGGCTTTAAATACAAAAATTGATCAATTTGAGTAATTTAACTAGTAACAAACTAGTTGGAGACAAAG
The DNA here is from genome assembly GCF_018446385.1 of Zingiber officinale. Classification (NCBI taxonomy): domain Eukaryota; kingdom Viridiplantae; phylum Streptophyta; class Magnoliopsida; order Zingiberales; family Zingiberaceae; genus Zingiber; species Zingiber officinale. The sequence goes on from NC_055994.1 coordinate 147,019,887, forward strand.
ATTCAAATTGACTAACCATAGTCAGCAGCAGCTATCTTGTGGTAATCAGATAAGTAGGTTGGACATTTCCTTAAGGACTATTTCCTAGATGTTTATTTTTCTTTCTTTTAGATAATTTTGAAAGTTATGTATTTCATACATTCTTGGACTTATAGGAAAATATAAATTTTAAGGGGAGCATTAATATCATTTTTGAATTCATTTTAAGACCAAGTTTCTTTAACATATTTAAAAAAACTCATATTTTCAAAATTTCTCTCTTTTTAAAACTTATAGATTTTCGAAAATATGTTTCAATTTTTTTTAACCTTTTCATAAATTATACACTTATGTACTAGAAAATTTTCCTAAAGCTATATTTTTTATTCAAAAATTTCTTCTTAAATTTTTACATTATTTTTTAAAAAGATGACTAATTTTCAAAATTTAGTTCCTTTTTTTCCCTTAGCAAATTTTTCAAAAATTTATGCTTTCTTTAAATTTTTATCCATATAAATTTTCAAGTTGTTCTCTTAAAACATAATATTCTTAATTCAAACTGAAAAGTTTTTTCCACTTCATCTAGTTCAATATTTTCCTAATTTTTTTAAAAAAATTTAGATTCTAAATTATGTTTAAAAATTTTTGGTTACAAAACTTTTCAAAAAAATTTCTTTAAACCTTAGTTTTTCCTTAAAATATTTCCTACAAACTTTCAAAATCTCATACTTGTATTTTTTTTTTTACACTTAGTTAAATTTTTTTATTTTTTTTTCAAAAGTTATAATTGTAATATTTTTTTAATACTTACTTTCTTTTAAATTTTCAAATTTTAAGACAAAATTTCTAACACTAATTTTAAAGCTTATTCCTTTTAAAGTCAAATTCTAAGAAAAGTCAAATTCCTTTTTGAAGTCTTAGAACTTTATAAATTTAATTCTTTTGAGTCTAAGTTTTTCTTTAAAAAATTTTCTTTGAAAAGGCTTTCAAACTTTTATCGTTTATCAATTTTTATCTTAAAAATTTCAAAATCTTAATTTTTCCCTTTGAAAGTTTTGAACTTGATGATTACTGTTACCCTAATTTTTTATTATATGTGTTAAAGGGGGAGAGATATTATGACATTAATTTAGGGGAAGTTATTAAACTCAGGGAAAGAGTTAAAGAAAATTACTCGTTTACTTATCTTTGCATATTTTAAACTTAATTATAAACTTTGGTTGTCAAATATCAAAAAGAGAGAGATTATTGGTATAGGGTACACCAGAATCGAACTTGAGTTTTGATGTTATTAAAGATTCAAGTTAAGTCTTATTGTGATTTAATAAATTAACTAAGTATATAGACTGTTTACTCAACCGAGAAAGCCCTAGTAGTGACTAAGAAGGAAAGTCTTAGCAGATCGTGGAAGTCAGGCAGGAAGTTCAAATAGGTCGAGGACTTAACACTTGACAGTTGGAGTCGATAGGTCTGGAGGACCTGATATTGAGAGAAAGCCCTGGTGAACTGATCTGATGCTAAGTCGAAGTACAAATAAATTTGGAGGACCCGATATTTAGTAGGTAGGTTAAGATAAGCAACTGGAAATTCAAATAGGTCGAGGACTTAACACTTGACAGTTGGAGTCGATAGGTCTGGAGGACCTGATATTGAGAGGAAGCCCTGGTGAACTGATCCGATGCTAAGTCGAAGTACAAATAAATTTGGAGGACCCGATATTTAGTAGGTAGGTTAAGATAAGCAACTGGAGAAGAGCGATGGGGAAGTCGTGTCCGAGAAAGGGACAAACCCTAGGTCATTGATCTAACTAAAGAAACTAGGAGGTTACCAAGTTAAGATCAAGATAAATTTTACTGTCTATTATTACTCATGCATCATATCTATATGCTAACTTTATGTTGCAGGGATATCTTTTATTTAGTGTGCATCTAACTCTATTTTGTAGATTCTAAACGATCGGTCGATCAAACAGGAGGCTTCGTCTATCGAACCAAGCTGACATGACACAGAGTTCAGATCGAGTAGAGCATATTTGGTATTCAAGGCGGATCGGTCGACCAAACACAAGGATCAGTTGACCAAACCCATTTTGGTAAACAACTTGGAAGATCAAATCTTGGCAAACTTGGAATTCAGGCGGATCGGTTGACCGAACCCAAGGATCAGTCTATCAAACAATTAAAGGCATTAATGACGAAAAATATTGAATCTCTACGAAGGTGAAAATTGAGCTAATCGGTTGACCGAACTCAAGGATAGGACTATTGGATCGTGAGAGGGGGGTGAATCATGAGTAATTTTTAAACTATAGTAATTTTTAAAAACTTAAAATAAAATCATAGCGGGAAGAAAAATTGAAAAGAACACAACAAGACTCGACCGATTTTACTTGGTTCGGAGCCTTTAGCGACTCCTACTCTAAGACCCAGATCTGTGAACCTATCGATGGGTAATCCACTAAATACCTATTTCGGAACTGCCGGAATAATAGTATTACACTTCCCTTTTTAAAGCAGTAGTACAAAGACTTGCAACACTATTAAAAGTTTACCAACAATTGGGGTGCTCTTGTGTATTGCTGTCTATCTACCGGAGATTATTAGATGACTTAGAAAAGTTGTTCGATGGCAGACGGACTTCTATTAAGCAGCAGCAAGAAGTCGAAGCGATCAGAACTTCAAATGGATGCGTAGAAGATCGTAGAAGTGATCTGTTAGAAGCCTTGCTCGAAATACTCTTTTATTGACTATGGAAGGCGCCTTCCATAGGGCTGAAGGCGCCTCCAACATGTAAAATTTGATCCCAAAAAGTGTTGATCCTATCGTCGAAAAAGTCAGATTCTATCCATTGGAAGCCTCTTTCCATAGCACCGAAGGCGTCTTCCATGAACAATACGAAAGCGTTTTCCAATACTTTAAGGCACCTCGAGTACTGTTCACCCGAGGCATTTTCTACTCCTTTCACCTTGTAAGTTAGGTTAGTCCAACATGACAATATCTAACCTGCAAAACAAGTTTTAGTACAATCATAATAAGGAGTATTAATTAGTTCCTATCCTTCCAGGATAGGAACTAGTCAAGGTCTCAGTTTAAGGATTCAAAATAGACCTAAACTAGATTGACGCCTACTATTCTCTCAACTGGAATGCGTCCTCACTTAGTCACTCTCCTTCAGCAACTTACCTTCACTTACCAATTTACAGTCTATCCACTAGCCTCTCGACCCACTAGGTATTCATGCCAGTTGTTAGGCCCACAACCCCAATTGGACTTTGGCTAGCTGTCAGACCCCATGAATTCAGCTAGACTTCCTGTCAGATATCAAGTCGACTCTTTGACCTATCTCGGCTTCATACAACTATCGGGTCCTTAAACCTAGTTGGGTTTCATCCTGGTGGCAGGTCCTCTAGACATGTCAATCTCTGCACGTTGAGTAAATACATTAAATCACATTAATTCTCTAACTTTAATCCTCTAGTCATTCATCAAAACCTGAGTTAGATCATTAGTACAAATTGCACCAATATAGTTGACCGAACAATAAATACTATTAATGAGGTAGCGATCGGATCTCGACGAAGAAGGAAAGCTGGTGGATTAGTCAACCAATAGGTAGATCGGTCGACCAAACCAATCAGTTGATTGAACATCTTTTTGGTCAACCGAATGAAGCTTATAAAAAGACCTCGAGATCCGAGTCGATAGTACAACTTTTTTTGTGCAACCCTTTGCTCGTGCTTCTGTTGTTCTGTGCCTCAAACTACACGTGCAAGTTGCTATGCCAAGAAGTGCGGATGAGCTTCATCTTTTACTCTTTGTCGGTATACTTTATATTCCAGTTTGAATATTTACAAGAAGATAGTAGTGTATTACTATCATTCTTTTCATTGTATAAATTGCTTCTTTTTGAAGATTTGGGGAGGAAGGATTATAGTGAAGCCCAACGGTGCGATCAAGAATCGCAAGTCTTGGAGTAAGAGTCGACATATGTTCTGAACCAAGTAACCAAATGAGTTACTTACATTGCTTTTATTTTTTCTATTCCGCTGCTTACTTTGATAAAAGATAGAAGTTTTTAAAATGAACGATATTCATCCCCCCCCCTCCCCCCCCTTATTTCTTTTCAATCTTTCAAGTAGGACTTTCATTCCTGGCTTCACTCACCTGAACTTTTACTATCTAGCCTCACTCATTAGGATCTAATTTCACTCATCAGAACTTCCACTATCTAGCTTTACTTACTATTGCCTGACTTCACTCACCAGGAGTTTCACTACCTAGCTTCACTCATTAAGACCTAACTTCACTTACTAGAACTTTTATTGTCTGACTTTACTCACCAGGACTTTCTCTTACCTAACCTCCAGTTAGGACTAATCACTCAATAGAGATTTTACCTGTCTAATCTCCAGTTAAGTCTTTTCCTTGCTAGTCATATAGTCTTGACTAGACTTCTCTCTTCCAATTGGATCAACCCTTAGTCAACTATACATTAGCATATTGTCAAAAAATAAAATCCTAGAGGTCGATTGTACCAACACGGGGTTCCATCTCACAAGGGGATCTATGTTCCGATCGGTGACCCCTCAAAGCCTCAATGAGCTGTCCAACTGGTAGGTAAGTTAGTTGAAGCTTGGTAGACTGGCACCCTAGGGCTGATCGCCAATGGATTTGTTAGATGGCTTCTCGTAAGACCTAACAGGGGTAAGGGTCTAGTTTCAATTATCATTAATTTGCTCTTGGAGATAACCATGTTTTTTCTTTTTTAGTTTTGGACTACAAGCATGGTTGTTTGCCACACCTTCATGGACCTTTTGACTGATAAGGAAAATCTAGAGACGCATGTCAAAGAACTAGAGGCTTCTCATGCTCTACCGAGTCAAGCCTCGGAGGCAGCCCGCTTGGAGACCGCCAAGTTACTATCAGAAGTTGCAGCTCAAATGAAGCTTCTGAATAAGGTTGTTGCAGTTCTTAAGGAGGAGAAGAAGAAAGGTGTTGTCAACGCAACAACCATGGAGGCACTCTAGGCCTGTCTCTCCATAACCGAGTCGAAGCTCCAATCAGAGCAAAAAATGAGGCAACGGATGATAGCTGATATGGACAAGAAGACAGTGGAGGTTTCTCTACTAAATTGATGAAAAAATAACAACTCCACGAGGTTGAGACGGCAGGGAAAACAGCCGAGTTGATGGCGAAGGACACCTTGATCCAAACCCAGCAGAATGAGCTGGAGATCACAAAGGTAGAACTAGTCGCCCTAAAAGCCAAGCTGGAACATTATAAAGCCGAGGAAATTGAACATTGTGAGGCTAAGAGGATAGAATACTTCCAGTCGGCAGACTTCGACAAGCTTCTTGGCAACAGAACTAGTAAGATGTTTTCATATGATGCGGAGGGGGTCATAAAGCAACTAAAAGAGACAGGACATCTAACGGCCAAGCTTCCAGATGACATGACAAGCCTCCCGAAGATATACACTGATATTCTTGACGATGCCTTCCTCGATTTTACTTAATATGTATTTTTTGTGAACTTAATTTGTGATGTCGTCGGGCCTTTTCCTTTTCTTTTAATGAAAAATTTAATCAGTGTTGTAATCTAGATTTGAATGTCTAAGGAGTATAGTTTTTACATGATCGCCTATGTAGTGTTTTCTTTCGAAGATGTCTTTGTTTATTTGCAGGAATATCGAGCAAAGGAGAACAACTTTTAATGTTAAAACGATAGACATTCATTAGTGGTGTCAATTAGGTTGTCATACTGAGAAAGTGACTATGTTGCCACCAAATACACGATTACGTATTTGTAATGCCGAGCAGATGGCTATGACTTTGTAGTGCTCAGCAGGCGACTGAGAAGGTGCCGGGCAGGCGGATATATATGGACATTGTGCTGAGCGAGTGACTAAGTATTTTGTGCCGAGCGAGCGGCTAAGTGAATGCCAAGTAGGTGGCTGAGTAGGTGCCAAGCAAGCAGTTATGTACTTTGTGCCAAGTAGGTGGCTGTGTATCCATAATATCAAGCAAGTGGCTATGTAGTCTGTGCTGAGTGGATGACTATGTACTTCATGCCAAGTGGGCGGATATATACTTTGTGCCAAGTGGGTGGCTGTGTACTTTATAATTCCGAGCAAGCGACTGAGTAGGTGTCGAGCAGACAGCTTTGTTGGTACATGGGAGCATGCTTATAATCCAATCGAGAGATTTGGAAGATTTTGGGCGTGTGGAAGCACACTTATAATCCGATCGAGAAACGTGCAAGTCTTTGTACACGTGGGAGCATGCTTAGTCTGTGGGTGTACGGGAGCATGCTTATAACTTGATTGAGAGACACATAATCCGATTGAAAGACACAAAAGTCTTTGGGCACATGGAAGCGACCCGAGAGTGGTGAGCCTGCATTTTTACTAATAAAAGGAGTGCATACAGTAGATCTAAATCTAACAGCAGCCGTTCGGCACGTCCTCGCCCCCGTGCTCACCGACGACGGCCGCTGCCCCGCCCCGATCGATTGTGCCATGACTGCCGCCCTCCTCCTCTCCTGCGCCCTCTCCTCCTTAGTCCTTCCTCCTCACCTTCACCGACAGCTTCCACGACCCCGCTACGGGCCACGTCCGTTATGGCTTCGTCACCGTTCGTGGACTCCTAGTCGTCGACGGCCACGGGCCACCTCCTCCCGGCCTCGCCACCCGCCACCGCCTCAAGCCCGTCTACTTCGTGCACGCCTTCGCGAAGGTACTTAACTCGTCTTCGCGACCGTCGCCATATCCGACCACAACGTCCTATCCTGCTTCCAACCGAATCTTTCGGACAACGTGAACCGAGCCGTGGCGGCGGTGCCGATGGCGGTCGGGTTCGTCGCTTTCCCCACTACTCGCCACGGCATCGGATACCCTGCCACGCACAAATCTTCAAGCGATCGATGTCTAATTATTTGTTCGTTAATTATCAGATCGATAAATATATATATCTTACGAAGTTGATTCACTGGATTGTTCGTGCGCATTATGTTTTTGTTCGTGTCCAGTTCGACTTCATGGAAAAACAAAAGTCAACGTAATAACAGTCTTTGTCGTCCCCACTGTTCGTCGTATCGTTGACCTCATAAGATCAATTCAAGTTTCGTGGATTGTCTTTTGATAATTCATTTGGTTATAATTAAACTGATTATAATTATGAAGGAAAAAAAAATGTTATATTGAGCCAAGAACGGATCTACAATTATAAGAAATATAAATTAAAAAAATACATAAAATGCGTCTGCCGGGAGTCGAACCCGGGTCTATTGCTTGGAAGGCAATTATCCTAACCGTTGGACTACAAACGCTCTATGTCTTTTTTTTTGGATTAAAAATATATATTCATTTATATAAATTATTTCTTAATTTTTTGGCCTTGAGAAACACGTATTTACAAAGATAACGGATCTACAATTAAAAGAAATATAAAATTAAAAAAATACCAAAACTGCGTCTGCCGGGAGTCGAACCCGGGTCTATTGCTTGGAAGGCAATTATCCTCACCGTTGGACTACAAACGCTTTACATGTTTTTGGGATTAAAAATATATTCATTTATATAAATTATTTCTTAATTTTTTGACCTTGAAAAACACGTATTTACAAAGATAACGGATCTACAATTATATAAATTAAAAAATACAAAAACTGCGTCTGCCGGGAGTCGAACCCAGGTCTATTGCTTAGAAGGCAATTATGCTGACCGTTGGACTAAAAACGCTTTATATTTTATTGGGATAAAAGAATATATATTCATTTATAGAAATTATTTCTTAATTTTTTGACCTTGAGAAACACGTATTTAGAAAGATAACATACATTAAAGGTGGCTTGTTCTTTGTTGATAACTTTCTATCCCAATTTCAATGTAATGAGTTTTTTTTTTATTTGAAAATTTTTATATATAAAATTATTTTCCTATTTTAGTTCCATTTTAAGCGGCGCCTCGCCAATCGCCATCAATCCACTTTCAAAACTCCCTTCTCAAGACTCACTTTCAATGAATAACTTGAAAAGATAATATTTGATCCATCGGAAAGAGAAGCCTTTTCTTCTGATTTATTATGAAGATAATTAAAAGTAGTTTTTTTTTTATTTAATAGATAAAGCAAAACGTAGATATTAAAAAGTTAAAACTAAATCCAAGCGTTGGTGATAAACACAGAAGATAGCGTCAATGTTCAGATCCTTGAATCGCGTTCCGATGTGAGCGAGCAGCCATTTCATTGGCGGACGCCATTGGCCATCCGACGCAGCCATCGGGCTTTGCTTCATGTTGCTCTTCCGCCCTCCGCCCGATTCCTTCGATCGAATTTCGCGAAAGAGCAAAGTCACTCCAACTGTTTCCTCCCCTTCCTCCGCCGCCGCCGCCGCCGCGGCTTTAGATATTATATTTTGGCCATGATCTCCGCTTCCTCTTCCTCCTCGACCACCGACGCCCCGCGAAACCACAAATCCACCACCGCCGCCAGGCCGAACCAGAATAATAATGCTGCTGCCGCGCTCGTCGTTCCTTCGCCTTCCGTTCTCTCCCCGTCGCAGTCCTCCTCCTCCAGCGTCTCCTCCCACCGCCCCTCCTCCTCCTCATCGGGCGGCGGAGGAGGAAGCGGCGGCGCCAGCCAGGCCTGCGCCGTCTGCAAGTTCCAGCGACGGAGATGCAGGCCCGAATGCCTCCTCGCGCCGTTCTTCCCGGCGAAGGACGCCGCCAAGTTCCAGAACGCCCACCGCCTGTTCGGCGTCAGTAACATCCAGAAGATCGTCCGCCCGCTCGATCCCCTCCAGCGCGCCGTCGCCATGGAGACCATCATCTACGAGTCCGACATGCGCGCCGCCGACCCCGTATCCGGCTGCCTCGGCGTCGTCCACCAGCTCCAGTGCCAGATACGCCATGACTTCGCCGAGCTCGAGTTCGTCCTCAATAAGCTCAACGCCTGCCGCGCCGCCGCCGCCTCCCAGCAACAGAGGCAGGTACCGGCCGCCATCGCCCTTCAGGCCGCCGGTGTCATCGCCGATCAAGACGAACTTAACGGCATCTTTGCCTCTTCGGCGATGATCCACCATCCACAGCAAGCCGATCACGATCAGTTCAGCAATAATTACTTCTGCTACGACGACGACGACAAGGAACAGAGCGTGCTGGTTCCCAACTCCGGCATCAACGCCGCCAATTATAACGACGACGTCATCAATGAACACCAGAAATACTTGACCCTGCAGCCTTTTCCAAACCATCAGGGCGTCGTCGAGGGGGACGCCATCATCGACAATCAGGCTGCGGCTTTGATCGCCGACGACGATAACGAATTGGCTCTACCAGACGGCGGCGGAGTGTTCGGTTCTATGCGTATGCGTTGCGGGTAATTAAAACTGATCCCTAAGTCATTAATTAGTTCCCCTAACCCTTAATTAATTAATTAATTAAAACTTTTTATCATAGTTAATTAGTTCATCGATCAAAACCTTAAACCCTAAGAAGAATGAAAGGAATTCAAAGTCCAAAAATTCTTAGGGATGAATTATTTTTCTCTGTTTTGTTTACGTAATGAGAGTATATATATGAATCCTTGCAGCTTACAAGTAGATCAATTGAGGGGCGGGCAAAACCCAGTGGAATACGTGCAGGTGCAGGGGCAGGAGCACGATCTGAAAGGCGCTGCCTCTTTGTTTACCCTCACCAACTACAACAACACTTGATTTTTTCTTCTTTTCCATTCTTAAATTTATTTCATTACCTGTCAATAATTTATTGAGATTTTTTTTAAAAAAATAAACTTATTGTTAGATTAATAAGTGACTTCTACAGTCCATTTCTGTTTTGTTTTGTTTCTTCGATGCCCAGACTTATTTTTGTTTCTTAAACTTGCATTATCGTGATTACGCTCACTCATCAGAGACCGTCTCAAGTTAGGTAAAGGAGATAAATCATAGTTCAAATTAATAAGTTTTTAATATATATAAACAGTGTAATATCAAACTTATTCATCAATCAATTTTTTTAAAAGAATAAAAAATAAATAATCAACAATTTTAATTGAAATTCAATAATATTTAAATGAACCAAACTCAATTTAAACTTAAGTTCATTAGACAAATTGTCAAACTAAGCTTCAACAATTTTGACTTAATTCAATATAAGTATAACCTAACTTGACTCAATCATCTTAACTCAGCTCGGTTCATATGCGGATGTGGGTCTCCTCCTATGACATTACTTTTGCATCTCTTGTTTTCTCACCTTCCCTCAACTTCTCCTCGTCTCATTTAATTTTATTTTACTATTGATAGAAGTAGAGTTTTATTCTGACCGTAATAAATTTAATTAGTTTTATAAAAAAATATATGAGATAAGAAAGTAATATATAAATTGAGAGATAAAGAATCTAATTGAACAGTTAGTTTCCTGTCTCAAAGAGTCATCTAACCAATCCCTTAGAAAGAAGAAAAGCAGAAGTAAGAGGCTCATGATCTTAAGAAAACAATGAGAGGGCGATAGTATTGCAAAACTTCTTATAGATTGGAAATAAAAAAAATACATTAAGATCTCTAAATTTTTAGGGATCTAATTCTATATATAGCACACATATATTATGAGCTCATAGATAATAATAGATGCGAGATTTATATCCAATTACTTTAAACTAGATCATTTAATGAGTTTCGGTATTGTAAGTTTTAAATCGTATGTGAACCCACCTTAAATGATATCAAATCCAACAGCTATAAGATAACTGTTACCTGGGATTATAGTGCAATGAAAGGTGTCAAGTTGTCATCTAGGTGCAGTTTGATCCTCAGATACGATATATTTGTATAAATATTTTCTCTAAATAAGATATACAATTATGAGATGTTGAACTTCTAAAACACAACTTGCAGATGTTGGATTTTACATGAGTTGCAGATGTGAATTTCACCTCGGCCTCTTGGTCGGCCCAACTGGCGGCTTATTTGACGACCCCTTATGTCGTCGACCGACGACTCTCGGCACGTCGCTCACTTGGCTACCAGGATTCATAAACTCTAGTACTTAGCCTGGAGGTCTAGAGTTCGAATACTGGGGAAGGAAAAATCCACTGACCAAGGATGGGAAGATCTAGTGAGTAACGGTACGATCGAGGGTCGTCGGTCGACGACATAAGGGATCGCCAGTTGAGCCGTCCAAGGAGCCGAGAGGCGACCCATTTGGCGGTCCCTTGGCCAGCCCAACTGACGGCTCAACTGACGACCCCTTATATCATCGACCGACGATCCTCGATCAAACCGTTACTCCTCGTTGATCGGACGGATCAGACCGTATTTTAAAGATACAATACACATCACATCAAGAGGATATTATATACATCTCAAAGATGTGAACTCACAATGGTCACGGTTCAAAACAAAAATGATCGTGTGGGACGAGTGGACGACTGAGGTTATGACCTTTTGGCTTTTGCCACCGAAATTAGAACTATGGGAACTAATGGGCCCGCCACCGCACCGAGGTCAGGGGCAAATTTCGTTCCTTCAGAGCAAGCAGGACTAGGCGCCATTAATGCCATCAACGTCAGTCGTCAGCTCTCTTCCAAGTATCTATTTGCTCAGCTGTTATCATGCAAGTCCGAACATTCAATAGAAAAAACAAGAAGAAAAGTCAAAACACGAGCACAAGAAAAACTCAAGCCAGGCAGTCAACGCATCCACTTGCACCTCTGATTCCAGAAATAAGGCATCGACGATGCCACAACCACAAGGAAAAAAATCAGAGCGGAGCAGAGTCGAACGAACGTGCTTGACTTGTTGACGTCGAGCACAATTGACGGGAAGCAGATCGAAGTCCTCAGCCAAAGTCTTTGCCCCAGCCCACACTCTGCACCATCGTCGTCATCATTAATTATCCTGCTTCGGCAAGCTTGCTTTAATAGCTAACGGAGGGAGGCCTAGTGCATCGCCTCCTTCGCTCGCCATGGCGAACGGAAAACTGGAGCAAGATTCGTCAGCAGCGGCGTTCGAAGTGGACGACTACCTCGCCTTCGCAGAGCATGAAGTGGCCGAAGTAGAGAAGCACAGTTTAGTCGCGCAGGATTATAGAGATCACAAGATCACGTATTGCCGCAACAGCAACAGCAGCAATTATAAGTAGGTATTACTGTCTTTGTTTGTGTTTGTTTTAGCTGAATGATCGAGTTTCGATATTGATATGGATGCAGATCGAAGAACGGAAGCAGGTCTTGTAATTTGAAGAGGAGCAGCAGTAGTAGCAGTTTGAGAGTTGCATTTATAACCAAGTCTGAAAAAGAGATACTGGACGATGGGTACAAGTGGAGGAAGTATGGGAAGAAGGCAATAAAGAGCAGCCCCAACCCAAGGTAATCTCACTTTTTTTTTGTCTCGTGGGTGTATCCTGTACGAGGTGCGACGTATCAAAATTATATATATTTTTTATTAGAATAAACAACTTTAAAAAATTATCAAAAAATAAGGACAAGAAGTGGTGCGCATTGATTAAAAGTTTCCTCACCTCCTTTTCCAAATAAGATTGGAAGTCTCCCAAACATGTCGTTATAGTGCACACCTCGTGAGCCCATAATATATATATTTTTTAAAATTTCTTTATCTTAAATAATATATCCTAACCTCTACCCCTGAACTCTAAAAAGTTAGACTAGGTGTACCTTTTTCTAGTACTATCATAACTCGTCCTACAATTTTGATCTAGTTCAAATTAAAGTCATTTGATCAAAACTACTCCAATAGCATTTAACTATTTTTATTTTACTAAGTTAGACTAATTTGACTGGATTAGAGTAGTTTAAACTATGTTCGAGTAATTCTAATCAAAATTATTTCAATTTGCTCAAAATTATTAAGTAATTGATAAAGTTATTTAAAAATTAATTAAAACGATTCAAATATGAATTATTACTACTTTAATTTAGTCTCTAATTTAATTAAAAATTGTCAAATGCTATTAGAGTAGTTTTGATCAAAACTACTATAATTGGAGTAGTTTTGACCAAAATTACAACAACACAACACAACGCAACTTTGATCAAAACAAATAATTTTAACCAAAGCAACTCCCTGTCAGAGTAATTTTTATAGAAAGCTATTACGATAACGCTAAAATTTAATAAAAATAAAAACAAAAATTGGCACGATCAAAATTAGAGGAGTTGATATGAGTTCTGCATCCAATTATAAGTCTCTTTTTTTCCATATATGTGCAGAAATTACTACCGTTGCTTGAGCGAAGGCTGTACTGTGAAGAAGAGAGTGGAGAGGCACCAAGAGGACCCAAGCTTCGTGATAACCACATACGTTGGAGTGCACACCCACCACGCCCCTTTGCCTTCGCTGCTGCTATAATATCTTCATCAAATTCAAATTCAAATTCAAAATTCTCATTTACATGTTTACTTGGTAGATCTAGATAACAGTCAGTAATCATGTTTAAGTAAACACACGTAACCGACCATTCTGTTCTGCTCATTCATTTTTGATAGGTGAAAAAATGAATCTTCTTTCGATACAATGTCTAAGGTTATCTGAAGAACACAACTAGAAAAATGCAATGTATGGTGATCATCTATGATCCCTAACATAACACTGTCTATAATTAAGCAGGTTTGTGTAATAGAAGCTTTGTCGAACTGCATTTGCAGGCACTCATTGTCATTGTATCCATAAGTACAACTCTATATTTCTTCCAAGATCATATTTGAAGTCCCGAAAATGTTAATGCAATAGTAGCAACTGTAGGAAGAGAGAACAGAAACTTCAACTCACTTTGTGTAAGAGTAGTGTTCTTCAGACTTTCCCACTCCTTGCAAACTTCGTCATCTTTGTTAGGATCGACATCGGTAAATTTCCAGATGATAATGTCAAGTTAACTGCCAAAGAACTAGCACAGATAAGGAGAATAACTAAAGCAAGATACTCTTAAACTTTCAGTTCTGATTTTGGCATGATCACAATTACCATTTGCTTAACCATACAAAGAAACAATGGGAAGCACTTAACTTAGGTCCGGTGACAACCATATGGCTATTTACGGTAATTTCTTGTGCTTTTTCTTTCTTCTTTGATTGATCCTCCATCTCGAGTTACAACATCTATGCCACAGCATTGGAGAGAAGAGTACAATGAACTGCTGCCACCATAATCCCGTGGCTTGGGGCCAATGGACAAATCCTGTACCAAGCATATTGTTGATTCACCAAATTATGCTTGGTTTGTCATTTTCTTATGCTATAAGAATTTGCCACATTATCGTCGACAACGTTTGGACAATAAAACACAGAACAACTTATTAGATACCTAGCTATCATCATGTTTTTTCATGATTCTACCAATGCATTGGCCCCAAGCCACGGGATTATGCGATAGACAAGCATGCTGACAATTGAATACTAGCAATGGTTTCACAGATCATGTTCTAAGGATACAAAACTAATTCACATGGTACTGGTTATAAAGCCTTTCAACACACTTACGTGGACGGAACACACTAAGAGCATGAATAAACTTGTCAAACTCAATAACACCAATTTTCTTTTCGTTAAGGAGATCAAAAACCTAGAGAAATCATTGGATGCACAGTACTAAAGAAATGAAAATTGGTTTCGAATTATCAATAAGATGTACTGTGCAGTGTAAGACTACGAGAAAGAATGACCCTCCAATTCGAATGCTAAATTTGGTGCATGAAATAAAAGCAATGCAATGGCTTAATGGTAAAAGCCATCCAACTTGACCCAAGTTTGAAGGAAGGCAAAATCTCAATTCCTTACAAGAAGATAATACAGTAAATAAAAAGACAGAAGGAAGAAGCAACCAGTCCCTCAGAACCATTGATGTTTGGTAAAGAGTTGAAGCAGTAAAATCCCCTTCTTTCTTGACCATGAGATGATGCTTCGCCAGGATACCTGCTTGATTGAGGGGCGAAAAGGCGAGAAAGGGAAAGGGAAAGGATGATGGAGGGTATTGGATATGATAAAACTAATGTTACAAAAAACAAGTAAATACGTCTAATAACGAAGGAAATTAAAGATATTTTTACAGGAAGCAAGGAACAGAGAAGGAGAGTTCACCTCAAGGAGTTTGAGAATGGTGAGCACGATTTGCAGATTTCAGATGCCTTTTTGGTAACCACACGCCTCTTCGCCTTCTTTACTACTATAATACTTGCACGACATTCATATAAAAAAAATATTATTAGAGATGCTTACATCACTTGGTGGATCTAGTTGAGAATAACTATGTCAAAGGAAACAACTATGATCAAACATGTACTATTATTCATTCTTGAAACAGAAAATGATGCTTCAAAATTCTGTTTTTTCACTACATTGCCTAAGATTTTAGCCAATGAAATACTTTATATATATATATTAATTGAAGCGTACAAAAAAGAAGAAATTTGTTCTTTGATCCTTTTGTGCTACCCAAACACAAACAGAAAATGCAAAGCATTTACAGTGTGAGCAACTAGGCTTCCTGTATATCTGAACATTAGTTGAAGTTTTAATTTCGAGGACTAAAATCCTGTAGCAGCATGTATGACCTCTCAAGAGTGAGGCCACCCGTCCCTGTCCATGTGATGATCATCATTTGCATCCTCTTGATAATCGTCATCCTGGATACCAAAATGACAAGATGTTGATCCACCATGGAATTTGATAAGGGTAAGGAATAAAACATTTATATGAGATGAATGATCTACATAGTAAAATGATAGGACGCAGAAATTATTCACTATATGCAAGAGGAAGAGTGTGAAAATTTAAAAGGAATAAGTTTACCAAATGGAGGACAACGATAGTTTAGGTTTATAAGGGTTGAAGGAATATTTGTTGCCCCAACGAGTGACTTCTTGGTCATGGGTGTGTCCTACTCTTTTCTTTTAATGCATGCCTTTAATCCTTAAGCATGCAATCAGTTTCTCAGCCTAGTCATGGAATTGAACTACCAAACGGAACAGTACAAACTGTAAAATATCTTAAGTTGTTAGTGTATAACAAACTTATCCTTCCTTCTAAACAAAATAGTAATGAAATATGTAGGTAGGTTAGTCATGACAACTGAGAGAACTTAGATGTTGCAATTTCTCAATGAATATTCCAGTTTGTTCCACCCACTATGTCCTGGAAATGAGCAATGAGTTACTACTCTATTACAAGCAAACAATCAGTATTATCCTAAATGTGAAAATAAGACTATTTGACTCTGAAAGCTAAATGAATGCACAAAAGAAAAATTGAAAGAAGAGATTGCCTGATCGGTATCCATGCTAGTTGGTTGTTCATGGAATTGAACACTTGGAGCATGTTGAAGACTGGAAAGAGTTTCTAGTAACTTCACTTTTGTAGCATCCAAAGACCTGCGTGAATTCTTATTTTCCATATTACTTGGGACAGCATGAATAGTGAACTCTGGGCCAAAATATCCTATATATTCATGATCAGGCATCTCATCATCTAATTCAACTCCCAATGCAACCCCTGTCTGCACAAAAGTTGATACTGAATGTAGTTAGAACTTGAATAAAGACTAACAAAAACTGAGTTTTAACTTATTGAAGAACATTTGCTATGTTTACTGGAAAAAGAGGAAGAGAGATAAAGAGATTTTAAGGTGCATAAAAAAAATTGGTGTTTTGAAAGGAAATGAAAAAATAAAGACTATTTGAGAACCTCTTCCATTTCTGCTATATTTAGGTGGAGAATTTAACCAATGTCAAGATTTAAATCTGGTAGCAGAAGTCATTAAAACAAGAACACCTGAAGTAATGAGCATGACATGCGTAGAATTAAAATGTATGACCTTTTCCTTTCCAAAATCTGAGATTTGCTTGAGTTGGTAACAACAACCTTATAGCTAAGAGCATCAACATCAGAATCATCATCCAAAATCTAAAATTTAGGATAAAAAAACTACTTTATTAAATTTAGATATTTACTTTTCATTACACACTACATCAGTTTCTCTATAATTTACCGTCTATTTATTTTTTTATTATTTTTTCTGTTTCCTTCATATTTTTTATTATTAGATGGAGAAGAGAGGATTTTTTTATTATTAAAGGGAGGAGAGAGAAATACTATTTTAATGTTTAGGGAATGAAATTCATTCCCTAAATTTAGAGAACTACTATTCATAAAATGCATATTTAGGGAATGGGTAGGGTAACTGATATAGATGTTTTTTTATATAAAATATAAAATTTAAGGTAAAAATTTAGTTTAGGGTAATTGATGTGGATGCTAAGTACATAATTATCAGATTAGTTGAAATTGACAAATAAGGCAGCACAAGGTGAACCATAAATTCCAATTACAAGATAAGTAAATTCTCACCTCATAGCACCAACAACGAGCGACATTGCGTAAGGTATACCCGCCGCCACCAAGCAACAAGAGTGGCACATTAAAAGATCTCATGTATCTTATACAGTCTGAATGACCCTTAATAGAGAGGTTGAAGCAGCCCAATCTATCTCCGGATAAGGAGTCAGCACCACATTGAAGTACTACGGCATCAGGCCTGAAAGCTTCCATAACTTTCTCCATGATAGGTTTGAATACATAATGGTAGCTCTCATCATCAATTCCTTCATCCAAAGGCACATTTATAGCATAATGTTGTCCTTTGCCATATCCAATATCACCTATGTGCCCTGTGCCAGGAAAATAATCACCGAACTTATGGAAAGAAACTGTCATCACTCGATCAGTTAAGTAGAAAGCCTCCTCCACCCCATCTCCATGGTGGATATCAATGTCCACATAGAGAACTCGCTGCAAACATGAAATAAATGAGTGTCATCAAAAGGAGAATTTGTTTAAGCTTCCTAAAAGAGCTTCTTGGTTGTATAATAACAATATGTAAGCCGAATTAGAACATGGATAAGGTTTTTGCCTTTTGGGCCCGAATTGTGGGTATATATGTATACACTGATATTGCGCTGTGTTGCTCCAGAGCGTCAATATATGAGAAAGAACAACTTCAATCCGATTACAATGATAAATCAGGTGCAGCAAAGCGAAGAAAAAACAGAGCCATGACTTCATTTACTCAACCATCCAACTTAGCCCATCATTGAAGGCCGGTAAAATCTTCAGTCGTTACAAGAACAATATTTGAGAAGAAAATAAGTAAAACGACGGCAAGAAGAAGCAACGACTCCCTTCCAATCATTGCCGTTGGCAACTGTGGGATGATGCTTCGCTCGGATATTAACTTCAAAGGAGGCGGAGAAGGAAGAAGGAAAGAGAAACGACAAGGAATTGAGGGGAGGGAAAAGGATGCCATAAATCTATGTTAAAGATCAGCGAATAAATTGGCATACTGGTCAAGGAAAGGATGTCCGAGGGTAAGGTAAGGAGCAGAGAAGGAGCGCACTCACCTTGTGGACCTCGAGGAGCTTGAGGATGGCGAGGACGATGTCGTTGACATAGCAAAATCCCGAAGCTTCGCTGCGCTTCGCGTGGTGGAGGCCGCCGGACCAATTGATGGCGATGTCGGCGCGGCCGCGGTTGAGTTCCCTGGCGGCGCAAACAGAAGCGCCAGCGTAGGACTGGCAGTAGTCGAAGAGGCCGTAGAATACGGGGCAGTCATCGGACATGTTAAATCGGCGGAGGATGTCAGCGTCGAGGTGCCGATCGGGGGTGGCGGAGCGGAGGAAGGCGATGTAGTCGTCGGAGTGGAAGCGGAGGAGGTCTCGGTTGCTGGCCGGAATGGGGCGAAGGACCCGCATCCGGTGGAGGAGGCCGTATCCCTCAAGGAGGGAGTGGGTCATCCGGACCCGGTGAGGCTTCATCGCGTTCCCCTGCCCGTAGTAGTAATTCCCTATCTCCGGCTCGTAGTAGTAGCACACCCGCCGCTTCCCTGCGTCTGCCATAATTTTCAACGGCACTCGGCGAAGTCAACGTCGCCGGCGAGAGAAAAAGGGCGAAGGAGAGGAAGAGGCGAAGAGCGAAGGAAAGAGAGCAGAAGTGCGAAGCAGATACGCCTCTATTTGTTATTTATATCGGGCAACAAATACTTTTCTCGCTTTAACTTTATTAAATTTCAGTATTATCCTATTTTACCCAACTTTCCTAATTTTAAAAATAAGGATTACGTTTTCGTTATACTCCACCCTTCGTTTTTTTTTTTGTACGTTCCGCATTTATGTTTTTTTTTTCGGTCCATTTAAAAATTTACTGTGTTTTCAATTTACAGTGCCCAATTTAAATTTAAGGTCATGTATACACTAAAGAAGTTTGATAAATAATTGGATAAGCTCCTTAATCAGTAAAAATTTGAATTCTGATTCAGAATACATTATACTTGCAAAATTAAAAATTACTTGTGAAACTTTTTTTGCCTTTTTCTTTTCCCTTACTTTTCTTAGGATTTTTTTTTTCCATTCCATCACGTTGACTATTATATGATTTATTTCCTTCTCTATTTTCTTGTTTATGATTAAGAACAATAAAACGAGATTTAATCAACTGATCGTTTGATTTAATCCAAAAGTGTTTGTTATATTTGAAGCATTAATTCTCTAAAAAAAACGTGGATTGATTTAGGAGGACAGATTATTTAAAGGGATATATTATATAAGAGTTGAGATTTTATTTTTGTTTAAACGTAAAATTAATTAATATGGATTGATTTTAGATAAATTTTTATTCTTCTAAAATTAAATAAAATAATATTTTTTACGTTTCATGAAAGTCCTTAGTCACATGTTCAGCTACGAAAGCTACCTTATCATCGGATCCTAAAAAATAAGATTTAAGTTGGGAGTTTTTAGATTTAGATTGGATTTAAGTTGGAGTATTTTTAAGCCAGAGAATTTCAGATTGGCTTGATTCGAATTGACCCAAATTAATATTTTAGTAGAATTTAAAGGATTAAATTAAATTTTATTTTTAAAAATTAAAATATTTATATATATATTAATATCAGTATTAGTATGATATTAATAAAATATTAAGATAAAAATTAAAAATTATTAAAAAATAGTAAAAAAATATTTTTAATCTAATTATTCGGATTCAGAACTTGAATTTAGAAATTTCAGGTTACATTCAGATCATATTCAAATTGGGATTTTTTAGATTTTTTTCCAATTTAATCCAAATTCAATTCGATCCCTCTTAATTGACATCCGTAATCTTGAACTTATCGATCATAATTTTTTTTTTTTCCTATGGCTCTCTTTTTCAAAAACATAAATTGATATTTTTAGTTTTTTTTTTCTTTTTCTGGTGGCTACTTTTACATTTATAATATTTTTCAAATGGACTCTACAAGGATAATATTATCTTAGCATGAGTAAAAATAATAATAAAACAATAAAATTTATTATTTTTGCCCTTCAAAAGTGTCAAAATTCGGGCATAAATATTCCCAATTAGTAAAATTCATAAATATACATTCAAAATTTAAAAAATTGTCAGTAATTTTAAAAATAAAATGCATGATTTTGAATATTTAGTGATCATGTCCGAATGCTGAACCAACGGACGCTGGGCACGTGGCGCTCCTCGGCTGCTGGTGTGGATCTTCGACTGGTTGCACGAAGCTCCGGTGAACCTGCACAGAAGTCGGGCCGGGAAGGGGTTTCCGACGGCGACCCTCCGACGCTCAAGTCAGGCAAGCAAGCAGTGGCAAGTGGCTCTCGAAAAATCAGAATGCGTACCTCCGACGAAGGATGAGGGCCTTTATATAGGGCAACGGAGAAGCGAGTGCACACATACCGAGGTGTACACGTGACCGTAGCCCATACCCCAGTAAGGGCTTGTCAGTGAGGTTTCCTGACCCATACTGCTACAGTCCAAGCATGTCCTCGATGGGAGAGCGGAACCCCCTGTCGCGTGATTTGGAGTATGACCATATCACGAAGCATGCCAGCTGTCAGAAGATGTCCCTTGTCTTTTTCCCCGAACTCCTGCCGGGCGTCCGACCGGCCCCCGTCCGCCTTCCGTCCGACCGGTCATATATGATGGTCCACTTGGAAAATTATCGGTAATGTGTTTTGTGGCGACTATTAGCAGTATGTTTCATGTCTTCGGCCGAGCGTGCCGTCCGCTCGGCCCTACGATCTTGCTCAATGAGCGCCGGAACCCCGACTTCCATAGGGGTGCCTTTTGCCATCGGTTAAACACCGAGCGGCCGCCCGGTCGGTCAGACCCCTTTCTCCGGTCGGCCTAGTTGGTCCGACCATCTTCGATGAACCGCCCGGCTCTCTGACTTCCACGTGGCGTTGACCCCTTACAACTAGGGTCCCCTATTCTTATCGTCGGATCATTTAGGAAATAAGTAAATTACCCTATTTTTATTTATTTTTTTTATAAATAATTATAATATTTTTATACTATGATCTTTATTAGTATGGTTGTAAAAACATATAAAATATATATATTTTTAACTTTAGTGTGGTTTAAAATAGGTGATTAAAATCATTGAACTTCTAGTGCGTTTAAGTTTTTATAAGGGAGTACAATAATGCTAACTTAAAAA
The DNA here is from genome assembly GCF_018446385.1 of Zingiber officinale. Taxonomy (NCBI): domain Eukaryota; kingdom Viridiplantae; phylum Streptophyta; class Magnoliopsida; order Zingiberales; family Zingiberaceae; genus Zingiber; species Zingiber officinale. Next base: position 147,041,375 of record NC_055994.1, read on the forward strand.
GCACCTTTCGGTATCTTACAAAAAAGTTCTTTAACTTTTTGCAAATAAAAAAATGATGATAAAAATAAAACAACCTTACGAAATTAATTTACTAAATCACCCACATAAGTTTTCTAAATAACCTAATCAGACATCCTATTTTTTAAATTATTAAATAATGTCTAAAATTTGTAAGCGTAAAAATTAAAAAAAAAATCCCAAATTTAAAGAAAATTCAAATGAACGTTTTTTTTAAAAAAGAAAATTAAAAAACGCTCCGTCCCGTCAGATATTTTTATCTAGGAAATATTCTTTTACTTGGGCATTATTATAACGGTAAATGACCCTAAATTTTCCATACAAAATTTTAACTTTATGGTCGATCTCTATATCAAAAAGTATTATTTCAACTTCCTAATTCACACTAATTTATCTAATTCGTTATTTGTGTATACATTTTGAAGGACCGTTACAAAATATAAATACAAAAGTCTAAAAAAAAATATTATTCATAATTTTTCCTAAATTGAGTATCATTCAAATTCAAATTTAGTACACTATCTATACATATAATTTTTTGGCATGTGATAAAATATAAATATAAAAAGTCCATAATAAAATATAATTCTTCCTAAATTCAACACTATTCCTGTGTATATATTTTTGAAGGTATGTGACAAAATATAGTTACAATAAATCTATAATGAGATATAATTTCTCTTAAATTCAATATCATTTAAACTAAAACTTAACATATTTTCAATCTAATTTAGCACTATTTACAATAGATTGATCAACATCATTTATATGTATGAATACGTAGAATACATGTAGGTACATAATCAATTTTATTAGGTATAAAATATTTAAAATCAAGTATATACGTATTTTAATTGGATATAATTGTATAAAATTATGTACAAATAGTAAATTAAGTAAATTGGCATTGATTAGAGAGTTGAAATAAATATTTTATGAATAGAGACGGAGTAATTTACCCCTATTATAACAATTATAAAGTAGGTAATTTTTTAATTTTAATTAATTTAAAATACTTTTAATTAAGTTTAAATAATTTTAATTAAATTGATAACAAAGATTTTGATGTAATAATATCTCATAGGTTAGAGTTCGATTTTAAGATTTAAAATTTAATTACAACCATATTTATTAGAGGACAAATCTATATAAACACGTCATAATTAAAAATCGAACTATTGGTATTGATAACTAAACACCTTTATTATTACATCATAGCCCTAGGAGCTACTACCATGTATAATAAAAAAATGATGAGTCCAGTTAATTTCATTAATTAATCCTGAGCGACCAGTCCAGATCTATAATTATTTTTATTAATTATCAAAATAAATCAAAATACTGGTAGTGGATAATCTAGAAGCTTAGCAATATTTGGTTGTGCAGATGTATAATAGCGGCTAATAGTGATTGCTATATGAAAAATTATTTATTTTATTTTAATCAAATTAAATTATAAACTTTAAACTCTCACCGTTCTATTTGTTGAAGTAGCTATTAAAATTCTGGAAAAAAGGCTATTTTTGAAATAAAAATATTTAATGGACTTTTTTTTTGTTTTTGTTTTTGTTTTTTTTTTTTGACAATTTATAGAATTTGAGGTGCCCTTTTTATTTTATTTTTTGCCAATTTTTTAAAACACTCCCTGAAAGCCTCGTACGCGATTACGGCTATTCATTGTCCTACTGCTGCGTCAACGAGGAACGAATCCCCCACTCTGTTCCCTTCTCCAGCGGATCCCTGGTGAGTGATCTCTATGCGCTCTGTTGTTCTTCTCATACCTTCGCAGCTTCGCTCAATTCACCGATTTCCTTCTCGATCTGCGGCGTTTCTCCGTAGTTTCATCCGTGTTTCTTCGATGATGCCGTCGATTCGTTTGGTAACTTCATTTTCTGATCAAAATTTCACTATTTTTTCGGATGTTCTTGTAGCGTGCTAGTCCTGTACAGTTTCACGTCCACTTGTTCTTGGTGGTTTGGAAGTAAACCAACCCCTGACGCCATTTTTTTTTTCCCATCCACCAATATTAGGGTTAAATCTCAAAGTTGGTCAACTTTAACTCTTATCCACTAATCTGCGGCGGTCATTGACCATGACCTCTTCGATCTGCTATTGCGTGGAAAAATACCCATCGACTTTGACTTTTTGGTAAGATATGTTTATATAATATATATAAAGCGATCTCCGCTGCACTTCTTTGTAGTCTTCTTTGAGTTTGCTCGTCAAATTTCTGGTAACTCTGAAACCTACTTTGATCTGAAAACCATATTGTCCTTTTTTTGTGTGTGTTTTTTCGCGAGAACATCTTATTATGCTTATTAGGCTTGCACATAAGGTGAGAAGTTTCTTTCTACATGCAATAATTTTTTCTTCTCTTATCAAGAACAATCGCTAAAGTGCACATAAAAAATATTGATTGATTGCTTAGCTATTTTATCTTTAGTTATTCACCAGGGGAGTTGTTCAACAATTCGAACCTGACATTTGTGAAATTGCAATATGATTTTTATTTTATTAATGAAAGCTAGTTATTGGTAGTAAATCATTGAATTACATCCTTAATATAGGTACTGGTACTTGTAATTTGTAAAAGAAATACTATTATGAAAATATCTGAGTTTGTAAGATGTTGATGATTTAATAAGGTAAAGTTTCAAATTATTTTTTTCTTCTCTAAATCAAATTTCTAATATCCAATATATCAATATTCTTTTGTATAGATGACCCTAAATTTGTTCAGACCACCACTGCCACTGCATGAACTGTTTGGACTATAAAATATATTTACCACTGTCACTGCATTCACTGTTTTTATACATGTCCTACTACCTTATCCTTTTGTGAAATTGCACTTGTGCCTTGCTCTCTCTCCCTCTCTGATGTTAATGAAATTGAGGTATTAAGCTGCAAGTTAATTCATACGCTATGTTCATCTGAAATTAATGTTCAACTAATATTATCGACTGGAATTCTAGGTGGTAAACAATGGGACAACTGCTTTGCTGTGTACAAGTTGATCAAGCCACTGTCGCAATCAGCGAGCAATTTGGCAAGTTTGATGCTGTCCTTCAGCCAGGATGCAATTGTGTGCCATGGGTTACTGGTAAGCGAATTGCTGGTCATCTCTCACTGAGATTGCAACAGTTGGATGTCAAGTGTGAAACAAAAACAAAGGTATATCTGTGTCCATGGTGGATATTTTTTATCATGTTAGTTTAAAATTATATTTTCCAAATTATTATGATTACATATAGGCTGTAAATAGCAAGTTTTTATCTTCTACAAAGTTGACTGTGCATTTTTTTTCTTTTTGCCTTTTCACGGGCTTTTGTTTCGACTACAATGCAAGTCCTGTCTTGATTCAAATGAAAACTAGAACCCCATTTTTAATTAACCTTAAATTTAACTTTTAAAAAAGAGAGCTATTTTTATGCTAAACTTGTTATGATAGACCTTTTAGAGAGTATATATATATATTTTTTTTTTCCAAATATTAGAAAATAAAATAAAATTAGATATATAAGAAGAAGATAAGGAGAACTGGAAACCTAATAATCTGCTTGCCAAAATTGTTGATATTGTTTCCTTTTGAAGATTCTATAGTTAGTATTCTAATTCACATCTTACCTACTTTGGTGTGATTCAATTCTAGTGCACTCTGGTGCGCCATGTGAAAGCACATGCATTGTCGCATGAAATGATATAGATGGAACTTGTAGAAGTCATTCTTATCTTTTAATATCTGAGACGGGCATTCATAAACAGGCTGATGCAAATAAAATCTATCACTTTAAAATAATTCTTTCCCATAAATGAAACCTATTCAGGATGTGTAGTAAATATAACTTATATGGTCTGAAATATGATTTATTTTATTTTAAACATGCTATTTAATTTTCAATACACTTTGCCATTGTTTTTTGGTGTGCTGGTGAGATCGCCCATGAGATTGTTGATTGAGGCACACTCCTCATTTATGTGCTACACCATGCAAACTGATAAAATCATTGACCGAGGCACACAAATATGTCTTATGTCACAGTTGTTCATACGTCTCATCAGCTATCAAGTAGTATTTGTCTCATAAGTCTCCATCACAACATCATCACAGTATTTGTGAGGGGTAATTCCTATTAAATCTATGTAGTCTGCTTTATGTTGTTGTTCATTTTGCTAACATTTCTGTTCCTATATTTTTGGTCTCATAAACTAGGTGAATTGTGCATTTGACAGGTACCATGACCTTCTCTTGTTGCATTTTATGTTTTCAGTTAATTCTAAACTTCCAAAGTTCTCTCTGATCATTTCCCTGATGCGCATATAATCAGGATACAGATAATGTTTTTGTATTTTTGTATTTTTTTTTTGGTACTGTAAATTGAACCACATTGTGGCATGTGATTCAAGCGTTCAGTTATTGCTAAAACTTATCATGTTATCTGTGCTCATTTCTCTTGTCCACCTGTTATGCGTGCAGGATAATGTTTTTGTAAATGTCATTGCCTCAGTGCAATACCGTGCTATGACCAACAAGGCTAGTGATGCTTTTTACAAACTGACCAATACAAGAACTCAGATTCAGGCTTATGTCTTTGATGGTATGGTTTTATCTCCTTGCCTTGTGTTCAGTTGTGATTCCTAGCGCAAAGCACAACAATGAAATATTTCTAGTTGAATGTTCTCGACTGACGTAGCATTCATGTATCCAGTAATCAGAGCCACGGTACCGAAGCTCAATCTGGATGATGTATTTGAGCAGAAGTCTGAAATTGCCAAAGCAGTTGAGGATGAACTGGAAAAGGCTATGTCAGCTTATGGATATGAAATAGTGCAAACATTAATTGTTGATATTGAGCCAGATGAACATGTAAAACGTGCAATGAATGAAATTAATGCTGGTACATCTCTGAATTCCTCAAAAGTATATTTTCCAACATCATTGGTCTATATAAAGTTGTGATTCATTTCCATGATTCCAAACTATTGCATTACATGATCCTGAAATGAGATCCTTTCAGCTGCAAGATTGAGGATGGCTGCAAACGAGAAGGCCGAAGCAGAGAAGATCATCCAGATAAAGCGGGCTGAGGGCGAGGCAGAGGCCAAGTATCTCTCAGGTTTAGGTATCGCTCGACAACGCCAAGCCATCGTGGATGGACTTAGGGACAGTGTCCTAGGCTTCTCTGGAAATGTTCCAGGCACCTCACCTAAGGATGTGATGGACATGGTGCTGATAACTCAATATTTTGACACCATGAAGGAGATTGGTGCGTCCAACAAATCATCTGCTGTATTTGTCCCCCATGGACCTGGCGCTGTTCATGATATCGCACAGCAAATGCGGGATGGCATTCTTCAAGCTTCCTTGAGCAAGTAACTATCATGTCTGACCGACTCCGAGGACAGGCTGGATCCGAGGTTCGGGGCGTCTACATACAAAACCAATGCATTAGTGTTGATGAACTTGTTGCCGTATTGATGTGTGGGGATTGTGTGATATCTTAGTAAGCTGTGAATCTTCTGCTACTCTTTTCAAGTCTTATGGGTAATGGTTGCAATACTAGTTGAATGAACTATTAAATGTACATGCTTTTACATAGCAGTCAGTGTTGCAGAATTATAGTCCATATATACATTATCTAATCCATGTCTGATGTCTCTCGATACAATTAGCTTATGCAAGGTAATAACTTAGTTTGGCATGCAAAGCTTTACCTTGGAAGATCAGTTACTCCGTGAAGGGTGAATAATCTACATGTAGTTTTCTGCAAGGGATTTTATTCTGCAGGGTAAATAAATCCTCAAGTGAGGTAGCGTTACCTTCTCCCAGTTGATTACCATTATGTAACGGCCGGGTGGCTTTCCAGTTGAATAAGCAGTTGATAAAATAATTTCTCAAATGCGCCAGATAATTAAGAAGACTCGCCGTTACACGAACGACGAAATGGGTCCATTCAAAACTTAAATGCCACAAACTGTCTCGTTATAATCAAGTCCGTTTGGTGAGTGTCGCAGCCCGGCTGCTATAATCCGGTAGTTGGGTGGGCGAGCCGTCCGACATCATCACCGACACCGGTCTCCATCGTCACGGCCAGTTTTGTCATCACGAGCTGGGTTTTCGCCCGTATCGGCTTCCAATCCGATACGTCGCCGCGAATGCCCCGCTATATTCATTTATAATCCCGCGACGAAAACGACGTTGAATTAGTGGACCTGTTGTTGGAAGACAGTCAAATCGGCTCCTCTCTCCTCTCCCTCTTTCCTTTTCAATACGTCCCGCGATATTACTTACCAATTGCGCGCGTCCCACCTTCTCTACCAAAACGGGGTAGCCACGTCAGATGGGTGGGTGATCGTGGTGACACTTCGGATTCGCTTAGGTTTCTGGCTTGGTTGGTGGGGCATAGCCGGTGAGGATGAGCTGAATCATGCAAAACACCTAGTTGTAAAACAGCAAATCTGTAGTTGAAACGTTGCGTAAATGGCTGTTTCGTGTTTTGGATTAGTCGCTTGCTTTCTCCGTCGCTTTGTTGCGCTTGCCTTTTTCTTTTTCTTAGTGGCAAATTTATTATTTATTTGGATATTTTAAAAAAAAATCGAGGATTGATTCGTCCTTTTACTTTTCAGTTTCATCTTTTACGCTTCTGCTCCTTCACTCCGTCTGGAGGGATAGAGAGGGAGCTCTCGGTGAGGAGGCGGAGAGGCGGTGCTGAGGGAGCTGCAGCGGTGTCTGCAGGTCCTTCTACATTCTCCGCAGAAGAGATCACTGGTGAGTCCTTCAACAGATCTGACTATATCATCAATCCTCCTCTGATCTGTTTTCGTTTTGTTTTGTTTTTTGTTTTATATTTTTTAATAGATATTTTGACGGGATCTGCTCTCGTTTTCCGTTTATCTTGTCAGCGGAACATTATACTTCGACGTCGAGATCGTTTTCAGCTCATGCTTATTTTATTTTATTTTATTTAGTTTTGTCTTCATCGAATTTGCCTTGCTACTGTTGTTTACTACTTATTATAGTCTTAGATTTGTTTTTTGTTGGCATGCTGTACTGGTTTTGGGAATGTCTTTTGAATCAACTCTGGATCTTGTTTTTTAGGGATAAATGGACAGATGGGTATTTGTTTTGTGAGTGAAAGTTACTTTGGGAGGGCTTGAGTTTGAGTGGCTGTACTGAAGTTTATTACTGACTGATCTTGGTTCTTCCGGTGGCGTTTGTGATGTTCAGATCAGGGTTTCGAGGCTTGCAATTTTCCCATGGGGAAATCTCCTGGAAGATGGATCAAGACACTTCTCTTCGGAAAGAAGACTAAATCACATACTTCAAGGGGAAGGAATGTACTGGTATGAATTTTATTATGATTATTTTGTTTTTTTTGGTTCAAGTATTGTGTAGTACACTAATAGATAATACCTTTTGTGAAAAAGGGTTTGTAGCTGATTTTCTTGCATTTGTTACACTGACAATTTGTTTGTGCCTCAGTTATAATATACATGGCCATGGATCTTAGTATAGGTATCAAAAGTAGTTATAAGATAAACATTATAGAATTTAAGTATGGAGTAGACAATGTGGATTTTTATGGTGCAAAATTGAAGAAAATTTTGAAGCATTTATAGTATTACCATGAATAAGAATATTAAAGATGAAAATTATGTCATTTCTTGAAACTTTAGCTACTGAGATAGATATAATCCTTGGCCTAATGTTCTCTTAGTCTTACAAATATGTTAATTTTTAGCTCTCACAAACAAGGCCTTGATCTCCTGGTTAGTTCCTCTCATTCTTTAAGAGCTGCCTATATTTGACCCTTGTATTTCTTAGAAGTAAATATCCCCCTCCATTAATTAGCTAAATAATTTTGTTAGTGTTGTTAAGTAACTGAATTTATAAATTGTCAGGATTTTCATATTCAACTAGCTTTTATCTTGCATTTCTAGAAAATTACTCTTACGATGATTACATTTGTGATCTGCAGTCAGAAGCTAATAACAAAGGATACGTTGTTGGAAAAGATCCGAATTTGGTAGTGAATTCCCTTGAAATTTCCGAACCACTCCCTGTAAGCACTGAGAATAGTAGAGATACAGTAAATGACGGAAAACCATCAGATACTGGGGAGCCAGCCATTTCCAACACTAGTCAAGGAGTTGTAGGATCTACGACATCAGAAGCCATGAGCAATAACATAGAAAAGCAGGCTGCCATAAAGGCACAGGCAGCATTCCGTGGTTATCTGGTAATTCAATATCTTATATTTTGGTAAAAATTACAAAATTTCTTTTCCAAAAGAATCAAAGTGCTTCTATTTTATGTTAACTTACATGGTACTTCCAAATGGCATACCTATCTTATAATTTCATTAATGATAATTTGGTGCAGGCTCGTAGGGCATTTCGTGCACTGAAAGGTATTATTAGGCTGCAGGCTATAATACGTGGGCATCTGGTGAGAAGACAGGCTATTGCAACTCTACATGCTATGGAGGGAATTGTCAAGTTACAAGCTATAGCTCGTGGAAGAAAAGTTAGAAGTTCCTTTAGTGAGCTGAAAGTCACTGTAAACTATTATCAACTAAAGACTGTGGTAAATACAAACTAATTCCTTTTTTTTCCTTCTATTTTTGGTTTGTCATAATAGATCTCTTTTTTCCTTCTAAATCAAATTAAACTTTTCATTGTTTAATTTGCCTTTCATAACATTGAGTCTGACCTCAAAGACTATCAACCTCATTTTCTGGTTGTTTATGATCCTGGAATAATGCCCTCTAATTCACATTGAAACAAATTATGCTCAAAGAATCAATGCATGGAACTCCACGATGCTTTAAGTGGTTGATTATAATAGTATATACTAGTGTACCAAAATCATTTTGCTGACGTCTATTGTCATAATTATGTTTTGTTATAATCCACGATTTAGTCAATTTAGTGAGATATATTTTCATTAGCTATTTACTGCAGCTTCATCCATATGAGGCCTATGTACTGACTGTTCATGTACAGGGAACATACTATCCGAAGTAGGACTTCTTGGAGATATCAGGCATCATTTGAGATGTGAAATATTCTTGCATGTGTAGAATACAATATTTACTGTTTTCTTCATCTATACATATAGGAGAGGAATTCTCTTTTACTATCAATGACACAGGTGAAGAATCCACTTTGAAAGTCAAGAGCTCTAGTATCATTGTACCTGATCCTGTAGGTTAAGTTGACCGTAATACATGGCAACCTGTTCCATGGTGCTCTCACCACCAGATTCAAGACAGTGAAACCAGACAATTTGTTGCCTGCTAGTGAAATTCATTAAAAATTTGTTAGTTTCTTATCTAAAGTTCAGATGAACATTCTGAACTATCTATCCATGGCCAGCATGTTCACTATTAGTGCTTGTAGCACTGATTATAAGGACGAAGTAACATTGATCAGCGTAGGAGGAAACCCTAGTCGGTTGACTTGGATGAGGAAGCTCTTATTCAATGCCATGTGAATTGTGCATCTTTGCTTACTTCTGGAAGAAGCATTGCACACTGTTGATCCTGTAAGTGAGAGGGACAGAGAATTGAGGATAAGCTTATGTGTTATGAGTTTTGGTTGCACGAGTTAATGAATAGCCGCTTAAGTGTGGATAGGTTATAATGGTTGCCTTGTCCCGTCTAGGTTGCATCCATTGGATTAGTGGTTCTACGATATGCAGATTGGAAGGACCTTATGTAATCAATGTCAACTAAGAGGTGGGTGGCATATGACAAAGATCAATGTGTTTATTGAGGTAGGTCTCCTCTGTGTGACTAAGTTCAGTTTCAGTCCATAGGATAGGTGGAATGATAAGTTTAACCTGTGCCGACCAAAATGGAACAACATTTTAATCTTTGATTTTAGCCAATTCCAAACAGTTGGGATTTATGCGACCACATGATGATGATGAAAAACTTACTATTATTTAGCTGGTTTGGGGGCTTATAGACAAAGCTTCTAATTTAAGTAAAAAAAATGGTCTATTTATCACATTAGTATTCTCTTTCAATTGAAATGCTGATTTTTAGTAAATTATATACTTCTAACTTTCTTCTAATATCAGGTTTCTGGAGTCTTTATCTTAGAGCAACTTTGTTATTAACGTGAAGTCATAAGGAAATTCAAAAGTGATCCAATATTGACAGATGGATGACTAATGTGATATTGATTCCTACTTTGTGATTTTAGTATGAAATTTGTATTTCGCTATGTTCTTCCCCTTCCATTATCATGTCACTGGTATTTGTTAGGGATCCCTTTATGAAATTCTCAAGTTATATTGACCTTTCTAATTGTTCAAATTTAAATTAAGACTTTCAATCCATACTTTAGTATTAATTTTTCTTTCTTTCTTTATTTTCAGGATCCGATATCACAAGATGCTTGGAAAGGGAAGTTTTCATCAAATACATATATATGGAAGGTATATTTGTTTTGTTCTATGTTTTTTAAAGCAAATAATCCAGGTTAGCTAGTGTAACTGTCTCAACTAAAGCCTTTTGGTATCAAACATGTCTATGGTTCGATTTGAAAATACAATTTGGCTCAAACTCTTCTCGGCATATACACTTGCCATATCCATGTCATGTCATACAGTTTGGTTCTATCACTCAGACTCAGCATATACACCTTTTGTACCCATGTCAAGCCTGACAATGTTATGACTTATGAGTATGAAAAAAGAGTCCTAGTAGCTGAAATAAGAAGAAATCCTGAAGGAATTTTACCTAGGGCTTCGCAGGCCAATCACATTATGCTCGGAGAAAAGGAAGTTTGGCAGTAGGGAAGGAGGGGACTACAGTGGTTGCATTGGGAGGCATCTTATTGGGATAAGAAGAGGGAGGGGACATTGCAGCTGGTCGTGTTGAGATATATGGGAAGGGGTGATGTCTGGCTTGGTTCTTCATTTCAATGTGCTCTATCTTGTTTGTAGATTGTGTATCATCATAATCTAGTTGTTTCACTAACGACTTCATGTCTTTGTGTGGTTGTGAGTGATGAAAGGATAGGAAAAAGGTAATATTTGTGGGGTAATGGAGGAGAGCACTAGGCCAATTAGGTTATATTTGGGAACATTTCAATAAGCCTTCCAAAATTTTTAGTAATTTCAAACTCCCCCCAAATTTATGACTTTTCAAAATATTACCAACTTTTTAGGTCTTTTCATAATGCCCCTTAAACTATACACAATAGGTTATATACATTATATGTTGCAGGAATTCTATATGCATTTGCTATATATTATATAAACTATATATTACCTTACATACATCAATATTTATATTTTTAGATTATTTGGTGGACATGTAAAATGCTGCACTCACTGCTGAACTCTGCTGATGGCTTGACATTCTGTTCTTTACTATACCAATTTGTTTGCTACCTTCTAGCATATGTTACATTTGCCTTTGTAAAATTATCATCTTTCTTGCTTGTTCTATTAATTCCATGTATCTATGACTTTTTTAGTAGTTTTTTTACTTTTTTTTATTGTTTTTGAATAAACTGATCTGCCAACAAATTTGTCTGCTTACAAGTTATTCATGTTCTGCAGCTTCTTTCTTCATCCATTCTTGCAAAACCATTGCAAATTAATTATGATAAAGGTGACCCAAATTCAGTCTTCAGCTGGTTAGACAGATGGACCACTATCAGTTTCACAGTGCCGACAGTTAAGTCGAAACGGAGAATTATTTCGAAAGGCCAAGCAAACCGCGCTGTGGAATATGAATCAGGAAAATCAAGGCGCGTGCGAAATAGCTCTGCCTCAAATGTTGGAGCTGCTCAAACAAATACCAACAATGAACCTGAGAAAACAAAGAGGAATCTGAAAAAGGCAAACACTTACCCAACAGAAGGCATACCAGAACAAGCACAATCAGAGCTCGAAAGGGTAAAACGTAATTTAAGAAAGATATCTACTATAAAGGATGGGAATGAGCAACCAGAGATTGGAAGTCAGAAATCAGACCTAAGTTTGAAAAAGGTGGCTGTTAGTTTATCTGAGAATCCTAGCCAAGGAGTTGTTGATTCCATGGAAAAAACAAAGAAGGATACTGCTGTAACACCTACTATGAAACTGGATACTGAAAATGCTTCCGGGCCCACTGTAGCAGATGAACAAATTGATGTGCTGCCTGATGATAAACCATCGAATGAAACACAACTATTGCAGGAGATAGATAATGCTGAGAACAACATAGTGATGAGTGAAGAAGTAAGCTTGAAGGAAGAACTTTGTCATGAAACCCAAAAGACCAGCAAAAGGAGATCTTTCTCGGCCAAATCAGAATATCCTGAAAACGGTTTGCCAAATATTCCTGTGGTTCCTAGTTATATGGCTGCAACTGAATCCGCTAAGGCAAAATTACGTGGGCAAATATCTCCAAGGCTTGTGTCGGACTCTGTCGACAAAAGTGGAATTACTCGCCGACACTCTCTACCGTCCGCTACCAATGGCAAGATGAGTTCGCCCAGGACAAAGAAACCAGTACAAGGTAGGGATGTAAATGGTATGAATTCATTCCTTATCTTCAAGATAGATGCATTTACTTTGTTAATACTTCCGAAAATATATTTCAACCACCCTTCCTCCTAGTGCATTTACCTGGTGCTAGCTAAAAAAAAATAGTTTGCTTTTTCAAAATTTTCATTTCACTCCTAACCCCATTAATCCTGTTAATTCATTGAACGACAGAGTAAATAATTACTACTGAGTGATATCAAAATCATTTTTATTCTTTTGCTCATTTATTTTTTCTTAGGATTAAATCTAGTGATATTCCATGTATAACTTGAATGACAATTTACAATCTAAAGGTGCAGAGAGGGACTAAAAATTTTAAATACAATGACTCTGCATTGTCTTCATTTTCAGGGGAATGGTCTTCAAATTTGTGCACTAGAAACACTTAATATAATTTCCTTTTCATGAAATTGGTCTTCTAATTCTCTACATTTGCAGATAGGGCGATTCAAGTGGGTTGGAGGCGGTGAATTTTACTCGGAAATACAGATCCACTGTCTGGAGTAAAATTTGACTTTAATCGGAGTAGATTTTTGTTTCCTATTTATTTGCTTGTTGATATTGTGCTCTAGTGCATTCTAAACTTACTGATTTGAACGGATCAATGTGTGGTTTGTTCCAAAAGCATCCATATGCCCTGCCTATGTCTGCCTGCGCATAGTCTTATCTGCAGGGTTAGCTTTCAGTCAGCTTTGCCTTCCTTTCTTTTCGGTTCTCACTTTTTTCTTCTCTATTTGATGATGTGATATGAACATTTGAAGATTCATGGCAACTTATGAATGTTGAGGGAAGGCTGATGCAAGGTAGAAGTTAAGCAATTAGGATGGATGGATATTTCTGATGTATCGAGAATTCGAAGCAGTAGTTTCTGATAATAGTTACCAATTATCATGCGAATGGAACCTGTCGTTGGATTTTTCCGAGATGTTATGTTGTGTGTGTTGTCTTGTACATTAAAGTAATATGAGGGCTTGTTTTGCCCGGTGAAATGAAGGCCCATTAAATGAACATGGTCCAAACTTTAGCCCATTAAATGAGGGCTGTAGTCACAATCGTTGCCTGGCTCCCGTTTTGCTTTAAAATCGACGTGAATATGGACAATTAGAGTCAGCGTAAGCTTATTAAAGTAAACAACAGTCTATATTCAGTATCGTAAGGTAAATTAGTACCAAAAACGGCCCATTATTCCTCGGTAGCTTGGCACGAAGTGTTAAATCCATTATGTTAACTCATGTATTGGTCCATTATGTTAAGTAGGATAGAGGTGTATTGCCTTACTTTAAAAGTCAAATAGAGCCCTAATTTCAGTTGATTAGAAGTTTTTTTTTGCCAATGGATCCATTAATTTCAATGGGTCAAACTTAGACCCAGCACGCTGAGTTGGATCTCAACCCGTTGGAGACGATAGACAAATCTTGACCCACTAAATGGGCTGCATTTGGGTCCATTAAGGAAAATATCGACCAAATCTCGGTGCATTAAAGCTAAGAAGGGCCGCATTCCGTCAAACTAATCGGGACGATTTCAGCCTACTAAAATGGGCCAGGCCTCAGCTCAGTAATTGTGGCCGCTACATTCCCAGTATTGAACCATTGAAAGAAGGCCCAGATTGCAATCCCGTGACTTAACATGGGCCGATACTTGTTCAGCTTGGGCCAAGAGTTTAGCCCATTAACAGCGATTGCCACGCAACATAGGCGTTACGCTGACCTGAAAGAACATAAGTTGGGCCAACCCATTAAGATCGAGTTGGACTCCCACTTGGGTCAACACGCCCATTGAGTTGCTGCTTATTTAATGGCTCAAATTGTAGCCCAGTTTCTAGTCACAACACGATGATTATCAGCCAACAAAAAAATCGATGAATATTATCATAATAATTAAACTAAACAAATCATCAACAATTGAATAATTAAAATGCGCAATAAGCTTCCCGGACATAGCACATAATAGTCAGGAGTCATTATCAAAAACAGACGATATGAAATTTATCCTACCATGATACCAACATCTGTGTATTTATATTTACCTCACTTCATATCTATAGAGCCGACATTAGGAGACGTTAAGATAACATATTTACTCTTTTTTTTTTGGTATTAAAATGCACAATAAGAACAGTCGTTACACAACAGTCACAAATGGCTCAACCACACCAGTCAAGTTTTAACACATAAAAATTAATAATAATAATAATAATAATAATACTTTGAATATAGACTTTTCTGCTTGAACCAAAATCAAATCTGAAGAACCAAACCTCAACAGATATTATCTGAGAGTTAGTGGAACCTCTTGGTTCCACGTCCCCATCAATTGTTAAAGGAACAAATTTTGGACCTTTCTCAGTGATGGCAATGATCGTGACAGAAAGATAAAGCCATCTCAAGATACAACCTTCATATCTCTTTTGAATAACACTAAGCAATGCAAATCTCATGGAGGACCCTCAGAAAGATTCCTATCAGGCCTAACCTGGCAAGCAAACAATGAAAAAATTTAGCATAAGAAGCTTCAACTTATTATTTCTTAACTAATCGAAAGTTTCTCCTTGACCAATATGTAGTTTGACCTCTAAAGTCAGATTGTCGAAAGTCGCAAGAACTCAAAGAAACTCCCAAGGCTGTCACCTCCATTGAGCCCTCAAAATCAAGAGAAACTGATACATCTCGGCTATGCTTGACATAGGTCGGACAATAATGGCTGGGGATATGATCGCAGACGGCTTGGATGGCTTGAAGAGGTTCCTCTATAAAATTTCAATTCCTGCTAATCACTAACAGAATCCTAAACTTCTGTTTCCTGGAATCTTTGTTCAATAACATATATCAAATTTCAGATAATACAGCGTCAATAGCTAATCATCCGTGTCCTATAAATGAGACCAATAAAAAAAAAAACTTTTGAACAAGCAACAGTTGAAAATGCAGACAAAAGGATGAAAAAAAAAATAAAAAGATGACATAGAAGGAAGAATACTGATATTTCATCAGCACCCCAAAGCCAAGCAGTCAATAGCAAGAACCCTAGAAACATTGCTCAAGTGGAAAACCCAAAACTCACAAATCCATCAAGGCAATTTGCCTTCTGGAGCTTGAGTGAATTTTTTCATTGGCAACTAATTGAATTTTTGACATATAGAAGCTTAACACCAGTTAGAAGATTAACTAAAATAACCACGAAAGTACTGAACATCTGTAAATAGCCAAGCTTTAATTATAGCCATTTTAATCTTGACAAGGAAGAATAACACTAATCGATTAGGAATCAATCATCCACTAAACAGGATAGATTGCAGTCATCATGCTGACTGACTGCATCAACCCAGTGACCTACAAGTGATGACTGGCAAAAGGTCATTGAGCCAACTCTTGTTTTGATGCAGTTGTTTCCCTTATGCATGCCAAATCTAACGTTTACCATGATGATTTGCCAAGCCAAAAAATAGTGAATGCTTTATGGTCTTCATTTTACTAATCACCACTTGGCAAATTGGACGAGATCCATAGTTTCCACACAGCTGAGACTACCTCATAGGAAACTAGCTAATAAACTCTTTCTCCTGGATGACTCCATGATTCTTGCGCAATGTTTGAATCTATCATTATGTGAAACTCTAGTAGATTTTGGTTGCATCACTGTATGCCAAGCAATTTCTATGGAGTCAGAACAGTCGGATGAAATGGTAGCAATCCTACTGATGAGAGTTATCGTCAATGAGTTCGAATTTCCTTCATACCACTCATTCTTAGATTCTTTACTCTTTGCAAAGTGGTAGGATCTTGGGGTGCCCGACTCAACTGGGATAACAAAAACTTAGGCAGCTGGTATTCCTTATTTTCAAATGTAATCCTTCTCTCCTAGAGTTATGCTACATGTCATCAGCATTGTTCCATACCAATTTTATCTCATCAGTGGTAAATCTTTCACCTTTTGAGTGATTGACCACAGATTTGGAAGTTAGGATGAGACGACTAATTTAGAGGCTGTACTAAGACAGTTTGCTGCGAAGCTTCTGATATGATATGAGCAACTATCTTTCTCACAGCATTAGGCAGATCCTTAACTGGGTGTAGCTTAACTATGGTGAATATGATTACCCAAGGCAGAACATGGCAAAATAGTTTAACTTTTGAATGTCTTAACCACCTAAATTATAGGTGCTAAAGACAATTCCTAAAGCTGAATTAACAACAAAAGTATGAGAAGATGTTTGACTGCCTGTGTAACAGAGAAATCTAATCCATTCAAATCAATAATGACGCCAACAATCACTTCCTAACATTCACACAATACATATGTTTTCGGAAATTGTAACCAGTAACCAGACAATCAGAAAAATAACCAAATTAGGAGGAGAAGTAGCTTAACTTTGGTGAAATGATCACTCAAAGCAAAGTACGACAAGAGAGTTTAATTTTGAAGATCTAAACAACCTTCATTTTGGTACTAAATTTCATTGACTGACTTAACAAAGTAAGTATGGGAAGATGTTTGGTAGAAGAAATATCAACCATGAAAAGCAATAATGACACCAATCATTTCTAGTATTCACATAGTACATAGTTTCTGGAAATTGTAACCAGTAACCAGATCAATCCAGAAAAATAACCATACTATACACGTGACTACGGGAGACAAATTCAGATAGAACAATGAGAGAATTTTTCATGCCAAGCTGTAGATATATTTATTGTTTCAGGAAGAAGAACATACCAATGAGGAGGCCATGGCCGTCAAATTTTGTCAAGCTTGTCCATCTTTACCACAGGGTTTGCCTTGGAGATCGCCTCCTGGCCAGAAGCCTTGTAGTCGAAGGTACAATCGTGCTTGTCGGAGTACCTGTGGACAGAACAGAACACCTCCCCACAGCGGCACCTAAACCCCATCAATCCCACCTTCTTATTGCAGCAACCGCAGCGATTCTTCGGCGGCGCGTCAGAGCTCTCCGACGCCGCATCGCCGTACCCGCCCAAGCTCGCAGACCCAGCGTCGATCGCGTCGGCTACGATCGGCTTCTCTTCAAGCAGTTTTGGATCAACGGCCAGCGGGATTGCGAGCGTCTCCATCGACGCCTTGGATTTAGTCAAGTAGTAGTCCTTGTAGCATTTGGAGCAGAGGTCGTTCGTCGCGGGGCTTCCGAAGAAGCCGCAGTTGTTGGCGCACAGGATCGGGATGTTAGGGGACTCGAACTCCGACTTCTCCGCCGTCTCCAGCTTCTGCCGCTCCTGCTCCATACCGGAAGAAGAAGAACCCTAACTGCGATCCGCCGCCTGCTCCACCGCCCTCTCGAGGCCCTCGCGATCGATGCGAATCGAGGAACGATCTGCGATATCAAGGAGGATCCATGGAGAAGCTGACCATCGCGTTCTAATCAGTTAAGCTGGCCATTGTTGGCCCATTAACTCTTCTGGCCCATTAAGGATGTACAGTCAAATTATTCGTTCAGATATCACATTGGTGTAAAATGTTTTTTTTTTCAAAAAATAAATAGATAAAATGACATTTTACTTAACCGCTAAACCACGTAATGAAGTTTGAATATTACTCACTCAACTTTTATAATTCTAAAAGTATGTATCATATTCTTATTATACCTCTCTTATTTTTGCATGAAATCACTCCAAGCTAAAATAAATATACTCATAATTTCTACTTTCAAATGTAAATACGAGAGTATAAATTGAGAAAAATAAGTTTTTAAATTTATAAATATTGATAAAATTTATCAAAAGTTCATTATAAAATCAAGGATAATAATACATGTTAACCAACACCGTCAATGAATTCTCTGGACGCTTAACTTAAAAAATTATTAAATTTTTAAATTTTCGAGCAAGGACAACTCCACTTCTCCCTTAAATATTTTAATAGAAAATAATAGAGTACTATAGTAATGAAGTATAGTAATAGTACCTTTATATTTTAAATAAATTTTACTAATATATTATTTATAGTTATTATTATTATTATCCTAGCTTATGTTTAAAAAAATTTTATAATTAATAAAATATTTTCCAAAAACTCCATTAATCTATAGCAGAATGTTTGAATAAAAAGAAATTATTTTTCTTGAGAGATGTTTTTTATGTGATATATATATAATATCTGAATCTTTACCCCCTTATAAAATTTCTGAAATCTGCCCCTAGACCATTAGTCAGTTTTGAATGAAAGTGACATATTCAGGTCTCCTTAATATATCCATGATTAAAATTTGACATCATAAATAAAGAACGCTAAATTTTGGAATGAATTGAATAAAAATTTATGTATGCGGGAATGTGATACGTTTGATTATAATAACCAAGGATGTTTTTTAATGTTTGTTCAAAATTTATGACACCGTTATTTATTCCGTCAACTGAACAAACAAAAATCAGAATTGAAGTGTTTTTTAGTGAAACTGAACAGAATATTAATTCGACCATGCCTTCCAACTAAATAACTAAATATTGAATGAATGGAATAACGTCTTGTGACATCAGTGGTGGAAGGATGATTTTTATACAGAACAAAGGACTATATCTTCTATCTCCATAAGTAAAATCTCATAATACTAAAAGTTTCATCGCCGATAAAACTCCCGCTGTATCCCGTCTGACATCACTCAGATCAAGCAAAAAAAAAGGCCAAAATCTTTATGAACAAAATGAACATAACAAAGACATTTTTACCTTTCAAAAGTTAAAAATAATAATAATACTGAAAGAAGCCATGCAGCTCAAGATCAAGCAAAAGCTACTAGAGCAAGTTAAAAGATCTAAATAGCAGTCATTTAAATACTCCACATGCATAGCTGATATAACTCCCCAATCTCAATTAATGTTCCAGTTTCTGACCCATAACTTGCTAAAATTAACTGCAGAAAAAGAAATTAGGTACTAAATTGCTAAAACGCAAAAGTATGAGGGACATTAGCCCACTAAACTAGTATATAATGTTGTCCTACTTCTGAAAAGTGGTGCTTTCAGAGAGTCATGGAGAAGGAGAAGGAGAAGGAGAAGGAGAAGGAGAAGAAGGGGATACGCAAATCTCTGCAAACGCACCTCTCGAAGCTGAAGAGGATGCCGTCGAATCTAGTTAGCTTCTCGAACTCCAGCCACCCTGCCGCTTCCGCCGCGCATCGCCTTTTGTCGGCGTGCAAGTACCCGAGCACTCCTTCCATGGGCGCCGGCCGGCACCCCGGCGCCACTCTCTCCGACATCGACCGGTTCCTCTGCGACAACTTTCGTTCGCTCTACGTCCACGATGACGAGGCACCGCCTGGCTCTGCTCCGTGGAGCGACGCAACCGCGCCATCATCGTCATCTTCGTCGGATGAAAAAAGCGAGGGCGTCGCGGTGACGACGGTTTCGGTGGACCCCTATCGCGATTTCCGGCGGTCGATGGAGGAGATGATGGAGTCGCGGCTCGCGGATGCTGCGGACCTGGACTGGGATTTCATGGAGGAGCTCCTCCTCTGCTACCTGGACCTCAACCATGGGCCCGTCCACAAGCACATCCTCAGGGCCTTTGCTGACCTCGCCATCAGCTTCGGCCGCTCTCGCCGGTGGAGATCGGCGGCGACGGAGGGGAAAGAGCAAGCCAGGACGTCGTCGCTGCCTTGGAAGATCTGCAAGTAACAATAATCATATAGACAAAAGAAAAATAAATAAATAATAAGTTAAAACACACACATATATACACATATAGTTGGCACATTCAGCATATGAAATCTTATATTAAGTTCAAAAGCTCTGCCGTGTTTGCAATTGTGTTGCAGGACAAATTGACAACATTGTATACCTGAGCATGCTTAGAGAAACAACATCAAATCCATTTTAACATGTTTCTCAATTCTAACATCTTAAAAAAAAATCTGGATTGCAAATGGTTAGCCATTTTATCCAAACAGTTTCACTCATTTTGATTTCTTCGACTCCCTAGCTCCTCTCGATCCGATGATGTTACAAATGGGTTGATCGGGGGATTGAAGGAGTCGGAGGGCAGGATGAACTTTGAGGTCTCGCATTATCAGCTTCTGGCCCACATCCAATTCGCTCAAGTCGACATCTATGTAGGGTGGAATGATGTCTGCAGGGCAAAGATACTTCACTGTCCTGTTTATAGTATTCAAGTAAGCGCCTGCAAAGTAAGAGAGTAGTGTTTATAGTATTCAAGTAAGCGCCATTAACGAGCAAAACACATATTATCTACTTGATTTGAAGAAATCATATGCGTTCTATAACAGTTAACATAGAAGCAACGTATTCTGCAGTTCGTAACTTATACAGCACATAGACAGCTCACCACTTCGTGCCAATGAATGCAGTAGAGCTATGGTTCCTTATTTGGTTGAGTATTATAATGAGAAGGGGCAAAAGATCTAAAAATAGAATACAATTTTGGTTCTTTCAAAAAATGGAATGCATGTTAAGCATGATGATCTACAGTCAATCAACTGTTGCCTCTCTATCACCACCAATAACAAAAGTCAGGTATATGAAGCTCACGCCAATATACAGTCCTAGGGAAAGGTTGTACTGCATTGGATTTATTGAATACAGTCGTATCCTACGTTGCAAGAGATTGTTTCAGCAACTTGAACTCGTGGCCATAAGGTCAAACAGCGATAAGTTTACTGTTGTGCTAAGGCTCTCCTTGGCCACCAATAATAGTCTATGTAAACATGCCAAAGAAAGCATTAAAACCGCAAGAATGAACTCCCAAGTCCTAACAACCACAAGCCATCATAAGTGAGAAAACAGAAAGAGAATCAAGAAAATTTATCTGTGAGATTTTGAGAGGTAATAGAAAGTGTTCACTGCAGTAAGAGAACTGGCCTGTGCAGATGCAGCGGCAGCCATTCACTGCAGTACAAAATCAGAGAATCAAGCATGGCAACAACAAGGCCTTGCCTTTGACTATTGTGAAAGCAAAGGTGGAGGGAGATGAGCAAGAACAAGAGGCAAGCACGAGGAGGGGTCGCCGTGATCGGTAAGACGAAAAACTAGGATTTTTTTTTTTTCAGGTTTTAACTTGATCTTGTAATCTTGTTCAACAGAATGCCATCGTGATGGACTGAACAGCATTTACTCTGATGGTTACATGCAGACCAATTGCAATATGTATAGTTGCTTATAATAAACAAGCATATTGGGGACTGCATATACAGTTCCACACACAAATGCATAGACGGCCAGATATGGAGTTGCCTGAAGCACCTTTTGGAAACATGGATAATATACTCTAGTGAAATTAATAATTGTTTAACATAATCAAAATGGCTTAAAAGTTCTACATATTTTTACTTATTAGAATAGCGATATAGCTTATGATAAGATAACATTGATCTAGTTAACTCCAAATAGTCCATGGATAGGTTAGTAGTCAAATCAACAGTATTTGGACTGATAGCTTGCTGTTATTTTACATGACAAGTATTAAAACAGATAAGTCTATAAATAAGGTGTCAAAGGATAACAGCTATAAATATCCCTCACACTTTCCCTATAACCTTCAATGGCTTCTCTTTTAGCTCAAAATTTGAAGCATTGAAGGAGGATATTCTTACCCATCTCCCATTCATATTTTAAAGGTTTCCTTTAAGACAAACCTTCAAGATTGATCTTTGGCTAAAGAGGATGACAAAAATAACACACACACACACAACCTGTTCTTATCCATTGTATCTTTCTCGGTCAATCATTTTGAGATAACATCTGATAGATAACTAGTCAACTTCCAAATACTTAGTATAATCCAATGTCCACTAATTTTCCAGTTGACAGGAATGCTAATATTCAGAATTTTTCCAACACATTTGTCAGAACATCAGAGCTTTCCACATTACAACACCTAATAAAACTATATCCCTTATAAGGCTCCTCCTTTTGAGAAAAATAAAGTCACTGATAGTGAGAGCTGATATAATCTAACAATTTGTTCTAACTATAACATAATTATATGTTAAGGTAAATTTCATAGATGGCGATATCCAATGACACATTTTTTGGTCCACACAAAGAGCCTGCTAAAAGGCATATAGCTAAAAGAAAAATATTGTTGAATGGAAATTTACTGTCACAATGGCAATGGCAATGGCAATGGCAAAAAGTTGCCTTAAAAGCCACTTATACCATAAAACAAGAAACCAAATATCAGAACTAAAGTGATGGCTTTGTATTACAATAACAATAAACATGGAAAACAGAAATACCTTTTCTAAGTCCAGGAGATGCATCTTCTCCTCTGAAAATGAGAGGAACATCAATTTTTAATAATGCTGAAGAGGGGGCTCTCACGAATGTCACATTAAGGGGTTCGTCAGTGGCCGAATGAAGATGCAACTAACAGGATTAAGAAAACTAATTAGTTGGTGTTTACATCAAGAAATGGTCTAGTTTTGTATTTAAGACAGAAACACTTATATTAGCAACAAAGATGCATGGATCAGAGAAAAATCAGAGTAAGAGCTCCCAGAAAATAATTCAAGGAAACAACTATCGCATTCAAAGGACTGCACAGAAGCTTTTAAAATTAGATATTCACACTCCATATTTACAGAGTTACAGTAAGTAATAAACAAGAAAGTATCTAGCAAAAGATAGAATCTAGAAACGTTCTGTCTTTTTTCATCCTTCTGTGTGTGCGTGTGTTTGAATCCATGAATCAACAATACAAGTAAACTAATGTGAAGGCCCCTGTCCTACGTACCATTGTTATTTTACTCAAGTATCACACAAAAACGAACAAAAGCTTGCAATACTTTCAGAAAAGCTGGAGAGATATCATCATTTTATTTTTTTTCAAAAATCAAACAACGATCTTTCATCAAAATGTCCATGAAGGTTAGATAAAAAGGAAATGACAAAGTTTCAGGAATTGGAGATATATGCGGTGCTATATATTTTTTTTTCTCAGCGTTCATATGCTTCCCAACTACATAATATGCCGTCCAAATCTAAGTTCCATATTTCACTAAGTCCGACTGATGATAATAGAATTGTTTTCAAAGCAGAATTTGCCCATGATAGATCCTACTCCAACTTTAGATTCATAGAAAAGTAGAAATGATTGCACAAATAAATAAATGAAGGCAACTCGGGGGAAAAAAATAGGAATGTGTAACCTTTCGTGGCAAGACCCGAACTTTTTCTATGATATCCCCGGAATCACCAAATTCGGAGAGCACCTCGAGCTCAAAGAGCCTGGAGAGGAAGAAAGACCTGCCTAAGTGATCCACGAGCTTCCGTATCTGCTTCGTCTGGACGGAAATGAGCCGCTTGTTTCCTCCATGTTGCCCATCCTCTTGCTCGAACACGATGCTGGGAACCCTCCCGGCCTTCCTCTCCTTGCTGGAGATGTTCTTACCGGACTTGTTCCGCGGGATCGCCGTGATCGTCTCCGAGTGTTTTGGGTCCGGCCTGGGGAACCCCTCTAAGTACTCGAGAGGGGGCAATGGGTCGATCGGCGCCGGTTCATGCTGAGGAATCGTCGCCGCCGCCGAATTGGAAAAGTAACGGAGACGGAGGATGCCGACTCTCAGTGTTTCCGGTGATCTACGGAGCAACATTGAGGAAGTTTTGGGGTCGGTTGCAGTTTCGAGTGCCGGCGGCGAGGACCAGAGGTTTTGGTTAGGCGGTGCTGGTCCTTTATTTAAGGAACTTAGGTTTTGGGTAAATTGTTGATACACTCATTTTATTTTGTGGAATACATTTACCTCCTTATTTTTTTTAAAAATTAATACAAAGACTTTAGCAAAATATGAACAGAGCGGACTTAATTATTTATATTGTTAAAAACAGCATTCTACTTATAATTTGATTATATGAAATATACTTCTATATATTTTTTAATTGATATTAAATATTTATTTTTTATAAAAAAATTGGAATATGCAAATGAGTAAATATGAACAGGTGAATCATTTATTCTAGAACTTGCAACAAAATGAATAGTTTGATTTAGAAGGGTCAATTCAAATGGATCGGATAGGTTTGGATCAAAGATAATAATATTATAAAAAAAATTTTAATTCAAACTTGACTTAAACTCAATTCTAAAATCTTAAATCTGAATAAAGATAATCCAATCAACTCAAATAATATGTCCGATCCGAAAATTTTCTTTTTTTTTTTATTATTTCACTATAATTTTATTTTTATCTCAATATTCCATTTATTTCATTTAGACAAACATTCTATTTTTCATATATATAAAACATCTTAATTTTTAAAATAAAATAAAATTTAACCTAAAAAAAATCCTTGAATCCTAAATTCAGATCACTCCGAATCTAATTCAACTCAAACCCTCAATCCAAACTTGATATTTTTCGGATTGACTCGGATCAGATTGACGGGTCAGATCCATTTTTACAATCCTAACTTTATCATTTTTTTTTAAAAAATAATAATTTAATATCAATAAATTTTCTTATTATTACAATCCTGACTTTATCATTTTTTTAAAAAAATAATAATTTAATATCAATAAATTTTGTTATTAAAGACTCGTAATAACACTTAATTATCAACTTGGACACCAAACACTGTAAATTATTGGCTTGTGAGCTTGCGGCCACGGGTTGAGTCATGAAAACAACCTATTAAAATGTAAAATAAAAATGTGTATAATAGACCAATACGATTCGACCCTTTTTGAGATCCTGCATTCACCGTTCAAAAGTTGTGTGTTCCGCCCTTTATTCACCAACAACAACAAACTTCCCATGCACATTATAACAGGTCATAATCTGTATCTGTAAAATTGTATCTGAAAGCAATTCATAAAATGTGATGAACAGACAAAACATGTAAAGGCATAAAGATCAACATTTTAATGAATTGCAGCAGTTATCGAAGGGAATGAATCAGGATATTCTCACAACCATCTTATTCTTCCTTCCAGCAGATAACAAGAGCAGTTTGCCATCAACAATGTCGATTCCTTCCACCCTCTTTTCCTCGGTATCGACCCTTTTGTTATTCAAATAGAGGCCTCCTTGCCTCATCAGCCGTCTTGCGGCGGACTTGCTAGCTAGCAAACCAGTGGACACTGAGAGATCAATCAAAGAAGAGTTCAGCACTTGCTCATATGACAAAGAACAAGATGGCACATCCTCCGCGATTCCTTCGATTGTTGCAGCATCCAACTGTGTCTCAGCTCCAGGTCTCAAAGCTTCGGTTGCCTTCAAAGCTTCGGTGAGTCCCCCATCCCCGTGCACGAAGCGCGTAACCTCTTCCGCAAGCCTCCTCTGAGCTGTATTAGGAACATAACCAGGCTTCTTCATTTGGTCCTCTAGTTCTTCAATCTCTTCCATACTCAAAAAGGTAAGGATCTTCAAGAACCTTACGACATCAATGTCCGGTATCGAGAAGAAGTATTGATAGAACTTGTAGGGAGACAACATTGCCGCCGACAACCATATAGCCCCGTCTTCGGATTTCCCAAACTTGGTACCATCACTCTTGAGCAAGAGAGGGAAGGTCAAACCATAAGCCCCCTCAACCTGCAATATCTTTCGAATCAGTTCGGTGCCAGCAGTGATGTTGCCCCACTGATCGCTACCGCCAATCTGAACATTGACACCCATGTTTTTGAACAAATGTAGATAGTCATAACCCTGCAACAGCTGATAAGTGAACTCAGTGTAGCTCATTCCTTCATCTGAGGTTAACCTTCTCTTCACGCTCTCCTTGGCCATCATTATACCAACCCTAGCAAATCTTCCTACCTCTCTCAGGAAGTCTAACAATTTGATGTCCTTCCACCAGTCGTAATTGTTCAGAATCACAAAAGAATCATCAAAGATCAAACCTTTGTGAGGTTTCACTTCCAGGTCGTCGCTAATATCCTCGTTCCCTAGCTTTCTTCCCAGGATTTTAGAGATCAAATCCTTGATGCCGGCAGTATTCCTCTCCAAGGTGTCTAGATCGAGCTCCGGCCGCTCTAAGCTTTTTCCAGACGGATCTCCCACGCGGCCAGTGGCGCCACCGATCAGGGCAACAGCCTTGTGGCCGCAGCGCTGGAACCAGGAAAGGACAATGATCCCTAGGAGGTTCCCGAGGTGCAAGCTTTCAGCGGTCGGATCGAAGCCGCAGTAGACCTTGAGGGGACTGGCGGCGGCGTTGGAGCACGCGGATCTGAGACTCTCGCTGGTGATGGATTCCACGAGGCCCCGTTCCTGGAGGATGTCGACGACGTTACGAGTGGCACAGGAACGGTCGGAGGGATCCAAGTCCAGGTTCGGCGCCGCGATGGTTTGAGGGGACGATTGAGAGGAGCATCGACGGAGAAGAGGAACGCCGCGGCGGCGGAAGGATAAGTTGGGCAGCGGCACGGATGGCCGAAGGGGCTTTAGTCGGAGGAGGTGGAGGAGGGAAGCGCGAGAAGCCGCTAGGGCGGCGGCCATGCCCCCAAGCTCGTATGCGGACGGAAATGGTTCGCAGGAAGGATTTTGGATTTTGGATTTTTGTGGAGTATAAGAAAATAAATGTATTATAAAATATAATGGGCCGATTCAGCCCATCAAGTTTTATTCTATCCATACACAAATCAATATGAAAGGCACCTATTTGTAAAAATGATATCATTCTTTCCAAACTATTTAATATCATAGACCTTGATCGTGGTGAGGATATGAAAAGATGAAATTGCCGGTGATGATATGGTTACAATACTGATCAAATTGCTATGACCTGGAGGGATGATGAGCTGTCTTCTATGTTGACGGAGTCATCATAATATCTTTAATCAACACCACCTGTAGATAGCGATCGGATTATCCCGGTTCATGATACCTCGATACTCAAGATAGATCCAATGAATATATAAGGCATATGCTAAATAGTGGAATAATGCAAGACATGGAGAATAAGTGCGAAAAACGTACCCTGGCCCAGGGGGCGTCCTCAGGTGAATCGATGAGCTAGCCGTAACGCTCGTCAAGTCCTCATGATTCGGAAGAATATAAATATCAACTGGATGAGTAGTTGGATCTGGTGGTCCGGAGCTAAACACGGCATGGATCTGAAGGGCGACATGCAATCTAAATACAACAATGACTCACAGGACGGAATACAATTGCGGCTCGCAGGCCGACACACAATCGTAGCTCGCAGGCCAACAGGTCGGACGGCTTGAAAAACTAAAAGTATACTCGGCTCGAAGGCCGGAGAATAAAATCGGCTCGAAGACGGGAAATAACAACACGCGGGCCAGTAGGTGCGACGATCGGAATAGGATCGTAGCACACAGACCAACAGCGTACAATGGCGAGGAATCTACGTTGGATAAGCATCTGATCTCAAAGATGACAATTGCTAGACCAACAGCGTACTATGGCGAGGAATCTACGCTGGATAAGCATCCGATCTCAAAGATGACAATTGCTAGGCACGGGGTGGAGGGGGCGGCCGACTATGGCTCACAGGCCACAGCCTTGGAGCGCAATAGCGACGCCCTTAGCACCGGAATAGGCCATGGTTCACCGGTGAAGACAGTTCACGAGAGAGAAAGGGAGAGGGCTGCCCTGATCCTTGTGTGAGGCGGTGTTAGAGGGAGGCGGTGTCAGAGGGAGGCGGCGTGTCTGAGCCAGCGATGGCTTGGATCGAAGAGGAGGGCGGGGACTGCTCTAGTGGCAGAAACGGTGCCGAATCTGTGCTGAAATTGTCGGTAGCAACACTGGTAACTGGTGTCTACACGCCTAAGGCCGTGGAGCTGCATTGGTGACAGCATAGAGAGCAAAAAGGGGAGAAGACGATGCTGTTGCTGACCGGAGAGGCTGCAACGGCACGCGGTGCCTGGGTTGTGGGGCGTCTCCAATGATGAAGAGGGGGTTGGCAGTGTGGAGAGGGAAAGAAGAGAAGGCTACTCGTGGTGCCCTTGGCGTGGAGAGGGCAGCACAGTGTGCGTGAAGTCAGCGTCGAGAGAACGCGAAGAAGACGAAGAGTCCTCGTGCGAGAGAAGAGGGTCCGATGACCTAAAGACTTATTATTGTAGACAAGACCTAATAGGAATTCTCAAAGTACTATGATTCGATTATCTATTGAGACGTGTGCTGGTGTTGACTTTAGTAAAAAAACTTAGGTGGGCGGTTGTGGGCTACCATGGGTGAAAAAGTCCAGAGATTATCTTCACAAGTAGACTACTAATTCAATATTAGACGGTTTTACAGGGATGACGACGAATGTGGAGGTCTATTGCCGATGATTTAATGTTACACTTTCATGACTTACCTTTAGGGGTTGATAAAAAATTTATGTGAAATTAAATCAGTGATCACTTTCAGAATTAATTAGATACTACAAATTAAACACCAGAGTCATATAAAAAAAAATTAAAGCAGTGGAAACCACGCCTTGAAACTCCCCTATGCACTAGGGTTTAAAATTCAGGAGCTTAACAAAATTCATCTTCCGCGTTTCAATCACTAGAATTGTTGGACTAGTCACTTACACTTTAAATTTATTCTTATATAGATGGTCACTTACACTTTGAATTATTCTTATAGCCGTTGGAAATTTTTGTGGGATGAAATCAATCCCTTTGAGAGTTAGTTCGATGGTAACACTCAAATATCTGAATTTATTAAAAACAGTGAAAACAATTGATTTTTTTTATATCAATGTTACATTAATCAACTCTCATGTAAACCGATTTTTACTAATTTCCTGTTCAGATAACTTCATAATGTTTGATGTTATCGAGTTTCAATTCATGGCTCTTACTGGACTCGTAGTAGAAACACGGACACGGAGTTAGGGGTGAGCAGTTAACCCGTCAAACCGACCAACCCGCTTATATCGACTCGAATCGAACCGAAAAAAATTCGTCGGATATAGGATCGGATGTAGGGTCCTGATATTACATTATCTGATCTAGTAGGGCAGGATAATTTTTTATCCCAATAACCGAACCAACCCGATCCGCGATCACCCCTACTTGTAGCAACTACTGTCGATAAGTTGCTACACATTGTAGTAGCCATTGCGGATAAGCTATTACACGTTGTAGTTGTTGGAATTTTGGTGGAATTAGGATGGGAAAATAAGAATGTAGGAGAGATTTTGTAACAAAGTATGAGAATGGAAGAAAAACTCTATAAAGAGAAAATGTTACTGTTTGTTTCATCATCTTACAAGGTCCCTATTTATACACTTCGATTCATGCTTCTATATTCTTCTATAATTACATCACATCATTGAACACGAGACAATTAGATTTTATTCTTTTCTTTACTAATGACTCTTGTCATAAAGAGTTTCATTGAACTTAGTAGGATAATTGAACTTTGCTTAGTTGATGAAGAGTCACATGAAGTCAAATTGATTTTGACAACTTCCTTGTATAGTTGATGAAGTCAAGTTGTTCTTGGCATTGTTCTTGCATTTGAAGAAGTCAATTTATCTTTGGAATAAGTTTATATGCCAACATTTGCCTCTCGTAAACTTTTTCTTCCTTGAACTCCCAATAAATTCCTTAGGTGTTGGAAAGCTTCTGCTTTTAGAGGCTTTGTAAATATATCAGCTACTTGATCACTTGACTTCACATGTATCAATATGCTTGGATCTTTCATGATGAACTGGGTTTTTGGCTACAGCAATTGCTGATTTGTTATCCACATAGATCTTGGTAGGAGCTTCTTGTTGCAATTTAAGGTCTTGGAGTAATCTCTTTAGCCAAATAGCATAACACACACAAGATGTTGCAGCAATAAATTCAACTACACAAGTTGATAGAGCAACAACTGCTTACTTCTTTGAAGACCAAGTAAATCCAGTATTACCAAGATAAAACACATATCCAGTAGTGCTCTTGCGATCATCATAACTTCCAGCCCAATCACTATCACTGAAACAAAAAACTCCACATCTTTCGTTGATGAATAAAGAAGTCCATAATCAATTGTCCCTTTGATATATTTAAGAATTCTCTTAGCTGCATATAAAAAACTCCACATCTTTCATCATAATCAATTGCCCCTTTGATATATTTAAGAATTCTCTTAGCTGCATATAAGTGAAAAGTTTTTGGAGTTTCCATGTACCTTCTTACTAAACCAACTCCAAATAATATATCAGGTCTTGTGCATGTTAGATATCTGAGGCAACCCACAAGACTCTTGTGATAAGTTGGATTCACAAGTTTACCTTCTCCGTCTTTAGTCATTCTAATGTCATATTCAACTGGTGTATCCATAGCATAACAATCTTCCATTGAGAATTTCTTCAGAATCTCTTTGGCATATTTTTCTTGTGATACAAAGATTCCCTCTTCTCTTTGTTGTACTTCAATGCCAAGGAAATATCTCATCAATCCTAGATCTGTCAGCCCAAACTCCACCATTGATTGCTTGAATTCTCTAATCATGGAGATGTTATTACCTGTAAAAATTAAATCATCCACATAAAGACATACCAGTAGAATATCTCCATATGAATTCTTCTTCAAGTATAAAGAATGCTCATAGGGACACTTTGTGAAACCTTCCTTTATAAAGTGCTCATCAATTCTTGAGTTCCAGGCTCTAGGGCTTGCTTGAGTCCGTAAAGAGCTTTCTTTAACTTATATACCCTTTCTTCTTGTCCTTTGATGATAAAACCAGGTGGTTGCTTAATATAACTTCTTCTTCAAGATTTCCATTTAAGAAGACAGATTTTACGTCCATCTGATATATCTTCCATCTTCTTTGAGCTGTAAGAGAGATGAGTAACCTTACTGTTTCAAGTCGGGCTATTGGTGCGAAGACTTCTTCATAGTCAATCCCGTACTTTTGCTTGCATCCTTTAGCAACCAACCTTGCTTTGTACCTTTCAATTTCTCCTTTTGCAGTTGTCTTTGTTTTGAACACTCATTTGACTCCAATAGCTTTGTGTCGGTGTGGAAGTGAAGTGAGCTCCCATGTATTGTTTTTCTTTATAGTATGAATCTCTTCTTCCATTGCTTTTCTCCACTTTGTATCCTTGGATGCTTCTTCATAGTTTATAGGATCACATCCTGCAAATAAGCACAAATTATTAAGAGCAAAATCAACATCAATTGCTCGGCTGGAGTCATATATATCTTGGATGCTCTTCATCTTTTTCACAATTGGACTGTTTGAATCGTCACTTTCTGATTGAGTATCAACTTGTTGGGGTGATGATACTTCTTCTCCTTGATTGTCTTCCTTCTCTTTATAATCTTCTTCAAATGAGATTTGCTTCATGTCATCATTATTGTTGTTGTTCCAATTCCATGCTTGTTCTTCATCAAATTCCACATCTCTTAATACCATGAGTTTTTTAGTTATGAGATTGTATAATTTGTACCCATTAGCATTCTCACAATAGCCCAGGAGAATACACTTCTGACTTTTATCTTCAAGTTTTGTCCGCTTCTCTTCTTGTACTTTTGCATATGCTACGCTCCCAAAGATACGAAGATGATCCACTTTTGGTTTGTGTAAACTCCAAGCTTCCTCTGGGGTGATGTCTCCAATTCTTTTAATGGGAAATCTGTTCAATAAATATATAGCACAAGCAACAACATCTCCCCAAAATTCTTTTGGGATATTTTTTTCTTTCAACATACATTAAACCATATTTAGAATAGTTCAATTTTTTCTTTCTGAAACACCATTTTGTTGTGGTGTTTGAGGCATTGTGAGTTGATGAAGAATATCATTTTCTTTGCAAAAATTTTCAAACTCTAACTAGGTGTATGTTGGTGCAAGGTGCATCAGAATCAAACCTGGGTTTTGATATTGTCAAAGGTTCAAGTTAAGTCTTGTTATGATCTGATAATTTGGCTAAGTGTGCAGGCTATTTACTCAATCGAGAAAGTCCTAGTCACAACCAGACAGTAAAGTCCAAACAGGTCTGGAGGACCCAACGTTTGGTAGGTAGGTTGAGGTAAATAACTGGAGGAGCGAGAGTGAGGTCTGGTTCCTGAAGGGAACAACCTAAGGTCGCTGATCCAACTGAAGAAACCGGGAAGGTTTCTAAGTTGAGATCAAGATAGTCCTAACTGTTATACTCATGCATATTACTACTCATGTATTATAACTATGCTAACTTTGTTTTGCAAGAATATTATTGTTATATCGAACTAACTTTGTGTTGCAGAATCATATGACCCCTTGAACTTCAAATGGTCATAACTTTTGACTCAGAACTCTGAATCAGGCTCTGTTAGTGGCCACGCGACTAGCACTCAGAAAGCTTCATTTGACCAAGGGTTCGGTTGACTGAACAGGAGGTTCAGTCGACCGAAAAAGGCTTTTTATCAGTCGACCGAACAGGCAAAAATGGCAAAGCAGATCAAGATCGCAAATATGACATCACAGTATAATCGGTCGACTGAAAATGAGGTTCGGTCGACCGAACAGTAAAAGCATTAATGGAGCATTAAGTGTGAATCTTGGCGTGAAGGAAAGTCCACCGTTCGGTCGACCGAACAAGGTTATCGGTCGACCGAACCATTAAAGATCAGTTAATGCTCGAAGATCAGATCTCAGCGAATCTCAGCACAGAAGGAATGGAGCGGGTTCGGTCGACCGAACCCAGGGATCGGTCGACCGAACCTTGACAGTTCTTATAAAAGAGAGCTCGAGGTCCAGGGCTGTATGACACTGTTCGGGTTCAAAGTCAATCTCTGTGCTAGCTGCTATTGTTCGTGCTACTGCTCTACAACTCTTCTACACGCAAGCAAGTGCCGACCGAGCTTCAACTTTCACATACTGTCAGTATAATTTACTTTTGTATTGCACTTAAACTCATATAAGATAGTAGGCTTGTTACTATCTTATATTATTGTATTTTGTACGCATTACTTCTTTCCGAGGTTTCCGGGAAGAAGAATCTTAGTGGATTGCTCATCGGTGCAGTCAAGGACTGCGAGCCTTCGAGTAGGAGTCTAGCTAGGCTCCGAACGAACTAAACGAATTTGTCTCTTTATATTTTCCGTTGCTTACTCGAATTATTTTGAAATACAAAAAGAAAAGTTTTTAAAAGAGCGCGATATTCACCCCCCCCCCTCTATCGCACTTAATCGATCTATCAATTGGTATCAGAGCCTGGCAGCTCTGAAATTACTTAACCGTGTTTCGAGCAACTTTTAAAAAAAAATCTTTTGCTTTAAAAGTGTTTTATTTAATTCTTAAGTTTTTTTCTTTATCTCGCACAAAAGTCTTGGAAATTCTTTTTGTTTCTCAATTTTTGGTGCAAGAACAAATGGCACAATCCGAGGGATATTCGACCGTGCGTCCTCCGCTATTCGATTGAAGCGATTTCTCATACTCGAAAAAGAGGATGGAAGTTTTTCTCAAAACAGACATTGATCAATGGCTTATTATCCGATGTGGCTACACATCACCAGTCAACAATCCAGAGGAATGGACAGAAGAAATAAAGAAGAAAGTACAAATTGATTCAAGGGCACTCAACACTTTACAATGTGGATTATCAAAAGAAGAATTAAAACGAGTCGGCCCCTTCGACAATGCAAAAGATTTGTGGGATAAGTTAGTTAAACTATATGAAGGGACAAATGATACAAAGGTAATAAAGCGTGATCTTTTATTAAATTCATTACTAAATATTAAAATGCTAGATGGTGAGTCGGCAAGGCAACTACACATGAGGATTAAGGACATCCTAAATGGACTGCATATCATCAGCCATCAACTTGAGAATCGTGATATCATCAGGTATATGCTTAACTCATTCCCTTGAAACTCCTTATGGGCATCTATTATAGATGCCTATAAAGTTGTGAAGGATCTTTCCATTATTAAATTAGACGAACTATTTTGTGAATTAACATTACATGAGCAGACTAACTTGAGTCAAGCCAAGAAAGGGTTAGCTTTGTATGCAGGGCCAAACAAGGAAGCTAAGCCCCAAACAAAACCAGAACCAAAGCACTTGAGTCATATAGCATTTATGGAAAAGACTGAAGAGTCCGAATCCGAGTCTGAAGATGAGTATGAGTCAGAGTCCGACGACGAGTCTGAGATAAGCCATGGATTTGCATCAGTTTCAAAAGGACACGATAAGGTAACTTTTAATTCGAAGTCTGAAATGCTGAAAGTAATTAAATGCTTGTTTAAAAAATTAACAAAATCCGAAAAACAAAATAACTTGCTACTTAAGGAAATAGACCACCTTAAGGAACAAGTTAACTTGAGTAACTCGACTAATCAAGTTCAAGTTGGAACTTCGACTCAAGTTACAAAACTTGAGGAAGAAAATTCCAACTTGAAAAGACAAGTCGAGCAACTCAAGGAAATGTTGAAAAAGTTCGAACTGGGATCCAAGTGTCTAAATATGATACTTGGGTCGCAACGAGCCGTGTACAACAAATCAGGACTCGGTTATAAACCCAAACAAACAAACAAATCATACTTATCCTTAATCAGTCAAAATACTAGAAGGCAAGTCCAAGCATGGGTTCAAACAAAACTTTTAACCAAACAAATTGAACCAAATCTATACTTGGTCCCTAAGAGTCAAATCCATTACTTAGATAGACCTTATCTAAGCTATGACTCAGGGGGAGCAAGTAGAAAAATAATACAACCAACTTGATTAACCAAACTCAATACTTAGGACTAGGTTTATTTCTGCTTAGAACGGTTAGATGAAAAAGGTTTACCAAACCCTATAACATAGCATCGGAATGGATTGGGATGATAGTACGTCAAGGAAGCCTTGTCGAAGGCATGTCTAGGCCGAATATGGAATTCTATCTGGTGCACTAGACTTAGTGGATCTGACCGAAGCTATCCTAATCAAAGATGGACTAGTTAGACCAAAATTTAGTATTAAGTTTTTTGGGCGGAAACCGCTTGGAAAGCCTTCAGCAAGTGATCTAATGATATCCAAGTAGGTCGTATGCCTCGCCGCTGAACTGAAATTTATCCTTAGGACACCTGTTTGATTAACCCAAAGCTAATTTTGAATCTAACATGGGTTCAATAACTTTTTTCAATATTAAAACTTATTTTAAAACTTAATTAAATTTATTAAAACTTAATTAAAATTTATTAAAACTTAATTAAAATTATTTAAACGTAATTATTTTTTTAAAAAAACTTAATTAAAATTATTTTTAAAAACTTAATTAAAATTATTTTAAAACTTAATTAAAATTATTTTAATATTAATTAAAATTATTTTAATATTAATTAAAATTATTTTTAAACTTAATTAAAATTATTTGTAAACTTAATTAAAATTATGTAAAAAAACTTAATTAAAATTGTTTAAAATTTAATTAAAAACTTAATTAAAATTATTTTTTAAAACTTAATTAAAACTTAATCAAAATTATTTTAAAACTTAATTAAAATTATTTTAAAACTTAATTAAAATTATTTTTTTAAAACTTAATTAAAACTTAATCAAAATTATTTGAAACTTAATTAAAATTATTTTAAAACTTAATTAAAATTATTTTTAAACTTAATTAAAATTATTTTAAAATTTAATTAAAATTATTTTTTAAAAAACTTAATTAAAACTTATTTAAACCTTAATTAAAAACTTAATTAAATTATTTTAAAACTTAATTAAATTTCTTTTTTAACTTTATTAAAACTTAATTAAATGTTTTAAAAAAAACTTTGTGAAAACTTAATTCTAATTATAACTGAAATTAAATTAACACTCAATTAAACTCAAACTTAATTTTTAAAATTATAATTAAAACTTAAAATCGTAAACTTAAAGGAAAATTAAATCAACTCTAAATTCATAACTAAATGATTAATCAATTAATTAAACTTGAAATCACTAATTAATTAATTAATTTCCTTTAACAATTAATCTTGAAATTTCTAAACTAAAACATAAATTAATAAATAAATTTAATAATAATAATAATAATAATAAATTAAATTAATTAAAACTTAACTAAATTCAAGGTTAATAAATTAATTCATTAAAACTTAAACTATAATTTAATTTAAAACTTAAAAAAAATTAAATGATTTTTCTAAATCAAACTCTTTATTTTTCTCTTGAATTGCTTCAAATATGTTGATTGTATTGCCCCTAATTTTGATGTGTGTCAAAGGGGGTGAGATAGTAAATTTAGGGGGAGTTATTGAACTCAGGGGGAGAGTTTAAATCTTTTTTACTTAACTCTGCATATTTTAAACTTAACTATGAACCTTAGTTGCCAAACATCAAAAAGGGTTCGGGAGATTGTTGGTGCAAGGTGCATCAGAATCAAACTTGAGTTTTGATGTTGTCAAAGGTTCAAGTTAAGTCTTGTTATGATCTGATAATTTGGCTAAGTGTGCAGACTATTTGCTCAATCGAGAAAGTCTTAGTCACGACTAGACAGTAAAGTCTAAACAGGTCTGGAGGACCCAACGTTTGGTAGGTAGGTTGAGGTAAATAACTGGAGGAGCGAGAGTGAGGTCGGGTTCCTGAAGGGAACAACCTAAGGTCGCTGATCCAACTGAAAAAACCGGGAAGATTTCCAAGTTGAGATCAAGATAGTCCTAACTGTTATACTCATGCATATTACTACTCATGTATTATAACTGTGCTAACTTTGTTTTGCAGGAATATTATTGTTATATCGAACTAACTTTGTGTTGCAGAATCATATGACCCCTTGAACTTCAAATGGTCATAACTTTTGACTCAGAACTCTGAATCAGGCTCTGTCAGTGGCCACGCGACTAGCACTCAGAAAGCTTCATTTAACCAAGGGTTCGGTCGACTGAACAGGAGGTTCGGTCGACTGAAAAAGGCTTTTTATCAGTCGACCGAACAAAGGTTCGGTCGACCAAACAGGCAAAAATACCAAAGCAGATCAGGATCACAAATATGGCATCACAGCATGATCGGTCGACCGAAAATGAGGTTCGGTTGACCGAACAGTAAAAGCATTAATGGAGCATTAAATGTGAATCTTGGCGTGAAGGAAAGTCCACCGTTCGGTCGACCGAACAAGGTTATCGGTCGACCGAACCATTAAAGATCAGTTAATACTCGAAGATCAGATCTCAACGAATCTCAGCACAGAAGGAATGGAGCGGGTTTGGTCGACCGAACCCAGAGATTGGTCGACCGAACGTTGACGGTTCTTATAAAAGAGAGCTCGAGGTCCAGGGCTGTATGACACTGTTCGGGTTCAAAGTCAATCTCTTTGCTAGCTGCTATTGTTCGTGCTACTGCTCTACAACACTTCTACACGCAAGCAAGTGTCGACCGAACTTCAACTTTCACATACTGTCGGTATAATTTACTTTTGTATTGCACTTAAACTCATATAAGATAATAGGCTTGTTATTATCTTATATTATTATATTTTGTGCGCATTACTTCTTTCCGAGGTTTTCGGGAAGAAGAATCTTAGTGGATTGCTCATCGGTGCAGTCAAGGATTGCGAGCCTTCGAGTAGGAGTCGAGCTAGGCTCCGAACGAACTAAACGAACTTGTCTCTTTATATTTTCCGCTGCTTACTCGAATTATTTACAAAAAGAAAAGTTTTTAAAAGAGCGCAATATTCACCCCCCCCTCTATCGCACTTAATCGATTTATCAGTGTACTCACCTCCTCAATTAGTTCGCAGATATTCTATCTGATATCCACTTTGTTTTTCAACCAAAATTTTAAATTACTTAAATTTGGTGAAAACTTCTTTCTTCTCTTTCAACATATATACCCAAGTTTTTCCACTATAATCATCAGTGAAAGTCAAGAAATATCTGTTTCCTCCAGAAGAGATAGGTTTGATAGGTCCACAAACATCAGAGTGCACAAGCTCAAGTTGTGAAGATGCTCGCTTTTGATTGTACTTTTTGAATGACTTCCTTTGTTGCTTTCCTACAACACATATTTCACATAGATGGTTGGAACTTTCAATCTTTGGTAATCCAAATACCATGTTGTTTTTTGAAAGTAACTTTAATGCTTCAAAGTTTAGATGCCCATATCGAAGATGCCAAAGAGTGGAACTATCCATAGTGTTTGTCTTGAAGCAATTCTCGTCATTGATGCTTAACTTCAGTGGGAACATTCTATTTTTAGTCATTGTGACATGAGTAATAAGATTATTACTTTTATCACGAATACTAAGAGTTAAGTCTTTCATTTGTATATCATATCCTTTCTCCAATAATTGACCAATACTTAAAAGATTATTTTTTATATCAGGAATATAATAAATATCTGAGATGCATACATTCTTTCCATTTTGCAATTCAAACAAAATGTCACCTTTTCCTATAATTGGCCTTTGTGATAGATCTCTGAAGGTGATATTGCCTATTTGTCTCTCATCAAGCTTTGTAAAGAACTCCTTTTCCCACACATGTGGTTTGATGCTCCTGTGTCTAGGAACCATGTAATAGGTTGGACCCATCACATGCCATGAACAATACTGGTCCTTCATTGTCTACCTCCTTATTGACGAGATTCACTTGTTCTTCTCCATTATTAGTGTTATACCAACATTCATTATAGTGATGACCATACTTCTTGCAAATACGACATTGAAATTTAGTTTTATCATACCTCTATCCAGTGTTTCTACCTCGTCCACGACCTTGACCTCGTCTTCCACCACGACCTCTTCCATGTCCATGTCCTTCATTCCTGTCATTCTGATTTTGAGTGTGCCAATTGGAGTTAGAAGTACGACCACCTCTTCCTCTCCATGTAGAAGCCCTTCCTCGTTGAGGACCTCCTCTTGATGATTCATTCTGCTTGAATGATAGTTTGGTTTAGAGTGCCTACTCTAAAGTTCTTCCTTCACTTTTCTTCAATATTCTTTGTTCATATGCTTGAAGGGATCCCATAAGCTCTTCCATAGCCATCACCTCCAAATCTTTTGATTCCTCGATCGCCACATCTATGAAATCAAATTTTGAGTCTAAAGACCTTAAGATCTTTTCAACGAGTCGAACATCTTTTAGCTCCTCGCCATTTCTTCTCATTTGATGAACAATAGAGATAACTCGGGAGAAATAATTAGAAATTGTTTCTAAAGCCTCTTGTTGTAGTGCTTCAAATTGAGCTCGTAGAGCTTGTAGATGAATCTTCTTTACTTTATCTACTCCATCATATGCTGTCTTCAATATCTCCCAAGCCTCTTGTGACGTTGTTGCTAGAGCAATCAACTCAAAAGCGGCTTCATCTACTCCTTGATAGATAGTGAATAAAGCCGCCTTCTCTCTTTTCTTCATTGCCTTAAGAGCTTGTTCATTCCCATCGCTTGTTTCGGCTATAGTATAACCGGTCTCCACAAGGTCCCATACATCAAGGTAACCTAATAGAGCCTCCATTTGTATACTCCACATTCTATAGTTGTCTTTGGTTAACTTTGGCGCTTGAAGGGAGCTCGCCGAAGCCATTGTTGTATATGGCTCTGATACCAAATTTGCTGGAATTTTGGTGGAACTAGGATGAGAAAATAAGAATGTAGGAGAGATTTTGTAACAAAGTATGAGAATGGGAGAAAAACTCTATGAAGAGAAAATGTTACTTGTTTCATCATCTTACAAGGTCCCTATTTATACACTTAGATTCATGCTTCTACATTCTTCTATAATTATATCACATCATTAAACAGACAATTAGATTTTATTCTTTTCTTTACTAATGACTCTTGTCATAAAGAGTTTCATTGAACTTAGTAGGATAATTGAACTTTGCTTAGTTGATGAAGAGTCACATGAAGTCAAATTGATTTTGACAACTTCCTTGCATGGTTGATGAAGTCAAGTTGTTCTTGGCATTATTCTTGCATTTGAAGAAGTCAATTTATCTTTGGAATAAGTTTATATGCCAACAGTAGTAACTACAGCTACTGGCGATTAACTACTACAACGTGTAATGAGTAATGTCTATTATCATTTTAAAATATTTTATTTTTTATTTTTTTTACTTATATTTTATATTTCATTGGATATAGGGTCAGATATCCAAATAACTGACAACCCGTCGGATATCTGATACATAATAACCGTCGGATATAGGGTCGGATGTAGGTCCTGATATTGTATTATCTGATCTAGTAGGGCCAAATAGTTTTTTATCCTAATAATCGAACAAATCCGATCCATGATCACCCCTACATGGAGTATGTCTCCCGCTGCAGAAAAGTAGATTTTCTTGTTCGCAATTCCTAGTCTTTTTCTGGCCTCTTCTATAATTTGTACGTTGGATCACGATTAGAATCAACTTAAACTTGGCTATAATTTTTCCTAGGTTCACCTTCTCATCCAGATTATAGTTTGGATCGAGCCAGACGACCAGAGGCCACCGGCGGTAGGCAATGGTGGATCCAGGAATTCAAGCATAGAGAGGCGATCACGATCTGAGCTAAGCACGTTTCAATTTTTTCTAAACGGCGATCGAATGGCGCGTCCTTCGGCGCGTTTAAAAAAGGAAAAAAAATAACAAAAATGCATGAATAGGAGAACGCCATAACAGAGGGCGATTTATACGCAGAACAAGGGGTGGTATCCTCCATTTCCGTAGGTAGAATCTCATAATACTAGATGTTCCATCGCCGATAGAGGGGGGCCGCCGACCCGCCCCCTGGTGGTAGGCGAGCCACCCCCATGCTCTGCACCATACAGTCCGCCTCTTGCTGGCGACCTCCGGCTGCTTGGCTCGTCCCAAACTATAACCTGAATGGGAAGATGAACCCAGAAGAGATCGCAACCAACTTTGAGAAGATTCCAGCTTTGATTCGACGTATAAAATACAGAAAGAACCAAGAGGGGACAAGAGATTGCGGACCACAGGATCTGATTCCCCACAGCGGCCTCACTACACCACGACAACAAATAGACTTATCTCCTTCCATAATAATAATAATAATAATAATAAAAGTCATTTGGATGAATTTTACGATGAATTAACAAAAATTGTCGCAAAATAATTTGTGATGAACTCTACAAGGAATACTTTTTCATCGTGAATAAATCATCATCAAACTCTACTATGAAAATATATAAATTCATCATAATTCTGTGACAAATTTTATTTTCATCGTCAAATTCATTGCAATTTTGTAACGAAAACAAAATTAGTCCACAATTAACCAAACACAAATTTGCGACAAAAATATATTTTCATCCTAGATTTGAGGATGAATCCTGATTTCATTTCGAATTAAAAAAATTCATCTTCCGTGTTTCAATCATTAGAATTGTTGGACTAGTCACACACACTTTGAATTTATTGTTATATGGATGGTAGCTTCAAATTTATTCTTATAGCCGTTGGAAACTTTTGTGGGATGAAATCAATCACTTTGAGGGTGCGTTTGGTTCGGGGTTATTCTTGATAACCTTGGTTATCCATCCAAGGTTATCAACAAAAACCTTGTTTGGTTTAGGTATTCGATGATTCCCAAGTAATGTTCCATGCCCGACACGTCAGCAAAAGGGTCATGCAGCCCGGAATCGGAAAACCTCAGAAAACTAAGGTTTTTGTTGATTCCGGGGTTAACGAATTTTTTTTACCAAAAATACCCTCCGATAAGAAAAAAGAGAAAAAATGTAAAAAAATAAAAAAATGTTTTAAAAAATTTAAAAATTTATTTTAAAAAAAATAAAAATTTTAAAAATAAAAAATTAAAATTTTAAAAAAATTTAAAAAATAAAAAAAAATTATAAAAATTTTAAAAATTTAAAAAAAAATAAAAAATAAAAAAAAATATAAAAATTTTAAAATTTTAAAAAATTTTAAAAATTTTAAAATAAAAAAAAATTAAAAATAAAATAAATAAATAAAAATTAAAATTTAAAAAATGTAAAAAAATAAAAAATATAAATATAAATAATATAAAAATATAAAAACATTAAAAAATAAAAAAAACATAAAAAAAATAAAAAAAATATACAGGAAAAAGAAAAGTAAAAAACATTAAAAAATAAATAAATAAATAAATAAATAATAATAATAATAATAATATGTATAGTTGGTTTTGTAACTGAGGGTAATACGGTAAAATATTAAACTAGGGTATTCATTAAAACCTTCAAACAAACAAGTTTTTGTTGCATTACCTAAGTTGAACCAAACAACATTTGGTTATGTTTTATTCCCTATAACCTTGGTTATGTGATTACCTGGTAATCACATAACCAAAGTTATACATGATGACTTGAACCAAACGCACCCTGAGAGTTACCTGGATGGTAACACTCAAATATCTAAATTAAAAAAAAAACAGTGAACACAATTGATTTTTTTTATATCAATGTTATATTAATCAACTCTCATGTAAATTGATTTTTACTAATTTCCTATTCAGATAACTTCATAATATTTGATGTTATCGAGCTCTAATTCATGACTCTTCTTGG
Organism: Zingiber officinale; assembly: GCF_018446385.1. Lineage (NCBI taxonomy): Eukaryota > Viridiplantae > Streptophyta > Magnoliopsida > Zingiberales > Zingiberaceae > Zingiber > Zingiber officinale. Next base: position 147,084,250 of record NC_055994.1, read on the forward strand.
TTGGACTCGTAGTAGAAGACACCGTACACGGATATGGAGTACGTCTCCCACCGTGAGAGAGTAGATTCTCTGGTCCACAATTCTCAATTCCTTCCTTGCCATTTCTGCAATTTCTATATCGAATCGTGATCAGAATTAAGCCAAAATTAGTTGTGATTTCCTCTGGATTCACCTTCCCATCTAGGTTGTAGTTTGGGTCGAGTCAGACGGTCGGAGATTACCGGCGGTGGATAAGCCACCCCCATGCTCGGCGCCATATAGTTTTCTCACCGCCGGTAGCCTCCGACCACCTAGCTCAACCCAAACTATAACATTAATGGGAAGGTGAACCCAGAGCAGATCATAGTCAATTTTAGCCTAATTCCGACCATGATTAGATATGCAAATTATAGAAGAGACTACAGATTACAGACCAGGATCTAATTCCCCACAATGGCCTCACTACGGCACAGCAACAAATATACTTATCTCCTTCAATAATAATAATAATAATAATAAGTCATTTACGATGAATTTTATGATGAATTAAAAAAATCGTTGCAAAATAATTTGCGATGAATACTTTTTCGTCGTAAATAAATCACTATCAAACTCTACTATGAAAACATGTAAATTCGTCATAATTTTGCGACAAACTTTATTTTCATCGTCAAATTCATTGCAATTTTGCAACAAAAACAAAATTTGTTCACAATTAACCAAACACAAATTTGCGATGAAAATATGTTTTCATCCTAGATTTGACGACGAATCTCATTTTTGTCACAAATTTACAACAAAAATGGATTCATCGCCAAATCTAGGACGAATCTAGATTCATTGTAAATCTATGACGAAAACGAGATTTGTTTCGTCACAGATTTTGATGCATAGTGGATTTAATATAAGTTGGCGACGCTTTTCATCGCCAAATTCTTCGTAAAACGTAGAATTGTTGCACATAACCTGGCCATTTATGCATTTTATCATGTATACAAATCCAAAAATGTTTATAACATACACAAACATTCCAACACATCATATTTAACATTCCAAAGCAAATCTACATTCATACAAATCAAAATAAATATATCCAAAATGAAACTATACCAAAAACAAGTCAACATATCAATATCCATACAAGTCATCACATCGAAAAACATCCAATATTCCAATCTAGCCCTCTCAACTTCAACAAGTCACCAAACAATCTCAAAACAACGGAAAGATACAAAAACTAATTCTTGTCTTTCTCGGCAAACACTTCCTTGATCTCCTTTCATTCTACTTCTTTTCTTGCATCAAAAATATAAAAAGTATCATTTTTAATAAAAAAAAAGAAAATCCTATAAATTAACACAAAACTTAATAATGTAAATACTTACTTCATCCGACATGAATTTTTAATTTCCACCACCTTCTTTGGCCTCACTAACCCTGTTCGAAATAAATTAATAGTACTAATAAAAAAAATAAAAATGAAGAGTTCACAAACTCAATCAAATAACAAATGGTAAAAAATAATAATTCTAAGACGAACAACATTCATACACAAAAAAATCTTGAAGAACCATCACCACCATCGTCTGATTTATCATGGTTGTCACCAGCATCACCAGAATTAGAAGGAATCTGACTTAGAGTGGAGCTTAATTGAAGATGTTGCATTATGAAGTTGTGTTGTCGGCACAAATTGCTAATTTCATGATCCCTTTGTCTTATTTCCTGATTCCTTTGTAATATTATCTCTTTCAAATGATTAACCTCTTCAGTCAAGTTTTCTATTTGTTCCCTTACTGCTGGTGGGGTGGAAGAAGATGTACCAATAATTCTATGAGTTTTGCTCAAAGAACTCGTTCCCAATATCAGAAATCCTTTCGGTTCCCCACTTGACTCTAGTCATATACTCATATTATTACCAACAAAGGGTTCAGATCCATAAATATCATCACTAGCTTGTGAATTTCTCTGCTAGCTCTAGCTGATCATCTTTCTCTTGTATAATCATGAGAAAAATTAAAATAAAATTACAATAACAATATTTTAAAAATACATATACATAACTAATACAATCTAAATTTTAAATTAAGATCAAAGATTAATTCAAACCTTAACTGCTTTAGCTCTATCCCTACTCTAAGTCTTGTCATTTTTCTGAAATGTATGGGTGAAAGTGTTTATGAATAATGATTCTTTTCTCATTTCCTTGGTGTAAAAAAATACTGTTAAAATAATGAAATAGTCTGAAATAGATTCAAAAATTAGTGGGAGAGTTAAAAAATTACTAATTTGCATGTATGCTCATCGATATTGATAGAATCTCCCGCATATGTCGTAGATGAGTCTCCAGAATTATAAGCTTGATTTACTCTATTTTGTTGACTCCTTTGTTTGCTCTCCTCGATTGTCCAAAAGTTGGCGATCCTGGTACAATTTCATTGATGATGCAGGGTGATTTTTTTTCCCTAGTCTTTGTATAATTAAGTACATGTTGAATGTGATTGTTATATTTTTTTCTTAAAAATTATCTTTATTTCTACCTCTTCATTGGGGTCCCAATTGAATGTCCGTTGAAATGGAAAAAAATTGATTATATATTTACTTTAAATTCATATATAAACGGAAGAAGATATACTTGAAACTCATTCCACGAGAACTTTTTTTGTAGGCACTGGAGTGCTTGTATATGTCATTGAAATCTCTCCCCAATGGTTATTGACTATTCTATTAATCTCGTGGATAATTTGTATAGAATTTTTATATCTATCATAAAGTTACAAACAAATAATGTTAAATAATTATGATAGCTGAAAAAAAAAAAATATTAACATAGTACTTACAAATCTCCGAGCGGGACTGTAAACTCTCAAGTGTTTATAATCTCAGCAACTAAGTGTATGGCTGAAGGTAAATTAGGTGCTGACGAATGTGCATGAGAAGACCCTACACCTGAAGGGGGTGTAGGTTCAGTACCAAGTGATGAAGCAGACTAGCAAAGAGCACTCTGTCTATGCTCACGACGTTGAGATTGTTAACCAAAATTATTAGGATAAAATAATAAAAATTTAATGCATAATGAAGAACATGAAAAAACTTACCATATTTACTAACAGAGAGTGCGTAAAATATAGAAAAAAACATTAAGATGTCACCTATAATAACCTATAGGAAAAAAATAGAGTGCATTAACTAATAAAAGGTATAAATTTATGAATAAGATAGTATATAAACAACTAATTGAATTATTAGTTGTATAAATTTGCAGATTAAAGCTAAATTTACTCATAATAAAACATTATCGTATATAAAAATAGAATATCATATTTTTATTATATTAAGATAACAAACTTACCCATCATTAAAAATTAAAGTCCTCATTATCTTTGTCATTCTCATCCTTTTCCACCTCCTCCTCCTCCTCCTCCTCCTCATCCTCCTCCTCATCATCATCCATCATCATCATTGATGCGGTGATAAGGAGGGCCCACCAAGTGCGGGTCAAGGGCGAAGATAGCAGTCGATGTGGAGGTCAAAATCAAGATAGTCAATACCAGAGAACCAACGAGCTCACCAAAATTGGGCGGAGCGGAGGTCAACTTCACCTGCCAATCTGGTTTGAAGTAGGGCTGGGAATAATTTGGTTAAAACCGGAAAAAACAACTGAACTGAAAATTTTTGATTTTTTTGGTTCGATTTTTTTGGTGTTTCGACCAGTTTCAGTTTAAGTTTTTTAAAATTCGATTATTCGATTATTCAGTTCGATTTACGATTTTGACTTCCAAAAAATCGAGTAAACCGAACCGACCGTATTATACTTAAAATATGATTTTTATGGATATTGGGTCATACAAGTGGATTGAGCCTCTAATCATTTATAATATAATAGCACAATCAAATTATATATTTACTTATTGTTACCAGATAATAAAATTTTAGTATTACTTTAAATTCATAATTATTTTAATAAATTGATACTTTTCTTTATCTGTAAACTAATATTTGTAGTCACACAAAATCAATTTAATTTATTATATAAACCGTATATAACCAACCGTATAAACTGGGCTGTATTACAATAAAAATTGGATCAAACCGTAATAAAATGATTTGGTTTTGGATCAAAGATTTTCAAAATTGAAACCGAAAAAATCAAATCGTAGTAGAGTAAAACCGGACCAAACCAATCGATGCCCGCCCCTAGCTTGAAGGGTATGATCAGCCAAGAAGCTCATCAAAGTAGATCGCTCGTCCGGACGGGGTCATATAGAAAGAACATCAGATGGCGCACAACTGACCGAGCGAGTGCAGGCCAACTAGAGCTTGTGTCCGGTCAGGCAATAAGCAATCTGCCGAACCGAGGTACTATGAAGAAAGCAGCTGAACCCAACCTGGCAGGGGGTCCTGGCCGAGCGGCTACCCCACTCGGCCACACAGTGGGCCCCTCCCATATCTCTTGATATCCTTCTAGGAGGTAATGTCGCTGACAACAGGGCATGGCCAATAGGTAAATCGTACGACGGAAACTTCTACTGTCATGTCAGATATTGGCACACCCTGTTAAGGTATGGTGTCAGAGACACTTTTTTGACATGTCTTTTCGTAGGATGATTTGGGGAACATGCACACACCTTAAGGAGCGTATACCTCGCCTATTGTAGCACTATATAAAGTGGGTTCATGCACTAGCGGAGGTATGTGACAACTATTATTTGTGCTTGTGCTTTCGCTGTTGTTCCGTTGTCTTTCTACTATTCCGGTGATTGACTTGAGCGTCGGAAGGCTAACGTCAGGGACCCCTTCCCTGGCCCGACACTGACGTTCTGTGTGTTGCAAATCGGAGCAGAGTCTTCACGAGATCGAAGTGGAGTCTTCACGAGGTCAACAGAGGAGCACCCCCAGCTAACCTTCTTGACCGTTTTCGGACAGGATCAATCATCATCATCAATTTCACTTGCACCCACATTTATCATTGTTCTGCTAGGTTCTCATAACATTGGAATAATATATTTCTCAGTACGAAATATGTTAGCAACTTCCCTAACATAAATCTAGATAATAATTCAAATGGAAATCAGTAGGTTCAAAATATTATAGAAGTGTATTGAATGTTGAACTTTTAATTACTTTAAATGACTTTGGATTTTAAAAGTCTAGGTAAATTTAAGTTAGACTTTTTATAAACTTTATAAAAATTTAGTGGTATCCAAATTAGACTCTTATAGAATTTTAAAAAGTCATGTGGTATTAAAACTTGATTTTTTAAAACTCTATGAAAATCTTTTGGTATCTAAAATTTCAATAGAATTTCATGATTCTTTTAGAATTCATTGGATACAAATTTTAACTGATAAGAGTTCTTCAAAACACTTGGTACAACTTTAAAAATAAAATAAGAGTTCTTCAACTCGCCAAAAGAGGGGCAGGGATCCTCTGGTCTAGGATCCCCTGGACCAATCCTGGACCCTTGCATGTTCATTGGATGGGTGGACTGTACCCCACCTGTTAAATATGTGGGGTCCAGTTCATCCCACCAATGAACATGCAGGGCCTCCTCTGATCCAGAAGATTCTGGATCAGAGGATCTGGCCTCCCAATAGAGGAGCAAACAATTTGGTAAACAATTGAAACTCCAAAATCGAATCAAGGACAGCAATCTCTCACGTTCGAGTCGCCAAAAGACGAACAGACAATTGACTTCCCCATACCGATCAAAGAGAGGAAAGCGATCATCGGCAGTGATACCTAGCAATTCGAACAGAACGCGAGTCAAAAACTGGATTCCCATCAAAACTAGCAAGAGAGTCCGACGAGAAATGGAGAACACTCACGGAAGCTGATGTTGAGAACGAGGAGGGAGTAGGTGTCTTTGATGCACGACGACCCTGATCTCTCGAAGTGCGACATGGGTGGCGAGACGATTCGGATTTCTAGGGCTTTAGGATTATGTTGGTGGCAATTCGATATCCGTCAACCCGCAGTATGCTAGGGATCCGATTGCGGATTCGCTATTTGACTCTCTCTCTCTCTCTCTCTCACGCAAACAGCGCCGCCACCGCTCTCCAAACCCTAGTTCTCATTCCGCTCCCCATCCCTTGTCCTCTCCGGACACTACCACCGGCGACGCCGTAGGAATCTGTCTTCCCTGCCGTACTCCTCACCACAGATCTACCCCAGCTCGGCGCCCAGTAACCTGATCATTTATCCACCATCGGAGGCCTCCGGACGATCTCTGGCCGTTCGCTCCAAACAAAAACTATAATATGATGGGGACGGTGAACTCAGGAAGGGATCGCCACCATTTACGGCCGGATAGCGATCATGATCTGACTGCAAATATGAGTGGCACATCCCCTGGATAAAAAAAATGATCCACGAGATCTAAAAAAATTTTGGTGGTATTCGTTCTGTTTTTTTTTTTTTTTTGAAATATTATGATCCGCGACACTGCTGTTAGAAACTGAAGTTAAGGCTAATTTTTTGACAGGTAGCAAACTTTATTGCGGAGTGAGATGATCGAGTTGGCTGAACGAGTATAACTGTAACATTATTTAGTTTACCATTGAACTTCGAAGAAGAAAAAAAAAAACATTCTTGTTTTTTTTTTTTTTTTTGCATCTGGCATGGGAGGTATTTAATTGACAAATTTATTTATGCAAAGAACACAGTACAATCCAGAAGCATGTGCCACACCTAAATCCATCAGGGGATCGAGATGAATAGAAATGTATCAATACAATTTTTTTATTATCTCAAACAAGCAGCGGCTTGAGAATCTAAAATTGGCGCAGCATGAAGCCACCGGCACACCTTGGTCACAAAGGCAAAGAACGTCCTATACCGAAATTAAAGAACAAAAGAAGATTAGCACAGATATAACAATCCACTAGAATTCTGTAATAAGTTACAATAAGCTTAGTACCATTGTCAAACAGAGTTACAGGCAGAGAAAGAAAAGAAACCTATAATTTTGATTCTTTCGTCTACTCTTATGGTGCAATAAGTTCATACAAATGAGTTTTATTTGCTATAATTTCGATAAAATAATCATTCCTATGTTCGGTTACAAAATTATTACTCTATTCCAGGAAATACACATAGGAGAACCTATTGCTACTCTATCCAAGTCTAAGAAATGCACAGGCATGATCGACTAGGCAAAGATTGTCTATTGCTCGGAGGAATGTTTGATCATTGTAAACACTGTTCTTGCATACTACTAACCGTATCCCGACAAACAAAACATAGGGATGAAAAAGATCTCTCAATTAGTGTGGATTATAGATTCCTTTTGAATTCCCCATCAATCCAATTTTTTCAGAATAACTATTAAAATCCTTATCAATTCCATTCCAAAATATCATACGTAGAATTAAAGAAAAACATGGAAAAGAACGAGGCAACAACATGGTCTATTCCACAGAAATCATGATTTAGAATTCCTCACATGCAAATATGCAATGTTCTTCCCACCCTTCCTTGCACTCTCCCAAGCCATGGTCAGATGCGCTTGTTTAGACCTATCACCAAAATTATTAAAGACTAAAAGTTCCAACTTTTCAATAAAAATCAAGGCAATGACTACTCTTCCGACGTCAAAACCTTGTGGAAGGAAGGACGCAATAGAAAGTGCAAATGCTCGTATGTAGGGCAAGAAACAAAGATTTAACATGTTGATACGATTTCGAGGATGTTCAAGGCTGATACCTTGGGAGAGCCAACTCCAGCATGAAGAATCGACAGCGATGAAAGACGTGAGACGGGCGGATGCAATGGCGCTGTGAAGCGGCATCAGCGACTCGACGCTTCCCAGTGCCGGCGCCATGGACCTGACGAGCTCTCATCGGAAGTAATCAAGGTAAGATTTGAAGGTATGAAAAAGGAAGGAATTTTTGTAACAAGTGCACTGGAGGGGAGTTTCTTCACCTCCTCAGGGTTGAGGCAGCTCTACGCGACGGTGGGGAGTTCGAGAGCAGGGATCTGGTGCGCCCCACCACGGATCTCGCGGTGGCCATGGCGGCGGATCTGCAAAGCGACGCCATGACGCTCCTCGGGCGAAACAGGGACGGATACGAGCACTTAAAGCCCTAGACCCTGGGCGGGCAGGCATATCAAATCGACGGTCACAGATCGATCTCACCGTTAGCCATTTTTTATGTTTTCAAAAACAGAAAACTGAAAGCGCGATCAAAAAACGCAAATTTTGCATTTGTGCGGCCGGCGGCCGGCGGCCGGCGACCGTGATCCTCGTGGTGGTCGTCATGAGCACCCCGAGACAGCCGCGCCGCCTCAAGTTCTACTCCAGGTAACCCAAAACTCTCCTCTTTCTCTCCCTTAAATCTTCCTCGTCACTTTCGGCGAGTCTCCTGTCCAACCCTAGAAGCCAGACGCAGCAGGAACTCATCCGCAGCGTCTTCTCAGGTCAGAAAGCTCCCGATCTCAAAACATTCCTTTTTTCCCTGTGTTGCATACTGCGTTACAAATTCAATATCAATTCCGCTGGAGCAGATGTAATATGCTTCCCAATGCATTTATGTTGCAGTTTATCCTTCAATTGATCATGGTGATTCCTTGAAAACTTGATTTTTTTTCCCCCATAAACTGTCCAAAAACTATGATTAATTAATTGTCAGAATGTTGCCTGATCTGGACCTTTGATTTGAATGGACCTCATCTTTAAATAAGTGGGGTTCATTCAAATCAAAGGTCCACAACATGTGGACCATCCCCTGGTCCGCAAATTGCGGACCAGAAGATCTGCTCTCTGGTGAACCGGGGCAGATTTTTTCGGAATGGACCGAACCGATTTCGTTTATTATTTTTGTTCGTGAAATTTTTTTATTTAAATTTTATTTTTAAAAAAACTGCAATTTTTTATTTAGGAACGTAAATCGAGCTTCAAATTTAACAAAAAAACAAAATGAAGGGCAAAATTAAACTCCTCTTATTGTTATTATCATACAAAAGTGCGCTATTTTAAAAAATAATAATAATATCAAAAAAAAATTCATCCTAAAATATCTCTATTTTAGCACTGCCATCTTAATTTTAACCAAAATTATTATAGTTAAAAAAATTATTTTACTATGGATGAATATTACTTAAATATTTATTAAAACTAATCTAATTTACTCAAAAGAAATTTTGATAAATACTATAACTGTTATAATTAAAGTAATTTTGATTAAAATTATTTTGGCATTGGCATAAAACCACCCCATAAAATTAGGAGAGCAGATCTTCTGGTCCGCAATTTGCGGACCAGGGGATGGTCCACATGTTGTGGACCTTTGATTTGAATGAACCCCACTTATTTAAAGATGGAGTCCATTCAAATCAAAGGTCCAGATCAGTGGACCATCCCCTGGTCCGCAAATTGCGGACCAGGAGATCCCGCCCCGGTTCACCGTCACATCGTCCGCGTTCGCAAGCCCTATATTTCTCTCGGCCGCCGCTCGCCGTCGCCGCCAGCCTCCGCGCAGCTCCGCCTCGACGCAGCAACTCAGATCTGACCAATCCTCGTTATCGCGACCGCTGAGCTTCGATCGTCAACACGCTAGTCGTGTACACTAGGCTCCGTCTAACGATGAAGGTCAGTCGCACTTTGGCCTAACCCTTATTCTGACTTGAATTCGTTTTTTTCAGCATCGATTTGTGTGTGTGTGTGTGTTTATTTTCTTCCCTATTCGCGCTGCTGCGGTAACAGATAGCGGTGGAAGGATGCTTGCACGGGGAGTTGGATAAGGTTTACGCCACGATTCAGCATATCGAGCAGGTGGAGAACACGAAGATTGACCTTCTTCTTTGTTGCGGCGACTTCCAGGTATTTGAATTAACCAATACTTGTTACCGAACTATGCATAAGCTTACAAGCTAATATGAATCTGCCAAAATGATCCAAACCAAGCATAATATATTTTAGGTGTTGTAAGTTTATTCCTAGAGGAGAAATCATAAATACGCCTGAAGACAATGCAATTGACCCGTGTTAAAAATCCTCTTAATGGAGGTTGCCGTTTGATTTCTACTCTTTCCTGAATTTGACCTTTAATTAATTTTGGGCGCATTGTATTTGATTTGGATAGCATAAAGTAGATTCAATCTACCTGATGTCTTAACAAACTACAAAATTACCTTTTTTTAGGACACTAATAAAAATAATAGAAGCCATCATTCATTTGAAATTCTTATCCCCAACTCTTTTACTTAGGAGGTAACTAGCTATAGAGTGATCCTAGTTGCAAACTGAACTGATGCAGGATAACATTACCTTACTAGTTAGTCTTAAGACATCATGAATGAACAAAAATTTGATGCAAAGTATTTTTCTCCCCTTTTTGTTTTTATTGAATGGTTAAAGCAACCCTCTCTTGGGGCAATATTTGAGAAATAATGGACCCTATCCTCACTTTGTCTTTGCAATAGTGAAATTCAAGATACTTCTTTTGTTTGAGATTAAGTTGACATATTATCCATCAAATTTGGCTTTATTACCTAATCATCGAGATATTTGACAATTCTTGCATATGAATTACAGTAATCTGATATAGTAGGAAATTATTTGCAATAGAGCAGATGCACTTCTTCCTCGTATCAGTCTAACAAGGCCTACTGACTGTATATAATTTTTATTTTTTTAATTTATAAAACAAATCTTTCAAGCGAGTTTACATATATCAACCCAAAGAAAGCAAATTACATTTTCCTCTTGTTTGTCTCAATTCACTTCTTTTATACCTCTTAATCTTTTTTTTTTTTTTTTGTGTAGGCAGTCAGAAATGAAAATGATCTTGAAAGCTTAAGTTGCCCACCGAAATATCGAAGTATGAATTCATTTTGGAAGTATTATTCTGGGCAAGCAGTAGCTCCAGTCCCAACTATATTCATTGGTGGGAACCATGAAGCATCAAATTACTTATGGGAATTGTGAGTCTCTTTCCCTCATATAATCATTATTTATTTTTTTATTTTTCTTTTGCTTTAATTGTAGCATAAAAAGAATATGTGGAATGGTTTGTACTTGGTTAGATAATTTATTAGGGCTTTTGCACATGTATCATTTTGATGTTTGAAAGTTGTTTTAGACCTTACAAAATGAGACAAAATGCACATGTATCAATGCTTAAGTGCTCCACATATATTGCATGATCCACACTGTTAAATGTTTGATAGTTTATATGTCACATCTCATAGGACCGACAATGTTATTATCTACACCAAGCTGATTTGTTGGTGGAAACTAAAACTCCCAAATACCCACAACACTTGTGTAGTTGTATCATGTATGTAAACTAAAACTAAACATCAGATCAGGTTATGTTATCATTTTGAGTTTTTCTTTTTTATACAAAAGGTTATCTTGCAAGGGTTGTTACTATGAAAAGGATTTGATCAATTTTGTAACAATAGTCAGTTAATTTAGGCCAATTCAAATGACATATTTTCAATTTGTCAAGTCTCCATTCATTTATTAAAATTAATAAGTCTTTTTCATAATTATGACTTTTCTTATTGGAGAGATAGGGAAGAGAGAAGGTATGCATAGAAAAGTGGAGGAATGGGTAATGGAGGGAAAATAGGTATTTTGCTTCTTTTTTTTTTAACTTATGCGGGAGAGGGAAATATTTCAAAATAAAAATCCACAACCCTTCTCAAAGACTAATTGTGTTTCTTTGACCACTGACGAAGCCTCCTTTGCTTGCTACCTTCATTTGGATGTTATGAACGCAAAATTTTCTGTCTAGTTTCTCTCCTTTACCATCCAAATAATTTTCTCTCTCTCTTATTCTTTCAGCCCCTACGTTCCCCCTCCTTTCTTTCTGGCTGTCACCTAAGGCTTTAATTTTCTTTATATGCATTGTTACATTGTAACTTCTTAATGATGCAATAGTCTTCATGTGATAGCATTCAGGCCCATCATTATTCTTGTTTTTGATATCATATGAATATTGAATTATTGATAACATCTATTTATTGGTTTCTTGATATTTGTTTGCTAGATATTATGGTGGATGGGCTGCACCTAATATTTATTTCTTGGGCTACTCTGGTGTAATCAAGTTTGGCAACATAAGAATCGGTGGACTCTCTGGGATTTATAAGTCTGGCCATTATCATCTAGGCAAGTCTATTTTTCAATCATTTTACATGCATACTTATTTTGTGCCAATCATGTGTTCTATTTTCTTTGGTACTTTAAGCGAAAAAGTTGTTTCATTACTTGCTGTCTATTATAATTTTCAATCATTTTACACGCACACTTATTTTGTGTTAATCATGCCTTCTGTTTTATTTGGTGTTTTGTAATTTGACAGCCTCTATGTCATTCTCCCATCACTTATTTGATTGCCCATTCAATATTTTTTTCAGCCTGAAGTTACGTTGAGCAATTTGATTACTTTATCTGAGGCAAAATAAGATAATTATTCATGATGCATTGATGCTTCCCTTGTGTGTTCTGATTATGTACCTTCTGAGCAGGACATTTTGAGAGACCTCCATATAATGATAGGGATCTTCGGTCTGTGTATCATATTCGTGAATATGATGTAATGAAGCTCAAGCAAATTAAGGACCCAATAGATGTTTTCATGTCGCATGATTGGCCTGTTGGTATTTATGAATATGGAAACTCGAAGCGTCTTGTTCAACATAAACCATTTTTTAAAGAAGAGGTATATTTTATTTCTCATGCATATTTTTTCTATAATTTCCTAATCTTATAAATGAAAATAGCTTTACACAGCATGGCAGCTGTCACATGTTTAGTACAGTTTGTATTTTCTGTATATATATATTGCTTATCTGGTTTTAGGAGCAAAAGATTGTGCCATGACCTTTTTTGTGTGTGTATTAGAAGTCAATATCAGGACTGTTAACTTCATCAATTTATTTCAGTGGATCAACTTCAATCATCTAGATCAGGCTGAATTAAAGTTCCAGACAGATATTCATATCTGCATATTATTTAATATTGAGATTGTAAAGCATATTTTTTAAAATTTGCATTTTTTTTCAAAAAAATGTCTTTCAGCAATGATGTTTCATGCAAGAATCTAACGCTTATTCAAGCATCATCACAGCCACTCTACCTGCCAAATATCCAAAGCATTTCCAGCTAACGTATGCAAGATATTCAAGAATTATCTCACAACTCCCATATTTGCTTTATTCATCATGAATAGATCTATCATAATGAAGATGTCTTTTTCTCATTTTACTTCTGAAAAAACTTAGTAATTTGTAAAATTATTGAGATTTCCATATTCCACATGGATGGATGACACATTTTATATGATTGTCTTGATGCTATTGCAATTCATGCAAGTAATCTGACTGTTGTAATTTTTCCTCAGATCGAGAAGAGAACTCTTGGTAGTATGCCTGCTGCAGAGCTGCTGAGCCAACTGAAGCCTCAGTATTGGTTTTCAGCTCATCTTCACTGCAAATTTTCAGCTGTTGTTAAGCACAAGGAGGATGATTCTATAACAAAGTTCCTAGCCCTTGACAAATGCCTTCCAGGTCGGAGTTTTTTACAGGTAGGAATTTCAATGTTTATTTCACCATGTTATTGTGCAATATGTAAAACAATTGAATAACTAAATTTATTTTCTATGATAGATTATTGATATCAACTCTAACTCAGGACCTCATGAAATTCACTATGATGATGAATGGCTGGCGATAACAAGAAAATTTAATAGTGTCTTTCCATTGAGCAGAAAATCTATTCACTTTAGGTTGGAATTGCTATTTGTTTATTAGTCGTGCTTCATATGCACATTATATTATGCTAGTAACCAAAGCTTATCACAGTCATTTTGCATGCAGGTCTGAACAGTATGACAAACAAAGCTATTGTGAGTGGGTGAGAAATAAACTAAATGTCAGAGGGGCCAGACCATTTGATTTTGTGCAGACTGTTGCACCTTTTCACCCTTCTCAGCCATTCAACAACAGATCAACTACAGGTAATAACAGGATCCTTGATTTTTCAACTTTTGACTATGGTCAGATATGCAAAAGATTCAATTTGAGTCTGCTAGTATTTGAATTAATATTATGTATGCACTTTCCTATTCATAAAATGTAAATTGATCCTACAAGTTAATATGCATGCATCCATGGTGATTTGAGTTATATAGAATCATATGCTGGACATGATTTCCTATTCTTGCTCACAGACAATATGCTAAAAAATTAGTTTCCTGCCAGGTCAAAGAGTACTTGGAGTCAGTGGACTCTGGTCTCTTTTTTCTCCTGTGTAGTACCTCGGTTGTGTGACCTTGAAGATAATAAACTTAAAATAATGTCGTTTTTCTTTCACATTTATGTATTTAATCACTTCCAATCGAGTGTGTGTGATGCAAGTTTGTTTACCAATTTGTTGTCTTATGTAGATTTTGGCAAACAATTGTCCTCGCTGTAGACCCTTTTGCCCTTATATACTGGATCTGATGATTTAACACTTTGCTAATTAATTGACTCATGGAGCCAACTCCACTCAATCCACTTATTGTTGGCAGTATGAAATGTCTCTGAAGAATTACTAGATGCAACAGTGTAATCTGCTTACATTTGACCGCTTCCATTTTGGCCTTTTTATGATTTGCTTGGTTTTTTTCCCCTCATTATATTTACACATCTCTGATTGCATGAAAAGGTTTTATATATTAATCCTTAAAACCTTTTGAAATATCTGGCACCATCATTTTTATTTTTTATGCTAAATTATGGGGTTATTGATGTTCAAGCTCTTCCATTAATTGCAGGACATTGTCGGAACCCCCAGACGGAGTCATTGTTGGAGTTTTTAGAGCTCCCTTATCTTCTTGATACTGCTGTAGAGACCAATACGCCAACTCAAAATAAATATACTGTTGATTCTAGAGGTACTTACAGATGTTTGAAATATTGTGCTTTTTCTCTATCTTTCCTTATTATTTGCACAACTCTGTTAGCTAAATTTGTATAGAAAAGACTTAGTTTGTTTTGAAGAAGTGTCACTAGGATTTGAATAAATTTTTTCTGTTCTAATATTTAAATATTGCTTCTGAATAGAAATGTGGATAAGAGTCTGTTCATATTATTAAAATGAGTTATAAAGGGCAGTTTCTGCAGATAATGTCTCTCTGTCCTTTTGTACAACTCTTTTGGCCTTTGTGGTGCATCTTAAGAAACGTGCCTTGCCATCCTCTGTTATCAGAGGCCTCCCAAACTGCAATAATTAGCCAATTGTTTCAGATTCCCCCTAAAACCTATCAACCCATAAGACTTTCGACTCGTAGAAATGTGCCTACTAAAAGAGTTGCTTTCAGCACTGTGATAATTTTTGTCTTGACCAGTGACTAAATCGTTTTCGCGTGCTTTGTTAAATGCGAAAGGTGGTATTGACCCGATAAGGCTTGGGAACAGCTTCGTTCGTGTAGCTCTCCACTTTTTTTACTGAATAACATATTATTGATTGTGCAACATTGTCAAAAATTTCTTCTTGTTTTTTCCTTGATATTTGTCAATTTCATTGTTATAATCGCACAAGCCTACGATTGCTAAAACAAACAACAATCATCACGTAGAGGAATCTACACAAATTATGTCATATCGTTTTCTTGTTATCTAGTGCTACCATTGTCTTGGAGCACTTGATTCTTACTATCATTGCATTTCCTTGATTCTTGCACTTGATTCTCTCGATTTTATGAATTCATTCAAAATTAGCAGTATAACTGAATTTTTTTTGTATGTTTGTTCAGTTCTGTAATCAAAATGTAGCTCTCATTATAATCATTGCTCCCATGCATCTTCAGGCTTGTGTTCGGACCATTGCAATGGACTCACAATTTCTCCATAATTCAATCGGTCGCAACTACTAATGCAACTTTCTCATGATTCTTGGCAGATTCTTGGAATCAATATCAGGACGATGGTAAATCTGCTGGAGATGAGAATATCATTGAGCTTGATGAAGTTGAAGATGAAGATGACGAAGATGTATGACATCACAAGTTGCTATTAGCTCCTGTTGCCATTAGCTGGCTTTTTCTCCGTGTAAAATATCACTAAGCATGTTTATACTCTTGATGATTGTATCTATAGATTTGCACTGTGGAAATTACAGAAGCTTGTTTTATAAAGATGCCTAATCGTTTAAGGGATAATTATCTATCGCAAGGACAGAAATTTGTGTATCTATCTTCTGTTCCTCATGGATACTTTTCCTATCATGTGCTTAGGTTGCGAAGGGCATATTTAAATTTTTAGTTACTGTGACCATGATTTCAAGCATTGATTGATGTTTTATGGCATGGTTAAAACGGGAAGGAGATATCCTTCAAGTCCATCCACTGTTGCAGGTAAAGAAGAGGGAGCAGTAGAGCTGGAAGGTGGGAAACACAGGTTAATAAACATGGCACAGCACAGTAGTCCCCACTGTTCATCTTGGCTACCTCTTCTTTCCAGAGCCCCATGAGGTGTAGTGATGGGGTTGCAACCGCCCCCGCAACTGCCTTCTTTTAGCCATAGCTGTCCCTGCTGCAGGCAGTGATGGGGTTGGGGACCCCTGGTGACAATTGCAACTTATGTCACTCGGTAACTTGTTTTATCAGTATTCTATCTCAATATTATGTTTTAATGTACTAATTAATGGGATTGTCTAGGTTAATTGTTTCATGCTACCTTAATTGGATCCCTCAATTTTTGCTGATGGATGATCATTGGTGAAGCAACAACACACGAGGGATTCAAACAATTGCAGCTTGTGTTGCTATATAGGTAACTTGTTTTAACAGTAGTATATCTCAATATTATGCTTTACTGTACTAATTTATTGGTATTATCTTGGTTAAGTTTTTCATGCTGCCTTAATTGGATCCCTCAAGTTTTGCTGATGGATGATCATGGTGTTTCAGGCTCCATGCAGGCAAGTTGCGTTGTGAATGAATTTTTTTGGTTTGTTCTATCAGAGAGAGACTGTCTACCTTCAAAACAAAAAAAAACATATTAACTAATATGCTAATTTATATAAACACAGTTATATATTATGAACTTATCGGATCTCATTTGTGTGTATGTGTTTATGTGATTTTAAATTGATCCTGTCCGAATGCTGAATCGATGGACGCTGGGCACGTGGTGTTCTTCCAACTGATGATGTGGATCTCTGATCGGCCGTATGGATTTCCGGCGAACCTGCAAAGAAGTCAGGCCGGGAAGGGGTTCCCGGCGACGATCCTCCGATGCTCAAGTCAGGCAAGAGGACAACGAGGAAGTGGCTCCAAAGATGCGAGATCGCGTACCTCCGGTGAAGTCTGAGGGCTCTTATATAGAACTGTGGAGAGGCTTGTGCACACCTATCGAGGCGTACACGTGTCCTGTACCATACCTTAGCATGAGCTTGCTAGATGAACATGTCTGACACCATACTGCTACAGTCTGAGCACCTCTCTGATGAGACAGCAGAACCTTCCATCATACGATTCTGCGTATGACCTGATCGTCGAATATGTCTGCTGTCAGAAGATGATGTTCCCCAATGTCCCCTTGTCCTTGTCTCTTTTTTTCCCCAAGCCGAGCGTCCGTTCGCTCGGCAGACATCGATCCGACCGGGCGTAGGTATCGGTTCGACTGGGTGCTCGACTGAGACTGTTCCTTCACAGC
This sequence comes from Zingiber officinale, assembly GCF_018446385.1. Classification (NCBI taxonomy): domain Eukaryota; kingdom Viridiplantae; phylum Streptophyta; class Magnoliopsida; order Zingiberales; family Zingiberaceae; genus Zingiber; species Zingiber officinale. The sequence goes on from NC_055994.1 coordinate 147,101,881, forward strand.
ATTTATGCTTTACGCCTCGACCGAGCGGGCCACCCGCTCGTCCCGGTGACCCTGTTCACCATGAGCGTCGGAAACCCGACTCCCCGTCGGGTTGTCTTTGATGTTGGTCGCTACTCGGAAAACCTAGAGGTTCCACTGTACAAAAATTTTGTACAAAGGTCTGAACCTTTTTCCTAGCTACCATATGTTCTTTTAAATTAAATTTTGGATCGCCTGCGGAACTTAACACGTTTGATCCAAAACTTAATCTATTTGTTCTTTTAGGTTTTGACTTGGATCTCCTGCGGAACTTAACACGTTCGACCCAAATCACCTTAAGTTATTAATTCCATTAAATATTAATTTTCATAATTGGTTCCCAGTACTGACGTGGCGAGGCACACGACCTTCTTGGATATGGGAGCAACCACCACCGACTAGACAAAACCTTTTATAGAAAGCTAATATTTAATTTCCTAAAATAACTTTAGGTTAACCGAAAAGAACAATCAAATCACAAGGAAAAGAAAAAACAAAAGAACACAACATCGAAAAACATATTCGAAATTCTAGAATCGTAAGCCTCTTATATTTGGTATTATTTCCATAAATAACTAGTATGATGCGGAAAGAAAAATTACTAGTTATACCTTGTAGAAAAACCTCTTGATCTTCTACCGTATTCCTCTTCTAACCTCGGACGTTGTGTGGGCAACGATCTTCCGAGATGAGAAACCACCAAGCACCTTCTTCTTCTCCTAGTTAGGTTCGGCCAACACAAAGAAGCTTCACCAAGGACGAAGAACAAAACACCAACCAAGCTCCAAGGGATACAAACTTTCTCTGTTGGTGCAACCTTAGGTCAAGGTTGATCTGGTTGACCTGACTCGAGTTGACCTGACTCGAGTTGTATCTTGATGTTTGACTTAGGAAGATTGTTGGTGCAACCCTTAGGTCAAGGTTGACCTAGTTGAGTTGTATTTTGATGTTTGACAATCGTGGAAGAGTTGTATTCTTGATATGGGACAAATGTTTGGGAGATTATTGGTGCAACGTAGGTCAAGGTTGACCTGGTTGACCTGATTCGGGAAAGAGTCCAAGTATGGAGACTTGGCACGGAGAAGTCCTAACTGGGATGTTAGGCAGGTGGAAAGTCCTGGTGAGTGAAGCCAGGCAGTGGGAAAGTCCTAACTGGGATGTTAGGCAGGTGGAAAGTCCTGGTGAGTGAAGCCAGGCAGTGAGAAAGTCCTAACTGGGATGTTAGGCAGTGTGGAAAGTCCTGGTGAGTGAAGCCAGGCAGTGGGAAAGTCCTAACTGGGATGTTAGGCAGTTGGAAAGTCCTGGTGAGTGAAGCCAGGCAGTGAGAAAGTCCTAACTGGGATGTTAGGCAGTGTGGAAGTCCTGGTGAGTGAAGCCAGGCAGTAGGAAAGTCCTAACTGGGATGTTAGGCAGTTGGAAAGTCCTGGTGAGTGAAGCCAGGCAGTGAGAAAGTCCTAACTAGGATGCTAGGCAGTGTGGAAATCCTGGTGAGTGAAGCCAGGTGGAAGTCCTGGTGAGTGAAGCCAGGCAAGGGAAATCCAGATGGGTCAAGGTTGACCAGACATCTGTTGAAAAGTCCAAGCAGGGAGCTTGGCACGGGAAAAGTCCAAGTATGGAGACTTGGCACGGAGAAGACCAAGTTGGAGACTTGGCACGGGAAGTCGGAGATAGCTCGGTAGCTCGGTAGCTCGGAAGCTCGGAAGCTCGGTAGCTCAGTAGCTCGGTAGCTCGGTAGCTCGGTCTCCGGACGAAGTCGGAGAGAGCTCGGTAGCTCGGGAGCTCGGTAGCTCGGTAGCTCGGGAGCTCGGGAGCTCGTAGCTCAGTAGCTCGGTAGCTCGGTCTCCGGACGAAGTCGGAGAGAGCTCGTAGCTCGGTAGCTCGGGAGCTCGGTAGCTCGGCAGCTCGGTCTCAGGACCAGGTAGGATTTAGGGCTAGGAGCTCTAAACCTGGATCAGTCTGGTGACCGATCAGGAGTCGATCAGAAGCCGAACAGGAGCGAGGCGCAAGAGGGGCTGATCGGTATGGGGACCGATCAGCACAAAGCCTGATCGGTCCTCCGGACCGATCAGGAAGTTCCCTGATCGGTCTGTGGACCGATCAGTAGGTTCCCTGATCGGTCCACAGATCGATCAGGGCACTAGCCGTTGCGACGCAACGGCTAGATTTCTTCTGTGCTTCTTTCTCCGCAGGTATAAAAGGAGGCTGAGAGCTTCTACATTGGGAACTACTTCTTCTTCCTTGGATTGAAGCTTCTGCTTCTGTGCTCTGAGGTTCTGAGCTTTGTTGAGCTCGCTTCCGAAGCTTCGTGTGAGCTTCCAGTCGACGGTCAGCTGCTGCTGTTGTCCGAGAAGTTGCTGCTTCACAGGCAGTCGACGAGAAGGCGAGTTAGTGTTTGTACATTGTTCTTGTCTTTCTACTTGTATTTCTTGTACTCCTTGTTGTTGTTGCAAGTTTTGTGGCGAGGTTTCTCCACCCAGAAGGAGTTCATATTAGCCGATTTTTCGGGGACTCATCCACCGACGGATTGACTGGACTCGTCCACCTTACGGGCACGTCGAGGAGTAGGAGCCCTAATCTCCGAACCTCGTTACATCGGTTTGTTTTTCTTCTCCTCAGTTTCTTCCTTGTATTTCCGCTGCGACTAACCCTAACTGTAGGAAGAACGCGAGACTTTGGGGCGGCTATTCACACCCCCCCTCTCTAGCCGAACAAGTGGTATCAGAGCGAGGCCGCTCTTCGACGGATCAACACCCGGGGGAGCACGGGCTAGAGATGGATCTCTATGGAGAAGATGTCACGATTCAACTCTTCTACGAGTCTCACGACAACTTCACATATTGGAAGGTAAGGATGATGTATTTTCTTAGGACTAATATGTTAAATTGGTTTTGTGTACAAGAAGGGTTTTCCCCTCCGATGGATGAGGAAGGAAAACCTATCAAGAAGAAGGAGTGGACGAAAGAGCAAATCCGACAATCCGAAATCAATGACGAGGTAACAAAAATTATTGAATTTGCTTTACCTAATAATGTTTTGTGCAAGATAGATAGGTACAACAACGCCAAGGAATTGTGGAACAATTTGGCAAAATTCCATGAAGAGGAGCCTAGTGAGCCAAGTAGCTCACATCATGGAGGAAGCGAATTGGGAGTTGAGGGCTACTCAACATCCAAGGAAGAAGAGGAGGAGAGCTCTTGTTCAAGATCGGAGCAAGAAGAGGCATCTACCTCCGGAAGGGATGAAGAAGAAAGCTCATCTACATCCACAACCCTAGGTAACTCAACACTGTGATTTCAAGCAAATTACACATAATGTGTTTTGAGTGTAGGAAGTTTGGGCACTACAAGAGTAAGTGTCCAAAGAGGGTTAGAAAGACTCCACCGACACCAAAGGTCAAGGAAGCCGGAGTCCCGACATGCAAGAGCAAGAAGTACGTGGTGTGCTTCCAATGCAAGCAACGGGGACACTATAGGAGTCAATGTCCAAGGGGGAGGCAACCTCACAAGGACAAGAGGCCAAATACATGTAAAGGGGGAGCTAAGGCAAACCCTAAGGTAACATTTAAAGCTCATTCTTGCAATTCTAGTAGGATGCATGTTAGTAGTCTTATTGCCATTGTCAATAATGATAAGCATGTTAACACTAGAAATCGATACATGTGCTTAGGAGCCAAGCATGTTAGCCTAGATAAGAACAATTCTAGAAATGCTAATCCTAGAATTAACTCATCTAAGGCTAAGGAAAATCTAGATAGAAATCCCAAATCATCTAGACACATGCCTAGGAATACCTCAAAGAAAAATGATAAATCAAAACTTGAGGTATTAGAGAAAGAAAATCAAGTCTTGAGGTCAAGACTTGACTCTCTAGAAAAGACTCTTAAGGATTTGACTCTAGGGTCTAAGGGTCAAAAACCCAAGTCCAAGGACAAGAAAGGTTTGGGTCACAAACCTAAGTCCCAATTGGTCAAACCCACTTATCATAATGTTTCATTCGATTATGGAACAAAACCTAGGGCTAGGAAGACCATTACCAAGGTCACAAGGGGAGTCACCCCTATAGTTGACCTTGATGAGACCCAAATGACCAAGGCTTTAAAGCCTAAGAGGGTCATTAGGAGGGTTGCTAGGGAAGTTATCCCTAGTGAATATTTAGTGAACCCAATGAGGTCTAATAGGTATTGGGTTCCTAGGAGCATCTTCTCTACCCCATAGATGGGTTAGAGAGTGTCAACTCCGATTAGAAGGGTAGTTAACCCAACTTTGAGGAAATTGACACTCAAGGAGCATTTTCAAGGTTTTGAGAACTTTTGAAAATGAAATGGAATTATCATGTACTCCTTTGAAGAGTTAAATGTGCCTAAAGATTGGAAATTTCATTTTTAATCTCAATTGGCACAATTTGGGAAAATCTAGAGAACTCTCGAAAAAAAAAAAATTGAAACATGCCAAGTTTTGAGGATAAATTTGATCTTTAAGTGGCATGAATTAATCTAGAGTTCAAGAAGTGTCAAAATTAGGATTTTGGCATTTTGGGGCAATCTAGGATTAAATTTGAAGTTAGCCAAGTGGTTAAGGATACTTAGATAGGTAATCTAGGTATATTTATTTATGCTAAATCTTGCCATGATTGTTTGCCCTCACATGTCATGACATCATGTTTAGTTTTATTATCATTCGAAATGTCATGATAATGCTTAGGCTAGTTTTTATGTCATGTTTATTTAAGTTTCAAACTTTATGCCATGACATCATGACATTGGCACATGTTTTCATTTATGATACCATTTTATGCCATGTCATCATCTCTTGCATTAATAATCAATTGAATTGATTTAAGGATGAAAAACACATTTTGATATTGAGATCAAATTTGTGTTTAGAAAATGCATGAGACCTTAGTCTAAGATACCTAAACCCATATCTCACATTAAAATTGCCATGGATGTGTTTGATACACTTTAGATGTGTGTGAGATATTAGGATTATGAATTAGGATCAAGGTGCATAGTTCTTGTACCTAGATGAGCCTAATTCAAGAAATGGAGGATCATAGGGAAAGCTTGTGTACAAGTCATGTACATTTAGCCCTAAGATTATGGTCCTAAATTAAAAGGTTTAAAATTATTTTGAAATTGATTTGGAAAACCTTGATGAAGCCATCTTAGTGATTGCATTCATCATTGAACATTGTGATACAAAGTTGAGTTAAACTTGAACTATTTCAAAGTTTTTGAACTTTGTGTCAAGATTGAAAAATGGAAGTTATTTTCATAGAAAACTATTTTTCCATGATAGTATATGTTATGAGGAATGTATCATCAAAATTTCACAATTTTTCGAAATTTCTGGAATTTTCTAGGAGTTTCTGAATTTCGGGAAGGAAATTTCAGAAATCTCCTGTCAGAGTCTGGATCGGTGCGGGACCGATCCGAGAAATCTGATCGATGCGGACCGATCCGTGGCATGGATCGGTGCGGGCCGATCAAGAAGATCGAGAGCTTGGTGCGATGCGGTGAAGGCTGATCGGTGCGGTGGCCGTCGGTGGCGATCGATGCGATCAATGAAGCATGGATCGGTCTGGGGACCGATCCAGGGGTTTTTTTTGATCGGTCTTAGGACCGATCAGTGCGTGCCAGTTTCTGATTTTCAGCAGGTGTCTGAAATTTCAGCTTTTGGGAGTTGAGTTTCGAGTTTCTAAAGGTTTAAAACTCTCCAAGACATTGTTGGTGCAATGGTCAAGGGGGAGTTGACCTTTAGGGGGAGTTTTTACCTAATTGTCAAGGGGAGTTGACTCTTAGGGGGAGTTTTTACTCCTTAAGACTTTTGAGGATTAGTGACATAGGATTGTCACTAAGTTGATTGTTGAGTTTAGTATCAAAGGGGGAAATTAAGAGTTTCAATGAGAGGTATGGGACTTTCATTAGGAGGAAACTCTTGACCTTGATTCTCTCTTTTTGATATGTGTCAGAAAGGGGGAGAGTGTTGGAGAATGGGAGAATGTTCTAGATAATGTTCAAGGAAGAACATTGAAGAACATTGGGAAACCTAAGTTAGGTTATCGGATTAACCTAACTTGATTATGGTTTTGTCAAACATCAAAAAGGGGGAGATTGTTGGTGCAACCTTAGGTCAAGGTTGATCTGGTTGACCTGACTCGAGTTGACCTGACTCGAGTTGTATTTTGATGTTTGACTTAGGAAGATTGTTGGTGCAACCCTTAGGTCAAGGTTGACCTAGTTGAGTTGTATTTTGATGTTTGACACTCGTGGAAGAGTTGTATTCTTGATATGGGACAAATGTTTGGGAGATTATTGGTGCAACGTATGTCAAGGTTGACCTGATTCGGGAAAGAGTCCAAGTATGGAGACTTGGCACGGAGAAGTCCTAACTGGGATGTTAGGCAGGTGGAAAGTCCTGGTGAGTGAAGCCAGGCAGTGAGAAAGTCCTAACTGGGATGTTAGGCAGGTGGAAAGTCCTGGTGAGTGAAGCCAGGCAGTGGGAAAGTCCTAACTGGGATGTTAGGCAGTGTGGAAAGTCCTGGTGAGTGAAGCCAGGCAGTGGGAAAGTCCTAACTGGGATGTTAGGCAGTTGGAAAGTCCTGGTGAGTGAAGCCAGGCAGTGGGAAAGTCCTAACTGGGATGTTAGGCAGTGTGGAAAGTCCTGGTGAGTGAAGCCAGGCAGTGGGAAAGTCCTAACTGGGATGTTAGGCAGTTGGAAAGTCCTGGTGAGTGAAGCCAGGCGGTGAGAAAGTCCTAACTAGGATGTTTGGTGAGTGAAGCCAGGCAGTGGGAAAGTCCTAACTGGGATGTTAGGCAGTTGGAAAGTCCTGGTGAGTGAAGCCAGGCAGTGAGAAAGTCCTAACTGGGATGTTAGGCAGTGTGGAAATCCTGGTGAGTGAAGCCAGGTGGAAGTCCTGGTGAGTGAAGCCAGGCAAGGGAAATCCAGATGGGTCAAGGTTGACCAGACATCTGGTGAAAAGTCCAAGCAGGGAGCTTGGCACGGGAAAAGTCCAAGTATGGAGACTTGGCACGGAGAAGACCAAGTTGGAGACTTGGCACGGGAAGTCGGAGAGAGCTCGGTAGCTCGGTAGCTCGGAAGCTCGGTAGCTCGGTAGCTCGGGAGCTCGGTAGCTCGGTAGCTCGGTCTCCGGACGAAGTCGGAGAGAGCTCGGTAGCTCGGGAGCTCGGTAGCTCGGTAGCTCGGTAGCTCGGGAGCTCGTAGCTCGGTAGCTCGGTAGCTCGGTCTCCGGACGAAGTCGGAGAGAGCTCGTAGCTCGGTAGCTCGGGAGCTCGGTAGCTCGGTAGCTCGGTCTCAGGACCAGGTAGGATTTAGGGCTGGGAGCTCTAAACCTGGATCAGTCTGGTGACCGATCAGGAGTCGATCAGAAGCCGAACAGGAGCGAGGCGCAAGAGGGGCTGATCGGTCTGGGGACCGATCAGCACAAAGCCTGATCGGTCCCCCGGACCGATCAGGAAGTTCCCTGATCGGTCCACAGACCGATCAGGGCACTAGCCGTTGCGACGCAACGGCTAGATTTCTTCTGTGCTTCTTTCTCCGCAGGTATAAAAGGAGGCTGAGAGCTTCTACATTGGGAACTACTTCTTCTTCCTTGGATTGAAGCTTCTGCTTCTGTGCTCTGAGGTTCTAAGCTTTGTTGAGCTTGCTTCCGAAGCTTCGCGTGAGCTTCCAGTCGACGGTCAGCTGCTGCTGTTGTCCGAGAAGTTGTTGCTTCACAGGCAGTCGACGAGAAGGCGAGTTAGTGTTTGTACATTGTTCTTGTCTTTCTACTTGTATTTCTTGTACTCCTTCTTGTTGTTGCAAGTTTTGTGGCGAGGTTTCTCCACCCAGAAGGAGTTCATATTAGCCGGTTTTCCGGGGACTCATCCACCGACGGATTGACTGGACTCGTCCACCTTACGGACACGTCGAGGAGTAGGAGCCCTAATCTCCGAACCTCGTTACATCGGTTTGTTTTTCTTCTCCTCAGTTTCTTCCTTGTATTTCCGCTGCGACTAACCCTAACTGTAGGAAGAACGCGAGAATTTGGGGCGGCTATTCACCCCCCCCCCTCTCTAGCCGAGTACGAACGATCCTAACATTCTCTCCTTCTTCTTCTTCTTTTCCAAGTAGTATCCGGCCACCACAAGAACTCCAAGCAAGAGATAAGTTTCAACCACCACAAAAGAGGAAGAAAGGAAGAGGATGGCCGGCCACAATAATTTTCTTCAAGGATGAATAATTTCGGCCACCACCAATGCTCCAAGGGATGCTAGAGATGAGACTTGCTTTCTCTCCTTCTTCTCCTTCCTTGATCCGGCCACAAACAAAAGCTCCACCAAGAAGATAGGTTTCGGCTAACAAGAGAAGAGAGAAAGGGAAGGGCCGGCCACCACACGAAAGAAAAGAGGGAGAAAAATAATAGAGGTTGTACCCCATGAAGGCACCCCTACCCCTTCTTTTATATTCCTTGGCTTTGGCAAATAAGGAAATTTATTTATAATAAAATTTCCTTAACTTTCCTTGACAACAATTAATTAAGAAAAAATTAAATAAATTTTCCTAATTAATTGTATATGGCCGGCCACCTCATGTAGAGCAAATAGGATAATTTTAATCAACAATTAAAACTTCCTTTTTTGTCTTTGGAAATTTTAAAAAATAAAATTTCCTTTTAAAATCCCTTCATGGTTGATAAAAAGAAATTTCTATAATTTTAATTTTCAACATGTGAATAATTTTTCAGAGAGAAAAAATAAAATATCTTTCCAATCTACAAATAAGGAAAGAGATCTAATCTCTTTCTTTTAATCTTTTGTAGATCTTTTAAAGAGAGATATTTTAATTTTAATTCTCTGTAATAAATTATATCTTCCACATAATAAAAATAAAATTAAAATTTTTTTTAATTTAATGGGGGCCGGCCACCTAAGCTTGGGTTCAAGCTAGGGCCGGCCACCCATGAACCAAGGCTTGGCCGACCCTAGCTTGAACCACAAGCTAGCTTGGCCGGCCCCTTTCTCATGGGTATGAAGGTGGATATAGGTGGGTATAGTACTCTATAAATAAGAGGCTACGATAGGGACCGAGAGGAGGAATTGGTTTTGGTCTCCCGATAAAATTAAGCATCCCGTGTTCGCCCCGAACACACAACTTAATTTTATCAATAATAATTCATTCCACTAGAGAACTATTATTGAACTACCGCACCAATCCCAAATTACATTTTTGGGCTCCTTCTTATTATGAGTGTGTTAGTCTCCCTGTGTTTAAGATATCGAATGTCCACTAATTAAGTGAGTTACTGACAACTCATTTAATTAATATCTTAGTCCAAGAGTAGTACCACTCAACCTTATTATCATGTCGGACTAAGTCCACCTGCAGGGTTTAACATGACAATCCTTATGAGCTCCTCTTGAGGACATTATCAACCTAGTATCTCTAGGACACAGTTTCCTTCTATAATCAACAACACACACTATAAGTGATACCATTTCCCAACTTATCGGGCTTATTGATTTATCGAACTAAATCTCACCCATTGATAAATTAAAGAAATAAATATCAAATATATGTGCTTGTTATTATATTAGGATTAAGAGCACACACTTCCATAATAACCGAGGTCTTTGTTTCTTTATAAAGTCAGTATAAAAGAAACGACCTCAAATGGTCCTACTCAATACACTCTGAGTGTACTAGTGTAATTATACAGTCAAGATAAACTGATACCTAATTACACTACGACCTTCCAATGGTTTGTTCCTTTCCATTATGGTCGTGAGCTACTGTTTATAATTTATAAGATACTGATAACATGATCCTCTGTGTGTGACACCACACACCATGTTATCTACAATATAAATTAATTGAACAACTACATTTATCATAAATGTAGACATTTGACCAATGTGATTCTTATTTCTAGATAAATGTTTATACCAAAAGCTAGGCTTTTAGTATACACTCTAACATTTGATTCCGCCCGGACCCATTCGGCCGGTCGACCCACCCCTTCTCCGATCGGCCGAACTTCATGCCGACCCTTTTGACTTTTGACCTCTACGTGGCGTTGACTCCCCTCTAGAGGGGGTCCCCCGACCTTACTGCCGGATCACTTGCCTCCCTTTCAAGTCTAGTCGAAGGAGGCGAATAGTCCGATTGACTGGACGCCCGTAGTGCCGAGCGACGCATTTAAGAAACCATCCTCCGCTCGGCTCGTGTGGGGGTAGCTACGACCTCAATTAACGCCAACATTCCTCGGATCTCTTCGAAATTTGCGCCAATCTTCGATATTAAGGCCGGGCATGCGCTCTGCGCCTTGTGAAGGCGCTCATTAAATGCTCTCCAGTGGTCGAATGCCACGTGGCGCTGCTGCCGTCATCGTACGGCGGCAGCGTCGCGAGCGACGAGACCGAGGCGATTTAAAATGGACGGCCCGATGCGTGCTTCGATTCCCGTGACCTGCATCCAACAGTGTAGGTCGCTCGGGCTCAACCCTATAAAGCCTTCGCCTTCTCCCCCTCCTTGCCGCATTTGTGCTTTCGCGTGCCCAGAAGCTTTCCTTGCCGTTCCTGCTCCGGTGATCTTGTTGCTGCTTCTTCCGGCGACCTCTCACACTCTTCCTTCGATCTTCGTCTGCTTCTTTGTAAGATCCTTACCCCTTCTCTGTCATCCTCGTGTTTTTTGCCGTGTTCTCGCTTTCTAGTCGTTGTATTGCTTGTCATCTTCTTCCTTCTGTCATTTGCTTTTCCTCGCCTTTTGTGGTTTCGTCTGTTCGGACAATGGCCAGTTCCTCTCAGCCTCAAGACCAAGCCCTCGACCCATGGTATACCACCATGGAGTCGCGCTTCGATCGGCGCGACGCCGATATTCTGATGGACAATTTTGACATCCCCTCCGATTTTGAACTTATCTTACCCTCCCCCTCCACTCGGCCACACAAATCGCCGCGCGGAGCTTTCTGTGTTTTCCGCGACCAGTTCATAGTCGGTCTGCGCTTTCCCATCCATCCCTTTATCGTAGAAGTTTGTAATTTTTTCGACATTCCGCTCGGAAGCTTAGTCCCTAACACCTTCCGCCTTCTATGCGGCGTTGTTGTCCTGTTCAAAATCCACAACATTCCCCTCCGACCGGAGGTCTTTTATTATTTTTATTACCCTAAACAGTCCGAGCTGGGTACTTACATGTTCCAGGCTCGACCCGGTTTAGTCTTCTTTAATAAACTGTCCTCTTCCAATAAACATTGGAAAGAGTATTACTTCTATCTGCGTCTTCCCGAACGGGTCTCATTCCGAACCCAGTGGCAGGTCGAACTGCCAATCTCCCCTGAGCTAAAGAGGTTCAAGACCCGACCGGACTATCTTCACACTGCCAACATGCTAGCCGGTCTGAAGTTCGACATCAACAAGTTCTTACCCGAAGGGGTGATGTACATCTTTGGTCTGAGTCCGATCTGGACCCCCCTCCCGAGCGGCTTCGGTAAGAATTTTACTTGTACATTCGCCTTAATTGCTAACTGATTTTCTCCTTTTTCCTTTGCAGCGGACATTGTCATGGAGTCCGTGATGGCCGGAATTTTGAAGAGGAAAGCGGCGGCGCTCGAGGCCATAGCTGCCAAAGAGATGGAGCAACTGGGTATCACCCCGGTCGGCTCTAACGAAGGAGAGAGCGAAACGAATGCGGGGGAGTCGGCCGCTCAGGCTTCTCTCCCGGAGCCGGCGGTTGGCATAACTTCTAGCTGAGGGCCTTCCGTCCGGGAGGAAGGCTCCGCTCAGGAGGAAGAGCGCCCTCTTCGACAAAAGAGGCGCCGAGCGGAGACACCCCTTCGATCGGCGACCTCCGCGGTCCAGCCGTCCGAATGGACCACCGCCGATTCTCGCGGCAAAGCCCCAACGGTGGAGGCGATCTCGTCCGATCGGACTCCGTCCCAACTGGACGCGCCCGCGGACTCCCTCGAGGCCGTGCCTGTCAGCGCCCTTCCGCCTTCTCCCTGCCGAGTCCAACGCTCGACCATTTTATCCCAGTTGTCTGCACCGGCCTCCGATCCTTCCCCAGCTTCCGCCCAGATGACTCCCGGTCGGCACCGTACCATCAGGGTCTCCCTGCATCTCCCCACCGAAGAGCTGATGCCCGAGTCCGATCGGCCAATCGCGCCCGAGCACATGATCACCATGAAGGGGCCCTTAGCCGAAATGTGGGCCGACGCTCGGGCACGTGTCGCAATGATTCCGCTCAGCAATCTGGCCAATAGCCATATGCAGCAGGCCACTGGGGTAAGTATGTTTTCTTTGAAGTCTTCTACGCACTTTCTCCGATCGGCTATTAATGATCTTGTTTATGTCAGAGGTGGGTAGAAGAGATCGCCGTCTCCAACCGCCTGGCCATGGTGGACGCAGAGTTAAAAAGGTTAAGGAGTTCGGGCGGCGCGCCCTCCCAGGGTCCTTCATACGCCGAGCTGCAGAAAGAGCTCAAGAATACCCAAGATCTGTTGGCGGCTGAGCAAAAGAAGACGGCCGATCAGGCCTACACTCTGGGAGAACTTGAAAGACAAGTGAAGGCGCTCGATCGGAAGATAAGTCTTGCCACCGACCGGAAGAAGACGACCATCGCCGACCTGGAGAAGAAGAATGTCGAGGCTCGGGGCCTGGAGCAACGGGTGAAAGAGCTGATGGAGCAGTTGGATGGCGAGAAGGCGAGCCGCTCGGCCGAGGCGACTAAACATAAGGATGACCTGAAGACTTTGCAGGAGTCTCTTGAAGCTTCTCAAGTTGCCTTCAAGGAATATCAAGAGGCGGAACCCGGCCGAGTCGCAGCCCTGAGGTTGAAGCACATCCGCTCGATCGAATTTTCAGAGAAAGTATGCGAGCGGATGTATACTGCTTTCGAGCTTGCCATCACCGCCACGACGGACTACTTGAAGTCCAATGGTCAGCTCCCGGACTCCGCCAGCATCCCGGCTCAAGACTATGCGGCGCTCCTCAGCAACATCCCTAAGGACCTTTATGATTTTTTGGAGTAGAAGTCTTCATGTAATTCGGCCGTTCGGCCAAAAAAACTTCCTTTTTTGTAATTCGGCTGCTCGGCCCTAATTTCTCTAATTTCAATGAAAAATTTATCTTTGTGCAACTTTGTTTTTATTTTGCATGCCTGTGGGTGACTGGTCGGGGCCTATGACACACAACTCGGCCCACTAGGCCCCCCGAGCGGGCGTAGGTGGCATATGACTTGTCACCACTTTCCCTTGCCGCTTATCTTAAAGCGTCTTTCGTTCCGGCCGGAGGGTTTATAGTCGCCGGTACGACTCTCGATATTTAACGTCGGAGCTCGACGGGTCTTCCGACCGGAGGGTTTATAGTCGCCGGCGCGACTCTCGATTTTTAACGTCGGAGCTCGACGTTTCTGCCGACCGGAGGGTTTATAGTCGCCGGCTCGAGTCTCAATATTTAACGTCGAAGCTCGACGGTCTTTCGGCCGGAGGGTTTATAGTCGCCGGCTCGACTCTCGATATTTAACGTCGGAACTCGACGGTCTTCCGGCCGGAGGGTTTATAGTCGCCGGTCCGACTCTCGATTTTTAACGTCGGAGCTCGACGGTCTTCCGGCCGAAGGGTTTATAGTCGCCGGCGCGACTCTCGATTTTTAACGTCGGAGCTCGACGGTTCTTCCGACCGGAGGGTTTATAGTCACCGGCGCGACTCTCGATTTTTAACGTCGGAGCTCGACGATTTTTCCGACCGGAGGGTTTATAGTCGCCGGCTTGACTCTCGATATTTAACGTCGAAGCACGACGGTCTTCCGGCCGGAGGGTTTATAGTTGCCGGCTCGACTCTCGATATTTAACGTTGGAGCTCGACGGTCTTCCGGCCGGAGGGTTTATAGTCGCCGGTCCGACTCTCGATATTTAACGTTGGAGCTCGACGGTCTTCCGGCCGGAGGGTTTATAGTTGCCGGTCCGACTCTCGATTTTTAACGTCGGAGCTCGACGGTCTTCCAGCCGGAGGGTTTATAGTCGCCGGCGCGACTCTCGATTTTTAACGTCGGAGCTCGACGGTTCTTCCGACCGAAGGGTTTATAGTCGCCGGCGCGACTCTCGATTTTTAACGTCGGAGCTCGACGGTCTTCCGATTCGGCTGACGATGCCCTATACTTGCACTAATTTTCTGCTTTTTTACTCCTGCATTTCAATTATACAGCCGAACGAAAAGTATACATCATATATTACATTGGCGCACCTTTCATCCCGCCCGGTAAGGCTGGAGATGATTTGCGCTCCATGGTCGATCCAGCTGTCGTCCGTCTTCATCCTCCAAATAATAGGCACCCGAGCGGAGCTTTTCGATGACTTTGAAGGGGCCCGCCCAAGGAGCCTTTAGCTTGCCAACGTCCCCGACCGACTTTATTTTCTTCCACACTAGGTCGCCAACCTGGAATGCTCTAGGGATCACTCGCCAGTTGTAGTTCTGCTTCATTCTCTGCCGGTACGCCATCAGCCGGACGGACGCCTTGGCTCGCTCTTCGTCGATCAGGTCCAACTCCATCTTCCTCCGCTCGGCATTGTCATCATCATAGTTCTGGATTCGGACGGACTCTACGACGACTTCAATTGGGATAACTGCTTTGCCGCCGTACACTAAATGGAATGGCGTGACGCCCGTTCCCTCCTTTGGAGTCGTGCGGATAGCCCATAGGACGCCCGACAGCTCGTCCACCCAGCTTCCTCCTATGTGGTCGAGTCGAGCCCGAAGAATTCTGAGGATTTCTCGATTGGTTACTTCAGCTTGGTCGTTGCTCTGGAGATACGCCACGGAAGTAAAGTGTTGCTCGATGCCATAACTTTTGCACCATTCTTCGAGCTGCTTCCCGGCAAACTGTCGCCCGTTATCAGATATGAGCCGGCGAGGAATGCCGAACCGATAGATTATATGCTGCCAGATAAACATTTTGACGATCTGCTCGGTGATCTTGGCCAGTGGCTCGGCCTCCACCCATTTGGAGAAGTAGTCGACCGCTACTAGTAGAAACTTCCGCTGACCGGTCGCCATAGGGAACGTACCTACGATATCCATTCCCCACTGATGGAACGGACATGACACTATAGATGCTTTCATCTCCTCCGCCGGTCGGTGGGAGAAGTTGTGGTACTTCTGGCAGGAGAGGCACGTCGCGGCGGTCCGAGCGGCGTCTGCTTGTAGGGTTGGCCAGAAGTACCCGGCCAGCAGGATCTTCCTAGCCAGCGATCGCCCGCCCGGATGTCCTCCGCACGATCCTTGGTGCACTTCCTGGAGGATGTACTCCGCGTCCTCTGAGCTCACACATTTTAAAAGTGGGCGGGAGAAAGCCTTCTTGTAGAGTTGGTCTCCAACGAGTGTGAACCGGCCGGCTCTCCTCCTCAATAGCCGAGCTTCCACCCGATCGGATGGTGTCGCACCTTAGCGCAGAAACTCCGTGATGGCTGTCCTCCAATCGCTCGGGAATGCGAGGCCCTCCATCTGGTCAATGTGCGCCACCAAGGATGCTTGCTCAATTGGCGGCTGGATGATGACCGGTGAAATTGAACTTGCGAACTTGGCTAACTCATCTGCCGCCTGGTTCTCTGCTCGGGGTATCTTCTGGATGATGATCCCTCTGAAGTGGGGCTTGAGCTTTTCAAAGGCCTCAGCGTAGAGCTTGAGCCGAGCGTTGTTAATCTCAAAAGTGCCCGAAAGCTGTTGGGTGGCCAGCTGAGAGTCTGAATGGAGCGTTACCCGATCAACTCCTACATGCCGGGCGGCCTGCAAGCCGGCTATGAGGGCCTTATACTCCGCTTCATTATTTGTGGCTCTGTAATCTAGGTGGACGGATAGGTGCATCCGTTCTTCTTGGGGGGAGAGTAATATCACGTCAATCCCGCTCCCGAGCCGAGTGGACGATCCATCCACAAATATTTTCCACATTGCTTCAGGCTCGGGATTTTGCACTTCGGTAAAAAAATCTACTAAGGACTGCGCCTTTATCGCCGAACGGGGTTGGTACTGAATGTCAAATTCACTTAACTCCATCGTCCATTTGATGAGTCGTCCGAACGCTTCTGGGTTCAACAGCACTCTTCCCAAGGGGCTATTTGTCCAGACGATGATTGTATGTGCCAGGAAATAAGGACGAAGTCTCCGAGCGGCGAGGACCAAAGAAAAAACCAGCTTCTCGAGCTCAGTGTAGCGAGATTCAACATCTTTTAGAATATGACTCAAGAAGTACACGGGTTGTTCTTCACCGCTCGTCCTCACTAATGCCGAGCCTACTGCCCGCTCGGTTGAAGATAAATAAATACAGAGCGGCTCACCTACAGCTGGCTTGGCTAACACGGGCAAGGAGTTCAGGTATATCTTCAGCTCCTCAAACGCCCGATCGCATTCTTCGTCCCAACGAAACTTAGTAGCTTTGCGTAGGATCTTAAAAAAAGGGAGACTCCGGTCGGCAGTCTTAGAGATGAATCTTGACAATGCAGTTATCCGCCCGGTCAGACGCTGTACTTCCCTCAGATTTCTTGGGGGCAGCATATCTTGCAACGCTTTTACCTTGCTAGGATTTGCCTCTATGCCCCGCTCGGTAACTATATAGCCCAAGAAACGCCCGCCTTTTGCTCCGAACAAATATTTCTGAGGGTTTAGCTTGACTCCATACTTCCTCAGCGTTCGGAAGGTCTCCTCCATATCCGTAAAAAGATCAGCCGCTCGGACGAACTTGATGAGAATATCATCCACGTACACTTCTAAATTACGTCCGATCTGCTCTTTGAATACCTTGTTCATCAAGCGCTGGTAGGTTACGCCCGCGTTCTTCAGTCCGAACGGCATTACATTGTAACAGTAAGTGTCGTCGGCTGTGACGAAGCTGACCTTCTATTGATCTTCTCGGGCGAGCGGCACCTGATGATAGCCCTGATAGGCGTCTAGCATGCATATCAACTCGCACCCGACCGTGGAGTCCACCAGTTGATCAATTCGAGGCAGAGGGTAGAAATCCTTTGGGCATGCTTTGTTGAGATCCTGAAAATCGATGCAAACCCTCCACTTGTTGCCCGGCTTGGAGACTAGCACTACATTTGCGAGCTAGCTCGGGAACTGGACCTCCCTTATATGGCCGGCCTCCAGGAGCTTCTCGACCTTCGCTCGGATGATGACGTTTTGTTCGGCGCTAAAGTCCCTCTTCCTTTGCTTCACCGGCCGAGCATCCGGTCGGACGTGAAGCTCATGCTGTGCTATACTTGGCGAAATTCCCGGCAGCTCATGCGTCGACCAAATGAAGACGTCGCAGTTTCTCTGGAGACATTTGATCACCTCCTTTTTCTGGCTTGCCTCCAGATCGGCCGCAATGAATGTGGTGGCCTCCGATCGGGTCGGGTGGATCTGCACCTCCTCTTTTTCTTCATAAACCAAAGAGGGTGGTTTTTCGGTTATGGTGTTCACCTCGATCCGTGGCGTCTTCCGCGCGGAATTAGCTTCGGCTCGGACCATTTCGACGTAGCATCGCCGAGCCGCCAGCTGGTCTCCTCGCACTTCTCCAACTTTATCTTCAACCGAGAACTTAATTTTCTGATAGAAGGTGGAGACGACCGCTCGGAACTCACTGAGCGCTGGTCGCCTCAGGATAACATTGTATGCTGAGGGAGAGTCGACCACGACGAAGTTGGCAGTCTGCGTCCTTCGGAGCGGCTCTTCTCCCAGCGAGATAACCAGTCGGACCTGTCCGACCGGCAGAACTTCATTGCCCGTAAACCCATAGAGGGGGGTTGTCATGGGCAGCAACTCAGCTCGATCAATTTACAGTTGGTCGAAAGTCTTTTTAAATATAATGTTGACCGAGCTGCTTGTATCGATGAAAATGCGGTGAATAGTATAGTTAGCTATTACTGCTTTGATGAGGAGGGCGTCGTCATGTGGCACTTCGACTCCATCAAGGTCCCTGGGTCCGAAACTGATTTCTGGCCCGCTCGCCCGTTCTTGACTGCAGTCGACCGCATGGATCTGGAGCTACCTGACACTTGCTTTCCTTGCTCTGTTAGAGTCACCTCCGGTCGGTCCGCCAGCGATAATGTTGATTTCACCTCGGGACGTGTTGCTTCTATTTTCTTCCTCCCGTGCGGACGGCCTAGGCCGCTCCTTGGATACCCTGGGATTGTCCTCGTGCCCCTGAGGATGATACCACTCGGGAGACTTTCTGGATATACGCCGATCGGCGTCATGGTGTCGCTGTCGCCTGTCGGATGATGGCGATCGACGACGACCACTCCGAGGAGCAGGGTGGGCGATCAGGGGAAGACTTCGGCAATCTCGTGTGTTATGCGTGTCGGTCCGGTGGAATGAGCAAAACATGGGGGTCCATACCTTCTTTTTTGGTTTGGGCCGCTCGGCAGCTACCTCTTGAACGGCGTGGGACCTTGCGTGGTGAGGGCGGACTGGTTCGGCTCGGGGTCCTCTAGGCGGCTGGTGGCCAGCGAGCGGCTTCCGCTCGGCAGGGGATGGCCGCTCAGTTGGAGCTTCTTTTCTTCGGGTCGCCTGGGCTTCCTCCACATTAATGTACTCGTTGGCCCAGTGTAACATATGATCATAGTCTCGGGGCGGCTTTCGAATAAGTGAACGGAAGAAGTCACCGTCCACAAGGCCTTGCGTGTATGCATTCATCATTGTTTCTGAGGTGGCCGTTGGAATATCCATGGCCACCCGGTTGAATCGTTGGATATAAGCTCGGAGCGGCTCCCTGGGCTCTTGTTTGATGGCAAATAGACTGACACTGGTCTTCTGGTAACACCGACTGCTCACAAAATGATGGAGAAAAGCGATGCGGAACTCTTTAAAGCTGGTGATTGATCCGTCCGGCAGTCTCCGGAACCATCGTTGCGCCGATCCCGAGAGGGTGGTAAGGAACACCCGGCATTTCACTCCATCTGTGTATTGATGTAGTGTAGCTGTGTTGTCGAACTTACCTAGATGGTCTTCCGGGTCGGTGGTTTCGTTGTATTCCCCGATCGCCGGGGGCACATAATGCTTGGGCAGAGGGTCTCGCAGGATGACCTCTGAAAACTGCCGGTTGATCCGCTCGGGGGAGGCGTCCGTTCGGGGAGCCTTGCCTTTTCTGTAGTCTCGCTGGGGCGCCTCGTCGGATGAAGATCCTCGATCATAGTTAACTGTTGCGACTTCAGGAGGTGTACGGAATAGGGCCCGATGAAATGGAACCGTGACAGGCGGTGCTTCCACTCGGCCTCCCGACGCTGACGTCGCTTGTTGCTCCAGCCGCTCGGCTTGCGCCTTCTGTTTCTGTTGCTCAACGAGCTTAGCCGCTTTTGCCTCGATCAGAGCATCGAGATCCTCCTGGGAGAGCATCACGGTGTGCTGTCGTCCAGTTTCGTCCATCTCTTCCGCTCGTATGTAGGTGCGTTCCCACAGACGGTGCCAATTTGATCCTGTCCGAACGTTGAATCAATGGACGCTAGGCACGTGGCGCTCTTCCAACTGATGATGTGAATCTCTGACCGGCCGTATGGATCTCCGGCGAACCTGCAAAGAAGTCGGGCCGGGAAGGGGTTCCCGGCGACGACCCTCTGATGCTCAAGTCAGGCAAGAGGACAACGAGGAAGTGACTCCAAAGATGCGAGATCGCGTACCTCCGGCGAAGTCTGAAGGCTCTTATATAGAGCTGTGGAGAGGCTTGTGCACACCTATCAAGGCGTACACGTGTCCTGTACCATACCTTAGCATGGGCTTGCCAGAGGAGCATGTCTGACACCATACTGCTACAGTCTGAGCACCTCTCTGATGGGACAGCAGAACCTTCCGTCGTACGATTGTGCGTATGGCCTGGTCGTCGAATATGTCTGCTGTCAGAAGATGATGTTCTCCAATGTCCTCTTGTCCTTGTCTCCTTTTTTCCCCAAGCCGAGCGTCCGTCCGCTCGGCAGGCATCGATCCGACCGGGCGTAGGTATCGGTCCGACCGGGTGCTCGGCTGAGACTGTTCCTTCATAGCATTTATGCTTTACGCCTCGGTCGAGCGGGCCACCCGCTCGACCTGGCGACCCTGTTCACCATGAGCGTCGGAAACCCGACTCCCCGTCGGGTTGTCTTTGATTCCGCCCGGACCCGTTCGGTCGGTCGAACCACCCCTTCTCCGATCGGCCGAACCTCATGCTGACCCTTTTGACTTTTGACCTCTACGTGGCGTTGACTCCCCTCTAGAGGGGGTCCCCCGACCTTACTGCCGGATCATAAATATTTGTTCATGTGGCTCCCTAAGTTTTCGGAAAGTAAATTGCATAATGATGCATCTACTTTATGTTTAATAATTGCTTTGCTTAATTAATTGGTGGTGCAATCTCACAAAGCTAATTAAATAAGTGAATGGTTAACGATTATTATAATTTAATCATTATCATATTTAATCTAAAAGGAACCTTTATTAGTTCCTTTGATCTCTTAAGCAGTTGAGTCCAATTAATGGATCATCAAATCTTTTAATATCAGATAATGACAAAGGATCTGCTTAATTTAGCTTTGATATCAAATAAATCTAACTTATCTCATCTATTGAGTGGAACGAAATATTATATGAGATGTAATATTCGATCATATCCAACGAGTATTTATAGAATTAGATTACCATTATGAAAAAAAATAAACTTAATATATGTTTGTTAAAAAAAAATATTTCAAAGTATTTAAATTTGAATGTTTTTATTTAAAAATTAATAATACAATTTTATTCATTAATCTCGAAATGTAATCATAACTGATTGATGCGTGACATCATTGCTAGTGTCAGTTTACACTTTTTTGCCCTCAAAAACATATTTAATTATATTATTAAATAAATAAATAATCAGTCCCCATGTCTTGGATTCCCATGTAGATGCCAAGACAACGTCTCTGCAGATCTTGATGACACGTCAGCATGAATTGATTTGATAACGCCCTATGCACTTAAAATAATGGCTTAAGATCATTCCTAAATAAAATATTTTGTTTGATAAATAATACTATAACAGCAATAATAAAGATTTTATGAGCATAGTGTCCTGTAAAAATATTTGTATAATTTGATTGGAAAAAATATTATTTTTTTTGAACTATTGGTTTAAGCAAAAAATATTAATTTCTAAATATTTTTAATAAAAAATGTGGTCATTTAGTACATGTTTTACACGTTGGCTTCTAATGTCAGCAGATGATTCGATGCACGAGGGAAGAGATAAGGTTTCTGATGAATTTCATATTATTTTACTTGTATAATTAGTTAGACCTTTATGATAATGCTAATTAATTTTAATCTAGTAAGAATAATTGCATTATTATATTCATGTCTTTGGAGTTCTAGACATTGAATTTGTGTTTGGTTTAGAAAAACGGTAAAAAAAAAATAAAAAGGAGGCTTTATATATATATATACCAACCTTTATAATAATTTTAGTTAAAATAATTTTAACATTCAAATATTAGTAAAAAAAAATTAATTTAGACCAAATTTATTTAAAAAAATTGACTAAAATTACTATAACTGAGAGTAATCGATCAAAACTATGTAGAGCATACTTACTCGAAATAAAAATATTAGGATGAACAATTAACTGAGCATTTTGTTGTAGAAAGCATCAAAGGGCGTCGATTTATGATCAAAATGATGTCTCATTTCATCTTATTTTTTACTTTCTTAAATTATTTTTATTTTTATGATATTATAAGAGTTATATAGTTTTTATAACATAGATATTTCAAATCTGAATAATAAACAATATAAATATATATATTGTTTATTATTGGTTCGAAAATAAACTATAAATTGGTTTTAATTAATTTAATGGTAAACTATAAATTGGTCCATAATTCATCTTTCTTTATATAATTTAAAAATAGATTATCAAAAAAAACTAGTAATCCAGTTAGTCTTATTACAGACGAACATATAATCTGGAAAAAAATCTCCCTAGTTTCTTAGTTAATTTGACTGTAGACTATAAATTAGTTCCGTAATTCATCTCTTTTTTATAATTTTAAAATGGATTATAAATAAAAAATAATGATTCTAGTTAACCTTATTAATTATCTCAGGGGTGACCAGTTCGATCCTACGAAAATTTCTTATCGCTCATTAGGATAAATTGAGAAGTGCACGTGAAGATCAATACAGAAACTCAATATTATTTGATTGTACTCTCATTTAGAAAAATTAATTCTATAAATATATTATAGTTAGAGTTGAACTATGAATATCCATATGATAATTTGAATATCATATTACGACATCATAATCCTACAAACAAAAAAAAGGACTATAAAAAAAATTACATGAGGATCCATGTTAACATCTTGTTATAAATACGTATGAATCATAACTGCTGCACTTGTATACTTATGGTTGTGAGAATGTGAATTGAGTTTTTGGCTGGTAATAGCCGAAATAATTGTGGGGTAGGGTTAGTTGGTTGGGTGAATTAGGCTCGTGCCCTAATGTCTAATGTCATTGGGAGACATGGCACATTGCCCCTCACGTGAAGCCGTACGAGATTGTCTCCCCCTCTTTTCTTTTCATCTTCTACCTCCATTAATACTTTAATTAATTAATTGGTCAATTGCATATCCCTTTCTCAATTAATTAATTAACTAATTAATTGATTGATTGATTCAAATGTTTGATTCCGTTGTGATGACTGAGATTTTGTGCTATTCTCTCAAATAATTGAAGGACATATTGTTTTAACCGAGAGTTATTTAATCTCAATAAAATATCAATTGAGTTTGTTTTGTAGGCCAGGGGAAATAAAATTAAACTTCTTCTAATTCTTTTTTTTTACTACTGCACCAAACAATTATTGCTAAATAATTACTCTTTTAAGTTTAATTTCGCATGTTCTTCAAAGACAACTCCTTAGTTAATCAATATTACTCTGTAAAAAGTTAAGTCAAGGCAAATTTTAGATTTTTTTTATAAGGTAACTAAATCAACCTAAGCTGAGTGTTAAATGAATTAAGTCTTTCAAATGGTTGTAAAAACTTGAGTTGATTTGATTTGATTTTTTTAGTTTGGTTAGAACTCTTCTTCAGTCTGATTTGCTCTTGATTTGAGTTTATTTTATTATTTAAAATTTTTCTATTTTTAGATTTATTTGATTGATTAATAATTTTTATATTACTGTAACTTTGACAAAATCCTAATTGTTGAAATTAAAAAAAGTGCCTTTGATATTTGGAAACTGAAGGAGAAAGGAAAGGCCCTTCTGTGACTGTATCTGTCTGTGTTCCTCAACCATGGAAGAAGCCATGGCATCTCCATGCTACTCTGATATGGTAGCGCACCGACTCAAGATCCAATCTTTTTAGGTTTCTGCTTCCCAAAATCTAATTTTTAGACGATTTCAGTGCGGAATTGTGCAGGGCGTGGATCAGGGATTCTTCAACCGATGGGACTTGCAGCAGCTGGAGGTGGCTTTGGGACAGGGCTCGGAGCAGAGTCCGTCCTCCGAGAGCCACTGCGAGAGGCCCAAGAAGCAGCTCAGGACCAGAAGCTGGAGCTCCTGCACCACCGCCGCCGACCAGAGCTCGGCCTCCGCTCCGAGAATTCTGTCGTTCGGGAAGCCCGATTCGCCGATCTGCCACTCGGGCTTCTACGGTGGCGTGGTGAAGAAGAAGGTGGAGGAGGCGGCGGAGGGCTCCGTCAGCAATGGCTCCAGGAGAAGCACCCCGGCGAAGAGGACGTCGGCGCACAACCATGAACACATCATGGCGGAGAGGAAGCGGAGGGAGAAGCTGAGCCAGCGATTTATCGAGCTCTCGGCCATCGTTCCTGGTCTGAAAAAGGTAGCTGTTCTGATTCCAATATGCGTTTTTTGGGTCATGATTTGAGCCCTTTTCGTCTGGTGAAGATGGACAAAGCTTCAGTTCTCAGCGACGCGATCAAGTACTTGAAGCAGCTCCAAGACAAGGTCATGAACCTCGAAGACCAGATCACGAAGAGGAGCATCGAGTCGGCAGTTCTGGTGAGGAAGACTCAGCTTTGCGTCGAAGACGACGCCGACGACGATGGTCATTTCAATGACGATCGCCGACGGCGAAGTTGCTTCTTACCCCCCAAGATCGAGGCGCGAGTCTGCGACAAGTCCATCCTGATCAAGATCCACTGCGAGAACCGCAAGGGCGTGCTGGTTCAAGCGCTGTCGGAGATCGAGAAGCTCCACCTCTCGGTGGTGAACACCAGCGTGATACCGTTCCCCGGCAACTCCCTCGACATCACCGTCGCGTCTCAGGCAAGTTTCCGATCGAAAGCTCGACGAGCTCGTTCGTAAGTAATTGCCCAATCATAGTTCGCGGTTTTGAATGTCTGTGTCGGTCGACAGATCGAGGAGGCCTTTTCAATGTCGGCTAGGGACGTGGTGAAGAGGCTGAATTCAGCATTCAGGCAGTTCAAATGAGACGATCGTCGTCGCAGAGAGGAAAGCTGAAGATGAACTGAGTTCTTGTTTTCCTGTTATTTTTCATTCTCTTCCTCCAATCCTCTGCATGATGTTTTCTTTCTCTGTTTAATCCAAAAAGAAATTGGAGAATTGGCACTCATTTGATGATGATGCAAGAAATCTGCATTAAAATGCAGAGTATCAATCAGTTCATGAAAATGAAACTTTGGTCCCCTCGGGGCGGTGCGATGGTTAAGATATGGAATGTTGTCACATGAGATCTTGGGGTCGAAACTCGACGTGACCGAGCATAACCTCCCTCATGTCTTAGCCATTTGCACTAATGGCTAGTAGTCATCCGTGATTTATCTCTTCCGTGTTGACCTAGGAACGAGTTGGTGGGGGCGCTGGAGGCGAGCGAATCGCCTTTTGCCACATGAAAATGAAACTTTGGCATGAATTCAGTCCTTATCAGAGATTGTGATTTTGCTGGAAAAATGGCAGCCAACAAAGAATAAATATTTCTGAAATGGAGGAACAGATATTCTGAGATGCAGACCTATGAATTTAATTATTGTGTTTCTTGTGGTGCGTAATGAGTTCTTATGTCATACACTTCCTATATCTGAAAGGAATTAAGAAGGAAGATTACTTCAGGAGGAAATTTGAAGAGAGAGAGAGAGAAATGTCAAGATTAATCCAGAAGCATTCATTTCTGATGAGCAAAGAAATCATAATTTAATTAAAAAAATGCTTAGTATTTGCTCATAAACTCTTTTCTAGATGCAAATCAGGATTATACTTGCAATTATTTCAAGATCATGTAAAATCTTACATAGCTTTGTAACTTGATATGGAATAGTTTTGTATTTCATTGGACTTGAAGGATACCTTAATCTGTAAAATCTTACATCTCCTGAGACTCATGAGAAGAGTTAAGGGTATGGTATGATAATAAATATATTATTATAATAGTATTATTGTATGATACCTAGCTTAGTAGTTTTTGAATTTTTTCAATTTTTTTAATTGAGGATTATATTTCCTTGTCAAAAACTGGTTCTATGGTGTAGTGGTTAGCACTCTGGACTTTGAATCCAGCGACCTGGGTTCGAATCCCGGTAGGACCTTTTTTTGTTCTTTTTATAATATATATTTCATCTCGATTCACACTCATAACAATTTTAGGACTTTTTTTTTTTGTTGTTTTTATAATTAATATATATTTCATCTCGATTCACACTCGTAACAATTGTATATTATATTGGAATTGTATTTTTAAGATTCAAGTGACAGAATGATTAAAACACTAGACACAGGTGAAAGTCAACCACAAGTTAAATTCTTTTGTAGATGAACAGTGACTTTGAAATTTGAATCGATCTCAGCAAGTAGAATAATTCATGTTATCAAATGAAAGGGCCTAATAATACGCAACGCAGTAGACAACTCGAGCTAGACAAAACGTCGAATACCTGAGAGGCTACAACGAAGGAAGCAGGTCCTCTTCTGCCGTCGGGAGGTTGAGTAGAAAGGGAATGGGGCGCTTGATCTCCCAAGGCTAGCTAGCTGCATCTTCTTGGGCCTCGTCTTCATGCGGTGCGACATTGCCTTCTTCTGCGGCCGCCGTTGGCTATCAACCACCTTCACCTTCACCTTCACCTATAGAGCAGCGGAGCCACAGTTGATGATGATGATGATATTATTGGACAAACAATCTATCGGAAATATTTGAGAATTTACTGAATTTATATACTCAAACTAAATTAATTTATATGTTGAAATGATCTGAATTAATAATCTCAGGCTGTCAGTAAAGATTGGTTTCTACTAATTACTTAGTACAGATCGAGTTCCGAGTCCGAGTAGCAAAGTCCGAATAGACTGAAGGGTCAGGCGGGCAAACAGTAGATTGGTCGATCGGATAGATAGGTCGAGCAGGCGGTAAGGCCGAGCAAGTTCGGCCAGATAGAGAGCCAATCGGGCGAGAGGCTGGCCGGGCGAGAGGCTGGCTGGGCAAGCAGATAGGCCGAGCGAGAGGCCCATTGAGCAAACAGACTGAGTGAGAGGTCGGTCAAGCGAAGCAGACAGGGCAACCGAACGAACAACCAGAGAGGTCGACTAGTGAGTGGAGAGGCCGATCGAGCGGCTGAGCGAACTGACTAGTGTCCGGCTGAGCGAGCGTGCAGCCGGTCGGACGGAAACGCTGATCGAGTTATCTGCCGAGCAAATTTCGCCGAGCAGAACGACCGGACAAGCGATGAGATCGAGCGGGCGCTGCAACCGGGCAAGCAATGCGAGCAGTCGGACGTGTGAACCGAGACCAGCGATACGCAGTTTCCTTGAAATAGATTCGTCCCACCTCTGGCTCTGCTTCGAGGCTTTCTCGGGTTGTTTGTTTCTCAGGATACAACGGTGAACCGTGATTTCCACCAAGCACTGATGGTCACGACAAACTGAGTGGTACCCGAATTATCATGGGCACTCTGCCGAGCAAAAGTTGCACAACAAAGGAGGAGGGAACATAGGTGAAGAGCTTCTGCTGCTTTTCTATGTGTGTAACCTTTTTCCTGTGATAGTAGCCTCCTTATATACGAGCTCAAGACCAAAGGGCAGCATTTATGATCAATTAATGATCATTACTCGCCGAGCAGTGTTTCACTCGACCGTTTTGATTCTGCATTAATCTTTCTTTAATGCATTTGTTACACAAGCAACAAAAAGATTTACGTGGCAAAATGTTAGTTGTTCCGCTTGGGTAAATTTTTGTTAGGGTCGATTTGTAGCTAGAGGGGAGGGGTGAATAGCTTGTCGCGCTCGCTATCTTGCTTCGTGATGATGATATGCAGCGGAATGAACCACGAAACACACTTACAACGCTAACACAAAGGATTTACTTGGTATCCACCTCAAGAAGAGGTGACTAATCCAAGGATCCATATACGACACGCTCTCCACTATGAAAAACACTCCTTCTCGATAACTACCGGAGGTGGAGAAACCTTATACAAGACTCACACAACAAGTTACAACACACGCAAGAAGAAAATATAAGAATGAAAATGAAAAACCTTCTTCTTGCTTGACCTTGTTGATGGAGACGCCTCTGGACCCTTTGGAAAGTGCAACAACACTTCTCTTCCAAGCTCTCAGTCCGGCGATGAGTAGTTATGAAGGATCGTGTAAGCGCTTTGGAGAAGAAATCTCACCATAGCTTTATACTTGGCGCTCCTAGGGCTCCCAATCAATTGGACTTGCTTGTTGGATCAATCTGGGTACCCTAAGTTTTGATGTTTGGGCAAAAGTTTAAGTTAGGTTTATTGTTGTATTTGATATGCATTGTGAGTGTGCAGGATACAGGTACAACAAGGAAAGTCGAAGGGTGAGTCTTGGCGGTGTAAGTCCAAGCATGTAGTCTTGGCAACGTAAGTCCAAGTGTGATCTTGGCAAAGGAGGAAAGTCCAAGGATGAGTCTTGGCGGTGTAAGTCCAAGCATGTAGTCTTGGCAACGTAAGTCCAAGTGTGACTTGGCAATGGATGAAGTCCCGGATGTAGGATCGAAAAGAATTTAGATATCTCCACAATAGCATGATATTGTCCACTTTGGGCCTAAGCCCTCATGATTTTGCTCTTGGGCTCTACCCAAAAGCCCTCATGCCAATGGAGATATCTTTCTCTTATAAACCCATGATCTTTTCCATGTGTTTTCAATATGGGACTATGTTTGCAACCTTGCAACCCCAACAATCCCCCCCCTCAAACAAAGGACCATGGGCTTCCCACGTCCGATCCTTGACCCACCAGGTCTTCCTGCCCCTCGGTCTACCCGACCTACTAGGACTTCCTGCCCCTCGGTCTACCCGACCTACTAGGACTTCCTTGCCTAGCCACAACTAGGACTTCCTGCCCCTCGGTCCACCCGACCTACTAGGACTTCCTGCCTGGTGTCTGGTCCTCTTGATCCGAACATAGGAGCCCCCACTTTCTTTGTTCGAGGTCAATATTGTACTCACATGGTTCAATCAGACCATAGCTCTTGTGCACAGTCGGCGGTTAAACCTTCTGGCAGTCCGGGCTCTGATACCACTTGTAGGATCGAAAAGAATTTAGATATCTCCACAATAGCATGATATTGTCCACTTTGGGCCTAAGCCCTCATGGTTTTGCTCTTGGGCTCTATCCAAAAGGCCTCATACCAATGGAGATATCTTTCTCTTATAAACCCATGATCTTTTCCATGTGTTTTCAATATGGGACTATGTTTGCAACCTTGCAACCCCAACACTGGAGGCGCGACCTCTTGGTAAAGGAAGACCCGACAACAATGACAAGGCCGATGGAAGCTCCAGAAGGCAAGACGTGAAGGATAGGGAGACATTCGAGGGACGCAAGGCTGATGGAGGAGGCTAGAAGGCTAGCTAGGTCTAGGTTGGTCGGGCAAGAACGAGTGCTGAGCGAATGTACTCGGGGTAAAATCCCAAAATTAGGGTTTATTGTAGCAGTACTGTAGCGTTACTGTAGCAGTCGACTGGTGGTTTCATCAGTCGACTGGTGCAGTCGACTGGTAGCGAACAGAGGGTTGGTATCGAGCCGTTGGGCTGCAACGGTCGAATTTCCACGAAGGGCAGTCGACTGCATGTTTTGGCAGTCGACTGGTAGGCGGGGTTTTCTAACCCGTGACCTATATAACCAAACATTTGAAGCTTGGTTGAAGTTGACGAAATTAGTGGTGGTTAACCCTAATTAGAGTCTTCAAGTTCCCAAGTGATCTAGCGTGCTTGTACGAGGTTGTGGCGAGGTTTCTCCACCCACAAGGAGCTACGCGAGCTAGCTGGAAGTTCTTCGGGGAATCATCCACCGACGGATCGGGATCGTCCACCTTACGGACAGCCATGGAGTAGGAGCTTTATCTCCGAACCACGTTAAATCAACGTGTTAGGTTTGCTTTCTATTGTTAGTGTTTATCTTGTATTTCCGTTATGCACACTAACTATTATAGGAAGCGACGATTTGGGTGAGACGCTATTCACCCCCCTCTAGCGGACGTCAAGGTCCTAACATTGCTCCCAATCGATTGCCAGTGAGATCCCAGCCATCTCAACCGTCCAAAACCTGCATCCAGCGCAATGGTCGTTTCCCAATCGATTGACCAATCGATTGGGGAGGCTTGAATCGATTGGTTGATTGATTCAGCTTTCCTCACATCTACGTGTGAGAAACAACCCCCAATCGATCGACTGATCGATTGGCTGTGCCCAATTGATCGACCGATTGATTGGGGAGCATTCTGTGCTCGTGATTTTACTTCCCAATCGATCAGTCGATCGATTGGGCCAGCCTTCACTCGCAACACATCTTCAATCGATCGATTGAATCACGGTTTAATCGATCGGTTGATCGATTGACCTCCCGTTGACTTGCTTAACTCAAGCCCAAGGTTTCCAAACTCAACATCCGGTCAATCGTGACATGTTGGGACTCCTCGTGCCTTGTATCTCGTCAACCTTGACCTGCTGGGACTTCTTCACCAAGTGTCCGGTCAATCCTTTGACCCACTTGGACTTTTCTGCTCATGCTAAGTGTCCGGTCAACCTTGACCCACTTGGACTTACTTCCACTAGATGTATAGTCACTCTTGACCCATAAGGATTTCCTCGTGCCTAGCTTCACTCACCAGGTCTTCCCATCTATCCGACGGTTAGAGTGTATACTAAAATCCTAGCTTTTGTAAACATTTATTTTTGAAATAAAAAAAATCACATTGGTCAAATGTCTACATTTATTTGCTAAGTATAGTTGTTCAATTAATTTATATTGTAAATAACATGGTATGTGGTATCACACACAGAAGATCATGTTATCAGTTCTTTATAAATTATAAACAGATGCTCACGACTAAGATGGAAAGAAACAAACCGTTGGAATAGTCGTAGTGTAATTAGGTATTAGTTTATCTTGACTAATAAATTACACTAGTACACTCTTAGTGTATTGAGTAGGGTCATTTAAAGTAAGTTCTTTTTATACTAACTTAATAAAAGAACAAGACCTTAGTTATTATGGAAGTGTGTGCTCTTAATCCTAAGATAATAACAATCACATATATTTAATATTTATTTCTTTGACTTATCAAAGGGTGAAATTTAGCTCGATAAATCAATAGGCGCGATAAGTTGGGAAATGATATTACTTATAGTGTGTGTTGTTGATTATAGAAGGAAACTATGTCCTAGTCATCTAGGTTGAGAATGCTCCCAAGAGGAGTTCATAAGAATTGTCATGTTAAACCCCGCATGTGGACTTAGTCCGACATGACGATGAAGTTGCGTGGTACTACTCTTGGACTAAGATATTAATTAAAGTGAGTTGTCACATTCGATATCTTAAATACAGGGAGACTAACACACTCATGATAAGAAGGAACTCATAATGTAATTTGAGATTGGTGCGGTAGTACAATAATAACTCTCTAGTGGAATGAGTTATTATTGATGAACTCGGGTTGTGTGTTCGGGGCGAACACAAGATACTCGAGTTCATCGGAAGGCCAAAACCAATTTCTCCTCTAGGTCCCTGTCGTACCCTCATTAATGCCTCAAATCCACTCATGAAAAGTCCATCTTGGTGTCCAAGAGGAGGCCGACCCATGGCTTGGTGACCAAGCCATAGGGGTCGACCACTATCTTCTCAAAGAGGGTCGGCCCTTTGCTTGGTGCCTAAGCAAGGAGGGGTCGACCACCATAATCCAAATAAGGAGGGGTGTTTTGAATTTTTAAAATCTTCTCTTTGTAGATAACTACAAGTTTTAAAAGAAGGATTTTAAATTTACAAAACTTTTCTTATTTGAATTAGGTCACATGGTTTAAAATAAAGTTTAAAAGTTTTAAAACTTTCCTTTTTTAATCATCCTCATGGTTTTGAAAAAAAGAAGGGAGTTTTAAATTTGAAATTTTCTATTTTTGTAACCATGTTAAAAAAGGAAATTTTAGAAGAGAAGTTTTAAATTTTAAAACTTGGTTTTAATTTTTAAAACTTTCCTTTTTTAACATCCATATTAGGAAATTAAAATAGAGCTTGTAAAATGTTATAAGAGCTTTCCTTCTTTGCTTATAAAATTTTTACAAAGATTATTTTCCTTCTTTTAAGGGTCGTCCACCCTTGCTTGGTGCCCAAGCAAGGGGCCGACCAATCAATCAATTAAAGGAGAAAAGGAAAAAATAAAAGGGGAAAAGGAAAAACAAGAGGAAGATTTTAATTTTTGTAAAATTTTTTTCTTATTTGCCTTGGGCAAGTATTATAAAAGAAGGAGAGGAGAGGCCTCATGATGTATCAATTCTTATTCTCTTGTTGGAGCTCTCTCTTTCCTTTCCCCTTGCTCTCTTTTGTTCCTTGGTGGTGGTTGTGGCCGAATTCTAGAGAAGGAGGAGGAGCTTTTGGGTGATGTTCATCTTGGAGGATCGTCGCCCACACGACGTCCAAGAGGAGGCGAGGAATACGACAGAAGATCTCGAGGTTATTAGCATACAAAGAAGAGGTATAACTAGTAATTATTTTCCGCATCATGCTAGTTCTTCTTTGTATGAATTCCAAACACAAGAGGCATATGATTTTAGAGTTTCGAATTTGTGATTTGAGTTTGTGTTTTTTTTTGTTTTTCGAATTTGTGATTCGATTGTTCTTTTTGGTTAAACCTAGAGTTATATAAGGAAATTAAATATTAACTTTCCTTAAAAGGCTTTGTCTAGGTGGTGGTGGATGATCCCATACCCAAGAAGGACTAGTGCCTCGACATGCAGTTCTGGAAGCAAATTTTGGAAATTAATATTTAGTTGAATTTATAACACAAGTGAATTTGGATCAATAATGTTAAGTATCGTTTGCGATCCAAATCTAAACCAATAAGAACAGATAAGTTAAATTTGGAATCAATAATATTAAGTTCCATTTACGATTCCTAATTTAATTTCTAAAGAATACAATAGGTTGTTTAGGAAAGGTTTGACACTTGTACAAAATTTTTGTACAATGGAGCCGGTACGATCTTCCTAGGATCAACCAACAATTGATATCAGAGCTAGGGTTTGCCTCTGTGTGTTTGGTTTTCAAATAGATTATGCACATGTCATACATAATTTAGGCAGGATAATAGTAGGATGTGCTAACTTTATGGTTGCAGTCTCCAACTATTATGTCATATAGATATTGTGTGTGAATGAACCCTTGGACATGTCAAGGGCATTTTATTTTGTGTGCATGATTGTAATATTAAATACAGAAGGAGCTGTATTAGTTATTAGGATTTTATAATTTTATTTCGATCTAGATTACATGTACATTCCTTTATGGAATATAGGATTGATATATGTAAAATTCTATTTTTGTCGCGGATCATATCCTTGCGAGGCATGGTGTTATAGGAGGACCAGAGGCGCAGCGGAAAAGGAAACTCGATGGACCCGGCGACATGATCCCTAGGGATGGCAGCACACGAAAGACAGTGATGGAAGAAGCCATAATAGTTGGAAAATTAATTTCCATATTTATTGCTTTTATTTACTGTGATGTGTGCTTACATGTGATGTATGCTAGCATAGGTTAAAATTCCTCACCTTAAATAACTAAGTGGGAGAGGGATTTTTAAATAAATTTCACGGTCTCCATTGTTGGTTTGTAAGTGATGCAACAAGCTTGCGTGTTGGCTCTGAGTGCCTCCCTCCACAACGGACGGGTTTGTTGCGGATCACTAGATCAAACTTCCTTTATGGATGGTTATAGGAAATTATTTAGGAGCATGTGATCTTCTCCAACTGAAGGAGCACAATCCTATTTAATGGACTAAGTATCAAGTAATGGTATACACTTAGACGCATTCAATAGTATCCTCCCCAACAGAGTCACTGCTATTGTCTTGTGTGACCAAAGGAAAACCAACTATTAATTTTATTTGTCATAAAGTTAGGATGCCAAGATAATAAAATTAATGGGTAAAGCCCTCCTCTTACAAATGTTGAATTTGTATACGTCCACACTAACGTGGCAAGTAAAATTCACGGTGTTTTGAGGTGTTGGTAAATTTAAATAGTATTGTTTGATGAATCAATATTATTCTAAATTTAGAGTCTTGACCAAAGTTTATTTTGTGATTCTTAGGATGACTTTTAACCCACTGGCCATTATACTGAAAGAGAACAAACTTATTGGTCCCAACTATATAGATTGGAAAAGAAACCTGGACATTGTCCTAATTGCTGAGGGCTATAAGTTTGTACTGTCAGAGGAGTGCCCTAATACGACTAATGGTGAATCTACCCAAGAGGAGATTGAGAATCATAAGAAATGGGTAAAGGCAGATGAGATGGCGCGGTGTTACATTTTGGCTTCAATGTCAAATGTGTTGCAACATCAGCATCAGGATTTACCAACAGCTTATGATATAATGAACAATCTCAAGTATCTCTTTGGTCACCGGGATCGGGCCGCTAGGCAAGAAGCAATGAAAAAGTTAATGACAACTACCATGACAGAGGGTACTCCCGTCAGGGACCATATCCTAAAGATGATGACTTATTTGAACGAAATACAGATTCTTAGAGGAGACATTGATGGGGAAACCCAGATCGATATGATTTTCCAGACGCTACCCAGAAGTTTTGAGCATTTTCGCCTGAACTATAATATGAATAAAAGGATGTATTCATTGGCGGAACTACTGACATAATATCAGGCAGCAGAAGGGTTATTTCGTCATAATTCTCAGATTCACTATGCTGAAAATGGTTCAACTTCTAATTCGAAAGGCAAGAAGAAGAAGAAACAGACTGCATCAACAAAGAAGGTGAATAAACCTCAAGGTACAGGACATAAAGCTGGAATGAAGAAGCCGAAGGGCAAGTGCTTCATCTGCAAGCAATTAGGACATTGGAAGGCAGACTGTCCTCGTAGGAAAGAGAACAATAAAGGTATATCTCATTCTCTAGTAGTTGAAACATGTTTAGCGGTGTTATCTACCAGCACCTGGTGTGTAGATACGGGAGCTACTGATCATGTCTGCACCTCTTTGCAGGGATTCCAGGAAACCCGATGACTATTTGAAGGAGAGATAACTGTCTACATGGGCAATTCTACTAAGGTGGCGGCTGTTGAGTGGGAGACGTCTACTTGTCTTTTGATAGGAATAAAAGTTTGGTTTTAAGAAATTACCTTTATGTATCCAGTTTTAGAAAGAATTTAATTTCAGTTTCTAAACTATAATTGGATGGATATTCTGTTTCCTTTAATAACAATGTGGTTATAAATAGAAATATGGTTATTATCTGTTCTGGTGTATTGGTTGACAATTTATATACTTTAAATCCAATATCTCCCACAAAGCAACAAATGAAAATTAATAACATATCTTCTAATTCTAATAAGAGAAAGAAACCATCTGAAATGAACCAAACATATCTTTGGCATCTAAGACTTGGTCATATTAACTTAAGTAGGATTTAAAGGCTTTTAGCTGATGGACTCTTGGGTTCATTAGAGTTGGAAAACTTTTCAACCTGTGAATCTTGCTTGGAAGGTAAAATGACCAAGAGACCTTCTAAGGCCAAGAGGTATAGAGCCAAAGATGTGTTAGAACTGGTTTATTCTGATTTGTGTGGTCCTATGTCAATCCAGTCAAGAGGTGGTTATGAATATTTTGTCTATTTTATAGACGATTATTCAAGATACGGATACATTAACTTGATGCGCCGCAAGTCTGAATGCTTTGATAAGTTCAAAAAATATAGGGATGATGTGGAGAAACATCTTGGTAAAAGTATTAAGACACTACGGTCTGACCGTGGTGGTGAATCCCTCTTTGGAGAGTTTAGGAATTACTTATCAGAAGCCGGGATTCTGTTGGAGTGTATACTGAAAGCCTAAGCTTTTGTAAACATTTATGTTAAATAAAGAATCACATTTGGTCAATTTATCTACATTTGTTTGTAGTTGTTCAATTAATTTATATTGTAGATAACATAGTATGTGGTGTCACATATAGAAGATGATGTTATCAGTACCTTATAAATTATAAACAGTAGCTCACGACCAAAATGGAAAGGAACAAACCATTGGGAGGTCGTAGTGTAATTAGGAATTAGTTTATCTTGACTATATAATTACACTAGTACACTTAGAGTGTATTAAGTAGGACCATTTGAGATAGTTTCTTTTATACTGACTTTATAAAGAAACAAAGACCTCGATTATTATGGAAGTGTGTGCTCTTAATCCTAATATAATAACAAGCACATATATTTGATATTTATTTCTTTAATTTATCAATGGGTGAGATTTAGTTCGATGAATCAATAAGCCTGATAAGTTGGGAAATGATATCACTTATAGTGTGTGTTGTTGATTATAGAAGGAAACTGTGTCCTAGAGATACTAGGTTGATAATGTCCTCAAGATGAGCTCATAAGGATTGTCATGTTAAACCCTGCAGGTGGACTTAATCCGACATGACGATAAGGTTGAGTGGTACTACTCTTGGACTAAGATATTAATTAAATGAGTTGTCAGTAACTCACTTAATTAGTGGACATTCGATATCTTAAACACAGGGAGACTAACACACTCATAATAAGAAGGAGCCCAAAAATGTAATTTGGGATTGGTGCGGTAGTTCAATAATAGTTCTCTAGTGGAATGAATTATTATTGATAAAATTAAGTTGTGTGTTCGGGGCGAACACGGGATGCTTAATTTTATCGGGAGACCAAAACCAATTCCTCCTCTCGGTCCCTATCGTAGCCTCTTATTTATAGAGTACTATACCCACCTATACCCACCTTCTATACCCACCAATAGGGGGCCAACCAAGCTAGCTTGGGAACCAAGCTAGGGCCGGCCTAGGTAGGTGGCCGGCCCTAGCTTGAACCCAAGCTAGTAGGGCCGGCCAAATTAAATTAAAAAAGAAATTTAATTTTAATTTTTATTATGTGGAAGATATAATTTATTAAAGAGAATTAAAATTAAAATATCTCTCTTGTAAAAGATCTACAAAAGATTAAATAAAGAGATTAGATCTCTTTCCTTATTTGTAGATTGGTGAGATATTTTATTTTCTCTTTAAAAATTATTCACATGTTGTAAAATTAAAATTATAGAAATTTCCTTTTTATCAACCATGAAGAGATTTTGAAGAGAAATTTTATTTTTTAAAATTTCCGGAAACAAATTAGGAAGTTTTAATTATTGATTGAAACTTGTCCAATTTGTTTTCATTGATGTGGCCGGCCATAAGATTTCAATTGGGGAAATTTTATTTTATTTTTCTCAATTAAATTATGTCAAGGAAATTGAGAAAATTTTATTGTAATTAAATTTCCTAATTTGCCTAGGCCAAGGAATATAAAAGAAGGGGTGAGGGTGCCTTCATGGAACAACCTCTATTATTTTCTCTCCCTCTTTTCCTTGGTGTTGTGGCCGGCCATCATCTCTTCTCCTCTTCCTCTTTGTGGTGGCCGAAACTCTCTATTGCTTGGAGCTCTTGTGGAGGCCGGATACTACTTGGAGAAGAAGAAGAAGAAGAAGAAGGAGAGAAAGCTTGCATCTCTTGGAGCTTGGTTGGTGTTTTGTTCTTCATCCTTGGTAAAGCTTCTTTGTGGTCGAACCTAGCTAGGAGGAGAAGAAGGTGGTTGGTGGTTTCTCATCTCGGAAGATCGTTGCCCACACAACGTCCGAGGTTAGAAGAGGAATACGGTAGAAGATCAAGAGGTCTTTCTAAAAGGTATAACTAGTAGTTTTTCTTTCCGCATCATACTAGTTATTTTTGGAAAAATACCAAATACAAGAGGCTTATGATTCTAGAATTTCGAATATGTTTTTCGATGTTGTGTTCTTTTGTTTTTTCTTTTCCTTGTGATTTGGTTGTTCTTTTCGGTTAACCTAAAGTTATTTTAGGAAATTAAATATTAGCTTTCTATAAAAGGTTTTGTCTAGTCAGTGGTGGTTGCTTCCATATCCAAGAAGGCCATGTGCCTCGCCACGTCAGTACTGGGAACCGATTATGGAAATTAATATTTAATGGAATTAATAACTTAAGGTGATTTGGGTCGAACGTGTTAAGTTCCGCAGGAGACCCAAGTCAAAACCTAAAAGAACGAATAGATTAAGTTTTGGATCAAACGTGTTAAGTTCCGCAGGCGATCCAAAATTTAATTTAAAAGAACACATGGTAACTAGGAAAAGGTTCAGACCTTTGTACAAAATTTTTGTACAGTGGAACCTCTAGGTTTTCCGAGTAGCAACCAACAGATTCAATCCCAATTGTCTGCACCTGGTACACCCATCAGAATGGTGTGGCAGAACGAAGGAATATGACTCTTATGAAAATGGTTAGATCGATGATAATATATTCAAAATTACCAAATTCATTTTGGGGATATACTCTGGAAACAGCAGTGCACATTCTGAATATGGTACATTCTAAAACAGTTCCTTCTACCCCAATAGAATTATGGAATGGGCGTAAGCCTAGTCTGAATCATATCCGGATATGGGGTAGTCCAACACATGTGCTGAAGGGAGATACTGACAAGTTAGAATCACGTACAGAAGTTTGTCTGTTTGTGGGATATCCTAAAGGAACGAAAGGTGGTTTATTTTATAATCCTAAAAATCAGAAGATCATTATTAGTACCAATGCTCGATTTTTAGAAGATGATTATGTAATGAACCATAAGGCCATGAGTAAAATTGTTCTAGAAGAAATAAGAGAGGACACGTCTACTTTAGTACCAACGGTACAAGATGAAGTACCACAAGAGACTGCAACACGTGTCACACATGATACACAACAAGAGATAGTGCCTCGTCGTAGTGGGAGGGTTGTAAGGCAACTTGAGAGATTCATGTTTTTGGGAGAGTCATCGAACTTGATCCCAGGTGAACATGAATTTGATCCCCGAACATATGATGAAGCACTCCAAGATAAAGATGCAGTATCTTGGCAAAAGGCAATGAATTCTGAAATAGAATCTATGTATTCTAATAAGGTCTGGGAGCTTGTAGAACCACCAAACGGTGTAAAAGCCGTTGCATGCAAGTGGATCTACAAAAGGAAAAGAGGGACAGACGGAAAGGTAGAAACCTTCAAAACAAGGCTTGTAGCGAAAGGGTACACTCAGAAAGAAGGAATCGATTATGAGGAGACCTTTTCACCGATAGCTATGCTTAAGTCTATCCGGATACTCTTATCCATTGTTGCTCATATGGATTATGAGATTTGGCAAATGGATGTCAAGACAGCTTTCCTTAATGGAAGCCTTGAAGAAACATTCATATGGAAGCTCAATCGGTCTATTTATGGACTGAAGCAAGCTTCAAGATCTTGGAACATCCGATTTAATGAAGTAATCCAGTCATATGGATTTAATCAGTGTCCGGATGAGTCTTGTGTATACAAGAAGTGTAACGGAAACGTGGTGGTATTTCTTGTACTATACGTAGATGACATTTTGTTAATTGACAACAATGTCAAGGTGTTATCAGACATAAGGGTATGGTTGTCCAAACAATTCGATATGAAGGACTTAGGAGAATGTGCACACATTCTTGGGATCAAAGTCATAAGGGATTGCAAGAAAAGGATGTTGTGTCTATCTCAAGCTTCATATATAGATATAATCCTTGCTCATTTTAGCATGCAAAACTCCAAAAAAGGTTTTTTACCTTTTAGGCATGGAGTAGTTTTATCTAAAGAGATATCTCTGAAGACATCAAAGGAGATAGAAGACATGAAAACAAATTCCTTATGCTTCGGCTGTAGGAAGCCTAATGTATGCAATCTTGTGTACGAGACCGGATATCTGTTTTGTCGTGGGCATGGTTAGCAGACATCAAAGTAACCCTGGACAAGGACATTGGACTGTTGTAAAACATATATTAAAGTACCTGAGAAAGACTAGAGATTATATGCTAGTTTATCAAGCAGACGATTTGCTCCCTGTGGGTTATACGGATTCGGACTTCCAATCAGATGGGGACAATAGTAAGTCTACATCGGGCTATGTGTTTACTCTAGGAGGTGGAGTCATTGCATGGAGGAGTGTTAAGCAGAAATGCGTTTTAGACCCAACCATGGAAGCTGAGTAAGTGGCAGCCTCTGAGGCAGCCAAAGAAGCTGAATGGCTCAGGAACTTCCTAATGAACTTAGATGTGATTCCTGGTTTGCCCAAAATCATCACAATTTATTGTGATAATAGTGGTGCAGTTGCAAACTCGAAGGAACCACGAGCTCATAAGGCGAGTAAGCATATAGAGCGCAAGTACCACCTGATACGAGACATCGTCAAGCGAGGAGAAGTTGTCGTCGCTAAGATTGCATCAACAGATAACCTGGCAGATCCTTTCACTAAGGCCCTTCCAGCGAAAGCTTTTGATCGGCATGTGGAGGGGATGAGAATCAAATGTATGACAACATATATTATTGAACCCTGTGGTTGTTTTAATGTGATCAACCAAGTTGGTTAGGTCCTGCTTTGTGTTTGACCCCTGTGTCTGAGTGTGCAGGAGCTTAAGAGCGCAAGAATTCGAGCGGAAGATGCATCTAGCAAACTCGCCAACTCGAAGGAACCACAAGCTCATAAGGCGAGTAAGCATATAGAGCGTAAGTACCACCTGATACGAGACATCGTCAAGCGAGGAGAAGTTGTCGTCACCAAGATTGCATCAACAGATAACCTGGCAGATCCTTTCACTAAGGCCCTTCCAGCGAAAGCTTTTGATCGGCATGTGGAGGGGATGAGAATCAAATGTATGACTAGGGGTGTCAATTCGGGTGGGTCGGGTCGGGTTGGGTCGGGTTGAGTTTTTTTTTTTTTTTAACCCAACCCGAACCCAACCCGAACCCGAGTTCAACCCAAAACACCTTAACCCGAACCCGAACCCGACCAACCCGATCAACCCGAACCCGACCCATATAACCCGAAAATCCGATTCAAAACGACTTTTTTGGGCTATTTTTCCTATAATTCTTCACTTTTATCTCAATATTCCATCATTATCATACAAACATGATATTAATATACATAAAAACATCTAAATTTTTAAAATAAAATTTGATTTAACCCCAAAAAAATCCACAAAACCCTATATTTAAGTCAACCCGGGTCAACCCGGGTCAACCCGAACCCAACCCGACCCAACCCGAGACTCTTTTACTCTCCAACCCTCCAACCCGAACCCGACCCGAACCCGAAAATGCCCAACCCGAACCCGATTTTTTTCGGGTCGACTCGGGTTGGGTCGTCGGGTCGGGTTCATTTTTGACACCCCTATGTATGACAACAGATATTATTGAACCCTGTGGTTGTTTTAATGTGATCAACCAAGTTGGTTAGGTTCTGCTTTG
Source organism: Zingiber officinale (assembly GCF_018446385.1). Lineage (NCBI taxonomy): Eukaryota > Viridiplantae > Streptophyta > Magnoliopsida > Zingiberales > Zingiberaceae > Zingiber > Zingiber officinale. The sequence continues at coordinate 147,142,704 of NC_055994.1, forward strand.
TGTTTGACCCCTGTGTCTGAGTGTGCAGGAGCTTAGGAGCGCAAGAATTCAAGCGGAAGATGCAGCTAGCGAGAATGACGGCACAAGAAGGGAGCCGACGGGCTCGGTGCGTCCGAAGGACGAGAGAGCTGCGGAAGAGTACACCGGTGGGCGAGAAGAATGTGCATGACGTTCGAGGGACGTTAAGCCGAGGAGGAAGGCTGCTCGAGGAGAAGACTGAAAATTGGGTTCGGGTGAGCCCTATTTCAGTTGGCCGGAATCACCTAAAAGAACGGGACTTCGGAAGACGAAGCAAAGAAGCAAGCAAGTTGGAAAAAGCTGCCAGCCAGCTTGGAGGCGCCTCCAGCTTGAAGGTGACTTCAATGCCTGTTGTTGGCGCCTCGGACCTGGCAGAAGTGAACGTTGAGCTTTCAGATAAAGTTTTATCCACTCTCTTGATGGAGGCGCCTTGGACCTCTATTGGAGGTGCCTCAGACATCCGAGATAGAATTTCCAGAGGCTATATAAAGGCCTATAGAGCTAGGAATTAGATATCAATTGTTCCATCAAGTCTGTAATCAATTCCTTGCAATAGTTCTGAGCTGTTAGAGTGTAAAAGGCTTCTCTGCCTTCAAAAAAGGAGATTTTTCTAGTGCGTGCTTTTCATCACCCTAGATTAACAACCTTCTTGGTTGTAACTAGATTAACTCCCGGTCTTCTCTGTCCTTCTGTTTAGCTTTATTGTTTTAAGTTACTTTTTATTATTGCTATTGCACTTTCGAGTTGAAAGATCCGTGGAGGGTAGTTTTAATTTGTGCATGCAATTCACCCCCTCTTGCCGGCCTCCGCTACACCTACAATTGGTATCAAAGCAAGATGCCTCAGAAGGACTAACCGCCGACTGAAGCATAACGATCAAGATGATGGCCGGAGCGAATATTCATCCTCCGAAGTTCAACGGAGACCTCGCAACATGTAAACGCCGGATGGAGGTATTTTTCAAAACCGACTTCGATATTTTACTAACTATGAATTATGGTTTTGAAGTTCCGAAAGACAAAGAAGAGCATCAGTGGAGCAAGAAGGAGCAAGACGAGTTTGTCGCCAACGGAAAGGTAGAATTCCACCTGCTTAGCGTGCTACCACCATAAGAGGTAAGTCGGATCGGAAGTTACGACTCCGCGAAAGATCTCTGGAAAAAATTCCTGGAGCTTCACGAAGGTACCTCGGAAGTGAAGCTGGCAAGACGCGACATCCTCCGGACCCAGTTAACGAACCTTCGGATGAACAACGACGAGAAGGTAGCGCAACTCCAAGCGAGGATCAAAGAGCTAATAACTCAACTAAGCAACTTTGGAAAAGTAACGAACCGGGACTCGATCCGGTACGCGCTCAACGTCTTCCCCAGAACTCCAGAATGAGCGTCCTTAGTAGATGCATATTGTTGGTGCGGTTAGCACTAACGGTCTAACTCAGGTTTTGATGAATGACAAATTAGGTTAAGTTAGGTTTGTCGTTATCTAACACTCTGATCGAGTGTGCAGGCGAAGTCCAGACAGGTCGACGGGCTGACCGGATGTTTGGCACGAAGTCCAAGCAGGTCGACGGGCTGACCAGACGCTTGGCACGAAGTCCAAATGGGTCGACGGGCTGACCGGACATTTGGCACGAAGTCCAAGCGGGTCGACGGGCTGACCAGACACTTGGCACGAAGTCCAGCTAGGTCGACGGGCTGACCGAATAGCTGGCGAGAAGTCCAGACAGATCGAAGGGCTGACCGGATGTCTGGCAGGTGAGTAAAGGTAAGTCACTGGAAGGGAGTGACTGTGAGGACGCGTTCCCGGGAAGGGAACATTAGGCGTCGATCCGGCTTACATCCATTTCGGATATCTAAGTCGAGATCGTGACTAGATTCTGGTCTCGGAAAGACGGAATTTAAGTCATACTCTTTATGTTGAACTTATAAACTGTGCTAACACTTTGTTTTGCAAGATACACATTATATATTTGCCTTAGACTAACCTTGTCTTGCAGGAGAAGGACTTTATGGAGAAAGGAGGTCCGGGCGCCCGGATCCCGGAGGCAAACTTTATCCAAGACCCGGTGTCAACACGTAGAGCTCGTTGGTTGGGACTGCTACGTAACACCAGGTCGCCCGGAAGGGATCCGGGGCGCCCCGAGCCTCTTATATAAGGAGGGTCAAAGGCAGAGCTCAAAACAACAACTCTGAATTGACGATCTGCTCTCCTGCGCTCCTACGACGTTGCGACGCCACTCCGACAAAGCTCCGATTTCTTTCTTATTGCTCTATTGTCGGTATTTTATTTCTATCAATTCTTTTACTTAACTCTTTTGTAATTATTATTCTAATTGATAGTGATTGCCCAACAAAAGTACTCAACGAGTACGGGCCTTGAAGTACGAGTCGACACAGGCTCTGAACCAAGTAAAAAGGTTTTCTGTTAGCATTGTTTTACTTTTCTGCTGCGCCTACTCTAGACGAATTTTTATAATCGATATTCACCACCCCCCCCCCCAATCGAACGATCAGGATCCAATAAGTGGTATCAGAGCAGGTACTGCTCTGATTTAGTGCAACCACCAATCAGACAAGGGGGTGATCTATTGTTTAGATTTTTTTTCTCTTGTTTTCAGATTTCAGTTTTTCGTATAATTCCAAACTGGTATTATTACATTTTTGGAAATCTCCTTCCGTCATAATTAAATCTAAATTGGCGCAACACCAATTTAGTTATTTTTATTTAATTCTTTCCGCACTACTAATCCAAGACCAAGTCTTGGAACCTCTCTATTTATTTTTTTTTTGTGCAGATTAAAATGTCGCAGATCGAGGGCTTCAGCACGGTGCGACCTCCCATTTTCAACAGGGATGATTTCCCATACTAGAAGAAGTGGATGGAGATTTATCTCAAGACAGATTTCGACTAGTGGCTGAGCGCCACAAAAGCTTACAAACCGCCAGTTGACAGCTCCGAGAATCTACTGGATCCTGAACAATGGACATCATACATTAAGAAAAAGGCATCAACGAAGAACAAGGCGATCAACACATTACAATGCAGATTAACAAGAGAAGAACTGAATCACGTCGGACCGCATCAGAACGCTAAAGAGCTATGGGATAAACTGATCGAGCTGCACGAAGGAACTAGCGATGCTAAGGTAACAAAAAGGGATTTATTATTAAATAAAATATTTAATATAAAAATACAGGAAGGTGAAACAGCGAGTCAGCTGCACGCGAGGATCAAGGATATCCTCAACGGGCTCCACACAATAGGCCTCCAGATGGACAACAGAGATCTAATCAGGTATGCGTTAAACGCATTTCCACGTAATAGTTTATGGGCATCCATAGTGGATGCCTACAAAATTTCTAAGAATTTAACTAAACTTAAATTAGATGAATTGTTTTGTGAATTGGAGTTACATGAGAAGACTAACGCTAGAGCCGAGAAAGGTGTTGCCTTATATGCAGGTTCCTCCAAGAAAACCAAGCCTGAACCTGAAGAAGACTCTGACCAGAGCTCTGAAGATGAAGAACACCTGGTGAACCTGGTAAGGAAGATGTTCACCAAGAGGAAGAGAAGCTTTAGCAAGAAGGATCTACAAAAGATCAGTTCTCCAGCCAATTCGAGGAACGTAACATGCTTCGGATTCAACAAAAAGGGGCACTACAAGAACGAGTGTCCAAGACTGAAGATCGACAAACCGAAGCCGATCAAAAAGAAGGCCCTCAAAGTGACGTGGGGCGACTCCTCCTCGGACGAAACGGAAGCAAAAGATCAGAAGCACCAAAGCCACCTCGCGCTGATAGCCCACGAAGCAGAGTCGGAAGACGAATCAGAAGACGGGTCCGAACCCGAATCGAGTCACGAGTCCGTACTCGTTTCTGAAGGTTCCGAAGAGGTATTCCTAACCTTAAACCGAAAGTTTTTTAAAATTATTTCTTGCTTAAATAATAAGTTAGTTAAATTAGAAAATGAAAACAAATTGCTCCTCGAGGAAAATCAAATCCTCAAGGAACAAGTTATAAATAATAAACCAACTCAAGATCTAACACTTGAGGAGGAGAATTCATCGTTAAAATTAGAAGTTAATAATTAAAAAAATATGCTAGAAAAATTTACTACCAGATAAAAAAATTTAGACTTAATCCTAAATAATCAAAAAACATGTTATAATAAAACCGGACTCAGATATAAGTCGAACTCAAATAAAACTTTTAAATCATTAATAACCCAATACAAACCAACGAATAAAGCCTGGGTTCCGAAAGCGTGTTTGACCACGCAAATAGAACCTAACCAATATTATATCCCTAAAGATAAAATATATTACGTAAAGTCAAATAAACCAAATAAAAAACCAGAATACAAACCTAAACAAAAAATTTAAAATCTAAATATATTAGAACTCACCAAAATTTAAACTATCACCAAGTAAAGTATAATTATAAAAGAAATAGACATAAACCTAGAACTAAAAATTAAATTAATGGCCATTAATTCAGGGGGAGACTCCAGAATAGATGGCACCTCCAAAACTAACCTACCCGGCAGGATAACCCAAACCAACCTACCCAGTAGGGTAACAAAGACTAATTAGAAAGAGACCAAGTTTAACTTGACCCACGGTACTGGTGAAGTTTTGGATGATAGTACGTTAGGGAAGCTTAGTCTATGCATGTCTAGGAAGATATGGCTTCGACCTGGTGCATTTGCCTAAGTGGAATTAGCTGAAGCTACCCCTTACGGATCCTAACAAGTTAGACCAAGGTTTTGTATTAAGTTCAGTGGATAGGATTATTTGGAAAACCTCGAAAGCATGGTTACTCTAATCATGACCAGGTGACTCACCATAGCCCAGAATTTTATTCAAAGAATGCCTATTTGTTGAGCCAAAGCTAAACCTGAATCTAACACAAAGTTAAACCAAACACTATAATTGAACAAATTCATCTCACAAAAATATAAGATTCCCATATTGAAAACTTAGATCGGGTGAGATGACTAATGATCAAAATTTAATCTTGAATTAAAATTTAAGATTAAAATTAAAATTAAAATTAAAATTAAATTAAAATTCAATCTCGAAATTTAAAAATTTATTTTAAAATTTACCTTAAAAATTTATTTAAAAAAAACTTTAAAAATCATAATAAAAATTCTCATAAAAATTATTTTAAATTAATAAATTATTTTAAAAATTAATAAAAAAATTGTTTTAAAAATTATTCAAAAATTCAGTTAAAATTATTTTAACTTAATAAATTATTTTAAAAATTAATAAAAACAATATTTTAAAAATTATTCAAAAATTCTTTTACAAATCCTATTAAAAATTCTTTTAAAAACCATTTCAAAAATTATTTCAAAAATAATTTTACAAATTATTTTAAAAACACTTTTAATAATTATTTTTTAAAAAAAATCTTTAAAAAATTATTTAAAAATTCCTTTTAAAATCATTTCAAAATTCTTTTAAAAATCATTTTAAAAATTCTTTCAAAAAATTATTTTAAAATCTCTTTTAATAATTAATTTAAATTCTTTTAAAAATTATTTTAAAAATCATTTAAAAATTCTTTAAAAAATCATTTTAAATTCTTTTAAAAAATATTTTACAAATATTTAAAAATTAATTTAAAAATTCTTTAAAAAGAATTTTAAAAATTCTTTAAAAAAATTATTTTTAAAATTATTTTAAAAAAATATCTAAAAAACTATTTTAAAAATTCTTTAAAAATTATTTTAAAAATTCTTTAAAAACTATTTTAAAAATTTATTGAAAATTATTTTAAAAATTCTGTAAAAACTACTTTAAAAAGTCTTTAAAAAATTATTTTAGAAATTCTTTAAAAACTATTTTAAAAACTATTTTAAAAATTATCTTAAAAATTCATTGAAAAACTATTTTAAAAATTCTTTAAAAACTATTCTAAAAATTTTTAAAATTTTTTTTTTAAAAATTCTTTAAAAACTATTTTAAAAATTATTTAAATAATTATTTTAAAAATTCTTAAAAAATTATTTTAAAAATTATTTATAAACTATTTTAAAAATTCTTTAAAAATTATTTTAAAAATTGTTTTAAAACTATTTTAAAAATATTTTAAAAAATATTTAAAAACTTTTTATAAAATTCTTTAAAAAATTATTTTAAAAATTCTATAAAAATTATTTTAAAAATTCTTTAAAAAACTATTTTAAAAATTATTTAAATTTTATTTTAGAAATTCTTTAAAATATTATTATTAAAATTCTTTAGAAATTATTTTAAAAATTCTTTAAAAAATTATTATAAAAATTATTATACTCGTAGGTCCACCTCGTCCTTTGTCAATGCCCTGCTATTTCTCAGCGCTTGTACATTAGTACAAATGTGCGAAGCACATCCGGTATCTAATACCCACGATGAAGAAATAGAGAGGTTGACTTCTATAACATGTATACCTGAAGTAGAAATCTTATTTCTATTCTTCTTAAGATCTTCCAGGTATTCTTTGGAGTTCCTCTTCCAGTGCCTTGCTTGTCCTTGATATAGGTGACAAAGATGTTCAACCATATCGTAAGCACCCATCAACTCATGTTGCTTCTGAAGCTCAGAGTTCATGGTTGCGAGCATAAGACAGGACACATCTAATGCGTCATCTTGATGCTTCTTGTAAGCATCTCGGTCTGCTCGCGTGGCAATGATAGGAGGAGCCTCCGGAATGGGCTGCTCCAAAACGTACAGTTTACGTTCCTGAGTGAGAACTATTCTCAGATTTCTGTACCAGTCCAGGAAATTTGCTCCGTTGAGCTTGTCCTTCTTAAGGACAGAACGCAGAGGGAAGATGTTCGTGTTTGACGTCATGGCAATTCTACAACAGAAAAAAATGCAGAAATAAGTATTGATCCGGCGGTAAGAATGGGGGGCCCACCCTCTGAAGGGTCCCAGCCTAAGGACGGATGGAAGGCTGGTCAAGCGGGTAATGGTCCGAGCGGAGCTAGAAATAACCCATCCATGGGCTTGGGTTTCCGACGCCAAGGCAGGAGGATCGAATGGCCGAGCGGGAGACCGATCGGCTGGGATTGAATGGCCGAGCGAGAGACCGATCGGCTGGGATCGAAGGGTCGAGCGGGTGGTCCGTTCGGCCGAGATAAGGGCGAGGGTACAGAGGTAGCCGAGCGGCCTATCGCTTGTCTCGGGATATGGGATGTCAGAGATTAGGCCGTACACAAGATTACACGATGGAAGATCTCACCGTCACATCAGGGAGAGGTGGATACAGTAGCAGTATGGCCTCATGTATGCTCTTCTGACAGGCCCATACTTGGGTATGGTCTAAAGCAGATGACTGCTTCGATTGACGTGCCTGGGCTCTTTCGATAGTTCTATATAAGGCCTCCATTTCTTCACCAGAGGTACACGGGTCTTCTACTTAAAAGTCACTTCTTTGCTATTTCCTCGCCTGACTTGAGCATCGGAGGGCCGTCGCCGGGACACCCCTCCTGGTTCGGTTTTGTTGCAGGTTCGCCGGAGCACCTGAGGATCCAGTAGGGAGCGCCACGTCCCCAGCGTTCGTTGACCCCTGGTTCGGACAGGATCAATTTGGCGCCGTCTGTGGGAACGCTCCTGCATCTGAACAGAGACAATGGACGAGGCTGGAAGAATACACAATGTGGCACTCTCACAAGAAGAGTTGGACGCTCTGGTCGAGATGAGGGCCGCCAAACTTGTGGAGCAAAAACAAAAAGCGTCAGCCGAGCGGCCGGAGCAACAAGCAACATCTGCATCGGGTGGCCGAGCGGACGCACCTCAAGCCACCGTCTCATTCCACCGGGCCTTATTTCGCACCCCTGAAGCCGTACCAACTCGAAGAGATAGAGGTTCTTCTTCAGACGAAATGCCAAGGCGGGATGACAGAAAAGGGAAAGCCCCCCGGACGGACTCATCTCCCGAGCGGATCAATCGCCAATTCTCGGAGGCTATTCTACGAGACCCTTTACCCAAGCACTACGTGCCTCCGACGATCGGAGAGTACAATGGAACAACGGACCCGGATGATCATCTGGGTAAGTTTGATAACACAGCTACACTCCATCAGTATACAGATGGAGTAAAGTGCCGCGTCTTCCTTACAACTCTCTCGGGATCGGCTCAACGGTGGTTTCGGAGGTTGCCGGACGGATCCATTACTAGCTTCAAGGACTTCCGAACGGCTTTCCTCCACCACTTCGCTAGCAGTCGGCGTTATCAGAAGACAAGTGTCAGCTTGTTTGCCATCAAGCAAGAGTCGAGAGAATCGCTTCGAGCCTACATCCAGCGATTCAACCAAGTGGCGATGGATATCCCAACGGCCACATCGGAGACGATGATGAATGCCTTCACGCAAGGCCTTGTGGATGGGGACTTCTTCCGGTCGCTCATCCGAAAGCCGCCCCGAGATTATGATCATATGCTACATCGGGCCAATGAATACATAAATGTGGAAGAAGCACAAGCCGCCCGGAAAAAGGAAACTCCTACCGAGCGGGCACCTATTCATGCCGAGCGGAAACAGCACGCCGCTCAGCAGCCACCTAGAGGACCGAGAGCTGAAGCAATCCGATCTCCCCACGCCAGGTCGCACGTACAAGAAGTGGCTGCCGCTCGGCCCAAGCCAAAGAAGAGGTGGACACCTATGTTCTGCTCCTTCCACCAGACGGATACGCACAACACGAAGGATTGTCGAAGTCTTCCCTTCGTGGCCAATCCCGTTCCTAGGAGGGCCGAACGACGGTCACCTCCCACCGACAGGAGACAAAGGATTCATGAAGCTGACCGGACTCGCATCGAAAGGAGACATCAACAGACACCCGATCGACACCGATCTCCGAGACAGGATAATCGCCGGACGTCTAGAGAACGGTCACGACCGTCCGCTCGGGAAGAAGAGAATCGAAGCAATATTGCCAGAGGCGAGATCAACGTTATTGCGGGTGGGCCGACCGGAGGAGACTCCAACCGAGCCAGAAAAGCGGGCGTCCGGCAGCTGCAGATCCACGCAGTCAGCTGTAGCCAAGAACGGGCAAGTGGACCGGAAATCACTTTCGGGCCCGGAGACTTGGAAGGAGTAGAAGTGCCCCATGATGACGCTCTGCTCATTAAAGCGGTAATAGCAAATTACACTATTCACCGCATCTTTGTTGACACAGGGAGCTCGGTCAACATTATATTCAAGAAGGCGTTCGATCAGCTGCAAATTGATCAAGCCGAGCTGCTTCCCATGACTACGCCGCTCTACGGGTTCACGGGCAACGAGGTTCAGCCGGTCGGACAGATCCGGCTGGCTACCTCGTTGGGAGAAGAGCCGCTCAGGAGGACCAGGACAATAAATTTTGTGGTGGTCGATTCTCCCTCGTCCTACAACGTCATTTTGGGCCGACCGGCGCTCGGCGAATTCCGAGCAGTCGTCTCAACCTTCCACCAGAAGATGAAGTTCCCCGTCGAGGACAGGGTGGGAGAAGTACGGGGAGATCAGTTAGCAGCTCGGCGGTGTTATATAGAGATGGTCCGAGCAGAATCCAACTCCGCTCGGAAGGCGCCTCGAATCAAGGTAAATACTATCACTGAAAAGCCACCTGTCTTAATTTATGAGGAAAAAGAGGAGGTGCAGATTCATCCGACCCGATCGGAGGCTACAACTTTTATTGCCTCTGATTTGGAGGAGAAGCAGAAGGAGGAGCTGATCCAATGCCTCCGACGAAATCATGATGTGTTCGTCTGGTCGACACATGAATTGCCTGGAATTTCGCCGAGCATAGCACAGCATGAGTTGCATGTCCGACCGGAAGCTCGGCCAATAAAGCAGAGAAAAAGAGATTTCAGCGCCGAACAGAACTCCATCATCCAAGCGGAAGTGGAGAAACTTCTGGAGGCCGGTCACATACGCGAGGTGCAGTTCCCGAGCTGGCTGGCTAATGTAGTATTAATCTCCAAGCCGGGCGGCAAGTGGAGGGTTTGCATTGACTTTCGAGACTTGAACAAAGCATGCCCCAAAGATTTTTATCCCTTGCCCCGGATAGATCAACTGGTGGACTCTACGGCCGGTTGCGAATTGATTTGCATGCTCGACGCACACCAAGGCTATCATCAGGTGCCGCTCGCCCGTGAAGATCAAGAAAAGGTTAGCTTCGTAACTGCTGATGGCACATATTGCTACAATGTGATGCCGTTCGGATTGAAGAATGTCGGGGCCACCTATCAACGCTTGATGAACAAAGTGTTCAGGGAGCAGATCGGGCGAAATCTGGAAGTCTATGTGGACGACATTCTTATCAAATCCGTCCGAGCGGCCGATCTCTTCAAGGACATGGAAGAAACCTTCCGAACTCTACGCAAATATGGAGTCAAGCTAAATCCCCAGAAATGCTTGTTCGGAGCAAAAGGGGGGCGTTTCTTGGGATATATAGTGACCGAGCGGGGAATTGAAGCCAATCCTAGCAAGGTGAAAGCTCTGCAAGACATGCCGCCTCCCAGAAATACAAGGGAAGTGCAACGGTTGACCGGTCGGATAACTGCTTTATCCAGGTTCATCTCCAAAACCGCCGACCGGAGCCTACCGTTCTTCAAGATCCTGCGCAAGGCTACTAAGTTCCAGTGGGATGAAGAATGTGACCGAGCCTTCGAAGAATTGAAGACATATCTTAATTCTCTGCCTATCCTTGCCAAGCCGATCGGGGGGGGAGTCACTTTATATTTATCTGTCGTCAACTGAGCATGCTGTGGGCTCAGCACTTGTAAAGGCGAGCGGCGAAGAGCAGCCGGTGTATTTTCTGAGCCACATTTTAAAAGATACTGAATCTCGCTACACCGTGCTCGAGAAGTTGGCCTTTGCTTTGGTTCTAGCTGCTCGGCGCCTTCGACCTTATTTCTTGGCTCACACCATCATTGTCCGGACGAACAGTCCACTCGGAAGAGTACTGTTGAATCCAGAAGCGTCCGGACGGCTCATCAAGTGGACGACAGAATTGAGTGAATTTGACATCCAATATCAACCCCGCTCGGCGATCAAAGCCCAATCCTTGGCTGATTTTGTGACCGAAGTACAAAGGCCAGAACCGGAAGCTATGTGGAGAATATATGTGGATGGGTCCTCCACTCGGCTCGGAAGTGGGATCGGAATATTGCTGCTCTCACCTCAAGAAGAGAAGATGCACCTATCCGTCCGGCTTGATTATAAAGCTACCAACAACGAAGCCGGATTGCAGGCGGCTCGGCATGTGGGTGCCGGTCGGGTGACCCTCTATTCGGATTCACAGTTGGCCGCTCAACAACTTTCTGGGACCTTTGAAATCAACAGTGTCCGGCTTAAACTCTACGTTGAGGCATTCGAAAAACTCAAAGCTACTTTCCGAGAGGTTCTTATACAGAAGATCCCTTGAACGGAAAATCAGGCAGCAGACGAGTTAGCCAAAATGGCGAGTTCAATAACACCAGTTGCCATTCAGCAACCAATAGAAAAAGTACTGCTGGTGGCGCACGTCGATCGGATGCAAGGCCTCACGTTTCCAAGCGACTGGAGGACACCTCTTATAGAATTTCTCCGTTCGGGCACCACACCCTCCAATGAATATGCAGCCCGGCTACTCAGAAGAAGGGCCGGTCGGTTCACACTCATCGGTGATCAGCTCTACAAAAAGGCTTTCTCTCGCCCGTTGCTGAAGTGTGTGAGCTCGGAAGACTCGGCTTACATCCTCCAGGAGGTACATCAAGGATCGTGCGGAGGACATCCGGGCGGGCGATCACTAGCCAAGAAGATTTTGCTAGCTGGATACTTTTGGCCAACCTTACAAATAGACGCCGCTCGGACAGTATCTACATGCCTTTCGTGCCAGAAGTATCACAACTTCTCGCACCGACCGGCAGAGGAGATGAAAGCATCAACCGTTTCATGTCCGTTCGATCAATGGGGAATGGATATTGTGGGTCCATTTCCGATGGCGACCGGGCAGAGGAAATTTTTGCTGGTGGCGGTCGATTATTTCTCCAAGTGGGTGGAAGCCGAGCCGCTGGCAAAGATCACTGAACAGATGGTTAAAAAATTCATCTGGCAACACATCATTTGTCGTTTCAGCATCCCTCGTCGACTAGTGTCCGACAACGGGCGGCAGTTCACAGGGAAGATGTTAGAGGATTGGTGCAAGAGCTACGGCATCGAGCAACATTTCACATCCGTGGCCTATCCTCAGATCAACGGTCAAGCTGAAGTGGTCAACCGGGAAATTCTCCGTATTTTGAGCGCTCGGCTCGACCACTTGGGAGGAAGTTGGCCGGATGAAGTGCCGAGCATTTTATGGGCCATCCGAACAACTCCTAAGGAAGGAACGGGCGTTACACCTTTTCATCTGGTGTACGGCGGTGAAGCGGTCATTCCAGTTGAGGTCGGCGTTGAATCCATCCGGGTCCAGTATTATGATGAAGGCAACGCCGAGCGGAGGAATATGGAGCTGGATTTGGTCGACGAAAAGCGTGCCAAGGCAGCCGTTCGGCTGATGGCGTACCGTCAACGGATGAAGCAAAACTACAACCGACGCGTCATCCCCCGATCATTCCAGGTCGGCGACCTTGTCTGGAAGAAAGTCAAGCCGGTCGGCGACGTCGGCAAGCTTGAAGCTCCGTGGGCAGGCCCCTTCAAAATCATCGAAAAGCTCCGCTCGGGCGCGTATTATTTGGAGGATGAAAACGGTCGGCAGTTAGATAGGCCATGGAGCGCGAACCACCTCCAGCCTTACCGGGCGGGATGAAAGGTGTACCACTGTAAATCATTCTTTGTACTCTTTTTGACTAATATTGGAAATGCAGAAATGAAGAATCAAGAGAACAAATATAAGGCATTGGCAAGAAACGAAAGCCCCGCGCCGTTTAGCCGGAGATAAATTATCCGAGCCAAAATGCTCGAAGCAGACCCTGAGCCGTTCGGCCAGGAGTACGTTCTCCAAGCTGGGTAAAAGGGGCATATGGATTATCCAAGCCAAGCACCCGAATAGTGAAAGCCTCCCAGCCGATCAGATTCGCAAGCGAATGACCCGTGCTGTTCGGCTGGGCATAAATATTGTTCAAGCGCGGGATATGAAGGCCAAGGTCGCTTGACCTGGTAAGGAGTTAGCCTCGGAGGCCGTCTAGCCCAGACGTTAAACCGTAGAGCCGCGCCGACCGGCTATAAAAACCGAGCGGAAAATCGACGAGCACCGTCGTTAAAGATCGAGAGCCACGCCGACCGGCTATAAAAACCGAGCGGAAAACCGACGAGCACCGTCGTTAAAGATCGAGAGCCGCGCCGACCGGCTATAAAAACCGAGCGGAAGATCGACGAGCACCGTCGTTAAAGATCGAGTCGGTCCGGCTATAAAAACCGAAGCGGAAGACCGACGAGCACCGTCGTTAAAGATCGAGAGCCGACCGGCTATAAAACCGAGCGGAAACCGACGAGCACCGTCGTTAAAGATCGAGAGTCGCACCGGCGACTATAAAACCGAGCGGAAAAGCGGCGAGCACCGGCGGTAAAGACGGAGAGCCGCGCCGACCGGCTATAAAAACCGAGCGGAAGACCGACGAGCACCGTCGTTAAAGATCGAGAGCCGCGCCGACCGGCTATAAAAACCGAGCGGAAGACCGACGAGCACCGTCGTTAAAGATCGAGAGCCGCGCCGACCGGCTATAAAAACCGAGCGGAAAACCGACGAGCACCGTCGTTAAAGATCGAGAGCCGCGCCGATCGGCTATAAATAATCGCGCCGACGAGCACCGTCGTTAAAGATCGAGAGCCGCGCCGACCGGCTATAAAAACCGAGTAGAAGACCTACGAGCACCGTCGTTAAAGATCGAGAGCCGAAAGGCCGTCGAGCACCGACGATAAAGATCGAGAGCCGACCGGCTATAAAAACCGAGCGGAAAACCGACGAGCACCGTCGTTAAAGATCGAGAGCCGCGCCGACCGGCTATAAAAACCGAGCGGAAGACCGACGAGCACCGTCGTTAAAGATCGAGAGCCGCGCCGACCGGCTATAAAAACCGAGCGGAAAACCGACGAGCACCGTCGTTAAAGATCGAGAGCCGCGCCGACCGGCTATAAAAACCGAGCGGAAAACCGACGAGCACCGTCGTTAAAGATCGAGAGCCGCGCCGATCAGTTATAAATAATCGCGCCGACGAGCACCGTCATTAAAGATCGAGAGCCGCGCCGACCGGCTATAAAAACCGAGCGGAAGACCGACGAGCACCGTCGTTAAAGATCGAGAGCCGCGCCGACCGGCTATAAAAACCGAGCGGAAGACCGACGAGCACCGTCGTTAAAGATCGAGAGCCGCGCCGACCGGCTATAAAAATCGAGCGGAAAACCGACGAGCACCGTCGTTAAAGATCGAGAGCCGCGCCGATCGTCTATAAATAATCGCGCCGACGAGCACCGTCGTTAAAGATCGAGAGCCGCGCCGATCATGATCGTTCGCAAGTACCAGACTGATTAAGGCCGATCGGCCGTCAGTTTGCCAACACTTCGCATTCACTGAAGGCAATTAGTATAGCCAAGCGCTAAACGATTCTGAGGAAACAAGTCAATTGGTTAACCCGATCGGCCGTTTAGTAGGAAGCTAGGGGAGTCCAACTGATTCTACGAATAAGCAGCAACACACTAAAACGAGACAATAAAGGGCAAACAAAAAATGCAAGCAAAGGAACATAAGGAGGCCGAACGGCACGTACAAAAATTTTTTGCATCCGCTGAGCGGATGAAATACAGAAAGCACTTAAAACAACTCGCCTCACTCTGGGTCTTCAAAATTAAAGAAGGCGTCCGGGATATCATCAATCATGGCCGCCAGGTCGGAGGCTGGAATATGCATTTCCGCGGGAAGGTGGCCACCCTTCTTCAAGTACGCCATGGTGACCTTGACCGCCTCGAGGAAAGTTGAGGAGACGTTGCCACCAAATTTTGCGCCGAACCGCTCCGAGCGGAGGTATTCTTGACGAGCTGCTGCTAGGCGACTCGACTCTCCCTCCTTATATTGTCTGAGCGCCGCTCGGGAGGCAATCAGCGTATCTTGAACAACTTTCAGGTCCACCTCCGCTTTGGTGCGTTCGGCTGAGCGCCCTTCCCGTTCGGCAGCTAGTTGGGCTTCCAGATTCTTAGACTGCTGATCTAGGGCTCGGACTTCAACCTTCATTTTATCCAGATCAGCAATCGCCCGCCTCTTCCGGCTGTTGGCGCGCTTCACGTCTGCGTCGCGTGTCTTGACCAGGCCTTCAAGTCGAGCCACCTCTGTCGCCGGGCACAATTAATGCGCCCATACCGCGCATGCTTCGACTTAATGAAGAGGATTTGCGTGATTTTCGAGAAGATCTAGACAAGCAAACATCCATGTTGAGCGACAAGATAACCGAAATGAAGAGCCGAACGGCTGAATTTGGCAGAAGGGCCGAACGGCCCCAGAGATATTATAAGCGACTGGAAGGCGACGACCGCCCGCTCGGACATATGGTCCAGTCAGTCGGACTCACTGCCTCCTTCGACTAGACTTGAAGGGAAGGCAAGTGATCCGGCGGTAAGAATGGGGGGCCCACCCTCTGAAGGGTCCCAGCCTAAGGATGGATGGAAGGCTGGTCAAGCGGGTAATGGTCCGAGCGGAGCTAGAAATAACCCATCCATGGGCTTGGGTTTCCGACGCCAAGGCAGGAGGATCGAATGGCCGAGCGGGAGACCGATCGGCTGGGATTGAATGGCCGAGCGGGAGACCGATCGGCTGGGATCGAAGGGCCGAGCGGGTGGTCCGTTCGGCCGAGATAAGGGCGAGGGTACAGAGGTAGCCGAGCGGCCTATCGCTTGTCTCGGGATATGGGATGTCAGAGATTAGGCCGTACACAAGATTGCACGATGGAAGATCTCGCCGTCACATCAGGGAGAGGTGGATACAGTAGCAGTATGGCCTCATGTATGCTCTTCTGACAGGCCCATACTTGGGTATGGTCTAAAGCAGATGACTGCTTCGATTGACGTGCCTGGGCTCTTTCGATAGTTCTATATAAGGCCTCCATTTCTTCACCAGAGGTACACGGGTCTTCTACTTAAAAGCCACTTCTTTGCTATTTCCTCGCCTGACTTGAGCATCGGAGGGCCGTCGCCGGGACACCCCTCCTGGCTCGGTTTTGTTGCAGGTTCGCCGGAGCACCTGAGGATCCAGTAGGGAGCGCCACGTCCCCAGCGTTCGTTGACCCCTGGTTCGGACAGGATCAAGTATCATATTCTTAATCATTTAATTAGGCCTTTAACTAAATGATGCTCCCACTGAATTCTATAATTTATGTGGGACAAGATCCACATCATACTAACCCTTGAGTTAGCTTTGGCTAATACGCCCAAGACTTAGTATGATCGGTAGGTAACAATTACCAATTACATCTCTATGCAACTCTTGTTTATAGGATCAATATCCGTATTTATATTAAAACTCGAGTTAGCTTTGGCTAATATGCCCGAGAGTTAATATATATGTGATTTTGACCTATCTTTCCAACTGTTGGAAGAATGCCTATAGTTTTACTCGATCCAACCGAGTTAACTAGGAATACTCAATCTAATTGAGTTGTACTCACCCATGCGTTGATAGGCGGGACCAAGATTGTCCCTCCGTACCCTACTAAGATAGTATGTGTTGCTCTGCTTTGGCAGATTCAACAACAGCATGCGATCGAGGTAGTGGTAGGTATCACGGCATGGTAGGCATTAGAGTTGACGTAATTTAGATTTAATCTAAACGTCGATGTGTATCAAATACACGATAGATCTAATCTATTCGATAGAGTGCATCTTGTACACGATGTAGATCTAATCTAATCGTAAGGGTGCATCTTGTGCATGATTTAGATCTAATCTTAATCGCTAGGCACTAATTAATTACTTAATTAAACATGCATCATATACACAAGTAATTAATTAAGTTTTTGTGATTAGTCATGGCCCTACTACGATCTTCTCAAGCCAATGAGAAGATCGGATGGTCAACCTAAGGTCAACTTCTCAAGCGCCTTCCTTTTGACCACCTTGTGTTGCTCGCGCCTTCCTCGTAACTCTGTCTCGAGTGGACCTTCCACAGCTCCAAATTTGTACATTACAATTTTTGAAACTCGAGTTACATTCGAGTCTAAATATAATTTACAACCAGAATAATAGAAAGGCACGACGCGCAGGTCGTGAAAATAAAATAAAAATAAAATACAAGCACGCGCATCACATAACGGCATGCAGACCGTATTATGAATTACAACACAATTCCAAATCTAATTTGGGTCGTTTGGGCCATCACTATCATAAAATTAATATATAATTCAAAATTATATATTTCTGTAATTTTTCTATAATTTTTTCATGATTTTACAGATTTTATGAGTAAATTTTCCCCGGCGGTCCCGATTAGCGATTTCGGGCGCAATCGCGGAGCAAATCCCCTTGCGGGGTTAGGGGCAGTACCCCTACCCGCAATCTAACCATCGCGAGTTGCTCCTAAGCGATCCAAGAGCGCCTTATCCCGCTGTCCCAAAAAGATTTGGGTCGAAACAATGCCGTTTCGGGAAAAACTTCTCGGTAGTCGAAGCCTACAAGTGTATAAACACTTGTGCTTCGCTTCTACGAGAAAAATTACTCTTAAAACTATAAAAATCATAAATTTACAGAAATGTACAGAAGCTTTAATTTTTCATAAAAATCATATTAAACTCGTACAAGCTTCGCATGTGGCTCTGATACCACTGTTGGGTTTTTCGGGCCGCGAAAACTGCTTTTTCGCGTCGCGAAAACCTCGAATCACCCTAGCCAACGGATCTCGTGCGAAGAAAAATTTGAAAACATACAAGTACGAGTTACAAAACTTCTAGATCTACATGATGAAGATCTTTACCCTTGTTGCGTGCCCTTTTGCGTATCCCGCTCGTCCTCGGTACGCCGGATCTCAAAGTTGTCAATGTAGACAACTCTCTACACGTATCAACACGAACACACTAGGTGGAGGTGACCAAAAACCAAGGTGTGCTAGCACCTATGTGGTTCGGCCAAGGAAGGAGGAGAGGGAGAGCTTGAGAGGAAGAAGATGTAATAATACCACTTGAATGAAAAATGAATCCATTTCATTCAAAAATGTGGACAGCCACTTCTCCATGTGTAACCCCAAATTAATTGCATTAATTGCAATTAATATGAAGTCATTAAAGAGAATGACTTTGTAACTTCCATGAGGTGGCACCCATGATGATGTGGAGTAACATCATTGGTCCACATCAATGCCAACTCACCAATGAGGTGGCATAAAGTCAAGTCAAACTTGACTTTTAATCTTCCTCTCAAGTCAAGTCAAACTTGACCAAATCTCTTCCATGGTTGATCTAATCTAACCATTTGATTCAAGCCAACTTAATATAATGAATCTAATTCATCAAATTAAGTTGATTTAATGAGTCATAATCTAAATTAGATTCATTGAATACATGAATCCACTTGAGTCCAACTCAAGTTAGCCCAATTAGGATTACTCTTAATCCAATTTGATTCATCAAATGAATCTAATCCTCTTGGTTCATCATATGAACCTAATCTCCATCTAATTGTTCTTAGTGTGTGACCCTATAGGTTCTTGTAACGTTGGCAATGCCCTAAACCCATTTAGGAGCATAAGTAATGAGCGGTATCTAGCAACATATCATTACTACCCAAGTTACAAGAATGTTGAGATCCAACATCACCTTGTGACTACTAATTGTGACTCCTCACAATATATGACAAGTGTCCTTCTATCCTAGACATCTAGATTGATCAATATGAGGCATAAACCGTGTCATCCTCTAATCAATCTAAATCTTGAACTCCAAGTAGACTCACTAAATCAAATGAGCTCAATATCTCATATTGACTCATTTGGGCATAGCCATGCACTTCGTGGTCTCACTCTATCAAGAATATCGATGTCTCTCCCGTCATATAGGAGGGATAGATCCCATCTACATCACTCACATCCCTCTGCATAATTTGTTATATACCCAGTAATCGCCTTTATAGTCCACCCAGTTACGGGTGACGTTTGACGAAACCAAAGTACATAACTCCTTATGTAGGGATCTATGGTGACTTCAGGTCTAAGGACTAGTAGTCATACTAATAGCCACATGAGAAAGTATATGACACTCATATAACGATCCATGATACTTTCTCATGGCGGGTCATTTAGTATACATTCTCTAATGTATACCCATGTGTCAACTTGATATCTCTATATCCATGACTTGTGAGATCAAGTCATCGAGTTGACCTACATGCTAGTCTTATTGCATTAACATTGTCCCTGAATGTTAATACTCGACTAGAAATGATTAAGAGTAGTGTTCCCTATATCATCTCACTATCGGTTCAACTAACCGATTGATATAGGTGAGAACCATCTACTCAAGGACATTATTATACTTAGTTTATTTGGCACCAATACAAGTAAGTATAATAACAAAAATCCAAGTGCCTTTATTTATATAGAATATGATACAATAAGTCCAAAATACAATCATCAAATGATTGGCTCTAGGGCTCTAGCTAACAGACGCCACTTCGACAAAGCTCTGATTTCTTTCTTATTGCTCTATTGTCGGTATTTTATTTCTATCAATTCTTGTACTTAACTCTTTTGTAATTATTATTTGAATTGATAGTGATTGCCCAACGAAAGTATTCAACGAGTACGGGCCTTGGAGTAGGAGTCGACACAGGCTCCGAACCAAGTAAAAAGGTTTTGCGTTAGCATTGTTTTACTTTTCCGCTGCGCCTACTCTCGACGAATTTTTGTAATCGATATTCACCCCCCCCCCCCTTTATCGAACGATCACAATCCAACACATATTACATTTCTAAGGACTTCAAGATAAGTACTTTAGAAAATTTGTTTTCTACTTTTAAACTTCATGAATCTCGAGTTGCAGAGCCCAATGGAGTAGAGAAGACTAGTCAGAACATTGCCTTAATGGCAAAAACAAACGTTTCTGACTCTGACGCATCGATTGACGAAAACGAAGTTGCGTTAATGGTAAGACGTTTTAATAAGTTTTTCAAATCTAAAAAATTTAGATCGCAGTCGAGTAAACGTCATCAAAAGACAAGGACAGTCCGTTGCTATAATTGCAACGAAGAAGGGCACATCAAGGATGACTGCCCGAAATTGAAGAGCAAACAGAAAGAGAAGGAAAAGGTAAAGTACAAGAAGCCAAAATCCTCCAAATACAAAAACCTGAAAGCGACATGGTCAGACTCATCCTCCGAATCAGACCTCGAAGAATTCTCAGGGTTAGCACTAATGACAAGCCATCAGCTGGAAGAAGAGTCAAGCTCAGAAATGAGCATAGAAGAAGGGGGAGGAACTTCAAACAAAGAAAGCGACGATGAAGGGGAAGCATCACCGAGTTAGGTAAGTCAGGTACGTAATCTAACCCCTACTCAATCATTTCAATTTATTAAGTCTCTTTCTAAAGATTTATTCAAATTAGAAAAAGAAAATGTTGAATTAAAATTGAACCTAGCAAAAGCATGCCCACTAGAAATATATGATAATATCAAATTAGAAAATGAAAAATTAAAAGTTGAAATTGAGAAATAATGATGCAACTTAAATAAATTTCCAAAATCAAAATTAAGAATTTATGGAAAATTAAACTGGTACATTAGAAAGCATCAGGGACAACTTAGGAAAGTTCTCAGAAATTATGTACCCCCTAAATTTTTGAATAATCATATAAGAAGGAACCTTTATTGGGGTTTGAAATCTGTGCTAAATTAATTTTCTTTTAATTAAGGCTTTCAGAAGAAAAATTAAATGTTAAAATTTCTTTATGAAATTTTGTCTAAGGAAGTGATTGTTGCTTCAATAACCAAGAAGGTCTAGTGCCTCGCCACGACCTGAAAGCTGAAATATTGAAATAAAATATTTAATTAACTTTCTGAAAAAGCATTGAACTAGAATTAAATAATGCTTTGAAAGTTTTTTTTTAACATTTTTGAAAATTTGAAAAAATTAAGTTTACTTAGAAATTTTTTGGAAAATTCTAAAAATTAATTTTGACTTAGAATTATTTTGAAAAATTCCATTCTGTTTAGAAAATTTTGGAAAATTCATCTTATTCAAAATTCTTCTAACTTAAAAATCTACTTTTTAAATATCATACTCTTATCCCGTTTTGCTGTGATCAAAGGAGGAGAGATTGTACAAGTCTAAGGGGAGATACAAGTCTAGGGGGAGATAATTTTTTAAGTTATTTTATTTAAGTTGCAATTTTACTTTACTTATTGCAAATTTATGCTCAAAATGTTAGTTTAGTAATTCTCTTTAAAATTACTATCTGTCTATTTCTTTACCCTAACTTGAACTTGGGTTGATGCACATCAAAAAGGGAGAAATTGTTGAACCTTGTGGTTGTTTTGATGTGATCAATCAAGTTAGTTAGGTCCTGCTTTGTGTTTGACCCCTGTGTCTGAGTGTGTAGGAGCTTAGGAGCGCAGGAAGTCGAGCGGAAGATACAGCTAGCGAGAAGGATGGCACGGGAAGGGAGCCGACGGGCTCGGTGTGTCCGAATGACAAGAGTGCTGCGGAAGAGTACACCGGTGGGCGAGAAGAATGTGTGCGGCGTTCGAGGAACGTTAAGCCGGGGAGGAAGGCTGCTCGAGGAGAATGCCGAAAATTGGGTTCGAGTGAGCCCTATTTCGGTTGGCCGAAATCACCCAAAAGAACGGGACTTCGGAGGATGAAACAAAGAAGCAAGCAAGCTGGAAAAAGCTGCCAGCCAGCTTGGAGGCGCCTCCATCAGGCTTGGAGGCGCCTCCAGCTTGAAGGCACCTTCAATGCCTGTTGGAGGCGCCTCGGACCTGGTAGAAGTGAACGTTGAGCTTTCGGATAAAGTTTTATCCACTCTCTCGATGGATACCGAAAGAGGAGTACTTGTTCGTGTGGATACCGAAAGAGACACAGACGCTTTGATCGTGCTGAGATCCGAGCAGTCAGGAGATCGAGTGCACGCTACAAAGGTATAATCTCATGCTCTTTATATCTAACTTAGTATAAGTTTTGTTTCCCTTCGCATGTATCTTCTGGAGAAAATAGGTTTTTCCGCTGCACGTTTGCATGTTTAGCAACCTATTCCCTTACAGGTCTTTGCCTAGTCAATGTAGCAACCACTTGCCCAATGCACCATCTCCTTTATTTTAAGTATTGTTAAGCATAGTATTAAAAGATGAGCGAAGATACATTCGCTCGGTCGGCCTAATACTCGACAGCAAGTAGAAATATCTCCACCTAGTCAGGCTACCAAAAAGGGCGAGCTGGCCAAAAGGAGACTCAAGTCTAGTCAATAGGCTATTAGCATCCTTCAACTAGACTTAAAGGGGAGACTAGTGATATGGGGTTTTAAATATGGAACCTGGGCTAATGTGGAAGATATAGTCAAGGTGAGGTGGTAGTCCAAGTCAAGAAAATATGGCAATCAAAATCCTAGGGAGGTGTTAGTCAAATGACCTGCCTTTCAAGGGGCTTGACTCATCACTCATTGCAAAGGCCCCCAAGACAAGGTCGACCGGTTCTTATGGTCGACCGACCCTTAAGATTGGCGGAGTCTAAGGAACCTGGTGTGTCATGCTTGTTGGAGTGTATACTGAAAGCCTAAACTTTGTAAACATTCATTATGAATAAAGAATCACATTTGGTTAAATTATCAACATTTAGTTGTAGTTGTTCAATTAATTTATACTGTAGATAACATAGTATGTGGTGTTACATGCAGAAGATGATGTTATCAGTACCTTATAAATTATAAACAGTAGCTCACGACCAAAATGGAAAGGAACAAACCATTAGAAGGTCGTAGTGTAATTAGGTATCAGTTTATCTTGACTGTATAATTACACTAGTACACTTAGAGTGTATTGAGTAGGACCATTTGAGGTCGTTTCTTTTATACTGATTTTATAAAGAAACAAAGACCTCGGTTATTATGGAAGTGTGTGCTCTTAATCCTGATATAATAACAAGCACATATATTTGATATTTATTTCTTTAATTTATCAATGGGTGAGATTTAGTTCGATGAATCAATAAGCCCGATAAGTTGAGAAATGGTATCACTTATAGTGTTGTTGTTGATTATAGAAGGAAACTGTGTCCTAGAGATACTAGGTTGATAATGTCCCCAAGAGGAGCTCATAAGGATTGTCATGTTAAACCCTGCAGGTGGACTTAGTCCGACATGACAATAAGGTTGAGTGGTACTACTCTTGGACTAAGATATTAATTAAATGAGTTGTCTGACATCACAATAAGTTGAGTGATATAGGAGACTAACACCCTCATAATAAGAAGGAGCCCAAAAATGTAATTTGGGATTGGTGCGATAGTTCAATAATAGTTCTCTAGTGGAATGAATTATTATTGATAAAATTAAGTTGTGTGTTCGGGGCGAACACGGGATGCTTAATTTTATCGGGAGACCAAAACCAATTCCTCCTCTCGGTCCCTATCGTAGCCTCTTATTTATAGAGTACTATACCCACCTATACCCACCTTCTATACCCGCCAATAGGGGGCCAGCCAAGCTATCTTGGGAACCAAGCTAGGGCTGGCCTAGGTATAAGATTGGGTGGCCGACCCTAGCTTGAACCCAAGCTAGTGGGGGCCGGCCAAATTAAATTAAAAAAGAAATTTAATTTTAATTTTTATTATGTGGAAGATATAATTTATTAAAGAGAATTAAAATTAAAATATCTCTCTTATAAAAGATCTACAAAAGATTAAAGAAAGAGATTAGATCTCTTTCCTTATTTGTAGATTGGTGAGATATTTTATTTTCTCTTTAAAAATTATTCACATGTTGTAAAATTAAAATTATAGAAATTTCCTTTTTATCAACCATGAAGAGATTTTGAAGAGAAATTTTATTTTTTTAAATTTCCGGAAACAAATTAGGAAGTTTTAATTGTTGATTGAAACTTGTCCAATTTGTTTTCATTGATGTGGCCGGTCATAAGATTTCAATTGGGGAAATTTTATTTTATTTTTCTCAATTAAATCTTGTAAGACCGTTAGATTC
This sequence comes from Zingiber officinale, assembly GCF_018446385.1. NCBI lineage: Eukaryota > Viridiplantae > Streptophyta > Magnoliopsida > Zingiberales > Zingiberaceae > Zingiber > Zingiber officinale. The sequence continues at coordinate 147,166,827 of NC_055994.1, forward strand.
GATAGAGGGGGGGGGTGAATATCGATTCGAAAATATCGAGTACAAACGCAGCGGAAAAGTAAAATAGATACAATGGTTTTACTTCGTTCGGAGCCTGTGACGACTCCTACTTGAAGGCCCGTGGTCCTTGACCACTTTCGTTGGGCAATCACTAGCAATTCGAAATGATGATTACAAAAGAACCGTACAGGGAATGCTAATGAAAACTGAAAACAAATACCGACAAAAAGGGGAAAAGAACGGAGCGTAGTGTCGGAGCTTTGTTGGCGTCGACATGCGTCGGCGGCAAGACCAGCGAGAAGAGTTCTCGGCATTGATTGATTACGAAGCTCTGCACGGGGCTTCTTTTATATCTTATTCGGACGCTGGATTCCTTCAGGCGCACGGAATGTGACGCTGCTCAAACCGAGATGCTCACGTGGCGGCGACTTGGCTGGATAAATTCGCCTTAGGCGCCGGATCCTCGGCGCCGGACCTCGGGCGCCGGATCCAGGCGCCGGACCACCTTATTCGAAAACTCCCTTTTCTGCAAAACAAAGTTAGTCGAGACAAATATACATCAATTATGTTACAGTTAAAGTTCAACGGATGGATAAAAAGAGTATGACTTAGATTCCGTCTTTCCGAGACCGGAATCTAGTCACGATCTCGACTTAGACATCCGAAATGGATCTAAGCCTGATCGACGCCTAATGTCCCCTTCCCGGGAACGCGTCCTCACAGTCACTCCCCTCCAGTGACTTACCTTACTTACCTGCCAGACGTCCGGTCAGCCCGTCGACCCGTCTGGACTTCTCGCCAGCTATCCGGTCAGCCCGTCGACCCGCTTGGACTTCTCGCCAGCTATCCGGTCAGCCCGTCGACCTAGCTGGACTTATCCTGCACACTCGATCAGAGTGTTAGATAACAACGAACCTAACTTAACCTGATTTGTCATTCATCAAAACCTGAGTTAGACCGTTAGTGTTAACTGCACCAACAATCTCCCCCTTTTTGATGGAATGACAACCTGGTTAAGTTAGTGATAAATATATGCAGAAATCAAACATGATTTTTGAGGTTTTTAAGGTTTTAAGTTAGTTTTTCAAGTTGGCATTTAGTTGTTCTAACTTAACCACCTAACCCTCCCCCTTTGGCATTCATCAAAAGGACACAAGGGTGAACAATCATAGTGTAGAGTTACTGTAAAAATCTAAGTTTGGTTCAAGAAAACAATTTTCAAAGTTAATCAAGCTAAATTTGAAAAATTAAGGCTAATTTGATAAAAGCGAAATTTGGAAAGTTTAATTTTCAATAGTTAATTTTTAAAGTCAGGTTTGAAAATTAGGTGGGATTAAACTTCCAAGTTTTTCAAATACTTAGTTAAATTTTAACTCTTTGTAAACTGATGTTCAACCACAAGTTAATTTTTCAAACACATAACATTTTAATTAATTTCTCCCCCTGAACTTGATACTAAAATTTAAACAGTTGTCTAACCAATTAGTTACTAACTAACTATCAGAAAATAGTAGTTTTCACTTGGTTAGTCAAATTAAGTTGATTATAAGCAGTCAGTGTTTGACTTGACTGATGAACTTAATCTGATTACTGTCTGATTTGTATTTAACGCCCAGACTTATGCTGATGCACTGAGATAAGCATCTTAAGTCCAGACAGTTGGCCTATGCATCTCACCCCTTTCTATGTTTGTCAAACACACGCAAGGTAAACCTAAGGTGTTGGTGAGATGCTCAAAAACTAGCCCTATGGGTGCATGCTTTCTATGGATTCCAAGCTAGTCTAAGGCAAAAACTATTTTTGAAAGTCTAAAAGTGGAAGGTTTTGAAAACAAACAAATTTGACTTATAATTTGAAAGAGTGATTTTTGAAAACAATTTTGAAATTTAAAATTCCTAGTCTATTGAGCACATTCCTAATTTTCGGCGTAAGTTGCTAAACTCACTTTCAGGGAGTGGTTTTGTGAAAATGTCAGCTAAATTTGATTTGGACTCAATGTATTTGAGTTCAATATCACCTTTAGTAACATGATCCCTGATAAAGTGGTGCCTAACTTCAATATGTTTGGTTCTTGAATGATGCACAGGGTTCTTGGTTAAGTTAATTGAACTTATATTGTCAATTAATACTTTTACATTTGTAATGTTTAAGTTGAAATCTTTTAGAGTATGCATCATCCATAGTAATTGTGCAACACATTCACCTATAACTATGTATTCTGACTCAGTTGTAGATAGAGCAACACAATGTTGCTTTCTACTAAACCAGCTAACAAGTGATGAACCTAATAATTGGCATCCTCCACTTGTGCTCTTGCGGTCTAATTTACATCCAGCATAATCTGAGTCAGAATACCCTATTAGTTCAAAATTATTGGTTCTAGGATACCAAATTCCTACATTTGTTGTTCCTTTAAGATATCTAAAAATTCTTTTAACTTGTGTCAAGTGGGATTCCTTAGCACAAGTTTGGTATCTAGCACACATAAAATATCAGGTCAGCTTGCAGTTAAGTACAGTAGGCTACCTATTGCACTCCTATAATATTTTAGGTCAACTGATTTTCCATTTGGGTCATTATCTAAGATTGTGTTTACTGCCATAGGTGTTTTTATTTCTTTTGTATTTTCCATTCCGAATTTTTTAAGTAATTCTTTAGTGTATTTGTGTTGATAAATGTAATTTCCCTCATTTGTTTGTTTGATTTGTAATCCTAAGAAATAAGTTAATTTTCCTACTAGGCTCATTTCAAATTCTTTTTCCATTAGATTAATAAATTCCTCTAAAAAATCTGAATTTGTTGAACCAAATATTATATCATCTACATAAATTTGTGCAATAAATATGTTTGAATTCAATGATTTAACAAACAAGGTTGGGTCAATTTGACCTTGTTTGAATCCTTTAGATGTTAAGTAGGATGTTAGCCTTTCATACCATGCCCTGGGTGCTTGTTTAAGTCCATATAATGCTTTCTTTAACTTAAATACATAATCAGGGTGTTCTAGACTTTCAAACCCAGGAGGTTGACCTACATAAACTTCTTCTTTTATTAGTCCATTAAGAAAGGCAGACTTAACATCCATTTGGTATAGTTTGAACCCTTATGGGCTGCATAACTTAGTAACATTCTAATGGATTCTAATCTGGCTACTGGGGCATAGGTTTCATCATAGTCAAGTCCTTCAACCTGACTAAACCCTTTGGCAACTAGCCTAGCCTTATTTCTAGTGATTTCCCCAGTTTCACTTAATTTGTTTCTAAATACCCATTTTGTTTCTATTATTTTCTTGTTCTTAGGTGGTGGTACTAGGTCCCAAACTTCATTACGCTCAAATTGGGCTAGTTCTTCTTGCATGGCTATAATCCAGTCTGGGTCTAATAGGGATTCATCTATAGTTTTGGGTTCTATCTTTGAAATCAAGGAGATTTGACTCAAGTTCCTAAAAGATGATCTGGTTTGAACCCTTAGGTCTGGGTCACCAATTATTTGATCAGTTGGATGGTTGGGATTCACTCTTATAGTTCTAGGGGGTTCATTTTCTTGATGTTGTTCCTCTTCTTCATGACTTAGAGTTTGGTTGGTTTCTGGAACAAATTCAGGTGGTTGTGTAAGTTCTAAGTTTTGTTTAGTTTCTTCAAATTTTACATTAGTAGTTTCTTCAATTTTTAAGGTAACCTTATTGTAAATTCTATAGCCTCTACTATTTAGGGAGTATCCTACAAAGATTCCATTTTCAATTTTAGAGGAGAATTTTCCTAAGTGTTCTCTTGTATTTAAGATGAAAACTGGGCACCCAAACACTTTAAAATATTTTATATTGGGTTGTTTATTATAAAATATTTCGAAGAAGGTTTTGTTATGGGTTTTATTTATTGTTGTTCTGTTCTGTACATAGCAGGCTGTACTGACAGCTTCTGCCCAAAGGTATTTAGGTAGGTTATACTCATTTAACATTGTTCTAGAGGCTTCAAGTAAGGTTCTATTTTTTCTCTCTACAATCCCATTCTGTTGGGGGGGTTTTAGGACATGAAAATTCATGATGGTAACCATTTTTAAGGCAAAAGCTGTTAAATTTGTGATTTTTAAATTCTCCCCCGTTGTCACTCCTGATTCTTTTGATTTTAATCCCTTTTTCATTTTCAATTTGTTTGCAGAAGTTTATAAAGATTTCACAAGTTTCATCTTTATGTTTTAAGAATTTTACCCAAGTAAACCTAGAATAATCATCTATAATTACTAAACAATATAAGTTTCCATTTATGGATTTGACTCCATGGGAGTCAAAAAGGTCTAAATGTATAAGTTCTAATATTGAGTTCGTTTGTGGTTGATTTGCTTGTTTGTGAGTGGATTTAGTTTGTTTGCCTTGTTGACAAGCATTACATATGGTTGAATCTAAGTTAGGTAATTTTGGTAAACCCCTCACAAGTCCATTTAGTTTGCTTATATTTCGAAAATTGGTGTGTGACATTCTTCTATGCCATAACCATGTTTCTTCTTTTTGTGTTAAATAACACTTATTGGAAGAAGTGGTTAAGTTGATGACATAGATGTTGTCTTTTCTAAAACCTTTTAGGCTTATGGTAGGATTATCTAGATGTTTGATTAAACACTCTGTGGCTAGAAATTTGACCTTATACGTAGTATCACACAATTGACTTATGCTTAGAAGATTATATTTAAAATTTTCAACAAGTAAAACATTTGTAATTATAAAGTCTATTTTAATTCAATATTACCTATACCAATTACCTTGAGTTTGTCGTTGTTTCCAAAGGCAACTGTTCCTAAGCTTTTGTAAGTGAGTTGCGTGAACTTGGTGTGATCTCCGGTCATATGTTTGGAGCAACCACTGTCCAAAATCCACTTGGTTTCCTACAGTAAGTGGGATTTAACGTTAGTCCTTTTAGTTTTAAGTTTTAAAATTGAAATTTTTTAAGTTTAAAATTTTGAAATTAATTTTTAAGTTAAAAATTAAGATTTTGAAATTAATTTTTAAGTTTAAAATTAAAATTTGAAATTAAATTTTTAAGTTTAAAATTAATATTTTGAAATTAATTTTTAAGTTTAAAATTAAAATTTGAAATTAATTTTTAAGTTTAAAATTAAGATTTTGAAATTAATTTTTAAGTTTAAAATTAAAATTTGAAATTAAATTTTTAAGTTTAAAATTAAAATTTTGAAATTAATTTTTAAGTTTAAAATTAAAATTTTGAAATTAATTTTTAAGTTTAAAATTAAAATTTTGAAATTAATTTTTAAGTTTAAAATTAAAATTTTGAAATTAATTTTTAAGTTTAAAATTAAAATTTTGAAATTAATTTTTAAGTTTAAAATTAAAATTTGAAATTAATTTTTAAGTTTAAAATTAAAATTTGAAATTAATTTTTAAGTTTAAAATTAAAATTTGAAATTAATTTTTAAGTTTAAAATTAAAATTTGAAATTAATTTTTAAGTTTAAAATTAAAATTTGAAATTAATTTTTAAGTTTAAAATTAAAATTTGAAATTAATTTTTAAGTTTAAAATTAAAATTTTGAAATTAATTTTTAAGTTTAAAATTAAAATTTTGAAATTGATTTTTAAGTTTAAAATTAAAATTTTGAAATTGATTTTTAAGTTTAAAATTAAAATTTTGAAATTAATTTTTAAGTTTAAAATTAAAATTTTGAAATTAATTTTTAAGTTTAAAATTAAAATTTTGAAATTAATTTTAAGTTTAAAATTAAAATTTGAAATTAATTTTAAGTTTAAAATTAAAATTTTGAAATTAATTTTAAGTTTAAAATTAAAATTTGAAATTAATTTTAAGTTTAAAATTAAAATTTGAAATTAATTTTAACTTTAAAATTTAAGCCTTATTCATCTCACCCGATCTATATTATCAATCGGGAATCCTATGATTTTGTGAGATGAAATTGGTTTGATTCTGAGTTTAGTTTAACTTGTGTTAGATTCAGACTTAGCTTTGGTTTCCACAAATAGGCATTCTTCGGATAAACTTCTAAGCTTGGTGAGTCACATGGACATCATTAGAAGTAACCAACCTTTCGAGGTTTTCCGAATAGTCCTATCCACGGAACTTAGTACTAAATCTTGGTCTAACTGGTTAGGATTCGTTTAAGGGTAGCTTCGGTCAGTTCCACTTGGCCAAATGCACCAGATCGAAGCCATATCTTTCTAGACATGCGATGCCCAAGCTTCCCTAACGTACTATCATCCAAAAACTTCACCAGTACCATGAGTCAAGTTAAACTTGGTCTCTTTTTAACTAATCCTAATTACCCTGCCGGGTTAGTTTGTTTTGGGTTACCCTGTCGGGTAGGTTAGTTTTGGAGGTGCCAGCTATTCTGGAGCCTCCCCCTGAATTATTGGCCATTAATTTAGATTTTGGTTTTAGGTTTGTGTCGATTCTTTTTATAGTTATGGTTAACTTGGTGATAATTTTGTTGATTTTTAAAATGTTTAGATTTTGAATTTGATTTAGGTTTGTATTTTGGATTTTGGTTTGGTTTATTCGATTTTATATAATGTATTTTTTCTGTAGGTATATAATATTGATTAAGTCCTACTTGCGTGGTCAAACACGCTTTCGGAACCCAAGCTAGATTGGTTGATTTATATTGGATTATTAATGATTTGAAGGTTTTATTTAAATTCGACTTATATCCTAGTCCGATTTTATTATAACATGCTTTTTGATTATTTAGGATTAAGTCTAGATTTTTTGATCTTGTTGTGAATTTTTCTAACATTTCTTTTAAATTGTTAATCTCATTTTTTAATGATAAATTCTCCTCCTCAAGTGTTAGATCTTGAGTTGGATTTGAATTTTTGATTTGTTCCTTGAGGTTTTGATTTTCCTCAAGAAGTGATTTGTTTTCATTTTCTACTTTAGTTAATTTACTATTTAAACAGGAAATAATTCTAAAAAATTTTGTTTAAATTAAAATATACCTCATTCGAGTCTTGAGTACGGACTCGTGGCTTGTTTGGTTGACACTGTCTTCATCTTGACTCGTCTTGTTTGACCGTGGGCCATGCGAGGTGGCTCGATGTTTCGCTCTTCTTCTTCCGATTCGTCAGGAGTCGTCCCACGTTGCTTTGAGTGCCTTCTTTTGGTTGGCTTTGTCGAACTTCGATTTTGGGCATTCGTTCTTGTAGTGTCCCTTTTATTGCATCCGTTGCAAGTCACGTTCTTTTGTTACGAGGGAGAACTGATCTGAAGGTCCTTTCTGCTGAAGCTCTTTTTCTCTGGTGAACATTTTTCTTACCAAGTTCACCAGGTGTTCTTCATCTTCAGAATCTTGATCGGAGTCTTCTTCAAGTTCAGGCTTGCTTTTCTTTTCTTTGGAGGAACCTGCAAATAAGGTTATACCTTTCTCGGCTCCAGCATTAGTTTGTTCGTGTAATTCCAATTCACAGAAAAGTTCATCTAACTTTAACTTAGAGAGATTTTTAGAAATTTTGTAGGCATCCACTATTGATGCCCACAAACTATTACGTGGAAAAGCGTTTAATGCGTACCTTATTAAGTCTCTGTTTTCCATCTGATGGCTTATCGCATGAAGCCCGTTGAGGATGTCCTTGATCCTCGCGTGAAGCTGATTCGCCGTTTCACCTTCCTGCATTTTTATATTAAAAATTTTATTTAAGAGCAAGTCTCGTTTGGTTACCTTGGCGTCGCTCGTTCCCTCATGCAGCTCGATCAACTTGTCCCACAGCTCTTTAGCGTTCTTGTGTGGACCGACTCTGTTTAGTTCTTCTCTTGTCAATCCGCACTGTAGAGTGTTGATTGCTTTATTTTCGGTTGACGCCTTCTTCTTCAAGTCAGCTGTCCAGTCTTCAGGATCCAGTATATTCCCGGAGGTGTCTGCCGGAATCTTGTAGGGTCTCGTAACGCTCATCCATTGGTCGAAGTCTGTTTTGAGGTAAACCTCCATGCGCTTCTTCCAGTATGGAAAGTCGTCCCCGTTGAAGAGTGGAGGTCGTACTGTGCTGAATCCTTCTTGTTGGGACATTCTGTGCACAGGTAAATAACCAAAAAAAATCCCAAGACTTGGTCTTGGATTAGTAGTGCGGGAAGAGAAAAATAGAAAAAAATCTAGATTCGTGTTGCACTAATTTAAGTTAAATATACACCAGTTTTAGAATTAATTGAAAGAAAAAAAATTCACCCCCTGTCTGATTGGTGGTTGCACCAAATCAGAGCGGTACCTGCTCTGATACCACTTGTAAGACCGTTAGATTCGATAGAGGGGGGTGAATATCGATTCAAAAATATCGAGTATAAACGTAGCGGAAAAGTAAAATAGACACAATGGTTTTACTTCGTTCGGAGCCTGTGACGACTCCTACTCGAATGCCCGTGGTCCTTGACCACTTTCGTTGGGCAATCACTAGCAATTCGAAATGATGATTACAAAAGAACCGTATAGGGAATGCTAATGAAAACTGAAAACAAATACCGACAAAAAGGGGAAAAGAACGAAGCGTAGTGTCGGAGCTTTGTTGGCGTCGCACTGAACGTCGAGCAGCAAGACCAGCAGTAGAAGAGTTCTCAGCTTGATTGATTGATTCTGAAGCTCCTGCCTGGGGCTTCTTTTATATGCTGTTCCGGGCGCCTGGATTCCTTCCGGGCGCCTGGAATGTGACGTAGCTGCTCAAACCGAGATGCTCCACGTGGAGACGACTTGGCTGGATAGAATTCGCCTTCCGGGCGCTCGGACCTCCGGGCGCTCGGATCCCCTCCGGGCGCCCGGACCACCTTGTTCTAGAAAACTCCCTTTTCCTGCAAAACAAAGTTAGTCCGAGGCAAATATACATCCTGTAAAACAGATTGTTAGCACAGTTAAAGTTCAACAGATGGATAAAAAGAGTATGACTTAGATTCCGTCTTTCCGAGACCGGAATCTAGTCACGATCTCGACTTAGACATCCGAAATGGATCTAAGCCTGATCGACGCCTAATGTCCCCTTCCCGGGAACGCGTCCTCACAGTCACTCCCCTCCAGTGACTTACCTTACTTACCTGCCAGACGTCCGGTCAGCCCGTCGACCCGTCTGGACTTCTCGCCAGCTATCCGGTCAGCCCGTCGACCTAGCTGGACTTCTCGCCAAGCGTCCGGTCAGCCCGTCGACCCGCTTGGACTTCTCGCCAAGCGTCCGGTCAGCCCGTCGACCCGCTTGGACTTCTCGCCAGCTATCCGGTCAGCCCGTCGACCTAGCTGGACTTATCCTGCACACTCGATCAGAGTGTTAGATAACAACGAACCTAACTTAACCTGATTTGTCATTCATCAAAACCTGAGTTAGACCGTTAGTGCTAACTGCACCAACAAATCATGTCAAGGAAATTGAGGAAATTTTATTGTAATTAAATTTCCTAATTTGCCTAGGCCAAGGAATATAAAAGAAGGGGTGAGGGTGCCTTCATGGAACAACCTCTATTATTTTCTCTCCCTCTTTTCCTTGGTGTTGTGGCCGGCCATCATCTCTTCTCCTCTTCCTCTTTGTGGTGGCCGAAACTCTCTATTGCTTGGAGCTCTTGTGGAGGCCGGATACTACTTGGAGAAGAAGAAGAAGAAGAAGGAGAGAAAGCTTGCATCTCTTGGAGCTTGGTTGGTGTTTTGTTCTTCATCCTTGGTAAAGCTTCTTTGTGGCCGAACCTAGCTAGGAGGAGAAGAAGGTGGTTGGTGGTTTCTCATCTCGGAAGATCGTTGCCCACACAACGTCCGAGGTTAGAAGAGGAATACGGTAGAAGATCAAGAGGTCTTTCTAAAAGGTATAACTAGTAGTTTTTCTTTCCGCATCATACTAGTTATTTTTGGAAAAATACCAAATACAAGAGGCTTATGATTCTAGAATTTCGAATATGTTTTTCGATGTCGTGTTCTTTTGTTTTTTCTTTTCCTTGTGATTTGGTTGTTCTTTTCGGTTAACCTAAAGTTATTTTAGGAAATTAAATATTAGCTTTCTATAAAAGGTTTTGTCTAGTCGGTGGTGGTTGCTCCCATATCCAAGAAGGTCATGTGTCTCGCCACGTCAGTACTGGGAACCGATTATGGAAATTAATATTTAATGGAATTAATAACTTAAGGTGATTTGGGTCGAACGTGTTAAGTTCCGCAGGAGACCCAAGTCAAAACCTAAAAGAACGAATAGATTAAGTTTTGGATCAAACGTGTTAAGTTCCGCAGGCGATCCAAAATTTAATTTAAAAGAACACATGGTAACTAGGAAAAGGTTCAGACCTTTGTACAAAAATTTTTGTACAGTGGAACCTCTAGGTTTTCCGAGTAGCAACCAACAATGCTAGTAACAGAACACTTGGCATATAGCTGGTTGCCCTTGGGACACCCAAGTTTAGTAAGTCCGTCCAGTAATATACAAGTCTGCCACAAGACCATCCTGGAATATATTCGTCCAAGTTTCAATGGTCTAACTTTCCACTCAGAACACAACTTAACGCACCTCCAAGTAAACAATATATGACAGGACAAGTATATGGACTTTCATTATTCGTTCCCCCGTCCTCCTACATATGAGCGACCGAGCATAAAATCGACTAAGATTATGCTCCATATTTTGGCCACCATAAAGCATGCAGAGCAAATCTCAGAAGATATCTAGCTAGGTTTTCGAACTTTGAGCTGTCACCACGAGGACAAGTCCCCAAGCACAAGGACGATCAACTGATGGTTCCGATTGGACCTTTCAAGGGTCAACATCCTGCTCTTTAGGAACAAGTATCCCTATAAATGGTCGGTCGGTCACGAAACTGCCCAGACTTGGGAGACTTGGTTCTCCCTTACTATATCATCAGATCTCCAACCTCATACAATATACATATCAAGGCAGACCCAAAAGGTCAACCAGCTTTACATAACTCAAGGTTCTATTTATCGCCCTATGCAAATATATGATCGGTTGAGATAAATATCTAGCAAAGATATATTCAAGAGACAAAATGGTAGAGAATTACAATAGTCTGTCAGAGAATAATAACCGTTTGTCAGAGAATATTCCTCTATGTTAACATGAGCATTCAATAGAACATTTCTCAAATGTTACTCTTCACTTTCCATTATCCAACAAATTATGACATTATATATATTCCTTCAACTGACTCATTAATACCGTTAGTTATAAAAAGGGTGTACACAAGTAATGGAAGATTCTTAGGAGGGTGATTATATACTTTTGGGTTGTACATATTCCCTTACTGGATAACTTCTGACACATGACATTCTTTGTTTTCTCAAAATTGCGGAGGTTACATAGGTAATATATAAAGGGAGTCCTCTTCGATGGTAAGGTGCGTAAAAAAAATACTCTTTATTACGCTTGCACACGTTCTACTACTCATCTACAGTTCTACTTCCTGCTCGGGTGATACATTAATTTGAGCGTCGGAGAGCCTTCGACAAGGATCCCTTCCTTAGTTTTGAGCGCTAATGGTTTGTGGGCTCATTTAAGTATGTGCAGGAAGCTTAGCACCCCAGCCTATAGTCTTCGATTCAATCTGGAGGCTTTCGCCCGATTAACATTGCAACCACTAGTCAATTCGGAGCTTAGCACCTCAGCCCATAATCTTCGATTCAATCCGGAGATCTTTGCTCGGTCAACATTGCAACCAATTGTCTAGCACGCCATCTCTAATTTTTAGACCAGATCGCTATGATTGGAACGTAAAGGGTAAATAAGATTTAAACTGTTATATCGACTTTACTTACTCCTTAAAATGACTTAAAATACTGAAATAGATTAGTAATCATAATTTAAAAGTGATAAAGGACGGAAAAAGAAAATAGAAGAGAAAAATAAATGTTGATAACAAACGAAAATTAGAACGATTTTAAAAGAATAAGATAGAGTTGATCCAAACTAAACTGAAGAATTAAGTAAATGATCTAATAATTATGCTGATTGTGTAGTATTTTACTCAATTATATAATTAAAAAAATACAATAACCTATATAAATTTTTTACTTAGTCTTGTAAATCCAATCCCTTCCATACTTGAAGCCTACCCCAACTCATATCCGTTCCAGAGCTAAGATTTTTTTTTTTTAAAAAAAAAATGAATTTACTGCCAAACTTATCCATCACTCCGGGCATTTAACCAAATTCATGTATCAGGGCTTTGAATATAAAAGAAATTGAAAGATAGTAGTGTTTGAGAATTTTTACCCAGAATTATTAATTAATTATAATAAACAGTAATTATATTCATTTCTAAGTTATTTGAATGACAGTAAATTATAAGATTAATTTACAATTGATCGTCAAATGGACGTCAAAGATGGTAAATCTTTATTAGATATCCACTCATTAAAAATTGACCCCTCCATGATTAACTCACACCCCGTAGAAACACCGACAGTTAATTAATCATCAGTGAGTGAGTGGGCTATCGCTGTCCTTGTTGTCTTCACCGGTTCATCGTTTATTAAAATTCGTTGCTTTCCCCTCTAGCTTTGCATCGTTGCTCTGGATGGGTCGACAGGCACGTGTGCAATCTCAATCATGTCTCTTTGTTTTTTTTATATAGTAAGAATTTTGATAAAAATTATTATAATATCTCAATATTATTAAAATAGTTTAATTAAATTAGAAATATATATTTTTGATATGACTTAATGTATAGGAATTTTGATTAAATACGAACAATTTTATTTTAAGTTGTAAACAGTATGGAAATTAAACATCAGGATAAACTGTTATTTTGATATTCTTAAAAGCTGTAACATCATTTTGATAATAATAAAATAAAGATCACTTTTTTAAAAAAAAATCCAAATTATTTCTCAAAACGAGATTACTTTCCATGTGACATTGATTCAATTAAACATAAAGAACAAATTTTTTAAATTCACAGGGGATAAAAATTGTGCCAAAGTATAATTACATTTATGAGTTTGTTAATTTTTTTCCATCAAACAACTCGGTTGATTAGTCATGCAGTGTGAGACATACACTAGTTGTGTTCAAATTTATTTGGTAAGATAACCAAGTTAAAATTTTAATTTTAATTTATTTGATTATTTATTTAAACATTATTTGGTTGTGTCTGATAATATAGACATATTTGTTTATTTTGAAAGTTATTTATTTATTTAACACGTTGATAATAATTTTACGAACATTTGGATAACACGTTAAAACTTATTTATTTAGTTTAATAAATTATTTTAATTAATTTATTTAATTAATTAATGTATATTGAATATAAATAAATAAATTTTTATTAAATTTATTAATGGCCTACCATTCAGACCAGGGCCAAGCGTGAAGAACTCTTGTTGGCCACCTCTCCATTACATGTGAGTAGACTAGTCTAACAAACTTGGCATGTGTAATCATTGACACAGCGATGTGGATAGGGCTCTAGTATTTATAACATAGGTGAAACCAGAAGTGCCCACCAAAGATACATTAGGATTCGAGGAAACAAGGAGGGCCCACCCAAGATAGATTAGGATTCTAGGATGGATGGTGATGCAGCCTTGATACTTAGATTGGACTTTTGCTCCCGGACTTAATATTGAACTTCATTAACGTCAACTTTATTCAAGTTTCTACCAAGATAAATCATAAAGATCATGTTGTATCTCTTCTTTTTAGATTTTTTTAATTTAAAAATATTGAATCCGGTAGGTCATACTGAATTTATGATAATCCATTTGATCCTATAGTAATTTTTTATTGATCAAATATCTACAAATATCTTGTAATTGGATCGAACCATATATATCTTAGGTAACAATTTAACAATTTTTTTAATTTTTTTTTTTAATTCAAGTGTTTACGTGTGTAAGACTCACCTACCATTCGTGTGTGATGGATGATTTAGTGAGGCGTTTCTCCATGCTCACCAATCATTCCTAAGTTCTCCCCCACACGCTTTCCCTTTACTTCACAAGCAATATCACGTGTGCCATCTCGATCACGCCCCACCGTTTTGTTCCTCCCGAACGAAGGAAATTGGCAGCGATAAGCTTCTCTGTATCCTCCCAAACCAAATCAATCTTGTTCTTGAAAAAAAAAATCAAGTTCTTGCATGGCGTGAAAGAGGAGAAGAGTAGAATCACAAATGGCACTGGAACTACACATGAAGTGTCTGTAAATGATAAAAACACATATCGATCAAACTACTTTCCTTCCCGATCAGCAGCGATTTCTGCCGCGCCCCAGATGAAAAGAGAGGGCGTGGGCTGGCTAGCTAGTCAATTGGGCGTGAGGAATCGATGGATTCAGCACGTTGTGGAGCGGACGAAGGGATTACTGAATAGATTGTTCTTCGGAGCCACCTGCAGCGGCTCGGCCGCCCCACCGGCGTTGCTCCCGGCGACGATGGCCTTGCAGGAAGGACACACGGACAGGGTCGCCACTGGGAATTGCATGTAGACCGCCGCCGCCGGTGATGCCAATTTTAGGGACTTCAGCTCCTGCAGCTCCCTCTGCAGGCGCCGGTTCTCCTCGGTCAGCGACTCGCAGCACCGCTTCAGGAACTCGTAGTCCACCTCCGTCTGCTTCAGCTTCGTCCTGCGGCAGTTAGTTGATCATTTAAACGTGCTTAAAATGGTCCAAATCTCGATTAAAAGAGAGAAGGAAGACGATAGTCTGTTAGAGTGAAACCTTGCTCTTCTGTTCTGGAACCAGACCTCCACCTGCCGTGGCCGGAGATTTAATTGCTTCGCCAAGGCATGCTTCTGTTTCTGCTCGTTACAGAATTAGGTAGGTAAGATCAGTAACCACCGCGTCACATGATTAATCGACGAATAATTTAATCAAACTTACGGGATCGAGGGTGCTCTGCTCCTTGAATCGGTCCTCCAGCATGGCCGACTGCTCCTTGGTGAGCCTCAGCTTCTTCTTGCCTCCGCCGTCGCTGTCCAGACAGCCGCCTTCTTCCCCGCCGGTAAATTTCTTCTCCTTTCTGGCCTCCGGCGACGGCGTGCGGGCGGCGGAGTACGACGACATGGCGCTGAGCGGTGGAGCCGCCGCCTCCGCCGACGCTCTGTTTTCCCTGCTTAGCGGCGGCCGCTTCCGGTCGGCGACGGCGAGGCCGAGCGCGAGGCTGGTGTCGCAGGCGTCGGTCTCCAGACTCACAGCCTTCATACTCCGGCACGCATCGGGTGGTTACGAGGAGTAGAATTCGAGGATTTATAGCGCGCGCGGCATGAACAAGGAACTAAAAGCTTAATTTCCCAGGTTGACTGACAAAGCAGAGGACTCGAAAGCAAAGAAGACTTAATTATTAAGCGAAAAACAACAAGCTATAGGCGTGACATCGCTGGCTCGCCTCCCTTCCTTCCTTCCTTCCTTCCTTCCTTCCACTCTGAGCTGACTGCTGAGCTGAGCTCCCTCATCAATTTCTTCCTCGTCAGTCAGTCAGTCATAACATTTGTGTTGTATCTTTCAATTTCCACATAAATTAAACTATCTACGTCGTAAATGGAAGAAATTCAGGAATGACATGACGTGTTTGGTTCCCTTGATGGTTGCCATTCGATCTCCGGTGGATGTGGGCTCCGCCTCACGCGCCTTGGTGCCGGGCCTTTTACTGGGCTGAGGGGCGGTGGCAGTGAGGTGGACACATGGGCTGGCTGGTTAGCGATCGGAACAATTATGGCTATTAATGGCACCGTGGCCTTCCATGTCTTGTTTAGGGCAAAAGGGCAAAAGCAGAGTGAGGAGTGGAGCGGAATGGATGGAGAGGAATTGCTCTCACACTTTTCCTACGCAATTCATGAATGTGATGTGGAGCCAACCCTGAAGCCTTTTCTCCTAATCGGAAATGCCTCCCAATTATTGAGTTCTACCCACCCACCAACCAACCAACAATAATAATAATAATTATCATCATCATCATCATCATCATCATCATCATCATCAAAATTTTGATATGCCGGGCTATGGTGCTATGAGAAGAGTGGGACAAACTTACTACATAACATTTGAAATTTTTTAAAAAACTTATGAGACTGATCATCTGTCAAAAATCTATCTATATTTTTTAATTTATTTTTGTGACCGATACAATTTTTTCGTAGAATAGGACCGATCATATTTAGGATTAGTCGGATTGTAAGAATTAATGACTCCTCATTCAATTTTGCATTCTCGGTTAAGTTATTATTGTGATTAAGAGTAACTACAAAGCTTCGAACTGTAGAGCACAGAAGGTGCTAGGATATTTTAGTATTCCTGTATATTTATCTACTGCAATTATATGAAACTGAAGGTTAAATAATGTAGTCCGTACACGAGCATAGAAGATGAGAATCAGAATAGACAAAGATATTAAAATAAATATACGGACATACATAGTCAATAGTTGTTGGTTGTTGTTATCATGGAAAGCATTGAGTCGAGGTATAACTCTGATGTATCTCTAACAAAGAAAATTCTTAGTTATATAATTTGTGTAATGATTGAAAGGTCAAGTAGATTTTTTTTTATTCCTTTTAAATTTCCAGCCATAAGTAATGAAGCAACTCAATGTGTTGCAAGAATAGTGGGCAAAGCCCAATCTAGTTCCTCGAAATTGGATCAGTTTCAACCTCCATCAACATCACCAATCCTCATAAATCTTTGGTGGGACTTTTTTAAAAAATTTATTTTATTTTAATGTTTTTGTAAGTCATGAAAATGACTCAACTTCCTCTATACTTTTAAGATCACAATAATTGTATTTAGTCACCATCAGAAAAAAATAATTTGGGTGCATACAAATAAAATCAAACAATCCAATTTGATTTAGAAATCTCTTTGTGTGGATCATTTTGTGCCAATTTAGACTCGTCAAATTAGCTATGATTCTGAAACTAGTTTTTGTTTGAGAATAAGTAAAACTATTTAA
The DNA here is from genome assembly GCF_018446385.1 of Zingiber officinale. Taxonomy (NCBI): domain Eukaryota; kingdom Viridiplantae; phylum Streptophyta; class Magnoliopsida; order Zingiberales; family Zingiberaceae; genus Zingiber; species Zingiber officinale. Next base: position 147,183,697 of record NC_055994.1, read on the forward strand.
TGCTTGCTCAAAAAGAGTGTTACTTTGAACTTGCTTGGGCATTCATTTATAATTGGATACGTTTTGTGCAGAAGAACTTGAATACGTCAAGTTTGGTAACAAGTCCACGAATCAGCTTGTCAAATATTAGTAGGAGTGTTTTGATGAACACTAATGAAAATCGGATTGTGGAAAATCAGGGGAAATTTGGAGGAAGTCTTTAATCGAAAGAGTAAAGTAGCAAGAAAATTTAAGGAATTTACCAATGCCGTGACTTGATTAAAAAACCCACCATTTCAGGGATTTTGAGAAAATAAAAATAAAAAAATAAGCCAACTGATACAGCAATAAAGGGAGGGTTCACTTGTCACGAGTCAGTTGACACGATATTGATCAAAGTTAAGATGATCAAACACCGAAATCATTGGACGTCTGATTATCCCGGTCGGCGAAGGATTAGGTCGAGCGGATCATCCAGCAGCGGTTAGGCGAGCGGATCAACCTGTCACGAGTCAATTTACACGGTGTCGGTCAAAGTCAAAACAGTCAACGCTAGACTCATGGTTATCCCGATCAGCAAAAGAGTGGCCGAGGGACATCACCCGGCCGATCGGGGCATCATGAGCCGATCGGTAGTGAAATGAGCCGCTGTATCATTAAATACAAAGAAGTCAAGACAAAGAAGAATACCACATTTATTATTAATGCACATAAGTCAAGCTAAATAAGTCTTTCTCTGACAATTAATATCATTAAATAAGGGCATATGAATGATCATAGAAAAAGATATAAAGGGAATGCTAGGAATGAAGAAGGCAAGATTTTCTATTTTCTTGATTACTATATTCTTTCTTCCTGATTTTGATTTGAACGTCGGAAAGTCAACACCAGATACCCCTTTCTTGATTTTAGTTTTATTTTTCAAGGTCGAAGTCTTCATCCTATCAGCACTCACCCCATTCCTAACTTTTCAACTTCCTTTATTCGAACAAGATCACCAACCATACGTCTAATCAACGTCTAAGTATGCTTAGAAAATCAAAACGGTGTCCTTTTTTATTCACATAATTAACAAATTATCTTTCTTTTAAAATTTATCAAAATGGTACTTTATTTATAATTTAATTTTTAAAATAATCTTTGTGCTCGCCTTAGAATAATTTTAATCAAAGTTATTCCAAAATGATACAATTTTGTGCAAAAGTGTTCTAAAATGATGTAGCTTGATCAAAACTATATGCACCTTTAGGATGATATATATATTTTTATGTTGAAATAGTTTAAATCCAATTTTGCTCAAAGTTACTTCACCTTGGAACAGTTTCAAGGTGAAGTGAATGCATTTTGAGTATCAAATTATCGGACGTTGTTTTCGTAAGTTTTTGGGGGAAAAAATCTTTTGATAATATAGATAATTATAGGTGCCATCAAAATTTCTATTTTTTCTCTTGTTTAATTTTTTTAAAATAATTTATAGGTAGATGAACTTCCATCTAATTTATACATTAGAAGGCCGCAATTTCTCAAATATTCGTCTATATTAGAATTTGATCTTTTTATTAAAGAAATCTTCACCACATCACGCTCATGGAAGCTAAGATGTTGCTATAGAAGTATGTAAACTCGACACTTCATCGCAAAGTTTGGAAAGCGAAGGCAGTGCGCGCCCTTGTCTTGTAGGTGGAAGCTGGAATGACTAATGCACACTTATCGAACAAGGACACAAGTGCCGGTGTAGATTTGTTCAAACAAGATCCAAATCTATCATCTTCGCGAGGCAGGATCGGAGCACTTTCAGCTGTCCTTAACTAAACTTCAATTTCTCTCTTGACCATTCCTTCCATATTCAATTCCCTTTCCTGCCTCATCAGTCAAAACCACAAGGTCCACAGTCCTTATCCATCCTTAGAAAATAAGAAAGAAAGAGAGAGAAACTCACGTTTAATTATCTTGATACACAGAACACTGGCACCGACCGAGACGTCCCCAGCCACCACGCTCACTTTGTCTTCGCTACAGCCTACAGATCAGCGCAACGTCCGTGTGCCGCGGCAGCGTCATCGTCACCAGATAAGCACGCCACGCACGCAGAGAATTACTTGAAACGCTTGAACACGCCCATTCCTTGCCATCTTCTGTTCGAGTTCACAAAAGTTCAGGGAAACCCCAATGATTTTGGTACTTATGGAGCCCACGTCTGGCTAGCTAAATGACAATCGTGTTCAGTGCGGTGGGCCGGAACGAACGGCTCTCTGTTTTTTGGGGTCTTTGCTGGCACGTTTATCGCCTTCACTTTGTGAATTAAAAATTTCCAATTGTGGAGGTCTGCAGCAGCCCGTCCTTGTCTGGGTTTAATTTTATCCCCACGATTTAGATTTGCCTCGTAGATTTCGTCTAGAATCGTGTGTGCGTTTGATTAATCTTCCTTCAGTATGATTCCGTACTTCTTATGCTTAGTGCCATACCCATGACGATCATTCTCCTTACAGTTTGTTACTATTTTTAAAATGCCCGTAAAAAAAGAAATATTATAAACCCTAAAATTCCTCATTCAATGTCACTAACTTTTCAAACTCCTTACAGATTCATTCTACCTCTTTTCTACGTCATTATGTGAGCAACGCCTCAAAGAAACAAAAGATAAAGAAATAAAAAGGCAAAAAAATTATATTTTATTTAATATTATGTGTAAAACCTCAAAATCTATAAAAAAAAAACAATACATAATCAAATCAAATTAATATCTTCTGAAAATAAAACCTAATATATTTTAAAAGCAAATCAATATCTTTCCAAAATAACCCAAATGACACGTTTTTACCTGTCACCTATCCATCTGAAACCGCTGTCTTCCTATCTCTTCTTAGCGTTTGGAAGACTGCGAGTTGTCATGACTCTGTCCTCCTCCAATTAGCAAGCAACAATCATTAATTCATTCATCCATCCATCCTCGCCGCGGACAATCTACTCAATCGATCTTAAGGAGGCTGACGACCGGAGACGATAACTCGCAGATCTCTTCCTCCTAATTCGCTCCTCACCAGAGACCAGAGATTGAAGATCAGCCATGTTGGCTAGGAGAATTCTCGGTTCCTGGACTCCCTTGCTTTCCAGGGTCCGTCTAATTGCGTTCAGATTATTTTTCAGTTTGTTTGGTATTCTTTAATTATAATTAGCTTCCTCCGGGGTCTGCAGGGAATGAAATGCCGCTCCTTCGCCTCGCGCCCGGCTTCCTCTTTTCAGCAGCAATGCTTCGACACGGCCAGGTCAGTTTCTTTCATGGAAGATGATCTTTTCATGTAATGCATGCTTTACAGCTGGTTCGATCAAATTCTCTCTGCCCGACAGGAGCGATGAAGAGAGAACTGACATCGACTGGGATGCGCTCGGCTTCGGACTCGTACAAACTGATTTTATGTACGTAATGAGATGCACTCTGGATCGAGAATTCTCGACTGGAGCTCTTAACAAGTATGGAAACATCGAGCTAAGTCCGTCGTCGGGAGTTATTAATTACGGCCAGGTACGTACTTTTCCCGTGATTGATCATCGCTAGCTGTTTAGATTAATTTCTTCTCCTTTATAGTCGTATAGCATGTTTTGTGGTGATCGATCAGGGTCTGTTCGAAGGTATGAAAGCGTACAGGAAGGAGGAGAAAGGCAATGGCCTTCTGCTCTTCAGGCCAGAAGAGAATGCCATTCGCATGCAGGTTGGGGCAGAGAGGATGTGCATGCCGTCCCCGTCCGTCGACCAATTCATTCATGCCGTCAAACAGACAGTGCTGGCTAACAAAAGATGGGTATGTAGGTGCATTGATTGATTGAATTAATTGGGAAAAGTTGAACCTTTGGAGCTGCATTCTAATAATTAATGCAGGTGCCTCCTCGAGGGAAAGGGGCTCTCTATATCAGGCCATTGCTGATTGGGAGTGGACCAGTTCTTGGTCTGGCTCCAGCACCAGAATACATGTTCGTAGTCTATGCTTCGCCCGTGGGAACTTACTTTAAGGTAAATCTTGTGGTTTCTCATAGAAAGAACTTCGATGTCTTTAATTTGGATTTGCTCCAGGAGGGTTGGGCTCCGATTCATCTTGTTGTAGAGGAAAAAGTTCATCGTGCCACTCCTGGTGGAACAGGGGGTGTGAAGACGATCTCCAATTATGCCCCGGTATTTATCTTTTTTCCTATTCAATCTCAACCCCAATTCATAATCAAGGTTTTCGCTCGCTCTATTTGGTTTCTCAGGTCTTGAAGGCACAGAAACAAGCAAAGAGCCAAGGATTCACCGATGTTATATATCTTGACTCTGTTGAGAACAAGTATTTGGAGGAGGCATCCTCATGCAATTTATTTATCGTAAAGGTACACGCTCGTTCCATGCCTTATACCTTTTCTTTTAATCAAAATCTTTTATTCAGATCGAACGAGAAGGGAAAAAAAAACTTGAAATTTTACAAAAACCTTTCACGCAGGGAAATGTGATCTCGACGCCAGTGACAACGGGAACCATTTTACCAGGGATCACACGCAAAAGCATCATGGAGATCGCGCGAGATTATGGCTATCAGGTCGAGGAGAGGCTCGTTGCAGTAGAGGAACTGTGCGATGCCGATGAAGTATTTTGCACAGGAACTGCTGTCGTTGTTGCTCCCGTAGGCAGCATCACTTATCGAGGTCAAAGGTAACTGCTATATTCACAATGATCTTTTCTGCATTACCCCAGTATCTATCTTCACTTCGATTCTCTGTTCTTGACTGCCAAAATGCTGAACTGCAGGCTTCAGTTCCAAACGGGGGACACGAGTGTGAGCCGAAAGCTGCACAAAATCCTCGTAGACATTCAGATGGGCCTCGCAAAGGACGAGAGAAATTGGACAGTGGAAATCTGATCGAGGCCATAATTTTTTTTATATATGCAGTTATTTTTCAATACATGAATGCTGAAAATAGGCGCGGATAGTGTATTGGAATGTGTTTTGATTGATGAAATGAAAACCTATAAACCCTTAATGTGGAACTCTCAGCAACGGCCAAACTCATGGTCAAAAGTTTGCATGTTCTTGTCGGAGATCCCAAGTTTTTTTTTTCCTTTTCTTTTCTTTTCAACCTAAACTAAAACAACATATCGTTAAGTGATAGAATTCTGCTCGGAGAGGGCTACAATTTCTGCGAATTTCCGCCCCAAAATCGCCCCCGCCGGCGGGGATCAATAAAGACCTACAGTTTAAGGCAAAGAGAACCACCGGCACAGATAGGAAATCAATTAGCATCCGCTGCCCACGCAGCAAAAACCGTCATCTGGGACATGGACATGCTCGGCCTGAGCTGAGCCGACGCTGCCCAAGCAGCAGCAGCAGCAGTCGACGATGGCTTCGCAGTGTTCGCGGCCAAGAAGCCGCTTCTGTCGAGACTCGGCATCGACGACGTCCCTGCATGGCCAGTACTCCCTAGCATCTCCAAGTCGCCCACGACTTGCATTGAGCTTAAGTTTTCGACGACCAAGCCCTGCAGAACAGGGGAGAATTGTGCGTTGTGGTGCGCTACTGCGAGGGGCGGCTTGGGCTCCAGCGTCGGAGGAGCAGATTGCAGATCCATCTTCCAGCCCGGAGCAGTGCAGGCGTCGTCGTTCTCCACGGCGTCTCTGCAGCCGTTGCGTTCTGAACCACATGCTGGCTCTCCTCTCCCTGCATCGATCGCTTTGTTTCTCCTAGCGTGCTCGCCCGACAACAACGTAGTGCTCTCCAGTATCTTTTCCACATCGTATCTTGTTATGTCGAAGTTAGTCACTGCATTTACGCCTCGAAATTTAATCGCAGCTATGTCGTAGGCTTCGGCTGCTTCTTCCTGTGTGCCTGAAAAAACAAAACAAAAAATAAAAATCCAATTTCGTTTGAGAATCAAGCACAACACAATCGATTGTTAATGTGAAACAAGAGAAATAACATACTGAAAGTCCCAAGGTAGAGATCTTTGTTTCCAGCAACCCTACCAATTCGAGCTTGCCACCTTCCGTGCTGGTGATGCCTGAATTAATGAAAAATCAACTACACAGAATCAGAAAACAGAATCACTAGTACGAGTCGAAGCAAATTAAACCTAGTGACGCCGCGGTAAATTGAAGCTCCTCGTGAAAACCCACTGCTTCTCCTGGAAACAAGAGGAGACGTACGACAAAGCAAAGTTCAAGAAATGAAGTGATGAATCGAGAAAATTAAGGAGATTGATTTACCTTCTTAAATGGGCAACATACTCTTGCCTGCTCATGTTCTTCATTTCTTCAAGCTCTTCTGGATAACTCTCCAACTGCATGCATGATTTTATCCAGCCAATAGAACATTAATGTTCCAAGGTTAAAGAATATTTCAATCGATCAATCAATCGTTACCGGAAAGTTGATATGTGTCGACGGTCCCCAATACTTCAATGCTGCCAAATCATACGCCCTAGCAGCTTTCTCCTCCACATCATAACCCCCTGATCAGATACAGAAACGGCATAGATAAATAAACTCTTCGACGCGGAGGCATTGAAGTTGATATTTTTTTAGAATCGATCGAGGAAAGCGTACCGAGATAAACTGCGACAGAGCAAGGAATAACATGGCAAATTAACAAGATTAAAAAGTTGTGGTTAGATGAGTTTTACTGGAATCTTGAATATTAGACTGAAAACAAACTAATCAAGACTGATCACCTTGCCTGCCCTTTCTCGTCTGACCTTCTTGCTTGCAGCTGTTATCCCAAAGATGCGCTTCATATCTACCGGTCCACCGGTGCCTGAAGCATGAATCACACGAGATGAACTGGTGGAATCAGACAACATAATTATTTCGATCTATTCATAATTACAATCAATGTAGATTAAAAAAAAAAAGGTTTTCAGAAATCTAGATATAAGGAAACAATATACTGTTGTAATACCTTTATTGGTTGGGTTTGCCGTTTGTGAAAGCAAATTAATGACCATAAGCATGAAAAATATGCAGACTCTAGCTAAATGAATGTCTAGCTAGTATACCGCATTAGAGTAGCAATTGAAGGCATGCATGCATATTAAGAACGCAAACGACCTGGTGACGCCTCTGTATTGAGAGGTTCTCTGGCCAAATGTGTCGATTGATTTTCTATGAACAGTTTGCTTGTGGGCCCCTTTGGCAGGGCCTCTCTTTTTTGGTGCATCCAAAGCCATGCATTCACTCGGAGCAGAGCTCTGCAATGGCGCTGTGACACAGCTGGACTGCGACCCAGGACTCATGGACAAGCTCAAGGGCTGCAGATCCCCATACCCAATGGCTCCGACTCCGACAGAGACAGGTCCGAGACCAGCTTCATCGCCGCAACACCCATTGCTGCCGCCATCGTAGTGCCTGCTCACCCAGGATTTGAGGCCGGGGATTCCTTCGTGGACGTCATGGGTGGATCCTTCGTCCATTGCGGCATCATACATCTCGTGGCTCGCCAGATTAGAGCATAACCCAGCCGCTTCCTGCAGTGGTTGGAAGTATAGTTGGTGTTGCCTGTGGAGAAGGGTTAAGGAATGGTTGTTTCTGTGGCCTTGGCTCTCAGAATCCTTGCCGTAGCCCAAGCTTAAGGCCATGGCCGCCACGCTGTCGTCGTTGGCGAACTGATGATGCATTCCCATGTGCGGTCCGCCGCCGAGAAAGTCCTCTAGTTTAGGCGACGGGGATGGCATCATCCCTTTTGTAGCAACGGCAGTAAATGTATCGATCAGAACAATTAATTGTTAAGAATTAATTAGCACGGTTTAATTTGTAGATGGAAGAAGACATATAATAATAATAATTAACCAGCTTGCTGCTGCGATCGGCTGAGGGCTTCCATGATGCAGAGCGATCCATCGGACTTCAACGGCATGACAGATAACTGAGGGTAGAGTGATGATGCTTCATTCTCGGCACCTTCCATGCCATAACAAATCCCTGAGTTGCTACTTTGAGGCGAAAGGAAGATGCTGCATGGCACTGCAGACGTGGTGCCAAACGAGAGTACTGGAGCTTGGTGATGATGGGTTGAATGATCTTGGCGACCGTGAGGATCGGAAGATGCGTCCATGCTCATGGGAGACGAGAGAGAGAAGCCCAACCAGTTGTTGTTGTTGTTGTTGTTCATGGATTTCATGCTCCTACCTAGAACTGATATGTAGAAACTCTAGGAATAACCTTAAACAGAAGCTAAAAGAGTAGAGATGTAGGATATGGCATAATGGTTTCAAGCTAAGCAAGAAAGAATGAATTCAGGAGCTGAAGAGAAGCTTTGCACAGCAAATTTATATTCTCTTGAGCCTCTCTTTCCAAAGCCTTAGCTTGTTGAGATCCTTTCAAAGAGAAAGAAGATCATCGATATATTGTTGGTGATGTGGTTGCCATTTCGCACATCTTGTGCGAGCTATCAAGGAACGAGCTAGCTAGACGGTGGTGAGATAACCAAACAAGGCTGCTGGTTTCAGTGTACAGGCCATGAGATAGAGTTGACAGAAAGGACGACTGTCCAAGTAGTCACTTCACAACAGTACTTTATGTACTACAATGCAGGGCGGGGCAGGGCAATCCAAAGAAATTTTTCATTAAATATATATACATTAGTATTTAACAAACTTTATTTTCTAAAATACTCCATAAATTTAATTTGATTTGCCAAAGAGCAATTTAGTGACTGAGTTAGAGAGTGACTTTTTTTGGGGAATAAGTATATCATTTGAATACAAGTCCTTTAGCTATTGGACACATCATTGGGTAAAATATTATTAAATATTTGTCCTCGCTTGTTCTTATCCGAGCATTTAAAATATCCAAAAGCATTCAGTGAAATTGCATAGTAATAGACATGACAAAGGTATTAAATAAAAGATCAAACTAATTATGAACACTTATATATAAAGTAGTGTAATTTATAAGAGAGAATTGATTTTGCTATAAACTTGCACTACTAGACCAATAGATTGAAATAGGTGTAGCAGTGAACGTAATGAACATCTGTTAAAACTGCTGTTTGATGGGCTTTCAATCTTCTATTGAAGCTTGTCCGAAATCATACGACCAAGTGCTTATTTTATTTATAACAGACAGGCAAACATCATTCAATTGTTGTGCCTTTTTTGTGTAGGGTAGAGGATGTTTAGAGAGAGTAAGATTATATATATATATATATATATATATATATATATATATAATCACTTATGCTTGGTCTTCAAATTAAGGGACAGATTTCCATGTAGAATGATGATTTGTCATTGGGTATCTGAAAAGGTTAAAGGCAGAGGAGAGATGTTTCAGGTACAAGCATCCACAAACATGTATCATTATACCCATCTCCTTTCTGATTACTGCAATCATCATTCACGAGTCTATCACCAACTACGTACGTACCATACGAGAGGGAGCATTCACGTAGGCTGCTAAAACAAATATAAGAAAAACTATAAAAAAAAAACTAAAAGTTTTGTAGGATGGATCTGAATTGAATATATACGCCTATATACAAGGATGTACATAGGAGAGATATGTAAGTTAATTGCCTGTGATTATATATATCTAAAGCGACGTATCAGGCACACTGTTATTGGCGATCCTGCTGCAAAAATACTTGTGTAGATCTGAATGAGTTTGTACCTCATCTGTTAGAAAATGTCCATTTGTCGAGAGATGGTAAGAGTCTTAATAAGCTACAGTACTTCTTATATTTGAGAGGGTAGGGGAAAATGTATTGCAGATATAAAACAAAGCTAACCTTCATACATCATAATTTACATATTCAATATTATCATTTGCTAGAGAAAGATATGGTCTTGATCTAACAGATATATGAACTGGAAGCAGCAATACATTTGTTAAATAATTGCATGTTAAAGCAAGATCATACTTCTCTCTAGTTCTGTAACTTGAGGATAGATTAGATGATCTAGCTAGGGAGAACTAAAGGTCAAGGTCATAGGGCATAGAATCATCAAGAACTCAAACCCTCAAGTATGATGAACATGAGTCATATACAAAGGAACACTTTCATTTATCATATCCTTTAATTCAGACAAAAAAAAAGAAAGACAAGGCATCAAAATTTGATCTCTAACCTCAAATTCACTAAATTCACAAAACTCCATGCATGAGACTTCGTCAGTTTAATTTATTCCCTTGGTCATTCTATTTTAATTGAATCAATCTCACTTATTGTTCAAGCCACAAATCCAAGTCACAAAATCTCCTACTTGCAAGAATCACCTATATACAAGATCATACAATAGTATTAATGTGTTCTATCCTATATCTACCTCTTACATCTTCAGCCCTATTCAAGTCATATTATCTAGTTCATCATCTTAACATACTTCATTTAGTTGTTTTTTCGATCCATTGATCTTCCAGACATCAAAAAAATAATCTGAAAAAATACCATTTATTCTTCTCTTATATCACCTTTACCTAAAGCTTTAAAGAACTAGATCTCTCTAATTAGTTGCTGAACTCGAACAATTAATGGTCGGTGTCCATGTATTTGCTTCTTGCTACATATTAATCTTGTAAAGTATTCAATGCTAAACCTGCAGTTCATAAATTCAAGCTTTGACCTGAAATGTTTTGGTCATCTCTTGCACATCGCTAAAGTAAAGTATTTAGGTACATCTACTTTTGGCACTGTTCCAGTGCATGCGTAAACCAGTAGTGGGGCACTGAAGGAGTCTAGCTTTCACTTTAGAGTGGTGAAACATTCTTTAGCTAGCTAGCTAGCTTTCTCTCAGCAAAATAATAAATAAATAAATAAATAATACTCGGTGGCTGTGGGGCTAAGGCAATGAGAATAGATTCAGTCGGTAAGATTAATTACAAGGAAAAGAATGAACTCATGTGAAACAACTGAGAAGTTTGGCATAAAGAACAAAACAAAAGATCAGCATGCAATAGGTTTTATTAGAGGAATTGTTAGCGTAGATCCTCCAGTACTTGCAAAAACACTTTTTGAAGTAAACAAAGGGCATGAAACACGAAAGAAAAATGTAACATGCATCTTGACACGAGCAACAGCAGTAATGCAGCATAGCGCACGCGGCATAAAGGAATTCCCAGATACTCATTCCACCAATCATGTATGTTGTCCTTCAAGTAAATTTCAAGGAAAATTAACTGAATTCAAGGTTAATCTTTAGAGAAGAAAAACAAATAATGGCTATTGATTACAGCTCGTAAGTGCCGTTAATGGAACTCTATCAGAAACTCTTTGTCCTGCTCCACGGAATCTTACAAGTCAGTGTTACAAGAACTACATTGATGCAAATTGACAGGCAAGGGGGAAAGCCCACGTCATGCAGCTGGTTTCAGTCGATCACTGTTGAATACTATGGTCAATTAAGTGCGATGCCTGCTCGTCATTCATTCACCTGAGAAGCGCAAAATCCAAGCCAAATCCAAGCAAGATCCCTTGCATAAAGTTCAGATAGCCTAAAGGCAGACTAGCAAGGATCCTATTTGGTAGCTAGCGAATGGGAGCGACAAAGGCAGTACAAAACGAGACAGTAACGTAGGCTGCTACAGAGATAGAGAGGTGCTGTGCTGCAGCAGCACAAGCAAGGTCAGACGAAGAATTCCACTTTACTGAGAGGCTCCAAATCCCGATTAAAGTCGCCATTAAAGTCTCTCCTTCCTGACTCAATGAGGGGTCAACATCCAACCCCCAGCCATCCGTCCTACTCACCTTCCTTCTGGCTTGTCTTCGCCAAGATAGGAGCATTTTTTTTTTTCTTTTTTAACAAAATATATATGAAATTGGTCTGAAGGTATTTATGATTTATGACAGAACATATGTCCTCTTTTAATGTCTTGCAAATAGATTCATCGGCTATCCTGAAGTCCTTGTTCCCCTGCCCACTCTCCTCGCCCCTGCTTCCACTAACAGGCGGATGATGGAAAAGAGGGGACAATGGAGGACCTCACTGACGACACCACCACCATCATGGAAAGCGACTGGTGCGACGGAGAAAGAACAGCTAAGGATAATAAAGCCAACGCCCCGGGAAGAAAGGGGCCGAGTCTGGCATCAGGACAGATTAAACACACATATATACATAAATAACCACGCCTAGCTAGCTTAGCTAGCTAGCTAGCTACTAGCAGCACTGCGGGAGCCGAGAGGGAAGAAGAGAGAGAGAGAGGACTCTTTCCATCCATGGTAGGGTCCTTGTCAAAGTGAAGGACCAAATGGATGATGAAGGGCATGTCGCAACATTCCCATCTGTAGGCATGTGACTAAAGAAGCCAGTGGCTTCGATGCTGAAGTGTGGTCTTTAAAGGGCGGGTCAATGCCGTCTCGCTAGCTCCCTGTGAAAGCTGAAAAGGATATTGTTTTGTTACTTTTTTTTTTACTTTAATTTTCTAGGAGCATTCATTCTGGGAATGTTATCGTTATTAACTCGCCTTTAATTATTCCATCAGATTGCATGGATAGGAAATCAAATCGATCGCTAAAAGATGGAAACTTTTATGGATGTGTGCGAGTAATGGCCTAGTGAAAGTTCATTGTGCATGGGGCCTAAATCTAAGCATGCGTGCATGGATCGCTTTTTTCTTTTTTGTCTTTTTCTTTTTCTTGATGTTTGAATTATGTGATAGAACACAATAATGAATGAGGTAGCAAAATCATTCAGATGGATAATAGTGAATATTTATATATATATAAAAGCTTCATGTGTGTCTGATGCCTTCTGGTGACGTTGCCAGCTGAAGTTGGAAACAACCGCAGCAGCAGCAGCTGCTGCTGATAAAGATGCATGTCCTAGCCAGAATTGAATGAGCAAACACAGTAAACAAACAAAATAGCATTCTTTGCGTAATATATAACTCAAATTGTAGAAGTGGGTGTATGCAGCGTTTGAACGGTCTGAGAAAAGATCTAAAATGGTTAAAAAAAAAATGCCCCTGTTTTATAGGAATCATTATCATCGCATTCCCTGTTTTTTTTTATTCCCACCTCCTCAGCCCTTTATAAATTACTCAATTGCACTATAAAATTATAGTATTTGATCATTACCTTATAGTATTTGATCCGATAAGGATGAGTGATCTCGTTAAAAATAGATCAAAATAAGAAAGTCGGAAGATGTGAAAAATAAAGTTAAGCGGAGTATTTAAACTCGTCGAGTAGACTGGCTACAGTCGAGTGGACCGAGTACTGTCGAGCAGATGGTATCAGCTTGAGAGACAAGTAAACCGGGCATTTCTCGACCGGATAAATTGCCCTCCGTTCATTAAAAAAAGATAAGCAGTCACTAGTCTCGCTGACTGAGTGTCACGCCCGATCAGACGAAAATAATTGAGGGCAGTTGGGAAGCTCTAGAAGAGACGAGCCAGTAGGCCTAATGACATTGTCGAGCGAGTGAAACCTGACAGAGTGAACGCCGATTGGCCGAGCAGGGTCCCACCAAATATCTTATCATATTCTTTTGAGAGTTTGTGTCGCTAACAGCAAGGCATGTCTAGCAGATAAATAGTACTTTATAAGCTTCCAGACTGCCACGTTAGAAGATTACATGACTGCTTACGAAATGATATCAGAGACACTTTTCGTCTTATCTTTTCCTAGGACACCTAGGAAAACATGTGTATGCATTGGGACGCATGCACGAGCACTACAGTGACACTAAAAAAGGAGATTCTCATCCACAGGGAAATGTATGCTCAACTTCGTCTTCTATATCATTTAGTTACAGTTCTCCATTTCGTGAGATCACTAAAGACTGACTTGAGCGTCGGAGGGCCAACGTCGGGAACCCCTTCCCGGCCCGACACTGACGTTTTTGTGTTACAGGACTATGTGGAATCTTCATTGTGTCAATTGCGTAGCCACATCCCCAGCTTGCCATCCACGCTATAGTTGGATAGGATTATATTTAGCGTCGTCTGTGGAATTAACTTGTATCCTAGATGTGAAGATGAAGGGCGTTGGACGACTTACGGCCGTGACATTGACGCAAGAAGAATTGGACATGCTGACACAAGCACGAGCAGCCAAGATGTTGGAGCAACAACAGCAGGAGATCACCGATCGACAGGCAAACGAACAAGCGACATCGGCAATAGGATAACGAGCCGATCATGGAGGCCGAGCTAGAAACACCGCCGCTTGTCGTCCGAATAACAAGTCGATCGACACATTTGAAGATGCATCGGATGCACCGATCTCTTATCATTGGGTGTTATTCCGCACCCCTTCAGAGGAACAAAGTCGAGCGGATAGGGCCCGAGGATCCTTATCGGAGGAAGTGCCTGCCCGAGAAGAGCGTAAGAGAAAAACACCAAAGCTCGATGATTCCCCCAAACGATTAAACAGGTAATTCTCTCAGGAGATCCTAGACAATTGGCTGCTACGACACTGCGTGCAGCTAGAAATCTGAGAATACACCGGGGCACCGACCTTAAGGATCACCTTATCAAATTCAACAACATGGCCACACTCTATCAATCCGATGGGGTCAAATACCGAGTATTTCTCACTACGCTCTCCGGATCATCCCAAAGGTGGTTCAAGCGACTACCAATCAACTTTATATATAGCTTTAAAGACTTCCAAATGGCATTCCTACAGCACTTCGCAAGCAGTCGTAACCATCAGAAGACAAACATCAATCTGTTCACGGTCAAGCAATGGCCCAAGGAGGCACTACAGACCTACATTACGAGATTTAATCAGGTAGCTATAGAAGCCCCTTCGGCCACACCGGAGATCCTTGTGAGTTTATTCTCACAAGGGCTATTAGAGGGTAAATTCTTCCGCTCACTCATCTGGAAGCCCTCTAAAGATTTCGGTCATCTACTCGGACGTGCTACCAAGTACATCAATGTGGAGGGGACTCAAGCGGCTCGAAGGAGGGAACCAATCCCTGAACCAACCACCGTCCCAGAATGTCAAACGACCCATTCAAACACATCACCAAAAGGGGCCCCAAGCGGGAGTAACATAACAACACCCAAAGCCCCGTACACACGCGGTCCAGCATGTGGAAGCCGAGTAGGGAAGATCCACTGAAAGACGACAGTGGGCGCCGCTCTTCTGCTAGTTCGATTGGGTGGCGACACACAATACTAAAGACTGTTACAGTCTCAAGCCGAGACCTCACCGAGCGGCCTCACCAAGATCGCACCACCGCTCCCCATCCCCTGACCATCACCATCACAATCGATCAGGAGGGCGGTGTGAAGAGAGAAGGCCCTCAGCTGAAGAGCATCGACATCCAACATAAATCTGGAGGGCATCAGTTGAGCAGCCGCGACCCTCAGCTCGGGAAGAGGAGAACCACCACAATGCTGCTCGGGGGCGACATAACAATGATTGCAGGGGGTCCGACCGACGATGACTCCAATAGAGCCCAGAAGTCACACGCCTAGCGAATGGAAATCCATGTCGTCGGGTGCAGCCGAGCAGCAACAACAGGACTAGAGATCGATTTCGGTCCTCGAGACTTAGAAGGAGTGGAAATCCCTCACGACAACGTCCTGATCATCAAAGCGGTAATTGCTAATTACAATATTTACTGTACTTGCATAGATACAGGTAGCTTGGTTAATATCATTTTCAAAAAGCTGTTCGATCAGCTGCAAATAGACAGGAGCTAGTTGCGATCCATGACAACTCCCTTATATGGGTTCACTGGCAACGGAGTATTGATGATCGGTCAGGTTCGGCTGACCATATCTCTCGGAGAAGAGCCGCCCAAGAGGACAAGGACGACGAACTTCATCGTGGCGGACGCTCCGTCTGCCTACAACATCATACTAGGTCGACCGACGCTGAATAAATTCCAGTGGTTGTCTCCACCTTTTGTCAGAAGATCAAGTTCCCAGTCGAGAACTCGGTAGGAGAAGTGAAGGGCGATTAATTAGCCGCTCGGCGATGCTACGTTGAGATGGTCAAGACTGAGTCAAAAGCTGCTCGGAAGAACCAACGACTAAAGGTAAATGCAATCTTAGAGTACCCGCCCACACTGGTATATGACGAGAAGGAAGAAGCCCAAGTTCATCCAACCCGACCAGAGGCTACTACTTTCATAGTCATTGATATGGCTATAGAAGAAAAAGGAGTTAGTTGCCTGTTTAAGGTAAAATCACGACGTGTTCGTATGGGTGGCACATGAGCTCCCGGGCATCTCACCATCCATTGCACAACATGAGTTGCACGTCTGACCGGACGCCAGGCTAGTTAAGCAGAATAAAAGAGACTTCAGCTCCAAGCAACATCAGATCATCCGTGCGGAACTAGAAAAACTGCTAGAGGTCGACCACATACACGAAGTCCAATTCCCGAGCTGGCTAGCTAATGTATTACTAGTCTCCAAGTCGGGCAACAAATTGAGGGTCTGCATTAACTTCCGAGATTTAAACAAGGCATGCCCGAAGGACTACTATTCGTTGCCACACATTGATCAAATGGTATACTCCACGGTCAGATGTGAGCTGATCCGCATACTGGATGTATACAAAGGCTACCACTAGGTATCGCTCACCAAAGAAGATCAAGAGAAAGTCAGCTTCATAATGGCCAATGGAACCTTTTGCTTTAATATGATGTCGTTCGAACTGAAGAATGTCAGAGCCACTTACCAGAGGTTGATGAACAAAGTGTTCCAACGGCAGATCGACCAAAACCACTGATCTCTATGCAGATAATGAAGAGATTTGCCAAACTCTAAGAAGGTATGGAATCAAGCTCAATCCAAGCAAGTGTCTGTTCGGAGCAAAAAGTGGACTCTTCCTCGGTTACATAGTGATCGAGCAGGGGATCGAAGCAAATCTCAACAAAGTAAAAGCGCTCCAAGACATGTCACCTCTGTGCAACATGAACGAAGATCTACGGCTGACCGGGCGAATCACCGCATTATCTAGGTTCATCTCCAAGTCCTCTGACCAAAGCCATCTGTTCTTCAAGGTTCTACATCGAGCCATAAAATTTCAATGAGATGCCGAATGCGACAAAGCGCTGGAGGAGCTCAAGAATTATTTAACCTCCTTACCTGTATTAGCAAAGCATATTGCTGGCGAGCCGCTTTGGATATACTTGTCGTCAATAGAGCGGGCGGTTGGCTCAGCGTTGGTGCAATAGAATGGAACTGAACAATAGCCGATGTATTTTTTAACCCATATATTGAAAAACGCTGAGTGCCGCTACACTTGTCTCGAGAAGCTGGCATATGGGTTGGTCCTCGTCGCTCAGAGGTTACGCTCTTACTTTTTGTTGCATCCAATAATTGTGTTGACTAATAGTACTTTAGGGCAGGTTCTTCTGAACCCCGAAGCGTCCAACTGGCTGATCAAATGGACCACGGAGCTGAGCAAATTTGACATACAGTATCAGCCTCGGTCGACGATCAAGCATAAGCCTTAGCCGATTTTGTGACGAAGGTACAGAATGTTGAGCTGGAAGCAACTTGGAAGATCTATGTCGACGAGTCATCAACTCGACAAGGTAGTGGCATAGGCATACTTTTGATATCACCGCGCAAGGACTAAATATAACTGTTCGTTTGACTAGACTACAGAGCCACAAACAACAAAGCAAAGTACGAAGCGCTGATAGCGGATCTACAAGCAACAGGGCATGTGGGAGCTACACGAGTCCTTATCCATTCAAACTCTCAATTAGTAGCGTAGCAGCTTTCGAGGACTTTTGAAATTAACAATGTAAGGCTAAGGACGTATGCGGAAGTGTTAGAAAAGTTAAAAGCCTGATTTCAAGAAGTTATTATCCAAAAGATCTTCCGAACGGAGAATCAATATGCGAATGAACTGATAAAGTTAGCAAGTTCCTTGGCCCCAGTGGTGTTGGATAAGCTAATCGAGCAAGTGATGTTGGTAGCTCACATCAATAGATTGACCAGAGGAATTTCCGGTGATCGGATAACACCTCTGATGGAGTTCCTTCGATCAGGTAATGTCCCAGCCGATCGAGAGCAGGCTCAGGTACTAAAGAAGAAAGTCAGACAGTTCACCCTAATTGGGGACCACCTGTACAAGAGAGTCTACTCAAGACCTTTGCTCAAGTGTGTAGGATCAGAGGACATTCAGTACACCTTACAAGAGGCTCACCAAGGCTCATGTGGTAGTCATCCAGGCGGTCGATCATTAGCAAGGAAAATCCTACTGACCGGGTATTTCTGACCTACTCTGCAAGCTGACGCTGTGTGGACCGTGTTGGGGATCTTGTATGACCGACTAGAAGGGGGGTTGAATAAACGTTGCCCCTAATTGATTTTTTTCTTTCTACAATGTTAGTGTGCAAATGAAAATACAAATAAAGTAAGTAGAAAGTTAAACTAAAGAAAGGAAATGCAAACCACAACATGTCGATTTACGTGGTTCGAAAATTAGGGCTCCTACTCCATGACTGTCCATAAGGTGGATGATCCCTCAATCCTTCGGTGATTAGCCCCTGGAAACTCTGACTATCTCAAGTCTCCTTGTGGGTGGAAAAACCTGTTACACAACCGCAAGTGCACGGTTTCGTCGTCAGTAATAAAAAGATTATCGATCCCATAGGGACTGGTTATAAACACTAAAAATGTCTCACAACGAATTAGCTAAACAATTGACAAAGGAAGAGAATGTACTAAGTAGCAACTCGAAATAGAAATAAAAAATAAATGCAAGAACTTGGGTTTTATGAGAGTTCTAGAAGTTCAGTTTCATTGTGATATTTATCAATGTAAGGTGATCTACCAATTCTTATCCTCAATTGTCATGCATTTGCAAGAAGTTATCGGTTTTCTCTTGTAGAAGTCAACCGGCAAGGAATTTTTATCTATACCTCTAATAATTTAATAGTCATGGTCCCTATGAAGTCCGTTAGTAGGGCAGCCTGTCACCAACGCCCCTCGGTCATACAACATAGAAATACATCACCATTCAATCCACATAAAGGCATAGTGGATAAATGCACTCAACTATTCCACCTCCTTGTAGAGACTAGCTTCACCTTTCAAGGTGATCCCCTAGATGTTCGTTAGCGGGACAAATTGTCACTAGCGCCCCTCGATCATACGATTTAAGGAATCCCCCTATGAGATCTAGAAGTATCACAAATATCCAATCAAGTATGGTAATTAGATCCAAACACAACAATCCACACAAGATCAAATAGATACAAAACATAACAACATCATTGAGATAGGAAATTGCATATCCATGAGATTCTTATATCAAATCACACCACAAATACTCCCTTAGTCCTAAAACAATGAATCTACTCCATAATATAAAGATAGAAATCTGAAAATAAAGAGATCACAAGCATTTCAATCCCAATCAAGAGAAGTGATTAGAAATACTTATCTAGTGACGAGAAGTGATCTTCGGAACCAATCCCTAGTTTCTGGAGTTGAATCGGAGATGGAAATGGCTTTGGAACATTGGATCAAGGCCGTAGAAGGTGAAGGTTGGCCCCAAACTTGATCTTCCCAAAAAGGAGAGCCTCCTCCCCTTTGAAAGGGGAAGAAACCCCTTTATATAGAGCAGGGCACGGGCACCACATGACTTGTGCCACGGCCGTGTAGCACACACGACCCCTACTACTTTGCTCTCGTCCAAGGTCACATGGTCGTGTGACCTTCACATGGTCGTGCACTGCTCTGCCACTGGCTAGCTCACACGACCAATGTGTGGCACACGACCTGACAATTCTTGGCCTCTGGATACCTTGCACAGCCGTGTGGCACACACGACCCAGGTTTGCCTCTTCTTTAGAAATGTTGCATGACCATGTAGAGATGTTGCTTGGGCCATGTAGATCTACACGACTGCGTGCTACTGGGGTGACACGACCATGTGGATCCACACGGCCATGTCAAGATCCTCCTTTGTTAAAGCTACACAGCCTGCCTGCTCCACATGACCAAGGTCATTTTCCTCCCTGCTCCTTTGGCATGGTCGTGTGACTCATATGGCCAGTGTTGTTTTCCTTTGCTTGTTGGCTGGATCAATCATGAACATCATTTCTTCTCCAAATTCGACTCCTGAAGACAGAAAATACACAAGAGCAGATCTCCGAATAAAGAAGAGTATTTATGCTGAAAGTAAGACAAAGAGTATAAAAGTGCATAAACAAAGCATGCATAAAATATGTGAATGTGCGTCAAAATATGCTAAACAAGTGTATATAATCTACGCATATCAAAACCTCACTACAACTCCAACCAAGACCTCTTGGAATACAAAAAACTCTTGACCACTTGTTGACTACTAATTAGGATTAGCCACCAGTAATTTCATCAACCTTAACCAAACTCCAAAGCCTTGGTTATATAGTCCATGGGTTGGAAAATCCTGTCTACCAGTCGATTGGTGAAAGTGTCAATCGATTGCCTTCTATGGAGATTCGACCGTTACATCCCAATGGCTCAATACCAGTCGACTGGTAAAAGTATTAGTCGACTGCTCCACACTGGCTGAGAGAACAGAGATATTCTGTTCGCTCCCCAGTCGACTCTGTTCTCTCCCTAGTAGATTGGTGAAAGTACCAGTCGACTGGTACCCCAAGTACAATCTCACGCACTTGGACCCTTACCCTTATGACTCACTTGACTCTTCGTTACAGCTTTGACCTCTTGCTTTCAAGTCTACTTCCTTTGACTTTCGTCCCTCCGATGCACCCAAGTCCATGGCTCATCCCAATGTCATTTTTCGCGTATGCCTCGAAGTCTCTTCCCTTGGCCCTTGTCCTTACTGTTTTATCTACGGTCCCTTGAATGCTCCATCCTTCACTGGACCCAAAGCCATCAAGCTGAGTCATATGTGTATCTTGTAATCCTACACAACTCAAATACACATATCAAATACAAGGGTAAACCTAACTTAAATTCTTTGCTCAAACATCAAAACACATGATCGCACGGACCATTAGATTTGCTCCAACAAACCATAGCAACTTACTTGTCTTGTCAAAAATATCAGAACATCCCACATAGACCTACCAAAGAGTTGAAGACATCTGTGGTATCTTGCCCGTTCGATCAATGGGGCATGAACATTGTAGAGTCGTTCTCAATAGCGACCGAACAAAGAAAATTTCTCCTCATGACGGTAGACTACTTCTCCAAGTGGGTGGAAGTCGAACCATTAGGCAAAATAACCGAATAAATGGTTATAAAGTTTCTATGGCAGAATATCATTTGTCGGTTTGGCGTTCCTCATAGACTCATCTCTGACAATGGGAGGTAATTTCAAGGGCGGAGGCTCAAAAAGTGGTGCGCCAGCTATAACATTACGCCAGCTTTCGTCTTGATGGGGTGGAGGTCACCAATAGAGAAATCCTCCGAGGGCTCAAGACTCGACTTGACCACGTTGGAGGGAGCTGAGCGGATGAATTGTTAAACATGCTGTGGGTCTACCACACCATGCCCCAAGAAGCTATCAGCCTAACCTCATTCTACTTAGTATACGGAGGAGATGTTGTGGTGTCGATCGAGATGGGAGTTGAATTTGATCGGGTGTAGGTCTACAACAAAGGTAACGTCGAGCAACACTTCATGGAGTTAGATTTAATTGATGAAGTTAGAGACAAGGCTATCGTTCGGATGACAACGTATAGGTAAAGGGTGAAGTAAAATAATAACAGACGAGTGATGCCAAGATCGTTCCAGGTCAGTGACTTTGTCTGGAAAAGAGTCAAGCTGGTCGGCAGCGTTAACAAACTAAAGGTCCCATGGGGAGGACCATACAAAGTGATTCAAAGGTTCAGCTCAGGGTCTTATTATCTACAGGACGAGAGCGAAAGGAGGCTCGACCGGCCATGGAGCACAAAACCATCTGCAGCCATATCGGACTGGGTAGTAAGTTTGTGACTAAAATTATGTAACTTGTAACATGCTCATTCTATGAATGCATGAAGTTTTGAATGAAAATTACTAAGTGTCAAGGACTCTCGATCCAAGCGGATGAGTCATAAGTAAGCGTTGCTCTCGCACATGAAAATTAATTGCCACGAGGTCTAAACCGGGTGTGTCAAAGACTCTTGACCCGAGAGGGTGAGTTATAAGCAAGTGTTGCTCTCGCACATGAAGATAAATTACCACGGGAGCCAGAATGGGCGCGTCAAAGACTCACGACCCGATCGGGTGAGTTATAAGCGAGTGTTGTGTAAGTACCCTGTGATAGTTTTAATGTGATCAATCAAGTCAAGTTAGGTCTTGCTGTATTTTGATGCCTTGTGTCTAAGTGTGCAGGAACTTAGGAGCACAGGAAGTCAAGCAAAAGACACAGTTAGTGAGAAGGACGACATGAGAGAGAGTCGACGGGCTCGGTGAGTCCTAGGGATGAGGTGCTGTGGAAGAGTATGCTGGCAGACGAGAAGGAGGCGCATGACATTTCCGAGGGACGAGAAGCCGGAGCGAAAGATTGCTCTAGAAGACCAGAAAATAGGTTTGGGTGAGCCCTACTCCGAACGACCGAAATTATCCAAGCGAACAAAGCCAGAACGAGAAGCAGTTAACAAGGCTGTTGATCTGCCAGACTAGTCCGAGCGCCCGAACCACCTAGGGCAGCCAGGGCAACCCGGACACGTGCCCTATCGGCGGGTTGATTCAACCCGGTTTGGGCACCTGGACCTGGTCCAAGCGCCCAGGCCAGAAACTCTATCTTTTGCCCAGCTATCGTGATTCGTTGCAACGTGGATAATATTGGTGCAGGTTGTACTTACAGTCTGATTTTGATGTATGACAAATAGATTAAAGTTAGATGGGTTGTTTGTATAATGCTTCTACCAAGTGTGCAAGAGTTGACTGGTCTAAAGGACCTGACACCAGGCTAAAATCCAGCTAGGTCTGCGGGCCCAATAGTTGATGATAAATCCAGCTAGGTCCGTGGGGCTTGATAGTTAGTGCGAAGTTTAGATAGGTCCGATGAACTCGATATCTAACGGGAAGTCCGGTTGCATCTGTGGGATCTGACAACCAACCGAACTCCAGTTGGCTTGCAGACCTGACAACTGGTGGGAAGACCTGGTGGGTCAGAGTCAAGTCGAGTGACTGCAAGTGGTAAGTAAATGTAAGCAATTGGAGAAAAGATCAAGTGAGGACATGTTCTCCGTTGAGGGAACTATAGGTGTCGGTCCAACTTAGGTCCATTTGGGAAACCTAAGCTGAGACCTTAACTAGATCCTGGTCTCGAGGAGATAGGATCTAATTACTACTCATAATCTATTATGTTATGCTAACTCTATTTTGCAGGGTAAAATATATTTTTTGATCGCTTAGACTGACCTTTTCTTATAGGTGGAAAGGCTCAAGAAAAGGGGTCCAAGCGCCCGGACCAGGCTTGCCTGGGCAGGGCCATGGGCGCCCAGGTGGTTTGGGCACTCGGACTCAGTCCAGGCGCTTGGACTCGGAAATTGATCCACAAGGCTCCGTGGAGTGCATTGATTGGCCAAGCCACATGGTCCAGGCGCCCGGAGGGGTTCCAAGCACCTGAAATAGACTTATTTAAAGGCCTTCGACCCGGAGCTTCAAAACAACAGTTGCAACGACTTTCTCTTCTACTCGGTGCTCTGAAAAAGTTCCTGTGACACTGTGAAGCTCCTTCGACAATCGACGATCAAGATTCTTTTCTTTTAGTTATCGGTAACACTGTTTTATAGTTTTTATACTTGTAATTTGTAACCATTTCGAACTATTAGTAAATTGTCCAATGAAAGCACTGGACGAGTACGAGTCTTGGAGTAGGAGTCGTCGAAGACTCCGAACCAAGTAAAAACTTGGTCGTGTTAACATTGCTTCTGATTCTTCCGCTGCGTATTTGTTTTTAATCAAATTTTTGACGATCGCTATTCACCCCCCCCCCCCCTAGCGTTCTTTCCGATCCTGCAGATAAAATTTTATCCACCCCCAGGCGCCCAGAACCCTTCCAGACACTCGAACCAGCGCTATAAATATAGTCCTGATTTTAGCAGTTGAATTAGAACACCTATAAACGATTTTTTTATTTATTCTACTACTGTGTGAGCTGTCAACGCTGTAAGAGGATTCTCCAGTTAAAGGATATTTTGATAGTGAGCTTTAATTGTCTTGGATTAGCAATCCTCTGATTGCAAACTAAGTAATTCCTTCTGTGCCTCTGTCTTTAGTTAATTTACTTCTTATTTCTTTTTCTTACAAGTGTTTGTTTTAATAAAGCAATAAGTTTCGAGGAAGGTGTTTTGTTTGTTTTTATTGTGCAGGGCAATTCACCTCCCTCTTGCCGACCACAAGGGACCATCAATTAGTATCAGAGCGAGGTCGCTTCAGAAGGACTAATCGTCAACCAAAGCACAAGAGATGGTCGGACCGAGCATTTACCCGCCTAAGTTAGAGGGGGAATTCGCGATTTGGAAAAGAAAGATAGAGGTATTCTTTAAAACAGACTTTGATTTATTACTAATTTTGAACTATGATTTTTAGCATCAAAGGACAAAGAAGAACATCAATGGACCAAGAAGGAGCAAGCGGAGTTCGTAGCAAATAGACGAACCGAATTTCATCTATTGAGCGTGCTACCTCCGCAAGAAGTCAATAGAATCGGTGCATACGAATCAGCAAAGAAACTTTGAGAGAAGTTCCTGGAGCTACACAAAGGTATGTTTAAAGCTAAACTCGTAAGACAGGACCTGCTTCGGAACTAGGTCTACAACCTCCGATTAGAAGAAGGAGAAACCGTTACACACCTCCACTCAAGAATCAAGGAACTAATCACCAGACTCACAAATCTCAGAGAAAATGTAACCAACTGAGATTTGCCAAGGTACGTGCTTAACACATTTCCTAGGACTCCTGAATGGTCAACTTTAATAGATGCTTATTTCATCTCTAGGGTCTTAGAGGTAAGTAATTTAGAAGAAATTTTTTCAACTGTTGAAATTCATGAATCTAGAAATGCAGATCTAAAAAAGGAATCAAAGCACAACATTGCCTTAAAGTCAAAAATGGATGAACCAGATTCTGAGACATCCCTTGATGATGACGAAATGATGTTTAGGTAAGGAAACTTAAAAAATATATTTAAATCTAATAAATTTAATAAAGTGCAGGGTAAAATGAGGGGGGGGGGGGAAGTAAGATGCTACCACTACAAGAAAGAAAGGCACGTGAAAGACAACTATCCAAAATTGAAGAACAAGGACAAGGACAAGAGCAAGGACAAAAGACCAACCCAAAAAAGGCACAAGAACCTAAAGACAACATGAGACAAAACTTCATCAGAATCAGAAATCGAAGCCTACGCCGGATTTGCGCTGATGGTAAGTCACCAAGAAGAAAAAGACGAAGCAAGCTCTTCTACAATGAGCATCGATAAAGGAGGAGCAATGTCAGAAGAAAGCCGCACTACAGGGGGAGCTTCAGATCAAGGGATTGACAAGGTAACTCAGGTACAATCTTTGTCTCTTGATAAGTTATGCAAGTTTATAAAAATCCTGTCTAAAATTTTCTGTAAATTAGAAATTGAGAATAAGAAATTATTAAAAGGAAATAATGATTTAAAAGGAACATTAGTAATATCTTGTCAATTAAAAGATTTCGACAAACTAAAAATAAAAAATAAAAATTTAAAAGAATAAATATAAAATTTAAAAAATTCTGCATGTTCAACATTTATTCTTTCAAATTATAGAAATAATTTAGGACTAAATTAGTATTTTAGATATCATAAGGATCAAGGTAGAAAGTTTTCATCAAAATATATCCCTAGAAAATTTTTAATTAATCCAATGGAGAATTATAATTTTTTAACAAAATTTATATTTTTCAATTTAAAATTATTTTATAGGGTTATCTTTGCTAACTTTATTTTTATGTGAAACTATATCATTTTTTCTATCTGAAAAAATTTTTCTATAATTTTTTTGACCGTTGGTGAATATTCTATGAATTATTTATCTAATGTAAATTTTTAATATTAAACATGTTCAAAAATTGAATTCTTGAAAATTTATTTTTTTTATAAAAATACATGCTTTATTACATTTTTATAAAATTTATCATGATTTTTTAACATGGAAAGTATTTTTAAACAATTTTCTTTCCCAAAAATTGTTTATAAATTATAAAAAACCAGTTTTTCAAATTTAAACTTGATGAGTTTTCTGGATGATAGTCACTATATTTTTTTTTATCCCTTATAATTTGTTTAAAATTTATTTCCAAGTCATTTTATGCTTATCCCTATTTTTAATATGATTAAAGGGGGAGAATTAGAGGTTAAGTCAAGAGGTAGGAGGTTGATTTTGCATATTTTTTTCTTGAATGCAAAATGTGTACTTGCAAGTTCTCTATTATTTGTTTTTTATTTATCCTAACTTAACTTGGGATTGCTTACATAAAAAAAGGAGAGATTGTAAGTATCTCGTGGTAGTTTTGATGTGGTCAACCAGATCAAGTTAGGTCTTGCTGTCTTTTGATGTCTTGTGTCTAAGTGTGCAGGAACTTAGGAGCACAAGAAGTCAAGCAAAAGACACAGCTAACAAGAAGGACGACACGGCAGAAAAATGATGGGAATAGTATGTCTGAAGGACGAGGTGCTGCGGATGTCACGCCCCAGAGGAGTCCCTGTCCGAAGAAATTTCGGCAGCATCTCCCCTGTACGACGGACAATCTGAAACTTTCTACATATTCATATACCTCAGTCACATGCGGCTGGAATAATAACAGTAAATAAAACACAACCACACAAACATCCACGCAGTTATATATAATCAAACAAAGCAGTAATACTCTGACTCAAAAACCACCCTACTCAACTACACTCATAAAACACAAATCCGACAAACTTACCTCTTCTGCCGTCCAGGCGGGCATGTAGTAGAACAAATCTAAACCATACGAAAATCCATCGATCATAAGAGTCCATACAATATCCAAATCCTCAAACAGAATAAGTCTAACACAGTCTAAATAACAAACCAAAAGATAAAAACAGCTTGTGGTCTGCAGGGGACTAGCAACTGGAACTCTCTCCCGACAGCATCAACCTGAAAAATAACAACAATGGAGGCGGGGTGAGTCCAACACTCAGCAGGTACAACTGATATACAAAGTAAGGAAATAACACCTAGCACTAATCATGCGTACAGTCTCCTGATGTAAGAAAGATAAAAATGCATCTGAAGTAAACGGGAGAGAAACTGTACTAACCAGGACCTGGGTATAAGAACAAACAGTCCGAGTGATATGGAAATCCTGTATACATGTCAACCATAGGTATCCAAACAATATGCAGCATATAAATGCAACAAACACAAACACAAGCAATAAATGCATCATGCATATTGATCCTGTCTGGAAGTTGAGAAAACGAACCTGCCGGTGTGACGTGTCTGGAAGGTTGACCGCATCCCCATGACCCGGTTGATGATCTGTCCGCTGCGTTGACCAAGTCGTCTGGAGTCCTCCTCCGGTCAACTGTACCTGTATCCAGCGACTGGGTTGCCCCGGCCTCTGGTACCTCGGTGCTCGAGGCGAATTCCACATATATATGAGTATCCAGATAATAATAGAAGAGTGCAACAAATGCAAGAAGAACGAGCAGGATGACGTACCCTGGCCCAGGGGGGCGCCCTCGGATGGATGAGTGAGCTGGTCGTGTCGATAATCAAGTCGCAGCGGTCCGGAACAATACAGCGGCTCACAGGCCGGCACACGGCACGCAGGCCGGATAATACGAATGACTAACAAGCATAATAATGGTACGAACAATGAAATACACCGGCACGATGGCCGGATCCACATCGGCGGGCTGCCAAAGGCGGCTATTGCGGTGGTTTGGAGGTGGTATTCGCCGTGATCGCCGGCACCCACCACGGGAAGTGCAGGCGGCAGTGGCGGAGGTGTCGGAGGTTTCTGGAGACGCCGGCGACGGCTGTGGCAGTCGCTGGAGGCGGCCTTGGCGGCTGGAGATGCCGGCTGCTGCTGGAGGAGGCGATACCGGAGGAGGAGGTAGCGCTGGGCGCCATACCCGACGGCAGTGCTCGGTTTTTCCCTGGCAGCGGTGAAAACGCCTTCTCCTAGGCGGCGTTGATGGTGTGAGACCGGAGAGGAGGAGGTGGAGCAGCCTGTGGCCGGCGTCGGCGCCGGCGAGGAGCCCTAGAAGAGGGTGACTCCATTTTTCCTGGCGGCGGCCTCCTTTTCCTCTCACGAACAGAACCCCAAAAACCCCCTCCATTTCTCCCTCGCCGCGGCAGCCCCCCTCTCGTGCTTGCCTTAATCCCCAAACAAAAAACCTAAACGTCCCCTCCCAAAAAAGCCCTCCTCCTTCTCCTTAATTACTCCCCTGCCATTCCCTACATCCGGATCACAAGCCTCCCCTTCAAGTCTAGTCGAAGGAGGCGCGAATCCGACTGACTGGACAGTCTATTGCAAAGAATTGAACCACTCTCGATGTCAAAGCCAAATCGCTGAACCAATAATATAATGTCGCTCGAGCGGTCACTATAATAGTGGTGTCGAATGAGATAGTAATCAAGCCGAGCGGATCAAGTCGATAATCGGCCCGAGGCCGAGCGAACGACAAAACATCAAATGAGCGGCAAAACAATAAGCGCATGGCGAGTGCAAGCATAGCAGACCGAACAACACGCTGGACAACAAGTAGACCGAGCGGACGAGCCATGCCTAGTACGCGACCATGAAGATACCTGTAGGACCGATGCGGCCGGCTAGAAGGGGGGGTTGAATAGCCCTGAAAAATCAAACACAACCCTTTCTCGTACGATTAAGCTAACACATAAAAAATAGATTAAACAGAAAATAAAGCATAAAAACGAGGCACCGAATTTGACTTGGTTACAACCGGGGAGGTTATTAATCCAAGGATGAAGATCGCACTAAGAGCTCCTTCAGGCGGAGAAGCCTCGTTTACAGCAGTGTAAGCACAGAAAGACAGAAGCTAATCTAAATAGTGGAAGCACATAAGTGTTGTTTACAATTTCTGAACTGATATTGAGCTTCTGGGCCAAGGCTATATTTATAGCCTTGGTCGGGGCGCCTGGAAGGGTTCCGGGCGCCCTGGGGGGGGATAAAGTTTTATCCCCCAACGTTCAGATCGCGTAAATTGCGATCTTGGTCAAAGTCAGGGTCCGGGCGCCCGGAAGCATTCCGGGCGCCCCGGACAGCTCCGAGCGCCCGGATTGGTTCCGGGCGCCCCGGAGCAAAAACTCAACTATGGTTGACTTTTTGTCCGGGACCACTTCTCCGTTAAGTGCCCGTCTCGGTCCGGGTCTTCTGCTCCGGATCCGCTTGATTGGGTGATCTCTGACATCCGGAATAGGGCTCACCCGAACCCATCTTCCGGTCTTCTCGAGCGTGCTTCCCTCCGGCTTCTCGTCCCTCGGAATTGTCGCGTGTCCCTTCTCGTCTACCAGCGTACTCATCCGCAGACTTCGTCCCTCGATCGTACCCCATGCCGACCTTCGCGCTAGCTGCGTCTCTTGCTCCCCGAGCAATCTTCCGCTCTGGCTTTCGTACCTCGGAACCATCGCGCGCACTTCCTTCTCGTCCGCCGGTGTACTCTTCCGCAGCGCCTTGTCCCTCAGACGCACCGCGTGCCGTCCTTCTCGCTAGCTGCGTCTTCCGCTCGAGTACCTGTGCTTCTAAGCTCCTGCACACTTAGACACAAGGTTAGAAAACAACATAACCTAACTTAACTTGTTGATCACACCAAAACCAACCTTGGGGTTCCAACAATCTCCCCCTTTTTGGTGTGATCAACCCAAGTTAAGCTAGGGTTAACTAGACAAAAAAATAAACTAACTAAATTTACAATTTAGTGCACAAAGATAAAAAAATAGTGTTAGGCTACCTCCCCCTAGACTTATACTTATCCTTCTCCCCCTTTGATCACAAGAAAAATGGGGTTCCAAGAAAAATCTAAGGGTTAAAGACTTAGAAAATTTTGATACCAAGCTACCTTGAAAAAATTTCTAAGTTAAAAGATTCTAAGTTAGAAAAAAAGTTTTGCAATCAATAAACCTTAATTAAATATTTTGAAAATTATTTTTGAATCAATAAAAAGCGAAAAAATTCTAAGTAAAAATTATTTTTGAAAATAGAATTTTTTTTAAAAAATAATTATTTAAAAAAAATTTAAGTCAAAATTTTGAAACATGTTTGAATAACTTTTTAAAGCATTAAATAATTCTAGTATTAATGCTTTATTAATTAAACATTTATTTCAATATTTGGCTTCCAGGCAGTGGCGAGGCACTAGACCTTCTTGGTTATTGGAGCAACAACCACTTTCTAGTCAAAGCTCATAAAGAAATTTTTGTTTAATTTTCTCACTTAAAGCGCTAACTTTGATTTTAAAATTTACACTAAGCAAGATTTAGGAACCCAATAAAGGTTCCAACCTACTGGATTAACTAAAAATTTCTTAGGGACACATTTTCTAGAGATATTTTTAATTTGTCCCTGGTGATATCTATAATACCAATTCAAATTATTGAACCTTCTAAAATTGGTTTTAGATGAGCAAGCAGAGTTTTTCAAGTTTTCTACTTGAATTTTTAAATTTTGAATTTCTAATTTTAACTTTTCATTTTCTAAATTTGATTTATCTAGCATTTCTAACGGACAAGATGTAGCTAATATTGCTTTTAAATCTTTATTTTCATTTTCTAATTTGCAGCAATCTTTTGTTAAAATTTTAATGAATTTAAACATTTTATCAGGAGGAAGAGATCGTACCTCACTTACCTTGTCGATCTCGTTGTCGGTTTCTCCCCCTGAACTGCTGCTCTCTTTGGACGTGGCTCCCCCTTCATCGATGCTTTCGATGCTCATTTCGGAAGAGCTTGACTCGCAGTCGTCGTCTTGATGACTCGCCATTAATGCGAGCCCGGAGAACTCCTCGACTTCCGATTCCGACGACGTATCGTCCCACGTCGCTTTTAGGGCCTTGCGCTTTTGGATAGGCTTCTTACCCTTGTCCTTCCCTTTGTTCTTCAGTTTAGGGCAATTGTCCTTGACGTGCCCTTCTTCATCGCAATGGTAGCAGCGGATGGTTCTTTTCTTTCTTCCCTGTGGATGGTTAGATTTCCTAGATTTACAAATATTTTTAAATCGTCTTACCATCATTACCATTTCCTCGTCGTCGAGAGAGGATTCTGACTCAGGTTCGTCTCTCGAAGCTTTAAGGGCGACATTATTCTTGGGCTCCTTCGGACCTGCACATCTTGACTCATGCACTTCAAAAGTTGAAAAGAATTCGTCTAATGAAATTTTTTCTAGATCTTTTGAAATGTAAAAGGCATCTACTAGTGATGCCCATTTTGAATTTCTAGGAAAGGAATTTAGGGCATACCTTAGCGAATCTCGGTTACTTACCTCTTCTCCGAGATTCGTAAGTCTAGTGATGAGTTCCTGAATCCTCGAGTGTAGATGTGCAATTGTTTCACCTTCTTCAAATCGGAGGTTTGTAAGCTGGTTACAAAGTAAATCCCGTCTTGCAAGTTTGGCTTCGGATGTTCCTTCGTGTAACTCAAGGAATTTCTCCCAAAGCTCCTTTGCCGAGTTGTAGGTACCGACTCGATTGACTTCTTGTGTTGGAAGTACACTTAGCAGATGGAATTCTGCTTTCTTGTTTGCCACGTGGTCAGCCTGCTCCTTCTTTGACCATTGATTTCTTGCTTTGCCCTCTGGTGCTTCATAGCCAAATTCCATTGTTAGTAATAAATCATAATCTGTTTCAAGAAATACCTCCATTCGCTTTTTCCAGCTAGCGAAGTCCCCTTCGAATTTTGGTGCGTGGATGTTGGATCCGGCCATCTTGTTGCTTCGTTCGGCGGTTAGTCCTCCTGAAGCGCCTCGGCTCTGATACCACTTGTAGGACCGATGCGGCCGGCTAGAAGGGGGGGTTGAATAGCCCTGAAAAATCAAACACAACCCTTTCTCGTATGATTAAGCTAACACATAAAAAATAGATTAAACAGAAAATAAAGTATAAAAACGAGGCACCGAATTTGACTTGGTTACAACCGGGGAGGTTGTTAATCCAAGGATGAAGATCGCACTAAGAGCTCCTTCAGGCGGAGAAGCCTCGTTTACAGCAGTGTAAGCACAGAAAGACAGAAGCTAATCTAAACAGTGGAAGCACACAAGTGTTGTTTACAATTTCTGAACTGATATTGAGCTTCTGGGCCAAGGCTATATTTATAGCCTTGGTCGGGGCGCCTGGAAGGGTTCCGGGCGCCCTGGGGGGGATAAAGTTTTATCCCCCAACGTTCAGATCGCGTAAATCGCGATCTTGGCGCCCGGATTGGTTCCGGGCGCCCCGGAGAAAAAAGTCAACTACGGTTGACTTTTTGTCCGGGACCACTTCTCCGTTAAGTGCCCGTCTCGGTCCGGGTCTTCTGCTCCGGATCCGCTTGATTGGGTGATCTCTGACATCCGGAATAGGGCTCACCCGAACCCATCTTCCGGTCTTCTCGAGCGTGCTTCCCTCCGGCTTCTCGTCCCTCGGAATTGTCGCGTGTCCCTTCTCGTCTACCAGCGTACTCATCCGCAGACTTCGTCCCTCGATCGCACCCCGTGCCGACCTTCGCGCTAGCTGCGTCTCTTGCTCCCCGAGCAATCTTCCGCTCTGGCTTTCGTACCTCGGAACCATCGCGCGCACTTCCTTCTCGTCCGCCGGTGTACTCTTCCGCAGCGCCTTGTCCCTCAGACGCACCGCGTGCCGTCCTTCTCGCTAGCTGCGTCTTCCGCTCGAGTACCTGTGCTCCTAAGCTCCTGCACACTTAGACATAAGGTTAGAAAACAACAGAACCTAACTTAACTTGTTGATCACACCAAAACCAACCTTGGGGTTCCAACAATACCAACCGGATGATCGAAGTGCAGTCGATCGGATGGATAGATGCTAGACGAATGCTATCGTGCGAGCGATCGAAATGATGCCGATCGGATGGATAGATGCTAGACGGACGCTGTCGTGCGAGCGATCGAAATGACGCCGATCGGATGGATAGATGCGGGGCGGGCGATACCTCGCGTGCAACCGGAATGATGTCGATAGGTCGGATAAATGCCGGGCGGACGATACCGCGCGTGCGACCGGAATGATGTCGATCGGTCGGATAAATGTCAGGCGGACGATACCGCGCGTGCGACCAGAATGATGTCGATCGGTCGGATAAATGCCAGGCGGACGATACCGCGCGTGAGACCGGAATGATGTCGATCGGACGGATAAATGTCAAGCGGACGATACCGCGCGTGCGACCGGAATGATGTCGATCGGTCGAATAGATACCTGGCCGCGATGACTGCTCGACCCCGAACGGGGGAGATAGATGATCATGAATCTGGTCCGTGACCAGTGAAGGCCGCTCAACCCCGAACGGGGGATATAGATATATGATGTGCTGGTCCGCTGAACTGGTCCGAAATCGGTGATGATCGCTTGAATATAATCCTCCCGGCCGATCGGCTCGGGAGTCTTCGCCATCGAGCCCCTGGCTCGTATATAATCCTCCCGGCTGCTCGGCTCGGGGGTCTTCGCCATCGAGCCCCTGGCTCGTATATAATCCTCCCGGCTGCTCGGCTCGGGGGTCTTCGCCATCGAGCCACTGGCTCGTATATAATCCTCCCGGCTGCTCGGCTCGGGGGTCTTCGCCATCGAGCCCGTGGCTCGTATATAATCCTCCCGGCTGCTCGGCTCGGGGGTCTTCGCCATCGAGCCCCTGGCTCGTATATACTCCCACTGCTCGGCTCGGGGTTTCGCCATCGAGCCCTCGTATATAATCCTCCCGGCTGTCGCCATCGAGCCCGTGGCTCAGATATAATCCTCCCGGCTGCTCGGCTCGGGGTCTTCGCCATCGAGCCCCTGGCTCGTATATAACCTCCCGCTGCTCGGCTCGGGGTCTTCGCCATCGAGCCCCTGCTCAGTATATAATCCTCCCGGCTGCTCGGCTCGGGGGTCTTCGCCATCGAGCCCGTGACTCGTATATAATCCTCCCGGCTGGAGGTCTTCGCCATCGAGCCCCTGGCTCGTATATAATCCTCCTGGCTGCTCGGCTCGGGGGTCTTCGCCATCGAGCCCCTGGCTCGTATATAATCCTCCCGGCTGCTCGGCTCGGGGGTCTTCGCCATCGAGCCCCTGGCTCGTATATAATCCTCCCGGCTGCTCGGCTCGGGGGTCTTCGCCATCGAGCCCGTAGCAGCTACGGGCTCGTATATAATCCTCCCGGCTGCTCGGCTCGGGGGTCTTCGCCATCGAGCCCCTGGCTCGTATATAATCCTCCCGGCCGAACGGCTCGGGGGCCTTCGTCTTCGAGCCTGTGGCTCGGATATAAACCTCCCGGCCGAACGGCTCGGGGGCCTTCGTCTTCGAGCCCGTGGCTCGGATATAAACCTCCCGGCCGATCGGCTCGGGGGCCTTCGTCTTCGAGCCTGTGGCTCGGATATAAACCTCCCGGCCGATCGGCTCGGGGGCCTTCGTCTTCGAGCCTCTGGCTCGTATATCAACCTCCCGGCCGAACGGCTCGGGGGCCTTCGTCTTCGAGCCTGTGGCTCGGATATAAACCTCCCGGCCGATCGGCTCGGGGGCCTTCGTCTTCGAGCCTGTGGCTCGGATATAAACCTCCCGGCCGAACGGCTCGGGGGCCTTCGTCTACCTCCCGGCCGAACGGCTCGGGGGCCTTCGTCTTCGAGCCTGTGGCTCGGATATAAACCTCCCGGCCGATCGGCTCGGAGGCCTTCGTCTTCAAGACTGTGGCTCGGATATAAACCTCCCGGCCGATCGGCTCGGGGGCCTTCGTCTTCGAGCCTCTGGCTCGTATATCAACCACTCGGCCGAACAGCTCGGGGGCCTTCGTCTTCGAGCCTGTGGCTCGGATATAAACCTCCCGGCCGATCGGCTCGGGGGCCTTCGTCTTCGAGCCTGTGGCTCGGATATAAACCTCCCGGCCGATCGGCTCGGGGGCCCTCGTCTTCGAGCCTATGGCTTGGATATAAACCTCTCGGCCGAACGGCTCGGGGGCCTTCGTCTTCGAGCCTGTGGCTCGGATATAAACCTCCCGGCCGAACGGCTCGGGGGCCTTCGGCTTCGAGCCTGTGGCTCGGATATAAACCTCCCGGCCGATCGGCTCGGGGGCCGTCTTGAGCCTCGGCTCAGTATATCAACCTCGGCCGAACGGCTCGGGGCTTCGCCTCGAGCCGTGGCTCGGATATAAACCTCGGATATAGACCTCGGCCTTGAGCCCGTGGCTCGGATATAAACCTCCGGCCGATCGGCCGGGGTCTTGCCTCGAGCCCGTCAGATAATCAACCTCCGGCGAGCGGCTCGGGGCCTTCGTCTTCGAGCACGTGGCTCGGATATAAACCTCGGATATCCTCCAGGTCTTCGCCTCGAGCACGTGGCTCGGATATAAACCTCGCCTCCTGGCTGATCGGCTCATCTTCGAGCCTGTGGCTCGGATATAAACCTCCCGGCCGATCGGCTCGGGGGCCTTCGTCTTCGAGCCTGTGGCTCGGATATAAACCTCCCGGCCGATCGGCTCGGGGGCCTTCGTCTTCGAGCCTCTGGCTCGTATATCAACCTCCCGGCCGAACGGCTCGGGGGCCTTCGTCTTCGAGCCTGTGGCTCGGATATAAACCTCCCGGCCGATCGGCTCGGGGGCCTTCGTCTTCGAGCCTGTGGCTCGGATATAAACCTCCCGGCCGAACGGCTCGGGGGCCTTCGTCTTCGAGCCTCTGGCTCGTATATCAACCTCCCGGCCGAACGGCTCGGGGGCCTTCGTCTTCGAGCCTCTGGCTCGTATATCAACCTCCCGGCCGAACGGCTCGGGGGCCTTCGTCTTCGAGCCTGTGGCTCGGATATAAACCTCCCGGCCGATCGGCTCGGGGGCCTTCGTCTTCGAGCCTCTGGCTCGTATATCAACCTCCCGGCCTAACGGCTCGGGGGCCTTTGTCTTCGAGCCTGTGGCTCGGATATAAACCTCCCGGCCGATCGGCTCGGGGGCCTTCGTCTTCGAGCCTCTGGCTCGTATATCAACCTCCCGGCCGAACGGCTCGGGGGCCTTCGTCTTCAAGCCTGTGGCTCGGATATAAACCTCCCGGCCGATCGGCTCGGAGGCCTTCGTCTTCGAGCCTGTGGCTCGGATATAAACCTCCCGGCCGATCGGCTCGGGGGCCTTGGCTCGAAGAACTACTATAGATCACATAACTAACCGAGAACAGATAACGGAAAGACTGACCTAGGTCATGAGGATAGCAGAACTCTCCGGCGTCGTCCATCTTCACGTTCCAGATCAGGCGCGTTCCCACAGATGGCGCCAATTTGATCCTATCTGGAAGCTGAGAAAACGAACCTGCCGGTGTGACGTGTCTGGAAAGTTGACCGCATCCCCATGACCCGGTTGATGATCTGTCTGCTGCATTGACCAAGTCATCTGGAGTCCTCCTCCGGTCAACTGTACCTGTATCCAGCGACCGGGTTGCCCCGGCCTCTGGTACCTCGGTGCTCGAGGCGAATTCCACAGATATATGAGTATCCAGATAATAATAGAAGAGTGCAACAAATGCAAGAAGAACGAGCAGGATGACGTACCCTGGCCTAGGGGGGCGCCCTCGGATGGATGAGTGAGCTGGTCGTGTCGATAATCAAGTCGCAGCGGTCCGGAACAATACAGCGGCTCACAGGCCGGCACACGGCACGCAGGCCGGATAATACGAATGACTAACAAGCATAATAATGGTACGAACAATGAAATACACCGGCACGATGGCCGGATCCACATCGGCGGGCTGTCAAAGGCGGCTATGGCGGTGGTTTGGAGGTGGTATTCGCCGTGATCGCCGGCACCCACCACGGGAAGTGCAGGCGGCAGTGGCGGAGGTGTCGGAGGTTTCTGGAGACGCCGGCGACGGCTGTGGCAGTCGCCGGAGGCGGCCGTGGCGGCTGGAGATGCCGGCTGCTGCTGGAGGAGGCGATACCGGAGTAGGAGGTAGCGCTGGGCGCCATACCCAACGGCGGTGCTCGGTTTTTCCCTGGCAGCGGTCAAAACGCCTTCTCCTAGGCGGCGTTGATGGTGTGAGACTGGAGAGGAGGAGGTGGAGCAGCCTGTGGCCGGCGTCGGCGCCGGCGAGGAGCCCTAGAAGAGGGTGACTCCATTTTTCCTGGCGGCGGCCTCCTTTTCCTCTCACGAACAGAACCCCAAAAACCCCCCTCCGTTTCTCCCTCGCCGCGGCAGCCCCCCTCTCGTGCTTGCCTTAATCCCCAAACAAAAAACCTAAACGTCCCCTCCCAAAAAAGCCCTCCTCCTTCTCCTTAATTACTCCCCTGCC
This sequence comes from Zingiber officinale, assembly GCF_018446385.1. Taxonomy (NCBI): domain Eukaryota; kingdom Viridiplantae; phylum Streptophyta; class Magnoliopsida; order Zingiberales; family Zingiberaceae; genus Zingiber; species Zingiber officinale. The sequence goes on from NC_055994.1 coordinate 147,220,969, forward strand.
ATTCCCTACATCCGGATCACATATGATGCCAATGATGCGTCATGGTCACCCCTGACGCCAGTCGATCATCTCACACAAAAGAGAGGCCGAGTGGGTAGGGTTGTGACAACCGTGCACTCTGTCGTCACTACTCCTGATGAGTAACCGAGTGGACGGGATGCTGTCGGAGTACACCTATCCTCCTACCCCAAATCATAAATGGGGGAGCGCAATGCTCTCATCTCCCGGTACACGATGACGGGGAGGAATCCCTGCCGGATAACACGTTGTGTCACACTACCCATGAGCGGACCAACGGTGCCTAACAGAGTCCCTGCTGTAACACACTCTGCCTGAATCGACCACTAATCCATGAGTGGTGGTGTGTGCAGATCCATGTAACTGGAGATATGCTCAACAATAATGGAGCGAACTATCGCACAGCATGCAATCATGCAAATGGTGCATGACACTAACCACAAGATATCCTGACCTAATCCATATATATATATAAGTGCATCATAGGTCAACGAATCAAATCAAATCAAAGGTACACAAGGTATAAAACCTAGGTCCTGAACATGGTGAAGCATGGTATATCACTACCCCTATAAGCATGTATCAACAGGTAAGGAATACATGAGATGCAAAACAAACAATCAATCAATCAATCATGTAACAATTATCGGGTAGTGATTAACCGGAACAAATAAGAAACATAATTAATGCAACTTGTTATATTCACTACTATGTATATCAAATGACATAAGTCAAAAGTACCCGCCTCCAATCGAAAAGTCCAATCTGGTCCGAATACGACGTCGAGATACTCGTCTCGCGTCAAAGTCCTGTAATACCAATACATAGATATTTTATTTAGCTAAAACTTCAAATGAATTGCTAAATAAAATTCCCAACACAATTTAGGACAAAACCCTAAGTCATAATCATTAACCTACCTAATTAAACACATATAATTTAGTTACTCAACATGTATCAAATAACTAACTCAAACTCCTAATTCAATTAGGAAAACTCTAATTATTGATCAACCTTAATTGATCATCGATTAACTTATCCACATCAAGACCTAAATCCACAAACATTAAACCCAAAAACCTTACCTCACTTCTCACAGCAAGAATGTTGCTAGAAATTATGGCTGCTGGACCCAAGATCAATCCGCAATAAAGCAAACCCTACAGGAAACATTTCCCTCTGCTCGGATCAGATTGCGATACACAAATCACCAAATCAAGAAATCCTAATTACATAACACAAGTTCTTACCTCCCAAAATCACCAAAACTCGGTTGAACCTGGTGGCCGACGGCAGTGTGGTACCAAGACAGCGACACCAGGAAACTAGGGCAGAGGAGAAGAGAGGAAAATGAGGCTCGGTAGAACCCAGGGCAGAAGAATGGACGGTGGTCGGCGCTAGAGCTTGGGTGCCGGCACAGAGAAGCGACCGAGAGGAGTCAGTGGCGTCGGCGGAGATGCTAGGGCATCGGGGTGTGAGGCAGTGCTCCGTGCGTCGCCGGCGGTAGTGCGGCTCAGCGCTAGGGCACGGGAGAAGGGTCGCGGTGCTAGGGCTGAGGAGGAGCTCGCTGGCAGCACAGTGGAGATCGGAGAGGGCGTCGGCGTCGGTGGCACCTAGGGCAAATCAGATGATGCGGTGACTCACCGTGGTCGATCACCTTGTACACGAGAGAGAAGGTGATGTTGCGGCGTCGGTTAGGAAGGGAGGTTAGGGCTTCGACGTGAGACAAGAAGGGAAGAGGGCGCGTGGAGAAGAAGAATCGGGCACGCACAGTAATGGGGAGGAAAAGAAAATAAATAAGAAAAAGAGAAAAGAAATAAATAAATAAATCTTTTCCTCACTTAAATGGGTAGTCTAAACAGGCTTTTCCGGGCCCCACTTTTATCCCCGTTGATCCTGTCCGAATGCTGAATCAACGGACGCTGAGCACGTGGCGCTCTCCGGGCCGCCGATGTAGATCTCCGGCTAGTCTCACGAAGTTCCGGCGAACCTGCACAGAAGTTGGGCCGAGAAGGGGTTCCCGGCGGCGACCCTCCGACGCTCAAGTCAGGCAAGCAAGCAGTGGAAAAAAGTGGCTCCAAAGGTGTTTCTCACGTACCTCCGGCGAAGTATGCGGCTCTTTATATAGAGCGGTGAAAGAGCTCCTACACGTCCACCGAGGCGCCTTCGTGTCCGCAGCCCATACCTCGGTACGTGTCTGTCAGAAAGCTTACCTGACGCCATACTGCTACAGTCCAATCACGTCTTCGATGGGACAACAGAACACCTCGTTGTCAGACTTGGAGTATGGCCTAGCCATTAGACTTGACGGCTGTCAGAAGATGTTCCTGTCCTTCTTTACCCACCACCGGCCGGGACGTCCGTCCGGCCGGCTAGACGAAGTGCGTCGTCCGGACGACCCACATCCCCTGCGCCGGCCGGGCGGCACGCCCATCACGTCCCACTTGTCGTTTGCATTGATATGCTGGGGAGACTTTCGGGCGGGTGCTACGTAAGGACTGTTAGCAGTATGTCACCTTCTCTTAGGCCTTCCGCTCAGCTCTTAGCTATTGTTTCTGTTGGTGCGGGAAGCATCCGACGATCGAACCTGAGTTTTGATAATGGCAAAGGATTCAAAGTTAAGGGTTGTTGTTTTCTAATATGTTGAACAAGTTTGCAGGAAAGTCCTAAGTGGTACTTAGGCATAAGTCCTAGCTGCGGTTAGGCAAATGGAAAACCCTAGGGGGTGGTAACCCTAGGTAGAGGAAAACCCTAGGGGGTGGTAACCCTAGGTCATAGGGGGTGGTAACCCTATGCGGAAAGTCTTGGCAGGTCGATGGCTTCAGGCAAAAGTCCTAGGGGGTGGTAACCCTAGGTGGAAAGTCCTGGTGTCGCGAACCAGGTGAAAGTCTGGACTATCCGGGAAGCGGATGTCCAGCAGAAAGTCCGGAAGCATCGAGTGCTGAGCAAAAGTCCAGTCGATCTGGAGGATCGACTAAATCTCCTGAGTGGAGTAGGTGAGGACGCGTTCCCCGTAGAGGGAACAGTAGGCGTCGGGTCGACCTAGGATTTCCGGTAGGAAATCCAAAGTCAGACTCGGACAGTCCGAAGACTGTCAATTATTACTTACTGTGTTTTATCAGATTCTAACATTGTCTTGCAGGGTATTTTGCTCGGACTAACCTTTGTTTGTAGGTGAGGAACCTGCTGGAAAAAGGCTGTCCGGGCGCCCGGGACCAAATTCTATCCCCTGCGCGACTTCGCCACGTGGAGCATCCTGGTTGGTTGGCCACGTCACACTTCAGGCGCCCGAAAGGGATCCAGGCGCCCGGAACCGCATATAAAAGGAGGGTTGAGGTGCAGCTTCAAGGACAACGAATTCTAAGTGATCTTTCATCAACACGCTGCTCCAAAAGACGCTCCGAAGTACTACTACAAGTGCCCGACGACCCGAAGCTTCAGAATTAGCATTTCTTGTTGTCGGTATAATTTTTGATAGCTTTTATTTGTACTCATTATTGTAATCTTTTAACGAGCTTTTAGTTGTTGCCCACCGGAAGCGATCAAGGATCGCGGGCCTTCGAGTAGGAGTCGACTTAGGCTCCGAACGAAGTAAAATCGACCTGTCTCTTTGTGTTGTCTCTTTATTTTATTTCTGCTTATTCCGCTGCACATTTTAACTCCGATAGTTTTCCGATAATCGAACGAATTAGCCACGAGCGCTATTCACCCCCCCCCTCTAGCGCGTCTCGATCCAACAGTTTCAACTGAGCGTCGGAACCTCGACCCCTGTCAGGGCACCTTTTACTGTTGGATGCTCATCGGTCGGCCGATCGGTCTATCCTTTTCTCCCAAGTCTGGTCGGCTCACCCTTCTCCGGTGGACCCCCCGGCCCTTTGATCTCCACGTGGCGTTGACCCCTCGCAATGGGGTCCTCTGCCTTGACCACCGGATCACTTGCCTTCCCCTCAAGTCTAGTCGAAGGAGGCGAAGTTCGACTGACTGGACTGCCGATCTGATCGAGTGACGACCGATACCTTAGTCCGCTCGGACTGGCTAATGGATGCTCAGCTGTTCGGCGATATCTCGCCCGTGCCTTGGAATTTATGCCGAAGTTTCTGTTAACCACGTGCGTTAACCCGTAACTTGTTGACACGTGGCTGCCTTTCTCTTGTCTGGGTATGGCGGTGGCGTCACATCCGATGGGACAGCCGCCGTTTGAAAGGAACGGCTGGATGATGACCTCGTTATCGACGACCTGGATCGGACGGTGGAAATTGATCGCTGCCGCCCTTATAAAGCTCCCGACCCCTGCTCTTCGCCGCATTTCGACCTCCTCGTTTCCAGACATCCCACTGCTCCTCTTTTCACTGGCGACCTTGCGTTTTAGCTCTCCGATGACTCCACAGCTCCTTTCGATCATCTCCTTTGCCCGTAAGCCTTCCTTTCCCTTGCTGCCTCTTTTTTTCTCTATTAGGTATCTTTTTCCTCATCTTGCCATCTTCCCTAGTTTTATTTCTTTTTCCATCCATTCCGCGTTTATTCCCGGCCCTATACCATGACTAGTACCTCACAGTCGACCGGCGGCGCTCCTGGTCTGTGGTGCACGACCATGGAGAGCCGTTTCGACGAGGAGGACGCGTTGCGTCTTGCTCGGACCTACGATATTCCTCCTGACCATCACCTAGTATTAGCCACACCGGCTGATCGGCCCCATGAACCTCCGCCCGGCACTGTTCTTTTCTTCCGAGACCAATATTTGGTCGGGTTACGCTTCCCACCTCATAAGTTTATCTTGCAAGTCTGTAATTACTTCCGCATCCCACTCGGCCAGATAGTTCCTAACTCCATTAGGCTGCTGAGCGGGGTGATAATTCTCTTTAAACTGAACGGCATCCCCCTCGACCCTAAGATTTTTCATTACTTTTATTACCCCAAGCAAGCCGAGTGGGGTACTTTCATTTTCCAGTCTAGGATAAGTTTCGTCCTCTTTGATAACATGCCGAGCTCCAACAAACATTGGAAGGAGCATTTTTTCTATGTACGTTTTCCCGAGCCACCGACCTTCCGTATCAAGTGGCAGACGACGATGCCAGCGCAACCGGAGCTCGGCAAATTTAGAGGCGATGCAGCCTATCTTCATGCAGCCGATCGGCTGGTCGGCCAACGATATCACATCGACAAGCTGCTCCTTCCGGGAGTAATGTACATATTCGGCTTGTCTTCTACCCCAGCCGATCTGCCCTGCAGCATGAGTAAGTTCCCTTATCTTCCCGTTTATTTTGTTCTAACTGATTTATTTTTTGCTTCTGCAGCTGAAGTTATGTGGCGCGCCAAGGCTACCGAGCGGCTGAAACTGCGAGCCACCGAGATCGAGGCAGCCAAGAACAAGGAGATCGCCGAGCGGGTGTTGGAGGATCGGTGGCCGGCTTGAAGGGGGGTTGGATAGACGACGCCCCCAAATCGTTAGCTTCCTACACTATTAGCGCAGCGGAATACAAACAAACACAAATAGAAAGCTAAACACTAAATACAAGAATGGAAATGCAAACCGCTAACACGTTCGTTTACGTGGTTCGGAGATAACTTGCTCCTACTCCACGGCGTGTCCGTAAGGTGGACGATCCCTCAATCCGTCGGTGGATTAGTCCCCGGCAAACTCCGGCTAGCTCAACCTCCTTGTGGGTGGAGAAACCTCACCACAACACTCACCAAAAACACTTGGACACAAGGGAACCTCTGAGCACTTAGTGACTACTAATTAGGCTTTAACCAAGTCTAATTTCGTCGCCTTGGCCGGCCATACCAAGCTCCTTCTTATAGAGCTTGGAACAAATCAGAACTTGATTTGCCCGTTACCAGTCGACTGGTGCCAGCCCAACGGCTATCTCAACGGCTCTCTGCTACAGTGCATCAGTCGACTGGTCCATACACCAGTCGACTGCTACAGTACGCTACAGTAACTGCTACAGTGCCGCTATAGTAGAATCCTGAAACTAGGATTTTACTCCGAGTACAATCTCTCATGCACTCGTACCCTCACGACTCATTTGACTCTTCTTTGCAGCCTTGACCTCTTGCCTTCAAGCCTACTTCCTTTGGCTCTCGTCCCTCGGATGCATCCAAGCACGCGGCTCGTCCCCAATGTCATCCTTCGCGTATGCCTCGAAGTCGCTTCCCTCGGCCCTTGTCCTTGCTGCCTTGTCCACGGTCCCTCTGATGCTCCATCCTTCACCAGACCCGAAGCCGTCAACCTGAGTCATATGTGTCACCTGCAGTCCTGCACAACTCAAGTACACATATCAAATAACAAGAGTAAACCTAACTTAAACTCTTTGCCCAAACACCAAAACACATGGTCCCGCGGACCATTGGGATTGCTCCAACAGCGGGGCCTTGCTCCAGCGGATCCGGCCGGTGAAGAAGGTGAGGGGACCCAGGATGTCCCCGAAGCCTTAGCCGCCCCTGCCTCTCACGACGAGGCTGCGGGCGACATAGAACCCTCCGATCAAGCCGAGGTAGAGGGCCGTTCGGCCGACAACATTCCTCTGGCAACTCGGAAGCGCAAACAGCCGGAGGCAACCTCTCAACCGATTCCATCCGATGAACCGCAATCCGAGCGGGGCGATGAAGCTCCAGTGTTGTCCGGGACGGTTTCTATTGAGAGTACCCTGATGCCGCTTGGCTCTCCAAGGGCAACCTCTGAGATGCCGCCCCCCAGTCCTCCAAGAACGCTGCGACGTATTAAGCGATTGGGCGACCGTCCTTCCTCCTCCGCCGGTGAGCCGTCCGGCAAGGCTACTGCTTCTAAAGGTGATCCGAGCGGTCCGAAATTGATAAAGACCATCTTGCGCCTCCCGTCTGAAGAATACATGGCAGTCGCTGATCGGCCTATCGTCCCCGAGCAGCAAATCACACTCACGGGTCCCCTCGCCCAAGCTTGGGAGGATGCTCGTCTTCGGATCGCCATGATGACTCCTGGTCAGCTCGGCGACAGCAATCTACAACAGGCGACCGGGGTATGTTGTCTTGCTTTGTTAGTTATTTCGGATCGAGCTTCTAACCTGCTCATATTCGTTCGCAGAACTGGGTGGAGCAGAATGCCATCAGCAATCGCCTGGCCGAATTGGAGGACGAACTGAAGAAGCTCAAGGCTGCGGGGGACAGCAGACAATCGACGGCCGCTCTGGAGAAGGCCAAAAGGTTGCTGGAAGCTGAGCGGAGTAAGACTTCCGGCTTGACAAGCGAGGTTGCCCGCCTCGAAGCCTTAGTCAAGCAGCGGGATAAAGAAGTAAAGACCGCGACCACTCGGAAGCTCAAGGCCATTGATGATATGGACTTGATGAAGGTGGAGAACCGGGGGCTGGAACAACGGGTGAAGGAGCTAGACGCCTCACTAACTGCCGAGCGGGAGGGTCGCTCCGCCGATCGGACCAAAGCAGAAGGAGCCTTGCAAGATCTTCAAGCTGCCCTGGATGCTTCCCAGACCGCTCTCAAGGCTTACCACGATGGAGAGCTCGGTCGATCGGCGGGTACGCAAAGCCTTCGTCCGCTCGGACGAGTTTGGCGAGAAATTTACCGACAAGCTCTCCTTGACTTTTGAGGAGGCAATCAAAGTGGCGGTGGAATACATGAAGAACAAAGGCCATGCTCCTGCCGATCTGTCCGTCCCTGCCGAAGACTTGGCCACCATGATGGGCTCCATCCCTGACCATCTTTTTAATTTTGATGACTAAGAATCTGTCTGTGAGGCTATTTTGTAATTTTTCTGTATCCGTGCCGGTCGGGGCAAACTTTAGAAATTTTGTCTATCCGCCGGTCGGCGTGAATGAACTGTGTCTTGTTATTTGCCCATTCTTCCTACGTCCGATTTTTGTTTTTCGCCTTGGTCTTGAGCTTTTTGTGCCCCAAATTCATTTTATAAAGGAGCCGCTCGGCCTTACGCTGTTACATTGGGTCCGACCGAGGGCTACGCAGAAAACCATCCATCCGGCGGCCCTATAGGCTTCGGTCGCCCGTCGAATTTTACCGTCGGAACTTGACCACTGTCCGATCGGTGGGTTTATAAACGCCGAGTCGTCTCTCGACGGTCTCCCGACCGGAGGGTTTATAGACGCCGGCTCGTCTCTCGATATTTAACGTCGGAGCTCGACGGTCTTCCGCTCGGACGTTTATAGACGCCGGCTCGACGGTCTTCCGCCCGGACGTTACGACGCCCGCGTCTCTCGATATTTAACGTCGGAGCTCGACGGTCTTCCGCTCGGACGTTTATAGACGCCGGCTCGTCTCTCGATATTTAACGTCGGAGCTCGACGGTCTTCCGCTCGGACGTTTATAGACGCCGGCTCGTCTCTCGATATTTAACGTCGGAGCTCGACGGTCTTCCGCTCGGACGTTTATAGACGCCGGCTCGTCTCTCGATATTTAACGTCGGAGCTCGACGGTCTTCCGCTCGGACGTTTATAGACGCCGGCTTGTCTCTCGATATTTAACGTCGGAGCTCGACGGTCTTCCGCTCGGACGTTTATGCAAACTTGAGCCGCTCGGTCAACACACTAGCCGTCCTTTGAATTAATTTTGCTTCCTGCATTACAAGGGTACATGCAACCAAAATGTATGCAAAAATAAGTTACATTAGTGCACCTTTCACCCAGCCCGATAAGGCTGGAGATGATTCGCACTCCATGGCCTGTCCAGCTGGCGCCCATCTTCATCCTCCAGATAATAGGCGCCCGAGCGGAGCTTTTCAATAACCTTGAAGGGGCCCGCCCAAGGAGCTTCCAGCTTGCCGACGTCGCCGACCGGCTTGACTTTCTTCCAGACAAGATCGCCGACCTGGAATGATCTAGGGATTACGCGGAGGTTGTAGTTTTGCTTCATCCGCTGCCGGTACGCCATCAGCCGAACGGACGCCTTGGCTCTTTCTTCTTCGACTAAATCCAGCTCCATGTTCCTCCGCTCGGCGTTGTCCTCATCGTAATTTTGGATCCGAGCGGACTCGACGCCGACTTCAACAGGAATGACCGCTTCGCCGCCATACACCAGGTGGAAAGGCGTGACGCCCGTCCCTTCCTTTGGAGTCGTTCGGATGGCCCATAAGACGCCCGGCACTTCATCCACCCAACTTCCTCCCAAATGGTCGAGCCGAGCGTGCAAAATACGAAGAATCTCCCGATTAGCTACTTCAGCTTGACCATTGCTTTGGGGGTATGCTACGGACGTGAAGTGTTGCTCGATGCCATAGCTTTGGCACCAATCTTCGAGCAACTTTCCTGTGAACTACCGACCATTATCGGAGATAAGTCGACGGGGGATGCCGAACCGACAGATGATGTTCTGCCAAATAAATTTCTTGACCATCTGCTCGGTGATCTTGGCTAGCGGCTCGGCCTCCACCCACTTGGAAAAATAATCAACCGCCACTAATAGAAATTTCCGCTGTCCGGTCGCCATTTGGAAATGGACCAACAATATCCATTCCCCATTGATCGAACGGACACGAAACTGTTGATGCCTTCATTTCCTCTGCCGGTCGGTGGGAGAAGTTATGGTACTTCTGACATGAAAGGCACGTCGACACGGTCCGAGCGGCGTCTGCTTGTAAGGTGGGCCAGAAGTACCCGGCCAATAGGATCTTCTTGGCCAGCGATCGTCCGCCCGGATGTCCTCCGCATGATCCCTGGTGCACTTCTTGGAGGATGTAAGCCGAGTCCTCAGAGCTCACGCATTTCAACAGAGGGCGTGAGAAAGCCTTCTTGTAAAGTTGATCGCCGATGAGTGTGAACCGACCGGCTCTCATCCTTAGCAGCTGGGCTTCATTCTCATCGGATGGTGTGGCGCCCGAGCGGAGGAACTCAGTGATGGGTGTCCGCCAGTCGCTTGGAAACGTGAGGCCTTCCATCCGGTCAACGTGCGCCACCAACAATACTTGTTCGATCGACTGCTGAATGGCGACCGGCGTTATTGAACTTGCGAGTTTGGCTAGCTCATCAGCCGCTTGATTTTCTGCTCGGGGTATCTTCTGGACAATGACCTCTCTAAAATTGGCTTTAAGCTTCTCAAAGGCTTCCACATAGAGCTTGAGCCGGGCGTTGTTAATTTCAAAAGTGCCAGAGAGCTGCTGTGCGGCCAACTGCGAATCCGAATGAAGCGTTACCCGACCGGTGCCAACATGCCGAGCTGCCTGCAAGCCGGCTATGAGGGCTTCATACTCTGCTTCCCTGTTTGTAGCTTTGTAATCCAGACGAACGGATAAGTGCATCTTTTCTTCTTAAGGGGAGAGCAACAGTATCCCAATCCCGCTTCCGAGCCGAGTGGATGACCCGTCCACATATATTCTCCACATAGCTTCCGGCTCTGGCCTTTGCACCTCAGTCACAAAATCGGCCAAGGATTGTGCTTTGATCGCCGAGCGGGGCTGGTATTGGATGTCAAATTCACTTAACTCCATCGTCCATTTGATGAGCCACCCGGACACTTCTGGGTTCAATAATACACGCCCGAGCGGGCTATTGGTTTTGACAATGATGGTATGCGCCAGGAAGTATGGGCGAAGGCGCCGAGCGGCGAGGACCTGAGCAAAAGCCAGCTTTTCGAGCCCAGTGTAGCGAGATTCAGCATCTTTTAAAATATGACTAAGGAAATACACAGGCTCTTCTCCGCTCGCCCTTACTAGTGCCGAGCCAATTGCTTGCTCGGTGGAAGACAAATAGATACAAAGTGGCTCACCCGCAGCCGGCTTGGCTAATACCGGGAGGGAATTCAGATATGCCTTCAAATCTTCGAACGCCCGATCGCATTCTTCGTCCCAGTGAAATTTAGTGGCCTTGCGCAAGATTTTGAAGAAAGGAAGGCTCCGGTCGGCGGTTTTGGATATGAATCTGGACAAAGCAGTTATCCGACCGGTCAAACGCTGCACTTCTCTTAGATTTCTTGGGGGCGGCATGTCTTGTAGGGCTTTTACTTTGCTGGGATTTGCTTCAATACCCCGCTCGGTCACTATATACCCCAAGAAACACCCTCCTTTTGCTCCGAACAGGCACTTCTGAGGATTTAGCTTGACTCCATATTTGCGTAGCGTTCGGAAAGTTTCTTCCATGTCCTTGAAGAGATCGGCCGCTCGGACGGACTTGATGAGAATGTCGTCCACGTACACTTCCAGATTTCGCCCGATCTGCTCTCTGAATACCTTGTTCATCAAGCGCTGATACGTGTCCCCCGCATTCTTCAATCAGAACGGCATCACATTATAGCAATAGGTGTCGTCGTCCGTCACGAAGCTGACTTTTTCCTGATCTTCACGGGCGAGCGGCACTTGATGATAGCCTTGGTAAGCATCGAGCATATATATTAATTCGCAGCCGGCAGTAGAGTCCACCAGCTGATCAATCCGAGGCAGGGGATAAAAGTCTTTCGGGCAGGCTTTGTTGAGATCCCGAAAATCGATGCACACTCTCCACTTGTTGCCGGGCTTGGAAACTAGCACCACATTCGCCAGCCAGCTCGGGAAGTGCACCTCGCGTATATGGCCGGCCTCCAAAAGCTTCTCAACTTTCGCCCGGATTATGGCATTCTGTTCGGCGCTGAAATACCTTTTTCTCTGCTTCACTGGCCGAGCGTCCGGTCGGACGTGGAGCTCATGCTGCTCTATACTTGGTGCAATTCCGGGCAGCTCATGCGTCGACCAGACGAAGACATCATGGTTTCTTCGGAGGCATTGGATCACCTCCTCTTTCTGATTGGCCTCTAGATCGGACGCGATGAAGGTCGTGGCCTCCAATCGGGTCGGGTGTATCTGCACTTCCTCTTTTTCTTCATAAACTAAAGAGGGAGGCTTTTCAGTTATGGCGTTTACCTCGATCCGGGGCGCCTTCCGAGCGGAATTGGCTTCTGCTCGGATCATCTCGACGTAGCATCGCCGTGCTGCTAGCTGATCTCCCCGTACTTCACCCACTTTATCTTCCACGGGAAACTTGATCTTCTGATAGAAGGTGGAGACGGCCGCTCGGAACTCGCTAAGCGCCGGTCGTCCCAAAATGACATTGTAGGACGAAGGAGAGTCGACCACCACAAAGTTCGCTGTCCTTGTCCTCCTGAGCGGCTCTTCTCCCAGCGAGATAGCCAGCCGGATCTGTCCGACCGGCTGAACTTCATTACCCGTAAACCCGTATAGGGGGGGTTGTCATGGGTAGCAGCTCGGCTTGATCAATTTGTAGCTGATCGAACGCCTTCTTGAATATGATGTTGACTGAGCTTCCTGTGTCAACAAATACGCGGTGAATAGTGTAATTGACTATTACCGCTTTGATGAGTAGGGCATCGTCGTGGGGTACTTCAACTCCTTCCAAGTCCCCTGGCCCGAAACTGATTTCCGGTCCGTCGCCCGCTCTTGGCTGCAGCCGACTGCATGGATTTGGAGCTGCCGGACGCTCGCCTTTCTGGCTCGGTTAGAATCTCCTCCGGTCGGCCCGCCTGCTATGATATTGATCTTGCCTCGGGAAGCATTGCTTCTATTTTCTTCTTCCCGAGCGGACGATCGAGGACGTTCCCTAGACGTCCGGAGACCTCCCGTCTCGGAGAGCGATGCCGCTCAGGAGTTTGTTGTTGTCGCCTGTCAGTTACTGTCCGCTCGGCTACACGAGGCCTTTGTCGCCTGTCAAACGACGGTGATCTACGCCCGCCACTTCGAGGAACAGGATGAGCAATCAAAGGAAGGCTCCGACAATCTCTGGTGTTATGCGTGTCCGTGCGGTGGATTGAGCAGAACATGGGAGTCCATTTCTTCTTTGGTTTGGGCCGTTCGACTGCTACTTCTTGCACATGGGACCTCACATGAGGGGAGCGGATTGCTTCGGCCCTCAGTCCTCTTGGCGGTTGATGAGCGGTAGGAGGCTTCCGCTCGGCAGGTGGAGCCCGATCAGTCGGAGCTTCCTTTCTTCGAGTCGCTTGGGCCTCCTCCACGTTGATGTACTCGTTGGCTCGGTGTAGCATATGGTCATAGTCTTGAGGCGGCTTCCGAACGAGCGAGAGGAAGAAGTCCCCGTCCACGAGGCCTTGTGTAAATGCGTTCATCATTGTCTCTGAGGTGGCCGTTGGAATATCCATGGCAACCTGATTAAACCGCTGGATATAAGCTCTGAGCGGCTCTCTCGGCTCCTGTTTGATGGCAAACAGACTAACACTGGTTTTCTGATAGCGCCAACTGCTTGCGAAGTGGTGGAGGAAGGCCGTCCGGAAATCCTTGAAGCTCGTGATGGATCCGTCCGGCAGCCTCCGAAACCACCGTTGAGCCGATCCCGAGAGAGTGGTAAGAAAAACTCGGCATTTTACTCCATCTGTGTATTGATGGAGCGTAGCTGTGTTATCAAACTTACCCAGATGATCATCTGGGTCGGTTGTCCCATTATACTCGCCGATCGTCGGAGGCACGTAGTGCTTCGGCAGAGGATCTCGTAGAATAGCCTCTGAAAATTGGCGATTAATCCTCTCGGGCGATGCGTCCGCTCGGGGGGCTTTCCCTTTTCTGTCATCTCGTCTAGGCATTTCGTCCGAAGAGGATCCCCGATCTCTATGAGCTGCTGCGGCTTCAGGGGTACGGAATAGGGCTCGATGAAATGTAACGGTGGCCGGCGGTGCTTCCGCTCGACCACCAGACGCTGACGTTGCTTGTTGCTCCGGCCGCTCGGCTGTGGCTTTCTGTTTTTGCTCCACAAGCTTGGCGGCCCTTATCTCGATCAGAGCGTCGAGTTCCTCCGTCGAAAGCGTCACCGTGTGTTGTCATCCAGCCTCGTCCATTGTTTCCGTTCGGATGTAGGAGCGTTCCCATAGACGGCGCTAAATTGATCCTGTCCGAATGCTGAATCAACGGACGTTGGGCACGTGGCGCTCTCCGGGCCGCCGATGTAGATCTCCGGCTAGTCTCACGAAGCTCCGGCGAACCTGCACAGAAGTCGGGCCGGGAAGGGGTTCCCGGCGACGACCCTCCGACGCTCAAGTCAGGCAAGCAAGCAGTGGAAAAAAGTGACTCCAAAGGTGTTTCTCACGTACCTCCGGCGAAGTATGCGGCTCTTTATATAGAGCGGTGAAAGAGCTCCTGCACGTCCACCGAGGCGCCTTCGTGTCCGCAGCCCATACCTCGGTACGTGTCTATCAGAAAGCTTACCTGATGTCATACTGCTACAGTCCAATCACGTCTTCGATGGGACAACAGAACACCTCGTTGTCAGACTTGGAGTATGGCCTAGCCATAGGACTTGACGGCTGTCAGAAGATGTTCCTGTCCTTCTTTACCCACCACCGGCCGGGACGTCCGGCCTGCCGGCTGGACGAAGAGCGTCGTCCGGACGGCCCACATCCCCTGCGCCGGCCGGGCGGCACGCCCATCACGTCCTGCCTGTCGTTTGCATTGATATGCTGGGGAGACTTCCGGGCGGGTGCTACGTAAGGACTGTTAGCAGTATGTCACCTTCTCTTAGGCCTTCCGCTAAGCTCTTAGCTATTGTTTCAACTGAGCGTCGGAACCCCGACCCCTGTCAGGGCACCTTTTACTGTTGGATGCTCATCGGTCGGCCGATCGGTCTATCCTTTTCTCCCAAGTCCGGTCGGCTCACCCTTCTCCGGTGGACCCCCTGGCCCTTTGATCTCCACGTGGCGTTGACCCCTCGCAATGGGGTCCTCTGCCTTGACCACCGGATCACCCGTAAACTCGTCCATACGAACTCCGAAAAATTCTCGAAAAATTTCCAAAAACTCCAGAAAATTCTCTTATTAATATTAGCCTATTTTTTTCGGTATTTTACATTCTCCCCCACTTATAAAAATTTGGTTCCCAAATTTCGTTATCTACCATCAGCACATATTAACAACAGGTAAGAGTATAAATGCTGAACGGTAAATTAATCACATACCTCAAGTGAAAAGGTGGGGGTATCGAGCTCGGATCGTATCCTCGAGCTCCCAAGTAGCCTCCTCATCCAAATGATGCTGTCATCCGACTTTAACCAGTCGGATAGTCTTATTCCACAACTGACGCTCTTTCCGGTCTAAAATCTGTACCGTAATCTCCTCATAAATGACGTCAGGCTGAACAAGAACTGAGATATCTGTCAGCACATGTGTCAGGTCAGATATGTATCTCCTTTGCATAGATACATGGCATACGTCGGGAACGCTTGCCAAGGACGGCGATAGTGCCAACCGATAAGCTACCGCTCCAATCCTCTCCATGATCTGGAAAAGGCCAATGTATCGCGGAGCTAGCTTACCTCTGAAGTCAAATCTCTTCACCCTTTTTGTGGGTGAATCTCGCAGAAATACATAGTCGCCTGCAGAGAACTCTAAGAGTCTCCGACTCCGGCCTGCATGACCCTTCTGGCGGTCCAGCGCCTCTGACATCCTCCGTCTGATAGTACGGACCAACTCTGCATCCTGCTGAACTCTATGAGGTCCCAACAACTGGGCCTCTCCAACCTCATCCCAGAGGACGGATGTCCGACAAGGTCTACCATACAACGCCTCAAACGGTGCCATCTGGATAGTCGAATGAAAGCTGTTGTTATAGGCAAACTCTACTAACGGCAGATGGTCCTCCCAACTGCCTCTGAAATCCATAACACATGACCACAGCAGATCCTCTAAAGTCTGAATAGTCCGCTCTGACTGTCCATTTGTCTGTGGATGAAAAGCTATACTGAAACGGAGCTGTGTGCCCAAGGTCTGCTGCAGACTCTGCCAGAAACGAGACGTGAACCGTGGATCTCTATCCGAAATGATACTCAACGGAACACCATGTAGTCTGATAATCTCCCGACAATACAAATCTGCCAATCGATCCAGGGATTAGTCCTTCGAATCGCTAAAAAGTGCGCGGATTTGGTTAGTCGATCAACGATTACCCAAATCGCGTCGTGACCTCCTCGTGTCCTCGGCAACCCTACCACAAAGTCCATGGTAATGTGACCCCACTTCCACTCAGGAATAGGAATCCGCTGAAATAATCCTGCAGGTCTCTGGTGCTCAGCCTTCACCTGCTGACAAACAAAACATCTAACTACGAAATCCGTGATGTCTTTCTTCATGTCGTTCCACCAGTAGAAACGCCTCAAGTCTCGACACATATGGGTCCCGCCTGGATGGATCGCAAATCGAGAGCGATGAGCCTCCTGAAGTAGCTCCTGTAAGACAGGATGAGACTGAGGTACGCATAATCTGCCTCGGAAGTGTATAACACCCTCCTCGTCTCGTGTGAACTCGGTCTGCTGCCCGAAAGTTATCTGGCTGCAAATAAACTGCAAATACTGATCAGCAGCCTAGGCTCTCGTATCCTCGTCCTGATCAACGACTGAGCAACCACCAGAGTACCCTACTCTGTCTGTTCTTACCCCTCAAAGCCCAAATCGGAGGAACCTTAAATCAAGTCTGTGACCACAACTTGGTGGCAAGCTAAAATCCCTCCGGACTTCCTGCTAAGCGCATCGGTAACCACATTAGCTCTCCCCGAGTGATAGCTAATGGTACAATCATAATCCTTCAGAAACTCTATCCATCTCTTCTGTCGGAGATTAAGTTCCTTCTAAGTAAACAGATATTCGAGACTCTTATAGTCAATGAGAATCTCAAATATAACGCCATATAAATAATGTCGTCAAATCTTCATGGCAAAAATAATGGCGACTAGCTCCAGATCATGTACAGGGTAGTTCTTCTCATGCTCCTTCATCTGACAAGAAACATAGGAGACTATCATATCGTGCTGCATCAGAACAGCGCTCAAACCCTGAATAGATGCGTTGGTGTAGAGGACATATCCGTCCTCTCCAGAAGGTAAAACCAAAATCGGAGTCGACACTAGTCTCCGCTTCAGCTCCTAGAAGCTGGTCTTGCCATCCTCAGTCCAAGTGAACTTCACGCCTTTCCTGGTAAGACGTGTAAGTAGCATAGCAATCCGTGAGAAACCCTCAACGTATCTCCGGAAATATCGAGCCAAACAAAGGAAGTTGCGAGCCTCTTCTATAGACTCCGTCTACTCCCAACGGTAACAACCTCGATCTCCTGTGGAACCACGGTATACTCCTACTGGTGACCGTGTGTCTCATACATCTCACAGAAGACAATCAAAATACGCACTACTGATCTTCACATCTAGACGTTTCCATCGAAACATCTCTAGAACTATGCAAAGATGATGTGCGTGATACACCTCAGATCATGAATAAAACACCACGTCGTCAATAACGATAACGAATTCTGATCCAATATCCTAGGGATACCCAAATCATCTAGTCCATGAAAACATCTAAGGCTCCGCAAGCCCTAATGGTAAAATCAATACACATAATGTTCGTATCATAGACATTCCTAACCATAAGATCTCTTATAATAAACCTGAAATCCAATCACCAATAATATAAATCACCAAAGAATAAATCCACCAATGTGAGAGCAACGCTCCATCACAGAAAATACCACATATGTGGGAGCAACGAAAAATCCTCAATATGTGGGAGCAATGCTCCACCACAACCAAATCTGTAATATGTATCTACAATATATACATAGGGCAATACTCCGCTACAAGCAATCCACAATAGGTGGGAGCAATGCTCCACCACAAACATCCCACAAGTGACCAAGACACCTGACTATCCAACTAGAGGCTGCACGAGATCACTCAACCACATATCACTGTGGCAGCCAAAGGTATAGCAATCCAGCAATCAAATCAAACTCATCCTCAAATCTATCAACATCGTAGTGAGTCACTCACTGATAAGAATATGGGTTGACAGGGTAATCCAACAAATGACATAATGCAGACACTCCACATCCTGCATTCAACATAAGTAGAATCATCATGCTGTTACCAACAATACACCTGCACACTTGCTCACACAACATATGTATGATCGACATAATCCTCCAATTTGTACACACCAAACACACTCATAGCACAGGTATATATCAGTGTGATACCTCCAACAATATCTACCGAACCCGTGTGCATATATCAACATAGGTATAATCGACAATACACCTCAAACAACCTCACATGACATATATACACCTATGCCAAGAGTATAATCAACGTAATACTTCCAACAAAGCCTAATAGACACAAGTGCATCCACAAATCAAATATAATCAATAAAATACCTGGAATATTACACCGAACACATCTGCACATATCACAACTCAAATTTAATCGATAAGATACATCCAATAAAACACTCAAATATATGTGCACATTTCACAACATAGTTTTAATTGACAAAATATCTCCAATAAACAATCAGACATGTATGCCTAACCACTCGGGTATAATATACTAGAAACCCACAATAATCATATCTATAAATGTGTACGACCCAAAAGATAAAGTCAGAATTCAAGAACATCAAGACACTCTCATTTTTATCCTCAAAAATATCAGCCCACATAATATCAGATGAATCAGTCTCTACTCCCTATGAGAGCAAGTTGACATTCAAAACATCAAATCATTATTTATCCACATAGTCCAATATCAGAGGAAACAAATATCAATCTTATCATCCTGTTAACTAACCACAACTAACCAGATTTATTAAAATTCATAGGTACACTCAACCGTAAATTCTCTAGCACCCGATTCATAATCTGATCACCAACTAAAATCATCAAACCTGTGAATATCATATATGACACTCACTATGTCACCATCAACGACAACCCAAATAATAGATCATCAAAATAGTTATCCACTAATATAGATCATCAAAAGAAATATCTAGTAATAGATCATCAGACAACCACACAACATTTACTCTCATAAATCATTAGAAATCAACATATCACAATATCTGATCTCACAATATCCCTCAACCTTAAACCATTCTCAACAATGATCAAACTTGATAACTCCCCAATGACCAATTTTCATCGTATCGGGTACCCTAATATCCAAAAGATGTGAGTATAAAAAAATCTACTGGCTAAGTCAACAGGAATATGTAGGTATCATTCATTAGCCAGCTAACAATAGCAGAGGCTGGTATGTGCCTCCATCTCCTACTAGTAGTAACAGAAGCTAAAACTACTGATGGTATGATATGAAAAATCACCAGTGACTATAATCCTTGATCTCTATTAAGATCAACCATGCTCAATGGCTAACCCATCACATGTAATATGTGTTACAACAACCAGACAGGTATTAAATAAAGTATGCTAATACATGTCATAAACTATAAAATTAAACATCATACCTATATGTCGTCTGGAGATGTTCCATCGCAGTCCAGTCCCCAACTTCTGACCTCAAAGTTCCGAACATGAAAATCATCGAAAATCCATATAAACCCTAAACGGAAGTCTGAAACATAACATAACGAAAATCCGTGCAACCAAAATAACTACCCAGTTTGACTCGCAAACTTGGGCTAGCACAATATATCCAGAATATTAAAAGCATGTATCACACCCTGCTCTGATACCAATAACTTGGTATCAGATAAATCTCGAAAATCCAACACACGGAAATCAAACAAATATCGCCAAACTTTGGCGCTCTGATACCATATCAATTGGTATCAGGTTATCCCAAATATCCAAAATACGAAAACAAAGATCGTAAAACCTAAGCTCTGATACCACTAAATTGTCACGCCCCGGAGGAGTCCCTGTCCGAAGAAATTTCGGCAGCATCTCCCCTGTACGGCGGACAATCTGAAACTTTCTACATATCCATATATCTCAGCTACATGCGGCTGGAATAATAACAGTAAATAAAACACAACCACACAAACATCCACGCAGTTATATATAATCAAACAAAGCAGTAATACTCTGACTCAAAAACCACCCTACTCAACTACACTCGTAAAACACAAATCCGACAAACTTACCTCTTCTGCCGTCCAGGCAGGCATGTAGTAGAACAAATCTAAACCATACGAAAATCCATCGATCATAAGAGTCCATACAATATCCAAATCCTCAAACAGAATAAGTCTAACACAGTCTAAATAACAAACCAAAAGATAAAAACAGCTTGTGGTCTGCAGGGGACTAGCAACTGGAACTCTCTCCCGACAGCATCAACCTGAAAAATAACAACAATGGAGGCGGGGTGAGTCCAACACTCAGTAGGTACAACTGATATACAAAGTAAGGAAATAACACCTAGCACTAATCATGCGTACAGTCTCCTGATGTAAGAAAGATAAAAATATATCTGAAGTAAACAGGAGAGAAACTGTACTAACCAGGACCTGGGTATAAGAACAAACAGTCCGAGTGATATGGAAATCCTGTATGCATGTCAACCATAGGTATCCAAACAATATGCAGCATATAAATGCAACAAACACAAACACAAGCAATAAATGCATCATGCATATGATGCCAATGATGCGTCCTGGTCACCCCTGATGCCAGTCGATCATCTCACACAATAGAGAGGCCGAGTGGGTAGGGCTGTGACAACCGTGTGTAGGACCGTTGGGCCGGCTAGACAGGTTGGTAAATAACCTGTTAATTAAAAACAGACAACCCTTCCTCAAACGATTAAGCTAACACTTGTAAAATGAATTAAGCAGATAAATAAAAGCATAAAAGAAAAGACGAGGCACCAGATGTTTACTTGGTTACAACTGATGTGGTTGTTAATCCAAGGAAGATTAAGCTCAAAAACTCCTTCAGGCGGAGAAGCCTCTTACAGCGTTTAGGCACAGAAAACAGAAGCTTAACTACAACTAAAGCATACAAGTGTTTGGAAATAGAATGATCGTGATTGTTGAAAAGCTTCTGGACCAAGGCTATATTTATAGCCTTGGTCGGGGCGCCTAGAAGGGTTCCGGGCGCCCTGGGGGGGATAAAATTTATCCCCCAACAGTTGGATCGAGTCAAAACTCGATCCTGTGAAAAAGTCACTTCCGGGCGCCCCGGACAGTTCCGGGCGCCCCGGACAGCTTCGGGCGCCCTGAAGCCAAAAATCAACCCAGTTGACTTTTGGTCCGTGCTCTCTTCTCTGGTTCATCTCGCCTCTGGTCCGGACCTTTTTGCTCCGGCTCCGCTTGCTTGGGTGATCTCTGACATCCGGAATAGGGCACACCCGAACCCATCTTTCGGTCTTCTCGAGCGTGCTTCCCTCCGGCTTCTCGTCCCTCGGAATTGCCGCGTTTCCCTTCTCGTCCACCAGCGTACTCATCCACAGACTTCATCCCTCGGTCGCACCCCGTGCTGACCTTCGCGCTAGCTGCGTCTCTTGCTCCCCGAGCAATCTTCCGCTCCGGCTTTCGTACCTCGGAACCACCGCGCGCACTTCCTTCTCGTCCGCCGGTGTACTCTTCCGCAGCACCTCGTCCCTCGGATGCACAGCGTGCCGTCCTTCTCGCTAGCTGCGTCTTTCGCTCGAGTACCTGTGCTCCTAAGCTCCTGCACACTTACACACAAGGTTAGAAACAACGCAGGGCCTAACTTAACTTGTTGATCACACCAAAACAACCTTGGGGTTCCAACACCGTGCACTCTGTTGTCACTACTCCTGATGAGTGACCGAGTGGACGGGATGCTGTCGGAGTACACCTATCCTCCTACCCCAAATCATAAATGGGGGAGCGCAATGCTCTCATCTCCCGGTACACGATGACGGGGAGAAATCCCTGCCGGATAACACGTTGTGTCACACTACCCATGAGCGGACCAACGGTGCCTAACAGAGTCCCTGCTGCAACACACTCTGCCTAAATCGACCAC
This sequence comes from Zingiber officinale, assembly GCF_018446385.1. Lineage (NCBI taxonomy): Eukaryota > Viridiplantae > Streptophyta > Magnoliopsida > Zingiberales > Zingiberaceae > Zingiber > Zingiber officinale. The sequence goes on from NC_055994.1 coordinate 147,242,698, forward strand.
TAACCCATGAGTGGTGGTGTGTGCAGATCCATGTAACTGGCGATGTGCTCAACAATAATAGAGCGAACTATCGCACAGCATGCAATCTTGCAAATGGTGCATGGCACTAACCACAAGATATCCTGACCTAATCCATATATATATATATAAGTGCATCATAGGTCAACGAATCAAATCAAATCAAAGGTACACAAGGTATAAAACCTAGGTCCTGAACATGGTGAAGCATGGTATATCACTACCCCTATAAGCATGTATCAACAGGTAAGGAATACATGAGATGCAAAACAAACAATCAATCAATCAATCATGTAACAATTATCGGGTAGTGATTAACCGGAACAAATAAGAAACATAATTAATGCAACTTGTTATATTCACTACTATGTATATCAAATGACATAAGTCAAAAGTACCCGCCTCCAATCGAAAAGTCCAATCTGGTCCGAATACGACGTCGAGATACTCGTCTCGTGTCAAAGTCCTGTAATACCAATACACAGATATTTTATTTAGCTAAAACTTCAAATGAATTGCTAAATAAAATTCCCAACACAATTTAGGACAAAACCCTAAGTCATAATCATTAACCTACCTAATTAAACACATATAATTTAGTTACTCAACATGTATCAAATAACTAACTCAAACTCCTAATTCAATTAGGAAAACCCTAATTATCGATCAACCTTAATTGATCATTGATTAACTTATCCACATCAAGACCTAAATCCATAAACATTAAACCCAAAAACCTTACCTCACTCCTCACAACAAGAATGTTGCTGGAAATTATGGCTGTTGGACCCAAGATCAATCCGCAACAAAGCAAACCCTACAGGAAACCTTTCCCTCTGCTCGGATCAGATTGCGATACACAAATCACCAAATCAAGAAATCCTAATTACATAACACAAGTTCTCACCTCCCAAAATCACCAAAACTCGGTTGAACCTGGTGGCCAACGGCAGTGTGGTACCAGCGACAGTGCGGCTCGGCGCTAGGGCACGGGAGAAGGGTCGCGGTGCTAGGGCTGAGGAGGAGCTCGCTGGCAGCACAGTGGAGATCGGAGAGGGCGTCGGCGTCGGTGGCACCTAGGGCAAATCAGATGATGCGGTGACTCGCCGTGGTCGATCACCTTGTACACGAGAGAGAAGGTGATGTTGCGGCGTCGGTTAGGAAGGGAGGTTAGGGCTTCGGCGTGAGAGAAGAAGGGAAGAGGGCACGTGGAGAAGAAGAATCGGGCACGCACAGTAATGGGGAGGAAAAGAAAATAAATAAGAAAAAGAGAAAAGAAATAAATAAATAAATCTTTTCATCACTTAAATGGGTAGCCTAAACAGGCTTTTCCGGGCCCCACTTTTATCCCCGTAAACTCGTCCATACGAACTCCAAAAAATTCTCGAAAAATTTCCAAAAACTTCAGAAAATTCCCTTATTAATATTAGCCTATTTTTTTCGGTATTTTACAGCGGAAGAGTATGCTGGCAGACGAGAATGAGGTACGCGATGTTTCTGAGGGACGTGAAGCCGAAACGGAAGGTTACTCAAGAAGATCGGAAAATAAGTTCGGGTGAGCCCTATTCCGAATGGCCGAAATTGTTGATGCGGTTAGCACTAACGGTCTAACTCAAGTTTTGATGAATGACAAAGTAGGCTAAGTTAGTTTTATATTGATCTAACACTTTGACCAAGTGTGAAGGAGAAGCCCAGACGAGTCGACGGGCTGACCTGACGTTTGGCACGAAATTCAGCTATGTCGACGGGCTGACCTGATAGTTGGCACAAAGTCCAGACAGGTTGAAGTGTTGACCGGACGTCTGGCACAAAGTCCAGACAGGTCGAAGGGCTGACCGGACGTCTGGCAGGTAAGTTGAGGTAAGTCATTGGAGGAGAGTGACTATGAGGGCGCGTTCCCGAGAAGGGAACATTAGGCGTCGATCCAACTTAGATCCATTTCAGAAATATAAGTTGAAATCGTGACTAGATTCCGGTCTCGATGAGACGAAATTTAATTACTTCTTTTTATTACTCTTATAACTTAACTGTGCTAACACTTTATTTTGCAGGGTAATTTTGTATTTTACCTCGGATTAATGTTTTTGCAGGTTGCTGAAAAAACAAAGGTCCGGGTGCCCGGAAGGGATCCGGGCGCCCGGGATGCAAGTTTTATCCCCAACGCACTTTGGCATGTGGAGCACTCTGTTTGACGGGCTACGTCAGACTTCAAGCGCCCGAAAGAGATCTAGGCGCCCGGAGCCTCCAATATAAGGAGGATACGCCCTGGAGCAAAGAACAACGAACTACAAGATCTTTCAACGCTTGCTTTACCGTGCTGCGCTCCTACGACGCTGCGAAGCTCCTCCGACAACACGCCTCTTTTTCATTTCTTATTATTGTCGGTATTTTTTTAAAGCAATTGTACTATCATTTGTAATATTTCGAATTGCTAGTGGATTGCCTAACGAAAGCACTCAACGAGTGCGGGCCTTGGAGTAGGAGTCGACCAAGGCTCCGAACCAAGTAAAAAATTACTTGTGTTAGCGTTGCCTTAATCTTATTTTTTCCGCTGCGTACTCGATCTTCTTTTCGACATTTTTTTAAAATCAATATTCACCCCCCCCTTCTATCGACTTTCACAATCCAACAAGTGATATCAGAGCAGGTACCACTCTGATTTGATGCCACCACCAATCAGACAGGGGGTGAAATTTGTTTTTATTTTCTTTCTGTTTTCAGTTTTGCGCTATAAATCCAAACTGGTATCGTTGCCATGTTTGGAAAGTTTTTCATAGTAATTAAGCTGAATTGGTGCAACACCAATTCGATTTTTCGTTAACTTTATTCCGCACTGCTAATCCAAGACCAAGTCTTGGGATTTTTGTCTCTTTGTTTATTTGTGTGCAGGATAAAAATGTCTCAAGTTGAAGGCTTCAGCACAGTACGCCCCCTATTCAACAGGGACGACTTCCCCTACTGGAAAAAGCGGATGGAGGTCTACCTAAAGATCGACTTCGACCAGTGGTTCAGCGTCACCAGAGGATACAAGGTGCTGGTCGACAACTTCGGAAACCCACTAGACCCAGAACAGTGGACTCCATACATGAGAAAAAAGTTCTCGACGGACTACAAAGCTCTCAACACGCTGCAATGCGGGCTGACGAAGGAAGAGCTGAACCGAGTGGGATCACACCAAAATGCTAAAGAATTATGGGACAAGTTGATCGAACTACACGAAGGAACAAGCGACGCAAAGGTAACCAAGCGCAATCTTTTGTTAAATAAATTATTTAATGTTAAAATGCAGGAAAGAGAAACAGTGAGTCAACTCCATGCGAGGATCAAAGACATCCTCAACCGACTCCACACGATAGGCTACCAAATGGAAAATCGTGATTCAATAAGGTACACTTTAAATGTTTTTTCACGTAATACATTGTGGGCATCTATTGTGGATGCCCGTAAAATTTCTAATCTAAATTGAAACTAGACGAACTATTCTGTGAACTTGAATTACACGAGCAGACTAATGTCGGGTTTCAGAAAGGTATTGCTTTGTTTGCAAGTCCCTCCAAGGAAAAGAAAAAGACCAAGCTTGACCCTGAAGATGAGTCCGACCAAGATTCTGAAGACGAAGAGTACCTGGTGAACCTTGTAAGGAAGATGTTCACTAGGAGGAATAAGAGTTTTAGCAAAAAGGACCTGCAGGAGATCAACTCCCTATCTGAACCAAGGAACGTGACTTGCTTCGGGTGCAACAAGAAAGGCCACTACAAGAATGAGTGCTCGAGATTGAAGAGCAACAAGTCGAAGACATCCAAGCAGAAGGCTCTCAAAGCAACTTGGGACGACTCTTCTGTTGGTTAGTCCTAGGAAAATCGTACTGGCTCCACTGTACAAAAATTTTGTACAAGTGTCGAACCTTTCCTTAAATAACCTATTGTGTTCTTTAGAAGTCAAATTAGGAATCGCAGACGGAACTTAACATCATTGATTCCAAATTTAACTTATCTGTTCTTAATGGTTTAGATTTGAATCGCAAGCAGAACTTAACACTATTGATTCAAGTCCACCTAAGTTATTAATTCCATAAATATTAATTTCCAAAATTGGCTTCCAGGACTGCATGGCGAGGCACATGGCCTTCTTGGATATGGGAGCAACCACCACCGCCTAGGCAAAGCCTTTTAAGGAAAGCTAATATTTATTTCCTTAAATAACTCTAGGTTAACCAAAAAGAACAATCGAATCACAAATTCGAAAAAGAAGAAAACACAAACTAAAAAAAAAAACTATTTCGAAAACTCTAGAATCATATGCCTCTTGTGTTTGGTATTTCCAAAAATAACAATACAAAGAAACTAGTATGATGCGTAAAACAATTACTAGTTATACCTTTCTTTGTAAACAAAAATAACCTCTTGATCTTCTACCGTATTCCTCTTCTAACCTCGGACGTTGTGTGGGCAACGATCTTCCGAGACGAGAACCACCAAGCACCTTCTTCTTCTTTGCAAGGTTCGGCCACCACAAGACTCCAAGAGAGGATGAGGTTCAACCACCACCACCAAGCTCCAAGGGATGCAAGAACGAAACCTCCTTTCTCTCCTTTTCTCCAAGCTAGATCCGGCCACCACAAGGACTCCAAGAGAACAAGATAGTTCGGCCACAAGAAGGAGAAGAGAGAAGAGGAAGAGGCCGGCCACCACACCAAGGAAGAGAGGGAGGAAAAGAATAATAGAGTCGTCCACCTTGAAGGCACCTCTACCTCCTCTTTTATATTCCTTGGTCTTAGCAAATAAGGAAATTTAATTAAAAACTTCCTTAATTCTTTTGCCATGAAAACGAAAAATTAATTTATTAAAAATCAATTTCCTTATTTCAATAATATTGGCCGGCCACTTATTTCCCCAAAACAAGGAGAGTTTTAATTAAACAAGAATTAAACTTCCTAATTTGTTTCCAGAAATTTATAAAAATTTCTCCAATAATTTTATCCCTTCATGATTGGTTAGTAAAAGAAAATTTTATAAATTAAAATCTTTCTTTTAAACATGTGGATGATTTCAAAAAAGGAAAGTTATCTCTAAAAATTAAAATCTCCTTTCAATTTGCAAATAAGGAAAATATCAAATCTTTTCTTAATCTTTTGTAGAAACTTATAAAAGAGAATATTTAATTTTTAAACTCTCTTTTAAATCATGACATGGTTAAAAAGGAAAGTTTTTCTCAAAATTAAAATCTACCTTTCAATCTACAAATAAGGAAAAATTTCAAATCCTTTCTTAATCTTTTGTAGAAAGCTATAAAAGGAAAGATTTAAATTTTAAACTCTCTTTTAAAATCATGGAATCCACATAAGAAAAATTTATAAATAAAATCCTTTTTAATATGATGTGGCCAACCACCTAAGCTTGGGCTCCAAGCTATTGGCCGGCCACCTTAAGGCTCAACCTTTAAGGCTTGGCCGGCCCTAAGCTTGAGCTTCAAGCTTGGCTTGGCCGGCCCCTATTGGTTGGGTAAGAAGGTGGGTATGTGGTGGGTATAAATCTCTATATACAAGAGGCTACGATAGGGACCGAGAGGATGAATTGGTTTTGGTCTCCCGATGAAATTAAGCATCCCGTGTTCGCCCCGAACACATAACTTAATTTCATCAATAATAATTCATTCCACTAAAGAACTATTATTGAACTACCGCACCAATCCCAAATTACATTTTGGGCTCCTTCTTATTATGAGTGTGTTAGTCTCCCTGTGTTTAAGATGTCAAATGCCCACTAATTAAGTGAGTTACTGACAACTCATTTCATTAATATCTTAGTCCAAGAGTAGTACCACTCAACCTTATCGTCATGTCGGACTAAGTCCACCTGCAGGGTTTAACATGACAATCCTTATGAGCTCCTCTTGGGGACATTATCAACCTAGATCACTAGGACACAGTTTTCTTCTATAATCAACAACACACACTATAAGTGATATCATTTCCCAACTTATCGGGCTTATTGATTTATCGAACTAAATCTCACCCATTGATAAATTAAAGAAATAAATTTCAAATATATGTGCTTGTTATTATATTAGGATTAAGAGCACACACTTCCATAATAACTGAGGTTTTTGTTCCTTTATAAAGTCAGTATAAAAGAAACGACCCCTAAATGGTCCTGCTTAATACACTCTAAGTGTACTAGTGTAATTATATAGTTAAGATAAATTAATACCTAATTACACTACGACCTTCCAATGGTTTGTTCCTTTCCATCTTGGTCGTGAGCTACTGTTTTTAATTTATAAAGAACTGATAACACGATCTTCTGTGTGTGACACCACACACTATGTTATCTACAATATAAATTAATTGAACATCTACATTTGGTATATATAAATGTAGACACTTGACCAATGTGATTCTTATAAATGTTTATACAAAAGCTAGGCTTTTAGTATACACTCCAACATCTTCCTCAGAAGAATCGGAGGTCGAAGATCAGAAGCACCAGAGTCACTTTGCGTTGATGGCCCGTGAAGAAGAATCGGAGGACGAATCGGAAGATGGGTCCGAACCCGAATCGAGCCACGAGTCCGTACTCATTTTCGAAGGTCCCGAAGAGGTATGTTTTAATTTGAACAAGAAATTTTTTAGAATTATTACTTGTTTAAATAAAAAATTAAAAGTAAAAGAAAATGAAAATAAACTTCTCCTTGAGGAAAACCAAAACCTAAGGAACAAATTATAAATTCTAATCCAACTCAAGATCTAACACTTGAGGAGGAAAATTTAACACTAAAAATAGAAAATAATAAATTAAAAAGTATGTTAAAAAATTTACAACAAGATCTAAAAATTTAGATCTTATTTTAAATAGTCAAAAAGCAGTCTACAATAAAACCGGACTTGGCTACAAGTCAAGTTCAAATAAACATTTAAATCATTAATAACCCAACATAAACAACAAAATAAAGCTTGGGTTCCGAAAGCGTGCTTAACCACACAAGTAGGAATTAACCAATATTACATACCTAAAGATAAAATATATTATATAAAATCTGATAAACCAAATCAAAAATCGAAACCTAAACCAACAAAATCAAAATCAAAAAATTTTAGAACCCATCAAAAATCATATTATCATCAAGTTAAATATAATTATAAAAATAACATACACAAACTTAGAATTAAAACTTAAAATAACAGACCAATAATTCAGGGGGAGACCCCAGAATAGATGGTACCTCCAAAATTAACCTACCCGACAGGGTAATCAAAACCAACCTACCCGGTAGGATAATTAGGACTAGTTCAAAGGGATAATAGTTTAACTTGACCAACAGTACTGGTGAAGTTTTGAATGATAGTACGTTAGGGAAGCTTTGTCTATGCATGTCTAGGAAGATATGGCTTCGACCTGGTGCATTTGACTTAATGGAACTAACTGAAACAACCCTTTATGGATCCTAACCAGTTAGACCAAGGTTTTGTATTAAGTTCAGTGGATAGGACTATTTGGAAAACCTTGAAGGCATGGTTACTCAAATGATGTCCAAGTGACTCACCATAGCCCAGAAATTTATCCAAAAAATACCTATTTATTGAGCTCAAAGCTAAACCTGAATCTAACACAAAGTTAAATCAAATCCTAAAACTGAACCTAATTCATCTCACAAAATTATAGGATTTCCTGATTGAAAATATAGATCGGGTGAGATGACTAAAGACTTAAATTTAAATTAAATTAAACTAAAAATAAATTAAATTAAATTAAATTAAATTAAAATTATATTATATTATATTATATTATATTATATTAAATTAAACTATGTTATAATAAAATTTATTTTAAAAATATTTTTAACTTAAGATTTATTTTAAAATAATCTTTTTAACTTAAAATTTATTTTAGAAATCTTTTTAACTTAAAATTTATTTTAAAAAATTATTTTTAACTTAAAATTTATTTTAAAATATTTTTAACTTAAAATTTATTTTAAAATATTTTTAACTTAAAATTTATTTTAAAAATCTTTTTAACTTAAAATTTATTTTAAAAAATATTTTTTAACTTAAAATTTATTCTTTGTAACTTAAAATTTATTTTAAAAATATTTTAAACTTAAAATTTATTTTAAAATTATTTTAAACTTAAAATTTATTTTAAAAAATTCTTTTAACTTAATATTAAAATCTTCTTAACTTTAAAATATTTTTAACTAAGCAACTAAAGAATCATGCTAAATAAAGTTATAATTGAACTCAAACTCACTCTACGTCCTACCTATTGTAGGAAACTAAGTGGATCTTGGACAGTAGTTGCTCCAAGTATATGATTGGAGATCACACCAAATTTACTCAACTTGCCTACAAAATCTTAGGAACAGCTGCCTTTGAAAACAACGACAAATTCAAGGTAATTGGTATAGGTAATATTGAACTTAAAATTGATTTTATTATTACAAATGTATTACTTGTTGAAAACTTCAAGTATAATCTTCTTAGTATTAGACAGTTGTGTGACACTAAATATAAGGTTAGGTTTTTATCATCGGAATGCTTAATCAAACACTTAGATAATCGTACGATAAGTCTAAAAGGGTTTAGAAAAGATAACATCTGTGCAATTAACTTAACCACTTCTTCAAATAAGTGTTATTTAACACAAAAAGAAGAAACTTGGTTATGACATAGAAGAATGTCACACACAAATTTCAGAAATATAAGTAGATTAAAAGGACTAGTTAGAGGATTACCAAAATTATCTAACTTAGACTCAACAATATGTAATGCTTGTCAACAAGGAAAATAGACAAAATTTATCCACAAACCAACTAATCAACCTCAAACCAACTCAATACTAGAACTTTACATTTAGACTTATTTGCCTCCCATGGGGTCAAATCCATAAATGGAAGTTTGTATTGTCTAGTAATAATAGACGACTATCCTAGGTTCACCTGCGTAAAATTTTTAAAAAATAAAGATGAAACTTTTGAAATTTTTACAAACTTTTGCAAACAAGTTGAAAATGAAAAAGACCTTAAAATTAAAAGAATGAGAAGTGACAATGGAGGTGAATTTAAAAATCATAACTTTAACAAATTTTGTCTTGAAAACGGATATCATCACAAATTTTCGTGTCATAAAACACCTCAACAAAATGAAATTGTAGAAAAAAAAAATAGGACACTACTTGAGGCCTCTAGGAAATGCTAAATGAGTATAATCTACCTAAGTACTTTTGGGAAGAAACTGTTAGTACAGTCTGTTATGTACAAAATAGAACAACACTAAATAAAACACATAACAAAACCTTATTCTAAATATACTATAATAAACAACCCAATATAAAATACTTTAAAGTATTTGGGTGTCCGACCTTCATACTAAATACAAGAGAGCATTTAGGAAAATTCACTTCTAAAATAGAAAATGGAATCTTTGTAGGATATTCACTAAATAGTAGGGGTTACAGAATATACAATAAGGTTACGCTAAGAATTGAAGAAACCACAAACGAAAAATTTGAGGAATCCAAACAAAACCTAGAACAAATCCAAATTCAGCCAATTGAATTTATTCAAAGCGACAATAATCAAGAAAGAACCAATGAAGAAGAAGAAGAACCTCAAGAGAATCAACCGCCTAGAACTATAAGAGTCAACCTAAATCATCCAATTGACCAAATAATTGGTGATCCGGACTTAAAGGTTCAGACTTGTCATCCTTTAGAAACCTAAGTCAAATATCTCTAATTTCAAAAATTAAACCCAAAACTGTAGTTAAATCGTTACTTGATCCAGACTGAGTCATAGCTATGCAAGAGGAACTAGCTCAATTTGAAAGAAATGAAGTTTGGGATTTAGTGCCACCACCCAAAAATAAAAAGATAATAGAAACAAAATGAGTGTTTAGAAATAAGTTAAGCAAAACTGGAGAAATTACTAGAAACAAAGCCCGACTAGTCGCTAAAGGGTTTAGTCAGGTAGAGAGACTTGATTATGATGAAACTTACGCCCCAGTAGCAAGATTAGAGTCCCTTAGAATGTTACTCAGTTATGCAGCCCATAAAGGGTTCAGATTGTATCAAATGGATGTCAAATATGTCTTTCTAAATGGACTAATAAAAGAAGAAGTCTACGTAGGATAGCCACCTGGATTTGAAAGTCTAGAACACCCAACTATGTTTTTAAAATAAAAAAGGCGTTATACGGGCTTAAGCAAGCACCCAGGGCATGGTATGAAAGGTTAGACTCTTACCTAATATCCAAAGGGTTCAACCAAGGTCAAATTGACTCAACCCTATTCGTTAAATTAATAAAAAAAGGATATTTTCATAGCCCAAATCTATGTAGACGATATAATTTTTGGTTCAACTAACTCAGAATTTTTAGAGAAATTTACTAATGTAATGGAACAAGAGTTTGAAATGAGTCTAGTTGAAAATTTTACCTACTTTTTAGGTTTACAAATCAAACAAATAAATGAAGGAAATTATATTTATCAACAAAAATACACCAAAGAATTACTTAAAAAATTCGGGATGGAAAACACTAAAGAAATAAAAACACGTATGGCAGTTAACACAATTCTAGATGACGACCCTAATAGAAAATCAGTTGACTTAAAATACTATAGGAGTGTCATAGGTAGCCTACTATACTTAACTGCAAGTCGACCTGATATTTTATTTGCAGTTAGTATGTGTGCTAGATACCAAACTTGTGCTAAAGAATCTCATTTGACTTAAGTTAAAAGAATCTTTAGATACCTTAAAGGAAAGTCAAATGTAGGAATTTGATATCCTAGAACTAATAATTTTGAGTTAATAAACTATTCTGACTCAGATTATGCTGGGTGTAAGTTAGACCGCAAAAGTACAAGTGTTGGATGTCAATTACTAGGTCCATCACTTGTCAGCTTGTAACAACCCAAATTTCCTCATTTTGAGTCTTAATAGTGCTTAAAAATATTTAGAAATGTTTTAGAAATATTCTAGAGATTTTTATAAATTTTTAGAGTACTTTTATGTAATTTTTGGAGTTCGTTTGGTAATTTTTACCAAAAGGAAGAAGTTTCAAAAAATAAATAGGTTCGGCCGAGGTTCGAACCCGCGACCCGACCCGAACCTTAAGCGAATCCGGCTGACCAAGTGTCCAAGCGGACGATGCTGATCAGATAGGTAGCGAAATATATTTAAGGAATATCATTGAATAAGAACCCTAGTTATAAGAAGAGAACTTAGGTATTAACCCGAGACCTAATTCCTTTTCACCTCTTCTTCCTCGCGTGCGACGGCGGCTCGGGCGGTAACAGAGAAGAGTTTAGGGCATCGTCTTCGGTGGCCGGCGAGGGTGTTCTCCAAGGGATTCTTCACGCGGTGGTGATCCTCTAGTCGAGGAGAGTCTGTGGGCACAAGAAGTCGGATATTTGAGCTATCCGAAGCCCTAGCTACCTCTCGTTCGGTTCGGAGTCCAAGAAACCATTGTAAGTGCTCTCACCTGCAGTAAGAGTAGTTCTGAGATTGTTTTTTTTTTCTTTTCCTTGTTGTTGCAAAGGTTATGGTAGCCATAGAACCCTAGTTTTCAGGTTTATAGCTTTGGTATTTCAGCTTAAATCTTGTTATGTGACTCAAGCTTGAGATTTTGGGCCTTCATGTGCAATTCAGATCTTTCTTTTATGCTGTGAGAGGACACGAGTAGTTTCCTTTGAGTTTGCTGTGCAATCCAGGAATTATGTGTAGCACTTGGGTTTTCCATGCCATGGCACTGAGTATACAAAATGGTTTTGTTTCGGTTCTTTTGCAATTAATCAGACAAGAACAGTCACAAGGTGCTTAGTAGTTTGAGATCTTTTATGGGTTAGCAAGCCTGAACGTCCTGCCTTTCTTTCCCCTTAATATGCAGTCCTAAACTTGTTTCGTTTCCAGTAACCGGGCATGAATAGCTTTCTTTTATAACAGTGCATATTTTTCTCTCCCGTACTGGTTTTTGTTGAAGGTGAATGACTTATTAGTTGGAAATAATTTAGAAGGTGTAGATCTATTAAATTCTTGTCCTAGTAAATCACGTATCAACTTGTGATAGCAGCAGTAACTTTTTCCTTATGCTTTGTGTTGGCAGTAGGCTTGTATCATATTCAGTAGCAGTGCAGAAACTTAGATTTCCTTAAGCATCTAATTCCTTTTTGCATTTCAAATTCTGATACTTTCTTGTCTTCCTTTTCAAACACGAACAGAACATTTCTCCTTCCTTAGGCATTTCAAGTAGAATCTTCTTGCTAGACATTGGACAGGAACGACCTTTAAGATGAGAATGCAGATTTAATTTTTTTGTCTTTTACCTTTAGCAATTAATTAGACATGTACAGCTAAGTATTAAGCATTCCAGATTTGCCTTGCATCAAACATCTAGTTTTTCCTTGTGTGGCAGTAGGCGTGCACAACAGATGAAGCAATGCAGAATTTTAGATTTCCTTTAAGCATCTAGTTTTTTTTGTAAGCTAATAGTGCAGATTTTTGTTAAGTATCACAATGCAAATCTTGTTAAGTATTACAGTATTTTGAGTTTAAGATAAGTTATAAGAAAGATAAAGAAAAGAAAGAAAAAAGGCCAAGGCCTTAAGTAGATCCCAAAGTCAAGACTTTAGGGATTTTGGCACACAAGGTCTTGCTAAAATATCGAGACATTATATATTAGAAGTAATAAAAGATAACAAGTATTTTATTTTCTTAAGAGGCTAGTATCCGACTTCCAAGGTTGTCGTTAAACAAATGCAGGTGACCAATTCCAAGGTCTTGGCCCTGGTAAGACCAAGGTCTTTACCCTCATAGGACTGGTGACTCGCTACCACATTCCCTATTAAGGAGCGCACATTGGTACTAAGCCTGGGCCCCAGAGAAGCTTTATTATTATTTTGAAGTAATAAAGTATAAGTTTTTGGAACAAATGAAACAAGCTTCACTTATGTTTAGAGTCAGCAAGTTTAGTTCCTTTTAATTCGAGGCATGCAGTATTAGTTTTATTTGTTTCCTGATTAGTTTATTGAGCATGATTAGCCTTGTCTTCCAGCATGCAGTTTTGTTCTTGTATATCATGAGTATGCAAATTTTAGTGCTTTGCTATTAGATGAGCATGAGTAGTTTTCTTCTTACATATTCAGTTTTTAGCATTGCTGTATTTATATGCATATTCGAGTTTTTGTGAGTTAGACAGCGCTTACTAAGCATTCGCTTATAGTTTGCATTTCCTCTTACTACAGATAAAGGAAAGAAAAAGCTATAGCAAAGGAAGGCGACAAGGAGGTGTTTGATGATGTGTGATGCCAGGACTATGGGAGAGACTTGGGGCATTATTAAGTTTCCGTATTTTAGTGGTTAAGAAACATTTGAGATTATTCTTGTTTTAGTTCGCATGTTAAGATGAGTTCTGTTTAGTAAGTAGATACTTTTGTGTTTGCATTGAGATATAGTTTCATATGTTTCTGCTATTATGAGTTATATGTGCATGTTCTGAATTTTGGAGTATTGTATTGTATTTTAGTCCTGCCGAACAACATATACTCTGCCAAAATTTTAAGTTTTTTGAAAAAATTTAAGTACAGTTTGTTACACTAGTTAAGTAAGAATCTATAGTGGTTACGTAACGGTCACCTTTAGAGAGTAGTGAGAAGGGTGGTCATTACACAGCTGGTTTGGTAGAAAGTAACACTGTGTTGCTCTATCTACAACTGAGTCAGAGTATATAGCCATAGGAGAGTGTGTCGCACAACTACTATGGATGATGCACACATTAAAAGATTTTAATTTAAACCTCACAAATGTAAAAGTATTAATTGATAATATTAGCTCAATTAATTTAACAAAAAATTCTGTGCATCATTCAAGAACCAAACGTATAGAAATTAGACACCACTTTATCAGGGATCATGTCACTAAAGGAGATATTAAACTGAAATACATTGAGTCCAAGTCTAATTTAGCTGACATATTTACCAAACCTCTCCCTGAAAGTGAGTTTAGAAATCTACGTCGGAAGCTAGGAATGTGTTTAATAGACTAGGATTCTCAAAATTGTTTTCAAAAATAGTTGTTTTTAACTTCTAGGATAAAATTTTTATATTTTTAAACTTTCCATTCTTAGAATTTCAAAAATCAATTTTAACCTTAGAATTAGGTCAATCCCTTAGAAAACATGTTCCTATAGGACTAGAATTTGAGCATCTCACCAAGACACTAGGACTATTTTGTTTGTGATTATTAAATATAGAAAGGGGTGAGATGCATAGGCAAATTGTCTAGACTTAAGATGCTTATTTTAGTGCATCGATATAAGTTTGGGCGTTAAATACAAAACAAATATCAATCAGGTTAAGTAATTCAGCTTAGTCAAACATTAACTGATTACAATTGACTTAACCTGACTAACCAAGTGAAAGCTACTGTCCTCTGATAGTTAGTAACTAAATGGTTAGACAATTTTTTATGTCAGGTTCAGGGGAAGGATTAATTATTTTCATACTTATTTCCCATTATTTTGAAATTAGCTTTTGAAAAATATCTTCTTAATTTGATTTTAAACTAACCTTTATAAAATTAAGTTTTTATTCGATCCAATTTGTTTTAATATTGATTTTGAAAATTTTACAAACTTAGTTTCGAAAACAGATTTTACTTAGTTTTAAAAGTTGGTTTTGAAAATTGGATTTTCCAAACATAGTTTTGAAAATTGATTTTAAAAGTTGGATTTTACAAACTTAGTCTTGAAAAATAAAATTTTACTTAGTTTTGATTTGAAAATTGGACTTAGCTTTAATAATCTCCCTTTTGTAAGAATGCTATATTTAAAAATTGTGTTTTAAATTTGCAAAGCTTATTTCAAATATTAGGTTAAATTTGTAAATTTTATCTTTAAAAATTACTCAAAAAAGTTACAAAGTAGTAATCTTTTAAAAGTTATATTTCTAAGTTTTAAAACTTTGTTATTTTTTGAGAAAGCTAAAGGCTAAAGTTTTAAGTAAAATATTCTATCGTTTCTACTTTAGACTTCCCCAAGTCAATCTGACTTTAATTCTTTGATTTTCTTTTACTTCCCTAAATCACTTATTTTTCTGTGTTATTTTTTGATGAATGTCAAAGGGGGAGGGTTAGGTGACTTAAGTTAGTTAAAACAAATCAACAAAATACCAAATAACAACTAACTTAAAAACCTTGTTTTTACTTGCATATTTTTTCACTAACTTAACCCAAGTTGTCATTGCATCAAAAAGGGGGAGATTGTTGGTGCGGTTAGTACTAACGGTCTAACTCAAGTTTTGATGAATGACAAAGTATGCTAAGTTAGTTTCATATTGATCTAACACTTTGACCAAGTATGAAGGAGAAGCCCAGACGGGTCGACGGGCTGACCTGAAGTCTGGCACGAAGTCCAACTAGGTCGACGGGCTAACCTGATAGCTGGTACGAAGTCCAGACTGGTCAAAGGGTTGACCGGACGTCTAACACGAAGTTCAGACGGGTCGAAGGGTTGACCGGACGTCTAGCAGGTAAGTTGAGGTAAGTCACTGGAGGAGAGTGACTGTGAGGACCCGTTTCCGGGAAGGGAACATTAGGCGTCGATCCAACTTAGATCCATTTCGGAAATCTAAGTTGAGATCATGACTAGATTCTGGTCTCGATGAGACAGAATCTAATTACTGCTTTTTATTACTCTTATAACTTAACTGTGCTAACACTTTATTTTGCAGGGTAATTTTGCATTTTGCCTCGGACTAATGTTTTTGCAGGTTGCTGAAAAAACAAAGGTCCAAGCGCCCGAGATACAAGTTTTATCCCCAACGTGCTTCGCCATATGGAGCACTCTGGTTTGACGGGCTACGTCACACTCCAGGCGCCTGGAAGGGATCCAAGCACCCGAAGCCTCCTATATGAGGAGGATGCATCCTGGAGCAAAGAACAACGAACTACAAGATCTTCCAATGCCTGCTTTGTCGTGCTGCGCTCCTGCGATGCTGCGAAGCTCCTCCGACAACACGCATCTTTTTCATTCCTTATTATTATCGGTATTTTTTTTAAAGCAATTGTACTATCATTTATAATATTTTAAATTGCTAGTGGATTGTCCAACGAAAGCACTAAACGAGTGCAGGCCTTGGAGTAGGAGTCAACCAAGGCTCCGAACCAAGTAAAAAATTACTTGTGTTAGTGCTGCCTTAATCTTATTTTTTCCACTAAGTACTCGATCTTCTTTTCGACGTTTTTTTTTTAAATCGATATTCACCCCCCCCCCCCTCCTCTATCGACTTTCACGATCCAACATAAATCACCTAAACGAATGGAGCCGGAGCGAACAAAGCCAAAACGAGAGGCAATCAATAATGTTGTTGACTTGCCAGACTGGTCCGGGTGCCTGAACCCCCTGGGGCAGCCACGGTGCCCCGCACACGCGCCTGTCCACAAGCTGATTTAGCCGGGTTCGAGTACTCGGACCTGGTCCAAGCATCCGGACTAGAAACTCTATCTTTTGCTGAGCTTTCACGATTCATTGAGTCATGGATAAAATTTTATCTACCACCAGGTGCCCAGAACCCTTTCAGGCGCTTAGATCAGCGCTATAAATACAGCCCTGATTTTAGCAGTTAAATCAGAACAACTGTAAGTAATTTCTTTGTTTGTTCTACTACTATGTGAGCTGTCAACGCTGTAAGAGGCTTCTCCGCCTAAAGAGGATTTTGATAATGAGTTTTAATTACCTTAGTTCAGCAATCCTCTAATTGCAAACCAAGTAATTCCTTTTATGCCTCTGTCTTTAGTTAATTTACTTCTTATTTCTTTTTCTTACAAGTATTTGCTTTAATAAAGCTATAAGTTTCGAGGATGGTGTTTTATTTATTTATATTATGTAAGGCAATTCACCTCCACTTGCCAGCTGCAAGGGACCATCATGTTGCTCACGCGTATCAAGATAAATTACCATGGGATCCAAACCGAGCTCGTCAAACACTCTTGACCCGATCGGGCGAATTATAAGCGAGCATTGCTCTCGCACATGAAGATAAATTACCACGGGATCCAGACCGGGCGTGTCAAAGACTCTCGACCCGAGCAAGCGAGTTATAAGCGAGCGTTGCTCTCATTCATGAAGATAAATTGCCACGGGATTCAGACCGAGCGTGTCAAAGACTCTCGACCTGAGCGAACGAGTTATAAGCAAACGTTGCTCTCACACATGAAGATAAACCACGGGATCCAAACCGGGTGCGTCAAAGACTCTCGATCCAATCAAGCGAGTTATAAGGGAGCGTTGCTCTTGTGCATGAAGATAATTACCACGAGATCCAGACCGAGCGCGTCAAAGACTCTCACCCAATCGGGCGAGTTATAAGCGAGCGCTGCTCTCGCGCGTGAAGATAAATTGTCATGGGATCCAGGCCGAACGCGTCAAAGACTCTTGACACGATTGGGAGAGTTATAAGCGAGTGTAACTCTTGTGCCCAAAAATTAATTGCCACGGGGTCCAGACAGGGCATGTCAGAGAACTCTCGGAACAAGCAGGCGAGTTATATGCAAACAAGCCATTTGGCCGAGGTCAAAAGGATCTGTAGGGTTTTTATAGCTAATAACCTTATAGCTCCGAACAGAGGCGTAGGGATTCATACTTAGAAATTTTTTACAAACTACACTAATGAGGGGTTACAAAACCAAAAGTCTTCGCCCTCAACAGTCGAACAACGACCATAAAACGGAAAGTCTTCACCCTCAGCAACCGAACGACGACTATAAAATTGAAAATCTTCGCCCTCAGTAGTCGAACGACTGCTTTAAAACTGAGTGTCTTCGTTAGCAGTAGTCGAACTATGGCTAAAAAATCGTGGGAGGACATCATCAAATTCTTGGGGCAGCCCTGAGTGGCAGAACGCCTGATCGAGGAGAGAGGCTCACGAATATACTAATGGTCCAGTCAGTCGGATTTGCAGGCTCCTTCGACTAGACTTGAAGGGGAGGCTTGTGATCCGGTAATAATGAGGGGTCCCACCAAAGATAGGTCAAAGTAAGGAAGACCAAATGACATGGAAGACAAAGTTAAGCGGCGTATTCAAGTCTGCCGAGCAGACCGGCTACGACCTAGCGGACCAAGGACTACCGAGCGGACCGAGTACTCCCGAGCGGATGGTACCAGCTTGAGAGACAAGTAAGCCAAGCCTTTCCTGATGGGGTAAATTGCTCTCTGACCACAAAGAAAGATAAGCAGCCACTAGTCTCATCGATCGGGTATCACACCCAGTCAAACGGAGATAATTCAGTACAATTGGGAAGCTCTAAAAGGTGTTGGGACCGATGTGCCCGCTAGAGGGGGGGTGAATAGCGTTTCGTCGCGCTTGTGTCGGTTTGCTTCGTCTTGTTGTTGTGCAGCAGAAAACTCGAAGACAAACACTCACAATGCTAACAACTAGGATTTACTTGGTATCCATCTCAAGAAGAGGTGATTAATCCAAGGATCCATACACGACACGCTCCTCCACTATGAAAACCTTCCTTCTCGGTCGCAGCCGAAGATGGAGAAGCCTTGTACAAATTCTCACACACACAAACAACTCACACAAGAAGGAGACCTATAAATACAAGTAAAAATACCCTCTTCTTCTTTACTTGTTGCTTGTTATTGCCTCTTGAACCTTAAGAGAACACTCTCAAGAGCCTTCAAGAACTAGCGGTGAAAGTCAGAGAAGCTCGTTGAAGATCGCCGAAAAATCGCAGGAAGAAGATCGCAAAAATCTGGCGAAGAAAACGCTCCGCCCAGGCTTTAAACAATGCTCCCAATCGATCGAATTCATCCCCAATCGATTGCCACGTCAACACCGCTCCATCGCAGCCGTCCATCACCTGCATCCTGCGCAACGGTCACTTCCCAATCGATCGACCGATCGATTGGGACTTCCTGAATCGATCGTCTGATCGATTCAGAACCTTTCTGTGCTCTCGCATCCACGTGAGAGCTTCTGCTGCCCAATCGATCGACCAATCGATTGGCAGCTCCTAATCGATCGCTCGATCGATTGGGAAAGCCTCTGTGCTTGCGATTTCACATCCCAATCGATCGGCCGATCGATTGGGCCTTCCCACAATCGCAGTGCAGTCCAAATCGATTGACCGATCGATTTAGACCATGTTCAATCGATTGCCAGATCGATTGAATACTCTGAACTTGACTCAAACTCAAGTCCAAAGTCCCCAACCCAACTCCCGGTCAATCGTGACCGGTTGGGTCTCCATGCCTAGCATTTGGCCACACCCGACCAACCTCGAACTAGCCTTTTAGCCTCCTCCATCAGCCTCGCGTCCCTCGGATATCTCCCCATTCTTCACGCCTTGCCTTCAGGAGTTTCTTTTGGCCTCATCCTAGTTGTCGGATCTTCCTTGCCAAGTCATACTAGGACTTACCTTGCCAAGACCACATACTTGGACTTACACCCTTGGTCAAGATCACACTTGGACTTTCCAATTGCCTGGCTCCTCACCAGGACTTTCTCCTTTGCCAAGTTCACACTTGGACTTTCTAACTGCCTGGCTCCTCACCAGGACTTTCCACTTGCCTGGCTCCTCACTAGGACTTTCCAATTGCCTGACTCCTCACCAGGACTTTCTCCTTTGCCAAGTTCACACTTGGACTTTCCAACTGCCTGGCTCCTCACCAGGACTTCCACTTGTCTGGCTCCTCACCAGGACTTTCCAATTGCCTGGCTCCTCACGAGGACTTTCTCCTGCCTAGCTCCTCACTAGGACTTTCCCGTTGCCTGGCTCTTCACCAGGACTTTCTCCTGCCTAGCACCTCACTAGGACTTTCCAAATGCCTAACATCCAGTTAGGACTTTCCCAGTCAAGTCTCCTATCAACCTTGACCTGCTTGACTTATATTCTCATCAACCTGGTCAACCCTTTGACCATCTCCATAACCGAACGATTGCTCCAGCAATCTCCTTATATTGTCAAACATCAAAACTCAAATCTCGACTCAAGCTTAGTCAAACTGGTCAAACTTGACCTAGGGAAATTGCCCCAACAAAAGGGACAAGCTAGCAGGTCTAATGACATTGCTGAGCGGGTGAAGCTCGGCCAAGCGAGCATCGGTCGACTGAACAGGGTACTGCCAAATAGCTTATCATATCTTTTTGGGAGTGTTGTGCCGTTGACAGTAGGACATGTCCAGTAGGTAAATCGTACTTTAGAAGTTTTGAGACTATCATGTCAGAGGATTGCATGGCTGCTTAACGAATGGTGTCAAAGACACTTTTCATCGTCTTTTCCTATGACACCTAGGAAAAAGTGCGTACATGTTGGGACGAGTGCACGAGTACTACAGTAACACTATAAAAGGGAGTTCTCATCCACATGGAGAGGTATGCGCAATTACATCTTCTACATCCTTTAGGTACAGTTCTCCATATCTTGAGATCATCGGAGACTGACTTGAGTATCGGAGATCAATATCAGGAACCCCTTCCTGACCCAGTACTGACATTTTTGCGTTATAGGGATACGTGGAATCTTCATCACGTTAACTACGCCGCTACATCCCTAGTTTGCCACTTCTCACAAATGACATCAAATATAATTCTATCCAGAAACAGCGAGGATGATAAGCTGGGGATGTGGTGATATAATTGACGCGATGAAGATTCTACTTAGTCCTGTAACATAACAACATCAGTGTTATATCAAAAATGAATTCCTGATATTAACCCTCTAATCTTAAATACCTCCACTTAATTTTATTTTTTATGTCATCCGATCTTTCTTATTTTGATGTATCTTGGATACGATCCTTCATCATTATTGGATCAGTATTTATAATTTCTTAATTGTTATCATGTAAATTTATCCCGGTCATGTTTATAGTGACACACCAATTCAAGATTTAATTAAATTTAAAACCGATTTATAAAAAGTCACCTGAAAGTATCTATCTAATTTTAAAAGGGAGCTAAATGGAATGGGATGTCTTTATAAAGAGGAGCCTCCTTCCTCCTTCATGATTTCATTTTTAATAAATGCTTTTAGGATTTTTGGCTTTTTGCCCTAAAAAACTATACAATTCACGTATTGGTCGCGTAGTCTACTGTCTACGCTACTCACTGTCTACGCTACTCCTACCAAAATAATGCCACAGAGGGGGAAAAAAAGAGTATCATCTACAGGTCAGAAAAATGCCTCGGAAAGGTCTCAAAAGACTCGATGCTGAAAAAAAGGGGCCATTTTCTCAGAAAAGAAAGATTAAATGACAGAAGCACACGAAACAGCAACAAATGGAAAATATCATGATTTCTTGCCCACTGCACAAGGTTGAAGGAACGTTATTTTTGTTCCTACCGAGTGGCAGATGAAAAGTTTTATTATAATAGAATAAAAAATTATTTTTTTAATAGATACATATATTTGAGAAAAAAATTCTCTATCTCCCAATTATTTGATGATGGATTGTAAAATGACTTTGTGTTTTATCTTTTCTCATATAATCTAAGACAAATTACTTTAAAAAGAATGTTATTTTAAACAGATAAAAATATTATTTTTTTAGAAAAAAACAAACTTCCCTCACCTACTAATTAACTTAGCAGTCTATATAGATTAATTTTATAATTTATTTTCTTTTATATAATTTGAGAACAGATTATATGAAATATTTAAAATAGGATAAACGTAATAATCTTTTATTACAGAAGAAAAGGGATAGGCCAATAAGGTCTGATGATGAAGTAGCCCAGTAGGTAAGAAAAATAACTTATAAATTGATAGCCAATATCACATGACTTAGGTGATACTGATGTTCTAGCCAAACGTGAGCCTCCTTCGTTGTCTTAAAAAAAAAAAAAATTAATTAATCAAGTTGGATAACGTTGAATCTGAGATGATCAATTTGATTCCACAAAAATTTTTCATCAACCGTCAGGATAAATCGAAAAGTGCTCGTAGCAGGCAACCTAGGAGTCCAGCATCCTTTAGTTGCGTGCTCCATTTGGAGGAAAAATTTCTACAAATTCACCATAGCTAGGGCTCAAACCGTGAATATCTGAGTGACAACCTGAATGTCCTACCGTTGCATCATAGCCCCGGGGACCCTCCTTCATTGACTTATGGTGGTAAAAGACAAATACACTTGCCTCCAATGCCCCCACCAACCTGTCCCAGAGTCAACACGGAGGAGGTAAATCACGGGTGGCTACCAGCCTTTGGAATAGTGACTAGCACATAAGAGAGACATTTATCTCAATTTTACCGAAATTCGAACCCTATATCTCATGATGACAATATCTCATATACTAACCACTAGATCCATCTAAAGGGACCCCTCTTTCGTTCACTTAGAGCCTTTATTTTGTTATTCAACCCCTCCGTTGACTTAGAGCCTTTATTTTTTTGAATAACAAATAGGACCCTTCTAATGCACTCTTACAAGAAGGTCCAGATATTTAATAGAATAATAAAACCTCTAAAATTTTAGACGAGCATCTATTGAATGTCAATTTGGTAGCCTGAAGAAGATAAAGAGAGACAAGATCCAAGTGCGCGCTTTGTGTATCCACTCGGATACCTCGACAAAACTCATCCATCTCGCACTAACCCAATCCTAACTCGGCCAAGGTGCAACGCCCCTAAACCAAACTCAGTAACCTATAAAGGCACCTCGACTCGACTGCAAGTCACTTTAGGCTCGCTCAAGCCTTTCGAGTATTCTTATGGCACAAAATATCCTCTCGCTTTCTGATTGATCAATATGGGCCTGATTTGTTTGGGCCTTGGCCCAAACTTCTATTCTTGAAATCTATGAATTTCATAAACGAATTGATTATTAATATTAAATATAACTAAAATAATATATAATTTACTATATAATTCTAAGCATAATTTTATATAATTCTTTGAAACCCAAGTTATGTGGATAACAAATATTGTTAGTGAAACTAATATAACATTTAAATTTAGAGATGAGTCTATCTTCATCCACATAGCTAATTGCCTACGGATATTTGAGAATTTAATAAGCTTACAAGATAACTTGTTGAAATGTAAAGTCTACATGGAAGGAGTTGATCAAAGACAAATTACTAGAGATATTAGACTTCTAGATTGGGGCATTCCTCCTTATAGGAAAAATTCATTTATTACGGAATTACTAATTCGATGTACTTAAATAAAATATAATATATAAAATAATTTGAAACGAAATTTAAAATGAATTAAAAATAAATTTATAAAATAAACTTTTATAAACACAAGTAAATATAGATTCGAAACAAAATCTAATACGAAATTTAATTTTATAAAAAATTTGTTTACAAAATTTTAGCCCAACCTTGGCCACTGCCTCAGTCGTGTATGTTGTACCTTAGCCGCGGCTGCCAGCGGCAGCCCAGCCTTGGCCATTGCTGCCCTTCCTTGGCCGCGACTGTCAGCGGTGGCCTTGCCTTGGTTATTTGAATTTGGCTGCACTATCATTTTGTCTTTCTGCCTTTTCAGTAATTCCGTATCCTCTGCTTTATGTAGCCTTCATAGGCTGTTCCTGCTCCTTACATTGATCATTCTTCCTTTGATAACCCCAATCTTCTGCCCTTTGTAAGGTTTCTCGTTCCAGCAACTTTCTCAACATTCTGTTTACCATTCTAAACAATTTTTGTATTGGTTCCAGCTTCAAGTTCAGATCTGCCATTTCCAGCTTGTATTTACCCCTCTGTTTCAATATGTTTCACTGGTCGTTCTCCTTTAGATTACTGCTGTTCCGGTCCAGGAGTCTCATTTACAGCTACTGCTTGGGGTTTCAATGCTGTTAATCTTACTTGAAAAACAACCAGTATCAATTGTCATTAACAAGAATGACATGCATCAGTTTTACACCCAACTTATTCTTGATATATGCTAATTATTTGGAAATACTTATCATATATACCATGTTTTACAGAAATTTTTATTTGCTGAATTTTATTTGAGTGCATGAGGGAGCCTCCCAGCAATGCTTCGAGGGTAGCGGTCAAGAGGACGCAGAGGTAAGGGTCAAGAAGACGTGGAAGTCAATGATCAAGGGAGATGACGACTAAGCCCTTTCAACTCCTGACTAGGTTCACAAGGATGAACTCCTAGCTGGATATATGTCGGGTGGGTCATCAGGACTCAGTTCCTTTACCTCGATTGGGCCTAGATCCCAGTTAACTCCTAGTTAGGGCTTAGTCCCTTTACTTCGCTTGGGCCTAGATCCCAGTTAACTCCTAGCCGGCTATACACCGAGCGAGTCATCAGAGCTCAGTCCCTTCATCTTTCCTAGACATCCATCTCCATCTACCCCCGGTCGGACCTGGACTGGGCGGCTAACAATAAAAGACAACATTGTTACAGAATCATAACTGCATATTAGAAAATAACAGTCATTGGTCAGGAAATATTCTGATGTTCTGTTACGCACTTGCAGCGGAACCTTCCTCTACCCAATGGGAATCCGTCAGATATACCCTGACATCCGACATTCTCTGACACTACACAAGGCCAAAAGTTACGCAGAGCAGTATAAAAGGGAATCCTCTCCGTTAGCTAGGTACGCGCACATACTCACGCATCTACTAGGGTTCCTTTTCTTTCTTTCTTCGTACACTGCTTCGTTGCGTAAGGACCTAACTTGAGTGTCGGAGGGCCTGCGTCAGGGACCCCCTCCCTGATTTTTGGGTTCCAACGCTCCTGGGTGCTTGGCCTGTGCGTGTACAAGTTCTTAGTACCATTGGCTCCGCTGCTACCCTCCCCCTGCCGCACGAGAGAGTCCTCGATTCTGACATGTGTATCCGTGGTACTTCCAAATCCTCTCTTAGTCAATGCTATCGCTACCGTCGTCGGCTTCTGTCTGACTCAACTTCCGGACGAGATTATTACAATTCTAAATTTTGTTTGCTATTTACTGTAATTTACTATTTATTATAAGAATTTTTGTTTACTGTTTATTGCAGGAAAGTCCTACAAGAATTTTTGTTTGTTGGATACAAGTCTCTTTTGATAAATTTTGTTTCTTGAATTTTTTTCTTGAATTTTCTTTTGTTGAATTTTGTTTGTTTAATTTTCTTGCTGAATTTTGTTTGCTAAATTTTTTATTTATGTAATGCGGGATGTCAAATAGAGGGACGAAAAATATTAGTTTTAACAAAGGAAGATTAAGTAGAAGAGGATGACAAAGATGACAATCTTTTATAATATAAAATGAGTATGTATATTTAATTTTATTAATGACATATAATTTAAAGAAACCATTGAGTTACATAATATTTATTTTACTGATGACGTATGTAGGCAATATGATATAATGTCTAAATTTGACAACATACCAATTGAAATACAGGTGCATAAATTTAATCTAGATATTGTATTTATTAAATCACATATATTATATGTATTTATTTGTCATAAAATGAAGAGGGATGATGCTCAATACGAAGAAGGTAATTCATCAGTAGTTTGACAACTCAGTGGCAGATCTAGGGGGAGTGGGGGTGTGCTTGAGCACCCCCTTGCTCCCGAAAAATTCTACCAGTATGCTGCAGTCCGAGGGACAGCGAGAAGGAAAACAAGCTCCAATTCCCTTCTTTAAGCATCTTCTTCCTTTTTTGTCTGGATCCGCCACTATGACAACCTAATCAAAGGTCTCAAATTCTATCCAATATTGATGAACAAATTAAAATAAATGATGTTATGAATAAGTAAGTCGTATCACCTTTTAAATTTAATAAGTTTTGTGTCTATTTTGTAATAAATTAAATTTTCCATGTTATAATATTCTTAATGTTGCTATTTTTAAATTTAGTGAAATTGAGGTTCTTTGTGAAATTATAAATAATATCAAATGAGTGATTAAAGAAACGTGACTAGAAAAAGATGGTTAGTGATATTAAAGATTTATTTTGAGAAAATTTTAAGTTAAGTAATATATTTTAAATTTTTTTAAAAATATTTCATTTTATATGAATTAATTCACTATTCATATTATTTATCTATTGAATTTGATATATCTGGGATATAAATGGGATCATTTTACATACAGATAAATTAAAAAGATATGAAATGAAAATATAAATAAGAGATATAGGGCAATAATTCATTTATGGTGGCAAAAGACGAATACGTTCATCTCCAGTGTCCCCGTCAATCCGTCCCAGGGCCAACACAGAGAAGATAAGGTAATAATTCATTTACGCACAGTGAGAGGATGGTAAACATTTTTTTTTATATGTTTATCCTAATAATTTACACGTTTTATTTATTAAATTTTTTTATTTAAATTTAAATTTAATATATCTCATTTGTGCTATTTTATATTGATATATGTTATATATGATGGTAGAAAAAAAATTAGGATGAAAAGTGGATGAATGCAGAAAAGGAAGAAATGTGTTGGTATAATTTGCACTAATGATCTAACTTAGATTTTGATAAATGATCAGTGAATTAAATTATATATTTTTATTATATAATGCATTTACCGAGGGTGCAGGGATTGACGAATCTAGAGGATCTGACATCAGGATGAAACCCAATTAGGTCTGAAGACCCGATAGTTGGTGTGAAACCCAGATAAGTCAAAGGGCTAACCTGATATCTGGTGAAAAGTTTGGCTCGGTTTGTATGGCCTGATAGCTGGCCAAGATTCAGTTGAGTCTGTGGACCTAACAATTGGCGAGAAGACGGTCGGTTGAAAGACTAGTCAATAGAATAGAGAGAGAGTTCTGGTGAGGACGAGTCCAAGTTTGGACTTTAGGTGCTGGTCCAGTTTAGGTCTATTTGGGACACCTAAATTGAGACCATGACTAGTTTCCGGCCTTGGAAAGACAGAAACTAATTAATACTCTTATTTTATATTTGTGCTAATCCGATTTTACAAGATATACTTTGTTTCTGGACTAACACATTTTGTAGAGGTGAAAAAGCACAAAAGCCTGTGCTCGAAGCACCTCCTAGCGATTGGTGGTGCCACGGAGCAAAAGGTGTTGAGGTGCCTCTTGGCGATTGGAGGCGCCTTGGATCGAGGGTTGGAGGTGTCTCAAAGGTGTTGGAGGCGCCCTCGTGCTGGATAAGAGCATTGTAGAGAGCAAGATAAGCTTGGCGCTTGGAGGTGCCTCGAAGGCAGTTGGAGGCACCTTGCAGGGGATAAAATTCACAGATAGTGGATTTTATTGACTCTGAAGATAAGGGGATGAGAGTTTCGATTGGAGGCGCCCTGGAGATTATTGAAGGTGCCCTCAACCGTCAATAAAAGGAGGGTTGTAGTAGCCATTCTCAATCATCAATAATCAACTAAGTTCTAAGTACTACAAACCTTCTGAATCTTCAGAAACGTTCGTTTGCCACTAAGATGCTCCTCCGTGTCATCCGATCATCTTCGGCAAATCGTCAACAACACACGAGCATGCTCGAAATTATTTGTAACTTTTAATAATGTTGCAATTTTCATACTACTGCTTTAAAAGAGAAGTTTAGACTGTTACACTGTCCTTATCTTTGTATTTGATCACCTCTTCCAACGGTTCCAGAAGAGACATTTAGTGAATTACCCGTCGATAAATCTATTGGACCTAGGTCTTGGAATAGGAGTCGTCGAAGGTTCCGAACCAAGTAAACCGCTCGCATCTTGTGTTCTTTGCACTTTTTACTTTTTTGCTCTGATTTTATTTTAAAATTTTAAAATAATTCTATTTTCAAAAACCATGTGATTCACTTCCTTTCATGTGCTCATGATCCAACAAAATGTACCAGAGAGTTCGTAGATAACAAATCGGTCCAAATTAATATAAGTTAATAAAGTTAATTGTTATTAATATTTTATTATATTGTATTGATATCTCATTTGTTTTTTTTTATTTGTTTTTTTTTTTTTGATATTTTTTATACTAGTATAAGTTATTGTAATATGAACGAGAAGAACATAGAGAGAGATAAAATGTTGATGATCACACTAATATCATTCATTCAATCTCAAATCATGGTGTGATATAGTGAATAACTTATGTAAGAGAAATGTATATGGATTTGGACGCAATCAACATTTTGGAAGATCATATGGGAGTTCTAACAAAATGTGCTCTAATGAGAAAAATAAAGAAATATCACAAGAAATTGAAGACGTGTGCTGCCTAGCAAGAGGACGGAGGAAGAAATTATTGAAAATAAAAAAAAATGAAACTTGTTATCACATTAAATAGGCAGAGGGAAGAAAGACTTATTGAGGAAGGTAAACAAAAATAAGAAAGTCTTAAGAAGATGGTTCATAAGATTATTCAAGAGACAGGATATAGACATTATTTGTAGCTAGGAGGATCTGGTCCTTGTGAGCGTCATGATAGACAAAACAAAGATTGAAATTAGTTGGATGATGTTGTTGGTGCAATTTATGATAATGATCTAACTCAGATTTTGATGAATAATAAATAGATTAAAGTTAGAATGTTTTGTTATCTAATGCTTTACCAAACATGCAGGAGTTAACGGGTCTGAAGGACCTGACACTAAATTGAAATCCAACTAGATCCGCGGGACCCGATAGTTGGTGGGAAGCCCAAATAGGTCTGCAAGGTCCGATATCTAGCGGGAAGTCCGATTGGGTCTGCAAGACCTGACAACCGGCCGAAGTCCAATTGGGTCTGCAGACCTGACAACTGGCGGGAAGACCTAGTGGGTCAAAGCAAAGTCAAGCAACTGCAATTGGTAAGTGAAAGTAAGCAACTGTAGGAGAGATTCAGTGAGGATGTGTTCCCCGTTGAGGGAATTGTAGGCGTCGGTCTAGCTTAGGTCTATTTAGGAAACCGAGACCTTGACTAGATCCTGGTCTCGGGGAAACAAGATCTAATTACTATTCCTATTTTTGTTGTGCTAACTCTGTTTTACAGGATAAATATATTTTTATTTGCTTGGACTAACTACTTCTTTTTTTTTTTTGCAGGCAATCAAAGGCTGAAAAAAAAGGAGTCCGGGCGCCCGGACCAGTGTCACCCGGGCGAGTGCCGCAAGCAC
Source organism: Zingiber officinale (assembly GCF_018446385.1). Classification (NCBI taxonomy): domain Eukaryota; kingdom Viridiplantae; phylum Streptophyta; class Magnoliopsida; order Zingiberales; family Zingiberaceae; genus Zingiber; species Zingiber officinale. The sequence continues at coordinate 147,271,725 of NC_055994.1, forward strand.
CCGGACGGTCCGAGTGCCCGGAGTTGATCCAGATGCCCGGACCACAAAAGTTATCCCAAAGCTGAGTTAGAGTGTGACGATTAGCAAAACCCACGTCAACAATCCAGGCACCCGGAAGGGGTCCAGACATCCGAAAGTGGATAAACATTATGGATGAAGTTTTGACGAAAAATCACCACGTCAACAACGGTCTAGGTGTCTAGAGGAGTTCCAGGCGCTCAGAATGGATCTATATAAGGGTCTTCGACCAGCAACTTCACAACATCAACGATTACAACTTTCATTCCCGTGTGCTACTTCAAAAAAGCTCCGACGACGCTATAACGTTCCACTGACAACCAAACATCAACTTTACTTAGTTTTCTTTGTTATCAGTAATTTTTCATATATAATTTTTGTGCTTCATTATTATATCTTTTTGAACTATTAGTGGATTACCCAACAAAAATACTCAACGAGTATGAACCTTGAAGTAGAAATTATCGAAGACTCCGAACCAAATAAAAAATTACTTATGTTAAAACATACTTATTTTCTTCATTCCAGCTTCCTTTTTTTTATTCCATCGCGCCACTTGATTTTAATTCACAACCTTTCTAGCATATAGAATCAATCGTATGGAATCTGGATCTACATATTAATGTGGAACCAACTGTATGGAATCAGGATCTACGTATGATTTTTTTTTTAAAAAAAAAAAGATAAATATTCTTTCAATTTAATATTTTTTTAAAAAAAATCAGTCTTATAAGAAGATACTTTTGGTTAATCATGTTTCTTCGAAGTAGTCACACCATGATTGAAACACATACATATCCATAAATATTTCCTGAGTACATGAGGAAATCCTGCAAGTAAAAAATGATTAATATGTCTTGGTATAAAGAGAAATCTCTCAAGGAGAAATCTTGTAAGAAAAACAAGTAATGATTGTGCTAAGATAAAATATCTTCCATAATTTATCTACTTCTATCTAATAGAAGTCGGCAATACTGGACCACCATCTGGAATGAATGTTATTTTACTCCAATAAGCAATGACACTCAAGTCTGATCTTAAAGGATGATTTCTTAACTCAATAGCAGCATAAAGAACGAAGTAGAAGATACTAAAAAACCCTAATAATCACATGTTGAAGATAATGTGCTTTCACTATCTATAATAGTCGAAACTTTTTTGCCATCTTGATCAAACCTTTAAAATCCAAGTTATATATAAATAAAAGTTCGGCCCACAGGCTGACTTCCGCTAGTTATCGATCGTCCCCGCTGACTTACCAAAGACTCGGCCGTCTGCCTTTGCCACATCAAAAGCTCCTATTTATACCCTCTACGCTGCTTCTTAATTCTCATCCACCCCATTCTTCCTCTGCTCCTCTCTTGTTTGTTCAACTCATCAGCACCAATCCTTTTCTTTCAATCTCCACAAGCCATGGCAAAGCATCACGCCGCCACCTTCTTCTTCCATTTCCTTCTTCTCTCTGCCATCTTCCTCAGTTGCCATGCAACAAGGCATGAGCCAGCAGATCATCCTTTAACCACTCACCAGAAGGTACTAATTAACTTCAGTATCATTTTTTTTAATTACTGAGTTTGTTTGATCTTTCAATATAGTTGTGCTTGAAAACAGACTGTTGAAAAAGGCAGCAGCAGCAGCTTCCATGAAGAATTTTGTGGAAAAGGTGTTGATGAAGAAGAGTGCTTGATGAGGAGAACCCTTGTGGCTCACACTGATTACATTTATACCCAAGGCAACAAGAACTAACTAGCTAATAAATCTTATATATGCATATATAATTAAGGAGATATTAATTGTGTCAATTATTGTCTTGCTATGTTCTTATCTGTTGTGAAATTATCTTCTCTATGCTTTCCTGTCTTAGTTTATATATTTTTTGGAGAAAATTAAGTTAATGCAAACGATGCAATATATCCAGCAATTTACTTAAGTAAATCAAGAAATAAAACAGTAAAAACTAAATTGGTGTGATTCAAGAATATTATGCTTATGCCAAAATGCATAAGATTGCATTCATGCTATCTATTGATTGCAACACATCTTAAGTTATCATCTTGAGTTATCTAATTCAAGGTTGCATGATCTTTTTTAGTTTTTTTGTTCTAAAAACAAAAAAGGCAATGTATCATCATTATGAACATTATAGATACTGAGTTAACTTTGACAGTGAAAATCAATTAAAGTATTCAATTTCTAAAATTAAATTGGCCAATAGTAGATATTTACTCTATTTAAAAATCAGTTTACTGCATGTCTCTCCTTTATCTCCTATGACTCGAGACACTAAATTTGGGACACACAATAAAATCTCCATTAATGGCTCTCGAGAAGGGCAGCCGAGTTCTAATTAAGGACATGGTTTGCTGTGCATGCTGAGTCCTAGATTGTATCAATCTCATCTCAAGTCAAAGATAAAAGTAAATGTACTAATTATTTAAGCATTTTGGAATTGAAGAACTAAACTACTGCTCTATTGACTTTTGTAGGAGTTTGAATAAAATTTTAAGAATAATAATAAAAAAAATCAATCACCAAAAAAGCCATGATTCTTATTCTATTTTATTTTTACTTAGTCACTACGCAAAGCAGATTGCAGAATCCACAGACAAAACTTGGCTAAAGACTAAAGTTCCTCTTTACCAATGATCCAATGAAAGGGTACTTTCACCATGACACTTGTTTTGCAGAAACGATATCTATAAAACTATAAAATTGGTATATCCATATCTACTAAATTGGTCTACATGCACCCACGAATTTAGTAAATTATGGAGTACATAATAGATAAAATACACATATTTCATCATACTTGCACACTATATGCAAGAATATCAGACTGTTGCACTTACGTGGATGCATCTTGAAATATAGAATTGATGCATCTATAGTCCAGTGACCAGTGGAATGCTCATTTCTTTTCGTTATACAATAATATAAACAAGTCTTCAAAATTGAGGCATCCATGTTTATTAAACAGTTCGCCTATATTCACTAAATCAATGCATCTTAAACACAAAATCGGATGTCTACGATCAGATAAAATATTTCAAATTGTCAACTATACTTATTTTAAGATTCACTGCAGAAAAGATGTGGCCTAGACACCCAACTTTCCAGAATCCACCATACTAAGCTAAAGCTAAAAAGGAGCCACACTGAATGCTAATAATTTAATCTCGCAAACCTGGATGCAGTATGATGCCATGAAGTGTGGAGTTTCTTTTTCAGGCCTCATCCTGATCCTGTAATGCCACAAAGTAGGATGCAAAGTGGTTTAACCACAAGTGAAAAGTCATGAAGGAATGGATTGCATTAATGATGTTTTAGTTGGTATCCACACAGTGGTGGCCGTGGTGGCGCTGGTGGATCTCCAATGGCAACTAGAGGAGGCTTTGCTTTCAGGAAAGTGTCAGCGTTGACCTTGTGCTTCATTGCAGATCTTGGTGGAGCACAGAAGCATGCACTTTATGCAGGATCTGTAATTAAAGATGTGGCTCAACTCGAGTTAGAATTGCAAGTGGGCAAGTGAGCAAGAATGAAAATTTCCAAGTGGGAAGAAAAAGAATCATCTTATTTTAAAGAACTCGGGCACTGGTCAAAGTACAATGCAAGTCATAGATAGTTTGTACATAGATACCTAAGACAAATAAGAACACATAAAAAATATAAAATCTCATAATAATGAAGTTCGGATTAAACTAAGGATTAAAATACTGCAAGACAACAGACAAAATTAAAAACAATTGTGTTCATTCTATTAGAGATAAGAGATATGGCAAATTCCAATTGCAACGCAAACCTTAAAAATATTGGCTACAAGACATTTACTCAAAGATCAATTCATCTGAATGATTGCAAATACATTTCTGAAGAACAAGCCTGAAAAAAAAAACTCCAAGTAAAACATGTGGTACAGTAAACATCCAATTCACTACCCTTGGGACTGTCCATAACAACATCAAATCCACCTTCCACAGAGAAGAGTTGGCCATGTAGTGTCATATTGAGTTTTTACAGGTTGAAAAGTAAGTTACAGGTAAGGAAAAAAGAAAGGGTATTCAGACATTGCCAGTTATTAGTAACCATATGAGCCACAACTTACAAGATCTTTTTCTGTAGAATTTTACAAAGTCGATGGTATCAGAGCCAGACCTCTTTATCATGGGTGTATTGGCTGTTGGATCAGGGCTGTCCCAACTCGAATGCATGCTAGTTCCATGAAGAGGGAATAAATGTTGTATGATTATAACTAGCTTCATCTCCAAAGCAAGGTGATCCATGTCATGACCAAACCGACAGGCAATATTTCTGACATGATAGCGTTGTATATACTAAAAAGAGATAATCTTATAAGTTTATGTGGTAGACAGACAAGCAGATCAGGTGGTCAGTCATTTTAGCTTGGTGGATCCTTTACCCTTTTACAAATGATATCATTAGAGTCAATCCCTGCTCTTCACTAGTGAGCCTGGGGACCCATAGACAATAACCTCAATTAAGAGATGGATGTAATTTTTCTCATTCACATACTGGAGTTTTTCACAATGGGAGTTAACCTAGAAGATAGGCTAATCTCCAACAGAGAAACTTTAAAAAGTTTGGTAGGTTGCCATAAATACATGATAGTTGACCAAGCTTATGCTATTTTGTAATTACTAAGTGAAAAACTGTCTTCTGAAATGTGAAGGATAATCCTTGATAGGCTTTTTGTTCAACATGTGCAGCAGATGGGTAATCAAATAACATGAATGACATGCTGAATGACATGCTGAATGGCATCAACACATCTTCAGTATGCTACTCCAGAGTACATCAACTAGTAAATAATTTCATTGTATGGAAGGTCTCATTTATATAGTAAAGTGCTTCTAGAGCTGCTGGTGGTGACTACATGCAAACTAGGTACTCCCAATCGATGATTTTCTAGAATAAGTTCAAACAGTTTGAAACCTCTAGATGAATCTTTAGTAGACTAGTTGCCTTCTGTTTATTCTGAAAAAAGTTGAAATATTTGAGACAATAAGAGAATGGATAGCCTTATAGTTGTTCAGCAACTATCTGTAAAGTCCTATTGTATAACTCTTTGAAAAGAAAACCACTCTCATCTACTTCTCTCCCCACTATTTCCTCTTATGCCCACATGAAACAAAGAGTATCATAATGCTGGTGTCTATAAGTAATTGTAATCCCCAAGTAGAAAAATAGTAACTTCTTATGGTGCTACAATAGATCTATTTGACAAAGATAACTTTTTCATTAATAATTCAAACAAACAAAACAAATCTTGAAGAACGTAGGATTATGAATAACAAGTGAAATATGTGTGACTTACACAGGTGTATGTTTTTTTAAAAAAAAAAATAATGCATAAGAAGACAATACCCCATTTGCACACAAAATAAAATTTCAAGAACGCAATAAACCCTGAACTATGTTGAAAAGTAAAAAAGGTAAAGCACTCATGATTTGAATAGAGAATTTGCTATTTAAGCTACATATTTCTGAAAGACAACGTTCACATTAGGTTCCAAAATTTAAAATTTGACTCAACATAAAACATAATGTAGATGTACTATTGTCTACAACATCAAGATACTCTCAACATAACACATGTACACTGGCACACACTATGTCTAACATCATGTACTTTCACATTAAGTTTTATGGAATTTTCCAAAGATATAATTTTTGACTTTCGACATATATGTAAAGCATAATGCAGTTGTAGTGTTGTACTATTGTCTACATCATCAAGATACTTTTGGCATAACATCATGTACATTGGCACGCAATTTGTCTAGCACATAGGATCAATGATCAAGCTTCCATTAGATAAACATTTTGCAGAATCCACTATCACTCTGATAATTTTCTATATTTCTCTTGCACAATGTATGCTGATACTAATGGAGCACCTTGGCATTGTATCTATATGTCAGTAAGTTCAATCCTACCAGTAAGGGTAGTGCCTTAACGCCACTCATTGGTCACCATGTGTGTACGAATTAACAATTCATATGACTTTTTTTTTTTAAAAAAAAAGAAGTTGGTAATTGGTATACACACGGCGAACAATGAGTGGGTTCAGGCACTACCCTTACTGGTAGTATCGAACTTACCCTATTTGTCCTTCTATCCTAATTCATCAACTAATGTATTATCTGCATTATTTTCTTCTGAAAAACAGAATAGCAAAACCCTCAATTCTTCATATATGTATCTTGATAAGACCCGGAAATTGCACTTTGAACAATTATCATGAAAACAATCATGCCAATGAAAAGTAACATGAATTTCCAACAGAATAATATTGTCCACCTTATCGCCATATGGTCAAAGAGCATTGTTGTTTCCAAACATGAGAAGTTGCAATGCTAAAAAACATACTTATGCTGGTGTCAAGAATCTTGTTCCAACACATAATTGCATGCACAAAGCAAGACATATAGTGATTGAAGCCAATGATTTAGCACTGACATATCTCACCACCTCCAAACCTCTTTCTGCTACCTCCCTGTGAATTACTGAAGCCCCTTTCCTTGCAGAATCAGACAATTTCCAATATAGAAAATCAAGAAACGATCTCACGGTCTCAAATGTCACTCTACCTGTGACATCAAGAACAAGCTTCCTGTTGCAGGGAACTGCCAATGTGGAAGAGACTCGTTCAGCCCATGCAACACTATTGTTAGCATTGTGATCGTTAAGACAATTCCTTTGCCGATTAGATAGTTGTTCCAACACTTCTCCTTCTCGCCCAGTAATGTTTACTCTGCTCACTGAGGAGGTCAAGGAGCCATTATTATTCATCACATGATGAGAAGTCCTGACAAGGGTTTCAACAGCCCCATTACAAACCGAAACTAATATGTCCTTCATCTTTGCCTCGTGCTTGGGGTTCGTAAGGCCAGAGAAAATCTGATCATACGGATTGATCACCATAGTCTTCTCAAGGTACACCGTGACAGCAGTGCTCACAAACTGCTGAATACAATCAGCAATGAGCTCCCGGGAATTATCATCAGAAAGCAACCGAAACCAAGTTGGGATAGCTTCATCACTATGCCGTCCAACTGATTCACCACCCTGACCACCCGAACGGATAGCCAGCACGAGGTTCCTCGCGAAGCTTCCCACCACTATAGAGGCGAATCCCGTGCCCTCTGGGGAGCAGAGCTTCTCAAAGAACCGATCGGAGAAGCCAGGGGAGGCAATTTGAGGTCCCAACCCGCACGATCCAACCTTTCCACCTCGTTCTGAATCGGAACCCAAACCCCGGACGATCCCAACGGTAACGGCTTCCGAGAAGCTCGATACCGACGCGGTGAACTCCTCCGACGCTGCGATCTTGGCCAGCTGCTTCAAGCTGGTCGGGATCTCGTCTTTTTCCGAACGGAGGAACCGGTTCAAGTCATCAGAGACGAGTACGACGGCCTCGGAGACGGAGACGAGAGCGTTAAAGAGGCTGGCGAGCTGCCTCCGCCTCCGCGCGACGGAGGGGAGGTGGTAGAGCTTGTAGGCGCCATAGCCGGAGAACCCAACGGCTGCGACGAGGATGAGCCACCGGCGCCGGCGGCGGGAGATATCGAGTGCCGAGGACGCGAATTGGAGCGCCATGGATACGCAATTGGGGCGTAGGGTTCCGTGACGGGAAAGAATGACCGCGTTTCCCAGTCATTTCTTCTCTGCTTTATATTTTTATATATATAAAAAAGGAAGAAAAGCAGCCACACGCCACTCGTAGTCAATTTATTATCCACATACATAATACGGCAGCACGCACAACACGGCATGCCCCGGATCAGCTTGAAATATCATTAATTAATTATATAACAAAATTATATTGGTGTATTTAATGACTAAAATGAGCATTTTAGTACTTTTTCCCGGATCAAAATTTGAAAAATGAACAATATTGAAACGGACTGCCCAGGCAGAATACAAGAATTCCATCTTTCCCCTCCAATAACAAAAGGGAAAAAAAAAGGAAAAAAACTATAAAAAAAAATAAGAGAGATTTAATGAAACAAAAAAGACAAAGTGACTATAAATTTATTGGGTAAAATCATATCAAATGAGGATATTAAAAAATGCAAAACTGTCACATCAGACAGGGAGGGAGGTCAAATACGAACCCAAACGACGGGTGAGTACATGGATGATGAAATCTCTCGCCAAGATTTGACCCCCTCTACGGCCCTTACCGATGCACCCACTAATCAAATGAGGATATTAATTACTTCAAACGCTGGTTGAATAATGAGAACCATTTACTTTGCCTTCAATGCTGTTGCCATTTCCATGGGAGCCTTGACTGGCTTCTCGCTTCAATTTGTCGACAACTTCCTCGAACCGCCGCCGGAAGGTTGGCATCCTCGAGATGGTCAAACTGAAACCCTGCAGCCTGTGGAAGGTTGTTACTGGTAAACAAGGCAAAGATGGAGCAACAATGGCTTTTTTAATAATGGAAATGGAAGTACCATTCATGGAATCGATACTCATGAATCAAAGTCTTACCTTCTTATCAACCCCTCCAGCTGAGCTCTTTTGACTTCATCAGCTGGTGCGACTCCACCGTTTTGCCAAGCACTAACCCTTCGAGAGTCGCCACAATAAAGAGCCAGCTTCTGTAGATATTCCTCTTCTTCTGGCATCAACTTTGCTGCACTAATTTGTTCTTTAAGAACAAGCATAGGCTCAAAAAGCCAGTCAAAAATCTTCCCCTCAGGCCTATTAACATATGTGAGTTCAAGATTATCCCCTGCAAACGAATGGTAAGTGATTAACATTAACAATTCAGCAAGGGAATATTTGAAGAGGACAAAAATGCAAACCAATCATAGAGAGATACAGGGAGGCCTCATACGCATGATAAAGCCGACGGAACCACAATTTATGGAACGAATGCAACATTGCAGAATTACACAGGAAGGTAACCCAATGTTAACTATCTTGTTCTTCGAATTTTGCCATTCCTCCAGATCTGGCATATGAATAGCATCAGCCTGAACAAGCTCGGTTCCTACACTCTCACATGACTTGAAAAAGTTCTCCCATATCTAAGAGAGAATCCAATTATCAGATAAAGTAATGCCAAAAAATTTAAAAGGCCATATTTAGTTCTTACCACAACTGACTTTAGCTCCTGCATCTTCATTGAGGGTGTCTTAATTAATCGATGTTTTAGATGAATAGGCTCAGCAGAACTAGGAGCCCTCTTCAGCGGAAGTGATAGGGAGCGTGAAACAGAAGGCTTTTGACGATATTTTGGTCTGGGTGATAGAACATACACATCCTTTAAAGGACAAGAACTACAGAGTACAGAACTACTAGCATTGTATATTCAACATTACGAAATTTGTTGTTGAAAATGGAAGACTGCTTTGAGGCAAAGGTGGCGCATTAGACTTAATAGAAGGCAGGCGTACTGTAAAAACAATATATGCGAAGATAGACTTAATAATACCTTGGAAAGCATGAACCTTCACGCATGTAAAGGAAATCATTGGTGAACTCATCAAATATAGATATCACAGCTATGACATAAAGAATTCCGCTCTTTGTAGAGTTTTCCTAACACAAGAAACATAATTTCATCATAACCAATGAAAGGATCATAGTTATGGTCAAGATTTAAAAAAAACATGTTATTCAAAAAGATATTGCCTCTCTAGTAGGACATTCTGCATGAAGAACTTTCACTATGTTGTACCTGATATACAACAGCAGAAGCATAACATCCAAGGAATAAGCTTGAAAAAATTCCAGCAGCAGAAGCCAGCAAAACTGCTAGAGGCCACAGTAAAATCAGAAGCCCGGCAAACGGAACACAAACACTTTCCAAAAATGGACCAGACCGCCCCAGAAGATCTTGGATCAATTGGCCCCATCCTTTAAGCAGCATAACAGGTGCTTTGTAAAGTACTATAAGGCTAATCATGGGCACATCTATGAAGGCACCCAAGAGTCCTGCCAGCAAGCATCCAGGCACCTGTGATATCCTGCATACGAGTAATTCAAGGTTCATTAAGTAATGAGTAATGGTATCAGATTTCCTTATGAGATGCAACACAAACATATTTCCTTATGATTAATTTTAACCAAGATGTGACCTTAAATGAGTTCAATGATAGGATGTCTATGTAGCATATCAAATAGTTGGTTACGATTTTCTTATACATTGTTTAAAGAAGTGTTTCATGCAATCACACAAAAGATAATATATGCATATTCGGTGCTTCACTAAATTGTATATTGTGTATTGCATATGCAGTAGTTAGATACTACTCTTGATCTTACTGTAGATACTACTCTTAATCTTACTGACATACCTAAGTGAAACAGAGTTATTAATGAATCTCAATATTTCAGGTAAATTATATGTGCCACTCTTGGAATTTAGGGTATTCCATGTACCCGCTCTAATTCAAAGTCTCCACTGAGTCTTAATCTATAAGGCATTGCTATTAATTTAATTTTCAAACTTGACAAAATTTACCTGATAACTTTTTGAAATTTTGTATATATGAAAGCAAAGTATTTTTGGTCTTCGATTTTATTTGTTTGTGCTAACACATGTATATTTTTATAAGGGAAAATGAGCAGATACCCCCACACCTCACACCATCTTTGTTCTGAAAATTACATTATGAAGTTAATGAAAGCATAATATCCATATAAACGAAGAAGTGCATATAACAAGAAAGGTCTTCAGAAATACATGTAGTGCGCATCATGACCCTCGTAATGAAAATTGGGAGTTTGGAAGTGAACTAAAACTATTTGGTACTCGGCTAGACTTTTATGGCCATGAAGACTACATACTGAGGCAAAAACATGTCACTGCTATTTGATCTTCAGTTAGATAGATCAGATTCTCCTCCAAGATCCAGACATCCATAGGATTAGAAAGGATTTGTCAATCCTATAACTAGTCGCGTAACTGATGTTTATAGTCTCCACAAGAACTCTCAACTATTTATTTAAATATTACAACTATTAATTCAAATATTAGATTAGAAGATTTCCCATATGAAGTGCAGACTAAATTTCATTTATAACACTAATGTCACGGACATAGACAAAAAAAAATATCCTTACATTATTAAGTTTTTTTCAACAGTCACTCACTTTGTGATTCAAAGGCAGATTGCAGAAAACAAAATAGTATTATCATAATTGTCGACTATTCAATTTGTGGAACTTAATATTGAATGTTTTTACTTTTAGGGTCAATCGCAATTGAACATTGACTACATAAAATCTAGCATGTATAATCGTATTGGGTTGCATTGCATTGAGTTTACATTGATATGATAACAGGCATGACTTATGATAATTAATAATGACAAATAAAATGTACAATATTCTTATGAGAGATTATGTCTACAAATACATATAAATATTTTAGGCAAGGAGTTTAAGATAAACTAAGTGAGTAAGCAATTTCTAAGATACGTAATTCATAGAGAGTCATAAAGGACATCCCGGTGCACAGAACTCCACTCAATGCGAGGTGCTGGGGAAGGGTGAAACCGCATTGGGTCTATCATACGCAATGGTACGCTGCATTGCAAGAGTTTGTTTCTGCGACACAAACCCGTAATCTCCTCGTCACACAGCAGCAACTTATCACAACTTTACTGTTACGCCATAGATATAAAAAAAAACAATGCAAGGTTGGAATCTCAAAAGGATACCTCATGTCCATTATTGTCTCGCCACTTGCCTCGAGTAATCCATCCATAATAGAGAAATAAGTATGAAAGCAAATATCCTTAAAGTCTCGGACAATGGTAAACCCTCTTTTAATCGAACTCCAAGTGCCAGCCTACATTTATCATATAGACAATCAATATCCTTACTCTAACATGTAAAGTAGTGCCAATTAGTTAAGGTTAATTGGGAAATTGAGGAGAAGAAGAGAATAGGAAAGAAAACCAAGATTCACACCTTAAAGCAACTAGTGAACTTATTCTGGACCCCTTCCCTAATGACCTCAAATGTTGCCATCAGTGGCAAAGCAATTCCAAATCCTAGACCTGTTAAGAAAGCACCAATCGTTGCAGCAAATGGCCATAGCAGGAGGAGAACTGGCATTAGCATTAGTAACAGAACCTTCAGCAGTGAACCAAACTTCTTTGTCCTGACAAATTAAAAACCAGAAGGCTAATAAGGCATACCATATTGCTCAAATTAAATTAACAAACAATAAAAGGCAGGAGGAGATTTCTAGATGATTTTCCCAAAGGTAAAATAATACTCAATCATAGTAGAGGAGAAGGAAGAACATTTCCAGAACAATTGCAAACAAAACAAAACTACACTTGCACAAATTTAGAATGAAGATAAAGGTAGAGGATAAAAACACCCAAAGTCATGCAACTGTTACATTATGGATAAAAGTCACCCAACATACAAGTACATCTAAGATTTTCACTCCCAGACCTCGTTGAATATGCACCTATGTGCATTCCTCCAATTTCACTTGTGCATCTGACTATGTATTCATAACATTTCCATCTATATCCTAGGTGCTTTTCTTTCATGTTTCTCAAAGGAAAAAAAAATAAGATGATTTCACCTTCAAGTATCAGCCCTGTAAGATGCATGTTTGTTTTGAGAGACTTGACAAATTGATGTCGGAGGATCCGAAAATTTTTATTATTATTTTTGATAATTTTCACCTTTTTGGCATTTAAGATATTTTTGATAATTTAGGTATTTTTATATTTTGAGTTTGTTTAGGATTGTGAGTTTATTATTAATTCTTCCTTTCTTTTAGAATTTCTTGTAAGACCATTGGCGGCCGGCTAGAGAGAGGTAAATAGTTTTGACAAATAAAAAGAACCTTTCCCGAATTTACGGTTTAATTAATCTAACACTTGCATAAATAAAATAAATGGCTGAAAGAAAAAAGGCACAGAAGGGTTACTTGGTTACAACCGAGGAGGATATTAATCCAAGGAAGTTGGAGCTCAGAAAACAATCTTCTTCAAGCGGAGAAGCCTCTTACAACAGTTGAAGTACTCAATTACAGAACAAAACAAAACTAAAATGAATCACAAGTGTTGCTCTAAACCTCTTGGACCAGGGTTGTATTTATAGCTCTGGTCGGGGTACCTGGAAGGGTTCCAGGCGCCTGGAATGGGATAGAATTCTATCCTCAACGTAACGGTTAAATGCCACGTCGATTTGGATAAAGTTTGTATTCCCGGAAGGGTTCTGGGCGCCCGGATGGTCCAGGCGCCCCGGACTGGTTCCGAGTGCCCTGACCAAGTCTGGGCGCCCCGACCTAGTCCGAGCGCCCGGACCAGGAAGTCAACACAGTTGACTTTTCTCGTCCAGGTTTTCCGCTCCGGTTCCGCTCGCCTCGGTCCGGGTCTTCCGCTCCGGCTCCGCTCGCTTGGGTGATTTCAGCCATCCGAAATAGGGCTCACCCGAACCCAACTTCTGACCTTCTCGAGAAACCTTCCGCTCTGACTTCTTGTCCCTTGAAAATGTCGCGCGCCTCCTTCTCGTCTGCCTGCATACTCTTCCGCAGCACTTCGTCCCTCAGATGCACTGAGCCCGTCGGCTCTCTGTCGTGCCGTCCTTCTCGCTAGCTGCGTCTTTTGCTCAACTTCCTGTGCTCCTAAGGTCCTGCACACTTAGACACAAGGTTAAACCCAACAGGACCTAACCTAACTTGTTTGATCACATCAAAACTATCTTAGGGTTCCATCATTTCTTTCCTTTCTTTACAAGTTAGGAATTGTAGTCTATATATTAGGATTTCTTTCCTTTATTTGAGTTTTAGGCGCTAGAGTTTATATAAACACATGTTTAGCTATTAGAGGAATAAATCCTTGAATATTAAATAAAATCTCCTTTTTTGGAAAAATACCCCCCTCTTCTCATCAACCCGCAGGATAATCAGCGTTGGTTGGTATCAGAGCTGGCAAGTTCCAATTGAAGAAGTCAAGTGTCAGATCCAATTAAAGGTAATTGTGATCGTGACCGTAGTCGTTTTAGGCAGGTTCTTGAAGAAGTCTCGCATCATGGTCATAGCACCCAAGACGTGATTGAGAATTTACAGAGACAAGTTGTAGATTTAACCCAACATTTGAAGATTGAGGATTTACAGAGACAAGTAGCAAATTTAACCCAGCGTGTAGCGGCAGTGATGTAAAAACTTGAAGATCGTGAGATACGTGGTCAAGAAGATTGACATGAATACCTCAAATGTCGAGTTGATCTACGTGAATTTTTTGGTATATCACATAGAATTATATTGATTAGATCAACAAAATGGAGCAGATCTTCGATTATAAGTAAGTTTCGTATCGGATGAAAGTGAAGCTGATTGTCATCAGACTCAAGGGTCGAGTATCAACATGGTGGGAGCACTTGCGGCGCTCATGAGACAGACAGGGAAAAATCAAGATCAAGGATTGGAGAAGATGAAAAAAAAGATGAACGATCACTCTCTTCCTTTTGGGTACACTTAAACTTCATTCCAGGCAAATAGGTTTTGCCATGGAGAATGATAGCTATAAAGTCCAAGATGACTTTGACGGATTCGAAGATGATTTGGAAGAAGAAGTTGATGAGGTACTTTATAGTGATGGCCCTAAGACTTTAATCATTCGTGAGAGTTTGTTGATTGAGGAAGATGTAATTGAGGAAGATGTGGGACATGAGATCGAGGTGATTAGTGAGCCGGTATATGACAATTATGAAGCAGACAAAGTGCTTGACGATGATCCTTTATTCGTTCCAAATTCATGTTCTATCCAGCAAGGTAATTATAAACCTTTTATCAAATTACATCAAGCAACTGATTGTAAACCATCTGAGGAAGACCAAGAAGGCAAGACAGAAGAGATTTACGAACCGATATACAATGATGACGGAGTTGACGAGGTACAACAACTATTTTCAGACTGTGTTGAACTTATTCTAGAAAATCTTCCTCCTGGAGTACCACCTATGGAAGATATCCAGTAGCAAATTAGCCTTGTTCCGAGGTCAAATTTGCCTCAACCCATATATTGCATTAATTCCAAGATAGCTAGACCACCTCTTCCTGGTCCAACTTCTCCTTAACTTTTTGTTGGCAGCGAAAAGCGGAAACATGCCAAGAGGACATCTGATGATTTGGATTTAATAGAGGAAGAAGATGATGGTGATGACCTTCATCTTACTGAGGAATCTGATCAAGAACAAAATAAATCAAATCCTCTAATGATACCGATTGTTGAATACGAGAAGTGCTTGAGGGACGTGAACATAGACAAGAACAACGCCCACAATATCATGCTCATCAGCGAATCAACAAGGCTTCCCAAAGTCCAACTACTAGTAGATTTTACGGATTTAGTATCAAATGATCTTCATGGGGCAACCACCTGATGCTACTTTAAATTCAAGACAAGTTTTTTTCATCCCTGGGTGATTGATGCAGGAGGATCCGAAGATTTTTATTATTATTTTTGATAATTTTCACTTTTTATTATTTAAGATATTTTTGGTAATTTTTATCTGTTTTGTATTTTGAGTTTGTTTAGAGTTTTTAAGATTGTGAGTATGTAAACAATTTTTTCTTTTTTTAAGAATTTTTTCATTTCTTTACAAGTTAAGAATTGTAGTATATATATTAAGATGTCTTTCCTTTATTTGAGTTTTATACATGTTTAGTTGTTTGAGGAAATAATCCTCAAATATTAAATAAAACTTTCTTTTAAAAAAAAAATTAGAAGATAGCGGTTATCTCTTCTAGCCTTCTCCACGACCCCTTATATAATAGTTATCAATTTCTCATAAGACCTTGTCGCGTTATATTAGGACTAATGTGCATGTGAACAAAGGTCCTGATCTTGAAACTGAAGAAGAAGGCAGCTTAAAAGCGTCTGATGGAATCTCTCTGTAGGACAGAAAACATTCCAAAACATAGACATTATTATAATTGAAAATGGGTAATTAATCAACGAAATTTACGCTTCAATTATGACAAAGTGGCTCTCCCGTATCCTTCAAAGGAGAGAACTTTTTGTTTGTATGCGCAAAAAATGTCAACTGAGATGTATCCTCATTGAATCCCGCTGGCATTCAATTATCGCTTTCAGGGGTAGAATCACAAGATAAAAACAACAATATAGCATTCAGATTATGAGAGAAGCACACAAATGGATCATGATCAATGACTAACCTAGCGACACAGTAACAAGTCCAGAAGGCATGGCATGGGTAGAGTCCCACGATCAGGGCGGTTATCCCAACGAAGACGGTGACAAACACGATTGGTGCTATAAGCGCCGCTGACATGGTGAAAAGAGTAAGGGAAACCATGATTGATAGATTGATAGATCGATCGACCACGAGGGTTCCGGCGCATACCTTTGACAATGGCGAGGAGGAGGAGGAGAAGGAAGAAAGGAATGAAGGCGAGAAGGTGTCCAAGGCGGGAGGCGAATCCTTGGGGCGCATCCATCGCCGGCGGCCGAACTCCTCGGGGCTCTCTTTGTCGCTGTCAAAAAACCTGCGAGTGGAATCAGATGCAAAGCGGAGCAGCAGTTTTGAGGGCGGCAGCGGGCGCGGCCACGTGATTGGGCACGTGATGTGGGGCCCGTTTAAAGAATTGCGTAGTTATTAATTACGTCGTCGTTCAACACATGTTCAAGTGTTATATTCCTTTTGATGTGCTGTCATCATAAGTGGGCCCATTTTTAAAATATAAAAAACTATCAGAATTTTAAATATCTCTTACTTAAAAAAAACTAAAAATGCACCTTATTATAAAATACATTATTTTTTTATTCAATTTGATAAAAATATTATATATAAAAAATTACTTAATAACTTGTCAAATGATATTTAAATTTGACCAATATCATTTTAAAAAATTAAAATTGTGAAATTGTTATAGCAGCAATAGTTTTAAAACAGTTTTAATTAATTTTAATTTAATTAAAAAATAAATATATTGAAGTGTTTTTAATTTTTTTAAAAATAAAAGGTATTTTTAAATAATTTTAATAATTGAAAATATCTTTTGATTTTAATTATAATTGCTTTACTCTATTTGGTTAAAGAAGAATAGAAAGAGAATACTAAAACAAGAAGGAAGATTATTATAAAGTTTAGAACACTGATATTCATTAATTAATATCATTAATGGTCCTAAAACTTCTTTAATTTAAAAAAAAACATTAAATTTTTAAATTTTTGAATGGTATAGATTTATTTTATAAAAAAATTGGCTAATATATTTAAAAAATTCTAAATCATTTCAAATCAAAATCAATATACTCATCAAATCTTCTTAATATATTTATGTCCTCTTATCTAAATTTAACAACGTAAATTAAGAACAGTAAATTTTTAAATAAACATGAGAAAAGAAACTATTGAGAACGATAAAAGGTGGAGAGGTGTAATGACAATACGCTGGATGTTTTGATATTATGAAAGTTAGATACCTAAAATGAGAAATCTCAAAATCGAAGTCCACGAAGCAGTAGAAGCATCTTCTTTTTTGTTTTTCCCTAGGGCGAATGTTTTTAGGCAGAGAGCTCATCTTTTATTAGTAATAAATTCAACATGTCATTCTTTTGTTATTAATGAACATTAAAATCATGGAAAACAAAGAATTAAGTGCTCTTATCTTTAGAATCTATCTTGAGAATAATGAAGCGTAGAGATGAATCATTCTTTTTGTTATCAGTAGTAAATTGACCACCAAAAGGAATTAAAAACATTTTAAAATGATTATTAATGTTGAAGGTATCCAGAGTTAAAAGATACCCAAATAAAAAAAAAAACAAGGAAATAATTTACACCAAGTAGCTGAGCTGTATTTAGAACTAATACAAATTCATGATGATAATACAATGTGCAATGACAGCAAATATGACAACAATACAGTTCACTCTCTACCTAAACTTTGACAGACGATTCTATTTAAATAGGGAACTGAAAATGCTTCTAGAATTAGCACTGCAAGTGTTACTTCAAAAGCCACAATTAGCCAATCATCGAAACATCTGTCTCAACTATCTAATTTCCTAGTTGTGCAATACCGTCTACAAGATACTGAAACAGTGGAAAAGCATGTTCATGCGATGTTCCGCTTTCTTAATCTGCTCGCAATGCTGCCAATGGCAGGATTTACATCTTCAAGCGATTTGTTTGCCTTCTTAGCCGCAGCATTCTTTGCACTGTGCTCATCTGAGCTAATTACCCCAGCTTCAATAGACGAGTAGATTTCTTCAGTGATCTTTCTGGTTTCTACCTTGCTTTTATTCTCCTCGGGATCATTGTGAACACAAGATGAATCTTCTGCAGAGGTCGACTTGGGAGAACTTAAATCACCAGAAATTGTCTGCTGCTGCTGCGTCTGAATAAGATAATGCGCCACAGACTTGTATCCCAAATTTACAACCTGTTTTAGAACAAATTATCAAATATCTAGTAGGATTTAAACTGATCAAGAAAATTCAACTACATTTAAATCTTTGGAAATACTGGCAACACTGACAAAATGGTGGTCACTACTAAAACTAAAAGCTCTTAGATGTTACAAAACATCAGTTTGCCCTATGAGAACAAATTGTTCGCTTCAAAGTTTGTATCAAATTACTCCCAATCATATTTTTTCAATTACTTTACAAAAAGGAACATCTACTAGACAAACAAAGTTGGTATCATTAAGTGTTAATTCTTCTTAAATAAACTGTCAAATTGACATCATTGACTTTGGAGGAAAAATTAAATTGGAGCAAACTCGAAGGGCATGATAAGTTTTCACCTTTTTGTATAGAATGCCAGTGGGGATCAATCCTTTCTTGATTCTACATAAACTACAATTGCAGATGCCTCGACAGACTGGACAAATCCAATTGGGATTCTTGCTGATTTCCAGAATATTTTCACCATATCTAGAAAGGGCAGTGCAGCTTAGAACTGATTAGCATATGATATAAATGAGTAACTGTTAGGAACTATGGAGGTTAACAGAGAACCATAAACTTATTGGTTCAAAGTAACAAGTTAAAATCATTCGAATGCCGTAGCACCTACCACAATAAATACCATATTTGTAGGATACAAACTTTAAAATGATGCCCAAGAAGATTATTCATACAAGATAAAAGAATAAATTGGATAACAGAAACGAATGTTTTGCTAGAAGACCAGATTATAATGTATAAGCACAATCTTATTGATTTCTCCTCCCTTCTTTTTGTAGAAAAAAAATTACCTCGTAAACAAACAATTTCCACAGAATTGCCCCTGGAGTAGCTGACATTTGCTACAGTGAGTATGATGAGCAAGTGTCTTTTGCCTGCAAAAGTGGAACAAAAAGCTAATACCACACCACCTTGACTTTCTTAAATGAAAACTTAAATTGAAAGCTAAAAGTATATAAGCAACATGATCATTAAGCATGGATTGAAATATCGAGCCAAATCAGAGTTTCAATGCCTGGATGGCTCAAGATAGTATTGTCAGTGCCAATATTTGTTGGAGGTATGCCAACGGAAGCAAAGAGGAGTAGAAGCCGACATCAGTGTAGGTGTGTCGAAGGAGAAGGAGCACTAGTGTCAGTGAAAGGGAGAAGAGGAAGGGTGGCAGTGAAAAATAAAAAGAAGAGTAGGAGACAAGGCTACCCAAAGGAGGAAGGGGAAGCTATGGTTTCAATTTCTTTCAGCGCGAAGGAGAAGGGTTTGGCGCAAAGCTTGCATTGTGACTTCTAGTGCCTAGGGGGGAGACCCATGATATGGAGATGGGTTCTATGATGTGGGGGAGGCAGACACGAAGATAACTGTGCAAATGAAGATCCACGTCAACAATCTCACGTGGCACTCAACGGACAAAACAAAAAGTTTCATTGGTCTCGATTGGCACAGCTCGTGATTTTATACGCTATCATTTTGCAATATTAATATGTTTTACATATTTGTTGCTTATGGAACATGGAGAGCATCATATGACCAAGGCAATGTTGTAAATGGACGCTAAAAGATGAACTTAACTTTGAACTCATCTGTAGCGTGAACAATTAATTTGAATGGAGTTTTTGTTTTATATTTGAAGTAGTTGAGATCTTCATAATAGTTGGCCACAGAATGTATTTGGACAACAAAACTTATGCAGAATATGTAGAGTTCCAAGCAATTGGGTACAATTTCATCAGTTGAAAAAGAAAGAAAAAAAATCAAGTATTAGGCAGAACAAATAATGCTTGAAAGCACACAAATTCATAAATAGAAAGTCTACTTAGGATTAGATGGAAAAAGGCAAGTATTGGGCAATGCTAAAAATGACAGTTGAGGTGCGTTAAGTTAGCAAAAAAAGCAGAATATCTGCTTTAAGTTTTGTCTTCCCGATGTCACAATCCCAAATGTAATTAACTTTGCTGTGAGTGTGTTAGTAAACTGAGTAGAGTGGCTCAAATCTTGCAACACTATAAAATTTTGCATGAAGTGAGAGGATTAGAAGAGTAAAGTAGCATATATTCTTGCTCACCTGCACTGATGGCATGTTTTCCCATTTATAGGATCATATATGCGCCTTCCATCTTTACCATATCCATCCACTAACAGTGTCCAACTCGTCTCAAATGTGCCTAGTAACTTCTCATGTTCAACTGCATAAACCTCTTCCTTTGCACCTGCTTCAACTGAGTTGCTCTTCTTAAAGTTCAGGTTTTTATGACCATTTTCGGCATAGCTAACTGGGGCTACATTTTGCAATCTAGTTGATAACAAGTGAACAAAGTTAACCAATACACAAAGAAGTAATTAAGCAAGCCTCCACAAATTAGGCGTATGCTACCATGGTTTGTCAGAACGGACGAGAATGCCTCATGTCGTGTCAAATTTTGAGTAAATAACGTTGGTTGCTATGGGACAGTGTTCTTGGGCATTATAATGGCAAAAAAAAGGCATGGAACGAAATGACTTGGATTCATTTTTTACTATTTTGTTTGCATTTAAGACAGATTTGACTTTGTTTTGATTCTTATTTTTTTTTTTAATGTTTTGTATGCATTTTAAAAAAAAGATTTGATATGCGCATCACATCGCTGCCTTCTTTTTCAACATTTTGCAAATAATGCAAGACTACCTATCTACCATACATAAACATATTGAAATTTGAACATATTCATTTTTGACTTATGGCCATCCACTGAGCTCCTTCATTTGATTTCTTCTATCATCATTTCCGCAAACAATCTTGTTTAAGGTAAGTTTTTGATTTTTTTGGTTTAATCTACTAAGTTATTAAGAATTCTTTATTTTTATATGATTCAAAAGTAAAATATTAGCTATATAATTGTATCATATAAGCATAATTATAACCAAGCTGTTAGTTAAATTTTTGATATGAATGATTAAGATATGATTGTTTATCATTTATTCTTATTGTCTTGTTTAGTGTTTTAGGCGCATCCTCAAACTGTTATCACACCATTAAATGTTCAATATGTGTACTCATTATCATGATTCTTGAATTACCTGTACTCTAAACATCAATATAAATAAATAATAGTTTATTATGTGAGTTTTTTAAGGTTATGAGTTAAAATGATGTATCATTATTTATTTGTATAGAAGGACATCAAACCCTAAACCCTGATATTGGTTGGCAATTTGGTCAAATGATGAATGATAACCATAAAACAATACAATGTAAATTTTGTTGAAAAGTTATAACGGGAGGAATTACGAGATTAAAACAGCAAATTGCACGTGTTACTGAAAATGTTGAGGCATGTCACAAAGCTTCTAAGTAAATGTTATCTATGTTATGAAAACATCTTCAAGACTCTAAGACAAGTAGTAGTTTAATGTAAAGAAAAAAACAAATAGTCTTAGAGTCAATTACACAAAATATATATGTATCAGAAAGTGGTAGAGTGAAAATGATTTCGAAGATTATCAAAGAAAATCGAGAATTACCAAAGTCATCAAAGAAAGTCGTAAAATCGTTATGGTCAAAACATTATTTATATATTGTTTACTTTGACCATGACAATTACACATCTCCTCTTCAATGACTTGTTTTATGACTTTCTTTGATGCTTTTTGTAATTCTCGATTTTCTATATCTTTGATGTCATCTTACCATTGCTACCATTTTTTGATACACGTATGTTTTGTGTAATTGACTCTACGGCTATTTGTTTTTTCTTTACATTAAACTTCTCCTTGTCTTAGAGCATCCACAATAGCTTGGGATATTTCTCCCAAGTATTTGTGGACCCCACTTCCATATCATCTTTTAAATATCTCACTATTCAAATATCTCAACTTCCACAATGAAATATTCCACCAATCAAATATTTATGGGTCCCACTCATCAAATATTCACTCTCAAATATCTTCAATTCCACAATTAAATATCTCATCAAATTTAATTAACTTACATTTAATTCTAACAAAAATTTAATAGAAATATAAATTTAAGTTCATACAAATACAAATACAAATACAAATATTTTATAAATTTAAAATTACAATACAGAGATACAAAACCATATTTAATTAATAAAATACATAATAATAAACTATAAATAATAAAAGTAACATGGAGCAGCTAAAATAAACCAAATTAACTACATGTTCAATTTTTTCTTCAGTTGTTCACATATCGCTAGATGATTTTGAAGTTGTTCATCAGTCATGCCTCGTGTGTCCATTACGAGGAGTTGATGTGCTTGGATGAGTTGATCAACTTTCTTATTGTTATTATACTCTTCCAACTGCGCCATTGATTGTTGCATAGCCTGATTCAATTCATCAAGTATGCCTACTCTTTCTTTGCCTTTCCTCTTTGCTGCCTTCTGTCCCATTGGACGACATCGGATTTCTCTATCATCTATATCAGCAGTTGTATTAGGATTAGAAGAGTCAGTATGTGCACCTGATGATTCTGATGTTCTTGCTTTTTTTGTTGCCTGTCGATCTGAGGATTGAGGAGCATACATAGGACTATCTTTCACGATTCTCCACACATGCTCATATTGGAAAGTAGTTTTAAAAGTACTCTTGTATTCTTCATGAGCTCGCACCATCAAATCCTCATCACTCCATCCGCTTGGTCGATCATTATACCATTTATTGTAGATTCCATTGTATCTATTTACGATCTTTTTCAATGAAGCCCAATGTGATTTTGCTTTCTCCGCAGTTCTCTTTTTAGCTCCTTTAGCTCGATTGGTATTGAAGTATGTCACAACTCGTTTCCAAAATGACTCACTCTGCTGGGCATTATCAACTACTGAATCTTCACTCATAATTGTGTAGGCCGCTGCAAGGAGCTTATCATCTGCCACTGTCCATACTATTCGCTTGTTATGGTCTTCATCTGATTCGTTGCCCATCTCTGGTGCTTGATTGAGAATAATATCGTCGGACCCTATTTCTGATGAAAATGGAGGAAATTGTGAATCAAGGACTACATAAGGTGTACCTTTATCACTGTCAATTGCATCAACACTAGCTCTTCTCGATTCATTTGAATTAATCTCTGGTGATTGAAGCTGATTAATTCCATGAGATGGGCCTTGCATGAAATACTGATTACTCTGCCAATATTCTGGAGGATATGTATAAAACGGAGCTCGAGGGTCGCCACTCAAAGAATTTGGATAACTTTGGAAATTATGGTAATATGGTGGTGGGTATGGAAAAGGTTGGAAATTTGGTGGATGTTGAGTGGGAAATGGGAATTGAGGATTGAAGAAATTAGGACGGGCTCGAGAACTTTCTTCACTTGAATTTTCGTCGATATTTGGAGAGTTGAACAAATCCCTAAAATAATGATCAGAATTTTTATCCATCTCTCTAAATTTTTGGTAGGCAATGGATATGAAAATGATGAAAATAGATGAAAGAAAGGATGTATATATAGGGAGAAATTGAACGTTATCGAACGTTTAATTTTTCGAACGTTTTCGAACGGTTAATTTTTCGAACGTTTTCGAACGGTCCATTTTTCGAACGTTTGATTCCGAACGTTTGATTCCTTGACAATTAAATCTTCTAACGTACTCTTTTTAATGTTTGCATAGTTTAAATTTAATTAAATTAAAAAAAAATAAAACAAAAAAGTTGTCGGCAGACTCATATAAGGTGGGGCCCACCATATTAAAAACACAAAAAAAAAAAAAAATAAGTATTGGCAGCCCACTTTTTGTGGGCCCCACATGAAGAAATCACCGGACACAGATGAGTGTCCGGTGATTTCTATTATCCCATCTAATATCTCCCACAATGGGAGATATTTGGGAGTGGGGGATATTTAGATAAATATCTCCTCCAAATATCCCCCACTGGAGATGCTCTTAGAGTTTTGAAGATGTTTTCGTAACATTAATAATATTTCCTTAGAAGCTTTGCAACACACCTCGACACTTTCAGTAACATGTGCAATATGCTATTTAAATCTCATAATTCCTATTATTATAACTTTTCCGCAATTTTTACATCGTATTGTTTTACAATTATCACCCACCATTTAACCAAATTGTCCACCAATATTAGGGTCTGGTATCATTCTAAACAAATAAATAATGATACATACTTTTAACTCATAAAATTTTAAAAAACTGACATTATAAATTATTATTTATTTATAATTAGATCTTGAAGCTTATAATTAGTGTTTTAGAGTATTGATAATTTAAGAATGAAGATAATGAGAACATATTGAACATTTAATAATGTGCTAACAGTTTGAAGATGTGCCTAAAACAGTTTGAGGATGCACTTAAATACTAAACAAGACAATAAGAATAAATGATAAACAATCATATCTTAATTCTCACATCAAAAAATGCATTACATTTCTATTTAACTAACAACTTGGTTATAATCATGCTTATATAATAAAAATATATAGCTAATATTTTATTTTTGAACCACATAAAATAAAGAATTCTTAATAACTTAGGAGATTAAACTAAAAAAAATTAAAATTTTACCTTAAACAAGATTGTTTGCTGAAATGATGATAGACAAAATCAAACCGATGACCATAAGCCAAAAATGAATATGTTCAAATTTTAATATGTGTATGTATGGTAGATCGGTAGTCTTGTATTGTTTGCAAAATGCTGAAAAAAAGAAGATAGTGATGTAATGCACATATCAACTCTTTCTTTTTTTCTTTGGATACAAACAAAACATTAATAAAAAACACACAAAGCAAGGTCAAATCTACCTTAAATGCAAACAAAACAGTAAAAAAAAGAATCCAAAGTCTGTTCAAGCTGTTTCCATGTTTTTTTTTGTCATTACAACGCCCAAGACGTCGTCTCATAACAATCAATGTTATTTACTGGAAATTTGACACGGCATGACGTGTTCCTGTGCCGGAACGCCGTCCATTCTAACGAACGATGATCTAAACAAATCAAAATAGCTACGGCCAATGCAGACAAAACCCTTGAGTTTCAAAACATAGAAGGATAATCTGTATGAACTGGATCAGAGAACGGAAAACTTTAGTGTCCCCCCTGAAACCACCTAAACAGAGAGATTACCAGTGGCAACCAAAGAAAGGTAGTAATAGTATCACCCCAGAAATCATAACAAAGGGAAGGAAAAAAAACACCTGGAGGATCGCCTTTTCGATGTTGACGAAATCAGAAACTTCTTCGCTCCAAAATTGCCGGTGACGTCTCCCCTCCTCCTGCGGCGTTGGGGGGAGGGGTTCGGTGGAAGATGAGACTTGAGTTGGAGGGAGAGGTCGAGTATGCCGAAACTCCGCAATCTCTCCATGTTCTCCTTGATCCTCTCACCTCGCAGCCTCTCGTAATCTGCGGGACTGGCCGGGGCCGTCAGCGATAGCGCCGCCTGAGGGGGAGGAGGGGAGGAGGGGCTCCCCCGCCGCCTATCCCTCACCTGCTTCCAGTGGATCGCCGATGCCTCGACCGTAGCCGCCTTGCCTCGAGTGGCCACCATCGCCTCCCCTCTCGCTCGATCGCTCGCCCACGACCTAGAGACGGGGAAGAGTTCGTCTTCCTCGATGCGGCTGCCAACGGTCGAAAGACAGACGGAAATAGGAAGCCTTCTCCCTAATGCGTGTCACGCGATTTGCGCGTGACCTGTTTTTGTAATCAGGTGCCCATCATGGCCATTGGACCACGTGGCGGTTGGTCCGGCCTATGAAGTTTTATATATTTTTGAACAGTGGAGGTTATTTTGAAAGGGCTAAACTTTGTCCGGGTCAAAATGAAAAGTTTCCGTCAATTAACACCGTTACAACAACCCATTGCGATACGAGACAATTAGTTAACAATTAACGTCCTAAATCCCCGGAATCTTTTCCGATTTACTCGAAAAAGACAACCGCACAAGCTATTTCCACTTCTATCCTTCTCTTAATATATTCTCTCTCCTCAATTATGATAGTTAACATTGTAATATCTTTTAAATATAGGTAATATAGTCATTACGCCTCTGCGTTCCGTTCCTATTCGTCCTGTTTCCGACACTCTTCCGATTGTTGCTCTTCCCTTTTTTTTTTTTTTTTTTTGAGAGGGCGGGCGAGCGAGCGCGAGAGAGAAAGAGGAGATCGAAGAATAGGATCGCTGCGATCGAGGCGAAAGAGAAGGAAACGGGAGGCAATTTGAGTGATTCGTCCTCTGATTCTTCTTCAATTCTTCGGTTAGCCTTCTTAAATTGCTTCTGCATTTTTAGTCGGATTGGGTTCTTTCTTCCGTGCGGCCGTCTGCTTTTTGAATCCTGTCTTTCGATCTTTTGCTGCAATATGTTTTTATTGTTTTTGATGGCTGAGGGAGTTTCTCTCTCCTGCATTTTGTCTGTCTTGCTTTGCGAATGGGGCGGGCGATTCCCGATTTGTGTTTTTTTTTGTATGTTCTAGGGTTACTAATTCAAGAGTATATGATGGGGTGGTAATGACTTTGATTATGTTGTTTTTATCTCTGATGTATTAGTTTTTTTTTCTTCATCTATCATCTTATTGACGCCTGGGCAGTTGATCTTTTTCTTCTTCGTTTTCTCTTTAATTTGAAGTTGTGGGATTGGAATTTGTCAAAGCAAATGTTGATTTTTTTGTGATATTTTGTCTTATGGCTTCGATATCCTTGTTTGCGCCTCTATACCTTTGCCATTTTTATGGTTTGCTTGTGGAATTGTTTGAACGTGCATCTCTGGCAGTAGAATCAAGTTTTTGTCTTGAGTTTGAATCAGTTCAGTTTGCTCTTTGGCATTTCAAATTTACTGTTAGCCGTGATTATTCAGAAAAACATTTAATGGAAGTTCATATAAGGTAGTTGGGTTAGTTCTAATTTTTATTTTGTCTCCGAATCATGGTTAAATATGTTTCTTAATTGATTATTAGTTGGCATTAATGGCTCCAATTTGATAGTTTATTGTTGTTATTAGTAAATGTATACCTTTATGCATGTGACTAAGCAGTAAAATCCTGAATTTTAGGAAGAAAAGGAATCCAAGGAGCATACTAAGTTCTAAGTATATTCAATAATTGTCGAAGACTCTTGCAATGTAGTAGTAGAATTTTTTATTCTTTCATTTTCTGCATGAGTCGCATGTGTTTTTTTTTGTTCCTAAAAGAATGCTTCGATAAAGCCAAGGAGCATATGCAAATAATATCAGATTTTTTGGTTGAAGTGTCAACTTGAGGATTTAGTTTAATTGTTATGACTGTCTTTAATGGACAGAAGCAGTTTCAATGTCTAGCATCGCTATCTGTTCTTGTGAAAGTTGCTACTTTACATTTTTTAAACTAGTTTGTTCATAGGACAATCTCTTTTTGGTTTGAATGGTCTAGCTGGGTTGGGTGATTCATCTTCTCCATGTTGATCATTATCGTTTATGACTTGTGCATTGGGTTCAACTGTAACCAGTCGCTGCCCCATTTTTGAGTTGAAGACATGGATCAATTTTGCCATTGTGATCTATATAATATTAAGGTTGGTTGATCAACCATTTATTCCTAAAGGCTTGAGATGTTAGGAAACATACATGATTGCCTTAAACTTAATACATTATTGTCACAGTCAAGATTACTATGATAGCATATCAAGGTTGATTGACTAATTATTCTTTCCAAAATCTTGAATTTGTAGGAAAGGCATTTAACTATATTTTTATGTTTAATCTATTAATGCATACCCTTGGTAGCATTTGTAAAGATCATTCGTACTGTTAAGCGTGCTAAAGTGATTTTTTTTGGTCTTCAAGTTTCTTATGTTACCCTGGAACTATTGACCCACGGTCAAGCAATTCAACCTTTATGAAGTAGGATTTCATGTTTCATTTTTTATTATTATTATACTTACTATTACGATAAGTGTAAAAGATCTAGGACTGGTATGGGAGTTTCTATTAGATGTGCAAGACATTTACTAGCTACTGGCTTAATTTACCTATCCCTGCCTTTGAAATTTTTGCAGGCTATGTGATGATGAACTGTTTGAGCATACATAAAGTTGAATAAAGAGGAGGCTTTTCTTCTATTCTCCTGCAAGATGACCAATTTTAAGCTAGGAAAGAAGCAAACCTTTGCGAGCTCATCCTGTGACGTTCAGCCTACAAGTATGATGGAGCCACCTTCTTCACCTATGAATCTTAATTCTGTCAAGCCAAAGGAACAAGTTCAACCTCAGTCTGCAGTGAATTTACCACATGGGAAATCATCCTTTATACTTCCAAATAGTGACATCGATGAATTATTGGAGTGCCCTGTCTGCAAGAATGCAATGTTTCCTCCTATCCAGCAGGTTTGTTGAGCATCAACTGGAAGATCATTATTTCATGGAAATTTATATGATAGAGTGATGCAATAATTTGCCTTAACGGATCTTTTTTCTGCAGATTATGCTTGTGCGTGTGTGTTTTTCCTTAATCTTGTTATTTAGAATTCACATCTGAGCGCTTCTCTCTAAAACTAATACCTTTGGTTTATGTTTTTGCAGTGTCCAAGTGGGCACACTTTGTGTTTTTCTTGCAAAAACAAAGTCAACAACAAGTGCCCAATCTGCCGAAAGGAAATCGGTCACATCCGTTGTTTAGCACTGGAAAAACTTGCCACTTCACTCCACTTATGTTGTTCATACCACTGCCTCGGCTGCAAAGAAATGCTGCCCTATTACAGCAAGTTACAACACGAAACACAGTGCATTTACCGGCCTTACACATGCCCCCATCCTGGTTCAGATTGCCCCTTCACTGGAGACATTCGCGAACTTCTGTCGCATCTGAGACAATGCCACAAGTTGGATCTTCAAGTAGGAAGCACTTTCCATCACCGTTATGTGAAACAGGATCCTCGTTCTGTCGACAATTGCTCATGGACTCTAACTGTAAGCAAAATTGTTTCCATGTCATACTGCATTTTTCCTATGACTACTTCAATGCACGTTGGTTAGTTTCTCATCTTTTGTTCGGTTCATGTTGATTGTTATCACTTCCATTTGTTATTTGCCCTCAGTTATTCAACTGCTTTGACCGTTACTTCTGCCTGCACTTCGAGGCATTTGTGCTGGGATGTGAGCCGGTTTATATGGCCTTCATCCGTTTCCTAGGGGAAGAGTCCGAAGCTAGAAAATTCAACTATTGCCTTGAAGTAGGAGGTCATGGACGCAAGATGAAGTGGCAGGGTGTGCCTCGAAGCATCAGGACTCACCACAGGGTGGTCCGAGACAGCCACGATGGGCTCCTGCTTCACCGGAACTTGGCCATCTATTTCTCTGGTGGTGATCAAAAGGTGCTGAAGCTGCGAGTCTCCGGCAGGATCTGGAAGGAGACCTGAGGCATAATCCAAGGATTATGGAAAAGCATCTCATCTCTTGTAGAGGGTTCCATTTTTTTTTTTTTTCCTCATTTTTAGCTGTCTTAGCAGTTGCAGTCCAGGGTCTGATTGAACCTTTATGTGTTTAATCCTGTGGGCTGGTGTGATTTTGCAGAAATATCTTCTACTGCATTGCTAAAATCTTAGTATATAATTGCAGCTTGATTTAGCAAATCATTTCCGGGTGAAGTTTAATTTTGTTTTAACTATTTGGAACAATGTTTTAGAAACTGGTTCAATTAGTTTGATCAGAACGCAGAGGCCGATCAAGCTGGTTTGAAAAGTGGGTCGTCTACTTTTAAATTTATAGGGTGAAACTTAAATATTTGAATTATTTTAAAAAAAAAATTAAGCCGACTTGAAAATATAGTTGTAAATGAGTTGAGTCATGCCAAGTTTGGTAGTGTCTACACTTGTCCATAAGATAATCAAATTAAATTAAGTTGGGCTTAAAATGAATCAAGCAACTGAAATAATTGTTTAGGAGTTTGAGCTTGATTTAAGCTTGAATTAGTTTGATTTAAATGTCATTGAACTTTTAATTTAAACTGATTTGATTATTTAAAATTTTTATATTTTTAGATTTATTTGATTGGTTGTTATGTTGGATAATATAAATTTATTTATTTATTTTTAAAAATATGTTTTTTTTTACTATATTGATAAACATGATTTATAAACTTTGTTAATATGTGAATAGATCACAATTTTAATTCATCAACATGATTCATAAACTTTATTCTTGAATGAAATGATAATTGAATGTATTTAAATTTGTTAATTTAGTTTAATAAATTATTCAAATTTATTCATGTAATTAATTATATATTGAACGCATAAATAAATTTTTACTAAGTTAAACATCAAACTTTCTCGCAAAAGTTTGATTTATTTCCAACCTTATTTGAAATGTCACACTAGCCTTCAAACTCTTATTTTAAAACATTGCTTTCAACCATTCAGTGATAATAGGAAACCATTCCATTTAAAGGCCCGAGGTTTTTTTTTTTTTTTCTTCGACTAAGGTGGCGTTAGATTTAGGGGTTTGGAAATGAGGGAATGGATTTATTTCTAAACTTTATATTTGGTTGATGGAAATGGATTTAAGATTTTAGAACGAAACCCAAAAACTTGAGTATGGATGAAACTCACCCTCTCCCTCGAGTTTTGATGAATGGGAATGAGAATTAAATTGACAAAAATTTCCTTAGTATATTTGTTCACTTTTTCTTTCATTTCACTCTCTCTCTCTTTGTTCTCTCTCATCATACTTTCTCTCTTCTCATTTTATCATCACACTTTCTCTCTCAACATACTTTCTTTCTCCTCATTCGCCCTCATCACATATTCTCTACCATTTTATCTCAGTATTCTCTCTCATCGCACACTCTCTATCCTCATTTTTTCTCTTTTCATTCTCTACTCATTGTTCTCATCATACTTTTTCTCTTCTAAATCTCTCTTTCCATACTCTCTCTCCATATTTTCTCTTATTATACTTTCTCTCTCTTTATTCTCTTCCATCACATTCTCTCTCCTCATTTTCTCTCATCACACTTTTCGTCTCTTCATTTTTCCCCATCATACATTCTCTCTCATCACACTTTCTCATTATACTTTCTCTTTTCTCAATCTCTCATTTTCTCTCAAACATACTTTCTCTCTCTTCATTTTTTTCTCATCTCTTTCTCTCAGCACATTTTCTCTCTCATCATACTTTTTCTCTTCTCAATCTCTCCTATCATGCTCTCTCTCCTCATTTTCTCTCATTATACTTTTCTTCTCTTCATTTTTTTTCCATCACACTTTCTCTCTTATCACATTTTCTCTCTCATTATTCTCTCTCATCATATGTTTCTCTCACATTCAACTTTCTCTCTCATCTAATTTTTTCTCTTATTTTCCTCTAAGAGTAAAAAAGGAAATTTAGGTTCATTCTGATTGAAAATATTAACTAACCAAATATTATTTTTGATACTCAAACTCATACTCATTCTCATTCTCATTCTACAATACTATGATACTCATTCCCATTTTGATTCCTAAGAGAGAACCAAATGTCACCTAAATTAACAAACCCCAAAATTTGAAATGAGCATTTATATAGTTTCTTTTTTTTTGAATTAGGATGATTTTTATCTCGAACTGATAAAATTAGGATTATTTTTAGCTCAAACTAATAAAAATGAATAATTTTAAAGAAATCATATGTTCTATTTCTTATTAATTCGAATGAAAACAGTATATTACTCTAATTTGTCAATAATTTTAATATATATATATATACTATTTATATATATATATATATATATATATATATATAATTTTTATATCAATGTATTATTGATATGTTCTAGCGTAAGAAGCTCATTTTTTTTCTAAAAATACATGAATTTTTAATACTGGTATTGGTTTTTTTTAGATTTAAATTAAAAGTGAATCGAATATTTTCACCTCCATTGACTTGGAAAACCGATATAACGGGAGAATGCACCCATAGGTCAAATAGATAGGCCAAATATATCACTTCCCAGCGCAATCTAACAAAATTCGGTTCGTGCTCCAGATAGATCCGTTTCCATCCGACAACTAGCGTCCCGCACGAGCGCAGTGGCAATTAATCCGGTGAGTTAGCGGGAGATTCTCTACACCCCGCGCCACGAGGCTACAACGCGGACGTCCCCCGCCGCTTTCGTGTGGTCCTTTTTTCTTGTTCTTTATATATCTCGCCGTTTCCAGAAGCCAAAGGGGGTGCACCAAAATAGGCCGGCGATGGCGGAGAAGCCTCGAGAAGAACCGCCGCCCGATCGCCGGAGGCCTGTGATCAAGTCGGGGATTCGGAGCAATGGGGCCCGGTTCCGGGCCGCCGCCGGGGAGACCGCGGCGGAGTGCGCGGCGGTGTTCTGCTGCTGCCCCTGCTGCCTGGCGAACCTGGTCGCCGCCGCCGCCGTCAAGCTGCCGTCCGCGATCATCCGGAGGGTCCGGCGGAGGCGGCAGCGGAGGAAGGAGCTTCTTTGCCTGAAGGAAAAGAAGACGAAAGCCGCCGGGAACAAAGTCGGCACCACCGTTCGCGACGACGACGACAGCCGCGGCGTGTTCATCTCGACGGCGGCGTACGCGGCTTCGCCGTCGAATCCGCCATCCGAGGAGATGATCGAGTTAGACAAGAACATGATCGCGAAGTTCTACGGCGCAGGATTCTGGCGCAGCCCTTCGCAAAAAGAGAAGTAAGAAAAAAACACACAAAAAAGAGAAGATTCCGATCGAAAACAAAAGAAAACAGCATCAAAAGATGCGATCTTTGATTGGATTAGATGCTCTGTTCTTGGTGATCAATCCCACTTGAATTTGAGATTTCTCCTTGTGAAAGATGAAGATTTCCCATGTTTGATTCCATTGAGAAAAGGGGTGGAACTGGAAATTGGGGGAGGAATCAAGTCTTTGTTCTTGGTGCTGACTCTTTGGTTGGTTGACTTACTTAAACATATTACCATCAATCAATCAAACAACAAAACATATGAACTTTTTAATCAATACTATACCTAATAGAGTTAAGATGAGATTTTCTCCAAATTCAAGAGTAAAATTAATTGAGTTATTCCCCTTGATCAAAACTAAATCTAATACTAGGTTATCTCATGAACTCAATTGAAGGAGATACGCTTAAACATTTTACCATAAATCAATCAAACAACAGAACATATGAACGATGTGCATGTCTCTTGGAGTGTATCGATTAATTGGAAACAAGGAAATTTGCAACAAAGATCAGGAACCATACCTTTTCAAGTAGCACACACCTCTCTATTCACAAACGGCCACAAAATTAACAATTAAGAGTATGGCAGATTCAACAGCTACTTAACCCAGCACTGAAACCTGTTGGTGCATGATTTCGGCTTCAGGGAGGTTAGCCACTGCCTCACCTTCCTCAGTATTGTCCTCGGGAGAAATTGGCTCTGCTACATGCTCTGTGGAGTTCTCTATCTGAAGCATCTCGACCTTAGGCTTGGAGTTTCGCACATTTTTGTCCGCCCTGCTAGTTTTCGATTTCTGGGATGGGAGCTTGGTGAGTACCTTTTGCTTTGGGTTCTTGGAAGACATGCCATTTGCCTGACCCTTGCTGGTTGCGGCAATGTCATTGGATTTGGTCGAATTCTCACATGAGTTGGCAGCTTCTGACGGATTGTCTATTGCAGAGACAGATGATTTGCGACGCCCAAGTTTTGGTGACCTGGGGCGTGTGGGAGGGATCTGTAAATCATCAAGGTTAGCGACCATAGTGCTTGTTCAAAATAAACTGTTTAAAGGCATTATATTTGGACGTGCAAAACTAAAAAAGAAATATTGAAGGCAAAAACCATTGTCCTGGTGAGTTTTAAGAGCTTAATAGGTTAAATTAGTTTTGAGGAAAACTAGGCCAAATTTTCTGCTCCACATCTGCCCCCCTGTATTTCCTCCAAGTAAACAGGATTTTTTTTGGGTATATTCCCCCATGATGCTTTCTTTACGTGCTCATGTATATATCTTCAATACATGTGCAATTATATTTTGCATTTTTTATGATAGGCAAATCTACCCTTTCCCCACGAATAAAGAATGTTTTTTTTTACCCTTTCTTACTTCCTCCCTAGTATAAAGTATAGACTACCTAAGCAACTCTACACTATAAACTCAGAATTTTGCAGTTCAGCATAAGTATTCATCCTGTAGATATCGAGGAGATGGTAGTCCAGACATTAATGACAAGTGTGATAAAATCAAAGATATGCTTAAATATTCTTGCAAAGAATTGGAAACTATTTATCTTAAAGTAGATGCGCTAAGTAAATATTCAAAAAAAAAAAAAAATCCTAGGAGACAAAGGACGGTACTCAGGTAGGCCTATTTATTTGATGATAATGGCATCACCAATCATAACTCATTGATAAACTTGTGATAGAACACGGAAGCCTGTGAATGAATGACCTTACCAATGCCTAATTAAGGTTGTCATAAGAAAGATGGTAACCGTACCTTCTTCAATTCAACTTTGGGAGGACTAGGTTCTTGATAAAAATTTGGCATTGGAGTGGCTTTGAAGTTCAAGCTCTTCCTCAATCGTCTAATCTCAGCCTCATGATTTTCCTATAAAATATTGTTTTTCTCGATAGCTTAATTGTCATCCAGTCAGGAGATTTTTGAAGGACAACATAAAAAACCCACATTGAACGAAAATGAGCACCTGAGATTTTGCCTGCAAGTTGGTCTTCTCAAGTTCCTTTGCATGATTCTGCTCTTCAAGCTTCGTGAAAACTAAGAAAATAAAGATTGGATATTAGTTCTTTACATTCTTAACAAAATAACTCAGACAAATGAATTCAATCACAAGACCTCTTTGCGTTTCTCAGCACGCTTTATCCAACCTAAAATTAAAACCACAGCCAGTGCTCTTCTTGCACGTGGTGTTGTACTTCTGGAATAAACATAACAAAAACCTCAAACGGAAGTCTAAAAGCTTAAAACATGAGGACATTAGATAAGCATGAAAATTACGACGCAGTGGAGTGGGCATCATCATCCTTTTTGGTTGAAAATGAGCTATCTGAGAATTTTGTTTTGACATCATATGCCCTGCATTACATGAAAAACAAATAGAACTTATTACAAAAGTTAAAGACAAATAATATTACATGGTTAAGTCATTTTTAAGCATATATTTTGCTTCAAGTTGTGGATCAGGTGCGTAGACAAGCATGCAATTTTTGCAGCAGTTTCATTGACAAAAAAGTTCTGTGCATATGAAATTATACCCTATATTAAAACAAAATATAAGCATAGTTACATATGGATTAATCTCTGTTATCTAATGTTCTAATTAATTTCCCCAAGCATATCCAAAGAAATTGTGCCAAATAACAGATTATTCAACAAGAAATAGATAAAACCATAACTAATGTTGTATTAGAAAGTAACAAAAGCACAGGAATTACATGAAGGTAAGGGAAACATGCAAAGGTTTTTTTTTTGTGTGTGTGTGTGTTGTTTTGTTTTGCAAAAAGAAGCAGAAGTACTTACTTTCCATCTTCTGCAGAAGGACAATTTATAGGAAATTTTTCACTAATAATTGCCTCTCCTAAGTCCTTGTTCATTGCCTGGGTGAGCAAATGGTTATAAAGGTTTGACAAAAGTAAATGGTATTTTGTTAGAATAACCTTCTTCACGTAGTGTAGGGAAAAAACAATAAAACCAGCCATGTTTGTACTAACCGATGTTTTCTGAACACCCGATGCAGTAATCTTAGCAGTAAGATGGCCTGCAAACTTGCAAGATAACTCAAGAAAACATAATTTATTCCCAAATTAAAAGAGTAGGAGAAAATCAAACCATTTGTGTTTGATGATGCAACTCTAGCCTGCCTTGTGGAAGTTAAGGTCTTACGTGACCCTTTAGAAGGAAAGGATAAACTCTGTGAAAGAGCCTTCCTTTTCTCGTGGGCTTCACCCAGAGAACCATTTAGAAGACCGGAACCTTGCTTTGTCTTCTTGATTTGACTAATTGCATCAGATCCACCTTTCTGCACAAGAAATAGTGAAAATCACATCTTCTACAGAACACAGTTTTCCATGTTTGTGCAAACAGACTACAGAAAAGAACCAATTGCCTTGGTGGAATTTGATGTTTTCTTCTCCTTAATCGATTCAGAGTCTTCTTTCCTGTCTTCAGAGAAATCAGGGACTTCGACTTTTGATGTGTCCTCAGAGCTACTGCTTGCAAGAACAGCATCAGCACCGTATTCTACAATTCCGTTCTCCTTGTTTACTTGAGAACTAAATCCGTTGGCCTCCGGAAATATTTCCAGAGATCCTTTAATAAGCTCCACTTCAACTCCATCACCAGACTCCATCTCCGCAAAGGAACCTACCACACCAACCGTGAGTTTAACTCTGCCAAATTTCATTACAAGATTTTACGTTTTTTGTAAAACTGTATCAGAAATCCTAAAGAAAATAATGGTAATCTGGTCCAATTATATTTCTTGCTCAATGCTCTGGCTCCACACATCTCCCTCTAAACAGAAATGAAAGAAAAAATCTCCGGCCTGGCGCTAATCCAACTGAATTATCCAACATTATCACGAACCAAGTAAAAAATTACTTATGTTAGAACATGCTTATTTTCTTCATTCCAACTTCCTTTTTTTTATTCTATCGAGCAACTTGATTTTAATTCGCAATTTTCGACGATCGCTATACACCCCCTCCCCCCTTTCTAGCGTATGAAATCAACCATATGGAATCAAGATCTCCGTATGAATGTGGAACCAATCGTATGGAATCAGGACCTACGTATGATTTTTTTTTTGTAAAAATAAAAATATTCTTTCAATTTAATATTTTTTTTAAAAAAAAAATCAGTATTATAAGAAGATACTTTTGGTTAATCATGTTTCTTCAAAGTAGTCACACCATTGAAACACATATATATATCCATAAATATTTCCTGAGTAAATGGGGAAATCCTGTAAGAAAAAAATGATTAATATGTCAGGTATAAAAAGAAATTCTAAAAATGATACTCCCAATTAGTCTCAAGAAAAATCTTGTAAGAAAAACAAGTAATGATTGTGTTAAGATAAAATATCTTCCATAATTTATCTATATGTATCTAATAGAAGTCCGCAATACTGGACCACCGTCTAGAATGAATGTTATCAACTTTTACTCCAATAAACAATGACACTCAAGTCTGATCTATCTAAAGGATGATTTCTTAACTCAATAGCAGCATAAAGAACGAAGTAGAAGATACTAAAAACCCCGCGGTGGTAATAATCACATGTTGAAGATAATGTGCTTTCACTATCTATAATAGTCGAAACTTTTTTGCCATCTTGATCAAACTTTTAAAATCCAAGTTATATATATATATAAAAGTTCGGCCCACAGGCTGACTTCCGCTAGTAATCGATCGTCCCCGCTGACTTACCAAAGTCTCGGCCGTCTGCCTTTGCCACATCAAATGCTCCTATTTATACCCTCTACGCTGCTTCTTAATTCTCATCCAACCCATTCTTCCTCTCCTCCTCTCCTGTTTGTTCAACTCATCAGCACCAATCCTTTTCTTTCAATCTCCACAAGCCATGGCAAAGCATCACGCCGCTACCTTCTTCCATTTCCTTCTTCTCTCTGCCATCTTCCTCAGTTGCCATGCAACAAGGCATGAGCCAGCAGATCATCCTTTAACCACTCACCATAAGGTACTAATTAACTTCAGTATCATTTTTTTTTAATTACTGAGTTTGTTTGATCTTTCAATATAGTTGTGCTTGAAAACAGACTGTTGAAAAAGGCGGCAGCAGCAGCAGCAGCTTCCATGAAGAATTTTGTGGAAAAGGTGTTGATGAAGAAGAGTGCTTGATGAGGAGAACCCTTGTGGCTCACACTGATTACATTTATACCCAAGGCAACAAGAACTAACTAGCTAATAAATCTTATATATGCATACATAATTAAGGAGATATTAATTGTGTCAATTATTGTCTTGCTATGTTCTTATCTGTTGTGAAATTATCTTCTCTATGCTTTCCTGTCTTAGTTTATATATTTTTTTGGAGAAAATTAAGTTAATGCAAACGATGCAATATATCCAACAATTTACTTAAGTAAATCAAGAAATAAAACAGTAAACACTAAATTGGTGTGAGTCAAGAATATTATGCTTAGGCCAAAATGCATAAGATTGCATTCATGCTGTCTATTGATTGCAACACACTAAATTTAGTTTTTTTGTTCTAAAAACAAAAAAGGCAATGTATCATCATTATGAACATTATAGATACTGAGTTAACTTTGACAGTGTAAATCAATTAAAGTATTCAATTTCTAAAATTAAATTGGCCAATAATAGATATTTACTCTTTTTAAAAATCAGTTTACTGCATGTCTCTCCTTTATCTCCTATGACTCGAGACACTAAATTTGGGACACACAATAAAATCTCCATTAATGGCTCTCGAGAAGGGCAGCCGAGTTCTAATTAAGGACATGGTTTGCTGTGCATGCTGAGTCCTAGATTGTATCAATCTCATCTCAAGTCAAAGATAAAAGTAAATGTACTAATTATTTAAGCATTTTGGAATTGAAGAACTAAACTACTGCTCTATTGACTTTTGTAGGAGTTTGAATAAAATTTTAAGAATAATAATAAAAAAAATCAATCACCAAAAAAGCCATGATTCTTATTCTATTTTATTTTTACTTAGTCACTACGCAAAGCAGATAGCAGAATCCACAGACAAAACTTGGCTAAAGACTAAAGTTCCTCTTTACCAATGATCCAATGAAAGGGTACTTTCACCATGACACTTGTTTTGCAGAAACGATATCTATAAAACTATAAAATTGGTATATCCATATCTACTAAATTGGTCTACATGCACCCACGAATTTAGTAAATTATGGAGTACATAATTGATAAAATACACATATTTCATCATACTTGCACACTATATGCAAGAATATCATACTGTTGCACTTACGTGGATACATCTTGAAATATAGAATTAATGCATCTATAGTCCAGTGACCAGTGGAATGCTCATTTCTTTTCGTTATACAATAATATATACAAGTCTACAAAATTGAGGCATCCATGTTTATTAAACAGTTCGCCTATATTCACTACATCAATGCATCTTAAACACACAAAATCGGATGTCTACGATCAGATAAAATATTTCAAATTTTCTACTATACTTATTTTAAGATTCACTGCAGAAAAGATATGTGGCCAAGACACCCAACTTTCCAGAATCCACCATACTAAGCTAAAGCTAAAAAGGAGCCACACTGAATGCTAATAATTTAATCTCGCAAACCTGGATGCAGTATGATGCCATGAAGTGTGGAGTTTCTTTTTCAGGCCTCATCCTGATCCTGTAATGCCACAAAGTAGGATGCAAAGTGGTTTAACCACAAGTGAAAAGTCATGAAGGAATGGATTGCATTAA
Source organism: Zingiber officinale (assembly GCF_018446385.1). NCBI lineage: Eukaryota > Viridiplantae > Streptophyta > Magnoliopsida > Zingiberales > Zingiberaceae > Zingiber > Zingiber officinale. The sequence continues at coordinate 147,311,560 of NC_055994.1, forward strand.
TGATGTTTTAGTTGGTATCCACACAGTGGTGGCCGTGGTGGCGCTGGTGGATCTCCAATGGCAACTAGAGGAGGCTTTGCTTTCAGGAAAGTGTCAGCGTTGACCTTGTGCTTCATTGCAGATCTTGGTGGAGCACAGAAGCATGCACTTTATGCAGGATCTGTAATTAAAGATGTGGCTCAACTCGAGTTAGAATTGCAAGTGGGCAAGTGAGCAAGAATGAAAAATTCCAAGTGGGGAGAAAAAGAATCATCTTATTTTAAAGAACTCGGGCACTGGTCAAAGTACAATGCAAGTCATAGATAGTTTGTACATAGATACCTAAGACAAATAAGAACACATGAAAAATATAAAATCTCATAATAATGAAGTTCGGATTAAACTAAGGATTAAAATACTGCAAGACAACAGACAAAATTAAAAACAATTGTGTTCATTCTATTAGAGATAAGAGATATGGCAAATTCCAATTGCAATGCAAACCTTAAAAATATTGACTACAAGACATTTACTCAAAGATCAATTCATCTGAATGATTGCAAATACATTTCTGAAGAACAAGCCTGAAAAAAAAAACTCCAAGTAAAACATGTGGTACACTAAACATCCAATTCACTACCCTTGGGACTGTCCATAACAACATCAAATCCACCTTCCACAGAGAAGAGTTGGCCATATAGTGTCATATTGAGTTTTTACAGGTTGAAAAGTAAGTTACAGGTAAGGAAAAAAGAAAGGGTATTCAGACATTGCCAGTTATTAGTAACCATATGAGCCACAACTTACAAGATCTTTTTCTGTAGAATTTTACAAAGTCGATGGTATCAGAGCCAGACCTCTTTATCATGGGTGTATTGGCTGTTGGATCAGGGCTGTCCCAACTCGAATGCATGCTAGTTCCATGAAGAGGGAATAAATGTTGTATGATTATAACTAGCTTCATCTCCAAAGCAAGGTGATCCATGTCATGACCAAACCGACAGGCAATATTTCTGACATGATAGCGTTGTATATACTAAAAAGAGATAATCTTATAAGTTTATATGGTAGACAGACAAGCAGATCAGGTGGTCAGTCATTTTAGCTTGGTGGATCCTTTACCCTTTTACAAATGATATCATTAGAGTCAATCCCTGCTCTTCACTAGTGAGCCTGGGGACCCATAGACAATAACCTCAATTAAGAGATGGATGTAATTTTTCTCATTCACATACTGGAGTTTTTCACAATGGGAGTTAACCTAGAAGATAGGCTAATCTCCAACAGAGAAACTTTAAAAAGTTTGGTAGGTTGCCATAAATACATGATAGTTGACCAAGCTTATGCTATTTTGTAATTACTAAGTGAAAAATTGTCTTCTGAAATGTGAAGGATAATCTTTGATAGGCTTTTTGTTCAACATGTGCAGCAGATGGGTAATCAAATAACATGAATGACATGCTGAATGACATGCTGAATGGCATCAACACATCTTCAGTATGCTACTCCAGAGTACATCAACTAGTAAATAATTTCATTGTATGGAAGGTCTCATTTATATAGTAAAGTGCTTCTAGAGCTGCTGGTGGTGACTACATGCAAAGTAGGTACTCCCAATCGATGATTTTCTAGAATAAGTTCAAACAGTTTGAAACCTCTAGATGAATCTTTAGTAGACTAGTTGCCTTCTGTTTATTCTGAAAAAAGTTGAAATATTTGAGACAATAAGAGAATGGATAGCCTTATAGTTGTTCAGCAACTATCTGTAAAGTCCTATTGTATAACTCTTTGAAAAGAAAACCACTCTCATCTACTTCTCTCCCCACTATTTCCTCTTATGCCTACATGAAACAAAGAGTATCATAATGCTGGTGTCTATAAGTAATTGTAATCCCCAAGTAGAAAAATAGTAACTTCTTATGGTGCTACAATAGATCTATTTGACAAAGATAACTTTTTCATTAATAATTCAAACAAACAAAACAAATCTTGAAGAACGTAGGATTATGAATAACAAGTGAAATATGTGTGACTTACACAGGTGTATGTTTTTTAAAAAAAAATAATGCATAAGAAGGCAATACCCCATTTGCACACAAAATAAAATTTCAAGAACGCAATAAACCCTGAACTATGTTGAAAAGTAAAAAAGGTAAAGCACTCATGATTTGAATAGAGAATTTGCTATTTAAGCTACATATTTCTGAAAGACAACGTTCACATTAGGTTCCAAAATTTAAAATTTGACTCAACATAAAACATAATGTAGATGTACTATTGTCTACAACATCAAGATACTCTCAACATAACACATGTACACTGGCACACACTATGTCTAACATCATGTACTTTCACATTAAGTTTTATGGAATTTTCCAAAGATATAATTTTTGACTTTCGACATATATGTAAAGCATAATGCAGTTGTACTATTGTCTACATCATCAAGATACTTTTGGCATAACATCATGTACATTGGCACGCAATTTGTCTAGCACATAGGATCAATGATCAAGCTTCCATTAGATAAACATTTTGCAGAATCCACTATCACTCTGATAATTTTCTATATTTCTCTTGCACAATGTATGCTGATACTAATGGAGCACCTTGGCATTGTATCTATATGTCAGTAAGTTCAATCCTACCAGTAAGGGTAGTGCCTTAACGCCACTCATTGGTCACCATGTGTATACCAATTAACAATTCATATGACTTTTTTTTTAAAAAAAAAAGTTGGTAATTGGTATACACACGGCGAACAATGAGTGGGTTCAGGTACTACCCTTACTGGTAGTATCGAACTTACCCTATTTGTCCTTCTATCCTAATTCATCAACTAATGTATTATCTGCATTATTTTCTTCTGAAAAACAGAATAGCAAAACCCTCAATTCTTCATATATGTATCTTGATAAGACCCGGAAATTGCACTTTGAACAATTATCATGAAAACAATCATGCCAATGAAAAGTAACATGAATTTCCAACGGAATAATATTGTCCACCTTATCGCCATGTGTTCAAAGAGCATTGTTGTTTCCAAACATGAGAAGTTGCAATGCTAAAAAACATACTTATGCTGGTGTCAAGAATCTTGTTCCAACACATAATTGCATGCACAAAGCAAGACATATAGTGATTGAAGCCAATGATTTAGCACTGACATATCTCACCACCTCCAAACCTCTTTCTGCTACCTCCCTGTGAATTACTGAAGCCCCTTTCCTTGCAGAATCAGACAATTTCCAATATAGAAAATCAAGAAACGATCTCACGGTCTCAAATGTCACTCTACCTGTGACATCAAGAACAAGCTTCCTGTTGCAGGGAACTGCCAATGTGGAAGAGACTCGTTCAGCCCATGCAACACTATTGTTAGCATTGTGATCGTTAAGACAATTCCTTTGCCGATTAGATAGTTGTTCCAACACTTCTCCTTCTCGCCCAGTAATGTTTACTCTGCTCACTGAGGAGGTCAAGGAGCCATTATTATTCATCACATGATGAGAAGTCCTGACAAGGGTTTCAACAGCCCCATTACAAACCGAAACTAATATGTCCTTCATCTTTGCCTCGTGCTTGGGGTTCGTAAGGCCAGAGAAAATCTGATCATACGGATTGATCACCATAGTCTTCTCAAGGTACACCGTGACAGCAGTGCTCACAAACTGCTGAATACAATCAGCAATGAGCTCCCGGGAATTATCATCAGAAAGCAACCGAAACCAAGTTGGGATAGCTTCATCACTATGCCGTCCAACTGATTCACCACCCTGACCACCCGAACGGATAGCCAGCACGAGGTTCCTCGCGAAGCTTCCCACCACTATAGAGGCGAATCCCGTGCCCTCTGGGGAGCAGAGCTTCTCAAAGAACCGATCGGAGAAGCCAGGGGAGGCAATTTGAGGTCCCAACCCGCACGATCCAACCTTTCCACCTCGTTCTGAATCGGAACCCAAACCCCGGACGATCCCAACGGTAACGGCTTCCGAGAAGCTCGATACCGACGCGGTGAACTCCTCCGACGCTGCGATCTTGGCCAGCTGCTTCAAGCTGGTCGGGATCTCGTCTTTTTCCGAACGGAGGAACCGGTTCAAGTCATCAGAGACGAGTACGACGGCCTCGGAGACGGAGACGAGAGCGTTAAAGAGGCTGGCGAGCTGCCTCCGCCTCCGCGCGACGGAGGGGAGGTGGTAGAGCTTGTAGGCGCCATAGCCGGAGAACCCAACGGCTGCGACGAGGATGAGCCACCGGCGCCGGCGGCGGGAGATATCGAGTGCCGAGGACGCGAATTGGAGCGCCATGGATACGCAATTGGGGCGTAGGGTTCCGTGACGGAAAAGAATGACCGCGTTTCCCAGTCATTTCTTCTCTGCTTTATATTTTTATATATATAAAAAAGGAAGAAAAGCAGCCACACGCCACTCGTAGTCAATTTATTATCCACATACATAATACGGCAGCACGCACAACACGGCATGCCCCGGATCAGCTTGAAATATCATTAATTAATTATATAACAAAATTATATTGGTGTATTTAATGACTAAAATGAGCATTTTAGTACTTTTTCCCGGATCAAAATTTGAAAAATGAACAATATTGAAACGGACTGCCCAGGCAGAATACAAGAATTCCATCTTTCCCCTCCAATAACAAAAGGGAAAAAAAAAGGAAAAAAACTATAAAAAAAAATAAGAGAGATTTAATGAAACAAAAAAGACAAAGTGACTATAAATTTATTGGGTAAAATCATATCAAATGAGGATATTAAAAAATGCAAAACTGTCACATCAGACAGGGAGGGAGGTCAAATACGAACCCAAACGACGGGTGAGTACATGGATGATGAAATCTCTCGCCAAGATTTGACCCCCTCTACGGCCCTTACCGATGCACCCACTAATCAAATGAGGATATTAATTACTTCAAACGCTGGTTGAATAATGAGAACCATTTACTTTGCCTTCAATGCTGTTGCCATTTCCATGGGAGCCTTGACTGGCTTCTCGCTTCAATTTGTCGACAACTTCCTCGAACCGCCGCCGGAAGGTTGGCATCCTCGAGATGGTCAAACTGAAACCCTGCAGCCTGTGGAAGGTTGTTACTGGTAAACAAGGCAAAGATGGAGCAACAATGGCTTTTTTAATAATGGAAATGGAAGTACCATTCATGGAATCGATACTCATGAATCAAAGTCTTACCTTCTTATCAACCCCTCCAGCTGAGCTCTTTTGACTTCATCAGCTGGTGCGACTCCACCGTTTTGCCAAGCACTAACCCTTCGAGAGTCGCCACAATAAAGAGCCAGCTTCTGTAGATATTCCTCTTCTTCTGGCATCAACTTTGCTGCACTAATTTGTTCTTTAAGAACAAGCATAGGCTCAAAAAGCCAGTCAAAAATCTTCCCCTCAGGCCTATTAACATATGTGAGTTCAAGATTATCCCCTGCAAACGAATGGTAAGTGATTAACATTAACAATTCAGCAAGGGAATATTTGAAGAGGACAAAAATGCAAACCAATCATAGAGAGATACAGGGAGGCCTCATACGCATGATAAAGCCGACGGAACCACAATTTATGGAACGAATGCAACATTGCAGAATTACACAGGAAGGTAACCCAATGTTAACTATCTTGTTCTTCGAATTTTGCCATTCCTCCAGATCTGGCATATGAATAGCATCAGCCTGAACAAGCTCGGTTCCTACACTCTCACATGACTTGAAAAAGTTCTCCCATATCTAAGAGAGAATCCAATTATCAGATAAAGTAATGCCAAAAAATTTAAAAGGCCATATTTAGTTCTTACCACAACTGACTTTAGCTCCTGCATCTTCATTGAGGGTGTCTTAATTAATCGATGTTTTAGATGAATAGGCTCAGCAGAACTAGGAGCCCTCTTCAGCGGAAGTGATAGGGAGCGTGAAACAGAAGGCTTTTGACGATATTTTGGTCTGGGTGATAGAACATACACATCCTTTAAAGGACAAGAACTACAGAGTACAGAACTACTAGCATTGTATATTCAACATTACGAAATTTGTTGTTGAAAATGGAAGACTGCTTTGAGGCAAAGGTGGCGCATTAGACTTAATAGAAGGCAGGCGTACTGTAAAAACAATATATGCGAAGATAGACTTAATAATACCTTGGAAAGCATGAACCTTCACGCATGTAAAGGAAATCATTGGTGAACTCATCAAATATAGATATCACAGCTATGACATAAAGAATTCCGCTCTTTGTAGAGTTTTCCTAACACAAGAAACATAATTTCATCATAACCAATGAAAGGATCATAGTTATGGTCAAGATTTAAAAAAAACATGTTATTCAAAAAGATATTGCCTCTCTAGTAGGACATTCTGCATGAAGAACTTTCACTATGTTGTACCTGATATACAACAGCAGAAGCATAACATCCAAGGAATAAGCTTGAAAAAATTCCAGCAGCAGAAGCCAGCAAAACTGCTAGAGGCCACAGTAAAATCAGAAGCCCGGCAAACGGAACACAAACACTTTCCAAAAATGGACCAGACCGCCCCAGAAGATCTTGGATCAATTGGCCCCATCCTTTAAGCAGCATAACAGGTGCTTTGTAAAGTACTATAAGGCTAATCATGGGCACATCTATGAAGGCACCCAAGAGTCCTGCCAGCAAGCATCCAGGCACCTGTGATATCCTGCATACGAGTAATTCAAGGTTCATTAAGTAATGAGTAATGGTATCAGATTTCCTTATGAGATGCAACACAAACATATTTCCTTATGATTAATTTTAACCAAGATGTGACCTTAAATGAGTTCAATGATAGGATGTCTATGTAGCATATCAAATAGTTGGTTACGATTTTCTTATACATTGTTTAAAGAAGTGTTTCATGCAATCACACAAAAGATAATATATGCATATTCGGTGCTTCACTAAATTGTATATTGTGTATTGCATATGCAGTAGTTAGATACTACTCTTGATCTTACTGTAGATACTACTCTTAATCTTACTGACATACCTAAGTGAAACAGAGTTATTAATGAATCTCAATATTTCAGGTAAATTATATGTGCCACTCTTGGAATTTAGGGTATTCCATGTACCCGCTCTAATTCAAAGTCTCCACTGAGTCTTAATCTATAAGGCATTGCTATTAATTTAATTTTCAAACTTGACAAAATTTACCTGATAACTTTTTGAAATTTTGTATATATGAAAGCAAAGTATTTTTGGTCTTCGATTTTATTTGTTTGTGCTAACACATGTATATTTTTATAAGGGAAAATGAGCAGATACCCCCACACCTCACACCATCTTTGTTCTGAAAATTACATTATGAAGTTAATGAAAGCATAATATCCATATAAACGAAGAAGTGCATATAACAAGAAAGGTCTTCAGAAATACATGTAGTGCGCATCATGACCCTCGTAATGAAAATTGGGAGTTTGGAAGTGAACTAAAACTATTTGGTACTCGGCTAGACTTTTATGGCCATGAAGACTACATACTGAGGCAAAAACATGTCACTGCTATTTGATCTTCAGTTAGATAGATCAGATTCTCCTCCAAGATCCAGACATCCATAGGATTAGAAAGGATTTGTCAATCCTATAACTAGTCGTGTAACTGATGTTTATAGTCTCCACAAGAACTCTCAACTATTTATTTAAATATTACAACTATTAATTCAAATATTAGATTAGAAGATTTCCCATATGAAGTGCAGACTAAATTTCATTTATAACACTAATGTCACGGACATAGACAAAAAAAAATATCCTTACATTATTAAGTTTTTTTCAACAGTCACTCACTTTGTGATTCAAAGGCAGATTGCAGAAAACAAAATAGTATTATCATAATTGTCGACTATTCAATTTGTGGAACTTAATATTGAATGTTTTTACTTTTAGGGTCAATCGCAATTGAACATTGACTACATAAAATCTAGCATGTATAATCGTATTGGGTTGCATTGCATTGAGTTTACATTGATATGATAACAGGCATGACTTATGATAATTAATAATGACAAATAAAATGTACAATATTCTTATGAGAGATTATGTCTACAAATACATATAAATATTTTAGGCAAGGAGTTTAAGATAAACTAAGTGAGTAAGCAATTTCTAAGATACGTAATTCATAGAGAGTCATAAAGGACATCCCGGTGCACAGAACTCCACTCAATGCGAGGTGCTGGGGAAGGGTGAAACCGCATTGGGTCTATCATACGCAATGGTACGCTGCATTGCAAGAGTTTGTTTCTGCGACACAAACCCGTAATCTCCTCGTCACACAGCAGCAACTTATCACAACTTTACTGTTACGCCATAGATATAAAAAAAAACAATGCAAGGTTGGAATCTCAAAAGGATACCTCATGTCCATTATTGTCTCGCCACTTGCCTCGAGTAATCCATCCATAATAGAGAAATAAGTATGAAAGCAAATATCCTTAAAGTCTCGGACAATGGTAAACCCTCTTTTAATCGAACTCCAAGTGCCAGCCTACATTTATCATATAGACAATCAATATCCTTACTCTAACATGTAAAGTAGTGCCAATTAGTTAAGGTTAATTGGGAAATTGAGGAGAAGAAGAGAATAGGAAAGAAAACCAAGATTCACACCTTAAAGCAACTAGTGAACTTATTCTGGACCCCTTCCCTAATGACCTCAAATGTTGCCATCAGTGGCAAAGCAATTCCAAATCCTAGACCTGTTAAGAAAGCACCAATCGTTGCAGCAAATGGCCATAGCAGGAGGAGAACTGGCATTAGCATTAGTAACAGAACCTTCAGCAGTGAACCAAACTTCTTTGTCCTGACAAATTAAAAACCAGAAGGCTAATAAGGCATACCATATTGCTCAAATTAAATTAACAAACAATAAAAGGCAGGAGGAGATTTCTAGATGATTTTCCCAAAGGTAAAATAATACTCAATCATAGTAGAGGAGAAGGAAGAACATTTCCAGAACAATTGCAAACAAAACAAAACTACACTTGCACAAATTTAGAATGAAGATAAAGGTAGAGGATAAAAACACCCAAAGTCATGCAACTGTTACATTATGGATAAAAGTCACCCAACATACAAGTACATCTAAGATTTTCACTCCCAGACCTCGTTGAATATGCACCTATGTGCATTCCTCCAATTTCACTTGTGCATCTGACTATGTATTCATAACATTTCCATCTATATCCTAGGTGCTTTTCTTTCATGTTTCTCAAAGGAAAAAAAAATAAGATGATTTCACCTTCAAGTATCAGCCCTGTAAGATGCATGTTTGTTTTGAGAGACTTGACAAATTGATGTCGGAGGATCCGAAAATTTTTATTATTATTTTTGATAATTTTCACCTTTTTGGCATTTAAGATATTTTTGATAATTTAGGTATTTTTATATTTTGAGTTTGTTTAGGATTGTGAGTTTATTATTAATTCTTCCTTTCTTTTAGAATTTCTTGTAAGACCATTGGCGGCCGGCTGAGAGGTAAATAGTTTGACAAATAAAAAGAACCTTTCCAATTTACGGTTTAATTAATCTAACACTTGCATAAATAAAATAAATGGCTGAAAGAAAAAAGGCCTGGAAGGGTTACTTGATTACAACCGGGGAGGATATTAATCCAAGGAAGTTGGAGCTCAGAAAACAATCTTCTTCAAGCGGAGAAGCCTCTTACAACAGTTGAAGTACTCAATTACAGAACAAAACAAAACTAAAATGAATCACAAGTGTTGCTCTAAACCTCTTGGACCAGGGTTGTATTTATAGCTCTGGTCGGGGTACCTGGAAGGGTTCCAGGCGCCTGGAATGGGATAGAATTCTATCCTCAACGTAACGGTTAAATGCCACGCCGATTTGGATAAAGTTTGTATTCCCGGAAGGGTTCTGGGCGCCCGGATGGTCCAGGCGCCCCGGACTGGTTCCGAGTGCCCTGACCAAGTCTGGGCGCCCCGACCTAGTCCGAGCGCCCGGACCAGGAAGTCAACACAGTTGACTTTTCTCGTCCAGGTTTTCCGCTCCGGTTCCGCTCGCCTTGTCCGGGTCTTCCGCTCCGGCTCCGCTCGCTTGGGTGATTTCAGCCATCCGAAATAGGGCTCACCCGAACCCAACTTCTGACCTTCTCGAGAAACCTTCCGCTCTGACTTCTTGTCCCTTGAAAATGTCGCGCGCCTCCTTCTCGTCTGCCTGCATACTCTTCCGCAGCACTTCGTCCCTCAGATGCACTGAGCCCGTCGGCTCTCTGTCGTGCCGTCCTTCTCGCTAGCTGCGTCTTTTGCTCAACTTCCTGTGCTCCTAAGGTCCTGCACACTTAGACACAAGGTTAAACCCAACAGGACCTAACCTAACTTGTTTGATCACATCAAAACTATCTTAGGGTTCCATCATTTCTTTCCTTTCTTTACAAGTTAGGAATTGTAGTCTATATATTAGGATTTCTTTCCTTTATTTGAGTTTTAGGCGCTAGAGTTTATATAAACACATGTTTAGCTATTAGAGGAATAAATCCTTGAATATTAAATAAAATCTCCTTTTTTGGAAAAATACCCCCCTCTTCTCATCAACCCGCAGGATAATCAGCGTTGGTTGGTATCAGAGCTGGCAAGTTCCAATTGAAGAAGTCAAGTGTCAGATCCAATTAAAGGTAATTGTGATCGTGACCGTAGTCGTTTTAGGCAGGTTCTTGAAGAAGTCTCGCATCATGGTCATAGCACCCAAGACGTGATTGAGAATTTACAGAGACAAGTTGTAGATTTAACCCAACATTTGAAGATTGAGGATTTACAGAGACAAGTAGCAAATTTAACCCAGCGTGTAGCTGCGGTGAGGTAAAAACTTGAAGATCGTGAGATACGTGGTCAAGAAGATTGACATGAATACCTCAAATGTCGAGTTGATCTACGTGAATTTTTTGGTATATCACATAGAATTATATTGATTAGATCAACAAAATGGAGCAGATCTTCGATTATAAGTAAGTTTCGTATCGGATGAAAGTGAAGCTGATTGTCATCAGACTCAAGGGTCGAGTATCAACATGGTGGGAGCACTTGCGGCGCTCATGAGACAGACAGGGAAAAATCAAGATCAAGGATTGGAGAAGATGAAAAAAAAGATGAACGATCACTCTCTTCCTTTTGGGTACACTTAAACTTCATTCCAGGCAAATAGGTTTTGCCATGGAGAATGATAGCTATAAAGTCCAAGATGACTTTGACGGATTCGAAGATGATTTGGAAGAAGAAGTTGATGAGGTACTTTATAGTGATGGCCCTAAGACTTTAATCATTCGTGAGAGTTTGTTGATTGAGGAAGATGTAATTGAGGAAGATGTGGGACATGAGATCGAGGTGATTAGTGAGCCGGTATATGACAATTATGAAGCAGACAAAGTGCTTGACGATGATCCTTTATTCGTTCCAAATTCATGTTCTATCCAGCAAGGTAATTATAAACCTTTTATCAAATTACATCAAGCAACTGATTGTAAACCATCTGAGGAAGACCAAGAAGGCAAGACAGAAGAGATTTACGAACCGATATACAATGATGACGGAGTTGACGAGGTACAACAACTATTTTCAGACTGTGTTGAACTTATTCTAGAAAATCTTCCTCCTGGAGTACCACCTATGGAAGATATCCAGTAGCAAATTAGCCTTGTTCCGAGGTCAAATTTGCCTCAACCCATATATTGCATTAATTCCAAGATAGCTAGACCACCTCTTCCTGGTCCAACTTCTCCTTAACTTTTTGTTGGCAGCGAAAAGCGGAAACATGCCAAGAGGACATCTGATGATTTGGATTTAATAGAGGAAGAAGATGATGGTGATGACCTTCATCTTACTGAGGAATCTGATCAAGAACAAAATAAATCAAATCCTCTAATGATACCGATTGTTGAATACGAGAAGTGCTTGAGGGACGTGAACATAGACAAGAACAACGCCCACAATATCATGCTCATCAGCGAATCAACAAGGCTTCCCAAAGTCCAACTACTAGTAGATTTTACGGATTTAGTATCAAATGATCTTCATGGGGCAACCACCTGATGCTACTTTAAATTCAAGACAAGTTTTTTTCATCCCTGGGTGATTGATGCAGGAGGATCCGAAGATTTTTATTATTATTTTTGATAATTTTCACTTTTTATTATTTAAGATATTTTTGGTAATTTTTATCTGTTTTGTATTTTGAGTTTGTTTAGAGTTTTTAAGATTGTGAGTATGTAAACAATTTTTTCTTTTTTTAAGAATTTTTTCATTTCTTTACAAGTTAAGAATTGTAGTATATATATTAAGATGTCTTTCCTTTATTTGAGTTTTATACATGTTTAGTTGTTTGAGGAAATAATCCTCAAATATTAAATAAAACTTTCTTTTAAAAAAAAATTAGAAGATAGCGGTTATCTCTTCTAGCCTTCTCCACGACCCCTTATATAATAGTTATCAATTTCTCATAAGACCTTGTCGCGTTATATTAGGACTAATGTGCATGTGAACAAAGGTCCTGATCTTGAAACTGAAGAAGAAGGCAGCTTAAAAGCGTCTGATGGAATCTCTCTGTAGGACAGAAAACATTCCAAAACATAGACATTATTATAATTGAAAATGGGTAATTAATCAACGAAATTTACGCTTCAATTATGACAAAGTGGCTCTCCCGTATCCTTCAAAGGAGAGAACTTTTTGTTTGTATGCGCAAAAAATGTCAACTGAGATGTATCCTCATTGAATCCCGCTGGCATTCAATTATCGCTTTCAGGGGTAGAATCACAAGATAAAAACAACAATATAGCATTCAGATTATGAGAGAAGCACACAAATGGATCATGATCAATGACTAACCTAGCGACACAGTAACAAGTCCAGAAGGCATGGCATGGGTAGAGTCCCACGATCAGGGCGGTTATCCCAACGAAGACGGTGACAAACACGATTGGTGCTATAAGCGCCGCTGACATGGTGAAAAGAGTAAGGGAAACCATGATTGATAGATTGATAGATCGATCGACCACGAGGGTTCCGGCGCATACCTTTGACAATGGCGAGGAGGAGGAGGAGAAGGAAGAAAGGAATGAAGGCGAGAAGGTGTCCAAGGCGGGAGGCGAATCCTTGGGGCGCATCCATCGCCGGCGGCCGAACTCCTCGGGGCTCTCTTTGTCGCTGTCAAAAAACCTGCGAGTGGAATCAGATGCAAAGCGGAGCAGCAGTTTTGAGGGCGGCAGCGGGCGCGGCCACGTGATTGGGCACGTGATGTGGGGCCCGTTTAAAGAATTGCGTAGTTATTAATTACGTCGTCGTTCAACACATGTTCAAGTGTTATATTCCTTTTGATGTGCTGTCATCATAAGTGGGCCCATTTTTAAAATATAAAAAACTATCAGAATTTTAAATATCTCTTACTTAAAAAAAACTAAAAATGCACCTTATTATAAAATACATTATTTTTTTATTCAATTTGATAAAAATATTATATATAAAAAATTACTTAATAACTTGTCAAATGATATTTAAATTTGACCAATATCATTTTTAAAAAATTAAAATTGTGAAATTGTTATAGCAGCAATAGTTTTAAAACAGTTTTAATTAATTTTAATTTAATTAAAAAATAAATATATTGAAGTGTTTTTAATTTTTTTAAAAATAAAAGGTATTTTTAAATAATTTTAATAATTGAAAATATCTTTTGATTTTAATTATAATTGCTTTACTCTATTTGGTTAAAGAAGAATAGAAAGAGAATACTAAAACAAGAAGGAAGATTATTATAAAGTTTAGAACACTGATATTCATTAATTAATATCATTAATGGTCCTAAAACTTCTTTAATTTAAAAAAAAACATTAAATTTTTAAATTTTTGAATGGTATAGATTTATTTTATAAAAAAATTGGCTAATATATTTAAAAAATTCTAAATCATTTCAAATCAAAATCAATATACTCATCAAATCTTCTTAATATATTTATGTCCTCTTATCTAAATTTAACAACGTAAATTAAGAACAGTAAATTTTTAAATAAACATGAGAAAAGAAACTATTGAGAACGATAAAAGGTGGAGAGGTGTAATGACAATACGCTGGATGTTTTGATATTATGAAAGTTAGATACCTAAAATGAGAAATCTCAAAATCGAAGTCCACGAAGCAGTAGAAGCATCTTCTTTTTTGTTTTTCCCTAGGGCGAATGTTTTTAGGCAGAGAGCTCATCTTTTATTAGTAATAAATTCAACATGTCATTCTTTTGTTATTAATGAACATTAAAATCATGGAAAACAAAGAATTAAGTGCTCTTATCTTTAGAATCTATCTTGAGAATAATGAAGCGTAGAGATGAATCATTCTTTTTGTTATCAGTAGTAAATTGACCACCAAAAGGAATTAAAAACATTTTAAAATGATTATTAATGTTGAAGGTATCCAGAGTTAAAAGATACCCAAATAAAAAAAAAAACAAGGAAATAATTTACACCAAGTAGCTGAGCTGTATTTAGAACTAATACAAATTCATGATGATAATACAATGTGCAATGACAGCAAATATGACAACAATACAGTTCACTCTCTACCTAAACTTTGACAGACGATTCTATTTAAATAGGGAACTGAAAATGCTTCTAGAATTAGCACTGCAAGTGTTACTTCAAAAGCCACAATTAGCCAATCATCGAAACATCTGTCTCAACTATCTAATTTCCTAGTTGTGCAATACCGTCTACAAGATACTGAAACAGTGGAAAAGCATGTTCATGCGATGTTCCGCTTTCTTAATCTGCTCGCAATGCTGCCAATGGCAGGATTTACATCTTCAAGCGATTTGTTTGCCTTCTTAGCCGCAGCATTCTTTGCACTGTGCTCATCTGAGCTAATTACCCCAGCTTCAATAGACGAGTAGATTTCTTCAGTGATCTTTCTGGTTTCTACCTTGCTTTTATTCTCCTCGGGATCATTGTGAACACAAGATGAATCTTCTGCAGAGGTCGACTTGGGAGAACTTAAATCACCAGAAATTGTCTGCTGCTGCTGCGTCTGAATAAGATAATGCGCCACAGACTTGTATCCCAAATTTACAACCTGTTTTAGAACAAATTATCAAATATCTAGTAGGATTTAAACTGATCAAGAAAATTCAACTACATTTAAATCTTTGGAAATACTGGCAACACTGACAAAATGGTGGTCACTACTAAAACTAAAAGCTCTTAGATGTTACAAAACATCAGTTTGCCCTATGAGAACAAATTGTTCGCTTCAAAGTTTGTATCAAATTACTCCCAATCATATTTTTTCAATTACTTTACAAAAAGGAACATCTACTAGACAAACAAAGTTGGTATCATTAAGTGTTAATTCTTCTTAAATAAACTGTCAAATTGACATCATTGACTTTGGAGGAAAAATTAAATTGGAGCAAACTCGAAGGGCATGATAAGTTTTCACCTTTTTGTATAGAATGCCAGTGGGGATCAATCCTTTCTTGATTCTACATAAACTACAATTGCAGATGCCTCGACAGACTGGACAAATCCAATTGGGATTCTTGCTGATTTCCAGAATATTTTCACCATATCTAGAAAGGGCAGTGCAGCTTAGAACTGATTAGCATATGATATAAATGAGTAACTGTTAGGAACTATGGAGGTTAACAGAGAACCATAAACTTATTGGTTCAAAGTAACAAGTTAAAATCATTCGAATGCCGTAGCACCTACCACAATAAATACCATATTTGTAGGATACAAACTTTAAAATGATGCCCAAGAAGATTATTCATACAAGATAAAAGAATAAATTGGATAACAGAAACGAATGTTTTGCTAGAAGACCAGATTATAATGTATAAGCACAATCTTATTGATTTCTCCTCCCTTCTTTTTGTAGAAAAAAAATTACCTCGTAAACAAACAATTTCCACAGAATTGCCCCTGGAGTAGCTGACATTTGCTACAGTGAGTATGATGAGCAAGTGTCTTTTGCCTGCAAAAGTGGAACAAAAAGCTAATACCACACCACCTTGACTTTCTTAAATGAAAACTTAAATTGAAAGCTAAAAGTATATAAGCAACATGATCATTAAGCATGGATTGAAATATCGAGCCAAATCAGAGTTTCAATGCCTGGATGGCTCAAGATAGTATTGTCAGTGCCAATATTTGTTGGAGGTATGCCAACGGAAGCAAAGAGGAGTAGAAGCCGACATCAGTGTAGGTGTGTCGAAGGAGAAGGAGCACTAGTGTCAGTGAAAGGGAGAAGAGGAAGGGTGGCAGTGAAAAATAAAAAGAAGAGTAGGAGACAAGGCTACCCAAAGGAGGAAGGGGAAGCTATGGTTTCAATTTCTTTCAGCGCGAAGGAGAAGGGTTTGGCGCAAAGCTTGCATTGTGACTTCTAGTGCCTAGGGGGGAGACCCATGATATGGAGATGGGTTCTATGATGTGGGGGAGGCAGACACGAAGATAACTGTGCAAATGAAGATCCACGTCAACAATCTCACGTGGCACTCAACGGACAAAACAAAAAGTTTCATTGGTCTCGATTGGCACAGCTCGTGATTTTATACGCTATCATTTTGCAATATTAATATGTTTTACATATTTGTTGCTTATGGAACATGGAGAGCATCATATGACCAAGGCAATGTTGTAAATGGACGCTAAAAGATGAACTTAACTTTGAACTCATCTGTAGCGTGAACAATTAATTTGAATGGAGTTTTTGTTTTATATTTGAAGTAGTTGAGATCTTCATAATAGTTGGCCACAGAATGTATTTGGACAACAAAACTTATGCAGAATATGTAGAGTTCCAAGCAATTGGGTACAATTTCATCAGTTGAAAAAGAAAGAAAAAAAATCAAGTATTAGGCAGAACAAATAATGCTTGAAAGCACACAAATTCATAAATAGAAAGTCTACTTAGGATTAGATGGAAAAAGGCAAGTATTGGGCAATGCTAAAAATGACAGTTGAGGTGCGTTAAGTTAGCAAAAAAAGCAGAATATCTGCTTTAAGTTTTGTCTTCCCGATGTCACAATCCCAAATGTAATTAACTTTGCTGTGAGTGTGTTAGTAAACTGAGTAGAGTGGCTCAAATCTTGCAACACTATAAAATTTTGCATGAAGTGAGAGGATTAGAAGAGTAAAGTAGCATATATTCTTGCTCACCTGCACTGATGGCATGTTTTCCCATTTATAGGATCATATATGCGCCTTCCATCTTTACCATATCCATCCACTAACAGTGTCCAACTCGTCTCAAATGTGCCTAGTAACTTCTCATGTTCAACTGCATAAACCTCTTCCTTTGCACCTGCTTCAACTGAGTTGCTCTTCTTAAAGTTCAGGTTTTTATGACCATTTTCGGCATAGCTAACTGGGGCTACATTTTGCAATCTAGTTGATAACAAGTGAACAAAGTTAACCAATACACAAAGAAGTAATTAAGCAAGCCTCCACAAATTAGGCGTATGCTACCATGGTTTGTCAGAACGGACGAGAATGCCTCATGTCGTGTCAAATTTTGAGTAAATAACGTTGGTTGCTATGGGACAGTGTTCTTGGGCATTATAATGGCAAAAAAAAGGCATGGAACGAAATGACTTGGATTCATTTTTTACTATTTTGTTTGCATTTAAGACAGATTTGACTTTGTTTTGATTCTTATTTTTTTTTTTAATGTTTTGTATGCATTTTAAAAAAAAGATTTGATATGCGCATCACATCGCTGCCTTCTTTTTCAACATTTTGCAAATAATGCAAGACTACCTATCTACCATACATAAACATATTGAAATTTGAACATATTCATTTTTGACTTATGGCCATCCACTGAGCTCCTTCATTTGATTTCTTCTATCATCATTTCCGCAAACAATCTTGTTTAAGGTAAGTTTTTGATTTTTTTGGTTTAATCTACTAAGTTATTAAGAATTCTTTATTTTTATATGATTCAAAAGTAAAATATTAGCTATATAATTGTATCATATAAGCATAATTATAACCAAGCTGTTAGTTAAATTTTTGATATGAATGATTAAGATATGATTGTTTATCATTTATTCTTATTGTCTTGTTTAGTGTTTTAGGCGCATCCTCAAACTGTTATCACACCATTAAATGTTCAATATGTGTACTCATTATCATGATTCTTGAATTACCTGTACTCTAAACATCAATATAAATAAATAATAGTTTATTATGTGAGTTTTTTAAGGTTATGAGTTAAAATGATGTATCATTATTTATTTGTATAGAAGGACATCAAACCCTAAACCCTGATATTGGTTGGCAATTTGGTCAAATGATGAATGATAACCATAAAACAATACAATGTAAATTTTGTTGAAAAGTTATAACGGGAGGAATTACGAGATTAAAACAGCAAATTGCACGTGTTACTGAAAATGTTGAGGCATGTCACAAAGCTTCTAAGTAAATGTTATCTATGTTATGAAAACATCTTCAAGACTCTAAGACAAGTAGTAGTTTAATGTAAAGAAAAAAACAAATAGTCTTAGAGTCAATTACACAAAATATATATGTATCAGAAAGTGGTAGAGTGAAAATGATTTCGAAGATTATCAAAGAAAATCGAGAATTACCAAAGTCATCAAAGAAAGTCGTAAAATCGTTATGGTCAAAACATTATTTATATATTGTTTACTTTGACCATGACAATTACACATCTCCTCTTCAATGACTTGTTTTATGACTTTCTTTGATGCTTTTTGTAATTCTCGATTTTCTATATCTTTGATGTCATCTTACCATTGCTACCATTTTTTGATACACGTATGTTTTGTGTAATTGACTCTACGGCTATTTGTTTTTTCTTTACATTAAACTTCTCCTTGTCTTAGAGCATCCACAATAGCTTGGGATATTTCTCCCAAGTATTTGTGGACCCCACTTCCATATCATCTTTCAAATATCTCAACTTCCACAATGAAATATTCCACCAATCAAATATTTATGGGTCCCACTCATCAAATATTCACTCTCAAATATCTTCAATTCCACAATTAAATATCTCATCAAATTTAATTAACTTACATTTAATTCTAACAAAAATTTAATAGAAGATATATAAATTTAAGTTCATACAAATATAAATATTTTATAAATTTAAAATTGAAATACAGAGATACAAACCATATTAAATTAATAAAATACATAACGATAAACTACAATTAATAAAATAAACATGCAACAGATAAAATAAACCATAGAAATTAACTACATGTTCAATTTTTTCTTCAGTTGTTCACATATCGCTAGATGATTTTGAAGTTGTTCCTCAGTCATGCCTCGTGTATCCATTACGAGGAGTTGATGTGCTTGGATGAGTTGATCAACTTTCTTATTGTTATTATACTCTTCCAAATGTGTCATTGATTGTTGCATAGCCTGATTCAATTCATCAATTAGGCCTACTCTTTCTTTGCCTTTCCTCTTTGTTGCCTTCTGTCCCATTGGACGAGATTGGATTTCTCTATCATCTATATTAGCAATTGTGTTAGGATTAGAAGAGTCAGTATGTGCACCTGATGATTCTGATGTTCTTGCTTTTTTTTTTGTAGCCCGTCGCTCTAAGGATTGAGGAGCATACATCGGACTATCTTTCACGATTCTCTACACATGCTCATATTGGAAAGTAGTTTTAAAAGTACTCTTGTATTCTTCATGAGCTCGCACCATCAAATCCTCGTCACTCCATCCGCTTGGTCGATCATTATACCATTTATTGTAGATTCCATTGTATCTATTTACGATCTTTTTCAATGAAGCCCAATGTGATTTTGTTTTCTCCGCAGTTCTCTTTTTAGCTTCCTTAGCTCGATTGGTATTGAAGTATGCCACAACTCGTTTCCAAAACGACTCACTCTTCTGGGCATTACCAACTACTTAATCTGCTACTGTCCATACTGTTCACTTGCTATGGTCTTCATCTAATTCGTTGCCCATCTCTGGTGCTTGATTGAGAATAATATCGTCGGCCCCTATTTCAGATGAGAATGGAGGAAATTGTGAATCGGGGACTGCATAATGTGTACCTTTATTACTGTCAGTTGCATCAACACTAGCTCTTCTCGATTCATTTGATTGAATCTCTGGTGATTAAAGCGGATTAATTCCATGAGATGGGACTTGCATGAAATACTGACTACTCTGTCAATATTATAGAGGATATGTATAAAATGGAGCTCGAGGGTCGCCACTCAAAGAATTTGAATAACTTTGAAAGTTATGGTAATATGGTGGTGGGTATGGAAAAGGTTGAAAATTTGGTGGATGTTGAGTGGAAAATGGAAATTGAGGATTGAAGAAATTAGGATGAACTCGAGAACTTTCTTCACTAGAATTTTCGTCGATATTTGAAAAGTTGAACAAATCCCTAAAATAATGACCAGAATTTTTATCCATCTCTCTAAATTTTTGGTAGGCAATGGATATGAAAATGATGAAAATAGATGAAAGAAAGGATGTATATATAGGGAGAAATTGAACGTTATCGAACGTTTAATTTTTCGAACGTTTTCGAACGGTTAATTTTTCGAACGTTTTCGAACGGTCCATTTTTCGAACGTTTGATTCCGAACGTTTGATTCCTTGACAATTAAATCTTCTAACGTACTCTTTTTAATGTTTGCATAGTTTAAATTTAATTAAATTAAAAAAAAATAAAACAAAAAAGTTGTCGGCAGACTCATATAAGGTGGGGCCCACCATATTAAAAACACAAAAAAAAAAAAAAATAAGTATTGGCAGCCCACTTTTTGTGGGCCCCACATGAAGAAATCACCGGACACAGATGAGTGTCCGGTGATTTCTATTATCCCATCTAATATCTCCCACAATGGGAGATATTTGGGAGTGGGGGATATTTAGATAAATATCTCCTCCAAATATCCCCCACTGGAGATGCTCTTAGAGTTTTGAAGATGTTTTCGTAACATTAATAATATTTCCTTAGAAGCTTTGCAACACACCTCGACACTTTCAGTAACATGTGCAATATGCTATTTAAATCTCATAATTCCTATTATTATAACTTTTCCGCAATTTTTACATCGTATTGTTTTACAATTATCACCCACCATTTAACCAAATTGTCCACCAATATTAGGGTCTGGTATCATTCTAAACAAATAAATAATGATACATACTTTTAACTCATAAAATTTTAAAAAACTGACATTATAAATTATTATTTATTTATAATTAGATCTTGAAGCTTATAATTAGTGTTTTAGAGTATTGATAATTTAAGAATGAAGATAATGAGAACATATTGAACATTTAATAATGTGCTAACAGTTTGAAGATGTGCCTAAAACAGTTTGAGGATGCACTTAAATACTAAACAAGACAATAAGAATAAATGATAAACAATCATATCTTAATTCTCACATCAAAAAATGCATTACATTTCTATTTAACTAACAACTTGGTTATAATCATGCTTATATAATAAAAATATATAGCTAATATTTTATTTTTGAACCACATAAAATAAAGAATTCTTAATAACTTAGGAGATTAAACTAAAAAAAATTAAAATTTTACCTTAAACAAGATTGTTTGCTGAAATGATGATAGACAAAATCAAACCGATGACCATAAGCCAAAAATGAATATGTTCAAATTTTAATATGTGTATGTATGGTAGATCGGTAGTCTTGTATTGTTTGCAAAATGCTGAAAAAAAGAAGATAGTGATGTAATGCACATATCAACTCTTTCTTTTTTTCTTTGGATACAAACAAAACATTAATAAAAAACACACAAAGCAAGGTCAAATCTACCTTAAATGCAAACAAAACAGTAAAAAAAAGAATCCAAAGTCTGTTCAAGCTGTTTCCATGTTTTTTTTTGTCATTACAACGCCCAAGACGTCGTCTCATAACAATCAATGTTATTTACTGGAAATTTGACACGGCATGACGTGTTCCTGTGCCGGAACGCCGTCCATTCTAACGAACGATGATCTAAACAAATCAAAATAGCTACGGCCAATGCAGACAAAACCCTTGAGTTTCAAAACATAGAAGGATAATCTGTATGAACTGGATCAGAGAACGGAAAACTTTAGTGTCCCCCCTGAAACCACCTAAACAGAGAGATTACCAGTGGCAACCAAAGAAAGGTAGTAATAGTATCACCCCAGAAATCATAACAAAGGGAAGGAAAAAAAACACCTGGAGGATCGCCTTTTCGATGTTGACGAAATCAGAAACTTCTTCGCTCCAAAATTGCCGGTGACGTCTCCCCTCCTCCTGCGGCGTTGGGGGGAGGGGTTCGGTGGAAGATGAGACTTGAGTTGGAGGGAGAGGTCGAGTATGCCGAAACTCCGCAATCTCTCCATGTTCTCCTTGATCCTCTCACCTCGCAGCCTCTCGTAATCTGCGGGACTGGCCGGGGCCGTCAGCGATAGCGCCGCCTGAGGGGGAGGAGGGGAGGAGGGGCTCCCCCGCCGCCTATCCCTCACCTGCTTCCAGTGGATCGCCGATGCCTCGACCGTAGCCGCCTTGCCTCGAGTGGCCACCATCGCCTCCCCTCTCGCTCGATCGCTCGCCCACGACCTAGAGACGGGGAAGAGTTCGTCTTCCTCGATGCGGCTGCCAACGGTCGAAAGACAGACGGAAATAGGAAGCCTTCTCCCTAATGCGTGTCACGCGATTTGCGCGTGACCTGTTTTTGTAATCAGGTGCCCATCATGGCCATTGGACCACGTGGCGGTTGGTCCGGCCTATGAAGTTTTATATATTTTTGAACAGTGGAGGTTATTTTGAAAGGGCTAAACTTTGTCCGGGTCAAAATGAAAAGTTTCCGTCAATTAACACCGTTACAACAACCCATTGCGATACGAGACAATTAGTTAACAATTAACGTCCTAAATCCCCGGAATCTTTTCCGATTTACTCGAAAAAGACAACCGCACAAGCTATTTCCACTTCTATCCTTCTCTTAATATATTCTCTCTCCTCAATTATGATAGTTAACATTGTAATATCTTTTAAATATAGGGGTAATATAGTCATTACGCCTCTGCGTTCCGTTCCTATTCGTCCCGTTTCCGACACTCTTCCGATTGTTGCTCTTCCCTTTTTTTTTTTTTTTTTTTGAGAGGGCGGGCGAGCGAGCGAGAGAGAGAAAGAGGAGATCGAAGAATAGGATCGCTGCGATCGAGTCGAAAGAGAAGGAAACGGGAGGCAATTTGAGTGATTCGTCCTCTGATTCTTCTTCAATTCTTCGGTTAGCCTTCTTAAATTGCTTCTGCATTTTTAGTCGGATTGGGTTCTTTCTTCCGTGCGGCCGTCTGCTTTTTGAATCCTGTCTTTCGATCTTTTGCTGCAATATGTTTTTATTGTTTTTGATGGCTGAGGGAGTTTCTCTCTCCTGCATTTTGTCTGTCTTGCTTTGCGAATGGGGCGGGCGATTCCCGATTTGTGTTTTTTTTTGTATGTTCTAGGGTTACTAATTCAAGAGTATATGATGGGGTGGTAATGACTTTGATTATGTTGTTTTTATCTCTGATGTATTAGTTTTTTTTTCTTCATCTATCATCTTATTGACGCCTGGGCAGTTGATCTTTTTCTTCTTCGTTTTCTCTTTAATTTGAAGTTGTGGGATTGGAATTTGTCAAAGCAAATGTTGATTTTTTTGTGATATTTTGTCTTATGGCTTCGATATCCTTGTTTGCGCCTCTATACCTTTGCCATTTTTATGGTTTGCTTGTGGAATTGTTTGAACGTGCATCTCTGGCAGTAGAATCAAGTTTTTGTCTTGAGTTTGAATCAGTTCAGTTTGCTCTTTGGCATTTCAAATTTACTGTTAGCCGTGATTATTCAGAAAAACATTTAATGGAAGTTCATATAAGGTAGTTGGGTTAGTTCTAATTTTTATTTTGTCTCCGAATCATGGTTAAATATGTTTCTTAATTGATTATTAGTTGGCATTAATGGCTCCAATTTGATAGTTTATTGTTGTTATTAGTAAATGTATACCTTTATGCATGTGACTAAGCAGTAAAATCCTGAATTTTAGGAAGAAAAGGAATCCAAGGAGCATACTAAGTTCTAAGTATATTCAATAATTGTCGAAGACTCTTGCAATGTAGTAGTAGAATTTTTTATTCTTTCATTTTCTGCATGAGTCGCATGTGTTTTTTTTTGTTCCTAAAAGAATGCTTCGATAAAGCCAAGGAGCATATGCAAATAATATCAGATTTTTTGGTTGAAGTGTCAACTTGAGGATTTAGTTTAATTGTTATGACTGTCTTTAATGGACAGAAGCAGTTTCAATGTCTAGCATCGCTATCTGTTCTTGTGAAAGTTGCTACTTTACATTTTTTAAACTAGTTTGTTCATAGGACAATCTCTTTTTGGTTTGAATGGTCTAGCTGGGTTGGGTGATTCATCTTCTCCATGTTGATCATTATCGTTTATGACTTGTGCATTGGGTTCAACTGTAACCAGTCGCTGCCCCATTTTTGAGTTGAAGACATGGATCAATTTTGCCATTGTGATCTATATAATATTAAGGTTGGTTGATCAACCATTTATTCCTAAAGGCTTGAGATGTTAGGAAACATACATGATTGCCTTAAACTTAATACATTATTGTCACAGTCAAGATTACTATGATAGCATATCAAGGTTGATTGACTAATTATTCTTTCCAAAATCTTGAATTTGTAGGAAAGGCATTTAACTATATTTTTATGTTTAATCTATTAATGCATACCCTTGGTAGCATTTGTAAAGATCATTCGTACTGTTAAGCGTGCTAAAGTGATTTTTTTTGGTCTTCAAGTTTCTTATGTTACCCTGGAACTATTGACCCACGGTCAAGCAATTCAACCTTTATGAAGTAGGATTTCATGTTTCATTTTTTATTATTATTATACTTACTATTACGATAAGTGTAAAAGATCTAGGACTGGTATGGGAGTTTCTATTAGATGTGCAAGACATTTACTAGCTACTGGCTTAATTTACCTATCCCTGCCTTTGAAATTTTTGCAGGCTATGTGATGATGAACTGTTTGAGCATACATAAAGTTGAATAAAGAGGAGGCTTTTCTTCTATTCTCCTGCAAGATGACCAATTTTAAGCTAGGAAAGAAGCAAACCTTTGCGAGCTCATCCTGTGACGTTCAGCCTACAAGTATGATGGAGCCACCTTCTTCACCTATGAATCTTAATTCTGTCAAGCCAAAGGAACAAGTTCAACCTCAGTCTGCAGTGAATTTACCACATGGGAAATCATCCTTTATACTTCCAAATAGTGACATCGATGAATTATTGGAGTGCCCTGTCTGCAAGAATGCAATGTTTCCTCCTATCCAGCAGGTTTGTTGAGCATCAACTGGAAGATCATTATTTCATGGAAATTTATATGATAGAGTGATGCAATAATTTGCCTTAACGGATCTTTTTTCTGCAGATTATGCTTGTGCGTGTGTGTTTTTCCTTAATCTTGTTATTTAGAATTCACATCTGAGCGCTTCTCTCTAAAACTAATACCTTTGGTTTATGTTTTTGCAGTGTCCAAGTGGGCACACTTTGTGTTTTTCTTGCAAAAACAAAGTCAACAACAAGTGCCCAATCTGCCGAAAGGAAATCGGTCACATCCGTTGTTTAGCACTGGAAAAACTTGCCACTTCACTCCACTTATGTTGTTCATACCACTGCCTCGGCTGCAAAGAAATGCTGCCCTATTACAGCAAGTTACAACACGAAACACAGTGCATTTACCGGCCTTACACATGCCCCCATCCTGGTTCAGATTGCCCCTTCACTGGAGACATTCGCGAACTTCTGTCGCATCTGAGACAATGCCACAAGTTGGATCTTCAAGTAGGAAGCACTTTCCATCACCGTTATGTGAAACAGGATCCTCGTTCTGTCGACAATTGCTCATGGACTCTAACTGTAAGCAAAATTGTTTCCATGTCATACTGCATTTTTCCTATGACTACTTCAATGCACGTTGGTTAGTTTCTCATCTTTTGTTCGGTTCATGTTGATTGTTATCACTTCCATTTGTTATTTGCCCTCAGTTATTCAACTGCTTTGACCGTTACTTCTGCCTGCACTTCGAGGCATTTGTGCTGGGATGTGAGCCGGTTTATATGGCCTTCATCCGTTTCCTAGGGGAAGAGTCCGAAGCTAGAAAATTCAACTATTGCCTTGAAGTAGGAGGTCATGGACGCAAGATGAAGTGGCAGGGTGTGCCTCGAAGCATCAGGACTCACCACAGGGTGGTCCGAGACAGCCACGATGGGCTCCTGCTTCACCGGAACTTGGCCATCTATTTCTCTGGTGGTGATCAAAAGGT
The DNA here is from genome assembly GCF_018446385.1 of Zingiber officinale. Lineage (NCBI taxonomy): Eukaryota > Viridiplantae > Streptophyta > Magnoliopsida > Zingiberales > Zingiberaceae > Zingiber > Zingiber officinale. The sequence goes on from NC_055994.1 coordinate 147,337,907, forward strand.
GCTGAAGCTGCGAGTCTCCGGCAGGATCTGGAAGGAGACCTGAGGCATAATCCAAGGATTATGGAAAAGCATCTCATCTCTTGTAGAGGGTTCCATTTTTTTTTTTTTTCCTCATTTTTAGCTGTCTTAGCAGTTGCAGTCCAGGGTCTGATTGAACCTTTATGTGTTTAATCCTGTGGGCTGGTGTGATTTTGCAGAAATATCTTCTACTGCATTGCTAAAATCTTAGTATATAATTGCAGCTTGATTTAGCAAATCATTTCCTGGTGAAGTTTAATTTTGTTTTAATCATTTGGAACAATGTTTTAGAAACTGGTTCAATTAGTTTGATCAGAACGCAGAGGCCGATCAAGCTGGTTTGAAAAGTGGGTCGTCTACTTTTAAATTTATAGGGTGAAACTTAAATATTTGAATTATTTTAAAAAAAAAATTAAGCCGACTTGAAAATATAGTTGTAAATGAGTTGAGTCATGCCAAGTTTGGTAGTGTCTACACTTGTCCATAAGATAATCAAATTAAATTAAGTTGGGCTTAAAATGAATCAAGCAACTGAAATAATTGTTTAGGAGTTTGAGCTTGATTTAAGCTTGAATTAGTTTGATTTAAATGTCATTGAACTTTTAATTTAAACTGATTTGATTATTTAAAATTTTTATATTTTTAGATTTATTTGATTGGTTGTTATGTTGGATAATATAAATTTATTTATTTATTTTTAAAAATATGTTTTTTTTTACTATATTGATAAACATGATTTATAAACTTTGTTAATATGTGAATAGATCACAATTTTAATTCATCAACATGATTCATAAACTTTATTCTTGAATGAAATGATAATTGAATGTATTTAAATTTGTTAATTTAGTTTAATAAATTATTCAAATTTATTCATGTAATTAATTATATATTGAACGCATAAATAAATTTTTACTAAGTTAAACATCAAACTTTCTCGCAAAAGTTTGATTTATTTCCAACCTTATTTGAAATGTCACACTAGCCTTCAAACTCTTATTTTAAAACATTGCTTTCAACCATTCAGTGATAATAGGAAACCATTCCATTTAAAGGCCCGAGGTTTCTTTGACTAAGGTTACGTTTGATTTAGGAATTTGGAAATGAGGGAATAGATTTATTTCTAAACTTTATATTTGGTTGATGGAAATGGATTTAAGATTTTAGAATGAAACCCAAAAACTTGAGTATGGATGAAACTCACCCTCTCCCTTGAGTTTTGATGGAATGGGAATGAGAATTAAATTTGGACAAAAATTTCCTTAGTATATTTGTTCACTTTTTCTTTCATTTCACTCTCTCTCTCTCTTTGTTCTCTCTCATCATACTTTTTCTCTCCTCATTTTATCATCACACTTTCTCTCTCAACATACTTTCTTTCTCCTCATTCGCTCTCATCACATATTCTCTACCATTTTATCTCTGTATTCTCTCTCATCGCACACTCTCTATCCTCATTTTTTCTCTTTTCATTCTCTACTCATTGTTCTCATCATACTTTTTCTCTTCTAAATCTCTCTTTCCATACTCTCTCTCCATATTTTCTCTTATTATACTTTCTCTCTCTTTATTCTCTTCCATCACATTCTCTCTCCTCATTTTCTCTCATCACACTTTTCGTCTCTTCATTTTTCCCCATCATACATTCTCTCTCATCACACTTTCTCATTATACTTTCTCTTTTCTCAATCTCTCATTTTCTCTCAAACATACTTTCTCTCTCTTCATTTTTTTCTCATCTCTTTCTCTCAGCACATTTTCTCTCTCATCATACTTTTTCTCTTCTCAATCTCTCCTATCATGCTCTCTCTCCTCATTTTCTCTCATTATACTTTTCTTCTCTTCATTTTTTTTCCATCACACTTTCTCTCTTATCACATTTTCTCTCTCATTATTCTCTCTCATCATATGTTTCTCTCACATTCAACTTTCTCTCTCATCTAATTTTTTCTCTTATTTTCCTCTAAGAGTAAAAAAGGAAATTTAGGTTCATTCTGATTGAAAATATTAACTAACCAAATATTATTTTTGATACTCAAACTCATACTCATTCTCATTCTCATTCTACAATACTATGATACTCATTCCCATTTTGATTCCTAAGAGAGAACCAAATGTCACCTAAATTAACAAACCCCAAAATTTGAAATGAGCATTTATATAGTTTCTCTTTTTTTTTTTTTGAATTAGGATGTTTTTTATCTCGAACTGATAAAATTAGGAATTTTTTTTAGCTCAAACTAATAAAAACGAATAATTTTAAAGAAATCATATGTTCTATTTCTTATTAATTCGAATGAAAACAGTATATTACTCTAATTTGTCAATAACTTTTTATTTAGGTATTTTGGGAACGATGGCATAGTCCAATAAACTCACTTTTATGTATATATATATATATATATATATATATATATATATATATATATATATATATAATTTTTATATCAATGTATTATTGATATGTTCTAGCGTAAGAAGCTCATTTTTTTTCTAAAAATACATGAATTTTTAATACTGGTATTGGTTTTTTTTAGATTTAAATTAAAAGTGAATCGAATATTTTCACCTCCATTGACTTGGAAAACCGATATAACGGGAGAATGCACCCATAGGTCAAATAGATAGGCCAAATATATCACTTCCCAGCGCAATCTAACAAAATTCGGTTCGTGCTCCAGATAGATCCGTTTCCATCCGACAACTAGCGTCCCGCACGAGCGCAGTGGCAATTAATCCGGTGAGTTAGCGGGAGATTCTCTACACCCCGCGCCACGAGGCTACAACGCGGACGTCCCCCGCCGCTTTCGTGTGGTCCTTTTTTCTTGTTCTTTATATATCTCGCCGTTTCCAGAAGCCAAAGGGGGTGCACCAAAATAGGCCGGCGATGGCGGAGAAGCCTCGAGAAGAACCGCCGCCCGATCGCCGGAGGCCTGTGATCAAGTCGGGGATTCGGAGCAATGGGGCCCGGTTCCGGGCCGCCGCCGGGGAGACCGCGGCGGAGTGCGCGGCGGTGTTCTGCTGCTGCCCCTGCTGCCTGGCGAACCTGGTCGCCGCCGCCGCCGTCAAGCTGCCGTCCGCGATCATCCGGAGGGTCCGGCGGAGGCGGCAGCGGAGGAAGGAGCTTCTTTGCCTGAAGGAAAAGAAGACGAAAGCCGCCGGGAACAAAGTCGGCACCACCGTTCGCGACGACGACGACAGCCGCGGCGTGTTCATCTCGACGGCGGCGTACGCGGCTTCGCCGTCGAATCCGCCATCCGAGGAGATGATCGAGTTAGACAAGAACATGATCGCGAAGTTCTACGGCGCCGGATTCTGGCGCAGCCCTTCGCAAAAAGAGAAGTAAGAAAAAAAAAACACAAAAAAGAGAAGATGCCGATCGAAAACAAAAGAAAACAGCATCAAAAGATGCGATCTTTGATTGGATTAGATGCTCTGTTCTTGGTGATCAATCCCACTTGAATTTGAGATTTCTCCTTGTGAAAGATGAACATTTCCCATGTTTGATTCCATTGAGAAAAGGGGTGGAACCGGAAATTGGGGGAGGAATCAAGTCTTTGTTCTTGGTGCTGACTCTTTGGTTGGTTGACTTACTTAAACATATTACCATCAATCAATCAAACAACAAAACATATGAACTTTTTAATCAATACTATACCTAATAGAGTTAAGATGAGATTTTCTCCAAATTCAAGAGTAAAATTAATTGAGTTATTCCCCTTGATCAAAACTAAATCTAATACTAGGTTATCTCATGAACTCAATTGAAGGAGATACGCTTAAACATTTTACCATAAATCAATCAAACAACAGAACATATGAACGATGTGCATGTCTCTTGGAGTGTATCGATTAATTGGAAACAAGGAAATTTGCAACAAAGATCAGGAACCATACCTTTTCAAGTAGCACACACCTCTCTATTCACAAACGGCCACAAAATTAACAATTAAGAGTATGGCAGATTCAACAGCTACTTAACCCAGCACTGAAACCTGTTGGTGCATGATTTCGGCTTCAGGGAGGTTAGCCACTGCCTCACCTTCCTCAGTATTGTCCTCGGGAGAAATTGGCTCTGCTACATGCTCTGTGGAGTTCTCTATCTGAAGCATCTCGACCTTAGGCTTGGAGTTTCGCACATTTTTGTCCGCCCTGCTAGTTTTCGATTTCTGGGATGGGAGCTTGGTGAGTACCTTTTGCTTTGGGTTCTTGGAAGATATGTCATTTGCCTGACCCTTGCTGGTTGCGGCAATGTCATTGGATTTGGTCGAATTCTCACATGAGTTGGCAGCTTCTGACGGATTGTCTATTGCAGAGACAGATGATTTGCGACGCCCAAGTTTTGGTGACCTGGGGCGTGTGGGAGGGATCTGTAAATCATCAAGGTTAGCGACCATAGTGCTTGTTCAAAATAAACTGTTTAAAGGCATTATATTTGGACGTGTAAAACTAAAAAAGAAATATTGAAGGCAAAAACCATTATCCTGGTGAGTTTTAAGAGCTTAATAGGTTAAATTTGGCCCGACTAGTTTTGAGGAAAAGTAGGTCAAATTTTCTGCTCCACATCTGCCCGACTGCCCCCCTGTTTTTCCTCCAAGTAAACAGGATTTTTTTTGGGTATATTCCCCCATGATGCTTTCTTTACGTGCTCATGTATATATCTTCAATACATGTGCAAGTATATTTTGCATTTTTTATGATAGGCAAATCTACCCTTTCCCCACGAATAAAGAATGTTTTTTTACCCTTTCTTACTTCCTCCCTAGTATAAAGTATAAACTACCTAAGCAACTCTACACTATAAACTCATAGAATTTTGCAGTTCAGCATAAGTATTCATCCTGTAGATATCGAGGAGATGGTAGTCCAGACATTAATGACAAGTGTGATAAAATCAAAGATATGCTTAAATATTCTTGCAAAGAATTGGAAACTATTTATCTTAAAGTAGATGCGCTAAGTAAATATTCAAAAAAAAAAAAAAACATCCTAGGAGACAAAGGACGGTACTCAGGTAGGCCTATTTATTTGATGATAATGGCATCACCAATCATAACTCATTGATAAACTTGTGATAGAACACGGAAGCCTGTGAATGAATGACCTTACCAATGCCTAATTAAGGTTGTCATAAGAAAGATGGTAACCGTACCTTCTTCAATTCAACTTTGGGAGGACTAGGTTCTTGATAAAAATTTGGCATTGGAGTGGCTTTGAAGTTCAAGCTCTTCCTCAATCGTCTAATCTCAGCCTCTTGATTTTCCTATAAAATATTGTTTTTCTCGATAGCTTAATTGTCATCCAGTCAGGAGAGTTTTGAAGGACAACATAAAAAACCCACATTGAACGAAAATGAGCACCTGAGATTTTGCCTGCAAGTTGGTCTTCTCAAGTTCCTTTGCATGATTCTGCTCTTCCAGCTTCGTGAAAAACTAAGAAAATAAAGATTGGATATTAGTTCTTTACATTCTTAACAAAATAACTCAGACAAATGAATTCAATCGCGCACCTCTTTGCGTTTCTCAGCACGCTTATCCAACCTAAAATTAAAACCACAGCCAGTGCTCTTTCTTGCACGTGGTGTTGTACTTCTGGAATAAACATAACAAAAACCTCAAACGAAGTCTAAAAGCTTAAAACATGAGGACATTAGATAAGCATGAAAATTACGACGCAGTGGAGTGGGCATCATCATCCTTTTTGGTTGAAAATGAGCTATCTGAGAATTTTGTTTTGACATCATATGCCCTGCATTACATGAAAAACAAATAGAACTTATTACAAAAGTTAAAGATAAATAATATTACATGGTTAAGTCATTTTTAAGCATATATTTTGCTTCAAGTTGTGGATCAGGTGCGTAGACAAGCATGCAATTTTTGCAGCAGTTTCATTGACAAAAAAAGTTCTGTGCATATGAAATTATACCCTATATTAAAACAAAATATAAGCATAGTTACATATGGATTAATCTCTGTTATCTAATGTTCTAATTAATTTCCCCAAGCATATCCAAAGAAATTGTGCCAAATAACAGATTATTCAACAAGAAATAGATAAAACCATAACTAATGTTGTATTAGAAAGTAACAAAAGCACAGGAATTACATGAAGGTAAGGGAAACATGCAAAGGTTTTTTTTTTGTGTGTGTGTGTGTTGTTTTGTTTTGCAAAAAGAAGCAGAAGTACTTACTTTCCATCTTCTGCAGAAGGACAATTTATAGGAAATTTTTCACTAATAATTGCCTCTCCTAAGTCCTTGTTCATTGCCTGGGTGAGCAAATGGTTATAAAGGTTTGACAAAAGTAAATGGTATTTTGTTAGAATAACCTTCTTCACGTAGTGTAGGGAAAAAACAATAAAACCAGCCATGTTTGTACTAACCGATGTTTTCTGAACACCCGATGCAGTAATCTTAGCAGTAAGATGGCCTGCAAACTTGCAAGATAACTCAAGAAAACATAATTTATTCCCAAATTAAAAGAGTAGGAGAAAATCAAACCATTTGTGTTTGATGATGCAACTCTAGCCTGCCTTGTGGAAGTTAAGGTCTTACGTGACCCTTTAGAAGGAAAGGATAAACTCTGTGAAAGAGCCTTCCTTTTCTCGTGGGCTTCACCCAGAGAACCATTTAGAAGACCGGAACCTTGCTTTGTCTTCTTGATTTGACTAATTGCATCAGATCCACCTTTCTGCACAAGAAATAGTGAAAATCACATCTTCTACAGAACACAGTTTTCCATGTTTGTGCAAACAGACTACAGAAAAGAACCAATTGCCTTGGTGGAATTTGATGTTTTCTTCTCCTTAATCGATTCAGAGTCTTCTTTCCTGTCTTCAGAGAAATCAGGGACTTCGACTTTTGATGTGTCCTCAGAGCTACTGCTTGCAAGAACAGCATCAGCACCGTATTCTACAATTCCGTTCTCCTTGTTTACTTGAGAACTAAATCCGTTGGCCTCCGGAAATATTTCCAGAGATCCTTTAATAAGCTCCACTTCAACTCCATCACCAGACTCCATCTCCGCAAAGGAACCTACCACACCAACCGTGAGTTTAACTCTGCCAAATTTCATTACAAGATTTTACGTTTTTTGTAAAACTGTATCAGAAATCCTAAAGAAAATAATGGTAATCTGGTCCAATTATATTTCTTGCTCAATGCTCTGGCTCCACACATCTCCCTCTAAACAGAAATGAAAGAAAAAATCTCCGGCCTGGCGCTAATCCAACTGAATTATCCAACATTATCAAGTAATGATACCGAAAATAGAGATCCGAACTCGAAAAATCTCATCCAAATTCCACACTGTGACTAACCTAAACCGAACTGGAGATCGTTGTCAAGAACAAACAGCAGGAGGGAGAACATACCTTCACTAACCGCTCGCGCCAAGAGAGAAGGGGATCCGGAGGAGGGCAGACTGATCCACGAGGGAGCAGCAGCGGTCCGCACTTAACGTTGCGAGATCAAACCGCTCGGAAATTTAAATCCGAACTCCCAGAAACCGACGCCCACTCGGAGATCGACCGGTCCCTTTACCGGAGCACCGGAATTTCCGTCCCATCGATAGCCTTAGCTTCGCCGCCGGCGATCTCCTCGGATTCGAAGCACTGCCTCCTAGCTCTCCCTATTGCTCCCCAGTAGAAAAAGCTCGGCGATTTTTTTTTTCATACTAAATGCAAACCCACCATTATTTACTAAAATACCACTAACAGCTTAATAAATACCCATTTTTGCCGAAATGATATTCGAGATGGAGGACAATTTGGTCCATTAAACCTTTGGAGAAGCGAACGTGGGTGGTCGATGATGTGGCGCTCGCTGGAGCAGCGCCGCAGGAACAGGAACTTCCTCTCCGCGGGTGGCCCGCATCGGGACTTCGGTGCGGGAGATCGATCGGACGGACTACATGCCGTTAGGAGACCGATCGTACAGTCATAATGAGGGTACGCGACAGACGCGGTGGTGCGGTGTTGGAGGCAGTTCACAGAGTGAGCTGGAGGCAACGTGGGTGTGCGGGCGAGCGAGGCATATCGGACGGCGAAGGACCAGTGGAGAAAAGATCTGGACCGTCCGGAGGGCCCCAATCATGGCGCCGCTCCCAGCAGTCGGGTGATGCGTTGCCGTCTACGCTGGCGTCGGGTAGGGATCCGCTGCTCACGACAGAACAGGCAATTCTCTTGCATCCTTAAAACCGTAGGGTCCAGTCAGCCATATGAATTCATAGAACAGCGAGTCTCTGTGACGTAACTTTCTCGTGTTAGAGTTGTAATTGACGTACTGAATTGTTAGGTGCGACGTCTCATCGTATCCTCTGCACTTAGGATTGATGCAATCACAGCCGTCGATCAGGAACACGAATCTTGACGCATGACGCTAACCTACCCGTTTTAAAAATGGAGTGGTACATAGAAACTTTATTAAACAATTTTAAAAGGTTATCTTGTACTTGATCTTGATCATATATCATGTCCCATTGTCTATTAAAATAGTTTGGTACGAGCTAAATAAGAATATTAGTTTAGAGTACAAAAAGAGGATTCGTGACAGTTAATGAACAATTTAATCCTAGCCGCTAATGGTTAGTTAATAAAGGCCATCAACAGTCGATATCAAATTCGGGCCAAATCTTGAAAGGCAAAATGTTACACCTCCCTTCATCTCGCGGGCGCACCGAGCGAAATCATGCAGAATGCACTCTATTACAAAAAAAATTGCTTTGGTGGACCTTTCTGTAGGTCTCGTGCTTACAAATTGATACAAATCTCCAATACGAGCAATAAGTGCTGTGCTAAACAAGAATGGATACATTCAACAATTTTGAGTACCGCATGTACACCAACATGAGAGTTTAAACTAGATCTTTCTTCTTGGGAAGCCTCGATGGAAAGAATTGCACTTTTGAAAGCAAAAATGAGAACAAGAGCCGGTAAGATGGACGGTTTCAGCTTGTCATCCCTGTGCTTTTGAGAGGAGCCTCTTGTGCTTCAAACGGGAAGAGGACTTTTCCAGCAGCAGCACTAGTCGAGCATTGTTGATGTAAATCTGGTAGAATAGAAACGCTAAGTTGTAGTGATGTTGGCCTAGAACTAAATTAGCAGATTGACTGAAGCATGGAAACTTACTTGAGGAGTTCAGACGAGATTACTTAGCCAAAATTCATAAACGACTCAGCTTTTGCTAGTACTGTTAACATTGAATGAAGCCTAAAATATTATCTATCATAAACTACAATTTTGTTGAAGATAGAATGCTTCATGTCTATTAGTCATACATGCAGTGATGGACTATTATGTATATATAGCTCTGAGATAAAAAAAATAAGTTGAGATAAAATGAGTTCCATCCTAAATTCCTAATTCGACATTTTATCAAAGTTAGTAGCTAATCATTTGTGTATAGCCTCAGCCTGATTCAATATGATATGAGAATTAATCCAGTATTGCGAGTTATACATCAACAAGAAGCTTGTCTCTCTTGAGTCACTAATATATCTTGAGATGGACAGGAAATGGAGTCCACCCTAATTCAAGATGGTATTAGAGTTAGGAAGGTACCTCTTTGTCATGCTGAGGCATGCTGAGGCATGCTGAAACTAAGATCTCCATCTGCATTATAGCGATTTCTCCCTCTCAGTTAACTAACTTGTCATTTTTGGAGGGAATGAACTCTAACCTAATTCCTTTAGGTAAATAAAGTCAACCATAGTTCAATATACTTGAAATGAATAACCTAGTTGTATAACAATTTCTCTATTTCCCACAAACACTCTTTCCTACACACACACAGAAAAAGAATTTGGAACCAGGGAGATATTTGGCCGATCAACCTACAGATAAAGTTTCTCATTCTAGTAGTACCAGAACATAGTGAATGCACCTTGAATCAAGGACAACCTCCCTTCAGTAACTATATGTTAGAATCTTGTAGAAGTATCATCTATTTGGTCATTTCATATGCAATATATATATATATATATATATATATATATATATATATATATATATATATATATCAAAGTATCTCATCCTTGAAATGTGAAAGAATTTGCCAAGTAATTAACTAATTAGCACAATAAAGTGAAAAAAGGGGAAATTTACATAGTCAATTCCATATATAATTTTAACTAATAATAACAGTGCCTTAGGAAATGACTCATTTATCTGAAGGAATCATTTGTTTCAGATTTGAACTGTTGTCTTAGTTTCTTTTCAGTTTGATATGTCTAGAAAATAAACTTTTTTTTTAAGTGAAACAAATGTTGCTTATAGTCTAATTATTTCGAGTAAAAGTATCTGCATTGCACTTGAAAACAGAAACAATAAACTCGTAGTTTAGAAAGCAAAATTAGCACCTTAATCTTTGACATAGTGAAGAAGACTTCTTGATGGAAGAGGACCTCTTCACCACCTTTCTTTCAGTTGCCGCTTCTTTGCACATTTGATGTGCGATCTCTCTCAGAAGTGCTATTTGAGCCTTGTCCATGCCCATGTAGATTAAACTCTTCGGCATCGACTCCCTATCCACCTCGACCGCCTGCAACCTCGTGTCAAGTCTTTTAAATTCCCTTTTTTGCGGCTCATCCTCGATTCCTGTGCTGCCATGGAGTTCTCTCGGCCTGCTCACGAAGTTCTCTCTCGCTCCATGGACGGCTTCCACGGTGTAGACTCTGTCGCTAATGTCGTACCTCGCACCGCAGTCGGATAGTCGGATGCGTAGTCGACCGGGTGTTCGACGTGGGAGGTTAAGCTTCTGTAGGATAAGCTCCTCAGATAGCTCCACTGCCGACGCGGAGACAGCCTCACTGAAACTACTGTGTCCTTGTAAATGCGAAAACTGCCGCTTCGCACTCGCTCCAGCTGGAAGTTGCGATGGAGAAATGAATCGCGGGGTGAATCAGCGGCACGAGGGGTCTCCACGGAGGGGTACTTGTCGAGGTCGGTGGCGGAATCGTCAGCGCATCGCAATGCCGGGTATGCGTCGAATTGGGAACCGGAGGTGCAAGTGGGCGTTGCGGTGGCCGTGCCAGGTGTTTGCGGTCCCGAAGGAGGCGTGTCGAACTCATCGACGCCGATTCCGTAGCTGAGGAGGCGGTGGCGGTATGCTTGGACCACGCAGGTTAGGGCTTGCACAGCCTGGTCGCGTTTGAAGAGGATATCGTCGACGGCGGCGATCTCCTGCTGGTCATGGGCCATCTTCTCCTCCGCGAGGCGCCGGAACTGTCGCGCCTCCATCTACGCCCCCGCCATCTCGCGCTGGACCCGCAAAATCATCGACATCGCCTCGGTGACCGCAGACGACGAGGCGCTCCGCTCCTCCTCAAGCTCCGTCAGGAGTTTCTGGACGGACTTCTTGTGGCTGGCGAGGGCCTCCGCCTCGTTTTCTATGTCAACCCTAGAAAACCCATCCACGCCGCTGCCTTCGGCGTTATCGAAGCAGGAGAGGCAACGGGCGGCCGAGTCCCTCTCATCCAGCATCTGCTTGAGGAAGCGGTATCAGGTGATGGAGCGAGGAGCGAAGCATAGGAAGGCGAAGACACCAGCGCTGCCGCCGGAGGGTATCGCAATAGATTGAGGTAGCGTCTCTAGGTGCGATTGCGCAGCGCCATCCAATGAATGCGGGTAGGATGTGGAAGGCCTCCTCCTCCTCGTACGACGACGATGACAAGGAGGCCTGGAGATCTTACAGGAAAAATTAGGGTTTGAGAGACGGGAAGGAGGGGGGAGGAAGGCGCTCGAAAGAATTAGTTCAGCAGATGACGAGGCCCCTAAAAAAGTAACAATTTAAATTTATCGTCTTAGCTTATGCAATACTTTTACGATAAGGCCCGTTAATGTTAAGATTATTGTAAGAACAGGTGTCATAGTGATGCTGGTTGGAATTAGTTTAAATACAGAGGACAGCTCCAAGATCTAAATACGCAAACCGTAATTATCCACAAAAGGCCTCATCATTCGAGAAATACGCAAATCATTTTAAAATTACGAAAAAAAAGAGAAAAATACAATTATAACGCGCCAGGTAGGGGTCGAACCTACGACTTTCTGCTTAGGAAACAGACGCTCTATCCACTGAGCTACAGGCGCTTCATGTCTCAATTTTCTTTTATTATTTTATTTATAGTTTTAATATATTTTTTTTCGTCACAATAATTAACAGTCTTATCTTGCCTACTTTGTAATTAATTATTAAATTAAATAATATTGAGGTTCTTCTTATTTTTACTCTCCTTTTATATTTTTTTAAAAAATAAATTAAAAGGAGTAATAGGCCCTACTAATTAAAATAAAAAAAAATGGAACTTCTAGCGGCCAAATTGAAAATATGTCCATATCCATATTCGTATGTATTAATTAATATTATGAAATATTAAGAAAGATCCTTTTTCCTTTCTTTATTTTTCTCCCTTTAGATTGTTTTCATTTAAATTGTTAGATGAGTCGTTTTTTTTTTCATAATTAAATTGGTCTATATAATTATTGATTTAGATAATATTGTTGAGAGGCTGTCCCTATAAATATAATTGATATGCTCGAGTAGTCAATATCAATTCAATTATAAGAACTATAAGTTGCAAGAATCTACCTTCGACTCAAATTGTTAATCACTGAGCATTAATGTAAGAGAACTATAATCTTTCTTATACTTCAACTATGAACATTTTTCTAGAGGCTAACCAACTAGTAGAATTATAAATGGATCAAAACACACATAGACTTCACTAATAGTATAAGGAATCTAGACTTTAGGGTGCCTCCTCCGTGGTTTCATTTTTTTTAAAAAATCTAAGTATCTTATCTGATAAAACTTCGAAGTAGACGGCCCTCCCAAGGTTCATTTACTAAATAAATTTGGAATTATTCGTGGTAATTTGCCCAACAACCGACCTCTATAGTCAAAAATCCAATGTAAAGTTTGCTCTTACCCAGTTGAGTTTTAAACCGTGATACTTTGTGAATCCATCAAACGCTTTATCATTGAGCGTCTCTAAGGGTTCCACGGCCTAACTAGTAACTATTGAAGCATGCATGACACACAGAATGTCATGTTAATTCAACAAAATTATACCTCATAGAGAGCATGGGTTGAACTTACTTTAGGAAGCAAATATTCGACTCAGTGGACTTGATGAGTGTGTGATTGATGTAATATATAATTAATGGTAGCTAAGATTTTACCTCCAATCAATACTATAATATATAATTGATTCCCAGCAAAATAAGTAAAAATCCTCTGTTAAAAAATATTATTATTATTATTAAAAAAATACATTCATAATTTATTATTTATCTATTTTATTCAATTTTTATTTTTTTTAAAAAAATAATAATAATACGGCCAGTTTAGCCCATCCCATACTATCATTATGCAAGGTATTAACTTTAAATGTCGTACTGAATAGTTATGCGGAATATCTCATCGTATCCTCTACATTTTGGAATGATGCAATCATAGCCATCAATCAGGAACACGAATCTTGAAGCATGACACTAATCTAGCCGTTTTAAAAATGGCTTCGTCCATAGAAACTTATTTAAACAATTTTTAAAAGTTATCTTGTACTTACTTTTGATCATATATCGTGTCCATTAAAATAGTGTGGTACGAGCTAAATAAGAATTCGTGAAAGTTAATGAACAACTTAATCCTAACCGCTAAGGGTTAGTTCATAAAGGCCATCAACAGTTGTCCCCTCGAGGCGGTACAATGATTAAGACATGAAATATTGTTACATGAAATCTTGGGATCAAAATTCGACGTGATCGAGCATAACCTCCCCCATGTCTTGACCATTTGCACTAATGACTAGTAGTCATCCGTGATTTATCTCCTCATGTTGGCCTAGGGATAGATTGACGGAGGCACTGGGACGAGCGAATTGTCTTTTACCACATAAAAGCCATCATCAGTCAATATCAAATTCTGGTCAAATCATGGAAAGCAAAATGATACACCCCGCTTCATCTCGCGGGGGCAGTGAGCGAAATCATGCAGAATACACTCTATTACAAAAACAAAACAAAAAAAAAATGCTTTGGTGGACCTTTCTGTAGGACTCGTGATTACAAATTGAAACAAATCTCCAATACGAGCAATTCGTGCTGTGCTAAAGAAGAATGGATACATTCAACAATTTTGAGTACCGCATGTACACCAACATGAGAGTTGAAACTAGATCTTTCTTCTTGGGAAGCCTCAATGGAAAGAATTGCACTTTTAAAAGCAAACCAAAGAACAAGAGCCAGTAAGATGGGCAGTTTCAGCTTGTCATCCCTGTGCTTTTGAGAGGAACCTCTTGTGCTTCAAACGGGAAGAGGACTTTTCCAGCAGCAGCACTAGTCGAGCATTGTTGGGTACTAAGCCAAATGTAAATCTGGTAGAATAGAAACTATAAGTTGTAGTGATGTTGGCCTAAGACTAAATTAGCAGATTGACTGAAGCATGGAAACTTACTTGAGGAGTTGAGACGAGATTACTTAGCCAAAATTCATAAACGACTCAGCTTTTGTTGAGTCTAAAATATTATCTATCATAAACTACCATTTTGTTGAAGATAGAATGCTTCATGTCTATTAGTCATACATGAGTGATGGACTATTATGTATATATAGCTCTGAGATAAAAATAAGTTGAGATAAAATGAGTTAAAAAAAAGGGCAACCCGGTGTATGAAGCTCCGGCTATACAGGGTCCCGGGAAAGGATCCTCTACACACAGCCTTACCTTGCTTTAGGCTGCTTTCAGGATTCGAACCCGTGACCTCTAAGACACAAAGCAACAACTTTCCTGTTGCGCCAAGACTCCCCTTCTTGAGATAAAATGAGTTCCATCCTAAATTCCTAATTCGACATTTTATCAAAGTTAGTAGCTAATCATTTGTGTATAGCCTCAGTCAGATTCAATATGATATGAGAATTAAGCCAATATTGCGAGTTACACATCAACAAGAAGCTTGTCTCTCTTGAGTCACTAATATATCTTGAGATGGACAGGAAATGGAGTCCACCCTAATTCAAGATGGTATTAGAGTTAGGAAGGTACCTCTTTGTCATGATAGACCTGAGGCATGCTGAAACTAAGATCTCCATCTGCATTATAGCGATTTCTCCCTCTCAGTTAGCTAACTTGTCATATTTGGAGGGAATGAACCCTAACCTAATTCCTTTTAGGTAAATAAAGTCAACCCTAGTTCAATATACTTGAAATGAATAACCTAGTTGTATAACAATTTCTCTATTTCCCACAAACACTCTTTCCTACACGCACACAGAAAAAGAATTTGGAACCAGGGAGATATTTGACCGATCAACCTACAGATAAAGTTTCTCATTCTAGTAGTACCAGAACATAGTGAATGCACCTTGAATCAAGGACAACCTCCCTTCAGTAACTATATGTTGGAATCTTGTAGAAGTATCATCTATTTGGTCATTTCATATATATCAAAGTATCACATCCTGGAAATGTGAAAGAATTTGCCAAGTAATTAACTATTTAAAACAATAAAGTTAAAAAAAGGGGAAATTTACATAGTCAATTCCATGTATAATTTTGACTAATAATAGCATTGCCTTATGAAATGACTCACTTATCTGAAGGAATCATTTGTTTCAGATTTGAACTGTTGTCTTAGTGTCTTTTCAGTTTGATATGTCTAGAAAATAAACTTTTTTTTTAAGTGAAACAAATGTTGCTTATTGTCTAATTTTTTCGAGTAAAAGTATCTGCATTGCACTTGAAAACATAAACAATAAACTCGTAGTTTAGAAAGCAAAATTAGTACCTTAATCTTTGGCATAAGTGAAGAAGACTTCTTGATGGAAGAGGACCTCTTCACCACCTTTCTTTCAGTTGCCGCTTCTTTGCACATTTGTTGTGCGATCTCTCTCAGAAGTGCTATTTGAGCCTTGTCCATGCCCATGGAGATTAAACTCTTAGGCATCGACTCCCTATCCACCTCTAGCGCCTGCAACCTCGTGTCAAGTCTTTTAAATTCCCTTTTTTCCGGCTCATCCTCAATTCCTGTGTTGCCATGGAGCTCTCTCGGCCTGCTCACGAAGTTCTCTCTCGCTCCATGGACGGCGCCCATGGTGTAGACTCTGTCGCTAATGTCGTACCTCGCAACGCAGTCGGTGAGTCGGATGCGCAGTCGACCGGGTGTTCGACGTGGGAGGTTAAGCTTCCGTAGGATAAGCTCCTCAGATAGCTCCACTGCTGACGCGGAGACAACCTCACTGAGACTCCTGTGTCCTTTTAAATGAGAAAACTGCCGCTTCGCACTCGCTCCAGCTGGAAGTTGCGATGGCGAAATGGATCGCGGGGTGAATCAGCGGCACGAGGGGTCTCTGCGGAGGGGTACTTGTCGAGGTCGGTGGCGGAATCGTCAGCGCATCGCAATGCCGGGTATCCGTCGAATTGGGAACCGGAGGCGCAAGTGGCCGTTGCGGTCCCGAAGGAGGCGTGTCGAACTCAACGACGCCGATTCCGTAGCTGAGGAGGCGGTGGCGGTATGCCTGGACCACGCAGGTTAGGGCTTGCACAGCCTGGTCGCGTTTGAAGAGGATATCGTCGAGGGCGGCGATCTCCTGCTGGTCATGGGCCATCTTCTCCTCCGCGAGGCGCCGGAACTGTCGCGCCTCCATCTACGCCTCCGCCTTCTCGCGCTGGACCCGCAAACTCATCGGCATCGCCTCGGTGACTGCAGACGACGAGGCGCTCCGCTCCTCCTCAAGCTCCGTCAGGAGTTTCTGGACGAACTTCTTGTGGCTGGCGAGGGCCTCCGCCTCGTTTTCTATGTCAACCCTAGAAAACCCATCCACGCCGCTGCCTTCGGCGTTATCAAAGCAGGAGAGGCAACGGGCGGCCGAGTCCCTCTCATCCAGCATCCGCTTGAGGAAGCAGTGTCAGGTGACGGAGCGAGGAGCGAAGCATAGGAAGGCGAAGACACCAGCGCCGCCGCCGGAGGGTATCGCAATAGATTGAGGTACCGTGTCGAGGTGCGATTGCGCAGCGCCACCCAATGAATGCGAGTAGGATGTGGAAGGCCTCCTCCTCCTCGTACGACGACGATGAAGGCCTGGAGATCTTACAGGAAAAATTAGGGAAGGAGGGGGAAGGAAGGCGATCGACAGAATTAGTTCAGCAGATGACGAGGCCCCTAAAAATAACAATTTAAATTTATCGTCTTAGCTTATGCAGTACTTTTACGATAAGGCCCGTTGATGTTAAGATTATTGTAAGAACAGGTGTCATAGTGATGCAGGTTGGAATTAGTTTAAATTTAGAGGACAACTCCCAGATCTAAATAAGCAAGCCGTAATTATCCACAAAAGGCCTCATCATCCGAGAAACACGCAAATCATTTTAAAATTATGAAAAAAAATGCGAAAAAAGTATATACCGCACCAGGTTGGGGTCGAACCTACGACTTTCTGCTTAGGAAACAGACGCTCTATCCACTGAGCTACAAGCGCTTCATGTCTCTATTTGCTTTTACTTTTAAATATATACTTTTAGAGTATTTTTTCCTCACAATAATTAACATTATTATCTTGCCTACTTTGTAATTAATTATTAAATTAAATAATATTGAGGTTCTTCTTATTTTTACCCTCCTTTTATATTTTTTTTAAAAATAAATTAAAAGGATTAATAGGCCTTACTAATTAAAATAAAAAAAATGAAACTTCCAGCGGCCAAATTGAAAATATGTCCATATCCATGTTCGTATGTTTTAATTAATATTATAAAATATTAAGAAAGATCCTTTTTTTCCTTTCTTTGTTTTTCTCCTCTGTTAGATTGTTTTCATTAAATTGTTAGATGAGTTGTTTTTTTCATAATTAAATTGTTCTATATAATTATTGATTTAGATAATATTGTTGAGAGGCTGTCCCTATAAATATAATTAATATGCTCGAGTAGTCAATATCAATTCAATTAGAAAAACTATAAGTCGCAAGAATCTACCTTCGACTCAAATTGTTAATCACTGAGCATTAAGGTAAGGGAACTATAATCTTTCTTATGCTTTTAACTATGAACATTTTTCTATAGGCTAACCAACTAGTAAAATTATAAATGGATCAAAACACACATAGACTTCACTACTAGTATAAGGAATCTAGACTTTAGGGTGCCTCCTCCATGGTTTCATTTTTTTTTTTTAATCTAAGTATCTTATCTGATAAAACTTCAAAGTAGACGGACCTCTAAAGGTTCATTTACTAAATAAATTTGGAATTATTTGTGATAATCTGTCCAGCAACCGACTTCTATAGTTAAAAATCCAATGTAAAGTTTGCTCTTACCCACCTGAGTTTTGAACCGTGATTCTTTGAAAATCCACCAAACGCTTTATTGCTGCAACGTCTCTAAGGGCTCCATGGCTTAACTATTGAAGCATGCATGACACACACAAGATCATGTTAATTCCAATATTTTGAAAACTGGACTGGTCACCGAACCGATGCGATGATCGAGACGAGATTTTTAAAGTTTGACGGTCGAACCGATGATTCAACCGTTATATATATATTACTATATATATATATATATATATGAATCATGCTTCAATAATTAAAAATCATACTTCAATCCTGATTAAACCTACGATTTTAACTGATTTCGAGCAATTTTGACCGGTTTTAATCGGTTTTAAACGGTTTTGACCGGTTTTCAATGATTTTGACCGGTTTTTTTTTTTTTCGACTTAATGGTGGATCGGACCGGACCGGATCAAGGGTCGGTTCGCAGTTCAATTGATCGAACCGGTCGGTCCAGTTCGATTTTCTCAACATTGATTAATTCAACAAAATTAGGTCTCACAAAGAGCATGGGTTGACCTTACTTTAGGAGACAAATAGTCAACTTGATGGCCTTGGTGAGTGTGTGGTTAATGTAATATACAATTGATGGCCGTTGAGATTTTACCTCCGATCAACATCATAATATATAATTAGTTCTCAGTAATATAAGGGAAGATCCATGTTAAAAAAAAATTATTATTATTAAAAAAATATACTCATATTTTATTATTTACCTATTTTATTCAATTTTTAATTTAAAATTTTATAATTTCTTTTAAATAATTAAAATTGAAAAATAATAATAATACATTCATGGGTGGGCGAGTCCTAGCTCACCCCATACTATCATTGTGAAGAATGTTATAACACCTCGTTAATAGGAGCACTGTGGATGTTCTATTTGTCGTACTAAATAGTTAGGTATGGTCGTATCCTCTACACTTTGGATTGATGCAATCACAGCTGTTAATCAGGAACACGAATCTTGAAGCATGGCACCAGACTCGACCTCGGGCCAGGTTTGGCTCAGACCTGACACGGGCCTATAACCAAGTCAACGGGTTGGTTGCCCGTTGACCCAGTTTGCCGGGTTGAACCAGAACCGGCCCGGCAAGTTGTCGGGCCGGTTCCGGTTCCTTTGGTGAAAACCCTGCGGATCGCCAGTTCAACCAATTTGTTTTTTTTTACGGTTTGAACCATCAGTTAACCGGTGGTTCCGACCGTATAATTAAAAAATTATACGTGTTACTAGGACTATACTTACTCGTATAATTAAAAAATTAGTAAATCAACGAAAAAAGAATTTAATTGATTAATTTAGTAAATTAGATAATAAAATTTCTTTATGTTCTGATATTTAGAGTGATAATTGACAAATATATTTGTATATGAGTGTGACTTACCATTGGATCGAAATTCTATGAACCTCCAAAAAAGATTATTAGTTTATAAAATTTTTGATGAATCACATAATACCTATAACATCGCACAGTTATTATGTTTAAATTTATAAAAATATGATTTAACTCATAAAATATTTTGAACATCCACAGTGTAGACTTTGTCGCTAATGTCGTGGCTCGCACCGCAGTCAGTGAGTCGGATGCGTAGTCAACCGGGTGTTCGACGTGGGAGGTTAAGCTTCCGTAGATAAGCTCTTCAGATAGCTCCACTGCCGCAGAGACACCCTCACTGAGACTCCTGTGTCCTTGTAAATGCGAAAACTACCGCTTTGCACTCGCTCCCGTTGGAAGTTGCGATGGCGAAAGGGATCGCAGGGTGAATCAGCAACACGAGGGGTCTCCATGGAGGGGTACTTGTCGAGTTCGGTGGCGGAATCGTCAGCGCATCGCAATCCAGGTATCCGTCGAATTGGGAACTGGAGGCACAATTGGGTGTTGCGATGGTCGTGCCAGGTGTTTGCAGCCCCGAAGAAGGCGTTTCGCACTCATTGACGTCGATTCTGTATTTGAGGAGGCGATGGCGGAACGCACGCCTAGACCTCGCAGGTTAGGGCTTGCACAGCCTGGTCGTGTTTGAAGAGGATATCCTCGAGGGCGGCAATCTCCTGCTGGTTATGGGCCATCTTCTCCTCCGCGAGGCACCGGAACTGTCGCACTTCCATCTACGCCTCCGCCTTCTCGCGATGGAGCCGCAAAATCGTCGACATCACCTCGGTGACCAGAGACGACGAGACGCTCCGCTCCTCCTCAAGCTTCGTCAAGAGTTTCTGGACTGACTTCTTGTGGCTGGTGAGGGCCTCCGCCTCGTTTTCTATGTCAACCCTAGAAAACTCATCAACGCCACTGCCTTCGGCATTGTCGAAGCAAGAGAGGCAACGGGCGGCCGAGTCCCTCTCCTCCAGATTCCGCTTGAGGCAGAGATGTCAGGTGACGGAGCAATGAGTGAAGCATAGGCAGGCGAAGACACCTGATTTTCGTTTGCAGTTGCTACCTCAGATCCTCTTTCATATAATCAAGGCAACTATCTAATATCACCAAGCAACATATTAGAAGCCCCACATATTGATTCATCAGGACATATTGAAAGTACAAGGGGGGATGGTATCTTGAGTCATGCTCCATCTCCACAAGTTCATGTAGACTCGATGGTTAGTGGTGATTCACTCTCTAGTTCTGATTCTCATCCGTCTGACCACTCTTCTCCAAATAGCTCTGATGATGATATTCCTCGACGGATGCTTCCCCTAAGCGATATTTATGCACGATGTCAACTAGTTTCCACTCGTTATCCTCTTCCACGTGCTCTTATCGCTTCTTCGAATTTTGTTGAACCTTCTAGTTTTACACAGGCAGTCAAAAATCCAAATTGACGTGCTGCGATGGCTACAGAATTTGATGCTCTTCTTCGTAATGCAACCTGGAACTTAGTCTCTCGTACCCCATCTCTGAATATTGTGGGCTCTAAATGGGTTTACCGAATTAAGTATCATGCAGATGGTTCTATTGAACGTTACAAAGCTCGCCTTGTTGCTAAAGGCTTTAATCAACAACCAGGTATTGACTTCAATGATACTTTTAGTCCCGTCGTCAAAATTACAACTATCAAATTGCTACTATCTATAGCTTTAAGCTCCAATTGGCCAATACGCCAATTAGATATTTCCAATGCTTTCCTTCATGGACACCTTGAAGAAACTGTTTACCTGGAATAACCTCCTGGATTCATCCATCTGCAACTTACAACACATGTGTGTCAACTTCAGGAAATCTATGTTGGACCCCGTGGTAGTTTTGATGTGATCAACCAAGTTGGTTAGGTCCTGCTGTGTTTGATCCCTGTGTCTGAGTGTGCAGGAGCTTAGGAACACAGGAAGTCGAGCGGAAGACGCAGCTAGCGAGAAGGACGGCACGGGAAGGGAGCCGACGGGCTCGGTGCATCCGAAGGACGAGAGAGCTACGGAAGAGTACTCCGGTGGGCGTGAAGAGCGTGCGCGGCGTTCGAGGGACGTTAAGCCGGGACGGAAGGCTGCTCGAGGAGAAGGCCGGGAATTGGGTTCGGGTGAGCCCTATTCCGGTTGGTCGCAATCACCCAAAAGAACGGAGCTTCGGAAGCTAAAGAGGAGAAGAAAAGAAGACAAAAGAGGCTGAAATTACTGTAGCAGAAATTACTGTAGCAGTAACCTTGAAGGCGCCTTAAACACATTGAAGGCGCCTTGAACACATTGAAGGCGCCTTGAATGATTGTTTAAGGCGCCTTGAGCAGTCCAGTTTGACCGTTTGCGCTGCGGATAAAGTTTTATCCGCAGATCGAGTTGGAGGCGCCTTAAACCTTGTTGGAGGCGCCTTGGACCCTCGAGATAGACTTTCCAGGAGCTATAAAAAGGCCCCTGGAGCTAGGAATTCAACAACAACTCAAGCAATCATTGTGTAGCCATTCCTAGCAATAGTTCTAAGCTTCCAAAGTGTAAAAGGCTTCTCCGCCTTCAGCAAAGGAGATTTTTCTACTGAGCTTTTTCTTACTGCCCTGGATTAACAACCTCCTTGGTTGTAACCAGGTTAAATCCTGTTTTATACTTAATTTCTATTTCCTTGCTTAGTTTAATTTTATTTCTGTCTTTACTTATTTACTATTGCATTAATTGAGTTGAAATCCGAGGAGGGTATTTTTATTTTGTGTTTTCAGCAATTCACCCCCCTCTTGCCGGCCTCCGCTGCACCAACAAGTGGTATCAGAGCCTGATCGCCTCAGAAGGACTAACCGCCAACTGAAGCACTACGATCAAAACGATGGCCGGAGACAGTGACTACCCACCTGCATTCGAGGGGGAGTTTGCTTCATGGAAGCAAAAGATGGAGGTATACCTTAACTCTGATTTTTCTATTTATTTAATAATGAAATCTGGTTATGAAGCACCAAAGAAAGCAAACGGAGAAGAGCTCGAGAAATACCTCTGGAACGAGATGCAACGTGACGAGTTTATGGCAAATGCACGGGCTGAATTTCATCTTCTAACCACAATACCAAATGAAGATCTCGACAAAATCGGAGAGTACAATAGCGCAAAAGAACTTTGGGAAAAGTTCTTAAAGATCTATGAAGAGTCTGAATCCAAGGTAAATGCCGCAACAGCCCCAACAGTCGAATTCCATCCTGAAGCCATAGAAAACTCATCCCAGATGAGCATCGATGAAGGGGAAGAGACTTCGGAAGAAAACAACTCGACAGGGGAGAATCAACAGCTGACAAGGTAAGTCAGGTATGGTCTCCACCTTCTGAACAATTAATTACATTAATCGAGAAGGTACCTGAAAATTTTTGTGAATTAAAAATTAAATCTTCGAAAGAATTTTCTGGATTAGGAAAAAAATTTTCGAACAAATCTTTCCAATTAAAAACACCGTCGAAATATTTTTTACCAACTATTTTGTTGAAAGAATTTCTGAAATTAAAAGCATTGCCAAAAGATTCTTGTGTGTTACAAAATAATTTGTTGAATGAATTTTCAAAAGATCTTTTATCAATTATTTTGTCAAAACAATCTTTTGCATACTTAATATTGTTTTCCTTAAATCTAAAAAATTATGATAAACGAAAGTGGAAATTTAGATATCATAATAAGGTTAGAGAAATGGCAATAACTTGAGAATGAATTTTATTTTAATAATAATTAAAAAAAAATTATTTTCGCCTAAGTTAAAAGCCTTTTCTATAATTCTAAAAAGTAATTTAACTTAGAATTTTTTTCTGAAAAATACAAAAATTCATTTTACTAAAATTTTTTTTGGAAAATTTTTTTTTAACTTGAAAATTTTTTTTTGTGGAAACTTTTTGACTTGCAAAATTTTACTTAGAAAATTTTTCAAAATTGCATTCTTACTTGGAATATTTTTGAACCATTTATTTTACCTAACATATTGTTGGATAATTCTCTCTATTTTTATTAACCCCGTTTTTGCTGTAATCAAAGGGGGAGAGTGAAGTACAAGTTTAGGGGGAGTTAGAAAAATTTAAAATTTCTGTTATTATTTTTATAAAAAGTGTTGCAATTTTACTAATTGCAAAAAATTATGCTTAACTTGTTAGTTTAGTAATTTTTTCTTTAAAATTACTTTTTATGTCTATTTTAACCCTAACTTGAACTTGGGTTGATGCACATCAAAAAGGGGGAGATTGTTGGACCCTGTGGTAGTTTTGATGTGATCAACCAAGTTGGTTAGGTCCTGCTGTGTTTGATCCCTGTGTCTGAGTGTGCAGGAGCTTAGGAACACAGGAAGTCGAGCGGAAGACGCAGCTAGCGAGAAGGACGGCACGGGAAGGGAGCCGACGGGCTCGGTGCGTCCGAAGGACGAGAGAGCTGCGGAAGAGTACTCCGGTGGGCGTGAAGAGCGTGCGCGGCGTTCGAGGGACGTTAAGCCGGGACGGAAGGCTGCTCGAGGAGAAGGCCGGGAATTGGGTTCGGGTGAGCCCTATTCCGGTTGGTCGCAATCACCCAAAAGAACGGAGCTTCGGAAGCTAAAGAGGAGAAGAAAAGAAGACAAAAGAGGCTGAAATTACTGTAGCAGAAATTACTGTAGCAGTAACCTTGAAGGCGCCTTAAACACATTGAAGGCGCCTTGAACACATTGAAGGCGCCTTGAATGATTGTTTAAGGCGCCTTGAGCAGTCCAGTTTGACCGTTTGCGCTTTATCCGCAGATCGAGTTGGAGGCACCTTAAACCTTGTTGGAGGCGTCTTGGACCCTCGAGATAGACTTTCCAGGAGCTATAAAAAGGCCCCTGGAGCTAGGAATTCAACAACAACTCAAGCAATCATTGTGTAGCCATTCCTAGCAATAGTTCTAAGCTTCTAAAGTGTAAAAGGCTTCTCCGCCTTCAGCAAAGGAGATTTTTCTACTGAGCTTTTTCTTACTGCCCTAGATTAACAACCTCCTTGGTTGTAACCAGGTTAAATCCTGTTTTCTACTTAATTTCTATTTCCTTGCTTAGTTTAATTTTATTTCTGCCTTTACTTATTTACTATTGCATTAATTGAGTTGAAATCCGAGGAGGGTATTTTTATTTTGTGTTTTCAGCAATTCACCCCCCTCTTGCCGGCCTCCGCTGCACCAACAATCTATATATGGTCTTCGACAAGCACTTCATGCATGCTTTCATCGTCTATCTACCCGGCTTCATACTCAGGGATTTTCTGGCTCAAAAATAGACTATTCCCTATTCTACAAATGTCATGAGGAATTTTTAATATTTGTTCTGATTTATGTGGATGATATATTAATAACTGGTGGTGATCAAAATGGCATTACTACTTTACTACATCTTCTCCGTCAAGAGTTTTTCTATTTGGGATCTTAGCAATGCTCGTTTTTTCCTTGGCATAGAGCTTCTCTCACATTTTGAAGATTGTCTTCTCTCTTAGAGCAAATACATTACCGGGCTCCTACAATGAGCTAAAATGAATGGTGCACGTCCTATCTCCACACTACTCATTGAGGGTGGTTTCACTGCACCTTCATCCTCCTCTTCGATGTTTGACCCCCAGATCTATCGTAGTATTGTTGGTGCCCTATAGTAAGTCACAATTACACGACCTGATATTGCTTTTGCTGTGAATCGTGCATGTCAATTTATACATGCTCCTACTGAACATCATTGGGAAGGTGTTAAGCGAATTCTTCGATATCTCAAAGAAACTATTCTACATGGTGTTCTTTTTTATCGTCAGTCTTCACGAGAGTTGATTGTCTACAGTGATGCAGATTGGACTGGATCTCCTGAAGATAGACGTTCTATTAGTGGATATGTTATATTTCTTGGGCGAAATCTTGTTTCCTGACTTTCAAAGAAGCAACCTACAGTCTCTCACTCGAGTACTGAAGCTGAATATAAAGCTATCGCTAACGCAACATCAAAAATTATTTGGTTACAATCTCTTGTTTCAGAATTACACTTTTTCCCAACTGTTACGCCTAATATATGATGTGACAATATTGGAGCAACTTATCTTGCGACAAATCCTGTTTTTCATGCTCGTACAAAGCATGTAGAGATTGATTTTCATTTTGTTCGCGAGCGTGTGGCGACTCGTTAACTTTCGGTTTCTTATATCTCTACGGAAGATCAAATTGCTGATATATTTACTAAGTCATTATCTAGACAATGTTTCATCAAGTTAGCACTCAAACTCAACGTTCAGGCACTCCTGTTGAGTTTGTTGGGGCTTGATCCGGTGGTAAGGACGGGGCATCCACGTCGGCAGCGGTCAACGACACGTGGAGGTCAAAAGTCAATAGGGGCGGCCCCAAGCTCCTACCGAGCAGACAGAACATCTGACCGGTCGGTAGAATGTCCTCCGGGCCGATCGGAATATAGCTCGACCACAGGTCGAGCTTCCAACGCTTGAGGTAAAAGGGCTTATGGGCCGAGCGGACATGCCTCTCGGTCGAAGCACTGATCACTGAGGTGCAATCCCAGCCGAACACAAGACCGAGGATCTTCTCGCTCGGTCCAATACATACACGTACTTGAGGGATAGGAGCGCCGAGCGGCAAGACCGCCTGACCCTGGAACAGATAAGGGATGCAAAAGGACAAAAGAGACAGCTGGTAAACATCATCCTCGAGACGTCTGCCGCCGACACGCAGCATGGTCGGCGGCCGGACCAGACAGAGTATCATACGGTGGAAGTTTCCACTGTCACGTCAGAGATATGCTCGGACGATTGCGGAAGGGTGTCAGACATGCTTTTCTGACACACTCATTTGGAGGTATGTTTGGGGAAACGTGCACGCATCGAGAAGCGTGCTTGCGCCTCCCCAGGGTCTTATATAAGGACCCCAAACTTCGACGGAGGTATGCAGAATTCTCATCACTGTAGCCATAGTTACTCTGCCTCTTTTCTTCTTCGCCTGACTTGAGTGTCGGAGGGTCGTTGCCGGGAACCCCTTCCCGGCTCGGCTTGTTTGCAGGTTCGCCGGAGATTCACATCACCAGTCGGAGACAGCGGAGAGCGCCACGCCCCCAGCGTCTATCGACTCAACGCTCGAACAGGATCAAATTGGCGCCGTCTGTGGGAACGCACCTGAATCCGAGCCGAGAAGATGGAAGAAGCTGGACGCCAACTCATGGTAACGCTCTCTCCCGAGGAGGTCGAAGCACTCATTCAAGCGCAAGCCACAAAGATGGTTGAGCAACAGCAGAAGACCCAAGCAGAAAGGATAGCGCAACAGGCCGTCTCGGTCTCTAGAGGCCGAGCGACCATGGAGGACCTACCGGAACAATATTATACGTGGGCTCAGAACAAAGGGCAGACCGGCACACCGGGAGACGCGTCGGCCGCCCCCATTCCATTTCATCGGGCATTGTTCCAGACCCCGTCGGAGCTGGCCCTAGCCAACCAGGGATCGTCCGATGAAGCGCTCGTGCGAGACGCCAGAAAGGAGAAAGCACCGCGTACAGAGCCATCTCCCGAGCGGGTCAATCGCCAGTTCTCTGAGGCGATTTTACAAGACCCG
Source organism: Zingiber officinale (assembly GCF_018446385.1). Taxonomy (NCBI): domain Eukaryota; kingdom Viridiplantae; phylum Streptophyta; class Magnoliopsida; order Zingiberales; family Zingiberaceae; genus Zingiber; species Zingiber officinale. Next base: position 147,365,211 of record NC_055994.1, read on the forward strand.
CTCCCGAAGCATTACGCTCCAATATCGATCGGGGAATATAATGGCGTAACTGACCCGGACGACCATCTCGGTAAGTTCGATAACGCTGCCACACTTCACCAATACACCGACGGAGTTAAATGCAGGGTCTTCCTTACTACGTTGTCCGGTTCGGCGCAACGCTAGTTCCGGAGGTTGCCGGACAGGATCAGGGGTAATGATAATAATGAAAATAATCTTTAATTGATTTCGATCAATTGAGATTTATTATATTTGACACACAATCAAGATCGACATGAATTAAATAGGAAAAATAATATTTCCAAATCTATTATATTACTATGTTTATAATTATTGTGATTATATGCCTTATCTAATCTTTCCATTATTGTGTTGGATAATTTGTATAAATAAGTCTATTGACTTTAGTAATAAGATAATCAAAAAGCTTTATGTTATTTTTTTCCTCTACTTATTGATTTTAACAATCACTGTCGAAGGGTATCGCAATAGATTGAGGTAGGCTAGTAGGGTGTCAAGGTGTGATTGCATAGCGCCACCCAATGAATGCGGGAAGGATGTGGAAGGCCTCTGCCAAGTACGACGATGATGACAAGTAGGCCGGAGATCGGACAGGAAAGATTAGGGTTTGAAAGACGGGAAGGAGGAGTCGAGGAGGTAGGGATGACAATGGGTAGGATTTGGGGTAGGATTTCATATCCTCCGTACCCATCCTTATTTATTATATTTATATCCATACTCATTCTCATACTCATCGGATATTTAACTTTTATACTCATTCCCATACTTGTCGGAGTTTCGGGGTATTCATATCCTACCCATCATCCTATTATTCCTTACCATTCTCATTTTAAAAAAAATATTTCAATGTACTTGTCAGCTCTTCCTCATCTCGCCCTCCTCCGATCGGGTGAACATTTTCCGTGGAAAAGAAGATGAGATGCGTGTTGATAGCAGGATAAAAAGGTAAACTAAGTTTTTTTTCTAAGACGGAAAAGCTAAAGTTTTTTCTTTCCCAATAAAAAATGAGGCTTATAAATAAATAAATAAATAAATATATCGGATATCGAGTATGGTATGGGTAGGATTTTACTACATCTGCCTCCATACCTATACCCGAAATATTCATATCCGAATACCCATTTATTATAATCGGATATAAAAATTTCCTCTATATCATTCTCTATTTAGGTTGGATGTCGAATTATTCATCGAATTCAGGTGAAATTATCATCCCTACTAGGAGGAAGGGGCTCGAAAGAACTAGTTCAGCAGATTACGAGGCCCATAAAAATAACAATTTAAATTTATCGTCTTATCGTATGCAATACTTTTACGATAAGGCCCGTTGATTTTAAGATTATTGTAAGAACAGGTGTCATAGTGATGCAGGTTGGAATTAGTTTAAATATAGAGGACAATTGCCAGATCTAAATACGCAAACCGCAATTATCCACAAAAGGCCTCATCATTCGAGAAACACGCAAATCATTTTAAAATTACGTAAAAAATGCGAAAAATAGAGTTATACGCGCCAGGTAGGGGTCGAACCTACGACTTTCTGCTTAGGAAACAGACGCTCTATCCACTGAGCTACAGGCGCTCTTTGTCTTAGTTTGTTTTTATTGGTTATTAAATATAAAGTTTTAAAATATTTTTTAATTAACATTCTTATCTTGCCTACTTTGTGATCAATTATTAAATTAAATAATATTCAGGTTATTCTTATTTTTACTCGCCTTTTATAAAATTGAAAATATGTCCATATCCATGTTGGTATATATTAATTAATATTACGAAATATTAAGAAAGATCCTTTTTGTTTTGTTTTTCTTTTTTTCTTTAACATGCCTACTTTGTGTCTGTGATCAATTATTAAATTAAATAATATTCAGGTTATTCTTATTTTTACTCGCCTTTTATAAAATTGAAAATATGTCCATATCCATGTTGGTATATATTAATTAATATTACGAAATATTAAGAAAGATCATTTTTGTTTTGTTTTTCTTTTTCTCTCTCTTTATTAGATTGTTTTCATTTAAATTGTTAGATGAGTAGTTTTTTTCATAATTAAATTGTTCTCTATAATTATTGATTTAGATAATTGAGAGGCTGTCCCTTATAAATGTAATATGCTCGAGTAGTTAGTATTCAATTCAATTAGAAAAACTGTGCAAGCATCTACCTTCGACTCAAATTGTCAATCACTAAGCATTAAGGTAAGAGAACTATAATCTTTCTTATGCTTTCAACTATGAACATTTTTCTATAAGCTAACCCACTAGTAAAATCATAAATGGGTCAAATATAAGGAATCTAGCCTTTTGGGTGCCTATGCCTGACTTCACTTTGTTTTTTTTAATCCAGGTGATGAGGAGGTTTACGAGTGGCTCCTAAGATACCATAAGGCCAAGAATTAAGGTGACGTGGTAATAAAAAATTAAGAATATAGTGACGGTCAAAATTAAGGGGTGTGTGTCTAAATCGATCTCTGGTCGGCTCCATACCGATTAGACTTTAAGAGCTCAATTTCCTCATTGCTTTCGAAACAACTGCCCGTCTACTCCCGATCGGTTTTATATCGGTTGGATCCTTAGGACTTAGTTCCCTCATTGCTCTTAGGCATAGCTTCCCATCTACTCTTGGCTGGCTCCATGTCAGTCGGACCTCAAGAGCTAAGTCACCTCACTGCTCTCGGGCACAACTTCCCGTTTACTCCCGGCAAGCTCCATACCGGTCAAACTAATCTACTCCCAGTCGCCTCCATGTCGGTCGAACCCTAAGGGCTCAGTCCCCTCACTACTCTCAGACACAGCTTCCCGTCTACTCTCGGTCGGCTCTATGTCGGTCAAACCTCAAGGGCTCAATCCTCTCACTACTCTCGGACACAGCTTCCCGTTTACTCCTGACCAACTTCATACCGATTGGACCCCAAGGGCTCAATCCCCTCATTGCTCTTGGGCATAGCTTCCCATCTACTCTTGGTCGGCTCCATGTCAGTCGGACCTCAAGAGCTCAATCACCTCACTGTTCTGGGGCACAGCTTCCCGTCTACTCTCGGCAGGCTCCATATTGACGCCGAGCAGAATATAGATTATTCCGGGGCGTGAAGTTATAAAGGGATTAAAAATAAATAAGAGAAAAATAATGAAATAAGAAGTAGCTCAAGATAAGTTTAAAAAAAACCTTTTGAGAAAATAAGAGCGGAAAATAAAGAATAAAAGAGATGTAGTCGTAACGTGGCTTAAGCGAAACAATTGATTCAATATCAAAATAACCTGTCCCTAAATATCATCTAAGTATAGGTTTATATAGCTCTCAAAACCCTCAATACAATCTAAATAGAAAAATAACCAACTAGACTTATTTCCTAAGATTTAGGATAAATTAACTATCAAGACTCGGTTCCTAAGATTTAGGACAAAATTAAATATAAAAAATAAACTAAACTTAATTAACGGATAACTACTTAAAAAAACTCAATTTTGGATTCTCTCCTTCATTAGTCGCCTGGAGTTGAAGAGAACTCGTCCTCAAGTTTAGGGTGGATGTATCCAGGTCCAGAGCATAATGACTTAGGTGTTTACTGTTAAAATAATTGGGTTGAGAAATCTCAACACAAAATATATGCATTCTATTCAAATTCTTAAGAAAGTATAAACTGGATAGATAAAATTACGGAAGCGTGCCAGAATCCATAGTATGCAATTAATTTTGGGCAAGATTTTCAATTTGCAGATCTTCCTTAGTATCCAGAGAGTTTTGTCGATGAGGAAACAAAACAAAAGCACCATCTGCAAACTGGGACCATAACCCTTATTTATAGAAGCCTAAGTTGATAATTTCTAATTTGGCCCCTCAACAAATTAGAAATTGCACATGGTATCCACATTAATTTATTCATAACAATTAAACCCTTAAGTCATATTCCTTAATCATAAATTAGATCACATTAAACTATGACTTTTTAATTGATGACATTAGACATTTATAATTACAATTATTGTCCCAAAATTCTAACAATCTCCCACTGGACCATAAGTGTAAACTTATAAATGTTAACCTTAATGAGCTCATAACTTTTGTCATCATAGCTGTAGGGTTTCCTTAACAATCTCGTCCATTAATTATATAGACATAGGATCAATGTAGTTTTCATTGTATCTTTCACAACTAAACCATCAATGGTCACGTACATCAATATAATCAAATGACATAGATCAATTATGAATATGTGGCATGAAAATTACATGCAAGGTGATATATTCATGTCAATTTTCAACTGGTGCTTCTTATAACCAAAGTGAGATCAAAACTTTAACTTAAGTTATACAAAGTGTAATGAAGTAAACATTGAACTTTATATCTGATCAGATAATCTTCAAATACATATGTTTCATCAACATAACCAAACATATATAGAAAACATATATATAGTACAAACTCCCACTAGATCTAGATTTCACCAAACTGAATAACACCCATATGAGTGGTATGCTCATAGAAGACATTGGGTGGTAAACCCTTTGTAAAAGGATCTGCTATCATGGAGTTTGTGCCTATGTGTTCTATCGAAATCTGCCCACTTTGTACTCTTTCTTTCACAACAAGGAACTTGATATCGATGTGCTTCGATTTTGTCGAGCTCCTATTGTTGTTAGAATATAATACAGCTGATCGATTGTCACAAAATAACTTCAGTGGTCTTTCAACCTTTCCTAAAATACGCAGCCCAGTGACAAAATTTTTCAACCATATTCCATGATTAGATGCCTCATAACATGCTATAAACTCTGCTGCCATGGTGGAAGAAGCTGTCAATGCCTGTTTGGCACTTCTCCAAGAGATGGCTCCGCCAGCCAACAGAAAAACATAGCCTGAAGTGGATCTCATGCTATCTTGGCATCCCGCAAAATCAGAGTCAGAATATCCCATGATCTCAAGAGTATCTGACCTCTTATATGTGAGCATGTAATCACTAGTTCTCTTTAAATATCTCATTACCCTCTTTGCTGCTTTCCAATGATCCATTCCTGGGTTGCTTAAATATCTGCCCAACACTCCAACAATGTACGCAATATCTGGACGCGTACAAACTTGAGCATACATAAGACTTCCTACAGCTGAAGCATAGGGAATCTTTTGCATTTCTTGAGTCTCGAGGCTTCCTTTAGGGCATTGTTTAAGACTAAACTTATCTCCTTTAGCGACTGGGGTATTACCTGGTTTGTAATCTTGCATGCCAAATCTTTTAAGCACCTTATCGATATAGTTCTTTTGCGATAATCCAAGAATACCTCGAGAACGATCTCGGTGTATTTGGATTCCTAATACAAAAGATGTGTTACCAAGATCTTTCATTTCAAAATATCTAGATAGAAATCTCTTGGTATCGTTCAACATACCTATATCGTTTGTGGCAAGCAAAATGTCATCAACATATAAAACCAGGAAGATATGCTTACTCCCACTGAACTTATGATATACACAATCATCTACCATATTTACCTCAAAACCAAATGAGATTATTATTTGATGAAATTTGTGGTACCATTGACGAGATGCTTGTTTTAACCCATAGATGGATTTCTTAAGTTTGCAAACCATACTCTTTGGATCTCCTAATACAAAGTATTCTGGTTGCACCATATAGATTGTTTCCTCAATGTCTCCATTGAGAAAAGCTGTCTTGACATCCATCTGATGGAGTTCCATATCGAAGTGTGCGACAAGTGCCATGATTGTCCTTAAAGAATCCTTCGTTGAAACTGGAGAAAAGGTCTCTTTAAAGTCAATACCATATTTCTGAGTATAACCTTTAGCTACAAGACGTGCCTTATACATTTCCACATTACCATTTGAATCCCGTTTGGTTTTAAAAATCCATTTACAACCAATGGGTTTCACACCTTTTGGTAATAGGACAAGTTCCCAAACATTATTGTCTTGCATTGACTTATACTCTTCATTCATTGCCTCAATCCACTTGTGAGAATTTGAATCTTGCATGGCTTGACGAAAGTTGATTGGATCATCCTCCGCCATACCATCATTTTCCTCATGTTCTTGAAGTAGTACTATGTAATCATCCGAAATAGCACTCCTCCTTTCTCTAGTGGACCTTCGTAAAGGCACTTGTTCTACATGCACTGGTTCTTGAGGTTGTTGAGTTTGTTCTTCTGGGAGTTGATTAACAATGTCTTGTTGTTCTTGTATTGCATTATGATCACTGACAGAAATAAAATCCTGATCATTATTAGAAGCAATCATAGGAATATAAACCATTTCCTCTTGAAGAGTAGTGGGAATACATTCCTCCTCAAAGACAAGGTCAGTTACTTTATTCTTCCCCCCAAACTCAATATCCTCAAAGAACGTTGCAGTTCCCGTCTCAAAGATGGTCTTTACTTTGGGATCATAAAACTTATAGCCCCGTGATCGCTCAGAATATCCAATAAAGTAGCTACTTACGGTTCTGGAGTCCAATTTCTTTTCATGTGGCCTATAAGGTCTAGCCTCAGCTGGACATCCCCAAATATGAAAATGTTTGAGACTTGGCTTTCGCCTTGTCCAAAGCTCAAAAGGTGTTTTAGTAGCTGCTTTAGTGGGTACTCGATTTAGAATGTAAGCTGCTGTCTTTAATGCTTCTCCCCAGAGTGATATTGGTAAGGTTAAATGACTAATCATACTCCTTACCATATCCTTAAGAGTTCGATTACGTCGTTCAACTACACCATTCATGCTTGGTGAGCCTGGCATGGTGTACTGTGGGACAATTCCACACTCCTCTAGGTATTGAGCAAAAGGTCCTGGACGTTGTTCACCTGAACCGTCATATGTACCGTAGTATTCACCACCACGATCAGATCTGACTTTCTTAATTCTTTTGTTTAGTTGGTTCTCAACTTCAACTTTAAATGATTTGAAAACGTCCAATGTTTGAGCCTTCTCATGAATAAGAAATAGGTATGCATATCGAGAATAATCATCAATGAATGATACAAAATATTGTTGATCATTCCAAGAAGGTGTTGGAAATGGTCCACAAACATCTGTATGTATCAATTCCAATATTTCTGTAGCTCTGTATGCATCCTCTTTCTTTCTTTTGGTCTGTTTGCCCTTAATGCATTCAATACAAACATTTAGGTCAGAAAAATCAATGGAATGTAAAATTTCATCTGATACAAGTCGTTCAACTCTATTTCTAGAGATGTGTCCTAAACGTTTATGCCATAATGCACCTGAATTTTCATTATTAAATTTACGCTTAGTACCACGTGATTCCACATTCAGGGTTTCAATATAAGAAGCATTTATATCAAGCATATAAAGATTGTCATAAATTATAAGTGAACCAATTCCAACAATAGTAGAATTAATAGATAAACTAAATTGACTGTTTCCAAACGAACAACAGTAACCTAATTTGTCCAAATGAGAAACAGAAACCAAATTCCGTCTAAATGACGGTACAATAAAAGTATCTATTAAATCTAAATAGTAACCAGTGCTTAACAACAATCTAAAATGGCCTATTGCTTCCACCTCAACCGACTTGCCATCACCCACATAAATGCATCTTTCAGCATCAGTTAGCTTTTGGTAACTCAGGCAACCCTGCATTGAAACACTGATGTTAGTAGTAGCACCAGAGTCTAACCACCAAGTGTTTCTAGGTACTGAAGCTAAATTTACTTCAGAACATACCAAAGTGAAAAATGTACCCTTTTTCGCACGCCATGCATGGTACTTAGGACATTCTTTCTTGACATGATTAGGCTTGTTACAGAAGAAACAACCTTTCTTGTCAGTATCCTGCTTTTGTTTCTTCACATAAGGACCTTTAGTAGCCTCATTCTTTCTTTTGTTGCCCTTATCTTTAGGGGTGCTTGTCAAATAGGCACTTTCAGCCTTAATTTGCTTCAACCTCTCTTCCTCTTGAACACAGTATGAAATGAGCTCATTAAGAGTCCATTTCTCCCTTTGACAGTTATAATTGATTTGGAACTGACTGAACTGGTTCGGGAGAGATATAAGCACTAAATGCACAAGCATGTCATCTGACAATTCAAGATTAAGTGCCTTCAACTTTGATGCAAGGTGGGACATTTCCATGATATATTCACGAACATTTCCCTTGCCTTTATACTTCATGGAAATCAAGCTCTTCAGAATTGTGCTTGTTTCCGCCTTATCGCTTTTGGCAAAGCGCTTTTCAATCTCATCGAGATATTCCTTAGCTTTGGTGACACTATTAGACACCGCGCCCCTAAAAGCCTCAGGTATGCCGCGCTTGATAATCATAAGACTCATGCGGTTAGAGCGATCCCACTTCTCATATTTAGCTCTCTGTTCAGAGGAACTAGTATCTGTAGGAACAGTGGGTTGCTCTGTCCTAAGCGCAAGATCCAGATCCATGCAGCCAAGAACAATTAAAATGTTCTCCTTCCAATCCTTAAAATTTGTACCATTAAGGATCGGTACTGAACTTAAGTTAGCAGAAATAGTAGCAACATTTGCTGAAAAGAGAACACAAGAATTATAACATAAATAACATGCTCATTTTGAATCAATTAAAAACAAATGGTAAATCTCATCTAAAGATACCTAGTGCAACAACAATATCAAGTCTTTAGGCAATAATATTATTTGCAAGTGGTACTCTTTCTGTAATAATCAAACACTAACAATAATGCATGACAAATAATAAACCTATCTTTGGATCGATTTATTATATGCATGAACCAGAGAAATCCTTATAATTGTTACGTGTTTATTATTACAAGTAAATGTATAATTTGTAAGTATAAATCTTCCTTTGGGCCGATTAATACTCACATAAATATATACATTTATACTTTATTTAATATCTCAATAATATTTTAATTAAAATTAAATTCAAATAATAGAGGTCACTTTGGCGACATATAATTTAAATTTAATTGAAATTAAAATAATAGATATTAACTGAACTATTATAATCCATTCAAATTAATTATTTTATTCAAATAATAAATTCAATGGATTATCAAATTAATGGGATAAAATATATGACTCAACTGTAATATTTTAATTCCCTCTATAAGAAAAAAAATACACCAATATTTTTTTTTTCTTTTTCCTAATGTCAAATTCAAAATATGAAGTTTGGCATAATTGGTTTCGAAACGTGGCCTCACTCCACGTTCCATGTACGTGTTTTGTTTAATTTTTTTTTTTTATAACACGTAATTTCGAAATGATGCAACTGTTCATCTCTGCAGTTTCTTCGCCGCACGCCTCCACGCCGCACGATCCGCCGCAACCGCGGTTACCGATCACGACAACCAACCGACGGTATATCGGGGCAGTCGCCGGCCCTTTCCAATGTCGGAACACCGGCCACCTTTAATTTGTTGCTGGCGTCTGCTCGCGCAGAAACAGCGAGAGGCAGCGTTTAGCATGTTGCCTGCCATCCTGGACGCCGTCGCCGGCCAAGAAACCGGTTGCAGGTAACCTCCTGTGACGCTTTCCTTCTCCGGTGGAAGTTGCGATATTGTCGCAAAATTTTTTTTTCAGCCGGTTGCGACACAGAGCAATGCCAAAAAATCGCGATGATAAAATAAAATCGCAACATGATATATCATGAACCAAAATCGAGATGACACAGAGATAAAACTGTATATCCAAAATAAAAATAATTTTTCTTAAGAATTTGGAATAGATGGCTCTGATACCAATTGTTAAAATAATTGGGTTGAGAAATCTCAACACAAAATATATGCATTCTATTCAAATTCTTAAGAAAGTATAAACTGGATAGATAAAATTACGGAAGCGTACCAGAATCCATAGTATGCAATTGATTTTGGGCAAGATCTTCAATTTGCAGATCTTCCTTAGTATCCAGAGAGTTTTGTCGATGAGGAAACAAAACAAAAGCGCCATCTGCAAACTGGGACCATAACTCTTATTTATAAAAGCCTAAGTTGATAATTTCTAATTTGGCCCCTCAACAAATTAGAAATTGCACAGGGTATCCACATTAATTTATTCATAACAATTAAACCCTTAAGTCATATTCCTTAATCATAAATTAGATCACATTAAACTATGACTTTTTAATTGATGACATTAGACATTTATAATTACAATTATGGTCCCAAAATTCTAACATTTACATTAAAAACATCATAAGTTTTTAAATGGTTAGGAAGTCGCAACCTTTAGGCATTGTCATTAATCGTTTATAGTATCTCACAAGGTCCAACGTTTTGATCTTTGAGCTTGTTGTATTCACCAACAGGGAAACGATCACGAGTTAATACAACCCAATTCATATCACCAATGTCAAAAAGAACCTGACGTCGATGCCGATCTACCCTGATCTTATATTCGGTGTTGCTTTCTTGAATAGCTTGCTTAACTTGCTCATGAATAACTCGAAGATGCTCGGCCATCTCCTCAGCCTTGGGGGTTAGTTTGTCCGAGACGTGAAATAGGGACTAAATCCAGTACCCTAGATGGGTTTCGTCCATAAACAACTTCGAAAGAACTCAAACCAGTAGTCATGTTCTTTGATTTGTTGTATCCGAATTCTGCTTGTGGTAAAACCAGATCTCATTGCTTCGGTTTGGTTCCTGTGAGACATCTCAAAAGATTTCCTAAGCTCTGATTCACTACCTCGGTCTGACCATCTGTCTGAGGGTGATAGGCGCCACTGAAGTTTCTCTTCGTCCCTAGCTTTTCCAATAGTCTTCCAAAATTGTCTAATAAATTTAGTATCACGATCCAAAGTAATAATTCGAGAAATATTATGTAAACACACAATTTCTTTAAAGAAGAGGGTGGCAATCCGAACAGCATCTAAGCTGCACGCCACAAAGTGAGCCATCTTGGAGAATCTGTCCACCACAACTAGAATAGAATCAGCATTGGTGAGGGTTCCCTTAGATTACTGACAAACAAAGCAACGGTCCACGAAATGAGCTATGTCACTGGTTAGCTTGGTCCAATAGAAGTCGGAAGAGATGAGGGCTAATGTCTTGTCTCGGCCAAAGTGTCATTCGTTATGCAATTCACTGATAATGTGCTACCTTAAGAAACAGTCTGGAATGCACAATCGTAGTCCACGAAATAGATAACCATTGTGCAAAATAAAGTCATTGTGAAGTCCATTAGTTACCTCTTAAAATATCTTGCCAAAGGAGGAATCATCAACATACATATCTGAGAAAGATCCAAAGTTGGTAACCTTAATACTCATGATAGTAAGTAGGGAAGAGACTGCACAAGGGCTCATACTTTCACAAGTATAACCTTGTCTCAATAGCTCCACAACTTGTCGTTGTAGTTTTTCAACATCCTTAGGGTTAACACGGTATGCTGGACAGTTAGGTAAGATTTACCCTGAAACGAGGTCAATCTGGTGTTGAATGTCTCTTCTACAGAAAAGTCCTGGAGGAAGGTCTTCAGCCATCAAATTAGCAAAGTCGGATAGGAGTTGTTGCACTCAGCTGGTAGATCCAAGTCTAGGTCTATTTTATCGCTTTTGTAAGGAAGCAAAGTATATTCTATGTCTTCGTGCTTCATCTTGTTCAAAAATCTGGACATAGAAAATAGTGTAGAGTTATTAGTTACCAAATCTGAAGGGATTCCATCTCGCCCAGACTTCGAATAAAGTGCAACCACGTCAAAAGACCACGAACTCATCATCTTCCTTGTAAGTAGTCTCGATCGTCCTTCTTCTAGATTCAAAAGGAAAGTCGGTAGCTTTATTTTCTTCTCGTAGCAACTCCAAGGGGAACATAGTCATGTTGGATGGTACGAGATGATTGTATCACTGGATGCTCCTGCATCAGACGCCCTAGGTTGAAAAGAACTCGTCCTCGAGTTCAAAATAATGTCTTCAACATCCATAGTCTCCCTTTTCTTTGCATTGTCTTCCGATATGGCACAAACTGCATCCTCAAATAAGACCAAAATCTCATGGTTATCACCATAGAGTACCTCATCAACTTTATCATCAAATATCGGTTCACTTAGTGCTTCGATCTCATCTTCGTCATAAATTGGATCACCGAATAATTTGATCTTGTCGTCGTCTTCGCTGCCTCCTACAATTGGATGATTGAGAGAGTAGAACTGGTCGTACTCGATGTTGTCAAGGTCCGCATCCTCATGGTTATCTCCGTCGTCGTGAGAGGAAGGGGGGACGTAGAGGCAGTAGGGAGTTGGTGTTCTCTCGAAGTTGTAGGTGGTGGGATGGTTAAACCCGTATTTCTCGAAACCAAACTTGTGCTTGGACAACTCTTCTTGATTGGAAATTAGAGATTTTTCAAAAGGGGAATAAAGGAACTTACGATATTTACGTTCTCGTGTCGCTAGACGTTGAGATAATTTTGTGACTTGTCTCTATAGATACTGAATCTCGTCTTGGGTGCTACGATCACAATGTGAGGCTTCCTCAGTCGAAATCTGCCTTTCACGATCATGACCACGTCCACGACGACCCTCCATTGGATCTTAATGAGCTCTGATACCAACTGACGCCGAGCAGAATATAGATTATTATAGGGCGTGAAGTTACAGAGGGATTAAGAAGAAACAAGAGAGAAATAACGAAATAAGAAGTAGCTCGAGATAAGTTTTTTAAAAAAACCTTCTTGAGAAAATAAGAGATGTAGTCATAATGTGGCTTAAGAGAAACTAATTGATTCAATATCAAAATAACTTGTCCCCAAACATCATCTAAGCATAGGTTTATATAGCTCTCAAACCCCTCAAAAAAATTTAAACAGAAAAATAGCTAACTAGACTTATTCCCTAAGATTTAGGATAAATTAACTATCAAGACTCGGTTCCTAAGATTTAGGACAAAATTAAATATAAAAAATAAACTAAACTTAATTAACAGATAACTACTTAAAAAAAACTCAATTTTGGATTCTCTCCTGCATCACATACCGATCAGATTCATCTACTCCCGGTCGCCTCCATGTCGATCGAACCCTAAGGGCTCGGCCCCCTCACTACTCTCGGACACAACTTCCTGTCTACTCCCAGTCGGCTCTATGTCGATCGGACCTCAGTGGCTCAGTCCTCTCACTGCTCTCGGGCACAAATTCCCGTTTACTCCTAGCCGACTCTATGACAGTCGGACCCCAAGGGCTCAATCCCCTCACTGATCTCGAGTGTAGCTTCCCGTTTACTCCTGCTTGGCTCTATATCAATCGAATCCCAAGGGCTCGGCCCCTGCACTACTCTCGGGCACAACTTCCCATCAACTCTAGGTCGGTTCCATGCCGGTCGGACCCTAAGAGCTTAGTCCCCTTGTTCTTCTGGCCGCAATTGGCCGCAATTTCGATCGGACCCCATTCCATTGCGTAGTTTCCAATCTACGCTCGTCCGACACAAATACTAGACGGACTATTATTAGGAGACAATGCTGTCACGAAATTGCAACCACCTGTCAGAGTAACGGCTGTTCCTCAAAGAATATTCGGAGGCTCTGTCATATGCATGAAGCGGAACCTTCCTCCATCCAATGGGAGTTCATCATACATCCTCTATCATCCAACATATCCTAACACCCAACATTCTCTAATGCCTAATTAATGATGACGGAGGTTATAAAGGTAGTATAAAAATGGAGGTCCTCTCCATTGGTACGCTCTCACGCGCCAACGCTCGCTCATACATATGCATTTACTACAATCTTCCTTTCATACCTTTTTCCACTCGGTCACTTTTTGACTTGAGTGTTGGAGAACCTACGCCAGAGACATCTTTCATAGTTCTCGCTCTAATGCTCTTAGCGCTTAGTCTGTGGTGTTTGCAGGCCCATGTGTTTCACTGGTGATCGCTCCCCTCCCCTCCTTTCTTCGTTGGTCCCAGGCCTGGCTCTTCTCCCTATTAACATTCTAGCTCTCGTCATCGACATCTTCATCCGACTCAACTTTTGGACAGGATCATCAGGTATCCTGATCTGATAAATCTTCGAAGTGAGCGACCTTCACATGATTTGTTTACTGGATCAATTTGAAAGCATTCATGGTAATTTACTTAACAACCTTAACTGTTGAAAATCCAATGTAAAGTTTGCTCTTAACTAATTGAGTTTTGAACTGCGGTACTTTGTAAATCCACCAAACGCCTTATCGCTGCAGCATCTCCGAGGGCTTCATGGCTTAACTACTAAAGCATGCTTGACACACACAAGATCATGTTAATTCAACAAGATTAGGCCCCACAAAGAGCATGGGTTGACCTTACTTTAGGAGACAAATAGTCAGCTTGGTGGACTTGGTGATGTGAAATCGATGGTAAAATAGTAATCGAGATTTAATCTTTAATGAATAAAGAGCAGTGGAATTTATGTACCTCCTGTTGAATCCCGTGGTAGTTTTGATGTGATCAACCAAGTTGGTTAGGTCCTGTTTTGTGTTTGATCCCTGTGTCTGAGTGTGCAGGAGCTTAGGAGCGCAGAAAGTCGAGCAGAAGACGCAGCTAGCGAGAAGGACGAGAGAGCTGCGGAAGAGTACACCGGTGGGCGAGAAGAACGTGCACAGCGTTCGAGGGACGTTAAGCCGGGAAGGAAGACTACTCAAGGAGAAGGCCGGGAATTGAGTTCGGGTGAGCCCTATTCCGGTTGACCGAAATCACCCAAAAGATCGGAGCGTCGAAAGTCAAAGCAAAGGAGAAAGTGGGCTGAAAACAAAGCTCAAGGTGCCTTAAACCAGTGCTGGAGGCTCCTCCACCTTGGAGGTGCCTCAAACAACATTGGAGGCGCCTTCAATCAGGTTTAAGGTGCCCCGACTGGTCAAAATGACCGTTTGCGCTGCGGATAAAGTTTTATCCGTGTTGGAGGTGCCTTGGACCCTCGGGATAGACTTTCCAGGAACTATATAAAGACTCCTGGAACTAGGAAATAGACAACAACTCAAGCAATCAACTATGTAGTCTTTCCTAGCAATAGTTCTAAGCTTCCAAAGTGTAAAAGGCTTCTCCGCCTTCAGAGAAGGAGAATTTTCTAGTGCGCACTTTTCATCGCCCTGGATTAACAACCTTCTTGGTTGTAATCAGGTTAACTCCCGAGTCTCTATATTTATTATTTTAGTTCTTTTATTAGTATTGCTATTGCTTTTATTTTGAGTTGAAAAGATCCAAGGAGGGTACACTTTATTTTTTCAGAAGCAATTCACCCCCCTCTTGTCGGCCTCCACTGCACCAACAATTGGTATCAGAACCATACCGCCTCAGAAGGACTAACCGCCGACTGAAGCACAACGATCAAGACGATGCCCGGAGCGAATATTCATCCCCCGAAGTTCGACGGAGACTTCGCGACGTGGAAACACCGGATGGAGGTATTTTTCAAGACAGAATTTGACATTTGCTTAATTATGAAATATGACTATGCAGTTCCAAAAGATAAAGAAGAAAACACGTGGAGCAAGAAGGAGCAAGCCGATTTTGTCGCCAACGGAAAGGCAGAATTCCACCTGCTTAGCGTGCTGCCACCACAAGAGGTAAGTCGAATCGGAAGCTACGACTCCGCGAAAGACCTCTGGGAAAAATTTCTGGAGCTTCACGAAGGTACCTCGGAAGCTAAGCTAGCGAGACGCGACATCCTCCGGAACTAGTTAACGAACCTTCGGATGAACCAAGACGAGAAGGTAGCGCAACTCCAAGCAAGGATCAAAGAACTGATCACACAACTAACCAATCTTGGAGAAGAAGTAATGAATCAAGACTCTATCCGGTACGCGCTCAACGCCTTCCCCAGAACTCCAGAGTGGGCTTCCTTAGTAGATGCGTACTACATCTCTAAGGACTTCAAGGTAAGTACTTTAGAAAGTTTGTTTTCTACATTTGAACTTCACGAATCTCGGATTGCAGAGCCCATTAAAATGGAGAAAGCAAGTCAGAACATTGCCCTGAAGGCAAGAACAAATGATTATGACTCCGAAGCCTCGATCGACAAATCCGAAGCTGCATTAATGGTAAGACGATTCAATAAGTTTTTTAAATCTAACAAATTTAGATTGCAGAAGCATGAGCGAAAAAGAAGAACGGTTCATTGCTACAACTGCAACGAAGAAAGGCACATCAAGGATGACTGCCCGAAATTAAAGAGAAAGCAGAAAGTCAAGTACAAGAAGCCAGAATCCTCCCAGCACAAGAACCTAAAGACTACTTGGTCAGATTCGTCATCCTCTGAATCAGACTTTGAAGAATTCTCGGGGCTAACGCTAGTGGCAAGCCATCAGCTGGAAGAAATTTTGATTTAATGGAAACGTAAAATAAGCTGATATTAAAAAATTCAGGTCAATAAATTAAAGAATTAACTCCAATAGGGAGGTGAAATAGTCTCAAATTAAAAGAGTTTAAAGCAAAAGAATTGATTTATATTGAATCACATCGTTACTATCATTAAAATATTATAAAATGTTATTAAATGAAAAGTTTTTATTGAAAAATTTAGATGATGTTTAGTTCTGTCTTAAGAATAAAAATAGAAATAAGAATCATAGTATTATAAAATGAAAATGAGTATGAGTATTATTATTAAAAATAATATTTATTTAGTTAAATATTTTCTATCAAAATAAATTTAAATTTCTTTTTTTACCCTTAGAGAAAAATTAGAGGAAAAAAATTAGATGTAAGAGAAAGTTGAATGTGAAAGAAAAAATATAATAAGAGAGAATGATAAAAGAGAAAATATAATGAGAGAGAAAATGTGATATAAATGAATGAATGATGAGAGAGAAAGTGTGATGAGAGAAAATGAGAAAAAAGAGCATGATCGGAGAGAGCATGATGACAGAGGATGAGAAGAGAAAAAATATGATGAAAGAAAAAGTATGATGAGAACAAATGAAAAGATAGAAAGTGTAATGAGAAGAAAAAGTGTGTGATGGGAGAAATTAAGAAGAGATAAAGTATGATAAGAAAAAAAAAAAGAGTGTGATGGGAGAAAAAATATGATGACAAAAGACGAATACGCTCGCCCCTAACCCCTTGCCTGTTGAAGCAATCTAGGTGCCCTAGGTTTTGATGTTTGGGCAAAGGTTTAAGTTAGGTTTATTGTTGTATTTGATATGCATTGTGAGTGTGCAGGATACAAGTACAACAAGAAAAGTCCAAGTGTGATCTTGGCAAAGGAGGAAAGTCCAAGAATGGGTCTTGGCGGTGTAAGTCCAAGCATGTAGTCTTGGCAACGTAAGTCCAAGTGTGACTTGACAATGGATGAAGCCCCGGAGGTGAGGAGCCTCTTGGCAAAGGAAGACCCGACAATATGGACAAGGCCGAAGGAAGCTCCAGAAGGCAAGACGTGAAGGATGGGGAGACATCCGAGGGACGCGAGGCTGATGGAGGAGGCTAGAAGGCTAGGTCTAGGTTGGTCGGGAGAGAACGAGTGATGAGTGAATGTACTCGAGGCAAAATCCTAAAACCAGGGTTTACTGTAGCGTTACTGTAGCAGTACTGTAGCGTTACTGTAGCAGTCGACTGATGATTGTAGCAGTCGACTGATGCACTGTAGCAGAGAGCCGTTGAGATAGCCGTTGGTACCAGTCGACTGGTGCATTGACCAGTCGACTGGTAACGGGCAAATCAGCTTTCTGATTTGCTCCAAGCTCTATAAGAAGGAGCTTGGGATGGCCGGCAAAGGTGACGAAATTAGACTTGGTTAAAGCCTAATTAGTAGTCACCAAAGTGGTCAAGGATCTCTTGTGTCCAAGTGATCTTGGTTGGAGTTGTGGTGAGGTTTCTCCACCCACAAGGAGGTTGAGCTAGCCGGAGTTTGCCGGGGACTAATCCACCGACGGATTGAGGGATCGTCCACCTTACGGACACGCCGTGGAGTAGGAGCAAGTTATCTCCGAACCACGTAAACACCTTGTGTTAGGGTTTGTGTTTGGTTTGTTGTCTTCTTCTTTCTTGTTTTAGGTTAACTTTTGTATTTGTTAGTTTGTTTTTGTATTCCGCTGTGCACTAACATTATAGGAAGTAAAGTTTTGGGTGAGACGCTATTCACCCCCCCTCTAGCGGACGTCAAGGTCCTAACAAGTGGTATCAGAGCTAGGTGAGCTCTTGTTGGACTAATCGCCAAGAGAGAGGCTAGAGGAAGAAGATGGAGTCGGAGGGACCTCTCGGATGGGACATCCGAATCCCACCTCCATACGAGCGCGAGGACTTCGACTATTGGAGGAAGCGCATGGAGATGTGGTTCCAAATGAATTGGAACCAATGGATTGCGTTGGAGGAACCGTTTAAAGCTCCAATGGACAAGAAGGGAAAGCGTCTCCGACGTCGATATTGGACCGATGAGCAAAGGGAGCAATCGGAGACGGACAAGGAGGTAACTAGAATTTTAATTAATTTATTACCTCCTAATGCGATATTGAATGTAGGTGAATACGAGAATGCAAGTGACCTTTGGAAAAAGGTAATTGCACTTCATGAGAGTCCTACACAAATCCAAGAAGAGAATGATCAATCGAATGTTGACACGAGCTCAACATCCGAGGAGGAGAAGGAAGATGAGGAGGTATCATCCACATCTTCAAGGGAGGAAGAAGTGGAACCGCCCACATCTTCAAGTGAAGAGGAAGAAGAGCAATCCAAGGAAGAGGAGATCTTGGAAGCTCAACCCTCCACCTCAACTACCAAGAAGAGCACAAAGGATCACATCAAATGCTTTGAGTGTGGTAAGATGGGGCACTACAAGAGTAGGTGTCCTTTGCTCAAGAAGGTAAAGGAGGTAAACCCTAAACTCACTAAAGTTAATTTAGAAACTAATGTGAGTTGTAGGAAGAAGAAGGAGAAGAAGCACATTAGGTGCTTTACATGTGGTGAGTGGGGTCACTACCACACAAAGTGCCCAAGGAGAGGAGAGCTCAAGAAATTGGCGCACTTGAAGAAATGGGAAAAGAAGAGGAGCACAAGTCAAGGGGGAGCTTCAAAGGTAAAAGGGAAGGTAATCCCTATTTTGAAGTTTAATCCAATCTCCAATTCTTATATGCTTGTTAGAAATAATGTAGATTATTTACCTAAGCATAATCATGGATTTAGGTATAATAATAGAAATAGGGTTAACATGGTAGATAATCCTAAGAAATCATACACTAAGGGTAGACCTAATAAGACCCAAACCACTTTTCCTAAGGGAATAAAAGTGGGTGAAAACCTAAGCATTAATCCCAAGAAGGGGAGACACATGCCTAGGAAGGGTAGGTCTAGGAATGTCCATGATGGACATGTTGATTCTAGGGTTAGAACCTTAGAATTGGAAAATCAAGCCTTGAAGACAAAGCTTGAGGAAATGGAGAAAGTCCTAGAGAGGTTCATTATTGGACCTAAAGGACTTGACATGTATTTGGGTGGTCAAAGACCCAAAAATATCAAATTAGGTCCCTCCAAGACCAAAAGGAGGTCAAGTGCTAAGGTAGCACATGACATTGGTAAGAGAGGTGTGACCAAGGATAAGGGAGAGTCATCTAAGGCCAATAAGAAGGAATATGCTAGGGTGGCATATAATTATGGCAAGGATGGGATGTCCAAGGTTAAGGACAAGAAGAAATTAACCAAAAACAATGTGTCTAAGGTTAAGAAGGTGAGTTTTGTAGGCCAAGTGTCACCTGAGGTGCACCGAAGTGGCCTAGCCATAGTGGATGAGTCACCAAGGGAGGTGACTAAGGTTAAGATTCCTAAGGTTAGGAAGAGCCTTTGGGACCCATGGTAGATGGGTTATCAAATGTGCCAAGTGGTTAGGAGACAGACTTAAGCCTCTAACCTAGTGGGTTGGCACAATTGAGTTGAGTTTCATGCATGGAAATATGAATTGGGTTCATATTACATGAAAATTAGTTTTTGATATATAGATGCCATATAAACCCATGCTAGGAAAGTATTGTGGTTTAGTATGGGCAGATACATCAAGAGGAAGCCAAAACTAGGACTTTAGGTCAAGGTTCAATTGAACAATTTAGCTAGGTTTGAATTTTGTGCCAATCTTAGGATCTGTGATAAATATATTTTTATATATATTTTTCCCAAGTAGACAAGGTTAAAATAGACCTCTCCACAAAATTTGAGATTTTTTGGAGGTCTGTAGAATTTCTGGTGCATTTCTGAAGTTGGTCAGAAAAGGCTGATTTTTTCAGAAATAGGGTGCCAGTCGACTGGTGCAGATACCAGTCGACTGGTAACAGTGTTTTTGAGGACAGAATGTCTCTGTAAGCTCATTTTTATGAGGGCAGTCGACTGGTGCCAAGACCAGTCGACTGGTAACAGTAGATTTCAACTACAGAATGTTTCTGTAAGGTTCTGTCGAAGGGGGCAGTCGACTGGCACTTAGGGCAGTCGACTGATACCAGCCTAAACGTGTTTTTCAATGTTGTTCTTGACCGTGTCAACTTGTTTAAATGTATGAGATCCATGGGAGATAAATACATGAGTTTAGGGTCAATTTGGATGACATGTTTTCAACAATTGGGATATTGTTGGAGCTCTTTTTGATGTATGGCAAAGGGGGAGAATTTAAGGTTTAAATGGAAAACCTATACACCTTTGCAAGAAATCCTAGCTCGAAGGGGAGCATAGGTGAAGGGGGAGCGATTGTTTAGGCAAAGGGGGAGAAGTTTACCTTTGCGGGAAATCCTAGCTCAAGGGAGAGCTTAGGTGAAGGGGGAGCCTAGGGATTTAGGTTCCATTATTTATGCATGAGTTGATTTGCATATTTATTTGCATATGTATTACATTTATGTTTCCCTAACTTAAACAGGTTGCCAAACATCAAAAAGGGGGAGATTGTTGAAGCAATCTAGGTGCCCTAGGTTTTGATGTTTGGGCAAAGGTTTAAGTTAGGTTTATTGTTGTATTTGATATGCATTGTGAGTGTGCAGGATACAAGTACAACAAGAAAAGTCCAAGTGTGATCTTGGCAAAGGAGGAAAGTCCAAGAATGGGTCTTGGCGGTGTAAGTCCAAGCATGTAGTCTTGGCAACGTAAGTCCAAGTGTGACTTGACAATGGATGAAGCCCCGGAGGTGAGGAGCCTCTTGGCAAAGGAAGACCCGACAATATGGACAAGGCCGAAGGAAGCTCCAGAAGGCAAGACGTGAAGGATGGGGAGACATCCGAGGGACGCGAGGCTGATGGAGGAGGCTAGAAGGCTAGGTCTAGGTTGGTCGGGAGAGAACGAGTGATGAGTGAATGTACTCGAGGCAAAATTCTAAAATCAGGGTTCACTGTAGCGTTACTGTAGCAGTACTGTAGCGTTACTGTAGCAGTCGACCGATGATTGTAGCAATCGACTGATGCACTGTAGCAGAGAGCCGTTGGTACCAGTCGACTGGTGCATTGACCAGTCGACTGGTAACGGGCAAATCAGCTTTCTGATTTGCTCCAAGCTCTATAAGAAGGAGCTTGGGATGGCCGGCAAAGGTGACGAAATTAGACTTGGTTAAAGCCTAATTAGTAGTCACCAAAGTGGTCAAGGATCTCTTGTGTCCAAGTGATCTTGGTTGGAGTTGTGGTGAGGTTTCTCCACCCACAAGGAGGTTGAGCTAGCCGGAGTTTGCCGGGGACTAATCCACCGACGGATTGAGGGATCGTCCACCTTACGGACACGCCGTGGAGTAGGAGCAAGTTATCTCCGAACCACGTAAACACCTTGTGTTAGGGTTTGTGTTTGGTTTGTTGTCTTCTTCTTTCTTGTTTTAGGTTAACTTTTGTATTTGTTAGTTTGTTTTTGTATTCCGCTGTGCACTAACATTATAGGAAGTAAAGTTTTGGGTGAGACGCTATTCACCCCCCCTCTAGCGGACGTCAAGGTCCTAACATTGCCAACCCGTCCCAGGGTGATGGGAGAGAAGCAGGATGAGAGAGGATGAGGAGAGAGAAATTATGATGAGAGCTGATGAAGAGAGAGAAAATATAATGAGAGAAAATGAGGGGAGAGAGTCTATGTGTAATGAGAGAGAAAGTATGATAAAAAAAAAAGATGAAAGAGAGTGTGATGGAAGAGAAAGAGTATGATGAAAAAGGATGAGGAGAGAGAAAATATGACGAGAGATAAAGTATGATAGGAGATAATGAAAAGAGAGAAGGTGTGATGAGAGAAAATTAAGAGAGAAAAGAGATATGATGGAAGAGATTGATGAGAGAGAAAGTGTGATAATAGGTAGGGATGGCAATTTTCCCTGCGGATTTGGGGCCCCGCGGGGAAAACCCGAAATGGGGATGGGGATCCCCGATTTTTCAGGGATGGGGCGGGTATGGGAATACTATCCCCATCCCCGAACCCGTCCCGAATATTATTATTATTATTATTATTATTAAATAATAATATGATTTTTTTAAAAATATTAATAATAGTGTTAATATTAATATTAAAATTTTTGAAAATATGATTAATATTAATATTATTGATATTAATATTATCATTAATAATTATTATTAAATAATAATAATAATAATATAAATTAAATTTAGAAATGGGGCGGGGATGAGGAATCCCCGAACCCGAAAAAATGAAAACGGGGCGGGGATGGGAATGACAAACCCGCCCCCACCTCGCCCCATTGCCATCCCTAATAATAGGATGAGGAGAGTGAAAGTATAATGAGACAGAACAAGGAGAGAAAAAGTAATATGAAAGAAAAAATAAATAAATATATTAAGGGTATTTTCATCCAAAACTTAATTCTCATTTCTATTCCCATCAAAACTCAAGGGAGGAGGTTTATTTCATTAAAACCCAAATTTTTTTATTTCATTCCAAAATTTTAATTTCATTCCCATAAATCAAATATAAAGTTTGGAAATAAATTCATTTTCTCGTTCCTAAATCCCTAAACCAAACACAACTTTAAATTAATTTTAAAAATTATTATTTTTATTAAAATAAAGCCGAATCTACAGTTAACCAGTACCAGTTGAATGGGCGATTTAAAACCAGTGGTTAACCACTGGTTGAACCGACCATTCGAACCCTCAAATCCGTCAATTAAATTTAGGCCCGACTCACACCGATTAGTAGCCCGGTCCGTCGAATTGGCTCAGCAAAAAATCGACTCATTGACCGGTTACCATTCTCTTGTGAACTTTGACTCGACTTAACTCTATTCTATTCAACTTCTTCGAGTCAGATTCATGACACCGGTGGTAGTGTGTTCTACTTGTTCTCCGGTTGTCATTTACATGTTTACTCTGGTGGTAGAAATAAAGTTGTCATTTTAGCGGTTTTTTAAGACGGTTTCATACATTTTGAAATAAGGTAAATCATAGAGAATTTATTCAACCTTAACTGAGCCGCCTTCCTAGCTAGGATAACAAAATGAGAACATAGCCTTCTCTTTGTTTGATCGCAACAAAATCGAGTTGAAGCCTCATTGTTCACAGTCGGTGAATGTCGAGAATGAAATAACAACTAAATTCTCAGTTTAATAGGATTGATAATAAAAGTGTGATTATATTGGCTAACTAGAAATTAAACTTAGTTGAGAAAAATAATTAAGGGCTAGCTCAAGGTCATGCTAGAGGAGCAAGAGAGAGGGCATGTTATCGGGAAATTACTCCTAGTCATTTGACAATCAATTATAAATTAACTCCTTAATTTATCTTCCTTCACATATGTGAGGGGATAGACATAATCATCCCGGAGGAAAGAGCGAGAAAAAAGGAATGATTTTTGAAAAACTACAATAATTTAAGAACCAATAGAATCTAAAAGAAATAAAAATAATAAATTTAATCATTTTAAATTGAAAATTAGATGCTTATTCAGCTAAATTTACAACTTGCATGTTCTCCCTCAAGTAAATGGATAATCATTAAACTTTACACACACACAATTATTGTTCCATACATAATTGGTGAACTATTATTCATTCTCAAAGTCAAACCCTAGTCGGTGAATATTGCTCCCCACCACGAATTATTCCCCTTTTCTTGAAGAAGTGGGGGGGTTAGTAAGTGACCAAAGGCAAACCGAAATCAACTTCATTCATTACTCATCATCTAGTGAAGAATGTATTCGATCACACGTAAAATTATCATAAGATCATTATGAGAATGTTGGTTAATTAAAAGAATCACCACATAAACATTTTTATAATTTTATTAAGCTATTCAATTCCTTCCCACTAAGAATCATACCTCATTCTTTTGAGATAGTGGGGGATTGGAAGAGATCCAGGGGAAGTTGAAGTGAACTTGCCTTGACTCATCTAGTGAAGGCGAATTGATGTTTTTGGCGATCTGATTACTTTATAATTAATTACTAACTAATTACCTATAGCTAGCTACGTGCTTCTATATATCATTATCAACTCCATTATCGCACCAAATTACACTAACTTTTGTTAGGATTATAAGTCATATTAATTATAATTAAGTATCCTTCACCCATTCACTTTTTATTATATATATTGTCCACACGAGTTTAAAGTTGTATTCATTGCATTTTTAGTCTATTCTACTTTCACTATGTGTTTTGTAATTTTAGTAAAATGGGCACTATATGGTGGTGCGATAAGTATATCTGAGGAAGGTGTTAACCTCCATAGATCCATCATTCTTCATTCAACGTTTTAGTGTATCTATAGACTTGAATTGTCATAATCTAAGTATTATATTAAGTCGCGCCATGTCGTATGAACTTTGATAATCAGGTTTCATCTAAGTCTTATATATGCCAATAAATCCTATTTTATGTCCCCTTGGGGCGGTGTGATGGTTAAGACATGGAGTGTTGTCACATGAAGTTTTGGGATCGAAATTCGACGTGTGAGCGAATTATCTTTTACCACATAAACCCTATTTTACACATATAACTTAAATTTGATAAGTGATTTTGAGTTTAAGTTTGAGTTTTAAGTTGGGTGGTGCTTGATATCCCTTTCAAATGTCGTTGACTGGTCAAAATATTTTGTACCAAACGGTCCTCTTTAGTTGGGCGTAAAGCCAATCAAATCAAAGCACGACACATATCCCCCACTGTTCTGCCACGCGGCGCCAAGTCCAACCAAGTGCAAGATATCTTGTTTTACAAGCCCCGTTCCATGGATCCATCCACACGTTCAGATTCTGGGCCACCACTATATCTTCTCAGCTATTGATCACCAATATATATATATATACATTTAAAAATAAATTTCGATTAATAAAAAATATTTTAATAATAAATTTTAAAAATGTATGAAGTTTAAGATGTGAATTTGAATGAATTTAATATTTGATTCGTATTCAATTATGCTTATTTGATTTTGTTTATTTTTTTAAAAAATAAATATATTAATTCTGCTTTGTTTGTGTTTGGACTGACTAGCAAAGCGTTAGGCTCCAACGTCCATAATCTCGACCACCCATTTTCTCACCGCCCGGGTCCCACCGTCCACTCCCCACTCAACCTCGCCTCCTCCTCCTCTATATAAATCCACCCACTTCCATACCCTCCTCCCCATCCTCTGCCGCTCACAATGGGAATGGCAGAGCACCCCGGCGCCGTCTTCCCCTCTTCCGCCGCCGTACCCTCGCCGGAGTTCCCTCGGCGAGTGCCGGTTCCCCCACAGCGCCCATTCGCAGAGGCGCTGGGAGATAACTTGAAGGAGACGTTCTTCCCCGACGACCCCCTGCGGCAGTTCCGGAACGCGCGCGGGTGGCGCCGCCGCACGGTGGCCAGCCTCGCCTACCTGTTCCCGGTCCTCAACTGGGCTCCCAGCTATGACCTCTCCCTCTTCAGGTCCGACCTCGTCGCCGGGATCACCATCGCCAGCCTCGCCATCCCGCAGGGCATCAGCTACGCCAAGCTCGCCAATCTGCCGCCGGTGATGGGCCTATGTGAGTAGCCGTAATTCCCAACGTACTCACTCAACTAATAAGAATTAATATTAATCCGGCATGATTAAGGAGGTAATTAATGGAGTAGATTCGAGCTTTGTGCCGCCGCTGGTGTACGCGATGATGGGGAGCTCGAAGGACCTGGCGGTGGGGACGGTGGCGGTGGCGTCACTGCTCATCGCCTCGATGCTCGGGAAGGAGGTTTCTCCGGCACAGGATCCGACGCTGTACACGCACTTGGCCTTCACCGCCACCTTCTTCGCCGGCGTCTTCCAAGCCTCCCTCGGCCTCTTAAGGCAAGAAGCGCCTTCAATTCGAGCTGATAATTAACCTCACTCAACTTCAATATTTTAACCAATTAATTAAAATTTCAGGTTAGGGTTCATAGTGGACTTCCTCTCCCATGCAACCATTGTAGGGTTCATGGGCGGAGCTGCCACAGTGGTGTGCCTTCAGCAGCTCAAGGCCATGCTTGGCCTCCCACACTTCACCACAGCCACTGACCTCGTCTCTGTCTTGCACTCTGTCTTCTCCCAAACCCACCAGGTTCTTCATTATCTCTATACCTAAAATTACATGAATAATTAATGATAATTTTCAGTGGAGTATATAGCTACAGTGTTGCAGATTCTTCCTCTTTGAATAAAATAATGTAATTATTGGAGGTGGTTATAACTTTTTTCAACTGTTACAGTGGCGGTGGGAAAGTATTGTTCTCGGCAGCTGCTTCCTCTTCTTCCTCCTCCTCACACGTTGTCTTGTGAGTATTCCCATTCTTTGAATTAAATAATTAACTATTAATTATTCCCTAGCTAATCTTTTTCCTTTTTTGTCTCGAGAAAATAATTAATAATTGAACTTTATACTCGAAAACAGAGCAAAAAGGGGCCAAAATTCTTTTGGATATCAGCGGCGGCGCCATTGCTTTCAGTAATCCTTGGAAGCCTTCTCGTGTATCTCACTCATGCAGAAAACCATGGCGTACAAGTTGTGAGTCTTCTTTCTTTCTTTCTTTCTTTTTTTTCACTTAATTATTCTTTTAATTTTTTGTTCATTTCGATCGAATATATGTATATATGTAGATTGGGTATCTGAAGAAGGGCATAAATCCACCTTCACTGAGCGGTTTAGTGTTCACGGGGCCACATACGGCTGTTGCTCTGAAGACAGGCATCGTCACTGGCATCATCGCCCTCGCGGTGCTCGATCATTTCTCGCTAATTTCGTCTTGATTATATATAAATCGCGTGCAGCAGAATGAACGATTGAGATTCACTGATTCTGCAGGAAGGGACGGCCGTCGGAAGGAGTTTCGCCATGTTCAAGAACTATCACATCGACGGCAACAAAGAGATGGTCGCGTTCGGGGCGATGAACGTCGTTGGATCTCTGACCTCGTGCTATCTAACGACCGGGCCGTTCTCAAGGTCGGCGGTGAACTACAATGCCGGCTGTCAAACTGCGGTGTCAAACGTGGTGATGGCGGCGGCAGTGATGGTCACTTTGCTCTTCTTGACGCCCTTGTTTCATTACACTCCTTTGGTCATCCTCTCCGCCATCATCGTCGCCGCCATGGTCGGCCTCATCAACTACGAGGAAGCCATTCACCTGTGGCAGGTGGACAAGGTCGACTTCTGCGTCTGCATGGCCGCTTACTTTGGCGTCGTCTTTGGGAGCGTTGAGATCGGATTAGTCCTTGCAGTAAGTATATATCCTTAGTCATTACAATAGTTTGTACATCCTTATCCTGCATACTCCTGGACGATCGGGTGCCCGAATGCCCACCCGAGCGCCCCGATTCACTAATTATTCAAATTGTATGTAGGTTGTGATTTCCCTTCTTAGGGTTCTCTTATTCGTCGCGAGGCCAAGGACGACATCGCTAGGCAACCTTCCTAACTCATCGACCTATCGACGCATGGATCAATACTCCATGGCTCAAGGTGTGCCTGGTGTGCTCATACTTCGAGTGGATGCTCCAATGTACTTTGCTAATGCAAGCTACTTGAGAGAAAGGTAATTACTACTCAAAGTAGTAATTTATCGTTGTGTCAAAGCTCCCCTTCATCGATATTGTTATATAAATTTGAAAATATAATGATCACTTAGGATATCAAGGTGGATCAATGAAGAAGAGGAGAAGCTAAAATGTAATGGAGAGACAAGCTTACACTATGTGATATTAGACTTGGGTGGTGAGTTTTGTAATTAAGTACCCTTCAATTTTCTTATAAACAAAATAATAACCTTTAAAACTTATTTGTTCCCTATATATATTTTGGCAGCTGTTGGAAGTATTGACATAGGTGGAATTGAGCTGCTGGAGGAACTGAAGAAGAACTTGGAAAGAAGAGAGCTTCAGGTACGTAATTAACCATAGCTAGTTATATATTCTTCCATCCTAGCTAAAACCATTGCAGATGGTTGATTTATTATCGAATTTATCTATATGCAGCTGGTGCTTGGAAACCCTGGAAGTGAGGTGATGAGGAAGCTGGAGAAGGCCAAACTGCTGCAAAGTATTGGGCAGCAATGGATCTTCCTCACTGTGGCTGAGGCTGTTGCTGCATGCAATTTTATGCTGCATGAATGCAAACCCTCTTCTAATAACATTGCTGCAAACATTACTTCTACTGCCGCTGCTGATCAACAAGGATTGCATAATGACAGTATTGTATGAGGTGTCAATGCACTCAAATAATTAAATATATAATATTGTAAATTGTTATGATGATGATCTTATCTACATGTCATAATTAATGATAAGGGTTGTTAGGCATTTCCAATGTAATATCTACATTAACGAAAGGGTTCTTAGGTATTTCCAATGTAAAATTTACGAGAGAGGTTTGTAAAATAAAAAAGTTAAATAAAAAGTTTTGAATCATTTTAGAGAAGAGATTTGTAGTTTAAAAGTAGCAGTGAAAAGTAAGTTTTTAATAGCGGCGAATAGCACGCTACATAGCGTGTTATCACGCCCTACGATTAGCGAACGCTGCAGAGCGTTTATTGATTAGTGATTGTCTCGAATAACCCATGCTATTCGGGATAAAAGCGTCGATAGCGCACATAGCGTGCGCTATCGTGACCTAGCGGTCCATAGCGGGCACTATAATTGCAAACTGCTTTTAAAATAACTAGGGTAAAGGCGAGGAGGCAAAGGCGAGTGGAATCGTGACCGTCGAGAAGGTAGGGCAGAGGCAACATGCGACAAACGACTAGCGATGGGTGATCAACGAGCGACAACTTGGGAGTGGTGAGCGGCGAGCGATGACCTGTGAGCGGCGACGAGGGACAACGATTGGAGGCTAGCTTTTCTCCTTCCTTTCATTTTCTTCGTTTAGTTTTTTCCTTTTCGTTTTTCGTTTCCCGAAGGAGCAAAAGCGATTTTGTGATTTCCAAAAGTCGGGCATCTGGATCGATCGAGTGATCGATTGAGATCCTTTCTGTTCGAATAGAAAGGATCTAGATCGATCACTCAATTGATCCAGGGCATCTGGATCGATCACTGGATCGATCCAGATCCTGGATCGATGAGAGGATCGATCCAGATTCCTTGGATCGATCCAGATGCCCTGGATTGATTCCCATTTTTTTGCTGATTTATTTCTAATTAATTAATTAATTATTTGTTCTAATTTTTTTTCTTTTGTTTTTCTAGGATTTTAATTGTCTAGTTAGAATTTGCAATGTCTACGAATTTGTCAAAAAAGGATAAAAATGATATTGGTTGGAAGTATTGTTATCAAAATGAGGAGGGGAAATCTGTTCGGTGCAAATTTTGTTATCATATATCGAATGGAGGAATTACTAGCTTGAAGGAACATGTTGGAGCAATCTAGTGACCCTAGATTTTGATGTTTGAGCAAAGATTTAAGTTAGGTTTATTATTGTATTTGATATGTATTGTGAGTGTGCAGGATACAGGTACAACAAGGAAAGTCTAAGTGTGATCTTGGCAAAAGAGGAAAGTCCAAGGATGAGTCTTAGCGGTGTAAGTCCAAGCATGTAGTCTTGGCAACGTAAGTCCAAGTGTGACTTGGCAATGGATGAAGTCCCGGAGGTGTGACCTCATGGCAAAGGAAGATCCGACAACAATGACAAGGTCGATGGAAGCTCCAGAAGGTAAGACGTAAAGGATGGGGAGGCATTCGAGGGACGTAAGGCTGATGGAGGAGGCTAGAAGGTTAGGTCTAGGTTGGTCGGGCGAGGACGAGTGCTGACTGCTGAGAGAATGTACTTGGGGATTAAATTTTAGGATTAGCGTTTTACTATAGCGATACTGTAGCATTACTGTAATATTACTGTAGCAGCCGACTGATGTTTTCATCAATCGACTGGTAGCCGACCGTTGGCTTGTAACAGTCGAATTTCACTTAGGACCAGTCGACTGGTGGCTGTATCAATCGACAGGTGGCGGGGAAAATAGTAGGTATTTTCCTCTCGAATTATATTTAATAGTGCTCGGGGTGCTTGGCCAAGGTTGACGAAATTAGTGGTGGTTAACCCTAATTAGAGTCTCCAAGTGCCCAAGTAATATAGCGTGCTTGTACGAGATTGTGGCGAGATTTCTCCACCCACAAGGAGCTACGTGAGCTAGCCGAAAGTTCTCCGGGGAGTCTGTTGGATCGAGACGCGCTAGAGGGGGGGTGAATAGCGCTCGTGGCTTTCACTCGGTTCGGAATCGTAAATCGTTCGATTAAACACTTGAGTAACGCAGCGGAAAAAAGAGAAACACAACACAAACACGAGGGTATTTACTTCGTTTGGAGCCAAGCTCGACTCCTACTCGAAGACCCACGATCCTTGATCGCTTACCGTGGGCAACAACTAATAGCTCGAATAGAATTACAAGTGAAGTACAATAATCAATAAGAAATGATTAAATTATACCGACGACGATATGAATAACTGAAGATTCAAAGCTCCGGGTCGTCGGGGGGTCGTCGCAGCACTTCGGGATCGTGTCGTTAGCAGCTAGTCGCAGAAGGATTGCTTGGAGTGAGTTGTTCAGAGCTGCTGGTCGAGACCCTCTTATAAAGGGTGTTTAAGGCGCCTTAAAAGTCATCTAAGGCACCTCCATGCTTGCCGAGTCACACACTGAGATAAGGGTTGAACTGGTTGAACCTTATTAGGTTCAAGGCGCCTTCTTTGCTCTCCAAGGCGCCTTCATCCACCAGTCCAAGGCGCCTTGAGCTTCCTTCAAGGCGCCTCCAAGCCTGCTTCGCAGCCAGCTCATCTTTTGCACCTGAGGCGCCTCCAAGCTCCATGGAGGCGCCTCAGACAATGTTTAGCCGAGACTTAACCTTATTCTTTTGTACCTGCAAGACATGTTAGATCCAAAACACAAACATATCCTGCAAAACAAAAGTTAACACATATAATATCATAAATATGAAGTTTGACAGTCATCGGACTGTCCGGGTCTGACTTCGAATTTCCAACCGGAAACCCTAGGTCGACCCGACGCCTACTGTTCCCTCTACGGGGAACACATCCTCACCTACTCCACTCAGGAGATTTACCTGTTGCTAGTGCGATCCTCCAGATCGACTAGACTTTTGCTCGGTGCTCGATGCTTCCGGACTTTTTGCTGGACTTCCGCTTCCCGGCTGGTCCAGTCTTTCACCTGGTTCGCGACACCAGGACTTTCCACCTAGGGTTACCCCCTAGGACTTTTGCCTGAAGCACTCGACCCACCAAGACTTTCTGCATAGGGTTACCACCCCCTAGGGTTTTTACCTTGCCTAACCACAGTTAGGGCTTTTGCCTAAGTACACTTAGGACTTTCCTGCAATCTCATTCAGACTGTTAGATCACCACACACCTTAACTTTGAATCCTTTGTCATTATCAAAACTCAGGTTCGATCGTCGGATGCTTCCCACACCAACAGAGTCATCCACTGACGGATCGGGATCGTCCACCTTATGTACAGCCGTTGAGTAGGAGCTTTATCTCTGAACCACGTTAAATCAACGTGTTAGATTTGCTTTCTATTGTTAGTATTTGTTTTTGTATTCCGCTATGCGTACTAACCATTGTAGAAAGTGACGTTTTGGGTGAGATGTTATTCACCCCATCTCTAGTGGTGTCAAGGTCCCAACAGAACATTTAGCTCAAACTCATAAAGAGGTTGCACCTTGTGTTAGTATTCCAGATGATATTAAGAAAGAAATTAGAGAATCACTTGACAAAATTATAGCATCTAAAAGCAAACAAATGGAATTATTATGAGAGATTGGTGAGGGTCCTCAGAGTATGAGTACGCAATCATCAAAAGTTAGAAGTGTTGGATCGTGATACATGTGAGAGAGGGGGGGGTGAATCACGTGGTTTTCAAAAACTCTTCTTTTCGATTTTAAAAACACGAGTACACAACGGAAAGTAGAAGT
The DNA here is from genome assembly GCF_018446385.1 of Zingiber officinale. Classification (NCBI taxonomy): domain Eukaryota; kingdom Viridiplantae; phylum Streptophyta; class Magnoliopsida; order Zingiberales; family Zingiberaceae; genus Zingiber; species Zingiber officinale. The sequence goes on from NC_055994.1 coordinate 147,397,440, forward strand.
TTGAAGATAAGAAAATATGAGAAGAACACAAGTCATTTTTACTTGGTTCGGAGCCTTCGGCGACTCTTACTCCAAGGCTGTCTTGCGAACCTATCGATGGGTAATCCACTAAAAACCTCTTCCGGTACCCCTGGAGAGAGAATCGAGTATAAGAAAAGTCAGGTCAAGTGCAACACCCTGCACTTGTCCTTTTATAGTAATTAAGTACAAAAAGAACTTTTATCAACACTTCAATAATAGAAATGACAGCGCTTTGTATTGATTTCTATTTGCTGAGCGTGATCAAAACTCCTTGGAGTAGTCATCTGGCTCAGCAGCTTTGCAGTAAAGTTGCAGTAGGTACCGGGAGCAGTCGGAGGCTCAAATGTGCACGCAGTAACTCGTATGTAGTTGATGTTTCAATGTACACTCGAGATTGCTTTATAAAAAGCTTGGAGGGCGCCTTCCATAAGTATGGAGGGTGCCTCCAATGAGGCAAAATCAATCCTGATCACTACGGTGCTTATCCAAGACTTCGGCCAAGATTTATCCAGCGAAAGGCGCCTTTCATAATCATGGAAAGCGCCATCGGGTAATATTCACCTGAAGGTAGATTTACTTTATTGCCCTGTAAACAAGTGTTAGTCCAAATAACCTGTAAGACAAGTGTTAGCACAAATATAGACAAATAATAAAAAGAGTAATTAGTTTCTGTCCTCCCAGGACCAGGAACTAGTCAAGGTCTTAGCTTAGGGATCCCAAATGGACCTAAACTGGACCGACGTCTACTGTCCCTCAACTAGGACGCATCCTCACAATCACTCTCTTTCAGTGACTTACCTTTACTTATCTTTTGCCAAACATCCGATCAGCCCGTCGACCAGTCTGGACTTCGAGCCGCTATCCGATCGGCCCGTCGACCTAGTTGAACTTCCCTGCAACACTGAGTTAACACAATAGATAAAATGGTAAGGTAAAATAGTGTTAACAGAATTCATGATTTGCTGGTCTGGTTGACCGCGCACGGTTAACCGGAAACCAGTTGTCACATATAACTTAGGGTTATCTCCCCCTAGGGTTGCATAACTTCACTCACTAGGACTTCCATTGGCTGGCTTCACTTACCAGGACTTCCTCCACCTAGCTTCACTTACTAGGGCCTGACTTCACTCACTGAGACTTCCACCACCTAGCTTCACTTACTAGGTCCTGACTTCATTTACCAGGACTTTCACCACCTAGCTTCACTCACTAGGGTACTCACTAGAACTTCCACTACCTAGCTTCACTCACTAGGGCCATCTGGCATGACCAAAGCAGAGCAGCTCTGCTTTGCTTCACCTAGTCTTCATTTGTGCTGAGTCCACTTCTTGGTCGTGTCATTTAGCATAGCCAGTGCCTTTTCTTGGTCCTTGGACATGGGTTAAAGCATGGCCAGGTCTAATTTGCATCTGAGATGAGTTGCGCACTCTATTCCTTGCTTCAATTAATCTTCATTTGCGTCTTTAGCATTCTTTTCCGCTCTAAACTGCTCCTGAAAGTTAAAACAAGCACCGAGCAGATCTCTGAACGCAATATAGTAATTATGCTGAAATCAACATGATAAAGGGAGCAAAAATATAGATCATAGGTAACGAATACAGAAGGATGTGTGCTAAACAGTACAAAATATTATATATAATCTATGCACATCAAGGATTAGTGTTTGACAGGTAGCTTGAGGTAAGCAAATGGAGAGGAGCGACAGTAGGGTCGTGCTTCAGAAAGGAACAAACCCTAGGTCGCTGATCTAACTGAAGAAACTGGGAAGATTTTCAAGTTAAGATCAAGACAATATTATTATCAAATATTACTCATGCATTAAATAATTGTGCTAACCTTTATTTTACAAGGATATATATTGTTTAACTCTGTTTTGCAGGAACCGACATGATCAATCAATTGAACCTAGGGATCGATAGACCGAACCAGATTGACTTAGACTAGAGATCAAATCAGAGAAAAATAAAGTAGAGTCCGATTAAAACCTGATTGGTCGACTGAACTAGTAGATCGATCAACCGAACCTTGATAATATGACACTTAGTGCAGATCAGATCAAGCCGAAGCAAAGAAGGAAGTCAGGCGGATCGGTCGACTGAACACGGGGATCGGTCGACCGAATGAACCCCTTATTAATGGTGAATTAAGTGTAAATCTCAACGAACAAGGAAAGTTGACTGTTCAATCGATCGATCCCTGTGTTCGGTCGACCAAACCATTAAAGCTCATAGATGCGCGAACATCAGATCTGAGCAAGGAAAGAAAGCACAGGGTTCAGTCGACCAATTAAGGCTTATATAAGCAGAGCTCAAGGTCCAAGGCAAGGAATCCATTTTTTTGAAGTCAACATCATGCAAAGCTCCTGTTCATTCTGCTACTCTGCGCTTCATCTTCACAAGCAAGCTTCTCTATCTAGAAGTGCCTACCGAGCTTCATCTTCTACCTAGTGTTAGTATAACTTTTGTTTAAGCTTGTATTGTTATAATTTCCAAAATATAGTAGTGTGTTACTATCTTATATTCTTCATATTGTACGCATTGCTTCTTTCTGAAGATTTCAGAAAGAAAAGTTTTAGTGGATTACCCAACTGTGTGATCAAGAATCGCGGATCTTGGAGTTGGAGTCGACCTAGGCTCCGAACTAAATAATTAAAACGTGTTCTTTAGTTTTCGCTACACTACTCTTGTTTCAACGCTTCAAAAGATAAAGTCTTTAACGTGTGATATTCACCCCCCCACCCCCATCGCATCTTTCGATCCTTTAATTGGTATCCGAGCCTGGTAGCTCTGAAATTACTTAATCATTTTTTGAGCATTTTTTTTAAAAAAACTTTTTTTTACTTAATTCTTTATCCCGCACTACTAATCCCAAGACGAGAGTCTTGGAATTTTTTTCCATTTTTATTCTTTGATAACAAGGATGTCGAACTGCTATAAAGAAGGGTATAGTACCATCCGCCCTCCATTGTTCAAAGGGGAGAATTTCAGCTACTGGAAGAATAGAATGGAGTGTTACCTTAAGTTCGACATCGAGCTTTGGTTCACCATACTCAAAGGATACACTCCTCCAATAATAGATGAAAAGCCCATAGAACCAGAAGACTGGACTCCTCCGATGATCTAGAAGGCACAGCTAAATTATAAGGCAATTAACACCATCCAATGCGGGCTAACCATGGAAGAACTAAACCGAGTTGAGCCGTACGAAAATGCAAAAGAACTATGGGACCATCTGGTAAAGCTACACGAAGGAACCAATGAATCCAAGATAAATAAGAGAGATTTAGTATTAAATAATTTATTTAATATTCAAATGCTTTCCGGAGAGACGACCACGTAACTACATGCTCGACTAAAAGATATTTTCAACGGTGTACATCTGGTCATACACAACCTAGAGAATTGTGACATAATAAGGTATGCACTAAACACCTTTCCGTGAAACTCTTTGTGGGCATCAATAGTAGGTGCATACAAAGTTTCAAGGGATTTTTCAATTCTTAAATTAGACGAACTTTTTTGTGAATTAGAATTACATGAACAGTCTAACTTGAGTCAAAACGAGAAAGGAATTGCTTTATATGTAGGATCAAGCAAAGAAACCAAGACCAGAATCAAGAATGAACTAGAAAGTGAGTCTGACTCAAACTCAACCAATGAAGAAGAGTTGGTCAACATAGTCCGAAAACTACTAACTAGAAAGAAGTTCAAAAGGAGCACCAAGAAAACACTAATCAACCAGATGCAAAACAAATTAGAAATGATTTGTTATGAATGAAACAAGAAGGGGCATTTTAAAAACGAATGCCCTAATCGGAAGGAGGAAAAACCAAAATCAACTAGAAGGAAGAAAGCCCTCCAAGCAACGTGGGACGAGTCATCCTCCGAGAAGTCCAATACCGAAGAGCCGAAGCACTCGAGCCATCTTGCTTTTATGGCAAGAAATGAAGATTCTGAGTCTGAGGAAGAGTACGAGTCCAAGACCGACACGGAGTCCGAGAGAAGCAACTGATCCATATTCATTTTCAAAGGTCCTGATATGGTAACTTTTTATTCCAAGTCAAACTTACTTAAATTAGTTAAATGCTTGTTTAAAAAATTGACAAAATCTGAAAAATAAAATAACTTACTACTTAAGGAAATAGACCACCTTAAGGAGCAAGTTAACTTGAGTAACTCGACTAACCAAGTTCAAGTTAGAACTTCAACTCAAGTTGTAAAACGTGAGGAAGAAAATTTCAACTTGAAAGGTCAAGTTAAGCAACTTAGGAAAATATTGGAAAAGTTCAAACTGGGATCCAAGTGTCTAAATATAGTACTTTGGTCGCAATGAGCTGTGTACAACAAATCGGGACTTGATTATAATCCAAATAAGACTAACAAACCATATCTGTCTTTAATTAGTTAAAATGTTAGAAATCAAGTCCAATTATGAGTTCCTAAAAAATGCTTAACCAAAACAATCAAACCAAACAAATATTTGATCCCTAAGAGTCAAATTAACTACTTAGATAGACCATATCTAAGCTATAACTCAAAGGAAACAAATAGAAAAATTGTTCAACCAACTTGATTAATCAACTATACATGCTTAGAATTAGGTTTACTTTTCTGCTTAGTTTAGAACGGTTAGTTAAATTTTTTTACTAAACTCTAATAACATAACATCGGAAGGGATTGCGATGATAGTATGTCAATGAAGCTTTGTCGAAGGCATGTTTAGGTTGAATCTTGTGTATTCTACCTAGTGCACTAGACTTAGTGGATCTGACTGAAACTACCTCAGTCAAACATGAGCTAGTTAGACCAAAATCTAGTATTAAATTCTTTGGGCAGGACTATTTTGGAAAGAATTCAGAAAGTTATTTACCGTTGATATACAAAAAGGTCATATGCCTCGTCACTAACTGAAAACTTATCCTTAGGAAGCTTACTGGATTAACCCAAAGTTAAATTTGAATCTAACATGGGTTAAACAACCTTTTTGAGAAATTTTTTTAACTTAATCAATTAAAACATTAATTCTAAATTAACCAAAATTAATTAATACTTTAATTTTTGAGTTTAATCAACATTAATTCTGAGAAAATTAAATTAAATTAAAACTAAACTAAACTTAAATTAAATTAAATTAAAGCTAAATTAAAATTAAACTTAAATTAAAACTAAACTTAAATTAAACTAAACTTAATTAAATTTAAATTAAACTTAAATTAAAACTAAACTTAAATTAAAAATAAATTAAAACTAAACTTAATTAAATTAAAACTAAGCTTAAATTAAATTAAAATTAAAACTAAACTTAAAATTAAATTAAAACTAAACTTAACTGAAATTAAATTAAAACAAACTTTAATTAAAATTAAATTTAATTAAAACTAAACTTAACTTAAATTAAACTAAACTTAATTAAATTAAAACTAAATTAAATTAAATTAAAACTAAACTTAATTAAAATTTATACTAAACTTAATTAGATTAAAACTAAACTTAATTAAAAATTCAAATTAAAGTATAACTTAAAACTTAAAATTACTAATTACTTAATGAACATAATTACTTTCAAATACCTTAATCTTAAACAAATATAATTTGAAACTTATTTTAAAAAAGTTCAGTGACCGAGCCCTTGATTCGGTCGACCTAACCTAGCGTAAATTTTGCAAAACGTTAAATATATTCAATCCACTAATAACGTAAATTCATTGTCAGTGATAACTATAAGGTCGATCTATCATTAATAATTCGTACTTTAGTTACCAATTTTTCAAGATACTTTTCAATCTTTACAAAATTTTCAAGTTTATCTTTAATCTATCTTTTCTAAATTATCAAATATTTTTAAAATTTATTTTCTCAAAATTTATTTTTTTCATATATTTATCTATTAAACTAAATTTTTTCATAATTTTCAAAATTTTACAAATTTTTAGAATGTATCCTTACAATAATTTTCTATCATTTTAAAATATTTAGATTTTAAAAATCTAACATTAGTATTCTTGTTAAAATTTTTAAAACCAATCACTATTTTCAAACCATCTTTTTAAATCTTACATATTGGGATGGTTTGAATTTATTTTCAAAAATTATACATTAGCAATCTTATAAAGATTTTAAAACCACCATGTCTTTTGGAAATTTTCAAAATTTTTAAGTTATTTTTCTCTAAACTCAATTTTTAAAATTTGTTATTTATGTTTCCCCTATTTTTGATGTGTATTAAAGAGGGAGACATAGTGAATTCAGAGAGAGTTATTAAACTCAAGATAAGAGTGAAGTTAGAAAATGCTTTTTTAGTTATCTTTTTATATGTTATTAATTTAACTGTGAACCTTGGTTGCCAAACATCAAAAAAGGTAAGAGTATTGGTACAGGGTGCACCAGAATCGAACCTAAGTTTTGATATTGTCAAAGGTTCAAGTTAAGTTTTATTATGATCTAATAAGTTAACTAAGTGTGTAGGTTGTTTACTCAATTAGTGAAAGCTCTAGTCGCAACTAGGCAGAAAAAGTCTTAGCAGATCGTGGAAATGAAGCCCAAGTGGGTGGTTGACACTTGGCAGGAAAGCTCGATAGGTCTGTAGGGCTGAAGATCTAGAGGAAGTCTTGGTGAGTCAATCCCAAGCTAAGCAGAAAAGTCCAAATAGGTTTGAAGGACCAGTGTTTGGTAGATAGGTTGAAGTAAGCAACTGGAGAGGAGTGACAGTGAGGTCGTGTTCCGGAAAGGAACAAACCCTAGGTCGCTGATCCAACTGAAGAAACCGAAAAAGTTTTCAAGTTGAGATCAAGATAGTATTACCGTCAAATACTACTCATGCTTCATATAACTATGCTAAGCTTTGTTTTGTAGGGATATATATTGTTTAACTTTGTTTTGCAGGAACCAGCCTAATCGATCGATCGAACCAGATCGACTCAGACCGAAGATCATATCAGAGCAAAACAAAGTAGAGTCCAATCAAACTTTGATCGGTCGACCGAACTAGCAAATCGATCGACCGAACCTTGATGTTATAGCACGGAGCGCAGATCAGATCAACTTGAAGCAAAGAAGGAAGTCAGGCGAATCGGTCGATCGAACAAGGTGGATCGGTCGACCAAACGATCACCTCCTTAATGGTGAATTAAGTGTGAATCTCGGCGAACAGAGAAAGTTAACTGTTTGATCGACCGAATATGGTGATCGGTCGACCAAACTATTAAAGCTTATAAATGCACGAAGATCGGATCTGAGCAAGGAAGGAAAGCACAGCGTTTAGTCGACCGATAGGAGGTTCGGTCGATCAAACTGATCAATCGATCGACCGGTTTATCAATCGACCGATCAAAGCTTATATAAGCAGAGCTCGATGTCCAAAGATAGGAATCCATTTTTTTGAAGTCAATGTCGTGCAAAGCTCCTATTCATTTTGCTACTCTGTGCTCCATTTTCACAAGCAAGCTGCTCTATCCAGAAGTACCGATCGAACTTCATCTTCTACCTAGTGTCGGTATAACTTTTGTTTAAGCTTGCATTGTTATAATTTTCAAAAGATAATAGTGTGTTACTATATTATATTCTTCATATTGTACACATTGCGTCTTTCTGAAGATTTCTGAAAGAAGAGTTTTAGTGGATTATCTAATAGTGTGATCAAGGATCACAGGTCTTGGAGTAGGAGTCGACTTAGACTTCAAACCAAGAAATCAAAACATGTTCTTTACTTTCCGCTGCACTACTCTTATTTCAACGCTTTAAAATATAAAGTTTTTAACGTGCGATATTCACCCTCCCCTCTCTATTGCATCTTTCGATTCTTCAGTGAAAACCATAAAAGAGGTCTCTGGCATAGATCCTCCGACGGTCAAGTCAATAAGGCGGACGAACAAAAATGGAGAAGATGAACAGTCAAATGCAAGTGTGTAATGTTGCGCACTAAAAGTGTAAAGGACAAAATATCATGCATACAACATACCTTGCCAACAAAAAGAAACTCCTTTTTATATTGTTTGTCATAACTTTCACAATAATGAGGCGACAAGAAATATTCGATGCTAGAAGATGTCGAAGGTGTATAGTTTTCCTCCGAGGAATCTTCCGTTACACGTGTATAAATAGTCTTTTATAACCTCTGCAATAATGATAGAAGCCTAGTACTCTAGTAGCCACTCTTATAAGAAAGTTTCGCTGTATGTATGTGTCAGATATCAAAATATTCCTTGGTGAATAACTGTTATTCTTTGATGAGTTATTGTGATTCTCTGATAATGTTATCCCCTGGAGGTAATCCGGTCAGACTCGTATTCGACTAACTATATGTAATAGGAGACTAATAAGAATGGGGAACTGAGCCCCTCCAATCCGACCTGCTATTAGGTCGACCGGACTATATGCTGAGCTGTATTGTAGTAGTGAGAAATGAGATGTCCTCTAAGTCCAAACGACACTGAGTCCAATTGGCTGCTATATATTGAGAGTGCTTTTGCTTGGAACTGGGGAGTTCAGCCTGAAGTCCGTCTGACACTTTAGACCGAACAACCATATACAATAAGACTTGCCCCTGAACTATTATGCTAGGATTTGAAAGTTCGACCAGATCTCATCCTTGCCGGCTATATGTTAGGAGATATTGTCTTTCTTGTGTGCTGAGAGAATACTTCTAAAGGATAGAGAGCTAAGCTCTGTTATCTGGATGACATTAGGATCATTCGGTTTTATCTTATATATCTTAGTATCTAGTGAAACAATAAGTCCTCCTAATCTGACATGTCCTTAGGGTCATCCGACCATATATATAGAGACTTGTACCTAAAGAATGGAGAGATAAGTCTCTTAAGTCCGACAGACTACCGGGCCGACTGACTGTCTTGAGAGCCATAGCGTTGAGTCAGGAGTTGAGTCTGGGTGAGAATAACCCATTCAGATGCATCTATTTTGACTTTGACTATCATCTTATCCTGACTTTGACCACCACATCATCTTGATTTTGACTAACATATCATCTCTGGATCTACTTATAACACACCGTATCATACATGAAACCATATAATTTATACTATGAATTGGAAAAAAAAAACTCGATCTAACCCTGTTTGACATTTTAATAAATTTTCTTGTTGTTCATGCGAAGATCATTAAAAAAAAACACTCATTTAAAATTCTAATGGAGATGGCCCTACGGATCACTATATCACTTGTATGCATGTGGTTTGTCTAAGTTTCCTTTACCTTTTTTGTTAGAGTATAAATAGTCACAGTTTGGGACATTCTGTTCGGACCATGGACTGAGCCGTTATTAAACCGTTTTGTTATTATTTATCGCCTATCCTGTTACGTGAAGTATAACGTCCGTTATTTATTGTATGCATGGTCCACCGCCACGATCCTTTATACGTCGATGGAGGCATCTCAGCCAATGAACTCGCGCCACGCGTACGAAGGTACACGTGGACCCTTGACTTGTCGACTGCCGTGCCCGTCGCATTCATTCAACCTTTAAATTTATCGAAATTACGATCGTACCGGTCTTCTTAAGTGAATGGTAACCGTTGATCGAATGATGTGAGTCGCAGATTACACGTCTGTGTTAGTCGCATAAGGACGAACACGAAAGGGAAGACGATAAATGGTTCGGTTTTGGCTCTCCGCCTGCTTCTTTGACGGCGGATCGGGTGGACTTCTCCGGCTGGCGAGGCCTCTAATGGAGTGATCGAGACTTCGGACGTGATTCCCGGTGGTATACCGAAGGTTCCGCGCCTAGCTGCATCGAGATCGGCGACAGCCATGGCGGCTCCCTTCTTCGCCTCCCCTTTCCAGCCCTATGTCTACCAGGTGCGCCTCTCGCGCTCCATCTCATACCTTACCGGGTTCCGTTTACGGATAGAGTTTCGTTCCAGTTCTGGTTTGGGATCTGATGCCGATCCCAAATCGCTTGCTGGAATTTTATGGATCTTGACCATATTTGGCTCGCTTTGTGTGTGCCGGGATGGAAAGTTAGTCTCTTATATGCGAAGTCAACACTTTGGGCTCGACAGCTATCGATTTATCTACAAGGATTCATAGTTATATCATGTATTCTGTTAAAATTCGTGCTTTTACTGTCAATCCTAATTCATGCTTGTTTCAGTTGGATATGAGTTGAAGTGTCATAACACAAAATTCTTCAATGTTAGAGTCAATGCGATACTAAGCTTTCAATTTTTGAGATTTTTTTGGGAAGAGATACTCTGTGTAGCTGTTAAACCAATGTGGTTGCATTATATTTTTGTGCAGACAAAATCGTCATGTATGTAATTCTTGTAGATGGATCTTACCTGTTGATTCTTGTTTTACACGTCCATTGAGAATGTTGGTTCTGTACTGCCTATACAAGTAGAAGTAACATGGCTTGTGGTGTTTCCAGTGCAGTCGATTCAGTGTAACAACTTGAGCATTAATATGCACTTGTGTCTACTTTTTTTTTTCATCCTTGAAACTGTCAATTTTTATACTAGTAATTTGTGGAGATTAAAAAAATATTCGATCAAACAAAGGCGGAGCCTTTAAATGTGAAAACCATATGCTGAATAAAAGTTGTCCTATCAATTCTTGCAACAAAATTCTAGTTTACTTGTAGTTTGAAAATTGAGATGGTTATACAATCTCATTGCACTCAATTTTATGCTTAATGGGATTGAAAAGTATATCAAGCACATGTCATTTATCATGCAATCTTTGATTTTCATACATTTATCCTGGGTAATTATTAATTTGTGACTTGATGTATGTTGCATGCCACATATTTTTGGTGACTTTAGCTGTTTTTGCTTGATTCATAGCAAATGGGCACGGAATGCAAAAGTTGATAGTTGCTCATTAGCAAAATGTACTTAATGTTACTTGGTATTTCAGGGTCAGGAATCAGCAGTCACAGCTTTTCAGATATTAGGTGGAGAATCTCAGATTGTTCAGGTATTCCAAGCTTGATGTTCTAGTTCTTGTTTTTCTCCATAATAGCTTTTGTAAATCTTAATTCTTTTACTGTATTCAATATACAGGTAATGTTGAAATCACAAGAAAAGCTTATTGCAAAGCCTGGTAAGCACACGTGTTATTATTTATATTTTATTCTTTTTATGAAAATATTGGGGTTGCCTGCCAACTCATTAAATGTTCTGAAGGTTTCACTTTTTTCTGCTTTCTCTTTTTTTGACATTTTGGAATGTTATTCAGGTACAATGTGCTACATGTCTGGGTCAATTCAATTCGAGAACAATTACATCCCTGAGAATGAAGCTGGGTTATGGCATTGGATTTTTGGCAAAAGTGTGACAAACGTAGTTCTTTCAAATCTTAGTGCTGAGGATGGATTTGTTGGAATAGCAGCACCATCTCCTGCAAGAATACTTCCAGTTAGTACCTAAAACCTAATTTCATGCAGGCCATTTTTTTTGGAAGGGAAATTAGTAAATTAGCTCCTTCACTCTACAACTTTAATTGAAAGGGATAATATCTTCTTTACTTTGAACATGTTGTTCCTTCTGATTTGATATCTGTTGTTTGGATTGCTAATGCACACCTTGCATCTTTGCTAAACTTTTATGTATCTTATAAGCCTGGTTCAATATGATTTTATTACTGTGCTTATAAATTTTTAAAAATGTGTGATAATAAGAATCTGCTCCTTTTTGTGCTTGCTAATTTGCTTCCTCTTTGATCAGTCATACTGGTGTCCACAGTTCAAATGGAACTAAACCGAATGGAATCAGATCAAGTTAAATTTTTCTATATTGATTTATTAGAAACTGAACCAAACAAATAAGCATATAAAACAAATTGAACAGGAACCAATGTTATTGGTTTGTTTTGGGTTGAACAGAAATTCCACCTGAACATTATAATTTTTAGTTTATTATTAAATTATAACTTTAGAGATAAATAGTCATTACCACAATCAAACCAACTGAACCTAGCCTATTTAGTCAAGAAAACAAACCAAATCAAAATTTTGATTCTGTTCAATTTGTTTTGGATTTTATATTTGAACCAAATAATAAGCACCCTTGTTCAAAGCTTATTAAGTTATGAGGATAATGCTTGTCCTCCTCTTATAATGAGTTTACCTCTGCAGAACTTCAGCAGATGTTAGGTAAAGGATTTAACTTGTCAAAATTAAACTACCTTAGATTGTTGCATTTTATATTCTAAAAAAAGTTATCAATAGTATTCTCAGGTAAACTTATCCTAATAGCTGCCAATCATCTGTCTTATTAGTCCAAATAGAGTTCAGGAGATTACTTATACATGTAAACAGGCATGTCTTCCGCTCCTATTTTTCGTCTTGTTCAGGCCTACATCTTTGGGTTTTTTTTGTCTGTATTGCTAATTAGGATGTTGATTTTTCAGTATCCTGAACTAGTCTTGCTTATACGAGTTTTATTTTCTAACTCTTTCAACTTTTCTTCACAGATTGACTTGTCAAATTTTGGCGGTGAACTACTATGTCAGGTAGAGCCAGTACCTGATCTTGGTTCTCTCAATTTTTGAAATCACTGATAATGTAGACACTCTTGTACCAATTATGAACTAATTTAGTTGTTATAGATAACCTGCTCATTTCCTTTTAATATTCAGGTGCTAGTTTCAGAATTATCTTAGTCAACCAAAGATATTATATTGATTAAATTTGACTTTTTCACTAAACGCAACATTGAGCTTAAGTCATTATTACTTAACATGTAAAACATTTCAAGCTTATTTTAGTTTGCATGTGTCTATGAACTACAATGTGACAAATTAAATGTTGTATCATTTTGTAGCCAGACGCCTTCCTTTGCTCTGTCAATGATGTTAGAATTTTGAGTAATGCTGATCAAAGACCTCGCAACATTGAGGTTGGTGCAGAGGTAAGTTGACGTAGCTAGGGTTTTTAATGTCATTGTGGCTCTTTTCCCTAAAAAAACAATTCACTTATTTAATTCTGTTATTACCTTTTAAAAATGTTTGTCAAAACATAGAGATAAGTAGGGTTCTTTTAATGACTTTGTCGTATTATGAGTCTTTTATAAAGGGGCTAGGATCCCTTGTACATCTTGAGTTAATATATTATTTGCTTCCCCATTTGTCAAGAGTTGAGTTGTTTTGGTGGCACAATTCGTTCGTATTGCATCAAGTTGTATGAGAGCCAAACTTTTAATTCGGTCTCTGGTACAAATATATGAACACATTCCCTCAATTCTCTTCCTCGCATGAGAAGCTGAGTCATCTTCTCCCTTTCAAGCCCATTCGAACTCCAATCTCTCTTCTTTGCACGCTCAGGATATGCTGATCCTCAATCTCACAAGCTAGTTTCCACCGATCAAAGCCCTCTCCTCCTTGACACCACGCTGCGAGATCCCCTCTCTCCTCAACTCTGACAAAGATCATTGCAAGTTCCCTCTGTGTCGCTATCATTGCCATCTTGCTCGAAACCACTTCACTAATGCAATGTTCACGAGCCATCTGCCATGCAATAGGCACTGCCTCCAGCTGCAGAATGAACCGCCACCTCCGGAGATCCTTCTGCTGTAAGACTTCATTAACAACATAGAACACCTCCACCGAGTGGTGTGATTCCCAGTGTTGTTTGTTGGCCTGTCACCACTTCTCGTCCTCGTGAGCGACCCCAAATTATTAAGAGGGTCTTTGTGTTATCTCCTTATGGAAGCACTAAAAGATACATAGTCCATTGGAAAAGACTCCTGAAAATAAAAATCACATGAATCACAAAAGAGGAACTACTACATATGACACCCAACTTATTTAGTGAAGTTAAACAAGAGGAGGTGCTAGAAGCATCTTCCGAAGGTACCCCTTGATTGTCTGCATTGCATTGCAGTTATGTAAGGCTTTGCTAGACTTGACATAAGACTCTACAGTCCTTGGTTGAATTTTTGGTGGGGGAGAATGGCATAATTGTACAAAGTTTGTTGAAACTTAGAGATAAGTTAGAGCTTTTTGGCACTCGGTTGTATTATGAGTCTACAAAAAGGGGTTGAGATCCCCTATACATCTCATCTTGAGTTTATAATATTCTTTGTTTCCCCGTTTGTTGAGAGTTGAGTTGTTTTGGTGGCACAATTAGTTTGTGCTGCATCATAAACTCTTTCTCTTCATAGCACTCTCTCTAACACACAACTCACAATGCCTTTAATTGTATTTTGGTAATGGTTTTATGTGTTAACTTTATCTCGCTGTGTAATTGTAACTTTTTTTCTGTTATAGGTGATTCTCAAACAGAAGCTAGTAGGGCAGGGCCTAGCATTTCTTGTGGGGTGTGGATCTGGTATTTGTCTTTCGAATGACTTCTCATCTATATTAGTTACAAAAAGGGCACAAAATGGTTAAGCCAATATTCTAATATTAAACTGTTATATATTCTCTAAAAAATTCAGTTCCAAGTTATATACTGCAGCCGGATGAACATTTTTGTACAATGCCTGGAATATTCAGAATACTTACTTTCTATTATAAATTTTGTTTCTTATGCTGACTATCAAACATAGTAGCCGAGAAATTTAGCATGATCCATCATAAAGGTCCTCCATTTATCTTTGTGGTGCTGCCATACATGCTTCATTTTGCTGTTTCTTCTGCTTGCAAACAGTGTGTTCCAAATATAATGAAAATATGTTTCAAGCATGAACTCTTCCTTCCATTTGAATCCTTATCAATTCTGTTTTTGCTTTGCTAGTTGTGCAGAAAATTCTTGCTCCAGGAGAAGCATTCGTAGTCGATGCTGGCAGCATCGTCGCAATGTCAAGCACTATCACTTCTCAGCTAAAGCCCTCCATTGCAATGCGGAGGATTGTGTTTGGGGTAGGCACTTCCTTGCTTCTCCTATTATGATGCATTGTGGCCAATGGTTTTCAATATTGCTAATCAATTGTGATGTCTAATCTACATATCCAATTTGTTCATGGGAAACAGAATAGATACATGCGGAAGAGAGTGCATGATGTCTTTGTGATCATCACCATTTTGGAGATACTTTCAGTGAGGTTTTTGTGAGTCTCTGTGGCTTCTAATTCAGCATTGTATCTTTGCAGGGTGATAACCAGTTGATGGCCACTTTAACTGGTCCCGGAGTCGTTTTTATTCAGAGTTTACCTTTCCCTCGCCTTTCTCAGCGGATTGCAAGGTCGCCTCTCTACACATTTTTATCACTATCTTTGAATCTCTCTAATCATTTCATTCTATTCCAACAAAATTAAGCTAAAAGCAAACTAATTTTAAAATGACTAAAATCGAATTACTAAATTTAGGACTGACACCCCACTGTGTTAGGACTTGAGATGATGATGACCCAGAATATCATATCGACTGATTCTCATGTTTTTGTGATTTCACAGAGCAGTTGCATCTCCAAGCTTGAGAGATAACCCAAAGTTCTTCATGCAGATCGCGCTCCTCTTTTTCTTAGCCTATGTCATGATTGTATCGTCATTAATTTTGACAGATGTTTAGCTTTGACATCTGATCTCTGCA
Organism: Zingiber officinale; assembly: GCF_018446385.1. NCBI lineage: Eukaryota > Viridiplantae > Streptophyta > Magnoliopsida > Zingiberales > Zingiberaceae > Zingiber > Zingiber officinale. Next base: position 147,412,946 of record NC_055994.1, read on the forward strand.
AATTCCTGACGGCTATAGGATTTTTCCCATCTCATTTTGTTAGATGTAGATGTTCTTAAGATGACAAGAGTTTGATTCAGTTGTCTAGTTTTTTTTTCCCCGAATCTTTTTGATGTGAGAAATAGGTGCGTCATTACTGTCTAATTGATTACTGCAAGATTATGTATGGGTGCAGAATGACAATAAAAAATTGTGCTTATTTAAATCCATTTCTGTTCAGCAGTCATTTCCTTAAACTATGTATTATAATTGTTTAATCATGACAAATTACATTTGCTGTTCTAAATTTAGTCTTTCTGATGAACAATTAGTACTCATCCTGTTAGAATAAAGTATTTTAATTTGTTCATGTGAATATGTGATCCGTGGTTAATCAGTTTCTATATGATAATCTTCAAAATATTAAAATTGTCAAGGTTAGCAATGCATGTTTTAATTAAAATTAGGGTAAAAAAAACAAAAGAGTGCCTCTAAATTATATAATTTTTTCTATAAAAAATGTCCATTAAATAATTTATTTCTTGAATATATTTTATTTAATGCTGTTATAATAACTACGCAGCTGTTATAACTTTATTCTTTATTTTTAATACTATTATAGTTGGTAACTGTTAAAATTATTCTTTATTTATTATAATTGGGGGAAGCTATTAAGTAAAAAATATTTTGATATAATAATCGTCAGAATTTATAATTTATGATTCAATATTTTAAAGTTGAGAGTTTAGCTATAATTATACATGTAAAAGCTAACTGTAACAATTTGAAAAATTAACTATTTTTTAATCAAAATTACTATACACAAATTACAATTATATCCAAATATTTTTTTTTTATCATTTTTTAAAAATTCATTTAAATTTAATTAAAATCATTTTAAATTAATCAAAATTACTTTAAAATCAGTATAATTAATTTAAAATCTTAAATCCTAAATTATATAAACTTTAAGTACTATTATATTAAAATACTTTTTTATCAAACTATTTAAATTTTATTAAAATTATTTTAAATAAAAAAAGTGTAATACTGATGATTAAAAAAATAAATACTTCTTTATTTTTTTCCTAAAAAAATAAATTATTTTATTTTTTAAAAAAGTTTTTGACTATCTAGATTCCCTCAAAATATATCCAAACAAATCTCAACTATTTCAATAAAATGAAACAATAATTAATCTCTTAAATGAATGATATAGCCATCAAACTTATTTTATTTTGATAAAATCTAACATTTAAAAAAAAAATTAATCAAATTGGATAACATGACTGACATGACTAAGATGATCCACCGATTTCCCATCAGTATAACAAAATCGAACACTCAGAGGAACCATCGAAGAAGGATCAAATAATACTAAATAAATAAATAAAAATAATCCAAAACACTGAAAGGTTCCAAATCAAAACTAGATCACATCAAATCCACTTCAGCCATGCCCACATTCAACCGATGAATCTGGTCCCGATCCTTTCCAGATTCATTGCGCCGACTCATCCACTAAGCTCTTCCACTATCTCCTGGTACTATAAACATGGCACGAGATTCAAACGCAGCATTTCACCCCCAATTCTAAATTGAAGAACAAAAAGGGCATAAAGATTCGATTTTTATCACCGCCTCCTCTTCCTCCAATGGCTTCCATGGCCGCCGCCTTCGTCGGTGGATCCCCGAATTCCGTCCGCAATCCCATCAAGCCGGCACTTCTCTCGGCCTCTCTCCGCCTCAGCCTCCCGCCGGCCGCCGCCGGCCGCCGCAGCCCCACCCCCATCCGCGCCTCCTTCGCCCCCGCCACCGCATCGTGTAGCCTCATCGAGCCGGACGGCGGGAGGCTGGTCGACCTGGTCGCGCCGGAGGGCCCGTCGCGGCACGCGCTCCGCCGGGAGGCGGCGCGGTTGCCGCAGATCAAGCTCTCGCGGATCGATCTGGAGTGGGTGCACGTGCTCAGCGAAGGGTGGGCGAGCCCGCTGGGCGGCTTCATGAGGGAAGCCGAGTTCCTCCAAACGCTTCATTTCAACTGTCTCCGCCTCGGAGACGGCTCCGTCGTCAACATGTCGGTCCCGATCGTGTTGGCCATCGACGACGCCCAGAAAAGGGCCATCGGCGACCGGCGCAGGGTGGCGCTTGTCGACTCCCGGGAAAGGCCTGTCGCCATCCTGAGCAAGTGAGTTAAACTCATCAGCATTTCTCATTTTTGCTTAGTTCAGAACACTAAAAACCGCATTTTTTCTTCTTCTTGATATCTGACAATGAGATCGATGAATTTCTACTGTTCTATTAATTACTCTGTTCTTAGGATTGGATACAATTATACATGTCTAATATTCTTAATCGATTCAATCGACAAGCTACCTCTAGTTTGTATGATCATGTGACTTCTCTTTTTCATATCTGCAAAGTCCAGATTCATCTTCATTGATAATTTTCTCTGTAGTAGGTCAACTCTACAGTATCAATAAGTTAGACTATAATGGAGGCCTGTATCACAGAAACCTTTTTTTTTTTTCATTTGGATTTTGAAGCTTGAAAATTAGTTGAAATTACTTAGGGTTTAGAGAAGATTTCATGATGTGTTATAGATTCCAATTAGTGCTTACTTGTCTAAAAGGCAGTCTTGTGTTTGAAAATTACTTAAAACTTTGAGTGTAATTCAAAAGTTATCTATGAATGTTCAATGCAATGTAGTTGTTGTAGAAACTGCTACCATTTTCAGTCTTCGAACTTTGTTTCTAGGCTTTTTATGCATAACACTTCACAATTCTCTTGCTGTCTATTTTTGACTATGTTTGATATTGCTGGATGTATGTTTCCCAGTTCATCTCAACTTCGAAAACACTTTACATGGTTTGTGATATCCACATATGAAATTGTACTTGGTTCCTTTGATCACTCACTGCATTCTGGACTATAACCATTGTAAAGTTTACGCGACTTTGTAATTTGGAGATCTTATACGTTGTCTTTTCATTTAGTGTTGAGATCTATAAGCATAACAAAGAAGAGCGGATTGCACGAACATGGGGCACTACTGCTCCTGGACTGCCATACGTCCAGGAAGCTATAGAAAAAGCTGGAAATTGGTTAATTGGTGGAGACTTGGAAGTTATAGAACGTATCAAGTATAACGATGGTCTTGACCAATATCGATTATCACCTTCTGAACTCCGTGAAGAATTTGCCAGACGCAATGCAGATGCTGTATTTGCTTTCCAACTGCGTAACCCTGTGCATAATGGCCATGCCTTGCTCATGACCGACACCCGCAGGCGTCTTCTCGAAATGGGCTACAAAAACCCTGTCCTCTTGCTTCATCCATTGGGAGGCTACACGAAAGCAGACGATGTGCCACTTCATTGGAGAATGAAGCAACATGAGAAGGTCATTCCTAATACATTCCCTAGTAAATTTGAAACTATACATCTTATGACAAACCGTTTTTGACATGTGATTGTTGATTATATCTGTGCTTATATTTTGTTATGTTTGTTCGGTCATAGGTTCTTCAGGATGGTGTTCTTAACCCGGAAACCACAGTGGTTGCTATATTCCCTTCTCCAATGCATTATGCTGGCCCAACAGAAGTCCAGTGGCATGCAAAATCTCGCATAAATGCCGGTGCGAATTTCTACATTGTCGGCAGAGATCCGGCAGGTATGAGCCACCCTGTTGAGAAAAGGGACCTCTATGATGCTGACCATGGGAAGAAGGTTCTCAGTATGGCACCAGGTCTTGAAAAGCTTAGCATTCTACCTTTCAAGGTATTTAATGATTCCATTGAGTAACTTTATCTCCTTTACATCTTACTAGCAGTTTCATGTTTGTCAATATTTGTGTGAACATCTATAGGATAACTTCCATCTTGAGAGTTAGGTGTTGGTTTTGTACAATATCCTTGATCTTTCTCGATGTTTAATCCAATACATAAATCACAGAGTGAACAGAATTTTAAATTGGGCTTGTTCTAAACCTTTTGTTCTTGATATTCATTTAGGTTGCAGCATATGACAAAACACAGAAGAAAATGGCATTCTTTGACCCTTCAAGGACTGAGGATTTCCTCTTCATTTCTGGTACAAAGGTGAAACCCTCTTGGCTCTATAACATTTGCTAATCGATGCTCTAGAAAAGTTAGTAACGTCTCGAGTTCATCCATGTAGATGAGGGCTCTTGCCCGAAACAGAGAGAATCCGCCGGATGGCTTCATGTGCCCCAGTGGTTGGAAAGTTTTGGTCGAGTACTATGATAGTGTGGCTCCACCTGAAGCCAACAAATTGCGCGAACCTGTTCCAGTCTGAACTGTTCCTCGCGCAATGAAAGATTGAATGGATATAGTGTGGTTCCACCTGAAAGATTGATTGCTTATGTGCAAGACAATGAAGCAACCCTCAAATCCAGTGTGCTGTTGTAAATATAATTTATGAACTTGTAAAAATTGTGTGCCAGGGTTTAGTTGGATGACAATAAAACTATGTGCAGACAACATCTGTTGTCAGATTTATCATGATGTTTTCTCATTGATCTTTATGCATCGGTTCGATCGATCGAAGCAAAAGAAAGAGGCATCTTAACAAGCCAAGAGGTTAAAATCTTATTCAATAAAGAGGTCTAGCATGGATCAGTTAGGTTTTGATAACAATGGCTATATCTCAAGATGCACAGAGTAACAGAGAGGAATCTAAAAAAAAATCCGAGCTATTTTCAAGGAAAAAAATTCTAAAAAAGAGGAAATTAATTGCTTTTCTGTAGCTAAACAAGGAGCTTGCCTGGGAGAAGACGCCGTCCGATGCCGTCGCCGGCTTCGACGAGGCCGCTGATGGTCTCCTCCACCAGAACCCTAAGTATCATCCGCTCGATCTGGAGGACGGTGTCGCACATCTCGGACTTCCCCGGCGGCGCCCATTCGCTATCGGAAATGTCATACTTCGCGGCGATGGATCCCCCATTGAAACCCGCGGCCGCCTGCTCCGCTCTTATCCGCCGCACCTCAATCTCCACCTCCTCGTCCTCCCAGCCGCCGGAGCGCGAGAAGGCGTCCCATGCGGTCACTCGCCGCCTGCTATCGAGGATCTCGGCTACCATGTCGTTGAGGAGGCGACACCGACCCTTCTTCTCCATCGCCGGCCGCTCCTTCCTTCGGCGAATCAATCCGTAGAGCAGATCTCGATTTGGCGATCCAATTTTAAACCGGTTCGTTTGGTTACTCAAATCGGAAATTAACCGGTTTGATTTAAAAAGAGGCGCCAAACAGAACGGCTTGTTATTGTTGGAATGAGGACAGCTGGCGGTGCTCCAAGTGTTTGATTAATGGGCCAGTCCATTAAATCTGAAAGCCCAAATACGACCCCTTTTTCAAATTCTCGACCGCGCCTTCATAGCAAAACTTCGATTCAATCGAAATAACAAAAATTAATTCGAATAGTCAGTTCATAAACATACCTCCTTGCATTTCCATAATTATGTACATTTACATGTGTTGTTTTATTTTACAAAAAGTAAAGTAAATGAATTAAACTGGTATATTATAAAGTTATGAAACTGATGTTCCAGACTATGAGCAAAGATGAAAAGCTCAATAGAGGCATCCTTTCATGATCCTCTAGTATTCACACTTACTGGAGCTTGAAATGATGCAGGGATTATTACTGTTGAAATTTAAGCATTCAGCATTTCTCTTCACCATGATCTTCTTCGTGATCTCGTCGCTGACCTTTGCATTTGCACCTAGCCTACTGATGCTAGTTTCATCGAATTATAAGTTTTGGAGCTCAATATATACTCGAAAGTCCAAACAGACAACTGCCGATTTTTCTATGATCACTGGCAGCCGAATCCGCTGTGATGATCCAGTTAAAGTGGGATCTCGCATAAAACAAGCTTTTGGTTGCAGTGTTTCTGTCTGCCGGTTCAACCTTATCCCCCGAGAAGTGAAAAGGGAGAGCAGCCACTTCACTAACTAGACATGTTTGTGTCGGTTGATGCTGTACGGATTCTTGTTCGGCCTGTGCTGTGTCTACGCATGAGCTCTCCAACTTCCTAGTGTTGCGGTGAGAATGTTGTGAGTAGCTAATGGAACGGCATCCTTGAAAACTCTTCCAGGCTGAACTGAAATGAAAGCACAAATGTTGATCATTAGTGTCGAATGAGATCAACGGTCATGTTGCATTTACGCGATTACCATTTGAGAATCTATTGGACAAGTTTGAAGCACTTGCTACTTGTCCAGATGAGCATTCCATCTTATCAGAGTTTTTCTTATGTGCCTCATCTATGCTTCGTTTATCTATTGAATAGGACGTAGCTGCTTTTTCCATTAGAGGGACAGCAGAGTGGACCATTGTTGACCTATGAGATCATCGAAAAGATCACAGATAGAGATCCAAATATATATTAGGAAATTTCAAGTGATATTTAAGCAAGATACAAAGGTTAAATGAGAAATTCATCGAAAGGAAAACGTAAAGAAAGGAAATGAGTGCAATGTGATCTTAGAACAATATCAGCTTCTAATGCGATCTCAGTTATACACGATGCATACCTAACTGAATCAAAATATCAAGTTTGTTTGGTAACTTTGAACAGCCTAGCAAATTGTATGATTTCTTGCAAAGATCGAGACACCTCAGTTGATAAAAATAAGAAAGGAATGAAGCTGAAGAACAGACCGGCTGAAAATTTACCTAGGGAGAGAGACATGCTTCCTATCTAACAAAGTTGCAGGTCCATTTTTTTCACCATTCTCTTCGAGGTAAGTGAATTGTCTTCTAAACTGATCCAAAGCACTGCATAAATAAGGCGTATATACTTACTACTAAAAAAGTTGGAGATATGCATGAATTCATAAATAAGGACTGAAAATTTCAAACCTGGGATACAGGAATTTCGTCCTTTCAGATCCTTTGATGTAACTTTCAAGCAACTGAGGATGATATTCCAATATCTCATGGAAGATTAGTTCTTGTATGTCTTCTTTAGTCAACCTTCGTTGTTCAAAATCAAACTCCTTTTTTGGGATTGGTCGGCGAGACGGTTCCCTCTCTACTTTGGCAAGAGTTTTGAAATATGGATCAGCTAGTGCCTGGCATAATCAAGAAGGGATAAACAAATAGACGTCAGAATCATAAAGGCTAAACGAAGATTCCGATTTGACATGCATACCTCTTCAACTGTTGGTCTGTTCTTAGGGTCAAATGATAAAAGCTTCTCCAAAAGTTTCAACGCCAAAGGATCTGCATTCAGGAATTTCTGTGTGAATGGTATAGGCTCTTTCTTCCTCATGCTTCTCAAATACTTCCTTGCTTTCTCATTTTGAACCTGGAGTCAAAAACAGAAAGAGCGATGAAGGGACTTAGTAGAGAAGTAGCATCTTGGAGTTGGAGCGAATAGTTCTTCGCGATGCCAAATGCAACTCACTAAAAGGATTTGTGTATGCATCTATGATTTATTTTTCCTTGATAGCTATCTTCCATCTTAACACTCTAAAGCAAATACGAACCTGGGAAATTGTATTGAAGGAAGGTGTGCCGAGAAGGGCAGTGATCAAATCTAGTTGATGAGCAACATTTTTACCGGGGAAAAGAGGCTTGCCTATCAATAGCTCAGCAAAAATGCAACCAACACTCCAAATGTCGATAGCAGTGGTATACTGCAGTTTTGGAGGAAAATGTAGATATTTACTAACAACACTCAAGAATCTATAAATGTGAAATAAAGAACAAAGTTACCGCGTTTTCCTCTTAATTTTGATATTTAATATACAAATAAAAGGATTATGAGCAAAATATGTTTCTCTTTTAAAGCTCACAAGTTCTTTCATTGCTTCTTGGATCTCAATTACAGGGACCTTTAACATATATCTTAATATAGTTTGTTCTACCATCCTTGTTCGAAGTTTGTCAAAAACATGTTTAAACCTAGAACAAGTCAAGCAGCAATCAATTATGCAGTATCAAATTTTAATAGCTTGGAAATAGTTCTGATATTAATTATTCGACAAGGAGATGAACAAAGAGAGATGATAAAGCAAAATGCCTATACCTTAGAGAAAAATGATCCGCATAATTCAGGAGCCCTATACCATCTGGTTGCAACGTAATCCTGTCACATTTATTTTGAAAAAAAAGAAAGCCAATTAAGGATCTACAGCTGCAACAGAACAGAAAGCAAGAAAGCTGAGCAAAAGGGAGAAAAAAACAAATCCTCATTTCTCAACTTACCGTCCAAAGTACTGTTGTGGGGCTATTGTCGAATGCAACTCTTGCTAGCCCAAAATCACAAATCTTTAGCTTGCAGTTTGCATTTGCCAGTATGTTCTTTGGCTTTAAATCGCGATGGTACACATTAGCTATACACAGAAACATGTTAGTACTGTTTCTTAAGAATAATCTGTTTATACATCAAGATTAAAATTACCATCAAAGCTAAAAGAGAAAGGAGACATGCTACGAATCTGAAAACCATGTAAAAAACAATCAGCATAAACAAATACCTCACCTGTGTGGATATATTTAAGTGCTCGGAGCAACTGATAAATGAAGAACTGAATATGTTCCTTTGTTAAATCATCGTTTGCCTTTATGACTTGGTGAAGATCTGACTCCATAAGTTCAAAGACAATATAAACATCTTTGAAATCTCGTCTCGATGGAGGCAACATGATGTGTTTTATCTCCACTATATCCGGATGCTTCAAAAGACGCAGAAGCTTGATCTCGCGGAGTGTTCGAACAGCATCGGAGTTGTGTTCAAAGATATTATGCATCTTCTTGATCGCCACCATCTCACCAGTATGTGTATCAATTGCTGAACAAACGACTCCATAGCTACCTTTGCCGATAATTTTCTCAACTCTATACCTATTAGCATCTCCATACTCACTGAAAAACTTTAGTTCTAGAGACCTCTGCAAAAGATAATTGATAGTTGCTATAAAATAAGAAACTTGAGAACATCAAGAATTCTTGGCTAAAACTAAAATTTGAAGAAATGGAGTTTATTGTGATTGATCTATAGGAGAAATAAATTGAATTTTAGATGAATTATAATTTATTGGTTTTGGACGACAATGCAACTATGCAAACTCCAAGAAGTTGGAACCTCACATGAAACAGCATCAGAATTAGTAACGCCACCATCAGCATCAGAAAAGGAAAATAAAAAAAATGTTTTTATGGACAACAGAAAACTGGAAATCGATACAGAAAGAACAGAGAAATCGACGAACAGAAAAATCTCATCCCTAAAACCCATTTAGAAACAAAAAAATTATCGGAAACAAAGCGATTAAAAAGGAAAGTCCAACCTTTTCCTGTTGATCTTGCTGCATTTTCTTGCCGCTTAATACTTGGACGCCTCGCGAAGGCCTCCAAGCTTCTTCCCTCTACGTACCTCGGTCGACTTTATATCAACACACAGGCTAGAAATGGCGTGAAATCAGCCGCATTTGCCACACCCGGTACTTTGCAGGACCACAAGCCGAAATTCCACACTACTCTCTCCAGAACCTCCAATTTAAGGAGAAATCAGAATCCCTACGGGCACAGCTCGATCGCCGCTCAAAAATCCAACCTTTTCAGCTTCCGCCAGATTCACCGACAACGAATGCCTTCCCCAATCTGGGAGCGAGCACGAACAGCGCGAGGAGGAACTGGGCGATGCTACCCTCGTTCGCAGCGGTGAATGCAGTTATAAGACTCGATGGTAATATCGGTTAATTGCAACAACGCCAAGGGCATATTGGTAACTGCAGAAACAGACCTGTCGTTACTGGAGATAGCCGACACTTTTGTGAATGCACGGAATATGCCAACTGTTACATTTGTTGACCAGGTCAACATGGGTAAACTACTGTTGATCGGTTGTTTGACCAACCAGATAATTGTCATCTGGTATTTAATTAAAAATAATAGCAAAATAGACAGCATATATATTTTTTTCATTTAAATTCTTTTTACAGTGATGGAAAGATCAACATATTCAAGAAAAAGATTTCGCTAATGAATTTTTTAATGATTTGTTTTTTTTTGCATTTTAAGATTATCAAATTTGAATTTATAAACACATAATTTAATAGACTACAATAAATACGGTTAGAGCAACCTCAACTCAGTAATACTCATAAACTGATTAAAGTTCAATATTTTAAACTAAATTCGAAAAAAGCTATAATTGAGATTAAGTTTAATTGAAAAGATATTCGTTAACGTCCCATAAAAAATAAATTAATTAAAAGGGTATTTCATATTTTGAAAATATTCTTATTCAATGTTGATGGTAGACTTTAATTGTAAATAATTTCTGAGCAAATATCCCTATGGGTTCAGAAAAAATTTATCTTCACTCTCTTTATTTAGACTTTTCTTTAATTCAACTCCTTTTAACTTTCTAATGTATTCTGATTTACTTAATTATTTTTATTTTTTAACATAAAAAGTCTAAGATGAAATATAATTCTTTTAAATTTGATAAAATTTGACAATAGAAAAAAAAGTCATATTCAATTTGATAGAAAATATATTAGATTTTAATTTAAATATACTGTATTTAGGAGGAATTATATCCTATTTTGAATTTTTTTTATATAAGAAAATATAACAATTAGATAAATCAATGTGCATTAGAGAATTGGAACGAAGTTGAATTAAAGGAAAATTTGACTTTAAGCAATTATTTATTTAATGTAGGGAATGAGAATAAATTTGTTTAATGTAGGGATTGAACATAAAGTTGAATTTGTTATTAGTGATTTTAATGAAGCAATTAGGATAACTTTAAGCAAATTTGTTATAATTTGCATTGAGTTTGACTAAAACTATTTTAAGTAATGAGTAATTTTGACCATGGAGCAATTTTGGCCAAACTGCTCTAATAGAGAAATTTTGATGAAAATGATCCGATAGTATTTTGATGGATCCAATTAGACCTGTTTTAATTAATATTTAAACCTTTTTAATCAATATTAAAATAATTTTGACTATAATTATTTAGTAATTTTGATTAGGGTGATAAATAAATTAAACGTTCATAAAATAAATTTAGTATTTAACTTAATTAAAGAACAAGTTTAAATAACTCTTTAAATTAAATGAAAAAGTTAATTTATGTTAGTAAACACTTAGTATTTATCTTATTGGATGTCTAACTTTCTCATTAAAAAAAGACCATTATGATAGGGTAAATATCCTACATGATTTACCCCTTCTAAAAAGTATGAAGTCATCCTGAAGGGGCTGATAAAGTGATAATTTCATCTTTTACTCTAATTGAATAATTTTTTAAACTAAATGAATAATCTTGAATATATATGTTTAACTTGTTAATATTTATAAATAAAGATTATGAATTGGATCATGAACAATATTCAAAAATAAAAATTTGTAAATCATATTCATTAATAAATTTTTATCAATATAATAAATAAATAAAACGAATAAACAAACATGTATTATGAAGTTTAATAGTCAATCACATAAATTTTAAAATATAAAATTTTCAAACAATCAAATAAATTTAAATTGATAATTCGATAATATTTAAATAAACTAAACTCAAAGCAAGTTTGAATCGAGCTAAGCTAATAACAAAGAAATCAAGTTAATTTTGAATAACCATTTCTATAGTTTGACTCATTATAATTCAACTCAGTTACCTCATCAAATGAATTTATTTTGTTGCTAATTTGGAACAGTTTATTATTTTATTATAAATTTTGTTGAAAAGTTTAGAACAAAATTTAAATTCGTTACAAACATTCATCCCTAATAGATTATTTTTTTTTAGTGTAAATACTGTCAAGATTATTTCGACTTGGCCTATTTAATATCTTTTGAGTATGTTGTAGCAACTTTATCCAAAATTACTATACTAATATTAAAACAAGAGTATTTTTAGAATCAATAAATTTAGATGGCAGCTAGCTAAAAAATAAATCTTAAGATTTAATCAATGCAATGCATGTCATTTTAGAAATGTAATTAATCATTAATATATAGAGAAATAATTTTTAAAAATTAAATATGAAAATATATGAGAAATGATATAATTGACTTATAAAATATATATTATTTAGACACCCTTAAAAATATAATGACCTTAATTTTTTTTTTTTTTTAAAAAATATATATTCTAGCCAGATTCTAACTACTATCCCTTCAAAGTGTTTTTTAATATAAAGTATGATATAAAGTGTTTTTTAATATCCCTTCATAGTATGATATAAAGTGTTTTTTAATATCTTTCAAAGTTAAATTATTTTTTATTTTACTATTAATAATAATAATAAATATGGCACGACAAATATGTTTGAAGACATACCATAACATGGAATCCGAGCATCCAAATTTAAGATACATTTATATTAATTTGTATAGAAAGTTTGGTGGACAAATACTAAGTTTTTGATTGCTTAAAAAAAACATTAATGACATGCATCCCATGCTTTATTTTGGTTATTATATAATCTAGAGAAATTATAAATAAAAACATGTTTTGAATCCGAATATGACTTTTGCATTTGACACCACAAATTTGAGAATTTATATGGCACCCTTAATCTTTGCAAAAACTTTTACTCCTTTTTATTTATGGGTAATTTAGCAATTTAGCAACTTTTGGAGGCAAAGTGAAATATGTCCCTTTAAACAAACCCAGGACAGTAAATGGACTGAACGAACATGTTTGATATAAGAAATTAATTATGTTCATTTAATATACATAAAATTTAAAAATAAATAAATTTGAATAAATCGTTTAATAATATGAATAAGTTTAAACCTATATATTCCGTTCGTTAATGTTGTGAATGATATTTATAAACAATATTCATGAATGACATTTATGAATAATATTCATGAACAATGTTATAAATAATATTCTTGAACAATATTCATCAATAAAATTTTTATCAATTTATTAAATAAATAAAAATAACTTTCAAAATGAACAAATAAATTTGTGTTATCAAGTTTAATAACTAATCAAATAAGTTTAAAATTTAAAAGTTTCAAACAATCAAATAAACTTGATTAAAAGTTCGATAATATCTAAACGAACTAAGATCAAATCAAAATCAAGCTCATAAAAAAAATCAAGTCAAGTTTTAACATTCATTTTAACAGTTTGATTTGTTTTATATTCAATTCGATTATTTTATCAAACAAGCTTTAACACTATAAAACTTAGTTCAATTTGACTTGATTCACGCCCTAAACAAATCAAATAAATTTTAAGTCAAATGATATATCTTATTAGAGTAAAAAAGGCATTTTAAGTTTTATTAATGTCAACAAGTTCCAACGTTTTATTTTGCTATAAAATATCTCTAGATAAGAGAAATTTTATGGAGAATTTTAGAAAAGAGAGGTGTTAGCTTAACATATATTAAACTAATTAAGGATATGTATGAGGATGTAACGATCAGAGTAAAGACTTCAGGTGGAGTAACTGAAGCATTTCCAATAAAGATAGGGTTACATCAAGGATCGACTCTAAGTCCCTATCTTTTTTCATTAATTATGGATGAACTCACTGCACACATTCAAGACACAGTACCGTAGTGCATGTTGTTTGCAGATGATATTATTTTGGTAGATGAGACACGTGAAGGAGTAAATGCTAAGCTAGAATCTTGGAGGGAAACACTAGAAGAGAAAGGTTTTAAGCTTAGTAGATTAAAGACGGAATATATGGAATTTAAATTTAGCAATATTAGAAGTAATGAAACAATTGTTAAGATAGGAGAGGACGAGTTGCCTGGAACCGAGAGATTTAAATATTTAGGATCATTTTTACAAAATGATGGAGGGATTGAGAGAGATGTCTTACATAGAATACAAACAGGATGGGTGAAATGGAGGGGAGCGTCGAGTGTTTTATGTGACCGTAAAGTACCTCTTAAACTTAAAGGTAAGTTCTACAAAACCGCAGTTAGACCAGCTATGTTATATGGAGCTGAATGTTGGGCTATGACTCGAGCACATGAGCAGAAGATGAGAGTTGCAGAGATGAGGATGTTAAGGTGGATGTGTGGACATACGAGGATAGACAAAATAAGAAATGAGAGTATTAGAGAGAAAGTAGGAGTTGCATCTATTGAGGAAAAACTTAGAGAGACACGTTTAAGATAGTACGAACATGTACTTAGACGACCAATAAATGCTCCAGTCAGGCGATGTGAAACTATGATAAACATGCATATAAAACGAGGAAGAGGAAGACCAAAAAAGACTTGGTTAGCAATAATAAAACAAGATAAAATTTATTTAAATATAGATGATGATATAATAGGAGATAGAGCTCAATGACGTAAAAGGATTCATACAGCCGACCCCACCTAGTGGGAAAAGGCTTGGTTGTTGTTGTTGTTGTTGTTGTTGTTGTAGATAAGATGAAGAGTATTTTGACAAAAAATTGGAAGGTTTAGGGGGCATTTTGAAATTACGAAAGTTTCGAAAGAAATTTTACAAAAGTTGTTAAAATTTTAAAAAATAATGAATTATTATTATTATTATTATTATTATTATGACGGAGAAGGGAAGGAAGCAGTCTTCTTGCTTCCCCTTCCCTTTCACCAACCGCTCCCTCCGACTTCGATATTGAGACAGCAACTTCTCTCCGTCCTTCCCACCATTATACTCCTTCCTCCTCCTCCTCTTACTCCTCTTACTTTGCTCATCCGCGGCTTCAAAATTCCGATCTTACTTTCTCTGGTGGTTGGATCGTTGGTATGCGATAGATCTCCCCCTCCCACCCTTTCACCTCATTCTTCTTCGACCGTGTTTGGATTTGATCAGGATACATTGGCTCAGATCTCCTTTCAGTCTCCTGGACTCCGCAGAGAATGGCGGTCTCCGGTCCGGTGACCCCTGGTCAGGTGCGCGGAATCATTGTGATTCTGGATCCCTTTTTGGTTTTCTGTTTCTCTTGGGTGAAATTTTGATTGACACACTTAATATTTTGTGCGCATGTTGTTAGATCCAGATCCTCTTTCATCTTTCATCTTTCATCTTTCTTTTTTTTCTTTTTTTTTTGGTATGAGAAGTTCTATGACAATTCGTGGTGTTGACTGTCAATAAAAGTTCTTTCTTTTTGAGTTACGTTTCTCTCAGATAATGTTGAACTTGTGTGGGAATCATGTGCTTCACTATCATTCTAACTTATCAAACTTTTCAAAGTTATAGCCTTTGCGTTTAGAGTTCAAATAGATGGAAGCTTGAGATAACGAACTGCAGCTTGCATTTTGTTTTTAATGTTACTGGGAATTTTCTCCCTGGTCCATATTGGTAAATGCACAAGATCCATTTTGATGCAGTTCAAGTTTGTTGTTAAATCAGATAATTGACCAAACTAACCATATGCATCTGTTCTCTGGATGTGGTTGTAGAGAAACATAGTCCTCATGTGACATTCGGAAATGAAACTTTTCATCTAACTATCCCATGATACCTGAGCTTACCCAGAAAATGCTAGTACAGATATATTTAGTTACAATTTTTGCATGTTTACCCTAAATAATATAAGGATTTATTTTTGACTTTATATTGCAGGTGTCATTTTTGCTTGGCTTTTTGCCTGTTTTTATTGCATGGTTATATTCAGAAGTTTTGGAGTACAGAAAGTCTTCATCTCTAACAAAAGTGTAAGTATTTTATCTGAAATAGATAATTTATCTAAAAATTTGTTTAAACACATAGGTTAAGACATGAAAGCCATGATTGATTAAATGCCCTATTGAATCAACTATTTACCTAGGCTGCTTCTTGGTTATTCATAATTTCTCTTTCAAGATCATTCATCTCTTAAATCATGCACTTATTTGAGTGGAGTTAAAAAAAAGGGAAAAAGTTAGCTACTTTTGACATCTTTATTAACTAGGTTTGGCCATGTAAGAAGAAATTCAGACATTCTCAGATACTTGGACTATTGTTGTTTGAGAATGCTAATTGCAGAAAGCAATGAAACTTTGTATGTGAAAGGCACAAATAAACTTTTCACAATTGATAACTTGGTTTGCTTTACCTATGGAGGATCACATATATTCAGTAAACAAGTCAAATTCTGTATCGAGCATGTAACATGTAGTCTTAATGTGGCATAGAATTATTTTGTGTACCCATTTCTTGATTCTTCAAAGATTTCCTATTGGACCATAACACTTCAGAATATCTGTGATGGATTGAACTCATTTAAGCTCAAATCCTTTTTTAAAAATTTATTTCTTTATATTCATTAGATTACTTGGATCCTTCCCCGGGACCCCGCATAGCGGGAGCTTCGTGCAGTGGGCTACCTCTTTTTTTTTAATTCATTAGATTACTTGCAACTTCCAATTCGTATACATGAATCATCAGTGTTTAAAGTCATGCACTCAAATCAGTTTGTCTTCTGTTGTCCAGTCATTCAGATGTGAATCTGGTTGAACTGGATAAAGAAACTGTAAAGGATGATGATCGGGTTGGTTTGCTTGAGGGAGGCCTGCCAAGATCTTCATCAAGAGGGTCTAGTTCATCAGCCCGAACAAACTTAATCAGGTTAGTTAAAGATTCCATGTGATATAGGTTAGATGAGTCTTCCATATGTTCCATGGTTCCATTGATTTTGGCATTGGATATTTTCTAGGTTTATATCACTGGATGAATCTTTCTTGCTTGAACATCGAAAATTGCTGAGAGCCATGTGAGTTCTTGTGATATGATATACATATATTTTATATGTTTAGGTAGTATGAGCATCAACTCCTGATTATGTTGCCAAAATAATGCAGGGCAGAATTTGGAACGATTCTTGTATACTTCTATGTTTGTGATCGAACCAATATATTTTCACAAACTACCAAGGTTCTTTTCTTCTACTTTGTTATGACTATGGTGTATGGCTGTAACAGATTGGTGATCTAAAAATCTCTGTTTTTTCCCTCTCTATAGAATGCCAAGGAACTTAATGAAAGTCAAATTTTGTGTAACTTATAAACATAAAGATTACTCATGTGATTGAACTTCTCTGCATAATTTCCTTCATAACATAATGAAATAGTCAAATGTTATCCTGTAGTCAAACCAGATCTATACCATGTTTCCTAGGTATCTTCAGAAGAAACAATTAGACACACATTCTTGAATGCTTTTGTAGTTAATTCAAGAGCATAAAACTGTGGATTGTGCTTGTGTCTGATGCCCATGTTTGTTGATTATATTTTAAGTAAGAATGATTTGTTCATACGTACACTAAATAGTAGGTCTTTTGTTGGATGTTTCTTTGCGTTGTTTTCATTTGAAAGGAAAATTAATAAAACATCAACTCACTCATAATTTGATTGTAAAAATAATCAAGACGAACATGACATGATAATGTTGTAAAAAATACTTAACTTTTAAGTATCGTCTACTAATTCTGGTTGAGCTTTTATAGAACGACTCGCTTCTACCAGTGTGTGCTCTTGTCTTATTAGTTTTTATGTTTTTAAGTCATGCCCCCCTATTATTATGTATTAAAATCTGTACATTCTCCTCTGGCTATAGCTTTAGCATGTGACACTTTATGAACCATCATTACTGATTTGCATTTTGTGAATAAATTTATGTTTCTAATCTCTCTCGTTAATTTTTGCCCTTTTTGATCTTTTCCTGATCCATTACTTAATTTTTCAGAGTTACAGCCGAGACCTATTTCTTTTCCTGTATATTCTTCTTTTTATAGCTTCCACCTTGACGTCTCTAAAGAAGCACCATGACAAATCAGCTTTCACAGGAAAATCAATACTTTTCCTTAATCGTCATCAAACTGAAGAATGGAAAGGATGGATGCAGGTTGGTGTCTTTTGACCTTTCTCGTCATAATATCGTCCCTCACATTACCAACTCTGTTGTAAATTGCACACCATATTCACTTTTAGTTGATAATCATGAATAGGATGCCCTAAGCTGGTATGACCTTGAATGTGAACAAGAACTGATTGTAATATAGTGTTTGTAGTTAGCTAGGCACTGTACTTCTTACACTAACGAGTAAAATTTCAACAGAAGTTAACTAACAAAATTTGTTGCAAACAGAATTTATATAGATTTGTTTGAGGAAGATGGACTGATTCCTTTGTATTGCAGAAGTTTAGCTTGTATGAAAGAAAGAATGTCTATACATTGACTAAGAAACACACTGTTGGTAGTTTACCATTTCCATTATAGTTTTGCCTACTCTAAGTACTTTTAAATCTTCATCTTTCGTTATTTCTCATGGCGATTCTAAATTTGAAGATTGTGCATACCTAAATTCTTAGTTGCAACCAGTGATGAACACAATGTATCTGGCAATGTCAACAATTCATCTTGCTGACTTTGTATGCACCACAAAGTTTTACTGTTCCAAATTGGCAAAGCACTATTTTCATTATTGTGTCCTTGATAAGAAAATTTTATGTGCTCTTTATCAGGTTTTATTCTTAATGTACCACTATTTTGCTGCCACTGAGATATACAATGCAATACGAATATTCATTGCTGCTTACGTGTGGATGACTGGCTTTGGGAACTTCTCTTACTATTATGTACGGAAGGATTTTAGCCTTGCTCGGTTTACTCAGGTGCCTAGAGGATCTCTTGATAAGTTATCACTTGATTTTATCTGGATAATATTCTGTTAGTAACCTAGAAGCTTAAATGTTCTCCATTGTGATGCAGATGATGTGGCGGCTAAATTTCTTTGTGGCCTTTTGTTGCATTGTCCTGAACAACGATTTCACCCTATATTATATCTGCCCCATGCATACGCTTTTTACCGTCATGGTGTATGGAGCACTCAGTATCTTTAACAAGTATAATGAGATTGGACCTGTAATGGCCATCAAGATTATTTGTTGTTTTCTTGTAGTGATCTTAGTCTGGGAAGTACCTGGGGTATTTGATATCCTCTGGACTCCTTTTACATTCCTGATAGGTTAGTAAATTGTAGATGCATTAGCTACCTTATGCCGCTCAATCTTTCAAAGCTCAATCTATCAATGTTTCTAAAGGTTTCTACTGCAGGATACAAGGATCCAGAGCCTTCCAAGTCAAATCTACCACTCTTACATGAGTGGCACTTTAGATCTGGCCTTGATCGCTACATTTGGATTATCGGGATGATATATGCATATTACCACCCTACTGTAAGTTTTGCTGTCGTAATCTGTTGTGACCTTGTTGATACTCAATGTAATCTACTTGGTTCATACTTATTTTGGCTGCTTATTTTTTCTTCTACATTTTAGGTTGAAAGATGGATGGAGAAGCTTGAAGAATCTGATAATAAGAGGAAACTCTATGTCAAAACAAGCATAGTTTCAGTTTCCTTATTGGTGAGTCATGATAATATGCTTCGATATTCCTGAGCGTACCTTGTGGTATATGACATTGAGATACAAGGGTACTTACCATCTGCAGGTTGGTTATTTGTGGTATGAATACATCTACAAGCTAGACAAAATTTCCTACAACAAGTTTCATCCATACACATCTTGGATCCCAATTACGTGCGTATAGCAGTTTCAGTCAAACTTTATTCGCTAAACTGGTGTCATTCAAACAGATTGTAAAATTATCTTGTGTTAACTGTAGTGTTTACATCTGCCTACGGAATTTTACCCAGCAGCTTCGCAGTTCCTCACTCACTCTCTTTGCGTGAGTTACATTTACTTTGGACCTTCTCTACAGAAATGTTTTTTTCAGTGAATTTCAGTTTTTTGTTCTTCCATTTGGCAGATGGCTCGGCAAGATCACACTAGAGACCTACATTTCTCAGATCCATATTTGGCTAAGGTATCGGTAGGATTAATGTCGCTTCTTTTTTACATATTACTTCATCTTGTATGATCTTTTTACACTCATGCTTAGTTTGCCAATTCACTATTTTCTGGAGAAACCTTACAAACTCATGACACTTTGGGTTTCTTAAACCTGACATGAACTTTTGTTAAATACTAATATGTAGCTAAGGACATGTCCTTCGTACTAAGTTTTGTTTCCTGCTCGTAATGCACTTAACATCCGTCATTCATTTTCTACAGGTCAAACATGCCAAATGGCCAGCCGAAATGGCTTCTTTGTTTCATTCCCAATTACCCTTTGCTTAACTTCCTGCTCACTACAGCGATCTATCTCTTTGTAAGTCACACTTCAACTAATCTGAATGCCACATGCTTTTCCAATTCAAACACTCACACACTATTCTCGCAGATATCCTACAGAATATTCGACCTGACGAATCTATTGAGGACAATATTCATCCCAAGTAAAGACAACAAGCGCCTTTTTCAGAACTTCATTTCCGGAGCAACCATCTGTGTCTCGTTGTACTGCATCTCATGGGTTCTTCTTCACATTCCTGGAGTATCAGTTTGACAGGTAACATTTAGATATGGATTTGCTCACGCAGAACTTCTGGATGCTGATCATCCAACCAAATCTCTGTTACAGGGTGAGCAATTTTCAGTTAGTAATGAAAATGAGGATGTTTTTTGTCAGTCCGTCTGCGAGAAGCTGGTCCCAAACGCTGCTGTCAGCATTCATGGATTTGATTAAACAACTGGTTTTGATTCAGTTATCGAAAAGAACAAGAGACGACCAAAAGAAAAATCTAAGGATTTTGTATATTTGTCGGGGAATATGGAACATTCGTTGCTTACAATATGATCCTTCTTTAAACAATATCCTAAACATCATTATTTCATTCATTGTATCATATGCCAAAGCTCCTTTTCTTTTCTGATGGGAAACTTCTGTTCGGATGGGAAACTTCTGTGGTATCGAACTGATCGCCCTAGATTCGATGTTACATCAAGGAGCCAGCCCATCTCTGATCTCAAACCGGATCTATATATATATATATATATATATTATGTTTCTTAGGTAGGATCATTAATCCTGCACATTAAATTTACAACAACAAAGGCAGAGCCAATTTCTCAACTTGTTTGAGAATAACATTACAAAAGGAAGGAGCTTGAAACTCTAGTGAAGAATTTCTTTGAGAATTACTACAGATTTTACATTGAATACATTGCTAGAAAAATGTTCACAGAGACATCACAAATCTGATATTCTCTTTCTAAATGTACCATTCTTCCTTTCGCGACATTCCCACTGAAAGATTGAAAGCAAATTTGTACCTTTTTCATTTCTGTCACTACCTTTCTTCTGAGTTGAATCTGTTCCAAGCTTCCTGTGTCAAGATAATGATGGTGGTGAATTTTGGCAGAGATTCTCACAAAGTCAAGATGAGAAGCATAAAAATGCATATGAATGCAGAAGATAATAATGATAGCAAGACCGATAAGATGATCCAAGGTTAACATCCACTTGTAGGCTAATAAATTCTTTTACCATAAGTCAACAATCAAGAACTGCTACTTGATCAAGCAAAATGAGAATTCACCTTAAGAAGATCGAACACTTTCTCACTGATGTACCTCTGCTGGATATTGGCACCCCGTTGCTGCAATTTATCAGGATGAACACAAAGAGTAGCCTTCCGGAAAGCTTTCTTCACTGCTGAGGCTGTAATAACTTCTGTCAATGGAATAGGTTGCCAACCGCTCTCGGGGGCGAGGATCTGCATGGAGAAAAATGTCAAGTGAATGAACTGAGGAGAATTTCTCAGGAAATAAAATGATCAGAGGACAACACGAATGGATTGAAGTTTACGCACATATTGTAGTGTCGATAGCAATGCACGCAAATTTCCTTCTTTTCCATTGGACCATCTCCTGAGATCAGCGTCCAGGGACTCTGCCATTTTCTGCAGCAATAATTTGATTGAGATTGGTCAAGAGAAAGTAGGATTAAACCTTTAAGCATGTTGTAAATATTACATCTCTTTCTGATTGCTCTCTTTGAGCAAGCACATCTCGCATGTTCTTTTCTGCAAGAGCTTTGGCCTGGAGAACACACAGTAATGTCATAAACAAGAAACCTCACAAAAACAAAACATGAGTGAAGCCCCAAGTGAACATACAGCACGTGCAGCTATTCGCTGATGTCTCTCCTGTCGAGCTTTACACCTTAAAACTGATTCACCTTCACCTGCTTCAGTTACACACCAGAATAGATAAAAAAAAAAAATGAAAAGAAAATAGCATCTCTAATGTTACAATTGGAAGACCATCAATAGGGGGCAGAAGAAAAACTTCACAAACTTTATAATTACCTTGATAATCTGAGTTTACCAGACATGTTTTTGAAGAACCAGTATTTCCAAATTGTGCATCATGTCCATCCTGAGTGCATGCTTCATTAGCATTCATTTATTTCAGAATTAGTTTATTATTTATTTATTTTCATCTACCTTATCGCCGTCCTGTAAATGCTCTTCTGCAATATCCATTCTAAATTTGTCCCTCGACATGGTATTATCTCTCTCAGAATCTTCTCTGGCATCTGCAGTAGCCCACTCATCTGTAGCACATTCGGTCGTTAATTTAGAATCTCTAGAGGCATTCTCTGTTAGTGTTTTTTCAGAACTTTCATAAGAAGCCTTCTTGACTTTACTTGAGCCAGTGGTGACCTTATCCACAGCAATCCTTTCAGCTCTCTCTGTAGCTTCAGCAAATGCTCTTTCTATGGCAATTCTGTCCTTTTTTCTTTCCCTCTCCCTCTCCTTTTGTTCTTCTACAAGCCTTGCTCTCTCTTTCTCTTCTTTTAGTTTCCTTTCCCTTTCTTTTGCTTCTACTAGTAATATCTCCTCTTGTAAATTTTTCTGGTTCCCATTTGCTTGTTCAGAGTCGTTACTTTCTTGCATCAACCTCGCTTGTTCTTTTTCTTCTTTCAAATTGACTTCCCTCTCTTTCTTTTCTTCCATTTCTGATCTTTCTTCGAATAACCCTACGCTGCGCATATCTTCCACTAATTTACTCTGCAGCAACACTATGTTCTCTTTTTCTTCTTGTAGTATTTCCTTTTCCTTTTCTTCTTCTGCCACTTCCTCTAGTTCCTTCTCCATTTGTTCTATTTCTTTGTCTTCGCTTTTCATTGATAACATAGACAAGTCTGATAAAGTAGTTGGATGGCCAAGCAAATCAGTGTTAAGAGCGTCTGCGGTATCATTAAGAGGCACTGCACTAACCTCTGGAACTACATTGGCAGACATATATTTATCCATAAAGTAAGGTTCAACTTGAATTTCGATAGTATCTTCGATTCCAATATTCCAGAGATGTCTTCCGTCCATTTTATGACCTTCAAACTTTTCAAGATTGCATGACTGCACGAGTTCATTTTGAGCTTGTTTTGTTGTATTTCCCTTGCAATCTTGTTCTTTGCATGTTGTTGCTCCAACTGCTGATCTATTATCCTTCGAATCTTCTTCGTCTGTATAAACTTCTCGATCTACCTTAGCTCTTAAATCACTTTCTACTGATACACTGTTCCTATTTAATTCTGTTGCCGACAACTGCTCACGCTTTCCGGCTGTTTTCTCCATTTCAACTTTTGATATGCATGATCGACAAGAAACTTGAATTTCTGCTTCATGAACAGCTGTTGCTGATTTCCATTTCTCCTCTTTGATCTCCTCTTCCACATTAATCTCGACAAAATCAGAAGAGTTTTCACCTCCACACGCATCTAGAGAGTCTAATTTGCTCTTACCTTGTTTATTACAAAGAACATAGTCAAGCACTGAATTGTCATTCACATTCCTTTCACTTCCTGAAAACAAATGAACCTTTTCACTGGCATATTGTACTTCAAACTTCTGAACCACTCCTTGCGTCGCAACTTCTTCGAGATCTATATCATGGGTTTCGAGGTTAGCATTTTCTTCACGAGCACAAGCCACCGGAGCTACAATATCTTTTTTCAATTTCCAATTGCTTTCAATTTCATAGGATAATGTATCCTGCATGCTCTTATTTTGTTCGACTTCAGAGATCATCGTCGCCAGTTTTGCTCTCTTCATTGAAACCTCCTCCTCCTCAGAGACTTCTTCAGCCATTTCAAAATTTTCAGTATTTACCAATTCGTGGTATTCTTTATTGATCTTCCATTTCTCTGATTTATCTGCTGATTTACTTAGCCAAGATGATTTCAAGTCACTCCTCTCCATCAACTCTTTTGTACCTTTTAGTTTAGCTTGAGCTAGTTCCATTGCTTCTTGAATAACTGCAGTAGATGAACTAACATCAACCTTCACATCAAGGAAACTACGAGAATTCCCCTTCTCGACCTCTTCATCCACACGAAGACCTTCTCCATCCAAACTAGCTTTGAGATTTGAAAATATTCTTGCTTTAGGATATCCCTCTTTCTCAACTAACCTCGGAGGCGGCCTCGATGGTGGTGGCATTCGTAATGGTTGTGTTCTAAGACTGATGTCACAAACGGTCAAATACGCTTTGCGAGAGGAAGATGCATCACCACTCGATATGGAACCTCCGGAAGAGCATGAGTTACAATTGTCTGTTCCCGAGTGATTTTCTGAACTTCTTAAATGCTTGCTCGAAACTGAGACTGGAATTTTCTTCTGTTGTTCCCCAGTTTCTGTCTGTACTGTTCCATTCCTTTGTCCTTCTTTCTTTCGGTTCGTAGTCTTCTTATTCGACAAATTGAACTCTGTGGCAGCATATCCTGAACGGTTGAATTCTGATGGCAGAGGATCACAATGTCTAGATGCCATTAGGCCTCCATTCGAATGCCTCGGCGAGAAAAGTTCTCCCGTAGCCTGCCGGTCGTTGGCTGCTTCCCCTTTAGTCCTTCTGATGAATGCACGCAAACGCCATTAGTTAGTTCCTACAACTTTGACACTTACAGATGCAGCAAAAGTCAAACTACACAGATAGAAATAGTCAGCCGATGTTCTTCGACTTCAAAGAGACTAAACAATAAAAGTAAACTCTTTAGTAATCTACGAATTCAACAAATGCTGATAACTAGATATTTCATCATGAGAAGTTTGCATCAAATCTCTCGCGATCAATTAAGTTTGAAGTGGCAAATTTCCATGAGTTCTACTACCTTCCATCTGAAGAAGATGGATCCTCCCTCGTCGGCGCCACCGCGACCAACTCCTCGAACGGCGTAGCAAACTTTCCGAAATCCACGCCTCCAAACACCTCAGAGTAGTCAAAGCCCCCGGAGCCCGGATCAGCAACCCGGCAGCTCAGGGCTGGGGGAAGGTCGAGGAAGGGGATGGAGCAGGCACCAGCGACATCGCCGAATATCTCGGCGTAGTCTTCCAGCCGGGTAGAGTACCTCGGCGTACCTCGGTTGACGTCGGCGTAGGTGTTGCAAGCGATCTTCTTGGACAGCAGCTCGCCGCCGCCGCCTCCTCGTCGTTGAGGTTCGTCCATCGAGGCGCAGAGGAAGGAGGGTGTCTGGATTTAGGGCTTGATTGGAGCTTCGTCCTCTCTCATTCTGCTTCCAAAGCGAAAGAATTAGGGCTCTATTGCAGCTTTGTTCTCTCACATTCTGCTTTAAAAGTTCACATTTTTCGAACGGGAGAGGCGAGAAAAAAGCGAAATAAGGAGAAGAAAGCAAGATCGAGAAAGGGAAAGAAGATGTCACTTCTTGCTGCAGTATGCAGAGAGCAATGGCGATGATCCAGCTCCTCCTCGAGTGAGCGAGCGAGCCAAGGAAAGTGCGAGGCGATCAACCGGCGAGAAGAGTGGCCAGTGGCCAGTGACCAGTGGTCAGTGATCAGCTGAGCGTAACAGAAAAGAGCCAGCTTTGGATGGCTTTGACTTTTTATGCTTTTGAGAGTGAGAGAAGAAAGATCCGAAGAATATGAGACGTGGCAGTGTGGCAGTCACGTCCCAATTAAAATTTTAATATTTAATTTTTTAAAATAACTAATTAATTTATAACCTACATAATAATTTTGGACTGTTTACTCAAGTTGAGATTAAATTGTGATAAAAAAATGAATACGTTCGTCCCAAATTCCCTGTCAACCCGTCCCAAGGACAATACGAATGAGGTAAATCATGGGCGGCTACTAGCCTTTAGAATAGTGATTAACACGGGAGGCATTTACCTCTACTTTGCCGAGATTCGAACCCTATATCTCATTGTGACAACATCTCATGCGCTAGCCACTAAACCCATCCGAGGAGACCAAGTTGGGACTAAATGAATTTGTGTTGGGTGGATATATCCCGTCAAATAATTTAAGTAGATTAGATTAGAATTTTATCAATCCAAGTTCATCGCGGATTGACCTGTCTAGTCCCGTGACTCGCTCGAGTTGGTCCGTGACGAGTTTGGATTGACTAAACACATATAAACTAAGTTTTATGTCAATTTATTATCTTTATTGGTTATAATTTTGAAATAAAAATAGTACTTTTCATCCACATAAGTATTTGTTTATGTCCATTTATATTTAAAATACATGTTTATGAATATATTTAATTGATAAAACTTTTTCAAAGTAAAACGTTAAGATATGAAATATTTTTTTAATTTAAAAAATTTGGATGGATCCGCGGATTGGTCTACTAAACTCGTAACCCGCCTTAAATTGGATTGAATTGAAAATTTTTCAACGTCAAGTTGACGGATTGACCCATCCCGACCCACCAAATGATTGATCCATTATGGACCGATCTACCTGTCACAAATTGACCCGTTTAACAGCTCCAGTGGTCGAACATGTTAAACGCTCAAACAAACCAAGAAAAAAAACAGTTAAAAGAGAACAAAAAGATTGCGGACAAAATAATTGCCAAGAATCCCTTATTTTGGCTGATAAATATGGATTACTGACTATTTTTTTTTCAGATGTTAATAAAAAAAAAGATTAATATTTAAAAAAAATATTAATCGAATATATGGTGGGTAAACTTTTTACAAAATTATCAGAAAATATGCAAAAAAAAAAAAATGTGAATAAATTCGGGAAGAACAAAAAACTATGAGCACAAAAAAGTTTAAGTTTTTAAAATCATAAGATTGCTCCCAGCTATATAGAAGAATTTCTTTTTTGTTTGTACAAAAACAATCATTAGTACAACAACAGCATATGAAAGTAGTAAGTAGTAGTTCGGCCAATAAATTGAAAAGTGAAGAGGAGGCCACTATTTCTTAAGATGAACAACAACTGGCCTTCTTGATAGCTGATACATCATCACCAATGTTGATTGTTTGTCCCTTGGGTAATGCTGCCTGATCGTCCCTTGCTTCGAGTGCCTTCCTGCTTGTTACGTTGTGTATCTGAGTGAGCACTTCTGTGAAGGCAATATCAACATTTGTAGACTCAAGAGCCGATGTCTCCATGAAGAAAGTATTCTCATTTTCGGCGAAAGTCTTTGCGTCGTCGGTTGAAACTGCTCTAAGATGACGCAAGTCCGCTTTGTTGCCCACGAGCATAATCACAATGTTAGATTCAGTATGATCCCTGAGCTCTTTCAACCAACGCTCCACGTTCTCAAACGTTATGTGCCGAGTAACATCATACACCAAAAGTGCACCAACGGCTCCCCGATAATATGCACTTGTGATTGCTCGATACCTGATAGAGGTAAGGTAGGAAAAGAGAATCATAAATTGAAGAAATACAAAGTTTTTTATTATGAAAAGATACACAAGTTTAATTAACTACCAGATAGTAGCACCAAATAGTGAGAATAAACTTCGTTAAACTATGAAAAGATTTCTGTAGAAAAAAAAATACAAGATTGTATAGAAATACGTAAGGAGAGTGCAAAAGATTACTTCTATGTTATCATGCCATTCATGTAGCTGAACATTCCTAAGCAGTAGTCATTGCCCTCAATGGACATCTTTAACCATAAACATAGCAGTGATACAACCTCAATCGTATATATGATTGCATCAAAGAAACATAGGTCACATTATAGTGGTATAAAAAATTAGATGAATTAGCGAACTCATTAACCCAAAGCAAACTGTAACATAATTATAAGTGATCAGAAGATTACTAGTAGTATAGCCTGCATACAGTTTGTTGGGTGATTGTCAACATGACAATAATGCAAGATTTGTTCTGTTCACTTCAGTAGAAGATGAAGGAATTAAAACAAATTGTGATCCTTTGAACTTAAGAGTGGGCAGGGGACTAATATAAGTCAATTTTTAATTTTCTTTTAACCATGTGAAGCTATCACCTAATTTCTTTCTTTCTCTAATCATACTGTGATCCTTTGAACTTAAGAGTGGGCAGAGGACTAATATAAGTCAATTTTTAATTTTCTGTTAACCATGCGAAGGTATCACCTAATTTCTTTCTTTCTCTAATCATATTGTCTTCTTCACCTCTCTCTCTCTCTCTCTCTCTCATGACCAATATAAGTCACTTTTTGTCCCCACGGGCTGGCACAATTGGTACTTGTATGTGGTGTTGCTGCAATAGGTCATGCGTTGATTCCCAACGTATCCAAAATGTATCGCAGGTCACTTGACCCCATGCAAAGGGTCACTGTGTTGGGCGAAGCCCTTGTGATTTATCTCCCTTTCAGATCGCATGAGGCCGTCCTGGAGGGGCCCCCGAGTGAGGATTATCACCTTCTTGCCGTAATATAAGTCAATTTTTAATTTCCTTTTAACCATGCGTGGGGATCACCTATTTTCTTCTTTCTTTTTCTAATCATATTCTCTCTCTCTCTCTCTCTCTCTCTACCCTGCTCACTTATTTCACAAGAAGAAAACAGAGCTTATGTTGAATTTCAAGTATTAAGTTTCACAAATAAGATACAAAGACTTACTTTACATTTGGAATTCCACAAAAATAAAGATTTTATTGTCAAAAAGAGGTCTACAAAAAATTCTAGAAAACCGTCAACGTATACTGGCCTATTTGTCAAAGAAAAATGGAGCTCTTCTTTTTTTCCATCTTCTTTCTCATTCTATCTCCTCTTAAGATATATTGACCTGCTAGCAAGATTCTAGTTGGCATCGTTATTTAACATTGATGAACCAAAAACAAGTCAGACTAAGCACTCATAACGAACACGCTTTCTTAAAATGCAAGAGGAACGTAATTGATCGAAATAAAGGAAAGTTCACTGCTAAGCATTCATTATTCCTAGCATCGTGACTACATCCATAAAATCCAAATAATCCATATATGAGAACCTGACATGAAGAATCCAACTGAAAAAAATGAAGCTTCCCACTTGGTTAGTCATAATTCCTAGCATCAATGTGACAGAAACCTTCAAATCAAAATCAATATAACTAGATGCAAATAAACAGTCAAAGGAATTTACGGCATTTCCAGCCCACAAATACTACAATTTAAAGTGTTATAAATTAAGTTTGAAATATGTATGATTGTTCAGCATCAGTTCTCAAATTAATTTTGTAAAAATGGAAACTATGTCATACTCAACAACATGAGCAAATCTTCTGATATAATGTAAGAATGGTTCTCATACATTGCTAGGGGGAAAAATAAATAAATACCTAGAAACATTAGAATGAATGGAATGTTTCCTATATATAATAACTATCCGTTCATCTTATTCATTTGCTTTTTCTAACCCACCAATACAAGATTGATGTCCCATTAGGGTACCTGCACGAACGTTTTGTCTTCATTGAGCACATTGCTTCCATTTTATAGACCTGTATCTAATATGAAAAATTCTCAAATATGTTAATAAACACACTTGCTTATGATAAAAAGGCCAAAAGCCATGTCAGGTCACAATATTGGGAATTTACAAGTGAATGAATGCATTACAATAATCAGAGATATTTATGGAATGAAATTAACAAAAGGAAGATAGGAAAACAAAATGGAGAATATCTAGGTTAAACAGTCAAGCCTTGTTATGGCTTCCTAAGAGGAAAAATGAACAGACGTTAAACACAATTATAAATGATGAGACCATCTATCAAGGAAGATATAACTTACTATGACAGTTTTCAAAAGTTTATAAGCTTTGAAAAATAATGGAGAAATCCCCACGATTTGCATCCCATATCCTTCTATAGGTCGTTGAAGCAAATAATACATAAAGCTGTAATCCTAAAGTTGTCATTATAGTGATTCTCAATGGATATATGATTGAAAAATCTCCTACATTAGGGATCTGGTCCAGTTCATGACTAACGATCAGCAGATGTCTCTGTAGAAAACTGCTGCTGATATTTAGTTTATGAACACAACATAATAATTGAATCAGCATATGACCAACAATGATAAAACATAGAACCACATACACATGCATCAAAATCATTCAAGTCGACAAAGTCATATGGGACATTGATTACCCATCTGTCATGACTCATGAAGGTTAGAATATATCCAACTCGGAGAGGATAGGAACTGAAGAACTACTTCCCTCTAAAGGAAAGAGATGTTTTAACATCCAAAACAAGGATAGGTACGCCCTCCTACATGTTTAGTTGCGCATCATTATCATACTATACAACTGCGGCAGTCATAGGTGGCTTAACCTTCTTAACCATTCTGAAAAGAAGCAGATTCAAGAGAAAAAAAGTATTCGATTAGGCGATCCAATGTTGACAACAAGCTCAACAACATGAATTGCAATAAGGACTGATCTAGCAAAACCTAATTTTATTTACAATGGAAATAGCGTGCACAAGATTTCACGAGAAATCCAAGTCCTAGATCCGACCTGAAGCATTACCATCCCAAACCGACGAAAAATAACAGAGAAAACAGAGCGATCGGCGAAAAAATACTAGCTGGATTTAAAGATCGAACCTTTCTTGGCCCGCGGTGTCCCAAATCTGTGCCTTGATGACCTTATCCTCGACGCGGATGCTCCGGGTGGCGAACTCGACCCCGATAGTAGCCTTGGACTCGAGGCTGAACTCGTTGCGAGTGAATCGAGAGAGAAGGTTGGATTTCCCGACGCCGGAGTCCCCGATGAGCACCACCTTGAAGAGGTAGTCATAGTCGTCGTCCGACCTGTACTCCATTACGCGATCGCCACAGAAACAACCAGCGCCGCCGAAGAAGCCGATGAATTCTCCGGCCTGATTACTAGATCCAAGTTCTCTTTAGCGCGATTAGCGACCGGAGCTCCCGAGAGACCCGGGTCTGCGCCGCCTCGGCCTCGGAAACGAGTGGGAATGGGGGGAGTTTCGAAAGGA
Source organism: Zingiber officinale (assembly GCF_018446385.1). Lineage (NCBI taxonomy): Eukaryota > Viridiplantae > Streptophyta > Magnoliopsida > Zingiberales > Zingiberaceae > Zingiber > Zingiber officinale. The sequence goes on from NC_055994.1 coordinate 147,443,989, forward strand.
AACGTTTCTAGGCGGGCAGCGTAACGTGTCGTCTTCTTCCCTTTCTGGTGCTTAAAATGGAAAAATAATAAATATTAATAAATAATTATTAATAAGGCGCTCTTTATTCTCATTTTGAACTTAAAAAAAAATAAAATTTTACCTTTTTTTACAAGATAATGATTAATGCATTTTCTATTCTTATCACATAATAAAAATGAAAACAAACCTTCTTTTTTCCATTTCCTTTTCAAAATATCTTTATTATAAAATATAATTTAATTGTTGATTACTAATTTCAACTTGCCCATTGAGTATCTTTATTTTTTCTATATAGAAAAATGTGATTATATTTCTATTCAAATTAATACAAATTTGATTTCAATCGTCAAATAGAAAGAGTTCAAATTTAAAAAGACAACTTGAAAATTCAAAAAGTCAAGGGTCAAATTCTAACTTTGGCTATTGTTGTAAATTTAATTTTTATGCACGTGGAATTGAGAATGTTATAATTGTCAATGTTAAACTTTCCAAATCTGGAGATTAATTGAAACAATTGGAGGACTTTTGTGCATTTTACCAAAAGGCTTTGTTGAAACCTAAAAGACATTCTAAGTAGAAAAATAAAATAAATTTAAACATTAATTGCTTTTAAAGCGATTGAAAATTATTTAAACACTTTGAATCATTTACTGGAGTTGCATACATCTATTTATTTAGAAAACAATAAATTTTATAAACAAAATGTTAAAGTAGATTTTAATACTATAAATTAAAATTCTAGAGAACTTTGTATAAGTTTTCTTCCACTAGTATGTTCTTTCACTCAATAACTCAGTAGTGTGGTGCACTCAGTTTCCATCAGTGCAGGTCTCGAGGAGGATCCGACCATATTAATTGTAAACAATTTTACCGTATATTTATTATTCGTGCTTTTGAAATCTTAAAACGTTATTAACCTAGATTACTTGATTGGACTGAATTCTGATAGGATTCATATTGGTGTTGGAGGTATCAGCTAATTAAATTTATATTTTGATATTTGACAAAAGTTTAAAGTTAAATTGTGTTATAATCTAATAAGTTTAATTGAGTATGTAGGAAAATTATAAGTGATTTTAGATAAGATGAAAGTTCTAGTTGAGGCTAGGTAAAGAAGTCCTAGTAGACATTAGATAGGCGGAAAGTCCTAGTTGCGGTTAGGCAATGAAGTCTTGGTCCATGAGACTGGGCAAAGTTTTGGCAGGTTAAGGACGTTGGGTGAAATCTTAAGGTCGAGGACAATAGGTAAAAGTCCTGGGGTTAGGGATACCAAGCGGAAGACTAGACTGATCAAGGTTCGGACGTTCAGCGGAAAGTTCTAAGGTCTCGGATGCTAAGCAAAAGTCTAAACAGTTTGGATGACTGATTTGGCAAAAGTAATCTCTCCTGAGGGGAGTAGGTGAGGACGCGTTCTCCGTAGAAAGAACAATAGGAGTTGATTCGACTTAGAGTTTCGACGAAACTCAAAGTCAGGATCGATCAGTCCAGAGACTGTCAAAATTATTCTGCTTTATATATTATTTGTGCTTGCTAACCTTGTGTTGCAGAAAGTTGATGGCTGAAAAAGAGGAGTCCGGGCGCCCGGAGTTACTCAGGCACCCGGGTCAGCAGTGAAGAGGGAGTGCTCGGGTGGCTGCCAAGGGCACCTGGATGGTCCGAGTGCCCGGATTGATAGAAGTTCATCTTCATTCTACGATGACACACTTCGACTGGTCGACTCACGCCAACGGTTTAGGTGTCAAGAGGTGGTCCGAGCGCTCGGACACGGATAAGCTTCCAGGATGAAATTTCAACGAGGTGCAGCCACGTCAGCCTAGTGGGGGCGCTGGAGTGGGCTATAAAAGGAGGGTTCAACCATCACTATTAACACAAATGCTCAAACGCTGCTTTGACAACCGAACTCAAGAATCTTTAGATATACAGTTGTCGGTAACTTTTAAATATTTACATCTATTTTGTAATCGAGATATATTTTGTAATAATTCAAATTGATAGTGGATTGACCAATGAAAACACTCTCAAGTGCAGGCCAGTTGTCACAAGCTCCAAATCAAATAAAACTTGACTTTATTAACATTGCTTGTTTTCCTATGTGTTTAATTTCACTGTGTTTTATGAAAAACGTGAAAAGCCATCAGCGCTATTTAATCCCCTGCATCGATTCTACAATTCAACACCCTTTAAGATCGCGCTATAACATATGAATCAACAAAACAATTCAAACGATCCAACACGGAATATTGTCGGAGATCTGCAACAAATATGCAAAGTTGAAAAACAACAAAATCTTAAAACAGAAAATTGTAAATCCGAGCTTGAATCCAAAGGCATTCTCCTTTCCATTATCATTGGAAAAAGCCGAAGATCAAAATTTAATTAGCCATAGAGTCTAATCTTCTATAGGTGCGAGAGTGACAATTCTGTTGTCCCCTCGGGGTGATACGATGGTTAAGATATGGGATGTTGCCACATGAGGTCTTGGAGTCAAAACTCGGTGTAACCGAGCATAACCTCTTCCATGTCTTGGCCATTTGCACTAATAGCTAGTAGCGACCCGTGATTTACCTCCTCCGTGTTGGCCTAGGGACGGGTTGACGGGGGGCGCTGGGGGCGAGCGAATCGCCTTTTGCCACACGAGAGTGACAATTCTGAATGTCCCCTCGGGGCGGTGCGATGGTTAAGGCATGGGGTGTTGCCACATGAGGTCTTGGGGTCGAAACTCGACGTGACCGAGCATAACCTCCCTCATGTCTTGACCATTTGCACTAATAGCTAGTAGCCATCCGTGATTTACCTCCTCCGTGTTGACCTAGGGACAGATTGACGGGGGCGCTGGGGGCGAGCGAATAGCCTTTTTGCCACATGAGAATGACAATTCTGAAAAACACAAAATTGTAAATCCGAGCTTGAATCCAAAGATATTCTCCTTTCCATTATCGTTGGAAAAAACTGAAGATTAAAATTCAATTAGCCATAGAGCCTAATCTTCTATATGTGCGAAACTGACAATTCTGAAATACAGGAAAAATAAGATAACTACCAGAATCACCTCTCCTAAGACGACTACACCCACATATAAAATATATATATATATATATATATATATATATATATAGAGGCTCAAACCCGATAGTAGTCCATCAGTGTTAACGATGACAAACTAGTAAGTTCTACACATAAGTTCACATCCAATAACACAAATCCATGATTAAAATATCAAATTAGATAACTTTAATGGGTTTGTTTACAATGACAAATCCGTGTGTTACTAATATATCAGCCCACCTAATGGAGACTAAATCCAACACATCCATCAAGTTCTTACAAAATGAAAGGGTTGACAAGGACATAACACCTCAAACTTCTATCTTTTTGATGCTTCGGTTCACCAAACTTCTTCCTGTGTCTTAATCCCTTGGCACCAATGCAGACTGCTGCTGCTGAGATTTTTGTTCCGTCAAAGTATCTGCCAAGTTTTGATCTTGTTCAGAAGACCTGGCGCATCGCATAGCTTTGAGAATTGAATCAGTATCATGCAAGTGGAAGGGTGCTCTAGCAGGAAGACAACACAAAGACATTAAAGCTACCTAGGAGAGGAAATGCAGAGCTTGAGTCAGTAAAAGCTGAGAAGATAACCAGATTACCCGTGGAAGTCGAAATTCACCATTCGCATGTCTTCTGAGATCTCAATCTCTACTGTGGCCTTAGGATTTGTCTGTCAGTCACAGAAAAACCCAAGCTTAAATAAATATAAGAGGTGTAGTGAAGGTGAAGCCATTAAGTAACGATACTAAGAAATATCATATCTTTAAATTTCTAGATCAGTGTTAACATATTTTAATATCCGAAAGAAGTGCAATTGTTGAAAAGGTTAAGACAACCTTTCAAAGAAGAAGATGAAAAATAAAGAGTGATTGTGCAACGAGCTTAAGAGATATTAGTACGATGTAATATTGAAAACAAAGAATGCATTCTACCTGAAACAAAAAAAAATCAACATACCCGAACCAACAAAAATGGTAGAGCTATTCCGTCGGAAGAAGCACTCCCTAACTTGTGTGACAGTTGGTTCCGGCGTATAAGATTGCTGATATCTCTATACTTGAAGAACCAAAACAGTACACCATCAGCTATATCACAACCTTGGGTGTCTTTTTGAGAATTTCAATCTGTTAGCTATATTTAGAAATTGACTCAAACATGAAACCGAAGGTTTTGCTCTTGATAACGATTTTGCACAAAAATAAAGAAAAATGCACCTTGTTCTCCAACTCTCGTAAAGAATTTGCTTTTTCTTGGATCTTAAGTAACAATTTTCTTCTTTCCTGCACAAATAAGTAGATCAGAATCATAAACATTGTATATTTTTTGGATCTTATGTCTGTATAAGTAAAACTGTAAAGCAAACCTCAGTTTTTGCCAACTTGTCAAGTCCATTGCAAGGAAAACCAACCCAAATTATCTCCTTTTTGTCTTTTGCAATAACATTAATTGCCATCAAAACATTAAATGCATCATAAACTCTCCTTCGTATGTTTTTCTCATCAAACTATCCCACACAAAAGAAACGGTTAGATTAACACTACAGTGCACACAAAAATGGCACAGTTTCATAAAGCTTAGAAATGAATGCTTCTTGTGATAAAGCACAACCTTAGTATCCTTTTTCTCCATGGATGATAAGTCGCAAATTATTTCATCTGCAACCTGGCAGACAAGTTACAAACAGTTTGAAAAGTACATAGAACTCATGTTATATAAAAAGTGTCATGTTTGAACTTTGACAGTTGCATTCATCCCTTAACATTTTGATTGAGATGACAGATCTATTGTGTGGAGCTGAAAGAAGCAAACATTTTTATTTTCTTGCCTGTCTAGCAACTACTAGCTATACTAATTTATACCAATTTAACAGAATTCATCTTCTATAAGAACCTAATGAACCGTGGATAGTTTGATGTTTCACTGTCCATGAGGATCATATTATGCAAAAGTCTTAGCAAAAGGTTAGTCATTGTACCCATGCATGCACTAAAAACTTAGTAAAGGACCAAACCAACTTTAACAGAGGGCAAAATTCCCAAGATTATAGAACAATAATGTGGGAACTTCTGTGAAGGAACTCTTTTAACATGCATAAATCATAAAACTAATATTTCATGGAGAGAAGTGTCCAATGCCTTCTGCACGTCAAAATTAGGATTAAGTATCATTTCAAATGCAAAAAATGTTTACATTTTCTTTAAAAAATCCTTGAAGGTTTCTCACTTAAGCATACAAAATAACTTGCTTGGAGGAAGAGAATCAATAGTGTTTTCATCATTACCTCATTATAAGTAGTTCTTCCCTTCTCCTTAACCTTATCACACACTGAAAAATCAGGCAATTTAGAGTGTGCCATGAGTAGATGAATATAATCACTTATTTGATTTGGCAAGAATGCATTGCAAATATGTGTGCAAGATTCGGGGTTGAAATTATAATTATAACACTGCCAACTACTTTAATTTGAGATTTCATGCAAATAAACACACACATACTTTCTGAGTAAACTATGCGAAAATATATACAAGACAAAGAATGCTTACTTAAGCACAAGGTAAGAAGTTATCAATGTAAAATGGCATAGAAATGATGGAAGAATCTCAAAAGCAGATAGATTGTGCCTCCTTACCTATTGTACTGAACTTTCTAAGGCCCCACCCTTTGATCCTTGGTGCTTTTCTCTTTTCTTCAACAGGACTGATTATAAGACAACAAAATGAGCCTCCTAATCCTTAATCAGATGTGATCTAGATATCAAAAAAAGCATGAAGTCGTAACCTAACAGAAGCTTCTATTTTCTTGTCTTCTTGCTCGCACAAGTCATCCAGATTTGTAGTATTCTTGCAATTTGTGCTCATCTCTGTATCAGTAACTGCTAAAGAAATCTCACTGCTATGGTTCACATGCATTTGCCACGACCTCTAGGTGAATTAAGCCACTGCATTGCCAATTTAGAACAGTCACTGATGGTTCAGTACAGAAAGCACATATGCTACATGCAATTGTACTACTATAAAAGCATGAGGCAGTTATGGTAACATAAGATAGAATGCCATAAAAACAGAACAAACCCCTTCCGTAAAGCTTTCTCTATGTACATATTTAGAGTCAATGTGAGGACTGATGCATTAATATAGCATAACTGATTACCAACCCTAAGTGCTTAAGTGTCAGTGAACAATTGCACACTCAAAAAAAAATTTATAACAAATCTCTGTGTGAGACTAAAGTAAGGTGTCACATAAGAATTCCAATGAAATTCCTCTATTAGATAGGGAAGAAGTAGTCCACACAAGGAAAAATAAACTACGAGCAAGAAATAGCCAAAGGTGAATCCCAAATCCCAATCATATAGGATGATTCTACTCTACCATTTGCCATTAAAATGAATCAAAAATTACAAAGAACATAGAATATTGTTGAAGTTAAGATGCTCCACACCGATTAGACACACATCAACAAATCATTGAGATCTATGTATTTGAAGGGTTGTTCCACTATCAAATGAGAGATCATTTTAAAATTGAATGTGCATTCCTCCAACTGAACAAATGGGCGTTTCCGCCCCAACTAAATAGTGTCAAAGCTAGATTTGTATCTCTGAGTCATGATGGCATCATAGAGGGTCATGAAACCCCAAGATGCTCCAATCTATTCATCTCACATGGATAAGTTCAGTGATCTAGTACATCCATATATCAGAAAGATGCCCCGTCTCTTGAGTGACTATCCATTGGCTCCACCCTAACTTAACATGGTACCAAAGCTAGGCCTCTACCTTTGAGAGCTGAGAGCGTATATTGACCCATTAATCTCATATGGACAATTGTAGCGATCCATTATATCTATGACATTGACTCACGATGGGCGTAAGAAGACATGCTAAAACTAGGATGATCCACGTCTATTAGTCTGAAGCGTATATCCATATATTAAAAAGGTGTCGCCTCCTATTACAGGATGGAATGAGCTTCTCGCTCCAATTCAAAGAACGGTGACAATTTCATTCCCAAACTAAAAATTCACATCTCAAACACTGGATGGTCCAACTACATTACAATGAGACGTGTTAATCTCTTAACACAGCATCTGTCGAAACAGAAGAACACGCCGGAGCCACCCAACTTTAACATGCAATTACCTCGAACAGATTGGGGCGAATGTAAGCTGTACGTTAACACCATTACGACTGTAATTAACACCAACGTTTTGCTCAGAACTTGTTCCACAAGTCATGAACAAACAAACAGGAAATATAACATCCAAACAATAAGATGAATCAGAAATAATCAAACTTGCTGCAAGATATAAAAAAAACCTAAATTGATTTCTGAAAAAGCGAAAAGGAGGAAGAGTGAAGCAAGAGATCGCCGGACCGAGCTAGTTGAAAGGGAAAGACAGGATTAAAGCGAGGCATTAATAGAAAATCAAGAAGAGGAGAAAACGAACCAGGGAAGGAGAAGAGGAAAGGAAATGCTTCTTCTTCTTCTTCTTCCTTTCCTTTTGCTTTGAGAGGAAGAGAGGAGGAGGGAAACGAAATTTAGAGTGGCGAAGAAGATTATAAGATTTGGCCAGGGGGAATCTTGACCGTGCACGTTGCTGGATTTGATGATTTGAAGCGTTGGATTTGGTCGGTTGGAATCCCAAACACGAGACTGAAAAGGAGTGAAGTACGGAGAATGGACGCGAGTTCTGTAGTCGTCGAGTTCTGCAGTCGTTTTTCTATTTGATATATATCAGGAGTGAAGTATTTAGGCTTTTGAATTTATGGAAAGATATATACTATTTTTTTATTTATTAAAGGATGCAGCTTTACAATGCTCTTTTAATTCTATCCCATAAATTTAACTATTTATTTTTTTATTTTCTCTAACAATTCTTTCTATTCTGTTCTGTTCCTTTCCTTCTTAGATATGTAACATCTCTTCCTTTTGCTCTTCTTTTTTATAGTACTCCTCTTATTCATGCATGAATGATAACATGAATCTCTTCGGGATGATCTAATAATTAGTACATGAAATATTATCATCATAAAATTTGATATTCGAATCTCGACAAAATTAAAGTAAATACCTCCCTTATATATTAGTCATTATTCCAAAAGCTAGTAGTCACTCGTGATTTACCTCCTCCGTGTTGGTCTTGGGACGGATTGACGGGGGTACTAGGGGCAAATATATTCATTTTTTGTCACCATGAATGATAACATGAACTTAAAAAGTCGTCCCCTCGGATGAGTCTAGTGGCTAGCACATGAGGTGTTGCCACAATGAGGTATGGGGTTCGAATCTTGATAAAGACATGGTAAATACCTCCCTTATGTGCTAGTCATTACTCCAAAGACTAGTAGCCGACTATGATTTACCTCCTTCGTGTTGACCCTGGGATAGGTTGGCGGAGGCGCTGGGGGTGAGCGTATTCGTCTTTTGCCACAATGAACTTAAAAAGTCTCCTTATAGGCCAATTCTTTAGTCGATTCTTTTAAATACATTTTAACACCCTTGATAAGTCAAAATAAGTAATGGATAGCACCGTTTAACTCTTTACAATCCAAAAAATTCACAGGATTGAAATGGATGCAATTAGAGCTCTCTAGGTCCATAAATGAGTTTCGACCAAAATCCAATGATGGACCTAGAGAGCTCCGATTATACTCATTTCAGTTCCTATGAATTTTTAGGATTATAAGGAGTTCAAATATATTGTCCATTTTTTATTTTGGCTTCTAAGATGTATTAAAATGTAATAAGAAAAAACATCAAAATTCTCCACGTTGAGCGTGATATGGAATCATATCATTCTTAATGTGAATTTTTTTTATGATTTTTCCTTATTATATTTTAACATCTCTACGAAGCTGAAATAAACAATTGATAGTATATTTGAACTCCTTAAAATCTCAAAAATCCACAAGAACTAAAATGAGTGTAATCGGAGCTCTCTAGGTCCATCAGTAGATTTGGGTCAAAGCTCTCTAGGTCTATTAGTGGGTTTTGATCTCGCTGATGGACTTAGAGTGCTCCGATTGTACCCATTTTAGTTCATGTGAATTTCTGGGTTGCAAAGAGTTCAAATATACTATCCATTGTTTATTTCAACTTTTTGGATTATTAAAATATAATAAAGAAGAATCGACAAAATTCTCCATGGTGAGTCTCATATGATTCATATCAAGCTTATATTAGGTTTGATATGATATATATTAAACTCAACGTGGAGATTTCTAAGATTCTTCCTTATTATATTTTAACACCCCCGAGAAGATGAACCTAAATAGCTCCGATTACATTGATTTTAATTCCTATAAATTTCTGAGATTGTAAAGAGTTAAAAGATATTATCCATTGTTTATTTTAACTACTTGAAGATGTTAAAATATTTTAAAAAAAATCGACGTACAAAAGAAAGGAAAGAAAAAAAAATAGAGAGAAAAGAAAAAAGATATTGCGTGCCTAAGATTAAAAAAAAAAAGGAGGAATGAAAATAAATAAAAAAACAATTAAATTTATCAAAAAGTAGAATAAAAAAACACTGTAAAAAATTATCGTTTAATAAATAAATTATAGTTTTAATAAATAAAGTAGCATCCTTTTAATAAATAACAAAATAGCAGGCACATTTGATAAATCTAAAAACTTAAACCCGTGGTTTGGTAAATTACCATTAATATGTTACTTTCGCATGAATAATATTTTCTAAAGTTCTCTTTTAAATTATAAATTCAGCATTCTTCTGAAAAATGAAAAAAGAATAACTTTGGAATCATTTCTGTGAACTCCATAATAATCTACTTCTGTTCAGTAACACATTAGTTAGTAAAGATTAAATTCCAGAGACTGAAAATGCAATCTGCAAACCAACAAAGAACAAACTGGAGAATCGAAAAGTCTGAATTAAAGCTTAAAAATCATCAGGGAAAAAACATTTGAGTTTAGCTTACAATGCCTTGAAAAACTTCTGCCTGCAAAAATAGGAAAATTCATAACTAGTCCGAGCTGAAACTTAAATTGCATAGTTGCACAATTCTTCACTTCCTTTAGCTTTCAGTTTGTTCTCTCAACCGACGAATAGTGCTCCTCACGGTCACGGCGCTAGCAGTGCTGCGCAAAATGAAGAATAAGTTGTGAGCAAAAGAAATGAATGAAGAAACCATGCGCGATGGTAGAACGTTTGTTCTCACTTCAATGTATAAGCACCACCAGCCTTGACCTTGCCACAATCCTTGCAGCCCCAGATTCCAACTGCCTTTCTTTTCACAGCAAACTAGCAAAACGAGAAATGTGATTAACCAAGTCAGTGAAATGATCTCTTAAACAGTCAGACGTCGATCTCTTAAACAATCCATTTGTGTATCACAACTTACAGAAATGAAAAGTGTAAAATATTTTCCAACAAATTGTTTTACACAGGAACATATTTTAGGTTAGTTTGGTGCATGGAGGGTAAAATAATTTTGACACTGAGTTAGAAAAGGTCACTCAGAATGACTTGTGAGGGATGCCAAAGGAATAAGGGGTTTGCCGATGAGCTGCGAGGAGTACAAAGGGACTGCTGGAGCATCTCATAAAGGCTGGCAAAGGAGCCCCAAAAGAATGAGGAAATGAGTTAAACTCCAAGGGAAAGCATGGGGGAAATAACTTGTTCCGCTCCAAAGGAAAGCATGAAGAATGACTTCCACTTGTCTCGAGCTGAACTCATTCCCCCCATCCAATTTTCCATTGTGCAATATAAGGTTTCATTGACCATGATCTTCCATCATGCCATAGATGAAAATGGAGAAAAAACTCTGAAAAAACACAAACATTTTATACAAAACAAGCATACCCTAAATGTAGCATCCACACAATGCTTATAAAATATGAAAAATAGAAGATTTCTATTGGATTCCAATGCTTCAAATTTACTCAGTAGCAGGTGTAGAAGAGCAAGGTAGAAGCTAGTGGGGTTATTTGATCCTACCCAACACTTGAATTTTCTAGATATTGTACTAGGGTAGTCGTGGAAATTCAACTTTGAGCTCATTATATTTATGTGAATGAGACCACAAATTAGAAAATATTAATCAAAACAAATTTTCAATGGTGCATCTTGAAATATGGAAATATGATTAAGATTTCACCAACATAACCATATATTTTAAATTTTATATTCACACTAAATTGCCACACCGACTTGATAATTTTATTGGATCCATAGCATCGCTGAGTAAATATTCAAATAGTTATGATCTAAACAAAATCCAACACCTAAATGCTTAAATTATATGCAGCGGTTGACACAAAACAGCATCAACAAATATAATGTAGTTCAAATTTATATCCAACATCAGCTAACACATCAAGCAGAAAAATCAAAACAAGAAATTGTACCTTCCCACAGAATTCGCAGAAATACTTTGCATGCTGAGAAACCTCCATTTTCTTGATTTGCTTTCGCAAACTTGCACCATATCTGGTACCTATAAGACACGACAAAAGGGCAAATTCAGAATCATCCTTCATGGCGAACATAGATTGAGCTACTGAACTATTTGATCACCGTATTTGCCAACAATTCCAGCCTTCTTGGTGCGCTTCGTCTGTATTTAGATAGTCAAAGAAGGAGAGCAACATTTCACAAATCAGTACCAGATCCAATGAGAATTTGAAAGCATAGCCACGAAAAATACAAGCATCTCGCAAATAATGTGCCGATTATTAACTATCCATGGCAGAGACGGATGCTGTAAACTCACTACTCTAACACAAAACCCCATTTTGCTACTAACTTTGCAAAACCTATGAAACTCTGGTGCAATAAATCTGCTAGACATAGGTTCAAAAATGGCTCCTTGAAATTTCGAACTGATATAGTGCGAACCAAAATAATCGTTTTGCTTTCTTCAAACTAAAATACAAATGGACCGTCCACCACATCTTGATCCCTCAACAAATTCAACTGATACAAAGGGATTCTACAGAATGAAGCAAACTCCGAGAGGCAGACGCTTACCATCTTGCCGGTGCAGGTAGTTAAGATGCGGCCTTGCTCCGGCGATCAACACGATGAGGTAAATCCCAAAGAGCCGAAGCGCAGGCAGACAGCCATTTCGATCGAATTTATAGCCGAAGCCCTAATTCGGACGGAGGAGGATTGTTTGAAAACCATGGTGAATCAATCGCAGCCGTCCCCGTATATAATGGGGCCTAAGTTCTACAACTTGGGCCCATGCCGTAGACCTGAGCCTAAAATTATTAATTGCTTCGAACGCCATTACAGTTAATGAACCATAAGATCCACCACCGCTCCGGCAGTCACGTGCGTCGCTGAATCTGAACGATCTCTGCTTTGCCGGAGAAGAACTGATCCTCTTTGCACTCCCACCATTCCAGTACGCGGCCCTCTCCATCTGACTCAGCTTCTGGATAGGATCACCTCACAGTAAGTCGAGCTGGCTAGATTTGAACTCGACTAGGGGTAGAACTGATTGGATCCGAGCTCGGCCCTGAATCGGACTAACCTGACTTTGCGCTGATTGAGTTATGGATTTGCCACGTGATTCCTAGCGTTCCCACCGCATCATTGAACTAGAAGGAGAGCTAGAGATTCCTAGCGTTCATCATCTCTGAAGAGACCAGAGATGTCGAAGTTTGATGCTGGAAATAGAATGTTTAATTATAAACTTCTTGAATTTGAATTTATGCCTTGGCGAATGGTTGTTAGCTTGAGGTAGTTTTTGCATCGATTTTTCAGGGTAAATCATTGATGTTGCATCGAGTTTATGGATGGAATGGTTTACTAGGTACGAACTTGTAGTTTTTGATCATCCGTACAGTGCATATGGTTTAATGGTTCATCCCCTGTTTCACATATATGTAATTATTGGAAAGGGCTCTCGCCGACGTAGTTTCCCGGCGGGTCGTAGTTGCAGGTGATGATGACGCCTCCTTTGATGCAGTTGACGAGGGCGCACCCGACCTTGTCGGTCTCATTCCACACCAGCTGCGTGAAGTGACCGCACATCTTCCCCGGCGCGCATTCGTTGCTGTCGCGGTCGTAGTCCTCCGCCTCCTTCGCCCACTCCTCCACCGCCTGCACCGCCGTCCAATCCGCCCCCGCGCCACCCCAGAACAGGTTCTCCCCGTAGGGGCCCATGGAGTGCACCATGTCGCAGTTGCGTCGCCGCTGGTTCGCCCACCGCCGCGCGAACCGGGCCAGATTCCGGTCCCACTGCAGCGGCTTCTCCCTCAGCGCCCCCCGCACCCGATTGTGGGCCAGAAGGAATTCCCGCACCGAGCGCCTCTCGAAATATGAAGAAAGAGTGGGCGGAGGGGGCCGAGATTTCGGGGTGATGCAAAGGCTGATGCCGCCGACTATAGGGACGGTGAAGTTCTCGCAGACTCTGCCGCCATTGACGGGGGCGTTGCCCTTGCCGGATGACGGTGGCGAAGGGACTTCTACGGCGAAAGAGAGAGGGAGGAGAAGGAGGAGGAGGAGGAAGGAGAGACGTGACGGCGACGGACTCTGCTCCATCGGTGGGTCATGCGCAAACCCGGGGAAGAGAAATAAGGAAGGCGCGCACTTTTAACGGTTTTAACAGCTAAGAATAGAGAGATGCCAACGATACGGAGAATGACGTCCAATCCCTTCATTAATACATGTATCGAATTCTTTAAACGGTTAATTTTAGAAGTGACCGCTTCAAATATTGTAGGGTGATTATACTCGCCTTAGGTTTTTTTTCTTAGGGTATGTGCAGAATTGATTTTGACTTATTTGAGAGAAAAATTTTAATAATATGTTATATTTGAATTTTAAATTTCAAATATTTGATCTATTATTAGAGGATTCTAAATTTATATAATTGTAGTAAAAGGTCACCTTAAGTGTCCTTTAAAGTCCATCTTTAAATTATACGAAGGGAAATAAATTATGAAATTAACTTATAATTAATCGTCATGTGATTGGTAAAAAATGAATCAGGTAATGTCATTATCTACTCCACACAATCGGCCACATAATCATTTGCGAGGAGATAAATGGAAAAACTATAGTTAGATATTGTAGGAGAGGATTGGTCACTCAACTTTACCAAAAATCAACCCCTACAGCAAGTTCTATCCTGCAATAGCCAACTCAATTTTACCTCCGGGCATTATCAATAATATAATAATATAATGATATTATTGACAGAGGTTTCGTACGGTGGGAGGATATGCTATTGGATAAAAATTGAAAGGAAAAAAATCATCCCTATTACATGTAATTTAGTAGGTTTTGGAAGAAAAATATTATCTTCAATCTCATCTATTTTTAACTAGAATTTTTGGAGTGCTTATTAGCTTTTGCATTTTCTAGCTCTTTGCATCACCCCGAGCAAGACTCAAGAAGATTCGAGCCACCTCGGGCCAAGTTGCATCCCACCCAAGAGAACATTCCAAGATCCTATTCACCTCGGACCGAATCACATTACAATCCAAACTATCCCACCAAAGCTTTAACCCTAAGTTAACTTGGCTCAACTCTCAATAGTTGGGATCAAATCAGACTAAAACTAATCCATTTCACATCAAAATTCAAACAAATTATACTCATCCAACTTCAACAAAATTGTCAATTTGCGACAAAATCAATTCATGTGTAATTAATCAATTAGACAATACGATTCAGTCTGAGATGCCCATCGACAAGTTTATTTATCATGGAATCTTCTTATATGAAAACATCTCATCTACAATAGCATTTAAAGTATATTCATAGTGGAGGTACATCCAAAAGCTCACAGCAAAAGCTTCTTCTTCGTTTCTTCTCTACGAGTGCTCACAGCAAAAGCTTTACAACGATTTCTTGATTCTCACCGCTAATTCTTGAAGGTTCTTGGAGGTACATCCAAGTCAAGAGGCGAGTTACAATAAGAGGAAGAAGCTAGGGTTAGGGTTTATTGTACTAATCTTGTAAGATCTCCCTTGTATTTGCTTCTCTTTGTATTTTTGTTGTATTGTGAGCTTGTAAGGCTTCTCCGCCTTCGGTAGTTACCGTAAAGGAGTGTTTTCATAGTGGAGGGTGCGTGAGTGTGTAGATCCTTGGACTAGTCACCTTTTCTTGAGGTGGATACTAAGTAAATCTACGTGTTAGTGTTGTAGTATGTTGTTTCTTGTATTTTCCGCTGCACATCATCACAAGAAGCAATCATTATCAAGACGAAGCAAACGACGCAAGGAGCGCGAAGAAACACTATTCATCCCCCCTCTAGCGGACATATCGGTCCCTATAATAACAATCTTCTCGATTTGGGGGGGTCGGGACTGCAGTGATGATCTCCTTGTTGGGTATGAGAGGAAGCATGGGAAGCATTTGGACGACTACAGTGAGGGGGAGAGTGGGGTGCATTAGGGGGGGGGGGGGCTACAGTGAGGTGGAGCTTGGGGATCTTTTCCTTTTCTGGAGTGATAGTTATAACTATTGCCTCGAAGGGGGAGTGTGGGGAATTGCCTCTCGATGGGGGTTTAAACTAGGGTGGAGTTGATCCAGAAATGGACTGGGATGGAGAGGGATTAAATAAGTGTTTGAAGTGAAAAAAGATAAAATAGGCATAAAATCGCACATCCCATTTCAAGAGGTATTCACTAAAATGTTTCACCTATATTAGAGGGAAGAAGAAGGTGACAATGAACATTTTGGACACATGAGGGTAACTTTCGATAGATAACATTCCAAACAGCTTCCGACAGTGTCTTTGGTAGATAACACCATAGTGGTGTTGATTTCAAAATCGAGCACAACTAAATAATTATACCAAATTTTTGGTATAATGAATTTTTGGTATGTGTAAATTTCATACTATTCATATCAAAATTATTTGTTATTTTTGATCTATCAAAATTATAAAAGAAAAAAAAATTGCTTCACCGGGAGGACTACAACGAGGGAGAGCTTCGAAGTCATTATCTAGGCGAGAAGGATGGTTATAATTATTGCCTCAGGCGGGCGGTGGAAGAAAAGGGGGGGGGGGGGGGCTATTGCGAGGGGAAGAGTGGGAATCATTGCGTCTCGATGGGGTTCGGATTGGATGAAGTTGATCGGATAGAAACGAACTAGGATGTAGGAGGATTAAATAAGTGTTTAAAGTGAAAAAAAAAATTAACGTAAAATCACACATCCTATCTCAAAAGGTATCTACCAAATAGTGTTTCGCCTGTTTTAGAGAGAAGGTGAAGGGAATTATTTTGAGATGTTAAACACATGAGGACAATTGTTAGCCCTAAGAAAGTGGCTAGTAGCACGAAGGCATAAAATTTTCAGTAGATATCATTATAGACAGCAGTAAATAATACTATAGTGATGCTGGTTTTTAAAATCTAGCACTATCATAAAAGAATTATACTGAATTTTAAGTATGTTTAAATTCCATACCATTCATATCAAAATTATTCGGTATTTTGAGATTTTTGTTATCTCGAAATTATAAAAGAAAAAAACTATTGCCTTGGCTGGAGGATTGCTTTAAGGGGGAGTGTGGGGAGCATTGTTTCTTGGTGGGGTATAGACTGGGCAGTGTTGATCGGATAGACACAAACTAAGGTCAGGGATCACCACTAAAGTGGCTATCAAGATGATGACTAAGAAGAGGATGATGACGTCGACCCTCTCAGACTCGTACTCCTCGACGGAGGGGACTGCGACGATAATCTCCTCAGCAGGAGGGGGTAATGGCCGTTACGATCTCCTCTGTTTTTTTTGGGGGGGGGGATATGGTGACGATCTCTTCGGTGGAGAAACTATAGTGACAATCTCCTCGATGCAAAGGGAGGACTAGGCCTTACGATCTCCTCAGTGGAGGGGACTGCGACGGCGATCTCCTAGACAAGGAGGGGAGGGGGGGATGCGACGACGATCTCCTCAGCAGGAGGACTACGGTGAGGGGGGAGGGGATCATTGGCTGAGCGGGAGGGATAGTTATAAATGTTGCTTCGGTGGCTTGTCAAGGAGGGACTATTGCGATGGGAAGCGTGAGAATTATTGCTTATCGGTGGGATTCGGACTGGGGTGGAGTTTATCGAATAAAAATTGACTAAGGTGGAGAGGGGCTAAATCAATGTTTAAAGTGAAAAATTAGACCTAAAACTACACATCCCATTTTAAAAGGTATTTATCAAATATTGCTTCACTTGTTTTTAGTAAGAAGAAAGTGGAGAACATTTTAGGATTTTGGACACATGACCATAATTATTAGCTCTAAGACAAGTACCTGGTAGCATTGAGGGGGATGCGATGACGATCTCCTCAGCAAGAGGACTACGGTGAGGGGGGAGGGCATCATTGGCTCAGCAAGAGGGACAGTTATAAATGTTGCTTCGGTGGCTTGGCAAGGAGGGACTGTTGTGATGGGAAGCGTGAGAATTATTGCTTATCGATGGGATTCGGATTGGGGTGGAGTTTATCGAATAAAAATTGACTAGGATGGAGAGGGGCTAAATCAATGTTTAAAGTGAAAAATTAGACCTAAAATTATATATCCCATTTTAAAAGGTATCTATCAAATATTCCTTCACTTGTTTTTAGTGAGAAGAAAAGTGGGAAACATTTTAGGATTTTGGACACATGACCGTAATTATTAGCTCTAAAACAAGTAGCTGGCAGCATTGAGACATTAAATTTTCGGTAGATAACATTTAGATAGCACTCAATGATCAATGTCTTCTCCGATAAAAGTATTATTTTTTTTATGGTTACTCAAATAAATTATAAAATGTCTTAAAAATCATATTATTTATAAATATTTTAATATTATTTCCTTTTTTCTTTCGTATTCTACCCAAACAAATGTCAAGTGTCAAAGCCTCTAGTAGCAATAATTTGACTTGTCATCTTTTTCATAAGCATGCACTTGCAAGCGACAAGGTGCCTCACTATTCGCCTAACACAGGTGTATTTGCATTTATCTCCTTCCATATCTATGAGATCGACACTAACAGGTCGTCAAGGTAGCATATCTACCTTTTTCTTATCGATAAATATAAATTATTTAATACGACAGAGACGAGGTTTTCTAGTGAATTTCGCTCCCCCTCGCCCTAGTCCCCCAATGCTCCCCACTCGAGGATATCATCGCCGATCATCACCCCCCCCAGCACTAGGGTGACCGAGAGCGACTTTTTGGTCGTGTGTAGTTGGGAGCAGACGACAAGGTCGAGCGAGGTAGCCGCAGACGACCTCGTGTCCCGGCAAGGCAGCCTCAAGTGACATTTGGTCGAGCGTGGCAGCCCTTAGGTGGATAGGCGTTGCGGCCGTGAGAAACTTCACGACCTCCCAAATCTTGTAGATATCTTACCTGAGGACTAGAATCGGAGGACTGGAATAACCTCTGCTATTGACGAATGGAATCTGAGAGGACTAAACTCTGCCATCGAAGATTAGAATCTGAGAGGACTGAGCTCTGTTGTGGACAACTGGCATTTGAGAGATTGAAATCCACATGACCTTGTGGATTAGGGTTTAGTAATTAAAATGGGACTTAAAACTAATTGATTCTACTATAGGAATGGGATAATCCAGAATTTTGATATAAACCGTATGAAATTTAACTATACCAAAAATTTGGTATAGCTATATTTTGGTATACCGAAGTGTTTATATATTGAAAATTTAGAATACCGATGTTTCGGCATGCCAAAAATTCAGTATAATTCTTTTATAAATTATTTAGCGATGCTAAATTCGTCCACGCTCCCCCTTGCCAATGTTGGGAGAATTGATGCACAGAGCTCCATTCGCTAGGCTCACGTCGACGCCGTGGTGAGAGAGCTCAAACAGAGCTGTGCGATGCCCATCAGGAAACTAAGATAGGTGGCGGACATGATGATGGTGGAGATGCACACCGTACTCCTCTATGAGGACGACACCAAGTTAACGATGTAACGAGGGGAGCGTGGGGGAACATTGGAGAGCATTGAGTTTTTTATTTTAAAATCAAACACCACTAAATAATTTATAAAAGAATTATATCGAAAATTTAATATACCGAAGTTTCGGTATACTAAATTTTTGATATACAAAAATTTCGGTATACAATATTTTTGGTATGATTAAATTCATATCGTTCATATTAAAATTGTTTGATTGATCTTTTGGTATTATTGATATACCAATTTTTTTTTTAAAAAAAAATACTTATTGTCTTGGTGGGAGGATTGCTATGAGAGGGTGTCTGAGGAGCATTGTCTCTTGGTGAGATACTGATCAAGGTGGAGTTGATTCGATCGTTACAGAGTTGATTGGAAAATAGTCTTCTATGTGATGATCTGTTTAATTTCCTAATTTACCTTTCAACATATAATTATGGGACCAATTGTATAGAGCACACAGGGTCAACATATACCTTTTGGTATAAAATTAAATAAAAATTCTATTTATTAGAATTATCCCTATTTCTTCTCCAATAATAGAGGGCTTTTACTCATCCTCGTAACGGATCCGAGTGGAAGGGGCTTATGAGATATATATTTTAGAAAATTTGAGTCTGACATTGAAATTATGAGACATGGCACCTTGTTTGAACTTACTAAATTATGCATATGAGGGGCTATAAGACATTGTAATATACTTTCTACAGGGTTACATCTAATATTGTACAATTTAGAAGTAAGTTCTAGTGAATAAATTTCCAGGGTTATATTTTTATTATTATTAGAGATTGCTGAACATACCTTTGTGCACCAAGGTATATGATACAAACAAAAGTTTGTGTTCTTTTGTTGACCATGCCTTTTTGCATACTTGTGTTCTTTTGTCTAGATCTCCCTCTAACTAGGTTAGCTAGTAATAATGAGATCTGAGTGGTGATGTAGCTAGCACTTATGTAAATTACATTATTGTAGGACTCATGAGATCTGATCATACTGAAGGACCATCAGCAAGAGAGTATTGCTCAAAATATTTGAACTGATACTCCTCTGAGCCTAGCTACCGTGGAGTCTGCAACATCTGAGGTCAACTTTATTCCGTTGTATAATCAACCATGCAATCAACTTCAATTAGCAGGCAACTTGTCTAGCTCACTAGAATAAATTTGGCTTGGTGATGTGAGATTTATTGGAAAACGATAATAGTTTTAAAAAGAAGAATCTTCGCAACATGCATATATTCAGTCCGTATCTTATGATTATGAACAAGGCGATGTTTGTTGGGGGCCTGTCTGGAAATTTGGATAAGATTTAGGGATAAAATTGCAAAAAGAACACTAGCGGTGCCCTAATCCGAACACGGTCCGTTAGCCCAAACCAACCGATGCTTGGATATCGAGACCATTTCAGTATTTGGTCCGTTATTTTAGAGTTGAAGCAAAATTAAAAGGAGGGTTTTTTTTAAGGCAAAAATATAAAGGATAAGGATGTTGTCATATCAAATATCATATTTAAAGATTTTATTCTAAATTTTAAATAGAATAATTAAAAAAAATATATAT
Source organism: Zingiber officinale (assembly GCF_018446385.1). Lineage (NCBI taxonomy): Eukaryota > Viridiplantae > Streptophyta > Magnoliopsida > Zingiberales > Zingiberaceae > Zingiber > Zingiber officinale. The sequence continues at coordinate 147,464,498 of NC_055994.1, forward strand.
TAATTACTCTATCCATTACCTAAATTATATATTTATAAACAGTATTTTTCTAAATTTAAAAAATGAATTTCATTCCCTAAACATTATAAAAGAGAGAAAAAATAATGAAACTGATATACAGTATATTGAAAAATGAATATTCAAATTTAATAAAATAAGTTTTTTTATCTTAAATTATACATTTTAGATAGATAAATTGATATGGATACTCTAAACTAGGTAAATTATTAAAAGATTTTTTTTTAAAAAAACTTTTATTTTATTATGAGAGTATCTATACTTTTAACATTATTGTAGTAGCTAATTATAGTTGAAATAGTTGTAAATAGTGATTTTGATGGATTTAAAATAATTTTGATAAAATTTAAATTATTTTGATTAAGTTTGTAATAAAATATTTTGATATAATAACATTCAAAAAGGTAAGATTTAGATATTAAGATTTTAAAGTTTAGTTATAATTATTTTAAATTATTTTAATAAAACTTAAATAATTTTGATAAGTTAATAAATAATATTTTGATATAATAGCATTTTGTATATAATAATTTTGATTAAAATGATATATCCGATTTCTCAAGTTATAGCCGCTACTGAGTAAAGATTCAATTTGATATTTGATAGTCAATCATACATAGGAGCTTGACAACTCGCAGAGAAGGCAGCTAGTTGAGGTGGGTATTGTTAAGTTAGAGCCTTTTATTATAGGATGTGGACGTGAACAGCTAGCTAAGCACTTTGAGTTCTTTAAAGAAAGAGAGATTCATTGAAACTTTGAACCTAAAAGATACTGAAAAATAGCCAGGAGAATGGAATGGCCTATCTGACATTTTCTTATTATTTATCCAAAGAAGGTCAGAAGCTAAAGAATGAGTGGAAGAATGCTAGTTTGTCATGTGCAAAAAACTATTGCACAGTTGAATGCACTTTAATCAATATTACGATACATAATATATATAAAATATTATTAAATCTCATCAAAATTATTTAACTCATTCAAAATGGTCAAAATCATTTTAAAGTAGTTATTACAACTACTTATTGTTATTACAAAAGCTCTTATCTTAGCATATTCATTAGTCATAATTGCTATAATAACATTGGAAGTAAGGTTTGTTATCGTGTAGTAAACATCTTGTAGCTGTTACACATTGTAGTAATTAGTATCCATTTCCATTATATTTGAACAAAGTATAAGAAAAAGCATGTTTTTTCTTCTTTCCCACAATTATCTAGATAAATTAAAAAAAAACTCATTTTCTATCTTTGTCAAACTTATTTGATTTCCTTCCATTATTTTCCATCAATGAAATGTAAACATAGCTTAAGATCCGAGAAAGGTGAAAGCATTTGAAATATTGCACCGACAAAGTTGATTCAATTCAATCACAAAGATCAAGAGCATCAATTGCAACTAAACTATTTTACAAACTGCGTTTGTGCTTATATCAATATTTCACACCAATACATTGCGTGATTCTACCTACTTCATTGAGTCATAATACTAAACAAGCTAATCTTTAAAATGAAGTGGATGTTGAGCTTATTATATAAGCACATGTTAAGGAATAAAAAGAGGTTAACACTATATATAAAAAAAAGCAATCACTCTTTTTTAGTTGGTATCGGAGCCTAATCACTTTTTCTTTAAGAGACGGAGAAGTTTAGGCTTATTGACACATCAAGTAGTTTAGTTAGGGTTGGCATGGAGGCCTATCAAGGCCAATGAAAGTGGTATGAGATGCTCAAAAGCATGATGGATATCTTTCTATATTGCTATCAAAGAATAAGGTAGGTTTATTTTAATTCCTTGTCAATTAAAATGATATTATAAATGTCATAGTCTAAACTTTATATCTTCAATGGTGAAGTGGCTAATTCCTTGATGCTTTTGCTCCACAAAGTTTGTATTTATTTATTTTAGCCCCTATAAGTTATGCTTGGATGGTTAAGGGAATGGAAGCTTTTGAGGTGGGCCTATTTTTTATTTGGAAGTGGAATGTGACTTGTTGATCTATAAAGCTATTAGATTAAAAATAATTGCTAAAGAAAAAAAAATGGAAGTTTTGTTATAAAGAGAATGCATGTTCCTAATGAAAATATAGGAGATGATGGTTGGAAAAATAGATATAAAAGAGAGATTCATGGGTAAATTAATTGAGTTGGAACCTTCAAAAGAATGTTTAACACGTATTAATCAATTAAATCGAAGAAAAATAACAATTTGAAGTGAGTGCGAAAGCCTAATTGTTGATATTAAAATGTTAAAATACTTATTTTATTTTTAAAAAAATAATCACTTATAGTTTGACAACATGAAAATATTTTAGAAGGCCGTTTGATATTAATGGAATATCGGGTAGCATTTTATAAAATATCATTAAATGCTAGGGGGCATCTTGGAAATTGTTCTTGATTTTGCTTGCTGGCTCTTCCTTTGTGCAGAACAAATTAAATTCCAGCTTACGAATCTGTTCTCCCTCCAAGATCGTTCCTTTTCCACTTCTCGATCCTAATCAGGGTGGAAAAGGGCTCACGATATCACCAAAATCCCATCTTGTTGCTGTTCTTAGATCGTCCCGGGCCGGGCTCGTCGGAGAAACTGCCTCCTCAGCGATGGTGAAGGGAGCGGTCGCGACGGCGGTGACTTGTGCTGCGGCGGCGTGCGCGGTGACGGCCCTCGTCGTGGGTCAGCGGGCGCAGAGCTCCGTCCGCTGGGATCACGTTGACGCCGTGGTGAGAGAGCTCGAGGAGAGCTGCGCCACGCCCATCAAGAAACTGAGGCAGGTGGCGGACGCGATGGCGGTGGAGATGCACGCCGGACTCGCCTCCGAGGGCGGCACCAAGCTGAAGATGCTGATCAGCTACGTCGACAACCTTCCCACCGGGTAAGCTCCCGCCTGCCCGTCTCTTCCTTTCCCAAATCCACAAAAAGTTGCCCATTTTTGCCATTTGTGAACTGTCGTTTTCCTTTCTCTGAAGAATTACGTTGTCATTTTCCCATTCAGACTTGAACGAGCTCGATAAGGAAAAAAATAAGCTTAACACAAGATACAAAACTCTTGGAATCTTACTCTTGCAGGGATGAGACAGGACTGTTCTATGCATTGGACCTTGGCGGAACCAACTTCCGGGTCCTGCGAGTGCAACTCGGAGGGAAGGAGGGCCGAGTTGTCAAGCAAGAATTCGAGGAGGTTTCAATTCCTCCACAACTCATGACTGGAGGCTCAGACGTAACTGAAATGCTTAAAAAGTTGTATTCTAATTTGTAGAGCATCTAAATTCCTCTGCTCCATGTTTCTAGGAACTGTTTGATTTTATCGCTTCGGCTTTAGCGCGGTTCGTCGCTTCTGAAGGCGAAGACTATCACCTTCCTGTTGGTAGACAGAGGGAGCTCGGCTTCACCTTTTCTTTTCCGGTGAGGCAAATCTCCATAGGATCAGGCACTCTTGTTAAATGGACAAAAGGTTTCAATATCGATGCCACGGTAATCTAAACCTCCATCTACCTCTCCGAAGCAATCGTGCATATCGATGAGGTTAAGTTGATGACCTTGTCGATGTTGCAGGTAGGGGAAGATGTGGTGGCTGAATTGGCCAGGGCCATGGAGAGACAAGGCCTTAATATGCGAGTGTCGGCTTTGGTGAGTTCTTTGCTCTTTGTTAGCAATATAATTCCTTGTGTGATGAACTCGACAAGTAGTTCTTTCGGTGTAGGTTAACGATACGATCGGAACGTTGGCCGGGGGGAGATACCATGATGAAGATGTAGTTGCCGCAGTGATATTGGGCACCGGCACGAATGCAGCTTACGTAGAGCGAGCCGAGGCGATTCCTAAATGGCGTGGACTCTTGCCCAAATCAGGAGACATGGTGAGAAATTAAACATACGAAAACATCGAGCACACACTTGAATTGTTTGTTTATTAACCTCTTTGTTTTTTTTTTTTCTCTGATCATCTAGGTTATCAATATGGAGTGGGGAAATTTTAGCTCAGCTCATCTACCTGTAACAGAATATGATCGAGCATTGGACGATGAGAGCTTGAACCCCGGTGAACAGGTGAGACTCACCGACATGGCCTGACTTATTTCGATCGTAAAATTCGAGCTTCACGACGTCCGGTGATGGCAGATTTACGAGAAGTTGATCTCCGGAATGTACTTGGGAGAGATAGTACGAAGAATTCTCCTGAGATTGGCCAAGGAAGCTGCCCTTTTCGGAGAGACTGTGCCTGAAAAACTACAAGTTCCATTCGTACTGAGGTATATGTATGACTTTGTTTATGCAGATTTCTACAAATTTTGAATGAGATATTTGCAGGACTCCGGTGATGTCTGCCATGCATCATGATAGATCATCCGATCTTGATGTTGTTGGGACAAAACTGAAAGATGAACTGGGGGTACGATCATCATTGTTGCATAGATTTCGATATCCGCTCGATCACAAAATCCGTGTTTGCCTTTGAGTTCCAGATATCGAGCACTTCTCTCCGAGTCAGGAAAGTGGTGGTTCAGATATGTGAGGTCGTCGCAAGACGCAGCGGACGCTTAGCTGCCGCTGGGATCGTCGGCATCATGAAGAAGGTTGGCCGTGATGATGCAGGGGAGGAAGGGAGTCGCATTCCGAGGACAGTTATCGCGATGGACGGAGGACTTTACGAGCATTACGCGATGGTCAGTGCGACGGTGCAGTGCACGGTGAAGGAGATGCTAGGAGAAGAGGCCACGGCTTCGGTCGTCATCAAGATGGCGAACGATGGCTCCGGTGTCGGAGCGGCTCTCCTTGCTGCCTCGCACTCTCAGTACCTGGAGCTTGAGCAGTCCCAGTGAGGCCTCTGTGACACTGGCCCTGTTTCATGGGAATTCGATTCTCTGTTTAAGATTGCTGTAAGCTATAATAATGGAGGCGGCCACGCATGGCCTTCCCAACTCACGCAAGGAAGAAGAGAGGATGCTCATGTTGATTATCATGCAACATGACTGCTCATTGAGTTTCACTTTTCTTTTTAAAACAAGTCCGGGTTTTGTCCGACTAATCCTAAAGTTAGATCGTCTCTCTGATTCACCTATTGAATAAACTGAACAATAAATTTATTTCACAAGTTAAGATGAGTATTACAAATAAATTAAAGAAATACAATAGATGGCATTTGTTGAAATAGTTACTGATGCACGATGTAGACATTAATTCGAACCCCAAACCTCAAGTTGATAACATCTCATGCGCTAGCCACTACAAGACTCTATGTAAGATGTATTAACCCAACAATATTGCTGCATACACACAATTATAAATTCTCTTCGTTAGCTTACAACAAATACAAACTTGTAAGTTCTTTTTGTTAGTTCACAACTCTGTAATCAGATGAGTTCATCACAATGTCAGTAAACAACAAATGCAAACTCATGCATTCTCTTGTTATTCTCGCTGTTGGTTCACAATAAATTATCCTTGTTAATTCACAACAAATGCAAACTTCTAAATTTCTCCGTAGTTGATGACTATATTAAACTAAGTAATCATGATTTTACTTTCTAACATGTTAAACTCAAAAGCAAATGATACTGTTGCTGAACAAGGCATGTGGAATGGTGATAGTCCTTTTTCGCAGGTAGAGAATGAACATTGATCCAAAGACAACAAAGAGAATAAAAAGAATCAGTTTCTGGATATACACATCAATGGATGGATTCTTGGAACACATTCTAGCTGTTATTTCTAACTCAAAAGTCAGATAAATTGGTTCAAGTTGGGGGTTTTCTGATTTTGTATCAAAAACAATATTCCATCATCCAAGAGTCATTTGCAAACACAATCTCCATCTGCAATGCAGTACATATATAACAGCACATAACACAGCAGTGTGGGCTACTAAATCGAACATATGATGCCACTTTTTCACAAACAGTTGATCTTTTTAACTTATCAAAGCATAGATTACAAAGCTAGAGAAAACCATATTAGGAACCAAAACAATGAGGTACAATGTCGTTGTAACTAGACAGAAAGAATACAACTAAATGTGGTATAGACATCCTACCCTTAGGAACATCACAGTTAACCGAAAAGAACCATATAAATGTGCCAAACTTATACCTGGTCAATCATCTAGTTGCTGCATCATCACCATTGGTCTCGAATGGATCACGGAAGTAAATCATATGGTGCAGGTCAGGGACATAAGGGGTGCCCTTGAAATGTCAAAACCAGCGCATATCTTCTGCATAATAGTGGCAAGAATGCAGAAATCAAATTTATCTGAATGAGGAATATAGTTGGGACATCTTCGTTAAAAATCTAAATGGCTAGCAACAGTTACCTTCCAAAAACACAGTGAGAGGTTACAGCTTTTTAGGAAGGTTGTAAGTTTTCTTTAAGAACCTTGTGGCAGCCTCGTCGTTTCTGTGGCATAACACCCGTAAAACAGTATTGGCCTCTGTAGGGCTCCAGTTCCCTGTGGTTGGAGGCAGTGGATACCTTGATTTGAGTGAAGCGCCATTTGTCTCAGCGATCAAACGCTTGAATCGCTCAATGAGACTCTCAGTATCAGCATGGAACAGAGGCAGCACATTTTTCACTTGTGATGAAGCTTTTTCAACAAGTTCTTGAGGCAATCCATCCCCACCAGCCAGATACATCTCCTTCAGGGAGCCAAAATCTTCCTCGATTATCTGTGCATCTTGACGAGAGAACACACGCATTGGCCCACCGGCTAGGACAACCAGCAGAAATCCATCACAAGAGGATTTCATAAGTGCAGTTATGACACGGTTTCTTACCCTGTTGTGCACAGTACTGGATATAGTCTCCAGCACAGGATCAAGTGACGTTATAAAAGGGTCAATTCTTGAAGAAGCAATCTCACCCATGTACAAGGCATCCCAGAGAACATGACTCAAGTCATGGAAGATCACTTTGTAAGCTGTCATCTCACATAGTTGAAGAATTCCTTCCTGACAGGAGGCTAGAGTAAGTTGGAAACTGATATTTAACCCATTTGTTATATCTGCTTGTGCTGATTCGACATTCCGTAAACAAGTTATTATTTTCTTCTCTAGATTCTCTAACTCTGTCCGTATGTACTGAAGTGAATTCATGCGAACACATAGTTGTGATAGACCAAAAGAATCACTATCTCTTGATCCAACCTGTGATCTCCTTTTTGGCAAATTCTGTGGCTTCTCTTTTTTCTTCCACAGTTTCGAACCAACTTCGCATCTGGTCAGGGCAGGCAATGCAGGCATAAAACTTCCTCGTGTACCTAAACAGAGGAAGAAACCTATTGCTTACCAACTAATACTACCTCCAGCCAATTCAACTAATTTGCAGTTTACATGGCACTTACCACATCCAGACTTCACCTTTATCGCATAGTGTTGTAGACTTTTATCAACTTCTACCAACAAATCAGGAAGTAAGTCTCGATGCATTGGTATAGGCAGTTGAAAAAAGGCATCGAGCGTCTCATTAATTAGCCGTAGAACTTCAGTTGCAGAAGGAGCACAGTTCTCCCTATTTGCTCCTGGGTTCCAGTTCTGCAGCAATGTTTCAAAATACAATATTGATCATCCAATATGAGAAATGAAGTTGTTAATACACACACAACTTTAACTGGATGAATTTGCATTATGTCTAGCTTAAATTGAACAACAGTTTATGATAAAATATGATTAACTGGACAACAGTTTATTTACAACCAGAAAAGCAAATCCTGCATTTGAAAACCCTACTAAAAGATAGGAAACAGAGTTATGAATTGTTAATAAAAAATTCCAGGTAGATGTCATCAGCCTTTCACACAAGAATATAGATATCTTGGATCAATTATTCAACAAGAAGGAAATGGAGAAGAGTTTCTAGAGACTTTGTGATTGTCATGAATAGACATTTTATATGGTTATGGTGAGACATGTCACACTTTATCAATCAGACTACACTTTTATAAATAAAAAAAGAGGTGGGTAATTAAAAGTGTCACATATAAAAGGGAAAAGAATTGAAAAAAAGAAGATATGCTAAGATGGTAATGTCAGGTGACAATAAAAATAAATGTAAATAAAATGCCTATACCAAGAATAATTAAGTTGAATCAATTAAACTTAAAAGTGCAAGGAATAGAGAAGATCATAGAAAATTCCACTGCTGTAATTAAAGTGGTTTTAAGGGATCTAAATATTTCTATTGATTTATTATTACATGAGATCAATGGAGGAACAAGATCCTTGTAGCTGAATTCCAAATACATGAGACTAATTGAAAAGTCTTTTACCCAATTTCATATCTGCAACCAGATAGGGAGGTGATAATGAACACAATATAGTAATTTCACCAAATCACTCAATAAGACATTTTTTCTATGCCGTGTAACAAGTTAGATGACTGATATCTGTGCTCTAGCTTGAAGAGTACTCTTAGAATAAATAGATTTCATGTCATATTCATTGGGTTGCTATGTAAGAGGTTTACACATATAGTGTAGCTATTCACATATCCAACTTATTCAATTGTTCTTCCCCTCTCAATTCTCCCATGAACAAGATGCTCCACAGAATGGTATGAAGTTGGAGAAACATTGGACACTGGAACAATCAATGTGTGTATTCATTCCTATCATAAGTGGTGTTGGTCTAGCCATGAATAAAAACCAATGCTAAACCAAAATTTACAACCTTCAAGGAATATTTCGCACATATATTAAACAAAAGACAAACCTCTTGCTGAAAGTTTCGTTCAGTCCATTCCTTTAGCCTGTCTACTCTTGTCTTGATCCACACCTTAACAAGATTAGCAATCGCGGATTCAGCCTCATAAGGTGGCATCTCCCGGATTAGTGACTTGCCTCCATCCTCACTGTCAACAGAATCTTCAACTGCAATATGCACAAGATTCTTCTCTAGCTTATCTGCAGCTCTAAGTACTTGAACTGCATCAGGCGTAAGTTCCATAACACCAGATATGAACTGCTTTAGTTCATTTCCATAACAAGAATGTAGTGTAGCAACAGCAACACCTGCAGCAAGCGGATGCCATTTCTTCAATATTGGACTGAACAATTCTTTTTCCTTGTTTGCCAGTTCACCAATGTCCTTTGCAAGGATGGACAAAACAGGAGTAGGATTGTTCTGGTTCTTTGAAGATCGCCTGCTGGAGTCTGCTTGTTCCATTTTCTGCACAAAATAAAAGGAATGATAATTAATAGGGCAGTGTGATTTCATGAACACAAACCAACCATTTATTAACTATTCCATCGAGAGAAAACACGAGAATGTATTATTGACTGTTCTCTTGCATGGAAACTATGGAATTTGGATTAATGAGCAGGGAATACTGTCATTTCCTGTATGGAGCATGGCCTGTTAAGCAGAACGTGGTTTAAATGATTGATTCATACTCGTCTACCCAATGTATTAAACTAGTGATGAAGGCATGTGCAAAAGAGAAGTAAGCATGCCCAGAGGGCTAAATACAAACTTGAGAAGATCTTACTTGGGCAAAAGCAGTACGAAGTGATGATCTGATATAAGTATCAACTCTATTACGCGCTACATCAGTCTCTTCCCTCCTCTTACGCCGATATTCATTGGAAATATCTTCAACCAACACCTTCGCAGCAGATAATCCTAATGATAGGATACCTTGCATAAATTCAATGTTACTAGCATTAAAAGTATCATGGTAAGCAAGAAGTCTTTTCTCCGTCCACCCCAATATGGAACTCAAAGTTGAACTCAGAATCTTTGAATAACCTGGATCTTTTGTTGTTTTTGCATCTTTTGCAACATCAGCCATATGATTATCAGCTTCAAGCAGCAGATCAATTTCTACTTGATCAGTTGTAACAAACCGGTGAAACAATACCCAAGTAAAGCAGAGATTGTGAAGCATCTGGTTTATACCAAGGATGACCCAAGTCTTCTTTATCAACTCTAAAACCTCCTCAATTTCCTCGATGATTGAGCCATCCTCGCTGACATCAAAACAAGATTCCAGCAACATTTGGTAAAGGTAAAGATTGAGAGGAACACCATCAGCCCAGTGACAACAATCTGAGGCAGATCTGTCAGGGGATCTACAGGCAAGGGACATAACAGCGCTACGTAACACTTGCATTGACTCTGAATTTTTTCCAGTTTCAAGCAACTTGTCATGCGCTCCACGTATGATTTGTCTAAGCCGTTGTGCTGAAGCATCTGACTTCTCTATTGGAACGAGAGGATGCACTAGTAAACCAGCCTCAAGAACCTTTAAGTTTCTATGCTGCCAGGCTTCATATTCATGCTGGTCTGGAAAATCAGAAGCCTTGAATTGCTGCAATAATTCTAGAGGTAGAACCATTGACTCCATGCGCTTCCCAAGCTATTACGATGAACTTAAGTTAAAAGATACCAAGTAAACAGAATATTTACAAATTATTGAACGATATGGCATCTGCATAAAATCAGTACAGATAAACAAACCATGTCGGCATGATGTCAGGAAAATAGGGAGGCATAGAAATTAAACAATATTATTCGTGATATAGAAGTTTGGCCATTGGGTTCCAACCTATATTAAAAAGTTCAACTCCAAGGAAAGATACAACCTCAATAAACTAGTTAGTTCCTTTTACTAGGTGAAACTGTCAGTGCCAGTCAAAAGCCTAGATGAAAATTTGAAGCATTGTATTATCATTTGGCATCTAGATATGTAGAAATCTTGTCAATATAGATTTGAACTAAAATCTGTCCTTTGTTCTTTTTTTCCAGGTCATAATAAAACAAAATCATATCTTGTCTATCAATAGGCAATTATATAGTTAAAAAGCAGGAAATCCTTTACAGACCGCTAAGGGCTACCAGTCTGTTCACTGTTGAAATTCTTTGTTTGAGGACTAATGTATTACAAAATTACGAAGTGAAGTAAACTACAAAATAAGAAACATCGGCAATTTCCACCACTATATGGAGTTAGCTACGTGGATCTTGCTCTGCCATTGAACTCCATGAAAGGTAAGAAAATGACCATAAAAAGCAAACATTCCAAGCAGCAACAATATTCTACTGGTGATATGTGTACAAAACTATCATCTCATTTTATTCTTGTATGGATACCAACTCAACAAACACTTTTTTCCAGAGTTAGGAAGTAAGGGTGAAAACTGAAACAGCAGAAGCATAAAAGATCATAGTGAATACATTTAATCACATAAGCACATCTCCAACACCGCACACATATCAATCAAGAAAATAAAGTAAACCACTCATGGAGTCAGGATTCAAAAGTAAATTTTTGGAAAAGGTAATTTGGGCTGAACGCAAGATGTTCAGATCAACTGGATCAGAAGGAAACCAAAGAAGAATGAGAAAATTTAACATGCAAGAGGGGTACCCCTAGATCTATGATCTAGTTTCAATAAATCGCAACTAGATCCACAGACTCAGATCTCCAGCTGATATTTTCGATAAATTATATAAAAGCTCGTGGAAACTCACCATTTGTTCTATCACTTAAACAAGTCAGATCAGTTGATAAAAATCAAAAAGTACAATGACAATGAGGAAGTGGTTGAGAGCAACTGGTTCGGAAGCAATCCGTCTGCTCGGAAGAGAGAAGATCACCTGCCCGGCTGCAATCCGAAGCAATCCCTTCCGGATCCGCGAATCCGTCTGCTCGGAAACCCCCATCTGCAACCTCATGAGTTCAGCAACCGTGGCGGGCTTCCGCGCGGGCTTGGAGGGGGTGGTCTCCTTGCCGGGGCTCGCCTTCTTGCCCGAGGACGACTTGAGCCCGAGAGCCTTCTTCATCTTGCTGGCAGCGGTGGAGGTAAGCGACCTCTGCAGAGAGGAAGGCGTCGCGGCGGAGGAGGAAGAGGAGGAGGAGAGGGTGGAAGATGGGGGCGTCCGCTCGGACTGGGGGATGTAGGTGAGTGGCTTGGAGCCGGTTGTACGGCAGGATGCAACGAAGATCTCGTAGGCGGTCTCGCGGAGATCGGCGTCCGAAAGGGTGACGCCGAGGGAGCCGAAGGGGGAGGGGAGGTCGGAGGAGGCGGGAGGCATGGCGACGGAGGAGGAGGAGGAGGTGCCGTTGGGGTGGCCGAGGCTTGCTCCGCGTAAGAGACGAGACATCACCGACCGACAGCGGGGAAGCTTTTCTCGCTTTGTGCTGCCGCTGCTGTTGCTCTGTGGCTGCTTTCGCTTTCAGCTTTGGGACGGGAGGCGATGTAGAATAATAGAGTCATGGTTCTTACTAAAGTTAAGAAATTAGGGGAGAAAATAAATATATAACAAGAAATCTTTATGTAATTATTAAATTATTAAAATAGTTCAAACTTTTAAGATTTTAATGAAATAAGTATGAATTTTCATTTTGAACAAATTTACACAACAACTTGACAAGAAAAAAATAAATCATAAAATATATTAAAATTTTATTATTTAAATATTATTATATCAATAAATACATAGTATCCATTAGATTCACTATCTAAATTTAGAATAGAAGAACTATTTTATTAAATTTAAATATTTATTTTTTATTACATAATATATTATCATATTTTAATTTTTTATTTTTTCTCTATATTTTTATCATTATTTATGAAATGATAAATGTATAAATATAAAATGAGAATTAGAGGAAATAATATTTTAATATTTAGAAGATAAATTTTATTATCTAAATTTTAAAAAAATACTATTTATAAAATTTAAATTTAGAAAATAAATAAAGTAACTAATGTAAGAAAAAATTAGTATAAAATATAAAATTTAAGATAAAATATTTAGTTAGAGAATCTGGTGTAAAACCTTACCTTAGCTGCTATAAAATGTTAAAATGAATTATTTTTTAAAATTTAACTTGATTATAAATATTATATAAAAAATTTATTTATCTTGTCAATATTATTTAAATTTAATAACCATAACTTTAAAAAGATTAAAATTATCATAGCAATTATTTAGTGGTCGTTACAATAGCCATAAAATGACTACCATAAAGTTATACCATAAAATGAATTATTTATTATCACAAAACAAGTTTATGTACTGACTACATTGGTAAAATATTTATGTTTGATTAAATTACGAAGGACGTGCGTTTTTTTATTCGAAGAAACGCCCTATGTTAATTCCTTTTATAAAAGGATATCTCACCAAATAATATAATTATTTTTAGTACTATTTTTATTATTATCTTATCTCCTGTCTAAATTGAATTGTAATAGTTATAAAATTATATCTGTCACATAGTTAATAGCAATTATGATTTCGTACCTTAAACATGTGGGGGGAAAATTAAAATAAATTAAATCTCTGTAAAAAATTTAAAGGATATTTTTAGTCTAAATTTGGACATTACTAATTCGATCTCATAATTAATAATATAAATATAAGAAGGAACTTCAAATTTATATATTAAACATTTCATGATTCAACTTAAATTAAAAATTATGATCTTTAAAAATTTAAAATTTGATATTAATATTATAGTAATTAGAGTTTCATAACTACAGTTGCGTCTTGTTAATTTTTTCCCATAAAAATACTATACATAAAACACCTTTTGAACTTTGTTAAAAAAGGGTGCCCTTTTAACGTTTGTCTATTTTTATCATGCTAATTAGTATAATAATATTAATATAAGAGTATTTTCTAGATCAAAATATATATTAAACTATTTTTATGATTTTTTAAAAGAAACAATTCTATTAATCAGGAATGCCTTTTTAATTTTTATCCATTTTTATAAGAAATATGCTATTTTTTTAATATACAAAACAAATTTATAATAATTTAACTAATATATTTGTTTTAAAAAAAAAGCTTGAAAATGTATGTTATAATAAATCAAACGTAAAAAAAATGTTTATAAGAAAAATCAAAGTATATCTTTATTAAAAGTTTATGTTAAATATAATCACAATTCAAACAATATAAATCAACTTTTTGTTTAGAAAAAAAAAACATTGACTCCTTACCTCATGGACATTGTTCATATCTAAGTTGTCAATATTCATTAATCATTCATCTAATAAAATGTTAGTCACATAATATGATTACATTCTCTTTCTCAAGAATTCATAATAGTTTTCGCTTATTAAATAGAAACATTGATACTTAGGAGGATTAGAGATCCTTTATAAGTTTACAATAAATTCAAATTTATCACAATGTTAAGTTTAAAATTTATTGAGAATCTATAATTTCAAATTGCTTAGGGTCATATTGCTTGTAAAAAAGTCATATAAGTTTCCATTTCGACTATTAAAAAGTTATTATATTGTCTATCCGATATCTAGTGAAACAACAAAACTTTTAATATTTTTTCATCTCATCCAAATTCTTTAATTTAAAAAAAAAATAGTCTAAATTTTGATAAAAAAATAAAATAAAAGCACCAAATTATAACCATCCAATGGAGGGAGAGACTAGGGATGATAATTTTCTCCATGGATTTGGGACCCCACGGGGAAAATCCGAAATGAGGATGAGAATCTCCAATTTTTCAGGGATGAGACGGGTTTGGGACGGATATGAGAATACTATCTCTATCCCCGAACCCGCCCCGAATATTATTATTATTAATATTAGTAAATAATAATATGATTTTTTAAAAAATATTAATAATAGTGTTAATATTAATATTAAAATTTTTGAAAATATTATTAATAATAATATTATTGATATTGATATTAATATTAATATTATCATTAATAATTATTATTAAATAATAATAATAATAATATAAATTAAATTTAGAAATGGGGCGGGGATGGGAAATCCCCGAACCCGTGGGTTCGGGTTCGAAGAATCCCTGAATCCGAAAAAATAAGAACGGGACAGGGATAGGAATGACAAACCCGTCCCCACCCTGTTGTCATCCCTAGGAGAGACATATATTCCATTAGATATTCCCATTTAGTCGTCCAAATTTATAAAAATACTAAATTACCCTGTTCCAATGCATATTCACGTGTTCCCATCATCCGAGCATCCAGGTCAATTTTTTATCATTAGATTTAAAATTTAAGATAAATATTTATTTTATTAAATTTAGATAACTATTTTTTATTATACACTACATAAGATATCCTAAAATATCTATTATCTTTATTTTTTATTATTTTTTATTTTTTTTATATTTTATTGTTATATTTGTAGAACGAGTAAAAGAAGAAAGATTAAAAAGAATGAATGAAATGAGGGAGATTGAAAAGAAATATTATTTTACTTTTAAGATATAAATTTTATTTTTAAATTTAAAAAATTATTATTCATCAAAAAAAAATAATTATTATATCTAAAATTTAAAATAAAAATTTTAGATAAGATAGCTAATATGAATGTTTTCATTTGACTATTTGTATTAAATGTATTAATAAAATATTAAGTGGTACAAAATAAATTTATTTTCTTAAATTATCTTTAGAAGCATAGAAACAGTGTATAACTTTTGTATTTATTTGATGGTGATTAATATCCAATGACCAATTATCTAAAAATTATGGATGGATCAATAAGCAAGAATGTATCAAAAGAAGCGTTAGGTGCAATTATGCAGTGGATACCGTGTCAATGTCGTTTGGAAAACCAAGAGCGGCAGATATAATTAAAACCATTGCACTTAAAGAAAATTCTAACTATCGCCATCAATGCTGATAATGGTGTGGGAAATCACCAACTCATTTTTTTTTTTTATTAAGAGCAGACTAGCATTTTATTATTATTTTTTTAGAAATGTTCTTTTAATTTTACACAATTTGGAACTGTTCTTTTAATTTTTATATAAAAAAATCGAATACTGGACAATAGCATTCAATAAAAAAAAAATCAATATGTTTATGCGAAGAAAAAAGAACTGCTGAATGTACACTTCTTAATCTTCCTCCACGTGAAGATAGTGCCAGTGTATTAGAATAAACGGAGCGAAAAAGCTGTCTTTGAGATTCTTTCTCTTGTTTACTTTGATTTTTTATTAGGGAAAAACTTATTTGTTTATTTTTAAAGTCTCTTTATTTATTTATCATATTAATAAAAATTTTATTGGTGAATATTTTTCACACATTAATGAGATGAACACATCATAAATTTATTTATTTAATTAATTTTATATGTATTAAATAAATATAAATAACCAAAATGAATATCAAATTTACTCATAAATATTTACTTCATTTATAACCTTACAAACGAGATCTAAAGGGAAGATGAAGGATATTATAATAATCTTCCATTTATCTACTTCCCCCTTACTCTTGCCTTACCCAAACACAATCATTCCAAGAAGAAACAAAATATTGCCGGTTTGAAGAACCAGTTCAGCTGTCAGAACTGGTAGAGCCTTCTACTGGCCATGCAGCAGAGAAGGTAGCATATTTGTCTCTTCTTTTTTCTCGTATATTTATGAGGAGAAGCAACAAAGAGCTACTGCCCTTGTCTCTGCATGATTCAGTTGGTAAATTTTAAGAAAAATACTATAAAAAAATGAAGAGGCTTCGTTACACTTATGAACGATTTAGATCAAATCAAAATCAGATAAGATGGGTATTAAAGTCCTAAAATTTGGTAAGAGACAGAGAGAGAGAAGAACATGGTGGGGCACTCTTGTTGAGGCTGGCAAGAGGTGGTTGATTAGATTAACTTCAATCACAGCTGCAGATGGCTACTACCCGTGACTTGTCTTTGGAGTTTGGACAACAGCTTATGGATGATCATACAGAACCAAGTATCTTGGATCTATTATAACTAAGAATTTCAAGCTTGGCCTTGTGGAATGAGAGGAACGAAATGATTCTAGATATTAGAATGAAATGAATATATTCCTTTCAAAAAGAACACAGAAAATAAGGAATAAGATCTAAAATAACGGGAAAAAGATGTGAATTTTCGAAGAACAGAAAATATTTTAGGTATCAAATGTCTGAAATGAAGTTTTAGTTGGTGCATAAGAGTTGAGAAGCAAAACTTTTACTAAAGGCCAAGAGAAATAAATCTTCTTTGCAGTATGGCATTAAAAATCTTATCCAATGAGAAAAATTCTTGTATTTTTGCGGTGACAATAAATTTGGGGAAAAAGAATGAAAGTTGCTTCTCACCTACAGAATAAGCATGCAGTGTCTCAAATGAATTATATTTGGTACGTGAGAGTTGGTAAGAAAGCTCTTTTTCAAGGAATTAAGCTGAAGCAATCAAATTATCTATCACAGTGAAAGATGAAAAAAAAATCGTGACTTGTATAGATCGATAGATCCTTATACCTCCTACCACCTCTATCTTCTTTCATTGCTTAGTTTACTAGTGCAATTCCTTCTATCCTGTTGAAATGAATAACTCGGCAATAGATTTTTCATGTAACTGTCTAAAAGGTAAAACAGCACAATTTGGAACTCTACATAAGAAATCTATAATCCCAACAGGAAAAGCTTCAACTCACGGACATGGTTCGATAAATGAAGGTCGCAATGCAGTAATGATAATGAGAAAGATCAATAACAGCACAGTATGAATCGCCAATGACATAGTAGAAGATTGATAGAAGTAAGGTATGACATTCACACACCGCCGTTTCTCTTCGAACACAGCAGGTCGAAGGAGGAGATACCTAATAGCGATAATACAAAGAAAGATTGCACCAAACTAGATTAGGCAGCATGAGGAAGAAAGATCGCACCTTTATCCCAGCGATCTCCCATCTCGAAAGGATGAAAACGGGGAGCGACCAGCGGCCGAAGCTTCTCTCCCATCGGCGAGCTTGGAACGCCGACAGATCCGGCGATGGTGGGAGAAGGACTCGAGGCAGCCTCTTAAAAGCCCAATGGGCTAAGCCTGTTTCTTATGATCCCAGTTCAGGATGTTTCGGGATCGCTGGATGTGTACCACGTGTCGGTATTCATCTCCCGGGCCTTCCCGAAGCATCTTCACTTTCCTATTTTCATGAAGTCCTGGCTTTTCCTTTCGCCGCGAAGCAGCAGCAGTTGCAGAAGGAAATTGCAAGCGATCCGCCATGAATCCGGACAAGTTCACGCACAAGACCAACGAGGCGCTGGTCTCCGCCCGCGAGCTCGCCCTCGACTCCGGCCACGCCCAGTTCACTCCGCTCCACCTTGCCTCAGTCCTCGTCGCCGATCGTCAGGGCCTCCTCCCCCAGGCCCTTGCTAACGCCTCCGGAGGCGACGGGAACTCCGTCGTCCAGTCATTCGAGCGCGTTGTTTCCTCCGCCCTCAAAAAGCTTCCTTCCCAATCCCCACCCCCTGACGATGCCCCCGTCGCTACATCCCTCGTCAAGGCTATTCGCCGCGCGCAGTCTTCTCAGAAGTCCCGTGGGGACTCCCACCTCGCCGTAGACCAGCTAATCCTAGGCCTACTGGAGGATTCTCAGATTGCAGATCTCCTCAAGGAGGCCGGCATCAGCGCTGCCCGAGTCCGCGCCGAAGTCGAGAAGCTACGCGGGAAGGAGGGGAAGAAGGTGGAGAGCGCGTCAGGGGATACCAACTTCCAGGCCCTTAAGACCTACGGCCGTGACCTTGTCGAGGTCGCTGGAAAACTCGACCCCGTTATTGGACGTGACGAGGAGATCCGCCGCGTCATCCGCATTCTCTCCCGGCGGACCAAAAATAATCCTGTTTTAATCGGTGAGCCAGGCGTCGGGAAAACGGCCGTCGTTGAGGGCCTTGCTCAGCGTATCGCTCGCGGGGATGTCCCGAGCAATCTGTTCGATGTTCACCTTGTGGCGCTAGACATGGGCGCCTTGATCGCCGGAGCCAAGTACCGCGGTGAATTTGAGGAGCGCGTCAAGGCGGTGCTCAAGGAAGTTGAGGAGGCTGAAGGCAAGGTCATTCTTTTCATTGACGAAATCCACTTGGTTCTTGGTGCAGGCCGAACCGAAGGTTCTATGGATGCTGCTAACCTCTTCAAGCCCATGCTTGCAAGAGGTCAGCTGCGATGCATTGGAGCGACGACATTAGAGGAGTATCGGAAGTATGTTGAGAAAGATGCCGCCTTTGAGCGCCGATTCCAGCAGGTATACGTTGCTGAACCTAGCGTCGCTGACTCCATTAGCATCCTTCGAGGACTGAAGGAGAAGTTTGAAGGACACCATGGTGTTCGAATCCTCGATCGTGCCATTGTTGTTGCTGCTCAGTTATCACATCGCTATATCACTGGTAAATTTGAACCTTTGCATAGCATTAATTTGATTTGATTTTGCAAGAGTATTATGGATATACAACTATTAAAAGAAAATAAGGGATTATTACTCAGGATATCATTTTAGTTGATGAATGCAATTGTTATGCTTCTGGAAATTGAGTGCACTTCTCTTAACAATTGGTCTCTGAGAGAATTGAATTCCTTTGTGTTGTCAAAGGGCGGCACCTTCCTGATAAGGCAATTGACTTGGTCGATGAGGCTTGTGCCAATGTAAGGGTTCAACTTGATAGTCAACCAGAGGAGATTGACAACTTGGAGAGGAAAAGGATTCAGTTGGAAGTTGAATTGCATGCACTTGAGAAGGAGAAGGACAAGGCTAGTAAAGCAAGGCTAGTCGAGGTGGGCATTGTTAAATTAGATTCTTTTCTTATAGATCTATTTCGTTGTCTACGTGTTCAAACAATGAATGTGGATATGCTCCTCACCAGGTTAAGAAGGAATTGGATGACTTAAGGGATAAGCTGCAACCATTAATGATGAAATACAGGAAGGAGAAGGAGAGGATTGATGAAATTCGCAAGTTGAAACAACGCCGAGAGGAGCTATTGATTGCTATGCAGGAGGCTGAGCGAAGGGGGAATCTGCCTCGTGTTGCTGACATCAAGTTTGGAGCATTGCAAGAGATAGATGTGGCTATTGCAAAGCTTGAGGGCGATGCCAATGAAAATCTAATGCTCACAGAGACTGTTGGGCCTGAGCATATCGCAGAGGTATATGTTCAAGATCACAAAGCAGCTATACTTTGTCATCGTAAATCACTCTATGTTCTGAAGATTTGATATCTTTGTTAGGTGGTGAGCCGTTGGACAGGTATTCCGGTGACAAGGCTGGGGCAGAATGAGAAGGCAAGATTGATCGGGCTAGCAGAGAGGTTGCACAAGAGAGTAGTTGGTCAGAATCAGGCTGTTGATGCCGTAGCTGAAGCAGTTCTCCGGTCAAGAGCTGGCCTTGGCCGGCCACAGCAACCCACTGGCTCATTTCTCTTCTTAGGCCCCACTGGTGTTGGTAAAACAGAACTTGCAAAAGCTCTTGCAGAGCAATTGTTTGACGATGAGAATCTTCTCATCCGCATCGACATGTCAGAGTACATGGAACAACATTCAGTGGCACGTCTAATCGGTGCACCACCAGGGTGAGTAAAGTTCCAAGCTTCATTGTGGATCCCCTTTGGCTACGCCTTCAAATGTGATTGCTTACTCCTAATTTTCAGGTATGTGGGCCATGAGGAAGGTGGGCAGTTGACTGAGGCGGTGAGGCGGAGGCCTTACAGCGTCATTCTCTTCGACGAAGTAGAGAAAGCTCATGTGGCTGTGTTCAATACGCTTCTTCAAGTTCTTGACGATGGAAGGTTAACTGATGGTCAAGGGAGAACTGTCGACTTCACTAACTCAGTTATTATCATGACCTCTAATCTTGGTGCTGAACACCTTCTTGCTGGAATGGTGGGAGAATCTTCTCTGCAGATCGCTAGGGAAAGAGTTATGCTTGAGGTGCTGATTCATCTAAAGATTCCTTTTATTCCATTGAAATCTTGAAAATCTTTATGGTTGATGGTATAAAATTAAATTATGTAGGTCAGGAAGCATTTTAGACCTGAGCTTCTTAATCGACTTGATGAGATAGTAATATTCGATCCACTAGCTCATGATCAACTTAGAAAGGTGGCTAGGCTTCAGATGAAGGATATTGCTCGTCGTCTCGCTGAGAGAGGGATTGCATTGGCTATAACAGACGCTGCGTTGGACGTAGTTCTATCTGAATCCTACGATCCGGTAAACCCAGGCTTCCATCCTTTTTCTAGTTTGATTGTTTTGACAAAATGGAAGATTGACGAAGTGTGGTATCTATTTGGCTTTCAAGATCTACGGCGCAAGACCGATCAGGAGATGGCTAGAGAAGAAAGTTGTGACTCATATGTCCAAGATGCTCATCCAGGGTGAGATCGATGAGAACTCAACTGTGTACATTGACGCGGTTCCAGGAAAGAAAGAGCTGTCTTACAAGGTGGAGAAGAATGGAGGTCTTGTGAATGCCGAGACGGGGCAGAAGTCGGACATCCTTATCGAGTTACCGGCGAATGGCAATTTGACAAGTGACGCATCTTTGGCCGTGAAGAAAATGAAGGTGCTGCACGAGGAGGACGGAATCGATGATGGAGAAATGGAAGAAGAGTAGACTGTTAGATGCTGAGAGGTGCTGCTGTTTGTAAGGTTTGCTGTTTTGCCTGGAAGCTGCACATGTCTGCTGTTGTGCTTGAGTTTCAGTTTGCGCTCCGTTTAAAATTAAGTGAAGTAGTTTCTTCCTAATCATTCTCCTTCTTCCCAAAGCACAGTGATGATGGCCAATTAATTACTAGTTTGTTTTTTTCTTAATTAAACTAGTTGACCATATCTCGTTTTGGAACTCGAAAAGAGACAATACCTGAAGTAGGGATATAGATGTAGAGAAGGCAATCCATAGTCAAGTCACACATTATATATTTCAGTAGATTTTTCTATTCTAGAATATCTAATTCACACACCACCCTCCTAATTAACACAATTTATTAGATTATGCACTTGAATTATCAAAAACCAGAAGGAATAACAAAAAAAAAAAAAAGGCTTGGCAGTGCCTGTCACACTGCATTTCCATTCAATACCTTCATTTACTTCTTCACCTACTCGCCTAATACTGCACCATCTTTCTATAAATTTTTGTTTTGCTGGTTCTGCTGTCATAACACACTGCCCTCGTTATTCTTGACCGGTTCATTGCAATGGCGAGGTGGCCGGTGCTGCTGCTTCTGGTGGTCGTGCTGCTTTTAGTGTCGTCGCCAGCGGGGACGGTGGCGGTGCGGCAAGTGCCGTGCTACTTCATCTTCGGCGACTCTCTGGTGGACAACGGCAACAACAACGGCATGGCGACGCTGGCTATCGCCAACTACCTGCCCTACGGCATCGATTTCCCCGGCGGCGGACCCAGCGGCCGCTTCAGTAACGGCTTGACCACCGTCGACGTTATTGGTATAATTATACTGCTTTCTGACAAGAATGTTTTGTTTTTCCTCACTGGATTAATGATTTTTTGAGCTACGAATGTAAACTGGTATTTGTACTTGCTGCTGTAGATCTTACCACTTTTGGCTTTCGTTTGCAAAGTAATCATGAAGAAGAAACTGTGTCTGAATTAAGCTTATTATTTTTAATGGTGTTTTGAAGATAGATTGCCCAAATCTATCTGCATTATGAACTCCTCTGCCCTGTTTCGTTCATGGCAAGAACATGATTCTGAAACAAAATGAATAAATGCTGGTGTAGGTTCAAGAAATAAAGGTAGGCTTAAATCAGCACCTACCAAAAGGACTTCGGTAGTAAATGTAGCCCACAGAATCGCCCTTCACTCTGCATTAATTTCAAATAAAACACATTTTTTGTTGAATAAGATTCCATTAATTCAGCTTCTCTGTTGGGGTTTGATGACTTCATTCCTGCTTATGCCGACGCAAGCGGCCAAGCCCTGCTCGCCGGCGTCAATTTTGCCTCCGCCGCCGCCGGAATCAGGGAGGAAACTGGCCGGCAACTGGTTTGTATAATATGTGTCCATCAATTTCTGTCAGTTGCAGCGAGAACGGAGTTGATCGGTTGAATTAACTTAACTAATACGCAGGGAGGTAGAATTCCCTTCAGCGGGCAGCTGCAGAACTACCAGCAGGCGGTGGAGCAGATGGTGAACCTGCTCGGCGACGAACACTCCGCCGCAACTCACCTCAGTAAATGCATCTTCACCGTCGGCATGGGCAGCAATGACTACCTCAACAACTACTTCATGCCCGCGTTCTACTCCACCGGCCAAGAGTTCTCGCCGGAGGAGTTCGCCGACGACCTCGTCCGCCAATACACTCAGCAGCTCAAAGTCCGGCGAATGTTCCTCTTTAGTCGTTTGAGCAAAACCGGTCATGTTTAGAACTCTCATATCGAGTTTTCTTGCCGTAGACTCTGTACGACTACGGGGCGAGGAAGGTGGCGCTGATCGGGCTGGGACGGATCGGGTGCAGCCCCAACGAGCTGGCCCGCGGCAGCACCAACGGCGTCGCTTGCATCGACCAGATTGACGGCGCCGTGCGGCTCTTCAACGCCAAGCTCGTCGGCCTGGTCGACCAGTTCAATACCTTGGACGGCGCGCACTTCACGTACATCAACGCCTTCGGCATCTTCGACGACGTCCTGAGGAACTCCTCCACTTACGGTAAGATTCACGGCGATCAACGGCGGTCGAACGTAGCTCGAGTGAATCAATGAGTTTTCTCTGTTTCAGGATTGAGGGTGACGAACAGGGGATGCTGCGGGGTGGGGAGGAACAATGGGCAGATCACCTGCTTGCCGTACCAGGCGCCGTGCACCAACCGGCACGAGTATCTCTTCTGGGACGCGTTCCATCCGTCGGAGGCGGCCAACATTATCTTTGCCCGGAGGAACTACCGAGCTCAGTCACCGGCGGACTGCTACCCCATGGACATTAGCACCCTTGCAAGGATATGATGGAGTAGTAATGGCTTTGTGTGGAATTAACTCGGAGTTAGTGTGCTAATGTCTATGTTTAGTGAGACTTTGATGATTAGTTTATGAGCTTAATTTTATAAGCGTTGTCGTCGTGTGCTACAAACACTTTTTCGATAATTACCTTAGTGAGATTTTAAATTAGGAAGCGCTCACAGCAGGCAATCTAGGAGTCCAGTTTCAAAAATAGGACGAAAGAACTTTCACGGGTGTGATGTAGTAATAAAATAAATAGAAGAATTATAATTCGAATCTCAATAGAAAGTAATATTTTAAAGATCTCTTTGAGATTAATCTGGTAAAATTTGAACATCTGAATTATTCTATAAAAAAAAAGGACAAAAGAAACTTGTGCTCCAACCAAGATGCAAACTAGCTCACTTATACATAATTGTAACTACTCACACAATCTCACTCGATTATAAATTGACTACTTGAACACACATGAAACTAGTGTAACGAGTAAGAGATTAACTTTTTCTCACATGTTCTCTGCTTAAAATTCTTCATTAATTATAGTTTATCATTTTTAACTTTTTAAATTCCACTACGTACATAAATATAATATATTAATGGTACAGAATAGTTTGGTTAAGTTTAATAACTGCAATTATATTATGTGTTCCCTCATAATTAATTAAGTGAACATTAATGATAATGATGCTTGACAGGGTCGTCCTAACTTTTGAGGCCCCTGGGGCGAAAAGAGAAAAAGGAATCTATGTAGAAAAAAAAATAATTTACAATTTGAATATAATTTAATAGAAAAACTTTAAAACCAATATATTTCATTTAAAACATTATAAACTTCATACAAAATATATTTCTCAATATTCTTTAAAAAGTGCAACATCATATAAAATATGTTAAGACCATTGGCCAGCTAGAAAGGGGGTTGAATAGCCCTGCACAAAAATAGAACAAAACGAACCCTTATCGGACTTAAAAAACACTTGCATAAACGATAAATAAAAAAAACTAAAAGAAAGAGACTTAGAGAGTTTTACTTGGTTACAACCGGGAAGGTTGTTAATCCAAGGAAATGATAGACACTAATTTCTCCTTCAGACGGAGAAGTTTCTTTACGGCACTGAACATAAAAACTCACAAGTATTGTATCAAGAATTGCTTATTGTTATCTAGCTTCTAGACCAATGCTGTATTTATAACCTTAGTCGAGGCGGCCAGAGTGAGATAGAATTCTATCCCTAACACAATGGTCAACATTGACTTTTTTTGGTTCAGACCCTCTGCTCCGGTGCTACTCGCTTCGGTCTAGCTCTTTCGCTTTGGTTCCGCTTGTTTGAGTGATTTCGACCATCCGGAATAGGGCTCACCCGAACCCAATTTCCAGCCTTCTCGAGCAACCTTCCGCTCCGGCTTCTAGTCCCTCGGAAATGTCACACACCTCCTTCTCGTCCGCCCGCGTACTCTTTCGCAGCACCTCGTCCTTCAGACGCATCGAGCCCGTCGACTCTCTCCCGTGTCGTCCTTCTCGCTAGCTGCGTCTTTTGCTCGACTTTTTTTGCTCCTAAACTCCTGCACACTTAGACACAAGGTTAAACATAACAGGACATAACTTAACTTGTTTGATCACATCAAAACAACTTTTAGGTACCAATAATCTCCCTCTTTTTGATATGACCAACCCATGTTAAGTTAGGGTAAATAAATAAAAATAAAAGCAATAAGTTTGCAATTCAAGTGTAAATTTTAATCTACCTCCTCCTAGACTAAATCTTCCCTTCTCTCCCTTTGATCATATAAAAAATGAGGTACAAAAAAAAATCTAAGGGTTACTTTTATAAAATTCTGATTTTCAAATAATTTTTATCAAGATTTTGAAAATATTGGAAATAATTTTGATAGCACTAAAAATGTAATAACCTTTAGAAGAAAAAAATTCTAAGTAAAAAAAAAATTGAGAAACAATCAATAATTTCCTCAATTAAATAAATTTTCAAAAACTAAATTTCAAAATTTTCAAAAACTAATTTCATAAAAATTTTGGTAAAGTAAATCTGATACCAAAAAAACTTTAAGTCTTAAAAAAAATTCAAGCAGAAAAAAATTTCTAAGTTTTTTTTTAAAAAAATTGTGGAACATATAAAATATATTTTGGTAAAGCAAAGTTAATAAAATAACTTAAAAACTTTAAGTTAAACAGATTAAAATAAATGAGAAAATTTTTCTAAGTTAAACTTATTTGCATAGAAAAATTTATGAATTTTCCAAAAACAATTGAGTAACTATTAAAAGTATTATCTAATTTCAATTTTAATGCTCTATCAGTTAGTCAATTAAATATTTTATTTCAATATTTGACTTCCAGGTTGTGACGAGATACTATGCCTTCTTAATCATTGGATCATCAACCACTTCTAGACAAAGCTTCATAAGAAAATTAAACGTCTACTTTTCTCGCTGAAAGCGCTAAGTTTAATTAAAGTTAAAGTTAAACAAGACTTTGGAACCCAATATAGGTTCCAGTCAACTGGATTAATTAAAAAAATTTTAGGAACATATTTTTTGAAATTTTCCTAATTTATTCTTTGTGATATTTAAAATACCAGCTCAAATTATATCTTCTAATACTTGTATTATATGTGCATGTATGATTTTTCAAGTTTTTTATTTCTTTTTGTAAATTGTCATTTTCTAGCTTTAATTTATCAAAATTTTCTAATGGGCAAGATTTTGTTAGAATTACTTTTAATTCTTTAATTTCTTTTTCTAATTTGCAACAATCTTTTGATAATAATTTAACAAATTTAAACATTCTATCGGGAGGAAGAGATTGTACCTGACTTACCTTGTCGATCTTGTTGTCTGTTGCTCCCCGTGAACTGCTGCTTTCTTCCTATGTCGCTCTCCCTTTATCGATGCTTTCGATGCTCATTTCGGAAGAGCTTTCTTCGTGTTCATCTTGATGACTTGCCATCAACGCAAGCCCAGAGAAAGCCTCAATTCGGACAATGTTTCATCCCACATCGCCTTTAAAGTCTTGTACTTGTTCATTTGGACAGACTTCTTTCCTTTGTCCTTATCCTTGTTCCTTAACTTAGGGCAGTTGTCCTTAATGTGTCCTTTTTCGTTGTAGTTGTAACATTTGATTGTCCTTTTCTTTTTACCCTACGGATGGTTAGTTTTTCTTGATTTAAATAACTTTTTAAAATGTCTTACCATCATTACCATTTCATTGTCGTCGAGAGAGGATTCTGACTCATGTTCGTCTCTCGTTGCCTCGAAGACGATGTTATGCTTCAGCTCCTTTGTACCTGCACATCTTGATTCATGCACTTCAAAAGTTGAAAATAATTCTTCTAAGGTAATAGATTCTAAGTCCTTAGATATATAGAAGGCATCTACTAGTGATGCCCATTTTGTATTTCTAGGGAATGCATTAAGAGCGTACCTTAGCAAATCTAGGTTGCTTATCTTTCTTCGAGATTCGAAAGTCCGGTGATGAGCTCCTTAATTTTTGAGTGGAGTTGTGCAATCATTTCTTCTTCTTCAAATCGTAGGTTGGTGAGCTGGTTGCGAAGTAAGTCCTGTCTCACGAGCTTGGCTTCGGACGTCCTCTCGTGTACCTCAAGGAACTTCTCCCAAAGCCCCTTTGCTGAGTCGTAGGTGCCGATCCAGTTGACTTCTTGAGGCGGAAGGACGCTCAGCAGATGGAACTCTGCTTTGCCATTTGCCACGTAGTCGACCTGCTCCTTCGTCCACTGGTATTCCTCCTTACCCTCGGGTGCTACAAAATCGAACTTCATTATTAAAAGTAATTCAAAGTCGGTTTTAAAGAATACCTACATTCGCTTTTTCCAACTAGGCAACTTCCCCTCGAACTTCGGTGGGTATATGCTCGGTCTGGCCATTGATTAGGTGCTTCGATTGACGGTTAGTCCTCCTAAAGCGTCCTGGCTCTAATTCCACTTGTTAGGACCGTTGGCCGGCTAGAAGGGGGTTGAATAGCCCTGCACAAAAATAGAACAAAATGAACCCTTCTCTGACTTAAAAGAACACTTGCATAAACGATAAATAAAAGAAACTGAAAGACAGAGACTCAGAGAGTTTTACTTGGTTACAACTGGGAAAGTTGTTAATCCAAGGAAATGATGCACACTAATTTCTCCTTCAGGCGGAGAAACCTCTTTACAGCAATGTAAGCTCAAAAAGGAAGAAGCTAAACAAAATAGAAAATCTCACAATTGTTGTATCAAGAATTGCTTGTTGTTATCTAGCTTTTGGATCAAGGCTTTATTTATAGGCTTGGTCGGGGCGCCTGGAAGCGTTCTAGGCGCCTGGAGTAGGATAAAATTCTATCCCTGATACAATGACCAACATCCACATTGAAGTGGATAAAATAAGGTTCCGGGCGCTCGGACTTCGAGCGCCCGGAATGGGTCCAGGCGCTCAGACTCTCAAAGTCAATAGCGTTAGCTTTTTCCGGTCTGGGCCCTCTACCCCGGTGCTACTCGCTTTGGTCCGGGTCTTCCGCTCCGACCCGCTTGCTTGGGTGATTTCGTCCATCCAGAATAAGGTTCACCCGAACCCAACTTCCGACCTTCTCGAGCAACCTTCCGCTCCGATTTCTCGTCTCTCGGAAACGTCGCGCGCCTCTTTCTCATCCGCTCGCGTACTCTTCCGTAGCACCTCATCGTTTAGACGCACTAAACCCGCCAACTCTCTCCCGTGCCGTCCTTCTCTTTAACTGCGTCTTTTGTTTGACTTCTTGTTCTCCTAAGCTCTTGCACACTTAGACACAAGGTTAAATACAACAGAACCTAACTTAACTTGTTTGATCACATCAAAACAACTTTGGGTACCAACAAAATATGTTTCCTAAGTTTTTCAAAAAAGTGTAATACCTACAAATATAGAAAAAAAGTATGAAATAATCATTGAAAAAAATATATATCTTCTAGCATTTTAAGAAGCAAAATCATCAATAAGGTCTTCAAAATTAAGTTTTCCTAATATGTTAGAACCCCAAGGTTGTTTTGGTGTGATCAAGAAGTGGTATCAAAGCCAAGTACGCCTCAGAAGGACTAACCGCCGTCTGACGCAACAAAAACGATGGCCGGAGCTAGCGACTACCCACCTACATTCGAGGGGGAGTTTTCCATCTGGAAACAAAACATGGAGGTATACCTTAACTTAGATTCTGGTATTTCTTTAATAATGAAATTTGGTTATGAAGAACCAAAGAACACGAACGGAGAAAGACTCGATCTACGCCTCTGGAACGAAAAGCAACGTGAGGAGTCTATGGCAAATGGGCGGGCAAAATATTATCTTCTGAATGTAATACCAAAGGAAGATTTCAAAAAGGTCGCATATTATGAAAGCGCAAAAGAACTTTGGGAAAAGTTCTTGAAACTCTACGAAGAACCTTCAGAAGCTGACACCTCAATAGACACCGAGCCACCGACAGAAGAGTCCGAAATTGAGGTAAGTACTACAACAGTCGAAGTACATCCCGAGATCGATGAAGGGGGAGAATCTTCGGAAGAAAGCAACTCGATAGGGGGAGAATCAATTACTGACAAGGTAAGTCAGGTATGGACTCGAACCTCTGATCAATTAAATGATTCAATCGAAAAATTGCTTGAAGAGTCTTTCGAATCAGAAATTGAATCATCGAAAGAATTTTTCGAATTAGAAAATCAATTGTCAAACTTGCCTTGCAAATTATTATTAAAAGAATTTTGCAAGTTAGAAATTTTGTCGAAAAACTTTTGTAAATTGCAAAATATTTTTTCAAAAGAATTATGCAAATTAGAAATGATATCAGAAACTTTCTTCGAATATTTTTTCGAATTACAAATTACTTTCTCGAAAGAGTTTTGCAATTCAGAAAATGAGTCATCGAAAAAGTGTTTCGGATTAAGAAATCTATTATTAATAAATTCCTGCAAATTAGAATTTTTATTAAAAAATTCTTGCAAATTACAAAATATTCTTTCAAACAAATTTTGCACATTGTCGAAAGAATCTTTTATAGCGTCGGAAAATTTTATCAAGTTAGAATCTATGCTATCGAAATATTTTTGTGAACTTGAAATTCAAAAAATAATAGAAATTAACATGATACAAATTGTTGTATGCTTAATATTTTTTGCTTTAAATCTGAAAAAGTATGACTTAAGAATTTCTGATAAATTAAAATGAAAATTTAAACCTTCTGATTAAAGCATAAAATATATAAATAAACAAATGCATAGAAAATTTCTCTTT
The DNA here is from genome assembly GCF_018446385.1 of Zingiber officinale. Classification (NCBI taxonomy): domain Eukaryota; kingdom Viridiplantae; phylum Streptophyta; class Magnoliopsida; order Zingiberales; family Zingiberaceae; genus Zingiber; species Zingiber officinale. The sequence goes on from NC_055994.1 coordinate 147,494,466, forward strand.
ATGTTATTAATTCTCTGAAATTTTCTTGCATAAAGCTTTCTGTTTAAAAACTTCTTAATCTTGATGTCGAATGACTTAGAAATTTGTCTTGACTTAGAAATATTTCCCTGAAAATTATTGAAATATAGTTTCAAAATTTTTTTTAATGTCAACCCTTAGATTTCGTTTGTACCCCATTTTTATTGTGATCAAAGGGGGAGAAGGGAAAGTATAAGTCTAAGGGGAGGTAGACAAAATTGAAAATTAAAATGTTTGAAATTTAATTTTTTCTATCATGTTGCATGTTATTGCAATAAACTGTTTAATTTCATATCTATTGTTGACCCTAGCTTAACTTGGGTTGATCACACCAAAAAGGGGGAGATTGTTGGAACCCCAAGGTTATTTTGGTGTGATCAACAAGTTAAGTTAGGTCCTGCGTTGTTTCTAACCTTATGTCTAAGTGTGCAGGAGCTTAGGAGCACAGGTACTCGAGCGGAAGACGCAGCTAGCGAGAAGGACATTGCGTCCGAGGGACGAGGTGCTGCGGAAGAGTACACCGGACGAGAAGGAAGTGCGGTGGTTCCGAGGCACGAAAGCGGAGCGGAAGATTGCTCGGGGAGCAAGAGACGCAGCGAAGGTCGGCACGGGGTGCGACCGAGGGACAAGGTCTGCGGATGAGTATGCTGGTGGACGAAAGGGACACGCGGTAATTCCGAGGACGAAGCCGGAGGGAAGCACGCCCGAGAAGACCGGAAGATGGGTTCGGTGAGCCCTATTCCGGATGTCGAGATCACCCAAGCAAGCGGAGCCGAGCGAAAGACCCGGACCAGAGGCGAACAGAAGAGAGCACGGACCAAAAGTCAACCGGGTTGACTTTTGGCCCGGCGCTGGAACTATCCGGGCGCCGGAGTCGTCCCGGCGCCGGAAGGACTTTCACAGGATCGAGCTTTGACTCGATCCAACCGCTGGGGATAAATTTTATCCCCGTAGGGCACCCAGGCGCCCCGACCAAGGCTATAAATATAGCCTTGGTCCAGAAGCTTTTCAACAATCACGATCATTCTATTTCCAAACACTTGTGTGCTTTAGTTGTAGTTAAGCTTCTATTTTCTGTGCCTAAACGCTGTAAAAGGCTTCTCCGCCTGAAGGAGTTTTTGAGCTTAATCTTCCTTGGATTAACAACCACATCGGTTGTAACCAAGTAAACATCTGGTGCCTCGTCTTTTTCTTTTATGCTTTTATTTATCTGCTTAATTCATTTTACAAGTGTTAGCTTAATCGTTCGAGGAAGGGTTGTCTGTTTTTAATTGACAGGTTATTTACCAACCCTTCTACCCGGCCCAACGGTCCAACATAATATCTCATTTTCAATACATAAAATTATCAATCCATTTATATTCAAATCATTATCATCATTTTCTCTTAATTCTTTCTGCTCATTTGTTACATGATTATAAACATCATTTTCTCTCAATTCTTTCCGCTCATTAATTGCATGATCATTTAATTTTTCTTGATTACTCGATTACTGCTCATTTGTTGCATGATCATTTAGTTCTTCTTAACTTTTTTCTTGTAATTCATCAACTGAATCTTTAATTGAAGAGCTAGCTTTAAAAAGCTTACGAAGATCACACTTGTCAGTTTTAATAATATGTTCCACTCTTTTTCTTTTATTTTTTTCTAACTCCAAGATTGATATTTTTTTGGAAATATGTTTGTACTATAAATTTTAAGTGTAAAAATAAAACACACAAAACCAGCAACAAAACTAACAATGAAACAAATACAAGTAGTGAAAATAATAGTCAAATAATAATAAAATCTGGTTTGTGCTTGAAGCAATCGATATAATCTATTCTATGATAATTAAATTGGAATAATTTATTTAAACTCTTTCAAATCTATAAGAAAAATTATAAAATATTAACTCCAATACAATATTAAAAATTAATATTAAATATTAACAATAAAAATATATAGATAAGTAGGTAATTTAAGTTTTAAGTTTATATATCGATGAATGATTATATTGATGAAATTAAAGTTTTAATTAGGAAATAAAATTTTCTAATTTAATTAGAAGAGATTCAAAAGAGAAGAAGAGAGGAAATTAATATTCAAGATTCATACTTTACTTTTTAAGATATTATGACTTATGTAAATAAATTAATGAAAAAAAAATTGTACAAGAAATAAAATTTTGGAAAGAAAAAAATGATCATTTACTCATTTGCTGCAGTTGGTTTAGATAATTCAAAAAATTATATAGAGCAATTCAAAAAAGTTTAGATAATTGCTACAACCAACTGCAGCATAATGTTCTGCTCATTTTAAGAACAGAGACCAATCCAATTTGGCAACCCATTTAGAGCTAAAATTATATAGAGCAATTCATAACTAAATATGTAGCATCAAAAACGGAGTACAACAATTCAAAAAAGTAAATATGTATAGAACTACTCAAAACAATTGATTCATTACAACTTACAAAATCCATCCAAAAATTAAAAAAAAATATTCAAATGTCATCATCCATCATTACATTTCTTTATCACATTACAACACTAGCACTACTTAACTAGACCAACCAACAAACAAAACAAGTATATAGCCAAAAGAAATAAATTGACTATGACTAATATCCAAACCATAAGTGGTACATTCCAATTTCTCATATTATGTCCAGGATAAACAATGTGTTCACTTCCAAATCTTGACTCCGCTCTTGGCAACATCCTACAATGTATATCATTAGTGTCTACATTTAGTCCAGTATCGGACCTCACCCACTTTAACCATCCATGATGCCTACATCCATAATATAGTCTTCCTGGGTTCTTGATCGATCTAGAGACTAGCACAAATGCTATTAATCCGCAATCCCTGCAACGTACAGTTTCATATTGCGTTTGGTTGATGGTACTGTTACTTGATGATGCCATTCAATAACAACCTAAAATTAAAATTTCACAAAATTAAGTTAAACAATAGCAGTTTGCATAAGTAATGAAAAATATAGATGGTATTCAAGTGACAATATCTGGAGCATTCCAAAGAATTGATTGCAACTTAAAGCGCTACAAGAATATAACTATAGAAAGACTTGTATTGTATCTCAAAGATTAGTGAAAACTCTGTCAGCTAAACAACTTGTCAACTGATGTCGAACTTAAACAAATTGAGACTGTATATATATACACCTCTGCTCTCTTGTAGAAACAAAGAGTAAATTAAATTCAAACAAAATATAAAGATATTCAATCCACTTGAAACAGAGAGGCAACCATTTAAGTTGACCTTCAGTGCTTGAAATGACATGATCATTAGTAATGCTACTGCTACTTATCGCACTTCCTCAGCTTCTCAGGCAGCAATCAATCAATCTATCGTGATGTGCTAACAAACCTAGTAGGCCATAGAAAATAAATCACTTTGCTAGCTAGCGCTGATTGCATGAGCCTCTGAATGATTGAAGAAATCTAAGGTTCGAGTTGGACGATGATGAGCATCTGTCGATGGATTATTGTGTTCAACTTAAATTTGCTTTAACTCAACTTTACAAAGCATGAAGACTTGGCCACAGTTCAACAGAAAAACTGTATATTGCAAAATATAACATAACAAATCACAGATTCATCTTAGAGGAACAAAACTTCAAGTTCAATTAAAGTGGAGTATCAATCTGGTGCGGACACTGCTACAATAATTTAAATGAGAAACGATAACATAATTGCAGAATCTGTGATTTGAGACAGCTGCCTGGTTGTACCTGCAAAGAAATTGGTTGCGTTGAGAGACGGAAACCCTAGATAGGCCGACAGCTGCTGGACGAGGATGGCTGCGGCAAGTGGGGCGTCGAAGTCTTCTCGACGCAAGGCCGAGAGCAGCACCCGCGAGGGAGGATCAGTAGAGGGCGGCGGCCGAGAGCAGCACCCGCGACGCGAGGGAGAGAAGCTGAGGGCGGCGGCGGCGGCGAGAAGAAAGGCCACGACAAGAAGAAAGGCGAGGAGGAAGGCGAGGGCAAAACCCACGACGCAGAGGGAGAGGAATTGGGCGCGGCGGCAACGGGAAGAGAAGAAAGTCGAGGAGGAATGCGCGTTAGGGCTTAAGTGGAATAGTGGCAGCGTTTTCGCGTTTTCTCAGCTCGTGACGCGGACTTTGCCACGAGTGCGGTCCGCACAGTTCCGCAAGTTTTGTTCCGCAACGGAACAAAACTGTATATATATATATATATTAAAAATTTTATTAAAATAATTTAATTATATATAATATATATTTTATATACATGTCAAATTTAGGACCCCTAAAAATGGGGAGTCCTTAGCTGTAGGTAATGTGCCTCAGAGCCGGCCATGATGCTTAGTGACAGGGAGATGGCCCTTCTCTTGCAGGCTCTTGACAGTTTCAAACAAGCTCTGCCTCACTGGCCTGAACTCCACACCGAGCTGTTTCAGGGGCTGATTTGAGAAGTTATAGGGCTTCTTTCGTGGATTAATCTCATCAGAGCATCTGCAACATAGGAACACAACAAATTAAAAGCCTAAATATAAAAACAGACAGACTTTCAATGATCAACAACAGTAATTTACTGGTGCTGACCAAGAGCGTGCAAGATCGAGGCAGTGTGTCCAGAAATATTTAAATTTCACATTTTACTTTTAAATAGTTTTTAATAGTTAGATGAATTTAAGAAATTACAAATAATTCGAATGCTTACTTGTTGGGGACAGGGTACTCAGGGAAGAGCTTGGTGAGGGCGCGGACGACGTCCTCGCGGTGGAGGATGCGTTCGGCGCAGATGAACCGCTTTCCGGCGGCGGAAGCGGAGGCGGCTTCGAAGATGCGGAGGTGCGCCACCGCGACGTCTCGGACGTCCACGTAACCTTGCACCGCGTTGACGAAATGCCTCACCGAGCCGTCGAGGTACTTGAGGATGTGCGCCGCGCTGGCGTTAACCTGCTGCTGAAGCAGCGGGCCCAGAACCATCACCGGGTTGACCACCGACAGCTCCACCCCCTTCTCCCGCGCCACCTCCCACGCCGTCTGCTCCGCCACCGTCTTCCCGTAACAGTACCAATTCTGCTCATTTTCAAACGCAAAACTTATTTATTTATTTACATGCTCAAAAGTTTGATTTTAATTTTGGAGCTAATGAATCAGCGGATTTCCTTGGTGTTCTTGCAGAATTCGAGATCGCTCCAGCAACGCTCGTCGACGACCACCTCCGGGCCGCGGTTGGGGTCCATGATGACGGCGCCGATCGAGGAGGTGAACACCAAGCGGCGAACGGTGCCGGCCTCCGCCGCCGCATTGATCACGTTCCTCGTGCCTCTCACCGCCGGCTCCAATACTTGCTCCTTCCAAGTTCCATATCCAAAACAGAGCTCTTCATCAGTTTCCCTTTTCCCCCAAAAAAATTCTCGAGAATAATTGACACAACGTGCAATCTTAGCTTACAGGGTCATCGGTGACCGGACAGGCGATGTGGAAGACGCCGTGACAGCCATGAATAGCTTCTAACAGAGCATCGTAGTCAAGCAGATCAGCCTTGCTGAGAGTTAACCGCTCCGCCGCGCCTTCCATCGCCTTCAAATGGTCATTCTTGGAATCATCTACAACATCCAGAAATAAAAATTTAGATTTTGAGCTAAACGCAGATGAATGATCAACGCCACTATCGCTCAAATACTGAATCTTTTCACCTGGATTTTTCACAGTGCCTTTCACAGTGTATCCCTTCTCCAGCAGAAGCTTCACCAGCCATGACGCGATGAAGCCGCCTGCCCCGGTGACGCACACCGTCTGCCCGTTGCTGGTCTCCGGCGCCACGACAACCATTCTTTAGTGGCTAGTTAAGAAAAAACGTGGGATCAGAAAGGAGGAGGGCTTAGTGAGACGCAAAGCAAACAAGGAACGCGAGATTTATAGGACGAGAAAATTGGAATTGCGGCCATTGGCGGGGAGGAGAATGTGGAAGAGGATTACAATTAATAAACAAACTGTTTTTTTTTTTTTATGGTCAAGAATCAAAAGCGTTAGCCTTATTTTTCTGTTATCATCGAACTCCCCGCTTTGAGTTTTTATTGCCTTTTAACACGTTTAAAATCTCATAATTTTTTATTCGAATTTAAGACGATGCAGTAACCTATCAAATCAAAATTTATTCAAAAATATATATTTATTACTCGATATAACAGGTAACGACTTAATCTTAAACTAAAAAATATCATTTAAAACTTTCTCCTATACTTCAAAGAATTATAATCCTATTTATTAATGTTATTTTTCATATTTTAACCATTATGAAACTATAATTATTATCGTAGTAATAATTATGAAATTATAATGCTATAATTATAAATTATAATTGTCATAGCTGGAGCTATGAAATCATCGCTATTATGATTACTATTGTAATTGTAATAATTATAAAATTATAATTGGTAAACTTGTGTAGTTGATACGATGCCCGATCAATTATGAATTTAGATGAAAAATATAGATGGGATAATAATTGAAAGCGTATCGAAGAATAGTTGACATAAGAAACTATTTTAATAAAAAATTAAAATGAAATATCCCTTCAACTATTATTTTTTAAAGAAGAAAGTAAATTGCTTGTGTGAATTTCTTAACAAAAGTCAATTTTCATTTAATTTCATTAATTATCTTTGTCTTAATTTAAAAGCATTAATGAGGACAGCGACTAACTAATGTACTTGCTTTGAGTTCTCATTGTCTCCTAACAAAATTAAATAAAACACTGATAAGAAAATTTAACAAGAGACATTTTCTTAGAATTTCTTTTTTTTAATAAAGCACAACATTTTTATTCCACGTTTCCAAATAAATTATCATTAAAAAAATTTGAAAAAAATTATGTATTAATTATTATATATATATATATATATATATATATATATATATATATATATATATTATAAATTTCACAATATTAACCTAATTAATGATGGATAACTTCTCTTGGGGTAAATTGTCGAATCCAATTATAAAAAAGATGATGGGACCATACAAACAAAATAACTGTCTCAGAAAATCCCTTCATTCACACACTTGATATAATTTGTCCAGTCGAGACGGTAAGATCATTATCTTGAATTTTTTTCTTTCCAAAACTTTTTCGATGACAATAACACCATTTCTCGATAAAATAGGATAGTTGAATTTTAAACGTGGCAAGTGGCCATTAAATTTCAAGCAGAACTTATGGGGATGAAATTAGTATTCTAATCTTACTAAAATATATAGATACATCATTAAACTCTTCTTCTGACTATGCTAATCAATTACACTGCGCTAGTTATAGATACGTCTCTTCTGGTTAGGTCTATAGCACTCATCATCGCATATCAAGAAATTGATGGGTATTAATCCAACATGACTTGGATACGATCACAAATTGTAAGCCAGAACTCGAAATCAGATTTCATCGGAGGCCACACATTTAGATTTTAAAAATCTAGATTTGTTACTAAGGTACATGATCCGGTGATGACATAGGGGGGGCCCACCGCTGAGGAGGTTCAACGATCAGATAGTTGTTAAAGTCAAAAGGTGGTCAACTAAGAGACGAGCCGATCGGCAGGCCACAGGTGCCGAGCGGCAGACGGAGCTCATGATGGTAAGGTCGAGCCCACAACTTGACCAGGCTAAAGAGTTCAAAGAAGTTGGGCTGAATCTAGGACGGGCCGAGAGAAAGAGGCCCCAGCCGATCAGAATATATATATTTATATATCCGTAAAATGCCAAAGAGTGGGCTGGCCAGATAGATCAAAGGAAGTACCATCAGATTAGCGGCTGACATTTAAGAAGGGAAGGGAAATATGTCTTAACATCCTTTTGGGAGTCAATGCCGCCGGCTGACGGCGCGAATGGACAGGAAATCGTACGGAAGAAGATTGTGCCGCCTTGGCGTAAATGCATTCGCCCCGTTAAGGTAAGGTGTGAGGGATCCTTTCCCGGTGTTAGCTATTGGGGAAAGCTTGGGAAGTCACGTCCGCCCAGGAAGTGTGCAATCAACCTCTCGAAGCTCTATATATAAGAAGAGTAGTAGTCACCCCGCGGAAGTACACGCACATACGTCTCTGAATACTACCATTCACTTCTTCATTTTTTCTTCATCTCTCTCTCTACCGTTGTGTGACTTGATCGTCGGAGGGCCGTCGTCGGGAACCCCTTCCCGGCTTGGCACTAACGATTTGTGATTGCAGGAGCAAGGTGTTTCGACCGTACACAGAGGTCCACATCAGCGATATTTCCCGGCAGCCGTTCGCTCAGCTTCGGGACAAGATCAGTACCACTATAGCTAAGTTTTAGATCCAAATTCTACCATTTAATCTGTCATCCGAACCTTCAAAAATTTATTATTATTTTTAATCATTTTCATTTTTATGAAATTTTTAATATTCTTGTTAATTATGGATCCTAGTTAGTTTATATATAATGTCATCATCTTTTTATTAATTTTAATTACTGTTAAGAAATTTTTTTTTCTAAAAAGATATATTTTTTTCTCTATAAGATTCATATATTATTATTTCTTTCTTTTCTTTATCTCAAGATATAATCTATATAAATACCTATCTAATTGTATGATAAATTATCCCTCAATTATTAATAAATCTGATGTCATATTTTGTTCTTAATAATTTTTACTTGGTTGGACACGAGACATATGACCAAGTTTTCAAATTTCAAGAACCCCAAGTTTTCAAATTTCAAGAACCCTAAATGAATTGAAGATATGAATGTTGAGATTGATGTGGATGAGTGTTCAAATGATATAAAATACTTCTGGTTGCCAAAGAATACTTCACTCACTCAATGAGAGAGTATAGTCAGTAATACAACTTTAATTCTGATGGTAAAATTTCGCCTTTTGATGTGTCATCGTTATTTTTTTTTTCTTTTTTTTTGAGATAGCGGATCCTATCGAAATTTTTTATTAGCAAGAAAATTTTAAAAATACTGACAGATACTCATCTAAGCCGCTAACATTTTTAAAGTTGACTTCAGTGCTAACATTTTTAAAGTTGACTTCAGTGCTCTCATTGGAGAACCCCAAAAATCAGTTTATTTCTGACTGGATGCTTACAGGGACTGGAGGATTATTAGGAAGAAAATCAAATTTTCATATTAAAAATATATGAGAAAAATTATAAATTTAAAAGAAAAAAAATATCTCCATTGGTATATGATCTTTTAGGTTAAGTTTAAAAATAAAATCATAAGGTTTAAACTCAAAATATATAATATCATACTTATTATGAAATTGTATGAATTTCTCTTGGATATAATATTTTTAAACCCTAAATCTTAAACTTTGAATATTGAAATAATTAAAATTTCATATTGGAGTAACTACTAAGTAGTTTTTACCTCTTGCAGTAATTATTGAGTACTTTTTACACATTGTAGCAGCTAACGAGTATATATATTCCTAAATTAAATACTATTATATTATACTATTTACCAACTTAGTCAAAATTATTAAATTTTATCAAAATTAATTTAAATTTATCAATTTTAACAGCTACTTAGTAAAAAAAAAAAATAGATCCCCTACCTTAGCAGCCCTCCTAGTGTCGGTCCTATAGATATGGAGAGAGGTAAATGTTGGAATGTATATTATAAGCCTATCTTTTTGTATGAACATCTATTTTGAAATAAAAATCACTTTAGTCAAATGTTGCATTTTATATGTTAATGCAGTTGTTCATTTAATTTATATTGTAGATAACATAGTGTGTGGTGTTACACAGAAGATCATGTTATCAGTTTCTTATAAATTATAAATAGTAGCTCACGACCGAGATGGATAGGGTCAAACCATTGGAACAGTTGTAGTGTAATTTAGTATTAGTCTGTCTTGACTATAAAATTACACCAGTATACTATATGTGTATTGAGCAGGACCATTTGAGTTTGTTCGATTTATATTGACTGCATAAAAGAATAGAATCTCTGTTATTATGGATGTGTTCTCTTAATCCCTATATAATAACAAGCACGTACACTTAATATTTATTTCTTTGACTTATCAATGGGTGAGATTTATTCGTTAAATCAATAGACCCGATGAGTTGGGAGATAGTGCTATTTATATGGTGTGTTGTTGATTATAAAAGGAAACTGTGTCCTATTTATTTAGGTTGATGATGCCCCATTGAGAAACTCATAAGGTTTATCATGTAAACCCTACAGGTGGACTTAGTCCGACATGATAATAAAGTTGAGTGACACTACTCTTGGAGTCAGATGTTAATTAAGTGAGTTGTCAGTAACTCATTTAATTAACGGGCATACGATATCCTAAACACAGGAAGATTAACGCACTCATGATAAGAAGGAGCCCATATTGTAATATGGGGTTGGTGCGGTAGTTCAATAATAACTATTTAGTGGTATGAGTTATTATTGATGAACTTGAGTTGAATGTTTGGGTCGAACACAAGAAGCTTAAGTCCATCAGGAGGCCAAAATCAATTCCTCCTCTCGGTCCATGTTGTAGCCTCTACATAGCTTTGCATCCACTCGTTTGATTTTGTTTCCTACCCAAGAAAGAGGCAGGCCAAGTCTTGCTTGGTGCCCAAGCAAGGGGTCGACCAAACCAAAAGAAAAGAAAAGGAAGGAAAAAAGAGAGTTGTAAAAGGGAGATTTTTTTTCAACGGAATTAGAGATTTTTCTAAAAACAATTATGTTAATTTTTTCTTAGAAATTTTCTAAAAAGAATTATATTAATTATTTCCTAAGAAATTTTTCTAAAAAGAATTATGTTAATTCTTTTCTAGAGTTTTTTTTCTAAACAAAAATTCTGTTAATATTTCTCCTCTTTTATCTGGTGCCAAAGGTTATAAAAAGGGAGGAGGCCATGCCACCATAACCTAATCTCTCTTGGTTATCTTCCCTTGCTTACCATAACCTAATCTCTCTTGAGTTGTCTTCCCTTGCTTAGCTTGTGGTCGACACCTCATCTCTTATTTTCTCTCTTTTATTTTCCCCTAGGGTCGGCGCTCCATCTTCTCATCTCTTCCTCCCTTTCCTACCTCTAGGGCCGACACATATCTCCCTTGGTGGCTGGAGCTTGGAGGAGAAGAAGAAGAAGAGGAGAACCACCCTAGGTGCCCAGCGGTTTGGAGGAGAAGAAGGAGGAGGCACCCCTTTTCTTTGCATCTTTTGGTGGTAGGCGGTCTGGAAACAAAAGAAGGTTCGAGTGGTTTGTCTTGATAGATCGTCGCCCACATAACATCCAAGAAGAGGAGAGGAATACAACAGAAGATCAAGAGGTCTTTGTCTACGAAGAAAGGTACAACTAGTTATTTATTCCGCAGCGCAACTAGTTATGTTTTCTTTGTATGGATCCTGAACACCAACACAAGAGGCAAACGATATTGTGCTTCGATCAAGGTACGTTTTGGTCAATCAAGGATTTGTTTGATTGATCAAACACATGTCTGATCGAACATGTAGGTTGCTAGGAAAAGTTCTATACTTGTACAAATTTTTGTACAGGGGTTTTACACATAACGGTATTCCGAGCGCCAATAGTAAATACAAGTACACAGGTCATAGACACATGATAAGCTAAATCCCAGGTTATCAACTCCTGAGAATCAGCCCTTGACCATTACTAGAGATGTAAATGAACCAAACGGTTCGCGAGCTATTCAAAACTCAATTCGATAAAAAGTACGTTCGTTTATCTTATCGAGCCGACCTTGAGCTTGATTTCAAGTTCGATATTTTTATCAAGCCGAGCTCAAGCTTAAGGGCATTCAGCTTGTGAGCTCGCAAACATGTTCTTTTATAGGCTCGCGAGCTCGGGTTAGAGCTTAGCTCATTTAAAGGGCTCGAGAATATGTTCGTTAATAGACTCGTGAACTCGAGTTGGTTGTTGTGCCGATCAGATACTAGAGACCGAACACCATCCGACTAGACGTAGAAATCGCCAAGGAAACCAATTGTCCAGTCAATCAGACTTGTAGCCCCCTTCGACTAAACTTGAGGGAGAGGCTTGTGATGCGGCGATAAGGGAGAGCCCACCTGTCACGGGTCAATTCACACGGTGTCGATCAAAGTCAAGGCGGTTAACACCGAGCTTACAGTTATCCCGATCAGCAAATGAGTGGCCGAGCGGACATCACCCAACAGGTTGAGGCATCATGAGTCGGTCGGTAGGGAAACGAACCGCTCGGACCACCCCCGCCCGGCGCAAGGAATAATATTACACAGGTGGAGACAAGAAAGCAAAAGAGAACATGTCATCTATCATTAAATATAAGAAAGTCAAGACAAAGAAGAATACTACATTTATCATGACAAATAAACCTTCCTTTAACAATTAATATTATTAAATAAGATAGAATGACGATCAAAGAAAAAGATATAAAAGGATACGCTAGGTATGAGGAAGGTAATATTATCATTTTTCTTGATTATTCATTCTTTTCCTGATTTTAATTTGAGCATTGGAGGACTAACATTAGAGACCCCTTACCTGATCTTAATTTTATTTTACAGGATTGAAATCTTTATTGGACAGAAACATTATTATCAAATAAAAAAAATAATTTTTTTAAAAAAATTATTCTATGTAGAATCCTATTTTTTTTTAAAAATTATTCTATGTTAAATCCTAAATTTTTTGTAGTATCATTATCACATATAAAGCCATCCATTATATATTTATATCCTATCGGGAGCTTCATTCAAAATGCATTCTAATATTTCCGAGCTTCCCGAAGAATGCTACATGCATCCTGCCTATATATAAATTAAAATAAATTTGACGATTATAGTTTCATAATTTTTTCTTATAAATTTCGGTTATTGTTACTCACATGCTTTAGAGACGTTGAACAATTAAAATATTTTTTAAAATTAAAATAACACATTTTAAAAAGAACATTTTTATGTTGTGCGTAGATTGATAATATTTTAATAAGTATATATATTTTATAGTATATGATATTTGTTTAATTTAATTTTTATGTTAATAAAAATAATTAAAATATAGATGAATTATTTAATCATAATAGCTATTTTTATTTATTAGCTGACGACAACCCGAATCGATATAATATAATATAAAAAACACACGATTAGAAGCCCAAAGCCCAAATTGCACTTGGAGGCCCATAATCCATCAATAGTATCTTTAGTCAACCTCTTCTATCTTGGGCCCGGCGCCGCCGCCGGCCGTTGCACCGCCTTCGTCGAACTTGTATCCCTGATGGTCGCCGCCATCTCCTCCCTGATACATCTTCGCAATGATGGGGTTGCATGTCTCCTCCAGCTCCTTAAGCTTGTGCTCGAACTCCTCCACCTCCGCTAGCTGGTTGCTCTCCAGCCAGTGTATCGCCGCCTCCACCGCCGACTCGATCTTCTGCCGGTCATCCTCTCTCAGATTGCTTCTGATCTTCTCGTCCCTCACCGTGTTCCGCATGTTGTACGCGTAGTTCTCCAGGCTGTTCTTCGCCTCTACTTTCCTTTTCACATCCTCGTCCTCCGACTTGTACTTCTCCGCGTCGCGCACCATCCGCTCGATCTCCTCCTTGCTAAGCCGCCCCTTGTCGTTGGTGATCGTAATCTTGTTCTTCACACCTGCAGTCTTGTCCTCCGCCGACACATTCAGGATGCCATTGGCGTCGATGTCGAAGGTCACGTTGATTTGGGGCACCCCTCTCGGCGCCGGCGGGATTCCGGTCAACTCGAACTTGCCGAGTAAATTGTTGTCCTTCGTCCGCGCCCGTTCCCCCTCGTACACCTGGATGAGAACGCCAGGCTGGTTGTCGGAGTAGGTCGAGAAAACTTGCTCCTTTTTGGTGGGAATGGTGGTGTTCCTGGGAATCAAGACGGTCATGACTCCGCCGGCAGTCTCCAATCCAAGCGAGAGAGGCGTGACGTCGAGCAGCAGCAAGTCCTGCACTTTCTCGTCCCCCTCTCCGGTGAGGATCGCGGCCTGCACGGCGGCGCCGTAGGCCACAGCCTCGTCGGGGTTGATGCTCTTGCAGAGCTCCTTCCCGTTGAAGAAATCCTGCAGCATCTGCTGGATTTTGGGGATCCTGGTGCTGCCGCCGACGAGCACAACCTCGTGGACCTGCCCCTTGTCGATCTTGGCATCGCGGAGGACCTTCTCCACCGGGTCCATGCACTTGCGGAACAAATCCATGCAGAGCTCCTCGAACCGGGCGCGGGTGATGGTGGCGTAGAAGTCGATCCCTTCATAGAGAGAATCCACCTCCATGGCGGTCTGCGTGGTGGAGGAGAGGGTCCTTTTGGCGCGCTCGCAGGCGGTGCGGAGGCGGCGCAGCGCCCGCGCGTTGCCGCTGATGTCCTTCTTGTGCTTCCTCTTGAACTCTGCAACGAAGTGGTTGACGAGGCGGTTGTCGAAGTCCTCACCACCGAGGTGGGTGTCCCCGGCGGTGGCCTTCACCTCGAAGATGCCCTCCTCGATGGTGAGGAGGGAGACGTCGAAGGTACCGCCGCCGAGATCAAAGATGAGGACGTTCTTTTCCCCTGTTCGAGCGGCTTTCTTGTCGAGGCCGTAGGCGATGGCGGCGGCGGTGGGCTCGTTGATCATTCGGATAACGTTGAGGCCGGCAATGGAGCCGGCGTCCTTGGTAGCCTGCCGTTGGGAGTCGTTGAAGTAGGCGGGAACGGTGACGACGGCGTCCTTGATGGTCTGCCCCAAGAAGGCCTCGGCGATCTCCCGCATCTTGGAGAGCACCATGGAGGAGATCTCCTCGGGAGTAAAGCGTTTCTCCTCGCCCTTGTAGGTGACGACGATGAGGGGTTTGTCGGAGGGGCCGGCCACCACGCGGAAAGGCCAGAGCTTCATGTCGGCCTGGACGGTGGGGTCGGAGAAGCGGCGGCCGATGAGGCGCTTGGCGTCGAAGACGGTGTTGTGCGGGTTCATGGCCACCTGGTTCTTGGCGGCGTCGCCGACGAGGCGCTCGGTGTCGGTGAAGGCGACGTAGGAAGGGGTGGTGCGGTTGCCCTGGTCGTTGGGGATGATCTCCACGCGGTCGTTCATCCACACCCCCAGGCAACTGTACGTCGTCCCGAGGTCGATGCCGATCGCCTTGCTCTTCGCCATGATCAATCTCAAGCTATGTTAATGTTCGGATTGAATTGGTAAGGAATGAAGAAGATGGCTGCGATTTATAGCGGCGAGACGGGAACATTGGCAGCGACGTAAGAACAGAGTAGAAATCTCTAGACGAGATTTTACTATATATATTTATATATAAAAAACGGTCGGAGGATGGACAGGTGGCAGACGATTAGAGACGCGTGTCAAGGTGAGATCGTTCGGTGAGATCGAATTCTCTTCTTATATATAAAAAAAAATAGTGTTTAATTAGAGGGGCCAAGTGAAATATTTCTATGATACTTTGTAATTTGATAGAATTAGGGGAGCAAAACGAAATTGGGGAAGGATCCCCTGAATCTGGTCGACGCAGCCTCAATTGGGCGCGTTGGTGTGGATAAGAAATAGCTAGCTGCGCTTCCCACCGGTCGCTTGCTCTCCTCTCCACTTCTCTCTCATGAGCTCTCTTCCTCTTTCTCTTCCTCTTCCCTCCTCCGACGGAACACGGAGAAGCGAATAAGCAGCCGCATAGCTTGGATCCCCCCTCCTCCTCCGTTGCTGTCGAGGTTTAATCGGAGCAAAAGCATGGCGAGAATCGCCATCTGTTCCTTCAATCCCTCGCCTTCCTTGTCATCCGCCGCCTCCGGCCCATTCAAGCGCATCTCGGCTCCGCCGTTCCTCCTCCCGCTCAAATTCTCCCAGATTCGGTTCAGGGCGCGTCGCTCTCTCGTGGCCGTGGTCGCGCGATACGGCGGCGGGGGCTACCGCCCTGGTCCGTCCCGGAGGCGGTCCGGGGATAATCGCGTCGCTGCGGACCCCGACTATGACCCTTCGCTCGACCTGGATAGGCTCAAGTACTCTCTTCTATGTCTGCCCGTTATTGTATTCTTTCATAGCAGTTTTTTTATATATACATATATTAAAAAAATTGCCGCTAAAGATTTAAAGGTCTAATGTAGAAACATTAGTTTGCAAAAAAAAAAAAAAAAAAATTTGTATAACCGAAATGGATTAGCATGTGCACTTAATATGTTAGAGAACTCTGAAATACATGTACCAGAACCTGCATTCATAATTGTTCGTCATGTATTTGTAAAAAAAAATCATTTATTGCATAATTTTTGCTCCTTAGAGTCCCATGCTTGTATGACTAAGCGTTCTATAAAAGTACTTCAATTGATTACATTTTGGTTTAGCTCTTGCTAGTTGTTGACAGTGCAGGTAATATTTTCATTTTTGTTATTTCAGTTCAACTTCTGTAAGGTTGCTCGACGAGCAGCAAAATATGGTCAGTCTATATTTATCTCACTTATGTTGAGAGTGATATTTTTTGCACCTTCATTGGTTCACTTGTTCACTTTTTCTTTTTAGCTCGGTGTAGTGTCGATTGATGAAGCTGTACGAATGGCAAATGATGCTGAACTTATCCTGGTATAGCTTTCGATCATGCTAATGCATATGACTGCGAAGGCAGATGAATGCCTGATATATCTTAGACATCTTAACTCAGGCACTTTTTTTTTTCTTTGTTAATCTACTTATAGCTTCTGTAAATTCCTTAGATGAGGAATTAAGCATTTGAGTAACAAAAAGTGCACATAAGCTAGAGCCATTGCTGTTTGAAACTTAAATTGATTTGAAAGTTATTATGTGACTGTTAGAAGTTCTACGAACCTCAACAAGTACAAAGTGAATACCAAGCACATATGCATGATATAAATGAGAGTTGATAAGTCTGTTAACTGTGTATGGTTCATTTTTGAGTTTAGTAATACTTGTAACTGACAGACCAGAAGATCTAAGTTATTCATCACTAAAAAGGAACTCAATTAAATTAATCAAGGCTAAGCCTAGTTGTCTAATGTCCCATTCTAAGCATGATGTGGTCTTATATCTCACATACTCTTAGCTTCTTCATTTTTAAAGTTTCTTTATCTTGGATCTTGACATTGTTTGTCTTGCAAAGTCAAATCATACTATTCTGGAAGGCGTACTAAACTATCTATCTTCCTTCTACTTCTATCCTAATCTATGTCATGTTTGAATATTCCGGAAAATTTTGATTTTCATGAAGAAATTTTAGTATCTGATGGTTGGATAATTTGGAACATCAATCATCCATATTTCTTTTTTTTTTCAGGCAATTTTGTCTGCAGATGCTGATCCTCCTGTGCTCAGGCTTTTTGACACTTCAGATTATCAGTATGTCCTGTTTGATATATAGTTTCTGTTATTTATACCTAACATGAACACATTTATAGTCCTTAGTGCTTTGGCACCAACCATTACCAATTGTAATAGACCGCATGGATCATCTATATATAGCATTGATAAACTTTTTAGAACATTAGACGGTATGAAAAAAAACTGATTTCAGTTCTAGCATTCCCTTTCAGCATTACATTTTTTTTGTTATGCAGAAAACATAAATATGAGCAGCAAAAGAAGAAAAGGGTGCAACAAAAGAGATCAGCTGGTGAATATCTCTCTTCATTTTTTTTTTTGAGTGAGAAATGTTAGTTTTTCCTTATTCTTCTCTATTTGCAGCAAGCCGCGTCAACATTAAGGAATTGAAAATGGGGTATGTTTCTCCTTTCATTTAGTTGGTATTTTGCTTACTCATATATTGATTGGTACATAGGTTAACAGTTCATGTTGATGCTATTTGAAATTTTCCGATCAATTTTTTTCTATCATGAAACGCATCTATTGATGGGTCCATGGGTAAACTGTTTAAGTTGGTGTTATTTGAATTTCCAGATCAAATTGTTTTCTATCTTGGATTGTGTTCTGCCAAACTTGTCTGTTAATTGGCACTTTCTTGGATGACTTGACTAAATTTTAAGTTGTGACCTTGGTGAAGGTGGTTCCATGTGAAGCATTTTTGTTTGGTAATTTTATACACCCTTTTATCAGTCTACTATGTTAAAAGTGGTGCCTTTTCTGTTGAGAAGTAATACCAAATGCTCGAGAACTATGGTTGCTTATACTGAAACTTTGTTAAATGCTATCTGGCTTAGAGAGGTTCTTGGACAACTATCTGGTTTTTGCCTATTTGGTGTTGTAGGTGGTGAGTTGGAGATCAAATAGGACCTGACCATTTATTCAGTGAGGCCTCAAATATAAAGAGGATCGCATTCTCCTCAGTTGTGCAATAAAGTCCTCTATAGTCTCCAAATCCATCTTTCATCCTCATAGTCTTTATGCTACGTGAATGAGTGGTGAACAAGTAGGAAGTTTGAATATAGAGAATGGATATAACAGTCTAAATTATGCACAGTATATTTTGTGAATCAACTTTGACACTTTATAGGTTATGGCTTTTGAATATAAATGGCCATTTATTTCTCGTAGTCATTTTGGAGCCAACTTCTTTCAAATATAATATTGATTTATATTTCCTGTAATATAGAAATTCTATGCACGGTATGTTTCATCAATTTGTTTTTGACTTAGAAACACACATGTTATTATGAAAAATTGGTGGACTGTAGATCTAACTCATAGGTTTGTAGCTTCCACTCTTCGATAAACTTTTGATGGTAAGCTTTTTTATGCATCCATATACAAGGTAAAGCTCTTCATTGAGCTTGTGAGGTCTAAGGATTGGCATGTTCTTGCTGTTTTGTAGAATTAACATCCTTCTTAAGAATGTCAGGACTACACTTTTAAAACCTAGATAGAAATTGATTTAAAGTCTAATTGTATTTGCATGTTATTCTTAAACAATATATATATACGCTGACCCCAAACACCCCACACGGTCATTTGTTGAGAGATAAATCAAGAAATTGGGCAATCCACCACATGAGAGGGTAATTCTCTCGGGAATCGACCCTTTATTGATTTGATAATTCTACCATATGGTGACCAACTCGGCCAAGCCCCGGGGGTGAGTTTTGCTTATTATGCAGCATATGGTGTCGACTTATTAGATATTCAGGTGGCGTTTGGTCAAATGATTGGAATGACTATGAGTATGAGTTTGATAATAAGGTGGAATGAGAATAGAAATGAAACCCACCTAGTTATATGGATTTGGTTGATTCCCATAAATCTGGAAATCATTCCCAAACCCACAATCCAAACACTATCTTTTACTATCATTCCATTCCCTCATTCCCAAACCCATCAACCAAACACCCCTCAATTTAATTTTCACTGAATGTGAAAAACTTTACTTGTTCACAAGGAAGATAGCTTTTGATAAGATAAAGTGAACTACATTATGCAGTCTCAGTAAAGTGAATCCATCCTTTTTCCTTTCTGTGGGTAAAATTAATCTTTTTGATTGTTTAGATTCTCAAAAACCACATGTATTCTTTAACCTATAGTTGAGATAATGAACATAGCTACTATTATTAATGGCATTTTTTGTTCCATTATAGTATCATAAATAACCGGGAGGACTAACCATCTTTTGTTGTATGTTCTACTATTAACAGGATAGCTGCCACTTTGCTATATAATGTAATTCAACTCAATTTTCCTTTGATATCTGTAATTTTCCTACCAGATTTGTATATTTGCATAAAATCAGAGAGCATAACTAGTACTAATGTGTTAATTCACAAGTAATTTTGGTTAAGTATTCACATTTTCATTTATCCTGTCATGTTTTTATTTCAATAATTCCTCCCATTTCATTTGTCTGGTTTTACCATTTAAAAGTGTTATGCTGTAGCTTGAAATTAATCAGTCTGATTACAGGTACAATATTGATTCCCATGATTACTCAGTGCGGTTAAAAGCTGCCAATAAGTTTCTTAAAGATGGTGATAAGGTTCTTTATATCCTATGTAATTCTTCTTAGGACAATGAGCTATAGCTTATCCTCAATATTCCTTCAGGTGAAAATCATTGTTAACTTGAAAGGCAGAGAAAATGAATTCAGGAATATTGCTATTGAACTGCTCCGACGCTTTCAAAGTGATGTCGGGGAGGTAATGATTCCTTCTAAACTTCTTGCGTTTTTATTTCCACTTGAATCTTGCTACATTCTAGAAATTTTGTGGTATCCGTGCATTAGGACATTGCCTTCTGTATGCATTTATTTGACCCTTGGTTCTGTCTTTAAATAACTAAGCCATGGAAGACTTCAAAAGCATCAAGGCAATGTTTAAAATTCAGACTCTTGTCAGGTCATCAGGGGTGAAATTAATTATTCTGCCTTGTCGGGCAGCGTGTGAAACTCTTGTAGGATCATATGTGAGCGGCTTGACTAGGGAAGGTGAATAGATAGTAAGCTCAATTTCCAAATTATTGCACACAACAAAGGCACATAATGATCTTAGTAATTGTGTATTCGTGTACGATTGATTGTGTCAATTTATAATAGTAGTGGAAATAAACGAGATGAACAAGACACACTAACATAATGATATAAGATGTTCGGTGACCCTACTTCTACTCCATGGTGTATGATGCATCCGGTGCTAATTCCACCCTTTTAGAAGAGACAATGGGGTAAATTTCTTACAATCCCAACCAAAATTTGGATGCTCTCTAACAATGACTCTCCTACAGATGAATAAAAATTTAAAGTGTGTGCATTATCAAGAGCTCCTCCCCAAGCTCCAATATGACAACCGATTCCAATCTAGCTCAAAGGCAATGATCTCCATGAGCTCCAACATTAACACTCGATCTAAGCTCCTTAGCTCTAGTACATCAACTCAATTGAAGTCTAACTATGAGGCAACGAGCTCCACAAGCACTAGCACCTATACTTAATCCAAGCCTCCAACTCTCAAGTCCACCAAGCTTCTCCCCAAGTAAGTGCACCAACTTGATCCAAGTTAAGCTCTTGAGCAACAAGTTTCACGATCTTCACAATTGTTATATACTTATATGCACTACTCAAGTACCTCCGCACTTAATGCACATATCAAAAACATAAAAAATAGCTAACTTAAACCATATTGTTGACACATAAAAACATAATTAAGTCTATCCACAAGGCAAATGTCGTTTCCCCAACAACTCCTTGATATATATGATACCAAAAGTCATCAACTCACAAGGCTTCCTTGGGCAACAACACTACTTCGAGGCTTTTGCAAGCTAGGGTTCTATTACCACCCCACGAGTCTTTACTGAGATGGAGGTCATCGGTGAGACCTTTTGCTAGCTAGAGTTCCGGTAGAGGCTTCCACAAATTGGAGATTGCTAATGAGATCTTCCATGAGGTTCCTCTCCCATTTCTTCGTCTGTATCCCTCTTTAGTTCCTACTGATTGGTGACAATTGACACCACCTCAATATGCCATTGGCACCACCGGCACATTTCATTTTGTGCAGGACTAAAACCCCGATCTGCCATATTGTTAAAAGCTGTCTTTCAGCTCCTCATTTCCATTTTTTTGGTCTTTTAGTTGGCAACTGAGGAGAGCAAAAACTTCAGCGAAAGAAACATCTTCATGGTTCTCATGCCAAACAAAGCAATTGTTCAGAAAACACAGGAGCAGTCGAAGAAAAAGGAAAAGCCAGTTCCAGAAGTTTCCGCAAGTGTTTAGCCGCACCAGGACACTAATTGAGATTCATAGCAATAAGTTCGTATCTTTCCTTCCTATGAGTTGTTTTGGCTACTCATCACACTGGATTAGCTATCGATCCACACAACATTGACAGTGTCTTTTCATACACAGGTACTTTGTGTTTTGGTTTTATTAATCAGAATAAGGTGATCATGCAACTACCTGATGTAAATATGGATGCAGCAGACAGTAGAATCTTCTTGCGGCAAAAAGTCCATTCGTGATTATGGAAACGAATCACAGTTGCTTAAAGATGCCGAAAAGTTAATCTGAGTATCATAGAGGATTAATGTAGCTTGTTCATTATATTTTACAATCACGATTTTCAGTCATCTGGAGAAATGTATTACTTATATTGTCAATGAAAAAAGCTATGGCATTTCGATTCTTGAAGCTTGCACTTAGGTTGGATTGATCATTTGTAGGAAAAAAAAAATTTATTACCCACTTTGATTTGAGTGATGATTTCAATCCTGAAATTCTTGTGTTGGAAGCTGGTGTCTGAATGCTTGAGCGTGCTATACGGTAAATGAACCTTGTGTGTTTAACTCAGCGGAAAATGGAAAGATCTATTTCATTCTTCAAATCTTTCTAATTCTTTTGACCATTTTTATTGTTTGATTCTATAAACAAAGGATCTATCTCATTCATTATGTTGGACTTATACCTGCTCCATCAACCTATTTATCTGTTTTTGTAGTTTGTGTTTTTCCACCCTCTTCTTAGTTTATTCGGCCAGCTCAGGGTGGGATTGAATACTTCACCTTTTCATGAGTCTCATTATTAGAATAGGAATTTATAAATCTACAAAATGTGCTCATCTAATTAGTTGGAGGTCAAAACAGATCATCACTTATGTAAATCAGGTTTTTTCCGTTAATTCTTTCAGTAACACATGGAACAATGTAATAAACCTGTTCAAATAGTCTCAGGGCAACCCGCATAATCATCAAATTGGAAGAAATGTACAATAATTTCTTTGAAGTTGCAAAAAGGATCTCATAAACACTTTGTGTTTTTCATATTCATTGCCAAAAAAATTTTTAAAAAAAGTTGAGGCTTTCAGAACCTACAGAAAGCAAACAGTGGCCTCCCTAATATATACAAAAATTAAGGGTAGGCGATTTATCTGGGTTATTTTTCTGCATCATCAGGTACATTGAAAAACTGCGGCATCGAGGCGATTCGAGGAAGTATCAGAAGCTCCCCATATGATTCTTTTCTCGATAACGGTGGTTGTGCACCATCAGCAAGCTCAGCCTCTGGAGTTGAATAAGGTTCTTCGTCAGATCCTGCACCAGCTTGAGTGTCATCACTATCTTTCATTTTGGAATTTAGTTTTGTACCTGCTGCCGTATCTTTGTGGAGCAGGCAGCAAAGGGAGTCGACCCTTGAGATGATGGATTGTTCATCTGATGAAGCAGCAGAAGACTGGGAATCATTCAGAAGATAGTGTGCTATATCTTCCAGCATCTCTCTGTCGGGCAGGGTGTTGCTAGGCAATGATGTTTTGCCTGAAGCCATCTGCTCAGAGATGTGATGATCTAAGTGGTTTACAAGATCGGTCATGGACATAGACCCTCTGATTCCAGGCAGTTTCAATCGATCCCACCAGTTTTGGATTCTTGATTCCATATCCTTGCCCATATTTTCTTCCCCTGACCGAGCTTCAATTCCTACAATGACATTGGTGTCAAAATTATAAAAGACCAAGGCGTTACCTGAATGATTCTCAATAGCAATAGCTTATCTTAGAACAGAAGAATTACCAAAAAGTAATGATAGTACAATACCAGAGCTTATCATATTACCTGAGCATGGCGAAGGAGTGTCCTGCGAGTCAAAATCAGGAGTTCTCCCAAAAGAATCCCGTGTTTCAGTCTTATTGGAGATCGAAGAAGTTGCGCAAGGGGAACCAGGTTCACAAAAGCCCGAGAAAGTGGTTCCACAATTATCTTTAATAACATCTTGAAAATGATTAGAATCATCTTGATCCTCGTAAACTGAGAACTGAGGGTCAAAGTAAGGAGATTCTAATATCGTATCTGGTTGCTGACTGAGGAGCTTCAAACGTGGATCACAGTCGATAAGTTTCTCAAAATTCTTGCTCAACAAAGTTTGCGAACATTGAAGGAGATGCCTCCTGCAGCATCCATTTAGATAAAGTTACAATGATGATAAAACAGAACATGTCGCATTGCATATGGTTTTCAACCAGATGGAAAAGAGAAATACCGCAACATTATTAACAGCAGTAACACATCAGTAACTTTACTGTATCCAAAACTAAAAACTAACGTTTTATGCAGTAGAAAAGAAGTTAACAAAAAAAAAAAATTCCTTCAGTCGTATTGCTTAGGCCGGAGAATATTTATATTTCACAACAATATAAATAAAGGTACGAGTCAATTAGCATACAATCTATGGAAGCTCGTAGTATGAAAATTCAGCTTTATCTATGTTTCAAACAATTTGAGATAGGAGGCAAACATATACCTTCAGCAACAATGGAAAATGTTAGCAACATCTACTATATCTCACCAAACTTAATTTAAATATGTTTGATCAAATTATACTCTAATATCTGAAGCCCAAAGTAATCTATTTTCGAGTTGTAAAGTCAAAGAACACAACATGAAATTGGGTAACCAAACAGAATATATTTTATGTTACATATCATCATAAAATATTATTAATTATATGCATATACAATATAATTTAAACTAATTTGTTAAGAGCTAAATCAAAACTTACAAATTCAAAAATTATAACCAAGATGCACAGAATTTCTTTCAATTGCTTATCAATGTTGAAAAAAATTATGAACTCTGATTAATGAATTCTGCTTGTGGTGCAGCAATTGAAAAACTATTTCCTCCCATTTATCACATCCCATTTTGTAAAGAAATCTCTTCCTTCTCGTGTTATTGTTTTTGTTTCATATTTCAATTAGTTAAACATTATAAACTCAATGGCTAATCTTCTTCCAACTGGTCTGATCTAACCCCACAATAAAATAACTTGATCGAATAAGTCAATTGAAGATGTGATTGTATACGAATGTGTGTATATGCAAAAGAGTACTTCATATGAATATCGAGAAGAAAATGCTATATGGCCTATAATAGGCGATAAAAATCTTGTGCATTTGTAATAAACAGGTGTGGTTTCCAAATCAGGAAAATTGACAATAGAGGTCAGTTCATTCTCAATGAAATCCACCATCAAAACATCAATTCATGAACATCACAACTCTAATTATTTTCTTCCACCAAAAAGGCTCTCAGAAGAATATTTAACAAAGAAAAAAATTGATTATCTTTTATTAAAGTGCTGATAATAAGAACCAAAGATTAAACCATACTACCGACCCAAAGGCCTAGGTTAGTTCCCAGTTAAGCATCAAAAGCAACAAGAGGTCAATCTCAGTTAGATGAGAAAAAAATACAAATTACATGTACCTGTGTATGCTTGCTTGGCCATTGGTAAAATCCTGAGTCGCTTGCCATAGTGTATGCTTCCTTGGTTGGGGATCAGTCTCGCGGAAAAAAAGCGGCGGTCTTGCTAACTAAAAAAAATTGCTAACTTGTTACCAAGAGGAAATGACCATCATACAACCAACAAAAATTGAGGGGGAGAAAAAATCTTACCACAATTTCCAAAGTCCCATTGACACCTTCAGAAAATGTTGCTTTAATGGTGGTAATGTCAGACCAGTGAAACTCGATCTTGCTCTTCAAGCCACCTTCAAGAACTTCCCATACAAGTTTATGTTTAGCAAAGTAGCACTTTGCCACTAGATCACCTTCGTATCTAGAAATACACTGTTTGCCAATAGAACATGGTGAACTTTCCACAAACTCAACCAATCTGGTAAAGGATTACTTCACAAAAAGATAAGAAAATTAGGATGTACTAATTCACCATCAAGCATCCATGTAATGCACCCTCGACAAGAAAATTCATTGACTTGAAATGTACTATGTTCTTATGTTAGATTGCTCGCTAAGAATTGCACGTGAAAAATAAAGAATAAAGGCAAGTAAAACCTTCATCAGAATTCTTGGACCATCTCACAGAGAGATATGAACACAAATAGGAAGAAAAGAACGAACAAGTAATTTCTGTGTAAAGCAGAACAATTGAATAAATTGGAAATACAAGAATAGAGCACTAGAATAATGCATAGACAAGATCTTTGATGACAGAAGAGGAGAGCTGCATCATTTACGTAAACCACCAAAAATTTCCTTAATAAAATCCGCACCTCCCATGCCCCAATCTTCAAATATGATGCAGGAAAATTCGAAGCTTTGATCTTGCTAGTTGAGCTCGAAGCAGCTGAGGACTTTGATTCTTTAGCATCACCAACTTCCGAGCTCTTCGAGTTAGTGGCGCAAGAAGTGCTACCTGCCTTTGCTTGAGAAAGCCTCATCTGAATCAAATCAGCAAGAGACGGACTTTTCCTTAGACGGAGGCCCAGCGGTCCAGGTTCCCCAAGCACATTGTTGTACAGAGCCTGAACCAAGGTAGCATCAGAAGCTGGAATTACCTCTTTTCAAACGCTACAGACTAATTCTTGGCAGATGTTCCAAGAGGGAGAAGAAAAGGAAAAACAAAAATGTTCTTTTTCTCCGGATCATGAGATTCGAATCAAAATAAATGTTCAAAATACCAACAATTTTGATTTGAAAGAGAAGTGACTCGTCTACCTGCTGACTCGAAGTGCTCGCGTCCCTGGATCTCTTGTGCAGAGGGCTGCGCTCGTCGTCCAAGGACTCCTCCACTTCCAACTTCACCTTCGGCGGGGAAGGAGCCGGGTGCGGGGTGGAACCAGCTCGGCGCTTGCTGGAGTCCGACGACTGAACCATACCGCAGGAAGATTCCCGAACGAGGAACCCTAGAACGCCAACTTCCGCTGCTCCTCTGCGCCTTTTCCCGTCGATCTCGTACAGAAATCGGACGATACTTCACCGCGATCGACGAAATCAAACAGAAAGAGATCTAATCGCCATGCAGGAGGAGGTGATTTCGCCGGAAGAGTGAGAGGAGCGACAGAGGTCAAATTTTGTGTTCGAAATAGGGAGACCAAATTGGTAAATCCGCAGAGACGTGACACTTCTCATTGGTATATTTAATTATATATATATTATTTTATCTTTAATAGCAATAGCTTTCATAGCTCAGTTGGTTAGAGCACCCGTTTAGTAAGCGGGAGGTCTTGAATTCAAATCTCAATGAAAGCAATTGATTTAATTTTTTTTTTTAATTTTAGGGAACTTATTATAATAATATGTAATCTATGTCAGCAATTATTTAAGAAAATGACGGCGCTACACTAGAGCGATGTCCAATCAAGTAGGAGATTCATCGAGGTCTTCTCGGACAAGAGCGGAGCCACCTCTGGCTCCAGTCCTACCTACTTTATAAAAAATAAAATAATATCTTTATATTTTTTTCATCCCATCGTAAACAAAGTCACTCCGTACGCAAATTTCATAATATCAAATTAAAAATAAATAATTTTAAATTAAAATATCAATTAGATTGACAAATTTTATAAATGATATTATATTTATATAAGTTAATAAATATATTAACTCTAACTTATTTATTTTTTTATCCTAAACTTGTCTGTAGGACCGTGTGGTTTTCTCTCCGCAGTAAGCAAGTAATTTACCGTTCAAATGTAATTTTAATTTTTCTTCAATAACCAAAAGTTTTGTCACCAGCCGCACGAGAGGTGGTTGATGAGGCAACGAGCGATGGCTGCTCGTGAGGCAGGTGCTGTCTCGCCAAGCAATAAGTAATCGCTTCACGAGCGGCAGCTAGTCCATTGCCTTGTTAGCCAATGAGCGATATAAGTCCAGGTATATAGACATAGATTATTTCTCATACTTTCATTTAACATATATTAATCTAATGTCAAATTTACCAGTTTGCTCATAATTCTTGATAGTTCAACTCTCAAGGCTCTTGATTGGTGCACCCTTAGCTTGATCGAAAGTTAATTATCTGTATTCTTTGAATTTTATATTTTCTAACTGAAGTTAGTTTTATGGAGTATGGACGAAGGTTCTAATGTCCTAGCATTTCTTAGATAGCAGCGGGTAAGATGAATACTATTGCACCACTATATGATCTTGCCTTATATTACTTGAAAAAATTTATAAGACTAGTATCATTAATCTTTTTATTATTGATTAAGAATGTAATTTGATCACTATACTATGAAAAATTTTAAAATTTATCAACTATTTCTAAATTATATCAAAATTAATTGATATAAATAAGACAAGAACTTATAATTTGATTGACTGCTTTTTTTTTTTTATAATTTATACATTATAATTATATCGTTTACTTATATATTGAATATAATATATTTATTTAATTGATAGATTCATTTTATTTTTACTGTTTCTATTTCTACAGTAATAATAGAATGGACATTTTTAACTATGATCATGTTAAAATAAATTTTTATACAAAATAGTAGAAGAAATTTTAGTAGATTATAATTTATATTGAACAGAAGTTGATTGAAAAAAATAACTATGATGTAATAATTAATGAATTTGAATATAAAAATTATGGAAGAACACAATTTCAATAGTATCTTTGCTATATGCTTTGAATATTGAATATTAAATACTTTTGTTCTATATTTGAAAAAAAATTAATATTCACATATTTTAAAATTAATTAATTATATTAATTATAGTCAATGACCAACCCAAGTAGCTTTAAATCCTGGCTTCACCCTTCTTGGATGAACAATATGGTGTCGCACGTGACACTAGTATTTGTGCAAACTATTAAGAACCATACACTAATCAATTAATTTCCATGGACGTGTAAAGGAAACGAATTGAATATGTAAAAAAATTTAAAGCTCAAATTCAGTTTGAAATAGACATATTTAAGTTTGAGTTCGATTCGAACCTCAAAAAATTTAAAATATTTAATTCGAGTTCGGTTCGAATTAAGGCTCAGGTTTGAGTTCAACTTGAAATATTCGAATATGTTCACGAACTATTCGAGTTATTGTTCGAAAATAGGTTCAAAAAGCTCGAAATTTATTTATTTAATATATATTTAACTTATATTAATAAATATTAAGGTTCACGAGTGGCTCGAACAATATAATTTGGGTTCGAATTTGATTCGAAAAAAAGTTCGAACATATTCGAGTTTAGCTCGAATTCGATAAATTCAAATATGAATCGAATATTTTTCAAACCGACTTAAAAAGCTCGCGAGTCGACTCAATTCATTTGCAATCCTAATTCTTATCATGGCAACATATTTGTCAATTGACAACGTGCTATTATTCTATCCACGGCCTATATTGTACATACGCTATATAACTATACACTTTTAAAAGTCTTACCGTGCGCGATGTGCATTGTGATTACGATTATTCACGGTGCGCTATGTAATTGTAATTAATATCATGAACTAAAATTGAAACAAACATAATATCAAAACTCAAACAATTATCATACTATATTAGTTATCGCGCGTATATGTGTAATATAATATATGAATATGCTTAAATTAATGTCCCAAGTCCATAAACCCCAACAATAAGTTAATGTAATGAACTTTCTCGTAAAAAAATTAATTAATTTTTTATATGTGATATTAAATTGATAATTAGATACTATATTTGATCTTAGTAAAAAAAACCGAGAAAGATATATTTTTTAATGTCGCTAATCTAAAGTATTTATAAAAATTTCTCCACTTACTGTATTGTGTATTGTGAATCTTAAGATGTGAAACTAAAGTGAATGTATATTTTTTATAAAAAAAGTAATTAAAAAAATTACTAATAAGATTTAAAATTATTTTCAGTATAAAAAAAATGACATTAATACAATTTAATTTTGAGTTTAGTCAAAATTAATTATTAAATGATCGGATTCTTAATTAATAAGTAAGATTCAACCATCAACCCCACACTAAGTAAAATAATAAGATATTAATGTTCACAATTGTGAAATATGCCATATATGACGATTTATAAATCTTTAACCGTTAATATTTAATTTTAACAACATGATTTGTGTTTAAATGTGGTAGATAATTTTTATTTACAATATATATTTTTCATGTATATCATTATTTATATAAGTATAATAATATTAACAATACACATTGGTGACAAAAGATGAATACGTTCGTCTCCATAAATAGAAGAAGTAATGTGTGTCTTAAATAAATAATAATAATAATAATAATAATGATGATGATGTTATTTTAATGTTAATTTAGCTCATAAAGATAGAGATGAAGAAGGCAAAGAAGGAGCGGCAAAGGCATGTTCTTCTTCTCCTTCGTAATCTCCATTTCCAAATCGTGCTCCCCGTCTTGTACTGCAATATTCAGCTCCCATCTCGGTTTTTTGCTCGCTTCTTTAGCAACTGTGACTGATTTTGTTTTATTGACAAAAGAAGAAGAGTAGTGGGAGGAGAATAATTAATGGCTGCTGACCACCATTCTCTGCAGAACTCCTTGAATGATGTATGCACTACACCCAGTGGTGTGGCCAATTCGACTAGGAGGGGCAATTTAATTTAAAAAACATGATTAGTCTTACAATAAAGAGAGGAAGACAAGATAAAACATGACTAGTTTTACGATGATAATAAAATCTTAAAAATGTTGCTGGAAGCGGTTAGCAACAATTGATGCTGCATTTATTAATTACTGGAGAAGAGAAAAGAGAATTCTTGTGCTTTAGAAGAGGCGAGGAAAAAATTATAATTTTACTTATATTCGAGAAGAGAAGGAGAAGAAACAAATGGAGAAGAAGAGGAAGGGAAAAAAAATAAAAGAAAGAAATGAATGAAGGGGTTCCAACTTACGTAAGTAAAAGAGGGAGAGAAAATAATGAAAAGTTTCATCAAAAATATTCTAATTTTTTTTTAAATCAGTCAAACTCGTTTAAATATTAAACTTGGTTCGATCATAACTCAACTTTAAATCAATCCTGATTTGAGCCAAAATAATCCTTATCTCCATATCTACTCGTTCGATTTAGTTCGAATCCGATTCAATTTTAATTTAACTTTCTTACTTCATATCCTATTATATATTTTATTTTTAAAATTCAATATTTAATATTTCAAATTGTTATATTTTTTCATAGAAATAGTCCTAATGGATAACTTAAGTCACGGGGTTTTTTTAAATATATGATCAATTTTAATTTTTGACGTGATGAATGAACTTTCAAATATACATACATTAGTTTTTAATAAAATATGAGAGGGCGGTCACACTCTCTCTCCCCTCTCTCCTTATGATTATGCCCTGACCACACCAAACTGTTTGAGGATTAACATTTATCAAAAAAACAGAAATGGTCCTTTTTTTTCCCTATATATCTCTTCTCCTTTTTGCCTTCTTCCTTCTTCCTATGCCTTCTTTCTTCTTCCTACTTCCTTCTTCCTTCTTCCTATGCCTTCTACCTTCTTCCTTCCAAGATCCTGCCTTAGAGACTGCTAGAGAACCTTTTAGTGGTGCACCATGCATGAGAAGCTCAAGCTGCCAGCATGATCTGAGTACTCCATGTATCCTCTCCAGGCCTGGTTGGATAAGGGCATGCAGATCATGTTGAAGCTTCGATCTACTGGTGGAGCACCAAGTTTTTATTTTCTTTTCCTTTTTTCTTTCTTTAGCCAAATGATTCATTGATGGCGGTTTGGCAACTGGAAGAAGGTTGAATTTTTCTCTTGCAAAACAAATAACTTCGTTTATTTTTTCTATGTTGATTTGGTTTCATTATATTAAATGGTGATTTAACATAATAGTTTCTCTAGTGTTTTCAGATCTTGGAAGGAATTAAGCTGATCCTTAATCATCTTGCTTATTTGTTATGCTCCTGCCCAACAGAGTTTGGGGCTCAACCCTAGAAATCATCTGATGTATGCAAGTTTGTGACTGATTTGCAGTGCCAATGGATGAATATATAGTTCATAAATCTAATTTTTAGTTACCACCAGATATCAAAGTCTTTGGCTCAACTAATCTCGGGTGATCTTGTCTAGAAGCCGAGTCAGAGAAAGCCGACGAAGGTGGTGTCGGCGTTGATGGAGCGGCGACTTTGACACACCCTTGTTGGTTACTACACTTGGATTCCATTTTCTGTTCCTCTGTAAAAAAATTTGTACAAGTACAGAACTTAACCTAGCTACCCATGTGCTCTACTGAAGTTAAACTTGGATTGCAAACGATGCGTAACATTATTAATCTAAGTTGTTCTTCAGAAATTAAACTTGGATTAGAAACGATACTTAACATTTTTATTCCAAGTTTAATCGATGTGTGTGTCGGAAACTTGGACCCCCTTGTGGTACCAGAGGTTTGTGATAACGGAACCGGTGGAACTTGGGTCATGCACACACCCAGACAAGCACACGGAGTGTTAGAGACTAAAAATCAGGGAAAACCTATTTAAGCTACCCATTTAAATGAGGAAAAATTTTATTTTTATTTTTCTTTTCCCTTTTCTTTTTTCTTCTCCCATCGTCAAACCCCTCACCCGACCGACCCTTTCCCCTTCCTCCTCTTCTTCTTCTTCTTCTCTTCGTCTTCCCCACCGATGGTGCCGCCTCACTCCGCTTCTTCTCCCTCCCGCGGACAAAAGGAGTGGCCAAAGGGAAGTCGGACACTTCTCCTCTCGATCTCCACTGTTCTCCTCGCCTCTGCCCCGAATTCCCCTCTCCGATCTCCACCCAACTGCTGCCATTGGCCAGCCAAAGTCCATCTCCTCCTCTCCACTCGTTCCACTGTTGCCTGCTGACGATCGGCGCTGCCCTTTGCTCTTCACAACGACGTCGTCTCACTGTCTCATCCACCCGATCCACTCGCACTGCCTACGGCTCAGAGCAAGGGATCGCTGAGGTCGAGCTCTAGACTTAGATCATCGTTCGAATCACAGATTTCCTCTTTCGATCATCAGAGTCCTAGACTCGATCTTTCGTCTCCGAGTCGTGCCCTAATCACTGCTTGCTGTCACCACTTGCTGACGCCACCTGCGCACTAGTCGCCGACCATGGGAGAGCAGGGAGTGTAGCTTAATTTCTGGTGGACACCTCTCCTTTCCTCGAACACACCGGCCTCTGTTTGATTTCTGCCTTCACGAGGAAAGAGGAAGTTAGATAGCAGTGGGTGGTTGGTCTGAAGTTGCTGGATTTTGGCCACCACAGCACTGAATGCCTGGTTATTTTCTTGATATCCATCTTTGATTCGATCAGTGTAAGTGTTTTCAGCAAGTGAGTTTCTGTTCTGTAGATCTGATATATAAATTGAATTAGGTATGAATTGGATTATATGGTTGGATGATAGATTTATATTAGGTGAGTTTAGAATTGATTAAGTATAAATTTAAATCTAAATGGAATAACTAGGGTTAAGGAAACTAACCCTAGTTGACCGTTGAGATATATTTAATTAGGGTTAAATGATGATCTAATCTAAGCTTCGGGTTAGATCTGATTTATATAGTTAACAGAGATTAAATGGAATTAAAAATCTAGTTTCTTAATCAGATTAGGAGTTTGATTTAGCTATTTTTCTTACAATAAAACTTAGCTAAACTGTACGATTTATTACAGGACTTTAATTCGGAATGAGCACTTCGACATAGCGATTGTTTAGCTCAATCTACATTTGAGGCGGGTACCTTGATTTATCTTTTAGATATTGGCATTTGATATGCATAGTGGATTTTAATGAGTAGTAATAATTATGTCATATCTGCATCGGTATGTCATTGCTTGATTCCTTCAACATGTTTATATATTACCTGTTTTGCATCCATTACCCTCTTGATTATTTATGCTGATGGAGGTAGTGACATACCATGTCTTATGATATACTGGACTAGACATTTATCATATCTGATACGTGTACCTAGATCTTTTTATTTGAGCCATTTTATTTTGGTACATGTTTTATGGAGGTAGATATGGTTAGGATTTTCATGCTTAGTGTCATGCATCATCTCGCATGATTGCATGCTGAGCGATTGACAGCTCCATTATTGTTGAGCTCATCGTCAATTACATGGATCTACGCACACAACCACTCATTAGGTTAGTGGTATATCAGACAAGGTGTGTGGCAGTTTGCTCTGTCAGTGCTTTGCTGGTCCACTCATGGGTAGCGTGATGCAGCGTGGTAGCACGACAGGGGTCTCTCCTTTGGATTGTCTCAGGGAGATGAGAGCATTGAGCTTCCCCACTTATGATTTAGGGTAGGAGGATAGGTGTACTCTGACAGCATCCTGTTCACTCGGTCACTTATCAGGACCAGTGATAGCAGAGTGCACAGTTGTCATAGCCTTACCCACTTAGTCTCACTATCGTGTGTGAGATGCCTAACTGGCATCAGGGGTGACCATGTTATTTGCATCATATGCATGGATTGCATTTATTGCTTGCGTTTGCTGCACTTTGTTTGCTGCATATTTGATGGATGCATATGATTGACATGCATACAAGAGATATGACATTTTTGGTCTGACGACCTTATTATTCCAATAGGAGGTCCTGGTGAGTACATCTTCTCCCATTCCTTTCAGTTTTGTATTTTCCATTATTATTCCAGGAGACTGTACGCATAATTGTTACTATTGGTTATTTATTACTATGCATGTCAGCTTGGTATCCGCTGAGTGTTGGACTCACCTCGTTGATTTTTACCATTTCAGGTTAAAGCTGTCAGGAGGTTCTAGTCGCTAGTCCCCACCCTGAGTCGCGACGATTTTCTACCTTTGGACTTGTGATTTTCTACCATTTCGGGTTGAAGCTGTTGGACTTATATTTTTATATATTTGTGATGTATAACTATACTCGTGAATTTTTATTGAGTTTTGGTCTACTGCCTTTGTTTTCCGCTGCGTTGAATTTTTGTTGTGGGTTTAAGTTTCTGTAGTATTAGTGGAGTAGGTTTTATTTAAATAAACTACGTGATTGTGTCAGCCAGAGGTTGAGTTAATATAAACTGCGTGGGTTGTTAGTTATTTTTATTATTATTGTTCGGTCATGTTGGTCGAGGTTTGTGTGGCCCTGAGAGCTTTGTAGTAATGTTTCATATTATCACCGGTACAGGGGAGATGCTGCCGAAATTTTCTCGGACAGGGACTCCCCCGGGGCGTGACAATTTCAAACATAGAATGATTCTGTGTGTTGAATTCGATAGGATCAGTCGATTGGTGATTCTGGCAGTCGACTGATTCCAGTCTGAAATTATTTTCAACACTGGATTCTGACCGGGTCAACTTGTTGGAGCAATCTAGTGACCCTAGGTTTTGATGTTTGGGCAAATGTTTAAGTTAGGTTTATTGTTGTATTTGATATGCATTGTGAGTGTGCAGGATACAGGTACAACAAGGAAGTCCAAGTGTGATCTTAGCAAAGGAGGAAAGTCCAAGGATGAGTCTTGGCGGTGTAAGTCCAAGCATGTAGTCTTGGCAACGTAAGTCCAAGTGTAACTTGGCAATGGATGAAGTCCCGGAGGCGCGACCTCTTGGCAAAGGAAGACCCGATAACAATGACAAGGCCGATGGAAGCTCCAGAAGGCAAGACGTGAAGGATGGGGAGGCATCCGAGGGACGCAAGGCTGATGGAGGAGGCTAGAAGGCTAGGTCTAGGTTGGTCGGGCAGGGACGAGTGCTGAGAGATTGTACTCGGAGTAAAATACTAGAATTAGGGTTTCTGTAGCAGTACTGTAGTGTTCTGTAGCAATCGATTGCATGTTTTAGCAGTCGACTGGTGCAGTCGACTGAGGCAGTCGACTGGCAGTGTGAAATCGAGCCGTTGGGGTGTAACGGTCGAATTTCCACAGAGGGCAGTCGACTGCATGTTTTAGCAGTCGACTGGTAGGCGGGGTTTTCAACCTGTGGGCTATAAAACCAAAGCTTGGGAGCTTGGTTTGATTTGACGAAATTATACTTGGTTAAGGTCTAATTAGTAGTCTACAAGTGCTCAAGAGTTTTCCTTGTGTCCAAGAGGTCTTGGTGAGTTTGTAGTGAGGTTTCTCCACCCACAAGGAGTTTGAGCTAGCCGGAGGTCTTCCGGGGAGTAATCCACCGACGGATAGGGATCGCCCACCTTACGGACACGCCGTGGAGTAGGAGCTTTATTTCCGAACCACGTAAATGATCGTGTAGCTTGGTTTGCATTCTTTCTTGTCTTGTATTTTGTTTAGCTTGTTTATTTTTGTATTATTCCGCTGCGCAAGCTAACAACGTAGGAAGCGAATGATTTGGGTGAGCCGCTATTCACCCCCCTCTAGTGGGCACATCGGTCCTAACAATTGGTATCAGAGCGAGGGCGCTCTTCTACGGACTAACCGCCAAGAGAGCAAGAAGCTAGAGGAAGAAAAAGATGGAGTCCGAAGGACCGCTCGGATGGGATATTCGAATTCCACCTCCGTACGACAAAGAAGACTTCAATTATTGGAGGAAGCGGTTGGAGACATGGTTCCAAATGGATTGGAACCAATGGGTTGTCTTGAGTGACCCATTTGAAGCTCCTACGGACAAGAAGGGTAAACGCCTCCGACCTCGGCATTGGACCGAAGAGCAACGGGAACAAGCGGAGGCCGATAAGAAGGTAACAAAAATCTTGTTAAATATATTACCTTCTAACATCCTTTTGAGTGTAGGTGAATACACAAGTGCATGTGATCTTTGGAAAAAGATCATTGTCCATCATGAGAACCCTACACAAATCCAAGAAGAGGAGAAGCCCAAGGAGAAGGGCTCATTGGTCCAAGAAGAGAAGGACCAATCGAATGTTGACATAAGTTCAACATTCGAGGAGGAGAAGGAAGATGAGGAGGTATCATCCACATCTTCAAGGGAGGAAGAAATGGAATCATCCACATCTTCAAGTGAAGAGGAAGAAGAGAAATCCGAGGAAGAGAGATCTTGGAAGCTCAACCCTCCACCTCAACTACCAAGAAGAGCACAAAGGACCGCATCAAATGTTTTGAGTGTGGTAAGATAGGGCACTACAAGAGTAGGTGTCCTTCACTCAAGAAGGTAAAGGAGGTAAACCCTAAACTCACTAAAGTTAATTTAGAAACTAATGTGAGTTGTAGGAAGAAGAAGAAGGAGAAGAAGCACATTAGGTGCTTTACATGTGGTGAGTGGGGTCACTACCACACAAAGTGCCCAAGGAAAGGAGAGCTCATGAAATTGGCGTACTTGAAGAAGTGGGAGAAGAAGGGAGCTTCCAAGGTAAAAACCAAGGTATCATTTAATGAATTCATTCCGTTGACACATGATAAAAAGCATGCTAGAAACAACTCTTATCATCTTAATGTTATTTATCATGAGAATAGGAGGCATGATAACCTTAAGGATAAATATATTCCTCCTCATGCTAGATTTGCCACACCTGGTTAGGAAGGTAAATAACAACTTAGGCAATAACACCAAGGATTTTAGATATATGCCTAAAAATAGAAATGCTCAAGGATTCAATGAAAAACCAAAATCTAGGGATTTATGGGGTGAAAATCAAGTCTTGAGGACAAGACTTGATAATTTAGAAAGGACCTTAACAAGAATGGAAAATATTCTTAAGGGTCAAAATGATCATAACCTAGGAAAAGCTAGACAAGAGCCATCCAATGGCTATAGAGGTTTGGGATACAAACCTAAAGCCAAGAAGGATATGACTTCCTTTCATAGGGTTCCATATAGTTATGGGACCAACCCTAGGTTTAGAGGTCAAGTTAAAGATACTAGGGAAGGAATCCCTAAGAGTATTTTTGGCAAGACCAATGTGACTAAGACTTCTAAGAAGTCCAACAAAGTCACAAAGAAGGTCACAAGGGAGGTCATCCCTAAAGTTGATCTAATAAAGGTGACTAAGGCTCCAAAAAGGCCTAATAAAGTCACAAATAAGGTTACAAAGGGAGTTAACCCTAGAAGTGACCTAGTGGAAGTGACCAAGGCTTCTAAGAAGCCAAGAAAGGTTCTTAGGAAGGTATCTAGGGAAGTCATCCCTAGTGAGTACCTAGAACATCCAAGGAGCACCAATAGGTATTGGGTTCCTAGGAATATATTCTCTACACCCTAGATGGGTTTAGAGAGTTTCAACTCCGATTGGAAAGGTAGTTAACCCAACCTTGGGAAAGTTGACACTTGAGAGCATTTTCAAGGTGATTGTTAACCTTTGAAAATGAAAAGGATGATAAGTGTTACTCTTTGAAAAAGTAAAATGTGTCAAAGTTTGAGGAGTTGAATCTAATTTAAATTGACACACTTGAGAGAAGCAAAAGCAATGCCAAATTTGGAATTCGACATTTTATTATGGAATTAAGGGAAATGTAAACCTTAATCCAAATTATCACTCTTGGAGAGAGTAACATGTGCCAAATCTTAAGGAATTATCTTTGAATTAAATTGACACAATTTGGAGAATCATAAGAAATACCAAGTTGGGATTTTGGTATCTTCTTAGTGATTTAAGAGAAATCTAGGTCCTAATGTAAAATATTTACTCTTTGGAAGAGTAAAATGTGTCAAACGTTGAGGATTTGAACTTAATTTAAATTGACACATTTAGAAAAGGATAAGAAATGCCAAGTTGGGGTTTTGGCATTTTCATGAGAAAGCATGGGCAATCTAGGGTTAAATTTTGAGTTAGCTAGGTTTAAGGACACTTAGATAGGTAATCTAGGTATCTTATGTATACTAATTTGTCATGTTTTGTTTGCCCATCATATGTCATGACATTATATCTATTTTTTTCATTCATCTTTATTATGAAAAACATAAAAATATCATGTCATGTCATACATACATCATGTAGTTATAGCATGCTTTTCATTTTGAAAATTGCTTATTTTGATGTATGTCATGTAACATCATGAATTACTTTAATTCCCTTGTTATTTAAGGACAAATGACATCTATTATAAATGGTAAATATCCCAACAAGAGGGATTATATCAAGTGACATCCTAGATGGATGATCATGATTTTTACAATGCCTAAATAGAGATGCATGATCCCTTAGTTTGGGGCAAGACCAAATATACATCTCACAAAGAACTATAAGGTGACTTGTATGTATTTTAATACACGTTAGATATAAGTGAGATGTTAAGATGGTGAACTAAACTCAAGATGTTGATCTAGTGTATCTTGTTGAGTTTTAGGTTCATCAAAACACATAGTTATGTGTCTTCCAATCATTGGGAAAGCTAATGTACAAGTCATGTGCATTGAGCCCAAAGAACGTGGTTGGATATTGGTTTTAAAAATGATTTCAAAATACTTTTGAAAAACCTTGGTGAAGACTATCTTTTGATAGTAATCATCATTGGAAAGTTAGACACAAACTAGGAGAAAACATTGAAATTTTCAAGAGTTTTCAAATTTGTGTCAATCTTTGAAAATAGGAAGTATTTTCATAGAAAACTATTTTTCCTTGATAAAGTACTATAAATAATGTTTACATGAGTTTTCATGATTTAAACAAGTATGGTTTGGTTAAGAAAAACCAAAGTGAAGTTTCGGTTGAGGTTAGTTTCATTATTGAATTTTTAACCTCAAAACTTCATGTTTTGGTTTTCCTAATTATTTAGGAACCCCAAGTCATTGTTGGTGCAATGATAGAAGTTTAACCATGTTTTTAGGGGGAGTTACTCCTTTAAAATATAAAAATCTTTTCCAAGACCAAAAGGACGTCAAATGTTAAGGTAGCACATGACATTGGTATGAGAGGTGTTACCAAGGACAAGGGAGAGTCATCCAAAGCCAATAAGAAGGAATATGCTAGGGTAGCATATTATTATAGCAAGGATGAGGTGTCCAAGATTAAGTACAAGAAGAAATTAACCAAGGACAAGGTGTCCAAGGTTAAGAAGGTTAGATTTGTAGGCCAAGTGTCACCGGAGGTGTACCGATGTGGTCTAGCGATTTTGGATGAGTCACTTAGGGAGGTGGCTAAGGCTAAGAGCTCTAGGGGGAGCTCTAAGAGTCAATTTGGGATCCATGGACAATGGATCTCAAGTGAGTTTTACTTGGGAGTCTAGGGAAGTCATGGGTTGTGCCAAATGGTTTGGAGACGGACTTGAGTCTCAAACCTA
Organism: Zingiber officinale; assembly: GCF_018446385.1. Classification (NCBI taxonomy): domain Eukaryota; kingdom Viridiplantae; phylum Streptophyta; class Magnoliopsida; order Zingiberales; family Zingiberaceae; genus Zingiber; species Zingiber officinale. The sequence continues at coordinate 147,534,221 of NC_055994.1, forward strand.
GGGATTTGGCACAATTGGATTGTGTTTCATGCTTGGAAATATGACATTGGGGTCATATAGCATGATAATTGATTTTGGATGTATAGATGTCATATAAACCAATGCTTGAGATGCATTGTGGGTTAGTATTGGCAAATACATCAAGTGGAAGCCAAAACTAGGACTTTAGGTCAAGGTTCAATTGAACCATTTAGCTAGTTTTGAGTTTTGTGTCAATCTTGGGATTACTGATAGATACATTTTTGAATGTATTTTTCCCAAGTATACATGGGTAAAACAGATCTCTCCACAAAATTTGGGGATTTTTGGAGGTCTGTAGAATTATTGGTGCATTTATGAAGTTAGGTCAGAAATGCTGAAAAAGGCTGAATAACTGTGCCAATCGACTGCTAGTTTTAGCAGTCGACTGCACCAGTCGGCTGCTAAAACATGCAGTCGACTGGCTGGAAACAGAAACATTATGTTCGCTCAACCAGTAGCGACCAGTTGACTGGTACTTCTTGCAGTCGACTGATACGGTCTAAAAATATTTTTCAGCACTAGAAAATGACTAAAAGAGAGGTGAACATGTATGTAATCTTATGGAAAATTAATACATGATGTTTATGACCATTAAAGGTCAAAGAGTCCAATAATTGAGATATTGTTGGAGCTCTTTTTGATGTATGGTAAAGGGGGAGAAATTTAGATTTAAGTGAGAAACCTACACATCTTTGCAAAAAATCCTAACTCGAGGGGGAGCTTAGGTGAAGGGGGAGTGATTGCTCATTTATTAGCAAAGGGGGAGAAGTTTACCTTTGCAAGAAATCCTAACTCAAGGGGGATCTTAGGTGAAGGGGGAGCCTAGGATTAGGTTCTATGATTTATGCATGTGTAGATTGCATGTTTATTTGCATTATTATTGATATATTGTTTCCCTAACTTAAACGGTTTGCCAAACATCAAAAAGGGGGAGATTGTTGGAGCATCTAGTGACCCTAGGTTTTGATGTTTGGGCAAATGTTTAAGTTAGGTTTATTGTTGTATTTGATATGCATTGTGAGTGTGCAGGATACAGGTACAACAAGGAAGTCCAAGTGTGATCTTAGCAAAGGAGGAAAGTCCAAGGATGAGTCTTGGCGGTGTAAGTCCAAGCATGTAGTCTTGGCAACGTAAGTCCAAGTGTAACTTGGCAATGGATGAAGTCCCGGAGGCGCGACCTCTTGGCAAAGGAAGACCCGATAACAATGACAAGGCCGATGGAAGCTCCAGAAGGCAAGACGTGAAGGATGGGGAGGCATCCGAGGGACGCAAGGCTGATGGAGGAGGCTAGAAGGCTAGGTCTAGGTTGGTCGGGCAGGGACGAGTGCTGAGAGATTGTACTCGGAGTAAAATACTAGAATTAGGGTTTACTGTAGCAGTATTGTAGCAGTCGACTGCATGTTTTAGCAGTCGACTGGGGCAGTCGACTGGCAGCGAACAGAATGTGTGAAATCGAGCCGTTGGGGTGTAACGGTCGAATTTCCACAGAGGGCAGCCGACTGGTAAGCGGGGTTTTCAACCCGCGGGCTATAAAACCAAAGCTTGGGAGCTTGGTTTGATTTGACGAAATTAGACTTGGTTAAGGTCTAATTAGTAGTCTACAAGTGCTCAAGAGTTTTCCTTGTGTCCAAGAGGTCTTGGTGAGTTTGTAGTGAGATTTCTCCACCCACAAGGAGTTTGAGCTAGCCGGAGGTCTTCCGGGGAGTAATCCACCGACGGATAGGGATCGTCCACCTTACGGACACGCCGTGGAGTAGGAGCTTTATTTCCGAACCACGTAAATGATCGTGTAGCTTGGTTTGCATTCTTTCTTGTCTTGTATTTTGTTTAGCTTGTTTATTTTTGTATTATTCCGCTGCGCAAGCTAACAACGTAGGAAGCGAACGATTTGGGTGAGCCGCTATTCACCCCCCTCTAGCGGGCACATCGGTCCTAACACAACTTGTATAGGTGTATGAGATCCATGGGGGATAAATACACGAGTTTAGGGTCAGTTTGGTCATCAAGTTTTCAACAATTTGGATATTGTTGGTGCTTTTTAATGTTAGGCAAAGAGGGAGAAGTAAGGTTTAGTTAGGAAAACCTTAAGTGTCTTTGCGTAGGGGGAGCCTTGTGATAGGTTCTTAAAAATCCCTGTGGTAAAATCCTAGCTCGATGGGGAGCTTAGGTATAGGGGAGCCTTGGGATAGGTTCCAATGCATGTTGCATTATTTTTGTTTCGGCAGTATAAATCCAAGTGTGTAGCCTTGATAATGTAAGTCCATTCGGCGGTGTAAGTTCAAGTGTGTAGTCTTGACAACGTAAGTCCATTTTTTTTAACATGTTTATTTGCTATTTGTTTTCCCTAACTTAAATGTATTGCCAAACATCAAAAAGGGAAAGATTGTTGGAGCAATCCCAATGGTCCGTGCGACCATGTGTTTTAGTGTTGGGCAAAGGGTTAAAGTTAGGTTCACCCTTATATTTGATATGTGTATTTGAGTTGTGTAGGTTTGCAGGATACACATATGACTCGGGTTGATGACTTCGGGTCCGATGAAGGATGGAACATCCGAGGGACCGTGGACAAGAAAGCAAGGACAAGGGCCAAGGGAAGCGACTTCGTGGCATACGTGAAGCATGACATTGGGGACGAGCCATGAGCTTGAATGCATCTGAAGGACGTGAACCAAAAGAAGTAGGCTTGAAGGCTAGAGGTCAAGGCTACAAAGAAGCATCAAATGAGTCGTAAGGGTGAGTGTCCGAGTGTTGAGAGATTGTACTCGGGTAGCAGTCGACTGGTGGTTTCATCAATCCACTAGCGTAGTCGACTGGGCAGTCGACTAGGAGCAAATAGAATGCTTCTGTTACCTTAACCAGTGTGGAGCAGTCGACTGGTACTTTAACCAGTCGACTGACATCGAACTATTGGGATGTAATTGAAACATCCCTAGATTATCCCTCTTTTTTTCTTTTATATAAAAACAAACCCTCTCGATATACAATAGGACAAGTAAGCTCCGCACTCCTAAAACGCCCGGATAGTGTTATATGTCCATCCCGCCTCCTCATCTACTCCGTCCGAGGGCCTTCTGTCGTCCCCTGAGAATCATCCTCACCTGTAATGTAGACATCATGAGTCTACGACCCAGCAAGTACAATCCAATATGAATAAAGAGAACATCCATGAGGTAATAGAAATAGCAACTAGAGGTCATATAATAAAACATAACCCAATACAGTACAACAAAGAAAGATAAACCGTGCACAAGTGATCCTATGTAGCTAATAAGGTGAATATGTCACATATCCGGTAACCACTATTAGAGTCATTCAACAGTCTCATGACCCTAGAGGTACCTCCTAGAGAACATGCAGTCATATAGTCGAAGCTAATATTAATAAATTAACAGTCATATTTGGAAGGACCCTCCCCGGAGCTCATCCCAGGTCACTCATCCCTTACTGTCACCACATATGTTCATACTCATCCAATTAGCTATATAAAAAACAAAACATACACTATCCATACCATTTCATATTAGTTGCATATTTCTTTCACACTGTCAACATTTCAACTTGGGAGAAAAATGCATGAAACATAATAGCTTATCCACAACTAGAGCATAACTAAATCACAATTACTCAATACCCAATACCCAACCACAAAGCCATCACCATTTCAACAGAACCACAAAGCCATCACCATTTCAACAGAACAACAAAGGTAAATAGCACCACATAAAAACTGAAACGACTCGCTGATTTGTCAAGAAATCCGAAGAACAATCGAGAGGAAAATAAAGACTTTGAAATCATCTACAACTCCTGAACAACTTCAAAAGATAGTAGAACGTACTTATTCACCAAATCTATTCTACTCACAATCTGTTCACAATATCGGAAACAAAAATGATAAATAAACCAACTCTAATCAAACTCTAAATTTGTGCACGACATTTCGGAAAACAAAAACACTACCAAATCCATCTGCTAAATCCCCCAACTGATTTAAAATCCAAAAGCACCCATAAACCATCATAGAGTTGATTCCTAACTAAACATCGTAGATCCTCGTAGAGACTAATCATCCCTGATAAGCACCAGCATCCGACTTTGTCCAACACTTGTGGAAAACGACATGAAATGAGCTTGAGCGTCACAATCCAAGCGTAAATCCGCAACGAACATAACAGAGATTTCAGAACAAGGAGAACACAACGCCTTCACTACATACCGAGATCACCAACAAGTTGTCAAGGATCGAATCCATCGACAAACCAGTCACCACTCATTTCAATTCCGAACTCATCTGTCCAGAGATCCCAAACCGAACCACCGGGTGAAGGTAAGGTCCGCAACAAGAACTTCAAGGCGAGAACCAATCGAGTTTGAGTCTTCCCGTGAAGAACTAGGACATTCAAATCCGAAAAATCCATCAAGAATATGAAACCAAGACTCGATTCCTCTAGAACTCGAACAGAAGGTAAGATCATTCACCATCACACGGAAAATCGAAAGAAACATCACAATCTAGAATTAGAACCTCGCAGAGTGCATCACGGAAACCCTAATCGGACAAGAACATCACGAAATGAAACCATCAGAGCTCATCAAAAGGCATTCCAGCATCTCCTAGGTTCTAATCCATACCTCAGAGATCTCACAGTTGCATAAGGAAAGGTACTTGCCTTTTCTTTCTCGTTCCTCCGGCGGAAAACCCTCGCTCGACCTTTTTGTACCGTCGATAATGGCTGGAGGCCACCTCGCTCAATCGTAACACCTCCAAGAAGTCGCCCTTGTGAAGCACCGCCTGGTCAGGGCTCAAACATCGGTGAAGAGCTCCATCGCTGCTGGTGTGGGTGGCGGAAGAAAGGGCGTCGGCAATTTTGGGGAAATACAGTGCGACGAGATCCCCCGGGGGTTTTCGGCCAAATCCCCTCTACTTATACCTAGGGTTATAAATTTATCTTAGGGTGATTAGTGTTATCAACTCCTAATTTAATTGGGCCTCCTTGCCATCCATAAGACTAATAGTCCTATCCCCTTGAATCATGTCATATAAATTCTTTTTAAATTCCAAAAAATTCTATAATTTATAGAAAATTTCATAAACACCTTCCTTAGTCAATGCCTGTGTCATTCTTTGAAAATGCTTTAATTTATCACTCGTGGGACCTTACAGTAACGGTCAAATCTCCATAAAGGACAGTCGATTGATGGTTTTGGCAGTCGATTGGTAGGCGGGGTTTTCGAACCCATGACCTATATAACCAAGGCTTGGGAGCTTAGTTATAGTTGACGAAATTGGACTTGGTTAAAGTCTAATTAGTAGTCTATCAGTGCTCAAAGTTTCCCTTGTGTCCAAGAAGTCTTGGTGAGTTTGTGGCGAGGTTACTCCACCTACAAGGAGGTTTGAGCTAGCCAGAATTTCCGGGGACTAATCCACCGACGGATTGAGGGATCGTCCACCTTACGGACAGTCGTGAAGTAGGAGTAAGTTATCTTCGAACCACGTTACATCGACGTGTATTAGCTTGCATTTCCTTTCTTAGTATTTAATCTTTAGCTTTCGTATTTGTATTTAGTATTAGATTTTCGCTGCGCAACTAACAAATACGTAGGAAATGGTTCATTGGGGGCACGACTATTCAACCCCCCTTCTAGCCGGCCACCGATCCCCTACATATTCCCTGACTCACGTCAGTTATTCTCTAACAGGAGGTTACGATTCGCTGACACTGTTGTCACTTAGTGTTATCTGTCCTGCCCAAGTTCAACTGTAGACACCTGGAGATGATTGCTCAAATGTGGTGCAATGACTGAACCTTGATGTTGTTGCCTGTGTGTAGCTGGCCAGGGGCTATCAAGGGACTGCACCTAATTGAGATGAAGAGAATGAGCTGTGCAGAATCGGCCGAGAATCATCCGAAGCTATGACCAAGGGCTAAGCCTGCATGACTCGACCGGTGCAGAGCCGGTCGGGGATTGTTTGGCATATATGTCAGGGGTATATGTAGAGACTGAGCTTTGATAACTTGAGCAGTAGATAGCTGATCAGGAACTAGTTAAAACCCATGTCCGGAGCTCAGCCTTGAGGACCTGACCTGTCCGTGACCGATCGAGAATTATACGGAGGGTGAAGCGAGGAAGCTGAACCACCACCTTCCCTTGACTGTTGACTGCCACACCCTCTTGACCATTGACTTTCTGGCATTATCGAGCCCCTCATTTATGCACCGTATTACTGGAGGTAGTCGGTCCGGTCTTAAGAAAGTTTTCCATCGGCCACCTGGGTAAATCGAGAAAGTGCATATGGAGATCTATCTTTGATAATCAATATTAAATTTTTAGTAATATATCACAATTGAATCTCGAACTTTAGACCCTAACTAGATTTTTTTTTTTTTTCAATTTTCTCTTTTCCGTCATGGAAAAGGTTTTTCATTTATTTATTTATTTTGCTTGAGGTTAGAAATGAATCAAAAGTTGCAAAGCAATTACAAGCACCACATAATTCTTGAATATTTTTAAGTCCTTTTTTAATTCATATGGCTTAGTTACATTTGATCTTGAGTGGTTATATTAAGTTCAAAGTGAGTTAATTTTATGAAATTTATGTATGTATATATCAACTTTTGTTTTTGTTTTTAAATTTTGTCTGAGAGAAGTTAGATTAGGAAACTTATTATATATAATAATATGTAATCTATGCCAGTAATTATTTTGTTTTTTAAAAAAAACTTATGAAAATGGTTTTTTAATAATTACAGAAAAAATATTTTGTTGGCATTTAAATAAGTGTTGGCGTTGTATATTTTTCTTAACCAACTAATCAATTTTTTAACTAAAAAACATTAATTTCAATTTCAGCGAAACTTGATTATTTTTTCAGATATCTATATGACTATATCAGTCATTGATTATTTTTTAATAATAAAAACTTCATTAACCTATATTTTAATGATTCTTTTTCTTATTCTTATTTTAAACTATTTATATCGATATTAACTCTGAATTTTGATTTTAACAAAAATTAGTTGATGATTTGTTCTCATATTAATTCGATTATCGTTTTCATCCATTCTTAATTTAATTGATTAAACTAGTTCAAACCCAAATCGAACTGTCATACTCGATTAATCAAGTAAAATTAATTTGGCACATCAAAAGAGTCGGCATTGCTGTTCTTTCTTCCATTACATGTTCACATGCCAACTTAAGCACTGACGTCAAGGGGAAAAAAATGCCAAGTTTATTATGAAAAAAAATAATATATATTTTTGCATAATTTAATTATATATCCTTGTATTATACTCTAATTATGCAGTTCAGTTTAAATACGTCACAAGGCATACAAAACAAGCTGGGGAGTTAGTTGGTTGGTGAACTAATTATATAAGGCGTTTTTATTTTATTGATTTTAAAAAAATATATTTTATCTTATTTTATTTATTTTTTTATTGAAGGGTTTGCAGTTGGACTGACGTGTAAAGAACTCAATTGCTCGAGAATTTATCTTGGATATTTTGCTAAAGAACTCAATTACTTATTACAATAATATTAAAATAAAAAGTATTTTAAGTTTGATAAAAAAAAATATATCAAAATATTATTTTAACTTTTTTTTTAAAAAAAATATATACATTATAATTAGAGGCACTCATTCAATTCTTATCCAAAATAAAACTTACTTATAGATGTTTTTTTTTAAAAAAAAATCTATTATTTATTAAATATTTAAAATAATGGATCGGAACCAACACACAGGCACAAGAGACCAGCATGATCCATTAGGCGACATATCGTGCCCGACTCGGGCGCACTCTCCCCCAATAATATTCCTCCAAGTAAAGACAATGGACGGCCAATATCCAAACACACTGTCACGTGCCTTCCAAAAATCCGATGCCGGCTTCCTGTTAACTCAGCTCACATCCGATTCCCCGTTAAAACCCCCCTCTTCTATCATTCTCCTCTCTCTCAATTCTCATCTTCCTCTTCTCCTCCTTTCTTTTCCTCGCAAAATATATAACAATGGGCAAGAGGCAAAGGATCAGCAACATCGTCGGCGGCAACGGTAGCAACGACGTCGGCAAAGGCACCGCCAAGCTGAAGAGAACAAGGAAGAGCGGCCCAAGAGACTCTCCTTCTCAGCGCAGCTCTATCTACCGCGGTGTAACCAGGTTAATTAATTAATTAATTATAATCATGTTTTTTTGGCTTAATTATCCTCTCCTTTTTTCTAATTAATTAATTAATTAAGTTGTGCTAATTTATAGGCATCGTTGGACAGGACGATACGAGGCGCATCTGTGGGACAAAAATTGCTGGAACGAATCGCAACACAAGAAAGGGAAGCAAGGTGCTTAATCCATTAATCATCGAATTAATTAATCTTCATTAATTTTTTCTGTTTAATCAATGGAAATTAAGCTAATTAGACTGTTTGTTTGGTGTGGGTATTGGATTTCGATGCTTGCAGTTTATCTCGGTGAGGAAAATATTTTAATTATACCATTAATTTGATACTTAAATAAATATTATTTTTTTTTGGAAAAAAAAATCTGATAATTAATGCAGGGGCTTATGATGCTGAAGAGACAGCAGCTCATGCATATGATTTAGCAGCATTGAAGTATTGGGGCCATGAAACCATCCTTAATTTTCCTGTATTATTTTTTTTTATTTCACACATTTCAATTTTTTTTAAGATCCATTTCTCTTTATTTTCTTTTTTTGTCGATAATTATTATTTTATTTACAGATATCAGCATATGAAGAAGAGCTCAAAGAAATGGAGAGCCAGTCCAGAGAAGAATATATTGGATCACTAAGAAGGTATATATATATATATATATATACACACACATATTTTTTACATTTAAATTAATTTAATATGGGAGTTATGCAGAAAAAGCAGTGGGTTTTCAAGAGGAGTATCAAAATACAGAGGAGTCGCTAGGTATTGAATGTTGAAAATTGTTTTTTTTATTTATTAATTTTTATTGTACTAATTAATTAAATGCAAAATTTATGTTATGGATCTATTTTATAATTATTGTTTTTTTTTAAAAAAAATTAGGCATCATCATAATGGACGATGGGAAGCTCGAATCGGTCGAGTTTTTGGCAATAAATATCTCTACCTTGGAACATATGGTAAGAAAAATATAATTTAAAATAAATAAATATTGACGATTTATTTTAAGCATAGATTTTATTTATTTATTTATTTATAACATTTGGTAAGGCTCGTGGTGGTGATGCCAAGTGGCTTAAGTAGCTCACCTACATTAGCAAATCACTCTATTTGTCAACGTCTTTAAATCCAATTTGGACTAATCAACTTGACTAATTAATCAAGAATTACAATATAATTTTACCTAAAAAATACTGATTGAACAAATCTAGTCAACCAATTTGTGTAAGATTTGAGCATCAATGTAGGAGAGGAGATGAGATCCTCTGTCTCAAAAATATTATGTCCCCGTATATCATGAAAATATCATAACCGTCCGATAATCAAGAATTACAATATAATTTTAAAGATAGAGGTCTCATTGAAGAAATTTATTAAATTTTATTGATAAAAAAAATCAGTCGACTGATTCATTCGAATTTACATGGAGCAACGGAAGAGGAGGCAGCGACTGCCTATGACATTGCGGCGATCGAGTACCGGGGCCTCAACGCCGTCACCAACTTCGACCTCAGTCGGTACGTCAAGTGGCTCCGGCCACCAAACTCCGAGGGAGCGACCGACGACGCCGACCCGATTACGGCCGGCATCCTGCAGACGTCACCCCACGACTTGCTCCGAGCTCCCGACCCGAATGAGCCAACAGGAAGCAGAGGAGGAGTGGCCACGGCATCTGCACTCGGTCTGCTGCTGCAGTCGTCGAAATTCAAGGAGATGCTGCAGAAGGCTTCAGCAGAAAGCACCACCACATCCTCCTCCTCCTCATCGTCGCCGATGACACCAAATTCTTGTGAAGACAATAAATCACTAATCCAGTGCAATAACTTTCCAGATTACATCCAGACCTACTTCGATAGCCTAAATGGCGGAAGCTTCATCGAGGAAGAAGATGACTTCTCCATCTTTGGGGAGTTCAGTAACTTTGTGTCTTCTCCGATACTGATCGAAGAGGACATCATCCAGCTCTGATGAGCATGCGGTACTTTGCCAGTGAGCTCAAATAATTGATAATAATCTCTTCTTCTTCTTTCTTCTTAATTTTGGGAACAGGATTAGTTGATGATGATAAGTTAATCAAAACACAACATTTGTGCTAAGCATTGATTCATTTTGTTGCTAGTTAACGTCGATAGAGATTGTTCAAGTATCAATAAAAACGTGTTGTTTTGTGATGTGCATGGTCTATTTTGATCAGCAGTATGCTCTGCTTTGACCGATATCAAATGAAAAATACCAAGGAAATTTTGAAACGTAGGAGGGCTAATTTATAAGACAAACCCGTTCAAATGAACTTTAGAAGAAAAATAAAAAAATTAAGAGGGCTAATTCGAAAAAGAAGTTCACGTTGACTGAGACTACAAGAAGGGTTAGAGGACATCTTCCACGCCGCTTTTTCCGTCCGCTCGGGTTTGTATCATCACAATTAGGGCTTCTCTCCCATTGAATTCAGGGAGGAGGAGGAGAAGGAAGAAGAGGAAATCGACGACGAAGTGATGTGGGCAGCCTCTTGCCTCGCCTCTTGTTGCGCGGCCTGCGCCTGCGAGGCGTGCCGCTCGGTCGCCGGTAGCATCAGCCGCCGATCCGCGCGCATCGCCTACTGCGGTCTCTTCGCGCTATCTCTCGTCGTCTCGTGGATCCTCCGCGAGGTAGCCGCTCCGCTCTTGGAGTCGATCCCTTGTAAGCAATTTGCCCTCTCTTCGATTTTTCCATATTATGGTCCAATTTTGGTTGATCATTCAAAATTTTGCCCTTGTTCTGATGCGATTGTGGAATAAAAATCCTACCTTTGGTGGGGGTTTTGTAGGGATTAATCACTTCCACAAGACGCCCGATAGGGAGTGGTTCGAGACCGACGCTGTTCTTCGTGTTAGCTTGGGGAATTTCTTGTTCTTCACGATTCTAGCTGTTCTTATGATTGGTATCAAGAATCAGAAGGACCCACGCGACCGACTGCACCATGGCGGTTGGATGGCGAAGATTGTTTGCTGGTGTATTGTGGTCTTTCTCATGTTCTTCGTCCCCAATGGCATCGTCAGCTTCTATGGTGAGGATTTGCAGTTTTAGACAGATTTATTTTTCTTTGATTCAAATAAAATAAGGAAGAAACTTTCTCTAGTTACTATGCAAATTCTTACTTCAGACTATTTGTTCTCCAATATTTGAACTTTGAGAACGTTGTTTCCTTATACCAGATCTAGAGGGTACATTCAATTAGACCTGAAGATTATGGTATGGTTCATTTTGCCATTTAAATTGGACAGAAAAAGTTGCACAATGACTTTAACGGACTAGCCAATGTTATGCATCTTTTTTTTTTTTTTTCTTTTTTATTTGGGGGGGGGGGGGGGGGGTTCTCCATGTTGTTTCTCTTCGTTTTTCAGCAACACAATCATAGTACAACTCCCAATTAGATATTTAGCATATACTTATGATGCTATTAATCCTTATGTTTCCTGCTTATTTCTTATCTCTTCATTAGAAAATCTGTATTAGCATAGGTGTTTCATCAGTAACTTTTATTTTGGTTTTTGTTCTGATGTGTGCCTAAATTTTCTTGGTGCTTGATATCCCTTTGTTAATTGTGTTTCCTGTTTACTTTTTTATTCTAGTTCTTTCATACATGGTTTAAAAAGCATGTAATTGTGTACCATATATATAATCTGTATTAGATAATGCAATCAAATATCTACATAAAATTAAGTTTGGAATAGGTACTAAGAATTGGGTATACAACAACAACAACCAAGTCTTTAGGAATCTAAATTTGACAGGTAGATTGGCTGAAAACTGTTTCTGCAAATAATAAAATAATAGAAAGTGTTGCGGAACAAAATTGGATATAGATTGATAGACTCTGCACTAAGTGAAGATGCTGAAGTTCTTCTCCATGTTGTTTCTCTTCTTTTTTCAGCAACACAATCATAGTACACTCCCAATTAGATATTTAGCATATACTTATGATGCTATTAATCCTTACGTTTCCTGCTTGTTTCTTATCTCTTCATTTAGAAAATCTGTATTAGCATAAGTGTTTCATCAGTAACTTTTATTTTGGTTTTTGTTCTGATGTGTGCCTAAATTTTCTTGGTGCTTGATATCCCTTCGTTAATTGTGTTTCCTGTTTACTTTTTTATTCTAGTTCTTTCATACATGGTTTAAAAAGCATGTAATTGTGTACCATATATATAATCTGTATTAGATAATGCAATCAAATATCTACATAAAATTAAGTTTGGAATAGGTGCTAAGAATTGGGCATACAACAACAACAACCAAGTTTTTATCCCATTAAATGGGGTCAGCTATATGGATCCTTCTACGTCATTGGATTTGATCTCCTATTGTATCACCATCTATATTTAAATGAATTTTTACATGTTTTATCGTTGCTAACTAAATCTTCAATGGTTTTTCTCTTCCTTAATTAGTGTGCATATTTTGTCTTACTAAAAATTGATTACAAACACATATAAATATGAATTAAGTTCCTATTTTTTATAAATAAGCAAACATATACCTAGGCAAAGATCTTCAATAGTCGTGATCTTCATTAGCATGACCATCACTGTATTCCTTGTAAATTTTGCCACCCTGTACGCTCTCTTCAGCTAAATCAACTTGTAGTTAATGACTTTTGTGCTGTTGAGGTAGTTAGAGTTTGGAGCTCCTTAATGGACAGTGTTCGTTCACTCCTAAGGCCTCTATACCTAAATCTTTCATCAATCTCAATCAACCTAGTGCCTTTATTCTAATGTTTTATTTGCCTTTATTCTAATGTTTTATTTGCCTTGCTTTCATATTCGTTAGCTAGAAATCTGATCGTTTATCATTTTGATACTTATAATTGAATGCAAACTAGACAACTTACTTTGTTAGTATGAGGAATCCACAAGTGTGTTTTGTGAATATGTGGTTTAATGAACCGCTATTTAATACATTCTTTAGGCATGTTACAAAGAATCAGATTGCTAACCTCTTAATACATTTATATATAAATGTGGCTTTGATACTTATGATATATTGTGATGCAGAGTCAATATCAAAGTTTGGCTCTGGATTGTTTCTTCTCGTTCAAGTTATTCTCTTACTGGACTTTGTACACGCATGGAATGAAAATTGGGTTTCGAAGGACGAGCAATTCTGGTGTGTGTATATCTCTTTTCTAGTTCTAGGACTTCCCCTTTACATACTATTTTGGTGTTCTCAATTCATGAACCATGTGTTCATAACAAATGGAGGTTTGTACCCTATCCTTTCATTGTAGGTACATGGCTTTGTTGATTATCTCTCTGGTTTGCTACATTGCAACATTCTCGTTTACGGGGCTGCTCTTTCACTGGTTCACTCCGTCGGGACATGAATGTGGACTCAATACCTTTTTCATTGTGCTTACGTTGATTCTTGTGTTTGTTTTCGCTACGGTGGCATTGCACCCAAAGGTTTGATACTACTATATCTTTACCGAATACCTTCATTGATTAACCAAATCATGTTGTTTTAGAGATTACTTGTGAATCTATGGTAATATGAGTTTGTCTACCATACCTAGATTCTCTCATGATGAATAAACATGAAAGATGGAAATCATTTAAGTGTTAGAGGTGTTAAATCTCTAAAAGAATTTCTCGTTCTTCATATACTGACAAATTACACAGGTAAATGGAAGCTTACTGCCAGCATCAATTATTTCTCTTTACTGCACTTACCTCTGCTATAGCGGGCTTTCAAGCGAACCGAGGGATTATGAGTGCAATGGCCTTCACAACCATTCAAAAGCCATTTCCACTGGAAGTCTCACTCTGGGCTTGCTCACCACTGTGCTATCGGTCGTTTACTCTGCCGTTCGTGCTGGCTCCTCAACAACCTTTGTATCATCCCCAAGTTCTCCTCGTGCTGGTCAGTTCTAGTTGTTATTTGCTATGTACATTAGCTTTTGTTTTTGGATATTGTTTCTGATCATAACTATATCATAGGATCCGAGAAACCGCTGCTCCCGTTTGACAAGGTGGAGGAACAGAAAGACAAGAAGGACGAGGCAAAGCCAGTTTCCTACTCGTATACCTTCTTCCATCTCATCTTCTCTCTTGCAAGCATGTACTCAGCCATGCTCCTGACCGGATGGTCCACCTCGGTCGGTGAAAGCGGTAAGCTTGTCGATGTCGGGTGGCCATCTGTGTGGGTTAGGATTGTCACTGGATGGGCAACAGCAGCTCTCTTCATCTGGTCCCTCGTTGCCCCTCTCATATTCCCGGACAGAGAGTTCTGATTTCATCAAAGAACCTCGCCGCCAATAACGAGTTGCTTTGCTATGCATTTGACTATGCTCATGTATAAATTTGCTTGAAATTACTGCTACCTACGGGCGTGATTAGTATTTTGGGTTGTAAATGATCTGACAATGATGAACCACTTTATGCTATCCACGGACATGCTTGAAGACAACTACACTATATTTAGTCAAAATACTCCTAATGTTTATTAGCTTGTTTAATATGGTGACCATTTGGTTGTTAAAATACCCTTCTAATAATTAAGAAGGGTAAAATATATATTTTAGTCTTCGCTACATGACCTTTGTACAACAAACTTTGGAGGTCTACTGACGTTGGTTACATCTTAGAAAGCATTTGAAGTTGATAAACAATGGAAAATATTTGGAAAATTACGCACAAATCTATACATTTAGAAAGGTTTATCTTGCTAATTAATTAGTCATTTTGAGATGAAATGAACATATGATTAGAACTCGGCTCATGCTTTTCGATCACCATGGAGATGAAGAGGTGTATTACCATTAAGATACTTTAATTGTCTACCTACTAGAAGATTTTTCTCATGTCAATTTAAAGATAAAGATCTTTTAGTTCGAGTGTTGCTCCTAAATAACGTAAGCATGCTGATTCAGGATATAATTGGGGAATGTCATGTGGATAAGAGAGATTAGTAGTCTTATCGAAGTGGCGGTTTAAGCCCAGAGAAAGTCAGGGTGCCCCCGACTTCGTGGCACCCCGACCCCCAGCGTCGTCATTCTCTCGTCTTTGCAGTCTTGATTAAGTCCAACAATAAGTGTCATGAGTGGATTCCAAATTAACAATTTATATTCAATGAACCCTAGACTACACAGTAATAGTATAATAAAAGACTCAGGGCCGAATCTCTCGAGAAACTAACAATCGAATGTTTATCTTAGACTTAGAACTATGTTTGGGATTTTCATCATAAGAAATGAGGGTTGTTTGTGTTGGATCGTGACGGTCGGCTAGAAGGGGGGTTGAGTAGCCCTGCAAAAATAAAAGCACAACCTTTCTCGGACTTCTTAAACTAACACTTGCATAAATTATAAAGCCAATAAATTAAAACAGAAAAGAAGAGGCACAAGATGTTTACTTGGTTACAACCGGGAAGGTTGTTAATCCAAGGAGTGGAACGCACTAGAATATCTCCTTCGGGCGGAAAAGCCTCTTGCAGTAGTAAAAACGCAAAAGAAAGAAGCTAAACTCTAAAGGAAGCACACAAGTGTTGGAATTACAATTCTTGAGTTGATGAAAAGCTTCTGGACTAAGGCTATATTTATAGTCGTGGTCGGGGCGCCTAGAAGAGTCTCAGGCGCCTGGGAGGGGATAAAATTTTATCCTCTCCGCAACGGATCGCGTTTGATGCGATCTTGGTCAAAATTCAATCTCGGGCGCTTGGAATGGTTCCGGGCGCCCAAACGGTCCGAGCGTTCGGAATGGATCCAAGCGCCCGGACCACTAAAGTCAACCAAGTTGACTTTTGGTTCGGTCCCTCTGCTCCGGTGCTGCACGCCTCGGTCCGGGTCTTCCACTCTGGCTCCGCTCGCTTGGGTGATTTCGGCCAACCGAAATAAGGCTCACCCGAACCCAATTTTGGCCTTTTCGAGTAACCTTCCGCTCCGGCTTCTCGCCCCTCGGAAACGTCGCGCACCTCCTTCTCGTCCGCCCGCGTACTCTTCCATAGCGCCTCGTACCTCCGGCGCACCGAGCCCGTCGGCTCCCTCCCATGTCGTCCTTCTCGTTAGCTCCATCTTTTGCTCGACTCCCTTTACTCCTAAGCTTCTGCACACTTAGACACAAGGTTAAAACACGACAGGACCTAACTTAACTTGTTGATCACATCAAAACAACCTTGGGTTTCCAACAATCTCCCCTTTTTTGATGCGAGCAATCCAAGTTAAGTTAGGGTAAATAGACATAAAAATAAAATATCTAATATTGCAATAGAGTGCAAAAAGATAGAAAATTTTGGTCTACCTCCTCCTAGACTTATATTTTTCCTTCTTCCCCTTTGATCACATAAAAAATTGAGGTTCAAAGAAAACTCTAAGGGTAATAATTTTGAAATTTTGAAAAATTATTTTTTACTTAAAAATTTGAAATAATTTTCAACAAAGTTTCTAAGTTTCTTTTAAAAAAATCTAAATTAAACAATATTCTAAGTTAGATAATTTGCAAAAGAAGTATTTTTTAAAAAAAATTTCTAACTTAAATCTTTGAGAATTTTCTAAGTAAAAACTTTAGGAAAGAAAATTTAAGCCACAATTTCAGAAGAAATTTTAACTTAGGCAATAATTTTTTAGAATTTTTCTAAAAAATTTTACACAAGAAAAATTTTCTAAAAAAATATTTTTGAAAAATTTCCAAAAAAATATTTGAAAAACATTTTTTTAAAGCATTATTAAATTTCAATCTTAATGATTTATCAAAAAGTTAATTAAACTTTATTTCAATATTTTGGCTTTCAGGCAGTGGCGAGGCACTAGGCATGACCGACCCTAGGGAGGTCAAGGTGGGGCCGGCACACAGCTAGGGTAGGGCCCACTTCTATTAGTAGAAAATATGTTAATATTTATTCAATAAAAAATTAATTTATAAAGATCTAATTATAAAATCTAAAATGATTGTAGTTTTTTTTTTTTTTGTAAAATTGTTAATAATAAAAGAGAGAAATACCCATGGGAGGGAGCTTGATCATATTTTTTCTTCTTTGCTTTTTTCTATTTTTTCCTAAACTCTAAATTCACTTTTGCTCCTTATCTCACACTTAAACTCTTCACTTTCATCCACTTTGACAACCACCGACAACCACCTTCCTAGTTCCCACACTGTGATTTTTAGTGTCATCGTCATCGTTGCATCGTTGCGTCACCACAGATGCCCACTGACACTACACACGCGCTTAAGACCCTTTGAGACTTCAATTTAGGTAGAGTTTTCTTATTTGATCCATGTTGATTTAGCTTGGTGTATGATTAAATGAAAAATGATTTTAGATTACTCAATTAATTTGTTTGATCTCTTTTTATTATGCTAAAATCATTATTCTTAATGAAATTATTTTTATAGTATCGGTTTTATTATTATTTTTATATAAATACAAAGGGTCTATTTTTTTTTTTTTGCACCGGACCCTTCAAAATCTCGGGCCGGCCCTGGCACTAGGTCTTCTTGGTTATTGGAGCAACAACCACTTTCTTAGACAAAGCCTCATAAAGAAATTTAATATCTAATTTTCGCGTTGAAAGCTCTAAATCTAATTAATAATTCAAGTTAAACAGGACTTTGGAACCCAATATACGCTTCAGCCTACTGGATTGACTAAAAATTTCTTATGAACATACCTTTTTGAGATATTCTTAATTTGTCTCTTGTGATATCTAAAATACCAATTTAGATTATTAAATTTTCTAACATTTGTATTAGATGAGCATGCACGGTTTTTCAAGTTATTTACTTGTATTTTTAAATCATCATTTTCTAATTTTTAATTTGTCTTAGGATCGGTGTAAAAGGATTCATACAGCCGACCCCACCTAATGGGAAAAGGCTTGGTTATTGTTGTTGTAATTTTAATCTGTCTAACTCTTCTAAAGGGCAAGATTTAACTAGTATTATTTTTAATTTTTTTTTATTTTTTTTCTAATTTACAACAATCCTTAGTTAACAGTTTAATAAACTTAAATAGTTTATCGAGAGGAAGAGATCGTACCTGACTTACCTTGTCGATCTCGTTGTCCGTGTCTTCCCCTAAACAGCTGCTATCTTCCGACGTAGCTCTCCGTTCATCGATACTCATTTCGGAAGAGCTTGACTCGCAGTCGTCGTCTTGATAACTTGCCATTAGTGCAAATCTGGAGAAGGCCTCAACTTCCGATTCGGACGACGTATCGTCCCACGTCGCCTTTAAGACCTTGCGTTTTTGGACAGGCTTCTTACCTTTGTCCTTGTTCTTATTCCTCAGCTTAGGGCAGTTGTCCTTGACGTGCCCTTCTTCATTGCAGTGGTAGAAGCAGATCGTCCTTTTCTTTCTACCCTGCGGATAGGGCTGAGCATTCGGTCAAAACTGAACTGACCAAATCGAATAAATCGAAAACCAAACAAACCGAATTTTTTTAACCAACCGAACTGATCGAAATTTAAAAAAAAAATTGAAATAACCAAACCGATATAATATCGATTAATTTGATTTTAAACCGAAATAACTGAATTTATTTTCTGTTTTTAAAAAAATTATAAATATATTAATATACGTATAACTCTAGCACTCTATTTTCGATTTCCCATGGCTATTATAATTAAACATTGTTATGTTTTCTTGTGATATCAAAATGTAAAATCATATATTTTATAGAAAATTTATAGAATTGACCGAATACATAATTGGCAGAATACAAAACACTTCAGGAAATAGAGATAATTTTTTCTAAAATTTTATTAGGTCTTAGATTTTACTTATTAGTGATGGATTTACAAACAAAGAATATAAATATCATCATCTTTATACACCGTACATTTAGAGATGGATGAGGAGGATATTATATCTTCAATTTTAAAATGATCAAAAATATAATTTTTAAAATCATGTATAAATTTTCCCCATCAATAAAATATAACAATTTATAAACAAGTAGAGATAAACCAGAATTATTTTAGTAATGAATTGACAACATGTCTGATTATTACCAAACTTGCTAGATAATTAGAGTCATGATAAAAAAATCAAGTTCACTTCATACAGAAATAAATCAAGCACCTGCCAATTTACATGTTAAACATTCAAATCTGAAATTACCATAATTCTAGATTTCACAAGTTGAAACTTTAACGTGGGAAGAAACAATGGTTACTTTCTTTAAAATAGAAAATAGGGTGGGGGGCAACTTAAATTCAACTCTTGCTAGAGTTGCTTTCGAGCTCTTGCTTAAGTTGCAGAGAGAAGTCATCATTCACGTCGTCATCATCCCAATCATCCTCCCACTGTTGCACGATTTCTTTGCCTTCTTCTTTCTCATCATCCCATTCTGCAATGAGTACAATACACATGATTAATATCAATAACCCTAGCTGTACAACTACAATATTGTTCACATTTCATTACATTTTAATATCTAAATCCATTACGTCCACTATTAAACTGAACTAAAACTTGTTCACAGACAACAGATTGAACTAAAGCATCTTGAATTTATGTTGGCAGTCTAATGATAAGCAAGCTCGATTTAGAAGGGATTATAATTTGTATAATAGCAAATGTTGGGAGGAGTTAAACCTTTCATGATGCCTCATTGTCATGACACAAAATATCATCATGAAGCTAGCAAAATTTAGTGCATCGGAACCTGATTATAGGACTTAAAAAGCATAATAAAGAAATTAATATAATCTAGATAAAAGAACTTTCTCCTACTTATAAGTTTGATTATAAGTAAATAAAAAAAAAAAGAGAATTCTCTTTTAGGAAGCAAAAAAATATACACTTTAACATTCTGTCGCCAGTAGCTTCCTCCAAAAATTTGTGGATAAAACATAAAATCATAGACATAAGACATTTAGTAGACAAAATATGGAATTGAATATGGTATTGCAATTTGCAATATGAGATTTAGTAGATAGAATGTGAGATTCGATTAGGAAATTGAATATTATATTGCAATATGAGAATAGATATGCTAATTGCAAATCATGAAAAAAAATGAACTAATATCATATTACCATAGTAGACTTAACATACCATTGATTATTATATCATTCATCCATGCGTCGGTATTGTCGAAGAAGACGAATCTAGTATAATATTTAAAAATTCTGACAAAAAAATATAAGTTAAATAAATAAATACTTTATAAGTTTATAATTATAAATAGAAATCTGATTCTATTTTTCTTAAAAAGGAAAAACTTATCATTTTCAATTTTTTCACATTTTCTAAAATTTCTTCAATGTTGAGTGGTTTCAAACTTAATCGAAGCCAATCTTGAGTACAAATAAGACTTTCTACCACCCTAGAAGTCAATGAACTCCTAAAACAGTCAAGTACCCGACCACCAGTATTGAAAGCAGATTCAGAAGCAACTGTTGATATTGGAATAGCTAATACATCACGAGCAATTTTAGCAAGTATAGGAAATCTGTGACAATTTTACTTCCATCATCCCAAAATGTCAAAAATATCAGAATACTCTTCAACTATTTCATTAAGATATTTGTCTAATTCTGACATGTTGCCATCACCAAAAACTTGAGCCTTTTGTTTCTTATACTTCTCAATGATATATTGTCTTTTTAAATCCATTTGACTCATATTTGTTGTGTTGGGACCGAAATGTAGCTAGAGGAGGGGGGGGGGGGGTGAATAGCTCGGCGCGATCTTGTGCTCGTCGTTGCTTTGTTTCTTCAATGATGTGCAGCGGAAATACAAGAAAACACACACACAACGCTAACAAGAGGATTTACTTCGTATCCACCTCTACAAGAGGTGACTAATCCAAGGATCCACACACTCACACACCCTCCACTATGAAAAACACTCCTTCTCGGTAACTACCGAAGGCGGAGAAGCCTTACAAGCTCTCAGTACAAGAAGAAAGGAAAGGGAAATACAATACAAGCAAAAGCTTACAAGATATGCACAAGAAAACCCTAACCCTAGCTTCTTCTTGCCGTAACTTGCCTCTTGACTTGGACGTGCCTCCTGTTGGTTAGTCCTAAGATAATCGTACCGGTTCCACTATACAAAATTTTTTTGTACAAGTGTCAAACCTTTCCTTAAATAACTTATTGTGTTCTTTAGAAGTTAAATTAGGAATCGCAGACGGAACTTAACATCATTGATTCCAAATTTAACTTATCTGTTCTTAATGGTTTAGATTTGAATCACAAGCGGAACTTAACACTATTGATTCAAATTACCTAAGTTATTATTTCCATAAATATTAATTTCCAAAATTGGCTTCCAGGACTGCATGGCGAGGCACATGGCCTTCTTGGATATGGGAGCAACTACCACCGCCTAGGCAAAGCCTTTTAAGGAAAGCTAATATTTATTTCCTTAAATAACTCTAGGTTAACCAAAAAGAACAATCGAATCACAAATTCGAAAAAGAAGAAAACACAAACTCAAAAAAAAAAAACTATTTCGAAAACTCTAGAATCATATGCCTCTTGTGTTTGGTATTTCCATAAATAACTATACAAAGAAAACTAGTATGATGCGGAAAACAATTACTAGTTATACCTTTCTTTGTAAGGAAAATAACCTCTTAATCTTCTACCGTATTCCTCTTCTTATCACGGACGTTGTGTGGGCAACGATCTTCCGAGACGAGAACCACCAAGCTCCTTCTTCTTCTAGCTAGATTCGGCCACCAAGAATTCCTCCAAAGATGAAGAGGTTCGGCCACCACCAAGCTCCAAGGGATGCTAGAAATATCACCTCCTTTTTCTCTTCTTCTTCTCCAAGCAAGATCCGGCCACCACAAGGACTCCAAGGAAGAGATGAGGTTCGGCCACAAGATGGAGAAGACAGAAAGAGGAGGGGCCGACCACACCAAGGAAGAAAAGAGAGGAAGAAAAATAGAATAGAGGTTGTACCCATGAAGGCTCCTCTACCTCCTCTTTTATAATCCTTGGTTTTGGCAAATAAGGAAATTTTAATAAAATCTTCCTTAATTCTTTTGCCATGAAAAGGAAAATTTATTTAATTAAAAATAATTTTCTTTTTATTATTTCAATGGCCGACCACTTTAAAATCTCCAAGCAAATAAAGTTTTAAACATAAATTAAAATTTTCTTATTTGCTTCCGAAAATTTATAAAAAAATTTCCCAATAATTTTTCCCTTCGCGGTGGATTATAAAAAGAAAATTTTATAAATTAAAATATTTCTTTTAAACATGTGGATAAAAAAAAAATTATCTCTAAAAAATTAAAATCTCTTTCAATCTACAAATAAGGAAAGATATCAAATCTTTTCTTAATCTTTTGTAGAAACTTATAAAAGAGATTATTTAATTTTTAAAATTATCTTTTAAATTATGATTGATCCCGTCCGAAGGCTGAGTCGGACGGAGGCTGGTCGTGGTGGCCTGGTTGTTGACGGAAAGTCGTAGGTGATCCGGATCCCACGGGTGGCTGACGTTGCTGCAGGACCCTGCGCACACTCAGACAATCCTCCCTCTCCCGTTAGAGACCGAAACCCAGGGGAAAAGTCCCCGGATCAGGCCCTCCAACGCTCAAGTCAGGTCCTTTTTCCCCAGAAAAAACAAAGAGACTCAAAATGAAAAGCTGTGGAAAAAATGACGAGAGAGCGCGTACCCGCGTACGAGGAATCTCCTCCTTTTTATGCACCCGCCTTGCTTCCAGAACCTGCCATCCTGTCAGAAAACGTTAGACGCTGGGCTTTGTCGTATATCCCCGACACCTGTCGTGCTGCTATTGGTCGTGAAGGCATCTTCTTGTTTAGGAACCTTCGCCTCTACACGGGGGTTTTGTCTCGTAGTGAAGGACATCTGTCAGGCTGCCATTGGTTATGAGAGCATCCTCTCGCTTAGGAACCTCCGCCTCCGCACATCTCCCTGGTATGCAATGATTACCCTTGACGGACAGTTGTGATCCTCCGACTCCCGCACATCTTAGCTCGTCCTATTTATCGCGGTCTGCATCTACCTCACACCCCTCGACCAGATCTCGCCTCTATGCGTTACTTGTTAGTCGGGCTAACCCTGAACAGCCCTTTCGATCACAGTCTGTATTCTGTACCCGGACCGAGCTGTCTTTACACAATCCTGTCGCTTCCGACCTTTGATTTGTGGCTTGCACTTCCGGGCCTTCGAGTCGCAGACCTGCAGACCGAGCCGTTTCTACACAGCTCTGCCGCTTCCGACCTTTGATTTGTGGCTTGCACTTCCGGGCCTTCGAGTCGCAGACCTGCAGACCGAGCCGTTTCTACACAGTCCTGCCGCTTCCGACCTTTGATTTGTGGCTTGCACTTCCGGACCTTCGAGTCGCAGACCTACAGACCGAGCCGTCTCTGCACAGCCCTGCCGCTCCCGACCTTTGATTTGTTTCCTGTCCCTCGACCATAGGCCTGCAGCCTGAGCTGCCTCGGCCCAACTTTGCCGATCCCGACCTGTACCCCAGGTTCCGCTTGCTGACTTCCTTTGTTTTCCCACGGCCTCGCCTGCTTGAACAACCAGTTTGCCTGACCTCTGCCTATTCCATAGGCTAGCCTTTTGACTGCCTAGTCAGCTTGACTATTTACCGCCACGTCCTCTTGACTTTTGACCGCTATATGACTGTGACCTTTCTCACCCTTTCCTCTTGGGCCCCTCCACTGCTAACCGTATCAATGATCATGGTTAAAAGGGAAAGTTTTCTCAAAATTAAAATCTCCTTTCAATCTACAAATAAGGAAAGATTTCAAATCTTTTCTTAATCTTTTGTAGAAAGCTATAAAAGGAAAGATTTAAATTTTAAACTCTCTTTTAAAAACATGATATCCACATAAGAAATAATTTTAATAAAAATCCTTTTTAATATTCTAGTGGCCGGCCACCTAAGCTTGGGACCCAAGCTTTGGCCGACCACCAACTTGGCTTATCCACTTGGTCTTGGCCGACCCTAGCTTGGGTTCCAAGCTAGCTTGGTCGGCCCCATTAGGATGGGTAAGAAGGTGAGTATGTGGTGGGTATAAATCTCTATATACAAAAGGCTACTATAGGGACCGAGAGGAGGAATTGATTTTGGTCTCCTGATGAAATTAAACATCCCGTGTTCTCCCCGAACACATAACTTAATTTCATCAATAATAATTCATTCTACTAAAGAACTATTATTGAACTACTGCGCCAATCCCAAATTACATTTTTGGGCTCCTTCTTATTATGAGTGTATTAGTCTCCTTGTGTTTAAGATGTCAAATGTCCACTAATTAAGTGAGTTACTGACAACTCATTTAATTAATATCTTAGTCCAAGAGTAGTATCACTCAATCTTATCGTCATGTCGGACTAAATCCACCTGCAGGGTTTAACATGATAATCTTTATGAGCTCCTCTTGGGGACATTATCAACCTAGATTACTAGGACACAGTTTCCTTCTATAATCAACAAGTCACACTATAAGTAACATCATTTCCCAACTTATCGGCTATTTTGATTTATCGAGCTAAATCTTACCCTTTGATAAGTAAAAGAAATAAATATTAAATATATGTGTTTGTTATTATATGAGGATTAAGAGCACACACTTCCATAATAACTAAGGTCTAGTTTTTTTATTAAATCAGTATAAAAAGAACTTACCTTAAATGGTCATACTCAATACACTTAGAGTGTACTAGTGTAATCTATTAGTCAAGATAAACTAATACCTAATTACACTACGACTATTCCAATGGTTTGTTCCTTTCCATTTTAGTCGTGAGCTACTGTTTATAATTTATAAAGAACTGATAACACGATCTTCTGTGTGTGACACCACACACTATGTTATCTACAATATAAATTAATTGAACATCTATATTTGGTATATATCAATGTAGACACTTGACCAATGTGATTCTTATAACTAGATAAATATTTATACCAAAAGCTAAGCTTTTAGTATATACTCTAACAATTCCTCCAAGATCCTTCAAGAAGTGGCGTGAGAGTAGAGAAGAAGACTGTGGAGAATTGCTGTGTAGAAGAGAATCAAAGTCGTGGAAGTTCTACCGAGAGAAACGCTCGCCAACAGCTACATCCTGCGCCAACGATCAAATCCCAATCGATTGGATTGCTCCCAATCGATTGGGGAAGCTTTGGATCGATCGGTCGATCGATACAGAGCGTCTTTGTGCTCCTGGGAATAGCCTGGATCGATCGGCCGATCGATCCAGGGCTTATCGCGCGAAGTCACAACTCCCAATCGATCGCCTGATCGATTGGGAGGCTTTCTGGGTGATCGACGATTCTCCCCAATCGATCCACTGATCGATTGGTAGAAGACTTGTCGCAGGGACTCGCCCAATCGATCAGTCGATCGATTGGGCATGAGCCAATCGATCGACTGATTGATCCAGCTCTTATTTTTGCCCAAAAACAAGTCCAAAGTCCCCTAGACCAACATCCGGTCAACCATGACCTGTTAGTACATCATGCCTAGCATCTGGTCACCCTTGACCTGCTAGAACTCCCTCACCAAGTGTCCGGTCAATTACTTTGACCCACTTGGACTTTTCTCCTCGTGCCAAGTGTCCGGTCATCCTTGACCCACTTGGACTTATCTCCACCAGGTGTTTGATCAACCTTGATCCACCTGGATTTCCCGTGCCAAGTATCCGGTCAATCCCTTTGACCTACTTGAGCTTCCCAACACCAGATGTCTGATAAACTTGATCCATCTGGATTTCCTGTGTCAGGCTTCACTCACCAGGACTTTCACCTAGCTTCACTCACTAGGATTTTCCTTCTGCCTAGCTTCACTCACTAGGACTTCTCATTTGCCTGGCTTCACTCACCAGGACTTTCCTTTCTGCCTAACTTCACTCACTAGGTCTTTCACCTGGCTTCACTCATCAGGATTTCCCATACTGCCTAGCTTCACTCACTAGGTATTTCACCTGGCTTCACTCACCAGGATTTCCCTTCTGCCCAGCTTCACTCACTAGGACTTTCACCTGGCTTCACTCACCAGGATTTTTCAGCTGCTTAGCTTCACTCACTAGGACTTTCACCTAGCTTCACTCACCAGGATTTTCTTCTGCATAGCTTCACTCACTAGGACTTCTCATTTACCTGGCTTCACTCACCAAGACTTCTCATTTGCCTGGCTTCACTCACCAGGACTTTCCATAACTGCATGACTTCACTCACCAGGACTTTCACCTGGCTTCACTCACCAGGATTTTTCAGTCAAGTATCCAGTCAACCTTGACCTATTTGACTCTCCTTCACAATCTTCCCACATGAACAATCGCACCTGCAATCTCCATGTGTTATCTACATGTATTGTCAAACATCTAAACCCAAACATCAAGACTCGAGTTTTACTCAATTCAAGCTCAGTCAACCAGGTCAACCTTGACCTAGAGAATATTGCACCAACAATCTCCCCCTTTTTGATTTTTGATAATACCTTTAAATTAGGCTAATCTCATAGCCTCAACTCTCCTTTATGCCAATGTAAAAATGATGGTTTCCTTCATTCTCCTCCTTTTCTAGAGGGCAAACTCCCTCTTAGGTAATGAATGTCTAACTTAACCACACATTCTCCCCCTATTGACACACCTAAAAAACTCTCCCCCTGAAGAGTTACCCAATGTTGTTTACAACTTCACTCATTGTTCACAACACAATAACGAAGGTCTCATACCCTTCATTATGCTAAATGCTCATCCTTGAGCATATACCACTTGGTATATTCACACACGATTCAAATGAATGTCTCATACCCTTCATTGTCATCAAATGCTCATCCGTGAGCATACACCACTTGAATAATGAAGATATCCACTCTCCATTATATTCACATGCCCAACCTTGGGCATTTTCGCTAAAGAAGGTTAACCACCTTCCAAGGTGTATGAAAAATAGATTTTCATGTCTTTAAAGAGTAACTCCCCCTAAAGACATGCACGTAACTTCTGTCATTGCACCAACAATGATTTGGAATCCCTAAACCTTTAGGAAACCCAAATATAGAAGTTTTGAGGTTCAAAAATTCAATATTGAAACCAAATCTCAACCTAAACCTCTACTTAGTCTCCCTTAACCAATCTGTCCTTGTTTTTATCATGAAAACTCTCCCTAAATTGATATAAATGTGTTTTGAGATGTTAGGAAAGGTTTTATAGACTAAAAATGGTTTAAAATACTGAAAATAAGCTTTCCCAGTCAAAATCAGCATCTCCAATCGATTGGAGTTGGGTCCCAGTCGATTGAACTCTGCTGAATCGATCCACTGATCGATTCAGACTGCGTGGATCGATCGGTGGATCGATCCAGTGAGCTTCTGTTCGCGAGAATCTCACTCTCAATCGATCGCCCGATCGATTAAGACCCTTCAATCGATCGGGTGATCGATTGAAGGTCTGAAGTTGTTGAAATTTCATTTCAGTCAACTTCAGAAACCCCAAGAAAATTCTACAAAATTCCAAAAATCATGAAAATCATTGTAGACATTATTTAGGATATATATTATCATGGGAAAATAGTTTTCTAAGAAAATACTTCATATTTTCTAAGATTAACACAAACTTGAAAACTTGTAAAAACTTTAGTGTTTTCTTCTAGTTTGTGTTCAACTATTCAATGATGATTACTATCAAAAGATAGTTTTCACCAAGGTTTTCTAAAAGCATTTTAAAATCATTTTCAAAACCAATATCAAACCATGTTCTTTGGGCTAAATGCACATGATTTGGACACTAGCTTTCCCAATGATTGAAAACAAATAACTATGTGTTTTGATGAATTTAAAACTCAAAGGAATGCACTAAATCAACATCTTGAGTTTTGTGTTAAATCCCGTGGTAGTTTTGATGTGATCAATCAAGTTGGTTAGGTCCTGTGTTTTGTCTGATCCCTGTGTCTGAGTGTGCAGGAACTTAGGAGCACAGGAAGTCAAGCGGAAGATGCAGCTGGCGAGAAGGACGGCACGGGAAGGGAGCCAACGGGTTCGGTGCGTCCGAAGGACGGGTGAGCTGCGGAAGAGTACACCCGGTGGGCGAGAAGAACGTGCACGGCGTTCGAGGGATGTAAAGCCGGGGAGGAAGCCTGCTCGAGGAGAAGGCCGGGAATTGGGTTCGGGTGAGCCCTATTCCGGTGGGCCGCAATCACCCAAGGAGCCGAACCGGAACAAGTCAACTGGAAGTTGACTTGTCAATGGTTCGGTCGACCGAACCCCTTGATCGGTCGACCGAACCCTTCTATATCTGAAGCCAACTGTTGGTGACACGTCAGAAGCCACGTCAAGCAGCCAACCGTTGGGGAGCTGATCGGTCGACCGAACCTTCTGATCGGTCGACCGAACCGAAGTCTACCCAGAGACCAAGTCGAGCAATCTGATCGGGCCAACTCAGCAGAAGACCGTTGGCAGATCGGTCGACCGAACAAAAAGATCGGTCGACCGGACCCAAGCTTGATCCACAGAGACTGCACCTGGACGCGAAGTTGGGCAGGTACAGCAGGTTCAGTCGACCGAACCTGGGGATCGGTCGACCGATCCCTCTCGAGTCAAATTTCATCCCGAAGGATCAGGTGAACTGATAAGCTCGAGAACCCCTATATAAAGAGGGTCTCGGGTAGCTCTTAGGAACATCGAAAACAGTGAACGAAAAACCAACTCTGTAATTCTTCTTCTGCAACTTCTTTGCTTATAAAGTGTAAAAGACTTCTCCGCCTTCAGAGAAGGAGCTCTCTTACTGCGCTTTTCATCATCCTGGATTAACAACCCTCTTGGTTATAACCAGGTTAAATTTGTGTGTCTTTTTCTCTGTTTATTTTGATTCTTAATATAGTTGCTTATTATTTGAGTTGAAATTGGTTGAGGAGGCTTTAGTTTTAACTTGCAGGCAATTCACCCCCCTCTTGCCGGTCTCCGCTGCACCAACAAGTGGTATCAGAGCCCAACAGCCTCAGAGGGACTAACCACCATCTGAAGCACAAAGATCAGTACAATGGCCGGCGCAAACATCCATCCCCCGAAGTTCGACGGAGATTTCGCTACATGGACGCGAAAAATGGAGGTATTCTTTAAAACAAATTTTGATATCTTAATTACTATGAAATATGGTTTTGCAGCTCCTAAAGACAAAGAAGAAAACACGTGAAGCAAGAAAGAGCAAGCCGACTTCGTTGCCAACGGAAAAGCGGAATTCCACCTCCCTCAGTGTTCTGCCACCTCAGGAGGTAAGCCGGATCGGAAGTTACGACTCCGCGAAAGATCTCTGGGAGAAATTCCTGGAGCTTCACGAGGGTACATCCAAAGCGAAGCTAGCTAGGCGCGACATCCTCCGGAACCAGTTGACGAACCTCCGGATGAACCAAGGCGAGAAGGTAGCGTAGCTCCAAGCAAGGATCAAAGAACTGATCACGCAACTAACCAACCTTGGAGAAGAAGTAACGAACCGGGATTCCATCCGATACGCACTCAACGCCTTCCCGAGGACTCAAGAATGGGCATCCTTAGTAGATGCGTACTACATCTCTAGGGATCTTGAGGTAAGTAGTTTAGAAAATTTATTTTCAACTTTCGAACTTCACGAATCTCGAATTACAGAAAATCAAGTAGAAAAGTCGAACCTCAACATTGCCCTACGAGCTGAAAAGGACGATCCCGACTCCGAAGCGACGATTGACGAAAATGAAGCTGCGTTAATGGTAAAACGATTTAACAAGTTTTTTAAATCTAACCAATTTAGATCGCAGTCAAGTAAACATCGTCAAAAGAGAAGGACAGTCCGTTGCTACAATTGCAACGAAGAAGGGCACATCAACGAAGAACTGCCCAAAATTGAAGTACAAGCAAAAGGAGAAGACAAAGACCAATTACAAGAAACCAAATTCCTCCAAGCACAAAAATTTGAAGGCGACATGGGACGACTCTTCATCCTCCGAGTCAGAAGTCGAAGAATTCTCGGGACTAGCATTGGTGGCCAACCACCTCTTTGAAGATAACTCGGACTCAGAGATGAGCATTGATCAAGGGGGAGAGACAGAAGAGGAAAGCTGCGATGAAGGGGGAGCTACCGACAAACAGGTAAGTAAGGTACGTGCCCTAAACCCTAAACAGTCTTTTGAGTTTATTAAATCTTTGTCTAAAGATCTATTCAAATCAGAAAAAGAAATTGCCAATTTAAAAATAAGTTTGGAAAATTTAAATTTGGAAAATGAGGTTTTGCAATTTGAAAATACAAAATTTAAAAATGAAATTGAAAAATGATGCATGCTTAAAGAAATTTCCAAATTCAAAAATTAGGATTTATGGAAAATTAAATTGGTACATTAGAAACCATCAGGGTCAACTTAGAAAAGTACCAAGAAACTATATACCCCCTAAGTATCTGACTAACCCAGTAGGAACGAACCTCTATTAGATTCCAAAATCCGTACTTAATTAATCCTTTAAAATTAAAGGCTTCAAAAGAGAAAATTAAACATTGATTTTCCTAATGCGGCTTTGACTAGAAAGTGGTTGTTGCTCCAATAACCAAGAAGGTCTAGTGCCTTGTCACTACCTGGAAGCCAAATTTAGAAATGAACTGTTTAATTAATGTTTTGATAAAAGCATTGAAAATAAAATTGAATAATGGTTAGAAAAAGTGTTTGGAATTTAGAAATTTGTTTAGAATTTTTTTTTAACTTAGAAAATTTTTAGTTGCATTTTTTGACACTTAGAAAATGTTTAACGTTGAAAATTTTTCTTGGATGTTGAAACCTTACGAAATTTTCATTGAAAATCTTTTTGTCCCCGTTTTTGCTGTGATCAAAAGGGGAGAATAAAAGATAAGTTCAGTTGGGGGGAATTAAAATTTTTTTTTTGTGTGTATTTTAATGTTGCAATTTAGTTCAAAATTGTAAATTTATGCCTGAATTGTTAGTTTACTAATTTTCTTCAAATTACTATTTGTTTGGTTTACCCCTAACTTGAACTTGGTTGATGCACATCAAATAGGGGGACATTGTTAAACCCTGTGGTAGTTTTGATGTGATCAACCAAGTTGGTTAGGTCCTGCCTTTTGTCTGATCCCTGTGTCTGAGTGTGCAGGAACTTAGGAGCACAGGAAGTCGAGCGGAAGACGCAGCTGGCGAAAAGGACGACACGGGAAGGGAGCGGACGGGCTCGGTGCGTCCGAAAGACGGGTGAGCTGCGGAAGAGTACACCCGGTGGGCGAGAAGAACGTGTGCGACGTTCGAGGGATGTAAAGCCTAGGAGGAAGCCTGCCCGAGGAGAAGACCGGGAATTGGGTTCAGGTGAGCCCTATTCCGGTGGGCCGCAATCACCCAAGGAGCCGAACCGGAACAAGTCAACTGGAAGTTGACTTGTCAATGGTTCGGTCGACCGAACCCCTTGATCGGTCGACCGAACCCTTCTATATCCGAAGCCAGCTGTTGGTGACACGTCAGAAGCCACGTCAAGCAGCCAACCGTTGGGGAGCTGATCGGTCGACCGAACCGAAGTCTACCCAGAGACCAAGTCGAGCAATCTGATCGGGCCAACTCAGCAGAAGACCGTTGGCAGATCGGTCGACCGAACAAAAGGATCGGTCGACCGAACTCAAGCTCGATCCACAGAGATTGCACCTGGACACGAAGCTGGGCAGGTACAGCAGGTTCGGTCGACCGAACCTGGGGATCGGTCGACTGATCCCTCTCGAGTCAAACTTCATCCCGAAGGATCAGGTGAACTGATAAGCTCGAGAACCCCTATATAGAGAGGGTCTCGGGTAGCACTTAGGAACATCGAAAACAGTGAACGAAAAACCAACTCTGTAATTCTTCTTCTGCAACTTCTTTGCTTACAAAGTGTAAAAGACTTCTCCGCCTTCAGAGAAGGAGCTCTCTTACTGCGCTTTTCATCGTCCTGAATTAACAACCCTCTTGGTTGTAACCAGGTTAAATTTGTGTGTCTTTTTCTCTGCTTATTTTGATTCTTAATATAGTTGCTTATTATTTGAGTTGAAATTGGTTGAGGAGGGTTTAGTTTTAACTTGCAGGCAATTCACCCCCCTCTTGCCGGTTTCCGCTGCACCAACATTTTGTTCATCATCCTAACATCTCACTTGCATCTAATGTGTACGAGAACACATACAAGTCACCTTATAGTTTTTAGTGAGATGTAAACTTTGGTTTTGCCCTAATCTAAGGATCATGCATATCTATCTAGGCATTTTGAATTATGAACATCCACTAAGGATGCTATTTGTTAATAAATGTCATTTGTCCTCAATTTCAAGGAATTAAGCATAATACATGATATGTTATGGCATACATCAAAGATAAATAATTTTCAAAAGAAAATTTCCTATGACTACATGATGTATGCATGACATGACATGGTATTTTTGTGTTTTTCATAATAAGGCATGAGTGCAAAAATAAATATGATGTCATGACATATAATGGGCAAACAAAGCATGACAAATTAGCATAAATAAAATACCTAGAATAACTATCTAAGTATCCTTAATCTTTAGCTAAATTAAAATTTAAAACCTAGATTGTCCAAAATTTTCCAAAAAAAATGCCAACACCCAAATTTGACATTTCTTTTGCTTTTATAAATTTTTGTGCCAATTTAAATTAAATATATTTCTCAAATTTTTGACACAAATTTACTCTTTTAAGGAGTAACAATTAAAATAAGGCTTAGATTTGCCTTTAACTTCCCAGGAACATATCAAAAACCCAACTTGATAGTTCTTATGATTTTCCCAAATGTGTCATCTTAATTTTAAAATCAAACTTCTCATATTATGACACATCTTACTCTTTCCAAGAGTAAGCCATTAATCCTTATCATTTTCAAAGGTTAATAATAACCTTAAAAATGCTCTTAGAGTGTCAACTTCATCACGATTGGGCTAACTACCCTTCCAATTAGAGTTGACACTCTCTAACCCATCTAAGGGGTAGAGAAAATGCTCCTAGGAATCCATAACCTATTGGTGCTCCTTGGATGCTCTAGGTATTCACTAGAGATAACTTCCCTAGATACCTTCCTAGTGACCTTGTTAGGCTTCTTAGAAGCCTTGGTCACCTTTTCTAGGTCAACCCTAGGAATTGCTTCCCTTGTGACCTTCTTAGTAACTTTCTTAGACTTCTTAGAAGTCTTAGTCACGTTTGTTGTTGCAAAAATACTTCTAGGGATAACTTCCCTTGTATTTTTGACTTGACCTTTTGACCTATGGTTGGTTCCATAATTATATGGAACCATATGGTAAGAAGGCACATTCTTTTTTGTTTTAGGTTTGTATCCCAAACCTCTACGACCATAGGATGACCCTTGTTTCTCTAAACCTAGGTTTTGACTCTTAAACCCTTGTGTATCATTTGTGATCTTTCTAAGGGTCCTTTCCATTTTGTCAAGTCTTGACCTCAAGACTTGATTTTCCTTCCATAATTCCTCAACCTTAGATTTTTCACTAAAATCTTGATTCTCCTTTTTCTTAGGCAAATACCTAGAGTCCTTAGAGTTCTTGCCTAAATTTTTACCTACCTTCCTAATCCTAGGTGTGGTAGTTTTAGCATGAAAAGCTACATATTTTTCCTTAATGCTATCATGCTTCCTATTTTTATGGTAAATAGCATTAAAATGATATAAATTAGAACTAGCATGCTTCTTACCATTATTTAAAGGGGTAGGCTCAACAAATGATACCTTACGTTTTACCTTGGAGGCTCCCCCTTGACTTATGCTTCCTCCTTTAGCTTTGACCGTCTTCTTCCCCTTAGGACATTGACTACGATAATTTCCCTTTTGATTATAAGAGAAGCACACAATGTGCTCCTTACTCTTCTTTGTTCTGGGAGCGGTCTCTTTGGGCTTCTCATTGCCCTTTGGTGTCACTTGGCCCTTCTTCTTGGCCAATTTAGGGCACATGCTTTTGTAGTGCCCATGTTCCCTACATTCAAAACATATGATATGATTTTTATTTTTAATTGAAATACTTATACCTTCATATGTAGGGATGACACTTGATCCTCCATTTGATTCTTCATGACTCTTGGAGGATGCATCATCATCTTCTCCATTTGACCTGGACATAGAGGCCTCTTCTTGCTCCAGTGTCAATGATCTACACTCCCCCTCAATCCTAAAGGTGGAGGGTTGATCTTCTTCTTCATCCTTTTGTACATGAAACAAGAAATATGCTCCTTCCTTGCTCTTTTGGTTGCACTTCTTTGAGGATGAAGCTTCTAGAACTTCTTCTTCCGATGTTGAGCACCTCTCAACCTCAGAGTCCTCTTCTTCTTCCTTTTGATCTTGATTCAATGGATCACCCTCATTTGATTCTTCTTGGATTGGTACAGTGGAGGGGATCTCATGAATCATTGCCAATTTGCTCCAAAGCTCCTTGGCATCCTTGAATTCTCCAACTTGAGCCAAAATATTGCTTGGCAATAGATTGACCAATAGCTTGGTCACTCTGTCATTTGCCTCGCTCTTTTGAATTTGCTCTTGACTCCACTTGCTCCTCTTGAGAATCTTGCCTTTTGAATTTCTTGGAGCTTCGAAGTCTTCCATTAGAGCAAACCATTGCTCTATCTCCACCATCAAGAAATTCTCGATCTTGATCTCCAAAAATTGAAACTCATGGATACATATGGTGGAGGCACCCTTGTGTCGAATCCAAGGTCATCTTGGAATTCCATCTTAAAGTTGAGCTTCTTGAATTCTTTGACTTTGATGAATTTGCTTCAACTTCTTCACCCTCTAGATTTGTTGCCCCTTCCGGCGATGATTCCGGTGAAGAACAACCTTGTTCTGATACCACTTGTTGGGACCAAAATGTAGCTAGAGGGGCGGTGAATAGCTCGGCGCGATCTTGTGCTCGTCGTTGCTTTGTTTCTTCGATGATGTGCAGCGGAAATACAAGAAAACACACACACAACGCTAACAAGAGGATTTACTTGGTATCCACCTCTACAAGAGGTGACTAATCCGAGGATCCACACACTCACGCACCCTCCACTATGAAAAACACTCCTTCTCGGTAACTACTGACGGCGAAGAAGCCTTACAAGCTCTCAGTACAAGAAGAAAGGAAAGGGAAATACAATACAAGCAAAAGCTTACAAGATATACACAAGAAA
This sequence comes from Zingiber officinale, assembly GCF_018446385.1. Classification (NCBI taxonomy): domain Eukaryota; kingdom Viridiplantae; phylum Streptophyta; class Magnoliopsida; order Zingiberales; family Zingiberaceae; genus Zingiber; species Zingiber officinale. Next base: position 147,569,515 of record NC_055994.1, read on the forward strand.
ACCCTAACCCTAGCTTCTTCTTGTCGTAACTTGCCTCTTGACTTGGACATGCCTCCAAGATCCTTCAAGAACTGGCGTGAGAGTGGAGAAGAAGACTGTGGAGAACTGCTGTGTAGAAGAGAATCAAAGCCGTGGAAGTTCTACCGAGAGAAATGCTCGCCAACAACTATATCCTGCGCCAACGGTCAAATCTCAATCGATTGGATTGCTCCCAATCGATTGGGGAGGCTTTGGATCGATCGGTCAATCGATCCAGAGCGCCTCTGTGCTCCTGTGAATAGCCTGGATCGATCGGTCAATCGATCCAGGGCTTATCGCGCGAAGTCGCAACTCCCAATCGATCGCCCGATCGATTGGAGGCTCCCAATCGATCGGTCGGTCGATTGGGAGGTTTTATGTGCGATCGGCGATTCTCCCTAATCGATCCACTGATCGATTGGGAGAAGGCTTGTCGCAGGGACTCGCCCAATCGATCAGCCGATCGATTGGGCATAAGTCAATTGATCGGCTGATCGATCCTGCTCTTGTTTTTGCCCAAAAATAAGCCCAAAGTCCCCTAGACCAACATCCGGTCAACCATGACCTATTGGTACATCATGCTTAGCATCTGGTCACCCTTGACCTGCTAGAACTCCCTCACCAAGTGTCCGGTCAATCCCTTTGACCCACTTGGACTTTTCTCCTCGTGCCAAGTGTCCGGTCATCCTTGACCCACTTGGACTTATCTCCACCAGGTGTTTGATCAACCTTGATCCACCTAGATTTCCCGTGCCAAGTATCCGGTCAAGCCCTTTGACCTACTTGGACTTCCCAACATCAGATGTCTGATCAAACTTGATCCATCTGGATTTCCTATGCCTGGCTTCACTCACCAGGACTTTCACCTAGCTTCACTCACTAGGATTTTCCTTCTGCCTAGCTTCACTCACTAGGACTTCTCATTTGCCTGGCTTCACTCACCAGAACTTTTCTTTCTGCCTAGCTTCACTCACTAGGTCTTTCACATAACTTCACTTACCAGGATTTATCATACTGCCTAGCTTCACTCACTAGGTCTTTCACCTGGCTTCACTCACCAGGATTTCCCTTCTACCTAGCTTCACTCACTAGGACTTTCACCTGGCTTCACTCACCAGGATTTTCCAGCTGCCTAGCTTCACTCACTAGGACTTTCACCTGGCTTCACTCACCAGGATTTTCTTCTGCCTAGCTTCACTCACTAGGACTTCTCATTTGCCTGGCTTCACTCACCAGGACTTTCCATAACTGCCTGGCTTCACTCACCAGGACTTTCACCTGGCTTCACTCACCAGGATTTTCCAGTCAAGTATCTAGTCAACCTTGACCTACTTGACTCTCCTTCACAATCTTCCCACATGAACAATCGCACCTGCAATCTCCAAGTGTTGTCTACATGTATTGTCAAACATCGAAACCCAAACATCAAGACTCGAGCTTGACCCAATTCAAGCTCAGTCAACCAGGTCAATCTTGACCTAGGGAATATTGCACCAACATGTTGAAGCATTGTCATTAACTGATTCTGAAATAGATGGAATGCTTATTGAAGTATTACATTGAGACTCCATTTTTTCCTTATAATTCTTGCACAAAGCAAATAAAAGGTCCTTTATCATCTTTCCTACTCTTGCACCCTCCTCATCTCCATTTAAAGTTTTGTGGCTCTCAACCTAATCTCAAATGTAATCAATAGTGGAGACCACTCAAGTTACTCATGTTTCATGCACTCACATATGCACTCTTCACCACTATTCCTAACATTAGAATACATAATTATTATGAAGGCTCATCATGATAACTAAGGAAGCATGAATCAAATGAAATCAAAGTTTAAATGTAAGAAAAGAAAGAAGAATTTGTTCAAATGATAGTGGAAGACATGAATACAAAAGAATGTTATACGAATGAATTCCGACCATATTTCCCTCTTTCCTCTCTTCTACCCGAATTTTTTATGTGGCCGGCCACCTAAGCTTGGGCTCCAAGCTAGGGCCAGCCACACCTCAACCCATCCAAGATTTATCTTGGCCGGCCCTTGCTTGGGCTCCAAGCTTGGCTTGGCCGACCACCTTGGAATGGGTAAGAAGGTGGGTTTAGGTGGGTATAAGATTTTATAAATAAAAGGCTACGACAGGGACCGAGAGGAGGAATTGGTTTTGGTCTCCTAATGAACTTGAGCTTTCCGTGTTCACCCCAAACACCCAACCCGAGTTCATCAATAATATCTCATTCCACTAAAGAGTTATTATTGAACTACCGCACCAATCCCATATTACTATATGAGCTTCTTCTTATCATGAGTGTGTTAATCTCCCTGTGTTTAAGATATAGAATGTCCACTAATTAAATGAGTTACTGACAACTTAATCAATATCTAGCTCCAAGAGTAGTACCACTCAACTTCATCGTCATGTCGGACTAAGTCCACCTGCAGGGTTTACATGACAATCCTTATGAGCTCCTCTTGGGGACATCATCAACCTAGATTCCTAGGACAGTTTCTTTCTATAATCAACAACACACATTATAAATAATATTATTTCCCAACTTATCGGTCCTATTGATTTATCGAACTAAATCGCACCCTTTGATAAATTAAAGAAATAAATACTAAATATATGCGCTTGTTATTATATCAGGATTAAGAGCACACACTTCCATAATAACAAAAGTCTTGTTCTTTTATACAGTCAGTATAAAAAGAACTTACCTTAAATAGTCCTGCTCAATACACTCAGAGCGAACTAGTTTAATTTTATAGTCAAGTTAAACTAATACCAAATTATACTACGACTATTACAATGATTTGTTTCTATCCATCTTAGTCGTGAGCTACTATTTATAATTTATAAGGAATTGATAACATGATCTTCTGGGTGCGATACGACAACCATGTTATCTACAATATAAATTAATTGAACAACTACACTTAACATATAAATATAGACATTTGACCAATATGATTCTTTATTTCAAAATAAATATTTACAAAAAGCTAGACTTTTAGTATAAACTCTAACAATTATGACACATTGCGTAAGTTATACATTCTCTATTACCCCAAACAAACTCTAACATCACTAGTCACCTCATAATTACAGAGGTTATAAGAGGTAGTATATAAAAAGAGATCTGACCTCTCCATTGGCAAGACACATTCTCGAAACATCGACAACTTATTTTCGCTCACACATTCTCTATTATTCTTCATTTATCCTTCTAAATTTGTACTGATTGAACATCAGAAATCTTTACCAAAGATTCTTTTTAATTTCTAGGTGCTAATATTTTATTGGCTTATCTTCATATGCACATGATTGAGAGAAACTTTTAAATAGAATAAAAAGTTTTTGTCAGTCAATCATGCCTAGCTTATCATCTCTTTAATTTTTCAGACAGCACGATGTTAAACGTGCTGACGTTTTTCTTTTGTCTATATGATTATTGTTACTTGCAGATCTTCCCACGCGGCGACGACGTCCTTGCTTGCTCTTTCCCATCCGTCACCGCCGATCTCCACCGGCGAGAGCGGCCGAAGATGATTGCGAGGTCAGCAAAGGCCCTGAGGATGTGCTTGTGGACGCGCTCATGGTTGAGGTCCAGGTAGCAGAGGAGGAGCTCCTCCATGAAATCCCAGTCCAGGTCCGCAGCATCCGCGTGCCGCGCCTCCATCATCTCCTCCATCGACCGCCGGAAATCGTGATAGGGGTCCACCGAAACCGTCGTCACCGTCACGCCCTCGCTCTTTTCATCCGACGAAGACGACGATGATGGCGCGGTTGCGTCGCTCCACGGAGCGGAGCCAGGCGGCGCCTCGTCATCGTGGACGTAGAGCGAGCGAAAGTTGTTGCGGAGGAACCGGTCGATGTCGGAGAGAGTGGCGCCGGGGCGCCGGCCGGCGCCCATGGAAGGAGTGCTCGGGTACTTGGACGCCGACAAAAGGCGATGCACGGCGGAAGCGGCAGGGTGGCCGGAGTTCGAGAATCTAACTAGATTCGACGGCATCCTCTTCAGCTTCGAGAGGTGCGTTTGCAGAGCTTTGCGAATCCCCTTCTTCCCCTTCTCATTCACCTTCACCTTCTCCTTCTCCATCTCCTTCTCCTTCTCCATCTCCATCTCCATCTCCATGACTCTCCGAAAGCACCAGTTTTCAGAGGTAGGACAACAATATATACTAGTTTAGTAGGCTACTGTCAATTTGTCCCTCATACTTTTGCGTTTTAGCGATTTAGTCCCTAATTTCTTTTTCTGCGATTATTTCAGCAGGTTATAGGTCAGACTGTGGAACATTAAATTGAGATTGCGGTTATTTCAGCATGTGATGTGGAGTATTTAAATGACTGCTATTTAGATCTTTTAACTTGCTCTAGTAGCTTTTGCTTGATCTTGAGCTATTTAAATGGCTTCTTTCAATATTATTATTTTTTTTAACTTTTGAAAGGTAAAAAATGTCGTTGTTATGTTCATTTTGTTCAAAAGATTTTGGCCTTGTTTTGCTTGATCTGAGTGATGTCAGAAGTAGTTTGATAAAGTGGTCGAATTAATATTTTTTTAGTTGGAAGGCATGGTCGAATTAATATTCTGTTCAGTTTTGCTAAAAAAACACTTCAATTCTGATATTTGTTTGTTCAGTTGACGGAATAAATAATTCCATAAATTTGATTGTTCAATGCATGATATGGCATTTATTTATTTTTTATGGTTGCACATTATATTAATTCCATAAAAGCAATATATATATAAATAAACAGATAATACTTGTCTGTTAAAAAAAATCCGTTTAAATTGAGTTGAAAAATAAAAATTTTATAGAAAATTTTGAATATTTGATTATTATAAAAAAGATATATTATTAATTAATACTTTCTTTTTAAATTCCTGTGTAAATATTTTTTTATTTTAATGTGATTATTAAAAATAGATATATCATTAATTAATATTTTCTTTTCAAATTTTTTCAATAAAATAAATATTTATTTGTGATTTTAATTTCCATATATATAAACAAAGTTGTCTGCCTGCCTAAATTCAGTTTCGAAGAGAAATAAAAATTTTATAGAAAATTTTAAATGTTTAATTATTAAAAATAAATATATCACTAATTAATACTTTCTTTTTAAATTCATAAATATTTATTGGTGAGTTTAATTTTATTTGATTATTATATATATATATATCATTAATTAATATTTTCTTTTTAAATTTCAGTAAATAAAGTAAATATTTATTTATGATTTCAACCTAATTTGATTATTAAAAATAGATATATCATTAATTAATACTTTATTTTAAAATTCCTATCAATATTCTATAAATAAAGTAAATATTTATTTATTGATTTCAATCTAATTTGATTATTAAAAATAAATATATTATTAATTAATACTTTATTTTCAAATTTCTGTCAATATTATGTCAATGAAATAAATATTTATTTACAATTTCAATTTAATTTGATTATTAAAATAGATATATCCTTAATTAATACATTCTTTTCAAATTCTTGTCAATATTCTTTCAATAAAGTAAATATATTATTAATTAATAATTTCTTTTCAAATTTAGATCAATATCCTGTCAATAAAATAAATATATTATTAATTAATATTTTTTTCTCAAATTTTGGTTAGTATTCCGTCAATAAAGTAAATATTTATTTATGATTCCAATGTAATTTGATTATTAAAAATAAATATATCATTAATTAATCCTTTCTTTTCAAATTCCTGTCAATATTCTATCAATATAGTAAATATTTATTTGTAACTTCAATGAATATTTTCTTAATATGTCATTAATGAATATTTTTTTGATATATATATATAGAAAATTAAAACTTTTATAAAAAAAACTTTAAATATTTTATTATTAAAAATAGATATATCATTAATTAATATTTCTTTTCAAATTCCTATAAATAAATATTTATTTGTAACTTTAATTTTATTTGATTATTAAAAATAGATATACCATTAATTAATATTTATTTTTAAATTTCTTGTAAATAAAGTTATAAATATTTATTTGTGACTACAATTTCTCTAAATAAAACAAATATTAGAATTTCATGGTAAAATTCCTTACGATATATCATTATTGTTTGATTCTATTTTGATTTTAAATATTTAAATAAAAGTAGAAATTTTATAGAAAACTTTAAATGTTTGATTATTAAAATAGATGTATCATTAATGTTGGAGCAATCTTACTTCAAGATGGTTCGATATAACTATGACTTTTGATGATTTAGGAAAAAAGTTTAAGTTAGGTTTACCCTTATATTCGATATGTGTATATGAGTTGTGCAGGTTTGCATGATACACATACGACTCAACTTGATGGCTTCGGGTCCGATAAAGAATGGAGCATCTGAGGGACCGTGGATAAGGCAACAAGGATAAGAGCCAAGGGAAGCACAATTCGAGGTATATGCGAAAGATGACATTGGGACAAGTCGTGGGCTTGAATGCATCTGAGGGACGAAAGTCAAAGAAAATAGTTTGAAGGCAAGAGGTTAAGGTTGCAAAGAAAAGTAGCGAGTCGTGAGGGTCAGAGTGTTGAGAGAAATATACTCGGGATGGGAAACCCTAAATTTTAAGGTTTACCATTTGACTGGTGAATGTACCAGTCGACTAGTGTCGACTGGTGAGAAAAAAAATGCTTCTATTTGCTTAGCCATTGTAGAGCAGTCGACTGGTATCGAGCCGTTGGGTTGTAACAGACATATCTCCACATAGGGCAGTCGGCTGGTGTTGTTACTAGTCAACTGGTGGCGAGAAACACAGCTAAGTATTTTCTCCCGAGCTCTATTTAAGAGAGCTCAGGATGTTTGGCCAAGGTTGACGAAATATATGTGGTTAACCCTAGGGGTGTAATCGAGCCGAGCAGAGCCGAACTCTTTAATGTTTGAGTTTGACTCGTTTATAATCGAGCCGAGCTCGAGCTTTATTTAATGAATATATTCATAGCTCACGAGCTTATTCGAACTTTTATCGAGCCTAAACGAGCTTAATAAATCTAAATTATAAATTTAAATATTTATTAAAAACTAAATTATATATTTTAAAAAATTATAATATTCTCGTTAAAATTTATAATTTTATTCTAATAAATAAATTTAATATATTTGTGTATGTTTTTTCATAACTAGAGTGTAAAATCTATAAATTCAATATCAAAACTATTATTATTTTTATTTAAAAGTTGATTTATGAGCTTAACGAACATGCTCACGAGCTAACGAGCTGAATATTGTGAAGCTTGAGCTTGGTTTGTTTATCTTAATGAGCATCATTAAACGAGCAAAAACGAGCTTTTATCGAATCGAGCTTCGAATAGCTCATGAGCGGTTTGACTCATTTACACCCCTTACTTAACCCCTATTAGTAACCTTCCAAGTGTCAGAGCTTCTCAAGAGTGCTTGTGAGAGTTATGGTGAGATTTCTCAATCCACAAGGAGTTACGTGAACTAGTTGGAGTTTATCGGGGAGTCATCAATCGATGGATTGAGATCGTCCACCTTATGGATAACCGTGAAATAGAAACTTTATCTCCGAATCACGTTAAACGACGTGTAGTTGTTTGTTTATTTCTTCTTGTATGTAGCTTAGCTTTCGTGTCCGTGTTTGTATTCTTTGTATTCAATTATGCTAACAAATACATAGGAAAGTGATTTGGGTTTTATGTCTATTCAACCACTCTTCTAACCGACTACTAGATCTCCGACAATTAATATTTTCTTTGCAAATTTTGTTAACAAAGTAAATATTTTATTTATAACTTTATTTTTTTTATAAATAGACCTAATAATTCAAAAACATAAAAATATAAATTGCATTGAAAGATTCGGTTGCAACACATGATTTATTATCAATGAGAGTGAGGCTTCTCTGTGCTACAGATAATACTGCACTTCAAAAAATTTAGTATCTACTATATTAAAATGATTATTATTACTATAAGCCACTCTCTAAAAAAAAAAAAAAATAGATCCGATATTTTAACGATCTTCTTAGTATCATCTCCATGATATGGAAAGAGGTTCATGCAAGTACACAGGCCATAGACTCATGATGGGGTATACACCAGGTCGTCAGTTCTTGATAATCGACCCCTGACCATTTCGTTAGAGACACCACTCTCTAAAACTCTTATGATCTATTAACATATAGAAATAAGGGAGATTTTAACTTGGAATGTGTCTTTGATAAAGAGGTATGTTAATTATTTTTTACATATTTATCTGATTTTTTTTTAAGTTTCCATGAATATTTACTTGTCTATATTTTTCTAGGGTGAACATGTATATGGAATAATAAAAAGTCCGGTCATGTGGAGAGTGAAGCCAATTCTTAAAAAAAATCATGTATTTACTAAAAAAAAAATTATCATTATTACATAGAATTAAATGAAGTATAAGATAACAATAAATAAATACAAGACTAATTTTATTGTAAAAATCATGTATGTAAAGTTTTTGATGATGTGTTTCCTTCTATGATATATGAAGATATATGAATTCAAGTCCATTAGTGAATTGACGAATACAGATATTGATGAGACTTTACTTTTTGTTATGTTAATTTATTTTTTTATTTCATGATTAATTGATCTAATATTTTTTTCTTGTAGCTTATATTTTTTTTTATTTTTGAGGTGTTATTGGTAAAATAGTTGCATAAGAATTTACATGGAAAAAATAGATGAATAACCGGTTATTATCATTATTTAAATGTGTGGAGCAAAAAGTCTTATGGGTGAATTATTGGTTTCAAATATTTTTCCTATTATCAAGATGAGAGTAAATAGGAATTTGGATGAAATTATGGAAATTTTTAATAGGTAATTTGGATTATTTAATTTGGTATTAATATTTTAATTATTATATATATAACTAAATATTAATGTAACATTCATTTGTTATTGTATATCTCATCAAATAATCTTAGAAAAATTTTTAAACGTTCATACTTAATTAATTTAATTTTAATTATACTCAAATAACATTCATTTGTTATTTTAATTATACTACCTATAATCAATTTAGTTTATTTTTATTTTAATTATTTATCCAAACGTTCATACTTAATTTTAATAGTTAATTATATAAAAAAAACGTCCGTGCGATAAATACTAGTATGATTACAAAAAAAGTAGTTTCACTAAAAACTTGCATGGGATGCCTGCACCATTCTTGGATTATTGACCATATGATGTGACCAAAATACATAATACACTCGTCCAATTAAATTCCACTAAATCTTTCATATTGCCATCCTATTAATTTATGAAATTGATAGTCATCCATCTCCCATAAATTCACAAATCAAGTTGCCAAGTCATCACGGGCTGGATCAGCTGAAAAAATGCCTGACACTTGCAATCGAGATTCAGGGATCGAGAATTGTCAGTTGTACACGGACGTAAAATCTCAGTCTGCTGCACTTTAAATTCCACTCGACCCCAGTCATCCCTCCTGCCCAGTTTAATTGTGATTTACCCCTCTAGATATCTATAGGGCCGAACCCACGGGACCGCTATGATGACGATTCCACCTTTTACAATAAATCAAGTTGCCAAGAATGTTGGATTTTTTCCTCCAAGAACTGAATACATGAATTTTTAAAAAAATACCGATCTTAATCTAATTAGTGTAACAAAGAAAATAATTGTTGCCCGCCGCTAAAACTTGCCAGTTCTAATTTTTATTTGCCTGTTTCCCACACGCCCACATTAATAATCTCCTTATTTATTTATTCTCATTACTGTTTCTATATTGTAATTTTATAATAATGACCTTGCAATTTTAGAATCTTAATAATGAAAAATGCTACCAGTAAAGGATCACCGGGGCAGCTAGCGTTTGGGAAATTGACAGCGCCAAGTAAAAAAAAAATAGGACAGTCCGATATATAAAATTCTCATGAAAAAGATCCATTGTATATATACAATGAGTTATTTTTAGAATTTGAATCCATAATTTTTTTGATCATGATATTGTTACGTCAAGACTCCCTTTCTAAGCGCCGAGTAATAAAATAAATAAATATAATAATCTCCTTATTTATTTATTCTATTTATTGTTTTTAATTTTATAATAATGACTTTACAATTTAAAATCTTAATAATGATAAATAATGCCCGTAAAAGATCACCAGGGCAACTAGCGTTTGGGAAATTGGCAGGGTGAGTAAGGAAATAAATAAATATAATAATTTCCTTATTTATTTATTCTCATTATTGTTTTCATATTGTAATTTTATAATAATCACCTTACAATTTAGAATATTAATAATGATAAATGCTACCCGTAAAAGATCACCGGGGACAGCTAGCGTTTGGGAAATTGACAGCGAAGCGCCCAGTAAGAAAATAAATAAATATAATAATCTCCTTATTTATTTATTCATTCTTATTATTGTTTCCATATTGTAATTTTATAATAATGACCTTACAATTTAAAATCATAATAATGATAAATACTGCCTGTAAAAGATCATCGGGGCAGCTAGCTTTTGGTAAATTGACAGGTCGAGTAAGAAAATAAGTAAATATAATAATCTCCTTATTTCTTTATTCTCATTATTGTTTTCATATTATAATTTTATAATAATAACCTTACAATTTAGAATCTTAATAATGATAAATGCTACCCGTAAAAGATCACCGGGATAGCTAGCGTTTGGGAAATTGACAGCGAAGCGCCGAGTCAGAAAATAAATAAATATAATAATCTTCTTATTTATTTATTCTCATTATTGTTTTCATATTATAATTTTATAATAATAACCTTACAATTTAGAATCTTAATAATGATAAATACTGCCCGTAAAAGATCACCGGGGCAGCTAACGCATGAGAAATTGATAGCGAAGCGCCGTAAGAAAATAAATAAATAAATATAATAATCTTCTTATTTATTTATTCTCATTATTATTTTCATATTATAATTTTATAATAATGGCCTTACCATTTAGAATCTTAATAATGATAAATACTGTCCGTAAAAGATCACCGGCCACCGGTTTGCATCCCATCGAAACCGGGATGCCCCACCGCGACCACCGTCTCTCCGCTTCCTCCGCGACCGACTATCCCGGTCGTCCGCCCCCACGTGGATTGTGGACCCGTCCGGTGAGCCCGCACTGGACATGGGTGCGTGAATGGCTTGTTCCAAGCGAGTCCCACGGTTCGGATGGTGGGCCCGACTCCTCGCGCCGAATTAAAGGTCGTTTCTATTTTTATTAATCCACTTAACAAACAGAGTTCCGAAACCTTTATTTATTCGCCTTTTATTCTGTCATTTCTATTAAAACTTTAAGGTAGTCAATTTTCATTTAATTTTGCAATAAAAGAAAAAAAATAGTAGTTTCTTTTCGCAGACCTGTCCGACGACCGCGTTCACGCGGTTTCTCCTGGTTTCCTTCCTGTTTTTAACCCTTTCCCCAATCTGCGATTTATACGCTCGCCGTAGGCCAGACCATAGTTAGCAGGTACAGCTGGACATTTCGTCGAACACCTGTGCGATCGCTGCCCTGCGGAAGAAAATAAGCGAAGGAAAAGATGATGAAAATGAAGGAAGACGATCTGTTTCCGGCGACGCCGGGGAAGGTCAAGATGGATCGGGCGCTCACCATCAACCGACAGTTCCACCGGTGCTTCGCCTCGTCAGGCACAATGTTCGTGTGGGCTCTCTTCTTGATCGCGCTCACGGCGTCGTATCTCAGCCTCCAGAGCTTCGTCGATTCGTCGTCCCGGTACTTGCCGTCGTCCTGGGGCGGGATGCAGTGGGAGAAGCAGATCAGGGCGTCGGCGACCCCCCGCCGCCCCGGCGGCAAGTCCGTCCTCCTCACCGGAGCCGCCGGCTTTGTCGGCACGCACGTGTCGCTGGCCCTCCGCAAGCGCGGCGACGGCGTCGTCGGGCTGGATAACTTCAACAACTATTACGACCCGTCGCTGAAGAAGGCGCGCAAGGCGGTGCTGGCCTCGCATGGCGTGTTTGTGGTGGAGGGGGACATTAACGACGTGCGCCTCCTCGCCAAGCTCTTCGACGCCGTGCCCTTCTCCCACGTGATGCACCTTGCCGCCCAAGCTGGCGTGCGCTACGCCATCGAGAACCCGGCGTCGTACGTGCATAGCAACATCGCTGGTCTCGTCACTTTGCTCGAGGCCTGTAAGTCCGCGGACCCGCAGCCGTCGATCGTGTGGGCGTCGTCCTCGTCGGTGTACGGCCTCAACGAGAAGGTGCCGTTCTCAGAGTTGGACCGCACGGACAGTCCGGCTTCGCTCTACGCGGCCACCAAGAAGGCCGGCGAGGAGATCACCCACACCTACAACCACATCTACGGCCTCTCCATCACCGGGCTCCGCTTCTTCACCGTCTACGGGCCATGGGGCCGCCCCGACATGGCCTATTTCTCCTTCACCCGCAACATCCTCAATGGCAAGCCCATCACCGTCTACAGCGGCAAGAACGGGGTCGACTTAGCCCGCGACTTCACCTACATCGACGACATCGTGAAGGGCTGCGTCGCCTCTCTCGACACCGCAGCCAAGAGCACCGGCAGCGGCGGCCGGAAGCAGGGTCCCGCTCAGTACCGCATCTTCAACCTTGGCAACACCTCGCCGGTCACTGTGCCGGCTCTCGTACGCATCCTGGAGCAGAACCTCAAGGTGAAGGCCAAGATCCACGAGGTGGAGATGCCCGGCAACGGCGACGTCCCCTTCACCCATGCCAACATCAGCTACGCTCGCGCCGAGCTCGGCTACAACCCGACGACCAACCTGGAAGCCGGCCTCAAGAAGTTCGTCAAGTGGTACCTCTCTTACTACGGCTTCAACCCAAGAACCAGCGCCAAATCCTCCAAAAGCTTGTAAAGATCCCACTTCTTTCTTCTTCCTCTTTTTTTCCATCGTCTTACATTGAAACTTAGCTTCCCAAAACCATACTGGATTCTTTGACGGAAACTGTTAATTCTGCTTCTTATCTGTTAATTAATCTTTGATCGGCCACCGTCTCCGGCGACGGAGTAGATATGGTATCAGTGCCATTCTGGTATATATCATCCCTGTACTTGTTGGTTTTCTTGTATTGATTACGCTACCCTTTCGCAACGACGCTGTGTAGCCGCTCGCTGAGTTGCTGACACTCGCGGGGTCCACCGGTCAACGTGATGATGCGCGTGTCGGGAGATGAGCTGCCAGGCTGTGGCTGGGCCCACCTCGATTGATTCCCATCCTCGGTTTTGTTAAATGGACGGCTCTGATGTCCTTCGTCTCTGTCCTTTACAGATCGAACGGCCTATCCCTCTCATCCCTTACAGCACATCGACGCAGTATGTCCAGCTGTAAAATTCAAGAACGACAAAAAAAGAAAAAAGGTATGAAACTAGGAGTTTCGTTCGACCAGTGACTTGCTGAGCTGGGAAGGACCCCAGGCATCCTCGGCATTTGCGGGCCCCGCATAGGCTCATACCTATTGACCGTCCATTACAAAGTCCTGATTTTCATCTAACCGTAATGCAGTCAGAATTTACTGCCTAAATATTATTTTTTACAAATAGGTAATGATTTTCATCTTTAACTTGATTAACTGTTATTTTTCAATTTAAAATTATTAGAAGTGCTGAATTTATTAGGAGAAGGAAAATATTATCCTTATTCCCTTTTAGTATTGATCCTGTCCGAACCGTCGAACCAAAAGACGCTGGACACGTGGTGTACTCTTAGTCGATGGTGTAGGCTTTCGTTGGGTCGCACGAATCTCCGGCGAAGCTGTACAGAAGTCGGGCCGGGAAGGGGTTCCCGGCGGCGACCCTCCGACGCTCAAATCAGTTAAGCGAACAGCAAAAGGTGGCTCAAAAAATCCAAGAGCGCGTCCCTCCGGCGAAGGAAGAGGCTCTTTATATAGAGCGGTGAAAGAACTAGTGCACGCCCACCGAGGCGCATACGTGCCCGCAGCCCATACCTCGGTATGTACCTGTCAGAGAGCTTACCTGACACCATACTGCTACAGTTCAGTCATGTCTTCGATGGAACAACAGAACACCTTGTTGTCAGACTTAGAGTATGGCCCAGCCATAGGACTTGACGGCTGTCAGAAGATGTTCCTATTCTTCACCCACCGCCCGGCCGGGACGTCCGTCCGGCCGACCGGCGTGAATAGCGTCGTCCGGATGACCCTAATTTCCCGCGCTAGTCGGGCGGCGCGCCTATTATGTCCTGCCCTCTCTTAGCCCTTCCGCTCGGCCATTTACTACTTCATTGAGCGTCGGAACCCCGACCCCTCTCAGGGCGTCTTTCACGATCAGACGTGTATGGGCAGGCCGATCGGCCTGCCCCATACGTCCGGTCGGCTCATCCTTCTCCGACGGACCACTTGGGCCTCTGACCTCCACGTGGCACTGACCCCTCGTTAGGGGGTCCCGGGCTCTTACCACCGGATCACTTGCCTCCTCCTCGAGTCTAGTCGAAGGAGGCGAAGTCCGACTGACTGGACTGCCGATCTGACTGAGCGATGATTGCTGCATTGGGCCGATCGGCCAGGCGTAAGGATGCTCATCCGTTCGGCTGTATCTTGTCCATGCCTTCTGTTTTCTTGGCATCCTTGTCCGATGCTCTCCCCCATTACCCATCACGTGCGCTGCGCACAGTAAGGGGAGTTCATTAAATGCGGCCAATATCCTGCTGACACGTGGCGATCGTGCGTTTGTCAGCGTATGGCGATGGGACAGCCGCCGTTTGAAATGAACGGCTGGATGATGACCTCGTTATCAACGACCTGGATCGGACGGTGGAGGTTGCTCCCGGGCGGCGATATAAAGCTCACGACTTCTTTTCCGCCGCATTGTTGGTTCCTCCTCCTCCGGCGCTCCTTTGCCCGTTTTTTTTTTCTCCGGCGACCTCGCCCCTCAACTTTTCGGCAACCCCAGGCCCCCGTCGATCATCTTTCTTGCTCGTAAGACCCTCTTTCTCGTTCCCAACGTTTTCTTCTTGCTGTTAATCGTTTCCTTCATTCGGTTTTCCTCCATTCCTTGCTTAAACCTTCCCCCTTTGTCCCGCATTCCTGTCTTTCGATCATGACTAGTACTTCGCAGTCAACCGGCGGTGCTCCGGGTCTATGGTACTCGACCATGGAAAGTCGTTTTGACAAGGAGGACGCGTTGCGTCTCGCTCGGACTTACGACATTCCTTCTGACCACCAAATAGTATTAGCCACACCAGCCGATCGGCCTCATGAACCGCCGATCGGCACAGTTCTTTTTTTCCGAGACCAATTTCTGGCCGGACTACGCTTCCCACCCCATGAATTTTTCCTGCAAGTCTGCAATTACTTCCGCATTCCGCTCGGCCAGGTAGTTCCCAACTCTATTAGGCTGCTGAGCGGAGTAATAGTTTTGTTCAAACTGAACGGCATCCCCTTAGACCCAAAAATCTTCCACTACTTTTACTATCCCAAGCAGGCCGAGTGGGGAACTTTTGTTTTTCAATCTAGGATAGGTTTCGTCCTCTTCGATGGCATGCCGAGCTCCAACAAACATTGGAAGGAGCACTTTTTCTATATACGTTTTCCCGAGCGGCCAACTTTTCGTACCAAGTGGCAGACGGCGATGCCGGCGCAACCGGAGCTCGGCAAATTTAGAGGCGACGCGGCCTACCTTCATGCAGCCGAACGGCTAGTTGGCCAGCGCTATCATATTGACAAGCTACTCCTCCCGGGAGTAATGCACATATTCGGCTTGTCCTCTACCACAGCCGACCTGCCCTGCAGCATGAGTAAGTTCCCTTATCTTCCCGTTTGTTTTGTTCTAACTGATTTATTTTTTGCTTCTGCAGCTGAAGTCATGTGGCGCGCCAAAGCTACCGAGAAGCTCAAATTGAAGACCGCTCAGATCGAGGCGGTGACGAACAAGGAGGCCGCCGAACGGGGCCTTTCTCCAGCTGATCCGGCCGGTGAAGAAGGTGAGGGGACACCAACTGTCCCCGAAGCCTCAGACGCCCCTGCCTCTCACGATGAGGCCGCGGGCGACATAGAACCTCCTACCGAAGCCGAGGTGGAGGGTCGTTCGGCCGATGACGTGCCGCTACACACTCGGAAGCGCCGACGACCGGAATCTGCATCTGCCTCAACTACACTTGATGAGTCACAGCCCGAGCGGGGCGCGGATGCACCGGTGCTGTCCGGGACGGTTTCCCTTGAGAGTACTCCGAACCCTCGTGGTTCTCCGAGGGCCAGCTCTGAGGTGCCGCCGTCCAGCCCTTCAAGAACTTTGCGCCGTATCAGGCCCTTGGGCGAGCTTCCCTCCTTGTCCACCGGTGGCCCGTCCGGTAAGGCCGACGCTTCCAAGAGCGAGCCGAGCGGCCAGAATTTAATTAAAACCGTTTTGCGCCTTTCTTCGGAGGCGTACATGGCTGCTGCTGATCGGCCTGCGGTCCCCGAGCAGCAGATTACCTTGACAGGCCCTCTGGCCCAAGCTTGGGTGGACGCTCGGCGTCGAATAGGTAGGCTGACTCCCGGGCAGCTCGGCGACAACAATCTACAACAGGCCATCGAAGTATGCTCTGTTTCTTTGTTTGCGTATTTAAATTATGTTTTTAACCTGTCCACATTTGCTAGCAGAACTGGGTGGAACAGATCGCCATTAGCGATCGATTGGCCGAACTGGAGGACGAGTTGAAAAAACAAAAAGCTGTGGGGGGTATCGAGCAGTCAACGGTCGCTCTGGAGAAGGCCAAAAAACTACTGGATGCCGAACGGAAAAGGGCTTCCGATTTGGCGAGTAAGGTCGTTCGGCTTGAAACGATGATCAAGCAACGAGATAAGGAGATCAAAACGGCGACCACTCGGAAGCAACAGGCTATCAATGATATGGACCGCATGAAGGTGGAGATCAGGGGGCTGGAACAACGCATCAAAGATTTGGACGCCCTGATAGCCACCGAGAAAGAGAGCCGCTCGGCCGACCTCCAAAGATTTGATGGAGATTTGAAGGATCTTCAGGCCGCCAGCGACGCTGCCCACGCCACGCTCAAAGAATATCAAGAGGGGGAGTCGGCTCGCTCCGAAGAAGGGAGGAAGGCGTTCCTCCGCTCGGAAGACTTCGGAGAGAAGTTTACCGACAAGATATCCCTCACTTTCGAGGAGGCGATCAAGGCGGCGGTGGGCTATCTGAAGACCAAAGGCCACCTGCCTGCCGAGCTGACCATCCCCCCCCCGAGGACCTCGCGAGCGTGATGGACTCCATCCCCGACGCTCTTTTTGATTTTGATGCGTGAGGAGCGTTTTCATGAACTTTTTTGTATTCCCGCCGTTCGGCCCAACTTATCTCTGTAATGACTTGTTTGATTTACCTAATGAGTAATAGATGACCTTCTGCTCCTTTCACTTCTGTTTTAGCAAGGCCTTTTTCCCTCGTCACGCCAAAGTGTTCTTTATATCCTTTCCGCTCGGCTCAATTCGATCGTCTTAATTACATCTATCATGCGACCGCGCAGCCGCTAAGCTTTCGAACGTAATCGCTCGGCATTTACATGCTAATATCCCTAACTTTCACTGACCAACTTTTTCTTTGTGTCTTACCTCCAAAGGGATTTTCCGTACATTTTTGATGAGCGAGCCGCTCAGCCGTATAACCAGGCTATCGTTGATTGTATCATGTGACTGACTATCCGCTCGGACGTTTATAGACACCGGCTCGTCTCTCGATATTTAACGTCGGAGCTCGACGGCCTTCCGCTCGGGCGATTATAGACGCCGGCTCGTCTCTCGATATTTAACGTCGGAGCTCGACGGTCTTCCGCTCGGACGTTTATAGACGCCGGCTCGTCTCTCGATATTTAACGTCGGAGCTCGACGGTCTTCCGCTCGGACGTTTATAGACGCCGGCTCGTCTCTCGATATTTAACGTCGGTATAGACGCCGGCTCGTCTCTCGATATTTAACGTCGGAGCTCGACGGTCTTCCGCTCGGACATTTATAGACGCCGGCTCGTCTCTCGATATTTAACGTCGGAGCTCGACGGTCTTCCGCTCGGACGTTTATAGACGCCGGCTCGTCTCTCAATATTTAACGTCGGAGCTCGACGGCCTTCCGCTCGGACGTTTATAGACGCCGGCTCGTCTCTCGATATTTAACATCGGAGCTCGACGGCCTTCCAGGCTAATTTTAATACTGCCGATCGGCGGTCCCATGGGTCATCCTTTGAATTAATTTTGATTCCTGCATTACAAGGACACGGGCGACTAACATATACAAAAATGATTTACATTCGTGCACCTTTCATCCCGCTCGATAAGGCTGGAGATGATTCGCACTCCACGGTCGATCCAGCTGCCACCCGTCTTCATCCTCCAAATAATATGCTCCCGATCGGAGCTTCTCAATAACCTTGAAGGGGCCCGCCCAGGGAGCTTCTAACTTGCCAACATCGCCGACCGGCTTGACTTTCTTCCAGACAAGATCGCCGACCTGGAATGATCTGGAGATTACACGGCGGTTGTAATTTTGCTTCATCCGTTGCCGGTACGCCATCAGCCGAACGGACGCCTTGGCTCGCTCCTCGTCGACCAAATCCAGCTCCATGTTCCTCCGTTCGGCGTTGCCATCATCATAACTCTGAATCCGGACGGACTCGACGCCGACTTCGACCGGAATAACTGCCTCGCCACCATACACCAAATGGAATGGTGTGACGCCCGTCCCTTCCTTCGGAGTCGTCCGGATGACCCACAAGACGCCCGACACTTCATCAGGCCAACTTCCTCCCAAATGGTCGAGCCGAGCGCGCAGAATACGAAGAATTTCCCGATTGGCTATTTCGGCTTGACCGTTGCTCTGGGGATAAGCCACGGATGTGAAGTGTTGCTCGATGCCGTAGCTTTTGCACCACTCCTCTAGCACCTTCCCTGTGAACTGCCGCCCATTATCGGAAACCAATCGGCGAGGGATGCCGAACTGACAGATGATGTGTTGCCAGATGAATTTTTTGACCATCTGCTCGGTGATCTTTGCCAGCGGCTCGGCTTCCACCCACTTGGAAAAATAATCTACCGCCACTAGTAGAAATTTTCGCTGTCCGGACGCCATAGGAAATGAACCAACGATATTCATTCCCCACTGGTCGAACGGACACGAGACTGTAGATGCCTTCATTTCCTCTGCCGGTCGGTGGTAGAAGTTATGGTACTTTTGGCACGAAAGGCACGTCGACACGGTCCGAGCGGCGTCTGCTTGTAAGGTTGGCCAGAAGTACCCGGCCAACAGGATCTTCTTAGCCAGCGATCGTCCGCCCGGATGTCCTCCGCACGATCCTTGAT
Organism: Zingiber officinale; assembly: GCF_018446385.1. NCBI lineage: Eukaryota > Viridiplantae > Streptophyta > Magnoliopsida > Zingiberales > Zingiberaceae > Zingiber > Zingiber officinale. The sequence goes on from NC_055994.1 coordinate 147,588,850, forward strand.
GTACTTCTTGGAGGATGTAAGCCGAGTCCTCCGAGCTCACGCATTTCAACAATGGGCGTGAGAAAGCCTTTTTGTAAAGCTGATCGCCGATGAGTGTGAACCGACCGGCTCTTCTCCTTAGCAGCTGAGCTTCATACTCATTGGATGGTGTGGCACCCGAGCGGAGGAACTCTATGATGGGTGTTCTCCAGTCGCTCGGAATCGTGAGGCCTGCCATCCGGTCGACATACGCCACCAACAATACTTTTTCAATTGGCTGCTGAATGACGATCGGCGTTATTGAGCTTGCAAGCTTGGCTAACTCATCGGCCGCTTGATTTTCTGCTCTGGGTATCTTCTGAACAATAACTTCTCTAAAATCGGCTTTGAGCTTTTCGAAGGCTTCAGCATAGAGCTTGAGGCGGGCATTATTAATCTCGAAGGTACCAGAGAGCTGCTGAGCGGCCAACTGCGAATCCGAATGAAGCGTTACCCGACCGGCTCCCACATGCCGAGCAGCCTGCAAGCCAGCTATGAGGACCTCATATTCTGCTTCATTGTTGGTAGCTTTATAATCCAGCCGGACGGATAAGTGCATCTTTTCTTCTTGAGGGGAGAGCAACAATATTCCAATCCCGCTTCCTAGCCGAGTGGACGACCCATCCACATATATTCTCCACCTAGCTTCCGGCTCCGGCCTTTGCACCTCAGTCACGAAATCGGCCAAGGATTGCGCTTTGATCGCCGAGCGGGGCTGGTATTGGATATCGCACTCACTTAATTCCGTCGTCCATTTGATGAGCCGTCCGGATGCTTCTGGATTTAGTAGGACACGTCCGAGTGGGCTATTGGTTTTAACAATGATCGTATGCGCCAGGAAGTATGGACGAAGGCGCCGAGCGGCCAGGACCAGAGCGAAAGCCAGCTTCTCGAGCCCAGTATAGCGAGATTCGACATCTTTTAAAATATGACTAAGGAAATATACAGACTCTTCTCCGCTCGACCTCACTAAAGCTAAGCCGATTGCATGCTCGGTTGAAGACAAGTACATATGAAGTGGCTCATCCGCAGTCGGCTTGGCTAATATCGGGAGAGAGTTCAGAAATGCTTTCAAATTTTCGAACGCCCGGTCGCATTCTTCGTCCCAGTAAAATTTTGTAGCTTTGCGTAAGATCTTGAAAAAAGGAAGGCTCCGGTCGGCGGTTTTGGAGATGAACCTGGACAGAGCGGTGATCCGACCGGTCAAACGCTGCACTTCCCTTGTATTGTCCAGCCTCATCCATTGTTCCTGTTCGGATGCAGGAGTGTTCCCACAGACGGCGCCAAATTGATCCTGTCCGAACCGCCGAACCAAAGGACGCTGGGCACGTGGCGCACTCCTAGTCGATGGTGTAGGCTTCCGTTGGGTCGCACGAATCTCCGGCGAACCTGCACAGAAGTCGGGCCGGGAAGGGGTTCCCGGCGGCGACCCTCCGACGCTCAAGTCAGGTAAGCGAACAGCAAAAGGTGGCTCCAAAAATCCAAGAGTGCGTACCTCCGGCGAAGGAAGAGGCTCTTTATATAGAGCAGTGAAAGAACTAGTGCACGTCTACCGAGGCGCATACGTGTCCGCAGCCCATACCTCGGTATGTACCTGTCAGAGAGCTTACCTGACACCATACTGCTACAGTTCAGTCATGTCTTCGATGGAACAACAGAACACCTTGTTGTCAGACTTAGAGTATGGCCTAGCCATAGGACTTGACGGCTGTCAGAAGATGTTCCTATCCTTCACCCACCGCCCGGTCGGGACGTCCGTCCGGCCGACCGGCGTGAATAGCGTCGTCCGGATGGCCCTAATTTCCCGCGCCAGCCGGGCGGCGCGCCCATTATGTCCTGCCCTCTTTTAGCCCTTCCACTCGGCTATTTACTACTTCATTGAGCGTCGGAACTCCGACCCCTGTCAGGGCGTCTTTCACGATCAGACGTGTATGGGTAGGCCGATCGGCCTGCCCCATACGTCCGGTTGGGTCACCCTTCTCCGTCGGACCACTTGGCCCTCTGACCTCCATGTGACACTGACCCCTCGTTAGGGGGTCCCGGGCTCTTACCACCGGATCAAGTATCTTAAAAAAGGGATAAGAGGATTATCCTCCCAATTTATATCTTTTCGGTAATTTACTAAAAATTAAAAAAACGTATCTAAATTTTAAAATTTACTAAAAATGGCATGCTACTTTATTATTAATCAAAGGATAATTTTTTAACGATGTTTTTTCTATTATATCCTTCCTATTATTTTTTTTTAATTTTCGTTACCATTTCTCTCTCTTCTCTTCTTCCTATGCATATAACATTTTTCTTTTTTCTCTCCTCTTTTTTCCTTTCTTTTGCACATCTATTCTTCTAAAAATATTTTAACACATTTGAGAAGCTGAAATAAACAATGGATAACATATTTGCACTCTTTACAATCCCAGAAATCTATGGAAATTGAAATAGATGCAATCGGAACTTTCTATGTCTATCAGTGAATTTCGACATAATCGAGCAGGTCGAAACCACTAATGGACCTAAAGAACTCCGATTGTACTCATTTCAGTTTCCGTAAATTTTTGAGGTTACAAGGAGTTTAAATATGCTATCCATTGTTTATTTTAACTTCTCAGAGGTGTTAAAATGTAATAAGAAAGAATCGTCAAAATTCTCCATGTTGGGTCTGATATAGAATCATATCAGGCCCAATGTGAGCTTCATATAGAATGAATCATGTCCAACGTGGAGAATTTTGACGATTCTTCCTTATTACATTTTAACATCACTTAGAAGATGAAATAAACAATGGATAGTATATTTGACCTCCTTGTAATCCCAGAATCCATAGGAACTGAAATGTGTGTAATCGGAGCTCTCGATATTCATCGATGGATTTTGGTCGATACCCATTGATGGACCTCGAGAGCTCCGATTGTACACATTTCAGTTTCTGTGATTTCTGGGGTTACAAGGAGTTCAAATATGTTATCCATTGTTTATTTCGCCCTCTCAGAGATATTAAAATGTAATAAGAAAGAATCGTTAAAATTCTCCACGTTGAGCCTGATACCAAATATCATTCTATATCAAACTCACATTAGGCCTGATATGATTTCATATCAGGCTCAACGTGGAGAATTTAGTGATTCTTCTTTTATTACATTTTAATATCTCTGAGAAGTCGAAATAAACAATGGATATCATATTTGAACTCCTGCAACCCCAGAAATACACAGGAACTGAAATGGATGCAATCGGGGCTCTCTAGATCCATCAGTGGGCTTTGGTTGAAACTCACTGATGGACCTAGAGAGTTCCAATTGCATCCATTTCAGTTCTTGTGAATTTCTAGAGTTGCAAGGAGTTCAAATATGCTATCCATTATTTATTTCGACTTCTAAGAGGTGTTAAAATATAATAAGGAAGAATCGCCAAAATTCTCCATGTTGGGCCTGAAATGAAATCTTATCAGGCCTAATGTGGATCTGATATAGAATGATATCAAATTCATGTTGGGCCTGATATGATTCTCTATCAGCCCAATGTGGAGAACTTTGATGATTCTTTCTTATTATATTTTAACACTTTTGAGAAGTCGAAATAAACAATGGATAGCATATTTGAACTCCTTGCAATTTCAAAAATCCACAGAAATTTAAATGGATGCAATTGAAGCTCTCTAGGTCTATTAGTGGATTTCGACCAAAATTTACTAATGGACCTAGAGAGTTCCGATTACATCCGTTTAAGTTCCTGTGGATTCCTGAGGTTGCAAGGAGTTCAAATATAATATTCATTGTTTATTTCAGTTTCTTAGATGTGTTAAAATATTTTTAGAAGAATTGACGTATAAAAAGAGGAAAAAAAATGAGAGGAAAGAGAAAAATGTTGTATGCATAGGAAAAAAAGAAGAAAGAGAAATGATAGAACAAATTAAAAAAAAAAAAAAGTAATGAAGAGAATGAGAAAAATATATAAAAAGATATATACTTTGGTAAATAACAAAGTATTATATACTTTTGATAAATTCAAGAATATGGAGTCTTTTGATAAATTACCGTTATCGTTTGTTTGAACGGATATAAATATAGAGAATAGATAAATTGTTAAAATTAATTTCCTGTCCAATTGAATAGATGAATTACAAAAAACAGAGATAAAGAAAAAGAAGGGTGGGAAGACGCAGTGTTTTTTTTTAAAAAAATAAAGGAAAAAAAATTATTAACATTCTATTATAGTTGTTTTTAAAAACAAATTTAATGAAAATACCAAACTTCGATCGTTATTTTAGGATATCAAGGAGGTAAAAAAGGAGGAAGGCCCGATCTTGTTCGTTTCGAGCCCTTGTTTCTCTCTCGCTTTGCGGATCTTTCAGTGGCGGACGTAAGAAGCTCCATCGATAACAGTGCAAGACTTATGGATATTTGGTAGCTTAATCTCTAATCTCATCATTGATAATTTTAATCCTGGAGAGGCAATGTCATTTGAGCTAATGTGTTATTAATCCATAAAGACATCATATGTTTTATCGGTGTTGATTGTGGTATCATGATATCTCATTGTTACCTGCTATCATCAAGCAAAATTTTTATTAGTCTAGGCCAGGATTTTTTTTTCCCCATGGGAGACTGGTGCTACAATTTCTCATATTCGTTTGTTGTTGATATAGTGCCATTCAAAGCCTATATTGTTGTCACAGGTGTGAAATTAGCAACAGGTAGAAAGATAAAGCTTTCCATGCTTCCAAATTGAAGCTCTTCAATGGTGAACACTAGTCTGCATATTTGATTTGAGATTCTAGGGAATGGCACCAGGCACTCAGGCAGCACTCAGTTGATAGCCTCATTTGGACAAACATTCTTTTCTATTAATTGGGAAGATTTCATCATTTGCTTCCTAGAAATTTCACATGAACAAATAGAATTATCATAATATTTCAGCTGTGACTAATTCAACTAATCAGCCACTAGTGGTTAATAGAAACTGATGCGGCGATAGGAGGAGGTCCACCTGGCACGGGATCACCCGACAAGATGGAGGTCAAAGTCAAAATCAACGCTCTAGTGTCAAAGGGCCGAACGGAGGATAAATGCAACGACCGGTTGGGACAGGTAGGACTCGATCGGCGGGAGACATGTCCGGACAGACAAATCCTTCCGACTCGGAAGAATATCATAGACAGACGCTCAAGTCATATTATCAAGATGCCGAGGGAGACCAGATAGTTTGTCCGAACGAAGAAAGTCAGGTTACTATACAAACACTGCACGAAAGAGCAAGTGAAGTTGACAGATCGGAGGACTCCCAGCCGAGCGGATACCCCGCTCGGCCAAACAGTGGGACCTGACGATGGACAGAGTGGAGTCCTGGCCGAGCGGCTGATCCGCTCGGCCAAGCAGTAGAACTGCGGTACTCACAACAACCTATTATAGGATATCGTGGAGGGTGTGACCACAAACATATTGGAGAACGTGACCACGAATATATCGGAGAACGTGTCCACGTCTCGAGGAGCGTTCACGTCGCCCACCAAGACTCTATATAAAGGGAGGTCCATCATCGATGGAGGTAAGCGTGATTTATTTTGGGGCATATAATTCTATTGTGTCACTTTTTCTCCACATTCCAATGATTGACTTGAGCGTCGGAGGACCAACCCCAGGGACCCCTTCCCTGACTCGGCACTGACGTCATTTGTTTTACAGAGCAGAGTGGAGTCTACATCCAGTCAACGAAGTCACCACATCCCAGTTTTCCACTCGCCCGTTTTCGGACAGGACCAGTAACCTTTATTCTACTAATTGATCATAAATTATAAAAAAAACTTTGTTGAAAGAAAAACAAACTGTAATAAGGGATGCGGCTCTATGATAATAATTAAGAATCTAGAATATATAAGATCAAGATTGGAGTGAAAATTATAGTTTTTCTCCTCCTGTTTGCTTTAATTTCGTGATAGAGTGTCTTTTGTTATTGTTTTATGTAATTGAAGAATTGATACTATTATATAAGATTAGAGGTAAATCCTATTTAATTGATAGGCTAGTTACTGTTGGGGCCATTTCAGGCACAATTCAACTTACTTATATTTGGAACAATCTATTTTTGGAGAGTACAAAACTCAGAAAGTTCAGCAAATTGAACTCTAATCAATCAGATCCCTCAATTTCAGTAAATTACAGTAAGTTTCGTCAGTAATCATATAGTTTCTGTTTCCAGTCCATTTGCACTTCCAATTTGATCTGAATTATGAACAATCAGTTACTTCTTTGCTCTTGCAATAGTGAATTGACTTGTTTCTTAATTGGCCTTCTTTTTCTAGTGTCTTTGATCTTCAAATATGATTGCATAGGCACTTGTGCAAGTTCTAAATCCATTGATCAAGAAGGTGATTCTAATATTTTGACACGTTACCTTGTAATCTTGATCTGAAAACAGCACCAGCTAATTTTCGATGTCCCACCACAAATCAAACTAAGATATTGAGGTGGCGTTTGGTTTATGGGTTTGGGATTAAGCGAATGGATTCATTCCCAAACCTTGTGTTTGGTTAATGGGAATGTAATCAAGATTTTGGAATGAAATCCAAAAATTTGGATATGGATGAAACCCACCCCCTCCCTTGGATTTTGATGAAATAGGAATGTGAATTAAGTTTTAGACAAAAATACCCTTAGTATATTTGTTCAATTTTTTAAATTTCACACACTCTCTCTCATCATATGTTCTCTCTCCTTATTTTATCATCACATTTTCTCTCTCAAGATACTTTCTCTCTCCTTATTCTCTCCCATCATACACTCTCTTTCCTTATTTTCTCTCTCTTCATTCTCTTCTATCACACTTTCTCTCCCATTACACACTTTCTACTTATTTTTTCAGCATACTTTCTCTCTCATCGCACTTTTTCTCTCAGAGTACTTTTTCTCTCCTCAATCTCTCTTAGCATACACTCTCTCATCATATTTTCTCTCTCCTCATCTCGTATTTTCTCTCATCACACTTTTTCTCTGTTCATTTTTTCCCCATCATTCTTTCTCTCTCAACCCACTTTCTCTCTCATCATACTTTCTCTCTCCTCACTTTTTCATTTTCTCTCATAATATTTTCTCTCTCTTCATTTTTTCCATCACTCTTTCTCTCTCGGCATACTTTCTCTCTCCTCAGCCTCTCATTTTCTCTCATCATGCTTTCTCTCTCTTCATTTTTTCCATCACACTTTCTCTCTCAACCCACTTTCTCTCTCATCATACTTTCTCTCTCCTCACTCTTTCATTTTCTCTCATAATACTTTCTCTCTCTTCATTTTTTCCCATCACTCTTTCTCTCTCAGCACACTTTCTCTCTCATCATACTTTTTCTCTTCTCAATCTCTCCTATCATGCACTCTCTCCTCATTTTCTCTGATCATACTTTCTCTCTCATCAATTTTTCCCAACATAATTTCTCTCTCATCGCACTTTCTCTCTCATCATTTTCTCTCATCATATGTTTCTTTTACATTCAACTTTCTCTCCCATCTATTTTTTTCTCTTATTTTCCTGTAAAGGTAAAAAAGGAAATTTAGGTTCATTCCGATTGAAAATATTTAACTAACCAAACATCATTTTTAAGAATGATATTCAAGTTCATACCCATTCCCATTCCATAATATTATGATACTCATTCTCATTCCCATTCCTAGGAGAGAATCAAACGCCCCCTGAGTTTCACAATTATGTTTCACTAAACAAAACTGCTACTTCCACAAGTTCCTATCAAAAGTATAGTCTTTGTTTAGATAGATGTTGTGCATGTAGATGTGTGGTTGCAGAAGGTGAAGACTCTGGTTATTGCCAAAAGTTTGCCAAGTATTATCGCTCTCCCTGTCCGGGAGAATGGGTAACGTATTATGCTTCTTGTTTTTTTGCTTATAATTGTCACTCATCAATTTTTGTATCCCTGGGTTGCACATGTGACTTTCTTCTTCGGTGACCACCTTGATTACAATTTTTACATGGCTAATTTCTTACCTTGGTCGACTAATGCATTTCCTGTGGATTTTTCTGCTTAATATTTATATCGTCTTTGTTTAACAAGTATCTTCATCTTTTCACATTATGCCTTTTTCCCCTTAATCAGATTGATTAATGGAATCAGCAAAGGGCTAATTGCACCTTTTCTGGTACTCTCTAATCTGTACAATGCAACAAATTGAACTCTGTTGTTGTTTCTCTTCCATGAAATTGAAATGCTGTTCTGAACTCGGTAACTTCCTTTCTGATTTAGATTAGTGCTTGCCAACGCAAAATCATATCTATATTTACACTCTGAGTTTTGTGTATTATTAATAGATGGATGAACTGATATTCAACCAATTGATTCTCTTTATGTCAAATTTGATCTTATCGTGATTCAACAATAGAAGAAGGAAGCACAAAACTAGTACGAGTCAATGAATCTTAGTTATCTTTTCCCAGTAATTTAGCTTTGTTTTTCTTTGAAACAATTGAAACCAGTGGAAGTAATTGATGAGTTTGAAATATAGGTTTGCTCATGAGTGTTACACTTGACCTACCATTCCATCAAGACTCATCTCTGGTGATGTATAGCTTTCGAAGTAGTTCTCCTTGCTGAATGGATCCAACAACAACCACAGATCAATGCCTAGCAAGCCAATAGCATTAACTGCAACAGACCGATCCATAAATGTTTTTGTGCCTCACCAAATGAGATGAATGATGGTGAAAGAAGAACAAACATCACAAGTAAACTGGTCCGGGCATTTGAATTTGAATTCACCATCCACATCATTAATTCCATGCCAATTTATTTATACCACAAGTACTCTTTGAGTTGCTTTTTCGTAATCTCTTTGAATGGTTGGAAAGGTAGTTCAAGTGAATGAAAGCTACATTTTGATATAACAAGACAGGTTATTCTGATTTCTTCTCTGAGAATTTTTAGTTTGGTTTGCTACTCCTTTCTAATGATTTTTTCCTCACGACAAACAGACGCTATGTTTACTTCCTGATACATATTATCAGCTACAGCCTTCTCTGAGATATGGAAAATCCATCTCTCTTGAAGAACTTTGATGAGGGTGGGAAATTTTGAAGGTGTATCATGCTCATCTCCTTGGATGAATGAATGAATGAATGCTAAGATAGCAACAGCATCCATATCAGAGATGATTTCCCGCTCTGTTCTGCCTTCCTACTAGCCAAAACAATGTCCTTGTGAAGGAACGTGCCTCATCGACTCGAGATCCTACACTGTAGCTGGAGCTTCCTACTTCGATATCCAAATCCACCTCGCTTGAATTCTTCCCCCACGGCGAGACATTGAACTCGGAAGCGGCCGTGGCAGCGGGGCTGGCATTGTCTTTGAGCTTCAACCGATTGGTCATTGCCCAATTTAATGGTAAACGGAAAGAGATCGCCCTCCTGGAAGTGTCACTTTTCTCCTTGGCCTGAAGCCAAATCTTGGAAGCTGAGAAGCTCTCTTTCAAATGTAAACCACCACCGGTAATGGCACTAACATTGCCGTCTTGCGGTGCTATGGCTCGATCGAGTCCTCGAAACCCCTCCCTTCTTGAATGACAATCACATTCGGACATCGCGATTCGGTGGCCGGACTTCTTGACATAAGGCTTCTTTGGAGGTTCAATGGGCACCCAAAGCATTGTGTCGTCTTCCATCACATACTCATAAGACCCCATTGAGAAGCACCTCCTCTGACTTGAATTACTAGCGTTAGCAGTGCTGCTTGTGGCTTCTTGACCTTCTGCTTCAGTACTCTTAAATTTGCCGAGCTTGACGGCCACCGTGACAGCCACCGGTTCCTTTGCTGCAGCCTCCCCAAAGGCACTGGGCTCATCATCATCATCATCATCATCATCGCCCCCGTCAACTAGCACCGATTCTCTCCTGCCTGAAGCTGCCTCACTGGCTGAATCAAGAACAAGAACTATGGGGCTTCGAGGGGAGCAGCAGCCGTTGAGGAGGCTGCTCCGGCAGAGAGGGCAGGTGGAGTGGGACAAGAGCCATGTGTCTATGCACTCGAGGTGGAAGGCATGGCTGCACTTAGGGAGCAGCCTGAGCTTGTCCTCGGGCCCGAACTCGCACAGGCAAACTGCGCAGTCAAAGGGATCCTTGATCCCCACGATGCCCTTGTACAGGAAGACCGGCAGCATGTCGATGAACGACTGATCCACCCCCGCGTCATGGAGGTGGAACAGCTGCCGGAGCTGGCCCTGCAAGGCCGTGACGCCGTCGATGTGCTCCTCCGGCTCCCGGGCAATGGGTCTCATGAGGAAGCACCTCACCAGCAGGTGGAAGATGCCAGAGACAAAGAAGACGATGGCCAAGATGACGATGAAGAGAAGAAGGCTGTGGCTGATCCTGTTCTCGCTTTTGATGACAGGAGATGAATAAAGAAAAGGAGGTGGTGAAAGAACTGATTCATGCATTGCTTTAGCACTCCTGAGCAAGAAGAAGAGGGTGGAGGGAGAAGAGTCAGAGGGAGGGGAAGAGGAAGAGGAAGAGGAAGAGGAATTCATTCGGAAGGTCAAATGGAGGGCAGATGGGATCCTTAATGGCAGTGGAAAACTAATGAATGGGGGGGTTTGACAGCTGATGGAGACGCATAACATAAATATTGAATGGTGTTCAGTAATTTTTGGCAGCTAATGGCAATAAGATACGTGATTAACTACTGCTGAGGTTTGCTCATAAGTTAATGCTTCTTCTTCTTCCAAGAAATCCTTTTCATTTAAGCAGCAGGCTCGAGGGCCGCCATTAAGATCCTGCACCAAGCAGGAAGACAGAAAAATAGAATCAGTTTTGTAATTGTACCTGAACTGGCTGCCATTCGACTCCTGCCTGCACGCACAGACTTCGTCATGGATTGAGCTCCCCTTCGAGGAGTTCTGACCTTCTAAACCATTTCTTTTGGAGGTCAACTAGTCCTCATGTTTTCTGGGAGATTGGGGACTGCCTTTCTCTTCTTCCATGGGAAGTGATGAAGAGTTAATTGTTGTAGTGAGATTGGAGAATTAAGATGAAGATTTGAGCCTTGGGATTTGTTTTTTCTGCTTTGATGGGTGTTTGGAAATCACTAAACTGGAATGGTGCTTTTGAAGTTTAAAGAAAAGGGTATTGCTAAACGGTCAGAATCTGGCCAGCTAGAATATATGCATGCATGCATATGTATGGGTATTTTAGTAATTTCATATAACCACATTAATTATATGCATGTCCATGCATGTATTTTAATTGGGAGATAGAGATTTCTGGCTGGCCAGATTCTGGCCAACAAGATTTACTCTAAAGAAAGGGTATTGCTAAACGGTTAGAATCTGGCCAGCTAGAATATATGCATGCATGCATATGTATGGGTATTTTAGTAATTTCATATGACCACATTAATTATATGCATGTCCATGCATGCATTTTAATTGGGAGATAGAGATTTCTGGCTGGCCAGATTCTGGCCAACAAGATTTACTCTAAAGAAAGGGTATTGCTGAACGGCCAGAATCTGGCCAGCTAGAATATATGCATGCATGCATATGTATGGGTATTTTAGTAATTTCATATGACCACATTAATTATATGCATGTCCATGCATGCATTTTAATTGGGAGATAGAGATTTCTGGCTGGCCAGATTCTGGCCAACAAGATTTACTCTAAAGAAAGGGTATTGCTAAACGGCCAGAATCTGGCCAGCTAGAATATATGCATGCATGCATATGTATGGGTATTTTAGTAATTTCATATGACCACATTAATTATATGCATGTCCATGCATGCATTTTAATTGGGAGATAGAGATTTCTGGCTGGCCAGATTCTGGCCAGCAAGATTTACTCTAAAGAAAGGGTATTGCTAAACGGCCAGAATCTGGCCAGCTAGAATATATGCATGCATGCATATGTATGAGTATTTTAGTAATTTCATATGACCACATTAATTATATGCATGTCCATGCATGCATTTTAATTGGGAGATAGAGATTTCTGGCTGGCCAGATTCTGGCCAGCAAGATTTACAACACAGATTTAAATATTTAGTAATATTATTTACTACTAAATATTTTATGGGTATTGCTAAACGGCCAGAATCTGGCCAGCTAGAATATATGCATGCATGTATATGTATGGGTATTTTAGTAATTTCATATGACCACATTAATTATATGCATGTCCATGCATGCATTTTAATTGGGAGATAGAGATTTCTGGCTGGTCAGATTCTGGCCAGCAAGATTTACTCTAAAGAAAGGGTATTGCATTTTAATTGGAAAATTGTCTTTTTGTTCTATTGGGACTTTTTTTACAATAAAAATCACTACTTTTGTGATGAGCCAGCACTCGGTCAACGGGGTGGTCAATTCCTGTACATTTTTTCCACACCGTGCGATCGAGTCTTCTCCTTCTTCTTCCTCCTCAAACCCAAGCAAACTCTACCGTTCCTCTTCCTACCTCCTCGAATCCTTCTCCTTCCCCTACCACCCTACATATGTCAAAGTTTTGGATTGCTACATATCCCACCTCACTATCAATTGCACCCCTAAACTGATCTCCACCATCTTCCTCTTCTTTCGCTCCTTCACCTCTCTCGCAATTGATATCTCCACTATCAATTTCACTCTTTTAGTGAAATTAATAAAGATGGTCTTTGGTCTCTTAACAATCTTTATGCCATTAAACATTAAACAAAGAGAATTAATAAAAGTAAACATAGAGAAAAGAGTCTTGAAAGAATAGTATACCAACAAGATAACGACCCACAAAATAAAACACAGCTGTTACTCTAATGTAGGAGAGATTTGTATGAAAGTACGAGGATGGAAAAGAGATTCTATAAAAATAAAATAATCAGAAATTATTTATAAATACAGTAAAAAGATGATTCACTCTTTCTCCAGAAATTATTTATGAAGCTTATTGAAGTACTTTGAATTGAGCTCGTAGAAATTATTTATGAATCTTTTTTTTTTTCAAATTGAATACGTAGAGTTTGTAGGCAACTATTTTTTACTTTATCTACTCCATCATATGTTATCTTCAATATTTCTCAAATCTTTAGTGATGTTGTTGCTAGAGCAATCAACTCAAAAGCGGCTTCCTACTCCTGGATAGATAGTGAATAAAGTCTTTTTCTTTCTTTTCATCGCCTTAAGGGTGTGTTTTGTTCAAGTTATCATATATAATCTTTGTTATGTGATTACTAGGTATTGAGGGCACCCTCCATAGCATTGAGGGCGCCCTAGACCTGACCAAAGTGGTCGTTCGCAGCGGATAAAGTTTTATCCGTGCCACCTCGCTGGAGGCGCCCTACATATCCTTGGGAGACGTCTTCAAGTTGTAGATAGAATTTTCAGGAGCTATAAAAAGATTACTGGAGCTAGGAAATAATCAATCAACTCAAGCATTCAATTCCTAACAATAGTCTGAGCGTTCAAAGATGGTAAGAGGCTTCTCCGCCTACACGAAGGAGTTTTTCTAGTGTTGTCATTGTCTTGGATTAACAATCATCTCGGTTGTAACCAAGTAAAATTTCGAGTATTTTCTTTCAGTTTTTGTATTATTTATTTTTGTACTATTGCTGCTAACCCGAGTCCAAAGAACGAGAAAGGTCTTGATTTATTTTTTTCAAGCTATTCACCCTCCTTCTAGCCGACCTACCCGGACCTTCAAGTCTCATATTACGTGGTTTCATTGCAAAGGAGGAAAATATTATATCAAGATGTTTCCATAGAGAGAAGTCACAAGGATAACACATTATACTTCTTTTGTGCACATGCTCATAATGTCACCTTATGTGTCTTATTGCTGCAGAGCTGTATATAAGCGTTAAAGTGTAGCAGTTAACGAACTCTAATACATAACTTTTTATTTAATCTTTTTTTTTCATCTTCTTCCCTAGTATATGACTACTATGTTATAACGAAAGTGAGTACAAATTCTGCATTTAATCAGTTTACTATCTTCATTCCAAAATATCATACAATTGTTTATGCAATAATCAATTTTCTCTACAGGCAAACCTAAATCTTTCACTAATTTTTTTTATACTGTAGAAGCTATCAATCATTAGATAATTATTAGGAAGCAACTCTGACGTCAATTGACAAATATTATGATAACATCATTCTGAGAAATGATGTTTACCTTGATATTCAATAACCTTACAGTAGCAGATATTTGAGAATGAACGAATGAAATCTCTTTCCACACTTCACTTTCACTAACATTTAATATGTCATACAGTTGCTGAACTTCAGGTATTTGTATTTCATATATATTGGAATGATCAACTGCTTTCATCGCGTCATGAATCATTGATTGCATTGCATTCTCATTATATGATGATTCCCCTAAACTTGTTGTGTCATAAGAAGAAGCAACCGAAGTTCAAATCCAATGAGACAAATAAGACAATCAATGACAGTGCCAGTTGTAGCAATTTGTAACAAATCCTTTTTTACATAGAAATATACTTTCAGTGTCCTCATCACGGAAAACTTTATTTCTACATTTGAAATGATTATATGGATAACATAATACAGCGCCATCCATACATTGTATCCTAATGAGTATAAAATTGATAAACATTATGCACACAAGATTGATTTCTTAGTAATTATGAATTAATACAAGAGAGGTACTACAACATGTGATGCAGATATGATTAAGGGGTAGAGGAGGGATTTAGAGGAAAGAGGAGGGCATTTTGGACATTTGACAACAATTAGGTTTTGGTTTTAAAGCTGGGCACTGTTCACCCACGGGGAGAGGAGAAAAAGAGGGAACCGGTTCGTGCTCCTTTGGGCCGCCAGCCAGGGAGAGGTTTTCTCCCTCTCAAGCCCTCCGCCGGCGCCGACGCAGCCGCCGACGCTCCCTTCCCCTTCGACATATGTCCTCTCCTCCAGTCTCTTCACACCAGCACCACCACTAGGATGGAGAGGGGGTGTCGTCTGCGGCTCGCGGCTCCGCCGCCATCAATCCCTTGCTCCATGCCACCGCGATCCAGCCGACAGCATCGCCTACGCCTTCGTCGCCAGCGGGCCGCCATTCCCTTACCTGCTTCCCTTCTCCTACGACGACGCCAGTGAGGAGCATCGGCTCTGCCTCCAGCGGTCGGCTCCGCCTCCAGCGGTCGGCGCACCTGCCAGCAGCCGTCGCAACCTCCCACGGCCACCGCCGCCGCATCCAGAAGTCATCACAGCCGCCAATAGCTGCCTCTGCCTGCATCTGGCGCTGTACAGCGGCCTCCGCCGCCTTCCCTAGCCGCAGCCGCCACCACCTCTGGCATCCATTGCCGCAGCCGTCGTCACCCTCCGAGCAGCCACCAGCCGAGGGCCCAGGTATCGTACTATGCCTATATGCCGGCCTGCGAGCCGAGAGTGTGTTCGGCCTTCGTGCCGTTATTACATCCCGCCCTGCGAGCCGATGGAGTGTTCGATCTTCGTGCCATTGTGGCACTCCGGCCTTCGAGCTGAGGCTGTAGTCAGATCGTGCGTCGCCCTGCGGATCCATATCACGTCCAGCTCCAAGCCATCGGAGCCAATTACTCATCTGGTGGATATTTATCCGCTATCCAGAGTCGAGCGACGACTTGATCAGCTCACTCATCCATCCGAGGGCGCCCCCGGGGCCAGGGTACGTCGCCATATTCATTTTGTACTTATTTTTATTGCCTTGTTATTATGTGTGGATGCTTATCTGTGTGCGGGACCCACCTCAAGCATCGAGGTACCAGGGATCGGGACAACCCGGTCACTGGTTGCAGGTGTTGTTTATCAGGAGACAGCTCATCAAACGGGTCATGAGGATGTGGTCAACCTTCCAGACACGTCACACTGACAGGTTCATCTTCTTAGCTTCCTGACAGGATCAACATGATTTCATGTATAAGCAAGGTAATAGCAAATTTAGCATATTATTAAGCATACATCCATCAATATAAGAGAGGTACTTCACACATGATTCCATATATTAACTAAGCATGTCCTTAACACAAAAAAAATAAGCTGTGAGCTTGGACAGCCAAGATCGCCGCCTTTAAGGTTAAAAAAGAGAAGATCATACCTACATGGTCGGCAAAGGAGAGGACGCCAGAGAATGGAGGGCACAGTCGCCGGAGAGATTAAGAACGCAAGCACTTTGGAAGATCAAGACCGAGACTATTCCTAAATCTCGATATTAGTGATGTACATTTATGTCCGTCGCTATATAGCGATGGATTAATTTATTCCGTTGCTAATTATCAACATGTATTTTTATATAATAGCGACGGAATAAATAATCCGTCGCTATAGAGAAAATTTAATCTCTGTCTCTATTTAGAAAAGGATTATTTATTCCGTTGCTATTTATCAACACCAAATTTTTTAAATATTAGAGACGAAATAAATAATCCGTCACTTTATAGAGATAGAATTTAAACTTCGTCTCTATTTAACGATGAATTATTTTATTCCATCGCTAATATTTAAAATACAACATTGATAATTAGCAACATAATAAATTACTCTATCGTTATATAGAGACGGAATTTATATTCCGTCTCTAATATTCCGTCACTATTTAGAGGAGATTAAATTTCATCTCTATATAGCGATGGATAATATGTTTTCATCACTATTAATCTAGATTAAATTTGCTTTTTATTATTAAGGACCCTATTAGCGATGAAAATATAATTTCTTCCCTATTTAGAGAGATGGAACTTTAAGTTCATCTCAAATTGAAGACGAATATTAATTCTGTCTCTAATATAGAGATAATTCTTGATGGTTCTAATTATATGCCACATGTATAAGCCAAAGGAAAATGCAATTCAAATTGACGATTCAAATTATATGCCATAAGTATAAGCCAGAGGAAAATGCAATGGGTTAACTGAATTTAGACGTGAATATAGCCTATAGAAAGACAATATTAGATAGATATTTGGGTTGAATTCATAAAATTGAAACAAATGCGAAAGGTCACTCATTGTATAGAATAAATTGTCCCCTGTAATTTATCTATATGTATCTGTCTGGAATAGATATTATCGTCACCTTTTAATACAGAAATTTTAGACATTTGGGCCGAATGCACAAAATGAAGCCCAATGGATCGGCCCCAATACAACGAGCTCTGACACACTGATGAACAAATCGTTGAAAATGCGGGTGTAGCAACTACGACAATTTACCAAAAGGCATACTAAGTTTAATGTATTTACCAAAAGATATATCACGGTTTTATATTTACCAAAAGACGCAGTTTACCAAAATCAATTCCCAGATTACCCCTCTGGCTAACTTAGCAACCACCTTTTTCAAACACATTTTTCCAAGCATCCAAGCCGAAATTAGAATTGAAAAATAATTTGAGGTTCGGATGCACGTCTTCTTACCGTCTCTCTCCCTCCATCCCTCTGTGTGGTGTTATAAACTTGAAAGAAAAAAAGAAATATGAACCCTGCGCTTACCATTACTGCTCGTGGTGGTTGGCGGGATTGCAATAGACCAGTTAGGTTTATGGCATAATTGCGTAAGAGTTGCTAGAGGAGACCAAGGACAAATTAAGTTAAGAACATCAGCCGAGAAGGACAAACTTCTTGCAAGAGGGAAATTAGTAGAAACACACATTTAAAGATGTAGGCATGTATGTATTGATTTTTTTACTGTAAATTAGGGTAGTGATGGTAAATAAAAATGACACTATTGGTGGGAAGGGTGGCAGCAAAAAGCGTTTTTATGGTTAATTTTGGTTGTGTGGGAAATAATATTCAACAACACCTTAATTATGATGTAATAGAAGATTTAATCGATTTAAGTCATGTTAGTTTTTGACGTTGATAGTTAAGTTTTGCTAAAAATTATTTATTTATGGTTTAGGGTTTAGTCAGTGGTGGTTCTAGTTTAGAAGAAGTATCTGCTTCAAAAGGGGCCTGATATCTATGATATCAGGCCCACCTTGGGCCTGATATCGATAACGTGTTATGTGGTTAAAACTTTGTTTTTACATCAGACCCTTCCTAGTTTGAGCAAAATTACAATTTAACTATAGCAATAGATTATGTAGTTGCAAATTTACTAAAATAGTTTGTAATTTATTTATCAGGGATGATCATATAACTGACGAAATTCTATCTGAGATATGGAATACTCTTGATGCAAATTCTAGCATTGGACATGCAAATAATGTAGGAGAAGTATCTAGAACAAATATTCCATCATCTTCACAGTATAGTTGTGTGCATAACACAAATAGAAATACAAGCAGTAATTTCACATTTGATCTAAATGAAGAAGCTAGTATTCAAGAAGATGAGGTTCTGAACCCATGTGCAACACTTGTTGATTACTATGAGCCTACTTGGAGTTAGGAGGAAGGGTATTATAACTGAAATGGAGAGGAAATGCAATGCAATATAGATGTACAAGAATTCTTTGCTGATGATATGCAGATTGAACAATATGAAATATCTTAAGAGCAGTACAATGACTTAGAGGAGGAATTCCCAATAGCTGATGATCCATATATTCTAAATTCTCGATTGCTCCAAAGGCCAATTGAAGAGGCAACAGATCAGCATAAATTTTTTGTAGGACAGACATTTCCGTCTCGACAAGAGTTCAAGAATGAACTTGTGAAGCATGCCATGGTTAAACATATGAGATATAACCCAGTTGATACTCGGAAAAATAAAGTAAAAGTTGTCTGCTTCAATCAATCGTGTAAGTGGAGAGTAGTTGCTAGGGGGGATGTAGAGTTCATTGTTACGAAATATATAAAGGAACACCAATATGACACCATTAGGGAAAGTGCTGATCATCAAGCATGCTCTTCATCCTTTGTAGCTTCTTTTGTTGAAGAGCAATTTCTTGCTAATGAACACTACAAGCCAAGTATGATTATAGCAGATATAAAAGCCAGGTTCGGAGTGACCATATCTTACAGAAAAGCATACATAGCTCGAGAGAAAGCGATGAAGAAAGTTGTTGGAGATTATGATCAAGCATATAGAGATCTTCCACTATATCTGCGTGAGTTAAGAGTCAGGGATCCTGAAACCTATGTGGCACTACACAGGAATGAGGATAATCAGTTCCAACGCTGTTTTTGGGGTTTTGGAGCTTGTAGAAGAGTATTCAGATCTTATCTTCGTAAATTAATTGGAATTGATGCCACACACCAAAGAGGCAAATATCCGGGTGTGTTGTTGATGACTACATCAATAGATGCTAATGACAATGTCCTCCCAGTAGCCTTTGGAATCGCTGAAGTTGAATGTGGGTCTGCATGGGAGTGGTTTCTGGATCATACGAAGAGATTCTTTAATGTTGATCCAGAGTCAATGAGTATAATATCAGATAGACATCGTGACATTATAGCAGCAGTTAGGAAAGTCTACCCTACTGCCCATCATGCTTTTTGTTGCCACCACATGTCTTGCAATATGGTAACAGATACTGGTAGTAGGTCAGGTTTAGGGTTGTTTTGGCCAGCTGCTCGAGCAAACACAACACTACAATATGATCTCATAATGCATTCCATGCTTGAAAAACATCCAGATGCTCATAAGTGGCTTCAGAACATTGACCCTAAAAGATGGGCTAATGCACACTTTAGTGGCAGAAGGTACACAATGCTAACCACCAATTGTGTAGAGAGTTTAAATGCTTTGTTCAAGGAGACGTGTGAACTTCCGATAAACAGGTTAATTGATAATACCAGAAGAAAGGTAGCTCAATGGTTCTTTAACCGTAAGGAGGAAGCGTCGAAATGGTATGTTGCGTTGACACCTCATGCTACCAAAGAAATGGAATCAAGGAGGGAGAAAGCTAGACGATATAAAGTCCACCCCTACTCTCAATCCGAAATGGAAGTAGAGACATGGGGTGCTTCATACATTGTTAATTTGGAGAGAAAATATTGTAACTGTGGGGAGTTTCAAATTTCAGAATTACCTTGCTCACATGCAATTGTCGTCATAATTCACCGGAACATGGATACACTACCATATTATGAGCATTATTTTCATTCACATAATTGGAAAATGACATACATGGATCGTATTTACCCCTGTCGAAACAAGGAATTTTGGCCTAGGGGAGTCAACAACATTATAGTACTATGTCCCTGTAGCCTTGTGCAGCCTGGTAGGCGAAAGAAGGCAAGGATCGAATCGAAACATAATGGGAAGGTAAAAATCAAATGCAGCAGGTGCAAACAACTGAGCCATAATCGGAGAACCTATAGAATGCCGCCAGCCCCTGGTTCTTGACTGAATTATAAATTGGAGGAGTTGAGCCATATGTTTTGTATGAAGTACATAAATAGGTTTGTAAGAAAAACAGTTGTTAAAAGTGATGTTTCTGTTATATAGGTTTATGGAGTATTTAGTTTGTGTTACAGTGTTATTGTAGGTATGAGAAGTGTAAACCATCACCTGCAAGGCAGAAATAATGCTTCACACCATATCTCCATTGTGTAAAATAAAAATGCGATACATTTCAATTCAACAAGAAGGGGTTCATAATTTCGAAGTCACGTAAATATGTAGTGAAATATAGATGTGTTAAAACTCGCACAAAGGGATTGTAGTAATCCTTGCAAAATAAGATAGGACAGCAGTTCTCAGTCATTGAAATGGGGTATAAATATGTTTTGACACCAGATATACCATCTTCCCAGTTAGACCTTCACAGGGGACTTGATTTCATGTAAATCCAAGTAGGGGAGGGCCATCAGTGGATTTTAGTCAAAATTCACTGATGGACCTAAACACCTCTGATTAGACCCATTTCAGCTCTAGTGGTATTCTGGAGTTGCAAGGACTCCAAACATAATTTATACACCATGGATTAGAAGGTATGGCTCCGTGCCAGTTGGCACGGAACAGTGCACGACTTTTCTTTTCTACCCTATGGAAGGTGACTTTTAAAATTGATCTTATTTTATTTTTTTTATCAGACCCCTGTTAGAATGTTTGGAGTTTATATTAGGGGGAGATAGAATAATGCTTTATTAAATGATACTCATATCAGGCCCACGTTGGGTATGATATCCAAGCATATCAAGCCCAACGGAGGCTGATTTTATATTATTTTTTCCCAGCACCTATAGATATTTAAATAATGATTTTCCAGAAGATTTGGAGTCCTTGTAACTCTAGAATACCACTAGAACTGAAATGGGTCCAATCAGAGGTGTCTAGGTCCATCAGTGGGTTTTCACCAAAACCCACTGATGGCCCTCCCCTACTTGGATTTACATGAAATCAAGTCCCCTGTGAAGGTCTTGGTGGGGAGATGGTATATATGGTGCCAAACATAATTTATACACCATGGATTAGAAGGTATGGCTCCGTGTCAGTTGCCACTTATTCCACTTATGGCCATGCTATAGACTTAAACTCTCTGGTAGCACCTTCTAATTTTATTTTATTTTTTATTTTTTCATAAGGAGTATGGTGGCACAGTTTGAGTTTATAGAAAGGGGGAGATAGTATAAATTTATAAGAAAGGATACCATGTTGGAGCAATCCCAATGGTCCGCGGGACCATGTGTTTTGGTGTTTGGGTAAAAGGTTTAAGTTAGGTTCACCCTTGTATTTGATATGTGTATTTGAGTTGTGCAGGTTTGCAGGATACACATGTGACTCAGGTTGATGGCTTCGGGTCCGGTGAAGGATGGAGCATCCGAGGGACCATGGACAAGGCAGTGAGGACAAGGGCCGAGGGAAGCGACTTCGAGGCATACGCGAAGGATGGCATTGGGGACGAGCCGCGGGCTTGAATGCATCCGAGGGACGAGAGCCAAAGGAAGTAGGCTTGAAGGCAAGAGGTCAAAGCTGCAAATGAAGTGTCAAATGAGTCGTAAGGGTGAGGGTACGAGTGCATGAGAGATTGTACTCGGAGTAAAATCCTAGTTTTAGGGTTTTACTGTAGCAGTACCGTAGCGTCACTGTAATAGTACTGTAGCAGTCGACTGCATGTTTTAGCAGTCGACTGGTGCAATCGACTGGCAGCGAACAGAATGTCTCTGTTCGCTCGGTTAGTGTGGAATCGAGCCGTTGGGATGTAACGGTCGAATTTCCACAGAGGGCAGTCGACTGCATGTTTTAGCAGTCGACTGGTAGGCGGGGTTTTCAACCTGCGGCCTATATAACCAAGGCTTGGAAGCTTGGTTATCCCTGACGAAATTAAACTTGGTTAAGGTCTAATTAGTAGTCTACAAGTGCTCAAGAGTTTCCCTTGTGTCCAAGAGGTCTTGGTGAGTTTGTGGTGAGGTTTCTCCACCCACAAGGAGGTTTGAGCTAGCCGGAGATCTTCCGGGGAGTAATCCACTGACGGATAGGGATCGTCCACCTTATGGACACGTCGTGGAGTAGGAGCTTTATCTCCGAACCACGTAAATGATCGTGTAGCTTGGTTTGCATTATTTCCTTTCGTATTTAGCTTTCTACTTGCTTTCTTTGCATTTCCGCTTGCGCACTAACGTTGTAGAAAGAAGCGAGTATTTGGGGGCGCCGTCTATCCAACCCCCCTTCAAGCCGGCCACCAATCACCCAACAAGTGGTATCAGAGCGAGGTCGCTCTCCATTGGACTAACCGCCAAGGAAGCAAAGAAGACCGGCTTAATTGAACCGCCAAAGCTTGAAGGTAGAGGCCTATGGGACATCACGTATTAGATGATGAAGATGGAGGTCTTTTTCAACACGGATTGGGACACCATGATGGTGGTCAAAGAGCTGTTTGAAGTCCCTAAAGACAAGAAAGGGAAGAAGCTTCGATCATGACATTGGACGAAGGAGCAAACCACACTATCAAAGGCAAATGATAAGGTAATATCCATTTTGATTGATATTGTGCCTAATGACGTGATGAGCTGTGTAGAAAAATACGAGAATGCTCACGATTTGTAGAACAAGATAAAGAAGTTTCAATGGGAAGAACATTTGCCTACACAAGAAGAAGAAAAATCCGAAGAAATAGATGAAGAAGCTCGAGTAGAGGAGGAGCAACTGGAAGGTGACGAGCACTCAATATCCGAGGAGAAGAAGGATGAAGAAAGGCCATCCACAAGTGTGGATGAGGAAGATGCGTCATCATCAACATCCTCAAGAATTGAAGAAGAATTCAAGACAAGTGAAGAGGATGAAGAAGAGGTCTTGGAAGTGGTCAACCTAGCATGCACCTCCACCGAAGTGAAGTCAAAGGACCATATCACTTGCTTCGGGTGCAATGAGAAGGGACACTACAAGAGTAGATGTCCTATGGGTAAGAAGAAGGTAGTTCCTAAACTCAATTCAATTCATTTTGAATCTAATTTGAGTTGTAGGAAGAAGAAGGAGAAAAAGCACATAGTGTGCTTCACGTGTGGTGAGCGGGGTCATTACCACACCAAATGCCCAAAGAAGAAAGAGATCAAAAAGTTGGCACATTTGAAGAAGGAGGAGAAGAAGTGGAGGAAGAATGGAGGCTCATGTCAAGGGGGAGCTCCAAAGGTAAAGGGTAAGGTAAACCCAAATTTAAATTCGAAATCAAATTTAAATTCCTCCATGCATGCTAGGAATAATTGTTATTATTTACCCATGTAAAATTTTGGATTTAGATATCATGATAGGAATAGGGTTAATGTAGATCAAAATCCTAGGAAATCTATGCATAAAAAATCTAGAAACAATAGACCTAGGGAGACCCAAGGCATTAATCCCAAGAAGGGAAGACACATGCCTAGGAAGGGTAGGTCTAGGAATGTCCAATTTGGACAAATTAACTCTAGGGTTAGAAACCTAGAGAAGGAGAATCAAACTTTAAGGGGAAAGCTTGATAAGTTGGAACAATTCCTTAAGAGATTCAATGTTGGATCTAAGGAATTAAGGATGATGTTGGGTAGCCAAAGACCCAACAATGATAGATCAGGCTTGGGATACCGATCTAGTCCCTCCAAGGCCAATGAGAGTTCATATGCTAGGGTGACAAATGATCATGGCAAGGGAGAGGTCTCCAAGGCTAAGGGAAAGTCTTATGCTAGGGTTGCATATGACTATAGCAAGGAGAAGTCAATAAATGTCAAGGGAAAGTCATTTAATGGTAAGAAGAAATTAACCAAGGACAAGGTGTCCAAGGTTAAGAAAGTTACGTTTGTAGGCCAAGTGTCACCGGGGGTGGACCGATGTGGCCTAGCCATTGTGGATGAGTCACCTAGGGAGGTGACTAAGGTTAAGAGCTCTAGGCGGATCTCAAAGAGTCAATTTGGGACCCATGGCCAATGGATCTCAAGGGGGTTTTACTTGGGAGTCTAGACAAGCCATGGAATGTGCCAAGTGTTTTGGAGACGGATTTGAGTCTCAAACTTAGGGTTTTGGCACAATTGGTTTATGTTTCATGCAAGAAATATGACAATTGGGGTAATATAGCATGAAAATTGGTTTTGAATGTATAAATGTCATATAAACCAATGCTAAGGATGCATTGTAGGTTAGTATGGGCATATACATCAAGAGGAAGCCAAAACTAAGACTTTAGGTCAAGGTTCAATTGAACTTTTTAGCTAATTTTGTGTTTTGTGTCAATCTTGGGATTGGTGATAGATATATTTTTATATATATTTTTCCCAAGTAGACATTGATATAATAGATCTCTCCACAAAATTTGGGATTTTTTGGAGGTCTGTGAAATTTCTGGCGCATTTCTGAAGTTGACCAGAAAAGGTTGATTTTTTTCATAAATAGTGTACCAGTCGACTGGTACAGTTACCAGTCGACTGGTAACACTGTTCACGAGCACAGAATGTCTCTGTAAGCTCATTTTCATGGGGGCAGTCGACTGGTACTTCTTGCAGTCGACTGATACCAGTCTGGAAGTGTTTTCAGCACTAGATTTTGACCGGGTCAGCTCATATAGATGTATGGGATCCATGGGGGATACATACATGAGTTTAGGTCATTTGAATGACAAGTTTTCAATAATTGAGATATTGTTGGAGAACTTTTTGGATGTTAGGCAAAGGGGGAGAAGTAAGGTTTAGTTGGGAAAACCTGAAAGTACCTTTGTGTAGGGGGAGCCTTGGGATAGGTTCTTAAAAAGCCCGTTGTAAAAATCCTAGCTCATGGGGAACATAGGAGTAGGGGGAGCCTTGGGATAGGTTCAAATGCATGATGCATTGTTTCGGCGGTTGCCAAGTGTGCAGCCTTGGCAACGTAAGTCCGTTCGGCGTTGTAAGTCCAAGTGTGTAGCCTTGGCATCGTAAGTCCATTCGGCAGTGTAAATCCAAGTGTGTAGCTTTGGCAACGTAAGTCCATTCGGCGATGTAAGTCCAAGTGTATAGCCTTGGCAACGTAAGTCCATTTGTTTTAGCATGTTTATTTGCTATATGTTTTCCCTAACTTAAACGTATTGCCAAACACCAAAAAGGGGGAGATTGTTGGAGCAATCCCAATGGTCCGCGGGACCATGTGTTTTGGTGTTTGGGCAAAGGGTTTAAGTTAGGTTCACCCTTGTATTTGATATGTGTATTTGAGTTGTGCAGATTTGCAGGATACACATGTGACTCAGGTTGATGGCTTCGGGTCTGGTGAAGGATGGAGCATCCGAGGGACCATGGACAAGGTAGTGAGGACAAGGGCCGAGGGAAGCGACTTCGAGGCATACGCGAAGGATGGCATTGGGGACGAGCCGCGGGCTTGAATGCATCCGAGGGACGAGAGCCAAAGGAAGTAGGCTTGAAGGCAAGAGGTCAAAGCTGCAAATGAAGTGTCAAATGAGTCGTAAGGGTGAGGGTACGAGTGCATGAGAGATTATACTCGGAGTAAAATCCTAGTTTTAGGGTTTTACTGCAGCGTTACTGCAGCAGTACCGTAGCGTCACTGTAGCAGTACTGTAGCAGTCGACTGCATGTTTTAGCAGTAGACTGGTGCAGTCGATTGGGGCAGTCAACTGGCAGCGAACAGAATGTCTCTGTTCGCTCGGTTAGTGTGGAATCGAGCCGTTGGGATGTAACGGTCGAATTTCCACAGAGGGCAGTCGACTGCATGTTTTAGCAGTCGACTGGTAGGCGGGGTTTTCAACCCGCGACCTATATAACCAAGGCTTGGAATCTTGGTTATCCCTGACGAAATTAGACTTGGTTAAGGTCTAATTAGTAGTCTACAAGTGCTCAAGAGTTTCCCTTGTGTCCAAGAGGTCTTGGTGAGTTTGTGGTGAGGTTTCTCCACCCACAAGGAGTTTTGAGCTAGCCGGAGATCTTCCGAGGAGTAATCCACCGACGGATAGGGATCATCCATCTTACGGACACGCCGTGGAGTATGAGCTTTATCTCCGAACCACGTAAATGATCGTGTAGCTTGGTTTGCATTCTTTCCTTTAGTATTTAGCTTTCTACTTGCTTTGTTTGCATTTCCGCTTGCGCACTAACGTTGTAGAAAGAAGCGAGTATTTGGGGGCGCCGTCTATCCAACCCCTTTTCAAGCCGGCCACCAATCACCCAACATACCAAACCAAGGCCACTTTGGGCCTGATATGGTCTCATATCAGGCCCACGTTGGGCCTGATATGCACTCATATCAGGCCCACGTTGGGCCTGATATCCAAGCATATCAGGCCCAACGGAGGTTGATTTTATATTATTTTTTCCCAGCACCTATAGATATTTAAATAATGTTTTGCCAGCAGATTTGGAGTCCTTGCAACTCCATAATACCACTAGAACTGAAATCGGTCCAATCAGAGGTGTCTAGGTCCATCAGTGAGTTTTGACCAAAACCCATTGATGGCCCTCCCCTACTTGGATTTACATGAAATCAAGTGCCCTATGAAGGTCTTGGTGGGGAGATGGTATATATGGTGTCAGACATAATTTATACACCATGCATTAGAAGGTATGGCTCCGTGCCAGTTGCCACTTATTCCACTTATGGCCATGCTATAGACTTAAACCCTCTAGTAGCACCTTCTAATTTTTATTTTATTTTTTATTTTTTCAGAAGGAGCATGGTGGCACATTTTGAGTTTATAGAAAGGGGGAGATAGTATAAATTTATACTATCTGAAAGGATACCATACCAGGGCCACTTTGGGCCTGATATTCAAGCATATCAGGCCCAACGGAGCCTGATTATATTTTATTTTTTTACCAGCACCTATAGAGTTTTAAATAATGATTTGCCAACAGATTTGGAGTCCTTGCAACTCTAGAATACCACTAGAACTGAAATGGGTCCAATCAGAGGTGTCTAGGTCCATCAGTGTGTTTTGACCAAAACCCACTAATGGCCCTCCCCTAATTGGATTTACCCGAAATCACGTTCCCTGTGAAGATCTAACTGGGAAGATGGTATATCTGGTGTCAAAACGTATTTATACCCCATTTCTAATAAGGTATTGCTCCGTGGCAGTTAGTACGGAACAATGCACAGCTTTTCTTTTCAACCCTATGGAAGGTGACTTTTAAAATTGATCTTATTTTATTTTTTTTATCATGCCCCGGTTAGAATGTTTGGAGATTATATTAGGGGGAGATAGAATAATGCTTTATGAAATAATACTCATATCAGGCCCACGTTGGGCCTGATATTCAAGCATATCAGGCCCAACGTAGCCTGATTGTATTTTATTTTTTTCTCAGCACCTATAGATATTTAAATAATGATTAGGCAGCAGATTTGGAGTTCTTGTAACTCCAGAATACCACTAGAACTAAAATGGGTCCAATCAGAGGTGTCTAGGTCCATTAGTGGGTTTCGACCAAACCCACTGATGGCCCTCCCCTAATTGGATTTACCTGAAATCACGTTCCCTGTGATGGTCTAACTGGGAAGGTGGTATATCTGGTGTCAAAACGTATTTATACCCCATTTCTAATAAGGTATTGGTCCGTGGCAGTTGGCACGGAATAGTGCACAGCTTTTCTTTTCAACCCTATGGAAGGTGACTTTTAAAATTGATCTTATTTTATTTTTTTTATCAGGCCCCTGTTAGAATGTTTGGAGATTATATTAGGGGGAGATAGAATAATGCTTTATGAAATGATACTCATATCAGGCCCACGTTGGGCCCGATATGCACTCATATCAGGCCCACGTTGGGCCTAATATTCAAGCATATCATGCCCAATGGAGCCTGATTGTATTTTATTTTTTTCCCAGCACCTATAGAGTTTTAAATAATGATTTGCCAGCAGATTTGGAGTCCTTGCAACTCCAGAATACCACAAGAACTAAAATGGGTCCAATCAGAGGTGTCTAGGTCCATCAGTTGGTTTTGACCATAACCCACTGATGACCCTCCCCTACTTGGATTTACCTGAAATCACGTTCCCTGTGAAATTCTAACTGGGAAGATGGTATATCTGGTGTCAAAACGTATTTATACCCCATTTTTAATAAGGTATTGCTCCGTGGCAGTTGGCACGGAACCTAGTGACGTTGTGCTCTTGAAACCGACTGTTGGTCCGAGCTTATTTGGTTTTTTAAACAATCCCAATCGTTACCATGTTTTTAGTTTTGAGAAGATAGAAATGGTCTGCATTATAACTTATATACATTGTCTCTTTCCACTAATAAGCACCAGCATCACATTTTGTATATTGTGACTTATATTTGACTAATCACTATGCAATATTATTAATATTCCAGTGACAGTTTATAATCTTCTCATATACTACATATCACTGTATTATACAACAAAGACTACATACAAAGATATTATACTACCTACACTACGTAATAAGTTCATTTACATTCTATACAAGTTTTTGCCTTACAAGATTGGATATTTAATCCAATATTTTAAAATACTTATCCTTCAAAATTGATACCATTATATCAATTCTAATCTTTTTCATGTCTCCTTGTTTGAAGTCCATCTTCATATCATATAGGAGACATTGAATGTATTGCATCACAAAGAAGCCACAGTCAACGCTATAAATAACAACAACATTTTTATGGTCAATATTTTTTTATCAATAATTTATATTCACACTTTGTGCTCGATTTATCTTGCTTGTTGTTGTGGACATTCTATTGTGCGAGAGACCCATCTATCAAACGGATAATGCCTTTCCAAGTTTTGATGAATAGCAGCAACGTGTTCACGACTATATAATTTAAAATCTGATACCTGAATATTCAAGAGGAAATTTCCATTTTCCATCAACTAGCATTTATATTAAAATACAACCATACACATTGTTATTAGATGCTCACCGCTGCTTCAAATTCATATTTGTATTTACTTCCACTTGCTAGAAAATTGTACTGATTGAACGTCATTGATTTGGTGTCCACCACCAGCAAGTGGAAGTGTGCATTATCACTGCACAAAGCTATAAATATATACCTTACCTCTTCATCTCGTCTATCCGTCTTTATCAGGTGTTGGAAGGCAAACTTACTTGACGATTTCATTAATGACTACAAATATGCAAAGTCATACATACATAACCAAATAATAATAAAAATTCTATTTTTTACTATAATCAAATCAATTCCTTACTGTGAAGAATGTTAAACAATATATTGACTTGTTGTATGTGCTTCCAGACGGGAATGCCCCCCTAAATAAAATTTTACAATACGTGTCGATTACATCTCCTCTTGTCAACATTTCTCCATTCACACAAGATAAAAGGGAATACAAATTTAAACAAAAAGGTGGTTCCTCCCAAACTATATCATTTGTAAACCTACAAAGTAAACAAATCAGAGATTATTTTTACAAATTTAATTTTGATAACCTTAGCTCAACTATGTAATTAGAGAAGCATATAATATTCTTGACTATTCAACTATGTAATTTACATATTTTATTTCCTCCAAGGCTTTTAACAAGTACGCCACCTCTTCGTCTTGTTTTTTTTTTCTTGGAAGACTTAAATTGCTTCTTCACATAATATGCATACAAACAAAAAAAGGCAATTAGATAATCCATTAAATCTAACAAATTACAATGAAATTTGCAGATATCGTCTTACAGCAATTGCTTGTTTCCTCATTTTGTCATATTTGGCAAACATATCTATATCCTTGTCTGTCTCTTCATCAGATTTGTCTTCCATCAATTGTATAATATTAATTTCTTCTTCCATTTCATCCAAATCAATTTTTCCTTTTCCCTTGCCCACAACAACATATTCTTTGACAACTTTTTTTTCTTCTCCTATACTTGTAACTTTCTCCGCAGGCTCACTTATTTGTATATTTCTACGCTGCCTCTTAGGTAAAGTTTTGAGTCACAATGGACTATCAATTGGAGTATCCCTGTAATCATAGCGACTTTTGTCATGTCCTCTCCTACTTCTTGTTGTAACACCTACATGTTCAATTTGAGGATCGTCTACAGGCTCGCTATATTGAGATTCCATGCCTTTTTTTTCAACTATTTTAAGTAACTCTTTCACCCTCTCCTTCAATTGCATGTTCTCCATTGTTAGCTATTTAATTCTGTTTGCTTGAATAATGTAATTACAATAATCCTTATTAATCTGTCTTCCTCCTACAGTGACTTCAATTTGTGATGCCTCCATTGCATGTGGACTGCCATCAACGCCAGCAAGGTTCTCAACCAATGATCTTTCATCTTGGTTAGGGATTAGGTCAATCACAACCTGTAAGAATATTAAACCACATGTTAAAACAAGACTTTTTAACCAAACTATAGTCAAAGTATTCAAAATTTACCTCTTCAGATGAGACTTGGTCAATCAATTCTCTCACCTTACTAATATGTGAAGGAATATTCCTCCACTTATTTATTTTGGCTTCTTTTATTTTGTATGGTTTTTGGATTGAAACATGCTCCAAAAACCATGCCTGATTCACCATCACAAGGGTTAACTATTTTAAAATTGTCCGCAAAATATTAAAAAATTTCACATAAATTATACACTTACTACCAAAAGACCATCAAATCCCTTTAGGTAAGGGAGGTTGGTGTTAGAATGTTTTGTCTCAGTTGATGAAAATATGTCTCCAATCTTAGGTAATTGTGGAGCCATAAATTCATGGATTGCTTCAACCCAGTTGAATCTATCAAGATTCTCAAAATCATCTATTATATCTATAAGACTTAACGGGACCTTATATGTACTAGAAGAAAATAAGACACAAACAAATATATACAAAATATAGAATTTGCAAAATAATAAAACATCATCTTCGACTTCAACGTGATTGCCATAAAATTTAAGCAACTCCTCAATTCTTGATCTAGTAGTTTCTTTTTTGTTTTAGAAGTAAGTTAGAAAGAGGTCACTGGATGCTTTAGCTGAATTCATCGGAATTGAAGCACCTCGGTCTGCAATACCAAGCAGCAATGAAATGTCTCCTCTTGTGAAGCCAACCGGAACACCTGACCAAGTTAAATTATTATTAGACTTCTACCAACACATACAAAAGTATTAGGAACACCGTGGACATGATACGATGTCATATCAAGCACACGTTAGGCCTGATACAGCATCGTATCAGGCCTACGTTGGGCTTGATACGACATCGTATCAGGCCCACGTTGGGCCTGATACGACATCGTATCAGGCTCACGTTTAGCAAAAGATTAAATTTTACCATACAACTACTTTGTAATTAAAATACGAAATTATAAATTGTACCTAAGAACCTAAAGGTTTGACTACTTGAATCCCAATTTTGAAATATATTTACCAAAATCCCACGGATGTGTTGCATATCTTCTATATCCAAAAAAATACGAAAGGGTGACTGTTTGATCAGCACTATGTGTCGGTCATGTAAAATAACAGACCCTTCATGCATTCTTCGTGGATGCTTGAAAAAAACTTTTAAAGTGACCGAGGACACTGTTCCAATGCAGTTTCTATCCAACATCAACTGAACCCTATACTTTATAAAAATAAAAAAATTTAAATCATACTAGTTCAGCTTCTCAATATCACAGAGTTTATAAAATGATAACCTTTACAGCTAATTCATGTGGAGAGGATGATGATACACCCGATCGACGCGCCATTATGATACTAGTTGATTAATGTAAACCCTAGAATCCTTCACTGTTGGCTCACGAACACTACTGGTTTTTAATTGAACTGAAATGTTTGATGCCGCTTGAGAAAAACTCGAGGTCACTAAACTAGGGTTTCACAAGACGAAGCTACACTCGCATGTCACGAAGGAGGGAGGTACACTAATGATCGATTTTATTTTTTTTAAATCAAAGTTATTTAAAAATGTGGTTCGGATGTCTGGGAAATGATGACTAATCAGAGGAGTTGGCGGGAGGGTTATATTCAATAATACACATCACTTACCTGCGCCTTTTGATAAATACCAAACGGTGATACGCCTTTTGGTAAATACATTAAACCTAATATGTCTTTTGGTAAATTTATTTAGACGTGAAATAATTTATAAAAAGAATATATAAGTTATTTAGATCTAATGCACAAAAACTAGATCATTAAAAATATTAATTTGTTTAATTAAAAATTAAGTATAGAGATATTGTACTATAATTAATATTTTTTTAAAATAAATATTAATCTTTCAAAAAAATAAATTTTTATATGAAATAATATTAGAGGTATTTAATTTTATTACTAAAATTTGAAAGAACAATTTATCATTGGAAAGATTATTTTTACAATTGAAAATCATAATCACACTATTCTCATTTTATTAATAAAGAAGTTGGTTTTGGTGTAAGATAAAATTATTATTGTAAAACTTTTATAAAATATAAAGTATGAAAATTCTTTTATGTAAAACTTTTAAACACAAATTGCTAAAAACCAATATATTTATACTATTTTTAATTAAACAAATAAAGTTAAATTTTGTAAATAAAATATTAAAAATACTAATTAATTTTACAATGAATAATAAATTTTTATAGTATTATTAATATATATTTTAATTACTATTTTAAATAATTTTTATTCATCAATTCAACTTCGATGAAAGAAACTCGTACAACGATAAAATTATTATCATATGACATAGAGATAATAAATTTGAATAGGAACATAATCGGTTAATTTGATGTTA
Organism: Zingiber officinale; assembly: GCF_018446385.1. Classification (NCBI taxonomy): domain Eukaryota; kingdom Viridiplantae; phylum Streptophyta; class Magnoliopsida; order Zingiberales; family Zingiberaceae; genus Zingiber; species Zingiber officinale. Next base: position 147,621,857 of record NC_055994.1, read on the forward strand.
CATATAGAGGCAGTGCCCCTCTCTATCTCTCTCTCATTCATGTAAGAGACATAGAGAGTCTTCTCGGAACGATCTAGTGGCTAACACATGAGATGTTGCCACCATGAGGTCTGGAGTTCAAATCTCGGTAAAGCCGAGGTAAATACTTTCCTTCTATATTAGTCATTATTCAAAAGGTTAATAATCGCCCGTAATTTATCTCTTCCGTGTTGACTCTGAGACGGATTGACAGAGACGTTGGAGGAATCAATCGGATATAGCCGCCTCTTATAAAAAAATAAAACTGCGTATAATAAATCATTCCCTATATATTATCAATCATTTATTAAATTAAAAATATTTAGCTGGTAATTTTTGACAACGATTTAAAAAAAAATGCTCACAGTAACTTGAGGAGAAGTAATGACCAGATAGATATACAGCAACTTGATGAGAAGTAAAATGACACCCTATATAATAAAAATGATAATAATATTAAATATATTTTTTAACTTTTAAAAACATTTTTATAAAAATATCAAATATTAATAAATATAACAAATAAATATTTTTAATTTATTAATCACTTGATCGGCAAATGAAATTTTTATCAATAGAAAATTAAAATTTTCGGATCAAATTTTATTAAAAAAATAAAAATAAATTATCAACTCAAATCTAATTATAATAATAAAAAATTTAAAATCATCAAACTAATATAGAAAATATAGATTCTTATATGATACCAACCAATATTAAATTAAAAAATAGGGATCAGTAGCACCATCTCAAAAAAATACCAACAATAATACTGTCTTTGCCACTACAATTAGGTAATAGACAAAGCGTGTACACCCATACTATCCTAGTCAATAGAAAATTATTATATCCTATTCTATAAGGATTTTAACCAGAGATCGCTCGTGCTTGATTAGATAATCTAGAAGGTACATTCAGATATATGAATTACACTGATGCGAAAAAGGTAAAAACTAATTGATTATTATTTACAAGACTATGCTACCTCTTGGTGGAAGATACAGAAGACAATATTTGGAAAATAAATAATTATAATACTTCTTTACCTCCTTTTGTATAGCTCATCGTAAGTGGAGGAATCGAAGCATAATAGTTTACAAGATGATAGTCGACTCGCCTAACGCTATTACATGGGAGATTCTGACGAGCGTACATGATTAGATAACCTTGATAGTACATTGGGATATATGACCCATAAAAGGTAGATCCGCTACCTTAGCGGCCCCCTAGTGTCGGCCCCATGGATATGGAGGGAGGTTCATACAGGTACACAGGCCATAGGCGCATGGCGAGGTAAACCCCAGATCGTCAGTTCCCGAGAATCGACCCCTGACCATTACGTCAGAAATATCATGTGCCTACCGTCTGCGTTATGCCCTGGGGGTGACCCATAAGAATGCAAAGAATGTGATGTTAGTTATTTAACACATATGAGATCCAACCGTTACTAAGTGGAAATTGCAGAAGATGATCTTCGAAGGATAAAGCGTCGATTAATAGTTATTTTGTTTAATGATAGTGTTTCTCTACTATTGTGTGTATAGTTTGTTGTAAAAAATTCTTGAACCTTAGGCAGGGCAACCGTAATGTAATGGATTTCAAGGCAGATATTAGTCAACTCGTTAGATATAGTCCCACCAAATAGCTCAACACTTTGACTACATGTTCATTCATCCAAAGTTTTGAAGTCTATATACATATCAGAGTGTTCGACCCTTGAGTGTTCGAGCATTTACCGATACTTATTGGAGAACATTTATGAGTAAGATTATAAAAGTTGTAGTGATACCCTTATAGTAGATATTAACGTCTAGCGAAGAAGTTAGAGAGTTATCCCTTTGTCGATTTTCAGAAACTGATGACCTAAAATTTACCTCACCATACACCTATGATCTATGTATCTACATGTACCTCCCTTCATATCCGTGGAGCCGATACTAGGGAGCCACTAAATAGCAAATCTATTCTTTTTTTTAGAGTTACCCCTTTGACCTTGGTAATCGTACCCTCACTATTAAGCTACAAGTATTGAGAAATGATGAAATTTGACATCTTTTTTGGCACGAATTGGTTGGTCACTTATCATGCTACAGTCAACTGTCGAGCAAGAGAAGTAACCGTACAACCCTTGGCTCAATCATCTTTAAATTTGTCGAAACTAACGACAAAGGAATAATTGATTTCGACACTGTAAGCCAAGCAAACATCATTAATTGGTTTGGATGAGAATTTTTGAGTATAGATGACTTTTTTTTACTTTATCTTCAGGAAACTATCAAAATTTGATGTAATTTGAGGGTGAATTGAGATTGGTTGATTTTGTGATATGTTATTTTCTAATATTCTATTACTATATATATGATTTTATAGTGTTGTTATTAAAAAAGGTTATCTTTAATAGTAGCACAGGGAGCGGCACATGAGCGATATTTATAAATTTAATGATTTACCGTTAGTAAATCTGGTAAGTTAATGAATATATGAATGGACTTAAGCAAAGAGTTTATAAATGTTGTTAATCAAATTGACATAGGCAAAGCTGAGGCTAAAGGAATTTTAGATATGATGAATGCCCTTAGTTCAATTAAAACAATGGTGGTGGTAGTTATTGTCAGAAAATTCAATTTCCTGCTGTAATAGTTGAATTAAGTAGTTATTCGTCCTTAGTGAGCAAGAGAGCAGGAACGTGAAAATTTGGAAACTGGATTTGTGTTAAACTGCACTGAGTCTAGAGCTGATTGTTCTATTTCAACGAGATTAATTTAGGTGGAAAGAGTTAAATAACTAGGATTTTTTTTTTTTTTTACTTTGGATGATTTTTGCAAACTAGAGCAACAAAAGGGTGATCTCAAGGAAAAAAAAAATAATTAACCAAATTAAATAATATCAAATCTAGGACAACCGACTTGACCCCGTAAAAATTTCACATAGAGTAAATCAAAAAACACTCGAAGCTCGCAATTGACGGACCAGAAGTCTAGCATCCCTAGGGCCAAAGATTTCAAAGTCTCTTGGATGTGATTGAAAACAAGTAAATTGTTTTTATGATTTCATGGGAATTATTGAATTTAATTTCTAAATTTTGAACCATTGGAAGCTTAAATTCAGTGTGATGTCCGAATTTTACTTATAGATGGAAGCTGATGCAGGAACTTAACCTGATTTTTGAAATCAGAATTATAATGCCTAAGAATTAGTTTCCAACAGAAACACGTGTAGAAACCAAATTCAGAAAGGCAAAACAAAAAAAAAAAGTGTCCTAACTAACATTTGTCAAACCAGTGTTGTTTTGATTTCTATGTTCTTAATTTCAAAGACCAAAGCTGAACAGATTGTTTTGAATGTTGGGTGTAGTGGTCTGGGAATTGAAGGATTAAATTCACGGCTGATAACTTTTGGTACAATTCTTTGAATATGATGTTTGACCCCTTGAAATAGTTTCCTAGTGATTGTTGCTTTCTAAGTTAAGATTCTGTTGTTGCAATGTAATGCGTTGTTTCTTTTGTTCTATGGAGCTACACCTTATTGATGCAAGAACCTCAGAATGTTGACTTTGAAATCACTGAAATTGTTTGAGATGAAACGAGTATTTAAGATTCTGCATTGTTCTCTACCAGTATTGTAGGTAGGCATTTTCAAAGCTTAGTGGTAGTGAGTTAGCGATAAAAAAACAGAGTAAGGAGGTTAGTGAAGGTGAAGCTACTGATTCCCAAGAGCCACTGGACAACAGAACCAATTTTATTAAATTTCTATTTTATTACTAGAGCGTCAGAGACAACCAACTTAATTATTTCAAAAGATTATTGTACTTAAGTAGAAAGTGAATTGCAATACAATGGACTTTGGGATGCATGATTCAATTTGAATAATCATTAATTAATTAACTAAATTAGTCCTTTTCCTACTGACCCAGTAGACTGACTCCTTGAATCAGTTGGTAAAATTTCCAATAAATCATGTGTTCAAAACTTTATTTTATGCATAACTTCAAACAGACAGACAACACGTATCATTCATAAACCGAAGAATCTGCTACAAATATGCACAAAGAACTTGGGAGGCAGCTAGAAATCATTTACATATAGTGAATTTCACCCCCAACGATGAGCTATACAACAATGTAAGAGTAATGGAAGCATGGAAAATTCATAATCTATAGAACCATTGTTATCTACTTTAAAAATAGATAAGTAGTAAATTTGAATATCAAATTTTTATTAGTGTAGAAAAATATAATATATCAAAAATATTGAGAAGGATTAAAATAATTATAATTTGACATAATTAAATTTGTTTAAGAAAATAAATTTATATGGATGAGAAATTAAGAAGAAAATAGATTTATAAGAATTTATAAGAATTACTAAAAAAATCATAAATATTAAACAAATCTTTTTATATTAAAAAAAATGAGTACGAGATAAAGCATGTTAGAATATCCAACTAAAGTAAAAGTTAATTAAGTATAATTCAGTTGTACTTGACCACGATTCAGAATCAACAGTTCGATGATTCAGAATCGACGGTTCAAAACTGTCGATTCGACAGTTCTTGACAGATCGACCCTTAATCTTAACCGCCCAAGACAATTACAATTCACAATTAAGAACCACCAATTTATGATTCGATTCACGGTTAACCGCGATTCATCACGGTTCAAAATTATTATATTAAAAAAATAAAATTTAAACTTTAAAATTTAAACTTTAAAATTTAATTTTTTTTTAAAAAAGGCTTGCACTCAAAGTTGCCAACGTATCCCCTTAGAATATAAAGAAATCAAAATCCACGTAGTTATTTTACATTTTTATTCTTTTATATTAGAAAGTGACGTTGTCACTCACTTTCATTTCACATTGCTGTTGTATTCGTTCATTCAGTATCAAAATCTTTAATTTTATCATCTGAAAGTTCCATTTGTTTAATTTTTTTTCTCTGCTCTGGTTCAATCATCGAATAATGCTTGGACTTCCAATGTTGGGAGACAAAATTGATCGTCATTCATCTAATATGTTGCCACTGGCACTGAACGTTTGCTCCACAACAATAGTTGACACTAGATAAGCTAAAATTTCTTTGACGATCACTAAGAGGACAAAAAAGCAAGATTCTAAAATTCCCTAGGCGCTAGTCGGCGCGGTAGACCAGCGCCTAGGCCGACTAGACGGGGACTAGGCGCCGCTAGGCGGATTCCTCGGTATCCCTTGTTTCATGTGGACCAATGTCATATGCAAATCTAAATGTTGTCTTAAATAATTTCATAGCAATGGAGATCTAACTATGTATGCTAAAATAAATGCATACTTTCCAATACCAAAAAATGAAAAACTATAAAAGAAAACTAATAGTTTTGTGCAAAGGAAATATACTAGATTCAGTAAGTATGAGTAAAAGAAACAGTTGAACAGTAGAACATGGAGTAAGTTATCATAATCATGTAGTAAACAGTAGAACATATATCCAACTCGAATTTTAAAACCATGCTGTAAGCTAAAACAACTTTAGTGGTGGAAAACATAAGAAAATAGTAGCAATAGTTCAATTCAAGATTACAATGCATTGTGAACCAGTAACCACTAAGCAAAATATAATTGTTGAATAACATAAATCATGTCTTAACAAAATGAGTTCAAAATTACACAACTAATAATATCTCATAGACTTATATTTATTCTACCTCTTCTTCTCCATAATTTTCAATAACTTGTTCTTCATCAGATACAAACTCAATATCATTTTTGTGATCCTCGTCTTCTTCTTCGGATTCAAAATCATCTTCATGAAGTTCTCTCACTCTAGAGCTTCTTCGGGGTTGTAGATTTTCATCTGCTCCACTTGCTTCATCAATCATTTGCCAAGTGAGCTCCGAACCTAGTTTAACTTCATCATCTTCCCCACCATCCACAATCCAACCTTGTGCATTTGACGCATCTTTTGCTAGAAGGACATCGACATTCCTTTCTTTTCTCTTTTTTGTTTGTTCAACAATCTAGCATTAAATTGGACAAATACTAGATTGTTCAACCTGTTGGCATCCAACCTATTTCTTTTCTTTGTATGAATCTAAAAAAATAGAGAAAGTAAATATTATAGTTAGTACTTGAATATAAAGTATAGACGTTAAAAATTATAGCTAATTTAATTAAAGACTAAAAGTTTAAAACTTACTCCTTCAAATGTACTCCAATTTCTTTCACGCCCAGATGAACTTGTAGTTAATTAAAGTATCCTCAATGCCACCCTTAGCAAGTTAGGTGTGTGAGCACCGTATGTACTCCACCATGCACATGGATCAAGTGTATCATTATTTTTTTCACATGCTTTTGCTGCCAATATTTTTCCAAATAACTCTATCTTATCTCTATATTTTGGAAATTCTTTGTTAATAATTGTATCTTGTAGATCTAACTCATTGGCATGCAAAGTTTCCATGCATTCAAAAATCCCCATCGCGACCTCCTCATAAAGAGCAATAGAACTATCTTTATAGTAAAAATAAGGATTCAACAAAAAAGCAGTGGTATGCAATGATGTATCAAGTCTATCATTCATTTTTGACTCAATAATGGTTATGATAGGCTGATAATTTGATTCCATGTTGTTCAGAGCCACCTTGATATCTTCTTTAGCTTGAAGAAACTCTTCATATAGAAACCCCATCGATGACTTTCTATCTCCATCTACCAATCGAAGAACTCTTACCAAAGGAACAAATCTTTTCAAACAAAGTGTCACACCATTCCAAAAACTGATGCTCATCACTGTAGAGTAAGTCAATTTTCCTTTGTTTATTTTTGACCATTTACATTTCTCCCACATATCACTTGTAAACATGACCCTTAAACTAATTTTTTTTCAATCAAACTTTGCAATGTGAGGAATTTTGATGCAAATCTGGTAACTCCTGGTCGGACTATGTCTCTCTTCTTCGTGAAACTTCTCATCAATGACAAAGTCTTATGGTGATCATAGATGAAAATGGTAAAAGACTTGGATTGCTCAATAACCTTTTTATATGGTGGAAGTTTGCCAATATTTTCAAGCATGAGATTAACCGTGTGAGTTGCACATGAACTCCAAAAAATCCCAGGTCATTTTTCTCTCATCAATTTAGTTGCAGTCATATTGTTGGTGACATTGTCTGTTACAATCTGAACAATATTCTGAGTTCCTACTTGTTCAACACACTTGTCAACATACTCAAAAATAAGTTCAGCTGTATGCACCTCGTCTGAAGACTCCTTAGACTCTAAAAATGTAGTACCCTCCTTACAATTAACACATAAATTTAAGATGTTTCTTCTTTTTCTATCACTCGATACATCTGTCATGATCGAACATCCATTCTTTGCCCATTCTTCTTCATGTTTCTTCAACAATTGTTTTGTTCTTTCAACTTCGACTTTCAATAGTGGCTCCCTGTGTTGATATTGAGTTGGAGGCTTGAATCCTGGTCCAAATTGACTCACTACCTCCATTAGTTGCTTGAAGCTATCATTACAACAGCATTGAATGATATTCCATTTTCATAAACCCATCTCCCAACATATTGTTGAACTTGTTGAGTTCTCTATTTGAAAAGAGCCTCATTTATATTTTTTTGGCGAAGCACTTTACTTCCACTGGAGCCTGTATTTTCTGGAGTAATTGCCGATGCATATCTATTTATGGGGCCAAGTGGAAGAGGTTTTTTAATTCCATCTATCCCTTCAATTTCAAGACCTTCTTCTTCATCTAGAGAAATAGCCACCTCTGCTCTACAACTTTGTTCTTCCATTATTTTGTTTTTCTTTCTATTCCTCCCTTCTAAAATAGTCTGTTTGCACTTATTTTTGTTTTCTTGAGATATTTTTCGACAACTAGATACATTTCCAGGTATATTTCCAATGTGCTCCTTTATTTTATACACTCCCCCTGACATTGCTTTTTCACATAACTTACATTTAATTTTATCGAGGTTCTTAGGATCAATCAAATATCCCAAACTCCCATCCGACTGAGAAAGGTATTACTTCAATTTGAAAACTCAAGTTAAAGAACTCAAGGACAGTTGGAATGGTTTATCTTGGGTTCCAAGAATCTTGATCTGATTCTTGGAAAACAACGAGCCATCTATAACAAATCTAGACTTGGATTTAAGGCCAAAAACAAATACAAGTCGTACTTGTCACTTGTGAATAGAAATAATAGAAACTTAGTCCAATCATGGGTCCCCAAGTCTAACTTGACTAATCAAGTCGGACTTGGACACTATTGGGTCCCCAAGGATCAAATCCATTACCTTGACAGACAATATCGAGGTTATGATCCAGGGGAGCCAATAGAAAGATCATTTTTAGTATTGTTTGATGATTGTTGTTATTGCTTTTTACATGCTTAGACTAGGATAGTTAAGGACATAGACGTTATTTACACTTGACTAGTTAGACCTAGGAGTTAAAATAAGGAAATTAAATATTCAATTTCTTTGAAAAGCTTTGTCTAGAAGTGGTGGATGATCTCATACCCAAGAAGACCTAGTGCCTCGCCACAGCCTGGAAGTCGATCTTCGAAATAAATATTTAATTAACTTATCTTAAAACCTGAGTCTAACATAAATGTAAATCAATCCTTAGATGGAACTTAAATTGAAAATTAAAATTAACCATCTTATAAAATTATTAAGGTTATCTGATTGATAATCTAGAAAGGGTGAGATGGACCTAGGATTAAAATAGTTAATCAGATCAATTAAGATTAACTTAATTAATTTTGAAAAATTAATGGTAATTAATTTCAAAATTATCTTTAACTTCAAAATCTTACTTAATTTTATAATTAATTTTAAAATAATAATTACTTTCAAATCATTATCATAATTAATTGATTTAAGTTTAAAAATCTTAATTAATTGCAACTTTAAGTATCATTTAATTAAGCTTCAAAATTATCTTTAACTTCAAAATCTTACTTAATTTTATAATTAATTTTAAAATAATAATTACTTTCAAATCATTATCATAATTAATTGATTTAAGTTTAAAAATCTTAATTAATTGCAACTTTAAGTATCATTTAATTAAGCTTCAAAATTATTATAAAATCATTAATTTTAAAAAAGAGTTAATTATTATTTTTCAAATCATAATTTCAAATTATTAATTCCTAGATTTTCAAAATCATAATTTTTATTCAAATCAATTTTCAAATTACAATTAATCAATATTAATATTTTTTCAAAATCCTCAAAATTTTAATTACTTATTCACTTTTTTAAAATAAAGGATTTTTTTAAAACTTATATTCTAAATTTCAATTTTAATATTTTTAAATATTGGTAAAATCAAGATAAAGTTAACTCCGTCTCACGCTCACTCATAAGCTGAACATGCTTGATAATCTAGAATGGGTGAGATGGAAAATTAGAAAAATAAATAATAATCTTTACGTTTTTTTACTCATGCTTGGACTCTAGGACTTTAATCCTTCTTGGCTCGCATTAATTAAGGGGGAGTGGAAAAAGATTTTTTTTTAAATTAAACCAATTTAGTTTTAAAAGGTAATTTTTTTTAAAAAAAATAAAGGCTTAATCTTTAAACTTAATATTTATCAAAAGTATTTCTATCAAAAGGTTTTTTTTAACTAAGTTTTTAATGAATTTTTTTTTTAAGTATTTACCTGCACCTCTTTCCACATCTTTTAAAGCTAAGTACTAAACTTATCAAGGTTTTTTTTTGAAGGCTAAGTATTTTTTTCAAGCTAAGTTTTTTTTTCAAGCTAAGTACTTAAATATGTTTTTATGAAAACCCCCTTTAAGCTAAGTACTCTTTTAAAAATTAAGTACTTAACCAAGATTTTTACTCTATTTTTTTTTCAAAAACAATTATTCTCAAAGCATTTTTAAATTAACTAAGTATTTTCAAAGCTGAAAATTTGTTAAGTGCTACCTTTCAGGGGGAGCTCAGAGTTACATAGAATAATTATTTTTCTATTCTCTCTATGAATTTTCTTTTTGATTTATGTCAAAGGGGGAGAGAAAAGATAAAGTTAAGTAAGTAAGAGGGAGTATAAGGAAAAGTTAAGTAAGGGGCAGTATAGGAAAAAAAATTTTATTGCATTTCTACTTATGTTTAAAATTCCTTATATTACTGTTATGTTTTTACTTAACTTTGAACCGTATTACCATAATCAAAAAGGGGGAGATTGTTGGTGCGGGAAGCATCGACGATCAAACCTATGTTTTGATTATGTCAAAAGGTTCAAAGTTAAGGTGTTTTGTTATCTGATATGTTGAATGAGCTTTGCAGAAAAAGTCCTAAGTGTACTTAGGCAAAAGCCCTAACTGCGGTTAGGCAGGTGTAAAACCCTCGGGGGTGGTAAGCCTAGGTCTTAGGGGGTGGTAACCCTAGGTGAAGAAAAGTCTGAGCTGCGGTTAGGCAAAGGGAAAATTCTAGGAGGAGGTAACCCTAGGCGGAAAGTCTTGGCAGGTTGAAGCTTCGAGAAAAAATCCTAGGAGGTGGTAACCCTAGGTGGAAAATCCTGGTGTTGCGAACCAGGTGGAATTCTGGACGAGTCGTGGAGCGGACGTCTAGCATGAAGACCGGAAGACTCGAGCGCCAAGCAAAAGTCCAGTTGGTCTGGAGGTTCAACTGACAACAGGTATACTCTCCTGAGTGGAGTAGGTGAGAGAACATTAAGCGTCGGTTCGACCTAGAGTTTTTACGAAAATCAAAGTCAGAACCGGACAGTTAGAGGTTGTCGCATTTCTTATATATTCTATATTGTTTTATGTCTGGACTAACTTTGTTTTGCAGAAAATAAAGTTGCTAGAGAAAGCAGGTCCGAGCGCTCGGAAGGGATCCGAGCGCCCGGAACTGATCCGGGCGCCCTAGCTGGTCCCGGCGCCCCAACTGGTCCGAGCGTCCGGAATTGGTTCGGGCGCCTCAAACCCAAAATCTATCGAGAAGCTGACGTGGCGCACGCGGAGTGGTCGAGCCACGTGGTCTAGGCGCTCGGAGGGGTTCCGAGCGCCCAGAACAGCCTATTTAAGGAGCCTCGACCAGAAGCTGCAGTACAACTCAACGATCAACTCTTGCTTCTTCGAGCTACTCAGAAAACGCCTCCACGACGCCCATAAGCTCCGACGACGATCCGTTTAGAAGAATTTCTTTCAAGAGTTGTCGGTATTGTTTTCATTTTAAGTTCTTTTGTACTTCAATTGTAATACCTTTTAATCATTCGATTGATTAGTATTTGCCCATTGAAAGTACTCTTACGTGGAGACCTTGGAGTAGGAGTCGCCACAAGCTCCGAACCAAGTAAAAAATCTTGGTGTCTTTATTCTTTGTGTTTGTCTTTATTTTCATTCCACTGCGTATTTACTTTGAGATTTCCAAAACGAACGAAAAGTGAAAGCCACGAGTACTATTAACCCCCCTCTAGTGCATCTCAATCCAACAATTGATATCAGAGTGGGGTTGCTTCGATTTGGTGCAACCACCAGTCAAACACATTTTTCGTGGTGATTTTTAGTTTTTCGGAGTCGATCGAAATCGGTATTCTTGCCACCTTCCGATCCAAATTTTCGTAATCGAAGTTTTCCTTGAAGTTGGTGCAACACCACTCGAGATCGTAGTTTATTTTTCTTTTAAACCGCACTACTAATCCAGGATCAAGTCCTGGGACAAGTTTCTCTGGTTTTTCTTTGTGCGTAAGATTTTATGGCTATCCAAGAAAGCTACAGTATAGCCCGACCTCCGCTCTTCACCGGAGAAGAATTCGGCTATTGGAAGGGCTAAATGGAGTCGTATCTTCATACTCATTTCGAAATATGGATGATCGTCAAAACCAGCCTGGAACTCCAAACTGACGGTGCCAGAAAGACAATACCATATGAGAACTGGGATGCAACTCTGATAAAGAAAGTAGAAGCCAACACCAAGGCGACATGCACCCTTCAATGTGGACTGACGAAAGAGGAGTTGAACCGCATCGGCCCGTTCTTGAGCGCCAAAGAACTATGGGAGAAGCTGATTGAATTACATGAAGGAACATCCGACATCAAGGTAAGTAAGAGGGATCTCATCCTTAACAAATTATATAATATAAAATTCATAGAAGGTGAAACGACGAGCTAGTTGCATGCACGCATTCAAGAGCTCCTCAACGGTCTCCACGCAATGGGAGAAAAGGTGGAAAATAGAGACATAATCAGGTTCTCACTTAATGTTTTTCCGAGGACTACTTTTTGGGCATCCATGGTAGATGCTTATAGGGTATCCAAGGATCTCTCTTCAATTAAATTAGACAAATTGTTTGCTGAATTTGAATTGCATCAACAAATTAACGCCCGATCGACTGAGAAAGGTATTACTTTAATTGCATGTATAAGCAAAACCTGAGAACCTAAAGAGAAGCACAAAATCGAACCCAAGTCCGAAGAAGAAACGGACTCAGAAGACGACGACTAAATTACTGCCGAACTAGTAAAACTCGTATGGAAGATGTGCAAAAAGAAAAAGGTGACTCAAACGAACACGAAGGTCAAGACTGGAGTTACATGTTACGGCTGCAATCAGAAAGGGCACTACAAGCCAAATTGTCCAAACCAGAAGTAATGAAGAAGGAAGGTGTTGAAGGCAACATGGTCCGAGTCATCAGATGAATCTAAATTTGACGAAGAAGAGCAAGCAAGCTTCCTTGCTTTACCAGTACAAGCACATGTTGCCGAAACCGAGTCCGATTCATAATTTGAGAGCGAGCCAGAAATCGAGTCCAAACAAAGCCACGGATCCGTATCCGTTTCCGAAGGGCCCAAACTCACTGTAAGCTCCTTAATTTCTAACGTAGATAATCTAGAAAATTTAGTTTCCTATTTATTAAAGAAATTGGCTAAATCCAATGTCCAGGTCAAGTCACTTCAAAAGGAGGTAACATTTCTTAAGGAAGCGACTGACTCGAGTCCTTTGACTGAGTCAGTTCATATTGGAAGTTCAACCCAAGTCCAACAACTTGAGAAAGAAAATTTCAATTTGAAAACTCACATTAAAGAATTCAAGGACACGTTGGAACGGTTTAGGGTCTTGATCTTATTCTTGGAAAATAGCGAGTCATCTACAACAAATCCGGACTTGGATTTAAGGTCAAACACAAATACAAGTCATACTTATCACTTGTGAATAGAAATAATAGAAACTTAGTCCAAGCATAGGTCCCCAAGTCTAACTTAACTAATCAAGTCAGACTTGGACACTATTGGGTCCCCAAGGATCAAAATCAATTACCTTGACAGACCATATCGAGGTTATGATCCAGGGGGAGCCAATAGAAAGATCATTTTTAGTATTGTTTGATGATTGTTGTTATTGCTTTTTACATGCTTAGACTAGGATAGTTAAGGATATAGGCGTGATTTACACTTGACTAGTTAGACCTAGGAGTTCAAATAAGGAAATTAAATATTCAATTTCTTTGAAAGACTTTGTCTAGAAGTGGTGGATGATCTCATACCCAAGAAGATCTAGTGCCTCGCCACAGCTTGGAAGCCAATCTTCGAAATAAATATTTAATTAACTTATCTTAAAACCTGAGTCTAACACAAATGTAAATCAATCCTTAGATGGAACTTAAATTGAAAATTAAAATTAACCATCTCACAAAATTATTAAGGTTCCCTGATTGATAATCTAGAAAGGGTGAGATGGACCTAGGATTAAAATAGTTAATCAGATCAATTAAGATTAACTTAAGTAATTTTGAAAAATTAATGGTAATTAATTTTAAAATTATCTTTAACTTCAAAATCTTACTTAATTTTATAATTAATTTTAAAATGATAATTACTTTCAAATCATTATCATAATTAATTAATTTAATTTTATAAATCTTAATTAATTGTAACTTTAAGTATCATTTAATTAAGCTTCAAAATTATTATAAAATCATTAATTTTAAAAAGAGTTAATTATTATTTTTCAAATCATAATTTCAAATTATTAATTCCTAAATTTTCAAAATCATAATTTTTATTCAAATCAATTTTCAAATTACAATTAATCAATATTAATATTTTTTCAAAATCCTCGAAATTTTAATTACTTATTCACTTTTTTAAAATAAAGGAAATCTTTTTAAAACTTATATTCTAAATTTCAATTTTAATATTTTTAAATATTGATAAAATCAAGATAAAGTTAACTCCATCTCACACTCACTCATAAGTTAAACATGCTTGACAATCTAGAATGGGTGAGATACAAAATTAGAAAAATGAATAATAATCTTTATGTTTTTTTACTCATGCTTGGACTCTAGGACTTTAATCCTTCTTTGCTGACATTAATTAAGGGGGAGTGGAAAAAGAATTTTTTTAAAAAATTAAGCCAAGTTAGTTTTAAAAGGTAATCTTTTTTTTTTTTAAAAAAAAAAGGCTTAATGTTTAAACTTAATGTTTACCAAAAGTATTTTTATCAAAGGTTTTTTTATAACTAAGATTTTTATGATTTTTTTTTTAAGTATTTACCTGCACCTCTTTCCACATCTTTTAAAGCTAAGTACTAAACTTATCAAAAAAATTTTAAGGCTAAGTATTTTTTTCAAGCTAAGTACTTAAATATGTTTTTATGAAAACCCCCTTTAAGCTAAGTACTCTTTTAAAAATTAAGTACTTAACCAAGATTTTTACTCTATTTTTTTTTCAAAAACAATTATTCTCAAAGCATTTTTAAATTAACTAAGTATTTTCAAAGCTAAAAATTTGCTAAGTGCTACCTTTCAGGGGGAGCTCAGAGTTACATAGAATAATTATTTTTCTATTCTTTCTATTAATTTTCTTTTTGATTTATGTCAAAGAGGAAGAGAAAAGACAAAGTTAAGTAAGTAAGAGGGAGTATAAGGAAAAGTTAAGTAAGGAGGAGTATAGGAAATTTTTTTTATTGTATTTCTACTTATGCTTAAAATTTCTTATATTACTATTATGTTTTTACTTAACTTTGAACCATATTGTCATAATCAAAAAGGGGGAGATTGTTGGTGCGAGAAGCATCGACGATCGAGCCTATGTTTTGATTATGTCAAAAGGTTCAAAGTTAAGGTGTGTTGCTATCTGATATGTTGAATGAGCTTTGCAGAAAAAGTCCTAAGTGTACTTTGGCAAAAGCCCTAACTGCAGTTAGGCGGGTGGAAAACCTTAGGAGGTGCTAACTCTAGGTCCTAGGGGGTGGTAACCCTAGGTGAAGAAAAGTCCTAGCTGTGGTTAGGCAAAGGGAAAACCCTAGGGGGTGGTAACCCTAGGTCTTAGGGGGTGGAAACCTTAGGTGGAAAGTCTTGGCGGGTCGAAGTTTCGGGCAAAAATCCTTGGGCGCGGTAACCCTAAGTGGAAAGTCCTGGTGTCGCGAACCAGGTGGAAGTCTGGACGGGTCGTAGAGCGGACGTCTAGCATGAAGATCGGAAGACTCGAGCGCCGAGCAAAAGTCCAGTTGGTCTGGAAGTTCAACATTAAGCATCAGTTCGACCTAGAGTTTCTACGAAACTCAAAGTCAGAACCGGGCAGTCAGCGGCTGTGGCATTTCTTATATTCTATATTGTTTTATGTCTGGACTAACTTTGTTTTGCAGAAAATAAAGTTGTTGGAGAAAGCATGTTCGGGCGCCCGGAAGGGATCTGGGCGCCCCCAGCTGGTCCGGGCGCTCGGAGTTGGTCCGGGCGCCCCGAACCCAAAATCTATCGGGAAGCTGACGTAGCGCACGCGGAGTGGCCGAGCCACGTGGTCTAGGCGCCCGGAGGGGTTTCGGGCGCCCGGAACAACCTATTTAAGGAGCCTCGACCATAATCTGCAGTACAACTCAACGATCAACTCTTGCTTCTTTGAGCTGCTCAGAAAACTCCTCCACAACACCCAAAAGCTCCGACGACGATCCGTTTAGAAGAATTTCTTTCAAGAGTCGTGGGTATTGTTTTCATTTCAAGTTCTTTTGTACTTCAATTGTAATCCCTTGTAATCGTTCAATTGATTAGTATTTTCCCATCGAAAGCACTCCTACGTGCGGGCCTTGGAGTAGGAGTCGTCACAGGCTCCAAATCAAGTAAAAAATCTTGGTGTCTTTGTTCTTTGTGTTTGTCTTTATTTTCATTCCGCTGTGTATTTACTTTGAGATTTCCGAAATGAACAAAAAGTGAAAGTCATGAGCGCTATTCACCCCCCCCCCCCCTTCTAGCGCATATCGATCCAACAGGTGGTACTTCAGTACTGGTCTGAAACTGTGCTAGTGGAGTGGTAGCAAACTGCTGAGGTTGGATCACCGGACAAGAACTAGGTGGCGTCGTAAAATTCTGTTGTGTCGGATATATCTGATGCGAAGAAACAGCGGTGGAATACTGCATAGTTACTAGTACTGTCGAGTGCTCTTGACTCTGGATGTGATATACCTGTGCCTGAGGAGGTGGTATATGTTGCTGATGTGAAACACTCTGTGTCCTCTGTGATCCTTTCGATTGTCGAGTCTGAGTAGTACGACTTCCCTGTGCAGTACTCTTGGCCGCCTCCATCTGTGCCTTCAGTGTGCAATCACAACTCATATGACCCGGAAGCTTACAGTAATAGCATACATCTTGGCCCAATGGACAATTTGGTTTAGTGTGGCCATCAACACCACACCTATAACATCTAAGTCCAGTAGAAAGATCTTTCTTAAGGGGTCCAGAAGAACCAGCTGATGATCATTTTGTCTTCGGTACCCGATAAGACTCCCCCGAAGTAGCCTAGGATCCTTGCCATTTATTTTGCCTTTTCTTGCTATGGTTTTGTTGCTTCTAATTTGAAGTTGTACCCTGAGCCTTTTGTTTATCTTTTTCCCGTTCCTAGGAAACCTGTTGCTATGTCATCTCAATAACCAAAGCTAGATCCAATGCCTCTCGGTAAGTGCTAGGAGTAAAACCTCACATCCTGACACGGATATAAGCTACAAGACCCTGGGTGAACTATTCTAACCGATCGTTGTCCTAAGCAACAAAATGAGGGCAATGCTCCGCTAACTGGTTAAATTCTGCATCGTACTCCATCATTGATCGATCACCCTGCTTAAGATTTAAGAACTCCTGTCAACGGGCCATACGAAAATGAGCCGAAAAATACTCTCTCTCAAATGCTCCTCTGAATAATCTTCAAGTGATACTCTGATCCCCAAAAGCGCTTTCTGCATCTTCCATCAAGTAACCGCCTAGTCTCGCAAGTGATACGCAGCTAATTCAGCCTTTAATCCCTCGGTGCATGACATATACTCAAAAGTGTCCTCCATATTTCCAAACCAAGAACGAGCAACACTAGGGTTAGGAACTCCATGGAACAAAGTAAATTAGTCCTTTACCGATCGAATCAATAGCGGAATACGAGCTCTATCTCTCACCCAAGGAGTAGCGGCAGGAGCAAGGATTACTGATGGTAATATAGGAGGAATCTCTTGAGACTGAATACCCTGATCTCTCATGGGAGTCTGATGAGTCTGACCACGACTACCAATCTCAATATTCATAGGATCCTTAGAAGCATCCACCTCCTGATCAACCTGCTCAGGTCCCGCTGACTCGATAGGTTATTTTTGCGGTCGCCCCAGACCACGTCGGTAACTAGGGGATGTCTCTCCACGCTTCATACCTGATACAAACGACAATATAAGACTACAAGAGTGTAATACAATAGTGAAGTAACTTATATCCTATAGCTTGGAGATATCCTGCCGCCGCTTGGTCCCATAATCTGAAAAATCATAACGAGAAAAAAAAAATATGAAATTCCAAATCACAGAAAATAAAACTCATAAACCTCATAAAACCCCGTAAACCTCGTAAAACCTCATAAACATCGTAAAACCTTAGCTCTGATACTAAATAAATTGTCACGCCCCAAAGGAGTCTCTGCCAGACAAAAATCCGACAACATCTCCCCAGCATCAGTGACAATCTAAAGCATATATACATATCCATATAACCATCAGCCCACACGGCTAGAACAAAAATGATAGCAACCACACAGTTAATATACTCAGCCTACCCGGCTGGACAAAAAGATCACAACCATGCAGTTATTATACTCAGCCTACCCGGCTGGACAAAAACACAGCGGAAAGGCGAAAAGAAAACCCAAAATCCACGACTAAAGTTTGCTAGCTAACTAGGCTTACACAACCATAAGATCACAGTAGCAATCATCACATATCAAACTCCGAAACACAGATAAATTCATACAACAATAAAACCACCGAATACTAAATGCAAATAGAGTGGAAAGAAAATCGATAATAGTCCACAGCTATAACATGGGATCGGAAACAAAATTGATAAAAGTCCTCCGATATGTAGTCGGACCGGCAAGCAGCATACTCCAAGCAACTCCATATTAGCTACCTGCTATCTGAAATCATAATGGTATAACGGGGTAGTGAGTAAAGGTAACTCAGCGGGTAATAGACAGATTAAAACATGATTTATATAATGATATAGAAATCAAAGTATACAATCTCCAAAGGAAATAAAGAATAAAATCATGCTACCATAATATAACACAACTAACCATATCTGATACATCAACTGTATAAGAACATACCTGACACAATAAATGTACATACCCAACCACAATCAAATACCATGATACAATGATCAGTAAACTCACCGGATCAGCAACAAATCGACTGTATATACATGTAAAATAAATGACATGTATGAAGTATGACAACCAAATGCAGCAATCATAGCTTAAACAAGTGCAACATCTTACGATCATATGCAACTAATATTTACTAAGCATGTATGAAAGTATATCTCCATAGATGCACCACGCATCAAATGAAAAAATGTGCATGCATGTCATATGGTCACCCCCGCCACTTCTCCAGACACCATCACTCCTGTATGGCCGAGAGGCTTGGGTCCGTGACAACTGTACTAGTCTCTAGTACATGCACCACCATAGAGTGGCCTAGATAGACAGTTCGCTAAGTAATTATCTAACTATATAGCTAAGGGTTCATGACCACTCACATCTCTAGCCCCTGACTACTGTGCTCTCAAAATCCACTACTCTAAAGTGGTTGAAGCTAATAGAGTATAAACACTGAGCGGCTGAGTGAATGCGATAAAACTAGCTCCACTCCTAGCTACCACTCTTCAACAGTGGCCGAATGGACAAGTATAAATGACTGATGACTCTTTCACACCACAAGGGGGATAATAGTCATCAGTATGCAATGAATAATGAGCATGATGTGAATAATCACCATATAGACACTATTATCACTCATGCAAAAACCAAAACGTCTCTGATACCCAAACCAAAGGTATATGCATACACACAGTGCAAATGGATAATCAACTATGCGGCTCCCACAACACATATCAATCATGTATATATTCAACAAAATATGCATATACTGCATGCTAATTGAATACACCAGACATCCCTATGATACAAACTCTACATGTGTATATGCTACAGAGTTCAGATAACAAGAGTAAAGACTATATCGAATTAAATTGAATTACATCAAAGATCAAGCAGAAGTGACAAGCAAAAAAATAACAAACTTACATATTTAAGGTAAATTAACCTAAACATCCAAATATAGTCATGCTTTAAGTTCAAAGAACTAGATAAGAAGCAAGAAAGAAATACCCACCTCAATATGTCTCGTATATAATAGAATCACCCACATCACGCGACTCGTCATCGATCAAGGTCCTGTATCATATAATGTATCAAATTATATACATATACTACGATGTATGAATCGTGTACCAAAAGAAATAGCTATCCATAACGCATTAGCTAACCCTAGTTAATGCCCCTTTTCATTATTTAAATTAAATATCTAGCATCACTATGGGTTATATCTATTCATCCATTCACTACTAATAAATCTAAGAAGAATAAAGCTCTACAAGCCATTAGATAACCTAATTTAGCAACATACTAATGTAAATCATAGAGGTATCTCACTAGAAATCACTTACCTTATGATATGCTAGCAATCCAGTAGCTCACAACCCTATGATTCCCTGTCCGAAAACTACAAGAGCACACACACACCTATCATTCCAAGAATCAATCCAAAACTCAATTTGTACAGCAGAGAATAGCTGAACCTTAACAAACAGATCAAACTAGTGAGTTGATCTGTTGCCTTCCTCTAATCCAGAACAGGAAGAACAGTGAAATGGAAACAATTAAGCAAGATCTTGAATCCATACGAATCCAGATGAAGCTTACCAAAGTTGATCGCCCGATTCGATCCATCTGATGGGGAGATACGGATTACCCTCTATCGAATAGATCACAGAGGAGGAACAAGGAGGTCAACCGACTGGGGGTGACGTAATTCAAATCCCACACCATGCCGTAGAGTCGATCCCCCGTCGATGGTGTGCAAGAAACGACCGAGAAAATGATCGCTCCGTCGGAGATAGCTCGGGCACAATAGTACCTTCAAGATCTAGCGATGTTCCTCAGGTGACGCGTAGAGAACAAGATCGTCAGGACAGAATCGCCCTCCGTCGGTGTCAATTACATCGCCCGCGAGAAAGAGGGAGAAAGAAGAGAGGATCACAAGAGGGAGAGCGTCAACTGCTCTCACACAGCCAGTGGAGTCGTTGCCCTAGCCTCACGCGAAGGAAGATGGTCGATGATCGCGAGTTCGACGTCAATGAGGCGAGATTGCAAGGGAGTGGGTAGCAAAGAGATTGTGAAAAAAAAGGAAGGAGGAAATTGGGGGAAAAAGAAAGGGAATTTCGGCTTTTAAAAGTAAATCACAGTAATTTTAATCCCAACCTTATGTTAGATTAACTAAAGTCTAAATCCATGCCCTAATCAATTCACACTTAGTTTGAGTATTCCAAACTGACGTCCAATTAGTCCCACCGATTAATCCCCTCAAAACGGATCATACGGACTCCATTTAAATCCCGAAAAATTTTAAAAAATTCCTAAAATTTTGTAAAGTTATTCCACAATAACCCTTGTTAATAAAATTTCGTAAGTTATGGTAGTGGTCTTTTACTTGTTAAATATCAAAGGTTTAATAAAATTGTGAGAAAATGGTGGATAAGATGGATGATATGATTACATTATGTTAAAGTTGCTTATTTTATTTTTAAATTTATTTTTAGGTTGTTACAATTAAGTGATGAAGTAATTAATTATGTAATTGATGTGGACGTCAAGGTGGACGTCGTTATAATTGAAAGCAAATTAGTTACTATTATAGTAGAAATAAATTAACTATTGTCTAATTAGTAGAAAATAAGTATTGACCTAATTTAACTACTACTATAGTAGAAACAAATAATGATCTAATTAGCTTTTCTATTTTTGATTTCTTATTTTCTTTATGGGTTCGTCTTTTTGAATCGTGTCATGAAGTGTGTCATGTTTGACTCTTTATATAAGGAGCATTATTATTAATAAAGAGAGGAAGAAAAATTAAGTAATTTGGATTCTCTCTAGGATGAGTCTTTCCCCCCTGAATAATTTGGACTCTGTCTAGCACGAGTCTTTCCCCTCCCTTCCTTCTTACGTGTTGTATGATCAAGTATGGATCCGGATCTCGACCTATGACTCAATCTTAAACTCAGGACCATAACAACTTGGTATCAGAGCCGATCATAGGTGACACGAATCCTATCACATCCAAACTTGATGTCTTCATGGAAAGATTGATCTCGCAACAGCTAGTTTTCATAGAGCAGATAACCTTCCGCCAGCGAGGATTAGAGGAGTCAATGGTTGAGTCATCTCATACTGTTCAAGAGACAAGACGACAGTCAGTGCCCACCACAAACAACCCTACTAGCATGGAGTGTGTCCCTTCCAAAGCCTAGGAGGTCAGACTTAAACCATCAATTAGTGGCACCCTGGTTCCGCGGTACTCGAAGATGGAGTTCCCCACCTATTCTAGAAAAGGGGATCACCGGGCTGGATTAAAATGTGCGAAAATTTCTTTGCCAACCAAAGGACCACAGAAACCGACAAGGTTGACCTTTCTACCTTCCGCTTGGTAGGGGAGGCCCAACTTTGATTTGATGAGATGGAACAAGAAGAGCCAGATATGACTTGGAAGTAATTCAAAAACCATTGTCATATTTTCTTAGTCCCACCTCGCCTAGACCTCGGACCTCTGACCACAACAACAGGTTAACCTGTTCTGCAGCACTAGTCAAAGAACTCTGTATAAACAACGAACTACAGAAGCCTGAGAACCAACACTACAAAAAAGTTGCCTTTTGCGACAAATTTGGCGACGAAATTTTAAAAAAATTTGTCGCAATTTTTTTTGCGACGAAATTGGCGACGAATATTTTTCGTCGTAGAAACCTCATCCCTAAATATTTGCGACAAAAAAAAAAGAATTTATTGCAAAATCAGCGACAAAAATAAAATTCGTCACAATATTCGTCAGAAATTATTTACGACGAAAATAAAATTTGTCGCCGATTTTGCAACGAATTAGTATTTTCGTTGCTGATATTTTGCGGAAAAAAAACAATTCGTCGCAAAATTTGCGACAAATTATATTTTCGTCGCAGAGTTAGTTGGAAGATCATAAACCTTAGCCAATTCAATTTGCAACGAATTTTGAATTTTGCAACGATTTCAAGTTAGTCACAGAATTCGTCACATAATTTGCAACAAAATATCAGATTTGTCGCAGTTTTTTTAGACGAATTTGGAAATTAGTCACAGATTCTGCGACGAATTTGAAATTTCGTCGCGGAATCTAAGCCATGTATATTTTGCGAAGTATTTTTTTGTCACAAAATCTGCAACGAATATGCAAATTTATCGCACATTCTACGAAGAATATGAAAATTCATCGCAAAATCTAGTACTGTTTTTTTGATATATTACGATAGACTTGCAACGAAAATATTTTCGTCACAAAATTTGTCGCAAAACATAACAAACCCCATCCAAGATTTTATTATTTCTATATTTAACCTGATTAATACACAAATATGCATCTAATAAATACACATCCTATCTAACACATCATATCTAACAATAAAACTATACATAAATCAAATCACATCAAATCCAAATATATCACAAAATATCCATAAAATCCAAACATTCCATACATTAAAATGCAAACATCATCTAATATCCTTACAATCCAAACATATGATACATGAAAATACAAACATGATCTAATACCCTTACAAGCCAAACATATAATACATCAAAATACAAACATCACAAAAGATCTAAAATCTATACAATCCAAATCATAAGAAGTTTTAAACCATCCATATTTCAAAAAAATTCCAAACATGACTAAATCTTCTCCATCTTCTTCCTGCATAATATAAACAATATCAATGATTACAATAAAGAAATTTCTATATATGAAAAAAAATAATTTTTACTTACTTCAACATTGATTTTCATTTTGTTGTTGACGCAGAGCTCTCATTTCTTCCTGGCTAGCTCTCATTTCTACATCTCTAACTCTTCTTTCTTCATCTCTTTCTAATATTATGCCCTTTAAATGTGAAACCTCTTCAGTCAAGGAATTGATCTGAGTCGTAACTGTTATTGGGGTGGAAAATGATTTACGGGAAACTCTATGATTTTTGCTTAAAGAACTCATTCCCAATATCCTTCCCCCTTTCTGCCCCCCACTAGCCTTCAACCATAAATCCAAATTATTACCGATAGATGACTCAGTTTCCTCACTAGCACATGAACTTCTATGTGCTATCTCGAGCTCATCGTATTTGTCCTGTATTATAATTATAAAATTAAAATAAATTTATTGTAACAATAATTTAGAAACAACTCATATAAATTTAGAAACACATGAACTTCTATGTGCTAGCCTAGGCGTTGATCTAGCACATAACTAACGCCTAGCAAATTTTGGAACCTTGGAAAATGATTAAAATTTCACTTTTCGCATATTGAAATAAAAATAATAACTCATATAAATTCATTAATAAAATTTAACCAAATTAATTTTTAGTTATTGAACTAAAAAAACTATAACTGGTCTCATAAAAAATTGAATTTGTGAGTTTATTTATATTCATACTATCCTCCCACCAACTTACGCTTCTTAGTAATAGCCTAAAATAGCGAAGCAGAAAGAGATCATCATAAAGAAAATCATTGAGAAAAAATGGTGCAATGTATTGGTTTCACTATGGGAATATTATGGGGAAAAAATAATTAAGCCTAATTTTTTTTAATTTGCTCAATTTAGAATTGGTGATCTAAAAATAAAGTTTAATGTAGATTTTGATATTAAAAACACCACCAATACAACGTAATTAAAATATAACAAAGATTTATTTTTAACTTACCCAGCAAAATCTTTCCAATTCCTCCCATGCCAAATGTAAAAAGACCGGAATGTTTTTTCTTCATCCTGAAGTTTCATGAGTAAGCCAAATCATGCACGACTTATCCTCATTCCTTCGGCCAAGCTCGATCATCTCACTCCACGATAAAGTTTGCTACCTGCAAAAATCAACCTTCAACTTCAGTCTCCAACAGCAGTATCGAAGATTAAAAAAAAAAAGTACTGCAAATTTACAGAACGAATACCACCAAAAATAAAAAATTGCTGCTGTTGGCTGGGAAAAAGATTTTGAGCCAGCACCAGGGAGCCGATGCAAGAAAACTAAGCCTTCATGAATTGTAGATATTACTGTAATAAAACAGGGTCCAAATGTGCCACGAAAGAACGAGAGAAAAAAAAATCTAGAAGCCAAGAAAGTCGAATAAACGGCAGTGATAATGAGAGGAGAGACGTTGGGGAAATAGAAAAGACGCAGATCGATAGAGGAAGAGAGATCGGTGTTAGAGGCGCTGCGACCTGACTCCGGGGTGGACGAAGGAGATGACCCAGAAGTTGGCAGAAGACGTTGATTCAGAATCCCAGCTGGCGCAGATCTGCGGTGAGGTGTACGCTACGGAAGGCCGATTCCTACGGCGTCGCACGTTGTAGTTTCCGGAAGAGGACAAGGGATGGGGAGCAATTTGCAGGGCGAAAGAAAAGACCGACGGTTTCTTTTTGGATCCTCGCTCAGATTTATGTCGATGGAAGAGCAGGGATGAGATGAATAGGGGCGATCGGAATGGGAAATAGGGTTTGGAGTACGGTGGCGGCGCAGTTGTGTGTGAGTGGGTGCGAGACTCAAATAGCGAATCCGCAATTGGATCCTAACAAATTGCGGGTCACCTCTTTCACTTCCTAAGGCTAACGTTGCAAATTCTGCAACATTCAATGCCTCTCATTTGTTTAAATTAATCCATAAAAATTATATGGTCGTAAAGATCCTGTAAAACATATAGATTATAAGATCAAATAAAAATATTTAATCTATACTTTAGAATAAATAGTTCGTACAATAATAAATACATAGAATAATTATTATTAAAATAATTTTACACCTTATATAACTGTTCTATAAAACGAACCATAGGCATCAATAACTTACTTTTATCTTAAATTAAATCATTTATATCATTATAAAACATCTCTAATAATTGAAAATGACTATTATATCGAGTGCATGTTTAACATTTCTAATTTAATACAATTATTCACAATTATATTTTATGTACTGAACAAAAATGTAACTGGTATTAGTAAATAAATGTCAAAGATATAAATCAATGTTAATTTTTCTTTTTAGCTAGAATCTATTCATTCTAATCAGTCGTTTTCCTAGTTATGTTCCATAAACCGAATAACTCATAGCAAATAGGAAGCATGCTACAGTAACAGTCACTTATCAGAACTTTAAGTAGATAGTTAAATAGTCACTTAAGGTAAGATTGAGATTAACTTATAATCTCAAGCATCTCACATAGTAGAGAAGTAGAGATTCATTCTCTTACTACCCTTCTTGTCGTCATAGCACATGTGGTATGAATCATATGTTATGATGTTATTCTCTTTACTAAAAAGAGTGCATATTTTTTTCTCAAAATTTAACATTGTACAAATTTCGATCTAGACATACTTATGTCAATCCTAAATTCAACATATGCATTCCAATTTGGCCTTAAGCAGATTCAGTAAATAGTTGGTTCATTTACTTCAATCATTACATAAATGTTCTCATCTTAACACAATTATCAAGGTGATCTTAACTTATGAGTATGTCTCTATTCACAACTACATAAGTTGTCTCATAAGTAATGGTCTTATCTCTATTTATACTTAACAAATAAAGATAATTATCCATGTGAGTGGATTAATCTCAACTTACCAACATTCTTATTGAGACTTTATTTAATTGTAACAAAGACAAATACATTGAATAGATCATTATACTTTCATATATCTAATTGTCTTTACAATATATTACATTTTTTGAAGTCCCAAATACTTCACATATCCTTGAAATAACTCTTTGGTCAATGACTTAGTAAAAGGATCTACAAGCATATTACGTATAGGAATGTACTTAAAAACTATCTTTTCCTTATCAACAATATCCCTTACAAAATTATATTAATTTCTATATACTTGTATTTACTATGATATTTGGGATATTTGAAAAAAGCTATAGTAACTTGACTATCACACTACACTGTAACAGGACTTCCACCATTCTCAGCAATCTTCATATGCTTCAGGAACTTCTTAACCAGACAGCCTCTTGCGTAGCTGCTATATAAGCCACATACTCAGCTTTCATTCGACAGCACTACATAAGCTTGTTTCTTGCTATTCCATGAGATGACACCACCATTTAGCAAGAAGGTATAACCAAGTGTGAATTTTCTGTCATCAAGGTCCCCCGCCTAATCTACATCAGTGTAGCCACTCATGCTCATATTTGATCCTTGGAAACAAAGACAATAATCCTCTGTCCCTTTGAGATATTTGAATATCCTCTTTACCCCTTTTTAATATCTTGATTCTAGGTTTGACTAGAAATGACTAACTAAGCCAACAATATAATTTATATCAGGACGAGTACACAGCATAGCGTACATTGAACTATCAACAGCACTAACATATGATTTTTTTTCATCATTTCAACTATTTCTTCAAGAGTCTTGGGATACATATTTTTGCTCTAAATAGTATCTTTCACTGTAGGTTTTTATTCAATATTTTAATTTGACATATTGAAGTGTTGTAGCATTTAAGTGATATAAGACAACCCCAAAGTTTTTTCGATCGATCTTTAATTATTTTCACTCTTAAGATGTACTCAGCTTCTCCCATATCTATTATATCAAATTGTGATGAAAGTCATGATTTGACTTCTATCACACACTTTATGTCACGTCCAACTAGTAGCATATCATCAACATATAATGATAAGATGACAAACTTTCCTTTTTTCTTCCTTAGGTAAACACAATAATCTTCATTGATCATTTCGAAATCATAAGACAAAATGACTTTATTAAATCGGTCTTCCTTCGGCTTTCGACCATCCAAACGAGCCGCCTCTAGGTTTTTATGCTTCTGTAGGGAGCAATTTACCGCCAGACTGTGGTTCCCGATCCACCCTTTCTTCTCTGCCGTTTATAAATATTTTCGTATTTCTCTCCATCAACTAGTGTCGAATTCTTTTCGGCTGCTGTGCGGGGTCATTATTCTGTTCTGCCTACACGACATTCCTCTTACTCCTCGACTCTTCCACTATTTCTATTATCCCAAATTGTCTGAGCCGGGGACTTTTCTCTTCCAAGCCCGAGTGAGCCTAGTCTTCTTTGATAAGATGTCATCCTCCAACAAGTATTGGAAGGACTACTACTTCTTTGTTCATTTTCCCGAGCGATCAAACTTTCCGACCAGCTGGCAATTAGAGGTATCGAACCCTCTCGAGCTCAAGACATACAAGAGCCGATCGAACTACCACCATGCAGCTTCCAGCTTAGCCAGTCAGAAATACCATATCCACAAGTTGCTGCCGGAGGGCGTCCTCTACGTGTTCGACCTAAGCCCAATCCGCATAAGGCTTCCGTCCAGCCTAGGTATGCTCTTTCTTTTCCCCAACCTTTGAATCTAACTAATTTTTCTTCCTTTATTCCGCTTGAATCATGTTGAAAGCGCGTCTGGCCGGTAAGTGTAAGCTTGCGGACGTATACATCAATGCCACGGCCGTGGCTGAGCTGGAGAGCTGCGGTCTGCAATCGATCGGTTCCAACAAAGATCCGCTCGGCGAGAAGGAGGGAACTCAAGTGCTGGGGAGCGGTGTTGGAGGAAGTCGGGCAGCCGCGAACGATGCGACGGCTACAACAGCAGATCTTTTACCTGAACGGTCGTCCATGGTCCCGATAGCAGTCGCTTCGGAGTCAGTGACTTCCGACGAGCCCCTGCGACACCACAAGAGGCGCCGAGCGGAAGGGGGTTCCTCCCGATCTGCGACTTCCACCTTGTAGACTCCAACACCGATCGTCTCTTCTCCCCCTTCTGAGCTGGGCAAAACCTCCGTGCTTGCTCCTGATCAGGGAGTCATTGTGCTCCCAGGCTCTATATCTTCCGACCGGACACCATCATTATCCGGTCTGCCTAAGGGATTAATAGTTGCACCGCCAGTCGCTTTCATGCCACCCACTTTGTCGGGAGCACAAGTGTCCCATGTTCGACCGGCGTAATCACCTCAGTCGACTGGTAGAGCAACGTCAGCCCCGTCCGCTCCAAGCGATCGATGTCATATAATGGCAGTCATTCATCTGCCTACAGATGAGTGGCGTGCTTCAAACAACGCTGAATCCCGAGCCCTTGAGCACCAGATAATTATTTAGAGTCCGCTCGCCCAGATATGGGCTGACGCTAGGGCTTGCGCAGTGGTCATGCCTCTGGGGGCACTCGCCGACAGTCATACCCAGATGTCCACTAGGGTGAGTATTTTACTTGTATGTTCCAATTTATTTTCACTCGGCTCTAATACTTTCCTGGGTTCCTTATAGTACTGGGTAGAGAGTCTGACCATGTGCCAAAGACTCATATTTTTGGAGCAAGAAGTCAAGCAGCTACATGCACCGAGCGGCCAATCGTCTACTTCCCAAGCATAGCTGGAGTAGATGAGCGTTGAGATGGCTCAATTAAGAGTCGATCTAGCCATGAGCTCCGAGAAACTGGAGGTCGAGAAAGGCAAAAGCGCCGAGCAGGCTGCACAATTGGCTCGGCTTAATAAGCAAGCCAACTCCTTCGAGTCCAAGCTCAACTTGGCCAACACCAAAAAGCTCCAGGCCATCGAGGACTTGGAGATCAAAAATAAGAAGTTTTGGATGTTATCTCAAAAGCTGAAGGACACGAAGGCGTCTCTGGACGCCGAGCGAGAGGGCAGGTTGGTCGATCAGTCTGCAACGAAGGCCCAGCTGGAAGCCAAGGATGAGAAGCTGGTGTAGTTAAAGGCAGACCTAGAAGCCTCTCGAGCGGCATTGCAAGTTTACCAAGACATTGAATCCATGCGGTTCAAGGCACAGAAAAAGGCTTACCTCCGCTCGAATGCCTTCAATTACAAGGTCACCGATTGGGAGCTCCGTCTCTTCAACCTTGCGATTGACGGGATGCTCGATCAACTGCTCTGACAAGCAAGGTCATCGGCCGGGACAAGATGACCGAGTCGTCGCCTGACGACATTCTGGATTATCTTGAATGAGCATGCTCTCGCGCGCCTTCTTTTTTTTGTACTACCTCTTTTTTAGACATGTAAAAATTGTGCTAGTGCTAATGAATGATTGTCCGTTTGGCAAGCCTTTTTATTGTCACTCTTTCGTTTTGCGTCGTTTGGCTTTTTCTTTTCATATTTTTTGCTTTACGAATCGCTAATTATAGCGCTCTGCAAATGTGGCTTCGTGGCCACTCAATCGGTAAATGACTATCCACTTTCATAACCGCTCGATCAATTCGTCCTTGCTGAACGACCACCTTGCAGTAAAAAAAACTATTGCCTTTACGCGGTGTTTTTGGATACTAATTGAAGTATCAGGTTTAAGGTCACTACTTGACTGTTGATGACGACAAGGGTTTTAAGGTCACCGCTCGACCGTTGATGATGACAGTGGTTTAAGGTTGCAGCTTGATTGTTGATGACAACAAGGGTTTAAGATCTCCGCTCGATTGTTGATAATGACAAGAGTTTAAGATCATCGTTTGACCGTTGATGATGATAAGGGTTTTAAGGTCGCCACTAGACCGTTAATGACGACAGGGGTTTAAGGTCGTCGCTCGATCGTTGATGATGACAGAGGCTTAAGGTCGCCGCTCGACCGTTGATGACAACAGGAGTTTAAAGTCGTCGCTCGAATGTTAATGACAATAGGAGTTTAAGGTTGTCACTCGACCATTGATGATGATTGTTGATGTCTGTCCTACATTCAGAAGGCATATACACAAGTGCATTTATATTTGCTCATGCACCTCTCACCTGACCCTATAGGATTGGAGATGATTCGCGCTCCACGACCGCTCAATCCGTCTTCCGTCTTCATCTTCTATGTAGTAGGCCCCCGAGCGAAGTTTATGTACAACCTTGTAAGGTCCCCCCATGGCGCCTTGAGCTTGGTGACGTCCCTGACCAGCTTGATTTTCTTCCAGACCAGATCGCCAACCTGGAAGGATCTCGGTATCACCCTTCGGTTGTAGTTTTGCTTCATCTGCTGCCGATATGCCATTAGCCGAACGGAAGATTTATCCCGTGCTTCATCCACCAAGTCGAGCTTCATTAACCTTCGCTCGGTGTTTCCCTCGTCGTTGAGTCGTACCTAGTCGGATTCTACTGCAACCTCCACGGGGACCACTGCTTCTCCTCCATACACCAGCTGGAATGGTGTTACATCGGTCGCCTCTTTTGGAGTAGTGTGAAGTTCCCACATGACACTCAGGAGCTCGTCGACCGAGCAGCCCCCAGCGTGGTCAAGCCGAGCTCGTAAGTCTCTAAGGATCTCCTGCTTTGTAACTTCTGCCTAGTCGTTGCTCTGGGGGTAGGTCATTGAGGTGAAGGCTTGCTAGATGCTATAGCCTTCGCACCACTCCCTGAGCCTCTGACCCGCGAACTGTCTCCCATTATCCAAGATAAGCAGGTTGGGGATACCGAATCGACATAAGATGTTCTGCCAGATGAATTTGATGACTATCTGCTCACTTATCATTGCTAGTGACTCGGCCTTCACCCACTTTGAGAAGTAGTCAGGATAGGCATGTGACTACTGTCCGAGCGGCATCCTCTTGGAGGGTTGGCCAAAAATATCCTGCTAGGAGAATCTTTCGAGCCAACAAACGGCTGCTCAGATGGTTTTCATAGGAGACTTGGTGCACTTCCTACACAATGTACTCTTCGTCCTCTGGTCTAACGCACTTGAGCAGGCGTCTAGAGAAGACTCTTTTATACAACTGATCTCCGACCAAGGTGAACCGCCCAACCCTCTTCTTTAATAGTCGCACTGCCTCCTGGTCGGCCGGAGTTCTACTCAATCGGAAGAATTCAATCAGCGGCATTCTCCAGTCACTCGAGAAGACCACCCCCTCCATCTGGCCTATGTGCGCCACTAATGAGACCTGCTCTATCGATCGGCTGATCAAGACTGGAGATAATGAACTAGCTAACTTAGTCAATTCATCTACTGCTTAATTTTTAGATCGAGGGATCTTTTGTAGAGTGACTTCTTGTAAATTTGCCTTCAGCTTATCAAAATCTTCTGCATATAACTTGAGTCGGGAGCTGCTAATCTTGAACATCCCTGATAGTTGTTGGGCAGCTAACTGAGAGTCCAAGTGAATAAAGACTTTTGTGGCTCCGATATGCCGCGCTGCCTGTAAGCCGGCTGGCTATCAAGGCTTCATACTCAGCTTCGTTGTTGGTGGCCCGATAATCCAGCCGAACAGAAAGTTGCATCCGGTCTTCCTGTGGTGCAATGAGCGGAATGCCAATCTCGTTGCCTTGTCGAGTGGACGAACCATCGACACATATTCTCCAAGTTGCTACTGGCTCGACGTTCTGGACCTCTGTAACAAAATCAGTCAAGGCCTGGGCTTTGATCGCCAATCGGGGTTGATATTGAATATCAAACTCGCTTAGTTCGGTTGTCCATTTGATTATCTGCTCGAACGCCTTTGGGTTGAGGAAAACTCTTCCCAGGGTACTGTTAGTCATGACGATGATCGGATGAGCGAGGAAGTATGGACGGAGTCTCTGAGCGGCAAGCACCAAAGTGTAAGCTAATTTTTCCAGACGAGTGTCTTTCAATATATGATTTAAAAAATACACAGATTGCTATTCATGGTCGTTCTGCTTGACTAATGTCAATCCGATTGCATACTTAGTGGATGACAAATAAATCCAAAGCGGATCCCCGATGTTCGGCTTAGATAACACAGGCAAGGAGCTAAGATACTCCTTGAGCTCTTCCAACGTCGGATCGCACTCTGCATCCCACTGGAATCTTATCGCTCGGCGCAACACCTTGAAGAATGGTAGACTCTGATCGGATGACTTGGATATGAATCTGGATAACGTTGTGATCCGTTCGGTCAATCGTTGAGCCTCCTTTATGCTACGGGGCAGGGGCATGTCTTGCAGTACCTTTACCTTGCTCTGATTCGCCTCGATCCCTCGCTCGATGACAATGTATCTGAGGAAGCACTCACTCTTAGCGCTGAATAGACACTTGCTCGGGTTCAACTTCATCTCGTATGTCCTCAAGGTTTAGCATGTTTCTTCGATATTTGTATATAGATCAGCAGCTCGGACTAACTTTATTAATATGTCGTCGACGTATACCTCCAAGTTGTGGTCGATCTGCTTCCAGAACACCTTGTTCATGAGCCTCTGGTAGGTAGTGCCGATGTTCTTCAATCCGAACGGCATGACATTGAAGCAGAATGTTACATCGGTTGTGATAAAGCTAAATTTTTCCTGATCTTCTTTGGCGAGCAGCACTTGGTAGTAGCCTTGATATGCATCGAGCATGCAGATCAGCTCACATCCCACCGTAAAGTCCACCATCTAGTCTATCTGAGGTAGTGGATAAAAATCCTTCGGGTACGCCTTATTCAAATCGTGGAAGTCGATGCACACCCGTCATTTGTTGCCTAACTTGGAGACCAACACAACATTGGTAAGCCAGCTCGAGAACCGGACTTCCTGCATGTGGCCGACCTCTAGTAATTTTTCTATTTCCACCCGAATAATCATGTTCTGCTCCGCGCTGAAGTCTCTTTTCCGCTGTTTCATGGGTCGGGCGTCTAGTTGGATATAAAGCTCATGTTGGGCAACGCTCGGTAAAATTCTGGGGAGCTCGTGGGTCGACCAAGCGAATACGTCATGGTTCTGCCTATGGCAAGCAGACAGCTCTGTTGGTGCAGCAGAGGCTGGCAAGAGGGGGGTGAATTGCCTGAAAAAATAAAGTATACCCTCCTCGGAATTTTCAACTCAAAATAAAAGCAACTATAATAAGACTAAAACAAAAAGGAAACAAAAATAAACTAGAGACTCGGGAGTTAACCTGGTTACAACCAAGAAGGTTGTTAATCCAGGGCTATGAAAAGCGCGCACTAAGAAAGTCTCCTTTACTGTAGGCGGAGAAGTCTTTTTACACACTGAGAAAGCTCACAAGCTGCTAGGAATTGATTACAGAGTTGAATACTGAGTTTATTACTAATTCATAGTTCCAGGGGCCTTTAAATAGCCTTTGGAAATTCTATCTCGGAGGTCCAAGGTGCCTCCATTGAGTGGGTGGATAAAACTTTATCCGCAGCGCAAATGGTCAGTTTTTACCAGCTCAAGGCACCTTCAATGAGTCATGAAGGCGCCTTCAACGAGCCCATGAAGGTGCCTCCATGCTTTGTTCAAGGCGCCTTGAGCTTGAATTCCAGCTCGATGTTTCCTTCACTTTGACTTCCGAAGCTTCGTTCTTTTGGGTGATTTCGGCCAACCGAAATAGGGCTCACCCGAACCCAATTTTCGACCTTCTCCTAGAGCAGCCTTCCTCCCCGGCTAAACATCCCTCGAACACCGCGCACGTTTTTCTCGCCCACCGGTACACTCTTCCGCAGCTCTCTCGTCCTTCAGACGCACCGAGCCCGTCGGCTCCCTTCCCGTGCCGTCCTTCTCGCTAGCTGCATCTTCTGCTCGACTTCCTGTGCT
Organism: Zingiber officinale; assembly: GCF_018446385.1. Taxonomy (NCBI): domain Eukaryota; kingdom Viridiplantae; phylum Streptophyta; class Magnoliopsida; order Zingiberales; family Zingiberaceae; genus Zingiber; species Zingiber officinale. Next base: position 147,655,961 of record NC_055994.1, read on the forward strand.
CCTAAGCTCCTGCACACTCAGACACAGAGATCAAATACAACGTAGGACCTAACTAATTTGGTTGATCACATCAAAATAATCACGGGGTCCAACAATCTCCCCCTTTTTGATGTGCATCAACCCAAGTTCAATTTAGGGTGAAAATAGACAAACATTAAGTTTAAAGAAAATTACTAAACTAATATGTTAAGAATAAGTTTGCAATAAATAAAATTGCAACTACTTAATTAAGAGTTAAGCAGAATTTTTCAAAAATATTTTTTTAAAAAAATATTTTTAAATTTAAAAAATTCTCTCCCTCTAAATTTGTACTTTTCTCTCCCCCTTTGATCACAGCAAAAACGGGGTTATAATAAGAGAATATGATATTTAAAAAAAAAATTTAGAAAATTTTTAAGTAAAACAAAAATGAATATCTAAAAATTTCTAAGGAAACTGAATATTTAGAATTTTTTAAATAATTTCTAAGTCAAAATTAATTTTTAGAATTTTTCAAAAATATTTGAAAACTTTCAAAACATTATTTAATTCTAATTTTAATATTTTTTTAGAAAGTTAATTAAACATTTTATTTCAATATTTCAGCTTTCAGGTCGTGGCGAGGCACTAGGCTTTCTTGGTTATTGGAGTAACAACCACTTCCTTAGACAAAGCTTTATAAATAAATTTTAACGTTTAATTTTTCTTCTAAAATCCTAAAAAAAACTTTAATCTAGCAAGGATTTTGGAATCCAGTATAGATTCCTTCCTACTGGGTTATTCAAAAATTTAGGGGGTACATAATTTCTGGGGACTTTCTTAAGTTGTCCCTGATGTTTTCTAATATACCAATTCAATTTTCCATAAATTCTTAATTTTGATTTTGAAAATTTATTTAAGCATGCAACATTATTCTTCAATTTCTAAATTTCAACTTTTAATTTTTCATTTTCTAATTTTAGATTATCATACATTTCTAGTGAGCATGCTTTTGTTAGGTTCAATTTCAATTCAGCATTTTCTTTTTCTAATTTGAATAAATCTTTAGAAAGAGATTTAATAAATTTAAACGATTGAGTAGGGGCTAGATTACGTACCTGACTTACCTAACTCGTTGATGCTCCCCCTTCATCGTCGCTTTTTTCATCTGAAGTTCCTCCCCCTTCATCTATGCTCATTTCTGAGCTTGACTCTTCTTCCAGCTGATGGTTAGCCATTAGTGCTAACCCAGAAAAGGCTTCGACGTCTGATTCGGAAGAAGATAAATCTGACAAAGTGACCTTCAGGTTCTTCTGCTTAGAGGATTCGTGTTTCTTATACTTTGTCTTTTCCTTCTCTTTCTCCTTTTTCTTTAATTTTGGGCGGTCATTTTTGATGTGCCCTCCTTCGTTGCAGTTGTAACAACGAACCGTTCTTTTTCTTTGCTGATGCCTCTTTGTCTGCGACCTAAATTTATTAGAATTAAAAACTTATTGAAATGCTTTACCAGTAGTGCCACTTCTAATTGGTCGATTGAGGCTTCGGAGTCAGAATCATTTGATCTTGCCTTTAGAGCAATGTTCTGACTAGTCTTCACTACTCCACTGGGCTCTGCAACTCGAGATTCGTGAAGTTCAAAAGTTAAAAATAAATTTTCTAAAGTGCTTACCTCGAAGTCCTTGGAGATGTAGTATGCATCTACTAAGGACGTCCATTCTGGAGTCCTGGAGAAGGCATTGAGCGCGTACCGGATCGAGTCCCGGTTCAATACTTCTTCTCCAAGATTGCTTAGTTGAGTTATTAGCTCCTTAATCCTTGCTTGGAGTTGCGCTATCTTCTCGTCGTTGTTCATCCGAAGGTTCGTTAACTGGGTCCGGAGGATGTCGCGCCTTGCTAGCTTAGCTTCTGAGATACCTTCGTGAAGTTCTAGGAATTTATCCCAGAGGTCTTTAGCGGAATCATAGCTCCCGATCCGACTTACCTCCTGGGGCAGCAACACGCTGAGTAGGTGGAATTCCGTCTTTCCGTTGGCCACAAATTCGGCATGCTTCTTCTTTGTCCAGTTGAGTTCTTCTTTGTCTTTTGGAACTGCATAACCATATTTCATGATTAAACAAATATCAAATTCTGTCTTGAAAAATACCTCCATCCGACGTTTCCATGTCGCGAAATCTCCGTCGAACTTCGGGAGATGAATATTCGCTCAGGCCATCGTCTTGATCGTTGTGCTTCAGTCGGCAGTTAGTCCTTTTGAGGCGGTCTGGCTCTGATACCAATTGTTGGTGCAGCGGAGGCCGACAAGAGGGGGTGAATTGCCTGAAAAAATAAAGTATACCCTCCTCGGAATTTTCAACTCAAAATAAAAGCAACTATAATAAGACTAAAAAAAAGAAAACAGAAATAAACTAGAGACTCGGGAGTTAACCTGGTTACAACCAAGAAGGTTGTTAATCCAGGGTGATGAAAAGCACGCACTAAGAAAGTCTCCTTTACTGTAGGCGGATAAGCCTTTTTTCACACTGAGAAAGCTCACAAGCTGCCATGAATTGATTACAGAGTTGAATACTGAGTTTATTACTAATTCATAGTTCCAGGGGCCTTTAAATAGCCTCTGAAAATTCTATCTCGGAGGTCTAAGGCGCCTCCATTGAGTGGGTGGATAAAACTTTATCTGCAGCGTAAACGGTCAGTTTTGACCAGCTCAAGGCGCCTTCAATGAGTCATGAAGGCGCCTTCAACGAGCCCATGAAGGCGCCTCCATGCTTTGTTCAAGGCGCCTTGAGCTTGAATTCCAGCTCGCTGTTTCCTTCACTTTGACTTCCGAAGCTCCGTTCTTTTAGGTGATTTCGGCCAACCGAAATAGGGCTCACCCGAACCCAAATCCTGGCCTTCTCCTCGAGCAGCCTTCCTCCCCGGCTTAACATCCCTCGAACGCCGTGCACATTCTTCTCGTCCACCGGTGTACTCTTCCGCAGCTCTCTCATCCTTCGGACGCACCGAGCCCGTCGGCTCCCTTCCCGTGTCGTCCTTCTCTCTAACTGCGTCTTCTGCTCGACTTCTTGTGCTCCTAAGCTCCTGCACACTCAGACACAGGGATCAAACACAACACAGGACCTAACTAACTTGGTTGATCACATCAAAATAATCACGGGATCCAACAAGATCTACCTTTTTCTCATTCTCCAGATCGGCGGCAATGAAGGCGGTTGCTTCTAACCGGCTCGGGTGGATCTGGACCTCCTCATTTTCTTCATAAACTAGCGTAGAGGGCTTCTCAATGATGGTGTTCACCTCCAGACACGGATTTTTCCGAGCGGTCATCGCTTCTGATCTGACCATCTCAACGTAGCATCGCCGAGTGGCCAATTGGTCACCTTTGACTTCTCCCACCTTGTCGTCCACCGGGAACTTAATCTTCTAGCAGTAGGCGAACACTATCACTCGAAACTCGTTGAGGGTCGGTCGGCTTAAGATAACGTTATAGGCTGATGGTGCGTCTACCACAATGAAGTTTGTGGGCCATGTCCTCTTCAGGGACTCCTCGCCGAGTGAGATGGCCAGCTTGGTATGGACAATCAACAACACTTCGTTGCCCGTGAAACCGTAGAGCAGGGTCGTCATCGGCAGCAGCTCGCTCCAGTCGATTTGCAATTGATCGAATGTCTCTTTGTATATGTTGTTCACCGAACTCCCTATATCAACAAAAGTTCGATGGATTGTATAATTGGCAATTACCCTTCGGATGATTAACGCATCTTCGTGAGAAATTTCCACTCCCTCTAAATCTCTAGGGTCAAAACTGATCTCGGGTCCTTCAGCTCTCTCCCTGCTGCAGCCAATAGTGTGGATCTCGAGTCGCCGAGCATGCGACTTCCTTGCTCGGTTAGAGTCTTCGCCGGTCGACCCACCGGTTATCATTCCTATCTCTCCTCGGGCGACGTTACTACAGTTCTCTTCCTCCCACGCCAACGGTTTGTTCCGCTCAGCAGAGACTCGGGCAAGACTTCGATTGCTCCCATGCTGAGGTCGATGGTGGCGTGGTTCGACTGTTGTCTTGTCTTCTTCCCATCGGTCGGTTGATCGACGCCTTTGTCGTTGATTAGGTGATGGGGATTGACGATGATATCCCCGTAGGGCCAGTCTGCTAGCTGTCAGGTCGTAGTAGTCCCGGGTGTTGTGCGTTGTTGACTGGTGGAAAGAGTAGAACATCGGTGTCCATATCTTGCCTTTTGCAGCCTTTGGACGAGCGGCCACCACATGCCGCACGGAAAGTGTCCTAGGCCCATTCAGTGGGGCTTCTCCTGATCGAGGCCCCTTGGGGAGTTGATGACTGCTCGGCTGTCGTCTTTCAGATATTCCTGCTAGCTCGACAGGCGTCTCCTTTTTCCTAGCCGTCTGGGCTTCTTCCACGTTGATGTATTCATTGACCTTCTTTTATAGGTGGCCAAAGTTCCTCGACGGCCTCTGAATGAGCGACCAGAAGAACTCTCCTTCGATAAGCCCTTGGGTGAAGGCGTTCACCAACACGACCAAGGAGACTGCCGGGATGTCCATCGCCACCTGATTGAAGCGCTAAATATATGCCCTTAATGTCTCTCGGGGCCCCAGCTTCAGTGAGAATAGATTCACACTTGTTTTCTGATGGCGACGACTGCTAATGAAGTAATGTAGGAAGGCCGCTCTGAAGTCTTTGAAGTTGTGGATCAAGTTGTTCGGCAACCGCTTGAACTAACGTTGCGCTGATCCAGATAATGTGGTGAGGAAGACTCGGCATTGCACCTCATCCGTGTACTGGTGAAGTATGGCCGCATTATCAAACTTGGCCAAGTGGTCGTCGGGGCCAGTCACTCCATTATATTCTCTGTCCGCTCATGTTCTCTTTTCTAATGGAGTCCATAACAACGCTTGGTGGAATGGGACCGGCGCATGAGGGGCTTCCCCATATGTGCCGATCGACCTCTTGTTTAGTTCCCGAATGGAAAGTTGTTCCGCTCGGTCCCCTTGCTCAACCTGCCGACCTACCGTGGAGGCTGCAGGCTCTTGCGCTTGACGCTCGACCAGCGCATGTTGTTACTGTTATTCCACTATCTTCGCCGCTCCGGGTCTGTATCAGGGTGTTGAGCTCCTCTTACGTCAGTATCATTGTTGTGATTCGTCCGACGTCTTCCATCTTCTCGTTCGGATACATGTGACATTCTCACAAACGTCACCAAAATGTTCCTATCTGAAAGCGTGAAGCTAGAAAGCCGGGGATGTGGCAGCTCTGCTCACTGGATGAAGACCTCATTCCTCTCTGCAAAACAAAACCAAACTAGGGAAGGAGTCTCTGACGTTGGCCCTCTGACGCTCAAGTTAGAAACAGAAGAAGCAAAGAAAGTGAAAGTGCTAGGGACCGAGATTAATCTTGTCTTTCTTCATACCTATCATATTTTTTTATATCTGTCTTAGTGACCATTCATATTTCACTGTTTAATGATATTAATTTGCAGACATAAGATATCTTTATCTTGGCTTCACCGCATTCAATGATAGGAGTATTCTCTTTTTATTTTCTCTTCCCCTTATTAAGTATTTGTTTTTTTCCTCTTTTATTATACCAGTTCATTATTTATTGTCAATGACATATCCTAAGCCGGACGGATGGCTCGCTCGGCCCGTTCTTCTGCCAATCGACCTATGTATCCCCCTCTCGCTTGGACGACACAGTTGAATCATATTGACTATCTTAACTTTGACCTCTATCATAATTATTAATCGGTACCGATAGATTCCTCCTTATCACCACATCAATTATATATATATTTTTTTAAGTAATCTAGCCTACTCGGTCAACTGGGTGCCAATCGGTGTACATTTTTCCACGCGTGATTAGCATTTGTAGACTCTTCTTTTTCTTTTTCTTCTTCTACTTCTTCTTCTTCAATCTCTCCGCTTCAACAATGGCTTCCTCCAACACCATGCCCACTTCCAACTCCCTTTCCCCAAGCTCCCTCATCTCCACCTCCTTCCATCTCCTCCGTTCCAACCCTAAGCAAACTCTACCGCTCCTCTTCCTCTGCCTCCTCCCTTCCTCCCTTTCTCCCTTCTCTTCCTACCTCCCAATCAACCCTCTCCTCCTCGAATCTTTCTCCTTCCCCTACCGCCCTACCTACGCCAAAGCTTACGACTACTACATCTCCCACCTCACCATCAATTGCACCACCAAATTGATCTCAACTACCTTCCTCTGCTTCTTCCTCTCCTTCATCCCTCTCGCACCAACTCTGCGCACTCTTTACCTCATGACCACTTCCACCTCTGAATCGCACCTTAAAGCAACCTTATCGATCTTCTCCGCCAGGCTATGCGTCGTCGCGCTAGACTTGACTTACAAATGCCTGCTCTTTATGCTTCTCTACTTGGAGCTCCATTACCTGCCCTCCATCTCTGTTTTGAGTCTGAGTACCACTGTCATTGGTTTTCTTTTCGGGGAATTTTTGCGGCTGGTGTACGTGTTGTCGCTGGTGGCAGCTGTGGACGAGGGGGACAGGTGTTGCGGTGGCGTTGCGGCGGTGAAGAGGGCGGTCGAGCTGGTGCTGAGTGGAAACGGTGGGAAGTATGGCCGGGGGCAAATACTTGCCTTCTCGGCTTATATGTATTTGTGCACGGACCAGGTGATTTATACGTTGTACGACCTCGCGTTCGTCAGAAGTGGGGTGGTGGGTCGGGCGGTGTCGAGGGTTGTTCTGGTATCCCTCGTCGCGGCGATGAGCTTGCTGACTCTGGCGGCGCAAGTTGCGTTGTACTGCGAGCTGAAGAAGAGTTCAGAGGAGGATGGAGAAGACTATGCTAAGTTGGTGGATGATGATCCAATTAGAACCAATGTAATTGATGATTAGACTATTCTGATTAAATTAGCAACAATTAAAGCATATGGTGTATTTGTGTGGAACAGCTGTCATTGTTTTTTAAAATATATTTTCATCGAATAAATATTCTTGTATGCAATTCTTGACAGTCGATAAGTATTCCTCAATTATCTTTCTTAATAAATTATTTCTAAATATATTCAGAGTAATAATAATATAGAAAAGATAAAACTGCACAGGTATATAAGCGTCCTTTATTTTAAAGTGGGGTGGATGAGTATTCATATTTAATTTAATGGTCACTGAATGGTCCGTGAGAGATGTCTCTTATTATGTTAAGGAAAGTATTGATATTGATATTGATATAAGAACATTCATACTGGTTAAAATTTTTAGTCCGTATCATGTTAAAAAGAAAAAAAGAATTATATATCTCCCTTATTAGAAAAAAAAAATTCAATAATTCCTTCATTCGTACTTTTCATTATATATAATTTTTATCTCTCCTTCATATTTATATTTTATATAAGTTAATTTTTATAAAATTTAAATTCATAAATTACTAACGTAAAATAACATTAATAATTAAAAAAAATACATAAATATTACATTACATCAATAAAAATACATAATTATAATAATATATAAAAATAAATTTAAACACATCCATATCGAACTATGTCTCTATTTAATTTTCAACCATTTTTTCATATAAATGAAGTTGTTCTGGTGTCGCTTGATCAGTATCTTTTATAAGAATTTCATAATTCTTATGAAAGATTTCAGACTTGTTGCAAAGTTATTTTTTACATTTGATACTATTTAATATTTTATCATTTTCTGTCCAAGCTATGTTTCATTGTGTCAACCTTTCTAATTTTGGATTTGTCCTTTCTTTTCACCACCTTTTGCCTTATCGGACGAATGCGGACTTCAGAGTCATCCAAATCAACACTCATATATGGATTTGATGCTGAAGTATTTCCCCCTGATTCGGATGTCCTTGCCTTCTTGTTAGAGTAATGAGCAATAAATTATGGAGTATATTTCTCATACTCTCTGACAACACTCCACACATGCATATACTTGAAAACCTTATTATTGTTGTTGGCTTTCCACATATTTAGTGCATTCTCCAACACATTCTCGTTACTCCAACCACTTTGACGATGAGTATAAAAATTATTATAGATTGTAGAAAATTCATTTACCATCGGTACAAACCTATAATAATGTGATTTTAGCATCTGATAGTTTCTCGTCATAGATCCAAGTAGATGCATGCTTATTTGTAGTAATCAACTATATGTTTCTAAAAACGCTTGATCCTTCTAGTCATTACCAATGATTGCATCGGTGTTGATAGTAGCTCATGACTTTGCAAGAACCACATCTTTATTGAGAGACCAAAATCTTCATTTCGATTTATCTTTCTCTGGTTCAACTTCACGATCTTCTTGTGATGAGTGTGGTGGCCACTTAGATGCTATAATAGATGATGGCACTAGAGATTTTTTGTCGTTGATAGATGGATCAATTGACCTTCTTTATTCATTCGAAAGTATGACTGGAGATTTAGTAGGAGAAAATAAGTAAGGATAAGGCTATTGGTGCAGGGAGCACCAGACGATCGAACATGTGTTTTGATAATGACAAAGAGGTTCAATGTTAAGTTGTCTTATAATCTAACAAGTTGAAATAATTAAGTGTGCAGAAAAGTCCTAAGTGATCTTAGGCAAAGGAAAGTCCTAGTTGAAGCTAGGTAGGTGAAAAGTTCTAGCTACGATTAGGCAACGAAGACATGGTCTGAGGAATTGGGCAAAGCATTGGTGGGTCGAGGACGTTAGGTAAAATCCTAGTGTCAAGGACACTAGATGAAAATCCTGGGGTCATGGACACCAGGTGGAAGACTGGATGGGTCAGGGATTAGACATTCAGCATGAAGTTCTAATGTCCCAAACGTTGAGCAAAAGTCCAGATGATCTAGAGGATCGGTCTGGCAAAAGGTCATCTCTCCTGAGAGGAATAGGTGAGGACGCTTTCCCCGAAGACGGAACAGTAGGCGTCGGTCCAACCTAGAGTTTCAGTGAAACTCAAAGTCAAGATCGGACAATTTGGAGGCTGTCAAAGTTACATTTTATATACTGTTTGCCTATTATTCTAACTCTATTTTGCAGGAAGAATGGAAGACTAACATTTTACAGGTTAGGATTTTGCCTTATTCGGTCGACCGAACGTTGGGATCAGTTGATTGAACCCAGAGATCTTGCCTGGATCGATCAACTGAATATCCAGATCAGTCGACCAAACCCCCAAGTAAAAAGATCAAATTTTAGCTCACGATGAGGTTTTGACCGAGGGATCGGTAGACTGAACAGGAAAGTTCATTCAATCGAACGGTGGATAATCAACAAGTTGATCAGACCAGATAAACCAGTGAGGATAGCAAGATCAGTCAACCGAACGGCAGGATCAATCGACCAAATGAAGATCTCATCCAAAGCGACAACATCTGGATGGACAGCCAGGTAGATTTAGGCAGGTTCAATAGACCAATTAGGGGGGTCAATTGACCGATCAACGTTGAGTCAAACAATTATCCCAAGATATGTGGATCTGGATCATGTCCAACTTGGCTATAAAAAGAGGATTTAATCAACTACTTTGTACATCAAGTTCAAGCATCTTCTTCTCCTGCGCGCTGCTTAGAAAAGATCCTCACGACGCCTGAAAACTGCTCCAATGATGACCATGCTTCAGATCCACTTCTAAGTCGTTGGTATTGTTTACATTTCCAATTTCATGTACTTAAGTTGAAATTGTACTTGTAATCTTTCCAATTGATTACTGATTGTCCATCGAAAGTATTCTCACATGCGGACCTTGGAGTAGGAATCGTCACATGCTTCGAACCAAGTAAACCTTGGATTTGTTAGCGTATTGTTTACTTTACATCTCTTTCTTTATCCCGATGCGTTGTTACTCTTTGCGCAATTGTGTTTTCCGAAAAGTGTGAAAAAGTCACGAGCGTTATTAACTCCCCTCTAGCTCATCTCGATCCTATAAAGGCATCCCAAGTTGGCTACTCATGGCTGACAAATCTTAGGGTGGATACATACCAAATGGAGTTGGAATTTTGAGAATCTTCGTCAACAAATTTAAAGAATTTTGGGAATTTAGGAAATTTGGAGGATTTTGTGAAATATATGAAATATTTTGAAAATTTGGAGGGTAATGTGTGTGAGAGAAAAAAATGAGGATATTGGATCTTTGGAAGAATGCGAGTATTTTGAGAAAATGTATTTTCTTCTATATTTAAAGAATTCAAAAGATTTATAAATGAAGTATTGAAATTTTCATCCATCTCGAATACAAATAAGGAATGAAAGGAAGAAATAAGAAGTAGAGAGCGAAGATAACGATGATAAATAAAAAAATAAAATCCATGATATATTTATAATTTTTTAAAAAAATAAAAAATTAAATTTAACTGTTGAACAATGATTTTTTAAGTCGTTGTTCAACAATAGACAACGAATCATTTTTGTTAGTCATTATCTGTTTTTTTTAACAGATATTTAAAAAGTTTTTTAATATAAAAAAAATTAAAGAAATGGCTTTGTAACCACGGAGTTACTTCTTCAATTAAATCAAAAAAGCTCCCTCCCATATGGGAGGGAACCTTTTCGGCATTGTCAGCTCACAATGGGAGCTCCGAATCTTGTAAAGTCATTTAGGACATCTTCAATAGTTAGAGTTCTACAAAAAAAAATTTTATGATCCCAATATGTCACATCATGCCACATCACTATTCTAAAAACCTATTGAAATATCTCCAATAGTTAGAGTTTTAAATAATTTTTATGCGATCCACTTTATAATATGTAATTGCATGGCAACATGCATATTACATCAATTTTAACACAAAAAAAACAGCTTTGAAATTTCACTACTGCTCTTTAATAACAAACTTCAAACCTTACATCCATAATGGTTAGAACTTTTTTATTTAGCCTTTTTATTTCACAAACCTTGCATTGGAAATGCTCTTAGTCTAAATACTACAAATAAAATGATGAATGATGAAACATGGAGGCCTAGTAATCATAAGATCATAACACGAGTAATTTGGTATATATATATATATATATCCTGCGCGCTTGCACAGTGCGCGACGGTGCGCGTGCAGGATATCACTGATTTTATTTTTTATTTTTTATTTTTTATTTTTTATTTTTTTTAATTTTTGAATTAAAAAAATAATTAAAATATTTTTAAAAATTTTATTTCTAGGGTTCAAACTTTGGGTTACAGTATCAAAGTTATTTTTTTTTTTGATTTTACCTCTAGGGTTCAAATTTTATGTTATTGTATCAAAACTATTTAGGGTTCAGACTTTGGGTTATAGTATCAAAGCTATTTTTTTTTTTAGATTTTACCTCTAGGGTTCAAGTTTTGGATTATAGTATCAAAATTATTTTTTTTAGATTTTACCTCTAGGGTTCAAGCTTTGGGTTATAGTATCAAAGCTATTTTTTTTTAGATTTTACCTATAGGGTTTAGGCTTCCTAATTAGATTATAGTGTTTGGTTTTAAAAAAAAATTAAAATAAAATTAATTTAAGTATTTTTTGACTATTGTAATATGTTAAGGGGATATATTAATGTATTAGAAATTTATATAAAGAAATATTTATTTTTTAATATTAATTTTAAAAAGTTAGGCTTTGATTGTCCGCCCATTTGGCACTTGATTTATAAGAAACTTCTTTTTATTCTTATGATTGATAAGAAATTTTTATGAAATTATATCGGTGAGTATGACCTTCAAAATTAATCGATTCAAATAACTAAATATCTAGATTATCAACACTTTCCTTGTGATTTTTTTTGGATTTATTTTTTTAAAAAAAATTATAAGACTTCACTTTCAAAATTAATTTATTCGAAAAATTAAATAAGATTATAAAAAAAAAAAATCAACACGTCATTTTCCGTATTTTTTCCTTTCACTTTCTTTTTCCTACTTATTTGATCCACTCACCATCCTTGAGATCCTCTAGTGAGCCCTCCTCCATTTTTTTTTTCATGTTCCTCTTAGTTTACTTCATCTTCCCTTCTTTATCGACCTCGTCTCCCTTCTCCCCCTACGATCCATCTTGCTTGACGCCTTAGACCTTGGCCGTACACTCCTTATTAAACTCATAGTCGAATCAAAAAGTATTTTAAAATATCCTTTTTGATTAATGGAGGATTTTTTTAAATAAAACAATGCATTAATATAAAGTAAAATTATTTCAATTTAATCAAAATGATTAAACATGTAATACTATCACATCAAAATATTTTTTACCAATTTATTTAAATTTATCTAAATATAATCAAAATTACTTCAGATCAACATTGTTATATTTATTGTTCATAACTATTACAATTTATATCAATAATAACACAGCTACTCTATAACTTGTAGTAACTATTAACAAATAACTATGTAACATTGCAGTAACTATGTCAAAGCAATTACATCTATTTTGAAATTAATTTTGATCAAATTGAAATAGTTTTAATCAGATTGAACTAATTTAAACATAAAATTATTGTATATATAATAATTTTGACTAAGTTAAGATAGTTTATTTTAACGATATCACATCAGAATCACTAATACAATATTTTTAGAATAAAAGTAATTTTTGCAAAATATACAAAAAAAAAAAATTATTATTTTATCTTTAAAAAAAACACTTCTAACCAAAAAATATCAATGCATTTAACCAGACCTGGCGGCAGCCAGCGGGCTGGCCCCTGTGGCGGTCGTCAGCGGGCCGCTGGCCACTGTGGCGGCCGACAGCGGGCCATTGGCGGCTGTTGGCACTGTTGCCACTGTGCCGCTGTGCCGGCTGGCATCAGACCGCTGTATGTGTCGACTGTCAGCGGCCCGTTGGCCGCTGTGCCGGTTGCTTGTGAGCCAGATGTTTCAGACGTTGCATTGGTGATCGTTGCTGCGTTGGACACTGCTGTGTTTGTCGATAGTAATAATTTATGCTTTGTACTTGTTAATTTTTAGTAAAATTTTGTACTAAGGTATTTTTATTTTGTAAACAGATAGCATTTGCTGCTCTTCTCCGGTTGACCTACACATCTTCAGGTATATTTTAGTAAATTGTACTTGATATTATTTAGCATGATTTAATTAGATATATTCGTATATTATTCTGTAACATAATATAATTATTCCATTTGTAATGTGTTTGTACGTTAATATTTGCTAATTTTCAATTTATTGGTTTAAGGTCAAAATGTCTATGAACAAAGCTTGGATGTACAATCGTTTGGAAAATGGGTTTATTAGAGATGATTTTATTGTTGAAGTTGAAAAATTTGTGAACTTTGCTAAAAGTTATCCAGAATGTATGAATGGTGATGAGTTACGGTGTCCGTGTAATCTTAAGAAATGTAGGAATAGAGCTTTTCGTGATGAGGATACCGTGAAGGTTCACATATGCAGAAATGGTTTTGTACCAAATTACTATAATTGGTATTGTCACGGGGAGCCTTATGTGTATGAATCAATTGGACCTTCTGGTGGGACGTCATCTGCCACAACTTATACTGCTCCTGATATCTCAACTAATGATATTGCAATGCAGTCAATGGTTCACGATGCGATGAATGCTGCAGTTGATTATTCCAATATAGATGATGAAACACCAACACCTGAATATCAGCAACTATATGAAATGTTGAAAGCTAGTGAAAGAGAAGTGTGGGAAGGAATTCCCTCTGGTCATTCTCAGTTATCAGCTACTGCTAGGTTATTGAATATGAAAGCAGAACATCATTTTTCAGAAAGATGCTATGATGACATATGTCAATTGATGTCAGAATTGCTTCATGCTGATAACATAATGACTGATAGTTTTTATAATACAAAGAAATTGGTCAGAGATTTAGGCTTGCCTGTAGAGAAAATTGATTGTTGTATAAACAACTGCATGATATTTTAGAATGAAGACAATGATCTACGTGAATGCAAAATCTGTACACATCCTCGTTATAAGCATGGTAATCGTATACCAGGGCAGAAGAAGAAAAAAATTGCTTGGAAAGTCATGTATTATTTTCCGTTAACTACTAGACTTCAACGTTTGTATGCATCTACTGCTACAGCTTGCCACATGATATGACATCATTAACATGAGCACGATGGAGCGCTGATGTGTCATCCTTGTGATTCCCCTGCATGGAAATATCTTGATGCTTTATTTCCTTCGTTTGCAATTGAACCACGTAATGTGAGATTGGGACTTTCCGCCGATGAATTTCAGCCATTTGGTCAGTCAGGACAACAATATTCATCTTGGCCAGTTATATTAACACCGTACAATTTACCGCCATGGATGTGTATGAAGGATGAATTTATGTTTCTTACAGTACTTATTCCTGGTCCAACAAATCCAAAAGAGAAGATAGATGTTTTCTTGCAACCTCTGATTGCCGAGTTGAATGAATTATGGAATGTAGGGTCAGTGACTTACGATGTTGCAAGTAAAACTAATTTTAGATTGCATGCTGCATTATTATGGACAATCAGTGATTTTCCAGCATTCTCAATGTTGTCGGGATGGAGCACGGCTGGTAAATTAGCTTGTCCATACTGTATGACAGATTCTGATGCATTTTCATTATCTTATAGTGGAAAAGTATCTTGGTTTGATAATCATCGTAAATTTTTAACAATTGATCACTCTTTTAGGTGAAATAAGAAATTCTTTTTAAAAAATGTTGTTGTGAGAAAATCTCCTCCAGCTCATGTTTCAGGTGAAGAAATCATTGAGCAAATAGATAGTTATGAATTTCTACCAGTATCTTAACCTGGTTCCGATGAGTTAAATAAATACATTGTTAGGATGTGCAAGTGTGGTTGGAAGAAAAGAAGTATTTTTTGGGAGCTACCATATTGGAAGCATTTACTTATTAGACATAATTTGGATGTCATGCATATTGAGAAAAATTTCTTCGATAATATTTTCAACACTGTGATGAACGTGCCTGGAAGAACTAAAGACACTGCAAAATCACGTGAAGAATTAAAGGAACTAGTTAATAGACCAGAGTTGCATCAGGATGAAACAACCAACAGATTTCCAAAAGCTTGTTATACATTAGACAAAGATGGTAAGCAAGCTTTATGCAATTGGTTGAAAGAAATCAAATTTCCTGATGGGTATGCTTCAAATATGGCTAGATGCGTGGATGTGAATAGATTAAAGATGTTTGGAATGAAAAGTCATGACTGTCATGTATTCATGCAAAGACTTATTCCAGTAGCCTTCCATGACTTACTTCCTCAACATGTTTGGCAAGCACTCACTGAATTGAGTCTAATTTTTAGAGATTTGACAGCGAGATGTATTATGATGGATGATATTCTTCGGCTAGAAACAGACATTCCTCTTATATTATGTAAGCTGGAGCACATATTTCCACCTAGTTTTTTTGATTCAATGGAACATCTACCAGTGCATTTACCATACGAGGCACAAATATAAGGGCATGTGCAGTATAGATGGATGTATCCATTTGAACGGTTTTTGAGGAAATTAAAAAATAATGTTCGTAACAAAGCAAGAGTTGAGGGTTCAATCTGTAATGCTTATCTGGTTGAAGAAGCATCTTCTTTCTGTTCATATTATTTTGCTGATAGTGTGCAAACAAGACACCGCAAATGTCCTAGAAATTCTGATGATGTTCAGCCGATAGACCCATCGATGCTTTCTATTTTCAAATTTCCTGGTAAATCAATGGGTGCATCACGTTCTAGATGGTTAACCGAAGATGAATACCATGCTGCAAGAACATACATACTATTAAACTGTGAAGAGGTCAAGTCATACATAAAGTAAGTTAACTACTCTAAATAAATAATTATTCATTCTTAAATAACTTTCTTGATATCCCAATATTTATATAATTACATTCTTTCTCAGCTTATACGAACAACAACTATATATACAAAATCCATCAATTGCTGCAAGTGAGGTAGTTGAAAAGTTAAAGACTGAATTTGCACTATGGTTTCAAATATATGTAAGTTACAAAATTTATAAAAAAATTTCCTTCAATCCTATTAATAGGTGTCCTAATTTATATGTGGGCTATATTTTATAGGTGAAAGACCGTAGAATATCAAATGTGCAAGATGATAGGATAATGAATATTGCATCAGACCCGCTTCGTAAAATTAAGGTGTACTCTGGTTACTATGTTAATGGCCTTAAATTTCACGTGGCACAAAGAGATTCACAGAGATTAACTTATAATTCTGGTGTTTACGTCAAAGGATCTATGGACAACAACAATACTGAGTTTGGTTACTATGGTAGACTTGAGGAGATCATAGAGATTGAATATCCTGCATTACTAATAAAGAGGTGTGTGTTGTTCAAGTGTTCATGGTATGATCCGACACCAATAATAGGTACTAGAATTCATCCAAATTATAATTTAGTTGAGGTTAATGCAAACAAAAGATTTAACAAATTTGAGCCTTTCATTTTTGGGATACAAGCGGGTCAGGTTTTCTATCTTGAATACCCTACGAAGAGAAGAAGATCTAGTGAATGGTTGTCTATTTGTTGAATCAAGTCTCGCTCAACCATAGAGATGCCGAACACAGTCACTCCTTAAAATCATGATGCATTTCAGAATGATGAAGTGGAGAGACATTTAGTTGATTTACAACTCCAATCTACTTCTCAATTACTTGTAGATGTTAATGTCACTTATGAAGAGATTGATGATGGAGAGATCTCGAACAGTGAGTATGAAGTTGAACTAAGCTCATCTAGTGAAGAGGACATAGCAACTATACAGAGTTGATTAGTCAGATGGTAACGATGATTAAGTATTATAATTAGTAATCATCAAGTAAGTTATGCTTTCGTATTAAATTGTAATTTTATTATCATGTTTTCATCACCTTATTATTATGTGTTCTAATGTTGTTTTACAGATATCATTATGGCAGAGCAGCAGCCTGTAGCACCACGTGGCTACAAGGTCCTTAAAGTCGTCGGGGACTCGTACGTATTTTTCATTATATTAATTCAAGTTAATATATAATTGATTTCTCTTAACTTAATATTATTTTGTGCAGGTTCACTCCAGATGGCCATCGAGTTGCCACATATATCACGAGAAAATTCAAAGAACGAGTTAGCGCGTCTGGTACTACATGGAGGCATGTAGACCAGGAGATGAAAATATTTTACTATAATGAATTTGTGGTAAGTAAATTTAATATATTTGGCATTATATTTAATATAGTTATCACTTAACTTAAATGTTTAACTTATAATTACAGAAAATGTATACATGGGAGGACGGGCATGAAGAAGAATTTAAATCTACATGGAATACATACTGTGCCAAACTATACAGAGACCATATGTATTACATGAGAAAGAAGGCGTTAGACCTGCGTATGTTTCCGAGGTCATATGGAGTGCATGGACGGCCACCTGGGCTGCAGAAAGATGGTAGACAAATGCTGAAAAGGCAAAAGCAAATAGAAATACAAAACCAGGTGGCCCGAGCACCGGAACCGCTCGGCATACGTCAGGATCCAGATCTATTGTAGAGCATACCATGGATCTGGTGAGTAAAATTTAAAGTTATACATTGTAACAAATTATGTATTTATTAGCAAAATTGTATAATTTTATCCAAAAATTTTTTGTATGTAGGAACGCGAGCTTGCCCGACAACCCACATGTATGGAGGTCTTTCTCAAGACCCATAAGAAGAAGGATGGATCATTTGTTGATTCTCGATCTCAGACTCTCCATGTAAGATTATTAACTTTATTACATTTGTTCATTTGTATATTAATTAGTAGTCAGCAATACTGATTAAATTAGATATTATTTATTTGTTTATAGCAACAAATGACAGAAAGGGTGGCTCAGGCATCTCAGCCATCAGTAGAGGAGGGAGATTCACAGTCTCTATCCACCGACGCTCTAAATGAGATTTATTATGATGTTGTCGGTGGAAGGACAAAAAACTCTACCATCTACGGCCTGGGCTCTCAAGCAAAAGTTGCATTTGATTGTCTGAGAAATCCGACCGGCCGTGCTAGTTCCTCTTCATCTAGTGAGATGCAGTCCTTAAGACGTGAAAATCAAGAACTGAGCACTCAATTGAAATCAATGGATGAGAGGATGGCCGATATGGATCAGTGGCGAGCTGATGAGGAGATGAGGAGATCTGATGAGGAGAAGAGAAGATCCGAACGTGACAAGAGTAATGATGATCTCATAACCCAGATGCGCCAGATCGTGGCTAATTTCACCCAGGGGTCACATGGTTCTGAGTCACAGGAGACTCAAGATCCATCAGCCGGTGATGATTAGTATTTTCTGAGGTATGTTCAATTATACTTTATTAGTTTTTTATTTATCATATATAGACCGTGGTAATATATTTATTCCATTTTTATATTTGGTATAATATGTTCATTTAATTTCTAAATGTTTTATTAATATATGTTTCAGGACTCACGTTCGGTTCTATTTACATACTGGCTCTTCATATGATCATATGCTCCTTTTTGTGTCAAGGTATCATTTTATTATAAATAAAATTTGATATACATATATGCAAAAAAATGTTTATTTATATATCAACATGATCATTTGATATTTGTCTTTTGACAGGATTTCTAGCATTATCTTTCATTCTTGTATTATTTTACGTACTCTGCACTATGGTATGTATTCTGTAACTTTGCACTATGCTATGTATCATTTTGACAGGATTTATATATGCACTATGATATTTTGTTCAGTTTAGTTTGTTTTAGATGATTATAGTTGTTTCTAATAATATGATATTGTGATTGTTTAAGTGTCGATTGTGTAAAAGTGATTATTATATATATATATATATATATATATATATATATATATGATGTAAGTTAGTAAGTGTGATTATATGTTTGTATGTAGTTGTATCAATGAAGTGTTAGAATGTTATGATTGTTTAATTGTGGATTGTGTAAATGTGATGTTTTAATTTATGTGTGGATTATATATGTTTGTGTGGATTATATATATTTGTGTGGATTGATTGTAATGAATTATATTTGTGATGGTTTATATATTTGGAAATTGTATATATGGAAATTGTCAAAACAGATCGCTCCTGGAATTTTTATTTTAGTTTACCGACGGAAGTATAAAATCCGTCGGTACATATCGAAAAAATCTACCGACAGAAAACCGCATTTCCGTCGATAGATCGATATGTTACCGAAGGAAACAGGTTTTTCCGTTGGTTTCCGTCGGAAATTACCGACGGAAGGAGTGTTTCCGTCGGTAATTACCGACAGAAACATTCTTCCGTCGGTAATTCATTCCTGGCCAAAAGACACTGTTCCGGCAGTGTTTCCGACGGAATTATGGTCCGTCGGTATATTATTACCGACGGAAATAAGATCTTCCGTTGGTAATGACCTTTCCGACAAATCGGTTGCCGACAACTACAATTCTGTCGGTAACCTATTATACCGACGGAATACCGACGGAATTATCCGTCGGTAAAACTATTTTTTTTTTTGTAGTGTACGTTCGTCCCCAGTATCCTCATCAATTCGTCCTAGCAACTTTTTAATATGACTACCCTAGAAACCCCCGAAGGGATTTTTTGGGAAGCCTTAGTACCATGCATCCGACAGATAAAGAGTTGATAAAAGGGCTCGAACTCGGCACCTCAGTCAACACTACTCAAATAGGGGAGTTTTTAATTGATAAAAGTCTGCGCAAGTGGGAGCTTGAACCTGACACCTCAGTCAATGGGTAACAACGTCATAACCAGATCACTCCTGGTTTAGTTTTCCAAACTAAGGTAGGGTAAACTTTTTAACGTGACTAGGCCCACCGCTTCGCGGCCCCATACCCTAGAAACCCCCGAAGGGATTTTTTGGGAGCCTCAGTACCACGTATCTGACGGATAAAGAGCTGATAAGAGGGCTCGAACTTGACATCTCAGTCAACATTGCCCCAAATTGAGCACTTTTTAATTGATAAGAGTCTGCACAGGTGGGGGCTCGAATCTGACACCTCAGTCAATGGGTAACAACGTCATAACCAGAGTACTCCTAGTTCAGTTGTTAAATTAAGGTAGGGTAAACTTTTTAACGTGACTGGGCTCACCGCTTCACGACCCCATACCCAGAAACCCTCGAAGGGATTTTTTGGGGAGCTTCAATATCACGTATTTGATGGATAAAGAGTTGATAAGAAAGCTCGAACTCGGCACCTCAGTCAACATTACCCCAAATTGGGGACTTTTTAATTGATAAGAGCCTGCGCAGGTGGGGGCTCGAATCTGATACCTCAGTCAATGGGTAACAACGTCATAACCAAAACACCCCTAGTTCAGTTGTTTGGTGAATTTTGTATCATTGCAACAAAAATGCGAAACCCTCGCCCCCAGGGCCCCCACCGACCGGACCCACGGTCATTGTGAGGAAAGTAAATCATAGCACCCGAGCTAATATGGGACGGACCGGGTGGGATACAGTGGTAAATTTTGTATCATGATGCAAAAAGGTTGGAACCGCCAACCCAGCGGCCCCCTCACCCCGGCCCCACAAGTATGAGAGGGAGTAAATCACGGTGAATACGGGCCCAGTTATGACATGGCGGTCTTAGGTGTTTAGCACGGACAGATATTGATGTTATCGCAATTGCTGCCGCAGACCTTTGACCTCCCGACTCATGATGCAAGAATACCATGTCATAACCGGCTGATCCCGCCCGTGGGGGCGGTAAATTTTGTATCATGATTTTACAAAAGGTTGACCTCAGACTGACCTCGGGCATACGTTCCACACGATCGACCCTATGATCATATATAGAGAGATAAATTAAGAAATAAAGTAAGTAATTATATGGGAGGGTATTTTCGTCGATTTTATCATTAATAGACCCCTATCCATTTTTACAAATCTATCATATCATGACCAACTCGGTTATACTCTGGAACGGGTTATGTATCATGATAGATGTTGCAGTGACAAATTAATATGTGTTATAAATGAGAATAAGTTAATCA
Source organism: Zingiber officinale (assembly GCF_018446385.1). Lineage (NCBI taxonomy): Eukaryota > Viridiplantae > Streptophyta > Magnoliopsida > Zingiberales > Zingiberaceae > Zingiber > Zingiber officinale. The sequence goes on from NC_055994.1 coordinate 147,676,890, forward strand.
TCATGAATTTATTAGTTTTAACTTTAATAAAATAATTGCAATATATACATAAATTGTAATAAAGACCAAATTAGAGCACAATAAAAGGGTAAGCAAATATCACCCTAAACTCTATAAGTAGTTGATGCGATCATTCACTAAAGTAGCACATCGACAACAACAAATTAGATCAAACTAAAAGATAAAATAATATGCAAGAATTCTGCAGCATTACATTCATGTGGTACCAATGAAAATCTTAATATCCTAAGAGCATAATTAGGTAGAAATGAAACCCTAATACTATTCTTCAGTGTCATAAGATGTGAATAAATGAAATGACTATCACAAGATGTAGTAGTATAATCTAAATAGCACATTGGAAATTACAATTTGATATGATTCTTACAGGTTCATAGACCACACGGATGTTATAATCTATGGATCCAATAGTCCAACAAACAAAAAATATAATAAATGTTATCCAACTTAATAATAATTTAAAAGTCACTAATAAACTATAAAATAAAATAGTTTATAAATTTTAACTAAATATGACAGCTAAACAACTAAAGTAAAATTTACAAACTCTGACCTATATAAGGGACATCTCCTATACTCCCTAAATCATGAGTTACTCTAATAAGTATGAAAATTATGACATCATCATTTTGAAAGTTTTCAATATAGATTTAGTATGCTTTAAATAATTAATTCGACTAATCTTCAACGTAAATAGATATAAGACATATATCAATTGCATGTTGTTATAGCCTTGTCAAGGATAGTAGATTTGAGGTCATTATATTTAGGGATGTAACTTGAAATGCATTATGCAATTGAATGCACATCCAACGGAATTGAAAGCACACATAACCCAATATCACTATAACAAAAATTGATATGCAAGTAACTCTAATAAAAGTTAAAAGAGTTACACAATAAAATTTTATAATTTTATAAAATTATAATCAAATGATAAACTAACAAAAACCACCTCCAACAATAAATGACTAAAAGAAATTACACAATAAAATTAACATATAAGAATACATTAAAAAATTATTAACTTTTGAAAATTTACTAGCACATAAAAAAAAAGATAACAAGTTGTTATAAGATGCAACACAATTTCAATACTATGATTACAAATAGTTAATCAACCATTCACTAAATCAGAACATCAACAGTAGGCGACTAGGATCAAACTAAAAGATGGAATAACCGAGCAAATATTCTGTTGCATCACATCCATGTGATAGCAGTCAAAATCACAAGATGTTAATAAATGAAACCACCATCACAAAATGTGGTAGTTTAATCTCAACCACACATTATAAATTAAAATTACGAATCGTACAAATTCATAGACCATGAATGTATATCACATGGTCCATTTGGGACGGTGCGATGATTAAAACATGAGATATTATTATATGAAATTTTAGAGTCAAAACTCGACGTGACCAAGCATAATCTCCCCCATGTCTTGGTCATTTGTACTAATGGCTAGTTGTCACCCGTGATTTACCTTCTCCGTGTTGATTTAGAGACGGATTGACGGGAACGTTGAGGACGAACGAATCACCTTTTGCCACATGAATATATATCACATGAATTTTATAATCTATGGATCCTATACGATAGCTCGTTGACAAGTAAAAAAAATATAAAAAATTTTATCTAATTTAACAATAATTTAAGTTAAACTATAAAGTAAAATGGTTTACAAAAGTTAACTAAATATGATAACTAACAGCATAAGTAGGATTTGTACACTCTATCCTATATAGTAAACATCTCTCATACTCCTTAAACCACGAGTAAATAAAATAAGTATGAAAATTATGATTACCAAAAAGAATGTAAATTTTATCATTGTTTTGATAATACATATTCACTCAACTCATCCAACATAATTCAAAGTATACATAATTAGTTGATATTGTTATAACAAAAATTACTATGCAATTAACTCTAATAAAGGTTAAAAGAGGAAAAAAATTGCTTAATTTTTTAATTAAACAGTAAGTTAACAAAAAACATGCTGCTCCGACAATAAATTACAAGATGAAACTAAAAAAATAAAATTAACATATTGTTAATAAAAAATCATTAACTTTTAGAAAATTAAAAGCAAAAGAAATAAAAAATAAAAAGTTGATCCATTATAACATTCAACATAATTTTAATACTACGATTAAAATAGTTGATGCAAGTGTTCACTAAATCAAAGCATAGTTGATTAGGATAAGATTAAGATATGGAATAACCAAGCAATGATCCTGCAACATCACATCCATGTGGTAACAATGAAAATCTTAATTTCTTAAGAGCAAAATTAGGTAGAAATGAAAACCCAAGACTATTCTTTAGTGTCAAAAGACGTGGTTGTATAATTCAACAGCACATTGAAAATTAAAAATTTGATATAATTCTTACAAATTCACCATGAATACATATCACATTAATTTTATAATATATGGATCCGATAGCCATCAACAAACAGAAAACATAACAATTTTTGCCCAACTTAACAATAATTTTAAAGTCATTGTTAACTATAAAGTAAAATGAAAATTTTATCCAACTTAACAATAATTTTAAAGTTACTAATAAACAAAAAATTACCAGAAGAAACTATAAAATAAAATTAATATATAAGAATACATAAAAAATCATTAAATTTTAGGAAATTATTAGCATAAAAAATTAAAAAGAAGTTGATTAGTTGTAGAATGTAACACAATTTTAATACTATGATTACAAGTAGTTGATGCAGCAATTCACTTAATTAAAGTATCAACAACAGTTGATTAGGATTAGACTAAGTGATAGAATAATTGGGCAAGGATTCTGCAATATCATATGCACGTGGTAGAAATGGAAAACATAAGGTGCGTTTGGTTTACGTATTTTCTATTTTTATTTTTTAAAAAAACATGTATTTTTTAAAAAATGATGTTTGATTTGTATTTTTCACATATATTTTTAAAAATATATATATGACATTTTTTTAAAGTGGAAAATGTCTAGAAATTATTTTCTATTTTTCAGAAAACGTACGTTTTTCAAAAAATGGAAATAAAAAATGCACATATCAAACACACCTTAATTTCTTAAAAGGGTAGAAATAAAAAATCACAGTACTGTTATTTAGCGTCATAAGTGTTGGGGATTGTATAGCCGGCTAGAAGGGGGATTGGATAGACGGCTCCCTTGCTTCCTACAATGTTAGTTTGCGCAGTGGAATACGAGCAAATGCAAATACAAAGCTAAAGACAATAAGGAAAAGCAAACCACTAACACGCCCGTTTACGTGGTTCGGAGATAAAGTTCCTACTCCACGACTGTCTGTAAGGTGGACGATCCCTATCCGTCGGTAGATTAGTCCCCGAAAACTCCAGCTAGCATAATCCTCTTTGTCGGTGGAGAAACTTCACCACAACTCGACCAATAACACACGGATTGCTGCGTATACTTGGAGGCTCTAATTAAACTTTAACCAAATCCAATTTCGTCGACTAAGGCCTGCCATCCCAAGCTCCATTATATAGAGCTTGGGAAAATAGCCAAGCTAAAACTGTCATTACCAATCGACTGGTGTCAACACCAGTCGACTGGTCCTTTATGGAATGCGACCGTTACAACTCCAACAACTCGATACCAGTCTACTGGTGCTAGGAATAGTCGACTGCTCCACTTCGATTAAGAGAATAGAAGTATTATGTTCTCTCCAGCTCGACTGCAGTTGATTGGTACATACACCAGTTGACTGGTACAACCCTAAATCTAGGGTTCCCCTTCCCGAGTATATTTCTCTCACACTCGGACCCTCACGACTCACTTGACTTCTTGCCTTCAAGCCTACTTCCTCTGGCTCTCGTCCCTCGGATGCATTCAAGCCTACAGCTCGTTCCCAATGTTATCCTTCGAATATGCCTCAAAGTCACTTCCTTCGACCCTTGTCCTTGCTACTTTGTCCATAGTCTCTCGAATGCTTCATCGTTCACCGGACCCGAAGCCATCAACCTAAGTCATATGTGTATCCTACAAATATGCACACTCATATACACATATCAAATACAAGGGTGAACGTAACTTAAACCCTTTGCCCAAACATCAAAACACATGGTCACACAGACAATTGGGATTGATCCAACAATCTCCTCCTTTTTGATATTTGACAATACGTTTAAGTTAGAGAAAACATAATAGCAAAACAATATGCTAATAACAAATGGACTTACATTGCCAAGGCTACATACTTGGATTTACACCGTCGAATGGACTTACGTTGCCAAGGCTACACACTTGGACTTAAACCGCCGAATGAACTTACGTTGTCAAGGCTACACACTTAGACTTACATTGCCGAGTCAAAAATGCAAACATGCATTGGAACCTATCATAAGGCCCCCCCTATACCTAAGCTCCCTATTGAGCTAGGAATTTTACCACAGGGATATTTAAGAACCTATCACAAGGCTCCCCCTATTCAAAGACACCTAAGGTTTTTCTAACTAAACCTTACTTCTCTCCCTTTGTCTAACATTAAAAAGCTCAAATAATTTTCCAATTGTCGAAACTTAATCATCCAAACCAACTCTAAACTTGTGTATTTATCCCCATAGGATCTCATATATCTATGCGAGTTGACCTGGTTAAAATCAGTATTTAAAAATAGTTTCAGACTGGTATCAGTCGACTGCCCTCATCGAAACAAACTCACAGAAGCATTCCGTGATCGAAAAATACTATTACCACTCGATTGTTACCCTGATTTCAGCCCAATCAATATTTCTGACCCGATTTCAAAAATGCACTATTAATTCTATAGACATCCAAAAATCTTCAAATTTCGTGGAGAGGTCTATTTTATCCTTGTCTACTTGGAAAACATATATTTTAAAAAATATTTATCACTAATCTCAATATTGACACAAAATCCAAAACTAGCTAAATAGTTCAATTGAACCTTAACCTAAAGCCTTAGTTTTGACTTCCTCTTGATGTATTTGCCCATACTAACCCTCAATGCATCCCTAACATTGGTTTATATGAGATCTATACATCCAAAACCAATTATCATACAATATGACTCCAATGTCATATTTCCATACATAAACTCAACCCAATTGTACCAACTCCCTAGGTTAGAGACTCAAGTCCGTCTCCTAACCACTTGACATATTTGACAAACTATCTACCATGGGTCCCAAAGGCTCTTCTTAACCTTAAGAATCTTATCTTTAACCACCTTCCTAGGTGACTCTTCCACAATTACTAGGTCACATTGGTGCACCTCGAGTGACACTTGACCTATAAACTTAACATTTTTAACCTTAAACACCTTGTTCTTGGGTAATTTCTCCTTACCTTTAAATGACTTTCCCTTACCATTTCTTGACTTTTCCTTGCTATAGTCATATGCAATCCTAGCATAAGACTTTCCCTTAGCTTTGGAGACATTAGATCAGTATCTCAAATCCGATCTATCATTGTTGGGTCTTTGACTACCCAACACCATATATAACTCTCTAGATCCAATCATGAATCTTGCTAGGGTTTTCTCCAAACAATCAAGCTTTGCTTTCAAGACTTGATTTTTGTTTTCTAGGTTCCTAACCCTAGAATTGACATATCCACCTTGGACATTCCTAGACCTACATATTTTTCTAGGCATATGTCTCCTCTTCTTGGGATTTTTGTCTAGGTTCTCCATTACCTTCTCCTTAGGTAATGAAAATCTAATATGTCTATTATGCATATGTTGTTAGGATGTATACTAAAAGTCTAGCTTTTGGTATAAACATTTATCTAGAAATAAGAATCACATTGGTCAAATGTCTACATTTATGATAAATGTAGTTGTTCAATTAATTTATATTGTATATAACATGGTGTGTGGTGTCACACACAGAAGATCATGTTATCAGTACCTTATAAATAATAAATAGTAGCTCACGACCAAGATGGAAAGGAACAAACCATTGGAAGGTCGTAGTGTAATTAGGTATTAGTTTATCTTAACTATATAATTATACTAGTACACTTAGAGTGTATTGAGTAGGACCATTAGAGGTCGTTTCTTTTATACTGACTTTATAAAGGAACAAAGACCTCAGTTATTATGGAAGTGTGTGCTCTTAATCCTAATATAATAACAAGCATATATATTTGATATTTATTTCTTTAATTTATTAATGAGTGAGATTTAGTTCGATAAATCAATAAGCCCGATAAGTTGGGAAATGATATCACTTATAGTGTGTGTTGTTGATTATAGAAGGAAATTATGTCCTAGAAATCTAGGTTGAGAATGTCCCCAAGAGGAGCTCATAAGGATTGTCATGTTAAACCCTGCAGGTGGACTTAGTCCGACATGATGATAAGGTTGAGTGGTACTACTCTTGGACTAAGATACTAATTAAGTGAGTTGTCAGTAATTCATTTAATTAGTGGACATTCATTATCTTAAACACAGGGATACTAACACACTCATAATAAGAAGGAGCCCAAAAAATGTAATTTGGGATTGGTGCGGTAGTTCAATAATAGTTCTCTAGTGGAATGAATTATTATTGATAAAATTAAGTTGTGTGTTCGGGGTGAACACGGGATGCTTAATTTTATCGGGAGACCAAAACAAATTCCTCCTCTCGGTCCCTATCGTAGCATCTTAATTATAGAGTACTATACCCACCTATACCCACCTTCTTACCCATCCTATAGGGATCGGCCAAGCTAGCTTGGAGACCAAGCTAGGGCCGGCCATGGCTTGGTTCATGGGTGAATTCATGTAGCCGGCCCTAGCTTGAACTCAAGTTTAGGTGGCCGACCCTATTAAAATAAAAAGGAATTTTAATTTTAAAAATTTTTCTTAAGTGGATAACATGATTTAAAAGAGAGTTTAAAAATTTAAATCTTTCCTTTTATAAGATTCTATAAAAGATTAAGAGAAGAGCTAAATCTCTTTCCTTATTTGTAGATTAAAAGATTGATTTTAATTTTGGTAAAAACTTTCCTTTTACTCATGTTCATGATTTTAAAAAAAGTTTAAAAATTAAAAATTCTCTTTTATTAGTTTTTAGAAAAGATTAAGAAAAGATTTAATATCTTTCCTTATTTGTAGATTGAAAGGAGATTTTAATTTTTAGAGATAACTTTCCTTTTTGGAAATTATCCACATGTTTAAAAGAAAGATTTTAATTTATAAAATTTCTTTTTTATTAACCAATCATGAAGGGATAAAAATTATTGGAGAAATTTTTATAAATTTTCGGAAACAAATTAGGAAGTTTTAATTCTTGTTTTAATTAAAACTTTCCTTGTTTTGGGGAGAAAGTGACCGGCCAAGAAAATTAGAAAAAGAAAATTGATTTTTAATTAATTAATTTTTCTTTTTCATGGCAAAAGAATTAAGGAAGTTTTTATTAAAATTTCCTTATTTGCCAAGACCAAAGATTATAAAAGAGGGGGTAGAGGTGCCTTAATGGCTAACGACTCTATTCTTTTTCTTCCTCTCTTTTCTTCCTAGGTGTCGTCAGCCCCTAGAGGTTCCCCTTCCCCTTCTCTCTTCTCCTTCTTGTAGCCGAGACTTCATCATCTCTTGGAGACATAAAAGTGGCCGGATCTAGCTTGGAGAAAAGGAGAGAAAGGAAGCTTGTTTCTTGCATCCCTTGGAGCTTGGTTGGTTGAAAAAGTTCTTCATCCTTTGGAAGTTTTTGCTTGGCCGAAACTTGAAGGAAGGAAGAAGAAGGTGCCTTGGTGGTTCTCATCTCGGAAGATCATTGCCCACACAATGTCCGAGGTTAGAAGAGGAATACGGTAGAAGATCAAGAGCTCATTGAAAGTTCACAAAGAAAGGTATAACTAGTAATTATTTTCCGCATCATACTAGTTTTATTTCTTTGTAAAAATACCAAATACAAGAGACATGTGATTCTAGATTTCGAATTAGTTTTTGATGTTGTGTTCTTTTGTTTTCTTTTCGAACTTGTGCTTTGATTATCCTTTTTGGTTAACCTAGAGTCATTTAAGGAAATTAAATATTAACTTTCCTTAAAAGGCTTTGTCTAGGCGGTGGTGGTTGCTCCCATATCCAAGAAGGCCATGTGCCTCGCCATGCAGTCCTGGAAGCCTAATTTGGAAATTAATATTTAATCAACTTTGTGACCTAGGTGATTTGGATTGAACGTGTTAAGTTTCGCAGGAGATCCAAATCTAAACCTAAAAGAATATATAAGTTAAACTTGGGATCAAACGTGTTAAGTTCCACAGGCGATCCAAGTTTAATTTAAAAGAACACATGGTAGCTAGGAAAGGTTCAAATCTTGTACAAAATTTTTGTACAGAGGAACCATTAGGTTTTTCGAGTAGCAACCAACATATGTACCTTAGGGTTATTTCTAACATTTATCCTACTCCTATCATGATATCTAAAACTAAATTTTTTCATTGCTACATAATAATTATCATTATTTTTCCTAGCATGCATGGAAACATAAGAATTTGAATTATATTTCAAGTTGGAGTATACCTCCCTTACCCTTGAAGCTCCCTCTCGACTCGAGCTCCTCTTCTTCTTCTCCCATTTCTTCAAATGCTCTAACTTTTTGAGCTCTCCCTTCCTTAGGCATTTGGTGTGGTAGTGAGCTATTTCACCACACGTGAAGCATCTAATTTGCTTCTTCTCCTTCTTCTTCTTACAACTTAAGTTAGATTTTAAAGGAATTGAATTGAGTTTAGCAGTTACCTTTTTCTTACTCATAGGACACCTACTCTTGTTGTATCTCTTCTCATTGCAACCGATGCAAATGATGTGACCCTTTGACTTGACTTCGATAGAGATACTTGCAAGGTTGACTTCCAAGACTTCCTCTTTACTTGTCTTGGATTCTTCTTCAACCCTTGAAGAGGTGGATGATAATTCCTTATCTTCCTTCTTCTCGGATGTGATCGAATTCACTTTCTCTTCCTCTTTTGATATTGAATTTGTCTCCACATTCAATTGATCCTTCTCTACTTCTTAGACCATTAAACCCTTCTCCTTGGGCTCCTCATTTTCGTGTATAGGGTTAGGTTCTTCTTTTAGACCCAACTTTATTTTGCTCCATAAGTCATGAACATTCTCACACTTGCCTACATCACTTATTACGTTAGAAGGCAAAATATCTATTAAGATTGATATTCCTTATCATTTGCCTTTGATCGTGATCATCGCTCTTCGGTCCAGTATCTTGGTCAAAGTTTTTTCCCTTTCTTGTCTCTTGGGATTTCAAACGGCTCCTTGACCACTATCATGGTGTCCCAATCTATTTCAAAGAAGACCTCTATCTTCATCATCCAATCGATGATGTCCCATAAGCTTCCTCCTTCATACTTCGACGGAGCTATCAAGTCGGCCATCCTTTGCTTCCTTGGTGATTAGTCTGACGAAGAGCGTCCTCGCTCTGATACCACTTGTTGGGGATTGTATGATCGGCTAGAAGGGGGATTGAATAGATGGTGCCCCCAATTCGATTGCTTCCTACCATGTTAGCTTGCGCAGCGGAATACCAGCAAATGCAAATATAAAACTAAAGACAATAATGAAAAGCAAACCACTAACACGTCTGTTTACGTGGTTGGAGATAAAGCTCCTACTCCACGACTATCTGTAAGGTGGACGATCCTTATCCATCGATGGATTAGTCCCTGGAAACTCCAGCTAGCACAATCCTCCTTGTCGATGAAGAAACCTCGCCACAGCTCGACCAAGAACACACAGATTGTTGTGTATGCTTGGAGACTCTAATTAGACTTTAACCAAGTCCAATTTCACCAACTGAGGTCTATCACCCCAAACTTCATTATATAGAGTTTGGAAAAATAGCTAAGCTGAAACTGCCGTTACTAGTCGACTGGTGTTGTCCTTTATAGAATTCGATCGTTACAGCTCTAATGGCTCGATACCACCCGACTGGTGCTAGGACCAGTCGATTGGTCCACTTCGGTTGAGAGAACAGAAGCATTCTGTTCTCTCCAGCTCGACTGCCAGTCGACTGGTACATACACCAGTCGACTGGTACAACCCTAAACCTAGGGTTCCCTTTCCCGAGTACATTTCTCTCGCACTCGAACCCTCATGACTCACTTAACTCTTCTTCGCAACTTTGACCTCTTGCCTTTAAGCCTACTTCCTTTGGCTATCGTCCCTCGGATCCATTCAAGCCCGCGGCTCAATCCCAATGTCATCCTTCATGTGTACCTCGAAATCGCTTCCCTCGACTCTTGTCCTTGTTGTCTTATCTATGGTCACTCGGATGTGTAGGACCGTTGGGCCGGCTAGGAGGGGGTTGTTGGATATCCTGCAAACACAAAAAAAACAAGCCCTCCTCGAACTCTTTAAGCTAACACTGGCATATATAAAGTAAGCTGATAAATTAAAAGCATAAAGAAAAAGTGAGGCACAAAAGGTTTACTTGGTTACAACCGATGTGGTTGTTAATCCAAGGAAGATTAAGCTCACTAAAAATCTCCTTCAGGCGGAGAAGCCTCGTACAGCAATGTAGCGCAGAAAACAGAAGCTAAACTAGAATAGAAGTCCACAAGTGTTTGGAATTGCAATTTAGAGTTCATTGAAAAGCTTCTGGACCAAGATTATATTTATAGCCTTGGTCGGGGCGCCTGGAAGTGTTCCGGGCGCCCTGGGGGGGATAAAACTTATCCCCCAACGCTCAGATAGAGTCAAAACTCGATCTGGTCAAATTTACTGCTCAAGGCGCCCCGAAGGGTTCCGGGCACCCTGGAGGGCTCCGAGCGCCCCGGACTGCTCCGGCCGCCCCGGACTGCTCCGGCCGCCCCGGACTGCTCCGGGCGCCCCGGAGCCCAAAGTCAACAGTTGTTGACTTTTTCGTCCAGGACTTCTTCTCTGGTTCAGTCCCGCCTCGATCTGGTTCTTCTCCTCCGGATCCGCTAGCTTGGGTGATCTCTGCCATCCGCACTTCGGCTTCCGTCCCTCGGAATTGCAGCGTGTCTCCTTCTCGTCCTTGGTACTCATTCATGATCTTAGTCCTCGATCGTCGACCTTCTCGCTATTGCGTCTCTTGCTCCCAGAGCAATCTTTCGCTCGGCTTTAGTCCTCGGAACCACTTCCCTTCCGTGGGTGTACTCTTCAACGCCTCGTCCTCGGACATGATCTCAGTCCTTCTCGCTATTGCGTCTTCCGCTCAGTACTGTGCTCCTAAGCTCCTACACACTTAGACACAAGGTTAGAAACAACGGAGGACCTAACCAACTTGTTGATCACACCAAAACAACAATCTCCCCCTTTTTGGTGTGATCAACCCAAGTTAAGCTAGGGTCAAAACTAGACATAAAATTAAAACAAGTTATTGCAATAATGTGCAACAAGATAGAAAAAATTAAATTTCAAAAAATTTTAATTTTCAATTTGTACCTCCCCCTAGACTTATACTTTCCTTCTCCCCCTTTGATCACAAAAAAAATGGGGTTCAAAGCAAGATCTAAAGGTTAATATAATGAAAATATATCTCAATGATTTTCAAGGAAAATATTTTCAAGTCAAGGAAAATTTCTAAGTCAAGAAATAACTTTTTAAAAAAACTTCTAAGTATTCCTCATCAATAATTAAAAACTTTATAAACCGAAAAATTTATGCAAGAAAATTTAAGAAAATTGATAACATTAAAAGAAATTTTCTATGCATTTATTTATTTATATATTCTAATGCTTTTATCAGAAAATTTTAAATTCTCATTTTAATTTATCATAATTTCTTAACTTTGAAGCAAGAAATTTTGAGCATGTAGAAATTTGTGCAAATTGTAACATGTCATTTTCTATTGTATTTTGAATTCCTAATTTGCAAAGATATTTCGATAATATAAACTTGATAAAGTTTTTTGACAATACTTCTGATTTGCAAACTTCGTTCGACAAAATATTTTGTAATTTGCAAGATTCTTTTATCAAATCATTTTGTGATTCGAAAAACTCTTTTAACGAGATAATTTGTACTTCGGAAAATTTTTTAGATCCGGAAAAAGTTTTCAAAAACTTACTTTGTGATTCGCAAGAATCTTTCATCAAAACATTTTGTAATTCGAAATATTCTTTTGATGATTCAATTTTTGATTCGTAAAACTTTTTCGAGAAGGTAATTTGTAATTCGAAAAAATATTCGAAGAAAGTTTTCGACAATTTTTCTGATTTACAAAATTCTTTTGACAAAATAATTTGTGATTCATAAGAATCTTTTGTCAAAGCATTTTGCGATTCGAAGAATTCTTTCGATGAATTAATTACTTGGTCAGAAGGTGGAGACCATACCTGACTTACCTTGTCAGTAGTTGATTCTCCCCCTATCGAGTTGCTTTCTTCCGAAGTCTCTCCCCCTTCATCGATGCTCATCTGGGATGAGCTTGTAGCTTCGGGATGTACTTCGACTGTTGGGGATGTCTCGGTAATTTCTTCCGTCTCGGATTCTTCTGATGATGGCTCAATGTCTATTGAGGGGACGACTTCAACCGGTTCTTCGTAGAGTTTTAAGAATTTTTCTCAAAGTTCTTTTGCGCTTTGATATTCACCAACTCTATCAAAATCTTTATTTAGTATAGCGGTTAGAATGTGAAACTCTGGCAGACCGTTTGCCATAAACTCGTCGCGTTGCTTCTCGTTCGAGAGGCGTATGTCAATCTTTTCTCCGTTTGCTTTCTTTGGTGCTTCATAACCAGATTTCATTATTAAAGAAATACCAATATCAGAGTTAAGAAATACCTTCATTTGTTGCTTCCAAGAAGCAAGCTCCCCCATGAATGTTGGTGGGTAGTAACTAGCTCCGGCCATTGTTTTGTAGGTACAAAAGGTTTACTTGGTTACAACCGATGTGGTTGTTAATCCAAGGAAGATTAAGCTCACTAAAATCTCCTTCAGGCGAGAAGCCTCGTACAGCAATGTAGCGCAGAAAACGAAGCTAAACTAGAACAGGCGCACAAGTGTTTGAAATTACAATTTAGAGTTCATTGAAAAACCAAGACTATATTTATAGCCTTGGTCGGGGCACCGGAAGGGTTCGGCCCACAGGGATAAAACTTATCCCCAACGTTGAATAGAGTCAAACTCGATCTAGTCAAATTCTTTCGGGCGCCGATCCGGGCGCCGGAGGCCTCCGGGCGCCGGAGGCCTCGGCGCCGGAGCTCAGGCGGAACTCGGGCGCCCGGAGGCTCAGGCGCCGGAGGGCTCAGGCGCCGGGAGCTCAGGCCGACTCAGGCGCCCGGAGGGCTCGGCGCCCGGTGCAAAGTCAGCGTATTGACTTTTCATCAGGACTTCTTCTCAGTTGATCGCCTCGGTGCCGTTCTTCTCCTGATCCGCTCGCTTGGTGATCTCGCCATCCGAATAGGGCTCACAGACCCCAACCGGTCTGCTTCCTCCGGCTTCTTGGCCCTCGGGTGCATGTTTCCTTCTCGTCACTTGGTACTCATCCGCAGTCTTCGTCCCTCGGTCGTCGACCTTCTCTCTAGCTGTGTCTCTTGCTCCCCAAGCAATCTTCCGCTCCTGCTTTCGTCCCTCGGAACCACCGCGCGCTTCCTTCTCGTCCGCCGGTGTACTCTTCCACAGTGCCTCGTCCCTCGTACGCACAACGTGCCGTCCTTCTCGCTAGCTGCGTCTTCCGCTCGAGTACCTGTGCTCCTAAGCTCCTGCACACACTTAGACACAAGGTTAGAAACAACGGAGGACCTAACTTAACTTGTTGATCACACCAAAACAACCTTGGGGTTCCAACAGGATGTTCCATTCTTCATCGGACCTAAAGCCATCAAGTCGAGTCATATATGTATCCTACAAATCTGTACACTGATACACTCATATACACATATCAAATACAAAAATGAACCTAACTTAAACTCTTTACCTAAATATCAAATTATATGATCATACATATCATTGGGATTGCTCTAACAATAAAATGTGAATAAATGAAACCATCATCACAAGACACACTGGAAATTAAAATTTGAGATGATTCTTACAACTTCATAGATCATGAATACATATCACATTGTCTCCTCGGGGCGGTGCGATGATTAAGACATGGGGTGTTGCCACATGAGGTCTTGGGGTCGAAATTCGGCGTGACTGAACATAACCTCTCCCATGTCTTGGGCATTTGCACTAATGGCTAGTAGTCACTCGTGATTTATCCCCTCTATGTTGACCTAAAAATAGATTAACGGGGGCACTGGAGACGAACGAATCACCTTTTATCACATAAATACATATCACATCATATAATTATATTTTATTGATATGATATATAATCTATATAAATCTTATATACTAAAAAAAAATTTTGATATTATATTATTATTGAATTAATTATATATATAATTTATATATATATATATATATATATATATATATATATATATATATATATATAATTTTGAAAGATAAAGATTTTTAATTGATTAAATTATCAACAAAATTTATTATTTTTATATATATATATAAATCATCAACTACTTAAAATATATTAAATTATCTTACCGATTTAAATTCTTTATTTTTAATCGGATTCTAAGAAACACCCCCTAAATCGTAACTTATCTACTACTTTTTATAGCATTTAGGATCGTATTAGCGTTAATTTTTATCTAATGGATCATATAAAATTCACTTTATTGATTTGAACATTTAAATTTTTATTTTTTTTTAGGATTTCACACTTAATTAATAAATTAAAATATTAATAGATGCCACTTTATCAAGGATAGCAAACTTCATGATTTTTTTTTTACATGATAAATTTTAAGAAATAAATATAATCGTCTTTTATTAATATCTAAATATTTATTTTATTAAGTCCTTATTGATTAAAATTAATATATAAGATAATAATACTTTTATAACAGTGTTATTATTCATGGTAACAGCTATAAGATGACTAACACGTGCTATAATAATTATTTGTTAGCTGTTAGAGGATTATAACTAATAGATGGTATAATAGCTACTGCCGAGTACCCTGTGTCTGTAAGTCTACACACTTGCATACAAGGTTAAACAACGGAGGACCAACTTAACTTGTTGATCACACCAAAACAACCTTGGGGTTCCTTTTTGGTGTGATCAACCCAAGTTAAGCTAGGTCAAAACTAGACATAAAAAAACAAGTTATTGCAATAATGTAACAAGATAGAAAAATTAAATTTCAAAAATTTTTAATTTTCAATTTGTACCTCCCCTAGACTTATACTTTCCTTCTCCCCCTTTGATCACAAAAAAATGGGGTTCAAAGCAAGATCTAAAGGTTAATATAATGAAAATATATCTCAATGATTTTCAAGGAAAATATTTTCAAGTCAAGGAAAATTTCTAAGTCAAGAAATAACTTTTGAAAAAAAACTTCTAAGTATTCCTCATCAATAATTAAAAACTTTATAAACCGAAAAATTTATGCAAGAAAATTTAAGAAAATTGATAACATTAAAAGAAATTTTCTATGCATTTATTTATTTATATATTCTAATGCTTTTATCAGAAAATTTTAAATTCTCATTTTAATTTATCATAATTTCTTAACTTTGAAGCAAGAAATTTTGAGCATGTAGAAATTTGTGCAAATTGTAACATGTCATTTTCTATTGTATTTTGAATTCCTAATTTGCAAAGATATTTCGATAATATAAACTTGATAAAGTTTTTTGACAATACTTCTGATTTGCAAACTTCGTTCGACAAAATATTTTGTAATTTGCAAGATTCTTTTGTCAAATTATTTTGTGATTCAAAAAACTCTTTTAACGAGATAATTTGTACTTCGGAAAAATTTTTAGATCCGGAAAAAGTTTTCGAAAAATTACTTTATGATTCGCAAGAATCTTTCGTCAAAACATTTTGTAATTCGAAAAAAATTTTCGATGATTCAATTTTTGATTCGTAAAACTTTTTCGAGAAGGTAATTTTTAATTCGAAAAAATATTCGAAGAAAGATTTCGACAATTTTTCTGATTTGCAAAATTCTTTTGACAAAATAATTTGTGATTCGTAAGAATCTTTTTTCAAAGCATGTTGCGATTCGAAGAATTCTTTCGATGAGTTAATTAATTGTTCAGAAGGTGGAGACCATACCTGACTTACCTTGTCAGTAGTTGATTCTCCCCCTATCGATTTGCTTTCTTCTGAAGTCTCTCCCCCTTCATCGATGCTCATCTGGGATGAGCTTGTAGCTTCGGGATGTACTTCGACTGTTGGGGTTGTCTCGGTAATTTCTTCCTTCTCGGATTCTTCTGATGATGGCTCGATGTCTATTGAGGGGATGACTTCAGCCGGTTCTTCGTAGAGTTTTAAGAACTTTTCCCAAAGTTCTTTTGCGCTTTTATATTCTCCGACTCTGTCGAAATCTTTATTTGGTATCGCGCTTAGAATGTGAAACTCTGCCCGACCGTTTGTCATAAACTCGTCGCGTTGCTTCTCGTTCCAGAGGCGTATGTCAATCTTTTCTCCGTTTGCTTTCTTTGGTGCTTCATAACCAGATTTCATTATTAAAGAAATATCAATATCAGAGTTAAGAAATACCTTCATTTGTTGCTTCCAAGAAGCAAGCTCCCCCTTGAATGCTGGTGGGTAGTCGCTAGCTCCAGCCATCATTTTGTTGCTTCAGACGGCGGTTAGTCCTTCTGAGGCGTCTCGGCTCTGATACCACTTGTAGGACCGTTGGGCCGGCTAGGAGGGGGTTGTTGGATATCCTGCAAACACAAAAAAAACAAACCCTCCTCGAACTCTTTAAGCTAACACTGGCATATATAAAGTAAGCTGATAAATTAAAAGCATAAAGAAAAAGCGAGGTACAAAAGGTTTACTTGGTTACAACCGATGTGGTTGTTAATCCAAGGAAGATTAAGCTCACTAAAAATCTCCTTCAGGCGGAGAAGCCTCGTACAGCAATGTAGCGCAGAAAACAGAAGCTAAACTAGAACAGAAGCGCACAAGTGTTTGAAATTACAATTTAGAGTTCATTGAAAAGCTTCTGCACCAAGACTATATTTATAGCCTTAGTCGGGGCACCTGGAAGGGTTCCGGGCGCCCTGGGGGGATAAAACTTATCCCCCAACGTTCAGATAGAGTCAAAACTCGATCTAGTCAAATTTACTGCT
This sequence comes from Zingiber officinale, assembly GCF_018446385.1. Lineage (NCBI taxonomy): Eukaryota > Viridiplantae > Streptophyta > Magnoliopsida > Zingiberales > Zingiberaceae > Zingiber > Zingiber officinale. Next base: position 147,694,031 of record NC_055994.1, read on the forward strand.
CAGGGCGCCCCGGAGGGCTCCGGGCGCCCCGGAGGGCTCCGGGCGCCCCGGAGGGCTCCGGGCGCCCCGGAGGGCTCCGGGCGCCCCGGAGGGCTCCGGGCGCCCCGGAGGGCTCCGGGCGCCCCGGAGGGCTCCGGGCGCCCCGGAGGGCTCCGGGCGCCCCGGAGGGCTCCGGGCGCCCCGGTGCCCAAAGTCAACAGTTATTGACTTTTTCATCCGGGACTTCTTCTCTGGTTCAGTCCCGCCTCGGTCTGGTTCTTCTCCTCCGGATCCGCTCGCTTGGGTGATCTCTGCCATCCGGAATAGGGCTCACCCGAACCCAACTTCCGGTCTTCTCGAGCGTGCTTCCCTCTGGCTTCTTGGCCCTCGGAATTGCCGCATGTTTCCTTCTCGTCCGCCAGCGTACTCATCCGCAGTCTTCGTCCCTCGGTCGTCGACCTTCTCTCTAGCTGTGTCTCTTGCTCCCCAAGCAATCTTCCGCTCCTGCTTTCGTCCCTCGGAACCACCGCGCGCTTCCTTCTCGTCCGCCGGTGTACTCTTCCACAGTGCCTCGTCCCTCGTACGCACAACGTGCCGTCCTTCTCGCTAGCTGCGTCTTCCGCTCGAGTACCTGTGCTCCTAAGCTCCTGCACACACTTAGACACAAGGTTAGAAACAACGGAGGACCTAACTTAACTTGTTGATCACACCAAAACAACCTTGGGGTTCCAACAGGATGTTCCATTCTTCATCGGACCTAAAGCCATCAAGTCGAGTCATATATGTATCCTACAAATCTGTACACTGATACACTCATATACACATATCAAATACAAAAATGAACCTAACTTAAACTCTTTACCTAAATATCAAATTATATGATCATACATATCATTGGGATTGCTCTAACAATAAAATGTGAATAAATGAAACCATCATCACAAGACACACTGGAAATTAAAATTTGAGATGATTCTTACAACTTCATAGATCATGAATACATATCACATTGTCTCCTCGGGGCGGTGCGATGATTAAGACATGGGGTGTTGCCACATGAGGTCTTGGGGTCGAAATTCGGCGTGACTGAACATAACCTCTCCCATGTCTTGGGCATTTGCACTAATGGCTAGTAGTCACTCGTGATTTATCCCCTCTATGTTGACCTAAAAATAGATTAACGGGGGCACTGGAGACGAACGAATCACCTTTTATCACATAAATACATATCACATTATACTGTGTATAATTATATTTTGATATCAAATATGATATATAAAAAATTCTATATAAATCTTATATACCAAAATAAAAAATTTTGATATTATATTATACTGTATTGAATTTTTTATAAATTGCACATATATATATATATATATATATATATATATATATATATATATATATATATATATATATATAATTTTAGAAAATTATAAAAAATATATAAGAAGTTGATTAGTTATAATATGTAACACAATTTTAAGAGGATGTTTGGCTAAACTTATTAAAAACAGCTTATAAGCTCGTACAACTTATAAGTTATTTTAGGAGTTTATAAGTTGTTAGGTCTTATTTTAAAAATAAGTTGATAAAGTGTTTGGGTGAACTTATTACAATCAACTTAAAGATATTGATGTGTTTGGTATTACAAGATCTTTTTATTAATAAAATTATCAAAAAGAGTATAATATTATTAATAGAAGATTTTGAGATTTTTATTAATAGAAGGTTTTGAGCGAATTTCTGCATCGGGGGAGAGAAAATTAGAAAGAGGCATTGGCGGAGAAGATGACACAACGTTGGAAGAAAAGTCGGCGGAGATAAAAAAATATTAGACTTATAAAAATTTATGGAGAATAAGATGGGGATTTATGAAATTATATAAGGATATTTTAGATAAACAAATTATTAAATAAGATCTTTTTTAAAAAAGTAGGGTCTTCCATACTTTTTAAAAAACAGCTTATAAGCTCCAAAACAATTTATTTTGACAGCCTATAAGCTATTTGAAAAAAAATTTACCAAACAAATTTGAAGAGCTTATAAACTCCAAAACAACTTATAAGCTGTTTTAGAGAGCTTATAAGGTCAGCCAAATACCCTCTAATATTATAATTATAAATAGTTAATGCAACCATTCACTAAATTAGAACATATATATATATATATATATATAAAACAGTTAACCAGATCAGACTAAGAGATGGAATATATATATATATATATATATATATATATATATATATATATATATATATAATAATCTCAAAAAACAAAATATTGAATTAATGTGTTAACTCATGTCCCTACTATCCATCGACCAACTTATTCTTCCTCACAATATCCTAAAATAGTGAAATCATCCTAAAGAAAATTATTGAGAAATAATATTATTTTTTCCCCTTCGTAAAGTTCCATGGATAAGCTAGATCCCTTATTCTCATTTCTTCGAGCAAACTGGAATGTCATTATGCTTGATTTATCCTCATTTCTTCGGTCAATCTGGAACATCTCACTCAACAGGAAGTTTACTATCTGCATAAATCAATCTGTCTGTGCATAGCTTCCCGTTTCCAGCAACAATGTCGTAGATCGCAACATGCGACTAGAAAGAGACACAGAGGAGTACTGATAGTTTCTTTTGGATCGTCGACCTGCTCTGGCCTATACTCCCAGACTTCAAAGAGATTGCCACAATCCGCAATCCGCAATCAGTATTATCAATCCGCAACCAGTATTATCAAATTTGCGAGTTAGACTCATAAATTCGTATAAAATCATGAATTTATCCATGAAAATCGAGTGAAATCATGATAAAATCATATATTAAAGTAAAATCGGATCAAAAGCGTAAAATCATATTTAAATTAGTAAAAACATGATTTTTAAGACGATTTTATCGATTTTATGTTGTTAATAAAATAGGACCATTTTTGAATAAAATAATATCATTTTGAGAAGATTTTAGATTTATATTTATCTATGAATGATTTATATTAATTTGTTATCTTATATTTTATTTATCTTTGGACAAATTTTAATTTATATTTGAATTTATATTTATATTAGATTTGTAATGACAAGTATTTGGTTATTTAAAAATTTAAAATTATAATTAGTTATCTTACTATTTTACGATTTTATCACTGTTCTGACAATTTAAACTCTCAATTTTGACAACTTGTCCACACTCCACAATCGGATCAGTAGTGAATTGCGGGTTTATGAATATCAGATTTAGCAACCAATATAATCAAATCTATCCAAAACTGACTCAAGCTGCTCCATCGGATTTAGCAACCAACCGAATCCTAATCCGATATGAATCCTAAGCATACTCCATTGTGTCCCATCCGCATCGTTCGCCAGTCTTCTACCTGAAAGTTGAAACCCTAGAAATCCGAATCGTCTCGTCGCTACCCATGTCGCACTTCGGGAGATCAGGGCCGCCGGACATCAAGGACACCTACTCCCTCCTCGTTCTCAACATCAGCTTCCGTGAGTGTTTTCCCTTTCTCCCCGGACTCTCTTGCTGGTTTTGATGGGAATCCAGTTTTTGACTCGCGTTCTGTTCGAATTGCTAGGTACCACTGCCGATGATCTCTTTCCTCTCTTTGATCGGTACGGGAAAGTCGTTGACGTGTTCATTCCAAGGGACCGGAGGTGAGAGATTGCTGTTATTGATACGATTTTTGAGTTTCAATTGTTTACTAAATTGTTTGTTCGTCTTTTGGCGACTCAAAGGACTGGAGATTCACGAGGGTTTGCTTTTGTGAGGTATAAGTATGCTGATGAGGCTCAGAAGGCTGTCGATAGACTTGATGGCAAGTTTCTTCTACTTTATTTTTGGTTTTGATAATTTTTTTTTTCTGACGATGTTTGATCTTCTGGAAAGTAACCTGGAATTTGATTATTATTTTTTATTGGATATTGTAGGGAGGAATGTGGATGGTCGGAATATTATGGTTCAGTTTGCAAAATATGGACCAAATGCTGAGCGTATGTAAGTTATGGAACTGCTAGTATTCTTTTGTGATTTTTTGTCACTTGAATTCAGTAGATTAGAAATAACTGCAAGGTTTTGCATTTAAGAATTATTTTGTATATCTCCTTTACAATACTTGAACAAATCTACTGAATAAGTGGTCCAAATTTTAATATCTTAAAGACATGAGTACTGCCACTCCAACACTTCTGATATTGTATATCTGATTTTGATGTGCATCTAGTTACTTAGACAAAGACAAGGGATATTAATGCTGTCATCAGAAATCTTATATGATTGTTTGGAACACAAGTTGCACCATAAATGCAAAGTATACTTGAAAGAATTTTTAGTATTTAATAAATTCAAGCAGCCTTTGATGTTCTAAACTACTATCCCATTGTTAGCAATAGGTTAGCGGGTGACTGTTTGAGGTTCTTCCTCACACATTGTTAGTTTTGTGCAGAGTTTTACAAGTTTAGTTAATCTCTTAACGATTCATAGTGTAATGCTGCCCTTTTGACTGCATCTCGTCAATTTGTAGAGGTGTCTCTCATCTTCTATGGATGTAAACACTAAGCAATGTGATGTTTCTTTTCTGTTTAACATGAAATCTAATAAGTTGTATGTATCTTTTTTTTTTAAATCTTTTCCAGACATAAAGGAAAAATTATGGAAGCAGTTCCAAAGACAAGAGGAAGGTCAAGAAGTCGTAGCCCTCGGCCTAGGTAATGATTTTTTATGTCAATCAGAATGATATTTTACAATTTTTTTTTTGAAAGTTTGTGTACCTTTGTGGTTTTTCTCTTAGTTAGCACTTCAACTCACATAGTTGATATGGAATGGCTATTATCTTTTTTAGAGTTATCCCTCCTGAAAAAAATACAGAATATTTCAAATTTCTGTTCAAGTTATTGCAAGATTACCTCAGTCATATAGATTGATGTCATTTGAACCTAAATCTAAGAAATTGCCTGATGCTGTAGTAGTGAATTAATTTTGTTTGAATTATGTAAAAGTATGCTGGAGGAACCAGCGATGAGCAAATATCTAAACTTGTTGTTTTTTCAGTATATTTTGTACTATTCTCTTTTGCCCTTTTCAAGACTCTTATTTCTCTGCTTTCTTTTGTATTCTCTTGTTTATAATGTTTAATGGCATAAAGATTGGTAAAGACCAAAGACCGTCTTTATTAATTGCACTAAAAGTTTTCAACCCACTGGCTAAAAATTTATTTTTGCAACTTGAAGAAGGCGCCATTGTTTTGGTCAAGACTTGCATATTTCTGTAATTTCAATGCCTTAACAATCTGCCAATATTTGTTGACTAAAATTGCCATGTTTAGTCTTCATTCATTTAATCATTTATGAAAACTTGAACAATTTTAACCTTTTTTATGTTTTAGCTGTAAATATTATCTTAGCGTATAACTTTGTTTAGCTACAAAGCTGCATTTGTCAAGTCATGCAACCTTAATTTACCATGCAATTCAGGTTCTGGATGGTTTATGATCTTTTTAGCTTTCCCCACTTTGATCAATGCAATTTATTTCTTTACTAGATATAGAGACAGTCACCGAGATAGAGAGTATAGGAGGCGCAGCCGCAGCCGCAGCCGCAGTCGCAGTCGAAGCAAAGGTAGGTATGAGAGTGATAGGAACAATGACAATGAGAAAGATTACCGCCGCCGAAGCCGAAGTCGCAGTGTAAGTCCTGATTATTACAGAGGCCGTGGTAGAGATGGTCGGCGGAGCAGGAGTGTCTCTTATGATAGGTGGCATTTTGAAGGTGTCTTTTTGTTAATAATGTGTCGTGCAAAATTTAACATTTTTTCCCTTTGACAGTGCTTCCCCAAGGAAGCAAAGTCGTAGCCCTGAAAGGAGTCCATCACCCCGTCGCAGCCCTCCTTCTAGCCCTGAGAAAGGGAAACGTGATGCAACATCTCCGCCTTCAAAAAGTGTTTCACCTGCAGGCCGCCGTGCAGATTCCCGGAGTCCATCACCTCGCAGCTCAAATGAGGTGCTTAGTATTTCGTACTTTTTAGCTCGTTTTTTACTCACTCTCCCTCTTTGTTTGCAACTACACTTCCGATCTTTATTTTTGTCTCACAGAATTGATGTGCCGCGTAGACCTTGAAGAATGCTTATCATGGATATCGTCTTACTCTGAGTCCACTGGACTTCTATTAAGGTTACCTGTCGTATCTTTATCAGATTCCCTTAGTTTAAAAATGTAGTTAGCAGTGTTAAACTGGTTCTGGGACTTGCAGCTTCAATTCTGGACTGTTTTATGTTCTTGTGCAACTTGATTCTCTGTTTTCTTCCTCTTTTTTATTTTCTTCTTTTGAACCTGTTCACTCGTTGTCATCACGACTCATAATGGACTCCGTTGTGTATTTTCTAGTTATCTGTTCGTGAAACGTGCTGATGTGGCTTGTGACAAGATGATATCAGAAGCATGTTTCCTTTGCTGATGATTTTTGAACTTGATAGTAAATTGATGATATGATGCTGTTGATGTGGTGATTGTTGATGATGCTGTTCAACCGGCCTTTTTGGTGGTTGCATGGTGTTCGTTTGATGATCCTGGGACAAGTCTTCTGTCAAAACAACGTAGCATAGAGACAAGGTTGCAGTATGCACTGAAACTTACAGTAGAATGCATCGATGGTCTCTGAGTTGGTAAGAATATGTCAACTTTAGATGATCTAAAGTCATTATACGACCATATCTTATGGCACTAAATGTAGTCCTATGGTTTCATTTAGCAACTAATTATGTTGTTGAGAGAGTAAGATTTCCATTTACACATGGATGTGATGCAGTAGAATCCTTGCCCGGGTTGCGGGATGAGCGCGGTTGATTTTCATGATTTAGTGAATGGCTGCATCAATTACTTGTAGGGGTTTGGGTATGAATCTTCTTATACCATCTGATGATGTTAGAATAATCACTGAGTTTTTTTTGGTCATTATCTTATGGTCATACCATTTGATTGCTAATTTTTTACATACGGTTTTCTTAATTACAAGCGTAGATTGATTGTAGCTGTGAAGTGCTAATTTGTTAGGGCAGAATCAATATCTAGGCTTTGCCGCTTTGGGCGAGCTGATGTTGATACTGGTAGATAATTCTCGAGCCACTCCTTAGTTACCTGACCCTTTTTATGTTTTTTATTTCTAATTAAGTATTTAAATTTGTTTTTTTCTCAAAATATAGAGTTTTAGTATGTTACTTTATGAGTGACATTGAGATAATGAGATTGCACAAGCTTATAGAAAATAAGAATTGGTAGTGCTTGGCTTTCAGAAAATATTGTATCAGCTTATATCTTACTTAAAAAAAAATTTATTATTTTTATTTATATCTTATATGTTTCATCTTTTTTATGCTTGTTCGCTAGAATTTTACATCAATACTGAGGGATTCTTTGAGATGCAACCTGAAGTGTCAAGAGATTGATCCTAGAACCTTAAAGCAATTATAAATTTTAATCCAATAAAAAAATAATCTTGATTCCTGATGCAATCTTTAAGTTTTTAAATTTTATTTATTATTTCTAAACAAGATTTTATGTCATTGAAGGATTTGAAGCTCGTCAACTTTTTATTAAAATTGATTGGAGATGTTTTAGATTGCTTTAAGATGTGAAACATTCTTGCACCAATTGAAATTTCAAAACGTATCTGTAAACATAATATATAAGCTTGCAGAAACTAGAAAAAAAATTATTCTCCGTAGAAAGAAATATTCAATTAATTAACGATTGATAATTGTTTAATTCTTTCATTTACATGCCATCGACTTTATATTTAAAGTCTTTGGGCTCTCATATTAAAACTCAGTTGTGTTCATTCTTTTTTTACCATATTCTTTAAATAAAAATTAAATTTAATAATTATTTGGTCCATTTTTTTACTTTAATATACAAAATTAAGCATATTGTACATTTTATTTGAAAAATTATTTTTTTGAAAATAATTATTATCGTTTTCCTATGTTATTCTATAATTAAATTTTTGTCAGCTTTGGTTTTTTTTTTCCAATTTAAAGCATTATAAAATACTAAGATATAAAAAAAAAGCCGACAAAGATTGATTTCGTTAACCAAACAGAACAGTTAGAAATTTGGAAATTGATACTTTATCCGAAGGATTAAATAGTGTCAGATTTGGGGTTCGTTTTTATTTCAGCCCACACTGCGATCGGTTTAGCTTGCGCTGCGATTCCCTTCTTCCTCGTTCGGCTCTGCTCCAAAACCCTAAGGTTGGTTCCTCCCGATGCTTGATGCTTTTCGATTTACGACGTCTCGTTTCGATTTTTTTTTGGGAAGAAGAGCTGATCCTCTCTTTGCCTTGTAGGTTTTCAGGCTCTGGCGTCTTCGAATGGCTGGGGCCGCTCCTGGACAGTTGAATCTGGGTGAGTCCCCCTCGTGGGGTTCTCGCAGCGTCGACTGCTTCGAGAAGTTGGAGCAGATCGGTGAAGGAACGTACGGGTGAGTTTCGAGTGGCTGCAAAGTCCTCACCTTCATCCTCTCTTTGTAATTGTAGACTCGAAAAGGCGATTTTATTATTTTTCTTTATGAATTCTTTTAGAAATTTGTTACTTTATTTATTATTTTTTTGTGTGTACGATTTTCTGCTCCTAAACATGCTTCTAATTTGTTGAGTTTGAGAATCCTAGCTACACGAAGTGTTTCCTTGAGTGATTTGTTAAATATTTACATAAAAGTAGTTTTTTTTTCCTTGGTGCTGTTGAATTTGCTTCCTTGTAGTTCATCACCCATGGACAGTAACAACTTTGCACATCTTGATGAAGGGGCGTAGCTAGGATGTTGAAATAGGAGGGGTTGGAAAATTAAATCTTAAACTAGAAATCACTATATCATTTTCAACATAATATAAAAATTTAAGTGCAAACCACACGTTTCTCCATAAAATCATCAAATCTAGATAAGTGTTTGCCAAAAGTTCAAGTGTTAATAATGATATAATATGCATAAACAAAAAAGTACAATTTTTGCCGAAAGAGATGTAACTTAAATAAAATACCATTTTAGTTGCAACCTTCTATTTTTCAAGAGATCAACTCTATCAATTATGTACTCTATATCAATTTCACGAGCTATCTCTTTCTCAATATATAAGACCATTGCATTGTTCAAATATTCTTGCTCCATTTTGTTGCGAATTGGTGTCTCGAGAAGTTTTATCCCTGAAAATGCTCGTTCTGTTGTAATCATTGAAACCGGAAGAGTTAAGACTAGACGAATCAACCTATCAATAACGAAATAAATCCTTGACTTCTTTGTTTCAACCAGGCATAATTTAGGAAGAGAATTGACATCTTTAAACCTCGGGTCCTCAAATATATCGAGCTTGTAATGATCCAATTGAGTCTTCAAATGTTTCATGTCATCTTTGGAAAAATGACTAGGTTAAAATTTCTCAATTAAAGAATAAATTGCACTTTTAGAGAATGATTTGAAACCATCACTTGGATTCAAGGCTTCACATAGAGTAAGAAGTTCTATTGATTCCTCAGTAAATCTTGTAGATCTTGTATTCAACTCCATCAATTGTTTGTCAATCACAACATTAAATACATGAAAATGATAGAATTCCTCAACTGTAAACTGATTTTTCTGCTGACAAGAACGCTTAGTACCTTCAATATAATGATTAGTCAAATCAAGCACTTCAATATCATGAGTATCACAAAAATTATTCACACCCCACAGAAAATCATCTCATTCATCATCTCGCATTTTTTGGAAAAGCAATTTTGTAGTAGCGACTAAACTCATTGCATTCAAAATGTCTTGATTTTTTCATTGCAATGTTGGCACAAAATATCAGATGTTTTTAAAACTCTATGCATCAACAATAACATAAACACAAAATCAAATGTCGTCATCACTTTAAGCAAACCTTTAGCCTCCGCACGAATACCAAAGGTCAACTTCCCTCCCATGAGATCTTCTAGAAGTGTACAAATTGAACCAAATAATTCAATAACTCGAATAAGAGAAGTGTAATGTGAACTCCAACGAGTATATGCGGGTCGTTGCAAAGTACTAGCATGATTGACTCTAGTACCAGTCCCAAGTTCTCCAGATTTTATCAAATCAATGATTTCATCTCCACGAATTGATTTCAATTGAGAATGCCCCTTTGAAGAAGAACCAACAAAATTGACAATTGAACTTAATTTGGAACAAAATAGCCATACATCTGATACCTCTTTAGCTGCTGTAACTAAAGTAAGTTGTAGTCGATGAGCAAAACAATGAATATAATATGCAAACGGACAATCTTTGAGGAATAGTGCTTGTAATCCATTCCATTCTCTCCACATATTGCTAGCATCATCATATCCTTGACCTCGCATATTTTCAATCAAAAGCTTATGTTGTGTCAAGATGTTACATATATGTGTTTTCAAAGTCAAAGAATTAGTGTCATCAACACTAACAACTCTCTCTAACAAACCCATCACAATCTACGTACCGCAAAACAATAGCCATTTGTGATCTATGAGATTCATCAAGTGCTTCATCAACAAGAATACAAAATTTAGCATCCCCCACTTCATCACGGATTTTAATTCGTACAAGATCAACAATAATTTTTAGTATCTCCTGGTGAATTAACGGTGATATATACTTGGCATTTTTAGCAGCTTTATCTAATATAATGTCACCAATTCCTTTGCACAATTCTCCTTGAAATTTGACCAATTCAATAAAATTTCCACGGTTATGAGAATCGATCGTTTCATCATGTCCTCTAAATGCACACCCTTGCAATGCTAGCCACCTCACAGCTCTAATTGATGTCTTTAGAAGCAATCTGTTTTGCTTTATAATATTTTCGGATTGTATATTCATCTTTCTATCAATATGTTGAGTTACATTTTCCAAGCCCTCCCATTTTTGCATAGCAGTACTATGTAGTGAATTGCAATTCCCTTCATGTCTTTTCAATGGACATGTTTTGCAATTCACTCTTTTCCAATTCTTGAATCCTTCAATTATAAATTTTATATGATGCGATGAAGGAATATCAAAAAGATAACATGGAAAACAAAATGCACTTTACTTTAAAAAACTCGAGCCATGGAAACTTTACGAACCAAGAAGACTCGAAACTGCGCTTTTGATTCTTAAAATCAACAAGTGGATATTCATAAATGGGTTGATACGGTCCCATATCAACATATTCTCTCCGAACCTCATCTTGTTTATCACATGGATATTCCCAAATTGCAATTCGTTTCCTAGGGTCTCGCTCATAATATGTGTTAGTTCCTTCTAACGGATCAAGAGCAACTTCATTGTCGAGTTTGAGTTTTTTGGTTTCTAATGTTGATCTTGAACTTGACCGAGGAGTATTATTTGCAGTATTTGAATTTTTTGATAATTGCTCACTGTTTTTTTGAATGAAATAATCCGTGATACTTCTTTTTGACATTTTGATTCACTTATAGAGAGACAATTCCTAACTCATCATTTATTTCAGTATAAACATAATATTAATGATAAAAAAACTCAAAAGGATTTAATAAAAGATGCATTTATAAATTCTAAATTATGATTTTGATTTATGAAGCAATGTTTACTACTATAACAAATTAAAGTTTCAAATCTTACAAATGCAAATTGTAAAAAAACAATGTAAATTTTAATCACAAATTCACAACCAAAATAGGGAATATTAATTATCAAATACCATAGTTAATAATAAAAATAAGTAAATGAGTGCATTCAAAGAATTAACTCACCGAATGACTCCAATAAAATTAGTGTAGGGTTGTAGGCTGCAAAGATGAGTGGAGATGATCAGATGAATCAACTCATGGTCGCACAACTTAAGGCTGAAGATGGGCAGGAGAAGAGGATCAAGGGCATTGGGGAAATTAAGGTCGAGGCAGAGAGCACCAACAACAGTGCAACAGCCGCACGGTGGAGTTTCAGATGAGGAGGTGTGTTAGCGTGTCACCTTCGCAGATCCTTTGGCTGTTCGGTAGGAGCAAGTGCTGTTGCAGAGGCAAAGCTCAGTGATGAAGGAGGAGGAGGAGGGAGGAGGAGGGATAGGAAAAGAAGAAGATGATTAGTGAACGATTGAAATTTTTTTACCTCTTTCTACTCTTCTCACTTTCTGTCGTTCTTGTTTTTTTTTTCGTTTTGTTGATTTGCTTTGGGAGAAAAGAATTGCAATAGGGTTTTAGTAGTGGCCGATTTGCTTTGGGAGAAGGGAATTGCAATAGGTTTTTAGTAGATGGATCGTATAAATATATATATACCTTTATATATAAAGCAACTTATGTGTCTTGGCTGGGCTTGAGCCCAGCCAGGCCCCTACATACAATACACCTCTGTCTTGATGCTTGTTATACAATTTAATCTTTACTGAGATAAATAATTTGAGTCGTCCCAATTGTATTTTGGTTGAAATTAAAATATGTTTTTTGTTTGCCTTGTGTTGTAGATTTATGTTTTCATGATTGTTTCAGTTGGTTTTGAAAATAAAGGTTTGTTGTGCTGCTATAAATTTGCAGGCAAGTATACATGGCACGAGAGATGAGAACTGGGGAGATTGTTGCTCTGAAGAAAATTAGAATGGACAATGAAAGAGAAGGGGTACACATTAGTGGATTATTCTTTTGAGGGATTCCTTGAGTCAATATATAATCTTTTCTGTCCTGGATATATATTTCAATAGTTAATCCAGCCCTTTGATATTCCAGTTCCCCATTACTGCCATACGAGAAATAAAGATTCTGAAGAAACTTCACCATCAAAATGTAATCCAACTGAAAGAGATTGTGACCTCTCCAGGTTGGAGTGATATCTTTATTCTAATTCTTTCTTTTGTTTTTTTTCCTGTTTGAGAGAATTTGTCTGGACAATTTTAATATGAAAATTTTGGGAAATTTTCTTAGGTCCTGAGAAGGATGAGCAGGGAAAACAAGGTAAACTTGACTCCCATACAGGGATGCCTGTGGTTAGTTGCAGCTTCAGTATACTTTTGTATATGCCAGTTCTAGTCTCTTATGATACGAGTATACTGCAGATGGTAACAAGTACAAAGGAAGCATCTATATGGTTTTTGAATATATGGACCATGATTTGACTGGCCTGGCAGATCGACCTGGAATGCGATTTACAGTACCTCAAATAAAGGTGAAAAGTTAAATATTTACTTTAAGTAGCACAACTAATGTTTCTAAGTACTTAAAACTGTGTACTAATTGTTGAATTGTTTTTTGCCATTCAAGTGTTATATGCGTCAGCTGCTCACAGGTCTCCATTATTGCCATATCAATCAAGTACTCCACCGCGATATTAAAGGTACTTTAAAATAGTAAATTTCCCATAGAACTGTGCCCCTTTTTTTTGAACTCTTATAATATGTTATGTGTACTGGGCCAGGTTCCAATCTTTTAATTGATAATGAAGGCAATTTAAAACTTGCTGATTTTGGTCTTGCACGATCATTCTCTAGTGACCATAATGGCAATCTTACAAACCGTGTCATCACATTATGGTACAGGTAAGATCTATAGGTCTGCACTCAGACATTGCCAGCTTCCATGTGTATCACTCTCTTGTGTTTTTCATTGAAAATAGGCTTCATCTTTCTTTGTTAATATGGTTTAAATCATCTCTCTTTATGGCAGACCTCCGGAGTTGCTTCTCGGGGCTACCAAGTATGGCCCTGCTGTGGATATGTGGTCTGTTGGCTGTATATTTGCTGAGCTTCTTCATGGAAAACCAATCTTACCTGGAAAGAATGAGGTATAATTTGCTTGACTTAACCATGTATGATATTTGGGCTGTTTTTTTTTTCTTCTCTTTTGTAACTTAACATTTGGTTTCAGCTAGCCCTCTCTATAAAATGCTGGTAGTCTGATAAACATATTTACTAAAGGGTTCTAGGGTTTTTAATGTTCTCAAATCAAATTTTATTCTTTTTATGCAAATACTTTCAAATGCTTGCCATATGATGAATAAAATTGTAAATTAGTGTTGAGAGATATAAGAAAGCATTTATTCATCATTAGTTGGTGTATGTGCTCGAAAGTGTGTAATATTTCTTGATTTCCCTTGTTCAAATGCATGCACTAGATTGATGGAAAGACTATGGGTGTAGTCATATCCTTTGGCAACAAGTTAAACAACTCAAGTGCGAAGTTGTAAACTTCCACAGCAAATGATGTGAAAAACTTGACATTTATAAATGATTTTTTTTAGCTGATTCATTTCTATTCGATTATTTTTTATACTCTCTTCTGGTAAGTATTTTTTTCATGCTGCAAAAAATGAAATATAGCTAATGGACTATTTCACTGCAGCCAGAGCAGCTCTCTAAGATATTTGAACTTTGTGGAACTCCTGACGAAGTCATCTGGCCTGGTGTTTCCAAGATGCCTTGGTACAACAATTTCAAGCCTTCGCGCCCAATAAAGAGGCGGGTGAGGGATGCTTTCAAACAGTAAGTTGTACTTCACTACAACTTGTAACTTTTTAGATGTTCTACTTTTGGTGAGGTTTGATTGCTTGATTTGGATAAAGCCTTTCAATTCCACAGTTTTGATCGTCATGCCTTGGAGTTGCTTGAAAGGATGTTAACCCTCGATCCATCCCAGGTAACACCTCTGTTCTACTCTGTTTATATTCTTGGACAATGATTGTAACCTTTTTGGTTTTGGTTTTGTCTATCGGTAGTTTGGTGATCTCTGTTTTGTTATGCAGAGGATTTCTGCTAAGGACGCACTTGACGCAGAATATTTTTGGACAGACCCTCTACCATGTGACCCCAAAAGGTTGTTAGTCATTTGGCTTGGTCCTTATCATATGCTATCATGCGAAATTCATTTATCATTTTGATGATACAGTTTGCCGAAGTACGAATCCTCGCATGAATTTCAAACCAAGAAGAAGCGCCAGCAGCAGAGGCAGCAGGAGGAAACTGCAAAACGACAGAAGCTACAGCATCCACAGCCACACAGTCGCTTACCTCCCATCCAACAGACTGGGCAACCACACCCGCAGATCCGGCCTGGTCCGAACCAGCCCATTCACAATGCTCCACCACCAATGCCACCCGGTCCCAGCCACCATTACGGCAAGCCACGAGGCCCCTCCGGCGGTCCTAACAGATATCCACAGGGCGGCAACCCAAGTGGCGGCTACAACCCCAATCGAGGTGGTCAAGGAGGCGGTGGCGGGTACAATAATGGCCCGTATCCCCAGCAAGGCCGCGGACCACCGCCTTACACTGGAAGTGGTGTACCTGGACCTGCTGGTCCGCGTGGCGGAAGCAGTAGCAGTTATGGGGTCGGCACTCCTAATTACCCCCAAGGCGGTCCCTACAATGCCTCAGGGGGAGGTAGAGGTTCCAACATGAGTGGGAACCGCAACCAACAACAATATGGTGGGTGGCAGCAGTAGTTGAATGTGTGCAATTGATGAAAGTTTTTCTTGTTATCTTCACTTTGAGTATGAGAAATTAGACACATCAAATATGCCAGCAGAATCATGATTGTGGAATCATATGTATTATTCAATTTCAATAAATTTTATCAAGAGTAGTGCTGAAACACATTCTAGCACAAATAGAGTTTTTATTATATTGGTTTAGTATAAACCAATATACTAAACCCAGGCCATTGTACTACTATGATTCTCTACATTTGACAAGCTCAGTTGTTTCTCAGCAGGCATGGATACAGCACCCCCCCTGAATGTATCATTCCCCATCAGATCTTTGAACTTTTGGTTGCAGATTTTCTTCGCTTTCTTGGTGATTGTTTCCGCATCCACCTGGATCAGCAACGGATTGGCAGAAAGCACAAAAGCAGTATGTACAACTTTGAATATTGCAAGTATGTAGAACTTTGAATATTGCAAGTATCGAACCACTTCAAATCAAGAACAAACACAGCCATGGTCTGCTTCACTTACAAGGTGTGAATTCACTGATGCCGGTTTCGTCTGCAGTTGCGATGGCTCGAAATCCAAATTGTTCCTTAGTTCCTGGTCCTGTGCAGCTAAATGCCTTTGTGGAATCTCAGGTGGAAGGGCGAAGATGCCACTCCCACTGAGTTCTTTGCATTTTGCCTCAGAGAGTTGTTTCTTCACTTGAAGTTGCTCCAGCTCAGACTCTATCGTCCCTCTCAGCTCGCGCTGCTTTGCTAACTCAGCAAAAGATGTAGGTTTTCTCGGAGTTTCTACCCCTTCCGTGCCAAGCAATATTTGGCTGATCGCACCCATAGATTTCTAAGGTCAAACTCAGAAAGAAAACGGTTAGATAACTTAATGGTATGAAAATTCTCTCTCGTGTTCTTTTTTGTTTCAGCAGGAATGGTAAACTAAACTGAAATTTCAAGTACATGAAACAAGAGGCGCTACCTGAAAAATTCGAATGCTAGTCTTCTGGTTGGATGCATTATGTTCGTCGTCATCAATGGCAAAAATACCATTGCCGTTCATATCTTGCAGTTTCAGAGCTGAGCAGGACCTCCTAAGAGCAAGAAAGGTAGAATGCCATAACTTGATCGTGCAATGAAAAATATTCAAATTCTATTCATGAACAAAACCTATTGATCTCATTGATTGGGCAGAACTTCGGTATATGAACTAAATGCACTAGAAACCGTTCAAAATATGAAGTAAAAATAAAGGCAAGCAACAATTAAAGCAGACTTATTCCACTTGATTTTTTTTTTTTGTGTAAAAAAAAAAAAAAAATCCAAACTCGAATGCTCAGGATACCGATGGATAGCAATCTCACCTCTTGTTCACTATCTCGGCCTCCTCCTTGGTCATCGGCGCGCCGAACATGGCCGGGCTGATCCTATCTGCCGGCTTCAGGGAGGGAGGAAAATGGAGAAAAGAAATCTAATTCAGCAAGCGAATCGTAGAACCCCAAAAATCTCAATAAAGAATTCAAAAATCTAATCAAAATGGGAAAAAAAAGGTGATAACTACCTTGAAGCTCCGGCGGGAGGAGGGAGTCGGCGATGGCTCCTCCGCCGGCTCGTTTGGCCACGCGAGGAGATCCGCCATGCAGCTGTGCGACGTCCTCACCGGCAGATTCCGATCCATTCCGATCGACGTTCTACTCTTAGCCTCTCTCTCTCTTTTGTGCGGCAGCGGAGTCGAACGAGAGGAGAGGAGAGGAGAGGAGAGGAGAGTGGTACAGCAACGGCGGAGCAGAAGATTTATATAGGCGACGTTTCTAGTTTAAATTTAAAGTCAATTATTAAATTTTTTAAAAAACGTTATGATGTGAAATCGAAACTGACCGCTCTGGCACGGGAACCGCAACAGTTGCCCAATTAGAACGGAGTAGAAACTGGCCGTTCGATTTGTATCGCACGGTCCATGGCGAAAGGAGTAGGAGAGGGAACGCCATCACGTGATCTCGACTGTGTAACAGCAGCCTTCGGATCTTTGCATTTGAACGGCACGCGTTGGTGATCACGTAGCTCAGAATAAGCTGAAATGTGTATTCAATAGTTAATACAGAATATAAAACTATCGGGTCCATTTCTTGATCGGGTCGAATGTCAATTGCGGGCGGGTCCATTTTGTTCGCTAGCGAATTAATTAGGACTTCGTTGCATTTCAACCTTAATTCTGTCTTATTTAAGTATTTATACTCCGTAATTGATGGATTGCTCTTTGACACTCGTCTGATGGAGCCCATCAGGCCCACCCGTGAATCGGGTGTCGAATAATTAAACCTCTGAAATAATTTAAAGTTATTTTAATATTTTGACTCGATTTTTCCCAATTTAAAATTTCTTCTGTTTTCTTTTGTGAAATTTTAAATTTGATTAAAAAAAGGATAAATTGGAGAAAAATCCCTAATCATATTTTACATGTAATTCTCATGACTAAAAAACTTTATTTCCACTCTTACGTGTAAAGTTTTATTTATTTCAATTTTCTCATGTAAATATTATTACCTAATTATCTCTCAGATTTTTAGATATAAAAAGTCTAAAAATGAATATAATTTCTCTTAAATTCAACATTTTAAATTAGAATTGAGTATATTTTCTATTAAAATTGCCACTCATATTTTTTTAGATATAAAAAATTTAGAAATAGGTATAATTTCTGTTAAATTCAACACTTTAAATTAGAATCGAGTATATTTTCTATTAAATTGAGCACGACTTTCTAATTGTCTCTCAGATTTTTTTAGGTAAAAAAAAAATCTAAAAATGAGTATAATTACTCTTAAATTAACACTTTAAACTAGAATCGAGTATATTTTCTATTAAAATTACTCTTCATATTTTTTTAAGTACAAAAAGTCTAAAATGGGTATAATTTCTGTTAAATTCAATATTTTAAACTAGAATCGAGTATATTTTCTATAAAATTGAGCATGACTTTTTCCTTACTTAATATAATTCTCCTAAATTCAGCATTATTTAAAGAAAATCTAGTATATTTTCTATCCAATTGAGGTGAAAAAAGAATTTGCTAAATTTGATAGAAAATATATTAAATTTTAATTTAATGTGTTAAATTTAAGAAAAATTATATTTATTTTTAGATTTTTATACCTAAAAATATTAGGAGTAATTAAGTAAATTAATATTTATTATATTTGACTAGTGAAAATAAAATAATTTATTAAACTATATGTAAAATTTTATTTATGATTAGGAAAATAATAAGTTATCCGTCTCAAAGCGGGTCGACCATCTTAGCGCACGTGTAAAGCACGTGTTTTGTTATAGTGGTCAAGGATCAAAGTCGGGCTCGGTCTCTCCCATCGCCGATCTCAATTCCTTCGGTCCCACGAGACGAGCGGCCTGCCGGCAGCTCCCTGATCGTCTACGTCCAACCGTCGCCTGCTCCAGCTACCTTCTCTCTATCCCTAGCCGGATTTTACTAGGTCAGGTCTTTCTTCGCTACTTGCCTAGCTTTCTCGACGCATTCGTCTCTGTAATTTAGGGTTTTCTGTTGCGATTGAGTTACAGAAGTCTTAGATGCAATTTCTGGATCAAAATTTGAGATTTTTTTTAATGAATATGAGTCCATCTTGTAAACCTTATTGTTGCTTAGGTTTCTTCATGATCATTTTTTCCTCAAATAAAAGTTTGGTTTTTTTAACATCCCTGGTCATTGTCATGATTAGATATTTGTTAAAAGTTTGATCTTATAACTCAATCATGCACAATCGGGTGTGGGAGATGGCAAACAAGCAAATTTTGGCAAGAGATTGTTGCATGGTTAGGTGAAGCAGGGAATATGGATTCTCTCAGTAAGTTCCTCCTTACAAGCGGTGTCCATGATTATTTCGATCCCTTTCTGTTTACTAGGCTAGCCAAGCTGGGGTTTGGAAGTCAAGTATGTATCTGTATGCCACAAAAACGAACTTGATGATTTAGGGAATGCTTGAAAGAGGCCTAAATATTCCTTGTAGCTAAATAATTGCTTCATGACTCAAAAACACACCTCAAGCTGAGGAAGAATAATGATTGTGGCTTTATCTAATGTCCAACCTTTGCTTTGACACAACCAAAATATACCGCTGTTTACTGGATTCCATGAGTAACTCTTTGATTTTGAAGATCGGGAAATGAAAACAGGTTTTCTTTGTCCCTCCCCCCTTCCACGTGTTCTATGATTCAACCTTGTTTAGAGAACTTTATTTTCCCATATACTGTCATGCCATGCCCTCAATCGACATTCATCAACTGAACATTTATGCAAAAGCATTTAAGAACTTCTGATGCATGCATGGATGAATTGTAAATGCTAAATTATTGGTCATACATGTGATATTAGATTCTAATATATTGTATAAAGTATGTATGTATCAGTTACTTAGTCAGTGTTTTGAGCACTTATGTTTTGTTTTACCCTAAAGCTTGGATTTAGGAGGGAAAGGAATCACTAGTGGAAAACAATTCTTAGTGGAAAGGAAAGAGAAAGGAAAAATATATATATAAAAATAAGGTCATGCCATCACTCGTGGCGACTTGGCCTGATTTGTAACCATGCCGATCCGTCACTGCAAGTGATTAACGACTTGGCCGTGAGCTTGTGGCCTCCGCTAGCGATTTATAGAAAAATCCATGGCCTGACCATAAGTTCATGAGTTCAAGGCCGTGAGTTTGTGTCCTAGTCGTGAGTTCACAGCGACCGCATTTTGCCAGAGTTTTATCTTTTTAGAGGATAAGGTGTGAATTTTGCTTTTGGAGTAGGCAATCACTGTTGAAGTTTTCAGGAGAAAGGATGGAAACTGTTCCATCCAATTTCAAGCAAACAAAAAAAATACCCTAAAAATGGTCCACAGAAGAATTTAGAGTCTGTTTGCTGATTTTTTTTTACAAGGTAAACAGGGCAACAAAGGGAATCCTTTTCATGGTATAGCTTCAATGCCAAGTTATTATTCATACATGTGGTATTAGATGTATAAAGTAATGTCTTTATCAGTTACCCTTTTTAGTGTTTTAATCTCGATTTGTTGTTAATTTAAATTTGAAGCACTTAATAGGATCCTTTTCTTGATATCATATCACAATAAAATGTGTAGTAATAAGCCTTATATCTAGTGGAAGATAAATTCTGTTTTTAACTTTAATTTTGTACGAATGCTGAGTTTGACATTGAACATTAAACAACGTGTTTTAATATTTTACAAAGTATCTTAATTTATCTCTATTGCTAATCCCAAATAGAATTGGAACTTCTTATTGTTGATTTTTCTCTCAATTGAACTTTTAGTCTCAGGTTTAGGCTAAATGATTGATTTTGTTCATTGAATGGCTACTTCATTCCATTTTCATGTGAAGTTAGTTACTTTTTCTAGCATTTATTCTTTGACCTTTCTAGATTCTGATTTTCCCTTGTCATGTTTAAATTATAAAAATTCAGGTAGAAAGATTGGCCCTTGCAATGTCGGCCTTCAGAGCATTTTTGAATAGCCCCATGGGACCAAAAACAACTCATTTTTGGGGTCCAATTGCTAACTGGGGCTTTGTTATTGCTGTAAGTGTCCTTGATTGCTGTTTAATTTTGTTCTCTCTCATATGGAGTATGATGGACAATAACCCTGCCAACCTGTTGATGAATTTGCAAATTCTGCTCCATGATATTTTCTTGGCCTCAGCTATTCATAAGATTTAATATTTTGCATTTCATATGCTGTAGTATTCTTTGCCATTTTCTTTTCTTTCCCTCCCTTGCATGAATCCAATCATTCCTTTCTCATTTTTCATTCCGCTTATAATCAAAGCATATGAAGTAATTGGTTTATTATTCCTAGATAGGTAATATCGCAAATAGCTAGTGTTTCAAGCATCGACCAAAATATTCAAATACTTTTTTTTATTGTTTATCAATAAAATTGGTCTACTTATGCTAACTGTAGAAAAGTCTATACTAGTTATAGCATCTTAGAGGTCATTATGTGAACGACAAAAGGTTTTTCTTTTCTTGTTAAATAATTTATGGATTAAATCTTCAAGACTTGATTTCATAGTCTGTCTTGTATGGTGGATCTATTTCTAATATGCACTTAAAACTGAATCTTTAGCAGTTGATTTGAACTAGTTTAAAATGTTGAAAAAATTCTTTCTCATTGACAACTTTCCAACATAAAACCTCATTTATTTTCTTTAAGGTTTAAGGTTCCAGGTCTCTTGTAACATACACACTATTATTTCAGGGTTTGGTTGACACTCAGAAGCCGCCTGAGATGATATCTGGGAATATGACTGCAGGTTCGTAGCATATTTACTGTACTAGAAACAATTACATACCTATTTTTCAGTAGCATAGAATGCCCTAAAATAATGAGGAATCTTTTTCTGCAGCTATGTGCGTCTATTCAGGATTGTTCATGAGGTTTGCATGGATGGTACAACCGCGTAACTACTTGCTTCTCGCATGTCATGCTTCAAATGAATCTGTTCAGCTTTATCAGTTATCTCGCTGGGCAGGAGCTCAAGGGTAAGGATACTTTCCTCGCTTTCTATGATTCTCTTTTACACGTTCTAGAATTAAAACAAATCTATTTGATTGGGAAGACGAGGCAAACGACTAATGAGCTAATATGGAGTGGTAATTAAAAAATTGTATCAATTCTGTTTGATGTTTGGTCTGTTGTAGCTGATACTTTTTAGCCCATAAAGAGTCTTGTAGGTCATTACAATCAAACAGAGAGGTTCGACGAAATACTTCCAAAAATACGGTAAGGACTTGTAAACGATGAGTTAAAAACTGTTTTCCCCCTCCTTTGCAGATACCTGGAGAAGAAAGAGCCGGAAGCACAGAAATGAGCAATAGGCTTTTCCATGTGATTCTTTGCAAGTTTTCCCCCCTGATTTATAAGAAAAATAATAGTGTAAGCATGAAAATTGTACTGAATGCTCTGGTGTGATCATTCATTGTCTATGATGAGGGTGAAGATAATCTATTTGGCAATCAAGAGCATTTCCATATTTTCCCTTTATTGCTGCTACTCAAATTGATTGTTCATTGTATTCAGAAGGCCCATGGCATTCCTATCCATTTCAGAAAGTATCTAGTATTTTGCATATTATATTTATATCTTAACTCTCCCATCCTTTCTCTCTATAGTTGTATCTAAAGCCACACGTCCATCACTCTTCTCCCCTCTATCACTCATCTTGTATCAATCTTTTTCCTTGCACACCAAAAGAGCTTGCGCTAAGATCTTCTATCTTGAATGACATTGAAGGATTTTACTGTTTCTTCTAATATATTGCACTGCCTTTTCCATCACCAAGGTTGAAAACCATTGAGCAATCTCCTTTTCGCATTTCCCTCCTTTTCCGATGCTCCATTCCTTCAAATTTAAAGTATAATAAGTTTTAATAATTTATAAAAATTAATTTGTTTATAAATAAACATGTGCGTGGTGCAAACAAAATTAACAAGTTATAGATTAATTAATTGTCTTCATATTATTTTAATAAAAAAATGCGGAATTTTAAATATTTATTTACCTAAAACTACTGTGTTTTTGGCAATCAACAAAACATTAAAACAAGCCCGTCTAGCTCAGTTGGTAGAGCGCAAGGCTCTTAACCTTGTGGTCGTGGGTTCGAGCCCCACGGTGGGCGATTTTATTTTTTAACTCCCAAGATGCAAATGCACAATAAAAAAAAAAACAAATAAAATTAAAAATCAACTCGTTCTTCATGTTTTTCTGCGATCGATCACAGAATACATGGACAGATCGTCGTCAACGTCCTAATAATATTTACATTTACAGCCAAGCAGGGTTCTTTAAGGGAGTTACCACTGCCTTTACCTGCAAGTAGTTCATCAGACTATCGATTCCCCTCTCCCTTCCGTGCCCACTCATTTTGTATCCTCCGAAAGGAATTGCAGCACCGGCAACATCGAAGCAGTTGATCCATACGCTTCCGGCACGCAAAGCACGCATCAAGGTGTTCGCAGTGTCGATATTTTTGGTGACCACTCCAGCAGCTAACCCATATCGACTCGCGTTTGCTCTTCGTATGACCTCATTCAGATCCCTGCCATCACCAAAGGAACTATGGTGATTACTCAGAATAGAGCCGGCACAGAAGATCATATAGTTCGACAGAGTTGCACTTGCCTGAACTTAAGGATCGATTGAACAGGACCGAAGATCTCATCTTGTGCTATTTTCATTTCATCCTATAAATTTCAAATATCACAACTGTCATCACAAATGCAGATTGAGAGTTTACCAAACCTTTATAGATTTAAGGACTAAGCCATACTTGTACATCAGAGAAGATGGTCGGCTGAATGTAATAACCTTTGTTTCCAATTCGATCTCCACCTGTTACTAGCGTAGCACCACTGTCGATTCCCGATTTGATGTATCGCAAGATCTTGCTAAACTGCTCCTCATCAATCTGAGATATTTGTGAAGAACGAAAGTACTCAATATGGACAGGTTTCAGAACTTACTTTGTTAAGAAGCTAGACGACTTTTTCATACATGTTTTATACGAGTTATGCACGATCAAACAGCAATCGAATGAGATGAAAATTAGTATGAGCACATAAATCAAGATGCAAACAAATACGGCAGTTTCTACCTTTCAGAGAGAACAATACAGAAAAAGGAGGATACCTGAGGACCTTGTTCAACACCCTTTTTAAAGGGGTCTCCAACAATGCGTTTTAAGGCACGGGCTTTTGCTTTCTCTACAAACTCAT
Organism: Zingiber officinale; assembly: GCF_018446385.1. Taxonomy (NCBI): domain Eukaryota; kingdom Viridiplantae; phylum Streptophyta; class Magnoliopsida; order Zingiberales; family Zingiberaceae; genus Zingiber; species Zingiber officinale. Next base: position 147,718,214 of record NC_055994.1, read on the forward strand.
CGTATATACGCTCATGAACGAAAGTGCGAGACCCAGCAGAACAGCACTGCCCCTGTATAAATTGGGTTCTGTAGGTAAATAGGTAGGCAGACATTCTTCCAGTAAGTCGAACGCGTATGACTATGCGAACCTGATTAAAGAATAAAGCAACATGTGCAAGTGCGACAGCCCTATCGATATCAGCATCGTCCATTATGATCATAGGAGATTTTCCTCCAAGCTCTAGTGTCACTGGCTTTAGATTGCTCTTTGCAGACAATTCGAGGACAATCTTTCCGGTATCAGTAGATCCAGTGAAAGCAAGCTGTTCCATTTAGGAAGCTATCAGAAACATAAGATGCAGAATCAGCATACAATAACTGTCGCCATAAGATACAGAATCCATTGGTTCTTAAATCCCACAAATCCAGGAAAAAACAATGAATCTATGTTACCTTATCAACATCCATGTGACTAGCAATGGCTGCCCCAGCAGTTGGGCCAAATCCGGATATCACGTTCAAGACACCAGCAGGGAGACCGGCCTAAACCATTGTACACATAAACCAGTATAACAAGATAAAATAAAGGCGGGCGAAGATCAAGACATCCTTTTTCTTTCAAGTAACAAATGTGGCTCTTCTATAAAACTAGTTTTCACTAGTCCAGCAGCGAGAGATTCAATATACCTGTTTATAAGTTATATATCCTTTTCTTTTCACTTTAATATTTGACCTTTCCTTTTTTTCAAACAAAAGAGAACATACGGTTGTGTCGGAAACTTTGCATCAGATTGATGTACATGGAATTGCCTGTATCACCTGGCCTAAAAAGAGTTTGGAAGAACACAATATTGCAAATACTTGTTATGATGCCTAAACGTTCACATAATGAAACTGCAAGAGTTGGATCGGGATCATGCCAATAGACAGAGACTCGGTGAATGTTACACATAACCATGAAAGTAGGCATCATTTTAGTAAAAAGGCATGATTAGGGCATATAATGCAGAAGTGGGATGATGAAAGTAGAGTAAAAAGGGGGATGTGAGAACCAAATCAAACCTCAAGAAGTAGCTTCGATACATAAAGTGCTGATAGAGGAGTTTGCTCTGCGGTCTTCAACACAATTGTGTTCCCACAAGCTAGTGCAGGTCCTATCTTCCAAGCATACATAAGAAGTGGAAAATTCCATGGGATAATTTGGCCTGCAACACCAATTGGCTCGTGCAAAACCTGCACATGATGTTGACTATCAGCTGGCACTATGAGTCCATGAATCTTGTCTGCCCATCCTGGAAGATTAAGATAACTAGACATCTATCATCGAGAAATAAGAAGTTGGTGAGATCAAATTAGATCACAGATATATGTATAACTGTACCTGCATAGTATCTCATCAACCGTGCCACTGTTGGAATTTCACTCCGATAAGACTGTTGATAAGGTTTCCCACTGTCCCAACTTTCTAGTGCAGCAATCTCATCATTGTGCTTCTCAATAAGATCAGCAAACCGATTAAGAATGCATGACCTTTCCTGTGCCCACAATTTGAGGTGAGTTACAACTTGCCATTTGTTAAAAAGAAGATCCAAACAGAAGAAGGCGTGAAAAGAATAGTTATAAACTTGGAACGAAAAATTTAAAACATTACATAACCAGTCATCTTGGGCCATGGCCCTTCATCAAATGCCTTGCGAGCAGCAATGACAGCTCTGTTGATATCTTCTGCATCTCCTTCAGCAACATGTGCAATCACTTCCCCAGTTCTAGGATCTAAGGTTGGGAAAGTCTTTCCTGGTACCAAATGATTCAAGTAACAATTTTTAAGTAGCACAAAAATTAAGCTGAACATACTGTTCAAAAGTCTATCTATTATAAGTTAAGATTGTGCCTCAAGAAAACCTAAAGAATCACCTGAAGCTGAGTCCACGAAATCTCCATTTATTAAAAGTTGTGTGTAGTTTACTTGAACTGGAGGGTGAATTGGTTCCTCAATCAAAGAAGCAGTGCTAACCCCTCGAAGAACTCTTGATGCTGGACAATTAGATCATCCCAAGTCAGTAATCTTGTATATGGTGAACACAAAAGGATGAAGCTCTGCTTCCAGAAATTGACTCCATTAGTACATGAACTACTCCAATTCCATTGATAAGTTGAAATCATTGCATTTCAAACTTCTATCAGCAACATACGAATCAGAACCAGTTCGAAACAAACAAAAACCCTAAATTTTAATCTGGAAACAACTTCTAGACGAAGTTTTAAGATTTTTAGGAGCAGGAAAATCAAATGAAGAAGATATCTCAAAACTTTCATAGATGAAAGCTCAAATTTTCTTGTTTATTCCACTAAAAATACAATGATTATTCTTTCCTCTTCTAACATGATGTTCCTATTTTACACCTCGAAAAGGAAAATCTAAAAGAAAAATTAAAAGAAAAAAAAAGAAGAGATTTTGACACGGTCGATCACTCTAATCTCCATCGATCACCTTCTGATGATCCAGCACAAATTCAAGCACAAACAAATCCAAACGTCCTTGAGATGGCGCACCTGATCCTTGGCGAAGCAGAGATAAGACGAGGGCCGGTGAAGAGTAAGAAGAAGAGCAGGCGAGGAGAGAGGAGGCGATCCTTCGAGCTGCCGCCATGGCTTCTTCGCCTTAATTGCTGCGATCCTTCGTAGAGAGCACTGAGTGAAAGGATGAGAGTGAGCAGCATCTTCTCATACCGACCGAATCGTGCATGGCACCGAATAAATGCAACCCAGCTTCTTCTCTCCTACGTGGTGGTTGAAGACTAGACATGGCCCCACACGAACCGAATGTGAAGCGTGCATTATGAATGAGTGGGTATGTATTAGGTTCGTTTAACCTTAAATTAACTTGGACTAAAAATAAATATTATGATTTAAGTGTCCTTAATGTAAAATTTAGATGTAAATGAATCGTTGTTGTAAAATTAATCGAATCTCACTATTTAATTTAGTTTATTTTCTCATTTAATTATTTAAGTTTATTTAATTTGAGACTGCCTGCATGCTTGCGGAAAGGGGGTTCAGATCCTCTATTTCAAAATTGTCTATCCTCGTATTTCACTAGTCACTCAGTTCATCATCAACGATCATCGGTCGTTGTTTTAATCAGTACTATAATCTTTCAAGAAGATAAACCTAAGGAGATCATCATGATCGATATCGAAATCCGACTGAATCTAAGCAGGACTATCCAATCAAATTTCGGCATCCATAGTGCTGATGACCCTCTGAGTTTACTTTCCTTATAATGTTGATCGAAATAGCAATCGAAAATTACTGATCATGAACTGGAGGTGATGAATAAGACACGGGACATGTAATTTTGGGGATAGTGGATTTGATTTCGCGGAAAAGGATTGCACGCGGTCAAAGATGGAAACTTTGACTTGATGGGATAGCAATCGAGTTAACAAGGAGCGACTAATTAAACTAATTGTTCCTTTCTTAAAAGACAACGATCGAGAGAGAATATTCCTTGCTTTCTCTCTTAAAGAATTGCTCACGCTTCATAATAGAAAGGATTGCACTCGCTTCCTATGTCATCAGTTCCGATTTCTTATACCTAAACCCAGGTCTCTACTGAAATGGATGTCGTTTCATTTATATTTACCGCCTAAATTCCCATAAAAAAATATCATACTCAATAACAAACCAGTTAAGTTAGATTTTATTATAATTTAATTATTTAATTAAATATGTAAAAAATTTAACTAAGTCGATGAGTCGACCGAATAACTAATATAAAATCTAATAAGATTGATGGACTGATCGGATAGCTAGTACAAAATCTAACTAGATCGACGGGCCGACCAGATAGTTGGTACGAAGTCCAGCTAGGTCGACGGGCTGACCGGATAGTTGGCACAAAGACCAGTTAGGTCAACGGGCCGACCGGATAGCTGGCACGAAGTCCAGATAGGTCGACGGACTTCTAGGCCGACCGGATAGCTGGCACGAAGTCCAGATAGGGACAGTAGGTGCCGGTCTAGTTTATGTACATTTAAGATCCCTAAGCTGAGACCTTGACTAGTTTCTAGTCCTGAGAGGACAGAAACTAATTACTACTCTATATTATTATTAAATTGTCCTAATACTTGTTTTGTAGAGTATTTTTGGACTAACATTATTTTACAGGGAAAATTACAATCAGATGAACAATGTTCGAAGGCGCATTCGAGCAGTGAAGGCACTTTCGTACTGTTCATAGAAAGCACCTTCCATGAGGATGTCTCGAGAAGGCAATGCACAACAACTTTCATACGAGCTACTATGCGTCTGTTTGAGATTCTGACTACTTCGAGCTCCTGCTACGACTCTGCTGCGAAACTACTGCGATTGACTACTGCTCTGAGGAGTTCCGATTTAGGCCAGCAGACCGACATCGACACGAGCGCTCCCACTTCAATTCCAAAAAGTGTCGGTAAAATTTTGATTTGTGTAATTAATTACTGCAAAAGGACAAGTGCAGGGTGTTGTACTTGTTCTAACTTTCCTTTGTATTTCAATTCCTTCTTCTGGAGGTACTGTAAGAGGTTCATAGTGAATTACTCATCGATAGGTCCGCAGGACCTGGGTCTTGGAGTAGGAGTCGCCAAAGGCTCTGAACCAAGTAAACCGCTTGTGTTCTTCTCGTGCTGCTTTTCATATTTTTCTTTTCTGCTGTGTTCGTACTATGTTTCGTTTAAAATCGAAAAGATAAGATTTTGAAAATCACGTGATTCACCCCCCTCTCACGTGTGTCTCGATCCAACAAGTGGTATCAGTGCAGGTTTTGCTCTGAATTGATGCAACACCAATTAAGCCGGGGGAATCGTTTCTTTTTTGTTTTTCGCATTCCATCTGAATTGGTAAAACTTTACTTATTTAGATAATTTTTTTTGTTTTAATTTGAAATTGGTATAACACCTCTCAAATTTTTCTACATTTTTAAATATATCTTAAACACTGCTAAGTGCTAATCCTAAGACCAAGTCTTGGTACCCCGTTTTAGTTTTTCTTCTATAGCTGTCAAATGACACAACTTGAAGGGTAAAACACCTTCCGTCCTCCCCTATTCAACGGTGACGACTTCCCGTATTAGAAGAAGCGGATGGAAGTATATCTGAAAACCGACTTCGACCAGTGGTTTAGCATCACCAGAGGCTACAAAGCTCCAATCGACAACACCGGAATAACAATGTATTGGTGCAGGTTGTACTAACGGTCTAACTCAGATTTTGATGAATGACAAAGTTAAGTTAGATTTATTATGATATAACAATGTAACTAAGTGTGCAGGAGAAGTCCAGATAGGTCGATGAACTGACTGGATATCTGGCAAGAAATCCAACTAGGTTGACGGACTGACCGGATAGCTGGTACGAAGTCTAGATAGGTTAACAGGATGACCGGATATCTGGCACGAAGTCCAGCTAGGTCGACGGACCGACCAGATAGTTGGCACAAAGTCCAACTAGGTCAATAGGCCGACCGGATAGCTGGCACGAAGTCTAGATAGGTCGACGGGCTGACCGGATGTCTGGCAAAACGGTAAGTTAAGGTAAGTTACTGGAGGGGAATGACTTTGGTGAGGACGCATTCCCCATTTGAGGGAACAGTAGGCTTCGATCCAACTTAGATTCATTTTGAAAACTTAAGTTGAGTTCTTGACTAGATTTTAGTCTTGAGGAGATAAAATCTAATTACTATATTTGTTATATTGTGTTAACTTTGTTTTGTAGGATAGTATAATTTTTATTGCCTCGGACTAACCTTTTCTTGCAAGAAAAAGAGTTTCTGGAAAGGGGGGGGGGGGTCCAGGCGCCCAAAACTGGTCTAGGAGCTCGGAATATCAAGGCTTATCTGCTCGCCAACTTAGAGCGCACTAATTGGTTGGCCGACGTCACGGTCCAGGCACCCGGTGTTAGAGTGTATACTAAAAGCCTAGCTTTTGGTATAAACATTTATCTAGAAATAAGAATCACATTGGTCAAATGTTTACATTTGTGATAAATGTAGTTGTTCAATTAATTTATATTGTAGATAACATGGTGTGTGGTGTCACACACAGAGGATCATGTTATCAGTACCTTATAAATTATAAACAGTAGCTCACGACTAAGATGAAAAGGAACAAACCATTGGAAGGTCGTAGTGTAATTAGGTGTTAGTTTATCTTAACTATATAATTACACTAGTACACTTAGAGTGTATTGAGTAGGACCATTTGAGGTCGTTCTTTTTATACTGACTTTATAAAGGAACAAAGACCTCAGTTATTATGGAAGTGTGTGCTCTTAATCCTAATATAATAACAAGCACATATATTTGATATTTATTTCTTTAATTTATCAATGGGTGAGATTTAGTTCGATGAATCAATAAGCCCGATAAGTTGGGAAATGATATCACTTATAGTGTGTGTTGTTGATTATAGAAGGAAACTGTGTCCTAGTGATACTAGGTTGATAATGTCCTCAAGAGGAGCTCATAAGGATTGTCATGTTAAACCCTGCGGTGGACTTAGTACGACATGATAATAAGGTTGAGTGGTACTACTCTTGGACTAAGAAATTAATTAAATGAGTTGTCAGTAACTCACTTAATTAGTGGACATTCGATATCTTAAACACAGGGAGACTAACACACTCATAATAAGAAGGAGCCCAAAAATGTAATTTGGGATTGGTGCGGTAGTTCAATAATAATTCTCTAGTGGAATGAATTATTATTGATAAAATTAAGTTGTGTGTTGGGGCGAACACGGGATGCTTAATTTTATCGGGAGACCAAAACCAATTCCTCCTCTAGGTCCCTATCGTAGCCTCTTATTTATAGAGTTTTATACCCACCTATACCCACCTTCATACCCATGAGAAAGGGGCCGGCCAAGCTAGCTTGTGGAACAAGCTAGGGCCGACCTAGGTATAAAATTGGGTGGCCGGCCCTAGCTTGAACCCAAGCTAGTGGGGGCCGGCCAAATTAAATTTAAAAGGGATTTTAATTTTAGTTTTTATTATGTGGAAGAAATAATTTATTAAAGAGAATTAAAATTAAAATATCTCTCTTGTAAAAGATCTACAAAAGATTAAAGAAAGAGATTAGATCTCTTTCCTTATTTGTAGATTGGAGAGTTATTTTATTTTCTCTTTAAAAATTATCCACATGTTGATAAAATTAAAATTATAAAAATTTCCTTTTATCAACCATGAAGAGATTTTTAAAGAGAAATTTTATTTTTAAAATTTCCGGAAACATATTAGGAAGTTTTAATTGTTGATTAAAACTTGTCCAATTTGCTCTCCAATGATGTGGCCGGCCATTGAAGTTTAATTTGGAAAATTTTGTTGGTGCAACATCCCTCAGGTCAAGGTTGACCTGGGTGACCAAGCTGAGTCTTGGTTTGAGTTTAGATGTTTGACAATAAGAAATTGATTGAAGAAGAGTCAAGTAGGTCAAGGTTGACCGGATACTTGACAGGGAAGTCCTGGTGAGTGAAGCCAGGCAGAAGGAAAACCCTAGTGAGTGAAGCTAGGTGAAAGTCCTAGTGAGTGAAGCTAGGTGAAAGTCCTGGTGAGTGAAACCAGGTGAAAATCCTAGTGAGTGAAGCTAGGTGAAAGTCCTGGTGAGTGAAACCAGGTGAAAACCCTAGTGAGTGAAGCTAGGTGAAAGTCCTGGTGAGTGAAGCCAGGCAGAAGGAAAACCCTAGTGAGTGAAGCTAGGTGAAAGTCCTGGTGAGTAAAGCCAGGTGAAAGCCCTAGTGAGTGAAGCTAGGCAGATGGAAAACCCTAGTGAGTGAAGCTAGGTGAAAGTCCTGGTGAGTGAAGCCAGGCAAGGGAAAATCCAGATGGATCAAGGATGATCGGACATCTGGTGTTGGGAAGTCCAAGTAGGTCAAAGGATTGACTGGATACTTGGCACGAGGAAATCTGATGAAAGTCCAAGTAGGTCAAGGGAGTGACCAGATAGTTGGTCGAGGGTGACCGGATACTTGGCATGAATAGAAAAGTCTAAGTGGGTCAAAGGATTGACCGGACACTTGGGGGGAAGTCCTAGCAGGTCAAAGGAGTGACCAGATGCTAGGCATGATGTACCAACAGGTCAAGGTTGACCGGATGTTGGTTTGAGAGGCTTGGAACTTGGTTTTGGGCAAAAACCAAGTGTTGGATCGATCAGTGGATCGATCCAGGAGCTGGATCGATCAGTGGATCGATCCAGGCTTCTCCTAAGCGAACAGAGAGCCTCTGGATCGATCCGTGGATCGATCCAGATGTTCCAATCGATCAGTGGATCGATTGGGACGCGGCTACTTTGCGTGGATCGATCCAGGCATTTTTCCAGAGCACAGAGGCGCTCTGGATCGATCCGTGGATCGATCCAAAGCCTCCCCGATCGATTGGGAATATTCGAATCGATCGGGATCCGACCGTTGGCGTCGATAAAGGCCGCAGGCGTTCATTTCCTTCGGCATCTCTTCTCCGATTCACTCCAGATTTCTCGCCAGCTCCTCCACAGCACTCACAAAGCTTAGATCGCCAGTTCTTGAAGGATCTTGGAAGGTTTCCAAGTCAAGAGGCGGATCAAAGTCAAAGAAGAGAAGCTAGGGTTAGGGTTTGTACTCATTGTAAGCTTGTAAGCTTGTATTTCTTGTATCCTTTCCCTCTCTTCTTGTACTGAGTCTTGTAGGGCTTCTCCGCCCTTGGTAGTTACCATAAAGGAGAGTTTTATTAGTGGAGGGTGCATGCGTAGGTGTGGATCCTTGGACTAGTCACCTCTTGTGAGGTGGATACCAAGTAAACCAACCTTGTTAGCGTTGTGTGATTTGTTTCTTTGTATTTCCGCTGCACATCTTTGAAGGAACAAGCAACGCCGAGCACCGAGCGAACGCGACGAGCTATTCACCCCCCCTCTAGCTACTTTTGGTCCTAACAAATTTGTTTTATTTTTCTAAATTAAATCATGTCAAGGAAATTGAGGAAATTTTATTGTAATTAAATTTTCTAATTTGCCTAGGCCAAGGAATATAAAAGAAGGGGTGAGGGTGCCTTCATGAGACACAACCTCTATTGTTTTCTCTCCCTCTTTTCCTTGGTGTTGTGGCCAGCCATCATCTCTTCTCTTCTTCCTCTTTGTGGTGGCCGAAACTCTCTATTGCTTGGAGGTCTTGTGGAGGCCGGATACTACTTGGAGAAGAAGAAGAAGAAGGAGAGGAAGCTTGCATCTCTTAGAGCTTGGTTGGTGTTTTTCTTCTTCCTTGGTGGAGCTTTCTTGTTTTGGCCGAACCTAGCTAGGAGGAGAAGAAGGTGCTTGGTGGTTTCTCATCTCGGAAGATCGTTGCCCACACAACGTCCGAGGTTAGAAGAGGAATACGGTAGAAGATCAAGAGGTTTTTCTATAAGGTATAACTAGTAATTTTTCTTTCCGCATCATGCTAGTTATTTATGGAAATAATACCAAATACAAGAGGCTTACGATTCTAGAATTTCGAATATGTTTTTCGATGTTGTGTTCTTTTGTTTTTTCTTTTCCTTGTGATTTGATTGTTCTTTTCGGTTAACCTAAAGTTATTTTAGGAAATTAAATATTAGCTTTCCATAAAAGGTTTTGTCTAGTCGGTGGTGGTTGCTCCCATATCCAAGAAGGCCGTGTGCCTTGCCACGTCAGTACTGGGAACCAATTATGGAAATTAATATTTAATGGAATTAATAACTTAAGGTGATTTGGGTCGAACGTTTTAAGTTCCGCAGGAGACCCAAGTTAAAACCTAAAAGAACGAATAGATTAAGTTTTGGATCAAACGTGTTAAGTTCCGCAGGCGATCCAAAATTTAATTTAAAAGAACACATGGTAGCTAGGAAAAGGTTCAGATCTTTGTACAAAATTTTGTACAGTGGAACCTCTAGGCTTTCCGAGTAGCAACCAACAATTGGTATCAGAGCTAGGGTTTTGCCTCTGTGTATTTGGTATTAGTTTAATTATGCACATGTCATACATAATTTAGGCAAGATAATAGTAGGATGTGCTAACTTTGTGGATGCAGGATCCAACTATTATGGCTTTTAGTTATTATGTGTGTGATTGGACCCTTGGACATGTCAAGGGCATTTATATGTGTGTGCATGATTGTATTATAAAATACAGCAGGAGCTGTATTTAGTTTTATTAGGATTTTATTTTTGATCTAGATACATGTACATTCCTTTTATGGAATATAGGATCAAAAAAATGTAAAATTCTATTTATGTCGCGGATCGAATCTTGCAAAGCGTGGAACCTTCTAAGGACCAGAGGCGCAGCGGAACTAGGAGCAAGATGGATGCGACAGCTAGACCCGGTGGCCAAATATGGCAGCAGCTTGGGATGACAACACACGGAGGACAACTAGAGATAAAAGCCATAATAGTTGAAAATTAGATTTTCTATTTATTGCTTTTATATTGTGTTGTGTGTGCATGTTGGTTTACATATTTAGTAGGCTAGCATAGTTAAAATTTCTCATTTATAAATAACTAAGTGGGAGAGGGATTTTTAAGTAAATCTCATGGTCTCCATTACTGGTTTGTAAGTGATGCAAACAAGCTTGCGCGTTGGCTCTGAGTGCCTTCCTCCATAACGGATGAGCTTGTTTGTGGATCACTAGAACAGACTTCTATTTTTGGATGACTATAGGAAGTTAATTAAGAGCGTGTGATCTTCCCCAACGGAAGGGGCATAATCTTATTAATGGACTTAGTGTCAAGTAATGGTATACACTTAGACACATTTAATAGTATCCTTCCCAACGGAGTCACTACTATCACTTGTGTGACCAAAGGGAAACCAACTATTGATTTGTCATAAAACTAGATTGGCAATATAATAAAATTAATAAACCCCCTCTTACAAATGTTTGAATTTGTATACGTCCACACTAACGTGGCATACAAGATTCATGGTGTTTGAGGTAATTTTATTTGTCAAAAGGTTATATTGACAAGATAGTCAATGGGTAAAACCCTCCTCTTACAAATGATGAATTTGTATACGTCCATACTAACGTGGCATGCAAAATTCACGGTGTTTGAGGTGTTGGTGAATTTAAATAATATTGTTTGAGGAATCAATGTTATTTTAAATTCAAAGAGTTTTGACCAAATATTTAATCAAAGACAGATCAACTATTAATTTTATTTGTCATAAAGTAAAGTTGACGAGATAATAAAATTAATGAATAAAATCTCCTCTTCGATTTTGTATACGTCCACACTAACGTGGCATACAAAATTCATGGGGATTTTTAAGGAGTTGATCTTGACCAAGTATTTTTGTGATTCTTAGGATTTAAAATGTTTGTCAATCCCCTAGTAGTCATACTATAAGAAAGACTTAGTAATCCCAATTGTAATGATTGGAAATAGGACTTGGACATTAAGGTAGACTGTCTTCTTAGAACTAAGAACAATATAGGTGTATTTAATTCATTAGTTGAAACATGTTTAGTGGTGTTATCTAACAGAACCTGGAGTATAGATACAGATGTCATTAATCATGTTCGCAATTTATTGCAAGGTTCCAGGAAACCCGGCAACTAAATGAAAATTAAAACACCGTCTACATGGGCACTACTGTAAAAATGGTAGTTGTTGCAGTGGGAGATGTTTATCTTTTGAAAAGAATAAAACATGGATTTTTGAGTAATTGTCTTTACGCACCAAGTTTAGAAAGAACTAGTTTTCAGTTTTTAAACTATTCAAAGAACTTGATATTCTGCCTCTTTTAAATAACAAAGTTGTTATTAAGAAAAAGAGGGAAGTTATCTGTTCTGGTACGTTGGTTGGCAATTTATAAATCCAATAACTCTCACGATGCAACAAATGGAAATTAGTAACACATCTTCTAAACTTAAGAGAAAGTTGTTAGGATCCTTCGTACGGCTAGAGAGGGGGGTGTGAATAGCCGACCCCAAATCGCTCGCGTTTCTTTCTACAAACTAGGGTTAGCGCAGCGGAAAATACAACAAAGAAACGAAAGAGAAGAAAACCAAACCTTAACACAAGGATGTAACGAGGTTCGGAGATTAGGGCTCCTACTCCTCGGCGTGTCCGTAAGGTGGACGAGCCCTGTCAATCCGTCGGTGGATGAATCCCCGGAAACCCGGCTAATAAATACTCCTTGTGGGTGGAGAAACCTCGCCACAGTCTTTTGCAACAGCAAACAAAGGAGTACAACAATAGAGACAACAAACAAGAACAACAGAAATTGTAAAACACTTGCTTGCCTCTTGTTGTCGATGGAACCTTGATGAAGCGGCTTCTCGGATCCAACAGCTAGAACACCGGAAACTCACACGAGCTTGATGAGAGCTCAGAAAGCTCAAGAGCACACCAGCAGCTCGGTAGCGAAGAGAAGAGGAAGGAGAGACAATGCAGAGCCCTCGACCCCTTTATACTGCGAAGAAGATAAGAAACTAGGCGTTGCGTCAGCTAGAACTCGATCGATGCGTGGACCGATCGGAAGAAGCTTTGCTTTTGTTCGTCACGATCGGTCCATGGACCGATCGGGAACCTCTGATCGGTCGTGGGACCGATCAGGTCCTCTTGATCGGTCCCCGGACCGCTCCCACCTCTCTTACAGAGAGATCGCTTCGTCTCTGATCGGTCGTGGAGACCGATCAGATACACCTGATCGGTCCTGGACCGATCGTGGAAGCTCTGATCGTTGTCCCGATCGGTTTGTGGACCGATCAGAACGAACATAAGCATTTTAGCAAGCTCGATCGGTCACCGGACCGATCAGGAAAGCTCTGATATCTGATTGGTCTGCAGACCGATCCAACTCCTAGGTTTAGATTGCCCTCTTTAACCTAGTTCGGAGAACGAGCCACCGAGCCCTCTCCGACTCCATATGCCAAGCTTTACTCACTTGGACTTCTCAACACCGGATGTCCGATCACCCTTGATCCATCTGGATTTTCCTTGCCCGCTTCACTCACGGGACTTTCCACCGGCTTCACTCACCAGATTTCCACACCGCCTAACATCCCGTTAGGACTTTCTCTCACTTCCAGACTTTTCAACTGCCTAACATCCCGCTTAGGACTTTCCCACTGCCCGGCTTCACTCACGGGACTTTCCAACCGCCTAACATCCAGTTAGGACTTTTACCTTCACTCACGGGACTTTCCAACCGCCTAACATCCCAGTTAGGACTTTCCTCGTGCCAAGCTCCTGCTTGGACTTCTCTGCAAAGTCTCCATACTTGGACTTTTCCATGCAAGTCTCCATACTTGGACTTTTCCAAGTCTCCATACTTGGACTTTTCGCGTCCCAAACTCCTCTTTTCCAGTGCCAAGTCTCCATACTTGGACTTTTCCAGTGCCAAGCTCCCTGCTTAGACTTTTCCGTTGCCAAGTCTCCATACTTGGACTTTTCGCGTGCCAAGCTCCCTGCTTGGACTTTTCCCGAATCAGGTCAACCAGGTCAACCTTGACCTAAGGTTGCACCTACAATCTCCCAAACACCTATTCTTGTCAAACATCAAAAATACAACTCTCTCACGAGTGTCAAACATCAACATGCAACTCAACTAGGTCAACCTTGACCTAAGGTTGCACCGACAATCTTCCCAAGTCAAACATCAAAATACAACTCGAGTCAGGTCAACTCGAGTCAGGTCAACCAGGTCAACCTTGACCTAAGGTTGCACCAACAATCTCCCCCTTTTTGATGTTTGACAAAACCCATAATCAAGTTAGGTTAACCCGATAACCTAACTTAGGTTTTCCAACCATCTTCCAATGTCCAATGTTCTTTCCTTGAACATTCTCTGGACATTCTCCCCTTAGGTTAATCCGATAACCTAACTTGGGTTCTCCAATAATTCTCCCCTTTTTTGACACACATCAAAAAGAATTTCAATGTTCTTTTCTTGAACATTCCTTGACATTCTTTCCCTAGCTTAGATTAACCCGATAACCTAACTTGGGTTCTCCAATAATTTCTCCAATGAACACTCTCCCCTTTTTGACACACATCAAAAAGGAAAAAGAGGGTATCAAGGTCAAGAGTTTCTTCCTAATGAAAGTCTCATACCTTTCATTGAAACTCTTAATTTCCCCCTTGATACTAAACTCAACAATCAACTTAGTGATAATCCCATATCCATCAAGTCTTTAAGAGTAAAAACTCCCCCTAAAAGTCAACTCCCCCTTGACTAATAGGTAAAACTCCCCCTTGACCATTGCACCAACAATGTCTTGGAGAGTTCCAAACCTTTAGAAATCCAAAACACCAATTCCCAGCTGAAATTTCAGACAAACAGTCGGAAAATCAGCATTTGGCACGACCTGATCGGTCAGCAGACCGATCAGGATCCCATTGGATCGGTCCCCAGACCGATCCACATTCACTGGGATCGGACTGCCTCTTACTGGATCGGTCTCCGGACCGATCCACACCTCCCTGGATCGGTCCAGTGACCGATCCAAGCTCCCTTATCAGAATTCCTGAATTTCTTTTACCCGAAATTCAGAAACCCATAAACAATTTCAGAAAATTTCAAAAATTATGAAACTTTGAGGATACACTCCTCATAACATATACTATCAAGAAAAAATAGTTTTCTATGAAAATAATTTTCATTTTTCAATCTTGATACAAAGTTCAAAAACTTTGAAATAGTTCAAGTTTAGCTCAACTTTGTATCACTTTGGTCAATGATGAATGCTATCACTAGGAAAGCTTCATCAAGGTTTTCCAAATCAATTTCAAAATGATTTTAAACCTTTTAATTTAGGACCATAATCTTAGGGCTAAATGTACATGACTTGTACACAAGCTTTCCCTATGATCCTCCATTTCTTGAATTAGGCTCATCTAGGTACAAAAACTATGCACCTTGATCCTAACTCATGATCCTAATATCTCACATACATCTAAAGTGTATCAAACACATCCAAGTCAATGTTGATGTGAGACATGGGTTTAGGTATCTTAGACTAAGGTCTCATGCATTTTCTAAACACAAATTTGATCTCAATATCAAAATGTGTTTTTCATCCTTAAATCAATTTCATTGATTATTAATGCAAGAGATGATGACATGACATAAAATGATATCATAAGTAAAAACATGTGCCAATGTCATGATGTCATGGCATAAAGTTTGAAAACTTAAATAAACATGACATATAGATAACCTAAGCATTATCATGACATTTCAAATGATAATAAAATAAATATGATGTCATGGCATGACATATGGCAACCAATCATGGCAAGTTAGCACAAATAAAATACCTAAATTCCCTATCTAAGTATCCTTAGCCTTTGCTAACTTAAAATCTAACCCTAGATTGCCCATATATCCCTAAGAGAAAACCAAAATCCCAATTATGGTATTTCTCTAGGTTTTCTTAAATTGTGCCAAATAAGATTAAAATCGATATTTTTCAAATATGGCACAATTTACTCTTCAAGGAGTAAACGATAATTCCTTTTCATTTTCAAAGGTTCACAAAACCTTGAAAATGCTCCTTGAGTGTCAATTTCCTCAAAGTTGGGTTAACTACCCTTCTTATTGGAGTTGACACTCTCTAACCCATTTATGGGGTAGAGAAGATGCTCCTAGGAACCCAATACCTATTTGAGCTCATTGGGTTCACTAAATATTCACTAGGGATGACTTCCCTAGCAACCCTCCTAATGACCCTCTTAGGCTTTGAAGCCTTGGTCATTTGGGTCTCGTCAAGGTCAACTATAGGGGTGACTCCCCTTGTAACCTTGGTAATGGTCTTCCTAGCCCTAGGTTTTGTTCCATAATCGAATGGAACATTGTGGTAAGTGGGCTTGACCATTTGGGACTTAGGTTTGTGACCCAAACCTTTCTTGTCCTTGGACTTGAGTTTTTGACTCTTAAACCCTAGAGATGACTTCTCCATGTTTTTAAGAGCCTTTTCTAAATTATCAAGTCTTGACCTCAAGACTTGATTTTCTCTCTCTAATACCTCAAGTTTTAATTTGTCATTTCTCTTGAGATATTCCTAGGCATGTGTCTAGTCTTCTTGGGATTTCTACCTAGGTTTTCCTTAACTTTAGAAGCGTTAATCCTAGGGTTGGTATTTCTAGTGTTATCCTTACCTAGGCTAACATGTTTAGCTCCTAAGCACATGTATTGGTTCCTAAAGTTAACATGCTTATCATTATTAACAATTGCAACAAAACTACTAGCATGAGTTCTATTAGAATTGCAATAATGAACCTTAGAGGTTACCTTAGGGTTTGCCTTAGCTCCCCCTATCGTTGTGCCCGGTCTCTTGCCCTTGTGAGGTTGCCTCCCCCTCGGACAATGGCTCCTATAGTGTCCCCTTTGCTTGCATTGGAAGCACACGATGTGCTCCTTGCCCTTGCGTTTCGGGACTCCGGCTTCCTTGACCTTTGGCGCCGGTGGAGTCTTTCTTACCCTCTTTGGACACTTACTCTTGTAATGTCCATGTTCCCTACACTCAAAGCACATAATGTGTAATTTAATTGAACTTAAATTGCTTGAGTTACCTAGGGTTGAGGGTGGAGATGAGCTTTCTTCTTCAACCCTTCCGGAGGTGGAAACTTCTTCTTCTTGCTCCGAACTTGAACAAGAGGAACTCTCCTCCTCTTCTTCCTTGGATGTTGAGTAGCCCTCAACTCTCAATTCGCTCCCTCCATGATGTGAGCTACTTGGCTCACTAGGCTCCTCTTCATGACTTGAAGTGGAGCTCTCCTCATGAAACTTGGCCAAGTTGTTCCACAATTCCTTGGCGTTGTTGTACCTATCTATCTTGCACAAAACATTATTAGGTAACGCAAATTCAATAATTTTTGTTACCTCGTCGTTGATTTCGGATTGTCGGATTTGCTCTTTCGTCCACTCCTTCTTCTTGATAGGTTTTCCTTCCTCATCCATCGGAGGGGAAAACCCTTCTTGTACACAAAACCAATTTAACATATTAGTCCTAAGAAAATACATCATCCTTACCCTCCAATACGTGAAGTTGTCGTGAGACTCGTAGAAGGGTTGAATCGTGATATCTTCTCCATAGAGATCCATTCTCTAGCTTTGCTCCCACGGGTGTTGATCCGATGAAGAGCGACCTTGCTCTGATACCACTTGTTAGGATCCTTCGTACGGCTAGAGAGGGGGGTGTGAATAGTCAACCCCAAATCGCTCGCGTTTCTTTCTACAAACTAGGGTTAGCGCAGCGGAAAATACAACAAAGAAACGAAAGAGAAGAAAACCAAACCTTAACACAAGGATGTAACGAGGTTCGGAGATTAGGGCTCCTACTCCTCGGCGTGTCCGTAAGGTGGACGAGCCCTGTCAATCCGTCGGTGGATGAATCCCCGGAAACCCGGCTAATAAATACTCCTTGTGGGTGGAGAAACCTCGCCACAGTCTTTTGCAACAGCAAACAAAGGAGTACAACAATAGAGACAACAAACAAGAACAACAGAAATTGTAAAACACTTGCTTGCCTCTTGTTGTCGACTGGAACCTTGATGAAGCAGCAGCTTCTCAGATCCAGCAGCTAGAACACCAGCAGGAAACTCACGCAGAGCTTCAGCAGCGATGAGAGCTCAGCAAAGCTCAAGAGCACACCAGCAGCTCAGTAGCAGAAGAGAAGAGAAAGGAGAGACAATGCAGCAGCAGCCCTCGACCCCTTTATACCTGCGAAGAAGACAGCGAAGAAACTAGCCGTTGCGTCGCAACGGCTAGAACCCTGATCGGTCTGTGGACCGATCAGGGAAGAAGCCTTTGCTTCTGTTCCGTCCCTGATCGGTCCATGGACCGATCAGGGAACCTCCTGATCGGTCGTGGGGACCGATCAGGCCCTGTGCTGATCGGTCCCCAGACCGATCCCAGCTCTCCCAGCTCTCTGTGAGAGACCTGATCGCACTCGTCTCCTGATCGGTCGTGGAGACCGATCAGGCATACACCTGATCGGTCCCTGGACCGATCAGGAGCTTCTTTCTTCGCTTCTAATCGTTGCCTGATCGGTCTGTGGACCGATCAGGAACTCCACAGTATGCTACTGAGTGGAATCTGATCGGTCACCAGACCGATCAGGAAACACTGAGTATCACTGGATCGGTCTGCAGACCGATCCAACTCCTAGGTTTAGATTGCCCTCTCTAACCTAGTTCGGAGAACGAGCTACCGAGCCCTCTCCGACTCCATATGCCAAGCTTTACTCACTTGGACTTCTCAACACCAGATGTCCGATCACCCTTGATCCATCTGGATTTTCCCTTGCCCGGCTTCACTCACCAGGACTTTCCACCTGGCTTCACTCACCAGGATTTCCACACTGCCTAACATCCCAGTTAGGACTTTCTCACTGCCTGGCTTCACTTACCAGGACTTTTCAACTGCCTAACATCCCAGTTAGGACTTTCCCACTGCCTGGCTTCACTCACCAGGACTTTCCAACTGCCTAACATCCCAGTTAGGACTTTCCCACTGCCTGGCTTCACTCACCAGGACTTTCCAACTGCCTAACATCCCAGTTAGGACTTTCCCTCGTGCCAAGCTCCCTGCTTGGACTTCTCCGTGCCAAGTCTCCATACTTGGACTTTTCCAGTGCCAAGTCTCCATACTTGGACTTTTCCAGTGCCAAGTCTCCATACTTGGACTTTTCGCGTGCCAAGCTCCCTGCTTGGACTTTTCCAGTGCCAAGTCTCCATACTTGGACTTTTCCAGTGCCAAGCTCCCTGCTTAGACTTTTCCATTGCCAAGTCTCCATACTTGGACTTTTCGCGTGCCAAGCTCCCTGCTTGGACTTTTCCCGAATCAGGTCAACCAGGTCAACCTTGACCTAAGGTTGCACCTACAATCTCCCAAACACCTATTCTTGTCAAACATCAAGAATACAACTCTCTCACGAGTGTCAAACATCAACATGCAACTCAACTAGGTCAACCTTGACCTAAGGTTGCACCGACAATCTTCCCAAGTCAAACATCAAAATACAACTCAAGTCAAGTCACCTCGAGTCGGGTCAACCAGGTCAACCTTGACCTAAGGTTGCACCAACAAAAGTAACCTTCGAAAATAAACCAATTATATCTTTGGCTTCCAAGGCTAGGTTATATTAACTTGAGTAGGATTCATTGGTAGCTGATGAACTTTTGGGTTCATTAGTAGTGGAAATCTTTCCAACCTACGAGTCTTACTTGGAAGGAAAAATAACCAAGAAGCTTTTAAGTCTAAGGGGTATGAAGTCAAAGATATATTGGAATTGGTTCATTCTGATTTGTGTGATCCTATAAGCATCTAGGCAAGAGGTTGTTTCAAATATTTCATCTATTTTATAGACAACTATTTGAGATACGGATATATTTACTTGATGTGCCGCAAGTCTAAGTGCTTTGATTAGTTCAAAGAGTACGAGGCTGATGTGGAGAAACGACAAAGTAAAAGTATCAAGACACTACGGTAAGATCGTAGTGGCAAGTACCTCTTGGGAGAATTTAGGAGTCATTTATCAGAAGTAGGGATTCAATCCCAACTAACTGCACCTGGTACACCCCAAACAGAATGGTGTAGGAAAAGGAAGGTATAGGACTCTTATGGAAATAAGTAGATTGATGAGTTATTAAGAATATTATCAAAATCATTTTAAGGATATACTCTGGAAACGGGAGTGAATATAGTACCTTCCAAAGTCAGAACTCTCTACTCATATAGAATTGCTGAATAGGTGTAAGCCTATTTTGAAGCATATTCGGATTCGGGTAGTCCAGCACATATGCTGAAGAGAGACAATGATAAGTTGGACAGGAATTCACTTGTTTGTGGGTTATCCTAGAGAAATGAAAGTAGGTTTATAGTCTTAAAAATCAGAAGGTCATTGTTAGCATCAATGACCGATTTTTAGAAAAGGACTATGTAATAAACCATGTGCCCATAAGAAAATTTGTTCTTAAGGAAATAATAAAAGACATGTCTAATCTAGTACCAATTGTAAAAGATGAGATACCACAAGGAAACTGCAACACGTATCACAAATGATACACAATTGCAGAAAGTGCCTCATCGTAGTGGGAGGGTTGTTAGGCAACCTAAAAAGATTTATGTTTTGGGAGAGTTTTTGGACTCGATCCCTGGAGGACATGAACCTGATCTCCGGTCATATGATGAAGCACTCCAAGATAAAGATGCAGCATCTTGGCAAAGAGTAATGAATAAAAGAATTAGAATATATGTATTCTAATAAAATCTGGAAGCTTGTAGAATCACCAAATGGTGTAAAAGCCGTTGGGTGTAAAAAGGTCTATAATAGGAAAAGAGGGATAGACAGGAAGGTAGTAACTTTCAAAGCAAGGCTTGATGAAAAAGGAAACTTTTTCACTGGTAGTCATGCTTAAATCTATCCGGATTCTTTTATCTATTTGGCAAGTGGATGTCAAGACAACATTCCTTAATGGAAGTCTTGAAGAAAACATCCATATAAAGCAACCAGAAGGGTTCATTGCAAAGGGCTAAGAGCATCTTGTGTAAGCTCAATCAGTCTATGGACTGAGGCAAAGCTTCAAGGTCTTGGAATATCCGGTTTATCAAAGTAATCCAGATCTATGGATTTAGTAACCGGATAAGTCTTGTGTATACAAAAGATGTGATGGAAACGTGGTGGTAATTTTTGTACTATACTTAGATAACATTTTTGGTAGTTGGAAACAATATCAAAATGTTGTCAGAAGTAAGGGTATGGTTGTCCAAACAATTCGATATAAAGGACTTGGGAGAATGTATATATTCTTGAGATCAAAGTAATAAGGGATCACAAGAAAAGAATATTTTACTTATCCCAAGCTTCATACATCGGAAAAATCCTTGTTCGTTTTAAGCATACAAAACTCCAAGAAAAGTTTCTTACCTTTTCAGGATGGAGTAACTTTATCTAAAGATATGTCTCTGTAGACATCAAAGGAGATAAAGGAAATATAGGCAATTCTTTATGCTACGGCTGTTGAAAGCCTAATGTATGCTATGCACGAGATCAGAAATCTGTTTTGCCAAAGGCATAGTTAGCAGATATCAAAGTAACCCTGGACAAGGACAGTGGACTGCAGTAAAGCATATATTGTAGTACCTTAGAGGCACTAGAGATTATATGCTAGCTTACAAGACAGTTAATTTGGTCCTTGTGGGTTGCATGGATTTTGACTTCCAATCGGATAGGGACAATAATAAGTCAACCTCGGGGTTTTGTGTTTACTTTAGGAGGTAAAGTCATAACTATGGAAGAGTGATAAGCATAGGTGTTTTTCTGGACTCCACCATAGAAGCTTAGTATATGACAAGCCTCTGAGGTAGCTATAAAAGCTGAATGACTCAATAATCTCAAGATAGACTTAGATATGATTTCTGGTTTGTCCAAAGATTATTACAATTTATTGTAATAATATTGGTGCAAACTCGAAGAAACCATAAGTCTATAAAGGCAAGTAAACACAAAAGAGCGCAAGTACCACCAAATACGAGAAATCGTATAAACGAGGAGAAGTTGTTGCTGCCTAGATTGCATCAGGTGATGACCTATAGATCCTTCCACCGAGGTCCTTAAGGCAAGAGCTTTTGATGGACATGTTGAAGGGTTAGGAATCAGATGTATGGCAGCAGATATAGCAGCTTAGTCTTTTAGTATAAGTGGGAGATTGTTAGAGTGTATACTAAAAGCCTAGCTTTTGGTATAAACATTTATCTAGAAATAAGAATCACATTGGTCAAATGTCTACATTTGTGATAAATGTAGTTGTTCAATTAATTTATATTGTAGATAACATGGTGTGTGGTGTCACACACAGAGGATCATGTTATCAGTACCTTATAAATTATAAACAGTAGCTCACGACTAAGATGGAAAGGAACAAACCATTGGAAGGTCGTAGTGTAATTAGGTGTTAGTTTATCTTAACTATATAATTACACTAGTACACTTAGAGTGTATTGAGTAGGACCATTTGAGGTCGTTCTTTTTATACTGACTTTATAAAGGAACAAAGACCTCAGTTATTATGGAAGTGTGTGCTCTTAATCCTAATATAATAACAAGCACATATATTTGATATTTATTTCTTTAATTTATCAATGGGTGAGATTTAGTTCGATGAATCAATAAGCCCGATAAGTTGGGAAATGATATCACTTATAGTGTGTGTTGTTGATTATAGAAGGAAACTGTGTCCTAGTGATACTAGGTTGATAATGTCCTCAAGAGGAGCTCATAAGGATTGTCATGTTAAACCCTGCAGGTGGACTTAGTCCGACATGATGATAAGGTTGAGTGGTACTACTCTTGGACTAAGATATTAATTAAATGAGTTGTCAGTAACTCACTTAATTAGTGGGCATTCGACATCTTAAACACAGGGAGACTAACACACTCATAATAAGAAGGAGCCCAAAATGTAATTTGGGATTGATGCGGTAGTTCAATAATAATTCTCTAGTGGAATGAATTATTATTGATGAAATTAAGTTGTGTGTTCGGGGCGAACACGGGATGCTTAATTTTATCGGGAGACCAAAACCAATTCCTCCTCTCGGTCCCTATCGTAGCCTTTTATTTATAGAGTTCTATACCCACCTATACCCACCTTCTATACCCACACAATAGGGGCCGGCCAAGCTAGCTTGGGAACAAGCTAGGGCCGGCCTAGGTATGGGTGGCCGGCCCTAGCTTGAACCCAAGCTAGTGGGGGCCGGCCAAATTAAATTTAAAAGGGATTTTAATTTTAGTTTTTATTATGTGGAAGAAATAATTTATTAAAGAGAATTAAAATTAAAATATCTCTTGTAAAAGATCTACAAAGATTAAAGAAAGAGATTAGATCTCTTTCCTTATTTGTAGATTGGAGAGTTATTTTATTTTCTCTTTAAAATTATCCACATGTTGATAAAATTAAAATTATAGAAATTTCCTTTATCAACCATGAAGATATTTTAAAGAGAAATTTTATTTTTTAAAATTTCCGGAAACAAATTAGGAAGTTTTAATTGTTGATTAAAACTTGTCCAATTTGCTCTCCAATGATGTGGCCGGCCATTGAAGTTTAATTTGGAAAATTTGTTTTATTTTTCTAAATTAAATCATGTCAAGGAAATTGAGGAAATTTTATTGTAATTAAATTTCCTAATTTGTAAAGGCCAAGGAATATCAAAGAAGGGTGAGGGTGCCTTCATGAGACAACCTCTATTGTTTTCTCTCCCTCTTTTCCTTGGTGTTGTGGCCGACCATCATCTCTTCTCTTCTTCCTCTTTGTGGTGGCCGAAACTCTCTATTGCTTGGAGGTCTTGTGGAGGCCGGATACTACTTGGAGAAGAAGAAGAAGAAGGAGAGGAAGCTTGCATCTCTTAGAGCTTGGTTGGTGTTTTTCTTCTTCCTTGGTGGAGCTTTCTTGTTTTGGCCGAACCTAGCTAGGAGGAGAAGAAGGTGCTTGGTGGTTTCTCATCTCGGAAGATCGTTGCCCACACAACGTCCGAGGTTAGAAGAGGAATACGGTAGAAGATCAAGAGGTTTTTCTACAAGGTATAACTAGTAATTTTTCTTTCCGCATCATGCTAGTTATTTATGGAAATAATACCAAATACAAGAGGCTTACGATTCTAGAATTTCGAATATGTTTTTCGATGTTGTGTTCTTTTATTTTTTCTTTTCCTTGTGATTTGATTGTTCTTTTCGGTTAACCTAAAGTTATTTTAGGAAATTAAATATTAGCTTTCCATAAAAGGTTTTGTCTAGTCGATGGTGGTTGCTCTCATATCCAAGAAGGCCGTGTGCCTCGCCACGTCAGTACTGGGAACCAATTATGGAAATTAATATTTAATGGAATTAATAACTTAAGGTGATTTGGGTCGAACGTGTTAAGTTCCGCAGGAGACCCAAGTCAAAACCTAAAAGAACGAATAGATTAAGTTTTGGATCAAACGTGTTAAGTTCCGCAGGCGATCCAAAATTTAATTTAAAAGAACACATGGTAGCTAGGAAAATGTTCAGATCTTTGTACAAAATTTTGTACAGTGGAACCTCTAGGCTTTCCGAGTAGCAACCAACACCCGGAACTACTTATATAAGCAGTCTTCCACCAAGACCCAAATATAACTTCTTCTACGATTGCTCTATTGCACGCTGCTCTAAAGACGCTCCTGTGATGCCGCGAAGCTCCTCTGACAACTTGCGTCTCAGTTTCATTTTCCTTATTGTCGGTATTTTTTATAGTTCGTGTCCTAAATTGTGTAATACTTTTTGCGAATTATTAGTGATTGCCCAACGAAAGCACTCTCATGTGTGAGCCTTGGAGTAGGAGTCAACGAAGGCTCTGAACCAAGTAAAATT
Organism: Zingiber officinale; assembly: GCF_018446385.1. Taxonomy (NCBI): domain Eukaryota; kingdom Viridiplantae; phylum Streptophyta; class Magnoliopsida; order Zingiberales; family Zingiberaceae; genus Zingiber; species Zingiber officinale. The sequence goes on from NC_055994.1 coordinate 147,742,559, forward strand.
AGTTTGTTAGCGTTGTTTCAATTTTTCTCTTCCGCTGCATACTCGATTTAATTTACGATTTTCGACGATTGCTATCCCCCCTCTAACGAACTTTATGATCCAACAAGTGGTATCAGAGCAGGTACCGCTCTCATTTGGTGCAATCACCAATCAGGCAAAGGGGGTAATTTTATTTTCTTTTTTATTTTAAGTTTTTCGACACAATCCAAATTGGTATAATTACCTCTTTGGAAAATTCTTTTTCGTAGCAAATTAAACTGAACTGGTGCAACACCAATTCAGTTTTAAATTTTTACTTTTTCTCCCACACTGTTAAATCCAAGACCAAGTCTTGGGATCCTCTTCCTTGTTTCTATGTGTGCAAGAGTTATGGCCTAAATCGAGGGATTCAGCACTGTCTGTCCTCCCCTGTTCAACGGTGACGACTTCTCTGTTGGATCGAGACGCGCTAGAGGGGGGGGGGGTGAATAGCGCTCGCGGCTATTTCCTTTGATTATCGGAATCGTATAAACTCGTTCAGAAATAACGCAGCTGAAAGTAAATAAAAAGGACACGAAGGATTTACTTCGTTCGGAGCCTATGACGACTCCTACTCGAAGGCCCGCGATCCTTGATCGCTTCCGGTGGGCAACAACTATAAGTTCGTTAAAAGTACAATAAGAGATTTACAATTATAAGCACCAAAACAAATTATACCGATAATAATAGAATCGAAACTGATGTTCCAGGTCGTCGGTATGTCGTAACAGCACTTCGGAATGATCTTGTTAGCAGCACGTTGAAGAAAGGAAGCCTGGAAGTTGTTATGTGAAGCTGGACGTCAAGTGCTGCTTTTAAAGTAAGCTCAAGGCGTCTTGAAAGCCTCTGAAGGCGCCTCCATAGCTCCGAGTCCACCGTGTAGATGAGCGCTGACCATTCTGCGCTTATCCCATCTGGAGGCGCCTTCATGCACCCGAAGGCACCTCCATCCGCTGGTCTAAGGCGCCTTAAACCTCTTCCAAGGCGCCTTGGACTGTGCTACGCTGGATTCTTCCGGTTCGCACCCGAGGCGCCTCCAAGCTCCATGGAGGCACCTCAGACACTGTTCATCCGAGGTTAACTTGTGCTCCTTTGGTCCTGCAAAAGTGTTAGTCCCAAACACATTCTCTGCAAAACAAAGTTAGCACAAAATAACAGTAAATATGATAACAGAATATAACGACAGTCTCCGGACTGTCCGGGTCTGACTTCGGATTTCCGTCCGAAAATCCTAGGTCGACCCGACGCCTACTGTTCCCTCTACGGGGAACACGTCCTCACCTACTCTACTCAGGAGATTTACCTGTTGCCAGTGCGATCCTCCAGATCGACTGGACTTTTGCTCAGCACTCGAAGCTTCCGAACTTTCTGCTGGACATCCGCTTCCTGGCTAGTCCAGTCTTTCACCTGGTTCGTGACACCAGGACTTTCCACCTAGGATTACCACCCCCTAGGACTTTTGCCTGAAGCCATAGACCTGCCAAGACTTTCCACATAGGGTTACCACCCCCTATGACCTAGGGTTACCACCCCCTAGGGTTTTTCCTTTGCCTAACCGCAGCTAGGACTTTCCTGAAACACTCAAGCAGACTTGTTAGATCACTAAACACCTTAATTTTGAATCATTTGCCATTATTAAAACACGAGTTCGATCGTCGGATGCTTCCCGCACCAACAATCTTCCCCTTTTTGATTATGACAACTCAAATTTAAAGTTAAGTAAACAGATATCAAATAAAGAATAGATGCAAATGAAAACATTTAAAACAAGCTTAGCATAAATGAGTATTTTGCTAAAGTAAACTCCATGAATTTAAAGCATAGCATCAAGTTTAGGCTCCCCCTTAACTGTTACTCTCCCTTTAATATTTTGTTATTCATTATTTTAAATTTGAATTTGCTACTCTCATTTTTGAATTTGAATTTGATAATTTTTGAATTTGAATTTGATAATTATTTGAGTATTTGAATTTGCTACTCTCCCCTTTTGCCATATATAAAAAATAATCAAAATAGTCATTCAATTTTTAAAGAGCGATAACAAGACTTTGATAACACTTAACATTTTATAATTTTCTTTTCTTACCTTTTAGTTAAGTGAAATAAAGATCTAAAAGTTAATAAAGGTTGATTTTAAAGGATGATGTTAGTTAAAATTATAAAACCACTAGAGGGTGGAACCTTTTGACAATCTTTAGCTAAGTTGAAAAGTTAGTAAAACTATACGTAGGGAAGTACTTGTCTAGATTTTGAAAATTTGTTAGAGAAATATTTGGGGCCAAATGATTTTTGAGAAAACATTTTTGAAGTCGCTTTTTACTTAGTAGAAATTTTTGAAAGCAATGAGTTAAATTTTGCAAAACTATGCTTTACTTAGGAAAGCAAGAATTTACAAAGTTAGATTTAAAAGTGGGCTGAGTTTTAAAATTTTGAAAATAGCTATGTAGATAAAAGTTGGAACTTAGCTAAGCTCTTTGCAAGTATTGGATTTTGAAAACTATAGCTTAGGTTAAAAAAACTTTGCTTAATTTTAAACAATACTTATTAAATTTTAGGACAAGGAGGGAGTGGAGTAGCTAAAAATTTGGTTTAGGTTATTTATTCAAAGTCAGTTGGTCCTTAAGTCCAAGCATGAGTCAAGTTCAATAGATTTCAAATTATCCAGTTTTACTTTAAGAGGTATCAGAGCCTTAAAGATCAAACATGCTTAACCTGAAAACTGAGTATCCTTTACCAACTGTCTAACCTTTAGCTACTTGTTGATTGCCTAGAGGGCAACAACTTTCACTTGGTTAGTCAAGTTAAGTCAATTTGGTCCAGATAGATTTGACTAGAGCTGGAAAACTTGACTTGATTGATGTATATTACGTGTTTAACGCCCAGACTCATATTGATGCACAGATATAAGCATTCTTGAGTCCAGGTTGTACCCTATGCATCTCACGCCATTCTATGTTTTATAAGCACAAACAAGGTAGACCTAGGTTTTTGTGAGATGCTCTGGCTTAAGTCTAGGGGAACAGGATTTCTAAGGTAGAGCCTAAGTTAAGTCCAATTTTTGAAGCTTCTAAAAAAAAGGGATTTTAAAATCATTATTTTTCCTATACTTTTAAAACCAATTTAAAAGTGATTTTGAAATTATACTCACAATTTTGAAAAAGTAACACATAAGTACTCAATTAAATATAAGACAGCTAAACATCAGATAACCAACTCCAAGATACAATCCTAAAGATGAGTAAGATAGCCAAATCCAAGAAGTGAGTGACATATCCAGGCAGTCTAAAAGATAGAATCAAGCAGGCGGATCGTCAGCTGGAGGATCGGCTAGAGGCTGCTCGGGTGGTGGCTGAGGCTGTCCCTAACGCCGAATCTCGCCTCGGAGAGATGCGAAACCAGCAGCCATCTCAGATCGCATAGATCGAAGGAAGCGATGGCTATCTAGCATAGCTCGTCGTGTCTGAGTGGATTGGATCTCGAGCCGAGTGAGTCTGTCCTCGACAGAGAGTGGTGCCGAAGATGAAGGCCCGACTGATGTGGAGAGTCCGACAGAGGTGGAAGGATCTGTGAAAAAGTCCTCTGCCAGGAAATTGGGCCACTCCTCATCCGCATCTGGTACGTCCTCGGCCTCTGGAGCACCAGGGGCAGCAACTGGTGGTGGTCGGCCCTTCCAGCCCAGAATCCCCTCGGCAGTGACTTCTGCCCCCGCTAATCTAAGGCTACGCCGACCAAACTCATCATAAATGGTAAGTGGGATGAGTACCCCTCTAGTGATGTCTATCCTAGAGCTGGAGAATATCTAGGTCAGGATATGGCAGTAAGACATATGAATCACTCCAGATGTAACTGTACTAGATGCAAGAATGATGTTATGAAGCATATGGAGGGCTATGCCTATATCTAGGCGTTGACTGAGGGCGTACAGAAAGAACGAGTGGGACGGTCACATCTTCGAGACGTCTCGAGATGAGATGGGTAGGATACATACTATCAGGACTCTGTACATAACATAGTCCTGAACGCGAAGAAGAGTGGATCTGAACTCGGTCAGGCCCAAGGGTCTCTCCTCCCCAAAAAAATGCATGTAGATGTCATCTAAGGTAATGTGGGAATAGGGATCACCAAAAGGTAGCTTCCTACTCGGGTAACATAAGAATGTACACTGGGACTCCCTAAGCTCTAAGCTGGTGCGAACTAGGGAGGGAGTAAACTGAAGGTCAGTACCACAAACTCTGGTGGAATAGGTACTATCATCAACCTTTTCAAGGTTGTGATAGAACTGGGCACACAGATCTTGGTTGACTGTAGTGGTACAGTCAACCAGTTTATCTAGATGATAGTAGTTTATCATATGGATTGTGGGTTAAAAGTATTGGGATAAAAATTCCCGACCAATATATCTAGATTTAATAGACTCAAAGGTGAACCTAGCGAAATCTATCCTATGCTGTTCCGAGGGGAATCTAGGGTCCGTGGAAGGGGCCCTAGCTGGTGTGGAATACACAATACGACACTTCCTATTGTTGACATTATACAAGAAAAATAGCAAAACTAGCAAGAAATTTAGGTAATAGATGATTGAGAAGAGTTTAGATTATACCTCGGAGGCATAGCTAGAATTAAAGGAGGAAGAGATGTGTTGAAGGCTCCTTGGTTGGGAAAAATTGGACTGAGTTGTGTTTCGGCAGAACACGAACAGAAGGAAGAGCTTCTGTTCGTGGCAAAAGCGATGAGTGGAATCGCCTTAAGGGCTCTTTAAGGGGCCTTTGGAGGCGCCTTAAAGGTTCCTTAAGGCGCCTTAAATAGGCGGCGGGAAATTTCCCGCCGCTGTTGAGGGCGCCTCCCTCGTGTGGGAGGCGCCTTCATTCAGGCGCCACGTGTTCTGTTTTTTTTTTTTAATTATAATATGAGTTTAATTAGTTTTAAGTTAACACATATTTTAGGTTAATTAAATTTTGACAAAATTAATTTCCAGTTAATTTGTGAAAAATAATTTTAATTAAATTAATTTTGAAAATAAGTTAATTAATTTTGAAATTGATTTTAAATAAGTTTTAAACGATTTAAAATGATTTTGTAATATTTTGAAAAGATTTTAAAAAGAAGTTTGAAATTAATTTTTAAAATAATTTTGAAATTAAGTTTTAAAGGTTTTATTTTTAAAGGAATTTTGAAATTAAGTTTTAAATATTTATAAAATAATTTTAAAAAGATTTTTTAAAAGAATTTTGAAATTAAGTTTTAAAGGTTTTTTTTAAAATAATTTTGAAAAGATTTTTAAAAGAATTTTGAATTTAAGTTTTAAAGGTTTTTTTTTAAATAATTTTGAATTTAAGTTTTAAAGGTTTTTTTTTTAAAATAATTTTGAAAAGATTTTTAAAGGAATTTTGAAATTAATTTTTAAAGATTTATAAAATAATTTTGAAAAGATTTTTAAAGGAATTTTGAAATTAAGTTTTAAAGATTTATAAAATCATTTTGAAAAGATTTTTAAAGGAATTTTGAATTTAAGTTTTAAAGGTTTTTTTTAAAATAATTTTGAAAAGATTTTTAAAAGAATTTTGAATTTAAGTTTTAAAGGTTTTTTTAAAAATAATTTTGAAAAGATAGTTTTAAAGATTTATAAAATAATTTTGAAAAGATTTTTAAAGGAATTTTGAATTTAAGTTTTACAGATTTAAGAGAGTTTTTTTTAAAAGCATTTTTAAATAAATTTTAAAATTGATTAATTGATTATAGAATTTGAATTAATTATAGTTATGAGTCTAATTTTGAACTTGAATTTTAAATTCCTTAGTCATCTCACCCGATCTAAATTTTTAATCAGGTAATCCTATAATTTTTGTGAGATGAATTGAGGTTCAATTTAAGGGTTTTGTTTAACTTTGTGTTAGATTCTGTAACGACCCGCCTCCTACTGGCTAGGCTGCGAGGCCGGACCGTCACATTATGCTGTGCTAAGCTATATTATAAGGTGCGGAAACGTGAACTAATTTAAAATTTACTAAACTCATGCCAATTACTACTAAATCTGAACTGATGCTTAAAGGTACCTTTTTAAATGTTGTACCTTTTACTCCAAAGAGAAGATCTAGCCTTCACATGTGTTTAAGGACTGAACTTAAGTGTTTCCAGCTGAAACAGACATTTCAATCGATCGGCTGATCGATTGGGATGTTCGGATCGATTCACTGATCGATCCAGCATGCTACTGTATACGAAAACTTTGATTGGATCGATCGGTTGATCGATCCAGACTTGTTGATCGATCCATTGATCGATTCAGCTCGCTACTGTGCACGGGGTAAATTCTGGATCGATCGGCTGATCGATCCAGGCTTGCTAATCGATCCAGGGATCGATTCCAAGGCTCTCTGTTCGCGAGGCTAATTCCCCGATCGATCCAGTGATCGATTCCAGAGCTTACTGTTCGCGAAACCAAGCTCCCCAATCGATCAGCTGATCGATTGGGGACCTCCAATCGATCGGCTGATCGATTGGGGTTTCTGATTTTGCAGCTGAGTTCTGATTTCAACATTGTTTCATGCCCAAATCACATATACAAGTTCTAAAATGGTTGGGAAACATTCTAATATCAACTACTAGTATTCTAAGTATGATAACTGGTATTCTAGATATACTTTCACAATTCAAGGCATTTATATAACTAAATAAGCAAAGAGTAACATGACAAGAAACGCTAGGTTCTTAAATGTTCTAATTCTTCCAAGATCTTTATTCCAGGTTCCATCCACACACATCTTCATTGCATTGACCTCCAGCCTCCGCTAGACTATCTTTCCTTTACCTTTATCTGCTGTATAAGGGAAAGAAGTATCTGTAAGCTTACGCTTAGTAAGAAACCATCTACCTCACAAAACATGCATATGATGGAATCATGCTTTTAAAACATGCTATTTGAAATACATGCTGACATGCTGAAATATAAATACTGAAGTTATTAGTCATGAATACTAAAACAATGGCATCAAAACTAGTCATGGAATATCAAGAGCTAAACATGAACTAACACATGTATCAATGGAAAGAAACTAAACTGATATAACACTGAGCTGAACTGAACTAAGCTAATACTGAATTTAAATCATGTTCAGATAACTGATTGTGAGATTTTGTAAAACTATTTATAATAATAGATCAAAATACTAATCATGTTGCTGATGGACCCGGCGACTGTACTTGCTATGCGTGCATCCCTAACTAAACCCGGGGTTGCAAATTCCGAATCTAGTAAGGTTTACTAGGTTATCTAAACCTAGGGACGACTATGGGAGCCCAACCCAATGGACATCTAGTCTAGTACAGTGTCACTGCTGAAAATAAAATACTGGTTATAGCTAATTTTTCTTATCTTGCTATTTCTAGGTTATCTGAACCTAGAGCTAGGTTGTCTGAACCTAGAGGCGACTGTGGGAGCCCACCCATTGGACCGTAATCCCATATAAGCTGTAATAGACTGCATGTACTAAATAAATACCTCTATTGCATTTAGCTAAGCTATTAAAATGCCTGTGGTAGCATTTAACTGAGCTACATATTTTATCAAACATATGGTGTGCACTAGTTCACACCCTACATGCCAAAATTATGCATACGACTAAACTAATGCGTAAAACCTCGAAAGGAGCTACTTATACTGCATGTGAGGGGTTTCTTACCTCCTGTGCTAGGTTTCTTACGATTCTAGTCGCTCGTTTTCCGGTGGAGACGATTCCCTCGACGATCCTCTTGCGTCTATGTGCTCTTCTCACGGAGAGGAACGCCCTCGTATCGGAGTCGTTGCCGGAAGGTGTTCTTGGAACCCTTGGGACGGAACCCTAGTCTTCCTTGGCTTGGGCGCCGAGAGGATGAGGGAGAGAAGAGGGTTCGGCGGAATTAGGTTGAGGGGAGGAAAAGTCACGATCCAAAATAACTCCACACCTAATTATTTTCCCTATTTATATTAAGTGGTTAACTCGCTGTTACTCTCCGCAAGTGTACGGAAATGTCGCAAGTAATATAAAAGATTATCGTATCCACAGGGACTGGAATAAGCACTAGAAATGTCTCAATGCGAATTAGCTAAACAACTATCCAATCGTTTCAAAAGCAAAGTAAAGGTAAACAAATCTAATATTAAAGATCAACAAACAAGAGTTTAGGGTTTTGGGTTATGATAAAGGAAGATTCTAGGAGTTTCGGTTTCTTTGTAAGATTTCTTGAATGTAAATGGTTCACCAATTCTTATCCCTCAATTGCCAAACATGTAGAAAGTTGCCGGTTCCCTCTTGCAATAGACAACCGGCTAAGGACTGAGAAATGTATCTAAATAGGATTAATTAGACATGAACCTATGTTGTCCTTACACAGAAGTGCACCTATTACTATGCCTTCCTCGGATATCAACGTAGAAGCCCACGACTCATTAATCTATCAAGATACAAGAAGCTAATCATAAAATCCATCCTACTCTCTTGAATATCCCTATTTCCTCTTCAAGATTATCTCTCAAACGTCCTTACACGGGCTTGCACCTGTCACGTGGATCCCTCGGATGATCGAGTGAGAGTTTATCTTTACAAAGTCCATAAGAAATCCAAACAATCAATCAAGAATGAGAATTAAGCACAAATCACCATCAATCATTCAAGATCTAATTGATACAAGCAAGATAATGTCATTGAAACAAGAAAATGGCAAATTCATAAGAGATTACATCAATCCATCATACAAATACTCCCTTAATCCTAGAATACAAGATCTACTCCATGAATCGAGGAAGAAAACTCGAAGAAATAGAGATTACAAGCATTCCTTGAATCCCCAATCCAAGAAAACAAGAAGAGGGGGAAAGAGAAAACTTATCTACGAAGAAGCCTTGTCTTCGGATCCAATCCTCGCTCCGGAGTCGAAATCGTCGAGATCTCCCTTAGAATCGCCCAGAAATCCTCCCAAGAATGGGAGGAAACCACCAAAACTTGCTTTCTCCCAAAGGGGGAGAGATCCCCTTTCAATTCATGAAGAAGGGTTTAAATAGAGGAGGGAATCGGGCGCCACACGGCCCCGTGACACGGCCGTGTGAGATTCACACGGCCATGTCCAGTTCCCTCTCTGCCAAAGCTGCACGGCCGTGTGACTCCACACGGCCAGAACCCTTCTGCTCTCTGGAAATGCTACACAGCCGTGTGGTGCACATGGCCACAGCCTGCTTGGTCTCTGGAAGTCTCACACGGCCGTGTAGATCCACACGACCATGTAAGGCTTCTGCTCTGGTTGGCTTCAAATCTTGACACGGCCGTGCGAGGTCCACACGGCCATGTCATCTTCCTCTTCTGTTGGTGCCAAACTCCACACGGCCCGAGCTCCATCCCAGTGCATGGCGGTGTGAGGTACACGGCCCGGTGCTTTCTCCTTTCGTTTCCTCCAATGCATGCCCAAAGATGTAGATTCTTCACCAAATCGACTCCTGTGTACAGAAAATGCACAAAAAGCAGATCTCCGAACCAAAAGAGTAAATATGCTAAAAGGAAAGTAAAATGCATAGATCAAGCATGCTCAAAGTATGTAAATGCGCGTAAAAACATGCATAAAAGAGTATATAATCTTCGCACATCACACCCCCAGACTTAAACCTTTGCTTGTCCTCAAGCAAAATGCTGCAGTCTAAATTCATATGTTCTACAACACATTCATAAAACCCAGTGCACTTTCCTAACTCTATCAAAAAGTTTCATTAACAAGCTTGATCATGGAAACAAGTAAAGTATGGTTCAAGCATAAGAATCTTGTGCGCAGTGTAAAAGTAACTCAACACCCTTCAAGTTTCAATCAATGTCCTAGTCAAGTCGTCATCAAATTTGAATTCCTAATGTTTCCAGTGAAAGACAAGTAACCAGTGATAGGCACTTACTTACCGTTCACTTGGTTCATATTTCTCAACTAACCCAAGGTCTCAAAGGTGTGCTCAATCTCAAGAGAAACTAAACAGTCATTTCCCCAGTAACCTAACTCGGTCTCAAAGGGGTGACTTGCTAGATTCCACTCATGACAACTGTTTTTTATATCCCTTATTGTTTTTTTTTATAAGTGTTTGCATTGTGCAAAACTTTTTCACAAATGTACTTTTAGCACACATGTTGGGATATTTTGATTTTTCCAAATGAGCTTTAATGATTTGAGCCTCATCCAGTAACCAAAATGAAAGTTGAGAGATCACCATGGAAACCAAGTACTAAGCAAACAAGATGAATCATGACTATTTCAATGACATCAACTATTCAAGCATCAAGCACAAGTGTAGTGAAGATAAAATCCTTAAGGTTGAACCAAAACTAAAACTCATCACCATAAGATTCTTAGCTTATTAATGCTTCCCAAGATAGAAAAAAGAACTACACAAAGTTTACTAGTAGCATCATGCGAACATCATGAATCGAGACAATAATCGTGCTAACATTTCACTTGAATCCAAGAAAGCATATAAGTGAAGATTTGATGTTCTCAAAATTTTTTTGCCATGATTATTTCAAAAACAAGCAAAATAAAGCAACAAGCAAAGAAAATAAGAACCAACATGAAAAACTAATCAAAAACTAAAAACTGAAAACCAAACTAAACAATACATGACACCCCCCCAGACTTAAACTTTTCATCGTCCCGATGAAATCAGTATGGTGGAGGAGGTGGAAGATCAGGAAAATCAGGGAAGGAAGATGCAAAATCCTTAACAAACCATTTAACTTCGTTTCTGAAAAAATTATGATATTCAAACAATTTATCAATATCATCCTGCACAAATCTCATACAACCTCTAAGATCTTCATGAAATTCCATTTTAGCCCTATAAGCATTCATCATTTTAGAAATCTTATCACACAATTCTCTTTCGCTCTTGAAACAATCTTGTAGCTTTTTAAATAGTTCCTCCTCCATAAGCTTCTTATCTTCAAGAAATTCATTAGTTGAATCTAAATCACTATGAATATTCTTTAAAGCAGAATTAAGTTCTTGAAACATAAAACTATGAATCTCTTGGTTACCCTTAGAAACATTTTTTTGAGTAAAAGTTGACAAGACTCTAGATTGTTGCCTAGCTAACTTTAAATACCAATTCTCTTTATTATAAATTGTAGTAAAATCATGATTGGGCAATTTTAAAGGGAAACCATTTTTAATGACTAAACTAAATCCATGCTCTTCATGCTTAATCATTTTCATTGCTAAACATGAATTGAAATCCAACGTATAAAAACTCTCCACCACCTCTAACTCACTCAAATCACATCCTAATACTAAGGCCAATTGAGTAAGTAATCCCCCCAAAATAATAGGTGTGGTAGAATTTGATTTCCCTAATTTTGCCAAATGTCTAAGAAAGAAATAACCAGAATTAATTGGAACATTTTCGACCATTGCCCACAAACAATACAAGTCTACAAGTCTTACCGATCCCTCTTTGTCCTCCCTTCCAAATATAGTGTTTTTCATGACCAAATAAGCATATTTAAAAATATGATTGATAATTTGGCAAACTCTGGAATTATGAGGATCAAATAACGGTTGTTCAGAGATTTGTTGCCAAAAATGTGAATTCTCAAATTGGGACAAAATCACACACACATCATTCTTTGGCAACTCATAACAAGTATTAAAATCTCCCAACATCCATTCATAATTTTCATTAAACAACCGGAATTTACACTTCCCCCCTCCTTGAACATTATCAACTTCTATTGAGCTTAAAAATTCAAAAACAATTCTAGGATAAGTAGGATATCTCATGTTCACTAAACCACTCCATCCTATCCTTTCAAATAGCCAAACTAAATCATCCTTAAACCCCAAAGTTTCTAAAGTTTCAACATCAAGAAACCTAGTGCCTAAAAGAGGTCGTTTACATAAAGACGAATATCTATACCGTTGCTCATCACTAGAGAAAACAATACCAAAGTCATTAGAAATACCTTTAAAGCAAACATTCCTCTCCTTTCTTGTAACCACCTTCTCCTTCCCTTTTCTTATGGCCGAAGTCTCCTCAATCACATTTTCCATGGAAGAAAATCTGATCTCCTAAAGAAGAATGAGAAGGAAAAATTGGAGGAAGTAATTCAATCCTTTAGAAATGGGGAGGTAGGGAAAAGGAGCAAGCGGCGGTACACGGCCGTGCGCCGCCCCCACCCCGTGCCCTAATTCCTTAAGAAGATGTGGATCAGGCCGTGTGATATCACACGGCCATGATCATTTCTCATCACACGGCCGTGTCTGTGACACGGCCCCCTTCCCTTTCTTCTCTGGATTCCCGACACGGGACGTGTCTGCGACACGGCCTAAACATCTTCTTTCACGGGTTTCTTCGCACGGCCATGTCTGGGACACGGCCTATTCGTCTTTCCCCTCGGGATTCTCTGCATGGCCGTGTCTATGACACGGCCTATACCTTTTTCTCCTCGGGAGATCCCACACGGCCGTGTCTGGATGACACGGCCCAAACACTTCCCTTCTCTGCAACCTTTGCCTGGCCGTGTATAGCACACAGCCTGACTCTGTTTTGCACCTAACCTGAAAACAAAAATAAAAAACAAGTAAAAACCAACAAAATGAATTTACACTAGCTAAAAAAATTCAATCTGGAGGGCGAGGTTCAGAAAAATACAACCTTTGTACCTCTTCTATTTTCGTGCCATGAATATATTTTTTCAGTCGTTGACCATTTACCTTAATTATCCCAAAATCTTTGTTCCAAATATCTACAGCTCCAAAAGGATAAACCTTCTTGACCTCATATGGACCCGTCCACCTTGACTTAAGCTTCCCAGGAAAAAGTTTTAATTTTGAATTGAACAATAAAACCAAATCTCCCACATTAAAGTCTTTACGAAGAATGTGTTGATCGTGCCATTTCTTTGTCCTTTCTTTGTAAGATTTAGCATGCTCATATGCATCCATCCTTAATTCATCAAGTTCGTTCAACTGAAGCTTCCTTTTCTCCCCTGCTCCTTTTAAATCCATATTCAAATTTGCAATTGCCCAATAAGCCTTATGTTCTAGTTCAACTGGAAGATGGCAAGGCTTACCATAAACTAATCGAAATGGGGTCATCCCTATAGGAGTTTTATAAGCAGTTCGATAAGCCCATAAAGCATCATCTAGTTTCAACGCCCAATCCTTCCTTGAAGTAGATACAGTCTTTTCCAATATGGACTTAATTTCTCGGTTAGATATCTCAGCTTGCCCATTAGTCTGAGGATGATAAGGTGTTGCTACTTTATGCTTTACTCCATATCTTCTAAGTAAGTTTTCAAACTGTTTCTCTATAAAATGTGATCCTCCATCACTAATGACTGCCCTTGGCACCCCAAATCTTGGAAAGATAATACTCCTAAATAATTTGATAACTGTTCTCGCATCGCACGTAGGAGATGCTACAGCTTCTACCCATTTGGACACATAATCTACTGCCACAAGAATATACCTATTCCCATATGAAAGAGGGAAAGGTCCCATGAAATCAATTCCCCAAACATCAAATAACTCAACCTCAAGAATGTAATTTAACATTGTTTCATTTCTTCTAGTTATATTCCCAGTTCTCTGACATTGGTCACAGGATTGAACAAACAACTTAACATCCTTGAATAAAGTTGGCCAATAAAATCCTGCTTGAAGAATCTTCGTAATCGTTTTTGAACTACCCAGATGTCCTCCATAGGACGAAGAATGGCAATGAAACAAGATATCTCTAACCTCTTCTTCAGGTATACATCTTCGATAAATCACATCATTGCATTTCTTGTACAGGAGAGGTTCATCCCATACATAATTCTTAACTTCTGAAAAAAACTTTTTCCTTTGTTGATGAGAAAAATCCGGAGGTAACACTCCACTAGCAAGGAAATTCACAAAATCTGCATACCAAGGAGTTTTCACACTTGATAAGGCTAGTAAGTGTTCATCCGGGAATATGTCATCAATAGGCAAATCAACATCCACCTCATTTTCTGACTTTTGAGATATTCTAGACAAATGATCCGCTACTACATTTTCAGCTCCTTTCTTATCCCTAATCTCAAGGTTAAACTCTTGCAAAAGTAAAATCCACCTGATTAATCTAGGTTTAACGTCCTTCTTTCCAAGTAGATACCGGATAGCTGCATGATCAGTATATACTATTACTCTTGATCCCACTAGATAAAATCTAAATTTATCAATAGCAAATACCACTGCCAATAATTCTTTTTCCGTAGTAGAATAGTTTACTTGGGCTGCATCAAGTGTTTTACTTGCATAATGGATCGCATGCAAAATCTTATTTCTTCGCTATCCCAAAACTGTTCCTACAGCAAAATCACTAGCATAACACATTATTTCAAAAGGAAGATCCCAATCAGGTGCTTGAATGACTGGAGCTGTTGTAAGAGCACTCTTAATTTTATTGAAGGCTTCAATACATTCGCTATTAAAACAAAACTCAACATCTTTAATCAACAGATTAGTTAATGGCTTGGAAATCTTTGAAAAGTCCTTAATAAAGCGTCTATAGAAGCCAGCATGTCCTAAAAAACTCCTAACTCCTTTTATATTGATGGGTGGGAGTAATTTGTCTATTACTTCCACTTTTGCTGGATCTATCTCAATACCACGCTCTGAAATTTTATGCCCCAAAACTATCCCTTCCTTAACCATAAAATGACATTTTTCCCAGTTCAACACTAGGTTTGTATCTTCACACCTTTTTAGAACAGTAGAAAGATTTGACAAACAAGAATCAAAGTCATTCCCATAAACTGAGAAGTCATCCATGAAAACCTCCATAATTTTCTCTATTAAATCTGAAAAAACTGCCATCATGCACCTCTGAAAAGTGGCTGGAGCATTACAAAGCCCAAATGGCATCCGACGATAGGCAAAGGTACCATAAGGGCAAGTAAAAGTAGTCTTCTCCTGGTCTTGAGGATGAATTGGAATTTGAAAAAAACCAGAATATCCGTCCAAGTAACAAAAATAAGAATGTTTAGCCAATCTTTCAAGCATTTCATCAATAAATGGTAAGGGGAAATGATCCTTCCTTGTTTCTTTATTCAACTTCCGATAATCAATGCACATTCGCCACCCCGTCACTGTTCGTGTTGAAATTAGCTTATCTTCTTCATTCTTGATAACAGTCATTCCTCCTTTTTTTGGAACCACGTGGACTGGACTCACCCATGCACTATCCGAAATTGGGTAAATAATCCCCGCATCAAGTAGTTTAATCACTTCCTTCTTTACTACCTCTTTTAAATTTGGATTTAGTCTCCTTTGATGCTCAATTGAGTTCTTGTACCCCTCTTCAAGTAAAATTCTATGCATACAGAGAGATGGACTAATCCCTTTTATATCTTCTATTGTATATCCAATGGCCTTTCTATGCAACCTTAACTCATCCAACAGTCTCTTTGTTTCAAACTCATTTAACTGAGCACTAATTATAACTGGATAAGTAGAATTCGGCCCAAGAAATTCATACTTAAGATTTGGGGGTAATGGTTTAAGTTCAAGTTGAAGTGGTACTATCTCTGGAAAAACTGGCTCTTGTTCTATCAACATAGTCTCCTCCTCAGCCAAGCTTTCTTCTAACAACTCTTCATTGTCTAAAGACAGATCTTCCTCCTTATGATCACCAAGACATACCCCCGTTTCTGTTGAAAATGCTTTTTCACCAAATGTTTTTGATAATGATGCACAACACCAAGGAAATAATGTTTGGAAATCACTTTGATTCAAGATAAGCCCTTTTTCAACATCATCCTTTCCTCCAATGATATCCATTGTCAAGAATGAACTATCTTGCTCTGCCCAATCATTGGAATTTTGCGTGATTCTGCCAACTATCTCAAAAGTTTCTTCTAGACTTTTTTTCAAAAATGATCCTCCAGATGCTAAATCCAGTTGATTCTTATTTGAGAAAGAGAGCCCAACATAGAACAAATGCATAATTAACCATTTCTCAATTCCATGATGTGGACATAACTGCAGAAGAGAAGAATATCTTTCCCAGGCTTGGTACAATTTTTCTCCATCCAATTGCTTAAAATATAAAATTTGACTTCTCAAATAAGTAGTTTTCCTTGGAGGGAAATATTGGTCAAGGAATTTTTGCTCTAACTCATCCCATGTTCTGATACTTTGAGACTTTAGAGAGTTGTACCATCTTTTTGCAGCACCCTTCAGACTAAAAGGAAAAGCAAGCAGCTGAATAATATCAGATGAAACTTCTTCATATTTCAAAGTACAACAATATCTATAAAACTCCATCAAATGGGAATAAGGATTTTCAATCTCTAATCCTCCAAACTGAGTTTTCTGAACCATGGAAACAAAAGATGGTTTCAGTATAAAATTTCTTGCTTGTATGTTAGGGTAAACAATTGCTCCCATTTGTTTTGCAGACTTCGGAGCTCCATAATCTCCTAGTGACTTGCACACCATGTTTAGATATTCTTGTTCTTCGATTTGCCTTTGCAGAATTCTTCTTTTATGGAAAGTTCTATCAATCTCAGGGTCAAAAGGAAAGAATTCCCCTGCAAAGTTAGATCTTCGCATACACAAGAACAAGATTGCAGATAACAATTCGACACAAAAAGGAAAATAAAAGAATCAAAAATGCAGAATTGAGTTTGCACAAAAAAATTAACAAGAAGAGAAAGTCATACAAGAAAGTAAAAAAAGCAGAAATCTAATGATTAGTTACAACTATGCAATATGAAAGGAAAACAAATGTTATGTTTAGTCTAACTCAATTGATAATTCCTAATGTTATAGCGCAATCCCCGGCAACGGCGCCAAAAACTTGTTACTCTCCGCAAGTGTACGGAAATGTCGCAAGTAATATAAAAGATTATCGTATCCACAGGGACTGGAATAAGCACTAGAAATGTCTCAATGCGAATTAGCTAAACAACTATCCAATCGTTTCAAAAGCAAAGTAAAGGTAAACAAATCTAATATTAAAGATCAACAAACAAGAGTTTAGGGTTTTGGGTTATGATAAAGGAAGATTCTAGGAGTTTCGGTTTCTTTGTAAGATTTCTTGAATGTAAATGGTTCACCAATTCTTATCCCTCAATTGCCAAACATGTAGAAAGTTGCCGGTTCCCTCTTGCAATAGACAACCGGCTAAGGACTGAGAAATGTATCTAAATAGGATTAATTAGACATGAACCTATGTTGTCCTTACACAGAAGTGCACCTATTACTATACCTTCCTCGGATATCAACGTAGAAGCCCACGACTCATTAATCTATCAAGATACAAGAAGCTAATCATAAAATCCATCCTACTCTCTTGAATATCCCTATTTCCTCTTCAAGATTATCTCTCAAACGTCCTTACACGGGCTTGCACCTGTCACGTGGATCCCTCGGATGATCGAGTGAGAGTTTATCTTTACAAAGTCCATAAGAAATCCAAACAATCAATCAAGAATGAGAATTAAGCACAAATCACCATCAATCATTCAAGATCTAATTGATACAAGCAAGATAATGTCATTGAAACAAGAAAATGGCAAATCCATAAGAGATTACATCAATCCATCATACAAATACTCCCTTAATCCTAGAATACAAGATCTACTCCATGAATCGAGGAAGAAAACCCGAAGAAATAGAGATTACAAGCATTCCTTGAATCCCCAATCCAAGAAAACAAGAAGAGGGGGAAAGAGAAAACTTATCTACGAAGAAGCCTTGTCTTCGGATCCAATCCTCGCTCCGGAGTCGAAATCGTCGAGATCTCCCTTAGAATCGCCCAGAAATCCTCCCAAGAATGGGAGGAAACCACCAAATCTTGCTTTCTCCCAAAGGGAGAGACCCTTTCAATTCATGAAGAAGGGTTTAAATAGAGGAGGGAATCGCGCCACACGGCCCGTGACACGGCCGTGAGATTCACACGCCATGTCCAGCCCTCTCGCCAAAGTTGCACACTGCAGACTCCACATGGCCGTAACCCTTCGCTCTGAATGCTACACTGCTGTGGTGCACACGACCATAGCCCGCTTGGTCTCTGAAGTCTCACACTGCAGTAGATCCACACGCCATGTAAGGCTTCCGCCTGTTGGCTTCAAATCTTGACACGGCCGTGCGAGGTCCACACGGCCATGTCATCTTCCTCTTCTGTTGGTGCCAAACTCCACACGGCCCGAGCTCCATCCCAGTGCATGGCCGTGTGAGGTACACGGCCCGGTGCTTTCTCCTTTCGTTTCCTCCAATGCATGCCCAAAGATGTAGATTCTTCACCAAATCGACTCCTGTGTATAGAAAATGCACAAAAAGCAGATCTCCGAACCAAAAGAGTAAATATGCTAAAAGGAAAGCTGGAAGTATAAAAATGCATAGATCAAGCATGCTCAAAGTATGTAAATGCGCGTAAAAACATGCATAAAAGAGTATATAATCTTCGCACATCACTCGCCCAACTTAAGTATAAATATAATTGATTTCCTCTTCTTTCAGCACAGCCCTGCTGGGTTCACCTGGTTACTAGAGTTCACCATAAGTCGTAGGACCCAATAGGTCTCGGGTTCAATTCCCGCTTAAGCTATTTTACGTTTCTATTTATTTTTGCGACTTCCGCTACTCTAAAAATTCTGTAAAAATATCCTAAAATTCCAGAAAAATACTAGGATATTTCTAATAATTATTTTGAGAAATTTCGAGTGTTACAATCCCCCATACCTTATAAAAAGTTTGTGTAAAATATCGAAAAATAGGCGAATATTAATAAGGAAATTTTCCGAAATTTTTGGAAATTTTTCAGGAATTTTTCGGAGCTCGTACGGACGAGTTGACGGGGATAAAAACGGGATCCGGAAAAGCCTGTTTAGGCTACCCCATTTAAGTGAGGAAAAGTTTATATATTTAATTCCTTTTCTTTTCCTTATTTTTAATTCCCGTTTTCTTTTTCTTCCCTCGACGCCGAACCCGTGCCATTTCCTTTCCCCTCTCGCGCGTGCTGAAGCCCGACGCCGAGCCCTAACCGCCG
Organism: Zingiber officinale; assembly: GCF_018446385.1. NCBI lineage: Eukaryota > Viridiplantae > Streptophyta > Magnoliopsida > Zingiberales > Zingiberaceae > Zingiber > Zingiber officinale. Next base: position 147,761,598 of record NC_055994.1, read on the forward strand.
GCCCGGCGGTTTCCTCCTCCTCTCCCACGCGTGAATAAGCCCCGGACCAAGGGAAGTCGGCACTGCCTTTCTCCCTTCTGCCCTAGCCGAATTCCATACACCGTCGGCAGCCGAGTTTCTCTCACCAGCCGCCGAACTTGCGTGCCCTAAATCCACCGCCGGCCGCAACTCACAGAGCCGACATCGCCGCTCCTCCACAGCCCTGCCGACGCCTCTGCCCTAGCATCTCGCGCCGCCACCACAGCCGGCCACCGCGAGCCCTATCTCCGATCACCTCACATCAGAGCCGAGCTTCCTCCATCTCGAGTGCCCTAGTCGGCTCCGACGCCACTGCCGACCACCTCCTTGTTCCTTGCTTGAGCAGCCGGCGATCGTATGGATCTTCCTCACCAGTGTCGTGCCCTAGTTTTTGCTTTTCACAGTGGTTCTGTCTTCATTGTTATCTGCCCTAGCTGTGAACGAAGAGGAAAGGGAGATTGTGTTGTGTTGCGGGATTTTAGTGGTATTCTTTCTTTGGAGTTGATCTGTTCACTAATTTTGGATGTTGGTTGTCTGGTTTGATCAGTGAACCTTTTCTTGAATTCCGGCAGTGAAGTTTCAACAGGAGGTCTTAGCTGTGGAGGACCTTTAGTCCAGCAGCCACTCTAGGTCCATCAACAACGATCTTTGCTATTAACCCACAATGACTGTGGTTGAGGTATTGTGGAGGAATTTGATTTTTCGTTGTAGATGATTGCTAGTTGAGTTAGCAATAATTGCTAACTTAGGTTTAGAATTTATTTAATTGTGTAATTAGGGTTAATGAAATTAACCCTAATTGTTTAGTGGGATTAGAAATTAGTTTGGCTAATTGTTATATTATAGAATTAGCTAAAATAGACATTTTGTTTGATACCGCAGGACTTTGACGCGAGACGAGTATCTCGGAGTCGGTATTGGACCTTTCTTTTATCGGAGGCGGGTACTTTTGACTTATTGTCTTTGATATGCATAGTAGTGAAATTAACAAGTTGCATTAATTATGTTCCTCATTTGTTTCGGTTAATCACTATCCGATTACCTGTTGCCTGCTTGATTGATTGTTTGTTTGCATCTCGTATTGATACCTATCTGATTTCACATGCTCATGGGTAGTGATATAACCATGTTTTACCATGTCAGGACCTAGGTTTAATACCTTATTTGATCAGTATACCTTGATATAATTTATTCACTATGGTGCCCATTATTATATGTCCAGAGGTTGGTTTAGTATATTACCATGCTTAGTGACATGCACCATTTGCATGATCGCATGCTGTGCGATAGATTGCTCCATTATTGTTGAGCACTTTGCCAGTTTTCATCACTGTTCGGTGCTCCGTTGTGATGCTCATGGGTAGCGTGACACAGCGTGGTAGCACGTCAGTTTGGCTCTTCCGGTGCTCCGTTGGTCCGCTCATGGGTAGTGTGGCGCAGCGTGTAGCACGTTAGAGATCCCTCCCCGTCATAGCGTACCGGGAGATGAGAGCATTGCGCTCCTCCATTTATGATTTGGGGTAGGAGTACGTGTGTACTCCGACAGCATCCCGTCCACTCGGTCACTCATCAGGGGTAGTGATGCAAAGTGCACGGTCGTCATAGCCCTACCCACTCGGTCCCACTTTTGTTGTGAGTTAGCTGACTGGCGTCAGGGGTGACCATGACATTGGCATCATATGCATGATGCATTTATTGCTTGTGTTTGTGTTTGCTGCATTTATATGCTACATATTGTTTGGATACCTATGTTTGACATGCATACAGGATTTCCCTATCACTCGGACTGTTTGTCCTTATACCCAGGTCCTGGTTAGTACAGTTTCTCTCCTGTTTTACTTCGGTTTGCATTTACCTTTATTTTATCAGGAGACTGTACGCATGATTAGTGCTAGGTGTTATTTCTTTACTTTGCATATCAATTGTACCTGCTGAGTGTTGGACTCACCCCGCCTCCATTGTTGTTATTTTTAGGTTGATGCTGTCCGGAGGGAGTTCCAGTCGCTAGTCCTCACTGCACGTAGTGCTAGGTCCCTGCATACCTCGATGATTTATTTATCATTTAGTTTGGTTCCTATTTGATTATGTGTGTACTTGGTTATTTGGATACTTGGACATCGTATGTTTTTCTTTTGATATTGATGGATGTTCTATTTGATATGTTTTTACTACATGCCTGCCTGGACGGCAGAAGAGGTGAGTTTCGTCGGATTTGAGTTTTTTTACGAGTGTAGTGGATTAGGGTGGATTTTGAGTCAGAGTATTATTGTGATGTTACTATTATAACTGCGTGGATGTTTGTGTGGTTGTGTTATATTTATTGTTATTTATTCCAGCCGCATGTGGCTGAGGTATGGAGATATGTAGAAAGTTTCAGATTGTCCGCCGTACAGGGGAGATGCTGCCGAAATTTCTTCGGACGGGGACTCCTCTGGGGGCGTGACAGTTCGTCCTTGAATTTAGAATAACTCTGGGTACTTCTGTCTCATATTGGCTTCTGTCTCCCAAGTTGCCTCTTCTTTTGTGTGATTTTACCAAATAACTTTTACTAATGGTACTTCCTTGTTCCGCAATTTCTTAACTGCTCGGTCTATTATCTGCATATGCCGACTGTCATAGCTGAGATATTCGAGGACTTGTACCGACTGGGGTTCAATCACCTGGGTGGCATCTGGGATATGCTTCTTCAGCATAGAGACATGAAATACATTATGGATAGCTGACATTTCCTGGGGTAGCTCTAGCTCATATGCTACCTTGCCAACTCTTCTGCTGATAATGTATGGTCCCACATATCTGGGACTCAATTTGTCCTTCTTCCCAAAACGCATTACTCCCTTCATGGGAGCTACTCTGAGGAACACTGTATCCCCAACTAAAAATTCTAAGGGTCTGCGCCGTGTATCAGCATAGCTTTTCTGACGGCTCTGAGCTGTTTCTATCCTCTGGCGGATCTGCTGTATAGCTGCTGTGTATCTGCTACTAGATCCGTCCGAAGTTCTAGTTCTTTCTGTTCACCACTCTCATACCAGCAGATTAGAGATCTACACCTCCGCCCGTAAAGAGCCTCGTAAGGTGCCATGCCGATGGTGGCCTGATAGCTATTGTTGTATGTAAATTCTGCTAAACTCAGATATTTACACCAACTTCCCTTGAAGTCTAGGGCACATGCTCGGAGCATATCTTCGAGTACCTGATTTACTCGCTCCGTCTGACCATCTGTCTAAGGATGGAAAGCTGTGCTAAATTTTAACTTAGTGCCCAACGCTGACTGTACACACTCCCAGAAGTGTGATGTGAATCTGCTGTCTCTGTCTGAAATGATGGTCCGTGGGACTCCATGTAATCTAACAATCTCCTTGAGATACAACTGAGCTAGCTGTTCCATGGAGTAGGATATCCTGATGGCTAGGAAGTGAGCTAATTTAGTTAATCTATCTACTATTACCCAGATGGCGTCAAAACCATTCGTGGTTCTGGGTAGTCCCACTATGAAGTCCATGGAAATGTCTTCCCACTTCTATTCTGGAATCTGAATAGGCTGCAGAACTCCTCCTGGTCTCTGATGTTCTACCTTGACCCTCTGACAGGTCAGGCAGGTGCTAACATATCTAGCGATGTCTCTCTTCATCCCAAGCCACCAAAAACGTTTCTTCAAGTCCTGGTACATCTTGGTGGAGCCAGGATGCATCGCATAGGGAGTCCTGTGAGCCTCATCTAAAATCTTTCTTCGTAGCTCCTCCTGATCTGGAACACATAGTCTGTCATCGAAATACACTGCCCCACTATCAGCGATTCTGAACTCTCCACCTTCTAGTTCTGTTATCCCTTGCTTGATTTTCTAAATTTCAGGATCCTGTTCCTGAGCTATCTGGATGTCACCAAACAAGGTGGATTCTAACGTCATAGTAGAGAGTTGTCCCACTATAAGTTCGAGACTGAAATCCGTGATCTCTTTTTGTAGGGGCGGTGACATGGCTGCTAGGGATAGTAAGGTGGCGCTGGACTTCCTGCTAAGTGCATCTGCCACCTTATTGACTTTTCCTGGGTGATAGAGGATGTCTATGTCGTAGTCTTTGACCAGCTCTAGCCATCTGCGCTGTCGCATATTCAGATCCTTCTGAGTGAATTAAGAAATACTTCAGACTCTGATGATCTGTATACACTCTACACTGAGCTCCATACAAGTAATGTCTCCAAATTTTGAGAGCGAACACAACTGCTGCAAGCTCAAGATCATGAGTAGGATAGTTCCTCTCATAGTCCTTGAGTTGTCTAGAGGCGTAGGCGATTACCTTGCCATGTTGCATCAGTACTGCTCCTAGTCCCAATTTAGAGGCATCACTATAAATGTCAAAACTGCCGGTGTTTTCTGGTAGAGTCCAAATGGGAGCACTGGTCAATCTCCTCTTTAGCTCACTGAAGCTGTTCTCACAGTCTTCCGTCCATTGAAATTTTCTATTCTTCCTGGTGAGAGCTGTCAATGGGGAGGCTATTCTGGAGAAGTCCTCTACAAATTTTCTGTAATAACCTGCTAGTCCCAGAAAGCTTCTGATCTCACTGGCGCTCTTGGGTCTTTTCCAATTACTCACATCTTCTATCTTACTGGGGTTTACCATAATACCATCCTTCGAGATGATATGACCCAGGAAGGACACCTGATCTAACCAAAATTCACATTTCGTGAATTTGGCGTACAGCTGGTTCAGCTGAAGGGTCCGCAATACTATTCTCAGGTGCTCTGTGTGTTCTTCCTGAGTTCCTGAATAGATAAGAATGTCATCGATAAACACAATAACAAATCTATCTAGGTAGTCTCTGAATACTCTGTTCATGAGGTCCATGAAAGTAGCTGGAGCATTTGTCACGCCAAAGGGCATGACTACGAACTCGTAGTGTCCGTATCTAGTCCTGAATGCTGTCTTGGGTATATCCCCTTCTTTAACTTTCACCTGATGATAACTTGATCTGAGGTTTATCTTAGAGAACACTGCTGCTCCCTTCAGCTGATCGAACAGGTCATCTATTCTGGGAAGAGGATACCTATTCTTGATGGTGACCTGGTTCAGTGCCCGGTAGTCTATGCACAGGCGCATGCTCCCGTCCTTCTTCTTCACGAACAATACAGGCGCTCCCCATGGTGAGTGACTGGGACGTATGAAGCCCTTGTCAAGCAGCTCCTGTAGCTGCTCATGAAGTTCCTTTAGTTCTGATGGAGCCATGCGATAAGGCGCTTTGGAGATAGGATTCGTACCGGGAATGAGTTCTATCTCGAATTCAATCTCCCTGTCGGGTGCTAGGCCTGGTAACTCCTTAGGGAAGACTGCTGGATAGTCACATACAACTCGGACCTCTTCTAGCTTTTGGTCCTTGTCCTGACTAGTATTGACTACATGTGCTAGGAATCCCGTACATCCTGAATCCATTAATTTCTGTGCTTTTAGAGCTGAGAGATGTTGGTTGCTACTCGGAAAACCTAGAGGTTCCACTATACAAAAATTTTGTACAAAGGTCTGAACCTTTTCCTAGCTACCATGTGTTCTTTTAAATTAAATTTTGGATCTCCTGCGGAACTTAACACGTTTGATCCAAATCACCTAAGTTATTAATTCCATTAAATATTAATTTCCATAATTGGTTCCCAGTACTGACGTGGCGAGGCACATGGCCTTCTTGGATATGGGAGCAACCACCACCGACTAGACAAAACCTTTTATAGAAAGGTAATATTTAATTTCCTAAAATAACTTTAGGTTAACCGAAAAGAACAATCAAATCACAAGGAAAAGAAAAAACAAAAGAACACAACATCGAAAAACATATTCGAAATTCTAGAATCGTAAGCCTCTTGTATTTGGTATTATTTCCATAAATAACTAGCATGATGCGGAAAGGAAAAATTACTAGTTATACCTTCTAAAAGACCTCTTGATCTTCTACCGTATTCCTCTTCTAACCTCGGACGTTGTGTGGACAACGATCTTCCGAGATGAGAACCACCAAGCACCTTCTTCTTCCTTACAAGTTTCGGCCACCACAATTCTCCAAGAGAAGTAGAGGTCCGGCCACCACCACCAAGCTCCAAGGGATGCAAGAAACAAAACCACCTTTCTCTCCTTCTTCTCCTAGCTAGAACCGGCCACCATCAAGAGCTCCAAAAGAGAGGTTGCCGCCGGCCATAAGAAGAAGAGAAGAGGAAGAAGCTAGGGCCGGCCACCAAGGAGGAAAAGAGAGGAGAAGAATAATAGAGTTGATCACCCATGAAGGCACCTCTACCCCTCTTTTATAATCCTTGGTCTTGGCAAATAAGGAAATTTAATTAAAACTTCCTTAATTCTTTTGCCATGGAAAAGAAAATTTTATTTAATTAAAACAATTTTCCTATTCTCAATTTACATGGCCGGCCACCATCAAGCTATAAACAAGGAGAGTTTTAATTAATTAAAACTTCCTAATTTGTCTCCAGAAATTTATAAAAAATTTCTCCAATAATTTTCCCTTCATGGTGGTTAATAAAAAGGAAATTTTATAAATTAAAATTCTTCTTTTAAACATGTGGATAATTTCCAAAAGGAAAGTTATCTCTTAAAAATTAAAATCTCTTTTCAATCTACAAATAAGGAAAGATATCAAATCTTTTCTTAATCTTTTGTAGAAACTAATTTTATACCTAGGTCGGCCCTAGCTTGTTCCCAAGCTAGTTTGGCCGGCCCCTATTGTGTGGGTATAGAAGGTGGGTATAGGTGGGTATAGAACTCTATAAATAAGAGGCTACGATAGGGACCGAGAGGAGGAATTGGTTTTGGTCTCCCGATAAAATTAAGCATCCCGTGTTCGCCCCGAACACACAACTTAATTTTATCAATAATAATTCATTCCACTAGAGAATTATTATTGAACTACCGCACCAATCCCAAATTACATTTTTGGGCTCCTTCTTATTATGAGTGTGTTAGTCTCCCTGTGTTTAAGATATCGAATGTCCACTAATTAAGTGAGTTACTGACAACTCATTTAATTAATTTCTTAGTCCAAGAGTAGTACCACTCAACCTTATTATCATGTCGGACTAAGTCCACCTGCAGGGTTTAACATGACAATCCTTATGAGCTCCTCTTGAGGACATTATCAACCTAGTATCACTAGGACACAGTTTCCTTCTATAATCAACAACACACACTATAAGTGATATCATTTCCCAACTTATCGAGCTTATTGATTCATCGAACTAAATCTCACCCATTGATAAATTAAAGAAATAAATATCAAATATATGTGCTTGTTATTATATTAGGATTAAGAGCACACACTTCCATAATAACTGAGGTCTTTGTTCCTTTATAAAGTCAGTATAAAAAGAACGACCTCAAATGGTCCTACTCAATACACTCTAAGTGTACTAGTGTAATTATACAGTCAAGATAAACTGATACCTAATTACACTACGACCTTCTAATGGTTTGTTCCTTTCCATTTTGGTCGTGAGCTACTGTTTATAATTTATAAGGTACTGATAACATGATCCTCTGTGTGTGACACCACACACCATGTTATCTACAATATAAATTAATTGAACAACTACATTTATCATAAATGTAGACATTTGACCAATGTGATTCTTATTACTAGATAAATGTTTATATCAAAAGCTAGGCTTTTAGTATACACCCTAACAAGAGAAACTTCTTGGCCTTTCTCTTTGGTTCTCCGATGTACTCGAATTGTACTTCTGCTTCAGGTTGGAATACGACTTTCTGTTTACGGCACTCTATAGAGGCACCGTATCTAATCAGGAAGTCCATTCCAAAGATGACATCATAATCAGTCATATCTAGCACTATCAAATCACAAAAGAGTTCTCTGTCTGCTATAATGACTGGCACTGCTCTGAGCCAGTGCGTGGATGTCATAATTTCTCCTGAAGGTAACGTTGTCAAAAACTGACCACTGAGTACCTCTCGAGGTATCGCTATCTTTTCGATGAACGCCCTGGATATATAAGAATGGGTTGCCCCAGTATCAAATAAGACAGTTGCACTTTGCTGTAAAATACTAATCTGACCTGAAACAACTGTCGAGGCATTCGCTACGTCCTCTCTGGTGAGTGAGTAGATCCTCGCATTGGTCGTAACTGAAGGGGCTTCTAGTCTGCCCTGGCTGATGTGTGGACCATCTAAAGCGGCCTGCATCTGATGTAACTGAGCTGGCTGGCCTCCGTACTGAATCGGTTGTGGTTGAGGAAGACTAGTCTTATTTGGGCACTGCTTAGCCATATGCCCTTCCTGTCCACACTCAAAGCATCCCCGTGTGCCCTTACGACAAACTCTAGGGTGGAATTTCCCACAAGTAGCACATTTGGGATAACTAGGTTGTTTACTAGCTGGTTCTCCTTTTGGGTAACTCCCTGGTTTGCGTTTGTTGCTGGAGTTCCCTTTCCAGTTAGAGCCGTGGGAGCTGTGACCCTGGTGTTTCTGAGTACCTGAGCCTCCTTGACCTTTGGACTCTGAGAGGACTTGCTTCTGCTGTTTGATATTATTCTGGTAGTGTTCTGTGGTCAAAGCACTGTTTACTAGTTCTTCAATGGTTTGCGGCCTATGGACGCCGCTGGTCACATTCATTGCTATTTCCGGTCTTAGCATCTTGAGCATCAACCGGACTCGTTCTTTTTCAGTGCTAACTAACTCAGGGCATAGATGAGCCAATCTGTTGAATTTCTTCACGGCTTCCTCCACTGAAAGGTTGCCCTGGCGAAATTCAGTGAACTCGTCGTAGTGGCGGTTCGTGACCCGCATGTGGAAGAACTCCTCGAAGAACTCGGCCCATGTCATCTGGTTTACTGGGCGCTTCGCTTTGATTCTCTCCCACCACATGCGTGCATCTCCTACTAGGCAGAAGGAGGTGCACTTCACCTTCTCATGTTCTGGCCAGTCCAGAAGCTCCATCGTACTCTCTAGTGTTTTGAACCAGGCATTCGCATCCCATGGTTCACTGGTGCCTGAGAAATTCTCTGGCTTGACTTTCTGCCACTGGATCAGATAGGCTTCTCTCTGTGTTCCTGCTGCTGGGGCTACTGGTGCTGTAGGCGGGACTGGTGGAACCTCTATAACTACTGGAGTTGCTAAGTTAGGTTCCGGAGTGACAGTGGGGGTGTTCTGCTGATTAACCCTTAAAGTGGCTATCTCTTGTTGTTGTTCAGCTAGTTGCTGTTGTAACTGAGCCACTACTACTGTAAGGTCTGGGGGAGGCACTGAACTGCCTGCCTCTTGCTGGGGCTCAGTAGCTGGTGTCCTTCTAGCTGGGCGTCCTCGTGTCATTTCTAGAGACATAAAGGACATACATAATGAATACAATCATAATTGCATAACTATTGTTATCTTGTTAGATACTATCCTAAATAACCATGCTTTAGTTATCTCTTAAACATGAAAACAAGAAACATAAATAAAGTGAGAGATGTTCTTACTTGGAAGCTGCAGGTTCAATGCCGATGTGTGTGTAGGATGTATGGAACTTTTGCTCTGATACCACTCTGTAACGACCCGCCTCCTACAGGCTAGGTTGCGAGGTCGGACCGTCACATTATGCTGTGCTAAGCTATATTATAAGGTGCGGAAACGTGAACTAATTTAAAATTTACTAAACCCATGCTAATTACTACTAAATCTGAACTGATGCTTAAAGGTACCTTTTTAAATGTTGTACCTTTTACTCCAAAGAGAAGATCTAGCCTTCACATGTGTTTAAGGACTGAACTTAAGTGTTTCCAGCTGAAACAGATATTTCAATCGATCGGCTGATCGATTGGGATGTTCGGATTGATTCACTGATTGATCTAGCATGCTACTGTATACGAAAACTTTGATTGGATCGATCGGTTGATCGATCCAGACTTGTTGATCGATCCATTGATCGATTCAGCTCGCTACTGTGCACGGGGTAAATTCTGGATCGATCGGCTGATCGATCCAGGCTTGCTACTCGATCCAGGGATCGATTCCAAGGCTCTCTGTTCGCGAGGCTAATTCCCCGATCGATCCAGTGATCGATTCTAGAGCTTACTGTTCGCGAAACCAAGCTCCCCAATCGATCAGCTGATCAATTGGGGACCTCCAATCGATCGGCTGATCGATTGGGGTTTCTGATTTTGCAGCTGAGTTCTGATTTCAGCACTGTTTCATGCCCAAATCACATATACAAGTTCTAAAATGGTTGGGAAACATTCTAATATCAACTACTAGTATTCTAAGTATGATAACTGGTATTCTAGACATACTTTCACAATTCAAGGCATTTATATAACTAAATAAGCAAAGAGTAACATGACAAGAAACGCTAGGTTCTTAAATATTTTAATTCTTCCAAGATCTTTATTCCAGGTTCCATCCACACACATCTTCATTGCATTGACCACCAGCCTCCGCTAGTCCATCTTTCCTTTACCTTTATCTGCAGTATAAGGGAAAAAAGTATCTGTAAGCTTACGCTTAGTAAGAAACCATCTACCTCACAAAACATGCATACGATGGAATCATGCTTTTAAAACATGTTATTTGAAATACATGCTGACATGCTGAAATATAAATACTGAAGTTATTAGTCATGAATACTAAAACAATGGCATCAAAACTAGTCATGGAATATCAAGAGCTAAACATGAACTAACACATGTATCAATGGAAAGAAACTAAACTGATATAACATTGAATTGAACTGAACTAAGCTAATACTGAATTTAAATCATGTTCACATAACTGATTGTGAGATTTTGTAAAACTATTTATAATAATAGATCAAAATACTAATCATGCTGCTGATGGGCCCGGCGACTGTACTTGCTAGACCCTAGCTAGCTGGTCTCGAATCTAGTAAGGTTTACTAGGTTATCTAAACCTAGGGACGACTATAGGAGCCCAACCCAATGGACATCTAGTCCAGTACAGTGCCACTGCTGAAAATAAAATACTGGTTATAGCTAATTTTTCTTATCTTGCTATTTCTAGGTTATCTGAACCTAGAGCTAGGTTGTCTGAACCTAGAGGCGACTGTGGGAGCCCACCCATTGGACCGTAGTCCCATATAAGCTGTAATAGACTGCATGTACTAAATAAATGCCTCTATTGCATTTAGCTAAGTTATTAAAATGCCTGTGGTAGCATTTAACTGAGCTACACATTTTATCAAACATATGGTGTGCACTAGTTCACACCCTACATGCCAAAATTCTGCATACGACTAAACCAATGCGTAAAACCTCGAAAGGAGCTACTTATACTGCAGGTGAGGGGTTTCTTACCTCCTGTGCTAGGTTTCTTACGATTCTAGTCGCTCGTTTTCCGGTGGAGACGATTCCCTCGACGATCCTCTTACGTCTATGTGCTCTTCTCGCGGAGAGGAACACCCTCGTATCGGAGTCGTTGCCGGAAGGTGTTCTTGGAACCCTTGGGATGGAACCCTAGTCTTCCTTGGCTTGGGCGCCGAGAGGCTGAGGGAGAGAAGAGGGTTCGGCGGAATTAGGTTGAGGGGAGGAAAGGTCACGATCCAAAATAACTTCTCACCTAATTATTTTCCCTATTTATATTAAGTGGTTAACTCGCCCAACTTAAGTATAAATATAATTGATTCCCTCTTCTTTCAGCACGGCCCTGCTGGGTTCACCTGGTTACTAAAGTTCACCATAAGTCGTAGGACCCAATAGGTCCCGGGTTCAATTCCCGCTTAAGCTATTTTACGTTTTTATTTATTTTTTCGACTTCCGCTACTCTAAAAATTCTGTAAAAATATCCTAAAATTCCAGAAAAATACTAGGATATTTCTAATAATTATTTTGAGAATTTTCGGGTGTTACAGATTCAGGTTTAGCTTTGGGTTCAACAAGTAAACATTCTTTGGATAAACTTCTGGGCTATGGTGAGTCACAAGGAACTCATTAAAGTAACCATGCCTTCGAGGTTTTCCAAATAGTCCTAACCATTGAACTTAATACTAAACCTTGGTCTAACTAGTTAGGATCCATTTAAGGGTAGCTTCGGTCAGTTCCACTTGGCCAAATGCACCAGGTCGAAGTCATATCTTCCTAGACATGCGATGCCAAAGCTTCCCTAACGTACTATCATCCAAAAACTTCACCAGTACTATAAGTCAAGTTAAACCTAGTTCATTTTAATCTAACCTTAATTACCCTACCGGGTAGTCTATTCTTGTTTACCCATCTCGGGTAGATTAAGTTCGGTTACCCAGTCGGGTAGTTTAGTTAGGGGTGCCAGAAATTCTGGATCCTCCTTCTAAATTTTTATTAAATTTTGATTTTTAATTTAATTTTGAATTTTTAATTGAATTTCAAATTTTGAATTTTAATTTAATTTCGAATTTTGAATTTTGAATTTTAATTTAATTTCGAATTTTGAATTTTGATTTAATTTCGAATTTTAATTTATATTTTGAATTTTGAATTTTTGAATTTTAATTTAATTTCGAATTTTAATTTATAATTTGAATTGTTTTCGTGTTTACTCCCCCTGGATCATAGCCTCGATATGGTCTATCGAGGTAGTGTATTTGATCCTTCGGGACCCAATATTGGCCAAGTTCAACTTGATTGACCAATTTGGACTTGAGGACCTATGCTTGGATTACCTTTTTATTTAGTTTGTTTATTAAGGATAAATAAGATTTATATTTCTTTTTAGTTTTATATCCTAGCCCAGTTCTATTGTAAACGGCTCTTTGTATCCCAAGAATTAGGTCAAGATTCTTGGAGCCTAAAGAAAACCGTTCTAAGGTATTTTTTAAATCCTTGATCTGATTTTTCAAACTAGAATTTTCTTTCTCAAGTTTTTGAACTTGAGTTGAATTTCCAGTCTGAACTTGATCAGGTAAGGATTTAGAGTTAGTCACTTCTTTAAGGACAGCTACTTCCTTTAGAAGTGACTTAATCTTAAGGTTTGACTTAGCTAACTTGCGTAATAAATAATTGACTAAATTATTAAGTCTAGGAATACTTACAGTGGAGTCTGGCCCTTCGGAAACGGATGCGGATCCGTGGCTTCGCTCGGACTCGGCCCCTTCTGGTTGCATCCGTAGCAGATTACTTCAAATTTTACCTTAGAACTCGGTTGGGCCTCCTTGGATTGTACCGCCTTCTTCAGGTCTTTCTTGTTGAAGCCCTTCTTCTTCTTGTAGAGCTTCTTCACGAGGTTCACGAGTTCGCTGGTCAGTTCATCTTCTTCATCTTCTGAGTCGGGTTCGTCTTCTGATTCCGGTTCAGTTTTTCGTTGTAATCTCGGTTCGCGTATTCGACTGGTACCTGCAACCAAAGCAACCCCCTTCTCGGTTGGCTGTGCATTAGTCTGCTCGTGAAGTTCAAACTCAGAAAATAACTCATCTAATTTTAAACAAGACAGGTCCTTGGAGACTTTGTAGGCATCTACCATTGATGCCCACAATGTACTCCTCAGAAATGAGTTTAGAGCATACCTTATGACGTCCCGATTCTCGACTTTCTGCCCGATCGCATGAAGAGAGTTGAGGATGTCTTGAATCCATGCGTGGAGCGAACTCTCCGTCTCTCCTTCCTGCATTTTTAGATTGTACAGTTTATTAAATAATAAGTTACGCTTACTTACCTTGGTTTCGGAGGTGCCCTCGTGAAGTTCGATTAATTTCTCCCATAGCTCTTTTGCCGTTGAGAATGGACCAGCTCTGTTGAGCTCCTCCTTGGTCAGCCCACACTGGAGGATGCAGGTCGCTTTGGCATCAGCTTCCACCTTCTTGATTGTGGTAGATTCCCATTTTTCGCAGGGTGTCGCTTTGCCGTCTTCGTCGGATGGGAGTAGTAGTCCGGTCTTGATTATCATCCACGTATTGAATTGTGTCTTCAGGAAGGTTTCCATTCGCCCCTTCCAATATCCGAAGTCTTCTCCGGAGAAAAGTGGGGGGCGAACGATGCTGAACCCTTCTTATTGGGCCATTTGTAATATCGACAATATATGTAAAACAAAAATAAAAGAAAATGTGCCAAGATTAGGTCTTGAATTAGCAGTGCGGGAAGATAAGGATAAGAAATAATGAACTCGAGTGGTGTTGCACCAGCTTCGAGTAAAAACCAATTCGTAAAATAATTAGAATGTAGCTAATTAGCTAATTCTAATTGACTCCGAAAAAAAATAACCACGAAAAAATGTGTGATTGGTGGTTGCACCAGATCAACGCGACCCCGCTCTGATATCAATTGTTGGATCGAGACGCGCTAGAGGGGGGGGTGAATAGCGCTCGCGGTTATTTCGTTTGATTATCAGAATCGTAAAAACTCATTCAGAAATAACGCAGCGGAAAGTAAATAAAAGGACACGAATGATTTACTTCGTTCGGAGCCTGTGACGACTCCTACTCGAAGGCCCGTGATCTTTGATCGCTTCCGGTGGGCAACAACTATAAGTTCGTTAAAAGTACAATAAGAGATTTACAATTGTAAGCACCAAAACAAATTATACCGACAATAACAGAATCGAAACTGATGTTCCAGGTCATTGGTATGTCGTAACAACACTTCGGAATGATCTTGTTAGCAGCACGTTGAAGAAAGGAAGCCTGGAAGTTGTTATGTAAAGCTGGACGTCGAGTGCTGCTTTTAAAGTAAGCTCAAGGCGCCTTGAAAGCCTCCGAAGGCGCCTCCACAGCTCCGAGTCCACCGTGTAGATGAGCGCTGACCATTCTGCGCTTATCCCATCTGGAGGCGCCTTCATGCACCCAAAGACGCCTCCATCCACTGGTCTAAGGCGCCTTAAACCTCTTCCAAGGCGCCTTGGACTGTGTTGCGCTGGATTCTTCTGGTTCGCACCCGAGGCGCCTCCAAGCTCTATGGAGGCGACTCGGACACTGTTCATCCGAGGTTAACTTGTGCTCCTTTAGTCCTGCAAAAGTGTTAGTCCCAAACACATTTCCTGCAAAACAAAGTTTGCACAAAACAACAGTAAATATGATAACAGAATATAACGACAGTCTCCGGACTGTCCGGGTCTGACTTCGGATTTCCGTCCGGAAATCCTAGGTCGACCCGACGCCTACTGTTCCCTCTACGGGGAACGCGTCCTCACCTACTCTACTCAGGAGATTTACCTGCTGCCAGTGCGATCCTCCAAATCGACTGGACTTTTGCTCAGCACTCGAAGCTTCCGGACTTTCTGCTGGACATCCGCTTCCCGGCTAGTCCAGTCTTTCACCTGGTTCACGACACCAGGACTTTCCACCTTGAGTTACCACCCCCTAGGACTTTTGCCTGAAGCCATCGACCTGCCAAGACTTTCCACATAGGGTTACCACCCCCTATAACCTAGGGTTACCACCCCCTAGGGTTTTCCCTTTGCCTAACCGCAGCTAGGACTTTCCTGAAACACTCAAGCAGACTTGTTAGATCACTAAACATCTTAACTTTGAATCCTTTACCATTATCAAAACACGAGTTTGATTGTCGGATGCTTCCCGCACCAACATTCCCATACTGGAAGAAGCGAATGGAGGTATATCTAAAGACTGACTTCGACTAGTGATTCAACAACACCAGAAGCTACAAGGCTCCAGTCGATAACGCCGAAATTTCGATGGACCCGGAACAGTGGAATTCGGAGATGAAGAAAAAGCCCAAATATACTTCAAAGCTCTCAAGACCCTCCAGTCCGGCCTAACGAAGGGGGAACTGAACCGCGTCGACCCACATGAAAATGCAAAGGAACTATGGGACAAGTTCATCGAACTGCACGAGGGAACCAGCGACGTGAAGGTAACCAAATGAGACATCCACTTAAATAAGTTATTTAATATTAAAATGAAGGAAGGAGAATATGTGAGTCAACTCCATGCGAGGGTAAATGACATCCTCAATGGGCTTCATAGTATCGGCCATCAAATGGAGAACCGCGATCTAATAAGGTACGCCCTAATTGCATTTCCTCGAAATGCTCTATGGGTATCCATTGTGGATGCTTACAAGATTTCGAAGAATATCTCTAAATTAAAACTTGACAAATTATTTTGTGAACTCGAACTCCATGAGCAGACTAACTCAAAACAGGCCGAGAAAGGAATTGCTCTTTTTGTAGGTTCCTCCAAGGAAAAATCAAGAACCAAGACTGAATCTGAAGGTGAGTCTGACCAAGACTCAAAAGATGAAGAATACCTGGTGAACTTAGTAAGAAAAATATTCACTAGGAGAAAGAAGAACTTCAGCAGAAATGACTTGCAGAAGATCAACTCCACTAACGACACAAAAAATGTGACCTTCTTCGGATGCAACAAGAAAGGTCACTACAAGAACGAGTGCCCAAAGCTAAAGAATGGCAAAAATAAAACAACCAAGAAGAAAGCACTCAAGGCAACATTGGACGAATCATCAGATGAATCAGATGTTGAAGATCAGAAGCACTGAAGCTACCTCGCGCTAATGGCCCACAAATCAGAATAGGAGGATGAATCGGAAGATGGGTCCAAACCCGAATCAAGCCATGAGTCCATACTCTTTTCCGAAGGTTCCGACTTCTGATGAGATATACTTTAATTTAAGCAAAAAGTTTTTTAAAGTCATCGCATGCTTAAATAGAAAATTAATTGAAAATGAAGATCAAAATAAAATGCTCATTGAGGAAAACCAACAACTCAAGGAACAGATTGAAAATCCAAATCAAGTTGTAAAGCTTGAGGAGGAAAACTTAATATTAAAAATTGAAATTAATAAACTTAAAGTGCTGTTAGAAAACTTTACAACTAGATCTAAAAACTTAGATTTAATTCTAAAAAGTCAAAAAGGTGTATACAACAAATCTGAACTTGGATACAAGTCCAGCTCAACAAATAAATCATTTATATCACTTGTAACTCAAAACAAAACACAAGCTAAAGCTTGGATTCCAAAAGCGTGCCTAACCACACAGGATATTTTTGGACTAACATTGTTTTACAGAGAAAATTGCCTTTGGATGAACAGTGTCCGAAGGCACCTTCAAGCAGTAAAGGCGCCTTCGTATTATTCATATAAGGTGCCTTCCATAGCTATGGAAGGCGCCTTCTGCAGGATAACTTTTGGCCCAAGTTGTGGATAAGCACCGGGCTATTCGGGATCGAGTTTACCTCATTGGAGGTGTTTTCCATGCCTTTAATAAGGATGTCTCGAGAAGACAATGCACAACAACTTCCATACGAGCTACTACGCGCCTGTTTGAGATTCCAACTGCTCCAGGCTCTTGCTACGACTCTGCTGCGAAACTGCTGCGATCGATTACTGCTTCAAGGAGTTCCGATTGAGGCCGGTAGACCGACATCGACATGAGCACTCCCACTTCAATTTCAAAAAGTGTCAGTAAAATTTTGATTTGTGTAATTAATTACTGCAAAAGGACAAGTGCAGGGTATTGCACTTGTTCTAACTTTTCTTTGTATTTCGATTCCCTCTTCTGAAGGTACCGGAAGAGATTCATAGTGAATTACCCATCGATAGGTTCGCAGGACCTGAGTCTTGGATTAGGAGTCGCTGAAGGCTCCGAACCAAGTAAACCGCTTGTGTTCTTCTCGTGCTTGCTTTTCATATTTTTCTTTTCCGTTGTGTTCGTATTCTGTTTCGTTTAAAACCCAAAAGATAGGATTTTGAAAATCACATGATTCACCCCCTCCCTCCTCTCTCAGGTGCATCTCGATCCAACAAAAACAACATTGGTACTGATATATAATATCAAAATATATCGAGAATTCGATATAACTAAAATTTCAGTACAATATCTATATACAATTTAATAATTTAGTATTCGAAATACTATATCGATATCAAAAGTTAAGTGTAAACGGTATAAAATTTATATCATTTCGAAAATTAATATAGCCAAATTTCGATATTGAAATTTTTAATATGGTGTATGTTATGCGATTTTGGTACTAGTATACCATATAGAACCATCTTCCATATTGTGTCAATTCACATGCAAAATGGAGACTGCGTGGTTGCTAGCGGAAAGCATTGCACACACTCAGAGATGGAAGCAATAGTTGGCTTGATGGGCAGCAATCGAGTTAATAAGGAGCGGCTAATTAAATTTATTGTTCCTCTCTTAAAAGACAGTCGATCGAGAGAGAATATTCCCTGCTTCCTCTCTTGAAGAATTGCACACGCTTCAAAATGGAAATGATTGCACTCATCTTCCCATGCCATCAATTCGGATCAGATCCTAAACCCTAATCCCTTCTTGGTCCCCTTCAAAACAGGTGTCATTTCATTTACGCTGATAACCTAAGTTCTAGCAAAAAAAAATGTGACATTGAACATACTTAAGCTTAAAACAACATCAATTTACGAGAAAAAAAACCAAGTCAATCAAAATTTACAAATTTCAATGATAAAAAGTTTAAAACAACCCATATATTTTGTCAAAGAACATCATATTGAACATACCTAAAATATCATAAATTCGTCAGAATTTAGGCTGTGAAAGTAAATGAAACGAAATCTATTTTGGAGGGACCAGGAGTGGACCGGGGTTTAGGGTCCAAGAGATCCAAACTGGCATGTCATATGCATGATTTAAAAAATAATGTTTACATTGGTGGCGATTAGAGATTGTTCCCTGCTTGGTCTCTTAAATCGAGGCAAAATCTCTTGGATCATTTTTTGTGGTCCAGGGAATATGTCACTCGTATTTGCGACCGGATCATGACCGTGATCCGACCGCAAATGGTTATGATCCCTTCCTGGGTTCACCGTCCTCATCATATTATAGTTTTTATTCGGAGCAGGCGGCCGGAGGCTTTGTGCTCCTTAAATGGTTATGATCCCTTCCTGAGTTCGCCGTCCTCATCATTTTTTGTGGTCCAGGGTTAGTACTTATTGATCCATCCACGAATATGAGTGGCACATCTGGGCTCCTTAAATCTAATTGATGCATTAACATTTTAAGCGGCTTTGTGCTGGCGCCAATCCTTCTTGCCAGTAATTCGGCTTCTGTTCCAATTAAGACTAATAATATTTTATTAATACCCCCATGCAGATTACAGATTACAGATTACAGATTCAGATGGACTGATCCGAGATTCACCAACAAGTTTAGAAGAAAAAATAAATTCAAAATTTAAAATGAAAATAAAATACTCAATGGGTTCATCAGCTGGCTCATCTAATCCGCAATTTAAATTTAAAATTTCTAATTATATATATATATATATATATATATATATATATATATATATATATATATATATATATATATATATATATATATATATATATATATATATATATATATATATATATATATATATTTATTTATTTATTATTTTTATGGACTTGCGGAGTTTGCCTAATCGGTAACTCATCTTCGATTGAGTTTGGTTAGGAATTTTTTAGCTCATCAAGCTAGCGGGTCGGTCTACTTCAACACTCTAGATGATAAATTTTTGAGGAACCAACTCGTTCCGTCACGGACCACCCCATCTGATAATTTAGAGCGCACTAGTACTAACCCTTCTTAGGGTGATTATATTCACCCTAAATACCTCTCATAGCATATCCCAAAGTTACATGAAGAAAGATAAATCCTTGTTGTGTGGCAAAAGGCGATTCACTCGCCTCCAGCGCCCCACCAATCCATCATTAGGCCAACATAGAAGAGATAAATCACGGGTGTCTACTAACTATTAGTATATATGGTAAAACATGAGAAGAGACATGCTCAAACACGCTAAATTTTGACTCTAAACCCTCATATAACAACATCATATATTTTAACTATCCTACTACTACGAGGGGGCTGAAAGATAAATCCTTCTTGCTAGAAGCGTATTGAGTTACTTTCTCAATAAAGTTAATGGCCCAATTTTAATCATTCATCTTAAATATCTAATTAATATTTTCTTTCTAAAATTATATTCAAGTCTAAACCAACTTGACACATTGACATTTTCAGCGGCATATAATCATAGCTAGTTGCGTTGACTTCAAATCCAATTAAAATGAATGATCCAAATTTGTGCATTCGGCTCTAATTAACACACTGCACATTTTAAGTGGCATGTAGCCGGAGCTAATTGCACAATCAAACCAAAAGACTAATGACTCAATTTTATATATTTTTCTCAAATACTTAATATTTTCTTTTTATGAATTCTATTCTTCTCTAAATCAATCATGTTGACGCATTTAGATTTGCAATGGTTTGTAGTCCGAACTAGTTGTGCTGGTGTAGGCTCTTAATGTTGACAAATTAGGCATTTAGGCCAATTTAATAAAAGAACATAAGTTTATATTTATTAAGAATTATATATTGCAATAGTAAATTCTTCTCTAGTAATATTTCAATGTCTCTAAAACTTATTAAATATAATATTAATAATAGAAGATAAATTATTTATTTAAACTAATCTATTTTTTTACTTATAATTCAAAATTTTAAATTAGGTTATAAATTCATAATCGGAAACTAATAAATTTTTTTAAAAAATATAATTTTAAAACAAACAAACATTTAATTTTTATAAATAATTTTAGCCAGTAATAAATTTTTATCAATATAATTAGTGTACTACTAATAATATTATACCAATACTTAATAATTATATGATAAATATGGCTAACATTTAAATTTTAATGTAATTTCAATAATATCATTCATGAATTTTAATTTAATTTAAAAAATTATAATCCAAGGCTCAATCTTTATTTAAAGTAAAATAATTGACAAAATTGAATAAATAGTAGGCTTTACTAATTTGATCGTGTCCCATGGTCATTCCATATCTCCATTGACTTTTTTTCCCATAACAAACATCAACAAGATGCTTTAGCGAAGAGTGTAAATTATTTTATCACATATATATGGATTGTGTCACAAGCTCACAAACACAAGTGGGCAAGTCAAAGTGAGCAGTTTAATTAACTTGTTGACTTGACAATGACAATTTTAATTTATTATTTAAAAAAATAAATTTATTATCTATTAATATTTTTTTGTGCTAATTGCATTTGACCTCGTAATCTCGATGGCAAAAGTAATTTAAATTACACTTGCAGATTGAAAGATCATTATTCACCTCTCCTAGTTTGATCATTTGATTGATGTTTGATTTTTTTCTTAGGAATCAGAATAGAAATGAGTATCATAATATTATGGAATAAAAATGAATATGTGTATGAGTATCATTCTTAAAAATAGTATTTGGTTAGTTGAATATTTTCAATTGGAATGAACCTAAATTTTCTTTTTTACTCTTGGAGAAAAATAAGAGAAAAAATTAGATGCAAGAGAAAGTTAAATGTGAGAGAAATATATGATGAGAGAGAATTGAATGATGAAAAAGAAAGTGTGATGAGAGTGAAAGTATGATCGGAAAAATGAAGAGAGAGAGAGAAAGTGTGATGAGAAAAAATGAAGAAAAAGAGTGTGATAGAAGAGATTGAGAAGAGAAAAAATATCATGAGAGAGAGTGTACTG
Organism: Zingiber officinale; assembly: GCF_018446385.1. Classification (NCBI taxonomy): domain Eukaryota; kingdom Viridiplantae; phylum Streptophyta; class Magnoliopsida; order Zingiberales; family Zingiberaceae; genus Zingiber; species Zingiber officinale. The sequence goes on from NC_055994.1 coordinate 147,783,077, forward strand.
AGAGAAAAAGTAATGAGAAAAAAATAAAAAGAGAGAAAGTGTAACGAGAGAAAATGAGAAATTGAGGAGAGAGAAAGTTTAATGAGAAAGTGTGATGAGAGAAAGAGAGAGAGAGAGTATGTGTGATGAGAGAGAGAGAGTGTGTGATGAGAGAGAAAGTAGAGAGAAAATGATAGAGAATGTGTGATGAGAGAGAACGTATATTGAGAGAGAAAGTGTGATATAGAATGAGGAGAGAGAAAGTATGATGAGAGAGAACAAGGAGAGGGAGTGAAATGAAGGAAAATTTGAACAAACATACTAAGGGTATTTTCGTCCAAAACTTAATTCTCATTCTCATTCTCATTCCATCAAAACTCAAGAAAGATGGTGAATTTCATCCATATCTAAATTTTTAGGGTTTATTCCAAAATATTGATTACATTCCTATCAACCAAACACAAGAGTTGAAAATGAATCTATTCTTTTATTCCTAAATCCCTAAACCAAACATCATCTAAGAGTTATTATCTATTTCTCCAAATCTTGAGGTCTCCTTATGTCAAGTTGCTTCCCCGTCAGATGCATCAAGTCCTCGACTCATCCTCATGACATCCTTCACGTCTCTCTTATGTAGTTCACTTTCCCACTTTACGTTGATCCAATGCGCGCACCTCCTCGTGCACTCTCTCATATGTTGACGTCGTTCTTCTTCAATCTTCACGTACTTTGTCCTATGATCCCACGCCATCGTTCTCCCATCTTCATATATCTTGAGTTATCGAGCTAACTAACTCCTTGGTCACGGCAGCTTAAAATCTTTGCCTAACGTGATAAGTAACATTATATCTTCTATTTTGATAATAAATAGACAATAATTAGAATCTCTATAAAAAAAATCTGGAGTTCATATTTAAAAAAACATGAATTTACTGTGAGAATTTTTTCTTTGACTAATTCTTCTTCACTTCATCCACTCTGTTGAATGGTTTGATCAATTCCTTTTGCCCTCACATATTGAATTGGGAGATAAAACGTCATCAGTTGCGCAACCGTTCGCCAAGAGTCATTGATTACGTCACTGATCCTGATCCACCTTCCTATTTAAGCCCTTCGAATACTTCGCCAATTTAACAGCCACTTCATCTACGGAAGCACTAGCTGGTGCGTCGAAGAACGAACGATACATGGAGAACGGGAACAACGCCGCCGCATCGCCGGAGGAGGTCCGCCGCAGCCCTGCTTTCGGATGGGCCGCCAGAGACACCTCAGGCGTCCTCTCGCCTTTCACATTCTCCCGGAGGTACTGCTAATTATACTGTGTAGGAATGTTCTTCTGAAAGATGATCGATCGCCTGAGAAGTGGTCGTCGAAATGCTTGACAGGAAAAATGGGGAGAACGATGTGACCATCAAGATCTTGTACTGCGGCATCTGCCACTCCGACCTCCACTCCGTCAAGAACGAGTGGCAAAACTCCGTCTACCCGATCGTGCCTGGGTAATTAAGTTAATTATGCATCCAGATCTTGGACTTGCTCTGTTTTCGAAATTATATTGGCGGAATTTAATCTGTTGGTGTTGCAGTCACGAGATCGTCGGCGTTGTCACCGAGGTGGGAGGCAAGGTGGACAGGTTCAAGGTGGGCGACCACGCCGGGGTGGGCTGCATGGTCAACTCCTGCCGCAGCTGCCACGAGTGCGCGGGGCACCACGAGAACCACTGCCCCGGCATGATCTTGACCTACAATTCCACCGACGTCGACGGCACCGTCACCTACGGCGGCTACTCGGACTCTGTCGTGGTGGAGGAGCACTTCGCGGTGCGTTTCCCGGCGGGCATGCCGGTCGACCGCGGCGCGCCGCTGCTCTGCGCCGGCATCACGGTCTACAGTCCCATGAAGCGCTTCGGGTTCGACGTCCCCGGAAAGCACATCGGAGTGGTGGGCCTCGGCGGGCTCGGCCACGTCGCCGTCAAGTTCGGCAAGGCCTTCGGCGCCAAGGTGACGGTGATCAGCACGTCGCCGAGCAAAAGGCAGGAGGCCGTCGAGCGACTGGGCGCCGACGCTTTCCTGGTCAGCAAAGATCCAGATGAGATGAAGGCCGCTTGGCGGCTTGGGGAACCATGGACGGCATAATCAACACAGTCTCAGCAGCTCATGAAGTAACTCCATTGCTGTCTCTTCTCAAAACTTTTGGACAAATGGTCATGGTCGGTGCTCCAGAGAAGCCATTAGAGATCTATGCTTTCCCCTTACTTCTAGGTACGTAATCACCCATTGCCCTTTATCTTTCTCCATGTTCATTATTTCTGACTAGCTCTTGTGCTTTGTGCACTGGTGTTTGATCGAGTTCAGGCGGGAAGTCTATCGTAGGGAGTGCAATTGGTGGGATGAAGGAGACTCAGGAGATGATAGATTTTGCGGCAGAGCGCAATGTGACTGCGGATATCGAGCTTATCAGCATGGATTATGTGAACAAAGCTATGGAGAGGGTCGCAAAGGCTGATGTCCGCTATCGATTTGTTATCGATATCGGGAACACTTTGAGTGCTGCTTAAGATCTAGTGTGAGGAATTAGTTTATTGTTGCATGCTTGTGGGAGCAATTGGAGTTTGCCTTTACTTTTTCCTTACCTTCTCGTATGTATTTTTCTTTACTCAATTTAAGTTTGTAATGGGATGCTGGTGAAATTGAAATAAAAGTTCGTTTAATTGCTTCGTGTAAACATGTCCAATATAACTCAATCATTCTAATATATAACTAATTTTACTTGTAAAAAAAATACTTAGATTATATATATTTTTGGATAATCAATAATTGTGGTGATGATGAATGTACTCCTGAAAAATATAAAACATTTTAAGATAAGCATATAATAATGTCTCAATAGAATAAATATATTTAACTTAATTAATTTCTAAGAAATTCTAAAAAAAAATCAAGTTATAGTTGAACATATCTAAAAAAAAATCTAATCATTAGCAGGGTCTGATGGGTCTGGGGTCTCTTCTGGTTGGGGCTGCTGTGATGGGTCTCATCTAGCAATGATTGCTTGCATCTGGGCCAATACCTGCGACACAGTCGCTGACCACTTGCTAGAGGCGAACACAGCCGTCGACCGCTTGCTAGCGGCCGACATAATCACGTGGTCACTTGCTGGTGGTTGGCACAGCCGCAGGCCACTTGCTTGCAGATGACACAGCAGCTTGCTAGTGGTCGGCACAGCTATCGACCCTTGCTAGCGAACGGCACAACCATCGACTACTTGCTAGCGGCGACACTGCCATCTACCGCTGGCTAGCGGTCGACACAGCCATCGACTGCTTGCTAGTGGCCGGTACAACAGTCGGCCACTTGCTGGCTACTGGCAAAGCCCATAGCTTCGTGCTGGTGGCCGGCAAAGCCGCCAGCTTCGTGTTAGCGGCCGACAAAGCTACCAGCCGCGTGCTGGCTGCTGAAAAAGCCGCAAGCCGTGTGCTCACCGCCGACAAAGCTACCAGCTACGTGTTGGCGGTCGACGGGGGTTGGGAAGGGGAGAAAATGGCTCGAGAAGGAGTGAACTTACCTGAAGATCACCGGAGAGGAGAGATCGCGCCGGAATCGCGGAAGAGGAGAAAGACGAGGACGCGAGAGGAGAAGGGTCAGTGTCCTAATTTTATTTTCAGAATTACCGACGGAATCTAATTTCTGTCGGAGATTACCGACGGAAATCTCCGACGGAAATTAGATTCCGTCGGTAATCCTGTTATTTCTCCGATAATATTTTTCGAGATTACCGACGGAATCTACTTTCCGTCGGGGATTACCGACGGAAAGTTCCGTCGGTAATCCTATTGTTTCCCGAGATTATTTTTTAGAATTACTGACGGAAATTAGATTCCGTCGGTAATCTCTGACGGAATTTAATTTCCGTCGGTAATCTCCGACGGAAATTAAATTCCGTCGTTAATCTCCGACAGAAATTAAAATTCGTCGGTATTTCTACTGTTTTCCCAGTAATAAATAGTTTTCATCATTTTATCGACGGAAATTTAATTCCGTTGAAAAATAATACCAACAGAAATTATATTTCCGTCGGTAATTTCGAAAAATACCGACGGAATTTAAATTCCGTCGGTAATATCAGAATATTACCGACGGAAGTTGAATTCCGTCGGTAATATTAAAATATACCAACAGAATCAGATTCTGTCGGTATATTTCGTCGGTAAACCTGATTATTTTTATAGTGTCGGATACTTTCATCTTATATGTTGGACATCATAAAACAAATGACTGACAAAGTTATTTAAATACAATTATCCCGAAAATGTTAGTTTGTTGGATTTTTTGATTTACCTTTCTAGCTGGATGTGAAATCAACCGTGTAACCTTCTGCCGAACTAAGCCAGTTGATATAATGAGTATGGAAAATATGCATACAAGTACGAAGAACTCAAAATTTATTGAAAAACTATATAATATTTTCATACAAATTACAAATTCTTTAGATAATTCCTTTAATTCATCTGGAGCTGCAATCCTATAGAGGAAGGTAAAATAATTATCGTATAAGTGTCGATTTTACTTTCGGAGTAGCGTTCAATATTGAAGTTTTTAACGGAAAGGATGGAAACTTTTTCGTCTAATTCCGAGCGAACAAAAAAAAAAACCTTATTTGTTGATTATTTCTACAATAGGTAAAAAGAGGAAATGTCTTGGCTCTCGGGCAATTTACAATTTCTAGACAAATTTTTAAGATTTTTAGGAGAAAGAAATTCAATTGAAGAAGATATGTCAAAATTTCCATAGATGAAAACGCAAATTTGTTTCTTTATTCCACTAAAAATATAATGATAATTGATTCTGTCCAAAATAGAAGAGATAGAAAGTTAGGATATGGTATTCTTGTTGATCATTTGTAGACTCCGTTTGGATTTACAATACAAATTATATTAATATCGAATCAGAGAAGGGACCCCCGACGTTGATCCTCTGACGCTCAAGTCAGTCGTCGACAATGAAGTATAAAGTGGAACAACAAGAAGACTATAGCGCAAACAGTTAATATCGTATACCTCCGTCGATGCTTGGACCGTCCTTTATATAGAGCTCCGGTAGTCCACGTGCACGCTTCTCAAGGCAAAAACGCTTCTCAAAATTTTTCCTGAAAAAACTTATCAGTAAAGTGTCTCTAACACAGTACCAAGGCCGAGCATATATCTGAAGTGACAGTGGAAGCTTCCGCCGTACGATCTTCTAGCTGTCCATGCCGATGTTGGCGGCACCAACTTCCAAAAGGATGCCGCTGGATATCAGAGGGAGTGTACTGCTAGGCCGAGCGGGTTGGTCGCTCAACAGGGATCTCTCTGGTCGGTGCCCAGTCCGGTCGGCCAGAACTTCGCTACTCCTGTGCGTGTCTACTCGACCGAAGTTCCCCTCTGCTACTGCCACTGCCGAGACCTGCTGCCAGGCCGAGCGGGGTAGCTGCTTGGCCAAAATTGAACAATGCCATATCAAGCTCTGTTGTTTGGCCGAGCGGGGTAGCCGCTCGGTCCGGCTTCTGCACCTCATCTCCTCCTCCGTTCGGCGCCCCATAATTCTTTGAGCGTCAGTCATTTGACTTCTTCCCGTGTTGAAGGTGGTGGTGGATCCAGGGCCTTCTCCTCCAGTTGGGGCATGCTTCGCCCATCCGGCCAATGCTATCTTCGCGTTGGTTGCCTTGACTTTGACCTCCACTGTGGTCACGGGATGGGGCCCCTCATCATCACCACATCACATGCCTCCCTCTCAAGTTTAGTCGAAGGAGGCTGCAAGTCCAACTGAATAGACAATTGTCTAAGCAGTTTTCAGCCTGATCGACCTTCGGCATTAGCGACCACTCCCTGTCGATTGGCCTGTTGAAGCTTGTCGTTCGGCTGTAGATATGCTTCCTCAATCTGATCGGCACAACGAAAGTTTATACTTGTGAAATCCTTCCTTGGGTCGTCTTGGGAGAGCGCGAGCCATGCTTACATCATCTAAATTTCTGAGAAATCGTGCAAATCTCTTCACATTAAGGCTAAGTGAGCCCCTATGCCCTCCTTAAATGTCGACTCGTGGCGAGGCGCCACGTGTCCTGCCCACTACCGTCGCACGCTTGACGTTACAAGCGGATATCCGTTGTGATGTGACGTTTGGCCGTTCAAATTCAACAGTCAGATCTCGACCTGAGTTTCTACGACCTAGATCGAACAACTCCGGTCGGCCAACCCCGGAGCTTATAATCCTGTGCGCGTCGCTGCTTCTTCTTTCGCATCTTCATCTTCGTGCTCTTCGACGCTAACTCCTCCGTGCTCCCGTGACATTCCTCCCATACTGCTCCTTCGACGACCTCTTTCTAGTAAGCTTCCTTCCCATCACCCCTTGTTTTCTCGTCTTTCGGCCTCTGTATCTCCTCGTCTTCGAGTTTTTCAGCGTCTCTTAGTGTTTCGGTGATATTCTAGCAGCCTTCTTTCCCTCCTCATCCCTTGTTTTTGCGATGACGAGTTCCTCACAAACTCCCTCCAGTATCCCTGGGCTCTGGTACACTTTTACCGAGCCCTGGTTTGACGCCGGCGACGCTGAGAGTTTGAAAGCCGCTTTTGAGCTTCCTCCTGAATACGAAGTTGTTCTTCCTTCCCCTTCCGATCGGCTAAATTCTCCGTCGCCTGACTGTATTTGCTTCTTTAGGGATCATTTTACCACCGGTCTGCAGTTTCTCATCCACCCTTTTTTTTCCGCCGTGTGTAAATATTTCCGAGTCTCCCTTTATCAACTAGTGTTGAACTCTTTTCAATTGTTATGCTAGGTGGTGGTTCTTTTTCGTCTGCACAACATTCCCCTCACTCTCCGGCTCTTTCATTACTATTATTATCCCAAGTCGTCTAAGTCGAGGACTTTTCTTTTCCAAGCCCGAGTGGGCTTAGTTTTCTTTGATAAAATACTGACATCCAACAAACACTGGAAGGAGTACTTCCTTTTTGTGCGCTTTCCTGAGTAGCCGGACTTCCTAACCTTCTGGCAGCTCGACGTGACAACTCAGCCTCCATTAAAGAAGTACAAGAGCCGATCGGACTACCTCAACGCAGCTTCGATGTTGGTCAGCCAGAAGTATGACATCCACAAGTTGTTGTTGGAGGGTGTCCTCTATATCTTCGGCTTGAGTCCGATCCGCACCCAACTTCCGTTTAGCCTAGGTATGCGATCTCTTTACTCCTTCCTTTGATTCTAACTGATTTTTTCCCTCTTTTGCAGCCGAAGTCATGCTACGTGCACGTCTAGCTGACAAGGCGAAGCTGATGGATATCACGATCAACACGGCCCCTGTAGAAGAATTGGAGAGCCGCGACCTGCAGTCGGTCGGCTCACAAGAAGAGCCGTAAGATGAGAGCCAAACGGCTCCTGCCTTTGCAAGTGGTGGAGTGATCGGTGACTCCCAACCTCCTTCTAAATGACAGCCGGTCATCCAGGTTGAGGGGGCGTCAGGCTTAACCTCCTCAGCCGAGCCACTGATCAGGCGCAAGAGACGCTGGGCGGAGCCTTTATCACGTTCCGCCACTTCGGGGGCACGGTCTGTCGAATGGGTTAAGACGTCGACCCCCGCTTCTGTCCAAGAGTCCTATGCTCCCGAGTCTTCAGATCGGATCCCCTCCCTATCCGATCTGCCTCAAGGAATAGTCTGTGCGTTGCCAGTAGCCTTCCTGCCACCAAAATCGAAGGCCAAGAAGTCTGGCATCCATCCGGCGTCCTCATCCCGGCCGTCCGGACGAGCTACTTCTGCGCAATCAGCCCCGAGAGGCCAACGCCATATTACGATGATTCTTCACCTGCTGACTGAAGAGTGGCGTGAGTCTAGCGCCGAATCCCGAGCACCAAATCATCATCCAAGGGTCGCTCGCCCAAATATGGGTTGATGCCCAGGCCCGTGCAGCGATGATGCCTCCGGGGGCGCTCGTAGACAACCACACCCAGATGTCTACTGGGGTAGGTTTTGCATTTTCATAGTTTATTTTCGATCAACGCTTATATTCGCTTTGTTGTTTGCAATACTAGGTGGAGAGCCTGGCCATGTGCCAAAGGCTCGCATTCTTGGAGGAAGTGAAGAAGATGAAGGGGTCGAGCGGCCAATCCTCCGCCGCTCAAGAACAAACAAACACCGTGGTGGTTAAACTGCGAGATGATTTGGAGAAGAGCACTAAACTGCTCAAGGCCGAATGGGACAAGAGTTCAGGGCATGCCACTCTATTGGCTCGGCTTAATAATCAGGTCGCCACCTTCGACAACAAGATCGAGTCGACCAATGCGAGGAAGAATCGGGCCATCAAAGACCTCGAATTGAAGAATAAAGAGGTCCTGGCCCTCGCCCAGAAATTGAAGGAAGCTAAGGATTTCCTGGTCGCCGAGCGTAATAGCCGGTCGGTCGAAGAAGCTACTCTCCGAGGCCAACTCGCGGCCAAAAACAATGAGTTGACCACCGCTAAGGATGAGTTGGAGGTGTCCCGAGCGGCCTTAAAAACTTATCAAGATGCCTAGCCTAGCCACTTTGAGGCTACGAAGAAGAATTACCTCCGCTCGGACGTTTTCAACGAGAAGGTCGCCGATCAGGCTCTGTGCCTTTTTGATCTGGCCATCGATGAGACGTTCAACCATCTCTGAGAGGGAGGCTACCTGCCGGCAGCTCTGACCAGCAACATTATCAGCCGAGATAAACTTATTGTGTCGTTGCCTGACGACGTCTTAGACTACCTTGAGTGAGGTCGAGAGCTCTTGTAAAATTTTTGAAATCTTAATGAATGCTTATATGTTCGGACAAGCTTTATCTCCTTGTATGTTTTTCAACTCCTCTTTTAAGCATTGCAAGAACTCGTGGCTTTCTCACTCCGATCGTCCATACTTAGTCTATCCAGTCGACCGATCCCTTTTGTATTCAGAGTTCCATTATGATTCTATGAACTTCTGATCAGTCCTAGGAGCATTTCGAAGAATAGTGCCGAACGATCACTATACTTTGAAGACTTCGAGCTTTTGAGTAGCTCGGGTTCACAGTCGGCTATTCATCGACGCTTGCCCTCTGAGCCAAGGGTTTAAGGTCGTCGCTCGACCGTTGAGAAAGATTATGCGAACACTGGGATTTAAGGTCATCGCTTGACCATGAGGTGGTCCCGGGCTAAAGGTTGCCGCTCGACCGTTGATGTAGACCCAGGTTTAACACTACAAGAATTCTGACTTTTAGCGACGCATAGTACGGTCAATATCGCAAAATATGACCTTTTGGCGATGCATGGAATGTTTCGCGTCGCTAAAAGATAGACCATTAGGAGGAAATTTTCCTACATTTATTTTGTCTCATTTAACGATGTATTAAACAATACACGTCGTCAAATGAAGACCTTTGGCGACACGCACATCACTCCACGTCGCTAAAAGATAGCGCAAATTTTCCCTGGATCATTTGGCGACACGACATAGAAAACACGTCGCCAAATGTGATACTATAGCGACGCATTCTGCACTCAACGTCACTAATAGTAGTGAAAATTTTTCCCACCACAAATTGTGATTATTTGGCGACGTAGATACATTAACTGTCGCTAAAATAAAATTCCAAAAAATTTTCAATTTTTTTTTATAAATTATAAATTAAAAAAATATCATTTGAAAAAGGTATTAGAAAGAAATTTATTAAATAATTATTATTTTAATTTGTTTTAAGAAATTAACGGTTCATATTCTCTTTTAACAATATTATAAATCAAAATAAATATTATTTATAAATAAATCAAATAAATTATTAAATAATTCTTATTTTATTTTATTTTAATGCATTAAAACCCATGCTTTTGAGATAGCATTGCGGATGCCCTTATTCCGTTTTATTCCAGTTCCCCACCCCTATTACCTCAAACCAAACGCCCACAAGTTGCTCTCACAGGTAATCCGTCGCGGTGTTTCTATCGTAGCATAGGGTTTGCGGCAGCTACGCAGCCCTCCGACGATCGCGTAATGGCGTGGGGGCGACGAAACCGTGGGACTGGATGTAGCCTCCGCCGGCCTCCATGTCACCGAGCGCATCGGCAGGGACGTCACCGGCCGCCTCGACCTCGAGGAGGCTGTCGAAGCCTCGCTCTATGCTAGCCTCCCCCTACTCCACCCTCCCCAAAGAGGTACCTCGCTCTCTGTTGGGAATCTAATTGTTGCAGAGTGGTTGTTGATTCTGAATGAAGTTGATCACGATAAATATAATAATGTGCACCGAATTTTGAATTAGGAACTCCTGTTCTTATAGGAGAAAAGGAAATTTTGGAGAAGTATATTTAGGTTGCTTCTGTTAGAAAGGTATACACTTGGTTAGTGCTTTTTTACTTTCCAGATTTCCGATCATGGACTTCACTTCTGTCGAGTTGCAGTTTGTAGATTCACTGATATTACTACTATGACAATCCAGGTAAGACTAACACAAGAGGAATAACTTTGCTACTGTTAATAACAATTAGATTTTTTTACTATCCACACCTAGGCCTTTCTCATTGGTACACAACTGGAGCAGATCAGGATGGCATTGAAACTGATGTTTTTGATGATTGGCCTTTTTTTTTAATCTGTCATTCGGCTAAGAAGGAAAGGAGTACTATCTTGAAAATGTTGGTTTTCCTATAAAATAAGTGCTCTTGCATTAATGAAAAAGAAACTCTTGATCCAAAAGTATTTGTTGTATGCATAAAATCCTATTTACAAATTATTTAAACTGACTTTTGGTTAATTTAGTGATCTTGGGCCGATGCTGGTTGTTTAATTTTTCCAATTAGATAAACTAGGAGGAAGACACTTGAATGGAAAATGACAATGAGTTATTCTGATCTCAGGAATGAAATTATCTGTAAATAAGATTGATTCAAACAGCAAACTAAATCTATGACTCAACATACTTAAAACCCTTCTTGCATAGTGCATCTAAGTAGTTAACATAATGTTGAAGTGATATTTTTATCTACAAAGTACACATTTCTGTAATTATCAATATCTTTGATCCATTAATTTGTTCCTTCGATGGAGTCTTCGTGGAACATCTTCCTCTTTCTTTAGGGCTTTGCTCTCCGACCGACTATAAAACTGAAAGTGATAGTTGGTTAATATAGTATATAAATATCCAACGAAGAAACATTAATGTTCAATTAAGACAATGATTTAGTAATATTAGTGTAGGACGAAAGAGATCTTCAAAAAGCGAATCTGGTATCCTTTATTTTGAAATATTTTTTTAATGAAGGTATTTTTAGTCTTCTCATGTTTCTGATAATGCTCAGATATGCTTGGAAATGTACAACTTTTCAGATTATTCTGTGTGAAGCTCTTTCTAGAGGTGGAGTTGCAGAAGCATGTTCTGTAGTAAAGATGGTCGGTTCAAATATCTATACTGGAGTGGAGGGTCGCTTGTCTTTAGAGATTATTTATCTTTATCTTGAAATGGTTGCTTCGGTAAAATTTGTGTTCTCACCCCAATTGTTCTTTATTAAAGTTCAACTTTTCTGTTAATATTTGTATATCTATTAATTTTCTGTTTTACTTGTCTAGCAATGTATGAATATTCTACAAACAGGCCTCATCATACGTGCTAGAGCCCTTCTTGCTGCTTGTAAGGTTGAACCAAAGCCTGTATTAAGCACATATGATCAGCTTTTATCATATGGAGCTATTTTACCTTCGCCAAACCTGAAACTTCGCTGTCTGAGATCTGTTCTTGCTGTACTTTGTGAGAGGGTTGGGTCTGTATTTGCACATACATTAGGGACCACGGCTGTTGGCGCTTCTCCAATCCTTGGCGGATTACTCTTGTTACAACAGACAAGTACTTCATCAACCAAGGAGCTCGAGATAAGATAACCAGTTTAGCAAATGGGTAAGTTTTTTGTTTTTTTGGAAGCAATAGAATTACATTTATTCCAATCTTTTTATGTTAGTAGTTTATTTATTGTGAATTATAGTTGGTTAATAAAAACTTTCAAAGTGTCTATTGAAAAAGGTTAATAAACAAACCCCAGTGCACTTGTTTTTTAATATTAATCTATAGGGGTTTACTTGTTGTCGCTTAGGGTCTTAATAGAATGGACTTATTCTATGATAGTACTTCAGAGAGCTTGCCAGTATTGATGATATGTTTCTCTGAACTCCTTGTGCTTGACAGCCAAGGATAATAAAGGCTACACTCAGTTTTCACTAATTGCATATATCCCTTCTCCACTTGGCATTTGATGGAATCCATTTTACTTGTTTTTTCAAAGTTTTTTTTATTTTTATTAATCTTCAACTTGCGATGACAGACATACGGTCTCGTTACGTGAAGGGTTTAGGTCCATTACCTAAACTATCTGTAGTGGGTGATTCTAGAGCCACAAATATCAGTTCAAAACATCATGATGATTATGAAAAATTTACAACTATGCAGAAAACAATCAATGAACATAATCTGACTATACGTGAGCAGCATCAAAAATTTAAATCATTATTGCACCAACTTCAACAGGTCATTCCTGGCTTCTCAATCCAGCCTCCACCAACATGCTCTTTAATTCGACCTCCTCCACCACCTCTCTCGCCTCTAACATCGACTATGTAGTTTTTTATTTTGCAACATTATGTAATGCGCATTTTACTACTCATGTTCTTTTGGATAATATTTGACTAGTTGTGTTCATGTTTTAAAAATATTTGACTAATTAAAAGTAAATTGCACTTTTATGATGTATTTTAGACACATTATAATGTTGTGACTGAATGAGTAATATATTTTGTAATGCATAGATTGCGTCACAAATAATTAAAGAAAAAAATATAGCAAAAATACATTTCGCGACGCATTTCATGTGTCGTGACATGTTAGAACCTTTTCGCGACGCATAAAAGAAGATGTCGCCAATATTAGTGTTGCGAAATGACATCACCTTTGGCGACGTAATAAAAGAAGGTGTCGCCAATACTTGCGTCGCGAAATGTTGTAACCTTTGGTGACGCGTACCTTAATGCGTCGCCAAAGATCATATTGACATTTGCATACGAACCAATTGCGAAGCATGCTGGCGACAAGAGTTCAAGGTCGCCGCTTGACCGTCGATGGAGACAAGAGTTTAAGGTCGTCGCTTGACCGTTGATGGAGACAAGAGTTTAAGGTCGCCGCTTGACCGTCGATGGAGACAAGAGTTTAAGGTCGTCGCTCGACTGTTGATGGAGACAAGAGTTTAAGGTCGCCCCTCGACAGTTGATGGAGACAAGAGTTTAAGGTCGTTGCTCGACTGTTGACGCAGACGTTTTCTCAAGAGGCATTCTTCACTTTTATTCATATTTTACCCTGCGTTCAGGAAACATACAAAGATACATAAATTCACTCGCGCACCTCTCATCCTAGCCTTGTAGGGTTAGAGATGATTCGCGCTCTACGACCGCTCTGCCTTCTTCTCAGGTTCCCGATCGACCGTAACTAATATGGTGGCCTTCGTCCGACTTGGGTGACTCTGGACTTTTCTTCATAGACCAACCCCTGAAGATTTCTGGTGACGACATTCACCTCTATGCGTGGATTCTTCTTAGCGCTCCTAGCTTCAGACCTGACAATCTCAACATAGCATCGCCGAGTGGCCAATTGATCACCTTTAACCTCACCCACCTGGTAATCTACCGGGAACTTAAATTTTTAGTAGTAAGTAGACACCACCGCCCGGAAATCATTAAGGGCCGGTTGTCCCAAGGTATTGTTGTAGGCCGACGGTGCGTCCACCTTGATAAAATTTGTGGTCCTGGTTCTCCTCAATAACTCTTCCCTGAGCGAGACGACCAGTCGGGCCTGTCCGAGCGGCAGTACCTCATTGCCGTGAAGCCTTAAAGTAGAGTTGTCATTGGCAGTAACTCATTCCGATCAATTTGTAAATGATCGGACGCCTTCTTGAAGATGATGTTCACCGAACTCCCTGTATCAACAAAAGTTCGATGAATAGTGTAATTAACAATTATCGCTCAGATGATCAGCGCGTCGTCGTGAGGAATCTCCACTCCCTCCAAGTCACTGGGTCGAAGCTAATCTCGGGCCCTTCGGCCTTCTCCCTGCTGCATCTCACCGTGTGGATCTCCAGCCGTCGAGCGTATGACTTCCTAGCTCTGTTGGAGTCGCCGTCGGTCGACTCTCCGGGGATCATGTATATTTCTCCTCGGGCGGCGTTGCTTCTGTTTTCTTCTTCCCGAGCGGAGGGCCTATTTCGCTCAGCAGGGACTCGGGAAGGATCAGTGTTATCCCTCCCCTGGTGCCGATCGGACCGCTCGGATGTTCTTCTTTCGTACTCTCATCGCCTGACAAACCATTACCTCTGTCGCCAATTCAGAGTTGGAGATCGGCAGTGGTATCCTCTTGGAGTTGGTCGGCTAACGATTGGCGTTAGACCGCGACAATCATGCATGTTGTGAGTCGACGATTGATGAAAGGAGTAGAACATGCGTGTCCATACCTTGCCTCTTGTCATCTTTGGCCAACCGGAGGCCACATGTTTCACGACATGTGTCCTGGTCTCCTGGTGTGACCGCGCTCCTTTGGCTCTCGACCCTTTGGGCGGCTGATGGCCGCTTGATGGTCGGCGCTTGGTTGGCGCTGAGGTTTGATCGACGCCTCTTTTCTTCTGGCCGCTTGGGTTTCTTCCATATTTATATACTTGTTGGCCTTCTTAAACATGTGGTTGAAGTTCTTGAGTGGCTTCTTGATGAGCGATCAGAAGAAATCTCCTCGACGAGCCCCTGAGTGAAGGCGTTCATCATTATCTTGGATGAGACCGAGGGGATGCCCATGGCTACTTGATTGAAACGCTGTATGTAGGCTCGAAGCATTTTTGTTGATCCTTGCTTCAGGGAGAAGAGGCAGACGCTCATCTTTTGATAGTGTTGGCTACTGGCGAAGTGATGTAGGAAGGCAGCTGGAAAATCCTTGAAGCTGCGTATGGATCCGTCCGACAATCTTCTAAACTAACGTTGCGTCGATCTGGAGAGGGTAGTGAGAAAGACTCGGCACTTCACTCTGTCTGTATACTGGTGCAGCATGGCTTCATTATCGAACCGATCCAGATGATCATATGGATCGGTCGATCCGTTGTATGTCCTGATCGCCAGCGGGGTATAGTTTCTAGGTAGAGGGTCTTGTAAGATCTCCTCAGAGAACTGCTGGTTGATCCGTTCGGGAGATGTGTTGCCTTGGGATGCCTTGCCCTTTCGTGCATCTAGAATGAGAGCATCATCCGAACACGATCCCCACTCTTGATTCGCTTGAGCTATTTCAAAGGGGGTTTGGAACAAGGCGAGATTAAAGGGGATCAGCGCGGGCGGTGCTTCCCCCAGTGTGCCAGTCAGCCTTCTATTCTGCCCCCATACGCAGATTTGTTCTGCTCGATTTTATGGCCCCGCTCATCTCCTGGTCGCCGATGTTGTAGGCTGTGGCGCTTGCCAATCGGCTAATGCTTGTTGTTGTTGCTGCTCGATCATCTTTGCTGCTCAGGCTTGCAGGAGCATGTCGAGCTCTTCTTGGGTGAGCGTCACGGTGGTGAGTCGTCCAACGTCCTCCATCTTCTCGACTCGGATGCAGGCTACGTTCCCACAGACGGCGGCAAATATGATCCTATCTGAAAGTCGAAGAGATGGAAAGCCGGGGATGTGACGCTCCCGCTGACCGCTTGTAGACTCCGCTCGAACCTACAACACAAACTACGTTAGTGCCGAGCCAGGGAAGGGGTCCCCGGCGTTGGCCCTCCGACGCTCAAGTCAGTCACCGGCGATGAAGTATAAAGCGGAGCAACAAGAAGACTATAGCACAAATAGTGAATATCGCATACCTCCACCGATGCTTGTACCCCCCTTTATATAGAACTCCGGTAATGCATGTGCACGCTTTCCAAGGCAAGCATGTTTCTCAAAGTTTTCCCTGAAAAGACTTGTCAGTAAAGTGTCCCTGACACATTACCTTAACGGGCTGAGCATATCTTTGAAGTGACAGTGGAAGCTTCCACCGTACAATCTTTGAGCTATCCATGCCTGATGTCGGCGACACCAACTCCCAAAAAGATGCCACTGGATATCAGAGGGAGTGTACTGCTAGGCTGAGCAGGTTTGCCGCTCGGCCGGGATCTTGCCGCTCTAGTGGCCAGTCCAGTCGGCTAGAACTTCGCTACTCTGTGCGTGTCTACTCGACCGAAGTTCCCCTTTGCCATTGCCACTGCCGAGACTTGCTACCAGGCCGAGCGGGGTAGCCGCTCGATCGAAGTTGGACAATGTCATATCAAGCTTTGCTGTTTGGCCAAGCGGGGTAGCCGCTCAGCCCGACTTCTGCACCTCGTCTCCTCCTCCGTTCGGCGTCCCATAATCCTTTGAGCGTCGGTTGTTTGACTCCTCTCCGTGTCGAAGGCGGTGGCAGATCGGGGCCTTCTCCTCTGGTCGGGGCATGCTTCGCCCAACCGGCTGATGCTATCTGCGTGTTGATCATCTTGATTTTGACCTCCACCATGACCACGGGATGGGGCCCCTCATCATCACCACATCAATTATTCTTGTATGTACAATTTTTAACAGAAGAATCCACTTGAAGCTGAGTCCACGAAATCTCCATTTATTAAAAGTTATGTGTAGTTTATTTGAATTGGAGAATCAAAGAAGAAGTGCTAACCGATGTTGGACAGTTAAATCATCCCAAGTTAGTAACCTTATACATGATGAACACAAAAGGATGAAGCTCTGCTTTTGTTTCAAGAAATTGACTACATTAACACCTGAACAATTCCAATTCTACTGATAAATTGAAATAATTGCATCTCAAACTTCTATTAGCAATATATCAATCATAGCTCGAGACAAACAAAACTCCTAAATTTTGGACAGGAAACAACTTCTAGATGAAGTTTTAAGATTTTTCGGAGAAGATATCTTAAAATTTCCATCAACGAAATCATATTTTACAACTTGGAAAAGAAAACTTAAAAGAAAGATGAGATTTTGACATGAATTTAACGGTAAATAGTATAGAATTTATATCATATTGAAAATCAGTATAGCGAGGTTTTGGTATATCAAAATTTTGATACGATATTTGTATAATTTTTATATATACTGAAGTTTTTGATACGATGTAAAATTTCAATACCGATATACCGTATCTAACTAGCTCTAATTATTAGAGTTATAATTCAAATAAAAATATCAATTTAGCATATGAATTATTTATATATTTATATATTTAATTAACATATAGCAGATAAGTTAATTTGAGACTATAAAAATTATAAATTATTATATTTTTTATGTATTTAAATAAAAATATTTTTACAATTTAGATTTATATAAAATAATAAAAAAACATTATTAAAGTTTAATAAACTAAGCAAATTAGTTTATTTGTTTTGTATATTTTTCTACTATTTAAAGAAAATAAATGAGTTTTTATCACTTTTATTTATAACCCTAAACGAAGGAATAATATATTAGGATTTCAGCTAATTTGCAACTTTAATATTATTAGATAAGATTGAATTAGTAGATAATATTATTAGGTGATGGTAGAATAGGTCAATTACAAGAGGAAATAGATTAGCAATTTATGAGGTTTGACATAAACATATTATGTTTATGGACCATCATGTTCTCATGTTTAAAGTCTTATGAGGCCGTCATGTTCTCATATTTTTGAATTGGTGGATATATATATCTATCTTATTTGGCTCACCATTAAATTCCCGTTGAATGGTGTCATCATAATTTTTGTTTGGAGTTCTAATCTCATCTTAAAATATAAAATTATAATGACACAACATAGTCATGAAACGACATCATGTCATCATCTCATTTATAACAGCATCTAATGATTTCATTTTATTTCATGCAAGTCGATTACCAATTGGGATGATATGGAATTCAATTTCTTTTAGAATTGGAATTGAATTTCATGTTTTGGAATAATTTTTTAGCTAAAAATTGATATGGAATTCAATTCCAATTCCATCAAACAAGGTAAAAGTAAATCACACCTCTTTATGTGTGATTTAGATAGGGAATTTAATTCTTCATATTATGTTCATTGTACCCTCATTCTCTTTTCTTTGTAAAAAAAAGAAAAAAAAAAGAGAAAAGGATAAAATGATAAAACAAAATAATTCCATAACTTAAGTTGCAATTCATTCCAAACATGAGAATTGAATTCAATTTCTTATAAAATTCAATTCATAATGGAATTCAATTCAATTTCGTGACTTAAATTATTTCCAAACAGGTGTACCTAAATCTTTAAATTCAATTCACTTAATTTTATTTATATATAAATGTGTAAAGTACAGCAAGGAGATAATGAAATAATCAATCTTTCTCACTCAGTTTCTCTTACTACTGATTAATCATCAAATGCATCATCCTAAAAAAGTCTAATTGAACTCAATTTGCTTTCACTTGAATGTTGTGCGAGCCACTGTGATATGAATCCACCGTGTTCTACAAAAACAAAATGAATAATAATATTGGAATCGATTTCAAAATATAGCACAAATTAATCGGTTTATAAATTTTAATTAGTATAAGAAAAATATAATCTGAATTTACTATGTCGTTTGTCGACAAAAATCTACGCGAGCAAGTAACTCACCAGGGGGGCGATCGTCATTGCCGGGAGCACGGTCGTAGCACGGCACCAGCACGGCGAAGCTGTCTTCCGACGAGCGGAAGTCCGTCCCGTGGGGCTCCAGCCATCCCACCGCCCAGTCCTCCTCGTCGGAGTCGGAGCAGGAGACGCATCCTCCGTCGGGGGGCACGATGACCGCGTCGTGCTCCTTGTCGACCCTCGGATCCGTCCGCCTCCGCCGCCGTGCCCTCCAAGTTTCGCCGGATGGGGACCGCGAGGTGTCGAGCCGCTTTCCGCTAGCGTCGACGGCGGCAGCGGCGGAGGAGGGAGAGGAAGAGTTCCCTGGGTTCAGTTTGGGGACTTCGCGCTGTTTCCGCCCCCAAATCCACGAAAATAAACTCAAATCCATGACGAAATCTTCCTGCAAGATCGAATTTTGCAAGCGAAAATCAGAGATTGCTCTCCCGAATTCGATAAAAATCAAATCAAAATCGTTTTTTTCCTTCTTGGTGAAAGACCTCGATGGATCGAAGATCTATGAAGAAATCAACAACTCGAGCCCCAAAATCTCGTCGTCGCCTTCCACCATTTTAAATCCCCGAGCACGGGATTCCGCTAAAACAATGAACGGTCAAGATCCACTGGACCCAGTTGCCGTGAGGGGTCGCCGTTTGTTGCTGCCTTGCACTTCGACGGAGCTAACGCGACAGAAAGATGCACTGAATCTACCCAGAAATTCTACCACGGCCTTTTCCAAGAAGGAGGGAGTGGTGGCCTGGTGGGCCCTAAAGGCTAAAGCTAATAGCTATCATGCTTTACGGTTGAGGGTTTCATGTAGCAAAAGTGTAAAAAGATTTTTATAAGATGAGACATAAACCTCTGTTTTAGGTAATAATTAGAAAAGTTCTTTTGTTTTTATTTAAAAAATTTATTTGTTAAACTATAATAAAATATATAAAATATGATTTCTTTTATCCTTATAAAATTAAAAAAAAATTATATTAACTCTCTAGTCATTTGATCGACTATATCTTCTTTCGCATAACTCATAATTTAATTTAATATTTAATTTGAAGGAAACAAATTGTACGATTTCTTGGGTTTCAAGTTATGTGATAATTTGGATCATATGCTTGTGTAGAATGCGCAAGTAGAATGAATTTGTATATTATATAACCTCAAAATTTGACTTTGGAGGGGGAAAAAATCTGACATGGCATTGAGTTGGAAACTATGATTAATTTTATTTTTAATTGGATTAATATATTAATCTTAATTAAGTGAAGACAATAGATTGACTAATTCTATATATAATTCATTAATTCTATAAAAAATATGGTTATAAGGGAAAATGTGAATTTATTTTAGGTAGACAGTCTTCTCCTACTTCCTCTTTCGAATAAATCCGAAATTTTGATCCTCTTGCTTGTTTCTCTCAATGCTTTACTACTTTATCACACGCATGGAGATGAAAGTATGAATTTATTGATTAAATGTTCTATGCAAATTACATATTCTTCAAATATTTTTTTTGATTGTTTTTTAATGTAGATGAATACAAAGAATATCTTAATTGCACTATAGCTTAAGGTGTATTATATGATTAAAGATGCTTTCAAACTAATATTGTTATTAGTATTAAAAGAATACTAATTAAAGTGGTACCTTCAAAATTAAATATGAGTGAGATATTTTTATTAGCTTCATGCTTATAATTTAAGTTACAATATATAAGGCCTTCTACATTGGTAAATTATCAGGTGTTATAATCCATGTAATTAATACCAATGTGGCTTTAACACGTCCAAAGGATTTGTTTATATATATAAAAAATTTTAAAAATATTATGTAGATAAAAAAAAATCTCACATGGTGCGTGGATGTATGCATCAAGTGAGTTTATTAAAAAAAATTAAATTTTAAAATTTAAAACTAATAAATTAAACTAAATTGATGGTATATTTTGTATGAGGTTAAAATAAAAAAAAATATGTATGTGATATGTGGACCACATAATAATAAGTATTAATATTAAAATGAATGTAAAAAAATAAAGTGTCAAAATATATATATAGAATTAGGAAATAAGTTACATGATGTGAATATATTTTGAGTTACACAGGCATAACTTAAACTTGTGGATGCCTTTTTTCTAGTTTCAACATTAACAATCAAATTCTAAAAGCAATACTATCAGAACTAAAACAAATCACTTGATTACAAGTCAGATTGATTGGAAAACCAGTGGCCTTAGTCCAAACCAGAAACTGAGTTTATATAGTGGAACCAAATAAGCCAAGTAATTTTAGTGGAGAATACAAATATGCCCATATATAAGCAAGCAGATGCATTGCAATCCCTCTTGTTGTGGATATATGAACATGCAAAAATAATGAAGCTATAGATGCCAGTTTTTAGAAACAGACAAAGATTAGAATAACATATGCATGAAAATAAACCGATGGAAGTTGGTGTATGACCATCAAATAACTTGAGGATACAGTTTAAAAGAGTCATCTTCTAACAATATTGATTAAGGGTACATCCTTTCTGGTTAAAAACACAACTTCACTTCATGTAATTAATTCTGTTATATAAACTCAGAACAAGCTGAATATCTAAGTTCGACATTAGAATGCATGAGAATAGTTGCTCTGAACTATACTATTCGAATACTAACAATTCTGATCACCAGCTAAGTGGCAAGTGCTAGATAATCTCAAACTGAAATTTGGATTATTGCTCCCTAAGCTTATCGAGATCTTTGGGACCCTGCATATTTACTTTTGTTAGTTTCCAAACAGTTTTTCATTTCCCATACTAACAGTTCTTCAATATTCAAATATCAAATAAAAGAACATCTAGAGATACCACATTGATAAATACGCTCTTTTAAGGCAAACAAAAATAATAATAAAAAACTATTAATAATTTAAAAACCTTAATGATAAAGTAAAATATTTGATAAAGTTGTTTAAATGTAATCATCTAGATATTAATAGAATTAAAAATCGATCCTATACATTCATCCTACACATCTACTTTGTTTGCTAACCCAAGACCATGATGCAATCAATTTGGAAAGTATGCATACAAGGAAAACACATTCTCTAGTTAATTCAACAGATTGATCTTGGTTGTACAATGCTGGATTTGTAATTCTTGTATCTGACGCCGCATGTCTATTATATCTTCGACAAAATAATCAAACTAATTTTTCTATCACTTGAAGTAATCCTAAGCTAATGACTATAATAATAAGTGTGAGGGAAAACTTATGATTAATTTTACGTTCAAGTTGTGACTTCGGCCAAGGACATTGGCAAACGAAAGTATCATGAGTGATCTGAAACTATACAATTGTAAATATGAATTAAAAGTGAATATAAACTCTAAATAAGAAAAATATGAAATCTTTTTTTAAGCCTACATGAATAATATTAAGGATGAAAGTAAAATTAACTATAATATAAATCTGTACTCTAATTTTGTGTTATGAAATAAATTTCTATCTTTTTAATGTAACTATTAAACTATCTCACAAAAAAATTATTTAAAATAAATATATTTATATATTTTAAAATCAACAATTAGATTCACATAACCAAATAAATTAAAAGAACAACTATTATAAATTCAGATTATAATATTAAAATAAAAAAATCTAATTTTTAAAACAAAAGAGAACGTTACACTTTTATGTTTAGTCTCGTTTCTCAACTATCAAAGTTAAGATGTGTCTATTTCCTAAGGAATTAAAAAAAAAAACATTAATCTAATGTTGCTAGCAAATTGTGCTTTGACCCAGATAAACTAATAGCCTAATTTTATATATTCAACTAAATAATTTATATTTTCCTTCTAATCTATAAAAATTATATATTCACATCTAATTTTTTACTTTACTAATGGGCTTGGCTAATGGGCTAGGCTAATGTGTCGCAAGTTAAGTTACCATCTATATTTTACTACATAATCAAAGTTAGGGGTAAAAAAATTACTAAAATTTTTGGTATATCACATGTACCGTATCGAAATATATTGAACTAAATAGAAAAATTGGTATACCGTAATACTGTGATACCGTACAAAAAAGTTTGGGTATGGTACGGTATGCAATTTAATAGTTCGATATATGATATACCATACTGAAATTAGAATTTGAATGTAAACAATATAAAATTTATATCATACCTAAATTGGTATATCAAAATTTTGGTATACTAAAGTTTGGTATACAAAAATTTTGGTATGACATTAGTATAATTTTTTCTATATATCATAGTGATAAGTATTCTACTATAACTTTTAAGATAGAACAAACACAATAATAAAAATCAATTAATAATTTAAAAGTCATAATTACAAAGTAAAATAGTCAATAAAGTTGTTTAAATACAAACATCTAGATATGAATAGAATTACAATCTATCCTACACATACTTCCTACACATTTGGCATCTCCTTGTCATTAACCCAAGATTTCATATATAGAATCAGAATGGAAAATATACATATAAGAAAACATGAATTTGATAATCCTTTATAATATTTTTCATACAAATTACGCATTATTTAGTTAATTCATCTAATTAATCTTAGGTGTACAATGTGGTCGAGAAATATAAATTTGTAATTCTTGGATATGACATGGCATGTCTATTACACCTTCCAACATATATCCAAACTAATATTGGCATCACTAGAAGCAATACTAAGCTAATGACTATAATAATAAGTGTGACGAAAAACTTATGATTAACTTTATTCTCAAGCTACGATTTCAACCCAGGATGTTGGCCAACAAAAGCATTAGAATCCATGATGATGAGTGACCTGGAATCATACAATTATAAATATGAATGAAAACTGAATATAAACTTAAAATAAATAAAATATCAAATGAATTTTTATAAGCTTACATAAATACTAATAAGGATGAAAGTAAAATTAACTTTAATTTAAGTTTGAATTCTAATTTTGTGTTATAAAATATATTTTAACTTTTAAAAAAATTTCCTATCTTTTGGAATAAAGGTGATATTATTCACCCCATGCGGCCATTATCACCGACCCCACTACATGATAAAAATAAATTTTTGTATTTGGAGTTTTGGTATACTAAAATTTTGATACGAAGTCAATATGTTTTTTTTTGTATACCATAATGATAAGTACTATGCTGTAACTTTTAAGATAAAACAAACATAATGATAGAAATATATTAAAATTTAAAATCCCTAACCATTGAGTAAAATAATCTATAAAATCTTTTAAATACAAACATCTAGATACTAGTAGAATTACAAATCTATGCTACACATATCCATCCTACTCACTTGACATCTCCTTTATTTACTGACAAAAAATTGATACAATTAGTATGGAAAATATGCACACTAGGAAGAATGCAAATTTGTGGATCATTGATAAAGCTTTCGATGCAAATAATGCATTTTCTAGTTACTTCATCCAATTGATCTTGGGTATTTAATGCTATTGAGAATATGGATCTACAATTCTTATATTTGGTGTCGCATGTCTATTTCGTCTTCGAAGATATTTCCAAACTAATGTTGTTATCACTAGAAGTAATACTAAGCTAATAACTATAATAAAAAGTGTTAGTGAAAACTTATGATTAACTTTACGTTCAAGCTGTGGCTTCAGCACAAGATGTTGGCCAACAAAAGTATTATAATCCATGATTATGAGTGACCTGAAACCATACCATTATAAATATGAATGAAAAGTAAATATAAACTCTAAATAAATAAAATATCAAATGTTTTTTTAGCCTATACAAATACTAATAAGAAGAAAGTAAAATTAACTTAAATATAAGTTTGTACTCTAATTTTGTGTTAAGAAATATATTTTAACTTTTAAAAGAGCTTTCTATCTTTTGGAACAATGGTGATATGTCTCAATCCAAGTGACCTAGTATCCCCGATCCAGCAAAATGCAAAATAAAAAAAAAATTAATATATCAAAGTTTTGGTATACGGAAGTTTCTGTATATCGAGATTTTAGTATGGTATCAATATGATTTTTGTGTATACTATATCGGTAAGTACTCTTCTGTAACTTTTAATATAGAATAAATATAATGATAGAAATCTATTAATAATTTTAAAACACTAATTGTAAAATACCGGAAAATGGCGAATAATAATAAGGAAATTTTCTGGAATTTTTAAAAATTTTTCAGAAATTTTTCGGAGCTCGTATGAGCGAGTTAACCGGGACAAAAATGGGGTCCGGAAAAGCCTGTTTTGGCTACCCATTTAAGCGAGGAATTGTTTTATTTCTTTTAGTTTTCTTTTCTCTTTTCTTTTATTTCTCTCCGCCGTTTCTGCCCCCGCCGCGACCCGAGCCCTAACCACCTTGCGCCGACGCCTTCCTTCTTCTTTTCTTCCTCTGCCGGCACAAACCACACGCAGAGCTTCTCATCGCCGGCCGACGAGAGCCAACCGAGGGTCTCCGTTCCTCTCTTCTGGCCGACTCTTAGCGTTTACCCTAGCGCCGGTCACTGACCTTGAGCCCTAGATCTGTCTCGGCCGTGGAGGTCAAGACGCGCCGCAGCCCTCTCGCGTCACTCCGGTCGCTACAGTTGGCGCCGACTCTTGCCGCCCTTCCGAGCCCCTTCCTTCGATCACTGAGCAGAGCCCCTTCTTCTCCTCTTCCGAGCACGGATTAGCCGACCAAGTTCCTTTGCCCTGGACCTGCCGAAGCCCTCCAAGCCGTGCCCTAGTTTTGTTTGGGGTGTTTCCGGCCAAGAGCAAGAAGGATTTGAATTCGATGTTTCTTCCTCATGCCCTAGCTGTTTCCTGTGGATACCCATTACATTGCCTCCTCACCGGATCTTGGACCAGGGGAGGACTCTTTTCTCTACATGGCTACATTTCTAGGCATCAAATTAAGAGGAAGCAAGGGATCATTGCTTTGTGGACCTCCTCTGTTATCGATCACTATCTGCTACCAATTCTTGAAGCTGTGAAGGTTTTGGGGTGAGGAGGTAAGGTTCTGTTGAGATGAGCTTTGGTATTTTGAATTAAAGTTTCAGTCAATCTTTTACTATATAATTGGATTTATGGATTGAGCTTCTCGACAGGGATTGGTAGGGTTGCTGATCTACTGGAGTTGTGGTCATACCTCAACGTCAGTGCTTTTCTAGTGATGTACCTTGGGTAATCTATTAGTATGTTGCTAAATTTAGTTTCTAAAGGATGGTAGAGTTTGTGATTGATGATATGGTTGATAGGTTGATTGGATTGAAGTGAAGGATTGCGGATTTAGTTAAACCTAATTAGATTATGAAATTAGGTTAATTGTTGCGATTAGGGTTTTCCCTAATTTGATTGGGGAGTTTATTTAGTTATTTACTGTATAAGTAATTAACTAAATACAGTATGTGATTTCAGGACTTTGTTTCGAGGCGAGCGTCTCGACGCGGGATAGCTTATCACGATCGACAGATTTTAAGGCGGGTACCTCTTGACTTATCTTTTATGATATTGTCATTGGATATGCATAGTATTTTATAACTACATGCAATGAACATGTTTATCTTTGGTGTGTCACTGTTTGATATCCATAGCATGTTAGGTTTGTCACCTGTGATGTATCCGTGCTTATATCTCGTGATTTGTTGCCATGATTATCTTGTTACCATGAGTATCTTAGTTTCTAGAGTGACATACCATGCTTACTGAGGTTAGGACTAGGATTTGGATTGTTGTTTCTGGCCTGTGTATCTAGATTATCTGATACTTAGGTTTTTGTGCCATATCAGATTTGTGTACCTCTATTTGTATATCATATATGATTCGGGTGTTTAGACCCTGATTCTTTGATCTGTGTATATTGTTGGTACATATGCTATGGAAGAGGGATATGATTTGGGTCTAGGTTGTTATACCCTAGAGGACTTGTATACCCTAGATCCGTGGATTTGACTTACTGATACTGTGGTACCCATATTGTGTATATATGGATTTTTCTATGCTGATCAGGATATTCCATACTTATTATGTTCAGGACATAGGGTTATTGATATTCTATCTGACCTGTGTACTCTAGATCTTGGTATGTGACCATCGCTTTTACAGTACCCATTTTGTATGTATGGATATGGTTATGTTGATCAGTTTTTGCCATGCTTAGTGTCATGCATCATGATTGCATCGTGCGATAGTCGACTCCATTGTTGTTGAGCACATCGCCATTACATGGATCCGCACACACCACCACTCATGGATTAGTGGTCGATTCAGCAGAGTGTATAGTTTGCTTTGTTTGGCTACGTTGGTCCGCTCATGGGTAGTGTGACACAACGTGTTAGCCGGCAGGGATTCCTCCCGTCATCGTACCGGAGTTGAGAGCATTGAGCTCCCCATTTATGATTTGGGGTCACAGGGCAGGAGTACTCCGAAGATCCCGTCCACTCGGTCACTCATCAGAGGTATGACAGAGTGCACGTTGTCACAACCCTACCCACTCGGTCTCGCCATTTGTGTGTGAGATGATAGACTGGCGTGATCAGGACGCATCATTGACATCATATGCATTGATGCATTTATTTCTTGTGATTGTGTTTGCTGCATTTATTTGCTGCATTTGGTTGGATGCATATGTTTGACATGCATACAGGATTTAGGGCACTTTCGGTTTGACGACCCTTTTGTTTGGATAGGAGTTCCTGGTGAGTACAGCTTCCTCAGTTACCTTTCAGTTTTGCGTATTCCCTATATATGATTAGGAAGCTGTATTCCATGTTTATTGCTGTTAGATATATCTTACTAGGCATGTCTATTGGTATTCGCTGAGTTGTTGAACTCACCCCCGTGGACTCTATATTTTTCAGGTACCAGGTTATTTATGGTGTCGCTTGGAGCATCCTGTCTGCTGGTTCCCACGTCACATCAGAAGACATATCGGTTTCACATATGTTTTATTTGTTTATGTATCAGTTTATTTTAGCTCTATACTCCGGTTTTGTTTTTGGAGTGTTGATGTTGTTATGTGGTGTTTTGTATTTGTTATTGGTTGTGTAAGCCTAGCCGGCTAGCAGTTTTGTGTTTTGGTTTTGGTACAGCCGAGTAGGCTGCTTTATTTTTAACTGCGTGGTTGTGTCAGCCAGAGGCTGAATTTGATATTTACTGCGTGGTGCTTATTTTCTTTTATTGTTATTATTCCAGCCGCATGTGGCTGAGGTATATAGTGCTTGTAGAAAAGTTTCAGATTGTCCGCCGTACAGGGGAGATGCTGCCGAAATTTCTTCGGACAGAGACTCCTCTGGGGCGTGACAATTTAGTGGTATCAGAGCAGGTATACGATACTTGCTATGTGTTCTGGACTTTCGAGATTTATCTGATATCAATTTAGTGGTATCAGAGCTCGACTTACGTGTCTTATTTTTCCGGTGTTTCAGATTTTGTGTTTTGGTCTTCTCGATGTGACTTTTCGGGACCTGGCAGCAGCAGGACATCTCCAAGCTATAGGAGGTATGTTGGTATACTGTTATCCTTCTATTTAGTTAGAGTATGCATTGTTGACTGTGAGAGTTATGACACTTTGTATCTGGTATCTGTCTGATGTTGTAGCCATATTACATGTGAGGGATTACAATTTCTGGTGATTTATTATATCATACACCAGTAGTATTTAGCTTCTGTTATTACTAGTTGTTTAGCAGATTGAGGCACATACCAGCCTTTGCTTTTATTAGCTGGGTAATGGATAGTATCTATATATTCATGTTGACTTAGCCATAGAATACCATGTTATCTTAGTTAATTTTATCAGCAGATAATTAGTTTACTTTTGTTAGATTGGTCAGTAGAAGACTGATCTACGTTTGTAGATTTGGATAGTCGATTACTGATTCATTGTTTTGGTTGGTCTGATCAGTAGGGGATCGACTTACGTTATTTTATAAAAAATACTGATCTTTGGGTGATTCGTGTTTAGTTGGATATTATGAGCACATTGGAGTACATAACTGTTACTGACGTGGGAAAAGACTGAATTAGCCGTATATCGTTGTTGGTTTGGTCAGTCTTTAGAGGATTGATTTATCCTATTCCGTGGGTACTTTAAGTTTAGACTGTAAGTACCTTGTAGGATAACTTAGAAGGTGGCGTAGGGTTTGTGTGGTAGATTGGATTTAAAATATGTTGATTATGCATATTTATGTGGTGTGTAGATATGATTATTATGTGTTGTAGGAGTCCTGTGGTAGACTGACCGATTGCATCATTGAGCTTATGCTGATTTTATTATGGAAGGTATCATGTTGATTAAATCGGTGTTATGTTAGATGCAGATGTGTTGGATGTAATATTCGAGGTATCTTGTTGATTATGTTTGATTTGTGGATACACTTGTGTCAATTAGACTTTATTGGAGGTATTATGTTGATCATACTCAAGGTGTATCTATATATATGGGGTGAGTATTATTGGAGGTATATTGTCGATTATACCTACGTTGATTTAAGCACACGTGTACGGTATGTGATGTTGGAGGTATTATACTGAATATACCTGAGTTGTGTATATGTTTAGTGTACAATAATTTGAGGATTATGTCGATTATACCTATGTTGTGTGTGCACGTGTGCCAGGTGTATTGTTGGTAGTATCATGAGGATTCTACTTATATTGAATGCAGGATGTGGAGTGTCTGCATTATGTCATTTGTTGGACTACCTTGTCAACCCATTTTCTTATCGGCGGGTGACCCACTACGATATTGATTGAGTTGACTATAGACTTGATTTGATTACTGGGTTGTTATACCCTTGGCTACCCACAGTGATTGGTGGTAGAGAAATCTCGTTCAGACTCTAGCTGGATAGTTAGGTGCCTTGGACACTTATGAATTGTTTATGATGGAGTGTAACTCCCACATATTATTGTTTGTTTGTGGTGGAGCGTTGCTTTCACATATTACGGATTGTTTGTGGTAGAGCGTTGCTCCTACATATGTGGTATTTCGTGTGATAGAGCATTGCTCTCACACTGGAGGAGCTATTCTTTGGTGATTATATATCGTTGGTGATTAGATCTGTTTATTGTTGTGGATATTATGGTTAGGAATGTCTGTGATACGGACATTATGTGTCTTGGTTTTACCATTCGTGCTTGCGATGCCCTAGATGTTATCATGGACTCGATGATATGGGTATTCCTAGGATGTTTAGATTGGTTTCCATTGTCTTTGTTGACGATGTGGTGATCTATTTCGGATCCGAGGTGAGTCACGTGCACCACCTTTGCATAGATCTAGAGATGATTCAACGAGAATATCTATATGTGATTATCAGTAGTGCTGATTTGGATTGTCTTATGTGATGATGTTTGGGACACACGGTCACCAGTAGGAGTGTACCGTGGTTCCACAGGAGATAGAGGTTGTTACCGTTGGGAGCAGCCGAAATCAGTGCAGGAGATCCGCAGTCCTTGGGACTGGCAGGATATTACAGACCTTTCGTCGAGGGTTTCTTTCGCATAGTTATGCTACTTACACGCCTGACCAGGAAAGGCGTGAAGTTCACTTGGACTGAGGATTGCAAGACCAGCTTCTAGGAGCTGAAGTGGAGACCAGTGTCGGCTCCGATTTTTGGTTGTACCTTCTGGAGAGGACGAATTTGTGCTCTACACCGACGCACCTATGCAGGGTTTGAGCACTGTTCTGATGCAGCACGATAGAGTAGTCTCCTATGTTTCTTGACAGTTATAGGAGCATGAGTAGAACTACCCAGTATATGACTTGTGGCTGGCCGTCATTATTTTGTGCCTTGAAGATTTGACAGCCTTATCTATACGGTGTTACATTTGAGATTCTCACGGACCATAAGAGTCTCAAATATCTATTTTTCTTAGAAGGAACCTAATCTCCGACAGAGGAGATGGATGGAGTTCCTGAAGGATTTTGATTGTACCATTAGCTATCACCTGGAGAAAGCTAATGTGGTTGTCGACGCACTTAGCTGGAAGTCTAGAGTGACTTTGGCTTGCCACCGAGTTGTGGTCACAGACTGGTTACCATGGTTTCTCAGTTGTCGATCAGGACGAGGATCCGAGAGCCCTATGCTATATTTGCGGGTTATTTACAGCCAGATAGCTTCTGGGTAGCAGACCGAGTTTATGCGAGACGAGGAGGGTATTATATACTTCCGAGGTAGATTATGCGTACCTCAGTCTCATTCGGTTTTATAAGAGTTACTTCCGGAGGCTCATCGCTCATGATTTGCTGTCCACCCAGGCGGTACCTGTGTGTACCAAGATTTGAGGTGTTTCTATTGGTGGAACGACATGAAGGAAGACATCACG
The DNA here is from genome assembly GCF_018446385.1 of Zingiber officinale. Lineage (NCBI taxonomy): Eukaryota > Viridiplantae > Streptophyta > Magnoliopsida > Zingiberales > Zingiberaceae > Zingiber > Zingiber officinale. The sequence goes on from NC_055994.1 coordinate 147,814,015, forward strand.
GATTTTGTAGCTAGATGTCTTGTCCGTCAGCAGGTGAAGGCCGAGCACCAGATACCTGTCGGTTTATTTCAGCGGATTCCTATTCCCGAGTGGAAATGAGAACATATTACTTTGGACTTTGTAGTGAGTTTGCGGAGAACATGACGAGGTCATGACGCGATTTGGGTAATCGTTGACCAATTAACCAAAACCGCGCACTTCTTAGCGATCCGGAGGACTGATCCTCTGGATCGATTGGCAGAGTCTGCAGCAGACCTTGGGTACACAGCTCTGTTTTAGTACAGCCTTCCATCCACAGACAGATGGACAGTCAGAGCGGACCATTCAGACTTTAGAGGACCTGCTGAGGTCATGTGTCATGGATTTCGGAGGCAGTTGGGAGGACCATCTGCCGTTAGTAGAGTTCGCCTACAATAACAGCTTTCATTCGGCTATCCAGATGGCACTGTTTGAAGCGTTGTAGGGTAGGTCTTGTCGGACACCCACCCTCTGGGACGAGGTTGGGGGAGGCCCAGTTGTTGGGACCTCGTAGAGCTTAGCAGAACGAAGAGTTGGTCCGTATTATCAGACGGAGAATGTTAGAGGCGCAGGATCGCCAAAAGTGTTATGCTGATCGGAGACGCAGACCCCTAGCGTTCTCCATTTGCGACCAGGTATTTCTGCGAGTCTCACCCACGAAAGGGGTGAAGGGATTGACCTTGGAGGTAAGCCAGCTCCGCGATACATTGGACCTTTCCAGATCTTGGAGAGGATTGGAGGGATAGCTTATCGTCTGATACTACCATCGTTCCTGTCACGTGTTCACGATGTATTCCATGTGTGGTATATATCCGACTCGACAGATTTGTTGGCAGATATCTCAGTCCCCCTTCAGCCTGATGTTACTTACGAGGAGGTTCCGGTATGGATTTTTGGACCAGAAAGAGCGTCAGTTGCGGAATAAAATTATTCGACTGGTTAAAGTCGGATGACAGTATCATTTGGACGAGAAGGTTATTTGGGAGCTCGAGGATATTATCCGAGCTCGATATCCCCATCTTTTCACTTGAGGTATGTGATTTAATTTACCGTTCAACATTTATACTCGTTACCTGTTGTTAGTATTTGCTGATGGTAGATAACGAAATTTGGGGACCAAATTTTTATTAGTGGGGGAGAATGTAAAATACCGAAAAATGGCGAATAATAATAAGGAAATTTTCTGGAATTTTTAGAAATTTTTCAAAAAATTTTCGGAGCTCGTATGAGCGAGTTAACCGGGACAAAAATGGGGTCCGGAAAAGCCTGTTTTGGCTACCCATTTAAGCGAGGAATTGTTTTATTTCTTTTAGTTTTCTTTTCTCTTTTCTTTTATTTCTCTCCGCCGTTTCTGCCCCCGCCGCGACCCGAGCCCTAACCACCTTGCGCCGACGCCTTCCTTCTTCTTTTCTTCCTCTGCCGGCACAAACCACACGCAGAGCTTCTCATCGCCGGCCGACGAGAGCCAACCGAGGGTCTCCGTTCCTCTCTTCTGGCCGACTCTTAGCGTTTACCCTAGCGCCGGTCACTGACCTTGAGCCCTAGATCTGTCTCGGCCGTGGAGGTCAAGACGCGCCGCAGCCCTCTCGCGTCACTCCGGTCGCTACAGTTGGCGCCGACTCTTGCCGCCCTTCCGAGCCCCTTCCTTCGATCACTGAGCAGAGCCCCTTCTTCTCCTCTTCCGAGCACGGATTAGCCGACCAAGTTCCTTTGCCCTGGACCTGCCGAAGCCCTCCAAGCCGTGCCCTAGTTTTGTTTGGGGTGTTTCCGGCCAAGAGCAAGAAGGATTTGAATTCGATGTTTCTTCCTCATGCCCTAGCTGTTTCCTGTGGATACCCATTACATTGCCTCCTCACCGGATCTTGGACCAGGGGAGGACTCTTTTCTCTACATGGCTACATTTCTAGGCATCAAATTAAGAGGAAGCAAGGGATCATTGCTTTGTGGACCTCCTCTGTTATCGATCACTATCTGCTACCAATTCTTGAAGCTGTGAAGGTTTTGGGGTGAGGAGGTAAGGTTCTGTTGAGATGAGCTTTGGTATTTTGAATTAAAGTTTCAGTCAATCTTTTACTATATAATTGGATTTATGGATTGAGCTTCTCGGCAGGGATTGGTAGGGTTGCTGATCTACTGGAGTTGTGGTCATACCTCAAGGTCAGTGCTTTTCTAGTGATGTACCTTGGGTAATCTATTAGTATGTTGCTAAATTTAGTTTCTAAAGGATGGTAGAGTTTGTGATTGATGATATGGTTGATAGGTTGATTGGATTAAAGTGAAGGATTGCGGATTTAGTTAAACCTAATTAGATTATGAAATTAGGTTAATTGTTGCGATTAGGGTTTTCCCTAATTTGATTGGGGAGTTTATTTAGTTATTTACTGTATAAGTAATTAACTAAATACAGTATGTGATTTCAGGACTTTGTTTCGAGGCGAGCGTCTCGACGCGGGATAGCTTATCACGATCGACAGATTTTAAGGCGGGTACCTCTTGACTTATCTTTTATGATATTGTCATTGGATATGCATAGTATTTTATAACTACATGCAATGAACATGTTTATCTTTGGTGTGTCACTGTTTGATATCCATAGCATGTTAGGTTTGTCACCTGTGATGTATCCGTGCTTATATCTCGTGATTTGTTGCCATGATTATCTTGTTACCATGAGTATCTTAGTTTCTAGAGTGACATACCATGCTTACTGAGGTTAGGACTAGGATTTGGATTGTTGTTTCTGGCCTGTGTATCTAGATTATCTGATACTTAGGTTTTTGTGCCATATCAGATTTGTGTACCTCTATTTGTATATCATATATGATTCGGGTGTTTAGACCCGATTCTTTGATCTGTGTATATTGTTGGTACATATGCTATGGAAGAGGGATATGATTTGGGTCTAGGTTGTTATACCCTAGAGGACTTGTATACCCTAGATCCGTGGATTTGACTTACTGACTGTGGTACCCATATTGTGTATATATGGATTTTTCTATGCCGATCGTGATATTCCATACTTATTATGTTCGGACATAGGGTTATTGATATTCTATCGACCCGTACTCTAGATCTTGGTATGTGACCATCGCTTTTACAGCACCCATTTTGTATGTATGGATATGGTTATGTTGATCGTTTTGCCATGCTTAGTGTCATGCATCATGATTGCATCCTTGCGATAGTCGACTCCATTGTTGTTGAGCACATCGCCATTACATGGATCCGCACACACCACCACTCATGGATTAGTGGTCGATTCAGCAAAGTGTGTTGCGGCAGGGTGTTTTGCTACGCTGGTCCGCTCATGGGTAGTGTGACACAACGTGTTAGCCGGAAGGATTCCATCGTGTACTGGAGTTGAGAGCATTGAGCTCCCCATTTATAATTTGGGGTCACAGGACAGGAGTACTCAGATCCCGTCCACTCGGTCACCATCAGAGCAATGACGACAGAGTGCACGGTTGTCACACCCTACCCACTCGGTCTCGCCATTGTGTGTGAGATGATCGATCGGGGGTGATCGGGACGCATCATTGACATCATATGCATTGATGCATTTATTTCTTGTGATTGTGTTTGCAGCATTTATTTGCTGCATATGTTTGACATGCATACAGGATTTAGGGCACTTTCGGTTTGACGACCCTTTTGTTTGGATAGGAGTTCCTGGTGAGTACAGCTTCCTCAGTTACCTTTCAGTTTTGCGTATTCCCTATATATGATTAGGAAGCTGTATTCCATGTTTATTGCTGTTAGATATATCTTACTAGGCATGTCTATTGGTATTCGCTGAGTTGTTGAACTCACCCCCGTGGACTCTATATTTTTCAGGTACCAGGTTATTTATGGTGTCGCTTGGAGCATCCTGTCTGCTGGTTCCCACGTCACATCAGAAGACATATCGGTTTCACATATGTTTTATTGTTTATGTATCAGTTTGTTTTAGCTCTATACTCCGGTTTTGTTTTTGGAGTGTTGATGTTGTTATGTGGTGTTTTGTATTTGTTATTGGTTGTGTAAGCCTAGCCGGCTAGCAGTTTTGTGTTTTGGTTTTGGTACAGCCGAGTAGGCTGCTTTATTTTTAACTGCGTGGTTGTGTCAGCCAGAGGCTGAATTTGATATTTACTGCGTGGTGCTTATTTTCTTTTATTGTTATTATTCCAGCCGCATGTGGCTGAGGTATATAGTGCTTGTAGAAAAGTTTCAGATTGTCCGCCGTACAGGGGAGATGCTGCCGAAATTTCTTCGGACAGAGACTCCTCTGGGGCGTGACACTAATAATAAAGTAAAATAGTTGATAAAATTATTTAAATACAAATATCTAGATATTAGTAAAATTATAAATCTATCCGACACATCTATATCACCGATCCCTTGGCAAATACACACAAAAAAAATCATATACCGAAGTTTAGTATACCAAAATTTTAGGTTGGTATCAGTATGATTTTTTATACCACATTGATAAGTACTCTACTGTAACTTTTAAGGTAAAATAAATATAATGATAGAAATCTATTAATAATTTTAAAGCCTTAATAATAAAGTAAAATATTCGATAAAATTGTTTAAATACAAACATATAGATATTAGTATAATTACAAATCTATCTGACATATCCATCCTGCAAACTTGATGTCTCCTTTGTTCGCTAACCCAACACTTGATACAATCAGTATGGAAAATATGCATACTAGGAAGAACACGAATTTGTTGATCATCTATAATATTTTATATGCAAATTATACATTCTCTAGTTAATTCATCTATTTAATTTTGGGTGTGAAATCTACCGAGGAATATGGATTTGTAATTCTTATATCTAGTGTCGCATATCTATTACGCCTTCGAATATATATTCAAACTAATATTGCTATTACAAGAAGCAATACAAAGATAATGACTATAATAATAAGTGTGAGGGAAAACTTATTATTAACTTTATACGCTTTGGTCCAAGATATTGGTCAATAAAAGTATTAGAATCCATGATGAATAGTGACCTGAAACCATAATTATAAATATGAATGAAAAGTGAATATGAACTCTAAATAAATAAAATGCCAAATGATTTTTTAAGACTAAATAAATACTAATAAAGATGAAAGTAAAATTAACTTTAATAAAAGTTTGTACTCCAATTTTGTATTATGAAGTAGATTTTTTTACTTTTAAATAAGTTTTCTATCTTTTGAAACTAAGATGATATTGCTCATTCCAAGTTACCCAATATCAACCATCCCACATTAAGATACACAAAAATTTCAGTATATCAAAGTTTAGTTATTCTGAAGTTTGGTATAACAAATTTTTGATATACCGAAGTTTCAGTATACTATAATTTTGGTATAACAAAATTTTGACACAGTATCAATATGATTTTTCTATATACCACATTGATAAATACTTTGCTGCAACATTTAAGATATAATAAACACAATAATATAAATCTATTAAAATTTAAAAGCTCTAATTATAAAGTAAAATTCTCGATAAAATTGTTTAAATACAAACATCTAGATAACTAATAAAATTACAAATCTATCTTACACATCTATCCTGCACATCTCCTTTGTTCGTTAACGCAAGACTTGATACCGAATTTGTTAATCATATATAATATTTTTCATGCAAATTACACATTCTCTAATTAATTTATATAATTGATCTTGGGTGTGCAATGATACCGAGGAATATGGTTTTTTAATTCTTGTATTTGGCATCACATGTCCATTATGCCTTAGAAGATATATCCAAACTAATATTGCTACTAGAAGCAATACTAAGTTAATGACTATAATAATAAATGTGAGGGAAAAACTTATTATAAACTTTATGCTCAAGCTGCAACTTAGGACGTTGTCCAACAAAAATATTAGAATCTATGATGATGAGTGACCTAAAATCATACAATTATAAATAAGAAAGAAAAGTAAATATAAATCTTAAATAAATAAAATATCAAATTTATTTATTTTAGCCTACATAAATACTAATTAAAAATGAAAGTAAAATTAAAAGTTTGTACACTAATATACATAACATAAAGAATGTGAATTTGTTGATTATCTATAATATTTTCCATGTAAATTACGCATTGTCTAGTTAATTCATATAATTGATCTTGGGTATGCAATGATATCGACGAATATGGATTTCTAATTCTTGTATTTAGCATCGTATGTCCATTACACCTTTGAAGATATATCCAAACTAATATTGCGCGCTATGACTAAAAGTAATACTAAATTAATGACTATAATAATAAGTTTGAGGGAAAACTTATGATTAACTTTACACTTAAGTTATGATTTTGGCCCATGACGTTGTCAATATATTAGAATCCATGATAATGAGTAGCCTGCAAGCATACAATTATAAATAAGAATGAAAAGTAAATACAAATTTTAAATAAATGAAATATCTACACGAATACTAATAAAGATGAAAATAAAATTAACTTTAATAAAAGTTTGTATTCTAATTTTGTATTATGAAATAAATTTTTACTTCTAAATATTTTTTCTATCTATTGAAACAAAAGTTATATCACTCACCCAAAGTTACCAAGTATCACGGACCCTACAGTAAAATACACAAAATTTTTGATATACCAAAATTTCAATATACTAAAGTTTGGGTATAATAAAATTTCAGTATGGTATCAATATGTTTTATTTGTATACCATATTGATAAATACTGTACTACAACTTTTAATGTAGGACAAACACAATAATAGAAATCTATCAAAAATTTTAAAGACCAAATTGTAAGTAAATTTGTCGATAAAATTGTTTAAATACAAAACTTCTAGATACTAATAGAATTACAAATCTATCTTACACATCCATCCAACACATTTTATATATACCACATTAATAAGTACTCTGCTGCAACTTTTAAGGTAGAACAAATACAATAATAGAAATCTATTAAAAATTTAAAAGTCCTAATAATAAAGTAAAAATATTCGATAAAATTAAATATAAATGTATATGAAATGAAAATAAAAAATATTAAATAATTTTTTTTAAGCTTACATGAATACTAATAAAGTTAAAAGTAAAATTAACTTTAATAAAAGTTGAAATAGATTTTTATTTTTAAATCAGTTTTCTATCTTTTTAAATAAAGGTAATACGCTCACTCCAAGTTACCAAGTATTACTAATCCCATGATATGATACACAAAAATTTTGGTATACCATAGTTTCGGTATACTAAAGTTTGGTATAACAAAATTTTAGTAAATCAAAATTTGGTATACTAAAGTTTTGGTATAACAAAATCTTTGTATGGCATCGGTATAATTTTTCTATATACCACATTGATAAATACTTTTCTGTAACTTTTAAGGTAGAACAAATATAATGATAGAAATCTATTAATAATTTTAAAACCCTAAAATAAAGTAAAAATATTTGATAAAATTGTTTAAATACAAACATCTAGATACTAGTAGAATTAAAAATCTATCTTACATGTCCATCCTAAACGCTTAACATCTTCTTTGTTTGCTAAGCCAAGGCTAGATACAACCAATATTAAAAATATACATAACATAAAGAATGCAAATTTGTTGATTATCTATAATATTTTTCATGCAAATTATGCATTCTCTAGTTAATTCATACAATTGATCTTAGATTTGCAATGCTACCGAGGAATATGAATTTATAATTTTTGTACCTTGAATCACATGTCTATTACTGTTGGTTGCTACTCGGAAAGCTTAGAGGTTCCACTGTACAAAAATTTTGTACAAAGGTCTGAACCTTTTCCTAGCTACCATGTGTTCTTTTAAATTAAATTTTGGATCGCCTGCGGAACTTAACACGTTTGATCCAAAACTTAATCTATTCGTTCTTTTAGGTTTTGACTTGGGTCTCCTGCGGAACTTAACACGTTCGACCCAAATCACCTTAAGTTATTAATTCCATTAAATATTAATTTCCATAATCGGTTCCCAGTACTGACGTGGCGAGGCACATGGCCTTCTTGGATATGGGAGCAACCACCACCGACTAGACAAAACCTTTTATAGAAAACTAATATTTAATTTCCTAAAATAACTTTAGGTTAACCGAAAAGAACAATCAAATCACAAGGAAAAGAAAAACAAAAGAACACTATATCGAAAACAAATTCGAAACTCTAGAATCGTATGCCTCTTGTATTTAGTATTATTTCCAAAAATAACTAGTATGATGCGGAAAGAAAAATTACTAGTTATACCTTTTAGAAAGACCTCTTGATCTTCTACCGTATTCCTCTTCTAACCTCGGATGTTGTGTGGGCAACGATCTTCCGAGATGAGAACCACCAAGCACCTTCTTCTTCCTTGCAAGTTTCGGCCATCAAAACTTCTTCTAGGATGAAGAGGTTCGGCCACCACCACCATGCTCCAAGGGATGCTAGAAAAGAGGCTTCTTTTCTCTCCTTCTTCTCCTTCTTAGATCCGGCCACCAAAGCTAACTCCACCATGAGAAAGTTTCGGCCACACAAAGGAGAGGAAAGAAAAGAAAGGGTCGGCCACACCCAAAGAAGAAAAGAGGGAGAAAAATAAATAGAGACATTCACCTTGAAGCCTCCTCTACCCCCTCTTTTATAATCCTTGGTGTTGGCAAATAAGGAAAATTTAATAAAAAACTTCCTTAATTCTTTTGCCATTAAAAAGGAAAATTTATTTAATTAAAAATAATTTTTCTTTTCTATTTGTAATGGCCGGCCACCTTAATCCCTTTAATCAAGGAAATTTTAATTCACACAAGAATTAAAACTTCCTAATTTGCTTTCGGAAATTTATAAAAATTTCTCAAATAATTTTTCCCTTCATGGTGGTTAATAAAAAGGAAATTTAATAAATTAAAATCTTTCTTTTAAACATGTGGATAAAAAGAAAGTTATCTCTAAAAAATTAAAATCTCTCTTAATCTACAAATAAGGAAAAATATCAAATCTTTTCTTAATCTTTTGTAGAAACTAATAAAAGAGAATTATTAATTTTTAAACTTTCTTTTAAATCATGAACATGGTTAAAAAGGAAAGTTTTCTTAAAATTTAAAATCCTCCTTTAATCAACAAATAAGGAAAGATTTCAAATTTTAAACTCTCTTTTAAACATGTAGATGATTTACAAATAAGGAAAATTTTTACCAAAAATTAAAACCATCATTTTAAACTACAAATAAGGAAAGAGATTAATCTCTTCTCTTAATCTTTTGTAGAAAGCTATAAAAAGAAATTTTTAATTTTTAAACTCTCTTTTAAAACCATGATATCCACATAAGAAATAATTTTAATAAAAATCCTTTTTAATATTCTAGTGGCCGGCCACCTAAGCTTGGGACCCATGCTTTGGCCGGCCACCTACATGGCTCATCCACTTGGTCTTGGCCGGCCCTAGCTTGGGTTCCAAGCTAGCTTGGCCGGCCCCATTGGATGGGTAAGAAGGTGGGTATGCGGTGGGTATAAATCTCTATATACTAGAGGCTACGATAGGGACCGAGAGGAGGAATTGGTTTTGGTCTCCCGATGAAATTAAGCATCCCGTGTTCGCCCCGAACACACAACTTAATTTCATCAATAATAATTCATTCCACTAAAGAACTATTATTGAACTACCGCACCAATCCCAAATTACATTTTGGGCTCCTTCTTATTATGAGTGTGTTAGTCTCCCTGTGTTTAAGATAACAAATGTCCACTAATTAAGTAAGTTACTGACAACTCACTTAATTAATATCTAGCTCCAAGAGTAGTACCACTCAACTTCATTGTCATGTCAGACTAAGTCCACCTGCAGGGTTTAACATGACAATCCTTATGAGCTCCTCTTGGGGACATTCTCAACCTAGATCACTAGGACACAGTTTCCTTCTATAATCAACAACACACACTATAAGTGATATCATTTCCCAACTTATCGGGCTTATTGATTCATCGAACTAAATCTCACCCATTGATAAATTAAAGAAATAAATATCAAATATATGTGCTTGTTATTATATTAGGATTAAGAGCACATACTTCCATAATAACTGAAGTCTTTGTTTCTTTATAAAGTCAGTATAAAAGAAACGACCTCTAATGGTCCTACTCAATACACTCTAAGTGTACTAGTGTAATTATATAGTTAAGATAAACTAATACCTAATTACACTACGACCTTCAAATGGTTTGTTCCTTTCCATCTTGGTCGTGAGCTACTGTTTATAATTTATAAGGTACTGATAACATGATCCTCTGTGTGTGACACCACACACTATGTTATCTACAATATAAATTAATTGAACAACTACATTTATCACAAATGTAGACATTTGACCAATGTGATTCTTATTTCTAGATAAATGTTTATACCAAAAGCTAGGCTTTTAGTATACACTCTAACAATTACACCTTTGAAGATATATCCAAACTAATATTACTATCACTAGAAGCAATACTAAGCAAATGACTATAATAGTAAGAATGAGGGGAAAACTTATTATTAACTTTATGCTCAAATTATGGCTTTGTCAAGACTTTGGCCAACAAAAATATTAGAATACTTGAGAATGAGTGGTCTGAAATCATACAATTATATATAAGAATGAAAAGTGAATACAAATCTTAAATAAATAAAATATTAAATGATTTTTTTAAGTCTACATGAATATTAATAAATATGAAGTTAAATTAACTTAAAAAAATTTGTATTATGAAATAGTTTTTTACTTTTAAATAAGTTTTTTATATTTTGAAACAAAGGTTATATCGCTCACTCAAAGTTATCCAGTATCATCGATCTCACGGTAAGATTCACAAAATTTTTGATGTACCAAAGTTTCAGTATACTGAAGTTTAATATAATAAAATTTTAGTACTGTATCAGTATGTTTTGTCTGTATACAACATTGATAAGTACTCTACTACAACTTTTAATGTAGAAAAAAAATACAATAATAGGAATTTATTAAAAATTTTAAAGACCTAATCATAAGTAAATTTGTCCATAAAGTTGTTTAAATACAAAATTTAGATACTAATAGAATTACAAATCTATCTTATACATCTATACTACACATTTGATATCTCTTTTATTCGCTAACCCAAGATTTGATACAATCACTATCAAAATTATGCATAATAGAAAGAATATGAATTTGTTGATCATCTATACTATTTTCTATGTAAATTACGCATTCTATAGTTAATTCATATAATTGATCTTGGATGTGCAATGCTACCGAGTAATATGGATTCGTAATTATTTTATCTTACACTACATTTCTATTATGCCTTCGAAGATATATCCAAACTAATATGAATATCACTAGAAGTAATACTAAGTTAATGACGTTTATAATAAGTGTGTGAAAAAAACTTATAATTAACTTTATGCTCAAGCTACAACTTCTGCAGGACGTTACCAACAAAAGTATTATAATCTAAAGATGAGTGATCTTAAACCATACAATTATAAATAAGAATTAAAAGTGAATATAAATTTTAAATAAATAAAATATTAATAGATTTTTTTTTAAGCCTATATGAATATTAATAAAGATGAAAGTAAAATTAAATTTAATAAAAGTTTGTAATCTAGTTTTGTGTTATGAAATTGATTTTTATTTTTAAATAAGTTTTCCATCTTTTGAAGCAAATGTAATATCATTTACTCTAAGTTACCCAGTATAACCAATCCCACGATAAGATACATGAAAATTTTAGTATACTAAAGTTTTAGTATACTGAAGTTTTGGCATACAAGTTTTGATATACCGAAAATTCGGTATACTAAAATTTTGGTATAACAAAATTTGGTACAATATCAGTATTATTTTTCTATATACTACATTGATAAGTACTTTACTATAACTTTTAAGATAAAACAAACACAATAATAGAAATCTATTAAAAAATTAAAAACCCTAATTATAAAGTAAAATAGTGATATAGTTGTTTAAATTACAAACATCTAGATATTAGTAGAATTAAAAATCTATTCAACACATCCATCCCACACACTTACATCTCTTTTGTTTGGTACAATCATGATGAAAAATATGCATACTTGGAAGAACATGACCTTTTTAATCATCTATAATATTTTCCAAGAAAATTATGCATTCTCTAGTTTATTCATTTAATTGATTTTGGGTGTGTAATATCATCAAGGAATATGGATTTGTATTACTTATATCTAACATACATGTTTATTATGCTTTCAAAGATTTATCGAAATTAATATTATTATAACCAAAAGCAATACTAAACTAATGACTATAATATTAAGTGTGAGTGAAAGCTTATGACTAACTTTACGTTCAAGATGTGACTTCTGCCAAGGACATTGGTCAACAAAAGTATCAGAATACATGATGAAGAGTGGCTTGAAACCATAATTATAAATATGAATAAAAAGTTAATATAAACTCTAAATAAAAAAATATCAAATAATTTTTTTAAGCCTACGTGAGTACTTATAAAGATGAAAGTAAAATTAATTTTAATAAAAATTTGTACTCTAATTTTGTGTTATGAAATAGATTTTTATTTTAAAATATTTTTTCTATCTTTTGAATTAAAGTGATACGCTCACTCCAAGTTACTAAGTATTATCGATCCCATGGCAAGATATACAAAAATTTTGGTATATCGAAGTTTCGGTATACTAAAGTTTAGTATAACAAAATTTCGGTATATTGAAGTTTTGGTATACTAAAGTTTTGGTATAACAAAATCTCAATATAGTATCAGCATAATTTTTGTGTATACCACATTGATAAGTACTCTATTACAACTTTTATGGTAGAACATATATAATGATAGAAATCTATTAATAATTTTAAAACCCTAATAATAAAGTAAAAAAAGTTGATAAAATTGTTTAAATACAAACATCTAAATACTAGTAGAATTACAAAGTTATCTTACACGTCCATTCTACACACTTAACATCTCTTTTGTTTGCTAACCCAATACTAGATACAATCAATACGAAAAATATACATAATAGAAAGAATACGAATTTGTTGATCATTTATAATATTTTCCAAGCAAATTACGCATTCTCTAGTTAATTTATATAATTGATCATGGGTGTACAATACTACCGAGGAATATGAATTTGTAATTCTTGTATCTGGCACTGCATGTCTGTTATACCTTTGAAGATATATCCAAACTAATATTGTTATCATTAGAAACAATACTAAGCAAATGACTATAATAGTAAGCGTGAGGGAAAAACTTATTATTAATTTTATGCTCAAGTTATGGCTTTGCTAGAATGTTGACTAACAAAAATATTAAAATCTATGATAATGAATGAATAAATAAGAAGTGAAGATAAATCTTAAATAAATAAAATATCAAATGATTTTTTAAGCCCACGTACAAACTAATAAAGATGAAAGTAAAAGTAATTTTAGTAAAAATTTGTATTTTAATTTTGTGATATGAAATAGAATTTTACTTTTAAATAAGTTTTCTATATTTTGAATTAAAAGTGATATCACTCCCTCCAAATTACTCAATATTATTAGTCTCACGATAAAATCATAAAAATTTTGGTATACCTTATTTTTGATATATTTACGTTTTGGTATAACAAAATTTTGTTATAATAAAATTTTAGTATACTAAAGTTTTGGTTAACAAAATTTCATTATGATATCGGTTTGATTTTTCTGTATACTGCCATGATTAAATTATTTTAAAAATATTTAATTTAATCAATCATTGAATTAATTGATCTTTTTAAATGGTGCACATCAATCAATTATTATTAAATAATCTAATTGAGAATCGAGATTTTAAAATAAATTAAAATAATTAAGTTTTTTTTTAAAACATAAATTTATGAATAAATGAATTTTAAAATTTTATTAGTTCAATTAGTTATCAGTTAATTCAATTAAACCTTTTTTTTTTTGCTCATCTTAATTTATCTACTACTTCCAAACTTTTATAGTTAAGAATGTAATGTTGAAACGCCTTTCTAAACCTGGGCGAGAATAAAAGTGTGATAGACGAATTTATTAACAAAGGGAGAATGACAAAAATCACTCGGATGAGCAAGTAAGATTTTTTTTTTTGACATATATATTGAAGTAAAATAAGATATCACTCATCTTAAACCTATCAATATCGTTGGTCTCATAATATGATACAAGACAGATAAATCATGAAAAAAAGGGAGGGCATTTTAATTTATCTAACGCAACGATAGGGATCAAACAAGATATTTTTTCAACATATGCTACCAAATCTTATAGACTAAAAAAATGATTCTTTACTCAATCAATCAGATCTAATATCTTAATTTTATATATTCAACTTAAATATTTAAAATTTTATTTTTGCCGATTATATTCACGTCTAAATAAATTGAATTGACACATCCACACATTTTATGGTGGCAAAAAGATAATAGGTTCATCCTAGTCCACCCCCCTAACTCGTTCTAAGGTCAACATGGAGGAGGTAAATCATGGACGACTACTAGCTTTTGGAATAGTAACTAGCACATAAGGGAGACATTTACCTCGGCTTTGTCGAGATTCGAACCCCAAATCTCCTGGTGGCAAAACCTCATGCGCTAGCCACTAGACCCATCCAAGGAGACGACACACCCACATTTCAGTAGCATATAGTGGGAGCTAATTTTACCGGAGCGTCGATAGGGGTGTAAATGAGTTAATCCGTTTATGAGCTATTCATATCTCGATTTGAAAAATAAGTTTGTTCGAGTTCGTTCGATTAAATTAACGAGCCGAACTCAAGTCTGATTTCAAACTTAAAAATATTATCGAGTCGAGTTCAAACTTAATAGTATTTGTTTTATGAACTCATGAACATATTTGTATAAAAGCTCGCGAACTATTCATTTAGAAGTTCATAAACGTATCAATAAGATGCTCGTGGACATGATCGTCAAGAGTGTATATATATATATTAACGAGCTGACGTAATAAATCAGACGGTGCAATGCTGCAGATTTTGTAGTATATTAGCGCTCAGTAAAATAATACTTTTTTATACGGAAATCATGGCATATATATTTTGTTAGATCTTGATGTAAAAAATCACACGGTGCAATGTTGCAGTTTTTTTTTTACAAAAAAGCTCAACTAAAAAAAATGAGAAACTATTTCCATAGGCATGCAACAGTTTAAGTTTATTAATAACGGGAGAAGGGCATTTAATTTGATGATGACAGGAATTAAATTCGAACTTAGAAGAACTATGCATAACAAATAGTAACGACTAAGAATGCAAAAGTTAATTCAAAAGTTTACACAATAAAACAAATATACAATCAAATATTTATATACTAGATGATGTAAACAAGAGACAACAAAATAAACAACATATTCGATATCAAACATGTCGCAGAACAAGTCTTTTGAACTCAGTAGTCTTACATTATGAGGAAAGAGACCCTAAGAATTAGATTGGGATGATTGTCACCTGGTACAATGTTTCGGCATACTTGATTCTTCTATTACTACTTATCTTTTGATTGATTCTTTTAGCATGTCTATGCACTCTAATTTGGGGCTCAAAAGTTCATAGAGTTACATGGTAAGCAATTTGATTCTTTAAGCATGACAAATTGGTTTCCCAGTTTTGTACATTCAATTGATACAAAAATATATTCACCTCCAAATCTAATTAACATTTTAGTTTGTTCTAGCGCCTAATGCACTGGTATTTTCATCATCAACTAGTCGGGACTAATTGTGCCCTGGCACCGACCCATTGGGCTTCTAGTCCAATTAAGCCCAATGCTCAATTTTGTACATTCAGCCCAAGTACCTAAATTTTCTTTCTACGAATTATATCTACGCCTATATCTAGTCAATGCGTCATCATTGCCGGTGGCTTTGTGTTGGTGCCGACGCCGGCCCTTCCTGCCAGCACGTTGGACTTCTCATCCAAACTAAGACTAACAACTCAAATTTTTTTTTAATTGGACTGAATGCTAAATATTTTTTTTTTCACTATATTCCCCTTACTGCTCGACTCGAATTAATCGTCATTTTATTCCACCTGTATAATATTTCCTTTACTCCTTGACTTTTTCATTATTTTTATTATCCTAAATTATTCGAATCGAGAATTTTTTTCTTTCAAGCCCGAGTAGGCCTAGTCTTTTTTGACAAGATATCGTCCTCCAACAAGCATTGGAAGGACTACTTCTTCGTTTGTTTTCCCAAGCGACCGAACTTCCCGACCAGGTGGCAATTATAGGTGCCGAACTCTCCAAAGCTCAAGAAATACAAGAGCCGCTCGGACTACCTTCATTCAGCTTCCAGCTTGGTCGGTCAGAAATACCATATACACAAGTTGTTACTGGAGGGTGTCCTATATATGTTCGGCCTGAGCCCGATCCCCACAAGACTTCCGTCCAACCTAGGTATGCTCCTTCTCATTTTAACTTTTGAATCTAATTGATTTCTTTTTTTTTTTCTTTTGCAGCTCAAGTCATGTTGCGCGCACGTCAGCCAACAAAGCCAAACTCACAGACCGGAGATCAATGCTTCAGTCGTGGCCGAATTGGAGAGCCGCAGTTTGTAGCCGGTCGGTTCCCACAAGGATCCGCTCTGCTAGGAGGAGGGAACTCAAGTGTTCGGAAGCAGTGCTGGAGGAAGTCAGATAGCTGCGAGTGATGCAGCAACTGCTAAGCGGACCTTCTGCCTTAATGGTCGTCCATGGTCCCGATAGTTGTCGCTTCGGAGTTGGCAACTTCTGACGAGCCCCTGCTGTTGGATCGTGAAAGTCGATAGAGGGGGGTGAATATCAATTTAAAAAGAAAGTCAAGAGATTACGCAGCGGAAAACGTATAAGCGAAAAGTAAAGAGCAATGCTAACACGGTTCGATTTACTTGGTTCGGAGCATGTGTCGACTCCTACTCTAAGGCCCGCACACAAGGGTGCTTTCGATGGACAATTCACTAGCAATTCGAAACTTATTACAAATCTAAGTACAGGAAATGCTAAAATAAACTCCGACAATAATAATAAAGAAAAGAAGAAAACGGAAAGACACTTTGTCGGAGTAGCGTCGCAATATCGCAGGAGCGCAAGAATGCAGATTCTGAGTTGTTGTTCTGACTCCAGTCTTCACCCTCCTTATAAAGGAGGTTCGGGGCGCCTAGAACCTCCAGGGCACCCTGGAGTGACGTAGCCGAGCCAACCAGCGAACTCCACATGGCACAGCGACGTTGGGGATAACTTTTTGCCTCCGGGCGCCCGGGTACCTCCCGGGCACCCATACCTTGATTTCCAGCAACTTTCTTCCTGTAAGAAGATGTTAGTCCGAGACAAATATATATCCTGCAAAATAGATTATTAGCACAGTTCATAGTTTAACAGAAAAAGAGTATTAATTAGATTCCGTCTCTTCCAAGACCGGAATCTAGTCAGGATATCGCCTTAGAGTTTTGAAATGGTTCTAAGTCAGATCAGCGCCTAAGTTCCCTTCCCGGGAACGCGCCCTCAGAGTCACTCCCCTCCAGTGATTTACCTTTACTTACCTACTAGACGTCAGGTCAGCCCTTCGACCCATCTAGACTCCGTGTCGGCTATCCGGTCAGCCCGTCGACTTAGTTGGACTTCATGCCAAACATCCGGTTAGCCTGTCGACCCGTTTGGACTTCATGCTAGCTATCCGGTTGGCCCGTCGACCTAGTTGGGCTTCGTGCCAGATATCAGGTCAGTCTGTCGACCTGTCTGGACTTCTCCTGTACACTCGGTCAGAGTGTTAGATAACAACGAAATTAACTTAACCTATTTTGTCATTCATCAAAACTTGGGTTAGACCGTTAGTGCTAACCGCATCAACAATCTCCCCCTTTTTGATGGAATGCCAACTTGGTTAAGTTAGTGTAAAATGCAAGTAAAACAAGCATTAACAGGTTTTAAAGTTAGTTTTTATTTTCAATTTGTTTTAGCTAACTTAACCACCTAACCCTCCTTTGACATTCATCAAACATAAACATGGATCAAAGAATCATAAATACAAAAGCATTGCAAAAAAGAATGCAAACACAAATCAGATCGACTCAGGGGAGTTAAATAATTAGAAATTTTGCTTTAAAAAGTATCTCTTATTCTTTTCAAAATATCTAAGTTACAAGAAAGATAACTTAGAAAGAGTAATTTTTAATAACTTTTCCAAAATAGCTAAGTTTTGAAAAATGACTAAGTTAGAAAGATAACTAATTTAGCAACATATCTTAGTAGTAAGTTTGCAGATTAATTTTCAAAAGATAATTATTGTAATCATAAATTTATAAAAGCTAACTTTTCTAAGTATAAATTTAAAGTTAACCAAAAAAAAAATCCAAACTTCCAAACATAAAAAAAAATTTAAAATAAACTTGAACTTGAAACATTTTTCAAACATAAATTCTATAAAGATAATTTTACAAAAGTAAGATTTTCAAAAACAAGGTAAAATGTTCAAAATCTAATTTTTCAAAGTTAAGTTTGTGAAATCTAATTTGCAAAACTAAGTTTCTATTTTCTTAAATTAATTTTCAACATTAAGCTTGAAAAATCATAATTTCAAAACTAAATTTGTAACATTCGATTTTCAAAATCAATTTTCAAACCAAGTTTATAACATGCAATTTTCAAAACCAAATTTTTAAAAAAATTTAACATAAAACTTAGTTTTACAAAGGTTAGGTTTTATAAACACATTTCTAAAACATTTTTAGAAGAATATTTTCCAAAACCTAATTTCAGAAATATTTTTAATAAAAAAAATGTGAAAATAATTATTGCTCCCCCTGAACCTGATATTATTAAAATAAAGTTTTTAAAAATATTTGTTAAGAATATTTAATATAAGATTTTCAAAGTAATTTTTTTTTAAAAAAATAAATTGAGGTAGAATTTTCTAAAGAGATTTTAAAGAGAAAAATAACACTTTGAAGATAATTAAAAAAAAATAAACCTCCCCCTGAATTTGATACTCCTTTAATTTATTACTCTCCCTTAATTTATTAATCCTCATTATTTTATTACTCGCCCTTAATATAATGCTAAGATTTGGGTGTGTTAAACTTCAAAGTCTTAACACATTTTTCTACCTAAGTGTCTAGGGGATTTGGAAACACTTATATTATTTACATAATTATCTCTGTATCCTTGGTATAATTGTTTATTTGAGTTTAATTAATTAATAATTAATTTTAGATTCAGGTGCTTAACTTCAGTTTAAGGTTAAATAAGATAAGATTTTATTAATTCAATAATAGTTAACCATTATTAATTATTTATTGATTAATTTTTACTTGATTTAATACTTAGTAAAATAATTTAAATTTCGTATTAATTGATTAAGTTGGTCAATGAAAGTGTTAGTTATGATTATTTTTTTTCTTCCTTTTAAGTATGATTAATTTAGTTTGAAGTTAGCATGAAGTTATTAAACACAGTTAAGTAAGGTTTAATTCAAGTCAATTTTAGTTTTAAAATAAAGTTAGACTTAAAACAATTAAGTTCTACTTATTAATAATATAATTAAGTTTAAAGTTTAAGTTAATGAAATTTAAGTTTTTTAATTAGATGTCTAAGTTTTAAATGAATTTAAAAGAATTTTATTTTAAAGGAATTTCTAACAGGATTTCTAAAACAATGTTTAAAAAGATTTTTATAATATGTTTAATGGCAATTAACATACATTTAATTCAGTTTTGATTTTAGGTTTAAATTAATATTAATGGTTAATTTAAGTTTTATATTAAGTTTAAGTTAAATTTTTAAATTTTAATTGTAATTTCAAAATTAAGTTTTAATTGAAGTTTTAATTTTCAGTCAAGTTAAATTAAGTTTACAAATAATTGTAAGGTTAAAATAATCTATAAAAGATTTTTTTTTTAAAGTTAACAAAATTTTATTCAAGTGAAAAATAATATTTAAAAGAATTTTTCAAAATGATTTAAAGTTTTTTTAAATAATTTTTAAAAGAGTTTTTAAATAATTTTTAAAAGTTTTTAAAATGATTTTTAAAAGAGTTTTTAAAAATAATTTTAAAAAGTTTTTAAAATGATTTTTAAAAGTGTTTTAAAATAATTTTTAAACGAATTTTTAAATAATTTTTTATAGTTTTTAAAATGATTTTTAAAAGAGTTTTTAAATAAGTTTTAAAAGAATTTTTAAAAACATTTAAAAGTTTTTAAAATAATTTTTTAAAAAAAATAATTTTCAAAATAATTTTTAAAAGTTTTTAAAATGATTTTTAAAAGAGTTTTAAAATAATTTTAAAAGAATTTTTAAATTTTAAAAATGATTTTAAAGGAGTTTTTATATAATTTTTAAAATAATTTTTAAATAATTTTAAAAGTTTTTAAAATGATTTTTAAAAGAGTTTTTAAATAATTTTTCAAAATTATTTTAAAAAACTCTTTTAAAATAATTTTTAAAAGTTTTTAAAATGATTTTTACAAGAGTTTTAAAATAATTTTTAAACGAATTTTTAAATAATTTTTAATAGTTTTTAAAATGATTTTTAAAAGAGTTTTTAAATAAGTTTTAAAAGAATTTTTAAAAAAATTTAAAAGTTTTTAAAAGAATTTTTTTAAAAAAATAATTTTCAAAATAATTTTTAAAAGTTTTTAAAATGATTTTTAAAAGAGTTTTAAAATAATTTTAATAGAATTTTTAAATTTTAAAAATGATTTTAAAGGAGTTTTTATATAGTTTTTAAAATAATTTTAAAAATAACTTTTAAATAACTTTTAAAAGTTTTTAAAATGATTTTTAAAAGTGTTTTTTTTTTAAAAATAATTTTTAAAAGAATCTTATATAATTTTTAAAATAATTTTTAAAAGAATCATTAAATAATTTTTAAAAGAATCATTAAATAATTTTTAAAATAATTTTAAAAGGAATTTTGAAATAATTTTTTAAAGAATTTTTGAAAGAATCTTTAAAAATTTTTAAAATAATTATTAAACTAATTTTTGAATGTATTTTTAAATAATTTTAATTATAATTTAATTTTAATTTAAATTAATTTAAAGTTAATTTAATTTTAAGTTATTTTAATTTTAATTTTAATTTTAATTTAACTTAATTTTAATTTAAGTTAAGTTAATTTAATTTATTTTAAATTTAATTAAATTTAAATTACTTTAATTTAATTTTAAGTTAATTTAATTTAATTTATTTTATTTTAAATTTAATGTAATTTAGTTTAATTTTAATTTAAGTTAATTTAATTTAGTTTTAAGTTAATTTAATTTAATTTAATTTTAATTTTATTTTAATTTAATTTTAATTTAAGTTAATTTAATTTAATTTAAATTTAAATTTAATTTAATTTAAGTTAAGTTAATTTAATTTAATTTAATTTAATTTAATTTAATTTTAATTTTAATTTTAATTTAAGGTAATTTAGTTTAATTTTAATTTAATTTAGTTTAATTTAAGTTAATTTAATTTAACTTAATTTAATTTAATCTAATTTAATTTTAATTTTGATTTAAGTTAATTTAGTTTAATTTTGATTTAATTTAATTTATTTTTAGTTTGATTATATTTAATTTAATTTTAATTTAAGTTAATTTAATTTGATTTAATTTTTAGTTAATTTAATTTAATTTTAATTTTAATTTTAATTTTAATTTAATTTTAAGTTTAATTTGATTTTATTTTAAGTTAATTTAATTTAATTTAATTTTAAGTTAATTTAATTTAATTGTAATTTAATTTAATTTAATTTAATTTAATTTTAATTTATGTTAATTTATTTTAATTTTAATTTTAATTTATTTTCTATTTAGGTAAATTTAATTTATTATTAATTTATGTTAATTTAATTTAATATAATTTACGTAATTTAATTTAATTTAATTTTAATTTAAGTTAATTTAATTTTAATTTATTTTAATATTTATTTATTTTTAATTTAATTTATTTTAATTTAATTTAATTTAATTTAATTTTAATTTAATTTAATTTTATTTTATTTTAAAATCCTTTGTCATATCACTTGATCTAAATTATCGATATGGGAATCTTATAGTTTTGTGAGATGAATTATATTCTATTTTAGGGTTTGGTTTAACTTTGTTTTAGATTCAGGTTTAGCTTTGGGCTCAACAAATAGACATTCTTTGGATAAACTTTTAGGCTATGGTCAGTCACCTGGATATCATTAGAGTAACCATGCCTTCGAGTTTTCCAAATAGTCCTATCCACTGAACTTAATACAAAACTTTGGTCTAACTAGTTATGATCCGTAAAGGGTAGTTTCAGTTAGTTCCAATTAACTAAATGCACCAGGTCGAAGTCATATCTTCCTAGACATGCCTAAACTAAGCTTCCCTAACATACTATATCATCTAAAAATTCACCAATACCGTAGGTCAAGCTAAACCTTTTTCCCTTTTTAAACTAGTCATAATTATCCTGCCGAGTAGGTTACTTTTGGTTACCTTGACGGGTAAATTTTTTTTTGAAGGTGCTAGTTATTCTGGAGTCTCCCTCTGAATTATAGGCTTTCCTTTTAAGATTTTTGTATAATTGAAGTTAGTTTCAGTTAAGATTTAATGTTTAATCTGTAATTTAAATTTAAGTTTTTAATTTTGAATTAATTAAATTGGTGAAATTATCTTTCTTTAAAAGAGTATATTTAATATTTAAATTTTCTTTCAATTTTAATTTTATTAAGTTAATTGATTTGTCTTTCTTTAATAGATTATTGTTAATGTTTAAGTTTTTATTAATTTTTAAATTTGAATTAATTAAATTATTTGAATTATATTTCCTTAAAGGTTTATCTTTTATCCTTTCATTAATTGTTAATTTTGAATTTTTCATATTATCTTTGTTTAATATGTTATCTTTAACATTTAGTTTTAAGTCTTATTAGATAAGTCTTATCTTTAAAACTTAATTTTTTGTTAATTAAATTATCTTGGGTTTGGATAGGATTTTCTAGATTGATATTGTCTAGATTATTAAACAATTTATTTATTTTATCTAGATCAATATGGACCTTATCATTATTATTTAAATTTTCAGATTTGTTTAAATTTAAATTTTTAGGGTTATTAATTATTTTCAGATTTTCTAAATTTTCTAAACTAATTAGATTTGTTTTATCAGAAAATATCCTAAGGGTATTTTTGCAAGTATTGTCAACTACACTATTTTCATAGATATTTTCAGAAATATCCAAATTAACATGTATATTCTTTAAACTACTATTAGCAAGGGTATTTTGATGAATATTACTAACCTTGAGCGCAACCCCTAATTCAGTAGGCTTTTCTTTTGGATCTGACTCAAGTTTGGATTCGATTTCGACTTGATCGTCCAACTCCAACGACTTCTCGTGAAGTTTGATCAACTGTGTCCAAAGCTCATATGCATTCTTATACTTTTCTAATCTGCATAAAACATTATTAGGTAAAATATCACAAATAATTTTACTTACACTTTTGTTCAGTTCCGAGTCTTGAGAGGGTAGGCTTCCTAAGAAGCATTCAATTGATTGCTTCCAGTAGTTAAAATTTTCTTGATCGTATGATAGTGGTTTGTGGGGGTTCCGTCTTTCTTGAAGAGACATTGGTCTTGCACACAAGAAAACAGAGAAAAAGTCCCAAGACTTGGTCTTGGATTAGCAGTGTTGGGAAAAAAATATAGTATTTCACTATTTTCAAAAAAAAATATTAAAATATTAATAAAATAATATTATTTCAGATTTTTGAAAATGTAATATTTTGTCAATACTAAACAATGGTGAAAAGATGACGATGTATTTTTCGAAAATAGTTTTGGAGGGGAAAAACGAAAGACGTAAGGTTTTATTTTAAAGATAAACAATATCTAATTTTCCTTTAAAAAACACTCCCTTTGTCCGATCGGTGGTTGCACCGAATCAGAGCGGTACCTGCTCTGATACCACTTGTTGGATCGTGAAAGTCGATAGAGGGGAGGGGGAGGGTGAATATCGATTTAAAAAGAAAGTTGAGAGATTACGCAGCGGAAAACGTATAAGCGAAAAGTAAAGAGCAATGCTAACACAGTTTGATTTACTTGGTTCGGAGCCTGTGTCAACTCCTACTCCAAGGCCCACACACAAGGGTGCTTTTGATGGGCAATTCACTAGCAATTCGAAACTTATTACAAATCTAAGTACAGGAAATGCTAAAATAAACTCCGATAATAATAATAAAGAAAAGAAGAAAATGGAAAGACACTTTGTCGGAGTAGCGTCGCAATGTAACAGGAGCGCAAGAATGCAGATTCTGAGTTGTTGTTCTGACTCCAGCCTTACCCCTCCTTATAAAGGAGGTTCGGGGTGCCTGGAACCTCTAGGGCGCCCTGGAGTGACGTAGCCGAGCCAACCAGCGAACTCCACGTGGCACAGCGACGTTGGGGATAACTTTTTTCCTCCGGGTGCCCGGGTACCTCCTTGGCGCCCGGACCTTGATTTCCAACAGCTTCCTTCCTGCAAGAAGACGTTAGTCCGAGACAAATATATATCCTGCAAAATAGATTCCGTCTCTTCCGAGATCAGAATCTAGTTAGGATCACGACTTAGAGTTCCGAAATGGTTCTAAGTCGGATCGGCGCCTAAGTTCCCTTCCCGGGAACATGTCCTCATAGTCACTCTCCTCCAGTGACTTACCTTTACTTACCTGTCAGACGTCAGGTCAACCCTTCGACCCATCTGGACTTCGTACCAGCTATCCGGTCAGCCCGTCGACTTAGCTGGACTTCGTGCCAAATGTCTGGTCAGCCCGTCGACCCATTTGGACTTTGTGCCAGCTATCGAGTCGGCCCGTCGACCTAGCTGGGCTTTGTGCCAGACATCAGGTCAGCCCGTCGACCTGTCTGGACTTCTCCTGTACACTCGGTCAGAGTGTTAGATAACAACGAAACTAACTTAACTTATTTTGTCATTCATCAAAACCTGGGTTAGACCGTTAGTGCTAACCGCATCAACACCTGTAACATCGTAAAAGGCGCTGAGCGAAAGGTTCCTCCCGAACGACTACTTCAACCCTATAGACCCCCACCGCGATCAGCTCTCGACCCCCATTCGAGCGGGGTGAGATTTCTCTTCCGCCCTATTCGAGCGGGGTGAGACTTCCCTTCCACCTGAGAAGGGGCTTGGGGAATTCCCTACGTATCTGTCCTCCGACCGGACACCTTCATTGTCCGGGCAGCCTCAAGGGATGATTTGCGCCGTCGACTGCCTTCATGCTCCCATCTATGCCGGTGGCGTAGGTGTCCGACATCCGATCAGTCTCCTCACAGCCCACCGAGCAGATGACTTCTACACCTTCTGGCCCAAGCGGCCAGAGATTGATAACGACAATCATCCACTTGCCGACTCACGAGTATCGCCATCCGGACGACCCAACGTCCCTCACCCCTGAACATCAAATAAGAATACAAGGTCCGCTCGTATAGACATGGGCTGCCGCCCGAGCCCGTGCGACGATGGTCGCGTTAATGATGGGAGAAGCTCCACTTCTAACCCGAAGAGAAGAGGAAGGACGACGACTGGTTTTGGGCGTGTCAGAGATGAAGCATCGATAATAGATTGGGGGTGAAGGAATATAATGTGGTGAAGGATTGAGATAGAGTGGAGAGGTGGCAGCTGGCCGGCGGTGATGAGGAAGGTGAGGGTGGCGCGCGTCGGCCTTCGTGGTGTGTAGTAGAGAGCAGAGCAGCGTCCGACATTCAGAGCGTGAGAAGTCGATAGTGGAAGCGATGGTGTCAGGGCAGAAAATTGCGAAGGGCGGCGTGGATGAAGAGTTCCTTGGCTGCGGTGTGAATCGGAGAGGGAAGGAGATGGTGACTGGCCAATAGTGGTGGAAAGGAGGTGGACCGCCGACCATGAGGAAGAGATGGAGAAGAGAGGAGTGACGTCGGTGCGTTGGTTGTTTTGTGTCAGGAAGTCTAGAAAAAAAATGATGGCGTGCGTGATGGTTGAGAAGGATTAGGTTTCTTAGTGGGTCGGGAGAAGGTGGGTGCCAAAGTGAAACTTAGAGTTTTTCTACTCTTTAGTTGTATCCAACGGTTCAGATTATCTCAGATTTAGATGAGGGCTTGACAATAGGCAATATTTTTTAAAAATCGTTGTCATAGATACTAAAAAAATGTTAATAGACAACGTTTTTCAAAAAACGTTGTCTTTGACCCATAAAAATCACTAATAGACAACAGTTTTTTTAAAAAATATTGTCTATTAGTAAGAAAATAAAGAAATAGACAACGTTTTTTACTAAAAATGTTGTTAAAAAAAGACAAAGTTTTTTAAAAAATGCGTCGTTTTTAAGTGTTCTAAAATCCTAATTTTCTTGTAGTGTTTCTAAGGTAATTTCTTGCTTTTTTCCCCTTCAAATCTGTTGTCCTGTTTAATTGAAATTAAAATTTTAGAATAGGCTTGACGGTAGATTGGAATGGAAATGTGTATTATTATTTCAATATAGTGTTTGGTTAGTTTGATATTTTGGAATGGAAATCAATGAAATTCCAAAAATGCCCTTGAAGATTACCATCCGTCCACATCCTCCTCTCTAAAAAAAATGCTCTCTCATCTCTCAACAAATAACCTCTCCATCCACATCCTCCTCGACTATTTCGGCACTGAGAAGCTTCACAAGATTACCAATGTCACGACCTAAATCACCACCATGTACCGAGCCACCGGAACCGCGCCTGGCTCCTCCGACTTCGTCAATCTCACTAACTTCAAAGGGGGCAAAGTGAGGTTCTCCGCCATTGACAACGACACCATCACCATTGATGCCACTTTTGTTAGATCCATGGATAAACATTTTTGTTATTAGATCAATAACATTTTGCCATCGCTAGACGTAATGATGCCTACCGTCGCACCTTCCCAGGTGAATATCACGAACGTAATGTCGGTTCACGGATGTAAAATCTTCACCGATACTCGATAGGCTTCTCCAGCAGAGAAGACCTTTGATGACAATTTGATTGATTGGATGTTAAAATTGGTTGAAAGTTGAAAGAACTCTACTTTTGGAATGGGATATCAAACTCGAGGGAGGGATGGATTTCATCCATTCCCAAAAATTTGGATATCATTCCAATATTTCATTTTCATTCCTATTAATCAAATACAACAAAAAATAATTATTCTAATTCCCCATTCTCATACCCCTAAACCAAACGCCACTTTAATAATATGGGGAATTGCTAGATTATGTATAATAGTGATCAAAAACAAAAATATTTATCCTTAGAATAATTTCTAAGGTAATTTCTTTTTCAATTTTTTCCCTTCAAATCTGCTATTATGTTTAATTGAAATTAAATTTTTCATAATGTGGAGAATTGGTGGATTATGTATAATGGTGAGCAATGGGTTCAAAATTGAACCAACTAAATCAAACAAATTAAAATAGATTAAACTGAACTTTTTTTTGGGATAACCATCGAACTTTACAATCAAAACTAAATAAATCAAACCAATATAAAATTAATTAATTCAGTCTATTATTAAATTAATCAAACTTTTCTTATTAGTATGACATCATATTCATTTAGTGATTTATTAGTCGAGGTGCGTACGATTCAAGTATATCTGATTATAATATATCAGTCGACTATTAATATTTTAGTTTAATTAGTTTAATTGATTTTTCAAATTTTAAATTGAAATTAGGTATCATGTTTCTATACCCCTACATACAGCGGAAGTATAAATCCATATTTTTTTAAAAAAAATTGAATTAACCATAATCAAACTTTTGAATTGGACGGGTTAATTTAGTTTAACTGATTTCATGTATTTAGTCTAAATATTTTATATTTTCCTTCTATTATATATAAATTATATATTCCCACCTATTTTTATTTTTGACCCAGGTTAATGGGTCGCGGTATAAGTTTACAGGTAGTCATCCTTTTGAAGTATAATCTTCGCAGGGTAAAGAAGGGCAAGGGTAAGTGCAGAATCATTATTGAAAGTTGTGTTACTCTATCATTATATATTGATTTGAAAGCATCCATCAAATACCCGAAATTTGTTTTTTCAAGTGAGCAAAAAACATTGATTATCTGCCCTTGTACTTCCTTCTCACACTCTCTCATCGTTAGACTAGTTGGAAATTAAATTAAGATATTCAAAAAAATCATATGAAGATAGGAGTTTGTGTAAGGTATGATATTTTGTTGGATATATAATTATTTTTATTAGGTGAATTTATTTATAAGTTACACATGTGAATACGATCTGAATCTTTTAAAGTGATCTAATTTATATCTAGTGGGTTTAGGATAATTAGATGTAGATTTCATATTTATAGTATCTATAGTCTCATATCTATTATCATCTATGCGCTGATAATAGATATGCACTATATAATGAGTTGGTTCCCAGAAAATTAGGATAATCTTTGAGACGTCTTTTTTTCCTCATTGACGAAGAGAATTTGGCGCGGTCAACTCTAACTCCTCCGGAAGACCTACCTTTTCCTTCTGCTGTTTCTTGTTCCACATGATCTTTTTGACGATGCTAAAGGACATAGATATGACTCTTCAATCAGATTCTTTGTATGCCATATTCTCGATAAAACGATGATTCATGTTCATATGTTCTTATTTTTTTTATACGAATTCTTATTTTGATTGTCTAGAATTAACTTTGATATCTCAATCTTAGGATAATCTTTCTACGAGTGCCCTTACATAGGAATACTCTCAATATATAGGAATTATTACTCATTAATTAGTACCATAAGATGCATGTGGTCGTTTAATGACTTTGGATTATTTAAAATTGACATAATTTTTATCAACTATATAACTCAGACACCATCAGTAATCACACGAACACCATGCCAGCACCATGAGCTAGGGCCGGTTCAACAGCACCATTGATAATCACCGCATCAACGTACGGCATCATGTCTATCATCAATTTACTTTCAAGTTCAAAAATCATCAGAAGAGGAAACATGCTTCCGATATCATCTGGTCACAAGCCACATCAGCACGTTTCATGATGACGAATGCCCTTTTCCAGGGCTAGAAGGAGTTAGGGTTGAATGTTAAACTCTGGAGGACTCATTATTTAATAAAAAAAGACAGTCACTTTCAAAATGCTAACACATGCATGCATTGTATGCCTTCTCCTCCCTCATCAGTGAAGGTACAGCAGCTAGCTAGTGGGATCGATAGGCTTCCAAGCTGCATGCGCCAGCTAGCTAGCTGCTCAGAAGTAGGTGAGCAAAAGCAAGCAAGCCTGCCTGGGCCTCCAATTCCAGCGTTCCACCAGCGCACGCACGCACGCCAATAATCAACAACGTAGAACAAATAATTGGAAACTGAAATTTATCTCTATGTAAAAAGATTGAGTTAATTAAGATGAATTTAATATTTAAATGATGGACGACGAGCTAGTGACTCAAGTCCAACGAATATACGTGACTTCTCAAATTTATCAATTAATGTATAGTGGACCTATTGGGTTGATAGACAATGCTCTTTCTGCTCTAAAGAGAAATGCTATTGAAGGAATTGCAAATTTAATTTCATATTGCCGTACAACAGATGTTGACTATTAAGAGAAGATCAAAAGGACACAATGCAAGTGGTAAAATAATAATGACATCAACAATAGGTAGGATCAATTCTGCATTTGTCTTATTTTTAGGATTCGAATCTGTGATTTTTTTATGACATGATAATAATTATATCCTTGTATCAAGATTCTTTTTCTTTTAAAGAAATTAGAAAAATTATAATAAATACATGATTTCAGAATCTGGTTTAGGAGATGGATCGGTGAAGCAGGGATTCGGCTCTGTTTTTTCTTTTTTCCTTTTGTTTTATATATAACGGCTTCATTGGTTAGTTCATGAAGCAATGAACTTTCGAATCTTTGGGGCATGGTTTGCAAAGAGCTCGGTCCTCAGATATTCTTGCTGGTTCTTTTCGAATCTTTGGGGCATGGTTTGCAGGTATCCGAAATTTTGGAGGAGGAAGCATCAACCTAGCACATTATACTGATGTTTTCAGGCCATCCTCTGTCGTTCTTCCTCTCAAGGGATCGAACACTGGAGCTTCTTTACGTGTGAGCATTGAAACTTTAAGAATTGATGAGCATTGATTTTTATGTGGAGAAAGAACTTTAGAAACAAACTGGAGTGATTGAAGTAGATCTAGCAACCATCATATTAGCTAAAGTTGAGCGAGAGAAAAGAGCTATAGTAGCAGAAGAGACATTGAAAAATACTAAATGGAACATTTCCAAGATTATCGAGTGGCTTCGAGAGGAATCTTTCTGCACATATGTTATCTACATTTCAAGCTAATGAGAAGATAGTCATCACACTACTTAAAGAAAATGCCAAGTTGCAATCACAAAGAGGCAACTTGGAGAGAATGTTGGAGAAATCTAATAGAGATATAGTGTTATTACATGAGAAATACTAAGTGAACTCAAGCAGCTAGTAGGTCTAATAGGTATCAAGTCAAGAGATGTAGAAAGGTCGAGCTTGGAACTAAAAGATAAGAGCAAAGAACTAGACAACCATAAGCTATCTGAGGAAGCATTGCAAAAAGACTTTATAAGAGAAGTGCAGTTACTCAAATCTGAAGTGGCAACCCTCTAAGCAGAGAAATCTTCTCTTGGAACAGAATTGAAAAAATGGAAAAGTTGCTAGTTGAGATGTAGCTACTAAGAATAAAATTCATACAAAGTGAGCTATCTTTGCAAGACAGAAATATGGAAATTGATTTTCTTAAGAAAGAGATAGAAGCTTTAAAAGAGGAAGTCTGTAAATCATTGATGAACATAAATGATCTCAGCCATACAAAAGATGGAGATGCTATTCTTGATACTATGAAATCCGAGGCACAAAACAAAATACTAATGCAGAATTTAATTATTGAAGCATGCCTCAGATGGTCTTTGGGAGGAAAAGCAGATGACTACTGAAGACAACTAGTTCAAATGTAAGGACCAACATGATATCAGTTTAGCATGTAAATTTCTACATGAGATGAAAATTAATATTTTGTAGCTCATATAACTGATCACCAAATTCATTGTAGCATAGATGCACAGATCTCGGGCATGAACACCACAAAACATGAGTACAGAATAGAAACACTTCCATGACTGTGCACATGGACACAGTTATAGGAACAAAATGAAATTGCATAAGCTGATATTGATGGAGAATAAAGGATAATATTCTCTTCATACAGGATCTTTTTTGTCCTTTTAAATACGGAGAAAATTGAGGAAATTACAGCGATATGCGGAAAAACTTTATGCTATAATTAAACCATATCTGAAGTCAGAGACATCGTCCCTGTGCTATCCTCAAATTTTGAAGTCAAAGTGTGATCTTCCATAGGAGTTAGGATTTCAGCGCCGTATAACCTCATCGAATGGGAAAGCAAGGATCGTTAAAAATCTCTCATAACCCTGTAGGGATCACACCCTATATATAGTTTGATACCCACTATGCGTTATCAACCCATTAATAATAATGGATAGTGGGTTTAAGGTAAACAGGTCTACGCATATAATATCAACATCCAAAAACAAACAAACCCAATAACACATCAATTAGATCACATCAATGGATTTGGACTTAAATGGCAAGATAGTGACTTATGAATTCACGGTAAGCCCACTAACGGGTTATCAGATATCAAAATATCCAACAATCTCCCACTTGGACTACATGTGAAAAAAATATAACACACAATATATTCCTTAGTTACATGTAACAATGCCAATCTTTATAGGTAAAAATACCCCAGTAAACAATTTGGTTCATCAACTCCATTAGCAAGGACTAAAGAAGTCATAGCTACTATAATTGTACCAAGTCTCACAGTAATCACAATATGAATTTCATTGATGACATAGATCTGATGTGGATGTATGACATGAGAATTGCATGAAAAGTAATTTGCACATGCACATTCTCAACTGATCCTCCTAATAACCCAAAGGGTCCATGTCATCTTTACAAATACCTTAAGTTATACTGCAGTTGTAAACCATGACCTATTCTTTATGACTCAAAATAGAGTCCATATCATATTTACTACACTAAATGCTAAACTATATTAGTAAATTATGATATCTTTATTTCAGAGTGGTAATTAAAATCTATTACTGTTGCAACAAACAAGAAACTATATGTGAAAAATGAACATATATACGTAATAACAAAAGTGTTCATTATATATAGAGAGCAACAAAATGACAAACATAAATAAAGACTCCCACTAAACTGGTACTTCACCCAATAAAAGCACCCCCATATGCGCAACATGCACATGAAACACCTTGGGTTGCAAGCCCTTGGTGAGTGGATCTGCAATCATAAAGTTTGTACTAACATGCTCTATCCATACATGACCACTCTGAACTCTTTCTTTGACCGCTAGAAATTTGATGTCAATGTGCTTGGACTTTGACTAGCTGCGGTTGTTCTTTGAATATAGTTCTGCAGTTTTATTAGCACATTTAATTTTCAATGGGCTATCAACAACATTGACGATCTGTAATACTGTGATAAAGTTTTGTAACCATATTCCTTGATTTGATGCTTTGTAGCAGGCTATAAACTCTGCTTCCATCATAGAAGTAGCTACAAGAGTATGTTTAATGTTTTTCCAAGATATAGCCTCTCCTGCTAACATGAAGACATAACTTGAGGTGGACCTCCTGCCGTCTAAGCATCCTGCAAAATTTGCTTCTGAATATCCAATGACCTCCAGATGACCTTATCTCTGATACGTGAGCATATAATCTTTTGTTCTCTACAAATACCTCATAACTCTCTTGACGTCTTTCCAATGTCCTGGTCCAGGGTTACTCAAATATATATATATCTAACATCCCAACTATATACGCAATATTTGGACTCATGCAAACTTGCGCATACATGAGGCTTCCAATTGGAGATGCATAAGGAATCTTTTATATCTCTTGAATCTCAAGTTCAATCCGTGGACATTGCTGCAGGCTAACCTTTCACCTTTAGACACATATGTGTCACAAGGTGCACAATTTTGCATGTCATATTGATTAAGAACCTTTTTGATATAGGCTTTCTGCAAAAGTCCAAGAATGCCTCTTGGATGATCACGGTGAATTTGTATATCTAATACAAAAGATGCTTCACCAAGATCCTTCATTTCAAAGTTACTAGATAGAAATGATTTGGATTCATGCAGCATGCCCTATTATTGCTTGCCAACAAAATATCGTCCACATACAAAACAAGTATAATGAACTTGCTCCCACTGAACTTGATATATATACACTGATCAATAGGATTTTCTCTAAAACCAAATGAGGAAATCACTTGATCAAACTTCCGAAACCACTGACGAGACACTTGTTTCAAACCATAAATGGACTTCTTTAACTTACATACTAGGTGCTTTGAATCCTTTGATTCAAAGTTCTCTGATTGCACCATGTATATAGTCTCATTGATTTCTCTATTGAGAAATGCAGTTTTTACGTCCATTTGATATAACTCTAAATCATAATAAGCCACAAGTGTCATGATTACTCTGAAGGAGTCTTTCGTCGAAACTGGTGAGAATGCCTCCTTGTAATCAATATCCTCGTTTTGAGTGAATCCCTTAGCAACAAGGCGAGCCTTATACTTCTCGACGTTGCATCGTGAATCCAATTTAGTTTTAAATATCCATTTGCAACCAATTAATTTCACGCCTTTAGGCACCTACACAATCATAAAAGCTTTTTTAATGAGATTTTTAAATTTTACAAACCTTTGACAAAGCTTGCATTAGAGATGCTCTTAATCTTGTATCTATTTATTCATAGCATTTCTTTTCTCTTATTTCATTATATTGTTGTTATATTCAATGTTAGACCCAAATGAGGGCAGTACCTCACAAGCTCCTTTTGAGGACTGTATATAGATATACGTTTCTCGAGCTTTATATTCACCCATGTCATCCAGATGTCTTAGTAGGAAAATTTTCATTGACCATTGCCCAGACATCTTAGAGGTCATTAATTACTATAATCTATCCTTATTTGTTTACTGTGATCAGGCAGTAGACATTGACCGTTATGCTGAAATTTATAACAACTTGGTCGAGGCCAAGGATTTTACATATATGACTAAAGTTGCAGTTAGGGACATTCATTTCGCGCCTGACGTGATCTAGAAGCATCTTGATTTTGTTGGAAATATGAATGAAATAAAGAGGTGGAGACAAAGAGACTATATTTTGTATAGGTTTAGTCCCACATTAGATGTTTCTTGATTTTATTATTAGTTTAATTTATGACACTGCATTGATGTTGTAAGCATATACATGGGGAGAGACTCTCTTATGCATGAGTGCGCTAGGGCCCGGATTGTACTGAACCAAGGTTGATTCGTGTGCGAGCACGACCTGTGCATGTTAAATACCGGATCGGTCGAGGTAAAATTTACCCAAAAGAATGAACCAACATATTGCCACTTGAATCTCTTTTTGCTACATGCTCAAGAGTGTAACGGAAGCATTAATGTGAAATTAATGGTGATTCTGTAACGTCTCAACATTAATTGCAACATTAAACTCATTAATGGTAATTTCATAACGTCTCAGTATTAATGGCGACATTAGACCCATTAATAATGATTATGTAATGTATCGACATTAATGAAGAAATTAAACTCATTAATGATGACATTAAACCCAACATTAAATGATCATAATTTGAACATTTATTGTAGGCAAGGTGAGAGCTCCTATATAAGGAGGTTGGATCTTGAGCAAAGAGAGACGCGTAAGAGAAGCGAAAGCTAAAGTGAAAGCAAGAGAATTCCTCCACCTTTGTTCCCCGATTCTTCTCTCAGCCGTGTATCCGCTCGGCTGAACTACTCGCGATAGCACTCAAGTGCATTCTTAGTTCACCACGAACAACCAATGCTTGGTTGCGTTCATGGTTTTACCATTGTATCATGGGAAACAGACGACCCAAGGAAACCTCGAAGCATAGTCAGAGGTGGGGCAAATTTGTTTTAAGAAAAAAAAGGTAGATCCGCTACCTTAGCGGCCCCCCTAGTGCCGGCCCCACGGATATGGAGGGAGGTTCATGCTGGTACACAGGCCATAGGCGCATGACGGAGTAAACCCCAGGTCGTCAGTTCCTGAGAATTGACCCCTGGCCATTACGCCAGAGATACCATGCGCCCACCATCTGCGCTACGCCTTGGGGGCGACAAATTTGTTTTAAGGAAACTGCGACTATTGCAGGCCTCGGTCCATTCGCCCGTTCAGTTGCTTCGCCTGCTCAGGCTTTGTTGCTCAAACTTGGTGCTCTGTCTGCACTTAGCAATTAGCAGAAACCAGCCCCCGCTGGCAGCCTGAGATTATTAGCTCAGGTCATCTCGACAGATAAGTTAGAATTGATTTTATGTAATTTCAATTCACTTAATTCTCCAATATCTCTGGCAAAAGATTGCCCAACAATCTTGAAACATATTTGATTCTATTGAGATGACCACATAAAAGAATGTTGAGGTGTAATAGACTCAACACGTGCAGGCCCCCTTCGCCCCGATTGGAACTGTGCCAATCAGTCATGGGGAAAAATTAGAGAAGTTCAGTGGACTGAACTTCAAGAGGTGGCAACAAAAGATGCTCTTATACTTGACCACGCTCAATCTGGCTCGGTTCTTGACCGATGACCCTCCCAAGCATGCTGAGGATGTTGATGCGCAAACCATCAGTGCAGTGGAGACATTGACTCATTCTAAGTTCCTTTGTCGAAACTACATCCTCAACTGCCTTGCCGACTCACTATACGCTGTGAATAGCATGAAGAGAACGACTAAGGAGCTGTGGGAGTCCCTAGACAAGAAGTACAAGATAGAGGATGCAGGGGCCAAGAAGTTTATCGTGGGTCGATTCCTGGACTACAAGATGGTTGACTCCAAGACGGTTATCAGCCAAGTCTAGGAACTCCATGTGATCTTGCACGAGATTCACTCAGAAGGAATGGTTCTGAGTGAAACCTTCCAGGTGGCTGCTATCATTGAGAAGCAGCCTCTCGGCTAGAAGGACTACAAGAACTACCTAAAGCATAAGTGGAATGAGATGAATGTGGAGGAACTCATTGTTAGACTTCGTATCGAAGAAGACAATAAGGGTTTAGAGAGGAAACTATTCTCTTAGGCTACTATGAAAGCCAACATGGTCGAGCATGGTCAAAGCTCGAAACGAAAGAACCCCAAGTCTTTCAAGATGGGACCCAGAGGAGGCATCAGCAAGAAGAAATTCTCTCGGAAGTGTTTCAACTATGACAAATCTTCAGAGTGTAGGAAGCCGAAGAAGAAGCAGGAGGCCAACTTGAACGAGGGACCAGAAATAGATGACCTCTGTGCAGTAGTCTCAGAACTGAACTTGGTCGGTTCAAACCTGCGACAATGGTGGATCGATACTCGAGCCACCAGACATATGTGCTGTAATAAGGAGCTTCTCCACAACTTCGAAGAAGTCACTGGAGATAAATTGTTCATGGGAAACTCAGCAACCTCGGACATCATGTGTAGGATCAAAAAGCGCTAGGGGGGGGGGGGTGAATAACTCTCGTGGCTATTTCGTTCGTTTCGAAAAACTCAAAGTAAATACATAGCGGAATATAGAAATAATTTAAAAGCAATCCTAACACTTTTGATTACTTGGTTCGGAGCCTGTGTCGACTCCTACTCCAAGGTCCGCACGTAAGAGTGCTTTCGATGGGAAATCCACTATCAATTCCGAATAAGTACAAGTAAGCAATTACAATATTTAAAATAACTCCAAAGTAAAGAATACTGACTACTATAGATCTAAAGATTCTTGTTCTCGGTTGTCGTCGGAGCTTCAGGGCATTGTGGAAGTGTTTTCTCAGCAGCGTGCAAGAGAAGAAGTCGTTCTAAATGTCATTTCGAAGCTCCTAGTCGAAGCTACCTTTCTAGGCCATTCTGGGCGCCCGGAACCCCTCTAGGCGCCTGGACCACATGGCTAGGCCATTCCGCGCTCGCCACATTAGCTTAGCGATAACTTTTGGGTTCCAGGTGCCTGGACCAACTCCGGGCGCTTGGACCAGCTCGGGGCGCTTGGACCAGTTCCGGGCGCGCGGACCAATTCCGAGCGCCCGGACCACCTTTCTCCAGCCATTGTTTTCTGCAAAACAAAAGTTAGTCCATGTAAAAATAATATACATATAATATGAAATTATGACAGTCTTTGACTGTCTGGTTCTGACTTTGAGTTTCATTGAAACTCTAGGTCGAACCGACGCCTACTGTTCCCTAGCTAGGGAACACGTCCTCACCTACTCCTCTTAGGAGAATTTACCTGTTGTCAGATCGGTGCTCCAGACTGACTGGACTTTCTTCCTAGGATTACCACCCCATAGGACCTAGGGTCACCACCCCCTAGGACATAGGGTTACCACCCCTTAGGATCTACCTCAGCCTAGGGTTACCACCCCTTGGATTTACCTCAGCCTAGGGTTACCACCCCTTAGGACCTAGGGTTACTACCCCTTAGGACCTAGGGTTACCACCCCTAGGGTTTTCCACCTGCCTAACCACAGTTAGGACTTTCCATCACCTAGAGTTACCACCCCCTAGGACCTAGGGTTACCACCCCCTAGGGTTTTCCACCTGCATAGAATCCATTAGGACTTTTACCTAAAACAACTTAGAACTTTCCTACAAGCTCAATGAACTTTGTTAGATAACAAGATAACTTAACTTTGGACTTTTTGACATAATCAAAACACAGGTTCGATCGTCGGATGCTTTTCGTGTTGGGTTTTTCGGGCCGCGAAAACCGCTTTTCGCGTCGCGGAAACCCCGAATCACCCAAGCCACGGATCTCGTGCAAGGTAAAACCGAACGAAAATACGAGTACGAGTTTGAAAACTTTAATCTACAGTAGATCTACATAAGGATAAACCATTTATACCTTTGTAGCGAAGCCCTTCGCAATCCCGCTCGTCCAAAGGCGCCGGATCTTGAGAGTGTCAACGTAGACACTCCTCTAATGATATCCACACGAACAAGGAGTGTCTCTCACACTCAAGGATGGAGAAGAGAACTCCAAGTGTGCTAGCACTTTCTAGAGCTCTCGGATAGGATTTAAATGGAGGGAAAAAGAAAGAAGAAAGGAAACTCTTACACTCAAGAAGTAGTCTCCTCTTTTGTGACCTTCACCCTTTCTTTCTTCTCTTGGAATACAACTCAACCACCTTCTCTCCCTTCTTGGAACCCACGACCAAAAGAGAGAAAAAATCAAGAGAGAGCTAAGGAGGAAGAAGATGGAATCAATGAAAATGAATTGCATTCACTCTCCTTCATGTGTGTGTAACCCCCTTCCCATTTAATGTGGCCATTAAAGAGGGGATTTGTAACCTCCATGAGGTGGCACACACATGTGCAACCATGATGATGTGGAGCATCATCAATGGTCCACCTTATGCCAACTCACAAATGAGGTGGCAAATGGTCAAGTCAAAATTGACCTTTGATCTTCCTTCTCAAATCAAGTCAAACTTGACCAAATCTCTCTCATGGTTGATCTAATCTAACCATTTGATTCAAGCCAACTTAATATAATGAATCTAATTCATTTAATTAAATTAATTCAATGAGTCATAATCCAAATTAGACTCATTGAACACATGAATCAACTTGAGTCCAACTCAATTAGCCCAATTTGGATTACTCTTAATCCAATTTGGTTCATCACATGAACCTAATCCAATTGGTTCATCACATGAACCTAATCCAATTGGTTCATCATATGAACCTAATCTCCATCCACTTGTTCTTTGTGTGTGACCCAATAGGTTCTTGTAACGTTGGCAATGTTTCTAAACTCCTTTAGAAACATAAGCAATGAGCGGCATCTAGCAATACATCATTGCTACCCAAGTTACAAGAAATGTCGAGATCCAACATCACCTTGTGACTACTAATTGTGACTCCTCACAATATGTGACATTGTCCTTCTATCCTTGACATCTAGATTGATCAATGTGAGGCATAGACCGTGTCATCCTCTAATCAATCTAAATCTTGAACTCCAAGTAGACTCACTCGATCAAATGAGCTCAACATCTAATGTTGACTCATTTGGGCATGGCCATGCACTTCGTGGTCTAACTCTATCAAGAATATTGATGTCGCTCCCGTCATATGGGAGGGATAGATCCCATCTACATCACTCACATCCCTCTGCATAATTTGTTACATACCCAGTAATCGCCTTTATAGTCCACCCTGTTACGGGTGACGTTTGACGAAACCAAAGTACATAACTCCTTATGTAGGGATCCATGGTGACTTCAGGTCAAAGGACTAATAGTCATACTAATAGCTACATGAGAAAGTATATGACACTCATATAACAATCCATGATACTTTCTCATGGCGGGTCATTCAGTATACATTCTCTAATGCATACCCATGTGTCAGCTTGATATCTCTATATCCATGACTTGTGAGATCAAGTTATCGAGCTGACCTACATGCTAGTCTTATTTTATTAACATTGTCCCTGAATGTTAATACTCGACTAGGAATGATTTAGAGTAGTGTTCCCTATATCATCTCACTATCGATTCAACCAATCGATTGATATAGGTAAGAACCTTCTACTCAAGGACGTTACTATACTTATTTTATTTGGCACTAATACAAACAAGCATAATAACCAAAACCAAATGCCTTAATATATATACAAGAATATGATATACATGAGTCCATACAATCATCAAATGATTGGCTCTAGGGCTCTAACTAACATTTCGCACCAACAATCTCTCTCTTTTTAATTATGGCAACACGGTTCAAAGTTAAGTAAAATATAACAAAATTATAAAAGAATTTAAGCACGAGCATAAATACAATAATTTGTAAAAAAAAAAACTTCCTTATGCTCTTCCTTTCATAAAAATTATGTTTAACTTCTTAACTTTGACTTTTCTCTCCCCCTTTGACATAAATCAAAAATACTAAATAGAGAGAAGGTTGTTTTACATGTAAAGATAGGAAAAAATATTTATTCTATTAACTTTAAGCTCCCCTTGAAGGGTAGCACTTAAAAAACTTAGCTAATTTGTAAGCGTTTGAACGTGAGTCAACCTTTTAAAAAACTTAGCTAAACTTAGCTTTTTAAAATAAGTGCTTTGAAATACATTTAGCTAATTTAGAAAAGCTTTGAAAATACTTAACTTTTTCAAAAAAAAAAATAACTTAGCTAATTTTTAGCTTTGAAAATAATTGTTTTATCAAATACTTAGCTTTCAAGAGAAGTTGATAAGAACTTAGCTTTATAGAGATTTTGGAAAAGACTTAGTTAAAAGTACTCAGCTTTAAAAGGATTTTGATTAAAGCTTAAAAAAATTGATAAAAACTAAGTTAAGTACTTAAGTTTTTTTTAAAAAAACTTTTAATACCAAAGATACTTTTAGCTTTAAAAATATTGTGATAAAAACTTCAGCTTTAAAAATATTTTGATGAAAACTTAGCTTTAAAAAAACTTTAGCTTTAAAAGGATTTTGATAAAACATTTAACTTTAAACATAATTTCTTGTAAAAAATAATTTGATAAAAGCTTAGTTTCAAAAAAAAATTGATCAAAACTTAATTAAGTACTTAGCTTAAAAAAAAATTGATAACCACTTAGCTTTTAAAAATATAAAAAAACTTAGCTAAGTAAAAGTTTTCTTTGAAAAATACTTTATCAAATACTTAGTTTTGTCTTTTCAAAAATAATTTTAAAATCAAGCTTCCTCTTTCACTCCCCCTTAATTAATGACAAAATTTTTTTAATTAAATAATTTTGGTTTGGTAATCCTAGAGTCCAAGCATGTAAAAAAAATATAAAGATTATTATTTATTTTCTGATTTTCCATTTCACTCATTCTATGCTATCAAACATGTTCAACTTATGAATGTGTGTGAGACGGAGTTAAGTTAAGTTGATTTTATCTTTAACTTTGAAAAATATTTATGATCTTAAAGTATATTTCAAAAATAATTTAAGTTAAATTTGGATTTTGAAAATACTAAAATTGAGATTTTAAAATATAATTTTGAAATGTAATTAAAATTTGAAGATTAATTGGACATTTGAAAATAATTAGGATTTTGTAAATTAATTATACTTGTGTAATTAATTATGATTTTAAAATTAAGTAGATTTCAAAATTAATTAAGCTTTTTAAATTAATTATGATTAGAAATTAATTATACTTGTGAAATAAATTAAGATTTTGAAACTAATCATAATTTAATTATTATTTTAAAATTAATTATGATTTTGATATTAATTAAGCTTTTGAAATTATGATTAGAAATTAATTATGAATTTTAATTGAGCTAGTTTTATTTTAATTAATTTAGGTTTGGTTAACTATTTTAAACCTAGGTCCATCTCACCCTTTTTTAGATTTTCAATCAGAGAACCTTGATAGTTTTGTGAGATGGTTAATTTAATCTTCAATTTAAATTCTATTCTAAGGATAGATTTACAATTGAGTTAGACTAAGATTTTACAGTTAGTCAATTAAATATTTATTTCAATGATTGACTTCCAGGATGTTGCGAGGCACTAGACCTTCTTGGGTATGAGGTCATCCACCACTTCTAGACAAAGCCTTTCAAAGAAATTGAATATTTAATTTCCTTTCTGAAACTCCTTGGTCTAACTAGTCAAGTGTGAATCAAGCCTAGGTCCTTATCTATTCTAGTCTAAGCATGAATAATAAAAAGCAGTAAATCAAACATCAGACAATTCTATTTTATGATAAAAATGATATTTTTATTGGCTCCCCCGGGATCATAGTCTCGATAAGGTCTATCAAGGTAATGAATTTGATCCTTGGGGATCCAATATTGACCAAGTCCAACTTGATTAATCAAGTTCTACTTGGGGACCCATGCTTGGACTAAATTTCTATTTGATCAATTTACTAATGATAAGTAGGATCTAAATCTTTGTTTGACCTTGTATCCAAGTCCAGTTCGGTTGTATACTACCCTTTGTTTTCCAAGAATTAGGTCAAGGTTCTTGGAACCCAAAGTGAACCGTTCTAATGAGTCCTTGAGTTATTTGACTTCAGTTTTTAAATTGGAATTCTCTTCCTTAACTTGCTCAGTCAAAGAACTCGAGTTAGTCACTTCCTTAAGGGCTATTACCTCCTTTTGGAGTGACTTAACCCAGACGTTGGATTTGGCCAACTTTCTTACTAAATACAAAACTAAATTTTGTAATTCATCAATTTTAGTACCAGAAATTAGGGAACTTACAACATTGTTTGGTCCTTCGGAAACAGATACAGATCTGTGGCTTCTTTTGAACACGGTTTTTGATTTGGCTTCGATTTCTGATTCAGATTCTGTTTCAGCAACATATGCTTGTATTGGTAGAGCAAGGAAGCTTGCTTTCTAGCATTCTTCGTCGGAATCTTCAAAGGATTCAGACCATGTTGCTTTCAAGGTCTTCCTTCTTCTTTGCTTCTGGTTCGGACACTCCAGCTTGTAGTGTCCCTTCTGGTTGCAGCCATAGCATGTAACTCCAGACTTGACCTTCGTATTCGATTGAGTCATCTTCTTCTTTTTGTACATTTTTCATACCATTTTTACGAGCTCAGCGGTAATTTCGTCATCTTCTGAGTCTGATTCATCTTCGGACTCGGGTTCGGTTCGACGCTTGATTTTTGATTCTCTCAATCTGCTTGTACCTGCAATCAAGGCAATACCTTTCTCGGTCGGAGTAGTATTAGTCTGCTCATGTAACTCAAATTCAAAAAATAATTCATCTAATTTAATTAATAACAAATCCTTAGACACTTTGTAAGTATCTAACATGGACACCCACAAGGTATTCCTCAGAAATGCATTTAATGCATAACTAATGATGTCGCAGTTTTCGACCCTTTGTCCGATCGCGTGGAGTCCGTTCAGTAGATCTTGTATGCGAGCATGAGTTTGCTGACTCACCTTTCTAAATTTTTATATTATATAATTTATTCAAAATTAAATCACGCTTACTTACTTTCGTATCTAAAGTGCCTTTATACAGCTCAATTAGCTTCATCTAGAGCTCTTTTGCACTTGAGAATGGGCCGACTCGGTTCATCTCTTCTTTGGTTAAGCCACATTGAAGGGTGTAGGTTGCTTTGGCGTCGGCCTCGATTTTCTTTATCAACATGGAGTCCCAGTTTTGGCATGACGATGGCTTTTCAACACCGTCGAGTGGAAGTTTGAGACTTGTTTGGATAATTATCCATATCTCGACTTGCGTCTTGAGGTGGTACTTCATTCGGCTCTTCCAATAGCCAAAATCCTCACCAGAGAAGAGGGGAGGATGTGTAGTGCTATATCCTTCTTGGCGGGCCATTTAAAAATCTAGCACGACAAAAATAAGAAAACTTGTTCCAAGACTTGGTCTTGGATTAGTAGTGCGGGAATAAGAAAAAATAGTAAAAACTCGAGTGGTGTTTGAACCGACTTCGAGAAGCGAAAGAACTTGATCGATAAAATAAATCGAAAGTCGGCAATTTTACCGATTCCGATTGACTCCGAAAATTCACAAAACTATCACGAAAAAATTAGTTGGATGGTGGTTTCACCGATTCGAAGTGACCCCACTTTGATACCAATTGTAGGATCAAAAAGTGCTAGGGGGGTGAATAGTGCTCGTGGCTATTTCTTTCGTTTCAGAAAACTCAAAGTAAATACGTAGCGGAATATAGAAATAATTCAAAAGCAATCGCTAACACTTTTGGTTACTTGGTTCGGAGCTTGTGTCGACTCCTACTCTAAGGCCCACACATAAGAGTGCTTTCGATAGACAGTCCACTATCAATTCAGAATAAGTACAAGAAAGAAATTACAATATCTAAAACAACTCCAAAGTAAATGTAACGACCACCCTTCTTACTGTAGGTGCAGCGGGGACCGGCAAGAGGGGGTGAATTGCCTGCAAATAAAAATAACTCTCCTCAAAGCTTTTCAACTCTAAATAAAGCAACACTAAATAGAAAGAGAACTGAAGACAGACTTTTAACCTGGTTACAACCAAGAGGGTTGTTCTTCCTGGTGAGGGCTGTAAGAGGAGAGGCTATTCAGGAAAAGTCTTCCACGAATTTCTTGTAATACCCAGCTAAACCAAGGAAGCTTCTGATCTTCCTGGCATTCTTGGGTCTCTTCCAATTGCTGACCGCTTCTACTTTGGCTGGATCCACTTGAATACCTTCTTTAGAAACGATGTGACCTAGAAACGCCACCTGCTCCAACCAGAACTCGCACTTTGAGAATTTAGCATAGAGCTGCTTTTGTTGAAGGGTCTGCAGAACCATTCTCAAGTGCGTGTCATGCTCCTCTGGGGTTCTGGAATAGATTAGAATGTCGTCGATGAACACAATGACAAATTTGTCAAGGTATTCTCTGAACACTCTATTCATCAAGTCCATGAAAATTGCAGGTGCATTAGTCACACCAAAAGGCATGACTACGAACTCGTAGTGTACGTATCTGGTCCTGAAAGCCGTTCTGGGTATATCACTCTCCTTCACTTTCAACTGATGGTACCCAGAGCGCAGATCTATCTTGGAGAACACTGTTGCACCTT
This sequence comes from Zingiber officinale, assembly GCF_018446385.1. Classification (NCBI taxonomy): domain Eukaryota; kingdom Viridiplantae; phylum Streptophyta; class Magnoliopsida; order Zingiberales; family Zingiberaceae; genus Zingiber; species Zingiber officinale. The sequence goes on from NC_055994.1 coordinate 147,858,670, forward strand.
TCAATTGATCAAATAAATCATCGATCCTGGGCAGTGGATACTTGTTCTTGATGGTCACTTGATTCAAAGCTCTATAATCTATGTACATCCGCATAGATCCATCCTTCTTCTTGACAACAACACAGGAGTTCCCCCAAGGTGAGTGACTAGGGCGGATGAAGCCCTTGTCAAGTAGCTCCTGAAGTTGCTCTTGTAACTCTTTTAGCTCTGCTGGAGTCATGCGGTATGGAGCTTTTGAAATTGGACTGGTACCAGGAACCAATTCAATTTCAAACTCCACTTCTCTGTTGGGAGGTAGTCCAGGTAGCTCTTCTGGAAATACCTTTGTATACTCACAGACTACCCGAACATCTTCCTGCTTGGGTCTTTCTTGTTATCTTTGTCCTTCTAGTTCTGATTACTTGACTGGGGTGTCTGTTTCCCCACTGTCTTGTCTTCTATCTTGACTGGCTTGTGTTGCGTTTGTTGAGCCTTGTTGCTGTTCAGATAGTGCTCACTAATGCCCTGCTGACCAGCTCTTCACCAATCTATGGTCGGTGAGTTTCACTACTCACATTAGGTGTTATTCCTGGTCTCAGCATTAGGAGCATCAGTCTGACTCGTTCTTTCACTGTACTTACTAACTCTAGGCAAAGGTGAGCTAGCCTGTTAAATCTTTTAACCGCTTCTTCTACTGGCAGGTCACCTTGTCTGAATTCCATAAGCTCCTCATACTGTTTATTGGTGATCCGTTGACGGAAGACTTCTTCGTAAAACTCTGTCTCGAAATCAACCCAGCTCATCTGATTGACTGTTCTCTTACTCTTAACTCGCTCCCACCACATACGAGCATCTCCAGATAGGCAGAAAGAGACACACTTAATGGTATCAACCTTCTCGACTTCTGGTCAGTCAAGAAGCTCCATTGTGCTCTTAAATGTCTTGAACCAAGCCTGGGCATCCCAGGGCTCAGTCGTGCCTGAGAATCTTTCTGGTTTCAGCTTCAGCCACTGGATGAGGTGTATGCCTTCTAGGTGTTGTGATGACTTCCAGGGCAACTGATAGGACCTCAGTCACCACTGGGGTCTCCACAGAAATGGTTGGGGGGAGTGGGAGGAGCTGACTTCTGATTGGCCATTAGATTGACAATCACTTGCTGCTGCTCGCTACTTGTCTCTGAAGTTGAGTAACAACTTCAGGGAGAATAGGCCCAGGGGTTCTGGGCTCTTCGTTCTCCTGATCTTGGTTCTCGGTACGAACGGTACGGGGATGTTCTCTTCTTGCCATCTAATTATGCAAAGAAAGAGAGACTTGCTATCTTCTCTATCTTTCCTAAACATACATATATATATATATGGATCAAGAAAGTAGAAACAATAACTTCTATCTTACTTAAGTACTCATAAGCAATTACTCTGTACTGCAGTTTAATAATAAGGAAAGCAGAATAAAGAAAGAATTTAAATACTTTCTTACTTGGAGACGGCAAGGATGATGCTGATGTATGTGTGATGCTGGAGAATGGAACACTGCTCTGATACCAACTGTAACGACCACCCTTCTTACTACCACTACTACTCTCTAAGAGTGACCGTTACTTATCTACTACTTTACTTAACCAGTTTATTAAGAATCTCTAGGAAAAACCCTACCGAAAAATTTTGGCAGAGTCTCCCCTGTACCGGTGACCATTTCCCATAATACAAGCATAATATACTCAGCCACAGGCGGCTGGAACATATATCTTCACAACCACGTAGTATAATATCACAAATAAAAGAAAGAAACTACCCTATCAATAACAAACATCAATATCACTCCATCAATAGAACCCAACTACAAACGCGGAATAAACTTAAATACAATATTGACTCATAATAGCATTAAAAGAAAACTAAAGAACTCTAAACAGAAATGTCTTAATAATTCCTTAGCAAACTCTTGATCTCCCCATAATCCAGCCATCACACACCTTCATCACCACCACCTTGTCGCCTTCCTTGCTAAATCTTTTTCTTTCCTTTATCTGCAGTAGGAGGAAGTGCAGTCTATAAGCATAAAGCTTAGTGAGCGCTATCTACTCACAAAAACTCGATATGCATGTATATAAATAAAAACATGCTAAAACTGAATGCTAACATATAAAACTACTCATGCTCATATATAGCAAAGGAATTATGCTAACTGAAATACTAAACATGTGTAGTTTATCATGCTCATAAACTAATAAAAGAAGCATACTAAACATGTAAAACTACTAAACATGTAAAGATACTAAACATGCTCATAAGAATAAAACTATAACAGCATGCTGAAAGCAAATAAAACTAAACATGCTGAATAATCTAATAGCAAGAAACAAACAGAACTACTACTGCATGCTTCAAATAATAAGAAACTAAACTTTCTAATTCTAAACATATTTGAAGCTTGTTTCATTTGTTTCAAAACTTATACTTTAATACTTCAAAATAATAATAAACTTCTTTTGGGCCCGGCATTGTACCACTTTGCGCGCATTCTTAGTAAGAATCGAGGTAGCTAATCCCGAAACTACTAAGATACTTCTAGGCCTTGTGCCTAGGGGCATCTTGGAGCCCATCCCTTGGACCTTGTGTCTGGTACATGCCCTTTAAAAGTAAAATACTTATAATCTTAATTACTTCTTCTTTAAATGCCTTGGCATTTTAATAGACACCTTGTGTGCAAAAATCCCTAAAGTCTGGACTTTGGAATTTACTTAAGGCATTGGCCTTTCTCTTTCTTTTCTTTTTCTTTCTTTTACTTGTTAATACTTCTAAAAGTATTTAATAGGATTCTTATTTTTCCACTGGAATACATGGCTGTTCATGCTTATTAAAATAGCAAATGAAAACAACTTTGAGCTTACTAATCATGCTATAAAATAGAGCAAAAGAAAGCAACTTTGAACTTACTAATCATGCTATAAAATAGAGCAAAAGAAAGCAACTTGGACTTTCTAAACATGCTGTAAAATAGAGCAAAAGAAAGCTAACTTGGACTTTCTAAACATGCTATAAAATAGAGCAAAAGAATGCAACTTTGAGCTTCCTATACATGCTGTAAAACAAAGGAAAAGAAAGCACATCTAATCTTACTAATCATGTCATAAAATACACTTTATATATAGCTGTTCGTGCCCTGTTTTGGCCAGGAAAACTGCTGGTTCTGCACTTGCTAATAGGAAAGGCAACTAAATTAAATCCAGCAATACCAATAGCAAGTGAAACCTATAATTTCTCTAGCGATTAAAAGAAAGACTCCTATTAAACTCTTAACAACCTTACTATCCTTCCAAATTCCTGAAACCCAGCAGGAATCGTGATTCCCTTCTAAAACAGATCTGATGTCCAGCAACAGCAACAGAAAACAAGAAACACTTACTTCTTTTACCTTTCTATTCATCCTAATGTTGTACAAAACTAAAGCAAGGAAACCAAGCCATTAAAAATCCAACAGAACTCCCAAATTAGAGTTATCCACACCCATTGCATGGCACAAACCCAAATCCAAATTACTCCACAATAAGATGATACCATAATCAACCTAACAAATTCGGATTTAATGGTCATGGCAGTAACCACTACAAGCAACCCGAAACCACAACTCTTCCCTTGTTCCAGATCAGTTGCCCTATATCAAAAAGAATAAACATGCCTAATTCATACCATTAGTTTCCCCTCTTTGAAGTACACGGCAGTAAACACAAGGAAACTTCAAACAAATCCGAAAGCAAGGAAAACCAATCGAAGCTCGGAACTACTCCTACTGCAGGTGAGAAGCAACTCACTCCTTGTTCTTGCACTTACAACCGACGGAGAGGAAACCCCTAGGGTTTCGGAGATGTGGCTGTTTCGGCTCTTCTTTGTGCCCGCGCGCTCTCCTTGCTGAGAGTAACTCGAACTTGTGAAGAATCCGCGGAGAAGGGAGCTCGCCGGCCGCCGGAAAACCAACCCTAGCCGCCGCTGCGTTTCCGCCCGAGAGGAGCGCCGTCGCGTGAAGGAGAAGAATTTTGAGAGAAGTTGTTTGATTTTCTGAAAAGAAACCTAAATTTCTTTTCTTATACTAGGGTTTAAATCGAAACTATACCTTAAATAAATTTATTCCCATATTTAGTTAACAAAACGAGCTTAGCTCGATTGGTCGGGCCGGTTGTGCTTGGGTCCGAGGAGCTGGGTTTGAAACCTAGCTTCTACAACCTTTTTATTTATTTATTTATTTTTAACTTTCTCCTCTCGGTAAAAATACTAAACGGACTCCAAAATTTGCATAAAAATACTCTAAAAATTCCTAAAAATCTCTAAAATATTTTAAAAGTATTTTCAAATATTTTTATGGACTTTTAGAACTTGAAATAGGAAAAATTGGGTCGTTACATTGACATCACAGTAGTTGCTAAGAGAATGAGATTACAAGAGTTGGGTTTCACTCGTGTTCGTTGTTCTCTAAAGCTGCCCGAGACCCTCTTTATATAGGGGTTCTCGAGCTTATCAGATCACCTGATCCTTCGGGATCAGGTTTGACTCGAGAGGGATCGGTCGACCAAACCTGCTGTACCTGCCCGACTTTCTGTCTAGGTGCAGTCTCTGTTGATCGAGCTCAGGTTCGGTCGACCGATCCTTGTGTTCGGTCGACCGATCTGCCAACGGTCTTCCTGTGTGCTGGCCCGATGAAAACGCTCGACTCAGTCTCTGGATAAACTTGGGTTTGGTCGACCGATCAAGAGGTTCGGTCGACCGATCACTTCACCGCCGACAGATGTGTTGCTGACGTGTCACCAATGGTTGACTTCGGTTAATGAAGGGTTCGGTCGACCGATCAATAGGTTCGGTCGACCGAACCGTTGACAAGTCAACTCCAGTTGACTTGCTCCGGTTTGGCTCTTTGGGTGATTGTGGCCATCTGGAATAGGGCTCATCCGAACCCAGTTCCCGGCCTTCTCCTCGAGCAGTCTTCCGTCCGGCTTCTCGTCCCTCGAACGTCGCGCACGTTCTTCTCGCTCGACCGGAGTACTCTTCCGCAGCTCTCTCGTCCTTCGGACGCACCGAGCCCGTCGGCTCCCTTCCCGTGTCGCCCTTCTCGCTAGCTGCATCTTCCGCTCGACTTCCTGCGCTCCTAAGTTCCTGCACACTCGGACACAGGGTTCAGACAAAACGCAGGACCTAACTAACTTGGTTGATCACATCAAACCTACCACGGGGTCCAACAATCTCTCCCTTTTTGATGTGCATCAACCCAAGTTCAAGTTAGGGTAAACAGACACAAAAAATAATTTTAAAGAAAAATTACTAAACTAGCATATTAAGCATAAGTTTTGCAATAAGTAAAATTGCAACACTATTTAGAAAAAATATTAAAAATTTAAACTTTTAAATTTTCTTTTTAAATTTCCTAACTCCCCCTAAACTTGTATTTTTCTCTCCCCCTTTGATCACAGCAAAAACGGGGAAGCAAGTTCTTAAGGGAAAAAAAAATTTCTAATATGATTTCTTAGAATTTTCAAAAAGAATTTCTAAGTTAAAAATCTATTTTTCAAAAAAAAATAACAAATTCAAAATTTAGAAAAAAAAATGTTTGTGCACTTTCAAAAGGTTTTAATTTTACTTTTAATGGTTTTTCAGAAAGTCAATTAAACATTTTGTTTTAATATTTCAGCTTCCAGGTCGTGGCGAGCCACTAGGCCTTCTTGGTTATTGGAACAACAACCACTTCCTTAGATAAAGCCTTCATAAGGAAAATGTTTAATTTTCTCTCTATAAAGCTTTTAATTTTAAGGGATTAGTTTAGCACAGATTTTGGAATCCAATAAAAGTTCCTTCCTACAGGATTAGTCAAAAACTTAGGGGGTATATAATTCTTAGGAATTTTCCTAAGTTGACCCTGATGTTTCCTTATATATCAATTTAATTTTCCATAAATTTTAAGTTTTGATTTTGGGAAATTATTTTTAAAACATGCATCAGTTTTCAATTTTTTAATTCCTAATTTTGAAACCTCATTTTCTGATTTCAAGTATTCATTTTCCTTTTCTACTTTATCTAATTCTTTAGAAAGAGCTTTAATAAAATGAAAGGACTGTTTAGGGTTTAGGGCACGTACCTTACTTACCTCATCTTGCGATGCTCCCCCTTCGTCATAGCTTTCTTCTTCTTCTTCTGTTGTTCCTCCCCCTTCATCTATGCTCATTTCTGAGCTAGACGTTTCTTCTATCTAATGGTTGGCCATCAGTGCTAGTCCCGAGAATTCTTCAACTTCGGATTCGGAGGATGATGAATCATCCCACGTTGCTTTTAGGTTGTATTTGGGTCGAGCTAGCTTCTTACTCTTTTCTTTACTTTTGCTTTTCAGTTTTGGGCAGTCATCTTTGATATGTCCTTCTTCGTTGCAATTGTAGCAACGAACCACCCTTTTCTTTTGCTGATGCCTCTTTGTCTGTGATCTAAATTTATTAGACTTAAAAAATTTATTGAAGCGTCTTACCAATAGTGTCGCTTCCGATCCGTCGATCGAGGCTTCGGAGTCAGAATCGTTTGTTCTTGCCTTCAAAGCGATGTTCTGACTAGTCTTTTCTACTCCATTGGGCTCTGCAACTCGAGATTCGTGAAGTTCAAAAGTAGAAAACAAATGTTCTAGAGTACTTACCTCGAAGTCCTTAGAGATGTAGTACGCATCTACTAAGGAGGCCCACTCGGGAGTTCTCGGGAAGGCGTTGAGCGCGTACCGGATCGAGTCCCGGTTCGTTACTTCTTCTCCAAGGTTAGTTAGTTGCGTGATCAACTCTTTGATCCTTGCTTGGAGTTGCACTACCTTTTCTCCTTGGTTCATCCGGAGGTTCGTCAACTGGGTCCGGAGGATGTCGCGCCTTTCTAGCTTCACTTCGGAAGTACCTTTGTGAAGCTCCAGGAATTTTTCCCAGAGATCCTTCGCGAAGTCGTAGCTTCCGATCCGGTTTACCTCTGGAGGTGGCAGAACGCTGAGCAGGTGGAACTCAACCTTTCCGTTGGCGACAAAGTCGGCTTGTTCCTTCTTGCTCCATGTGTTTTCTTCTTTATCTTTCAGCGTTGCATATCCATATTTCATTATTAAAAGTATATCAAATTCAGTTTTAAAGAATACCTCCATTTTTCGCTTCCATGTAGCGAAATCTCTGTCGAATTTTGGGGGATGAATGTTCGTGCCGGCCATTGTTCTGATCTTTGTGCTTCAGATGGCGGTTAGTCCTTCTGAGGCTGTTGGGCTCTGATACCACTTGTAGGTGCAGCGGAAACCGGCAAGAGGGGGGTGAATTGCCTGCAAATAAAAATAACCCTCCTCAAAGCTTTTCAACTCTAAATAAAGCAACACTAAATAGAAAGAGAACTGAAGACAGACTTTTAACCTGGTTACAACCAAGAGGGTTGTTAATCCAGGACGATGGAAAGCGCAGTAAGAAACTCCTTCTTTGAAGGCAGAGAAGCCTTTTACACTTTGACAGCACAGTAGTTGCTAAGAGAATGAGATTACAAGAGTTGAGTTTCGCTTGTGTTCGTTGTTCTCTAAAGCTGCCCGAGACCCTCTTTATATAGGGGTTCTCGAGCTTATCAGATCACCTGATCCTTCGGGATTAGGTTTGACTCGAGAGGGATCGGTTGACCGATCCCCAGGTTCGGTCGACCGAACCTACTGTACTTGCCCGACTTTCTGTCTAGGTGTAGTCTCTGTTGATCGAGCTCAGGTTCGGTCGACCGATCCTTGTGTTCGGTCGACCGATCGGCCAACGGTCTTCTTGTGCGCTAGCCCGATGAAAACGCTCGACTCAGTCTCTGGATAAACTTGGGTTTGGTCGACCGATCATGAGGTTCGGTCGACCGATCATGAGGTTCGGTCGACCGATCACTTCACCGCTGGCAGATGTTTTGCTGACGTGTCACCAACGGCTGACTTTGGTTAACGAAGGGTTCGGTCGACCAATCAATAGGTTTGGTCGACCGAACCGTTGACAAGTCAACTCCAGTTGACTTGCTCCGGTTCGGCTCCTTGGGTGATTGCGGCCATCCGGAATAGAGCTCATCCGAACCCAGTTCCCGGCCTTCTCCTCGAGCAGTCTTCCGTCCGGCTTCTCGTCACTCGAACGTCGTGCACGTTCTTCTCGCTCGACCGGAGTACTCTTTCGCAGCTTTCTCGTCCTTCGGACTCACCGAGCCCGTCGGCTCCCTTCTCGTGTCGTCCTTTTCGCTAACTGCGTCTTCCGCTCAACTTCCTGTGCTCCTAAGTTCCTGCACACTCAGACACAGGGTTCAGACAAAACGCAGGACCTAACTAACTTGGTTGATCACATCAAAACTACCACGGGGTCCAACACTTACTATACTATACTACTCTTTAAGGATGACCGTTACTTAACTACTAACTCTACTTAACCGGTATGATTAAAAATCACATGAAAACCCTACCAAAAAATTTCGGCAGAGTCTCCCTTGTACCGATGACCATAAACCAAGATACAAGCATAGTATACATCAGCCACAGGCGGCTGGAACATTTATCAAACAACCACGCAGTTAAATAAGTATCAAACACGCAAATATCTATTTACTAAACTGAACTCATCCTACATGCAATCTAAACAGAATAATCTCAAATGACATGAACTTAAAATACAACTCAAATGTTTACAATAACTAAAATGCGGAAACTAAAATTAAAACTTCTTTCCTAGTCCCAAGGCTTCCATAGTCCTGGTATCACACATCCTTTGAACACCTCCTTGTCGCCTTCCTTTCTATATCTTTTCCTTTCCTGTATCTGCAGTAAGAGGAAGTGCAATCTATAAGCAAAGTTTGCTTAGTAAGCACTATCTAACTCACAAAAACTCGATATGCATGTGAATATACTGCAAACTAAAACTGAATGCTCAAAAGGAAAACTACTCATGCTCATCTACTAGTAAATAAACAAACATACTGAAGTGCTAAACATGTAAAGCTACTCATGCTCTTCTAATAGCAAAGAACAGTAAACTAATCTAAATAACATGCTAGCATAAAAGAAAACTCAACTTGCTGATTTTAAAACAAAATGAAACTTAATTCATCTGTTCTAAACTTATCCTTTAATACTTTATAGTTATGTAAAACTTGTTTTACTTGTTCAAAAATTTATACTTATAATACTTCAAAATAATAATCAACTTCTCTTGGGTCCGACAACTGTGCTTTTACTTTTGTAACGACCCGACCCATTCGGCGGCCCATTTGGCGACCCTCGGGTCGTCGACCGTCGACTGTCGGTCGTGCCGTTACTACTAGGTTATCTAAACCTAGGGACTACTATGAGAGCCCAACCCAAGGATAACTGAGAGTCCAGCACAGTGCCACTGATAAAAGTAAATTACTTGTTATCTTTTAATACTTCTATATAATGCCTCGGCATTTTCTTTAGCACCTTGTGTGCCAAAATCCCTAAAGTCTTGACTTTGGGATCTACTTAAGGTCTTGACCTTTTTCTTTCTTTTCTTTATCTTTCTTATATTTTTCTTAAACTCTTAAAAAGAATATAGGCATGCTACAACAGAATTAAATCAAAGGAAAGAAAATCTGACTTCTATAAGCATGCTATATCAAAAACAAATCAAAAGAAAGCAAATCTAACTTCTTCAAACATGCTACAACAGATTTAAAACAAAGAAAAACAATTCTGAAATCTTTAAGCATTCTAGAACAAAAGTTGTTCAGCCTGGTTAGAATGCAAAGGAAAATTGAAACTGCAATGTGGACTTATATAGCTGTTCCTACTCATCGAAGCTACATAAATTTGAAATCTGCCTTCATTAAAAACTAATAAGGAAGGATCTATATCGAAAACTAAACAACTGAAATGCTAACAGCATAAAACAGCTCTACTACATGCTTATTTAGAAGCCTATTCCTACACATGGCAGCAAAGAAGAGAACAACCAAAACTGAGATACTACATGTATATAAGCATTTCTATTCATTGCAATGACCACAACATAAAACTACATGCTCAAAGAAAGATCTAAACCGTTCCATGTTCATTGCCATAAATTCTTCAACAGAAACTAATAAAGCCAATACTGCATTCATCCTATAACCCTCTAAATCTATTTAGAGAATTAGCCATCATGAGGAAACCGATACAGCATTGGAATCAAGTGAAAGCACACAAATCTGTCCAAAACCTAATTCATTAAACATGCTACTGCCGAATTAAAAAGGAGAAAAGCAAATCTCTTAAACCTCTAGCAACATTTCTTTAAACATACTACTAGACAAATCTGATATACTGATCAGTATACAACCTCTACACTTTACCCCCCAAATCTTCACAGCATGCTTCAAAAATACAAGGAAGTACCAAATCAATCCGTGAATCAAAACCACACAGGAAAGCAAAACAATCACCAATTCTACACAACCTCTCTCGAATTTGGAACAAAGCAAAGAGAAAACTTGCAACATCCAAATTCTTATAGAAATCTATTAAGAATCCCCAACTGAATCAATAATATCGAGGAAGGCATAAATCAAAATGAGGACTTCACAGGAAAGAACTCAAATCATTTCTCGTTCCATCATTCGGCAACAACACAACCCTAGGTTTCATCCAAAGCTTCGGGAACAAGAAAAGGAACAAGAATTAAACTTCGAAGCTATCCTACCGCAGGTGAGTAAGCGACTTACCTTCGTTCCCTTGACTCACAGCCGAAGGAGAAACCTTCTAGTGCTTCTAGGGCTCGGAAGATTGAAATTTCCGGCTCCTCTTCGTGCTCTCCGTTTCTCCTCGACGAGAAAAGCTTAAGGAGGTGAAGAAACCCCTCGGAGAACCTCAAGCCGACGCCGGAGAAAACCCTAATCTCGGCTTCGGTTTCGCTCGGACAAAAATCGCCGCGCACGCGAGAGGAGGAAATCACGAGCGAGAGAAGAAAGGATTCGGGAGAAATTAGGGCTGGGGAAATTCTCAAGCCCTAAGTTCCTTTTATAACTCTGGTATTTTTGTTAACTTAAGGTTATTTCGCTGCCAACTCTTTCGCGAAATATCCGCGGAACAGTTGGTTGGTGTTGGTTGCTACTCGGAAAACCTAGAGGTTCCACTGTACAAAAATTTTGTACAAAGGTCTGAACCTTTTCCTAGCTACCATGTGTTCTTTTAAATTAAATTTTGGATCGCCTGCGGAACTTAACACGTTTGATCCAAAACTTAATCTATTCGTTCTTTTAGGTTTTGACTTGGGTCTCCTGCGGAACTTAACACGTTCGACCCAAATCACCTTAAGTTATTAATTCCATTAAATATTAATTTCCATAATTGGTTTCCAGTACTGACGTGGCGAGGCACATGGCCTTCTTGGATATGGGAGTAACCACCACCGACTAGACAAAACCTTTTATAGAAAGGTAATATTTAATTTCCTAAAATAACTTTAGGTTAACCGAAAAGAACAATCAAATCACAAGGAAAAGAAAAAATAAAAGAACACAACATCGAAAAACATATTCGAAATTCTAGAATCGTAAGCCTCTTGTATTTGGTATTATTTCCATAAATAACTAGCATGATGCGGAAATAAAAATTACTAATTATACCTTGTAGAAAAACCTCTTGATCTTCTACCGTATTCCTCTTCTAACCTCGGACGTTGTGTGGGCAACGATCTACCAAGATGAGAAACCACCAACCACCTTCTTCTCCTCCAAGCAAGGTTCGGCCACAAAGGAAGAACTTTACCAAAGAAGAAAATCAAAATACTAACCAAGCTCCAAGAGATGCTAACTTTCTCTCCTTCTTCTTCTTCTTCTCCAAGTAGTATCCGGCCACCACAAGAACTCCAAGAGAGATGAAGTATTCGGCCACCACAAGAGGAAGAGAGGGAGAGGGTAATGGCCGGCCACAACACCAAGGAAAAAGGGAGAGAAAACAATAGAGGTTGTGTCTCATGAAGGCACCCCTACCCCTTCTTTTATATTCCTTGGCATAGGCAAATTAGGAAATTTAATTACAATAAATTTTCCTTAATTTCCTTGACTTGATTTAATTGAGAGAAATAAAATAAAATTTCCCAAATCAATTTCAAGTGGCCGGCCACATCATTGGAAAACAAAAGAGGACAAGTTTTAATCAACAATTAAAACTTCCTAATTTGTTTCCGGAAATTTTTAAAAAATAAAATTTCTCTTTAAAATCTCTTCATGGTTAATAAAAGGAAATATCTATAATTTTAATTTTATTAACATGTGAATAATTTTAAAGAGAAAATAAAACATCTCTCCAATCTACAAATAAGGAAAGAGATCTAATCTCTTTCTTTAATCTTTTGTAAATCTTTTACAAGAGAGATATTTTAATTCTAATTCTCTTTAAATTATATCTTCCACATTATAATAAAAATTAAAATTAAATTTCTTTTTTATTTTGGCCGGCCCTACTAGCTTGGGTTCAAGCTAGGGCCGGCCACCCAATAATATACCTAGGCCGGCCCTAGCTTGGTTCCCAAGCTAGCTTGGCCGACCCCTTTTGGGTGGGTATAGAAGGTGGGTATAGGTGGGTATAGAACTCTATAAATAAGAGGCTACGATAGGGACCGAGAGGAGGAATTGGTTTTGGTCTCCCGATAAAATTAAGCATCCCGTGTTCGCCCCGAACACACAACTTAATTTTATCAATGATAATTCATTCCACTAGAGAACTATCATTGAACTACCGCACCAATCCCAAATTACATTTTTGGGCTCCTTCTTATTATGAGTGTGTTAGTCTCCCTGTGTTTAAGATATCGAATGTCCACTAATTAAGTGAGTTACTGACAACTCATTTAATTAATTTCTTAGTCCAAGAGTAGTACCACTCAACCTTATTATCATGTCGGACTATGTCCACCTGCAGGGTTTAACATGACAATCCTTATGAGCTCCTCTTGAGGACATTATCAACCTAGTATCACTAGGACACAGTTTCCTTCTATAATCAACAACACACACTATAAGTGATATCATTTCCCAACTTATCGGGCTTATTGATTCATCGAACTAAATCTCACCCATTGATAAATTAAAGAAATAAATATCAAATATATGTGCTTGTTATTATATTAGGATTAAGAGCACACACTTCCATAATAACTGAGGTCTTTGTTCCTTTATAAAGTCAGTATAAAAAGAACGACCTCAAATGGTCCTACTCAATACACTCTAAGTGTACTAGTGTAATTATATAGTTAAGATAAACTAACACCTAATTACACTACGACCTTCCAATGGTTTGTTCCTTTCCATCTTAGTCGTGAGCTACTGTTTATAATTTATAAGGAACCGATAACATGATCTTCTGTGTGTGACACCACACACCATGTTATCTACAATATAAATTAATTGAGCAACTACATTTATCATAAATGTAGACATTTGACCAATGTGATTCTTATTTCTAGATAAATGTTTATACCAAAAGCTAGGCTTTTAGTATACACTCTAACAGTTGGTTGGGTTTTGACCGAGCCAAAAAGCCCCGGGTTCAATTCTCGATTGCTACCCCTTTTTCTTCCTTTTATTTCTTTGTTATTAATTCCTATTACTTAAATAAATCGCTTCCTTTATCTGTTCAAGTAACAACTGCTAGCCCAGTTGGTTAGCCGGCTTTTAATCGAATCAAAGGTTTGGGTTTTGATTCCTCCGCTGCGCACTTTTATTTCCAATTTATTTTACTGTTCCTATCTACTACTTCAATATATATATCGCTCCATATATGATTAACAAAACATCCGTAGACCAGATGGTTGGGCTGAGTTTGTTAAGACTTGGGTTCAGGTTCGTGATCTTGGGTTCAAAACCCGGCTTCAACATATAATATTTTTTTCTTTTTTTAAACTTCTTCCTCTTGGTAAAAATACCAAACAAACTCCAAAAATTACATAAAAATACTCTATAAATTTCTAAAAATCTCTAGAATTTTTCTAAAATATTTCTAAATATTTTAAAGCACTTTTAGGACTCCTAATGAGGAAAATTGGGTCGTTACATTAAGTTTGCAGATGTAGAATACCAGGTGTTAAAATCCTAGTTGTGAACTAGACAGTGATTAAGTCCTAGTGGAACTAGGCATCAAAGTCCTAATTAGGAACCACATAGGAGCTAAGTCTTGGTTAGAGACTAAGCAGACAAATTTCTAGTTGAAGGTTAGGTGAATTAAGTCCAAGTAATTAAGGCTTGATAGACAAATTCCTAGTTGGAGGCTAGGTGAATCAAGTCTAAGTGGTTAAGGCTTGGGAGACAAATTCCTAGCGGGATTCTAGGAGACTTAGACAAATTCCTTGTTGAATGCTAGTTGACTCTAGTCCAAGTATGTGGAATCAGCTGGAAACTGATTGCTTGGCAAAAAGTTCAAGTGTGTGAAATTAGCTGGGAGTTGATTGTTTGGCATAAATCCAAGAATCAGCTGGTAGCTGATTGCTTGGCAAAATTGAACTAGACAGATTAATCTAGTCAAGTAAGTGCACATTCTATATCATACTCATTACGCGTAACAACTACAGAAAAACATGCTAGACGGTTCCAGGCAACTAGATGGAATACAGGGGTGACTGGTTAGTGATAACTCTCGATGAAAGCATTTTAGAGTCCAGACGACCGTATGGGTTAAGGCAACCGGGTACACCAGTGACTGAGCAGCTTTTAGGCAACTAGGAGACAACGTTATAAGCAACCCAACTTTGGCGGTCGAGATAAAGTTTGACCCTTGCCCAAGCGACTGGTTGGTACACGGGCAATCGGGAAGGGACATTAACATTATCTTATGGATAGAAGTTGCAATCACGTCAGCACTTGTACAGGTGAGGGAGGGCTCTAGTTGACTGGGAGAGTGTTATAAAGAGCTTCAAGACAAAGTTTGAAAATCATTCCTTCTCAATCATCTAGCTTTTTTCTAGTGTTTTGAGTGCTTTTTTTTGCTTTATGTATTGTGACACACGATTTATTTTTGATCAGCAATACTTAGAGTAATAATTTTTATTGTGTTTAATTTTTATATTCTTTTTCTGTAAAGATTCTCTATCTAGGAGAAATTAGAAATAAGAATTAATTTTTTAAACTACTGTGTATCTATATTTCTGACTTGGTTGATCAATTTACATGTTTAATTGCTATCTATTATTACTCACTTTATCTTACTTGACAGCATTAATCAAAGTTAATTTATTATTTTTATTGTACTAACTCTGATTAATTTATTTTTCATCTTCTCTTTATTTTTTATTGTAAAAGTTTTAATGCTATTCATTATCCCCCCCTCCCTCTCTCTCTCTCTTTCTCTCTCTCTCTCTCTCTCTCTCTCTCTCTCTATATATATATATATATATATATATATATATATATATGAGTTTGAGGGTTTGAAGTTTCTATAAATTCATGTTCAGCCGTTGAGGAATTACTCCTTGAATTATTAATAAAGTTTTTTTAGTAAATGGTGGGGTTTTTTTTTTTTTTTGTCGTTTCGGTGCTTTTTCTCCTCTTCTCTTTTCCTCAATTCTCTGTTCTTGTTAGCTAGCAGAATAATCATTATCCTACTCAATATCATTATAGAAATTAATTTCTAAACTATTGGTGCATTATAAATTGTTTGAGGACAAGATGATAGGTCCATGTTCTTACACTTGCAACTCATAAATTACTGAAAATGCTAAAACTACTATTAGATCCTTTGGAAGCATATTGTGAAGTTTCTTCTCTTTTCTTCTACTTTTATTATTCTTATTATTCTTGTGCAATGTTTCAAAAATAGAAAAGCTTGAGCCAGTTAAGCCAGACGGCATGGCAATTAGTTCACAAAGTTTGCCATGGCCCTGCTACAATGTGATGGAAATGAAAAACCCTTTTTCATTACTTTTGCTGAAACACATTATGGTTTGAGACGAATGTTATTTTTTTTTAAAGGGCAGAAGGAGACATCTGATACTGTCTGTCCTTACCTAAACACAGATATTAATGTAAGGTGGTGGGTCAAGCCCTATTGTATTGATGTTTGCCTGCAAATTGAAATAGTCTTGCTTGGTGCCCAATCAAGACCCTTAACCATTCCCTGGCAATCCTTTCCCTCTCTGATAAGTCACCATCAGTCCTGAGCCACACTGCAGACTTCAGGCCCCACACCACGCCCCATGCATGATGCATCATTCATCACTATTATTTTAATTGGTTCATCAAGAAACCCTATTCCATGATCAAGTTTTGAACAGGAAGCAAAGGAATGCTGTCTTCGTCAGGACATGGAGTCAATTTAGGGCATGAGCAGCTCTAAAGCATTGGCATGAAGCCAAAAGAAGCCTCACTTTCTCAGATGACAGAGTTTTCACATGCATGCGAGGAGAGGTACAGAAACCTCCTATCTCGTTGTCAGACACAAGAATCCATGCTTTGAATTGATCATAATTATCATAAGTTTCTCATCGCTCATAATAATCATGATTAGGTGATCTATGCTCGACTCAATCTGATCACTGATCGGTAACCCTGTATATAAAAAAACATGTTCTACAATATAAATGTATATATGTCTGAATAAAGAGTCTGCCACACCCCTTCTCTCTACATCTCTTTGAATCACTTTTTATTGGAACATTGCCCCACGGGGTTATCTCGGCTGGTAAAGGCGTGGAAGTTTGCCACTGAGAACATGGGTTCGAGTCCGCAGGGCAACGGGGATTTATTCCCTATCCCTGTGCAAAAAGTCTCGGCCCACTGCGTACTTGCCACCGAGCTACCGTGATTTACCTCCCTCGTGATGACCCTGGGCAGGATGCGGCGGGGGCCCTGAGGGCGAGGGTTTCGCCTTTTACCACTTTTTATTGGAACATTTCATCTCTCTACGTCTCTTTAATTCACTTTTACTCCAAGTATATTGTACCATCCCAAGTTAAAGCAATGAAGGGCACAGGGTCACTGTTTAGCCATGCCAAATTCTCTCTCATTTCCTTCTCTCATCTTTGTAAAGTAGACAGCTTTTTCAACGGCAATGGGACTTCAAAGAATTCTAACACAGGGAACTAATGTGTGTATATATATTTGGCATTGCATGCTAATTTTCAACTGAGCCATTAATATTCAGAATATGTAAAGTCTCTTTGGATGAAGCTTTCTCGTGAAGCAATATGCTTTGTCTAATACTGGATTAATTAAAGACTTATTATCGATATTAATTATAGTGCTTGAGTTTCAACATACTCATGAAAAGTGAATTATGGGAGAAAGGATTCAAGTTCTGATGAAGTTTCAGTTATTGGAGTTGGACTGCCATTGAGGAAGATGTCAATCAAAAAGACCACTAACTTTACTCTTTTTTTTTTAAAAAAAAAAACAAAGATGATTCTGTTACTTAAGTATTTGAAGCAACAATCATTTGTTGTGTGTATTTATATGGGAGATGATAACTTGGTCATGTACTTCTTACAGGAATGCCACTGCATGTGCACCAAATATATTATGAGATTTGCTTAAAGAGAAAAAGGTTGAAGATTGGCTAGTTATGCATACCTTTCTACTAGGGTTGGTTGCAAGTTAAGCTGAAATGAGCTCACTTAAGTATTATTTGAAACAATGAATGTTGTATTGAATCTTGTTTGCTATTATGCTTGTTAGGCTTTTTTCTTACTCAAGCTTTTCTCAAGCCAACTAGCACGAATATGTATACGTACGCAATTGAGTGTGCATTTAGATTATATGCTCTTCTTTGTTTAGAACAAGTGCACTTTTTCATAAGAATATGATCATCTATTACATGAAGATATATATAGTGCTATATATAGAGAGAGAGCAACAAGTAATTTTCCATTAGTTAACAGGTCCAAAGACACTTCACTGTTGAAGAACAAGAGCTCTGGGCCTCCACCACCTACCATTAACCTCCTTCCTTCCTCACGGGAGACACACATGCAGCTACCTCCTTAGCTCCATCTTTTACCTTATGATCTCCCTCAGGAGACAAATATCTCTCCATCATTATATATCTCTTTATACACACAACACACACATCAATGCATGCACATTCCGATCCTCCACATGCACCACTGCACATGTAGAATTGGAACGCACCAGACTCCTTTGCTTTCTCCCTTCACTTTCCCAAGTCATCACACCATCCACACTCTTCTTCTTCTTCTTCTTCTTCTTCATTAGTACTTTGCACCCACCCCTTTACGTGGTGGTCCACATGATGAATATACGATCCTGCATACATTGATGAAATCCTCCGAGAAGACAACACTGCAGTGCATGAATATGCTGGAGTCACATGATGCAGAGGGAGCTGCGAGAGGCACCAGCCGGGTCCATGGCTTGGGGAATTGTGTTCTGTCAATTTATGTTGATTTCATCTCTGAATCTGAACTTGATCAGAGAACGTAACCGGTTACCACCATTCACTTAGCTATTGTATTCCCATGTTCCATGCCACCCCACATCTTTAGTCGGGTTGCAGAAGACGTATAATTAATGAAGAGGAACCAAGTCGGGTTGCAGCAGACGTATAATTAATGACGAGGAACCAACTTCCTACCCTCCTCAACTATTGAATAAGAGAAGAGGAATATTGGGGGGAGGGGGAGGGGGAAGTCGATCCTGATATGAAGCTTGGCGGTGGCAGTGGTGGTGGTGGAGGAAATTAATTAATGAGACAAGGTTTGGTCTGCTGACTGCTTTGCTACATGGCAGTAATCAATGCTGAACCATAGGTTGGTTAATGGAAACAACGTGCCGTCCAGTAAATAACACAAACGAGGGCATATACCAGGAAGAAATTGATTGTGAGTGTGTTCATTGATGATGCCTGGCTAGCTAGTAAAATTAAACCGCATTTACCCTGTTGGCTAGCTCTCTGGCTTCATTTAATTCCAGTCGAATATAACCATATATAGAGAATAAGAAGAAGAAGAGGAGTTGGGAGAGGAAAATGAGCATGAGCATTGCATGGAGGACACGTCTACTAAGTAGCCAAAGTAGAGCCGCAGCTCATGGAGAAGAAAAGAGGAGAGCTAACTGATGAATCCAACAGTTACAGTAGTCTTCATAATTAATTAAGAACACTAGAACGAACTACAAGGCTACTAGTACAAATCGAAGAAGAAGAAGATGATGATGATGATGGAGGAGGAGGATGTTATAATTAATGGCGATGGTAGTGTTACAATGAGATAATTAAGTAGGTTTGTTCTTACCGAGGGTGTGCTTGTTGTTGTGCATCCAGACCTTGAGGACATGCCGTTTGATGGAGGTCTCGTCGCAAAGCTGCTGGACGGCGGCCTCGTCCTCCTTCTGGATGCGCCAGCCCACGCGCTCCGCGAAAGCAAGCATCTTGTCCTTCTGCTCCTGCGTGAACTTGGTGCGGAACCGCTTCCGGCCGCCGCCGTGGCTCCCTGCCGACGACGGCCCCATTCCCATCATCGCCGCGGCGGAGTACGGATCCTCCATCCCCAGCTCCGCCTCCCGATCCCCGCGCGACGTCGACGGGATCAGCGCCAGGTGGTGCCGCTGCGGATGCGGCGGCGGCGCCGCCACTGCCAGGGGCTGCTGGTGGTGAAGGTACCCCGGCGCCGCCGTTCGGTAGAACGGCGAGAACTGGTGGTGGTAGTATCCGACTACGCCGCCGCCGGTGCCCCCTGCTTCGCGCCGGTGGAAGTTGCGGTGGCAGTTGCAGGCGGCGCACCGGAGGGCGTCGAGGCTGCCCTCCTCGCTGGCCGCCAGGAACTCGCCGCACCCGTCCACCGCGTGCCCTCCGATCCCCAGCGCGTGGTTCTTCAAACACTCCCTGTACCTCCCCCCCGCCTGCCTTTCTGCGGCCGCTCCCCATCCCCTCTTCTCCTTCCCCGCCGCCGTCGCCTCCCCCTCCATCCCCTCCTCCTCCAGGCGGCGAATTGGGAGTCGGCGCGTCGTAGCTAGACCCCACCGGCAAGCCCATCTCCTCCTCCGTCTCCTCGTGCTCGTCAAAATCCATCGGTCACCACCACCTCACCTCAGCTCAGATCGCTGATCTCCCTCACTTCATTACGGACCTTAACTCGCCTGGTTTAAGGGGATAAGCCCGAGAAGAAGACCTGCGGACGCCATCAAGCTCTCTTTGTCATCCTGTTATAAACCCCTCTCTCTCCCTATCTCTCTCTCCAAATCGCAGTAATGGAGTAGCTTATTAAGCTGCGCCCCTGCTTAATAAACCCACGTGATCAGTGGCAAGTTAAGTAAATTTGACTGGTCTTTTTACGGTCTCTCGCTGTTGCTGAAATGACTGCATCACCAAAAAAGAGAAGGCTCATTCATTGTTATCTTTCTTTCTGTGCTTTTCATTTAATTTCCAAAATATACCCCCACAACATTTCGTTTTCATGTATTTTAATAAGACTGTTTACCTAGAAGGAAAAGAGGAGATGAGGAATGGGCAAACCATTTTTCACTTTCTCAGAAACAAGACAAGCCACTTCAATCACTAATCGGTCAGTGAGTCAAGTGGCTCGGACTAATTCTGGACCGGACCAGGTTCAGACCGTGCATTTTGTTATAGGGTGGTTAATCAGCCACCGAACATGTTTAGGTTGTCTAACGCGGTCCATGCATGCATGCATGCAGTCAGATCACGTCTTTTAATATTTGGTATTAATGTTTTTTTTTTTTTCATAGGGATAACTGCAATTTGAATTAATTAATTATTAATCAAAAATGAACTAATATTATCAAATCTATTCATTCCGACGAATATCATAAATGATCTTCTAAATCTATTAATTCGCATATGGATTTTAAAAAATAGACATCAAAAAAACTACTCATAATATTTTCGAATGACTCTTCTGTCTATAAAGTGATAGTTTAAGAGAAAGTTCATCTGGCATTAACGGGTAAAAGCGAGGATTGTACTATATTTACTCAGACAATATTCAATTAAAAGCCCAAGAAAGCATCAAATGATACTTGCCACGGAGTCTCTTTAGATAAGTTGTAAGAGCCGGCAACATGAGAATATGTTAAAAGATGCGTTGCTCGATCAAGAACATAATTTATGATAATGGTGGCTCCACGGACTAATCAAGATTTAAAATTTCTTGGGACTAATAGTCGGCATTGGTATTCCAATGATGATGGTTGCGACTGAGTCGTGACAATAGGGCAGAGTCAATGTCACTTGTGGCAGGGAGAACAACAATGACAGAACGATCAACGTAGATAGCAATGAATGTGATGTCATGATGGTCAGGGAGGAAATTAAGTATCGACGAGGGTGAGGGCAGCAGCTGCAACTATATATAGCAATGCTCCACATATAGTGCGATAATAGGGAGAAAATTTATCACAATTGTGCTAATCAAGTCGTAGCTAAACGCATGTGAAGAAGGACAAGGAAGGTTGCAACGTTGGCTGCTTGTTCGACAAATAGAGCAATACGCATTGGGAGGTGAAGCAACAAATTAGGAAAAATTTATATTTAATTAAAATTTTTGACAAACATTCATAAAATAGGGAGAAATAAGGACTGAAATTAAATTACTATGGGGAATACGAGCAGAAGTAAAATGACAATGGGGTTAAAATAAAATTTTTATTATAATTTTTAAAAATGGATGGGGCTTGAACCCACCCTAGTCAAGGGTGGCTCCGACCCTAGGTGGCTCCATCACTAGAGCCAGATGAATTCTTCTACTAAACTGATAATCATGTCTATATTATACATCATACTCCTCACAAAAGCAGGGATTAGAAAATCACGAACTGAAGCATCTTCCCTATTCGCTTTGTTTGTTTCTTCTTGCAATTTCGCCAATACTCACCAAATTTCCAACTTTCAGTAACCTCAGAAGGAATTTACTTGAGATAAAACCATTTTTTAATGGCAGTGAAATCACTATTTCCATAAATGAAGTGCTCATACCATCAACTCCCTTTCTCGTTGATTCTCTACCTAGACTCAATAATCTACGATGGGTATAGTGCAGCTCCAATCACCTAAGAGGACATTCTGCCTCTAGCACTAATGGCTAATACGATCTCCGTAAAGAAGTGGATTTTGAGTTCGAACAGGTCCTCCACCCACGAGTCCTTTGGCACTTGGTTCTGTTTTCTAACTCCATTCCATTGTTGTGGCTAAAGAACTTCAGATAGAAGCTGCTTTTATAGTAGGCGTATGACCATTCCATTTTAGAAGTATCAACACAAGCTTGGGAGGCAATAGAATCTATGCAATGAGTTATCAACTTCAAATCCTCAGCCCAGGGTAGAGAAGAGACCTTGTCGTGTGAAGAACTACGATAGAATATTTCCAACTATGAAATATGTTAGTCCGGAGGAAGACTTCAATTTTGTATGCAAGTTCTCATTCTTAATTGTTTCATGCGGTAGAAAATAATAGACTGTAGTTATCACAGCATGCTAATTTGAATCTTTGACTGTCTATGTAAAATTAGAAAGTTCAACAAAATTTGAAGAAGTAGTAAGAGTACATGGAAAATGATAACGAGTGGAAACTGGTTGACATTATACATAAATATTGCTTAGAGGAAGCATTCACCAAGGAATATTATCATTAGAGCTACTCAGAGATAAGTGGTCAGACTGATCGGAATTAGAATTAGAGTGGATCACCACTACCCGCTGAGTCTATAGGAATTTATGGAGATGGAGCATGACCCAAGATATCATCCCTTGCACTTTCAATATGTCTTGATGAAGTAATTTGTGTGGATTCTAGTATATTACTCGGTGATATTAAAAATGTTCCTTGATTATCTGAAGGAAGATCTGAGGTAACAACTGCAAAAGGAAAAAGAGATTCATCAAAAGTAATATATCTAAATATATATATTTGTCTGGTCAAAATATGGAGGCAACGATACTCATGATGCAAATTACTATAATAAAGGAAAACACATTATTAAGAGCGAGGGTTTAACTTGTGTTTAGAGTAAGGTTGTAGCCAAGGATAGCATGTACAACCAAAAATATGAAAGAAAGAGTAATGTGGAGGGTGATTATAAAGTCTTTCCAATGGACACTTGTTTTGAAGTAGTGGAGTGGGTAAACAATTGATAAGATAGATCGCGGTTTGGACGGTATCATCCCAAAATTTAAGTGGAACTGAGGCATAATTAAGAAGAGGTAAGACATTTTCAACTACATGACAATGTTTTTTCTCGACGAATATATCCATTTTGTTCAGGAGTGTGGGGACAAGAGACTCGATGGAGGATGTCAGAGGAAGTAAGATGACTATGAAATGCTTGATACTCTCCTCCCCAATTAGAATGAAGGAAGAGTATTTTATGATCAAAATAACGCTCAACATGCAATTAAAAGCGATAAAAAAAAAAAATCAAAGACATCATATTTTTGTTACGAAGCCGCAAGTGCACAACTACGCCGTTAGTAATAAAAATATCGATCTCACAGGGATTGGGAACACCTAAAGACTTATACCTTGAATTAGCTAAACTAAAGAACCTTGGAAAATGGTTTCTTGCATAAAAGCAAAGAACACAGACAAAGGAAAGCAAACTAGAAATAAGAAGATTGAGGAAGTCTTGCTTAGTAAAAAGTTCTAGGGGGTTTGATTTCAAAATAAAGGAACTTAATGTACTTGGACTCAACCATTCCTACCATCAACTCTTATACGTGCGAGAAACCTAACCAATGTACCAACACTAATCCGTATCAAACTCCACTTGTAGCATGGAGTTTGATTTTCATGCCCTAGAACCCCCGACGGACTAGTAGAACGAAAAAACAGAACCTTACAAGAAGCCGCTAGAACCATGCTCAACGAATATAATCTAAATCATCAATTTTGGGCTGAAGCAATAAATATGGCAAACTATATTCAAAATTGAATTCTAATTAACAAACTTTATAATAAAACCCCTTATGAAATATATTATAATAAAATTTCTAACTTAAACTACTTAAAAGTATTTGGATGTAAGGTTCATATTTTAAACACTAAAGACTACTTAGGAAAATTTACAGCCAAATCAAACCAAGGAATCTTTTTAGGATACTCTACAACCAGTAGGGCCTATAGAGTTTATAACCAAAATACACTAAAAGTTGAAGAAACAACTAATGTAATATTTGATGAAGAAAACAATCTGCCAAATATAGATAAAAATGCAGACATTAACCCAAGAATTATAGAAGACGATGAAATTCAACTTAATACTAGTAAACCAGAGGAACTAATTCCTAACACAAATATAAGACCAACGAGAATAGGTATTTCTCACCCACCTGAATAGATTTTGGGTGACCCAAATCTAGGAGTTAGAACTAGATCCTCTTACAGAAACCTAAGTCAGATTGCCCTTATTTCAAAGATTGAGCCTAAGACGATAGAAGAAGCCCTACCTGACCCAGACTGGATCATTGCTATGCAGGAAGAGCTAGCACAATTCGATAGAAACCAAATCTGGGAACTCGTACCTAAACCCATAGACAAGTCCATAATTGACATCAAATGGGTATTTAGGAGCAAATTGGATGATCAGGGTGAAATAGTTAGAAACAAGGTCAGACTAGTAGTCAAAAGGTTCAGTCAGGTTGAAGGTTTAGATTATGACGAAACCTATGCACCAGTAGCTAGACTCGAATCCATTAGGATGCTGCTGGCTTATGTAGCACATAAAGGATTTAGATTATATCAAATGGATGTCAAGTCAGCCTTTTTGAATGGATTTATTAAGGAAGAGGTATATGTAGGTCAACCCCTAGGTTTTGAGGACTTAGATCATCCAAACCATGTATTTAGATTTAAAAAGGCCTTATATGGACTAAAACAAGCACCTAGGGCATGGTATGAACGGTTATCTAATTACCTAATATCCAAGGGCTTTAACCAAGGTCAAATAGACCAGACTCTATTTGTCAAAACCATAGAAAAAGACATTTTTGTTGCCCAAATCTATGTTGACATAATTTTTGGCTCAACCAACACTAAACTGTTAAAAGAATTTGTTAATTTAATGGAAAACGAATTTGAGATGAGTTTGGTGGGGGAACTCAATTTTTTCTTAGGTTTACAAATTAAACAAACCAAAGATGGAATCTACATTTACCAAACCAAATATGCTAAAGAACTAATTAAAAAATTTGGCATGGATAACTCAAAAATTATAAATACTCCAATGGCAACAAATAGCAACATTGATTCTGACCCAGATGGAAAACCAGTAGACCCAAAGTATTATAGAAGTATAATAGGTAGCCTACGCTACCTAACTGCAAGTCGACCCGATATTTTATTTGCAGTAGGTATGTGCGCAAGATACCAATCCTGTGCAAAAGAGTCACACCTAACATATGTTAAAAAGATACTTAGGAACATCAAGGGCACCCTAAATGTAGGACTTTGGTACCCTAGAACTTGCACCCTTGACCTTTTTGGCTATTCTGATTCAGACTATGCCGGGTGCAAATTAGATAGAAAAAGCACAAGTGGTAGCTGCCAAATTCTAGGTCAGTGCCTAGTAAGTTGGTCAAGCAGAAAGCAACACTATGTTGTTCTATCCACTACTGAAGCTGAATACATAGCACTAGGAGAATGTGCTTCCCAACTTTTGTGGATGATGCATACACTAAAAGATTATCAGCTAGAATATAAAAATTTTAATTGATAATATAAGTTCAATTAACTTAACCAAAAATCCAATTCACCACTCCAGGACCAAACATATAGAGGTAAAATATCATTTTGTAAGAGATCATGTGGCTAAGGGTGAAATTGTACCCAGCTATGTTGAGTCCAAGTCAAACCAAGCTGACATTTTCACTAAACCCTTACCTGAACTTGAGTTCAGTGCACTTAGAAGGCAAATAGGAATGTGTTGGGTAGAATAGTTTTTTATTTTCAAATCAATTTCGTACAATTTTTAAAATCATCTTATGTTTTAAAATTCTAGGAAAATATTGTTTTTAAAATTCCAATTTTACTAGATTTTCAAAATATGGAATTAGCTTAGGCTCTACCCTAGAAATCATGCTCCCCTAGAATTCAGCCAGAGCATCTCACAAACACCTAGGCTTACCTTACTTGTGTTTGAAAAACATAGAATGGTGTGAGATGCATAGGGTACAGCCTGGACTCAAGAATGCTTATATCTGTGCATCAATATGAGTCTGAGCGTTAAACACCTAGTTAACAGTAATCAAGTCAAGTGTTCCAGCACTAGTCAAATCTAACTGGATCTATTGACTTAACTTGACTAACCAAGTGAAAGTTGTTGCCCTCTAGGTAATCAGCTAGTAGCTAAATGGTTAGACATGTGGCCACGAACCTACGTGCTTGATTTTTAAACCTTTTGAGATCACTCAGGCATGAACATTAAGGCTCTGATACCTTACTTAAAGAGAAATTAGCTAATTTACAATCAATCTCACTTAACTCATGCTTGGACATTAAGGATTGAAGCTCCTCCCTTGCCCTCAAAAGCTTTAAATTAATTATTTGTCTAAAAAAAAAATTCTTTCAAATTTAGCTAAGTTTTCAAAACTTTAAACTTTCAAAAGTCATTTTGGTTGTATTTTTTAGACTAAGCTTTCAAAATTATGGCCATTTTAAAAGCTAAGTATTTTGAAAATTTAACTAAGTATTTTTCAAAGTCAACTTTTTTAGCTTTTATGAAAGAAAAATTGCTCTTTAGACCTTGATTTCACTTAGCTAAAGAGTGTTACCAAAATACTTTGTCCCTTATTAAAAGCCTAATGTTTCGAAATCTTGACTAAAGTGCTTAAAACTAAAGTTGTTTTTGCTATCCTACAAAAGAAAAATCTTTCTCTAACAAAATTAATTGATAAAGTTTTAGAAAACTAACCTCGAACTCAAATTATTTCACATAGCGATTTGATCTCTTTTAAAAAGTGTCTTAAAGTTTTCTTACTTAATTTTTTTCTCTTGTCCTATAATTTTTGTGAAAAGTCAAGATTTTTTCAAACGTGCTCATTCTTTTTAATAAATGGCAAAGGGGGAGAGTAGAGAAATTCAGAATTCAAAAAGCAAAAATTTATAAAGAAAATTTTTAAAGAATACCTTTATTAAGGGGGAGCCTGACAAAGTTTAAGTTTTAGCTTAACCATGCGTGCATTTAAAATCTATTAAGCTTGCTTACTTAAACTTTATGTATCTATTTTACTTGGCTTTGAATTTCAGTTGTCATAATCAAAAAGGGGGAGATTGTTGGTACGGGAAGTATCAGATGATCGACCGTTGTTTTGATAATGGCAAAGGAATTCAAAGTTAAGTTGTTTTGTGATCTAATGCACTTAATTGAGTGTTTCAGGAAAGTCCTAGCTGCGGTTAGGTAGGTGGAAAACCCTAAGGGGTGGTAACCCTAGGTCATAGGGGGCGGTAACCCTATGCGAAAAGTCTTGACGGGTCGAGAGCTTCAGACAAAAGTCCTAGGGGGTAACCCTAGGTGGAAAGTCCTGGTGTCGCGAACCAGGTGAAAGACTGGACCAGCCGGGAAGCGGAAGTCCAGCAGAAAGTCCGGAAGCTTCGAACGCTGAGCAAAAGTCCAGTCGATCTGGAGGATTGCACTGGCATTAGGTAAATCTCCTGAGTGGAGTAGGTGAGGACGCGTTCCCCGTAGAGGGAACAATAGGCGTCGGGTCGACCTAGGGTTTCCGGTTAGAAATCCGAAGTCAGACCCGGACAGTCCGACGACTATCAAGTATATCTATCATATTGTTTTTGTGCTAACTTTGTTTTGCAGGGTTTGTGTTTGGGACTAACACAATTTGCAGGAACAAAGGAGCAACTTAGACCTATGATGAACAGTGTCCAAGGCGCCTCCATGGGGCTTGGAGCCTCGGGTGCTAGCCGAAGCTAGCTATCCAGAGACGCTGTTGGCGCTTCGGAGGTCACTGGAGGGGCCTTGGACCAGGCGTTGGAGGCGCCTTGGAGCAGCTTGGAGGCTCCTTCAGTGGGATAAGGTGCGACCAGATCAGAGCTGATCCACGCGTGCGACTCGGCGGCCTGGAGGCGCCTCGGACAGGCTTGGAGGCGCCTCCAGCACTGTTTAAAAGGGGATTCGAGGCAGAGGCTCAGAACATCATCTTCCAAGCGATCAAGCTACAATGCGCTGCCTCAAAAACACCCTGGAGTGCTGCTACAAGTTTCTGACGACCCGGAGCTCCGCGATTCTAAGATTCTGTCGTCGGTATAAGTTTACTTTAATTTGCACTTATTGTAATTCTAAGTTGTACAAACTTTTGCGTGATATAGTTGTTGTCCACAGTAAGTGATCAACGATCACGGACCTTGTGGTAGGAGTCACCCTAGGCTCCGAACCAAGTAAATGTTGGTGTGTTTTTGTGTGTGTGTCTACTTTATTTTATTCCGTTGCTTTATTACTCGAACGATTTATGAACGTCTTTACAAATTCGAAAATAGTGAAAGCTACGAGCGTTATTCAACCCCCCCCCTCTAGCGCTTTCGATCCATCACCTGGTATCCGCGACCCCTAGGATTTTCACCTAGCGTCCTCGACCATAGGATTTCACCCAATGTTCTCGACCCACTAAGACTTTCCCTAGTCTCCCGGACCAGGACTTCGTCGCCTAACCGCAACCAGGACTTTTCACCTGCCTAGTCTCAACTAGGACTTTCACCTTATCTAAGATCATTTAGAACTTTCCTGTAAACTCAGTCACGCTTATTAGATCACAAGACAGCTTAAATTTGAACTCCTTTTTCATTATCAAAACATAGGTTCCATCGTATGGTGCTCCCTGCACCAAGAATACAGTCATTGATTAACCCCCACTTAATGTTTAGGTCTTACTACTACAATTCACTACCTAAACTAGAGTTAATCTAGTTTACCCCTAATTAATCCATCATCTTCATAATACAACTTGTTGTGATTCAATTAAAATCCTACATTAGAAAGATTTGGTAAAGATCATGGGTTTAAAAGGATGTAAGATATCTCAATTAGCTTGAGGCCTTTTGGGGAGAGCCTGAGAGTAAAGTCATGAAGGTCTAGGCCCAAAGTGGATAATATCATGTCATTGTGAAGATATGTGAACATCCTTTGGGTACAACAATTGGTATCAGAACTATAGGTTTTGACAGATTTCTTCAACATATCGGGAACGACTTCTACAAAGTTTGATATGGTAAAGTTTGATAGAACCAGAAACTTCGAATTATGGCAGAGAAGAGTCAAGGACTTATTGGTGCAACAAGGCATGGTGAAGGCGCTAGGAGAAAGGAAACCCAAAATCATAGAGAAGTCGGATTAGGAAGAACTTTAGGCGAAGGTCATGGCAACAATCGGGTTTTGTCTTAAGGACAATGTGATGTACCATGTCATGGACGCTGATGTTGTTGAATTCTCTACCTTCATCTCCTACATACAAGAATTTGGTTACTACTTTGATATGGGGTAAGGACACTCTTAAATTGGAGGAGATCATAGGTGTATTGCTAGGTTTTCACCAAAAGAAGAAAACAAGAGATGAAGTTTCTCAAGGAGAAGGACTTGCAATAAATAACAACCAAGAGCATGGTAGGAGCAAATCTCGACATGGATCTGACGATAACAAAAAAGGTTCGTTCTAAGTCAAAAAGGAAAAAGGTGATCACGTGCTACAAGTGTGGAGGCAAAGGTCATATCAAGAGAGATTGTTCAAAGATAAAGAAACATGTTGCAGAGAACAAAGGTAGTTTGGTAAAATCTGCAAACATAGTTGAAGAGAAAAATTCAGAGAGCGGTGATGGAGATATGTTATCAGTTATGTCAAGTTCAAAGCAACTGACGAATGCATGGATCTTACACTCTGCATGTTCATATATTACATGATTTCAAACAAGGAGTGGTTTTACACCTATAGGGCAATGGATTCTAATTCAGTGTTGATGGGAAATGATACGTCATGTAGAGTTATTGGCATAGGGAATGTCAGAATCAAGATATTTGATGGTGTGATCAGAACTCTATGTGATGTCATATATATACACCAGAACTAAGGAAGAACTTGATCTCACTAGACACACTGGATGGTATTGATTGTAATTACAAATCAGTGAGAGAGATGATGAAGGTCAATAAGGGATCTTTGACAGTAATGAAAGGATAAAAGGTAGTAGGAAATATCTACAAGTTGATAAGGACAACAGTTGTAGGTAGAGTCACCTCGGTGGAGTCTGAATTAGACAGTACTGTATTGTGGCATATACAGCTAGGGCATATGAGTGAACATGAGATGCTAGAACTTTACAAGAGAGATTTGTTGAAGGATGTCAAGACGTGCAAGCTTGAATTCTACAAATTCTGTGTTCTTAGGAACATAGCAAAGTGCAATTCAAGACAACAACAAACAAGATAGAGGGGATGCTGGACTATGTGCATACGGATCTCTGAGAACCAGCGAGTGTAGCATATAGTATCACGTGGAAGGCACTTATATTTTTTGATTTTTATTGATGATTTCTTACGAAAGGTTTGGGTATACTTTGTGTCACAAGTCATAAACTTTTACAAAATTTAAACTGTGAAAAACTGAAGTGGAGAATCAAACCGGAAGGAAGATCAAATGTCTTAGGTTAAACAATGGGACTGAGTACACAAATTCAAAGTTTCAAGAATTTTATGAGCAAGATGGGATAATGAGGTATTTCTCGATTCGTAGGACACCTCAGCAGAATGGGGTAGCAGAAAGGTTGAACAGGACAATCATTGAGAAGGCAAGATGTTTCAGGCTGAATGCAGGGCTTGCAAAGAATTTCTGGGCAGAAGAGGTTAACATGACATGTTATCTCATTAATAGATCACCAATGGCAACACTAGAAGGTAAAGTATTAGAGGAAGTATGGACATGGAATCCAGTAGATTACTCTCATCTTCAAGTTTTTGGATGTTCAGCCTATATGCACATATCTAGTGAGGAAAGATCAAAGATAGATGTGAGGGCAAAGAAGTGTATTTTTCTAGGGTATCAAAAAGGAGTTAAAGGATTTAAGCTTTGGGATCCTAAGACAAACAAGATGGTGATCAGCAGAGATATGGTGTTTGACTATAAAACTATGCTACAGTATACTCAGGAAGAAGGAAATGAAACACCACAGAGCAACATGGAGAAAGATGTTATGTAGGTGGAGCTAAAGACTCATGACTCCGATGATTCTAGCTCAAAGCACACAAAGCATCGCATTATAGCTAGTGGTAGAATGAGATGAATCGTAAAACCACCCACCAGATACGGATTCGAAGACTTAGTCTCTTATGCGCTTATCACTAGTAGCGGAGACCCTACATCTTTTCAGGAGGTAATACATAGCTCTGAGAATGACAGGTGGACAAGTGCTATGGAAGAGGAGATAGAGTCGTTGCATAATAATCAAATATGGGATCTAGTGGAACTTCCTAAAGGAGAGAAAGATATAGGGTGCAAGTGGATATTCAAGAAGAAAGAAGCAATGTTAGAGGGAAAAGAAGTGAAGTTCAAGGTTTGGTTGGTAGTAAAGGGGTATTCACAGAGAAAGAGGATTAATTATGAAGAAATTTTCTCTCCAGTGATAAGACATACGTCAATTAGAGCGGTGTTGGCTTTGGTGGCACATTTCTATTTATAGCTGGAACAAATGGATGTGAAGACGACATTTCTTCATAAAAATTTAAAGGAGCAGATTTTGTCACAACCTGAGGGATTTAGTCAGCCTGGACAAGAGTGGTTGGTTTGTAAGTTAAAGAAATTGCTCTATGGATTGCAACAATCTCCTAGGCAATGGTACAAATATTTTGATTCATACATAATTCAAAACGAATATAGAAGATGTGAGTATGACTGCTGCATATATGTGAAGAGCCTTGAAGATGAATCATTGGTTTTCTTACTACTATACGTAGATGACATGCTCATTGTTGTGAAGAAGATGAAAAAAGTTGACAAATTGAAGAGGCTACTGAGCAAGGAATTTGACATGAAAGATTTGGGAAAGGCTAAGAAGATTCTTGGGATGGAGATTCACAAGGATAGAGCTGCAAGGAGATTATGGTTGTCTCAACGTAGCTATATGGAGAAGGTGCTGGATAGGTTCAACATGAAGAATGCAAAGTCAGTAAGCACACCCTTAGCGCATCACTTCAAGTTATCCAGTACACAGTGTCCAAAGATGGATGAAGAGATCCAAGAGATGTCAAAGGTTCCTTATGCCAATGCAGTTGATTGTCTGATGTATATGCATGATTTGCATGAGACCAGATTTAGCGCAAGCAGTTAGTATGGTAAAAGAAAGTATCTCTCAAATCCTGGTTGACCACATTGGGATGTAGTAAAGTAGATTTTTAGATACTTTAGAAATACAACTGATTATGACATCATATTCAGTAGACAACCGAAAGATCATTTAGTTGTTGAGTACGTAGATGCAGACTATGCAAAAGATTTAAATGACAGGAGGTCTATTACAGGATACGTGTTCACTATAGTAGGAGGACCTATTTGTTGGAAATCTATGATATAATCTATTGTTGCATTGTCTACTACGGAGTTGGAGTACATGACAGCAACTGAAGCAGCGAAGGAAGCTTTATGGCTTATAGGGTTAGAACTGGGTGTTCAGCAAGGTGGAGTCAAGTTGTTATACGATAGTCAAAGTGCTATCTATTTGGCGAAGAATCAGGTGTATCATGCAAGAACCAAGCACATTGATGTGAGATTTCACAAGATCAAAGAGTTGATTGCTTTCGAGAAAATTCAACTTGAGAAGGTTCACACTGTAGACATGCTGACAAAGCTAGTGACCATAGAGACGCAAAAATCCAAATAGAGATTTATTCAGATACTCGTGTTCTTCAAAAGGGTGAATATTCGTCAAGGTGGAGACTGTTGACGGGTGGCTCTTATTTGGATGAAGGTCAATGCGATGGATGTTATAGAAGAAAAATCTGTTAAGATTTTTCGTAACAAAATTCTGTTACGATTTTATATAATAGAATTCCGTTACGATTTTTCATAATAGAATTCTATTGTGATTTTTCATAATAAAATTCTATTATGATTTTATCAGATCTGGGGTTTATGTACTATTTATAGGGATCATTATAAACTTCTTGAACAACAATCACAAGAATCATAGAATGTGATTCTCTTATGTAAAGAGAATTCTAATAAAGCTTCGGCCTTTTTGTAGAGTTGGCACGTCGCCGAACCACGTTAACTCTTCTTCTTTGTCTTATTCTTCTCTTTCCTCATGTTTGTTGTCCTTTTGTGCGTCTTTGTTTTGTTGCTTCGTGCGATCTCTTTCTCTTCTTCTGCATTAAAGGTTGAGAGGTGTTGCCCCCTTCTTTGCGCAACACAACTTAATCCGACAATCATCTAATCGTTTAATCCATTGAATCAACTACTACGCATCATAAATCCATTATACATAGTTCATCCACATGATCAATTGCTAACCACCCAATCTAATCATTAACTAAATTCATTAATCCAATTAGATTTAATTCAAACCATTTCCATTAACTAGCATACCTTTATCCCTTAACCAATTAGACATTGATGGATCCCAAATCTAGAAATAATCTCCCTGTCAATCTAATATCCCTTACCCAAAGAAGGTGGAGATTGTTGACAGGTGGCTCTTATTTGATGAAGGTCAATGCGATGGATGCTATAGAAGAAAAATCTGTTAAGATTTTTCGTAACAAAATTCTATTACGATTTTATATAATAGAATTCTGTTACGGTTTTTCATAACAGAATTCTATTGTGATTTTTTATAACAAAATTCTATTATGATTTTACCATATCTGGGGTTTATGTACTATTTATAGGGATAATTGTAAACCTCTTGAACAACAATCACAAGAATCATAGAATGTGATTCTCTTATGTAGAAAGAATTCTAATAAAGCTTCGGCCTTTTTGTGGAGTTGGCACGTCACCGAACCACGTTAACTCTTCTTCGTTCTCTTATTCTTCTCCTTCCTCATGTTTGTTGTCCTTTTGTCCATCTTTATCCTGTTGCTTCGTGCGATCTCTTTCTCTATTCTTCTTCTGCATTAGTTCATCCACATAATCAATTGTTAACCACCAAATCTAATCATTAACCAAATTCATTAATCCAATTAGATTTAATTTAAACCATTTCCATTAACTAGCATACCTTTATCCCTTAACCAATTAGACATTGATGGATCCCAAATCTAGAAATAATCTCCCTGTCAATCTAATATCCCTTACCCAAATCAACCAATCACCATCAATCCCTAATTAACCAAAACAAGTACATATAGAATGGATTCAATTCTATAAAAACAACTTCAATTCTAAACACATATCTTCATCATCAATCAATTAACACAACCGACTATAGAAATGACTAAAATTTTAAATCCATTACTGAATAGATCTCACCTCATTTCCTACACACGCAACGATTGGATGAAGAGATTGAGTGCTGCCGGGAGTTGAAAGCCTTTGGTGTCACAATGCCTTGCTCTTCTCCCCAAAACTAAATTCGACTGGCATTCTCAGGTGAGCCAAGAACTATTCCCCTTGTTCCCATGGCACAATAATGATCTCAGAGGAGAGATCTAGCACAAATACAGGGATGATAGCTCACGGAGGGCCAAAGAAGGAATTTCTATTACCGATAGGTGCAGAGGAGGAGTAAGCTAAAGGCAAGGATCTAGGGCACCATAACGTGCCCCTGCTCATACTTGTAAAATGTCCTCTCGAGGTGAATTGTTGGCAGTCGGCGAGAGGGATCTAGAGCACCGCAGCTCTACAAGACTGGCCTCACACGAAGGATTGGCAATGGGTGATTGGTGGCACGACGAGGCAGTGACGTTAGGGAAGAAGGCAAATCATAGCTGCGAGTGTCGTGAGCTAGCCACGACTGGCCCCGGTGGCAATGTATAGTCGCCCGCATCTGATCGGAGAAGAGGAGCAGCGTCGAACGGAGCGGTGGTAGAGGTCTAGGGCACAACACAAAAAGGGAGCCGAGGTGCTCGGCTTCCGACGAACGCCGGGTGTCTGTGGCCAAGAGAGAGAAGGCGGTGGTGGTGTCAGGTGGCGCTCGGGTGCCGACGATAGTGGATCGGCGATCCGGTTACGGATTGAGTTGCGGAAGAGAAGAATCGGGGAGGAAAGGAAATCAGCGTATAAGGGCACAGTAACATTAGTTTTATAGTTAGGTTAACTTAATTAAATAAATCAACTCCCACTTACTAGATAATTCAAACATGCTTTCCGTCTAATTTATTCATCTCCTTAAACATGTCATACAGACTCCATTAATATCCAGAATTTTTTTTAAAATTTTAAAAAAATCTAATGAGATTATTTATCTAATAACACTTATTATTTAATTTATCATATCTTACAATTGGCTTTCAGTATAGGTCTCCATGTATATTTTTTCGATTTATCCAAGTGGTTAATCGAAAACTTCCGTAGGACCGGATCGGTCACCTCTAGATTATTCGAGACAAAGGTTTAGATACTTGGTGCCAACTAAAAAAAAAAATTATAACACTTATTAATATGTTTTAGAATTGTATTATAATATTTTTTTAAATTATAAATTATAATTTTATTAAAATTATTTATTTATTCTATTACTCAATAATTGGAGACCTATTTGCCTGTGTTAAGTAACCAACATTTGACCGTCCTTTATTAAGTCTCCAATTATCAAGTGATAGAAATAAAAACAGATAATTTTAATAAAAGTATAATTTACAATTTAAAAAAATTAATAATAATTTTTTAAAAAAATTTATAATAATATTTTTTAAAAATATTAATAAGACACAAAAACACTAAGTAATATTAACAATTTTTAATGGTTTTTTGTGAATATGTCCGACTTAATTGTTGGTTCCAAATAAACACAATGAATAAAATGCTAAGTAATATGATGTGATATGAAAGTTTAATTATTTAATATGTTGTAAATTTAGTCTCTTTCTCTGGTTTATAAAGACCAAAAAAAAAGTTTATAGTAAGCCAGATATACGAATCATTATTTAAATAAAAATAAATGGTAAAAACATTAATTTTACTATTAATTTTTATTAGAATTTAAGAATATATTAATAGAGAGATAATTGCTTACATTTTTTTGTATAAATTTATATTTATTATTTTAACAATAATAGAGGCTTCTATTAGTATCCATTTTGAAATTTCTTATTTTAACATTACTATAGATAAGCTTAAATTAATTTTAACATTAATTTCATATAAATTATAAGATTATAGTAATGATAAATTAAACAGATAAAGAATGCAAATAATTTTCCTTATTTATTTATTTATTTATTTTATTTAATAATTAATACATGTTACTAATTATAAATTTTAAGATTACATTAATAATAAATTACAAATTTAAAGAATACAAATAATTTCCCTTTCATTCATTTTTTATTTAATAATTCTTAAATTTTACCAACTATAGAATTTTTATGTGTATTTATAAGTGAGAATGGGCAAGATTTACTTACACATTGCGATACTAAACTTCTATATCATTTCACATCAACATGTTGCTTCGTATTTTATTTCTGGTGTTTATTTCAATTGGTGGGGCACAAGGAAGATCATGGAACAAGAAAACTAAGCATTCACTTAAAACTATTCAAGTCATTTTTACTATTTTTTGAGAAATTATAAATAATATTTTTATTAAAATTATTTATTTTTTATCAGACAATATCTGGAGATCTATTTGACTGTGTTGACATGTATAAGCAACCAGCATTTGACCACCCTTTGTTGAAAAATCACACTCTTCAGGTATTGAGCATTAAAAACATAAGTCAAATTGATATGATGTTTTTTATTGCATGGTATAGTTCATTCGGTCCTTTATCTGGCTTAATAATCTTGCAGTTAAAACCAAGTAGTCTTCCAAAAGAAATGAAGCTTGCAAAATTTAAACCAGCTTCTTTTAATGGATTCAACGATACTTGTCCTTCTGGCACTGTTCTCATCCACCGTGCTGGTAAACAAGATTTAATTGAGTCTCAACCCTTGAGAAACAAATTTAGAGCACAAGCTGTAGTTAACAATCTAACTACGGAAGGAAGTCACGTTAGTCATTATTTTTTATCACTTTTATTATTATTATTACAATTTTAATTCATTATTTATAGAGTTCAAAGATAAATAATCTTTGCATTATACATAGTACGCAATGATGCAAACTATAGATGGTCAATTTTATGGAGCATATGCAAAAATGGCGACTTATAAGCTTCCAAATCTACAACATGATCAATCATCATCTAGCGCTATATATCTTTTTGGCGATACAAAAGCTCCAAATAATGAACTCAATGTGATCCAGGCTGGTTGGCATGTAAGCTAATTTAAATGGCTTGTTAATATTGCTTTATATCGTCACTAACTAATATCTAATTTCACAGGTTGCACCCTCCATGTACAATACCAATTATCCTCGATTTTTTATTGATTGGACGGTAAGTATGAATCTTTTATTTTATTTTTATTCTTTTATTCATATATATTTTTTTAGACAAAATATTTAATTACATTTTTTCCAGAGCGATGGGTATGATAAAACGGGATGTATAAACTTTCTATGTGCTGGTTTTGTTAGCACGACTAATATTTATGGACCTGGAAGTTTTATTCCTCAATTTTCCACTTATGGTGGCGAACAGAAATATCTACCGATACTAATCGCTAGGGTAATTTCTTTCTTCTTTTTTTTCCCTAAATGTGTGTGTGTTTTAAATTTTATTGAAGTTTAATCCTTATTAATAAATTTTATATATTTTTATTTATAGGATTCTAATACAGGAAATTGGTGGATTACTTATAATGATCAGTTACCTCTTGGGTATTTTCCTAAGGAATTGCTTCCAAAGATGGATGATTATGCAAATGTGGTTCAAATGGGTGGGTTTGTTGACTCTCCCTTGAATGTGCCGAGCCCTCCGATGGGCAGTGGTCATCCATGTAATGAAGGACGTAATAAAGCTGCTTATTTCATTCAAGTTCAGTTTATGGATTCGTCCAATAACCTGTACAATTTGAATCCTCTTTTTATTGTGCCTTATACTGATAATGATGATTATTATAGTGTAGCGGATGATCATTATGAAGATGATAAAGATAAATATGTTTTTGCTTATGGAGGTGTTGGAGGTTTTTAATAAGAGATATCAATGTAGTAAATTGTTTAAGGTTGATTAATAAATTTATATTAACTCTTTTTTACTTATTGTTCCATATTGTTGAAGAAAATTTTTATTAAATTTAGATCTATTTTTTTTAATGAAATTATTTTAGCCCAAAATGAACCACTGGCTAGGTCCAAAATGGATTCTTATCATGCCAAACCCGACCTTCCATTGTGATATCAAAGTCGATCCTTTTTCAAATGTAAGGATTTTCTTTTATATAGAGGAATTATGTATTCACATCTCTGGACTATATTCAATATGAACTAGTGCATGTTTTCCTCCTCCATTATAATTGAAATAATCTAATAAATCAATTTATTTTAAAAATTCAGTTTGGTAAATTTGGTTTATTTTAATTAATCTCTATTTATTTAGTTCAATTTTGATTATAAAATTTAGAATTTAGTTAAACTGATTAACCTAAATTTTTAATAATCATTATAATCAATTGATTAATGGTTGGTCCACAAATTAATAACGGTAAATTCAAAAGTCGACTTATGCAGTTGATTATCCAACAGTTGATTGTTAATAAAAAATTTTGATTAATTTAGAAACAAATCAAATTAATTATTTTATTTCTGTTCGATTTATAATTTTAGTGACAAACTTCGATCAATTCGGATAGTTAAAAAAAATCGATTAATTCAATTAGATCGGTTCAATTTTAATCGAATGAACAACGGGCTCAATAAATAATTTAACTAATTATATCATAATTATTAAATGCTAGAATTTTAGTTTATTATTTATATTAATTAATTGGTATTGAATTTATTTTGTAGTTGCACCTTATATGTACATGGGCAAAAATAGAGATAATAGTGTATCTATCTATAATTTTGTTACCGACAACACAAATAAAGTATACAACTCTAAATATTGAATGCCTAAATTTACATAGGCTTTAGTTTCAAGGAAGCATAAAGTAGATTTGATAGTAATTACTACCAATGTTGGTGGTGTCAGCTCAAGTTAAATGTTTTATATCGACTCTTTCAATATGATTCTTATTGACATGGGGATCATCTATAACTTCTTAATTTATCTTTCTATATATGATCATAGGATCGACTACGTGGGATGCTCGGTCAACATCTGACCTTTTGTTGCATTATTATTGATATGGGTTATGATAAGTGAATCTTTTTGCAGGAGAAGGAAAGGGGATAACAAAGACAAGGAAGGCTTAAAAGGACGAGATGAGGGGCCGTCCGGAAAAGGTTTGACCCGATAATGGGGTCGCTACATGTATGGCAGACAAAGATCGGTCGAACGTAATAAACCGACCGAACATATAGGACCGACAGATGAAGATCGACCGAATATAAAGACCGATCGAGTACGTATGGTCGGTCGGATATAAAGGATTGATCCAGCGTAAGGAAAGGTTAACCTTAGGTGGTCAAGAGCATGGCAAGGTCATTTGAACATAGGAGTTTAGTAAGCAAAGACCGATCAAGCACGGTTACTCGATCGGGCATATATAACCGACCGAGCATAGAGAGTCGGCCGAGCATGGAAGTTCTTAACCTTGCACACAAGAAGCAGAGGTCGACGAATGAATAGACCGATCAAGTCTATAAGTTCGGCGGGCAAAGGCTGGCTGGGTTCCGTAGACCCGTCGAACACAGAGACATTTAGTCTCATATGATCCTTAACATACGGTCGATTGAAGGAAGGGCTATCGGATAATATTGTCTCTATAAATACAACTGGTTGAACTTGGTCAGTAAGGTAGGATCGGTCGCGCTCAATGGACCGGCCGAGCATATGAGTTCGGTAGGCGAAAATTGGTCAAGTGTAAGAAACCAATCGAAAGTAGAAGCACTTAGCGTTAAGTTGTCTTGAAGACCTATATACGCTTGACCTATTAGTCTCGGTCGATAAGGTAGGACCGGCCTGGCTTAATAGACCGATCGAAGCACAAAGGCATTTAGCAGCATATGATCGACCGAAGGAAGGGTTAAAGGGCAATGATGCCTTTATACGCCCGACCGATTAATCTCGGTCGACAAGGTATGACCGTCCGGGCTCAATAGATAGGCCGAATATGAGAAGTAGATCGAACATAAAGGTCTTCAACCTTACATGATTTCTGGCATATTTATAATGAAGTCCTAGTCGGTTATAAATAACCAATCGAGTATAGAATACCGACTGATACTAGTACAGACAGAAGATATTCCTCATGAGCTTATTTGACTAACCAAGTATGTGTAACAGGTGAACCATAACAATATGTAATCATATTACAGCTTAATCAATTTGGCAGCAAATAGCTGTTGGTACAATCGACCTAGGTTTTGATCGGTACGATCATAGTTTTGATGTGTGTGTCAAAGAGTTTAAGCTAGGTTCACCCTTGTATTTGATATGTGTATTTGAGTTGTGCATGTTTGCAAGGATACACATGCGACTCAGGTTGATGGCTTCGGGTCCGGTGAAGGATGAAGCATCCGAGGGATCATGAACAAGGCAGCGAGGACAAGGGTCGAGGGAAGCGACTTCGAGGCATACGCGAAGGATGACATTGGGGACGAGCCGCGGGCTTGAATGCATCCGAGGGACGAGAGCCAAAGGAAGTATGCTTGAACGCTAGAGGTTAAAGCTGCAAAGGAAGCGTCAAATGAGTCGTAAGGGTGAGGTTACGAGTGCATGAGAACTTATACTTGGAGTAAAATCATAGTTTTAGGGTTTTACTGTAGCAGTCGACTGCATGTTTTAGCAATCGACTAGTGCAGTCGACCGCGCAGTCGACTGGGTGTGAACAGAATGGTTCTGTTCGTTCGGTCAGTGTGGATCAGTCGACTGCTAAAACATGCAGTCGACTGCACCAGTCGACTGCATGTTTTAGCAGTCGACTAGTAAATGTTCGTTGGCATACTGTTGGTGCTGCAAAGTAGTCGTTGGCTACCTCCAACGATAACACCAGTCGACTGATGATTTTTCCAGTCGAGTGGTGTCGAGATGAGTTGATATGATGATCAACTCTCTCCTCTTGTTTAAGGGAAGTTTTGGGGCTTGAAGGAGGTTACTCATGCTTGTTGAATAACTCCTTGTCATTGCCCAAAGCTTCCAAGCATACTCTCTTCCTCCTAAACCTAAGTTCATCATTGTAAAGAGGAAGAGATCCTTTGTGAGAGGTTTGCTCCACCGAGAAGGAGAAAGCTCTAGCCGGAGATTGCTGAGGATTGATCCACCGAAGGATCAAGGGCGCATCCACCTCAAGGACACGCCGTGGAGTAGGAGCAAGTAATCTCCGAACTATGTTACATCGAGCTTGTTAGCGATTTGATATTCTTTCTTTATTTTTTTTCATTAGTTAATTGTATTTCCGCGTGTGCACTAATCTTTTGTAGAGAAGAAAAGAAGTTGGGGGTGACCTATCTATCCAACCCCCTTCTAGTCAACCACTGATCCCTTACAAGTGGTATCAGAGTGAGGGCGCCCTTCAACGGACTAATCGTCGAGAAGAGCACTTCATCAAAATGGCCGGCTCAAATATTCATCCACCCAAATTCGAAAGAGACTTCTCTTGGTGGAAGAAGAAAATGGAAGTATTTTTCAATACCGATTTTGACATTATGCTAATCATGAGAAGTGATTTTGAAGAACCCAAGGATGAATGCAATGAGACAATCGACATAACAAGATGGACCAAAAGGCAAAAAGAAGAGCATCTAGTAAATTCCAAGGTAATGCATCACCTATTACATGTTCTTCCACAATAAGAAGTAACAAGAATTGGAAACTATACAAGTGCCAAAGACTTGTGGGAAAAGCTAGTAGAGCTTCATGAAGGGACATCGGAAGCAAAATTGACAAAAAGAGACCTCCTTCGAACTCAACTCAACAATATCAAGTTTGAGAAACGAGAAAAAGTATCAATTTTATATTCTAGAATTAAGGAAATTATTAATGGGCTAACAAGTGCAGGTGAGACACTTTCAAATCGAGACATGATGATGAAAGCCCTAAACGCTTTCCCAAGAACCACAACTTGGAGTTCCATTGTAGATTCATACTACATATCAAAGGACCTAGAGAAATCCTCTCTAGATGAACTCTTCTCAACAATGGAGCTTCACGAAACAAGAGTTGAAGGATTAGATGGAGAAGCTCATAGATCAAGAGGAGTAGCCCTTGTGGCAAACAAGGGAAAAGGAAAGAAGAAGAAATCTTCATCACCACCATCTTCCGACTCCGAAGAATCAAGTGCCTCAATGGATAGCGATCAAGAGGCATATATGGTAAGGAAGATGAGAAAGACATTTAAATCTTTTTCTTCTAACAAATCTCGTGTTAGGAAAAGTTCTAGAAGCAAAAGTAGGACAAGGAAGATTATTTGTTATAATTGTCAAGGAGAAGGACACATAAGAGATTATTGTCCTCTCTTGAAGAAAAAGGAAGGGAAGAAGAAGGAGGAGGAGAAGACAAAAGAAAAAGAGAAGAAGGCTCAAAACCTAAAAGTAACATGGGATGATCCATCATCATCATCGGAGGAAGAAGAGCAGCATGTAGTCAATTTTGCTCTAATGGGAATTGATGATGTAGCCTCCACCTCATCCGAAAATGAAGAGGGAAATAGCTTAAGTGAAGATGAAGAAGGGAGCCCAAGTGAAGGGGAAGGTCAAACATCGGATTCGGACGTCTCGGTAAGTGAGGTATACAATCTTCCTCCTCATGTCTTAATTAAGATCATT
The DNA here is from genome assembly GCF_018446385.1 of Zingiber officinale. Lineage (NCBI taxonomy): Eukaryota > Viridiplantae > Streptophyta > Magnoliopsida > Zingiberales > Zingiberaceae > Zingiber > Zingiber officinale. Next base: position 147,901,552 of record NC_055994.1, read on the forward strand.
AAAAGTACAAATTGTTGGTGCAATATCCCTCAGGTCAAGGTTGACCTAGGTAACCAAGCTGAGTCTTGGTTTGGGTTTAGATGTTTGACAATAAGATATTGATTGAAGAAGAGTCAAGTAGGTCAAGGTTGACTGGATACTTGACTGGGAAGTCCTAACTGGGATGTTAGGCAAAATGAAAGTCCTGGTGAGTGAAGCCAGGCAGAAGGAAGTCCTAGTGAGTGAAGCTAGGCAGATGGAAATCCTGGTGAGTGAAGTCAGGTGAAAGTCCTAGTGAGTGAAGCTAGGCAGATGGAAATCCTGGTGAGTGAAGCCAGGTGAAAGTCCTAGTGAGTGAAGCTAGGCAGAGTGAAAACCCTAGTGAGTGAAGCTAGGTGAAAACAAGTCCTAGTGAGTGAAGCTAGGCAGATGGAAAACCCTAGTGAGTGAAGCTAGGTGAAAGTCCTGGTGAGTGAAGCCAGGCAAGGGAAAATCCAGATGGATCAAGGATGATCGGACATCTGGTGTTGGGAAGTCCAAGTAGGTCAAACGATTGACTGGATACTTGGCATGAAAGAAAAGTCCAAGTAGGTCAAAGGGATTGACCGGATACTTGGCACAGAGAAAAGTCCAAGTGGGTCAAAGGGATTGACCGGACACTTGGTAAGGGAGTCCTAGCAGGTCAAGGGAGTGACTAGATGCTAGGCATGACATACCAACAGGTCAAGGTTGACCGAATGTTGGTTAGGGATGTTTGGGACTTGGTTTTGGACAAAACCAATCGGATCGATCCGTGGATCGATCCAGGCTCTGGATCGATCGGTGGATCGATCCGCCGATCGATCGACGAGCCACGGATCGATCCGTGGATCGATCAGATGTCCCAATCGATCAATGGATCGATTGGGACGCCCCTCGATAAGCGCCGGATCGATCCGTGGATCGATCCAGCGCGCTTCTGTGCAGAAGCTCTGGATCGATCCGTGGATCGATCCAAAGCCTCCCCGATCGATTGGGAACATTCGAATCGATCGGGATCCGACCGTTGGCGTCGTTTATAGCTGCAGGCGTTCGATGGCTGCGAGTAGAACTTCTTCGATTCACTCCAGAGCTCTCGCCAACTCCTCCACAGCGCTCACAAAGCTCAGATCGCCAGTTCTTGAAGGATCTTGGAAGCTCTCCAAGTCAAGAGGCGGATCAAAGCCAAGAAGAGAAGCTAGGGTTAGGGTTTTGTACTCATTGTAAGCTTGTAAGCTTGTATTTCTTGTATCCTTTCCCTCTCTTCTTGTATTGAGTATTGTAGGGCTTCTCCGCCCTTGGTAGTTACCACAAAGGAGAGTTTTATTTAGTGGAGGGTGTGTGTGTTGGTGTGGATCCTTGGATTAGTCACCTCTTGTGAGGTGGATACCAAGTAAAACCAACCGTGTTAGCGTTGTGTGTTTGTTTCTGTATTTTCCGCTGCACATCTTTGAAGGAACAAGCAACGCCGAGCACCGAGCGAACGCGACGAGCTATTCACCCCCCCTCTAGCTACTTTTGGTCCTAACAAGTGGTATCAGAGCAAGGCCGCTCTTCACCGGAATCATCGCCGGAAGGGTCAAGCATATCAAGAAAAGCTAGAGGGTGAAGAAGTTGGAGCAAATTCTTCAAGTTCAAGATTCTATCAAGCTCAACTTCAAGATGCAATTCCAAGATGGACTTGGATTTGACACAAGGGTGGCTCCACCGTACACATCGGCAAGCTTCGATTCTTGGAGATCAAGAATCGAAAACTTTCTTATGATGGAGATAGAGCAATGGTTTGCTCTAATGGAAGGCTTCAAAGCTCCAACGAACTCCAAGGGCAAGCTTCTAAAGAAAAGCAGATGGAGCTCAGAGCAAATTCAAAGGGGCGAGGCAAATGACAAAGTGACCAAGCTTCTGGTCAACTTATTGCCTAGCCACATCTTGGCTCGAGTTGGAGAATTCGAAGATGCCAAGGAGCTTTGGAGCAAATTGGCCAAGCTTCATGAAGAGATCCCCTCCACTGTACAAGATCATGAAGAATCCAAAGAGGGTGACTCTTTGGAGCAAGACCAAAAGGAGGATTCCGAGGTTGATAGATGCTCAACCTCCCAAGAAGAGGAAATCCAATAAGCTTCATCCTCAAGGGAATGCAACGAAGGGAACAAGGAGGGAGCATACTCCTTGTTTCATATTCAAGATGATGAAGCCTCCACCTCTAGGATTGAGGGGGAGCAATTCTTGGTGACGCCGGATCAAGAGGAAGGAGAAGCTTCTACATCCGGGTCAAGAGACGAAGAGGAGGAAGTAGATTCTACCTCCACAAGTCAAGAAAAATCAAATGGAGGAGAATCAAGGTCCGATCAAGAGAAAGCTTCTACCTCCGGATCCAAAGAAAAAGATGTCACCCCTACAAGCAAAGGTATAAATATTTCAATTAATAATAAAAATCATATAATATGTTTTGAGTGTAGGGAACATGGGCACTATAAGAGCAAGTGTCCCAACTTGGCCAAGAAGAAGGGCCAAATGACACAAAAGGGCAAGGAAAAGCTCAAGGAGACCACCCCCGGGACAAAGAAGAGCAAGGAGCACATTGTGTGCTTCTTGTGTCAACAAAAAGGGCATTACCAAAGTCAATGCCCCAAGGGGAAGAAGATGGTCAAGGCTCAAGGAGGCACTAGTCAAGGGGGAGCCTCCAAGGTAAAGAAGAAGGTAACATTCATTGAGCCTATTCCCTTGCAAAATGGTAAAAAGCATGCTAGGTCAAATTTTTATCATCTTAATGCGATTTACCATAAGAATAGGAAGCATGAGGGCTTTAAGGAAAAGCATGTGGCCCTACATGCCAAAACTACTATCCCAAAGGCTAGGAATGTAGGTAAAAACCTAGGCGATAACTCTAAGGATGTAAGATACAAGCCTAGAAACAAAAATGCTCATGAACTTAATGGAAAACCAAAAACTAAGGACTTAGTGATGGAAAATCAAGTCTTGAGGTCAAGACTTGATAAAATTGAAAAGACCCTAAAAAGGATGGAAAATATCCTATTAGGGCAAAATGAGCATAACCTAGGTTTAGGGGTACAAACGTCATCCAATGGCCATAAAGGTTTGGGATACAAACCAAAGGCTAAGAAGGATGTGCCCTCTTACCATAGAGTTCCATATAGTTATGGAACAAACCCTAGGTCTAGTGGTCAAGCCAAAAATACTAGGGAAGTCATCCCTAAGAGTATTTTTGCAATAAATGTGACTAAGACTTCTAAGAAGTCTAAGAAAGTCACAAACAAGGTCACAAGGGAGGTTATCCCTAGAGTTGACCTAGAAAATGTGACCAAGGCTTCTAAGAGGCCCAACAAGGTCACTAGGAAGGTATCTAGGGAAGTTATCCCTAGTTAGTACCTAGAGCATCCAAGGAGCACCAATAGGTGTTGGGTTCCTAGGAACATCTTCTCTACCCTATAGATGGGTTAGAGAGTGTCAACTCCGATTAGAAGGGTAGTTAACCCAACTTTGAGGAAATTGACACTCAAGGAGCATTTTCAAGGTTTTTGTTAACCTTTGAAAATGAAATGGAATTATTTATTACTCCTTGAAAGAGTAAAATGTGCCTAATGGTGGAAGAATTGATTTTAATCTTAAATGGCACATATTGGAAAATTAATAAGAACTATCAAGTTGGATTTTTGGTATGTTCTTAGGCAATTTAAGGCAATCCGGGCCTTAAATTTAAAAGTGCTACTCTTGAGGAAAAATAGAATATGCCAACATTTGAGGACATGTTTATTTTAATTGGCATAAATTAATCAAGGGAATAAGAAATGCAAACTTAGGCTTTGGCATTTTCTTGAAGCACTTTAGGGCAATCTAGGTTTAAGGTGTAAGTTTAGCTAAGACTTTAAGGATACTTAGATAGTTAATCTAGGTATATTTTATTTATGATAAATCTTGCCATGATTGTTTGCCCATCATATGCTATGACATCATGTCTATTTTTACATTCATGTTTTATTATGAAAAATTCAAAAAAAAAATACCATGTCATGACATTCATACATCATGTAGCAATAGGATATTTTCTTTTGAAAATTATTTTCTTTTGATGTATGCCATAACATAATCATGCATTAAGTTTAATTCCTTGTAATTAAGGACAAATGACATCTAACGACACTTATTGACAAGTGACATCCTGGGTGGATGTCTAATATCTCTAAAATGCCTAGATAGATATGCATGATCCCTAGAATGGGGCAAAACCAAATTTTACATCTCACAAAGACCTCTAAGGTGACTTGTATGTGTTTTAGTGAATATTATATACAAGTGAGATGTTAGGATGATGAACAAAGCTCAAGATGTTGATTTAGTGCATTCCTTTGAGTTTTAAATTCATCAAAACACATAGTTATGTGTTTTCCCATCATTGGAAAAGCTAATGTACAAGTCATGTGCATTAAGGCCAAGGAACATGATGGGATATTGGTTTTGAAAATGTTTTTAAAATGTTTTTGGAAAACCTTGGTGAAGGCTATCTTTTGAGAGTAATCACCATTGAATAGTTAGACACAAACTTGAAGAAAAACACTAAAGTTTTTGCAGGTTTTCAAGTTTGTGTCAATCTTTGAAAATATGATGTATTTTCATAGAAAGTTATTTTTCCATGATTAAGTATGCCCTAAATAATGTCTACACGAAATTTCATAATTTTTGGATTTTTGTAGAATTTTCTAGGGGTTTCTGAAGTTGACTGAAATGGAATTTCAGCAACTATCGAACTCGATCGATCCATGGATCGATTGAGTTCTGAATCGATCCATGGATCGATTCAACGGCAATTAGCCGAAGCTCGCTGGATCGATCAGCCGATCGATCAGGAGTCTGAATCGATCCGTGGATCGATTCGAAAGGTTCAATCGATTGGAACTCAACTCAATCGATCCAAGTTGTTGATTTTGGGAAGGCCTGATTTCAACATCTTTGAACCTCTTTGAGTCTAGGTAACCATTCCAAACCCTTAAATACATTTGTATACATACAAAGGGTGTTTTCATGTTGAAAACAAGGATGGATTGGTTAACGAAGACTAAGTAGAAGTTTAGGTTGAGGTTGTTTCAAATTTTGAATATTTGAACCTCAAAACTTCCAAATTTGGATTTCCTAATGTTTTAGGGATTCCAAGTCATTGTTGGTGCAATGACAGAAGTTACCACCATGTCTTTAGGGGGAGGGACTCTTTAAAGACATGAAAATTATTTTTCATGAACCTTGGAAGGTGGTTAACCTTCTGTTGTGAACTTGCTCAAGGTTGAGCATTTAAACTTGAAATGGGGAGAAATGGGGAGTGGATATCCTCATTATTTCAAGTGGACACTCAAGTAGTAGATAATGCTCAAGGTTGGGTAGTTGTCTACATTGAGGGAGAAGTTAAGGATAAATGAAGGGTATGGGACCTTCATTATCGTGTTGATCACAACGAGTGATGTTGTGAACAACGATGAGCAACTCTTCAGGGTAAGAGTCTTCAACAAATGGATTTGTTGAAGTGTGCCCAGAATTGGAGCATAGGTTGATGTGTGTCCAACGATGGGTTGATGTGTGCCAATAGGGGGAGAATGTATGGTTAAGCTTAGTCCTTCATTACCTATGGGAAGGTCATAGGGGGAGAATGAAAGGACTCATGAAAGGGAGTAAGTTAGGCTTTCATTACCTAGAGGGAGTTTGCCCTCTTAGGGGGAGAATGAAGAGCTTAATTTATGCTTTCATTACCTAGTGGCATGAAGAAGGAGGCTATGGGATTAGCCTAACTTACATATGGGATTGTAAGTGTTATTGTGGTATTGTCAAACATCAAAAAGGGGGAGATTGTTGGTGTAATATCCCTCAGGTCAAGGTTGACCTAGGTAACCAAGCTGAGTCTTGATTTGGGTTTAGATGTTTGACAATAAGATATTGATTGAAGAAGAGTCAAATAGGTCAAGGTTGACTGGATACTTGACTGGGAAGTCCTAACTGGGATGTTAGGCAAAATGAAAGTCCTGGTGAGTGAAGCCAGGCAGAAGGAAGTCCTAGTGAGTGAAGCTAGGCAGATGGAAATCCTGGTGAGTGAAGCCAGGTGAAAGTCCTAGTGAGTGAAGCTAGGCAGATGGAAATCCTGGTGAGTGAAGCCAGGTGAAAGTCCTAGTGAGTGAAGCTAGGCAGAGTGAAAACCCTAGTGAGTGAAGCTAGGTGAAAACAAGTCCTAGTGAGTGAAGCTAGGCAGATGGAAAACCCTAGTGAGTGAAGCTAGGTGAAAGTCCTGGTGAGTGAAACCAGGCAAGGGAAAATCCAGATGGATCAAGGATGATCGGACATCTGGTGTTGGGAAGTCCAAGTAGGTCAAAGGATTGACTGGATACTTGGCATGAAAGAAAAGTCCAAGTAGGTCAAAGGGATTGACCGGATACTTGGCACAGAGAAAAGTCCAAGTGGGTCAAAGGGATTGACCGGACACTTGGTAAGAGAGTCCTAGCAGGTCAAGGGAGTGACTAGATGCTAGGCATGACATACCAACAGGTCAAGGTTGACCGAATGTTGGTTAGGGATGTTTGGGACTTGGTTTTGGACAAAAACCAACTCTTGGATCGATCCGTGGATCGATCCAGCTCGATCGATCGGTGGATCGATCCGGACCTGCCCCAACGAACGAGAGCTCGGATCGATCCGTGGATCGATCAGATGTCCCAATCGATCAATGGATCGATTGACGTGATTCGCGCGATAAGCGCCGGATCGATCCGTGGATCGATCCAGCGCGCTTCGTGCAGACGCTCTGGATCGATCCGTGGATCGATCCAAAGCCTCCCCGATCGATTGGGAACATTCGAATCGATCGGGATCCGACCGTTGGCGTCGTTTATAGCTGCAGGCGTTCGATGGCTGCGAGTAGAACTTCTCCGATTCACTCCAGAGCTCTCGCCAACTCCTCCACAGCGCTCACAAAGCTCAGATCGCAAGTTCTTGAAGGATCTTGGAAGCTCTCCAAGTCAAGAGGCGGATCAAAGCCAAGAAGAGAAGCTAGGGTTAGGGTTTTGTACTCATTGTAAGCTTGTAAGCTTGTATTTCTTGTATCCTTTCCCTCTCTTCTTGTATTGAGTATTGTAGGGCTTCTCCGCCCTTGGTAGTTACCACAAAGGAGAGTTTTATTTAGTGGAGGGTGTGTGTGTTAGTGTGGATCCTTGGATTAGTCACCTCTTGTGAGGTGGATACCAAGTAAAACCAACCGTGTTAGCGTTGTGTGTTTGTTTCTGTATTTTCCGCTGCACATCTTTGAAGGAACAAGCAACGCCGAGCACCGAGCGAACGCGACGAGCTATTCACCCCTCTAGCTACTTTTGGTCCTAACACAAATGATGATTTGTTCAAGGCAAAAAGGAAAAATAAAACCTTGAAAAATAGCATTTGCATGCTTAAAGAAAAATTAGAATCCATGTCTATTAGGGATGATGATATGCATGCTTCTTCTACTAATTCAAATGATTCAGGTTTAGAAGAAGAAAATAACGCTTTAAGGGAAAAGGTAGAATATCTTACCAATGCCTTTAGAAAATTTGAAATTGGCTCTAAAACCCTAAACATAATCATTGGGAGTCAAAGGGCAAGTTTTAAGAAAAATGGGTTAGGATACAATGAACCCAACAATGATAAGACCTACCATTGTCTACTTGCTAGGGGGCAATCAAAAACCAAGACCATAAATAGAAAATGGATCCCCAAGGAATATTTGATTAACCCAATTAGAAAGAATTTCTATTGGGTGCCAAAATCAATCCTCAAGGGTTAGAGGATTTTAGGTCAAATTAACCATAAGAAATAATTATTCAAATATATGAAAGATGGTTGACTTGAGACCTTAAGAGGGAGCACTTAGCCTTGATAGAAAGTCATGATCAAGGGGGCTAAGTAGAAGTTACCATTGTACCTTATCTCACAATGACTTGTATGATTTTCCAACCATAAATGTGAGATAATGGAATGATACTAATAATTCACTTATGCTTATGGCATTTTGATGAGTTATGTGATGTATCAATTTTTAGTGATCATAGGTCAGCTATGGGGAAAGTAAATGTTTAATTAATGGACATCTTGCCCATAGATCATAGTTAGACATTTCAAATGTTTTGAAAACAATTCTATGTTTTATTTATAGTGGATAGTTATTTTGAAACATATGAATTCAAAACTAGGGTTTAATTTGATACAAACTTGAGTGTTTTTCAAAGTGTTTGAGTTTTTATCAAAACTTCGAAAATATGATGAATTTTCATGGAAGCATATTTTTCCTTGTTAAAGAACATTATAAGAAATATATGTTCAAAATTTCATGATTTTTCGAATTTTCTAGAATTTTTTATGCATTTCTGAAGTTGACTTCAGAAAGCTGAAATTCAGCCTTGTAATGTGCCAGTCGACTGCAACAGATGGCAGTCGACTGGTACCTGTAAAACGATTATTCGAATTGCTAGTGAATTTCCTAACGAAAGCACCCTCGTGTGCGGGCCTTGGAGTAGGAGTCACCAAAGGTTCCGAACCAAGTAAAATTGGTTATTGTGTTAGCATTGTTTTAATTTCGTCTTTTCCGCTGCGCTTACTCTTGTCGAAATTTTTATAATCGCTATTCCCCCCCCCCCCCCCCCCCTCTAACGAAACTTTACGATCCAACATTCAGAACCCGACAGTTCAAAGGCTATCAAAACTTATCTTAATGTACTATTTTATCTTTTATTCTAACTCTGTTTTTGTAGGAAAATTAACATTTTTGCAAGGTCAGATTATGTCTTGTTCGGTCGATTGAACCTTTGGATTGGTTGATCGAACCACTAAGCCAAAAGAGCAAATTTTAGCTCGCGATGAAGTGTAGACCAAGGGATCGATCTACCGAACAAGGAGGTTAAGTCAACCGAATGGTGGATAAACTTCGGACCGGATTGATCGGACTAGATAAGCCGAGAAGTGTCGAGGGTTCAGTCAATCGAACAGACGGATCGATAGACTGAACGAAGATTCTATTCGAAGCGACGGCATCTAGACGAAAAGTCGGGTAACTTCAACAGATTAGGTCGACCGATTTAGGGGATTGATCGACCGATCAACATCGAGTCAAACTTGATCCCGATATCAGTGGATCTGGATCAATTCCAACTCGGCTATAAAAGGAGACCAAGACCCAACACTTTGAGATAACGAATTTTGACAATCATTAGCTTCCACGCGCTGCTCCGAGAACCTCTACGATGCCCAAAATCTTCTTCAACGACAGAAAGCTCAGCCTTTTCAGATCCTTAGAAGTCGTCGGTATAATTTTAAGTAAGAGTACTTCAATTATATTATTCTTGTACTTCATATCTATATTTGTAATTTCCGAATTGATAGTAAATTGTCCAACGAAAATGATCAACAATCACGGACTTTAGAGTAGGAGTCGTCAAAGACTCCAAATCAAGTAATCAAAAATGTTAGCACTTGCTAGCATGCATCGATCTTACACAACTAATATGTGTATTATAGTATTGTTTGCCAAACTATATCCAAAAATAGAGCTAACAGTGTAATTTGTCTATTATTTTGTTACTGGCAACAAAATAAAACACTAACTCGAAAATACTAAATGTCAAAACTTACACAGGCTTGGGTTTCTAGACAACTAAAAGTAGATTGTGTTGGTGAAGGATGCACAACACTTAACCCAGAGTGTTGAACTCAAGATAGAAAAGAGGTATCAACTCCTGCTGTCCCTGCATAGATATATCTTAAAATATTTTAAACGTCTTAAATATTAGGCAAAGGAATGATCAAGTTATTAACTGTTCAATAATTTGAGGTCTTTATGTACGGAATAATCAAAGGGCAAATATATAAACCCTCCTTAGCAAGTGAACACTATTAGTATCCGAAATCAGACAAAAAAATTGTAACGAAGTTAGTAGCTATTCTGCATAATTGAGTTTGAACATCCATGTATCTATCAAAAACTTGTTATCTTTCAAGCCTATGCAGAGAGGAAGGCAGAAGATTCTACCTAGAAACTTGTTAACTCCAAATGGTCAAGAACAGGTAAATAAAATCTACCACGTAACTAAAAAATAAACAATATTACGACAATTCTACAAATACATGTGTGAAAAGGAATAGGATAATTCAGGAGGAAATATATTCAATGTTTTTTCTCAGTTACCATTTCCTTGTTTACTTGTTGCAGAGCAAAGGTTTGAGCATCCTTCACACTCCCCAAAATCTCCATTTCAATCTTCTCTCCAAATGCTTCTTTCTGTGCCAAAAGTTGTGAGTACAATGTTAAAGAGGTGGTGGAAGAAATTCTGCTGCATGAAGCTGCTTCAATTTCTTGGTATGGGAAAACCCCAGGTGTTGTTGCACTGGTAAAGATGCTTTCTTCAGAGATTTCAAATGTGACGGTAGACTTGATAGAAACTTCTTTCTACCAGATATGGCATCAAGAAGACTTGCTTTATGCTGTTCCAGTTTCTCATGAAGCTTGCAAAGCTCCTTTCTCTGATGACATGATAATACAAGAAATAAAATCATAAGTTTGGAATGGTAAAATCCAAACATACAAACACTTAAAAATTCAACACTTAAAAATCCAATATACTCAAAAGAGAAAGTTGCCTGAGAATATAAGGAGGGCAACTGGAAGAGGGCAACTGGAAGAGGATATAAGGAGGTAAAATCCAATAGTTAAAGACAGGTATCAGCAGTATTCTCAAAATCCAATGTACTCAATCACTTAAAAATTCAACATACAAACAATACTCACTTTCGATTGATATAGAGAATATAAGGAGGGCAACTGGAAGAGGGTACAAGAATAAGATGCCTCAACGAAATGTATGGCAACTCAAAAGAGAAAGTTGCCTGAGAAGACAATGCAGCTGACAAGGAACCATAGTCTAAATGAATCTGAAAATTAATCAGTTGTTTTCAACTATATACTTCTCAAAAGGACGGTATATTTTAATTCTAAATGCCAAGCAAAGAAATATTTGCAAATTAAGTGACACGGGGCAACAATTACCAAGTAAATTTCCACCAAATTTTGGGAAATTGAAATTTACATATAATGGAGAATAAAGGAGATGAAGAATAAGTTATCCTTCCCTCAATGATAAGCTTCCCAAAAAAGAAGAAGCAAATTCCTGTTCTCCATATCCCTTCAAACTTCTAATATAAACGAAACCAGAGAGGGTAAGCTGCTATCTAATACCCAATTTGTTTAATCTCGGCTTCCATTATCAACAGTGATTCCTTTTGATCCCCCAATGAATCTGTCTACAGAAAAATGCTTACGACTACCAAAGGCATGGATTTTAGCGATAGAATCAAGCCAACTTCCATCTGCAGCATTGATCGGCTCTAGGTGACAGAAACTATCGTCATTGAATCAACAATTTAACAGAAATACAACAAAGTCAGGTACCTGAAATAGCTCAAAGTTGAGCCTCTTCAACATCAAATCATGCGCCACGTGGCCCGCCATCGCCATCCCCTTGATTTCCTCCGGCGCGCTACTTAAGAATTCTTCTTCAGGCACGAGCTCAATATCAGGATACTTGGACCGGAAATCTTTGCAAGCCTTGATAGCCTTCAGGTAGTGGCTCTTCTCATACAGGAGGTTGTGAAGGTGCAGCGTGGTGGTATCCACCGGGCCCTTCGAAGCCTCCGTCTCCGCCTTGATGCAGTCCTCCTCCACCAAAATCGACCGATTGACCTACAAAACAGCTGAAGAAGAAGAAAGTTAGGGTTCCACTAAAACCCCTAGAATCAAAGTAGGAAAAAATTGAAACTTTCACCGAGAGGAACCTTCCGTAGGGTGATGAAGTGCTCGCAGCGGGCAGCTCAAGAACCCAGCATCTTTTAGTTGTATGTCTCATTTAGAGAAAAAATTTCTATAAATTCATCATAACTGAAGCTCGAACTATGGATATCTAGGTGACAACTTAAATGTCCTCCCGTTACACCATAGCTCCGGGGCTCTTTGAATGAACATTGATGGCAAAAGACGAATACGTTCGCCCCCAACGTCCCCATCAACCCGTCCCAGAACTAATACGAAGGAACATGAATAATGAAGAAAGGTAGATAAATGGAACGAAAGTGAAGGAAAAGATCTATTTTACCGTCATGCCAAAGTACATCCTCATAAACCCATCCTACTCGCATTGGCAAGCCAAACCTACTCACTTGGGAGCGATTACAATCACTCAACTTGACAGATCTTAGATGCACACCTTGCCACCCATAGAATTGGAATTGGCTAGGGAGCTCAATCTCCTAAATCATACGATCAAAGATGGTACAATATATCAATCAATCTTTGCACAAATAAACATTTCTCGAATAAAGATGGATTGCCTCTTCACCAATCAACTCGTATAGCTTCCTTTCTTGTTTTCCCGAATTTAGTCTATACTTACAAAACTATGTTAAAGTTGCCACCTTATGCGGTATCGCAATTAACTTGATACAAAGCATTCGACTGTATGTATATTGACAAAGATTAGATTGATTTAACAAGTGTACAAAATGGCTACAATAAATATTGCCAACACACATGTAATGAACGGTCTGAATGAGGAAATTCTATGTTTTAAAAATCGTCGAATTGAGTATAACACAGTACGTAGCCAAGTTCGCATGACATCTAGCTATTTTTGTGAGGAAAGATTTGGTCGAAGTGTAGCCTGAAGGCCTGCGTGGAACCCTTGTGTGTATGCTGCATTCTTCAAACTCATCTGCAAAATGAATGCATAATGCTTTAGCTCGTAGTCGATTGATAGACATTAATTCAGGCATTAATGTTCGAGTTGTTCTAGAGCTACTCGTAACTACACTAGATGAATTCATCGCTTACAATCATATGCTCCAAATCAGAGCTGACGCGTCTGCTCGCAACATCCACAACTGAAGGTCTAATTTGCGTATCATTTAACTCCTTGGTTACCTGCAAGACAAAGTAAGTGCAAGATAAAGTAATTCGAATGGAAATAAAATATTGGTTGGAAAATTAATAAGTGCAAAATTAATTTTTTAACCTCAGTAAGCAAGGCTGTGGATGTCTTGTTCAATATTTCTTTTACGAGTTTCTCGATATCGGTAGCTTCAGCTAGCGGGTCTATTGAGCGTTGAACTTTGTCGACCTTCTTTGGTAAGACTGCCCGACTTTTGGCATCTCCTGAGGCTGGAAGAGGAAAGTTCCATATTAGTAAAACTAAACAAATCTTAGATGAGATTGCAGCATATTTTGCAGAACGAAGAACTCAATAAACTCAACAAACATATGCAATATGTACAGTTTGAATGAGCATTGGGAATTAACTGTCAAAAACTTGGATCTAGCAATTAAAACTCTCGCAGTCAAATAAGTCGAATCAATTTATAAGAGGGTTAAAGGTAGACAAAACAAATGCTACAACACAACTATACAAACAAAGATCTAAGTGATCTAGGTATTGACGTATTGTTACATTAAAAGGGCTAGGAGTAAGGTATTTCATGCCAACTGATATAGATGAACATATGTATTGGTGGCCTACAATATGATCATAGCACCCTAAATGATCTAAGTACAAACACAGAAATATTACTTCAAAATATATCAGAAACATTTTCAGATTAAATTACCTGGGATATCAGATAAGTGAGCACATGCTGTATACGTATGCTCCACAGAAGTTAAAGATTGAGAGATATATTTGCATTCATGATTTACTAATTATGGATATCATTACAGGAGATTAGTGACGGGTGGGATCTCCGATGGTAAAATTAGTGCCCTATACCTTAATTCTGTATGCTATCTTTCATGCTCATGCTTTATACATGTTAAGATTCTATATGTTCGCCCTGCTTTCGGTCGATAAAGCTAGCTCAAGAAACAATACGATTCTAAAATCACCATTAACTTGATGCAACGAGCATAAAGAAGGAAATTGCACAGGAGACTAGATGAAATTTCTCGTGCGAAAAGAAACCAAGAGCAGAAATTTTATATCCTTGCAAGCCAAAGTGGTCATTTCTTTATAAAGACCACTCAAACCATTAATGCAAAAAAAAAAAAAAACAAAGAGATAATAGGTAGGTAAAAATTCTCTAAACATCATGATGTGAGGGAAAAAAAAAATATTCTACTAGCTTTAAAAAAAGAAGCTCACCAGGATGGTTTACAGATTTCTTAGCAGGAAGAACATCCTTTTCAACAACCTTTTCAGTTGGAGCAGAAGTAACAGTGTTTGCTATTGTATCCGACAAGGTGGTAACTCCAGATGGAACTAAATCAGCAAGATCAGGTGGATTGTCCTTCCCAACCACTGGATTTGCCTATTATAAAAACTATTATCAATTTGTATTGAAACAGCTACCATGAACTTATGTTTACACTTCCACTAACTGCTGAATCACCTCTAGATCCACATATGAAGGCTGTCTTCCAAGTGATACCAGAAACTTGTCAAGGCTGCTTGCGCTGAGGGCTGTAGAACAAAATATTTGATGATAGCAATCTGCCTAAGTAATTGATATACAAACATTTAGTAGAGGGAAAAATGCAATCAGCCTCACATCAGTAGACCAGAGAGTTGAATGATTCACCATTGGTCTAGGAGGACAATGAAACTAAAAATTGTCCAGATATCAGTTAGCAATGCTATTGTGATTAAGATCATATCAATATTCGCTCGTCTATCATTACTTTCTTCTGTTTGCTACATTAAGTCAATTTAACAAAGTTTATATTGTTGAAGATTAGATTTGACAAATTTGTTTGCTACAATGATCAGGAAGCATGATAAAGGAAGGGATGTACTAAGACTCAAGCAGAGACTGCTTCAATTAGATGAATCATCCAACATGTCATCCTACATTTGAATATATATTTGACCATAACTACAGAGGTTTATGATGCAAACTTGATTCATGCACTTAATTTTAATCATGATTTTTTCTTATAATTGTCATATATAGCCTCACCATGCTTGATCAACGAGCCACCGGTTAAATGATTTTCACAATAATATCACCTGCAACTATATTGATGAAGCATGCCCATGGTTCTTGAATCAGAAGAATTTTCAGTTACAAAGATTAAGAAACATAATTCTGGCCAAATTCATCATCAGAGAATGTCACATCACTTTATTTTAGCAGTAGAATGCACAAAAAATTCTCACAGTTGGAGTTTCTTGTGTGATGTAGCAATAGAAATAAAATGTGCATATATATAAGGGAAAGAATACTTCAGATACTTAAAATGCTGAGTTGATGCAACAAACTGATTATTGAGCCCAATCCTTAAGTATAAATATGTAACTGGCCCTAACAATTTAATAAACTTCAAATAAACATATTTAAAAGGAAAAAATAACAGGTGGAAAAGGAAGCAATCAGAAAAGACCCTCTGACTTACAAATTGTAACTTCATTAGTGATTGGGTGGAAGTAGCAGGACGGACTAGCTTTGAATCCTTGATCCAGCAACAACGAGACGCAACTTGAAAAATAAATAAATAGTCTATTAAAACACCAGCTCTTAAACCAATAGAAGAAAGATTACAGCAAAAAGAACTTCACTCGAATATACTTGAGAAAGCATTTTCTTGTCATATAATTTTTTTAACAGGCAAAAATTTGTCATTGATTTGAAAAATAGAGAAGCAATAAGGAAAATTGGGTTAAAGATAGTTAGGCGTCTTGTTTAGAGTTGTTGAAGTCTCTGCATCCTTCTCAACAGAAATTAGAGAATCACAATGACAATTGATAAACTTGCTGCCTTGAGATCCAACAAGAGACCAGAAAGCACCTGCCAGTAGGAGGCAATCAGATTCATTGAATTTGAAAAATGTTCTAATGGGAAGTGGGGGTTTCTAATCAGCTAGAGACGTAATTGTCATGAGGGAGAACAAGAGAGAATGGTATCTCTTGGCTACTCATCTAGAACAAAAAGGAAAAGTAGAAAAGGCAGAGGGAATAGAGTTACCATGATTAGAGGAAAAGAGTGCATGATCCTAAAACAACGTCGGCCATCCACGCGAGACCCACCAACGACGCCACAACCCTCGCCGTTACTGGAGGCGACGCTGCTAGCCCAGAGATGTCGCGAGGCCTCTCTGCTCCTGATCCAGCCAAGGTCCTCCCACCTCCTCAGCATCGATGCCGACCCTCGCAGGCCACCGACCCTCGCGGCCCAACGTCGATTGTCCGAGGCCTATCGCTGACATCATTGGCCGTCAAGTGAGACACCTCTCCTTCCGTCGACGCTGTGGAAAGGGGATTGATTTCGATCTGTGCATCTTTGATCGGCGATTGGTGTCGATCGATGTTCATCGTGCTCCTCTCCTTCCTCCAACCACTGAGTCGAGCCCTAGTTTTGATTTCCGTCACCATACCTGAGTGTCGCGGCTCTGACCAACTGATTTCTCCCCTTCTTGCACCCATCTACCTCCTGGGCCAGCGCTAGGCCTCACCTCCTGGTCCGACAAGAAGATTTCCGCCTGAACCTCCAAACATTACGGCTCCAGCTCACAATCAAGGATCGATTGAAGGTAGGTTGTTTAGTATCTTTGGTGGTAGATTAAGATTTGGGAATAATGATCGGATCCTAAGCTTAGTTGTGTTTTAGGGTACTCGTGTGGAGATCAGTGACTCCACTTTGCTCCGGCCACTGTTTCTGATAGCAACCTCCTCCGGCAGCGGGTCAAGTGGTTGTGCTACGGATTTAGATGAGTTTTGGGTTGATTTATGCCTGAATTTAAATTCAGATTGATTGGTGACATGGTTGGGAGATTAATCAAAGATTATGTACAATTAGAGATACCCTAATTAGGTTGGGGATTTTGTTTAGCTATTTAATTCAGATGAAATTAGCTAAATAAAATATGTTGATGCAAGACGTTGATTCGAAACAAGCGTCTTGACGTGGGATTTGTTCCCATATGAACTACTGATTAAGGCGGATACTTCTTACTTTGATTCTTTAGTACTTTGACCTTAATGCAAGATCTAGATATTTAGATAGATGTTGTATTTACTTTGACTCCACTCGTATTTTTCCTGAACTTGATACTTATCTGCTTGATCTTTGAGATGATCGTTTCGATATATATACAGTCTCTTGTTGTCATCCATGATATTTAGCAGATACTAGATACCATGTTTACTTGCTTTGATTGTTGTTTATTCATGTACCTTATTGAGCATGCTAGCTTACTGTAGCATACCTGATTTCTATTTATATATGTGATGACTGTTGCATCTTACTTATCGTGTCATTGCATGCATACCAACGAATACGTCTTCCTTGTGGTTGAGTGAGTTGTTGGTCAGCGCCGCACACTCGGTTACTCATGGGTAGTGGTAGATGGAGGAGATGTCGCTTGTCCTGCCGTGCCACACTCGGTCACTCACGGATAGTGGTAGCTGGAGTTGCGAGCAACAAGAACCCCATTGCTACGTAGCTAGTTAGCTATTATGCACCTGTCCACTCGGCCACTCGAGAGTAGTGGTAGCTAGAGTGTTGTACAGTTGTCATTGTCTAAGCCTCTCGACCATACAGGGGTCATGGTGCAGAGGGGTGGGCGGGAGTAACCATCCATGCATATGCTTTTGTTATTATACTTGTTTATGTTATTGATTGCTTATTTATGCAGTTATTTTATTGTATCCATGTGATATGCTTACATATGTTGAGTTATATACCTGTTGCATGTGGTTCGACACTGGTTTACTTATTGATAGTATGTATATACCTCACATGATACCCTTGTAGTTATGAGCAGTACTATTGCAAATCCTCACTACCCCTAACTTTCTATTACTAGCTTAGTATATGGGTTCAGGTATGAACATCTATTATGATATCACTGTAGTACATGATACTCTTCCCTATGAGACTATATACCTTTAAATCTCTAGATATTTATTATGCTCATGCACTATCTATCTATTATCCGCTTAGTCCCAGCACTCACCACCCCTTGAACTGATTTTTCTTTTGCCGGGGAAGAGGTAGATGATACAAGAATACTTGGAGGATCCTGACTGCCGGTCCCACGTCACATCTGAGGATGATTTTCTGGTTTTGTTTCCTGCTTTGTTTGTGTTTTAAATTTGTGAACTTGGTATTGTAATAACTCAATGTGGACTTGGAGTTTAGCCTTGGCCCTTGTGGTTTCTTGTATTTGGTTTGATGTTGTGGTGTCAAGCCAAGTCGGCTCGCAGTTTTTTTTTTTTTTTGTGGCTTTGCGTTCGTTATTTTGTGACTTCTGTTGTGTTTTATTTCAGCCGTGTGGGTTATTTATCAATTGTGTGGTTATGTTTACATCCATGTGGACTATTGATTACTTGTGAGTAACCTTGTGGCATTGTATACATGTTTCATTTATCATTGCTATAGGGAAGGTGTTGTCCGATTTTTGTCGGACAACCTTACCCTCGGGGCATGACAAGCTCCAACTCCTTATGTTTTCCGCCGGCCCTAAGAAGCTCCCCTCCCCATTGTTCTCCACCGGCTCTAGAACTCCGAGGGAAGACCAAAAGGAGAGAGTTGGTAGCTAAAGATTGAAGGCGTGTTCCCTACTTAATTTATGCTTTAGCAAGTTTCTATAATTACTGAAAACTCGGATCTTATAGTGTGATGTTCTTGGCTGTTTTTGGGAGATTGATTCCCTAGTTTAGGTTCTTTTCCTAAGCCCCAAATGATTTGTATGAATAGAAGATTTCGGATTTCTTGAAGGGATAGTTTCCTCACTAAATTTTAAAGGTTGTCCATCATACTCTTACTTTACAAGTTTGTACATGTTCTTTATCTTCTAGTTGCTTTAAATCCTTCATATAATGTGTAAAATTAAGGGGCATGTATGGAGAACATTTTAGGTGAATTAATCTGAATTTAATGTCATTTAATTACTAGTGAAAACGTTTAGGATTCTCTATACTTCATGAAATCGGATCCTTGTTTGTAGTTTTAATATTTCATGTAGTTTCTTCATTGTTTTGATGTATACAATGACCCTTAAAATTTAGTAACTCGTGGAAATGTATGGAGAACATTTTAGGTGAATAAATCTGAATTTAATGTGGAAACGTTTAGGATTCTCTATACTTCATGAAATCATATCCTTGTTTGTAGTTTTAATATTTCATGTAGTTTCTTCATTCTTTTGATACATACCCTTAAAATTAGGGAACTCGTGGAAATGTATGGAGAACATTTTAGATGAGTAAATATGAATTTAATGTCATTTAATTACTGCTGAAAACGTGTAGGATTCTCTATACTTCATGAAATCGGATCCTTGTTTGTAGTTTTAATATTTCATGTAATTTCTTCATTTTTTTTATGCATATAATGACCCTTAAAATTAGGGAACTCGTGGTTAATGGATTGAAAACATTTTAAGATGTTTTATCAGAATTTAAGGTCCTCTAAATACTGTGAGAATAATTAAGGATCTTCACATTTCATGTAGTGGGACCATTGAGAATGATGTTGTTGATGTGCTAGTTTGTTTGATATCACATGTTATAGTTTAGTTTCGGTTTGTATCATGATAAATGTTAGGAAATCAGTAACCTTAACAACTCATCAAAGCGATAATAGTTTTGGATCCTTGGGACTTAACAAGTTAAGTCATAAAGCATGTCCTTGATGACCTTTCATTGTATAATGTTGTTGATAAGTTTGTTGTTTGATATGTACCAATTAAATTTCGGTTTACATCATTTCAAATTATATGAAATCAGAAAATTTATTAACTCATTAATGGGATGAAAGTTAGGATCCTTAGGATTCAACAAGTTAAGCTATAAATCATGTCTTTCCTTTACAATCATGTTTAGGTCCTTATACTTGCTTCCGTTAGAAGTGGCACTTTCCTTGTTACTCTTGATGGATTGTATAATTCCTATGTTTCGGATTTAATAAAAGTTAGTTTTATTCACGGTATTAGGGAGCTTGATCATGTTATTCCCTTACTAGCATGTTAGTTTCTTATGCATGCTCATGCTATGTTGATGCACAGTCTATGCTTAAGCTTACGTTATGAATTTGCATGTTTATGTTAAGATTTACGATTATATCCATGTTTAAGTAATGATCAAGTTTATGTTAAGTGCATGATTATGCTTATGTTCATGTTTATGTAATGAACATGGTTGAGTGTGACCAACATCCTTAACCCGGGAACTCACTAAATCTATGTGGTCGAGTGTGACAAGTGTCCTTAATGTGGGAGCTCACCAAATCTACGTGGTCGAGTGTGACTGGTATCCTTAGCCCGAGAGCTCACCAAACCCTATGTGATCGAGTGTGACCGGTGTCCTTAACCCGGTAGCTCACCAAATCAGTGCCCGAGAGCTCACCAACCCTACGTGGTTATGTTTATGGCTGTATGTACATGCTCATAATTAAGTCTATTCTTATGTGTATGTTTTTATGCCATGTAAGTATGCTTATGTTTATGTACATGCTCATGATTAAGTTTATTCTTATGTTTATGTTTATGTCATGCAAATATGCTTACGCCTATGCTTATCTGCTCATGATCAAGCCAACTGTTATGCTTAGCTTATCTACATGCTTATGTTTATGCTCTCATGCTTATGTTGATGCCTATGCTGGTATGCCAATAGGAAAGTCCTAAGCGACCTAGCATGTGTTTCCCTTAGTACACTAGATATAGGCGCTAACTATTGCATAACACAATTTTGAATATGCTAAGTCTATCAACTCACAAATTTTAACGTTTTCAAATAATGGGACCAATGAGATAGGAGGCATTAACCAGTGAGCTAGCCCGAGACAATGGCATTACAATCCGAAAACCTTCCAGTTTAGTTTCCGCATTAGTTAGATGTTTTCTTTGAAGAATAAATCCCGAACTATATGACCAGTACCAAAGGTCACTAGTAATTTATGTTTTAAGAGCTATCTATGTATCTTAGTTGAATTAAGAACCCATTATGGAAGTATGTGTAAGTGATGCCTGTAGTTTTATATATATATGTATATATATTAGGGACGTCACACAACTCACTAGACATTGGAGGTTTGTTGTAGTTTCTAACAAATATGCTAACTTTATGTAACACTTTGCGCTGATACTAGTTAAAGACTAAGCATACCGGGTTAATTCCACTGTTTGGAGAATTGACCTTGAACTAGGCATGAGAAAAATAGGTCAGAAAAAATTAGAAAATGAGAAAACTTAAATAACATGCATTTTTCACAAAACTATATATTACAAATATATAGCAAAATAAAAGGTTAAAAATCCACTAAAACTTTTCATACAAACAACATAACATACACAGTTAAGGAATAAATACCTTGCAGAGTCATTAATTAATGCAAATGGTGTTACGCATCCAAGTGGTACCTTGAAAAGCAATCCAGAAGTTATATTAACTACAGAAACATGATATCCATCAATATAATATAATAGGCAAGATCCATAATTTTTTGTATTGCTTCCTTCTAGTAGTATGGATTTTTTCTTGGTAGAAATCAAATCAAAAAAATATTCTATATGTGGGTTCTGTAAGTACCCGAGATAGTTTTGATGTGGTCAACCAAGTTCAGTTAGATCCTATTGTGTTTAATCCTCATGTCTAAGTGTGCAAGTTCGTAGTCATCTTTTATTTAATCACTGACAAATCTTGATCATGGTTAAATATGAAGCAAAAGGCAAAGGTGACAAGAAATGGTAAATGATTGTAATAAAGTAGTTCAGGTTAAAAGGTTAACATTTGTATTCCATGCAACTTTTTTAGATCCATTTATGATCTCCATATTAATTCACTCACATATTGATAATTAAATAATCTCAAATGAAATATACAAGCGAACCTGGTACGTTCATGCATAGCTTGTAGTAACTATGACTGGTTTATAAACACTAGTAGATGAAATTGCCAAGACTAGTCTGTTTTATCTTGAACCAATGCTGAGTTTTTATAAGCCAAAGAACAGAGAAAACCAAAGTAGTTAATAGACTAGCACCAAACTGTAAAACTATTTGAAAAGGAAACTATAATCCAACATAGTCATTATTAAGGCATCATGAACAGAGAGATAGTCATGATATCCGACAAAAAGGAATTATTGAAAAATATACATAAAAACAAGAAACCTGAAGTAATTCTTGCAAAGCTTCTTCAGGAGCCATCCGCAAACCTCCTTTTCCCAGACCAAGCCTTTGGGATAAAACTATTTGATAAATTGCATATGTTTAAAATCTCAGAAATTAGACAAGCTGATCATTCTAGTAGCAATACTGAATGCAACATAAATAATTAATCATGTAATATGGAAACCATTAAGTTATCATCAGTACCCTTTAAGTCAACGTTTGTGTCTGCAAGAGCAGAAACAACGTAAAACCTCTGTTTCTTGTCCTGAAAAAATAATTAACTGTCAGATATATAAACAGGATCGAATGTTTTCCACTGTTGGCAAGCAAAAACTTTGCATTACAGAAAATCCATTTTTTCCACTTGTATTACCTTTAACAGCAAATTTTTACTTAATGCACCTCCCAAATGCCCCACTTCCTTTGCCTGACAAAATAAAAAATATTTATAGGGGAAAATAGTTGATACAAGACATATTTCATCATAAGGAAAACAATTATTTAAAAATAGTGAAGAAGCAATTATTACTAACCTGAGCCTCCACAGCGAGGACAGGAGGATGATCATAGCAAAGGAAGTCTATCTGAAGTTCCTATAGACGAACACAATGAGCCAGAGTGTTAGAATCTATAATACAGAAGAGACCAAAGTTTGTTTCAATAAATAATAATAGATGTGCAAAACTAAATCCCCACACTTTCAACGACACTTAAAATTAACTGCTCAATAAATAAGTTGTTTCAAACCAAATCATGATACACAATTTTTTGTATCCTTGAGTAAAATGAATCAAGTAATTGCATCCCTATAGGATAATTTAAAGGTTCTAAAGATTGTGCAAGTGTCATTGAGTCATTGCACAATATGCGTGATATGTGGATCGTATACGAGCAAAGATGCAGTCTATCATCCGCATCAAGACATGTTTGCTACAACAATTGAGGCCAGCTACATAGATATAGTCCCTCAATGGAGACCTACGTACTATATATTTAAGAAATTAATATTCACAGTAATGAAAAACATGTGTCAAAAATATATATATAATATTTTTTTTTTGCTATATAATATGTCAAATAATCAACCTAAGTAATAAATATGAAAAAATCGTCCACCAATCATTTAAAAAGTAAATCAATCATTCATTCCAATCCATAATTCCAACTAAATATTTTGCATACGAATCTATGTGATTCATATAACACTAAAAAATATAAAACATGACAAACTATGCTAATCAACAGACACACTCTAAAAAATAAAGTTTAAATGTTAACCTAAGAAATATATAAATGTGTTTTTCATTTGTCTATTTGTAAAAGTATTGTTTAGTTAAATCAATAGCAGTTCTATATGACTTAGACTTTTAACAATCCTTATGTGTCCATAAGCAGATGCAGTGCAACCCAGTAGGTTCCTATGCATGAGAAGACTAAGCGACTACTAACACTTTGAAAATATAAATCACACTAATGAAAACGTAGCAAGGAAATTGAAACTAATGATTAGTTAACATTACAGAAACTGTGTTTGTATTCGATTTCATGACTCGGAAACAAATCCCATGGAGGCTCAAACTAAATCTAACACTTCAAACATAAACAAGATTGATAATGTCAACTTGTAATATTTCATGAATTTGTACTTATAATAAACGTCCTTCCTAATTAAAAACACTGGTCAACACATTTCTTTTGCAATCTATCATTAGCGAACAAAATCCATCTTTCTATCCTTGCTAATGCCCTGAAACAAAAAAAAAAAAAATTTCCGGTACCTGCTTTTTTTAGAAAAAATAGTTTTTTAACTTAAAACTAGCACAGTAGTTTTGAGAAAATGCTGTTGTCGATAGAACAAGCTTATAAATGCATCCGATAAATCACAGAGAAACAATTGACTGGAAAATTCAATGGCATCGGAAGAGTGCGCGATGAGAAATGCATCGACGGAAGGCTTAAGAGACGCACCTTTAGGCGAGCAAGGAGCTGATCCTTAGTATACCCCATTGCGGAGACGGCGACTGAAAGAGAGACAGAGGAAACCCTAATGTCAAAGCATAGAAGGCAGAGGAGACGCTAATGGGTAAGCCTGGCCCGTTGAAACATACAATTTACAAAAATAATAATAATTCATTTTTAAAAAAACAACTTAATTAAAATTAGTTTAACATAAATCATCTTAAAATTATTATAATAACTACTAGATAATTACTATTTTAACCTTTTTCAAATGAATATTAATTAAATTTAAATAATATTAACTTAATTAATAAAGAAGTTTTGATATAAAAGAATATTAATTATAATATTTTTGTAAAGTTAAATTTTAAAAAATAATAACTTATTTTAATATATTATTTTACTATTTAATTAAGAAACAGAACTCTTTAATAACTAATTTGGATGAATTTAAAATTAAATTATGTTAAATTGTCAATACTATGAGTAAAAAAGTTTTTATAAATATTTTGAACGGATGACATTGCATATATGAATGTAATATCTATTTTTATTAATTTAATATTTGATATAAATAATTAAATTAATTTTTAATGAGAAATAGTCTATAGAAAATGTCATTTTACTCTCTCTATATTTTATAATTGCTAATTAGACTAGACTAATCTATTTAATTATATGTCCGCTCTTTTCTTCTTCCTCATAATAACTAGAATGGTAGCCTTTTTAAATATCATTATTTTTTATAATGATAAATTTTTGCTTGTCCGTATTAGGAACTATGGATTTCTATCGATCATAGTATCTATTTTAGAATGATTGGTAATAAAATTGATACTTAATTGTTTTTGGTATATTAGAAAGAATGATATTTCCTTGGGAGAAAGGAGAATTGCAAGAGAAGATGTTCGTAAAGGATAAATCATGGATTAGGAAAATCTTAGTGTGTTTGGTTCGGGGTTATTCTTGATAATCTTGATTATCCATCCAAGGTTATCAACAAAAATCTTGTTTGGTTTAGGTATTCGATGATTCCCGAGTAATGTTCCATGCCCGACACGTCGGCAAAAGGGTCATGAAGCCCGGAATCGGAAAACCTCAGAAAACTAAGGTTTTTCTTGATTCCGGGGTTAACGAATTTTTTTTACCAAAAATACCCTCCGATAAGAAAAATATGAAAAAAAGAGAAAAAAATATTAAAAAAATATTATAAAATGTTTAAAAAAATTTAAAATTTTTAAAAATAAATAGTTTTTTTAAAAAATATATATAAATTTTAAAAATAAAAAATAAAAAATTTAAATTTTAAATTTTAAAAAAAATTAAAATTTTAAATTTTAAAAAATAAAAAATTTATAAAAATTTAAAAATAAAATAAATAAATAAAAATTAAATTTTAAAAAATGTAAAAAAAAAATATAAATATAAATCACATAAAAAATATAAAAACATTAAAAAAATAAAAAAAACACATAAAAAGGTAAAAAAATATACAAGAAAAAGAAAAGTAAAAAAAACATAAAATAATAATATTAATATTATTATTATTATGTATAGTTGATTTTGTAATTGAGGGTAATATAGTAAAATATTAAACTAAGGTATTCATTAAAACCTTCAAACAAATAAGTTTTTGTTGCATTACCTAGTTTGAACCAAACAACATTTGGTTATGTTTTATTTCCCATAACTTTGGTTATGTGATTACCAAGTAATCATATAACCAAGGTTATACATAATAACTTGAACCAAACGCACTCTAAATGGTATTTTTACACTGTAATTAGGCAAAATGATAATTTTCTCATGTAAAAATAGTGCTGGACTAAACTAAAGAAAAAATAAAAAAACATGCAAATGGAGGGATATAGTTTTATTAGTCTGCCAATTTTATGACACTAAATTTAATCCCCTATTTGGTTTCTACATGATATTCGTAGCTCTACTGCTAATTTTAGATATATTTTGGATCAATTAATCTGTTTAGGTGTATCACTATTGCCATTTTTTTATTTCAAAGTTCTTCTTGTGCTTGTAATAAAGTTTATTTTAGTTGGCGGATCAGTATGAATATTGATATCAATTATCCTACCTATAGATTTTATCCTAAATTTAAAATAGAGTAGTTAAATTTAAAATAAACCTTTGCATCAGCTACCCTATTCATTCCCTAAATTTTGATTTGATGAATAATAATTCTCTAAATTTAGAGAATATACCCTAAAATAAAATAATATATTTTTTAATCTCTCTCCTTCCGCTCAATGTTTTTAATCTCTCCTTCTATTCATTTCATAAATATAATAATTAAAAAATAGAAGAAAGAAGATAAATAATAAAAAATTAAAGATGATAAAAATTTTAAGATAGTTAATGTAGTGTGTAGTGAAAAATAATTATCTAAATTTAATAAAATAAATTATTTGTCTTAAATTTTAAATATAATAATAGAAAAACGGGTGGACATGCTCTAACATGTTATGCATCTTACCACTCTTTACCTCTACTTTTATATTTTTTTTTCCAATTTTTGTATTATGGATATGGAAGACACCAGTAAACTGTATTTCTATTTGGCATGTACGATTATATTTTTATTTTTGATTATCTATTGAGAAATGATTATTTATTAATACTATGATAGATTAGGCTACTTAAATTAATTGATCCAAATAAAATTTAATATTTATTTATATTTTATTAAATTTATGCAGATAATAATCAATTTTTAAAATATTATCAAATTAAAACTACATGATATAAATCATATTTTATTATTCATTTAATTTTAAATAATATTATTTTGATAAAATAGTATGGACTTATTTTTATTAGTATTATTATTATTATTATTATTATTTGAATATAAATATACTGGCTAAAAGAAACTGAAAGAACTTATTGAGATAGGCTCTTAATAAATTTATTACTAATATTTAAAATCAAAATTCAGAAAATAATATAATTTAAATTTAAAAAAAAACTAGTTAAATTTTCATAATTACTTTAATTATATTATTAATAGCTACTTCTTCCTTTCAAAATAAGTTTGAACAATTT
Source organism: Zingiber officinale (assembly GCF_018446385.1). NCBI lineage: Eukaryota > Viridiplantae > Streptophyta > Magnoliopsida > Zingiberales > Zingiberaceae > Zingiber > Zingiber officinale. The sequence continues at coordinate 147,928,736 of NC_055994.1, forward strand.
AAAATGGAAAAATGGCTCAAAACGTCATATTAACAAATTATTTTTCTTCCTTAGTTTCTACATTAGAAAAGTTTGTTTTCAAACCTGCTTATAAACTTTTCTTATATGCAACTTCTTAATACATACTTATTTATCTAGTTACCTTTTATTTTTTATAAGTACAGAAAATATAAAAGAAGATGTAATTGTTCCTAAATTCAACACATTTTAGATTAGAATCTAATATTAATTTTATCAAATTAAGCAAAAAAAAATTTCCACCTGATCAATCGATTTGGAGCGCAGACCAATTGATTAACGTAGAATGAATCGATTGGTCAATCGATTCAGTCTAAGTCAATCGATTAATATAATTCCTAATCGATTGGTTCGATGAAAAAAAAGTTGTATTCAATTGAATAGAAAATATATTAGATTCTCTTTAAATTAATCTGAATTTAGAAGGAATTATCTCTCCTTTTAGACTTTGTGTACTTATAAAAAATTAGAGTAATTAGATAAATTGGTATCCATTATGATTGGTTAGAAAGTGAGAACAAATATTTTCTGATTTATCTAATTATCCTTTATTTTGTTATGTAAAAAAAAATCCAAAAGAATATACAATTCTTTATAAATTTAGCATATTTAGATTTTCTATCAAATTGAACATAATTCTTTCAATCGATTGGGAGTTGATACTAATCGATTAACTTAGAATGTATCGATTGGTCAATCGATTCAACTTAAGCCAATCGATTAATATAATTCTCAATCGATTGGTCAGGTGAAAAAAGAATTGTACTTAATTGGATGAATAATATACTAGATTGTACTGAATTTAGGAAGAATTATATCTTCGTTTAGACTTTTTGTACTCATGGAAAATGAGGACAATTAGATAATTTTGTGTTTATTATGTTTGATTAGGGGTATTTTCTGACACGAGGAGTAAGGATAAAATCTAATTTATAGTTGGAGATTTTTCTCTAATTTATTTATTTATTTAAAATATATGAAAATAATTTTAATTATTTATATTACATTAAAAAATAAATTGTTTGATGATGAATTTTAAAAAAATAAAATAAAATTTTTAAATTTTAAACATTTAAAAGAAATAATAAACCAAATTAAAAACCGAATATTTAACCTAATAAATTCCAAATACAAGAATAGGTCCTGGAATATACTTCCGATATTATTTTTTTTAATGAAGAAAGATTAAATAATTTAATAATTTTATTAATTAAGAAAAAAATATTATTAAAATTTAAATATAAAATTTTAATCAATAATTTTATGTCAGTAAATTTTATATGAAATTTTATTTTTAAAATTAATATTTTATTTTTTAAAAAAATTAAAATCTGTCGGTCCCAAGAATAAAAAAGAAAAATTGGGAAAATTTTATTTTATTTTTTAAAAAATATTATAGGTCTAAAAAATTTTTTTGCATAACGTTGAGACGGCCCTGTCGCCGCTCACGTCGTCCGCGACGCCGAAGCAGAAACGTCGCCGGTTTTCTGGCGGAAAGACGACAATTGAGTTTCTTCCAGACGACCTCCTGCATTGCACCCTCTCGACGCTGAGCGGCAATCTTCGGGACGTTGCCGCATGCTCCTGCGTCTCCCGCCGCTGTCGCTCCGCCGCCGCCTCACTCCCTTCCCTCACCTTCGGATATCTTCAACGACTTCCTCCGCCCCCGCACCGCTGCCGACGCCGTCATCGGATGCATTGTCGCCGCCTCCCTCTGGCACCTCGCCATCCTCTACCACATCTCCGAACCCCCACCTCGCCTCCTGGCTAGCCCTCATCACCCTCGAGCTCCGATTCGACACCCTCGCCGTCGGGGAAATCGACTGAGTCGGCCTCGCGAAGGGGCTGGAGTCGCTCAAGCTCGAGAGCGCTGATGCGACCGCCCAATTGGGGCTCCGGTGCCTTTCGAGACATGCGGATCTTGGAGATAGAGGTGTTGATAAATGATTCAAAATTAACAATTGAGTTAGTGGTGGCAATAAGTGGTAGTAGTGATAGTAGTGGGGTAGAGTAGTTGGGTTAGTGGGGTGAATTGTGGAGCTAGTGGGTTATGTAGGTAGCTTATAAATAGGCTACATGTTTTATAATTTAATGAAGAAGTGTGAGAGATTATTGTATTTCACTTGTTCATCTTTGTCCCCTTATCCTCCTCCTAATTTTCTCTATCAGTGGTATCAGAGCGTCGAGTTTGATGTGTCTTAGTTTTCTCGCAATGGCAATCAATGGAGTTTCTCAACCCCTCATCCCCATTTTCAAAGGAGAGTGCTACGAATTTTGGAGTATCAAAATGAAGATTCTATTTAGATCTCAAGATCTTTGGGATTTAGTAGAGAAAGGTTTTGACGACGAGGATGCCGATGAAGCTAAGGTCGATTGAAGGAGAACAGAAAGAAAGATTCGAAGGCACTGTTCATTCTTCAACAAGCAGTACATGAGACGATTTTCTCAAGAATTGCAACTGCCTCATTTTCCAAAGAAGCATGGGAAATATTGCAGAAAGAATTTCAAGGCTCCTCTAAGGTGATAGCAGTGAAACTCCAGACTCTCAGAAGTGAGTTTGAGGCCTTGCTTATGAAGGGTTATGAAACTTTACAAGACTTTCTATGTAGAGTAATTTCGATTGTCAGTCAAATGAGATCTTATGGAGAAAAGATCACTGATGCAATTATTGTTTCGAAAGTTTTATGAAGTTTGACTCCTAAATATGATTACATAGTAACTGCGATCGAGGAGGCAAAAGATCTCTCGATTTTATCTTTTGATGAACTAATGGGTTCTTTGCAAGCTCATGAGGCAAGGCGAAATAGATCCGTTGAGAAGAATGAAGAAAAGACATTTCAAGCTTCTCAAGTGAAGGGGGAGATAGAAAAAAAGGAAGACTTCGCTGGCAGAGGTCGTGGAAGAGGAGATTTTCGTGGTAGAGGAAGAAACCATTTTAATGGACAAGAGAAGCAATTTAACGGGGATCAAAGATGGAATAAAAATTCCATTCAGTGTTATGGCTGCAAAAGATTTGGGCATATAAAGGCAAATTGCATAAATGGCTCACAAGCAAACTATGTGAAAGAAGAAAACGAGAAAAGTAAGTTATTTATGGTTCATTCTCATTCTAACGAAGTTCAAAAAGCTATTTGGTTTTTGGATAGTGAATGTTCAAATCACATGATTGGAAATAAGTCATTATTTAAAGAGTTTGATGAATCACAAAAGATGATAGTAAGACTTGAAGATAATAAGCAGATACAAGTTGAAGGCAAAGACACAATTGCCGTGGAAACTAGCGATGGTAAAGTAAAATTGCTTTACAATGTCTATTTTGTTCCTAGTTTGGCACATAGTTTGTTAAGTGTTGGACAATTGATGATGGGTGGCTATACTATTGTATTTGATAACGAAGCTTGTGTTATTTATGATAAAGGTTCTGGAAAGTCTATTGTTAGCGTGCAAATGACAAAAAATAAGATGTTTCCACTGAAGATCTCTAATGTGGAAAACCAACCTTTTATTGCTAGCGAAGATAATGAATTCAAGATGTGACACTTGAGATATGGGCATCTCAACATCAAAGGCATGCAACTTTTAAATCAGAAAAATATGGTTTTTAGATTACCTCAAATTAGCTCTCTTGGTTTATGTGAAGGATATATTTATGGAAAACAAACAAGGAAGTCTTTCCCAAGTGGGCAATCATGGAGAGCATCAGAATGTCTTGAGCTAATTCACGCTGATTTATGTGGTCCTATGAGAACTACATCATTTGGTAGGAGTAAATATTTTTTAATGTTTACTGATGATTTTAGCATGATGAGTTAGGTATATTTTCTAGCAGGCAAGTCAGAGATTTTTGAAAATTTCAGAAAATTCAAGGATGAGTTGGGTATATTTTCTAGCAGACAAGTCAGAGACTTTTGAAAATTTCAAAAAATTCAAGGTGCTTGTGAAAAAACAGAATGGTACTTTAATAAAGACTCTTCGTACAAATCGAGGAGGTGAGTTCTTATCTAAAGAATTTAGTAAATTTTGTGAAGAACATGGTATTCACAGGGAATTAACAACGCCTTATACACTGGAGCAAAATGGTGTTGTCGAACGGAAAAATCGAACCGTTGTAGAAATGGCTAGAAGTTTGTTGAATATCAGAGGACTTCCAATATTTTCTGGACTGAAGCAGTGGCCACATCAGTTTACTTGCTGAATATTTCTCCAACAAGAGTCGTTTTAAATCAAACATCATATGAAGCATGGCGAGGTAGAAAACCATCGGTAAATCACTTAAGAATTTTTGGTTGTATTGCATATGCCTTGATTAACTCTCAATTTCGTCATAAACTTGAGAAGAAATCTGAAAAATACATATTTGTTGGATATTGTAATCAATCAAAAGCATATCGATTGTATAATCCTCTTACTAGCAAATTAATTATATGGAGAGATGTAGATTTTGATGACAATTCAAAGTGGAATTAGAATACACAAGGAGAAGAAACTCAAATTCACATCCCAATGGAGGATAGAACTCCAACAACAGAAGGTATTGAATCATTTCCTTTGGAATCACCAGCTCCATCACCATCAAATTCAAGAAGTAGCAGTTCATCCTCCTTACAAGAATCTTCTGATGAAGCACCTCTAGCAAAGGTTAGATCTTTAAGAGAAATATATGAGTCAAATCAATTTACTCTTTTAGTTATAAATCTGAAGAGACTCAAATTCACATCCCAATGGTGGATAGAACTCCAACAACAGAAGATGTTGAATCATCTCCTTTGGAATCACCAGCTCCATCACCATCAAATTCAAGAAGTTGCAGTTCATCCTCCTTACAAGAATCTTCTGATGAAGCACCTCTAGCAAAGGTTAGATCTTTAAGAGAAATATATGAGTCAAATCAATTTGCTCTTTTGGTTACAAATCCGAAGAGACTCAAATTCACATCCCAATGAAGGATAGAACTCCAACAACAGAAGTTGTTGAATCTATCTCCTTTGGAATCACTAGCTCCATCACCATCAAATCCAAGAAGTAGCAGTTCATCCTCCTTACAAGAATCTTCTGATGAAGCACCTCTAGCAAAGGTTAGATCTTTAAGAGAAATATATGAGTCAAAATAATTTGCTCTTTTGGTTACAGATCCTATAACCTTTGAAGAAACAGTAACAAAAGAGGAATGGAGGAATGCAATAAAAGAAGAGTTAATAGCAATCCATAAAAATGAAACATGGGAGATGGTAGATCTATCCGAAGGCAAGAATGTGATTAGTTTCAAGTGGGTGTTTAAAACAAAATATCATGTTGATGGAACCATTCAAAAATACAAAGCTCAACTTGTTGCAAAAGGGTATTCGCAACAACAAGATATTGATTTCAAAGAAACCTTTTCTCCAATTGCTAGATTTGAAACTGTGAGAATTGTCCTAGCATTAGGCTGCACAAATGCATTGACATGTTTATCAATTTGATATTAAATCTGCATTTCTGAATGGAGATTTGCAAGAAAAAGTTTATGTAGATCAACCAGAAGGTTTTATAATTGAAGGCAAAGAGATGAAGATGTATAAATTGAGAATGACACTTTATGGGTTAAAACAAGCCCCACGGGCATGGTATAGCAAGATTGATGGTTATTTTCGTCAACATGGTTTCACAAGAAGTGAAAATGAAGTCACTCTCTATGTGAAAAAATAAGGTAGAGATGATTATATTATTGTGTGTCTTTATGTCGATGATACAATTTATATGAGTTCTTCTGATTCTCTATTGGCTGATTTTAAATCTAATATGATGGAGAGGTTTGAGATGTCAGATATGAGAATATTACATTATTTTCTTAGTCTTGAAGTAAAGCAAGGAGTTGATGGGATCTTTATCTCACAAAGAAAATATGCGACAGATCTTCTGAAAAGGTTCACTTATTCAATTGTAATCCAGCTACTACACCTATGAATATAAATGAGAAATTACAGCTAGAAGATGGTTCAGAAAAAACTAATGCAAGAAATTTCATAAGTTTGGTTGGAGGTTTAATTTATCTAACTCATACTAGACCAGATATTGCTTTATCTGTTAGTGTAATCTCCAGGTTTATGCAAAATCGTACGAAGCATCATCTTGGAGTAGCTAAAAGGATTTTATACTATGTTGCTGGAACCATGGATTATGAAATTTATTATAGTAAAGTTTCAAAATTTGATCTTTACGGATTCATTGATAGTGATTGGGCAAATTCAGTGGATGATCGAAGGAGCACTCAGCTAGTGTTTTTAATATTGGATCAGGAGCAATTTCATGGAGTTCAAAGAAACAAGCTACTACAGCCTTATCATTTTCAGAAGCAGAATATGTAGCAGCAACTTTAGCAGCATGTCAAGCAATTTGGGTTAGAAGATTACTTGCAGATCTTCGCCAACAACAAAATGATGCAACTACTATTTTTTGTGATAATAAGGCGACAATTGCAATGACAAAAAATCCAGCTTTCCATGGGAGGACTAAACATATTTATATTCGTCTACATTTCATTCAAGACTTAGTTGTAAACAAAGAAATTATATTGGAGTAATGCAGCACACATGAGCAAGTGGCGGATATCTTGACGAAGTCACTTCCAAGAGAGAAGTTTATTTATTCAGATCGTGTCTTGGTATTTGTAATTTTGAATCAAGGGGGAGTGTTGATAAATGACTCAAAATTAACAATTGAGTTAGTGGTGACATTGAGTGGTAGTAGTGGTAGTAGTGGGGTAGAGTAATTGGGTTAGTGGGTGAATTGTGGAGCTAGTGGATTATGTAGGTAGCTTATAAATAGGCTACATGTTTTATAATTTAATGAAAAAGCGTGAGAAATTATTGTATTTCACTTGTTCATCTTTATCCCCTTATCCTCCTAATTTTCTCTATCAAGAGGACAACATTCTTACTGGCGAAACCTTCTCCGCTTTGCTCCGCGCTTGTCCCCACCTCACCGATCTGTCCCTGCTCAGGTGCTTCAGCGACAGTGCCATCTCCATCGAATCAGAGTCGCTGGAGAAATGCAGCTTGCACGTCCACGGATTCAACCGGATCACAGTTGCCCATGATCATCGGAACAAGAGGCTCTTCATCTCAAACTACCCGGGTGACGTCGAAACACCTTAATTTAAACACAACTTAGTAGACATCAAAATCTTTATCCATGTTTAAGTTGTGTGACCGTCCCCTCGGGACGGTGCGATGGTTAAGACATGGGGTGTTGCCACATGAGGTCTTGGGGTCGAAACTCGACGTGACCGAGCATAACCTCCCCCATATCTTGACCATTTGCACTAATGGCTAGTAGCTACCCGTGATTTACCTCCTCCGTGTTGACCTAAGGACGGGTTGGCGGGGGCGTTGGGGGCAAGCGAATTGCTTTTTGCCACATGTTTAAGTTGTGTGACCATGCTTGATGGCCATGAGAGGGCAAGAGTGTAGGTGGAATGTGATAAACTATGTTCTACAACTTGCAGTTGCGGTGAAGCACTTGGCGATGAACATCGAATCCTGCAGCGATATCCATGAACCCGAAGTTGCTCTTCAGTCGATTCAAGTAGAATAGTTCTTCGTCAACCATTTGAAGCTGCACCAAGTTGGAGATTCCTGGAGCAATCTTCGTGGCATTGTGCTACGATGCACGGGTGAAGGAATTGAAACAAAACAATGTTTAGACTAACTGGCACTGGGAACATAAAAAAAAAATAAAAAACAACAACAAATACTTCTTCTTGATTCCGGTTGGAGCTTTATCCCTTGACAAAACACGATTGAACATCTTATAAGGGAAGAAATTTGATCTTATTCATCATTTCAAATTCATTTTGGAAGCTAAAGGACCAAAAAAAGAACTCATTGATTTCTTTTCTCCAACCTATATTTTCACAGCTCGTATCTCTAGTTCCCATAAATATCAATGAGAAAACACTTCAAGAAAAAAAAAAAAAAAAAAAAAACTAGCTCACTGAGGGCATTTGATATTGAATGGAAATATGCTCAGTTTCAGACTTCAAGCATCGGCACCAGACGAATACTCGGGCACAATCTTCAGTGGTCTCTGCTTCTCGTACTGGGAAAACATTGAAGCAAAGCAGCATAAGGAATACAAAATAAAAAGGGACTAATGCTCAAGGTAGATTGGTTTACAAAAAAGAAGAGAACTTTACCTTCTTATGAAAGTCGTCAATCTCCTCAGCAGTAAGGGCTTCCTCCCATCCATTTTTGTCCCATCCAAGAGATCGTAAGAAGGCTTCCTCTTCAGGATCGACAACAATGTCCGAGTCAGGATTAGTTTCTCCATTGTCCGAGTAAGATCTCTCTGACAGATTCGAAGTGCAAAAATCTTCACTCATGCTTCCGACCTCTGTTGATCCATTAAGATCAGATTCTGATGGAAAGCTATTATTCAACTTATTATTAACAGGGGAGGTGCAGTGCTGGTGCTCTGCATTTGACTTCTCAGTGATCAGTGCTGGTTCAACTGAGCTTGGCTTTGAAACACTAGTTGAACCACTTGAAGATTTCTTCCTTAGTAAATTGAAGAATGCATTCCTATTTTGAGCTTGAGAAAGGATTTTTCTATCCCCTGCATTTTTGTCTATGTTAAGATTTTGGTCAGTTGGGATCTTCGATGGAAGAACTGCAGAAGGAAAAGGGGCAACAACGTTCACAGACTTGCTGACACCTTGGCCATCTTTAGCAACAGAGATGATGTCATTCTTCTCTCGGTTAAGAACCTGAAAAGTCCCCACTGACGATATCTTTGCAGCATCAGAATTAGTTGATGACCGGATAGTTTGGTTCACATGTGACTGTTGGGCAACCTTGCTAAGAGAATTAAAATCCCCAGCTCTTGCAACTTTGGATTTTGTCTTATCCGATAGACTGCCATTCTGAGAGCAACAGACAATAACGAACAAATTAAAACATAAAAAATGGAGCAGTAAAAAAAAAATAATTTTATCAAATTGAGATCTCGGTTTGAGCTCAAAAAGCAGTTTAACACACGAACTTGGGCAATTTTTTTAGCTCTGCTTATTTACAGAAATAGCATCCTAGTATCAAAATGATTATCAGAAATTTGTAATAGTTATTGAAATCTGAACTTCCATTAAACTGCTAGATATAAACAAATAAGAATGATGCTGAGCAGTTTAGAGCATGTTAATTAGCCAGATTGTTGCCTACTTTCCTTGATCATCGTTTTTTCATTTCTGTTACCAATATTCAAGAGTAAGTTGATTGAGGAACCACAACTGGTTTGCAGTATGTGATCTCATATGTGAATAACAATTCAAGAGATAAAATTAGTTTTGTCAAAAATAGCAGAGAAACAAGAAGATAAGTGTGGGTGTATGTCCCCACCTAATGGGATAAGGCTTGGGTGTTATTATTGTACTCATTGCATATCTTTCCCCAGATGTCATTGTGGCAATTTTGGAAAATACTTACTGTTTGTAGTCTCTAACCTCAAGGTGCAATTTATGCTGAAGATTAAAAGCACACGAACTAATCATACACCCGTAAGCTATTGTGTTGTCCACCTCAGCTTGAAAGTTCAAACTGCCCAACCATATTACAAAAATTAGATACTCCACTTCATTATTAGTCATCATAAACTAGAACTAGAAGGCCTTTTCATTGAATGCCCCTCTAGGCATCTTGTCCACTTTTTTTAATGGTCAAATCATCAACAAACAACACTCAGCTATGTTTTGCTCAAAAACGTTCACAACCATATCATCTCTTCTATAAAGTTACTAATAGCTATACCATTATTGCAGACCTTTAGAAAATTAAAGCAAACTCACTCAATACTTTGGCCCAATATGCTATCGTCCCAGGAAGCCTTAGCGCAACGATAAAAATTATTGTCGTGTGACCTAGAGATCATAAGTTCGAGTTGCGGAAACAGACTCTTGCAATATAGGATAAGGGTTGCATAGGAATTAAAATACTGTGCCAAACCAGTCGAAACATCTCGTTTCGTCCATTGATTGGCACCGGCATGACCTCGATACTAGGCCCCGTAGCGGCAGAGAGGTGTCGCCCCGTGTTCGCGACGGAGGGGTTGTGCGCCCAACCGCACAAGAGTCGCACGAACCGCCGCATTGTCATGCAACTTTCTCACGCAGCAAGTCTGGTGGGTGGATAGTTTTTTTTTTAATTAAAACTTAGGTAAATTATTTTAATCAACTCCTAACTATGATAGGGATAATATAAAGAGTCTTTATTAAACTCTAATAAAATTATCTAATTAATTTATTTTAATTATAAAAAATATAATAAAATTTTTATTTATTTATTTATCTATTTTCATATTTATTTCCATATTTCTTTTATATTTTAAATATTTATGTTAAATATTTTATTTTTAATTAATATATTATATATTTAAAAAATACCAAAACTATATCAGCACGGCACGATACGATACCGAAATCATATCATTCTAGTCCATATGACCGAAACCTTGGCACGAGTTGAGATTTTAAACCATGGGTGTATCTTTAGCACTAATATGTCACCAAACAGATTTCTTTTTCCAATATAAATAAGGTTCCATCAAATTTCAAGTCTCTGTTAAAGAGATCCATATTTAGCTCCCATAAGAACCTTAACATCTTAATTGTAACATCATTACATCAAACCATGTTTGTCCCTAACTATTTGGGGTCAGCTACATCTACATGAATCGCCTTCCTACATTGAGCTCCATACGACTAAGAATATTTAAATTAATATATTAGTTTTTATTATAACCACTAATGTCTCCTTTGTCCTCCCTCTACTCCATACCACCCTCTCTAATAGATTCAACTCCTTTAACATCTCCTTCAATGTGTCATCAATATCTTAATCTGATCATTTTACATGAAAAAAAAAGCATAATAAATTTATTTAACTCAGTTAATTTCTTTTATTCTCTGTACATGTATAGCAACCAAGCAGCCACCTTCACGTTTACTAAGAAACATATCATAGTAAAAGATTCAAACAACAGTACATTACTGATGCTGCTAATGTGCACCCTAAATCACACAGAACTGACGTTTTAAAAGTTAAGCATCATATTTATTCAGCCTTTAAGTTTGAAGAACATAAACTATGCAAACTAAGCATATTAGAATAACCCACCAAAATTCATATATTCACGAATGTCTTAATTTTCTGAATATTTATATGGAAAGTTGTTTCACATTTTAGTTTATCATAGACAGATGACAATTAAATATTTTTGCTTTCACAAATCACCAAGAGTTCCCACTACAACCTATTTATCATTGTCTAATGTGAAACATGAATTCTCTTAAGAAATGTATATATGACTGGTTGAGGCTTTTGTGCTGAAATTGACTTTGGGTTAAGGTTTCAAGGTCCTGTTTATGTAGCAATAAGAAAAAGGCGCTAAACTGCTTTTCATAGTCCCCATTGATTTGGTTAATTATTGGTGGTCTCTCCTTCGCTAGTACTACTATTCTAGGTTTTAAGAAGAGTTGAACAATTGAAAACTGAGGAAAGGGAGCAATATTTATTCAACCGGAATAAAATTGGAAAAAAACAAATCACCAAGACTCAAGGAGATTATCATACCAAGGATTTAGGCAATGAAGGTGTCATGGGTATTAGTTGCTTGCATTTTCGAAGATTAAGTTCCTCAATCCTTTGAGTGTTTATGAGCAACTGCAAAATAAATAGAAAATCAGTTTGATGGAAATGTTATCTCAGTGTTACATAAATAGGCAACAACTATCCCTTTCTATGAATTACCTGAGGAACATCACTAACTTGAGATGGAACCTGAGTCAATGCCTCTGCCATGTTTAATCCTGGCATACTGCTTCCAGGTGTAGATGCTTGATTGACGGTACTAGTTGGTAAAACAGGAGAATGTATACTTCCATCAGTCTCAACTTTGGCTGGTACTTCTGCCAGGGCTGAAGTCCCAATTATGACAGGAGTAATAGCAGGAAGACTCTGAACAGCAGTTCTAAGACCAAGAGGTGATACAGTAGATGCATCGTAGAAGCTCTGCTTTGCGTCAACCCGAAGAGATGGAAACTCTTTCTCAAATGAGGTTTTACCAATATTTCCAATGATACTTCCCCTAGATGGAGAACTGTTATTTCCACTACTTCCAAGCTTTTTTGCCCGGGACTCAGCTTGCCTTTCTGCTATCAAAGATTGGGAGCGCCTTAAGGCATGCTCTTCGGACCTAACTCCTAATACTGAATCATGATAATCAAATCCATTGTCAAATGAAAGTGACTTATTTTCTCTGTCACGGGAATCAAAATCCCTATCCTGGTACCTATCACGAGACCTCCGAAAATTACTGTAAGCCTGTGATCTGCCAGAGCTCCCTTTCTCTACAGATTCATTGGAGCTCAAACTCCGTCGTATATTCCTATCATGGTTGCCTAGTAATCTATTTCTTGGGCTATGTCCCACACTATTTTCATCTAAGGAAAACAAAAGAGCATTGCATTAGCAGTGATTCTATTTATAAACATAATAACATACACAAATTGTAAAAGAGCAATACTTAGAATCATAACAAATTTAATGTGGAATAGTTGGATACCAAAACGTTTAGATGAATTGGTTCGCAGGCCATTGGTTGAAGTGTTCCCGTTTGCAATCTTGTACCACTGTGGAACCAATGCTGGTTCACCTTGCTCCATTTTCCACAAAGACCATTATCAATATGCAGTTAAGATCTTCTACCTCTGCATCCAATTTCGAACAGACTTATCCAATGAATGTTATTTCCTATACAATACACATCCATAACAGAAGCCCATACTACTACCTCGCCCAAACATGAAGCTTCCGAAATGAAGAACCAATCTTGAAGTCCTGCACCCACCACAGCCTCTAAGTTTGCATCATAAAATTATAAGAACTTTTCTGGTAGGAAACCTAAACCGTCAGGGGAGGGGGAAAACCTCTTTTTGCTCAGATGGTCAAGCTTCGCCCTTTATGTATGCGTCTCACGGTATCAGACATCTACGGGAGCGCATTCTATCCGGAACGAAACAAAGATGCCACCATAAAAACCACTCCAATTATTCCAGAGGACGACCCTAACACCCAAAGGGGCGATCAACTGACCCAATTCCTCAAACGATAAGCGTTGCTAATCCAGAGCAGCAAACCCTAAAAAGTGAGGAACGAGGGCGAGGAAACGAAAGAGGGAAAATATCTCACCCTCGCCTCAAAGCCCCTGAGGCAAACTAGTACGAGCTTCAAAGTTCAAACCCTAATTTCGTCCGATAAAAAAACACTCAAATAAGAAGAAGAAGAAGAAAGAAGGCGAAGATTGGCCGCGAATCTCCGCGCCGAAGCGGGACAGATACCGACCAACTGGAATCCGGTTTCGATCGGGCAAAGGGAGTTGCGGGAGATCCAGAAAGGGACGACTGGATGAATCGCAGGGGCCGAGAGCTCGGTATCAAGTCTGGAATCGAGGAACCGGCAGCCGCCGGGTGTCGTGCGTTATTGTCTTGTGGAGTGGCTAGATCGCTTGATGTGGTCGTTGCGGTCAAGATTGGAAAACCTACGACCGATGACGACGATGATGACGATAACGATGACGAAGGAGAGAAGAGTAAGGAAAGGAAGGATGCAAATAACTCGCCCTCCTCCTCGCTCTTCTCTTGCTTCGTTTATTAATTAAGGAGTAACACGCGAATTAAAATAATAATATTCAGTAATCAATATTTATTTATATTATTTCAAAGATTTTACAAAAGTTTATCTAATTTAAGAGATAAATTCTAGTTAACTGTTTTAATAATACTATTATTGGTAGGACACTGGGTAATCATAAAATTAAAAGAGGCCATCTATGTAATATCAAAAAAAAAAAACTGTGCTTTAGGGTTCTGCTCCAAAGAACCTTGTCAAGATGTAACGTGCCTGAGTGATTTAGAACCCGAGCCAGTCCCATTTCTTATCATCGCTCAATAGACCCACGGATTAGAGTTCTACTTCTAGTTTTTTTTTTTTTTTCGAAAACGTAAATGACTTGGTGCTCCGTAATCAACGTTCCCGAATTATCTTCCCACACACGATCGAAAATTAACGCAATGCATCGTAGCTAAGAATCGATTCATGAATATCTGATTAACTGTCGAAGTGTTTTACCGTTGCATCATAACCTGGGGCTATAGTTAGTGCTTTCCGATTTTAATCGGTATCAAGTGTTCAGCATACGTCGATTAATACTGGGAGTGATCTGTTTGACTCCAAGGAAATTTTCTACCCGAATAAATCGGAAAGTACTCACTACGGACGACTCCTCCGTCCAGTTTTGTAAAATCAACCATTTATTAAAAAAAAAATCATCCGCTACCATTAGGTGCTTAAGAAATTGAGAAGGTGTCCCCTCAGAAATTGAGAAGATGTCCCCTCGGATGGGTCTAGTGGCTAGCACATGAGGTGTTGCCACAGTGAAATATGGGGTTCGAATCTCGACAAAATCGAGGTAAATATCTCCCTTATGTACTAGTCACTATTCCAAATACTAGTAGCCGCCCATGATTTACCTCCTCTGTATTGGTCTTGAGACGGATTGACGAAGACACTGAGGGCAAGCGTATTCACCTTTTGTCACAATTAAAAAATTGAGAAGACTCTACATCATTGTATTGTTGCCCTAGGGATTAGAGTTCTACTTCTAATTATAGTAAAAAATGATTACGTTCATCCTAAACGTCTCTCACAACCCACCCCCAAATTATATGGACAGGAGCTCTTTCCAGCGAGCTATAGATATTGCCTCATCGTTGATATTTAGATTCTTGAATACCGGCATGGAGCATACATATATTATTCGAGGTTAAGCATACATACATTTGCAACCAACAAGGAGACTCGAAAGTCCTCCCTATAGATACCACAATGAGCTCAAGTAAGAGGTGAGACTCGCATGTTCTATATAAACAGCATAATTAAGGTACAACATCTTCTCATAAATAAAACATACTTAGAGTCGTCAAATTTGGACCCCAGGAAGATAATTTCTCGGCCAAATGCGCTTTCCATTCAGAGACAGAAGCAAACGGCAGTAGCCCGCTCGACAATGGGAGAATCGGCAGCAGCAGTGAGTAGAATGCATATCTTCTCATCCAGAAAGGAATGGTAGCTGATTTTGCTCCTCGCGACAGGGTTACAGGGCCGTAAAGAAGATGGTATAATGCGGACGGGAATGCATTGGCGAAGAAATGGAGCGCGCACATAACTTCCCAATCAAATAACCAGCGATATCCATTCCCGCCTAATGTGTCAATGCATAACTTTCCAGAAAACCCGCAAAGAACTCCTAGTAGCAGCACGATAAATGTCACTGGCATGGCCGCGGCGGACTTTACTGACCGTTGGAAGGCCACGTAAGCAATTGCTACAATCATTAACATCCCAAAAGACAGGCGAGATAGGACCATTAATTGGCACCTCAACATTTCCATGCCTGAACTGAAAGAATGAACTCCTTTAGGAATCCACCAGGATTTTGATTTCTGGAGAAACAAACAGAAGTTTCAGTAAGATTACGAAAACAACAGAAAGAAAAAAAAAAGTCGAGAACACCAAAATAGCTCATACCTCAGTAACAGACACGCACACAGATGTGATCTCTGAGAGGCGTTGGTACGAAAAGATGAAAACTCCGTATGTAAGGAAGATACACATGACAATCAAACCAGCAACAAGAAGGTCCATACATCGTTGCAAGAGTTGAGCGTGTCTAGTCTCTTGCATTTGATTCCTCAATTTCTCTTCTTTGAAGGAAGCCTTGGAAATACCTAATGATATCTTGATCTTCTCTAGCAAATTTGCATCCGAACTAATGACTAACTGGGATTGCTTCAGCTGCAACTTCTTCATAATTAGCTCTATCTCAACAGCCTTGAGGTCATTAGAGCGTGTCTGCTCGATTACAGATCTCTCGATTGTACTCAGAATAGACTGACTAAACCCACTCCCACGTGTGCCACTGTGAATATTTGCAAGTTGCTGATTTCTATCTCGATGGAGAATGAGTTGATTGTCTGCTGATTTAAATGGAGCATGTTCCTCTGGACCTTCAAGGGTTCTGATAAATACAGTACCAGCCAAGTCAGGTGTGATTTCATCACTCTTGTAAGAACAAGAACCGGAAGGAACAGCAGTTTCCACAGGACCTTCAGTGGTTCTGATAAGTTCAGTATTGGTCAATTCAGGTGTTATTTCGCTGTTGAAAGAACATGAACCAGTAGAAGTTGCATTTTCCTTCCTATTAACAGACATGTTATTGATCAAACCAAGGGTCTTCAATGAGCTACAGAATGACTTATCAAAATTCCTTATGAAACAATCAAATTTTTGCCCATATATCTGTCCAAAATTTTTAAAAAAAAAGACATACTTAAAAAATTATGCATTATATATCTGCAAAACAATCCAAGCTACATGAGAAATCGATTGATTTAGAGACAGACTTACATTTGTTATAGATTCTTTCACTGCTGAACTGCACATCTGCAGCCAATAGTATATCCAAATCATACGGGTGTAAAACACTAACGGCATGAAAACAAATGACAAGCAAAAGACTAACCTTGGAAAGATGATCTATTTCTATATTATCTTTTGAAATGCTCTTCCCAAACGAAACCTGGAAAATATGGTATTCCAAGCATCAAAATTTGCAACTATTAACCAGCTAAAAGTACAGTAAACCAAAATATGATGATCCTGTCACTAAGAACTTCACAAAATAGCTCTTTCTCTGCCCGTGAACATTACTGAAACTGGTAGCCGAGAATAGAAACTGAAGGAAAAACTGAAAACTTTAACAAATCAAATGCATCTTTACTCTCCTTTTCTTTACCCTTTTCATCTTGTGCAACATTCATACAATGGCTCAATGTGTTCCTTATCTATCCCCTCCCCAGCCCCCATCAACAATAATACACACAATGATTCAATGGTTTCTTATTTACCCACTCCTCCCTTCCTTATTAAATGTAATATGAACAAAAGACCTAAAACATAAAAAATAAATAAATCAAACCACAGGTTTCATGGAGACTAAGGATCTAGAAATGATAATTAACTTGCTTTTGCTAAAGGGCAGCAACACATTGATAGCTTGTAGATAACTATATGCATTTAAGTTTTAACAAAGAAAATAATCATTTAAATCTCATCTGAATTAACTATCACTTCATGTTTAGAAATATGGTCGCAAGTCTTGATTTCACTTCATTCTACAATAATATTACTCCAAACTCCAAATTCTATCTAGTTTAAGTCCCACTGCCCACTGAAATGAAAATTTTTAGTAAACGGTGCAACGAAGTATTGTAGTTTATGTCAAAGTTGCTTCTTTCGTAAAAAGGGGGAAAAGGACGATCTTGATTGAAAATAATGCAAAAGAATTAAATCATTAAATTTCATGGATAAAAGCATAAGCTTCGAGCCTCACAAACCGAAGCACCTGAGCAATAACCGCAGCGAATGACATGCCGAGAGGGAGAGCGAGATCCTGGAGACTCTCATTGCAGTGATCGGACGCGAACACCAAGAGGCTTCGACTGCTTCCGCTCCGCAAACGCACCCATCTCATCTTCCACCGCTTGGTCGTGGAACGCGAGGTCGGGGAAGAGGAGTGCGAAGACGACGAAGAAGAGGCGTCGTCCCTCTCCCCCCTACTGGCTTTCGAAGTAGCAACGCCTCTTCCCCTCCTTAGCAGCAACGACCGCCGCCTCCCAGAGGAATCGGAAGCCAAGCCTCCGCATCCATCGCTGGCGATATTTCCGCCACCGCCGTCGCGTGTAGCGCGGCCGTGAGAACGAGAGAGATTCATGCTTAGCGAAGAAGGAAAGGAAAGGAAAGGGCGAAAGGGGTTTCCTTTGGGTTTGGGAAAGGAAACAGGAAGGCGATGGATGGCACAAAGAGGGACGGTGGCACGTTGGTAATTTCAACAACAATAATATCGAACGGGCGCTCAAAAATCGGCTACTGATTATTTTTATTTTATATTTTCCCTTTTTACTTTTTCCTTTTTTTCAGTGATACAAGGAAAATATTTTCCAGTTCCTCCATTGTACGAAATTATTAATGGGCAAAAAAAATGGAAATAGCAGTTTTTTTTTATAAAAAATGCTAATAATTTTTTTACTAGAATCATCAAAATTATTTTTTTTACTTTTTTTTTGAATTATCCCTTTTGACATTACCTTAATAACTGCCAGGTTACAATATAATACTATTCATATTGATGATAAATAAATTGTTTATACTATTATAACACCATATAATTGCTACAACATAGTTTATTAGTCCCTAGGGCTTAGCTGAATTTGTCACAATATGATAGAATTTGTCAAATTTCATTTCACCGATCAGCCGTGGACAAGCAAAGCAAACTACCAAGGTGAAGTATGGTAGGGCAGAGATTTACTGGGCTCCAGCCCAGTGCAACCCAGCAAGTAGCCCAATAATTTTAGGTCTCAATTTATTTATGACATACATAGGGTTGGGCTTCATCGGGCTCCAACCCAGTGCAGCCCAGTAATTTTAGGCCTCAACTTGTTTAAGCATAACACATGTTTAAAAATAAATTGGCACATGCTTAAAAATAAATTGATATCAAAGAATCTCCTGGATAAAGCTTGGACATCTGGAAAATTGAATGTATAAGATCAACAAAAAAATTTAAATACTATATAACAAATCACAAATTTTGATTGTAGTGGCTTCAGATATGAGTTCAAGTCGACCATGACAGGTAGCCCCTAAATTGTTTACAAACTAATTGTCACAAAATAAGTTTCATGCAAAACTTGTAGGATACCAGAGTGCCTATATTAAAACATGAAACGAACATACTCACATATAAAAATTATTAGAATATGATATTAAACATGATAGGAAAAGAAAATGATATACCTTGCAAGATCCAAGTCAGCATCATCTGGAAATAAGTTACAGAAGATATTGCTGTCTGATTTTTCATCTGTATCCTCAAACCCGACACAAACAACATTTAATTTTACCAAGTATTCGAACTTCAAAGTGATTAGTCTACTTGGTTTTGCCCCAGTATATTCATCATCGTAAACATGAAGAATGAATTTGAGTGGATGAAGTTTGGCAGATTCCTGCCTGTTCAACTCTATCCTTCACCACATTCTTCTTTGGCCTTTTTCGTCTTCTTTGGACATCATCCTCTAACTTGGCATTGTAAAGATTTGATAATGAACCTGTCATTATAATTTCCTTCCATCAATCTTCTATAGGTGACGTGTCCAAACTTGCGTGACGCGTTTGGACACCTCGTAGTGTCCGGACGTTATGTCCGAGCTCGCGCGATGCATCCTAACTTGTCGTCAGGCTCAAGTCATGCATCCTAGTGCATCGCAATAGCGAAACGGCAGTAGTGGTGACTCCAGGCACAGCGATGGCGGAAGCAGGTGAGTTATCGCCTAAAGCACCTCCTCATCCTGAGGCGGTGCAATTGATGTCCACCTCCTGCCTAGACGGTCACCTACCGTCATTTAAAACCAGGGCCGTCTCAAGATTCCTTGAGGCCCTAGGCAAAAAAAAAATTAAAAAACAAAATTTTTTAATATATTTTTAATTTTCTTTAACATTTTTCATTTAGATTTGGGACCGAAAATAATAATTTTAAAAAATATTTTTAAAATTAGTTATTAAAAAGAATTAAATATTATTTTTTAAAAAAACTAATTTTTGATATAAAATTTAGTTTTCTGACGGGTATTTTGATAATAATTTTATTTTTATTAATAAAATTATTAAATTATTTAATCTTTTTAGTTAGAATGTCAAATAGATTTTATTAATTTTAATTTTAAAAAATTTATTTTTGCTAATGCATTTTACTTTGTATTTTATGATAAAAAATCTCTAATTCATATTATTATCGAGAAAAGAAATATTATCGGCAAAGGAAGAGAAGGACGTTATCTCCGAGTATCATTGGTGAGGAAGGAGAAACATGCAAAATCGCTGATGAAAAAAAGAAAATGGCACAATACACTGACGAGAGAACTATTAGGATTTTTAAGAAATATTGAGGAGAAAAGAATTCATTAGGTTTTATAAGAATAGTATTACTAATTGTAAAATAAAATGGGAATCGGAGTAATAATAATAATAAAAAAATATGTCAATTTAAAAATGAATTATATTTAAGGCAGAATAATCTCATATAAAATTATGGTAGGCAATTAATGAGGAAATAAAGATAACTACAAGGTATAAATAGGAAGTGGAATCGATAATAAATTAATTGACAAGGTGTCATTAATGAATTAGCAAGACATTTATAATTAATTAATATTAATGATGCTAATTTAATTTTTTTTAATATTTTTAATTAATTAATCAATGGGCCCCAATAAAATTGGGGCCCTAGGCATAGGCTTTAATAGCCTATGCCTGGAGCCGGGCCTGTTTAAAACACTGTGAAATAGTTTCCGACGACGGGCCCAGAGGCATCGCCTGGACCCCACGATATGTCTCGACACGTTGCTCGGACCCAGTGACGCATCCGAACTCGTCGCCCGACAAAAACAGAGTACGTAGATAAGTTGTAAGTTAGGATTTAATTAAAGTATTTTATGTTAATAATTTTAATCAACTCCTAACTATGATTAGGATAATTTAAATAAACTTAATTAAAACCTAACAAAATTATCATATTAATTATATATATAATTATATTTTTTATTTTAAAATATTTAGATTAAATATTTAATTTTTAATTAATATATTTGATTAAAAGTAAATATTATAAAGAATAATGAATATTTATAATAGTAAGTATAAAAAAGGTGAAAATTATTCAACTTCCTAGGTATCGCTTAGGTGGTCGAGACAATAGACGGTCACTCACCGTTCCACCACCATCTACCGTCATTTACAGCACTATTATTTCACTATAAATTAAGCAAATATCAAAACATCAATAGACATTTTGCACTCTTATTTATTGACTCCAATCTTTCTGCATACCAAGCTTCTCACTATAAACTAAGAAAATATCAAAAGATCAATGGACATTTTGCAGTCTTTAATTTAACAACTAACTGCTAGTCCAACACAACGTATGCACTTGTAAACAAGAAATACTAAAGTTAACTTTTATGATTTATTTCAGCAACAAGCTTAATTAAGGGCCACTAGCTAGCATACTGACCAAGCTAATTAAACTAAGAATATCAAAATAAAACACACACACACATATATTATCTAGCAATATATCAAGTTATTAACTGATCAATAATTTGAGCTTTTTATGTACGGAAAAATCAAAGGGCAAATATATAAACCCTCCTTAGCAAATGAACACTATTAATATCCCAAATCAGTTTAAAAAAAATTGTAACAAAGTTAGTAGCTATTCTGCAGAATTGAGTTTGAACATCCTATCTATCAAAAACTTGTTATCTTTCAAGCCTATGCAGAGAGGAAGGCAGAAGATTCTACCTAGAAACTTGTTGACTCCAAATGGTCAAGAACAGGTAAAAAAATCTACCACGTAATTAAAAAAATAAAAAATAAAAAATAATACGACAATTCTACAAATACAAGTGTTAAAAGGAATCTGATAATTCAGGAGGAAATATATTCAATGTTTTTTCTCAGTTATGAGTACACTATATAAAGAGGTTGGGGGAAGAAATTCTGCTGCATGAAGCTGCTTCAATTTCTTGGTATGGGAAATCCCCAGGTGTTGTTGCACTGGTAAAGATGCTTTCTTCAAAGATTTCAAATGTGATGGTAGACTTGATAGAAACTTCTTTCTACCAGATATGGCATCAAGAAGACTTGCTTTATGCTGTTCCAGTTTCTCATGAAGCTTGCAAAGCTCCTTTCTCTGATGACATGATAATACAAGAAATAAAATCATAAGTTTGGAATGGTAAAAGACACGTATCAGCAGTATTCTCAAAATCCGATGTACTCGATCACTTAAGAATTCAACATCCATAATAGTGCATCAGCAATACTCACTTTAGATTGATAAAGAGAATATAAGGAGGACAACTGGAAGAGGGTACAAGAATAAGATGCCTCAACGAAATGTATGGCAACTCAAAAGAGAAAGTTGCCTGAGAAGACAATGCAGCTGACAAGGAACCATAGTCTAAATGAATCTGAAAATTAATCAGTTGTTTTCAACTATATACTTCTCAAAAGGACGGTATATTTTAATTCTAAATGCCAAGCAAAGAAATATTTGCAAATTAAGTGATACAGGGCAACAATTACCAAGTAAATTTCCACCAAATTTTGGGAAATTGAAATTTACATATAATGGAGAATAAAGGAGATGAAGAATAAGTTATCCTTCCCTCGATGATAAGCTTCCCATAAAAGGAGAAGCAAATTCCTGTTCTCCATATCCCTTCAAACTTCTAATATAAACAAAAGCAGAGAGAGTAAGCTGCTATCTAATACCAAATTTGTTTAATCTTGGCTTCCATTATCAACAGTGATTCCTTTTGATCCCCCAATGAATCCGTCTACAGAAAAATGTTTCCGACTGCCAAAGGAATGGATTTTAGCGATAGAATCAAACCAAACTTCCATCTGCAGCATTGATCGGTTTTATGTGTTAGAGACTATCGTCGTTGAATCTTGAATCAACAATTTAACAGAAATACAACGAAGGTACCTGAAATAGCTCAAAGTTGACAAACCCATCCTACTCACATTGGCAAGCCGAATCTACTCGCTTGGGAGCGATTATAATCACTCGACTTGACGGATCTTAGATGCACACCTTGCCGCCCATTGAATTGAAATTGGATAGGGGATCAATCTCCTAAATCATGTTGAGTTTTAATTCAAACCATTCCTTTTGTTTTTTTGGTAATGCATACGTGTATGCATTTAGTCCTACATTGCTAAGCTAAGTGTTGTTTCCGGGTAGCTTCTGGAGTATGCAAACTGATCGTCGAGGCTAGTGTTCGACACTATCTCCGTAAACAATATTGCTCCGCACGGAGTATGCAAACTGATCGTCGAGGCTAGTGTTCGACACTATCTCCGTAAACAATATTGCTCCGCACGGAGTATGCAAACTGATCGTCGAGGCTAGTGTTCGACACTATCTCCGTAAACAATATTGCTCCGCTACGGTGCTTAACGGATTGTTGTAATTCGTTCCCAAGATACAACGATGACGAACGTCTCGGAATCGTAGCACTCCGACTTCCGAGACCAGCGAACCTTTTAGTAGACTTCTTGGACTCTTGAATGCACAAGATGAGATGAATGCTTGAGGAAGAGAAGAGAAGATTGAGTGAGTATTCCATCATCTGGAGGGTTCTATTTATACTGAACGAAGAGGTTGAGTGTCCTTTGGACGTGCAAAGTGCGCCTACAAAGCGCTCATTGCGCACGTGCGCACGTGGCGGGTGGCGGGCTCACAGGTGCGAGCACCTGCTCGCCCTGGGCTAAGGGGTCACCTGTCCTTTTATTTTTTGTGTTAACTCCATTAACACATCTTCATTAATAAGTAGAGAATACACATCGAGAATTTCCGATGTGGGACTATTCTCCTATGCACTTTATTAATGAATAACAAATGTTATTTTGGGTTGACTTTAAATATTAATTTCTCATTCACCCTTAATCGGTTTTGAGCAAATTAATAGTCTAAATCTATCTACGCGAATCGTAGATTTCAATTTTGAAGTCAATTACGACTTTCAACAATTGATGGCTTCCTTCCTCTAAATCGTTTTGGTCCATTTAAGGCCCCAATATCCAACAATCCCCCACATGAATGGAAATTAATGCAATGCGTGTATGCATGCTGACATTTTACAAGAGTCCAATCGATAAATCACTGCATCGGGAGAGGTAGCTTGTGGCTTTGAACCTTCCGTAGTGAAATGCTATCGAGTATACTAGGTTGCGCAGTGAACGTGTCTTGAACCGCTCATTGTTGGTGTATACTTAGACAATAACACCACACGGAGATCTATCTCACCTATTTTAGGTTCTCATGGTTGGTTCCGTTTCGGCCATGGATACCATCTTGGATTCATGAGTGTTTCATTGAAGCGGCCTGTCTTCACACTCACATAGGTGACACTTCTATCAAGAGTATCCTACCATACTCCACCTTATCAGGTATAGAAGTCACTAAAAGCATAAGCTTAACCTCACTACATGAGGTAGGACAGCACAAATTCATCCTAGGATTGGGATAGAGATAAACTATCTAATGTGCTGGACCACAACTTCTGTAACTTCGTTGTCCCATTGAACCAAGATCTTGGGATCTCCAGTCAACAAGGTTGGGTTACCGCTACAGTCGTTTTTAGTTGTAGATTTTTAATCCCATTCCTCTTGATGAGCAGTATACTTGATCTCGACTCAACCCCTTCGTTAGAGGATCTGCCAAATTATCTTTGGACTTAACATAGTCGATTGCAATCACTCCATTCGAGATCAATTGCCTAATGGTATTATGTCTACGACGTATATGTCGTGACTTCCCATTATACATATTACTCTGTGCCATTCCAATCGCCGATTGACTATCACAGTGGATTAGTACGGCAGGCACAGGTTTCACCCAGCTAGGAATATCTTCCAAGAAATTCCGCAGTCATTCAGCTTCCTCAGCTGCTTTGTCTAGTGCTATAAACTCGGATTCCATAGTTGACCGAGCAATGCAAGTCTGCTTAGTGGATTTCCAAGATACTGCTCTCCCACCGATCATGAATACATATCCACTAGTGGATTTGGAGTCTTTTGTATCTGATATCCAATTAGCATCACAATATCCTTCCAATACAGCGGGATATTTTCCATAATGTAATCCATAGTTCATAGTATATTTCAAATATCTGAGAACTCGCATCAATGCTTTCCAATGGGTGTCGTTTGGATTACTCGTAAAACAACTCAGTTTGTTGACCGTACAGGCAATATCCGGACGTGTGCAGTTTGTGAGATACATCAAACTGCCTATTATCCGAGAATATTCCAATTGCGATATGGTCTCACAATGGTTTTTTGCTAAGTGTTGACTTAGATCCATAGGTGTTTTCACTGTAGAGAGATCGTACGCATTGAATTTTTTCAATACAGATTCTACATAATTGGATTGTGTTAAAACTATCCCTTCTGATGTCCTGAGAATTTTAATTCCCAATATAACATCTGCTTGACCCATATCTTTCATATCAAAATTTCTGGTCAACATTTTCTTTGTAGTCATGATTACATCATGATTATTGCCCATTATTAGCATGTCGTCTACGTATAGACAGACAATTACATAGCCTTCAGGTGTGTTTTTGACATAAATGCATTTGTCACATTCATTTATTCTGAATTCGTTTGACAGCATTACTTTGTTAGATTTTTCGTGCCATTGTTTAGGCGCTTGCTTAAGTCCGTACAACGACTTAACAAGTCGACACACCTTTTTCTCATTTCCAGGAGCCATGAACCCTTCGGGTTGCTCCATATAAATTTCTTCTTCCAACTCACCATTTAAGAATGCAGTCTTAACATCCATTTGATGTATTTCAAGGTCATACAGTGCTGCAATGGCTATTAGCACTCGTATGGACGTAATCCTTGTCACCGGTGAGTATGTATCGAAGTAATTAAGGTCTTCCTCTTGCTTGTACCCCTTGGCTACAAGTCTGGCCTTATACTTGTCAATTGATCCATCAGCTTTATACTTACGTTTTAGTATCCACTTACAACCTAATGGTTTATTACCAGAAGGAAGGTATACTAATTCCCAAGTATGATTATTCATGATAGACTCAATTTCACTATTGACAGCTTCTTTCCACATTGGAGCATCGGGTCTAGAGAGAGCTTCACTTAATGTTCTTGGTTCCATTTCTGACATGAAAGTCATGAAATCTGGCCCGAACGATTTCTCAACTCTAGCCTGTTTGCTACGACGTGGCTCTTCACTTTGATCGTCAATAGTCCTTTTATAACAGCTAAGTTCGGTAACGTCATTTTTGTTTGAACTTCCGTTGTTATCACTTTCAACGTTTCCCTTTTTATTTGGGAATACGTTTTCAAAGAATATCGCATTTCGAGATTCTATGGTTGTTCCCACATGTATATCAGGAATATCTGATTTGTGAACTAGGAAACGATATGCACTACTATTATGGGCATATCCGACAAATATCGCATCGAACGTTTTAGGTCCGATCTTTACTTGCTTTGGTTTAGGTACTTCGACCTTTGCCAAGCACCCCCACATTTTCAGGTATTTGTACGATGGCTCGCGGCCTTTCCATAGTTTATATGGAGTTTTATCATTTTTCTTATGAGGGATTTTGTTGAGAATGTGATTTGCCGATAATATTGCTTCCCCCCACAAGTTTTGAGGTAAGCCTGAATTTATCAACAAGGCATTCATCATTTCTTTTAGTGTCCGATTTTTACGTTCGGCAACACCGTTTGATTGAGGTGAGTAAGGTGCCGTTGTTTGATGGATAATGCCAGATTCTGTACAAAATTCATCAAACGGTGCACCATATTCTCCACCTCTATCGTTTCGAATTATTTTAATTCGTTTGTCAAGTTGGTTTTCAACTTCTGTTTTATAGATTCTGAACGCCTCTAGGGCTTCGTCTTTACTTCTTAAAAGAAAGACATAACAGAACTTTGTGCAGTCATCGATAAAAGTAATAAAATATTTTTTACCTCCTCTAGTTTGCACAAATTTCAAGTCACATAGATCACTATGTATTAACTCTAGAGGAGTTGTCGTCCTTTCCACCGAATGAAAAGGTAGTTTCGTCATTTTCGCTTCCACGCACACTTCACATTTGAGTGTTCCGTCAACATTGACGTTTGGTAATAAATTTAATTTGACGAGACGTTTGAGAGTATTATTATTCACATGTCCGAGTCGATCATGCCATAAATTAAAACACTCAACAACATAACTGGAAGCATTTATTTTATTACCATCAAAATTTCGGAGTACAGGCATTACAACCATTTTGAATAGACCCTTTTCTAGGTACCCCTTTCCTACGAAGACACCATTCTTCGTAAGTACAAAGTTGTCTGACTGGAACACTAGCCTAAATCCGGCCTTGACCAATGCCGCTCCAGAAACTAGGTTCTTACTGATGTCGGGAACATGGAGTACATCAATGAGTGTTAGCTCCTTTCCGGACGTCATCTTCAGAACAACTTTTCCGAGTCCAATAATTGGCGACGTCGTGGAATTACCCATATAGAGCTTCCTGCCATTTATCGGAGTATACTTGGAGAACATCGCTTTATCGGAACAGATATGACGAGTTGCTCCAGTATCAATGAACCACTGCTTCGGGTTGGTATCCACCAAGTTGGCTTCAAATACAACCGCAGTGAGATCCAAGTCCTCAAGAGAGGTTGCGACATGATTCGCAACATCCTTCCCTTTGGTTGTGCTTTAGGTAATCCTTGATATCCTTCCATGACGGAGGGAGCTTCTTGAGCCTTCCTTTTGAACTGCTTCGGCTTTTTGGCGTTCGGCTCGACCAGGTTGGACATTTCGTCTATAGTCCGCTTGGTTCCTCTGGAGTCGGATAACTTTCGATTATCCTCTTCTATTTGTTGGTGCGGTTAGCACTAACGGTCTAACTCAGGTTTTGATGAATGACAAATCAGGTTAAGTTAGGTTTGTTGTTGTCTGAGACTTTTATCAAGTGTGCAGGAAAAGTCCAGCTAGGTCGACGGGCTGACCGGATAGCTGGCGAGAAGTCCAAGCGGGTCGACGGGCTGACCAGACGCCTGGCGAGAAGTCCAGCTAGGTCGACGGGCTGACCGGATAGCTGGCGAGAAGTCCAGCTAGGTCGACGGGCTGACCGGATAGCTGGCGAGAAGTCCAAGCGGGTCGACGGGCTGACCGGACGCTTGGCGAGAAGTCCAGACGGGTCGACGGGCTGACCGGACGTCTGGCAGGTAAGTGAGGTAAGTCACTGGAGGGGAGTGACTGCGCGTTCCCGGGAAGGGGACATTAGGCGTCGATCCGCTTAGATCCATTTCGGATATCTAAGTCGAGATCGTGACTAGATTCCGGCCCCGAAAGACGGAATCTAAGTCATACTTTTCTCATCTATAAAGCGTGCTAACATTCTTTTCCGCAGGTACATTTGCCTGGACTAACCTTTCTTGCGGAGAAGGACTTTCCGAGAAGAGGGATCCGGCGCTGAGGTCCGGGCGCCGGAAGGATCCGGCGCCAAGGCAAATTTCATCCACCGAGTCGCCGCCACGTGGAGCATCATGGTTTGTGCAACTACATTCAGTGCGCCCGAAGGGATCCAGCGCCGACAAGATATAAAAGAAGCCTCGTGAAGCTTCGAATCAATCATCGATCGAGAACTTTCGATCGGTCCACGCTTACGCTCGCGACGCTAACAAAGCTCCGACAAAGTGCTTCTTCGCTTTTGGTTAATTTTCTTGTCGGTATTACTTTGTTTCATTAAGCATTTCCTGTATTCATTTTGTAATTATTATCGAATTGCTAGTGATTGCCCAACGAAAGTGGTCAAGGACCACGGCCTTCGAGTAGGAGTCGCCACAGTTCGAACGAAGTAAAAACAACTGTGTCTACTTTACTTTTCCGCTGCGCTAATACTCTATATTTTGAATCGATATTCACCCCTCTATCGAACCTATCGGTCTTACAAGTGGTATCGGAGCAGTACCGCTCCGATTTGGTGCAACCACCAATCGAGGGGGTGAAATATTTTCTAACTCCAAACCGATATTATTATCGTTTTGGAAGATTTTTTTCGTTACACTTAGAGTTTCTATTTTTTCCCGCACTACTAATCCAAGACGAAGTCTTGGAATTTTTTCTAGTTAATTTAGTGTGTGCAGGATAAGATGTCTCAACAAGAAGGCTTCAGCACAGTTCGTCCTCCCCTATTCAACGGGGATGACTTTTCGTATTGGAAGAGAAGAATGGAGGTCTACATGAAGACAGACTACGACCAATGGATGAGCGTCACAAAGGCTTATAAAATTCCAGTAGACAACTCCGGGAAAATAATAGACCCTGAAGAATGGACAAATGATTTAAAGAAAAAGGCATCAATTGAAAACAAAGCCATCAACACTCTACACTGCGGACTAACACGAGAAGAACTGAACCGGGTCGGACCGCATGAAAACGCTAAGGAGCTCTGGGATAAACTGATCGAGCTGCACGAAGGAACAAGCGACGCGAAGGTAACAAAAAGAGATTTGCTGTTAAATAAAATTTTTAATATAAAAATGCAGGAAGGAGAAACGGCAAGTCAGCTCCACGCGAGGATCAAAGATATCCTCAACGGTCTCCACGCGATAGGACACCAAATGGAGAACCGAGACTTAATAAGGTACGCGTTAAATGCTTTTCCACGAAATAATTTGTGGGCATCAATTGTAGATGCCTACAAAATTTCAAAAAATTTATCTAAATTAAAATTGGATGAACTCTTTTGTGAATTAGAACTTCATGAGCAAACTAACGCCGGGGTCGAGAAAGGTGTAGCTTTAATTGCAGGTTCCTCTAAAGAAAAGAAAAACAACCCGAATCAAGAAGACTCCGATCAAGACTCAAGACGAAGAACACCTGATGGAAAATGTTCACCAGGAAAAAGAGAAACTTCAGCAAACAGGATCTTCAGAAGATCAGTTCGCCAACCGACTCAAGAAATGTCACATGTTTCGGATGTAACAAAAAGGGGCACTACAAGAACGAATGCCCAAGATTGAAACTTGACAAAACAAAGTCAACAAAGAAGAAAGCCCTCAAAGCAACATGGGACGATTCCTCCTCAGACGAATCGGAGGGAGAAAGGCAAAAGCACCAAAGTCACCTCGCGCTGATGGCTCGCGAAGCTGAAACGGAAGACGAATCAGAGGAATCGGAAGACGGGTCCGAACCCGAATCGAGCCACGAGTCCGCACTCGTTTCCGAAGGTTCCGAAGAGGTATACCTAAACTTAAATCATAAATTCTTTAGAATTATCTCGTGTTTAAATAAAAAATTAGTTAAATTGGAAAATGAAAATAAATCGCTTCTTGAGGAAAATCAAAACCTCGAGGAACAATTAAAAAATTCGAATTCAACTCAAGACCGAACACTTGAGGAGGAGAATTTATCATTAAAATGTGAAATTAATAAGTTAAAAGAATTGTTGGAAAAATTCACAACAAGATCTAAAAATTTAGATTTAATTCTAAATAACCAAAAGGCATGCTATAATAAAACCGGGCTTGGATATAAGTCAAAATCAAACAAAACCTTTAAATCATTATTAACCCAACACAAAGCAACTAAACAAGCTTGGGTCCCGAAAGCGTGCTTAACCACGCAAGTAGGACTTAATCAATTCTATATACCTAAAGATAAAATACATTATATAAACTTGAATAAATCAGATCAAAAACTAAAAAATAAATTTAACTTAAAATCAAAATTCAAAACTCAACAAAATTTAGACTATCACCAAGTTGATTATAACTATAAAAAGAATCGACACAAACCCAAAATCTAAATTAATGGCCAATAATTCAGGGGAGGCTCTAGAATAGCCGGCACCTCCAAAACTAACATACCCGACAGGGTAACCCAAACAAACTAACCCGGCAGGGTAATCAGGATTAGTTAAAAAGAGACCGAGGTTAACTTGACTCATGGTACTGGTGAAGTTTTTGGATGATAGTACGTTAGGGAAGCTTGGGCATCGATGTCTAGAAAGATATGGCTTCGATCTGGTGCATTTGGCCAAGTGGAACTGACCGAAGCTACCCTTAAACGAATCCTAACCAGTTAGACCAAGATTTAGTACTAAGTTCCGTGGATAGGACTATTCGGAAAACTTCGAAAGGTTGGTTACTTCTAATGATGTCCCTGTGACTCACCAAGCTTAGAAGTTTATCCGAAGAATGCCTATTTGTGGAAACCAAAACTAAATCTGAATCTAACACAAGTTAAACCAAAAGTCTGTAATCAAACCAATTTCATCTCACAAAATCATAAGATTCCCTGATTGATAATATAGATCGGGTGAGATGAATTAGGCTAATTTTAAGTTTAAAACTTAAAAATTATTTTCAAAATTCTTAAACTTAAAAATTAATTTCAAAAATTTTAATTTTAAAACTTAAAAATTATTTTCAAAATTCTTAAACTTAAAAATTAATTTCAAAAATTTTAATTTTAAAACTTAAAAATTATTTTCAAAATTTTAAACTTAAAAATTAATTTCAAAAATTTTAATTTTAAAACTTAAAAATTATTTTCAAAATTCTTAAACTTAAAAATTAATTTCAAAAATTTTAATTTTAAAACTTAAAAATTATTTTCAAAATTTTAAACTTAAAATTAATTTCAAAAATTTTAATTTTAAAACTTAAAATTATTTTCAAAATTTTAAACTTAAAATTAATTTCAAAATTTTAATTTTAAAACTTAAAATTATTTTCAAAATTCTTAAACTTAAAATTATTTTCAAAATTTTAAACTTAAAATTATTTTCAAAATTTTAAACTTAAAATTAATTTCAAAATTTTAATTTTAAAACTTAAAATTATTTTCAAAATTATTTTCAAAATTTTAAACTTAAAAATTAATTTCAAAAATTTTAATTTTAAAACTTAAAAATTATTTTCAAAATTCTTAAACTTAAAAATTAATTTTAATTTTAAAACTTAAAAATTATTTTCAAAATTCTTAAACTTAAAAATTAATTTCAAAATTTTAATTTTAAACTTAATTTCAAAAATTTTAATTTTAAACTTAAAAATTAATTTCAAAATTTTTAATTTTAAACTTAATTTCAAAATTTTAATTTTAAACTTAATTTCAAAAATCTCAATTTTAATTTCAAAAATTAATTTTAATTTTAAACTTAAAAATCATTTTCAAAAATTTTAACTTAACTTAAGTAATGATTGATTAAAAAATTGATAAACTAACATAAATCCTACTTGTTGTAGGAAACCAAGTGGATTTTGGACAGTGGTTGCTCCAAACATATGACTGGAGATCACACCAAGTTCACTCAATTAACCTACAAAAGCCTAGGAACAGTTGCCTTTGGAAACAACGGTAAACTCAAGGTAATTGGTATAGGTAATATTGAATTAAACATAGATTTCATAATTTCAAATGTTCTACTTGTTGAAAATTTTAAATACAATCTTCTGAGTATAAGTCAATTGTGTGACACTAGGTATAAGGTAAAATTTCTATCCACAGAATGTTTAATCAAACATCTAGATAATCCAACTATAAGCCTAAAAGGCTTTAGGAAAGACAATATCTATGCCATCAACTTAACCACTTCTTCAGTCAAGTGTTATTTAACACAAAAAGAAGAAACCTGGTTATGGCACAGAAGAATGTCACACACCCATTTCAGAAACATAAGTAAATTAAACGGTCTAGTTAGAGGCTTACCGAAATTACCTAACTTAGATTCAACAATATGTAATGCTTGTCAACAAGGCAAACAAACAAAATCTACCCACAAACCAATTAATGAATCCCAAACCAACTCAGTCCTAGAGCTTTTACACTTAGATTTATTTGACTCCCACGGGGTCAAATCAATAAATGGAAGTCTGTACTGTTTAGTTATAATAGACGACTATTCTAGGTTCACTTGGGTCAAATTCTTAAAACATAAAGATGAAACCTTTGAAATTTTTACGAATTTCTGCAAACAAATTGAAAATGAAAAAGGCATAAAAATTAAAAGAATCAGAAGTGATAATGGAGGAGAATTCAAAAATCATAATTTTGATAAATTTTGCCTTGAAAATAGCTACCATCATGAATTTTCTTGCCCTAAAACTCCTCAACAAAATGGAATTGTAGAAAGAAAAAATAGAACCTTACTTGAAGCATCTAGAACTATGCTAAATGAATACAACTTACCTAAATATTTTTGGGCAGAAGCTGTGAGCACAGCATGCTATGTACAAAACCGAATAACACTAAACAAAAACCACAATAAAACATTTTTTGAAATATTTTACAACAAGCGACCTAATATAAAATACTTTAGGGTATTTGGTTGCCCAGCCTTCATCCTAAATACTAGAGAACACTTAGGCAAATTCACTTCCAAAATAGAAAATGGAATTTTTCTAGGTTACTCTCTAAATAGCAGGGGCTACAGAATTTATAATAAAGTCACTTTAAGAATTGAAGAAACCACCAATGTAAAATTCAAAGAATCCAATCAAAACCTAGAACAAGCCCAACTACAACCAGTTGACTCTGTTCACGAACATATCAATTCTGAGGGAACAAACCAAACCCAAATTCATGAAGAAGAAGAACAACTACAAGAAAGTCAACCGCCTAGAACCATAAGAGTCAACCCAAACCATCCTACCAATCAAATAATTGGTGACCCAGACCTGAGGGTTCAAACTAGGTCATCTTTCAGAAACCTAAGTCAAATCTCGTTAATCTCAAATATTGAACCCAAAACTGTAGCTGAATCTCTACTTGACCCAGACTGGATCATAGCTATGCAAGAAGAATTAGCTCAATTTGAGCGCAATGAAGTTTGGGACCTAGTACCTCCACCTACCGATAAGAAAATAATAGAAACCAAATGGGTATTTCGAAACAAATTAAGTGAAACTGGAGAAATTACTAGGAATAAGGCCAGGTTAGTTGCCAAAGGGTTCAGTCAAGTTGAAGGTCTTGACTACGATGAAACTTATGACCCGGTAGCTAGACTAGAGTCCATTAGAATGTTACTAAGCTATGCAGCCCATAAAGGATTCAAACTATACCAAATGGATGTCAAGTCTGCCTTTCTTAATGGATTGATAAAAGAAGAAGTATATGTAGGTCAGCCGCCAGGTTATGAAAGCCTAGAACACCCTGATTATGTCTACAAATTAAAAAATGCATTATACGGACTTAAACAGGCACCTAGGGCATGGTATGAAAGACTAACCTCTTACTTAACTTCTAAAGGGTTCAATCAAGGTCAAATTGACCCAACACTATTTGTGAAATCAATAAAAGAAGATATTTTTATAGCTCAAATTTATGTAGATGATATCATCTTTGGTTCAACCAATTCAGAATTTTTAGACGAATTTACAAACCTAATGGAACACGAATTCGAAATGAGTCTGGTAGGAAAATTAACTTATTTTCTAGGGTTACAAGTCAAACAAACAAATGAAGGAAATTATATTTATCAACAAAAATATACTAAGGACTTACTTAGAAAATTTGGAATGGAAAATACTAAAGAAATAAAAACACCTATGGCCGTAAACACAATCCTAGATGAGGATCCTAATGGAAAATCAGTAGACTTAAAACATTATCGGAGCGCGATAGGTAGTCTACTTTACTTAACTGCAAGCGGACCTGACATTTTATTTGCGGTTAGTATGTGTGCTCGATACCAAACCTGTGCTAAAGAATCTCATTTGACTCAAGTCAAAAGAATCTTTAGATACCTAAAGGGAACCACAAATGTAGGTATTTGGTATCCTAGGACCAACAACTTTGAATTAATAGGATATTCTGATTCAGAGGATGCAAATTAGACCGCAAAAGCACAAGTGGTGGATGCCAACTACTTGGTCCATCCCTTGTCAGCTGGTTTAGTAGAAAGCAACACTGTGTTGCACTATCTACAACTGAGTCAGAATACATAGCTATAGGCGAGTGTGTTGCACAAATATTATGGATGATGCATACTCTAAAAGATTTCAACTTAAATATCACAAATGTAAAAGTATTAATTGATAATATAAGTTCGATTAACTTAACCAAGAATCCTGTGCATCATTCAAGAACCAAACATATTGAAGTTAGGCATCACTTCATCAGGGATCATGTTACTAAAGGTGATATTGAACTCAAGTACATTGAGTTTAAATCAAATTTAGCTGACATTTTTACAAAACCACTCCCTGAAAGTGAATTTAGCAACTTACGACGACAATTAGGGATGTGCTCAATAGACTAGGAAATTTCAAAAATCCTTTCAAAAAATGATTTTATCAACTTATAGGCTAAACTTGTGTGCTTTCAAAATCTCCATTTTTTAGACTTTCAAAAACAGTTTTGGCCTTAGACTAGGTTTACATCCTTAGAAAGCATGTACCCATAGGTTGAGTTCTTGAGCATCTCACCAACACCCTAGGATTACCTTGCTTGTGTTTGACAAACATAGAAAGGGGTGAGATGCATAGGCCATCTGTCTGGACTTAAGATGCTTATTTCAGTGCATCAGTATAAGTCTGGACGTTAAATACAAATCAAATATTAATCAGATTAAAAGTTCATCAGTCAAGTCAAACACTGACTGATTACAATTAACTTAATCTGACTAACCTAGTGAAAACTACTGTCTTCTGATAGTTAGTTAGTACCTAATTGGTTAGACAGCTGGTTGAAGATAGGTATCAAATTCAGGGGGAGAAATATAACTATTTAGTTTTACAAATTAAGTTTTAACCTTAATTTTGAAAATCAAAGTTTAATAATCTGTTTAAAATTGTGAAAATTTTAAACTCACAAAATTTGTTTAACCTTTCAAGTATTTTAAACCATGATTTTGAATCTAATATTTTTTAAACTTTGAAAAATTTGATTTTGAAAAACATATTTTAATACACCCTTGAAAACTAAAAGTAAAGATTTAAACTTAATCTTACTTAATTTGAAAGATAAATTGAGCTTTCTCAATATTAGTTTCCTTGATTTTGAAAATTGAATCTTAAACACCTAGTGTTGAAAAATAAATTTCAATTAGTTTTGAAAAATAGACCTTTCAAACTTAGTTTTGGAATTTCGGTTTTGAAAACTTATGTTTAAGTAGCATTTCAAAGTTAATCTGATCTTTTCTTGGATTTAAAAACTCAGTTATTTTTCAAAGTCTTATTGTTTTCAGTAATTCTCACTATGTTTGTTTACCCTCGGTTTTTGATGTATGCCAAAGGGGGAGGGTTAGGTTGGTTAAGTTAGAGCAACTTAATGCAAACTTAAAAAAAAAAACTAACTTAAACCTTAAAAATCATGCTTGATTCTTGCATATTTTTTTCACTAACTTAACCAGGTTGTCATTCCATCAAAAAGGGGGAGATTGTTGGTGCGGTTAGCACTAACGGTCTAACTCAGGTTTTGATGAATGACAAATCAGGTTAAGTTAGGTTTGTTGTTGTCTGAGACTTTTATCAAGTGGCGAAAAGTCCATCTAGGTCGACGGGCTGACCGGATAGCTGGCGAGAAGTCCAAGCGGGTCGACGGGCTGACCGGACGCTTGGCGAGAAGTCCAGCTAGGTCGACGGGCTGACCGGATAGCTGGCGAGAAGTCCAGCTAGGTCGACGGGCTGACCGGATAGCTGGCGAGAAGTCCAAGCGGGTCGACGGGCTGACCGGACGCTTGGCGAGAAGTCCAAACGGGTCGACGGGCTGACCGGACGTCTGGCAGGTAAGTGAGGTAAGTCACTGGAGGGGAGTGACTGTGAGGACGCGTTCCCGGGAAGGGGACATTAGGCGTCGATCCGGCTTAGATCCATTTCGGATATCTAAGTCGAGATCGTGACTAGATTCCGGTCTCGGAAAGACGGAATCTAAGTCATACTTTTTCTCATCTATAAAACTGTGCTAACATTCTTTTGCTGCAGGGTACATTTGCCTCGGACTAACCTTTTCTTGCAGGAGAAGGACTTTCCGGAGAAGAGGGGATCCGGGCGCCCGGAAGGCAAATTTCATCCAGCCGAGTCGTCGCCACGTTGAGCATCATGGTTTGTGCAGCTACGTCACATTCCAGGCGCCCGGAAGGGATCCAGGCGCCCGGGACAGCATATAAAAGAAGCCTCAGGCAGAAGCTTCAGAATCAATCATCGACTGAGAACTTTCGACTGCTGGTCCCGCTGCTCTACGTTCCTGCGACGCTAACAAAGCTCCGACAAAGTGCTTCTTCGTTTTTGGTTAATTTTCTTGTCGGTATTACTTTGTTTCATTAAGCATTTCCTGTATTCATTTTGTAATTATTATCGAATTGCTAGTGATTGCCCAACGAAAGTGGTCAAGGACCACGGGTCTTCGAGTAGGAGTCGTCACAGGCTCCGAACGAAGTAAAAAACAACTGTGTCTACTTTACTTTTCCGCTGCGCTAATACTCTATATTTTCGAATCGATATTCACCCCCCCTCTATCGAACCTATCGGTCTTACACTATTCGTAGCCTCAGGATCAGGTCTTGCAGCCCTATTTCCTTTTGCTTGTGCTTTAGGTAATTCTTGAAATCCTTCCATGACGGAGGGAGCTTCTCAATTACCGCAGCAACTGCGAATGTCTCGTTCAGCTTCATGCCTTCGGCGTCCAGATCATGCAGTATTAATTGCATATCTTGGACTTGAGATGAGACGCTTTTTGAGTCCACCATCTTGAAATCCAGAAATCGACCGACGATGAATTTCTTCAATCCAGCATTTTCGGTCTTGTATTTCTTCTCAAGGGATTCCCACAAAGATTTTGCCGTCTCCAGAGAACAATATACGTTATATAACGTGTTGTCCAAGGCG
This sequence comes from Zingiber officinale, assembly GCF_018446385.1. Taxonomy (NCBI): domain Eukaryota; kingdom Viridiplantae; phylum Streptophyta; class Magnoliopsida; order Zingiberales; family Zingiberaceae; genus Zingiber; species Zingiber officinale. The sequence continues at coordinate 147,966,343 of NC_055994.1, forward strand.
TTGAGTATATAATTGCGGCACAGAAAATCTCCATGAGACCACGCATCGCTAGCAGCCTTACTACCTTCCGTAGCGGCTGGCGTGTCTTCGTGCAAAAATCGTACAAGGTTTAGCGTTGTTAGATAAAACAACATCTTCTGCTGCCATCTTTTGAAGTCGGTTCCGGTGAATTTCTCCGGCTTTTCTCCGTGCGGAATGGTTGTCGGAACGACGGTCGGAACGGCCGTCGGAATGTCGTTGGTAGCCATATCAGTTTGCAGGAAATATCGTTTACGACTGTTGTTTCCGGGTAGCTTCTGGAGTATGCAAACTGATCGTCGAGGCTAGTGTTCGACACTATCTCCGTAAACGATATTGCTCCGCTACGGTACTTAACGGATTGTTGCAATTCGTTCCCAAGATACAACGACGACGAACGTCTCGGAATCGTAGCACTCCGACTTCCGAGACCAGCGAACCTTTTAGTAGACTTCTTGGACTCTTGAATGCACAAGATGAGATGAATGCTTGAGGAAGAGAAGAGAAGATTGAGTGAGTATTCCATCATCTGGAGGGTTCTATTTATAATGAACGAAGAGGTTGAGTGTCCTTTGGGTGAGTGGATGTGTTCCTTGGGCTGGATCGATCTAGATCATCTATTCTGAAGGGTTGTAACCTTTCACCAAGCCCACTTCAATCTCATCCATCAGATCTGAGGAGTTGTGACCCTCAGATCCCGCCTATTGTCATCAGCCATCGGATCTGGATCCATTGATTCGATGCTTCAGATCAAGCCTCATCCCAGGCCGTCAGATCGTTACTCTTTGCGATCCAACGCTCTAGATCGCATCACAAGCAATCCATCATATCTATTTGATCAACGTTGATCAACGGTAGCCATCCATTTCCTAAGTCAACTGTCCAGTCATCTCCCTTTGCCCACGAGGATGCCGCATAGGCACTGCCACGTCAGGTAAGAGCCTGACACGTCACCCGAGTGCCACGCAGGCACTGCAATGTCACCTGGTGCATAAATTTAAGCTCCTCAAAGTGCAAAGTGCGCCTACAAAGCGCTCATTGCGCACGTGCGCACGTGGCGGGTGGCGGGCTCACAGGTGCGAGCACCTGCTCGCCCTGGGCTAAGGGGTCACCTGTCCTTTTATTTTTTGTGTTAACTCCATTAACACATCTTCATTAATAAGTAGAGAATACACATCGAGAATTTCCGATGTGGGACTATTCTCCTATGCACTTTATTAATGAATAACAAATGTTATTTTGGGTGGACTTTAAACATTAATTTCTCATTCACCCTTAATCGGTTTTGAGCAAATTAATAGTCTAAATCTATCTACGCGAATCGTAGATTTTAATTTTGAAGTCAATTACGACTTTCAACAATTGATGGCTTCCTTCCTCTAAATCGTTTTGGTCCATTTAAGGCCCCAATATCTAACACTAAGAAGGTTGGAAGGTCTTATATATGGAGCCCTTCCATACTTACTTAGCAAAGTTAAGGGGATCTACATGCATGTGCGAGCTGAGTCCAAATCAAGTGGTTTCAGAAATTTTGAGTCGGAAATTCATAAATCGGGCGCGACGCAAGAGGGGGTGCAAATCCTCAGCTGAGTGCACCTACGGACGACCCTTCTACCGGAGATAACATTTTCTCGACCTCTCTTTTTATTTACCTATTTACTGCATGTTTGCTGAGTTGCTGCTCTCGTTCAAACAACTTTCTGCAACAAATCATACGGTCAAAGATAGTACAATATATCAATCAATCTTTGCACAAACAAAAATTTCTCGAATAAAGATGGATCACCTCTTCACCAATCAACTCAACTCATGTAGTTTCGTTTCTTGTTTTCCCGAATTTAGTCTATACTTACAAAACTGTGTTAAAGTTGCCACCTTATGCGGTATCGCAATTAACCTGATACAAAGCATTCGACTGCTTATTGACAAAGATTAGATTGATTTAACAAGTATACCAAATGGCTACAATAAGTAATGAACGGTCTGAATGAGGAAATTCTATGTTTTTAAAAATCGTCGAATTGAGTACAACACAGTACGTAGCGAAGTTCGCATGACATCTAGCTATTTTTGTGATGAAAGATTTGGTCGAAGTGTAGTCTGAAGGCCTGCGTGGAACCCTTGTGTGTATGCTGCATTCTTCAAACTCATCTGCAAAATGAATGCATAATGCTTTAGCTCGTAGTTGATCAATAGACATTAATTCAGGCATTAATGTTCGAGTTGTTCTAGAGCTACTCCTAACTACAGGCATTAACAAATTTTATATTGTTGAAGATTAGGCTTGACAAAATTTGTTTGCTACATTGATCAGGAAGCATGCTAAAGGAAGGTATGTTCTAAGACTCAAGCAGAGACTGCTTCAATTAGATGAATCCTCCAACATGTCATCCTACATTTGAATATATATTTGACCATAACTACAGAGATTTATGATGCAAACTTGATTCATGCACTTAGTTTTAATCATGATTTTTTCTTGTAATTGTCATATATATCCTCACCATGCTTGATCAACGAGCCACTGGTAAAATGATTTTCACAATAATATCACCTTATTTTAGCTGTAGAATGCACAAAAAATTGTCACAGTTGGAGTTTCTTGTGTGATGTAGCAATAGAAATAAAATGTGCATATATATAAGGGAAAGAATACTTCAGATACTTAAGCTGCTGAGTTGATGCAACAAACTGATTATTGAGCTCAATCCTTAAGTATAAATAGGTAACTGGCCCTAACAATTTAATAAACTTCAAATAAACATATTTAAAAGGAAAAAATAACAGGTGGAAAAGGAAGCAATCAGAAAAGACCTCTGACTTACAAATTGTAACTTCATTAGTGACTGACTAGCTTTGAATCCTTGATCCAGCAACAACGAGACGCAACTTGAAAAATAAATAAATAGTCTATTAAAACACCAGCTCTTAAACCAATAGAAGAAAGATTACAACAAAAAGAACTTCACTCGAATATACTTGAGGAAGCATTTTCTTGTCATATAATTTTTTAACAGGCAAAAATTTGTCATTGATTTGAAAAATAGAGAAGAAATAAGGAAAATTGGGTTAAGGATAGTTAGGCGTCTTGTTTAGAGTTGTTGAAGTCTCTGCATCCTTCTCAACAGAAATTGGAGAATCACAATGATGATTGATAAACTTTCTGCCTTGAGATCCAACAAGAGACCAGAAAGCACCTGCCAGTAGGAGGCAATCAGATTCATTGAGTTTGAAAAATGTTCTAATGGGAAGTGGGAGTTTCTGATCAGCTAGAGAAGTAAATGTCACGAGGGAGAACAAGAGAGAATGATATCTCTTGGCTGCTCATCTAGAACAAAAAGGAAAAGTAGAAGAGGCAGAGGGAATAAAGTTACCATGATTAGAGGAAAAGAGTGCATGATCATAAAAAAAATAAATATAAGATTGTGTATGACAAAATGGAAGGGATAAATTCCTTTTGACTTATGTCTTCGTTCATGTATACGTGCCCTACATCTATCAGTTTGTTTGGAGCATAAGCCCTCTCGAGAACCATTTTGCCCATGGGTTGGGAATACAACCTTTGGAATTTCATCTTGGTTGTGGCATATGCCCTTTGAGATCTAATCCTAGGTTGAAGCAACACACCAGAACTTTTGTCCTTGTTTGGGGGTATGCGCACTTAGCAACTTAACGGGTATTTTAGTTCAGGAAAATGGAGCATAAACTCTTTAAGATTTTCATCCTTGGTTGGGGCATGCACCCTCAGCATCCTTATAGGACCTACGTCCTTACTTGAGAAAATAGGGCTTATGCTCTTGGATTGTGTTATTTACTTGAAGGGAATTTAATGGATAATTCTTGCATTTGTAAGTAGTTTTCATTGTTTCATTCATTCTATGTTTATGATGCATAGATAATATACTAGCTTTGTTATATACTAATGTTCAGGTCGTCATTGGACGTCTAGTTTGCACATTTGTGCTCAACTCACTAGACATTGGAGGTTTGTTGTAGTTTCTAACAAATATGATAACTTTATGTAACAGTTTGCTCTGATATTAGTTAAAGACCAAGCATATCGGGTTAATTCCACTGTTTGGAGAATTGACCTTGAACTAGGCATGAGCAAAACAGGTCAGAAAGAATTAGAAAATGAGAAAGCTTAAAATAACATGCATTTTTCACAAAACTATATATTACAAATATAGAGGAAAATAAAAGGTTAAAAATCCACTAAAACTTCTCATATGAGCAACATAACATACACAGTTAAGGAGTAAATACCTTGCAAATCATTAATTAATGCAAATGGTGTTTCAAAGCCACATAACCTCAACTCTACTCCAAACTCTTCCTTAACCTTAACTATCTCTAATCTTAAACTCATTCACTTTATACAAACTACTCACCTTCTTAGTCAACTCAACCCACATCAATTGAATTGAACTTTGGATTAATGTTAAAGCAATTCAATCTAGTTGAACCCATAACTACGTACTTTCAATTGAGTTGAACTCCTTCCAATCTTATCTTCTTAGCCAATTTCCTAGATAGGGTTGTCTGAATATTAGTTGGAACAAGTTGCATATTTTTATAATTATAATTTCCATCATAATATCAAACACCAAGAAAAAAAGTACATTCAGTTGGATGTCATATCTTGTTGGTTGCAGTGCACAAAGGGCCTAACTAATGTGATTATTTGATTAGATAGCTTGAATGCATGCTTGCTCTAGCTTATGACTAATATAGGTAAAAAATAACAATATCAAATTTAGTTAAATTGATATATATATATAGAGTTATGATATCCTGCGCGACGTGCACAAGACGTGATTGTGCGTGTCGCGCAGGATATCAACGTTTTTTTATTCTTTTTAATTTTTTTAAAAATTTTGAATTAAAAAATAATTAAAAATCAATATTTCCTCCTATATAAATCTCTAATACATAATATATCTCCTAAATACATTACAATACTCTATAAATATTTAAATTTATTTTATTTTTAATTTTTTTTACTAAATACTATAATTCAATTGGGAAATACCCTAGAGATAACATCTTTAAAAAAAATAGCTTACAAATTATAACCCAATTGGGAAACATGAACCCTAGAAATAAAATTTTTAAAAAATATTTTAATTATTTTTTTTAATTCAAATTAAAAAAAAATAAAAAAAAAAAAAAAGCGTTGATATCCTGCGCGACGCGCACGTCGCGCAGGATATTACAACTCTCTCTCTATATATAACTTCTAATTTATTATTGTCCTTTTGACATGTAGATATGAGCAAAAGATTAGTTAAATTAAATTAATTGATCAAATTGATAAGTTCGGTTCAATTTATTTAATTTTTTTTTAAAAAAAAGATTATTTCAATTTATTTAGTTTAGTCTTGATTGTAAATTTAAAAAACAATTAAACCGTTTAAATCAAATAGTATAATCGACTGATATTTTTAGATCACTATTTAAAAAAAAAAATTTAAAATTTTAATTTTCAACTCGACTATCCAATAGTAGTGAATTAATATTGTGCATTAGTCCACTAGTACAGAAGATTTATTAATTCGATAATAGATTGAACTAATTAATTTTATATCGATTCAATTTATTTAATTTTTATATTAAAGTTGGATCGATTTGGTTTGAAAAATAATTTATTTACTTTTGGTTTAATCATTTCGATTATTAATCGATTGTAAAAGAGTTCCAACACAAAATTATCTTAAATTTTTTTTTAAAAAATATCATTAAAATAAAAGGTGAACCCAGATAAGTGCAATTAACTTTCTAATGTGATTCTTGAGAAGGGAACACCCTCCACATGCACAAGCTTTTAGTTAACTAATTAAGTGAACCTTTCAAGCAAGCTATTATTGAATGGGTTTTATTTTCTCATTTCCATGAAAAGTACCCTTAAAGTTAGAGGATCTCATTTAATCATGATCACCATCAAAAGGCCCCGTTAGTGCCATGTGGGCCTAATGCTATGTGAATGTGCCCTTGGTCTTCCTTCCATATATATCTATTGGCTCCTTCCTTCCTTCCTTCCTTCTTTTTCACGTAAACAATGTTTTTCTTTCCTTTTTTCTAAGAAAAGTAAACAAGCTTTATGTGAGATAATTTATTCTTAAATGGGCCGAATAACACGTCTCCATAGAGCCCATTAGATATAATAGGTCTCCATTGTTGCCCAAAAGTTATCAGCCTAATTACTATCAACTCAGAAACTCTCAACGGAGTGTGTGAGCTAGCTTAATTAGCTAGTAATGTCGTTATTAGGAGATGTTGTTAGGATCTTGAGTTTGAAACTCTCTGTTCTACTTACTATCGTTGGATTAGATAGGTCGAACTATTAAGACTCGGCATAATACAAGAATTCACAATTCATTCTTTTACCTTGATACCTACAATGGCAGGTTCGAAATTTACAAGGAAAGCTTCTACTTCTCTCTTTCATTGCTTCACGGCCATGGTAGCTTTTGCAATTCATTCTCTCTTCTCTCCTGATCACGAAGACAAATGCGGGACACACCATGGTAGCTTTTGCACTCCCGGCCCCAAGGTATTTATTTACAGTGTGATGGATGCATCTAGCTAGTTAACCCAACTCCAACTTGATTGGGCATCTTCTTGTTTTGTTTTCCATGTGAGAAAGATCGAATGGGAATGGATGCGCACGGGGCCGGTCTGTTTGGATGCTTCTCGACTCATACTTTTGCTTGCAGGACCAGCTAGCTAACTAGCTAGCTATTGTAGGGAGAACCAAATTTAAAAAAGCAGGATGGAGGGCACATCTTCATGCTGCTGCTGCAGCAGTGACGTCCGATTGAGCTTCCTCCTCCCGCCGTTAGTAATTAATTAAGCACTAAACAGCACACGTTACAGCAAAAGGTGAAATCCTCGCCCCAGGACCCCCACTGACTGGATCCACGGTCATTATAAGGGAGGTAAATCGTAGCACCCGAGCTAATATGGGATGGACCGGATAGAATACAGGGATAGGAGATTTATTCCCCCATTGTCATTGAATTTCGACCCGACGATCTCATTCCGGTAACTCCCGTCCTATATCATCTCAGATGATCCACGGGATCGCACTAAACAGGACACGTGCATGCATAAAGAGAGGGGCATACTGACGAAGAGATCACGTAGGTGCATGCACGAGGACAAAGTACATCTTCAACATTAATTCCATATATATATATGCTTTGAGTCAAATCAGGAGCTAGACTAGACTTTTTGATGTTATTGTCTTGCACACGTTCTCTTTTCTTCTCTGAGGGTATATATATAATTTTCTTGTGAAATAATTAATGAAAAATACATGGCCAAACTCAAATTGGGTTGATATATCTCCTCCGACCTCATCTGGTATCGTGTGTATGATTGATTCTGGGCCATGGAGATAGAGGATAAGGTTACTTCTCCACCACGACCGCCACATCTGCTGCCGCCGTCGGCGATCACTTCCCCCACGCACGATTTCTCCTTCGCCATCTCCTTCCAGACTCTCAGCTCGCCGGCCACGCTCAGAGGCAGCGCCGCCAAGTCGCCCTCTGCCTCCTTCGGGGCTTTCGACTTGGCCCCCGCCGACGATATATTCCTCCACGGCCACCTCCTGCCCCTCCACCTCCTCTCCCACCCCGGCAGCCCCCCGCGGGATTCTGATATCTCCTTTGAAAACTTCAGGTTCCCCCTCGGGCATACCGACAGCGATCGCAATCTCAACTACTTCGACCCCGGCAAGGCCGGCGCCAAGGAGGAGAGCAGAGCGACGAAGCCGTCGTCGGCTTTGGCTGCCTTCTTCGGCCTCGGGAAGTTGAGGAGGCGCAACGAGAAGGAGGGCGCGGAGGCGGCTGCGACGACGACGAGGAACAGAAAGAGGAAGGGGATCGACGTGATTCGGCTTCTGCGGAAGTACGCGAACCTGGTGGAGCTCCTGTTCTTCTCCAGAACAGGGGAGAGGGAGAGGGAGCGGAGGCGCCACGAGGACGACCTGCGACAGCGGCCGTGCTCCTTCTCGGGGCACTCCAACCGGAACAGTAAGGCCGAGGCGGCGGAGCAGGGGGAGTGGAGGCGGCGGAAGAAAGGACAGATGTCGGCCCCAGCGTCGATGAGGACGTCGCCATCCAACAGCGGCCTCCTCTCGGCCTCCTCGATGACCATCTCGTCGACCTCCACGTCGGACAGCAGCACGATGGAGGAGCTGCAGAGCGCAATCCAGGCGGCGATCGCCCACTGCAAAAACTCCATCGCCGTTTCGGCGAAGCAGAGAGCCGGCGAGACGTGACGTGGAGGCAGATGTTGATGAGGTGGCAGGACGGTGGCAACTACGAAGATGACGCGTGGAAGTCAACCAATTAATTTTGCTTGTTTTCCATTGTTTTCTTCCTAAAATTCTACAGATTACTTAGTGAGAATGATCTTTAAAAAGTTATTAAAATTTTCATCGAAATTTAGATAAAAAGTTCGATGGTAAATTTTCTATATAATCAGAAAAAATATGTTTTTTTCCTCAAATTTTTATTTATGAAAAAATATCACTTATTTTTAAAATCACCAAAAAAAATTGCTCCTATTGTCAATACTCAAAATATGATTTCTTTTTTATTTACTAAAAGAACATAAATAGTTTACTTTCATGATTTTAAAATAAAAGATTGGTTTTTGTCAATTCCATCTTTTATTTTTTTCCCTTAATGTTAAAAAGAAGTTTATCTTGCCAAATAAATACGCTTCTTTAAATGCCCTTTTTAATTTTTAAAATGGTCAAAAATATAAGTTTCAAACTTTAATTTTATTATTTTACTTTTTTTAATGATAATATTATTTATTACCTATTATAGTAACAACATGATTACATTCACAGTCTTCCTAGTTCATCCCAAAAGTAATGCAGTCGTAGAAATTTTATCATTACAATATCAGAGCATCGACAATGGATTAAATATTTTTCTCATGTTAATACCATTAATTAAATATCTCACTCTTTAAATCTTTCAAATTTTACGATCAAATATCTCCTCAACTAAATATTTATGGATCTACCTACTAAATATCTTACTCTCAAATATCTTAAATTCCATAAGAGATCCCATTATTATTTTATTAATTTATATCTAATTTTATATTTACTTAATATTAATTATACTGATTTCATAAATATTTTTAATTAATATTTATTTACAAAATAATTTTTACTTAATATATTTACTTAATTAAAAAAATACAACAACTGTTGTAGTAGCTACAAACTACAACAACTTCTTTCTTTATTTATTTTTGATAAAAAAAATCGCAATCATCGGGTAAAGAATTATGCCCGATAATGCTCACAATGAGGATATTTGATTTGAGGGGATATTTAAAAAAAAAAATCTCTTTTAAATATCTTTTGGATGCCGCTATAGTAAATTTGCCACGGTGGACATATTATTTATTATCTAATATTATAAAATAATGACATTTATGTGACTTATTTATTGCATCATTATAAACTAATATTTTAGTAATCAAAATGAAACGACAAAAATTTGAAAATTGACATTTTAAAACATAATTTAAAAGGGGAAATAAAATAACATAAAAATATCTGAATAAAACAAGGGGATTGTAAGTGCGGTAAAGTGGAGAAAAATCCCCAATTCCATTCTTAATTTTGAATGCAGTCCCCCTATCTAAAAAAGTTTGTTTCCACTCCCTACATGCAAAGTTTCCTTTGCTTCAACTCCCCTCATGTAAATATCATGATCAAATTGCCCTCAAATATTTTAGGTATAAAAAGTTTAAAAACGAGTATTATTCTGATTAAATTCAGTACTTTATAATTAGAATTCAGTACTTTATACTAGAATTGAGTATATTTTCTATCAAAATTAACCCTCATATTTTTCGGTACAAATACTTTAAAAATGAGTATAATTTCTATTAAATTCAGCACATTAAATTAGAATTGAGTATATTTTCTATTAAATTGAGTACAATATTTTTCATGCTTAATATAATTACTCAAAAATTCAACATCATTTACCATTTAAAGAAAATCTAGTAAATTTTTCATCCAATTGAGTCATTTAAAGAAAATCTAGTATAATTTCCATCTAATTGAAGTGAAAAAAAAATTGTACTCAATTTGATAGAAAATATACTGGATTCTAATTTTAATGTACTGAATTTAAGAGAAATGATACTGATTTTTGGATTTTTTATACCCAAAAATATCATGGACAATTAGGTAAATATATTTGACTAGGGAGTGGAAACAAAATTTTTCACTACTAGGGACTGCATGTAAAATTTTGTTTATTAATGGGGAGTGCATATAAAATTACCCTTGTAATTGTCATTTGGAATGATGAATGAAAGCAATTAATGCACTTGATGTGTTTCTTCGGAATTATGCGAGAATTAATTGTTTACGTGTTTGTGTGGACTAATTAATGATTGCTTTGTCTTTTGTTTGTTTTGTATTATATTTTTTTTAGAAAAAATTTAGATGAATTGAAGGGCCCATTTTGTCCATGTGAGTAAAATGTCTAAATCATTTTATAGATTTAAAAATAATTTTATATAAATCATATAATACTATTAATTAAAAATAAAATAAATAATACATTTAATGAAAATATTTGCATTCTATTTTTTTTAAAGAAGATACAAATATTTGAATTTCAGTTATTTTTAAAAATAAATATATAGTATAAGTAAGGCACATATATAATATTTATTATTATTAAATGCAGATATCTACCATAAATAAATAAAGAAACTAGTATAACATTGGTTATAAGCAAATGAAAACACTTACAATAGATAAAAAAATATATAAAAGTTTTAAATAATTAATTACACTTAGGGGGTGTTTGGTTCTTTCCTAGGAATAGGAATCGGAATGAGAATCATTGTATTGTGGAATGAGAATTAGTATGAGCATGAATATCACTCTTAGGGTGCGTTTGATTCAAGTCATCATGTATAACCTTGGTTATGTGATTACCAGGTAATCACATAACCAAGATTATAGGGAATAAAACATAACCAAATGTTGTTTGGTTCAACTTAGGTAATGCAACAAAAATTTGTTTGTTTGAAGGTTTTAATGAATACCCTAGTTTAATATTTTACCGTATTACCTTCAGTTACAAAACCAACTATACATAATAATAATATTATTATTATTATTATTTATTTATTTTTTAATATTTTTTTACTTTTCTTTTTCCTTGTATATTTTTTTTCTTTTTTATGTGTTTTTTTATTTTTTAATGTTTTTATATTATTTATATTTATATTTTTTTACATTTTTTAAATTTTAATTTTTATTTATTTAATTTTTTTAATTTTAATATTTTTATAATTTTTTTATTTTTTTTTACTTTTTAAAAAATTTTAAATTTTTATAAATTTTTTTAAAATTTTTTTAACATTTTTAAAAATTTTATTTTTTATTTTTAAAATTATTTATTTTTTTAAAAAATAAATTTTTAAATTTTTAAATTTTTTAATATTTTTTTTACATTTTTTTCTTTTTTTTTCATGTTTTTTCTTATCGGAGGGTATTTTTGGTAAAAAAAATTCGTTAACCCCGGAATCAACAAAAACCTTAGTTTTATGAGGTTTTCCGATTCCGGGCTGCATGACTCTTTTGCTGACGTGTCGGGCATGGAACATTACTTGGGAATCATCGAATACCTAAACCAAATAAGGTTTTTGTTGATAACCTTGGATGGATAACCAATGTTATCAAGAATAACCCCGAACCAAACGCACCCTTAAAAGTAATGTTTGGTTAGTTGCATATTTTCTATCGGAATAAATCAAAATTTTCCTTTTTACCCTTAAAGAAAAATAAGAGAAAAAATTATATGTGAGAGAAAAATATGATGAAAGAGAATGATGAGGGAGAAAGTCTGATGAGAGAGAAAGTCTGATGAGAAAGAATGAAGAGAGGGAAAGTGTGATGAGAGAAAATGAGAAAAGAGAATGTGATAGGAGAGATCATGATGAGAGAAGATGAGAGAGAAAATATGATGTGAGATAAAGTATGATGGGAGAGGATGAAGAGAGAGAAAATGTAATGAGAAAAATGAGGGGAGAGAGTGTGATGAGAGAGATTGAGGAGAGAGGAAGTATGATGAGAGCGAAAATGTGATGAGGAAAAAAGAGAGCAGTGAGTGTAATGGGAGAGATTGAGGAGAGAGAAAGTATGATGAGAGAGAAAGTGTGTTGAGGGAAAAAAAGAGAGAGCGTGACAAGAGAGATTGAGGAGAGAGAAAGTGTGATGAGAGCGAAAGTGTGATAAGAAAAAAAGAGAAAAGATAGTGTGATGGGAGAGATTGAGGAGAGAGAAAGTATGATAAGATGAGAGAGAAAGTATGATGAGAAAAAAAGAAGGAAGAGAGTGCGATGGAAGAGATTGAGGAAAGAGAAAGTATGATGAGAGAGAAAGTGTAATGAGAAAAAAAGAGGAAAGAGAGTGTGATAAGAGAGATTAAGAAGAGAGAAAGTGTGTGATAAAATGATGAGAGAGAAAATACGATGAGAGATAACAAGGAGAGAGAAGTGATATAAAGAAAAAATAAATAAATATATTTTGATATTTGGTATTAAGGGAGAAAATTTTAATTTTAGGTCAAAGATATTTTTGGAATAAGGAAATATTTTGATTGATGAAAATAGGGTAATGACTCATTGAACGGGAGGTACATGGAAATGAGTTATTATCCAATTTCAAGGATTCATTCCCTTATTTGCATTCCTATTTCTATAATCCAAATATTAACAATGACAATCAATGATTCTCATTCTCATTCCCCACTCCTATTCCCCTAAACCAAACACCCCCTTAAATTAACAGTTTGATAACGTCTACACCGAATCATGTTCAAACCAAAACCAGCCTTATCATTATTTTGGTAGTTTGATTAATTTTAAGCTCAATTTAGTTTACTTTTGGGTCATTTTACTAAATAATCTTGAAGAACGTATCAGATAATTTGGCTAGTTGTTATTGTTAGGACATGTATGATATGGAAGAAGGGTGATGCACAGTAAAATTCTTAATTTAAACTTGATTTTATATGTACAATTTTGAGATTTTATTTATTATTTATTTCATAGGCGACTAATCTAAGACCTACTTCTAATGATCTCCCTCCACTAGAATTTTTTTCTTTTCAGATATTTTTCGAAGACGAAGAAGCCTCTTACAAGTTATTTTTACAAGAATACAACGAAAAAATAAATACAAACGAAATTGAAAATGACTTTACAAATAAAACTTTACTTTGCTTACTCTTTTGTTGCTTAGAAATTCTTCTTATTGGTCTAAAAATACAGCAACATTTTCCTTCAAAATCTCTAAGAATCAACACCCAAAATCTCATCAAGAATTAATATTCTTTTATAACTTTCAAGTCAGGATTTATTTCTCTTATCAGTCGACTGATCTTACCCATTAGTCAATTGATATGCCAAATCTAACTATTGAAACCTACAAAATGACTCTTTCTCAACTTGTTTGACCACCATCGGTCGATTGATGAAACTCGTTAATGGATTGATGCCATTAGTTGAGTCCAACAACTGAATCAACTTGCTTTTGTTTAGTTTTGATCGTCATCAAAAGATTGATGCAACTTATTAGTCGACTAATGTCTATTAGGATACTTGAGAGCTAGAGAGGGGAGGGAGTGAATAACTTCTTTCGCTTCTTTTTGTTGATGTTGCAACGGAAAACTCAAAGCAATGCTAACACTTTCGTTTTACTTAGTATCCACCTCCTTGGGGTGACTAATCCAAGGGACCACTCTCCTCACTTATAGATGCACTATGAAAACCTCCTTCCTAGAGGTAGAGAAGTTTTGTACAAGCTCAAGCAGAAGAATACAAATAAGAAACACAAACTATGTTTAACTCCCAACTAACCCACCTTGGACTTAACTTAACTTAGTTCCCAACTAGGTTTGCCTAGTCCCATTAAGACTTCACTTGTGCCAAGTGTTTAACTCCTAGCTAACCCAGCTTAGACTTATCCTAGTTCCCAACTAGGTTTGCCTAGTTCCACTAGAACTTCACTTGTGCAAAGTGTTTAATTTCCAGCTAACCCAACCTTGACTTAACCTAGTTCCCAACTAAGTTTGCCTAGTTCCACTAAGACTTCTTTTGTGCCAAGTGTTTAGCTCCTAGCTAATCCACCTTGGAGTTAACCTAATTCCCAACTAGGATTGCTTAGTCCCACTAGAACATCTATTTACCTAACCTCTAGTTAAGACTTCTCATTTGTCTAACTTCCAGTTAGGAATTTGTCAGTCAAGTCTCTAGTCAACCTTGAAATAATTTATTTTTCATTCACACATAGTATCTAAACATCGAAACTCAAACTCAAACTAACCCGAGCTTGGTCAACTGTGACCCAAAGAAGATTGAACCAACAATATCATCAGTTGAGTCTAACAATTGAATCGACTTATTTCTATTTAGTTTCTAAAGTCATAAATGGACTGATCAAACCCATTAGTTGACTAATAGATGAGTTTTACAAACATAGATATCTGAACGAACTTCATTTTACAATAAAAATCATCCCGTTCTAATATTTGAATCAAAAGTTATGGTATTTAGAAGTTTGCTCTATCGCGACTTCCTCGTTATCTGACATCCGATTAACGTTGGCCCGTCAAGACTTCATTGTTGCCTAACATTCGATCAACTTAACCTAGTGGGACTTAACACCTCAAACCAACTCTCTGTTAAACTTCCAACCGCCAAGTGTTCGGTCAACTGTGACCTATTTGGATTTTTCTCTTGCTAACTACTTGTTGAACCTCCGATCACAAAATGTTCAGTCAATCAGGACTCACTTAAACTTTTCATCTCGTGCCAATTCCATATTGGACTTCCGACAGCCAAGTATCTAGTCAACTGTGATCCACATGAATTTTTCTCTTGTTAACTACCCATTGGACTTCATATCACTAAGTGTTCGATCAACCATGATTCACTTGGACTTTTCGTTTTGTGTCAACTACATATTGCACTTCCGATCGCCAAGTGTCTAGTGTACCATGACCCACTTGAACTTTTCATATATTGACAAACATTCAGTCAACTTTTATCTACTTAATTTTTCACTCAATCAATTTAACATATTAATTAATTATTAAATATCTAATCAATTTTAACTTACTTAATATCTCACTCAATCAACTAATATATCAAATAATAAAATCCCTACTTAAGTCAACTTTGAACTTCATCAATTTGGTCAAACTAAGACCAAGGGTCGATTGCACTACTCGTTATTTATAAGTAGTTGACAATGGTTCAGCAATTGAGTAAAACTGAATTGAGCGAATCCATTAAATCTAAATCTAATATATGGAATTTTTATGTAGGCGAACCAAATTGAAAAAACTTTGACACAAAAATATAACAAATTAAGCGGATCAAAAATTGATTAATTAGTTATCGAATTAATCAATTTTTTTCTCGATTTTGGAATTGGAGTCGGAAATTGAGATTCGAATAGATAAGTTTTAGGAGTTGTTTTTAAAAATCGATTTACGTATTATTATAATACATTAGTCCACTGCGACCAACAGATTTGGTATAATCGATTTAATCGAATAATTGAATTTAAAAATCAAAATTGAATTGAATTACTTGGAATAATTATTTTTAAAAAAAATTAAATTTCTGAATTAACCAAACTAAATATTCAAATTCGATCTCTTATTTAGGTTTAATCAAAATTTTGATCACCACAAGTGATTTGATCTTTCAAATTATATTTTCATTTAAATCATTTGAACCGAACGGTCTAATCAAGTTTATACATGTTGTAATCAAGATGCATGGCAAATAGTTATTCATCGGGTGCATAAAAATAAAAATGAAATAATAATTATACTCAAAACGGATAATTCCATTCGTTTTTTTTCGCCTTTAAAACAAGTAGAAAAATACAAACTACAAGTAATAACTAGCAAGGGATTTTCTTAACCATATTTTATATTAATTCAAATAAGTTAATTATAAGCTGCAGTGGTCACTTTATAGACACATATTTATCACACACATATTTCCTCGAGACGATCTAATAACATATGAAGTGTTGTCATCATAAGATCAAGTATCCAAATCTCAGTAAAATCGAGATAAATATCTTTTTTATGTGCTAGTTACTATTCCAAAGACTAGTAGTCATCCATGATTTACCTTCTCTTAACCTTGGGATAAATTGACGGGATACTGTGAACGAACGTATTCACCTTTTTACCATCATATTTATCACACGCACATAAATTTATTTATGCTTAGTGATCATATAAATTATATGATCCGTTAATTTTATTTATTTATTTATTTATTTGATAACTAGTTAATTAATTAGTATTAGGAAACGATTCTGATACCCAACGACGTCCGAGCGAACTCCGCCAGCTTGTCGACCTCGTCGGCGTCGATGTAGCCGTCACCATCACCGTCGGCGTACCGGATGCCTCGGCCGCTCTTCCAGCCGCTGAAGCGGACGTTGATGCTGCTGATGGCCCGCCGGAGCTCCTCCCGGCTGATGCGGCCGTCGTTGTCGACGTCGAACAGCCTCAGCCACTCCTTAAACTCCTCCACCGTCATGTCGACCGACCGATTCTTCGCCGTGGTGGCGTAGTACTTGATCGCCATTGACGCTGCTCTGAGCTCTGATCGTTATCGATGGCCGTTGGATTTATAAGCCTTCAAAAAGAGCTGCTATACATTCTCCCTTATTAATTAAAAAAAATTAATTACTAATTATAATCGGATAAGAACAAGCTGATTGTTGAACAGTTTGTAGAATCTGAGAAAAAGTGGCGAGGGACAAATTTGTGGTTTCCAGAGAAAGAAGGGAATAAAATATGTAAAGCACTTTAATAATTAAAGGGAATTAAGATAGAAGATATATGACCACGCAATTTGTATGGGATTCCACAGCAAGAGTATCAAATTTTATTAAAGTGAAAGGAATTCGATGCTGAAATATTATGTTGAATATATTGGATCTTTTTAATTAAGCAACTTTATTCATTTTATATATAATTCAAAAAATGATCTGAAAATTATATATATCTTGATACCCTTGAGATAACGATCCTCTTCAGGATGTCGAGCATACCGAGCTCAATTTTATTTGTGGGTTATGATTGTGTATGATCTGGAAAGATGACTGGAAACACTCAATTAATTCTAAGATTTAATAATTCGTTAGAATTTTGGAGGATTCTCAATAAATAACATAGTTAAAAATGATATAAATTAAAATGAAAATTTTAATATCTAATCCTAATCATATTTTTTTTTCTCACATTGTTGATGTCAAACCTAATAGAAACTAATCTTAAGTTCATATCCTTTTGATACGTGACAAAGGGGGAGAGTGATATTTTAAGTTAGAAAAATTAAGGGAAGACAGTTTTCTTAAGTTAGAAAAGTTAAAATATTCCTAAACTTTTTCGAATTTCTCAAATCTTGAGAATTAACCCTTAAAAATCCAAGCCTAAATTAAGTAAATTGTCAAACATAAAAAAATGGGAGATTGTTGGTGCAATCGACCTCTAAGGTTTCGATGTTTGACAATATACCTAAGTTTGGTTAATTTGACCAAGGATTGATCTAAACAAGACTTGATATTTGGAAGAAAGAAGTCTAGTCAGGGCTAGATGACTAGAAAAGGTAAGTCCTAACTAAAGGTTAGGTAAAGTGAAAGTCCTGGTGAGTAAAGTCAGACCCTAGTGAGTGAAGCTAGGTAGTGGAAGTCCCAGTGAGTGAAGTCGGGCCCTAGTGAGTGAAGCTAGGTGATGGAAGTCCCAATGAGTGAAGTCGGACCCTAGTGAGTGAAGCTAGGTGGTGGAAGTCCCTGTGAGTGAAGTCGGGTTCTACTGAGTGAAACTAGGTGGTGGAAGTCTTGGTGAGTGAAGCCAGACCCTAGTGAGTGAAGGTAGGTGGAGGAACTTCTGGTGAGTGAAACCAGGCAATGGAAGTCCTAATGAGTGAAGCTAGACAACCTTAGGGAGGTAACCCTAAGTTTACTATACTATTTTATTTATTGTGCTAACTCAGTGTTACAGGGAAGTCCATCTAGGTCGACGGGCCGACCTGATAGCTGGCACGAAGTCCAGACGGGTCGACGGGCTGGCCGGACGTCTGACAGGTAAGTTAAGGTAAGTCACTCGAGGGGAGTGACTTGATGAAGACGCGTTCCCTGTTCAAGAGAACAGTAGGCGTCGATCCAACTTAGAACCATTTCAGAAATCTAAGTTGAGATCGTAACTAAATTCCGGTCTCAGTGAGACGGAATCTAATTACTACTATTTTACTATATATTATGCTTACTTCTGTTTTGCAGGGTAGTTTAGTTGTTATATTGCCTGAGACTAACTCTTTCTTGCAAGAGAACTTTTTGGAGAAAGGTGGTCCGGGTACCCGGAAGGGATTCGGACTCCTGAAGTTGGTCCGAGCGCCCGGAACTGGTCCGAGCTCCCGGAAGGCAAATTCTATCCTCGACAGCTTGGAGTGCATTGATTGGTCCAACGACGTCACGATCCAGACGCCCGGAACAGATTCGAGCGCCCGGAGGTCCTATATAAGGAGATCTCACTCTGGAACGATGAACAACTAACAACAACATCTTCCAACGCCTACTCTACTACGTTGTGCCCCTGTGACGCAGTGAAGCTTCTCCGACAACGTGCTGATTTTTTCTTTCCTTTATTGTTGTCGATATTTCCTCTTTAAAAGTTCTGTACTTTCATTTGTAATATTTTTGTGAACTATTAGTGATTTCCCAACGAAAGCACTCGACGAGTGAAGGCCTTGGAGTAGGAGCTGACCAAGGCTCTGAACCAAATAAATCGATTTTTGTTAGCATTGTTCTCTTTCTTTTCCGTTGTGCACTTAATTTTGCTACGATAATTTTTCGATCGATATTCCCCCCCCCCCCCCCCCCCCCCAATCGACCTTCACGATCCAACAACAAGAGTCATCGTCAACCAACAAGAGATTAAGCGAGAAGGCTTTCCATTTGTATTTTTACATTTACTTCTTGTTTAGAGTTGTATTCTTGTTCTTGAGTTGTACAAGGATTCTCTACCTCCGGATTGTTCTAAGAAGGAGTATTTTTGATAGTAGAGAGTGTGCTCATATGTGGATCCTTAGAATAATTACCTCATCTTGAGGTGAATACCAAGTAAATCCTTTGTGTTAGCATTGGAGGAGTTCGCTTTGTATTTTACACTGCAAATCATCATCGACAAAGCGAAACGAGTTATCCCCCCCTTCTAGCTCTGGAGTGTCCCAACAATTGGTTAACGCTCTATTGGACCTCCCACCCAAGCCCCTCGCTCAGTATGAGGGCATGTTGCTGACGTAGGAGGGTCATGCACAAAAGTACGACCAGTTACTACTTGTTGTTGTTGCTGCTTCAGTTTCTGCGCTCGGGCGTTGATTATATTTCTAGTTCCTCTTGTGTCAAGGTAATTGTAGTGAGTCGTCCAACTTTTTCCATCTCTGAGTTTCAAATTCAAGTGAAGATTCTCACAGACGACGCCAAATATGATCCTGTTTGAAAGCTGAAGAGATGATGCGCTAGCTAGATGGTTGTGAGGTTGACTAAGTGAAGACTTTAGATGAGAGCAGGGGCTACGAACGGTAATGAAAATTCTTCCCGTGCACAGTCGAGAGAGCAGACAAACGTCAATGTCAAAAATCAAGGAAGGGGTTCTTGACAAAGGACCTCCAACGCTCAAGTTAGTATGATGCCCAAGCGGGAAATTGAATAGTAGTTATGTAGCAAAGCGTGTCAAGACATATCAAAGCGTAAGTGTCTCAAAAAGCATCTTAAAGCATACCTTGCCATCGTAAAGAACCCCCCTTTATATACCACGTGACATGACCTCCGTAATCATGAGGTGGCAGAGAATGTCGGATGTCAAAAGTTATCGAGTAAGGGAATATGTATTTTCGGAGGTGTATAGTCACCGTCCGAGGAATCTTCCGTTACCCGTGTGCCCCCCTTTTGTAACTGGCTCCATTAATGAGGCAGTTGAAGGAATATGCTGTCATAAAGTGTCAACTAATAGAAAATGTAGAGTCACCTTCGAGGAAAGTTATATTAAATGGCCATGTAATAATAGGAATATTCTCTAACAAGCGATTGTTATTCTTTGACAAACTATTGTAATTCTTTGATAATGTGGTCCCCTAAGATATCCCGACCGGATATTCAGCAGACCGGATGCATATATAAGAGCAAAATACTGAGTATAGTAGAACAAATGACCCTTAAGACCGCTCGGATATAGCTGAGTATGGTAGGACGAACAACCCTTAAGATCGCTCGGATATAGATTGTGAAATGCTAGAAATCCGATTATTAAATAATGAGAAGCCAAGTCTCCTAGGCTCGGATTGTTTTTAAAATGAACCAACCATATGCAGGGATACTTATTTTGAAAAATAGAGAACTAAACTCCCAAGAAGCCCGACTAATAATTTCAGTCGATCGTCCTTGAACTAGGAGGTCTATCCCTAAAGTGATATTTGAGTTCTAGAAATCTAGTTAGATTTCTTCTAAGATTTACCTTGTATATTTTCTTGGTGAAGATAAGCAGTTGTTTATATGGCCGTCTATATACAAGAGGATGGGAGAATGAATAGTGTGTTGGAAATGTGAATGAAATAAAGAGATGGAGACAAAGAGACTCTATTGTGCATGAGTTTAGTCCCACATTAGAAGTCTCTTGGCTTTATTGTTGGTTTAAATTATGACACATGCATTGACGTTGTAAACATATGCAAGGGGAGAGACTCTCTCACGCGTGAGTGTGCAGGGGTGGGTGCAAATCCAGGGCCCGGATTGTACCAAACCAAGGTTGACTCGTGCGCGAGCACGACTTGTGCATGTCGAATGCCGGACCGGTTGAGGTAAAATTTATCCAAAAGAATGAACTAACATATAGCCACTTGAATCTTGCTCAAGAATGTAATGGAAGTATTAATGTGAAATTAATGCTGATTCCGTAACGTCTCGACATTAATGGCGGCATTAAACTCATTAATGGTGATTTCGTAATGTCTCAGTATTAATGATGACATTAATCTCATTAATAATGATTCTGTAACGTCTCGACATTAATGAAGACATTAAACTCATTAATGACGAAATTAAACTCAGCATTAAATGATCATAATTTGATCATTTATTGCAGGCAAGATGAGAGCTCCTATATAAGGAGGCTGGATCTTAAGCAAAGGGAAGGAAAAAAAAAAACGAAAGCAAAGCGAAAGTAAGAGAATTCCTCCACCTTCGTTCCCTGATTCTTTTCTCTCAGTCGTGCATCCGCTTGGCTAAACTATTTGTGATAGCACTCAGGTGCATTCTCAGTTCGCCACGAACAACCAGTGCTTGGTTGCGTTCGTGGTCTTGCCGTTGTATCCTAGGAAACAGACGATCCGAGAAAACATCGAAGCACAGCCGGAGGTGGGACGAATCTGTTTCAAGGAAACTGCGTCGATCGCAGGCCTCGGTCCGGTGCTCTGTTTGTCCGCTCGGTTGGACTCTTCATTTGCTGGGTCGGCCACTCGCCCTTCTGATCTGCCCGACTGGTCTCCCGCTCTGCCTGTCTATCCTTCAGTCTGCTCAGACTCTGAGGTCAGAAAAACCAGCCCCTGTTGGCAGCCTGAGATTATCTGCTCAGGTCATCTTAACTGTGAGTTGAATTTAATTCGAGTATTCAGATTCAGCTAATTTCCTGTAAATCTCCGGCTACAGATTGTTTGGTTTCCAACAGTCTTGAAACATATTCGATTCTGTTGAGATGGCCACGGAACGAAATGTTAAGGTGCAACAGACTCAACATGTTCAGGCCCCCTCCGCCCCGATTGGAACTGTGCCAATCAGTCATGGGGAAAGGTCAGAGAAGTTCAGTGGACTGAACTTCAAGAGGTGGCAGCAGAAGATGCTCTTCTACCTGACCACACTCAATCTGGCTCGGTTCTTGACCGAGGACCCTCCCAAATGTACTGAGGATGCTGATGCGCAAACCATCAGTACAGTGGAGGCATGGACTCATTCCGAGTTCCTTTGCCGAAACTACATCCTCAACTGCCTTGCCGACTCGCTGTATGCTATGTATAGCATGAAGAGTACGGCTAAGGAACTGTGGGAGTCCCTAGACAAGAAATACAAGACGGAGGACGCAGGAGCAAAGAAGTTCATCATGGGCAGATTCCTGGACTACAAGATGATTGACTCCAAGACAGTGATCAGTCAAGTCCAGGAGCTTCAGGTGATCTTGCACGAGATCCACTCAGAAGGGATGGTTCTGAGTGAAACCTTCCAAGTGGCTGCTATCATCGAAAAGATGCCTCCCGGCTGGAAGGATTTCAAGAACTACCTGAAGCACAAGCGGAAGGAGATGAATGTGGAGGAACTCATCGTTCGACTTCGCATCGAAGAAGACAACAAGAGTTCAGAGAGAAAGTTGTTCTCTCCTACTGTGAAAGCCAACGTGGTCGAGCACGGACAAAGCTTGAAACGGAAGAACCCCAAGTCTTCCAAGATAGGACCCAAAGGAGGCATCATTAAGAAGAAATTCTCTGGGAAGTGCTTCAACTGTGATCAAGTGGGTCACAAATCTTCGAAGTACAGGAAGTCGAAGAAGAAGCAGGAGGCCAACCCGAACGAGGGACCAGAAATGGACGACCTCTGTGTTATGGTCTCTAAGTTGAACCTAGTCGGTTCAAATCCGCGATAATGGTGGATCGATACTGGAGCCACCAGACATGTCTGCTGCAATAAGGAGCTGCTCCACAACTTTGAAGAAGTCACTGGAGACGAGCTGTTCATGGGGAACTCAGCAACCTCGGACATCATGGGCCAAGGAAAGGTAGTGCTGAAGATGACCTCGGGCAAAGATCTCACTCTGAACAATGTGTTGTATGTTCCAGAGATTCGAAAGAATCTAGTATCCGGATCACTGTTAAGCAAGCATGACTTTCGCACTGTCTTTGAGTCGGACAGAGTTGTACTGTCCAAGAATGGAATGTTTGTAGGAAGGGGCTATGTATCTGATGGGCTGTTTAAGCTCAATGTAATGGCAATTAGACCTAAGATAAATAAAACTGAAAGCTCTTCCACTTATATGCTTGAGTCTTCGTGTTTGTGGCATGGTAGACTAGGACATGTTAACTATGATGTATTGCATAGATTAATAAACATGCAAAGCATATCTACATTCCATCTTGACCCAAAACACAAGTGTGAGATTTGTGTTAAAGCGAAAATGACAAGGTCATCCTTTCAACATATTGAAAGAAGTAACGAACCACTTGACCTAATCCACACTGACGTGTGCGATCTAAAAGGTATGCCAACGCGTGGTGGAAATAAATACTTCATCACTTTTGTAGATGATAACACAAAATACTGTTATGTGTATCTTCTCAAAAGTAAGGATGAAGCTATAGAGAAATTTGCTCTCTATAAGAACGAGGTTGAAAACCAGCTTAATAGAAAGATTAAGGTGGTTCGAAGTGACCGAGACGGTGAATATGTGTCACCGTTCGCTGAGTTGTGTGCTGAACATGGGATCAGACATGAAACAACAGTTCCTTATACTCCTCAGCAAAACGGGGTTGCTGAGTGAAAGAATCGAACTTTTAAGGAGATGATGAATGCTCTTCTATTAAGCTCTGGATTGCCAGAGTTCATGTGGGGGGAAGCTGTGTTAATAGCTAATTATCTTTTAAATAAGGTGCCTCGGAAGAAAATAGATAAGAGCCCTTATGAGTTGTGGAATGGAAGACAACCGTCCTACAAATATTTACGAATGTGGGGGTGTCTTGCCAAAGTGTTAGTGCATGATCCTAAAAGGATTAAGATAGGACCAAAGACTGTTGATTGCATATTTATTGGATATGCACATAACAGCAGTGCTTATCGATTTTGTGTGTATTGTTGGTGCAATATCCCTCAGGTCAAGGTTGACCTGGGTAACCAAGCTGAGTCTTGGTTTGGGTTTAGATGTTTGACAATAAGATATTGATTGAAGAAGAGTCAAGTAGGTCAAGGTTGACTGGATACTTGACTGGGAAGTCCTAACTGGGATGTTAGGCAAAATGAAAGACCTAGTGAGTGAAGCTAGGCAGTATGAAAGTCCTGGTGAGTGAAGCAGGAAAGTCCCGTGAGTGAAGCCAGTGGAAGTCCTAGTGAGTGAAGCTAGGCGATGGAAACTCCGTGAGTGAAGCGGTGAAAGTCCTAGGAGTGAAGCTAGCGATGGAAACTCGTGAGTGAAGCCGGTGAAAGTCCTAGTGAGTGAAGCTAGGCGGATGGAAATCCTGGGGAAGCGTGAAAGTCCTAGTGAGTGAAGCTAGCGGATGGAAAATCCTAGTGAGTGAAGCTAGGTGAAAGTCCCGTGAGTGAAGCCGGGCAGGGAAAATCCAGATGGATCAAGGATGATCGGACATCCGGTGTGGAAGTCCAAGTAGGTCAAAGGATTGACGGATACTTGGCATGAAAGAAAAGTCCAAGTAGGTCAAAGGATTGACCGGATACTGGCACGAGAAAAGTCCAAGTGGGTCAAAGGATTGACCGACACTTGGTAAGGGAGTCCTAGCAGTCAAGGGAGTGACTAGATGCTAGGCATGACATACCAACAGTCAAGGTTGACCGGATGTTGGTTTGGGAGGTTTGGGACTTGGTTTTGGACAAAATCAAGTGCTGGATCGATCGGTGGATCGATCCGCACCTGTCCCAGCGAACAGAGAGCCTCTGGATCGATCCAGAGGTCCCAATCGATCGCTGGATCGATTGGGACGCGGCTGCCGCGCGATAAGCGCCGGATCGATCCGTGGATCGTTTCCAGAGCACAGAGGCGCTCTGGATCGATCCGTGGATCGATCCAAAGCCTCCCCGATCGATTGGGAACATTCGAATCGATCGGGATCCGACCGTTGGCGTCGTTTATAGCTGCAGGCGTTCGATGGCTGCGGCATCTCTTCACGGATACACTCCAGAGCTCTCGCCAACTCCTCCACAGCGCTCACAAAGCTCAGATCGCCAGTTCTTGAAGGATCTTGGAAGCTCTCCAAGTCAAGAGGCGGATCAAAGCCAAGAAGAGAAGCTAGGGTTAGGGTTTTGTACTCATTGTAAGCTTGTAAGCTTGTATTTCTTGTATCCTTTCCCTCTCTTCTTGTATTGAGTATTGTAGGGCTTCTCCGCCCTTGGTAGTTACCAAAAAGGAGTGTTTTCATAGTGGAGGGTGCATGCGTGGTGTGGATCCTTGGACTAGTCACCTCCTTTGGAGGTGGATACCAAGTAAACCAACCGTGTTAGCGTTGTTGTATTTGTTTCTTTGTATTTCCGCTGCACATCTTTGAAGGAACAAGCAACGCCGAACGACGAGCACGCGACGAGCTATTCACCCCCCCTCTAGCTACTTTTGGTCCTAACAAGTGGTATCAGAGCAAGGTTGCTCTTCATCGGAATCACCGCCGGAAGGGGCAAACATATCAAGAAAAGCTAGAGGGTGAAGAAGTTGGAGCAAATTCTTCAAGTTCAAGATTCTATCAAGCTCAACTTCAAGATGCAATTCCAAGATGGACTTGGATTTGACACAAGGGTGACTCCACCATACACTTCTACGAGTTTCGATTCTTGGAAATCAAGAATCGAAAATTTTCTTATGATGAAGATAGAGCAATGGTTTGCTCTCATGGAAGGTTTTGAAGCTCCCACAAATTCCAAGGGCAAAGTACTCAAAAGGAGCAAGTGGAGCAAAGACCAAATCCAAAGATGTGAGGCCAATGACAAAGTGACCAAGCTTTTGGTCAATTTATTGCCAAGCAACATCTTGGAACAAATTGGAGAGTTTGAAGATGCCAAGGAGCTTTGGAGCAAATTGGCAAGAATTCATGAGATCCCCTCCACTGTATCAAATCAAGGAGAATCCAAAGAGGGCGACTCATTGGATCAAGACCAAGAGGAGGACTCCGAGGTTGAGAGATGCTCAACCTCCGAAGAAGAGGAAATCCAAGAAGCTTCATCCTCAAGGGAATGCACCGAAGGGAACAAGGAGGGAGCATACTCCTTGTTTCACGTTCAAAATGATGAAGCCTCCACCTCTAGGATTGAGGGGGAGCAATTCTTGGTGACGCCGGATCAAGAAGAAGGAGAAGCTTCTACATCCGGGTCAAGTGAAGAAGAAGAAGATAGTGCCACCTCCGAAATTCAAGAAATATCAAATGGAGGAGCAAGTGCCATCCCTATACAAGAAGGTATAAATGTTTCAATTAAAAATAAAAATCATATAATATGTTTTGAGTGTAGGGAAAGTGGGCACTACAAGAGCAAATGCCCTAAATTGGCCAAGAAGAAGGGCCAAGTGGCACAAAAGGGCAAGGAGAAGCTCAAGGAGACCACCCCCGGGACAAAGAAGAGCAAGGAGCACATTGTGTGCTTCTTGTGTCAACAAAAAGGGCATTACCGAAGTCAATGCCCCAAGGGGAAGAAGATGATCAAGGCTCAAGGAGGCACTAGTCAAGGGGGAGCCTCCAAGGTAAAAAGGAAGGTAACTTTCATTGAGCCTATTCCCTTGCAAAATGGTAAAAAGCATGCTAGGTCAAATTTTTATCATTTTAATGCGATTTACCATAAGAATAGGAAGCATGAGGGCCTTAAGGGAAAACATGTGGCTCTACATGCCAAAACTACCCAACCTAAGGTTAGGAAGGTAGATAGACACTTGGGCAATAACTCTAAAGATTTTAGATACAAGCCCAAAAACAAATATGCTCATGAATCAAATGAAAAATCTAAAACTAAGGACTTAGTGATAGAAAATCAAGTCTTGAGGTCAAGACTTGATAAAATGGAAAAGACCCTAAAAAGGATGGAAAATATCCTATTAGGGCAAAATGAGCATAACCTAGGTCTAGGAGCACAAAGGTCATCAAATGGCCATAGAGGTTTGGGATACAAACCAAAGGCTAAGAAGGATGTGCCCTCTTACCATAGAGTTCCATTTAGTTATGGAACAAACCCTAGGTCTAGTGGTCAAGCCAAAAATACTAGGGAAGTCATCCCTAAGAGTATTTTTGCAATAAATGTGACTAAGACTTCTAAGAAGTCTAAGAAAGTCACAAACAAGGTCACAAGGGAGGTTATCCCTAGAGTTGACCTAGAAAATGTGACCAAGGCTTCTAAGAAGCCCAACAAGGTCACTAGGAAGGTATCTAGGGAAGTTATCCCTAGTGAGTACCTAGAGCATCCAAGGAGCACCAATAGGTGTTGGGTTCCTAGGAGCATCTTCTCTACCCCATAGATGGGTTAGAGAGTGTCAACTCCGATTTGAAGGGTAGTTAACCCAACTTTGAGGAAATTGACACTCAAGGAGCATTTTCAAGGTTTTAGTTAACCTTTGAAAATGAAATGGAATTATTGATTACTCCTTGAAAGAGTAAATGTGCCAAATTGGAGAAGTATTGATTTTATTTTAAAGTGGCACAAATTTGAGAAAACACAAGAACTACCAAGTTGGGATTTTGGTATGTTCTTAGGAAATTAAAGGCAAACTAAGCCTTAAATTTAAAAGTGCTACTCTTGAGGAAACATGGAATATGCCAACATTTGAGGACATGTTTATTTTCAATTGGCATACATTAAATCAAGGAAATTAGAAATGCAAACTTAGGCTTTGGCATTTTCTTGAAGCACTTTAGGGCAATCTAGGTTTAAGTTGTAAGTTTAGCTAAGACTTTAAGGATACTTAGATAGTTAATCTAGGTATATTTTATTTATGCTAAATCTTGCCATGATTGTTTGCCTATCATATGCCATGACATCATGTCTAGTTTTTGCATTCATGTTTTATTATGGAAAATCCAAAAATACCATGTCATGACATTCATACATCATGTAGTAATAGGATATTTTCTCTTGAAAATTATTTTCTGTTGATGTATGTCATAACATAATCATGCATTTAGTTTAATTCCTTGTAATTAAGGACGAATGACATTTAACGACACTTATTAACAAGTGACATCCTGGGTGGATGTCTAATATCTCTAAAATGCCTAGATAGATATGCATGATCCCTAGATTAGGGCAAAAACCAAATTTTACATCTCACAAAGACCTCTAAGGTGACTTGTATGTGTTTTAGTGCATATTATATACAAATGAGATGTTAGGATGATGAACAAAGCTCAAGATGTTGATTTAGTGCATTCCTTTGAGTTTTAAATTCATCAAAATACATAGTTATGTGTTTTCCCATCATTGGGAAAGCTAATGTACAAGTCATGTGCATTATGCCCAAGGAACATGATGGGATATTGGTTTTGAAAATGGTTTTAAAATATTTTTGGAAAACCTTGGTGAAGGCTATCTTTTGATAGTAATCACCATTGAATAGTTAGACACAAACTTGAAGAGAAACACTAAAGTTTTTTGCAAGTTTTCAAGTTTGTGTCAATCTTTGAAAATCTGAAGTATTTTCATAGAAAACTATTTTTCCGTGATAGTAAACACCCTAAATAATGTCTACACGAAATTTCATAATTTTTGGATTTTTGTAGAATTTTCTAGGGGTTTCTGAAGTTGACTGAAATGGAATTTCAGCAACTATCAGAGCTCCGATCGATCCATGGATCGATTGGAGTTCCTGAATCGATCCATGGATCGATTCAAACGGCAATTCCCGCGAGCAGAAGCTCGCTGGATCGATCAGCCGATCGATCCAGGGAGTCTGAATCGATCAGTGGATCGATTCAGAAAGGTTCAATCGATTGGAACCCAACTCCAATCGATCCAAGTTGCTGATTTTGGCTGGGAAGGCCTGATTTCAGCATCTTTGAACCTCTTTGAGTCTAGGTTACCATTCCAAACCCCTTCAATACATTTGTATACATACAAAGGGTGTTTTCATGTTGAAAACAAGGATGGATTGGTTAACGAAGACTAAGTAGAAGTTTAGGTTGAGGTTGTTTCAAATTTTGAATATTTGAACCTCAAAACTTCTAAATTTGGGTTTCCTAATATTTTAGGGATTCCAAGTCATTGTTGGTGCAATGACAGAAGTTACCACCATGTCTTTAGGGGGAGGGACTCTTTAAAGACATGAAAATTATTTTTTTTTCATGAACCTTGGAAGGTGGTTAACCTTCTGTTGTGAACTTGCTCAAGGTTGAGCATTTAAACTTAAAATGGGGAGAAATGGGGAGTGGATATCCTCATTATTTCAAGTGGACACTCAAGTGTTAGATAAGGCTCAAGGTTGGGTAGTTGTCTACATTGAGGGAGAAGTTAAGGATAAATGAAGGGTATGGGACCTTCATTATCGTGTTGATCACAACGAGTGATGTTGTGAACAACGATGAGCAACTCTTCAGGGGGAGAGTCTTCAACAAATGGATTTGTTGAAGTGTGCCCAGAATTGGAGCATAGGTTGATGTGTGTCCAACGATGGGTTGATGTGTGCCAATAGGGGGAGAATGTATGGTTAAGCTTAGGCCTTCATTACCTATGGGAAGGTCATAGGGGGAGAATGAAAGGACTCATGAAAGGGAGTAAGTTAGGCTTTCATTACCTAGAGAGAGTTTGCCCTCTTAGGGGGAGAATGAAGAGCTTAATTTATGCTTTCATTATCTAGTGGCATGAAGAAGGAGGCTATGAGATTATCCTAACTTACATATGGGATTGTAAGTGTTATTGTGGTATTGTCAAACATCAAAAAGGGGGAGATTGTTGTGCATATCCCTCGGTCAAGGTTGACTGCAACCAAGCCGAGTCTTGGTTTGAGTTTAGATGTTTGACAATAAGATATTGATTGAAGAAGAGTCAAGTAGGTCAAGGTTGACCTGGATACTTGATCGAAGTCCTAAGGGATGTTAGGCAAATGAAAGACCTAGTGAGTGAAGCTAGGCAGATGAAAGTCCCGTGAGTGAAGCCAAGAAAAGTCCCGTGAGTGAAGCCAGTGGAAGTCCTAGTGAGTGAAGCTAGGATGGAAATCCTGGTGAGTGAAGCCGGTGAAAGTCCTAGTGAGTGAAGCTAGGATGGAAAACCCTAGTGAGTGAAGCTAGGTGAAAGTCCCGTGAGTGAAGCTGAGGAAAATCCAGATGGATCAAGGATGATCGGACATCCGGTGGAAGTCCAAGTAGGTCAAATGATTGATCGATACTTGCATGAAAGAAAAGTCCAAGTAGGTCAAAGAGATTGACGGAGCTTGGCACAGAGAAAAGTCCAAGTGGGTCAAAGGGATTGACCGGACACTTGGTAAGGGAGTCCTAGCAGTCAAGGGAGTGACTAAATGCTAGGCATGACATACCAACAGTCAAGGTTGACCGGATGTTGGTTTGGGAGGTTTGGGACTTGGTTTTGACAAAAACCTGGATCGATCGTGGATCGATCCAGCTCGGATCGATCGCGGATCGATCCGCACTGCCCCAAATGGTCAGAGCTCGGATCGATCCGTGGATCGATCCAGAGGTCCCAATCGATCGGGATCGATCAGAGGTCCCAATCGATCGCGGATCGATTGCTGCTTCACGCGATAAGCGCCGGATCGATCCGTGGATCGATCCAGCGCGCTTCAGTGCACGGCGCTCTGGATCGATCCGTGATCGATCCAAAGCCTCCCGATCGATTGGGAACATTCAATCGACGGATCCGACCGCTGGCGCTTATAGCCGCAGCGCTCGATGGTCATGCGATCTCTTCACGGATACACCTGCAGCTCTCGCCAACCTCCACAACACAAAGCTCGGATCGCCAGCTTGAAGGATCTTGGAAGCTCTCCAAGTCAAGAGGCGGATCAAAGCCAAGAAGAGAAGCTAGGGTTAGGGTTTTGTACTCATTGTAAGCTTGTAAGCTTGTATTTCTTGTATCCTTTCCCTCTCTTCTTGTATTGAGTATTGTAGGGCTTCTCCACCCTTGGTAGTTACCAAAAAGGAGTGTTTTCATAGTGGAGGGTGCGTGCGTGGTGTGGATCCTTGGACTAGTCACCTCCTTTGGAGGTGGATACCAAGTAAACCAACCGTGTTAGCGTTGTTGTATTTGTTTCTTTGTATTTCCGCTGCACATCTTTGAAGGAACAAGCAACGCCGAACGACGAGCACGCGACGAGCTATTCACCCCCCCTCTAGCTACTTTTGGTCCTAACATGTATGAGTCATACATACCGGAGATACATAAGAACTCGATAATCGAATCGAGAAATGCCTCTTTCTTCGAGCTTGTGTTTCCATATAAGACCCGTGAAGATGCTAGCTCCTCAAAACGGGCGAATGAAACACAAGGTGAAGAAGAAAATGATGACAATGAGGAACCAGTGGAGGTTGAGCCTAGACGGAGCAAAAGAGCTAGGGTAGAAAAATCCTATGGATCGGATTTTATCACTTTCATGTTGGAGAATGAGCCCCGTAGTTACTCAGTAGCTTTAGGCTCTTCTGATGGACCTCACTGGAAAGAGGCAATTGCATCTGAGATAAAATCTATCTTGCAAAATCACACTTGGGAACTTGTGGATCTTCCTCCGGGAAGTAAACCACTAGGTTGCAAGTGGATTTTCAAGAAGAAAATGAAGTCAGATGGCACGATCGATAAATACAAGGCCAGATTGGTAATCAAAGGATACCGACAATGAGAAGGCCTTGATTACTTCGATACATACTCTCCGGTATCGAGAATAACTTCCATTAGAGTATTGTTGGCTATTGCCGCTCTATGGAATCTCAAAATACATCAAATGGATGTAAAGACAGCTTTTCTAAACGGGGATTTAGAAGAGGAAATCTACATGGACCAACCTGAGGGGTTTTCTGTGCCAGGACATAAAAACAAGGTATGTAGATTGGTGAAGTCATTATATGGCTTGAAACAAGCGCCAAAGCAGTGACATGAGAAATTTGATAATGTCATGAAGGAATGTGGATTCAAGATCAATGAATGTGATAAATGTGCCTACATGAGAGTCACAGAGAGTGACTATGTCATCTTGTGCCTCTATGTAGATGACATACTTATCATTGGGACTAATGATAAGATAATCAAATCCACAAAAGATATGTTGAACTCAAGATTTGACATGAAAGACATGGGCCTAGCTGATGTGATTCTGGGAATCAAAATTCTTAGAACGACGGAAGGACTTGTTCTTAGTCAGTCCCATTACGTGGACAAAATTCTTGAAAAATTTACCAAGGGTGATACTGCTTTGGCACGAACGCCGATAGATACGAGTCAACATCTATCGAAAAATCGAGGTGAAAGTATCTCGCAGATAGAGTACTCTCGAGTGATTGGAAGTCTGATGTACTTGATGAGTTGTACTCGACCAGACTTGGCCTACGCAGTAAGCAAACTGAGTAGATACACGAGTAATCCCGGTGTTGAGCACTGGAAATGGATAACAAGAGTACTGAGGTACTTGAGGTATACTCGTGAATATGGACTGCACTATACGAGATATCCTGCTGTACTCGAAGGATACAACGATGCAAGTTGGATATCCGATATAAAAGACTCTAAGTCTCTGAGTGGGTATGTCTTCACTCTAGCTGGTGCAGTCATTTCCTGGAAATCTTCTAAGCAAACCGTAATAACCAGATCCACGATGGAATCTGAGTTTGTAGCTCTTGACAAGTGCGGTGAAGAGGCTGAGTGGCTACGACAATTCATAGAAGATATTCCACGATGGGCGAAACCGGTGCCGGCGATATGCGTACATTGCGATAGTCAATCAGCAATCGGTTGGGCACAGAGCCATCTGTATAATGGTAAGTCTAGACATATACGTCGTAGACACAATACCATTAGACAACTACTCTCAACTGGAGTTATCACTGTTGACTATGTGAAGTCAAAGGATAACCTAGCGGATCCGCTAACCAAAGGGTTAAATCGAGAGTTAGTTGCAAGCTCATCACAGGGAATGGGCTTGATGCCGTTGTCAGCGATCAGTGCAGAGGACACCCAACCTATGCTGACTGGAGATCCCAAGAACTAGGTTCAAAGGGACAACTAATCTGCGCTGACAAGACACACTGTGGGGGTAGCCCAATGAAACAGTGACTAGACGAGGGTAAGCCGATGGGTTTTAATGATCAAAAAGAGTAGATGACAACTCTTGAGGGATCACCTATGTGAGAAAGAAGTGGGGCCGCTTCGAAGAGAATTGGAGGCACAATTCTTAGAGCTTCTCACAGAACCAGGCGTGTTCATGGCCAAGAACGAACACACTCATGAGAACTGAGTTGTATCAGGGAGAGTCTTGGGTGAGATTTGTCACTGCTTACACAGACGGCAGTATAGTTCAAAGACATCATGTCTACTATCAGCCAGTAAGCAACCAGATCTTCACAAGGGAGGGTTCAAAGGGTAAAACCTACCTATCCTATACTTGACTCAACTGTTGAATGCTATCACATACCCTGTTTTCCATTCATGTGGGGGATTGTTGGAAATGTGAATGGAATAAAGAGATGGAGACGAAGAGACTCTATTGTGCATGAGTTTAGTCCCACATTAGAAGTCTCTTGGCTTTATTGTTGGTTTAAATTATGACACATGCATTAACGTTGTAAACATATGCATGGGGAGAGACTCTCTCACGCGTGAGTGCGCAGGGGTGGGTGCAAATCCAGGGCCCGGATTGTACCAAACCAAGGTTGACTCGTGCGCGAGCACGACTTGTGCATGTTGAATGCCGGACCGGTTGAGGTAAAATTTATCCAAAAGAATGAACTAACATATAGCCACTTGAATCTTGCTCAAGGATGTAATGGAAGTATTAATGTGAAATTAATGCTGATTCCGTAACGTCTCGACATTAATGGCGGCATTAAACTCATTAATAGTGATTTCGTGTCTCAGTATTAATGACGACATTAATCTCATTAATAATGATTCTGCAACGTCTCGACATTAATGAAGACATTAAACCCATTAATGATGAAATTAAACTCAGCATTAAATGATCATAATTTGATCATTTATTGCAGGCAAGATGAGAGCTCCTATATAAGGAGGCTGGATCTTAAGCAAAGGGAAGGAAAAAAAAACGAAAGCAAAGCGAAAGCAAGAGAATTCCTTCACCTTCGTTCCCTGATTCTTTTCTCTCAGTCGTGCATCCGCTCGGCTAAACTATTTGTGATAGCACTTAGGTGCATTCTCAGTTTGCCACGAACAACCAGTGCTTGGTTGCGTTCATGGTCTTGCCATTGTATCATGGGAAACAGACGATCCGAGAAAACCTCGAAGCACAACCGGAGGTGGGACGAATCTGTTTCAAGAAAACTGCGTCGATCGCAGGCCTCGGTCCGGTGCTCTGTTTGTCCGCTCGGTTGGACTCTTCATTTGCTGGGTCGGCCACTCGCCCTTCTGATCTGCCCGACTGGTCTCCCGCTCTGCCTGTCTATCCTTCAGTCTGCTCGGACGATCTGATTGCTCAAACTCTGAGGTCAGAAAAATCAGCCCCTGCTGGCAGCCTGAGATTATCTGCTCAGGTCATCTTAACTGTGAGTTGAATTTAATTCGAGTATTTAGATTCAGCTAATTTCCTGTAAATCTCCGGCTACAGATTGTTTGGTTTCCAACATAGTGAAGGTTTTTATGTTTAACCGGTTGCCAAATTAGCCCATTGTATATTATGCTCCTAGCGCGGGATGTTAGGTCCTCAGGTCTTGCTTGAATATTATATTATATTCGGTCGGCCTTGTGGTCGGTTGACACTCTCTTAAACTATGACAGATCATAACTGGTTGAGTATATATTAGGCGTCTTACTATAGGCAAGTAAGTCCCTTAGGTCCGACCGACTTGTTACCGGAGCGTCCTTGTCAAGGGCGGAGCCAAGTTCATGGCTACCCGGGCTGTAGCCCGGGTAGCCAACGACGGCGAGAACGAAAATTACAAGGCAAGAAAGGGAAAAAAATGAGAAAAATTAGGGATTAGCCTGGGGCGGCGATGTCGACGTCGGCGGCTAGCCCGGGGCAGCGACGTCGCCGTCAGCGGCTAGCTTAGAATGACGACGTTGGCGATCTCTGTGTCAGCACTTGTGACCCATATCTTGAGATCAGCCCAGGTAATTGACTCGGGCTGGCTCCGCCATTGGTCCTTGTATTAATGACCTTAGTGCTAGTTGAAGAACCAAGCCTTATTATGGGTAGCTCCCTGACCACCATCTCATCTTAGACCGTCACTCCACCATAACTTTAACTGTCGTATTATACAAGAGCCGGCGAGACGTGACGTGGTGGCGGATGTTGATGAGGTGGCAGGACGGCGGCGACGAGGAAGATGATGCGTGGAAGTCAAACAGGAATTAAAAAATAGAAAAAGAAATTGAATGAAATTAATTTTGTCCTTGAAAAGAAATTTATGATTAAGTTCTAATTATATTCCTCGAATTATGCTTATTTTCCATTGTTTTCGATCCTAAAATCCTACAAATTACTTCAGTAAAAATGATCTTTAAAAAGTTATTGAAATTTTCATAGAGATTTAGATAAAAAGTTTGGTAGTAACTAGTAAGTTTTCAATTTAATCAGAAAAATATATATATATTTCTAATTTCCTCCAATCTTTATTAATGAAAAATTACCACTTATTTTTTAAAATCACCAAAAAATTGTTCCGTTTGTTAATATTCAAAATATGTATTTTTCTTGGTTTACCAAAAGAATATAGATATTTTGTTGGTTTAAAAATAAAGATCGGTTTTGTCAATTCCATCTTTTATTTTTGTTTCTTAATGTAAAAAACAAAGAAGTTTATCTTGCCCACCAAAATTATGCTTCCTTGAATGGACTTTTAAATTTTTTAAATGGTCAAAAATATCTAAAGCTTCAAAGCTTAATTTTGTTATTTACTTTTTTGTGATAATATTATTTATTATCTAATATCATAACAAAGATGAGATTTATGTGACTTATTTATCACATCATTATAAATTAATATTATAGTAATCAAAATGAAATGACAAAAGATTGAAAATTGACATTTTAAAACAGAATTTAAAAAGGAAAAAATAAAATAAAATTTTCAGAGTAAAACAAGGGGATTGTAAGCTTGTTTATTTGGGAAGTGGAAAGCAAAATTAAGAAAAAAAATTCATAACAAAAAAGTTTTTGTTATTTACTTATTAAAATTTTAAAAGGAAAAAGAATTATAATCAACGGATAATTTTAGAATCAAAATTGATCACCTTATTTTGATAATGTCTAAACCGAACCAAATTCAAACCAACCTAGTTTTAAAATTATTTTGGTAGTTTGATTAATTTTAAGCTCAATTTAGTTTACCTTTTGTGTTATTTTACTAAATAATCTTGAGAACGTATAATCTTGAGATTGGAATAATTTAAAGATTTTTTTTAAAATCGATTTAGATGCTACTAGCCGATTTGATATAATCAATTTAATCGAAAGTTGAATTTAAAAATAATAAATGAATCGAATAAATTGAAATGATTATTTTTAAAAATTAAATTTCTGAATTAACTAAACTAAACTTGAATCTATTATTTCGGTTTAATAAAAATTTTGCTCACCGTACTTGATTTATCTTTCAAATTATATTTTTATTTAAATCATTTGAACCGAACGCTCTAATCAAGTTTACATATATTGTAATCAAGATAGCAAATTATAATTATTCTTTGGATCAAGGGCGGAGCCACATTCTGTGTTACTCAGGTTGTAGCCCGGGTAGCCAACGACATGCAACAAGAAAAAAAAAATCTTTAGTTTACCTTAGAGAAAG
Source organism: Zingiber officinale (assembly GCF_018446385.1). Taxonomy (NCBI): domain Eukaryota; kingdom Viridiplantae; phylum Streptophyta; class Magnoliopsida; order Zingiberales; family Zingiberaceae; genus Zingiber; species Zingiber officinale. The sequence goes on from NC_055994.1 coordinate 148,003,150, forward strand.
AAAGCAAATAAAAGAGTAGAAGAAAGCAACTCGAGTGACGGAATCGACGTAGCTCATAGCCCAAGTAGATCATCCGGGCTGGCTCCGCCCGTGCTTTGGATACATAAAAATAAGAATGAAATAATAATTTACGATATTTCCATCCTCTATTTCTCTGTTTTCTTTTGCCTTTAAAACAAGTAAAAAATACAAATTATATATTAGCAAGGGCTTTTCTTAATTATATTTATATTAATTCCAAATAAGTTAATTATAAGCTGCAGTGGCCACTTAATATAAACACATAATTATCACACACATAAATTTATTCTTGCTTAATGATCATATAAACTATATGATCCGTTAATTTTATTTATTTATTTATTTGATAACTAGTTAATTAATTAATTAGTATTAGGAAACGATTCTGATACCCAACGACGTCCGAGCGAACTCCACCAGCTTGTCGACCTCGTCGGCGTCGATGTAGCCATCGCCGTCGGCGTCAGCGTACCGGATGCCCCGGCCGCTCTTCCAGCCGCTGAAGCGGACCTTGATGCTGCTGATGGCCCGCCGGAGCTCCTCCCGGCTGATGCGGCCGTCGTTGTCGACGTCGAACCGCTTCAACCACTCCTTGAACTCCTCCACCGTCATGTCGCCCTCGACCGACCGATTCCTCGCCGTGGTGGCGTAGTGCTTGATCGCCATTGACGCTGCTCTGAGCTCTGATCGTTACCTTATCGATGGCAGTTGGATTTATAAGCCTTCAAAAAGAGCTGCTATACATTCTCCCTTATTAATTAAAAAAAAATAATTACTAATTATAATCGGATAAGAACAAGCTGATTGTTTAAAAGTTTGTAGAATCTGAGAAAAAGTGGTGAGGGACAAATTTGTGGTTTCCAGAGAAGAGAAGGGAATAAAATGTAAAGCAGGTTAATAATTAAAGGGAAGATACGACCACGCAATTTGCATGGGATTCCACAGAGGAATATTATCAAAATTTATTAAAGTGAAAGGAATTCGATGCTGAAATTGTTGAAAAGTAAATTTAATTATGGATAGAAATGATATGGTAGGGATATGGATGAGGTGGAGAGTTGATAAGATAAGAATTAGTGAAAGAATGTTGAATGGTCTAGATTTAATCTATTTGAGGATAATGCTTACCGTTTAAGCCTATAAATATGTAATGTTTCTAAGAGGTTGAACGAGAAATACAAATAAGAAAAGAAACATTAGAGTAGCTCACCTATATCTCATTTGCCTTCTGGCCAAGAAATTTTTTTTCTTATTTTATTTTTTTACCAATAAAGTGGTATCAGAATTATGTCGATGCTTCCTATCCCTCGTCTTGCTGATTCGAAATATTGTAATTGGAATATCCAAATGAGTGTTTTACTGGAGAGCGAATGCTTGTGAGCTATTGTTGAAAGTGGCTATAAAGCGCCTCAAGAAGGAGTTGACCAAACAGAGGTATAGAGGACGGCAATGACGGAACAAAAGAGAAAAGATAAGAAAGCTCTTTTCTTAATCTATAAAGCTCTTGATGAAGCTACTTCTGAGAAAGTAGCCGAAGCTATAACTTCCAAAAAGGCATGAGAGATCCTTCAAGTAGCATACAAAGGTGATGAAAGAGCAAAAAGTATTCGCTTTTAAATCCTGAGAGGGGAATTTGAATAGTTGGAGATGAAAGAGTTCGAAAGTGTATCAGACTACTTTACAAGGGTATTAGTTATTGTCAACCAATTGAAAAGAAATGGACATTGAAAATAGTCGCGTCATAGAGAAAATTCTACACTCGTTGGAGCCAATGTATGACTATGTAGTTACGGCCATATAGAAGAATCAAAAGATGTGAAAGAAATGAAGGTGCAAGAACTATTAAGCTCTCTACAAGCTCATGAAGCAAGAATGCAAAGAAGATGGAGAGAGCCTATGGAGCAGGCTCTACAAACCAAGCTCATAATTCTTGACCAGAAAGAAGAGTCAAAGACCGAAGGCTCGCAAGAAAACGACGGTGGCCGTGGTGAATTCCCGTGGACATGGCCAAGGTAGAGGTCGTGGCAGGGGCTCCGCTCGAGGCCGAGGAAAAATAAAGACAACAATCAAGGTAGAGATCAAAGGTATGACAAAAGAAATGTAAGTTGTTATACTTGCAACAGATTTGAACATTATGCAACGGAATGCCGCTCTAACAATGTGCAAGGGAATGCTAATTATGCATCAAAAAAAGGCAATGACAGTGATGTAGTTTTGCTAGCAAGAAAGCATGGAGTTCCACAACCAAGAATTTGCGGTATTTAGACTCTGGGGCAAGCAATCATATGTGTGGGCGTAAAGATATGTTTGCCGAGTTGGATGAAACGGTGAATGGACAAGTCTCGTTTGGAGACGCGTCCAAAATCCAAGTAAGAGGCGTTGGTAAGATTCTCATCAAACTTAAAGATGGAGCTCACACATACATCACCAATGTTTATTATGTGTCCAACATGAAAACAAATATTATTAGTCTTGGACAATCACTACAAAAAAACAGGGCTTCAGAGACGAAAAAATCAGTTTCTGAAAGTCACTTTTTTGTTTCTAAAAAAGGTTTGAGACAGAATATTCCTTATCTAAAATCCGTTATTGAAAGCCCCGTTGCTAATTTAAGAGACGGAAATATTCCGTCTCTAATTTAGAAATAAATTAAAAAATCATTTCTAAATCTGTTTTTAAATTAACCAAATAAAATAAATTTCAAATACAAAATCTGTCTCTAAATTTTGTTTTAAATCCGTCATTAATCCGTTTTAAATAACATATAAAAATTAATTTTAATCTGTTTATAAATCTGTTTATAATTATATTTATAAATATAAATATAATTTTATTTTTTAATATATTGCTATTTTTTTTTATTATATTTCTATATTCTTATCTACTACAAGAAACACACACATTCCAAATAAATAATTAAAATAACTAATTTCTAATCCAAAAGTATCATAAAATTAACATTGGGATAAATAAATATTTACATCATCTAAGCAAATGTATAAATTTTTAAATCTCACCTTAAGTAATCTAATCTTTACATTCTATCACGACGCTCATGATCACAGAGATCAAATCCTCTTAGATATAAATGATTTGAATATTTCACCTTTTGAATCATTTTACAAATCTTCTCCTTTTCTTTGTTTTGCCTACCTTACTTGATAAACTTTTCTTCCCATTTTTTGTGATAAGAAGTTCAATACTTTGTTACTTTCAATAATGTCTTCATATTCTCTTGCTAGTAGCATGTATGTCTATGATTTCTTCCCTTTGCCCTCCCTTGTCTCGAACTCCATGAGATGAATTACTTCATATGGATTAATGAACCAACCAAGTTTGTTGAAACAATCTAGCAAAATCAAAACATGAAATGAGTAAGTTTAATAAATATAAAAACAAGCATGCAATGAAATAACCTATATAAAAAAAAAGACTACTTACTAACAGTACAAATTTATATTATCTCCATTGAGATTTGGACCACAACCTAGGGGAGAAATGAGATAATCAAACTTAGGACAATTAACATGCAATGACATTATTTGTTTAAAAATCTATACTTGAGTCTGGGTCATAATTCTTATATTCTCGCAAATATGTCATCAACAACATTCTAATCAACCGATTATATTTTTAATTGATCAAGTTCATTATCCTAACTGATTTTCCAAGTCTTGACTTATTTGCCATCCGTGCAATCTTCAAAACCCCTCAACAAAAGGGGAAGCACTTTTCATCCTGAGAGTCCAAAATAACTCATGAACATACATACACTTAATTTTAGTAGAAAGCTACAAATTTTAGAACATCTAAACCCTGGTCGATTGATGCACAACCAAACTTTCTTCACCATTGTTTTCTGGTCCTCTTGAAATGCTACACTCATACAAACGAGATCATATCAGACTAAATAATAAATTTCTTTTGCAATTATATTTACACTAGAAAAAGAAACTCTTGGAGTTTGAATTTTGAACCAAGCATATTGATCCTGTCCGAACCAGAAGTCAACAGACGCTGGGCACGTGGCGCTCCAAGGCTCGCTGATGTAGATCTCCAACTAGTGTCGAGATGCTCCGGCTATCCTGCACAGAAGTCGAGCCGGGAAGGGGATTCCCAGCGACGACCCTCCGACGCTCAAGTCAGGTAAATCACGATGAACAAGGTGGCTCCAGAAGTCTCAGAGTACGTACCAGAATCCTTTGTCGATGAAACCTGAGGTTCTTTATATAGAGCTGTGAAAGGTTTGGGCACGCGTACCAAGGTGCATAAGTGTCCTCTGTTCTATCCTAGGTATGCGGCTGTCAGAAAGCTTACCTGTCCTTTCCTAGGTACGCGGCTGTCAGAAAGTTTACCTGACCCATATCGCTACAGTCAAAGGATGCCCTCGATGGGACAGCAGAATCCCCTGTCACAAGATTTGGAGCATGGCACGCACGTGAAACCTACAGGTTGTCAAAGAAAGAAATCCTCTGCCCTTTTCCTTTGCTCCAAACTTGTAGTCCGAGCGGACGGATACCTAAACATCCGACCGGACATCCGCAATGGTTTACTTGTGCTTTGTGGAGACTAACAAACAGGGTGCTTTTATGATCGCGGTCAAAAGGTCACTCGGTCCATGACCTTTTAATCGAGCGCCGAACCCCGATTTGACAGGTGCCTCCCAACTATAAGTGCGAGCCGACGGACCCCTCCAGGTACTCGATTTCGCCAGTCCAATCGGACCGGCCGTCTCGTCCGGTCGAACCACACTCTCCTCCGGGTGGGCGGCTGTTCCGGTGACTTCCCTTGGCGTTGACTTTGCAAGAAAAAGGGAGGCCCTCTTACTACGGATCACTTGCCTTCCTTCAAGTCTAGTCGAAGGAGGCGATAGTCCGATTGACTGGACGAGTCTAGCCGAACGGCAAATTCATGATGGTATACTACGCCCGGTCAGCCGTAGAGATGTCCTTGAATGAGTCAGTGATGGCCTTCACCGGATCTCCTCGCGTTCTGCGCCAATCTTCGCCATCAAGGTTGATCATACCTTCATTAAATGCTCCGAACGATTGACTGCCACGTGGAGCGATGCCATCGGAATACGGAGGCGGCAGCGTGATATTTTGATGTGACCGAAGCAATTCGAAATATACGGCTAGATGTATGCTTTGATTCCTGTGACCTGGATCCGACGGTGGAGGCCGCCCGGCCCTCACCCTATAAATTCTTCATTTCCTCCTCACCTTCACACGCCTCCGTCACCTCTACTGTTGCTTTCTGCGCTCTGGAGCTCCGGCGATCTCGCTTCTACCCTTTGACGCTATCCGGCGCCTTTCTTCGATCCCTCTTCCCCCAGTAAGGTTTTAGCCCAAGTCTCCAGGCCCGAAAGTGATTTCCGGTCCACTTGCCCGCTGGGCTACAGCCGACCGTGTGGATCTGCAGCTGGCGCAGAAGATCGCGAATGGATGGTCGAACGTTGGACTGAACGACGAGCAGGGGGGAGAGTGTCGACCGGAGTGGCCTCGACCGGAGTGGCCTCGACCGGAGCAGTCAGCTCGTCCCAGTCAGAAGGCGTCCGGTCGGACGAAATGGTCTCGGGCACAGGCGCCTTCCCTTTTGTAGTCGAGGCGGCCCGGTCAGAGTGTTGGACCGCGGAGGTAGCCGAGCGTAGCGGGGTCTCCACTCGGCGTCTCTTTTGCAGTGGCTGATCCTCCTCCCGAACGGACCCTTCCTCGGGGGCCGTTGGTTCCCTGGAGGGGGTAGGTCCGCTGTCCACCTGCTGTTGAGAGGCCTGAGCGGCCGATTCGGCCTTTCTCCTTCGTGAGAACCGACCGGCTGAATACCCAGCGCTTTCATTTCCTTGGCCGGTCGGTGCGGCAGCTTTCTTTAGAACGCCGGCCATCACCGAGTCCATGACGATGTCAGCTGCAAGAGAAAAAGAAATCGGTTAGCAATTAAAGCAAGTGCCAAAGCAAAGTTCTTACCGGCCGGTCGGAAGTGGGGTCCATATAGGACTCAGCCCAAAATGTACATCACTCCCTCGTGAAGAAGCTTGTTGATGTCACAGACCGCTAGTACATTTGGCGTGAAGATAATCCGTCGGGTCTTGAATTTCTTGATTCGGGAGGGAGGTAGACCGACTTGCCACCGGTGGAAAGTTTGGGGTGGGCATGCGGAGGTAGAATAATAGTCCTTCAATGTTTATTGGAAGTGGGTAGTTATTGAAGAAGACAGACCGGGCCGAGCTTGGAACATAAAGGTGCCCGGCTTGCTTAGGATAATAGAAGTAAAAGAAGACCTCCGTCGGAGGGGATGTTGTGAATCTTAAACAAAACGACAACGCCACAGAGCAGACGAAAGGTATTTGGTACTAAACTTCCGAGCGGCACGCTAAAATAGTTACAGACGTCTACTATAAAAGGATGTACGGGGAACCGCAGACCGGCGATGAATTGGTCGCGAAAGACACAGAAACCGCCACGCGGTGGTCTGTGAGGCCGAGCGGCAGGACCAGCTAGGCGAACTTCGATATCCTCGGGGATTTCGAAATTGTCAGCCAAAATATCAAAATCCCGTTGTTCGAAACGAGATCGCATGGTAGTATACCATGGGCCTAAGGATTGTTCTTCGGGATGAGAAGAACTGGCCATGATCGGGACAGAAGAAATCAAAAAGGAAGTTTCAAAGACGAGGAAATGTAGTTTCAAAAACTAGAGCAGAAGTGCGAATTAGATATCGGAAAGGAAAAAGGAAAGATCTAAACCTCTTTGGGAAGAGGGATCAAGAAAGGCGGATAGCGTCAAAGGGCGTGCGAGATCGGAGCTCCAGGCAACAAGAGAGGTGACGGAGGCGTGAAGGTGAGGAGGAAATGAAGAATTTATAGGGTGAGGGCCGGCCTCCACCGTCGGATCCAGTCACGGAATCAAAGCATACATCTAGCCGATATTTCAATTGCTTGGTCACATCAAAATATCACGCCGCCTCAGTATTCGATGGCATCGCCCACGTGGCGTCAATCGTTCGAGCATTTAATGAAGGTATGATCAACCTTGATGGCGAAGATTGGCACGAACGCGAGGAGATCCGGTGAAGGCCATCATCGACTCATTCAAGGACATCTCTACGACTGACCGGGCGGAGAATACCATCATGAATGAGCCGTTCGGCTAGACTCAGGCGGACTATGCGCCTCCTTCGACTAGACTTGAAGGAAGGCAAGTGATCCGAGTAAGGTGGGCCTCCCTTTTTCTTGCAAAGTCAACGCCAAGGGAAGTCACCGGACGGCCGGCCAGAGATGGCCGGTCCGACTGGACTGCCGGCCGGCCGATGGAATCGAGTACCTGGAGGGGTCCGGCCGGCTCGCACTTATAGTTGGGAGGCACCCTGTCAAATCGGGGTTCCGACGCTCAGTTAAAAAGGTCATGGACCGAGCTGACCTTTTGACCGACCGCAGTCATAAAGCACCCCTGTTTGTTAGTCTCCACAAAGCACAAGTAAACCATTGCGGATGTCCGGTCTGATGTTTAGGTATCCGTCCGCTCGGACTACAAGTTTGGAGCAAAGGAAAAGGCCAGAGGATTTCTTTCTTTGACAACCTGTAGGTTTCACGTGCGTGCCATGCTCCAAATCTTGTGACAGGGGATTCTGCTGTCCCATCGAGGGCATCCTTTGACTGTAGCGATATGGGTCAGGTAAACTTTCTGACAGCCGCGTACCTAGGAAAGGACAGGTAAGCTTTCTGACAGCCGCATACCTAGGATGGAACAGAGGACACTTATGCACCTTGGTACGCGTGCTCAAACCTTTCACAGCTCTATATAAAGAACCTCAGGTTTCATCGACAAAGGATTCTGGTACGTACTCTGAGACTTCTGGAGCCACCTTGTTCATCGTGATTTACCTGACTTGAGCGTCGGAGGGTCGTCGCTGGGAATCCCCTTCCCGGCTCGACTTCTGTGCAGGATAGCCGGAGCATCTCGACACTAGTTGGAGATCTACATCAGCGAGCCTTGGAGCGCCACGTGCCCAGCGTCTGTTGACTTCTGGTTCGGACAGGATCACATATATAAATTACTTTGATAGATATTTCACAATAGCAATGAGTCACCAAATTCTTAAAACCCAATTTTAGAAAACTACTATCTTATTCACTAAGATTTTCCAATCAAAACATATGAAATTACATATGGAACACCGACCAAGTCTTCAACCTTGATATTTGATATTATATTCTAATACAATTTACAAAATTTAGAATCATGGATATATTGTATCTCAGTAAAGCAATCTAACAAGTTTAAAAGACATCATTTAGTATTTACCTTGCACTGCAGTTGCCTAGCCTTGATAGGAGAGGAACCACTAAACCAATTTAATGATTCAACATGGAATGCCAGCCGCCTTTTATTTAATGAAAAGTAGTTTCTTGATTAAGAAATCACATTGTTATGTACAAATTTTTCAGCAACATACCTGCAATGATTGATTCAAGTAATATGAAACTGAACTAAACATTAGTCATAAGTTACAACTGAATCATGTAATGCAGTGAATATAAGAAAATAAGAGAGAAGCATTTCTATCACCACTATAGTGTTCATGCAATGAAACGAGGCAACAGAGCAAGATATGTGTTGAGGCAATACAACATACTAGGGTACACCAAGAAGCCACATACCTTGTTCTTTATGGAATTTCGATCAAATTTAACTTTGACAAGTAATGCAGACCTTGATATCAGCGTCTGAGGCCTGATAGATCTCTAGAGCCTTAGCTTCGAGTTCAATCTTCCTCTCCTCAAACTCCTTGGTGATCTCCTCCTGCAACATCAAGATAGATTATATATATAAGCAAATTAAAGAAGAAGAAGAATTAAGAAGAAAAAAAATATTGTTGGGAATTAATTATCGACTTGTGATTCCTCAAATGACTTGCAGGCCTCTGTGGAAATTAAGCATTGAATGAAATCTAGAGCATTAAAGAAATCTAATCCTAATTGCATCCAAACAAAGAACAGAACTTATAGCAATTGAAAGAGACAAGACCAGTAGAAATTAAGTAAAATAAAGTGCATGAATTTAAACCTAACTATTGGAAGAAACATTTTGTCAAACACCTTAAGAGCATGAATCAAAATGACATGGGTACATGCAAACCTAAAACATGGGAGAACATCTTAAGTACAAAAACATCAAACAATCAACCATGCAAATCAACATATCGACCATTGAAGAAGAAGCTTGCTGTTCAGAATCTGATGAAGGCCAGAGATGTCTGTGGGAAGCCGGTGCTGAGCATAAAGTGAAGAGCTCTCCGAAAGAGGACCGCTGCTTGCTTAGGGCGGCCAGATCTTGGAGATGTCGTGGCCGGATGTTGACTATGAAGGACCCCTTATCTTCTAGCCCGAAGAGAAGAGGGTTGCGGTTTGGATCTGAAGTAGAGAAACTCCGTCGTGGCCTGGATGCTGGTGTCGGCACGTCGGGGCAGACAATCACGAAGAGCCACTGGAGGAAATGATGGCGTTGGTTGGAATCGCGGGTAGAAAATGATGGTGGGAAGATGGAGAGGAGATGGTCGGCCGGCAGCGGTGGAGTGGTGGCGTACCGCCGGCCCCTTTGGTGGAGTGATGGCGAAGGAGGGAGAAGTGGCGTACCGGCCTTCGCAGCGCGAGAAACCGAGCGAAGGAGAAGAAGATGCGTGCTTGTGGATTTTATTTCCCCAGATCTGATCCGACGGTCCTGATCAATCCAGATCTGATGGAGCGGTTGAGATCAAATCTGAGTGAATGGTCGAGATCCACTAGAACACATTGAATGGTCAGGATGGCTAGATCAAGATGAGCGGCTCAGATCATGCTAGATCTACACAGATTGGCCAGAATCAACCAGATCTTGATGAACGACTATAATTAATCAGATCTAAATCTTTCATTTAGTTTGCTTTAGATATAATCCAATGACTCAGATTTCTTCAGATTGGACTTCTCATTAACTCAAGTCTTTATGTTTAATTTGGTTCAACTTGAGCTCAATCCATAAAAACAAAAGTACACAATTATAAGTAGAAATCCATAAAAATAGGACAAATTATAACAAAACTCATAATATGAATTCAACTCAATAAACATGAGAAGAACCAACAATTAATCATATGAAAGGATTAAAATATGAAAATTAAGGACAAAACTAATGCATCAAAATGTTAGTTATCAGCAATTGAGCGAGGAAATCCCACGAAATTGCTACGACGAGAGAAAGAAAGGGAAGGGTTGATTTAGGTTACAAAGAGGGCTCAAGCAAAAAAAAAAATATATTAAGAAAAAAAATAATACAGGCTAATAAATTTTAGGGAAAAAATAGTCCATAATACTTGAGAATAATGACATAAATTTATAAATCCAAGTTTATTTCATCACAAATTTTATTAATTTAGAAACTAATTTTTTATCTCAATTGTTTATATTTTAAATGATATTTTTAACATTTTTTTAAAAATCTATTTATACTTAATATTTTTTTTAAAAAAAAATTATATAAAATTTTATTTCAAATCTATTTCATATTTCATCTCAAATTTCATTTTATACATTATATTTTTAAAAATAAAATAAATTCATCTTCGTTAAATTTTAAATAATTTTAATAGAAATATGGTTTCAAATTCTATTTATAATCCATATTTATTTTCCTAATAAAACTTTATATTTTATTTTGTATTCAATTGGTTTTAAATTCTAGTTTAGTTTTTTATATTATATTTTATTAAAGTAAAACAAATTAGTGATTTAGTAGTGATCCTGTCCGAACCAGAAGTCAACAGACGCTGGGCACGTGGCGCTCCAAGGCTCGCTGATGTAGATCTCCAACTAGTGTCGAGATGCTTCGGCTATCCTGCATAGAAGTCGAGCCGGGAAGGGGATTCCCAGCGACGACCCTCCGACGCTCAAGTCAGGTAAATCACGATGAACAAGGTGGCTCCAGAAGTCTCAGAGTACGTACCAGAATCCTCCTGCCGGTGAAACCTGAGGTTCTTTATATAGAGCGGTGTCAAGTTTGGGCACACGTACCGAAGTGCATAAGTGTCCTCTGTCCTTTCCTAGGTATGCGGCTGTCAGAAAGCTTACCTGACCCCTATCGCTACAGTCAGAGCATGCCCTCGATGGGACAGCGGAATCCCGAAGTGCATAAGTGTCCTCTGTCCTTTCTTAGGTACGCGGCTGTCAGAAAGTTTACCTGACCCATATCGCTACAGTCAAAGCATGCCCTCGATGGGACAGCAGAATCCCCTGTCACAAGATTTGGAGCATGGCACACACGTGAAACCTACAGGTTGTCAAAGAAAGAAATCCTCTGGCCTTTTCCTTTGCTCCAAACTTGTAGTCCGAGCGGACGGATACCTAAACATCCGACCGGACGTCTGCAATGGTTTACTTGTGCTTTGTGGAGACTAACAGGGGTGCTTTATGACTGCGGTCGGTCAAAAGGTCAGCTCGGTCCATGACCTTTTTAACTGAGCGTCGGAACCCCGATTTGACAGGGTGCCTCCCAACTATAAGTGCGAGCCGGCCGGACCCTCAGTACTCGATTCCATCGGCCGACAGTCAATCGGACCGACTGCCGTCTCCGTCCGGCCGGACCACACTCTCCTCTGGGTGGGCTCTGACTTCCACTTGGCGTTGACTTTGCAAGAAGGGGCCCACTTACTACCGGATCACTTGCCTTCCTTCAAATCTAGTCAAGGAGGTCATAGTCCGACTGACTGGACAGTGAGTCTAGCCGAACGGCTCCTCCATGCTAATCAGCGGCAGAGATATCCTTGAATGAATCAATGATGGCTTTCACCGGATCTCTATTCTGCGCCAATCTTCGACATCAATGTCGATCATACCTTCATTAAATGCTCCGAATGATTGACTGCCACGTGGAGCAATGCCATCAGAGTACGGAGGCGGTTGCATGATATTTTGATGTGACCGAAGCAATTCGAAATAAACGGCTAGATGTATGCATTGATTCCCGTGACCTGGATCCGACGGTGGAGGCCGCCCGGCCCTCACCCTATAAATTCTTCATTTCCTCCTCACCTTCACACGCCTCCGTCACCTCTATTGTTGCTTTCTGCGCTCTGGAGCTCCGGCGATCTTGCTTCTGCCCTTTGACGCTATCCGGCGCCTTTCTTCGATCCCTCTTCCCCCAGTTTTTGAAACTCCATTTCCTCGTCTTTGAAACTTCCTTTTTGATTTCTTCTGTCCCGATCATGGCCAGTTCTTCTCATCCCGAAGAACAATCTTTAGGCCCATGGTATACTACCATGCGATCTCGTTTCGAACAACGGGATTTTGATATTTTGGCTGACAATTTCGAAATCCCCGAGGATATCGAAGTTCGCCTAGCTGGTCCTGCCGCTCGGCCTCACAGACCGCGACCAATTCACCGCCGGTCTGCGGTTCCCCGTATATCCTTTTATAGTAGACGTCCGTAATTATTTTGGCGTGCCGCTCGGAAGTTTAGTACCAAATACCTTCCGTCTCCTCTGCGGCGTTGTCGTTTTGTTTAAGATTCATAACATCCCCCTCCGACCGGAGGTCTTCTTTTACTTCTATTATCCTAAGCAAGCCGAGCCGGGCACCTTTATGTTCCAAGCTCGGCCCGGTCTGGTCTTCTTCAATAAACTACCCACTTCCAATAAACATTGGAAGGACTATTATTTCTACCTCCGCATGCCCAGTCAGCCAAACTTTCCGACCCAGTGGCAAGTCAGTCTACCTCCCCCTCCTGAACTGAAGAAATTCAAGACCCGACCGGATTATCTTCACGCCGCAAATGTACTAGCCGGTCTACGGCTTGACATCAACAAGCTTCTTCACGAGGGAGTGATGTACATTTTGGGGCTGAGTCCTATACGGACCCCACTTCCGACCGGCTTCGGTAAGAACTTTGCTTTGGCACTTGCTTTAATTGCTAACTGATTTCTTTTTCTCTTCTGCAGGTGACATCGTCATGGACTCGGTGATGGCCGGCGTTCTAAAGAGAAAGGCAGCGGCGCTGGAGGCCGTGGCGACCAAAGAAATGAAGGCGCTGGGTATTCAGACGGTCGGTTCTCACGAAGGAGAAAGCGGCACCCACGGCCCCCGAGGAAGGGTCCGTTCGGGAGGAGGATCAGCCACTGCAAAAGAGACGCCGAGTGGAGACCCCGCTACGCTCGGCTACCTCCGCGGTCCAACCCTCTGACCGGGCCGCCTCGACTGCGAAAGGGAAGGCGCCTGTGCCCGAGACCATTTCGTCCGACCGGACGCCTTCTGACTGGGACGAGCTGACTGCTCCGGTCGAGGCCACTCCGGTCGAGGCCACTCCGGTCGACACTCTCCCCCCTGCTCGTCGTTCAGTCCAACGTTCGACCATCCATTCGCGATCTTCTGCGCCAGCTTCTGATCCCGGTCGGGCGATCCCTGGTCATGGCCGCACAGTACGGGTTACTCTTCATCTCCCTACTGAAGAGTTGCTGCCAGAAGCTGACCGGACAACCGTGCCCGAGCACACTATTACTTTGAAAGGGCCCCTCGCCGAGATGTGGGCCGACGCTCGGGCGCGCGTAGCACTGATCCCTCTCCAGAACTTAGCCAACAGCCACATGCAAGCGGCTACGGGGGTAAGTTCTTCGTTGTTTTTTGTTTTTGTTTTGCCTAAAATATTTCCGCTCGGCTTCTAACAACTGCGCCTTCTCGTTTCAGAGGTGGGTGGAAGAGATAGCAGTTTCCAGCCGTCTGGCTATGGCGGACGAGGAGATAAGGCAACTGCGGGCGGCAGGTGGTCCGAGCGGCTCCCAAGGACCTTCCTACTCCGAGCTGCAAAAAGAGCTGAAGAAAGCTCAAACTCTGCTGGCTGCTGAGCAAAAGAAAACAGCTGACCAGGCCCACGCCCTAGCCGAGTCCGAGCGACAGGTCAAGTCGCTTGACACAAAGATAACTCTGGCCACCACTCGGAAGAACACAGCCATCTCCGATCTGGAGAAGAAAAACGTGGAGGCCCGGGGCCTGGAGTCGAAGATAAAAGAGCTGACGGAGCAGCTCGATCGGGAGAAGGCAGGCCGCTCGGCTGATGCGGAGAAGATCGAACGTCTGAATGAGGCCCTCACAAGCTCCCAGGCAACCTTCAAAGAATACCAGGATGCCGAGCCGAGCCGAGTCGCCGCTCTCCGACAAAGCCACATCCGATCGCCCGAGTTCTCGGAGAAAATTTGCGAGCGGATGTACTCGGCTTTCGACTTGGCAATTACGGCTACTATGACCTATCTGAAGTCGAAGGGCCTTCTTCCGGAGTCCACCAATATTCCGGGCGGCGATCAGGTGGAGCTTCTGAGCAACATTCCGAGGGACCTCTACGACTACATCGAGTAATTCTTGTAATTTAGCCGCTCGGCTGATCATGAACCCTTTTGTATTTAGGCCACTCGGCCTAAGGTTTTAATTTTAATGAAATGCTTTCCTTTAGTGTATTTTATCTTCTTGCACTGTCCCCTTGCTAACACTTGTGCTGTCCGCTCATCTCCTGTCACATCACACCTTTGGAGAATCGCTGGAGTATTTTCTCCAGCTCTTCCGTTCGGTCGCACATAATTCTGTGTTGCTACCAAGAATCGCTGGTTATGAGACGATCCGAACCTCTCGATGTTCAACCTCGGAGCTCGACGGTTGGCCTGCTCGGATTATTTATAGACGCCGACTCGTCTCTCGATTTTTAACGACGGTGCTCGTCGGCGCGGATATTTATAGCCGGTCGGCGCGGCTCTCGATCTTTAACGACGGTGCTCGTCGGTCTTCCACTCGGAGGGTTTATACCGACCTCTTGATCTTTAACGCGGTGCTCGTCGGTTGCCTGCTCGGAGGGTTTATAGACGCCGGCTCGTCTCTTGATCTTTAACGACGGTGCTCGTCGGTCTTCCGCTCGGAGGGTTTATAGACGCCGGCTCGTCTCTTGATCTTTAACGACGGTGCTCGTCGGTCTTCCGCTCGGAGGGTTTATAGACGCCGGCTCGTCTCTTGATCTTTAACGACGGTGCTCGTCGGTGCGGATATTTATAGCCGGTCGGCGCGGCTCTATGGTTTAACGTCTGGGCTAGACGGCCATCAAGGCTAATTTTGAAACTTCCGTTCGGCGTAGCTCTTTGCCTTTCCCCCAGCTTGGATAATGCCCTCCTGGCCGCACGGCTCAGGATCTACTTCATCGAGTATTTTGGCTCGGATAATATACCTCCGTCCGAATGGCACGGGGCCTTCGATCTTCGAGCATTTGGCTCGACCCATTTACCTCCGGCCGAACGGCGCGGGGCCTTCGTTCCTCGAGCGCTTGGCTCGACCAATTTACTTCCGGTCGAACGGCACGGGTTATTTGCTTACAAGTCTTAACCACATAAACCTCCCGGCCGATCGGCTCAGGGGCCTTCGCGCTACGATGATAATGCCTTATATTCGCTCCTTTGACTTTTCATCTCGATTCGGGGGGCCTTCCGAGCGGAAGAAGCTTCTGCTCGGATCATCTCTATATAGCATCGCCGAGCTGCTAGTTGATCTCCACGCACCTCTCCTACTTTGTCTTCCACAGGGAACTTTATCTTCTGGTGGAAGGTTGAAACAACCGCTCGGAATTCGCCGAGCGCCGGTCGTCCCAGAATGACATTGTAGGATGATGGAGAGTCGACCACCACGAAGTTTATTGTCCTGGTCCTCCTGAGCGGCTCTTCCCCCAGTGAGGTGGCCAGCCGGATCTGTCCGACCGGCTGAACTTCGTTGCCCGTAAACCCGTAGAGCGGGGTAGTCATGGGCAGCAGCTCGGCTCGATCAATTTGCAGCTGATCGAACGCCTTCTTGAATATGATGTTGACCGAGCTCCCTGTGTCAACGAATATGCGATGAATAGTGTAATTTGCTATTACCGCTTTAATGAGCAGCGCGTCGTCATGGGGCACTTCTACTCCTTCCAAGTCTCCAGGCCCGAAAGTGATTTCCGGTCCACTTGCCCGCTCTTGGCTACAGCCGACCGTGTGGATCTGCAGCTGCCGGACGGCCGCCTTTCGGGCTCGGTTGGAATCTCCTCCGGTCGGTCCGCCAGCAATAACGTTGATCTCGCCCCGGGAAGTATTGCTCCTATTTTCCTCCTCCCGAGCGGACGGTCGGGACCGTTCTCTGGACGTCCGGCGACTCTCCTGTCTTGGGGATCTATGCCGATCGGACGTCTGGTGATGTCGCCTCTCTATGCGGGTCCGGTCGGCTTCCTGGGTCCTTTGCCTCCTGTCGAGGGGAGGAGACCGTCGTTCGGCTCTCCGGGGAACAGGATTGGACACAAAGGGAAGGCTTCGGCAATCCCTCGTGTTGTGCGTATCCGTTTGGTGGAATTTGCAGAACATAGGGGTCCACCTCTTCTTTGGCTTGGGCGGCAGCCACTTCTTACGTGCGATCGGCGTGAGGATCGAATTGCTTGACCCTCGGTCCTCGGGTGGGCTCAGGCGGTGTCTCCGCTCGGCATGAGCAGTGTTGCGCTTCACCGAGTTTCCTTTTCCGAGCGGCTTACGCTTCTTCCACATTTATATATTCGTTGGCCGATGTAGCATGTGATCATAATCTCGGGGCGGCTTTCGGATGAGCGACCGGAAGAAGTCCCCATCCACAAGGCCTTGCGTGAAGGCATTCATCATCGTCTCCGATGTGGCCGTTGGGATATCCATCGCCACTTGGTTGAATCGCTGAATATAGCCTCGAAGCGATTCTTTCGGCTCTTGCTTGATGGCAAACAAGCTGACACTTGTCTTTTGATAGCGCCGACTACTGGCGAAGTGGTGGAGGAAGGCCGTTCGGAATTCCTTGAAGCTCGTGATGGATCCGTCCGGCAACCTTCGAAACCACCGTTGAGCCGATCCCGAGAGGGTGGTAAGGAAAACTCTACACTTTACTCCATCTGTGTACTGATGGAGCGTGGCTGTATTATCGAACTTACCCAGATGATCATCCGGGTCCGTTGTTCCATTGTATTCGCCGATCGTCGGAGGCACGTAGTGCTTGGGCAGAGGGTCTCGTAAAATATCTTCCGAGAATTGGCGATTGGTCCGCTCGGGAGATGAGTCTGCCCGGGGGGCTTTCCCTTTTCTGTCATCCCGCCTTGGCATTTCATCTGAAGAGGAGCCTCTATCTCTTCGAGCTGGTGCGGCTTCTGGAGTGCGAAACAAGGCTCGGTGGAATGCGACAGCGGCTTGAGGTGCTTCCGCTCGGCCATGAGACGCAGATGTTGCTTGCTGCTCCGCCCGCTCGGCGTATGCTTTTTGTTTTTGCTCCATGAGTTTGGCGGCCCTTATCTCGACCAGGGCGTCGAGTTCCTCTGTTGAAAGCGTCACCGTGTGTTGTCGTCCAGCCTCGTCCATTGTCTCCGATCGGATGCAGGAGCGTTCCCACAGAGAAGTCAAATGACGCTGGGCACGTGGCGCTCCAAGGCTCGCTGATGTAGATCTCCAACTAGTGTCGAGATGCTTCGGCTATCCTGCACAGAAGTCGAGCCCCAGCGACGACCCTCCGACGCTCAAGTCGGGTAAATCACGATGAACAAGGTGGCTCCGAAGTCTCGAGTACGTACCCCCTCCTTGCCGGTGAAACCCGAGGTTCTTTATATAGAGCGGTGAAGTTTGGGCACGCGTACCAAGTGCATAAGTGTCCTCTGTCCTTTCCTAGGTATGCGGTTGTCGAAAGCTCACCCCTATCGCTACTGTCGAGCATGCCCTCGATGGGACAGCAGAATCAAGTGCATAAGTGTCCTCTGTCCTTTCCTAGGCATGCGGCTGTCAGAAAGTTTGACCCATATCGCTACAGCCAAAGCATGCCCTCGATGGGACAGCAGAATCCCCTGTCACAAGATTTGGAGCATGGCACACACGTGAAACCTACAGGTTGTCAAAGAAAGAAATCCTCTGGCCTTTTCCTTTGCTCCAAACTTGTAGTCCGAGCGGACGGATACCTAAACATCCGACCGGACATCCGCAATGGTTTACTTGTGCTTTGTGGAGACTAACAGGGGTGCTTTATGACTGCGGTCGGTCAAAAGGTCAGCTCGGTCCATGACCTTTTTAACTGAGCGTCGGAACCCCGATTTGACAGGGTGCCTCCCAACTATAAGTGCGAGCCGGCCGGACCCCTCCAGGTACTCGATTCCATCGACCAGCCGACAGTCCAATCGGACCGACCGTCTACGGCCGTCCGTCCGGTCGGACCACACTCTCCTCTGGGTGGGCGGCTGTTCCGGTGACTTCCACTTGGCGTTGACTTTGCAAGAAGGGGGGGGGCCCACTCTTACTACCGGATCAAGTAGAAAATCATTCTTTGATTTATAAAAACTTGAAATAGATTTTATTTCTGTTTCAAATATTCATTTATAATATGTATTTATTTTTGTTTATAAAAATTTATTGACAATTTCATCTCAAATTCATTTTAAATTCTGTTTCAAATTTATTTTTGTATATTTTATTTTATTTAACTAAAACGGATTAGTAATTCTGTAGAAAATCTGTTTCTGATTTACAAAACTTTGAAACGGATTTTAATTCCGTTTTAGAAATCTGTTTCTGAAGCCTTGTTTTCTTGTAGTGAATTGCTTGAGAAAGGTTTTAATATGCAACTAAAAGATGGTAGTCTTCGTTTGAGAAAGCAAAGCAAACTTATTGCTCATATTCCTATGTCTAAAAATAGTATGTTTTCTCTTGATATTAAACATATTACTGTAAAATATTTAAGTGCATGCATAAAGAATAGTACATCGCTATGACATATGAGGTACGGGCCTGTGAACTTCGGAGCTCTAAAGCTTCTCTCAAGCAAAGGAATGGTGAATAATCTTCCTCATATTAATATTCAAGATAATATTTGTGAAGGGTGTGTTCTTGGCAAACACCCTAGAGCAAGTTTTCTGAATGAATCACACAACCAAGCTAAGAAGCCACTTGAACTCATTCATACAGACATATGTGGGTCAATCACTCCGACCTCATTTGGAGGTCGTCGATATTTTCTAACCTTTATTGATGATTTCAACAGAAAAACTTTGTAAGGATCGGTGGTCGGCTTGAAGGGGGTTGGATAGACGACACCCCCAAATCGATTACTTTTCTACAAGATTAGTTTACGCAAGCAGAAATACAAAAACTAAAGCAATAAAGATAAGCAAGAACACAAACGCTAACACAATTCTTTTATGTGGTTCAGAGATTGCTTGCTCCTACTCCACGGCGTATCCTTGAGGTGGACGAACCCTTGATCCTTCGGTGGATCAATCTCCGGCAATCTCCGGCTAGAGCTTACTTCTTCTCGGTGGAGTACAACCTCTCATAAAGCTCTCTTCCTCTTACAAGATGAAGATTTAAATTAGGAGGAAGAAAATGACTTGGAAGCTTTCGACAATTGCTAAGGAGTTATTCAATAAGCATGAGTAACATTCTTCAAGCCCCAAAGCTTTCTATAAATAAGTGGAGAGAGTTGATCATCATATCAACTCATCTCGGCACCAGTCGACTGACAAAACCATCAGTCGACTGGTGCTACCGTTGGAGGTAGCCAACGGCTACTTTGCAGCACCAACGGTCTGCCAACGATCATTTACCAGTCGACTGCTAAAACTAGCAGTCAACTGGTAGCTGTTTGCTGAGCGAACAGAATGTTTCTATTCGCAGCCAGTCGACTGCTAAAACTAGCAGTCGATTGGTGCAGTCGACTGCTAAAACTAGCAGTCGATTGGTGCAGTCGACTGCTAAGACTGCAAAGACTGCACATACACACTTATCCTCTCCGGAGTCGCCCTTGAAGTCCTCTTCCTCGGCCTTCATCCCTCAGATACACCTGAGCCCACGGCTCCTCTCCGTGCCATCTTTCACGTTACCTTGAAGTCCACTTCCCTCGGTTCCACTTCGTTGCTCCTCGTCCGGCGGTCCCTCGGATGCCTTCCACACCATCCTTCATTGACTCAAGGATCCAAGCCCTAGGATGAGCTTCCCAAGCTTAACTGCACCAAGCTCCTCATGTGTGTTTCACCAAGTCCTGCAAGATTCAAACACACATATCAAACACATATGAAAGACTAACTTAAACTCTTTGACGCACACATCAAAACCATGATCGTACCGATCAAACATGGGTCGATTGCACCAACAATCTCCCCCTTTTTAATGTGTGACAATATGTTTAAGTTAGGCATAAATAATAACATTGAAAATTAAAAGTAATATGTAAACATGAAGGATAATACCCAAGCTCCCCCTTAACATATACTCTCAACCTTAATTTTCAAGTTTTACACATAATAACTTAAACCTTCCCATTTCTCCCCCTTTGACACCATCAAAAATCGTACCAAACAAGTACATATACCAAGGTATCAAAGTGGACATAAAAATACCCAAAACTAACTCTTGATAGTGCTGAAAAATAGCTACCAGTCGACTGCTAACTGTCGCAGTCGACTGGAACAAACCAATCTGAATTTCAACATTCAGAAGCCAACTTCAAAAATGCATAAAATTTTTTAGAAAATTCAAAAAATCATGAAATTTTGAACACATATTTCTTATAATGTTCTTTAACAAGAAAAAATATTATTCCATGAAAATTCATCATATTTTTGAAGTTTTGAGAAAAACTTAAACACCTTGAAAATCACTTAAGTTTGTATCAATTTGAAACCTTGCTTTGAATTTATATGTTTCAAAATAAATATACTATAGTAAATAAAACATAGAATTGTTTTCAAAACATTTTAAATGTCCAACTATAATCTATGGGCAAGATGTCCATTAATTAAACATTTGCTTTCCCCATAATTGGCCTATGATCACTAAGAATTTATACATTTCATAACTCATCAAAATGTCATAAGCATAAGTGAATTATTTGTATCATCCTATCATCTCACATCTATGTTTAGAAAATAATGAAAGTCATTGTGAGATGAAATAAGGTAACCTCTACTTAGCCCTCTTAATCATGAATTTCTATCAAGGCTAACCAAATATTCTCCCCCTTAAGGTCTCAAGTCAACCATTTTTCAAGGATTTGAATTATGATTTCCATGGTTGACTTGACCTAAAATCCTCTAACCCTTGAGGATTGATTTTGGCACCCAATAGAAATTCTTTCTAATTGGGTTAACCAAATATTCCTTGGGGATCCATTTTCTATCTATAGTTTTGGTTTTTGATTGCCCCCTAGCAAGTAGACAATGATATGTCTTTTCATTGTTGGGTTCATTGTATCCTAACCCAATTTTGTTAAAACTTGCCCTTTGGCTCCCAATAATCATATTTAGGGTTTTAGAGCCAATTTCAAATTTTCTAAGGGCATTTGTAAGATATTCTATCTTTTCCCTTAAGGCCTTATTTTTTTCTAATAAACATGAATCATTTGAAATTATAGAAGAAACATGCATATCATTGTCCTTATAACACATGGATTCTAATTTTTCCTTAAGCATGCAAATATTATTTTTCAAAGATTTATTCTTTCTTTTTGCCTTAAACAAATCATCATTTGTACTTGAGATAATTTTAATTAAAACATGGGGACGAAGATTATGTACCTCACTTACCGAGAAGTCCGAATCCGATGTTTGACCTCCCCCTTCACTTGAACTCCCTTCTTCATCTTCACTTGAGCTCCTTCCATCTTCTTGTTCGGATAAGGTGGAGGCTACATCATCAATTCCCATTAGAGCAAAATGGGACACATGATGCTCTTCTTCCTCGAATGATGATGGATCATCCCATGTTGCTTTTAGATTGTGAGCCTTCTTCCCCTTTTCTTTTGTCTTCTTCTTCTCTTTCTTCTTTCCTTCCTTCTTCTTCAAGAGAGGACAATCATCTCTTATGTGTCCTTCTCTTTGACAATTGTAGCAAATGATCTTCCTTGTCCTACTTTTGCTTCTTGAATTTTTCCTAGCATGGGATTTGTTAGTAGAAAAGGATTTAAATGATTTTCTCATCTTCCTTACCATATATACCTCTTGATCGCTATCCATTGAGGCACTTGACTCCTCGGAATCAGAAGACGATTGAGATGGAGCTTTCTTCTTCTTCCCCTTTCCCTTGTTTGCCACAAGGGCTCCTCTTGATCTTTCTCCATCTAGCCCTTCAATTCGTGTCTCATGAAGCTCCATAGTTGAAAATAATTCATCTAGAGAGCTCTTCTCTAGGTCCTTTGAAATGTAGAACGAGTCTACAATGGAGCTCCCCATGTCGAGGTTCTTGGGAAGGCATTGATGGCTTTTATTAAGATATCTCGGTTTGAAAGTTTCTCACCTACACTTGTTACTCCATTCAAAATTTCTTTAATCCTAGCATGAAGTATTGATATCTTTTCTCCTTTTTCAAGTTTGATATTGTTGAGTTGAGTTCGGAGAAGATCCCTTCTTGCTAGTTTTACTTCCGATGTCCCTTCATGAAGCTCCACTAGCTTTTCCCATAATTCCTTGGCGCTTGAGTATTTTCCAACCCTTGTTACTTCTTGTTGAGGAAGGACATTTAGTAGATGATGTAAGGCCTTTGAGTTTCCTAAATGCTCTTCCCTTTGCTTCTTGTTCCATCTTATTTTCTCTAATATCTCATTGTTTTGATCCCTAGGCATTTCGAAACCATTTTCCATGATTAGAATAATGTCAAAATCGGTTTCGAAAAATACCTCCATTCTCTTCTTCCACCAAGAGAATTCTCCTTCGAACTTCGGTGGATGAATGCTTGAGCCAACCATTTGATGATGTTGCTCTTCTTAGCGATTAGTCTGTTGAAGAGCTTCCTTGCTCTAATACCACTTGTAAGGGATCGGTGGCCGACTTAAAAGGGGATTGGATAGACGGGCATCCCCAAATCGATTACTTTTCTACAAGATTAGTTTACGCAAGCGGAAATACAAAAACTAAAGCAATAAAGATAAGCAAGAACACAAACGCTAACACAATTCCTTTACGTGGTTCTGGGATTGCTTGTCCCTACTCCACGGCGTGTCCTTGAGGTGGACGAACCCTTGATCCTTCGGTGGATCAATCCCTGACAATCTCCGGCTAGAGCTTACTCCTTCTCGGTGGAGTGCAACCTCTCACAAAGCTCTCTTCCTCTTACAAGATGAAGATTTAGATTAGGAGGAAGAGAATGGTTTGGAAGCTTTGGACAATTGTTAAGGAGTTATTCAATAAGCATGAGTAACCTCCTTTAAGCCCCAAAGCTTTCTATAAATAAGAGAAGAGAATTGATCAGCATATTAACTCATCTCGGCACCAGTAGACTGGCAAAATCACCAGTCGACTGGTGCTACCGTTGGAGGTAGCTAACGGCTACTTTGCAGCACCAATAGTCTGCCAACGATCATTTACCAGTCGACTGCTAAAACTAACAGTCGACTGGTAGCTGTTTGCTGAGCGAACAAAATGTTTCTAAAATTAGCAGTCGACTGCAAAGACTGCACATACACACTTATCTTCTCCGGAGTCGCCCTTTAAGTCCTCTTCCTCGGCCTTCGTCCCTCAGATGCACCCGAGCTCACGGCTCCTTTCCGTGCCATCCTTCACGTTGCCTTGAAGTCCACTTCCCTCGGCTCCACTCCGTTGCTCCTCGTCCGACCGTCCCTCGGATGCCTTCCACACCATCCTTCACTGACTCAAGAATCCAAGCCCTAGGATGAGTTTCCCAAGCTTAACTGCACCAAGCTCCTCATGTGTGTTTCACCAAGTCTTGTAAGACTCAAACACACATATCAAACACATATGAAAGTCTAACTTAAACTCTTTGACACACACATCAAAATCATGATCGTACCGATCAAACTTGGGTCGATTGCACCAACAAACTTTGGTCTATCTTTTGATGAATAAAGACGAAGCTTTTGAGAAGTTTAAGGAATTCAAAAGATTGGTAGAAAATCAATCTGGCTATACTATCAAGGCAATGCCGTCAGATCATGGTGGTGAATTCACCTCAAAATAATTTGAAAAATTCTACAAAAATCATGGCATCTGAAGGCCTTTAATCGCACCTTACTCACCTCAACAAAATGGAGTTGCTGAAAGGAAGAATCGAACTATTCTTGACATGGTTCGAAGTATGCTAAAAATGAAAGAAGTGCCTAAAGAATTTTGGGCCGAAGCCGTAAACTATGCAGTGTATTTGCTAAATAGATCTCCTACAAGGAATCTAGAAGGAATTACACCTCAAGAAGCATGGACCGGATACAAGCCATGTGTATCTCATTTGAAGATTTTCGGGTGTATTGCCTATGCACACATTCCGGATCAAAGAAGAACGAAACTTGATGACAAAATCTTACCTTGCATTTTCATTGGCTACGATGCAAGATCGAAGGCTTACAGACTCTATAATCTAGTGAACAGAATGGTTATCATAAGTAGAGATGTTGAATTTCATGAAGATGGTGCTTGGAATTGGAGCACTAATATGGTGATGATTCAAGAAGAAGAACAAGTGAAGGGAAAAGAACCAACTCCACCACCATCGCCTACTTCTTCATCATCCTTGGATGAAGAAAATCCTCCACCACAAAAGACAAGGAGTCTTCAAGAATAATATGAGGTGACAACTCCACTTAATCTTATTTGTCTTTATGTTAATGAATAGATTGTATCTTTTGAAGAAGCTATTAAAGATAGCAAATGGAAGAAAGCCATGGATGAAGAGATGAAGGCAATTGAGAAGTATGAAACTTGGCATCTTACTACTTTGTTATGTACTTTTCTACTTTGCTATGAAGAGATTACCATGCTTTGTACTTTTCTATTTCTCCTTGAGCATTTTTCTTTACTTTATAAACTCACTTCACACCAATGGGTTTGTGGCAAAGCGTGACTTGTGGCAAAAGGCTACAAACAAAAGGCTACAAACAAAAGGCCGACATTGACTACGAAGAAGTGTTTGCTCCTGATGCCCGAATGGAGACTATAAGGTTGATAATCTCTTTAGCCGCTCAACTAAAGTGGAAAATATTTTAGCTTGATGTCAAATCAGCATTTTTTAATGGATACTTAGAAGAAGAAGTCTATGTTGAACAACCGGCTCGCTACATCAATAGGGGCAAGAAAAAAAGGTGTTGAAGTTGAAGAAAGCTCTCTATAGCTTGAAGCAAACACCGAGAGCATGGAATTCAAGAATTGATGCATACTTTAAAGAAAATGGCTTTATGTAATGGCCTTATGATCATGCTCTTTATGTAAGAGCAGGTAATGATAACATCTTATTGGTATCATTATATGTAGATGATTTAATCTTGACAAGAAGTTCACCTCAAATGATAAAACCTTTTAAGGAAGCTATGGCAAAAGCATTTGATATGATCAATATGAGACTTATATCCTACTTTCTCAACTTGGAAGTGAAACAAGGCGTTGATGGCATATTTATGACTCAAGAACAATATGCAAAGGAGGTCCTCAAGATATTTAGAATGGATGATTGTAATCAAATTAACACATCGGTGGACTGTGGAACAAAGCTATCCAAGAGTGACGAATGAAAGATGGTTGATCTCACACGTTTCAAAAGCTAGGTGGGAAGCTTGCGGTACCTAACTTGGATTCGACCGGATATATTATATGGAGTCAGTCTTGTGAGCAGGTTCATGGAGGAGCCTAAAGAGACTCATTGGAAGGTGGCCAAGCAAATTCTTCGTTATGTCCGAGGTACTCTGAATCATGGATTATTTTATTCTTACTCTAACAATTCTCAACTTATTGGATATTCAGATAGTGATTGGGGTGGAGACTGTAGTGACCGGAGAAGCACTTCCGGCTTCGCATTCTTCGTTGGAGATAAGACATTTTCTTGGATGTAAAAAAAAATAACCTATTGTTACTCCTTCCACTTGTGAAGTAGAGTACATTGTGGCATCCTCATGTGTTAGTCATGCTATATGGCTAAGAAGCTTGCTAAAGGAGATAAAATTTGAACAAAATGAAGCAACTCAAAATTGCATTGATAACAAATCGACAATTGTATTGGGGAAGAATCCTGTATATCATCAAAGAAGTAAGCGTATTGATGTTCGCTTTCATTCTATTCGCGAACATGTGAAGAACAAAGATGTGGAGCTAGTCTATGTGAAAACTAAAGATTAAGTTGCTGACATCTTTACCAAACCACTGAAGTTTGAAGAATTCATCAAGATGCGGAATCTACTTGGAGTCACAAAATTAAGTTTAAGAGAGGGTGTTGAAAAGTAAACTTAACTATGGATAGAAATGATATGGTAGAGATATGGATGCATGAGATGGAAAGTTGATAAGATAAGAATGAGTAAAAGAATGTTCAATGGTCTAGATTCAATGTATTTGAGGATAATATTTATGTTTAAGCCTATAAATATGTAATATTTATAAGAGGTTGAACAAGAAATAAAAATAAGAAAAGAAACATTTGAGTAGCTCACCTATATCTCATTTGCCTTCTCCCACTAAATTTTTTTTCTTATTTTATTTTTTACCAACAAAAATAATATTATATGTTGATCACTTTTTGCATATATTGGGTTTTTTTTCAGGAATTTTATGACTTTTATAATATATATATATATATATATATAATCCTAATATGCTGCGCGTCGCGCATTATATATATATATATATATATATAATCCTAATATGCTGCGCGTCGCACAATGCGCGACTGTGCGTGTGCAGCATATCATAATTTTTTTTAATTATTTTTTTCCGATTTTGAATTAAAAAATTTTAATAATTCCTTAGATAAATCCATAATATATAAATATATCATCTAAACATATTACAATACACTATAATCCAACTGGGAAACCTAAAACATAGAGATAAAATCTTTAAAAAAAAATAGCTTGAAAATTATAACTCAATTGAGAAGCATGATTCTAAAATAAAATCTTAAAAAAATATTTTAATTAATTTTTTTAATTCAAAATTTAAAATAATAATAATAAAATAACATACCATATATTATTGTTTTTAGTTTTTAATTTTTTTTTAAAAATTAATATTTTCTTATATAAATCTCTAATCCTGAATATATCCCTTAAACATATTTAAATACTCCGTAAATATTTAAATTTATTTTATTTTTAATTTTTCTTTTTACTAAATATTAATTATAATCCAATTGGAAACTCTAAACTCTAGAGAAAAAAATCTTTAAAATAAAATTATCTTACAAATTATAACTCAATTGAGAATCATCAATCCTAAAATAAAATTTTTAAAAAATATTTTAATGCAAAATTATAAAAAAAAAAACAAATCTGATATCCTGCGCGATGTATACAGATTCATATATATATATATATATATATATATATATATATATATATATATATATATATATATATATATATATATATATATATATATATATATATATACCTTGATCCATTGAATAATAGTGTTAAGTTAATAAGCTAGCCGTTCAATTTTATTTATGGGTTATAATTGTGTATGACTGCAGAGACGACTGGAAGCACTCAATTTCTAAGATTTAACTAGTTAGAATTTTAGAGCATAAATGATTCTCTATAAATAAACCTTTAATTATACAGATATAAGAATGAAAATTTTTATATCTAGCTAGCTAATCCTAATCATATTTGTTCTCTTATTATATTCCTTCCATGACACTTAATAATAACGTAAGAATCGGACTGGTATGGCACCCTACGCTCTTTGACGCATAATAAATTTTATTATTTATTAATATTTATCTTAGGAACAATATAATAGTATAAAAAGTACTTGCTCAATTAATCCATTAATTAAATAATAGAATTATTCTAATAATTATAATAATTTTATTTTAATAATCCTAATCCTAATTCTAATTTGATTTGATTTGATGATTTAATTTGATCAATCCTGATATATTGAATGTTTCTCTTTTACCTCCATAAACTTAATAGGAGATATTTGATGTTGAATTTGCTTGCTAGCTTGTTGAAACGTTATCCGGATAATGGCTTAGTAAAGATATCAATGATTTAATCTTCTCCATAAATATAAGAGATGAATAACTGTTGAGTTGTCACACGTTCACGAACAAAATGAAAATCAATTTCCACATGTTTCGTACGAGCATAAAAGATTAGATTAGTTGTAAGATATGTTGCTCCAATATTGTCATACCAAATTTTTAGTATAATATTTGATGTAAGATGAAGTTCAGAAAAAAATGATTGAATCCAAATAATTTTAGATGTTGTATTGGCAATAGCTTTATATTCAACATCAGTGCTTAAACAAGATACCTTAGGTTGCTTTTCAAATTCCATGAGATGAGATTTCATCCAAAAAAATTGCATATCCACTTATAGATTGTCTGTCTTTAATAGAACTTGTTCAATCTACATCACTATATGCATGTAAATCTCGAGATAATTAACGATATAAAAGAAGACCATATAAAATAATACATTTGAGATAGCGACGTATTCATTTTATATTATCCCAATTTTGCTCAGTTGGAGCATGCATAACTTGACAAGCACGATTTACTGCAAAGGTAATATCAAGTCGTGTGATAGTGACATATTGCAAGGCTCTGACAATACTTCAATAAATCTATAGATTAGACAAAATAAGAGAGGATGAAGTCGTATAGTTATTTATAGCAATTAATGTAAAAACTTGACGTGCTTCATCCATTTTGGCTCTTTGGAGAAGCCATTAATGTATTTGCTCTGAGAGAGAAGATAGCCTTCCTCACATAGAATAAGTTTAATACAAAAAAATGAGCATTACCCAAATCTCGAGTAGGAAATTCTTGATTGAAAAGACTTAATAAAGGTATGATACCCTTGTGATCATTGTCGGTTATTAGGATATCATCCACATAAATATGAAAAATTATCATAAATCCATCATTATATTTGTGGAATAGAGACGAGTCGGTTTTTAATCCAGAAAATTCTTGAGCTTGTAACAAATTAGATAATCGATGAAATCATGCACGAGGAGCTTATCAAATACCATATAAGGATTTCTTGAGTTGACAAACATGAGATGAAAATTGTGGATGAATGAACTAGGTGGTTGCTCCATAAATACAATTTCCTCAAGATGACCATAAGGAAATCTATTTGAAACTAATTGTCATACAGACCAATTAGAACAAGTTGTTTAACGATAATAAAAGTCTGACAGATGTAATTTTGATGGCTGGGCTAAAACTGTCATTGAAGTAAAAACCTGGTTGTTGACTAAATTCTTGGCTACAAGTCGAGCTTTGTATCATTCAAGAGAACCATTAGCTTGATGCTTAAGACGAAATACCCATTTAGAGCCCACAATATTCATAGAGGAAGTGCGCATAAATAGGTTCTATGTTCTATTACGAAGAAGTGCATCAAATTCTGTAGTTATTCCACTACACCAATTTGGATCCTTGTTTACTTGCGAAAAACAAGTTGGTTTGACAAATTTTGAAGAGACCACTAGAGCTCGTTGAAGAGGATGTCGAGTTGTCATTGGTGGACAACGTACATAGAGGTCACTTATGGGAAGCATGCTTTAAAATTGTTTTGAAAACCCCTTGAAAAATGCTTTTTCACAATTTTTAACTTTGTCAAATTTTGTTTTGAAAATGTTTCCAAAATTAATTTACTAAATTTCTTTGAAAATTGTTTTACAAAATACTTACAAATTTTCTGAAAAATGCTTTTGAAAAGCACTTTTTTATAAAACGTGATCACTTTTAAAAATATTTTTTACTTGAAAAATGTTTTGCAAATTTTTCAAAAATTACTTTTTTAAATATTTACCAAAATTTATACTTGAAAAATATTTTTGAAAAAATACTTGGAAATACTTTGTAAACTATTTTTGAAAATATGTTCAAAATCACTTTGAAAACTGTTGTGCAAATGTTTTAAAAATATTTTTTTACTTCAAAATGTTTTTGCAAAATTGTTTTAAAAAAAATAAGCTTTGAAAATTACTTTGAAAACTTGGAAATCTCTTACTTACCTTTAAAATTCTTTTAAGAAATACTTTGATATTTTCTTGAAGTCTTTCCCCCTTCCCTGAAATAGACCTATAAAACTTTATTGTTTTATAAATTTACTTGTTTATTTACACTTTTTATACGTTTGGTATACATATCTGCATATTTTTTTTATGAATACCAAAGGGGGAGGGTAAGGATTTAAGTAAGAAAACTAAGAAATTCTGAAAAAGACTTAACCATGAAAATGATTTCTCTTAAATCATTTTTTTTTTTGCTATTTCTTGCTATATTATTTTTCTAACTTTAACTCAGATTGTTATTGCATCAAAACGGGGAGATTGTTGGTGCAGTTGGCACCAATGGTCAAACCTATATTTTGATAAATGATAAGTGGATTAAAGTTCCATGTATTATGATCTAACCTTTCTATCAAGTGTGCAGGACTTGACTGGTCTGATACCAGGCTAAAATTTGACTAGGTCTAGAAGACATGATAGCTGGTGTAGAAGTCCAGATAGGTCAAGGAGTGACCCAATATCTGGTTAAAAGTCTGGCTGGGTCTATGGTGTTGGATCGATACACACGTGAGAGGGGGTGAATCACGTGGTTTTTAAAAACTTGTTTTATCTTTTTAAAAACATGAGTACGCACAGCAGAAAGTACTTATGAATTTGAAAATATCAAACACAAGAAAACACGGTCTGTTTACTTGGTTCAGAACCTTCGACAACTCCTACTCCAAGACCCAGGTCTCGTAGACCTATTGATGGGTAATCCACTAAAAGCCTCTTCCGGTACCTCCAAAAGAGGGAATCGAATACAAAGAAGATCGGAGAAGTGTAACAGACTACACTTTCCGTTTGCAGAATTTAAGTACAATAAAAACCTTGTTACCGACATGTAAGGATTGAAGTGAGAGCTTTTGTGTGTCAGTGTTGTTCTACCGCTCGTGATCGGAAGTCCTTGGAGTAGCCGTTGGACGTAGCAGGAGCCTGGAGCAATCGGAATCTCAAATGATCATGTAGTAGCTCGTATAGAAGGTTGTGTATAATACTTGGTCAAGACTGACTTATATAGGCCATGGAAGGCGCCTCCAATAGGATAATTCCTATCCCGAACAATGCGCTCCTTATCTACGATGACGTCTAAATATCATCCTGCGGAAGGCACCTTCAAGGCATGGAAGGCGCCTTCCATGAACAGTACGAAGGCGACTTCCATTAGTATTGAAGGTGCCTTCGGATAACTGTTCATCCGAAGGCTTTTTTGCTCTTTTGTCCTGCAAAAAGATGTTAGTCCAAAAACACATATCCTGCGAAACAAAGTTAGTACAATTATAAAAATGAGTAGTAATTAATTTCTGCCCTCACATGACCAAGAACTAGTCAAGGTCTCATATTAGGGATCCGAAATGGACCTAACTTGGACCAACGCCTACTGTCACCTCAACCGAGGCGTGTCCTTACTTAGTCACTCTCTTCTAGTGACTTACCTTTACTTACCAATTTGCTAATTGTTTGATCCGCAGACCCAACTGGACTTCCTGCTAGATATCTGACCGGCTTGTTGACCTATCTCGACTTCTTGCCAAATATCCGGTCGGCCCATCGACCTATCTGGACTTCTTGCCAGATATCCGGTCGGCTCGTTGACCTATCTGGACTTTGTACCAGATATCAGGTCAGCTCGTTGACCTATTTGGTTAACTCCTGCACACTTAGTAAAGTGGTTAGATCACAACAATATCTAACTTAACTTATTTTGTCATTCATTAAAACTTTAGTAAGACTATTAGTGCAAACTACACTAACAATCTTCCCCTTTTTAATGCATTGACAACCTGGGTTAAGTTAGGAAAAAGATATGCAAAATAAGTATAGAAAATGATTTTTTTAAGAGAAGCAAAAATTAAGACAGTTTGTTTTGTTCTCTTGATCATTTTAGGATTAAGTTATTCTTATTTTCTAACTTAAACCCTAACTCTCCCCCTTTGACATTCAGTGAAAACATGAGTAGAGAAATGAGTCAAGAAATGTGCTAAGTAAAGCAGTTAGAGAAAGTAATGAACTTTGGTAATAAAAATATTGGGGGGAAGAGAGAAAGAATTTTTAACTTTTTCAAACACAAATTATTTGAAAAACTGGATTTGCAATACATTGTTTGTAAAGTAGTTTTAAAAAGTTTGCTAAGTAAAATAAGATTATTTTCGAACTGTAATGACCCAATTTTCCTCATTAGGAGTTCTAAAAGTTCTTAAAAATATTTAGAAATATTCTAGAGATTTTTAGAAATTTTTAGAGTATTTTTATGTAATTTTTGGAGGTCGTTTGATATTTTTACTAAACGAAGAAAGTTTCGATAAAAAAATGTCCAAGCCGAGAATTGAACCCACGACCTTTGACTCGATCAAAACCCAACTAACCAGCTGGGCAAACAAATTTTTCTGTTTAGAAAATGTAGCGAATTTATTTAAGATAGTTAACAGAATATTGGATTATAAAAGGGATAAGTTGATCTTGGATTTGTTTGTTTAGAAAGGTAGCGAATTTATTTAAGATAGTTAACAGAATATTATAAAAGGGATAAGTTGATGTTGGATTTATTTGTTTAGAAAAGGTAGCGAATTATTTAAGATAAGTTAACATAATATTGGATTATACAAGGGATAAGTTGATGTTGGATTTGTTTGTTTAGAAAAGATAGCGAATTTATTTAAGGAGTTAACAGAAATATTAAGTTATAAAAAGGGATAAGTTGATGCTCTGTTTTCCCGTGACTTAAACCATTCTCTCATTCTCTTCTGCGTACGATGGCGGAGCTTGGGCAGAAAACGAAAGGGAGTTAGGGCATCATCTCCAGCGGTCGGCCAAGGTCCTAGAAGCCCTTTTTGTTCGGTTGTGAGTCCAAGAATCAAGGTAAGTGCTTCTCACCTGCAGTAGGAGTAGTTTCGGACCTTTGTTCTTCTTGAATTCGAAGAATAAGAAGCGCTTATAGTACATATTTTTAATTAAGCCTATAGTGCAGATTTTAATTAAGCTTATAATGCAGATTTTTATGTAGAGCTTATATTACAGATTTTAATTAAGCGCTTATAGTGCATATTTTTAATTAAGCCTATAGTGCAGATTTTAATTAAGCTTATAATGCAGATTTTATGTAGAGCTTATATTGCAGATTTTAATTAAGCGCTTATAGTGCAGATTTTTAATTAAGTCTATAGTACAGATTTTAATTAAGCTTATAGTGCAGATTTTTATGTACGCTTATAGTGCAGATTTTAATTAAGCTTATAGTGCAGATTTTATGTTTGCATAGTATGCAGAAATAGTGTAGCATAGAATGCAGAATCTTGATTAGAATAGTATGCAGAATTTTGATTAGCATAGTATGCAGATTTTTGTTTATGCATTTCAAAGTTAGAATTTGTTTAAACATTTCAGTTTTTAAAGAAGCATTCTTTTATTAGAGGTATTAACAAGTATAAGAAAGATAAAGAAAAGAAAGAAAAAGGCCAAGGCCTTAAGTAGATCCCAAAGTCAAGACTTTAGGGATTTTGGCACACAAGGTGCTCGTTAAAATGTCGAGGCATTATATATTAGAAGTATTAAAAGATAACAAGTATTTTACTTTTATCAGTGTCACTGTACTGGACTCTCAGTTGTCCTTGGGTTGGGCTCCCATAGTCGTCCCTAGGTTTAGATAACATAGTATGCAGGACTCTCAGTTGTCCTTGGGCTGGACTCCCATAGTCGTCCCTAGGTTTAGATAACCTAGTAAACCCTACTAGATCCGGGACCAGCTATCTCGGGTCTAGTTAGGGATTCGCGTATAGCAAGTACAGTTGTCGGACCCCAAAAGAAAGTTGATTATTATTTTGAAGTATTAAAGTATAAGTTTTCAAACAAAAGAAATAAGATTCAGAAGGTGTTTAAAATCCAGCAAGTTTAGTTTTCTTTTATGCTAGCATGTTTGTTTAAATTTACTTACATGTTTAGCCTTTCAGTATGTTTCTTTTACTAGTAGATGAGCATGAGTAGATTTCCTTTTGAGCATTCAGTTTTAGATTTCAGTATATTCTCATGCATATCGAGATTTTGTGAGTTAGATAGCGCTTACTAAGCAATTTTGCTTATAGATGCATTTCCTCTTACTGCAGATACAGGAAAGGAAAAGATATAGAAAGGAAGGCGACAAGGAGGTGCGGATGGATGTGTGATGCCTGGACTATAGAAGCCTTGGGATTTAGCATGAGAATTTATTAACAAAGAGTTGAGTAGAATGTATTAGATGAGTCATTTAGTCTTCCGCTGCTGGTTAATTGTATGTTTTGAGTTTTTTTAGAGTTTATGTATTGATCTTTACATGTGAACAACTATAATTAAGTAAAGTTAGTAGTCTAGTAGAGCTCCGCCCTCACAGTCCAGTAGTGAGGAGGGTGGGGTGTTACAGTTGGTATCAGAGCAGTTCCTATTCTCCAACATCACACATCAGCACCAACCTTGCCGTCTTCAAGTAAGAAAGTATTTAATTTTTAGTATGCTTTTCTTTATTCTTTACAGTAAAGAGAAATCTTTAGAAGTATTAGATTATATGTACAGAATAGGGAGATGTTTAGAAGTGCTTATAAAGTTAAGAATTCTGCTTAGTTTCTTTTACATAACAAGATGTGTTCTGGGATGGTGGTATGATCCGGGGACCTAAGCCCGGTGAGCGTGCCAGAATCAAACAAGATATGTTCTGGGATGGTGGTATGATCTGGGGACCTAAGCCCAGTGAGCGCGCCATAATCAAACAAGATGTGTTCTGGGATGGTGGTATGATCCGGGGACCTAAGCCCGGTGAGCGCGCCAGAATCAAACAAGATATGTTCTGGGATGGTGGTATGATCTGGGGACCTAAGCCCAGTGAGCGCGCCAGAATCAAATAAGATATGTTCTGGGATGGTGGTATGATTCGGGGACCCAAGCCCGGTGAGCGCGCCAGAATAAAGGGGAACTCCGGTCCTAAGTTCGGACCCCTACCAACCTAGCGCTAGGGTAGTTGTCTGATCAACAATTTATGTTACGGTACTACTAAGTGCAACTAGGCCACGACAATAGTATGTTTATAAGTATGCATGCAAGTATGTTCAAGTCATGTTATATTTATATTTACGTTTATGTTTAGGTCCACGTTATGTTCATGTTATGTTCTTGCCTATGCATATGGACATGCTTGTGATCGAGTCTATCATTATGTTTAGTTCATCTACCATGCTTACGTTTATGTTGTCATGCTTATGTCACTGCTTATGCTTATGTTCATTGAAAGTAGGTTAGGAGGTCCTAAGATACCTTTGATGTGATTTTCCTTAGTACATTAGATTATGGATGCTAACTAATGCATGTACAAGGTAGAGAACATGCTATAGAATTATTCTAAGTTCGAGGATGAACTTTTTATAAGGTATGGGGGATTGTAACGACACAATTTTCCTCATTAGGAGTTCTAAAAGTTCTTAAAAATATTTAGAAATATTTTAGAAATATTCTAGAGATTTTTAGAAATTTTTAGAGTATTTTTATGTAATTTTTGGAGGTCGTTTGATATTTTTACTAAACGAAGGAAGTTTCGATAAAAAAATGTCCAAGCCGAGAATTGAACCCACGACCTTTGACTCGGTCAAAACCCAACTAACCAGCTGGGCAAACAATTTTTTCTGTTTAAAAAATGTAGCGAATTTATTTAAGATAGTTAACAGAATATTGGATTATAAAAGGGATAAGTTGATCTTAGATTTGTTTGTTTAGAAAGGTAGCGAATTTATTTAAGATAGTTAACAGAATATTATAAAAGGGATAAGTTGATGTTGGATTTGTTTGTTTAGAAAAGGTAGCGAATTATTTAAGATAAGTTAACATAATATTGGATTATACAAGGGATAAGTTGATGTTGGATTTGTTTGTTTAGAAAAGATAGCGAATTTATTTAAGGAGTTAACAGAAATATTAAGTTATAAAAAGGGATAAGTTGATGCTCTGTTTTCCCGTGACTTAAACCATTCTCTCATTCTCTTCTGCGTACGATGGCGGAGCTTGGGCAGAAAACGAAAGGGAGTTAGGGCATCATCTCCAGCGGTCAGCCAAGGTCCTAGAAGCCCTTTTTGTTCGGTTGTGAGTCCAAGAATCAAGGTAAGTGCTTCTCACCTGCAGTAGGAGTAGTTTCGGACCTTTGTTCTTCTTGAATTCGAAGAATAAGAAGCGCTTATAGTACATATTTTTAATTAAGCCTATAGTGCAGATTTTAATTAAGCTTATAATGCAGATTTTTATGTAGAGCTTATATTGCAGATTTAATCAAGCGCTTATAGTGCAGATTTTTAATTAAGCCTATAGTGCAGATTTTAATTAAGCTTATAATGCAGATTTTATGTAGAGCTTATATTGCAGATTTTAATTAAGCGCTTATAGTGCAGATTTTTAATTAAGTCTATAGTACAGATTTTAATTAAGCTTATAGTGCAGATTTTTATGTACGCTTATAGTGCAGATTTTAATTAAGCTTATAGTGCAGATTTTATGTTTGCATAGTATGCAGAAATAGTGTAGCATAGAATGCAGAATCTTGATTAGAATAGTATGCAGAATTTTGATTAGCATAGTATGCAGATTTTTGTTTATGCATTTCAAAGTTAGAATTTGTTTAAACATTTCAGTTTTTAAAGAAGCATTTTTTTATTAGAGGTATTAACAAGTATAAGAAAGATAAAGAAAAGAAAGAAAAAGGCCAAGGCCTTAAGTAGATCCCAAAGTCAAGACTTTAGGGATTTTGGCACACAAGGTGCTCGTTAAAATGTCGAGGCATTATATATTAGAAGTATTAAAAGATAACAAGTATTTTACTTTTATCAGTGTCACTGTACTGGACTCTCAGTTGTCCTTGGGTTGGGCTCCCATAGTCGTCCCTAGGTTTAGATAACATAGTATGCAGGACTCTCAGTTGTCCTTGGGCTGGACTCCCATAGTCGTCCCTAGGTTTAGATAACCTAGTAAACCCTACTAGATTCGGGACCAGCTATCTCGAGTCTAGTTAGGGATGCGCGTATAGCAAGTACAGTTGTCGGGCCCCAAAAGAAAGTTGATTATTATTTTGAAGTATTAAAGTATAAGTTTTCAAACAAAAGAAATAAGATTCAGAAGGTGTTTAAAATCCAGCAAGTTTAGTTTTCTTTTATGCTAGCATGTTTGTTTAAATTTACTTACATGTTTAGCCTTTCAGTATGTTTCTTTCACTAGTAGATAAGCATGAGTAGATTTCCTTTTGAGCATTCAGTTTTAGATTTTAGTATATTCTCATGCATATCGAGATTTTGTGAGTTAGATAGCGCTTACTAAGCAATTTTGCTTATAGATGCATTTCCTCTTACTGCAGATACAGGAAAGGAAAAGATATAGAAAGGAAGGCGACAAGGAGGTGCAGATGGATGTGTGATGCCTGGACTATAGAAGCCTTGGGATTTAGCATGAGAATTTATTAACAAAGAGTTGAGTAGAATGTATTAGATGAGTCATTTAGTCTTCCGCTGCTGGTTAATTGTATGTTTTGAGTTTTTTTAGAGTTTATGTATTGATCTTTACATGTGAACAACTCTAATTAAGTAAAGTTAGTAGTCTAGTAGCGCTCCGCCCTCACAGTCCAGTAGTGAGGAGGGTGGGGTGTTACACGAACATAGTTTTAAAAGGTCTATGAAATATTTTTAAAAAAATTTCCAAAGTATTTTGAAAAATATTTTGCAGAGTTACAAATTTTCAAGGTGTATTTAAAAATCAGTGTTAAAACATTGTTCAAAGTTTTGAAGATTGATACTAGGTTTTAAAAGTTAACATTTACTAAAGTTTTGAAGTTTAAATAACTTTGAAGAAACTTTCAAGGTAATTTTCAAATATACTAACTTTTCAAAAAAAAAATAGTGTAATAGTGATTTGGAAGGTACTTTGCAAAATATATTT
This sequence comes from Zingiber officinale, assembly GCF_018446385.1. NCBI lineage: Eukaryota > Viridiplantae > Streptophyta > Magnoliopsida > Zingiberales > Zingiberaceae > Zingiber > Zingiber officinale. The sequence goes on from NC_055994.1 coordinate 148,041,117, forward strand.
CGAAAATAATAAGCTTTGAAGAATTTTAGAATAATAAAATTCAAGTTATAATTTGAAAATATTTTCAAAATTTCTAAGAATTTATAGAAGTATTTTCATCCATAGTTTTAAACGGTTTGGCAAAAAAAGTGACTTTTGCGAAAAAAAAACTGTTCAAAACCTTTCCAAGGTATTAGAGGTTTTAGCAAGCTAACGATTTTTCAAAGTTAAAAATCTTTAAGGTAACTTTGAGGTTCAAGGTTTTAAAGTTTCACAAAATTTTTGAAATAATGCAAGATAGTTAGATTTTCAAAATAAATAAGAATTTAAACATAGTTTTAAGTTCAAAAATAGAGTTGAAATTATTCTTCAAATATCCTCCCCCTGAACCTGATATTATTTGAAAAACGTAACATCTAGAAATTATCCTTACATGTCTAATCGGTAGTTATTAACTAACTATCAAAAGATAATAGTGTTCACTTGGTTAGTCAAGTTAAGTAAGTTTATCTAGTTAGTGTTTGACTAAAATGAATTACTTAACCTGATCATTGTTCTGTTTGGTATTTTATGCCAAGAGTTATGTTGATGCACTGATATAAGTATCTTAAGTCCTAGTGTGTTTGTGAGATGCTCAAGTCCTAAGTCTATAGGAACATGCCTTCTATGAATTTGATCTAAACTAAGACTGAAATCAATTTCAAAAGTCAAAGCAACTAGGAATTTTTTTTAAGAAAAAGATTTTTTTCTTAGAATTTTCAAATTATTTTAAAGAAAAAGAAGAAAAAATAGCAGTCTTATTCTATGAAATGCATTCCTAGTTGTCATCGTAAGTAGCTCAATTCATTTCCAGGGAGTGGCTTGGTGAAGATGTCAGCTAAGTTGGACTTAGGCTCAATATAATTGAGTTCAATATCTCCTCTAGCGACATGATCCCTGATAAAGTAGTGTTTAATTTCAATGTGTTTAGTTCTTGAATGATGCATTGGATTTTTTATTAAGTTGATTGAGCTCATATTATCAATTAACACTTTTGTGTGTTTAAAACTTAGATTGTAATCTTTTAAGGTGTGCATCATCTATAATAGTTGTGCAACGCATTCTCCTATTGCAATATACTCTGCCTCAGTAGTAGATAATGCAACACAGTGATGCTTTCTACTAAACCAGCTAACAAGTGATGATCAAAATAGTTGACAACTACCACTTGTACTTTTCTGATCGAGTTTACAACCGGCATAATCGGAGTTAGAGTATCCTATCAGTTCAAAATTACCTACTTGAGGGTACCACATTCCTATGTTGGATGTACCTTTTAAGTACCTAAAATTTTTTTTAACACTAGCCAAGTGTGATTCCTTAGCACAAGTCTGGTACCTAACACACATACTGACTACAAATAAGATATCTGGTCGACTTATAGTTAGGTACAATAGGCTTCCTATGGCACTTCTATAATATTTGAGGTCTATAGGTTTTCCACTTTGGTCACTATCTAGGGTTGTATTGGTAGCCATTGGAGTTTTAATGTCTTTAGAGTTTTCCATTCCAAATTTCTTAAGTAATTCAAGTGTATACTTGTGTTTTTAAACATAGTTACCTTCGTTTGTTTGTTTGATTTGGAGACCTAGGAAGAATGTTAGTTGTCCTACTAGACTCATTTTAAACTCCTATTCCATTAGAGTTATGAATTCTTGTAACAGTTTTGAGTTAGTTGATCCAAATATTATATCGTCCATATAGACTTGAGCTATAAACTAATCTTGATTAATAACTTTTATAAAAAAGGGTTGGGTCTATTTGACCTTGTTTGAAACTTTTTGAGATTAAGTATATGGTTACCTTTCATACCAGGCTCTGGGGGTCTGTTTTAGGCCATAAAAGACTTTCTTTAATTTAAACACATAATTAGGGTTTTCTAAATCTTCAAACTCGGGGGGTTGACCTACATACACCTCTTATTTAATTAGTCCATTTAGGAAAGCTGACTTAACATCCATTTGATATAATTTGAATCCCTTATGGACTGCATAACTTAGTAACATTCTAATTGATTCGAGTCTAGCAACTGGTGTATAGGTTTCATCGTAGTCAAGTCCCTCAACTTGGTTGAATCCTTTTGCAACTAATATGACCTTGTTTCTAATAACTTCTCCTTTTTCATTTAATTTGTTTCTAAAGACCCACTTGGTTTCGATTGTCCTTTTATAATTTTTGGTAATTGAACTAAATCCCAGACTTCATCTCTTTCAAATTGGGCTAGTTCCTCTTGCATGGCCAAAATCCAATCTGGATCACTTAATGATTCTTCTACTATTTTGGGTTCGATGTTAGAGATTAATGCTATTTGACTTAAGTTTCTAAAGGTTGATATAGTGTTGACTCTTAAGTTTGGATCACCAATTACTTGGTCAAGTGGATGGTTTGGGTTAGTCCTCATGGTTCTAGTTTGTTGTTCTTGAGGTTGATTGTCTTCTTCATCACTTGCTCCTCCTAGATTAGTGTTTCCTCTAACAAAGTCAATTAGTTGAATATGAGTTTGTTCTAGATTAGATTCTTCAAATTTTACATTTGTGGTCTCTTCAATTCTTAGTGTACTCTTGTTATATACTCTGTACCCTCTACTGTTTAATGAGTAGCCTACAAAAATTTCATTTTCTACTTTTGAGGTAAATTTTTCTAAGTGTTCTCTTGTATTTAATATATAAGATGGGAACCCCAAATACTTTAAAATATTTAATATTAGGTTGTTTATTAAAATAGAGTTCAAATGAGGTTTTATTATAAGTTTTATTTATTATGGTTCTATTTTGTACATAGTAGGTTGCGCTAACAGTTTCTACCCAAAAATATTTTGGAAGTTTGTACTCATTTAGCATTATCTTGGAGGCTTCAAGTAGAGTTCTATTCTTTCTACTATTCCATTTTGTTGGAGGTTTTAGGGTATGAAAATTCATGATGATAACTATTTTTAAGGCAAAATAGGTTAAAGTTATGATTCTTAAATTTACCTCCGTTATCACTTTTGATTCTTTTGATTTTCTGATCTTTTTCATTTTCAGTTTGTTTGCAAAATTTACTGAACACTTCAAACATTTCATCTTTATGTTTTAGGAATTTTACCCAAGTAAATCTTGAGTAATCATCTATTATTACTAGACAATAGAGACTCTCATTTATGGATTTGATTCCATGAGAATCAAATAGGTCCAAGTGTAATAATTCTAGTATTGAATTGGTTTGAGTCTGATTAGTTGCTTTGTGGGTTGATTTGGTTTGCTTCCCTTTTTGACAAGCATTATATATTGTTGAATCTAAGTTGGATAATTTTGATAAGCCTCTAACTAAGTCATTTAATTTTGTTAAGTTTCTAAAGTTTGTGTGGGACATTCTTCTATGCCATGACCAGGTTTTTTCTTCCTGTGTCAGGTGACACTTGAGTGAGGAAATGGTTAGGTTAATTGCATAGATGTTGTCTTTCCTAAACCCTTTTAGGTTTATGTTAGGGTTATCTATGTGTTTAATTAGGCATTCAGAAGATAAGAACCTAACCTTATATCCAGAATCATACAACTGACTAATGGTAAGTAGATTGTATTTGAAATTATTAACAATACATTTTTAACAATAAAGTCAGTTTTGAGTTTGATATTACCTATCCCAATTACCTTGAGTTTGTCGTTGTTTCCAAAGGCAACTATTCCTAAGCTTTTGTATGTTAGTTGAATGAACTTGGTGTAATCTCCAGTCATGTGTCTGGAACAACCACTGTTCAATATCCACTTGGTTTCCTATAAAATGTAGGAGTCACTTATTAACTAAATCGAGGATTAAGTTTGTTTTAATTTTAACTTGAGTTTGAGTTTAATTTAATTTTGATTTCATTGTTTAATTAATATTGGTATTTAATTTAATTTTAATTTAACTTTAATTTAATTTGATTTTGATTTAATTTAATTTTAATTTAATTTAATTTATTTTAATTTTATTTTATTTTTTTAATCTTTATTCATCTCACTCGATCTGAGTTTTCAATCAGGGAATCCTATGATTTTGTGAGATGAGTTAAGTTAAATTTCAGATTTTGATTTAACTTGTGTTAAATTCAAGTTTCGCTTTGGGTTTAACAAATAGGTATTCTTCGAATAAACTTGTGGGCTATGGTGAGTCACCTGAATATCATTAGAGTAACCATGTCTTTGAGATTTTCCAAATAGTTCTATCCACTGAGCTTAATAGTAAAACTTTGGTCTAACTAACCAGGATTGGTAGAGGGTAGTTTTAGTTAGTTCCACTAAGCCAAATGCACCAGGTCAAAGCCCTATCTTCCTAGACATGCAAAGGCAGAACTTCCCTAACTTATTATCATCCAAAACTTCACCAATACCATTGTTCAAGTTAAACTTTTGTCTCTTTTTGACTAATCCTAATTACCTGAGACGGCGATATGGAGGGGCCCACCCGGTAGGGGTCGGTTGCCACGATGGAGGTGAGAGTCAAGGTGGTCAACGATTAGGTATCCTATGGACAAGTGGAGGATGATCGCATTGGTCGGTCGGGCGATCTGGCCCCCGACCGGGAGGAGAAGGTTCCGGTCTGACCCCACCTTTGACTCGGGGAGTGTCAAACAACCGACGCTCAATGGAGTATTAGACGCTAGGAGGAGGAGATATGCAAAATCCAGGCCAATCAGATACCCCGTTTGGCTAGGCAACAGGACTCGACATTGGCTCAGTGGTGTTTCGGCCGAGTGGACGCGGTACAGGCATAGCGGACCTCTGGCCTAACGGACGTGACACAGACGCAGTGAAGTCCCGGCCGAGCGGCTAACCCGTTCAACCCAGCAATAGACCCACTGTTAATCTCTTGACATCCTTTTGGGAGTGAATGTCGCTGACACCAGGCATGGTTGACAGGAAGATCGTACGACGGAAGTTTCTACTATCACATCAGAGATATGCTCGCCTCGTTGAGATATTGTGTTAGGGACACTTTACTGACAAGTCTTTTCAGGAAAAATTTCGAGAAACGTGCTCACCTTGGGAAGCATGCACACTCGCTATAGGAGCTCTATATAAAGGGGGGTCTAAGCATTGACGAAGGTACGCGATATACACTGTTTGTGCTACAGTTTTCATTTCTATTGCTCCGCCTTCTACATCATCGTCGGTGACTAACTTGAGCGTCAGAGGACCAATGTCAGGGACCCGTTCCCTGGTTTGGTATTGACGTCATCTGTTTTACAGAGCGGAGCCTACGAGCGGTCAGCGGGGCATCCACATCTCCATCTTTCCATCTCATCAACTTTCGGACAGGATCATTATCCAACCGGGTAAACTATTATTTTGAAGGTGTCAGCTAATTTGGAGCCTTCCCCTGAGTTATTTGGCTAGCTTTCAAGTTTTGGGTTTGTGTCGATTATAATTATAGTGAACTTGATGGTAATTTAAGTTATTTGATTTGAATTCATTTTGTTTGTTTGAGTTTGACCTTATTTTACCTTTTAGATTTAGGTTTGATTTATTTAATTTTATTTTGGAATTTATTTAATTTTATTTTGGTTTGGTTTTGAATTATTTTTTAGGTTTAGTTTTGAATTTTTAGTTTTAGTTGGATTTAGTTTTAGATAGTGAATTTCATTTTTAGGTACATAAAATTGATTGAGTCCTACTTGCGTGGTTAGACACACTTTCGAAACTCAAGCTTTAATTTAATTTTTATTTTGGTTTACTAAAGATATAAAAATTTTGTTGGTTGAGCCGGACTTGTATCCGAGTCCGGACTTGTTGTACACAGCTCTTTGTGATCCAAGTATCATGTCAAGATACTTGGATTTGGTTGTAAATTTCTCTAGTACTTGTTTTAGTTCAAATACTTCACTTATCAACTTAGAATTGTCCTCCTCAAGTTTTGCAACTTGAGTCGGGATTTCAGGTTGAATCAGTTTAGTTGTTCATTAAGTGATTTATTTCCTTTACTTAGTTTGCTTATTTGATTTTCATAAATAGTTAATTTCTAATTTAATCATGCAATGATTTTAAAAAACTTTTTGCTTAAATTAAAATGTACCTCATCAAAACCTTCGGAAACAAGTGCAGACTCATGGCTCGACTCGAGTTCAGACCCGTCTTCCAATTCGCTCTCCGATTCTGGTCCGTAGGCCATCAGTGTAAGGTAGTTGGTGTTCTTTGGTTCTTCGCCTTCTAATTCCTCCATGGACGATTCATCCCAAGTCGCTTTAAGGGCTTTCTTCTTCTTGAGATTAGGGCAGTTGGTCTTGTAGTGTCCCTTCTTGTTACCTCCAAAGCATGTCACATTCTTGTTATTAGAGTTGGAGTTGGAGTTGATCTTCTGCAGGTCCTTATTGGTGAAGTTCTTTTTTCTCCTAGTGAATATTTTTCTTACTAAGTTCACCAGGTATTCTTCATCATCTGAGTCTGAGTCAGACTCGACTTCAGGTTCCGGCTTAGTTTTGGATTTCCCTTTTGACGTTCCTGCAACAAGAGCAATACCTTTCTTGATTTTAGTGTTAGTCTGTTCGTGTAGCTCTAATTCACAAAAAGTTCATCTAATTTCAATTTAAATAAATTCTTTGAAATTTTATAGGCATCCACGATGGATGCCCATGTGCATTTAAAGGAAAAGCATTTAGGGCATACCTGATCAAGTCTCAGTTTTCCATCTGATGGCCAATTGTGTGAAGCCCATTGAGGATATCTTTTATCCTCACGTGCAACTGACTAGCGGATTCTCTTTCTTGCATTTTAATATTAAATAGTTTATTTAAAAACAAATCCCTTTTAGTTACCTTTGCATCGTTGGTTCCCTCGTGTAGTTCAATGAGCTTGCCCCATAGCTCCTTGGCATTTTCATGTGAGCTAACGCGGTTTAGCTCCTCTGTTGTTAATCCGCACTGTATTGTGTTGAGGGTCTTAAAGTCGATCTGGGTCTTCTTTTTCATTTCTAGATTCCAATTTGATGGTCTATTGGAATTCCGGTGTTGTGGTTGACTCGCGCCTTGCAGGGGCGTAGCCACCTTAAGGAGAGGGGGTGCGACCGCCCCCTCTCACATTTTATTAAAAAAATTATATATATATATATATATATATATATATATATATATATATATATATAGAAGTCCTTATCGTCACTTTGAGTAGTTGATTCATCACCATTCAATGTCTAAAACTGAAATTGATCGCATATTTAGAAAGCTCATGACATAAGTAATCCATTAGTACCACTTCTATGATTAAATATCACGATTTGAAATGTTAAGTATTGAATTTTAAAAATAAAATATATAATAATAAATGGATGAAATAAATTGTAGGCTACAAAGTAAGGAAGCTAAATTAAAATTGAATCGATTTTGAACTAAATTCAACAGGTAGATATGGAGATAAGAATTATGTTAGTTCTAGTTGGAATTGATTTGAAGTTGAATTATGAGCGAACCAAGTTTAATGTTTAAACGAGTTCGAACAATTTAAAAAGAATTAGGATATTTTTGATGAAACCTTTCATTTTTTTTCTCTCCCTCTTCTCTCTATGCATGTTACATCCCAACGTACCGTATGCTAACCTTTCACCCATTCCTCTCTTTTATTTTTTTTTCTTCCTCTTCTTCCTCATTACTTCTTCTCCTTCTCTTCTCCAACGTTAGTAAACCTACAATTTTTTCCTCTCCTCTTCTAGAGCACACGAGCTTTTTTCTTCTCCTTTCTCTTCTCCAGCAAACAAGAAATACAACACCAGTTGCTGCCCTCTTCTAACAACAAGATCAAGCAGTCATCAACCCCCCTATCTTCTTCCTCTTCTGGTATTTTTTTAGGATTTTATTGGCACAACAAAATAGTCATGTTTTGTCATGCCTTGCTCTATTTGTGTTATTGTCGAGCTCACCGAAACTAGTCAAGGTTGTTCATGTAGAAAGTAAAGTTCTCCTTTTTTACTTCTTCCTCTCTATTTTTCTCAAAAGCAATGATCTTCCAAGAGTTGTAAGTTATTCCTTTCTCGTTTCATGAATTTTTGAAAATTGCCCCTCCTAATCAAAAATCCGGGCTATGCCCCTGGCGCCTTTATCCTTTGGTGACGTTGAACTATTAGTCGAAGTCAGTCTTCAGGTACACCTCCATGCGTACGTTTCGTATAATATGAAAAATCATCTCCGTTGAAAAGTGGTGGACGGACGGAGCTATATCCTTCATTTTGGGCCATTTAGATTTGAAAAGAGCAACTAAAGAAGGTACAAAGACTTAGTCTTGGATTAGCAGAGTTTGAGAAATAAGATGAAATATTGAAAACTTCGAGTGGTATTGCACCAATTTCGAGTTAAAATCGAACGAGAAAAAATGAAATCTGTAAATAAGTCGATTCCCCCTGACTTTATTGGTGGTTGCACCAATTCAGAGCAGAACCTACTCTAATACCACTTGTTGGATCGATAAACACGTGAAAGGGGGGGGGTGACTCATGTGGTTTTCAAAAACTTGTTTTATCATTTTAAAAACACGAGTACGCGCAGCAGAAAGTACTTATGAATTTGAAAATATCAAACATAAGAAAATACGGTCTGTTTACTTGGTTCAGAGTCTTCGACGACTCCTACTCCAAGACCCAGGTCCCGTGGACCTATTGACGGGTAATACACTAAAAACTTCTTCCAGTACCTCCAGAAGAGGGAATCGAATACAAAGAAGATCAGAGAAGTGTAACAGACTACACTTTCCGTTTGCAGAATTTAAGTATAATAAAAACTTTGTTACTGACAGGTAGGGATTGAAGTGAGAGCTTTTGTGAGTCGGTGTTGTTATGTCGGCCGCGATCAGAAGTCCTTGGAGCAGTCGTTGGGCGTACTAGAATCGTAGCGGGAGCCTGGAGCAGTCGGAATCTCAAATGGTCGTGTTGTAGCTCGTATAGAATTGTATGATGCTTGGTCGAGACTAACTTATATAGGCCATGGAAGGCACCTTCCATAGGCGTGGAAGGCACCTCCAATGTGATAAATCCTATCCCGAATAGTGCGCTCCTTATCTGCAATGATGTCCAAATTTCATCCTACGAAAGGCGCCTTCAAGGCATGGAAGACACCTTCCATGAACAGTACGAAATCACCTTCCATCAGCATTGAAGGCGCCTTTTGGTACTGTTCATCCAATGGCTTTTTTGCTCTTTTGTCTTCCAAAAAGATGTTAGTCCAAAAACACCAACCCTGTAAAACAAAGTTAGCATAATTATAAAAATAAGTAGTAATTAATTTCTGTCCTTCCAAGACCAGGAACTAGTCAAGGTCTTAGATTAGGGATCCGAAATGGACCTAACCTGGACCGACGCCTATTGTCCCCTCAATCAGGACGCGTCCTCACTTAGTCACTCTCCTCCAGTGACTTACCTTTACTTACCAGTTTGCCAGTTGTCCGGTCCGTAGATCCAATTGAGCTTCCTGCTAGATATCCGGTCAGCCCATTGACTTATCTAGACTTCTTGCCAGATATCCGATCGGCCCGTCGATCTATTTGGACTTCTTGCTAGATATCCGGTTAGACCGTTGACCTATCTAGACTTCGCACTATATATCTGGTTAGCCCATTAACCTATCTGGTTAACTCCTGCACACTTGGTAAAGTATTTAGATCACAATAATACCTAACTTAATTTACTTTGTCATTTATCAAAATTTTAGTAAGACTATTAGTGCAAACTGCACTAACATACGGGACTTGATAGCTGGTCGAAGTCCAGTTGGGTCTGCGGACCTGACAATTAGTGGGAAGACCTGGTGGATCGTAAGGAAGTCAAGCGATTCTGCATGGTAAGTAAGGTAAGTTACTGGAGGAGAGAGTTTCAGTGAGGATGAGTCCCAATTAAAGACTTTAGGCACAGGTTCAATTTAGGTCCATTTTGAAAATCTAAATTGAGACTGTGACTAGATTCTGGTCTAAAAAAGATAAAGTTTAATTAAAACTGTTGTTTTATAATTGTATGAACTATGTTTTGTAGGTTATATATTTTTCTGTTAGCCTAACATATTTTACAAGAGCAAAAATGGACAAAAATCTCAGGTGAACAGTGTTTGAGGCGTCTCCTATGCTGCTAGAGGCGCCTCAGAAGCATTGGTCGAAGGCCCCGAGTAGAAGGGCACGAAGGCACCATCTATGCGAAGGAAGGTACCTTGAAGCTTGGTGCTAAAGGCGCCTAGGAGGGCTTTGAAGGCACCTCGGAGGGCTTTGAAGGTGCCTTTAGTCAGATAACATAGAAGACCTTAGCAACAATAAGAAGCTGCATTCTCGGGATAAAATTTTAAGGGTTAAAGGCACCTCTAGTAGGTTTGAATGCACCTTCACTACTTTATAAAAGGGCAGTTCGACTAGTGCTCTGAGACAATTCATTCATGACATCTACATGCAATCTTTCGAGCTTCTGGCTACTCTGACTTCACCCTCTTGCTGTGTTGCGACGCTGCTACTCCCTACTATTACTGAGAAGCAAACCAACACTGAGTTCGATCCGAGAATCATCACACATTGGGTAACAAAAGTGTTTTTAATTATTTATTTACTGCATTAAGGAAAGTGTAGGCTGTTACACTTATCATATTATTATTATTGTACTCAATTCCCTCTTCTATTGGTTTTGGAAGAGGTCATTAGTGGATTAATCGTCGATAGGTCTGTGAGACCTGGGTCTTGGAGTAGGAGTCACTAAAAGCTCTGAACTAAGTATCTCCTTGAGTTATTGTGTTCGTTCTTTTTTACTTCTATTTTTATCTTTTCCGTTGCATACTATTTTTGAAAAAGAAATGTTTTTAAAAAATCACGTGATTCACCCCCTCCCCCCTCTTACATGTGTAATGATCCTATAGGTATGACCATTACTTATAAGACAACTAATGAAGATATTCTTGGTGCAGTTGGCATCAATAATAAAACCTGAGTTTTGATGAATGACAAATGGATTAAAGTTAAATGTGCTTGTGATCTAACCTTGTTATCAAGTGTGCAGGGTTAACTAACTTGACAAGTCAATAGGACTTGACACTAGGCAGGAAGTCTAGATGTGGGATTCTGGAAAGAGGTTGGGATGTTCGATTTCCGATAGGAGGAAGTTCGGATGTGTGATTCCTGTAGGAGATTGGGATGTTCAACTCCCGGTTAGCAAAATCCAGATGTGCGATTTCAGTAGGAAGACCTGGTGGGTCAGATTGACGTCAAGGAGGTAACTTGACACTGATAAGTGAAGGTAAGTCATTGGAGGAGAGTGACTTTATGAGGACATGTCCCAGTTAAGGTGGCAGTAGGTGTCAGTCCAATTTAGGTCTATTTTAGAAATCTAAATTGAGACCCTAACTAGATCCTCGTCTAGAGAATAGGGTTTAAATCATAAATCAATCATATTATAACTGTGTTAACCTTATTTTGTAGGTTAAATATTTTTGTATTAGACTAACTCATTTTGCAGGGTAAAGGGAGCACAAAATACCTTAGGTGAACAATACCCAAGGCGCCTTCGGGAGCTTGGAAGGTGCCTTGAGTACTGTTCATGGAAGACACCTTCGAGTGCTTTGAAGGCACCTTCGGTCAGATAGGCAGAGACGTCATCGACGATAAGGAGTCACCTTTTGAGGGATAAAACTTGGTATTGAAGGCGCCTTCAATGCTATGGAAGCCACCTTCCATCCTTTATAAAAGAAGCATTCAGATATGGCTTTCATCACATCAATTCCACAAGCTTCTATGCATCCTTTTGGCGTTTTGACTGCTCTAGCTTTTTGCTACTGCTTTGTTATGACTCTGCTACATTCGACTATCGCTGAGAAGTCATCCAATACCGAACGTGATCCGATCATCTTCATAAGTGTTGGGTAACAAAGTTCAATTCTATATTTAATTCTTGCAAAAGGAAAAGTGTAGCGTGTTATATTTGTTCCTACTATTTTTGTATTTGATCCTCTCTTTCAGCGATTCTGAAAGAGGTTATTAGTGGATTACCCGTCGATAGGTCTATAGGACCTAGGTCTTGGAGTAGGAGTCGTCGAAGGCTCTAAACCAAGTAAAACTGAAAGAGTCTTTTTACTTGCTTTTGTTTTCGTGTTTAATTTTCCGCTGTGCATACTTGTTTTTAAAAAAAAATAAAAAGAAAAGTTTTCAAAATCATATAATTCACCCTCCTCTCACGTGCATCTCGATCCAACATATATGAATGGAGACGTACCTGCAAGCTGGGAGTCACCTTGGTAGTAGTATCAAGATGAGATCATTTGTAAATTGATATTGATCGGAATAAATGTACCCACTGTTTACTAAAACTGACGGAAGCCAGATAAGAATTCATGAATTAAATTCAGGATTAAACATTAGATATATTTAGATAAAAATTTATATGATGTTAAATTTATGGAAAACATGTGCTCTTTATTAGTAAACAGAATAACATTGTAGCATGTGATTGATACCGCATGTGTAATAATGATAAAAATATAGTAGAAGAATGAATCTCTACTTCTCTATTATATGAGACGTTGAGATTATAAAAAATTCTCAGTTTTACTCTCAGTGACTTTTTAGTTGTCTACTTGAAATTCTAATAAGTGACTACTATTTTAGTATGTATCCTCATAACTATAATTGAATTGGTTTATAGAACATGATTAAAAAAATGACTAATTAAAATGAATGGATTTTAGCTAAAAGGAAAAGTAAAATAGATTTACATCTTTAGCATTTATTCACTAGTTGACTAATTATATTTTTTGTTTAGTACTTAAAATGTGATTATAAATAACTATAATGATTGGAGATATTGAATATGCTCTTGACATAATAGTTATTATAAGAGATTCGAAATATTCATGTATGTTGATATAAGCGATTTAATCTAGGGTAAATACAAGATACGAATGTCCCAGGTTCATCTTGAAGAGCACTATGTAAAATTTAACAACTTTCTTAGCATTAATCGCTCGATATACTTACTGTCGCACAAGCTATTTTTCCTTAGAAGTATGAATTGGATGTTCTTATTTGATATTTGTGACTATTTAATTTTTATGATTTAACTTGGACGAGCGGGAGACGTTGGTAGTTACTGCATGTAGTATAGTTACTGTAACTGCACAATGCAATTTCTGAATACAGCATATAGCTGCGTCCAAGTATAACAAAAAGAGGTGATGAGATTGTACAGTCTCTACAAGAGATCAGGGAAATTTGGATGGTGAAAAGTGGATGGATTGTTCGTTTTGTAATTGTCCTTCAAACTAGGGGTGCAAATGAGTTGAGCCGCTCGTGAGCTGCTCGCGAGCCGCTCGTGAGTCGCTCGCGAGCTGCTCGCGAGCCGCTCGTGAGTCGCTCGCGAGCAGCTCGGTCAAAGCTCGACTCGAGCTTGAATTTGACCGAACTAGAGCTGGCTCGTTTAACATTTGAGCCGAGCTCGAGCTCATTTAACACTGGCTTGAGGGCTCATCGAGCCTTGTCAAGCCAGGTTAATTTAATATTTTAATAATTAAAATTATTATTACTTTTAAAATGAAAGATAAGTTAAGGAAGAGTTTGTGACTAGAGCATGTTATTTGGTGTATTTGAGGTCCTACTTAATAGGTTTTTAATTTATTTTTCCAAGTCAGGCTCGAGCTTGACTTGAGCTCGAGCTCAAACTCACAAGCTCGAGCTCGAGCTCAAGTCGAGCCTATGTAGTTTTCTCAAGCTCGAGCTCGAGCTGGCATGAACTTGAGCTCGGCACGGCTCGATTACAGCCCTACTTCAAACAATTACCATGTCAACTCTACAAGTCGAATTAGCCTGACCCACTCAATTAAACAAACAAAGCTTGAATCACATCAATTAAATAGACCTAATCAGCCAAACTAAGCAACTTGATTCATCTAACAATTGAACCAACCAAACTCGATTAACCCAACCTCTAAATTTGTACTACAACTTACTTTCATACTCTATAAATTTTCATAAATTCCCTAATTAAAATAGAAAATCATTAGTTTTTTTAATACTAAATTAGTTTAATTCAAATTATTATTTTTAACCTAAATCATTTGAAAATAAAGATTACAGTAACCCCTATTTTACTCCAAAGATTAAATTAAATCCCCACCATAATTAAATTTAAAACCCGTCTATATTTTCAACCAACGCTGCCTCATTTACCACCTCCTTCCAATTATTTCCAAATGCCAAAGATTTTACCTTCCAATAAATCAATATAAATCATAAATTTCCAAATTCTGCTCCATAATTTTAATATTTCTTCTACCTCGATCTTCCATCAGCCTCAGCCCTATCAGTCATCGCCGCAGCCGGCACCTCCGCAGCAGCCTCCACCGGTACTCTCTCTCTCTCTCTCTCTCTCTCTTTAATATATATAGATATCTAAAGTCAACGCAGTCGCAGTTGACGGGATCTAACGCAGTCAACGCATCGATTCTTGTCTTAGAAAAAAAAAATCTAAATTATATATTTGATTTGCATCTCGAGATCCAATCGCTTGTTGATATCCGCACTGTTAAAAATAAGAATTGTGCATGGATACGATTCAAAATAAGTTATTTAAATATGGGAAGCCCAATCATTATTCGAGCAATCTTCGATCGAGTTCCACTGAATCGATTAGTGGATTTAATTCCATTTATTGCCGGTTTAATTAAATATTAAATAAAGACCGGCGAGGCGAGAAGGGATTGAACGGGAGAAGTTGTGATCAGGTCCAATGGCGGCGGCGACGACCACGACCACGACCACGACGACACCGTTGAAGCGCAGGAGTAGAGACGGCGAGGCAGGGAGGGAGAGCGGCGCCAGGGGCATGATGAGACCTCCGGCGGTAGGCGGCACGGTCACCGGGTTGCTGTTTCTGGCGGTGGTAATGGTGGTTGTGTGGGGAGGAACTTACCGGCGGCAGACGTGGCCGGAGATGCTGATCTGGGGTCAGGGCGGCGTTGCGGCGGGCAGTTCATCAGGTAAAACGTTTCGGTGCTTGATTTCATCAGTTTTTTTTTCTCTTTTTTGCTTTTGGGCTCTGCTACTTTAGGAATATTGTTTTTGGATTTTTATGGAAAAGTATCCTTCCTTTTTTTCTTTTGATATTTCATTTCAAAGATAAGTTTGGAACAGGCGGAAATTTTTTTTTTCAAATCATCAAATAGGTTGTTCACTATGATTTTTGTATGAGCACCCATCTTAGTATTCAGTTTTACATAATTATCCAACTATCCTACAGTGCTATCTAGTATTACTTGCATTATTATAAATTATCTAAATTTTGAATTGATTGGATGCGTTATAATGATGTAGTAGCTAAAACTCATATATGTTACATATATTGTTGTAGCTATGATTTATAACTATTACAATATGAATGTTAGATGAGTAGATTGAATATGCATTGTAGCAATTATAAAATTACAACGACTATAATGTCAATATTTTTGAACATGTTAAATATACGTGGTATCAAATTATCCGTAATTATTATAATATGTGTAAAAATTATAAAATCATAACAGCTACACTGTCTGGTTAACTTAGGATTTAAATAGAAAATACTAAATAGTAATGAGAACAACTAAGGGGGTGTTTGGTTGATGGGTTTGGGAATGAGGGAATGGAATGATAATAAAAAATGGTGTTTGGATTATAGGTTTGGAAATCATATTTTAGAAATGATTACCAGATTTATGGGAATCAACCAAACTCATATAACTTGATGGGTTTCATTTCCATTCCTATTCTCATTCCACCCTACTATTAAATCATACTCATAGTCATTCCCATCATTTAACAAAACACCCCTTAGATAATTATACATAATTTAACCATGGGATAAGACTTACATTTGATGTTCTGGAAAAAAAAACAAATACCCTTTTAACTTTTGCCCTTTGGAATATTATTTGGAAAAAAACTATGAACAATGATTATTTAAGCTTCTAAAATATGTAAATGATGGGTGATTAAGATATAAATATGTAAATTACAAGTGATTTTAGGGTGATTAAGTGTGCGGTAAAATCAAATCGAGTCAATTTTATATTATTCAAGTATATTTAACAAGACAATATAGTTAAGTCAAACTAAACTTAAAATAAAATAAGTCATTAAAATAATTATTCAAACTCAGTTTGATTTTTTTTTCTAAAGTTGAACTTGGTTAGATTTTTGTTTCTTAATTTGATTTGATTAATTGTTTGAATTAATCAATTGTTTGTTCAAATGTGTTAGCCAACTGCGTTGGTCAAGAGTCAAATGAATTTTATGGTTTTTTATTTTTATTTTTATTTTTATTTTTCAGATGAAGAAAATGATGCTTCGCCTTCATCCGTCGACAAGCTTCTCGGCGGGCTTCTCTCGCCTGACTTCGAAGAAGCCTCCTGCCTCAGTCGATACCAAGCCGCTCTCTACCGGAAGCCATCGCTCTACTCTCCTTCCGCTCACCTCCTCCGTCTCCTGCGCGACTACGAAGCCCTCCACCGGAAGTGCGCCCCCCACACCGACCTCTACAACCGTTCCGCCGCCCTGCTCCGCTCCGCCGCCGGCAACGCCTCCGCCCCCGCCGAGTGCAACTACGTCGTCTGGATCCCCCACAACGGCATCGGAAACAGAGTCCTCACCATCGTCTCCGCCTTCTTCTACGCTCTCCTCAACCACAAGGTCCTCCTCCTCCACTCCACCGACGACTTCGCCGGCCTCCTCTGCGAGCCCTTCCCCGGCACCACATGGACCCTCCCTGCCGATTTCCCCCTCCACAACCTGCTCGAACTCGACACCGGCGCCCCCCAGAGCTTCGGAAACCTTCTCAAGTCGAAGGACTCCTCGATTGGTTCTCGATCTCACGTCTATCTCCATCTTCCCTGGTACTACCGCGAGGGGGACAAGCGGTTCTTCTGCGAGGAGGCTCAGCGGACGCTGCGGAAGGTCCCGTGGTTGCTGCTGAAGTCGGACCACTACTTCGTGCCGTCCCTGTTTCTGGTCCCAGAGTACGCCGGCGAGCTTCGTCGACTGTTCCCGGAGCGCTCCGCCGTCTTCCACCACCTCGTCCGGTACCTCCTCCACCCGAGCAACGAGGTCTGGGAACGCGTCGTGGGGAATTACAGAGAATATTTCGAAGGAGCCGACGAGAGAGTGGGCATCCAAATCAGGGTCTTCGACAACTTCCCCGTTCCTTTCGACCAGATGCTGAACCAGGTAATGAACTGTTCGCTCGGCGCCGGCGTGCTTCCGGCGGTCACCGGTGAGGCCGCAAGCTCCGTCGACGCGAAGGTGAAGGCCGTGGTGGTGACGAACTTGAGGTCGGGATACTCGGAGCGGATCAGGGAGGTGTACCACCAGCAGGCGACGGAGACAGGGGAGGTCGTCCGAGTGTTCCAGCCGAGCCACGAGGAGGCGCAGGCGACGGAGCACCGGGGCCACAACGTGAAGGCGCTGGCGGAGATCGAGCTGCTCAGCCTCAGCGACGTCCTCGTGACGTCGGCCTGGTCGACCTTCGGGTACGTGGCGCAGGGTCTCGGCGGGCTCAAGCCATGGGTCCTGCTGCGACACACGCAGTCAGCCGACGCGTGCCGTCGAGCGGCGTCACCTGAACCGTGCTTCCTCATGCCCCCGGCACCGGCGCAGTGCTTCCGAGACGGCGGCGGGAACGCGATCTTGAGCAATGTGAGGCACTGCGAAGATGAAGTAAATGGCATCAAACTATTTGATTAATTAGTTTCAGTAAAGGAAAACATATTGTTCATCTGAAAAAAAAATTACACCAAAAGAAAGATGATTTTATTCAACATCTATCGCTTGATTGCTTCTCATCACAAATTAAACTATTGTTTCTTTAGATCACAACGAATTTCTAAATAAAATTAGAAATATACCAAAGCATAGATATACCAGCTAGCAATAACATTCCATCAGATTCTGAAACTAATCAGATGTGTTGTTGTTAGCTAGCTCATCAGCACTTCAGTTTGTTGTATAGGAAGCAGTAGCAGGCCTCGGTTACACGAAAATAACTTCGAGCGTCGCACACGGTTTGCTCTTATTGTGGTTCTCGAGCTCAGCATCGTTGTTGAATCGGGTATATTCGATAGATTCGTAAGTCGTTTCCTCCTCGTAAAACTTCTGGCCTTTCATTCTTCCAAATGGGCACATGATTGGCAAGAACTGCATATTCGAGTGCTTCTAACGTTAACCTTCCAGATCTGGCATGGATCATGTAGCTGTTAAAAAATCATGCAGTAGGTGTAATGCGATAAGAATGAAGCTTTAGATTCGACAATGGATATGTAGCTCATGTAGATGCTCTCCATTTTGAATCGACCTCGTTCTCTGACAAACAAGTGGCAGACTGTTCCTGCTCTGCTGGCGCAATGGCAGGGACGATTTTGCAACTGAAGCAACATCCTTGGCCTCTTTAATATGCAAAATACAATCAAGACAAGGAGCAAACTCTTGGATATTTGGAGCACCAATGACGACAGGAACAGTCGCTGCAGAGTAAAGGAAGGGAACAAAATGCTTTTACACAAACAGTATAGAAACTCAAAGACACGAATGAGGATTAAGAATAGATAACAAATTGAGATTGGTAGAATCTATAGATCTACATTATTTATATTTTTTTGGATAATATTAGCAAGCTACTAGATCTTCATGATGCGGAGTAAGGAAATATAAAAGCAACTGAATTGTCAGTATTGCATATATTAGTTTGAAAAGCACACCTGCAACAGGTGGCTGAAAAAGTTTTTCTGTGACATAATCTTCCTCATTAGAATTTTCAAAAGCCAAGCTAAATTTGTAGCGCTTTAAAGTCTCAACTTTGTTCACTGCATCCAGATAAGCACACAAGAAACAGTTAAGTAGTCTAGTTATAAACTATGGAGAAAACATTGCATGACTCATAAGAAGAATGTAGTAACATAAACCGATCATAATGAGAAAGCTGTCTGTATATGACCGTGAAAGGGGTCCAACTGTTTGCTTCCACAATAAGCACTCATGGCCCAGCTAATCATTTGTTCATCGAGGACCAGACACAAGTATATAACAAAAACAACAAGATGATGTAGAGTATTGTACTCACCATCACCATCACCATCACCATCATGGTTCCTGATGCGGTGACGATGAGGAGCCCCGCCCCCGTTGTCACGGTGGAAGTCAAAGTTAAGATTATCAACGGGTTGACGGTGTTGGCCGGTCAGGCGAATCATACTCCGACCAAGGATTAAGCATCAACCCACCGACACAAGGAATAATCAAACCGACACTCAAGGAACACGTAGAAGCCGTGCCGAGCGGAGGAGGTGACAATGAGGGGGTCCCGCCCCCATTGCCACGGTGGAGGTCAAAGGAGGTCAAAGTTAAGATGGTCAACGGGTTAACGGTGTTGGCTGGTCGAGCGAATCATATTCCGGCCAAGGATTAAGTATCAACCCACCGACACAAGGAATAATCAAACCGACACTCAAGGGACATGCAGAAGCCGTGCCGAGCGGCTCCTCCGCTCGGCCTAGCGGCAGACTCGGCATCAGCCGAGCATGCGGGCAGTGAACTGCCCGCCGAGCGGCTATCCCGCTTGGCCAAGCAATAGAGCATGTGGACAATGGACTTCCGGCCGAGCGGTCATCCCGCTCGGCCCAGCAACGGACAACACTTGGACATGAGACTTTCAACTGAGCGGCTATCCCGCTCAGCGGGACAGCAGACAGTGCGGGGATAGCAAAATTCCAGTCGGGCGGCCATTCCGCTTGGCCAAGCAACAGACATGGCAGGATATTTTTGGACATCTTTTTGAGAGCTAGTGTCGCTGACAAACGGCATGGTCAGACAGAAGATCGTACGACAGAAGCTTCCGCTGTCACTTCAAAGATATGTTAAGGTATCGTGTCAGACACACGTCTTTTCAGGAAATGCTTTGAGATGTGTGCTCGCATTGGGAAGCATGCACGCACGCTTCCAGAGCTCTATATAAAAGGGTCCAAGCATCGGCGGAGGTATGTTTTTCACGCGATTTCTACTGTTACGCTACAGTTCTTGCTTTTTCTTGCTTCGTCGGAGATTGACTTAACGTTGGAAGACCATCGCCGAGGACTCTTTCCCTGGCTCGGCGCTGACGCTGCTTATGTAGTAGGTGGGAGCAAAGTCTACCGGAAGTCAACAGGAGCACCACGTCTCCAACATCCATCTCTTCAAATTTTGGACGGGATCAATTTCGATAATAACTACCATATGAATCAATCTTAATGCCTAACTCTTCCTGCATTTCAAGGGCCTGCAAACGGAAATTGCGAGCCCCACAGTTGGAAACGAAAGCATCTGCAAGTGCTTCTTCTGTTTTTGGAAGCACAGGTGCCATTATTTCATATTCAGCATATGAGCAATAACCGACAGGTACATCGGAAGAAAGGCTGGTTGTCATTACAACTTTATACCCTCTCCTATCCACGACAGAAAGGTTAATGCCAAAGCAGAAGGTCAATTATAAAGGGAAAGGAAAAGGATTGCATGGTAGAAGAATGAAGCATGCCCGCATATCATAGTTTAGGATAGCAAAAAGTTAAAAAGTAACTATTCTTGAGTCGCCTTTTAATAAAAAAAAGATAGATTGATATAATCAATTTGGTAGGAAAAATAACAAAACGGTATGCTAAAGTAAGAGTAGCAAATCGAGAGACCCATGAGCAGTTTGAGACAAAAAAGTCAACAACCTGAATTTATATGTTCTTTCACCATTAAAAGAAGAAGAGTGGCTTCTATTCTGCAAATTGTAAATTTAAAAAAAAAACAACATGTGAATTTAAAGCAGTAATATTAGTTTCCTCAATCAGATAACAGTCCAAAAACATGAGCAGAATTCTTCAAATTTGAATATTTCTCAAGTGATGTAAGACTAGATTGCTCAGACACATAATATAAATTCAAAGAAAAACAAGTGTTAGCAATGCTAACTTGGATAGGATGACCATTTATCCAAAAAAAAATCTCAAAAACTATGGAAATGGAAGGGTGATGATTCCATGGATCTTAGAACAGCAGCAACTGCTGGATTTTGAGGTAACCCGAATGAAGCATCAGGTACCTTCTCATTTGAAAAACCAAAATGACAATCAATTGAGCAAGATCTCCAATCCTGGATCAGAAATAGAACATTTAACACATTTAATATAATGGTGCATCTCAATTTGACGCTATATATCATGATCTGTTGCGAGATATAAATGTTAAGATTAGCACATGAGAAGGAAGAGAAGACGAACGCACAACTGATAGTGTTGGGAAACCGATAACAAAAATTTACTTTTGATTTCGCCTAATGATTTATCTATCTATATTTAGTTATAAACGAAACATCA
Source organism: Zingiber officinale (assembly GCF_018446385.1). Lineage (NCBI taxonomy): Eukaryota > Viridiplantae > Streptophyta > Magnoliopsida > Zingiberales > Zingiberaceae > Zingiber > Zingiber officinale. Next base: position 148,062,451 of record NC_055994.1, read on the forward strand.
ATTACCCAAACTCTTAGTGAAAATTAACCAAAAAATTCCTCAGAGCGCAAAGCAAACGAGAACACGATCAGCAAACTCTCACCCTCTGCATCCCGGAGACAAGAACTGAATCTTTCTGGAGTCTCGGGAGTAGGGAACAACGTTCTGCCTTTCCAACAATTCCTTGTACTTAGGGTCGGCACGAGGCATATCACCCAGGACGGCCCTTGTTTAAAGGCCCTGAATTTGACATCTATATATAATATATATTCTGTATAATTAGATTGTTTTAAAAAAAATCTAAAAAATATATTTTATTAGAATATTTTAATAAAAGTCTAAAAATATATATTGTTGAATTATTTTAATAAAAGTAAAAATCCTATTAAAATTTAAGAAAGAATTCTAAAAAAAAAGAGAAGAAAGAAAAAAATGGAAGGTAAATAATCTTTTTTTCTTTCCAAGATTTTATTTTTGATATAATTTTTTTTATTAATTTATTTATATAAGTCATAAGATTTAATAAAGTATGAATCTTAATTTTTTCCCGTCTTCTATTTTGAATTTCTTCTAATTAAATTAGAAAAATTTATTTTCCAATTAAAATTTTAGTTTCATCAATATCATAATTCATCAATATATAAACTTATAAATTATCTACTTATCTATATTTTTTTTAATCATCAATATTGAATATTGATTTTTAATATTATATTAGAGTCAATATTTTATAATTTTTCTTAGAGATTTAAAAGAGTTTAAATAAATTATCCCAATTTTAATCATCAGAGAATAAATTATATTGATTGTTTCAAGCACAAATCAGGTTTTATTGTCTTTTGACTATTATTTTCACTGCTTGTGTTTGTTTCATTGTTAGTTTTGTTACTGGTTTTGTGTGCTTTATTTTTACACTTAAAATTTGTAGTATAAATATATTTCTAAAAAAATATCAATCCTGAAGTATTAAAAGAAACAAAAGAAAAAAGTGGAACAAATTAATAAAACTCACAAAGGTGTTCTTTATAAATTTTTTAAAGATAATTTTTCAATTGAAGATTTAGTCGATGAATTACAAGAAGAAAGTCAAGAAAAACTAAATGATCATACAACAAATAAGTAACAATCGAGTAATCAAGAAAAATTAAATGAGCAAGAAGAATTGAGAAAAAATGATAATCATAATCATGAAACGAATGAGCAGAAAGAATTGAGATAAAATGATGATAATGATTTGAATGTAAATGACTTGACAATTTTATGTATTGAAAATGAGTTGTTAAAAAAATTTGATTTTGAATATCTTATTGATAATTTTACTTCTCAAAATGCTAGAAGATATAGATTTTTTCAATAATTATTTTATATTTTGTTTGTATTTATAGGTATTATATTTTTTGAAGAAACTTAGAAAACATATTTTATATAGTGTTATATTTTTTTTAAAGAATCTTGATAAATATATTTTGTATGAATTTTATCATATTTATATATTAAATATATAAATAGGGATGATGATAGTTCCGGCGCCCGTGGCTGGAATTGTTGGGGTCTGCTGCACAAAGGAATACAACCTTTCACTCGTACACAATCTACCCTTTTATACTCGTTCTTCCATTAGCATAGCTTATGCCGGTAAGAGACGTGGGCGTAACTGATTGGTTAGGAATAGAAGCTTTCTTTAAATTGTAAGTTTAGACGGTTGACCGGCAATCCACTCGGGTGGCCAGGTTTGGTTCGCTTGGACCAAGGGCGGAGCCCGGCTTTAGGATACCTGGGCTATAGCCCGGTGGCCCAATTAAAGTTGTGTTAATTTCTAACTTTGATTGTATTGATTTTTTTCATTCCCAAATAGAGCAAAATGAGTCTTAGCCCGGGAAACCTTTAGAGGAGAGATTTGCAGCCCAGGCGGGCTACAAATCCTGGCTCCGCCAATGGCTTGGACGAGCCACTTCAATAGCCAGTTACAATCCTTCTCTATATTTATCTTTTCATCCCACTTATAATTTGAAGGACAATCGTCCATCTAAATTATAACTTCGATGAAAAGATGATGACAAAAGGTGAATACGTTCACTCTCATTTATCTCAATTTTATCGAGATTCGAATATCAAAGAGATTGTAATTAATTATGATAAAATTATGATAGTAGTCCATGATTCCATTATAATTATAAATAATTCATCAATGATTCTATTGTAATTATAAATAATTCATCATCTGGTTAACATTTTTATGGACATGATTCTATTATAATCTTACTATTTTATTAAAAATCTCCCCCTTTACTAACTAACTTTTGGTGAAGCCTAAAATGAATTTACGTTAATATCCTTTTTTCTATTCACATTACAAATAATTCCAAGGTTTATTAGTAATTCCACAAGCGAAACAATCAGTGATCTAGAGTTCGAGAATCAGCTGCGGCATATTATTATGAATTTTTCTCAGCATTAATTTTCTCTGGTTGTTTTATATAAAAAAATATAATTCTTTTTAGTCCCACATCTTAAAATTGACAACACTATGATCAAAGAAACTTCTATAAATATTTTAGGTCGACAAAGTTAAAAAAATATATTTTTCTTAGTTTTTTACTAAAATAAGTATAATATTAAATTAAATTAATTTTTTTCATAGGGAAGTCGTAAGGGTGACACTCGAAAATCAAAACAATCCAGATTTTCAAAGACCCAAATAATTCAAATTTTCAAAAGTTAGGTACTTTATCCTATTGACTCTACTTTAGTATTTTAATGCTAAAATACTTTAATTAATATAATTTCATTATAAATGGTCAATGTGATTTCAATGTATTATATTACACACGCGACGTATGTGCACGATCACTAGTTATAAATAATTCATCAATGATTCTATTGTAATTATAAATAATTCATCATCTGGTTAACTTTTTTATGGACAGGAAGATCTTTGCTTAGTGTTGGACTAAATCCTTAATCATTTACCAAATCAGGCCCATCCAAAATTTTTTTTTTTTTAACAAAATCATCCCTATTTATATCTCCATACTAAACACTCCTTGACTATTAGTTCTTATCAAATCACTTCTAAAGTATATTATTTTCTTAATTTACTCTCAATCTTCAAGTTACCCCAAATTTAAGCTTGTCGAAGGAAAGAAGAGACGAGACGATATACGAAAGGGAGAACCTTCGACAAGACCGATCTATTCAATCAACTAAACTAAGAACCAAAAGTTAAGTTCATTGACATTAGAATGGAGCAAGAAACTAGTCGACAAGCATTGAGAACATCAATCAACAAAACAATTTAGCATTAGCAAAGCAAACAAACATTGCCAATGCATCGATATTAAATAAAGTATTGTTAAACATCTCTTTACTAAACAAAACAAAAGGCAAAAGAAGTAGATCTCATTTATACCATACTTCTTAAAACATTAGGGATGGATAGATTCAAGAGAAACCTTGAGTTTTACTTGAGCAAATCTTAAGAGGGGTAACCCGGAATACAACCTATACTATTCCAAGATATCATTTTTCTTCGGTCTCTTCCCCTCACAGATCTCGTGAGTATCATTCCACTGATCGGCGTGCACAATCCAACATCCATCACAGAGGTGCTCTTTCTTTTCGCATCGTGTTTATCGAAGTGAAAATCAAACAGCATAGCTAGGCACCGAATTTGATGTGCAAGGATGAAATTCTCGTGATTAAGCGGTAGAACGCGAAGGATATGAAGATTAAGCTGCATGAGTCATTTACATTTGGGGATTATTGGACACGACTAGTATATATATGAACAATAGGATCAAAATAAACACTCCAAAGCCAAAGCCACATACCTCGGCTTCCATGGCGCGAAGAACATTGTACCATTCCGAACGACCTGAGTCGATGCTCAAACTGAAAATTGGAGGTCTTAGAGGGTATTCTATGCTGATCTTGACCTGTAGAAATGTCAAAAATCAGTTAAAGAAATTAGCAAAACAGTAGCGCACGAAAATCATTTACCTTAGTATTCAACTTTACGACACTGTCTTTTCCATGATTTCTACCAAGAATAAAATCAAATTCTTTTGCAGCAGAGTCTTCCCATGGATTGCTAACCACAGATGATGCATTTTCATTCAGATGATTGCTGTATGCTTGCTCCTCTGCTTCACTATCACTATCCAGTACAAGTTCCAACTCATCTTCGTATTTCGAAAAACTTCGAGTTTTGATCATACTCACAGGCGTGACATTTTTTGACATCAAAGCCAAGCTTCTGGATCGATCAACAAGCTGCAATGGTTCACTCGATAAGGAGACTGGAGCATCAACTGGCATTGTTGCGACAGGTAATGCAGTTGGAAGTTCCCCATCTTCTCTCGCATTTTCTACCTCCCATGACGTAACTGATCTCCGGTCCATGTCAAGATCAACATTGTTTGTAGCTTGTCCTGCTATAGAAGTTGAGAAAGATGAGTCAGGAATGAGCCCAGCCGGCAACCATTTTTGCAAGGTACACACAGGAGTATGCGAGGCCCATGGAACATTATCATAAATTAGCAAAGGCCACTTGAGCTTTGCCAAGGAATCGAGCTGCTCCCTGTAAACCAAATCAAATCCAAACCTAAAAAACATGTGCTAACAACCACGTGTCTTTAAGTTTGATGAAATAACAAATCAATGCAGCTTCAGATAACAATCAATATTCAGCAGAAACAAAACTCTTAAGTGAATACCATGTGCAGTCATAAGCAATCGATTATTTTGAAATACTTTCCTGATAAATGCTTTCTGCACTGCACAAAGTTCATTGGAAAGATGCTTGTCAACTAAAATAGGATTAACTAGGAAGTCATACATAGTAGTTACTGTCTCAGATAATTCATAATTTGATAAACATTCAGGAATTCCAAAAGTTCATGGATCATTGACTCACACAAGAGCCATCTGAGCCTTCTTCCTTGAACGAATTCTCTGCAAAATGGTCTGAACCCGATTCTGGCGGCGATATAATGCAAGCCCAGAGCTAAAATCTGATACGTTGATGAGCCCAGCATTTAAATGATCGCCATTCACATTGATGGGAGGGACCTCAGGCAAAAAGTCAATTCCAGCTAAATGTTGTGCCCACTTGTATGGATAAGATGTCCCCTTTTCACCAAAGGCCAAAGAATCTCCTGAATAAAGCTTAGACATCTGAAAAATTGAAATGTATAAGATCAACAAAAAAAAAAAAAAATACTATATAACAAATCACAAATTTTGATTGTAGTGACTCCAGATTTGAGCTCAAGTCGACCATGACAGGTAGCCCCTAAATTATTTACAAACTAATTGTCACAACATAAGTGTTATGCAAGTTAATGTAGGATACCAGAGTGCCTATATTAAAACATGAAATGAACATACTCACATATAAAATTATTAGAATATGATATTAAATATGATAGGAAAAGAAAATGATATACCTGGTGAGGAAGATCCAAGCCAGTATCATCAGGAAATAAGTTACATAAGATATTGCTGTCTGATTTTTCATCTGTATCCTCAAACCCGACACAAACAACATTTAATTTTACCAAGTACTCAAACTTCAAAGTGATTAGTCTACTTGGTTTTGCCCCAGTATATTCATCATCATAAACATGAAGAACGATTTTGAGTGGATGAAGTTGGCAGATTCCTGCCTGTTCAACACTATCCTTCACCACATTCTTCTTTGGCCTCTTTCGTCTTCTTTGGACATCTTCATCATCATCAGGTGCATCATCCTCCAACTTGGCATTGTCAAGATTTGATAATGAACCTGTCATTATAATTTCCTCCAATCAATCTTCTATAGACAAAACTATGTTACTATAAATTAAGAAAATATCAAAACATCAATGGACATTTTGCATTCTTATTTATTGACTCCAATCTTTCTACATACCAAGCTACTCACTATAAATTAAGAAAATATCAAAAGATCAATGGACATTTTGCAGTCTTTCATTTAACAACTAACTGCTAGTCCAACACAATGTATGCGCTTGTAAACAAGAAATACTAAAGTTAACTTTTATGATTTATTTCAGCAACAAGCTTAATTAAGGGCCATTAGCATACTGACCAAGCTAATTAAACTAAGAATATCAAAATCAAACACACATACACGCATATATTATCCAGCAAGATATCAATCAGCTGTTTTGCCTGCAGTCATAAACTGACTCAATTACTCAAGATAGAAAAGAGGTATCAACTCCTGCTGTCCCAGCATAGATATATCTTAAAATATTTTAAACCTCTTAAATATTAGGCAAAGGAATGATCAAGTTATTAACTACTCAATAATTTGAGGTCTTTATGTACGGAATAATCAAAGGGCAAATATATAAACCCTCCTTGACAAGTGAACACTATTAGTATCCCAAATCAGACAAAAAAAATTGTAACAAAGTTAGTAGCTATTCTGCAGAATTGAGTTTGAACAACCATGTATCTATCCAAAACGTGTTATCTTTCAAGCCTATGCAAAGAGGAAGGCAGAAGATTCTACCTAGAAACTTGTTGACTCCAAATGGCCAAGAACAGGTAAATAAAATCTACCACGTAATTAAAAAATAAACAATATTATGACAATTCTACAAATACAAGTGTGAAAAGGAATCGGATAATTCAGGAGGAAATATATTCAATGTTTTTTCTCAGTTACCATTTTCCTTATTTACTTGTTGCAGAGCAAAGGTTTGAGCATCCTTCACACTCCCCAAAATGTCCATTTCAATCTTCTCTCCAAATGCTTCTTTCTGTGCCAAAAGTTGTGAGTACACTATATAAAGAGGTGGTGGAAGAAATTCTGCTGCATGAAGCTGCTTCAATTTCTTGGTATGGGAAATCCCCAGGTGTTGTTGCACTGGTAAAGATGCTTTCTTCAGAGATTTCAAATGTGATGGTAGACTTGATAGAAACTTCTTTCTACCAGATATGGCATCAAGAAGACTTGCTTTATGCTGTTCCAGTTTCTCGTGAAGCTTGCAAAGCTCCTTTCTCTGATGATATGATAATACAATAAATAAAATCATAAGTTTGGAATGGAAAAAGACAGGTATCAGCAGTATTCTCAAAATCCAATGTACTCAATCACTTAAAAATTCAACATCCATAATAGTGCATCAAACAATACTCACTTTCGATTGATATAGAGAATATAAGGTGGACAACTGGAAGAGGCTACAAGAATAAGATGCCTCAATGAAATGTATGACAACTCAAAAGAGAAAGTTGCCTGAGAAGACTATGCAGCTGACAAGTAACCATGGTCTAAATGAATCTGAAAATTAATCAGTTGCTTTCAACTATATACTTCTCGAAAGGACGGTATATTTTAATTATAAATGCCAAGCAAAGAAATATTTGCAAATTAAAGGGTCAACAATTACCAAGTAAATTTCCACCAAATTTTGGGAAATTGAAATTTACATATAATGGAGAATAAAGGAGCTGAAGAATAAGTTATCCTTCCCTCCATGATAAGCTTCCCATAAAAGGAGAAGCAAATTCCTGTTCTCCATATCCCTTCAAACTACTAATATAAACGAAACCAGAGAGAGTAAGCTGCTACCCACTACCAAATTTGTTTAATCTCAGCTTCCATTATCAACAGTGATTCCTTTTGATCCACCAATGAATCCGTCTACAGAAAATTGTTTATGACTACCAAATGCATGGATTTTAACGATAGAATCAAACCAAACTTCCATCAGCAGGGCTCTATGTGACAGAAACTATCGTCGTTGAATCAACAATTTAACAGAAATACAACTAAGTCAGGTACCTGAAATAGCTCAAAGTTGAGCCTCTTCAACATCAAATCATGTGCCACGTCGTCAGCCATAGCCTTCCCCTTGATTTCCTCCGGCGCGCTACTGAAGAATTCTTCTTCAGGCACGAGCTCAATATCAGGATACTTGGACCGGAAATCTTTGCAAGCCTTGATAGCCTTCAGGTAGTGGTTCTTCTCATACAGGAGGTTGTGAAGCTGCAGCGTGGTGGTATCCACCGGGCCCTTCGCAGCCTCCGTCGCCGCCTTGATGCAGTCCTCCTCCACCAAAATCGACCGATTGACCTACAAAACAGTCGAAGAAAAAGAAAGTTAGGGTTCCACTAAACCCCCTAGAATCAAAGTAGGAAAAAATTGAAACTTTCACCGAGAGGGACCTTTCGTAGGGTGATGAAGTGGAGGGACATCTGGGTGATGAGCTCGCGGAGCTCAGATTTGGAACTCCCTTCCTCCTTGATGAACAGCATCTTGGACGCCACAGCCTCCATCTCCACCCTCGTATCCTCGAGGAGTTGATGAGCAGTGGGTCTCGCGACTTCGATCGCCTCCATCGCCTCCTCCGCTTCACTCTCCCAGCCGCCGGCGACTCACCTCTTCGGGCTACTCTATCGCGGAAGAAAGAACAAGGGCAGATGCACCTGATAACCACGTGCTAAGGGGCATACATAGGTTTTGGAAATAGTATATAATTGGTAAATCAAACATAATATTTCCATTTTAGTAATTCTATGCACGAATTGTATTTTTTTTTAATTATTTTTTTTGAAATTTTAGTACATTATTTATTTATGAATTTTTATTAAATGATTTTGAATGTTAAGAAGGGTCAAAAGATTTTTCTTTTTTTAATACAATGGAAATTTTGATTAGGTATGCTTTAAGAAGTTTATCAGGAGAAGAATAATTAAGAGAACTTATATTTTTAAAATATTTTTTCTTATTTATTCTTATCAAAATGATGTGGAAGGAGAGTTCATCAACTTTTCATTGGATTTGGCTAGAGAGTTCAATCTCCTAAATCATAGCGTGTCAAAGATGGTACAATATATCAATCAATCTTTGCACAAACAAAAATTTCTTAAATAGAGATAGATCACCTTTTCCATCTGCAGGGCTCTATGTGATAGAAATTATCGTTGAATCAACAATTTAACGAAAGTTAAAGATTGAGTAGATATATTTGCATTCATGATTTATTAATTATGGATATCATTACGGGATATTAGTGACTAGTGGGATTTTCGATAGTAAAATGAGTGTCCTGTACCTTAATTTTGTATGTTATCTATCAAGCTCACGATCTATAAATGTTCAAATTCTATATGATTGCCCCTCTTTCAGTCGAAAAAGCTAAGCTAGCTCGGGAAATAATACAATTCTAAAATGACCATTAACTTAAAGCAACTAACAGATAGAAAGAAAATTGTATTAGGATATTTAAAAATATATGGTACATAAATATTTTATATATATTTTCTTTTTTTTATATGTTAATTTTTGATTTTTATCTCTTTATTATGTATATAAATACGTGTTGTATCATTATTCTTGAATATAGAAAATATATTCTTTCAATATCTTTCACATAGTATCAGGGCCTTAAACCTACGCCACAAATCCTAACTCTAGCCACGCCAAGCCATCGTCGTCATAGTCTACCCTCTCTCTCTCTCAAGCTGAAGCTCCTATGGCTGCACCTGCAACCATCCTGATCTCCTTTAATGTTGTTATTGATGCGCCCTTGAAGTTGACTTCATCCAACTATCTCTCATAGCATCTATAGTTCACGACCCTACTCATTGGTTATGATCTGCTTAGCTTTGTTAATGGTTCTAACCCCTGTCTGGACAAACTACATACTATCGACGGTGCTCAGACTCCTAATCTTGCATATCATGCTTGGATCCAAGATCAACTCATACTGAATGTTATTATTGGATCTCTTTCTCCATCCTTAATTATGTTCATTGCTACTGCTCGCACATCTCATGATGCTGGAACACTCTTGCTCTCACTTATGGCACACCCTCCCTTGGTCATATTACACAACTTCTCAATCTAGTCAAAAGCTCTCAATCTATCACTGAATTTATGCAGTTTATCAAATCCAAGTCTGATAAACTAGTGCTCATGAATTCCACTCTTGGCATTAAAGACCTCACCATCAAAAACCTTCATGGTCTTGATGATGACTATAAGGAACTCGCACATGTCATTTGAGCTTGGGACACTGCAATCTCGTTTGAAGAACTCCATGAGAAGCTCCTCAATAATAAAGCTCATCTTGCTACTTGTAGGGATATGCAAATCACTCTTCCAGCAACTGCTCACCCTGTTTCTTGATCTGCAGCCTCCTCACGTTAATCGCATTATCCACCTGTCACAGCTCATCCATCCAACGGTGCTCATCTCATTGGTTCGTGGTCCTCCTGACCGCGGCAACGGCTACCCTCTCCAATGTAGGGCCAGCATGTCTCATGCCCGTATCTTGGACGTTGTCAATTGTGCAGTCGTCAAGGTCATTCTGCTTAGCGTTGCCTTGATTTTTTGTATCAGCTTGCTCCTACCCTTGTGCCTCCCACTGGCTCATCTCATGCTGCATATGGACTGCCTACTTCATCGGTCGTTGCCTACACTATGGCATCACCCTCTTCGTCTAATTGGATCATTGACTCTGGTGTCACCCATCATGTGACTTCTAACCTCTCCAAACTCTCTCTACATGCTTCGCATGTTGGTTCTGATGGTGTTATTGTCGGTGATGGTGCTGGACTTCCCATTACTCACACAAGTTGTCTCTTACCATCATCTACCTCTTCTTCTTTAAAATTTTCAAATGCCCTTTGTGTGCCATCAATTAATAAGAACCTTTTGTCTGTCTCCCAACTTCGTAAAACTAATAATGTCATTGTTATTTTCTCTTCCTCTGGTTTTCAGGTGAAGGATCCTCACACGGGGGTTATTGTCCATCAAGGTATACTTAAAGGTAATGTCTTCTCTTGGTCTACATCCATTCATTCTCCACCACTAGTGCTTTCTTCTTTTGCCATTTCTCTCCCTGTCTGACATAGTCATCTGAGACACCTGTTTGCTCGAGTTTATGTCAATTAGTCATGTCTAAGTCGTTATCTTGCTCTACTTCTTTAGTTTGTCATTTTTATTGTAATTCTTATCAATACAATAAAGTCATAAATTATTTTTCATGACTCTTCGCTCTCTTCACAATTTTCTCTTAATCTAATATTTTTTTTATGTTTGGACTTCTATTGTTATCTCATGTGATGGAGATAAATATTATATCATATTTGTTAATCATCACAGTAAATATATTTAGTTATGTCCCTTAAAACACAAATCGAATGTCCTTTATGTTTTCTGATGTTTTAAGTCTTTTGTCGATAAAGGGGGTGAATAGCTTGTCGCGCTTCGGTTGCTTGCTCCGTGATGATGAAATGCAACGAAAATACACATAAAGCACACTCACAACACTAACGCTAGGATTTACTTGGTTTCCACCTCAAGAAGAGGTGACTAATCCAAGGATCCGACCCTCACACACACATCCACTAAAAAAACTCTCTTTTTAGATAACTACCGAAGGTGGAGAAACCTTGTACAATCTCTTCATAACAAGATACACTCAAACAAGAAGAAAATACACAAGTGTATAAATAAAATCCTTTTCTTGCTTGCTCTTGTTGATGTAGATCACCTCTTGACTATTGGAAGTGCACCAGCACTTATCCCCAAGAAGCTTCAAGAACTGGCGGAAAGATCGTGGGAGAGAATCGTGTGTGTTGGGAAAAAGCACTGCGAAGAAGAAGCTCGCCAATGACTATATACTTCACGCTTCTAGGGCTCCCAATCGATTGAGCATGCTCCCAATCGATTGCCACATCAGATCTGCACCATCCCAGCCATCCATCGCTCGCTACTTGCACAACGGTCACATCCCAATTGATCGGTTGATCGATTGGGGAGGCTTGAATCGATCAGCCGATCGATTCAGCCTTTCTCGCGTCCACGCGTGAGAAACACAACCCCCAATCGATCGGTCGATCGATTGGCGGTGCCTAATTGATCGGCTGATCCATTGGGAAGCATTCTATTTTCGAGATATAAGTTCCCAATTGATCGGTTGATCGATTAGGCCAGCCTTCATTCACGCACACAGTCAATCGATCAATTGATCGATTGGACTATAGTCCAATCGATTGGTTGATCGATTGACCTCCCTTTTGTTGGTGCAACCTTAGGTCAAGGTTGACCTGGTTGACCTGACTCGAGTTGACCTGACTCGAGTTGTATTTTGATGTTTGACGAGAATAGAAAATTTCTATTCTGATATTTGACGAGAATAGAAAAGTTCTATTCTGATGTTTGACGAGAATAGAAAAGTTGCATCTTGATGTTTGACAAGAATACAAACTTGGGAGATTGTGGGTGCAACCTTCGGTCAAGGTTGACCTGGTTGACCCGACTTGAGTTGACTTGATTCGATAAAGTCCAAGTATGGAGACTTGGCACGGGAAAAGTCCAAGTATGGAGACTTGGCACGGAAAAGTCCAAGCAGGGAGCTTGGCACAGGAAAAGTCCAAGTATGGAGACTTGGCACAGGAAAAGTCCAAGTATGGAGACTTGGCACGGAAAAGTCCAAGCAGGGAGCTTGGCACGGGAGAAGTCCAAGTATGGAAGCTTGGCATGAGAAGTCAGAGAGGGCTCGGCAGCTCGTTCTCCGGACTAGGTCAGAGAGGGCCTGGAGCCTGCTCTCTAGACTGCACGAAGTCGAGAGGGCCTGCACTGCTCTCCGGACTAGGCCGAGAGGGCCTGAGCTCGCTCTGGACCGGATGGTGTTGGAGAGGGTCTGTAGCTTGTCTCAGATATTAATTAGACTCAGACTGATTGATGATCAAGGTTGATCATGAGGAGAGGAAAAGTCCCAGTACGGATACTTGGCACACAAAGTCGGAGAGGGCTCGGCAGCTCGTTCTCCGGACTAGGTCAGAGAGGGCTCGGTAGCTCGTTCTCTGGACCGGACAAAGTCGGAGAGGGCTCGGTAGCTCGTTCTCCGGACTAGGTCAGAGAGGGCTCGGTAGCTCGTTCTCTGGACCGGATGAGGAAGTTGGAGAGGGCTCGATAGCTCGGTCTCCGGACTAGGTCAGAGAGGGCTCGGTAGCTCGTTCTCCGGACTAGGTCAGAAAGGGCTCGGTAGCTCGTTCTCTAGACTGGGAAGGCTTTAGGATTAAGGCTGGGAAATTGGATCGGTCTGCAAACCGATCCAGTGATACGGCTGATCGATCTGCAGACCGATCAGTAACCAATCAGTGTGGTACTGTGAGTTATCTGATCGGTCTGGAGACCGATCAGGAAGCAACACAGAGGAAAAGGAGAGAAAGGACTGATCGGTCCAGGGACCGATCAGATCCCTCCTGGACCGATCAGGATATGGTCTGATCGGTCCAGGCTTAGCCTGATCGGTCTGTGGACCGATCAGGGCTCTCCTGGACCGATCAGGTGATCGGTCCAGGCATAGCCGTTGAGTCTCAATGGTTATCTCTGTCTTCTTCGCAGAACTCTGTCACCAGGTGAGCAGGTGCAGGTTATAAAGAGGTCGAGGGCTTCTACAGTAACGACACTACTTCCTGGTTCCTTCTGCTTTTACTGAGGTTTACTGAGCTCATACTTCTTGAAGCTTCGAGTGAGCTTCCTTCGGCTGGTTCAGCTGCTGTTGGGCATCCGTGAAGTTGCTGCTTCATCAACGGACTCCCGTCGACGAGAAGGCAAAGTGTTTTTACATTCGTATTGCTTTTTGTTTCTTGCTTTCTTTCTTGTACTCCTATCTTGCTGTTGCAAGAGATTGTGGCGAGGTTTCTCCACCCAGAAGGAGTTCATATTAGCCGGTTATCCGGGGTCTCATCCACCGACGGATTGATAGGCTTCGTCCACCTTACGGACACGCCGAGGAGTAGGAGTATCATCTCCGAACCTCGTTACATCATCGTGTTTGAGGTTTGATCCTCTCCACTTTCGTTTCTACATTATATTTCCGCTGCGCTAACTTGATTTGTAGAAAGAAACGCGAATTTGAGGTCGGCTATTCACATCCCCCCTCTCTAGCCGCATCCGAAGGTCCTAACTGTAGGACCGTTAGATTCGATAGAGGGGGGGTGAATATCGATTCGAAAAAATAAGAGTTTAAACGCAGCGGAAAGGTAAACGAACACAGTTGTTTTTTTACTTCGTTCGGAGCCTGTGACGACTCCTACTCGAAGGCCCGTGGTCCTTGACCACTTTCGTTGGGCAATCACTATCAATTCGAATATTACAGAGTTAAGTACAAGAATTGACAGATAAAGAAAATACCGACAATAGAATTGAAACAAAACCAGCACTGAGTCGGAGAGCTTTTCGTAGCGTCGCAAGAGCACAGAGCAGCAGATCTTGGATTCTTAGTTGATATAAAGCTCCACCCTTGCCCCTTCTTTTATATGAAGCTCAGGGCGCCCCGGATCCCTTCCAGGCGCCCTGGTGAGACGTGGCAGGTCCAACCAGTGAGCTCCACGTGGCGACGCGCAATCAGGATAAAGTTTGCCTCCCGGGCACCTGGATTCCTTCCGAGCGCTCGGACCCTGTTTTCCCGCAGAATCCGTCCTGCAAGACAAACGTTAGTCCGGAGGCAAATATATATCATGTAAAATAGATTGTTAGCACAATTAAAGTTCAACAAAGTAATAGCAAAGAGTATGACTTAGATTCCGTCTTTCCGAGACCGGAATCTAGTCACGATCTCGACTTAGATATCCGAAATGGATCTAAGCCGGATCGACGCCTAATGTTCCCTTCCCGGGAACGCGTCCTCGCAGTCACTCCCCTCCAGTGACTTACCTTACTTACCTGCCAGACGTCCGGTCAGCCCTTCGACCCGTCTGGACTTCTCGCCAGCTATCCGGTCAGCCCGTCGACATAGCTGGACTTCTCGCCAAGCGTCCGGTCAGCCCGTCGACCCGCTTGGACTTCTCGCCAGCTATCCGGTCAGCCCGTCGACCTAGCTGGACTTCTCGCCAAGCGTCCGGTCAGCCCGTCGACCCGCTTGGACTTCTTGCCAGCTATCCGGTCAGCCCGTCGACCTAGATGGACTTCGTGCCAGACATCCGGTCAGCCCGTCGACCTGTCTGGACTTTTCCTGCACACTTGATCAAAGTGTCAGACAACAACACAACTAACTTAACCTATTTGTCATTCATCAAAACCTGGGTTAGACCGTTAGTGCTACCCGCACCAACACTAACAAGTGGTATCAGACCAAGGTTGCTCTTCGTCGGATTAACACCCGGGGGAGCACAAGCTAGAGAATGGATCGACTTGGAGAAGACATCACGATTCCATCCTTCTACGATCGCGACGACTTCGCGTATTGGAAGGTAAGAATGAAGTATTTTCTTATGACTAACCTAGTGAATTGAAATTGTGTACGAGTAGGTTTTACTCCTCCGGTGGATAAAAAGGGAGAACCTCTCGAGAAGAAGAAGTGGACGAAGGAACAAATCCACCAATCCACAATCAACGACGAGGTAACGAAAATCCTTGAATTTTCATTACCTAATGATATCTTGTGTAAGATAGGTGGATACAACGATGCCAAGGAGTTGTGGAACAACTTGGCTAAGTTCCATGAGGAGAGCTCCAATTCAAGTCATGAAGAGGAGTCAAGTGAGCCAAGTAGCTCACATCATGGAAGTATGGAATTAGAAGTTGAGGGCTACTCAACACCTAAGGAAGAAGAGGAGGAGAGCTCTTCATCAAGATTGGTGCAAGAAGAAGCCTCTACCTCCAGAAGGGATGAAGAAGAGAGCGTATATCCATCCTCAACCCTAGGTAACTCAAGCAACTTAATTTCAAATAAATTACATATAATGTGCTTTGAGTGTAGGGAATATGGGCATTACAAGAGTAAATGTCCAAAGAGGATTAGGAAGACTCCACCGGCGCCAAAGGTTAAGGAAGCCGGAGTCCCGATACGCAAGGGCAAGGAGCACGTGGTGTGCTTCCAATGCAAGCAAAGGGGATATTATAGGAGCCAATGTCCGAGGGGGAGGCAACCTCACAAGGACAAGAGACCAAGCACATCTATGGGGGGAGCTAAGGCAAACCCTAAGGTATCTTTTAAGGCACATTATTGCAATTCTAATAAGAAAAATGCTAGTAGCTTTATTGCAATTGCCAATGATGATAAGCATGATAACCATAGAAACCGATACATGTGCTTAGGTGCCAAACATGTTAGTCTAGGTAAGGATAATACTAGAAATGCCAACCCTAGAATTAACTCATCTAAGGTTAAGGAAAACCTAGGTAGGAATCCCAAAACAACTAGACATATGCCTAGGTATACCTCAAAGGAAAATGACAAATTAAAACTTGAGGTATTAGAAAAGGAAAATCAAGTCTTGAGGTCAAGACTTGACAATTTAGAAAAGGCCCTTAAGAATTTAGAGAAGTCAACTCAAGGGTCTAAGGGTCAAAAATCAGAGCCCAAGAACATGAGAGGTTTGGGTCACAAACCTAAGACTCAAGTGGTCAAGCCCACTTATCATAATGTTCCATTCGATTATGGAACTAGAACTAGGGCTAGAAAGACCATCACCAAGGTCACAAGGGGAGTCACCCCTGGAGCTGATCTTGATGAGTCCCAAATGACCAAGGCTTTAAAGCCTAGAAGGGTCATTAGGAGGATTGCTAGGGAAGTCATCCCTAGTGAATATTTAGTGAACCCAATGAGCTCAAATAGGTATTGGGTTCCTAAGAGCGTGATTCCATCACGCTAGATGGTTTAGGGTGTGCCAACCTTACTTGAATAGGTAGTTAACCTAATCATGGCAAAAGGTGGCACTTTAGGAATTTTCAAGGTGTAATCAAGCCTTGAAAATGAAATGAAAAGTTATTCCTAAGGTGATTAGGATGTGCCAATCACATTTGAGGAGTTTTCTAGAGTCAATCTAATTGGCACATAGTGATCTAAAAATCTTTGGTATATGATTTTAGGTCTATTACACTTAGGAATATAGAACCTATGGCAAAATGATCAAAACTATCAAAAATGGCAACTAAAGCTAGAATTAGGAATCTTCTATACCTTTACATGTTATTTGCCATATATTGTTTGCCATATGCCATGTCATGACATCATATCTAATTTACTATCATTTGAAATGTCATGATAATGTTTAGGTTAGTTATATGTCATGCCTTATTTAAGTTTCATACTTTATGCCATGACATCATGACATTAGCACATGTTTCCACTTATGATATTATTTTATGTCATGTCTTCATCTCTTGCATGTATGATCAATTAAATTGATTTAAGGATAAAAACACAATTTGATATGGAGATCAAATTATTGTTTAGAAAATGCATGAGAACTTAGCTTAAGATGACCTAAACCCATATCTCACATCAAAATTGACTTGGATGTGTTTGATACACCTTAGATGTGTGTGAGATATTAGGATTATGAGTTAGGATCAAGGTGCATAGTTCTTGTACCTAGATGAGCCTAATTCGAAATTGAGGATCATAGGGAAAGCTTGCGTACAAGTCATGTACACTTAGTCCTAAGATTGTGGTCCTAAATTAAATGGTTTAAAATCATTTCAAAATTGATTTGAAAAACCTTGATGAAGCTTTTCTAGTGATAGCATTCATCATGGAGCAAGTTGATACAAAGATAGATTAACCTTGAACTATTTCAAAGTCTTTCGAACTTTGTATCAAGATTTAAAAATGGAAGTTATTTTCATAGAAAACTATTTTTCCATGATAATATATGTTATGAGGAATGTATCCTCAAAATTTTACAAATTTTGGAATTTTCTGTGATTTTTTAGGGGTTTCTGAATTTCGGGAGAAAAATCAGAAATTCCTATCAGAGCTTTGTGGACCGATCAGAGGGGATGCTGATCGGTCCAGGGAGGTCTGGATCGGTCACTGGACCGAACCAGGGAAGTGTGGATCGGTCTGGTGACCGATCCAGTGAGGTCTGACCGGTCTGGTGACCGATTAGAGCGTGCCAAAATGCTGATTTTCGACTGTGTTGTCTGAAATTTCTGCTGAAAGTTAAAACACAGTTTGTGTTTTGGTTTTCTAAAGGTTTGAAACTCTCCAAGACATTGTTGGTGTAATGGTCAAGGAGGAGTTGACCTTTAGGGGGAGTTTTACCTATTAGTCAAGGGGGAGTTGACTTTTAGGGGAGCTTTTACTCTAAAGACTTGAGTGATATGGGATTATCACTAAGTTGATTGTTGACCTTAGTATCAAGGGGGAAATTAAGAGTTTCAATGAAAGGTATGAGACTTTCATTGGGAAGAAACTCTTGACCTTGATTCACTCTTTTTGATGTGTGTCAAAAAGGGGGAGAGTGTCCGGAGAATGTTCAGAGAGAACATTGGACTATTGGGAAACCTAAGTTAGGTAATCGGGTTAACCTAACTTGTTTATGGTTTTGTCAAACATCAAAAAGGGGGAGATTGTTGGTGCAACCTTAGGTCAAGGTTGACCTGGTTGACCTGACTCGAGTTGTATTTTGATGTTTGACGAGAATAGAAAAGTTCTATTATGATGTTTGACGAGAATAGAAAAGTTGCATCTTGATGTTTGACAAGAATACAAACTTGGGAGATTGTGGGTGCAACCTTCGGTCAAGGTTGACCTGGTTGACCCGACTTGAGTTGACTTGATTCGGTAAAGTCCAAGTATGGAGACTTGGCACGGGAAAAGTCCAAGTATGGAGACTTGGCACGGAAAAGTCCAAGCAGGGAGCTTGGCACAGGAAAAGTCCAAGTATGGAGACTTGGCACAGGAAAAGTCCAAGTATGGAGACTTGGCACGGAAAAGTCCAAGCAGGGAGCTTGGCACGGGAGAAGTCCAAGTATGGAAGCTTGGCATGGGAAGTCAGAGAGGGCTCGGCAGCTCGTTCTCCGGACTAGGTCAGAGAGGGCTCGGGAGCCTGCTCTGGACTGCATTTAAGCCGGAGAGGGCTCGGCACTGCTCTCCTGACTAGGCCGAGAGGGCCCAGAGCTCGCTCTCCTGACCGGATGGAGTTGAGAGGGCTCGTAGCCTGCTCTCCTGACTAGGTCGAGAGGGCTCTGTAGCCTGCTCTGACCGACGAAGTCGGAGAGGGCTCACTGCCTCCTGACTAGGTCGAGAGGGCTCGTAGCTCTCTCTCGAACCGACAAAGTCGGAGAGGGCTCGAGCTGTCGCGACTAGGTCCGAGAGGGCTTGGTAGCTCGCTCTCGGACCGACAAAGTCGAGAGGGCTCTGCACTGCTCGTGACTAGGCCGAGAGGGCTCAGAGTGGTTCTCCGGACCGACAAAGTCGGAGAGGGCCTCAGCTGCTCTCCTGACCAGGCCGAGAGGGCTCGTGAGCTCGCCTCCGGACCGGATGAGGAAGTTGGAGAGGGCCTGAGCTCTGGCCTCCGGACTAGGTCGAGAGGGCCCAGCTCGCTCTCCCACTAGGCCGAAAGGGCCCTGAGCTCGCTCTAGACCGAAGGCTTTAGGATTAAGGTCGGAAATTGGATCGGCCTCGCAAACCGATCCGGATACTACTGATCGATCCGCACCGATCAAGAACCAATCGTGTGGTATCAGGAGTTATCCGATCGTCCGAGACCGATCGTGAAGCATCACAGAGGAAAAGGAGAAAGGACCGATCGGTCCAGTGGACCGATCGATCCTCCCGGACCGATCAGATATGGTCTCGATCGGTCCAGTAGCCTCGATCGGTGCGTGGACCGATCAGAGCCCGACCGATCAGGTGATCGGTCCAAGCATAGCCGTTGAGTCTCAACGGCTATCTCTGTCTTCTTCGCAGAACTTTGTCACCAGGTGAGCAGGTGCAGGTTATAAAGAGGTCGAGGGCTTCTACAGTAACGACACTACTTCCTGGTTCCTTCTGCTTTTACTGAGGTTTACTGAGCTCATACTTCTTGAAGCTTCGAGTGAGCTTCCTTCGGCTGGTTCAGCTGCTGTTGGGCATCCGTGAAGTTGCTGCTTCATCAACGGACTCCCGTCGACGAGAAGGCAAAGTGTTTTTACATTCGTATTGCTTTTTGTTTCTTGCTTTCTTTCTTGTGCTCCTATCTTGCTGTTGCAAGAGATTGTGGCGAGGTTTCTCCACCCAGAAGGAGTTCATATTAGCCGGTTATTCGGGGTCTCATCCACCGACGGATTGATAGGCTTCGTCCACCTTACGGACACGCCGAGGAGTAGGAGTATCATCTCCGAACCTCGTTACATCATCGTGTTTGAGGTTTGATCCTCTCCACTTTCGTTTCTACATTGTATTTCCGTTGCGCTAACTTGATTTGTAGAAAGAAACGCGAATTTGAGGTCGGCTATTCACACCCCCCCTCTCTAGCCGCATCTGAAGGTCCTAACACCTTTGACTTGCTTAAATCAAGTCTGGGATCTCCAATTTCAACATCCGGTCAATTATGATCTATTGGAACTCCTTCACCAAGTGTTCGGTCAATCTTTTGACGTACTTAGACTTTTTCCTTCGTGCCAAGTGTCTGATTAATTTTGACCCACTTGGACTTATCGTCTCGTACCAAGTGTCCGGTCCTCCATAACCAACTTAGACATCTACCAGATGTCCGGTCACCCTTCACTCATCTGGATTTCCTCGTGCCAAGTATCCGATCAATCCTTTGACCTACTTGGGCTTCCCAACACTAAGTGTTCGGTCAACCTTGATCCACCTGGATTTCCACGTGTCTGACTTCACTCACCAGATCTTTCCATCTGCTTGGCTTCACTCACCAGGACTTTCACCTAGCTTCACTTACTAGGGTTTTCACCTTGCCTCACTCACTAGGATTTTTCCACTGCCCCGCTTCACTCACCGGGACTTTCCATCTACTTGGATTAACTCACCAGGACTTTTCATCTGCCTGGGTTCACTCACCAAGACTTTCACCTAGCTTCACACACTTGGATTTTTTCACTGTCAGGCTTCACTCACTGGGACTTTCACCTTCCTAGCTTTACTCACTAGGTTTTTCACCTGACTTCACTCATCAGAATTTCTCAACTGCCTAGCTTTACTCACTAGGTTTTTCACCTGGCTTCACTCACCAGGATTTTCCTTTGCCTAACCTTTAGTTAGGACTTTCTCAGTCAAGTATCCAGTCAACCTTGACCTACTTGACTCTTCTTCACATCTAACTGGTCAGTCCTTAACCAAAGGGGAATTGTATCAACAATTTCCTCAATCGGACGATCTAACTGGTCAGTCCTTAACTAGAGGGGAATTGTATCAACAATCTCCTCAATCGGACGATTGCATTTGTAATATCCATGTATTATCAAACATTGAAACCTAAACATCAAAATTCAAGCTTGAGTCAACTCAAGCTTAGTCAATCTGACAAACCTGACCTAGGAGATATTGCGCCAACAATTTAATCATCCTCTCCTCACCTTATATACTGACAATAGTGGAGAGTTTCTTGTACTTAAAGAATTTCTTAGTTTGTATGAAATCTCTCATCTAACCACTCCTCATACTTTCATATTGTCGAAACCAGTCTTATGCTTCTTCATCGGATGTCTGTTCCTACTCAGTTCTGGCCCTTTGCCTTTGCCACTGCCACCTATCTTATTAATCGACTACCCAAACACAATCTTTTCTACAAATCTTTCTTTGAGTGTCTCTTTTCCTTCCTACCAAATCTCTCCAAACTTCTCATTTTTGGTTGTCTCTGCTATCCCTGGCTTTGTTCCTATGCTTCTCATAAACTTGCACACTGATCTTCACCCTGTGTCTTCCTTGGTTACTCTCTTACACATAGTGTCTATCTGTGTTATGAGTCCTCTTTTGAAAAAAAATCTTTGTCTCTAGTCATATTATTTTTGTTGAGTCTGTATTTCCTTTTTCCAATTGTTGTTCTAGTGCTGGACCCTTTCTTAGAGCACTACCTAGTATGCCTTGGAGGATTCCCTTGATGCTGATTCTTCACCTATTTTCTCCTTTAACCCATGTCCCGTACCAAAGATTGTTCACCAATTAGTCCCTACAGAGCCTCCACCTGCTGAACCTCTCCCTGCCGAACCGCTTCTTGTTGTGCCAACCAAAGTTGTAGCTCCACCCTCACCTGCTCCTCCAGTTCAATCTGCTTCTAGCACCAACACCCATTCTATGGTGACCCGTTGCAAAAACAATGTCTTCAAGCCTCATCCACGTTTTGATCTCACCGCTATCACTGACACTACTCCATCTAAACCTACAATACATATTGTGGTTCTCAAGGATATCCATTGGTGTGCAGTCATGTCTAAGGAGTTCAATGCTCTCCTTCGTAATGAAACTTGGGATCTTGTCCCATCTGATACCTCTCAGAATGTCGTTGGTTGCAAGTGGGTGTTTCGGCTTAAGCGAAAGTCTGATGGCTCTGTTGACCGCTACAAATCTCATCTAGTTGCTAAGGGATTTCATCAGCGCCCAGTTCTTGACTATACTGACAATTTTAGTCTTGTGGCAAAGCCACTACTGTCCGCCTTCTCTTATATCTTGTTGTTTACAATGAAGAACCGTGTTTTGCTTGATCTCCTGTTGCTCGGAAATGCCTCTTCAAACTTTGGTTGAAAAAACGAGAAATGGTTGATCAACTGCACACAAAGCTGAAAGAGATAATTGTTGGTCTCAACAACTACAGCAACATCATTTCCGATGGCGACAAGTCAGGTGGTGGGCTGCCTTTGTACAGCTGCTGAAGGGAGAAAGGTAGCGCCTTTTCCTTTCGTGCGCAGCAGAAAGCAACAGAGGAGAAAAGAAAGGAGAGAGAAGGAAAAAGAAAAACTAAACCTAATCAAATTAGGTTTTGGGTTTTTTTAATTTCTCCATATCTTAATTTCTTTCCAACCTAGATCTATTTATAGATCTCCCAACGGGTTTGAAGAGCAAGTCCAAACCCGCATTTGTCACGGTCGTGTCTCAGGGCACGTCTGACTCGTGGCCTTCATTAGGGAAGTAACGCAGGACTGTGCCTTTTGGCATGACCGGGTTGTGTCTTGGCCTATGGATGAGAGGCACTATCGACCATGGGTCTTACTGAGGATGAGGCATGCTCGTGCCTTATGGCACAGTCTGCCCATGTGGATTTTTGAAGGTAGCTCTAGGGAGGCACACAGTCATGGCTTTTGGAACGACCCTAATTATTGATCTTCATAAGTTACTTTAATATGTATCTTTTCTCTATTTTCACTCTAATTTATGTCCTATCAAAATGGGTAGAATAACTTTATTGGTATCAAAATGATTATTTTTAAATAACTTTGTTAATCATTTTGTTATATGAAGTCCAATGTGTAGGATAAAATCAATAAATCCTATTTACAATCTAAATGATTATATCTAGTTAATTTTGTTAACTATTTTACATTAAATAAAAATTGAACATTGAAATATATTGTATAGTTTTCTAAATTACATTATAACTGATTAATGTTATTGTTGAAATTACATTAAGGTTTAAATATTATATAAAAGCATTAAGTTTGGTTATGTGATTTGAATGGTTGATTTTAATAGGTCATAAAGTCATATCTCTAGCATGTGCGCATTATCTTATTGGTAATTTGACCTTAGGCAAAGGACTGTTATATTGGATGAAGTCTCTCATGATTTACTTTCCTTCTAGATCTCGTGGGATAGTCCTGAATTTCAGGATCTCAGAGTAAGAGTTATCATCTTTGTCTACTTTATCTCTGCAGAGCTATTTTGATATCCAATGTACTGTTGAGATTATACCAACATTAAAAATAGTATTGTAATTTTATTTAGTACATGATTATACTTGATACGGTTGGTATCGGAGGGGCCCAAGAGAAGAGTCAAGGCCGCGTGACGGTCAAAAGTCACGAGGAGGTGGCGGTCAATAGTCATGCCTAACTGGCGCTCGAAAAGGCAAGTTAACAGGGCAGTCAGGGCTCAGCATCGGCAGGACCCGGCGGAGACATGTCAGGATCAGCAGAGCTAAGCAGGGCCAGCCCGAGCTACAGACCTGCGGTAGAGGGCCAGGAAGTACAAAGTGCAGGATGCAAGTTGGTATCGGCAGAGCTAAGCAGAAGCCAAGAATTGGAAATATAGGCCAATGGGTCAGGATCAGCAGAGCTAAGCAGGGCCAGCCAGAGCTACAGACCTGCAGTAGAGGGCCAGGAAGTACAAAGTGTAGGATGCAAGTTGGTATCGGCAGAGCTAAGCAGAAGCCAAGAATTGGAAGTATAGGCCAATGGGTCAGGATCAGCAGAGCTAAGCAGGGCCAGCCCGAGCTACAGACCTGCGGTAGAGGGCCAGGAAGTACAAAGTGCAGGATGCAAGTTGGTATCGGCAGAGCTAAGCAAAAGCCAAGAATTGGAAGTATAGGCCAATGGGTCAGGGTTGGCAGAGCTGAGCGGAAGCAGCCCGAGCTACAGACCTGCGGTTGAGGGCCAGGAAGTATAAAGCGCAGGATGCAGGATGGAGATCAGCGTAGCTATGTCTAGACAGTTAGGGCTACAGGTCTGCGAGTTGGAAGCCTGGAAAGGCGAACCACAGGCGCAGGCTGGTGCGAGGACACCATGAAGCGGAGGAGCTAGGTAATACGGGAGCGGAGAATCTCAACGGTCCGTCAGGGGTAATCATTACATACCAACGATGCGAGCGAAGGCGAAGGTTCCTAAAACGAAAAGATGCCCTCATAGCCAGTAGTAGCCTGACAACTGTCTCTCACTACAGGACAAAACCCAAGCGCGAAGGCGGAGGTTCCTAAACAGAAAGATGCTCTCACAGCAAATAGGAGCGCGACAGGTGTCCAGGACTAGCGAACAAAGCGAGGCATCTAACGTTTTCTGACAGGAGGGCAGGTTCTAGCAGGAGGATGCATAAAAGGGGAGAAATCCCTCGTAGGCAGGTACGCGCACACACTCTCTCGTCACTTCTTTCCACAACTGTTTTTCCCTTCTTCTTCTGTCTGTTCTTTCTGGGGAAAAAGGACCTGACTTGAGCGTCGGAGGGCCTGATCCGGGGACTTTTTCCCTGGGTTTCGGTCCCTAACGTGAGAAGGGGAGATCGTCTGAGTGTGTGGAGGGTCCTGCAGCCGCATCAGCCACCCGTGGGGAGCCTGCGTCGCCCACGACTTTCCGTCAACGCCCAGTCCACCGCGACCGGCCTTCGTCCGACTCAGCCTCCGGACGGGATCAAATTTGGCGCCGTCTGTGGGAAACACAAGAACCTGTTCCGGAGCGTGAAGATGGAGGACTCCGGTCGAAGCTCTAGTCGGAGGATCAACGTAACTATGACTGCGGGGGAGTACGAGCTCTTCAAGGAGGTTAGGAAGCAGGCCGCCTCCGAAAGACAAGGCACTGTTTCACGACCTCGCTTAGCCCCCGAGGTATCCAAAGAATTAGCTCCCGCTTCCGATAGAAGCTCGAAGAGGAAGCAGCCAGAAGAACTCCCGCGTGCTTCATTCCGAGAGCCCCGTCGCGATTACCAGCGGGCCGAGCCTCGCGGGCGTAGTCCAAAGAAGGAGGAGCCGCCAGCCTCAGTGGCGGAAAGCTCTCTACACCCGCCTCGGGATTCAGTAAAGGGGAAGACCGTGATCCTGGCTGAAGATCTGCCCGAAGATCCTGACGATAAGGTACCTTTCTCTGCCCAGATCTTAAAAGAAAGCCTGTCGAGGGGTTACCGAGCCCCAAACATTAGAGAATACGATGGGAGCAAGGACCCAGAAGAGCATCTGAGAAAGTTCAAGAACGCGGCTATATTGTACCAATATAGCGATGCCGTCAAATGCTGAGTCTTCCTGCACACTCTGTCTGGATCGGCGCAAAAGTGGTTCGATGGATTGCCCCCAGAATCCATCAGTCGCTTCAGGGACTTCAAAACGACCTTCCTACGCCGTTTCGCCAGCAGTCGTAAGTACCAGAAAATCGACCATTGTCTTTTTGCTCTCAAGCAGGAGTCAACCGAGCCCCTACGAAGCTACATCAATCGATTCAGTCAGGTAGCCAACGACGTCCCCTCTGCCACCTCTGAGATACTGATGAGCGCCTTCTCCCACGGATTGCGAGAAGGAGAATTCTTCAGAGATCTCATCAAAAACCCCGCCCGGAGTTTTGACGACATGGTGGAGAAAGCTTCGTGCTACATCAAAGTGGAGGAAGCGCAGGCCGCCAGGCGGAAAGCCGAGAAGACGATGGCATCAGGCAACCGACCTGAAAGAAGAGCACCCCAGCCACCCCAGCCCTTCCAACAGGCTTGCCCCCAGCCCGCTCAGGGAGCCAGACCAGCTCCGCAAGTCGCCGCCATACAAGCGCCTGTGCCGGACCAAGGCACACCATATTGCACGATCACCGGTCCAGACGACGATCTTAGCAATCGCTTCCACCGCCGGATTCCGTGCGAGCCGCAGAGCAAGGCTTGCCTCCCCCGGCGCCAAATATAGAGGATGGAGGAAGAACGGGCCGCGGTCAGACCCGGCTCGACCTAGCCGGCCCATCTAGCCAAGCTGGCCCCAGCGAAGAGAAGCCAAGAACTTGATAATCGGGGCAACGTGGCTGGGCGAGAGATCGGTATGATCTCGGGAGGGCCCACTAAGGGACTCGGGCCGGGCTCGTAAAGCACATAGCCGGCGACTATATGTGGGGGCCGTGGGATGCAGCTCATCCGGCCCTGTCCTCAGCCTCGGCCCCAAGACTTGGAGGGTTAGAGTTGCCCCACGATGACGCCCTCATAATGGTCGTCATTGCTAATAGCCGAGTGGCTCGGGTCTTTGTGGATACTGGGAGCTCGGTCAACATTTTATTCAGATATGCGTTTGAGGAGATCGACGCCGCTGAGCTCCAACCTGTAACCACTTCCTTGTACGGATTCACAGGTAATGAAGTCAAACCCATGGGGCAGATCAAGCTGGCCATTTCCATGGGCACTGAGCCGTTGGTGCGCACGCGGAGGAGCACTTTCATTGTGGTGGATTCGCCCTCCTCCTACAACGTTATCCTGGGGAGGCCAGCCCTGCATGAGTTCCGGGCTGCCGTTTCCACGTTTCACCAGAAGATCAAGTTCCCGGTCGGCGAGCAGGTCGGGGAGGTCAAGGGGGAGCAGAAAGCATCTCATAGCTGCTACATAGACATGGTCCGAGTAGAGGCGCGCAAAAGCCGGAGGACGCAAGATGGGGAAGTACACACTATCCAAGAGGAACCACTACCTATCACCGAAGAATCAATTTCTTGGGAGGAGGTTCAGCTACACCCCGACAGATCGGAGAGCATCACTCGCATCGCCAGTGATTTACCCCCGGAGCTTAAAGCGGAGCTGGTACAGTGTCTACGTCGCAACCGAGACGTCTTTGCTTGGTCGCCAGAGGAGTTGCCCGGGGTCAGACCAGAAGTAGCCGAGCACAAATTGCATATCATGCCCGAGGCTAAGCCAGTCAAGCAGAAGAAGAGAAACTTCCCTGTTGAGCAGAATAAAATTATCCGAGCTGAAGTAGAGCAGCTCCTGAAGGCTGGACACGTCCGAGAGGTGCAGTTCCTGTCTTGGCTCTCTAACATCGTGTTGGTGAAGAAGCCAAACAACAAATGGAGGGTGTGCATAGACTTTCGCGACCTCAACAAAGCCACTCCAAAGGACTGTTATCCGCTCCCGCGCATCGATCAGGTAGTGGACTCAACAGCTGGTTGTGAAAGGGTATGCATGATGGACGCTTATCAGGGATATCACCAAATACCCTTAGCCCAGGAAGATCAGGAGAAGGTCAGCTTCATAACGGCCGACGGTACTTTCTGCTATACCGTCATGCCATTTGGACTCCGGAACGCTGGGGCTACCTACCAAAGGATGATGGACAAAGTCTTTCGGGCTCAGATCGGGCGGAACGTAGAGGTTTATGTTGATGACATCCTGATCAAGTCTCCTCTGGCGTCCAGTCTGATAAAGGATGTAGAAGAAACCTGTGGGACTCTGAGGCAATATGGGGTGAAGCTGAATCCCTTGAAATGTCTGTTTGGGGCCAAAGGAGGGAAGTTTCTGGGCTATCTGGTGACCGAACGAGGGATAGAGGCCAACCCTGAAAAAGTGCAAGCCCTTCGGAACATGCAGATCCCTCAAACTCTGAAGGAGACGCAGAAGCTGGTCGACAGGATAACAGCCCTGTCCCGATTTATCTCTAAATCCGCAGATAGAGCGGCGCCCTTTTTCAAAGTGCTCAGGAAAGCGGCCAAGTTTTAGTGGACGGAAGAATGTACACAGGCCTTTGGAGAGCTGAAGCAGTACCTGGAGTCTCTGCCATCGCTGTTTAAGCCTGTTGTGGGAGAGCCTCTTTGGGTCTACTTGTCAGCTACCCCTGAGGCCGTGGGGGCTGTGCTGGTTAAAGAACAGGACAATGTACAGCGACCAGTGTATTTTTTCAGTCATCTATTGAAGGGGGTTGAGTCTCGATATACGGCCCTGGAAAAGTTGGTCTATGGACTTGTTCTCATGGCTCGGCGTCTCCGACCGTATTTCTTGGCGCACCCTATTACAGTCTTGACGAATAGTACAATGGGCCGAGCCCTCACCAAGGTAGAAGTGGCGGGCCGGCTTATCAAGTGGGCAACTGAGCTAGGGGAGTATGACATACAATATCAGTCTCGAACCGCAATCAAAGCACAGGCTCTGGCGGATTTCCTGACAGAAGTATACCCAGTGGACTCAGAAGAGGTCTGGAAAATTTACGTGGACGGGTCGGCTACCCATCGTGGGAATGGTGTAGGGGCACTACTCATATCCCCACAGGGAGATATCATGCAGTTGGTCGTGCGGTTAAATTTCAGAGCTACCAACAATGAAGCAGAATATGAAGCTCTACTAACGGGTCTGCAAGCAGCTCGGCATGTGGGGGCGAGGCGAGTCATCATACATTCCGATTCCCAGCTGGTAACTCAGCAGACAACCGGGCAATTTGGGGTAAATAGCGAGAGGATGCAAGTTTATAAGGAGGCTTATGAAAAGATGAAGGGAGAATTCAAAGAGATCACAGTCACGAAGATTCCTAGAACTGAAAATGAAAGAGCGGATGAGTTGGCTAAAATGGCTAGTTCTCTGGGTACATGGACGCTCGACCAATCTATAGCGCAGACCTTTCTTGTAGCCCAGGTAGATTTACAGAATAACGCGGGAGAAGTAATTGATTGGAGAGCGCCCATAATGAGCTTTCTTCAGCGAGGAGCCATACCCACCAGCCCTGAGGAAGCGCGTATGATCAGAAGGCAAGCCCACTCTTATGCAATGATTGGGGATCAGCTGTACAAGAGGTATTTCTCCCGGCCTCTACTCAAGTGCCTGAATATGGAGGAGGCGGACCAGGCCTTGCGAGAGATACATTCGGGGTGCTGTGGTAATCATGCTGGGGGAAGAACGCTGGCTCGGAAGGTACTGCTGACTGGTTATTTCTGGCCTACCTTGCAGAAGGACGCACAGAGGTTGGTGAATACCTGTCTATCATGCCAGAAGTACCAGAACCTGACGCATAGACCTACAGAGCTGCTGAGAACTTCTACAGTATCCTGCCCTTTTGACCAATGGGGTATGGATATCGTGGGGCCTTTCCCGATGGCTATTGGGCAGAGGCGTTTCTTGTTGGTTGCAGTAGACTACTTCTCTAAGTGGGTAGAAGCGGAGGCTTTAGCCAGAATCACTGAAGATGCGGTGATCCAGTTCTTATGGAAAAATATCTTTTGCAGATTTGGCTTACCCCACAAGTTAGTGTCGGATAATGGCCGACAATTCCAGGGACACAGGATACAGAATTGGTGCAAGGGGTTTGGCATAGCTCAGGCCTTCACCTCAGTGGCTCATCCTCAAAGTAATGGTCAGACCGAGGTGGTCAATCGGGAGATAGTACGCGGGCTTAAAGTCAAGCTGGATCACGTGGGAGGCAGCTGGGTAGATGAGCTCCCAGGCATTTTGTGGGCCTACCGTACGACGCCCCGAGAAAGTACAGGTCTGACACCTTTCCGTCTGGTCTACGGTAATGAAGCGGTGGTTCCCCTGGAAGTCAGGATACCTTCTGTAAGAAGGATGATGTACGACGGAGAAAACACCGAGCGGGGCTGGCGGAACTGGATTTCATCAGCGAAATTCGTGAGCAAGCAGCTGCCAGGTTGGAAGCCTACAGACAGAGGATGAGACAGAACTATAATAGGAAGGTGATCCCTCGGTTCTTCGGAGAAGGTGATCTGGTCTGGAAGCAGATAAAGCCCTTAGGGGAAGTAACGAAGTTGGCTCCTCAATGGGATGGACCATACAAGGTGATCAAGAAATTGGCATCAGGAGCCTATTAATTGCAAGATGCTCAAGGAAGGAAGCTGGATCGACCTTGGAGTGCTAATTACCTGCGGCCCTATCAAGTTTGAAGGGGCTGGCTTTGTGGACGTAGGCTGGATCAAACGAGGGGCGTGAAAGCGGTAAGATAGTCAAGTGAAAACTCGAAGAGACATATGTACATGTAACGAGTTCCCAGTTTAAGTGGCTAGTACAGATCATTTGAAAGGAGCAAAAATCTCATCCGGAAGGCCTTGAATAATTAGGTTATGATTCAAGAAATCTGCCGCGGGGATGGAGCTCAAGAAGCCCTGCGCGTTCAGTTGCCTGATAACTCCCGCCGCTGTGTGTGGCACAGTCATGGCAAAGCGTGCCCCACCCTGGGATAGAAATTCGGGGGAGGTCAGATACGATATTCGACTTCGCAGGCAACGAGCTTCTTCTCCCTCTTGATAGGTTGACAAAGCGGTAGACACTCCCGCCAGAGTCGCCCGAGACTGGGACAGTTCCTCCCTTAGGGCCTGCAGCTCTGCTTCCTGGGCTGCCAACTTAGCTGCCTGAGCCTCCAGCTTATTGTCCTTCTCCCGAAGCAGGGTATCTCTGGACTGAATCTCCCCAACCTGGTAGGCAAGCTGTTGCTGATATCCCGCCTCTTGTGCAGCTTTTTCTCCACACGCAGCTCGGAGTTCCCCTCTGACCTGCATCAAAGCCCCTTTTTGCCGCTCAGTCTGGTTGGTTAGAGCTCGAATCTCGGCACGTAGGGCGTGACTGGCTTGATCAGGATCATTCAGTTGTAGCTCCAGTTCAGAGACTTTGTCCCGCAGGTCTTTGCTCTCATGATGGAGGGTGTGGAAGGATTGGTTCAACACCAGGGATTCTGCGTGAGTCTGGACCACGAATAATAACCCTCAGTTAAAGCAAACTCGCGTTCAGGAAAAGGAGCAAGGTACTTACTTTAGCCCAAGACTTCGAGAACCTATCCATCTGAGCTAAGGGCGACAAATTACCCATTTGATGCATGCTCTCTGCCCACAAGCTGCCAAGGTAGCCTTTCATCGCCAAGACGCTAGTAGAGACGTCATGTCGTCGAGCCTGAGCTGCTTCAGAGGGGATAGTGGTCCTATAACAATGGCGGGCAGGTTGAGGAGAGCCGGCGGGGTGAGAAGGGCCCGCGCCCGAGCCGGGAGGAGCAGGAGGCGACTCGGGAGTGGGCCCGCCTGGTGCCGGGCTACGTCGCTCACCGGGGCTGTCCTCCTGAGGAATGGGGATGGAACGAGTGGCAGAGGGTCTTCCCCTGTAGGGGTTGGGGGAGGCTGCCACGTAAATAACGCAACAATAACATGAGGAAGTAATGTTAGTACCAGCCATGATGACGGCAGGGACCGCCGCAGTGATAAGAGAGCAGCCTCGAGTCTGCGAGAAGTCAGACCTGGTCTTTGGCGCCGTCTTTGAAGTTGGGGCTGATCGTCAGAGCCGGAGTCGTCAAAACGCGGTAAGCCCTGAGGGGGGGTTGTGGCATTGTCACCCGGAACACCTCGACCGGACAGGTTTTGACCCGCGCAACGAAGAGCTGCGCGACCCCGTCGAGAGGCCCGGGGGGCTCATCGGAAGACCCGCCTAGCTCGAGGGCTGGTCTGAGCGTGATCCCGATCCCCGCTCGGAGCAACAGGTGGAGGAGGAGTTTCTTGCGCGATGGGGGCGGAAACGGGTCGGACTGCTGCCCCGGGAAAAACGGGGCCAGGGTAGGGGAGTAGCCTCCTCTCCAAGATTACTCGGCCACGCCGCATTATCTCCAGGTCGTCTAGGGGCAGGGGTAGAACCTCGGAAGCACGATACAGGGCCTCCGCTGTAGGCGTCGACACGGAAAGTTATCTTTGCAGATAAAACAGGCGTAAACAGGAGAGAAGAGTCAAGCGCTGATTTACCCAGTGAGCGCGGCGCCCCAGAGAAGGAGGGATTCAGACGGAAAAAAGAAAGCATATCTCCAGACAGCAGTCTCGTCAGATCCAAGCGCCAAAGCTCCATTCTTGTCGCCGCTGCAGCATAGGAGAGGTCCATATGATACTCTTCCAACGCCGGGGGCGGAGGAAGTCCAGGTTGCCAACACATGGGCCAGCCTGTCTCTTCAGGAAACCGGAGAAAAAAGAATTTTTTCCTCCAGTTGGCGCGAGGAGGGGGAAGACGGGAGAAGAAGGTAGTTTGACTACGAGCTTGAAATTCAAAAAGGCCATCGGCGCGCCGAGCGAGGGCGAAGAAGCAGTGAAAGAGGGGAGCAGACCAGGAAACTTCGCAAACCTCACAGAGTATCACGAAGCCACATAAAATCTTTATGGAGTCGGGAGTTAACTGACCTAGGGGGATGTTGAAGTAGCGGCACACTCCAGATAGGAAAGGATGTGGAGGTAGACGAAGGCCAGACACAAATTGCTCAGTGAAGAAAGTACACGAACCCGGCGGAGGATCGAAGTAAAAATTTGCAACAGTGGGGATGATAGGGTGGAAGCTTACAGGGATTTCATAAGTGTACCGTAGGTCATCCCAATCTAACTCGGCAAAGTTTGAAACACCTGGGAAATGCTCAGCCAACAGAGAGGACCAGGAAGCAGAGGCCATGGAGGAAGATAACCCCTTAGGGGGTGGAGAGGGCAATCACAAAGGAACGCCGAAGGAGAAGGGACGGATCACAGCAGGGCCTCGAAGGAAATTAATCGGCGGCGGCGGCGTTGGAGCGCTCTACTGTGATGGAGAAGGAAAGAGACAGATGATACTTATAGGTATGGTGGGTGCGGGACATTTTCGTAAGTCAGCAACAAACGGTAGATGCAGGGTTTGGAGTAGATGAGGAACGCTCGGCGATGGTCTTCGAGAAGATAGCCAGGGGTATTAAGGGAAAGGCAAGGGTTCGATATACGAAGTGCCTCCCTAGGAAATTGTGTCAAACGGGACAAAAGTGTACGGAAGGGTCCACCAGAAGGCGGATAAGTCAAAACCAGTGAGCTGCATGGACACGCGAGGTAGCCTTTAGCCCAGGCCAGCTCAGTAGAAGGGCAGCGAGAAGGGGAAAAGCTACGTAGCGAAGGAAAATGGACAAGGGAAATCTGATCATCAGAGCTCGGCTGAAATCAACGAACGACTGGCCACAGAAAACAAGCTACGAGCACGCGAAGGGGACGCGGCGCAGTTGTAGGATCGCAGGGGAAGGCGGAGATAAGCAGACCGAGGTCAGTACGATTACACAAATACCACCAAAGAGAAGCTGGTAGCCACGCGTCAAAAGGCAAGCGGCATAGCATAGTTTTAGTTACACTGCATTCGGAGAAGGAGGAGACAAGTTATCAGAAGCCGACCGAGGAGAAGCCGGGGCGGTTGGTTCAGCAGGAGGAAGGGCAAGGGCTTCAGAAGCTTCGGAGAAGGCGGCAGGAAGATCCTGGGGAGACACCTCTACGGGAATTGGAACGGCGGCAGGAGGAGGAGCAGCCTGGAAGAAGAGTCCGTCATCTGCCTCGAAGGAGGGGAAGGTGTCCTGCGATAATTCCCGGGCCAGGCGAGCAGTATCCAAGAAAGTGGCGGGGGGCACCGCGCGCAAATAACCTTGCTTGAAAGCTTGTCTCACCCCGCCAGCAACTCCGTAACTCAGAACAGGACCATCCAGCGCCCCAACTTCTGAAGAAAAAAGGAAGAACGAACATAGGCCAATCGGTAGGCCTTCAGCCGCCCGAGCTCTCCCGCCAGGTACTCTGCCAGGGCGTCCTTGTCCTGGGTAGCCTCCGCGCGAGCTGTAGCCAGGTCACTCTGGCCCTGAGACACTGCCTCCTGGGCCCGCGAAAGCTCCTCCTGCAAAGATTGAAGCTGGGCTTGGCAGGCTTCCCACTGAGCTCGCAGGATGGTTTCCCGACCCACAGCAGCACTGGACGCGGTTTGGGCCTCAGCCAGTCCCATTTGTAGGAGTTCCCGACCTTGCTTCAGTAGAGCCAATTCCCTGGACTGGCCAAGCAGCTCTGCCTCTCGGTCTTTCAGTTTAGAGGTCGCCGCCTGACGGCGTTCCACTTCAGAAGCCAAAGAGGACTCACTCGCCTGTAAGGCCGCCTCCAATGCTCGCAGTTTGTTTAAGGCGGCGTCAGAAAGGGCCCGGGCGGAGGCCGCTGATTCCCCGGCGGCAGGCGGACCGGAGTCCAGGCCTTCCAGAGAGGGCTCAGAAGGAGCTGTGGAAGATAAAGGGGGTTCCAGTTCCCGAAGACGGGCCTTGAGTGCCGCATTCTCCCGTTCTAGCTCGGCCGCTCGTTGGACTACACTCAGACTCGCCGAGCAGGTCTGCGAGTGCCCATAGGAAGGGAAAGGAGGTTATGGAAACACACACGCACGGCCAATAAAAAGGAAAGGAGGGAAAAAGGGGCTCACCGCGACCAGAGAGCAAGCAACTTGATCGAGCTCTTCCAGAGGGTATTCGCTTTCCCAGAACTGTCGATGAGCTGATTGCCAGGAATTGGCCAAGGCCCCGTGGAAGTCGACCCTGTCGAAAAAAGGGGATGAGGTGGCAGCCGGCACGTTCGCCGGGTCAGTCGCCGAAGGAAGCTTCCAGAGGGCCCTAAAGGCCCGGTCCGGGGAAGGCGATTCAGAAATGGGCACGGTCGAGCTCGTTGGCATCAGAGGAGAGGAGGCTGGAGGAGTCAGCAAATCCAGGGGTTGGCCACCAGAAGGTCAAGGTGGGGTAGGTAGTGCGCTCTGGAGTGGCGCCGCAGTAAGTTGGTCTGATGGCGGGCCTACCACCTCTATGTCATAGGCCTGTTCCAGGCCTAAACTTGGCTCCTGAGCCGAGCTCGTGCCCGAAGACTTGGAGGGCGAAGAAAGAACCACCACGCGTTGGCGCTGTGAAGGTGGAGGAGAAGTGGCGGGGACCGGGGCCGTCCGTTTGCTATTGCGCGTCACACGCAGCCGCAGAGTAGGACGGAGAGGAGGATCCTGTCTAGTGGGCAAGGAAGCAGCCGCCGTTTGATCGAAGGTGTGGGACAATGCTGGGCCGGCAGCGCTGGGGGAAGGTAGCACTGAGAGGGGCGGGACAACCACAACATCAGAAGTTGGGGGTGCTGGAAGTTGGGGATCGAGGGTAGCAGCCGGATCAGAAGGTAGACCGGGTGTCAACTCCTGATGCAAAGCTTCAAGGACAGCAACTGCGGGCGTCTCTTGGCAGGTGAAAGAACGGAGGATAGCGGCAGCTACAAGAATAAAAAAGAAAAGGCACCTCAGTTAGCGAAGAGCGGTGTGCAAGAATAGATAACTTACCAAAGGGAGCGCCGATTTCTGCAAGGACGGGACTAAGACCGAAGGTGTATAAGATGCCTTCCAGCATCAACACAGACAAGCGAACCAGAACACCGGTCAACTTGTCCGCAGCTGCAAAGCAGGCAGATTCGTGAACATGTGGGGGAAAAGCCGGGAGAGGGCACCACCGAGAAGGCCCGGCCAAGGGGGAAGGTGGTTTAAGAAAGAAAAAGCGGGACCTCCAGCCCTTATTAGAAGAAGGTAGGCCGTCAAAGAACTTAAAGCCCGGCTTGGCCTGAACGTTGAATATCCCTGCCTCGGCTTGCCGGAAAGAATAGAAGTGCTGGAATAGGTGAGGCGTCAAGGGAATCCGATAGATACGACATAAGATGACAGTTCCACAGATAGCTCGAAATACATTGGGGGCAAATTGGGAGACGCTGATGCCACAATACTAGCATAAGTCTGAAATAAAGGGATGCAAAGGAAAGCGAAGACCGCCCATAATCTGATCTTTAAAGACAGTGATACAACCTTCAGGAAAGGACGAAGGATGTTCATTAGGTGATGGGAGTCGAAGCTCATAGGAGGAATCCAATCGCAGAAGGGATTGTAATACCGACAGGTCGTGGTGGTCTAAATCCGAAAGATAGCATGAATACCAGGGGAGGTCCTTACCATCCATCGTTGCGGGGAAGAAGCAAGCCAGAAGGGTGGAGGCGAGAAGGATCACAGGCCAGGGACGATCAAAAGGGAAGAGGGGTCGCAAGCTCAGGCCGGAAGATGGCAAGTTGCACTAACAAGGACGAGCACAGAGGAGGAGAGGAGGAGACCGAAGCGTTGGAAAGGAAGCGGCAGATGACCTTTAGGGTTTATAAAGCCCATTCAGGCCTAGGAAGCATCGAGAGTCGGGCCGAGTATCTTTTTGGGTAACCCGCCTCGCGCCGTATAAGGGGGAGTAAGCACGGAGGCGTACGAAAAGGGTATGGAAACTGACGTCAGGAAGCATGGACCATAAATGCAACGGACAGGTGTCAGCATAAGAATAAACCTATTAAAGATGAGCACGGCGGGGTAATCATGGCAAGGTGTGGCTCTAAAAAAGAGGCATCCCTCGAGGTCGCGCAGGGAACAGGGCTGATCAGCGAAAGTTAGGAAGGCAGGGGTTGGCGATCAGGAGAGCTGCTCACTCGAAGTAGCTAGGCAAGCATCTCGGTGGAGACAACCCCCGGACCGGTTCATTAACCACACCAGCATGCAAAGGCACGCGAAGCTCCCACAAGCTAGAAGAGCGTTGTGTACCCAGGGCCGAATAAGGTTCATGTTCCCTCTTTCCCGCCCACATCCTATACTATGCGTGATATGCTTGCAGGAAGATGAGGGACACGGCGGAGCGAATACAAAATTGGCGACTAACGCCCGGCTCGGTAGAAGCAATTAAGGCGGTTCGGGTGGAGCAGATGGAGGATGAAGAGAGCATCACATATGCGTTATTGGCGAGGAGGGTCCAGCGGGTCTCGGACCAGCGCCATCGCCACCGGTCTCGGACCGGAGTGCCATTACTGGTCTCGGACCAGCGCCATCGCCACTGGTCTCGGACCGGAGTGCCATTACTGGTCTCGGACCAGCGCCATCGCCACCGGTCTCGGACCGGAGTACCCAGACTCTCACCCCAGTGCGAGTTATAAGTGAGCTATGCTCTCACGCCCAACGACCTTTTTTAGGTCGGCTCCCATACGAGAATTAAAAGTGAGCCCTGTGCTCACGCCCAACGACCT
The DNA here is from genome assembly GCF_018446385.1 of Zingiber officinale. Taxonomy (NCBI): domain Eukaryota; kingdom Viridiplantae; phylum Streptophyta; class Magnoliopsida; order Zingiberales; family Zingiberaceae; genus Zingiber; species Zingiber officinale. The sequence goes on from NC_055994.1 coordinate 148,099,610, forward strand.
TTTAGGTCAGTAGTCCCAGACTCTCGCCCCAGTGCGAGTTATAAGTGAGCTCTGCTCTCACCCAGACTCTCGCCCCAGTGCGAGTTATAAGTGAGCTCTGCTCTCACGCCCAACGACCTTTTTTAGGTCGGCTCCCATGCGAGAATTAAAAGTGAGCCCTGCTCACGCCCAACGACCTTTTAAGTCGGTAGTCCCAGACTCTCGCCCCAGTGCGAGTTATAAGTGAGCTATGCTCTCACGCCCAACGACCTTTTTTAGGTCGGCTCCCATGCGAGAATTAAAAGTGAGCCCTGTGCTCACGCCCAACGACCTTTTAGGTCGGTAGTCCCAGACTCTCGCCCCAGTGCGAGTTATAAGTGAGCCCTGTGCTCACGCCCAACGACCTTTTAGGTCGGTAGTCCCAGACTCTCGCCCCAGTGCGAGTTATAAGTGAGCTCTGCTCTCACGCCCAACGACCTTTCAGGTCGGCTCCCATGCGAGAATTAAAAGTGAGCCCCGTGCTCACGCCCAACGACCTTTTAGGTCGGTAGTCCCAGACTCTCGCCTCAGTGCGAGTTATAAGTGAGCTCTGTTTAGGTCGGTAGTCCCAGACTCTCGCCCCAGTGCGAGTTATAAGTGAGCTCTGCTCTCACGCCCAACGACCTTTTCTAGGTCAGCTCCCATGCGAGAATTATAAGTGAGCCCTGTGCTCACGCCCAACGACCTTTTAGGTCGGTAGTCCCAGACTCTCGCCCAGTGCGAGTTATAAGTGAGCTCTGCTCTCACGCCCAACGACCTTTTTTAGGTCGGCTCCCATGCGAGAATTAAAAGTGAGCCCTGTGCTCACGCCCAACGACCTTTTAGGTTGGTCTCTTGTGCCGCCCGGTCGAGTTATAAGTGAGCCCTGCTCACCCAACGACCTTTAGGTCTCAGTCCCTGACCTTCAGGTCGAAGTTATAAGTGAGCTCTGCTCTCACGCCCAACGACCTTTTTTAGGTCGGCTCCCATGCGAGAATTAAAAGTGAGCCCTGCTCACGCCCAACGACCTTTTAGGTCGGTAGTCCCAGACTCTCGCCCCAGTGCGAGTTATAAGTGAGCTCTGCTCTCACGCCCAACGACCTTTTTTAGGTCGGCTCCCATGCGAGAATTAAAAGTGAGCCCTGTGCTCACGCCCAACGACCTTTTAGGTCGGTAGTCCCAGACTCTCGCCCCAGTGCGAGTTATAAGTGAGCCCTGTGCTCACGCCCAACGACCTTTTAGGTCGGTAGTCCCAGACTCTCGCCCCAGTGCGAGTTATAAGTGAGCTCTGCTCTCACGCCCAACGACCTTTTCTAGGTCAGCTCCCATATGAGAATTAAAAGTGAGCCCTGCTCACGCCCAACGACCTTTTAGGTCGGTAGTCCCAGACTCTCGCCCAGTGCGAGTTATAAGTGAGCTCTGCTCTCACGCCCAACGACCTTTTTAGGTCGGCTCCCATGCGAGAATTAAAAGCGAGCCCTATGCTCGCGCCCAACGACCTTTCAGGTCAGCCCCATACGGGAACCAAAAATCAGCTCCTCTGCGAAAATCATAAGCGAACTCAGTGCATACGCCTAACTACCTTTCCGAGAAATGTGTCTCACCTGGAGCAGAGCATTTTCCATAATCAGGTCAGCTATATCTGGATTTATTTTATGCAAATTACAAATATGCAGCAAATACCAAGGGCAAGGGGCGTGAAAGGCCATCTACCCTACTCCTACAGCGCCAATATTGACTACGAAATCAGGTTTTACCCGGTCATCACAGTTACAATTTTCAAGCACTACGTTTACTTTATCATCCCAAAATACATGCATGAAAAGAAATCATGAAGTGACTCTAGGTTCCTACATAAGGACCAATCACTAAGAACGTGTTTGCTAGATGAAAATTAAGCAGGAGAAGAGGGCCAAAAGGGGACGGATCGACGAGAGCAGCAACGCCGTGCGGCAAAGGAGGGATACAGCCTAGGCCACAAGCAGAAGCGCCGTTTGGCAAAGGAGCCACTGAGACAACTATTCCCCAGGCCAGCTTTTACTCGGGGAAAGGATGGGCCCGGGGGAATGAGCACTCCCGCGCGAGGACCTGTCAGGAGATTCAGGCGCGCCCGCGGCCCTGGCCAGCTCCGCGTAAAGGGAGTCGATGACTGTTTGCTGCCGAGCGAGCGTGTCTTGCTTGTCCTCAAGAACCGCACGGAGGAGAGATAACTCTGTCTCATGTTCTCGTTGCAAACGGTCTTGGCGGCTAATTTGGTGCTGCAGATCAAACTGGTATTCATCTTTCATCGCCTTTTCTGCATGCACGCGAGATTTTGTAAGACGATACAGGGAGTCCATGTCATGCAAGACAGCCAGCAGACGAGCTTGATCCCTGGACGAGCGCTCCAGTTTACGCTCTTTCTCGGCAAGTTGCGAGGTGAGCTGATCTATCCGTATTTGGGAAGGCAGTTGATCGACTTCGTCAGAGGAAGGAGAACGCATTTCGGAGGAAAGAAGCAGGTAAAGCGCGGGTGGGCAGAAGATAGTAGGGAAGCAGGAACGAAGCAGGATAGATCGAAGAAGTGACCATGAGGCTCTTTATAAAGAGGGCGGGTGGACAAGTCAAAGCAAAGGCATGGGCGCAACACTCCAAGCGACTGGCGACATAATGAAAAAGGCAGGGTATCCCAAGCGACGCGACACAAAAGTAGGTGCGTGGCGCAGGAAGCAGAAGAGCGCAGAGATATGCCGAGGTCATGGAGATACGCTGAGGTAAATACACAGAGATCTGCTGAGATCACAAAGATATGCCGAAGTCACAGAAATGCGCGGAGGTCTAGTCAGTCAGACTCTCGTCTTCCTTCGACTAGATTTGTGGGGGAGGCTTGTGATACGGTTGGTATCGGAGGGGCCCAAGAGAAGAGTCAAGGCCGCGTGACGGTCAAAAGTCACGAGGAGGTGGCGGTCAATAGTCATGCCTAACTGGCGCTCGAAAAGGCAAGTTAACAGGGCAGTCAGGGCTCAGCATCGGCAGGACCCGGCGGAGACATGTCAGGATCAGCAGAGCTAAGCAGGGCCAGCCCGAGCTACAGACCTGCGGTAGAGGGCCAGGAAGTACAAAGTGCAGGATGCAAGTTGGTATCGGCAGAGCTAAGCAGAAGCCAAGAATTGGAAGTATAGGCCAATGGGTCAGGATCAGCAGAGCTAAGCAGGGCCAGCCAGAGCTACAGACCTGCAGTAGAGGGCCAGGAAGTACAAAGTGCAGGATGCAAGTTGGTATCGGCAGAGCTAAGAAGAAGCCAAGAATTGGAAGTATAGGCCAATGGGTCAGGATCAGCAGAGCTAAGCAGGGCCAGCCCGAGCTACAGACCTACAGTAGAGGGCCAGGAAGTACAAAGTGCAGGATGCAAGTTGGTATCGGCAGAGCTAAGCAGAAGCCAAGAATTGGAAGTATAGGCCAATGGGTCAGGGTTGGCAGAGCTGAGCGGAAGCAGCCCGAGCTACAGACCTGCGGTTGAGGGCCAGGAAGTATAAAGCGCAGGATGCAGGATGGAGATCAGCGTAGCTATGTCTAGACAGTTAGGGCTACAGGTCTGCGAGTTGGAAGCCTGGAAAGGCGAACCACAGGCGCAGGCTGGTGCGAGGACACCATGAAGCGGAGGAGCTAGGTAATACGGGAGCGGAGAATCTCAACGGTCCGTCAGGGGTAATCATTACATACCAACGATGCGAGCGAAGGCGAAGGTTCCTAAAACGAAAAGATGCCCTCATAGCCAGTAGTAGCCTGACAACTGTCTCTCACTACAGGACAAAACCCAAGCGCGAAGGCGGAGGTTCCTAAACAGAAAGATGCTCTCACAGCAAATAGGAGCGCGACAGGTGTCCAGGACTAGCGGACAAAGCGAGGCGTCTAACGTTTTCTGACAGGAGGGCAGGTTCTAGCAGGAGGATGCATAAAAGGGGAGAAATCCCTCGTAGGCAGGTACGCGCACACACTCTCTCGTCACTTCTTTCCACAACTGTTTTTCCCTTCTGCTTCTGTCTGTTCTTTCTGGGGAAAAAGGACCTGACTTGAGCGTCGGAGGGCCTGATCCGGGGACTTTTTCTCTGGGTTTCGGTCCCTAACGTGAGAAGGGGAGATCGTCTGAGTGTGTGCAGGGTCCTGCAGCCGCATCAGCCACCCGTGGGGAGCCTGCGTCGCCCGCGACTTTCCGTCAACGCCCAGTCCACCGCGACCGGCCTTCGTCCGACTCAGCCTCCGGACGAGATCAATACTGTTAAGAGATTAAGATTTCCATTGCTACCGCATGGATGTTATGTGACAAAATTCTTGTTTGGTTATTTCATCTCTTAGTATGATCCTAACCTTCTATTCTTGATGTTCTTATTTAAATGGGTGCATCCACTGCTTGTAAAGGTTGCGGTATGCATTACATATATTTCTTACTCATGTTTTTGATACCATCGGATGATGTTAGAGTAAGCTTTGTGTTTTGTGTCATTGTCTTATGGTCATACCATTTAATTGCCAAGTTTTTGTATTTAATGAGTTTTAATTATTTAATACCAAGGGACTGAAGGTGAGATTCTTGTTCTTGATACGATTTTGGAGTTTCAAATGTTTAGTAAATTGTTTGTTCATCTTTTGGTGACTAGAAGAAATGGCGATTCATGGGTTTTGCTTTTGTGAGGTATGAGTATACTGATGAGGTTCAGAAGGTTGTGGATAGGCTTGATGGCAAGTTTCTCGTGTATTTTAAATTTTGATAAAAAAAATTCTGATGGTGTTTGATCTTTTGGAAATCAACTTGTAATTTGATTATTTTTTTTAATGGATATTGTAGGGAAGAATATGGATGGTCAGAATATTGTCGTTCAGTTTGCAAAATATGGACCAAATGCTAAGCATATGTAAATTATAGCACCACTGGACTTCCTTTAGATCGCTGCGATTCTTTATTGTAGTGATTATGTTTTACTACCATTGCACTGAAGATTAGAAATAACTATAAGGTTTTTCTTTGAAGAATTTGTTTGTATATTTCCTTTACAATACTTGAACAAATCTTCTAATAAGTGGTCCAAATTTTAATATATTTTTAACGTGAGTATTGTCACTCAAGACTTCAAATCTTCTATATCTGATTTTGATTTGCATCAATTTTTTTTATTATACATGTTACTTAGACATCAACAAGGGATGTTAATGTTGTCTAATCTTCCCTGCTTGAATTCAAGATTGGAAAAGATAGCCGCAATTGTTTTGCTCTTCATATCTGGCTTTTGGTTTTTCAGACTTCAATTCAGACTTTGAAATTTAAGGAAGTTTCGGATTGAAGCATGGAGATCTCAGCTTAACAAAGGATCTCATTCAGTACGGAATAAACAGGAGCTCAAACTCAAGTTATTTACTGGTAAGGAACAATATAAAGATTTGGCACATAATCTGTTTTTTTTTCCTTCTCTGTTAACATAGTTCAGAATTCCAGACCAGGAAATTTAAGGTTTTGGAACTCAAAGGAGCTTGGAAAAGGTAAGACACCAATTGAAAATGAGGAAATAAGGGCTTTATTTGCATCATTTACTGATCAGAGGGTTACAAGAAAAGCTTGGCACACAAATGATACTCTGAATTAGGAATCTTCTCTGCAGTTTACAACTTGCAGTAATTCAGTAGCCATTTCAAATTCAGCAACTCGTCTCTTTAAGCTACTGTTTTTTTTTTTCTTTCAGCCTCCCTCCTGGTTGTGCTCTTGCAAAATAATGGAGAACAACTCAATTTGATTCAGCCGTTCAGCAGCTGATGGAACTCAGCTTCCAACCATTTCTGCGCCTATCAGTTCCTGGTTTCAGACTACAACAACTGAATCTGATTTCAGAAATCAGATTTTATTACTTCATTTCCCAACCAACTTGATAAGTGTATTCATATCACATAGAATAAGAACCCAACGACATTGATGCAACACCACAACAGCAATTCCGGAACTTGAAAATTTCCAGTTCTGCATTCTTAATCCTGGTTTCCCTCGGTTTTAAAAATTCCCAATACTTTATTCAGATGTGCTTCCCATTTTGTAGATGGTGCTTATTCCTCGATTAGCTGGGAAGATACACTCGTCTGTATATAGTTGGAAAGGTAACCAAAATTTGGTTTCACAGGAACAGCACAGTTCAGAAATCAGCAATTCAAATCTGTCACTGCAACTGACAGTTTTGCAGAGTTCACATTCTGCAGTAACCATCTTCTCCAAGGCTTTGAGTCACTGGAAAATGAACTCAAGGAATAAGATGTGAACACTAAATGACACTGCAAAATATGGCTCAGTTTTGGCTTATTGTTGTTTAGTAAACACCTAGAACAGTTTGGCACAAGAAGTTGCATTCGATTCCAGAATTTTGGCATCACTGTTTTTTTTTAACTGAACATTTGGTACTTTCTTCAGTATTTCAGCATTCCCACCAACATCAGCAGTGAAAACTCCAATACGGAATCAATCTCTACAATGTACGATTTCAAAATCAATTCCAGAAATCAGGCTTGAGTTCCAGAGCATTCTGAATTCTAATCAATCTTCGAATCCTTCAAGTACTTCTCCACCAACTCCATGCACTTTGTGAACGGGTCCATTGAGCTCCTCAAATTGAGCTCGTGTGATCGTGGGGTAGAAGTTGATGAACTGCCCGTGAACAATGAGAGTGTCGATAGGAAGCAATAGACAATGAGGGAGATGGAAGTTAATGGGTAGATGTCGACGATGAGATTTGCAACTCTCTGGAGAATCTGAATCAATTCCCCAGCAGATGATGAAGCGTCTAACTTTACAACCCAAGATTTCCTATAATGTTTTGTCCAAAAACTCTTAAATGCTTCAGCTGGAATACCAGCCTCAAACATGGATAGTTGTGCCTTTTGAACAGCTGCTCAAGTGTTAAAACTTATTTGAATATCAGAGTGGCAATGCCAAGACACCCCTCATTCTAAGTCTCTTCTCCTCATTTTTCTCCCTCTCCGACTTGACATATTCTCATACGGATCCTCTTCTCATGGCATTCAGCGACTCCAATCAACATCCCCTCCAGCTGTCTGGTGGCTCATCCTTCCAAGGTCTCGGAGCAAAAACAGAGAAGAATCCTTGATACCTACAATGGCACGTTCAAAATTTACAAGGAGAGCTTCTCCTTCTCTCCTTCATTGCTCTCCTTCATTGCTTCACGGCTCTCATCATCCTCTTTCTCATATCCTGGCTCAGGGTTGCTCTTCTTCATTTGGTTTACGATAGAGTTCGCGCGGCAAACTGATCAGGTAATGGATTGATTGCATCTTTGTAATTCATTCAGCTCGTAACTTAAAATAACTTGACAGTGGAATTAATCATTTGGGGAAAATATTAAGCATGCAGAATTAGTTTAATTAGCAACTGATCTAAATTAAGATTTTCCAAAGAAGGAACAATAGTAACAAAATTATGATCGAAAGAAACAAATTAATTGAAGAGATACCATATCAAAAGCCAAATTGTGACAATGAACTAAAGGCATATATATATATATATATATATATATATATATATATATATATATATATATATATATATATATATAGTTTTTAGACATGATGATTGAAGATTTAATGATGAGCAAAGCTGAAAAGAGCAGCTCATCCATCACTTCACTGGATGTGAATGTTCCACCAAGGTTTCCTTATCTTCCCATAAAGGTGAAAGCTCCATTTATCATGCGTCTTTATTCTCCTCCATCAATTCGTTTATTGCCTGTCAGTATTTCCAAACATCTCTGAGGATTAAAGCAGCATTTTCTAGATCCACCTTCATTCATTCGATGAATAGATGCCTAAGCCTTTTGAGCACATATTTTCTAGTCCGTAATTTACAGATCAGAAGATGATTTATTTTTTTAGATCTTTGATTTAGATGGATCCCATCTATTTATGAGTGAAGTCTATCTAAATCAAAGATTCTCATGTAATAGGTTATCCCTTGGTCCACAAATTATGGAGTAGAGGATCCCAACGAAGGCTTTTTGGCCCAATTGATCCGCCTACCTTTTATTATTATTATTATTATTAATAATTTAATAAAAACTATATTTTGAGAAAAAAAAAATATTTTATCTAGTAAATATAAAAAGTATATATGGTGTGCCCTTTCAGAAATTTTAAAACTTAAGTGGCCTCTTTTGAAAACTACAAATTTCTTTTTGCACCGGCATACAGTATAATTCTTACGAGCCCATCAAATCATCAACTCTTTTTGACTCGAACATCCCCTTTAATTTCTTGTCTTCATGAACCTGCTTGCCTTCCATGAATCATCCATCACCTGCAACACGATAATCAATTATTCTTGTGAGCTTGTGCATGTGCTTCATATCCACTTGCTCAAAGCTCGATCGACGGGTCCATTCCTTACCCTACTCAGATTCTCCTGCAATATCTGACAGCTCTTCTTGTGAGCCTGTGCATGTGCTTCACCAAGAAATTTTTATCTAGTTAGGACAGGACCACGTAGGAGTCGCTTAATTTGATTCTCTCTTCTCTCCTAATCATGAAGACAAATGCGGGACACACCATCAGGCCCGGCTCAAGGCGGGGTGGTCCTGAGCGACTACCCAGGGAATATATATAGGAATTAGGTTAAGTTTTACCATTTTACACGTTGTAATTCCTCAATCAAGTTTTCATTTATCGGCTGCCGATCCTCTCTGTTGATTTCACCCCACTCTTCTGTTGGAAATAGAAATTATGGGAGAAGAAAAAAAGAATTATAGAAGGAAAAATGTGGAAGAGGTGAAATAACTCTACGTAGAAAAGGAGTAGAAGAAAATAGAAAACTCAACTTGTTCATTCATGAAAAAGAAGTACATATTTATAGGCTTATTGGATAAACATTAATATGAGATAATCATGATTTTTTTAAAAAAAAAAATTATCTCTACGAATTCTTATCAAAATTATCAATTCATCAAGTTCTATCTCTATCTTATCTCTAGTCAAGACTTGTCACCTCACCATTCTATCTCCATAAAATTTTATCAACAACTTTTATCTAAAAATCAAGTTTAATTTCCAACACCTTCTCTTAAACTTGATTTTGTGACTCCAAGCAAATATCACATTTTGATAAAGTTTTCAAATTTGAGTGGTTTGGTAAAAATATCAACAACTTGATCTTGATCAGACTTTATGTATTCCACTTGCACCTCTTTTCTTGTAATACATTCTCTGATATAGTGAATGCGCGTATCGATGTGCTTGCTTCTATCATGGAAGACTAGATTTTTTGCTAGTGCTATTGTAGACTTGTTATCAACTCGTATCTTGGTTGCCTCTTCTTGTGGTAAACTTAACTCATTCAATAAATTTTTGAGTCAAACAGCATGACAAACACATGAAGTCCCAGCCACATACTCTGCTTCACAAGTAGAAAGTGTGACAATAGGCTGTTTTTTCGACATCCAAGTGAAAGCTGTATCTCCCATAAAGAACACAAATCATGTAGTGCTCTTTCTATCATCTATATTCTCAACCCCAATCACTGTCACTATATCCTTCAAGTTTGAAGTGGTTAGATGTTGAATAAAGTAATCCAAAATCTATCGTACCTTTGATATAGCGCAAAATTCTCTTAGCGATCTTAAGGTGGGTAGTAGTTGGATCTTCCATGTAGCGACTAACAAGTCCAACAGCATAAAGAATATCAGGTCTTGTGCATGTCAAGTATCGTAAACTTCCAACCAAACTCTTAAAAAATGTTGGATCAACTTTTTCTTCTTCATCATGCTTTGATAGCTTGACTCCACATTCTACTGGGGTATTTATAAACTTACTGTTATCCATCCTGAACTTCTTTAATATATCTCTTGCATAACCTGCTTGTGAGATGAAGCTTCCATTTTCCCTTTGGTTCACTTCAATGCCCAGATAGTATGTCATGAGCCCAATATTAGTCATTTCAAACTCTTTAGTCATCGCTTCTTTAAATTCTCCAAACATACTTGGATTGCTTCCTGTGAAGATCAAGTCATCGACATATAGGCATACAATCAAAACATCTTTATCCTTACTCTGAATGTATAATGCATGTTCATAAGGACATTTGATGAAACCTTTCTCTTACAGGTGCTTGTCTATTCGGTTATTTCATGCCCTTGGTGCTTACTTTAGCCCGTAGAGAGCCTTCTTCAATTTTAGAACTCTATCTACTTGTCCTTTAACTTTATAACCTGATGGTTGCTGAATATAGACTTCTTCTTCAAGATCTCCATTTAAAAAAGCAGATTTTACATCCATTTGATGTATTTTTCACTTATTTTGAGCTGCTAAAGCAATGATTAGTCTGACAGTTTCTAATCGAGCAACAGGAGCGAATATCTCATCATAATCAATGTCAGATCTTTGACTGTAGCCTTTTGCCACTAATCTTACTTTATATCTTTCAACTTCTCCTTTGGCATTCTTCTTTATTTTGTACACCCACTTCACACCAATCGTCTTATGTCCTTTAGGAAGTGCAGTTAACTTCCATGTGTCATTCTTTTCTATCACCTTGATTTCTTCATCTATCGCATCTTTCCACCTTTTGCTCTTTATAGCTTCTTGGAAATCTATAGGCTCGCAATCCGTAAAAAGATAAAATAGAGTAATATTATCTTGATTTTCAGTTACCTCATAAATGTCTCGTAAGCTTCTAAAACGTGGTACTCTCTCACTTGAAGTTGATGTAGATGAATTTCCTTGAGTACTTAATGTTGGTGTTACTAGTGGAGTAGTAGGTTCCTCTCTTGTTTGCTCCACCACCCTTAGTTGCTCCACATCTTCTTCTTCAAAGCACAGGAAGAGGTTGTAATCTTCATTTCGAGATTCCCAATTCCATTATTCTTCTTCATTAAATATGACATCTCGGTTGATGATTGTCTTCCCAGTATCTGGATTGTATAGCTTATACCCTTTTGAGTTAGCATCATAACCAATAAAAATAAACTTCTTACTTTTATCATCCAATTTGCTTTTTGATTGATCAGGCACATGAACGTGGGCTATACTTCCAAAAACTTTTAGATGAGAAATCCCAGGCTTCCTTCCGCTCCACGCTTCTTGTGGTGTCTTGCCCCACACACTCCTTGTTGGTGATCGGCTGGATAAGTATACTGCACATGCAACCACTTCTGCCTAAAGTTCCTTTGGTAGCCTCTTGCTTTTGAGAATGCTCCTTGTCATGTCAAGGATGGTTCGATTCTTTCTTTCTGCCACTCCATTTTGTTGAGGGGATCTTGGAACTGTCAAGGGTCGTCGTATTCCGTTGGCTTCACAAAATTCTTGAAACTCCTTTTAGGTAAATTCTCCTCCTCGATCAGAACGCATAGCTTTGACCTCGAGACCGCTCTCCTTTTCTATGGTAGCTTTAAATTCTTGAATATGCCGAAGACCTCCGAGTTTTGCTTCAAGAAGTATACCCAAGTTTTCTGAGAAAAATCATCTATGAAAAGAATGAAATAATTGCTCTTACCAAGTGAACTTGACTTTATCGAACCACAAACATATGTATGTATAAGTTCAAGAGGCTTTTGAGATCTTGAACTTGACTCCTTTGGAAAACCTCTTCTAAATTGCTTTCCACGTAGACATGCTTCACAAACTTGATCAGGATGTTTGATGCAAGGTAGTCCTCTCACCATCTCTTTCTTTGAAAGCAGTTCTAGTCCTCCGAAATTGAGATGTCCAAATCGAAGATGTCATAGCCAAGTGATGTCTTTATAACAAGCTTTGAGACAGTTGACAACATCATTTTGAATATTAAGTAAGAACATTCTATTTTTTTGACATAGGCACCTTAGCAATTAAGCAACCAATATGATCTTTCAAGATGAGCATACCATCTTTTAGATGAATATCATATCCTTTTGCCAAAAGTTGTCCTAAGCTTAGGATGTTGCTCTTCATATTTGGCACAAAGAAAACATTTGAGATAAATTCATGTTTTCCATTCTTTAAACGGATGAGAATGTTACCTTTGCCTTTTACCTCAATCTTTGATTCATCTCCGAAGGCTACATTACCACCAACTGATTCATCAAGCTCTACGAACATGTTTCTTTTGCCGCACATATGATTGCTCGCACCAGTGTCGAGATACCAAATTGTATCTTTTTCTCTTTCATTATCTTTATACGCTAGTAGTAGGGTGTCATCTTCTTCTTTTCTTTCTTCCATATAATTTGCTCTTTCATATACTTTATTCTTGGGCAATCTACATTCTTTTACATAATATCCAAATTTGTCACAATTGTAGCACTTAACTTGAGATTTATCGTACCTCGAGTTTGTGTACCCTCTTCCACGTCCTCTTGTTGAATGTTCTCCTCTTTCATTGTTGTTGTTGGAAACTCATCCTTGCTCATTAGAACGGCCTCGTCCATATCCACGACCTCTTCCACGTTGACTTCTATTGTTACTGGAGCTTTCATCTTTCTTTGTCGGTTGAAGAGTCGTCTTTAGGAGTTGTTGAGTAATTTCTTCATTTATCTTCTTCTTTTCTTCATGGGCTTGTAATGAACCCAGGAGTTGCTCAATCGTCATGACTTGTAGATCCTTGGTCTCTTCGATGATGGTTGTAATGCTATCAAATCTTGAATCCAATGATCGAAGAATTTTCTCAATAATAGTTACTTCTTCTAGTTTCTCACCATTTCTCTTTAGTTGATTGGAAATGGTAGAGACTCTAGAAAAATAATCTGATACTAACTCACCTTCTTTCATACGAAGAGCATCAAATTGACTTCTTAATGTCTGAAGTCGTACCTTTTTTACCTTTTCTTCTCCTTGATATGAGACTTGGAGCTTTTCCCATGCTTGCTTGGTTGAAGTAGCACTTGAAATCTTCTCAAAACCATCCTCATCTAAAGTTTGATAAATGAGGAAGAGAGCCTTCTTGTCTCTCTTTCTTAAATATCTCAGACTGTCTTTTTCATTTGGAGATAACGTCGAGTTATCACGAGGCTCAACGTAGCCTTTTTCTATAACTTCCCAAACATCATGAGCTCCAAGAAGTGTCTTCATCTTGATACTCCAATTGTCATAATTACTCGCTTTGAGTACTGTAATTTGGAAGGGAACCATACCTTCATTAGCCATGACTCTGATACCACTTTGTTGGAAACAGAAATTATGGGAGAAGAAAAAAAGAATTATAGAAGGAAAAATGTGGAAGAGGAGAAATAACTCTATGTGAAAGAGGAGTAGAAGAAAATAGAAAACTTAACTTATTCATTCATGAAAAAGAAGTACATATTTATAGGCTTACATGGATAAGCACTAATATGAAATAATCATGATTTTAAAAAAAAAAATTCTATCTCCACGAACTCTTATCAAAATTATCAATTCATCAAGTTCTATCTCTATCCTATCTCTAGTCAAGACTTGTCACCTCACCATTCTATCTCCATAAAAATTTATCAACAACTTTTATCTAAAAATCAAGTTTAATTTCCAACATCTTCACCTCTCAAGTCTCTGTCTCTTTCATTCTCTAAATCTCTCTTGGCTTCTGAGTCTTCTCTTTTTCAAGAATCCCAACAATGCAATAAATTTAATTAATCATTTTTCAATTTTGTTTGCTCGGCCTACAACTCCGGTTCTTCGTCGCTCCGTGAGGTTGCGGCGTTGCACGGCTGCGCTAGTGCTCCATTAGTCCTTTTCCTCTGCTCTACGCGGCTGCTCCTCTTGCACGCTACACCTGAAGGTTTTGAACCTTTGCGTTGCGACTTGTGAGTAACAACGAGTTGCGATAGTCGATGGTTGCGCCATCTACCTACTCATCTCCAACTCTTCGTATGCAACTGCAAGTGCAAGACTACAAGTCTGTAGACTCTGGACGGTCTATATCTTCATTTTCCATCATCAGTGGCTGAGGCTTTGGCCGACTTTGTTCATCTATCTGACTTTGTTCATTTATCAATCAATTCAAGGACAACTAGACAAGGTTATTAACTTAATTGTTCATCTGTTCACATATGTTCATAGAATAGGATTTTTCTGGTTAATTAGTTAATTATAAATTTGGAATTTAATGTTGACTTAATTGTTAAATTAACAAATAGGTGTTAAGTCTTGTGAGTTGTGTCTTGAATCAGTGACTCAGTGACTACCGACTACTGTATACAATCTACCGAACCCAAGGTGCTTAACCTACTAAGCCTGCTAATAATTTCAATCCAGGTGCTATTATTCCATTTATACTGAGACTGAGTTGATTTAAATTATAATTTTGTAAGTGTTGCGATTTTGTGAATTATAATATGTTGTCTAAAAAACATATTTCTTGATGTGTAAAAAGAAAAATAAGGGGAAAAGGAAAAGACTAGAGCACTTAACTGAATCACAAAGAGGTGCTCTTAATAAATTCTTTAATGAAAATATAGAAATTTTAAATAGGGATAATATAGATGAGTCTAATGAAATTTATGCGGTTAATGATGAGTCTAATGAAATTCATGATGTAATGATGAATTTAATGAAATTCATGATGTTAATGAGGATACAGATAATTTAAGAGAGCATGAAATGTTACTAATGTAGTAAATAATGAAAATACTAATATTGATAAATAATTTATTCCTTCACTTGATCTAAGAAATTTGGATAATCTTGATAACAATGCACATGATATTTTACTTGAAAAGGGGCCTACAAGAGAAATGGATTTCACATTTCCTTTTGATCACTACTCTAGACATTTTTCAAGTGCTCATTATTTTAAAAAGTTAAGTAATGGAGATAAGAGACCGAAAGTGGTTGGTATATAGTAAACATATAGATAAAGTGTATTGCTTTTATTTTAAGTTATTTAAATCTGAAAACAATAGAAGTTCTTTAACAAATAATGGGTTTAGAGATTGGAAACATATCAATGAACGACTTAAAGAACATGAAAATTCTATTGAACATATAACCATTATGAACTCTTGGAAAGAATTAAAAGTGAGATTAGATAAAACTGAAACAATTGATAAAAATCTACAATGAGAAATCTCTAAAGAAAGAGAGAGTTTAAGACAAGTTCTTACAAGAATATTAGCAATTGTAAAATGTCTTTTCTAAATGTTGTTTGGCTTTTCAGGGATCTAATGAGAAACTATATCAAGAAAGCAATGGAAACTTTTTAGGCTTGATTGAAATGATTGCTTAATTTGACGTTGTGATGCAAGATCATATTAGACACATTTAAAATTATGAAATTCATCATCATTATCTTGGTCATAAAATTCAGAATGACTTTATTTTTCTTTAGCTGATAATGTTAGAAGTATTATCATTAAGGAAATTAAGGAGTTAAAATATTTTTTAAGTAATTCT
This sequence comes from Zingiber officinale, assembly GCF_018446385.1. Classification (NCBI taxonomy): domain Eukaryota; kingdom Viridiplantae; phylum Streptophyta; class Magnoliopsida; order Zingiberales; family Zingiberaceae; genus Zingiber; species Zingiber officinale. The sequence continues at coordinate 148,114,964 of NC_055994.1, forward strand.
TGATTGTACTCTGGATATAAATCATCAAAAATAAATAACTTTTATAGTATGATTTGTTAATATGTCATCTAGCAATGTGAAAATAGAAGAATAATTTTTAGAGTTTCTAAAGTTAATGATACATCTGGTTTTAGACTTTTTTATGAATTAAAAAATATATTAAAATCACTTGATCTTAGTATTGAAAATATTGAAGGTCAAGGTTACGATAATGGTTCTAATATGAAAGGAAAACACCAAGGAGTTTAAAAGAGGTTGCTTGAAATAATGCCAAGAGCGTTATACATGTCATGTGCTTGTTATAGTCTTAATTTGACTCTTAGTGATATGACACATTCTTGTGTTAAAACCATTTTATTTTTTGGAGTAGTCCAACACATATATGCATTATTTTCAAGTTCTCTTAAAAGATGGAAAGTCTTACTTGATAATATGAAAGGATTAACTGTTAAATCTTTTTCAAATACGCGTTAGAAAAGTTGTATTAAAAGTGTTCAAGCTATTAGAGATCAAGCTCGTGAAGTGCGAAGTGCTTTATTAGAGTTATATAACATTTGTGATGATACAAACTCTAAGAGTGAAGTTGAAAGTATAGTTAACTCAATTGAAAGTTTTAAATTTTTATTTGGTATGGTTATTTGGTATGACATTTTATTTATTATAAACATGATAAGTAAAAAGTTACAATCAAAATCTATGTGCATTGATTTTGCTATGAAACAATTAGATGTTGTAATATCATATTTTGAAAAGTATAGAAATGATGGTTTTGCAATAAGTTTGCCTATTGCTAAAAATCTTGCATCTGATCTGAATATAGAGTCAATATTTTCAATGAAACGTCATATTTTTAGAAAAAAATAATTTGATGAGAAAGAAGATGATGAAATTTCATTATCACCTGAAGAATTTTTTAGAATTGATTATTTTGTGACTGTTGTAGACATAACAATTTCTTCTTTGAAATGTAGAATTGATGAAATGAAAATATTTGAAAATATATTTAATTTGTTGTTTGATTCAAAAATATTAAAATCATTGGATAATGATGAGTTGAGAAAAATGTTGTGTTAATATGACATCTACTTTTATGCATTACAATTAATTAGATGTTGTGTTACAATAGAATCGGTTGAAAGAAGATTTTTAAAATTAAAATCATTGAAAACATACATGAGATCAACAATGTTATAAAAGATATTAAATGGATTAATAATTTTATCTATTGAAAAAGAGATTTTAGAAAATTTTAAAATTAATAATATTATAGGTGCTTTTATAAATAGAAAAATTAAACAAATCATTGTAAATGATTTATATTTTATTAAAAAAAAGTTGAGGTATATTTTTATTGATTTATTGTTTTGCCCTGCGTCTCCTAAATAGCTTCGCAGTACTGTCCCTAAGGTATTTATAGTGTGACGGATGCATCTAGCTTGCTATAGCTAGCTAGCCCAACTCCAACTTGAATGGGAATGGATATAGCTAGCTAGCTACCGTAGGGAGAACCAAATTTTTTAAAAAAGCAGGATGCAGGGCACGTCTCCATGCTGCTGCTGCAGCAGTGACGTAACGACTGAGCTTCCTCCTCCCGCCGTTAGTAAGCACTCAGCAGCACACGTGCATGCATGCTGACGAAGAGAACATGCTGGTTCATGCACGAGGACAAACATCTGCAACATTAATTCCAAATGACGTCGGCCGCTCGATATATATATATATATATATATATGTGCTTTGAGTCAAATCAGAAGCTAGACTACTTTTTGGTGTCCTTGTCTTGCACACCTTCTCTTTTCTTCTATTCTATGAGGGACAGACAAGATATATAGATATATATAATTGTCTTGTGAAATAATTAATGAAAAATACATGGCCAAACTCAAATTGGATGGATATATCTCCTCCCACCTCATCTGGTATCGCGTTTATGATTGATTCTGGGCCATGGAGATAGAGGATAACGTTACTTCTCCACCACGACCGCCGCATCCACTGCCGCCGTCGGCGATCACTTCCCCCTCGCACGATTTCTCCTTCACCATCTCCTTCCAGACTCTCAGCTCGCCGGCCACGCTCGGAGGCAGCTCCACCAAGTCGCCCTCTGCCTCCTCCGGGGCCTTCGACTTGGCCCCCGCCGACGATATATTCCTCCACGGCCACCTCCTGCCCCTCCACCTCCTCTCCCACCCCGGCAGCCCCCCGCGGGATTCTGATATCTCCTTTGAAAACTTTAGGTTCCCCCTCGGCCATACCGACAGCGATCGCAATCTCAACTACTTCGATCCCGGCAAGGCCGGCGCCAAGGAGGAGAGCAGAGCGACGAGGCCGTCGTCGGCTTTGGCTGCCTTCTTCGGCCTCGGGAAGTTGAGGAGGCGCAACGAGAAGGAGGGCGTGGAGGCGGCTGCGACGACGACGAAGAACAGAAAGAGGAAGGGGATCGACGTGATTCGGCTTCTGCGGAAGTACGCGAACCTGGTGGAGCTCCTGTTCTTCTTCAGAACGGGGGAGAGGGAGAGGGAGCGGAGGCGCCACGAGAACGACGACCTGCGACGGCGGCCGTGCTCCTTCTCGGGTCACTCCAACCGGAACAGTAAGGCCGAGGTGGCGGCGCAGGGGGAGTGGAGGCGGCGGAAGAAAGGACAGATGTCGGCCCCAGCGTCGATGAGGACGTCGCCATCCAACAGCGGCCTCCTCTCGGCCTCCTCGATGACCATCTCGTCGACCTCCACGTCGGACAGCAGCACGATGGAGGAGCTGCAGAGCGCAATCCAGGCGGCGATCGCCCACTGCAAAAACTCCATCGCCGTCGAGGCGAAGCAGAGAGCCGGCGAGACGTGACGTGGAGGCGGATGTTGATGAGATGGCAGGACGGCGGCAACTACGAAGAGGACGCGTGGAAGTCAACCAATTAATTTTGCTTGTTTTCCATTGTTTTCTTCCTAAAATTCTACAGATTACTTCAGTGAGAATGATCTTTAAAAAGTTATTAAAATTTCATCGAAAGTTAGATAAAAAGTTTGATGGTAAATTTTCTATATAATCAGAAAAAATATGTTTTTTTCCTCAAATTTTTATTTATGAAAAAATATCACTTATTTTTAAAATCACCAAAAAAATTGCTCCTATTGTCAATACTCAAAATATGATTTTTTTTTATTTACTAAAAGAACATAAATAGTTTATTTTCATGATTTTAAAATAAAGATTGGTTTTGTCAATTCCATCTTTTATTTTTTTTTTTCTTAATGTTAAAAGAAGTTTATCTTGCCCAAAAAAAAATACGCTTCTTCCTTTTTTTAATTTTAAAATGGTCAAAAATATCTAAAGTTTCACAGTTTAATTTTATTATTTTACATTTTTTTAATAATAATTTTATTTATTATTTATCAAAGGATGATTATATTTATCGCTCCTCACAATTAAATTATGATAAATGATTAGAGAATGAGAGTTTTCATCCATCGGACACAGCTAGGCATCTCAGAGATGCACACGTCTGAATTAATAATGGCATTTATGTGACTTATTTATCACATCATTATAAATTAATATTTTAGTAATCAAAATGAAATGACAAAAGTTTGAAAATTGACATTTTAAAACATAATTTAAAAGGAAAAAAAATAACATAAAAATTTCTCAATAAAACAAGAGTAAAGTAGAAAAAATTCTCAATCACAATTTTAATTTTACATACAATTCTCACTCATAAAAAATTTTATTTCCACTCCCTGCATGTGAAGTTTTATTTGCTTCAACTCCCTCATACAAATATTGTGACCTAATTGCCCCTCAGATTTTTTAGGTATAAAAAGTTTAAATTAAGTATCATTAAAGAAAATCTAGTATATTTTCTATCCAATTGAGTATCATTTAAAGAAAATCTAGTATATTTTTCAGGTATAAATAGTCTAAAAATATGTATAATTCCTATTCAATTCAGCATTTTAAACTAGAATTGAGTATATTTTCTATTAAATTGAGTACGACTTTTTTCCTATTTAATATAATTCCTTCTAAATTCAGCACAATTTGAAAAAAAATTTAGTATATTTTCCATTCAATTGAGTATCATTTAAAAAAAAATCTAGTATATTTTCCATCCAATTGAGTACCATTTAAAGAAAATCTAGTATATTTTCCATAGGTGTAAAAAGAATTGCACTCAATTTGATAGAAAATATACTAAATTATAATTTAATGTACTGAATTTAAGAGAAATTATACTCATTTTTATACTTTTTATACTTAAAATATCAGGGACAATTAAATAAGTATATTTGACTAGGGAGTGAAAATAAAAATTTATTCTAAAAGGGGTTAGATGTAAAATTATGTGTTTATTAATGGGGACTACATTTAAATTTTCTCATAAAACAAGGGATTGTGAGTGTCATTTGTAATGATTAATGAAAGCAATTAATGCACTTGATGTGTTTCTTCGGAATTATGCGAGAATTAATGGTTTACGTGTTTGTGTGGACTAATTAATGGTTGCTATATTTTTGTTTGTTTTTTATTACAATTTTTTAGAAAAAACAAAGAAAAAGTTTAGATGAATTTAAGGGCCCATTTTGTCCATGTAAGTAAAATGTCTAAATCATTTTATAGATTTTAAAATAATTTAATGTAAATCATATAATACTATTAATTAAAAATAAAATAAATAATACATCTAATGAAAATATTTACATTCTATTTTTTAAAAGAAGATACAAATATTTGAATTTCAGTTATTGTTTTAAATAAATATATATTATAAGTAAGGCACATATATAATATTTATTATTATTAAATGCAGATATCTACTATAAATAAATAAAGAAACTAGTATAACATTGGTTATAAGCAAATGAAAACACTTGACAATAAATAAAAAAAATATAAAAAAGTTTTAAATAATTAATTATACTTAAATTAACAGTTTCATAACGTCTACACCGAATCAAGTTCAAATCAAAACCAGCTTTATCATTATTTTGGTAGTTTGATTAATTTTAAGCTCAATTTAGTTTACTTTTGTGTTATTGTACTAAAACAATCTTGAAGAACATATCACATAGTTTGGCTAGTTGTTATTGTTAGGAGAAGGGTAAATAACGCTAATCATTTCGTTTCTTTCAATCTTGTCATGCTCATCATTTGAATGCATAGTGGAAATATTAATTTAAATTACCTCTATATGTACAACTTCAAGATTTTATTTAGTATCTCTTAAGCAACTAATCTAAGTCGTACTTCTAGTCGATCTTCCTCTATTAGAATTTTTTTTTTCAGATACCTTTCGAAGGTGGAAAAGCCACTTACAAACTATTTTACAAGAACACAACAAAAAAATAAATACAAGCGAAATTAAAAATGACTTTATAAATAAGACCTTTCTTTGCTTACTGTTTTGTTGCTTAGAAATTCTTCTTGCGGGTCCGAAAATGCAACAAGACTTTCCTCCAAAATCCCTAAAAACCAATATCCAAAATCTCTTCAAGAATTAACATTCTTTTATAACTTTCAAGTCGGGGTTGATTTTCGCTTATCAGTTGACTAATCTTACCAATTAGTCGATTGATATATAAAATCCGACTATTGAAACCTATAGAACGACTTCTTACTTAACTTATTTGACCACCATCAGTTGATTGATGAAACTCATTAATCGACTAATGTCATTGGTTGAGTTTAACAACTGAATCGACTTGTTTTTGTTTGGTTCTGATCATCATCAAATGATTGATTCAACTCATTAGTCGACTGATATCTTTTAGGACACTTGAGAGCTAGAGAGAGGGGGGAGGCGAATAACTTCTTTCTCTTCTTCTTGTTGATGTTGCAACGAAAAATTCGAAGTAATGCTAACACCGTCGTTTTACTTGATATCTATCTCTTTGAGGTGACTAATCCAAGGGTCCACTCTCCTCACTCATAGATGTAATATGAAAACCTCCTTCTTAGTGGCGGAGAAGCTTCGTATAATCTCAAGCACGAGAATACAAATAAGAAATGCAAACTATGTTACAAATAAAATCGAAAATGTTGACGAGTGGCTCATATTTGGATGAAGGGATATCATGGAAAAAAAATCTGTTAAGATTTTTCGTAATACAATTCTGTTAAGATTTTATATAACAGAATTTTGTTATGTTTTTCATAACAAATTCTGTTACGATTTTACCGGGTCTGGGGGTTTAGCAGTATTTATAGGGATCATTGTAAACCCATTGTAGATCAGACAACACAAGAATCATTAGATGTGATTCTCTTGTGTAGAAGAGAATTCTAATAAAGTTTCGGCCGTTTTGTGGAGTAGGCAAGTCGCCGAACCACGGTAACTCTTTTTCTTTCTCTTCTTCTTCTCCTTCCTGGTGTTTGCTCTCTTTTGTGCGTCTTTGTCTTGTTGTTCCGTGCGATCTCTTTTCTCTCTTCCTCTTCTTCCGCGGTTCAGAAAGGTTGAGAGGTATTGCCCTCTCTTTGCACAACAATTGGTATCAGAGCTCCAGGTTTTTGGCAGATTTCTTCAACATGTCGGGGACGACTTCTGCGAAGTTTGATATGGTGAAGTTTGACGGAACCGGAAACTTTGGATTATGGCAGAGAAGGGTCAAGGACTTGTTGGTGCAACAAGGCATGGTGAAGGCGCTAGGAGAAAGAAAATCGGAAAGCATGGAGAAATCAGATTGGGAAGAACTTCAGCGAAGGCAGTGGTAACAATCGGGCTTTGTCTTACGGATGATGTGATATACCATGTCATAGACAAGGAGTCACCGGTGGTAGTTTGGCAAAAGTTAAAAAGTCAGTACATATCAAAGTCATTGACAAACAAATTGTATCTCAAGCATAAATTATTCGGGCTGAAGATGACAAAAGGAACCGATCTTAGCCAACACATCAACATATTCAACCAGATTGTAAGTGATCTGAAACAAGTTGATGTGAAGATTGAAGATGAAGACAAGGAGTTGATGTTATTGAATTCTCTACTTTCATCTGTATGAGAATTTGGTTACTACTTTGATGTGGAGTAAGGAAACTCTCAAATTGAAGGAGATCACAGATGCGTTACTAGGTTTTCACCAGAGGAAGAAAACAAGCGATGAAATTTCTCAAGGAGAAGGACTTGTGGTAAATAGCAACCAAGAGCGTGGTAGGAGCAAATCTCGACATGGATATGACAACAACAACAAGACTCGTTCTAAGTCGAGAAGGAAGAAGGTGATCACGTGCTACAAATGTGGAGGTAAAGGTCATATCAAGAGAAATTGTCCAGAGATAAAGAAATATGTTGCAGAGAACAAAAGTAGTTCGGCAAAGTCTGCAAACATAGTTGAAGAAGAAAATTCAGAAAGCGGTGATGGAGATATGCTATCAGTTATGTCAAGTTCGGAGCAGCTGACGGATGCATGGATTTTAGACTCTACATGTTCATATCACATGACTCCAAACAAGGATTGGTTTGACACCTATAGGGCAGTGGATTCTGGGTCAGTGTTGATGGGAAACGATGCATCATGCAAGGTTATCGGCATAGGGAATGTCAGAATCAAGATATTTGATGGTGTGATCAGAACTTTATGTGATGTCAGATATATACCAGAGCTAAGGAAGAACTTGATCTCACTAGGCACACTGGATGGTATAGGGGTGTCAATTCGGGTGGGTCGGGTCGGGTTGGGTCGGGTTGAGTTTTTTTTTTTTTTTTTTTAACCCAACCCGAACCCGACCCGAACCCGAGTTCAACCCAAAACACCTCAACCCGAACCCGAACCCGACCAACCCGATCAACCCGAACCCGACCCATATAACCCGAAAATCCGATTCAAAACGACTTTTTTGGGCTATTTTCCCTATAATTCTTCACTTTTATCTCAATATTCCATCATTATCATACAAACATGATATTAATATACATAAAAACATCTAAATTTTTAAAATAAAATTTGATTTAACTCTAAAAAAACCCACAAAACCCTATATTTAAGCCAACCCGGGTCAACCCGGGTCAACCCGAACCCAACCCGAAATTTTTTTACTCTCCAACCCTCCAACCCGAACCCGACCCGAACCCGAAAATGCCCAACCCGAACCCGATTTTTTTCGGGTCGACTCGGGTTGGGTCGTCGGGTCGGGTTCATTTTTGACACCCCTAGGATGGTATTGGTTGTAATTACAAATTAGTAAGCGGGGTGATGAAAGTCAGCAAGGGAGCTCTGACGGTAATGAAAGGACAAAAGGTAGCAGGAAACATCTACAAGTTGATAGGGACTACAGTTGTAGGTGGAGTCGCCTCGGTGGAGTCTGAATCAGATAGTACTGTCTTGTGGCATATGCGGCTAGGGCATATGGGAGAACGTGGGATGCTAGAACTTTACAAAAGAGATTTGTTGAAGGGTGTCAAAACGTGCAAGCTTGAATTCTGCAAATTCTGTGTTCTTGGGAAACAGAGCAAAGTGTAATTTAAGACGGCAACAAACAAGACGGAGGGGATTCTGGACTACGTACATACGGATCTCTGGGGACCGGCCAGTGTAGCATCACGTGGAGGGCACTTGTATTTTGTGAGTTTTACTGATGATTTCTCACGAAAGGTATGAGTATACTTTATGCGTCACAAGTCGAAATTTTGCAAAGTTTAAATTGTGGAAAATGAAGTAGAGACAGGAAGGAAGATCAAATGCCTTAGGTCGGATAATGAGTACACATTCAAAGTTTCAGAAATTCTGTGAGCGGCATGGGATAATGAGGCACTTCTCGGTTCGCAGGACACCTCAGAGAATGGGGTAGCGGAAAGGTTGAACAGGACAATCAATGAGAAGGCAAGATGTCTCAGGTGAATGCAGGGCTTGCAAAGAATTTCTGGCGGAAGCGATTAACATGGCATGTTATCTCATTAATAGATCACCAAGGGCAGCACTAGAAGGCAAAGTATCGGAGAAAGTATGGACAGAGAATCAAGTAGAATACTCTCATCTTCGAGTTTTTGGATGTCCAGCCTATATGCACATATCTAGTGAGGAAATATCAAAGCTGGATGCAAAGTCAAAGCAATGCATTTTTCTGGGCTATGAGAAAGGAGTTAAAGGCTTCAAGCTTTGGGATCCTAAGGCAAACAAGGTGGTGATCAGCAGAGATGTGGTGTTTGACGAGAAAGCTATGTTACAACGTACTCAGGAAGAAGGAAAGGAAACACCACAAAGCAACAAAGAGAAAGATATTGTGCAGGTGGAGCTAGAGACTCATGACTTCGATGATTCTAGCTCAGAGCACATGGAGCATCGCACTATAGCTAGTGGTAGAACGAGACGAGTCGTAAAACCACCCACTAGATACGGATTCGAAGACTTGGTATCTTATGCACTTACCACTAGTAGCGGAGACCCTACATCTTTTCAGGAGGCAATACATAGCTCTGAGAAGGACAAGTGGACGGGTGCTATGGCAGAGGAGATGGAGTCGTTGCATAAGAACCAAACGTGGGATCTAGTGGAACTTCCTGAAGGAGAGAAAGCTATAGGGTGCAAGTGGATATTCAAGAAGAAAGAAGCAATGTCAGAGGGAGAAGAAGTGAAGTTTAAGGCTCGGTTGGTAGTAAAGGGGTATTCACAAAGAAAGGGGATTGACTATGAAGAAATTTTCTCTCTAGTGGTAAGACATACGTCAATTAGAGCGGTATTGGCTTTGGTGGCACATCACAATTTGTATTTGGAGCAAATGGATGTGAAGACGGCATTTCTTCATGGAAATTTGGAGGAGCAGATTTTTATGTCACAACCTGAGGGATTTAGTCAGTCCGGACAAGAGCAGTTGGTTTGTAAGTTGAAGAAATCGCTCTATGGACTGAAACAATCTCCTAGGCAATGGTACAAATGTTTTGATTCATACATGATTCAAAACGGATATAGGAGATGCGAGTATGACTGCTGCATATATGTGAAGGGCCTTGAAGATGAATCACTGATTTTCTTACTACTATACGTAGATGACATGCTCATTGTTGCGAAGAAGATGAGAGAGGTTGACAAATTGAAGAGGCTACTGAGCAAGGAATTTGACACGAAAGATTTGGGAGAGGCCAAAAAGATTCTTAGGATGGAGATTCACAGGAATAGAGTTGCAGGGAGATTATGGTTGTCTCAACGTAGCTATGTGGAGAAAGTGTTGGATAGGTTCAACATGAAGAATGCAAAGTCGGTGAGCACACCCCTGGCGCATCACTTCAAGTTATCCAGTACACAATGTCCAAAGACGGATGACGAGATCCAAGAGATGTCAAAGGTTCCTTATGCCAGTGTAGTTGGTTGTCTGATGTATGCCATGGTTTGCACGAGACCAGATTTGGCGCAAGCAGTTAGTATGGTAAGCAAGTTTCTCTCAAATCCTGGTCGACCACATTGGGATGCAGTGAAATGGATTTTCAGATACTTGAGAAATACAACTAATTATGGTATCATGTTCAGTAGACAACCGGAAGATCCTTTAGTTGCTGGGTACGTAGATGCAGACTATGCAGGAGATTTAGATAACAGGAGGTCTACTACAGGATACGTATTCACTGTGGCAGGAGGACCTATTTGTTGGAAATCTATGATACAATCTATTGTTGCATTGTCTACTACGGAATCCGAGTACATGGCAGCAGCTGAAGCAGCGAAGGAAGCTTTATGGCTTACAGGGTTGGTCAGAGAACTGGGTGTTCAGCAAGGTGGAGTCAAGTTGTTATGCGATAGTCAGAGTGCTATCTATTTGGCGAAGAATCAGGTGTATCATGCGAGAACCAAGCACATTGATGTGAGGTTTCACAAGATCAGAGAGTTGATTGCTTCCGGGGAAATTCAACTTGAGAAGGTTCACACTGCAGACAATGCTGCAGATATGCTGACAAAGCCAGTGACCACAGAGAAGTTTAAGCATTGCTTGAACTTGATCCATATCTCTAGATGCTAGAGGAAGGAAGCCCAGACCCAGAGATCCAGATGGAGTTTTGTCCAGATATTCGTATTCTTCGAAGGGGTGAATATTCGCCAAGGTGGAGATTGTTGACGAGTGACTCATATTTGGATGAAGGGATATCATGGAAGAAAAATCTGTTAAGATTTTTCGTAATAAAATTCTGTTAAGATTTTATATAACAGAATTTTGTTATGTTTTTCATAACAAATTCTGTTACGATTTTACCGGGTCTGGGGGCTTAGCAGTATTTATAGGGATCATTGTAAACCCATTGTAGATCAGACAACACAAGAATCATTAGATGTGATTCTCTTGTGTAGAAGAGAATTCTAATAAAGCTTCAACCGTTTTGTGGAGTAGGCAAGTCGCCGAACCACGGTAACTCTTTTTCTTTCTCTTCTTCTTCTCCTTCCTGGTGTTTGCTCTCTTTTGTGCGTCTTTGTCTTGTTGTTCCGCGCGATCTCTTTTCTCTCTTCCTCTTCTTCCGCGGTTCAGAAAGGTTGAGAGGTATTGCCCTCTCTTTCACAACAGAAAATAACTTTACAACATGAATCTTACTTTGCTTGCTCTTTTCTTACTTTGGTTGGCCTCTTGATACTTGGAAAATATAACAACATTTGTCGCCCAAAACTCAAAAATTGATGTGAACCGATATCCTTCAAAATGTTCACGAAAATCATTTTCTAAGGTTCTTTAATGCCTCCCAATCGATTGAGCTTACTCCCAATCGATTTCCACATAGGATTTACCCGTTCAAACCTGTAGAGTGACTCTTTTGGAATATTGAATTGATTGTGAGTTATGTTGATCAATTCTGAAGCTTCTAATTGATCAACCAATCAATTCAGAAGCCTACTATTCACTCGTGAACTCTTACCAATAGATTGGACAAACTCACAATTCTTTCAGCCTCTTCGCAAACAACCCTCAATCGATTAGGCACCTCCCCAATCGATTCAGCATAGAAAATTACTATGCTTCGCAAAAAACTCCTCTCAATCGATTACTCAATAGATTAGAGATGCTCTTGATCGATTACCTAATCGATCCAGAACCCTTCTATTTCATGAGGAAAACTCCCAATTGATCACCCGATTGATTGACTTCAGATCAATAGATCACCTAATTGATTGGCTTTGGACCAATCAATTACCCTAATTGATTGGCTTTGGACCAATCAATTACCCTAATTGATTGCCCAACCTTAATCCCTTAAACTTGGTTTTAGGGTTCCTTTGTCCAACCTGAAGCCTTCTATGACTTATTGGTGTTGTTGGTGCAATTAGCACTAATAAGTCAAACTTATGTTTTGATGAATAACAAATGGATTAAAGTCAGATATTGTGTTCTAATGCTTTTACCAAGTGTGCAGGACTGAAAGACTTGATAGGGACCAGCCACTAAGCTGAAGTCTGGTCGGGTCAAGGAGGAGTAGACGATTGGCAGGAAGTCCAGCTGAGTCGGAGAGGACTAGACAACTGGCAGGAAATCGAATTGGGTCCGTAAGACCTGACAACTGGCTGAAGTCCAGATATGGCATCTGACATGAAGTCCTGGTGGGTCAAGTGTTGAGTAAGTCAGCAAATGGAAAGTGACGTAAGCACTGGAGGAGAGTGATCCAATTAGGACGAGCCCAGTGGGGTTGTAGGCGCTAGTCTAGGTTAGATTCATTTTGAAAGTCTTTAGTTGATGAGTTTAGGAATGAGGGAATAGAATGATAGTAAAAGATAATTTTTAGATTATAAGTTTGGAAATGATAATTTGAGAATGATTTCCAGATTTATGGAAATCAGCTAAACATATATAACTAGTTGGGTTTCATTTCCATACTCATTCTCATTCCACCTTACTATCAAATCCATACTCATAGTCATTCTAATCATTTAACCAAACTCCACCAAAGTTAAGACCATGACTAGATTCTAGTCTTGGTAAGACATGATCTAAATCATAAATTTATTTATTTTATTCATGTGCTAACTCTGTTTTGTACGGTATCTTTGTTATTTGGATTAATATATTTTACAGGAGCTAAAATACATAACTTAGGCTCGAATGAACAATGCTTGAGGTGCCTCAGAGATGAATGGAGGCTTCTTGGATAGGGCGGAGGTGCCCTCACCCGGACAGAATTCGAGGATAAAACTTCCTTGTGGGGAGGTGCCTTGGAGCGCATTGGAGACGCCTCGGAGCACATTGGAGGCACCTCAGAGCTTAATGGAGGCACCCTCATGCGAATAAAGACCAAAGTCTTGGAATCAGATAAACATCATTAGAGACGCCTCTGGTTGTTGGAGGTACCTCCAACACTATTTAAAAAAAGGTCTTCGGTCAGCCTCCAAACAACATCTTCTACATGATTCTTCAGCTGTTCTGTAGGATTGAAAAGATGCTAGAGGGGAAGGGTGAATAGCGATCGTTGAAAAAATCGAGACTGAATTAAAACAGGTACGCAGCGGAAGAATAAAAGAGGAAAAGAAAATAAAGAAGTCAAGTACTAACACAAGTTGGTTTTATTTGGTTCGGAGCCTTCGATGACTCCTACTCCAAGGCCCGCACTCGACGAGTGCTTTCATTGGACAACCCACTAACAATTCGAATGGTTACAAATTGAGTACATGAACTATATATGAAAATTATCTACAACAAAGAAAGTAAGAAAATCTTGATCGTCGGTTGTCGAAGGAGCATCACAGCGTTGCAGGAGCTTTTTCATAGCACCAAGCGAGAGTGAAAGTCGTAGCAGTTATTGTTCTGAAGCTCCTAGTTAAAGGCCTTTAAATAGGTCCATTCCGGGTGCCTGGAACCACTCCGGGCGCCTGGACCACGTGGCTCGCCTAGTCGACGATCTCTACATCAGCTTATGGATGATTTTTGCGGTCCGGGCCCCTGGACTGATTCTGGGTGCCCGGATCACCAGGGTGTTGCGACAGCTTCCAGGGCGAGCTAGTTCGGGCGCCCGGACTCCTTTCGGGCGATCGGACCCCTCTTTTTCAGCAAATAAGAAAAAAAAAGGCACAAAAGAGTCTACTTGGTTACAAGCGGTGAGGTTATTAATCAAAGAAAGTTAAAAAGTGCACTAAGTTCTCCTTCAGGCGGAGAAGCCTCTTTACAGTAATAATGTAACGCCCAAAAATTCTCAAAATAAGTATTAGAAATATCCTAGTATTTTTCTGGAATTTTAGGATATTTTTACAGAATTTTTAGAGTAGCGAAAATAGCAAAATAAATAGGAACGTAAAATAGCCTACGCGGGTATTGAACCCGAGACCTATTGGGTCCTACGACTTATGGTGGACTCTAGTAACCAAGTGAACCCAGCAGGGTCATGCTGAAAGAAGAGGGAATCAATTATATTTATACTTAAGTTGGGCGAGTTAACCACTTAATATAAATAGGGAAAATAATTAAGTGAGGAGTTATTTTGGATCGTGACTTTTCCTCCCCTCAACCTAATTCCGCCGAACCCTCTTCTCTCCCTCATCCTCTCGGCGCACCAAGCCCCAAGGGCTAGGGTTCCATCCCAAAGGCTCTAAGAACACTTTCCGGCGACGACTCCGGCACGAGAACGTTCCTCTCCGCGAGAAGGGCACGTAGACGCGAGGAAATCGACAAAGGGATCTTCTTCACCGGAAACCTAGCGTTTAGATTTGTAAGAAACTTCGAGCAGGAGGTAAGAAACCCCTCACCTGCAGTATAAGTAGCTCTTTCGAGGTTCTACGCATTAGTTTAGTTGTATGCAGAATCTTAGTATGTAGGGTGTGAATTGGTGCACACCATATGTTTGATAAAATGTGTAGTTCAGTTAAATGCCACCATAGGCATTTTTAATAGCTTGGTAAATGCAATAGAAGCATTTTTTTTTTACAGCATGTTCAGTTTTATTACAGCTTTGATGGGACTACGGTCCAATGGGTGGGCTCCCACAGTCGCCTCTAGGTTCAGACAATCTAGCTCTAGGTTCAGATAACCTGGAAATAACAAGATAAGAAAATTCAGTTATAACCAGTATTTTATTTTCAGCAGTGGCACTGTACTGGACTAGATGTCCATTGGGCTAGGCCCCCATAGTCGTCCCTACGTTTAGATAACCTAGTACCCTCTACTAAATTCGGAATTTGCAACTCCGGATCTAGTTAGGGATGCGCGCATAACAAGTACAGGTGTCGGGCCCAACAGCAGCATGATTATGTATTTTAACCTATTTATGATAATAGTTTTTAAAACTTCACAAAATAGTTATGTGAATTCAATACAGCTTTAGCATTAGTTTAGTACTAGCTTAGCTCAACTTTTGTATCAGTCTAGTTCTTGTTGGTACAATACAATAGTTATGATTAGCACTTGTTATCATGCCTAGATTAATGTTATGCCATGTTTAGTGTTTCGTCATGATCTTCAGCTTGGATTTCGATTGACAGCATATATATTTAAGTGGCATGTTTTAAAGTCATAAAATGCATCGTTTGCATGTTTTGTGAGGTAGATGGTTTCTTACTAAGCGTAAGATTACAAATACTTCTTTTTCCTTATACTGTAGATAAAGGTAAAGGAAAGATGGAATAGCGGAGGCTAGAGGACAATGCTACGAAGATGTGTGTGGGCGGGAACTTGGAATAAAGATCTTAGGGATCCAGCAAGTTTTGTTTTGAGCATTAGAACTCTATAGCATCTTATTATTCCGCACCTTAGCATGTTAAATGTCATGAACTATTGAATTATGTACGTTGCTATGCTTGAAATACTAGTTGCTTGATATTAGGATGATTTCCCAGCCATTTAGAACCTATGTATGCGATTTGGGCACGAAACAGTGCTAAAATCAGACTCCTGATACGAAATCAGAAACCCAATCGATCAACCGATCGATTGGAGGCTTCTCTATCCATCAGCGGATCGATTGAGGAGTTTGTACCACGAACAGTAAGCTCCGGGATCGATCAGCCGATCGATCCGGACGCGTTCTGTTCCGAATAGAGAGCTCTGGGATCGATCACTAGATCGATTGATGTAGCTGGATCGATCAACCGATCGATCCATAAATTCTTCCATGCACAGAAGCACGCTGGATCGATCAAGGGATCGATCAGAGGATCAGCTCTCGTGAACAGAGAGCTCCCGAATCGATCATTCGATCGATTGGTTAGCCTGGATCGATCAGCCGATCGATCCAGAGTTTAACCCGAATACAATAACGAGCTGAATCGATCCGTGGATCGATCAGAGGGCTGATATCAGCTGTAAACACCTCAGTCCAGCTCTTGAGGATAGTTGAAGCTCAGAAAACCTCCTCTAGCATAGCTACTACAATTCAAGATGTAGTTCCGACATGAATTTTAGATTCTATAGCGATTGTTAAAAGAATTTACATCAGCCTAGCAAAATTTTAAATTCTTTTAGTTTTCCGCACAGTATAGTTTAGCATAATGTAACCCCTGGCCTTACAGCTTAGCCAGTAGAAGGCGGGGCGTTACAAATAACAGCACTCAAAAAATCAAAGCTAGACAGAAGAAGTTGTTTACAAGTGTTCTATCTCGGCTTCTGAGACTAGGGTTGTATTTGTACCCCTGGTCAGGGGGCCTGGAAAGGTTTCAAGCATCTGGAGGGGAATAAGACTTTATCCTCGTCAAAACGAGTCATGTTTGATGTGTTCGGGATAAGAATCCTAGTCCAAGCGCTCGGATTGGGTCCAGGTGCCCGAACCAAGAAGGTCAACCTCTTGTTGACTTTCAGTCCCGATTTTCAGCTCCGGTTCCGCTCACCTTGGTTCGGCTTCACTTGGGTGATCTCGGTCATCCTGAATAGTACTCACTCAAACCTAACTTCAGACCTTCGAGCAAACTTCTGCTCTGGCTTCCCGTCCCTCGAAAATGTCGCGCCCCTCATTCTCGTCCGCCCGCGTACTCTTTCGTAGCACCTCGTCCCTCAAACGCACTGAGCCCGTTGGCTCTTGTTAGAGTGTATACTAAAAGCCTAGCTTTTGGTATAAACATTTATCTAGAAATAAGAATCACATTAGTCAAATGACTACATTTATGATAAATGTAGTTGTTCAATTAATTTATATTGTAGATAACATGGTGTGTGGTGTCACACACAGAAGATCATGTTATCAGTACCTTATAAATTATAAACAGTAGCTCACGACCAAGATGGAAAGGAATAAACCATTGGAAGGTCGTAGTGTAATTAGGTATTAGTTTATCTTAACTATATAATTACACTAGTACACTTAAAGTGTAGTGAGTAGGACCATTTGAGGTCGTTTCTTTTATACTGATTTTATAAAGAAACAAAGACCTCGGTTATTATAGAAGTGTGTGCTCTTAATCCTAATATAATAACAAGCACATATATTTGATATTTATTTCTTTAATTTATCAATGGGTGAGATTTAGTTCGATGAATCAATAAGCCCGATAAGTTGGGAAATGGTATCACTTATAGTGTGTGTTGTTGATTATAGAAGGAAACTGTGTCCTAGAGATACTAGGTTGATAATGTCCTCAAGAGGAGCTCATAAGGATTGTCATGTTAAACCCTGCAGGTGGACCTAGTCCGACATGATGATGAAGTTGAGTGGTACTACTCTTGGAGCTAGATATTAATTAAGTGAGTTGTCAGTAACTTACTTAATTAGTGGACATTTGGTATCTTAAATACAGGGAGACTAACACACTCATAATAAGAAGGAGCCCAAAATGTAATTTGGGATTGGTGCGGTAGTTCAATAATAGTTCTTTAGTGGAATGAATTATTATTGATGAAATTAAGTTGTGTGTTCGAGGCGAACACGAGATGCTTATTTTCATCGGGAGACCAAAACCAATTCCTCCTCTCGGTCCCTATCGTAGCCTCTAGTATATAGAGATTTATACCCACCTATACCCACCTTCTTACCCATCCTATAGGGGCCGGCCAAGCTAGCTTGGAGACCAAGCTAGGGCCGGTCATGGGTATGTTCATGGGTGAATTCATGTGGCCGACCCTATTAAAATAAAAAGGAATTTTAATTTTAAAAATTTTTCTTATGTGGATAATATAATTTAAAAGAGAGTTTAAAAATTTAAATCCTTCCTTTTATAAGATTCTACAAAAGATTAAGAGAAGAGTTAAAATCTCTTTCCTTATTTGTAGATTAAAAGGTTGATTTTAATTTTGGTAAAAACTTTCCTTTTAATTATATTCATGATTTAAAAGAAAGTTTAAAAATTAAAAATTCTCTTTTATTAGTTTCTACAAAAGATTAAGAAAAGATTTAATATCTTTCCTTATTTGTAGATTGAAAGGAGATTTTAATTTTTAGAGATAACTTTCCTTTTTGGAAATTATCCACATGTTTAAAAGAAAGATTTTAATTTATAAAATTTCTTTTTATTAACCAATCATGAAGGGATGAAAATTATTGGAGAAATTTTTATAAATTTCTAAAAACAAATTAGGAAGTTTTAATTTTTGTTTTAATTAAAACTCTCCTTGTTTTGGGGAAAGTGGTGGCCGGCCATTGCAATTAAAAAAAAGAAAATTGTTTTAATTAAAATAATTTTTCTTTTTCATGGCAAAGGAATTAAGGAAATTTTTATTTAAATTTCCTTATTTGCCAAGACCAAGGATTATAAAAGAGGGGGTAGAGGAGGCTTCAAGGTGAATGTCTCTATTTATTTTTCTCCCTCTTTTCTTCTTTGGGTGTGGCCGGCCCTTTCTTTTCTTTCCTCTCCTTTGTGTGGCCGAAACTTTCTCATGGTGGAGTTAGCTTTGGTGGCCGGATCTAAGAAGGAGAAGAAGGAGAGAAAAGAAGCTTCTTTTCTAGCATCCCTTGGAGCATGGTGGTGGTGGCCGAACCTCTTCATCCTAGAAGAAGTTTTGATGGCCGAAACTTGCAAGGAAGAAGAAGGTGCTTGGTGGTTCTCATCTCGGAAGATCATTGCCCACACAACGTCCGAGGTTAGAAGAGGAATACGGTAGAAGATCAAGAGGTCTTTCTAAAAGGTATAACTAGTAATTTTCTTTCCGCATCATACTAGTTATTTTTGGAAATAATACTAAATACAAGAGGCGTACGATTCTAGAGTTTCGAATTTGTTTTCGATATAGTGTTCTTTTGTTTTTCTTTTCCTTGTGATTTGATTGTTCTTTTCGGTTAACCTAAAGTTATTTTAGGAAATTAAATATTAGCTTTCTATAAAAGGTTTTGTCTAGCCGGTGGTGGTTGCTCCCATATCCAAGAAGGCCATGTGCCTCGCCACGTCAGTACTGGGAACCGATTATGGAAATTAATATTTAATGGAATTAATAACTTAAGGTGATTTGGGTCGAACGTGTTAAGTTCCGCAGGAGACCCAAGTCAAAACCTAAAAGAACGAATAGATTAAGTTTTGGATCAAACGTGTTAAGTTCCGCAGGCGATCCAAAATTTAATTTAAAAGAACACATGGTAGCTAGGAAAAGGTTCAGACCTTTGTACAAAATTTTTGTACAGTGGAACCTCTAGGCTTTCCGAGTAGCAACCAACAATTGGTATCAGAGCTAGGGTTTTGCCTCTGTGTATTTGGTATTAGTTTAATTATGCACATGTCATACATAATTTAGGCAGGATAATAGTAGGATGTGCTAACTTTGTGGATCAGGATCCAACTATTATGGCTTATAGTTATTATGTGTGTGATTGGACCCTTGGACATGTCAAGGGCATTTTATTGTGTGTGCATGATTGTATTATAAAATACTGTCTGTATTTAGTTTTATTAGGATTTTATTTTGATCTAGATACATGTACATTCCTTTTATGGAATATAGGATCAAAATGTAAAATTCTATTTATGTCATGGATCGAATCTTGCAAAGCGTGGAACCTTCTAAGGACCAGAGGTGCAGTGGAACTAGGAGCAAGATGGAGGCGACAGCTTGACCCGGTGGTGGTGGCCAAATATGGCGTAGCTTGGGATGACAACATACGGAGGACAACTAGAGATAAAAGCCATAATAGTTGAAAATTAGATTTTCTATTTATTGCTTTTATATTGTCGTGCATGTTAGTTTACAAGTTTAGTAGGCTAGCATAGTTTAAAATTCCTCATTTATAAATAACTAAGTGGGAGAGGGATTTTTAAGTAAATCCCATGGTCTCCATTACTGGTTTGTAAGTGATGCAAACAAGCTTGCGCGTTGGCTCTGAGTGCCTTCCTCCATAACGGATGAGCTTGTTTGCGGATCACTAGAACAGACTTCCAATTTTGGATGACTATAGGAAGTTAATTAAGAGCGTGTGATCTTCCCCAACGGAAGGGGCATAATCTTATTAATGGACTTAGTGTCAAGTAATGGTATACACTTAGACACATCTAATAGTATCCTCCCCATCGGAGTCACTGTTATTATTTGTGTGACCAAATGAAACCAACTATTAATTTGTCATAAAACTAGGTTGACAAGATAATAAAATTAAAGGGTTAAAACCCCTCTTACAAATGATTGATTTTGTATACGTCCACACTAACGTGGCATACAAAATTAACGGTGTTTGAGATAATTTTATTTGTCATAAAGTTACGTTGACAAGATAGTTAATGGGTAAAACCCTCCTCTTACAAATGTTGATTTTGTATACGTCCACACTAACGTGGCATGTAAAATTCACGGTGTTTTGAGGTGTTGGTAAATTTAAATAGTATTGTTAGAGGAATCAATATTATTTTAAATTTAGAGTCTTGACCAAATATTTGATTAAAGATAGACCAACTATTAATTTTATTTGTCATAAAGTAAGGTTGACGAGATAATAAAATTAAATGATAAAATTTCCTCTTTGAATTTGTATACGTCCACACTAACGTGACATACAAAATTCATGGGGATTTTTAAGGAGTTGGTCTTAACCAAATATTTTTGTGATTCTTAGGATGATGGTCAATCCCTAGCTGATATACTTTAGGATAGACTTAGTGGTCCCAATTATAATTGATTGGAAATAGAATTTAGACATTAAGGTAGACTGTCCTCTTAGAACTAAGAACAATATAGGTGTATTTTATTCATTAGTTGATACATGTTTAGTGGAGTTATCTACCGGTACCTGGTGTGTAGATATGGGAGCCACTGATCATGTCTGCAATTCATTGCAGGGTTCTAGGAAACCCGACAACTAAATGAAAATAAAAAACACCGTCCACATGGGCACTACTGCAAAAGTAGCAGCTGTTGCAGTGGGAGAGGTTTATTCTCTAATAGGAATAAAATTTGGATTATTAGGAATTGTTTTTACATATTAAGTTTAGAAAGAACCTGATTTCAGTTTCTAAACTATTATAGAATAGATATTGTGTCTATTTTGATAAACAAAGTTGTTATCAAGAAAAATAGGCAAGTTATCTATTCTGGTATGTTGGTTGACAATTTATAATCCAATAACTCCCACGATGCAACAAATGGAAATTAATAACACATCTTCTAACTTAAGAGAAAGCAACCTTCGAAAATGAACCAATTATATCTTTGACATCTAAGGTTAGGTTATATTAACTTAAGTAGGATTCATTGGTAGCTGATGAACTTTTGGGTTCATTAGTAGTGGAAATCTTTCCAACCTGCGAGTCTTACTTGGAAGGAAAATAACCAAGGAGCTTTTAAGTCTAAGGGGTATAGAGCCAAAGATATATAGGAATTGGTTCATTCTGATTTGTGTGATCCTATGAGCATCCAGGCAAGAAGTTGTTTCAAATATTTCATCTATTTTATAGACAACTATTTGAGATATGGATATATTTACTTGATGTGCTGCAAGTCTAAGTGCTTTGATTAGTTCAAAGAGTACGAGGCTGATGTGGAGAAACGACAAAGTAAAAATATCAAGACACTACGGTAAGATCGTAGTGACAAGTACCTTTTGGGAGAATTTAGGAGTCATTTATCAGAAGTAGGGATTCAATCCCAACTAACTGCACCTTGGTACAATCCAACAGAATGATGTAGGAAAAGGAAGGTATAGGACTCTTATGGAAATAAGTAGATTGATGAGTTATTAAGAATATTATCAAAATCATTTTAAGGATATACTCTGGAAACGGGAGTGAATATAGTACCTTCTAAAGTCAGAACTCTCTACTCATATAGAATTGTTGAATAGGCGTAAGCCTATTTCGAAGCATATTCGGATTCGGGTAGTCCAGCACATATGCAGAAGAGAGACAATGATAAGTTGGACAGGAATTCACTTGTTTGTGGGTTATCCTAGTGAAATGAAAGTAGGTTTATAGTCTTAAAAATCAGAAGGTCATTGTTAGCATCAATGACCGATTTTTAGAAAAGGACTATGTAATAAACCATGTGCCCATAAGAAAATTTGTTCTTAAGGAAATAATAAAAGACATGTCTAATCTAGTACCAACTGTACAAGACGAGATACCACAAGGAAACTGCAACACGTATCACAAATGATACACAATTGCAGAAAGTGTCTTGTCGTAGTGGGAGGGTTGTTAGGCAACCTAAAAAGATTCATGTTTTGTTTTGGGAGAGTTTTTGGACTCGATTCCTGGAGGACATGAACCTGATCTCCGGACATATGACGAAACACTCCAAGATAAAGATGCAATATCTTGGCAAAGAGTAATGAATAAATTAGAATATATGTATTCTAATAAAATCTGGAAGCTTATAGAACCACCAAATGGTATAAAAGCCTTTGGGTGTAAAAAGGTCTATATTAGGAAAAGAGGGATAGACAGGAAGGTAGAAACTTTCAAAGCAAGACTAGATGAAAAAGGAAACTTTTTCACTGGTAGCCATGCTTAAGTCTATCCGGATTCTTTTATCTATTTGGCAAGTGGATGTCAAGACAGCATTCCTTAATGGAAGTCTTGAAGAAAACATCCATATAAATCAACCAGAAGGGTTCATTGCAAAGGGCTAAGAGCATCTTGTGTGCAAGCTCAATCAGTCTATGGACTGAGGCAAAGCTTTAAGGTCTTGGAACATCCGGTTTATCAAAGTAATCCAGATCTATGGATTTAGTAACCGGATAAGTCTTGTGTATACAAAAGATGTGATGGAAACGTGGTGGTATTTCTTGTACTATACTTAGATAACATTTTTGGTAGTTGGAAACAATATCAAAATGTTGTCAGAAGTAAGGGTATGGTTGTCCAAACAATTCGATATAAAGGACTTAGGAGAATGTATATATTCTTGAGATCAAAGTAATAAGGGATCGCAAGAAAAGAATATTTTACTTATCCCAAGCTTCATACATCGGAAAAATCCTTGCTCGTTTTAAGCATACAAAACTCCAAGAAAGGTTTCTTACCTTTTCAGGATGGAGTAACTTTATCTAAAGATATGTCTCTGTAGACATCAAAGGAGATAAAGGAAATAAAGGCAGTTCTTTGTGCTACGACTGCTGGAAGCCTAATGTATGCTATGCACGAGTTCAGAAATCTATTTTGCCAAGGGCATAGTTAGCAGATATCAAAGTAACCCTGGACAAGGACAATGGACTATAGTAAAGCATATATTGTAGTACCTTAGAGGCACTAGAGATTATATGCTAACTTACAAGGCAGTTAATTTAGTCCTTGTGGGTTGCATGGATTTTGACTTCCAATCAGATAGGGACAATAATAAGTCAACCTCGGGGTTTTGTGTTTACTTTAGAGAGGTAAAGTCATAACTATGGAAGAGTGATAAGCATAAGTGTTTTTCTGGACTCCACCATAGAAGCTTAGTATATGGCAAGCCTCTGAGATAGCCATAAAAGCTGAATGACTCAATAACCTCAAAATAGACTTAGATATGATTTCTGGTTTGTCCAAAAATTATTACAATTTATTGTAATAATGTTGGTGCAGTAGCAAACTCGAAGAAACCATAAGTCTATAAGGCAAGTAAACACAATAGAGCGCAAGTACCACCCAATACGAGGAATCGTATAAACGAGGAGAAGTTGTTGCCGCCTAGATTGCATCAGGTGATGACCTATAGATCTTTTCACTAAGGTCCTTAAGGCAAGAGCTTTTGATGGGCATGATTGAAGGGATGGGAATCAGATGTATGGCAGCAGATATGGCAGCTTAGTCTTTTAGTATAAGTGGGAGATTGTTAGAGTGTATACTAAAAGCCTAGCTTTTGGTATAAACATTTATCTAGAAATAAGAATCACATTTGTCAAATGACTACATTTATGATAAATGTAGTTGTTCAATTAATTTATATTGTAGATAACATGGTGTGTGGTGTCACACACAGAAGATCATGTTATCAGTACCTTATAAATTATAAACAGTAGCTCACGACCAAGATGGAAAGGAATAAACCATTGGAAGGTCGTAGTGTAATTAGGTATTAGTTTATCTTAACTATATAATTACACTAGTACACTTAAAGTGTAGTGAGTAGGACCATTTGAGGTCGTTTCTTTTATACTGATTTTATAAAGAAACAAAGACCTCGGTTATTATGGAAGTGTGTGCTCTTAATCCTAATATAATAACAAGCACATATATTTGATATTTATTTCTTTAATTTATCAATGGGTGAGATTTAGTTCGATGAATCAATAAGCCCGATAAGTTGGGAAATGGTATCACTTATAGTGTGTGTTGTTGATTATAGAAGGAAACTGTGTCCTAGAGATACTAGGTTGGTAATGTCCTCAAGAGGAGCTCATAAGGATTGTCATGTTAAACCCTGCAGGTAGACCTAGTCCGACATGATGATGAAGTTGAGTGGTACTACTCTTGGAGCTAGATATTAATTAAGTGAGTTGTCAGTAACTTACTTAATTAGTGGACATTTGGTATCTTAAATACAGGGAGACTAACACACTCATAATAAGAAGGAGCCCAAAATGTAATTTGGGATTGGTGCGGTAGTTCAATAATAGTTCTTTAGTGGAATGAATTATTATTGATGAAATTAAGTTGTGTGTTCGGGGCGAACACGAGATGCTTATTTTCATCGGGAGACCAAAACCAATTCCTTCTCTCGGTCCCTATCGTAGCCTCTAGTATATAGAGATTTATACCCACCTATACCCACCTTCTTACCCATCCTATAGGGGTCGACCAAGCTAGCTTGGAGACCAAGCTAGGGCCGGCCATGGGTATGTTCATGGGTGAATTCATGTGGCCGACCCTATTAAAATAAAAAGGAATTTTAATTTTAAAATTTGTTCTTATGTGGATAATATAATTTAAAAGAGAGTTTAAAAATTTAAATCCTTCCTTTTATAAGATTCTACAAAAGATTAAGAGAAGAGTTAAAATCTCTTTCCTTATTTGTAGATTAAAAGGTTGATTTTAATTTTGGTAAAAACTTTCCTTTTAATTATATTCATGATTTAAAAGAAAGTTTAAAAATTAAAAATTCTCTTTTATTAGTTTCTACAAAAGATTAAGAAAAGATTTAATATCTTTCCTTATTTGTAGATTGAAAGGAGATTTTAATTTTTAGAGATAACTTTCCTTTTTGGAAATTATCCACATGTTTAAAAGAAAGATTTTAATTTATAAAATTTCTTTTTATTAACCAATCATGAAGGGATGAAAATTATTGGAGAAATTTTTATAAATTTCTAAAAACAAATTAGGAAGTTTTAATTTTTGTTTTAATTAAAACTCTCCTTGTTTTGGGGAAAGTGGTGGCCGGCCATTGCAATTAAAAAAAGAAAATTGTTTTAATTAAAATAATTTTTCTTTTTCATGGCAAAGGAATTAAGGAAATTTTTATTTAAATTTCCTTATTTGCCAAGACCAAGGATTATAAAAGAGGGGGTAGAGGAGGCTTCAAGGTGAATGTCTCTATTTATTTTTCTCCCTCTTTTCTTCTTTGGGTGTGGCCGGCCCTTTCTTTTCTTTCCTCTCCTTTGTGTGGCCGAAACTTTCTCATGGTGGAGTTAGCTTTGGTGGCCGGATCTAAGAAGGAGAAGAAGGAGAGAAAAGAAGCTTCTTTTCTAGCATCCCTTGGAGCATGGTGGTGGTGGCCGAACCTCTTCATCCTAGAAGAAGTTTTGATGGCTGAAACTTGCAAGGAAGAAGAAGGTGCTTGGTGGTTCTCATCTCGGAAGATCGTTGCCCACACAACGTCCGAGGTTAGAAGAGGAATACGGTAGAAGATCAAGAGGTCTTTCTAAAAGGTATAACTAGTAATTTTTCTTTCCGCATCATACTAGTTATTTTTGGAAATAATACTAAATACAAGAGGCGTACGATTCTAGAGTTTCGAATTTGTTTTCGATATAGTGTTCTTTTGTTTTTCTTTTCCTTGTGATTTGATTGTTCTTTTCGGTTAACCTAAAGTTATTTTAGGAAATTAAATATTAGCTTTCTATAAAAGGTTTTGTCTAGTCGGTGGTGGTTGCTCCCATATCCAAGAAGGCCATGTGCCTCGCCACGTCAGTACTGGGAACCGATTATGGAAATTAATATTTAATGGAATTAATAACTTAAGGTGATTTGGGTCGAACGTGTTAAGTTCCGCAGGAGACCCAAGTCAAAACCTAAAAGAACGAATAGATTAAGTTTTGGATCAAACGTGTTAAGTTCCGCAGGCGATCCAAAATTTAATTTAAAAGAACACATGGTAGCTAGGAAAAGGTTCAGACCTTTGTACAAAATTTTTGTACAGTGGAACCTCTAGGCTTTCCGAGTAGCAACCAACAGCTCTCTCCCGTGTCGTCGTTCTCGCTAGCTGCGTCTTTTGCTCGACTTCTTGTGCTCTTAAGTTCCTGCACACTTGGTTATGTTAGGGTTGAAAATCAACAGGACCTAACTTTACTTGGTTGATCACATCAAAACTACCTTGGAGTACCAACGATCTCTCCCCTTTGATGTGATTGATGTGAGCTCGAGTGTCGTGCTACGAGAGCTTATCAAATTACAATTAAAGTTATTGAACCCCTCTACACTAAAGTAGTATAGAGATGACTTGGGTCGTCTCCCAAAAAATGTAACAATAAGATGATAACTTCAGGATTGGTTATGACTTTTGGATTTTTGATATGAAACTGGGGGTTTGGGTTTTGAATTTTGAACTACGATATGAAATAACAAAACAAGTATGAAATTAAACCTAAAGAACAAAAGAGCAAAGCAAGTATGAAAGCTAATCCTAATTAATGAAAGACATCCTATCTATCCATTAATAGTGATATCATAACGCATTGTCACTCTACGCTACGATTTCACTAATAATAGAATTAATCTAAGGAATGAAATAACAAAGTATAAAATAAACCTAACCTAGTAAATGAAAGACGATGCAAATAAGAAAACCTAGTCTAATTAAACTATGATTGCAAGGAAATTAAAGACAACATAGAGTAAACAAATAATGAAACTAAGCATGGAATGTAACTTAGAGCATTAAAGAAAGCTAATCTACCCTAGCCTAATTGTATTTAAACGAAGAACAAAACTTATAGCAATTGCAAAAGACAAGATAAGCAAACATTAAGTGAAATAAAATGCACGAATTTAACCCTACTGTTGTAAGAAACATTTTGTCGAACACCTTACGAGCATAAATCAAAATGACATGAGTACGTGCACTAAAACATGGGAGAACAATTTAGTACAAGCATCAAACAATCAATCATACAAATCAACATATCAATACGAATCAAGTGAAGAAATGCAAAGATCAAAAGCTGGTGGAATCTGTTCGGAAGAAGATATGCTGTTGGAAGAAAAGGTGGAGCTGTGACTGGCGAAATCTGGTGAAGATCTGCTGCTTGGACTCGCCGGAACGAAGAGAATGGCCACTGGAGCTTGAAGAAGATCAGATCTATAGAAGATGGATCTAAGTCTTCCCAAATCTAGTCCGGATGAAGGAAGTCAAGCTGGAATTGAAGTCGCGTGCCCTAGCTTCCTCCTCCAACTCTCCCTATGTCACATGAAACACCAGCTCCAAAACCCCCAGAACTGATGAACAACAACTAACTCTGCAGGTGCTACTTGCTTCAACAACGATGGGATTAACGCAAACTTCCAACGAAGAACCCCTTCGCTGGACGTTTGCCGGAGATGAAAATGAACTACTATGAAATGGAAGAACCGCCGCTCCTCTGAAATCTGCCGCTTGAACCCCAGTCGGAAGACATTGTCGGAAGGTGGATGTCTTGCCGGAGAAACCCTCTCCGGCTAGGTGAAGATCGTTGTCGTCGCTTGCCGCTTGTCCGATTGCTGCTGTCGCACGCCGCTAGAATCAAGGGAAGAGGAAGTGGTGGGCTGTGGATAGATGGCCGACTAGCGGCAGTGACGAGAAGAGTGCCACCGGCCGGTGGTGAGGAAGAAGAGGGAAGAAGGAGGTGCGCTGTGCCCTAGCCGCGCAAGAAGAAAACCCGAGCTGAGAGATGTCGCGTCCCTGTTCATCCGTGTGAGAAGAGGTTTTGGTTTCTTAATGGATCGGGTTATGGAGTTAGGTTTTGGATTAAGAGAAAAGATCCGGATCCAATAAGAGAAATTGAAATTGGGTTTTTTTCGAATTAGGCTTTAAGAGTGGGCTTTTGGATTGGGTTTGAATTGGAGCTCCACTTCTTGGATGAACCCTTGATTATTTGATCTTGATCAACGGTCCAGATTACTTCCCTACAAAACATGATGCACCTTTTAGATGAAATACCAGAAAATATAGGAAAAATTAGATCGATGCTCCAAATAAATCTCAACTCGTAAAACATGATATAAATATGTAATTAAGCATATGAAAGGGTAAAAATATCAAGTCCAAGAACAAAAATAACATATAAAAATGCTAGTTATCAGTGATCAAACCTAAGTTAAGTTAGGGTAAACTAAAAACAAATAATAGTTATAATGTTTGTAAAAAAATTACAAGTACAAAAATTAAGTACAAAAATTTTAAAAACTTTAAGTACAAAATTTTAAATCATACTACCCTCCCCTAGACTTAATCTTTACTACTCCCCCTTTTGTAAAAATGGGGTACAACAAAAGAAATTCTACTTAACAATGATAAAAAGTCTAAGGAAAAATAAGGTTTACATTTTTTTTAAAAAAAAATTAACATATTTAAAGCAAAAAAAAATTTCACAGTTCTCGTAAAGTTAACTTTTAAATAATTTCTAAAAATTTTGACATACCTTTTAAAGCATGTTTATAACCACTAATTGCTTAACAGTAAGTCAATTAAATATTCAATTCAGTAATTGACTTCTACGTTGTGGTGAGGCACTAGGTCTTCTTGGTTATTGGATCATCAACCACTTCTAGATAAAGCCTCTTAAAGAATTTAAACATTTAATTTTTCTTTTTAAACTCTTGAAAAAATTAGTCTAAATATGATTTTGGAACCCAAAATAGGTTCCTTTCTACAGGATTAATTAAAAATTTCCGTGGAATATATTTTCATGATATTGCCCTAATTTGGCCCTTATGGTATTTAAAATATCAGTTTAAACTATTATATCTCCTAATATTTTGATTATTTAAGCATGCACGATTTTTTCAATATTCTATTTCTATTTTTAATTTATCATTTTCTAATTTCAAATTATCAAACAAATCTAAAGGGCATGCATTGGCTAATTGTCTTTTCAAGACTATATTTTCTTTTTCTAGTTTAACAAAATCCTTGGAAAGAATCTTAGTAAATTTAAACGACTTTTCAGGAGATAAGGCATGTATCTGACTTATCTCGTATTCTGATGCTCCTCCTTAATCATAATTTTCATCTGATGATCCTCCCTTTTCATCGATGTTCATCTCTGAACAGCTTTTGTCTTCTTTTTGATGGTTTCCCATTAGGGCTAGTCCGACATAGGTTTCGACTTCGGATTTGGATGATGTGTCATTCCACATCGCCTTTAGATTATGCTTGGGTCAGGTTGTCTTCTTGTTCTTGTTCTTTTCCTTTTCCTTGTTCTTCAATTTTGGACAGTCACCCTTGATGTATCTTACTTCGTTGTAGTTGTAACATCGAACGTTCCTTTTATTTCAATAATGCTTCTTTGCCTGTGACTTATTAAATTTATTAGATTAATAAATTTATTGAATTTTCTTACCAGTAGAGTTGCTTCGTCTTCATCGATTGATGCTTCAGAGTCAGAGTCTTCCTTCTTGGCTTTCAAGGCAAGATTGTTGTTCGACTTATCGATTTCTTAATTAGAATCTGCACATCGAGTTTCATGAAGTTCAAAAGTAGAAAACAAATTCTCTAGTGTACTTACCACGAAGTCCTTAGAAATGTAGTATGCGTCTACTAAGGATGTGTTGGTGCAACCTTAGGTCAAGGTTGACCTGGTTGACCTGACTCGAGTTGTGTTTTGATGTTTGACGATGTTTGACGAGAAGAGAGTTGTATTCTTGATGTTTGACAAGAATAGGTGTTTGGGAGATTGTAGGTGCAACCTTAGGTCAAGGTTGACCTGGTTGACCTGATTCGGGAAAAGTCCAAGCAGGGAGCTTGGCACGCGAAAAGTCCAAGTATGGAGACTTGGCACGGGGAAAAGTCCAAGCAGGTAGCTTGGCACGCGGAAAGTCCAAGTATGGAGACATGGCACGGGGAAAGTCCAAACAGGGAGTTTGGCACGGGGAAAAGTCCTGGTGAGTGAAGCCAGGCAGTCGGAGAAGTCCTGGTGAGTGAAGCCAGGCAGTCGGGAAATCCTGGTGAGAGAAGCCAGGTGAAAATCCTAGTGAGTGAAGCTAGGTGAAAGTGGAAGTCCTGGTGAGTGAAGCCAAGCATTCGGGAAAGTCCTGGTGAGTGAAGCCAGGCAGTTTGAAAGTCCTGGTGAGTGAAGCCAGGCAGATTGGAAATCCTGGTGAGTGAAGCCAGGTGAAAACCCTAGTGAGTGAAGCTAGGTGAAAGTCCTGGTGAGTGAAGTCGGGCAAGGGAAAATCCAGATGGATTAAGGGTGATCGGACATCTGGTGTTAAGAAGGTCAAGCAGGTCAAGGGTGTGACCGGATACTTGACACGAAGAGAAAAGTCCAAGTGGGTCAAAGGGATTGACCGGACACTTGGTGGAGAGTCTTAGCAGGTCAAGGGAGTGACCGGATGCTAAGCATGATGTACCAACAGGTCAAGGTTGACCGGATGATGGTTTGGGAGACTTGGGACTTGGTTTGGGCAAAAACCAAGCTCTGGATCGATGCAGACCGATCGATGATCGTTGTGTATCGATCGGTGCGGTGACCGATCGGATAACAAATAGAAGGCAAAGCGCATCGGTTCCGTGAGCTTACTGATCGGTCGGGGACCGATCGGCAAGCCTGATCGGTCTCCACGACCGATCAGGAGATCTCACGAGAGGTGGGATCGATACGTGGACCGATCCGGTGTAACTGATCGGTCCTGACCGATCAGCCTTTCTTCGTAAGCATTCTGATCGGTCTAGGGACCGATCAGCCCGAGCTGATCGCTCCCGGACCGATCGGAAGGTCTGGACCGATCGGTGGAGCTGATCGGTCCACATTCGACCGTTGAGTCACAACGGGTCGCTCCTTCTTCTCCGCTGGCTTCTGTCTTCGCTGTGCAGGTTCGCAGGTTATAAAAGGGGATCAAGGCTTTGGTGCTACTACTTCTTTTTCCTTCTTCCTGTCCCTAACTGCTGCTGTGCTTGAGCTTTGATTGAGCTCCTCCAAAGCTTCGCGTGAGCTTCCGGTTGGACCATCTGCTGTTGTAGGCGCTTGGAGCTGTTGCTTCTTCCAGTCGACGAGAAGGCAAGATTGTTTTTACACTTGTATTGTCTTCTGCTTTCTTGTACTTCTTGTTGTTACAAGTATTGTGGCGAGGTTTCTCCACCCATAAGGAGTTATTTTTAGCCGGTTTTCCGGGGACTCATCCACTGACGGATTGACTGGACTCGTCCACCTTACGGACACGCCGAGGAGTAGGAGCCCTAATCTCCGAACCTCGTTACATCGGTTTGTTTGAGGTTTGTCTTCTTTTCCTTCGTTTCTACGTGTTATTTTCCGCTGCGCTAACCTAGTTTGTAGAAACGCGACGATTTGGTGTCGGCTATTCACACCCCCCTCTCTAGCCTCCGTACGAAGGATCCTAACAGGATGATCATTCTGGAGTTCTCGGGAAGACGTTGAGTGCATACCGGATTGAATCTTAGTTCGTTACCAATTCTTCAAGATTGTTGAGTTGAGTGATGAGTTCTTTGATCCATGCTTGGAGTTGTGCTACCTTTTCTCCATTGTTCATCTGTAGGTTTGTTAGCTGGATTCGGAGGAGGTCTTGCCTTGCTAACTTTGCTTCCGAAGTGCCTTCGTGGAGTTCCAGGAATTTCTCCCAGAGCTCTTTGGCGGAGTCGTAGTTGCCGATTCGATTGACCTCCTGGGCCAAAGAACACTTAGTAGGTGGAATTCTGCTTTACCATTCGCCACGAAATCGACTTGTTCTTTCTGTTGAAATCAATAGGTAGAGGAAAGAAATAATATAAAACTTTTTGATGATCTTATTACTAAATCTAATAGATTTATTTATACAAATTGTCCAACACAATAATGAAAAGATTAAATAAACATACAATTATAATAATTATAAACATAGATATATAATAGACTTGAAAATATTATTTTTCCTGTTTAATTCATGTCGATCTTGATTGGTGTCAAATATAATAAACCTCAATTGATTGAAATCAATTAAAGATTATTTCCATTATTGTTATTACCCCCGACAAATTCAACGAGAGTGTCTGAACGTTGAGTTTAAGTGCTAACTTGGTGAAACGTTGTCTAGATAATGACTTAGTAAATATATCAACAATTTGATCTTCCGTAGAGATATAAGAAATCGAAAGTTGTCGAGTCACTACACACTCGCGAACAAAATGAAAATCAATCTCTACATGCTTGGTACGAGCATGAAAAATCGAATTTGTCGCAAGATAAGTTGCTCCAATATTATCACACCATATTTTAGGCGTAGCAGTTGGGAAAAAGTATAATTCTGAAAGAAGATATTGTAGCCAAATAATTTCTGACGTTGCGTTAGCGATAGCTTTATATTCAGCTTCAGTACTCGAGCAAGAGACTATAGGTTGCTTATTCGAAAGCTAGGAAACAAGATTTCACTCAAGAAATATAACATATCCACTAGTTGAACGTCTATCTTCGGGAGATCTAGCCCAATCTACATCACTGTAGGCAATCAACTCTTGTGAAGACTGACGATATAAAAGAATACCATGTAAAATAATACCTTTGAGATATCGAAGAATTCGCTTAACACCTTCCCAATGATGTTCAGTAGTGTTGGTTGCTACTCGGAAAACCTAGAGGTTCCACTGTACAAAAATTTTGTACAAAGATCTGAACTTTTTCCTAGCTACCATGTGTTCTTTTAAATTAAATTTTGGATCGCTTGCGGAACTTAACACGTTTGATCCAAAACTTAATCTATTTGTTCTTTTAGGTTTTGACTTGGATCTCCTGCGAAACTTAACACGTTCGACCCAAATCACCTTAAGTTATTAATTTCATTAAATATTAATTTCCATAATTGGTTCCCAGTACTGACGTGGCGAGGCACACGACCTTCTTGGATATGGGAGCAACCACCACCGACTAGACAAAACCTTTTATAGAAATCTAATATTTAATTTCCTAAAATAACTTTAGGTTAACCGAAAAGAACAATCAAATCACAAGGAAAAATAAAACAAAAGAACACAACTTCGAAAATCATATTCGAAATACTAGAACGTAAGCCTCTTGTATTTGGTATTATTTCCATAAATAACTAGTATGATGCGGAAAAGGAAAAAACTACTAGTTATACCTTCTAGAAAGACCTCTTGATCTTCTACCGTATTCCTCTTCTAACCTCGGACGTTGTGTGGGCAACGATCTTCCAAGATGAGAAACCACCAACCACCTTCTTCTCCTCCTAGCTAGGTTCAGCCACAAAGAAGATTTACCAAGGATGAAGAATGAAACACCAACCAAGCTCCAAGAGATGCAAGCTTTCTCTCCTTCTTCTTCTTCTTCTCCAAGTAGTATCCGGCCACCGCAAGAGCTCCAAGGGGAGAGAGAGGTTCGGCCACCACAAGAGGAAGAGAGGGAGAGGATGATGATGGCCGGCCACACCAAGGAACAAAAGAGGGAGAGAAATAATAGAGGTTGTCCCTCATGAAGGCACTCTCACCCCTTCTTTTATATTCCTTGGCCTAGGCAAATTAGGAAATTTAATTATAATAAAATTTCCTTAATTTCCTTGACATGATTTAATTGAGAAAAATAAAATAAAATTTCCCCAATTAAATTCTAATGGTCGGCCACATCATGAAATCAAATTAGACAAGTTTCAATCAACAATTAAAACTTCCTAATTTGTTTCCGGAAATTTTAAAATTAAAATTTCTCTTCAAAATCTCTTCATGGTTGATAAAAAAAATTTTCCATAATTTTAATTTTACAATATGTGAATAATTTTTAAAGAGAAAATAAAATATCTCACCAATCTACAAATAAGGAAAGAGATCTAATCTCTTTCTTTTAATCTTTTGTAGATCTTTTACAAGAGAGATAATTTAATTTTAATTCTCTTTAATAAATTATATCTTCCACATAATAAAAATTAAAATTAAAATTCTTTTTTAATTTAATTTGGCCGGCCCCTCTAGCTTGGGTTCAAGCTAGGGCCGGCCACCCCAATTTATACCTAGGCCGGCCCTAGCTTGGTTCCAAGCTAGCTTGGCCGACCCCCTTTAGGTGGGTATAGGTGGGTATAGTACTTTATAAATAAGAGGCTACGATAGAGACCGAGAGGAGGAATTGGTTTTGGTCTCCCGATAAAATTAAGCATCCCGTGTTCGCCCCAAACACACAACTTAATTTTATCAATAATAATTCATTCCACTAGAGAACTATTATTGAACTACCGCATCAATCCCAAATTACATTTTTTTGGGCTCCTTCTTATTATGAGTGTGTTAGTCTCCCTGTGTTTAAGATATCAAATGTCCACTAATTAAGTGAGTTACTGACAACTCATTTAATTAATATCTAAGTCCAAGAGTAGTACCACTCAACCTTATTGTCATGTCGGACTAAGTCCACCTGCAGGGTTTAACATGACAATCCTTATGAGCTCCTCTTGGGGCATTATCAACCTAGTATCTCTAGGACACAGTTTCCTTCTATAATCAACAACACACACTATAAGTGATATCATTTCCCAACTTATCGGGTTTATTGATTCATCGAACTAAATCTCACCCATTGATAAATTAAAGAAATAAATATCAAATATATGTGCTTGTTATTATATTAGGATTAAGAGCACACACTTCCATAATAACTGAGGTCTTTGTTCCTTTATAAAGTCAGTATAAAAGAAACGACCTCAAATGGTCCTACTCATTACACTCTAAGTGTACTAGTGTAATTATATAGTCAAGATAAACTAATACCTAATTACACTACGACCTTCTAATGGTTTGTTCCTTTCCAATTTGGTCGTGAGCTACTGTCTATAATTTATAAGGTACTGATAACATCATCTTCTGCATGTAACACCACATACTATGTTATCTACAATATAAATTAATTGAACAACTACAAACAAATGTAGATAATTTGACCAAATGTGATTCTTTATTCATAATGAATGTTTACAAAGCTTAGGCTTTCAGTATACACTCCAACAAGTAGGAGCATGCATAAATTGACAGGCATAATTCACAGCGAAAGCAATATCAGGTCATGTAATTGTGACATATTGTAGGACACCAACAATACTACGGTAGATCTGGGGTCAGATATCGAAGAAGAGGATGAAGGTGTAATGAAACCACCCTCAATGATTGGTGTGGAGATAGGACGTACACCATCTATTTTAGCTCGTTGTAGGAGTTCAGTAATGTATTTGCTCTGAGAGAGAAGACAACTTTCATAATATGAGAGAAACTCTATGCCAAGGTAAAAATGAGCATTGCCAAGATCCCGAATAGGAAACTCTTGACGGAGAAGATGTAGTAAAGTAGTAATGCCATTTTGATCACTATTAGTTATTAATATATCATCCACATAAATCAGAACAAATATTGAAAATTCTCATGACATTTGTAGAATAGGGAAGAGTCTATTTTTGAGCCAGAAAATCCTTGAGTATGAAGCCAGGTAGATAGACGATGCAACCATGCACAAGGTGCTTGTCGAAGACCATATATAGATTTCTGAAGTTGACACACATGTGTTGAAAGTTACGGATGGATGAATCCAAAAGGTTGCTCCATATAAATAGTTTGTTCAAGGTGTCCATGAAGGAAAGCATTGGAATCATCTAATTAGCATATTGGCCAATTGGATCTTACAATTATAGATAGTAGCAATCTGATAGTTGTAATTTTGACGACTGGACTAAAAGTATCATTGAAGTCAATGTCTGGTTGTTGATTAAAGCCTTTAGCAAAAAGACGAGCTTTGTAATGTTCAATAGAACCATCTGCACAAAACTTAATTCCGTAAATCCATTTAGATCCCACAATATTCATAGATGGGGTACGAGGGACTAAACTCCAAGTTGTATTATGAAGAAGAGCATCAAATTCTGTAGTCATCCCAGCACGCCAATTTGGATCTTTGATTACATGTGTATAACTAGAAGGTTCAACAAAATTTGAGGAAGCAATAAGAGCACGTGGAAGAGAATAATGAGTGGAAACTGGTTGACATTGTGCATAAATATCGCTTAGAGGAAGCATCCGTCAAGGAATATCATCATCAGAGCTACTCGGAGATGAGTGGTCAGACGAATGAGAATCAGAACTAGAGAGTGGATCACCACTAACCATCGAGTCTACAAGAACTTGTGGAGATGGAGTAGGACCCAAGATACCATCCCCCCTTGTACTTTCAATATCTCCTAATGAATCAATATGTGGGGATTCTAGTATGTTTCTTGGTGATATTAGATAGTTGTCTTGATTATCCGAAGGAGGATCTGAGGTAGCAACTGCAAACGGAAATAAAGATTCATCAAAAGTAACATGTCGAGAAATATATATCCGGTCGGTCGAAATATGGAGGCAACGGTACCCATGATGCAAATTACTATAACCAAGGAAAACACATTGTAAAGAGCAAGGGTTTAACTTGTGCTTAGAGTAAGGTCGTAGCCAAGGATAACATGTGCAACCAAAGATACGAAAGAAGGAGTAATCTGGAAGACAATTATAAAGTCTTTCCAAGGGACACTTATTTTGAAGTAGTGGAGTGGGTAAATGATTGATAAGGTAGACTGCGGTTTGGATGGCTCATCCCAAAATTTAAGAGGAACCGAGGCATGATTAAGAAGACCTAAGGCAGTTTTAACCACATGACGATGTGGTTTCTCTCGGTGGATCCATTTTGTTCAGGAGTGTGGGGACAAGAGACTCGATGGATGATGCCAGAGGAAGTAAGATGACGATGAAGCGCTTGATACTCTCCATCCCAATCAGAATGAAGGGAGAGGATTTTACGATCAAAATAGCGCTCAACCTGTTTTTGAAAGCAACAAAAAATATCAAAGAGATCAGACTTTCTTTTCATAGGAAAAAATCCAAGTAAACTTGTTGAAATTGTTAATAAAAATAATATAATAAAGAAAACATTGATTAGATAGAATAGGAGCAGGACCCCACACATCATAGTGAATAATTTCTAAAGGAAAACTAGAAGTGCGAGAAGAAGACACAAAAGGTAATTTATGAGATTTTGTTTTCATGCATGCTTCACATAAATGAGAAGAGGAGGCTAAAGAAATTAGTAACCCATATTGGTTAATGATATTCTGAACAACATATAGAGACGAATGACCAAGACATGCGTGACAAGAGAATTTATCAATGCGTTCTCCAACAAACGCATTAGTATAGGTGGGTTGAAAATGATAAAGACCGTCTTTAGTATTTTCTCGAAATAGAATATTTCCTGTTGTGGGATTCTTCACAAGATAATGATGAGGATGAAATTTAAAGAACACATTATTATCAAGAGCAAACTGACGGACGGAAAGTAAATTTTTAGTAATAGAATGAACATGAAGAGTGTTGCGTATGTGAAAAGTACGACCGCATGAGTGAAAAGATGTGTTTCGAATGTGAGTAATTTGCAAACCTGAGTCATTACCTATCTGTACCATGTTGGGTCCATCATAAGGCGAAGCTTCTATGATAATATTATATTCCAGTGTAACATGATGAGTTACTCCAGAATCCGGATGTCATCCTGGGTTCTCAAGAGTCGATGAAACTATATTAGGAGAGATAGAATGTGAGAATGCTCCAGAATGAAATGACTGGGTTGTAGAATGCCAAGAAGGTGGTGGTCGATTTGAAGATGCATGCTCTTCTTGTGAAATAGTTGGTTGCCCCAATGCTGCAGGACCACGAACAAATTTGAGTCAAATCTTTTAGGACATTGAATACCAATATGTCCAATTCTGAGACAAATTTGACATCTTCTCTAACTATAAGACCAATCAAATCTTCTAGAGCAATGAATACCAGTATGACTAACGATGTGACAAATTTGATATCGGTCTAAACTTTACCTTTGGCCACCTTGATGTCGTTGGGTATCTGACATCGGAAATAAATAACTCGTCCCTTGATGGTAATAAACTTTACTGGAAGAATTTTCGGCGGCTGGAAATAATACTTGGCAATAGGCTGGACATTGAATACCAATAAAAAGAGTTGTTGATGAAAGGAGAAGAAAAGTTGTTATTGTCGAAGTTGCCGAGGTTGCCGCACTGTAGACGATGATATCAAACCTCGATGTAGAAATTCCTGTAGTTGCTTAACAAAAATTTAGAAGAGGAAAATTAAGACAAAGAGAAGATGACTCTGATACCATGTTGAAATCAATAGGTAGAGGAAAGAAATAATATAAAGCTTTTTGATGATCTTATTATTAAAGCCAATAGACTTATTTATATAAATTGTCCAACACAATAATGGAAAGATTGAATAAGGCATACAATCATAATAATTATAAACATAGTAATATAATAGACTTGGAAATATTATTTTTCCTATTTAATTCATGTCGATCTTGACTGTGTACCAAATATAATAAATCTCAATTGATTAAAATCAATTAAAGATTATTTCCATTATTGTCATTACTTTCCTTTGTCCATAAACACTCTTCCTTTCCAGCTCCATGTTGATCCTTAGGGGCTATGAAACCATATTTCATGATTAACAGAATCTCAAAATCCATTTTAAAAAATACCTCCATCCAGTGTTTCCATTGTGCGAAGTCTTCCTCAAAATTTGGTGGATGAATGCTTGCATCGGCCTCGTCTCATTACTTCAGTTGGTGGTTAGTCCTTCTAAGACATCCTGGCTCTGATACCACTGTTGGTTGCTACTCGGAAAACCTAAAGGTTCCACTGTACAAAAATTTTGTACAAAGGTCTGAACCTTTTTCCTAGCTACCATGTGTTCTTTTAAATTAAATTTTGGATCGCCTGCGGAACTTAACACGTTTGATCCAAAACTTAATCTATTTGTTCTTTTAGGTTTTAACTTGGATCTCCTGCGG
Organism: Zingiber officinale; assembly: GCF_018446385.1. Taxonomy (NCBI): domain Eukaryota; kingdom Viridiplantae; phylum Streptophyta; class Magnoliopsida; order Zingiberales; family Zingiberaceae; genus Zingiber; species Zingiber officinale. Next base: position 148,154,406 of record NC_055994.1, read on the forward strand.
AACTTAACACGTTCGACCCAAGTCTCCTTAAGTTATTAATTCCATTAAATACTAATTTCCATAAAAGGTTCCCAGTACTGACGTGGCGAGGCACATGACCTTCTTGGATATGGGAGCAACCACCACCGACTAGACAAAACCTTTAATAGAAAGCTAATATTTAATTTCCTAAAATAACTTTAGGTTAACCAAAGAGAACAATCAAATCACAAGGAAAAGAAAGAAAACAAAAGAACACAACATCGAAAAACATATTGAAATACTAGATCATAAGCCTCTTGTATTTGGTATTATTTCCATAAATAACTAGCATGATGCGGAAATAAAAATTACTAATTATACCTTGTAGAAAAACCTCTTGATCTTCTACCGTATTCCTCTTCTAACCTCGGACGTTGTGTGGGCAACGATCTACCAAGATGAGAAACCACCAACCACCTTCTTCTCCTCCAAGCAAGGTTCGGCCACAAAGGAAGAACTTTACCAAAGAAGAAAATCAAAATACTAACCAAGCTCCAAGAGATGCTAACTTTCTCTCCTTCTTCTTCTTCTTCTCCAAGTAGTATCCGGCCACCACAAGAACTCCAAGAGAGATGAAGTATTCGGCCACCACAAGAGGAAGAGAGGGAGAGGGTAATGGCCCAACACCAAGGAAAAAGGGAGAGAAAACAATAGAGGTTGTGTCCCATGAAGGCACCCTCACCCCTTCTTTTATATTCCTTGGCCTAGGCAAATTAGGAAATTTAATTACAATAAATTTTCCTTAATTTCTTTGACTTGATTTAATTGAGAGAAATAAAATAAAATTTCCCAAATCAATTTCAAGTGGCCGGCCACATCATTGGAAAACAAAAGAGGACAAGTTTTAATCAACAATTAAAACTTCCTAATTTGTTTCCGGAAATTTTAAAAAATAAAATTTCTCTTTAAAATCTCTTCATGGTTAATAAAAGGAAATATCTATAATTTTAATTTTATTAACATGTGAATAATTTTAAAGAGAAAATAAAACATCTCTCCAATCTACAAATAAGGAAAGAGATCTAATCTCTTTCTTTAATCTTTTGTAAATCTTTTACAAGAGAGATATTTTAATTCTAATTCTCTTTAAATTATATCTTCCACATTATAATAAAAATTAAAATTAAATTTCTTTTTTAATTTATTTTGGCCGGCCCTACTAGCTTGGGTTCAAGCTAGGGCCGGCCACCCAATAATATACCTAGGCCGGCCCTAGCTTGGTTCCCAAGCTAGCTTGGCCGGCCCCTTATTGGTGGCTATAGAAGGTGGGTATAGGTGGGTATAGAACTCTATAAATAAGAGGCTACGATAGGGACCGAGAGGAGGAATTGGTTTTGGTCTCCCGATAAAATTAAGCATCCCGTGTTCGCCCCGAACACACAACTTAATTTTATCAATGATAATTCATTCCACTAGAGAACTATCATTGAACTACCGCACCAATCCCAAATTACATTTTTGGGCTCCTTCTTATTATGAGTGTGTTAGTCTCCCTGTGTTTAAGATATCGAATGTCCACTAATTAAGTGAGTTACTGACAACTCATTTAATTAATATCTAGGTCCAAGAGTAGTACCACTCAACCTTATTGTCATGTCGGACTAAGTCCACCTGCAGGGTTTAACATGACAATCTTTACGAGCTCCTCTTGAGGACATTATCAACCTAGTATCTCTAGGACACAGTTTCCTTCTATAATCAACAACACACACTATAAGTAATACCATTTCCCAACTTATCGGGTTTATTGATTCAACGAACTAAATCTCACCCATTGATAAATTAAAGAAATAAATATCAAATATATGTGCTTGTTATTATATTAGGATTAAGAGCACACACTTCCATAATAACTGAGGTCTTTGTTCCTTTATAAAGTCAGTATAAAAGAAATGACCTCAAATGGTCCTACTCAATACACTCTGAGTGTACTAGTGTAATTATATAGTCAAGATAAACTAATACCTAATTACACTACGACCTTCTAATGGTTTGTTCCTTTTCCATTTTGGTCGTGAGCTACTGTTTATAATTTATAAGGTACTGATAACATCATCTTCTGTATGTGACACCACATACTATGTTATCTACAATATAAATTAAATGAACAACTACAAACAAATGTAGACAATTAGACCAAATGTGATTCTTTATTCATAATAAATGTTTACAAAGCTTAGGCTTTCAGTATACATTCCAATAACCACTTGTTAGGACCCTTGGCGGTCGGTTAGAGGGACGTGATAGTCTTGAAAAATAAAACTAAACTTTCCTCGAACGTTATAGCTTAATTAAACACGTGCATGAAATAAATTAAGCAAATAAAGAAAAGAAGAGGTACGAAAGAGTTTACTTGTTTACAACCAGAGAGATTGTTAATCCAAGAAAGTTGAAAAGCGCACTAAATTCTCCTTCAGGTGGAGAAGCCCCTTTACAATAATAATGTAAGACCGTTAGATTCGATAGAGGGGGGGTGAATATCGATTCGAAAAACAAGAGTATAAATACGCAGCGGAAAAGTAAATGAACACAGTTGTTTTTTACTTCGTTCGGAGCCTGTGACGACTCCTACTCGAAAGCCCGTGGTCCTTGACCACTTTCGTTGGGCAATCACTAGCAATTCGAATATAGTTACAAGATGAATACAGAAAATGCTAATGAAACAAAGTAATACCGACAAAGAAGTAAACTAAAAACCGAATGTGCACTTTGTCGTAGCTTTATCAGCGTCGCAGGAACGTAGAGCAGCAAGACCAGCAGTAGAAGAGTTCTCAGATTGATTGATTCTGAAGCTCCTATCTGGGGCTTCTTTTATATGCTGTTCCAGGCGCCTGGATCCCTTCCGGGCGCCTGGAATGTGACGTAGCTGCACAAACCATGATGCTCCACGTGGCGACGACTCGGCTGGATAGAATTCGCCTTCCGGGCGCCCGGATCCCCTCCGGGCGCCCGGACCACCTTGTTCCAGAAAACTCCCTTTTCCTGCAAAACAAAGTTAGTCCGAGGCAAATGTATATCCTGTAAAACAGATTGTCAGCACAGTTAAGCTTCAACAGATAATTAAAAAGAGTATGACTTAGATTCCGTCTTTCCGAGACCGGAATCTAGTCACGATCTCGACTTAGATATCCGAAATGGATCTAAGCCGGATCGACGCCTAATGTTCCCTTCCCGGGAACGCATCCTCACAGTCACTCCCTTCCAGTGACTTCCCTTGCTTACCAGCCCGTCGATCCGCTTGGACTTCTCGCCAAGCGTCCGGTCAGCCCGTCGACCCGCTTGGACTTCTCGCCAGCTATCCGGTCAGCCCGTCGACCTAGCTGGACTTCTCGCCAAGCGTCCGGTCAGCCCGTCGACCTGCTTGGACTTCTCGCCAGCTATCCGGTCAGCCCGTCGACCTAGCTGGACTTCTCCTGCACACTCGATCAAAGTGTCAGACAACAACAAGACTAACTTAACCTATTTGTCATTCATCAAAACCTAGGTTAAATCGTTAGTGCTAGCCGCACCAACAATCTCCCCCTTTTTGATGGAATGACAACCTGGTTAAGTTAGTGAAAGCATATGCAAGAAACAACATGCATTTGTGTTTTCAAATTGGTTTAGCTAACTTAACCACCTAACCCTCCTCCCCCTTTGGCATTCATCAAAAAAATGAACAAAGGTAAATAATCATAGTGAAGAGTTATTGTAACAGGTAATTAAATTTTGAAAGATATCTAAGTTTGGTTCAAAATAAAAGTGCAATTTTTAACACCAAGTCAAAAAATAGTCAAGTTGACTTGGGGGAGACAAGTTGAGTTTTGAAAAGTATAAATTTAAGGTTAATTAACTCTCAAGCGTGTGGAAATTCAAAAATAGGTTTTTCAAATTTACTTTTTATGTTTAAGTAACATCTACTTTTCAAAAAGGTAAATTTTTCAACTTCGATTTTTCAAAACAAAGCAAAAATTAAATAATTTTTCAAGAAATAAATTTTTTTGCCAAAATTAATTTTTAAGGCTAATTTGATAAAGGCTAAATTTGGAAATAGTTAATTTTTCAAATCAGGTTTGAGAGTTGGGTGGGATTAAACTTTTACATTTTTCAAATACTTAGTTAAATTTAACTTTTTGTAAATCAATGTTCAAACATATGTTAGGTTTTAAAAAGTATTTTTCAAACACACAAAATTTGAGTTAATTCTCCCCCTGAACTTGATACTTAACTCTAACCAGCTGTCTAACCAATTAGGTACTAACTAACTATCAGAAGATAGTAGCTTTCACTTGGTTAGTCAGATTAAGTTAATTATAACCAGTCAGTGTTTGACTTGACTGATGAACTTTAATCTGATTAATATCTGAATTGTATTTAATGTCCAGACTTATGCTGATGCACTGGAATAAGCATCTTAAGTCTAGACAGTTGGCCTATGCATCTCACCCCTTTCTATGTTTATCAAACACAAGCAAGGTAAACCTAAGGTGTTGGTGAGATGCTCAAAAACTAGTCCTATGGGTACATGCTTTCTAAGGATTCAAAAACTAGTCTAAGGCCAAAACTATTTTTGAAAGTCTAAAAATAGAAAGTTTGAAAACAAACAAGTTTAGCCTATAAGTTGGTAAAATCATTTTTGAAAGTATTTTTGAAAGATCCTAACCTATTAAGATAGAACATATTCAATGTAAGTTTGAAATGCCACTAGATAAATCCAAAATATTTTACAAGTAGTGTAGCTACAGAAGTAGGTCATCACTAAGGCTACTGAGATGATGAAGGGGGTGGTCTAGATCCCAAGGATCGAAGAAGTGCCATCAGCTCAGTGTGTCGGGTGACTCCGGCAGCTCGTAACTCGGCAACCTCTCGCCGTATGTCCCGATGAAAATCAGAGTTCTCCTGCTGGAGACTCGCCATAGCTCTCTCTAGTCCGGTCATACGGTCGGCTAGAGTGCGGGGAGCGTGTCGTGGTGCTCGAGCTGGGGGTGGTGGTGGAGCCGGTGCGGCTTCCTCTGGAAATAGTGCGAGCATGAACTCGTCCACCTGTGCGTCTGGATCGGGCTGGTGCTGTGCCCCCCTCCGCCAAGACATAGTCCCGTCATCTCTATCTATATGGATGCCGGCTAGGGAAAAGTTCCGAGCGGCTATAACATCGAACTCGGTCATATGGGCAACGTCTCCCCTAGTGACATCAATGTGCAACGAGGACATATAGGCTGTCAGAATGTGACCAAATGGTATATGGACTCGACTGTCAGTCACAAATCCAGCTGAATAGATGATGGTGGAGAAGATATGTAGGCTGATGTCAATGTCTAACCTATGAATCAAGGCATAAAGTAAGAACGAATGGAATGGGCGCATCACAGCGATGTCCCGAGTAGTCAGTGGTAAAATGCAAAGGACTACAACCCTATAAAGAGCGTAGTCCTGGACTCGAAGTTCTACTGACCTAAACTGTGTCACCGTGGGATCTCTCTCTCCCCCGAAAAAATACGAATAAATCGTATCGAGAGTAATATGTGAGTAGGGATCTTCGAACGGTAGATCCCTCGGAGGATAGCACAAAAATGAGCAAGTAGATGGACGCAACTCTAAAAACTCTCGGATAGTCGTAGGAGAAAATACGATATCAGTGCCAGCTGCCCTAGTGGTATAGGTGAGATCGTCTATTTTTACTAGGTTATTGCAAAATTTGGCACACAGACTTATGTTTATTGGACTGGTACATTCGACAAGGTTCCTTAAGTTATAGTGGCCTATAACCTCTAAAGCAGAGGGACATGACCTTAGAAAGAACGATCTATCTATGCAGGTAGTCCTAATGGTCTTATAAATGGTGGACTCAAACTTAATCCTAAGTTCGTCTGTGGGAAACCTAGGGTCTGTACTAGCATTGGAGGGTCCAGCACCAGTATTTGTTCGTTTCCTACTGTATATAAATAAAAGAATATTCTAAAAAATTGAGAAGACAAATTCTAATAAGATTTTAGAGAGGGGAAGTATTTTATTTACCGAGGAGCCATCGAAAAATATAGATTTGACGACCTCGGTTGAATCGCAACAGCGTCTTCACCGCAAGGAAATTTTGATTTAGAGTACTTTCGCACTGAGGTTCAAAGTGAACCTTGGCAAAAGTGAGAATTGGTGGGGCAAAGGTTGGGGGCGCCTGTTGCCCCTTATTTATAGGGGACTCCGGGTGCCCGGATCCCTTCCGGGCGCCCGGATCCCCTTCCGGGCGCCCCGGAGGGGAATACTAGGGCCGCCCGCCCCTGGTTTTTGACTTTTTTTTTTTTTTTTTTTGAAATTAGGTTTAAAGTTAAGTTTAAAGGTTGAAATTAAGTTTAAAAATAAAATTTTTGAAATTAAAATTTAGTTTTAGAATTAAAATTGTGAAAATAATTTTTAAGTTTAAAATTAAAATTTTGAAATTAATTTTTTTTTTAAGTTAAAATTTAAAAATTTTGAAATTAATTTTTTTTTTAAGTTAAAATTTAAAAATTTTGAAATTAATTTTTAAGTTTAAAATTAAAATTTTGAAATTAATTTTTAAGTTAAAATTAAAAATTTTGAAATTAATTTTTAAGTTAAAATTAAAAATTTTGAAATTAATTTTTTTTAAGTTAAAATTTAAAAATTTTGAAATTAATTTTTTTTTAAGTTAAAATTAAAAATTTGAAATTAATTTTTTTAAGTTAAAATTTTAATAATTTTGAAATTAATTTTTTTAAGTTAAAATTTAAAAAATTTGAAATTAAATTTTTTTTTTAAAAGTTAAAATTTAAAAATTTAGAAATTAATTTTTAAGTTTAAAATTAAAATTTTGAAATTAATTTTTAAGTTTAAAATTAAAATTTTGAAATTAATTTTTAAGTTAAAATTAAAAATTTTGAAATTAATTTTTAAGTTTAAAATTAACATTTTGAAATTAATTTTTAAGTTTAAAATTAAAATTTTGAAATTAATTTTTAAGTTTAAAATTAAAATTTTGAAATTAATTTTTAAGTTAAAATTAAAAATTTTGAAATTAATTTTTAAGTTAAAATTAAAAATTTTGAAATTAATTTTTAAGTTTAAAATTAAAATTTTGAAATTAATTTTTTTAAAAAAAAATTTGAAATTAAAATTTAAGCCTTATTCATCTCACCCGATCTATATTATCAATCAGGGAATCCTATGATTTAGTGAGATGAAATTGGTTTGATTACAGAGTTTTGGTTTAACTTGTGTTAGATTCAGACTTAGCTTTGGTTTCCACAAATAGGCATTCTTCGGATAAACTTCTAAGCTTGGTGAGTCACAAGGACATCATTAGAAGTAACCAACCTTTCGAGGTTTTCCGAATAGTCCTATCCACGGAACTTAGTACTAAATCTTGGTCTAACTGGTTAGGATTCGTTCAAGGGTAGCTTCGGTCAGTTCCACTTGGCCAAATGCACCAGATCGAAACCATATCTTTCTAGACATGCGATGCCCAAGTTTCCCTAACGTACTATCATCCAAAAATTTCACCAATACCATTGATCCTGTCCGAACCAGGAGTCAACGAACGCTGGGGACGTGGCGCTCCCTGCTAGATCCTCGAGTGCTCCGGCGAACCTGCAATAAAACCGAGCCGGGGGGGGGGGGGGGTCCCGGCGACGGCCCTCCGACGCTCAAGTCAGACGAGGAATGGATGAAGAAGGTGGCTGCAGAATGAAGACTCGCGTACCTCCGGTGAAGAAATGGAGAACTTATATAGACCTCTCCAAGGAGCCTGAGCGCGCTAATCGAAGCAATCTCCTGCTTTCGACCATGCCCAGGTATGGGTCTGTCAGAAGGGCATCCATAAGGCCATACTGCTACTGTATCAACCTCTCCATGATGTGACGGCAAGATCTTCTATCGTGAAATCTTGTGTACGGCATAATCATTAGACATGCCTCTGCTGACATCCTATATCCCGAGCCGAACGAATAGGCCGCTCGGCTAACCTTTGTATCCTCGCCCTTATCCTGGCCGAACGGACCGCCCGCTCGGCCCCTCGGTTCCAGCCGGGCAGACGCCCCGCTCGGCCATTCAATCCTACTGCCTTGGCGTCGGAAACCCAAGCCTGGCTGGGTTATCTTTGGTTCCGCTCAGACCTACTCAGCTGCTCGGCACGGCCACTAACCGCTTAGTCAGCCCTCCATCTGTCCTCAAGCTGAGACTCTTCAGGAAGTGGATCCCCCATTTTTACCGCCGGATCATATAAAAATGCAAGAAGGAGAAACAGCGAATCAACTACACGCGAGGATCAAGGACATCCTCAACGGGCTTCATGCAATAGGCCACCAAATGGAGAACAGAGACTTAATAAGGTACGCTTTAAACGCTTTTCCACGTAATAGTTTGTGGGCATCAATAGTGGATGCCTACAAAATTTCTAAGAATCTTTCTAACTTAAAATTAGACGAGCTGTTTTGTGAATTAGAATTACACGAACAAACTAATGCTGGAGCCGAGAAAGGTATAGCACTATTTGCAGGTTCCTCCAAAGAAAAGAAAAGCAAGCCTGAATTTGAAGAAGAATCTGACCAAGACTCCGAAAACGAAGAACACCTGGTGAACTTGGTAAGAAAAATGTTCACCAGGAGAAAGAGGAGCTTCAGCAAAAAGGATCTTCAAAAGATCAGCTCTCCCTCAGAACAAAAGAACGTGACTTGCTACGGCTGCAACAAAAAGGGGCATTACAAGAACGAATGCCCAAAACTAAAGTTCGACAAACCAAAGCCAACAAAAAAGAAAGCACTCAAAGCAACGTGGGACGACTCCTCGGACGAATCAGAAGAAGAAGAACAGAAACATCAGAGCCACCTCGCACTGATGGCTCGCGGAAGATGAAGACGGGTCTGAACCCGAAACAAGCCACGAGTCCGTACTCGTTTCCGAAGGCTCGAATGAGGTATACTTTAATTTAAACAAAAATTTTTTTAGAATCATCTCCTGTTTAAATAGTAAATTAACTAAAGTTGAAAATGAAAATAAATCACTTCTTGAGGAAAATCAAAACCTCAAGGAACAATTAGAAAATTCGAATCCAACTCAAGATCTAACACTTGAAGAGGAAAATCTATCGTTAAAAAATGATGTTAAAAATTTAAAAGAAATGCTAGAAAAATTTACAACAAGATCAAAAAATCTAGACTTAATCCTAAATAATCAAAAAGCATGTTATAATAAAACCGGACTAGGATATAAGTCGAATTCAAATAAAACTTTCAACTCATTAATAACCCAATACAAATCAACCAATTTAGCTTGGGTTCCGAAAGCGTGTCTGACCACGCAAGTAGGACTTAATCAATATTATATACCTAAAGAAAAAATACATTATATAAAATTGAATAAACCAAACCAAAATCCAAAATACAAACCTAAATCAAATTCAAAATCTAAACAGTTTGAAAATCAACAAAATTATCAACAAGTTAATCATAACTATAAAAAGAATCGACACAAGCCTAAAATCAAAATTTATTAAAAGTCAATAATTCAGGGGGAGGCTCCAAAATAGCTGGCACCTCCAAAACTAACTTACCCGATAGGGTAACCCAAAATTTACCAACCCGGCAGGGTAATTAGGATTAGTTAAAAAGAGACCAAGTTTAACTTGAATCATGGTTGATCCTGTCCGAACCAGGAGTCAACGAACGCTGGGGACGTGGCGCTCCCTGCTGGATCCTCGAGTGCTCCGGCGAACCTGCAACAAAACCGAGCCGGGGGGGGGGGGTGTCCCGGCGACGGCCCTCCGACGCTCAAGTCAGACGAGGAATGGATGAAGAAGGTGGCTGCAGAATGAAGACTTGCGTACCTCCGGTGAAGAAATGGAGAACTTATATAGACCTCTCCAAGGAGCCTGGGCGCGCTAATCTAAGCAATCTCCTGCTTTCGACCCGCTTGGACTTCTCGCCAGCTATCCGGTCAGCCCGTCGACCTAGCTGGACTTCTCGCCAAGCGTCCGGTCAGCCCGTCGACCCGCTTGGACTTCTCGCCAGCTATCCGGTCAGCCCGTCGACCTAGCTGGACTTCTCCTGCACACTCGATCAAAGTGTCAGACAACAACAAGACTAACTTAACCTATTTGTCATTCATCAAAACCTAGGTTAAATCGTTAGTGCTAGCCGCACCAACAAATAATAGTACTCAAAAATCAAAGCTAGACAGAAGAAGTTGTTTACAAGTATTCTATCTCGGCTTCTGGGACTAGGGCTGTATTTATAGTCTTGGTCGGGGTGCCTGGAAGGGTTCTAGGCACTTGGAGGAGGATAAAACTTTATTCCCATCGCAACAGATCACGTTTGATGCATTCTGGATAAGAATCCTGGTCCGAGCGCCCGAAAGTGTTCCAAGTGCCCGAAGTTCGGCGAGTTTGGGCGCCTGGACCAAGGAGGTCAACATCTTGTTGACTTTCGGTCCTGGTCTTCATCTCTAGTTCCTCTCGCCTTGGTCTGGGTCTTCCGCTCCAGCTCCTCTTGGATGATCTCGGCCATTCGGAATAGGACTCACCCGAACCTAACTCCCGACCTTCTAGTAAACTTCAGCTCCAACTTCTCGTCCCTCGAAAACGTCGCGTGCCTTCTTCTCGTCCGTCTGCGTACTCTTCCGCAGCACCTCGTCCCTCAGACGCACCAAGCCCGTCGGCTCTCTCCTGTGTTGTCCTTCTCGCTATCTATGCCTTTTGCTCGACTTCTTGTGCTCCTAAGTTCCTGCACACTTAGACACAGAGTTAAAAACCAACATGACCTAACCTTATTTGGTTGATCACATCAAAGCTACCTTGGAGTATCAATAGAAATTTCACTTGTCCAGGTGCCTGGAGCAACTCCAAGCTCCCGGACTGCCCGAGTGTCGGGCCAGGTACTTGCCCAGGGGCGCTCCTCTGTCAAAATTTGCTTAGGCAGCTAGAGCAACTCCAGGCACCCGGATCCCCTGGGCGACTGGACCAACTTTTTCCATATTCTTCTTTCTGGAGAATAAAGTTTGTCCAGGCAATAATATATGAAGCAAAAATATATTTGACAGCTTCCAGACTGTTCGGTTGTGACTTTGAGTTTCCCTGAAACTGTAGGTCGGTCTGACACCTACTATTCCCTCTTCGGGGAAGGAGTCCTCACCAACTCCCTAATGCACACTGATTGACTTAGGTTGAATCGATTGACCCAATCGATTTAGCAATCAATTCAGCCTAATTGGTCAGACGAAAAAAAGAGTCATGCTCAATTGGATAAAAAATGTACTCAATTTCAGTTAAATGATGTTGAATTTAGGAAGAGTTATAACTCATTTTAGACTTTTTTTACTTATAAAAAATAATGAGGGTTTATGTTTCCTCATGATAAATCGATCAATTGTCGATTTATTCTCAATCAAGCAGAGCTGTCTAATTGATAGAAAATATATTAGATTATAGTTAAATATAGTGCTGAATTTAGAAAAAAAATATATTTTATTTTGGACTTTTTGTAAAAAAAAAATAAGATTAATTAGGTAAATTAGTATGTATTAGGGAGTTGAAGTAAAAAAAAAAAATATTTGTAAGGCGTAGGAATAAATTTTTTTTATGCAGGGACTAAAGAAGAAGTTTAATTTGCCATTAGTGATTTGAAGGCAATTTACTGTATTTTATATACTTAAAAAAACTCCTCATTTTATTTGTATATATATATTAAATATCCTATAATTCGATGTGGTTGTTAGAAAACACACCTCATACGAATTGAACTGATTAGACTAACCAACCTATCGCGTCTAACTAGACAAAGTATCCTTGTCACGCGCTCGAATTGTGCCAATCATTCTATCATTTTCGAATCCATAGATAAATACGCTCAATTGTCCCAGCTGGAACTACTTGTCTAACTAGATCAATAAACACAACTAATTGATTTCTCACTCGAACCCATTCGGTAAAATTAACTAGCTTAATATGATTGGACAAACTATCCCATCCCACTCGACTAACTTAACCTTCATGATTAAATTATAATTCCCTCGTGATGATTTAGTGACTAGCACATGAGATGTTGCCATCATGAAGTCTGAGATTCAAATCTTGACAAAGTCAAGGTAAATGTCTCCATTATATGTTAGTCACTATTCCAAAGACTAGTAGCCACCCGTGATTTACCTCCTCCGTGTTGGTCCTGAGACGGATTGACGAGGGTGCTGGGAGCGAGCGTATTCGCCTTTTGCCACCATGATTATATTATTTAATTAATTAATAAATTTTAAATATTATATTATTTAATTAATTAATAAAATTTATTATTTGAGTGTACATTTTTTTTTATGTATATGATTTAATCTTAAACTCAATTAATAAATTTTACAATACAAAGTACAATATGCGAGAAATTGTAATTGAAATACAATTAGTGAGTATCCCATCATATGTAATAATGTACGTATTGAATTTTCCTTAGTCAGTGAATTAATGAGAGTGGACATCATTAATTCTGTGAGACTAGCATATGTTATATTCTTTAGTTTATCCAAGCAGCCGATGCTATAAACATTAGGATGTTGAGAGTTAACATGTGGATGCTAATTATGGGTAATTAGTTCATTGGATGTGATCTGTATGAGATTTCATGTGGTTTTTTTATATATCGATGAAGATCTCATTGCAGCTCAAATGTAAGTTTCCTTAGACTTGAGGTATTCAAGTCATTTTGATCATGGAGATTTATACTTTGACATCTTAATAGAGCATCTTCTAGAAGGTGTAGATCTGGAATAATTGGGTATAAGCTAATATACATGAAGATATTTAAATATCCCATAATGATATGATATTGTCCACTTTAGACTTAAATCCTTATAATTTTATTTTTAGTTTTACCCAAAAAGGCATGAAGATATCTTTCTTTTATAAGTTCATGATTTTTATCATGTATTTTCAATGTAGAATTTTATTTACAGTTTTATAACCCCAACAATCTCCTCCCTCAAACGAAGAACCAGAGGACCTCCTTAAGTAAAAAGCCTATCTGTTTGGCGTTCGATCATCAACATACCAGGTCTTCCAGTCCCTTGGTTCAACTGACCTACTAGGTTTTCCTGTCCCTTGGTTCACTCAACCTACTAGGAATTCCTTGTCCTTTAGTCCAACTAACTTACTAGGTCTTCCTTGCCTGACCGCAACTAGGGCTTCTCTGCCTAACTATCCACTAGGACTTCCTTCATAGTATCTGGTTCTCTTGATCCGGATACAGGAGTCCCCACTTTTTTATTCGAGGTCAATATTGCACTCACATTGCTTGATTAAATCATAGCTCTTGTGCACAATCGACGGTTATATTTTCTAGCAGTCCGGACTTTGATACAAATTGTTAGGACCAGAGGAATTTAGATATCTCTACAATGGTATAATATTATCAACGTTGAGTCTAAACTCTCATAGTTTTATTTTAAAATTTTACCCAAAACACCTCAAATCAATAGACATATCTTTTCTTTATGAACCCATGATATTTCTCATGTATTTTCAAAGTCAGACTTTATTTGTAACCTTGCAACCTCAACAATAACTGTAGTTGCTGAAGGGTTCAGAAGATATTCTGAAATCAACTATGATTTTTTAATCAATTGAGGGTCATGATGTACTACTAGATGATACTCATGATCGATTCATAATTAATAGTTAATTATGAATGATTAAGCTAATCAAGAACCTATTGGGTCAATGCACTATAAGTATATCTTAAAGACCTAAGAGTAAGATAGAGAATAAGATTCTCAAAGAGAAAAAAAGAGATTAAGTTTAGTTGAATCAAATAAAGGATAAATATGAAAAGTATTTATCGTGACAAAAGTGTTAATGGGTCATGCCTCTTGTAGGCAAATTGGGCTTACTCATGAGACATGAGTTTGTTTTTGGTTCACACCACTTGTAAGTGGGTTAAGCCAACATATATGATGTAGGCTTAGGCTTGGGCTTGGGTTATAACTTGCTCTCCAAGTCTGATTAAAGAGGTATAAACATACCTCTACGTGAAACAAGAGAATTAATCCAATCAAGGGTTTTTGTTTTCTTCTCCTCTCTTGTTGCTTGCCACCGCCCAACCTGAGAGGAACCGCCTCCTTTTTGGGTGCCCGTCCTCTCCCCTCCTTGTTTGGCCAGCCCTTCTCAAGGTGTCATTGGATTCTCTTGTCTTGCCACCGGCTACAAGTTTGCGTCGTCGACTTCCTGTTCTCTTCTCTCGTGTCATCTCCTCGATTTGGCTAGTACCAAACGGAGAGAGAACTTATAGCTTGAGATGTCATCTTGAAAGCTACCCAGCATGACTATTGATAGAGTCAAATCTTATAAGATTTACTAGTTGATGTCTTTTTCTCTAAGCATATCTATATATCTTTCAAACAACGTTTCATGTATGATCTCATTTTAGGATGCATGTAATAAAATTTTAGAAACACATTTTTCGCTTCTGCTCCGTGTTATCTCGAAAAACCCCAACACCAATGTACCTACTTGGCTCGATTGATTTACTTAATTTTACGAGTATTAAAAATGAACCCGATGTAAGTTGATTTGAAAAAAAATTAAATTCGGGTTAAGAATTTTTAGGTTCAGGTTGGGTTCAGATTAAAGGATTTTGGATTGAAAATTTTTGAGTCGGGTTCAGATCGGGTTTAGGTCAGATTCGGATTGAGTTTGAGTTGATCTGAATGTAGGATTTAGTGATTTTTTTAGAGTTAAATCAAATTTTATTTTAAAATTAATATATATATATATATATATATATATATATATATATATATATATATATATATATATATAAAAAGTACTGAGATTAAAATAAAAAATTATAAGGAAAATAATTTAAAAAATCATTTTAAATCAAATTTTTAGATTATTCGGGTAGTAGGATTTATCAAGTTTAAATTTAAAGATTTCGGATTAAATTTGAATTTGGTCAGATTCAAATTGAGATATAAAAAAAAAAAAAAATTGGCTCAACCCTTATTCAATCGGATTCATCCGAATTGAGACCCTATTGAATGTGCCTAACTCACACAAACGGTGGAGCTTTTGAATGCACGCATCCAACACAACCTCTAAATCGAAACTCATAAGCCTCCATGTGCGATTTGATTCGTCGGTCTGACTTCCCTTATTCCCCTTCTTGTCTACGGTGCTCTTCGCTTCCGCAGTAATGTTATCCTAAGGGTGAGTAAAATTTTGATTCAACAAAAATAATTCATCGAATTGAATTAATTAAAAAGTTCAATAGAAAGTTTTTTTTAAAATATTTAATCTGATACATCGATTATTTTTTTATTAATTTTATTAAAAAAATATTATTATATTTTAAAAAATTTTAAATAGGTCGATAACTTAATTAATTGATTTTTTTATTTGTTTGATTTATTCAATTTTAATAACAAAAATTGAACGGTTCGTAAAAACATTAATTATTTTAATTTTAATAAATTCAATTGGACGATCCAGTCCAGCAAGCTTGACGGAGTGATTTGATTAAGAAGTTAAAAAATTAATCCTAAAAGTGAATCAGACGTTCGGAAAAAGCTCCGGCCATCTAAAGATATGAGAGTTGTGCAAGAGTATACATCGAACATATGTGTAAGGTAACAAACACCTTGCGAAACAGTTCGCGATTCGTTTTTTTATTTTTTATTTTTTAAATTTTTGATCGAGGTACCTGGATTTAATTCAGCCATCCTAACTCTATTTTTTTTTTATTTTTAAAAATAAAAAATTCCTTAAAACATCCTTGATACATATATTATACTCCGTAATCATCTAAAATTTTTTATCACAAACATTATAACCCAAGAGGGAAGCCTAAACCTTAGAGAAAAAATCTTATTAACTTAAAACCATTATAACACAACCCCTAAGTCCTAAAATCTTAAACTCTAAATACATATAATATACCCCGTAAACATTTAAAATTTTTAATTTTGAACACTATAATTCAAAAGTGAAATCTGAACCCTAAAGGAAAAAATCTTATTGGCTCAAATTCATTATAACACAACTCCTAAATCTTAAAATTTTTAATATTAAATATATAATATACCCTAAAATAAAATTTAAAAAAATAATAGAAGAATCTAGGTGCTTGGATTCATTCCAAATGCCTAGTCACACACGGATGCCTTAATTAATTTCAGGCGCCTTGAGGCTAGCCTGGACGGTTCCACAAGTGTGTGTATATATATATAACTAACATGTTCAGTGCATATTCCTAGGCAACCCTTATAGGTCTGAGCGCTTAGAATCACTCTCGGGGCTCCGATTTATTTTTAGGGGTCCGTGTCGGGGGTGACTCCGAGCGCCCAGACCTGTGAAGGTCACCTAGGTATGCATCGAACGAGTGTGTAGGATAAACTTATTATATATACTAGTGATCGTACATACACGTTACGTGAGCTAGACCTCTTATACTAGGTGGGACAATAAAGAGAGATATATGAGGGAAGAAAAATTAGCCTATACAAAATAGTTTATTTTTTAAGTATTACCCATACTTTTATTTTTTTTAGTAAGACAAGACTAAAAATACTTTTATAATTTTATACACCTCTAAGGATATTTATAAAAAATTGAGATGACACCTCTAAGGATATTTACAAAAAATTGAGGTGAGACAACTGCCCCACCAAAATTATACATGGCTTTGTTCCTGATTACGTATATAATATAATACATGAATGTGTATAGTTAATAGACTCTCCTTCATAAAAGAAACTTAATTTAATTCTTTATATTAGATATTAAACTAATAAGAATAAATATTACACTTAATCTTTAGTCAAAAACCGTCCATAAATTAGGCAAGGGTATATCAAATCCATGCAATAGTGTAATGCTTGGGTAACTTTCATGAATCCCAACAGTAATCTACTGTAACAAACTCCACTTTATAAAAAAAAATATTTTAATATCATATTTGATCTTAGCTAAAAAGTTGGAAAAAATATATTTTCTAACAAGTCATAGCTGAGTCTCTAACTTTAGATCATGATTGATTAATGAGAAAATTTTTCAATAATACATTACAACTGAGTATCGAACTCTAGATTTGATTAATGAGAAAAATTTCTAATAATACCTTAGCTGAATCTTGAATTATAGATCTTTGATTGATGTATTTGTAAAAATTACTAATAAATCTTAAATTAATTTTAGTGTGAAAATAAAAAATATTAATATAATTTTATTTTAGATTTTACCAAATTAATTAGTAAAAGAGGCCCGTTCTTAATCAAAATAATAAAAATAGTATATGTAATATTGTTGTCACGATTGATGAACAATTATTAAATCAGGACAATGTTGATCACTTTTGTTTATCAGTTCCTACTAATTCAAATGTTCGTTTTGACAAATCGCAAAAACCTCTTCACAATTTAAATCTCTACCAATTGTTCTACATTTCCCAACTAACGCGACGACTCTCTTTCAGAACAAGTCGTACAACTAAATAAATTATCCTACAATTTGTATTTTGTAAAAGCAAAACAAATTATTTTGAACTTATTTTTTCTTATTTTTTTCTTATTATTATTATTATTATTATTATTATTATTACTATTTCAAGCTTATTCCGTCTTAGACAGGTTGACCAAGGCAACGCCGTGTTATTAGGCGCTATTCTTGGCCGCCCCTTCGCTGCGCTCCTCCTCCTACTCCGCGCCGCTCGGAGCTCCTCCCGTGCGCTGTCTCATTCTTCCCGCCTTCCATTCTACCGATCACAAGGTTGAAGAAGCTTAGTCCAGTTGTGGAATTGATAAAAGTTTCAAACTTGGCTGGAAAAATCCCACCTTTCGGGCCGCGAGCGGACCCCGCCCAATGGCGCCGCCCAAGGCGTGGTGGCGTCGCGCGGCGGGAGTTGCCAAAGACGCCCAGAGCCTCTGCTTGACGAGGATCGTCACCGGCCGCCGTCGCCACCGCGGCGGCCCAGAGATCGAGGCGGCGATCATCCGGGCCACTAGCCACGATGACCGCTCGATGGACTACAAGAGCGCGGGGCGCGTCTTTGCGTGGGCGCGCGCCGCCCCGTCGTCCTTCCTCGGCCCCGTGATGTGGTCGCTCTCCCGCCGCGCCAGCCGCACCCGTTCCTGGGTCGTCGCCCTTAAGTCGCTCCTCCTCGCCCACGGCCTCCTTCTCTGCTCCGACGACGCGCCCCCACCCGACCGCCTAGGCCGCCTCCATTTCGATCTCTCTGATTTCAGCGACCGATCCTCGCCTTCCGGCTTCTCTGCCTTCGTTCGCGCCTATTTCCGCTTCCTCGACCAGCGCTCCGTTTTCTCCATTAGAACCCCTAATAAACACGATTCCGGACAAGAGGAAGACGAAACAAACTCGGCCGCCGACGCCGATCTGGAGGAACTAAAGCGCCTCCAGACTCTCCTCAACCTCCTGATGCAGATCCGCCCTTACGCCGACGGGATGGAGGTGAGCCTCATTCTCGAGGCCATGGACTGCGTTGTGATCGAAATCTTCGATGTCTACAGCAACATCTGCGACGGAATCTCGCGATTCCTCATCGGCGTCCGCGGTTCGAGCGTTCGATCTCTAGAATCCAGAAAGCGGAGGGGAGAGATTGGGATGAGGATGCTGCGGCGAGCGGCGGAGCAAAGCTTGCAACTTTCCAGCTACTTCGACCTCTGCCGCACCCTCAGGCTCCTCAACACGGCAGACCTTCCCCCGGTGCAGAGCATTCCCGATGAGGACATGTCGGCGCTCGAGCGGCTCCTCCTGGGCGTCTCTCCGGAGGAGGAGAAGGAAGGCGGAGAAGCCGAAGAAGACGCGGAAGCAGAGGAGGGGCGTTCCGGGACTGTGATCACGCAGAGGTGGGTGGTGTTCGACGATAGTGAGCGGTGGGCGAATTCTGGGAAAGTCTCTTCGCCTCCGCCGATCTCGTGGGCGTTGGCGGTCAATGCCGGCGCCAGCGCCGCACTGATGGGCGATTTAATTGAGCTGATATGACGTATTTGTCCTTGAACATGCCATAATTTACGCGGATGCCATGCTTTCTTGGGGCTCATGTAACAATTTGTTAAATAAAATAAATTTAGTAACGCAATAAGTTTTTCTCTATTGGGCCGATTCAGTAGTCTTCCAAAAAGCCCATATTAAACTTTGTCAGAAAGCTATCAATTGGTCTGGTGCAATTCTCCTGCATAAAGCCCATCTCAAACATTAACAGGAACCCTAGCGCTTTCCTCGCTCTTCATCGCCTTCGCACCGTCTCGCAAATCTTCGAGCATCATCTCCCAGTTCATTCGAATCCTTCTTTGTTCCGCTCGACTTGGTTCTGTTAGTCCTCCTCTCCCAGTTCCTAAAGTGCATCGTCCGCCTTGTGATCGTTGTTCGAGCTTGAGGGATCGATCTTTGGAGGTATTGCTTTTATTATATTTTTAGGAGGTGAAATTGTTTCTGATCGGGGTAATAGTGCACAATTTGACCCATGACGTTTTTGGTATTTGGTCGATGTCAATGGAACTGCTGGCTGTATAAATTCATTAACACTGCGAAGGCCAAATCTGGTTACGGTTATGGCCTCGAACCAATTCAATGATTGGGGGGAAAAAAGACGATACCTGTACGAATTATCTGATTTTAGTAGGTTTCAAAGGTTTCCTCTGAGTTCAGTTGTTTGTTGTTTTTTTCATGTTTATATTTTTATGTGATCGATCTACCTTTTTATGTTTTTTGTATTTGAGGTAAATTTGATGTTTTATAGAAGTACATTGCATTATTGTAACTGAAAAGTTGATTATTTATTTATTTGTCATTTAGGCACAGATTGTTGCGCTTAAGGTGCTTGTAACAGTTGTTGCATGGCTACATCTTTGGATATGTCACTGGATGATCTGATAAAAAGAAGTTCTAGTCAAAGAGGAAGAGGGAGATGGAGAGGGAGAGGCCAGGGGCAAGTTCAAGTTCGCAGCCGCGGTGGTGGCACTTTTCTTGGAAGGGGAATGGGAAGGTTTAATGGAGACTTCCTGAGAGTTAAGACTCGCCCATCACCCTACAAAATTGCCAAGGCAAGCCCAAAACTATTGATATTTTTTGCTCGTGTTCAAAAACCTGAATCATTAGAAATCCAGATGTGGAAGGGAGGTACAAGATATTTTATTATTTGGAGAGGCTTTTGCATCCTATTGTTTGTTTGCGCATAATTAATAAATGACGAATTTTAAGCTGGCATCTTTTACTAAATTTGGAACTTCAAATCATGAATGGTGAAGCTCTCACTCCTCGGTTCATATGCTGTTCATTGGGGTTTTGGTTGAAATGTTTAAATGGACGTATTTCATCCCCGGAACTCTCGCCAGTAGATTATTATTTTCATACAATACTGATGGACTCCTCTGCTTCAATTCCTTGTCAGTACGCATGATATGCTATTACAGTGGATTTCTCTATCTTTATTTCATTTTGTGTTCTCTTTACTTTTCATTTAGCATACACTATAATTTGAATAAACAATATATTTTTTACATGGAACTCTATGATAGATACATAGGAGGTCAGGAATTATATAAAAGCTTCTACATTCTTCTATGATCTCAATAAGCATTGCACTCCGCTAGCAAATTTTATGATTTATGCCCTAACATGTCTGTCCTGTATCTGGATGCTTGGTTCCAATCATCAGTCTTTCAGTAGAACAAAGGACATGACATGGAGACGTGACCTCTTTGATGATAGCATAGAAGCAGCTGGCACTTCAGGAGTGCAAACAGGCACAAAACTTTACATTTCAAATCTAGATTATGGGATATCCAATGCAGATATAAGGGTGAGCTGATTTTGTCTTATTTTACTTGTTGGATAGTCAGATATTCTTCGAGTAGTTCTTATTTTATTCTTTGATTAACCATTTTCAACTTTCATCCAGGAGTTATTTTCCGAAGTTGGTGATCTAATGCGCTGTTCTGTTCATTATGATGGGAATGGTCGACCAAGTGTGGGTTGCCTGTGCTTCCTATTCTTTATACACTATAAATTTCTTTCTAACCATTCCACTGAGCTAGGCCATTTTTGCTTGCAACTTGTGATTTCTCATAAGAACGAAACCTGAATTTCATCAATGAACATTATGAATCACCTTATTTAGTCTTCATGCTTTTTTTCCACTATATTTTGAGAATATATTTGCCTCCTCATAATTGTGCATTTTTTCTTTGTGTGTTCCAAAAATTGTATTTCCATATATTCAATTTACAACTTCCATAATCAGGCTTTTAGATAGTAAAAATACTTTTTCTTACATAAGCATGGTTTATTTTTCCCTAGACCTAGCACTCAGATGAACATTTTGTGTCGTGTTATACTAATAACCTGATATCCAAGCTGACATAATAAAGTTAAAATTAGCTAATGAGCCAGCTTGGTGTAAGGCAAGTGCAGGCTGAGTGTGGTCGCAAAGCTGGACCGCCTCCTTTTCAACATAGCTTGTTGGACCTGTTCCAGGTTTATTTGAGCTGTTAATTTTGACTATGTTAAATTTGATAATTGATGATCGTATGAAGAGGATTGTACTGTCCACCTTGATATGCATTTTCAGAGTGATGAAGTATATTCTCAATGGACTATATATCTTGTACATATTTTTTTTTCTTCCTTCATATAACCTTTAAAAGTTTTATTGGATGAATAAAGTTGCTCTGTGAGTTTAGCCTTATTCAGACATCAAATGCTTGAGAACAGTTTTTAGGATATCTTTTTTCTCAATCAACGAGTGAGAAAGTTAATTGCTGAGTTCTGAAGTATCATACTTACTACATTTGAATTAGTTTATGCGCACTTCATGATAAAAAGAACTGGTTTCATTAAAGCTACAAAATTGTGCAATATTGGATACATGTGATTTTGTTGCCTTTTTATCATCAACTATTGCTGACACTAGTTTGAACTTGGAATAATTCCTTAAGGGTCTCTACTCTTATTGTAAGTGCAAATTGTTTTTTGTGCGATCTTCTCAATTTTCTTGTCATGTATTTAGATATTCAAATTTATTGGCAGGGTTCGGCTGAGGTTGTATACACAAGGAGAAGCGATGCAATAGCTGCTCTAAAACGTTACAACAATGTGCAGCTCGACGGAAAGCCTATGAAAGTAGAAGTTATTGGTGCTTTAGGCTTGCCTATGACTCGTGTGAACGTTGCAGGTGTTCCCTATGGTAGGGGGAGGACAGTTATGGTAACGTAAGTAATATTTTCTGTATCTTATTTTCTAATGCCTATATTTGAAACTATTGCTTCATTAAATTTCCAGGTCGTAGGTTTTCTCAGGAGAAACCTTTCATGCCAAATACAGTTGTTTTTGCTAGGATCCATTTTTGAAAAAACTTTCTTGTTCGCCAAAAATGTGTAAAAAATATATACACTCAAAGATGAAATCTGAATCCTGAAATCTTTAATTGTTCTCTAACTTTCATATTATTGCTATTTTAGTTGTTCCTTGCCTATCTATGTGAATTTTGTTGGGGTTTTTGTCAAAACTTTTGACTATCTAGCTCCTAATTTTCAGCATATATTATCATCCACTTTTAATGGCCACATATTTGTCTGTAGCCAATTTTGAATTACTCATTGACTGGAAGCTAAAGCTGACAATTTCTCTTTTCAGGCCACAAGTAGCTCAAGGTGGTTCGCGTTCTTTTAATCATGCTTCTGGGTAAGCGTATCCAAGCATATTTATATTGTTTAGAAATATATGTTGAAAATATGTTAACATTAAGGATGTTATCGACTTTTAACTGATTTTTCTCATGGAATTATCTTCTTAAATCAAAGAATTTGCATTTCATTATCACCTCCCAAATGGATTATAGAAGTCATAAATCAAAGGAATCGACTAGGATTCTATCTATAAAGAAAATCAAGGACAACAATTAAAACTGTATATTCCAATGAGAGGGAATCTAGGATCCAACCTCAGTCATCTGTTTCCTTGAATTTATCCTTCATTTAAGCATGGCTAGGACTCTTGAGCATGTCTTGGTCGCTAGAGAAGGAAGAAGATTAGATCCTCTTTTCCCAATATGGTGCATCTACCCTCTCTTTTTGCCTCTCAATGAAAAACTCTTCGAATAAACTCTCATATTTCCTAAACACATAAAATGATTCAAAATGAATGAAACATCAGTTTGGCTCCTCAATAAGGATAAACTTGAACGAGGAAAATCGAACTCCCATTTATTTTTGAAGTCTACTTATTATGGATAAGCGAGTGAAATCTTCACATTAAATCAGAAACAAGCTTCTACAGAGGCTAATGTTATCGTATTATCCAGCTAAAAGGTTGTCATGTCACAGATATGGTCTAACTTCCTAACTTGTTTCACCTCAAGCAGGATAAATCGGGGTGGTGGCTTTCAACGTGGTCGAGGTCGTGGAAGTTTCAGAGGCAGTGGCCGGGGCCGTGGTACTAGGGCTACACGTGGCCGTGGTCGAGGTCATGGTCATGGAGGGCAGCAAAGCTTTGAGAAGTCTGCCAATGAATTAGACAAGGAACTGGAAAGTTACCGCTTAATGAATAGATGATAATAGAACATATTTGAAGTGCGACAGCATGTTCTCCTATACCTTGTATTTTGATCCTTGCAGCAAGGATCCGAGCCACAAAACTGATAACATTCGGGGGACTGAGGAGCTTCATGATATATACCTCAACTTGGACGATCTATTTGCAGAAGATCCAAAATGTAACATAAGGTTGCATACGATAGAATTATATTCAATGTGGTTTGGTCTTTTATAAGGATTCTACACTGACGGTAGTTTCGGGCTGTTTTTTTGTGTGTGAGATTTTGTGATATTTATCAATGTTTTTCTAACCATTAAATGCATCATTTTCACTCATGTTTCTAGAATTGATTTTGATCAGTCTTTGTTGAAAATGAATTTTATGATTGGAAATTTACGTAATATGTATAAATATGTACATGATTAATATAATATGTATGTTTACATAGTCTCAAATGTGAATATATTCCTTATTGACTTTGAATTAATGTACCCAATAAAAATTTCCTGAAAGTTTTCTTCTCAGAAAATTATATGTTCACACAGATGACGTCAGTTAATTAGTCTATGCACACTAGAATTTAGCAATATCTGCGTTGGTCAAATTAATGGATTATTTATTGACTAATTAATTGCATTTTAATTTTTAAGTAAAGGGTAGATAATAATCTAGTATTTCCCACAAGTACACATATGTTGATCGAGCAAATCTATATACCCAGGGTCAACCGGTCTCGTATACAAACGTTGATCGGAACATGCCATGTGAGCAGGTACCCATAGTCGCGCACGAGTAGAGGTGTGAACGCATAGTTAAATAATATGAAAAATAAATAATATAAAAATATTAATATTTGAGTTTGAGTTTGAAATATATATATAATATTTGAAATTTAAAAATATAAATACTTTTAATTTCAACTTGATTCAAAACAAAATTCAAGTTTGAGTTTAATTCTAATGGTTCGAATCTCGATTCAAACGTATTCGAAGTATAATTCAAAATGATTTAATTTGAATTCGATTCAAATTATTTGAACTTTAATTTAAATATATTTAAATTAAAATTATATAAAAGTAAGTATAATTTGATACAAGTTCAGCTCATAAGGAGATCATGAACAATTAAATAAAATATTATATGTTCAAATTCAGCAAAAAAATTATCGAATATGTTCAAATTTAATAATTTAGAATATAAATTGAATATTTTGAGAGTCAGCTCAGAAAGCTCATGAATAAGCTTGATTCATTTGCATCCTTACGCACGCTAGGCGTGCTACATAACTTCACCCTATATATATATATATATATATATATATATATATATATGTGTGTGTGTGTGTGGTGTCTTATACTGCACACCCTTGTGTGTGCCATCGTAGACACCTTGCCCACGTGGCAGGTGTATATAGGGTGAAGTTATATTACACGCTCCACATGCATTGACAGTCGTGCGTAGGGATGTAAATGAACCAAACGGTTCGCGAGTTATTCGGAGGTCGATTCGATAAAAAGCTCGTTCGTTAATCTTATCAAGCCGAGATCGAGCTCGATTTTGAGCCGAGATCGAGCTCGATTTCGAGCTCGACAGTTTTATCGAGCCAAGCTCGAGCTTAAGGATATTTGGTTCGTGAGCCCGCGAACATGTTCGTTTGTAGGCTCACGAGCCAAAAAATGAGCCTTAAATCGAGCCAAAAAACGAGCTCTAAAACGAATCAAAAAACGAGTTCTAAAACGAACCTTAAAACGAGCTTTAAAACGAGTAAAAAAAAACGAACTCTAAAATGAGTCCGAAAATGAGTCTGAGCTCGCTTAACGAATTAGGCTCGTTAACTATGATAATCGAGCTAATAACGAGCCGAGCTCGAACTGTTCGCGAGCTTGATAATTCTAAATCGAGCCGAGCTCGAGCCTTGTAATAAAAGTTTGATTCGAACTCAAGCCCGAATATAACTTAAACGAGCCGAGCTCGAGCCTAATATTGTTCGGCTCAGTTCGACTCATTTACATCCTTAGTCGTGCGTGACTGTGGGTACCTACCCATGTTGCAAGTGTCAAACAAGGTTGACTGACACCTACCATATTGATAGGTGCTCACAATAGCGCACGACTATGTTAGTAATAAAAGAACATTTATAGTTATAGAATTTTTCCATGAGCTCCTTAATACTATATCAATGCCACATCAAAATTTAAAATCTTACACCTCTTTACTATTAAAAAAATCTTTTAATAATTTTTTAATGAATTCTACTAAAAAAATTACTTTTGAGCAATTCCTTTAAAATAAACTAAAAAATTATTTTAATAGCAAAGAAAAAAAAGGGATGGTTCCATGTAGCTATGAATGGCCTAACTAACACAACACACACACATATATATATATATATATATATATAGGTGAAGTCTGTTAATTATTATTCCTAAGGTTAATAGTTATCTATGGTTTACCTCCTCCGTGTTAACCCTGAGACGAATTAACAAGGGCGTTGGAGGTGAACATATTCGTCTTTTGCTATCAGGGTGGAGTCATACTACACAGTCATTATGCATGATTGTGGTGGGCACCTATCCACATGGAAGGTGTAAAAGAATGTTGACTGACTCCTATCACGTGGGCAAGTACCCATACTTACACAGGACTGATACACACACAAAAGGGTTGTGCAACGTGATATACTTCTATATATATATATATATATATATATATATATATATATATATATATATATATATATATAGGGAGATTTAATATGTTAAGTGACACTGTGCGCGATCGTAAGCAAAATCTGACGTGGGCTATCTGACTCGACCAAAATATTTTTTTTAATCTCTCTCATCTGCATGCAACAACTTTTCTCTCTTATCTGCATGTAACAACTATAAAATTCTCGTTTCTTTCTCATTTGATTGCATGCAACAATCACTGTGCTGCTAATTTTTAAAGGTGATGTAGCTGCTACAACATAGTAGCAGCTACTACACAATAGTTGCTACACGTTATAGCAGCTTCTGTATAGTAGTTGTTATAACGTATAGCAGTGTCATTATGTAGCTACTATGTTGTACCAGCTACTGTATTATTATAGTAGTTATTGTACTGTTGTAGCAGCTTTTACACCGTTGTAGCAACTACTGCACCATGGTAATAGTTTCTACTGCACCGTTGTAGCAACTTCTGCACCGTTGTAGCAGCTATTACACCGTTGTAACAGCTTCTGCACCGTTGTAGCAGCTTCTGCACCGTTGTAGTAGCTACTATACTATTGTAACAACTACTGCACCGTTGTAGCAGCTACTATGTAGTAGCTGCTACAACTTGTAGTAGTTATTATGCAATAGCTGCTAAAACATTGTATCATCACTATCACAATAATCTTTTACATGTAATAATAGGAGAGAGAAGATAAAATATCATTTTAATTAAAATATTATTTAATTTAAAAAGAAAAAGAGAGAAGTTATTGCATGCAAATGGAAGAGATTAAAAAATTAGGTTTTGACCGCGTCAGATAGCCCACGTACAATTTCGCTCATGGTCGCGCATAAAACATCGCTTAGCGTACCAAATCTCTCTCTCTCTCTATAATATATAATATTAAAATTTAATTTTTACAGGTAATTTGATTGTGAACGCGCTTTGCTACTTTTCAAACAAAAATGACGGGGAAAGAAACAACGAAGAACAAGCAGCGACGCAGAGTCGCAGATCCCTATCAGTCAACGCTATTCCATGGATCTTCATCTTCCCCTCTATAAATCGATCCATCCTCTTCTCCGATTCCAATCCCACTGAATCCCAACTCCTCCTCCCAATCCCTCGACAACTCCACTTCGTCGCTGGATTCTGCAATCGGATGATAGCAAGCGATTACCACGGCAAAGGAGCCGCTTCTCTCTCTCTCTCTCTTCCCCTCACTTCCCCCTTTTTGTATATCGATCCGCTGCTTCATCGCCGAAAGATGGTTGCTTTGGTCTCTCGCCACGGGAGGAGCCTACAGCGCTACCGGGCCGGCCGCCGGCTCGTCGTCGGGTGCGTTTTCGATCTTCTAGATGTTCTACCGAGCTCGCGACTTCGATTGGGATTTTCATCTTTCCGTTCGATGGGGCTGATTCGAAGAACTCGAGTTCCAAAAAAAAAAAAAAAATGCAATCTTGCTAGTTCTGGGGAAAGAACCCTAGTTCAATTTTGGCCCCCAAAAATGCTTCTTTTAGTTGTATTTTAACTCATTGGGGATCGTTTGATTTTGCTGGAGCAGATGCATTCCTTACAAGTTCAAGATCGACCAAGCCCTTGAGGTGCTCGTCATAAGTTCTCAGAAAGGACCTGAACTCATGTTCCCAAAGGTAACTTTTTTTCATTTTTCTATATCAAACTGATTCATCTCATTCTTATTCTTTCGTTCGTGATTGCTTGTTTGTGATATTAAAACTGATATCGACTTCGACAGGGCGGTTGGGAGCTCGATGAAACTCTACCGGCAGCAGCTGCCAGAGAAGCCTTTGAGGAAGCGGGTGTGACAGGAAACTTCGAGGTGAGGAGCTTCTTAGCTAGCTGTGTTTGTCTCGGCTATCATCACAATCACCATCAAGGCCCTGCCCTAATCGATAAACCGATAAAACAGGGTGAGCTCGGCAAGTGGCTCAGCGAGGACCGAGACAAGGTCCACTACATGTTCGCCATGAGAGCGACCGAGGTGCTGCAGCAATGGCCTGAAATGAGCAGGAGAGAACGCAAATGGGTGAGTAGAAATCCTTCGAGAAAAAGAGAGGGAAAATGAAGCTTGAGTTATCTGAATGTGAAGTCGATTCAATATGGCATGCAGGTGACGGTGGCTGAAGCAAGGCAAGTCTGCAAGCATCCATGGATGAGAGAAGCATTGGAGAGATTGGAAGAGCTCGTCTCGAGTGGAAGTAGGCAAGAGCCAAGAGGAGGAGGAGGAGGTTTGACAGCACTGACAGTCAATTCTTCACTGTAAACACACTGGAATTGGAGATGTTGCTGGAGTTGAAAGATTTTTTTTCTTCTTTCTTTCTTTTTTTTTATACATTAATACTCATTTTGAACGAGAGAGGGGAATCGCATTTCTCCTTCGGATTGAATTGGAGGAAAATTGAGGTGCAAAGGATTAACATGCACTTTCCACTAGGGTAGCAAGGCTAGATTATATATTTATTTGTTTATAATTTTTTAAAGAAATTTGGACTTTTTTTTTTAATAGAGTTTAGGATTTCTTAACTTAATTATATAAGATTTTATACTTTGTATCAATTTTAAGATTTAATAAGATGGTTAGTTTTTTCCTTTTCTTAATTTTTACATAGTATCAGAGCGGTTCTCCTTCTCTAATCTAATTTTTTCTACCACGCACTGTTATTCCTTCCTGTTGTCGTCGTCGTCTCCTACTGTTGTTATTGATTTCGGCATCGACATCGATTTTCTGTCTTGTTGCTATTGATTTTGACGTCGACATCTATTTTTTGTCAATTTCAGCATCGACATTATTTTCTGTCGATTTCAGCGCCGACAATATTTTCTGTCGATTTCAATACCGATGTCCTGTGCTGTCAATTTCGACGCCAACACTCTTTTCTATCGATTTCGATATTGAAGTCCAAAGTTGCCGATTTCGATTCTTTGTGTGACCACGGGTCATCCTGACATCAGTTTTTTACGGATTATACAAATGTGTATCTTTACAGTTTGGTTATTCTGAAAATTATTCGTTCTGTCATCATATCTGGTCATGCAGATGCTTCATGGAAATCTAATTCATATATGTTTGAGCAATTTTAACAGTTCCTTGCTTCACAGTCTTCTGCCATGTCAACTTCCTCTTATATAGGTTTATCGTTGTCTGGTATTTTAGATATATCTTCATCCTTGTGGATTTTGGACTCTAGTGCTTTCCACCATATGTCATCCAATTTATCATTTTTTGTTTCTTTTTCTCCCAGTTCATCTATATCTATTGTGACTGCTGATGGTACTCCTATGTCATTAGTAGGTGTTGGTTCAATTGTTACATCTTTTTTATCTCTTACTAATGTTTATTATATTCCGAGTCTTACTTTAAATCTTATTTCAGTTAGTCAATTATGTGAGTTTGGATACCTAGTTTCTTTTTTTTTTCATCCAATCGTTATGTTCAAGATTCGTAATATCAGAGGATGATTGGGGCATGTCATAAGTAAGGAGAACTTTATGCTTTAGATCAATTCAAATTACCAGAAATTGTAGTTTCGAGTGTGGATTTATCGTCTTTTCATCTGAGTCATTCATCTTCTGATTTTTATTTGTAGCACTCTCGCTTAGGTAATGTTTCAGCACCTCGTTTGTAGTTTTAGCCTCTACAGAAGCATTATGACCTTTAAAAAATTTTGATATTTCTGGTTGCAGTGGTTGTAAACTAGCTAAATTTTCGGTTTTACCATTTTCTATAAGTTTTTCTTTTTCTTCTGCTCCATTTGATTTTATCCATTCTGATGTATGGGGGCCCTCTCCTATTCCTACAAAAGGGGAGGTCAAGGTATTATGTTTTGTTTATTTATGATTGCACTCGTTACTCTTGGGTCTATCTTATGAAACACAGGTCTGATTATCTTAAAATTTTCAACAACTTTAGAGTTCTTATGAAAACTCAACATTCTAGTGTCATAAAGTGTTTTTGTTGTGATTTGGGGGGTGAATACACTTCGAATCAATTTTTATATTTACTTGTTTCTGATGGTACTATTCATCAAACCTCGTGTACAAATACTCTTGGACAAAATGGCGTCGCTGAACGAAAACATAAACATCTTGTTGAAACAGCTCATTCATTTTTATTGTCTGCCAGTGTTCCTAGTGCCTTTTAGGGGAAGCAATCCTTACTGCTGCTCATGTCATTAATAGAATTCCAACCTCACACAATTTAGGTTTGTCACATTTTGAAAAATTATATAGATATGCTCATGTCTATTCCTCTTTGCGTGTTTTTGATTGTACTTGCTTTGACCTTCGTCCACATGCAGAGCGTAATAAGTTAGCCTCTCGGTCTGCTCTTTGTGTCTTTCTGGGTTATGGTGTTAGTCAAAAAGGATATCGTTGCTTTGATCCTGTTAGTCAAAAATTGTATGTCTTTCGTCATGTTGTGTTTCTTGAGTATATTTCATTTTTTCTATTCCGGCTAGTTCACATAATATGACAAAGTCAGATCTGCTTTGCATTGATCCTTTCAATACCAATATGGAGGAAGATTTTCCCACAAATCCTATTGGTAGTTCAACTGAATCTGGTACTTTGGTTCCCGAGATATCCGCTTCACATGTTCCTCCTTCTGTCATTACCCAATTATCTCCTGAGGTTGCGAATGATCCTTCTCTCCACCGTCGTCAATCCACTCGTGTTCGTAAGTCTACTAAACTACCAGATTTTACTTACTCTTGTTATTCTCGTTTTTTTGCTTCATTTGTTGTATCTATTCATTGTCTTTCTAAGCCTGAATCCTAAGAGAAGTTGTTTGTAATACACTTTGGCAGAGTGCTATGGCTGAGGAACTAACTGCTTTGCATCAGAGTCATACATGGGATTTTGTTCCATTGCCACCAAGAAAACATACTATTGGTTCTCGTTGGGTATGTAAGATCAAGACTAAATCTAATAGATCTATTGAACGATACAAAGCTCATCTTGGTGCTAAAGGTTATTCTCAGGAGTATGACATGGATTATGAAAAAACATTTGCTCCTGTTGCAAAAATGACAATCATTCGTACTCTGATTGTTGTTGCTTCTGTTTGTCGATGGAGAATATCTAAGATGGATGTCAAAAATACATTTCTAAATGGTGATCTTCATGAAAAAGTTTATATGACACCTCCTCCTACTATTTCACACAAACTTGGTGAAGTTTGCAGGTTTCGTAAAGCGCTTTATAGTTTCAAACAAGCACCTCGTGTTTGGTTTGAGAAGTTCTCTACAGTGATTACTTTGTTTGATTTTCATCTTAGTAATCATGATTCAGCATTGTTTGTCAAATGTATGAGTACAGGTCGTATTCTTTTATCATTATATGTTGATAACATGATTATTACTGGTGATGATTCTGATGGAATTGCTTCCTTGAAGTCTGGGTTGGCTCATTGTTTTGCTATGAAAGACTTGAGTATACTACGATACTTTTTGGGCATTGAGGTTGCTTATTCCCCGAAAGGTTATCTTCTATCTCAGTCAAAGTATATATCTGATCTGTTTGAGCATGTTCGTCTTATTGATAATAGAGTTGTTAATACTTCTATTGAGACTAATGCTCGATATTCTCCATCTGATGGCTCACCTTTGCTAGATTCTAGTTTGTACAGAATTATTGTTAGAAGTTTGATTTATCTCACCGTGAATCATCCAGATATTGCGTATGTTGTTCATGTGGTTAGTCAATTTGTCGCTGCACCAACTACAGCTCATTGGGCTGCTGTTCTTCGTATTCTCAGGTATCTTCGGGGCACTCAATTTCAAAGTCTTTTATTTTCTTCTACTTCATCTCTTGAGCTACGTGCATACTCTGATGCAGATTGGGCTGGTGATCCTACGGATCTCAAATCTACCACTGGATTCTGCATTTTTCTTGGTGATTCCCTCATTTCTTAGAAGAGTAAAAAGCAAGATATTATTTCTAGATCTTCCACAAAAGCTGAGTATGTGTCATGAGCTCAACTACTTGTGAAATAGTTTGGTTGCGTTGGTTGTTTACGGATATGAGTGTCTCTCTTCATCAGCCTACTCCGTTATATTGTGATAATCAGAGTTTTATTTAAATTACACACAATTCAATTTTTTATGAGCGGATGAAACATATTAAAATTGATTATCACGTTACTCGTCACCATCTTCAAATTGACACCATCACATTGTCTTTTGTTCCTTCAAAGCTACAGATTGTTGATATATTTACGAAGGCACATTCCGCTTCATGTTTTCGTTTCTTATCTAATAAACTCTCAATGCTTCTAATTGTAGCATCGTGAGTTTGAGGGGGATGTTAGATTATATATTTATTTGTTTATAGCTTTTAGGGAAATTTGAACTTTTTCCTTTTTTTTTTATAGAGTTTAGGGTTTCTTAACTTAACTATATAAGATCTTATACTTTGTATCAATTTTAAAATATAATAAGATGGTTAGTTTTTTCCTTCTCTTAATTTTTATAGCAACAAAATTCTTTTGTTTTTAATTTGTTATAATAATAATAATAATAATAATAATAATAATTTTATTTGAATAAAAGATAATTGACATTCATATAGAGTGTTGTGAGTGTCCATATAAATTTTATTCTTTTCTCTAATGTTTTTTTAACCAAAAAAACAAAAAAAAACACTTAAACACTTTAATCCCTCGATAATTGATCTGATTCAGATCGGGTGATGGAATGACTTCTTAAAGGCTTCGAACAAGTCATATATAGATCTGAAGAAGGTCGGGTCATCTCTAGTCATGTGCTTCCTTATCGGGTTGACTTCTGTTGAATTGACAACAATTAGACTATGAGGGGACCACGACCCCTCAAAAATTTTTAATAACATAATTTTATAAAGAAATTTTTAAAATTTTATCAGTATATATATAATTTTATCCTAATTTAAAATACATTTATAGTTGATCTAATGGTAAGTTTTCTTTTAATTTTAACACACCTCTTGGGGACTGAATTTTAATTTTTTTTCTTTTATTTTTCACATGTCAACTAAATATAAATTATGCATTTTGAAAATTTAGAGAGGTTATTATTATATAATGCATTTAATAATTATTTTCGTCACTTAATATACGACTTTCTCTCAAAAATTTAAAATCCTAGATCTATCCCATTGACAAGTGATGAACTCATCTTTGATCAGACAAACTAATAGTTATACGCGGTCAACCAGGGACAAAGGAGGGTCACTGGACATAATTTTATAGAGAAATTTTTTAAATTTTATTAGTATATATAATTTTACTCCTACTTAAAATGTATGTAAAATTGATCTGGTAAATTTTATTTTTATTTTGACACACCTTTTGAATTCAAATCTTTGCAAAACTGAATTTTATTTTTTTTTCTTCTTTATTTTTCACATTTCAACTAAATATAGATGATACATTTTAAAAATCTGTAAAGATTATTATTATATAATATATTTAATAATTATTTTCATCATTTAATATATTCCAACTTAAAATACTATATCCGTTCATGTTGTCAACCCGGCAAAAAGGAGTGTCAGTGGGCGAAGGCGGGTGGAATGATGACGGCTAAAGTTGAATCCGGAGCTTTAGTATGATAGACGGATGAGCAAGAAGATTGCGATCACAAAGTAAAATTAGGAGAGAGGTTAAGACAGACTTTAATGAAACCTTTTGGCGACCGAGTTACGTGAGGTGCAGAGAAGAGAATAAGAACTAAATAGAACAATATAACTAATTAGTAGAAAAATCACTGCGTACCTCCACTCGACTATACGAGCATTTGAAGGAAAGTAGAGATGATCGTACCGTACACTTCCAGCATGTCGGCTCATGTTTTCAAAACATGTCCTAGCCACTCTCCCACTTGCTCGTTCACCTGGCTGAACCCCCTTGATACTCAGTTCAGGTCGAACCAGAATTATATGACCCCGCTGACTATGCTCTTTTGGCATCCGCAATCATCACGTAACCCACCACGTGGCTCCTGCTGCTCTGCTCCCCCAAATCAATAAATCCACAAATTCTTCATGTAATTTTTTTTTTAAACTCCTAAATTTACAATTAAAAAATGAAAGATAAAAAGTAAATTAAATTCCTAAAGAAAATACAAAAAATAAAATAAAGTAGAAATAGAATAATTCACAAGGGGGCAGCGCACCATAAAGATTCCAACCGTGTCGACTTCAGTCGTTCTCGTTGCAATTCGATCAAAAGTAGGGGAGTAGGCCTCGATCGGTCGCCATGGATCTGCGGCTTCGCCCGCTGCAGCAGCCCTTCATCGAGGCTGTCCGATCGGGGGACGTCGACGCCGCCCGACGCGTCCTGGAGGGCGTCGAGGACCCGGACGCGGCCGCCGCCCTGGCGATCGCGCAGACGGAGGCCGGTGAGACCGCGCTGTACATCGCGGCGGAGAGCAACTCGGTGGAGCTATTCCGGTATCTCCTCCGCTTCTATGACTTCGACGCCGCCGTCATCCGCTCCCGCGTCGACCTCGACGCTTTTCATGTCGCCGCCAAGCACGGGCACACCGGTGATCCTCCCTTTCCACACTCGTAACTTTTGCAGTCTGATGCTTTACCAATCAGAAAACAAAAAAGAGAGAGAAATTTTTAACTTATACATGTCTCAAATACACTGTTGTCTTTGAAAAAGTCGGTCCTGAGCCTTCTGCACCGCTCTTTTAAGCTACTCAAAATTTTGGATCAGTAGCGAGAAGATTTAGTCATTATCTTCTTTGGGAAAGTGGAATCTGTGTTGAAATTTCTTCTAGGATATGAGTTTGAGTTCCTAGTCAATGATTGACCCTACCCTTTGATTACCAGTATAAGGTTGATTTTCCTATGTATGTCTTTTTTGAAGGAAATCTCCTTCATATTTGTAAGAGAGATTACGCTTGGAAAGGGAGGAGACAAAAGGGAAATGTCCAAATAGGCTTACTAGGAAAGACCAAATAAAGAAAACAAGGGGAAACCAGCAACCACCAACCTATAGTCATAGGAAATTGTGACTTTAACATTTTAAACACTCACTAGTAGAAGATTCTATTACCAGGATAGTCCTTTATGAATTTTGGTGAATTCATTGATTCTTGTCATGCCATATGATGGAGATCATGAGATAAACTTTGTTGTAGCTTTGTGTTCATATATTGACACTCACCGAGCAACAGTTAAAGTCAAATTGATCAGGAATGTAGTCCTATCCTTGCTGGAGAATTGTGGCCAATATCCTTTTCCTTTTTAAAACTAGAGGATACAGATAGCGAACTTGTTACCTAGTTTGGAGTTCTTCTCAATAAAAAAAGGTTGCTTTCCTTTGTTGACTGTAACAAAATCTAATAAAAAGTTTTAACAATAAGGAGATTCTACAATTCCCAAATTTTTCTTCAGGTTCTTCTATCTTGTTGAATCAAGTATAAGGGTTTGGAAATGTAAGCACACTAGAAGACCACTTCCAACTGATATCATCGAGTTCCTCTCCAAAATACTGAGAAGTTTTCTATCGATCCCTCTTGTGAAGCAATATTATAGTAAGAGGCCTCAGAGTTAACATTGTATATAGGGATATTTAATTTGTCAATTTTATTGGCGCAACTGGTTGCAATGAGTTACTTCATTTCCCTTTTAGTATTCACTCAGGATACTATTTGGTATCTGAGGTTCTCTAATTCTCCTACAGTGATTGTTAAAGAGCTGCTGAGCAACTGGCCTGATGTCTGCAGACAATGTAACTCATCAAATACTACTGCTCTTTATTCAGCTGCGGTCATGGATCATTTGGAGGTGGTGAATTCCATACTAGATGTGGATGATACCACAATAAGAATCGTGAGAAAGAATGGGAAAACTGCACTGCACACTGCTGCTAGAGTTGGTTATTATCAAATTGTGAAAGCACTTCTTCTGAGAGATCCGGGAGTAGTTTCTATAAAGGATAAAAAGGGACAGACTGCATTACATATGGCTGTAAAAGGTCGCAGTCTAGATGTTGTGGAGGAGTTACTGCAAGCTGATATTTCTACTCTGAACATGTGTGACAAGAAGGGAAACACAGCTATGCATATAGCCACCAGGAAATGGCGTCCACAGGTATTAATAACGGTAGCTGGGCCTTTTCCAGTCTCACTCTCTGCATAATTTTTGTTATTTTTTTTTTTTTGTCTATTTTGCACATCGTTGGTAACTTTTCCTCCTTTAAGAAGAAATGTAGGTTTCTTCTTGTTAGTGCCATAACCTCACCATTCTCATGTTACACTAGTTTGACATATACAAAGACTCCATGATAACCATTTTATATATATATATATATATATATATATATATATATATATATATATATATATCCTACAAGTTTATTGATGATGAAAAACTATTCTAAGGAGGTCTAGTTGACCTTGATTTTAGTTGACCTTAATTTTATAACTTTGGAACTTGCTGATGGGAAAATTCAGCCAATATTCTTTTGTGCATCCATATTCTTGTCGTCACAAGAGTTTATTCTGAATGTTGAAATTGAGATTGATGCATTTTACGGTTTTGTTATGCTTTAGTTTGACTTTCATATTCTGTTCTCCACAGATGGTACGGCTTCTTTTGTGCTATGAGACTATCGAGGTGAATAAGATCAATAATCAGAATGAAACTGCAATGGACTTGGCTGAAAAGATCCCGTATGGTGATTCTCAGATGGATATTATGGAAAGTCTTTCAGAAGCTGGTGCCAAACATGCAAGGAATGTTGGCAAGAACGACGAGGAGCTGCGGAGAACTGTCAGCGATATTAAGCATGATGTCCACACCCAGTTCATTCAGAATGATAATACAAACAAGCATGTGACAGGCATAGCAAAAGAGCTTAGAAAATTACATCACGAAGCTGTTCAGAATACCATCAACTCAGTGACAATGGTAGCAGTTCTAATCGGATCCATTGCATTTATGGCCATATTCAATTTGCCTGGTCAATATTTCCAAGATGGAGACGAAGTAGGCAAGGCCAATATAGCTGACAAAATGGGCTTTCGTGTGTTCTGCCTCTTAAATGCCACTGCATTGTTCATTTCACTTGCTGTCGTCGTGGTTCAGATCACTTTGGTCGCATGGGAAACAGGTGCTCAGAAGCAGGTCGTTTCCATAGTAAATAAGCTCATGTGGACTGCCTGCCTCAGTACTTGCGCAGCTTTCCTCTCTCTATCTTACGTGGTCGTGGGGAAGCAATCATCCTGGATGGCAACGACAATAACTGCAATCGGAGGTCCTATCATGGCAGGCACCCTGTTGACGATGAGTTATTTTGTTCTTCGACAGCGTTTTCGATTTGGCGAAGACTCTCAAAGGCGAATCAGAAGGGCCAGTGGCAGCAAGTCCTTCTCCTGGTCCCATCACTCTGGTTTCTCAGATCCAGATGCCTTATCCGAACACGAGAAGAAGATATATGCTCTTTAGCTCTGACATCAGAAGTAATCAGACCAGCAATCACTAAACCCTCCTTGTACATGCCCATTGAGCTTGCCACCCGTGTGATGATTTAGCCATCAAGAGCCGTGCTTTCCCCTTTCCGTTTAGCCAAGCCATGGAGTACAAATAAGGAACCTATGAACTATGCAAGGTCTCTTACCAGGTAATCCTTGCCATCATTTAGGAAATAATGAGCTTCCATTTTAACAACTTAATACTTCATGAAAATTAAGGTTGCTATGGTGTCATCAAATAGATTTGTAATATTATTGAACTAAATTCCATGGTTCCTTTCCACCCTTATTGTATAAAATACAAATACTATCCATTGTGTACATCTATTCGGTATTTTCATCATGATCAACATCTTAAGTTGTGGTTGTTCTAAGTGTTCAAGCTGGCTACATAAATCATATTTCTATTGAACTATCTTAAGTCTGTAAACAAGTCTCAGTGTGATATGGAAAGTAAGTACTGTCTTTGTCCCTTATTCACATATTACTAATGACAGATACCTAATTTAATATATTGTTAACTACATAAGTTTCCAACCAAGAAGACTTTGACACTGAAACCACAAGCCACCAAGGACTTGGAGTCAACCCTTGCAAAAATTGACCAGGATGGACTAAAAAGAAAAGTCAACCATTGTGTGCGAGTTGACTCAAGCTTCAAGTTTAGTGGCATGATCACATGGTGAAAGCTTTGACATGTGCACAACTAAATCCAATTATATTACTCTGTTCATTATATTAAACTGACTAAAAGTGCTTAGTTGGTCTTGGCCCATTCAATTTATAAAAAATAATTATATGAACACTTGTTTTATGGTTTTTGGTCTTTTTCTTTCAAATCAAGAAAATTTTGATTTAAAATCGTATAGAAATCACGACTTGGAGATTTGTCCCGATGTGAATCGAGTTAGTTCTAATTGGATTAGCTATTGATCCGGCGGTTAGAACAGGGGACCTCCATTCTGAGGGGTCAATGTCACGCGGGAGTCAAAGGCCCAGGTGGCCGATCGGAGAAGGAGGGGCCGACCCCCCGGCCGACCGACCGGTGAATAGCCGATGGCAAAAGTCGCCCCGACAGAAGTTGGGGTTCCGACGCTCAATTAAACAGTAGCAAAGAGCCGGCGTCTATAAACCCTCCGAGCGGAAGACCGTCGAGCTCCGACGTTAAATATCGAGAGACGAGCCGGCGTCTATAAACCCTCCGAGCGGAAGACCGTCGAGCTCCGACGTTAAATATCGAGAGACGAGCCGGCGTCTATAAACGTCCGAGCGGAAGACCGTCGAGCTCCGACGTTAAATATCGAGAGACGAGCCGACGTCTATAAACGTCCGAGCGGAAGACCGTCGAGCTCCGATGTTAAATATCGAGAGACGAGCAGGCGTCTATAAACCCTCTGAGCGGAAGACCGTCGAGCTCCGACGTTAAATATCGAGAGACGAGCCGGCGTCTATAAACGTCTGAGCGGAAGACCGTCGAGCTCCGACGTTAAATATCGAGAGACGAGCCGGCGTCTATAAACCCTCCGAGCGGAAGACCGTCGTCGAGCTCCGACGTTAAATATCGAGAGACGAGCCGGCGTCTATAAACGTCCGAGCGGAAGACCGTCAAGCTCCGACGTTAAATATCGAGAGACGAGCCGGCGTCTATAAACGTCTGAGCGGAAGACCGTCGAGCTCCAACGTTAAATATCGAGAGACGAGCCGGCGTCTATAAACGTCCGAGCGGATAGCCATCCATGTGATACATTCCGGCGGTGGGAGCCGACCGACGACAGATCTTGTTCTTTAAGGCCAACATACGGCCGAACGGCTCGATTAGCAAAAATATATGGAAACCCCCTTTAAGGTAAGGTGCAAAGTAAAAGATAGTTAATAAGAATTAAGGTGAACGACAATTATTTCGCGCGCCGAGCAGCTACGCAGTTGCATGGCGAAAGACATTTTTGAAGACAATCGGATTGAGTCCGTCTTAGAGTATGAAGCCGAGCGGCTTGAATCCGTGTTAGAATATTAAGCCGATCGGATGAGTTTAAAAGAACACTTTAAACATGACGAAAGAAAAATTTCTCGCCAAAATAAAAGTTGCAGGAACGGAAAGATGATCTATTTGCGTCAAACGCTGGGCAAACAAAAGGAATTACAAAAAAAATAAGTTTGCCCGAACGACGGTACAAAAAGGTTGATAAAAAGCACGGCTCACGCGTCAAAATCAAAAAGAGCATCTGGAATGGCGCCCATCACGGTAGCCAGATCCTCGGGGGGGATGGTCAGCTCGGCGGGAAGGAGGCCTTTGGTCTTCAAGTAATCCACCGCCGCCTTAATCGCCTCTTCGAAAGTGAGGGAAATCTTGTTGGTGAATTTCTCTCCGAAGTCGTCCGAGCGGACAAATGCCTTCCTCACTTCGTCATAGCGAGCCGACTCCCCCTCCTGATACTCTTTAAGCGCAGCTCGGGAAACATCGTTGGCGGCACGGAGATCCTTCAAGTCTTCTTCAAATTTAAGAAGATCGGCCGAGCGGCCCTCCTTCTCGGTGGCCAGAAGGACATCCAGATCCTTGATGCGTTGCTCTAGCCCTCTGATCTCCACCTTCATTAGGTCCATGTCATCGATGGCCTTGCGCTTCCGAGTGGTCGCCGTCTTGATCTCTTTATCCCATTGTTTGACCACAGCCTCAAGCCGAGCGACCTCGCTCGACAAATCGGAAGTGCGTCTCCGTTCGGCTTCCAAAAGCTTTTTGCTCTTCTCCAAAGCAGCCGTGGATTGCCCTTGGTTTGCATCCGAAAGTTTAAGTTTTTTCATTTCTTCCTCCAGCTCAGCCAGTCGATTGCTGACTGCGATCTGCTCTACCCAACTCTGCGAATGAAGGCAGTTAAGTTAAAAACGCAAATAAAAAATATCAGTAAAGCAGAAAGGCATACCCCGGTCGCCTGCTGCAGGTTACTGTCCCCTAGCTAACTGGGGGACATGAGCGCGACTCGTACGCGCGCGTCCTCCCAAACTTTGGCGAGCAGACCGGTGAGGGTGATCTGCTGTTCGGGAACAGATGGTCGATCGGCGGCCAGTAGGTATTCCTCCGAGGGAGTCATCTTGAGACGCAGCAGCATGGCCAGAGGACTCGCCGACCGGACGGTCGCCCAGTCGCCTAAGACGACGTAGAGTCTGAGTGGTGGAAGGTTGAGCCTCAGCGATGGTCGGCGGCAAGTCAAGCTGAGTCGGAGTGTGCTCCGAGGAGACCGCCTCAAAAACCACAGGAGCTTCATCGCTCCGCTCGGCAAGCTGCTCCCCTGGAGGAGGCTGTTGAGTGGCTTGCTCTAGCCGACGGCGTTTACGAGTCACCAAGGGCGCCTCGTCAGCCGATCGGCCCTCCTCCTCGGCCTGGACAGATGTGATATGGGCCACGGCCTCGTCAGTGGAGACGCGGGCGGCCGAAGCCTCGGGAGCAACTTGAGTTCCCTCACTCCCTTCAGTTGTTGAGCCGGCCAGAACCAAACCCCGTTCGGCTGCCTCCTTGTCCTTCACCGCCTCAATATTGGCGGCTTTCAGCTTGAGCTTTTCGGTTGCCTTTGCACGCCACATAACTTCAGCTGCAGAAACAAAGAATAAATCAGTTAGAACAAAAGAAAAAGGGGAGATAAGAATCGCTTACTCATGCTACAAGGCAGATCGGCTTGGATGGGGGACAAGCCGAATATATACATCACTCCAGGGAGGAGCAACTTATCGATATCGTAGCGTTGGCCGACCAGTTGGTTGGCCGCATGAAGATACGTCGGATGGCTCTTGAATTTGCCAAGACCCGGTTGGTTCGGCACCGCCGTCTGCCACTTCGTTCGGAAGGCCGGCCGTTCGTGAAGACACATAAAAAAGAAATGCTCCTTCCAATGCTTATTGGAGCTCGGCATATTGGTAAATAGGACGAAACCCGACCTAGATTGAAATATGAAGGTCCCCCACTCGGATTGTTTTGGGTAGAAGAAATAGTGGAAGATTTGGGGGTCCAGGGGGATATTATTCAACTTGAAAAGGACTATCACCCCGCTCAGCAACCTGATCGAGTTCGGGACTAATTGGCCGAGCGGGAGGCGAAAGTGGTTGCATATTTGGATGATGAACGGATGGGGAGGAAAGCGCAGCCCGGCCAAAAATTGATCACGGAAGAAGCAAATGGTGCCGGGCGGCGGGTCATTCGGCCGATCGGAAGGAGTGGCTACAACTATTTCATGGTCGGCCGGAATTTCATACGTCCGAATAAGACGCAATGCGTCTTCTTCATCGAAGCGGCTCTCCATAGTCGTATACCAGAGACCAGGAGCGCCGACTGTAGGCATAGAAGTACTCGCCATGGTCGAAACAGAAGCGATAATCGACAGAAAAACTAAAAGAAAATGCCGATAGAATGCAAAAGGAAGCAATACAAGAGGCGGATAGCAGAAAAGGAAGGCTTACGGGTGCTAGAAAGATCGAGGAAAGGAAGAAGATGGCGAGCACACCAAACAGGCAGGGAATGAGGATCGCCGGAGCAGAGAGAGCAGCGTGAAGGCGAAGTCGATGAAACAAGAAGGCGGCGGAGAGAAGTGGCTTCGAGATTTATAACGTTAGCGTCGAACGGCCGTGGTCGTCCGATTCAGGTCACGGAGAACGAGGTTATCATCTAGCCATTCATTTTAAACGGCTGTTGTCCCATCGGAGGTAACGCCACCGCCATACGCTGACAAGAGCAGGGTTACCACGTGTCAGCAGGACACTGGTCGCATTTAATGAATGCACCTTACCGTGCGTAGCGTACGTGATTGGCAGTGAGTGAAAGGATTTGATAGGAATTTCAAGGGAATACAAGGCATGAGCGAGACACCGCCGACCGGATGTGCAACTCTATGCCTAGCCGAGCGGACAAGTATATCGACCGTAGTCCAGTCAGATCGGCAGCCCAGTCAGTCGGACTTCGCCTCCTTCGACTAGACTTGAGGGGGAGGCAAGTGATCCGGCGGTTAGAACAGGGGACCCCCATTCTGAGGGGTCAATGCCACGCGGGAGTCAAAGGCCCAGGTGGCCGATCGGAGAAGGAGGGGCCGACCCCCCGGCCGACCGACCGGTGAATAGCCGATGGCAAAAGTC
The DNA here is from genome assembly GCF_018446385.1 of Zingiber officinale. Classification (NCBI taxonomy): domain Eukaryota; kingdom Viridiplantae; phylum Streptophyta; class Magnoliopsida; order Zingiberales; family Zingiberaceae; genus Zingiber; species Zingiber officinale. The sequence goes on from NC_055994.1 coordinate 148,197,234, forward strand.
ACCCCGACAGAAGTTGGGGTTCCGACGCTCAATTAAACAGTAGCAAAGAGCCGAGCGGAAAGCTTGATAGAAGGTGACACTGCTACAGTCCCTACATGGCATCCTACCGAAAATATCCCCAGTATATCGATGCCAACAGCAGGCCGGACGGGATGTGATCTCCGTCCGGCCAGCACTTAAGATAAGGGTCGTCCGGATGGACTTCCCGTCCAGCCGGCTGGCCAGACGCCCTGGCCTGTGATCGGTAGAGAGGGACAAGAACATCTTATGACAGTTGTCAAGCCCTATGGCTAGGCCGTACTACAAGTCTGATAACGGGGTGTTTTGTTGTCCCATCGACGACGTGCTGGGACTGTAGCAGTATGGCGTCAGGTAAGCTTTCTGATAGACACATACTGAGGTATGGGCTACGGACATGTATGTGCCTCGGTGGACGTGCAGGAGCTCTTTCACCGCGCTATATAAAGAGCCTCATACTTCGCCGGAGGTACGCGTGAGACATCTTTGAAGCCACCTTTTTCACTACTTGCTTGCCTGACTTGAGCGTCGGAGGGTCGCCGCCGGGAACCCCTTCCCGGCCCGACTTCTGTGCAGGTTCTCCGGAGCTTCGTACGACTAGCCGGAGATCTATATCAGCAAATCGGAGAGCACCACGTGCCCAGCGTCCGTTGAGTCAGCGTTCGGACAGGATCAGCTATCAACTTCTCAATCACTCATTTAGATTAGATTATCAGTTACATCGGGTTTAATATACCGGCTTCTTTGATAACATAGTTGAAAGCAAATAACCTCCTCCTGACTCTTAAAAGCATCATGGTGAGATCAAAAGGTGTACTCATAAACTCAATGAAAACAAATTTAATCGATCAATGTTGTCTCTATTTAGAGCTTCTACATTAGGAAAAACATGTATTATCTTATTTCTAATACATTCTAATAATCTTATTTACTTAGATGGAACTCAAAGGAGAAAAAAAGTATTATTCCTTCGTTAAATAAAATAGCTAAAATGAGTAAAACTTGAACCTCTTTCTTCTCTATTCCTTGCAATGTAGAGAAAAGTATCTTGTGGTCCATTGAGCAGTTGGTTTCATGCTACATAGCAAGTGAGTGAGACCAATACCAACTTGCATAAATTGGAGTCGCCAGAAGTCCTCTCAGAAATCGCATGAGAGTGTTTTGTGACATCAATGGTGTCGTGCAAGTATTCCCCGATGTTAGCATGGTTTCTCCTTTTTCTTCTCCTTCTCCTTAGTGCCTTCGGCGCACCGTGTCAATATGCCTAACACGACACTAACACTGACTCTTTTGAACCGGGGATCTCAAATCTTACTAGTTTCCTTATCGAGTAGAGTGACTGTAACCACTACCAAACTTGATGAATTGGCATGATCATAAAGTCCTTAGTGTGACCCTCCACAGGCCTGAGATTTCAAAGCATGGATGTGAAAGAGGAAACCGTGAAACAAATGGTGGAAGGAGGTTGCAGAAATATCACTTTCAGTGTTCCTTTTTGAATTCAGATAAGAAGAATTCCCTCGAGTTTGTCCCACCACATGTGGCCAATTAAACACCTGCCTTCTCTCCTTTATTTATTTATTTATTTCCACAGTTTTTTAAGTTCTCAGTTTTTTTAAACATGAAGTATGAATATTATTTGACATGGAACAAAGATTGTGAAGATTCATTGTGTTTTTCTCGGCAACTGAAGTTGAATTTTATTTGTGCTCGACTGTGCAGGAAGGGAAGGTTTCAAGAACACAAACTGAGTCATATCCTTAATTGATGACTAAGCGACTACATAGCAGTGTAATAATTTCTGCAAATTTTTGGCACTAAAATGAGCACAATAAATATGCTTTTGCAGATCTATATCTTTAGCTTAATGCTTAAAGCATCCCTGCTGTTGTTCTTGAGGTGCCCTGCAAAAGATGAGGTCATTCGGTAGCTCGAAAGATTGGTATCAGCTGATGAGTTAGACGTGCTTGATGATGCATTATGTCCCCAGTCGTTGTTCTCTGTCGATATCTTGGTGGAAGCATAAGGCACGGCACTGGTCAACCTGAGAAGGAGCGAGACATTAGGGCACTTCATGTTCAAGATCCTGAGGTAGATGTATCGAACTATCGAAACCATTGTTACTGAAAGCTGAACTTGTACTTCAGAAACCCACCTCTCTTTGCGCTTCTCCAAGAACCGTGCCAACGACGCCTTTCGAGCTTGAGGTATGGCTGTCATATCCATATAACAGATCGTTAGTTAGTCAGTTAGTTAGTTAATCGAAAGATTTTCAGTCATGTTTCGAGGTTAAATTAACCAACCACCTCTTGGAATGGCCTGTTGTTGGTTCACTGAAATTGGATGCGCCACAAGTTTAAGCGCTGTTGATGCAGTTGAAGGAGGCGACACGACTCGAGCTGAAGATTGTTTAGAACTGACAGAATTCGATATGGGTCGTGATGCTTCAGATCGGATTTTCTTGCCATTTGAAGCCGTATTTGGCCCTGAATTCGCCAAGGATGACATTACTGCTTGAGCCTGAAAGGAAAGTTAGTGCTGAGAAACATCCATACTGTCCATCTAATCTGAAAGAAAATGAAGAAGAAGAAGAAGAAGAAGAATACCTTGTCGAATGGGACATCGTGGAAGACATTCACACAGCCGCCATAGAAGATTGTCAGCTGCGCAGCCGCCTTGTGGTTTTGCTTTGCCATGTTCCTGAACGGCCATTCCGCCATGGTTTTAACAGTTACTGAGATCTGAAATATCTGAAACAAGATGCTTTTACCTATGGCCAAAGGAGCCAACTTCAACTCCTCCTCCTACGAAGGGCTGCTTCTTTGTGGACTTGATCGCTGAATTAGGAGCAGAGTAGTGAGCGTTCTGAACCTTGAAGTAAGGGTTTCCAGCGAGGGGAATGGTGAAATGGCGGCTCGAAGAGCTAAAAGAGCCATGGATTGAGTGCCGGCCAGGAAAATTCTAAAGAGAAAACAAAACAAAAGATTGCTGATCCATTTCGGTGAAAGAAAAACAGTGGCATGGTCCGTGATGGAGGAGTTGCGGACCTGAGATACTAAAGCATGGTGATTGAGCTCGAAGGCGGCGGCTTTTGGCAGATGTTGAGGTCTCAAAGCCTGGCTTCTTGGACCCTCCTCTTGCGAAGCCTTGTACAGCATGAACTGCTGCATGGCGGACGCCTTGTTGGAGAAAGGCCACTGCAGCGGTGAACCTGCTAAAGCAGCTGCAATTCGGAGAGGGAGAAGAAAGGAAGGGTTGAATGAGAGGAAGAAAATGGAAAGAAAAGTAAAAAAAAATTAAAATAAAAATCACAGCTTTCTCAGAGTAGGGAAGAACCTGGATCAGGATGGAAATTTTTGGAGTGAGTTCCCAAGAAATCCCTCTCCATTCTTCCTCCCTCCGCCCGGTTTTGTGAGAGGAGACGTCGAATCCTTCTAAAACTCTGGTTTTTCTTCTTCCTCTTTCTTCTGAAATTCGCTCGGTTCGATCGAGCTCTGTTTCACTGGCGAGGAAGACGAAGATATAGCGGAGGACGAGACCGGCGGGGTGGCGAACGCCACCGGTAGCGCCGGGCACTCAGCACGTGCGCGAATTCTTCGCGCGCGGGGACCACACCCGGTCACAAATGCCACGGCCCGCATGGTACAGCACGTGCTGAAGGCAGTCCTCACGCGCCGTGGCATTCATGGCCAGCGGATTCGTCGTACGGTCGAACACTTTTTTTTTCCCTATTTCTTCTTCGACTTTTTTTTATTTGAATTCTATAAAATCTATACTACAATTAGATTTTATTCCGTCTAAGTAAACAAATTTAATAACAATTATTATATATATAGTATATTAGATTTTATTCCGTCTAAATAAACAAATTTAATTATATATATATATATATATAATTTTTGGATAACAAGTAAACAAAGAAAAAACTAGCGTGGGGGAAACAGTGGGGTAAACAAGTGGCTGTGGGCTGCCGACAAAGATCAATTATCCATGGAGGGAGGACAAAGGCGTTTATGGCAGACAACAGTTTAAACCACGTGAATATGCCTAAAATGGAATGTCTTGCAGACTGTAGCAAAAAAATGGAAATAATTGTGCATTTTTAAAAATATTTTTTTAAAAAAAATCAAAATATTATCTTCAAAATAATTCCTCATATTAAAAACATAATAAATGAGTACCTTATTTTTTAAAACACCTATGTTTTAGTCTTATTATTATTGAAGAGATTTTTTTGAATGAAAAATGATTTAATTTAATTTATATTAGATTGTGCCCAGATGAAACTAAATTTATTGGAGTGCTTTAGTAACATTTATTGCTATCATTATTAGGGGTCGTTATCCATGCCTATTAAATGTAAATTTATTATTATGATTATTGTTTTAATAATATTGTGTATACCCCTCTATTTTATTTTACCATAGTATTTTAAAAATAATACTTAACCCTCCTTTAATTAAAGTTAAATGTGAAAAAAAATTATAAAAGATAATTATATTTTTATTGATATTTTTTTTATACTCTTGAGAGAAAAAAATATATATTAAAATGACATGGAAAATAATTACATATCTTTTCAAGATAGACTCTTTAATTATTGATTAGTTGGTGTACATTGGAAGAAAAATATATATAAAAGAATAAAAAATATAGAAGCATCTAGTGATGGTGCCCTTCGTCACTCTCTTGGATCTATGGTTAATGTCGATTTATCGATATGTCGGTCTCGATGTCTTGCAAAGCAAAGCTTGTTAGATGATGGTTGACATTATCGGTATTACCCTCTTTAACAATCAAGTTAGTGATGGTTGACATTATCGGTATTACCCTCTTTAACAATCAAGTTAGTGATGACCTGAGATTAGACCTGACCACGGTTCGGAACCGAAGGTTCGACGGTTCAGAACCACCGGTTCGACGGTTTCAGACAGTTTGGCCCTTAACCTTAATCGCTCAAGATGGTTACGATTCACGGTTCGGAACTGCCGGTTCACGGTTCACCACGGTTCAAGATTATTATGTTAAAAAAATAAAAATTAAAAATTAAACATTACAAATTACAAATTAGAAATTAAAATTTATTGGAAAAAGGGCTTGTACTTATTTAAGTTGCCTACGTATCCCTTTAGGGGAATCAAAGCTCACGTAGTTCTTTTACATTTTTATCCTTTTATATTTTCACTCACTTCCATTTCCTGTTCCTGTTGTATTTATTCCTTCAGTATCAAAATCGTCAACTTCATCATCTGAAAGTTGCATTCCTTGGATTCTTTTCTCCGCTCTGGTCCAATCGTCTAGTAATGTTTGGGCTTCCAATGAGTCGGGAGATAAAGTTGATCGTCGTTCATCTAATATGTTGTCACCGGCACTGAACGTCTGCTCCACAGCAACAGTTGACACCGGACAAACTAATATTTCTGTGACGATCACGAAGAGAACGGGAAAGCTTTAAGCCTTTTGTGACCACCACTTTAAGATATCGAAATTTTTGCTATCTGCTTCATAAAATTAAAAAAAAAAGTCATAAAATAATTCTCAAGTTCCTGTATGAAACTTGAGGATCCTCGTGGACGTTTTGTTCGTTCTTTTAATAAGAGAATAAGAGTTGTGCTTTTGTAAGTTTTAAATTATTACTAGTAGTTTGTTGTATTTCAGAAATATTAATTTATGTTCCATATTTTGCATAATATTGATTATAAATATCATATAAATAAATTTAAACATTATATATAATATTAACTGGATCAGGAAAGAAAAATCTTTAATTGGAATTAAAACGTCATAATATAAAGTTAACATTTATAGTAAAACTTCTAATTTAAATCTAGGATCTAAAGCGAATGCAATTAAATAAATTTCAGGAATTAAATAAAAATATTTTTTCCATTTAGTTTTCATAGCTAAGATGCATGGAGATGATTCATTATTAATATGTTCATTTAAAACTAATACTATATTAGAAAAGTTTTCTAAAACTAATTGAGCAGTGGGGTAATAAACACCGGAAAGTTGTTCGGTTACATCATTAAATACTTTTAAAATTTCACAAATACTACTACAAATATATACTACTATAAATATTCCATTGTTATGAAAATAAATATATATTAGTATTAGTATTTTGTGCAAAAAATGAACATAATAATTCTTTATATTGAAATTAATATTGTAATAATTGGTATGTTAAATTCCAATGTGTTGGCTCATCACGTGGAAATTTTTTAGTTCTCATTCCATTAATTTTACAAAACATACCCCATTGTTTCATTATAGATGGATGAGACCATAAATAAAAAATTACAATTCTAATTGGTTTAATATAACTTTCTAAAATTTTTAAACCATCTTGAACATATAAATTTAAAACATACATACACAACTAATATGAAAAAAATAAACCGCCAATAATAGGTTGACAAAAAAAAATTCAATTATATATACAAGCGGTATTGGAACTAGCATTATCTAATGATATTGAAAATATTTTATAAGTTAAGTCATATTCTTCTAAAAGTAAACATAATAATTGTTCGATGTTATGAATATTATGTGATTCATCAAAAACTCTATAAGCTAACAATCTTTAATTTTTTGGAGGTTCCAAAAGTTATCAATCCAATGGCAAGTCATACCCATATAAGAATGTGTTTGCCAATGATCACTCCAAATATCAGAACATAAAGAAACTTTATTATCTAATTTACTAAATTCATCAATTAAATTCTTTTTTCCTTTATTACTAATTTTTTAATTCTACGAGTAAGTGTAGTCCTAGAACACGTTTAGCACATGAATTAAGAGATTCTTTACAAAAACTCTTCAAATGTATATTAGATCCAGAACTAAAAGAAAGATGTTCTACGGAAACAAATTTAACTAATGATTTTCTTAATTTATTATCCGAATATAAAAATAAACCGGAATCAGTACTACCGCTAGTTGAAGAAAATCTTGATAATTGTGTTTGAGAACGGTCGAGTCCATATTCCGTTAGGTGTTTTGTTTCTACATGTCGTTTCAACGACCCATAGCCACCGCCGGCTTGGAATTTGTAGGAAGTATTGCAGTGCTTACAATTTACACGTATTTCTCCCGACGGAAGAGTGACATTCTCAAAATGTTTAGTGAAAATAGAAAACTTTAGAGGAGGAAGTTCCCGAACCTTAGAAGTAATTGCATCGGTACTTCCTTGTGTGTTCGGGTGTCAGATTCGGAAGATGCTCGATCTCATCATCGGTGGATTGAATGTTGGGGTCCTCCTCCCGTGGATTTATTATTTTCTTTCCCTTTCGAGCATGAGATGATGCACCTCCGCGACCTCCTTCCATTGTAATTGAAAATTAGAAACAAAAAACGTGTAGAGAATACGAAATTGAGATAAGAGTAAAAGTAGAGAAGATGTGTGTGAAAATGATGAAATGAGCTCTTTATTTATAGAGTTTTGATAGTAATGGACACTAAATCATAGTCATTGATAAAAAAACGATCAAATAATCCTAATCGTTGAAAAAAATATTCAAAAAAACTCCCCTAAAGGCTATGAACCGCATGCTAACCGACGATTCCAACGGCTATGAACCGCCGGTTAACTGGCAGTTCCAACGACTATGAACCGTTGGTTAACCTGTGGTTCAAGCCATTACAAAAAAAAAAATTGTGGTTGAACTGTCGGGCTGAACCGGCGATTCTCCGGTTTTACAACAACTGAATCGGAACCGGCCCGGCAACTTGCCAGGCCGGTTCCGGTTCGACTCGGCGAACCGAGTCAACGAGCAACCGACCCGTTGACCCAGTTACGGGCCCAAGTCGGGTCCAGGCCAGACCCGGTCCGGGGTCGGGTCTAACTGAGATGTGAGACTCGCATGCATGCATGAGAAAATAAAAGAGTTCGAAGAAGGCAAAGAAAATTTGTCTTCGCGTAATAAAAGAAAATTATACCTTCACTTATTTTCAAGAAATCTTATATAATCATGGACAAGTGTGGATCTAAAATTTTAAATTTAAAAGAAAGTGAAGAAAATAATTATTATATATTGTATTAGAAGATTACGCAGCTAAGACGATAAAAAAATATATTTTAAACTACTTAATTTTATTTTATTAGTAAAATTGAGTATTATTGGAGGTTACATGCAGTTTATTGATTTAAATTAGGAAATCAACAGTCATACACATGTTGAAAATATCAATTAGGATTTGAATTATCTAGAATTAGTTCAGATATCAATAAAGGAAAGAGAAGTGGACCTAAATTATCAAATCAATTCAATATAATTTTTTTCCTCTTACAAATATCAAAAAAAGATAAGAACATAATTACCTTTTACAATTTATTTTTATATTTGACTTTAGTCAAAAGGAGGTTAATGTTATTTTTAAAGGGGCAAAATGATCCTTTATAGAAAATAAAGGGATTAAAGGTATTTTTCATTAATTTTAATAGAAAATAATAGCTTGATTAACTATAAAAAGTTTTCATCAGCCACAAAAATAAATCAAGAAGTAATCACAAGTATCCATTAGCTCCACGCTCTAGCGAGTACATATTTACTCCACATTCTTATGTTAATCATCATTAAAAAGAATTCATTCGTTAATTCATTCAAATAGAATCGTGATCCTTAGATATCTAGAAAATTAAGAAATCTAGAAAATTAAGAAGATGTCTTACTGCTATAATATTACCTCAAGGGTGATAGTGATACATGATACAATTATCTCATCTATATTGTTCACCGTGGGAATATATATATATATATATATATATAAAAGGAAAAAAAATGCTTCTAAGGTGGTTTTATTTATATTTATAACTTAACTAATAGTTTTAAAAGGATCTTTTTTGTTCGGAGGATCACAAGAGCATTTCAATTAAATAACTCTAATCATTCAGTTAATTCGGAATAAGAATATATATATAAACTTAACATTTACTTGATTATAGTTTATTTTTTATTGGGCAAAATTAAAAATGGAGGTCCAAATTATGTAATTGTGAAAAAGATGCATTTAAAAAAAAACTCAAAAAATGTCTCATTATATTATTTATCTCAAAAAATATTTTTATTTTTAACCTTATTATAACAACTACACTAATTACACGTATAAAACTATTCTATTACCACTATAATATTATTGTGCTGTTGTAGCTGTTAGGTAGCTTTACAACTATGTAACAGTTAGATAGATGTTGCAACATTTTAACATCGAATATAACATTTTAGTCGTTACTTTGGATAGGATCGTAAAAATAGTAGAGGGAATAGCGTTCTTCGCTTGACAAAAATTGAGAATTAAAAGTAAATGTAGCAGAAAAGAGAAAGAAAAAGAGCAAGTGTTAATATAAATAATTTTTTATTTAGTTCAGAATCTTCAACGAGTCTTACTCTAAGGCTCGCATTCATTGAATGTTTTTATTGGACAATTACTATAATATCGAAAGGATTTCAAAATTTTAAGTACAATGTTATAAACAAAAATGTTACCGATAATAAGTAGAGTAAAAGATTGAGTATCAATTGTCGGAGTAGTCTTTCAGTGCTGTAGAAGTCTTGTAGGAGCAGCATACAAGAACGAAAATCGTCTGAATTGATATTATCAAGCTGCTGGTAGAACATTGTTGGTGCAATTTGCACTAACAATCTAACTCAGGTTTTGATGAATGATAAGTGAGTCAAGTTAAGTGTTTTGGTGATCTAATTACTTTACCAAGTGTGTAGGAGATGACGGGTCTAGAGGACCTAATACCAGACTGAAATTCAATTAGGTCCGTAGGATCCGATAGTTGGTACGAAGACCAGATAGGTCAAATGACTGACCTAATATTTGACAAGAAGTCCAGCTAGGTTTGCGGGGCTTGATAACTAGCAGAAGTCCAGTTAGGTGTGCGGACCTGACAATTGACATGAAAACCTGGTGATTCAAGAGGCTAGCAGAATACTGCAAATTGGTAAGTGAAGCTAAGTCACTGGAGGAGAGTAAGTCAGTGAGGACGTGTCCCGATTGAGGGATAGTAGGCGTCGGTTCAGTTTAGGTCAATTTTGGATTCCTAAGCTGAGACCTTGACTAGTTCCTGATCCCGGAAGGATAGGAACTAATAATTATACTTATTATCATTGTGCTAACTTTATTTCACAAGTTAGATATTTTAGTTTTGGAATAACACATTGTACAGGGCAGAAGGAGCAAATAAAGCCTCGGGTGAACAGTGTGAAGGCGCCTTCCATATCTCACAAATAAGGACTGAGCTATTCGAGGTCAGATCTCTCAGGTTGGAGGCGCCTTCAAGATTATGGAAGGCGCCTTCCACACCCTTTATAAGGGCACTTCGTCCAAGGCTTCAACACAACTTAGTTTACAAGCTTCTAAGCGTCTAATCGACGTTTCGATTGCCAGACCAAAATCTTGTGGGTAATAAGTGGGTGTTTCACATTAAGCATAATTTGTTAGAGGATCGGTGGCCGATTTGAAGGGGGGTTGGATAGCTAGGCCACCCCCAAATCGATTTCTTCTCTACACAAGGGTTAGTTCACAGCGGAATATACTAAAACTAAGGCAATGAAACAAACAAGAATGCAAACGCTAACAAACTCGATGTAACGTGGTTCGGAGATGATGCTCCTACTCCACGGAGTGTCCTTGAGGTGGACGATCCCTTGATCCTTCGGTGGATCAGCCTCCGGCAATCTCCGGCTAAAGCTTCTCCTTCTCGGTGGAGCAAACCTCTCACAAGGGCACTCTTCCTCTTTACAAGATGGAGTTAGAATTAGGAGGAAGAGAATTGACTTGGGAGCTTTGGGCACAGAATAGGAGTTAAACTACAAGCATCAGTTACCTCCTTAATGCCCCAAAGCTCCCCTTAAATAAGAGAAGAGAGTTGATCATTAATCAATTCAAACCCAGACACCAGTCGACTGATCCAAGCACCAGTCGACTGGTGTGCCTTTGGACCCAGCCAACGGCTCTCTGCAGAAAGCCAAATCCTGCCAACGGCTATGTACCAATCGACTGGTCTCAGGACCAGTCGACTGGTCCCCTTAACCGACAAGCACAGAATGCTTCTGTGCATTCTGAGAAGTTGGATCAGTCGACTGGTCCCAGTACATTCACTCCTCTCATCCTTTCTGGAGTCGCCTTTGAAGTCCTCTTCCTCGGCCTTCGTCCCTTAGATGCACCCGAGCCCGCGGCTCTTCTCCGTGCCATCCTTCACGCTGCCTTGAAGTCCACTTCCCTCGGCTCCACTCCATTGCTCCTCGTCCGGCGGTCCCTCGGATGTCTTCCACACCATCCTTCACCGACTCAAGGATCCGAGCCCTTGGATGAGTTTCCCATACTTGGCCACACCAAGTTCTCATGTGTTCCACCAAGTCCTGCAAGACTCAAACACATATCAAATACATATGAAAGTCTAACTTAAACTCTTTGACACACACATCAAAACCTAGGTCGATTGCACCAACATAATTCTGATGGCTCAATTGATCGGTATAAGGCTCACCTTGTTGCCAAGGGTTTTCATCAGCACCCTGGTGTTGACTTTCATGATACATTTAGCTCTGTTATTAATCTAGTAACAATGCGCATTGTTCTTAGTTTGGCTGTGAATCGGAGGTGGTGTCTTCACCAACTTGATGTAAACAATGTGTTTCTTAATGGTCATATTGCAGAGGAGGTTTATATGACGCAACCTTCGGGTATGCGCAGTTCTGAGTTTCCGGATCATGTGTGTCATTTGCATAAGGCGCTTTATGGCCTTAAGTAGGCTCCGCACTTCTAGTATTTGGAGCTTCCCGCTTTCTTGGTCTCTCTTGGCTTTATCACATCCCGAGCTAACACCTCCTTATTTGTTTATTCTCGGGATGATACTGTTATCTATTTCTTTATATATGTTGATAATCTAATCATTACAGGGAGTGATACTTTTTCTGTTGATGTCATAGTATGTAAACTTCATGCAAAATTTGCGATTAAGGATCTTGGGGCTCTTTCCCTCTTTTGCGGTATTGAAGTTCGCCCAACCTCAAATGGTCTTCTCTTGTCTCAGCAAAAGTATGTCACCGATCTTCTCTCCAAACATAACACGCTTGATTTCAAGTCGGTCTCCACTCCTATTACTGCTGGTTCTCGTCTTACTTTGCATGATGGGTCTTCATCTTTTGATACGACTAAGTTCCGACAGGTGGTTGGAGGCTTACAACATCTCTGTATGACTCATCCTAATATTTCCTTTGCGGTCAACAAGCTTTCACAGTTTATGCATGCTCCTTCAAAGACGCGTTGGGATGCTGTGAAGCGTCTACTTCGGTATTTCAATGGTACTAGGGATCTTGGCATTCGTCTTCTTGCGGATACACCTTTTACTCTTCATGATTTCTCCGATGCAAACTGGGCAGGAGATCCAGATGATCGGTGTTCTACGGGTGCATTTATTATTTTTCTAGGTGTTAATATGATTTCCTGGAAATCTACCAAATAGCGCACGGTTGCACACTCTTCGACTGAGACTGGATATCGTGTCATTGCCTCTGCAACAACTGAGATCCAATGGATTAAGTCACTTTTGACATATCTGCTTCTTTCGGTTACCACGCATGCGTGCTTTTTACTGATAATTTGGGTGCCACGTATCTTTCAGCTAATCCTGTTTTCACTCTCGGACGAAACATCTGGCTATTGACTATCACTTTGTTCATGATCTGGTGCAAGCCTCCGAACTGCAAGTTACTCATATTCCTGCTGAGGATCAATTGGATGATGCATTTACAAAGTTGCTTTCTCGACCTTGGTTGCTTACTATTTGCAGTAAGATTTATGTCATTTCTAGGACATCATCTTGAAAGGGTGTATTAGGAAATAATTATTATAAGTAAATAGTTATTTATTTCCTAATTATTAGGGAATAATTATTATTAGAAAATAGTTATTTGTTTCCTAGTTATTAGAGAATAATTATTATTAGGAAATACTTATTATTTTCCTAATTTATGTATTTTTCTTATTTTCACTTGTAATGATATTTATATATACCATATGCTATCATTAATAATATGTATGAATTCCATCGTCAATATGGACAAGCTCCAAGTGCCCGGAGCCCTTTTTCCAGCCATTTTGCAACATTGATTCCCTACAACACACGTTAGTCCAAGTAATAAAAATTACCTTGTAAGATAGAGTTAGAACATTAAAAGTATGATCAATTTATGACTTAGATCATGTCTTCCCAAGACTAGGATCTAGTCATGGTCTCAGCTTAGACTTCCCAAATGACTCTAAGCTCGACCGCACTAATAGTCCCACCGAGGCTCATCCTCACTAGATCTCTCTTCCCTGGTGACTTACGTCACTTACCATTTGTAGTCTCTTGACTTACATCTTGGCTTACTAGGTCTTCCTACAGGAATCACATATCTGGACTTTAACCAATTGTCTTAAATCTAACATCCCGATCGGACTTCAACCAACTGTTAGGTCCTGCAGACTAAGTTAGGTTTTCTATCAGAATCACACATCTGGACTTTAACATGGTGTCAGATCCTCTTGTCTTGTTAATTCCCATACACTCGATAAAGAGATTAAATAACACAACATCTAACTTTAATCCGTTTGTCATTCATTAAAATCGAAGTTTGACTATTGGTGCTAACTACACCAAACATTTTAGTTTTAAAATGATTTTTTTTTACCGATTTATAATGATTTTGATTAAAATTAAGTATCTTTAACCAATTAATAAAGAGCATTTTAATATAATATTAATTTCTCATATTATAGCAGCAATAAGAGGTATTTTTGATATAAAATATATGGTAGGATGTCCTTTTATTATTATTATTATTTTTTGATAAACAGAGTGCCCATTTTAAAAAAAAAAATCCTCCTTTTATTTGTTTGATGATTAAAAAAATCAATAAAATAGAAAAGTTTTGAGAATTTATACTTAACTTTGCTTTAATTAAGTTGAAATAGTGATGAATTTTAGATGGAGCTGAGCTATTTTTTAAACTTTGGTTTGATTAAAAAAAATTATAGTAAAATCTTTCCTCAGGTTTCGTAAAGGGAGTTAAATCACTCAGTCAATGTATGACTAACCATCAAATTAGAGTTTTTTTTTTTCTCCTGAGGACATATGTCTGTTGTGAATTGATCTTTTATTTTATTGTAATAAGTCTGTCATTCTCTAATCAACTGGGTATCCCGTGTGAATGATTTAATTATAAAAAAAATGAAACTTAGGAAGGTGGCCATTCGATTATTCCCTATCTAATTTCGAAACATTTCTTGTGGTCTCATTTCTTCTCCATCAAAAGTAAATAGAGTAGCTCCTTAGTTGGAAAGGAGAAGTCCTACATGTGTATCAGTGGATACGGTTTCATTGAATGTTGTATGAATTTTCCTCTAATTCAATCGATAGGTAGGTAGAAGGTTACTTTCGATTCTCACTCACAACTCTAAATCGAAAAAGAATAATGAATTGATAGGGAGCTAGCCATGTGATGGAGTTCTATAAATGAGAGAACAACATCACCAACATCGAAAAGTTAGGTTCAATGTTAGCTTGACTATAGTTTAGAGCACGTTAAAGGAATCGAAAAAGAGTTTTCGACACGCGATATTGATGGAGTGTTGTTCGACAGCCATGTGACCCTAACTACGACAATGCACCTAAACCTTGAAGATGAAAATTTTAACCTCCAAACAATCAAATTGTGGTTGGATCGAAAGAAATCAAAATCTATCAAATCGCACAAAAGCCCAAATTGATGGGCCATATTGTGGCCATAATTATTAGAATCATTAAAATTTATTTTTTAAGAGATAATTAAAGTAATTATATTTTTCATCTTTAAAATATTCTTATTCTAATATTATTAGTGACATAGACCCTTATTATGTGTTAAAATAAATCTATTCAACTTTATTAAAAATAATATACATAAAATTATTTTATCAAAAATATTTAAAAACCATTTTAACTTAGTCAAAATTATTATAATAATTGTTTAATAGATGTGATCATTGTGGAGTACCTGTAATAATTATTAAAAAAATATTATAATAATTATTTAATAACTAGTACAATAATTTTAAGTGATTTTTTATCATATTAAACTAAATTTTATCAAATTTAACTAATTTTAATAAGACAATAATTTTTAATTAAAATACTCTATATACAAATTTTTAATTAAATTGAATTAAAAAAATAAATTATTTTAACATATGTAATTTGATAAAATAAAAAGGAACCTTTGTTTTTTTTATTAGAATCGTGGAGGGATGCCTTTTTTATGTACTATCTCAGTACCATTTTTATTTTCAAAATTATCCTTTAGTTTGTTGTAGATGTTTATATAAACTATGTTGTATTTCACCAAAGGTTATATGTTAACTTGGGGCATTCTATACAATAGGTCTCATAAATATTTATAGAGAGATAAATTAGAAAACTAAATAGATCATCATATGAGAAGGTATTTTTCTTGGTTTTGTTATTCAGGACATAAGAGGCATGATGACTTGACGTCATCCTTACCTTTGTTTGACTTATCATTGACATTCTCTTTAGGGTTCCAAACTAAAGACGAGGGTTGCGCTCGTTGCAAGACTTAACCCAACACCTTACAACATGAGCTGATGACAATCATGCACCACCTGTGTCCGTATTCTCAAAGACATCTCTCTCTTTCAAGAGGATTCACGTGAAATCTTGATAAGGTTATTCGCTTTGTATCGAATTAAATCATATGTTCCACCGCTTGTGCAGACTCCTGTCAATTCCTTTGAGATTTATTTTTATGAACGTATTTCTCATATGGGATACTTAATGCATTAGCTACAACATTACACGGGTCGATACACATAGCGTCTAGTATTCATCATTTACGGCTAGGACTCCTAGGGGCATCCAATCTCATTTACTCCCCTAACTTTCCTCTCTCAGTGTCAGTGTCAATCCAATAGAGTGCTTTTGTCGTTGGCAGGTGAAAAGGGAACATCTTATCCATTCAAATGGGCACAACATTTAACTGGAATTGACTTTTGCAGATTTTAGCTCTGGGCTTGCATTATATCATCACCAGAATCATGTTCAGACCATTTTGCAGAGAATTCATTCAAGGAAGAAGGCCCAGATGGCTCTTGTGTGAGTCAATGATCCATGAACTTTTGGACTTCCTG
Source organism: Zingiber officinale (assembly GCF_018446385.1). Taxonomy (NCBI): domain Eukaryota; kingdom Viridiplantae; phylum Streptophyta; class Magnoliopsida; order Zingiberales; family Zingiberaceae; genus Zingiber; species Zingiber officinale. Next base: position 148,213,434 of record NC_055994.1, read on the forward strand.
AATGTTTATCAAATTATGAATAATCTGAGACAGTAACTACAATGTATGACTTACTAGTTGATCCTATTTTAGTTGACAAGCATCTTTCCAATGAACTTTGTGCAGTGCAGAAAGCATTTATCATGAAAGTATTTCAAAATAATCGATTGCTTATGACTGCACATGGTATTCACTTAAGAGTTTTGTTTCTGCTGAATATTGATTGTTATCTGAAGCTGCATTGATTTGTTATTTCATCAACTAGAAGACACGTGGTTGTTAGCACATGTTTTTTTAGGTTTGGATTTGATTTGGTTTACAGGGAGCAGCTCGATTCCTTGGCAAAGCTCAAGTGGCCTTTGCTAATTTATGATAATGTTCCATGGGCCTTGCATACTCCTGTGTGTACCTTGCAAAAATGGTCGCCGGCTGGGCTCATTCCTGACTCATCTTCCTCAGCTTCTATAGCAGGACAAGCTACAAACAATGTTGATCTTGACATGGACCGGAGATCAGTTACGTCATGACTCATGGGAGGTAGAAAATGCAAGAGAAGATGGGAGATCAGTTACCCTTCGTAAGATTTGTTCAAGTAGAACTCAAGGTTTCTCTTGAATCTATCCATCCCTAATGTTAGTCAGGAGATGTTCAACAATACTTAATCCAATATTGATCCATTGGCAATGGTTGTTTGCTTTGATAATGTATCAGCAGGTTCTCAATGCTTGTCGACTAGTTTCTTTTTCCAATCCAATGTCAATGAACTTAACTTTTGGTTCTTAGTTTAGTTGATTGAACCGATTGGTCTGGTCGAAGGTTCTCCCTTCCCTGTATCGTCTCATCTCTTCTTTCCCTCGACAAGCTTAAATTTGGAGTAACTTGAAATTTGAGAGTAAATTAGGAAAATAATTATACTCGAGAAGGTGATTTGGCAAGAACTAATAGTGAAGGAGTGTTTAGTAAGGAGGTAAATATAAATAGGGATGATTTTATAAAAAAATAAATGGATGGGCCTGATTGAATAAGGATTTATCATTGTCCCAATGCCGAACCAAACCTGGCGACCCGACTGGCTTGCCAGTCAACCGTCTAAATTTGGAAAATTCGATTGCTAACCAATCAATGACGCCCACGTCTCTTCCCGGCATAGGCTATTCTAATGGAAGAACGAGTATATTTTGGGTAGGTTATACATGAGTGCAATCAAATTGAAAGGTTTAGTCCTTTCTGAAATCAGTCAACAAAGACCGAAGCAGGAAGGAACAAGACTAGCAGGAGGAGACCCCAACTACTCCAGCCACGGGCGCCGGGCGCCGCCTCCTCCTCCTTCGAACGGCGTAGAAGTGCATGGATAAGGAGAGAGCATCTCCCTTGACGGGCGTGCCGCCCCGCGGCCAACATCGGAGGAGGTGGGCGAGCCTCATCCCTCTGCTGGTAGCCCTCGCAGTCATCGGCGAGATCGCCTTTTCGGGACGCATCGACGTTATTGAGAAGGCTTCCAGTATGGTAGATCAGTGGTCGACCTCTTTGTCGTCGTCTTCGTCTTCGCCTTTGATCCCGGAAGGGTTAGTGGATCCGGAAGAGGTCAGTAAGTGCGAGGAGTGGTTGGAGAGGCAGGACGCTGTGCCCTACTCCCGAGATTTCCAGAAAGATCCAGTTCTTGTATCCGGGATGCAGAAGGTGAGAGTTTGCTGATCGTGTTCTCGTTTGGAGGAATTTTTTGGATAATTTTGACTAAGAGTTTGGGTAATTGCTGTTTCGATTATAACTAAATCTAGATAGATAAATCATAAGGCGAAATCAAAAGTAATATTTTGTTATCGGTTTCCCAACGCTACCAGTTGAGCGTTCGACTTCTCTTCCTCCTCATGTGCTAATCTTAACATTTATATCTAGCAATTGATCATGATATATAGCGTCAAATTGAGATGCTCCATTATATTAAATGTGTTAAATGTTCTATTTCTGATCCAGGATTGGAGATCTTGCTCAATTGATTGTCATTTTGGTTTTTCAAATGAGAAGGTACCTGATGCTTCATTCGGGTTAACACAAAATCCAGCTGTTGCTGCTGTTCTAAGATCCATGGAATCATCACACTATTATCCAGAAAATAGTGTTGACGCGGCACGACGGTGGGTAAGCACAGTTTGTTCGTTTCATCTTGAAAGATTTAGTTTTTGGATTTTATTTTCATTTTAGTATCATCTGTGTAATATGACTAGTTCACAACTTCACAGTAGTTTTCTTTTTCTTTTCTGTTTGTATGGTCAGTATAATCTAGCAATTTCTTGTGATGATGGCATTCCCTTGTCTTTTGACACTACGACTTGTTAGTTACTTCCTTTGAGCTCACTGACTTTAGCTTTTTTCTAACTCTTAATGCTATGTAATGATGAAAAGTTTTTTCTTGTCATCATAAAACAATTATCAAAAATATAAGATTTACCTACCATTTTGTGGAATCTATGGGAATACAACCAATTATATCATCATGCTACTTCTATACATTTGTGGAATCTTTGGGTAAAAATGTTCAAAAACATGATGCATTCATGAACCAGTACCTCAATGGAGTTTGTTGCAATTAGTTGATCATACACATACATTTTGGTCAGGTTCACATCAATAAAACTGAATAACAACCAGTTGTCAAGACTTGCAACAAATTATATATAAGTGGTCACTTAACTAGACTTGATGTATGAGAGGAGGCTAACTATTTCTATCTTGCTAGTGTTCGTAACTAAAATAATACCTCCAATTAAGTGAAGTCAGTCCCTATGTTGCTCTCGATGTCGGACCCGTGGCGGCCGGCTAGAGGGGGGTGAATAGCGCTGCAAAGAAACACGAACCTTCCTCGAATTTTATAGCTTTATTAAACTAACACTTGCATAAAATAAGTTAAGAAATAAACTAAGAGTAGAGGCACGAAGGGGTTTACTTGGTTACAACCGTGGAGGTTGTTAATCTAACGAAATTGAAGCTCACTATCAAAGTCTCATTCAGGCAGAGAAGCCTCTTACAGTGTTGATGGCTCACAAACAAATAGTAGAACAAACTAAAAGCATTTACAAGTGTTGTCTGAACCATTTGGACCAAGGCTGTATTTATAACCCTGGTCGGGGCGCCTGGAAGGGTTCTAGGCACCTGGGGGATAAACTTTTATCCCCGTCACAACGGAACTCACCACATCGCGTTTCGGATAAAATTATGCTCCGGGCGCGCAGGACCGAAAAATCAGCCTTTTGTTGATTTTTCGGTCTCGGTCTTCTGCTTCGTTTCCGCTTGCATTGGTCCAGATCTTCCGCTTTGGCTCCACTCGCTTGGGTGATCTCGGCCATCCGGAATAGTGCTCGCCCGAACCCAACTTCCGGTCTTCGAACAATCTTCCACTCCGACTTCTCGTCCCTTGGAAACGCCGCGTGCCTCCTTTCGTCCGCCTGCGTACTCTTCCACAACACCTCGTCCCTCAGACGCACCGAGCTCATCGGCTCTCTTCTGTGTCGTCCTTCTCGCTAGCTGCGTCTTTCGCTCGACTTCCTCTCTTAAGTTCCTGCACACTTAGACACAGGGATTAAATATCAACAGGACTTAACTTAACTTGGTTGATCACATCAAAACTACCTTGGGGTACTTACACTCGGTCTAGCCATTTCAGCTTGCTTATCCACATGTGAAGGAGGGTTCTAACAATAAAAAACCATAGTTTTGGCCCTTCCATTTCCATAGATTTTGAGATTTTTTTGGATAAATGGTCATCCTATCCAAGTTAGCAATTGTAAACACTTGTTTTTCTTTGAATTTATAGTATGTATCTGAGCAATCTAGTCTTACATCATTTGAGAAATATTCAAATTTGAAGAATTCTGCTCATGTTTTTAGACTGTTATCTGATTAAGGAAACTAATATTACTGCTTGAGTTTAAATTAACATGTTGAAGTTTTTTTTTTAAATTTACAATTAGCATAATAGAAGCCACTCTTCTTTTAATGGTGAAAGAAACATATAAATTCAGGTTGTTGATTTTTTTGTCTCAAACTGCTCATGGGTCTCCCGATTTGCTACTCTTACTTTAGCATACTGTTTTGTTATTTTTCCTACCAAATTGATTATATCAATCTATCTTTTTTTTTAAAAGGAGATTCAAGAATACTTACTTTTTAACTTTTTGCTATCCTAAACTATGATATATGGGCATGCTTCATTCTTTACCATGCAATCCTTTTCCTTTCCTTTTATAATTGACCTTCTACTTTGGCATTAACCTTTCTGTCTTGGATAGGAGAGGGTATAAAGTTGTAATGACAACCAGCCTTTCTTCCGATGTACCTGTTGGTTATTTCTCATGGGCTGAATATGAAATAATGGCACCTGTGCGTCCAAAAACAGAAGAAGCACTTGCAGCCGCTTTCATTTCCAACTGTGGGGCTCGCAATTTCCGTTTGCAGGCTCTTGAAATGCTGGAAGAGTTGGGCATTAAGATTGATTCATATGGTAGTTGTCACCGGAACCGTGATGGTGATGGTGAATACAATGCTCTACATCATCTTGTTGTTTTTGTTATATACTTGTGTTTGGTCCTCGATGAACAAATGATTAGCTGGGTCATGAGTGCTTATTGTGGAAGCAAATAGCTGGATCATATACAGATCATCTTTCTCATTATGATCGGTTTATATTACTACATTCTTCTTATGGGTCATTCAATGTTTTCTCCATAGTTTATAACTAGACTACTAAACTTTACTGTTTCGTGTGTTTTCTTATCTGGATGCAGTGAACAAAGTTGAGACTTTAAAGCGCTACAAATTTAGCTTGGCTTTTGAAAATTCTAATGAGGAAGATTATGTCACAGAAAAACTTTTTCAGTCACTTGTTGCAGGTGTGCTTTTCAAACTAATATTTGCAATACTGACAATTCAGTTGCTTTTCATTGCGGCAATGCATTATTTGTTTTATATTTCCTTACACCGCATCTTGAAGATCTAGTAGCTTGCTAATATTATCCAAAAAAATATAAATAATGTAGATCTATAGATTCTACCAATCTCAATTTGTTATCTGTTCTTAATCCTCAATCGTGTCTTTGAGTTTCTCTATTGTTTGTGTAAAAGCATTTTGTTCCCTTCCTTTACTCTGCAGGGACTGTTCCTGTCGTCATTGGTGCTCCAAATATCCAAGAGTTTGCTCCTTGTCCTGATTGTATTTTGCATATTAAAGAGACCAAGGATGTTGCTTCAGTTGCAAAAACCATGAGATCCCTTGCATCAGACCATGTTGCTTACAACCATACACTAAGGTAGATACTTGAATTTTGATCATGCTGCAAAATTCTTCCTCGGTTTTGGACTTTTATGATCCAGATCACTACTATGCAACTTAAATTTTCTCATAATTCATCTTTCGACAACTTACTGTAATAATGAATGACATGATTGCTCTATCTCTTGATGTTACTTGAAAATTGTGAGAAAAAATGAACTACCTATCTTGTACCAGTACTCATCCATCATTAAACATTTAGCTATATGACCAAAGGAAATTAGCATTGTCTTTTGTGCTTCTTCTCTGAAACTCCAATGCTAGTTGTCTTTCTAAGAGCATTCTTTTACTTACGAGTTTTGTATCTTTTATCCTCTTGAACATCAGAAGAAATAGATGATCGAATGGTTTAGCAAGGCCATAAAGAGGAATCTAACTGAAGCACAATTATCAGACTTTGTCTTCTCAAACCGATATCTTCACAAGTTAATTCCATTTTTTATGTAGGTGGAAATATGAGGGTCCATCTGATTCATTCAAAGCCCTTGTGGACATGGCCACTGTACATTCCTCTTGTCGCCTTTGCATACATCTGGCAACAAAGATCCACGAAAAAGAGGAAACAAGTTCCTCGTTTCAGAATCGTCCCTGCCATTGCACCAGCAAAGCAGAAACAGTCTACCACTTGTTTGTCAGAGAACGAGGTCGATTCAAAATGGAAAGCATCTACATGAGGTACATATCCATTGTCGAATCTCAACCTTCATTCTTATCGCATTACACCTACTGCATGATTTTTTAACAGCTACATGATCCATGTCAGATCCGGAAGGTTAACGTTAGAAGCACTCGAATCTGCAGTTCTTGCCAAGTTCCAATCGCTGAATCATGTGCCCATTTGGAAGAACGAAAGGCCAGAAGTTTTACGAGGAGCAAACGACTTACGAATCTATCGAATATACCCGGTCGGCATCACCCAGCGAGAAGCATTGTATTCATTCCGATTCAACAACGATGCTGAGCTCGAGAAACACATCAAGAGCAAACCGTGTGCGAAACTCGAAGTTATTTTTGTGTAACCGAGGCCTGCTACTGCTTCCTATACAACAAGCTGATGTACTATGAGCTAACAACACACATCTGATTAGTTTCAGAGTCTGATGGAATGTTATTGCTAGCTGGTATATCTATGCTTCGGTATATTTCTAATTTTTATTTAGAAATTACGTTGTGATCTAAAGAAACGATAGTGTAATTTGTGATGAGAAGCAATCAAGCGATCGATGTTGAGTAAAATCATCTTTTCTTTTGGTGTAATTTTTTTTCAGATGAACAATATGTTTTTCTTTACTGAAACTAATTAATCAAATAGTTTGATGTCATTTACTTCATCTTCGCATTGCCTCACATTGCTCAAGATCGTGTTCCCGCCGCCGTCTGGGAAGCACTGCGCTGGTGCCGGGGACATGAGGAAGCACGGTTCCGGTGACGCCGCTCGACGGCACGTGTCGGCTGACTGCGTGTGTCGCAGCAAGACCCATGGCTTGAGCCCGTCGAGACCCTACGCCACGTACCCGAAGGTCGACCAGGCCGACATCACAAGGACGTAGCTGAGACTGAGCAGCTTGATCTCCGCCGGCGCCTTCACGTTGTGGCCCCGCTTCTCCATCGCCTGTGCCTCCTCGTGGCTCGGTTGGAACACTTGGACGACCTCCCCTATCGCTGTCGCCTGCTGGCGGTACACCTCCCTGATCCGCTCCGAGTATCCCGACCTCAAGTTCATCACCACCATGGCTTTCACCTTCGTGTCGACGGAACTTGCGACCTCACCGGTGACTGCCGAAAGCATGTTGGTGCTGAGCGAACAGTTCATGACCTGGTTCAGCATCTTGTCGAAAGGAACGGGGAAGTTGTTGAAGACCCTGATTTGGATGCCCACTCTCTCGTCAGCTCGTGCCCACTCGAGATTTACGCAAAAGGAAATGCTCCAATGCTTACAGCTCTCCCGAGCGGATCAACACACCATTCTCCCAAGAGGTACTGGAGATAGATTGCCGAAATACTACCACCCCTTGGCAATAGGGGAATATGTTGGGGTAACTGTTCCAGAGGATCACCTCCTAAAGTTCGAAAACATCACCCTTCTTCACCAATATACGGATGGCGTGAAATGTCAAGTGTTTCTTACTATACTTTCTGGCTTGGCATAAAGGTGGTTCAAGCAACTTCTAGCTGAATCCATCTATAGTTTTAGGATTTCCACAAGGTCTTCCTCTATCATTTCGCCATCAATCGTCGTTATCACAAGACCCCCTTGAGCCTCTTTTCACTCAAATAGGGGTCCAAGGAAACGCTCCGGGCTTACATCAAGAAATTCAATTAGGTGACCATAGATATTCCCTCGGCCACCCTAGAAATTTTGGTGAGTGCATTTTCCCAAGAGCTCACCAACAATGATTTCTTTCAATCTCATCAGGAGGCCTCCAAGAGATTTCGATCATCTACTGAGCCAAGCGACTAAATATATTAATGTGGAGGAAGCACGGTTTGTTGGGAAGAAAGAAGTCTCCACGCCCGCTCAAGCATCTGTTCCCGAGCGCCGAGCACCATCTTCACCTCTTCCTTATATGGGGCCCCGAGCGGGTCCTCCCCCAAATCACCCAGAGCCCCGCCCTCAAGCTATACAACATGTGGAGGCCAAGCAGGTGGAATGCCCTAATGCCCTTAGATGGACTCCACCCAGATTTTGTACCTACCACCACTTGGTGACCCACGACATTGTTGGCGCTCGGAATTTCGTTCTGTGTAAATCCCTTATACAAAAATTTGTACAAGGACAGAACTATTCCTTGGAAACCATTTGCTTGATCAAACATGTATTTGATCAATCAAGCAAGTTCTTGATTGATCAAAACGCACCTTGATCGAAGCACAAGATTGTAGCCTCTTGTGTTGCTATTTCAAGATCCATGCAAAGAAAACAAAACTAGTTGCGCTGCGGAATAAATAACTAGTTGTATCTTTCTTCGTAAACAATGACTTCTTGATCTTTTGCTGTATTCCTCTCCTCTTCTTAGGCGTCGTGTGGGCGACGATCTACCAAGACAAACCACCCGAACCTTCTTTTGTTTCCAAGCCGCCTACCACCAAAAGATGCAAAGAAAAGGGGCGCCTCCTTCTTCTTCTTCTCCTTCAAACCGCCGACCACCTAGGGTGGTTCTTCTCTTCTTCTTCTTCTTCTTCTCCTCCAAGCTCCGGCCACCAAGGGAGATATACGCCGGCCCTAGAGGGAGGAAAGGGAGGAAGAGATGAGAAGATGGGGCGCCGGCCCTAGGAGGAAGAGAGGAGGTGAGCGCCGGCCCTAGGGGAAAAGAAAAGAGAGAAAAGAAGAGATGAGGTGCCGGCCACAAGCAAAGAAAACAACTCAAGAAAGATTAGGTTATGGTGGCATGACCTCTTCCCTTTTTATAACCTTTGACACCAGATAAAAGAGGAGAAATATTAATAGAATTTTTGTTTAGAAAAAAAATCTCTAGGAAAGAATTAACATAATTCTTTTTAGAAAAATTTCTTACGAAAGAATTAATATAATTCTTTTTAAAAAATTTCTAAGAAAAAATCAACATAATTCTTTTTAGAATCTCTAATTCTGTTAAGAAAAATTCTCCCCCTTTTTCTTTCTTTTCTTTCTTTTCTTTTATCTTCCTTTTCTTTCCTTTTTCTTTTGTTTTGGTCGACCCCTTGCTTGGGCACCAAGCAAGGCTTGGCCGACCCCTTTCTTAGGTAGGAAACAAAATCAAATGAGTGAATGCGAGGCTATGTAGATGCTACAACAGGGACCGAGATGAGTAATTGGTTTTGACCTCCTGATGGACTTGAGCTTCCTGTGTTCGACCCAAACACCCAACTCAAGTTCATCAATAATAACTCATACCACTAAAGAGTTATTATTGAACTACCATACCAATCCCATATTACAATATGGGCTCCTTCTTATCATGAGTGTGTTAATCTCCCTGTGTTTAAGATATCGTATGTCCGTTAATTAAATGAGTTACTGACAACTCAATTAATTAACATCTAGCTCCAAGAGTAGTATCACTCAACCTTATTATCATGTCGGACTAAGTCCACTTGCAGGGTTTACATGATAATCCTTATGAGCTCCTCAAGGGGACATCATCAACCTAAATAAATAGTACACAGTTTCCTTTTATAATCAACAACACACCATAACACACATATAAATGGTACTATCTTCCAACTCATCAGGCCTATTAATTTAACGAATAAATCTCACCCATTGATAAGTCAAAGAAATAAATACTAAGTATATGTATTTGTTATTATATCAGGATTAAGAGAACGCACATCCATAATAACAGAGGTTTTGTTCTTTTATACAGTCAATATAAGTCGAACAACCTCAAATGATCCTACTCAATACACACATAGTGTACTAGTAAAATTTTATAGTCAAGTTAGACTAATACCAAATTACACTACAACTGTTCCAATGATTTGTCCTTATCTATCTTGGTCGTGAGCTACTATTTATAATTTATAAGGAACTGATAACATGATCTTCTGTGTGACACCACACACCATGTTATCTACAATATAAATTAAATGGACAACTGCATTAACATATAAATATAAAATGTAACATTTGACCAAAGTGCTTCTCATTTCAAAATATAAATATCTATACAAAAAGTTAGACTTTTAGTATACATTTTAACAGACATCCAAGATTATTATCATTATAATCGAGGGAATCACCAGGCCGCCAACCAAGGATACCGCTGGCGTTTCCTGTCTCCCAACCACTACAATATTAACGGTTGAATAGTTCATCGAGGAGAGATTATCGAAATGTCGATTAGCGGTAAACGACGCCTCAGCGGTAGGGAGACCGGGCTCAGGCCCCCGCTCGAGTCCAGCAGGCGCAACCCTTGATGCGACAAGAAGAAAATCGCAACAACCCCGCTTGGGGAGATATTGGCATGATTGGCGAAGGCCCAACTGATGGAAATTCTAACCGGGCGAGGAAGTTGCATGCTCGTTGACTGGAGATTCACGCAGTCAGTTGTAGTAAGGAGCAGACGCAAGGGCCCAAGATTAGCTTCAAGCCCTAGGATTTAGATGGGGGTCGAAGTGTCCCATGATGACTCTTTAATAATTAAGGTTATTATAGTCAATTATAACATTCATCGCACCTTTGTTGGCACATGCAGCATGGTCAACATCATCTTCAAGCAAACATTCGAGCAACTACAGATAGAGTTGAACGAGCTCTAGCCCATGATGACACTACTCTATGATTTCACGGGCAACAAAGTCCAGTCGCTCGGCCAAAGAAAGCTGACTTTATCCTTAGGGGAGGAGCCCCTAATGAGGATGCGCCTATCAACTTTTATAGTCGTAGACATGCCCTCGGCATACAATGTTATTATGGCCCAATTGGCCTTAAATGAATTTCGGGTAGTTGTTTTAACCTTATGTCAAAAAAAAAAATTCCTATAGATGACCAGGTCAGGGAAGTCAAAAGAAATCAACTAGTAGTACGCAAATACTACATTAATATCATCAAGACAGAGGCCAACACCTCCCCGGAAGATCTAGAGGATGGAGGTTAACACCATCCGGGAGACGCCACCCACACTAGTGCATGAAGAAAATGAGGAGGTCCAAATTCGACTAGGTCGGCCGGAGGCCACTACCTAGATAGCTGCCGACCTATCTCCAGAACTTAAAGAAGAGCTTGTGGCTTGTCTAACACGTAATAATGATATTTTCGCTTGGGAGCCTAAAAAGATCATCAACATCTCACCCACAGTCATGGAGCATGTACTTCATATTTTTCTTGATGCCCAATCGGTCAAGCAGAGGAAGCAAGACTTCGGAGTCGACTAGAATAAAATCATTTGGGCGGAGATGGGCAAGCTACTGGAGGCCGGTTATATTCGAGAGGTGTAGTTCCCGAGCTGGCTAGCAAACATCATCCTGATATCTAAGCTAGGAAATAAATGGAGGATTTGCATCGACTTTAGAGGCCTCAACAAGGCATGACTTAAGGATTACTATACCTTGTCGCGGATTGATCAAGTGGTAGACTCAACTTCCGGTTGCGAGTTAATTTTCATACTGGATACATACCAGGGCTACCATCAAGTCTCGTTCGCCAAGAATGACCAGGAAAATGTTAGCTTCATAACCGCTGAAGGAACTTATTGTTATAATATCATACCGTTCGGACTAAAGAATACAGGAGCAACTTACTAATGACTCATGAATAAAGTATTCCTGAAGTAGATCAGGTGGAATATGGAGGTTTATGTTGACAATATTCTTATTAAGTCCCTCCAAGAGGTGGATTTATGCACAGATGTTGAGGAAAGTTGCCAAACCCTGAGGTATTATAGATTGAAACTTAAACTTAGCAAATGTCTGTTTAGAGCAAAGAGCAAGCATTTCCTCGGTTACATTATGACCGAGCGAGGAATTGAAACTAACCCGAGCGAAGTGCGGGCTCTCCAAGACATGACTCACTCACGCAATCTCAAAGAAGCATAAAGACTGATCGGGCAAATCACGACGTTATCCCACTTCATCTCATGATCAGTCGATCGGAGCTTGCCTTTCTTCAAGATACTTCGTTAGACGATTAAATTCCAATGGGATGCCAATTATGATTGTACAATCTCATCATTTCATTTTTTTGTATTACTTGGACACAACTATATACTATATTCAAAAACTGCACTGTGAAGTTACAATAAATGTTCTACATGCAGTAACTATCAACATCTCTCACTCATCCAAGTTAAGACACAAAGATTAAATAGTCACAAAGACTAAATAAGAACATCCAATTCATATTTCTAAAGAAAAATAGTTTGTATGACAGTAAGCATATTGATAGATTAATGCCAAAAAAGTTGTACATTTTATAAATCTGAGATATCCATATCTTGCATTTACTTAAATTAAATCATTTCTAATCCCTCATAATGACTATTATGTCAAGAGCATATTCAATATCTTCTATCATTATAGTTATTTATAATCACATTTTAAGTACTAAACAAAAAATATAATTGGTCAACTAGTGAATAAATATCAAAGATGTAAATATGTTTTACTTTTCCTTTTTAGCTAAAATCTATTCATTTTAATCAATCATTTTCTTAGTCATGTTCCATAAATCAATTCAACTATAGTTATCAGGATATATACTAAAATAGTAGTCACTGATTAGAACTTCAAGTAGACAACTAACAAGTCACTGAGGGTAAAACTGAGATTTTCTTATAATCTCAAGATCTATAGAGAAGCGGAGATCTATTCTCCTACTATATTTTTATCACTATTGCACATGTAATATAAATCACATGCTATGATGTTATTCTATTTACTAATAAAGAGCACATGTTTTCTATAAATCTAACATCGTACAAATTTTGATCTAGATGTAATTTAATCCTGAATTCAACTCATGAATTCTTTCTAGCTTCCAGCAGGTTTAGTAAAGTGGTACATTTATTCTAATCAATATGAATTTACAAATTATCTCATCTCAATACTACTATCAAGGCGACTCCTAGCTTATAGGTATGTTTCCGTTCATATCTTCATTAGTTGTCTTATAAGTAATAGTCATATTGTTGGATCGAGACACACATAAGGGGGGGGGGGGGGGGGGGGGAATCATGTGATTTTTAAAAATCTTTTCGTTTTGGTTTTGAAATCAAAGTACGCATCAGAAAGAAAACATAAAAGAAAAAGTAAGTAAAAGACACGATTCGATTTTTAATTGGTTTGGAGCCTTCGGCGATTCTTGCTCCAAAACCCAGGTCCCGCGACCTATCGATGGGTAAGCAACTAAAAATCTCTTCCAGAATAATCGGAAGAGGGGATCGAATATACAAGAATCGAAAGAGTGTAACAAGCTACACTTTTCATTTATAGAAATTAAGTACATGAATTAAATTGTGTTACTGAACACTTTTGTAGATGGTCGACTCAAGCTCGGTGTTTGGACAGCTTCTCAGCAGCAGTCGGGGGTAATAGAGTCATAGCAGGGTGGCAGCAGGAAGCTGAAACAGTCGGTAAGTCGATCGGACACGTAGAATCTCGTATGAAGTTTTTTAAAAGGCTTGGTCGAGACACCCATTTAAAGGGTGTGGAGGGCACCATCCAAAGCCTTGAAGGCGCCTCCAATGTGTCAAATCTAATCCCAAACTCGTTACTCCTTATCTATGATGAAGTCTAAATTTTATCCCTTAGAAGGCGTCTTTTATAGCATCAAAGGCGCTTTCCATGAACAATGCAAAGACGGACTTCCAATACTTGAAGGCACCTTAGGTACTATTCACTCAAGGTCTTTTTGCTCCTTTTGCCTTGCAAGTTAGGTTAGTCTAACATAATAATAATCTATCTTGTAAAATAAAGTTAGCACAATAATAATATTAAGATTTATGACTTAGACCTTGTCTTCTAGGCCAAGATCTAGTCAGGATCTCAATTTAGGTTTTTGAAATGAACCTAAATTGGATTGCCGCCTACTGTCCGCTCAATTGGGACGCATCCTCACTTAGTCACTCTCCTCAACTGACTTATCTTTACTTACCGTGTGTCAAGTTACCTCCTTGACGTCAATCTGACCCACCAGGTCTTCCTATTGAAATCACACATCCAGACTTCACTACTCGGGAATTGCACATCCTGATCTCCTATCGGAATCATACATTCGGACTTTACCACTCTAGAATCGAACATCCCGACTAGACTTCCTACTTGGTGTCAGGTCCTCTTGACCCGTCAAGTTAGTCAACCATGCACACTCAATAACAAAGTTAGATTATGATAACACCTAACTTAACTCACTTATTATTCATTAAAATCTGAGCTAGACTGTTAGTATAAATTGTACCAATAATCTCTCTCTTTTGATGTAATGACAATATGGGTTAGAGTTAAGAAAAGATATGAAAAAAATAGTAATACTAACTGATTCAAGCGAAAAACATTTAAGAAAGATCAATTATTATTTTATTCTCTTGATCATTTTAGGATTAAGGTTTTCAAGTTGAATTTATTTTTCTTACTTGGTCCTTATCGTCCCCCTTTGATATTCATCAAAAATAATGTAGATAAGTAGACCAAATTGTAAATAAATAATCAAGTAATAATTAATGCAGAGTGATAAAAAACTTATAGGTGTATCAGAGGAAGGAGTTAGTAAAATTTTTAAAAATATTTTAATAGAAATTTTTGACTCTTCAAAAGATTTTCAGCATTTTGAAAATTAATTTTGCAATATAAATCATTTGTAAAACTAAATTTGCAAACTAGTTTTCAAGATAGATTTCAAAAATAATTGAAATTATTTTGTAAATTATTATTTCAAAATAAATTTGAAAAATAGTTTCAAAGAATTTCTCCAAAAATAATTTTGAAAATATTTACAATCTAATTTTCAAACAAAAATATTTAAAGGTTTTTTAAAGAAATTTTTCAAAGTGAAAAGATAACATTTGAATAAAACTTTTCAAATATTTTTTAAACATTACAAGAAATTTAGGATTCAACCACACCCAATAGACAATGATTTTTTGAAAAACTGTTATTTTTTTCTATTTAACAATGATTTTACTAAAAATCATTGTTGTTGGCCTATTTTTTTTTTTAAAAAAGACAACAGTTAGAAAAAAAAAATCGTTGTCTTATATATGTTAGAGATAATTATTTTTAAAAGTTATTGTTGAGCTTAATTTTTTGGGTCTATAATAATAATTAATAGTTGTCTATTAGCATTGTTTATATGATAATAGACAACAATTTAATTAAACTATTGTCTATGTGTCAACGGTTATCATTCAGTTAATTGAAAGGACAATAGTTTTTCAAAATTATTGATTTTTTTGGAGGGTTAAAGACAACCGTTTGGAACAACCATTGTCTTTGTGCAATGGTTTTTTAGGCTATGATACACGTTTAAAATACAACTAAGTTTGTTCTGTTTCTCACAACACCCAAGTATCTTACAAAAAAAATAACAATTTTATTAACAGTTATCTATGTTCATATTTTTTTTATTTTAAATAACAGTATTTTAAACCACTATCCTTTTAGATTGTTTTAACTTTTATAGGTCGTTGTGTTTTTTAATTTTTTTTATATTGTAAAAACAATCATTTTAATAAACCGTTGTTTTTAATGAAAATATGGAAGAAGACCAACATTTTTCATCCTGTCTCCCATTGGAAATCATATTTTATAAAATATGATAAACATTCAAGAATTTTGAGCCAAGTTTTTTTTAAAAAAACAAAAAAAAAAACAAAGGGCAAATGTTTAATTAAAGAAATATGATATACTCAATAAAAGAATCTATGAATTATTTAAAAATAGATATATAAAATGATAAGACCCATAAAAATGAAATTATGAATTATGAATTTATATGTCTATCCTTAAATATTTTATTGAGATTTTTCTTTGAAAATATAGCTCCTAATTAAATACATACACAAGGGAGTATCATGTTATATTTCGTGAAATCTTTTCATTTCTCGCCCTCTTCGCATTGCAGCGTCCGTCTTTTTTTGCCCTATTATATCTGCTTGCCGAGGGAATTGAGCAAAATGCTTCCCCCTCTCCCCTCCTCTTCCCCTAACATTTCTATCCTCGTTTTTTCCTTATTTTTTTTTTCAATTTTATTTAATTTTATTTTTTAATTAATTTTGTTTTTTATTTTTTTTTATCAATACTTATATATTGTTTAATTTTATTTAATTTTTATTTAGTTTTACTTTTTAATTAATTTTATTTATTATTTTTTATCAATTTTTTTATTTTATATAATTTTTAACATAATCTCACTCTTCCTTTAAATTAAAAAAAAAAATTAATTCGATACTTAAATTACCCCATCTAACTCAACATTTTCTCTCTTTAAATCATCTCATCCTCCAACCCTTTAATTATTTTCCTAATTCAATACTTAAATTACTCTTATCCAACTCTTGACACATGTTAAAACATTCTCTCCCTTTAAATCATCATTTCCTCCAACCCTTGACACATGCCATATGTCTGAATCTCTCACTCTCCTTAAATTACTCATCCTCCAACTATTAACACTTATCAAAACATTTCAACGCTTGATATATATCAGACCTCCTCTCTTTTTATATTACCCCCCTTCTAACCTTTAATATATATCAAAATTTATCATCTTTTTAAATTATCCTCCTCCCAACTTCTGACACCTATTAAAATTTCTTATCCTTTTAAATTATCTTCCTTCCAATACATTTGAAGTATTTTTAAATTATCTCACTTTCTAACTGTTGGTAGGACCGGTAGAGGAGGCTGTCAGGGGTGCGAAAAGCACCTCTAGTTTTGGAAAATAAGTATTTCTGTATCTCCTTGACACGTCAGTCGGATTGATCCATCTCCATTTCGAGGGTTTTCTTCTCCACGGCAATTATGGCAGCAGGTCCATCCGACTCCGATTGGGCGCCCGTCGGGGGAGAACGTAACGAGCCGGCTACTCTGGACGAGCTCTACAACATCAACGTAGTTCCGTCCGAGCTCTTTTTCAAGTTCCGTAAGCAAATTGAGAGCTTCCGCGTCGGTCTCAACCTCGAGGTTCTTCTTCTTTCTTTGTTTTTTTTCCTTTTGTTCGGTGAGTTTATGATAAGATTACACCTTTATTATGCTTCATGATTCACTTGTCGCACTGATTGAATTTTTTCTTTTAGAAAAAAAAAAGAAAACTTCTTTCTTCTGTTTTTGAGCCCTTGTTCTGTTGAAGTAAAACATGCAATTCTATCTTTTGAATGCTAAAATTGATAGCTTCTCTGAAAACTGTTTCAGAAACTGAATATTAGGTTCTCCAGGTTTGAATCCTGAACTCGTGAAATAGTTCCTTTGTTTATTTTCTTATACACTCTCTTTAGCTTTCAAATTGTCATATAACCAACTCAAAATCTATAACATGGAACTTTCATTTTCTGTACTCTGTTGGTGCAGGAAGCATCCGACGATCGAACCTAAGTTTTGAAAATGGCAAAGGGATTCAAAGTTAAGATTCCTTGTAGTCTAACAAGTCTACTTGAGGATTTCAGGAAAGTCCTAGCTGCGGTTAGGCAAAGGGAAAACCCTAGGGGGCGGTAACCCTAGGTCATAGGGGGTGGTAACCCTATGCGGAAAGTCTTGGCAGGTCGATGGCTTCAGGCAAAAGTCCTAGGGGGTGGTAACCCTAGGTGAAAAGTCCTGGTGTCGCGAACCAGGTGAAAGACTGAGTTGGCCGGAAAGCGGATGTCTAGCAGAAAGTCCGGAAGCGTCGAGTGCTAAGCAAAAGTCCAGTCGATCTGGAGGATCGCACTGGCAACAAGTAAATCTCCTGAGTGGAGTAGGTGAGGACGCGTTCCCCGTAGAGGGAACAGTAGGCGTCGGGTCGACCTAGGGTTTCCGGTCAGAAACCCGAAGTCAGGCTCGGATAGTCCGGAGACTATCATTATCACTTCTATTATGCTTTATGTGCTAACTTTGTGCTACAGGGTATACTTGGGATTAATGTATCTTGCAGGGACCAAAGTGCAAAGATTAACCTCGGATGAACAGTGTTCGAGGCACCTCCATGGAGCTTGGAGGCGCCTCGGGTGCAAAAGCTGACCTGGCCGCGAAGCAAGGCTGAAGGCACCTCGGTTGGCTACGGAGGCGCCTTGGGAGGCGCCTTGGAAGGCGCCCTGAAGACCCATGAAGGCGCCTTCAAGGTGATAAGGCGCAGAATGGTCAGCGCTCATCTGCACGGTGGACTCGGAGCTATGGAGGCGCCTTGAGAGGCCTTCAAGGCGCCTTGGATGCCCTTTATAAGGGGACTTCGAGCAGCAGTGAAGACCATCAAGTTTCAAGTGATTCCAGTGCTACGTGCTGCTCAAAACAACGTTTCGAAGTACTGCTACTTGTGTCCGACGACCAGGAGCTCCGGATCTTCATTTCTTTGTCGTCGGTATAATTATTTATTGTCGTTTATTGTACTTCAACTTGTAATTCTTATCGAGATTATAGTTGTTGCCCACCGGAAGCGATCAAGGATCGCGGGCCTTCGAGTAGGAGTCGCCTTAGGCTCCGAACGAAGTAAAACTTCTTGTGTCCCTCTGTGATTGTATTTGTTATTTCCGCTGCGTATAGTTACTTTGATAGTTTTACGATTCCGATACGTTTAAAAATAGCCATGAGCGCTATTCACCCCCCCCTCTAGCGCGTCTCGATCCAACAATTGGTATCAGAGCGGGGTCGTCTTGAATAAGTGCAACCACTATTCGAGACAAGTTTTTTTTTTTCTTGGTTTTGTTCGGAGTCGATTAGAATTTAGCCTCATAGCTATATTCTAATTTTTTTTTACGAATTGATTTTTTGCTCAAAGCTGGTCAATACCACTTGAGCCTGTTATTTTTTTTTCCTCCCGCACTACTAATCCAAGACTTAGTCTTGGAATAGATCTTGTTGTTTCTGTTCGTTTTATAGATCTAAATGGCCCAACAAGAAGGATTTAGCACCGTTCGTCCCCCATTATTTTCCGGAGGACTTCGGATATTGGAAGGGGCGAATGGAGATTTATTTAAAGATCCAGTTCGATACCTGGATGATCGTCAAAACAGGACTGCAACTACCAACTGATACAGACGGTAAGCCTACATCCTGTGAGAACTGGGAGCCAGCATTTATCAAAAAGGTGGAAGCAGACGCCAAAGCCACCTGCACCATTCAGTGCGGTCTTACCAAAGAAGAGCTCAACAGAGTCGGTCCATTCTCCTTCGCAAAAGAGCTATGGGAGAAACTGATCGAACTTCACGAAGGCACCTCGGAAACCAAGGTAAGTAAGCGTGATTTGTTACTAAATAAACTATACAATTTGAAAATGCAGGAAGGCGAGACGGCAAGCTCTTTGCACGCCAGAATTCAAGATATCCTGAATTCTCTACATGGAATCGGGCAGAAGGTAGAAAATAGAGATATAATGAGGTATGCCCTTAACTCATTCCCTAGAAGTACATTATGGGCATCAATGGTAGATGCCTATAAAGTCTCTAAGGATTTGTCCTTCTTAAAATTAGACGAATTATTTAGTGAATTCGAACTCCATGAACAAACTAATGCACAGCCATCCGAGAAAGGGATTGCTTTGGTTGCAGGAACGAGTCGAACACGGGAATCAAGAGGACGGCGAAAAGTTGAATCGGAATCAGAAGACGAACCCGATTCAGAAGATTCAGAAGATGAACTGGCCAGCGAATTTGTGAATCTTGTAAAGAAACTCTACAAGAAGAAGAAGGGCTTCAACAAGAAAGATCTGAAGAAGGCAGTTCAATACAAGGAGACTCAACAGAACTCAAAGACAAAATTCGAAGTCACTTGCTACGGGTGCAACCAAAAGGGGCATATAAAAGCCAACTGCCCTAATCAAAAGGAAGCCAAGAAGCAAAGAAGAAGGAAAGTCCTAAAGGCAACCTGGGACGAATCCTCCTCGGAGGACGAAGACGATGAACTCGACCAAACGAGTTTACTTGCATTGATGGCCCGGGACCAGATCAGCGAATTCGAGAGTGAGTCAGAAGCCAACTCCGAGCAAAGCCACGGATCCACATCCGTTTCCGAAGGGCCAAACTCCGCTGTAAGTATTCCTAGGCTTAATAATTTAGTCAATTATTTACTTCGCAAATTAGCCAAGTCAAATTTAAAAATTAAGTCACTTTTAAAAGAAGTAACCATTCTTAAAGGAGTAACTAACTCAAAATCTTTAACTGAAGATTCAACTCAAGTACAACAACTTGAGAAAGAAAATTCAAATCTGAAAAATCAGTTAAAAGATTTAAAAATTACTTTAGAAAAGTTCTCTCTGGGCTCCAAGAATTTGGACCTAATTCTTGGGACACAAAGAGCCGTCTACAATAGAACTGGGATAGGATATAAAAGTAAAAAGAAATACAAATCTTATTTATCCTTAATTAACAATCAAAGTAGTAAATCAGTCCAAGCATGGGTCCCCAAGTCCAAATTGATAAATCAAATTGGACTTGGCCAATACTGGGTTTCGAAGGATCAAATATACTACCTCGACAGACCATATCGAGGTCGTGATCCAGGGAAAGCTAAAATGAAAACGATCTTAATTCAAAATTCGAAATTAAATTGAAAATTTTAAAATTAAAAGTCAAAATTTAAAATTCGAAATTAAATTAAATTCAAAATTCGAAATTAAATTAAAAATTTAAAATTAAATTTTCAAATTTAAAATTCGAAATTAAATTAAATTCAAAATTAAATTACAAATTCAAAATTCAACAAGTCGAAATTATGATAAGTAGATGGAGGATCCAAACTAGCTGGCACCTCCAACTGAACTACCCGACAGGGTAACTGAACCTAATTTACCCGGAATGAGTAAAACAAGAATAGATTACCCGGCAGGGTAATTAAGGTTAGATTAAAACGGAATAAGTTTAACTTGAACCACGGTACTGGTGAAATTTTTGGATGATAGTACGTTAGGGAAGCTTGGGCATCGCATGTCTAGGAAGATATGGCTTCGACCTGGTGCATTTGACCGAAGCTACCCTTAAATGGATCCTAACTAGTTAGACCAAGGTTTAGTATTAAGTTCAATGGGTAGGACTATTTGGAAAACCTCGAAGGCATGGTTACTTTAATGAGTTCCTCGTGACTCACCATAGCCCAGAAGTTTATCCAAAGAATGCTTACTTATTGAACCCAAAGCTAAACCTGAATCTAACACAAAGTTAAACCAAACCCTTAAATATAACCTCAATTCATCTCACAACAATGATAGGATTCCCTGATTGAAAATTTAGATCGGGTGAGATGACTAAGTAATTAAAATCAAACTGATAATTAATTCAAAACTCAAAATTCTTTCAAAATTATTTAAAAATTTTTTCAAAATGAATTTCAAAATTATTTAAAAATCTTTTCAAAATATTTCAAAATTATTTTAAAATTTTGAAAATATTTCAAAATTATTTTAAACTTAATTTCAAAATCTTTCAAAATTATTTTAAACTCAATTTCAAAAATCTTTAAAATTATTTTAAACTTAATTTCAAAATCATTTTAAAAATCTTTTAAACTTAATTTCAAAACTCTTTTCAAAATCATTTTAAAAATCTTTTAAACTTAATTTCAAAACCATTTTCAAAATCATTTTAAAAATCTTTTAAAACTTCATTTCAAAATTATTTGAAAAACCTTTCAAAATCACTTTCAAATTCTTTAAAAATCATTTCAAAATTCTTTTAAAAATCATTTCAAAATTCTTTCAAAATATTATTTCAAAATTCTTTTAAAAATCGTTTCAAAATCCTTTGAAAAATACTTGAAAAACTTATTTAAAAAATCCTTTGAAAAATACTTGAAAAACTTATTTAAAAAATCCTTTGGAAAATACTTGAAAAACTAACTTGAAAATCTTTCTCCCCTAAATTTACGAGACTTCCAAGAATATGGAATTAGCCCTGAAGGAAATGGAGATTTGAAGCTTGAGCATGCTCATACTTTAGGGCTCTGATACCTGAATAAAACAATCTGGATAACTTAAAATCTATTTAACCTCATGCTTGGACTTAAAGACCAACTATTTAACAAATTCTTACTCCTATCTTTTCAAAATTAAGTTTTAACGCTAAGTACCTTTTAAACTGAACCTACATTCTCAAAATTCATTATTTGCAAAAGACTTAGCTAAAGTGACTCATATCACAACCTTCAAACTGTGTCAAACTTAGCCACCTTATAAATTTTAACTCTAAATGCTAAAATACTTTTCTAAGTTAAAAGTATTAAAAAGCATATTTCTTTACTTGCATTTACTTGCAAAATTTAACTCATGGATTTCAAAAGACTTTTGCTAAGTAAATTGAGACTTCAAATTTCTTTACAAACAATTTGGCTCCAAAATTTAAAAAAATAAAAAAAAAAAATCTAGCTAAGTTTTTTTAACTTTAATTAGGTATGTCTTTCTAAATACAACTAAGTCTCAAAAGTGGCTAAAGACATCATTCGAAATCATCCATATATTAGCCTTTTAAACTTAGGTGAAAAATATTCCGTTTAACTAAGTTTCACAAGCCTTCTTCTTCCTTCTCTCAAAAAGATTGTTTTCTTAAAATCTTAAAACTTGCTTTCAACTGATTTTTGATATATGGCAAAGGGGGAGAGTAGAAGAAAATTCAAAGAATTAAAGAAAATTGGAAGAAATTCAAATTTTAAAAAGTGAGCTTTTATTAAGGGGGAGTCTTTATATTAAGGGGGAGCTCTGCACTTAACTTAGTTCTGCACTTAACTAACATTATGCTTGTATTTTCATGCTTAGCTTTGAATGACATTTTTTTCTTAACTTTGAATTTTTGTTGCCATAATAAAAAAGGGGGAGATTGTTGGTGCAGGAAGCATCTGACGATCGAACCTAAGTTTTGATAATGGCAAAGGGATTCAAAGTTAAGATTCCTTGTAGTCTAACAAGTCTACTTGAGGATTTCAGGAAAGTCCTAGCTGCGGTTAGGCAAAGGGAAAACCCTAGGGGGCGGTAACCCTAGGTCATAGGGGGTGGTAACCCTATCACGGAAAAGTCTTGGCGGTCGATGGCTTCAGGCAAAGTCCTAGGGGTGGTAACCCTAGGTGAAAAGTCCGTGTCGCGAACCGGTGAAAGACTGAAGCTGGGAAGCGGATGTCTAGCAGAAAGTCCGGGCCGAGTGCCGAGCAAAAGTCCAATCGATCCGGAGGATCGCACTGGCAGCAGTTCTCCGAGTGGAGTAGGTGAGGACGCGTTCCCCGTAGAGGGAACAGTAGGCGTCGGGTCGACCTAGGATTTCCGGTCGGAAACCCGAAGTCAGGCTCGGATAGTCCGGAGACTATCATTATCACTTCTATTATGCTTTATGTGCTAACTTTGTGCTGCAGGGTATACTTGGGATTAATGTATCTTGCAGGGACCAAAGTGCAAAGATTAACCTCGGATGAACAGTGTCCGAGGCGCCTCCATGGAGCTTGGAGGCGCCTCGGGTGCAAAAGCTGACCTGGCCGCGAAGCAGGGCTGAAGGCACCTCGGTTGGCTACGGAGGCGCCTTGGAAGGCGCCCTGAAGACCCATGAAGGCGCCTTCAAGGTGATAAGGCGCAGAATGATCAGCGCTCATTTGCACGGTGGACTTGGAGCTATGGAGGCGCCTTGAGAGGCCTTCAAGGCGCCTTGGATGCCCTTTATAAGGGGACTTCGAGCAGCAGTGAAGATCATCAAGTTTCAAGTGATTCCAGTGCTACGTGCTGCTCAAAACAACGTTTCGAAGTACTGCTACTTGTGTCCGACGACCAGGAGCTCCGGATCTTCATTTCTTTGTCGTCGGTATAATTATTTATTGTCGTTTATTGTACTTCAACTTGTAATTCTTATCGAGATTATAGTTGTTGCCCACCGGAAGCGATCAAGGATCGCGGGCCTTCGAGTAGGAGTCGCCTTAGGCTCCGAACGAAGTAAAACTTCTTGTGTCCCTCTGTGATTGTATTTGTTATTTCCGCTGCGTATAGTTACTTTGATAGTTTTACGATTCCGATACGTTTAAAAATAGCCACGAGCGCTATTCACCCCCCCCCCCCCCTCTAGCGCGTCTCGATCCAACATACTCTGGCTAGTGAACTTTCAACTTTGTAATTATTAGGCTTGAGAGTTCAACATACACATATTCAACATTCTCGTGAGAAGTTATCCTTGCTTAACAGTTAGTATTGTTTCTATTTTATGCGGTTGCAGCAACTAAGTTTGTGACTGCTATTTTGGAGAGTTCATTCTGCAGCACTTTGCCTGAACTAAGTTTTCTTGCAGCTAGCTGATAGATTGTCTTTTCTTGTCTCAGTTTTTCAACTTTCCTACCAATGAATATCAGGCAAAGCTAGTTTTAAAACCTACAACATCAGATAGGAGGTGGAAGTTCATTTATGAGCCCTTGCATGGAGATATTCGTCTTCTCTCAAAGAAGATACCTCTTACTAAATTTTTGACTCTCCAGGTTTGTTGTCTTTGACTGAACAACATTCTGCTCAAACTTTTTTTCTGAACGTGCATAAGTATACTTTTGCTGCACTAATTTTCTCATTTAGTTTTGCTTAGTTATGTGAGTTGCATTGCAATATAACTTATTGTTCTCATAAAACCCATGATTCATGTATTGTCCCATGCATCCCATAATTTACGCTGTCCTGGAGGATTGGCCCATGTGTCAAATGATCCAATAATTCCATGTTACAAACTTATATAAGGGCTTCAAGTGTAACTAACTTGCATGTTCTAGGTAGATAAAATTTACTTTTACAGATGTCTCATTTTCTAGGTATATAAGTTATAGGAAAGACCCGTGTAAGTCTACATGAAAGTTGTGATGCCCATTAATTTATGCAATTGCTTGCCTAACATCAACATGAATCTTTTTAGTCTCTCTCTCTCTCTCTCTCTCTCTCTCAGCTGATTTGAATTGTCGGAAGGCAGGGATACATTGCCAATCACAAAATTGTGTAGTTGTATTCTGTTTGTCCTTTTCAGTTCTCACGATATTAGTGCTGCTTTGTGTATAGGACTTTTATGTTATAAATTTTTCCCAACATAGCTCACTGTTCTTTTATTCTTCATTTGATGTAAGATTAAATAGAAATTAATGATATTTATAAAAAAAAAGGATACCATCTAGGCATACGACAAAGAGAGAATTTTTGTTTTTCAATACAATCATATGCCAAAGAAACTTAACCAGCCAACAACAATAAGTAATGCTTAAATTCAGTAAGTTTATTCCCTGACATAATTTTTTATGACAACTTTACCCGTTATACTTGTAAGATGCATTACTTGGATATGTGCCGCTTGTCTTGAAAATTTTATGTTATTGTGATGCATTATCAACAGATTGTGCACCAAAGAAGTACATAATTAAGACGAGATACTTAATCCATGATGACTTGTTGTTCCTTAACACAGGTAGGAATTGGTCATAGTTTCCACTTGAATGCAACTGGGTGGAAATGGAAGCTATCTACATGCTTGGGTGGAGATGGCATTTCCCAGATCCGGAACAAGACATCGATTGGTGTTTGCCCAGGAGTCGATTTGAGGATTGGTTGGAGGGCAGAATATGTACTTCCTGAGATTCATGGGTAAGTACTCGATGCTTCTATTCATATTAAGTTACAGTTTTCGAATGATAGTATACGTTTTGGATATTGAGTCGATTGCATACAAGTTTATATTGGTCGATACTTGACAGGGCGGTTGGCACTGGGGAACCAATGTTCAATATGAATTATGGTCGCTTGAATGCATCAATCGATAGATTCGAGGCAATAATCACTCATTGAAGTCATCTTTCCTTCTATATTCTCTGATTTAGTCAAAACACTAAAAGAAGAAAAACAAAAAACATTTTTTATGTATGCTACATGCTCTCTTCTTCTAGAGTATATATTTGCAATTCTTGTACAGTGTTCCTCAACGCTTAGAAAGTAAGAAAGTGTTGAAACGTGGATTGCTCTCTTTGCTTGATATCCTTTTTCTTGGCTTTAACACGGTTTCTTGTCATTGTTAAAATTTCGATAGTATTGTCAGTTCAGGTATATCACTTTGATATAACACTTGTAGATATTGAAGATTCCCATTGGATGATATTTGATTGCATGTGGATATTGCGGCCATGGAATTCTTGTTTGACCATGATAAGTATACTAAACCTCCGGGTATTCTCATTTATATTTTTATTTTATTTTATCGTTACTAATGAAGTCTCCATATTTCTTTATTAATGTGCATATGTGAGGGAGAAATAAATTCATAGGAGAAGAAAATTAATGGAAAACTTATTGGCATTAGCACTAGCACTGGCAGTAGCACATCGCATAAGTAGAAAATCCACACGAACATCACCACATAATGCAAACATGAACTGAACATAGGATTCGCTAGGGAGGTTAAACACTTGAATTCATTATCTTAGCCAGATCCTCCTAGCAGTTTCTTAAGCTTCTTCACCTCTGCGTCGTCCAGGAAAGTGACGGCTTCCACTATTTCGGACGGCAGGTTGTTGCTGAACAGCGATAACGCTGTGATCTGGATCCCAGGGTCGGGGCTGCTCAAGCTGACAAAGGCCACCACCGGGCTATTGCCTGAGTTTATCTGGAAATGCAGCAATCCTTGGGGGAAAATCATGGTGTCTCCAGCATGGAGCTTGGCGACATAGACGTCGTTGCTGGAGGAGATTAATCCGGCTATAATGATGCCCTCTATGACGACAAGAAGCTCAGAGCCGCGGGGGTGGGTGTGGAGGGGGATGACGCCACCGACGGCGAGGTCAAGACGAGCAGCAGAGATGCTGAGACCATTAACGGCTGGGAACTGGCTTACAAAGGCAGGGGTGACAGCCGCCTTGATGAGGGTGGAAGTGTTGCCGGGGGAGGCCAGGCCGGAGAAGACAAAGTCACAGTAGCCTATTTCGGAGACTGGTTTGCAGGGGTAGCCGGCGGGGGTGTCTTCTTTCGAGAGATCCGCAACACAGAAGTCTTGGACGAGACCGGTGGCTAGAGAGAGGAAAAGGAGAGAGAGCAGAAGTGGGAGCACCAGAAATCTATCAAGAACCATTTTGCTCTACTCTTTTAAGATTTTTTGAGCAGAGATGGATTGCAGTCATTATATATATAGAGCCAAGAATGTGAGATTTGGAGGTTTCCCGTGCATGGAATTGGATTCATAATGGAGAGGATTTGGACTGGCTCGAGCTTATTACGAGATCTACATCTCGAGGGATGCATTTGATCGAACCACAGTGAAAAAGAAGAAGATTGTAACGGAGCATCTAAACTGAACCCTCCGACGATCGTAAAACACTCATGACACTTCATTAGGCATCTTTTCATTTTGTAGCATTTCAAGGTTTTTCAATAGTCGCCTTGGGGTCACTGGAAGGCATCGTAGCCGTATGTCTGACTCTTTCAATCGAACATGTGGCAAAAGATGATTCGTTCGTTTTCAACGTCCCTGTCAATCCGTCCCTAAGTTAATACAGAGGAGGTAAATCACAGGTGATTACTAATCATTAGTACAAATGGTCAAAACATGGGGGAGGTTATGTTCGGTCACGTCGAGTTTCGATCTCAAGATCTCATCTAATAACTCCCTATATTTTAACCATCGCACCATCCCGAAATAACAATCGACAACTATTTACCGGAGGGAAAATGACAGTGCAATCAACGTCTGGTCCATTCTCTTCATCACATGCGAAGAAGAGAACAAGAGAGAAGGCATATTACAGCTCTGCAGGTCAATTGTACGATTGACATTCAGCTTCTAATTCAAGCATGCATTCCCCTTCTCATATCCCACCCACGTACGGCACGATCACACACATGCATACAGGCAGGAGAAGTTAGAAATAAAATAAAATAAAATTCACTTGAAATATCCCGGCTGTCGATACTTAAGTCTCTTATCTTTAATAACGATAAATATAATTTATGAGATAAATATATTTTATTATTGTAATAGTTAAAATAGTGAGGGTTTTTTTTAACGCTTTATTGAATTAAGGAGGCAAATTGAGATTGAGTCAAATTACAAGGTCAAGCTAGTAAAATCCCCAAACATTTAACGCGCGAACATAAATTAGGTCAACGGGTTGCTGAACGTTAGGGCACGATTTGCACTCAAGTCGGTCGTCTCGTACAACGGCAGCTCGCCTCCTCCTCTATCGGCCGTCGTCAAATTCTCCAGCTCGAACAGATCCGAACTCGATTCGCTTCCTTCCCAGTCTCTTCCGTGCTCCTCCTCTTCCGCTGCCGTCGCGGCCGCCCTCAGCAACTCCTCCATTCTCGCCGCCGCTTTGGTAGAGCCGTCCTGTGGGTGTTTGTCGCCGCGCGGCCGCGCCTCCTGCTCCGGGTGGAAACGCACCGTCTTTTTCTCCTTTGGGGTCGCCGACGAGTTCCTTGCCGGATCCTCCCCGACCCCGGCTGCAGAGGTGGCGGGGGGAACGACCTTGGACTTCTTGGGGCTCCTCGCGGTGGCGAGGAGCGAGGCGAGAAAGCTCGCCAGCCGCGCCCCCGGCGAAGTCGGGGCGGAGGACGACGACGTCCTCCCCTTACTAAGGCCTCGGAGCCCTCTGTGGACGGATCCGCACCGCGAGTTCTTCTTTCTATTATTCTTCTCCGTCGCTGGTGAGTCCGGCCGCGGAATGTTGGAAACCGAAGGATCGACCACGAAATTGACGGTGCGGCGGCCATGGTCGATGCCTGCATTGCTGCGCGCTCGAGAAACCGCCGCGCCGGCGTCCCGGCCATGCCACGTCAGCTGTGCTGCGCTTTTGCGAGGTAACGAGCCATCTGCTTTGCCATTTCCCCTGCTTTTACTGTGATCTGTGTTGTCGTTGCCGTCGATGGATCGGTAGATGACGTCCAGTAGGGAGGAGGAGAAGGATGGGCTCCTCGATCGTGTGCGATGGAGGTGGTGATGCGATGGTGCTCTCTCCCATCTCTCCATTAACCCTCCTTCTCTGTCTTTGTGAGTGCACACCAGGTGTTCGGGAGAATGCCAACCCCAGCTTTTGATAGAGATAAAGAGAGGGAACTCTCTACACAAATATATAACGTCTAACGAGGGAAATTAAAGGGGAATTAGTTGGTGAGATGTCCTGGGACGTGGCTTGCCTTTCTTATGCAACCCAACCAATGTGTTTCTAATCCAAGTGAACCGATTTGCCAATCAAACTACACGAAGTTTGTTTCAACCAGAATGTCTTCGTTCATCGAATCTAAGGCTAGCAATATTGGCCATGACTCCCTTTGACTTGACCGCAAGCATCATTGTTGTTTAATTGGATATGATTGGCCTCTTATTTTTTGCTCCAATATTGATGCTATCTCATCCATCACCTTAGTGTTTGTTTAAGGCGACTTTGCCGTTCATGCCAAAAGAAACCATTCACACTCTCAAGTTGTCAAAATCTAAGGTCAATCTAATTTCTTATGCCTCTTTTCCTTCACATTTTTCACTATTGTAGATTTGTAGTGATGAGGAATCAATCCATTTAGTTAAGCTGATGAGGCAGGAAGCATTAGGTGGAGGGAGGGGCCATGAATCCACACCACTTTGATTGCTTCCCCATGTCACGTCCTCATCCATTGATTAAAAATTTAGGCCCTTCCTCCACTAATCATTGTTTAATGTTGGGTTTAGAAAGCGAGCTATGATCTTTCTTCACATGGATATGTTCTCCCCAATTCCAAATTAATTTGCAGTTGCCATTACATGCATGTACTGCATAACAAATATTTGTATCACTTGTAATGACAATTTAGTATTAGAGGATTGTCAAAGTTTGAATTCATGTACTGTAGAAGTTTACCCTTGTCCCTTCTACCCTGAATACAGATTGCTCACATCCAACGTGGTTGGAGTAGAGAAGTTAAAAAAAAAAAAGAATTGTTTGTATCAAAAGAAAAAAGTATATAGTTAATTTAGATTTGCCAAAGGACAAGCTACCTACTTTCTCATCACTATAAGTTAGATTCCCTAATTATCTTGTATTATTGCTTATTGGCACCTACATGTTCTCCTAACATATTCTACCTGCAGATTTGATTAATTAGATCACAAAACAACTAATCATTGCCTGGGACTAATTCATCTTACAGTGGGGCTCTCATGGTTTTTTGTCATGAATTTGGATTATTTGTGTGCCACTGAGACTAGTAAGAATAAGTTGTTATGGGCAGGACAAGGACAAGCACAAGCACAAGGACAATGCATTGCTTGTAGTAGGATCATGTTAGAATCAGATAATGACTAATTAGGTATGTTTGATATGGCTTGATGTAGCACTTAATGAGGTATGTTTGATATGGCTTGGATGTAGCACTTTGGTTGAAGGAAATTTGATATGGAAAACAAAGCTTGAGCTTAGTGCTCTTAGTTCGGCTAACTCACTGATCAATTTAGTATTTTATTGAGCTAAATATGAGCTTAAAATTCAAGCATATGGAGCTCGACTAATTAAGATAATCCTTTCAAGTCTTGCCCAGTCTAAACTTGATAATTCTCTACAACCTTTAAAAATTTCCTTGGGATCCTTTCTGTTTACCCTAAATTATGAGTTGTTTGCAACTTTTGCATATCGTAGTTCCATCTCCAACAGCCATCAACCAGCAATCATCTTTATTGTCATTATTTTCAAGTAGATTCAACTAAAAAACACTTATTATGACTAAATTTTATATAGAGAAATGAGCCACTAGGAAATTCATACAGAACGGAGTGACAAGTTCAATGAAAAAACTTTTTGAACCTAAAAAAAATGTAGTTTTCATTATTCTTTATATAACGTTTGTGAAAAAAAAAAGCATTCACTAATCACTAGTAATTTTTGTTATTGATTTTGTAAAGGATCAAATATGCTCAATGTAAAATATAAATTTTGCTGCGTAGAATTGGAAAAAATGATGATAAAATTTTATTTCATTTTGTCGAATTGAAAAAAAACAAACAGAAGAATTAAACTCGGTGTTGAATCTGTACAGTTGTTAAGAATGACTTTGTCCATCTCATCCTTCACACTTAGGCCTCTAGTCCATCAAATGCGCTAAACTCCGTAAGGTGGTCCATCAAATGTGTCAAGCTCCTTAAGGTTTTTCCACGTTATTCGATTCTTTATGTCTATTAGTTTACCTCATTTCAAAAGATATTATACTCATCGTCTTTATAATCTGTCTTTAGATTATATGAAATTAGGTAAATTATGAAGTCAATTTATAATTAATCGTTAACTAGTTAGGGATGGAAGGAGAGTTTTTCTCAAGGCCTCCAGGGCATGCGTTGAATTGATTTTAAGACTCTTAACCGAGGGACGCACTTGCTCCATGTGTATTAAATACACATATCGACGATAAATATAAAATCAAATTTAAATCTTTTATTAAATACATAAAAAATAACTTAGCCATCCCATCACTTGGAGAATTTTTTTTACGTTTATAGCTTGTTTACTTATGTGGAAGGGAGAGGAGAAAAGAGGAAGGAAAGCACAAGGCGCAAATCTCTCGGAGTCTATTTTGCTTTGTCTTCATCGAGCAAGAAGACGAAAAAACATGAGGAGAAAAAATTGTGACTTTTTATCAAATGGCATATGTTCAATATGATATTTATCAAAAGTCGTATCGTAATTTTATTTATATCAAATGACGCAAAATAAAAAATGAAAATCTCCTTTTATCCCTTCCATCAACCTCCTTTAATCAATTACTATTTTCTAAGCATCCAAGTCATATTTTTAATTGAAAATCATTTTGTGGTTTAGATGCATATCCTCTCACCTCTCTCTCCCTCCATCCCTCTTCTTGGTTTTATAAACACGAAGCGATCATGAACCTCCTCCGCTTGTTATACCTTCTCGTGTTGTTTGGCGGCATTGCAAAAGACTAGTTAGGGTTTAGGGATATTATCGCAAGAGTTTCAAGAGTTCATAGGACAATAGCAGTTAAGAACCGCAGAGTTGAAAAAAATTGTAGCAAAAGGGAAATTAGTAGAAGAAGATAGTTAAAGATTTAACAATATATGTATAAATTTACTACTATAAAATATGGTTGTCATGTAAAAAAAATTACAATTTGGTAGCAAAGGGTAATGACAAAAATCGTGTTTATGGTTTCATTCGATGTTTGGGGAATAAATATTCAACAACATCTGCAATATGATGTACTCCAATAGTTAATTGGTTTACAAGGTGCTCCACGGTGATGCTAGATTTCAGCTAGACCATACTCATGCATGTTAGGTTGATATGGTAGATATCAGGACGTTGGACTTGATATACAATCATATCAAGCCCACTGTATTCGTTAATAAAAAATTTGGTTTGATACCATATCTACCTTCTCCTCACTTAACCCTTCATAGTGATTGAGAGTTTGCATAAATCCAATTACCATAGGTCCATAAATATGTTTAGACCAAAACCCACTTAAGGACCTAAACTTGTTTGATTACACCCAATAAACGTGTTGTTACTTTCTAGTGTTGTAAGGAGGTAAATTGTGTTATTCATTGCTTATTTAGGGCTTTGAGTGGTGGTCCAACGTTACCAAATATTTATGCTTCAATGAAGGCCTGATATGGGATGATATCATGTCCACGTTGGGCCTGATGTGAGATCATATCCGGTCTTGCGTGATCTTTGCTTAAAACTTTACTTTTACACCATATATACTATTTCCTCGCTCAACCCTTTCTAGTGTTTGAAATTATGGAAAATTACAAACCTTAGGTCCATATCAGTCGGATTGTGTCACAACTACTAATAAATTATGAAAATCTAGTATGTACACTATATATATCGTTACTTGGACTTTGCTAAATTAGTATATACAACAGTACTTGATTATGTAGTTATAACTTTGCTAAATTAGTTTATAATTTTTGTATCATGGATGATCATATTACTGAAAAATTCTCTATGAGATATGGAATATGTTTGATGCAAATTCTGGCATGGGACATGGAGCTAATATAGGAGAATTATTTAGAATAAATATTCCATCGTCTTCTGAGTATAGTGGTGTGCATAACACAAATAGAAATATAAGCAGCAATTTGACATTTGATCTAAATGAAGAAGCAAGTATTCTAGAAAATGAGGTTATGAATCCTTGTACAACACTTGATGATTACTTTGAGCCTACTTGGAGTGAGGAGGAAGGACATTATACCCGAATTGGAGAGGAATTACAATGCAATACAGATGTACAAGAATTCTTAGCTGATGATATACAGATTAAGCGATATGAAATTCACCCAGAGCAGTACAGTGACTTAGAGGAGGAGTTCCCACTAGCTGATGATATATTCTAAATTCTCAATTGCTCTAAAGACCAATTGAAGAGACAACAGATGAACATGAATTTTATGTTGGACAAATTTTTTTAATCTCAACAAGAGTTCAAGAATGCACTTGTGAAATATGTCATGGTTAAACATATGAGATATAACTCAGTTGACACCCGGAAAAATAAAGTAAAAGTCATTTGCTTCAATCAACCATGTACATGGAGAGTAGTTGCCCAGGGGATGTAGAGTTCATTGTTACAAAATATGTAAAGGAACACTAATGTGGCACCATCAGGGAAAGTGTTGATCATCAAGCATACTCTTCCTCCTTTATAGCATAATTTGTTGAAGAGCAATTTGTTGCAAATAAACAATATAAACTAAGTATGATTATATTAGATATAAAAGCAAGGTTTGGAGTGACCATATCATATAAAAAAGTATGCATAGCTCGGGAGAAAGCGATGAAGAAGATCGTTGAAGATTATGACCAAGCTTATAGAGATCTTCCGCTATATCTACGTGAGTTAAGAATAAGGGACACGGAAACCTATGTGCCACTACAAAGGAATGGTGATAATAAGTTCCAACACTATTTTGAGGGGTTTTGGAGCTTGCTGAAGAGTATTCAGTTCTTATCTTCGCAAATTGATTGGAATTAATGTCACACATCTAAGAGGGAAGTATCCGGGTGTGTTGTTGATTGCTACAACAATTGATGCTAATGACAATGTCCTCCCAATAGCCTTTGGAATCGTTGAAGTTGAATGTGGGTATGCCTGGGAGTAGTTTTTGGATCATACGAAGAGATTCTTTGTTGTTGATGCACAGTTAATAAGCATAGTATGAGATAGACATCGCGACATTATATCAGCAGTTAGGAAAGTCTACCCAAGCCCATCATGCTTTCTATTGCCACCACATGTCTTGTAATATGGTAACAAATACTGGCAGTAGGTTAACTTTAGGCTTGTTTTGGGCAGCAACACGTACAAACACAACACTCCAATATGATATCATAATGTAGGTCATGCTTGAAAAACAT
This sequence comes from Zingiber officinale, assembly GCF_018446385.1. NCBI lineage: Eukaryota > Viridiplantae > Streptophyta > Magnoliopsida > Zingiberales > Zingiberaceae > Zingiber > Zingiber officinale. The sequence continues at coordinate 148,247,659 of NC_055994.1, forward strand.
CCAGATGTCCATAAGTAGCTTCAGAATATTGACCCTAAAAGATGGGCTAATGCACACTTTAGTGGGAGAAGGTACACAATGCTAACCACTAATTGTGTAGAGAGTTTAAATGTTTTGTTCAACATACATGTGAACTTCCCATAAATAGGTTAATTGATAATACCAGAAGAAAGGTAGCTCAATGGTTCTTTAACCGTAGGGAGGAAGTCTCTAAATGGTATGCTGCTTTGACACCTCATGCTACCAAAGAAATGGATTCAAGGAGAGAGAAAGCTAGACGATATAAAGTCCACCTCTACTCTCAATCTGAAATGGAAGTAGAGACATGTGATGCTTCATTCATTGTTGATTTGGAAATAAAATATTGTAACTACAGGGAGTTTCAAATTTCAGGAATGCCTTGCTCACTTGCTATTATTGTCATCATTCACCGGAACATGGATACACTCCCATATTGTGAGTATTTTTTTCATTCACAGAATTGGAATGCGAAATACATGGATCATATTTACCCATGTCGAATCAAGGAATTTTGGCCTAGGGGCATAAACAACATTATAGTTTTATATCTCCGTAGCCTTGTGTAGCCGGGTAGGCAAAAGAATGCACGGATCGAGTCGAAACATAATGGGAAGGTAAAAATCAAATGTTGCTGGTGCAAACAGCCGGGCCATAATCGAAGAACTTGTAAAATGTCGTCCACCCCTAGTTCTTGACTTACCTGTATATGTATATAGGAATATTATGCTTGATTTAAATATTTTGTAAGCAGGAGGAGTTGATCCTTATATTTTGTATGCAATGCATCCATAGTGTTGTAAGAAAAATAGTTGTACAAAAAATGTTACTATTATATCGTTGTTTGTAGTATTCTTTTTTTAATACAATGATATCTATGATATGAGAAGTGTAAACTAATCCCAGGAAGGCAGAATTAATACTTCACACCATATCTCCATTTTGTAAAATAAAAACTCGCTAGCAGTTGTGAATATTCAGAAATATAATAGGCTCAGTCCAATTGTGCATTTAAACTCAATAGGTTGGGGTTGGAAATTTAAAATCTTATAAATTTGTTTTCAACTCTAACTAAGTTATGAGCTAAACAAAATGAGTGTTGTTGTGCTTGAAAAATATAATAGGACAGTGATTGTTGTTCATAGAATACAATTCAGGTGCACATGTTCTGTGCCAACTGGTATGAAGCAAGAACTTCATTTATATTAGGTAAAATTAAGTTTTGACACCATATATAGCTTCTACAAGCTCAAACCTTCATAGGGAAGGTGATTTTAGATAAATCTATATATCGTAGGGTCATCAGTGGGTTTTGACCAAAACTCACTAATGGATCTGCACATCTCTGATTGCGGTCATTTTAAGTTTTGTGAGTTTCTAGTATTCCAAGGACCCCAACAGTACTATCTCCATTACCGATTTAAAGATCCCTAGAGGTGATCAAACATTACTCCCCAAATATAAAACTTAGCACCATCTCTCCCTTTTATAAACTATAAACTTACTACGGATTGCGAAAAAGTATAGAAATTCCAGTAGACTAGGTCCAACAGTGGGTTTTAAGGCTACGACGTGTGATTGGAAATTGCTAATAGTAGTGTAATATAGCTTTAACCTCTAACTAAGTTGTCACTCAAAAATAAAATGATGGTGTTTGGTGTTGTTGTAAATTTAATGATATTCATTTAAAGAAATCCAATAGGTGCACATGTTTCGGGCCAATTGACACGGATCAAGAGCTTCATTTGTATTGGTTAAAACTAAGTTTTGACATCATATATAGCTTCTACAAGCTCAAACCTTCATAGGGAAGGTGATTTTAGATAAATCCATGTACCGTAGGGCCATCAATAGGTTTTGACGAAAATCCACTAATGGACCTACACATCTTTGATTGCGGTCATTTCAAGTTTTGTGAGTTTCTAGTATTCCAAGGACTCTAACGGTTTTATCCATTACTGATTTAAAGATCCCTAGAGGTGATCTAATGTTATGAAACATCTCAGCCTTATTGTGTGTAACGCCCCGCCCTTCCCCTCGCCTCGGGAAGGGGGCGAAGGGACGGGGGTTACTTGTAAACATACATACATGGCAGCAGAAGTAAATAATGTTTTTTTTTTGAAACAAATTAAACTAACTTAAGCATATAATCATGTTGTCATAGACACATGCTCATTATCATAAGATCATATATCCAACATATCATGTTAACATTCATAACTTGATCTAACCTCTACTACTTACTACATAATGCATAGCATTTTACTTGAACTAAGCATATTATCAGAGATCATCAAAACATAAGTTCATAGTGAGTAGACATCAATAAATATCATCCATCATACATAAAGTTTTAGAACATAGAAACATTAAGTAGATTTATTCCACCATGCCACTGCCACACACATTCTTGCCCTTCCTGTTGTTCCCTTTTAATTCAACCATTCCTTTCCTTTGTCTGCAGTACAAGGGAAATTTAAACTATAAGCACATAGACTTAGTAAGATTCTTTCCTACTCACAAAACATGAATCATGCATCTAAACATAAAGTGGTAACATGTTCATTTAACCAACATCTAGATATAAATCTGCATACTAGCATAAAGTGGAGTCATACTCATGTAAGTAAATCATAACATAACATGTGAGAGTTCATACACAAAGTAATAACATGATCATCTAGGCATCATAAACTTATTTTTCAGAAAGGAACATCTTACTAAAACATAAAGGAAAACATTTAGCATGAATAAGCATATGCAAGATGTCCTTTGAAAACATGCATCATGAATGAATATATGCAAGATGTCCTTTGAAAACGTATATACCATATAAATACTTAAACATAATCTCATCATGAGAGCCCGGCTTTGTACCACATACATACATAAATGCGCGCATCCTAAGTAGATCCAAGGTAGCAAATCTTGAACCTATTGGGATCTAGGCCCGTTTCATAGACCATCGACCTAGGGGCAACTTAGGAGCTCATCCCTTTTACTAGGTCTGTTTCATAGACCATCGACCTAAGGGCAACTTAGGAGCTCATCCTTGGTACAAGTCATATAAAGTAAAATAACATATCATTATTCATATCATATCATAGCATATCATGTTCTTATCCTATCATGGCATATCATATTCTTGTCATATCATGAAGAGTGCTCTTAGTCCCAACTTAAGGGAAGCATCTCTTATGCTTTTCATCATACATGAGCCTTGCATAACATAGTAGCATAAAGTGCACAGAACACATAGCATTTCTTAGAGAAAACATACATGATGACGTAAGTGCACATAACAAATAGCATGATGACATAAAATCCATATCACATCATAATAAATCATTAGCATACATGATTGGGGTTTTTGATCTTCCTATAACCCTAAATCTTAACCTAACCGAAACCTAGAGGTAGGATTCTAGGTTTTTTTTTAATTTATTTTTAACCCCACATGAAGCATGGAAGACTTAAACTAACCATATATATCAAGAATCATACATCATGAGAAAACATAAACATGCATAGTTAGGTTCAAAACTTTTCCCTAAACCTTCCATTTAATCTTGGTTGAACCCTAAAGGTAAGGATCTTAGTTTTGTTTATACAACATGTAGCATGAAAACTTACTAACAACATATAATAGATCATACATCATGAAGGAGCATAAGCAAGCATGATTAGATTTCAAAACTTTGCTCTAAGCCTTATGTTCATCCTTGGCCGAAACCTAAGGTAAGGTTCTAGGTTTTGTTTATACAACATGTAGCATGAAAACTTAACTAACAACATATAATAGATCATACATCATGAAGGAACACAAACAAACATGATTAGATTTCAAAACCTTGCTCTAAGCCTTATGTTCATCCTTGGCCGAAACCTAAGGTAAGGTTATAGGTTTTGTTTATACAACATGTAGCATGAAAACTTAACTAACAACACATAATAGATCATACATCATGAAGGAACACAAACAAATATGATTAGATTTCAAAACCTTGCTCTAAGCCTTATGTTTATCCTTGGCCGAAACCTAAGGTAAGGTTCTAGGTTTTGTTTATACAACATGTAGCATGAAAACTTAACTAACAACATATAATAGATCATACATCATGAAGGAACACAAACAAAAATGATTAGATTTCAAAACTTTGCTCTAAGCCTTATGTTCATCCATGGTCGAAACCTAAGGTAAGGTTCTAGGTTTTGTTTATACAACATGTAGCATGAAAACTTAACTAACAACATATAATAGAGCATACATCATGAAAGAACACAAACAAACATGATTAGATTTCAAAACCTTGCTCTAAGCCTTATGTTCATCCTTGGCTGAAACCTAAGGTAAGGTTCTAAGTTTTGTTTATACAACATGTAGCATGAAAACTTAACTAACAACATATAATAGATCATACATCATGAAGGAACACAAACAAACATGATTAGATTTCAAAACCTTGCTCTAAGCCTTATGTTCATCCTTGGCCGAAACCTAAGGTAAGGTTCTAGGTTTTGTTTATACAACATGTAGCATGAAAACTTAACTAACAACATATAATAGATCATACATCATGAAGGCGCATAAACAAGCATGATTAGGTCTTAAAATTCTACTCTAAGCCTGGTATTCCAACTTGGCCGAAATCTCAAGAGTGAGGTTCTAGACTTTTTGTTACAACATGAAGCATAAATTGTAAACTTGACAACCATAAGTGACCACAACTCCTTATCTTGGCCGAAACTTGCAAGGAAATCCCTAAGTTTTTCAAACAACTTTTAAACATAAAGCGTACAAGAACTATTGTACTGCAGGTGCGGGAATACTTACATCCTCTCGCTTAATTCACTAAGAGAATACCCTTTGCTTCTTGAAACTTTTTCCTAGAAGAACTTCTTTGGCTTAGTTTCGGCAATGGTGAGGGTGAGGTTTTTGGTTTTTTGGTGGAGAGAAGAAGGAAGGAAGAAAAGAGAAGAAAAATGAAGTTCTCTTTCCCTTTTTCTTATTTATGTTGAATGAAGGAAGAGGGCAATTCATCTTTTTCCATTAGGGAGGAAGAAGACAACTCCAACTTTTCCTTCTAAGTCTCCTTCTAAATGAAAGGCCTTCACCTTAACTACAATTCCCCTTCTTTTCCTAACAGCACACCCCTGCTGGGGCTACTGGTTATCACATACATGCATCTAACACAAGGTCCAAAGTTCAAACTTTGGTCATGCCTCTTTTTGGTTCTATTTTTCTTTTATTTTGGAAAAATCCACATAAGGCCTATTTTAATCATGGTAAAATTCATAAAATTCCTAGGGATCCTATGGGTGTTACATTGTGGGCATGATATGCTAACATATCAGGTCCAATGTTGGGTTGATAGGTTGGGACTTTGGCCGCTTTGTTCAGCCGATCACTTCCAAGTTTTTGCTCTTCAAATTTAAAGCTTTGCACCATCTCTCCCTTCTATTAACTATAAACTCACTACCAATTGTGAAAAAGTATAGAAATTCTAGTAGGCTAGGTCCAACAGTGGATTTTAAGGCTACAATGTGTGATTAGAAATTGCTAATAGTAATGTAATATAGCTTTAACTTCTAACTAAGTTGTCACTCAAAAATAAAATGGTGGTACTTGGTGTTATTGTAAATTTAATGATGTTCATTTAAAGAAATCAAATAGGTGCACATGTTTCGTGCCAATTGCACGGAGCAAGAGCTTCATTTGTATTAGTTAAAACTAAGTTTTGACACCATATATAGCTTCTATAAGCTCAAACCTTCATAGGGAAAGTGATTTTAGAGAAATCCAAATACTGTAGGGTCATCAGTGGATTTTGACCAAAACCCACTGATGGACCTACACATCTCTGATTGCGTCCATTTCAAATCTTGTGAGTTTGTGGTGCTGTGAGAACTCCAACGGTGTTATATATTACTGATTTAAATATCTCCACAGTTGCTCCAATGTAATGATAGATTTCAGCACGATGCTAGGCCTGATATGAATGATATTCGACCCACATTGGGCCTAATATGAGATCATATAAGGCCCAACATGGGCCTTGTAAGATCCGTCCTTGGTCGCTTTGTTCATTGATCACAATCAAGATTTTGATCCCGAGATCTAAAATTTCACACCATATCTTCAGTCTCTAAAAAAAAAATTGCTAGGAGTTGAGATATTTTTTTTAAATTCAAATAGCCTAGCACCAACAGTTGGATTCAAGTCTATAGGGTGTGCTTGGAAATATAAAATTGTCTTGTAATTTGATTTGAAGTAAAATGAAGTTATAGCTTAAACAAAATGATTCATATTATTATTCTAAAATAAAATTTCATATATCAAAAGAGTAATATATAGAATAAAAGTTATAGATTAAATAGTAAATAAAAAATTTATTTGTTAATAAAAAAATATTAAAAATAAATATAAAATAAATTACTAATATATATATATTAATATTAAAAAAAATTAATAAACCAAAATATAGTATATAGATTAAAATAAATCACATAATGAAATTAAATATATCTATAAAATATAAAACATATTTTAATAATATATATATAAAGTAATATATAGTATAAATAAAAAGTAAAATAATATAAAAAAGATTAATATATATAATAAATTATAGAGATTAAATAGAAAATAAATAACTAAAAAAGTTAACAAATTAAAATAAATAAATTTCTGACGTTGGGCTTGATATTGGGGGATATCATACCAACGTTTGAATACAGCGCAATCTCCCACTCTCTTGCCTCGGCCGTAGTCATCTTCTAGAGCCAATGCACGTAGCTCCATTTGAGGCGTGCCTTTAGCATCATCGGCATCCGACCATTGGCTTTATACGTAGCTCCGTTACGTATTCAGTGGTAATATGTATAATGATTTCACCTAGGGTTTGTGTTATTGTTAAGGGCATTGTTAGAATAAGAGCACAACCATCATTACGGAATCTAAGAGTTTTTTTTTCTATGTGTGATTGTTGATTTATGGTTGCTAAGTTCGGAATGGTTCAAACAGAGCATCGATAAGTGGAGGTGTTGCTCGACCCAGTTATCCAAGTTATGTCAACAGAGGAAGAACTAAAAGAATGAACTGGAAAAGTACCATTTGTCATTTCAGAAAATTTATTTCTTCTGTTCAACCATCTGTATAATAAGAACAGATAATTCAAGGGGCACCCTTTTCGTAGATCCTCGACCTCCCTATTAGTTCCTGTGTAAGAGCTCAGGTACAGAATATGTTTGATAATTGGGATCAGGAGGAACACAACTTCATCTTCCATAGAAAAAAATTGAAATTTACCAAGGTAGATGTTGTACTGATTCTAGGCCTACTCGACAATGGAGAGATAGTTCGTCTTGATTTAAATGAGGCCTCCAGCCAACTGTACCTGGAGTTTTTCCAAGAGTCTGATTGTTCTGCCAAACATTTGGAGAAACTTATATGGAAGTCAAGATCAAATGACAAGTTATACTGTCAGCTGTATATCTTATATTTTTTTGCAACTATTCTATTTTGTGGTAGTAGTAGCGTTCTTGGCAAACAAGGGCAAGAAGGTATACTGCAGTGCCCAGAGATGGTAGACTGTAGTCAGTGCAAGGAAAAAGAAGAACAAATTGAAAATTTAAAGCAACAATTATAGAGAGCTATTAAAAGCTTGGAGGATGCTAATAGCAACATGGCAACAATTATAGATGAAAAGAATAGTCTCTTAGTAGCAAAGAATATTTTAATTGCTGAAATGGAGAGTATGCTTAAATAAAAAGATCTTTAAATAAGTCACCTTCATGACTTACAGGATAGGAGTGGCAAAATTGTTGACACTAGCAATGTTCTTGTAGATAATAGAATTTTAATTGTAAAAGATAAAATCATAGTCGATGCTGAAAATTAAATCAAAGATCTCCAAAAAATCCTATAAAGCAAGGTCTCAGAAGAGCCACGAACATCCACTACCATAGATAAAGAGGACATATAACCTAATCTGCCAAGACTACTAACTAATTTTGGACTGGGCCCCCAAAAAAAGAGAACTCAGAGAAAACAAATAGCCGAGTGTAAAAAAAAAGATAACTAGATTGCTAAGGATGTAGAACCAGAAGCTCCTGTCCCATCACAGATTGAAGACACATTTTCATCAAATATAGAAATAAATGTGGTGAACTTAAAAAGCTCAAGACCAAAATATTGAAGGTAGGGTCGATTGAAGGTAATTCATTACTTTGTAATCCTTATTAACATATTAGAATTTGAATTTTTTTCAACAAGCAAAGATATTTTTTAAGAAGAATAAAGATGGTTTGATAGTAGATGCAATATTGAAACTGAGTCAGTTAAAGTAAGTTGGTAGTGTAATTGTATAATCATGTAAATTAATGATGATGATTGGAGTTGAATAATAATTAATAGTGCTAACTTATTTATGTTGTTTTTTGACTGGTTATGTAGGGTTACGGTGCTTCCAATATGGTCCAATGGTACTTTCTCTTTAGATATGCAATCTTTTATGATAATATTTGATTAGACTCAATACACCAATGGGGATTGCATAAATGTTTATTAGACTATTCTAGCTAATGAAGTCAAAACCTCTAACTCACCATACTACCCATTCATATTTTATGAGATTAGATTTCAAGTAAGTATTTGAGCACCTGATCTTATCTTTATATATAATGGATGTAGTAAACTTAAAGTTTATCTTGTTTACATAGGAAATGTTTAGAATGATGCATGTGGACGCATTAAAATAAAGTGCTAAAACTGATAATGATAAGCCCATTAGGTATATTTTTTGTCCACTAAATAATGAAGATAATCATTGGCATCTAATGGTCATAGACCTGGAGGAACGTTGGATATGTATTAATTACTAATGTCATTTATGTGTAGATGTCATTTTTTAAGGAGCTAAATTGGTCATACTATCACATATAACATCGTGGTTTGGCACCTATCTCGGGGAGAGAGTTTAAATCGATTCAAGTAAATGGCCCGACACAAAGTAAATCGTAAGTATTTGTTTATATTCTATCATCTTTACCTTAAAAGAGACTCTTACACGTTTAATATTGTTTTCTTGTAGGTTAGATTATGCTTTTTTATGATGCATTTTGTAGAGAGTTTGATGTTTCAGCGATCAACGAACTTTACACAAGATGAAATGAGAGCTTATAGATTTTGGCTTGGCCATAAAATAATGACTGACAAAAATTTTAAATTGTAAATTGTATATTTGTAATTTTAAATAAGTGTAATATTACGTTCTTGCAATGACTGACACCCTGTCACATTTTAATTTACAAAAATAACAACCACAAATTTAAATTATCACATATCTATTGTTTGGCCTATAGCCTATTTGAAATTCTAACTAATTCATAAATCATAATATGTAGCAAATTTTTAGTTTATAGAACGGAGAAATAGTCTCAGGTTTTAGATATTAGGATCAAAAAATTAGATTGTGATCCGTTGAACAAAGTGAGCGATGTGTCAACCAATCAGACCCACGTTGGGCTTGATATAAGATAATATCATTCCCAACTTGGGCTTGATATCAGATACTATCAGACCCACGTTGGGCTTGATATTATCCCATATCAGGCCCACAATTAGGCTGAAAATTTTCGTAGCACTTGATCACCTATAGAGAGCTTTAAATTAATAATGCAAAGCACTATTGGAGTCCTTGCAAGACTAGAAACTTAGAACACTTGAAATGGCTTAAATTGGAGAAGTCTAGGTCTATCAGTGAGTTTTGATCGAAATCCAATGATGGACCTATGACACTTAGATTTCTTTAATTTCACGTTCCCTAGGAAGGTTTGAGAGGGGAGAGCTAGATATGGTGCTAAATCTTGGTTCTAACCACTACAAATAAAGTTCTTGCTCTGTGCCAGTTGGCACGGAACATGTGAATCTTATGGATTTCCATTCAATGAACAACACACACTCTATCAAATTTTAATTTATGGGATGACACCTACCACCAATTTATTATTAAGTCAAAAATTACTTAGATATTTAAGCTAAATTACAATATAATTAGAAATTTCCAATAACTTATTGTAGACTTCAAAATCAAGTGTTCAACCTAGCCTATTTGAAATTCTAAACTAATTCACAAATCACAATCTGTAGCAAGTTTTTAGTTTATAGAACAGAGATATAATCTCTGGTTTTAGATATCGGGATCAAAAAATTGGATTGTGATCGGTTGAACAAAGCGAGAGAGGTGCCAACCATTCAAGCCCACATTGGGCCTGATATGATATCATATCAGACCCAACGTGGGCCTAATATGGGATAATATCAGGCCCAACTTGGGTATGATATCAGATAATATTAGGTCCATGTTGGGCCTGATATTATCCCATATCAGACCCATAATCAGGTTGAAGATTTTCTTAACGCTCGATCACTTATATGGAGCTTTAAATAAGTAATGCATAGCACCGTTAGAGTCCTTGCAAGACTAAAAACTCAGAACACTTGAAATGTGTTCAATCGGAGAAGTCTAGGTCCATTAGTGAGTTTTGACTGAAACCCACTGATGGACCTACGACACTTGGATTTCTTTAATTTCACGTTTCCTAGGAATGTTTGAAAGGGGAGAAGCTAGATATGGTGCTAAATCTTGGTTCTAACCACCACAAATGAAGTTCTTGCTCCGTACTAGTTGGCACAGAACATGTGAATCTGATGGATTTCCATTCAACAAACAACACACACCTTGTCGACTTTTAATTTTCGGAGATAATAATAACCATTTGTTTTAACTCATAACTTAGTTACTTTGGAGTTCCCAAATTACATGCCTACTTTATATTTCCAAGTAGACCTTGTAGACTTGAAACCAGTGTCAGACCTAGCCTATTTGGATTTCTAAAAAATCTCAACGGTTACCAAGTTTTTAGTTTTCATAAGAGAGATATAGTGTGAAGTTATGTCTCTTTTCACTAATCTATACCATCATGGCAATTTGGATATTGTGATTTTTATTTCACTAAGCAATAGTATTGTTATTCCTGTGACAATTTAGTTTAAACATTTTATATCATACATACCATTGTATTCAACAACAACTACTACATACAAAGATATAAAACTAACAACACTACATAATTGTACCTTTATATTCCCAACCCAACTTTTTTACTTACAAAACTATGGATAATTAATCCAATGTTTTACAGAACCTGTTCCTCAAAATTGATACAATTATATCAATTCTAATTTTTTTCATATCTCCTTGTTTGAAGTTCATCTTCAGATCGTATAGAAGACATCGAATGTATTGGATCACAAAGAAGTCACAATTAACGTTGTAAATAACATAAGCAATTTAATATTCAATATTTTTATCAATATTTTCTATTCACACTATTTGATCTCGACTTACCTGACTTCTTGTTATGGACATTCTATTATGAGAGGCACTCATTGATCGAAGGGATGATGTCTTTCAAACTTTGGATCAATAGAAGCAAGGTGTTCACGACTATATTGTTTTAAATCTGATACCTACAAGATTGAACAAGAAATTAAAATTTTATATCAACTAGCAATTATATTGCATTTCTAACATACACATGAATATTGGATACTCACCACTGGTTCAAAATCATATTTGGATTTACTTCCACTTGCTAGAGAATTGTAATGATTGAACGTCATTGATTTGATGTCCATCATCAATAAGTGGAAGTGTACATTATCACTGCATAAATGTATAAAAATAAACTTAAACTCTTTATCTTCTTTATCTGTCTTTATCACTTGTTGCAAGCCAAACTTACTTGAGGATTTTATTGATGACTACAAATATACAAAGTCATACATACTTAAACAAATAATAAAATGTATTCAAATATTATAAATTCTCAAATCATTTAGATTCTTTATTGTGAAGAAGGTTGAACAATATATGCACTTGTTGTATGGCCTACCAGACGAGGATGCCCCCCCTAAATAGTATGTTACAATACTTGTCAATTACCTCCCCTTTTGTCAAAATCTCTCCATTCACACCAGATAAGAAGGAATGCATATTTAAACCAAAGGGTGGATCCTCCAAACTAATTCACTTGTAAACCTGCAAAGTAAATCAATAACTATAAATCACATAATAAAATTAGAAAATCATATAATTATCTATATTAGAGAACCATATAATTATCTTGACTTATAACTTAATTAAATCAACTATGTATTTAACATACTTTATGTTCTCCAATTGTTTTAACAAGTAGGTCACATCTTCATCTTATTTTTTTTCTTCGAAGTCTTAAATTGCTTCTTCACAAACTATGTCCATAGACATAAGACCCATTTAATTAATAAATTAAATCAAATAAATTACTATTTTATATGCAAATACAAACTTACAGCAATGACTTGTTTCCTTATTTTATTAAGTTGGTCAATCCTAGCTGCATCCTTCTTTGCCTCTTCTTCAGAATTGCCTTCCATTATTGTGACAATGTCTATTTCTTCTTCCATATCATCCCATCAATTTTTCCTTTCCCCTTGTCTACAATATCAGGTTCTTTTATAAATTTTTTACCCCCTACTTCTGGTAAAACGTTCTCCATAGGCTCGCATATTTGTATATTTCTCCACTTCCTTTTAGGTAAAATCTAGAGCCACAATGAACTATCAATTGAAGTATCCCTATAATCATAACGAATTTTGTCACGTCCTCTCCTACCTCTTGTTCCAAAAGCTACTTGCTCACATTGAGGATTGACTACAAGATCGCTTAATTGAGGTTGCATGCCTTTATTTTCTATTATTTCCAGTAATTATTTCACCCTTTCATTCAAATGCATGTTCTCTATTGTTAGTTCCTTAATTCAGTTTGCTTGAATAATACAGTTATAACATTCCTTATTTCTTTCACTTCCTGCTTTGTTGTCTTCAAATTGTAATGTCTTCATTGGACGTGGAATATCATCAACGAAATCAAGGTTCTCAACCAATGATTTTTCATATTGGGTAGGGATTAGGTTAATCATAATCTGTTATATTATTAAAACAAATGGTAAAAGAAGCATATTAACATAACTTAAGTGACAGTTTTCAAACTTTACATCTTCAAATGAGACTCAATCCAACAAATCCCTCACCTTACTAATATGTGAAAGAATATTCCTCTACTTATTTATTCGTGCTCCTTCAATTTTGTAAGGTTTTTAGATTGGAACATGCTCTAAAAATCATGCTTAATTCATCATCACAAGTGTTAGATATTCATACACATCGACAAAATTTTGTTACATTTAACATCAAAAATATACTCACTGCCAAAAGACTAGCAATGCCCTTTACGTAAGGAAGGTTGGTGTTGGCATGTATTGTCTAAGTTGATGAAAATATGTCCCTAATCTTAACTAATTGTGGAGCCATAAATTTATGGAAGCTTCAACCCAGTTGAATATAACAAAATTCTCAAAATCATCTACTATATCTATAAGACATAAAGAGACTTATATGTACTAGAAGAAAAAAAGACACAAACAAATATATATAAAATGTAGAATTTGCAAAATAATAAAACATCATCATCTTCTTCAATACAATTGGCATAAAATTTAAGCAACTCCTCAATTTTTGATCTGGTAGCTTTTTTTTTCGAGAAGTTAGAAAGAGGTCACCTGATGCTTTAGTTGAATTTATCAGATCTGAAACACCACAGTCTGCAATACCAAACAATAATGAAACGTCTCTTCTTTTGAATGCAACCAATACACCTAAAAAATTAATATCAGATCCAACGTTATATATGATAATATCATGGAAAACAAGGGCATGAAATGATTTCATATCAGGCCCAACGTTAGGTTTGATATTCAATCATATCAGAACCACATTAGGCCTGATATAAGATCATTTCAGACCCTCAGTTGTCATGATTTACTAATAACCAGGACTATCAGTGGACCAACATAAATAAATATTAAAATTTTTAAATTATTTTATTTTAATAAACTACTACTTTGTACTTAAAATTTACAACTATAAGCTATACTTGAGAATCTAAAGGTTTGAGAAGTTGAATCCTAATTTTAAAATATATTGAACAATATATCACGAATATGCTGCATATCTTATATGTCTAAGAAAATACTAAAGGGAGACTGTTTGATCATGACTACGTATCGCTTATGTAAAATAATACATCCATGATATCTTTCTTTCTTTGTGGATTTTTTTTTAAACTATTAAAGTGACCTAACACGCTATTCCCAGGGGCAGATGTACCGCCGGGGACCGCCAAAAAAAAAAATCAGGGATAGTTCTCCTTCATCTTTACCTAAGGCAACCTTGTTGTGGATAGTTCTGATTTCCATTGCTACAAGCTGACTATCTTCCTTCTTCACTCGCAGCAGCCAGCAGTTGGAGAAAAAACACGGTTGGTGGAGTCGCGGAGAAAACGAAGAGTCGACTCATTCATGTTTTTAATTGTGAACCACGTGTCCACGTTGGCACAATGACACGTTTCCATATAAAGATTTATTTTTTATATTTTTCCAATTATTTTTTTTCAATTTAATTGTGAACCGTGTGTCCAATTGCTTTTTTAATTGTGAACCAATTTCCTTGCTCTCCTCCGTTTTTTTGTTTCAGCCGCTCACAAACTTGCCCTTTGTTTTTTCTCTCTACCGAGCGTCGACCAAAGCGGCAAAGCCTTGCCCAAAGGTTTTTTTTTTCTCTCTTGTGAGTGCCAATCAAACGACCAAAGTCCAAAGGTGAAGCCTTTAGCCTTCAGGAGTTCAGGTAAGTGGATTACTGAATTTTATTTTATTTTATTTTTTTTAATAATTGTTTGATTGTTTCTTAATTATAATGTATGATACAATTAACAATTTAAAAGTTTGATAGTTTAAATGTTTAGTTGCTTTTTATATTCGATTATTGGTAATTGAAAATTTAGATTTTACATATTTAATGGTTGGATAATTTATAATTTAGTTTTTGTATAAACTCTGAATATGTAATTAGTTTTTTTATTAGCTATTAGTTAATTGTAATTTGTGAATATTGATAATTTATGCTAAATTAATTTTATTTTTTTAAAAGAATTGTTGATGAATGATGTTAGATAAGTTATTTGTGTTATGGTTAAATTGTTCACATTGCTTTATGTTGATAATTTTTTCCCATACATTATAATTTGTAGAAAATGTTGAAATATTTTGCAAAGAGGCATAGGAGTTCAATTGAATCGTCTAGTGTTCCGGATGAAGAGTCTACTCTTGCACCACAACCACCACCACCTCCTCCTTCGCAAATTTTATTTGAAAATATTGAAAATCTGAGTAGTGAAGTAGAAATTGTTGCTGATCCTGGTTTGCGAAAATTGATTGAAGAGTATGATGTCGGTGCTAGAGATCGTATTCGAAAAGAATATGTTGCTATAAGCCCTTGTCAACCTCGAGGCCATAATTTTCTAAGAAAAAAAATGGGTAAAGACAATAGATGTTTCAGAGAGGTTTGGTTTAAAGACCGTGATTGGTTGGAGTATAGTGTTTCAAAGGATACAACCTTTTATTTCTGGTGTTATCTTTTTAGACCTAGTAATATAGGGTTTGGAGGAGATGATGTGTTTACAAGATCTAGTTTCATAAATTGGAAAAAAAAACAATTGAAAAATTCAATCAGCATATAGGTGGAGTTGGTAGTGCGCACAATGAGGCAAAAATACAGTTTGAGGGTTTCAAGAATCAAAGACAAATTGTGGAGTATTCATTTTCATTGGGGAAACATGAGCTTGAAGTTGCTTATTGCAAACGCTTGACTTCCATTTTAAAAGTAATTCAATTTTTGTTGTTACAAGGATTGCCTTTTCGAGGACATGATGAGTCTTCGACATCATCCAATAGAGGAAATTTTTTAGAATTGCACAAATGGTATAACTCAGAGTGTCCAGAAGTTACGGCAGTTGTTGGAATGAATGCACCTGGAAATAATCAAATGATTATCCCAAAAATTCAAAAGCAATTGGTGAATGCTTGTGCAGTTGAGACCACAAATGCTATTCTAGTTGATCTTGGAGATAGGTGGTTCACTTTACTATTTGATGAGGCTCGTGACTGCTCAGTGAAAGAGCAAATGACAGTTGTTATTAGATATGTGAACAAACATGGAGAGGTGATTGAACGATTTATGACTATAGTTTATGTTGCAACAACTACAACTGCTTGTTTAAAGGAAGCAATCGACTCTTTATTTGCTAAGTATGGTTTGTTAGTGGCGAGATTGAGGGGTCAAGGATATGATGGTGCTTCAAATATGTCTGGAGAATTTAATGGCTTAAAGTCACTGATAATGAAAGAAAATCTGTATGCATTGTATGTTCATTGTTTTGCTCATCAACTCCAGCTAGTGGTTGTAGCTGTTGCTCAAGCAAATCAATATGTTTGTGATTTCATGTGGATTATTGGTTCGATTGTGAACACATCTGCATCATCTTGCAAAAGGGCCGACAAACTTCGACAACTTGAACATGACATAAAAGTTAAACTTCTTGAAAGAGGAGAGATTAGTTCTGGTAGATGATTAAACCAAGAAACTAGTCTAGCTAGACCTGGAGATACACGATGGGGGTCTCATCATTCAACTTTATGTCGTATTGAACAAATGTGGCCATCTGTTATAGAGGTTTTTCAAAATTTGATTGATGATGGTGATCGTTCTTCTAAGGGTTTAAGTAGAACTTTGGTTGAAAAAATGGAGAGGTATGAATTTGTGTTTATTCTACTATTGATGAAACGTATATTGGCAATCACAAATCATTTGTCAACCGTTCTACAAGAGATAGATCAAAATATTGTGAATGCGATGCATTTGATCAATAATGTGAAATGCAAATTGCAAAAGTTGAGAGATTCTGGATGAGATATTTTACTTGAGGATGTGAAGAAGTTTTGTAACACTCATTCCATTGAAATAATTAATATGACAGATAACATCAACAGCCGTAGTCGTTTGAAGAGAGATGGAAAAAATGTTAATTTTTATCACTACTACCATGTTGAAATCTTTTGTGAGGTAACTTCATAATTCTTTTTTTGTTTACCGTCAATTAAATTCTTTTAAACAGTAACATATTTATTAATTTTTACTTTTGTTGTTTGATTTTTAAATTGTAGGTTATCGATATTATTCTACAGGAGATGAATAGTCGTTTCTTTGAAACAACTACAGATTTGTTGATTTATATGCCATGCCTTGATCCTAGGAACTCGTTACCTAGATTTGATGTACAGAAATTAGTGTGTCTGGCTCATTTTTATGAGGATGATTTTTCTTGGAGTGAGCGTATGTTGGTTGAACAAGAGCTTGAAACATATATTGATGACGTCAGATTAGATGAACGGTTTGAAGACATTTCAGATTTGGGAGCTCTTGCAAAGAAAATGATTGAACAATGAAGAACCGTGTGTTTCCTTTGGTTTATCGGATGATTAAGCTAGCCTTACTTCTTCCAGTTGCTACTACAACTGTTGAAATAGTGTTTTTGGTAATGAATATTGTCAAAACATATTTGCGAAACAGGATTGGAGATGAATGGATGAATGATAGTTTGATAGTCTATATCGAGAAAGATGTTTTTAATATTGTCGATAATGAGCCAATTTTACAGCGTTTTCAGAACATGGAGTCTCGAAGAATGCAATTGTCACGTATTCGTTAGTACATTGCTTTAGTATTTTAATATTATTAGACGAGTTTTTTTTCATAATATTGTACCTTTTTCTTCTGTATGCCAAGTTATTTAAAAATATTTTTTAATTACATAGAAGTTATTAACTATTAAAAAAAAAATCGCCGCGCTCAGATCGCTGCTTTTCCTCCATGATTGAATTCCTGGATCCGCCACTAGCTGTTCTAATGTAGTTTCTGTCCAAACTGTTTCAGGCTTTGCAAATCCGATGGTTTCGAAGGTGATCCTTTGTGGATAATTTAACAGTAGAGAATGAAACATTCAACCCACTTCTTTCCGCCATTATGAAAGGAGAGTATTGGTAGAAACCCTAAACTTCACTATAGAGACGGGACCAGTGTAGATTTTTGTTGGAAACCCTTGATGTCGCCTGACGGACATACGAAGACGCTTACGCACTCTTTCGTTGGGGGGGATGATCTCGCAACTAAAAATGTGTGAAAGTTTTTCACAATCGGAGAGTTAGAAAAGTGCGAGACTTGCACGTGTTGAAAGAGGGAGGGAGAAAGATATTGATGCCCTCAGCATTCGAATCATCAATGAAATTTTTAAATCTAAACAATTCAAATGTGTTTCAGACGCCTTGGAAAATGCGGTAGCAAAAGATGATGGTAGTGGGAGGGGTATAAAAGGACTTTCATATTTATTAATGTGCCTTTGGTAATTATAAAACTATAATATGCCTTTTCATAAATACACAATTTTACCTACGTTTTTGGGTAAAAAGCCGAAAAAAATTAATGTCACTCAAAGACACATGCCATTTCATTCATAGTGTTGATGTTGCATTGAAAGATAGAGGACAAACTATACAACTTAAGTCCTCTTTCGAGGGTTGCGACATATTATTAGAAAATTTTTTAATTAATGAGTAGCAGATTTGATAATATTGGTTATTAGAATAAATTTTTATGTACATATTTTTTATTTACTTTGTTAGCCGGTGAAAAATTTTCATGGGATCAAATTAATCATCCTAAATTCGACGTTATCTGATCTGCTTAATTTTTTTTAAGAGCGAAAAGGGGGGGGCCTCAGTCCATTTGCAATTTCCACCAAGGTAAACAAGGGAGAATATGCTGAAGCTGCCCTTCCTCCCCTTCTCGCCAAGTAAACAGGTTTCCAGTTATGTTATCTCCATTTAAAAAACATAAAAATTTAAAAATTCAGAAGATATTTCAAAATTCAAAAACACTGATCTGGAATTTTGCCGCCTCTTTTCACCCAATTGATTGAGTCAAACAGACACACCGATCTCACTCTAATCCTCTTTCTCTCTCTCGTGGCGAAACCCCGACTTCGAGATCGACAGGACGCCGAAACCCTACCCCGAGATGAACAACTACCACATCTACGTGGTGGTCGGCAAAGGAAAGCACTCGGTGAGTCCGCTTCTCTACACCTCGATCCATCAGTCTCCGTCTCGCGCATTTCTCTTGAAGAAGATTGAAGTTTTAGGGTTCTTTTCGGCCTTTTCTTTGTCTCGATTGTTGCAGTTGGTTTATAAAGGGAGAAAGAAGAAGACGATTGAGTATTTTGCGATAAAGAGCGTGGAGAAATCCCAGAGGTCGAAAATTCTTCATGAAGTAAGCGACGCTATGATTTTTAAGTTTGCATATTTACTCCGAAGCTTAATTTTTACGTGGGAAATTACCCTGAACAGCTCAATTTTTGGTTAATTTAACAAATACGTCACTTTCTGTAACTTTAGTGTTGTTCTGTAGCTAGTGGCCTTGGTAAATTTTACAAATATGTCTCTTTTGCTGACGCTAAGGAGATTTTCTTTGAGTCTGCTATGTTGGCTGCTTCTGTACTCCATGGATGCAAAGGAGAAACTTTATACACACACACTAAGTTATTTTCCTTCATCCTGTAACTTTTTTGCTCAGCAAAATTCACTGTATTCTCCTATTTGAGTTCTGCAGGTTCGGATGCTTCATTCTCTGAATCATCCAAATGTACTGAGGTTTTATTCTTGGTAAGACAAGGGCAATTCTGTTTGATTATTTTACATTATGAAAACTCTAATTCTAAAGTGCCTTTTGGACTTTATCTCAGTCATTTTCCCTTATATATAGATTGATGAAAATATGTTTGATGGAACTATGCTGAGTTTCTTCAGGTATGAAACCACCGCTCACCTTTGGCTGGTTCTTGAGTATTGTGTTGGTGGTGACCTCATGACATTATTGAAACAGGTAACTTACACGCACTGTCAGTTTGTTATCAATAAAGATAATATTATTTCTATCTCTACTAATGATCAATGTACAATAAGGGGATAATTGGCTAACTGAATTTTGCATATGAGTGTGTTTATTTCTTGCAAATCAAGATTTTTATTTTTCTGAGTGCATGTTGATTAGCTAGATGCTTGAGTAGTTTCACTTCACCTCTCTAGCAAGCTCCCATCCTAAAAACAAAAGTCATGTTTTTAGTGGTTGATTTTTTTCTGAATTGTTAGATTCCAAGTGTCAATATGAAAGTGAAAGATACATCTTCAGCTGTTCTCTCTATTTTCATCTTTCAAAATCAATTATTGTGTGTTTGTCAAGGTCATGTTTGGTACTGATAGTTGAACAGATTTGTTTGATGTCCTATCTGCAGTGATGGTTTCTAATTACTTTTCTTTATCAGTTTATTAAAAGTTTGTGTGCTTGAGTAGTTTATTGCACTAATGTTTTAAAGCTTCAACGCACTGCTTACAATTGCCAAAAACATTTAGGAATGTAATTCCTATTGCTTGTTTGTATAAAAAATGAATTTGTTGAAACAGCTGCTGAATTTGATAGGGTATTTGATGATTCTGTTCTCCAATTAAATGATCCTAATAACTGACGTTACTGTAACAAAAGATTCGACACTAACAGCTATAATGAAGCTTAGAATTAGGAGATTTTTTATACTTATGAACTGATGTTAAAACTCATTTTCTTGTTTTTGTAATTATTTTCACGGACTGTCTGAAGTTGTTGCACTTATGCTAGTATGACATGTTTGCAGGACAGACAACTTCCTGAAAATTCCATCCATGATTTGGCTTTTGACTTGGTGAAAGCTCTCCAGTCAGTCTTATTTTAGGAAAAATTTGTTTCAACTATGGTGGCACTATGTTTAAATTTCTAACAGGGAGTTTTTTAGGTTCTTGCATTCGAAGGGAATTATTTACTGCAATCTAAAGCCGTCAAACATTTTACTGGATGAATTTGGATTTGCCAAGGTACACTCTAATTTTGTTCTTTTTGTACTAAATTTCAAGATACATTTCTGCCTAACTACTTTTTTCCCATATAACCTGCTTTAGCTTTGTGATTTTGGATTGGCTAGGAGATTAATTGATATTGAAAAGAATACTATTGCTGCGGTGAGTTCCTCAGCTCTTGGAGACATTTGTTAATATCATAGGAACACTATCAATCTACATTTTCTCAGCTAATACTTTCATGTTATTTTATCATTGTGCATATTAGCTGCCTCAATCAAAGCGTGGAACTCCGTGTTATATGGCTCCTGAGTTGTTCCATGATGGAGGGATCCACTCTTACGCTTCTGATTTATGGGCTCTGGGGTGTGTGCTATATGAATGCTATACTGGAAGGCCACCTTTCACAGGGACTGAGTTTACCCAGTTAGTGAAGTCAATTATTTCGGATCCCATACCAGCTCTCCCAGATAGCACATCCAACTCATTTCTGAGCCTGATCAATGCACTTTTGGTCAAAGATCCAGCTCAAAGAATAGAATGGACTGAACTTTGTGAACACAGTTTTTGGAGAACCAAGGTTGTTTCTGTATCTCTACCTGCTCAGCCTGCATTCAATAATATGGTTCAAGTCTTACATAAACCATACCTGTCAGATAGAAATGGTGAAAAAATTTCTCAATCAAGAACTCCTCAAAAGCGGCAAGAAAGCAAGATGAGAGCCCATAAACAAGATGAAAGTTCTCATTCTGGGAACAAAGCTATTGAAACGCCAGTTAGAAATGCACAGAATAATAGGAAAAATAATTTAAAACATTGTGGGAAGCTTGACACTGCAAAGGGTTTAAATCTTGTTAGGATGTCAAGGATGGCCAAGCTGAATTTACAGAGAGAGAACGAGAAAGAGAACTATAGACGTCCAACAGCAGAGACATGCGATGATGATGCCGAAGTAAAAATTGAGAATAATGATATGGAACTTGATTTTAATGAGAACCCTGAAGATGAAGTAACTGATGATGCTGATGGATCTGAAAATTCTTGCATTATATCTGCTGAATTACAAGCTGAAAATACTGATAAAAAGAATGAAGAGAGAGAACAAAATATGGATCCCCCAAGTATCGCCGCTGATGATGAATTAGTTGATCATAAGAAACCAGAACAAGACACTTCTTCGGAGCATCGCGATGTGACTGCTACCCCACCTAGTGTCTGCAGTAGGAATACACAGCACGTCAAGACAGTTGCTGAACCTGCAACTGATTCAGATTCTTCTGGGTCATCCACTAAATTATTTGAAGTTTTTTGGCATCCATCAGATCTTGCAGTAAAGCCAGTGATGCCAAGTAGAAAAGGTGATAGAGCTGCAGATGCTATTCCAAATCTTCCTTTTGAATCTTTTTCTCCAAGTGATTATGGCAAGTTGCCAGCAGAAAAAATGAATGCACTGAATGGTAAGATAATTCATGTGTTAAATGGAAGTTCTCATGTTTTAGAGAAGCAGAATATCATTAGATACTTAGAAATTTTAAGTGGAAATAGTGACGCAGCCAATATAATTATTAATGGGCCTGTGATGTTGTCGCTTATAAAAATGCTGAGACTTTCAAAAATATCTACTCTGCGGGTTCAAATTGCTTCAGCAATGGGCCTTTTGATTCGGCATTGCACCTTTATTGAAACCGAACTTGCAAATTCTGGTATTATAAATTCACTGATGGATGGCTTAAGGGACAAGCATGACAAAGTAAGACGATTTTCTATGGCTGCTCTTGGGGAGTTGCTTTTCTATATTTCTACTAAAAATGAACACAACTGCAATGATGGAGATACTGTTGAATCTCCATCGAAGGAGATAAAAGCTACATCTTGTTGGCAGGTTTGATTTCTTTGACGTTTTCTATGGTCATTGTCAATTTTGTTGATTGGTTGATTGTAAATTAATGCTTCTATCGGCACAAACTATTGCATGCACTTAAGATCATAGGCTTTGCATTATTGTCATTTTCATAGCTTCAAATTATATGTTGAATTTAGAAGAGTTGGTTATGTTTCCTTGTACAACCCAATAATCCATCCTTTCCTATGTTGTTTTGATAGGATGATTGTAAAATTCTGCCATTGTAGTACACTATTGGGACTATATAGAATTAGCTATACCTTCTTTAATGTTATAGCCTTCTTGCTTTTATAATGGAAAATATTTGAACAGGTTACAAGTTCTGTCATTGCACTGGTCTCATCCATCTTGCGCATGGGAGAGGATGATATAGCCCAGCTTTATGCTCTAAGAACAATTGAAAACATTTGCAGTCAAGGAGGAGATTGGGCATCTCGTTTTGCCAGTCAGGATGTAATTGCAAATCTCTGTTATATATACAAAGCGACAGGAAAACATGAAAATACAAGGTTTATTGCTGGATCTTGTTTAGTACGCCTTAGTCGTTTCTGTTCCTCATGCATACAGTATGTGTTGGAGAAATTGCCACTCAGAGATGTTGCCTCTGCTTTAGTTAAGGGAAATCCACGCGAGCAGCAGATTAGTTTAAATCTTCTCAATATGTCAATTTTAAGCATGCAAGGGTTGACGAACATGAACAGAAATCTTCATTCCCTGGGGGAAGAAAAACACTTGGTGCCAGTTCTTTTGTCACTAATTGAGCAAGGGACTGAAATTTTACGAGGAAAAGCTGTTATGTTTGTGGCTCTTCTTTGTATTAACAGCCGTAGATGGCTTTCTCAGTTTCTTGGAAATGTTAAGTTGCTTTATGCAGTTGATAGACTGGGAAAAGAGAAGGATGGGTTTATTCAGCAGTGTATGGAATCATTTGTGTGTTTAATTGTTACTACAATTCCAGGTATTCTTGAAACTGTGTCTGTTGATATGCAACAGATGATGGCCGGTAAACGTCATGGACCTACTGTTGCTCTTGCTAGCCGAGGTAACCCAAAGAGCAGTGCCAATGTACTTCCAGTGATTCTTCATCTTCTTGGAAGCTCTTCCTTTAAACATCGGGTAGTCAACAATCATGTCTTGCTCCAGTTGACGAATCTGATCAAACTTTTAGAGATACCTTTTCAGGTACAAACCTTTTCTAATCAGGCCTATTCTCTGTTTGGCCTTTGATTTCTCCTATAAACCGGGGCCAGTCTTGTTTTGTACTTCTATGGGAAAAAGACCAAACTAAAAAGAAATTCGTTGATAGGTTTTTGTATATATTTATTGAAATTATTCTCCTATATTTTTATTTTTATGTAGAAAACACCCTAACAACATATATCTGTGATTTTTTCTGAACAAGTAGACAGAATCATAGGTATATAATGCTTATTACCCAACAGCTGTTAACAAAAAATTAATATTAATATTTTATTGTAACAAAATCAATTGTATAATTTTACTACAAGAATAACAATAATAACAAAATGAGCCCTGACTATTTGAGGTTTCTCTACCAATGAACTCTAAGGAGAATTGCCAATTATGAATTATAGTGGACGGATCTTATTGTAGTAGGAATTGTACTACTGTCAAATCAGTTTCAATCTGTTAAGAAATATCCTGAGGGTACTAATGTTTGCCCTCTTTCAACTTCTAAGGTATCTAATGTCAGCCTTAGAAAGTAGATAGTTTTCTAATATTTTGTTTTCTAATGACTACAGGGAAGAGAAGATTTTCAAATTACGTTGCTTCGAGTGCTTGAAACAATTATAGAAGATCCTTCTGTTATTCTAGATGGCCCCACAATATTTACAGGTAGGATTCTTCCTAGCCTGGCCATTATATACAATGGCAACAGAGATGGAGATGCCAGGTTTTTGTGCTTGAAAATTTTGTTTGATGCAATGGTTGATATCTTTGATGATCCTTCCTTATATAACATGGAGCAAATATTGGAGGACATAAAGTTGATATCTCGAACTTATTTCCTTCCTCTTTACCCTGCATTGATTGAAGATGAAGATCCAATTCCTATGTATGCCCAGAAGCTTCTAGTGATGCTGATTGAATTTAACTATATAAGAGTATCAGATATAGTGGATCTGAAAGCAGTTACACGTTGCTTTGGATTTTTGCATGGTGACCTTTCAAATGCTAATGTGAATGACGTAAAACTTTGTCTAGCATTAGCTTCTGCTTCTGAGACAGAAACTAAGCTTCTGTCTCAATTACGAGTGGCAAGAAAAATAGGAAATCTTTTGGAATTTGTGAGTGCAAAGGAAATGGAGGATTTTCTGGAACCAACATTACAACTTTGCAAAGCATTTATTTTGCGGGGTATTGGACATGAGAAGGGTGTAGCCCTTTGCAAAGAACCATCTCTTCTATGCAATAATGCCTTCAACATGAGTATTGCTGTTGATCAGCAGCACTGCATCAAGGATGTTTGTGACTTTGCCAGTAACCTCAGTGTCTTCCTGGACTTGTTAAGGAACCCGAAAGCATCAGTTGTTGATTTGTCATCGGAGTGTGTGGTCCTGCTGCTTAAAGCAGCACCACGAGAAGCCACCACGGGCATTTTAACAAAACTTCAAAAAATCAGCAAACTTATGGAATTCTTAGTTAATAATGCCTTTGGCATACATATTCTTCGTCTTCTGTATGCTCTTGCCTTCTCTTGTAGGCAATACCTCTCCCATGCACTGATTTTGTCAATACCGGCATCGGCAATTTCAAGTATAGAAACCCTTCTTTTAACTCTTAAGAACTCAGCTATTCCTGGAATCCATGAGGCTGTTGTGAATTTAACACTTGAATTGCAACGGCTCCCTCGTCGCTTATGAGATTATTTCATACTAGATAAATTTGGTGAGCCTTTAGTGGTCTGTTTTGTCACGGATGTTATACTTATTATCACTGTTCATCTTGGCTTCAGGGATGATGTCATGGCCATTTATAGTTAGATTACGTATTGTATTTCATCTGAGTTCAACTTGCTCATTAGACATACGACATGTCAATTATCTTTCATATGTTGATCTAAAGATCTACAAATTCTCATCACATGTATGGTATTTGTAAAGTTTTCAGCTCAGCTCATGGTTAATTGCCTTAATATAAAATGTCAGCAGGGAAAAAAGGTCAATGTGATGTTCCTTTGAAGATAACAGTTCACGTAATCTATTGGTTGAATGTACTAATTGCATGGGTTGTGTGCCATTTTATTGTAGGCATGATGCAAAATTCAATGTAATTTCCTTTGAATTCTTTTGTAATCTGTCTTGAGAGCTTATCTCTTGTGGCAAGCTTTGATGGTTTTCCTGCTAGATTTCTGTGACATTGAAACTGATTTTGTTAGTATCAAAGGAGAAATGTCGGTGTCTTTACTTTGAGGACACCATGTACAAAACACATTTGTTATCAGCTGCTGAGTAACATTTCAAGCTTTCATGCAGGATTCATTTCCTTGGAGGTGACCTGAGGATATCCATTCTGCCAGGTATAATTTTGCTAACTCTGGTTCGTGGTTGATTTTCTAATGAAATTTGAAAATATTGTTGGACAAGCAGTTGCAGAAGAAATTCAATCATGGAAAAAAAACTCTTGGTTCACTGTTCAATTGGCATGAAAAACTATCATTATTGGTTTTTATTATAAACTTTTAACACAAGATGATAGTTCTCATGAAATCTAAGCTACATGAATTCTAAAACATAAATAACTCATATATAGGAAATATAAAAATAAGAAGATCTAGTTTTATCAATTAAACATGATATAAAAAAATGAATACATAAATATTGTAATTACGAAGAACTTGAACGTAGTGGAATTGTCATTGTTTTTTGTGTAGAGTTTGTCGATCCGATAATTCCATGGAAGAAAAAGGAGAAGAAGGTTGGTCTTTCGGAGGAGTTAGGGTTGACGGCGCTGAATCCTCTTTGTCAAAGGGGAATGAAGAGACGTCTTAAAAGGAAGTCCTAATCTTCTGGGGATCAACCCATTATATAGTGTACATCTATTATCAATCCATAGATGATAATGGATATGGGTAATGGATTCTACACATATGAGATCCACATCCAATAACCTCAAAACTCAATAACTTTAAGTTAGATCACTTAAACGAGTTTAGATCGTATTCACATATGCAACTTACAAATAAACCCATCTAATAGGGATAATTATATTTAATAATTTATCACTTGGGTTATATATGAGTTGTATGTGAAATACAAGTAAAATTTTACTTGATATCAAATTTTATGGGTACAAGATGTTCTTATAAACAATCTGATCTATTAACTTCATTGGTATAGGGTTAAAGAGATCATTAATGACATAGATCAAGATATAGATCTGTAAAGTGAAAATTGCATGAAATGTGATTAATACATGTTAATTTCCAACTAGTCCTAAAATGACCTCAAAAGAAATCAGATCATATTTGCAAAATATTTTATGTTAAACTGTAATAGTAAATTATGATCAACTTTATGATTCCAAAAGGAATCTGTATCATATTTACAAACACTAAATGTTAAACAACAGTAGTAAATGATGATATCACAGTCAGAGTGTCAAATAAACACATAAATTCTCACTAATGTTTTGAACTTTAAGTACGTACAATAATCAAAACAAAATATTTTTTTATTATCAAATATAGAGTAATAAAATAAATACAGACTCCCACTAGATGAGTTCTTCTTCGATAAGAAAAATTCTCATATCCACAATATGCGCATGAAACACTAATATAAGCCTTTTTGTATGTCACGTGGCACCCCAAATTGATTAAAATTGAAACTCATTAAAATAAAAACAAATGTTGTAGTAAGGAGTCCTAAGTCGGATTTTTCCAAGGATTAATTAGTAAATGTGTGCTAATTCTAGAATTGGTTCCAATCAAAATCTAATTTCAACTAGATCAAGAATAAGATCAAAGAAAGTACATTCTCATCTAATCACACTACCTTCTAACCAAATGGCTTCCATGAAATTCAAATTCTTATTCGTCTCTGAATCAAATAATGTAATTCCCACATTTTCAATCAACAATCACTGTAACCAAAGATTCTAGAACTAGAGCAAGAGTTTCCTACATTCAAGACTTGAAATTAAGCTCATCTTGCATGAACTGAAATAGCATACATTCATAATCACACTCAGATTCAACACTTAGCTCAATCACTAGTCTTCAATTCTCACTAACAATCAACACATATTAGGGAAGTAAACAATTAAAAGCTCAAGTAAGCATTCCACATTTAAATTCCATCTCAATAACCACATATCCAACACAAAGAATAAAGATTAGCTAACTAAACAATCAAAACTAAACAAACTAGTATTTAACAGAATCGAAAATTCATAATGAATAAAATTTGCAATCAATTAAATCCCTGCAACAAGATTTGGATTGTTGTAATTCAAACACAAACTAAATTGCAAAAGAAGAAATCAGATCTGAAGATCTAAGCAGATTCAAGACAAAATCAAAAAACAGATAAAGAAAACTAAACCCTAACATTTCTCAACCAAATCCGTAACCAAACCTTATCAATCTGCTGTTAAACAAATATGTTTTCGGAAACCTCCCTTAAAACATCCAACAAACAATCTCTGAGCTTCCCACTCATCCAGCCGAATGTTCATAGCCTCTGAGAAACACCCTTCGGGCTCACAACCAAATGGAGTCTTTAACGCACAAGGAAACAGAGCATGAATCTGGAATTTGCCACACTCAACCGAATGATCAGATCGGCTGGAGTCGTTGATGGAATGACAATCGAAAATGCGATCAGAAGCTTCTGGAAAACACCCTTCGAGCTCCGATGCTGATGGAAATCCAGATCTGGGAAACACCCTGGAGCTAGATTGCGGCGGAACAGTCCAACACTGCGGACTGGGAAACACCCTCGACCGCTCTCCGTGACCTCGGACGAAGATCGCCGGAGCTCAGGAATCGCCGCCGATGAAGAACTCTAGCTCGCAGATCTGGAATCGGGAATGGGAGCTTCGGCGTCGCGGAAGAAGGAAGAACACTGTAGCAAAATCGCGAGATCGCCGAGCCCACTGTACACTGTAGCTTCTCGCGGCATTTAAACTCTCCCAAATCTGATCGGACGGTTAAGAATTCTCGACGCTTGATCAACGGTAGAAAATAACTTAAAATCCGATCCAACAGTACCGATCTTCATCTACGGTCCAGATCTACTCCAAAGCTCGATCGCCTCGTTTAGCCCTAGATTTGAGCCCAAATATGGCCTGACCTGATCGGGTCCATGACCCTTTTGATGCCTACAAAATAATAAACAAATATTAGCATCAAATACCATGAAAATAGGTTAATTTGCAATTAAGTCCAAGATTACATGCAATTATGAAATACAATGTAAATGTGAGATTAGGCTATGAAAAGACCATTAAATATATGCATTATAAATCAAAATAATGTAGCAAAATCATGGTTATCAAACACCTTAGGCACTAAGCCTTTAGTGAGTGGATCGACCAACATGGAATCTGTGTTGATATGCTCTACTATAATCTAACTACTCTGAACTCTTTCTTTAACCGATAGAAACTTGATGTCGATGTACTTGGACTTCGATGAACTACGATTGTTCTTGGCATAATGTTCTGCGGCTTTATTATCATAATAGATTCACAGTGGCATGTCAATACATCAATGATTTGTAATGTTGTGATAAAGTTTCACAGCCAAATCCCGTGATTGGATGCTTTGTAGCATGCTACCAACTTTGCCTCCATAGTAGAAGTAGCTACTAGTGTTTGCTTAAGCCTTTTCCAAGATATAACCCCTCCAACAAGCATGAAAATATAGCCTAAAGTAGATTTCCTGCTATCCAAGAATCCAGCAAAATCAAAGTTTGAATATCCAATCACCTCCAGATGATTTGATCTCCGATACATGAGCATATATCTTTTAGTTCTTTGCAAATATCACATCACTCTCTTTACCGCTTTCCAGTGCGATAGTTCTGGGTTACTTACATATCTGCCTAACATCCCCACTATAAATGTTATATCTGGTCGAATACAAACTTGTGCATACATGAGACTTTTTACTGCTGACGCATATGAGAATTGTTTCATCTCCTTTATTTCAAGTTCAAGCTGTGGACACTACTGCAAGCTGAACTTATCACCTCTTGACACAGACGTGTTACCATGTGTACAATTCTGCATATCATACCTTATAAGCACCTTTTCAATATATGCCTGTTGTGAATTTCCAAGAATGTCTTTTAAACGATCACGATAGATCTATATGCTTAAAATAAATGATGTTTCACCAAGATATTTCATTTTAAAATTACCAGATAAAAATGACTTGGTTTGATGCAGCATGTCCTTATTATTGCTCGCAAGCAATATATTGTTCATATACAAAACAAGTATAACAAACTTCCTTCCACTAAACTTGACATATATGCACTGATCGACAGAACTCTCTTTAAATCCAAATGAGGTAATCACTTGATCAAATTTTCAGTGCCACTGACGGGATGCTTGTTTTAAACTATAAATGACCTTCTTTAATCTACATACTAGATGCTTTGAGTTCTTAGACTCAAAGTTCTTTGGTTGCACCATATATATAAACTCCTCTATATCTCCATTGAGGAGTTTATATGCACTGATCGACGGAACTCTCTTTAAATCCAAATGAGGTAATCACTTGATCAAATTTTCGGTGCCACTGACGGGATGCTTGTTTTAAACTATAAATGACCTTCTTTAATCTACATACTAGATGCTTTGAGTTCTTAGACCCAAAGTTCTTTGGTTGCACCATATATATAAACTCCTCTATATCTCCATTGAGGAATGTAGTCTTTACATCCATTTGATGTAACTCTAAATCATAATGAGCTATAAGTGTTATGACTACCCTAAGAGAGTCTTTCATCGACACAGGTGAAAAAAGTCTCCTTGTAATCAACGTCTTCTTTCTGAGTAAATCCCTTGGCAACAAGACGAGTTTTATACTTTTCGACATTGCCCCTTGAATCTCGCTTGGTTTTAAATATCTATTTACAACCAACGGACTTCTTTCCTCCAGGCAATTCGATAAGTTTTCAAATGTCATTGTCTGCCATAGACTTCAACTCTTCTTACATGGCGTTAATTCATCTTTCAAGGTTAGAGCATTGTTTGACTTCTTGGAAAAATGTAGTAGGATCACCTTCCAACCCTATGTCAAAGTCATGCTTTTGGAGATAAACATAATCACGAGAATTCGTCCGTTCTCTTATGGATCACCTTAAAGGCACTTGTGTTTGAGATGACTGAGGTACTTACTCATCAATATGAGGCAGTACTTCAATTTCAATGTCATGCTCCTTCAATTGCATTAGAGATGTTATGGAAATATCTTGGTTCACTACGTTCATTGGATATGTAATACCTATAATGTGTTGTATGATAACCACGCCACTACTGATTGTATTAGTAGCGACTACAGGAGGATTGTCAATGCATTCCTCAAAAGATATTTCCCTTAACTTATCACTCCCACTATCCTCAATGAATTTCGTATTTCCCGTTTTGAAGAAGGATCTATTAGAGAGATCATAAAATTTATACCCTTTTGACTTCTCAAAATAACCTATAAAATTGTAGTTAACTATTTTTGAGTCCAGTTTCCTTTCATTAGGCTATAAGGCCTAGTTTCAGCTGGACAACCCTAAACATGTAAATGCCCAATGATAGGCTTTCTATCCATCCACATCTCGAATGGGGGTTTAGTTACCGTCTTACTAGATACTCTATTGAGTAGGTAAACTATAGTCTTGAGTGCCTCACCCCACAAAGACTCTGGTAGAGAAGTGAAAGTCATCATACTTCTTACCATATCTTTTAGGGTTCAAATCGATGCTCAACAACACCATTTTGACTGGGTGTATCAAGCATGGTACATTGAGGCACAATCCCACACTCAGTAAGGTAGTTCACAAAAGGTCATTGACGTTATTCACCTGATCCATTATATCGACCATAATATTCAACTCCACGGTCGGATCGGACGACTTTAATTTTCCTACTTGGTTGAAGTTCAACTTCGACTTTGAAAATTTTGAACATGTCCAAAGATTACAATTTCTCATAAATAAGGTATAGATAGCCAAATCTTGAATAGTCGTCTATGAAGCTAATAAAATATGTTTGCCCATTCCAAGATGCTTTAGGGAATGACCCACAAATGTCCGTATGTATTAGCTCCAAGACGTCACTACAACGGCTAGCCTCCTTGTTCCTTTTATTAGCGGTCTTCCCCTTAATACACTCTATGCAAATATCAAAGTCTGACATGTCAAGCGAATCGAGAATTCCATATGATATTAATATTTCTAGGCGTTGTTTGGATATATGTCCTAAACGCCTATGCCATAACATGGAAGAATTTTTGTTAGTCAATTTGCGTTTCGTACTTATACTATGTATTATTACGTTGTCAACCGTAGGAGTAAATGTGTTTAATTTATAAAACTTATCAACCAAGGAACCATTGTCAACCAACTGAATTAAAGAAAATGTTGCAAATTTTATTTTTAAATAAACAAGAATAATCTGATTTGTCCAAACAAGAAATTGAAATTAAATTTCATCGAAAAGACGATACAATAAATGTATTTTCTAAATCCAGAAAAATATTGGTTCTTAAACAAAGCCTAAAAACACCAATCGACTCGACTTTAGCCTTCTTTCCATTTCCTGTATAAATGTATCTTTCACCATCAAGTGGAAGTCGGCTCCTGAGACAACCCTGCATAGTGATACTTATGTGAGTAGTAGCATCGGTATTTATCCACCAAGTGTCAGTGGGTACAATAGTTAGACTGACTTCCGAACTAACAAAGTTGAGAAAACTCCCATAATCTGCAGTTTATTTTCCTTTTCCTTTGTTATTGATCATCTTTCGTTTCTTGTTCGCACTTTGAGAACTAGATGCTAAATGAGCACTCTTAAATGTCTCAATCTTTAGTTTTCTTCCTCTTGCATGTATTGAGCTATGAGCTCATTCAATGTCTACTTTTTCTTTTGAGTATTATACGATGATGCGGTGATAAGGGAGAGCGCACCCACCTGTCATGGGTCAATTGACACGGTGTCGATCAAAGTCAAGGCGATCAACGTCGGGCTTACAGTTATCCCAGTCAGCAGAGGAGTGACCGAATGAACATCACCCGGTCGGTTAGGGCATCATGGGTCGGTCTGGGCATCATGGGCAGAGGAGTGGTTGCTTGAATCGCCCGTCCGGCGCAAGGAATGACATTACACAAGAGGAGACAAGAAAGCAAAAGAGAATACACCGTCTATCATTAAATATGAGGAAGTCAAGATAAAGAAGAACACTACATTTATCATCAATGCACGGAAGTCAAGACAAATAAGTCTTCCTCTGGCAATTAATATCATTAAAGAAGGGCAGGTGAACGATCACAGAAAAAAGTATAAAAGGGTACTCCAGGTATGAGGAAGGTAAGATTTTCTATTTTCTGGATTATTCATTCTCTTCCTGATTTTGACTTGAGCGTCGGAAGGCCAACGCCAGGGACCCCTTCCCTGGTTTTGATTTTATTTTGCAAGATCGAGGTCTTCATCCCGTCAACGGTCACCCTATTCCCAACTTTCTAGTTTCCTTCATTCGGACATGATCATACGATATCTTAAAAAGAGTGAACCTTACAGGCAGAGACATTAAGACGAAATGCACTAACATACCCTCAGACATATTGAGTTTTAGTGCTTTTAGACTTATCGCTATATTGGACATCTCCATAATGTACTTCCTTATGTTTTCTTTATCATTGTACCGCATTGTTACCAATTTCGTAAGAAGTGTGATAGCCTCGACCTTTTTATTTGAGGTGAATCAGTCTGCTAATTAATCCATGAAACTCCTAACATCTCCTCCTTCTGTTATTGAGCCCTTTATTGGTATCGGTATGGAAAGCTTCCTGATACTCAAACACATGCGATTTGCATTCTCCCACAGCTGAAATTCAGCTCTCTACTCTATAATGTTAGCACTGGTCAGAGGTGCGGGACGATCATTCCTTAATACATAATCTAAATTCATGCAACCTAAGACTACGATCACATATTCTTTCCATTTAGTAAAATTCGAACTAGTTAATATTGAGATGTTATTAATACTAGCAGTTACAAATTGTACTGAAATTTAAAGAAAGAAATTTATTTAAGCTCATGATTTAATTAAAACCAAGAACATATAAGTAACATAAAATTATGCAAATAAAATAAAATTTTAAATGTATCTAAATGAGTTTTTTATGGGATACCAAGTACAACATAATGTGTCTTTCTTTAGGCCGACACATTATTTGTTAGTGATACTCTCTAATATAACTCAAACTTTAATTGACCACATGATTTGCCTTCCTTTGGGCCAATCTATTATGCGCATAATATGATACTTTATATGAGTTATATTTTAGTCCATAGCTCACAACAACCTTAATCGATCACATAATATGCCTTCCTTTGGGGCTTACATATTTTATCCATGATCTGAATAAAATAATATTTTATTCTATAGTTGTAAGCTACCTTATGCATATATCTGACATAAAAATAATCTTCTTTTAGGTCGATTACTTTTAGCATAGATATACGTCTACTAATACAAAATGCACTAAACATATCTAAGGTGTCTTCCTTTGAGCTGACACATTAGTTCAACTTTGTAGCACGTTGCATGGATATATTCAAGAAAATTTTAGAAACTTAATTTGAACAAAAATTATTTAATCAACCTTAATAACTCCAAATTAGACTTATCAATCGATTGATATAGTATGACAGTCGATTGATTTTATCCAATCGATTTAAAAGTCTATTATATACGATTACATAATCATATATAAAACCTTCTTTAAGTTCTATAATTAAATAATATTATTTAATACTATTTAATCTCTTAATTATTCATTAAAAAAATCTAATACATATTTTTTTGCAATAAAAGAGTAAATATATTTATCTTTTTTATTTTTTTTCTTTTACTTTTTACTTTTACTGTTTCATTCTAAACCGTGTTTTTTTTCTTTTATTCCACTCGAAGCCGTGTTTTTTTTCTTTTACTGTTTATTCGAAACAATGATTTTTTTTTGTTTTCGTTTGTGTTTCACCTTGAAACAGCAACCGTAATGGGAAAAAAAACTTAATGAAAATTTTTTTTTGAATTGATTAAAAAACTAATTCTAATTAATTGATAATTAACATAGTTACGAGTTTAATGTTATTTATCGATTAAAATTTTTAATCATTTCTGTTCAAAATTTTAGACTCAACAATCGATTGAACCATCATAATTTTATCTAAAATTAGATTAAATAGCGAAGATTTTACCATTCTTTGTGTTCTTTGTAGAAACATGAAAAACTCAAAAAAATAAATTTATTCTAATTTTTTCTCACATGATTTCGACGATCAAACATTATGTTATATTAGGAAAACTTAACCTAGCATATAAATAACATATCGATGAAAAATATATACTATATTATCATGAAAATATAAAGAAACAAAGTCTTGGATTTGATACCAATTAATAGTTCTTGTAAAACTAAAGTCGCATGAATTCTAGAGAATTAAAATAAGAATTCGAATAAGAAAAATAAAAATATGTGAGCATCGATCTTCGTTTCATTGAAAATATGATATAAGAAAAATATATACATAAACAAATATGACAAATAACCTATTGAAAAGTCATTCTTGTCTTTAGCGTCGTCCAGAAATAATCCATGTAGAAAAAGATATAGCAGAAAGAAAAGGAAGATCTTCCAAGGGACTTAGGGGTGACGACATCGAAAAAGTTTAGGTAAATGGGAAATCAAAAGCTCTGTCAAAAATTTCACTATAAACCCTTGGGTACCAACCCTATATATAGTGGACATCTATTATTAGCCCATAGATAATAATAGATGCGGGTAATAAGTTCTACACATATGATATCCATATCTAATATCTAAAAATTTAATAACTTTAAGTTAAATGAGTTTGGATCGTATTCATATATATAATTTATAAATAAGTCCATCTAATAAGGATAATTACACGATAAACTTTGATGAAGCGTCGTTGAAGATCAACTCGTAATGAATCAGCATGAAGGGTAGGTTTGCACTTAAAGAAGTTAGTTTTGCTCTTTTATATATATATATATATATATATAACAAAACTTACTTTATGCTTGGACACTTTTTTTTTTCCTTTTTCTGTCAACTTTGTTTCGATATATACTGTGCTAAAATGTTATTTTGGCAGTAAATTTATACTTATTTCTTTTTTATATTGTCCTGAAAATGGGCTTATTCTAAGGTGTATTATTTTCATAGATTAATTTTGGAATACACAATGTTCAACTTGTGATGCTTCATATTCCAGCAAACATGTACCTAGCTCCATCTTCTTTCTTGAACCAGAAGCCTACCATCACTTTGAATGAAATAAGTGGTACTTTCTTTCTTGCTCCTGATAATGGTACGACAAAAGTGTCTGTGACAAACATACTTTTACATTGCAATTTATGTTTTGTGAAATTGTTCGGGTATGGAACCGCAACAGCCGAGTGGATACTTTGATGAATCTGGTGACGATATTTCATGTAGCAGGTGCGTGATGCTTTATATGATATTGCTGTTTTGGTTCAGTTTGAAGTTGAACTCTTCACTGAGGCATCCTTCGTTTGTCATTCCCATTGAAGATCTTGAAGAAAACTTGGTCTTATTATCAGTTGTACAAACATCTACAGATATCGATGTGACCACTAACTTTGAGCAGGCATTGCACAAGTCGAAGAAAATCATAAAACCACAAGGACAAATTCTTGTAAATGCTTAGAGTGCCTACTTTGCATCTTGATCAAAATGAGCAGCTTCTGTTGTGCCTGAATGACACACAAGGCTTCCTTTTACATCTTGGCTACCACTTGGATGAAGATCCTGTCACTGCAAATGCCTCTTTATTTATACCAAAAAACTGTAAAATTAAACTGATAGAAGAAGCAATCGCAATACTGAATGATTCAAGATTCATCTAATACAACAGTGAGGAGTGAATTAAACAATTTACAAACGACCAAATCACCAAAATGAATGCTTCAATCATTGAATCAGGAACAAATACACAAATATATATCTTTACAAATGACCTCTCCCCCTCTTTCATGGAAGATTCATATTCTTTCCAATGCCACAGGAAGTTAAGAGACAGCATAAATGTGTACGGGGTGACTACTATTCACATGATGTCAGTCAAAAGTAGAACATCGAGACTTTTCTCCCTTCTTTTTCAATGAATAAATGAAGCAGGGCACTGTGAGGATATTTTAATAGATCATGAAATGGAGTTACGATGAGTCTATCATCCATCAGAAGATACTGAGAGTTAAGTACAAACACGAAGTTGCCTGGGATAATATAATGCATTCGTGATTTCTGCAAGCAACGAAGCAACTAGTTATGGCAAGATCTAAAATATAAACTAAAGATGTGCATATTCATGTTGGATTAGAAGCCACCTATTAGTAAAGGATAAATAGATAGTCTAATGAATATGAGAAGCAGCTGCATTAAAAATTTGATGAGAAATCATATGAAGTCTAGTACAATTTTACAGGAAGCATATGTAATGTTGTAAATGAAGACGATGTTCGTGAACAAGTTTGATCCCGACTCAATAAGAACTTATTTATGTTCGTTTAAGGTCTAAAATTAAAAAGTAGATATTTGATTCACAGAAATTTTACACACGAACATGCTTGACAAGAGATATTTGATTACTTATTTACAAAGATGCTCTTAAGGTTAGGGTTGTAAACGAGCCTAGCCGAGCCGAGCTTTATATTATTCAAGCTTGTTTGATAAGGTGATCGAGCCAAGTTGAGCCGAGCCTTAAATGAACCAAACTGTTGAAATGATGGTTCAAACTTGGCTTGGTTTTTCCTTTTTACGAGCTTGAGCTTGGTTCATTTAGATGTTATCAAACTCTTAGTTCAACCTTGTTTGAATGTTTTAAGCTTTTATATTTTTAAACTTGTTTAGTTGGTTAGTAAGCTAGATTTTGAGAGCTTCTTTGTTTATTTACTTTATTGATAAGAGTTTTATTGATGAACAATTTACAAATTCTATATTCACGAACAATTCACAATCTCATGAACATTAATTAGTTGAATACATATGTGTTCAAGCTTGTTTATTTAGTTTAATGAGTTGTTCATACTTGTTTATTTAATTAACCTTGTGTATATTGAACAAATATAAATAAGCTCTTACCAATCTGCATATCAATCTTGTTCACAAACGTTTGGTTCATTTATAGCCCTACTTAAGGCAACAACTATTTAGAAGGATGCAATTTATTCAGAAATCACAGTTATGGACCATAGCTTATTAGTTACGAGGTAGAGAACAAGTATTTGTTTAATCGCCGTACATAATAAATATTACATGATGATGCCACTAAGCCAATATTAACTAGATAGTTCAGAATGAGCAGTTGCTTATAAAAATACAAGCCTCAACATTAAATAACAAGACTCTTACATTCACTAATAAGTCAAAAATAAGGGGCATCAGTATGACCAATGTAAACCCGAGTATATTCTCTAATATACTAGTTGATCATTTTGAAGTCAAGACCAGAAACAATGATATAACACTGTAATGTAAGTCTTGAGGATGAATGATAATTGATCCTCGCTAGCATAAGTGTGGATCTTAACAAATCTGTTTAGACTAGGTGTCATCAGTAAATGGAGCAAGCCTCAGTGGCACCGAGATGTGGTGCAAAAGAAGGGACAGAAGTGTCACTTGTTATGAGATTTCATTAAGCGTGTATAATATAAAGAACTTTCAGATAAAAAAATTAGAATTGAAAATTTGTGATGATAAATGCATCAGGTTTACAAGAAAGAAAATAGATGACAGAAAACATAAAAATCTCTAATCCTGATAATGAAGTAGATATTATGGTAGATAAAGATCAAAAGGTCAATGCAGTCTTATTTGGATACCCACAGCGTGCGTTTCTAAGACCCTTTTCCTATATTTAAAGATAACTA
Organism: Zingiber officinale; assembly: GCF_018446385.1. NCBI lineage: Eukaryota > Viridiplantae > Streptophyta > Magnoliopsida > Zingiberales > Zingiberaceae > Zingiber > Zingiber officinale. The sequence continues at coordinate 148,286,685 of NC_055994.1, forward strand.
AAGTAGAATATTGTTGTAATTCATCGATTAACTTGAGGTTGTAAAAATAAGAATCTTTAATCGAACAAATACCACCACAAGTAAAAGCCAAAACTTGACAGAAACAATGAAAAATAAAGTTTGATAACATATTACCAAGTTTCATCATTCTTCTTTGTATCATTTTCTCCATGAAGATTTCCATTGGTATGATCTGACATGATGGATGAAGGTTCTAGACTCCCTTGCAGTGGCAGGTTGGTAAAACCAAATCCAATTGATCTCCACAATCTTGTGGGAAGCAGTGGTGGATGGCTTCCAGCATCTGCATCAGATGTCAGATCATAATGACCAGCTGAAGCTGGATTTAGATTCGAGAACCTTACAGCTCCGAGGATTTGCTCAGGAAGTTCTTCTTCAGTCTGGCTCTCGATCAGGAATGCTAAATCTACTGTTAATATTGTTACATAACCAAATGCCAAGTGCACAATTGCATTTGCAATAATTGAAGATCCAATATCCACATCTACCTCGATGTAATTCAACCCAGATGTGTACTTGCAAGAAACAGCTCTCCCTAGAATACATATAGCCTGCTCGCCAACAGCCGTTCTCACTATCCATGGACCCTGGACTATATTAGCTATCAGTTTAAGCCTGAATTACCGTTTCTTCTTTGTCCAGAGTGGATTCTTAATCTAGTTCATCTATCTTCGTTTGGAGGGCAATATTGTGCTTCGGCTCCTTCTTCGAATCTGTACATCTCGTTTCATGGACTTCAAATGTTGAAAACATTTCTTCTAAGGTGACAGATTCTAAATCTTTAGATATATAGTATGCATCTACTAATGATGACCACTCGATAGTTCTAGGAAATGCATTAAGCACGTACCTTAGCGAATCTTGATTCCTTACCTTTTCTCCGAGATTCGTGAGTCCGATGATTAGTTCCTTCATTCTTGAGTGAAGATATGCAACGGTTTCTTCTGCTTCCAATTTTATATTACTCAGCTGGTTCCTTAGCCGATCCCGTCTCACGAGCTTGGCTTCGAACGTCCCTTCGTGTAGCTCAAGGGACTTCTCCTAAAGCTCCTTTGCTGAGTTGTAGGTGCCGATCCGGTTGACTTCTTTGTGGTGGTAAAATGCTCAGCAGATGAAACTATGTTTTGACGTTTGCCACGAAGTCGGTCTGCTCCTTCTTCGTCCATTGGTATTCTTCTTTACCTTCGGGTGCTATAAAATTGAACTTCATTATTAAAAGCAAGTCAAAATCGGTTTTAAAAAAATACCTCCATTCACTTTTTCCAGCTCACGAACTCCCCTTCAAACTTTGGTGAATAATGCTTGGTCTGGCCATCTCGTGTGCTTCGTTTGGCGGTTAGTCCTCTTGAAACATCCTGGCTTTGATGCCACTTGTTAGGATCCTCGGCGACCGGCTAGAAGGGGTGAATAGCCCTTGCACAAATTAAGCAAATGAACATTTCTCAACTTATAACTTAATTAAAATAACACTTGCATAAGAATAATAAAAGAGACTAAAAGGAAAGAGGCACAACAGGTTTACTTGGTTATAACCAGGGAGGTTGTTAATCCAAGACAGATGAAGTCGCACTAATTTCTCATTCAGACGGAGAAACCTCTTTACAGCAATGAACGCACAAAAACAGAAGCTAAACAGAAAACTGAACGAGTACAAGTGTTGTTTCTCTTTTTCTTGTTGTATTTAGCTTATGGGAGCAGGGCTGCTTATATAGCCCTGCTCGGGGCGCCTTGAAGGGTTCCAAGTGCTTGGAATGAGATAATATATTATCTCCGATGCAACAGTGTGTGCCACGTCGAATATGGCTAAGTTTCGGGTGCAGGGCACCCGGAAGGGTTCAGGGCAGCCGGAAGGGTTCCGGGCGCCCCGGACTGGTCCGGGCACCCGGAGCCCCAGAAGTCAGCCTTTTACTTACTTTTGGTCCCGATCTCCTGCTTTGGTTTCACTCACAACGGTCCAAGTCTTCCGCTCTGACCCCGCTTGTTTGGGTGATTTCGGCCATCTGGAATAGGACTCACCCAAACCAAACTTCCGGCCTTCTCGAGTAAGCTTCCGCTCCGGCTTCTCATCCCTCGAAAACACCGCGCGCCTCCTTCTCGTCCACTCGTGTACTCTTCCGCAGCACCTCGTACCCCAGACGCACCGAACCCGTCGGCTCTCTCCTATGTCATCCTTCTCGCTAGCTGCGTCTTTTGCTTGACGTCCTGTGCTCCTAAGTTCTTGCATACTTAGACACAAGGTTAAAGACAACAGGACCTAACTTAACTTATTTGATCACATCAAAACTACCTTGGGATACCAACACAATTATCTTGTACCTACAACAAGGAGTGTTGCCGATCGACCCTAAGCTAGCTCGGCAGGTAAAAATAGAGTCAACCGCTTCACCCTTATTGGAGATCAACTGTATAGACGTGCATTCTCCCAGCCTTTACTCAAATATTTTGGACCGGACGGAGTTGATTACATTCTATATGAAATTCATCAAGGTTGCTGTGGCAACCACGTCAGGGGGAGGATGTCAGCTCGCAAGGTGCTACTGGTAAGTTGTTTTTAGTCTACTCTGTAGGTAGATGGCAATCGACTAGTAGCTACTAATGTCTCTTGTCAGAAGCATCAGAACATACCTCATCGCTCAACAGAACTACTAAAGATGTCGATAGTTTCATGCCCTCTCAACTAGTGGGGAATGGATATTGTAGGTCCTTTCCCCATCACCCTAGCTTAGAAAAGGTTATTACTTGTTGTAATAGACTATTTCTCCAAATGGGTGGAGGTCGAAGTCCTGATCAAGATCATCGAACGGGCTGTGATCAAGTTCTTGTGAGCTAATATCTTGTGCCTATTTGAGATCCCTCATAAGTTGGTCTCGAATAACGGTTAGTAATTCTAAGGGAGCAAAATTTAGGAATGGTGCCAAGAGTTAGGTATTACCCAAACCTTCACCTTTATATCATATCCTTAGAGTAACGATCAGACCGAAGTCACGAACAAAGAGATTGTCAAGGGACTCAAAGTGAAACTTGATCATGTGGGAGGTGACTAGGTCGAGGAACTCCTGAGCATCCTATGGGCTTGCCATACAACTCCCCAGGAGAGAATAGGACTAACTCCTTTCCAATTAGTCTATAGCAATAAAGTAATTGTCCCCATTGAGATTAGCGGAGAATCTGCTCGACGATTACTGTATGACCAAGATAATGTTGATCAGTGCCTTCTCGAGCTAGACCTTATCAATGAGGCTAGAGAAAGAACTACTACTTGGCTGATAGCTTATAGGCAATGAATGCAACAAAATAACAATTGGCGGGTGATTCCTCGCTTCTTCCAAGAAAGTGATTTAGTCTAGAAGAGGACAAAGCCGGTCAGAGATGTAACCAAGATGGTACCCCAGTGGAATGGAACTTACAAAGTTGTCAAGAACTCTTATCTAGTGTCTACTATCTTTAGGATGCCAATGGTAAGGAGTTGGATCGCCCATGGAGAGCCAATTACCTCCAACTTCATGATCACACTTGAAAGCATTTTGTACTTGTACTTGTACCAATTTCTATCTAATGAAAAGGTCCTAAACTCTCGCCACAGCTGCGAGTTATAAGTGTGAAAGGCCCACATGCCCAACAATCATTCTGTCATCTATTCCAGACTCTCACCACAACTGTGAATTATAAATGTGCAAGGCCAACGTACCTAATGACCATCCGTTTGCTATCCCAGACTCTCATTACAGCTGCTTGTTATAAGCGTGTAAGGCTCACGCGCCCATCGACCATCCGGTCGGCTATCCTAGACTCTCATTGTAGCTGTGAGTTATAAGTGTATAAGGCTCACATGCCTAATGATCATCTGATTGGCTATCCCAAACTCTCACCACAGCTATGAGTTATAAGCGTACAAGACTCACGCACCCAACGACCATCTAACCGGCTGTCCCAGACTCTCGCCACAGTTGCGAGTTAAAAGTGTGCAAGGTTCACGCGCCCAATGACTATCCGGACTTCTGTTCGTCCCAGATTCTTACCACAACTATAAGTTATAAGTGTGCAAGGCTCATGTGCCAACGACCATCCGATCGGCTGTCTTAGACTCCCGCCATAGCTGCAAGTTATAAGCGTGCAAGACTCACACACCCAACGACTATCCATTCGGTTGTCCTAGACTCTTGCCACAACTACGAGTTATAAGCATGCAAGGCTCACGCGCCCAATGATCATCAGGTCGGCTATCCCAAACTCTCGCCACAACTGAGAGTTATAAGCATGCAAGACTCATGCGCCCAACAACCATCCGGTCGATCATCCTAAACTCTCGCCACAACTGCGAGTTATAAACGTGCAAAGCTCACGCACCAACGACCATCCGGTTGGTTATCCTAAACTCTTACCATAGCTACGAGTTATAAGCATGCAAGGTCACACATCCAATGACAAGGATATAAATGTATGTCGAATATGCTCATGCAACGAAATAAAATACATGTAAAATAATACCAAATTCTATGCATAAAATGCACACATCATATATCAAGAAGGGCAAATCATTCATCTTAGCTTCTACTAGTTAAGACCAAATCCCCCCACCAAATCCACTACAAACTAACAAAGAAACATAGGATATGAACAAACAAAAGTGAGAGAAAATGAAGAGGGCAAGGGGAGAGAACGTCTTTCTATATATTTTTTTTAGTTGACACCGGATATTCAGCTTAAACTAATTAATCATAGGTGATTGATTAACAACAAAAGTAGGAAATAGTATTAGAAAATTAGGGTAACCTAGTCCCAAAAATATAATATATGTGGTAAAAGGTAAATACGCTCACCCCTAGGGTCCCTGTCCTAAGACGAATATGGAGGAGATAAATCACGATGACCAAGAAGGCAAGTGACAGGTGGGGTGAGGTTTACACGGGTTGCAGGGATTTACGGTCCGCCAACCCCGAGAATCGACTCCTAGACCTTATGTGGTATCAATTCTACCACTTACCATCTCAGCTAGCATGTGGGGGTAACAAAAATACAATATGGATTCTATGATAGCTGGTAGATGTTACATTGTCATACTCTCTTAACAAAGTGCCGTGGAATCTCTATTTTTCCACAAGGAACTAGCTAGAGCAACTACAACATGGATTTTTCAATTATAATATAGACCCCCATGTTATAATTTATACAAGAGGAATGAATACATATGCTTATTCTTTACAATAAAAAACATAAAGTAGATAGATTTATTTCCCAAGACTCTGCATAATACCTTCTGTTTAATCAGATAAAACAATTTTGTAACTCTATTCTATAGCGTGTTCAATTCCATAAATTACTATTATATATATCCTTCCAACTTCATGCTCAATGGTCTTGTTTCTTATTCCTGAAAGTTGAAACATGTGGCAAAAAGGTTATTCGTTCGTCCCAACGCTCCCGTCAATCTGTCCCTAGGCTAACATGGAGGAGGTAAATCATGGGTGGCTACTAGCCATTAGTGCAAATGGCCAAGACATGGGGGAGGTTATGCTCGGTCATGCTGAGTTTCGACCCCAAGACTTCATGTGGTAATACCCCATGTCTTAACCATCACACCGCTCCGAGGGGACTTCTGAAAGTTGAAACATGGAGATATTGAAGATGTTTTACTAATTGAAAAATGGTAGAGATGGTAATGGTAGAACTTATTTTCAAAGAGACCAGGTCATTTTTGTTTGTTTTTTAAATCTAAATTTCTACTATTTTTATAGTCCCTATTCTTTATGTTTATAAGGCTGGTTGGATTTCAGTCTTTTTCATTGAATGAAATGTTGAGTTTTGTTTTAAATTTAAAACAATTTTTGTAGTGTTTTTTAGTCCCACATTGCTAAGTGGAGAAGCTTGGAAGGGCTTATATATGAAGCCCTTCCATCCTTGCTTAGCAATAATAAGAAGACCTACACGTATGCGCGGGCCAAGCCCAAATCGAGTGGATTTGGGGGGTTCGAGCCGGAAATCCATAAATCGGGCGTCACGTGCGGGGGGTGCAAATCCCCAGCCCGTGGGCCTTGCACTCACGGGCGGCCCGGTCTGTTTTTGCTGGTTTCTGGTTTGGTCTCGTTTCTGGTCAGCAGCGCTCCGCGTCGTATGAGGATCTAAACTCATCCGCGCGTGAGAAGAGGAAGTGCGTCCCTTCCTCTGCACTGTTTCGAAGTGTATAAATACACTTCCTCCGTTCCTTCTAAAAACACACCGAAGCAAAGCATTTCTTCTGCCTTCTGCTTCTTCTTCTCTCCCCTTGTTCCGAGTTCTGAGGCTTGGTTTGCGATTTGAGGTTGAGTCCGAGTGCGGTGCTCGTTTTGGAGTGCATCTACGAGCGACGCGAGCGGTTGTCGGATCTTGGGAGGATTTTGCCGGAGAGCCTTTGCGCCGTGGACGGCAATCAATTCTCTAAAGACAGTCGGCACGTCCGACGCTTCGACCGGAGATACACAATTTCTTAACCCTTTGCTGTTATTAAAGTTTATTACATGCTCGTCGTTTATTAGTGCAATTAAATATTACTGTTTTAACATAATTAGTTCTATTACAGTTATTACATGAAATATAGCTAAAATATATAATTTCTAGGCAAAACTGATGTTGCACCTCTTTGTATCTGTTTGTCATATATTAGTCGATTATTTAATGTAGTTCTCTACTTGTTTGACATTATCACTTTTTTCTGTAAGTCGTACCTTGAAACTTTGAGCAGTTAAGGAGATATCCTTGAGCTTGAGAATTATCTGCAAATTAAGTAGGTTTTTTTTTTTCTCTCACTGGATTGTTAATGACATTTTGTATAGACTGTTTGCTTTCGTGATACATCCATCAGCCACACTGGTGCAAGCTAGCTGTGTTTATCCTTTTTTTCGTGATACATGTCTTATCCCAGTGCCTGACATGAGCACCGTCAATAGAGGCAGCGTCTTTCGGTGCATGGAAAAAACATCAAATGGGCGATATGTGAAAAGAGAAAGCACAGGCATGGGGAGATCACTGTGAGTGGCTCGTCTACCAATCCAAGTTTTAATTAGGTACGTACGCCCTTGCAAGGTGACAATGAATTATTATTGATTATTTACAGTATATTAATATCAAATATTTTGTATATAGAGATAGTACAAATTAATTAAGGAGGTTTAATTGTTTTATTAATTCGTGTTTAATTTGTTGTTGTTACAGCACTGTTACTTCAATTTGACAAGGAAGATGCTGAGCTGCCCACTGAGCTGGTCGCCTGCGCATAGACGGCACAAACGTACTCCTCTGCTACCTTTTGCCGCGGCGTTCAGGTCTTGCTCTCCGGTGCCAACATCACCAACCCGGACTCTATCTGTTAGATGCAGCACGAAGATGGAACTTTGTTTTGAGCGTGAATCACTTTTCTTAAGGAAATTTTGTCCCCATTATGTTGCTGCCGGATTTTAACGACAAATTCCCTCCAGTATACTCAAAACAATGTAGAATCTATAGACAACAATTCTATAGATTCTCCCAAGACAAATTAGAGAATGAAAAGTGATTTCCGAGAAGATATTAAAAGGATGTATATATAGTGAACAATGTAACATTTGGGAAAAGTTGTGGAAACACCTTTTCATGAATGGGCACGTTAACTGTCACATTTGTTCACCAAGAAAAATTCAAAATTAAATTAATTCCGAATTTTCTATATGTGCCCACGTGCCCATCTTTGACATATATATAAATGAAAAATGATATTCTTAAGGAAAAATCTCAAGGATAGACACATAAATGATGGGACCCACAAAAAGTGAAATGGTCCCACCATTTATGTGTCTTTCCACTTGGCTACTAAGGTCACCAATTAAATACAACATACTTGATGCACATCCTTTAATAAACCTATCAAACATCTTTATTCTTTTCAATGTGGGACTAAACATATACCACTATTTCAACACTATCTTCCGGTGGAGCACGTACATGGGCACTGGCAGCTCGATGAGGAAGAAGGGTGGCGACCGGGGGTATGGCCAGGTTGATCCGGCCGCGCTTGGCACCGAACAGGGTCACGGCGATGGCCTTGTCGACGAAGAATGATCTCATTAGTAGCTTGAATGCAATACTTGTTCTTGCATATAACTAATATATATATATATATATATATATATATATATATATATTATCCTTTTGTCAAAAGAGTTCCAACATAGATTTATCTTAAATCCAAGCAAAATGTCATTAAAATAAAAAGTGGACGTGGAATGTAGAACATAGAAGCAATTAACTTTCTAATGTGGTTCTTGAGAAGGGAACACATTCTGCATGTACAAGCTTTTAGTTAACCAAGTGAAGCTACACCTTTTTATGTTCAGAACATGGGTTTCAGCCTCAGTGAAGTGGTAGTTAACCATGTTCAGAACATGCGCTCCAACTTAGCATGTCCTTGATTCGGTCAATGCATCCTATACGACGTTAGATAATCTTGTTGCCAGACATTATAAGTATACATTAATTAAATGGTCTGAGTTGATAATTTCAAGCTACTAATGAGACTTTTTCTGCCAATAGAAATCACCTCAAAGGTTTTCAGTTCATTTAGCAATTGTGTTGCGTTATAATTGACACATAGTTGCTCTTGAATTGCAAGAAATCTGGGGACAAGGATTCCAAGATTATGCTTACTTGCGAGCCATCATCTATATATGGTCGCACCATGGGTTCAGAACATTATTCAGCCTCAGTGAAGTGGTAGTTAACCATGTTCAGAACATGCGCTCCAACTGACTGTCCTTTCTTCATCTTAGCATTCATGGCTTTCTTAATCGCCTTATGCTTAGAATGACTAGACTGCTGTCCAAACATAGCTTGTAGAGAATCCATTATTTCACAAGCATTCTCCACTTGCTCGTGCTTCAGCCTAAGCACATCGTTCATTCCAGCCAACACATAGCCTTTAACTTTGTTGTTTTTCCGACCTGGCACAAGGTCAATTGTCAGGATAGAGGTCAAAGTCAAGGTGGTCAAGGTCTGAGTGCTAGAGGGCCGAACGGAGGGCAATGACAATGACCGATCGGGCAGTCAGGCCTCGACGGGCGAGAGACAGGTCCGAGCATATCTTCAGTCTAGCTCGGGATGATGTGCAAGACAACCAATGCTCATACAGAACAGTAGGATGTTGAGGGAGACCGGGTAACCTGTCCGAACAGAGGGAAGGCAGGTGCTACAAAACCATCGCATATGAGAGTCATCGAGGTCGACAGAGCGGAAAAGTCCCGACCGAGTGGCTACCCCGCTCGCCAAGCAGTGGGACATGGTTGCGGACGGAGCGGAATCCTAGCCGAGCGGCTACCCCGCTCGGCCAAGCAACGAGACCACTGTAGTATCTCTCGACTTCCTTTTGGGAGGTAGTGTTGTTGACACGAGGCATAGTCGACAGGTGGATCGTACGACGGAAGCTTATACTGTCTTATCAATTATGTTAAGATCATAACATAATTGAACCGCTGGGCACTGCCTCAGTGACGAAAACGTAGCCATTGGTCTCGCTCGGCCTAGCAACGGGACCACTGTAGTATCTCTCTGACGGTTCTGAGTCATGCCATAAGAAGAAGTCACATCCCCTTTGCTGAATTTCAAATCAACTTAATCAAAATTCAATAATTAAAAATTTCACAACAGTGTGTTGATATAACGAAAACTTACTCTATATTTTGGATATGAAAAAAATCGCCTTCCTGATTAGATTCTGTCCATGATGTCTGGAGACTAGCTCGTAACTCACAATAACATAATATTGGGGGGTTTCAGATTGCTCATTGTTTATACGTCGTTGAGCGAAAGAAGATGCTAATGAAGAGCAAGCTACTATGATTTTTCTTTCCTTGTACCTGAATAACACTAATATGAGAAAAAGACATAAATTAGATTAAAACATATTTTTTTCGACGAAAAAATCTAACAACAACCCCCAACGTACATAAAATGCCTTAATTCAGTCCAAGAGTGTCACACTCAACATTACCTGTCCATCATGTAAAACCTTTAAGTAACTTATATCAGCATTTGCATGAATTTTATTTTACACACGAGCTAAATGTGAAAGGGTATGTAGCAAAAGTTACAGAAACTTCCTATGAATCAAATAATCAAATTCAGATATTCAAAAAACAGCAACATCAACTCAAAGGGGCATCAAATTGTATATACAAAATCAAATTTTAAATATAAAAAATTTAGGTAAAATAGAATTCTTGTGTGCTACTAAATAATGTTCCAAGCAAATACAATTCAGGTTTGCAACTGATATGAAAATTTTCAATAATGTTCCAAGCAAACAAAATTTAGGTTTGCAACTGATATGAGCAGTTTTCAACCACGATTACCTAATTCAAGGAGGGAGGCCGTTGGAGGGGGCCGCGGAAGGGAGGCCGTTGGAGGTTGCGGACGTTGCGGAGGTCGCGGGAGGGAGGTTGCGGAGGTCGCTAGAGGAGGCCGTGGGAGGGAGGTCGGCGATGCTGGAGGGAGGTCGGGGCGGATGCTGTAGGTCGCTGGAGGTTCTTGGAGGTCGGCGATGCTGGAGGGAGGCCGCGGAAGGTCGGCGATGCTGGATGGAGACGACGTTGGAGGAAGGCTGCCGGCGGCGGTGGAGGTAGCCGGAGGGAGGCGACGTTAGAGGCTGGAGTTCTAGAGGCTAGTGCTTTTGGAGCTTTTGGCTTTTGGGGCTTTTGTGCATTGGTGTGTGCAGACATTTTGCACGTGAGAGAGGTTTTATACGAGCACAGATCTCTCTGGACTGCACCTTGCGGTCTAGAAGATGGACCAGCTCATTGATAGGTGGAATCTCCTGGACCCTACCTATATAACAAGTGGGGTCCAGGGGATCTCACCAATCAACATTTACGGTCCGGGCCCTTTGGTCCATAATCCTTGAACTAGTCCTGGACCCCTGTCCATTCATTAGTGGGATGAGCTAGACTCCATTTGTTTAACAGGTGCATCCAACTCATCCACCAATGAGCATGCAAGGCCTCTTCTGGTCCAAAATATTCTGGATCAGAGGATCTGACCTCTTTGCGGTCCAGTGCGATCCAGAGGATCCCATCTAATTTTATACCACATATGTGGTCCAGGGAGGGATCATGAATAAAGGGTCTAGAAGAACCCTTCAATATTTTCGTAATAAATAATCTTGAGGGCTTTCTCTACAACAATAATGAGGTTGCCATCACAACAATTCTTAGATAAAAACTAACATCACACTATGCTTAAAAAGTTGAAGGAAGTTTTTTTACTTTACCAAGTACAAATTTTAAACTCAACTAGTTCGGATAGTTGAGCAAGAAATCAAACACAAATGAAACTTTATAGATGAACTCTAACAAGAATTACATAGGATTTTTAATAAATTCTAACCAGCTATGTAGGCTGCCGCTCAAATAGTAGCTTAGGAATAAAAATAATAGTACCTCTGTTACTCCGATTCCAATCGAGAGCATGAAAACATTAAGGGTCAATGTCATTCTCATCTGTAGTGTGGTTGATATGACTAAAGACGAAGGAAGCAAGTGCACCATAATATTTATCATTTTTCCCCTTATGGTATTGCTGCGGATACTAGAAGCACGTATGAGATAATCTCCACTTATTATCGCAATGCCTAATATTAAGCCACGCTCGTCGGTGAAAAAATATACTCCATCGTTATCTATCGATTCTGGTATCACTGATGTCATCCACAAGGAGAGGCAGAATATGGCGACAAAAAAGATCGTGTTAATGTAATTGAACTGTTGGGCATCGTCTCGATGGGGGAAAGCGTAGCCTTTTTGCTCCCTGTTGGACGCTGTAGCTTCTGCGAGGGCAGGGACCGTAGCAGGGAGGGACTGTAGTTTCCTCTACAGCTATGGAGATATCGGCGGTGGGAGTATGTGGCGAGAGGGAGCATGACTACGGCGACTGCGGCGAGGAGGAGCTTGGGGAGGGCCACTGCGGAGACTGCAACGAGGGGGAGCTTGGGGAGGGCGACTGCGGCGATGGGAGAGTGGTGACCATTGCTTCGGAGTATTGGTGGATTTGATTGGAGGGGTGAAGGGGGATTAAAATCATCTTTGAAATCAAAAATGGCAGGGGACAGAAACCAGTCCATCCTTTTGTTTTTAGTCCCGTTTTAAGGAGAGAGGAAGTCCTGTTTTCTGGAAATACAACCTGCAACCCTGTTTTAATGTTCAACATTTTCTCCAGCGACAGCTCACGGCAGAGGTGAAAAGTAGAGACAATTTTTAGTCATAATTAAATTGAAAATCAATCCATTTCAATAAGAAAGAACAAATGAAAATGGAAGGAAGATAAGGGGAGGGAAGGAAAGGGGAAGGATAAGAGCTCAGATCCTCTTGTCCAGGATCTCTTGGACCAAAAAAAACCCTACAAATATAGTGGTGGGGTGATCTAGACCCCACCTGTTAAACAGGTGGGGTCCAGATCACTCCACCAATGAATATCCATGGGTCCAGGGATCCTGGACCAGAGGATCCCTATCCGAAGGATAAGAGAAAAGATGGAAATAAATGATAGAGAAAGTAGGTGGGAAAATTACTTGGCAAGAGAAATCTTGTATTAATAAATGAGGAACATAGAGCTGCAATTTGATGCATTTTTCCTGGTATTGCCTCTGAATCATGTGGGAACTTTTGAGAACTCTACTTATGCAAAAAAGTAACTTGATTGTACTACCAATAGCTTCTACTAATTGCCTTGCAAGACAATTATCTATCTTCCAAAAGCAAACATGGCGCATGATGGGTTATTACAAACAAATAGAAGATTGATGTTTTTTTTTAAAAAAAAATTGGACATGATTGTGATGCTCCTCCATGTTCTTTATTGACATCATCTAGAGTTTGTACAATTACTTCATATAGAAATTACAATCAATCTTCTTGATGTTGTCTTACCTAACCTTGTGGACAATTTGTTTCGTTCATCAAACTTGGTTCACACTGTAGCTTAAATTTTCTTTGCATAATTTGGACCATCTTGCTCATCATCTATGAGCAAATGACAAGGATATTTGTTCTTGTGCATGCCAAGCTTATTTAACTTCTGTTTTCTTGAGTTAATATTGCATTGCAAGTGATTCTTAGACTGGCCTTCTTTTTCATGTTACTTATAAGGCAGGTTGTTGTGGATAGATTGTTTGTAGTTTTGTACAATCCTTGTGATCACTGTTTTTCTTTTCATAGGTGGGATTTCAAGCAATAGCAGAGGCTCTTGGGTTGGCTGCTGTAATAGCAATAGTTGCTATTACTGCCATAATTGCTGAGATATTCTCTGCAAATATTATCCTAGGAACAAGTCTTCTCACAGAACGGGTATGCACAACTACTTTTAATGATTTTTGACTAATCTTTATATTTTTAAATGACAACAAATGAAATTTCCTGTACAGGCTGGACTCTCTATGGCATTGGGAGCTTTTCTGGTTGGTCTCCCCCTTGCGGAGACTGAGTTTTCCTTACAGGTTGAATCAGATATTACTCCTAATCGTGGCCTTCTGTTAGGCCTCTTTTTCATGACAGTAAGTATATCAGTTCCTATCTTCCTTACAAAATTTTGAAAATGCAAGTGAACGAAATCAAGGGTCAAGTCTAAAACCTGATTTCCATGTCACACATGCTTATTGATGCATTCTGTGATTTTCAAACAACCAAGATGGGATCATTTGAGAGGCTGAATTTACTTTGCCATTTGTACCTGATGCGGTGATAAGGAAGGAGCCATCTTGCGGAGGACCGTTGCCACGGCGGAGGTCAAAAGTCAAGGCGGTCAACACATTGTCGGCCGGTCAGACGATAATGTCACGACCGGGAGGAGAAAGGCCCGATCCGACATCACCTCTGATTCGGCAAGACGCCGAGCACCCAATGCTCAATAAGGGAGAAGTCACCAAGGTTACGCGGAAGACATACCGAGCGGCTAAACCCGCTCAGCCCAATAGGAGGAGAAAGACCAATGATTGTAGTCGAGCGGACAGTGGAGACCCGAGCCGAGCGGCTATCCCGCTAGCCCAGCAGGAGGAGAAAGGCCAATGATTGTGGTCGAGCGGATAGTGGAGACCCGAGCCGAGCGGCTATCCCGGTCGGCCCAGTAACAGAAGAAAGGCCAATAATTGTGGCTGAGCGGACAGTGGAGACCCGAGCCGACCGACTATCCCGCTCGGCCCAGTAATAGACACGACACCATCTTTCGACATCCTTTTGGGAGCTAGTGCCGCTGACAGACGGCATGGTCAGACAGAAGATCATACGGCAAAAGCTTCCACTGTCACTTCAGATATATGCTCGACCCGTTAAGGTATTGTGTCAGAGACACTTTACTGACAAGTCTTTTCAGAGAAAGCTTTGAGAAGCGTGCACGCGTGCCACAGGAGCTCAGGTCCGAGCGGAGTCTACATGCGGTCAGCAGGAGCGCCACATCCCCAGCATCCGTCTCTTCGACTTTCGGACAGGATCATATTTGGCGACGTCTGTGGGAATACAACTTGCATCCGAGCCGAGAAGATGAAGGACACTGGACGACTCACAACCGTGACTCTCACCAAGGAAGAGCTCGACATGCTCGTGCAAGCCCGAGTAATGAAGATAGTTGAGCAGCAACAACAACAGACTTTAGCCGATCGGCAAGCGCAGCTACCAGCGACATCGACAGCAGGAGGCCGAACGGAGCGTGAAGATCGAGCAGAGCAAATCTCATTATGGTGGCAGAATAGAAGGTCGACCGACACTCAGGGGGAAGTGCCGCCCGCGCCGATCCCCTTTCATCGGGCCTTGTTCCAAACTCCCTCGGAAATAGCCCAAGCGAATCAAGAACGGGGATCATCTTCAGACGACATGCCCGTTTGGGACGCACGAAGAGGCAAGGCTCCCCGAGGCAACACATCGCCCGAACTGATCAACCGACAGTTCTCCGAGGAGATCTTACGGGACCCTCTGGCCAGGCACTACACCCCGCTAGTGATTGGGTCATACAAAGGATTGACCGATCCAGATGACCATCTGGATAGGTTCGATAATGAAGCTACCCTGCACCAATACACGGATGGGGTGAAGTGCTGAGTCTTTCTCACTACTCTCTCCGGCTCGGCATAGTGCTGGTTCAGAAGGTTGCCGGACAGATCGATACACAGCTTCAAGGATTTTCGAGCAGCCTTCTTGCATCATTTCGCCAGTAGCCGACGCTATCAGAAGATGAACGTCAGCCTCTTCTCCCTGAAGCAGAGACCAAAAGAAACACTTTGAGCCTATATATAATGTTTCAATTAGGTAGCCATGGACATCCCCTCTGTCTCATCCGAGATAATGATGAACGTCTTTACTTAGGGGCTCATTGAGGGAGATTTCTTCCGATCACTCATCAGGAAGCTGCCCATGGACTTTGACCACATGCTCAAGAAGGCCAACGAGTATATAAACATGGAAGAAGCCCAAGCGGCAAGAAGAAACAAGGAGTCGACTGAATCCTCTGAACGACCGAGCGTCGACCATCATGAAGCCACCAGCCACCCAGGGGACCAAGGGCCGAAGGAGTGTGGCCACACTAGGAGACCAGAATGCATGTCGTACAACATGTGTCCGCCGACCGACAGAAGGCGTCAAAGGGCAAGGTATGGACACCGAGTTCTGTTCTCTTCATTAGTCACTGACACACAACACGCGTGATTGCAATGGTTTGTTCTGTTCTGTTCTGCTCTGTCTGATCCACAGCTTTATCGAAGCATTGTTGGAGCCTTACAATATGTCACTATCACACACCCTAATATTACTTTTGTAGTAAATCGTGCTTGTCAATTCATGCATGCTCCAACTAAACAAAATTGAGATAATGTAAAAAGAATACTTCGCTATCTCAAAGGTACTATTCTACATGGTCTTCTTGTATATCGCCAATCGTCTCGAGATTTACATGCTTATAGTGATGTGGATTGAGCTAGTTCTCCTGAAGATAGACGCTCTACTAGTGGATATGCGATATTTCTTGGCTGAAATCTTATCTCATGGAATTAAAAAACAACATACGGTATCCGTCTGATATAGAAATTGACTTTCATTTTGTTCGTAAACGTGTGACAACTAAACAGTTATCCGTCTCTTATATCTCTGCTGAAGATCAAATCGCTGATATCTTTACTAAGTCATTATCTAAATAATGTTTCAACAAGTTAGCAAGCAAACTCAACGTTAAAGATCTCCCGTTAAGTTTGTCAGGGGGTAAAAGAGATAAAAGAGAATTAGCTGGATTGACCGGATCAAATCACCAAATCAAATCAAATTAAGTATTAGGATTATTCTAATAATTCTGTTATAATTATTATAATAATTCTCAGAATAACTTTTAGAATTACTCTATTATTTATTAATTGGTTAATTGACCAAGTACTTGTTTAAATACTATATATTGTATTGCCCTTAGGTCAAATATCATAATGAACAATAAGATTTTTTATTGCTCCCACCTCTTCCTATTATTCTTCTAACAGCAGGCCCTCCGACGTTCAAGTCAGGTACTTTTTCCCCAGAATAATAGTAAAACGGAAAAAAAAGTAAAGGACTAGTGCAAAAAGACGAGTGAGCGTACCTACGTAAGGGAGAGGTCCTCCCTTTTTATATGACTTGGTGTACTTTTGGACCTGACAGGCATCAGAGAATGTCGGGTGTCATAATTTGTCTAGCGGTGAATGACAGGTGGCCTTCTCCCATAGGCCAGAAGAAGGATCAGTGGGCAATGAGCCCTATACCGTTAGCATATTCCCTGACAGGCAATTACGATTCCATGGCTTGCTTGTCGTATAGTGCCTAGCCGACCTAGTTGGCTTTATTCTGACTTGAGAGTTCAGCCCTGTAAATCCTGATCCGTGTATATGTGCTTTCTTGTAAATCCTTACCTGTGTGTATGTGTTTTCCTGTAAATCCTGACCTGAGTGTGTAGGCTTGTGAATCCCGACCTGTAACTCCCAACCTGTGTGTATGTGCTGTCTTGCAAATCTCGACCTGCGTGCACAACTCTGTAAATCCTGACCTGTATGTGTAGTCCTGTAAATCCTGACCTGTATATGTAGCCCTGTAAATCCCGACCGAGCATGTAGGCTTGTATTTTCCACCTTCTTGACTTCTGACTGCCACGTCATCTTAACATCTGACCGCCACATCCCCTTGACTTCTGATCGTCACGTCCCCCTGACTTCTGACCACCACATCCTCTTGACTTCTGATCACCACGTCCCCTTGACTTACCTCCACCTCACTTCCCGATGTCGCACTATCATGCACCGTATCAGGGGTGCATGCAGTGTATGTGGCACGTACAAGCTTTTCAGTAATCGGAGCAACAGATTTTTGCTGTTTTGTGCTGTTGCCTTTCTTTTGGAGGGGGGATAGCTTAGTGGTGGTGTCAGTAGCTGGATTTACGAGAGTGAGTGTCTTCATTGTGGCCTTTCATGATCATGACTGAATTTGGTGTGCAGTAGTATCTGTTGTCTGCGTGCCAGAGACAGTATCTGCTGATTTGTTTGAAATTTGGTCCAGCTTTGTTACTCATGGATGTAAATATGACTCTCTAGATTGAGGGGATGAGGGCATAAGTTTGACAGTCGAGTTCAGTTTTGGTTTGAAATAAATTGCTATTGATATGTTGAATTGAGTTGGGTTCTGATCCAGAGAGTAGATTTTTACATAAAACTGTAGATTCCCTCAGTAATGCTGTCGTATCTTCGTCAGATTCCCTGAGTCATGCTGATCGTGTCGTATCATTTAATAATTATGATTTTTAATTAGTTTAATATTTGCAAACAGCTTCCATCACATTGAGTCCCTTGTTAGGGCTATTAACACCACCATAAAGATAAATAGTGTTCCATGATAAATTTTTTCCTACAGAAAAATCTCCTGCAACATGTACCTGACCTTTACCTCAAAATCTGGGGGAAAATGTAATTTCTGTAAAGAAATTTATCAAACAAGTAAGGAGGAGAAAAATACTGGTTGATTTGATACTGACAATTAGCAGTGAGTAAAACTTCATTAAAATTGAAATAATCAAATCAATTCATAAATTTGGTCCGATTTATTAAAAGTTTGGTTTTTTTAACATCTATTATTTTGATTAAATCGGGACCTTTTTGAGTTTTGCAAAATAATTAAATCAATTTTTTATTAAATAATAAATTAAAATTTTAAAATTTTTATTAAACTGATTAATTTTTTTTTTTAAAAAATCATTTAAAAAAAAAAAATCAATTCGGTTGTTTCGATTTTAACAGCAAAATTCAATAGGTTAAAAAAAATATATACTAATTCGATGCAAAGTGCAGGTTCCACCAAACTGCCATAAACGATGCAAAGTGCAGGTTCCACTGTCTCTAGCAGTTTGCAATTATTAACCTAATTCAAATCAATGCACAGGCCCTAATTAGTATATATATATATATATACACACATGATAATGATACACTGTGTGATGTTACAGTGTGAACTGTGTATATCGCGCAGTATATCATATTTCTTTATTTTTTTAAATTTTTTAATTTTGAATTTAAAAAATAATTAAAATATTTTTCTAAGATTTTATTTGTAGGGTTCAAGCTTCCCAATTGGATTATAATTTTTAAAATATTTTTTTTAAAAGATTTTTCATCTAAGGTTCAGGCTTCCAAATTAAATTATAGTATTTAATTAAAAGGAAAATTAAAAATGGAATAAATTTAAGCATTTACGGAGTATTGTAATATATTGATGGGGTATATTAATGTATTAGCTATTTATATATGAAAAATATTGATTATTTTAATTAAAATTTCTTTGTTTTTTTAATTTTGAATTAAAAAATAATTTAATTTTTTTTTAAGATTTTATTTCTAGGGTTCAAGCTTTCCAAGTGGGTTATAATTTTTAAACTAATTTTATTTTTTAAGATTTTACCTATAGGTTCAGACTCCCTAATTGGTTATAGTGTTTAGTTAAAAGAAAAATTAAAAAATAAACAGATTTAAGTATTTACGGAGTATTGTAATATGTTCTATGTATTAAGATTTTATATAAGGAAATGTTCAATTTTTTAAATTTTAAAAACTTAAATAAAAAAAAAATTTAAAAAAAAGGAAAAGTTGATATGTTGCGCGACGTGTACAGTCATGCACTGTAGCATCACGCAGCATATCACAACTATATATATATATATATATACTTGAAATGCTCCAGGGGATATAGAATGGGTTCATTATCACAGTGGAATGCTGGGTTTGGGCATGATAAGAATCCATTTTGGCCTGAATGATTCCATTAAAAAACTTAGATTGAAATTTAACAAAATTTTCTCCAACAAGAGGGAACGCAAGTAAAAGAAAGCTGACATGAATTTATTAATGAATCTAATACAATTTATTCCACTCAAGATTGATATTACTTTGTGAAACCTCCAGCTCCTCCGTAAGCAAAAACATATTTATCTTGACCAGATCCATGATCATCAGATATGCTATAATAATCACCAATATCAGACTTAGACTTAATAAATTCAGTGTCAAAATTGGTCAACTTATTCGAGGAATCCACTGCTTGAACTTGAATGAAATAAGCAGCTTTATTAGGTCCTTCATTACTTGGATGACCACTACCCATAGGAGGACTCGGTACATTCAAGGGAGAGTAAACATGCCCACCCATTTGAACAGCGTCTGCGTAATCATCCATCTTAGGAAGCAATTCCTTAGGGAAATACCCAAGAGGTAGCTGATCATTATAGGTAACCCACCAATTCCCTGTACTAGAATCCTATAAATGAAAATACACAACATTTATTAATAAGGATTAAACTTCAATAAAAATAAAATAGCACATTTTTTTTTTTAAAAAGAATTACCCTAGAAATTAATATGGATAGATATTTCTGTTCACCGCCGTAAGTAGAAAATTCAGGAATAAAACTTCCAGGTCCATAAATATTTGTGGTGCTAACAAAACCAGGGCATTCTAAATTTCCACATCCCGTTTTCTCGTACCCATCAATCTGAAAATACATAATTAAATATGTTATCTGAGAATATATATGAAGATAAAAGAAAAAAATATAAAAGATTTATACTTACGGTCCAAAAAGTAAAAAAACGAGGATAGCTGGTACCATACATGATTGGTGAAACCTGTGAAATTAGATATAAATTAGTGACTATATAAAATAATATTAGTAAATAATTTATATTAACTTACATGCCAACCGGCCTGGATCACATTGAGTTCATTATTTGGAACATTTTTATCACCAAAAAGATATATAGTGCTGGATGATGTTTGGCTAGCTTGTAAATCTGGAAGCTTATAAGTCGCCATTTTTGCGTATGCTCCATAAAATGGATCATATGCTCCAGAAAATTCATCATGTACCATTTCAATTATTGCATACTGTGTAGAATGCAAATATTATTTATGTTTGAACTCCATAAATAATGAATTAGAATTGCAATAGTAATAGTCATAGTTAATAAAAGTGATTAACAAAAAATAACTCACGTGACTTCCTTCTGCAGTTGGGTTATTAGCTATGGCTTGTGCTCTAAATTGGTTTCTCAAGAGCTTAGACTCAATTAGATCTTGTTTCCGAGCACGGTGGATGAGAACAGTGCCAGAAGGACAAGTATCATTGAATCCATAAAAAGAAACTGGTTTAGATTTTGCAAGCTTCATTCCCTTTGGAAGACTACTTGGTTTTAACTGCAAAGATTATCTGATCAGTTAAAGAGCAAAAGGAACTATACCATGCAATAAAAAATATCATATCAATTTGACTTATTTCTTTTTGAATACTAAATACCTGAAGAGTATGATTTTTCAACAAAGGGTGGTCGAATGCTGGTTGCTTGTACATATCAATACAGTCAAATAGATCTCCCGTTATTGTCTAAAACAAAAAATAATAATAATAATTTCAATAAAAGTACTATTTCTAATTTCTCAAAAGAAATATTAATAACGACCTGAATGGTTTTAAGTGTGTATTTAGCTTTCTCGTTCCATGATCTTGCTTGTGCTCCACCAATCAAAATAAACAATAAAATGCGAAGAAACATAATGTAAAAATTCAAATGATAAGAAAGTTTAGTATTGCAATATGTTGTAAATCTTAGTCCATTCTCTAGTTTATAAATACACAAAAAAAAAATTATAATTAGTAAGATATAAGAATCATTAAAAATAAATAAAAGGTAAATGATTTTCATTTTTTAAATATGTAATTTACTATTAATGTAATCTTAAAATTGATACAAAATTAATGTTAAAATTAATGCAAGTTTATCTCTATTGATGTGAAAATAATAAATTTTAAAATTTACAACAAATCTGAGTTTATCTCTTTATTAATGTAATCTTAAATTTTATATAAAATTAATAAATCTAAAAATTTATACAAAATTAATATAAGTTTATTTCCATTAATGTCAAAATAATAAATTTTAAATTTGTACAAAATGTAAGCAATTATCTCTCTTTATTACTATCTTAAAATTTATATAAAAGTAATGTAAACTTATCTCTATTAATGTTAAAATAATAAATTTTGAATTTTATATAAAATGTAAGCAATCATATCTCTATTAATGTGATCCTAGAATTTATACAAAATTAAGGTAAGTGTATCTATATTAATGTTGAAATAATAAATTCCCTTTCATTTATTTTTTATTTAAACCTAAACAAAAAACTATATAAATTTTAGATATTTAAAATTCGCAAATAAGGTAAGTGTATCTATATTAATGTTGAAATAATAAATTCCCTTCCATTTATTTTTTATTTAAACCTAAACAAAAAACTATATAAATTTTAGATATTTAAAATTCGCAAATAATATTATTTTATTTAATGTTTCTTATATTGCTCACCCTAAATTGTTTTTGCTTTTATAAACTAAAGAAAGAGTCAAGATTTACAACATATTAAAAAAATTAAACTTTAATATCAAATAATATTACTTTAACATTTTATTTCTTGTGTTTATTTCGATTAGTGATTAAATAATATTATTTTATTTAATGATTCTTATATTGCTCACTATAAATTGTTTTTGCTTTTATAAACTAAAGAAAGAGTCAAGATATACAACATATTAAAAAAAACTTTAATATCAAATAATATTACTTTAACATTTTATTTATTGTGTTTATATCGATTAGTGATTAGTGGGAATAGGAAAGTTAAACATTCTCATGAAATATTAGTGTTTGTTTGATTCAAATTATTATATATAATTTTGGTTATATGATTACCGGATAATCACATAATTAAAATTATGAGAAATAAAATATAACCTAATATTGTTTAGCTCAACTTAGATAATGTAAAAAAATATATTTATTTTAAGATTTTAATATATAATCTAATTTAAAATTTTACTGTATTATTCCAAGTTACAAAACTAATATATAATAATATATATGTATTTTTTTTTTGAACTTTAGATTTTTTTTTAAGTTTATGTTATATATATATATATATATATATATATATATATATATATATATATATATATATATATATAAAATAAATTATTACATATTTTTATTTTCTATTTAGTTTTTATAATTTAAAATAAGAATTTTGTTATGAAAATTTTAAGGATATTTTTATCCAAAGTGTAAATATCGGAGGATATTTTTGATTAAAAAAAATTTGTCTAACCCTGAAATCAAACAAAACCTCACCTTTTTAAAGTTTTCTGATTCTGGGTTAAATGCTCTTTTTGGTGACATGTCGAACATGGATCATTACTTGGTAATCACCGATTACCTAAACTAAATAAAGTTATGAGAAATCATCGGACATAGATTATATATAACTTTGGCTATGTGATTACCAGATAATCACATAATCAAGGTTATAAAGAATAAAACATAACCTAATGTTATTTGGTTCAACCTAGGTAATATAAAAAAATTATTTATTTTAAAATTTCAAAGTATAAGCTAATTTAATATTTTACTGTATTACTTTAAATTACAAAACTGACAATATATATATTTTTTATTTTAAACTTAATGTTTTTTAAGTTTATTTTTTTTACTTTCCTAATATATATATATATATATATATATATATATATATATATATATATATATATATATATAAAGAATTTTGATTATGATAAATGGTCCAAAGTTAAGGTTATATGATGTCTAACAAGGTTGAATAAGCTTGCAAGAAAGTCAGTCCTAAGTGTTCTTAGGCGCAGGTGGAAAATCCTAAGAGGAGGTAACCCTAGGACTTTCAACATATTAAAAAATTAAACTTTACTATCAAATAATATTACTTTAACATTTTATTTCTTGTGTTTATTTCGATTAGTGATTATTGGGAATAGGAAAGTTAAACATTCTCGTAAAATATTAGTGAATGATTGATTCAAATTATTATATATAATTTTGGTTATATGATTACCGAATAATCACATAATTAAAGTTATGGGAAATAAAATATAACATAATATTATTTAGTTCAACTTAGATAATATAAAAAATATATATTTATTTTAAGATTTTAATATATAATCTAATTTAATAATTTACTGTATTATTCTAAGTTACAATAATAATATATATGTAATTTTTTTTTTAATTTTTGAACTTTAGATTTTTAAAGTTTATATATATATATATAATAAATTATCACATATTTTTATTTTCTATTTAGTTTTTATAATTTAAAATAAGAATTTTGTTATGAAAATTTTAAGGATATTTTTATCCAAAGTGTAAATATTGTAGGATATTTTTGATAAATTTTTTTTGTCTAATCCTGAAATCAAACAAAACCTCACCCTTTTAAAGTTTTCTGATTCTGGGTCTGAGCGCCCAAGCGGTCCGGGTGCCCAGGCGGTTCAGGCGCCCGGACCAGAAAAATCATCCATAAGCCTATATGGAGCGCGTCGATTGACCGGGACACATGGTCTAGGCACCCAGAGGGGTTCCAGGTCCCCGGAATAGTCTGTATAAGCAGCATTCGACCAGGGGCTACTCAACAACATTCAGAATGACTTCTGCACTTGCATACTGCTTCGATAAAGCCTCTTGAGGCCCGAAAGCTGTTCCGACGATGACTACGCTGAAGATCTAATTCTCTAAGTCGTCGGTATTGTTTTATTTAAAAATTACTTGTACTACAATTGTAAATCTCTTTGTAATTTTCGATTGACTAGTGGATTGTCCATTGAAAGCACTCTCACGCGCGGGTCTTAGAGTAGGAGTCGCCACGGGCTCCGAACCATGTAACTATTGGTGTTCATGATTGCTTTCTTTCTGTCTTGTCTTTCTTATTCCGCTGTGTTATACTCGAACAATTTCAAACGAACGTGAAAGCCACTAGTGCTATTCACCCCCCCTCTAGTGCAATGATCTTACAATTGGTATCAGAGTGAGGTCTCTTTGAATTGGTGAAACTACCATTTAAGCAAGTTTTTTTCGTCGTATTAGTTTTTAAATTTTCTTGGAGTCGATCGGAATTAGTACAGTTGTCTCATTCGGATCCGTTTTATCACAATCGAGCTTTCTTCTCGAAACTAGTGCAACACCACTCGAGTTCGTTTATTTGATTAATACTTTATTCCACACTACTAAGCCCAGATCTAGTCTTGGGATGAGTTCTTTGTTGTTGTCTGTGCAAGAATATTTTTTATGGCCTACCAAGAGGGGTATAGCACTGCACACCCTCCCCTCTTCACCGGCGAAGACTTTGGCTACTGGAAAAGCCGAATGGAGTACCACCTCAAGACACAAGTCGAGATGTGGATAATCATCTAGATGGGATTCGCATATCCTACCGAAGATGGAGACCTCGTCCCGTGCGACAAATGGGATGCACCAACTAGAAAGAAGATCAATGCTGACGCCAAAGCTACTCAGACTCTACAATTCGGCCTGACAAAAGAAGAGCTGAACCAAGTCGGTTAGTTTTCAAGTATGAAAGAATTATGGGAAAAGTTGATTGAGCTGTACAAGGGAACTTCCCACACGAAGGTAAGCAGACGTGATTAGATATTAAATAAACTTTATAATATAAAAATGTAGGAAGGTGAATCGACAAGTCAACTTTTTTTTTCACGCATCCAAGACCTCCTCAACGGTCTCCATGCAATTGGACAAAAGGTGGAAAATTACGACGTCATTGGGTATGCACTCAATGCATTTCCGAGGAACACTTTGTGGGCATCCATGGTAGATGCTTACATCTAAAGATCTTTTGCAAATTAAATTAGATGAATTATTTTCTGAATTTGAACTTCACGAATAGACTAATGCACTACCGGTCGAGAAAGGTATTGCTTTGGTCGCAGGTACAACTAAGATGCGGGAACCAAAAGTAAAGCGCAGAACCAAACCCGAGTCCGAAGATGAACCGGACTTAGAAGATGACGATGACGAGATCACTGCCGAGCTCATCAACCTTGTACGAAAACTCTACAAGAAGAAGAAAAGATTCACCAAAAAGGACATCAAGAAGGTGATCCAATCAAAAATAGTGCAACCGAGTCCAAAAGCTAAGTCCAAAGTAACTTGCTATGGCTGCAAAAAAAAAAAAAGGGACACATCAAAGCCAATTGTCCGAACCAGAAGGAAACAAAGAAGCAACGGAAGAAAAAGGCACTACAGGCAACATGGGATGAATCCTTTTCAGAAGATTCTGGTGAAGAGGTTGAATAGACAAGTGATAACCATGATTTTGTTATATTATTTTGACTCATAATGCATGTTTTTATTGGTCTATTCATAGCTTAAACTCATGATTACTCTACATTTCATAAATTGCATGTGATATTGGACATAATTGTAAATTAGTCTATTGTCATGGTATTTGATGCTAATATTTGTTTATTATTTTGTAGGCATCAAAAGGGTCATGTACCCGATCAGACCAGGTCACATTTGGGCTCAAATCTAGGGCTAAACGAGGCGATTAAGCCTTGGAGTGTTTTGGACCTTCCATTGAAGATCAAGTAGATCGGAGCCATCCATTGAAGATCCGGCTCATTCAACCTAATGATTAGTAGATCTGGATCGTAGATGAAGATCAGTATTTCTGGATCATATTTTAGGCGATTTTCTACCGTTGATCAAGCTCTGAAGCATCTCAGTCGTTGGATCAGATCTGAGGAGATTTAAACCCCGCGAGAAGCTATAGTGCTTCCTGGGCTCAGCGTTACGATTTCTCTACTGTGCATTCTTCTTCTTCTTTGCGCGACGGCCGCAGCTCCCTTCCACATTCCAGATCCGTGAGCAGTCCTTCTTCGTCGCCGGCGATCATCCAGCTACCAACGTTCGTTGTCCGATGTCAGATCGCAAACGAGGGTGTTTCTCAGTTCGTGAGCTCGATTCTGCTTTCCTTCCACGATCCAGGCAGAGGGCGTTTCCCATGCTCTGCTATCTCATCAGCCACCGGAGCTTGAAGGGAGATCCCAGAAGCATTCAGATTTCATTCCATCTTCATTCCATCTGCTGAATTTGCACCGATCTGATCAATTGGCAGAGTGATGCAAAATTCCAGAGTCGAGCTACTGATTTCGTGCGATGTGAGTGTTACCCGATCCGTGAGTTCGAAGGGCGGTTTCCAGAGGCTGTGATTGGAGAGGATGCATTAGTTGGAAGCTCAGTTCTTTGCCGGTGGTCACCCGAAGGGTGTTCTCCAGAGGTGGCTCTGTTTCTGGCAGAATGAGGAAGATCTGATCCAGTTTTGGTTTGTGGAATGTTTAGGGTTTTAGATTTCTTTGATTTTGTCTTTCAATTGTGTTCGAATTTGCTCAGATCTGAAGATCTGATTTCTTTTCCTTACATCTCTTCTTTGATTCAGTTTATTGCAACTTATATCTGATTTTCTTTGCTAAAATCCCAGTTATGTTCTTATACTAACCTAGTTTTGCAATTCAGATTTGATTTCTCAGTTTTGCTACTTGATTTCTTTGAATTTCTTCAATCTGAATCTTGTTTAACTACTGGATTAGTTGGCAACCAGTTTGTGCTTTTAAATTAGATGTTCTTATTGGCAAGTTCATTAGTTTCGGTTACTTAGTTAGCAAGATTTTATTATCTGCATGGAATCTATTATTGCTGTGATGAAGTTGAATTTGTGTATGCTCAACTTGAGGAGTTGATTGTTTACCTTTGTCCAATGTTGTAGAGAATGAGCCTTTGAGCTTAGTTGTTGAATTAGATTGTAATTGTGTATTGGATGAAATTTAGACATCTACAAGTTGTTTTTACTATTGAGTTTCCTTATTATTATTATGATGAGTTGAAGATGTGAGAATCAATTGATTGGATTTAGTGATACATTTGAATCTGAATTTAATTGATACAAGGTTGTTGAAATGAGTGTATCATGTTTAGATGAGAATTACATTTCTAGATTCATTTTAATTTGTTCCAATGAACTTTTGTAACCTAGATGTATTCAAGTTAGAATTAGATTTTGATTGGAACCAATTCTAGGATTTTCACACATTTACGAGTTATCATTGGAAAAATATGACTTGGGACTTCATACTACACGAGTTTTATTTAGTTCAGTCGAGTTCCAATCTTTATCAATTTGGGGTGTCTCGTGACATGCAAAAAGGTTGACACCAACAAGCTTCCTCGCACTTACGGCCTAAGAATAAGTCGACAAATCTGAAACCGAGAGCGAGTTGGAAACCAAGTCCGAGAGAAGCCACGGATCCATATCCGTTTTCAAAGGGCCTAACCCCATTGTAAGTTCTTCTCAAATAAATAAACTACATAACTTAGTAAACTATCTCATGCATAAGCTAACCAAATCCAACGTCTAGGTCAAGTCACTCCAAAAGGAGATAACAACCCTTAAGGAAGTGACTAACCCAAGCTCCTTGACTGAATCTTTTTAGAATAGAACTTCAATTCAAGTCCAACTACTTGAGGAAGAAAATTCGAGTCTGAAAAATCAAGTCAAGGAACTGAAGGATACATTGGAATGATTCACCTTGGGTTCCAAGAATCTTGATCTAATTCTTGTAAAAAATAAAGAACCGTATACAATCGATCCGGACTTGGATATAAGGCTAAACATAAATTTAAATCATATGTATCTCTTGTTAATTATACCAATAGAAGATTAGTTCGTGCATGGGTCCCCAAGTCGAACTTGATTAATCAAGTTGGACTTGGTCAATATTGGATTCCCAAGGATCTGATAGACCGTATCGAGGCTATGATCCAGGGGAAGCCAATAGAAAGACCATTTTTATCATTAGATAGACTTATTTGATGCTTGCTTTATTGCTTTCACTATACTATACATGTTTAGATTATGGTAGATAAGGGCCTAGACTTGATTCACACTTGACTAGTTAGACTTAGGATTTTCATAAAAGAAATTAAATATTCAATTTCTTTGAAAGACTTTGTCTAAAAGTGGTTGATAATCCAACAACCAAGAAGGTCTAGTGCCTCACCACAGCTTGAAAGTCAATCATTGAAATAAATATTTAATTGACTAACTGTTAAACCTTAGTCTAACTCAAATGTTAATCAATCCTTAGATAATAATCTAAATTGAAGATAAAATTAACCATCTCACAAAAACTTTTAAGGTTCCCTGATTAACAATTTAGAAAAGGGTAAGATGGCTTAGGTAAAATTTAGTTCAAACTTAATCAATTAACTTAATAAATCAATCAAGCTCAAACTTAAATAATTAACTTAATTAATCAAACTCAAACTTAATCAATTAATCAAGTTCAAACTTAATCAATTAATCAATTAACTTAATAAATCAATCAAATTCAAACTTAATCAAACTCAAACTTAATCAATTAATCAATTAATCTAATTAATCAAGTTCAAACCTAACCAGTTAATCTATAAATTAATCAAATTCAGACTCAATAAATTAATCAATTAACCTAATTCAAATATAATCAATTAACTTAAAATTAATCAATAAAACTAAATCAAACTCAAAATTAATTAAAATTAAAATTAAAATTAAAATTAAATCAAACTTAAGTGAAACCCAATCAACTATCTCACTATCACCCATAGGTATAACATGATTAACAACCTAGACAGGGTGAGATGAAGAATAAGGGGTTAAACTCAATCAATTTATTTTACAATCCTTTTAAATTGGATCCAAATCAAATACTTTATGTGTAGGAACATAACGATTTGGACTAATGGATGTTGGATAGTAGATGCTCCAGACACATGATTAGAGACCGATTGAAGTTCACCAAGCTAAAATTCAAAACCCTAGCGTCAGTTACGTTCGACAACGATGGAACATTTAAGGTAATCAGAATAGGTAATATCAAACTGAGTTCCAATTTTGTTTTTTGAAAAGTTTTATTAGTTAATAAATTAAATTTTAACTTACTTAGCATAAGTCAACTGTGTGACTCTGGATACTTAGTAACGTTTTAAAATTATGAATGCTTAATTAAGAATGTCAAAAATCTTGAAATATCACTTAAGGAAATTAGGAAAAAGAATTTCTACACAATTAACCTACCAACCTCCTCACTCAAGTGTCTTTTGACACAACAAGAGAAAACTAAGTTATGGCACAAAAGATTGGGTCACGCTCATGTCAGACTTATTTCAAAAATGAGTCAAAATGGCTTAGTTAGATGTCTACCCAAATTTAAAAATTTAGAAAATACAATCTCTAATGCTTGTCAATAAGCTAAACAAACTAAGTCAACCCACAAATCAATAAACCTGAATCGAACAACTCAATACGTGAGCTTCTACACTTAGACCTATTTGATTTACATGGAGCCAAGTCACTAAACAGAAACCAATACTGCTTAGTCATAATTGATGATTAGTCAAGATTTACTTGGGTAAAATTTTTAAAAACTAAAGATGAAACCCTTGAGATCTTTAAGATCTTTTGTAAGTTAATAGAAAATGAAAAAGACATCAAAATTAAAAAAAATTAGAAGTGACCATAGAGGGAATTTGAAAACCATAGGTTTAACAAATTTTATCAAACTAATGGATACAATTATGAATTTTCATGTCCTAGAAACCCCCAACAAAATGGTCTAATTGAACAAAAAAATAGAATATTACAAGAGGCCGCTAGAACCATGTTAAACGAATATAACCTAAGTAACCAATTTTGGGCTAAAGCGATAAATACGACATGTTATATTCAAAATAGAATATTAATCAATAAATTTTAAAATAAAACTTCGTATGAATTATACTACAATAAAATTCCTAACTTAAGTTATCTAAAAATATTTGGGTGTAAAGTCCACATACTAAACACTAAAGATTATTTAGGTAAATTTATATCAAAATTAACAATAGGAATCTTTTTAGGGTACTTCATAACCAGTAGGGCTTATAGAGTTTATAATAAAAATACCTTAAAAGTTGAAGAAACAACGAACGCAATTTTTTATAAAGAAAACAACCTACATGACTTAATCAAAGAAAATAGTCAAATTATAAGAAATACAGAAGATGATTAAATTAGACCTAAACCAAAAGAATCATAAGAACTAATTGTTGACCCTAATTTAAGACTTTCTAGAATAAGTTCCAATCACCCATCTGACCAAATTTTGGATGATCCAACCCTAGGAGTTCGAATTCAATCAACATAAAGAAAACTAAGTCAAATAATTCTAATTTTCAAAATTAAACCCAAGACTATAGAAGAAGTCTTACCTGACCAAGACTGGATAATTGCAATGCAAGAGAAATTAGCTCAATTTGAAAGAAACCAAGTCTGAGAACTTGTACCTAAATCCACAAGTAAATCCATAATTGACACTAAGTAGGTATTAGAAACAAACTAGATGATAAAGGTGAAATAGTAAGAAACAACGCTAGACTAGTAGCAAAGGGGTTCAGCCAAATTGACGGGTTAGATTATGATGAAACCTATGCACCTATGGCTAGACTTGGATCCATCAGGATGCTGTTAGCCTATGCAGCACATAAAGGATTCAAGTTATACCAAATGAATATAAAATCTGTATTTCTAAATGGGTTCATCAAAGAAGAATTTTATGTAAATTAACCCCCAGGTTTTGAGGATTTAGACAATCCAAACCATGTTTTTAGATTAAAGAAAGCTTTATATGGACTAAAATAAGAACCTAGGGCCTATATAAATGACTGTTAACCTACCTAATATCCAAAGAGTTTAACAAAGGTCAAATAGATCAAACTTTATTTGTTAAAACCTTAGAAACAGATATTTTTATTGCTCAAATTTATGTAGATGACATAATTTTTAGCTCAGTCAATACTAAATTTTTAAAAGAATTTACTAAATTAATGGAAAGTGAATTGGAAATGAACTTAGTACGAGAACTTAATTTTTTCTTAGGCTTACAAATAAAATAAACAAAGGAAGGAATTTATATTTTTCAAACCAAATATGCTAAGAAATTAACTAAGAAGTTTGGAATGGAAAATTCTAAAAATATAAATACCCCAATGACAACTAATGTTAAAATTAACTTTGACTTAAAAGGAAAATCAATAGACTTAAAATATTATAGAAGTGCAATAGGAAGTCTACTATACCTAATTACAAGTCGACCTGATATTTTCTTTGCAGTAGGTATGTGTGCTAGGTACTAATCTTATGCAAAAGAATTACACTTAACTAATGTAAAAAGAATACTTAGATACATTAAGAGAGCCCTAAGTGTAGGCCTTTGGTAATATAGAACTAGCACGTTTGACTTAGTTGGGTACTCTGACTCAGACTATGCTGGGTATAAACTAGATAGAAAAAGTACAAGTAAAAGTTGTCAATTTCTAGATCAATGCCTAGTAAATTGGTCAAGTAGAAAGCAACACTGTGTTACATTATCCACTATTGAAGCAGAGTACATAGCCATTGGAGAATGTGCATCTCAATCATTATGGATGAAAATATTATCAATTAGAATATAAAAATATAAAAATTTCAATTGATAACATAAGCTCAATCAATTTAACTAAAAATTCAATCCACGACTCAAGGACTAAACACATAGAAGTCAAACATCACTTTGTAAGGGATCATGTAGCTAAGGGTGACATTGTACTTGACTATGTTGAGTCCAAGTCAAGTCTAGCTGACATTTTCACAAAATCATTACCTGAACTTGAGTTCAGTACACTTAGAAGACAATTAGGCATGTGCCTAGTAGAATAGGTACTAAACTGTCAAAATTATTTCTTTATAATATTACTTCTTTTTTTTTCAAAAAGTTATGATTTTTTTAATCAGCTTAGTTTTAAAATTCTAGAAAAAATTACTTTATTAAAAATTCCCAATTTTTACTAGTATTTTCAAAAGATTGGACTTAGCCTAGATATTTGTTGGATCGAGACGCGCTAGAGGGGGGGGGGGGGTGAATAGCGCTCGTGGCTATTTGTTCGATTATCGGAAAACTATCGGAGTAATTAAAATGCAGCGGAATAAAATAAACACAAAGACACAAGGGGATTTTTACTTCGTTCGGAGCCTAAGGCGACTCCTACTCGAAGGCCCGCAATCCTTGATCGCTTCCGGTGGGCAACAACTATAAGCTCGATAAGAATTACAGATTACAAAATGTAACAACAATTAGAATAACTTTGTACCGACAACTTAAAGAAGAGAAAAACGAAGCTCCGGGTCGTCGGAATGTTGCAACAGCACTTCGGAATGACTTTGTTAGCAGCACGTTGAAGAAGGAAAGCTCAGAACTTAATTGCATGAGATGCTGGTCGAAACCCCCTTATAAAGGGTGTTCAAGGCGCCTCCATGCTGCCTAGTCTTCCGCGTGGATCAGATCTGAACTGGTCGAACTTCATCCCTTGGAGGCGCCTTATACCCTGCTCAAGGCGCCTTCCAAGGCGCCTTATACTCCCTTCAAGGCGCCTTCGATGAACTTTCGCAGCCAGCTCAGCTTTTGCACCCGAGGCGCCTCCAAGCTCCATGGAGGCGCCTCGGACACTGTTCATCCGAGGCTTTAGGTTGCTCCTTTGCACCTGCAAGATACGTTAGTCCCAAACAATATCCTGCAACACAAAGTTAGCACAATAAACATGATAAACGAAGTATAGACAGTCTCCGGACTGTCCGAGTCTGACTTCGGGTTTCCGACCGGAAACTCTAGGTCGACCCGACGCCTACTGTTCCCTCTACGGGGAACGCGTCCTCACCTACTCCACTCAGGAGATTTACCTGTTGCCAGTCGATCCTCCAGATTGACTGGACTTTTGCTCAGCACTCGATGCTTCCGGACTTTCTGCTGGACATCCGCTTCCCCGGCTAGTCCAGTCTTTCACCTGGTTCGCGACACCAGGACTTTCCACCTAGGGTTACCGCCCCTAGGACTTTTGCCTGAAGACATCGACCTACCAAGACTTTCCGCATAGGGTCACCACCCCCTATGACCTAGGGTTACCACTCCCTAGGGTTTTACCTTTTGCCTAACCGCAGCTAGGACTTTCCTGAAATTCTTAGGTAGACTTGTTAGACTACAAAACATCTTAACTTGGAATTCTTTGCCATTATCAAAACACGAGTTCGATCGTCGGATGCTTCCCGCACCAACAATCTCCCCCTTTTTGATTATGGCAACTCAAATTCAAAGTTAAGTAAATAAACAAATAGATAGACATTTTTAGCACAGGCAAATCTGCTAAGTATAGATGAACAAGGTAACTAAAGCAAGTTTGCCCTATATGCTCCCCTTAACTTTTGCCTCCCTAATTTTTTAATTTTAACTTGAATTTATGTTCATATTTTTACTACTTTTGCTACTCTCCCCCTTTGCCATAATTCAAAAATGGGCAATTATAGATATTTGATTGAGTTGAACACAATTAAGGTCAACAGTTTAGCTATGTTTAATAGGGTGTGAAAGTTAAGGTCAATTGGAATTTAGTTTAAGTTTTAGGACAAGGTTATTTATTTATTTAAGTTTAGTTGGTCCTTAGGTCCAAGCATAAGTCATGTTTACTAGGTATCAGAGCCATAAATAACAAAATATGCTTAAAAAAAATGAGTGTTCTTTACCAACTGTCTAACCTTTAGTTATTTGCTAATTGTCTATAGGACAGTAGCTTTCACTAGGTTAGTCAAGTTAAATTATTTTGGTCCAGATAGACTTGACTAGAGCTGGAGAATTTAACTTGATTAATGTTTATTGCATATTTAATGCCCAAACTCATATTGATGCACAGATATAAGCATTCTTGAGTCCAGGCTATACCCTATGCATCTCACGCCGTTCTATGTTTGTCAATCACAATCAAGGTAAACCTAGGTGCTTGTGAGATGCTCTGACTTAATTTTAGGGGAACATGATATCTAGGGGGATATCCTAGGTTAATTCCATAATTTTAAAATCTAGGAAAAATTGGAGTTTTGAAAACTGTTTTTTCTAGAATTTGAAAAAAATAGAACATAACACCTAAAACTGAGTAATAATAAGTCTAATCCAAGATATACATCAAAAGCTGAGTAACAGAAAGATCCCAGATGTCAATAATATGTCAAGGCAAGTGAAAAGATAGAATCAAGCAGGTGGATCGTCGGCTGGAGGATCGGCTAGGTGCTGCTCAGGTGGCGGCTGAGGCTGTCCCTGTCGCCGAAGCTCGCCTCGAAGAGATGCGAATCCGGCAACTATCTCATATCGCATAGTTCGAAGAAAACGATGACTGTCTAACACAGCTCGTCGCGTCTGTGTGGACTGGATCTCAAGTCGGGTGAGTCTATCCTCGACAGAGAGTGGTGCTGAAGATGACGGCCCGGCTGAGGAGGAGGGTCCAGCCGAGGTGGAAGGATCTGCGAAGAAGTCCTCTGCCAGAGAATCTGGCCACTCCTCATCTGCATCAGGTGCGCCCTCGGCCTCTGGAGCACCAGGGGCAGCAGCTGGTGGTGGTCGGCCCTTCCAGGCCAGAATCCCCTCGGCAGTGATCTCTGCCCCTGCTAATCTAAGGCTACGCTGACCGACCTCATCATAGAGGGTAAGTGGGATGAGAACCCCTCTAGTAATGTCTATCCTAGAGCTGGAGAATATCTGGGTCAGGATATGACAATAAGGCATATGAATTACTCCAGATGTGACTGTGTTAGATGCAAGGATAATATTATGAAACATATGGAGGGCTATGTCTATATCCAGGTGCTGGGTGAGGGCGTACAAGAAGAACGAGTGGGACGGTCGCATCGTCGAGACATCTCGAGTTGATAAGGGTAGAATACAAGCTGTCAGGACTCTGTACATAGCATAATCCTGAACTCGAAGAAGAGTGGATCTGAACTCAGTCAGGCCTAAGGGTCTCTCCTCCCCATAGAAATGCATGTAAATGTCGTCTAATGTAACGTGGGAATAGGGGGCACCAAAGGGTAGGGGCCTACTCGGATAACATAAAAATGTACACTCAGACTCCCTAATCTCTAGGCTGGTGCGAAGTAGTGATGGAGTGAACTGAATGTCAGTACCTCCTACCCTGGTGGTATAAGTTCTATCATCAACCTTTTCAAGGTTGTGATAGAACTGGGCACATAGGTCTTGATTGACAGTCGTGGTGCAATCAACCAGTTTATCTAAATGATAATGGGTTATCATTTGGATAGTGGGTTGACAATTTTGTGACAAAAACTCCCTACCAATATATCTAGGTTTGATTGACTCAAAGGTAAACCTAGAGAAATCTATCCTATGTTGTTCCGAGGGGAATCTCGGGTCCGTGGAAGGGGTCCTTGCTGGTGTGGTATCCACAATACGACGCTTCCTATTTTTGACATTATGCAAGAAAAATTGCAAAACTAGCAAGAATATAGGATTTAAGCAATTGAAGAAGGGTTTAGATTGTACCTAGGAGGCATAGCTAGGAATGAAAGGGAAGAAAAGAGGTAGAAGGCGCCTTGGTTAGGAAGAATCCGAAGGAATCGGCGGCTTGCGGCGAAACACGAACGGAAGCAACAATGCTTCTGTTCGTGACAAAAGAGAGATTTTAAGGCGCCTCCTGATCCCTTTAGGGCGCCTTCGGAGGCGCCTTAAGGGCTTCTTAAGGCGCCTTAAGTGTCCGGCGGGAAATTTCCCGCCGCTGATTGAGGGCGCCTCCTCTTAGATGGAGGCGCCTTCGGATTCTACGTGTGCAATTTTTTTTTTTTTTTTGAAATAGTTTTGAAATTTAAAAATAATTTTGAAATTTAAGTTTTTAAAATAATTTTGAAATTTAAGTTTAAAATAATTTTGAAGTTAAAAAATTTTGAAATTTAAGTTTAAAATAATTTTGAAATTTAAGATTTTAAAATAATTTTGAAATTTAAGTTTTTTTTTTTGAAATTTAAGTTTTTAAAATAATTTTGAAATTTAAGTTTTTAAAATAATTTTGAAATTTAAGTTTTTAAAAACAATTTTGAAATTTAAGTTTTAAAATAATTTTGAAATTTAAGTTTAAAATAATTTTGAAATTTAAGTTTAAAATAATTTTGAAATTTAAGTTTTTTTTAAAAACAATTTTGAAATTTAAGTTTTAAAATAATTTTGAAATTTAAGTTTAAAATAATTTTGAAATTTAAGTTTAAAATAATTTTGAAATTTAAGTTTAAAATAATTTTGAAATTTAAGTTTTAAAATAATTTTGAAATTTAAGTTTTAAAATAATTTTGAAATTTAAGATTAAAATAATTTTGAAATTTAAGTTTAAAATAATTTTGAAATTTAAGTTTTTAAAATAATTTTGAAATTTAAGTTTTTAAAATAATTTTGAAATTTAAGTTTTTAAAAACAATTTTGAAATTTAAGTTTTAAAATAATTTTGAAATTTAAGTTTAAAATAATTTTGAAATTTAAGTTTAAAATAATTTTGAAATTTAAGTTTAAAATAATATTTAAATTTAAGTTTTAAAATAATTTTGAAATTTAAGTTTTAAAATAATTTTGAAATTTAAGTTTAAAATAATTTTGAAATTTAAGTTTAAAATAATTTTGAAATTTAATTTTAAAATAATTTTGAAATTTAAGTTTAAAATAATTTTGAAATTTAAGTTTAAAATAATTTTGAAATTTATGTTTTAAAATAATTTTGAAATTTAAGTTTTTAAAATAATTTTGAAATTTAAGTTTTTAAAATAATTTTGAAATTTAAGTTTAAAATAATTTTGAAATTAAAGTTTTAAAATAATTTTGAAATTTAAGTTTTTTAAAATAATTTTGAAATTTAATTTTTTAAAATAATTTTGAAATTTAAGTTTTTTAAAATAATTTTGAAATTTAAGTTTTTAAAATAATTTTGAAATTTAGGTTTTTTAAAATAATTTTGAAATTTAAGCTTTTAAAATAATTTTGAAATTTAAGTTTTTAAAATAATTTTGAAATTTAAGTTTTAAAATAATTTTGAAATTTAAGTTTTTAAAATAATTTTGAAATTTAAGTTTTAAAATAATTTTGAAATTTAAGTTTTAAAATAATTTTGAAATTTAAGTTTTTTTAAAATAATTTTGAAATTTAAGTTTTTTTAAAATAATTTTGAAATTTAAGTTTTAAAATAATTTTGAAATTTAAGTTTTTTTTAAAATAATTTTGAAATTTAATTTTTTTAAAATAATTTTGAAATTTAATTTTAAAATAATTTTGAAATTTAAGTTTTAAAATAATTTTGAAATTTAAGTTTAAAATAATTTTGAAATTTAAGTTTTTAAAATAATTTTGAAATTTAAGTTTTTAAAATAATTTTGAATTAATTATCAGTTTGGTTTTAATGACTTAGTCATCTCACCCGATCTAAATTCTCAATCAGGGAATCCTATAATTTTTGTGAGATGAATTGAGGTTCAATTTAAGTGTTTGGTTTAGTCTTGTGTTAGATTCAGGTTTAGCTTTGGGTCCAACAAGTAAGCATTCTTTGGATAAACTTCTGGGCTATGGTGAGTCACAAGAAGCTCATTAAAGTAACCATGCCTTCGAGATTTTCCAAATAGTCCTACCCATTGAACTTAATACTAAAACTTGGTCTAACTAGTTAGGATCCATTTAAGGGTAGCTTCGGTCAGTTCCACTTGGAAGCCATATCTTCCTAGACATGCGATGACCAAGCTTCCCTAACGTACTATCATCCAAAAACTTCACCAGTACTGTGGTTCAAGTTAAACTTATCCCGTTTTAATCTAACCTTAATTACCCTGCCGGGTAATCTATTCTTGTTTTACCCATTCCGGGTAAATTAGGTTCAGTTACCCTGTCGGGTAGTTCAGTTGGAGGTGCCAGCTAGTTTGGATCCTCCATCTATTTTTTATTTTCATAATTTCGACTTGTTGAATTTTGAATTTGTAATTTTTGAATTTTTAATTTAATTTCGAATTTTGAATTTGTATTTAAATTTTGAATTTTTAATTTTGAATTTTGAATTTTGAATTTGTAATTTAATTTTGAATTTGTAATTTAATTTTGAATTTGTATTTTCATTTTGAATTTTTGATTTCGAATTTCGAATTTTGAATTTTGAATTTGTAATTTAATTTTGAATTTTAAATTTTGAATTTTAATTTTGAATTTTTCAATTTAATTTCGAATTTTGAATTTTTGAATTTGTAATTTAATTTTGAATTTTTAATTTAACTTTGAATTTTTAATTTAATTTCGAATTTTTAATTTTTGAATTTGTAATTTAATTTTGAATTTTTAATTTAATTTCGAATTTTAAATTTTGAATTTGATTTTTAATTTTAAAATTTTAATTTGTAATTTAATTTCAAATTTTGAATTAAGATCGTTTTCATTTTAGCTTTCCCTGGATCACGGCCTCGATATGGTCTGTCGAGATAGTATATTTGATCATTCGGAACCCAGTATTGGCCAAGTCCAATTTGATTGATCAATTTGGACTTGGGGACCCATGCTTGGACTGATTTACTACTTTGTTTGTTTATTAAGGATAAATAAGATTTATATTTCGTTTTACTTTTATATCCTAGCCCAATTCTATTGTAGACGGCTCTTTGTGTCCCAAGAATTAGATCCAAATTCTTGGAGCCCAGAGAGAACTTTTCTAAAGTAATTTTTAAATCTTTTAACTGATTTTTCAGATTTGAATTTTCTTTCTCAAGTTGTTGTACTTGAGTTGAATCTTAAGTTAAAGATTTTGAGTTAGTTACTCCTTTAAGAATGGTTACTTCTTTTAAAAGTGACTTAATTTTCAAATTTGACTTGGCTAATTTGCGAAGTAAATAATTGACTAAATTATTAAGCCTAGGAATACTTACAGCGGAGTCTGGCCCTTCGGAAACGGATGCGGATCCGTGGCTTTGCTCGGAGTCGGTTTCTCACTCGCTCTCGGATTCGCTGATCTGGTCCCGGGCCATCAATGCGAGTAAACTCGTTTGGTCGAGTTCGTCGTCTTCGTCCTCCGAAGAGGATTCGTCCCAGGTTGCCTTTAGGACTTTCTTTCTTCTTTGCTTCTTGGCTTCCTTTTGGTTGCGGCAGTTTAGCTTCTGGAGTCATTTGTCGAGAGACTTTCTCGATGCCCGAAAGCTGCTCCGACGACGACTACGCTGAAGATCTATTTCTCCAAGTCATTGATATTGTTTTATTTAAAAATTACTTGTACTACAATTGTAAATCTCTTTGTAACTTTCGATTGATTAATGGATTGCCCATCGAAAGCACTCTCATATGCGGGCCTTGGAGTAAGAGTCGCCACAGGCTCTGAACCAAATAACCCTTAGTGCTCGCGATTGCTTTCTTTCTGTCTTGTCTTTCTTATTCCACTGCGTTTTACTCGAACGATTTCAAATGAACGTGAAAGTCACGAGTGCTATTCACCCCCCTCTAGCGCAACAATCATACAGGATCATTACTTGGTAATAATCAATTATCTAAAATAGATAAAAAATTTATTGATAATTTTAGATGGATAACTAAAGTTCTCCAAGATAATTCCAAACCAAATGCACTTAAGATTCTTATTAATACTTTTTTAGAAGTATTATTAACATTTTAATTATAAATTATACTTTTATTATAACTTTTGTCACTAAATAATTGGATACCACTGTGTTGATATATACAAACAACCCACATTTGACGCTGTATTGATTATAAAAAAAAGTCAAATTGATATATATGATATTTTTTATTTCAATCGGAGTATTAGTTGTATGGATTATATTGAATATAAGTTTGATATGATGTTTTTTATTGATATAATAAATAAATCAAATTGATATGATGTTTTTTATTGGATTATAAAAAAATTCACACAATGTTTTTTATTTCAAATCACATTGTATTTCCAATTCTAAGTACATTCCATAATCTTAAAAATTCAGTTTACCTGACTGGCTAGTTTGATCTGGTTCTATAGAATTTCTTTTATTAATTATCAAAGTATACATGATGGATAATCCAAATATCCTTTGATTTCGTATTTTATTTAGAAGAAATTTTTTTATAAATATATTATAGTTAGGGATAATCTAAATGTCCTACTATGATATAGTCCCAGAGACACCTTAAATAATTATAAAGACCTGTAACCAAGTGAATTTCACGGCAGAAAAGTATGTCATTTCTTCGTATACTACATTAGTGCAATCAAATTATAGATAAATGAAAACAGTTCTATTGCAGGACTATAAGAGTTCAACAACCACCATGCAACTCTCTGAACTTTTCAGTCATAAGTCAGAGCGCAAAGGCATGTTGGAAGAATTAATCGGAGAGAAGTAGTAGTAAAAATAGTGACTAAGGAGACACAACGTAACAATCAAACTGCAAGAACGTATAAGAGCTGTCTCTAGCTGGTTGAGAAGCCTTTTTGCAAGTAATTATCACAAGTTCGTCTGGAAAAAATAAATCTGGCTTCTTTTATCTTTTTATCTTGTTGCATTATAATGAAATTTAGTTTGGTCATTTATATGGGATATAACGAGCGAACCCAAGAGATAAAGTGATGATGATAAGGCCAGGTGACGTAGCGGCAAAGTCAATAGAAGAGAACATTTCCCATATTCACCCGGCATTAGGGCTGTCAAGTCTAGCCCGGCTGGCTTACAAGCCGGGCGAGCAGTGATCGATCGACCCTTAAGCCGGTCAAATATATGGAGCATACTACTCTACCTAAAGGATAACACGTCTGGTCATTCAATAGTCGACTGGGTCTTGAAGCGGTTGGCCTTCTAGGCCGACCGGGATGTCCAATCCATCTCACAATCAACCAGTCATAGAGTTAGTTAGAGTATGGGTTGGCCTCCTCGAGGCTCACGAATCTCTGTATGCACAACCGACTGGATAAAAGGCTGGCCAAGTTTGAAGTATTTAGCCCCATATTGTTACCCAGACGGATTTCTAGCAAAGTCCTCGCCAGGCGAAAGGTCGGCCGGATTTGAAGCACTTATCCTCATATTATTACTCGGATGGATTTCCGGCAAAGCATAAGTTATCAAATGGACTTCCAGGAAGCACATGACATCATATTATTTCTCAAACGAATTTCTAACATGACCAAGACATTATATTATTCTTCGAATGAATGTCTCATTGCTATGTAGAGCATAACTGAGCGGCTTAGTGCCGAGACAGATATAAAGGTGGATATATTGGTCGGCCAAGATACATGCAGTATAATACATACCAGAACAGCCTATACAAAATGTAATTGAGCAGCTCAATAGAGAGGGTCGACCTTAAGGACTGACCAAGATATACTCAGCAGATAATATCCTAACAACTTGTCAGAATAACAACTATGTCAGAGAATATTCATCTGAAAATTTCTTTGAAGACCATTATGTCTCCCATCAGCAACCCATTTATAATAACATATTCCTTTATCAACCTCAATAATAACAGAAACTATAAACAACAAAAGAGGTATACATATAGATAAATGGAAGATTTCTTTTGCCACCTTTTACCTAACAAACTCTGACACATTTTCCCACCTCACTATTAAGGAGGTTATATGAGGAGGTATCTGTGCTGAAGGTACGTTCTCTAAATATCTGTAACTTTACTCTCATGCACACGTTCTTGCTTTTCTTCATTCACCCATTTGGACTTGTACTGACTTGAGTGTCAGAGGGTCTTCACCAGGGACTCTCCCTATTGTTTTTTGGCGCTAACATCTTGTTGGCTCGTCTCCTTGTGCACAGGAGTAGAAGAAAGCCTTTCCGTAAAGTAAAAGATCTTCCATCAGTCAACCACCAAGACACCGTGCCCATCGTGTCATCTCTGTAGTTTTCAGACAAAATCAAATTTGACACTATCTGTGGGAACTTTTGCCTGAATCTAAAGATTAGAGATGCAAGAAACTGGAAG
The DNA here is from genome assembly GCF_018446385.1 of Zingiber officinale. Classification (NCBI taxonomy): domain Eukaryota; kingdom Viridiplantae; phylum Streptophyta; class Magnoliopsida; order Zingiberales; family Zingiberaceae; genus Zingiber; species Zingiber officinale. Next base: position 148,329,000 of record NC_055994.1, read on the forward strand.
ACTTACCACCTTTACCTTAATGTCAGAAGATCTAGACATGCTCATCACTGCCCGAGCGCAAAAATTATTGCAACAACAACAAATAGCTATTGGTGGTACTACACAACTACCTAATCCCATCACAGCCACAACAACCCATCAGAAGGAGAGAGGAGTCAGGGAGGAAGGTCCCGCTCATCTGGTACTGGCGTAGATCTTACTCGCCAGTTCCATGCCATCGAGCACTTTTCTGCACACCATCGGGCACTATTAAATTGGTTCTTTTTTTAATGTTGAAAAATAATTAGATCAATTTTTCATTAAATAATTTTTCAGGGAGCATTTTTTTTTTAAATCATTTTTATTTAAAAAATCAATTCGGTTGTTTTGATTTTAATAACAAACTTCAATAGGTTAAAAAAAGTCGACTAACTCAATCTCAAATAGTTTTCATTCAGTTCAATTCTAACTAGTCTTGTTACCACCAAACCAAACTGTCATAATCGATGCAAAATGCAGGTTCCACTGTCTCTAGCGGACTCTCGGATAGTTGCAACTATTAGTCTAGTTTAAATCGATGTACATGCCCTAGTCAGTATTGAAGTATAATCCATAGATGTGAATATATAATTCTTCTATATAAAAGAGAGGATCTCTTTTATATGGATATATATACTTGAAATGATCCAGGCCATGTAGAATGGATTCAATATCACAGTGGAACGTTGGGTTTGGCCACGATAAGAATTCATTTTGGCCGAATGATTCCATTGCAAAACTTAGATTGAAATTTAATAAAATTTTCTCAAACAAGATGAAATGCAAGTAAAAAAAAAGCTATTATGAATTTATTAATGAACCTAATACAATTTATTCCACACAAGATTGATATTACTTTGTCAAACCTCTGACTTCTTCATAAGCAAAAACATATTTATCATTAATGATACAGTGAACAAAATGGAACCCTGAATCGAGCCAAAGTCCAGGAGATCAGCAGATAGGACAGTCAAAGTCAAGGAGTTGTTAATCCTCGAAGCCAGCACAGTCGATCGTCTCGGCCGAAAGATTATCCGATCGGACGGTTGGGCCAGTCGGACGTTGAGTCCCTTAGTATTAATGAAGCTCCGAGCCGAGTCAGTATCCATTAGAACCCACGCCTTTTTGTCACTTGGAGATAGCATGGTTAGCTAGCTCAATTGAGTAATCCAACCGATCGAATCAGACCTATGGTCCGAACGGACAAACTGAAAATTCGGTTAACACTACAAAAAATCAAGAAAATAGCGACGAATTATTAGCGACGAAATTAAATTTCGTAGCTAAATAACGTTATTTGAGACTAAATGTAGTATCGACGCATTTTTTTTTTAAAATATATACATTAGCGATGAATGTAGTAGTGAATTAATTCGCCGCTAAGATATTTGCGACGAAAATTATAAACATCGTCGCTAAAATTTTTTTTTTCTTTTAACTCTAAGTCGTCCCCCGACCCAACGCGCCACACCTTTCTTCTCCCAATTCACTCACCTCCGCGACTCTTCCCTCATTCCGGCAGCCTGTCTCCTACGGACGCCCCGAGGCTTCCCTCCTTCCAGCGGGGCGACTCTTCCCTCCTCCCTACTCCGACAATTGTCGCCCTGTTTGTTATTGTTGTGGATTTGTGTTTCTTCCTCATGATAGAGCTTCGCATCAATTCTCTCCACGAAACAGGTTCGTAATGTAGTATTTATTATACTCATACCTCTCTGCGTCAAAGCTTTCTCTTTTTCATTAAACCACGTGCACTGTTATGCTTCTGGTTCCCTTAGTTTTTGATTTATTTCGAAAGTACATAGTAGACAGAAGAAGACAATGTTAGTTTCGCATAAATAAGAATGCATGGATTGAAACTCAAAACCTTCTAAACCTCACCTGGTTTTTATGGGAAGATGACTGAGAGTAGTTAATGTCAAGTACAGAGAAAGAGAAGGTAGAGGGCATGTAGTGGTTTTACATTTTGTTGTTTGGGGAAGGCAAACTCACATGGTTTAACACATAGTTAATGTCATCTGGGCTCTTTGGGTATTCTTCATCGAGTCTCATATCCTCACACTCCCGACAAAATGGCTCTGCAGAAAGGAAATATCTAAAAGAGATAAAAGAGAATTACCAGAATTGAATTTGATTTGATTTAATGATTTGATCCGGTCAATTCTGGTAATTCTCTTTTATCTCTTTTAATATCGTCATATAATCGAAACTGCCTTAGCTCTTCTCGATCATGCATCAGTTCCACTCAAATTTTGGGATGACGTAGTTCAAACTGTTGTTTATCTTATTAATCGTCTACCTACTCCATTGCTTCACCATAAAAGTCCTATGGAAAAACTCCATAATCAGTCTCCTAACTATACCTTCTTACATATCTTCGGTTGTGCATGTTATCCATGTTTACGACCTTACTCTAAACATAAACTTAATCCTCGTTCTCAACAATGTGTTTTCCTTGGTTATAGTAGTTTGCACCATGGGTACCATTGTCTACATATACCGATAGGGCGCATATATATATATATCTCGACATGTTATTTTTGATGAATCTCTGTTTCCTTTTGCAGCCACAACAACAACTCTATTCTCAAGCAGTGGTACCTTCTTACCACCACCTAATATCCCATCTGAATTACCACAGGTTGCTCATCCAATTAAACACACTGGCAATGTAAAAAGAGATGACATCCTGGGTCCTGATCCAGAATTCTCTACATATTCTCCTAGATCACCAGAATTGACCGGAGTTATTACTCCATTAAGAACAGGGCATACTAATGAGAGGAATAATGCTGTGGAAGCTATTCCGTGTCCAATCTCGGAAGCCTCGCCAGCTATGGATAATATACTCTCTAACTCTGGATCATCAAATAATACAAGTCCGTCATCGGAATCACCAAATCAATCTACTTCCTCTTCCTCGTCAACAAGTGATTTGAAGGATGGTCCTCCTCGTCGAATGCTTCCCTTAAGTGACATATATGCACGATGCCCTCAAATAACAACTCGACATCCCCTTCCTCGAGCTCTATTGGTTTATTCAAAGTCTATTGAACCAACTTGTTTTACACAGGCAAACAAGGATCCAAATTGGCGCAATGCAATGGCTATAGAATTTGATGCACTTCTTCGCAATGGAACATGGAACCTAGTTCCGCGTACTCCCTCCATGAATGTGGTGTACTCTAAATGAGTATTTTGTCTTAAGCATCGAGCTGATGGTTCTCTTGAACAACACAAAGCTCGACTCGTAGCCAAAGGATTTAGTCAACAACCAGGTATTGACTTCAATGACACTTTTAGCCCAGTCATCAAAATTACATCTGTCAGACTATTGTTATCAATAGCTGTTAGTTCTAATTGACTCGTACGACAATTAGACATTTCCAATGCGTTTCTCCATGGTCATCTTGAGGAAACTGTTTTTATGGAGCAACCGCTTGGGTTCATTCATCCACAATTTCCATCTCATGTTTGTCAACTCAATAAATCCTTATACGGTCTTCGACAAGCTCCTCGTGCATGGTTTCATCGATTATCTAATTGGTTACAAACTCAAGGATTTTCTGGATCAAAGACTGACTCGTCTTTATTTTACAAAAATAATTATGGTTTTATGATATTTTTTCTTATTTATGTGGATGACATCCTGATAACTGGTAATGATCACAAGGGTATCACAACTTTATTAAGTCTTCTCAATCAAGAATTTCCTACTCGAGATTTGGGCATTGCTCGTTTTTTTCTTGGTATTGAGCTTATTCCACATAATGATGATTATCTTCTCTCTCAGAGTAAATACATTACTGGACTTATTCAAAGAGCCAAAATGGATGGGGCACGTCCGGTCTCTACACCAATTGCTGTAAACAACTCTCCATCTTCATCCTCTCCTGCTCTGTCTGATCCACAGATTTATCGAAGCATTGTTGGAGCCTTACAATATGTCACTATCACACGCCCTGATATTACTTTTGCAGTAAATCATGCTTGTCAATTCATGTATGCTCCAACTGAACAAAATTGGGATAATGTAAAAAGAATACTTCGCTATCTCAAAGGTACTATTCTACATGGTCTTCTTATATATCGCTAATCGTCTCGAGATTTACATGCTTATAGTGATGCGGATTGGTCTAGTTCTCCTGAAGATAGACGCTCTACTACTGGATATGCGATATTTCTTGGCCGAAGTCTTATCTCATGGAATTAAAAAAACAACCTACGGTATCTCGTTCAAGCACTGAGGCAGAATATAAAGTTATAGCAAATACAACGTCTGAGATTATTTGGCTTCAATCACTTCTCTCTGAACTTCATCTTGCATCAAATATTGCACCAAAAATTTGGTGCGATAATATTGGAGCAACATATCTCTCAGCAAATCCGGTCTTCCATGCTCATACAAAACATGTAGAAATTGACTTTCATTTTGTTCGTGAACGTGTGACAACTCAACAGTTATCCGTCTCTTATATCTCTGTTGAAGATCAAATCGCTGATATCTTTACTAAGCCATTATCTAGACACTGTTTCAACAAGTTAGCAAGCAAACTTAACGTTAAAGATCTCCCGTTAAGTTTGTCGGGGGGTAAAAGAGATAAAAGAGAATTACCTGGATTGACCGGATCAAATCACCAAATCAAATCAAATTAAGTATTAGGATTATTCTAATAATTCTGTTATAATTATTATAATAATTCTCAGAATAACTTTTAGAATTACTCTATTATTTATTAATTGGTTAATTGACCAAGTACTTGTTTAAATACTATCTATTGTATTGCCTGGCAAATATCATAATGAACAATAAGATTTTTTATTGCTCCCACCTCTTCCTATTATTCTTCTAACAGCAGGCCCTCCGACGCTCAAGTCAGGTACTTTTTCCCCAGAATAATAATAAAACGGGAAAAAAAAGTAAAGGACGAATGCAAAAAGACGAGTGAGCGTACCTGCGTAAGGCAGAGGTCCTCCCTTTTTATATGACTTGGTGTACTTTTGGACCTGACAGGCGTCAGGGAATGTCGGGTGTCAGAATTTGTCTGACGGTGAATGACAGGTGGCCTTCTCCCATAGGCCAGAAGAAGGATCAATGGGCAATGAGCTTAAGACCGTTAGCATATTCCCTGACATGTGCTGATTATTCCCTGACAGACAGTTACGATTCCATAGCTTGCTTGTCGTATAGTGCCTAGCCGACCTAGTTGGCTTTATCCTGACTTGAGAGTTCAGCCCTGTAAATCCTGATCCGTGTATATGTGCTTTCCTGTAAATCCTGACCTGTGTGTATGTGTTTTCCTGTAAATCCTGACCTGAGTGTGTAGGCTTGTCAATCCCGACCTGTAACTCCCAACCTGTGTGCATGTGATGTCTTGCAAATCCCGACCTGCGTGCACAACCAGAGGCGGATTTACATATGGACTGGGGGGGGGGGCACGGCCCCCCCAGTCCACGTGTAAAATTTTTAAAGAATATACTAATATATTATTATTATTTATAAGCTAATTAATGAGAAAGGCATGCTAATAGGTATTTTGATTTGGGAGTTCGACATTTCAAATCAGTCGGCGGTGCAGGCGGCAGCGGCACGGCAGCAGCGACTCCTCGCTCTGCAGTAGGCGAACTCCGGTGTAGAGGTCTCAAATCTTTGCGAAACTACGACGAGAACGTTCTCGATCCCGATTCGAGAGAAAGGTGCAATTCCTCTTCTCCTTAGTTCTTACTCCTTAGGGTTTTGAAACTCTTAGAACTGAGAAGGGGAAAAAATCTTTATTTTGGTTGGTGTTTCCATATTCATTTCTTTATCCTACCTTCCCTTTCTAGTTCCTCGATCGATCATCCTTCTAAATTTTATCTGTAATATGTAGATTGTAGAACTTTACCTTTTTTTTTTGTTTAAGGCTGTTGGCTATTGTCTGTTGATCGTAATAATTTTATTACTGTTTTAAAATGCAACCTAATAATCTTATTATCTAATAATTTATTAGATCCTACCTTGCCTGTTGGTGTAATAATCTTATTATTGTTTTAATCCGCCGATGTATATGCCACTGCATTTTAAAGGGAAGGTAGGATCTATCACACTATGATTATGATTTATGAAGCTTACTAGCTTAACACAAATTTATACCTTTATTTTATCATTTTTATCTTCATTTTCAAGAATAGAACGATATAAAGTTCACAATTTCGTTGGACTTCTTGATTTTGTTTGTTTTTCTACTTTTTACTTGATTCCTTGATTTTGTTTGCTTTCTCCTAATGATTAATTTAGACATTTTAATTAAATCTTGTTATTTTAGAAATTAAAGTGCCTAAATAGTTGAAGTTGGAATTGCTTATTTAATGGTTAATGATAATGAATGATAAAATTTTTGATATTTTTGTTTGTTTATGTTGTTATTATTATTTACTTTTTATCATTGACTTAATGTTTGGTTTAATATTGTTGTTATTAATTATTATTCACTTATTTGAAATAATTCGAGTTTTTCATTGTTAAAGGTTTCATATACTTCAAATGAGAAATACTGTTACGATTGATAAATTTTTTCAAAGGAAGAGAGCAAATGAATTGGATCCGGCTACTCCGATGACTCTATTGACAATATCAAATAATGACGATCTTCCATCTGAAATTCCTCCTAAAAGATTCAAAAATACAGAAACTGAAGAGGTTGATCTTGATTCTTTAGAGCCTGATCCAGGATTGCGTCGACAAATTTGGGAATATCATCCTAATCAACGAGACGAGATTCGTCGAGTTTATTTGAATCTGAAAGCATATCAACCTATTCTTCAAGAATATCCATTAAATAAAATTATTAAGCACCCTCGAAGATTTCAGTCAACTTGGTATGAACAATTTCCTTGGTTGGAGTATTCACCCACTAAAGATAAAGCATATTGCTTTCCATGTTTTATCTTCAACAAGCCTTCAGGATGCTTAAATCAAACTACATTTACTGTTGATGGATTTGATAAGTGGAAGAAAGTTCGAAATGGAAAAGCTTGTGCTTTCCTAGGCCATATGGGAAAGGATAATGTATCTTCACCCCATCGTAATGCTGAAAAGGCATGTGAGGATTTGATGAACCAAACACAACATATATCAAGGAGATTTGATAATTTTAATGATGAACAAGTTGCAACTAATCATCTTCGATTGAAGGCTCACATACACGTGGTGTTATTACTTGCACTTCAAGGAATTCCGTTTAGAGGTCATGATGAGAAATCTAGTTCATCTAATCGTGGCAATTTTCTTGAATTTTTGGATGTGCTGACCATGTACAATGATGAACTTTCAAAGGCAATTGCGAAAGCTCCAAAAAATGCCAAATATACAAGTCACGATATTCAGAAACAAATACTTCATGTGTTTTCGGTGAGAGTGAAAAATACAATTCGTGAAGAAATTGGAGTTGCCAAGTATTGCATAATTGTTGATGAAGCCCGAGATGAGTCAAAAAGAGAGCAAATGTCTATAGTATTGAGGTTTGTGGATAGTAATGGATTCATTCAAGAATGTTTTTTTGGCCTTGTTCATGTATCTGATACTGCGGCTTTAACTTTAAAGGATGCTATATATTCTGCTTTGGCTCACTACAATTTGGATGTTCAAAATATTAGAGGTCAAGGGTATGATGGTGCTAGTAATATGAGGGGCGAGTTTAATGGATTGCAAGCTTTGATTATAAAAGATTGTAAAAGTGCTTATTATGTTCATTGCTTTGCTCATCGGTTACAATTGGCTTTGGTTGCAGCAGCAAAAAATATGACACCTATTCATCAATTTTTTGATAGATTAACTTTTATAGTTAATATTGTTGGTTCTTCATGTAAGCGTAATGATGAATTGAAGAATGCTCATGCAGATGACATTGCATATTTGATTGCTATTAATGAACTCGAGACAGGGCGTGGACTTAATCAGATAGGTACTTTACAACGAGCTGTTGATACACGCTGGAGTTCTCATTTGAGATCATTGAAAGGCCTAATTAAGATGTTTAGTGCATCGTGTACGGTATTGCTCAAGATTATGGATGATGGGCTTCCTTCTCAACGAGCAGATGCAACAACTGTTTATGATGAAATGACTTCCTTTGATTTTGTATTCATCTTGCATCTTATGAAAGAGATTATGGGGATCACAGATATTCTTTGTCAGACTTTACAAAGTAAGTCTCAGGATATTATAAATGCAATGGAGCTTGTATTATCTACTAAGAATTTACTTCAACAGATGAGGGATAACAAGTGGGATGATTTGCTTGTAAAAGTGAAATCCTTTTGTGAACTTTGAAATATTGACATTCCTGATTTCAATGCTCCATATATTAATAAACGAGGTCGAGGACGTGCTCATCAAGACAATTTCACCATTGAGCATCATTATCGAATAGACCTCTTTTATGCTTCGATAGATTCACAGTTGCAAGAAATTAATGGTCGCTTTAGTGATGATGCTATGGAATTGCTCACTCTTAGTAATGCCCTAAATCCTCAAAATGCAGCGGAGTCTTTCAGAGTTGTGGATATATGTAAATTAGTTGAAAAGTTTTATGCTCAGGATTTTACCAGAGATGAAAAAGAACAATTGGAGATGCAATTGAAGCATTACGAGTATAACGTAGTCAAAGGGTCTGACTACAAAAATCTTTCAACCATTTCAGAATTATGTCAATGGTTGGTAAAGACTAACAAGTCTGTTACATACAACCTCATTTTTAGAGTGATCGTACTTGTGCTTACTCTTCCGGTTTCTACGGCTACTTCAGAACGATCATTTTCTGCGATGAATATTGTGAAAACAAGGCTTCGAAGCAAAATGGAGGATGCTTTTCTCTCAGATGCATTAATGGTATATATTGAGAGAGAAATAGCTAAAAGTGTGAGCATAGAAGCTATCATTGAAGATTTCGAAAATTTAAAAGAACGTCGAATTCCTTTTAGTTAGCGAATTGTAATTGATACTTAATTAAATATACATTTACTTCATGTTTTTGAATCATGGTTTATTTACAACACTGCACATATAGTTTGTTATCAAAGGAAGTTCCTGATTACTTTGAATTATCTCCTATGCTAATTGAAATAAATTGGGTTGATTATGTTTACTATGATGCTTTCGATTACATCATATTTGTTGTTGCCATGATGAAATGAAATTTGATTTTATTATTTTCATTTTGATATTGTTTACTCATAGAGTTTTCTTCTTGAGGTTATTGTTGGATGTTTAGGATTTTATTATCAAGGTTTAACAAACTATTGAATATTTTCGTCGCTAAATTTAGCGACTGAAAATTAATATCTGTCGTTAAATTTAGCAATGAAAATTTAATTTCGTCACTAAAATGCCTTGGCGATCTCAAAATTTGTGATCGATAATTTTAATCGCTATCGCATTTTTTTTCTTATAATGTGCGGCCCCCTCAAACTTAAAATTCTGGATCCGCCCCTGTGCACAACCCTGTAAATCCTGACCTGTATGTGTAGCCTTGTAAATCCTGACCTGTATATGTAGCCCTGTAAATCCCGACCTGAGCATGTAGGCTTGTATTTTCCACCTTCTTGACTTCTGACTGCCACGTCATCTTCACTTCTGACCGCCACATTCCCTTGACTTCTGACTGTCACGTCCCCCTGACTTCTGACCACCACGTCCCCTTAACTTCTGACCGCCACGTCCCCTTGACTTACCTCCACCTCACTTCCCAAGGTCGCACTATCATGCACCGTATCAGGGGTGCATGCAGTGTATGTGGCATGTACAAGCTTTTCAGTAATTGGAGCAACAGATTTTTGCTGTTTTGTGCTGTTGCCTTTCTTTTGGAGGGGGAATAGCTTACTGGTGGTGTCAGTAGCTGGATTTACGAGAGTGAGTGTCTTCATTGTGGCCTTTCATGATCATGACTGAATTTGGTGTGCAGTAGTATCTGTTGTCTGCGTGCCAGAGACAGTATCTGCTGATTTGTTTGAAATTGGGTCCAGCTTTGTTACTCATGGATGTAAATATGACTCTCTAGATTGAGGGGATGAGGGCATAAGTTTGACAGTCGAGTTCAGTTTTGGTTTGAAATAAATTGCTATTGATATGTTGAATTCAGTTGGGTTCTGATCCAGAGAGTAGATTTTTACATATAAGTGTAGATTCCCTCAGTAATGCTGTCGTATCTTCGTCAGATTCCCTGAGTCATGCTGATCGTGTCGTATCATTTAATAATTATGATTTTTAGTTAGTTTAATTATTTGCAAACAGCTTCCATCACATTGAGTCCCTTGTTAGGGCTATTAACACCACCATAAAGATAAATAGTGTTCCATGATAAATTTTTTCCTACAGAAAAATCTCTTGCAACATGTACCTGACCTTTACCTCCAAATCTGGGGGAAAATGTTAATTTCTGTAAAGAAATTTATCAAACAAGTAAGTTTTTGTAAGGAGGAGAAAAATACTGGTTGATTTGATACTGACAATTAGCAGTGAGTAAAACTTCATTAAAATTGAAATAATCAAATTAATTCATAAATTTGGTCCGATTTATTAAAAGTTTGGTTTTCTTAACATCTATTATTTTGATTAAATCGGGACCTTTTTGAGTTTTGAAAAATAATTAAATTAATTTTTTATTAAATAATAAATTAAAATTTTAAAATTTTTATTAAACTGATTATTTTTTTTTAAAAAAATCATTTTTTAAAAAAAAATCAATTCGGTTGTTTCGATTTTAACAGCAAAATTCAATAGGTTAAAAAAAATATATACTAATTCGATGCAAAGTGCAGGTTCCACCAAACTGTCATAAACGATGCAAAGTGCAGGTTCCACTGTCTCTAGCAGTTTGCAATTATTAACCTAATTCAAATCAATGCACAGGCCCTAGTTAGTATATATATATATATATATATATATATATATATATATATATATATATATATATATATATATATATATATATATATATATATACACACGATAATGATACTATTTGCGATGTTACAGTGCAAAACTGTGCGTATCGCGCAGTATATCATATTTCTTTATTTTTTAATTTTTTTTTAAATTTCGAATTAAAAAAATAATTAAAATATTTTTCTAAGATTTTATTTGTAGGTTCAAACTTCCCAATTGGGCTATAATTTTTAATATAATTTTCTTTTTTAAGATTTTTCATCTAGGGTTCAGGCTTCCAAATTAGATTATAGTATTTAATTAAAAGAAAAATTAAAAATGAAATAAATTTAAGATTTACGGAGTATTGTAATATATTGAGGGGATATATTAATGTATTAACTATTTATATATGAAAAATATTGATTTTTTTAATTAAAATTTCTTTGTTTTTTTTTAATTTTGAATTAAAAAAATAATTAAATTTTTTTTTATGGATTTTAATTCTAGGGTTCAGGCTTTCCAAGTGGGTTGTAATTTTTAAACTAATTTTCTTTTTTAAGATTTTACCTATAGGGTTCAAACTCCCCAATTGGTTATAGTGTTTAGTTAAAAGAAAAATTCCCCAATTGGTTATAGTGTTTAGTTAAAAGAAAAATTAAAAAATAAATAAATTTAAGTATTTATGGAGTATTATAATGTGTTCTATGTATTAAGATTTTATATAAGGAAATGTTGAATTTTTTAAATTTAAAATCTTAAATAAAAATATTTTTTTTAAAAAAGAAAAAGTTGATATGTTGCGCAACACGCACAGTCACGCAGCATATCACAACTGATCGTGCGTTGCATGTAATATAATAATATATAAATTATTTAGGTCTTTGAAAATCTAAATTGTTTGGATTTTCTAGTGTCACGCTTATAAACCAAAAATTAATTATTTGTGTAAGATTTGTCAGACCCATGCAATAGGGTCAGGTTTCCCTATGCAAAAAAATTATTTTAATTTAATATTATACTTGTTTTAGTAAAAAAAACTAATAAAAGTATATTTTTTAACATCGTCGGCCTAAAATATTTATAGAAGTTTCTTTGATCATAGTGTTGTCAATTCTAAGATATGGGACTAAAGAGAAATATATTTTTTTTATATAAAATAACCAGAGAAAATTAATGATGAGAAAAATTCATAATAGCTGAGTCTCGAACTCTAGATCACTGATTGTTTCGCTTGTGGAATTACTAATAAACCTTGGAATTATTTTTAGTGTAAATAGAAAAAAAGATATTAACGTAAATGCATTTTAAGTTTCACCAAAGTTAATTAGTAAAGGGAAAGATTTTTAATAAAATAGTAAGATATATATATATATATATATAATTGAAATGTTCCGGGGGATGTAGAATTGGTTCATTATCACAGTGGAATGCTGGTTTTGGGCATGATAAGAATCCATTTTGGCCCGAATGATTCCATTAAAAAACTTAGATTGAAATTTAACAAAATTTTCTCCAACAAGAGGGAACGCAAGTAAAAGAAAGCTGATATGAATTTATTAATGAATCTAATACAATTTATTCCACTCAAGATTGATATTACTTTGTGAAACCTCCAGCTCCTCCGTAAGCAAAAACATATTTATCTTTACCAGATTCATGATTATCAGATATGCTATAATAATCACCAATATCAGACCTAGACTTAATAAATCCATTGTCAAAATTGGTCAACTTATTCGAGGAATCCACTGACTGAACTTGAATGAAATAAGCAGCTTTATTAGGTCCTTCATTACTTGAATGACCACTGCCCATCGGAGGGCTTGGCACATTCAAGGGAGAGTAAACATGCCCACCCATTTGAATAGCATCTGCGTAATCATCCATCTTAGGAAGCAATTCCTTAGGGAAATACCCAAGAGGTAGCTGATCATTATAGGTAACCCACCAATTCCCCGTGTTAGAATCCTATAAATGAAAATACACAACATTTATTAATAAGGATTAAGCTTCAATAAAAATAAAATAGCACATTTAAAAAAAAAAAAGAATTACCCTAGAAATTAATATGGATAGATATTTCTGTTCGCCGCCGTAAGTAGAAAATTCAGGAATAAAACTTCCAGGTCCATAAATATTTGTGGTGCTAACAAAACCAGGGCATTCTAAATTTCCACATCCCGTTTTCTCGTACCCATCAATCTGAAAATACATAATTAAATATGTTATCTGAGAATATATATGAAGCTAAAAGAAAAAAATATAAAAGATTTATACTTACGGTCCAAAAAGTAAAAAAACGAGGATAGCTGGTACCATACATGATTGGTGAAACCTGTGAAATTAGATATAAATTAGTGACTATATAAAATAATATTAGTAAATGATTTATATTAACTTACATGCCAACCGGCCTGGATCACATTGAGTTCATTATTTGGAACTTTTTTATCACCAAAAAGATATATAGTGCTGGATGATGTTTGGCTAGCTTGTAAATCTGGAAGCTTATAAGTCGCCATTTTTGCGTATGCTCCATAAAATGGATCATATGCTCCAAAAAATTGATCATATTCTGTTTCAATTATTGCATACTGTGTAGAATGCGAATATTATTTATGTTTGAACTCCATAAAGAATGAATTAGAATTGCTATAGTAATAGTACTAGTTAATAAAAGTGATTAACAAAAAATAACTCACGTGACTTCCTTCTGCAGTTGGGTTATTAGCTATGGCTTGTGCTCTAAATTGGTTTCTCAAGAGCTTAGACTCAATTAAATCTTGTTTCCGAGCACGGTGGATGAGAACAGTGTCAGAAGGACAAGTATCATTGAATCCATAAAAAGAAGCTGGTTTAGATTTTGCAAGCTTCATTCCCTTTGGAAGACTACTTGGTTTTAACTGCAAAGATTATCAGATCAGTTAAAGAGCAAAAGGAACTATACCGTGCAATAAAAAATATCATATCAATTTGACTTATTTCTTTTTGAATACTAAATACCTGAAGAGTATGATTTTTCAATAAAGGGTGGTTGAATGCTGGTTGCTTGTACATATCAACACAGTCAAATAGATCTCCCGTTATTGTCTAAAACAAAAAATAATAATAATAATTTCAATAAAAGTACTATTTCTAATTTCTCAAAAGAAATATTAATAACGACCTGAATGGTTTTAAGTGTGTATTTAGCTTTCTCGTTCCATGATCTTGCTTGTGCTCCACCAATCAAAATAAACAATAAAATGCGAAGAAACATAATGTAAAAATTCAAATGATAAGAAAGTTTAGTATTGCAATATGTTGTAAATCTTAGTCCATTCTCTAGTTTATAAATACACACACACACAAAATTATAATTAGTAAGATATAAGAATTATTAAAAAAAATAAAAGGTAAATGATTTTCATTTTTTAAATATGTAATTTACTATTAATGTAATCTTAAAATTGATACAAAATTAATGTTAAAATTAATGCAAGTTTATCTCTGTGAAAATAATAAATTTTAAAATTTACAACAAATCCGAGTTTATCTCTTTATTAATGTAATCTCAAATTTTATATAAAATTAATAAATCTAAAAATGTATAAAAAATTAATGTAAGTTTATTTCCATTAATGTCAAAATAATAAATTTTAAATTTGTACAAAATGTAAGCAATTATCTCTCTTTATTACTATCTTAAAATTTATATAAAAGTAATGTAAACTTATCTCTATTAATGTTAAAATAATAAAATTTGAATTTTATATAAAATGTAAGCAATCATATCTCTATTAATGTGATCCTAGAATTTATACAAAATTAAGGTAGGTGTATGTAACGCCCGAAAATTCTCGAAACTGCATTATAAATATTCTATGATTTTTATGGAATTTTTAGATATTTTTCCAGAATTTTCCGAGTTGCGGAAGCAACAAAAATAATTAGAACCGCAAAATAGCTTAGGCGGGAATCGAACCCGAGACCTATGGCTTAGGGATAATGTTGGGAACTAGTTGAACCCAGCAGGGCCGTGCTGAAAGAATGAGGAACCAATTATATTTATATTGGAGTTGGGTTCAATAATCCACTTAATATAAATAGGAAACTTAAAGAGGGTTTGGTTTATTTTAAGATTTTGGTTCGGCAGCCCTCTCCTCACAAAACCCTCACGCCGAGACCCAACACCACCGCCGCCTCTCCCTTCTCCTCCTCTTCCTCACGCACGGCACACCAAGCCCCAAGGGCCAAGGGAACTTCTTCCGGCGAGACCTTCGATACGAGGACGTTCCCCTTCGCGAGAAGAACACGTAGACGCGAGCGGATCGTCGAGAAGGTCATCTCCACCGGAATTCTAGCGAATAGAATCGTAAGAAATTACGAACAGGAGGTAAGAAACCCCTCACCTGTAGTATAATAGCTTTTGTTTGATTGCATACTCTTAGTTTTAGCTATATGCAGGTTTTTCGGCACATAGGGTGTGTTTTTAACCCTCCTCGAGGATTAGGGATCTAGTTGAGCACCTCTAGACGGGCCAGACACGTTGTTCTCCTTTAGTTGGAGATTCTAGATGTTGTCGGGTGCCTAGAGGTGATCTCCCTATTAGAGGAGAGAGTTTGAGCACACTAAGTGTTCGGTAAAATGTTAGTGTAGCTAAATGCCACCTCAGTTAGGTTTAACAGCTCAGTTAAATGCATTAGGAGCATTTAAAACAGCACATTAGTTTAGTTCAGTTTTATGGGACTACGGTCCAATGGGTGGGCTCCCACAGTCGCCTCTAGGTTCAGATAACGTAGGTCTAGGTTCAGATAACCTAGAAATAGCAAGTTAAAACAGTTAGCTATATTCAGTATTTTATTTTCAGTGGCACTGTACTGGATTCGATATCCATTGGGTTGGACTCCCACAGTCGTCCCTAGGTTTAGATAACCTAGTTAACCCTACTAAATTCGGGACTTGCAAACCCGGGTCTAGTTAGGGATGCGCGCACAGCAAGTACAGTTGCCGGGCCCAAACAACATGATTATGTATTTTTACTTATTATGAATTAGTTTTCAAAACTCAGAATTAGTTATGTTAGTTGAGTTTGAATTCAGTATCAGTTTAGCTTATTATATGTTCGGTCAGTTTATCTTTATTGATTCATATGATTAGTTGCTATGCCATGCTTCAGTTTACATGTTCAGTTATTTCAGTTATGCTTGCAACCATAGTATGCCATGCCAGTACTTATTTTCAAATAGCATTCTTTAAAAATATGTTTGCATCGTTGCATGTTTTAGTGAGGTAGATGGTTTCTTACTAAGCTTTTTAGCTTATAGATACTACTTTTCTTAGACTGCAGATAAAGGTAAAGGAAAAGTGGACCAGTAGCGGAGGCTGGGGGTCATTGCAGATCAAGATGTGTGTGGCAGGAACTGGAATAAAAGACTCCAAGGGATTTTAGCAAGTTTTACTTAAGCATCAGAACTTTACAGTGTTTTTTTATTTGCACTCTAGTTGTTAATCACTATGAATTAGTTAGCTATGCACTCCATTATGCTTAGAACCCTTCTCTTATGATGTGAGAATGTTAGTTTCCATTGTTAGAGTGTTTCTTAGCCTTGTTAGAATTGTTGTGTAGGTTTTGGCACGCCAAAGTGCTGATATCAGAGTTTTTGACACGAAATCAGAAACCTCTGATCGGTCGGTAGACCGATCAGGGACCCGGTTTCTGCGAACAGAAACTTTCTGTTTGTATTCTGATCGATCCGTGGATCGATCAGGAGCTGGGGAAGCCTCTGATCGGTCGGTAGACCGATCAGGGAGCTGGTTTCGGCAGTCATAACTCTCTGTTCGCAGCTGGATCGTTCGGCAGATCAGTCCAGCCGCGAACAGAAAGAATCCCGATAGTTGGATCGCGAACAGCACACCACTGATCGGTCAGCTGACCGATCAGCGAGCCACTGGATCGGTCAGTCCGACCGATCAGTGAGGTCCTGGATCGGTCGGCAGACCGATCTAGGTGCGTACAGAAGCTCTGGTGAATCATGGATCGGTCAGTCGACCGATCCAAAGGTTCTTCCCCGTGCCAGTGTCATGGACCGGTCCGTGGACCGATCAGAAGACTGGTAACAGTGGTAAATACCTTCCCTGGTGTGTGTACAATTATTAGGTACATGTAGAACATTCAGTTTCAGCGTTCCCAGCAATTAGATTAGCAAAATTTTAAATTTGATCAGTTTTCCGCACAGTATAGTTTAGCATTATTGTGACGATCGGCCTTACAGCCAGTACCCAGAAGGTGGGTCGTTACAGAGTGGTATCAGAGCAGTGTTCCATACTTCCTACACACACATCAGTATTGAACCTACAACTTCCAAGTAAGAATACCTCTACTTAATTTATGCTCATTGTTTTGTTATTACAGTTCATGTTTATATGCCTACTGCTTGCTAGTATGTATTAGTTTTTAAACATGAAATCAGTAGTTATATAACTGCGATTGCATTAGTTATGTTATGTTCTCTATGTCTTTAGAAATGGCACGAGGACGCCCAGCTAGAAGGGCACTAGCTACTGAGCCCCAGGAAGCTCAGTGCCTCCTCTAGACCTTACAGATTAGTGGCTCGCTAGCTGAACAGCAACAGAAATAGCCACCTTAAAGGCTAATCGCCAGAATACCCCACATCACCCCGGAACCGAATTTGACGACTCCTAGTCTTAGAGGTTCCACCACCAACCTACAACACCAAAGCCCAGCAACAGAGGCAAGGAAGAACGTTGAGCCAAGAAAGGAAGCCTATCTGATCCAGTGGCAGCGAGTCAAGCCAGAGAACTTCTCAGGCACTAGTGAACCATGGGATGCACAAGCCTGGTTCAAAACACTGGAGAGCACGATGGAGCTTCTGGACTTGCCAGAACACGAGAAGGTGAAGTGTGCCTCCTTCTGCCTGACAGGAGACGCACGCATGTGGTGGGAAAGGATCAGAACGAAGCGCCCAATGAACCAGATGTTATGGGCTGACTTCGAGAAGGAGTTCTTCGAGGAGTTCTTTCACATACGGGTCACAAACCGCCACTACGACGAGTTCACTGAGTTTCGTCAGGGCAACCTTTCAGTGGAGGAAGCCGTGAAGAAATTCAACAGGTTGGCTCGTCTATGCCCAGAGCTAGTCAGCACAGAGAAGGAACAAATCCGGTTGATGCTCAAGATGCTGAGGCTAGAGATAGCAGTGAACATGGCTGGTGGCATACATAGGCCACAAACCACAGAGTAGTTAGTGAGCAGTGCCTTGACCACAGAGCATTACCAGAACAGCATAAAGCAGCAGAAGCAAGTCTCCTCAGAGTCCAAAGGCCAAGGAAACTCTCACACTCAAAAACAGCAAGGCCACAGCTCTAACTGGAAAGGGAACTCCAACCGCAAGCGCAAATCAGGGAGTGACCCAAAAGGAGGACCATCTAGCAAACGACCCAGTTATCCAAAGTGTGCTACTTGTGGGAAATTTCACCCAGGGGTTTGTCGCAAGGGCACACGAGGATGCTTTGAATGTGGACAAGAAGGGCACATGGCCAAGCAGTGCCCGAATAAGACCGGTCTTCCTCAACCACAGCATATTCAGTATGCAGGCCAGCCAGCTCAGTTATATCAGATGCAGGCCGCTCTAGAAGGGCCACTTATCAGCCAGGGCAGATTAGAAGCCCCTCCAGCTATGGCGAATGCGAGGATCTACTCACTCACCAGAGAGGACGTAGCCAATGCCTCGACAGTGGTCACAGGTCAGATTAGCATTTTTCAGTATAGTGCTACTGTTCTATTTGATACTGGGGCAACCCATTCATATATAGCCAGGGTGTTCTCCGAAAAATTAGAAATACCCTCAGAGGTACTCAGTGGTCAGTTTCTGAGAGATCATGACATCCACGACCGGCTCGAGGCGGTCATTATAGCGCATGGAACTCTTCGTGATCCGATCCTCGCTGAAATGACCGACTACGACGCTATCCTTGGAATGGACTTCCGATCGATACGGTGCTTCCATAGAGTGCCGAAAATAGAAAGTCCGAAGCAGAAGCACAATTCGAGTACATCGGAGAATCAAAGAGAAAAGCCAGGAAATTTCTCTCAGCTATGAAGGCACAGAAGTTGATGGATTCGGGTTGTACGGGGTACCTAGCACATGTAGTCAATACCAGCCAGGACAAGGACCAACAGTTAGCAGGGGCCCAAGTTGTATGTGACTACCCAGCAGTCTTCCCTGAGGAGTTACCAGGCCTAGCACCAGTCAGGGAGATTGAATTTGAGATAGAACTCTTCCCCGGCACCAATCCTATTTCCAAAGCGCCATATCGCATGGCTCCAGCAGAACTGAAGGAACTTCAAGAGCAACTACAGGAGCTGCTTGACAAGGGCTTCATACGCCCTAGTCACTCACCATGGGGAGCGCCTTTGTTGTTCGTGAAGAAGAAGGATGGAAGCATGCGACTGTGCATAGACTACAGATCACTGAACCAAGTCACAATCAAGAACAGGTATCCCCTTCCCAGAATCGATGACCTGTTCGACCAGCTGAAGGGAGCAGCAGTGTTCTCTAAGATAGATCTCAGATCAGGTTATCACCAGGTGAAGGTTAAAGAAGGGGATATACCCAAGACATCATTCAGAACCAGATACGGGCACTACGAGTTCGTGGTCATGCCCTTTGGCGTGACCAATGCTCCAGCTACATTCATGGATCTCATGAACAGAGTATTCAGGGAGTATTTAGATAAGTTTGTTATTGTGTTTATCGTTGACATTCTTATCTACTCAGGAACTCAGGAAGAACATGTAGAGCACCTGAAGACAGTACTACAGACACTTCAGCAGAACCAGCTATACGCCAAGTTCACGAAATGTGAATTTTGGTTAGATCAGGTGTACTTCCTGGGTCACATCATCTCCAAGGATGGTATTATGGTAGATCCCAGCAAGATAGAAGCAGTAAGTAACTGGAAGAGACCTAAGAACGCCAGCGAAATCAGGAGCTTTCTGGGATTAGCAGGATACTACAGAAAGTTTGTAGAGGACTTCTCCAGGATAGCCTCCCCACTGACAGCTCTTACCAAAAGAAATTTCAAGGATGAGGAGAAGACTTCAGCGAGCTAAAAGGAGATTGACCAAAGTGCTCCCATTTTGGCTCTACCAGACAACACCAGCAGCTTTGACATCTATAGTGATGCCTCTAAGTTGGGACTAGGAGCAGTACTGATGCAAAACGGCAAGGTGATCGCCTATGCCTCCAGACAACTCAAGGATTATGAGAAGAATTACCCTACTCATGACCCCAAGCTTGCAGCAGTAGTGTTCGCTCTCAAAATTTGGAGACATTACTTATATGGAGCTCAGTGCAGAGTGTATACAGATCACCAGAGTCTGAAGTACTTCTTCACTCAGAAGGATCTGAACATGCGACAGCGCAGATGACTTGAGCTGGTCAAAGACTACGATATAGACATCCTCTACCATCCAGGGAAAGCCAATAAGATAGCCGACGCACTTAGCAGAAAATCCAGTGCTACCTTGTTATCTCTTACGACCATGTCACCACCCCTACAGAAGGAGATCGTAGATTTCGGTCTCGAACTCATCGTTGGACAGCTCTCTACTATGACCTTAGAGTCTACCTTGCTTGGTGATATTCAGTCAGCTCAGGAGCAGGACCCTGAAATTCAGAAAATCAAGCAAGGGCTAGCAGAATCAGAAAGTAGAGAATTCAGAGTGTCCGATAGCGGGGTGTTATACTTTAGTGACAGACTCTGTGTTCCAGATCAGGAGGAGCTACGGAGACAGATTTTAGATGAGGCTCACAAGACTCCCTATGCGATGCATCCAGGTTCCACCAAAATGTATCAAGACCTGAAGAACCGTTTGGCCCGGGATGAAGCGGGACATCGCCAGATATGTTAGCATCTGCCTCACCTGCCAGCGGGTCAAGGCAGAACATCAGCGACCAGGGGGAGTTCTGCAGCCTATACAGATTCCAGAGTGGAAGTGGGAGGATATCTCTATGGATTTCATAGTGGGACTGCCCAGAACCATGAATGGTTTTGACGCCATCTGGGTAATAGTCGACAGGTTGACTAAATCAGCTCACTTCTTAGCTATCAAGATATCCTACTCCATGGAGAAGTTAGCTCAGTTGTATCTTCAGGAGATCGTCAGACTTCATGGAGTCCCACGAACCATCATTTCAGACAGAGACAGCAGATTCACATCACACTTCTGGGAGTGTGTACAGTCAGCGTTGGGCACTAAGTTAAAGTTCAGCACAGCATTCCATCCTCAGACAGATGGTCAGACGGAGAGAGTAAACCAGGTACTCGAAGATATGCTCCGAGCGTGTGCCCTAGACTTCAAGGGAAGTTGGTGCAAATATCTGAGCTTAGCAGAATTTGCATACAACAACAGCTATCAGGCCACTATCGGCATGACACCTTACGAGGCTCTCTATGGGCGGAGGTGTAGATCTCCAATCTGCTGGTATGAGAGTGGTGAACAGAAGGAACTAGAGCTTCAGACAGATCTAGTAGCAGATACCACAGCAGCCATACAGCAGATCCGCCAGAGGATAGAGACAGCTCAGAGCCGCCAGAAGAGCTATGCTGATACGCGGCGCAGACCCTTAGAGTTTTCAGTTGGGGATTCAGTGTTCCTCAGAGTGGCTCCCATGAAGGGAGTAATGCGTTTTGGGAAAAAGGGCAAGCTAAGTCCCAGATATGTGGGACCATACCTTATCAGTAGAAGAGTGGGCAAGGTAGCATATGAGCTAGAGCTACCCCAGGAAATGTCAGCTGTCCACAACGTATTTCATGTCTCCATGCTGAAGAAGCATACCCCAGATGCCACCCAGGTGATTGAGCCCCAGTCGGTACAGATCCGCGAGGACCTCAGCTATGATAGTCGGCCTATTCAGATAATAGACCGAGCAGTTAAGAAATTGCGGAACAAGGAAGTACCATTAGTCAAAGTCATTTGGCACAGTCACACAGCAGAAGAGGCAACTTGGGAGATAGAAGCCAGCATAAGACAGAAGTACCCAGAATTGTTCTAAGTTCGAGGACGAACTTTTTATAAGGTATGGGGGATTGTAACGCCCGAAAATTCTCGAAACTGCATTATAAATATTCTATGATTTTTATGGAATTTTTAGATATTTTTCCGGAATTTTCCGAGTAGCGGAAGCAACAAAAATAATTAGAACCGCAAAATAGCTTAGGCGGGAATCGAACCCGAGACCTATGGCTTAGGGATAATGTTGGGAACCAGTTGAACCCAGCAGGGCCGTGCTGAAAGAATGAGGAACCAATTATATTTATATTGGAGTTGGGTTCAATAATCCACTTAATATAAATAGGAAACTTAAAGAGGGTTTGATTTATTTTAAGATTTTGGTTCGGCAGCCCTCTCCTCACAAAACCCTCACGCTGAGACCCAACACCACCGCCGCCTCTCCCTTCTCCTCCTCTTCCTCACGCACGGCACACCAAGCCCCAAGGGCCAAGGGAACTTCTTCCGGCGAGACCTTCGATACGAGGACGTTCCCCTTCGCGAGAAGAACACGTAGACGCGAGCGGATCGTCGAGAAGGTCATCTCCACCGGAATTCTAGCGAATAGAATCGTAAGAAATTACGAACAGGAGGTAAGAAACCCCTCACCTGTAGTATAATAGCTTTTGTTTGATTGCATACTCTTAGTTTTAGCTATATGCAGGTTTTTCGGCACATAGGGTGTGTTTTTTAACCCTCCTCGAGGATTAGGGATCTAGTTGAGCACCTCTAGACGGGCCAGACACGTTGTTCTCCTTTAGTTGGAGATTCTAGATGTTGTCGGGTGCCTAGAGGTGATCTCCCTATTAGAGGAGAGAGTTTGAGCACACTAAGTGTTCGGTAAAATGTTAGTGTAGCTAAATGCCACCTCAGTTAGGTTTAACAGCTCAGTTAAATGCATTAGGAGCATTTAAAACAGCACATTAGTTTAGTTCAGTTTTATGGGACTACGGTCCAATGGGTGGGCTCCCACAGTCGCCTCTAGGTTCAGATAACGTAGGTCTAGGTTCAGATAACCTAGAAATAGCAAGTTAAAACAGTTAGCTATATTCAGTATTTTATTTTCAGTGGCACTGTACTGGATCAGATATCCATTGGGTTGGACTCCCACAGTCGTCCCTAGGTTTAGATAACCTAGTTAACCCTACTAAATTCGGGACTTGTAAACCCGGGTCTAGTTAGGGATGCGCGCACAGCAAGTACAGTTGCCGGGCCCAAACAGCATGATTATGTATTTTTACTTATTATGAATTAGTTTTCAAAACTCAGAATTAGTTATGTTAGTTGAGTTTGAATTCAGTATCAGTTTAGCTTATTATATGTTCGGTCAGTTTATCTTTATTGATTCATATGATTAGTTGCTATGCCATGCTTCAGTTTACATGTTCAGTTATTTCAGTTATGCTTGCAACCATAGTATGCCATGCCAGTACTTGTTTTCAAATAGCATTCTTTAAAAACATGTTTGCATCGTTGCATGTTTTAGTGAGGTAGATGATTTCTTACTAAGCTTTTTAGCTTATAGATACTACTTTTCTTATACTGCAGATAAAGATAAAGGAAAAGTGGACCAGTAGCGGAGGCTGAGGGTCATTGCAGATCAAGATGTGTGTGGCAGGAACTGGAATAAAAGACTCCAAGGGATTTTAGCAAGTTTTACTTAAGCATCAGAACTTTACAGTGTTTTGTTATTTGCACTATAGTTGTTAATCACTATGAATTAGTTAGCTATGCACTCCATTATGCTTAGAACCCTTCTCTTATGATGTGAGAATGTTAGTTTCCATTGTTAGAGTGTTTCTTAGCCTTGTTAGAATTGTTGTGTAGGTTTTGGCACGCCAAAGTGCTGATATCAGAGTTTCTGACACGAAATCAGAAACCTCTGATCGGTCGGTAGACCGATCAGGGACCCGGTTTCTGCGAACAGAAACTTTCTGTTCGTATTCTGATCGATCCGTGGATCGATCAGGAGCTGGGGAAGCCTCTGATCGGTCGGTAGACCGATCAGGGAGCTGGTTTCGGCAGTCATAACTCTCTGTTCGCAGCTGGATCGTTCGGCAGATCGGTCCAGCCGCGAACAGAAAGAATCCCGATCGTTGGATCGAGCCACTGGATCGGTCAGTCCGACCGATCAGTGAGGTCCTGGATCGGTCGGCAGACCGATCCAGGTGCGTACAGAAGCTCTGGTGAATCATGGATCGGTCAGTCGACCGATCCAAAGGTTCTTCCCCGTGCCAGTGTCATGGACCGGTCCGTGGACCGATCAGAAGACTGGTAACAGTGGTAAATACCTTCCCTGGCGTGTGTACAATTATTAGGTACATGTAGAACATTCAGTTTCAGCGTTCCCAGCAATTAGATTAGCAAAATTTTAAATTTGATCAGTTTTCCGCACAGTATAGTTTAGCATTATTGTGACGATCGGCCTTACAGTCAGTACCCAGAAGGTGGGTCGTTACACTGTATCTATATTAATGTTGAAATAATAAATTCCCTTCCATTTATTTTTTATTTAAACCTAAACAAAAAACTATATAAATTTTAGATATTTAAAATTCGCAAATAATATTATTTTATTTAATGATTCTTATATTGCTCAACCTAAATTGTTTTTGCTTTTATAAACTAAAGAAAGAGTCAAGATTTACAACATATTAAAAAAATTAAACTTTAATATCAAATAATATTACTTTAACATTTTATTTCTTTTGTTTATTTCGATTAGTGATTAAATAATATTATTTAATTTAATGATTCTTATATTGCTCACTATAAATTGTTTTTGCTTTTATAAACTTAAGAAAGAGTCAAGATTTACAACATATTAAAAAAAACTTTAATATCAAATAATATTACTTTAACATTTTATTTATTGTGTTTATATCGATTAGTGATTAGTGGGAATAGGAAAGTTAAACATTCTCATGAAATATTAGTGTTTGTTTGATTCAAATTATTATATATAATTTTGGTTATATGATTACCGGATAATCACATAATTAAAATTATGGGAAATAAAATATAACCTAATATTATTTAGCTCAACTTAGATAATGTAAAAAAATATATTTATTTAAAGATTTTAATATATAATCTAATTTAATATTTTACTGCATTATTACAAGTTACAAAACTAATATATAATAATATATATGTATTTTATTATTTTTGAACTTTAGTTTTTTTTTTAAGTTTATGTTATATATATATATATAATAAATTATTACATATTTTTATTTTCTATTTAGTTTTTATAATTTAAAATAAGAATTTTGTTATGAAAATTTTATGGATATTTTTATCCAAAGTGTAAATATTGGAGGATATTTTTGATTAAAAAAAATTCGTCTAACCTTGAAATCAAACAAAACCTCACCTTTTTAAAGTTTTCTGATTCTGGGTTAAATGCCCTTTTTGGTGACATGTCGAACATGGATCATTACTTGGTAATCACCGATTACCTAAACTAAATAAAGTTATGAGAAATCATCGGACATAGATTATATATAACTTTGGCTATGCGATTACCAGATAATCACATAATCATTGTTATAAAGAATAAAACATAACCTAATGTTGTTTGGTTCAACCTAGGTAATGTAAAAAAATTATTTATTTTAAAATTTCAATGTATAAGCTAATTTAATATTTTACTGTATTACTCTAAGTTACAAAACTGACAATATATATATATTTTATTTTAAACTTAATGTTTTTTAAGTTTATTTTTTTTTACTTTCCTAATATATATATATATATATATATATATAAAAGGAGTTTCAATTATGACAAAGAGTCCAAAATTAAGGTTACTTCATGTCTAACAAGGTTGAATGAGCTTGCAGGAAAGTCGGTCCTAAGTGTTCTTAGGCGCAGGTGGAAAATCCTAAGAGGAGGTAACTCTAGGACTTTCAACATATTAAAAAATTAAACTTTACTATCAAATAATATTACTTTAACATTTTATTTCTTGTGTTTATTTCGATGATTAGTGGGAATAGGAAAGTTAAACATTCTCGTAAAATATTAGTGTATGATTGATTCAAATTATTATATATAATTTTGGTTATATGATTATCGGATAATTACATAATTAAAGTTATGAGAAATAAAATATAACCTAATATTATTTATCTCAACTTAGATAATGTAAAAAAATATATTTATTTTAAGATTTTAATATATAATCTAATTTAATATTTTACTGTATTATTCTAAGTTACAAAAATAATATATAATAATATATATGTATTTTTTTTTAATTTTTGAACTTTAGATTTTTAAAAGTTATGTTATATATATATATATAATAAATTATCACATATTTTTATTTTCTAGTTAGTTTTTATAATTTAAAATAAGAATTTTGTTTATCACATAGAGGATATTTTTGATAAAAAAAATTTCGTCTAATCCTGAAATCAAACAAAACCTCACCTTTTTAAAGTTTTCTGATTCTGTGTTTGAGTGCCTAAGCGGTCCGGGTGCCCAGGCGATCCAGGCACTCGGACCAGAAAAATCATCCATAAGCCTATATGGAGCGCGTCGATTGCCCGGGACACGTGGTCCAGGCTCCCGGAGGGGTTCTAGGTCCCCAGAACAGCCTATATAAGCAGCATTTGACCAGGGGCTACACAACAACATTCATAATGACTTCTGCACTTGCGCACTACTTCGATAAAGCCTCTTGACGCCCGAAAGCTGTTTCGATGATGACTACGCTGAAGATCTAATAATCCAAGTCGTCGGTATTGTTTTATTTAAAAATTACTTGTACTACAATTGTAAATCTCTTTGTAATTTTCGATTGATTAGTGGATTGCCCATTGAAACCACTCTCATGCGCGGGTCTTGGAGTAGAAGTCGCCACGGGCTCCGAACCATGTAACTCTTGGTGTTCATGATTGCTTTCTTTCTGTCTTGTCTTTCTTATTCCGCTGTGTTATACTCGAACAATTTCAAATGAACGTGAAAGCCACGAGTGCTATTAACCCCCCCTCTCTAGTGCAATGATCCTACAATTGGTATCAGAGCGGGGTCTCTTTGAATTGGTGAAACTACCATTCAAGCAAGTTTTTTTCGTCGTATTAGTTTTTAAATTTTCTTGGAGTCGATCGGAATTAGTACATTTGTCTCATTCGGATAAGTTTTATCACAATCGAGCTTTCTTCTCAAAACTAGTGCAACACCACTCGAGTTCGTTTATTTGATTAATACTTTATTCCACACTACTAAGCCAAGACCTAGTCTTGGGATGAGTTCTTTTTTGTTGTTTGTGCAAGAATAATTTTTATGGCCTACCAAGAGGGGTATAGCACTGCACACCCTCCCCTCTTCACCGGCGAAGACTTTGGCTATTGGAAAAGCCGAATGGAGTACCACCTAAAGACACAAGTCGAGATGTGGATAATCATCTAGACGGGATTCGCATATCCTACCGAAGATGGAGTCCTCGACCCGTGCGACAAATGGGATGCACCAACTAGAAAGAAGATCAATGTTGACGCCAAAGCTACTCAGACTCTATAATTCGGCTTGGCAAAAGAAGAGCTGAACCAAGTCGGTTAGTTTTCAAGCGTGAAAGAATTATGGGAAAAGTTGATTGAGCTGTACAAGGGAACTTCCGACACGAAGGTAAGCAAACGTGATTTGATATTAAATAAACTTTATAATATAAAAATGTAGGAAGGT
The DNA here is from genome assembly GCF_018446385.1 of Zingiber officinale. Lineage (NCBI taxonomy): Eukaryota > Viridiplantae > Streptophyta > Magnoliopsida > Zingiberales > Zingiberaceae > Zingiber > Zingiber officinale. Next base: position 148,356,668 of record NC_055994.1, read on the forward strand.
GAATCGGCAAGTCAACTTCACGCACGCATCCAAGACCTCCTCAACGGTCTCACGCAATTGGACAAAAGGTGAAAAATTACGACGTCATTGGGTATGCACTTAATGCATTTCCGAGGAACACTTTGTGGGCATCCATGGTAGATGCTTACATTTAAAGATCTTTTGCAAATTAAATTAGATGAATTATTTTCTGAATTTGAACTTCACGAACAGACTAATGCACTACCGGTCGAGAAAGGTATTACTTTGGTCGTAGGTACAACTAAGATGCGGGAACCAAAAGTAAAGCGCAGAACCAAACCTGAGTCCGAAGATGAACCGGACTCAGAAGATGACGATGACGAGATCACTGCCGAGCTCATCAACCTTGTACGAAAACTCTACAAGAAGAAGAAAGGATTCACCAAAAAGAACATCAAGAAGGTGATCCAATCAAAAATAGTGCAACCGAGTCCAAAAGCTAAGTCCAAAGTAACTTGCTATGGCTACAAAAAAAAAGGGATACATCAAAACCAATTGTCCGAACCAGAAGGAAACAAAGAAGCAACAGAAGAAAAAGGCACTACAGGCAACATGGGATGAATCCTTTTCAGAAGATTCTGGTGAAGAGGTTGAATAGACAAGTGATAACCATGATTTTGTTATATTATTTTGACTCATAATGCATGTTTTTATTGGTCTATTCATAGCTTAAACTCATGATTACTCTACATTTCATAAATTGCATGTGATATTGGACCTAATTACAAATTAGTCTATTTTCATGGCATTTGATGCTAATATTTGTTTATTATTTTGTAGGCATCAAAAGGGTCATGAACCCGATCAGATCATGTCACATTTGGGCTCAAATCGAGGGTTAAATGAGGAGATCAAGCCTTGGAGTGTTTTGGACCTTCCATTGAAGATCAAGCAGATCGGAGCCATCCATTGAAGATCCGGTTCATCCAACCTAATGAGGAGTAGATCTGGATCGTAGATGAAGATCAGTACTTCTGGATCATATTTTAGGCGATTTTCTACCATTGATCAAGCTCCGAAGCATCTCAGCCGTTGGATCAGATCTGAGGAGATTTAAAACCCGCGAGAAGCTACAATGCTTCCTGGGCTCGGCGTCGCGATTTCTCTACTGTGCATTCTTCTTCTTCTTCGCGCGATGGCCGCAACTCCCTTCCACATTCCAGATCCGTGAGCAGTCCTTCTTCGTCGCTGACGATCATCCGGCTACCAGTGTTCGTCGTCCGAGGTCAGATCGCGAACAAGGGTGTTTCTCAGTCCGTGATCTTGATTCTGCTTTCCTTCCGCGATCAAGGCAGAGGGCGTTTCCCATGCTCTGCGATCTCATCAGCCACCGGAGCTCGAAGGGAGATCCCAGAAGCATCGGGATTTCATTCCATCTTCATTCCATCTGCTGAATTTGCACCGATCTGATCAATTGGCCGAGTGATGCAAAATTCCAGAGTCGAGCTACTGATTTCGTGCGATGTGAGTGTTACCCGATCCGTGAGCCCGAAGGGCGGTTTCCAGAGGCTATGATTGGTGAGGATGCATTAGTTGGAAGCTTAGTTCTTTGTCGATGGTCACCCGAAGGGTGTTCTCCAGAGGTGGCTCTGTTTCTGGCAGAATGAGGAAGATTTGATCCAGTTTTGGTTTGTGGAATGTTTAGGATTTTAGATTTCTTTGATTTTGTCTTTGAATTGTGCTCGAATTTGCTCAGATCTGAAGATTTGATTTCTTTTCCTTACATCTCTTCTTTGATTCAGTTTATTGCAACTTATATATGATTTTCTTTGCTGAAATCCCAGTTATGTTCTGATACTAACCTAGTTTTGCAATTCAGATTTGATTTCTCAGTTTTGCTACTTGTTTCTTTGAATTTCTTCAATCCGAATCTTGTTTAACTACTGGATTAGTTGGCAACCAGTTTGTGCTTTTGAATGAGATGTTCTTATTGTCAAGTTTATTAGTTTCGGTTACTGTAGTTAGCAAGATTTTATTATCTGCATGGAATCTATTGTTGCTGTGATGAAGTTGAATTTGTGTATGCTCAACTTGAGGAGTTGATTGTTTACCTTTGTCCAATGTTGTAGAGAATGAGCCTTTGAGCTTAGTTGTTGAATTAGATTGTAATTGTGTATTAGATGAAATTTAGACATCTACAAGTTGTTTTTACTATTGAGTTTCCTTATTATTATTATGATGAGTTGAAGATGTGAGAATCAATTGATTGGATTTAGTGATACATTTGAATCTGAATTTAATTGATACAAGGCTGTTGAAATGAGTGTATCATGTTTAGATGAGAATTACATTTCTAGATTCATTTTAATTTGTTCCAATGAACTTTTGTAACCTAGATGTATTCAAGTTAGAATTAGATTTTGATTGGAACCAATTCTAGGATTTTCACACATTTACTAGTTATCCTTGGAAAAATACGACTTGGGACTCCATACTACACGAGTTTTATTTAGTTCAGTCGAGTTCCAATCTTTATCAATTTGGGGTGCCTCGTGACATGCAAAAAGATTGACACCAACAAGCTTCCTCGCACTTACGGCCTAAGAATAAGTCGACAAATTTGAAACCGAGAGCGAGTTGGAAACCAAGTCCGAGAGAAGCCACGGATCCATATCCGTTTCCGAAGGGCCTAACCCCACTATAAGTTCTTCTCAAATAAATAAACTACATAACTTAGTAAACTATCTCATGCATAAGCTAACCAAATCCAACGTCTAGGTCAAGTCACTCCAAAAGGAGATAACAACCCTTAAGGAAGTGACTAACCCAAGCTCCTTGACTGAATCTTTTCAGAATGGAACTTCAATTCAAGTCCAACTACTTGAGGAAGAAAATTCGAGTCTAAAAAATCAAGTCAAGGAACTGAAGGATACATTGGAATGATTCACCTTGGGTTCCAAGAATCTTGATCTGATTCTTGTAAAAAATAAAGAACCGTATACAATCGATCTGAACTTGGATATAAGGCTAAACATAAATTTAAATCATATGTATCTCTTGTTAATCATACCAATAGAAGATTAGTTCAAGCATGGGTCCCCAAGTCGAACTTGATTAATCAAGTTGGACTTTGTCAATATTGGATTTCCAAGGATCAAATCCACTACTTGATAGACCGTATCGAGGCTATGATCCAGGGGAAGCCAATAGAAAGACCATTTTTATCATTAGATAGACTTATTTGAAGCTTGCTTTAATGCTTTCACTATACTATACATGTTTAGATTATGGTAGATAAGGACCTAGGCTTCATTCACACTTGACTAGTTAGACTTAGGATTTTCAGAAAAGAAATTAAATATTCAATTTCTTTGAAAGACTTTCTCTAAAAGTGGTTGATAATCCAAGAACCAAGAAGGTCTAGTGCCTCATCACAGCTTGAAAGTCAATCATTGAAATAAATATTTAATTGACTAACTGTTAAATCTTAATCTAACTCAAATGTAAATCAATCCTTAGATAATAATCTAAATTGAAGATAAAATTAACCATCTCACAAAAACTTATAAGGTTCCCTGATTAACAATTTAGAAAAGGGTAAGATGGACTTAGGTAAAATTTAGTTCAAACTTAATCAATTAACTTAATAAATCAATCAAGCTCAAACTTAAATAATTAACTTAATTAATCAAACTCAAACTTAATCAATTAATCAAGTTCAAACTTAATCAATTAATCAATTAACTTAATAAATCAATCAAATTCAAACTTAATCAATTAACTTAATCAAACTCAAACTTAATCAATTAATAAATTAACCTAATTAATCAAGTTCAAACCTAACCAGTTAATCTATAAATTAATCAAATTCAAACTCAATAAATTAATCAATTAACCTAATTCAAATATAATCAATTAACTTAAAATTAATCAATAAAACTAAATCAAACTCAAAATTAATTACAATTAAAATTAAATCAAACTTAAGTGAAACTCAATCAACTATCTCACTATCACCCATAGGTATAACATGATTAACAACCTATACCGGGTGAGATGGAGAATAAGGGGTTAAACTCAATCAATTTATTTTACAATCCTTTTAAATTGGATCTAAATCAAATACTTTATGTGTAGGAACATAACGATTTGGACCAATGGATGTTGGATAGTGGATGCTTCAGAAACATGATTAGAGACTGATTGAAGTTCACCAAGCTAAAATTCAAAAACCTAGGGTCAGTTACATTCGGCAACGATGGAACATTTAAGGTAATCAGAATAGGTAATATCAAACTGAGTTCCAATTTTATTTTTTGAAAAGTTTTATTAGTTAATAAATTAAATTTTAACTTACTTAGCATAAGTCAGTGTGACTCTGGATACTTAGTAACGTTTTTAAACTCTGAATGCTTAATTAAGAATGTCGAAAATCTTGAAATACCACTTAAGGAAATTAGGAAAAAGAATTTCTACACAATTAACCTGCCAATCTCCTCACTCAAGTGTCTTTTGACACAACAAAAGAAAACTAAGTTGTGGCACAAAAGATTGAGTCACACTCATATCAGACTTATTTCAAAAATGAGTCAAAATGGCTTAGTTAGATGCCTACCCAAATTTAAAAATTTAGAAAATACAATCTATAATGCTTGTCAATAAGGTAAACAAACTAAGTCAACCCACAAATCAATAAACCTGAATCGAACTAACTCAATATGTGAGCTTCTACACTTAGACCTATTTGATTTACATGGAGCCAAGTCACTAAGCAGAAACCAATACTGTTTAGTCATAATTGATGATTATTCAAGATTTACTTGGGTAAAATTTTTAAAAACTAAAGATGAAACCCTTGAGATCTTTAATATCTTTTGCAAGTTAATAGAAAATGAAAAAGACATCAAAATTAAAAGAATTAGAAGTGACCATAGAGGGGAATTTGAAAACCATAGGTTTAACAAATTTTGTCAAACTAATGGATACAATCATGAATTTTCATATCCTAGAACCCCCCCAACAATATGGTCTAATTGAACAAAAAAATAGAATATTACAAGAGATCGCTAGAACCATGTTAAACGAATATAACCTAAGTAACCAATTTTGGGCTAAAGCGATAGATACAACATGTTATATTCAAAATAGAATATTAATCAATAAATTTTAAAATAAAACTTCGTATGAAATATACTACAATAAAATTCCTAGCTTAAGTTATCTAAAAGTATTTGAATTTAAAGTCCACATACTAAACACTAAAGATTATTTAGGTAAATTTATATCAAAATTAACAATAGGAATCTTTTTAGGGTACTCTATAACCAGTTGGCTTATAGAGTTTATAATAAAAATACCTTAAAAGTTGAAGAAACAACGAACGTAATTTTTGATAAAGAAAACAACCTACATGACTTAATCAAAGAAAATAGTCAAATTATAAGAAATACAGAAGATGATTAAATTAGAACTGAACCAAAAGAATCACAAGAACCAATTGTTGACCCTAATTTAAGACTTTCTAGAATAAGTTCCCATCTCCCATCTGACCAAATTTTGGATGATCCAACCCTAGGAGTTCGAATTCAATCATCATATAGAAACCTAAGTCAAATAACTCTAATTTTCAAAATTAAACCCAAGACTATAGAAGAAGTCTTACCTGACCAAGACTGGATAATTGCAATGCAAGAGAAATTAGCTCAATTTTAAAGAAATCAAGTCTGAGAACTTGTACCTAAATCCACAAGTAAATCCATAATTGACATTAAGTAGGTATTAGAAACAAACTAGATGATAAAGGTGAAATAGTAAGAAACAACGCTAGACTAGTAGCAAAGGGGTTCAGCCAAATAGACGGGTTAGATTATAATGAAACCTATGCACCTATGGCTAGACTTGAATCCATCAGGATGCTGTTAGCCTATGCAGCACATAAAGGATTCAAGTTATACCAAATGGATATAAAATCTGTATTTCTAAATGGGTTCATCAAAGAAGAATTTTATGTAAATTAACTCCCAGGTTTTGAGGATTTAGACAATCCAAACCATGTTTTTAGATTAAAGAAAGCTTTATATGGACTAAAATAAGAACATAGGGCCTATATGAATGACTGTCAACCTACCTAATATCCAAAGAGTTTAACCAAGGTCAAATAGATCAAACTTTATTTGTTAAAACCTTAGAAACAGATATTTTTATAGCGCAAATTTATGTAGATGACATAATTTTTAGCTCAGTCAATACTAAATTTTTAAAAGAATTTACTAAATTAATGGAAAGTGAATTGGAAATGAGCCTAGTAGGAGAACTTAATTTTTTCTTAGGCTTACAAATAAAATAAACAAAGGAAGGAATTTATATTGTTCAAACTAAATATGCTAAGGAATTAATTAAGAAGTTTGGAATGGAAAATTCTAAAAATATAAATACTCCAATGGCAACTAATGTTAAAATTAACTTTGACTTAAAAGGAAAATCAGTAGACTTAAAATATTATAGAAGTGCAATAGGAAGTCTACTATACCTAATTACAAGTCGACCTGATATTTTCTTTGCAGTAGGTATGTGTGCTAGGTACTAATCTTGTGTAAAAGAATTACACTTAACTAATGTAAAAAGAATACTTAGATACATTAAGAGAGCCCTAAGTGTAGCCCTTTGGTACTATAGAACTAGCACGTTTGACTTAGTTGGGTACTCTGACTCAGACTATACTGGGTACAAACTAGATAGAAAAAGTACAAGTAAAAGTTATCAATTTCTAGATCAATGCCTAGTAAACTGGTCAAGTAGAAAGCAACACTGTGTTACATTATCCACTATTGAAAGCAAAGTACATAGCCATGGGAGAATGTGCATCTCAATTATTATGGATGAAAAGATTATCAATTAGAATATAAAAATATAAAAATTTCAATTGATAACATAAGCTCAATCAATTTAACTAAAAATTTAATCCACGACTCAAGGACTAAACACATAGAAGTCAAACATCACTTTGTAAGGGATCATGTAGCTAAGGGTGACATTGTACTTGACTATGTTGAGTCCAAGTCAAACCTAGCTGACATTTTCACAAAATCCTTACCTGAACTTGAGTTCAGTACACTTAGAAGACAATTAGGTATGTGCCTAGTAGAATAGGTACTAAACTGTCAAAATTATTTCTTTATAATATTACTTTTTTTTTCAAAAAGTTATGATTTTTTTTAATCAGCTTAGTTTTAAAATTCTAGAAAAAATTACTTTATTAAAAATTCCCAAATTTTACTAGTATTTTCAAAAGATTGGACTTAGCCTAGATATTTACCCCTTAGAAAGTATGTACCCATAGGGTTCAGCCAAAGCATCTCATAAGCACACTAGGAATACCTTGCTTGTGTATGAAAAATACTTAGAATGGAGTGAGATGCATAGGGTACTGCCTGGACTTCAGAATGCTTATGTCTGTGCATCAAGATAAGTTCGGGCAATAAATACCAAGTTAAATTGATCAAGTTAAGTTATCCACTTTAGTCAATCTAACTGGAATACTTGCTTAACTTGACTAACCAAGTGAAAACTTTATCTAATGGCGAACAGCTAGTAGCTAAAGGTTAGACACTTGTTTAAGGAAAGTAAATAAAATGTTTTGAGGGTTTTTTTTTTTACTTTGAACTCTCATGCTTGGACTCTAGGACCCAAAAAATTAAATAATTTCATAATTTTTTTTAGCATTAATCAAGGGGGAGTGAAAGGACTTAGGTTCAATTAAATATTTTTTGGTTAAATATTTTCTCAAAATTAAAGTTTTTTAATTACTCTCAAAATTAAATATTCTTTTAAGTTAAAGCATTTTCCTTAAGTTATTTTTTTTGGGTTTAATTATTTTTGGAAAGAAAGTCTAACTATTTTTGAAAAGCAACTTTAAACATTTTATTTAAAAAGGAAGTTCAAATATTTCTATATGGAAAAATAAATTTTTGAAAAAGTACTTTTAACTAAGTTTTTATATACTTTACTAAGATTTTTTTAATTCCTTTCAAAAAAAAAAAAAAACTAAGTATTTAACTAAGTGTTGATAAAGCTAACTATTTTTAAGTATTCATTTTCTTAGCTAAGTATTTTTTGAAGGAATTTTTTTTAAAGCTAAGATTTATCCAAGTTTTTTGAAAAAACTAAGTATTTAGTTAAATTTTTTAAAAGAAAATCTTTTCTAACACTAAGCACTTAGTTAAACTTTTTATTCTCTCAAAAGCTATGTATTTTAAATCCCTTTTAGGCTAAATTTGTTTAAAGGGATAAATTCAAAGGAGCTTCAAATATAAATTTCGAAAGAAATTAAGAGTTAGTATTTTTTTTCTTCTTGCTTTTCTATCTAACTTAGTATCCTTTTGATTACGTCAAAGGGGGAGAGCAAGTTAAATGTTAGAAAGACAAAGTTAAGTTAAACATAAAACTTTTGATTAAAGGGGAGTATAAGCGAGATTTTTTTTCAAAATTGCATAAGTTCTTTTGATTGTTTCACTTATGCTCATGCTTAAGTTATTTACATTATTGTTATGTTTTACTTAACTTTGAACCAGGTTACCATAATAAAAAACGGAGGAGATTATTGGTGCAGGGAGCACCAGACGATCGAACCTAAGTTTTGATTATGGGAACGAGTCAAAGTTAAGGTTACTTGATATCTAACAAGGTTGAATGAGCTTGCAGGAAAGTCCTAAGTATTCTTAGGCGCAGGTGGAAAATCTTAGGGGGAGGTAACCCTAAGTGGTGGAAAGTCCTAACTGCGGTTAGGTAAGGCGAAGTCTTGGCGGGTCAAGCACTTTGGGTGAAATCCTAGAGTCGGGGTCTCTAAGTGAAAATCCTAGTGGTTGCGGACTAGCTGGAAGTCTGGACGGGTCATGGAGTGGACGTTCAACATGAAAACCTGAAGTCTCGGATGCTGAGCAAAAGTCCAGATGGTCATGGAGGACCGATCTGGCAAAAGGTAAACTCTCCTGAGAGGAGTAGGTGAGGACGCGTTCCCCCGAATAGGGAACAATAAGCGTCGGTTCGACCTAGAGTTTCAGCGAAACTCAAAATAAGAACCGGACAGTCAGATGCTGTCAAATTCATATTATATATTGCCTGGACTAACTTTGTTTTGCAAGAAAAAAAGGGAGGTTGAAAAAGTTGGTTCGGGCGCTCGGACCCGAAAAATCATCCATAAGTCTACATGGAGTGCGTCGATTAGCCGTGACACATGGTCCAAGCATCCAGAGGGATTCCAGGCTCCCAGAACAGCCTATATAAGCAGCATTCAACCGGGGGCTACACAACAATATTCAGAATGACTTCTGCCATTGCACGCTGCTTTGATAAAGCCTCTCGACGCCCGAAAGCTGCTCCGACGAAGACTACGCTGAAGATCTATTTCTCCAAGTCATTGATATTATTTTATTTAAAAATTACTTGTACTACAATTGTAAATCTCTTTGTAACTTTCGATTGATTAGTGGATTGCCCATCGAAAGCACTCTCATATGCGGGCCTTGAAGTAGGAGTCGCCACAGGCTCTGAACCAAATAACTCTTCATGTTCGCGATTGCTTTCTTTTTGTCTTGTCTTTCTTATTCCACTGCGTTTTACTCGAACGATTTCAAACAAACGTGAAAGCCACGAGTGCTATTCACCCCCTTCTAGCGCAATAATCATACATGATCATTACTTGGTAATCATCAATTATCTAAAATAGATAAAAATTTTGTTGATTACTTTAGATGGATAACTAAAGTTTTCCAGGATAATTCCAAACCAAATGCACTTAAGATTCTTATTAATACTTTTTTAGAAGTATTATTAGCATTTTAATTATAAATTATACTTTTATTATAACTTTTGTCACTAAATAATTGGATACCACTGTGTTGATATATACAAACAACCCACATTTGACGCTGTATTGATTATAAAAAAAAGTCAAATTGATATATATGATATTTTTTATTTCAATCGGAGTATTAGTTGTATGGATTATATTGAATATAAGTTTGATATGATGTTTTTTATTGATATAAAAAATAAATCAAATTGATATGATGTTTTTTATTGGATTATAAAAAAAAATATGTTTTTGATTGGATTATAAAAAAATTCACACAATGTTTTTTATTTCAAATCACATTGTATTTCCAATTCTAAGTACATTCCATAATCTTAAAAATTCAGTTTACGCTAGTTCTGGTTCTATAGAATTTTTTTATTAATTATCAAAGTAAATTAGAAAGTATACATGGTGGATAGTCCAAATATCCTTTGATTTCGTATTCTATTTAGAAGAATTTTTTTTATAAATATATTATAGTTAGGGATAATTTAAATGTCCTATCATGATATAATAGTCCCAGAGACACCTTAAATATTTATAAAGACCTGTAACCAAGTGAATTTCACGGCAGAAAAGTATGTCATTTCTTCGTATACTACATTAGTGCAATCAAATTATTGATAAATGAAAACAGTTCTATTGCAGGACTATAAGAGTTCAACAATCACCATGCAACTCTCTGAACTTTTCAGTCATAAGTCAGAGCGCAAAGGCATGTTGGAAGAATTAATCGGAGAGAAGTAGTAGTAAAAATAGTGACTAAGGAGACACAACGATCAAACTGCAAGAACGTATAAGAGCTGTCTCTAGCTGGTTGAGAAGCCTTTTTGCAAGTAATTATCACAAGTTCGTCTGGAAAAAATAAATCTTGCTTCTTTTATCTTTTTATCTTAGTTGCATTATAATGAAATTTAGTTTGGTCATTTATATGGGATATAACGAGCGAACCCAAGAGATAAAGTGATGATGATAAGGCCAAGGTGACGTAGCGGCAAAGTCAATAGAAGAAAACATTTCTCATATTCACCCGTCATTAGGGCTGTCAAGTCTAGCCCGGCTGGGTTACAAGCCGGGCGAGCAGTGACCGATCGGCCCTTAAGCCGGTCAAATATATGGAGCATAGTACTCTACCTAAAAGATAACACGTCTGGTCATTCAATAGTCGACTGGGTCTTGAAGCGGTTGGCCTTCTAGGCTGGCCGGCATGTCCAATCCATCTCACAATCAACCAGTCATAGAGTTAGTTAGAGTATGGGTCGGCCTCCTCGAGGCTCACGAATCTCTGTATGCACACCCGACTGGATAAAAGGCTGGCCAAGTTTGAAGTATTTAGCCCCATATTGTTACCTGGACGGATTTCTAGCAAAGTCCCCGCCAGGCGAAAGGTCGGCCGGATTTGAAGCACTTATCCTCATATTATTACTGGGACGGATGTCCGACAAAGCATAGGTTATCAAATAGACTTCCAAGAAGCACATGACATCATATTATTTCTCAAACGAATTTCTAACATGACCAAGACATTATATTATTCTTCGAATGAATGCCTCATTGCTATGTAGAGCATAACTGAGCGGCTTAGTGCCGAGACAGATATAAAGGTGGATATATTGGTCGGCCAAGATACATGCAGTATAATACATACCAGAATAGACTATATAGAATGTAACTGAGCAGCTCAATAGAGAAGGCCGACCTTAAGGACCGACCAAGATATACTCAGCAGACAATATCTTAACAACTTGTCAGAATAACAACTATGTTAGAATATTCTTCTGAAAATTTCTTTGAAGACTATCGTGTCTCCCATCAACAAACCATTTATAACAACATATTCCTTTATTAACCTCAATAGTAACAGAAACTATAAAAAATAAAAGAGGTATACATATAGATAAATGAAAGATTCCTTTTGCCACTGATACGGTTGGTAATGGAGGGTCCCATGAGGAAAGGGTTGGAAAAGTCAAGGCCATATGGCGGTCAAAAGTCAAGAGGACGTGGTGGTCAATAGTCAAGGTGATGTAGCAGTCAAGAGTCAGGCTGACGGGGCGGTTAAAGGCAAGCAGGGGTGATAGTCAGAGGTCAGGCAGGCTGGTCGATCAAGGGGGCAAAGCCGTCGGAAGATGAGGGAAGACGTCAGGCGGAACACAGGTCACGGGTCGGCATCGGCAGGGCTGATCAGAAGAAGCCCGAGCTACAGACCTGCGGTTAAGGGCCAGGAAGTACAAAGTGTAGGATGCAAGTCGGGATCGGCAGAGCTAAGCGGAGGCCAAGAACTGGAAGTACAGATCACGGGTCGGCATCGGCAGGGCTGATCAGAAGAAGCCCGAGCTACAGACATGCGGTTAAGGGCCAGGAAGTACAAAGCGTAGGATGCAAGTCGGGATCGACAGAGCTAAGCAGAGGCCAAGAACTGGAAGTACAGATCACGGGTCGGCATCGGCAGGGCTGATCAGAAGAAGCCCGAGCTACAGACCTGCAGTTAAGGGCCAGGAAGTACAAAGCGTAGGATGCAAGTCGGGATCGGCAGAGCTAAGCAGAGGCCAAGAACTGGAAGTACAGATCACGGGTCGGCATCGGCAGGGCTGATCAGAAGCAGCCCGAGCTACAGACCGGCGGTTAAGGGCCAGGAAGTTCAAAGCGCAGGATGCAGGTTGAAGAGCAGGGTAGCTGTGTCTAGACAGCTAGGGCTGCAGATCTGCGAGTCGGAGGCCTGGAAATACTAACCACAGGTGCAGGCGGGTGCAGGGACACAATGGATCGGATGAGCCAAGTAATACAAGTGTGGAGAATCTCAGCGGTCCGTCGAGGAGAGTCATTACATATCAACAATGCGGGCGAAAACGGAGGTTCCTAAAACGAAAAGATGCCCTCATAACCAGTAGTAGCCTGCCAGTTGTCCCCCACTACAAGACAAAATCCAGGTGCGAAGGCGGAGGTTCCTAAACGGAAAGATGCTTGCGCGACAAATAGCAGCACGACAGGTGTCCAAAACTAGGGGACAAAGCCCAGCGTTTAACGTTTTTTCGGGGAGGATGACAGGCTCCAAAAAGGGAGGGCATAAAAGGCGAGAAATCTCTCGTAGGCAGGTACGCGCACACACTCTCTAGTCACTTTTTTCCACAACTTTTTTCCTTCTTCTTCTCTCTGTTCTTTCTGGGGAAAAAGGACCTGACTTGAGCGTCGGAGGGCCTGATCCGAGGACTTTTTCCCGGGGTTTCGGTCTCTAACGTGAGGGGGGAGATTGTCTGAGTGTGTGCAGGGTCCTGCAGCAGCGTTAGCCACCCGTGGGAGTCGAATCGTCTTCTACGACCTTCCGTCAACCATCGGGACACCTCGACCGGCCTCCGTCCGACTCAACCTCCGGACGGGATCAACCACCTTTTACCTAACAAAGTCTGACATATTTTCCCACCTCACGATTGAGAAGGTTATATGAGGAGGTATATAAAGAGGAGTCCTCTATGTGGTGAAGGTACATTCTCTAAATATCTGTAACTTTACTCTCATGCACATGTTCTTGCTTTTCTTCATTCACCCATCTGGACTTGTATTGACTTGAGCATCAGAGGGTCTTCACCAGGGACTCTCCCTATTACTTTTAGGCGCTAACATCTTGTTGGCTCGTCTCCCTTGTGCACAGGAGCAGAAGAAAGCCTTTCCGTAAAGTAAAAGATCTTCCATTAGTCAACCGCCAAGCCACCGTGCCCATCGCGTCATCTCTGTAGTTTTCAGACAGAATCAAATTTGACACTATTTGTGGGAACTTTTGCCTGAATCTACAGATTAGAGATGGAAGAAACTGGAAGACTTACCACCTTTACCTTAATGTCAGAAGATCTGGATATGCTCATCAATGCCCGATCGAAAAAATTATTGCAGCAACAACAAATAGCTGTATTATATTGGTGGTACTACGCCACTACCAAATCCCGTCACATCCACAACAACCCATTAGAGGGAGAGAGGAGTCAGGGAGGAAGGTCCCGCTCATCTGCTACTGGCGTAGATCTTACTTGCCAGTTCCATGCCATCGAGCACTTTTCTGCACACCATCGGGCACTATTAAATTGGTTCTTTTATTAAGTTTGAAAAATAATTAGATCAATTTTTCATTAAATAATTTTTCAGGGAGCAATTTTTTTTTTAAAAAAATCATTTTTATTTAAAAAATCAATTCGGTTGTTTTGATTTTAATAACAAACTTCAATAGGTGAAAAAAAATTGACTAACTCAATCTCAAATAGTTTTCATTCAGTTCAATTCTAACATAATCGATGCAAAATGCAGGTTCCACTGTCTCTAGGGAATTCTCGGATAATTGCAACTATTAGTCTGGTTTAAATCGATTTACATGCCCTAGTCAGTATTGAAGTATAATCCATAGATGTGAATATATAATTCTTCTATATAAAAGAGAGGATCTCTTTTATATGGATATATATACTTGAAATGATCCAGGCCATGTAGAATGGATTCAATATCACAGTGGAACGTTGGGTTTGGCCACGATAAGAATTCATTTTGGCCGAATGATTCCATTGCAAAACTTAGATTGAAATTTAATAAAATTTTCTCAAACAAGATGAAATGCAAGTTAAAAAAAAGCTATTATGAATTTATTAATGAACCTAATACAATTTATTCCACACAAGATTGATATTACTTTGTCAAACCTCCGACTCCTTCATAAGCAAAAACATATTTATCATTAATGATACAGTGAACAAAATGGAACCCTGAATCGAGCCAAAGTCCAGGAGATCAGCAGATAGGACAGTCAAAGTTAAGGAGTTGTTAATCCTCGAAGCCAGCGCAGTCGATCGTCTCGGCCGAAAGATTATCCGATCGGACCGTTGGGCCAGTCGGACGTTGAGTCCCTTAGTATTAATGAAGCTCCGAGCCGAGTCAGTATCCATTAGAACCCACTCCTTTTTGTCACTTGGAGATAGTATGGTTAGCTAGCTCAGTTGAGTAATCCAACCGATCGAATCAGACCTATGGTCCGATCGGACAAACTGAAAATTCGGTTCACACTACAAAAAATCAAGAAAATAGCGACTAATTATTAGCGACGAAATTAAATTTCGTAGCTAAATAACGTTATTTGAGACTAAATGTAGTATCGACGCAATTTTTTTAAAAAATATATATATTGGCGACGAATGTAGCAGCGAATTAATTCGCCGCTAAGATATTTGCGACGAAAATTATAAACATCGTCGCTAAGATTTTTTTTTCTTTTAACCCTAAGTCGTCCCTCGACCCAACGCGCCACACCTTTCTTCTCCCAATTCACTCACCTCCGCGACTCTTCCCTCATTCCGGCAGCCTGTCTCCTACGGACGCCCCGAGGCTTCCCTCCTTCCAGCGGGGTGACTCTTCCCTCCTCCCTACTCCGACAATTGTCGCCCTGTTTGTTATTGTTGTGGATTTGTGTTTCTTCCTCTTGATAGAGCTTCGCATCAATTCTCTCCACGAAACAGGTTCGTAATGTAGTATTTATTATACTCATACCTCTCTGCGTCAAAGCTTTCTCTTTTTCATTAAACCACGTGCACTGTTCTGCTTCTCGTTCCCTTAGTTTTTGATTTATTTCGAAAGTACATAGTAGACAGAAGAAGACAATGTTATTTTCGCATAAATAAGAATGCATGGATTGAAACTCAAAACCTTCTAAACCTCACCTGGTTTTTATGGGAAGATGACTGAGAGTAGTTAATGTCAAGTACAGAGAAAGAGAAGGTAGAGGGCATGTAGTGGTTTTACATTTTGTTGTTTGGGGAAGGCAAACTCACATGGTTTAACACATAGTTAATGTCATCTGGGCTCTTTGTGTATTCTTCATCGAGTCTCATATTCTCACACTCCCGAACAAAATGGCTCTGCAGAAAGGAAATATCTAAAAGAGATAAAAGAGAATTACCATAATTGAATTTGATTTGATTTAATGATTTGATCCGGTCAATTCTGGTAATTCTCTTTTATCTCTTTTAATATCGTCATATAATCGAAACTGCCTTAGCTCTTCTTGATGATGCATCAGTTCCACTCAAATTTTGGGATGACGCAGTTCAAACTGCTGTTTATCTTATTAATCGTCTACCTACTCCATTGCTTCACCATAAAAGTCCTATGGAAAAACTCCATAATCAGTCTCCTAACTATACCTTCTTACATATCTTCGGTTGTGCATGTTATCCATGGTTACGACCTTACTCTAAACATAAACTTAATCCTCGTTCTCAACAATGTGTTTTCCTTGGTTATAGTAATTTGCACCATGGGTATTGTTGTCTACATATACCGATAGGGCGCATATATATATATCTTGACATGTTATTTTTGATGAATCTCTGTTTCCTTTTGCAGCCACAACAACAACTCTATCCTCAAGCAGTGGTACCTTTTTACCACCACCTAATATCCCATCTGAATTACCACAGGTTGCTCATCCAATTAAACACACTGGCAATGTAAAAAGAGATGACATCCTGGGTCCTGATCCAGAATTCTCTACATATTCTCCTAGATCACCAGAATTGACCGGAGTTATTACTCCATTAAGAACAGGGCATACTAATGAGAGGAATAATGCTGTGGAAGCTATTCCGTGTCTAATCTCGGAAGCCTCGCCAGCTATGGATAATATAATCTCTAACTCTGGATCATCAAATAATACAAGTCCGTCATCGGAATCACCAAATCAATCTACTTCCTCTTCCTCGTCAACAAGTGATTTGAATGATGGTCCTCCTCGTCAAATGCTTCCCTTAAGTGACATATATGCACGATGCCCTCAAATAACAACTCGACATCCCCTTCCTCGAGCTCTATTGGTTTCTTCCAAGTCTATTGAACCAACTTGTTTTACACAGGCAAACAAGCAACCAAATTGGCGTAATGCAATGACTATATATTTTAATGCACTTCTTCGCAATGGAACACGGAACCTAGTTCCGCGTGCTCCCTCCATGAATGTGGTGGGCTCTAAATGGGTATTTCGTCTTAAGCATCGAGCTGATGGTTCTCTTGAACGACACAAAGCTCGACTCGTAGCCAAAAGATTTAGTCAACAACCAGGTATTGACTTCAATGACACTTTTAACCCAGTCATCAAAATTACATATGTCAGACTATTGTTATCAATAGTTGTTAGTTCTAATTGGCTCGTACGACAAGTAGACATTTCAAATGCGTTTCTCCATGGTCATCTTGAGGAAACTGTTTTTATAGAGCAACCACCTGGGTTCATTCATCCACAATTTCCATCTCATGTTTGTCAACTCAAGAAATCCTTATACGGTCTTCGACAAGCTTCTCGTGCATGGTTTCATCGATTATCTAATTGGTTACAAACTCAAGGATTTTCTGGATCAAAGACTAACTCATCTTTATTTTACAAAAATAATTATGGTTTTATGATATTTTTTCTTATTTATGTGGATGACATCTTGATAATCGATAATTATCACAAGGGTATCACAACTTTATTAAGTCTTCTCAATTAAGAATTTCCTAGTCGAGATTTGGCCGTTGCTCATTTTTTTTCTTTGTATTGATCTTATTCCACGTGAGGATGGTTATCTTCCCTCTAAGAGTAAATACATTATTGGACTTCTTCAAAGAGCCAACATGGATGGGGCACGTCCGGTCTCTACACCAATTGCTGTAAACAACTCTCCATCTTCATCCTCTCCTGCTCTGTCTGATCCACAGATTTATCGAAGCATTGTTGGAGCCTTACAATATGTCACTATCACATGCCCTGATATTACTTTTGCAGTAAATCGTGCTTGTCAATTCATGCATGCTCCAACTGAACAAAATTGGGATAATGTAAAAAGAATACTTCGCTATCTCAAAGGTACTATTCTACATGGTCATCTTGTATATCGCTAATCGTCTCGAGATTTACATGCTTATAGTGATGCGGATTGGTCTAGTTCTCCTGAAGATAGACGCTCTACTACTGGATATGCGATATTTCTTGGCCGAAATCTTATCTCATGGAATTAAAAAAACAACCTACGGTATCTCGTTCAAGCACTGAGGCAGAATATAAAGTTATAGCAAATACAACGTCTGAGATTATTTGGCTTCAATAACTTCTCTCTGAACTTCATCTTGCATCAAATATTGCACCAAAAATTTGGTGCGATAATATTGGAGCAACATATCTCTCAGCAAATCCGGTCTTCCATGCTCATACAAAACATGTAGAAATTGACTTTCATTTTGTTCATGAACGTGTGACAACTCAACAGTTATCAGTCTCTTATATCTCTGTTGAAGATCAAATCGCTGATATCTTTACTAAGCCATTATCTAGACACTGTTTCAATAAGTTAACAAGCAAACTCAATGTTAAAGATCTCCCGTTAAGTTTGTCGGGAGGTAAAAGAGATAAAAGAGAATTACCTGGATTGACCGGATCAAATCACCAAATCAAATCAAATTAAGTATTAGGATTATTTTAATAATTCTGTTATAATTATTATAATAATTCTCAGAATAACTTTTAGAATTACTCTATTATTTATTAATTGGTTAATTGACCAAGTACTTGTTTAAATACTATCTATTGTATTGCTTGGCAAATATCATAATGAACAGTAAGATTTTTTATTTCTTCCACCGCTTCCTATTATTCTTCTAACAGCAGGCCCTCCGACGCTCAAGTCAAGTACTTTTTCCCCAGAATAACAGTAAAACGGGAAAAAAGTAAAGGACGAATGCAAAAAGACGAGTGAGCGTACCTACGTAAGGTAGAGGTCCTCCCTTTTTATATGACTTGGTGTACTTTTGGACCTGATAGGCGTCAGGGAATGTCGAGTGTCAGAATTTGTCTGACGGTGAATGACAGGTGGCCTTCTCCCATAGGCCAGAAGAAGGATCAATGGGCAATGAGCTTAAGACCGTTAGCATATTCCCTGACATGTGCTGATTATTCCCTGACAAACAGTTACGATTACATAGCTTGCTTGTCGTATAGTGCCTAGCCGACCTAGTTGGCTTTATCCTGACTTGAGAGTTCAGCCCTGTAAATCCTGATCCGTGTATATGTGCTTTCCTGAAAATCCTGACCTGTGTGTATGTGTTTTCCTGTAAATCCTGACCTGAGTGTGTAGGCTTGTCAATCCCGACCTGTAACTCCCAACCTGTGTGTATGTGATGTCTTGCAAATCCCGACCTGCGTGCACAGCCCTGTAAATCCTGACCTGTATGTGTAGCCTTGTAAATCCTGACCTGTATATGTAGCCCTGTAAATACCGACCTGAGCATGTAGGCTTGTATTTTCCACCTTCTTGACTTCTGACTGCCACGTCATCTTCACTTCTGACCGCCACATCCCCTTGACTTCTGACTGTCACGTCCCCCTGACTTCTGACCACCACGTCCCCTTAACTTCTGACCGCCACGTCCCCTTGACTTACCTCCACCTCACTTCCCGAGGTCGCACTATCATGCACCGTATCAGGGGTGCATGCCGTGTATGTGGCACGTACAAGCTTCTCAGTAATCGGAGCAACAGATTTTTGCTGTTTTGTGCTGTTGCCTTTCTTTTGGAGGGGGAATAGCTTACTGGTGGTGTCAGTAGCTGGATTTACGAGAGTGAGTGTCTTCATTGTGGCCTTTCATGATCATGACTGAATTTGGTGTGCAGTAGTATCTGTTGTCTGCGTGCCAGAGACAGTATCTGCTGATTTGTTTGAAATTTGGTCCAGCTTTGTTACTCATGGATGTAAATATGACTCTCTAGATTGAGGGGATGAGGGCATAAGTTTGACAGTCGAGTTCAGTTTTGGTTTGAAATAAATTGCTATTGATATGTTGAATTGAGTTGGGTTCTGATCCAGAGAGTAGATTTTTACATATAACTGTAGATTCCCTCAGTAATGCTGTCGTATCTTCGTCAGATTCCCTGAGTCATGCTGATCGTGTCGTGTCATTTAATAATTATGATTTTTAGTTAGTTTAATTATTTGCAAACAGCTTCCATCACATTGAGTCCCTTGTTAGGGCTATTAACACCACCATAAAGATAAATAGTGTTCCATGATAAATTTTTTCCTACAGAAAAATCTCCTGCAACATGTACCTGACCTTTACCTCCAAATCTGGGGGGAAATGTAATTTCTGTAAAGAAATTTATCAAACAAGTAAGTTTTTGTAAGGAGGAGAAAAATACTGGTTGATTTGATACTGACAATTAGCAGTGAGTAAAACTTCATTAAAATTGAAATAATCAAATTAATTCATAAATTTGGTCCGATTTATTAAAAGTTTGGTTTTTTTAACATCTATTATTTTGATTAAATCGGGACCTTTTTGAGTTTTGAAAAATAATTAAATCAATTTTTTATTAAATAATAAATTAAAATTTTAAATTTTTTACTAAACTGATTAATTTTTTTTTTAAAAAAAACATTTTTTTAAAAAAAATCAATTCGGTTGTTTCGATTTTAACAGCAAAATTCAATAGGTTAAAAAAAATATATACTAATTCGATGCAAAGTGCAGGTTCCACCAAACTGTCATAAACGATGCAAAGTGCAGGTTCCACTGTCTCTAGCAGTTTGCAATTATTAACCTAATTCAAATCAATGCACAGGCCCTAGTTAGTGTATATATATATATATATGATAATGATACTATTTGCGATGTTACAGTGCAAAACTGTTCATATTGCGCAGTATATCATATTTCTTTATTTTTTATTTTTTTTAATTTCGAATTAAAAAAATAATTAAAATATTTTTCTAAGATTTTATTTGTAGGTTCAAACTTCCCAATTGGGTTATAATTTTTAATATAATTTTCTTTTTAAAGATTTTTCATCTAGGGTTCAGGCTTCCAAATTAGATTATAGTATTTAATTAAAAGAAAAATTAAAAATGAAATAAATTTAAGATTTACGGAGTATTGTAATATCTTGAGGGGATATATTAATGTATTAGCTATTTATATATGAAAAATATTGATTTTTTTAATTAAAATTTCTTTGTTTTTTTAATTTTGAATTAAAAAAATAATTAAATTTTTTTTTAAGGATTTTAATTCTAGGGTTCAGGCTTTCCAAGTGGGTTGTAATTTTTAAACTAATTTTCTTTTTTAAGATTTTACCTATAGGGTTCAAACTCTCCAATTGGTTATAGTGTTTAGTTAAAAGAAAAATTCCCCAATTGGTTATAGTGTTTAGTTAAAAGAAAAATTAAAAAATAAATAAATTTAAGTATTTATGGAGTATTGTAATGTGTTATATGTATTAAGATTTTATATAAGGAAATGTTGAATTTTTTAAATTTAAAATCTTAAATAAAAATAATTTTTTTTAAAAAAGAAAAAGTTGATATGGTGTGCAACACGAACAGTCACGCAGCATATCACAACTGATCGTGCACACGCGTTGCGTGTAATATAATAATATATAAATTATTTGAGTCTTTGAAAATCCAAATTGTTTGGATTTTCTAGTGTCACGCTTATAAATCAAAAATTAATTATTTGTGTAAGATTTGTCAGACCATGCAATAGGGTCAGGTTTCCCTATGCAAAAAAATTATTTTAATTTAATATTATACTTGTTTTAGTAAAACAAACTAATAAAGTTTATTTTTTAACATCGTCGGCCTAAAATATTTATAGAACCTTGTTTGATCATAGTGTTGTCAATTCTAAGATATGAGACTAAAGAGAAATATATTTTTTTTATATAAAATAACCAAAGAAAATTAATGATGAGAAAAATTCATAATAGCTGAGTCTCGAACTCTAGATCACTGATTGTTTCGCTTGTGGAATTACTAATAAACGTTGGAATTATTTTTAGTATAAATAGAAAAAAGGACATTAACGAAAATGCATTTTATGCTTCACCAAAGTTAGTTAGTAAAGGGGGGAGATTTTTAATAAAATAGTAAGATATATATATATATATAATTGAAATGTTCCGGGGGATGTAGAATGGGTTCATTATCACAGTGGAATGCTGGTTTTGGGCATGATAAGAATCCATTTTGGCCCGAATGATTCCATTAAAAAACTTAGATTGAAATTTAACAAAATTTTCTCCAACAAGAGGGAACGCAAGTCAAAGAAAGCTGACATGAATTTATTAATGAATCTAATACAATTTATTCCACTCAAGATTGATATTACTTTGTGAAACCTCCAGCTCCTCCGTAAGCAAAAACATATTTATCTTGACCAGATTCATGATCATCAGATATGCTATAATAATCACCAATATCAGACCTAGACTTAATAAATTCAGTGTCAAAATTGGTCAACTTATTCGAGGAATCCACTGCTTGAACTTGAATGAAATAAGCAGCTTTATTAGGTCCTTCATTACTTGAATGACCACTGCCCATCGGAGGGCTTGGCACATTCAAGGGAGAGTAAACATGCCCACCCATTTGAACAGCGTCTGCGTAATCATCCATCTTAGGAAGCAATTCCTTAGGAAAATACCCAAGACGTAATTCATCATTATAGGTAACCCACCAATTCCCTGTACTAGAATCCTATAAATGAAAATACACAACATTTATTAATAAGGATTAAACTTCAATAAAAATAAAATAGCACATTTTTTTTTAAAAAGAATTACCCTAGAAATTAATATGGATAGATATTTCTGTTCGCCGCCGTAAGTAGAAAATTCAGGAATAAAACTTCCAGGTCCATAAATATTTGTGGTGCTAACAAAACCAGAGCATTCTAAATTTCCACATCCCGTTTTCTCGTACCCATCAATCTGAAAATACATAATTAAATATGTTATCTGAGAATATATATGAAGCTAAAAGAATAAAATATAAAAAGATTTATACTTACGGTCCAAAAAGTAAAAAAACGAGGATAGCTGGTACCATACATGACTGGTGAAACCTGTGAAATTAGATATAAATTAGTGACTATATAAAATAATATTAGTAAATGATTTATATTAACTTACATGCCAACCGGCCTGGATCACGTTGAGTTCATTATTTGGAACATTTTTATCACCAAAAAGATATATAGTGCTGGCTGATGTTTGGCTAGCTTGTAAATCTGGAAGCTTATAAGTCGCCATTTTTGCGTATGCTCCATAAAATGGATCATATGCTCCAGAAAATTGATCATATACCATTTCAATTATTGCATACTGTGTAGAATGCAAATATTATTTATGTTTGAACTCCATAAAAAATGAATTAGAATTGCAATAGTAATAGTAATAGTAAATAAAAGTGATTAACAAAAAATAACTCACGTGACTTCCTTCTGCAGTTGGGTTATTAGCTATGGCTTGTGCTCTAAATTGGTTTCTCAAGAGCTTAGACTCAATTAAATCTTGTTTCCGAGCACGGTGGATGAGAACAGTGCCAGAAGGACAAGTATCATTGAATCCATAAAAAGAAGCTGGTTTAGATTTTGCAAGCTTCATTCCCTTTGGAAGACTACTTGGTTTTAACTGCAAAGATTATCAGATCAGTTAAAGAGCAAAAGGAATTATACCATGCAATAAAAAATATCATATCAATTTGACTTATTTCTTTTTGAATACTAAATACCTGAAGAGTATGATTTTTCAACAAAGGATGGTTGAATGCTGGTTGCTTGTACATATCAACGCAGTCAAATAGATCTCCCGTTATTGTCTAAAACAAAAAATAATAATAATAATTTCAATAAAAGTACTATTTCTAATTTCTCAAAAGAATATTAATAACGACCTGAATGGTTTTAAGTGTGTATTTAGCTTTCTCGTTCCATGATCTTGCTTGTGCTCCACCAATCAAAATAAACAATAAAATGTGAAGAAACATGATGTAAAAAATTCAAATGACAAGAAAGTTTAGTATTGCAATATGTTGTAAATTTTAGTCCATTCTCTAGTTTATAAATACACAAAAAAAAAATTATAATTAGTAAGATATAAGAATCATTAAAAATAAATAAAAGGTAAATGATTTTCATTTTTTAAATATGCAATTTACTATTAATGTAATCTTAAAATTGATACAAAATTAATGTTAAAATTAATGCAAGTTTATCTCTATTAAGTGAAAATAATAAATTTTAAAATTTACAACAAATCTGAGTTTATCTCTTTATTAGTGTAATCTTAAATTTTATATAAAATTAATAAATCTAAAAATTTATACAAAATTAATGTAAGTTTATTTCCATTAATGTCAAAATAATAAATTTTAAATTTGTACAAAATGTAAGCAATTATCTCTCTTTATTACTATCTTAAAATTTATATAAAAGTAATGTAAACTTATCTCTATTAATGTTAAAATAATAAATTTTGAATTTTATATAAAATGTAAGCAATCATATCTCTATTAATGTGATCCTAGAATTTATACAAAATTAAGGTAAGTGTATCTATATTAATGTTGAAATAATAAATTCCCTTTCATTTATTTTTTATTTAAACCTAAACAAAAAACTATATAAATTTTAGATATTTAAAATTCGCAAATAAGGTAAGTGTATCTATATTAATGTTGAAATAATAAATTCCCTTCTATTTATTTTTTATTTAAACCTAAACAAAAAACTATATAAATTTTAGATATTTAAAATTCGCAAATAATATTATTTTATTTAATGTTTCTTATATTGCTCACCCTAAATTGTCTTTGCTTTTATAAACTAAAGAAAGAGTCAAGATTTACAACATATTAAAAAAAAATTAAACTTTAATATCAAATAATATTACTTTAACATTTTATTTCTTGTGTTTATTTCGATTAGTGATTAAATAATATTATTTTATTTAATGATTCTTATATTGCTCACTATAAATTGTTTTTGCTTTTATAAACTAAAGAAAGAGTCAAGATTTACAACATATTAAAAAAAATTTTAATATCAAATAATATTACTTTAACATTTTATTTATTGTGTTTATATCGATTAGTGATTAGTGGGAATAGGAAAGTTAAACATTCTCATGAAATATTAGTGTTTGTTTGATTCAAATTATTATATATAATTTTGTTTATATGATTACCGGATAATCACATAATTAAAATTATGAGAAATAAAATATAACCTAATATTATTTAGCTCAACTTAGATAATGTAAAAAAATATATTTATTTTAAGATTTTAATATATAATCTAATTTAATATTTTACTGTATTATTCCAAGTTACAAAACTAATATATAATAATATATATGTATTTTTTTTTTTTTTGAACTTTAGATTTTTTTTAAGTTTATGTTATATATATATAAAATAAATTATTACATATTTTTATTTTCTATTTAGTTTTTATAATTTAAAATAAGAATTTTGTTATGAAAATTTTAAGGATATTTTTATCCAAAGTGTAAATATCGGAGGATATTTTGATTAAAAAAAATTCATCTAACCCTGAAATCAAACAAAACCTCACCTTTTTAAAGTTTTTTGAGTCTGGGTTAAATGCTCTTTTTGGCGACATGTCGAACATGGATCATTACTTGGTAATCACTGATTACCTAAACTAAATAAAGTTATGAGAAATCGTCTGACATAGATTATATATAACTTTGGCTATGTGATTACCAGATAATCACATAATCAAGGTTATAAAGAATAAAACATAACCTAATGTTGTTTGGTTCAACCTAGGTAATGTAAAAAAATTATTTATTTTAAAATTTCAATGTATAAGCTAATTTAATATTTTACTGTATTACTTTAAGTTACAAAACTGACAATATATATATATTTTATTTTAAACTTAATGTTTTTTAAGTTTATTTTTTTTACTTTCCTAATATATATATATATATATAAATATAAAAGGAATTTTGATTATGACAAACGGTCCAAAGTTAAGGTTACATAATGTCTAACAAGGTTTAATGAGATTGCAGGAAGTCAGTCCTAAGTGTTCTTAGGCGCAGGTGGAAAATCTTAAGAGGAGGTAACCCTAGGACTTCCAACATATTAAAAAATTAAACTTTACTATCAAATAATATTACTTTAACATTTTATTTCTTGTGTTTATTTCGATTAGTGATTATTGGGAATAGGAAAGTTAAACATTCTCGTAAAATATTAGTGTATGATTGATTCAAATTATTATATATAATTTTGGTTATATGATTATCGAATAATCACATAATTAAAGTTATGGGAAATAAAATATAACCTAATATTATTTAGTTCAACTTAAATAATATAAAAAAAATATATTTATTTTAAGATTTTAATATATAATCTAATTTAATAATCTACTGTATTATTCTAAGTTACAAAAATAATATATAATAATATATATGTATTTTTTTTTAATTTTTGAACTTTAGATTTTTTAATGTTTATGTTATATATATATATATAATAAATTATCACATATTTTTATTTTCTATTTAGTTTTTATAATTTAAAATAAGAATTTTGTTATGAAAATTTTAAGGATATTTTTATCCAAAGTGTAAATATTGGAGGATATTTTTGATAAATTTTTTTTTGTCTAATCCTGAAATCAAACAAAACCTCACCTTTTTAAAGTTTTCTAATTCTGGGTCTGAGCGCCCAAGCGGTCCGGGTGCCCAAGCGGTTCAGGCGCCCGGACCAGAAAAATCATCCATAAGCTTATATGGAGCGCGTCAATTGACCGGGACACGTGGTCTAGGCACCCGGAGGGGTTCCAGGTCCCCGGAATAGCCTGTATAAGCAGCATTCGACCAGGGGCTACACAACAACATTCAGAATGACTTCTGCACTTGCGCACTGCTTCGATAAAGCCTCTTGACGCCCGAAAGCTGTTCCGACGATGACTACGTTGAAGATCTAATTCTCCAAGTCGTCGGTATTGTTTTATTTAAAAATTACTTGTACTACAATTGTAAATCTATTTGTAACTTTCGATTGATTAGTGGATTGTCCATTGAAAGCACTCTCACGCGCGGGTCTTAGAGTAGGAGTCGTCACGGGCTCCGAACCATGTAACTATTGGTGTTCATGATTGCTTTCTTTCTGTCTTGTCTTTCTTATTCCGCTGTGTTATACTCGAACAATTTCAAATGAACGTGAAAGCCACGAGTGCTATTCACCCCCCCTCTAGTGCAATGATCTTACAATTGGTATCAGAGCGGGGTCTCTTTGAATTGGTGAAACTACCATTCAAGCAAGTTTTTTTCGTCATATTAGTTTTTAAATTTTCTTGGAGTTGATCGGAATCAGTACAATTGTCTCATTCGGATTAGTTTTATCACAATCGAGCTTTCTTCTCGAAACTAGTGCAACACCACTCGAGTTCGTTTATTTGATTAATACTTTATTCCACACTACTAAGCCAAGATCTAGTCTTGGGATGAGTTCTTTGTTGTTGTCTGTGCAAGAATATTTTTTATGGCCTACCAAGAGGGGTATAGCACTGCACACCCTCCCCTCTTCACCGGCGAAGACTTTGGCTACTGGAAAAGTCGAATGGAGTACCACCTCAAGAGACAAGTCGAGATGTGGATAATCATCTAGATGAGATTCGCATATCCTACCGAAGATGGAGTCCTCGTCCCGTGCGACAAATGGGATGCACCAACTAGAAAGAAGATCAATGCTGACGCCAAAGCTACTCAGACTCTACAATTCGGCCTGACAAAAGAACAGCTGAACCAAGTCGATTAGTTTTCAAGCATGAAAGAATTATGGGAAAAGTTGATTGAGCTGTACAAGGGAACTTCCGACACGAAGGTAAGCAGACGTGATTTGATATTAAATAAACTTTATAATATAAAAATGTAGGAAGGTGAATCGGCAAGTCAACTTCACGCACGCATCCAAGACCTCCTCAACGGTCTCCACGCAATTGGACAAAAGGTGAAAAATTACGACATCATTGGGTATGCACTCAATGCATTTCCGAGGAACACTTTGTGGGCATCCATGGTAGATGCTTACATCTAAAGATCTTTTGCAAATTAAATTAGATGAATTATTTTCTGAATTTGAACTTTACGAATAGACTAATGCACTACCGGTCGAGAAAGGTATTGCTTTGGTCGCAGGTACAACTAAGATGCGGGAACCAAAAGTAAAGCACAGAACCAAACCCGAGTCCGAAGATGAATCAAAAATAGTGCAACCGAGTCCAAAAGCTAAGTCCAAAGTAACTTGCTATGGCTGCAAAAAAAAAGGGACACATCAAAGCCAATTGTCCGAACCAGAAGGAAACAAAGAAGCAACGGAAGAAAAAGGCACTACAGGCAACATGGGATGAATCCTTTTCAGAAGATTCTGGTGAAGAGGTTGAATAGACAAGTGATAACCATGATTTTGTTATATTATTTTGACTCATAATGCATGTTTTTATTGGTCTATTCATAGCTTAAACTCATGATTACTCTACATTTCATAAATTGCATGTGATATTGGACCTAATTGCAAATTAGTCTATTTTCATGGTATTTGATGCTAATATTTGTTTATTATTTTGTAGGCATCAAAAGGGTCATGGACCCGATCAGATCAGGTCACATTTGAGCTCAAATCTAGGGCTAAATGAGGCGATCAAGCCTTGGAGTGTTTTGAACCTTCCATTGAAGATCAAGTAGATCGAAGCCATCCATTGAAGATCCGGCTCATCCAACCTAATGAGGAGTAGATCTTGATTGTAGATGAAGATCAATACTTCTGGATCATATTTTAGGTGATTTTCTACCGTTGATCAAGCTCTGAAGCATCTCAGCCGTTAGATCAGATCTGAGGAGATTTAAAACCCGCGAGAAGCTACAGTGCTTCTTGGGCTCGGCGTCACGATTTCTCTACTGTGCATTCTTCTTCTTCTTCGCGCGACGGCCGCAGCTCCCTTCCACATTCCAGATCCGTGAGCAGTCCTTCTTCGTCGCCGGCGATCATCCAGCTACCAGCGTTCGTCGTCCGATGTCAGATCGTGAACGAGGGTGTTTCTCAGTTCGTGAGCTCGATTCTGCTTTCCTTCCGCGATCCAGGCAGAAGGCGTTTCCAATGCTCTGCTATCTCATCAGCCACCGGAGCTCGAAGGGAGATCCCAGAAGCATTCGGATTTCATTCCATCTTCATTCCATCTGCTGAATTCGCACCGATCTGATCAATTGGCCGAGTGATGCAAAATTCCAGAGTCGAGCTACTGATTTCGTGCGATGTGAGTGTTACCCGATCCGTGAGCCCGAAGGGCGGTTTCCAGAGGCTGTGATTAGAGAGGATGCATTAGTTGGAAGCTCAGTTCTTTGCCGGTGGTCACCCGAAGAGTGTTCTCCAGAGGTGGCTCTGTTTCTGGCAGAATGAGGAAGATCTGATCCAGTTTTGGTTTGTGGAATGTTTAGGGTTTTAGATTTCTTTGATTTTGTCTTTCAATTGTGTTCGAATTTGCTTAGATCTGAAGATCTGATTTCTTTTCCTGACATCTCTTCTTTGATTCAGTTTATTGCAACTTATATATGATTTTCTTTGCTGAAATCCCAGTTATGTTCTGATACTAACCTAGTTTTGCAATTCAGATTTGATTTCTCAGTTTTGCTACTTGATTTCTTTGAATTTCTTCAATCTGAATCTTGTTTAACTACTGGATTAGTTGGCAACCAGTTTGTGCTTTTAAATTAGATGTTCTTATTGGCAAGTTCATTAGTTTCGGTTACTTAGTTAGCAAGATTTTATCATCTGCATGGAATCTATTATTGCTGTGATGAAGTTGAATTTGTGTATGCTCAACTTGAGGAGTTGATTGTTTACCTTTGTCCAATGTTGTAGAGAATGAGCCTTTGAGCTTAGTTGTTGAATTAGATTGTAATTGTGTATTGGATGAAATTTAGACATCTACAAGTTGTTTTTACTATTGAGTTTCCTTATTATTATTATGATGAGTTGAAGATGTGAGAATCAATTGATTGGATTTAGTGATACATTTGAATCTGAATTTAATTGATACAAGGTTGTTGAAATGAGTGTATCATGTTTAGATGAGAATTACATTTCTAGATTCATTTTAATTTGTTCCAATGAACTTTTGTAACCTAGATGTATTCAAGTTAGAATTAGATTTTGATTGGAACCAATTCTAGGATTTTCACACATTTACTAGTTATCCTTGGAAAAATATGACTTGGGACTCCATACTACACAAGTTTTATTTAGTTCAGTCGAGTTCCAATCTTTATCAATTTGGGGTGCCTCGTGATATGCAAAAAGGTTGACACCAACAAGCTTCCTCGCACTTACGACCTAAGAATAAGTCGACAAATCTGAAATCGAAAGCGAGTTGGAAACCAAGTCCGAGAGAAGCCACAGATCCATATCCGTTTTCGAAGGGCCTAACCCCATTGTAAGTTCTTCTCAAATAAATAAACTACATAACTTAGTAAACTATCTCATGCATAAGCTAACCAAATCCAACGTCTAGGTCAAGTCACTCCAAAAGGAGATAATAACCCTTAAGGAAGTGACTAACCCAAGCTCCTTGACTGAATCTTTTTAGAATAGAACTTTAATTCAAGTTCAACTACTTGAGGAAGAAAATTCGAGTATGAAAAATCAAGTCAAGGAACTGAAGGATACATTGGAACGATTCACCTTGGGTTCCAAGAATCTTGATCTGATTCTTGTAAAAAATAAAGAACCGTATACAATCGATCCGGACTTGGATATAAGGCTAAACATAAATTTAAATCATATATATCTCTTGTTAATTATACCAATAGAAGATTAGTTCAAGCATGAGTCCCCAAGTCGAACTTGATTAATCAAGTTGGACTTGGTCAATATTGGATTCCCAAGTATCTGATAGACCGTATCGAGGCTATGATCCAGGGGAAGACAATAGAAAGACCATTTTATCATTAGATAGACTTATTTGATGCTTGCTTTATTGCTTTCACTATACTATACATGTTTAGATTATGGTAGATAAGGACCTAGGCTTGATTCACACTTGACTAGTTAGACTTAGGATTTTCATAAAAGAAATTAAATATTCAATTTCTTTGAAAGACTTTGTCTAAAAGTGATTGATAATCCAACAACCAAGAAGGTCTAGTGCCTCGCCACAGCTTGAAAGTCAATCATTGAAATAAATATTTAATTGACTAACTGTTAAACCTTAGTCTAACTCAAATGTTAATCAATCCTTAGATAATAATCTAAATTGAAGATAAAATTAACCATCTCACAAAAACTTATAAGGTTCCCTGATTAACAATTTAGAAAAGGGTAAGATGGACTTAGGTAAAATTTAGTTCAAACTTAAACAATTAACTTAATAAATCAATCAAGCTCAAGCTTAAATAATTAACTTAATTAATCAAACTCAAACTTAATCAATTAATCAATTAACCTAATTAATCAAGTTCAAACCTAACCAGTTAATCTATAAATTAATCAAATTCAAACTCAATAAATTAATCAATTAACCTAATTCAAATATAATCAATTAACTTAAAATTAATCAATAAAACTAAATCAAACTCAAAATTAATTAAAATTAAAATTAAAATTAAATCAAACTTAAGTGAAACTCAATCAACTGTCTCACTATCACCCATAGGTACAACATGATTAACCTAGACAGGGTGAGATGGAGAATAAGGGGTTAAACTCAATCAATTTATTTTACAATCCTTTTAAATTGGATCCAAATCAAATACTTTATGTGTAGGAACATAACGTTTTGGACTAATGGATGTTAGATAGTGGATGCTCCAGACACATGATTAGAGACCGATTTAAGTTCACCAAGCTAAAATTCAAAAACCTAGCGTTAGTTACGTTCGACAACGATGGAACATTTAAGGTAATCAGAATAGGTAATATCAAACTGAGTTCCAATTTTGTTTTTTGAAAAGTTTTATTAGTTAATGAATTAAATTTTAACTTACTTAGCATAAGTCAACTGTGTGACTCTGGATACTTAGTAACGTTTTAAAACTCTGAATGCTTAATTAAGAATGTCGAAAATCTTGAAATATCACTTAAGGAAATTAGGAAAAAGAATTTCTACACAATTAACCTACCAACCTCCTCTCTCAAGTGTCTTTTGACACAACAAGAGAAAACTAAGTTGTGGCACAAAAGATTGGGTCACACTCATATAAGACTTATTTCAAAAATGAGTCAAAATGACTTAGTTAGATGTCTACCCAAATTTAAAAATTTAGAAAATACAATCTCTAATGCTTGTCAATAAGGTAAACAAACTAAGTCAACCCGCAAATCAATAAACCTGAATCGAACAACTGAATACGTGAGCTTCTACACTTAAACCTATTTGATTTATATGGAGCCAAGTCACTAAACAGAAACCAATACTACTTAGTCATAATTGATGATTAGTCAAGATTTACTTGGGTAAAATTTTTAAAAACTAAAGATGAAACCCTTGAGATCTTTAAGATCTTTTGTAAGTTAATAGAAAATGAAAAAGATATCAAAATAAAAAAAATTAGAAGTGACCATAGAGGGGAATTTGAAAACCATAGGTTTAACAAATTTTATCAAACTAATGGATACAGTTATGAATTTTCATGTCCTAGAAACCCCCAACAAAATGGTCTAATTGAACAAAAAAATAGAATATTACAAGAGGCCGCTAGAACCATGTTAAACGAATATAACCTAAGTAACCAATTTTGGGCTAAAGCGATAAATACGACATGTTATATTCAAAATAGAATATTAATCAATACATTTTAAAATAAAACTTTGTATGAAATATACTACAATAAAATTCCTAACTTAAGTTATCTAAAAGTATTTGGGTGTAAAGTCCACATACTAAACACTAAAGATTATTTAGGTAAATTTATATCAAAATTAACAATAGGAATATTTTTAGGATACTTCATAACCAGTAGAGCTTATAGAGTTTATAATAAAAATACCTTAAAAGTTGAAGAAACAACGAATGTAATTTTTGATAAAGAAAACAACCTACATGACTTAATCAAAGAAAATAGTCAAATTATAAGAAATACAGAAGATGATTAAATTAGACCTGAACCAAAAGAATCATAAGAACCAATTGTTGACCCTAATTTAAGACTTTCTAGAATAAGTTCCAATCACCCATCTGACCAAATTTTGGATGATCCAACCCTAGGAGTTCGAATTCAATCATCATATAGAAAACTAAGTCAAATAACTCTAATTTTCAAAATTAAACCCAAGACTATAGAAGAAGTCTTACCTGACCAAGACTGGATAATTGCAAATGCAAGAGAAATTAGCTCAATTTGAAAGAAACCAAGTCTGAGAACTTGTACCTAAATCCACAAGTAAATCCATAATTGACACTAAGTAGGTATTAGAAACAAACTAGATGATAAAGGTGAAATAGTAAGAAACAACGCTAGACTAGTAGCAAAGGGGTTCAGCCAAATAGACGGGTTAGATTATGATGAAACCTATGCACCTATGGCTAGACTTGAATCCATCAGGATGCTGTTAGCCTATGCAACATATAAAGGATTCAAGTTACACCAAATGAATATAAAATCTGTATTTCTAAATGGGTTCATCAAAGAAGAATTTTATGTAAATTAACCCCCAGGTTTTGAGGATTTAGATAATCCAAACCATGTTTTTAGATTAAAGAAAGCTTTATATGGACTAAAATAAGAACCTAGGGCCTATATAAATGACTGTCAACCTACCTAATATCCAAAGAGTTTAACAAAGGTCAAATAGATCAAACTTTATTTGTTAAAACCTTAGAAATAGATATTTTTATAGCTCAAATTTATGTAGATGACATAATTTTTAGCTCAGTCAATACTAAATTTTTAAAAGAATTTACTAAATTAATGGAAAGTGAATTGAAAATGAGCTTAGCAGGAGAACTTAATTTTTTCTTAGGCTTACAAATAAAATCAACAAAGGAAGGAATTTATATTTTTCAAACCAAATATGCTAAGAAATTAACTAAGAAGTTTGGAATGGAAAATTCTAAAAATATAAATACCCCAATGACAACTAATGTTAAAATTAACTTTGACTTAAAAGAAAAATCAATAGACTTAAAATATTATAGAAGTGCAATAGGAAGTCTACTATACCTAATTACAAGTCGACCTGATATTTTTTTTGCAGTAGGTATGTGTGCTAGGTACTAATCTTGTGCAAAAGAATTACACTTAACTAATGTAAAAAAGAATATTTAGATACATTAAGAAAGCCCTAAGTGTAGGCCTTTGGTACCATAGAACTAGCACGTTTGACTTAGTTGGGTACTCTGACTCAGAATATGCTGGGTAAAAACTAGATAGAAAAAGTACAGTAAAAGTTGTCAATTTCTAGATCAATGCCTAGTAAATTGGTCAAGTAGAAAGCAACACTGTGTTGCATTATCCACTATTGAAGCAGAGTACATAGCCATGGGAGAATGTGCATCTCAATCATTATGGATGAAAAGATTATCAATTAGAATATAAAATATAAAAATTTCAATTGATAACATACGCTCAATCAATTTAACTAAAAATTCAATCCACGACTCAAGGACTAAACACATAGAAGTCAAACATCACTTTGTAAGGGATCATGTAGCTAAGAGTGACATTGTACTTGACTATGTTGAGTCCAAGTCAAGCCTAGCTGACATTTTCACAAAATCATTATCTGAACTTGAGTTCAGTACACTTAGAAGACAATTAGGCATGTGCCTAGTAGAATAGGTACTAAACTATCAAAATTATTTCTTTATAATATTACTTTTTTTTTATTTCAAAAAGTTATGATTTTTTTTTAATTAGCTTAGTTTTAAAATTCTAGAAAAAATTACTTTATTAAAAATTCCCAATTTTTACTAGTATTTTCAAAAGATTGGACTTAGCCTAGATATTTACCCCTTAGAAAGTATGTACCCATAGGGTTCAGCCCAAGCATCTCACAAGCACACTAGGAATACCTTGCTTGTGTATGAAAAATACTTAGAATGAAGTGAGATGCATAGGGTACTGCCTAGACTTCAGAATGCTTATGTCTGTGCATCAAGATAAGTTCGGGCAATAAATACCAAGTTAAATTGATCAAGTTAATTTATCCACTTTAGTCAATCTAACTAGAATACTTGCTTAACTTGACTAACCAAGTGAAAACTTTATCTCATGGTGAACAGCTAGTAGCTAAAGGTTAGACACTTGTTTAAGGAAAGTAAATAAATGTTTTGAAGGTTTCTTTTTTTTTTTTTTACTTTGAACTCTCATGTTTGGACTCTAGTACCCAAAAAATTAAATAATTTCATAATTTTTTTAGCATTAATCAAGGGGGAGTGAAAGGACTTAGGTTCAATTAAATATTTTCTCAAAATTAAAGTTTTTTAAATACTCTCAAAATTAAATATTCTTTTAAGTTAAAGCATTTTCCTTAAGTTATTTTTTTTTGCTTTAATTATTTTTGGAAAGAAAGTCTAACTATTTTTGAAAAGCAACTTTAAACATTTTATTTTAAAAAGGAAGTTCAAATATTTCTATATGGAAAAATAAGTTTTTGAAAAAGTACTTTTAACTAAGTTTTTATATACTTAACTAAGATTTTTTTAAATCCTTTTAAAAAAAACTAAGTATTTAACTAAATGTTGATAAAGCTACGTATTTTTAAGTATTCATTTTCTTAGCTAAGTATTTTTAGAAGGAATTTTTTTTTAAAGCTAAGATTTATCCAAGGTTTTTGAAAAAACTAAGTATTTAGTTAAATTTTTTAGAAGAAAATCTTTTCTAAAACTAAGCACTTAGTTAAACTTTTTATTCTTTCAAAACCTATGTATTTTAAATCCCTTTTAGGCTAAATTTGTTTAAAGCGATAAATTCAAAAGGAGCTTCAAATTAAAATTTCGAAAGAAATTAAGAGTTAGTATTTTTTTTTCTTCTTGCTTTTCTCTCTAGCTTAGTATCCTTTTGATTATGTCAAAGGGGGAGAACAAGTTAAATGTTAGAAAGATAAAGTTAAGTTAAACATAAAACTTTTGATTAAGGGGGAGTATAAGGGAGATTTTTTTTTTTTCAAAATTGCATAAGTTCTTTTGATTGTTTCACTTATGCTCATGCTTAAGTTCTTTACATTATTGTTATGTTTTACTTAACTTTAAATCTGATTGCCATAATAAAAAAAGGAGGAGATTATTGGTGCAGGGAGCACCAGACGATCGAACCTAAGTTTTGATTATGAGAACGAGTCCAAAGTTAAGGTTACTAGATATCTAACAAGGTTGAATGAGCTTGCAGGAAAGTCCTAAGTATTCTTAGGCGCAGGTGGAAAATCCTAGGGGGAGGTAACCCTAAGTGGTGGAAAGTCCTAACTGCGGTTAGGTAAGACGAAGTCTTGGCGGGTCAAGCACTTTGGGTGAAATCCTAGAATTGGGGACTCTAGGTGAAAATCCTAGTGATGGCGGACTAGCTGGAAGTCTGGACGGGTCATGGAGCGAACGTTCAACATGAAAACCTGAAGTCTCAGATGCTGAGCAAAAGTCCAGATGGTCGTGGAGGACCGATCTGGCAAAAGATAAACTCTCCTGAGAGGAGTAGGTGAGGACGCGTTCCCCCGAACAGGGAACAGTAAGCGTCGGTTCGACCTAGAGTTTCAGCGAAACTCAAAATAAGAATTGGACAGTCAGATGCTGTCAAATTCATATTATATATTGCCTGGATTAACTTTGTTTTGCAAGAAAAAAAGGGAGGTTGAAAAAGTTGGTCTGGGCGCCCGGACCCGAAAAATCATCCATAAGTCTACATGGAGTGCGTCGATTAGCCGTGACACATGGTCCAGGCATTCAGAGGGATTCCAGGCTCCCATAACAGCCTATATAAGCAGCATTCGACCAGGGGCTACACAACAATATTCAGAATGACTTCTGCCCTTGCGCGCTGCTTTGATAAAGCCTCTCGACGCCCAAAAGCTGCTCCGACGACGACTATGCTGAAGATCTATTTCTCCAAGTCATTGATATTGTTTTATTTAAAAATTACTTGTACTACAATTGTAAATATCTTTGTAACTTTCGATAGATTAATGGATTGCCCATCGAAAGCACTCTCATATGCGGGCCTTGGAGTAAGAGTCGCCACAGGCTCTGAACCAAATAACCCTTAGTGCTCGTGATTGCTTTCTTTCTGTCTTGTCTTTCTTATTCCACTGCGTTTTACTCGAACGATTTCAAATGAACGTGAAAGTCACGAGTGCTATTCACCCCCTGCTAGCGCAACAATCATACAGGATCATTACTTGGTAATCATCAATTATCTAAAATAGATAAAAATTTTATTGATAATTTTAGATGGATAACTAAAGTTCTTCAAGATAATTCCAAACCAAATGCACTTAAGATTCTTATTAATACTTTTTTAGAAGTATTATTAACATTTTAATTATAAATTATACTTTTATTATAACTTTTGTCACTAAATAATTGGATACCACTGTGTTGATATATACAAATAACCCACATTTGACGCTGTATTGATTATAAAAAAAAGTCAAATTGATATATATGATATTTTTTATTTCAATCGGAGTATTAGTTGTATGGATTATATTGAATATAAGTTTGATATGATGTTTTTTATTGATATAAAAAATAATTCAAATTGATATGATGTTTTTATTGGATTATAAAAAAATTCACACAATGTTTTTTATTTCAAATCACATTGTATTTCCAATTCTAAGTACATTCCATAATCTTAAAAATTCAGTTTACCTGACTGGCTAGTTTGATCTGGTTCTATAGAATTTCTTTTATTAATTATCAAAGTATACATGATGGATAATCCAAATATCCTTTGATTTCGTATTCTATTTAGAAGAAATTTTTTTATAAATATATTATAGTTAGGGATAATCTAAATGTCCTACTATGATATCATAGTCCTAGAGACACCTTAAATATTTATAAAGACCTGTAACCAAGTGAATTTCACGGCAGAAAAGTATGTCATTTCTTCGTATACTACATTAGTGCAATCAAATTATTGATAAATGAAAACAGTTCTATTGCAGGACTATAAGAGTTCAACAACCACCATGCAACTCTCTGAACTTTTCAGTCATAAGTCAGAGCGCAAAGGCATGTTGGAAGAATTAATCGGAGAGTAGTAGTAAAAATAGTGACTAAGGAGACACAACAATCAAACTGCAAGAATGTATAAGAGCTGTCTCTAGCTGGTTGAGAAGCCTTTTTGCAAGTAATTATCACAAGTTCGTCTGGAAAAAATAAATCTTGCTTCTTTTATCTTTTTATCTTGTTGCATTATAATGAAATTTAGTTTGGTCATTTATATGGGATATAACGAGTGAACCCAAGAGATAAAGTGATGATGATAAGGCCAAGGTGACGTAGCGGCAAAGTCAATAGAAGAGAACATTTCCCATATTCACCCGGCATTAGGGCTGTCAAGTCTAGCCCGGCTGGATTACAAGCCGGGTGAGCAGTGACTGGTCGGCCCTTAAGCCGGTCAAATATATGGAGCATAGTGCTATACCTAAAAGATAACACGTCTGGTCATTCAATAGTCGACTGGGTCTTGAAGCGGTTGGCCTTCTAGGCCAGCCGGGATGTCCAATCCATCTCACAATCAACCAGTCATAGAGTTAGTTAGAGTATGGGTCGGCCTCCTCGTGGCTCACGAATCTCTGTATGCACACCCGGCTGGATAAAAGGCTGGCCAAGTTTGAAGTATTTAGCCCCATATTGTTACCCGGACGGATTTCTAGTAAAGTCCCCGCCAAGCGAAAGGTCGGCCAGATTTGAAGCACTTATCCTCATATTATTACTCGGCCGAATTTCCGGCAAAGCATAGGTTATCAAATGGACTTCCAGGAAGCACATGACATCATATTATCGTTGCGTTTTTCGGGCCACGAAAACCCCGAAAACTCCCTAGCCAACGGATCCGTGCAAAGAAAAATTTTCGGAAAAACTACGAATACGAGTTTACCTAGATCTACACTTAGATCTACATGGAGAAAATCTTATACCTTCGATACGTGCCCTTCGCGAGTCCCGCTTGTCCAAGGAGATGTCGGATCTCTAGTTGTCAAAGTAGACAACTCTCTAGAAGTATCCACACGAACAAGATGTGTTCTCTAACACACAAGGATGGAGAAGAGAACACCACAAGTGTGCTAGCATTTTTTGATGCTCTCGGATGGGATTGGAAGAAGAAGAAAAGAAAAGAAGAGAACACACTCCTCTAAAATCTCTATGTGACTTTCACTAACCTTTCTTCTTGGATTAGATTCACTCTCCTTTCTTCTCCCTTGCTTGAAACCCACAACCAAGAGAAGAGAAGGAGCAAGAAGAGAGCTTAGGAGGAGGAAGATCACTTGAATAAGTGTTACTCACCAAAAGAAAACTTCTCATTTTCCATCAAGTGGTGTAACCCCCTTCACATTAATCACAATTAATGTGGAGACCATTAAAGAGAATAGTTGTAACCTCCATGAGGTGGCACATGTGATGATGTGGCACATCATCATTAGTTCTCCTAATGCCAAGTCAGAAATGATGTGGCATAAAGTCAAGTCAAACTTGACTCTTCCTCTTCGTCTTCCTCTCAAGTCAAGTCAAACTTGACTTAATCTCTTTCATGGTTGATCTAATCCAATCATTTAATTCAAGCCAATTTAATATAATGAATCTAATTCATTTAATTAAATTGATTCAATGAGTCATAATCTAAATTAGACTCATTGAACAGATGAATCAACTTGAGTCCAACTCAATTAGCCCAATTAGGATTATTCTTAATCCAATTTGATTCATCACATGAATCTAATCCTCTTGGTTCATCATATGAACCTAATCTCCATCCACTTGTTCTTTGTGTGTGACCCAATAGGTTCTTGTAACGTTGGCAATGCCCCTAAACTCATTTAGAAGCATAAGTAATGAGCGGTATCTAGCAATACATCATTACTACCCAAGTTACAAGAATGTTGAGATCCAACATCACCTTGTGACTACTAATTGTGACTCCTCACAATATATGACAAGTGTCCTTCTATCCTAGACATCTAGATTGATCAATGTGAGGCATAGACCGTGTCATCCTCTGACCAATCTAAATCTTGAACTCCAAGTAGACTCACTCAATCAAATGAGCTCAATATCTCATATTGACTCATTTGGGCATGACCATGCACTTCGTGGTCTCACTCTATCAAGAATATCGATGTCACTCCCGTCATATAGGAGGGATAGATCCCATCTACATCACTCACATCCCTTCGCATAATTTGTTACATACCCAGTAATCGCCTTTATAGTCCACCCAGTTACGGGTGACGTTTGACGAAACTAAAGTACATAACTCCTTATGTAGGGAACCATGATGA
Organism: Zingiber officinale; assembly: GCF_018446385.1. Taxonomy (NCBI): domain Eukaryota; kingdom Viridiplantae; phylum Streptophyta; class Magnoliopsida; order Zingiberales; family Zingiberaceae; genus Zingiber; species Zingiber officinale. The sequence continues at coordinate 148,396,790 of NC_055994.1, forward strand.
CTTCAGGTCTAAGGACTAGTAGTCATACTAATAGCCACATGAGAAAGTATATGACACTCATATAACGATCCATGATACTTTCTCATGGTGGGTCATTCAGTATACATTCTCTAATGCATACCCATGTGTCAACTTGATATCTCTATATCCATGACTTGTGAGATCAAGTCATCGAGTTGACCTACATGCTAGTCTTATTGCATTAACATTGTCCCTGAATGTTAATACTCGACTAGGAATGATTAAGAGTAGTGTTCCCTATATCATCTCACTATCGATTCAACCAATCGATTGATATAGGTAAGAACCTTCTACTCAAGGACGTTATTATACTTAGTTTATTTGGCACCAATACAAATAAGTATAATAACCAAAAACCAAATGCCTTTATTTATATAGAATATGATACAACAAGTCCAAAATATAATCATCAAATGATTGGCTCTAGGGCTCTAGCTAACAATTATTTCTCAAACGAATTTCTAACATGACCAAGACATTATATTATTCTTCGAATGAATGTCTCATTGCTATGTAGAACATAACTTAGCGGCTTAGTGCCGAGGCAGATATAAAGGTGGATATATTGGTCGGCCAAGATACATGCAGTATAATACATACCAGAACAGACTATACAGAATGTAACCGAGCAGCTCAATAGAGAAGGCCGACCTTAAGGACCGACCAAGATATACTCAGCAGACAATATCCTAACAACTTGTCAGAATAACAACTATGTCAGAGAATATTCTTCTGAAAATTTCTTTGAAGACCATCGTGTCTCCCATCAACAAACCATTTATAACAACATATTCCTTTATCACCTCAATAATAACAGAAACTATAAACAACAAAAGAGGTATACATATAGATAAATGGCAGATTCCTTTTGCCACCTTTTACGTAACAAACTCTGACACATTTTCCCATCTCACGATTGAGGAGGTTATATGAGGTGTATATAAAGGGGAGTCCTCTATGTGGTGAAGGTACGTTCTCTAAATATCTGTAACTTTACTCTCATGCACACATTCTTGCTTTTCTTCATTCACCCATCTGGACTTGTACTGACTTGAGCTTCAGAGGGCCTTCACCAGGGACTCTCCTTATTGTTTTTAGGCACTAACATCTTGTTGGCTCGTCTCCTTGTGCACAAGAGCAGAAGAAAGCCTTTCCGTAAAGTAAAAGATCTTCCATTAGTCAACCACCAAGCCACCGTGCCCATCGCGTCATCTCTGTAGTTTTCAGACAGAATCAAATTTGACACTATCTGTGGGAACTTTTGCCTGAATCTAAAGATTAGAGAAGGAAGAAACTGGAAGACTTACTGTAACGACCCGCCTTCTACTAACTAGGCTACAAGGCCGATCGTCACATTATGCTGTGCTAAACTATTCCCTGACCATCTCTAGAACTAGATGCGGAAGCTGGACTAATTAAAATTTTGCTAAGCTGTTAACATTTCTTGGTGCTACATGTACTAAGGAGTGTAATCTAAAGTATACCTAACATATACTACATCTCCTATGGTCAAGGAACTGAAATATATGTTTTCCAGCTGTTATCAGACCTCCCAATCGATCCACGGATCGATTGGAATGGTCGGATCGATCCAGTGATCGATCCAGCCGGCTACTGTATGTGGAACATAGGTTGGATCGATCCAATGATCGATCCAGCACGTTACTGTGCTCGGGCAATATTCTGGATCGATCGGCTGATCGATCCAGATTGGTCAATCGATCCAGTGATCGATCCCAGAGCCTTCTGTTCGCGACAGAAATTGCTGGATCGATAGGCGGATCGATCCAAACGCCTACTGTTCGCGAGACCAGATGCCCAATCGATCCTTCGATCGATTGGAAACTCTCGAATCGATCAGCTGATCGATTCGAGTTTTTGATTTCGTGCCCAAGGTCTGATTTCAGCACTGCTTCGTGCCTCAAACACAATACAAGTTCTAGAATGATTAATAAACACTCTAACATCATAAAACCAACGTTCTAAGCATCATAAAGTGCATGGTTAACTAATTCGTGGCAGTGAACACACTAAAGTGCAAATGATAAAATACTGAAAAGTTCTAATGTTTAAACAAGGCTTGCTAACGTTCCCTAAGATCTTCTTTCCAAGTTCCCGTCCACACACATCTTTGCAGCATTGTCCGCCAGCCTCCGCTAATCCATCTTCCCTTTACCTTTATCTGCAGTATAAGGAAAAGAAAGTATCTATAAGCTTTCACTTAGTAAGAAACCATCTACCTCACTAAAACATGCGTACGATGCAAATATGATTTTAAATCATGCTGTTTAAAAGAATATGTTAAGTATACTGAATAAACTAAACATGGCATGGCATATAAGCATACAATCATGGCATATCTAAAGCTGAACATGATATCAATCACATGGTATCAATGAAGAACCAACCTGATACTAAAAACTGAGCTAAGCTAATACCGAGCTACTGCTAGGACTGTACTAAGTTCACGAACTAATTTGTGAAAGGTTGAAAACCATATAAATATAGTAAGTAAAAATACTAAACATGCTGCTGATGGGCCCTGGCAATTGTACTTGCTGTGCGCGCATCCCTAACTAGACCCGGGATTGCAAGTTCCGAATCTAGTAGGGTTTACTAGGTTAGCTAAACCTAGGGACGACTATGGGAGCCCAACCCAATGGATGTCTAATCCAGTACAGTGCCACTGAAAAGTAAAATACTGAAATAGCTAATACTATTTTGCTGAATCTAGGTTATCTGAACCTAGAACTAGGTTGTCTGAACCTAGAGGCGACTGTGGGAGTCCACCCATTTGGACATCTAGTCTCATAAAAGCTGAAATAAAACTGATCATGCTAATTAACATGTTCTATGGCATTTAACTAAAAGCCCACTGTATCATAAGGCTGTGCTAGGCATTTTGTCGAGCATTTGGCGCTCTCTAACTCTCCTCTCGATCAGGGAGACCACCTCTAGGCACCCAGCAGCGTCTAAACCCCTATCTACAGAGGATACACGTGCTCGACCCATCTAGAGATGCTCACTAATCCCTAAATCTGTGAGAAGAGTTAAAATACACACTATATGCTGACAAAATTCAATAAAACGAATCTAATGCATAAAAGAAAACACGCGAGAGCTACTTATACTGCAGGTGAGGGGTTTCTTACCTTGTGTTCGTAATTTCTTACGATTCTAATCGCTAGGTTTCCGGAGGAGACGATCCTTTCGACGATCTTCTCGCGTCTATGCGTTCCTCTCGCGGAGGGGAGCGTCCTCGTGTCGAAGTCGTCGCCGGAAAGTCCTCCTATGGCCCTAGGGGTGAAACCCTAGGCCTTCTTGTGGTTGGCGCCAAGAGAGGGAGGAGAGGGAGAGGTGGCGTCGGTGAGGTTAGGGTGAAGGAGAAGTTGCCGAACCAACACCACAATGAACCAAACCCCACTTAAATTTTCTATTTATATTAAGTGGGTATTTCGGCCCAACTTAAACTTAAATATAAATGTTTCCCTTTTCTTTAGCACGGCCCTGCTGGGTTTAACTGGTTACTAGAATTATCCGTAAACCATAGGTCTCGGGTTCAATTCCCGCTTAGGCCGTTTTCGTTTTTTATTTGTTTTTGCTACTTCCGCTACTCTAAAAATTCTGTAAAAATATCCTAAAATTCTAGAAAAATTATAGAATATTTCTAAAATAGTTTTGAGAATTTTCGGGCGTTACACTTACCACCTTTACCTTAATGTCAGAAGATCTGGATCTGCTCGCCAATGCCCGAGCGTAAAAATTATTGCAACAACAACAAATAGCTATTGGTGGTACTACGCCACTACCTAATCCCGTCACATCCACAACAACCCATCAGAGGGAGAGAGGAATCAGGGAGGAAGGTCCTGCCCATCTGCTACTGCATAGATCTTACTCGCCAGTTCCATGTCATCGAGCACTTTTCTGCACACCATCAGGCACTATTAAATTGGTTCTTTTTTAATTTTGAAAAAAAATTAGATCAATTTTTCATTAAATAATACATTAAAAAAATATTTTAATTTTTTTTATTAAACTGATTATTTTTAAAAAAATCATTTTATTTAAAAAATCAATTCGGTTGTTTTGATTTTAATAACAAACTTCAATAGGTTAAAAAAAAATCGACTAACTCAATCTCAAATAGTTTTCATTCAGTTCAATTCTAACTAGTCTTGCTACCACCATACCAAACTGTCATAATCGATGCAAAATGCAGGTTCCACTGTCTCTAGCGGACTCTCGGATAATTGCAACTATTAGTCTAGTTTAAATCGATGTACATGCCCTAGTCAGTATTGAAGTATAATCCATAGATGTGAATATATAATTCTTCTATATAAATGAGAGGATCTCTTTTATATGGATATATATACTTGAAATGATCCAGGCCATGTAGAATGGATTCAATATCACAGTGGAACGTTGGGTTTGGCCACGATAAGAATTCATTTTGGCCGAATGATTCCATTGCAAAACTTAGATTGAAATTTAATAAAATTTTCTCAAACAAGATGGAATGCAAGTAAAACAAAAGCTAATATGAATTTATTAATGAACCTAATACAATTTATTCCACACAAGATTGATATTACTTTGTCAAACCTCCGACTCCTTCATAAGCAAAAACATATTTATCATTACTGATACAGTGAACAAAGTGGAGCCCCGAGTCAAGCCAAAGTCCAGGAGATCAGCTGATAGGACAGTCAAAGTCAAGGAGTTGTTAATCCTTGAAGCCAGCACAGTCAATCATCTCGGCCGAAAGGTTATCTGGCCGGACCGTTGGGCCGGTCGGACATCGGGTCCCTTAGTATTAATGAAGCTCCGAGTCGAGTCAGTATCCTTTAGAACCCACTCCTTTTTGTCACTTGGAGATAGCATGGTTAGCTAGCTCAGTTGAGTAATCTAGCCGATTGAATCAGATCTATGGTCTGATCGGACAAATTGAATACTCGGTTCACACTACAAAAAATCAAGAAAATAGCAACGAATTATTAGCGACGAAATTAAATTTCGTAGCTAAATAACGTTATTTGAGACTAAATGTAGTATCGGCGCAATTTTTTTTAAAATATATATGTTGGCGACGAATGTAGCAGCGAATTAATTCACCGCTAAGATATTTGCGACGAAAATTATAAACATCGTCGCTAAATTTTTTTTTTCTATTAACACTAAGCCGACCCCCGACCCAACGCGCCGCACCTTTCTTCACCCAATTCACTCACCTCCGCGACTCTTCCCTCATTCCGGCAGCCTGTCTCCTACGGACGCTCCGAGTCTTCCCTCCTTCCAGCGAGGCGACTCTTCCCTCCTCCCTACTCCGATAATTGTCGCCCTGTTTGTTATTACTGTGGACTTGTGTTCTTCCTCTTGATAGAGCTTCACATCAATTCTCTCCACGAAACAGGTTCGTAATATAGTATTTATTATACTCATACCTCTCTGCGTCAAAGCTTTTCCTTTTTCATTCAAACCACGTGCACTGTTCTGCTTTTAGTTCCCTTAGTTTTTGATTTATTATTTCGAAAGTACATAGTAGACAGAAGAAGACAATGTTAGTTTCGCAGAAATAAGAATGCATGGATTGAAACTCAAAACCTTCTAAACTGTAACGCCCTAAATTTCCTCAATTAGAGTCCTAAAAGTAATTTAAAAATATTTATAAATGCTATAGAAATATTCTAGGGATTTTTAGAAATTTTTAGAGTATTTTTATGTAATTTTTGGAGGTCGTTTGGTATTTTTACAAAACGAAGGAAGTTTCGACAAAAAAATGTCCAAGCCGAGAATTAAACCCATGACCTTTGACTCGGTCAAAACTCGGCTGACCAGGTGTGCAAACAGATTTTTCTATTTAGAAAAGGTAGCGAATTTATTTAAAATAGTTAACAGAATATTGGATTATAAAAGGGATAAGTTGATCTTGGATTTGTTTGTTTAGAAAAAGTAGCGAATTTATTTAAGATAGTTAACAGAATATTATAAAAGGGATAAGTTGATGTTGGTTTTGTTTGTTTAGAAAAAGTAGCAAATTTATTTAAGATAATTAATAGAATATTGGATTATAAAAGGGATAAGTTGATGTTGGATTTGTTTGTTTAGAAAAAGTAGCAAATTTATTTAAGATAATTAACAGAATATTGGATTATAAAAGGGATAAGTTGATGTTGGATTTGTCTGTTTAGAAAAGATAGCCAATTTATTTCAGGAGTTAACAGAAATATTAAGTTATAAAAAGGGATAAGTTGATGCTCTGTTTTCCCGTGACTTAAACCATTCTCTCTTTCTCTCTAATCACATGTGCATTGTTGCTAAAATGAGGGATTAGTATCATCTCCGGCGGCTGGCCAAGGTCCTAGATGCCCTTTTTGTTCGGTTGTGAGTCCAAGAATCAAGGTAAGTGCTTCTCACCTACAGTAGGAGTAGTTTCGGACCTTTATTCTTCTTGAATTCGAAGCATGATGAGCGCTTATAGTGCAGATTTTTAATTAAGCTCATATGTAGATTTTTATGTAAGCTTATAGTGCAGATTTTAATTAAGCTTATAGAGCAGATTTTAATTAAGCTTATAGTGCAGATTTTAATTAAGCCTATAGTGCAGATTTTAATTAAGCTCATAGTGCAGATTTTTATTTAGGCTTATAGTGCAGATTTTAATTAAGCCTATAGTGCAGATTTTAATTAAGCTTATAGTGTAGATTTTTATTTAAGCTTATAGTGCTTATTTTAATTAAGCCTATAGTGCAGATTTTAATTAAGCTTATAAGTGCAGATTTTTATGTAAGCTTATAATGCAGATTTTAATTAAGCATTGCAGTGTAGATTTTTCATTAAGCATTTCAATTATAAATTTTGAGTTCCCTATCAGTATTTTGAGTTTAAGAAAAGTATAAGAAAGATAAAGAAAAGAAAGAAAAAGGTCAAGGCCTTAAGTAGATCCCAAAGTCAAGACTTTAGGGAATTTGGCACATAAGGTGCTAAAGAAAATGTCGAGACATTATATATTAGAAGTATTAAAAGATAACAAGTATTTTACTTTTATCAGTGGCACTGTGCTGGACTCTCAGTTGTCTTTGGGTTGGGCTCCCTTAGTCGTCCCTAGGTTTAGATAACCTAGTAGTAACGGCACGACCGACGGTCGACGGTCGACGGTCGACGACCCGAGGGTCGCCAAATGGGCCGCCAAATGGGTCGGGTCGTTACAAAAGTAAAAGCATAGTTGCCGGGCCCAAGAGAAGTTGATTATTATTTTTGAAGTATTATAAGTATAAGTTTTTGAACAAGTAAAGCAATTTTTACATAAGTATAAAGTATTAAAGAATAAGTTTTTAAGCAAGTGTAATACGAATCAGAAAGTGTTTAAAATTCAGTAAGTTTAGTTCTCTATGCTAGTATGATTGTATAGATTTACTTTACATGTTTAGCCTTCAGTATATTTTCTTTTATTAGTAGATGAGTATGAGTAGTATTTCTTTCTGAGCATTCAGTTTTAGACTTCTTCCAGTTACATGCATATTCGAGTTTTGTGAGTTAGATGACGCTTACTAAGCAATTCTGCTTATAGTTGCATTTTCCTCTTACTGCAGATAAAGGTAAAGAAAAGTTATAGCAAAGGAAGGCGACAAGGAGGTGCGGATGGATGTGTGATGCCTGGACTATAGAAGTCTTGGGACCTAGCATAAGGATTTATTAAGATTGCCATTTATTAAGAATGTATTAGATGAGTCATTTAGTTTTCCGCTGCTAGTTAATTGTATTTTTAGAGAGTTTATGTATTGATCTTTACATGTGAACAACTCTAATTAAGTAAAGTTAGTAGTCCAGTAGCGCTCCGCTCTCGCACACTAGTAGTGAGGAGGGTGGGGTGGTACATAAACCTCACTTGGTTTATATGGGGAGATGACTGAGAGTAGTTAATGTCAAGTACAGAGAAAGAGAAGGAAGAGGGCATGTAGTGGTTTTACATTTTGTTATTTGGGGAAGGCAAACTCACATGGTTTAACACTTTATCTTCCTCAATTTCAGGATATCATATTTCACTGTCAAATATAGTTAACTAGTACCTCTTTCAATTTTATTAGATGTCTTCATGTTCACTTTTTAGAGGGTGATACCTTTTTACTCTTTTTGCCGTCGGACTTTAAATCTTTGAGCCAATTATTTTTTCCTTTATTGACCTCAACCTTAGATGATAATTTTAGGGTTTTTTTAATGTTATTAATTAATTTTAGAATTATTTTATTGAATAATATGAAATGTTTTATATGTTTGATCAGGTTATAAATATGGATAAAAGTTGGATAATGATTGAGAATCAGATTGAACTGAATATATAAATGGGTTAAATCAATAAAGGTGGCAAAGGATTATATGATAAATTTGAATTTATCAAAAATTCGTTGTCCATGTCGAAGGTGTGACAATTTGTTTAAATATGAGTTGGATTATGTTTGAGGACATCTTTATAGGTGGGTATTTGATAAATTATACAAAGTTTGGAACTTTTACGGAGAAGCTGCTACATCATTTATTAATATAAATATTGTCAATGAAGAAGAACATGATTGTGGTTTTGAAGAAGATGATTTTGAAGATATGTTTACTGATTTAAGAAATGTATAAAATATCAATACTAGTGGGCATCAGTTAGATGATATTAATGCAGATGATATTAGAGGAAGTTATACCTCAATGTTTGAAGAAGCATAAAAAGAGTTATATCACACTTGTACAAATTTTTCTGCATTCAGTTTTTTGGTCAAGTTAATGCATGTGAAGGTGTTAAATGGATGGAACAATAAATCTTTTGATATGTTACTTCAGTTATTGCAAGAAGCATTTCCCAAACCGAATGCGATTCCAAACTCTCATTATGAACAAAAAAAATGTTAAAAGAGTTAGGATTGACACATGAGAAGATACATGCATGTAAGAATGATTGCATATTATCTTGGTGTGAGCACGAGAATAAAGATATATGTCCAGTGTGCAAGGAGCCTAGATACAAGTATGATGGGATGAATAAGAAAAAGAATGCTTAGAAAATTCTTCGATATTTTCCTTTGAAGCCCAAGCTTAAGTGGTTGTTTATTTCCAAACATACAACAAAAGATATGAGATGACATAAAGAAAAGATGGTTGAAACAGATCGTATATTAAGACACCCAGCAGATAGTGAATCATGGAAAGAATTTGACACTTTACATGAAATATTTGCTAATGATCCACGAAATATTCGCTTAGGGTTGGCTACTGATGGTTTTAATTCGTTTGGAAATATGTCAAATGCTTATAGTATGTGGTCTGTTATACTTGTGAATTATAATTTACCACCTTGGAAAAAAATGAAGTCATCATACTTAATAATGTCTTTTAATTCCTGGGTCTAAATCACCTGGAAAAGAGATAGATGTGTACTTACGACCTTTGATCAACGAACTGAAGGAGCTATGAGATGATGGGGTGGAAGCATATGATGCATCGACTGAACAAGTATTTCAATTATATGCTGCTGTGATGTGGACCATTCATGACTTTCTAGCATATGGAACAGTATCTGGATGGAGCACAAAGGGTTATAAAGCATGTCCAGTATGCCTTGATGAAACTAAATCTCAAAGATTACGGAGTAAAATATGCTACACATGCCACCGTCGATTCTTGAATGTGCAACACCCATGCTGCAGCAATAAGAATTTCAATGGAAAGGTTGAACAAGAAGGACCACCACGAAGACTTAATGGTTATGAGATTTTAGCACAGTTAGATGCATTACTGCAAGTGACGTTCAGTAAGGATCTTACATTAAGTAAAAAGCGGTAGCGATCTTTGGATGATACAAATTGGGTAAAGAAGTCTATATTTTTTGAGTTAAAGTATTGGCCAGATTTAAAGTTGAGACACAATTTAGATGTGATGCACATTGAAAAAAAACATATGTGATGCTTTAGTTGACACATTATTTGATATAGATGGAAAGTCAAAGATACATTTAAAGCAAGGATAGATTTGCAGGATATGGGAATTAGAAGTGAACTGTATTTAAAGAAAGTTGGAGATAAATTTAGTAAACCATATGCAAGTTACACATTGACATTACAAGAAAGACATGAATTTTGTCAATTTTTAAAATCCATCAATTTTCCTGATGGATATGCTGCTAATTTATCTAGAAATGTGAATGTAAATGATGGAAAGTTACATGGACTAAAATCACATGTAGGGGTGTCAATTCGGGTGGGTCAGGTCGGGTTGAGTTTTTTTTAACCCAACCCGAACCCGACCCGAACCCGAGTTCATCCATAACACCTCAACCTGAACCCGAACCCGAACCCGACCAACCCGATCAACCCGAACCCGACCCATATAACCCAAAAATCCTATTCAAAATGACTTTTTTGGGTTATTTTCCCTATAATTCTTCACTTTTATCTCAATACTCCATCATTATCATACAAACATGATATTAATATACATAAAAACATCTAAATTTTTAAAATAAAATTTAATTTAACCCCAAAAAAACTCACAAAATCCTATATTTAAGTCAATCCGGGTCAACCCGAATCCGACCTGACCCAACCCGAAACTTTTTTACATTCCAACCCTCCAAACCGAACACGAAAATGCCCAACCCGAACCTGATTTTTTTCGGGTCGACTCCGGTTGGGTCGTCGGGTCGGATTCATTTTTGACACCCTTAATCACATGATTGTCATGTCTTGTTGCAAAGAATACTTCCAGCGGCTGTACGAAAATTCTTTCCAAAAGACATATGCGACATACTAATTGAGTTATGTGATTTTTTTAAAAAGATAACTGCAAGATCTTTAAACATAGTGGACTTATGTAAAATGGAGGAGGAAATAGTTTTCATTTTGTGTAAGATGGAACGAATATTTCCTCCAGCATTTTTTGACATTATGATTCATTTGGCAGTTCATTTACCCTGTGAAGCGATATTAGCTGGACCTGTTTCTTCATGATGGATGTATCCCTTTGAACGATATTTGGGCAGACTAAAAAAATATGTTCGTAATAAAGCAATGCCTGAAGGATCTATCAGAGGGGTATATTATAAATAAGGCATTGACTTTCAGTTCCTTATATATGAGTAAAATTGAGACAAGATTTAGTAGGCCAGAACGAAACCAAGATGTTCAACCCATAACATGCAATTTAAGTATTTTTTCACAACAAACAAGAGTATTTGGAAACCCACATAATCTGAAGTTGCCTTTGACTTTGTATAAAAAAGCACATTAGTATATTCTCAACAATTGTAAAGAAGTTGATCAATATAGGAAGTAAGTTTTTACATTATGTAATTTTATTATTTATATTTTATTATACAATTGTAATATAATTATTTGTTTATGCAGTGAACATATATAATTTCTGTCACATAAAGTTCATTCAAATCAACTTCTCCAATATCATGAGAGAGATTTTCCACAATGGTTTAAGGATAGAATGATAAAGTTAAAGAATTTAACAAATTCAGAAATCACAAACGAATTATATTATTTAGCAATGGGACTTGATGTTAAAGTTCAACTGTATGAAGCCTGCATTGTAAATGGTATTCGATACCATACAAGGTCCCGTGATTCTCGCAGAACTACTCAGAATAGCAAGGTTAGCACACCATCATCTGATGACGGTGATAATTTAGAATTTTTTGGAGTATTGAAGGATGTTGTTAAACTATTTTACTCTTTCAGATATAAAGTATAATTATTCTAGTGTGAATGGCTCCAATGTAATCCGAAAAAAAAAATCAATAGTTGAGGAGTTTGGTCTCTTATCTATTGGCACTTCTAAAACATGGTATGCTGATGACTCATTCATTTTCAGACCGATCAGTTACAAAGAAAAGATTGGATTACTGTGTTTAATGAAACCCATTATAGCTCAAGAAAAGGTGGATTGGGGATACGGTAAAAACTGCATATGTATGTTATGATCTTATTTAGTGAATTTATTCTTAACAGTGCATAATTATTTTTAATAAACTTTTTAATATGTCTATTTTTTCTAGGATGATATGGTGAGACTACGCGATGAGTATATAATATCACAAAATCCAGAAGAGCACATCGATGTAGTCTAAGTTACATATACAATTTGTGATTAGGTCTATGAGAATATTATTTAATTACCGCAGATATAGTTATCACTGTTTTTTATAGTAATCTGTAAAAACGTGGACGGAGACTTCTGACAAACCTATAAAAGAATTTGGACCTTTTAGTGAATATATTTACCCTTCTTATACTCAATTTACTTTTTATTGTATGTAATTGTACTGGTTCTAAAGCCATTTCTAAGTGCACTTATATATTTAAAAATAAAAAATAAAAAGATTGAAGTAGAACTTTTAGATACTCGGAGTTGCCACTTAATGAAATCACATCAAGCAAAGCTTTGGTGCAGCCTTAGAAACTTGAGCAACTTTTGAAAAGCTTACGAGTTTCACCAGTGAGCTTAGAGCTACACACTGATGTAAACTTGCAGAGTCAAAAAAGGCAATGCTTTAGAATCATGCTTTTCAATATGATTCATATAGAAGTAATTATTGTTGAGTTAAAGTTGTATTCATATGCTTAATATATCATCATATCATATCATATCATATTATATCATATGTTTTATTATGTTCAAAATTTTAACTTGTATCAGGTCCTTGGTATTCGATCTGGATATATCAGAGGACTTGGAAGTGGGCCGAAGCCAGTTAGGTCTACTTCTTCAAATGTCACATCCTCATCCAGATCAACTAACGCTCAATTACAAGAAACACTTGAATCCACCCAAAATGAGTTAGCAAGCACCAGAGTTCAGTTAACAAACACCCAAGATGAGTTAGCATCAATAAAATCAAGGCAAGATATCTTTGAACAAATTCTTAACTGATTGGCACCTGGAGCATTAGATTCCTTGATCCATGATTCATCTTCAACTCCACCACCTCCTCCTCGGTCTTAGACATTAATGGTGTAGATTTTTGGATGTGAACATTATGTTGTTTTGGACTTGTTTTTCCCTAGTTTGTATTTTTGGTTGTGAACTTGGTTGTGAACATGCTTTGAACTTGTTTGGATTGTTAGTTGTGAACATGTTTTGAACTTGGTTTGTGAATGTTGTGATTTTGTTTGTGCTGAAGTATGAGTTATTTGTTGGTTCATTTGTGAATTTGTTGTTATAGTTGTGATGATAATGTATATTTGCAAATCTGTATACAAGATAAAAACCAAATCAAAAAAAAAAATTTAAAAAAATAGTGGTTAGCGACGATATTTTATAAATCGTCGCTAACCATTCTGGTATATCGAAACTCATCGTAAACTTTGCTACGAACTTTTATTGTTTAACGACGATAATTATTCATAGAAAAATTGTTAACGACGAATGTTGATTATTTCATCGCTAATATTCCGTATTAGCCATGAAACTAAACATTTCGCCGCTAAATTTTGTACAAATCGATCAGATATTTTTATTTGGGACGAATTATACAAGTCGTTGCAAAGTATTTAGTGATGAATAGTTCTTATTTCGTCGCTAAATGGACCATTCTCTACAAAAGATTTCATTTGTTTTGCAACGAACAAACTCACATCGTAGCCAAGATATTAGCGACGATACAATTTGTTTCATTGCTAACATGAATCTTAGCGACGAAATTGTATAAATCGTCGTGAATATCTTTGCGACGATATATAATTATTTAGCAACGAATAATGCAATGTTGTTAAATTATTAGCGACGCTTGTTAAAAATTCGTCGCTAAAATGTATTTGCGACAAGCTTATAACGACGACCTTGGCGACGAAAATTTATCGTTGCAAATAAATGTCAGCGACGAAAATATATATATTAGCGATCAAAAATTTTGTTTCTAAATATCCATTTTCTTGTAGTGTCACCGAACTCTCTGGCCAGATAGAGAGGTTGAGTGAAGGTCGAGTCTCTGACAACATCCCTCAAATCCGACCTAATGGCTCTAGCCGGTCAGACTATACGAGGGTCTCTGTCAGTTTGCTAGCTAAGCATATAATGAACCTGCCAACCCAACTGTCCCACATTCCTTTTTGACGTTTTGTGCCATGGAATACAGAGAATATTCCATATGCAAGTTGTACATTAAAAGCTTCCACCATGCCAAATGCAAAGATTGCGAGTTTATTTTGGGAAAAGTGTCAAAGCATATTTATGGTCTATCCTTTTTTGGAAATGCTTTGCGATTCATGCACAAACAAACAGGAACACTATAAAAGAGGTCTTCATCTACAAGTGTAGATATGTGATGCTACACAATTTTACACACTCATAATCACTGCTCATTATACTTGACTTTGTTGGTTGCTACTCGGAAAACCTAGAGGTTTCACTGTACAAAAATTTTGTTCAAAGGTCTGAACCTTTTCCTAGCTACCATGTGTTCTTTTAAATTAAATTTTGGATCGCCTGCGGAACTTAACACGTTTGATCCAAAACTTAATCTATTCGTTCTTTTAGGTTTTGACTTGGGTCTCCTGCGGAACTTAACACGTTCGACCCAAATCACCTTAAGTTATTAATTCCATTAAATATTAATTTCCATAATCGGTTCCCAGTACTGACGTGGCGAGGCAAATGACCTTCTTGGATATGGGAGCAACCACCACCGACTAGACAAAACCTTTTATAGAAAGCTAATATTTAATTTCCTAAAATAACTTTAGGTTAACCGAAAAGAACAATCAAATCACAAGGAAAAGAAAAAACAAAAGAACACAACATCGAAAAACATATTCGAAATTCTAGAATCGTAAGCCTCTTGTATTTGGTATTATTTCCAAAAATAACTAGTATGATGCGGAAAGAAAAATTACTAGTTATACCTTTTAGAAAGATCTCTTGATCTTCTACCGTATTCCTCTTCTAATCTCGAACGTTTTGTGGGCAACGATCTTCCAAGATGAGAAACCACCAACCATCTTCTTCTCCTCCTAGCTAGGTTCGGCCACAAAGAAAGAAGCTTCACCAAGGAAGAAAATCAAAACACTAACCAAGCTCCAAGAGATGCTCGCTTCCTCTCCTTCTTCTTCTTCTTCTCCAAGTAGTATCCGGCCACCACAAGAGCTCCAAGGAAAGAGAGGGGTTTGGCCACCACAAGAGGAAGAGAAGGAAAGGATGGCCGGTCACACCAAGGAACAAAAGAGGGAGAGAAATAATAGAGGTTGTCTCTCATGAAGGCACCCTCACCCCTTCTTTTATATTCTTTGGCCTAGGCAAATTAGGAAATTTAATTACAATAAAATTTCCTTAATTTCCTTGACATGATTTAATTGAGAAAAATAAAATAAAATTTCTCCAATTAAATTCAAGTGGCCGGCCACATCATGAAGAACAAATTGGACAAGTTTCAATCAACAATTAAAACTTCCTAATTTGTTTCCGGAAATTTTAAAATTAAAATTTCTCTTCAAAAATCTCTTCATGGTTGATAAAAAGAAATTTCCATAATTTTAATTTTACAACATGTGAATAATTTTTAAAGAGAAAATAAAATATCTCACCAATCTATAAATAAGAAAGAGATCTAATCTCTTTCTTTAATCTATTGTAGATCTTTTTACAAGAGAGATATTTTAATTTTAATTCTCTTTAATAAATTATATCTTCCAGATAATAAAAATTAAAATTAATTTTTTTTTAATTTAATTTGGCCGGCCCCCACTAGCTTGGGTTCAAGCTAGGGCCGGCCACCTAATCTTATACCTAGGCCGGCCCTAGCTTGGTTCCCAAGCTAGCTTGGCCGACCCCCAATTGGTGGGTATAGTACTCTATAAATAAGAGGCTACGATAGGGACCGAGAGGAGGAATTGGTTTTGGTCTTCCGATAAAATTAAGCATCCCGTGTTCGCCCCGAACACACAACTTAATTTTATCAATAATAATTCATTCCACTAGAGAACTATTATTGAACTACCGCACCAATCCCAAATTACATTTTTTGGCTCCTTCTTATTATGAGTGTGTTAGTCTCCCTATGTTTAAGATATCGAATGTCCACTAATTAAGTGAGTTACTGACAACTCATTTAATTAATATCTTAGTCCAAGAGTAGTACCACTCAACCTTATCGTCATGTCGGACTAAGTCCACCTGCAGGGTTTAACATGACAATCCTTATGAGCTCCTCTTGGGGACATTATCAACCTAGTATCTCTAGAACACAGTTTCCTTCTATAATCAACAACACACACTATAAGTGATACCATTTCCCAACTTATCGGGCTTATTGATTCATCGAACTAAATCTCACCCATTGATAAATTAAAGAAATAAATATCAAATATATGTGCTTGTTATTATATCAGGATTAAGAGCACACACTTCCATAATAACCGAGATCTTTGTTTCTTTATAAAATCAGTATAAAAGAAACGACCTCAAATGGTTCTACTCAATACACTCTAAGTGTACTAGTGTAATTATACAGTCAAGATAAACTGATACCTAATTACACTACGACCTTCTAATGGTTTGTTCCTTTTCATTTTGGTCGTGAGCTACTGTTTATAATTTATAAGGTACTGATAACATCATCTTCTGCATGTGACACCACATACTATGTTATCTACAGTATAAATTAATTGAACAACTACAACTAAATGTAGATAATTTGACCAAATGTGATTCTTTATTCTTAATGAATGTTTACAAAGCTTAGGCTTTCAGTATACACTCCAACAGACTTGATCACTGACTTGAGCATCGGAGTGCTTGCACTGGGGACCCCTTTCCTGACCCGGTTACTGACGTTCCTTTTGACACACAGGCTCACTCAGGGCCACTTTTTGCTAAGTCAGAGTCTTTACATAATCGACATTAGAGCCACCTTCCCAGTCAGCCATCTTCTCTACTTTTGGACATGATCATAATGGCATTGTCTGTGGAAACTTTGTCTGTATCTAAAACATGAAGATAGATGTGATTGAACGACTTACTACTGTAACTTTGTCATAAGAAAATTTAGAACTACTAGTAGCCACCCGAGTGGCTAGATTGGTGCAATAGCAACAAGCAGCGACCGAGTACCCTCTTCCAAATGACCCTGTTATATTTGTGACCAACCCTCAGGCCGAACGCGGGACTCGAGTGGAAGGGCCAACCTGGTTCTAGCCATCCACCCTCCCCCAGTCGCCTACCCACAAGCACTTGCTCAGCCAACTAGCCTTCCGCCCGTGCCCCCCATCACCGATTGAATATCACTGGGTGTTGTTCGTACGCCCCTTAATGACATGGGCCGAGCGGAAAGGCCTGAGGGATCATCTTCTAAAAATGCATTCGCCTGTGACCTTCGTAAAGGAGAGCATGTTGTTATCCAAAGAAATCTTGGAAGATAAATTGTCGGCTCATTTCCCACCCCTATCGATTGAAGAATATGGAGGAGCGACCGACCCTGAGGATCACCTGCTCAAATTTAAGAACACATCTATCCTCCATCAGTATATAAACAGAGTCAAGTGTCGAGTGTTCCTCACCACCTTCTTTGGCTCGGCACAAAGATGGTTTAACAAGCTCCTATCTGAATCCATCTTTTGCTTCAAAGATTTTCTTCGGGCGTTCCTCCATCATTTTACCAGCAGTCGTCGCTACCATAAGATGACGCTGAGTCTATTTTCCCTCAAGCAAGGGCCGAAGGAAACACTGAGGGCTTACATTAAAAATTCAATCAAGTGACCATAGATGTTTGGTTGGGTTATGCCCGATGCAAGTGCATGCTAGAACACGTTTTGTAAGCATGCGTAGCATAAAATAAAACAATAATAATTCCTAATTATTACATCTCACACACCACATGCATACAAGGATACAACATACCAAACATGATCACATAATTAAAATTTTTACAGAAAGTAAATTTACGATAGGTATACCTTACGGATGACCTGTGATGAGAAGGGCATCAATCGTAGCAATGTTGTCGAACCTCACCTCCATTCGTATCCACGCTGAGCTCCTCAAGACAACTTTGTGAGTACAAGCCTCTCATTCGGAAGTTACTAGTCATGAGTGAAGAAGAGAGATCAAGAGGAAGAAGAAGAGAAGCACGCAAGAGAGAGTTTTTCTCCCTTGTGGTGGTCACGACAACAAGAGCAAGCACCCTCTTGTTGGCAGCGGGAGAGAGAGGAGAGGGAGAGGACGATTGAGTTTTCAAAAGTCCAATCAACCAAATAATAAAACTTGTATATAATTCTCTCCCAATTACATCTATATATAATCCTCTTTAATGAGTTAAATTAGAAAACTCAAATCCAATCCATTATCTCTTAACTAAAAATTAGCCCATTAACCCCTTGGTTTGGTTCACAACTAAACCAAGTTGGTTCATGACTAATTCATGATTAAACCAAATATGGTTCAACTCTACCATAAGAGATGTAGAACATCCGTGCTTCCATCATGACAAATATTTTCATATTTGTCCTATATACAGTCCAACTAAACATTTATCTCTTGATCTAAGAATCCTACTCTTTAACTTATTTTACGTCTTTTAGAGAGTTGTTAGTGCGTGTGACCCAATAGGTTTCCGGTTTATTTTGGTTGTCCATAATTAACTACTTAATTATAGAATGATCATGAGTTACATCTAGTAGTATATCATGATCTCCAATTAGCCAAAAAATCATAGGTTAATCTTGGAACTAATTCTAAACCCTTCAACAACTACAGTGAGTCGTGCCTTGTTCCTTTCACTTGTCTTATACCCACTTGGTTCAAGACATGGTCTATGTGTCTATCCCCACTATACTGACTATGTCACACCTAAACTAAGTAACACTTTCTCTTTCTACGGATTCAAATTACTCGTACATATGTATAAGAGTCTCATATTCTTAACATGTGATGCTTTAGCCAAAGACTTTGAGTAATAATCCTAACAAGTGGTCATAGAATATACATCTCCTCGTAAGAAATGGTGAATCCTCTGTGGGCTATCCAAATATCTCCGGACATTTTGACTTATACCCAATTATACCGGGTCCACACCTCAATGAGGTGTTTTCCTAAGATGTCAAAGTATAAGTCTCCATGACCAAGATGACTTGTATACCTCAAGTCAAAGGAAACTTGTACTCAAGCTGCAATAAGAGCTTCACAGACATATGCATATATATAGATAACTATATTACAACGAGTCACTCTAATGAACTAGTTAGTATAACTAGCATCCATGTTTAACTCTCGACATCTCAATATCTCCAGCCAATGAGAAAAAAACTACTTGGCAAACCAAGGAGTATAACCCGTGCTAGTCTTCTAGAAGTGATGATGTCCGAATGCATCAATTCGACGACTAGGAAAATTTCAATACGTCCATAATTGCACATATAGAGATTGATATGGGTTAGGTTTAGTAGGTCCCCGATGAAAAGGGGAAAGGAAATAGTAGAATTCAGCAAGCGTTAATATCGGTCGGGATATACCTTGAGAAGGATAGGCCAATATCGGCCAGTATATACCTTAAGAAAGTAGGCTAATATCGACCGGGATAACATGCTTAAGAACATATAGGTCAAGATCGGTCGGAGTGGCATGCCTAAGAAAATATAGGGCAATATCGTCCGTGATAACATGCTTAAGAACATATAGGCCAATATCGGCCAGGTTAATATGCTTAAGAACATATAAGCCAATATCGGTCGGGATAACATGCTTAAGAACATACAGGACAATATAGGCCAGGTTAACATGCTTAAAAACATATAAGTCAATATCGATCGGGATAACATGCTTAAGAACATATAGGTCAATATCAGCCGGGATTACATGCTTAAGAACATTTGCCGGGATAACATGCTTAAGAACATATAGGTCAATATCGGCCAGGTTAACATGCTTAAGAACATATAGGCCAATATCAGCCGGGATAACATGCTTAAGAACATATATGACAATTTCGGCCAGGTTAACATGCTTAAGAACATATAAGTCAATATCGGCCGGGATAACATGCTTAAGAAAATATAGGGCAACATCAGTCGGGGTAACATAATAAAAATAGCGTAAGTAAGTATGGACGATAAATATATCTCCATATAGATTATAAGACAGGGCGAGAACAAATATTTCAAGAATATTTATAAATAGCTTAATGAAGATATCTGTAGTATGTGATTGTATAACAGGTTTGCTAATTTGGCGGGAAGAATGTTTCTAGACTCTTCTACAGGCACTAAGCGATAAAGAAAGTACATCTGGGGTACAAAAAAGATTCCTTAAAAGTTATTTTCGGCAAATACATGGCTTATGTCATCTCATAACAAACTCTAACAAACCGGGGTGCACTTCATGACTAAGGAGGTTATATGAAGCGGTATAAAAAGGGGAATCCTCTCCGTTGGCCAGGCACGCTGATACTCACGCTCACAACCCACATTGCAAACCCTAGTTTCAACTACTATTCGTCTTCTTCTTCCTTCTTCCACACTAAGAGAGATCACTAACTTGAGCGTCAGAGGGCCTAGCAAGGGATTCCCACCCCAGTCTTAGGTCACTGACACTAGTGTTGGTTGGTCTCTTGTGTGCAGGAAGTCGCAGGAGCTCTAGATCTCTGTATTCTTCGCTGAATTCTTCCTTTGGTCTTGAGATCTCTGTGCAAGGAAGGCATTCTGCGACTTTATTCTCTCAGATCTGCTTTGAGTTTCTCGGATCAATATTCCACAGGTTTATTCTCCATCGGCAGTAGGTTTTCTCCTAGCTTTCTGTTTTGTCAAGTTTCTCAAACAGGATAAGAGATAATCACTAATTGTGATCTAATCACAATTTCTCTCATGTTATGAATTGTATTGTGAACATTCAGTAAATGAGTTTAAGACAATCAAACATATAATATGTACTCAAATAGCGAACACTCCCACTTGGCCTAATGCCAATCGCCAATGTATCCTAAACCATAAACATGGACGTGACTCTCAAACTTACTTTGTGGTAGAGTCTTTGTCAAAGAATTTGCTAGGTTCCTTTCAGTGGGAATTTTCTCGAGCTGTATTTCTTTCCTAGTAATGATCTCCCTGATCAGATGATAGCGACAAAGCATGTGTTTTAATCGCTATTGAATGTGTCACTAGATGTATCTAACACGTAGATGTCATTGCATAAAGTTCTAGTGCCATAAAGAACACCATTCAACGTTATATAACAATAATTATTACTAAAAGTCAAATGGAAACCTTTTCTATTTAAGAAAGAAATAAAAATAATATTCTTTATTAATGCAGGAATAAAATAACAATTATCTAGTTCTAAGACTGTTGGAACCCCAAGGTTATTTTGATGTGATCAAACAAGTTAAGTTAGGTCTTGTGGTGTTTGACCCTATGTCTAAGTGTGTAGGAACTTAGGAGCATAGGAAGTCAGGCAAAAGACACAACTAGTGATAAGGATGGCACGGGAGAGAGCCGACGAGCTCGGTGCGTCTGAGGGACGAGTTGTTGTGGAAGAGTACACCGGCGGACGAGAAGGGAGCGTGCGGTGTTTCCAAGGGACGAGAAGCCGGAGCGGAAGATTGCTCGAGGAGCAAAAGACGTATCTAGCGAGAAGGTCGACACGGGAGAGAGTCGACGGGCTCGATGCATCTGAGGGACTGAGAGCTGCGGAAGAGTGCGCTAGCAGATGAGAAGGAAGCACGTGACGATTCTGAGAGACGAGAAGCTGAAGCGGAAGGTTGCTCGAGAAGGCCGGAAGTTGGGTTCGGGTGAGCCCTATTCCGGATGGTCGAGATCACCCAAGCGAGCAGCACTGGAGCGGAAGACCCGGACCGAGGCGAGCTAAACTGGAGCAGAGGGTCCGGACCAAAAAAGTCAACAAAGTTGACTTTAAGGGTTCGGGCTCCCGAAGCCTTGATTTTATCCACTTTGACATGTATGTTGACCGTTGCGTCGGGGATAAGATTTTATCCCACTCCAAACGCTTGGAACGCTTCCAGGCGCCCCGACCAAGGCTATAAATACAACCTTGGTCTAGAAGCTAGAGAGCATCAAGCAATTACTTAGCAACATTTGTACACGCTTTAGTTTTTCATTTTGCTTCTCATTTTTTGTGCTTGAATGCTGTTAGAGGCTTCTCCACCTGAAGGAGATTTTTATTGCGCGTTAACTTCCTTGGATTAACAACCTCCTCAGTTGTAACCAAGTAAATATGTAAGCCTCGTCTTTTTGGTTTATTTCTTTATCTTATTTATGCAAGTGTTCATTTAAGCTTTAAGTTCGAGAAGGGTATTTCTATTTTATGCAGGGCTATAATATTCAAACCCCCCTTCTAGTCGACCAACAGTCGCTAACAAGTGGTATCAGAGCCAGGACACTTCAAGAGCACTAACCGCCGATTGAAGCACCTAATCAATGGTCGGATCTAACATTTACCCACCAACGTTCGAGGGGGAGTTCGCTTTTTAGAAACGACGAATAGAGGTATTCCTTAAAACAGATTTCAGTATTTTATTAATAATGAAATATGGTTATGAAGCACCGAATAATGTGAATGGAAAAGAAATTGAATAACACCTCTGGACCAAAAAGCAGCGTGACGATTTCATGTCAAACGGTAAGACTGAATATCCTCTACTAAGCGTACTATTGGCGGAGGATCTTGACAGAATTGACAACTACTAAAGTACAAAAGAACTTTGGGAAAAGTTCTTGAAGCTCTATGAAGAACCGATTAAAGTCGAATCCAACTCCTCGATGGACTCCGAGTCGTCGTCAGAATAATCTGAGACCAAAGAAATTGCCGGGACAACCCTTATAGCCGAATTCCTTCCCGACGACATAGAAAACTCATACCAGATGAGCATCTATGAAGGGGGAGAGTCTTCGGAAGAAAGCAACTCAACAGGGGAGCATTAGAAGGTGACAAGGTAAGTCAGGTGCGGTCTTTATCACCTAACCAAATGTTCAAATTTGTAAAATTATTAACTAAAGATTGTTGCATGCTAGAAAAAGAAAATAAAAAGTTAAAATTAATTTTAGATAAATCTTGTACGTTTGAAGATTTTAAAATATTATAATTAGAAAATAATAAATTAAAATTAGAAAATAATAATTTGAAAATACAAGTAGATATTTTTGAAAAATCATGCATGCTCAGATAATCAACATATTAGAAAATTCTATGAATTAAATTGGTACCTTAGATACAATAAGGGATAAATAAGAAGAATTTCAAAGAAATATATTGCTAAGAAATTCTTGGTTAACCCTATAGGAAGGAATCTATTTTTGGATTCCAAAATCATGCATAACTTAATTTTTCTTTAACAAAATTTTAAACTTAGGACTTTCAGAGAGAAAATTAAATATTTAATTTCTCTAAAAGACTTTGTCTAGAAAGTGGTTGTTGCTCCAATAACTAAGAAGGCCTAGTGCCTCGCCACAGCCTGGAAGCTGATTATTAAAAAGAATATTTAGTTGACTAACTGTTAAGCATTGAATTATAAATGACTTAAATGTTATAAATTTTTTAAAAGTTGCCAAAACTATTTTTTTAAAAAATGGTTTCTATCTTTCAAAGGTTTTACAAATGAATATACTCTTTTTACCAAATTTTTACAAAATTTTACCCTTAGACTTGTTGTGACACCCCATTTTTTATGTGAGCAAAGGGGGAGAAGGGAATATTAAGTCTAAGGGGAGGTAACTCATTCAAATTTTTAAATTTTAAAATTGAAAATAATCTAGTTTACACTTTATTGCAAAATTATTTATTTTTATATTATATTTGTTTACCCTAACTTAACTTGGGTTGCTCAAATAAAAAAGGGAGAGATTGTTGGAACCCCAAGGTTGTTTTGATGTGATCAAACAAGTTAAGTTAGGTCCTGTGGTGTTTGACTCTGTGTCTAAGTGTATAAGAACTTAGGAGCATAGGAAGTCGGGAAAAAGATGCAACTAGCGAGAAGGATGGTACGGGAGAGAGTCAATGGGCTCAGTGCGTCTAAGGAACGAAGTGTTGTGGACGAGTACACCGGCGGACGAGAAGAGAGCGTGCGGTGTTTCTGAGGGATGAGAAGCCGGAGCGAAAGATTGCTCAAGAAGCAAAAGACGCAACTAGAGAGAAGGTTGCACAAGAGAGAGCCGACAGGCTCGGTGTGTCAGAGGCACGGAGAGCTGTGGAAGAGTGCGCTGGCAGATGAGAAGGAAGCACGTGACGATTCCGAGAGACGAGAAGCTGGAGCGGAAGGTTGCTCGAGAAGGCCAAAAATTGAGTTCGGGTGAGCCCTATTCTAGATGACCGAGATCACCCAAGCAAGCGGAACTGGAGTGGAAGACCCGGACCGAGGCGAGCTGAACCGGAGTAGAGGGCCTAGACCGAAAAAGTCAACAAAGTTGACGTTAAGGGTCCGGGCGCTTGAACTCCGGGCGCCTGAACTCCGAGCACCTGGAACCTCAATTTTATCCACTTCGACGTGGATGTTGACCGTTGAATTGGGGATAAGATTTTATCCCACTCCAGGCTCCTGGAAGGCTTCCAGATGCCCCGACCAAGGCTATAAATAAAGCCTTGGTCCAGAAGCTAGAGAACATCAAGAAATTACTGAGCAACACTTGCACATGCTTTAGTTTTTTGTTTAGCTTCTGATTTTCTGTGCTTGAATGTTGTTAGAGGCTTCTCCACCTGGAGGAGATTTTTATTGCGCGTTAACTTCCTTGGATTAACAACCTCCCCGGTTGTAACCAAGTAAATCTGTGCTCATCTTTTTGGTTTATTTCTTTATGTTATTTATGCAAGTGTTCATTTAAGCTTTAAGTTCGAGAAGGCCGTATTTTTATTTTGTGTAGGGCTATTCAAACCCCCCTTCTAGCCGGTCAACGGTCGCCAACAAAGACAAGTCCACTAGGAAACTGTAACAAGTATGTTCTGATGGCGATTGTAGCAACCTTTCCTCCATTCCCAACTCACAGACTTGTTTCTCCCTTAACGAGTCTTCTACTATTCCTTAGCCCCTGTATATCATTACATATATGTGAGCCACACCAGTATCCAATATCCAAGTGTTAGAGAAAATAGCATGACAATCTATAACGAAAATATCTGAAGAGGATGGGGCATCAGATGTCTTATTCTTCTTCACGGACTCAAGATAGATCTTACAGTTTCTTCGCCAGTGTCCTATCTTGCCACAATGATGGCATCGACCCTTTTGTGTCGGTTCTACTGTCTTGGCCTTTTTGCTCTTCCTCTTAACCTGATGTTTTAGTTTTCTCTTAAAACCTTTCTTGCAGGAGTCTACCAACATCACAATTTTCTATTCACCTTTAACAGAAGGCTCTATAGTCTTGAGCATATTAATTATCTTGAGAATGGTTGATTCTAAATTGTTCATTCGATAGTTTATCACAAATTGTGAATAACTTTTCGGTAAACTATGTAGAATTAAGTTAATACTTAACTCATGATCCATTGTAAAATTGAATGATGCTAAACGCTCTATGTAGTCGTTTATCTTTAGTACATATTGTACTACGGATGAGCCCTCCTGTATCTTTGAGTAAAAGAGAATCGTCTTAGAGACCTTGAACCTTTCTGATATAGCTTGCTCATCAAATAGCTCATGAATATGATAGACAATATCATAAGCATCCAAATGCTTATGTTGTTTATGTAGTTCAGGAGTCATAGCAGCTAGCATAATACAACTTGTAAGTACAGAATCATCCTTATATTTTTGAAGGGCTAACAATTGGTCCACAGTTGCATCGGCACTAAGACTTGTGGGAAAAGGTTGATCAAGGGCATAAGCTAGTTTCTCAGCTTTGAGAACAATCCTCAAAATTTAAAACCAGTTCAAGAAGTTCGGCCCAGTCTGTTTATTCGAGTCTAAAATCGAATGCAGATTAATAGAAATCATAATTAAATGATTAACCTAGAAATACAAAAATGATAATGTATGAGAGATGTGATATTATTTATGTAAACAATTTACATAAAAGCCCTATTGGAACCCCAAGGTTGTTTTGATGTAATCAAACAAGTTAAGTTAGGTCTTATGGTGTTTTAACCTTGTGTCTAAGTGTGCAGGAGCTTAGGAGCATAGAAATTCGAGCAAAGAACGCAGCTAGCGAGAAGGACGACACAGGAGAGAGCCAACGGTCTTGGTGCGTCTCAGGGACGAGGTGCTATGGAAGAGTACGAGGGCCAACGAGAAGGAGGCGTGCGGCGTTTCTGAGGGATGAGAAGCCAGAGCGAAAGGTTGCTCAAGAAGGCTGGAAATTGGGTTTGGGTGAGCCCTATTCTTGATGGCCGAGATCACCTAAGTGAGCAGAGTGATAAGTTGAAAATTGATGTGTCACGAATAGGCTTATCAAATTCACAATGCATATTCACTTAACCCCTTATCTACACAATGGTGTTGTAATGACGAGCCCAGAATCGATGTCGAGGAACTAACAGTCGAATGATAATCTAGGATTGTATGTTATTCCTATTTTTGGGATTTTAATTTATAAATGGGGGGTTTAAGCTTTGAATCTAAATCTAACAAATGAAAAGCACAGCAAATAAGAAACTAATTTAATGCATAAAGGGAATCTACCTAAGTGTCAACAATCAATCAACAACGCATTGCCATCCTACGTTATGATTAAACCGTCAACACACTTAAACTAAAAGTGAAATAACAAGACACAATTAAATCTAATCATAAGCATAGAATAAAATAACAAGACATAAGATGAATCTGATCTAAAGCACCAATTTAAACCCTAGCTTAAACTTATCAACCTAACAATTAACCAAGCATCAAATTAAACACAAATTAAACTTCAACAATGAAATGAAATGCTAGATTACTTGCTAAAACATAACAAACATTAAAAGAAAGTTGTGTCAAGCTACAAAACAATAATAAAATGAAATAAAATGGAAAATCATTCCATTCTCATAATCAATCTACCAAACAACACACTCTTGCTGTCACACAAGAGGCCGGAGACAAGAACGCCCAACTCTGGTCATCAGTGAAGAGTCTTAGCTGCGCCTCGGTTCCAGGTTTGCTCAACAATACCGGCGGAACGCCCTCGGTAAGCTGGAAACAACCCAAAACCTATAACTGGCCCGAAATCTGGAAATCTGCAACCCTTCACCTCTGGATCTGAAATGAAAGCGACGGATGATGGATGGTCGTCGAATGAAACTTAGGAACACTGGAGGAACGCCGCCAAATGTCGCTGATGGGAGGCGAAGCTCAAATCTGAGGGAACGCCCAACAAATCTGGTCAAAACAGAGCATCACAGTACATAGAATTCCGCCAGAGGGAACGCCCGTCGATGGTTCCAGATGATCAGGACGATGATGCCTTGAAGATCTCCACTGAAGATGTCGCTTGAAGAGTTGATCGGAGAACGAAAACGGGGTCGGAAATCCCGGAGAAACGCCACGGGGCGCGAAGCTCAGCGCGAAGGGAACCGATGAAGACACGAAGCTACTGTAGCTTCTGTTTTAAATCAGATCCAGATCTGAATGGATGGTTGGGATGCTTCGGAGCTCGATCAACGGTGAAAAATTGCCTAAAATCCGATCCGAATGTACTGATCTTGATCAAGGGTCTGGATCTACTCTTCCTTAGGTCGGATGGACCAGATCTTCAATGGATGGTTCAGATCTGTCCAATCTTTGATGAACGGTCCATAATGCTCCGCAGCTTGATCTTCTCGTTTAAACTCTGATTCAAGCATCAATTCAGTTCGAATAGATCCAAATCCAAAATCCTTTGATGCCTACAAAATATGAATCAAATATTAACATCAAATAACACAAAAATAAGATAATTTATAATTAAGTCCAAAAATAAAGACAATGCATAAAATGTGATGCAAATATAGGTTTTATCTATTAACATAACATCAAACCATGCATGTATGAAATCATGGTTATCAAATCCCCCATACTTAGTCTTGAACTTCCCGTGCAAGTAAAGAAAATTAAAAATCATCTCCATAGAAAATTCCCTAGCAATACTCAGAAGATGGTAAAAGGAATTTATCTAAGACCATCTAAAGATCACAACCAATCATAAATACAATCGAAACAATAATCAGGTATGGTAGTTTCAATCCAATTGAAAAATTAAGCAAGTTGCAATCTCACAAGGAATTTACCTATTCTAACTCTCACACTCAAGTATGCATACAAGTGGAGCTCACTCAATGTCACTCACAACATTTTACTACCATAAACTTGCTTATTTTCTAATTCTCCACCACTATAAAACATAGCATACATGAATCAAAAGGATTTTATCAACAAGAATTGAAATGGAATCAAAAAGAACAATGAAAGTGGATGAAATAGGCAAAAGAAAAGAATTTAATGAAGAAAATGAGAAGATGAGAGTATTGGAGGAATATACTTGATGAGTTGACCATTTTGATGTGAAAAGAGATGAATACTATTTGTTGTTACCAATTCAAAATATCAAGCTAACCTCTCCTTTAATTTGATGGATAACATAGAAACTTGATACTCTATCTCCACCTTTGATACTCTTTGTTTTGCCATTTTTCTGTGTTTTTTTTTTCTGTTTCACTGTTTTTCCACTTCAATTCCATCATTTGAAAACTAAAACAATCTCAAATCTCCTCATGGAGAAGAATTCCCTCCCCCACACTTAAAACATTGGCCGTTTCGGGCAATTAAACACATCATAGAATTAAACAAAACAATTAAATTTGAAAAGTGCTGCTGTTCTCTGTAATTGAATCTGATTCTAACATCTGCTGCTACAGATTCTGTAAAGAAGATCTTATAGGACTGCTAGGGTTATTATTATCTTTATAAAGTACCAAATCAAAACTCCATGCTCTTGTAACAAGTTGAATTTGAGATTAAACTTGGCACAATCATATGAGGATGATACAAACTCCTTGTCTTGTTTTGTTAGAACTAAAATCAATTTCCAATCTGAAGTTTCAATGAATTGAACTGAAGTTACATTAATAAGCAAGAATTCTGGAAGATATATATATTTTCCATTGATCAGTGAAGGACCAATTCCAGAAATGTTATTTGTTGTAATTGAGTTGCAGTTTCTGCAACTTCAGCTTCAAAGCCTCACTAATAACTTCCGTATCCATATCAAGCTACTGGAAAAATTTCTAGAATTAAGGCCTGAGTTTCTGCTGTTTGCAGTTTCTGCTCTTACACTTCTGATTTGCTAAATTCTGAGTTGAATTACTGCTGCTAACAGAACAGCAGGTTCCACTCCGATTGTTGCAAGTGCAGAAGTATAACCATGATATAAGAATTGTAACATTCCATATTAAGCTGAGAAGGTCTTAATTCAAAGTTGCATCCTACATTTCAGTTGGTGCAAGGATTAAGAGTTCAAGAAATCAGAAATTCAAGATTTCAGAAGCAAAAGATATCAATTCCTTGGGCTGAATATCAGCATGGGTTCTCCAGAATTCATATTCTAGGTTTAACATCAGAATTTTGATTTCTCTCGGCCTTAAGGTTTTGCACACAAGAGACTTGAAAAAGGTAGAGCATCAGCAACTTAACAGATTAATTTCAGTAAGCCTGTCTGGATTCTGAAATCTGTAACTTAGTTCTTAATTTCAGAGTCACGAATTCAAAGAGATCCAAGCTGGATTAATGAAGAGTTAAGCTCGGAAACAAACATCATTTAGCGCTGCACTAGTAAAGAATTGAATTCACCTCGATCCTAATCTGAAAATAGGTTGAAAAGTTTGTACCATAAAAAGAGCACACACATTTGGCACAAAATCTGTAACTGCAATTTGTAAGCACAGTTTCTCTCTTTTTTTTTTTTTCTGAAAAATGACTCTTAGGATTCAAGTAACCAACACTTCTGAGAAACATTCCTTGGAGTTTGACAAAAAATTTTCATGTAAACATTCTTAAGAATAGGCCCTTCTGTTCCAGAACTTGGTTCCATCCCAAAAACAATTCCAGAAATCAGATCTGCCTATAGCTGTTGTCATTGCCCTCTTTGAGTGTGAATGACCTCAAGATTTGAATCATGAAGAACTAAGCTCAGTAAAAGGGTTCAGTTGGCTTTGGAATGATGAAAGCTTCAATTCAAAGCAATGCTAACGAGGACAACTTCAGCAGTTGATACAAAACAATTCTGAATTCCTTAGCTGTTATATTCAGTTTCAGAAGTCATGCCAAGAAATAAAATTCTTCATTTTAGCAACTATTAGGAAAAGAACAGAATTCAATAACTTAGTTTTATCTTGATACACATTCTTCGTATCACTGTCCTGTTACCCTTGCTCCAAAATTCCAGCAACAGATTGCAGAAATCAGCTTTCTATTCCTACTTTCAGCAACGGATTTTTATAAATCTGTTCATTCAGTTTGTAGAAGACATAGAATTCAAAAATACAATTTGTTACTGAATTTATCAAAGTCCCAATTGAATTCATAATTGATTTGAAAGCTGTCCACAGATTTTGATACCAACATGATACAAAACATTTTAAATGCTTAACACAAGTTTGTTTCAGTGAACATTCAATACCTATAAGCTTGAATTCAATTGGCTTCAGCTCCAACAAGTCGAAATTTCCAAAGTGGCATAGCTTCTATTTTTAACATTTCAGCCTCTCACAATTCCAAATGAAGTTCCAACACCAATTCCCTTTTCTCTCTGTGCAGACTGATCAGAAATTAATGTAAGTAAGAAACTAATTTCAGCTTCTTTTCTTCTCTTGAACATTTCAAACAGTTTTCTGGAATTCACGTCTAGGGACAGCAAGGGATTGAGGTTTTTAAATTCGAAGAATCAAATTCTGATCTGATTAAGAATTGCTGCATCTCAGAATTCAACTAATCTCCCCAAGGTTTAAATTGTGCTCACAAATTATATTAAGAACTGAATCTTAATTATTGCTGTCCAGAATCAGCAAATTGTATTGGCTTAAAATTGAAATTTCCATTTCAGTATTCAAAATTCAGATTCAAGATTTCAGATGTGCCATTTACATTTTGTATTTCAGAATTTCAAAATTAATGAATCCCTACTTCTGAATTTTGATGTTTATCCAACTCCAGATTTGAAGTTTGTTGGACCTTCTATCCCGATTCTGATCTTGTTCTGATACTAGCTTAGGACCCCCCTCTTACAATTATTGCAACCTGAAACTTTTACACAAGAATGAAGAGTTAAATGCAGCTATCTCACAGGCCAGATCTCTTCAACAACAAATCAATACAAATTCAATCAACCCAAGCTCAGCAACTTCCTGCAAAACAATTTAGTTGATACAACATGCCTTGTGCCACTATTTTTTTCTTTGTTAACAGAAACAATTTGCTACACTGGTGACTGCATAAATTCCAGTCAATTAATAACTCAATTCCCATGGAATCATGAACCAATTTGTTTGTTTTCAACCACCCTTGAAATATGAACCGCTGAGAGATTTCTTCAGATATGTTACTAAATCTAACATCACTAAACAATATTCTCTCATATTTGCACAAAAACCTGACTATCACTTCCTCAGATTCTAAAATTTTCCAGCTCAAAGACTTTACCAGCATCAAAAATCAAAGTACATGTAATCAGTTAAGATCAACAATTCCAGGTTAGCACAGATTCTCTGGACACCAACAGCATCCCTCAAAGCAGCTCTGATTTTTGTTCTTCTCCCTTATCAGAAATAAATTCCATTTCTGCAGGTTTCTGGTCTGATTCCAAGAATTATAGTCTCTATGTTCAGAAATTCCAATCCATTCTTGCATTTCTCCAATTTCAGAAAAACAAGTTCAGCATACTTTCAATGAATCAACTAGTCCAACATTCAATATTCTCCGAATTCAGATTTGAATGCAAGCTTGAGGAACTCCTACAATTCAAAACTCAGTGATTAGGTCCATAGACCTGCTACAGAATTCCAGAATTTGACCTTAGTATGTACACTTTTTGTTGCTTCCAATTCTAGTCTCAGATATTGCAATTCAAAAACAACTCAGGTTTATGCTCTCCTCAACTCCTACACTTTTGATGCTAGTGTTTTGAATATTGCTATATTCTGAAATTTTAATGTACCAGTTCAACATCTAAAAGATTTCCCTGCTGTTAGCTTTCTTATGTTCAACAACTCATGAACATTTGCTCCCATAGAGTTTACCAACTTCCTTTCAATATAATAACTCAGAAAAATTTATTTGAAACCAGATACTGAAGTAAAAAAAGTCTAGTTCAAGGAAATCAGGAAACACCCGATAGCTCACTTCCTCATCATTCTATACCTTTTCAATCTTTTTACTTCTGTGGAAAGTAATTGAAATCAGCAGCTTAACCCTGATATGACCCTTGTTTCTGATCTTCAAGTGCAGAATTTTCAAAACTGAACTTAAGTTCAGAGTTCACAAGTCTAGGTGATCCCAATTCAAATCATACTTGAAATCCCATTGATCAGAAAAATGCAAAGAATCTTGCCACATGACATCTGCTTCAGATTTCTTTTCTTTTTCGTAGCATAGTTCTTGCATCTCCACTTCAAAAACCACAAGAAGAAAGACAATTGTTTTCAAAAGAAGCAAAAGTATTCACATGACTCATCTGAAATCTGCATGGATCAAAATATGCTACAATTTGTTGTTTCCGGTAAATTCCGGAGTATGCAAACTGATCGTCGAGGCTAGTGTTCGACACTATCTCCGTAAACGATATTGCTCCGCTACGGTGCTTAACGGATTGTTGCAATTCGTTCCCAAGATACAACGACGACAATCGTCTCGGAATCGTAGCACTCCGACTTCCGAGACCAGCGAACCTTCTCGTAGGCTTCTTGGACTCTTGAATGCACAAGATGAGTGAGTGAATACTTGAGGAAGAGAAGATTAAGTTGAGTGATATGATTCCAATCTGGAGGGTTCTATTTATACAGAAGGAAGAGGCTTTAGGGAGGGGTGTGACCTTTGGGTGGATTAATCTGGGCCGTCCGGACTGAAGAGTTATAACCCTTCACATAGCCCCTTTAATCTCATCCATCAGATCTAAGAGTTGTGACCCTCAGATCTATCAGCCATCGGATCTGGATCCATTGATCCGATGCTTCAGATCATGTCTCATCCCAAGCCGTCAGATCGTGATTCATTGTGATCCAACGCTCTAGATCGCATCACAAGCGATCCACCATACTTCTTTGATCAACGTTGATCAACGGCTGCCATCCGTTCGCCCAACCAACTGTCCAGTCATCTCCCTTTGCCCACGAGGATGCCACATAGGCACTGCCATGTCAGGTACTAGCCTGACACGTCACCCGAGTGCCATGTAGGCACTGCAATGTCACCTGGAGCATAAATTTAAGCTCCTCGCGACGATGCGAAGTGCAAAGTGCGCCTACAAAGCGCCCATTGCGCACGTCACAGGTGCGAGCACCTGCTCGCCCCTGAGCAGAGAGTACCTGGTACTTTTCTGAGTTAACTCCAATAACTCAACATCATTAATAAGTAAGGAATGCACATCGGAAATTTCCGATGTGGGACTATTCTCCCTTGCATTTCCTTAATGAATAACCAACGTTATTTTGGGCCGACTTTGAACATTAATTTCTCATTCACCCTTAATCGGTTTTGAGCAAATTAATAGTCTAAATCTATCTACGCGAAACGTAGATTTCAATTTTGAAGTCAATTACGACTTTCAACAATTGATGGCTTCCGATTTTTCCTCCTCAAAATCGTATTGGTCCATTTAGGCCCCAATATCCAACAATCCCCCACATGAATGGAAATTAATGTAATGCGTGTATGCATGCTGACACTTTACAAGAGTCCAATCGATAAGTCACTGCATCGGGAGAGGTAGCTTGTGGCTTTGAACCTTCCGTAGTGGAATGCTATCGAGTATACTAGGTTGCATAGTGATGTCTTGAACTGCTCAATTGTTTGTGTATACTAAGACAATAACACCCACAGAGACCTATCTCACCTACTTTAGGTTCTCATGGTTGGTTCCGTTTTGCCATGGACACCATCTTGGATTCATGAGTGTTTCATTGAAGCTGTCTTCACGCTCACATAGGTGACACTTATCAAGAGTATCCTACCATACTCCACCTTATAAGGTATAGAAGTCACTAAAGCATAAGCTTAACCTCACTACATGAGGTAGGACAAAATTCATCCTAGGATTGGGATAGAGATAAACTATCTCTGTCTGAACCACAACTTCGAAACTTTGTTGTCCCATTGAACCAAGATCTTGGGATCTCCAACAACAAGGTTGGGTTTTCCACTTCATCGTTTTCAGTTGTAGATTTTTAATCCCATTCCTCTTGATGAGCAAGTATACTTGATCTCGACTCAACCCTTTCGTAAGAGGATCCGCCAAATTATCTTTGGACTTAACATAGTCGATTGCAATCACTCCATTCGAGATCAACCCTAATGGTATTATGTCTACGACGATATGTCTTGACTTCCCATTATACATACTACTGTGCCCTTCCAATCGCCGATTGACTATCACGATGGATACAGGTTTTTCCCACTCGGAATATCTTCCAAGAAGTTCCGCATTCATTCCAGCTGCTTTGTCTAGTGCTATAAACTCGGATTCCATAGTTGACCGAGCAATGCACGTCTGCTTAGTGGATTTCCAAGATACTGCTCCCCCACCGATCATGAATACATATCCACTAGTGTATTTGGAGTCTTTTGTATCTGATATCCAATTAGCATCACAATATCCCTCGAACACAGCGGGATATTTTCCATAATGTAATCCATAGTTCATAGTATATTTCAAATATCTAAGAACTCGCATCAATGCCTTCCAATGGGCGTCGTTTGGATTACTAGTGAAACGACTCAGCTTGTTGACCGTACAGGCAATATCCGGACGTGTGCAGTTTGTAAGATACATCAAACTGCCTATTATCCGAGAGTATTCCAACTGCGATATGGTCTCACCATGGTTTTTCGCTAAGTGTTGACTTAGATCCATAGGTGTTTTTACAGTAGAAAGATCGTACGCATTGAATCTTTTCAATACTGATTCTACATAATGGGATTGTGTTAGAACTATCCCCTCTGATGTCCTGAGAATTTTAATTCCCAATATAACATCTGCTTGACCCATATCTTTCATATCGAAATTTTTGGTCAACATTTTCTTTGTAGTCATGATTACATCATGATTACTGCCCATTATTAGCATGTCGTCTACGTACAGACAGACGATTATATAGCCTTTGGGTGTGTCTTTGACATAAATGCATTTGTCACATTCATTTATTCTGAATTCGTTTGACAGCATTACTTTGTCAAATTTTTCGTGCCATTGTTTAGGCGCTTGCTTAAGTCCGTATAATGACTTAACAAGTCGACACACCTTTTTCTCATTTCTTGGAGCTATGAACCCTTCGGGTTGCTCCATATAAATTTCTTCTTCCAACTCACCATTTAAGAACGCAGTCTTAACATCCATTTGATGTATTTCAAGGTCATACAGTGCTGTAATGGCTATTAGCACTCGTATGGACGTAATCCTTGTCACTGGTGAGTAGGTGTCGAAGTAATTAAGGCCTTCCTCTTGCTTGTGCCCTTTGGCTACAAGTCTGGCCTTATACTTGTCAATTGATCCATCAGCTTTATACTTACGTTTTAGTATCCACTTACAACCTAATGGTTTATTACCAGAAGGAAGGTCTACTAATTCCCAAGTATGATTATTCATGATAGACTCAATCTCACTATTGACAGCTTCTTTCCACATTGGAGCATCGGGACTAGAGAGAGCCTCACTTAATGTTCTTGGTTCCATTTCTGACATGAAAGTCATGTAATCTGGCCCGAACGATTTCTCAACTCTAGCCCGTTTGCTACGACGTGGCTCTTTGTTTTGATCGTCAATAGTTCTTTTATAACAGCTAAGTTCGGTAACGACATTCTCGTTTGAACTTCCGTTGTTATCATTTTCAACATTTCCCTTCTTATTTGGGAATACGTTTTCAAAGAATATTGCATTCCGAGATTCTATGGTTGTTCCCACATGAATATCAGGAATGTCTGATTTGTGAACTAGGAAACGATATGCACTACTATTATGGGCATATCCGACAAATACCGCATCGAACGTTTTAGGTCCGATCTTTACTTGCTTTGGTTTAGGTACTTCGACCTTTGCCAAGCACCCCCACACTTTCAGGTATTTGTACGATGGCTCGCGACCTTTCCATAGTTCATAAGGAGTTTTATCACTTTTCTTATGAGGGATTTTGTTGAGAATGTGATTTGCCGATAATATTGCTTCCCCACAAGTTTTGAGGTAAGCCTGAATTTATCAACAAGGCATTCATCATCTCTTTTAGTGTCCGATTTTTACGTTCGGCAACACCGTTCGATTGAGGTGAGTAAGGTGCCGTTGTTTGATGAATAATGCCAGATTCTGAACAAAATTCATTAAACGGTGCACCATATTCTCCACCTCTATCGCTACGAATTATTTTAATTCGTTTGTCAAGTTGATTTTCAACTTCTGTTTTATAAGTTCTAAATGTCTCTAGGGCTTCGTCTTTACTTCTTAAAAGAAAGACATAACAGAACTTTGTGCAGTCATCGATAAAAGTAATAAAATACTTTTTACCTCCTCTAGTTTGCACAAATTTCAAGTCGCATAGATCACTATGTATTAACTCTAGAGGAGTCGTTGACCTTTCCACCGAATGAAAAGGTAGTTTCGTCATTTTTGCTTCCACGCACACTTCACATTTGTGTGTTCCGTCAACATTGACGTTTGGTAATAAATTTAATTTGACGAGACGTTTAAGAGTATTATTATGCACATGTCCGAGTCGATCATGCCACAAATTAAAACACTCAACAACATAGCTGGAAGCATTTATTTTATTACCATCAATATTTCGGAGTACAGGCATTACAACCATTTTGAATAGACCCTTTTCTAGGTACCCCTTTCCTACGAAGATATTATTCTTCGTAAGTACAAAGTTGTCTGACTGGAACACTAGCCTAAATCCGGCCTTAACTAGTGTCGCTCCAGAAACTAGGTTCTTACTGATGTCGGGAACATGGAGTACATCAATGAGTGTTAGCTCCTTTCCAGACGTCATCTTCAGAACAACTTTTCCGAGTCCGACAATTGGCGACGTCGTGGAATTACCCATATAGAGCTTCATGCCATTTATCGGAGTATACTTGGAGAACATCGCCTTATCGGAACAGATATGATGAGTTGCTCCAGTATCAATGAACCACTGCTTCGGGTTGGTGTCCACCAAGTTGGCTTCAAATACAACCGCAGTGAGATCCAAGTCCTCAAGAGAGGTTGCGACGTGGTTCGCAGCATCCTTTGGCCCCTTGGTTGGCTTCTTCGGGCGTCTGCAGTCCTTGGACAGGTGTCCTGCCTTTCCACAGTTGTAGCAGGATCCCTTGAACTTCTTCGCTTGTGCCTTCTTCTTGAACTGTTTCGGCTTTTTAGCGTTCGGCTCGACCAGGTTGGACATATCGTCTATAGTCCGCTTGGTTCCTCTGCAGTCGGATAACTTTCGATTATCCTCCTCTATTCGTAGCCTCAGGATCAGGTCTTGCAGCCCTATCTCCTTTTGCTTGTGCTTTAGGTAATTCTTGAAATCCTTCCATGACGGAGGGAGCTTCTCAATTACCGCAGCAACTGCGAATGACTCGTTCAGCTTCATTCCTTCGGCGTCCAGATCATGCAGTATTAATTGCATATCTTGGACTTGAGATGAGACGCTCTTTGAGTCCACCATCTTGAAATCCAGAAACCGGCCGACGATGAATTTCTTCAGTCCGGCATTTTCGGTCTTGTATTTCTTCTCAAGCGATTCCCACAAAGATTTCGCTGTCTCCAATGAACAATACACGTTATACAACGTGTTGTCCAAGGCGTTGAGAATGTAGTTGCGACACAGAAAATCTCCGTGCGTCCACGTATCGCAAGCAGCCTTGCTACCGTCCGTAGCAACCGTACAAGGTTTAGCGTTGTTAAGTAGAACAGCATCTTCTGCTGCCATCTTTTGAAGTCGGCTCCGGTGAATTTCTCCGGCTTTTCTCCGTGCGGAATGGATGTCGGAACGGCGGTCGGAACAGCGGTCGGAATGGCGGTTGGTAGCCATATCAGTTTGTACGGAATATCGTTTACGACTGTTGTTTCCGGTAAATTTCGGAGTATGCAAACTGATCGTCAAGGCTAGTGTTCGACACTATCTCCGTAAACGATATTGCTCCGCTACGGTGCTTAACGGATTGTTGCAATTCGTTCCCAAGATACAACGACGACAATCATCTCGGAATCGTAGCACTCCGACTTCCGAGACCAGCGAACCTTCTCGTAGGCTTCTTGGACTCTTGAATGCACAAGATGAGTGAGTGAATACTTGAGGAAGAGAAGATTAAGTTGAGTGATATGATTCCAATCTGGAGGGTTCTATTTATACAGAAGGAAGAGGCTTTAGGGAGGGGTGTGACCTTTGGGTGGATTAATCTGGGCCGTCCGGACTGAAGAGTTATAACCCTTCACATAGCCCCTTTAATCTCATCCATCAGATCTAAGAGTTGTGACCCTCAGATCTATCAGCCATCGGATCTGGATCCATTGATCCGATGCTTCAGATCATGTCTCATCCCAAGCCGTCAGATTGTGATTCATTGTGATTCAACGCTCTAGATCGCATCACAAGCGATCCACCATACTTCTTTGATCAACGTTGATCAACGGCTGCCATCCGTTCGCCCAACCAACTGTCCAGTCATCTCCCTTTGCCCACGAGGATGCCACATAGGCACTGCCATGTCAGGTACTAGCCTGACACGTCACCCGAGTGCCATGTAGGCACTGCAATGTCACCTGGAGCATAAATTTAAGCTCCTCAATGCTCCTCGCGAAGTGCAAAGTGCGCCTACAAAGCGCCCATTGCGCACGTGCGCACGTGGCGGGTGGCGGGCTCACAGGTGCGAGCACCTGCTCGCCCCTGAGCAGAGAGTACCTGGTACTTTTCTGAGTTAACTCCAATAACTCAACATCATTAATAAGTAAGGAATGCACATCGGAAATTTCCGATGTGGGACTATTCTCCCTTGCATTTCCTTAATGAATAACCAACGTTATTTTGGGCCGACTTTGAACATTAATTTCTCATTCACCCTTAATCGGTTTTGAGCAAATTAATAGTCTAAATCTATCTACGCGAAACGTAGATTTCAATTTTGAAGTCAATTACGACTTTCAACAATTGATGGCTTCCGATTTTTCCTCCTCAAAATCGTATTGGTCCATTTAGGCCCCAATATCCAACACAATTTACTTACACAGTTCAGTAAAACTAACTACACAATAATGAATTTTGAAGTGCAAAATTCAGAATCGTGCTTTGATTAGTTTTGCAACATCAAATGACAATGAGATTTCAAGTGCTCCACTTATATGTTTTACTAATATGAAATTCATGAATTTAAGAACAGATTCTGATTTGAAATAAAACTGATAGAAATGAAACTGATTTCATGATTTCTGATGTAATGCTTCAGTTTAAGAATCTGGATAACAGAATTTCCAGAAATCAGATCTTTTTATGGCTGTTGCCACTTCCTAATGCATTGGCAATTTTACATCAGTTATTAATTCCTCCCAAATATTTCTGAATTGTTGAGAGCTGAAATACCACCTCTAAAAACCTGCAATCCAGAATCCTGTAACTGCAAATTCAGAATTCCATTGGCACTGCACTGCAGATCTGGATCCTTATAGAGAGTTTTAACTTTATATCAATTTTGTACTGTTTAACCATCACAAATCTCAATACTTCTTCATCTTGCTTCTTAATATCCCTATCAATGCATACTCAAAAGAATTCCAAGTTTCATCAACTCTAGCTCATCACAATTCATTTCCAAAT
The DNA here is from genome assembly GCF_018446385.1 of Zingiber officinale. NCBI lineage: Eukaryota > Viridiplantae > Streptophyta > Magnoliopsida > Zingiberales > Zingiberaceae > Zingiber > Zingiber officinale. Next base: position 148,436,738 of record NC_055994.1, read on the forward strand.
TGGCACAAAAAAATGCTACATTTCTTATTCTGCAGAATTCTACAGTTTGTTCATTTCTGTTCCTACAGCAAACACTCCTTTTATCTTCATTTGTATGCCAAAACTTCATCTCAGATTCTCCTTTCCCTGATGTCATTTCTGAGTTTTTGATACTCCATTCATTCCAAATTATCTGAATTTGCACAGCTTCAAATTTATTTCAGAATTGCACAGTTCTGCATCTCACAGAATACTGAATTTCAGATTAGTACACTTGATATCCACATTTGATGTTATTGCTTTCTCACTTCAAGCTTCTACAATTTACTCCCAAAGAATTTAACAATCATTTAATCAAATAATATCTTGATCTCCATCTTGTCTCAGCTTATAACATCAATTAGGTCTACTGCAATTTCAGAATTCCAGCTTTTCACCTCACTATTTTGAGTGCCAATTGCCCCCTTTTTCTTCAACTTTTCAGAGAAAACGATGCAATGCTCAAGTGTTCATTGATGAAATGTTACCCACCAATTGAATTCCAAATTATAGTCCATTGTGATGAGATTTCAAAAGCTACAAAAGCTCCCTATTTCAGCATTCCTGCTGCTCTTTTATATTACACTGTCAAGAAACTCACTTCACTACAATTCAAGTAATCAGAGGTAATCAATAGCAATGTAGGTATGTTACATGAAGAATTCTCTTGCCAAGAATTGAGCACAACAATAAGAATTGAGCACAACAATAACCCAATTATACACCATTAGTTACTGTGAATACATAAACTTCACTGTTTTTCCCTCACTCTTTGAAAACTGACAATGATCAGTTGCTACACTCTACCACTCTATCTGATATTGAGTGTAATTAATGACCTAAAATTAATGATCAAATTTAAGAGACTTTTACCATCTTAAAAATATTACTAGAAAAATTCATGGAGAATTTTATTCAAATGAAATGCTATGTATACTAAACAAAATGCAAAGTATGGAAATAAAATGCAAATGTAAAGTATGAAACTAAAGAGAGTCGCTTAAAAAGAATTTATTAACAAAGCATGAATTAAAATGTAAAAGAAAACAAAATTGGAACCAACTCCCCTTTAATTCCCGGCGGTTGAAGAAGATTTAGAAGTAGAATCCACCCCGGAAGTGGAGTAATCATGGTTCCATTCAAATTCTTCTTATTAATCATTTTTCCTTTGAAAGCTCTTTCTGGAGGTCGAAGGCGGTTCAGTTCAAGCATCCACTCCGGGAGCTTATATTCTCCTACAAAATCAACAAAAGGCAACCCCTCCCACACATGTATGGGATAAAAAGAAAATAGGAGAATATTAGTGTGGGTAGAAAATATATCAAGGAATGAATCACATCTAATAAAATTAACAATTGGTACCTTTATGAAATTTTCTGATAAATCACAAGCAATACTCACCTTGTCATGTTGAAAGGTACCTAGAGTGGTGTTTGTTACCTCTTCCTCATCAAGTAATGGCTGAAACTCCTGTTCAAGTGAATGTTCAAACTCCTTGTGCTTGCCTCCATAACACAAGACCCTACACTTACATCCTCTATTCTTGGTGATTCTTGAGGTAATGCTTCCAATAAGCATTCCCCTACACTTAAATCATCTTCAACAACAATACCTACATTATTTACATCATCTAAAGCAACAACATTAGTAGAATCAGAAATTTGAACAACTACATCATCATTACAAATTAAACTAGAGAAATCTTGTGAAGTAATGGAAGTAGGGTCAGACCTGACAGAATCTCTACTTTCCATCTCTCCACTGGAATTTTGTGCTTGTAACTGGTTGATAGATGATGCAATTTCATCTAACTGAATCTGTATATTCTGTATCCTTGCAAATTGTTGCTCTTGATGCTCTCTCATTTGTTGCATAACCTCATTGAGTTTCCATATTGACTCTGCAATTAGTTCTTGTGCATCCTCATACTGATACTCAGGCTGATAAAACTGAGTCTGAGGCTGATAGTAATAACTCTCCCTCTAATCTCCAAAATGTTGACAATATGGATCCATGATAAAAAGAATTTCCTGTTCTTACACTGAAAACTAGCAAATAAAATCAGAAGACTCATGAATAAATAAAATCAAACACATGGATATATAATCATGAAAGCAATCAAAACAACAAAATTTTAAAGTTTTCTAAAATAAAGAACAATCCTAAAATTATCAAACACCACTACTTAAATTCCCGACAACGGCGCCAAAATTTGATAAGTCAAAATTTGATGTGTCACGAATAGGCTTATCAAATTAACAATGTATATTCACTTAACCCATTATCTACACAATGGTGTTGTAATAACGAGCCCAGGATCGATCTCGAGGAACTAACAGTCGGATGATAATCTAGGATTGTATGTTATTCCTATTTTTGGGGTTTTAATTTATAAATGGGGGGTTTAATCTTTGAATCTAAATCTAACAAATGAAAAGCACAACAAATAAGAAACTAATTTAATGCATAAAGGGAATCTACCTAAGTGCCAACAATCAATCAACAACGCATTGTCACCCTAAGTTTTGATTAAACCGTCAACACACTTAAACTAAAAGTGAAATAACAAGACACAATTAAATCTAATCATAAGCATAGTGTTGGAGTGTATACTAAAAGCCTAGCTTTTGTATAAACATTTATAAGAATCACATTGGTCAAGTGTCTACATTTATATATACCAAATGTAGATGTTCAATTAATTTATATTGTAGATAACATAGTGTGTGGTATCACACACAGAAGATTGTGTTATCGGTTCTTTATAAATTAAAAACAGTAGCTCACGACCAAGATAGAAAGGAACAAACCATTGAAAGGTCATAGTGTAATTAGATATTAGTTTATCTTAACTATATAATTACACTAGTACACTTAGAGTGTATTGAGCAGGACCATTTAGAGGTCGTGTCTTTTATACTGACTTTATAAAGGAACAAAGACCTCAGTTATTATGGAAGTGAGTGCTCTTAATCCTAATATAATAACAAACACATATATTTGATATTCATTTCTTTAATTTATCAATGGGTGAGATTTAGTTCGATAAATCAATAAGCCCGATAAGTTGGGAAATGATATCACTTATAGTGTGTGTTGTTGATTATAGAAGGAAACTGTGTCCTAGTGATCTAGGTTGATAATGTCCCCAAGAGGAGCTCATAAGGATTGTCATGTTAAACCCTGAAGGTGGACTTAGTCCTACATGACGATAAGGTTGAGTGGTACTAATCTTGGGCTAAGATATTAATTAAATGAGTTGTCAGTAACTCACTTAATTAGTGGACATTCGACATCTTAAACAAAGGGAGACTAACACACTCATAATAAGAAGGAGCCCAAAAATGTAATTTAGGATTGGTGCGGTAGTTTAATAATAGTTCTTTAGTAGAATGAATCATTATTGATGGAATTAAGTTGTGTGTTCGGGGCGAACACGGGAAGCTTAATTTCATCGGAAGACTAAAACCAATTCCTCCTCTCGGTCCCTACCGTAGCCTCTTGTATATAGAAATTTATACCCACCACATACCCACCTTCTTACCCAACCAATAGGGGTTGGCCAAGCCAAGCTTGAAGCTCAAGCTTAGGGTCAGCCAAGCCTAAAGGTTGAGCCTTAAGGTGGCCGGCCAATAGCTTGGAGCCCAAGCTTAGGTGGCCAACCACATCATATTAAAAAGGATTTTATTTATAAATTTTTCTTATGTGGATTCCATGGTTTTAAAAGAGAGTTTAAAATTTAAATCTTTCCTTTTATAGCTTTCTACAAAAGATTAAGAAAAGATTTGAAATCTTTCCTTATTTGTAGATTAAAAGGTAGATTTTAATTTTGAGAAAACTTTCCTTTTTAACCATGTTCATGTTTTAAAAGAGAGTTTAAAAATTAAATATTCTCTTTTATTAATTTCTACAAAAGATTAACAAAAGATTTGATATCTTTCCTTATTTGTAGATTGAAAAGAGATTTTAATTTTTAGAGATAACTTTCCTTTTTGGAAATTATCCACATGTTTAAAAGAAGGATTTTAATTTATAAAATTTCCTTTTTACTAATCAATCATGAAGGAATAAAAATTATTGGAGAAATTTTTATAAATTTCTAGAAACAAATCAGGAAGTTTTAATTCTTGTGTGAATTAAACTTTCCTTGTTTTGGAATTAGAAGTGGCCGGCCATGATATTTATGAGGAGGAAATTATTTTTTAATTAAATAAATTTTCCTTTTCATGGAAAAAGAATTAAAGAAGTTTTTATTTAAATTTCCTTATTTGCCAAGACCAAGGATTATAAAAGAGGGGTAGAGGCGCCTTCATGGGAGAACAACTCTATTATTCTTCTCCTCTCTTTTCCTCTTTGGTGGCCGGCCCTAGCTTCTTCCTCTTCTCTTCTTCTTATGGTCGGCGGCAACCTCTCTTGGAGCTCTTGATGGTGGCCGGTTCTAGCTAGGAGAAGAAGGAGAGAAAGGTGGTTTTGTTTCTTGCATCCCTCGGAGCTTGGTGGTGGTGGCCGGACCTCTACTTCTCTTGGAGAATTGTGGTGGCCGAAACCTAGAATGAAGAATAAGGTGCTTGGTGGTTCTCGTCTCGGAAGATCGTTGCTCACACAACGTCCGAGGTTAGAAGAGGAATACGGTAGAAGATCAAGAGGTTATTTTTGCTTACAAAGAAAGGTATAACTAGTAATTGTTTTCCGCATCATACTAGTTTTCTTTGTATAGTTATTTTTGGAAATACCAAACACAAGAGGCATAAGATTCTAGAGTTTTCGAATTTATTTTCGAGTTTGTGTTTTTTTTTACTTTGTCGAATTTGTGATTCGATTGTTTTTTTTTGGTTAACCTAGAGTTATTTAAGGAAATAAATATTAGCTTTCCTTAAAAGGCCTTGCCTAGGCGGTGGTGGTTGCTCCCATATCCAAGAAGGCCATGTGCCTCGCCATGCAGTCCTGGAAGCCGATTTTGGAAATTAATATTTATGGAATTAATAACTTAGGTAGATTTGAATCAATAGTGTTAAGTTCCGCTTGCGATTCAAATCTAAACCATTAAGAACAGATAAGTTAAATTTGGAATCAATGATGTTAAGTTCCGTCTGCGATTCCTAATTTAACTTCTAAAGAATACAATAGGTTATTTAAGGAAAGGTTCGACACTTGTACAAAATTTTTGTACAGTGGAGCCGGTACGGTTTTCCTAGGACTAACCAACAATTGGTATCAGAGCTAGGGTTTGCCTCTGTGTGTTTGTTTTTCAAATTAGGTTGTGCACATGTCATACATAATTTAGGCAGGATAATAGTAGGATGTGCTAACTTTGTGGTTGCAGGCTCCAACTATTATGGCATATTTTTATTGTGTGTGATTGGACCCTTGGACATGTCAAGGGCATTTAATTGTGTGTGCATGACTGTATGTAATTAAATACAGTAGGAGCTGTATTAGTTATTAGGTTTTTACATTTTTGTTCGATCTAGAATACATGTACATTCCTTTATGGAATATAGGATCGATGTATGTAAAATTCTATATTTGTCGAGGATCGGATGCTTGCGAGGCGTGGTACTTTTGGAGCACCAGAGGCGCAGCGGAATAATAAGTAAGATTGATGCGATGACTCGACCTGATGGCGGTGGCTAAAGATGGCAGCAGCTAGGGTTGAAGCACATGGAGGACAGTGAGGGAAGAAGCCATAATAGTTGGAAAATTAATTTCCATATTTATTGCTTTATTTACTATGATGTGTGTGTGCATGTGATGAATGCTAGATTAGGTTAAAATTCCTCACCTTAAATAACTAAGTGGGAGAGGGATTAGTATATTAATCCCACGGTCTCCATTACTGGTTTGTAAGTGATGCAACAAGCTTGCGTGTTGCCTCTGAGTGCCTCCCTCCACAACGGATGAGTTTGTTTGTGGATCACTAGATCAAACTTCCTTAATGGATGGTTATAGGAAGTTATTTAGGATGTGTGTGATCTTCTCCAACTGAAGGGGCACAATTCTATTTAATGGACTTAGTATCAAGTAATGGTATACACTTAGACACATTTAATAGTATCCTCCCCAATGGAGTCACTACTATCACTTGTGTGACCAAAGGGAAACCAACTATTGATTTGTCATAAAACTCGATTGGCAAGATAATAAAATTAATAAACCCCTCTTACAAATGTGTGAATTTGTATACGTCCACACTAACGTGGCATACAAGATTCATGGTGTTTGAGGTAATTTTATTTGTCAAAAAGTTATATTGACAAGATAGTCAATGGGTAAAACCCTCCTCTTACAAATGTTGATTTTGTATACGTCCACACTAACGTGGCATGCAAAACTCACGGTGTTTTGAGGTGTTGGTAAATTTAAATAGTATTGTTTGAGGAATCAATATTATTTTAAATTTAGAGTCTTGACCAAATATTTGATCAAAGATAGACCAACTATTAATTTTATTTGTCATAGGTTGACAAGATAATAAAATTAATGGATGAAATCTCTTTTTAGAATTTGTATACGTCCACACTAACGTGGCATACAAAATTCACAGGGATTTTGAGATGTTGGTCTAGACCAAATATTTTTGTGATTCTTAGGATTTCAAATGTTAGTCAATCCCCTAGTTGTTATACTATAGAATAGACTTAGTAGTCCCAATTGTAATGATTGAAAAACTTGGACATTAAGGTAGACTGTCCTCTCAGAACTGAGAACAATAACGGTGTATTTATTAGTTGTTGAAACATATTTAGTGGTTTTATCTACCGGTACCTGGTGCGTAGATACAGGAACTACTGATTATATCTGCAATTCATTGCAGGGGTTCCAGAAAATCCGACAACTATATAAATCACCGTCCACATGGGCATTGCTGTAAAAGTAGCAGCTGTTGCAGTGGGAGATGTTTATCCTTTGATAGGAATAAAACATGGATTTTAAGAAATTGCTTTTAAGTACCAAGTTTAGAAAGAAATTTATTTCAGTTTCTAAACTATTTAAAGAATAAATATTGTGTCTATTTTGATAACAAAGTTGTTATCGAGAAAATAGAAAAGATATTTATTCTGGTACGTTGGATGGCAATTTACAAATCCAATAACTCCCACAATGCAATAAATGGAAATTAATGACACATCTTCTAACTTTAAGAGAAAGCAACCTTCGGTAATGAACCAATCATATTTTGGCATCTAAGGTTAGGTTATATTAACTTGAGTAGGATTCAAAGGATAATAACCAATGAACTCTTGGGATCATTGGTAGTGGAAATCTATCCAACCTGCGAGTCTTACTTGGAAGGAAAAATAACCAAGAAGCTTTTAAGTCTAAGGGGTATGGAGACAAAAATATGTTTGAATTTGTTCATTCTGATTTGTGTGATCCTATGACTATCCAAACAAGAGGTAGTATTGAATACTTCGTCTATTTTATAGACAACTATTTAAGATACAAATACATTTACTTGATGTACCGCAAGACTAAGTGCTTTGATTAGTTCAAAGAGTACAAGGCTGATGCGAAGAAACGTTAAAGTAAAAGTATCAAGTCACTATGGTAAGATCGTAGTGGCAAGTACCTCTTGGGACAATTTAGGAGTCACTTATCAAAAGTAGGGATTCAATCCCAACTAACTGCACCTGGTACACCCCAACAGAATGGTGTAGTAGAAAGAAGGTATAGGACTCTTATAGAATAATTAGATAGATGATGAGTTATTCAGAAAATTATTAAATTCGTTTTAAGGATATACTCTGAAAACGAAAGTGAACATAGTACCTTCCAAGTCAGAACTCTCTACTTATATAGAATTGCTGAATAGGTGTAAACCTATTTTGAAGCATATTCGGATATTCCAGCACATATGTTAAAGAGAGACAATGATAAATTGGACAGGAGTTCACTTGTTTATGGGTTATCCTAGATAAACGAAAGTAGGTTTATAGTCTTAAAAATCAGAAGGTCATTGTTAGCATTAATGACTGATTTTTAGAAAAGGACTATGTAATAAACCACAAGCCCAAAAGTAAATTTGTTCTTAAAGAAATAAATAAAGGACATGTCTAAACTAGTACCAAACTGTACAAGATGAAATATCACAAGAAACTGTAACACATATCATAAATGATACACAATTACAGACAGTGCCTCATCATAGTGGGAGGGTTGTTAAGCAACCTAAAAGATTCATGTTTTGGGAGAGTCTTTGGACTTCATCCCAAATGAACATGAGCCTGATCCCGGACATATGATGAAGCACTCCAAGATAAAGATACAGCATCTTGGCAAAGAGCAATGAATACAGAATTAGAATATATGTATTCTAATAAAATCTGGAAGCTTGTAGAACCACCAGATGGTGTAAAAGCCATTTGGTGAAAATAGGTTTACAATAGGAAAAGAGGGATAGACAGGAAGGTGGAAACTTTCAAAGCAAGGCTTGTTGAAAAAGGAAACTTTTTCGCCGGTAGCCATACTTAAATCTATTGAGCTTCTTTTATCTATTTGGTAAGTGGATGTCAAGACAGCTTTCCTCAATGGAAGTCTTGAAGAAAACATCCATATATAGCAACCAGAAGGGTTCATTGCAAAGAGCAAAGAGTATCTTGTGTGTAAGCTCAATTAGTCTATGGACTGAAGTAAAACTTCTAGGTATTGGAACATTCGGTTTAATAAAGTAATCCGGACCTATGGATTTATTTAATAACCGAATAAGTTTTGTGTATACAAGAAGTGTGATGGAAACATGGTGGTATTTCTTGTACTATACGTAGATAACATTTTTGGTAGTTGGACACAATATCAAAGTGTTGTCAGAAGTAAGGGTATGGTTGTCCAAACAATTCGATATGAAGAACTTAGGAGAATGTACACACATTCTTGGGATCAAAGACATAAGGGATCGCAAGAAAAGAATGTTGTGCTTATCCCGAGCTTCATACAATCCTTGCTCGTTTAGCATGCACAACTCCAAGAAAGGTTTCTTACCTTTTAGGCATGGAGTAACTTTATCTAAAGAGATGTCTCTGAAGACATCAAAGGAGATAAAGGACATGAAGGCAGTTCCTTATGCTTCTGCTGTAGGAAGCCTAAATATATGCAATGTTGTGTACGAGACTGGATATCTGTTTTGCCGTGGGCATGGTTAGCAGATATCTAAGTAACCCTGGATGAGGACATTGGACTGCGGTATAGCATATATTAAAGTACCTTAGAGGTTCTAGAGATTATATGCTAGCTTACAAGGTAGATAATTTGGTCCCTGTGGGTTGCACGGATTTTGACATCCAATCAGATAGGGACAATAGTAAGTCGACCTCAGGGTTTTTGTGTTTACTTTAGGAGGTAAAGCCATAACTATGGAGGAGTGTTAAGCATAGGTGTAACGACCCGCCTTCTACTACTAAGCTGTAAGGCCGTTCGCTACAGTTATGCTGAGCTAACTGTGCGGAAAGCTGATCTAATTTAAATTTTTGTTGCTAACTGATAACTATTCTTGGTTCTACATGTACTGAAGGATGTACTCTAGGAATACCAGGTGTATCCTACATCCCCTATAAACTAGAAACTGATCTGCTAAGTTTCTTGGTCGAAACTGAACTTCCCAATCGATCCAGACTGAACTGGGTCGATTGCTCTCTGTTGGATCGATCCATGGATCGATCCAGACTGCTACTGTGCTCGGGTGATAATCTGGATCGATCGGCTGATCGATCCAGGCTCACTGATCGATCCAGTGATCGATCCAGCGTGCTTCTGTGCACGGGACTTTATTTGGATCGATCGTCTGATCTATCCAACATAGGTCAATCGGTCCAATGATCGATCAAAACCTTTCTGTTCGCGAGGAATAGCTTGGATCGATCGACCGATTGATCGAGAGGCCTTCTGTTCACGACAAAGCCTTCTGTTCGCGACAGAATGTGACTGGATCGATCGGATGATCGATCCAGAAGCCTTCTGTTCGCGGAATCAACCCTCAATCGATCCATGGATCGATCGGGGACCCCAGATCGATCCATGGATCGATCGGAGTTTCTGATTTCGCACTGAAACTCTGATTTCTGCACTGGTTCGTGCCAAAATCTCATATATGAGTTATACCCTACATGAGAAACATTCTAATGACATAAAGCTAGCATTCTAAACTTAACATGACACATAGTTCACTGATTCATAGCATTACACAACTAAACGTGCATGAAAGTAAAAACACCAAAAAGTTCTACGGTTTAAACTTGCTAAGTCCCCTAAGAATCTTTTATTCCAGTTCCTGCCACACACACCATCTTTGCATTGGCCTCCAACTTCCTCTGCTAGTCCATTTTTCCCTTACCTCTATCTGCAGTATAAGGGAAAATAGAATCTGTAAGCTTAAAGCTCAGTAAGAAACCAACTACCTCCCTAAAACATGAAACGATGCAAACATACTTTTAAAGAATGCTATTTGAAAACATGTACTGGCATGGCATACTATAGTTGCAAGCATAAACTGAAATAACTGAACATGCATACTGAACATGGCATGGAAACCAATCATATGAGTCAATAAAGATAACGGAGCTGAACATATAATAAGCTAAACTGATACTGAATTCAACTCAACTAACATAACTAATTCTGAGTTTTGAAAACTAATTCATAATAAGTGAAAATACATAATCATGCTGTTTGGGCCCGACAACTGTACTCGCTGTGCGCGCATCCCTAACTAGACCTGGGTTTACAAGTCCCGAATTTAGTAGGGTTAACTAGGTTATCTAAACCTAGGGACGACTGTGGGAGTCCAACCCATGGATATCTGATCCAGTACAGTGCCTACTGAAAATAAAATACTGAATATAGCTAACTGTTTTAACTTGCTGTTTCTAGATTATCTGAACCTAGAGCTAGGTTATCTGAACCTAGAGGCGACTGTGGGAGCCCACCCATTGGACCGTAGTCCCATAAAACTAAACTAAACCAATGCGTTGTTTTAAATGCTTCTAATGCATTTAACTGAGCTATTAAACATAACTGAGGTGGCATTTAGCTACCCTAACATTTTTACCGAACACTTAGTGTGCTCAAACTCTCTCCTCTAATAGGGAGATCACCTCTAGGCACCCGACAACGTCTAGAATCTCCAACTAAAGGAGAACAACGTGTCTGGCCCGTCTAGAGGTGCTCGACTAGATCCCTAATCCTCGAGGAGGGTTAAAACCACACCCTATGTGACGAAAAACCTGCATATAGCTAAAACTAAAAGTATGCAATCAAACGAAAGCTATTATACTGCAGGTGAGGGGTTCCTTACCTTGTGTGCTAATTTCCTTACAATTCTATTCGCTAGGATTCCGGTGGAGACGACTCCTCGACGATCTTCTCGCGTCTAAGCGTACCCTTCGCAAAGGAGAGCATCCTCGTGTCGGAGTTATCGCCGGAAGGTGCTCCTAGGGCCCTAAGGGTGGAACCCTAGGCTCCTTGGTGGTTGGCGCCGAGAGAGGAAGGAGAAGAGGGGATCGGCGTGAGTTAGGGTGAGGAGAAGAAAGTTGCCGAACCAAACTCCCAAATAAACCAAACCAACTTATGTTTTCCTATTTATATTAAGTGGGTATTTTGACCCAACTCAATTATAATTATATTTGGTTCTCCTTTCTCTCAGCACGGTCCTGTTGGGTTCACCGGTTACCAAGGCTAACTAAAGGTTTAGCGGACCCGAGAGGTCCCGGGTTCGATTCCCGCTGAAGCCTTTTTATTCTTCTAATTATTTTTGCTATTTCCGCTACTTGGAAAATTCCGGAAAAATATCTAAAAATTCCAGAAAAATCATAGAATATTTATAATGCAAGTTTGAGAATTTTCGGGCGTTACAATAGGTGCTTTTCAGACTCCACTATGGAAGTTGAGTATGTGGCAGCCTCAGAGGCAGCCATAGAAGCTGAATGACTCAATATCCTCAAGATGGACTTAGATATGATTTCTGATTGGTCCAAAGATTATTACAATTTATTGTAATAATATTGGTGCAGTAACAAATTCGAAGAAACCATGAGTCCATAAGGCAAGTAAACACAATAGAGCGCAAGTACCACCCAATACGAAAAATAGTATAAACGAGGAGAAGTTGTTGCCGCCTAAATTGCATCAGGTGATGACCTATATATCCTTTCACTAAGGTCCTTAAGGCAAGAGCTTTTGATGGGCATGTTGAAGGGTTGGGAATCAGATGTATGGTAGCATTTATGGCAGCATAGTCTTTTAGTATAAGTGGGAGATTGTTGGAGTGTATACTAAAAGCCTAGCTTTTGTATAAACATTTATAAGAATCACATTGGTCAAGTGTCTACATTTATATGTACCAAATGTAGATGTTCAATTAATTTATATTGTAGATAACATAATGTGTGGTGTCACACACAGAAGATTGTGTTATCGGTTCTTTATAAATTAAAAACAGTAGCTCACGACCAAGATGGAAAGGAAGGTCGTAGTGTAATTAGGTATTAGTTTATGTTAACTATATAATTACACTAGTACACTTAGAGTGTATTGAGCAGGACTATTTAGAGGTCGTGTCTTTTATACTGACTTTATAAACGAACAAAGACCTCAGTTATTATGGAAGTGTGTGCTCTTAATCCTAATATAATAACAAGCACATATATTTTATATTCATTTCTTTAATTTATCAATGGGTGAGATTTAGTTCGATAAATCAATAAGTCCGATAAGTTGGGAAATGATATCACTTATAGTGTGTGTTGTTGATTATAGAAGGAAACTGTGTCCTAGTGATCTAGGTTGATAATGTCCCCAAGAGGAGCTCATAAGGATTGTCATGTTAAACCCTGCAGGTGGACTTACTCCGACATGACGATAAGGTTGAGTGGTACTAATCTTGGGCTAAGATATTAATTAAATGAGTTGTCAGTAACTCACTTAATTAGTGGGCATTCGACATCTTAAACACAGGGAGACTAACACACTCATAATAAGAAGGAGCCCAAAAATATAATTTGGGATTGGTGCGGTAGTTCAATAATAGTTCTTTAGTGGAATGAATCATTATTGATGAAATTAAGTTGTGTGTTCGGGGCGAACACGGGAAGCTTAATTTCATCGGGAGACCAAAACCAATTCCTCCTCTCGGTCCCTACCGTAGCCTCTTGTATATAGAGATTTATACTCACCACATACCCACCTTCTTACCCAACCAATAGGGGCCGGCCAAGCCACGCTTGAAGCTCAAGCTTAGGGCCGGCCAAGCCTAAAGGTTGAGCCTTAAGGTGGCTGGCCAATAGCTTGGAGCCCAAGCTTAGGTGGCCGGCCACATCATATTAAAAAGGATTTTATTTATAAATTTTTCTTATGTGGATTCCATGGTTTTAAAAGAGAGTTTAAAATTTAAATCTTTCCTTTTATAACTTTCTACAAAAGATTAAGAAAAGATTTGAAATCTTTCCTTATTTGTAGATTGAAAGGTAGATTTTAATTTTGAGAAAACTTTCCTTTTTAACCATGTTCATGTTTTAAAAGAGAGTTTAAAAATTAAATATTCTCTTTTATTAATTTCTACAAAAGATTAACAAAAGATTTGATATCTTTCCTTATTTATAGATTGAAAAGAGATTTTAATTTTTAGAGATAACTTTCCTTTTTGAAAATTATCCACATGTTTAAAAGAAGGGTTTTAATTTATAAAATTTTCTTTTTACTAACCAATCATGAAGGGATAAAAATTATTGGAGAAATTTTTATAAATTTCTAGAAACAAATTAGGAAGTTTTAATTCTTGTGTGAATTAAACTTTCCTTGTTTTGGAATTAGAAGTGGCCGGCCATGATATTTATGAGGAGGAAATTATTTTTTAATTAAATAAATTTTCCTTTCCATGGCAAAAGAATTAAAGAAGTTTTTATTTAAATTTCCTTATTTGCCAAGACCAAGGATTATAAAAGAGGGGGTAGAGGTGCCTTCATGGGAGAACAACTCTATTATTCTTCTCCTCTCTTTTCCTCCTTGGTGGTCGGCCCTAGCTTCTTCCTCTTCTCTTCTTCTTATGGCTGGCAACAACCTCTCTTGGAGCTCTTGATGGTGGCCGGTTCTAGCTAGGAGAAGAAGGAGAGAAAGGTGGTTTTGTTTCTTGCATCCCTCGGAGCTTGGTGGTGGTGGCCGGACCTCTACTTCTCTTGGAGAATTGTGGTGGCCGAAACCTAGAAGGAAGAAGAAGGTGCTTGGTGATTCTCGTCTCAGAAGATCGTTGCCCACACAACGTCCGAGGTTAAAAGAGGAATACGGTAGAAGATCAAGAGGTTATTTTTGCTTACAAAGAAAGGCATAACTAGTAATTGTTTTCCGCATCATACTAGTTTTCTTTGTATAATTATTTTTAGAAATACCAAATACAAGAGACATAAGATTCTAGAGTTTTCGAATTTATTTTCGAGTTAGTTTTTTTTTTTACTTTGTCGAATTTGTGATTCGATTGTTCTTTTTGGTTAACCTAGAGTTATTTAAGGAAATAAATATTAACTTTCCTTAAAAGGCTTTGCCTAGGCTGTGGTGGTTGCTCCCATATCCAAGAAGGTCATGTGCCTCGCCATGCAGTCCTGGAAGCCGATTTTGGAAATTAATATTTATGGAATTAATAACTTAGGTAGATTTGAATCAATAGTGTTAAGTTCCGCTTGCGATTCAAATCTAAACCATTAAAAACAGATAAGTTAAATTTGAAATCAATGATGTTAATGTTAGGACCAAAAGTAGCTAGAGGGGGGGGGGGGGGGTGAATAGCTCGTCGCGCTTCGCTCTTGCTCGGCGTTGTTGTTCCTTCAAAGATGTGCAGCGGAAAATACAGAAACAAACACACAACGCTAACACGGTTGGTTTTACTTGGTATCCACCTCACAAGAGGTGACTAATCCAAGGATCCACACCAACACACACACCCTCCACTAAATAAAACTCTCCTTTGTGGTAACTACCAAGGGCGGAGAAGCCCTACAATACTCAATACAAGAAGAGAGGGAAAGGATACAAGAAATACAAGCTTACAAGCTTACAATGAGTACAAAACCCTAACCCTAGCTTCTCTTCTTGGCTTTGATCCGCCTCTTGACTTGGAGAGCTTCCAAGATCCTTCAAGAACTGGCGATGTGAGCGCTGTGGAGGAGTTGGCGAGAGCTCTGGAGTGAATCGGAGAAGTGATTTTTGCAGCCATCGAACGCCTGCAGCTATAAACGACGCCAACGGTCGGATCCCGATCGATTCGAATGTTCCCAATCGATCGGGGAGGCTTTGGATCGATCCACGGATCGATCCAGAGTGTGGGCGAAAGCGCTGGATCGATCCACGGATCGATCCGGCGCTTATCGCGGGGAACCCCCAATCGATCCATCGATCGATTGGGACCTCGATCGATCCACGGATCGATCCGGAAGCTCTCTGTTCAGTCGGATCGATCCATCGATCGATCCGAGCTGGATCGATCCACGGATCGATCCAGACTTGATTTTGTCCAAAACCAAGTCCCAAACATCCCAAACCAACATCCGGTCAACCTTGACTGTTGGTATGTCATGCCTAGCATCTAGTCACTCCCTTGACCGCTAGGACTCCCTTACAAGTGTCCGGTCAATCCCTTTGACCCACTTGGACTTTTCTCTGCCAAGTATCCGGTCAATCCTTTGACCTACTTGGACTTTTCTTTCATGCCAAGTATCCATCAATCCTTTGACCTACTTGGACTTCCCAAACACTGATGTCCGATCATCCTTGATCCATCCGGATTTTCCTGCCCGGCTTCACTCACGGGACTTTCACCTAGCTTCACTCACTAGGGTTTTCCATCCGCCTAGCTTCACTCACTCGGACTTTCACCGGCTTCACTCACCAGGGATTTCCATCCGCCTAGCTTCACTCACTAGGACTTTCACCGGCTTCACTCAGGATTTTCCATCCGCCTAGCTTCACTCACTAGGACTTCCATCCGCTAGCTTCACTCACTAGGACTTCCTCTTCTGCCTGGCTTCACTTCTGGCTTCACTCACCGGACTTTTCTTCTGGCTTCACTCACCGGACTTTCTTTCGCCTAACATCCCGATAGGACTTCCATCAAGTATCCATCAACCTTGACCTACTTGACTCTTCTTCAATCAATATCTTATTGTCAAACATCTAAACCCAAACCAAGACTCAGCTTGGTTCCAGTCAACCTTGACCTGAGGGATATTGCACCAACAATCTCCCCCTTTTGATGTTTGACAATACCACAATAACACTTACAATCCCATATGTAAGTTAGGCTAATCCCATAGCCTCCTTCTTCATGCCACTAGGTAATGAAAGCATAAATTAAGCTCTTCATTCTCCCCCTAAGAGGGCAAACTCCCTCTAGGTAATGAAAGCCTAACTTACTCCCTTTCATGAGTCCTTTCATTCTCCCCCTATGACCTTCCCATAGGTAATGAAAGCCTAAACTTAACCATACATTCTCCCCCTATTGGCACACATCAACCCATCGTTGGACACACATCAACCTATGCTCCAATTCTGGGCACACTTCAACAAATCCATTTGTTGAAGACTCTCCCCCTGAAGAGTTGCTCATCGTTGTTCACAACATCACTCGTTGTGATCAACACGATAATGAAGGTCCCACACCCTTCATTTATTCTTAACTTCTCCCTCAATGTAGACAACTACCCAACCTTGAGCATTATCTACCACTTGAGTGTCCACTTGAAATAATGAGGATATCCACTCCCCATTTCTCCCCATTTCAAGTTTAAATGCTCAACCTTGAGCAAGTTCACAACAGAAGGTTAACCACCTTCCAAGGTTCATGAAAAATAATTTTCATGTCTTTAAAGAGTCCCTCCCCCTAAAGACATGGTGGTAACTTCTGTCATTGCACCAACAATGACTTGGAATCCTTAAACCATTAGGAAACCCAAATTTAGAAGTTTTGAGGTCAAATATTCAAAATTTAAAACAACCTCAACCTAAACTTCTACTTAGTCTTCGTTAACCAATCCATCCTTGTTTTCAACATGAAAACACCCTTTGTATGTATACAAATGTATTTAAGGGGTTTGGAATGGTTACCTAGACTCAAGGAGGTTCAAAGATGCTGAAATCAGGCCTTCCCGGCCAAAATCAGCAACTTGGATCGATTGGAGTTGGGTTCCAATCGATCCACTGATCGATTCAGACTCCCTGGATCGATCGGCTGATCGATCCAGCGAGCTTCTGCTCGCGGGAATTTCCATTTGAATCGATCCATGGATCGATTCAGGAACTCCAATCGATCCATGGATCGATCGGAGCTCTGATAGTTGCTGAAATTCCATTTCAGTCAACTTCAGAAACCCCTAGAAAATTCTACAAAAATCCAAAAATTATGAAATTTCGTGTAGACATTATTTAGGGCATACTTAATCATGGAAAAATAGCTTTCTATGAAAATACATCATATTTTCAAAGATTGACACAAACTTGAAAACTTGCAAAAACTTTAGTGTTTTTCTTCAAGTTTGTGTCTAACTATTCAATGGTGATTACTATCAAAAGATAGCCTTCACCAAGGTTTTCCAAAAACATTTTAAAAACATTTTCAAAACCAATATCCCATCACATTCCTTGGGCTTAATGCACATGACTTGTACATTAGCTTTCCCAATGATGGGAAAACACATAACTATGTATTTTGATGAATTTAAAACTCAAAGGAATGCACTAAATCAACATCTTGAGCTTTGTTCATCATCCTAACATCTCACTTGTATATAATATGCACTAAAACACATACAAGTCACCTTAGAGGTCTTTGTGAGATGTAAAATTTGGTTTTTGCCCTAATCTAGGGATCATGCATATCTATCTAGGCATTTTTGAGATATTAGACATCCACCCAGGATGTCACTTGTTAATAAGTGTCGTTAAATGCCATTCGTCCTTAATTACAAGGAATTAAACTTAATGCATGATTATGTTATGGCATACATCAAAAGAAAATAATTTTCAAAAGAAAATATCCTATTGCTACATGATGTATGAATGTCATGACATGGTATTTTTGGATTTTTCATAATAAAACATGAATGCAAAACTAGACATGATGTCATGGCATATTATGGGCAAACAATCATGGCAAGATTTAGCATAAATAAAATATACCTAGATTAACTATCTAAGTATCCTTAAAGTCTTAGCTAAACTTACACCTTAAACCTAGATTGCCCTAAAGTGCTACAAGAGAATGCCAAAACCTAAATTGGCATTTCTAATTTCCTTGATTTAATGTATGCCAATTGAAATTAAGCATATTCCTCAAATGTTGGCATATTCCATTTTTCCACAAGAGTAGCACTTTTAAATTAAGGCTCGGATTGCCTTAAATTGCCTAAGAACATACCAAAATCCCAACTTGATAGTTCTTATGAATTTCCCAATATGTGCCATTTAAGATTAAAATCAATTCTTCCACCATTAGGCACATTTTACTCTTTCAAGGAGTAATCAATAATTCCATTTCATTTTCAAAGGTTTACAGAAACCTTGAAAATGCTCCTTGAGTGTCAATTTCCTCAAAGTTGGGTTAACTACCCTTCTAATCGGAGTTGACACTCTCTAACCCATCTATGGGGTAGAGAAGATGCTCCTAGGAACCCAACGCCTATTGGTGCTCCTTGGATGCTCTAGGTACTTACTAGGGATAACTTCCCTAGATACCTTCCTAGTGACCTTGTTGGGCTTCTTAGAAGCCTTGGTCACATTTTCTAGGTCAACTCTAGGGATAACCTCCCTTGTGACCTTGTTTGTGACTTTCTTAGACTTCTTAGAAGTCTTAGTCACATTTATTGCAAAAATACTCTTAGGGATGACTTCCCTAGCATTTTTGGCTTGACCACTAGACCTAAGGTTTGTTCCATAACTATATGGAACTCTATGGTAAGGGGCACATCCTTCTTAGCCTTTGGTTTGTATCCCAAACCTCTATGGCCATTAGATGACCTTTGTGCTCCTAGACCTAGGCTATGCTCATTTTGCCCTAATAGGATATTTTTCATCCTTTTTAGGGTCTTTTCCATTTTATCAAGTCTTGACCTCAAGACTTGATTTTCTATCACTAAGTCCTTAGTTTTAGATTTTTCATTTGATTCATGAGCATATTTGTTTTTGGGCTTGTATCTAAAATCTTTAGAGTTATTGCCCAAGTGTCTATCTACCTTCCTAACCTTAGGTTAGGTAGTTTTGGCATGTAGGGCCACATGTTTTTCCTTAAGGCCCTCATGCTTCCTATTCTTATGGTAAATCGCATTAAAATGATAAAAATTTGACCTAGCATGCTTTTTACCATTTTGCAAGGGAATAGGCTCAATGAAAGTTACCTTCCTTTTTACCTTGGAGGCTCCCCCTTGACTAGTGCCTCCTTGAGCCTTGACCATCTTCTTCCCCTTGGGGCATTTACTTCGGTAATGCCCTTTTTGTTGACACAAGAAGCACACAATGTGCTCCTTGCTCTTCTTTGTCCCGGGGGTGGTCTCCTTGAGCTTCTCCTTGCCCTTTTGTGCCACTTGGCCCTTCTTCTTGGCCAATTTAGGGCATTTGCTCTTGTAGTGCCCACTTTCCCTACACTCAAAACATATTATATGATTTTTATTATTAATTGAAATATTTATACCTTCTTGTATAGGGATGGCACTTGCTCCTCCATTTGATATTTCTTGAATTTCAGAGGTGGCACCATCTTCTTCTTCTTCACTTGACCCGGATGTAGAAGCTTCTCCTTCTTCTTGATCCGGTGTCACCAAGGATTGCTCCCCCTCAATCCTAGAGGTGGAGGCTTCATCATCTTGAATATGAAACAAGGAGTATGCTCCCTCCTTGTTCCCTTCGTTGCATTCCCTTGAGGATGAAGCTTCTTGGATCTCCTCTTCTTCGGAGGTTGAGCATCTCTCAACCTCGGAGTCCTCCTCTTGGTCTTGATCCAATGAGTCGCCCTCTTTGGATTCTTCATGATCTTGTACAGTGGAGGGGATCTCTTCATGAAGCTTAGCCAATTTGCTCCAAAGTTCCTTTGCATCTTCGAATTCTCCAATTTTGCAAAGAATGGTGCTTGGCAATAAATTGACCAAAAGCTTGGTCACATTGTCATTTGCCTCGCACCTTTGGACTTGCTCCGGGCTCCATTTGCTTTTCTTTAGAACTTTGCCCTTTGAATTTCTTGGAGCCTTGAAGCCTTCCATTAGAGCAAACCATTGCTCTATCTCCATCATCAAGAAATTTTCAATTCTTGATCTCCAAGAATCGAAGCTTGTGGATGTGTATGGTGGAGCCACCCTTGTATCAAATCCAAGTCCATCTTGGAATTGCATCTTGAAGTTGAGCTTGATAAAGTCTTGAACTTGAAGAATTTGCTCCAACTTCTTCACCCTCTAGCTTTTCTTGTTATGCTTGACCCTTCCGGCGATGATTCCGGTGAAGAGCGGCCTTGCTCTGATACCACTTGTTAGGACCAAAAGTAGCTAGAGGGGGGGGTGAATAGCTCGTCGCGCTTCGCTCTTGCTCGGCGTTGCTTGTTCCTTCAAAGATGTGCAGCGGAAAATACAGAAACAAACACACAACGCTAACACGGTTGGTTTTACTTGGTATCCACCTCATAAGAGGTGACTAATCCAAGGATCCACACCAACACACACACCCTCCATTAAATAAAACTCTCCTTTGTGGTAACTACCAAGGGCGGAGAAGCCCTACAATACTCAATACAAGAAGAGAGGGAAAGGATACAATAAATACAAGCTTACAAGCTTACAATGAGTACAAAACCCTAACCCTAGCTTCTCTTCTTGGCTTTGATCCGCCTCTTGACTTGGAGAGCTTCCAAGATCCTTCAAGAACTGGCGATCTGAGCTTTGTGAGCGCTGTGGAGGAGTTGGCGAGAGCTCTGGAGTGAATCGGAGAAGAGGTTTTTGCAGCCATCGAACGCCTGCAGCTATAAACGACGCCAACGGTCGGATCCCGATCGATTCGAATGTTCCCAATCGATCGGGGAGGCTTTGGATCGATCCACGGATCGATCCAGCGCCTATCGATACGCGCTGGATCGATCCATGGATCGATCCGGCGCTTATCGCGAACAGCGTCCCAATCGATCCATCGATCGATTGGGACCTCTGAATCGATCCACGGATCGATCCGAAGCTCGTCATTGGGGCAGTGCGGATCGATCCACGATCGATCAGAGCTGGATCGATCCACGGATCGATCCGACCTTGATTTTGTCCAAAACCAAGTCTCAAACATCCCAAACCAACATCCGGTCAACCTTGACTGTTGGTATGTCATGCCTAGCATCTAGTCACTCCTTGACTGCTAGGACTCCCTTACCAAGTGTCCGGTCAATCCTTTGACCCACTTGGACTTTTCTCTGTGCCAAGTATCCGGTCAATCACTTTGACCTACTTGGACTTTTCTTTCATGCCAAGTATCCAGTCAATCCTTTGACCTACTTGGACTTCCCAGCACCAGATGTCCGATCATCCTTGATCCATCTGGATTTTCCCTTGCCTGGCTTCACTCACCAGGACTTTCACCTAGCTTCACTCACTAGGGTTTTCCATCTGCCTAGCTTCACTCACTAGGACTTTCACCTGGCTTCACTCACCAGGATTTCCATCTGCCTAGCTTCACTCACTAGGACTTTCACCTGGCTTCACTCACCAGGATTTTCCATCTGCCTAGCTTCACTCACTAGGACTTCCATCTGCCTAGCTTCACTCACTAGGACTTCCTTCTGCCTGGCTTCACTCACCAGGACTTTTCTTCTTCCTGGCTTCACTCACCAGGACTTTTCTTCTGCCTGGCTTCACTCACCAGGACTTTTCTTCTGCCTAACATCCCAGTTAGGACTTCCCAGTCAAGTATCCAGTCAACCTTGACCTACTTGACTCTTCTTCAATCAATATCTTATTGTCAAACATCTAAACCCAAACCAAGACTCAGCTTGGTTACCCAGGTCAACCTTGACCTGAGGGATATTGCACCAACAGTTAAGTTCCGTCTGTGATTCCTAATTTAACTTCTAAAGAACACAATAGGTTATTTAAGGAAATGTTCGACACTTGTACAAAATTTTTGTACAGTGGAGCCGGTACGATTTTCCTAGGACTAACCAACACATAGAATAAAATAACAAGATATAAGATGAATCTAATCTAAAGCACCAATTTAAACACTAGCTTAAACTAATCAACCTAACAATTAACCAAGCATCAAATTAAACACAAATTAAACTTCAACAATGAAATGAAATGCTAGATTACTTGCTAAAACATAACAAACATTAAAAGAAAGTTGTGCCAAGCTACAAAACAGTAATCAAATGAAATAAAATGGTAAATCATTCCATTCTCACAATCAATCTACCAAACAACGCATTCTTGCCGTCACACAAGAGGCCGGAGATGAGAACGCCCAACTCCGCCAAAGGGAACGCCCGCTGATGGCTCCAGATGATCGGGACGATGATGCCTTGAAGATCTCCACTAAAGATGTCGCTTGAAGAGTTGATCGGAGAAGGAAAACGGGGTCGAAAATCCCGGAGAAACCCCGCGGGACGCGAAGCTCAACGCGAAGGGAATCGACAAAGACACGAAGCTACTGTAGCTTCTATTTTAAATCAGATCCAGATCTGAATGGACGGTTGGGATGCTTCGGAGCTCGATCAACGGTGAAAGATCGCCTAAAATCCGATCCGAATGTACTGCTCTTGATCAAGAGTCTGGATCTACTCTCCCTTAGGTCGGATGGACCAGATCTTCAATGGATGGTTCAGATCTGTCCAATCTTTGATGAACGGTCCATAATGCTTCGCAGCTTGATCTTCTTATTTAAATTCCGATTCGAGCACAAATTCGATTCGAATAGATCCAAATCCAAGATCCTTTGATGCCTACAAAATAAGAATCAAATATTAGCATCAAATAACACAAAAATAAGATAATTTACAATTAAGTCCAAAAATAAAGACAATGTATGAAATGTGATGCAAATATAGGTTTTATCTATGAACATAACATCAAACCATGCATGTATGAATCAATATAATACAATAAAATCATGGTTATCATGGAGCTAGAGCGAAAGACCCGGACCGAGACGAGTGAAACTAGAGCAAAGGGCCCAAACTGAAAAAGTCAACTGGTTGACTTTAAGGGTCCAGGCACCCGGAGTCAGGGCGCCAAAAACCCAAAATTTATCATATTTGACGTGGATGTTGATCGATGCATCGGGGATAGAATTTTATCCCACTCCAGGTGCCTAGAACGCTTCCAGCCTCCCTGACCAAGGCTATAAATACAGCCTTGGTCCAGAAGCTTCATATCAACAAGCATTTCTTGCATACAACACTTGTACATGCTCTAGTTGTCTTTTAGCTTCTCATTTTCTGTACGTCATTATTGTAAGAGGTTTCTCCGCCTGAAGGAGATACTTAGTGCGATCCATTTCCTTGGATTAACAATCTCTCCAGTTATAACCAAGTAAAAGCTATGAGCCTCATCTTTTAGATCATTTCTTTATTTCATTCTATGCAAGTGTTCTTTTAAGTCCGAGAAGGGTATTCATTTTTTAAACCCTTCTAGCTAGCCAACGGTTGCCGACAAGTGGTATCAGAGCCAGGTTGCTTTAGGAGGCCAAACCGAGCATATACCTACCGAAGTTTGAGGGGGGAGTTCGCTAGCTGGAAATAGCGAATGCAAGTATTCTTTAAAACTGACTTTGAATTACTTTTAATAATGAAGTTCAGTTTGTAACACCCGAAGGAAAGAAAGAATACTAGTGGACGAAGAAAGAGCAGGCCGACTACATGGCAAACGACAAAGCAGAGTTCCATCTGCTGAGCGTCCTTCCACCACAAGAAGTCAACCTGATCGGCACCTACAATTCGACAAAGGAGCTTTGGGAGAAGTTCCTTGAGCTACACAAAGGGACGTCCGAAACCAAGCTCGTGAGATGGGACTTACTTCGCAACTCACCAACCTGCGATTTGAAGAAGACGAAACGATTGCACACCTCCACTTGAGAATTAAGGAGCTCATCACCGGACTTTCAAATCTTGGAGAAAAGGTAAGTAACCGAGATTTGCTAAGATACTCTCTTAATGCTTTCCCTAGAAATACAAAATGGGCATCATTAGTAGATCCCTTCTATATTTCGAAGAACTTAGAATCTATTACCTTAGAAGAATTATTTTCAACGTTTGAAGTGCATGAATTGAGATGTGCAGGTACGAAGGAGCCAAAGCACAACATCGCCCTCAAGGCGTCGAGAGAGGAACATGAGTCAGAATCTTCTCTCGACGATGTGGAAAGGGTAATGATGGTAAGGCATTTTTAAAAAATTATTTAAATCAAGAAAAGCTAACCATCCGCAGGGTAGAAAAAAAGGAGGATCAGATGCTACCACTGCAACGAAAAAGGGCACGTCAAAGACAACTGCCCCAAGTTAAGGAACAAGGACAAGGACAAAGGAAAGAAGCCTGTCCAAACAAAGAAGTTTAAAACACTAAAAGCGACATGGGACGATACATCGTCCGAATCGGAGGTCGAGGCCTTCTCCGAACTTGCATTAATGGCAAGTCATCAAGAAGATGAACACGAAGCAAGCTCGTCCAAAATGAGCATCGAAAGCATCAATGAAGGGGAAGCTCCATCTGAAGAAAGCAGCAGTTCAAGGGGAGCTACAGATAACGAGATCAACAAGGTAAGTCAGGTCCGATCTCTTCCTCCCGATAAATTATCGAAATTTGTTAAATTATTAACTAAAGATTGCTGCAAATTAAAAAAATAAATTTAAAATTAATTCTAGTAAAATCTTGCCCATTAGAAGAATTTGACAAAATAAAAGTAGAAAATGATATTTTGTAAAAAGAAATAAATAACTTGAAAAATCATGCATGCTCATATAATACAAGTTATAGAAAATTTAATAGTTTAACTTGGTATTTTAGATATCACAAAGAATAAATTAGGAAAATTTCTGAGAAATACATTCCTAAGAAATTCCTAATTAACCCAGATAAAAGAAACCTTTACTGGGTTCCAAAGTCTTGTCTTAATTAAAATTTTAATTAGACTTAGCGCTTTCAGCGAAAATTAAACATTAATTTTCTTATTAGGCTTTGTCTAGAAGTGATTGATGATCCAATAACCAAGAAGGTCTAGTGCTTTGCCACAGTCTGGAAGCCAAATATTGAAATAAAATGTTTAATTGACTAACTGATAAAGCATTAAATTGAAATTTAATAATACTTTAAAAAGTTTTTTAAATAGTTTTTTCTTGAAAATTTCTCAAAAATATTTTTTGCAAAACTTAGAAAAATTTCTCAAAAATATTTTATGTTTTAAATACTTTCTTGGAAACTTCCCAATTTTTTTTACAAGTTTGTTTAAACTTAGAATTTTTTTCTGCTTAAAGTTTTTTTTCCTTAGAAATTTTTTTTAAGAATTATTGTAATTTTTTTCAAAATAATTATTAAACCTATTTTTTTACCCTTAGATTTTTCTTGGCACCCCATTTTTTTGTGATCAAAGGGGGAGAAGGAAAAGATTAAGTCTAGGGGGAGGTAGATTAAGATTAAATTTTTTATTTTTTGCACTTTATTGTAAAATTTATTGTTTTAACTTTATGTCTATTTATTGTTAACCCTAGCTTAACTTGGGTTGCTCACATCAAAAAAGGAGAGATTGTTGGAACCCTAAGGTTGTTTTGATGTGATCAAACAAGTTAAGTTAGGTCATGTAGTGTTTTAACCTTGTGTCTAAGTGTGCAGGAGCTTAGGAGCACAAGAATTTGAGCAAAAGATACAGCTAGCGAGAAGGACGACACGGGAGAAAACCGACGGGCTCAATCAGTTTGAGGGACGAGATGCTGCCAAAGAGTACGCGGGCGGACGAGGAGGCACGCGGCGTTTCTGAGGGACGAGAAGCCGGAGCGGAAGGTTGCTCGAGAAGGTCGGAAGTTGGGTTTGGGTGAGTCCTATTCCGGATGGCCGAGATCACCCAAATGGGCGAAGCCGGAGCGGAAGACCCTGACCGAGGTTAGCAAAAAACGAAGTAGAGGGCTCGGACCGAAAAAGTCAACAGGGTTGACTTTGAGGGTCCGGGCGCCCGGAACCCAAAACTTATCATATTCGACGTGGACATTGATTGACGCATCGGGGATAGAATTCTATCCCACTCTAGGCACCTGGAACGCTTCCAGGTGCCCCGACCAAGGCTATAAATATAGTTTTTCTCCAGAAGCTTCATATCAACAAGCATTTCTTGCATACAACACTTGTACAGGCTCTAGTTGTCTTTTAGCTTCTCATTTTCTATACGTCATTACTGTAAGAGGTTTCTCCACCTGAAGGAGATACTTAGTGCGATCCATTTCCTTGGATTAGCAACCCCCCTCTCGTTGTAACCAAGTAAAAGCTGTGAGCCTCGTCTTTTAGATCATTTCTTTATTTCATTCTATGCAAGTGTTCTTTTAAGTCCAAGAAGGGTATTTGTTTTTTATTTGTGCAGGGATATTCAACCCCCCTTCTATCCAACCAACGGTCGCCGACAAGCCCGCTTATTTATCAAATTCAAATACTCTTATTTTTAAATTTGGGAGATGGTAGGTTTTTTCCAAGTGAGTTGATATTCACTACAAATAAGAATAACCTTGGCTTGGGCCAATAACTCATTCTTAGCTATAACGGTAGATAACAAGTTTACCGATTGCATATCATTTATATACAACTATTACATTATGCTAGCAACTGATTGATCTTCGCATAAACATCAGGTTGTTAACACATTAACAAGTATACATCAAATGGATATCATCCAACTTCACTTTTATCCATATTGATCATGACATTGACATAACAAATCAACGCTTCAAGTTTAAAATCGATCCGTTAATCATGAGATTGCATTTTTATGGTTTGAACATATTTAATTTCAAGTTGAGATTGACTTTGGTCAACAACTCAAATAAGAACTTAAACTCTAGTTCTTACCATATTAACAGAATGTGTAGGTTTTAATATTATATAAGGGATTTAGTCTCATCTAAATCATGTAAATATTCTATCTACATGACATTACACGCATGACATAAATGATGACATGACATGTCACACGTATAATATAAATGATGACATGACACATCACACGCATGACATAGTATGACACATCACACATATTGTAAGATCTAATCATATCGCATGCATGGCAAAATCTAATCATGTCATAATTAATACATCTATATGGCATACAATATGATATAAATATGACATAAATTTACATATGTTATAATTCTATTTTGGAAATAAAAATATGTTATAAATTTGATTTTAATAAATCAAGATTTATCTAATCAAATTGGAAATCAATTTCTAAATTTAATTAACATATCTCATCTAGAATCTTTCTATCAATCAAGAATCTTTAATTATTTTGAAAATAAATTTCTAAATTCATTTCCTAATAATTTAGAAAATAAATAAGAAATATTTCTTAATTTATTACATAATAATTCAAATCTTTATTTTTATGATTTTCTAAATCTTTCTAAATTTGATATTTCCTAACAATTTAGGAAACTTTTAAAAAATATAATATTTTAATAAATTCTTAAATTTCAGAAAAGATTAATTCTATAATTTAATTTAGAATAACTATTTTTAATGATTTTTTAAATTTTTCTAAATTTGGTATTTCCTAACAATTTAGGAAATCTTTTAATTAATTCTATATTTTAATTTAGAATATCTTAAATTTGAATTTTTTTTAAATTTCAGAATCTTTCCATATTTGGTATTACATGACAAATTAATTTTTTTTTCAAAAATAGAATATGTTTTAAAATTTTAGAAAAATCTAGAAATGATAATTTCTAAATTAACAGAATATTTCTAAATTTATTTTTCTAAAATTATATCAGAAACTTTCCAAAAATAGAATTTCCAAACAATTTAGGAAACTTCCAAAAATAGAAAAAGTATTAATAATTTTAGAAAAAATCTAAAATTAATTACAACACTTATTACGAAATGTAAAATAATTTTATGATCATGTCGAAGCACAATCAGGTTTTGATACCACTGTTGGGTTATGCCCGATGAGGGTGCGTGCTAGAACACGTTTCATAAACATGCGCAATAGAAAATAAAATAATAATTCCTAATTATTACATCACACACACTACACGCATACAAGAATACAACATGCCAAATATGATCTCATAATTAAAATTTTTACAGAAAGTAAATTTACGCTAGGTATACCTTACGGATGATCTGTAATGAGAAGGGCATAAATTGTAGCGACATTGTTAAACCTCACCTCTATTCGTATCCACGCTAAGCTCCTCAAGACAACTCCATGAGTACAAGCCTCTTATTCGGAAGTTACTAATCACGAGTGAAGAAGAGGGATCAAGAGGAAGAAGAAGAGAAGCACACAAGGGAGAGTTTTTCTCCCTTGTGGTGGTCACGACAACAAAAGGAAGCACTCTCTTGTTGGCAGCAGAGAGAGAGAGGAGAGAGAGAGAGGAGGATTAAGTTTCCAAAAGTCCAACAAATAAATAATAAAACTTGTATCTAATTCTCTCCCAATTACATCTATATATAATCCTCTTTAATGAGTTGGATTAGAAAGTCCAAATCCAACACATTATCCCTTAACCAAAAATTAGCCCATTAACCCTTTGGTTTGGTTCACAACTAAACCAAATTGGTTCATGGCTAATTCATGATTAAATCAAATATGGTTCAACTCTACCATAAGAGATGTATCCCATCTGCACTTCCATCATGACAAATATTTCCATATTTGTCTTATATATAGTCTAACCAAACATTTATCTCTTAATCTAAGAATCCTACTCTTTAACTTGTTTTACGTCTTTTAGAGACTCGTTAGTACGTGTGACCCAATAGATCTCCGGTTTATTTTAGTCGTCCATAATTAACTACTTAATTATAAAATAATCATGAGTGACATCTAGTAGTATATTATGATCCCTAATTAGCCGAAAATCATAGTTGATCTTAGAACTAATTCTAAACCCTTCAACAACGACAGTGAGTTGTGCCTTATTCCTTTCACTCGTCTTATACCCACTTAGTTCAGGACATGATCTTTGTGTCTGTCTCCACTAGACTGACTACTTCACACCTAGCCCAAGTAATACTTCCTCGTTCTACAGATTCAAATTACTCGTACATGTGTACAAGAGTCTCATACTCTTAACATGTGATGTTTTAGCTAAAGATTTTGAGTAATAATCCTATGAGCTGCCATAGGGTATACATCTCCTCGCAAGGAGCGGTGAATCCTCTGTAGGCTATCCAAACATCTCCGGGTATTTTGACTTATACACAATCATCCCGGGTCCACACCTCAATGAGGTGCTTGCTTAAGATGCCAAAGTATAAGTCTCCATGACCAAGATGATTTGTATACCTCATGTCGAAGGAAACTTGCACTCTAGTTCCAGTAAGAGATTCATAGACATATTCATATATATAGATAACCATATTGTTGGCATTGAGAATTTCGTTCTGTGTAAATCCCCCGTAAAAAAAAATTGTACGAGCACAAAACTTTTCCTAGCAACCCATATGCTCGATCAGACATGTGTTTAATCAATCAAGAAAGTTCTCGATTGATCAAAGTGCACCTTGATTGAAGCACAAGATCGCTAGCCTCTTGTGTTGGTGTTCAGGATCCATACAAAGAAAAACAAATTAATTGCGCTGCGGAATAAGAACTAGTTGTACCTTTCCTCGTATGCTAAGACCTCTTGATCTTCTACTATATTCCTCTCCTCTTCTTGTACATCGTGTCGGCGACGATCTACCAAGACAAAACACCCGAACCTCTTCTTCCTTTCCAAGCCACCTACCACTAAAGAATGCAAAGCAAAAGGGGTGCCTCCTTTTTCTCCTCCAAACCGTCGTCCACCTAGGTGATTCTTCTCTTCTTCTTCTTCTGCTCCAAGCCCCGGCCACCAAGGGCAGATGGGGCGCTGGCCCTAGAGGGAAGAAAGGGAGGAAGAGAGGGATGTGGGGCGCCGACCCTAAAGGAAAGAAAGGGAGGAAGAAAGATGTGGGACGCCGACCCTAGAGGAAAAGAGAGTGTTATTGAGTTGTGGAGAAAAACAAAACTTATCACTTATGTTTTTGTGGCACAACCTCCTCTCCTTTTATAACCCTTGGCGCCAGATAAAAGAGAAGAAAAATTAATAGAATTTTTTATAAAATTATGTTGAGAAAAAAAATCTCCCTTTTTATAACTCCCCTTTTTTCTTTCTTTTCTTTTATTGT
Source organism: Zingiber officinale (assembly GCF_018446385.1). Lineage (NCBI taxonomy): Eukaryota > Viridiplantae > Streptophyta > Magnoliopsida > Zingiberales > Zingiberaceae > Zingiber > Zingiber officinale. Next base: position 148,467,099 of record NC_055994.1, read on the forward strand.
GGATGACCCCTTGCTTGGGCACCAAGCAAGGCTTGGCCGACCCCTTGCTTGTGTAGGAAGCAAAACCAAAACAGGTGAATGTGAGGCTTTATAGAGGCTACAACAGGGACCGAGAGGAGGAATTGGTTTTGGCCTCCTGATGGACTTAAGCTTCCCGTGTTCGACATGAACACCCAACTCAAGTTCAACAATAATAACTCATACCACTAAATGGTCATTATTGAACTACCACACTAATTCCATATTATAATATGGGCTCCTACTTATCATTGTTGGATCGTGAAACGTCGATAGAGGGGGGGTGAATATCGATTCAAAAAATAGCGTTAATAAGAGTTAAGCGCAGCGGAATAAAAGATAAATGAACACGGTGTTTTTTACTTCGTTCGGAGCCTGTGACGACTCCTACTCGAAGGCCCGTACTCCGTGAGTACTTTCGTTGGGCAATCACTATCAATTCGAATATTACAGAGTTAAGTACAAGAATTGACAGATAAAGAAAATACCGACAATAGAATTAAAACAAAACCAGCACTGAGTTGGAGAGCTTTTCGTGGCGTCGCAAGAGCACAGAGCAGCAGATCTTGGATTCTAAGTTCATATTGAAGCTCTACCCTTGCCCCTTCTTTTATATGAAGCTCAGGGCGCCCCGGATCCCTTCCGGGCACCCTGGTGAGATGTGGCAGGTCCAACCAGTGAGCTCCATGTGGCAACGCGCAATCGGGATAAAACTTGCCTCCCAGGCGCCCGGATCCCTTCCGGGCGCCCGGATCCCCTCCGGGCGCCCGGACCACCTTTCTCCAGAACAGGTCCTTCTCCTGCAAGACAAGGTTAGTCCGAGGCAAGTATAATAAATTTCCTGCAAAACAAAGTGTTAGCACAGTTCATGAGTTTGACATGAAAAAGTATGACTTAGATTCCGTCTTTCCAAGACCGGAATCTAGTCACGATCTCGACTTAGATATCCGAAATGGATCTAAGCCGGATCGACGCCTAATGTTCCCTTCCCGGGAACGCGTCCTCACAGTCACTCCCTTCCAGTGACTTACCTTTACTCACCTGCCAGACGTCCGGTCAGCCCTTCGACCCGTCTGGACTTCTCGCCAGCTATTCGGTCAGTCTGTTGACCTAGCCAAGCGTCCGGTCAGCCCGTCGACCCGCTTGGACTTCTCGCCAGCTATCCGGTCAGCCCGTCGACCTAGATGGGCTTCGTGCCAGACATCCGGTCAGCCCGTCGACCTGTCTGGACTTCTCCTGCACACTTGATCAGAGTGTTAGACAACAACAAACTAACTTAACCTGATTTGTCATTCATCAAAACCTGGGTTAAATCGTTAGTGCTAACCGCACCAACAATCATGAGTGTGTTAATCTCCCTGTATTTAAGATATCGTATGTCCGTTAATTAAATGAGTTACTAACAACTCACTTAATTAACATATGACTCCAAGAGTAGTACCACCCAACTTTATTATCATGTAGGACTAAGTCCACCTGCAGAGTTTATATGATAATCCTTATGAGCTCCTCAAGGGGGCATCATCAACCTAAATAAATAGGACATAGTTTTCTTTTATAATCAACAATACACCATATAAATGGTACTATCTCCCAACTTATTGGGCCTATTGATTTAACGAATAAATGTCACCCATTGATAAGTTAAAGAAATAAATACTAAGTATATGTGCTTATTATTATATCAGGATTAAGAGTACGCACATTCATAATAACAGAGGTTCTGTTCTTTTATGCAGTTAGTATAAATCGAACAACCTCAAATAGTCCTGCTCAATACACACATAGTGTACTAGTGTAATTTTATAGTCAAGGCAAACTAATATCAAATTACACTACAACCGTTCTAATGGTTTGTTCTTATCCATCTTGATCGTGAGCTGCTATTTATAATTTATAAGGAACCGATAACGTGATCTTCTGTGTGAAGCCACACACCATGTTATCTACAATATAAATTAAATGGACAACTGCATATATATAAATATAAAATGTAAACATTTAACTAAAGTGATTCTCATTTCAAAATATCTCAAAACTAGATGTTCATACAAAAGCTAGGCTTATAGTATACATACCAACACATATAAAGTCTTACAACGAGTCACTCTAATGAACTAGTTACCATAACTAGCATCCACGTTTAACTCTCGACATTCCAATATCTCCAGCCGATGAGAAAACAACTGTTTGCCAAACTAAGGAGTATAACTCGTGCTAATCTTACAGAATTGATGATGTCCAAATGCATCAATTCGACGACTAGAAAAATTACAATACGTTCATAATTATACATATAGAGATAACTACTAGTTATGATCTAATCATAATTTCTCTCATACTATGAATTGTATTGCGGGCATTCAGTAAATGAGTTTAAGACAATCAAACATATAGTATGCACTCAAATAGTAAATCTATATTTAGTAAAAAACATAAGGCAATTGTCTTAAGACATCCCTCAAAATCTAACATGTTCCCTTGGCTACCCTAGAGATTTTGGTGAGTACCTTCTCCCAATGGCTCACAGATGGTGAATTTTTTTGGTCCCTCATTAAGAAACCTCCGAGGGACTTCGATTATCTACTCTGATGAGTCATCAAGTACATCAACATGGAGGAAGCTCAGTTCGCTCAGAAAATAGAGGTTGTTTCTTCTACTATCGCCTCCACTCCTGAGCGTCTAGCGCCCACTCCTACTTTGTTGCCTAAAGGACCCCGATCGAGTCATCTAGCGTATTATCATGTGTTGGGACCGAAAATTAGCTAGAGGGGGGGTGAATAGCTCGTCGTGCGCTTCGTGTTCTTCGTTACTTGTTTCTTTGATGGTGTGCAATGAAAATACAAGAAACAAACACATACAATGCTAACAAATGGATTTTACTTGGTATCCACCTCACAAGAGGTGACTAATCCAAGGATCCACACACTCACGCACCCTCCACTATGAAAACCCTCCTTTATGGTAACTACCAACGGCGGAGAAGCCCTACAAGTTCACACTACAAGAAGAAAAGGAAAGGGAAACAAAATACAGCACAAGCTTACAAGAAAACCCTAACCCTAGCTTTCTTCTTCAATTGTAGATCCGCCTCTTGATTTGGAAAACCTCCAAGAACCTTCAAGAACTGGTGATCTGAACTTTGTGGAGAAGCTGTATGAGCACTGTGGTGATCTGAGACGAATCGGTGAGGTTCTACTGAAGGAAACGCTCGCCTGCAGCTAAATACGACGCCAACGGTCGAATCCCGATCGATTGGATTGCTCCCAATCGATCGGGGAGGCTTTGGATCGATCAACCGATCGATCCAGAGCGCCTCTGTACTTTCTGGAATAGCCTGGATCGATCGGCTGATCGATCCAAGGCTTATCACGCACAAACAGCAGCTCCCAATCGATCCACTGATCGATTGGGACCTCTGGATCGATCCACCGATCGATCCAGAAAGGTTCTGTTCGCTGGGACTCACCCGATCGATCGACCGATCGATTAGGCATGATCCAATCGATCGGCTGATCGATCCAGATCTGCTGGATCGATCGGCTGATCGATCCAGATCTGCTGGATCAATCGGCTGATCAATCCAGATCTTGGTTTTCGCCCAAAACTAAGTCCAAAGCCCCCTAAACCAACATACAGTCAACCATGACTTATTGGTACATAAAACCTAGCATTCGGTCACCCTTGACCTGCTAGGACTCCATCACCAAGTGTCCGGTCAATCCCTTTGACCCACTTGGACTTTTCTCCTTCTGCCAAGTATCCGGTCAATCCCTTTGACCTACTTGGACTTTCCAACACCAGATGTCTGATCAACCTTGACCCATCTGGATTTCCCTTGCCTAGCTTCACTCACTAGGACTTTCCAACTGCCTGGCTTCACTCACCAGGACTTTCACCTAGCTTCACTCACTAGGTTTTTCACCTGGCTTCACTCACCAGGATTTCCTTCTGCCTGGCTTCACTCACCAGGACTTTCCTTCTACCTAGCTTCACTCACTAGGACTTTCTTCTACCTGGCTTCACTCACCAGGACTTTCACCTAGCTTCACTCACTAGGTTTTCCTTCTGCCTGGCTTCACTTACCAGGACTTTCCTTCTACCTAGCTTCACTCACTAGGTTTTTCACCTGGCTTCACTCACCAAGATTTCCTTCTGCCTGGCTTCACTCACCAGGACTTTCCTTCACATCTCAAGTGATCAACCTTGACCAAACGGGAATTGTATCAACAATCTACCCAAATGAACACCTGCACCTGCACTTGTCCATATCATCGAAGTCTTGTATTGTCAAACATCGAAACCCAAACCAAGACTCAAGCTTGGTCAATCAGGTCAGCCTTGACCTGAGGGATATTGCACCAACAATCTCTCCCTTTTTGATGTTTGACAATACCACATTTAAGTTAGGCTAATCCCATAGCCTCAACCTCCTTCATGCCACTAGGTAATGAAGGCATAAGTTAAACCCTTCATTCTCCTCCTAAGAGGGCAAACTCCCTCTAGGTAATGAAGTCCTAACTTAAACCCTTCATTCTCCCCCTATTGACACACATCAACAAATGCCCCATCTTTGGGCACACATCAACAAATTTACTTGTTGAAAACTCTCCCCTTTGAGACTCTCCCCCTGAAGAGTTGCTCATCGTTGTTCACAACTTCATTCGTTGTGATCAACACGATAATGAAAGTCTCATACCCTTCATTATCCTTAACCCTATATTCTCCCATTAATGTAGTCAAATGCTCATCCTTGAGAATTTTTAACTTAAACCACTTGAACAATGAAGACATACATTCCCCATTAAAGTTCAAACGCTCAACCTTGAGCATGTTCTGAAAAGAAGGTTAACCACCTTCCAAGGTTCATGAAAAATAGTTTTCATGTCTTTAAAGAGTCGCTCCCCCTAAAGACATGGTGGTAACTTCTGTCATTGCACCAACAATGACCTGAAATTCCTAAACCTTTAGGAAACCCAAATTTAGAAGTTTTGAGGTTCAAATATTCAATATTTGAAGCAAACCTCAACCTAAACTTCTACTTAGTCTCCCTTAACCAATCCATCCTTGTTTTCAATATGAAAATACCCTTTTTTATGTATATAAATGTATTTTTAAGGGTTTGGAATGGTTACCTAGACTAACCATGGTTCAAAAATGCTGAAATCAGGCTTTACCAGCCAAAATTAGCAACTTCGATCGATTGGAGTTGGGTCCCAATCGATCGGACTATGCTGAATCGATCCACTGATCAATTCAGGAGAGCTGGATCGATCGGTGGATCGATCCAGTGAGCTACTGCTCACGGGATTTACCTTCCCAATCGATCGCCTGATCGATTGAGGCATTCCAATCGATCGGGTGATCGATTGGAGTTCTGATAGTTGCTGAAATTCCATTTCAGTCAACTTCAGAAACCCCTAGAAAATTCTACAAAAATCCAAAAATTGTGAAAATTTGTGTAGACATTACTTAGGGCATACTTTATCATGGAAAAATAGTTTTCTAAGAAAATAATTCATATTTTCAAAGATTGACACAAACTTGAAAACTTGCAAAAACTTTAGTGTTTTCTTCTGTGTCTAACTATTCAATGACGATTACTATCAAAAGATAGTCTTCACCAAGGTTTTCCAAAATCATTTTAAAAACATTTTCAAAACCAATATCCCACCATGTTCCTTGGGCTTAATGCACATGACTTGTACATTAGCTTTCCCAATGATGGGAAAACATATAACTATGTGTTTTAATGAACTTAAAACTCAAAAGAATGCACTAATTCAACATCTTAAGTTTTGTTCATCATCCTTACATCTCACTTGTATCTAATGTGCACTAAAACACATACAAGTCATCTTATAGGTCTTTGTGAGATGTAAATTTTAGTTTTGCCCTAATCTAGGGATCATGCATATCTATCTAGGCATTTTGAGTGGTAAACATCCACCAAGGATGTTAATTGTTAATTCCACTTGTTTACAAATGCCTTTTATCCTTAATTTTAAGGAAATAAACATAGTGCATGATAATGTTATGGCATACATCAAAACGAAATAATTTTCAAAAGAAAATTTCCTATAACTACATGATGTATGTATGTCATGACATGGTATTTTTTGTATTTTTCATAATAAAATGTGAATGCAAAAATAATCATGATGTCATGGCATATAATGGGCAAACAATCATGACAAGAATTAGCATAAATAAAATATACCTAGATTATCTATCTAAGTATCCTTAAGCACATAGCTAATCCTAAAACTTAAACCCTAGATTGCCCAATTTTCTAAAGAAAATGCCAAAACCCAACTTAGTATTTCTTTTGTTTTCCCAAATTATGCCAATTGAAATTAAGCATATTCCTCAAGTGTTGGCATATTTCATCTTTCCACAAGAGTAGCACTTTAAATTAAGGCTCAAATTGCCTTTAATTTCCTAAGAACATACCAAAATCCCAACTTGATAGTTCTTATGATTTTCCAATATGTGCCCTTTTAAAATAAAACCACAACTTCTCAAATTTGACACATTTTACTCTTTCAAAGAGTAAATCATAAATCCATTTCATTTTTCAAAGGTTGATAAAAATCTTAAAAATGCTTCTTGAGTGTCAATTTCTTCAAAGTTGGGTTGACTACCCTTCTTCTTAGAGTTGACACTCTCTAACCCATCTATGGGGTAGAGAAGATGCTCCTAGGAACCAAAAACCTATTGGTGCTCCTTGGATGCTCTAGGTATTCACTAGGGATAACTTCCCTAGATACCTTCCTAGTGACCTTGTTTGACTTTTTAGAAGCCTTGGTCACCTTTTCTAGGTCAACTCTAGGGATTGCTTCCCTTGTGACCTTGTTTGTGACTTTCTTAGACTTCTTAGAAGTCTTAGTCACATTTGTCATTGCAAAGATACTTTTAGGGATGACCTCCCTAGTATTCTTTACTTGACTACTAGACCTAGGGTTTGTTCCATAACTATATGGAACTCTATGATAAGTAGGTACATCCTTTTTGGTTTTAGGTTTGTATCCCAAACCTCTATGACCCTTGGATGACCCTTGTTGTCCTAAACCTAGATTTTGACTCTTGGACCCTTGTGTCATATTTGTTATTTTTCGAAGAGTCCTCTCTAATTTGTCAAGTATTGACCTCAAGACTTGATTTTCCTTCCATAATTCTTCACCCTTAGGTTTTTCACTAAAACCTTGATTTTTCTTCTTCTTAGGCAATACCTAGAATCCTTAGGGTTCTTGCCTAAATTCCTATCTACCTTTCTAGGCCTTGGTTGAGAGGTTTTAGCATGATAAGCTACATGATTTTCCTTAATCTTCTCATGCCTTCTATTTTCATGGTAAATAGCATTAAAATGATATAGATTAGAACTATCATGTTTTTTACCATTATTAAAGGGGGTAGGTTCAATGAACGATACCTTCCTTTTTACCTTGGAGGCTCCCCCTTGAATTGTGCTTCCTCCTTGAGCCTTGACCACCTTCTTCCCCTTAGGGCATTGACTTCGGTAATGCCCCTTTTGATTGCAAGAGAAGCACACAATGTGCTCCTTGCTCTTCTTTGTTCTGGGAGTGGTCTCCTTAGGCTTCTCCTTGCCCTTTTGTGTCACTTGACCCTTCTTCTTGACCAATTTAGGGCATTTGCTCTTGTAATGCCCATGTTCCCTACATTCAAAGCATATGATATGATTTTTATTATTAAATGAACTATTTATACCTTCTTGTGTAGGGGTGGCTTCTTCTCCTTTGGATCCGGATGCGGAGGCTTCCTCTTGATCCGATGATGATTCTCCTCCAATAGATATGTCTTGATTTATGGAGGTGGAAGCTTCTTCATCCTCTTCTCTTCTTGACCCGGATGTGGAGACTTCTCCTTCTACTTGATCCGGTGTTACCAAAAGTTGCTCCCCCTCAATCCGAGAGGTGGAGATTTCTTCATCTTCATCTTGTACATGGAACAAGGAGTATGCTCCCTCCTTGCCCTCTTCATTGCATCCCTTTAAAGATAAAACTTCTTCTTGGACTTCTTCTTCGGAAGTTGAGCATCTCTCAACTTCGGAGTCCTTCTCTTGGTCTTGATCCAATGAGTCACCCTCTTTGGATTCCTCTTGATTCGGTACAGTGGAGGGGATCTCATGGATTGATGTCAATTTGCTCCAAAGCTCCTTGGCATCCTTGAACTCTCCAATTTTTCCAAGAATGTGGCTAGGCAATAGATTGACCAAAAGCTTGGTCACTTTATCATTGGCCTCACATCTTTGGATTTGCTATTTGCTCCAATTGCTTTTCTTGAGGACTTTTCCCTTTGAATTTCTTGGAGCCTCGAAGCCTTCCATTAAAGCAAACCATTGCTCTATCTCCACCATTAAGAAGTTTTCGATCCTTGATTTCCAAAGATTGAAGCTAGTAGATGTGTACGGTGGAGCCACCCTTGTGTCAAATCTAAGTCCATCTTGGAATTGCATCTTGAAGTTGAGCTTCTTGAATTCTTTGACTTTGATGAATTTGCTTCAACTTCTTCACCCTCTAGCTTTGCTTGTTTTGTTTGCCCGTTCCGGCGATGATTTCGGTGAAGAGCAACCTTGCTCTGATACCACTTGTTGGGACCGAAAAGTAGCTAGAGGGGGGTGAATAGCTCGTCGTGCGCTTCGTGTTCTTCGTTGCTTGTTTCTTTGATGGTGTGCAGCGGAAATACAAGAAGCAAACACATACAATGCTAACAAATGGATTTTACTTGGTATTCACCTCACAAGAGGTGACTAATCCAAGGATCCACACACTCACGCACCCTACACTATGAAAACCCTCCTTTATGGTAACTACCAAAGGCGGAGAAGCCCTACAAGTTCACACTACAAGAAGAAAAGGGAAGGGAAACAAAATACAACACAAGCTTACAAGAAAACCCTAACCCTAGCTTTCTTATTCAGCTGTAGATCCGCCTCTTGACTTGGAAAACCTCCAAGAACCTTCAAAAGCTGGCGATCTAAACTTTGTGGAGAAGCTGTATGAGCACTGTGGTGATCTGAGATGAATCGGTGAAGTTCTACTGAAGGAAACGCTCGCTTGTAGCTAAATACGACGCCAACGGTCGAATCCCGATCGATTGGATTGCTCCCAATCGATCGGGGAGGCTTTGGATCGATCAACCGATCGATCCAGAGCGCCTCTGTGCTTTCTGGAATAGCCTGGATCGATCGGCTGATTAATCCAAGGCTTATCGCGCACAAACAGCAGCTCCCAATCGATCAGTGATCTAGAGAGGTTCTGTTCACGGGGACTCACCTGATCGATCGGCCGATCGATTGGGCATGATCCAATCGATCGGCTGATCGATCCAGATCTGCTGGATCGATCGACTGATCGATCCAGATCTGCTGGATCAATCGACTGATCAATCCAGATCTTGGTTTTCGCCCAAAACCAAGTCCAAAGCCCCCTAAACCAACATCCAGTCAACCATGACTTGTTGGTACATAAAACCTAGCATCCGGTCACCCTTGACCTGCTAGGACTCCATCATCAAGTGTCCGGTCAATCCCTTTGACCCACTTGGACTTTTCTCCTTCTGCCAAGTATCCGATCAATCCCTTTGACCTACTTGGACTTTCCAACACCAGATGTCTGATCAACCTTAACCCATCTGGATTTTCCTTGCCTAGCTTCACTCACTAGGACTTTCCAACTGCCTGGCTTCACTCACCAGGACTTTCACCTAACTTCACTTACTAGGTTTTTCACCTGGCTTCACTCACCAGGATTTCCTTCTGCCTGGCTTCACTCACCAGGACTTTCCTTCTACCTAGCTTCACTCACTAGGACTTTCTTCTGCCTGGCTTCACTCACCAGGACTTTCACCTAGCTTCACTCACTAGGTTTTCTTTCTGCCTGGCTTCACTTACCAGGACTTTCCTTCTACCTAGCTTCACTCACTAGGTTTTTCACCTGGCTTCACTCATCAGGATTTCCTTCTGCCTGGCTTCACTCACCAGGACTTTCCTTCACATCTTAAGTGATCAACCTTGACCAAACGGGAATTGTATCAACAATCTACCCAAATGAACACCTGCACCTGCACTTGTCCATATCATCGAAGTCTTGTATTGTCAAACATCGAAACCCAAACCAAGACTAGCTTGGTCAATCAGGTCAGCCTTGACCTGAGGGATATTGCACCAACATCATGGACTAAGACTGTATATGGTCCAACATGTAGAAGCCGAATGGACATGCTTCCCCAAACCCTGCCAATGGAATCCAATGTTTTGTATCTACCACCGATCAGGAACACATAACATTGAAGATTGCTACCATTATAATTAATAAATACATTGATCGGCTAATTGGGAGTTTTGCCAACTATCCCCTTCTCCCAATGGTCAGCATCATCATTGATCAAATGGACCCCTAAGGCGAAGCCTTGAGAGGGTAGATCGGACCCAGAAAGGGTCCCAAGAAAGAAATAACTGAGCACTAGCTTGGGGCTCTACAGAACAGCCCCGCCAGTTGACTTAAGAAAAAGAAAATCATAGCAACCCCGCTAGGGGAGACATTGGTATGATTGCAGAAGACCTGACTAATGGTGATTCTAATCAGGTGAGGAAGTCATACACTCACCGACTAGAGATCCATGTAGTTAGGTGCAGTCAGGAGAAAGCATAAGGACTAGAGATCATGTTTGGTCCCAAAGATTTGGAGAGGATAGAGATACCCCCACGATAATGCTTTGATTATTAAGGTTATTATAGTCAACTATAACATTCATTGTACTTTTGTTGACACAGACAACTTAGTCAACATCATTTTCAAGAAGGCATTCGAGCAATTTTAGATAGATAAGAGTGAGCTCCAACCAATGATAACTCCTTTGTACGGGTTCATTGACAATGAGGTGCAGTTGATTAGACAAATCAAATTGGCTATCTTTCTTGGGGAAGAGCCCCTTATGAGGATCCGTCGATCAAACTTCATCGTAGTGGATGTACCCTCAGATTATAATGTAATTTTAGGCTGACTGACTCTGAACGAGTTTTGAGCCATCGTCTCCATATTCAATCAAAAGATTAAATATTTGGTAGATGACTCAGTCGGCAAGGTAAAAGGAGATCAACTAGTGGCACGTAAATTCTATGTGAAGATGGTGAAGACAGAAGCTCACATTGCTAAAAAAAATCAGTGAGTAGAAGTTAATGCTATTCAAGAAGCTTCCCCCGATATTAGTTTATGAGGAAAATGAGGAAGTACAAATTTATCCCAGCTGACCGGAGGCCACCACTTAAGTAGCAGCCAATCTAAGCCCAGAGAACAAAGCAGAGTTGATCGCATTTTTAACACACGATAATGACATCTTCGCATGGACGTCTCAGGAACTCACGGGTATTTCACAGACAGTAATGGAGCTATATTACATGTCCAACCAGACTCTCAGCCAATTAATGTTACGAATCTTTAAGTGCATGGAAACGTCATCAATACTATAAAAGATTGTCCAATTCATATGGATAGTTGATTAAGAACTAGAGATGCTACAAAACTAAGTTATCTAGACGGTCAAAAGTTGGCTTTGGTGCTTGCGAACTAATGAGAGAGATTAAAGAGAGGGCGAGAAGGTTGAGAGAAAGAGAGAGAAGGGAGAGAGAGAGAGAATTGATCTTGAGAGGGGTTGAGCTTAAGAGGATGTAAGAAATGGTTTGGGAAGCAATTCTAGTATTTCAGTTTCATTGTAATGCTAGGGAATGTTACATTGATTGTCTAGTTTCTATCCTCTATATTTATGCTCTTGTAAAGAACTTAGCTAAATGCCGACACAACCTCGCAATAGCCACATGGGAGTGTTTATCCCATTGGCATTCAATTCTACTAAGTAGAATAGGTAATCCGAAAAGTCTAGCTAAGGTAGCCCCTTGTCATTAAGAGCTCCCCGGTAATACAATCTATGTTACACCATTCACTTTCTTACACGGAATTGAGATAAACCCATTATGTTCTAATAAGTTATTCTCTTGTAGAGTATTGACCTCCCTTTCAAGGTTACACTCTCAGTGTCTGATTACAGGGATACCCTTATCACTAGGGCCTCCCGGTCATACGATCTAGAGCACCCCCTTACATGGATATCAATCTTCCACATCATTCAACAAAACATGTAAAAGATATAATTGAGTGTCACACATATTTCATCAAACATGAACAAGGAATTAACATGTCATTGAATAGAAAATATGGCAAATTTACATAGTTTTACATCTCCATCACATTATAAATACTCCCTAATCATAGAAAGGAATATTTACTCCATTGCAAGGGAACAACAAACCCAAAACATAAAACAAAATATACTTATAACTTTAGATGTGAGAAGAAGGGGAAGAAGAGATGCTTGTCAAGTTTTACGATGTCTTGGGGATGCGTCCTTACTCCGGAGATGGACGGATCGTTAAGGAATGGAGGTGGATGGAAGCCCTAGGATTTTCTCTCAAGGGGAGAACCCTTCCCCAAGGAGAGGAATAAATTCTCAAACCCAAGATGAGTCAAAGAATGAGTTTCTTGACCTTTTTATACATCCTCCAAACTATCCAAATCTGCCAGGTTTATATGGCTTCGTCAAAATGAGTTTTCACCCCTTAAATATGATTTTCTCATGTTTCACCCTGAACTAAAGTTGTATCCCTTGAAATTATCTATATTTTAATACTTGGATTGAGTTGTAACTCCAACTGAGCCAAAAGTTATGGTGGTTCAAAGTTTTATCTGTAATTTGGGCGAAGGGTATGACATGACCATGGATGGGAGATACGACCATGCCTTTTAGCATGTCTAGACTATGTTTACTCTCTGTTTAATCTGAAGCAAAGTTGTATATCTTGAAGTTATATACAATTTGGTATCTTGAACAACCCATAACTCCAATCGAGTGTAAAGTTATAGTCATTTCAAAATTAGTCTACAGTCTACCAAAATTCAACATAGCCCTATTTTCATGCTATGCAACCTCGACTCTATGCCACATGACCCCTTGTGTTCTCTTCCACACGGTCATGCCTAGAGGCATGACTATGGTATGAATGGCCTCGGGTGGAAACCTGACCTTGATACAATTTTGGAAAATTGGCATGGTCGTGTGAAACCACACGACCTGCCCTTGATTATGCTCTGGAAGAGGGCATGACGGTGTGATTTCACACAGTCACCCCTAGAATAGCCTCTAGTGGGAGGCATGACCTACCAATGATTTTCCATAGGAGAGAACACACGGTCGTGCCAGGAGGCATGATCAAGTTGCTGGATTTTCACAAGTTGCTTTAATGCGCGTCTTTGCTCCATTTTCGTTCCAAATGGTGTCCTGTCAAGAAAAACATGTAAAGAGCATATCTTCGAGTAAAATAGAATGGAAGTATGATATAATAATGAAACGAGGTACAATAAACATAGATTATGTTGGTGCGGGTAGCACTAACGGTCTAACCCAGGTTTTGATGAATGACAAATAGGTTAAGTTAGTTGTGTTGTTGTCTGACACTTTGATCAAGTGTGCAGGAAAAGTCCAGCTAGGTCGACGGGCTGACCGGATAGCTGGCGAGAAGTCCAAGCGGGTCGACGGGCTGACCGGACGCTTGGCGAGAAGTCCAGCTAGGTCAACGGGCTGACCGGATAGCTGGCGAGAAGTCCAAGCGGGTCGACGGGCTGACCGGACGCTTGGCGAGAAGTCCAGACGGGTCGACGGGCTGACCGGACGTCTGGCAAGTAAGTGAGGTAAGTCACTGGAGGGGAGTGACTGTGAGGACGCGTTCCCGGGAAGGGGACATTAGGCGTCGATCCGGCTTAGATCCATTTCGGATATCTAAGTCGAGATCGTGACTAGATTCCGGTCTCGGAAAGACGGAATCTAAGTCATACTCTTGATGCTAATTTTTATTACTTAGCGTATCTGTAAAAATGTGCTAACAAACTGTGCTGCAGGGTTTATTTGCCTCGGACTAACACTGTTTTGCAGGTAGGGAACAGTGAGGGTCCCGGTGCCCGGAATGGATCCAGGCGCTCGGAGGCAAATTTTATCCCCAGGACGACGTTGACACTTGGAGCATGCTGGTTGGGAGTGTTACGTCACATTCCAGGCGCCCGGAAGGGATCCAGGCGCCCGGAGCAGCATATAAAAGAAGCCCCAGGCAGGAGCTTCAATAATCAGTCTTCTGAGAACTCTGAGTCCAATCACTCTGCTGCTCTGCGCTCCAACAACGTTCACAAAGCTCCGACGACTCACTCCGGCTCTCTTTTTAATTCATTGTTTGTCGGTTAGCTTTGCTTTCTTTCTTTTCATTAGCAATATTTGTACGTAAATTGTAATTATCCGAATTGCTAGTGAATTGCCCAACGAAAGTACTCAAGGAGTACGGGCCTTCGAGTAGGAGTCGTCACAGGCTCCGAACGAAGTAAAAATCAACAGTGTTCATCTCTTTACTTCTTTACTTTTCCGCTGCGTCTTAACTCGAGATTTTCGAATCGATATTCACCCCCCCCCCCCTCTATCGAATCTAACGGTCTTACAAGTGGTATCAGAGCAGGTACCGCTCTGATTTGGTGCAACCACCAATCAGACAAAGAGGGGGTCTTTTTAAAGAAAAATTATATGTCGTTCGTTTTTAAAATAAAACCTTACGCCTTTCGTTTTTTCCCTCCAAAACTGGTTTTGAAAAATACATCGTCATCTTTTCACTATTATTTAGTATCGACAAAATATTACATTTTCAAAAATTTGAGATAATATTTTTTATTAATATTTTAATAATATTTTATTATTTAAAAAAAAATTGTAGTGAAATATTATTTTTTTTAGCACTGCTAATCCAAGACCAAGTCTTGGGATTTTGTCTTTGTTTCATTGTGTGCAAGAACAATGCCTTTTCAAGAAGGATGGAACCCCAATGAACCACCACCGTACGATGAAGATTTCAACTACTGGAGGCGAAGAATGGAATGCTTCTTAGGAAGCGTAGATATCGATTATATGCTAATATTGAAAAAACCTTCTCAGAACTCGGAGCTGAATAAAAACGTAAGTAAAATTATTTATAATATTTTACCTAACAATATTATATGCAGACTAGAAAAATACAAGAATGCATATGAGCTATGGACCCAGTTGATCAAGCTTCACGAGACGCCAATGGAGCTAGAAGATCAAGTTAAAGTCGAATCCGGACTCGAGTCAGATCCAACGGAGAAGCCTGCTGAATTAGGGGTTGCGCTCAAGGTTAGTAATAATTACCAAAACACCCTTGCTAGTAGTAGTTTAAAATATGGCCATGTTAATTTGGATATGTCTGAAAGTATATGTGAAAATAGTATACATGACAATACTTGCGAAAATACCCCTAGGATATTTTCTGATAAAATAAATATAATTAATTTAGAAAATACAGAAAATCTAAAAATAATCAATAAATCTAAAAATTCGAATTTAAACCTAAACAAATTTGAAAATTCGAACAAAAAGGATGACAAGGTCAATATTAATCTAGACATAATTAATAAATTATTTAATAATCTAGACAATATCAATCTGGAAAATTCTATCCAAACCCAAGATAATTTAATTAACAAAAAATTAAATTTTAATGATAAGACTTATTTAATAAATTCCACTAATTATATCAACTTAAAAGGTAAAGAAAATATAAGGATAAAATCAAACACTTTGATAAAATCAAAACGAAAGTTAACAAACTTAAAATTAAATGTTAAAGATAAAATATTAAACAAAAATAAACTAGAAAATTTAAAATTAACAATTAATAAAAAGTTAAAAGATAAACCTTTAAAGAAATATAATTCAAACAATTTAATTAACTCAAAAATAAATAAAAACCTAAACTTTATAAATAAGCTATTAAAGAAAGATAATTCAATTAACCCAATAAAATTGAAAGAAAATTTAAATGTTAAATATACTCTTTTAAAGAAAGATAATTTGATCAATTTAATTAATTCAAAATTAAAAACTTAAATTTAAATTATAAATTAAACATTAAAACTTAACTAAAACCAACTCCAATTATACAAGAAATCTTAAAAAGAAAAATCAATAATTTAAGGGGAGGCTCCATAATAGCTGGCACCTCCAAAAATAACTTACCCGACAGGGTAACCCAAATAAACTAACCCGGCAGGGTAATTAGGATTAGTTAAAAAGGGACCCAGTTTAACTTGAATCACGGTACGGGTAAAGTTTTTGGATGATAGTACGTTAGGGAAGCTTGGGCATCGCATGTCTAGATCTGGTGCATTTGGCCAAGTGGAACTGACCGAAGCTACCCTTAAACAGAACCTAACTAGTTAGACCAAGGTTTAGTACTAAGCTCCATGGATAGGACTATTTGGAAAACCTCGAAAGGTTGGTTACTTCTAATGACGTCCAAGTGACTCGCCAAGCTTAGAAGTTTATCCGAAGAATGCCTATTTGTTGATACCAAAGCTAAACCTGAATCTAACACAAGTTAAATCAAACTCTATAATTAAATCTAATTCATCTCACAAAATTGTAGGATTCACTGATTGAAAATATAGATCAGGTGAGATGACTAAGGACCTAAAAGAAATTAATTAAATTAAAATTAAATCAATTAAATTAAAATAACATTTTCTTTAATTTAAAATTTTATTTTAAAAATTAAATTTAATTTTCTTTTACTTACAAATTTATTTTAAAAATTAAGCTTAAATTATCTTAATCTAAAAATTATTTTAAAAATTCATTTAAAAACTTTTAAAACTTATTTTAAAAAAAATTATTTTAAAAATTCTTTTCAAAACTTTTAAAACTTATTTTAAAAAATTATTTTAAAAATTCTGTTAAAACTTTTTAAATCATTTAAAAACTATTTTAAAAATCATTTTAAAACTATTTTAAAAATTATGTATGATTTTGAAAAATTCTTCTTATTTTTTCACTATAATAAAATTCTTTTAACCAAAAAAATAGTAATAATAAATTATCTCTATAGACTATTTTCACTTTAAAAATTATTATTTTGACCTTAAACTTATTTTTAATCTTAAACATCATTTTAACCTTAAAACATTTTTTTAACTTACTGAAAACTAGATCTTAAATTAAAACTCATTAAAACTTAATTTAAACATTACTTTTCAACTTAATTTAACCTAACTGAAAATTAAAACTTAAAAATTTAACTTAAACTTAAAACTCAAACCTAAATTAATCACTGATATTAATTTTAATCTAAAATCAAAACTGAATTGAACGTATATTAATTGTCATTATAAAAATCATTTTAAAATCCTGTTAAAAATCCCTTAAAAATAATAATAATTATAATTCTTTTAAATTCATTTAAAACTTAGACACCTAACTTAAAAACTTAAATTCCGTTAACTTTAACTTTAAACTTAATTATGTAATTAATAAGTAGAACTTAACTATTTAAGTTTAAAGAACTAAGCTTGATTTTATCAGAACCTAGGTTTAACCTTAGCAAAAATATTAAAATTACTCTAAGTCATTTTTCTTAATCAACCTTTAAAATATTAATTATTTTTATTAAAATATAATTAAAGTTTGACTTAAATTGAACCTTACTTTAACTATGTTTAATAACTTTAATAAATTGTACTTGAAATCACTACTAACTTTAAACTAAGTTAATCCAACTTAAAAGGAAGTAAATGAAAAAATCGAATTATAACTAATACTTTTATTAACCAATTCAATTAATTAATACAAAGGTTAACTCATTTTAAATAAATATTAAATTATTAAATCATGTAAAAATTAATCAATAAATTATTGATAATGGTTAACTGTTATTAATAAATTCACTGTTATTGAATTAATAAATTCTTTTCGTATTTAACCTTAAGCTTAAAAGTCTGAATCTAAAATTAATTATTGATTAATCAAACTCAAATAAACAATTATGGGGGATAATAAAATAAGGAGGATTAATATATTAAAAGAGTATCAAATTAAGGGGGAGGTTTATTTTTTAATTATCTCCTGAAGTGTTATTTTTAATCTTCTCTTTAAAATCTCTCTAGAAAATTCTACCTCAATTTAAAAAATTAATATATATCTACTTTGAATATTTTTAGCAAATATTTTCAAATTTTATGTCAGGTTCAGGGGGAGGAATTAATTAAAAATTTCCCTTTATATAAAATATTTTAAATTTTGTTTGAAAAATGTTTTCTTAAAAATTTCTTAAACCTACTTTTGAAAACTAACTCTTATAAAACTAAGTTGTTTTTAAGAATTGAGTTTTACTTTTTATTGAAAATTGATTTTGAAAATTAGATTTAACTTAGTTTTGAAAATTGTGGAAATTAGATTTTTCAAAACTTAAGTTTACAAACTAAGCTTCTCAAAATCATTTCCCTTAATTTTGATTATCAAAGTTTAAAAATCAATTTTCAAAATCAACTTGCTTAAAATTGTGAAAATTTTTTAAATCAACTCAAAATTGTTTCTTTTAAATCACAAACTTTTTATCCATTTTTCTTAGTTTTTGAAAACTCAACTTTTCAAGTATTTTAAACAATGGTTTTGAAACTAGTACTCTTGAACTTTAAAATTTTGATCTTTGAAAATTAGATTTAATTATTTTACTTTATCAAAATTAGTTCTACCAAACTCCTTTGAAAACTAAAAGTAAAGTTCAAAATCAATATTTACAAACTGAAATTTGATTTGCAAAAACTCAAGTGTTAAAAATTATGAAAGTTAGATTTTTTTCAAACTTAAATCACTGTCAAAACTTAAGTTTTAAATCATTTACAAACTTAGTGTTGAAAAATAAATTTTTCAAACTTAGTTTTGGAATTCTGGTTTTTGAAAACTTGTGTTTGAAAATGAAAACTTAGCTAGCCTTCTAAAAGCTAAAAGCTAATGCTTTAAACAAATTTTCAAAAGCTTAAACTCCCCCAAGTCAACTTGACTATTTTTTAACTTGCTATTAAAAATTGTACTTTTATCAGTATCTTTGAATTTTTAAACTAAACTTTTTATTACTCTACACTATGCTTGTTTACCCCTGCTTACTTTTTGATGAATGCCAAAGGGGGAGAAGGGTTAGGTGGTTAAGTTAGCTAAACCAATTTGAAAACACAAACTGACTTTAAAACCACACAAATGCATGTTGTTTCGTACATATGCTTTCACTAACTTAACCAGGTTGTCATTCCATCAAAAAGGGGGAGATTGTTGGTGCGGGTAGCACTAACGGTCTAACCCAGGTTTTGATGAATGACAAATAGGTTAAATTAGTTGTGTTGTTGTCTGACACTTTGATCAAGTGTGCAGGAAAAGTCCAGCTAGGTCGACGGGCTGACCGGATAGCTGGCGAGAAGTCCAAGCGGGTCGACGGGCTGACCGGACGCTTGGCGAGAAGTCCAGCTAGGTCGACGGGCTGACCGGATAGCTGGCGAGAAGTCCAAGCGGGTCGACGGGCTGACCGGACGCTTGGCGAGAAGTCCAGACGGGTCGACGAGCTGACCGGACGTCTGGCAGGTAAGTGAGGTAAGTCACTGGAGGGGAGTGACTGTGAGGACGCGTTCCCGGGAAGGGGACATTAGGCGTCGATCCGGCTTAGATCCATTTCGGATATCTAAGTCGAGATCGTGACTAGATTTCGGTCTCGAAAAGACGGAATCTAAGTCATACTCTTGATGCTAATTTTTATTACTTAGCGTATCTGTAAAAATGTGCTAACAAACTGTGCTGCAGGGTTTATTTGCCTCGGACTAACACTGTTTTGCAGGTAGGGAACAGTGAGGGTCTGGGCGCCCGGAATGGCTCCGGGTGCCCGGAAGTCCGGGCGCCCGGAAGGGATCCAGGCGCCCGGAGGCAAATTTTATCCTCAGGACGACGTTGACACTTGGAGCATGCTGGTTGGGAGTGTTACGTCACACTCCAGGCGCCCGGAAGGGATCCAGGCGCCCGGAGCAGCATATAAAAGAAGCCCCAGGCAGGAGCTTCAAGATATCAGTCTTCTGAGAACTCTGAGTCCAATCACTCTGCTGCTCTGCGCTCCAACAACGTTCACAAAGCTCCGACGACTCACTCCGGCTCTCTTTTTAATTCATTGTTTGTCGGTTAGCTTTGCTTTCTTTCTTTTCATTAGCAATATTTGTACGTAAATTGTAATTATCCGAATTGCTAGTGAATTGCCCAACGAAAGTACTCAAGGAGTACGGGCCTTCGAGTAGGAGTCGTTACAGGCTCCGAACGAAGTAAAAATCAACAGTGTTCATCTCTTTACTTCTTTACTTTTCCGCTGCGTCTTAACTCGAGATTTTCGAATCGATATTCACCCCCCCCTCTATCGAATCTAACGGTCTTACAGATTATACTAATGAAATACAAGTAGATGTGCGTCAAAGAATGTCTATAAATATATATAAGCTACACATATAAGTTAAGTAGAGAAAGAGAGATTTCGGAGCCGAACAGAACCAAATTATGCGAAAGGAGATGGACAAGCTACTTGAAGTGGGCATATCCATGAAGTACAATTCCTGAGCTGGTTAGAAAATGTAGTGCTACTGTCTAAGCCCAAAAACAAGTGGCGAGTATGTATGGATTTCAGAGATCTAAACAAGGTATGCTTGAAAGATTACTACCCTCTGCCACGCATCGATCAAGTGATAGACTCAACTGCTGGCTACAAGTTGATATGCATGATGGATGTATATTAGGGTTACCATCAGGTCCCTCTAGCTAAAGAAGACCAAGAAAAGGTTAGCTTCATCACTTCTGAAGGAACATACTGTTATAATGTCATGTCATTCGAACTAAAGAATGTAAGAGCAACATACCAACAACTTATGAATAAGGTATTCCGAAGGAAAATCGATAGAAACATTGAGGTATATGTAAATGATATACTAATCAAATCCCTCTGAGCTGCTAATTTATGTACAGATATAGAAGAGACGTGTTGAACCCTAAGAAAGTATAGACTCAAGTTGAACCCCAATAAATGCTTATTTGAAGTCAAGAGTGGATGCTTCCTTGGCTATATCATGACAGATCAAGGAATTAAAGCTAATCCAAGTAAGGTGAAAGCTCTCTAAGACATGCCCCTGCCTCATAATATGAAAGAAGTACAACGCCTGACCAAACAAATCACGACTTTATCTCGATTCATCGCAAGGTCATCTGATCGGAGTCTACCATTTTTAAGATATTTTGCCGAGCCACAAAATTCCAGTGGGACGCTGAATGTAATAAGGTGTTGGAGAAGCTTAAAAATTATTTATCTTCTTTGTTTATACTTGCAAAGCCTATCGCTGGGAGCCATTGTGGATATACTGGTCTTCCACTAAGAGGGTTGTTGGGTCGACGTTGGAATGATAGGATGACAATGAGTAGCAATATGTGTATTTCTTATGCTATTTATTAAAAGGCGTTGAATGTGTTGGTGCGTGAAGCATCCGGCGATCGAACCCATGTTTTGATTATATCAAAGGATTCAAAGTTAAGTTGTCTTGTTATCTGATGTGTTTGAATGAGCTTTGTAGGAAAGTTCTAAGTGTACTTAGGCAAAAGTCCTAGCTGTTGTTAGGCGGGTGGAAAACCTTAGGGGGTGGTAACCTTAGGTCCTAGGGGGTGGTAACCCTGTTAGAGTGTATACTGAAAGCCTAAGCTTTTGTAAACATTTATTTTGAATAAAGAATCACATTTGGTCAAATTGTCTACATTTAGTTGTAGTTGTTCAATTAATTTATATTGTAGATAACATAGTATGTGGTGCCACATACAGAAGATGATGTTATTAGTACCTTATAACTTATAAACAATAGCTCACGATCAAAATGGAAAGGAACAAACCATTGGAAGATCGTAGTGTAATTAGGAATTAGTTTATCTTGACTATATAATTACACTAGTACACTTAGAGTGTATTGAGTAGGACCATTAGAAGTCGTTTCTTTTATACTGACTTTATAAAGGAACAAAGACCTCAGTTATTATGGAAGTGTGTGCTCTTAATCCTAATATAATAATAAGCACATATATTTGATATTTATTTCTTTAATTTATCAATGGGTGAGATTTAGTTTTATAAATCAATAAGCCCGATAAGTTGGGAAATGATATCGCTTATAGTGTGTGTTGTTGATTATAGAAGGAAACTGTGTCCTAGAAATCTAAGTTGATAATGTCCCCAAGATGAGCTCATAAGGATTGTCATGTTAAACCCTACAGGTGGACTCAGTCCGACATGATGATAAGTTGAGTGGTACTATTCTTGGATTAAGATATTAATTAAATGAGTTGTCAGTAAGTCACTTAATTAGTGGACATTTGACATCTTAAACACAGGGAGACTAACACACTCATAATAAGAAGGAGCCTAAAAATGTAATTTGGGATTTGTGCGGTAGTTCAATAATAGATCGGAAATCTACAACTGACTCCTGCATTTTTCTTGGTTCTTGGAAAAGTAAGAAACAAGATGCTATTTCTAAATTTTTCACAGAAACTGAGTACCGTGTCATGACCTCAACCACTTGTGAAATAGTTTGGTTGCAATGATTCCTTCCAGATATGAGTATCTCTCTTTATTAACCTACTCCGTTATATTATGATAATCAGAGTGTTATTCAAATTGCGTGCAATTCAATTTTTCATGAGTGAACGAAACATATTGAAATTGATTATCACATTACTCGTCATCGTCTTCAAATTGACACAATCACATTACCTTTCGTTTCTTCAAATTTATAAATTATTGATATGTTTACGAAAACATATTCCACTTCATGTTTTCATTTTTTGTTTCACAAATTCTCAATGCTTTTAGTTATAACAACGTAGATTTGAGGTGATGTTAGATTATATATATATATATATATATATATATATATATATATATATATATAGTTAGTTAGTTAGTTAGTTAGTTAGTTAGTTAATAATATGACTATTTTTTTTTCTAATTTCTAGAAAAATTGAAACAGTTCGTTTCTGGTCAGGAAGGACAATGGCAGTGTATAGAAGAAATTAACAAACGACAAGGAGAAATAAATAGCTGCAAAAACGAGATACGTGAAATTTGTGGATCGAAGAGGTTTGGTGTAAATTTGTGGGTGAACTTGGTTTACAATGAAATCAGTTAGCAGTTGCTGTGTGTCATGATGCAATTAATGAAAAGAAGTTCCAAGACGTGGCCGGTGTTAGTCGTACCGATCGAGTGGATAAGATCAGTGGCAATCCGAGTTCGACCAATCCATTCAATTATATATATTGGGCTAGCCACGTAAGTAGGTAACCAAATCGAGTAACTAGACCTAATAGAATGGATCCTAACTAATTAAGGGCATTGTCTGAATAAGTAGACCAACCAAAATGTACTCTTCATGTGGATTAGAATCCAAAACGTCCTTCTTAACATCAACAGTAGGTACAGAAAGAGTTAATTAATTAAGTAAGATTCTCATAATCAATCAAATTTCTATTGATATGTTGAATTGAGTTGGATTTTGATCGAGAGAGCGAATGCAGAGAACTGTACTTTGTAGATAGATTTTTACATGTTAATTGTCACATTCATTCTCATATCAAATTAACAAATAAATTTTAAAATTAAATATCTAGATTATTTCAAAAAAAAAAGTAATTATTTATGGTTGAATTTTCTTCCAATAGAATGACAATTCTAAAAATATTAATTGTTCAAATGAATTTTTATAAGCACTTTCTAATTTATCTTAATGGCTGAAGAAAATTTTCATAAAATCAGATTGATTATCTTCAAAATTAATAATTAAAAAAAATAAATATCTGAATTATCTAATAAAAAATAAAAAAGCAGTTATTTAACATTTAAATATCAAATAAAATAATATTTAGACGACACCACGTTGATCAGCAGTACCTTTGTGTAACGTCGGAGTACAGCTTCGACTAAAAATTAAAGTAGAAGGTACACATCTATTTGAATAATTAATTATAAATGGTCAAAAACAATTTTTAAAAATTGATATAGAAAAAGAGATTTACATTTGCAATAGTTGCATAATTTTGTTCCCCATTATAATTTATAACCACTTATACTTAATAATCATAAATATGTAGATGAATAAAGAATGCTGCAAAACAAAGTTTGGTTATTTTTAAAAAAAAAAACGTAATTAAATCGGTTCGGTTTTTTATTCTGAATTTTTAAAAATAGTTAAATAAAATAAATATTTTTATTAAATAATAAAATAAAATAAAGTTTTAAAAAATATTAAGAATTTTTATTTTTTTATTAAACTGATTAAATTTTTATTTATTTTATTTAAAAAATATAATTCGGTTGTTTTAGTTTTAATAACAAATTTTTTTTGTTTGAAAAAAAAGAGAGATTTACATTTGCTATTAACACCACCATAAAGATACAAAATGTTTCATGATGAATTTTTTTCCTAAAAAAACATCTCCTGCGGCATGTACATGATTTTTACCTCCAAATCTAGTGGAAAATGTAATTCTGAAAAGAAATTTATCAGAACAAGTAAGTTTTATAAGGAGGAGAAAAATATTGATTAATTTGATACCGGCAATTAGGAATGACCGAATGAGTAATTAAATCGAAATAATCAAATTAATTCATAAATTTGGTTCATTTATTAAAAAGTTTGGTTTTTTAACATCCAGTATATTTTGATTAAATCGGTAATTTTTTTAATTTTGAAAAATAATTAAATCAATTAAATTGATTTTTTATTATATAATAAAAATTTTAAAATTAATATTTTTAATTTTTATTATACTGATTATTTTTTAAAAAACATTTTTTATTTTTAAAAATTCAATTCGGTTGTTTCAATTTTAATAACAAAATTCAATAGGCTAAAAAAGAACGTCTAATTCGATTTCAAATAGTTTTCTCACAGTTCAATTCTAACTGGCCTTATTACTACTAAACTATCATAATCGATGAAAAGTGCAAGTTCCGCTGTCTCTAGCTCAGATAATTGTAGCTATTGTGGCAAAAAAAAAAAAGTGAATACGTTCGTCCCAGCGCCCCCGTCAATTCGTCCCAGGGCCAACATGGAAGAGGTAAATCACGGACGACTACTAGCCTTTGGAATAGTGACTAACACATAAGGAAAGTATTTACCTCGACTTTGTCGAGATTCGAACCCCAGATCTCATTATGACAATATTTCATGTGTTAACCATTAAATCCATCCGAGGAGACAACAGATAATTGCAACTATGAGCCTAGTTCAAATGGATGCATATGCCCTAGTTAATATTGGAGTATAATTAATCCATAGATGCGAATACATAATATAAGAATCCATTTTGGGCCGAATGATTCCATTGAAAAATTTAGATTGAAATTTAATAAAATTTTCTCGAACAAGATGGAACGCAAGTAAAAGAAAGCTGATATATGTATTAATGATCCTAATACAATTTATTCCACAAAGAGATTGATATTACTTTGTGAAACCTCCAGGTCCCCCGTAAGCAAAAACATATTTATCAGCATTATATGTATAATGATCATCAGCGGTGCTATAATAGTCACTAATATCAAACCTAAACTCAAGATACTCATCATCGAAAATGATCAAATTATTCGACGAATCCACTGACTGAACTTGAATGAAATAAGCAGCTTTATTAGGTCCTTCGGTACTTGGATGTCCACTACCCATAGGAGGACTCGGTACATTCAAGGGAGAGTAAACATGCCCACCCATTTGAAGAGCGGATGCATATTTATTCATATTCGGAAGCAATTCCTTAGGGAAATACCCAAGAGGTAGCTGATCATTATAGGTAACCCACCAATTCCCTGTCTTAGAATCCTATAAATGAAAATACATAAAATTTATTAATAAGGAATAAACTTCAATAAAAATAAAATAACTCGTATGGGAAAAAAGAGATAAAGAAATTACCCTAGCTATTAGTATAGGTAGATATTTTTGTTCACCGCCATAAGTAGAAAATTCAGGAATAAAACTTCCCGGTCCATAAATATTAGTGGTGCTAACAAAACCAGCACATAGTAAATTCCCACATCCCGTTTTGTCATATCCATCTCTCTGAAAACAAGGAATGAAATATTTTATATAAGCATATATATTTATATATATATAAAAGATTTATACTTACCGTCCAATAAGTAAAAAATCGAGGATAACTGGTCTCGTACAAGACTGTTGTAACCTGTGAAATTGAATATTAGTGATGATATAAAATAATATTAGTAAATATTTTATATTAACTTACATGCCAACCAGCTTGGATCACATTGAGTTCATTATTTGGAACTTTTATATCGCCAAAAAGATATATAGTGCTGGATGATATTTGACCAGCTTGTAGATCCGGAAGCTTATAAGTCGCCATTTTTGCATACGCTCCATAAAATGGACCATATATTGATTCCATTATTGCGTACTATGTATAATATAAATATTATTTATTTTCAAACTCTATAAATAATAAATTAAAATTGCAATAATAATATTAATAACAGTGATAAAAATAATAACTCACGTGACTTCCTTCAACAGTTGTGTTGTGACTTCCATCCGCAGTTGGGTTGTGAGTTATAGCTTGTGCTCTAAATTGGTTTCTCAAGAGCTGCGAGTCAATTAAATCTTGTTTCCGAGCACGCTGGATAAGAACAGTTCCAGAAGGACAAGTATCATTGAATCCATAAAAAGAAGCTGGTTTAGATTTTGCAAGCTTCATCCCTTTGGGAAAATTACTTGGTTTTAACTACAAATTAAGAGTATCATATCAGTTAAAGAGACAAAGGAACTATACCATGCAATAAAAAAATATCATATTAATTTGACTTATTTTTTTAATGCTCACTAGATACCTGAAGAGTATGATTTTTCAACAAAGGGTGGCTAAACGCTGGTTGCTTATACATATCAACACAATCAAATAGATCTCCTGTTATTGTCTGACAACAAAAAAGATAATAATAATAATTTCAATAAAAGTATTATTTCTAATTTCTCAAAAGAAATATTAATAACGACCTGAATAGTTTTAAGTGAATATTTAGCTTTCTTGCTCCACGGATTTGCTTGTGCTCCACCAATCAAAATAAACAATAAAATGCGAAAAAACATGATGTACAAATTCAAATGATCGAAAGTTTCTTACTGAGATATGTTGTAAATCTTAGTCCATTCTCTAGTTTATAAATACACAAAAAAAAAATTTATAATTAGTAAGATATAAGAATCATTATAAAAAAAAGGTAAATGATTTTTTTTAATATGTAATTTACTATTAATTTAATCTTAAAATTGATATAAAATTAATGTAAGTTTATCTCTATTAATGTTAAAATAATAAATTTTAAAATTTACAACAAATCTAAGCTTATCTCTTTATTAATGTAATCTTAAATTTTATACAAAACTAATAAGAGCTTTCTAGATTATGTTAAAATAATAAATCTTAAAATTTATATAAAATTAATAAGTTTATTTCCATTAATGTCAAGATAATAAATTTTAAATTTGTACAAAATGTAAGAAATTATCTCTCTCTATTACTATCTTAAAATTTATATAAAAATAATGTAAACTTATCTCTTTTAATGTTAAAATAATAAATTTTGAATTTTATATAAAATGTAAGCAATCATATATCTATTAATGTGATCCTAGAATTTATACAAAATTAAGGTAAGTGTATCTATATTAATCTTGAAATAATAAATTCCCTTCCATTTATTTTTTATTAAACCTAAACAATATATATATATATATATATATATATATATTTCACATTTAAAATATGCAAGTAATATTATTTTTATTTATTATTTTATTTAATGATTCTCATATTGCTCACTATAATTTTTTTTTGCCTTTATAAATTAAAGAAAGAGTTGAGATTTACAACATATTAAAAAAAATAAACTTTAATATCAAATCATATTACTTAACATTTTATTTCTGGTGTTTATTTCGATTAGTGATTAGTGGGAATAAGAAAGTTAAACATTCATGTAATACACTAAGATGCATTTGATTTAAATTATCATATATAATTTTGATTATGTGATTATCGAATAATCATATTATCAAAGTTATGGCGAAAGTTCTAAGTGTACTTAGGCAAAAGTCCTATCTACGGTTACGCAGGTGGAAAATCCTAGGGGGTGGTAACTCTAGATCTTAAGGGGTGGTAACCCTATGTGAGGAAAAGTCCTAGCTACGGTTATGCAGGATGGAAACCCTAGGAGGTGGTAACCCTATGTCCTAGGAGATGGTAACCCTAAGTGGAAAGTCTTGGCGAGTAGAGGACTTCGGGCAAAAGTCCTAGAGTCGGGGACTCTGAGTGGAAAGTCCTGGTGTTGTGAACCAGGTGAAAGACTGGGCGGGTCATAGAGCGGACGTCCAGCAGAAAGTCTTGAAGCCTCGGGCGCTGAGCAAAAGTCCAGTCCGTCTGGAGGACCGGTCTAACAACAGGTATACTTTGCTAAGTGGAGTAAGTGCGGATGCATTCCTCGATGAGGGAACAGTAGCGTCGGTTTGAACTAGGGTTTCCGGTCGGAAATCCGAAGTCAGAACCGGACAGTCCGATGATTGTCAAATACTTTATTTTATATGTTTATATTATGCTAACTTTGTTTCTTAGAGTATGGTTGGTTTGTTGGACTAACATATCTTGTAGGAAGCAAACTGGACATCTTTGTCTCGGATGAACAGTACCCGAGGCGCCCTCTATGGAGCTTGGAGGTGCCTCGGGTCGCATGCAAAGACTGCCTCACATCTTGGCGCGAGGGCGCCCTCATGGAGCTTGAGGGCACCTTGGACATTGGTGCAAGGGCACCCTCCATGGGCTTGGAGGCACCCTCAGGAGAATAAGCGACGAAGAAGTCAAAGATCATCCACGCTGCGGTTTCGACTGGGATGAGGGCGCCCTCCATGGTGTTGGAGGCACCCTCCACGAGCTTTATAAGTAGTCTTAAGCAGCAGCTATGAAAAACAACAAGAACGCGATCCATCTTCCGTACACTGCTCAAAGGATGATCCTATAAAGCTATAACAAGACACCAACGACCTAAAACGTCAAATTTACTATTCTTAAGTTATTGGTATATTTTCTTACTGTACTTAATTGTTGTACTCTAAACCATATTTTGCGAACTTATAGTGATTGTCCAAAGTAAACGCTCAACGAGCATGAACCTTAGAGTAAGAGTCGCCACAGGCTTCGAACCAATTAAAAAAATCCTTGGTGTTTGCATTTGCATTATTTACTTTTTTGCTCCGTAATTACTCGAAAGTTTTTCGAAACGAATGTGAAAGTCAAGAGCGCTATTCACCCCCCCTAGCGCTTTCGATCCAATAATTGGTATCAGAATAAAGCTGCTCTGAATTGGTGAAACCACTAATCGAGCAGGGGGATTCCTTTTTGAAAAATAAAATTAGATATCATTTGTGTTCAAAATAAAACCTTACGCCTTTCATTTTTTCCTCCAAAACTATTTTTAAAAAATTCATTTTCATCTTTTCACCGTTGGTCGGTATTAACGAAATATCGTATTTTCAAAATTTTATAATAATATTTTATTAATATTTTATTTTTTTTGAAATTAGTAAATTGTTATTTTTATTTTTTTCTCCCACACTACTAATCCAAGACCAAGTCTTAGGACATTTGCTTCTTTTTCCTTTTTGTGTGCAAGATTTTTTTTAATGGCCTACCAAGATGGGAACAGCACCGCATGCCTACCACTCTTGTCCAGTGAGAATTTCGAGTACTGTAAAGACCAGATGGAGTACCAACTAAAGACCCAAGTGGAGATATGGACCATAGTCCAGATTGGATTTATTCTCCCCGTCGAAGAAGGTGTACCCATCGCCTATGACAAGTGAGATGCACAAACAAGAAGAAAATTCGAGGCAAATGCGAAAGCAACATGGACTCTCCTATACGGACAAACAAATTCAGAGCTTGATCGAGTTGGAAAGTTCAACAATGCTAAGGAGCTTTGGGAGAAATTGCTCAAGCTTCATGAGATTCCTTCAGAGTCATAAGATCAAGTCAAACTAGAGTTCAAATCCGAGTATGAATCTCCAGAGTCAACCTCCGAACCAGACTCAGAAGAATCAGATCAGACCGATTTCATAACACTGATAGTCAGAGAAGAGATAGCTGAATCTAAGTCTGAATTCGAGACGACAAAAGTCAAGGGGAAGGATCTTATAATGGATCTAAAAGATAAAATTGTAAATTCAAATTGTAAATTTCACATAACTTGTTTTAAGTATAGGGAGAGAAGGCACTATAGAAATGAGTGCCCTACTCATAAGATTCGGGCGGCACATCTATTTTGTGCATTGTGGCTGTTGGTCGGCCACTTGACCTTCTTGTGTATTTTGGCGATGCAGGAAGCAAAGAGGTTATGAGCCTCTCCATGTATATTTGAACTTACCTACATAATAATGGTTGACATCTGTAATATGAAACTTATAGGTTCTTCATAAAGTAGGGGCGGACAGCTTGTGCTGCTGCGGTAGCTTTAGATACTCCTGGTGCAAATTATAGAACAGTTTGGGCGTTGAAAAAATACTTTCCAGATGTTAAGACATTGTTCGAGCTCATGATGTTGATCATGGTATTAACTTAGAGAAGGCAGGTGCAAGTGCGGTAAGTGGAATCACATAGTTATCTCCATCAATGATTATTACAATTAGGAGTGAATGTTTATACTTACCATAAAAGAAAGTTCCATCAATTTAGATCACTGGCTTTGTGAACTCGATACTGTCGATAGCTAATTTGAATGACCAAAATAGTCAACGCAAAATTTTTTTGTTGAATTCAACTGCACGATACCTGACATGAGTGTGATCATCGAATGTCCACCATACAACACTTCCAGGATTTGTCTGTTGCAGAGCTGAAGAAATGTGGTAGATGTTGGTATGATTCATCCCAATCACTCCAAATTCTGACAATAGCCTTCTGTTTAACCTCCTATGCTTTCCTATAGGAGAGTTTGAAATGCAACCAATTGTGAATTTCAACGATAATACTTCCAACTGACTTGGATGGATCTTTCTTCACCCCTTCCAATATACAGTTGCATATAAAGTTTGAGTCCAATTGTATGTGATCAAGTGATATAGCCCTCGCAACACATGTGTGTGGACCTTTATATCGTGTTATGCCCCATCCTCCACCAACTTTCTTTAGCCTTGCTGCACGTAACTGCCAACTACACTCATATTTAGTGTTCCTACATACGACTGACCAAACACGCGAACTTGACTCAGCAACTTCATATTCTCGACTGCAATTCAAGGAATATTGTTTAACTGCATTAATTACATCTTCCTTCTCTTGAAACTCCAATGTTGTATCAAATTTTGTACCAACTACCATTCCAACTGTGTTACCCACTGATCCGATCCAATCTGCTGAAACAGGGTAGTTGGCTCCTACAGTAAACTGAAATGCTTCAGGCACTTCGATCATTGCCTCTTCCTCACATTCGTCTTGACCGAGTAGCCCATCACTATCTTCCTCTTCTGAAGGGTTGGACTGACAATCATTTGTTGTTATCGGTATGTCAATGCTCTCAGGTAGTGGGACATCTGAATGGCTCAATACACGAAAATACTCCATAACTTCATGTGATGGACCAGCCTCATCATAAATACTTGCGCCGAGACTTGGTTCGAATGGAGCTTCAGACAATGCCTGATTCGAAACATACACACTTCGTCGATCACATTGTAGAGTTGAATCACCAAACGGTTGAAAACTTGGAGCACATACACTGTGACGACTAGGCAATATAAAAGGATCACCAATTAGCTCTGAAGTAGAAGCATATACACTATGCCTACCACTTTGCATAACAGTTTCATGCAAAAGACCCAAACTACGATCACAAAAACTTCGTCTACCACCCAGCTCTGCCTCCTGAGTACATACACTTCTCCTACCCTTAATTCGATATTTTCTAGTTTTCACATATAGCTGAGGATAACTTGTACTTTCAATAATAACACTACTATCAACAAGGGCACGTATATCATCATCTTCTTTAACCTCCATACAATAATAATGGATGACTCTATTTGACATACAAGGCAATCTATATATTATATCAAATATAATATCATCTGATCAGAGCTCCAATTTCTAGCTTATGGACTCAACAAGGTCACTATACTCAAAGCTCTCTTGCAAAAACACTACCTGATGTGACCCTCCTTCATAATTTGCACCGTGCTCACCCTCAACGATCCTACCTCCATAGCTAACAAGGACTTTTATTCTTGAAGTCATTCTACAATAAATAAATAATTGTACACCAAATTTTAAATAAACTATAATTTGTAAACATAAAGAAATTCTCAACAAACAAAATATCATAACACGTTTTTAATTAAACTAATGAAATAAATTATTTTTTATTTTCACATCTCTTAAATTAATATTTTTCATTAGTTTAAAATTCAAATTTATTGTCAAGATAAGGTTATTTTAAACACATCAAAATTTTATTTAATAATAAACTAAATGTACTAATTACATTATGCTTAATAATACTTTAAAAAAAAGCAAAAACCTATACAACTAAATTACTAACGAGTTATAATACAAATCTAATATAAAAACTACATAGGATACAAACACTATATATTTTCACATTCCTCAAATATAGTATTTAATATTCCTAAATTAAAAAAAATCTCTCATGTAAAATCTCAAGTTTAAAATTACATATTAAAATTTTCTTAATTAATATTAAATACTAATAAATTTATTTCACTTACTAGCTGCATAATAATAAAATTAAAAAATTTACTTACTAATTAATTTTTTTTAATTATTGTTAATTCTACTTTCAAACGGCAAAAGTAAGTTGAATATTTAGTTTGTAATCATGTCAGAGGAATAATACAGAGTGATTTTTCTAATTACAATAAGAAAAAAAATAGACTGATCATATTATTTCATGTAATTAACAAGTTTTCAAATGGTCACAAAATCAATAATTATAATTACTTATTTTTTAAAAAATAAAACTAACTTGAAAGAAACTTGATCATATCTATTTGAATTGTTTAATTCATTTATATTAAATTTAAGCAACTGATACCAGAAGATAAATAAATCTTTAATCTACTTGTAGAAATGCTCTTGAGATAAAAAAAAAAAAAAAAAAAAAACCTGTTTTATCGCAATTTTGCTCTTCCTAGCTCGTTCGCAGCCTCAATTGCTTTAAACGCTTTCCCTTCAGAGCCTCGCTTCTCACAATTAATTAATTACACATTTATATAGAGAATTGATGCACTGCACATGTTAATTAATGACTATTGCTCAATTAATCAATTCGACATGTCAGCGGGATTCTTGCCCATTATATATCAACAGGATTCTCGTGATATGTCTGTATGTCAGCGTGATTTATGCTCGTTGCATGTTAGCGAAATTTTCACTGCAAATTGATTAAGATTCTATTTGATTTTGTTTTGCATGGAGCCGCGTCAAGAAAACTTTAGCTTTGTAATAATAATTAATGGAACCATAGCACATGCGGCTCAATACAAAATTAATAATTATAATTATTTTTTTAAAAAAAAATAAAACTTAAGCAAATGAAAAATGAAACAATTTGTAAAAAAAAAAGTTGCCGGGATTTAAATCCTGTTAATTATTTCATATCCGGGACTTAAATCCCGGAATATAAGTGATCCTGTCCGAATCGCTGAACCAAAGGACGCTGGGCACGTGGCGCACTCCTAGTCGAGGGTGTAGGCCTCCGTCTGGTCGCACGAATCTCCGGCGAACCTGCACAGAAGTCGGGCCGGGAAGGGGTTCCCGGCGGCGACCCTCCGACGCTCAAGTCAGGTAAGCGAGTGGTGGAAAAAGTGGCTCCGAAGCTTGTAGAATGCGTACCTCCGACGAAGTAAGAGGCTCTTTATATAGAGCGGTGAAAGAACTAATGCACGTCCACCGAGGCGCATACGTGTCCGCAGCCCATACCTCGGTATGTACCTGTCAGAGAGCTTACCTGACACCATACTGCTACAGTCCAATCACGTCTTCGATGGGACAACAGAACACCTTGTTGTCAGACTTAGAATATGGCCTAGACATAGGACTTGACGGCTGTCAGAAGATGTTCCTATCCTTCACTCACCGCCCGGCCGGGATGTCCGTCCGGCCGGCGCGAAGAGCGTCGTCCGTACGGCCTTAATTCCCTGCGCCAGCCGGCCGGCACGTCCATTATGTCCTGCCTTCTCTTAGGCCTTCCGTTCGGTCATTATTTACTATTTCATTGAGCGTCGGAACCCCGACCCCTGTCAGGGCGTCTTTCACTATCAGACGTTTACGGGCAGGCCGATCGGCCTGCCCTTTTTTCATGCGTCCGGTCGGCTCACCCTTCTTCGACGGACCACCTGGCCCTTTGACCTCCACGTGGCGTTGACCCCTCGTTAGGAGGTCCCGGGCTCTTACCACCGGATCACTTGCCTTCCCCTCGAGTCTAGTCGAAGGAGGCGAAGTCCGACTGACTGGACTGCCGATCTGACTGAGCAATGATTGCTGCATTGGGCCGCTCGGCCAGGCGTAAGGATGCTCATCCGTTCGGCGGTATCTTGTCCATGCCTTGTGTTTTCTTGGCATCCATGTCCGATGCTCTCCCCTATTACCCATCACGTGCGCTGCGCACGGTAAGGGGAGTTCATTAAATGCGGCCAGTATCCTGCTGACACGTGGCGATCGTGTGTTTGTCAGCGTATGGCGGTGGCGTCACTTCCGATGGGACAGCCGCCGTTTGAAATGAACGGCTGGATGACGACCTTGATATCGGTGACCTGAATCGGACGGTGGAAATTGATGGCGACCACCCATATAAAGCTCCTGACCCCTGCTCTTCGCTGCATTTCGACCTCCTCGTTTCCAGACATCCCGCTGCTCCTCCTTTCGCCGGCGACCCTGTGTTTCGGCTTTCCGGCGACCCTACAGCTTCTTTAGACCATCTTCCTTGCTCGTAAGACCCTTTTTCTCGCTCCCAACGTTTTCTTCTTTCTGTTAATCGTTTCCTTTAGTCGGTTTCCACCCATTCCTTGCTTGAACCTTCCCCTTTTGTCCCGCATTCTTGTCTTTCGACCATGACTAGCACCTCGCAGTCGACCGGCGGTGCTCCGGGTCTATGGTACTCGACTATGGAAAGCCATTTTGACGAGGAGGACGCGTTGCGTCTCGCTCGGACTTACGACATTCCTTCCGACCACCAAATAGTATTAGCCACACCGGCCGATCGGCCTCATGAACCGCCGATCGGCACAGTTCTTTTTTTCCGAGACCAATTTCTGGTCGGACTACGCTTCCCACCCCATAAATTTTTCCTGCAAGTCTGCAATTATTTCCGCATTCCGCTCGGCCAGGTAGTTCCCAACTCTATTAGGCTGCTGAGCGGAGTAATAGTTTTGTTCAAACTGAACGGCATCCCCTTAGACCCAAAAATTTTCCACTACTTCTACTATCCCAAGCAGGCCGAGTGGGGAACTTTTGTTTTTCAATCTAGGATAGGTTTCGTCCTCTTCGATGGCATTCCGAGCTCCAACAAACATTGGAAGGAGCACTTTTTCTATATACGTTTTCCCGAGCGGCCAACTTTTCGTACCAAATGGCAGACGGCGATGCCAATGCAGCCGAACGGCTGGTTGGTCAGCGTTATCATATTGACAAGCTGCTCCTTCCGGGAGTAATGCACCTATTTGGCTTGTCCTCTACTACAGCCGATTTGCCCTGCAGTATGAGTAAGTTCCCTTATCTTCCCGTTTGTTTTGTTCTAACTGAATTATTTTTTGCTTCTGCAGCTGAAGTCATGTGGCGCGCCAAGGCGACTGAGAAGCTCAAATTGAAAGCCGCTCAGATTGAGGCGGTGACGAACGAAGAGGTCGCCGAGCGGGGCCTTAGTCTAGCTGATCCGACCGGCGAAGCAAGTGAGGGGACTCAGAACGCCCCTGAAGCCGTAGCAGCTACTACCTCCCACAAGGAGGCAGCGGGCGACACAGAACCTCATACCCAAGCCGAGGTGGAGGGCCGTTCGGCCGACGATGTTTCGCTAGTCACTCGGAAGCGCCGCCGACCGGAATCTGCGTCTGCCTCCACTCCACTTGATGAGCCACCGCCCGAGCGGGGCGCGGATGCTCCGATGTTGTCCGGGACGGTTTCCCTCGAGAGTACTCCGACCCCACATGGCTCTCCGAGGGCCAGCTCTGAGGTGCCGTCATCCAGCCCTTCTAGAACTCTGCGTCGTATCAGGCGTTTGGGCGAGCTTCCCTCCTCGTCCACCGGTAAGGCCAATGCCTCTCAGAGCGAGCCGAGCGGCTCGAATTTAATTAAGACCGTTTTGCACCTCCCCTCAGAGAAATACATGGCTGCTGCTGATCGGCCAGTGGTCCCTGAACAACAGATCACCTTGACGGGCCCCCTTGCAAAAGCTTGGGAGGACGCTCGGCGTCGCATAAAAGCGATGACTCCTAGGCAGCTCGGCGACAGCAACCTCCAACAGGCCACCGGGGTATGCTCTTCTTCTTTATTCGTGTTGTTGAATTAAGTTTTTAACCTATTCACCTTTGCTCGTAGAACTGGGTGGAGCAGATTGCCATTAGCAATCGGTTGGCCGAGCTGGAGGACGAACTGAGAAAACTTAAAGCCGCCGGGGACAACCAACAATCGACGGCCGCTCTGGAGAAGGCCAAAAAATCACTGGAAGCCGAACGGAAAAGGGCTTCCGATCTGGCGAGCAAGGTCGTTCGGCTTGAGGCGATGATCAAGCAACGAGATAAGGAGATCAAGACGGCGACCACCCGGAAGCTCCAGGCCATCGATGATATGGACCGGATGAAGGTGGAGATCCGAGGGCTGGAGCAACGCATCAAGGATCTGGATGCTCTGCTGGCTACCGAGAAGGAGAGTCGCTCGGCCGATCTCCAAAGATTTGATGGAGACTTGAAGGATCTCCAAGCCGCCAGCGACGCTGCCCACGCCGCGCTCAAAGAATATCAAGAGGGGGAGTCGGCCCGTTCTGACGAAGTGAGGAAGGCGTATCTCCGCTCGGAAGATTTCGGAGAGAAGTTTACCGACAAGATATCCCTCACTTTCGAAGAAGCGATCAAGGCGGCGGTGGATTACCTGAAGACCAAGGGCCACCTGCCCGCCGAGCTAGCCATCCCCCCCGAGGACCTCGCGACCGTGATGGGCGCCATCCCCGACACTCTTTTTGACTTTGACGCGTGATAAGCCTTGTTTTTTCTGTGTATGAACTTTTTTTGTATTCCAGCCGTTCGGCCCAACTTTTTTGGTTCACCCAGTGTATAATAGATAATCTTTTCTGTTCCTTCAACTTCTGTTTTGGCAAGAAATTTTTCTCTCGTCACGACTGAAGTGTTCTTTAAAACTCTTCCGCTCGGCACCACGCTCGGCACCACGCTCTACCAGACAAGTCGATTGTTTTCAATGTCTTTTATCATGCGACTGAGCAGCCGCTCGGCGTTTACACGCTAATATCTTTTAACTTCTACTGACCAACTTTTGCTCTATGCCTTACCCCCAAAGGGGTTTTCCGTACACATTGGATAAGCGAGCCGCTCAGCCGTATGTTGGTCTTAACGACCAGGCTATCGTTGATTGTATCATGTGAATGGCTATCCGCTCGGACGTTTATAGACGCCGGCTCGTCTCTCGATATTTAACGTCGGAGCTCGACGGTCTTCCGCTCGGATGTTTATAGACGCCGGCTCGTCTCTCGATATTTAACGTCGGAGCTCGACGGTCTTCCGCTCGGATGTTTATAGACGCCGGCTCGTCTCTCGATATTTAACGTCGGAGCTCGACGGTCTTCCGCTCGGATGTTTATAGACGCCGGCTCGTCTCTCGATATTTAACGTCGGAGCTCGACGGTCTTCCGCTCGGATGTTTATAGACGCCGGCTCGTCTCTCGATATTTAACGTCGGAGCTCGACGGTTTTCAAGGTTAATTTTGACGCTGCCGATCGGTGAATCCATTGGCCATCCTTTGCATTAATTTTGCTTCCTGCATTACAAGGACATGTGCGACTAACATATACAAAAATGATTTACATTCGTGCACCTTTCACCCCGCTCGATAAGGCTGGAGATGATTCGCACTCCACGGTCGATCCAGCTGCCGCCCGTCTTCATCCTCCAAATAATATGCCCCCGATCGGAGCTTCTCAATAACCTTGAAGGGGCCCGCCCAGGGAGCTTATAACTTGCCGACCGGCTTGACTTTCTTCCAGACAAGATCGTCGACCGGGAATGATCTGGGGATTACACGGCGGTTGTAATTTTGCTTCATCCGCTGCCGGTACGCCATCAGCCGAACGGACGCCTTGGCTCGCTCCTCGTCGACCAAATCCAGCTCCATGTTCCTCCGTTCGGCGTTGCCATCATCATAACTCTGAATCCGGACGGACTCGACGCCGACTTCAACCGGAATAACTGCCTCGCCACCATACACCAAATGGAATGGTGTGACGCCCGTCCCTTCCTTCGGAGTCGTCCGGATGGCCCACAAGACGCCCGGCACTTCATCCGGCCAACTTCCTCCCAAGTGGTCGAGTCGAGCGCGCAGAATACGAAGAATTTCCCGATTGGCTACTTCGGCTTGACCGTTGCTTTGGGGATAAGCCACGGACGTGAAGTGTTGCTCGATGTCGTAGCTCTTGCACCAATCCTCCAGCACCTTCCCTGTGAATTGTCGTCCGTTGTCGGAAATCAGTCGGCGAGGGATGCCGAACCGACAAATGATGTGTTGCCATATGAACTTTTTGACCATTTGTTCGGTGATCCTGGCTAGCGGCTCGGCCTCCACCCACTTGGAAAAATAATCTACCGCCACTAGTAGAAATTTCCGCTGTCCGGTCGCCATAGGAAATGGACCAACGATATCCATTCCCCACTGGTCGAACGGACACGAGACTGTAGATGCCTTCATTTCCTCTGCCGGTCGGTGGTTGAAGTTATGGTACTTCTGGCATGAAAGGCACGTCGACACGGTCCGAGCGGCGTCTGCTTGTAAAGTCGGCCAAAAGTACCCGGCCAGGAGGATCTTCTTGGCCAACGATTGTCCGCCCGGATGCCCTCCGCACGATCCTTGATGTACTTCTTGGAGGATGTAAGCCGAGTCCTCCGAGCTCACGCATTTCAACAACGGGCGTGAGAAAGCCTTTTTGTAAAGCTGATCGCCGATGAGTGTGAACCGACCGGCTCTTCTCCTTAGCAGCTGAGCTTCATACTCATTGGATGGTGTGGCGCCCGAGCGGAGGAACTCTATGATGAGTGTTCTCCAGTCGCTCGGAATCGTGAGGCCTGCCATCCGGTCGACATGCGCCACCAACAATACTTTTTCAATTGGCTGCTGAATGGCGATCGGCGTTATTGAGCTTGGCTAACTCATCGGCCGCTTGATTTTCTACTCTGGGTATCTTCTGAACAATAACTTCTCTAAAATCGGCTTTGAGCTTTTCGAAGGCTTCAACGTAGAGCTTGAGTCGAGCATTATTAATTTCGAAGGTACCAGAGAGCTGCTGAGCGGCCAACTGCGAATCCGAATGAAGCGTTACCCGACCGGCTCCTACATGCCGGGCAGCCTGCAAGCCAGCTATGAGGGCCTCATATTCTGCTTCATTGTTGGTAGCTTTATAATCCAGCCGGACGGATAAGTGCATCTTTTCTTCTTGAGGGGAGAGCAACAATATTTCAATCCCGCTTCCGAGACGAGTGGACGACTCATCCACATATATTCTCCACATAGCTTCCGGCTCCGGCATTTGCACCTCAGTCACGAAATCGGCCAAGGATTGCGCTTTGATCGCCGAGCAGGGCTGGTATTGGATGTCGAACTCACTTAATTCCGTCGTCCATTTGATGAGTCGTCCGGATGCCTCTGGATTTAGTAGGACACGTCCGAGCGGGCTATTGGTTTTGACAATGATCGTATGCGCCAGGAAGTATGGACGAAGACGCCGAGCGGCCAGGACCAAAGCGAAAGCCAGCTTCTCGAGCCCAGTGTAGCGCGATTCAGCATCTTTTAAAATGTGACTAAGGAAATATACAGGCTCTTCTCCGCTCGACCTCACTAAAGCTGAGCCGATTGCATGCTCAGTTGAAGACAAGTACATATGAAGTGGCTCACCCGCAGTCGGCTTGGCTAATATCGGGAGAGAGTTCAGAAATGCCTTCAAATCTTCGAACGCCCGGTCGCATTCTTCGTCCCAGTAAAATTTTGTAGCTTTGCGTAAGATCTTGAAAAAAGGAAGGCTCCGGTCGACGATTTTGGAGATGAACCTGGACAGAGCGGTGATCCGATCGGTCAAACGCTGCACTTCCCTTGTATTTCTTGGAGGCGGCATATCTTGTAGAGCTTTCACCTTGCTGGGATTTGCTTCGATTCCCCGCTCGGTCACTATGTACCCCAGAAAGCGCCCTCCTTTTGCTCCGACCAGGCACTTCTGGGGATTTAGCTTGACTCCATATTTGCGCAGCGTTCGGAAGGTTTCCTCCATGTCTTTGAAGAGATCGGCCGCTCGGCCGGACTTAATGAGAATGTCGTCCACATAAACTTCTAGATTCCGCCCGATCTGCTCTCTGAATACTTTATTCATCAAGCGCTGATATATGGCCCCCGCATTCTTCAATCCGAACGGCATTACATTATAGCAATAAGTGTCGTCGGCCGTCACGAAGCTAACCTTTTCTTGATCTTCACAGGCGAGCGGCACTTGGTGATAGCCCTGGTAGGCGTCGAGCATACAGATTAATTCGCAGCCGGCCGTAGAGTCCACCAACTGATCTATCCGGGGCAGAGGATAAAAATCTTTCGGGCAAGCTTTGTTGAGATCCCGAAAATCAATGCACACTCTCCACTTGTTGCCTGGCTTGGAGACTAATACTACGTTAGCCAGCCAGCTCGGGAACTGCACCTCGCGTATATGTCCGGCTTTCAAAAGCTTTTCTACCTCCGCCCGGATGATGGCATTCTGCTCGGCGCTGAAGTCCCTTTTTCTTTGCTTCACTGGCCGAGCGTCCAGTCGGACATGCAACTCGTGCTGCGCTATGCTCGGCGAAATTCCGGGCAGCTCATGTGTCGACCAGATGAAGACATCATGATTTCTTCGGAGGCATTGGATCAGCTCATCTTTCTGTTTCTCCTCCAGATCGGACGCAATAAAAGTCGTGGCATCCGATCGGGTTGGGTGAATCTGCACTTCCTCTTTTTCTTCATAAATTAAAGAGGGTGGCTTTTCGGTGATGGCGTTTACCTCAATCCGGGGCACCTTCCGAGCGGAATTGGCTTCTGCTCGGACCATCTCGATGTAGCATCGCCGAGCTGCTAGCTGATCTCCTGGTACCTCTCCCACTTTGTCCTCCACGGGGAACTTGATCTTCTGATGGAAGGTTGAGACGACCGCTCGGAATTCGCTGAGCGCTGGTCGTCCCAAAATGACATTGTAGGAAGAGGGAGAGTCGACTACCACGAAGTTTGTTGTTCTTGTCCTCCTGAGCGGCTCTTCTCCCAGCGAGGTAGCCAGCCGGATCTGTCCGACCGGCTGAACTTCCTTACCAGTGAACCCATAGAGCGGAGTTGTCATGGGTAACAGCTCGGCTCGATCAATTTGCAACTAATCGAACGCCTTCTTGAATATGATGTTGACTGAGCTCCCTGTGTCAACAAATACGCGGTGAATAGTGTAATTGACTATTACCGCTTTGATGAGCAGAGCATCGTCATGGGGTACTTCAACTCCTTCCAAGTCCCCGGGCCCGAAACTAATTTCGGGTCCTTCCGCTCGTTCTTGGCTACAGCCGGCCGCATGAATCTGGAGCTGCCGGACGCTCGCCTTTCTAGCTCGGTTGGAGTCTCCTCCGGTCGGCCCGCCAGCAATAACGTTGATCTCACCTCGGGAAGTATTGCTTCTATTTTCCTCTTCCCGAGAGGATGGTCGAGACCTTTCTCTGGACGCTCGACGATTCTCCTTCCTTGGGGAACGATGCCGATCGGGATTATGTTGTTGTGGCCTATCAGCTCGCGTCCGATCGGCGTCATGAGTTCTCCGTTGCCTGTCGACTGAGGGAGACCGTCGTCCAGCATTCCGGGGCGCAGGATGAGCCACGAAGGGAAGACTTCGACAATCCCTTGTGTTGTGCGTATCCGTCAGGTGGAAGGAGCAAAACATCGGGGTCAATTTCTTTTTTGGCTTGGGCCGGGCGGCGGCTACCTCTTGCACGTGGGACCTGGCATAGGGGGATCGGATTACTTCGGCCCTTGATCCTCTGGGCGGCTGATGAACGGCGTGCTGTTTCCGCTCGGCTGGAGGAGCCCGCTTGGTTGGAGTTTCTTTTTTCCTAGCCGCTTGTGCCTCTTCCACGTTGATGTATTCGTTTGCCCGGTGTAGCATGTGATCATAGTCTCGGGGCGGCTTTCGGACGAGCGATCGGAAGAAATCCCTATCTACCAGGCCTTGTGTGAAGGCATTCATCATGGTTTCCGAGGTGGCCGTTGGAATGTCCATCGCCACTTGGTTGAACTGCTGGATGTAAGCTCGAAGCGATTCACGGGCTTCTTGCTTGATGGCGAACATGCTCACGCTCGTTTTCTGGTAGCATCGACTGCTCGCAAAATGGTGGAGGAAGGCCGTTCGGAAATCTTTGAAGTTCGTGATGGATCCGTCCGGCAATCTCCGAAACCACCGTTGAGCCGATCCCGAGAGAGTGGTAAAAAAAACTCGGCACTTTACTCCAT
This sequence comes from Zingiber officinale, assembly GCF_018446385.1. Taxonomy (NCBI): domain Eukaryota; kingdom Viridiplantae; phylum Streptophyta; class Magnoliopsida; order Zingiberales; family Zingiberaceae; genus Zingiber; species Zingiber officinale. Next base: position 148,509,928 of record NC_055994.1, read on the forward strand.
CTGTGTATTGATGGAGAGTAGCTGTGTTATCGAACTTACCCAGATGATCATCTGGGTCGGTTGTCCCATCGTACTCGCCGATCGTCGTAGAATAGCCTCTGAAAATTGGCGATTGATCCGCTCGGGCGATGCGTCCACTCGGGGGGCTTTCCCCTTTCTGTCATCTCGCCTAGGCATTTCATCCGAAGAAGATCCCCTATCCCTATGAGCTGGTACGGCTTCAGGGGTGCGGAATAGGGCTCGATGAAATGCAACGGTGGTCGGTGGTGCTTCCGCTCGACCACCAGACGCCGATGTTGCTTGCTGCTCAGGCCGCTCGGCTGTGGCTTTTTGTTTTTGCTCCATGAGCTTGGCGGCCCTTATCTCGATCAGAGCGTCAAGTTCCTCGTTCGAGAGCGTCACCACGTGTTGTCGTCCAGCCTCGTCCATGGCTACCGATCGGATGCAGGAGCGTTCCCACAGACGGCGCCAAATTGATCCTGTCCGAATCGCCGAACCAAAGGACGCTGGGCACGTGGCGCACTCCTAGTCGAGGGTGTAGGCCTCCGTCTGGTCGCACGAATCTCCGGCGAACCTGCACAGAAGTCGGGTCGGGAAGGGATTCCCGGCGGCGAACCTCCGACGCTCAAGTCAGGTAAGCGAGTGGTGGAAAAAGTGGCTCCGAAGCTTGTAGAATGCGTACCTCCAGCGAAGTAAGAAGCTCTTTATATAGAGCGGTGAAAGAACTAATGCACGTCCACCGAGACGCATACGTGTCCGCAGCCCATACCTCGGTATGTACCTGTTAGAGAGCTTACCTGACACCATACTGCTACAGTCCAATCACGTCTTCGATGGGACAACAGAACACCTTGTTGTCAGACTTAGAATATGGCCTAGACATAGGACTTGATGGCTGTCAGAAGATGTTCCTATCCTTCACCCACCGCCCGGTCGGGACGTCCGTCCGGCCGGCGCGAAGAGCGTCGTCTGTACGGCCTTAATTCCCTGCGCCAGCCGGCCGGCACGCCCATTATGTCTTGCCTTCTCTTAGGCCTTCCGTTCGGTCATTATTTACTATTTCATTGAGCGTCGGAACCCCGACCCCTGTCAGGGCGTCTTTCACTATCAGACGTTTACGGGCAGGCCGATCGGCCTGCCCTTTTTTCATGCGTCCGGTCGGCTCACCCTTCTTCGACGGACCACCTGACCCTTTGACCTTCACGTGGCGTTGACCCTCGTTAGGAGGTCCCGGGCTCTTACCACCGGATCAATAAGGAAATAAATAAAAAATAATAAATACCGGGATTTAAATTCCGGATATAAATTCATCTCACCTAGATTTGTAAAAAATTTTAATTTTACCTATTTTGTAATAACTTTGCTATTTAGGCCTATTTTAAAAATTTTCCCGGATTTACACGGGTTATGTCCAAGCCAAAGGTTTCAATTCCTGATTCCGACAACAATGTTATTGTAGGAGCACTTGCACTTTAGTCGTCATGCATACGCAGATCACACTACAGTACAATTTTTGACAACTGTATAGATGAATATAATTACTTTTCGTCGGCAAATTGTGCAATTGTAGAGCATAATTAGGAAATGCGAGATGCCAGAAAACCACAAATTTTTGCTTCATTCAGAGGGCTTCGACATGAGCATTTTTGCTTCCTGTTAGTAAAGTCTTGTGATGTTCATTCATAGCATAGGGCTTTGTCACTTGAAATTTTTTGTTTTGTTTCTTTCAAGGTTAGTATTCAGACTCGGATTCTGTTATTTCAAAGATACTTGGAGTTGAATTAACAAGAGCCCGACACAGATCAATATTAATTGTGTTTTCCCATTTAAATTGAAGCCATTAACAAGTGAATATGATACAGAGCAAATCATTTGGATTCTTTGAGGGGAAAGTTAGGGGATTTATTCGTAGAAATCAAGTGACTACAAACTTTTTACAAAATAATAGAAAATATACTTTTCATATAATAATTTAGATATTTTCTAATTTTTAAAAAAACTCTTTCTTAACATCAACCATCATATCTAATCTTAAACTCATTCACTTTAGACAAATTATCCACATCAATTGAACTTAGTCACTTTGATAAATTCGAGTAGACTCCTCATCCACTATGATTAATGTTCAAGCAATTCAATTGAATTGAACCCGCAATTATATTCAACTTTTGAGTTGAACTCCTCCCAATCTTATCTTCTTAGCCAATTTCCTAAATAGCTAGAATCGTCTGAATTAATTGGAACAAATAGTTTATTTTCATAATTATAGTTTCGATCAAAACATCAAACACCAAGAAAGTACATCCATATGGATGACATGCCTGTTGGTTGTGGAGCACATAGGGCCTAACTAATGTGATTAGTTGATTAAGGACAAGTTTAACAAATGTTGCGGAATGATCTCATTAGTAGCTTCAATGCAATAGTTGCTCTAGCATATAACTAATATAGGTCAAAAGTAACCAGATCAAATCTTAATTAAAAAATAACATGCAATTAACACTAATATAAATAAATATTCATATTATCCAAGTAAACTAAACCATTATCATCATTAGTAACTAAATAAAATTTTAAATAACACAAATAATCTAATCTTTGCACCATTTACTTCGGTATCAAATTCTCATGAAATGGATGATGTCATCTTCTCCATTCTTTTTCTCTGCATTAATATTACAAATATTTAATTAATATATTTCATAAATAGATAATCATACTAAAAAGAATATTCTATTAGAAAAGAAAAAATATTTAAGTAAGCGTCCTAAAGGATGAACTAAGAGTTTTCAAATGATGTATTCTCAACTAAAATATGTAATATGCTAAGGACCAACTCAAATAATTAAAAGTCTGTATAAATCCTAGCTGACAAGAAAGCAAGTTCAACTCGTTATGCACAACACACAATAAACATTACCCAAATAAGCAAAAACTATTTATTTAACTTATATTCTCAACCAAAATTTACATACGCTATCAATAATATAATGGACTAACTAAGATAATAACAAAGCAATTAAGAACCTTACCCTTAAAGATGAAGAAGGTGGAACGTCTATTTGTAGCTCTTCATCTACTACTCCTGGATACAATAAGGTTCAAAGAGTTAATAAGTTATTTAGCTCACAACTGAATTTACATTAAGTCAAGATAAATCCAAAGCTTAACTGAGGCTAGCTCCGTTAATGGTAAGTGTAGTTTGTTTGTCTACCTTATCAATCAAATCCTAAAAAGAAATCAATACTAACTCAATACTAGGGATTAAAATAGGAAATCTAAAGAAAGAAACTAATAGGACTATTTGGGGAGCATTATTTCAATAAGAAATTGACAATAATTGAAAATTTTGAATCGAGGGATTTTAATCTTGTAAAGCTCTAGGAAAAGAATGTCAGCTAATATTCTCCTCTGCAACAGAAAAAAAAAATCAAAGAGATTAAGAATGTCATGTTCCTCAACTAAATTTAAAACATAGAGTGGCATCATCACCTGGAAATCTTGAAAGTTCGTCTTAGAAGCCAAACCCAGAAGTCGTTTCTTCAAATCTTATGTTTTCCATCTCAGCAACCTTCTCATCGTTCGATAGTTAGCTACTAAAATATTGTCAAACAGAATGTCATCCTGCATAATCCATATCTTAATACCATTGGCGGCAATGAGCTCAAAATTGAACCTATCAAGTTCAAAGTACTCGGGGGTTCTCTATCTCTGAGGGTTCCTCTTCTAGGCTTACCATATGGAGGTGCTTCTTCAAACTTTGGGTGGGGTTATTTATTTTTGGAGTTTTCCCATTCCATCTTCTCCCATTGTGGATATCCCATTCCCAATCGGTTTTAACTCCCATTTTAATTCCTAAAACCTAATTCACAAGATCGTGCGAAGTTCATACCTCTCAGATTCCTGTTGTCCATAGCGGAGCGCAGTCCTCATTCCAGTCTTCGACAGCGGAGCTCACTCCTCTCAGATTCCAGTCATCTACAGAAGAGCTCAGTTCTCTCAGATCCCAGTCTTGCGGAGCTCAGCCTCTCAGATTCCAGTCTTCGACAGCGGAGCTCATTCCAGTCCTCCGATCTAGTCTCAGGTAAGATATTTGCCAGATCTGGGCGGCTGCGAAGTTTTCCGCGGCCGCAACGCCCGTCCGCCGGAGGGCCGCCCTCGCCCGGCCGGAGGTCGGCTGAGGTCGCCTCACCCAGATATTTGACAGATCTGGGCGGCCGCGAAGTTTCCTCGGCCTAGCCCGACTGCGAGGAGACCGTGGTCGCCCGCGGCCGCACGCCTCACTCATGGCCGTGCGCATCGAGTTGGCCGCCTCGATAGGCCGCCTCGATCGGCCGCGGCGATCTGAGAACAGGAAGGAAGAAGGGGAAAGGATTAGGTTTTAAGTTTGTTTGTGTATGGGATTAGTTATAGTGTTTTTTATGTCCAATAAATACAAATTTATTTAGTTTAGTTTTTAAATAAATTTATATTAGTTATCTTTTTATTTAACATTTTAAAAATTACAGGTACTTTTAAAGGTAATTTGGATGGCCAACTTTTCAGGTGAGATGTTACTTAACAATTAATCATCTTGTTAGTATTTTTAATTGTTCTATGTTAGTAATTTTTTAAATGTTATAAATTTTTATATATCCTCATACATTAATTTTATTTTGTAGTTTCTTCCCGTCATTTATCACCGCATGGTACCCTTTTTGGCAGTTTACCGTTGGACAAGAAACCTATGCATTTTTCATTATTACTCATTATTGGAGTTACTATATGCATAGTGCTTTTACTTAGTGTGCTAGCAGTATTACTTTGGTGGTGCATTCGATCCCGTAATGCACCTCAAGCTACAACTCCAAATGTAGCCGTTGCAAATCCACCTTCTTCAATGGGGCTACAAGAACATGAGATCCAGATATTTCCTGTATCGATCTACACAGAAGATCAGTCAAATGAATTATCAGAGTGTGTAATTTGCATCGAAGAAATTCAAAATGGTGAAGAATTTCGTACTCTCACTTGTCTTCATAGTTTTCATGTTGATTGTATTGATTCTTGGTTTAGAGAGCATATGATATGTCCATTATGTAGAAGAGCGTTTGGAAATGTTACTCAGTGATTATATTTAGTTATTTAGTTGTGATATTTAGTTAGTGATTTAGAAATTATTATGAAGTTGGAAAAATTGGTTATGTTATTATTATTATTGCATTTGATATTTGCATGAGGTATGTATGATGGTAGATGTGGTATCAGAAATCAGATTCTATTACTTCATTTCCCAACCAACTTGATAAATCAAGTGTATTCATATCACATAGAATAAGAATCCAACGAGATTGATGCAACACCACAACAGATTTTCCAGTTGTGCATTCTCGATCCTGGTTTCCCTCAGTGAGGGTGGTCTAGCTTAGGTGTACGTTGAGGTACTGGAGTGATGTTGGAGTTTGAGCTCATGGACTGGCTGTGGCTGGACCCCTTCTATGTGTTGGTGATGCCCTTCCTTCGATGGGGGTGCAGTGTATGTGGCACAAGCTTTTCAGTAATAGGAGGAACATATTTTTGCTGTTTAGTGCTGTTGTCTTTCTTTTGTGATGTTGCCCTGTTTGGAGGGGGAATAGCTTAGTGGTGTCAGTAGCTGGATTTACGAGAGTGAGTGTCTTCATTGTGCCCTTTCATGATCATGACTGAATTTGGTGTGCAGCCGTATCTGTTGTCTGCGTGCCAAAGACAGTATCTGCTGATTTGTTTGAAATTTGGTCCAGTTTTGTTACTCATGGATGTAAATATGACTCTCTAGATTGAGGGGATGAGGGCATAGTGCTGTCGGGGTACATGAGGGCATAATGTAGATTTGGGCGGCTCTCCCCCGGTGGCGAGGACGCCTCTTGCCGCCTCGCCAGACCGCGGGGTCGCCTGGAATGAATGCTGTCAATAACATTGTCTATGCTTAAGGACAGGGGACTGAACATTGTCAATAACATTGTCAATATGAGGTTCATTTGGTGTCTGGAATGAATGCTGAATTTCAAGCTGCTAGCACAAGCCCTTCTGTTGTCAGTCCCAAATCACTTGGCCTTTTTCAAGATTCTTGAGTTAGCAGTCTTAGTCATGCTGCCATAACTGAAGATACTAAAGACCAACTTGAGAAAAATAGAGGCATTTGGAGGATTTGAAAATAAATCAGGTGATATCAGTTAACAAAGAGTTTCAAGAAGATTTTTGGCCCACGCAGAGTGATAAGATAGTCTTCAAAAAAATTCTGTCAAAGACAAAACCCATCTTGACAAAGGAGACAGTGTCTCTGAATTTTCTGTTCAAGATGGGCTACAGATGGTAAGCAGCAATACAAAATCTGAGATATCTACTCAAAATAATCTCACCGATGATTCCTTTGACGTTTGGCAAAATTTTACCAGCACAGCAAGTAGAACTTCTTCGTGTCTGGAATAAGGAACTGGAATAAACCTCTTTGGAGATTCTTCTGCAACAAAGCTAGATGTCCTTGCTACGATTTTGGAGTCAAACCATTTGTTGCCAAGTTTTTGCATGTAATGAATTCTAATTATTTAATACCAAGGGACCGGAGGTGAGCAGAGATTTATGCCCTTAACACGATTTTTGAGTTTCAAATATTTACTAGATTATTAGGACTATCGACGGCAATGTATTATACCTTTGGTGATACCTGGTTGTTGATGCCCTCCCATTTCATTTTAAGCCTGTATTGAGCTATGCCAACTTAGATTATCCCTATATTTAGAATCTTGCATTTTGTTTAATTATAATATAAACCATCATTTTAATTAACCAAATATATATAAGGTACAAGAAACTCAAGAAAAAAAAGACCAAGTAAAAGTACTCAGTTTTTTCGATGCATTGAAACTAATCGTAAAATATCCTTCAAGATGACGATATTACATCCCGACTAGTCGAACCGAGTTTCACCTCATGTTAGATTGTCATCCACCTGAGCACATGATTAAACCAGTAAAATGTAAAACCCCTATAAGCGTAAAGAACAATGAAACTTTATTTTATAAGCACAAGTGCTAAAACAAATCTCAAGCCAAAAATTCACAAGGGTAAATCCGATCCCGAGTCATCAGCAATGTACAGCAAGACCGTTCGTAACGTTTGAAGCACCAAGATCCTTCTATACCTCCTTGATTGAAATAGCCCAAATACACTTAGGGAGTCAACTCGATATATATATATAACTCACACTCAAGAATTGGTGTATTCTTTACATGTATCCTCCTCCATATGCTTGCTGAGAACCATAATTGCTCATCGTCATGGGGTTGTATCCTCCACCAGGAGCTCGTGCAACAGGATGTGGAGGAATTCCCTGATTCATTCCCATGTTCGCCGTCCCCATTGGTTGACCATAGCCTGCCATTCCCATTCCAAATCCTGTTCCCCTTCCCATAGCACCGCTACTACCCATTCCCATTCCGAAACCCATGCCCGGGCCAACCATGGGGTTCAACGGGGCTGCGAGAGCACTTGCACCTGCTCGCCCAATGCCAGAACCAGATCCCATAGCTTTACCCATGGTTGCAGTAGCTAGTGGAGCAGCATAAGTCTTTTTTTCTTCTTTCCATTTATCTTTTCGGTTTATAGATGCAAAATCTACACCAATATCAGCATGAGGATTGATTTTCGCTGCAAAATTATGAAAGATAAAAATGAGACCCAACAAAGAAATTTTCTTATTGTTTTTTATTGCATTTGCAGAATAAAAAGCATAAACAATTGAAAAATAGATCCAAAGATAGAGCATTTACGTCCTGATATATTCAGATTGACTAGGCCTTTACTCAATGTGTCAGCCCAAACTGTTGATTTCACAAGCTTGTCCTTCGATGGAGATGCTGATGTCGTAGCTGAAACTTCTGGAGTAATGGGCGTATGCCAACCCGGTTGTAAAACAATATTCGACTGGTTGGTCTGCATATTTACAGGAGCAGCAGGGCGAACAATACCAGTAGCCACTGGAGTTGCCTGTGATGGAAAAGGAACACCAGCCTGTGTCAAGTGGTTGGCTTGTATATGAATCGGTGCAACAGGTTGAGCTTCCTGAATATAAGGAACAAAGGTTGTTCCTCCTGTTTGGGGGCCAAACATATTTGACATATCATTTCTTGGCTGGGGTGCAAGGGCATCGGAAGTCACATTCGCGGTGTTTGCAAAATCATTGTGCTGATCATTTGGTATATGATTATAGGCAATGCCACCAAATGAACCATCAAAGTCAAAACTTCTAGTAGATGCGAGTATTTCAGCTCCTCCAGTTGAAATTGAAGAATTAATGGTTGCGACGGGAGCAAAACTATGTTGCTGACTTGGAAAGCTTTCTTGAGTAGCTCTAAAAGGAGCACCTCCGAAGGGATCTTCACTAGACTGTACAAGAAGTCAAAACAAGAAAGAATCAAGCTCAATTCAAATATATATGAGAATAGCAAATATAAACAAACACAACAAGGCAGCAAAGCCGCAATTGGTATACAAGCAAAAGATTCTGAAATTCATTGCAACAGCAACAGTCCTTGTGAGTTGAAATTGATAGTATAATCGATAATTTTCAACTGCAATTTGTGCGAGTATAAAGATGATGAGAAAAACCTGATTCAATCCAGCAGGCACTGATGATTTGGCAGCAAAACCTGCTCCAAAATCTGAATTTTCTGGCACATCAGTTTCAAGTTCAGTGTTCATTGTTGTCAAGGGTACCAAAGCAAGCGAATAAATTGAATCTGATGATGATCCAAATAAGTCCATCTCAGGATTATTTGCAGCAGGTGGAGCAGCTGAGTAGAAGAAGAAACAAAGTAATTGTCATTGCTTATTAGAATATCCACAACTTTGAAAAAGAGAATAATGCCTTAAGCATTAATATACTAAGAAGAAAAGCAGATGATATAGAAAGACCAGGCAAACAGGTACAATAAATATTTTATGAAAAAAAAAGGAGAAAGATATGAACAAATGCATTATTATGAGAATATAATTGTCTAAAACAAAGATATTGTTTATGTGTATGCATATAAACAATGGACAAATGAGACTCCATACTTCCTGTAGCATTGAAAATAGTAGAGTACCTTAAGCTAAAACAGAAACAGACAACCAACTTAAACTAGTTTTGACAAACCATACACCAATGACTAACTAATTAAGTTAATACCCCAAATTTCTAAACCAGTACTCTTTACTGTGAATCTATATTTCCACGCACAATTTTGAAAGAGTAGGATAAAATCTTAGGTTAAAGGGTTAAATCAGATCAAATGTAATGTGCTTGATCATCGAATTACATACCACAGATTTGCAAGAATAGTGCTCAGTTCTTGTATGTAGTTGGGCAATATGTAGGGTGCACAAATTCAATTACTGGTTCATATATTTTTCACACATTTAAGTTTAGAAATGGGACTAGTATTCCTAAACTCTGGGGATAACCAAAAAAATTCAATACCTGATGCCGAACCTCGTGGATCAAACTCATCAAAACCATTGCTATTACTGTTGTTTGTTTGTTTAGATAGAGCAGATGAAACATTGCCTGAACCATGGTTTTCAATTTTGACAGTGGAGCTAGCTGCTGGCACAGGTGGTGAACCCTGCTTCAGAGTTTGTGGAGGAGAGTTTGTGCTTGGTACAGAAGAAGAAGGTGCTGTTGGTGCAGCTGCTTTAACTCCACTGATATTTCTACAAGTGGAGTTGTTAGAAAAAAGAATTTCCATAACAGGATATGATTGTATTCAAGGTGTACCTATCTTCTTGCACATGGTTGTGGACATCTCTTGTGGCTTCTTCATAGCTTGGTGGTGCACCACTACTCTGCTCAGAAAGTCTGCGGTCCAGCTCTCTGGTGTTTTATTAAAATTTGTTAGTCAAGAAAGGCGCACAGCTATAAGATTCACAACTGCAATACCAAAGAATTCAAACTGCTCACCTTTCATCCCGAGGAACATGGTCAACTCTGCCACCCACACTTCAACATAAAAGATAGCATAAACAAACATGATTTTTAAAACATTCTTTAATGAACATGTTTAAAGAAATTTTACTCAATGGAAGAGGACAATACAATATTTACTAAGCAAACTAGCATCAACTCATTAACACATAACAATGCAACTAAAATCCAGATGATTTACTGCTTTATGAGAAACAATAGTACAGATGTAGTAAGAGCAAAAAACTAACCTGCGGTCATCATCATCAAAGGAACGGTTTCTACCTGTATTTCTTGAACCATAATCACCTTCCTGACCTCCTCTATGCTCATCATCCTTATAACCATCTCTTCCATAATGTTCATCAGAGTACCTACCATAACGATCTTCCTCTCGACCATATGGATCGCTAACCCTGCCACTTCTATCATCATCTTTGTAACCCCAATTGCGTTCCTTCTGATTACCATACCGGTCATCATCTCTACTAGCATAACGACTATCATAATGATCATCATCATAACGATCACCATAACGCCTTGGGCTTGGATATGAACCAGGCCTACTTGAATGTGTACTTTGAAATCTACACAAGAACAGAAGAACTGTTAATAGGCAGAGTGAACCATACCATAATTATTTTAGATTTCAGTAACCTTACTTGTCCCGGTTAGCTGCTGCTTTTTGCCTAACTTCCTGTATCCTTTCTTTATCATTAATTAGAGCTACGAGGGTTTGAGATTTCCTTCTAACATTATTTCCCTGATCTCTTCCACTTGAATCAATGTACTGGAACTCGGATAAAGTCTGAAAGATAAGCATCATTTCCAGTTAAACTAGCACAATGTACAACACTAACATCAAGGCTATGTACATTTTTGTGGAAGAACAATAAGATTATGAATATTGCACTACCGATATCTGGTAAGCATGCTCCCTCATGTCGTCAATTACTCGCTCAGATCCATTTCCAACTAGGTACTCCAAAACAGTCAATGCCTGAATCTCACAATCAAAATAAGCATATTAACTAAAAAAATATTTCATCAAAACAAAATGAAAATAAAAAGCAATGGTACATTTCATGAACAGTATACAAATTATTGAAAGAAAGAACTTCACAAGATCCAATCGAATAAAAATAAAAAAGGTCAGCCCGGTGCATGAAGCTCCCTCCATGCGGGATTCCGGAAAAGGATCCATTATATGCAACCTTATCCTGCTTTTTGCAAGAGGTTGTTTCCTGGATCCAATCGAATAAAAAAAATTGTTTAAAATACCTTGTAAACATGCCGCCAGTTTTTTCCAGTATCATTGATCCTCTTCCATATTACATTCATGATCATCTGGTATTCATGACTTAAATTCAGATGAAACGTTAGATTCCAGGAAGATCAATTGAATCAGTAGATGGGGGTAGATAAAGTACATACTAGTTCCTCGATGCTTGTGCAATATCTGCCAGAAGTGATCCATGGGGTCCCCAGGGCTCATTGCTGGTTGCATCGAGAATCTAAAGACAAAATATACATAAAAACAGGCATGTATGTCAGATTCACAGTTGAAGAACTTCATTCTCTTTCAATTAAATCATTATCCTCTATTTACGATGGTATGCTCTCAGTATTGTCAACCCTCAGGAACTCAAATGTAATACTTATGTCGCATAACAAACCTTCTGCTCTATACTAGGAACCTTCAGAACGTTCTTATTTACTCCTCTTTTCCTAAAAGATATGTAAAAATCAACAATTAACGAAACTGAAATTTATTTTGAAGTGCCAATGTCAAATAGTTCTACAATGTCAAGAGAAATTCTTACAGATCACGAACAGTTTGATCAAAAGCTTTCTTCATGATCTTTAGAGGACTAGAACAATTAGGCTTACAGGAACGCTTATTCAATACTGCCTCTACAAACTATCTGCCAGAACAATGAAAAAAAATTAGTACTTTATTGGCAGGTGATCAACTAAAAGAAAAAAAAAATAGAACGAACAAAATGAAAAAAAAAAAAAAAAGAATGAAATCACGGTTATTCTTCCTGATGATCAACTAAAAGAAGCCGACAAAATCAGCGAGTCTTTAACAGATTCGATTCATTTTATCAAATCCGCAACTCTAAACTCAAGTTCATCGAAGATGGCACCAGATCCGTTTATTGTAAAAAAAAAACATAAAATCGAAGGAAACCCCAACTGCAGTTACATTATCTTATGCACAAAATTAAAATTTTTGCCTCAACAATATCGAATCTATTTTAAATATAAAAAATTCGAAACGTAAAACACGCAAACAAGATGAGATCCAATAAACGACACTTCAAGTCAATTAAAACGACAAATGGATCGATTAAATGAAGCGAAAAGGGAATACCTGCGCAGGCGACGGTCTTGACGATCCCGATTCACGCGAGCGAGGAGGGAACCGATCCACCGACCGTGGGAATGAGATCGGTGAAGGAACGAGACGTGGATCTGTTGGTTCGATACAACAAGCGCCTGAGATTCTCTACTCGAGAAAAAGAGGAGGAAGGAGACCGAGAAAAAATAAAGAAAAGGAATAATGAAAAAAAAAAAGGAAATAATACGGAGAGGGAGGAGCAGGTAATTTTTGACCGACACGTGTCCGTATCCACACGTTCCGGGATATCATCGATATCATGCCGGGTCCTCTACGGGTGGCGGTGAAAATCCACTATCTTTACCGTGTCAGGGAACACACGATTTGGCCAATCACATGACTAATACAATTATAAATTAAACCAATAAGAAAGCACATGTCGAACTAAACTTCGCAATTTGAAGAAGCTTCCAGATGCGTGTCGTTGACTTGACTATCTCGTTAGGTCTTTCCAGAAAACCGATCCGGTCGATTCGATTTCAAAATATGGTCGGCGGTTCAATCGGAAGGAGGATTACGGGGCCGAAAGCCCATTGTGTGTGGCCCAATGGATCGAGTGCAAACTTTTAGCCCATTGCGCGGGGCAGCCCAGATCCTCTGATGCGCTTTTTCGAATCCTTTGATCCGTAATTTGTGGATATGGTCCATCTCCCGCTGCCTCCTCCTGATGAACGAAGATCGAGGACGTGCTCCTCGTCGTTGATTCCCCGAGGTTGTCATCACGCGATCTGGTCGCGTCGCCATGGCCAAGCGGTTCTCCAATGCCATGCTCGAGGAGGGCGTCTTTACGGATCTCTCCACCTACAATACCCTCCTTTGGGACTTTTGCCTCTCCACCAAGATGGAGACGACCTAATGATTCTAGGATGGCATGAGCCGAGGCGAATCGCCCGAATATCGCTAGTCACAACAACAGCGTTCTCAATGATTTGGCATGAGCGAAGAAGATGGATGTCGCAGAGAAGGTGTTTGGCGAAATGTCAGCCTAATTCGATATCCTACAACTTGAGGATCAAAAGGTTATGCCTCATCTAGTCGGGTGGAGAACGGCCTGAGATATGGGCGAGAAAGGCCTGAGGCTAAGTGAGAGGATATTTGCAGCTCCCATGCCATGTCTCTGCAAGGATGTGCCTCATAATGCCATTCGTTGGAGAAAGGCCATGACATAAGCTTCTCGAGCTAAATCAAGGCCAAGGAGCTGCCATGAGTGCCTTCTGAAGCACTTCTTAACAGTTTGATCGCGAGCCTTGCTGTTTGAACCTTGATTCATCTATTGGTTCTGGCACGAGTTTGCAGGCAGGTAGAGTCAATGCAGTGAAAGTTATTAACGTACTTCAGATTCTTCACCTATGCTTTCTCTTCAACTTAGGTGAGTTCTTTTACTTTGCAGTTGATGTCATTGTTCATCTCCTGTTCTGAATTTTTCAATAACAAGTTCAGTACATTTACTTGTTTGGTGGTATCAGACTTTCTCATTTTTAGGGTGAAAGCATTTTTTTTTTTGTCTTGCCTTGTTGGATCTTCTGTATGTGTGCACGTAATGCAATTTACAAATTAACTTCATTATCCTTGTGAAAAATCTTTGTTCGAAACTTCGAATGCTGTGGACCAGAAAAATTGTAGAGCTAAAATGGCACACTTGTTTTGTCGAAGAGATATGTCTTGTGTGCGTATAAATGACACGGTCAATGGAAGGAGTTGTTGCTTATTCATTATGATAAACAGAACTTTGTACAATAGTAACCACATGAAAGTAGAGGGAGAAAGAAAAAATCAAGAACATGCTTTAGCTTACAGGCAGCACAGTGTGCACACCCTCATGCGTTGCCATGATCTAACATGCTGTAGAATGCCAAGAAAGATGGCTTCGTCACATGGGATGCAGAGCTTGCCACCAGGGCTTAGGTAGTCAAACTCTTCCTGAGCTAGCTCGAGCAACCCCCTGAACAGAGGGTGTTGCAGGAAGGCAAGATCAATGATGAAGCGCCTGCAGTGCTCTCCAACATAGACCACCAAATGGCCTTTGGGAACATCCTTAGGAACTTTATCTTCTTCACCTTCTTCTTTGACACAGTGTCTGCTGTATCTTGCAGGATGCACATATGTCATTGTCTCTTTGATTAGCTCTCTCCACCTCCTGAGAAATGTCTTGCAGAGTTTCAAGTGGAGCATCTTTGAACTCTGTGGTTGAATTAAACTGGGAGGGTGAGGAAGAAACATACATATATAGAGAGGTATAGCTCATATTCTGAGCTACTGTGATAGTTGACATGATTTTAAAGGCGGTATGGAGACAAGAAACAGATATAAGTGATGAAACTGATCTGAGTATGGCCTCAGCTTCACCATATTTCTTCAGTTGTAAAAGTGTTTTTACAATGATATTATGGCATCTGATTCAATCAGTTAAGCTGAGAAAGTATGGCTAGGATGTCGATGCAACTGAATCAGTGAGGAAATTGTGGTTTAGTTGTTTGTTGAGCTGATTCAACTAGAAAAACTTCAGACTCTCTAGTTGTTACTTGGGAAGAACAATACCAGTGAGGAATGATATTGGTTAAGATAGAGATGAACTGTAATTTTTGCCTAAATATTTTTATTTACAAGTGTGCAAAGTAATTGCATATCCACATCTGACCAAATAAACTACAAATGATGGAGTCTGTACTCTGCTGTCTGAATGATACTGCCAAAATAAAAACTGAACTATGTATTATTGCTTTTAGATTTTATTTATTTGTTTATTTTGTTTTGTTTACTAATTTATAATACTTGTCAGTTTGTTGCATGTGGAAGGGGAATGGGTTTCACAATGAATCACCAGCCATGGCTTAGATTTCTCTTCCACTTCTGTTCGCCCCCCAGTGCAAGGATTTGCCACAATGCAAGCAGAGTTCAGATGGAGAGGTGAAACAAGGTATAAGTCTTATAGTTTCTTTCCCATGAAATTCTGAACTATTTGTTCTTAGAAATTGCTGCTTAGTTCCAAGTTATGGAAGAATGAGGAATACTTTTCCATTTTCCTAGAAATTATAGAGATAATTAAATAAAAGACCACAAACTGAACAATAGAAAGTGTTGTCCCACAGCAAATGCTACATGGTTGGTCCAAATCACAATCAGGTTATTTTATTTGTGTTATGGGTCCGCATGGTTGGAGATCTTTGGGTTTGATAGCTATTAGAATGTGGGGAGAGAGCATAAGGCAAGAATGTGAATCGTTTCGAGAGGCCCACTGTAGGAAGCAAATCCTACAGAGGGGCCCTTCATAGGATTTCCTATGGAGGCCCCTTTATATCCAATTGTATCAAATTGCAATGACGAAGAGAGGTCATCGATGGTTGAGACTTGATCACACATACGGATTTTTGTTAGTAAACTAATTGATGTGATCTATAAGTGATATCATGTCGCAGTGTTACAACTTAAGTAGTTCGAGTGGCTTCAAGGTATGACAATGTCTAATTCATTCCGACTAGCAAACAACAAGATGAAAAGAAGAGACCTTTAGCTCTCCTTGTCTTGATTCTTATAATTCATTCATTGTAATTAACAGTCAACAACATGAATAAAGGATGTATGGAAAATCTTTCATTTCTTATCTTGATTCTAAGAATTGAAACACTAGATCTTGTATATAAATGACATCATGTTACAATTGAGTAGTTTAAGTGTCTCAAAGAAGTGACATGGTTTAAGCTATTGTTTTCGTAATTAGGGTTGTAAACCAGCCAAAGATGAGGCAAGCTTTATAGTGTTCAAGCTTGTTTGATAAGGTAATCGAGCTAAGTCAAGCCAAGCCTAAAATGAACCAAGCCGTTGAAATGATTGTTCAAGTTTGGCTTGAGCTTGGTTCATTTAGTTGTTATCGAGCTCTCAATTCAAATTTGTTTGATTGTTTGAAACTTTTACTTTTTTAGCTTGTTTTGTTGGTTATTGAGCTTAGAAACTTGGTTATTCATTTTGAAACTTTCTTTATTTATTTAACATATTGATAAGAGTTTTATTGATGAACATTATTTACGAACATTATTCACAAACATGTTCACTAATGTTAACGAGCTGAACACATATGTTCAAGCTTGTTCATTTAATTGATCTTGTGTTTATTGAACGAATATAAACAAGCTCTTACGAAGCCGAACACCAAGCTTTACGAACGTTTAGTTCATTTACAACTCTATTTGTAATGACCCAATGTTTGATAGAGTCGGTAAATGGATTAATTGGATTGAAAGGCCATTGACTATATATGTTAGGATTCATCTCGATGGGCTCTAATGTTGGGAGGAACCATTTGTATCATAACACAAATTTAAATCCTCAAATGAGGAACTCAATGGGCTATGGCCAAAAGTGAGCAAAGCGGAGAGGAAATGGTAAGCCACACATGAAGGTAACGAGAAAAGATTTATGGCTTGCATTTACTTGGGTGGAAATAGGGAGGAGGGAAAGGAGTCAATTTCTATTAAATGTGGATGGAAATGAAAAAGATCACATCATTCAAATGATCACAACGGGCTCAAATATAGGCCCATTATTTCAAATATTTTTATTGGGCTTCAAATGCTCGACTAGCTCTTTAGCCTTTAGTAGGCGTTAATTGTAGCTAGCAAGTGTCATCCTTCCTATAGCATATATATTTTCTTAAGCAAAAGCCAACCAAGATTGCTCGCATTAGCTATTGAAGTGCAATACCCAACCAAACTTGGCTCGCTATGTTCCTAGAGTCGTGTGCTCATGCACATGGCCTACTTGTCAAAGTCTAAGAGGGTTGATCAGTTCAACAGATCTAATCCAAAATCTACTAAGACCAAGTCAATAGAGTTGGTGATCAACCGATGAAAGAACACTCGTGTCATCGTTGCGTGGAAATAGATCAATGCATCAAGATAGCGAGGTTGAGTAGATGGAACATTCAAAAACTTTCATCAACTTTCAATGTTTATTATTATGATTATGACTTGAAGTCGGGATGCTTCCCTTGTAAGAATTTAGTCGCCATCTGCCCTAAAATTTTGCTTGTAGACAACCGCTTTCCCACCTTCTCAAGCCATCAAGACATGCACACTCTCCCCAAAAGCCTACAACACTACAAACTAAATCACATTGCTTGCTTAACGTCACAACGATCTCTATGGAGAATCAAATGAATAATTAAATATGATGTTGAAACAATGTGTTTTAGGGTGTTAATTAATTAATATACCTGAAAATATTCATGGATGGCCACCACCTGAATGAAGTCACGATATTCACATATTTGTCCTTATTAGTTTTGTTGATATTAACAGAAAAGGTTAAACTAATTCTCTTGTCCCTGTGTTTGGATTTAATTAGCTAAAATTTAAGGAAGTGATGTGGCAAAAGATTTGAGCTTCCAATGATTTGTATATATCATTAGAGGATCAAAGATGGTAATTAGTTCACTTATTAGTCATAAAGATAGAGATCAGATAAAAGATGGAGTTTTATTCTTTGTTTCTTTTTTAAAATTTTATTTTCTACTGTCTTATTAAATTACAGTTACAAATTACAAGTCCATTTGTTTGACTTTTTCAAGACAAGATGTTGATGGGAACTAAAGGTGATAGTGCCACTTGGTACTTAGCAAAGCAAAATCAACAAGGAATGCAAATTGATATATAATTAATTAGTCAATTAAGAGACTCCAATAATTGTTAGTGCTCCATATTACCACATGTGAAAAATATTTTTTTTTTCAGTTATTGTTCTTATAATCATTATATATAATTATAAAAAAATGAACTCATGGTTCGCCAAATTGTGCAAGAAATCCAAACTAGGGTTTCTACAATAATTTATAGAATATATGTCCTTTTATAGCCATGATGTGTTTACTAGAAATTATTCCTATTTCCACACAATTAAACACAATTAAGAGTACACATGGGACTACAACACCTTAGGATAAGGAAACAAAGGTGCCTAGTACTTAGGTTTAATTAGTGCTCATTAATTCCATGTTCCCTTTGTAGTTGCCATTTCTTAGGGCTTGAAGCAAGCAAATAACTAGGCATAATCCTTATAAACATATATCAAATATATGCACTAGTTTTACGTATATGAGAAACTCGATCGACACTACAAGAGAATGCACCTATACAAACCTCAACATGCCACTGATGTGGCAACCTTAGATTAGGTGTTTGAGAAGAAAGATTAACCACGCATTGGGTGGGATGGACCTTCTTTGCAGTCACCTTAATTATGCGTGGAGTTCAATATGGGTGAAGAGATAAGATTCTATTATTATTGATAATCATATAGAGTTTGAATTAAGACTTACAATTTGACGTGTTAATGGTGAAGATGGCCGTCATACAAGGTTTAATACATCTCTATTAGCGACATTACTTATCACTTAACTTTCACGTAGATAATGAGTAGGACAGAGTGTATTTCTAGCTTGGAAAGTGATGGGCATGCAATTTGTACATTTCACAAGTGGTCTCCATTATTTGATTGGTGACATCTTTTCGTCCCCATCTACTTAATGTTCAATCTATTATCATCTACATAAATATTAATTGACATCAAATAATATAATACACTACTACTCACACAAGTTGACAAGCTAGTTGATGACTCCAATTCTTGGTACATCCTTCAATTTCCTACCTTAAACCACAAGAAACCCTAATATTTATTTTTTATTTATTTAAATATTAATTTGTTATTCCTACCATCATCTACAATTTAACTAACTTTAATATATATAATTATACATGAGAAGAACTAGGAACAAATAATTGATATTTTGATACATGAAATGTTTCTTTAATTAAAATGTGAGATTTCTTGTGGGCATGGATTTCTTTTCCTTGTGTTCTCGCCGCAGACGCATGAGGACTGATACTTAAGCATTTTCCAGAAAGATTACGACCTCTTTGCACGCCTTCTTGATCATGATTTGACAGGGACTATATATGTTTAAATATTTAGAATTTTATTTATTATTTAAATTGATTTTGATATGGAATAGTCGATGTTGTTTTCATGACGACTTAATGCTCTCTATAAGTATGGATTTTCATCAACCAAGTGAAGCCATTTCAACTTCGTCTTCTTTTTCCCTTCTCTTCATGAATATAAACTCCCTCTTTGTAGGAACTAGGGTTTGAGTAACACACACACATATATATTTATATATTTATATATATATATATATATTGATCGAGTTGTTGGTGAGAGGTGGATCAAAGAAATGGAGCTTAGGGACATTGGGTCGACTCTCCCACCGGGGTTCAAGTTCTACCCTAGCGATGAAGAGCTGGTTTGCTACTACTTGCAGAAGAAGGTTGCATGCGATAGAGTGTCCACGGGGACTTTGGTGGAGGTGGATCTGCACACTCAAGAGCCATGGGAGCTTCCAGGTTAACTTCTTGACCGTTAGTTATGTTTATCGTTACATGCATTGGATTTTTTTTTTTTTTTTTGGGTTTTATTTTAAGGTCTGATTATGCGAGTGTTTTGGGATTTGTTCGATTAGACATAGCGAAGTTGAGTGTGGATGAGTGGTACTTCTTTAACTTTCGCGACCGCAAGTATGCCACGGGGTCGCGTGCGAACCGCGCAACTAGATCAGGGTATTGGAAGGCCACAGGGAAGGATCGAACAATCTATGACCCTGCGACCCATGCAACGGTGGTCGGGATGAGGAAGACGCTCGTGTTCTACATGGGACGAGCGCCCAACGGCACCAAGACCAATTGGGTCATGCATGAGTTCCGACTCGAATCACCACTCGCACCGCCTGTGAAGGTATTAATTGACCAATAGCAAACCTCTTTAACCCTGAGCAGAGATAAGGAAACAACTAACTTCCAAAAACTATACGACTCCGACAGGAAGACTGGGTGCTGTGCAGGGTTTTCCACAAGAAGAAGGGAGTCGAGAATAATGAACAAGAGTACAACAACAACAACAACTCCTCGTCGTACTTGGAAGTGTCTCCTCCTCGTCAAATGCCCCTCCAACACGAATGCTGCACGGCCGCGATGATGATGATGCCATCAAAATCATCCTCCCACAAGTTGTATGCCCTGGGTGAAGAGGGAAGCACCTCGAATAACACATTCTTCCCTGACTTAACGCCATTGCACTACAACTTCATGGAGATGGAGGAGGAGGTGGGGTCTAGGGGAATTGGTGGGGCCATGGACCAATATGGACTAATGCTTGATGTGGAATTTATCGAAGACCAAGATTTGATCACGAATCTGGAAAAAAAGGATCAAATTTTATTCTGATTGTTGATTATTATTAATAATAATAATAATGTACTTAGCTGTTAATTACTCAGCATTGACTCACTTATTTAGTTTTAGATTGCGTGTTAGTTAATCAAGTGTAATGGAGATATGCATGAGTGACTGTTTATGTAGATGGATTATAGGTTTGGCATTGTTCCGTGTATAGATAGATATGTTGTAAGGGAAATTCTCGTCTTACGTTCAAAACACTTAATTAACAATGGATAATTATTTGGTGTAATTAATCTGGCAATTTTCTTTTTGTTTGCAATTTAACATATCAATTAATTAATGTTTGCTCAAACAGGACCACTTGCATTCACTATGGTCTTGCAATTAATTAAGGGTAATAATAAAAAGGAAATCCCTTTTTATTCATAAAAAGGACTCTCTTGTTTTGTTTTTTTATAAAAAGACCTCTTCTTAAAATTACACAACTACCCTCAAGTATATTATTTGATATTATTATTTTTTGTCACACATATTAAACCTAAATCAGGTAATTGTATAATAGGATAAATCTGTATTGTTATAGCTACAAAAATTGTACCTGTTAAAAATATTATGTAATTATTACAATGCTTTTTTTACTTATTAAAAATATTTATATTATAGTAGTTATGATTTCTAGACTATTATAATGTGGATAGGACTCATTCATCTAATATTTATGTTGTAGTAATTATAAAACTATAATTCTTATTAATTCAAACTTACAACTAATTGATTTGTTTAGAATTTAATACTTGTGGTAAAAGATAATAACATCAAATAATATACTTGAAGACAACTATATTATTGAGACGGGTGGATTTGTTATAAAAAACAAAAAAACTAAGAGAAATGCTCATGTGATGCTTCCAAATATCGGAGGGCTTCTTGATTTGTCTATTAATTAATTGGTATTTTGCACATTAAAGATGAAACATAAATAATATAATCCGTATAGTTTAGAAGTGTCAAAAATAAATCTGACCTGCCAATTCGAATTGACTTGAAATATTAGATGAAGATTAGGGATTTGGAAATTCGAATTAGAAATTTTTAAATTGGGATGTTTTACTTTTATGTACATGAATAAAAGAATGTTAGTATATAATGATAAAATATTAAGAGAAAAAAAAATAGATTGGTTAGATAATTCGAATGGATTCAGTTAAGATTTTCACGTTGAGTTCATATTCGAATCGAATTAAATTTTTTTATAATATTCTTGTTTCAACATGAATACCTATCATTTTATCTATTTTTTTTAAATTAGATAAAATATAATTCTAAATTTTTATTAAAAACATAAAATACAATAATTTATAAATTTTATAATTTTAAATTATTCATAATATTTAAAAATAATAATATAAATTTTATATATTAAATAAATACTCTCAAATGTCCATGATCTAAATTTAACTAAAATTTAATTAAGCTTTAAAATTTTTTAAAAAATAATGCAGAAATTTTTAACAGATGAGCATAATTAATTATAAAAAAACATTAAAAGTAATAAATATACCTCTACAACCAAAAGAATAAAGTAGGGTCATTGATCACCATGCAATTTGTCATTGTTTCCCACCTACAATTGCACCCTACCTAACTTGTCGTTTCACAAATAATTGTACGTTTATGGATTCATATCCTCGCAGAACAATAAAAAAAACAAAAAAAAAGAGCAAGATCAAGAGGATTTAATTTTTCCAACTTTTTGACCAATAGCAAGAAAAGCAACATAGCAAAAAGGTAGTGGTACAATGAATTTATTTGAGTCCATTTTCTTCAAAACTTGAGCAAAATCAGAAGGTGGTCCATCCAAACACGCTTTAGAATCGAAGAACGAATGCTTGACGCAACCAACTGAACGCACACGAACACACATGAACAGAAATATCATAAATCTACAAATACTTGGCCAGGCAAAAAGTACTTCAAGAAGATGACGAACACAATGCACACAATGTTCTTATAAGTCTCTCTTACAGCGAATGGATGGATATGGTTCACCAGCTCAGCTCATCGTGGAATGGTTTAGTACTTCAAGGGCGACTGTTGGGTTGGAAGTAGACCAAACCGCTTCTTCAGAAGCACCCGTTGCCTGGAATACTTGTCATCCGGAGAGAAACGAGCTGCATCACCGTGGGTGAAAAAAAAATGTAAGCAAAAGCATGCTTTCCTGAGTGTTAGAAACTGAGCTCTCAAATGCAAAGCAAAAAATGTATTACTTCACTATCGGTTTTGACCAATGACTTAACAGCATAAATGAAATTAACCAGTTTTATGCCTGAAATGACATTATTCTTCAATGGAGGTGCACAAAAAATAAATGGCATAATT
The DNA here is from genome assembly GCF_018446385.1 of Zingiber officinale. Lineage (NCBI taxonomy): Eukaryota > Viridiplantae > Streptophyta > Magnoliopsida > Zingiberales > Zingiberaceae > Zingiber > Zingiber officinale. Next base: position 148,532,900 of record NC_055994.1, read on the forward strand.
CTTATCCGAAAATCAAACAATCAGACCAGAAAAGAAATAAATTATATGGGTTTTGAGTTTTGCATTTGTTCAAATTCAAGTTCAGATAGAGTTTTCGGATTTTAAATCAACCATGAACAGATTTAACAATCAAATAATGCCTAGATATATAAAATATTAAATAACAGGTAGTATAATGTAACCTGAAAAAAATCATTTGTGGTTGCACTTAACCACATTATTTTGATGTACCATAGTTTGAGGTCGGTGTTTTCTGTGGGTTTGATATATGCATCAAGAGCATTTGGGCACAATGAGCTCTTCATTTCATATCATTTTCTCCTCCTGCTTAAGTGGATAAGTGTTTAAAAATCTCCAACGATTTGGATGAAGTAAAGGCTCCATCCTCGTCAAGCTCTTGGTAATTCTTCTTCCCCGTTGCATTCATTTCATTACTTAGTAGAGTAAGGTTGAATCTGTGTGAGATAAGCTCAAGCTGTGAAATCTCATTGTTTGGATCAAGGAACCATCCTTGCTTGTAAATCTTTACCCTATTACCTCTTGTGAAGAAATGGATTGACATATCATAGGTTATGTAATACGAGAAGGTCTCCGAACCACATTAGATGATCTCGCTAACATCATGTTTTAGTTTTCCTTTTTATTTCCATTGCATATATGCTTGACACAATCAACCAAACACATATGAGCACACACACTACTAATATTATTATTATCTTTGTTTTTGTGCTTTATGTGAGCTTTAAGTGATTTGGTGTGTCGTTTATTTGACCACCGTTAACTGGGGACGTTCATTTCCTACATCATCGATGGTAGTCCTATGTCAAAAGTAATACACATTAACATGTTTTTCATTATATTTTAATTCTAAATGAAATTAAATAGCCAATATCCATTCAATCTTTGTGTTATAGATCATGGTATGTAAAAAACTTTGTTGATTACAAAGCCAACAATCCCCTATGGGCACGTCGATAGGCAATAATGCTATCGAATTCACGAGAGGTCAATCAAACTATTCTAGAGATTGCTAATATATATTACTAAATGGTAAATGTATACTTAGGAACTTAGTACACCGGTGACTATCTTTATTTAAATTTGTTTTCGATTACCATATTGTTAGACATTTTGCCTCCCATATGTTAATTATTTTTTTTTTTTTTGCAAATGCTCAAAAGATACTGAAACAGAGAACAATAGCAAAAATGAAAGGAGAATAAATACAAATGAGACTATATTGAGCGTAAAGCATACCTGGATGTGCAGATTGTGTTGGCAACCCCACTGGAGTCTCTTTCTGCAGACGCGAGAAAGAACTTCAATCAGTAAGCTACTAAATGCCAAATAAGAAAAACAAATTCCCCAGCGGTACTCAACACGAAGTTGTTAAAGATCCATGTTTAAAAAAAAACAAATTTCCCAGCAGTAAATCAACATGAAGTTATTGAATTCAAGCTAAAGAAACAAATTGCAAACAACTAATAGATAATCCCTTTTCATTTTAAGAGTTCAGAAAGTAGAAAAACAAAATCATCTCTTTTTTCATCCCGAATAAATCATCAGAGAGATATAAAAGGGGGGAACGACGAATTCGAATAGAAGAAAAGAAAAATCACCTCTCTTCTGATTCCGCATAAAACCATCCGCGAAATACAAAGGAAAAAAAAATAGGTACCTTGGTGGTGTAAACCTTGTCTCCGTTCTCATTGATGTAGAACTGGAGGTACATCTTCGATGATTCCCTCAACCTTCGAATTTACACAATTTACATCGTCAGGAAGCAGTAACCAAAAATAATAGCAATCCTAATCGAACGACACAAGTATCTGGTTCGTGATCGAGTGAGACAGGAGAAGAAGCAAACCTGCGGAGGGAGACGGTGGCCCGTGGAGGAAGGAGCTAGCGGCGGCGATAAGTAAGAGACGAACGATTAGGCGTTAGGGCTTTAGGAGGTTTCGATATTTAACGCGTGAATGACGGGTTGGGTTTTTGTAAAATCAATACTAGAGATACTCGATTAGAAAGACCCGTTCATTACCTGCTGGAAATTGTACCCAGGTTGGTCCCACAGCGGGGCCAACCTTCAAGGCGAATTTTAATATCCATTTTTTTAGGAAATTCTTTTATCACCTATTCACCTGCCTCCGGTTATACTTGACTCAGGGAGAGTAGGAAAATACCTCTCTGTGTACCTCCTGCACGTCCTCATAATGTGCCTTACTCACTCTCACACTTACCCATCCACCCGATTGAACCCCACCTTCGTGTTCAGTTCATGTTAGACCGTAGTACGTTAGTCAACTCCGCCTTGGGATTTGAGGACCCGACCTTAACTCCTTGTTAGGTTGGACTGCGACCACAGAGGAAAATTAGAAGGGGTCAAGGCAAACCTGGGCGAAACCTCCTCTGCCCTCAAGCCAAACATAGGAAAAAAACTCAACAATTAGCATAGTGGAAAAAGTATCGCCGGCCTTGACCTACTCTATACGAATATTCTTTTATACCCGACTAAGAGAGAATGAGAAAAGATTTTACAGTACATCCTCCGCGTTTCCGCAAAATGTGTGTTACTCGCTCTCCCACTTGCCACTAGATCAGTCTGTGGTTTGAAATTGATGATTTGATGGTTTGGAATCATCGGTTAAATGATTCCTGAAAGATTAACCCTTAGGGTGCGTTTGGTTCGGGGTTATTTTTGATAACCTTGGTTATCCATCCAAGGTTATCAACAAAAACCTTATTTGGTTTAGGTATTCGATGATTCTCAAGTAATGTTCCATGCCCGACACGTCAGCAAAAGGGTCATGCAGCCCGGAATCGGAAAATCTCAGAAAACTAAGGTTTTTGTTGATTCCGGGGTTAACGAATTTTTTTTATCAAAAATACCCTCCGATAAGAAAAAGCATGAAAAAAAAGAGAAAAAATGTAAAAAAAATATTAAAAAAAATGTTTTAAAAAATTTAAAAATTTAATTTTTTTAAAAATAAATAATTTAAAAAAATAAAAATTTTAAAAATGTTAAAAAATTTTTAAAAAAAATTAAAAAAAATTATAAAAATTTAAAATTTTTTAAAAATTTTTAAAAATTTTTAAAATTTAAAAAAAAAATTATAAAAATTTAAAATTTTTTAAAAATTTTAAAAATTTAAAAAATTTAAAAAAAGTTAAAAATAAAATAAATAAATAAAAATTAAAATTTTAAAAATGTAAAAAAAAAATAAAATATATAAATATAAATAATATAAATAATATAAAAATATAAAAACATTAAAAAAAAAAACATATAAAAAAGTAAAAAAATATACAGGAAAAAGAAAAGTAAATAAACATTAAAAAATAAATAAATAAATAATAATAATAATAATAATATTATGTATAGTTGGTTTTGTAACTGAGGGTAATACGGTAAAATATTAAATTAGGGTATTCATTAAAACCTTCAAACAAACAAGTTTTTGTTGCATTACCTAAGTTGAACCAAACAATATTTGGTTATGTTTTATTCCCTATAACCTTGATTATGTGATTACCTGGTAATCACATAACCAAGGTTATACATGATGACTTGAACCAAACGCACTCTTAATCTTAGTCTTATGGGTCGACCGGAATAATTGACTCACTCCACAACAGACCAACCAAGGGGACGGTATGTAGGTAAACTCATCTGGTAATAAAGTCAGATAAATTTATATGCCCCGCCGTGTAAAAAGTCAGTCAAGACAAATATAATCCATCCTAATATATTGATCAAGTCTCTCGGCATGAAGTGGGGTTTCTCTGAGGGGCCAATTATATGACTGGTCGGGAAAAAGGATGACCAAGTCTATGGCACTTATCCTCATATTACCGCTCGAATAGAATTATAGCAAAACATGCACTATCAAAGTGATTTCTAGGAAGCATGGCGCACTCTACCATTTTCCGAACGAATATCTTAATGCTTCGCAGAACGTAATTGAGTAGTTTAATATGATGCATTACAGTGGAATATATAGAATGCAACCAAATAGTTCTATAAAAGCGGTCGGTTTAAGGACCTACCGAATTATGCTCAGTCGACAACATCATCCTAGCGAAGCGGTCGGCTTAAGGACCGATCGAATTATACTCATCTAACAACATCATCCTAATAGGGCGGCCGACTTAAGGACCTGTCAAATTATGCTCAGCCAACAACATCATCATAACATGACAACCGACTTAAGGATCTACTGAATTATGCTCAGCGGACAATATCATGATAACTTGCCATAATAATAACTTGGTGTCAAAAAATATTCTTCTGAAAACTTCTTCAGGAACTATCGTGTCTCCCATCAGCTGATCAATAATAACAACATATCTCTTTAACAACCTTGGTAATAACACAAGTTATAAATGATAAAAGAGGTATACATGTAAGTAAGAGAAAGATTTCTCGGATGATTATGGTGAATTGTTTAACAAACTTTGACATGTTTTGTCACCTCATGATAAAGGAGGTTATGTGAGGTGATATATAAAAGAGGCGTCGTCTCTGTGACGAAGGTACGCTCTTTGACATCTGTAATTTTACTCTCACGCTTACATTCTTATTGTTTTTCATCTACTCACTCGAACTGAGACTGACTTGAACGTCGAAGGGTCTACACTAAGGACTCCCCCCTGGTTTCTAGGCGCTGATGTTTTATTGGCTCATCTCCTTGTGTATAGGATCGAAAAAAAGCTACTCCTGGGAGTTAAAGGTCTTCTGCTAGTCAACCATATGTTCATCGTACTCAGCTTGTCATCCCTGTAATTTTCAGACAAGATCATTGAAGAATTTGGATTTGCTTTGTAGCTCATTATTAATATAGTTTGCAAATAAGTTAGTTATGCTAAGATGTAAAATTTTTTGACGACTAACACACCAGATTTTTGTCAAGGGTTGCGGTCCAGAGGATCTCGACTGGTTAATAGCTATTATAGTTACAGAACAAGGGTTTTCTTTTGGCGAAGAGATCGCAAGGGCACCGGTGGCAGAGGAGAGACTCGTGCTCCCTATAGAGAATAAAAGATTGTGACTGGAATGAGGAAAAGAGGTTTGCTAGATCAAATTGTGTATCTTTGTCATTCGGGTTATCAAAATATGTTTAATATGGCTTGATGCGGCGTATGATGTGGGGGGTCGGGAGAGCCAATCAGGAAGGAGTCAAGAGGACGTGGCGATCAGAAATCAAAGGGACGTGACAGTCAGAAGTCAAAGGGACGCGGCAGTCAGAAATCAAGGGGACATGACAGTCGGAAGTCTAGAGGACGTGGTAGTCAAGGGTCAAGAGGCGCGTATCATTCAACAGAAGGGATATAACTGCTAGAGACAGCTAATTAGTTAATGCCCAGTCGGGATGAATAGATCGGGGATTCAGGCTAACAGAATGAGGAACAGTAAAAGAAGAGCGGGAACTATCTCTACCGGTCAGGTTTTCTCAAGCAGAGTTACATATAAGAACATGGCACACCCGGCCAAGATATGGCGGACTACTCAGATATATCCAGGTCAGGCTCTTCGACTGCTGGTCGTCAAGAGTTTTTCTGTCCAGGCCGGATCAGCAAAAACGACAACTGAGTCAGAGAATCGTAATCACCTGTCATGAAATAACTGTTGCGTGTCAGGGTATATTCTTACGGTCTGTGACTCGTTGCTAACAGAACCTTCCTCCGACCTATAAGAGGATGTCACGCGTCATTCACCGTCGGACAAGGTCTGACATCCGACATTCCCTGATACTTGTCAGAGGCCAGAAGTACGCACTGTCGTATAAAAAAGATGGTCCTCTCCCTTACGTAGGTATGCTCACGATTTTTTTCGCATCTGTCTTATACTTTGTTCCTTTGTCGTTTTATTGTGCTTCTGAAAAAAAAAGTATCTGACTTGAGCGTCAGAGGACCTGCTCCGAGAACTTTTTCTCTGATTCTTGGTCCCTAATGTGTAGGGTACTTGTTTGAGTGTGCGCAGGATTCGTGTATCACCCTCTTCGTCATCGCCCCTCGTTAGCAGTCCTCAATAGTACTTCCGAGGAGCTCAGTCATCCTTCGTCAACATCACTGACCGCTCGTCCGGTCTCCGTCTGTCTCATATTCCTAACGGGATCGTGGCTAAACTTATTTAGGCTGCAAGATTAAAAATGCGGAGACGACAATCAATTCATGGGAAAGAGACCGGCGAAAATGTTGGTAAGGCACATGCCCGGTTGGAGAAGGGCAGTTCTAGCCCTTAATTGCCGCCATTAATGAAGCTGGAAGAAAGCTCTTGTTGCATTCATGTTGTCAACGGCATAATGCATCCAAATACAATTAATTAAGCTCATGTTGATTAATTAGTGGCGGCTAAGAACTAATCATCATAATCGAATGTTAATCAGAGGAAAACATCAAGAAGACGAAGAAGAAGAAAACTACATTGAAAGCGAATTCTGCTCTGATCTTAATGGCTGTGAAGAGAGTTGTGAAGATCCTTTTATAGTAGTTTTGTTCGATGGCAATGGCGATCACTCATCGTTGACCCAGCCGTACTTTTCGAGGAAGGGATTGGTCGAGGTCTTGGGAGGGTAGCCATGGATGCAGTCCGCCCAAGCTCCGTCGTCGTCGAGGTCGCGCTCCACCTGCCACACGCAGCTGTTGCACTTGAAGCCGGCGCCGAAGGTGACCATGAGCACGCGGTGGTTCCTCCGAAGGCGGCGCTTGGCCTCCATGTAGGCGAGGACGTACCAGAGGCTGCTGGCGGAGGTGTTGCCCCACCGGTGGAGGGTCATGCGCGACGGCTCGAGGTCGTGGGGGGAGAGCGCCATGCTTCGCCCGACGGCCTCGATCACGGCGGCGCCGCCGGGGTGTAGGCAGAAGTGGTCGATGCCGGACTTGAAGTTGACTCGCGTCGCCGCCGCCAGAGGTGCCCCGGCCTTGTTCCGCCACCACAGCCGCTGCCTCGCCGCCCGGGCGGCGAAGAGGAGCAGCTCTCGGGTGGGAAGCACTTTGGGGAGAAGGCGTTGGAGATTCTCCGTTAACGATCGGACTGCAGCCTGTTCATGAACAGCTTAGAATCGATCGAACGATCGAGCATCTTTCGGTCAAGAACAGTTGGCTCTGTTTTCTTCTTTGTTCCGAAAACAGAGTAAGAACCAGAGAAAATTTTGTTTCCACACCTTAACGTTTAGTAAATTACTTATAAATCCTTGTAAGTTTAAATTATCTCATTTCAGTCTTAACAACACAGTTGTACCCGTCCCCAATTATACGGAAACATCTGCATGTGGGGTTGCAATTTATAGTTATGTGATGCAGTACTTGGTAGAAGAAAAAGGGTGAAATATATTGGTGGCTTTAAAAACTACAGGAGTTGAATTCATTTTCTAAGATTCGGGGTAAAAGTAAAAGAATTATAAAACTCGGAGGTAATTTGAAAAAGTACTACCGACCTTTGGGAGCTCTTTGCCGAGGAAGAAGCCGACGAGGCCTCGGTCGTCCTCCTTCTGGGCGGCGCACTGGTGAGCGTCGTCGTTGGCGCCAATGTGGGTGCGCACGAGGCATCGGAGGCTCATCTTCGCCCGCCGCCGCATCGCTGGGTCGTTGCTCAGCAGCATGGCGCATCCGCCGGAGCGGAAGAGGCAGTTCCCCATCATCATCGACTTATCGCTGCCGCGGTACCAGTTGGGCCCGATCGACTCCGACGACAGCACCACCGCCGTCGTCCTCCCCCTCCCCCGGAACACGTTCCCGACGAGGTCCAGCGAGATGAGGCTGCCGCTGCACCCCATCCCGCCGAGGTTGAACGCCTTCACGTCCTCCCGCATGCCGTACCGCCGCACGATCCGCGACGCCAGCGACGGCGCCGGCGCGAACATCGACACGTTCACCACCAGCACGTCCACGTCGAGCGGCGACACGCGCAGCGCCGCCGACCGCCGGAACAGCTCGTCCAGCGCCGCGTCCATGCAGTCGTCCATCTCCGCCATGCCGTCGCCGTGGGTGCACTCGTCCTCCCGCCCCTCCAAAATGTTGCTCGGGCCGTACGTCTCCTCGCCGATGCCGGAGTTGACGATGACCTTGAGCAGGAACTTGTACTCCGGGAACCCCAGCCGCGGGTTCCTCATCACGATGTCCCCGCTGAACTCCGTCGATATTTTCCGGTCGTCGGAGGGCTTGAAACACACATAGTCAACCAGGTAGCACTGCCGGTCGCGCCACCGCCGGAAAAAAACCCATAGAATGTTTAAGAAGCAGTAGAAGAGCATGAAGGCGGACGCCATTGACAACAACTCCATGAGAAGACTCTCCTCTGCCGTCTGCATAAACTACAAATATAAAATAAAAATAAAAATAAAAAAGTAATTTCTCACATTTAATGCGATCATTTACCCACCCTTACGGCCTTACAGAGATTTTGCAGCTGTGGACCCGGATCTAGCTAGCTGGCGCGAACTTGACCGATCAGCTTGGATTGAGAAAACCCTAGACGAAGGGGGGTCCTTTGCGCAATGGACAATACGGACTCTCCACGTGTGAAAGGCCGGGATCAAATGAGGTTGGATTCGACGGTTGAGTCAAGCACCCATAAAAGATCCCTTCGCACCGCTACTATTTATACCTTAAGGTAATCGAACTAAATTTGAGTCAAACCTAAAACAAATTAAGTCATGAAAATGGCGGTTCAAATTTAGCTTAATTTTTTTTTATAAATTTAAGCTTGATTTAAATTTAGTTTGAGTTGAATTTGTTTAAATGTTATAAATCTCTTAATTTAAATTTATTAATTATTTGATTATTTTTTTAGTTGATACTAACGGACTATTTGAGAGGAGGTGAGGTATTGGTAACCAAAAAAAAAAAAAAGGAAAATTTGAAACCTTGTTTAGAAGGAAGTAAGTTATAGAATGAAAAGGTAGGAGGAAGTTTTAACCTTCTTTATTAATGAAACAAAAGAATTTTTTACACTCTAAAAATCATTATTTTAGATAATTTTTACTTTATAATAAAAAATACTCACACCGTCCGACTTGCGCCGCTTGACACTCATAGTTCGTCAACACTGACGCCGACTTTGGCGTCGGTGTCGACTTCGACGCGGATATCGACTTCAACACCGACATCGACTTCGACATTGACTTAGACTTCGACTTCAATGTCGACACCAACTTCGGCTTCGACACCGACTTCGACGCTGACACCGACTTTAATAAATAAGTTACAATTATTTGAATACATAAGTCTTAACCAATAAATGTACGTAAGATGCACTAGGTTCTTGAACACGTAAGTCTTTAATAAAAGTAAGAGTAATTTTATAACTTTATATATTTAACCTTCATCATCCTCATTTTCCTTCCAAATACAGGTAACACATGTTACATTAATGAACTTTCTCTCCCTCCCAAACAAAAAGAATATAAATATTTAATTTCCTCTCCATTTCTCTCCCTTCCCCTTATGTTAATGAATCTTCGCTTGTCCCATCCAAATTAAGGGTAAATATTCATCTATTCGAACTGACTAATGATGGGGTGAATGTCTTAGTTCTAAAGAAGTTTACTGTCATTTATCAAAATAAATCGGAAAGCGCATACAGGAACTCATCTTCTTCTTATAAGAAGGTAACTTTTTATTTTTTTTTAAATCTTATTTGGTTTGAATTTGATAACATAAATTTATTTGTTTTTAAAGTTTTTTTATTTATTAACCAAGATAACAAGAGAGTTTATTGTGGAAGATAACTTATAAATTTTATTCACTAATATTATTTATCAATAATTTATAATCTCAATTTATGGATATTAACAAACACAACGTATTCGAGTTTATTTATTTAATTTAATAATTATTTTAATTTATTTATTTAATTGATAACTAGATATTGAATGAATATAAATATATTTTACCACATTTAATTCATTAACTGTTTTACTAACTTTGATTGCAGATGGATATTTTCCCTGACCTTCTCTTCATAAAGAAGAGATTTGTTAAGAGCATCTCCAATGTAAAGCACATGAGAGATTTTTAAAATTAAAAAAATTGAATAAAAAGGTTTAAACTATTATAGATAGGTTTGAAATTTATAGTTGAAGAGTAATAGTGAAAATTTAAACCTATTCTTTTGTATTGAAATTGATATATATACATGAAATCATGCAATTACATACTATAAATTATATCATAAAAAAGATTCACATAGAGCTTTAACCATTGGAGGTTTTTCAATAAGATTTTATAATATTCATGTAACATATTGAAATCATAAAAAAAAATTAATTAAAACTTTAACGATTGAAGATGCCTAAGATTCTTCTGGCACGCGTTGCCCAACCACGACGAGGGGGAGTCAATGAGCTCTTATTCTTTTGAGTGTCTTTAGCTTTAAATGTTTCTAAAGCTTTTTTGGTGTTTAAAATTGAATTTGCTAATAAGGAAGAGATTGCAATGATTATAATGATTGATTAGGTTAACGGTAGAGATCGAACAATAATTTTTGTTTAAGGTAAATTTTGTTAGCTAAAATCTGACTAGAAATCTCTATCTTCCCAATTATAATACATGCATGTAGATGTATATAATTAATATATACATATAATATTACTAAAATGATCATATATATACATACATGTATATATTCTGATCATTTAGCAATGTCTATTTTTTTAAGTATCAAATATCCTGCCATGATTGGGGACCAAATTGTCTTGTTTATTTAAGGGGCTCGATCAAGCGAATGAAAGTGATGGTTGAGTATTGTGTTTGTATTTTTTTTTTTTTTTTTGGAGAAAAAAAAAAGACAAATAGGGGGAAAAAAAGAGGTGTAAGATGCCCACCTAAAATTCATAAAAGAGCATTTAATGTGAATTTAATTAAACGTGTAAATGGTTCATCGATTAGGGTACATAAAGGATCTCTAACTTTAATTAAACGCACAATCGTAATAAATATCGAGCATCAATGAAATTCATCAAGTCCCACGATGTTATAAAGACACCTGAACGAAAGGCTTCTACTTGCTTCATTTAATGAAATTAAGACTCGCTAGAGCGAGGTTGGTGAAACTATGCTCCTTAAGTGGTCGAGCTCTATTAAATTGTTTTAATTTGAGTCAGATTTATATATATATATATATATATATATATATATATATATATATATATATATATATATATAGGATAATGCTAAATGGTCAGAATCTAGTCAATCAGAATATATGGATACATGCATGCACAAGGACATTTTAATAATATCATATTTATATATTAATTACATGTATGTATTATAATTGAAAGATAAAAATTTCTAGTTGCCCACCAACAAGATTTACTGATAGGGTAATGCTAAATAGTCAAAATCTGGCCACCCAGAATATATACATGCATGTGTATGCATGGGTATTTTAGTAATATCATATGTAGATATTAATTACATGTATGTACATGCATGTATTATAATTGGGAGATAAAAATTTCTAGTTGACCAGATTTTTGCCAACAAGATTTACCCTTACTGTATATAGATATATATCTGACCAATCAGAATATATACATACATCCATATACATGGACATTTTAGTAATATCATATGTATATAATGGACTAAAAATGAAATGTCTCAATTATTCTTCTATATGGTTTGCAATGGTAAACCAAAATATACGAGAGACCATGCTATCGTTAAGAAACTCATCTTGAGTGCAAATTTTAAAAAGTTCATTCTCTCAATAATCTAATCCTCAATATTCTGTCGTGTTAGATTTATTACAGTTTGAGTATTTGATAGGATCACCTCCATCATTTTCTTACCCTTGCCAATAAACATTATTTTTTATCTTTATTTTTGAAATGTTATTATTTTATATAAATTTGATATGGATTATGTGATATTCCTCTGTGTGATACACTACAAGAAAACAGGACTTCAGAGACGAAAAAATCCGTCTCTGAAAGTCATTTTTCCGTCTCTAAAAAAAACTTGAGACGAAATATTTTGTTTCAAAAATCCGTTAGTGAAAGCCCCGTGGCTAATTTTGAGACAGAAATATTCCGTCTCTAATTTTAGAAACAGATTTAAAATCCGTTTATACATTTGTTATTAAATTGACCAAATTAAATTAATTTTATATATTAATTTCAAATATAATTTTAATCCGTTTATAAATCCGTATATATTTCTATTTATAAATTCGTATATAATTTAGTCTTTAAATTTATCACTAAATTTTTATTATATGCTATTTTATATTTCTCATCTACATAATATTTTACAATAAATAATCACACATTTCAAATAAATTGAAAAAAATTAAAACAATTAATTTCTAATAAAAAAGCATCATTCAATTAACATTGAGATAAATAAATATTCAAAACATCCAAACAAATTTAACCATTAATCAAACTATAAGTAACTGATAAAATTTTAAATCCCACCACAAATAATTTAATCTTTATTTCTGCTATCACTACTCTCACAGAAATCAAATCCTTGGTCCACTTGCTCATCTCCTAAATAAGGCCTAAACTCTGGAAGGTCAAATTAGTGACTTGCAGTTGTTTTGGCAACACCATCATCTATGTATGCACTTAGATATATGCTTTCAACTTTTGCATTAACTGACTTCGTGTGTACAGAAGAAAGTATCCAAACTTTAGAGATGAAATAGTTGTTGGTGGGGGTGGAGTAGTCATGGGAAGACGGGAAGGTGTCTTTCCAACTATTGCATTCTTCTTCATCTGGATGGAGAAATAACAAAATTCAGATACAATAAACATAATATTCACCGTGCTATAATATAAAGGAAACATTTTGAGGAAATCCTACAAATATGAGCAAGTCTATCTCTAATATAAGTTATAAATGTTTCACTCGCTTTTTGGAGCTGGGCAAATATATCTACCTATAAATAAAACCAAAGGTTTCAGCATCCATAGTACAAAAAAATTTTAAATGAAAGGAATAATATTAATAGTATTTGGAACAAGGAATTCACCTTGGGAAAGAGTTGAGTAATTCTATAGAGTTTATATAAGGTACGATCACCACCTTCAGTTAAGCAAGTTGATAACCATATCAGTAGTGGTCAAAGGAGAAAATCAGAAAGTACTAATGTATTCATAATTTATTTTACCCGTATTACAAGAAGAATAAAAATCAATTCACAATTTCAAACAAAAATAATATCATAAACATCAAGTATATCCACACTTGTTGCCACCAACATAACTAACAAAGACTTATAATTGCTTGCAAAAGAAAATTATACCTCAAGATCACCTTACCCTATCAGATTTACCAAAAGATTTAGGTCAATATAAGCAAATATGATCTGTGACGCTCCCATAAAGAGATATCCTTTATAGCAGTACCTCATAGTTTCACTAATTCACGCAAAACAGTTTTAACCATATCAAAGATATAAATTTTATTTAATATCAACGATAAAAATTTCATTTAAAAAAAAGCTTAAAATCTGCTTAGATTTGGTATTAGAAAGAAAAATCTTGGGAATGCTAATAAAATTTTAGAACTTGGGAATTGCCTCATTCAAATAAGCTAGCTAATTGGTATTTGTATAACAAGAGCATAAGATGGACTGTTGAAAAAAAAACACAATTTCTTACATCTAAGAAAAATAATACAAGAGAACAAAATAATCTTGAATTTACCAAATCAAGGCGCCTTTATAACAATACAAAGCATAGTCAACCTAGTACTATGTGGAAGGAATATAAATGCTCATCTAACCTCAATGAAAAATATAATAAACCATATAAATCAAGAAAAATTATCTTTATTCCGCTTCAATCCAATGCCATTTCTGTTGGCGGCATTTGGTCTCTCCCATCCATCACAATGGCAAGTGGATGTAAATCATTGACAGTGCGATAGACAAGAGGCACGCTGGCGATAGAAGAATGATTGAGTATCGGTCAAACCCCTAATTAGGATTTGCACAAGAGAACAGTTCACGTACTCACCCCGTGTGAGGCAGTTGCGAGCGTCCTCGTGATCGAGAGAGGCAACCTTAGGGCCGCTGCGCGAGGCGGCCGTGGGCATCCTCGTCGCCGCGCGAGGGGCAGTGGGCATCCCTCGCCAAAGCACGAAGGGGGTCGTTGTCCTCGCTACAGCACGAAGGGGGTCGTCGTCGTCCTTGCCATAACGTGAGGCAACCGCCGACATCCTCGCCACTGCACAAGGCGGTCATCGACGTCCTCGCCACAGCCACCTTGCGCAACTGATGTCCTCACTGCAGCGCGAGCCGCGCGACCTCGGAAGTCAAGCAAGCGAAGCAGAGGGTTAGGTTACAGAGAAGGGAATTAGGCTCAGAGGTAAATAAAGTAAATTAAATAGGATTCATAAGTTTAAAGAAAAAATAAAAAGTTTATTTTTATTTTTATAAAAAATATTATTTTAAATGAAATGTATATTTTATTTGTAATCTTTATTTATGAAACTTATTTTCAATTTTGTCTAATGTTCATTGTATATTATATTTTAAATTCATCTCTAATTTATATAAATTTGATATAGATTTTATTTTTATTTAAAAAATTATCACTAATTTATATAAATTTAAAACTGATTGTTTTTATCTCAATTTTTCATTAAATATTTTTATTAAATTTTAAATAAATTTGTGACAGAAATTATATGACTTCAAATTTTATTTATAATATGTATTTAGTTTTGTTTATAAAAAGTTTATTTACAATTTTGTCTCAAATTTATTTCAAATTCCGTATTAATTTTTTTTCCAAATATTATATTATATTAAAGTGAAAGTAGATTAATAATTACATAGCAAATGTGTCTCTAATTTATGTAAATTTAAAATGGATTTTAATTTTGTTTTAAAAAATATATCATTAATTTATATAAACTTGAAATATATTATTTTCTGTCTTAATTTTTTATTAAATTTTAAACAAATTTTGTGACAGAAATTAAACGGTTTCAAATTCTGTCTATAATTTGTATTTATTTTTGTTTATAAAAATTTATTTAAAATTTCATCTCAAATTCATTTCAAATTCCGACTCAAATTTTTTTTCAAATATTATATTTTATTAAAATGAAACGGATTAGTAATTCTGTAGCAAATCCATCTCTAATTTATCTAAATCTGAAATAGATTTTAATTTTGTATCGAAAATCTGTTTCTGAAGTCATGTTTTCTTGTAGTGATAGGGTCACCTCCATAATTCATGGAGCCAATCCAAATTTCCATAATATATAATATCTCATAATACGGATTATTGAATAAAATCGATCCTTATTTTTATCTGAGCAAATTCAAAATATGTAGTTGTAATATTTTTCTCATAAATAGCAATTCATTGGATAAGATCGTTTTAATTGTTCACTTTGAGCTGAATATTAATTTTGGTTTTTTAGTCAGATTGATATATATATATATATATATCTTAAAACTCAATTTTGAAATAAATAATAGGTTAGATTATAGCATAAAATATATTTTTATTCATAGCGTAGAAGAATAGAACAACACCATAATGTAAATCCAAAATAAAATCATTGCGCAGAAGAGCTATCGGAAACCACAATCACAGAGATAGGTTTACGAGTAGCTTCTTCTTTCACGCATTCTAAAAACAGCTCATACGTCTTCGGCAAAGGAAATTCGTTCAGCAACATATCCCTGACATATTCCTCTGTGTCTTTTTTGCAACTCTTAATTAGGAACTCCTTCATCTCGTCTTTCAAATCTTTCATTTCCTCCACCAACTTCTTTTGTTTCTCCCTGAGATTAAGATACAATGTCTCCATGCTCTTAGGCGATGGAGGAACGAACCACTTGTTGCTTCGAATTTTCTTGATTGGTGTTCTTTGTGCCATTATCGTATAAGCAATTGGTAGATGATGATTTAGTTTAGTTCGTTTAAATAGGATTAATATTTGATCATTAATTTACAATTAAGATGATATTTTGTATTATCTAGTTAATTTATATTTCCCATGAATATATTGGAATAGAGCACTAGTTATTGATATTAATTTTGTATACCAAATTAAGATGACATTTTGTATTCGTATACTTCCTAAGAATATATTGGAATTGAACACTAGTTATTGATATTAATTATGTATACCATATATTTGAAGGATTAACTTTTTAATTTAATTTTAAAAAATAAAAGGCACGACATATCAAACATACACAATTAAATAAATGTTTAATTTCTATGTATATAATTAACGTATCTTGTGAGATGATGTCACAGATCGATTATTATTAGGGCATTATAATTTCTATGATAAATGGTTATCAAGTCAAGTAGGTCTCTCATCAGATGGTGTCATGGATCGATTATTACTAGGGGCATTAATGTAATTTCTATGATAAATGGTTATGAGTCAAGTAGGTCTCTCATATCGTGAGATGGTGTCATGGATCTATTATTATTAGGGATATTAATGTAATTTAAATGATAAACGGTTCTAGAATTTATTGGAAATGTCATTAATAATTTCCAATAAATTTTCTAACTTCCAATAAATTTTCTAACTGATTTCAAGCTCGTAATAAATTTTCCAGCTAATTTTAAATTTTATACTTTATTTAAGAGTTAATTAGTAATTTATTATATATAAATATTATTAATAATATTTAATTAATTTTCTAATTGGTCAAATTATGACATATAAATTTATGGATATATATATATATATATACACACGTACCAAATGGGATACTTACCATGGTCGGATTGTTGTCATTGTTGTTATAATGGGTGAGTTATTGTAGACAAGTTCGTTGGATTATGCTCGATTACTTTCAGGTTTGTAACCATGTCGGTCGATAAGTTATAAAATAAGTAGCATAGAATTGTTGATGATTCAATAATTTCATAACTTGTATTCAGGACGGATTTAGGAGTTAGGGAGGAATTGAATTTTGAGTGGGGAATTGAATTAAAAATGATAAATGGTCAAAATATGACATTTTAAAAATATAATTAATCATTGATATATATAGAGATAATTTTTAAAACTTAAATATAAAAATAGATAGAAAAGAGTATAATTAACTCATAAAATATAATACTACTTAAACATCCTTAATAATGACATGAAAAGACAACTCTATCGGATCAAATCCTAATCATTTACTACTGTCTATATTTGATCTATTATAACAACATCCATGTAAAAATTAATTGTGCGAACCCATAGAGCCACTTAAATGCGACCCTACCCAATCGAGTCACACTACGTCTTAAATGATTAGATGCCAATTTGAATAGAACATTTCAAAATTTTAGAGGGTACGAGATATTATAACTTTTAACTCAAATAGAAATAAAGGACACAGAATGTATTAAATTAAAATTCGTTTAAAAATTTATAACTAATTATGGGGTGAAACTTGTAACAGATTTCAAATTAAAAAAATATCGTGTTGATCTTTTATCCAAGTCTTCTAATAATTTTGGGGGGTGTTTGGTTCTTTCCTAGGAATAGAAATCAGAATGGAAATCATTGTATTATGGAATGAGAATGAGTATGAGCATAAATATCACTCTTAAAAGCAATGTTTGGTTAGTTATATATTTTTTATCGGAATAAATCAAAATTTCCTTTTTTACCCTTAAAGGATAATAAGAAGAAAAAAATTAGATGTGAGAGAAAGATGAATGCGAGAGACAAATATGATAAAAGAGAATGATGAGAGAGAATGAAGAGAGAGAGTGTGATGGGAGAAAATGGAAAAAGAGAGTGTGATAGGAGAGAGCATGATGAGAGAAGATGAGAGAAAAAATATGATGTGAGAGAAAGTATGATAGAAGAAGATGAAGAGAGAGAAAATGCAATGAGAAAAATGAGGAGAGAGAGTGTGATGAGAGAGATTAAGGAGAGAGAAAGTATGATGAGAAAAAAAAAGAACAGTGAGTGTGATGGGAGAGATTGAGGAGGGAGAAAGTATAATGAAAGAAAAAATATGTTGAGAAAAAAAATGAGGGAGTGTGACAAGAGATATTGAGGAGAGAGAAAGTGTGATGAGAAAAAAAGAAAAAAGAGAGTGTGATGGGAGAGATTGAGGAGAGAGAAAGTATGATGAGAAAGAAAGTATAATGAGAAAAAAAGAAAGAAGTGAGTGCGATGAAAGAGATTGAGAAGAAAGAAAATATGATGAGAGAGAAAATATAATGAGAAAAAAAAGAGGAAAGATAGTGTGATAGGAGAGATTAATAAGAGAGAAAATGTGTGATAAAATGATGAGAGAGAAAATATGATGAGAGAGACCAAGGAGAGAGAAGTGATATGAAAGAAAAAATAAATAAATATATTTTGATATTTGATATTAAGGGAGAAAATTTTAATTTTAGGTAAATGGTATTTTTGGAACAAGGGAATATTTTGAATGATGAAAATAGGATAATAGTGGCAAAAAGGTGGAACCGCCACCCTAGCGGCCCCCTGGCCCCGACCCCACAAGATTCCAGAGGGAGTAAATCACGGTTAATGCTGGGCAGGATAGGTGACTGGGGGTTGAAGGAATTTTTAGCGCAGTAGACCAGGGTTTTATCCCCGAGTGCAACTGGCGACCTTCGACTCCACGACTTCAGTGATAAGCTGCAGGCATCTAACCAGCTGATCCAGCCTGTGGGGGCATGAAAATAGGATAATAGCTCATTGAAGTGGAGGTATATGAGAATGAGTTATTACCCAATTTCAAGGATTCATTCTCTTATTTGTATTCTTATTCTTATAATCCAAACATTAACAATGACAATTAATGATTCTCATTCTCATTCTCATTCTCATTCTCATTCCTCGCTCTTATTCTCCTAAACCAAACACCTCCTTAGTTCGCCGATAGTATGAACACGATGCCTTTTACAAAAAAAAAAAAAAAAAAAAAGACATTTTGATTTTTTTTTAATTTAATATTTTGTGTGTGTATATGTGGAGAGAGAGATTTGAAGGGACCTTCATGTTTCGGCCCATGTTTGCAAAGCCCAAACCCAACCGATCCGGCCGGTTTAGACGAAGGACACGTCCCGGTAATTACTCCTAAAGCCCTAGATGCTACTCGATAAATTGACGCTCACATTCTCTTCTCGCCACGACGTCGCAGAGTTCATGACTGAGGACTCGGCCGCTGTGTCGTCAAACTACTCTCTTCCTCATATTCGTTAGTGTTTGAGTTGCCATTGCAAATCTTGAGTCATCATCGATCTTCTCGATGGGAATTCCTCATTCGATGCCTTCTAATGATCTGGAATCGCTGATCAGATTCGTCCACTATATTTCCTCGTAAAAGAATATTTTTTTGTGTTTCGATCTGATATTTCGTTCCTTGTTCGATGCCTTCTAATGATCTCGAATTGCCGATTAGATTCGTTCATTATTTGTCGTCGTAAAAGAATACTTTTTTGTGTTTCGATCTGATTGATATTTGGCGTAGGGTTTCGTTCCCTTACTAAGCAATGATTTGTGGTCGATGCTTCGTTTCTTCTAAATGTATAGAGAGGGGAGGGAGTTTCGAATTACACTGGATCTTCCAGACAAAGTGCTTTGCCCTATTGGCTTCCTTTCTGACTCTGTTGGTGATGTTTTGGTGGCCTCAGTTTGGTAAAGAATGCTAATTTATTCTTATTATGTTTCAACAATTCATCCAATAATTCGTTGTTGTTTTATCGTCAATGTCTTAGATTACCGTGATGATATTTTTTTATAATAAGTGAAGCGATTAACTTGTTGAACAAATTAATTTTATTGATAAGTTTCACCTTTCTAGCAAATGTTCCAAATCTTCATTTTTTTTTTGTTCATATTCCTAATTAAAAGTCAGTGCTTGTGGAGAGAATTAAACCAGCATCGTTCCAATGTTTTACGAGATCAAGACGGATCAGAGACCCCAAGATCATGATTCAAAAGGGTTAACTCCACCAGTTTAATTTAGTCATCAATTTATCAATCATCTCCAACAATAGTTAATGTTTCATACATTTTATATGAAAATTGTACTTGGAAAGAGAATGAAGCAAAGACTAAGGTGACATTTGGTTTATGGGTTTGGGAATGAGGGAATGAATTCATTCCCAACCTTGTGTTTGGTTAATGGGAATGGAATCAAGATTTTGGAATGAAACCTAAAAATTTGGGTATGGATGAAACCCACCCCCTCCCTTGGGTTTTGATGGAATAGGATTGTGAATTAAGTTTTAGACAAAAATATCTTTAGTATATTTGTTCAATTTTTTTTAATTTCACACACTCTTTCTCATCATATTTTCTCTCTTCTTATTTTATCATCACAGTTTCTCTCTCAAGATACTTTCTCTTTCCTCATTCTCTCTCTATATTCCATCCCATCATATACTCTCTCTTCTTATTTTCTCTCTCTTCATTCTCTTCTATCACACTTTCTCTCCCATTACACACTTTTTACTTATTTTTTCATCATACTTTCTCTCTCATCGTACTTTCTCTCTCCTCAATCTCTCTCAGGATACTCTCTCTCCTCATTTTCTATCATCACACTTTCTCTCTCTATTCTCTCTCATCACACTCTCTCTCTTTATTTTCTCTAATCACACTTTTTCTCTAAGCACACTTTCTCTCTCCTAGTCTCGCATTTTCTCTCATCACACTTTCTCTCTCTTGATTTTTTCCCATCATTTTTTCTCTCTCAACCCACTTTCTCTCTCATCATATTTTCTCTCTCCTCATTTTTTCATTTTCTCTCATAATACTTTCTCTCTCTTCATTTTTCCCATCACTCTTTCTCTCTCATCATATGTTCTCTCTCCTCAGTCTCTCATTTTCTCTCATCATACTTTCTCTCTCCTCACTCTTTCTTGTTTTCGTTGCTTCTATCCTGAAAGAGTGGCCTGATCTATCCATTGGGTCGTTCTGTAGAGAGAAGCATAGATTTATTGGTCAGTATTAAACAACACGGTGTCTTATTGTTGGCATCTTGTTACCTGTCTCCTGATAAATGTTTTTTAAAAGTTAAGTTAGTGTTTCCTGATCTACTCTGATTCACTTATCCATTTCTATTGTAATATCCGGTAGAGTAAAGCATAGATTTGTTTGTATCCCACTGGATGTTTGTTTTTTTATATATAGTAGAATGCTGTTGTTCTGGAAGAGTGTCTTGCTCTATCTACTGGTTCATTATATAGAGGGCAGAATAGATTTACTTATCTGCATTAAACAGCATGGTGTTCTACGAAGGATAAAGTTTCATGTGAACTTTGTGTTCCTAAGAAAATTGTTATTGTGATTTTGACCATTTTGTTTTGAATAGACAACTCTGCAGATTTCTTGGAGGTCAGACTAGGTGGTCGGGGCTTTTTCTTTAGAAGACTGTAAAAATTGTGCGTTAGATCAATTTTAAATTATGTAAAAATTGTGCTTCAGATTGTCTACTTGTTGAAGTTGTAAAAGTTTACTTGGGACAACTTTCTAGATTTGTGTAATTGAGATTTTGATGGGCACACAACTCATAAAGGAATGATTTATCTAATGTTGGGTTTGACTTTGACTTTGTACAACGAGGATTCGATTCTCATGTAGGTTATATCACACGTCTTTGCTCTCGGTTAGATATAGATAAATAAATTATGATGTATTTATGCTAACGTATGGTCCTTTATCAATGAGTAATTAGTGGCAACACGGAAGTCAAACATTAACTTAAAACTATTAAGATTCTTACTAATATTTTTTTTATAATTGCTATTATACTATTTTTTT
Organism: Zingiber officinale; assembly: GCF_018446385.1. NCBI lineage: Eukaryota > Viridiplantae > Streptophyta > Magnoliopsida > Zingiberales > Zingiberaceae > Zingiber > Zingiber officinale. Next base: position 148,554,620 of record NC_055994.1, read on the forward strand.
TAAATAGTAAATTATAATTTTATTAATATTATTTATTTTTCCTATCACTCAATAATTGGAGACCAATTTGACTTCTTTTGTTAAAAAACTCACATCTAATAAAAAATCACATTCCTGGGCATTGAGTATTAAAAAAAATAAATCAAATTGATATTATGCTTTTTATCACATGGTGTGATTCGTGGTAACGTGTAGCCATCTAAAACATAGGTGGATCATCTAGTCTATATTTTACTAACTAAAAGATGGATGATAGAAATTGATTGATCAATTTAGATGGAGTTTACCTGTTAAACAGGCGGAGTATATTCAAATTAATCAATTAATATAATGATTCATCCTCTAACGGTAAAGTATGATCCAGAAGATTCGCTCTCTCTAAAATAGAGGTGGAGGGAGGTGTAAATTTAACTAAGCTTTAGTTCTAGGGCTTATTTTATTTTATTTTTATAAGTAATTGCTTATCCGATTAGCCTAAATTCCTAAATTTAATTTCGTGATTACTCCCTTTTTAATGCATTTCCTATCATCGATTCCGAAAAAATAGATGAACCAAATTATTAAACATGAAGTGAGGCACTGAATTGAACATAGACATGAAGATAAGGATTATGTTGGTCATCTTCTTCATCTCCAACCACTCACATTTCTTTCTCTCGTACAATTGCGAGCTTTGCGTTTCAGCTTCGTGTTGATTTGACGGTCAGAGAGGAGTCATTCTAGTCATATCGACGTTCACTGATACTTGCTAACTTGCAGGAAGAAGAGGTTTAATCGATCGGAGTGATTGACAACTGCGACTTCGAGAATAGAAGAAGGGGAGCGGTTCGAGCGTATGGAAGGAGCACCATCAATGTACATTCTAAGATAATTTTTTTTCCCCGGGTGACTAGTTTGTTAGAAGATGATAGATTTATTACATGAGAAAGAAATCAATTCTTGACAGGTACATTGTAAGTACTCCGGGTTAGTCTTAATGTGATCAATCGAATTAAGTTAGGTTCTGCGGATTTGATGCCTTGTGTCTAAGTATGCAAGGACTTAAGAATATAAGAAGTTCAGCGGAAGACGCTGCAAGTGAAAAAGATGACATTGTAAGAAAATCGACGTGCTTGGTGCATCAGAGTGACGAGGAGCTGCAGAAGAGTACTCCGGTGGAGCGAGAAGGATGTGTGCGACATATTCGAGGGATGAGAAGTCGGGATGAAGTTTGCTCGAGAAGAAGACCGAAGATCGATTCAGGTGGGCTCAACTCTGGACGGCTGAAATATCATCCAAGCGAACGAAGGTCAAAGAATGGTCAACCTGGAAGTTGACCATTCCAGGCATTTGGACCATATCCAGCCGCCTGGACCGGGTCTAAGTGTCCAGACCAGGTCCAAGTACTTGGATCGTTCTACCACGTCAGCTAGAGCTATTGCCAAAGAGGATAGCACGGAGTCCACGTCAGCAGACTCTAGACATCTGAATCGAGTCTAGGTGCCCGAGAAGTCTAGAGTCGTTGGAGAAAAGCTGTTGCAGAGTGAATCGACTCGATTAAGTCCAAGCACCTGGACCCGGTCCAGGCGCCTGGGAAGTTCCATGTCAGCAAATGACTAGTTTCTACTAGTAGACTATAAATAGAGAGCTAGTGCTCGAAGTTTATAACACATTTGTTCTTAACTTCTAAATTCTATAATTTTGTAATGTGCTTTCAACGCTTGTAAGAGGTTACTCCACCTTCTTCAAGGGAGATTTTAGTAAGTTTTCATTGTCTTAAATTAGCAATTTCCTCGATTGTAAACTAAGTAAAATCAGAGTATCTTCTTACTTTCTTTTTATGCTAATAATTTTTTGTTAATTAATTAATGTGTGCCCCTTATTAAGCTAGAAGCAAAAGAAATGCTAACTTTTATTTCAAGGCTATTCATCGCCTCTAACCAACCTATCTAGACCTACAATTGGTATTAGAGCTAGATCGATTCAAATTTCAAAAGGACTAACTATTGGTACATTTTGCACTAACGGTCTAACTCAGGTTTTGATGAATGACAAGTGAGTTAAGTTGAGTATTTTGTGATCTAATTGCGTTACCAAGTGTGCAGAAATTGACGGGTCCGACGGATCGGACACCAAGCTGAAATCCAGCTAGGTCTACAGGACCAGATAGCTGGTGCAAAGTCCAGAAAGGTCAACAAGCCGACCGGATATCTGGCAGGAAGTCTGGTTGGGTCCGTGGGACCAGACAACTGACAGAAGTCCAGTTGAGTTTGCAGACCGGACAACTGGCATGCAGACCTGGTGGGTTAAGAGGCTAGTCAACCAACAACAAATTGGTAAGTAAAGGTAAATCACTGGAGGAGAGTGACTAAATGAGGACGCGTCTCGATTGAGGGACAGTAGGCGTCGGTCCAGATTAGGTCCATTTTAGATTCTTAATTTGAGACTTTGACTAGTTCATGGTTCTGGGATAACAGGAGCTAATTAATACTACTTATTATCACTGTGCTAATCTTGTTTTGCAGGTTAGATGTTTTAGTTTTGGGCTAACATAACTTGTAGGGAAAAAGAAGCAAAAAGTCTTCGGATGAACAATACCCGAAGGCGCCTTCACACTGTTCATGGAAGGTGCCTTCAATGACTTGAAGGTGCCTTCCAAGGGATAGAATTTGGACATTGTCGCAGATAAGGTGCGACGAAGTTGAGATCAGATTTCTTAGTCGAAGGTGCCTTCAATGCCTATGGAAGGCGCCTTTTATGGCCCTTATAAGTCAGTCTCGACTAAGCTTCTCACAACAACTGATATACGAGCTACTGCGCGTCCATTTGAGGTTCCAACTGCTCCAACTCCCTGTTGTGACTCTATTGCCAAGCTTCTGCTCCCGACAACTTCTCCAAAGACTTCCGATCGCGTCCGACAAACCGACACCGACACACGAGTACTTTCACTTTGATCCCTATGTGTCGATAACAAAGTTATTTTTTGTATTTAATTACTGAAAAAGGGAAGTGTAGTTTGTTACACTTGTCCTACATTCTTTGTACTCGATTCCCTCTTCTAGAGATACCGACAGAGGTATTTTAATGGATTATCCATCGATAGGCCTGCGAGATTTGGGTCTTGGAGTAGGAGTCACCGAAGGCTCTGAACCAAGTAAAACCGACCATGTTTTCTGGTGTTCTTTTTCTTACTTAATTTCCGTTGTGTACTTGTCTTTTAAAATCTGAAAAGAACGAGATTTTTAAAATCACATGATTCAACCCCCCTCTCTCACGTGCGACTTGATCCAACATGTGGTATCGGAGCCAAGTTCTGCTCTAAATTGGTGTAACCACTAATCAAGCTATGAGGAATTCTTTTATTTTCTTTTCAAATTTTAGTTTTTCGTATTCAATTTGAATTGGTAGAACTTACCCTTTCAAATAATGATTTCTCTTTCAATTTTTAACTCAAAATTGGTACAACACCACTCAAGTTCTTCGAAATTTCTTATTCTTCTTCTTAAACTCTGCTAATCCAAGACCAAGTCTTGATACCTTTCTTTAGTTTTCTATCTATAGCTCTAAATGTCCCAAAACGAAGGATACAATACCGTTCATCCCCCACTCTTAAACGGGGATGATTTTCCATACTTGAAAAGGCAGGTGGAGGTGTACTTGAAAACTAACTTCGACCAATGGTTCAGCGTCACCAAAGGGTACAAGGCGCCAATTGACAATGCTGGAATTCCAATGGACCTGGAAAATTAGAATCCGGAAATGAAGAAGAAGACCCAGATTGACTTCAAGACCTCCAACATAATCTAGTGCGGGTTAACAAAGGAGGAGCTAAACCGCGTCGGCCCACACGAAAACACCAAAGAGCTATGGGACAAACTCATAAAACTACACGAGAGAACCAACGATGCAAAGGTAAAGAAAAGATATATATATTTAAATAAATTATTTAATATAAAAATGCAGGAAGGTGAGACTGCCCTCAACTATATGTGAGGATAAAGGACATCCTCAACGGACTTCATATGATCAGCCACCAGATGGATAACTGTGATCTTATTGTTAGGACCAAAATGTAGCTAGAGTAGGGGGGGTGAATAGCTCGTCGCACTCCTCGTGCTCTTCGTTGCTTGTTTCTTCAATGATATGCAACGGAAATATAAGAAACAAAACATACAACGCTAACACAAAGGATTTACTTGGTATCCACCTCAAGATGAGGTGACTAATCCAAGGATCCACACACACGAGCACTCTCCACTATGAAAATACTCCTTTACGGTAACTACCGAAGGCGGAGAAGCCTTTACAAACTCACACAACAAACAAGAAGAGAAGAAGAAGCAAATACAAGTAAATCTTACAAGATTGTGTACAATAAACCCTAGCTAGCTTCTTCATCTTGCTTGGGATGCCTCTTGACCTTGGAAACGTTGCTCCAAGAAACTTCAAGAACTGGCGGTGAGCTCTGGAGAAGAACCCTCGAATATCGCTATGTAGATCGGGAGTGAACAGTGCAAGCGATAGCGAAGGAATCGCACGCCAACGGCTTTATCCAGCGCCAACGGTCGGATCCTGATCGATTGGATTGCTCCCAATCAATCGGGGAAGCTTTGGATCGATCGGTCGATCAATCCAGAGCGCCTTTGTGCTCTCAGGAAACGCCTGGATCGATTCACCGATCGATCCAGGGCTTATTGTGCAGAATCGCACCTCCCAATCATCACTCGATCGATTGGGAGCTCTGGATCGATCGGCTGATCGATCCAGCGCTATTCTATGCGATTGCGAGCCTCTCCCAATCGATCCTCCGATCGATTGGGAGGAAGCTTGTCGCGGGGACTCACCCAATCGATCGGCCGATCGATTAGGCATGAGCTAATCGATCGGCTGATCGATTCGGCTCCTTGATTTTGTCGAAAATCAAGTCCAAAGCCCTCTAAACCAACATCCGGTCACCTATGACCTGTTGTTACATCATGCCTAACATCCGGTCACCCTTAACCTGTTAGAACTCGCTCACCAAGTGTCCGATCAATCCCTTTGACCCACTTAGACTTTTCTTCATGCCAAGTATCCAGTCAATCTCTTTGACCTACTTGGACTTTTCCTCCTCGTGCCAAGTATCCAGTCAATCCCTTTGACCTACTTGGACTTTCACCACCAGGTGTCCGATCAACCTTGATCCACCTGGATTTCCTCGTGCCAAGTATCTGGTCAAAACTTTGACCTACTTGGACTTTTCTTAATTGCCTGGCTTCACTCACCAGGACTTTCAATCTGTCTGGCTTCACTCACTAGGACTTCCAATCTGCCTGGCTTCACTCACCAGGACTTTCAATCTGCCTGACTTCACTCACCAGGACTTTCCTTCTGCCTGACTTCACTCACCAGGACTTCCCTTCTGTTTGACTTCACTCACCAGGACTTTCCAGTCAAGTATCCAGTCAACCTTGACCTACTTGACTCTTCTTCACAATCTCCTCACATAAACAATTGCACCTGCAATCTCTATGTGTTGTTTACATGTATTGTCAAATATCGAAACCCAAACATCAAGACTCGAGCTTGACTCAGTCCAAGCTCAGTCAACTTGGTCAACCTTGACCTGGGGAATATTGCACCAACAATCTCCCCTTTTTTGATGTTTGACAATACCACATTTAAGTTAGGCTAATCCCATAGCCTCAACTCCCATCATGCCACTAGGTAATGAAGATGTAAGTTAAACCCTACGTTCTCCCCCTAAGAGGGCAAACTCCCTCTTAGATAATGAAGGCCTAACTTAAACCTTTTCATTCTCCCCCTATTGGCACACATAAAAAAAAATAAACTCTCCCCCTGAAGAGTTACCCAACGTTGTTCACAACTTCACTCGTTGCTCACAACCCGATAACGAAGGTCCCATACCCTTCATTATCATTAAATGCTCATCCTTGAGCAGACACCACTTGAATAATGAAGATATCCACTCTCCATTATATTCAAATGCCCAACCTTGAGTATTTTCACAAAAAAAGGTTAGCCACCTTCCAAGGTGTATGAAAAATATTTTTCATGTCCTTAAAGAGTAACTCCTCCTAAAGACATGCACGAAACTTCTGTCATTGCCCAACAATGACTTGGAATCCCTAAACCTTTAGGAAACCCAAAATTAGAAGTTTTGAGGTTCATAAATTTAATAGTGAAACCAAACCTCAACCCAAAGTTCGACTTAGTCTTCCTTAACCAATCCATCCTTGTTTTCATCATGAAAACTCCCCTTAAATGTGTATAAATATGTTTTGAGGGGTTAGGAATGATTACCTAGACTATAGATGGTCCAAAATGCTGAAATCAGGCTTTACCAACCAAAATCAGCATTCCCAATCGATTGGAGTTGGGTTCCAATCGATTGAACCTGTTTGAATTGATCCACGGATCGATTCAGGATGGCTGGATCGATCGGTGGATCGATCCAGAAAGCTTCTGTTCGCGAGAAGCTTGCTCTCAATCGATCGCCTAATTGATTGAGACCCTTCAATCGATCGGGTGATCGATCGAAGCTCTGAAAAAGCTGAAATTCCATTTTAGTCAATTTCAGAAACCCCTAGAAAAATCTACAAAATTTCAAAAATCATAAAAATCGTTGTAGACATTATTTAGGGCATATAGTATCATGGAAAAATAGTTTTCTTAAGAAAATACTTCATATTTTCAATGATTGACACAAACTTGAAAACTTGTAAACACTTTAGTATTTTCTTCAAGTTTGTGCTCAACTATTCAATGATGATTACTATCAAAAGATAGCTTTCACCAAGGTTTTCCAAAAGCATTTTAAAATGATTTTCAAAACCAATATCCAACCATGTTCCTTGGGCTCAATGCACATGACTTGTACATTAGCTTTCCCAAATATTGGAAAATACATAACTATGTGTTTTGATGAACCTAAAACTCAAAAGAATGTACTAAATCACATCTTGAGTTTTGTTCATCATCCTAACATCTCACTTGCATCTAATGTGTACAAAAACACATACAAGCCACCTTATAGTTCTTTGTGAGATGTAAGTCTTGGTTTTGCCCTAATCTAGGGATCATGCATATCTACCTAGGCATTTTGAGGTTATGAACATCCACTAAGGATGTTACTTGTTAATAAATGTCATTAGTCCTTAATTGCAAGGAATAGACTAATGCATGATAATGTTATGACATACATCAAAGAAAAATAATTTTCAAAAGAAAATTTCCTATGACTATATGATGTATGTATGACATGACATGGTATTTTTATATTTTTCATAATAAGGTATGAATGTCAAAGCAAATAAATATGATGTCATGACATATAAAAGGCAAACAATCATGACAAGTTTTAGCATAAATAAAATACCTAGATTACCTATCTAAGTATCATAAAACCTTGACTAACTTAAAATTTAAGTCCTAGATTGCCCTTAAGTCCATAATAAAATGCCAAACTCCCAACTTGACATTTCTTTTACTCTTAATTTGTTGTGCCAATTGAAATTAACTATATTCCTCAAATTTTGGCACAATATACTCTTCCAAGAGTAACCATTTGAGTTAAGGTATAGATTGCCTTTAATCCCTTAAGAAACTATCAAAATATCAATTTGGTAGTTCGTATTATTATCCCAATTGTGCTAATTTAATTTAGAAACACAATTCCTCAAGGTTTGGCATATTTTACTCTTACAAGAGTAACCATTTAAAAATAAGGTCTAAATTGCCCTTAACTTTCTAAGAAAATACCAAAATCCCAAATTGACATTTCTTTTACTCATATTTTGTTGTGCCATTGAAAATACATCAAAACTTCTCAACTCATAGCACATATTACTCCAATTAAGCGTAAATGATAAGTCTTTTCATTTTTAAAGGTTAATAATAACCTTGAAAATGCTTCTTGAGTGTCAACTTCATTATGATTAGGTTAATTACCCTTTTAATTTGAGTTGACACTCTCTAACCCATCTATGGGGTAGAGAAAATGCTCCTAGGAACCCAAAACCTATTGGTGCTCCTTGGATGCTCTAGGTACTCGCTAGGGATAACCTCCCTAGATACCTTCCTAGTGACTTTGTTTAGATTCTTAGAAGCCTTGGTCACCTTTTCTAGGTCAACCCTAGGGATTTCTTCCCTTGTGACCTTTTTAGTGACTTTGTTAGACTTCTTAGAAGTCTTAGTCACCTTAGTTGCAAAAATACTCCTAGGGATAACTTCCCTTGTACTTTTGACTTGACCCTTAGACCTAGACTCGGCTCCATAGCTATATGGAATCCTATGGTAAGAAATTACATCCTTCTTAGCCTTAAGTTTGTATCTCAAACCTCTATGGCCATTAGATGACTTTTGTTGTCCTAAACCTAGGTTTTGCTCATTTTACCCTTTTAGGATATTTTCCATCCTTTTTAGGGTCTTTTCCATTTTATCAAGTCTTGACCTCAAGACTTGATTTTCTTTCCATAAATCCATAGTTTTTGATTTATCATTAAGTCCATGAGCATTTCTATTTCTAGGCTTATAACTAAAATTCTTAGAGTTATTGCCTAAATTCTTATCTACCTTCCTAACCCTAGGTGTGGTAGTTTTAGCATGAAGAGCCATATGATTTCCCTTAATGCTATCATGCTTCCTATGTTTATGGTAAATAGCATTAAAATGATATAAATTAGAACTAGCATGTTTTTTACCATTATTTAAAGGGGTAGGCTCAATAAATGATACCTTTCGTTTTACCTTGGAGGCTCCCCCTTGATTTGTGCTTCCTTCTTGAGGCTTGATCGCTTTCTTCCCCTTGGGACATTGACTTCTATAATGTCCCTTTTGGTTGCACAAAAAGCACACAATGTGCTCCTTGCTCTTCTTTGTGACGGAGCAGTCTCTTTGGGTTTCTCCTTACCCTTTGGTGCCACTTGACTCTTTTTCTTGGTCAATTTAGGGCATTTGCTCTTATAATGCCCATGCTCCCTACACTCAAAACATATGATATGATTTTTATTTTTATTTGAAACATTTATACCTTCATGTGTAGGGATGACATCTTCTCCTTTTGATCCGGAGGTAGAGGCTTCCTCTTGATCCGATAATGATGCTCCTCCAATAGATTCGACTCGACTTGTGGAGGTGGAAGCTTCTTCATCCTCTTCTTTTCTTGACCCGGATGTGGAGACTTCTTCTTCTTCTTGATCTGGTGTCATCGAAAATTGCTGCCCCTCGATCCTAGAGGTGGAGGCTTCTTCATCTTCATCTTCTACAAGAAACAAAGAGTATGCACCCTCTTTGCCCTTTTCGTTACATTCCTTTGAAGACGAGGCTTCTTGGACTTCTTCTTCTTCGGAAGTTGAGCATCTCTCAACTTTAGAGTCCTCCTTCTCTTGGTCATGCTCCAATGAGTCGCCCTCTTTAGATTTATCTTGATTTGGTACAATGGAGGGTTCTTCATGAAGTTTGGCCAACTTACTCCACAATTCCTTTGCATCTTCAAATTCTCTAATTTTATAAAGAATGGTGTTTGGCAATAAATTAACCAATAATTTGGTTACCTTGTTATTCGCCTCACACCTTTGAATTTATTCTTGGCTCCATTTGCTCTTCGTGAGGATTTTGCCCTTTGAATTTCTTAGAGCCTCGAAACCTTCCATTAGAGTAAACCATTGTTCTATCTCCATCATCAAGAAATTTTCGATTCTTGATCTCCAAGAATCGAAGCTTGTAGATACATATGGTGGAGGCACCCTTGTGTCGAATCCAAGTCCGTCTTGGAATTCCATGTTGAAGTTGAGCTTGAAGAAATCTTTGACTTGAAGAATTTTGCTCCAACTTTTTCACCCTCTAGCTCTTTGCCCCTTCCGGGGATGATTCCGGTGAAGAGCGGCCTCGCTCTGATACCACTTGTTAGGACCAAAATGTATCTAGAAGGGGGTGAATAGCTTGTCGCACTCCTCGTTGCTTGTTTCTTCAATGATATGCAGCAGAAATACAAGAAACAAAACATACAACGCTAACACAAAGGATTTACTTGGTATCCACCTCAAGATGAGGTGACTAATCCAAGGATCCACATACACGAGCACTCTCCACTATGGAAACACTCCTTTACGGTAACTACCAAAGGTGGAGAAGCCTTTACAAACTCACACAACAAACAAGAAGAGAAGAAGAAGCAAATACAAGTAAATCTTACAAGATTGTGTACAATAGACCCTAACTAGCTTCTTCCTCTTGCTTGGGATGCCTCTTGACCTTGGAAACGCTGCTCCAAGAAGCTTCAAGAACTGGCGGTGAGCTCTGGAGAAGAACCCTCGAAGATTGCTGTGTAGATCGGGAGTGAACAGTGCAAGCGATAGCGAAGGAATCACACGCCAACGGCTTTATCTAGGGCCAACGGTCGGATCCCGTTCGATTGGATTGCTCCCAATCGATTGGGGAGGCTTTGGATCTATCGGTCGATCGATCCAGAGCGCCTATGTGCTCTCGGGAAACGCCTGGATCGATTCACCGATCGATCCAGGGCTTATTGCGCAGAATTGCACTTCCCAATCGATCGCTCGATCGATTGGGAGCTCTGGATCGATTGGTTGATCGATCCAGCGATATTCTGTGCGATTGCGAGCCTCTCCCAATCGATCCACCGATCGATTGGGAGGAAGCTTGTCGTGGGGACTCACCCAATCGATCGACCGATCGATTGGGCATGAGCCAATCGATCGGCTGATCGATCCAGCTCCTTGATTTTGCCCAAAATCAAGTCCAAAGCCCCCTAAACCAACATCCGGTCACCTATGACCTGTTGGTACATCATGCCTAACATCCGGTCATCCTTGACCTGCTAGAACTCGCTCACCAAGTGTCCGGTCAATCCCTTTGACCCACTTGGACTTTTCTTTGTGCCAAGTATCCGGTCAATCCCTTTGACCTACTTGGACTTTTCCTCCTCGTGCCAAGTATTCAGTCAATCCTTTTGACCTACTTGGACTTCACCACCAGGTGTCCGATCAACCTTGATCTACCTGGATTTCCTCGTGCTATGTATCTGGTCAAAACTTTGACCTACTTGGACTTTTCTTAATTGCATGGCTTCACTCACCAGGACTTTCAATTTGCCTGGCTTCACTCACCAGGACTTCCAATCTGCCTGGCTTCACTCACCAGGACTTTCAATCTGCGTGACTTCACTCACCAGGACTTTCCTTCTGCCTGGTTTCACTTACCAGGACTTCCCTTCTGCCTGGCTTCACTCACCAAGACTTCCCTTCTGTCTGACTTCACTCACCAAGACTTTCCAGTCAAGTATCCAGTCAACCTTGACCTACTTGACTCTTCTTCACAATCTCCCCACATGAACAATTACACCTGCAATCTCCATGTGTTGTTTACATGCATTGTTAAACAACGAAACCCAAACATCAAGACTCGAGCTTGACTCAGTCCAAGCTCAGTCAACTTGGTCAACTCTGACCTGGGGAATATTACACCAACACTTATAAGGTATACTCTAAACGCATTTCCTCGAAATGCACTGTGAGCATCCATCGTGGATGCCTATAAAATTTCAAGGAAATTCCAAGTTAAAGTTAGATGAATTTTTTTGTGAATTAGAGCTACACGAATAAACTAATGCCAAACCTGAGAAATGTGTTGCTTTTATTGCAGGAGCATCGAAAGAAAAGTTTAGAACCAAACTAGAACCTAAAGTTGAGTCTGACTAAGACTCAGATGATGAAGAATACCTGATGAATCTAGTAAGGAAGATGTTCACTAGGAGAAAGAAGAACTTCTCCAAAAAGGAATTGCAGAAGATCAACTCCACTTATAACTCTAACAATAAGTCAAACATCACATACTTTGGATGCAACAAGAAGGGACACTACAAGATCAATTGCCTGAATCTCAAAAGGAAGAAAGCCCTTAAGGCAACTTGGCATGAATCGTTCGCAGAGGAATCAGACAACGACGAACTAAGGCACACCAACTACCTGATACTGATGGCATACAGACTAGAATCAGAAAGTGAATCAAAAGACGGGTCCGAACTCAAATCAAACCACGAGTCCGCACTCATTTCTGAAGGTTCCGATGAGGTAAATCTACTTTAATCAAAAGAGTTTTTAAAATTATTGCTTGCTTACATAAGAAATTGATTGCATCTAAAGATCAAATAAACGAACTAATTTAAAAAATAAAATATATAATAATCAATTAAATTCAGATTCAACAAGTGAGTCAATTCAAGCTGAAATCCCAATTCAAGTTGTAAAACTTGAAGAGGACAATTCTAAATTGAAAGGCGAAGTAGTTGAACTAAAAGAACTACTAGAGAAATTCACAACTAGATCCAAGTACCTTGACATGATACTTGGATTACAAAGAGCTGTGTACAATAAATCCGGACTCGGATACAAGTCCAGTTCAACCAACGAAACCTTTATATCTCTGGTAAATCAAAATAAAAATCAAACCAAGGTCTGAGTTCCAAAAGTGTGCCTAGCCACGCAAGTAGGAGTCAATTAATATTATGTCCCAAAAACAAAGTAATCAAAATAAATCAAATAACTCACTCTCAACCTCCAAAATTGAACCTTCAATAAATTCAAACCAAAGGAATCAAATAAAATTAAATCAACCTAAACTAAGTAGAACCAAAATTAACCTAAACTCCAACTATAACCAAGTTTATTATAATTATAAAAATTGACACAAACCTAAAACTTAAACCTAGCCAAATAATTCAGGAGAGGCTCTAATTTAGCTGGCACCTCCAAAATAATAGCTTATCCGACTGGGTAATTAGGACTAAGTTAAATAGGGACAAAAGTTTAACTTGATAAACGGTACTGGAGAAGTTTTGGATGATAGTAGGTTAGGAAAGCTTTTTCTTTTGTTTGATCCCATGGAGTCTGTTCAGTAGATCTTGTATCTGCGCGTGAAGTTGGCTGGCTGTCTCATCTTCCTGCATTTTTATGTTATATAACTTATTCAAAATTAAATCGCACTTACTTACTTTCATATAGGAGGTGCCTTCGTGCATTTCGATTAGCTTCTTCCATAGTTCTTTCGCGCTTGAAAATGGACCAATTTGGTTCAGCTCTTCCTTTGTTAGACCACATTGAAGAGTACACGTTGCTTTGGCATTGGCCTCGACCTTATTTATTATCCTTGCGTCCCAATTCTCATATTATACTAGTTTTCCCGTGCCGTCGAGTGGGAGTGAGATGCCGGTTTTGATGATCATCCACATCTCGAACTGGATTTAGAGGTAGGACTCTATTTGGCCCTTCTAGTAGCCGAAGTCCTCGCCGGAGAAGAGAGGCGGGCGGACTGTGCTATAGCCTTCTTGGTGGGCCATTGTAGAAGTAACGTCTCGCACAAACAAAAATAAGAAACTTTGTTCTAAGACTTAGTCTTGGATTAGTAGTGCGGGATTAAAAATATATGTATGAACTCGAGTAGTGTTGCACCAGCTTTGAAGGAAAATTTTGATTGCGATAAAAACAGATCGGAAGATGACAATTTTATTGATTCTGATTGACTCCGAAATATTAAAAATTACCACGAGAAAAGAAATTACTTGAATGGTGGTTTCACCAATTCGAAGCGATCCCGCTTTGGTACGAATTGTAGGATCGAAAGCGCTAGAGGGGGGGGGGGGGTGAATAGCTCTCGTGGCTTTTATGTCGTTTTAAAACAATCGATCAGAGTAAATGTTATGCAGCGGAATAAAACAACACACGAGCACACCAAAGAATTACTTGGTTCGAAGCCTGTGGCGACTCCTACTCCAAGGCTCACGCTTGTTGATCGTTTACTTTGGAAATCACTATAAGTTCGGAAAATACAACTTTGAAGTATAATTTAGAACAATAACGAAATTATATCGACAACAAATACAGAGAATTTGAAGCTTCTGGTTGTCGGAGTCTTGTTATAGCTTTGTCGGATCGTTCTTTGAGCAGCACAAGGAAGACTGATTGCGATTTTAAGTGTTGTTCTTTGCTGCTACTCGAGACATGCTTATATAGCCTGTTGAGGGCGCCTCCAACAGCATGGAGGGCGCTCTCAAAACCCGTCGAATCCGCAGGGTGGATAAGCTCTACTTCGCCCATAGCCTATCCGCTTGAGGGCGCCTCCAAGCCCATGGAGGGCTTCCTCCACCCAACGTCCAGGATGCCTCCAGCTCCATGGAGAGCGCCTCCTGCTCTGCTGCACAGAGTCTTGAAGCATTGCACCCGAGGCGCCTCCAAGTTCATCCGAGACTTTAAGGTTTTTTCACTCCCTGTAAGATGTGTTAGTCCAAAATATAAAACATATCCTGCAAAACAGAGTTTAGCATAATAAAATAAGATTAAGATAAATATTTGACAGCCACCAGACTGTCCGGTTCTGACTTCGGATTTCCATCCGAAAACCCTAGGTTGAACCGATGCCTACTGTTCCCTCATCGGGGAATGCGTCCTTACCTACTCCACTTAGGAGAGTTTACCTGTTGTCAGACCAGTTCTCCAGACCGACTAGACTTTTGCTCAGTGCCCGAGACTCTAGGACGTTCTACTGGACGTTCGGTCCACGACCCGTTCAGTCTTCCACCTGGTTTGCGACACCAGGACTTTCCACCTAGAGTCCCCGACTCTAGGATTTTTGCCCGAAGCCCTCGACCTGCCAAGACTTTCCGCTTAGGGTTACCACCCCTAGGACCTAGGGTTACCACCCTCTAGGGTTTTCCCTTTGCCTAACCGCAGCTAAGACTTTTCCTCACCTAGAGTTATCCCCTTGGACCTAGGGTTACCACCCCCTAAGAGCTAGGGTTACCGCCCCCTAGGGTTTTCCACATGTCTAACTGCAGCTAGGACTTTTACCTAAGTATACTTAGGACTTTCCTGCAAACTCATTCAAACATGTTAGATCATAAGACAACTTAACTTTGAACCCTTTGACATAATCAAAACTCAGATTCGATCGTCTGATGCTCCTTGCACCAACACTCGTCCCTCGAACGTCACGTACGTTCTTCTCGTCCACCGGTGTACTCTTTAACAGCACCTCATCCCTCCGATGCACCGAGCCTGTCGGCTCCCTTCCCGTGTCATTCTTCTCGCTACCTGCGTCTTTCGCTCGACTTCTTGTGCTCCTAAGCTTTTGGACACTTAAACACAGGGATCAAAATAAAACAGAACCTAACTTAACTTGGTTGATTATACCAAAACAACCATGGGGTCCAACACCAATTGATTGGGAGCTTCACATAGAATTTGTGAGAACAGGTGCTAAATCGATTGACAATCAATTGAGTTGATTGATTAGGCAGTGGTTTATCGCGAAGATATTGAATAAATTGAGGCAATTGATTCAAACTTCTTAATCTATTGGGCTAATCGATTAAGATTTGTCGCGAGAGAACAGAAAGGTTAGGAATCAATTAACTCCTTCTGAATCAATTGGGATGGCTCAACAATCGACTAAGGATTTGAAAAAGAGCCATTTTGCAGGTTATTGGACGGTTGGCTTACACGACAATCAATTAAGGAAAACTTTAATCGATTAGAAGGCAAAAAAAGGTTTGAACAACTTTGATATAAAGGGGAGTTCATCTAGGGTTTTCACCATTAGTTCTTGGACGATTTAGAGTGAAGTGCTGCTGCATTTTCGAGTCAGCGAGAGACTAAATCAAAGCAAGAAAAGAGTAAGCAAAGCAAGGTTATGTGTTGTAATCATTTTCAATTTCTTTGTAACTTAATTTACATTTCTTGTGTAATTCTTATATTTGAGGTTGTACGAGGTTTCTTCACCTCCAAAGTATTTCCAAGAAGGAATGTGTTCATAGTGGAGCTATGCGCACTATATAGATCTTTGGATTAGTCATCTTAAGAAGGTGGATATCAAGTAAATTGGAGGTGTCAACATTGTGGAGTCTTCGCTTCGAGTATCCATTGCAACTTATCATCGAAGAAGCAAATAAAGCTATTCACCCCCTATCTCTCAAGTGTCCTAATAAAAAATACTTCCCATTCAGTCAAATGAAGGCCTCTTGACCCATTACATCAACATAAGGCCTATCGGCCCATTACATGGAGAGCTATCAAAATAAACGAGTAAAAGCTCCATTACTTATCAATTTTTTTACTCAGACAACGCCTCCCACACTTTGTTTAAATTTTGGAAATCCAAGGAGGTACCGGACGACAGTAATCCAACGTTGTGACTTTGCTTGATCACTCATTAAAAGCCTTGTTGGAGTCTTTTCCATACTTGGGCACTCAGTAGGTTGAAATACTTCTGTGATTATAGAAACTCCTACTTGAAGTCCGTCTGACAATCTTCTTCTGCTTTATTGGCCGTCAGTTCAGCTTGCGCTCGGAGGCCTGTGAATAGTTGGTTATCCTCTATTCTCTATCGCTTAGGAGGCCAACCCTTTTAGCATCTTAGCGGGTTCTATCTCATAGACAAGTTGAGCCGGTATAGCAAATTTTTAGTATAGCAAAATTGCAGGCATAGCGATTTTTTTTTGGTATATCGAACATACTAAAATTTTAGTATAGCAAATTTTCAGTATATAGAATTTTAGTATAGTGAATTTTCAGAATATTAAATTTCAGTTTAGCGAAATTTTTTTGTATTCTAAAATTACTAAAATTTTGATATACTAAAATTTTAATATAATATTTTTTTTGGTATATCAAAATTTCCAAAATTTTGTTATAGCGAATTTTCAATGTACCAATATTTTGGTATACTTAATTTTTCGGTATTAGTATCAGTGTGAAATTTATATTTTTTTGATATATCGATATATCAAATAATTCTTTTATAAATTATTTAGTGGCGTTGAATTTTTAAAATCATCAACATTATGGAGCTGGATTTCGAAATTTAGCACTACAGTGATGCTGAATTTCAAAAACCATATTAGCAACTGTGATGTTGATTTTCGAGCATTAACACCAACTATAAGAAACCCACCCACTGATCTATATGTTATGGGTGAACAATAAAAGTTGTGTACCATAGTTGACGATGGGTAGGATAGATATTATCTTGCGGATTATTGAATCCGTTGATTCAATAGTGAATACAGGAAATAATCTTCTAAAGTTTATTGTTTCTAAGAGGAATACAAGAAAATAAGGAAATAATGGCACTGTCGATAATATTATTAAACTGAAAATCTTCGCCTCCACATCAACTAAACAAACTCTTATTTAGACTCCAAACCTTAAGACATAAAAAAGAAATAAATACCAATATATAAACTACAATTCCTATCTTGTAAAGAAAGGAAAGAACTAAAAATGAAGGACAAATTTTTTAATAGACTAGTAATCCTAAAATCACTAAACGGACTAAAAAGCTAAAAATCTAAAGGATAAAAATTATCAATTTTTTTTAAAAATATTAAAAATACCTTAAATACCCTAAAGGTAAATGATCCTGTCCGAGTGCTGAGTTGATGAACGCTGGGTACGTGGCGCTCTCGGTGATGACGTATAGCCCTTCGACTGCTATGAACCTCCGACGAGAACCTGTAAGCACAAAACCGAGTCGGGAAGGGGTTCTCGGCAACGACCCTCCGACGCTCAAGTCAACTACGGCGGAAAGAGAGAAAGATGAGACTGAATACTGTAGCTACAGTAACGCAGAATGCATACCTCCGTTGAAACCTGGGAGTCCTTATATAGGGCTCCCGGGGGGATGCGTGCACGCATCCCAAAGCGTGTACGCTCCTCAAAGCATACCTGGAATGACCATGTCAGAAAAGTGTGCCTGTCGCCATGCCGCAATCGTCCGGGCATATCTCTGACGCGACAGTGGAAACTTCCACCGTACGATTCTCTGTCCGGTCCAGCCGCCAACCATACTGTCCGTCGGCAACACACGTCTCAAGGAGGATATCCTAAGCTACACCCTTTGTCCCCTTCCGCGCCTTGTCCGTTTTGGGCCGAGTGGAAGAGCCACTCGGCCTCGTAGGGCTCGGACCTGAAGGCGTGACAGACCGAGCGAGAATGCTTACTTGGTTGAGCTGCAGTTCAACCGAGCGGAGATGCCGCTCGGCAAAGCAAGTTCTCTGTACTTGGCAGCTTGTGAGCGTCGGAAACCGAACTCACGGTCAAGCTGTCTTCGCACCACCCTTGGCGCGATCCCGGCCGAGCGACCATAAGACTTCTCCAGGCCGGGCGGCCAACCGGGCGGCCATAAGGCCTCTCTGATCTGCCGAACCCGTAGGTCGACCCCTCTGACCTTAACCTCCACGTGTCGTTGATCCTCGCCCATGCGGGTCCCCCTGTGCTTACCGCCAGATCACGTGCCTCCCCCTCAAGTCTAGTCGAAGGAGGCCTCAAGTTCGACTGACTGGACCATTAGCCTGGTGATCTGACAGCCGCTCTGCCGAAAATGCTTAACTGCTTGGGGACCCTGGAAGGGAACCCTGCCGCTCGACAACACATTCTCTGGAACTTAGGCGAGTTTTGGTTTGCCACCATCTGCCTTGCCGATTAAACGACGATCAATGCTGACGTCTTTAAGATTTCCTCGGGATTAGCATAAATCCTCACCATTGAGGGCGAGCATGCGGCCATGCCTCAGTAATGGAGCCCATTAAATGTGCCCTTATGAACGAGCGACGTGTGGCGCTGCCGCCGACACCACGCGATCGGGTTGTCAGGGCTGATGCGACCCTTACCCTTTCGAATTCCACGGCTGGATCTGATTCTCGGGCCCTGTGCCCTGAATCCAACAACTCGGAGCACTCGAGTCCAACCTTTATAATGCTCTTATCGCCTTCCCTCGCCGCTGCTTGCTTTCGTGCTTTTGGGCTCTTGCTCACGTTTGGTGCTTCGGCGACTTCTTTCTTCAACATTCCGGTGACCCCTCGTTCCCTTCTCCGATCACCTTCTTCTGTGTAAGGCTTCTTTGCCCCTCGCCTTTCCGTTCTTTTGCATTTTTCTTCGCACTCTCGCAGTTTTTGCCACTTTTGCCACTGTTCCAGTCATATTTCCCGTCGACCCTGCTATTTCTCCTTTGCTTCGCCCCTTGTCTCGGTAATGGTCAGTTCCTCTTGCCAGTCCGACCCCAATCCCGGCCTCTGGTATGTTAACATGGAGAGCCGGTTTGATGAAAGGGGCACGCTGAGCCTTGTCCGAACCTTCGAACTTTCTTCTGACCACGAACTAATATTAGCTACCCCCTCCGATCAGCCATATGACTCGTCGACCGGCACCATTTGTTTCTTCCGCGACCAGTTTGTAGCCGGTCTGCGCTTTCCCCTTCATTCGTTCGTCCGTGAAGTGTGCAATTACTTCTGCCTCCCGCTCGGCGAGTCGTCCGGTCGCTCACCTTCAGCCTAGTCTGATCCGAGCGGTCGTCGAGTGATTAAGGCTGTCCTGCATCTCCCAACTGAAGAATTCCTTCTGGCGCCTGATCGACCAACTTCCCCTGAACATCAGATCACCATCTGCGGACCACTTGCAAAAGTATGGGAGGATGCGAGGGCCCGTGTTTCCCTAATGACTCTCGGTCAGCTCGGTGACAGCCACTTGCAGCAGGCTACCGGGATATGCCTCTCAAACTCCTATATGATTATGTGGCTCGGTTCTTTATATTATTTCATTTGAGCGTAGAACTGGGTGGAGAACATCGCGGTCAGCAACCGCCTGGCGGCGCTGGAGGAAGAGTTGAAGAAACTTCAGATTTCTGGAGGGGCGCCAGCTCAGGGGCCTTCGTACGCCATGCTTCGGGTCGAGCTGAACAAAACTGAAAAACTGTTGGCGGCCGAGCGACATAAATCTTCTGGCCTGGAAACCAGGGTAGCTGGGCTCGAAGCCCAGGTTAAGTTTCACGACCAGGAGATCAAGCTGGCGACTAACAGGAAGAATAGGGTCGTTTCTGATTTAGAGGCAAAGAATTTGCAGGCCCGAGCGCAGGAGCAATGTGTCCAAGAATTGACTGGCTTGCTATCCACCGAGCGAGAAAACCGATTGGCAGACCAAGCTAAATTTCAAGGAGATAAGAAGGATCTACAGGACGCCCTCGAAGCTGCCCGAGCCGCTCTCAAAGAGTACCAAGATGGCGAATCAGGTTGCTTCGCGGTGATGAGGCAAAACTATGTCCGTTCGGAAGAATTTGGCAACAAGCTCAGCGACCGGCTTGTCCTGGCCTTTGAGGAAGCCATCGCTAAGGGCCAACTTCCGGAGACGGCATCCATCCCCCGAGACTTGGTTGGGTTGCTGGAAACTATCTCCGAGCCAATCGACGAGTTAGGGTTGCTGGAAATTTTGTAGTTTCATCTGTATACTCATCGTTCTGCGAGTTAATGCTATCCGACTTTTATCCGTCTTTTGTCTATGTACCAGTCATGCAATGAGCCAATATAACCTTCCAATTTTGCTCTCATTTGCTTCTCAAAACACGTACATTCTTTCCAAGCGGAACTCGACGGTCTTCGGGTCGGGGGGTTTATAGTAGTCGGTCCGACTCTGGGATTTAACGTCGCCGCTCGACGGTTTTCGGGCCGGGAGGTTTATAGTCGCCGGTCTGACTCTGGGATTTAACGTCGCCGCTCGACGGTTTTCGGGCCGGGGGGTTTATAGTCACCGGTCTTCGCACCACCCTTGGCACGATCCCGACCGAGCGGCCATAAGACTTCTCAAGGCCGGGCGGTCAACCGGGCGGCCATAAGGCCTCTCTGATCGGCCGAAACTGTAGGTCGACCCCTCTGACCTTAACCTTCACATGTCGTTGATCCTCATCCATGCGAGCCCCCTGTGCTTACCGCCATATCAGTAAAAATTATTAAAAAATAATAATAATAAAAATCTACCAATCGTCTAACATCTATAGTCAATAGCTAGGAAATATATCTACTCTGATTCACTTATCCATGCAGAGTAAAGCATAGATTTGTTTGTATCCCAATTGATGCTCTTTTTTTTCTATATATAGTAGAATGCTTCTGTTCTGGTGGTTCATTCTGTAGAGGGAAGAATATATTTATTTATCAGCATTAAACAGCATGGTGTTCTAGGAGGGATAAAGTTTCATGTGAATTTTGTGTTCCTAAGAAAATTGTTATTGTGATTTTGACTGTTTTATTTTGAATAGACAACTCTGCAGATTTCTTGGAGGTCAGAACAAATGAATCAAGGATGAAGATAGTCTACTTAATGAAGTTGTAAAAGGTTACTTTCATTGTTGGGTCAATAAACTTTGTGAATGAGCCACACGTTTGATTTTGTACTCAAGTCTACTCTTGAGTTAATTTTAGTAATTTCTAATAAAAATGTAAATTGGCCGGAAAGATCCTTCTAGATTTGTGTAATTTAGATTTTGATGGGGTCATAAAGGAATGATTTAACTCACGTTGGGTTTGACTTTGACTTTGTAGTAGCTACACTGAGAGCTCTCACCTTTGTGTTGTTCTTGAACCGGCCGAAATATTTTTTTTAAAAAAAAAACATAAAAACACTATTTTTATTAATATTTATATACACTAAAACTTTTTCTTGCCGTGGAAGGGAATGAAGAGGCGCAACTACGCAACCCTCTGTCCTTCAATCATATTTATTTATTTATTAAAACTTTCAATAATATTGGTAATATCGAAATAAAATAATAAGGAAATAGTAGTTAATTACGATGATTCGACTCCTCTGCTATTTATTCGGCCTGCGTTTTTTTTCAGATATATTGCATTTAATCTGATGATTTTATAATAACAATTATTATTTCCAAAGGATTATAATAACAATTATATTAGTTAGCATGATATTAATGGTGGAGCAGAGTCGGCTTTAATTAATTCAGAGAGGAAAATTAAATAGCCGGTGCCCATTCAATTGAAAGCCTGTCTGCTGTCCTGTGTCCGACACCAGATCGCAGCCTTAACTATCTGAATAATTACGCATGTACCGCCTGGGGGAGTGGGGAGATCAACGCGGCTGCCATATTTTCATTTTGCCCCTCTGAAACTATGAACTGAACATTTGTGAATAAATTTTTAATGTTCGAATTTATTTATATTTGTTTAATATATATAAAATTAAATAAATAAATACTTAAATAAAATAAACAAATTTAAGAGTATAATTTATTTAAATTATTAATGTTATGAGTAAAAATTAAAAGAAAAGTAATAATTTTTTTTTTTATTAGTGTCGTGGCAGTTAGGCCATTGAAGTAGTG
The DNA here is from genome assembly GCF_018446385.1 of Zingiber officinale. Taxonomy (NCBI): domain Eukaryota; kingdom Viridiplantae; phylum Streptophyta; class Magnoliopsida; order Zingiberales; family Zingiberaceae; genus Zingiber; species Zingiber officinale. The sequence goes on from NC_055994.1 coordinate 148,576,778, forward strand.
TCATTAAGTTGGTAGGTCAAGCCTTTACACAAACTCCATCTTCTCTCTTTTCATCTCTCTCGATCTCACACCTTCCTCCTTCAAGGCGATCGCCGTCGCTTTAGCACTAAAACAAACGAGGAGGAGCTAGGGCCACGACGAGGATGATGACCATGAAGCACACTCTTCTTCTTCTGCTGCTTCTGCTCCTCCTCTTCCTCGTCTTTTTTGGCGTTAAGGGCGCTCTGGCGTCGCCGGGCAACCGCACGGCGAGGCGAGGGATCACGTCGCTCAGGATCGCGAGGATTCAGCGCCACTTGGCCAGGATCAACAAACCCGCAGTCAGAACCATCGAGGTAGGTGATCGTTGCGATCGGAGAGAGCAGTTCGTTTCTGGGCTTTGGATTGATTTTTGATGAGCTACTCGATCTTTGATCGACGGCTGATAGAGTCCCGACGGCGGAGACATCATCGACTGCGTCCCGCGGCACCGGCAGCCGGCGCTCGATCACACGCTGCTGAAGGACCATAAGATCCAGGTTCTTCTTTCACATAGCTCCATCGCCGATTGCTCCTAGCTCACAATTTCTTCATGTAATTTTTTTTTACTCTGTTTGTTTTTGTTTCAGAGAGCTGCGGAGAGGCCGAAGAAGGCGGCAGCGGCGGCGGCGGCTAGGAACGTCAGCGCGAGTGCATCGCGCAGGGCGTGGCAGGCGTGGCACCACGCCGGGCACTGCCCCAGGGGGACCGTCCCCATACGCCGGAGCTCCGTCGACGACGTTCTGCGAGCCAAGTCACTGTTCCACTTCGGGAAGAAGACCTTGATGAGGCCTCCGGCGAGGAGCTCCGACGCGCCTGATGTGGTCAGCGGCAATGGCCATGAGGTATATATATCAATATGACCCTGCAGTTTGTCATAATTTCAAATTTCCCATTTTAATAATAATAATAAAAATAATAATAAGGTTTGTTGTGCAATATTTTGACTATCTAGTTAGTGTTTGCTGATGAGTGAAGAGAAATCAAAGCACGCATGCAGTGAGTGAACTAAGAGAGCTAGGGCTTTGATTAGGGTTAGTGGAGGAAGCCATCATCACTTCTTTTTATCTACCCTTCAAATCGAAAATAATCTTCATTGAGGCAGGGACATTTTTTATTATGGGAAGACTATAATGATATTGTTCGATCGAAAAAATGCATGTTTATCTTTTATAGAATGATATTGTTCTTGATGAGGAAAGGAGATATGCGCCAACAAGGGAATTAGAAAATAGGATCTTAGTTCATAGGATGAATATCCAGCCTAGTAAACATGACATGAACTAATTTATTAGTTTGGCACAGGTTTTGAATTAATTAATTAATTAATCTTATTCGTTTGAATTTTTGCAGCATGCAATTGCTTACACAATAAACGGTGGCGAGTTCTACGGGGCAAAGGCCACCATCAACGTGTGGGATCCATCCGTCCAAGTAAACAGCGAGTTCAGCCTCTCTCAGATCTGGATCCTCTCGGGATCATTCGACGGCTCGGATCTCAACAGCATCGAGGCGGGCTGGCAGGTAATTAATTAAATCATTAATTAATTACAAAATTTGATGGGCATTAATGGAGCCCTTCTCTAAATCCCACAGCACACATTTCCAAGCCGAGACAAATAAATGCCAGAAATTGTTTATTTATTAATCTTTTTTAAAAATTGAATTTTAAATTCGCTAATATCAAAATGCCCCCTCAAGTTTTGTTAATTTGAAAATGCTGAAATTTTGTTGTTTTAGTCAGGTCAGCCCTGAGCTGTACGGGGACAGCAGGCCGAGGCTGTTCACTTACTGGACGGTGAGATTTAAAATATATATATATATATATATAATTTTAAAAATAATAATAATTAAAAAGTTAATTTTAGGAAATAAATAAATAATAATAATCATCATTATTATTCATATAAAACAGAGCGATGCATATGAAGCGACTGGGTGCTACAATCTTCTGTGTTCAGGATTTGTGCAGACCAACAGAAGGATCGCCGTTGGAGCTGCCATTTCACCGGTCTCTTCCTTCCAAGGCGGCCAGTACGATATCACAGTCCTCATTTGGAAGGTGAACAAAAAATTAATGGGCCCTGGACAGATAGGGCCTTCCTATTCCGGCCCATTTAAGTTTTTATTTTTTAAAAAATTAATCAATTTAGCCCCTGTACTTTGTGTATTGTGTAAATTAGGACCCGAAGCTGGGGAACTGGTGGATGAGCTTCGGGGACGGCGGAGATCTGGTGGGGTACTGGCCGGCGGAGCTGTTCAGCCACCTGTCGGAGCACGCCACCATGGTGGAGTGGGGCGGTGAGGTGGTGGACACGCGCCCCGACGGCTCGCACACCGCCACCCAGATGGGGTCGGGCCACTTCGCCGCCGGAGGGTTCTCGCGGGCCGGCTACTTCCGAAACCTCGAGGTCGTCGACGCGGACAACACCCTGGCGTCCGTCGGCGCCGGCGTATCAACGCTCGCTGAGAACACCGACTGCTACGACATCAGGAGCTTCGCCGGCGACTCTGCCGGCGACGCCGACGGGTGGGGCGCCTACTTCTACTTCGGCGGGCCCGGCAACAACCCGCGGTGCCCGTGACAGAGCTAACACATCGATCATTCGATCCGATGGATCTCTCTCTCTCTTCCGGCGTCTAGTTGCATGGCGATGATTTTGCTGTTTCATCTATAAACATGCATGCCTTCTTAACTAATTCAATATATAAATATGTTCTATTCTTTGATCTTTTAAAAATTTTAAAATAGTATTCGGCTGGAAAATTAGTTTTGGTGACTGATGTGGCGATTAGCGGGTTCATGGGGTCAAATGCAGAGACAGTAGTTCACGTGAAAGTTAAAGTTAAGATGATTAATAGTGATTAACGATACCATTAAAGATGGTTGAGCAAAAATTGACGCCGCCTACTGATCGACCAGGTGGCTTGTTTGAGCAAAATGCTTGTCTGACCAGGAGCACTACAGTAAGAATATCAGATGTTCATTACGGATCAAAGGAACATTAAGGAGATTGGAGTGCTTGTTCGGTCAAGTAGAAATAATCTATTGAACCAAGTCACTACGGGGAAAAACAACAGAGGTCGACCGAGCGGAGGAGTCCCGAGCGGCTATTCTACTTGACCGAACAGTGGGATCATTCCTATATCTCTTAATATCCATTTGGGAGGTAATGCCGTTGACGACAGAGCATGGTTAACATGCAAATTGTACGACAAAAGTTTCTACCGTCTCATTGGGGATTTGCATACCTTGTTAAGGTATGATGTCAGAGACACTTTTATGATATGTCCTTTCATAGGACTGTTGGGCAAGCGTGCCTGCGCCTTCAGGAGCATGCACGTCGTCCACTGGGACACTATATAAAGGGGGTCCATACACCGGCAGAGGTATATGCTATTTACTATTCACACTTGTGATTTCACTGTTGTTACGTTGCTTCACCTTCGTCTACTGATCTGGTGACTAAATTGAGTGTCGAAGGGCCAACGTCAGAGACCCCTTCTCTGGCTCGGTACTGACATTTCTTGTGTTGTAGATCAAAGTGGAGTTTTCGCGAGGTCAACAGAGGAGTCACATCCCCCGCCAACCTTCTTCACGATTTTTGAATAAGATTAGTGACCATTAGGGATAAGATGACTATTTCGTGATTAAATCATTGTAAACTAATTTCTTGAGTGAATGAGAAATTAGTGTTTAATGAAGGGTTGACATGATATGATCGGATGAAAGTTTGACTCGTATACAAGTTAGATTTATAGATAAATACTAACTTGAGTATGTGGAACCATTGAGAGATATGAAATTATAATTAATTAAATTAATTAATTAATTAAAATATTAATCATTATAATATTAATTGATTAATTAATATTTACAATAGATTAAGTCAATAGTTAATCAGATTAATTAATTAAATTAATTATAATAAAAAAGTTTAAGTGAAAAGGTTTAAGGGAAAAAACACATCCCATATCCTTTTACCTCTTGAAAGAAATCTTTCATCTCTTGGGAGTAGCCCTCCATCCCTATAAAACAAACCTCATTCCTTCCACTCAACTCACTCAATTCTCAAGTTGTGAATTCTTCTCTTGGGTTCTCTTCTCTCTCTCCTCTCTTAAGAGTTTCAAGGCTTTGAAAGTTCGGCGGGTTCAAAATTTAGAGTGCTCCTATTTCGAGACGTAAGTCGTTGTACCTTGAGAGACGATTGTCAATAAACCGTAAGCACTGGGCGGAGCAATATCGTCTTAAGGAAAGAAGGTCTAGCCTTCACCTCGACCTTAATATTCTTATCCTTAGGGATAAGTTTACCCAAAGGGGTTGTACCGATATCTAAAGGGATAACTCGACGACCGACGAGATTAGGTCGGTAACGACAATACCAAGAAGGGTATGTCTCTTACCCGAAGGGGTGCTTCGATAACTGAAAGGGGATGTTGAGAGAATAAATGAGACAAGGTCCATATTGCCGTATCGAGCTCTACCGGTTAGAGTCATCGACTCATTGTTGAGATGAATTGGGCCCAACTATTGGATTTCAACACCGAAGATCCATATACTTGATATTTAAAAATATCTAACAATCTTAAGACGATATTGGCGATTATGGTGACCGTGGGTCCGACTCCTACTTGTGAGAAATTGGAAAAATTCTCCGTAAACGTCTTCAAGCAATGACAGTTAAAGACACTGTATTACTTGGAGAAAATGTATCTTTTAAGGTTATTATCCTAGTGCATTTAAAGTGAACCTCAAGTAATGTGAGAGTTACTCGTAAGGAAGAATAAATTTTTCCTATGTAAGAACCATGCCTTAAAAGGATGGATAACAAAATTATACCTTGAGTATAATGTAACAATGATGGTTAAGGAGTTGTGGGGGTCATTTGACTAAAGTTACAAAGTTAAGGATAGTGAATTTAAACTATCCAAAAAGAGGGCTAATGAAAGTCTTCAGATAGAAGATCAAGACTACTTAGTAAAAAGCTAGACTTGAGTCTAACTCAATAAGACTTGAGTAGAGGTTAAAATAGATGAGTTAGAAGGATTGCATTACATGTGTTGCAAGTGACTAATAATTGAGTCAAGTTTTTCACGAAGAATAAATGCAATCATGGTCAACACTCCAATCAAACGACTATAGCTATGACTCGATAAAATTGAAAGTCTAAGGGATGTATACTTCATAAGCCGAGTATCCCTCGAAGAGTAATACAGTCTTGGTCAGTACTCCAATTAGACGATCGCAACTTTGGGTTAATAAGATTGGAAGACCAAGGGATGTATACATCTTAAGTCGAGTATATCTTGAAGAGTAATACAATTTTGGTTAGCACTCCAATCAGACGACTGTAACTTTGACTCGATAAGATTGGAATACTAAGAGATGTATACTTCTTGAGTCAAATGCCTCTCGAAAAGTAATACAATCCTGGTCAGCACTCCAATCAGACGACCGCAACTTTGGCTCGATAAGATTGGAAGACTAAGGGATGTATACTTCTTGAGTCAAATGTCTCTTGAAGAGTAATATAATCCTAGTCAACACTCTAATCAGACGACCGCAACTTTGGCTCGATAAGATTGGAAGACCAAAGGATGTATACTTCTTGAGTCGAGTGTCTCTCAAAGAGTAAATACAATCTTAGTTAGCTATGTAACACCCTTAAATTTTCTCTATTTCAAAAGAGTAAAAATAAATAGAAAAAAAAGAAAAGAAATAAAAATAATAGATTTAAAAATGGCCTTGGGCAAGATTGAACCCAAGACCTATTATTTAAGATTAGTTGAAGTTGCCAATAAGGTGGGGGTAATGCATTACATTAACAATAGGAAATAATTGATTATAAGTAGATTTTTTTTGTAAAGAGATGCTTCAACTTCCACTTAGTATAAAAGGGGATGGATGAGATCAAAACCTAGATTTCATCTCCCTCTTTTCCTCTCTAGCCGAATTCTTCCTATCCCTCCTTGCAAGTTCGGCCAAGAACCTTAGGGCTTCAAGTTGTAAAGATTTTCAAGGGGAGAATCCAAAGGGAAGGTCTCCAACGCGCAAGGAGGTAGTTCGCGTGGGGAAAGGTATCCTGGAGATTGAAGCGTACAAGGGAGGTTGTCTTCTCTACATCTAGAATAGTAGGATCTAGCGAAAGGAAGTAAGTACTACTCACCTGCAATATGAGTTGTTACGATTATGCATGTGAAAACTTCCTTGTGATAGTTTTAGTATAATTTCTGTATGCTAAAGAAAATACATGCTATGATATATTTTATACATGTTATGAAGATACATATTATGATATGTGAGAATGTGAGATGCCCCCCCTAAGTTTCGGGAATTAAGAGCATGTGAGTACTTTGATTTGCTTCCCATTAAGTTTTTGGGAGTAAGAAGCATAATCAAGTGCCCTAAGATGCTTCCCTATACGTGTGGGGGATTAAGTGCACATAAGGTGTTTGTCAAAATGACAAACAAGTGCAATTATAAGAAAGTAATAAGTAAAAGAAAGTATTTTACTTTTAATTAGCATGTACTGGACACAAGGTCCATGTGTGGGCTCCCAAAGCGCCCCTAGACCCCTAGATCGCCTAGTAGTACCTTAATAGGTTCGGGACTAGCTATCTCAGACTTTATTAATGATGCGCGCAAAATGGTACAATACCAGTCCCAAAGTAAGTTGACTATTATTTTCATTAGTATGTAATATAAAGTTTCCAAAGCTTATTGATTTGGTTAAGTGAAAACATAGTTGAGTTGAGAACTAGCATTAGAGAGTCAGTGTTTGATCTCTATAGCATAGCAAGTTTTATGTTTTCCCTTGCATGTTGATGTTACGAGCATGGTTTTAAGTGGATGTTTTGCACGATCAACTGATTTAAAAATGCATGCCATATACATGTTCCCGAGATATGGGGTTTAGCATGATTGATTGTTAAATGCATGTTTTGTGTTTCCGCAAGCAGTTTGAAAAATATGTACTCTTCTTAATGCATTATTTTGTGAGTAGACGGTACTTACTATGCATTTAGCTTATAGTTTGCATTTTCTTATACTGTAGATAAAGGTAAAGGAAAGCTCGAGTAAGAAGAGGCGGCAAGGGCAGTGCTTGGTGGTGTGTGTGTGATGGAACCGTGGAAGAAGATCCTGGAACTTGTTAGTGCAAAGAAATGTGTTAAACCGGGTTTTAGTGTGTACTTTCCTACCTCTTGACTATGCAAGTAATGCCACTAAGAATTTCTTATGATGAATTCTCAGTTTGGTAGTAATTAGTATGTCAAAAAAAAAAACTCTCCCTCAAGTGAGGGGATTGTGTAGTAGCCAAGGATGAGTAGAAAGGAGAGATTGAGCCTTTTGGGGTGCAGGGTGTGCCCCCCACACGACCCGTAACACGACCATGTGGAGTCACACGGCCCCAACTCTCTCCCTCTCGACCTTGGTTGCACGGCCGTGTGCTACACATGGCCATGCGAGGCTTAGCCTCTGGAAAGGTTGCACGACCGTGTGCTACACACGGCCATGTGAGGCTTAGCCTCGGGAAAGGTTGCATGACCGTGTGCCACACACGACCATGTGAGGCTTAGCTTATGGAAAGGTTGCACGACCGTGTTCTACACACGGCCATGCGAGGCTTAGCCTTGAGAAAGGTTGCACGACCGTGTGCCACACACGACCATGCAAGGCTTAGCTTCTGAAAGGTTGCACGACCATGTGCCACACACGACCATGCAAGGCTTAGCCTATGGAAAGGTTGCACGACCATGTGCCACACATGACCATGCAAGGCTTAACTTCTGAAAGGTTGCACGACCATGTGCCACACACGACCATGCAATGCTTAGCCTCTGAAAGGTTCCACGACCATGTGCCACACATGACCATACAAGGCTTAGCCTCTGGAAAGGTTGCACGACCATGTGCCACACATGGCCCTGCAAGGCTTAGCCTCTAGAAATGTTGCACGACCATGTGCCACACACGGCCATGTCCTTTCCCTTCTCGGGTAAGGCTACCCGACCGTGTGTGCCACACGACCAAGGCACTCTAAAAGCTCTAGACTCCATTAAGGACTTGTGTTGGCTCGAAATACTGCCCTATCACTCAGAACAAGTATGGAGTGGACCTCCCAATAGGAACAAGTAAGGAGTAGAACTCCCAATCTTCCCATAGGAAGACGAAGATGAGAAAAAAAAGTAACATCCATGCCCTAAGTTAGGGCACTCAGAAAGGCGGTCGTTACAAGCTAGCACTCCAATTAGATGACCAGAAGTTTGGCTCGAAGAGATTGGAAGACCAAGGGATGTATACCTCTTGAGTCAATCCTAGTCAATACTCTAATTAGAGGATCATAGCTCTAGAAAAATCAATAAAGCAAGATCATCCATGGTGATTGATGAAGAGAATGCAAGATATTGCTCAAGGAATGTTTCTTAAGGAAGAGCAACATTCAATAATTGACTATATCACATTCATCTCAATTCAACAATAGTGGCTTAAATATTGAGAAGATGATAAAGTTATGTTGATAAGTTTTAGATTTATCCTGAAAATTATGGGAGAAATTGTCCTCTCAATAAACCATAGCCCTCGGTAAAATAGAAATGAAAAATCTCTATAAGGCGTTGAAAGGTCAGGAACCTTCTAATGAAGTTTATAAATGTAGAGGTTAAGCAATGTGCCAATATATATATACATTATGGTATCTAAGAAATTATGAGAAGAATACTAGTGTAAAATGGTAAGTTTTGAAATGACTTAATATCATTAAAAATAGTAGATCTCTAGTGGTAAAATCTTCATTGAATATGGAGAATTGTGCGGATCCGCTAGGCCTATCAAAAGATCAATTATACTGTATGTCTAAGGGAATGATCAGTCTAAAACTCAACATTTAAATCGAGTAGTGGTAATCCAACCATATTGACTGGAGATCCCAAGATCATAATTTAAAAGGGACAACTAAGTTATAAGATTCGAGGCACCTAGGAGTAATTACTCTAACTCATTCCAAGAGACAAAAGGTGCAACATATAAAATGAGTAAAGGATGAACAAAAGTTCTTAATGATTCCTATATTATATTGTAAATGGTATACTAGAGTATTCAGGATACTCTTAATAGGAGATCACCTATATATGTGTGAAGACGAGTCACTTCAATAAAGTACTTATGAATCCCAAACTTTGTCCATGGGTAAAACAGACACGATAGAGAACTGATAAAAGCCTAGGGGCTTTACACCAATGATTGAACAATTCAAGACATAGTTCATTAGATAGCCAAGTAAATCCAATCATATTCCACTACGAAAGGTTCCAAGTCATAAGGTACCTCTCCTGATGCAATAGTCTTTCAATGAAACTCTTGTTTGAGACTTGAAACTTATCCATAATTTTCATTCATGTGGGAGATTGTTAGAAAATTAGTTTTGGTGACCATTAGGGATAAGATGGCTACTTCGTAGTAGACCATCGTAAATCAATTTATCGAGTGAATGAGAAATTAATGTTTAATGAAGGGTTCATTCGATATGATCAAATGGAAATTTGACTTGTATACGAGTTGAATTCATAGATGAACGCTAACTCGAGTATGTGGAACTATTAAGGAGTATGAAATTATAATTAATTTTATTGATTAATTAATTGATTGATTAAAAGACTAATTATTGTAATATTAATTGATTAATTAATATTTACAATAGATTAAGTAAATATTTAATTAATTAAATTAATTATAATGAAAAAGTTTAAGAAAAAAGATACATCCCATTTTTTTCACCTTTTGGGAGTAACCCTTCATCCCTATAAAACAAATCTCATATATTCCTTCCACTCAACTCACTCAATTTTCAAGTTGTGAATTCTCCTCTTGGGTTCTCTTCTCTCCCTCCTCTCTTAAGAGTTTCAAGGCTTCGAAAGTTCGACGGGGTTCAAAATTTAGAGTACTCCTATTTTGAGACGCAAGTCGTTGTATCTTGGGAGACAATTGCCAATAAACCGTAAGCACTTGGGCGGGACAATATCGTCTTAAGAAAAGAAGGTCTAGCCTTTACCTCAACCCTAATACTCTTATCCTTAGGGATAAGTTTACCCAAAGGGGTTTTGTCGATATCCGAAGGGATAACTTGATGACCGATAAGATTAGGTCAATAACGACGATACCAAAAAGGATATGTTTCTTACCTAAAGGGGCACTTCGATAACTGAAAGAGGATGTCGAGAGAATAAACAAGACAAAGTTCACATTGTCGTACCGAGCTCCACCAATTAAAATTATCGACTCATTGTCTAGATGACTAATCAGGCGCAGTTGTTGAATCTCAACATCGATCCATATACCCGATATTTAAAATATCTAACATATTCTACCTCTAATTTGATATCCAAAATACAGCTTAATACTTTACTTCAAGTAATTTAGGTCGAACTCACACCATCTTTAAGCAACATTGATCAGATCTAGTTAAGCCGTACGTTGAAGACTAACTAAAACTACTTTACCTTCACGATGATATATACATTATTTGTAAAATAACTTTAAATAAAACTACACAGCTAGTGTTTTTTTTTTATTATTATTAATTTTAGTATTTTTCTAACTAATACAAGTCGCATACTTATTCCTAGCTTGTAAAGCATAACACATAATAAATTCCACAATAACAAGACACTGATCAAGTTGTCTACAAGCATATGTAAATGGTCTTACCTCTATTTAGGTCGAATTACTCGCAATTAATACCACTAACCCTCTCTAATTAGCCTTAAAACTAAACTAATAAACAGCCATGATCACATTAGTGATCAATTACTAGCGAGCTAATCTTGACCCATTGACGGAAATCGAGTCAAGTGCGAGTGTCCATGGCTAGGATGGAGCTCAAGTTCATGGGATTCATGTATTCATTGGTTCCGGTCATGAACTGGCTCACTATGATCCGGTTAGCTCGTTCAGTCGGGTGAAATGCATCCCAAAAAGCATAGATGTCTCGGTTGGGACACAAGTTCGATAGGATAGTACAAAGCCCGATTCCATTGTAAGGGCCTTGGCCACAGCAAGCTATCTTCGATGTGACGAAACCTGCAAAATTTTAAACTATTAAAGCATTTAATTTGTAGCATTTATAAATGACAAGACAAATGAAAATACCTTATCTTTATTGACAGATGACTGATTTAGATGATAATTTAGAAAAAATAAAAATGAATTTCGATGCATATTTTTATTTTATTTTAAGGGCCTTGTTGAGATTCCGAAACGAGGAAGGGGGTATTTTGCGTACAGAGAAGTGACGAATTTGTAATTACCGAAAGATTGTGGGTTGGTGATGAAGTCCATGTGCATCTTGTAGGCGTTGACGGCGACGAAGACGTCGGCGCCGAACTGGGCGTTGAGGTCCCCCAGCAGCGCGATCATCTGCGGGTTGTACAAGTCCGGCACCCGCTGCAGCTCCGGGTCGCACCTGCCCGTCAGGCTCCGCAGCCCCAGCTCGGCCGGCACGCACCCCAGCGGTCCCACCCCCGTCACCAGCACCCGCCGGGACCCCAGCTCGTACAACCTCTGTTACGTCCCGCCGGTGCAAATTAAATAAAAAAAACTCGAACAGTCAAGACAAGCGCACGACGGCGACGGCCTCTCTGTTACGTACCGTGAGGATCTTCTTGTACTCGGAGATGAGGTAGCGGACGTAGTCCGGGAGGGAGAACTGGCGGGAGCGGAGGGAGTAGGGGACGAGGTAGTAGTTGTTGACGAAGTCGTTGCCGCCGAGGGTGATCAGGACCAGCGCGTCGTTCACCAGCCGCTTCGCCGCCGGCTGCCCCACCACCGAGCTCAGGCGCTGCTGGTACTGCTCGAAGTACTGCAGCTGCTTCGTGATCCTGATGATGTTCGCCTGCGTTCGAAAAGCAAATCAGTACCGTACGTTCTTCCGGGCACAGATCTGAATAAAATTTAAAAAAAAACCGACAAATTGGAATCCGGTGTCGTTGAGGATCCCGATGCCCGCGGAAGCGAAGTTCGCGCCGACCAGGAGTCGCTCTCCTTGGAGTTCGGGGCTCAGGTACGGCAGCGTGGGCTCCGATCCGATGTACTCGCCTGCAAAATTAGGACACCAGATTACGACGACGGCGGCGGCGGCCGTGGATAATTAATTAAGCAGAGCAACCCACGTAACTGACAATGTCGGGGACGTTCTTGCCGTTGGAGAAGCGGCCGGTGGGGCGGCGGCTGGGAGTGTCGATGCCGTAGGGAGGCTGGTCGGCGCGCGCGGTGGTGGCGAGGAAGTTGTTGTTGCCGTTGTCGACGAGGGAGTCGCCGAACACGAAGAAGGCGCGAGCCGCCGCAGAGAGCGCGGGAAGCGAAGCCAGAGCAAGGAACAGCACTCCGGCGACAATCCTCTGAGCCATGGCGGCGCTGGATCAACTCGAAACGAGGTGGGAATGGTAGGCTTGTCGTGTATGTATGTCTATATAAAATCGAAGAGCAAATCGATCGAGGGGTGCTTTAATATGTGTGTATAATTTCTATTGTGATATTTGACTAACTTCTGAGGGCTATTTTACCAATTCACACTTCAACATAATTTTGAGAATTATTATGGTGTGTATATTGATGGTGAGAATGACTTTTAAGTTTTAAGATTCGGTTCGATTCCATATTAATTTAACAAATAAGAAGGAATTAATTATGAGAATCTTGCTTGATTAATTAATTCTTTGTGTACCTTCTGTTGATGTTGAGAAGGACGTTTTAGATTCTAATCCACATGAAAAGTACATTTTGGTCCCCTAAGTTGATTTGGTTGGTCTACTTATTCATACAATGACCTTAATTAGGATCCATTCTCTTAGCTCTAGTTAGTCGATCGATTTTGTTGCCTACTTACTTGGCTAGCCCAATATATATAATTAACTGCATCATGACACACAGTAACTACTAACTGATGATTTCACCTATACAATGAACCGAGCTAAATTCACCCACAAATTTACACCGAATTTAATGTCGAATAGTAGGGATCCATAAATTTACACCAAACCTCTTGGATCCACAAATTCCACGTACCTCATTTTTGCAGCTATTTATTTCTCCTTGTCGTTTGTTAATTTCTTCTTCACTGGCATCGTCCTTCCTGATCAGAAAACAACTGTCTTTAGTTTTACCACCGAGCTAAGCACCAAAAGAATTTCCAACAACAATAAGCTAAGTAGTAGGTAAATCAAGTGTTCAACAAGGTCTCTTCTATTTACATGTTATATCTAGAGCGATCGATAGTGTGAATAATCTAAATGTTCAGTAACATAGTAGAGTCTTAATTATATAGAGTTCACCACCATAACTCCACAAGGCAAGGCACTCGAGGCCCGCATTAAATCTTTGGCCAAGTGGATGCATGAATATAACTTAATGTCCATCCATAATTATGTAGATCAGCTCATCTTGCCAGTCTGAATAACCATTTTACTACTGGATATTGGATGATTAATTCAACTAGCTAGTTAAAAAACTTATAGTCAGTCGAATCAAGGACAACCATGCATGCGCTGTGCTGAAATGAATGAAATCGGTGACAACACAAATGCCAGCCAACTGCCCCAACTGTAACTTCATGCTAGTAAGAGCCTTGTTGCAGGAAATTAACAAGAACATAAAACACAAGCAAGGTGGTATTTCACCATGCGAGATTTCTTCTTGTTGGGATCACACTGATTGCAGTGATCTCAAAGAGAATTAAATGCATATATGTAATTTATACAGGCATGAAAAAGTAGATCGACGCATTTCTGAAATTTGCAAATATTAAATGAAAAGATCTTTATGAAATTTTCAAAAAGGTTAAAGGAGGAATAAGATGCTGACTGGTGGGTGGATGGGAGTATGCAAATGATGCTGTTCATAAATTACAAGGCAGGCGGTAGCTGTGGTAGGTTGGCTATCATGTTCATCATCTAAATGTAAATAATTGAAAGTGAAAATTTTAGAATTGAGGAAATATTTTCCATCTGATTGCTAAACCTATTCGACCCAATGCTCCTATCTACAGCTATGATCAAATATATAAGCTAATTATAATTAAATGTTGCTATGGTAAAATTGGAAAACAAATTTATCTTATTAAAAAAAAATAATAAAGATGCGTAACAATGAGATATATACATATTTGGTAGGATTATACGTTCAAGGAGAGGACTCATAGCGAAGATGGACGAGGAGGTCGATGATCGTCTCTCAAGACTCTGTAAGGCTGGAGGCAGCTCACTGATCTCCAGCTGCTGGTGATGCAGCCCATGAAGTGCAAACCATCACCAACAGCCAGTTAGTTAGCTTCTCCATCGCATCAGCATGCAGTTCTACTTGCTCTGTACACTCTGACACGCACACAGAACAGAATGAGAGGAGAGAGGGCTTTGTTATATGGTGGCATTGAGCAAGGAGAGAGGAATATAAATGAGGCAAAGGGAATGACTGTCTGTTTTCAGAATTAGTTGGAGTAAATCCGGACATCTATCTAGATTAAGGTCTGCAGGAAGAGACTGCCACATGTCAGTTGGGTGTTAAGTTTTAATATATACAATATAATCCTTCGACTAGATACCGTTGTTAGTTGAGCTTGTTTAATCCTTATTATTGTCCCCGGAACAATGGTGTCGCGGTGAACATTCAGATTGTTTCCTAAGTACTCATGTTTGAAACCCTAGCTACGGCGTATTTGTAAGATTTTTTTCTCCAAATAAGGGGCGTAATCAAAGGATGTTGGACTTGGGTTGACCGCCGCGTGCGCTTCCCGATTTACCCTAGTGGCCTGTGGAAAACTTCCGTGGAACCGGACCGGTTACCCCAGAGATAGTCATTGAGGCTAACTGGGATTATTATTTTTGTTTAATCCTTATTCTTCAATGATTTGTATGTTTTTTTAATGGTTTAAGCTCCCCTCTAAATTTTTTTGAGTCATCTTCAGATGAATGATTGCTGATGTGGTGATGATGAAAAATCCCGTCTTATTATCATGGTGGAGGTCAATGGAGGTCAAAGTGAAGATGGTCAATGGACAGATGATCTTGGTCGGTCGGGCGGGCCATATTCTGATCGTGGGTTAAGCATCGACCCATCGTCTCCGACGCGGAGTAATCAAATCGACACTCAAGGGACGCGTAGAAGCCGAGCCGAGCGGCTATCTTGCTCGGCCAGATGGCAGACAACACAGACCGAGGGCTTTCAACCGAGCAGCTCTCCTGCTCGGCACGACCGTGGGCTTCCGACCGAGCGGATGCCCTGCTTGGCCCAACAACGGACGACACTTGGATAGAGACTTTCAGCCGAGCGGGTATCCCACTCGGTGTGGCAGTAGACGCAAGGATATCAGAGTCCTGGCCGAGCGGCCATTCCGCTCGGTCAAACAACAGACACTGCGGGATGTCCTTCGACATCCTTTTGGGAGCTAGTGCCGCTGAAAGGCGACATAGGCAGACAGAGGATCACACTGCGAATGCTTCCATTGCCACTTCAGAGATATGCTCGGCTCGTTAAGATACTGTGGCAGGGACACTTTACTGACATGTCTTTTCAGGAAAAGCTTGAGACAGTGTGGCCGCTTTAAGAAGCATGCACACACGTCACAGGAGCTCTATATAAGGGGGGTCCAGGCATACGGAGGTAGGCTTTTCTCGCGATTTCTATTGTTGTGCTATATTTCTCTTTGCTTCTTGTCTCACCGGAGAGTGACTTGAGCGTTGGAGGACCATCGCTGAGGACCCTTTCCCTGGCTTAACACTGACGCTGCTTATGTTGCAGGTGGGAGTGAACTCCATCGAAGGTCAGCAAGAGCACTACATCCCCAACATCTGTCTTCCCGACTTTCGAACATGATCAATTATAATTCTTGATATGTTGCTTCAACTATTAGAGCATGTATATGATTGATATTCAAACACCCAAATCAAAAACAAAACAAAAAGTACAACCATGTATTTAAGAGGCATTTCAATATGAAAATTTAATTTATTTAAATATAGATAAGGATATAATATAGTAGATGGAGTTTCGTGACATAAGAGGATCCATATGCCGGTGAAAACTTTTGGAATTGGATTGGTCATCTCTAAAATTATACTTAAATTATTAAAAATAATAATAATGATGATGATTCTATCTCTCATCGTTAGCAAGCCGAACTCAAAACCTCAGCTTTTTTTCGGTCTAACTACATGGGTATTAGCCTTTCATTTAGTCTAACCCAAAGCTATATCACCGGGCATGTCCTAATAGACATTAAGTTAACTTTGCTAGGTCCATTATTTGCAAATGCGTATGAAGGGTTCAAAACTCAATATATATATATATATCCACCTATTCATATCAGGAGTAATCCAGTGGTCATTGGATTTAGGAGGCTCTGAATTTGAATTAGCATCAGAACTTCCAATATTTTCATTTGCGTTCCATAAAGAATGAGGATCCAGGGCAGTCGATCTTCTTATCCACTTCATTGGTCCCGGAGACAAAGGAGAAGAATTAAGAGAAATGCTAGCTGCTGGTTTCTCTAATGACTTACCAATCATCTGAATCATCATCACCATGTAAAGGCTTCCTTTGTATTGCTAGTTGACCATGAATTAACTGCGTCTATCTCTAAAGAATCCTTCAATGGGAGGAGGATTCTAGTTTGAGCTTTTTGATGGCTTAGGTCTTCAACTGAATTAGCAAAACACCAAACATCCGTGATTATCAATGTGAGATATTTCCTATTAGGTAAGCCTTATTTGTAAGTTACACATATAAATATAAACCGAACCTATTCAAACTTAAGTTTATTGGACTTCTGGTTATCGGATGTGGATTTACTATGTAGAACTTATTAGCCCGATCCATTATTATTTATGCGCTGATAACGGATTAGATTTTCATATATATAGAGTTGGTCCCCCAAGGTTTTAGGTATATCTCTTGACGACTCTTCGTTCCCCATTAGACAAAGAGGATTTGACGCCATCAAACTCTAAGAGTGCGTTTGGTTTGTGCGTTTTTCATTTTCATTTTCTGAAAAATGCACATTTATGAAAAAAGGTGTTTGGTTTGCATTTTTCGTGTCTGTTTTCTAAAAAAATAGATAGCATTTTCTAGAAAAATAGAGAATGACAAAAAGTCATTTTCTGTTTTCTAGAAAACATGCGTTTTCCAGAAAATAAAAATGGAAAACATGCAAACCAAACACACTCTAAGCCTCTTGGAAGATCAACCTTAATTCTTTTTTTGCAAGATATCGTCGGATCGACTAATACTACACGAAGAACAATGTCAATTTTGTTGCATTTAAGTTCTTCTTAATTTACTGTTTATGTTTTATTTTGTTATGCCATGATTTTGTAGAAACAAGATTTTGTTTATGTACTTGTATTTTCCTGTTAGAATTCTTGTCTGATTCTTAAAACTCATACGATATAGGATTTCAAGTATTCTTAATCGGTATCAGAGCTATGGTTATATTTCTTCGGATTTCATGGTTTAAAGTTAGGGTTTTTTGTCGATCTTGTGTTTTAGTAATTTGATCGTCAAATTACTGTGATAGAAAACCAAGAAAATGCTTGGGGATTCAAGTTTTTTTGTATTGCCACGAAGAACACGAAAAACAGCGTGCTTCTTTGTTGAAAACTGCCACCTTTAATCTTATTTTAGGTCAAATTATGATAGCTTAATTGATTAGTTTGGTCGACCAATTGATTATCAAGCCTAAAATTATGAACAGAATCATCTTGAATCGATTGACTCAATCGATCAGTTGGCTCTGATCGATTATGTTGGTTTGGCAATCAATTGGGATGACGAATCGAAACCTAGTCAGCAGTGGGAATGTAGACACACCTGGTCAACAGTGGGCCTATATTGAAAAGATGATTATATGATATGTAGACATAACAATGTCTAGAGGTGATAGATTCAGTTTGCAGTAGTGTCCACGGCTTGAACTTGAAATAAAATAGATAAAATAATTATCATATGCATCATCAGTGAGAAATCTCATATATGCACAAGTTTATACTCAACCAGATATAACATTTATAGTGGGGATGTTAGATAGATATATTAGTAACCTAGGACCATCGTACTTGAAAGTTGTCAAGAGAGTTGATCCTGTCCGTGCGCTGAGTCGATGAAAACTGGGGACGTGACACTCTCTACTACCTTCGGGTGATCTTCGCGGTGGCGTGGACCTCCGGTGAACTTGCAACAAAGCTGGGCCGAGAAGGGGTTTCCGACGACGACCCTCCGACGCTCAAGTCAGACAACGACGAGATGAAATAGAGGCAAAGTAACAAGACTGTGGCTACAGTAGATGAGAGAAGAAAACTCTACCTTCGTCGAAGTGCAGGGGTCTTTATATAGGACCCCGGAGAGGCGCGTGCACGCTTCCCGAGGCATGCATGCCCCTCAAAGCATACTTCAGAATGGTTATGTCAGAAAAGCATGCCTGACGTCATACCGCAACTGTCCGAGCATATCTCTGCTATGACAGTGGAAACTTTCCCTGTACGATCCTCGGTACGACCCGGCCGCCGACCATGCTGTTTGCCGGTGGCAGGTGTCTCGAGAATGATATCACTGGCTGCCTCTTCTGTCCTCTTTTAAACCTTTTGTCTCTACTCGGGCCGGGCGGGTTGGTCGCTCAGCCTTCGGAGCGCTCGGGTATACATGCACCCCGGGCCGGGCGGGAAGGCCGCTTGGTCACATACTAGGATGGGGTACAAGCTAGCTGTTCTACAATCTGGCTGAGCAGATTGGCCACTCGGCTCAGCTGCTCCTTTATAAGAGCTTGTGAGCGTCGGAAGCTCGACCCGAAGCCGAGCTGTCTTCGTGCCGGTCGGCCAGGTGACCTCCTCCCTACTCAGCCGGAACTTTGACTCTTCTATGTCGTTGACCCCTCCCTATGTGGGCCCCCGATCCTTAAGACCGGATCACGTGCCTTCCCTCCAAGTCTAGTCGAAGGAGGCGGCAAGTCCGACTGACTGGATCGTTGGCTTGGTGACACACCTACCGTTCGGCCGCCGCTATCAGTGTTTATCCGATCAGGAACTGCCCAAGTTGGTGGTGCCCCTCGGTTAGACACCTGTAGACACTTGGAAAGTTTTGCTTGCCAGTGGTAGTCCTACCTCTCCGACATTAGTCAATGATGATATCCCTAGAATCTCTTCGGAATTCGTGTAAATCCTCGCCATTAAGGCTGAGCATGCGCCCACGCCCGCGTGATGGTACTCATTAAATGCGACCCATGAGCGGGTGCCACGTGGCACGCGACCGTCATCGCTCGCTCGAGCTGTCGGGGCTGATGTGACTTTTGGCCTTTTGAATTCGAGGGTCGGATCGACTCCTTGGATCCCGTGACCTGGATCGGATGGCTCCGGTTGATCGAGCCCCTTGTATATAAGGAACCCCTTCTTCCCCAGCCGTTTAACGTTATCGCGTGTACGCATCCGAAGGCTTCTGTTCCCCCTTGTTCAGTGCTCCGGTGAACTCGTCTTGCAGTGTTTCGGCGATCTCTCGTCTCCTACTTCAGTCATATTTTCTGTAAGGCTCCTTTTGTCCTTCTCCTTTCAGTTCCTTTGCGTTTTTCTTTGTACTCTTGCCGTACTCGTGCCCCTTTTGACACTGTTCCAGCCGCTCTTTTCATCCACCCTCGCCTTCTTTTGCTTTACCCCGCCCCGGTAATGACCAGTTCCTCTCGCCAGTCCGACCCCGCCCCTGGCCTCTGGTACAATACCACAGAGAGCCGGTTTGACGATAGGGATGCACTGAGCCTCGTCCGAACCTTCGAACTTCCTTCTGACCATGAACTAATACTAGCCACCACATCTGATTGGCCACACGACCCTCCGATCGACACTATTTACTTTTTCCGGGACCAGTTTGTGGCCGGTCTACGCTTTCCTGTACATCCGTTCATCCTTGAGGCGTGCAACTACTTCCGCCTCCCCCTCGGCCAACTTCTCCCGAACTCCTTCCAGTTGTTGTGCGGGGTAGTTGTCCTCTTTAAGCTGCACGACATCCCCTTAGTTCGCAAGACTTTCCACTACTTCTACTACCTTAAACAATCCGAGTGAGGCACCTTTCTCTTCCAGTCACGGATCGGCCTTGTTTTCTTCAACAAAATGCGAACCTCGAACAAACATTGGAAGGAGAACTACTTCTACCTTCGTCTTCCCGAGCGGCCACCTTTCCGAACTAAATGGCAGACTACCGTGCCGAGCCCGCCGGACCTCGGTAAATACAAGAGCCAGCCAGATTATCTCCACACAGCCAATCTGCTAGCCGGGCAGAGATTCAATATCAACAAGCTGCTCTGTGAGGGTGTACTGTACATATTCGGATTGAGCCCGATCCGAACGAAGCTTTCGAGCAGCATGGGTAAGCGTTTTCCTCACCCCCTTCCTTTTGGTCTAACTGATTTATTCTTCTTTTATGCAGCTGACATCATGTGGTGTGCCAAAGCTACCGAGCGGATGAGGTTGAAGGCTGCCGAGATCGAGGTGGCGACAACTAAGGAGATGGCTGATCTGGGCATCGCTTCGGTCGGTTCGCATGAGGGCGAAAGCGAAGAAGCCCCGCCCGCAGTTGGAGAGTTGGCCGTTCGGCTCCCTGCAACCGAAACGGTCGGCGACGCCATCTCGTCTGCTGGACATCCTGCGTCAGAGGATGCGGGGCACTCGGCCGAGGACTCCCCCTTGGTGATACGCAAACGGCGCCGGACGGACCTTCACACCCACGCAGTTACATCTGTGGAACCGGAGACAGAGCAGGCCGGGCTGACCGCTGCCCCTTCTGCAGCGGTCAGCCCGACCCCCGCTTTAGTCGAGGCCATATCTTTGGACCGAACTCTCTCCCAACTTGATCCGCCCGTGGCTCTTTTAGCCCACTTATATGTGTGCTTCTACACGGTTAATATAAAATTCTGATTATGTTAATGTTACTTCTTCGAATCCCATTCTTTCCGAGCGGCATTTGGCAATCTTCGGGCTGGGGGGTTTATAGTCGTCGGCCCGACTTTGGGATTTAACGTCGCCTCTCGACGATCTTCAAGCTGGGGTTTTTTTAGTCGCTGGTCCGACTCGGGGATTTAACGTCGCCACTCGACGGTCTTCAAGCCGGGGTTTTATAGTGGCCGGTTCGACTCGGGGATTTAACGTCGCTGCTCGACGGTCTTCAAGCCGGGGTTTTTATAGTCGCCGGTTCGACTCGGGGATTTAACGTCGCCGCTCGACGGTTTGGTGGAGAGGGTCGCTCGGTGGAAATCGGTACATCCTTGTATTTTGCAATTCCATTCCTGCAGCTAAAGGGTACAGGAGAACGAACACATGCTTAAATGATCACATTGGCGCACCTTTCACCCAGCTCGGTATGGCTGGAGAGGGTTCGCACTCCAAGGTCATTCCAGCTGTCGCCCTTCTTGATCCTCGAGATAGTAGGCGCATGATCGGAGCTTTTTAATGACCTTAAAGGGGCCGACCCATGGGGCCTGCAGCTTACTTACATTGCCGACCAACTTTACCTTCTTCCATACCAAGTCGCCGACCTGGAATGCTCTAGGGATTACCCGCTTGTTATAATTCTGCTTCATCCTTTGCCAATACGCCATCAGCCGAGCGGCTGCTTTGGCTCGCTTCTCATCAATCAAGTTCAGCTCCAGCTGTCTCCTTTCGGCGTTGTCCTCGTCGTAGCCCAATATCCGCTCGGACTCTACACCGACTTCGACTGGGACGACCGCCTCTCCTCCATACACCAAGTGAAACGGCGTAGCGGCCGTTCCCTCCTTTGGGGTCATGCGGATAGCCCATAGCACGCCCGACAATTCATCCACCCAGCTTCCTCCTATATGGTCAAGCCGAACGCGAAGAATCCGAAGGATCTCCCGATTGGTGACCTCGGCCTGCCCATTGCTTTAGGGGGTATGATACGGAAGTGAAGTGCTGCCGGATGTCATATCCTTCGCACCATGCTTGGAGCTCTTGACCGGCGAACTGCCGCCCATTTTCGGACACGAGCGTCGGGGAATGCCGAACCGACATATTATGTGTTGCCAGATGAACTTCTTGACCATCTGCTCGGTTATTGTTGCTAGCGGCTCGGCCTCGACCCATTTTGAAAAATAATCTACCGCTACCAGTAAGAACTTCCTCTGTCCGGTTGCCATGGGAAAAGACCCTACAATATCCATCCCCCTCTGGTCGAACGGGCAAGACACCGTAGACGCCTTCATCTTCTCCGTTGGCCGATGAGAGAAGCAGCGGTGTTTTTGACAGGAAAGGCAGTGGGCAACGGTTCGGGCGGCATCTTCTTGAAGGGTTGGCCAGAAGTACCCCGCTAGAGGATCTTACTTGCCAGCGAGCGGCCACCCAGGTGTCCCCCGCAAGATCCTTGATGCACTTCCTCCAATATATATTCCGCATCCTCTGAGCTAACGCATTTTAGCAGCGGTCGGGAGAAGGCCTTCTTGTAGAGCTGGTCCCCTTTGAGGGTGAATCGACTAGCTCTTCTTCTCAGTACCTGGGCCTCCTCCCGATCGGGAGGTGTAGTTCCAGAGCGTAAAAATTCCATTATGCACGTTCTCCAATCGCTCGGGAATGTGAGACCTTCCATTCTGTCGATGTGTGCCACCAGAGATACATGCTCGATCGGTTGCTGGATGACGATCAGCGATATTGAACTCGCGAGTTTAGCTAATTCGTCTGCCATATGATTCTCTGTCCGGGGAGCCTTCTGTATGACAACTTCCTCGAAGTTAGCTTTGAGCTTCTCGAAAGCGTCCGCATAGAGCTTGAGTCGCGTGTTGTTTATTTCGAAGGCTCCTGAAAGCTGCTGAGCCGCGAGCTGAGAGTCCGAGTAGAGGGCCACCCGACCGACCCCTACATGTCTAGCAGCCTGCAACCCGGCTATGAGGGCCTCATATTCAGCTTCATTATTTGTCGCTCGGTAATCCAGCCGGACGGCTAGATGCATCCGCTCTTCTTGAGGAGAAAGTAACAAGATACCGATTCCACTTCCGAGCCGGGTGGACGACCCATCCACAAATATTTTCCACAAAGCTGCTGGCTCGGGGTTCCGTACTTCAGTTATGAAATCTGCTAAGGACTGCGCCTTAATCGCTGCTCGAGGTTGGTACTGGATGTCGAATTCACTGAGCTCGGTCGTCCATTTGATAAGCCGTCCGAACGCCTCTGGGTTAAGGAGGACTCTCCCTAGAGGACTATTCGTCATAACGATTATCGTGTGTGCCAAGAAGTAAGGCCGGAGCCTCTGAGCAGCGAGAACTAATGTGAAAGCAAGCTTCTCGAGACCAGTGTAGCGGGATTCGACATCCTTCAAAATATGACTAAGAAAATACACTGGTTGTTCTCCGCCGTCCGATCGAACCAACGCCGAGCCAACAACATGCTCGGTCGATGATAAATAGAGGCGGAGCAGCTCGCTGATAATTGGCTTAGCTAATACAGGCAGGGAGTTCAGATAAACCTTCAAAGCTTCGAACGCTCGGTCACATTCTTCATCCCACTAGAATTTAGTAGCCCGGCGTAGAATCTTAAAGAAGGGCAAGGCTCGATCGGCCGTCCGGGAGATGAATCGTGATAATGTTATTATTCGACCGGTGAGACGCTGAACCTCCTTAAGATTTCTGGGTGGTGGCATATCCTGCAATGCCTTCACCTTGCTGGGATTCGCCTCAATACCATGCTCGGTGATGATGTAGCCCAGGAAGCGTCCACCTTTGGCCCCGAACAGACACTTCTGGGGGTTCAGCTTGACTCCGTACGTTCTCAGCATCTGGAAGGTTTCCTCTATATCAGCGCACAGATTGGTCGATCGAAGTGATTTAATGAGTATATCATCTAAGTATACCTCAAAGTTCTGTCCGATCTGCTTCCGGAACACCCTGTTCACGAGCCGCTGGTACGTCGCTTTAGCATTCTTTAGTCCGAACGGCATGACGTTGTAGCAGTAGGTGTCGTCCGCCGTAATGAAGCTGACTTTCTCTTGATCTTCTCGAGCGAGCGAC
This sequence comes from Zingiber officinale, assembly GCF_018446385.1. Lineage (NCBI taxonomy): Eukaryota > Viridiplantae > Streptophyta > Magnoliopsida > Zingiberales > Zingiberaceae > Zingiber > Zingiber officinale. The sequence continues at coordinate 148,600,831 of NC_055994.1, forward strand.
ACTTGATGATAACCCTGATAAGCATCCAGCATGCATATCAGTTCGCACCCGGCGGTCGAGTCCACCATTTGGTCGATCCGGGGCAGCGGGTAGAAATCTTCGGACATGCTTTGTTCAGGTCGCGGAAGTCGATGAAGACTCTCCATTTATTTCCGGACTTGGAGACTAGTACCACATTTGCGAGCTAGCTTGGGAACTGTACCTCACGTATATGGCCGGCCTCCAGTAGTTTCTCGACTTCCGCCTGTATGATGACATTCTGCTCGACACTATAGTCCGTTTCCTTTGCTTAACGGGATGAACGTCCGGCCGGACGTGTAGCTCGTGTTGCGCGACGCTTGGCGAGATTCCTGGCAGCTCGTGTGTTGACCATGCGAAGACGTCGTGGTTTTGTTGAAGACATCTGGTCAACTCCTCCTTCTGGCTTGCCTCCAGGTCGGAGGCTATGAATGTCGTGGCCTCCGATCAGGCGGGGTGGATCTGCACTTCCTCCTTCTCTTCATAAACAAAAGGGGGCGGTTTTTCAACGAATTTTGCTTTCCGAGCGGATTTTGCACTACCTCAAGGCGCGGTGCTTTCCGAGCGGATTTTGCTTCAGCTCGAACCATCTCCACATAGCAACGCCGGGCCGCCAGCTGATCTCCTCTAACTTCCTCCACTTGGTTCTCAACGGGGAACTTGATCTTCTAATGGAAAGTTGAGACTACAGCCCGGAACTCGTTGAGGGTCGGTCGGCCCAGAATGACGTTGTACGCCGAGGGAGCGTCCACAACGATGAAGTTAGCAGTCTGCGTCCTCCTGAGTGGTTCTTCGCCAAGCGAAATGACCAACTTTATCTGACCGACAGGTTGAACTTTGTTACCCGTGAATTCGGACAAGGGCGTGGTCATCGGTAGTAGCTCCGCCCTGTCGATTTGGAGTTGGTCGAACGCCTTCTTGAAGATGATGTTGACCGAACTCCCTGTGTCAATAAAGATGCGATGAATAGTGTAGTTCGCTATTACCGCTCGGATAATGAGGGCGTCATCGTGAGGCACTTCAACTCCCTCGAGGTCGCCAGGACCAAAGTTGATCGCCGACCCGTTCGCCTTCTCTTGGCTGCATCCCACAGCATGTATTTCCAGTCGTTGGGCATACGACTTGTGGGCTCGGTTGGAGTCACCACTTGTTGGTCCACCAGCGATGATATTGATTTCTCCCCGAGTAGTATTGCTTCTGTTTTCTTCCTCCCGAGCCGTCGGTCTAGCTCGCTCATGGGAGACTCGAGGATTAACCCTTGGCTGGTGACTTTGCTGCGGATGCTTATGTCGTTTGGGTGAACACCTAACTACTCGCTCGGCGTTCTGATGATGAGCTCGCCTGTCCAGTGAAGGCGATCAACGACGATAGTTGCTCGGCTCAGGTTGAGTGACCGGGGGGGGGGGGACTTCGGCAGTCCCGCGTGTTATGAGAGGCTGATTGATGGATTTTGCAGAACATGGGCGTCCATACCTTGCCTTTTTGTCGAGGCCGCTCGGCCGCAATGTGCTGAAAGGCGGGCGACCTGGAATCTTGAGGTGGTCTCATCCCTTCGGTGTGTGGTCCTCTCGGCGGTTGCTGGTTGGTGTGTGGTCTCCGTTCGGCTGGGGCTGGGGGCTCGCCTGACGCTTCCTTCTTTCGGGCCGCTTGCGCTTCCTCCACGTTAATGTACTCACTTGCTTTTTTCAACATGTGGTCGTAGTCGCGAGGTGACTTTCTGATGAGCGAGCGAAAGAAATCTCTGTCGACTAAGCCTTGTGTAAAGGCATGCATCATTGTCTCAGACGAGATCGCGGGGATGTCCATAGCTGCTTGGTTGAAGCGCTAGATGTAGGCTCGGAGAGTTTTTCTTGGCCCTTGTTTCATGGAAAAGAGGCTCACGCTAGTCTTCTAATAGCGCTGGCTGCTAGCAAAGTGATGGAGGAATGCCGTTCGAAAATCTCTGAAGCTTTTAATTGATCCTTCCAGCAACCTCCGGAACCAGCGTTGAGCCGAACCAGACAATGTAGTGAGGAAGACTCTGCAGTTGACTCCGTCGGTGTATTGATGAAGAGTAGCAGCATTATTGAACTTACCGAGATGGTCGTCCGGATCGGTAGCACCACTATACTCTCCGATCGATATTAGAGCGTAATGCTTTGGGAGAGGGTCTTGTAGGATTGCCTCAGAGAACTGGCGATTAACCCGCTCGGGGGATGACTCTGTACGCGACGCTTTACCCTTTCTAGCATCCAGCACGGACGCTTCATCGGACGATCCCTGGTTGGCTAGGGCTAGCTCCGACGGCGTCTGAAATAGATCCCGATGGAATGGAATAGGGGCGGCCGGCGCGTCCTTTGGTGTGCCGGTCTGCCCCTTGTTCTGAGCCCAGGTGGAATATTGTTCCGGTCGGTCTTCCATTGCCGCTTGGCCTCCAGAAACCGAGGCGGCTTGCTGTGCCATCCTCTCGATTTGGGCCTTCTGCTGTTGCTCGACCATCTTTGTGGCTCGTTCTTGGATGAGTGCATCGAGCTCCTCGGGAGAGAGCGTTACCATGAGTTGGCGTCCAACTTCTTCCATCTTCTCGGCGCGGATTCAGGTGTGTTCCCACAGACGGCACCAATTTGATCTTGTCCGTGCGCTGAGTCAATGAAAACTGGGGACGTGGCGCTCTCTACTGCCTTCGGGTGATCTTCGCGGTGACGTGGACCTCCAGTGAACCTGCAACAAAGCCGGATCGGGAAGGGGTTCCCGGCGACGACCCTCTGACGCTCAAGTCAGTCAACGACGAGATGAAATAGAGGCGAAGTAACAAGACTATGGCTACAGTAGATGAGAGAAGAAAACTCTACCTCCGTCGAAGTCCAGGGGTCTTTATATAGGACCCCGGAGAGGCATGTGCACGCTTCTCGAGGCGTGCACGCCCCTCAAAGCATACCTCAGAATGGTTGTGTCAGAAAAGTATGCATGACGCCATACCGCAACTGTCCGAGCATATATCTGCTATGGCAGCGGAAACTTCCCCCGTACGATCCTCGGTACGGCCCCACCGCCGACCTTGCTGTTTGTCGGTGGTAGGTATCTCGAGAATGATATCACTGACTTCCTCTTCTGTCCTCTTTTAAATCTTTTGTCTCTACTCGGGCCGGGCGGGCTGGTCGCTCAGCCATCCGAGCGCTAGGGTATACATGCACCCTGGGTCGGGCGGGAAGGCCGCTTGGTCACATACTAGGACGGGGTACAAGCTAGCTGTTCTACAATCTGGCCGAGCAGATTGGCCACTCGACCCAGCTGTTCCTTTATAAGAGCTTGTGAGCGTCGGAAGCTCGACTCGAAGCCGAGCTGTCTTCGTGCCGGTCGGCCAGGTGACCTCCTCCCCACTCAGCCGGAACTTTGACTCTTCCGTGTCGTTGACCCCTCCCTATGTGGACCCCCGATCCTTAAGACCGGATCAAGAGTGATGCGGTATTTGTAGAAAACTAAAGGATATATACTCCTATATCGGAGGTCAGATCACCTGGAGGTGAATATTCAAACTCTATTTTACTAGATGCTTGGATAGTAGGAGGTCCACTTCAGGCTATATTTTCATGTTGGATAGAAGAGCTATATCTGGGAAGAGCGTCAAACATATGCTAATAGTTACTTTTACTATAGAGGCAGAGTTGATAGCATACTTTGAGACATCCAATTATGGGATTTGGCTGCCAAACTTCATCACAACATTGCAGATTGTTGATGACATTGGAAGAGTTATATCTTGGAAGAGCATCAAGCGGATACTAATAACTACTTTTACTATGGAGGCAAAGTTGATAGCATGCTTTGAGGCATCCAATCATGGGATTTGACTGCAGAACTTTATCACAACATTGCAGATTGTTGATGGCATTGACAGACCACTTAGGATTAACTAGAATAAAAAAGCAGCAGAATTGTATGTCAAGAACAATTGTAGTTTGTCCAAGTCCAAGCACATCAACATCAAATTTTTGGTGGTTAAAGAAAGAGTTCAGAGTCGTTAGATTATGATAAAGCATGTTAGTATAAATTCAATGTTGGTAGATTCATTCACTAAGGGCTTGGCGCCTAAGGTGTTTTATGCACATATTGTGTTGGTGCAATTAACCTCCAAGATTTTAATGTTCAACAAATATGTTTAATGGAGCTTGATCAAGGGAAGCTTAGTCGCGGCTATGCAAGGGTGAGAAGTCAATCGAGTGACTGGTCCTAACTGCGGTTAGATAAGGGAAGTCCTAGTTGCGACTAGATAAGGAAAATATTGACAGATTATAGAAGCCAATTAGAAGGATTTGATAGATCTGGAGGACCCAATATCGAATCCCTGGTGGGCTGATCTAATGCTGAGTCTTGGTGAGTGAAGCCAAATGAAGAAAACGCTAGAGGGAGGTAACTCTTGGTTCTAGTGAGTGAAGTCAGATGGAGAAAATCCTAGGGTGAGGTAATCTTAGGTAACGGGAAGTCTTGGAGGAGTAAACTCTAAGCAAGGTTGATAGGATGGTTTCCGATTGACCGCGCGCGGTCGACCGAACTAGCGGATCTTGGTAAATCTAAGTTTAGTTTTACCATAATGTTTTGTATTACTATTATTGCTGTTGGCTAATGTAGTATTGCAGGAAAAGCCTTAGTGGATTAGGGATCAGACATTGAGTACTTAAAGTTCAAATAGGTCTAGAGGACATGTTTGGTAGGTATGTTGAGGTAAGTAACTGAAGAGGAGCAACAGTGAGGTAGTGCTCCGAAAAGGAACAAACCCTAGGTTGCTGATCCAATTAATGAAACTAGAAGGTTTCTAAGTTGAGATCAAGATAGGTCTTACTGTCTTTTACTTCATGTATTATTACTGTACTAATTTTGTATTGCAGGGGTATTTTATACTACTGTATAACCTAACTTTGTTTTGTAGAATACAGGTGGATCGATCCACCGAACAGGAGGATCGGTCGACCGAACCAAACTGACATGACATAAAGTAATATAGCAAAACACTTTTGGTATGCAAGGGGATCGATCGACTGAACCCAATGATCGGTCGACTGAACATTAATTAGCATTGATGATGAAGCCTATTTGGATCCTAGCAAAGAAGGTAATTTGAGGGATCGGTCAACCGAACCAGGTGATCAATTGACTGAACCTTTAATGACATTAATTATGAGAAGATCAGATTTTGCCACCAAAGGAAAGCACAATATTCAGTCGACCGATAGAGGGTTTGGCCGACCGAATGGATCAGTCAACCGAACTAGGCTTATAAAAGGGGAGCTCGAGATTTGAGCCAAGGTAACTCTGTAATCGAATTCCAATTCACTCTGTTTTAAAACTCTCGTTTGTACTGCTCTGCTACTCATCTTCAAGCAAGCTACTACTCCAATGAAGTGTCGACGATCTTCATTATTATTCTTGTTAGTATATTTTATTTAAGCTTGCATTGTGTTTAATTGAAAGAAGATAGTAGTTTGTTACTATCTTCTACTTGCATTTGTATGCATTTCCCCTTTCTGAAGATTTCATAAAGAAAAATAATAGTGGATTGCCCAACGGTGCGATCAAGAATCTCGGGTCTTAGAGTAGGAGTCGATATAGGCTTGGAACCAAGTAACCACTTGAGTCATTTTTATTACTCTTTCTTTTTCCACTTCTTTACTTTAATATGTTTCTTTCGATAAAAGAAAAAGTTTTAACGAGCAATATTCACCCCCTCTATCGTTTCTTTTCGATCCATTATATTATGGATATGGGAATTCTTATTATGGAAGAAGAATTCATCTAGTTGAAATCGATATTTACTTTATTGCTCAAAATAAAACAAACATTTTATTTTGATTATTGTACATACTTAAAGTTTAAAACATTAATAGAAATTTATAATAATACAAACATTTTATTTTGGATCTTGACAGAGTCGTAACGTACAAAAGCGCAAAAGAACTTTGGGAAAAGTTCTTAAGGCTTTACGAAGAACCACTTGAAGTCGAATCCAACTCCTCGATGGACACCGAGCCGCCGACAGAAGAGTCCGAGATCGAGGAAATTGCCGAAACAACAATCATAGCTGAAGACCCACCTAAAGACGAAGAAACCTCATTCGAGATGAGCATTGATAAAGGGGGAGTGTCTTCAGAAGAAAACAAATCAACAGGGGGAGAATCAACAGCCAAAAAGGTAAGGCAGGTATGACCTCCATCTCTTGACCAGTTGATTAATCCAATCAAGACGACATTATCGAAAGATTTTTTTTGAAATAGAAGTTATATTATCAAAAGATTTTTTCGAATTAGAAAATTTATTGTCAAAAGATTTTTGCAAATCAGAATTTATGTTGTCAAAATATTCTTGTGAATTAGAAAAATTATTAACTAATAGTAAGTTAAAAGAAACTCAATCAATAGCTTGTCAATTAAAGAATCTCGACAAACTAATAATAGATAATAACATGATACAATTTTCTGCATGCTTAATATTGTTTGCTTCAAATATGAAAAATTATGATTTGAAAAATTATGATAGATTAAAATGAAAATTTTAAATATTACAATATTAGAGAATTGGATCTAAATTTAAAAAAAAAACTTAATTTTAGAGCTTTCAACGAGAAAATTAGACATCGAATTTCTTTATAAGGCTTTGTCAAAGGAAGTGGTTGTTGTTTCAATAACCAAGAAGGCCTAGTGCCTCATCACTACCTGGAAGCCAAAGTAATGAAATAAAAATGTTTAATTAACTTTCTGATAAAAAGCATTAAGGTTGAAATTTATAATGCTTTAAAAAAAGGTTTTAAAACATGTTTTGGAAAATTTTTAGAAAAATTCTCTTTTGTAAATTGTTTTTTTTTGGAAAAATTCTCAGAAGATAATTTTACCTAAGTTAAATTTATTTTTCTGTTGCAAAATATCTAACTTAGAATTTTGTTTAACTTAGAAAATTTTCTTTTACTTAGAAATGTTTTCTAAAAGTCCATTGAAATAATTTTCAAAAGTTTCTAAGTTATAACCCTTAGATTTTTTCTTAGAACCTCATTTTTTTGTGTGATCAAAGGGGGAGAAGGAAAAGTATAAGTGTAGGGGGAGGTAGACCAAAATAAAAAAAATTCTATCTATTTGCACTTAATTGCAAAATTAGTTAGTTTAATTTTTATGTCTATTTTTACCCTTGCTTAACTTGGGTTGCTCACATCAAAAAGGGGGAGATTGTTGGAACCCCAAAGTTGTTTTGGTGTGATCAACAAGTTAAGTTAGGTCCTGTGTATTTTTAACCTTGTGTCTAAGTGTGCAGGAGCTTAGGAGCATAGGTGCTCGAGCAGAAAACTCAGCTAGCTAGAAGGACGACACACGGTGCGTCCGAGGGGCGAGGCGTTGCGGAAGAGTACATCGGCGAACGAGAAGGAAGCGTGCGGTGGTTCCGAGGGACAAGAATCCGGAGCGGAAGACTGCTCGAGGAGCAAGAGACGCAACTAGCGAGAAGGTCGGCACGGGGGTGCGACTGAGGAATGAAGACTGCGGATGAGTACGCTGGCGGACGAGAAGGAAGCACGCGGCGATTCCGAGGGACGAGAAGCCGAAGCTAAAACCCGCTCGAGAAGGCCGGAAGTTGGGTTCGGGTGAGCCCTTTTCCGGATGGCCGAGATCACCCAAGCTAGCGGAGCCGGAGCGAAAGACCTAGACTGAGACGAGCTGAACTGAAGCAGCGGTCCCGGACCGAGAAAATTCAACTTTGTTGACTTTCTTGGTCCGGGCGCCCGGATCAGTCCGGGGTGCCCGGAATGCTTCGGGCGCCCGGACCCCACTTTTTTACCGGATCGAGTTTTGACTCGATCTGAACGTTAGGGGATAAAGTTTATCCCCCCCCCCTCCCAAGGTGTCCGGAACCCTTCAGGGCGCCCCGATCAATGCTATAAATAAAGCCTTGGTCTAGAAGCTTTTCATCGATCACAAACAATTCATTTCCAACACTTGTAGGCTTTGATTTAGAGTTGAGCTTATGTATTTTTGCGCTTCATCGTTATACGAGGCTTCTCCGCCTGAAGGAGTTTTTAGTGCGATCATTTTCCTTGGATTAACAACCTCTCTGGTTGTAACCAAGTAAATCTCGGTGTGCCTCATCCTTTCTATTTTTCTGTTTAAGTTATAATTTATGCAAGTGTACTGTTGAAAGATCGAGAAGGGTTCCGTTTTTATTTTTACAGGCTATTCAACCCCCCTTCTAGCCGGCCCAGCGGTCCAACAAGAGCGAGGTCACTCTTTACCGGACTCATCGTCAGAAGGGCAATAAGTTAGAGGAAGAAGAAGTTGAAGCACTAAAATCTACAAGGCAAAGATTTTCAAGAGCTCAACTTCAAGATGGAATTCTGAAATGGACTCGGATTCGACACAAGGGTGCCTCCACCATTCACATCAATGAGTTTCGATTCTTGGAAATCAAGGATCAAGAATTTTCTTATGATGGAGATAGATCAATGGTTTGCTCTCATGGAAGGTTTTGAAGCTCTAAAGGATTCAAAAGGCAAAATCATCAAGAAGAGCAAATGGAGTCAAGAGCAAATTCAAAGTAGCGAGACAAATAATAAAATGACCAAATTGTTGGTCAATTTATTGCCAAGTAAAATTTTGATTCAAATTGAGAATTATCAAAGTGCCAAGGAAATTTGGAGAAAATTAGAGAAAATCCATTAAGAACCCTCCACTACATCAAATCAAGACAAATCTAAAGAAGGCAACTCATTGGATCAAGAAGAAGAGGAGTCCGAAGTTGAGAGGTGCTCAACATCGAAATAAGAAGTCCAAGAAGTTTTATCCTCAAAGGAGTGTAACGAAAAAAGTAAAGAGGGAGCATACTCTTTGTTTCATATACAAGAGAATGAAGATGGAGAGGCCTCCACCTCAAGGATTGAGGGGGAGCATGGAACTTCAATACCGGATATATCAAGAAGAAGTCTCTTCATCCGGATCAAATGGAGAAAGTGTCACCCTTACAAGTAAAGGTATAGAAATTTCAAATAATAAAGATCACATCATTTGTTTCGAATGTAGGAAAAAAGGACACTACAAGAGTAAGTGCCCTAAATTGGCCAAGAAGAAGAGTCAAGTGGCATCAAAAGGCAAGGATAAGCCCAAGGAGGTCGGCCCCATGGTACGCAAGGGAAAGGAGCATATTGTGTGCTTTTTGTGCAAACAAAATGGGCATTACTGGAGCCAATGTCCAAAGGGAAAGAATCTAGCCAAAGTCAAAGGAGGAAGCTCAAGTCAAGGAGAAGCTTCTAAGGGGAAACTCAAGGTATCATTTATTGAACCAACTCTTTTAACTCATGATAAAAGCATGCTAGTTCTAATTTATATCATTTCAATGTTATTTATCATGAAAATAGAAGACATGATAGGATTAAAGAAAAATATGCAGCTCTTCATGCCAAGACCATCTCACCTAAGGTTAGGAAGGTAAATAACAATCTAGGCAAAAATTCTATGGATCTTAGATATAAGCCTAGAAATAGAAATGCTCAAGGACCTAATGGAAAATTAAAATCTAAGGATTTAAGGATGAAAACCCGAGCCTTGAGGTCAAGGCTTGATAAATTGAAAAAGACCCTAAAAAGAATGGAAAATATCTTTAAGGGGTAAAATGAGAACAGCCTAGGTTTGGGAATGCAAGAGTCATCCTATGCCCATAGGTTTGGGAATGCAAGAGTCATCCTATGGCCATAGAGGTTTGGGATACAAACCTAAAGCCAAGAAGGATGTATCTTCTTATCATAGAGATTCCATATAGTTATGGAACTAACCCTAGGTCTAGGCGTCAAGCCAAGGCTACAAGGGAGGTCATCCCTAAAACTAACCTTGAGAAGACCAACGTGACTAAGGCTTCTAAGAAGCCTAAGAAAGTCACTAAGAAAGTCACAAGGGAAGTTATCCCTAGAGTTGACCTAGAGGAGAGGAGCATGATCAAGGCTTCTAAGAAACCTAGGAAGGTCATTAGGAAGGTAATTAGGGAAGTTATCTCTAGTGAATACCTAGAACACTCAAGGAACACCAATAGATTTTGGGTTCCTAGGAGTATATTCTCTACATCCTAGATGGGTTTAGAGAGTGTCAAATTTTATTGGAAGGGTGGTTAACCTAACCTTGAAAAAATTGATACTTGGAAGTCATATTAAAGGTTTTGTTATTCCTTGAGAATGAAAAGGATTAATTGATTATTCTTTGAAAGAGTAAAATGTGCCAATTTGAGGAATTGAACTTAATTTAAATTGATACAAATAAGGAAAAGTAAAAGAAATGCCAAGTTAGGAGTTTGACATTTTCTTAGGAAAATAAGAGCAATCTAGGATTAAGTTTAAGTTAGCAAAGATTTAGAGATAGATAGATAATCTAGGTATATTTATTTATGCTAATTTGCTATGATTGTTTGCCCATCATATTCCATGACATCATATTTTGCATTCATGCTTATTATGAAAAATAAATAAAAATACTATGTTATGTCATACATATATCATGTAGCAATAGTATGTTTTCTTTTAAAAATTATTTTTTTATATATGTCATAAATCATCATGCATTATTTTAAATTTATTATAATTAAGGACAATGACATTTACCAACAAATGATAAAGGATTTTATCAACAAGTAACATCGTATGTGGATGTTCATAAATTAAAATGCCTAGATAGATATACATGATTCCTTAGTTTAAGGAAAACTAAAATCTACATCTCACAAGAACCATAAGTTAACTTGTATGTGGTTTAGTGCACATTAAATATAAGTGGGGCATTAGGATGATGAATAAAACTCAAGATGTTGATTTAGTACATCTTTTGAGTTTTTTATTTCATCAAAACACATAGTTATGTGTTATCTAATCATTGGAAAAGCTAATGTACAAGTCATGTGCATTGATCCCAAAGAACATGGTTGGAAATTGGGTTTGAAAATCATTTTAAATATACTTTGAAAAACCTTAGTGAAGGCTATCTTTTGATAGTAATCACCATTAAAAAGTTAGACATAAACTAGAAGAAAACATTAAAGTTTTCAAGAGTTCTCAAGTTTATGTCAATCTTTGAAAATAGGAAGTATTTTCTTAGAAACATATTTTTCCTTGATAGTATATGTCTTAAATAATGTGTACAAGAATTTTCATGATTTTTAGAATTTTGTAGAATTATTGGAGCATTTCTGAATTTTGTCTAAAATTTGATTTCAAGAAATTAGAAGCCCAATTGATCAGCTGATCGATTGGGAGAGTTCGATCGATCAACTGATCTATTGAATTAAGTTTTCTCTTGAGTAGAAGCTCACAGAATTGATCAGTCGATCAATTGACCCTGCTTGGATCGATCGGGTGATCAATTCAAGGGCATATTCTGCTAACAGAAGCTCGTAGAATCGATCAGTGGATTGATTGTATGACTTCAATCGATTGAGTCCCAACTTCAATCGATTGGAAAGGTTAACTTTGACTGTGAAGGTCTAATTTCAGCACAATAAGCCATTTTAGTCACGTTAACTATTCCTAAACCCTATGAAATTCATTTTTGAACATTTAAGGGTAGTTTTCTTAATGAAAATAAGATTGAATTGGTTTGTTTTGCAACATCAAATTAACCAAACTTTGTTTTGCAGCATCAAATTAACCCGCTAGAATTGGAGGTAAAAATCAAATGTTAGCATACATTTTGTAGGAAAAAAATTTATCATTAAATTAACTATTTATGATCTATTGTGGTGTTAATAGCCCAAACAAGAGACTCAATGCATGTGATGGCAGCTGTTTGCCATGTAATTAAACTAATTAAATCATAATTAATAAATGATATAATTTTAATTTATTATTTATAAACTAATTAGTTAGGATTTATTTTATTTTGGAAGTTGCGCCTTTGATATGAGAATGAATGTGACAATTAACATGTAAAAATCTATCTACAAAGTACAGTTCTATGCATTTGCTCTCTCGATCAAAATCCAACTCAATTCAACATATCAATAGAAATTTGATTAATTATGAGAATCTTGCTTAATTAATTAACTCTTTCTGTACCTACTGTTGACGTTTTGGATTCAAATCCACATGAAGAGTACATTTTGGTTGGTCTACTTATTCAGACAATGACCTTAATTAGTTAGGATCCATTCTATTAGGTCTAGTTACTCGATTTGGTTACCTAGCTACTTACTTGGCTAGCCCAATATATATAATTGAATGGATTGGTCGAACTCGGATTGCCACTGATCTTATCCACTCGATCGGTACGACTAACACCGGCCACGTCTTGGAACTTCTTTTCATTAATTGCATCATGACACACAGCAACTGCTAACTGATTTCATTGTAAACCAAGTTCACCCACAAATTTACACCAAACCTCTTCGATCCACAAATTTCACGTACCTCATTTTTGCAGCTATTTATTATTTCTCCTTCTCGTTTGTTAATTTCTTCTATACACTGCCATTGTCCTTCCCAGTAGTGGATCCAGAAATTATAGCATGGAAGGGTGATCGTGATCCGAGCACAGCGAATTTTTTTTTGAATAATTAATAAATTCTATGTAATTAAAAAAATATTTTTTAAATAATTTGACATAGAAAAAGTACAATATTACGAAAAAACTTGTATAATAATATTAAAGTAGTCTACTAACAAATACATGACAATTGCATTCTTCGAAACTCAATGTTCTGAAAACGCTGTAAAATTGGCTCATTGTCGACAGTATTAAAAACATCTTTTTCGATATAGACTACCAAATTGTCATTCGTCCATTTATCTCCAATCCTGTTTCGCAAATCTGTTTTGACAATATTCATTGCCAAAAACAGCCTTTCAACGGTTACAGTAGCAACTGGAAGAAGTAAGGTTAGCTCAATCATCCGATAAACCAAAGGAAATACACGGTTCTTTATTGTTTCAATCATTTTCTTTACAAGAGCTCCCAAATCTAAAATGCCTTCAAACCATTCATCTGATATGACATCATCAATATATGTTTCAAGCTCTTGTTCAACTAACATATGCTCATTCAACTAACTTTTGTACATCAAATCTACAGAATGAGTTTCTAGGATCAAGACATGACATATAAATCAGCAAATCTGTAGTTGTTTCAGAGAAACGATTATCCATCTCATGTAGAATAATATCGATAACCTACAATTTAAAAATCAAACAATAAAAGTAAAAAGTTAATAAAGATATTACTATTTAAAAGAATTTAATTGACAGTAATTAAATAAAAAAGAATTATGAAGTTACCTCACAAAAGATTTCAACAAATTAACATTTTTTCCATCTATCTTCAAACGACTACGGCTCTTGATGTTATCTGTCATATTAATTATTTCAATGGAATGAGTGTTACAAAACTTCTTCACATAAAACATCTCATCCACAATCTCTCAACTTTTACAATTTATCTTTCACATTATTGATCAAACGCATCACATTCACAATATTTTGATATTTCTCTTGTAGAACGGTTGATAAATGATTTGTGATTGCCAAAATATGTTTCATTAATAGTAGAATAAACACAAATTCATACCTCTCCATTCTTTCAACCAAAGTTCTACTTAAACCCTTAGAAGAACGATCACCATCATCAATCAAATTTTGAAGAACCTCTATAACAGATGACCACATTTGTTCAATACGACATAAAATTGAATGATGAGACCCCCAACGTGTATCTCCAGGTCTAGCTAGACTAGTTTCTTGGTTTAGTCATCTACCAGAACTAATCTCTCCTCTTTCAAGAAGTTTAATTTTTCTGTCATGTTCAAGTTGTCGAAGTTTGTCGGCCCTTTTGCAAGATGATGCAGATGTGTTCACAACCGAACCAATAATCCACATGAAATCACAAACATATTGATTTGCTTGAGCAACAACTACAACCACTAGCTGGAGTTGATGAGCAAAACAATGAACATACAATGCATACGGATTTTCTTTCATTATCAGTGACTTTAAACCATTAAATTCTCCAGACATATTTGAAGCACCATCATATCCTTGACCCCTCAATCTCGCGACTGACAAACCATACTTAGCAAATAAAGAGTCGATTGCCTCCTTCAAACAAGCAGCTGTACGTAGTTGTTGCAACATGAACTACAGCCATAAATCGTTCAATCATCTCTCCATGTTTGTTCACATATCTAATAACAACTGTCATTTGCTCTTTCACTGAACAATCACGAGCCTCATCAAGTAGTAAAGTGAACCACCTATCTCCAAGATCAACTAAAATAGCATTTGTGGTCTCAATTGCACAAGCATTCACCAATTGCTTTTGAATTTTTGGGGCAATCATTTGATTATTTCCAAGTGCATTCATTCCAACAACTGTCGCAACTTCTGGACACTCTGAGCTATACCATTTGAGCAATTCTAAAAAATTACCTCTATTGGATGATGTCGAAGACTCATCATGTCCCCGAAAAGGCAATCCTTGTAACAACAAAAATCGAATTACTTTTAAAATCGCAGTCAAGCGTTTGCGATAAGCAACTTCGATCTCATGTTTCCCCGATGAAAATGAATACTCCACAGTTTGTCTTTGATTCTTGAAACCCTCAAACTGTATTCTTGCCTCATTGTGCGCACTACCAACTCCACCTACATGCTCATTGAATTTTTCAATTGCTTTTTTTCCAATTTATGAAACCAGATCTCGTAAACACATCATCTCCTCCAAACCCTATATTACTAGGTCTAAAAAGATAACACCAGAAACAAAAAGTTGCATCCTTTGAAACACTATACTCCAACCAATCACGGTCTTTAAACCAAACATCTTTGAAATATCTATTGTCTTTACCCATTTTTTTTCTTGGAAAATTATGTCCTCGAGGTTGACAAGGGCTCATAGCAACATATTCTTTTCGAATACGATCTCTAACACCAACATCATACTCTTCAATCAATTTTCGTAAACCAGGATCAACAACAATTTCTACTTCACTACTCAGATTTCCAATATTTTCAAATAAAATTTGCGGAGGAGGAGGTGGTGGTGGTTGTGGTGTAGGAGTAGACTCTTCATCAGGAACACTAGATGATTCAATTGAACTCCTAGGCCTCTTTGCAAAATATTTCAACATTTTCTACAAATTAAAATACATGGGAAAAAAGTATCAACATAAAGTATTATTTTACTAAACTTAATGTGAACAATTTAACAATAACACAATTAAATTATTTAGCAATATTCATCATTCATCGACACAATTCTTTAAAAAAAAACAAAATTAATTTAACATAAATTATCAATATTCACAAATCACAATTAACTAACAACTAATAAAGAAAACTAATCTTATTATATATTTGGAGTTTATACAAAAACTAAATTATAAATTATCCAACAATCAAATATACAAAATCTAAATTTTCAATTATCCAACAATCAAATATACAAAAGCAACTAAACATTTAAACAATCAAAATTTTTAATTGTTAATTGTATCATTGTAATCAAGAAACAATAAAAAAAGACCAGCAGCAACTAGGAGACTAGGAGGTGGCGGTAGCAAACAATTTCTGTGACTGTCTGTGACCGCTGGCTCCCTTACGAGTTGTGTTGGGTGGTGCCGCGGCAGGGTTTCGCCGGAGATCCTGCTGGCCGGCAAGAGCCGCTGGTCGGCAGGAGGTGGGCGACGCCGTGGCAGCATAGGCGCACAGCAGCAGTCAGTAGCACAGCGACAAAAATAAAAAAAAAGTCAAAGTCGATGTTTTCTTGGTGAGTGGTAGAAAGAAAAAAGAGGACAGAGAAAAAGGAAAATAAAAAATAAGCCTAATTTATTTATGTAAACTTTGTTCAGAATTTTAAAAACACACGTTTCTTCATTTTTGTCCTTTGACGGCGGTAAAGAGGCCCCAAATTCCTTCGCCCCCCGGTAGATCCGCCCCCCGGTAGATCCGCCCCTGGTCCTTCCTGATCAGAAAACAACTGTCTTTAATTTTACCGTAGAAATTAGAAAAGAAAAAACAATTAGTCATATTATTAAATTCAAAAATAATAATAGAAATACAAAATATAAAGCCTTATATAGCTAACTAAAAAAATCATAAATCATAAATAGAAAAAAGACTAAATTATCGTAAAAATTATAAACAAATATATATATATATATATATATATATATATATATATATATATATATATATATATATATATATATATATATATATATATATATATATATAATCTAACACTCCCTCAACCTCACAATACTATAGCTAGAAGTATTGAAAGTTTGTCAAACAAAAAAGAAAGTGTGAAGCAGAACGTGCTTTCGTAAACATATTAACAATTTATAAATTTGAAAGAAAATGAAAGACAATGTGATGGTGTCAATATGAAAATGATGACGAATAATGTGATAGTCAATTTCAATATCTTTCGTTCGCTCATGAAAAACTGAATTGTGCACAATTTAAATAACACTCTGATTATCATAATGTAACGCAGTAAGTTAATAAAGAGAGATACTCATATCCGCAAGCAACCAACGTAACCAAACTATCTCACAAGTAGTTGAGGTCATGACACGGTATTCAGCTTCTGTGAAGATTTAGAAATAACATCTTGTTTCTTACTCTTCCAAGAAATGAAGGAATCACCAAATAAAACACAGAAATCAATTGTAGATTTATGATTTGTAGGATCACCAACCTAATCAACATCAGAGTATGCACGCAACTCAAGAGATAAAATAGAAGAAAATAAAAGACTTTGAAATTGAGTGTCTCAATGATTCCTTAGAATACAAAGAATAACAACCTAATGAACTGTAGTTGGTGCAACAATAAATTGACTAACCGCATAAACAACATATACAATATCTAGACGAGTCACTATGAGATAAACAATGCTTCCAATAATAATTCGCCACAAACTAGCATCCGACAAACGTGAGCCATCAGATGAAGAATATCAAGCATTAATTTCAATAGAAGTATTAATGACTCTATTATCAGTAAGAGGTGAATGCTCAAACAGATCAGATATATACTTTGACTAGGATAAAACGATAACCTTTTAGTGAATATGCGACCTCAATGCCCAAAAATTAGCATAGTATACTCAAGTTTTTCTTAGGAAAATAACGTGCTAACTCAGAATTCAAGGAAGGAATTCCATCAGAATCATTATCAATAATAATCATGTCATCGACATTTAACATCTAACAAATAATGCTGAATTATGATTACTAGGATTAAAACTAAGTGAAATGATCACTATAGAGAACTTCTTAAACCAAGCATGAGGTGCTTGTTTAAGACCATAAATCGTTTTATGAAACCTGCAAACTTCATTAGGTTGGTGTGAAATACCAGGAGAAGGTGTTATATAAACTTCTTCATGAAGATCACAATTAGAAATGTATTCTTGATATTCATCTGAGATATTCTCCATCAACAAGTCATCTTGGTCATGGATACTTATACTTTGACATCTTAAGCAAAGTATCTCCTTGTGAGATAATTGTATATAAGTCGAAGTGTCCGAAAGTGTTTGAATAACATACAGAGGATTCATTATTCCCTACAGGGTCAAGGTTGTTACTCAAAGCCTTTGCAAAGTGTTACGACCCAGAAGTCTATCTATCCAATGAAAAATCAGACAGAATCTCCCTTGTAACAATCAAAGATACAACCTGATACATTACCACGCAGCTGATATAAAACACAACCACGCAAGTATATCAACAAAAGTGAAAATCCAAACATAACAAAAGTAATCCAAATGCATAAAGCATAATGTGCATGCCGGTACGACTTAACAATGCAACGAACCACCAAAATGAATACCAAATGGAAATCCAAATCCTCGCAAGAGTTCACTTGTTACAATATAAGTGTAGAAACCAAATATACAATATAACAAAGTGAAACACAAAGCGGGAAAACCCTCGATGTGAATGGGAATGCGCAGACAAGATCCTCCAAGCGACTCAGTCAACATCTACCTGCTAACCTAGAAATAAAATAGAAAGCAAGGGGTCGTGAGCATAAAAGATACTCAGCGAATATACAAAATAAGGTGCATGATCAATATAGTGTAACGAGTTCAACAAGATATACAGTCTCAAAGGAAGAGTAGGAACTCACCATCATATGATAACATATGTATGCATCTACTATGTAGCAAACCTACTCAGCTACAAATAATACCATGAGTAATGATAAGTAATCATCAACATGGGTACAACATCTCATAGTCATGTACCAATGAAAATAACAGTAGAACATCAGCATATGTGGAAGCTGTTGGTGCAACCTTAGGTCAAGGTTGACCTGGTTGACCTGACTCGAGTTGACCTGACTCGAGTTGTATTTTGATGTTTGACGAGAATAGAAAAGGTGTATTATGATGTTTGACAAGAATACAAACTTGGGAGATTGTGGGTGCAACCTTTGGTCAAGGTTGACCTGGTTGACCCGACTTGAGTTGACCTGATTCGGTAAAGTCCAAGTATGGAGACTTGGCACGGAAAAGTCCAAGCAGGGAGCTTGGCACGGGAAAAGTCCAAGTATGGAGACTTGGCATGGGAAAAGTCCAAGTATGGAGACTTGGCACGGAAAAGTCCAAGCAGGGAGCTTGGCACGGGAAAAAGTCCAAGTATGGAGGCTTGGCACGGGAGAAGTCCAAGTATGGAAGCTTGGAATGGGAAGTCGGAGAGGGCTCGGTAGCTCGTTCTCCGGACTAGGTCAAAGAGGGCTAGGTAGCTCGTTCTCTGGACCGGATGAAGTCGGAGAGGGCTCGATAGCTCGTTCTCCGGACTAGGTCAGAGAGGACTCGGTAGCTCGTTCTCTGGACCGGACGTGGAAGTCAGAGAGGGCTCGGTAGCTCGTTCTCCGGACTAGGTCAGAGAGGGCTAGGTAGCTCGTTCTCTGGACCGAATGAAGTCGGAGAGGGCTCGTGATTGCTTAAATCCGCAAGTGCACGGTTTATCGTCAAGTAATAAAATATCGATCCCACAGGGACTGGGTCAAGTACTAGAAATGTACGAGTTTCAATTATCCAATACGAATGATCTAATGAGAAATTTTACTCTAAATCAACAATTCAAGCGAACGAAAATCAACGAAAATATTAAGAGATAAAATCAATCCTAGGATTACGGTTTCACCACTCTAACTATTATCATGACGGTTCTCCGATAATGACTACTTATACCTAGGTTGGCTTCTTTTGTTTGAATGCAACTTTCTTTATCAAGGTATCCGAATTAGATGATCTTTCATGCTTTGAAATCCTGTCACTAGATTCCTGCAAACCTATCTATACGTCCACCAGATTCGTAAGTTGATTCCTAAAATACCAACGGCCACTTTTGGTGATCACGCTGATGTATCTACTTTCATCCGTCCCCAATCTTATGGCATACGTACACAGATGACTCTTACTTGCATAGGATCCTGTCACACAAATCCCGCAAAGCCTATCTAGTCAATTACCACTTTCACAGAAACCAATCAAAGCATCATTCAACATTTAAACAACCAACGAAAATATGCATAATCGAAAACCAGAGTTAACAACAAATCATGAACATAGTTAGGGGCTACTCCCTTAACCTAAGATTCAAACAACTACTCCATTACACCAGAGAATTCGACAATAAGATAAGGAAAAGACATTACTAATCGTCCTTGCTGATGTCGTCTATCTCCAAGTCTCAATTGCCGCCTCCCATGGTTTTAGGTTTTCTACCCTTTTATAGAGCCTCCTCTCCTTGATAGTCGGTATCACCATTGGATTGACCCTTTCCATCTTTTAAAATCATCGCCGCAATAATAGCAATCTCAATACACGGCCCGATCATGTCCTCCTCTGCTTCTTGCGTCGCTCTTCAACATCTCCGCCACGCCCGTGTTCAACGACACGCCTTGAGCGTGTTGGTCGCTGAAAACCTCGACACGCCCGTGTTTATCAACAACACGGCCGTGTTGTTCTGATACCCTGAGTAATTCGGCTGGTTTTGTGCATCCTGTCATCAGAATTCAACGCAAAGCAGTATCCTTCGTCCAAATATGTTAAACCAAATAAAAACTAACAAATATGCTTCTAACAAGATAAAATGAGATGAAATGCATATATGTTTTATGCTCAAAACTGTACATGAGTTGCACACATCAAAAATCCCCACACTTGAACATTTGCTTGTCCTCGAGCAAAGAAAAATAAAGACAATCTATGTGTGGAAATCATGAAAACAGTTATTGGCAATTCATCCCAAGGTATAAAATTGGTCTTAATTTTCTCAAGTCATTCCCTGCAGCTTAGCTCAAAAGATCCCCGTTTAGTGCATGTGAAGAAATCAACCCCCCAAGGTTTTGGATACCAATCTAGATTCATCACCCCTATTACCGTGTTCCTCTCCTTTCTAGTGTAGAGGCACTTACCTGCCCTAACACTTGGTTCATCCCCTCAATATCACACAAGGTCTCAAAGGACCACCCTCGAGAAGAAAAGAAAGAAGGAATTAGCAGTGGTCATTTCCCCAGTAACTAGTTGACCTCAAAAGGGCACCTTCTTTAGGTGTTTCCCTAGTAGCTACCTAATCTCAAAGGGGTGCGCCAAAAGAAATTCCATCTCCCTTTTTTTTTTTTTTTTTTTTTTTTACAAAAACTCCTAGGAGAAGTGTTTATCCAGTAACCAAAATGCTCATGAAAGTCACCATAGAAAATTGAGTACTAATCCGGTAAAGAAATTTAAATCCTTTTCAAATGCCGCCACCTTAGGGGTTGTGTGAAAAGTGAAACAGGGTTCTTAATGAATAAGCCATAAAGAATTTCCTAGATCCAACTAATAATCAAGTTATACTACAAGAGATGAGAGGGCAACAAAGTATCAAAGACTCTTGAACACATAGTGTCTATATCAATCAAAACAAGAGGTATATATAAAACTGATTAGATGAAACCGAATCTAAAACAGGAATGCAAAAACTTAAAAACGAACAACCAAAGATAAAGAAAAATAACTAGAAAAGAGGTCACCTAAGATCTGCGATCATCTTCCTCTTGCCATCTTCTCCTTTGCTCTGCACGAAATTCACTTTCTTCTTGCCAAAATTTTTCCTCACGCTCTCTTCTAGCGGCCTCAACTACAAAATACTTCTCAGTATTAGAAAAAAAACAGTTAGCCCCTTCCATATACCTGTCAACTCGCTCATAATGCTTCTCTGAAGTATGAGCAAACTGCTCCCACATGTTTCTATCCGCAGTATGCTTTTCTCTGAAATCCTCAAACGATGTACGAAATCCTGAAAAATCAAAAACAGAAGGTCCTGCAGAAACATCATCAGTAATAGTCCTAGGGGACTCCGGTATGAAGGAAGAAACCTGGGGTACCGGTACATGCGGTGGAATAGATGGCTCTCCTACTGTGGGTAGATCTTGGGTCCTAACATCCTTAAAAAGCCAATTACGTGTATTGCGAATGGTTGTAAGGCTATTATTTGGAAGAGGGATTTTAATATCATTTTGTAACATCAAACAGTATCCCTCCTCTAATCTCCCAATCATCTTCATATTTAAACATGCATCCAAATCCAATCGCGGACTAACCGGGCAAGTCTCCAATCCATCCAACTCACACCCTAAAGCTAATGCAATCTTAGTCAAAAGTCCTCCAATAACAATTACTCCAGTCGAGCTATTCCCAATTTTCACAAAATGTCTAACTAGGTGAGCTCCAGAATCAATTTTAACATCATTAATCATGGCCCATAAAAACTGCAATTCACTTAGCCTGGCTACCCCAACACTGTCCCCTCTCCCAAAAATAGTATTCGCCATGAATCTATGAAGATAGCGAAAAATTGGATTAGGGATATTAGATGATTTGGATCTAGAGGCATCATAGGGCATAGAGTCTAAGGCAATTTCTCTCCAAAATGTATACACACAAAAATTTCGATGTATTTGCCTCTCCCCTCCAACAGGAAAATCGAAAATTTCATTAAACTCCTTCAAATCCATCCTATAATCGATATTCCTCAACCGAAACTTAATCAATCCTTCCTCACAATTTCTTCCTTGAATTATTTCGGCCGACATGGAACTAAGGAATTCTAAAGTTATACTAGGGTAGGAAGGGTAATGGCTAGTCAAAAATTGTCCCCATCCCATCCTATTTGCCATCCAATATATATCTTCCTTAATACCTAGCGCAGCAATTGTATAAGAGTCCATATATCTAGTGGAAACTATTTTTCGTTTTTCAAGCTTGTCAAAACGAGATTTATGAATATCATCACGAAAGATTAAACCAAAAGGGTTATCAGACCGATCACCTTGGTCTTGCGCTTTCCGTTTTCCTTTGTCTTTTGAAGAAGAGGGTGCCTTCCCCGTTTTCACACGCTTGCTCATCTTTGCCGGAGGAAAATCTTCACCGGTGCACGTTTTAGAATTGAATGAGAAGAACGCAGACGATCGGAAACTGCTCTGGAACCAACGGCGAAAACTTCGAAGAGTCACGGGCGTGTTCTGACCTAAAACCCGTCGTGCCTATTTAAAAACCCTACGGCACGCCCGTGTCTCCTGACACGCCTTGAGCGTGTTGGTCGCTGAAAACATCTCCACGCCCGCATTTCCCGACACGCCCTGAGCGTGCTGTCTTCTGGAAAACCCGACAGCCACCAACATACCTGACAGCAACCAACACGGGCGTGTTTGAAATTTGCACGGCCGTGTTCTCCTCTGTTACCTGGGCAGTTGCTCTGCAAATAAAATGAAAAATAAAATGAAAAAGAAAATAAAAGATAAAAGTATAAGGTAAGAAATTAGGTTGCCTCCCAACTAGCGTTTGTTTATGGTCATTAGCTTGACCAATATGATGTTACTCAAGTGGACTCGAGGAGGTTCTGCTCTCCTCCCTTAGGAGTTGGTTCGCTCAGATATTTTTTTAGCCTTTGCCCATTCACTTTGAAGACTCCGGTGGTTTCATTCGATATATCCACAGCTCCATAAGGATAAACTTTCTTCACTTCAAAAGGACCCGACCATCTGGATTTAAGCTTTCCTGGAAAGAGTTTCAATCGAGAGTTGAACAATAATACAAGATCACCCTCTTGGAATTCCCTACGCATAATGTGTTGATCATGCCAACGCTTAGTCCTTTCTTTATAGGATTTTGCATGCTCATAAGCGTCAAGTCGGAGTTCTTCTAGTTCATCAAGCTGAAGCCTTCTTTTCTCTCCGGCATTCTTTAGATCGAAATTCAATAATTGTATTGCCCAGAAAGCCTTGTGTTCCAACTCTACAGGAAGATGACAAGATTTCCCATACACCAAGCGAAACGGCGTCATACCAATAGGAGTCTTGTAAGCTGTCCGATATGCCCATAGAGCGTCATCCAATTTTTCTGACCAATCTGTTCGTGAATGCTTCACAGTTTTCTCTAAAATGCTTTTGATTTCTCTATTTGATACTTCCACTTGTCCACTGGTTTGGGGGTGATACGGAGAGGCAATCTTATGAGTTACTCCATACTTTTTGAGAAGATTTTCAAATTGTCTTTCAATGAAGTGTGAACCTCCATCGCTAATCACCGCTCGAGGAATTCCAAATCTAGGAAATAAGATTTTCTTAAAAAGTTTTATCACAGTCTTCGCGTCATTCGTTGGAGATGGTATAGCTTCAACCCACTTTGATACGTAGTCCACTGCTACCAGAATGTAGATATTGTTATGAGACGGGGGAAATGGTCCCATGTAATCAATCCCCCAAACATCGAAAAGTTCAACTTCTAGAATTGAATTCAGTGGCATCTCATGTCTCTTGGAAATGTTCCCCGTCCTTTGGCATCTATCACAAGTCAATACATAATCACGAGCATCTCTGAAAATATGTGGCCAATAAAATCCTGCATGAAAGACTTTAGCAGCTGTCTTCGAAGTACTTGCATGACCGCCATATGATGAAGAATGACAATGATAAAGTATATCTTTTATTTCATCCTCCGGTACACATCTCCTGTAAATAGTATCAGCACACTTCTTGAAAAGCAGTGGATCATCCCATACATAGTTCTTGATATCGCCAAAAAACTTCTTTCTCTGTTGGTAACTCATCTGATGAGGTAAAATTCCACAAGCTAGAAAATTTGCGTAGTCTGCGTACCATGGAGAATCAATCCTTTTTATAGCAAGGAGATGTTCATCTATAAAACAGTCATCAATTGGAAGATCTTCCTCCTTGGTCCCACTCTGTCCCTGATATAGTCTTGATAAGTGATCCGCTACCACATTCTCAGTTCCCTGCTTATCCTTTATTTCTAAATCAAATTCTTGCAAAAGAAGAATCCATCTTATGAGCCTTGGCTTAGCATCCTTTTTGCTCAATAGATATCTTATGGCCGCGTGATCTGTGTAAACAATAACCTTAAAGCCAACGAGGTATGATCTGAATTTATCCAAGGCAAAAACAATTGCTAAGAGTTCCTTCTCCGTAGTTGCGTAGTTCATCTGAGCATCATCCAGAGTTCGGCTAGCATAATAGATCGCATGTACCTTCCGGTCTCTTCTTTGTCCCAAGACTGCTCCCACTGCATAGTCACTCGCATCACACATGATTTCAAAAGGTAAGGTCCAATCGGGAACTTGCATTATCGGAGCTGAGATCAAAGCTTCCTTCAACCTGGAAAAAGCATCCAAACAATTTTCATCAAAAAGAAATTCAGTTTCCTTAATTAACAAATTTGTCAAAGGTTTAGAGATCTTTGAAAAATCTTTGATGAAACGCCGGTAGAATCCTGCATGTCCTAACAAACTTCGCACTCCCTTAACGTTTGTCGGTGGAGGTAGATTTTCAATTACTTCCACCTTTGCCGTGTCTACTTCAATTCCTCGCTCTGAAACCAAATGTCCTAGCACAATGCCTTCTCTTACCATAAAGTGGCATTTTTCCCAGTTTAAAACCAAGTTTGTTTCTTCGCATCTCTGCAGAACATTAACCAAATTGGACAAGCAAGTATCAAAGTTAGTACCATAGACTGAAAAATCATCCATAAAAACTTCCATAATATTCTCAATCATATCAGAAAAAATAGCCATCATACAACGTTGAAAGGTAGCTGGTGCATTGCAAAGACCAAAAGGCATTCTCCTATAGGCAAAGGTACCATAAGGACATGTAAACGTGGTTTTTTCCTGGTCATTTGGATGTATAGGGATTTGATAAAAACCAGAATACCCATCTAGAAAACAGAAATAGGAGTGTTTTGCCAACCTTTCTAACATCTGATCAATGAATGGAAGTGGGAAGTGATCTTTCCTAGTTTCTTTGTTTAATTTCCGATAGTCAATACACATTCTCCACCCCGTAACCGTCCTAGTGGGAATCAACTCATTATTTGAATTTCTAACTACTGTCATCCCACCTTTCTTTGGCACAACATGAACCGGACTTACCCATTCACTATCAGAGATTGGATAAATTATTCCTGCATCTAGTAATTTCAAAACCTCTTTCTTGACCACTTCTTTCATGTTAGGATTAAGCCTCCTTTGTCTCTCAACTGAAGGTTTAAAATCTTTCTCGAGCAAAATTCTATGCATGCATAATGAAGGGCTAATCCCTTTTATGTCTTCAATGGTATATCCTATGGCTTTAATATGCATTCTAAGCACATGGAGCAGCTTTTCAGTATCTACTTCATTTAAACTCGCATTTACAATCACGGGGAATGTAGAATTATCACCAAGAAATTCATACCTGAGGGTTGATGGAAGAGGTTTAAGTTCTACCTGCGGTGATTCATGGTTTTCACTTTCCAATGATTTTTGTTCTAACCTCGCTTCTTCAGTCATATGCCGCACAAGGTTGATTTGTCCTCCATCTTCACTGCTCTTTGCAACGTCTTCATCATCCGAGTATGCATCCAGTGTATCGCTGAATCCGAGAAACGGTTCTTCCTCTTCTTCAACCATCTGCACCTCATCAATCCTGCAACACACATTCTGCAGGAAGGGTTGTTTAATAGCTTTAGACAAATCAAACTCAATTTTTTCGCTACCTACGGCTAACGACAGCTTGTGATTTTTAACATCAATTACGGCTCTTGCAGTGGCCAAGAAAGGTCTTCCTAGTATAATAGGTATGTATGGATCTTCATCCATTTCTAGAACAACAAAATCTGCAGGAACGACAAATTTCCCAACCGTGACAGGTACATTTTCCAATATACCTAAAGGATATCTCACAGAGCGATCAGCAAGTTGCAAAGCTAGTGTTGTAATTTTCAATTCACCCAAGTTTAATTTCTTACACAGTGAAAATGGAATAAGATTGACACTAGCTCCTAGATCACAAAAAGCTTTATCAAAGTTATGATTCCTAATCATGCATGGGACTGAAAAACTACCTGGATCCTTGAGTTTAGGAGGTAACCTGTTTTGAATTAAAGCACTACATTCCTCCGTCAGTGCTACCGTTACGCTCTCCTCAATTTTCCTTTTGTTTGTCAATATGTCTTTCAGAAATTTTGAGTATGTGGGCATTTGCTGCAAGGCTTCTGTGAATGGAATGTTAATATACAACTTCCTTAGGACATCAAGAAACTTACCAAATTGTTCATCAAGTTTGGCCTTAATTATCCTCTGAGGGAATGGAATCGGTGGTTCGTA
Source organism: Zingiber officinale (assembly GCF_018446385.1). NCBI lineage: Eukaryota > Viridiplantae > Streptophyta > Magnoliopsida > Zingiberales > Zingiberaceae > Zingiber > Zingiber officinale. Next base: position 148,627,489 of record NC_055994.1, read on the forward strand.
TTTTTCTACGTGTGCATGGGTTTTTTGGCCTTCAGATATTTTTTTTGTCTTTTCAGAAGTAGAGAATGACACGGGCGTGCTGTTCATTCCGACAGGGGCGTGCTGTTCGCTGGAGGATCTCTCGGTGATTGGCACGGGCGTGCTAATCACCACGTCCTGGTCGTGTTCTTCTCTGTCCGGAAATAGCTTTGGGTTATCCTTGAGCTCATTTACTCTCTTTCCACTCCTCAAGGTAATCGCATTACAATGCTCCACAGGATTTGTTTCTGGTCTTCCCGAAAATCTCCCTGTTACTCTCGAGGGCGAATCGGCGACCTGCTCAAGTTGATTTTCCAACATTTTAGTATGATTCGCTAAATTATCTATCTTACCGGATATTTAAGAGATTGCTTCGGCTGTCTCTGAATGCTTCCGATTAGATTCCACCATGTGTTGTCGATATTCATCATTTTGTTTCGATTGGGTAGCAATGAAGTTTTCCATCATAACTTCCAAGTTAGACTTCTTCTCTTGCTGAAATCCTCCAGACGCTCCATAATTATTCTGCCCGGATTGATTTTGATTATTTCTGTAGGAAAAATTTGGATGATTTCTCCATCCTGGATTGTAGGTATTTGAATACGGATTGTTGTTTGGCTTTTGAGCATAGTTATTTATCGCATCAACTTGTTCTACCTGCGCTCCGGTAGGTTGCGTGACCATTATTTGGCAATTCATAGCTGAATGTCCTGTCACTCCACAAATCTCACAGATGATACTAGAAACAGCATTAACATTAAAATTTTCAAATTTATAGGTTAATGCATCAACCTTTGCCGCAAGACTATCTAAAGCGCTCACCTCATACTTACCTGCCAATCGAACAGGATTCTCTCTCTCTATCGCCCATTGGTGATGATTCAATGCCACACTTTCGATAATATCGAATGCCTCCTCTAAGGTTTTGTTCATGAGCGCACCACCTGCAGCAGAGTCTAAAGAGACTTTAGTAGAGTAGGAAATTCCGTTATAAAAGGTATGGATTACGAGCCATTTCTCCAGTCCGTGATGTGGGCATTGCTGCAGTAGTCCTTTAAATCGGTCCCAAGCTTCAAAAAGAGATTCTCCATCTTTTTGCGTAAAATTTGTGATTTGGTGACGGAGTGAAGCAGTCTTGCTTGGTGGAAAATACTTATCTAAAAATTTCTGCTCGAGTTGCTCCCATGTTGTGATACAGTCCGATGGAAGCGAATGTAACCAAGCTCGTGCTTTGTCCCTTAAAGAGAAAGGGAAAAGTCGCAATCTGATCGCATCTGCAGAGGCTCCATTATATTTAAGAGTTTCACAGAATTCCAGAAACACTTCCATATGAAGATTTGGATCCTCCGTAGGTGCTCCTCCAAACTGATGTTGTTGGATCATATTCAGTAAAGCAGGCTTCAGTTCAAAGTTATTTGCTTCAATTGGAGGCCTTCTAATACTAGATCTCAGGCCTCTAGCACTTGGCGCAGCATAGTCTCTCAACAGCTTGTTCTCTACCTGATTGTTCTCTTCTTGATTGGCCATTTCTCGTTGTTTTTGAAGTCGTCTCTGAGTGCGAAAGGTTCGTTCTATTTCAGGATCAACTTCAAGAAGGACTCCTCCTTGACCTGACCTAAGCATTCAACGAGAAAGGAATACTTCCAAATATAGAAAATCGAGTTGCAAAATTGGAAAACACAATTATGGAAAATGAATAAGAAAAATTACATAGAAATCTGGATTAATCAAACTGCAATATTCTAATATTGACACAGTCCCCGGCAACGGCACCAAAAACTTGATTGCTTAAATCCGCAAGTGCACGGTTTATCGTCAAGTAATAAAATATCGATCCCACAGGGACTGGGTCAAGTACTAGAAATGTACGAGTTTCAATTATCCAATACGAATGATCTAATGAGAAATTTTACTCTAAATCAACAATTCAAGCGAACGAAAATCAACGAAAATATTAAGAGATAAAATCAATCCTAGGATTACGGTTTCACCACTCTAACTATTATCATGACGGTTCTCCGATAATGACTACTTATACCTAGGTTGGCTTCTTTTGTTTGAATGCAACTTTCTTTATCAAGGTATCCGAATTAGATGATCTTTCATGCTTTGAAATCCTGTCACTAGATTCCTGCAAACCTATCTATACGTCCACCAGATTCGTAAGTTGATTCCTAAAATACTAACGGCCACTTTTGGTGATCACGCTGATGTATCTACTTTGATCCGTCCCCAATCTTATGGCATACGTACACAGATGACTCTTACTTGCATAGGATCCTGTCACACAAATCCCGCAAAGCCTATCTAGTCAATTACCACTTTCACAGAAACCAATCAAAGCATCATTCAACAATTTAAACAACCAACGAAAATATGCATAATCGAAAACCAGAGTTAACAACAAATCATGAACATAGTTAGGGGCTACTCCCTTAACCTAAGATTCAAACAACTACTCCATTACACCAGAGAATTCGACAATAAGATAAGGAAAAGACATTACTAATCGTCCTTGCTGATGTCGTCTATCTCCAAGTCTCAATTGCCGCCTCCCATGGTTTTAGGTTTTCTACCCTTTTATAGAGCCTCCTCTCCTTGATAGTCGGTATCACCATTGGATTGACCCTTTCCATCTTTTAAAATCATCGCCGCAATAATAGCAATCTCAATACACGGTCCGATCATGTCCTCCTCTGCTTCCTGCGTCGCTCTTCAACATCTCCGCCACGCCCGTGTTCAACAACACGCCTTGAGCGTGTTGGTCGCTGAAAACCTTGACACGCCCGTGTTTATCAACAACACGGCCGTGTTGTTCTGATACCCTGAGTAATTCGGCTGGTTTTGTGCATCCTGTCATCAGAATTCAACGCAAAGCAGTATCCTTCGTCCAAATATGTTAAACCAAATAAAAACTAACAAATATGCTTCTAACAAGATAAAATGAGATGAAATGCATATATGTTTTATGCTCAAAACTGTACATGAGTTGCACACATCAGCTCGGTAGCTCGTTCTCCGGACTAGGTCAGAGAGGGCTCGGTAGCTCGTTCTCTGGACCGGACGTGGAAGTCGGAAAGGGCTCGGTAGCTCATTTTCCAGACTCGGTCAGAGAGGGCTCGGTAGCTCGTTCTCTAGACCGGGAAGGCTTTAGGATTTAGGGCTGAGAAGCTCTAAGTCATTGGATCGGTCTGGTGACCGATCCAGTGATACTCAGATTTATCTGATCGGTCTGGTGACCGATCAGTAACCAAATAGTGGCTCACTGTAGTTTATCTGATCGGTCCACAGACCGATCAGGAAACGATCAGGAAATGATCAGAAAGCTACTGATCGTTTCCTGATCGGTCTGTGGACCGATCAGGCTTTGAAGCCAACTCTCACAGAGAGTTGGCTGATCGGTCTGGGGACCGATCAGCCTAGGGTCTGATCGGTCCACAGACCGATCAGGAGATTCCCAGACCGATCAGGTTGGAGCCTGATCGGTCCAGGCCTAGCCGTTGCGACACAACGGCTAGATTTCTGTGTTGCTCTTTGTCTTCTTCTCAGGTGCAGCAGGTGCAGGATATATATCGAGGTCAAGGGCCTCTACAGCAACTGCTCTTCCACTTCCCACTTACTGCGATTTGAGCTTTGCTGAGCTTCTTTTTGCTGAAGCTTCGTGTGAGCTTCCCTCGACTGCTGCTGTTGACATCGTGAAGTTGCTGCTTCATCGAACTCCAGTCGACAACGAGAAGGCAAGCAAAGTGTTCTTACATTCATATTGTTTTTTTTTTCTTGCTCTATTTTTGTACTCCATTCTTGCTGTTGCAAGAGAGATTGTGGCGAGGTTTCTCCACCCAGAAGGAGTTCTTATTAGCCGATTTTCTGGGGTCTCATCCACCGACGGATTGATAGGATTCGTCCACCTTACGGACACGCCGAGGAGTAGGAGTATCATCTCCGAACCTCGTTATATCATTGCGTTTGAGGTTTGCCCTTTTCCATTTTCGTTTCTACGTTTATTTCCGCCGCACTAACCTAAATTGTAGGAAGAAATGAAAATTTGGGGTCGGCTATTCACCCCCCCTCTCTAGCCGCATCCGAAGGTCCTAACAAGTGGTATCAGAGCAAGGTTGCTCTTCGTCGGATTAACACCCGGGGGAGCACAAGCTAGAGAATGGATCGACTTGGAGAAGACATCACGATTCCACCCTTCTACGATCGCGACGACTTCACGTATTGGAAGGTAAGAATGAAGTATTTTCTTATGACTAACCTAGTCCATTGGAATTATGTACAAGTAGGTTTTACTCCTCCGATGGATAAAGAAGGAGAACCTCTCGAGAAGAAGAAGTGGACGAAGGAACAAATCCACCAATCCATAATCAACGACGAGGTAACGAAAATCTTTGAATTTTCATTACCTAATGATATCTTGTGTAAGATAGGTGGATACAACGATGCCAAGGAGTTGTGGAACAACTTGGCTAAGTTCCATGAGGAGAGCTCCAATTCAAGTCATGAAGAGGAGTCAAGTGAGCCAACTAGCTCGCATCATGGAGGTATGGAATTAGAAGTTGAGGGCTACTCAACATCTAAGGAAGACGAGGAGAAGAGTTCTTCTTCGAGATTGGAGCAAGAAGAAGAAGCCTCTACCTCCGGAAGGGATGAAGGAGAGAGCTTATATCCATCCTCAACCCTAGGTAACTCAAGCAACTTAATTTCAAGTAAATTACATATAATGTGCTTTGAGTGTAGGGAATATGGACATTACAAGAGTAAATGTCCAAAGAGGATTAGGAAGACTCCACCGGCGCCAAAGGTCAAGGAAGCCGGAGTCCCGATACGCAAGGGCAAGGAGCACGTGGTGTGCTTCCAATGCAAGCAAAAGGGACATTATAGGAGCCAATGTCCGAGGGGGAGGCAACCTCACAAGGACAAGAGACCAAGCACATCTATGGGGGGAGCTAAGGCAAACCCTAAGGTACCCTTTAAGACACATTCTAGTAGCTTTATTGCAATTGTCAATAATAAGCATGATAACCATAGAAACCGATACATGTGCTTAGGTGCCAAACATGTTAGCCTAGATAAGGACAATACTAGAAATGCCAACCCTAAAATTAACTCATCTAAGGTAAGGAAAACCTAGATAGGAATCCCAAAACAACTAGACATATGCCTAGGAATACCTCAAAGAAAAATGACAAATTAAAACTTGAGGTATTAGAGAAGGAAAATCAAGTCTTGAGGTCAAGACTTGACACCTTAGAAAAGGCCCTTAAGAATTTGGAAAAGTCAACTCTAGGGTCTAAGGGTCAAAAACCAAAGCCCAAGGACATGAGAGGTTTGGGTCACAAACCTAAGTCTCAAGTGGTCAAGCCCACTTATCATGATGTTCCATTCGATTATGGAACAAGACCTAGGGCTAGGAAGATCATCACCAAGGTCACAAGGGGAGTCACCCCTAGAGTTGATCTTGATGAGTCCCAAATGACCAAGGTTTTAAAGCCTAAGAGAGTCATTAGGAGGGTTGCTAGGGAAGTCATCCCTAGTGAATATTTAGTGAACCCAATGAGCTCAAATAGGTATTGGGTTCCTAGGAGCGTGATTCCATCACGCTAGATGGATTAGGGTATGCCAACCTTAATTGGATAGGTAGTTAACCTAATCATGGCAAAAGGTGGCATTTTAGGAATTTTCAAGGTGTAATCAAGCCTTGAAAATGAAATTAAAAATTATTCATTCCTAAAGTGATTAGGATGTGCCAACCACATTTGAGGAGTTTTCTAGGGTCCATCTAATTGGCACATAATGATCTAAAAATCTTTAGTATATGATTTTAGGTCTATTACACTTAGGAATATAGAATTTATGGTAAAATGATCAAAATTATCAAAAATGGCAACTAAGGCTAGAATTATGTATTTTCTATACCTTTATATGTTATTTGCCAAATATTGTTTGTCATATGCCATATCATGACATCATATTTAATTTATTATCATTTGAAATGTCATGATAATGCTTAGGTTAGTTGTATGTCATGCCTTATTTAAGTTTCATACTTTATGCCATGACATCATGACATTGGCACATATGTTCACTTATGATACTGTTTTATGCCATGTCATCATCTCTTGCATTTATGATCAATTAAATTGATTTAAGGTTAAAAACCACAATTTGATATGGAGATCAAATTGTTGTTTAGAAAATGCATGAGAACTTAGCTTAAGATGACCTAAACCCATATCTCACATCAAAATTGACTTGGATGTGTTTGATACACCTTAGATGTGTGTGAGATATTAGGATGATGAGTTAGGATCAAGGTGCATAGTTCTCGTACCTAGATAAACCTAATTCGGAATTGAGGATCATAGGGAAAACTTGTGTACAAGTCATGTACATTTAGCCCTAAGATTGTGATCCTAAATTGAATGGTTTAAAATCATTTCAAAATTGATTTGAAAAACCTTGATAAAGCTTTTCTAGTGATAGCATTCATCATTGAGCAAGTTGATACAAAGATGGATTAACCTTGAGCTATTTCAAAGTTTTTCGAACTTTGTATCAAGATTTAAAAATGGAAGTTATTTTCATAGAAAACTATTTTTCCATGATAATATATGTTATGAGGAATGTATCCTCAAAATTTTACAATTTTTAGAATTTTCTGTGATTTTTTAGGGGTTTCTGAATTTCGGGAGAAAAATCAGAAATCCTATCAGAGAGTCGTGGACCGATCAGAGAAGATCCTGATCGGTCCAGGAGAGTCTGGATCGGTCACTGGACCGATCCAGGGCAGTGTGGATCTGTCTGGTGACCGATCCAGTGAAGGTCTGATCGGTCTGGTGACCGATCAGAGCGTGCCAAAATGCTGATTTTCGACTGATTGTCTGAAATTTCAGCTATGGAAGTTGGTGTTTTAGATTTCTAAAGGGTTGAAACTCTCCAAGACATTGTTGGTGCAATGGTCAAGAAGGAGTTGACCTTTAGGGGGAGTTTTACCTATTAGTCAAGGGGGAGTTTTTACTCGTCATGATTTCTGAGAATAAGTGATATGAGATTATCACTAAGTTGATTGTTGTCTTTAGTATCAAGGGGGAAATTAAGAGTTTCAATGAAAGGTATGGGACTTTCATTAGGAAGAAACTCTTGACCTTGATTCACTCTTTTTGATGTATGTCAAAAAGGGGGAGAATGTCCAGATAATGTTCAAGGAAGAACATTGGAGTTTGGGGAGAATGTTCAGAGAATGCTCAAGGAAGAGCATTGGAGAACTATTGGAAAACCTAAGTTAGGTTATCGGGTTAACCTAACTTGATTATGATTTTTGTCAAACATCAAAAAGGGGGAGATTGTTGGTGCAACCTTAGGTCAAGGTTGACTTGGTTGACCCGACTCGAGTTGACCTGACTCGAGTTGTATTTTAATGTTTGACGAGAATAGAAAAGGTGTATTCTGATGTTTGACAAGAATACAAACTTGGGAGATTGTGGGTGCAACCTTTGGTCAAGGTTGACCTGGTTGACCCGACTTGAGTTGACCTGATTCGGTAAAGTCCAAGTATGGAGACTTGGCACGGAAAAGTCCAAGCAGGGAGCTTGGCACGGGAAAAGTCCAAGTATGGAGACTTGACACGGGAAAAGTCCAAGTATGGAGACTTGGCACGGAAAAGTCCAAGCAGGGAGCTTGGTTGTAACGACCCGCCTTCTACTGACTAGGCTGTGAGGCCGATCGCTACATTATGCTGTGCTAAATTACTATTGCGGAAATCTGGATTGATTAAAATTTTGCTAAACTGATTACTGTAAAATCTGAACTTAAAATTCTAGGTGTACCTAGGAGTTGTACACATGCTAGGGAAGATAATATATGCCTCTCGGATGTCCTGCTAGCTGTAATCAGGCATTTCAATCGATCCATGGATCGATTGGGCTGTCGGATCGATCTAGTGATCGATCCAGCTTGATACTGGCACTGAAGAAGACTCTGGATCGGTCGACTGACCGATCCAGTGGCTCCCTGATCGGTCGGCTGACCGATTAGTAAGCTATAGTGCTTCTGTATGCGGCTGGATCGGTCTACCGACCGATCCAGGAGCACACTGATCGGTCGACTGACCGATCCAGTGGCTCACTGATCAGTCGGTAGACCGATCAGTGAGCTTCTGAACTCCCTGTTCACCTCTGGATCGGTCGGCTGACCGATCCATAAACTCTCTGTTCGCGACTGGATCGGTCAGCTGACCGATCCAGTGGCACAGCCCAATTCTGATCGATCCGTGGATCGATCAGAGTTTCTGATTTCGCACTGAAACTCTGATTTCAGCACTTGGGCGTGCCAAAATCTCACATATGAGTTATATATTACATGAAAAACATTCTAATGACATAAAACTAGTATTCTAAACTTAACATGATGCATAGTTTACTGATTCAAATCATTTCATGACTAAACGTGCATGAAAATAAAATACTAAAGAGTTCTAAGGTTTAAACTTGCTAAGTCCCCTAAGAATCTTTTATTCCAGTTCCTGCCACACACACCATCTTTGCATTACCCTCCAACTTCCTCTGCTAGTCCATTTTTCCTTTACCTTTATCTGCAGTATAAGGAAAATAGAATCTGTAAGCTTAAAGCTTAGTAAGAAACCAACTACTTCACTAAAACATGCAACGATGCAAACATGCTTTTAAAGAATGCTATTTGAAAACATGTACTGGCATGGCATACTATGGTTGCAAGCATAAACTGAAATAACTGAACATGTAAACTGAAACATGGCATAGCAAGCTGATCACATAGAACAATAATAGAGAACTAAGCTGAACATAAACCGAGCTAACTGAAGCTAGCCTGAAGCTGAAATTAAACTCAACTAACATAACTGATTTTATGAGTTTTGAAAACTAATAACATAGTAGATTAAAATACTAATCATGTGCTGTTGAGCCCGACAACTGTACTTACTGTGTGCGCATCCCTAACTAAACCCGGGTTTGCAAGTCCCGAATTTAGTAGGGTTTACTAGGTTATCTGAACCTAGGGACGACTGTGGGAGTCCGACCCAATGGATATCTAATCCAGTACAGTGCCAACTGAAAATAAAATACTGAATATGGCTACTAATTGCTTATTTTGCTGTTTCTAGGTTATCTGAACCTAGAGCTAGGTTATCTAAACCTAGAGGCGACTGTGGGAGCCCACCCATTGGACCGTAGTCCCATATAAGCTGAACTAGACTAATATACTGATTTAAATGCTACTAATGCATTTAACTAAGCTGTTAAAAGGATCTGAGGTGGTATTTAGCTACACTAACATTTTGTCGAACACTTGGTGTGCTCCAACTCTCCCCTTTATTAGGAAGACCACATTTAGGCACCCGACAACATCTAGAATCTCCAACTGACAGAGAACAACGTGTCTGGCCCATCCAAAGGTGCTCAACTAGATCCCCAATCTACGAGGAGGGTTTAAACACGTCCTATGTGCCGAAAAATCTGCATATAGCTAAAACCAAAGGCATGCAATCAAACGAAAGCTACTTATACTGCAGGTGAGGGGTTTCTTACCTCCTATACGTAATTTCTTACAAATCTAATCGCTAGATCTCCGGAGGAGACGATCCTTTCGACGATCTTCTCGCGTCTACACGTTCCTCTCGCGGAGGGGAGCGTCCTCGTGTCGAAGTCGTCGCCGGAAACCCTTGGGACGGAACCCTAGCCTTGCTTGTGGTTGGCGCCGAGAGAGGGAGGAGAGGGAGAGGTGGCGTCGGTGAGGGTTTGAGGAGAAGGAATCCCGATCAAAATAAAACCCCACTTAATAATTTCCTATTTATATTAAGTGGGTAATTCGGCCCAACTCTAATATAAATTTAATTGATACCCTTTCCTTTCAGCACGACCCTGCTGGGTTCAACTGGTTACTAGAGTTATCCGTAAACCATAGGTCTCGGGTTCAATTCCCGCTTAGGCCGTTTTCGTTTTCTATTTGTTTTTGCTACTTCCGCTACTCTACAAATTCTATAAAAATATCCTAAAATTCCAGAAAAATCATAGAATATTTCTAAAATAGTTTTGAGAATTTTTGGGTGTTACAATCCCCCATACCTTATAAAAAGTTCATCCTCGAACTTAGAATAACTCTGGGTACTTCTGTCTCATACTGGCTTCTGTCTCCCAGGTTGCCTCTTCTGCTGTGTGATTTTGCCAAATAACTTTGACTAATGGTACTTCCTTGTTCCGTAATTTCTTGACTGCTCGGTCTATTATCTGAATAGGCCGACTGTCATAGCTGAGGTCTTCGCGGATCTGTACCGACTGGGGCTCAATCACCTGGGTGGCATCTGGGGTATGCTTCTTCAGCATAGAGACATGAAATACATTGTGGACAGCTGACATTTCCTGGGGTAGCTCTAGCTCATATGCTACCTTGCCCACTCTTCTACTGATAAGGTATGGTCCCACATATCTGGGACTAAGTTTGCCCTTCTTCCCAAAACGCATTACTCCCTTCATGGGAGCTACTCTGAGAAACACTGTATCCCCGACTGAAAACTCTAAGGGTCTGCGCCGTGTATCAGCATAGCTCTTTTGGCGGCTCTGAGCTGTCTCTATCCTCTGGAGGATCTGCTGTATAGCTGCTGTGGTATCTGCTACTAGATCTATCTGAAGCTCTAGTTCTTTCTGTTCACCACTCTCATACCAGCAGATTGGAGATCTACACCTCCGCCCATAGAGAGCCTCGTAAGGTGCCATGCCGATGGTGGCCTGATAGCTATTGTTGTATGCAAATTCTGCTAAGCTCAGATATTTGCACCAACTTCCTTTGAAATCTAGGGCACATGCTCGAAGCATATCTTCGAGTACTTGATTTACTCGCTCTGTTTGACCATCTGTCTGAGGATGGAAAGCTGTGTTGAACTTTAACTTCGTGCTCAAAGCTGACTGTACACACTCCCAGAAGTGTGATGTGAATCTGCTATCTCTGTCTGAAATAATGGTTCGTGGGACTCCATGCAGCCTGATGATCTCCTTGAGATACAACTGAGCTAGCTGCTCCATGGAATAGGATATCCTGATAGCTAAGAAGTGGGCTGACTTAGTCAATCTGTCGACTATTACCCAGATGGCATCAAAACCATTCGTGGTTCTGGGTAGTCCCACTATGAAATTCATAGAGATATCCTCCCACTTCCATTCTGGAATCTGAATAGGCTGTAGAACTCCTCTTGGTCTCTGATGTTCTGCCTTGACCCTCTGACAGGTGAGGCAGATGCTGATGTCACGCCCCAGAGGAGTCTCTGTCCGAAGAAATTTCGGCAGCATCTCCCCTGTACGGCAGACAATCTGAAACTTTTCTACAAGCACTATATACCTCAGCCACATGCGGCTGGAATAATAACAATAAAAGAAAACAAACACCACGCAGTTAATATCAAATTCAGCCTCTGGCTGACACAACCACGCAGGTAAATATAAAGCAGCCCACTCGGCTGTACCAAAACCAAAACACAAAACTGCTAGCCGGCTAGACTTACACAACCAATAACATAAATTCAAAATACCACATAACAACGTCAACACTCCAAAAATAAAACCAGAGTACAGAGCTAAACAAACCGATACATAAAACAAACAAAAACATACGTGAACCGATAAGTCCTCTGATGAGACGTGGGGACCAGCAGACAGGATGCTCCAAGCGACACCATAAATAACCTGGTTCCTGAAAAATATAGAGTCCACGGGGGTGAGTTCAACAACTCAGCGAATACCAATAGACATGCCTAGTAAGATATATCTAACAGCAATAAACATGGAATACAGCTTCCTAATCATATATCTAGGAAAGATGCAAAACTGAAAGGTAACTAAGGAAGCTGTACTCACCAGGAACTCCTATCCAAACAAAAGGGTCGTCAAACCGAAAGTGCCCTAAATCCTGTATGCATGTCAAACATATGCATCCAACCAAATGCAACAAATAAATGCAGCAAACACAATCACAAGAAATAAATGCATCAATGCATATGATGTCAATGATGCGTCCTGGTCACCCCTGACGCCAGTCAGTCATCTCACACACAAATGGCGAGACCGAGTGGGTAGGGCTGTGACAACCGTGCACTCTGTCGTCACTGCTCCTGATGAGTGACCGAGTGGACGGCTATCCTCCTGACCCCAAATCATAAATGGGGGAGCTCAATGCTCTCAACTCCCGGTACACGATGACGGGGAGGAATCCCTGCCGGCTAACACGTTGTGTCACACTACCCATGAGCGGACCAACGTAGCCAAACAAAGTCCCTGCTGCAACACACACTGCCTGAATCGACCACTAACCCATGAGTGGTGGTGTGTGCAGATCCATGTAACTGGCGATGTGCTCAACAACAATGGAGTCGACTATCGCACAGCATGCAATCATGATGCATGACACTAAACATGGCAAAAACTGATCAACATAACCACATCCATACATACAAAATGGGTACTGTAAAAGTGATGGTCACATACCAAGATCTAGAGTACACAGGTCAGATAAAATATCAATAACCCTATGTCCTGAACATAATAAGTATGGAATATCCTGATCAGCATAGAAAAATCCATATATACATAATATGGGTACCACAGTATCAGTAAGTCAAATCCACGGATCTAGGGTATACAAGTCCTCTAAGGTATAACAACCTAGACCCAAATCATATCCCTCTTCCATAGCATATGTACCAACAATATACACAGATCAAAGAATCAGGGTCTAAACACCCGAATCATATATGATATATAAATAGAGGTACACAAATCTGATATGGCACAAAAACCTAAGTATCAGATAATCTAGATACACAGGCCAGAAACAACAATCCAAATCCTAGTCCTAACCTCAGTAAAACATGGTATGTCACTTATTCTAAATACTAAGATACTCATGGTAATACAGTACTCATGGCAATAAATCACATGATGTAAGCACGGATACGTCATAGGCGATAAACCTAACATGCTATGGATATCAAACAGTGACATACCAAAGACAAACATGTTCATTGCTTGTAGTTATAAAATACTATGCATATCCAAAGACAATATCATAAAAGATAAGTCAAGAGGTACCCGCCTCCGATATAGATCGAATCGAACCAATCTGATGTCGAGACGCCCAATCTCGAATCACAGTCCTGTAACAATACATTTTACAATTAATTATATCATTAAATCAAAATGACCAAATCCTAAACCTATTAGGATTAAATCATAGTGAATCAATCCAATAGATCCACATCCCCTTCACAATTCACCACACCTCACCAATTCCAACACATAAGCAATTATGTATGTACCAATTCCTACCTAAATCAATATGTACCAAAATCATGTTCCTTACCTAAATTCACATGATCATCTAACTAAATCCTCCAATTCGAAACATGATCTACAACCAATATTCATATACATATAATCCTTACCTCAAATCTCAGCTGTGCTGGATGGAAGGGTTGCTGTTGGAAACCAGGTGTCGTTGGACAAGAGTAACAACCTCTCGGCAAAGACTACTTGACTCTTCCTCTCCAAATCTCGTACCCTTGATCCACAACCAGGAGGAAGAACATACACAGCAAAGAAACACAACAGGGAAGAAAATCAAAGGTGAAGATCACTGATCCTCTGCCAAGTTCGTGGCTGCTGGACCCGGGTGGCAGAAATGGACTGTCGGATCCCAAAATCACCAAAGATCACCACTTCCTCACCAAATCGTAACCTTCTTCCTCTCCACTGGTCGGAGGTGACCAAGAATCTGTCGACAGTGCTAGGCACAGCGAAGAGGTTTTGTGCGTCGACGTCGGCGCGTTCGGGTGACTATGAACCCAATCTAGGGCACAGCAGTGGTTGGCGTCGCTGGAGGGGAGAGAGATCGGGGCTGCTCCGTGCGGCGCCAACCTAGGGCAGAAGCATCGTGAGGGAGGAGGAAGAGGGATCGGCCGGCTAGGGCACAAGCGATTCAGCGGGGGAAGAAGAAAAAGAAAGGGAACGGCTCGCGTGGGTTCGGCGGGGAAAAAGAAAACGAAGAAATAAAGAAAAGGAATTAAGAATTCAACATTTCCTCTTTTAATTGGGGAAACCCAAACAGGCTTTCTGGGACCCCGTTTTTATCTCCGTTAACTCGTCCGTACGAGCTCCGAAAAATTCCCGAAAAATTTTCAAAAAATTTCGAAAAATTCCCTTATTAATATTCGCCTATTTTCGGTATTTTACAGCTGACATATCTAGCGATGTCTCGTTTCATCCCGGGCCACCAAAAGCGTTTCTTCAAGTCTTGATACATTTTGGTAGAACCAGGATGCATCGCATAAGGAGTCCTGTGTGCTTTATCTAAGATATGTCTCCGTAGTTCCTCCTGATCTGGAACCCAGAGTCGGTCACTAAAATACAACACCCCGCTATCGGACACTCTGAATTCTCTACTTTTTGATTCCGCTAATCCCTGCTTGATTTTCTGAATTTCAAGATCCTGTTCCTGAGCTGTCTGGATATCACCAAGCAAGGTAAACTCTATGGTCATAGTAGAGAGCTGTCCAACTATAAGTTCGAGACCAAAATCTACGATCTCCTGCTGTAGGGGCGGTGACATGGCTGTGAGAGACAATAAGGCAGCATCGGACTTTCTGCTAAGTGCGTCTGCCACCTTATTGGCTTTCCCTGGGTGGTAGAGGATGTCTATATCGTAGTCTTTTACCAGCTCAAGCCATCTGCGCTGTCGCATATTCAGATCCTTCTGGGTGAAGAGGTACTTCAAACTCTGATGATCTGTATACACTCTGCACTGAGCTCCATACAAGTAATGTCTCCAAATTTTGAGAGCGAATACCACTGCTGCAAACTCAAGGTCATGAGTGGGGTAATTCCTCTCATAATCCTTGAGTTGTCTGGAGGCGTAGGCGATTACCTTGCCTTCTTGCATCAGCACTGCTCCTAGTCCCAATTTAGAGGCATCACTATAAATGTCAAAGTTGTCTGTGTTTTCTGGTAGAGTCAGAATAGGTGCACTGGTCAATCTCCTCTTTAGCTCGCTGAAACTGTTCTCACAGTCCTCTGTCCACTGGAACTTTCTGTTCTTTCTGGTAAGAGCTGTCAGTGGGGAGGCTATCCTGGAGAAGTCCTCTACAAACTTTCTGTAATAACCTGCTAATCCCAGAAAACTTCTGATCTCACTGGCGTTCTTGGGTCTTTTCTAGTTGCTCACAGCTTCTATCTTACTGGGGTCTACCATGATGCCATCCTTTGAGATGATGTGACCCAGGAAGGACACCTGATCTAACCAAAATTCACACTTCGTGAACTTGGCGTACAGCTGGTTCTGCTGAAGGGTCTGCAATACTACTCTCAGGTACTCTGCATGTTCTTCCTGAGTTCCTGAATAGATAAGAATGTCATCGATGAACACGATGATGAACTTATCTAAGTATTCTCTGAATACCCTGTTCATGAGGTCCATGAAAGTAGTTGGAGCATTTGTCACGCTGAAGGGCATGACTACGAACTCGTAATGTCCGTATCTGGTCCTGAATGTTGTCTTGGGTATATCCCCTTCTTTAACTTTCACCTGATGATAACCTGATCTGAGGTCTATCTTAGAGAACACTGCTGCTCCCTTTAGCTGATCGAACAGGTCATCAATTCTGGGAAGAGGATACCTGTTCTTGATGGTGACTTGGTTCAACGCTCTGTAATCTATACACAGGCGCATGCTCCCGTCCTTCTTCTTCACGAACAACACAGGCGCTCCCCATGGTGAGTGACTAGGGCGTATGAAGCCTTTGTCAAGCAGCTCCTGTACTTGCTCATGAAGTTCCTTCAGTTCTGCTGGAGCCATGCGGTAGGGTGCTTTGGAAATAGGGTTGGTACCGGGGATGAGCTCTATCTCAAATTCAATCTCCCTGTCTGGTGCTAATCCTGGTAACTCTTCAGGGAAGACTGCTGGGTAGTCACATACGACTCGGACCTCTGCTAGCTGTTGGTCCTTGTCCTGACTGGTACTGACTACGTGCGCTAAAAATCCCGTACACCCTGAATCCATTAATCTCTGTGCCTT
The DNA here is from genome assembly GCF_018446385.1 of Zingiber officinale. Taxonomy (NCBI): domain Eukaryota; kingdom Viridiplantae; phylum Streptophyta; class Magnoliopsida; order Zingiberales; family Zingiberaceae; genus Zingiber; species Zingiber officinale. The sequence goes on from NC_055994.1 coordinate 148,643,599, forward strand.
CATAGCTGAGAGAAACCTCTTGGCCTTTCTCTTGGGTTCTCAGATGAACTCGAACTGTGCTTCTGCTTCAGGCTGGAATACGACTTTCTATTTACGACACTCTATAGAAGCACCGTATCTGATCAGGAAGTCCATTCCAAAGATGACATCGTAGTCAGTCATATTTAGCACTATCAGATCACAAAAGAGTTCTCTGTTTGCTATAATGACTGGCACTGCTCTGAGCCAGTGCGTGGATGCCATAATTTCTCCTGAAGGTAGCGTTGTCAGAAACTGACTACTGAGTACCTCTGGAGGTATTGCTAACTTCTCGGCAAATGCCCTGGATATATATGAATGGGTTGCCCCAGTATCGAATAAGACAGTTGTACTTTGCTGTAAAATACTAATCTGACCTGTAACAACTGTCGAGGCATTTGCTACGTCCTCTCTGGTGAGTGAGTAGATCCTCGCATTGGTCATAGCTGGAGGGGCTTCTAATCTGCCCTGGTTGATGTGTGGACCATCTAGAGCGGCCTGCATCTGATGTAGCTGTGCTGGCTGGCCTCCGTACTGTATCGGCTGTGGTTGAGGAAAACTTATCTTGTTCGGGCATTGCTTAGCCATATGCCCTTCTTGTCCACATTCAAAGCATCCTCGTGTGCCCTTGCGACAAACTCCTGGGTGAAATTTCCCACAAGAAGCACATTTGGGATAACGAGGCTGTTTGCTGGCTGGTCCTCCTTTTGGATAACTCCCTGGTTTGCGCTTGTTGTTGGAGTTCCCTTTCCAGTTAGAGCTGTGGCCCTGTTGTTTCTGAACACCTGAGCCTCCTTGCCCTTTGGATTCTGAGAGGACTTGTTTCTGCTGCTTGATATTATTCTGGTAGTGTTCGGTGGTCAGAGCACTGCTAACTAGTTCCTCAGTGGTTTGCGGCCTATGAATGCCGCCAGCCACGTTCATTGCTATTTCCTGCCTCAGCATCTTGAGCATCAACCGGACTCGTTCTTTCTCAATGCTGACTAGTTCTGGACATAGACGAGCCAACCTGTTGAATTTCTTCACGGCTTCCTCAACTGATAGGTTGCCCTGACGAAATTCCGTGAACTCGTCGTAATGGCGGTTCGTGACCCGCATGTGAAAGAATTTCTCAAAGAACTCCTTCTCGAAGTCAGCCCATGACATCTGATTCACTGGGCGCTTCGCTCTGATTCTCTCCCACCACATACGTGCATCTCCTGTCAAGCAGAAGGAGGCACATTTCACCTTCTCATGTTCTGGCCAGTCCAAAAGCTCCATCATACTCTCCAGTGTTTTGAACCAGGCTTGAGCATCCCATGGTTCACTGGTGCCTGAGAAATTCTCGGGCTTGACTCTCTGCCACTGGATCAGATAAGCTTCTCTCCTTGCCTCTGCTGCTGGGGCTGCTAGTGCTGGTGCTGCAGGCTGGACTGGTGGAACCTCTAAGACTACTGGTGTTGCTAAGTTTGGTTCCGGGGTGACTGTGGGGGTATTCTGCTGATTAGCCCTGAGGGTGGCTATCTCCTGTTGCTGTTCAGCTAGCTGCTACTGTAACTGAGCCACTAACGCTGTAAGGTCTGGGGGAGGCACTGAACTGCCTGCCTCATGCTGGGGCTCAGTAGCTGGTGCCCTTCTGACTGGACGTCCTCGTGCCATTTCTAAAGGAATAGAGGACATACATAACTAATACAATCATAATTGTATAACTATTGCTATCATGTTATCTACTATCACATACTAACATGCACCAGTTATCTATAAACATAAGCTATAGCAAGAAAGCAAGAAACATAAATAAAGTAGAGGTATTCTTACTTGGAAGCTGTAGGTTCAATGCTGATGTGTGTGTAGGAAGTATGGAACACTGCTCTGATACCACTCTGTAACGACCCGCCTTCTACTGACTAGGCTGTGAGGCCGATCGCTACATTATGCTGTGCTAAATTACTATTGCGGAAATCTGGATTGATTAAAATTTTTCTAAACTGATTACAGTAAAATCTGAACTTAAAATTCTAGGTGTACTTAGGAGTTGTACACATGCTAGGGAAGATAATCTATGCCTCTCGGATGTCCTGCTAGCTGTAATCAGGCATTTCAATCGATCCATGGATCGATTGGGCTGTCGGATCGATCCAGTGATCGATCCAGCTTGATACTGGCACGGAAGAAGACTCTGGATTGGTCGACTGACCGATCAGTGGCTCCCTGATCGGTCGGCTGACCGATCAATAAGCTATAGTGCTTCTGTATGCGGCTGGATCGGTCTACCGACCGATCCAAGAGCACACTGATCGGTCGGTAGACCGATCAGTGAGCTTCTGAACTCCCTGTTCGCCTCTGGATCGGTCGGCTGACCGATCCATAAACACTCTGTTCGCGACTGGATCAGTCAACTGACCGATCCAGTGGCACAGCCCAATTCTGATCGATCCGTGGATCGATCAGAGTTTCTGATTTCGCACTGAAACTCTGATTTCAGCACTTGGGCGTGCCAAAATCTCACATATGAGTTATATATTACATGAAAAACATTCTAATGACATAAAACTAGTATTCTAAACTTAACATGATGCATAGTTTACTGATTCAAATCATTTCATGACTAAACGTGCATGAAAATAAAATACTAAAGAGTTCTAAGGTTTAAACTTGCTAAGTCCCCTAAGAATCTTTTATTCCAGTTCCTGCCACACACACCATCTTTGCATTGCCCTCCAACTTCCTCTGCTAGTCCATTTTTCCTTTACCTTTATTTGCAGTATAAGGAAAATAGAATCTGTAAGCTTAAAGCTTAGTAAGAAACCAACTACCTCACTAAAACATGCAACGATGCAAACATGCTTTTAAAGAATGCTATTTGAAAACATGTACTGGCATGACATACTATGGTTGCAAGCATAAACTGAAATAACTGAACATGTAAACTGAAACATGGCATAACAAGCTGATCACATAGAACAATAATAGAGAACTAAGCTGAACATAAACCGAGCTAACTGAAGCTAGCCTGAAGCTGAAATCAAACTCAACTAACATAACTGATTTTATGAGTTTTGAAAACTAATAACATAGTAGATTAAAATACTAATCATGTGCTGTTGTGCCCGGCAACTGTACTTACTGTGCGCGCATCCCTAACTAAACCCGGGTTTGCAAGTCCCGAATTTAGTAGGGTTTACTAGGTTATCTGAACCTAGGGACGACTGTGGGAGTCCGACCCAATGGATATCTAATCCAGTACAGTGCCAACTGAAAATAAAATACTGAATATGGCTACTAATTGCTTATTTTGCTGTTTCTAGGTTATCTGAACCTAGAGCTAAGTTATCTAAACCTAGAGGCGACTGTGGGAGCCCACCCATTGGACCGTAGTCCCATATAAGCTGAACTAGACTAATATACTGATTTAAATGCTACTAATGCATTTAACTAAGCTGTTAAAAGGATCTGAGGTGGTATTTAGCTACACTAACATTTTGTCGAACACTTGGTGTGCTCCAACTCTCCCCTTTATTAGGAAGACCACCTTTAGACACCCGACAACGTCTAGAATCTCCAACTGACAGAGAACAACGTGTCTGGCTCATCCAAAGGTGCTCAACTAGATCCCCAATCTACGAGGAGGGTTTAAACATGCCCTATGTGCCGAAAAATCTGCATATAGCTAAAACCAAAGGCATGCAATCAAACGAAAGCTACTTATACTGCAGGTGAGGGGTTTCTTACCTCCTATACGTAATTTCTTACAAATCTAATCGCTAGATCTCCGGAGGAGACGATCCTTTCGACGATCTTCTCGCGTCTACACGTTCCTCTCGCGGAGGAGAGCGTCCTCGTGTCGAAGTCGTCGCCGGAAGGTGCCCTTGGAACCCTTGGGACGGAACCCTAGCCTTGCTTGTGGTTGGCGCCGAGAGAGGGAGGAGAGGGAGAGGTGGCGTCGGTGAGGGTTTGAGGAGAAGGAATCCCGATCAAAATAAAACCCCACTTAATAATTTCCTATTTATATTAAGTGGGTAATTCGGCCCAACTCTAATATAAATTTAATTGATACCCTTTCCTTTCAGCACGGCCCTGCTGGGTTCAACTGGTTACTAGAGTTATCCGTAAACCATAGGTCTCGGGTTCAATTCCCGCTTAGGCCGTTTTCGTTTTCTATTTGTTTTTGCTACTTCCGCTACTCTAAAAATTCTGTAAAAATATCCTAAAATTCCAGAAAAATCATAGAATATTTCTAAAATAGTTTTGAGAATTTTTGGGCGTTACATTGGCACGGGAAAAAGTCCAATTATGGAGGCTTGGCACGGGAGAAGTCCAAGTATGGAAGCTTGGCATGGGAAGTCGGAGAGGGCTCGGTAGCTCGTTCTCCGGACTAGGTCAGAGAGGGCTAGGTAGCTCGTTCTCTGGATCGGATGAAGTCGGAGAGGGCTCGGTAGCTCGTTCTTCGGACTAGGTCAGAGAGGGCTCGGTAGCTCGTTCTCTGGACCGGACGTGGAAGTCGGAGAGGGCTCGGTAGCTCGTTCTCTGGACCGGACGTGGAAGTCGGAAAGGGCTCGGTAGCTCGTTTTCCAGACTAGGTCAGAGAGGGCTCGGTAGCTCATTCTCTAGACCGGGAAGGCTTTAGGATTTAGGGCTGAGAAGCTCTAAGTCATTGGATCGGTCTGGTGACCGATCCAGTGATACTAAGATTTATCTGATCGGTCTGGTGACCGATCAGTAACCAAACAGTGGCTCACTGTAGGTTATCTGATCGGTCCACAGACCGATCAGGATACGATCAGGAAGCTACTGATCGTTGCCTGATCGGTCTGTGGACCGATCAGGCTTTGAAGCCAACTCTCACAGAGAGTTGGCTGATCGGTCTGGGGACCGATCAGCCTAGGGTCTGATCGGTCCACAGACCGATCAGGAGATTCCCAGACCGATCAGGTTGGAGCCTGATCGGTCCAGGCCTAGCCGTTGCGACACAACGGCTAGGTTTCTGTGTTGCTCTTTGTCTTCTTCTCAGGTGCAGCAGGTGCAGGATATATATCGAGGTCAAGGGCCTCTACAGCAACTGCTCTTCCACTTCCCACTTACTGCGATTTGAGCTTTGCTGAGCTCCTTTTTGCTGAAGCTTCGTGTGAGCTTCCCTCGACTGCTGCTGTTGACATCGTGAAGTTGCTGCTTCATCGAACTCCAGTCGACAACGAGAAGGCAAGCAAAGTGTTCTTACATTCATATTGTTCTTGTTTTCTTGCTCTATTTTTGTACTCCATTCTTGCTGTTGCAAGAGAGATTGTGGCGAGGTTTCTCCACCCAGAAGGAGTTCTTATTAGCCGGTTTTTCGGGGTCTCATCCACCGACGGATTGATAGGATTCGTCCACCTTACGGACACGCCGAGGAGTAGGAGTATCATCTCCGAACCTCGTTATATCGTTGCGTTTGAGGTTTGCCCTTTTCCATTTTCCTTTCTACGTTTATTTCCGCTGCACTAACCTAAATTGTAGGAAGAAACGAAAATTTGGGGTCGGCTATTCACACCCCCCCTCTCTAGCCGCATCCGAAGGTCCTAACAGAAGCAACACTCCACCACAAGATATAAAGATGACCAAGACACCTAGTTGATCAGGCTATGAATGGTGGGAAAACGCTCTACCACGAATAACTCGTAGGCAATCCGAAATGTCAAGGTCTCTGTCTACGAGAGAACGCTCTACCTCGAATAACTCGTGGGCAAACAGGATGTAGCTATCTAGCTACGGGCTGCGGGAGAACGCTCTACCACGAATGACTCGTGGGCAGTCTAGGGTATAACGACACATATCTGGGAGAGGAAGGACTCATCCACAGACCACATGTATACAATCAAGCAATGAGTAAACAATACTATCACTACGACGCTCTCACACCTGAATGGAGAAGTACTCGATAACATGCATGCAACAAGAAATAACATAACTACGACGCTCTCCCACCCGAAGGGAGGAGTAGTCAATAACATGCATGCATCACCTTGAGGAGTAGGATACAAATAATTCTATCACCGTATATGCATACCTATGCAATGTACACAATCACAACCAACCAAATAGATCAATTGTAGTGCACGTCACACACGTGTCTACAACTACAAATAAGAAATGTACTATATGACTAATCATGATAGATCACCTAAAGAACATGCACACATGAGTCCACATCTACAAACCATGTATACACAATCATGCTGAATCTCCTAGGGTACACGCTACACACGAGTATACATCTACAAATAATATGAACAAAGGAGGTTGCATGGATATAAACTAATTAACTCAAAGTACAAGCAAGCAAGTATCAAGTATTAGGTAACATGTGAATAGAGTCAAGATAAATAAAGCTACTACTTCAAAGAAAACATATCATGCACCAAGGTCAATATCTACTAAAGAGTGTAGGAAGAAATACCCGTCTCGAATGTAGTTTGTGCAAACGATTTCCACGTCGAGAAGCTTGTCCTAAATCAAAGTCCTGAAATCAATTATGTATAGTTTAGCTAACCACCTATGTAACATTAACTAAACCAAAATCCAAACTAATCAAGGAAAACCCTAATTGAATCGATTTACCTTGATTCACCCAAATCCATAGATTGAATTAGGTTTAACTACCAATTAACGTAGTTCTACGGTGGCTGGTGGCGACTCATGGCCAATGACTACGGCTCAGCAATAACAACTTTGTCATCGGTCATAGAGGCAATGGATGACGAAAGTGAGTTGGATGTCAACAAAAACTCACGACTTCAAGGTCCACACCCTACTGTAGTGGCCGGAGGGGCCACAACTACGATGGCTGAAGCAAGGGTGGAATGACATCATCTGGCTTAGGCAGCGCTCTTGACCGACAATGAGAGGGGCAGCTGAGATGTCTAAGAGCTACATTTGCTTGCGTGAGCAACCGAGCAGATGGCCAATCGTGGTTGTGGTTGGCTAGGGTGGCCACAGTGGTGGATCGATCAAGGAGAAGAGAGCGATGGTGGTCTCTTTCTCAACTGACGACTGGATCAGACCGAGGAAGGGGCGACAACGGTGGTGAACAATGTCTACTGGCAACACAAGGCATTGGCTTTTCGAGGTTGACACGACACGGTGATTAGGCGCCGACTACTCGCGATGATGAGCAGGGTGGCAGTAGGGATTAACAGTCGACGATCTAAGGCATGGAAGAGGGGAAAGGGCAGTGATGATTAGGAGTAACCAACATCACCATCAATAGTTGATGGCGGCTACGACTTCAGGAACACAAGGGCGATGGCGGCTGTGCTGGTGGTCGGTAACGAAGCAGAGATGGGAGGGAGGCGGTGCAAGAGGGAGAGAATGGATCAGAGAGGTAAAACTTAGGTCATAATATACTTAGGTTAAGATTTTTATAGTTAGGTTAATTATTTACTACTTTAGGTTAATCAAATTAATCAACTCCCACTTACGGTTTATTTCAAATAGACTTTCTTCTAGCCAAATAGATATATCCCTTTAAAACGTATCATACGGACTCTGTTTAAATTCATAAAAATTTGTGTAAGGTTATTTCTCAAATAACATTTATTATTTAATTATTGTATCTTACATGCACCCCTACTAATAAAAATTTGTTTCCCAAATAATAATAATAATAATAATAATAATAACATTACCATTTTTCCAACTTAATAATAATTTATAAATCACTAATTTAGGTAAAATGAATAACAAGACAAGCACACTTCTAATAAGATCATATAACTGCTAACAAGATCATATAAGTGCAATCAAATGGAGAGAAAAAACTGATATTTTGGTAGTACCTTTTCTCAGAGTGGGAAAGAAGCAGAGGAGGAAAACTTGAGCTGGGTCGGAGTAGAAGTCATCGGAGCCGGAGCAAGAAAGAAGGAGGATTCGTCAAACAAAGAAGATTCACGGCGGTGTCGGAGGAGAAGAAGAGATCGCGCAGCCAAACCCTAAATCCTTATCGCGACAACGTCGGAGGAGAAGAAGAGAGCGCACACAGAGACGAAGCAGCAAGCGGATGGAGAAGAAGAGAGCGCGGAGGAGAAGAGAGCGTGTGGAGTAGAAGAAGAGGATCGCGACGCGGAGGAGAAGAAAAGATCGTGACGGATTTGGGGAAATGCAGATTCGGGGGCAAATAAGGGCAGGATTAGCGACGAAACTATATGATTTGCCGCTAATGCTTAATATTAGCGGCGAAAATAGAAAATCCGCCTTTAATATATTAACAGCGATATTCCGATTTGAGATTTCGCCGCTAATAATACAAATTAGCAGCAAATCATATAGTTTTTCGTCGCTAATATAAAGGTTTAGCAGCAAAATTTCTGATTCGTCGCTAATCCTTATTTATTAACGAATCCACATAATCACATATTAACAGCAATTAACATAATTTGCCGCTAATACTAAAATTTTAGAGCATGCTAAATTCTTCGCAAATATAATGACGTTGCAAAAAAATTAACTTTTTAATATTATTATTTGCGACGAAATTGTTTTCCGCCGCTAATAGTCTATTTTTGCTACAAACGACTATTTAGTCGCTAATATTTCGTCGCTATTATATTATTTTCTTGTAGTGAGTGGACATATCATATGCTCTCTAAATAATAGTAAATACAATCAATTCAGTATGAAAATTATGATGACAAGGAAGAGTACGAAATTCTTGATCATTTTAAAATTCTTCGATGGAAATTACACAATCTTATGGTGATTCATCTGACTGATCTTCTGTGTAGATTGATAGAGAAAACATCTCGCACTCATGTTCTTGTAGCCTCGTTGAAGAAGGTGGATTTACGACGACTACATTTGGAGTTGTACCTTGAAATACATTACGCGATCGAATGTAACTCTAAAATAATACTGCTAGCACACTGAGTAAAAATGCTATGCATGTAACTCCTCTAATAATGGATACTACTAAAGAATGCTTAATTTCATGACTATAAGAATATATAAAAGCTTAGAACATTTAGAAAATTATTAGGCATATAACAATCAAAGACAATAACAAAATGATTAAATAACATCTAATCTGAAAAGTTATTCATCCAAATTATCTTTAAAAATACCTGCAATTTTTATTATGTTACATAAAATAATAACTAAAACGCTAAAACTAATCTCATACAACATAAATTAATAGGCTTCCTAATTAACTGAAAACCTAATCCTTTCCCCTTCTTCCTTCCCTGTTCTCAGATCACCGCGGCCGATCGAGGCGGCTAGCTTGAGGCGCACGACCATGAGTGAGGCGTGCAACCGTGGGCAACCTTGCGATAGCGCGAGGCACGCGGCCGTGGGCGACCACAGTCTCCTCGTAGTCGAGCTAGGCCAAGGAAACTTCGCGGCTGCTCAAATCTGACAAATATCTAGGTGAGGCAGCCTCAAGCGACCACAGCCAACCGCCGACCGGGCGAGGGCAGCCCTCCGTCGGACAAGCGTTGCGGCCGCGAAAAACTTCGCAGATGTAAGTGAGCGTACCTTCATCACGGAGAGGACTCCCCTATTATATATCACCCTACATAACCTTCACAATCATGAGGTGGTGAAATGTATCAGAGATTGTTAAATAAAGAAAGGGGATACAACCACAATCGTCCAAGGAATCTTTTTCTGACCCAGATGTATATCCCTTTTGTCATTATAATTTCTGTTATCACTGAAGTGGCTGAAGGAATATGCTGTTATAATTGGTCTGCTGATGGAGGACACAATGGTCCTTGAAGAAGGTTCCAAAAGGATATTCTCTAACACATAAGTATTATTATTATACCAAGTTGTTAGGATGTTATCTGCTGAACATGTCTCAGCACGTCTTTAAGTCGGTTGCTCTATTGAGATGATGTTGTCGACTGAATACAGTCTGTCTGATCCTTAAGCCGACCGCTTCATTAGAATGATGTTATCTGCTAAGCATAAATCAGTCGGTCCTTAAGCCGGTCGTCCTGTTAGACTGGTGTTGTCTGCATCACATAACCCGACCGGTCCTTAAGCCACCCATCCTGTTAGGTTGATGTTCAGTTGCATTCTGCATAAGTGATTTCATCGTGTCCTATATTGTATGTGATACGGTGCATGTTTTGTGGGGTCGGTATGATGATGTGGCTATGAGTCAATACCACAAGAGGGTCAGAAGTCAAGATAACCTGGAGGTCAGGAAGGTCAGAAGTCAAGCCTCCGTGGCTGGTCAGCAGTCAAGCTGACGTGGATAGCAAGGAGGTCAAAAGTCAAGTTTACGTGGCCAGGGTCAAAGTCTCAGCTGATGCGGCGGTCAAAGGAAGGGATTATAAGCCGGACAAGGACCAGCCCTGACAGCGGTCAAGGACTAGGCCCACGGGCTAGGTATAGTTGAGGGCAGAGCCCCCAAACCATGGATAATAGAAGACATAAGAAGGTCGGGAGACAGACCTGGCGTGCAGGTCGGGACGCCCAAGCCATGGATAATAGCCATGGATAATAGTAGACATAAGCAGGCCGGGAGACAGACCTGGCGTGCAGGTCAGGACGCCCAAGCCATGGATAATAGTAGACATAAGAAGGTCGGGAGACAGACCTGGCGTGCAGGTCGGGACGCCCAAGCTATGGATAATAGCCATGGACAATAGTAGACATAAGCAGGTCGGGAGACAGACCTGGCGTGCAGGTCGGGACGCCCAAGCCATGGATAATAGTAGACATAAGTAGGTCGGGAAACAAACCTGGCGTGTAGGTCGGGACGCACAAGCCATGGATAATAGTAGACATAAGCAGGTCGGGAGACAGACATGGCGTACAGGTCGGGACGCACAAGCCATGGATAATAGTAGACATAAGCAGGTCGGGAAACAGACCTGGCGTGCAGGTCGGGACGTACAAGCCAAGGATAACAGGTATACAGGCAGGTTGAGAAACAAACCTGACGTGCAGGTCGGGACGTACAAGCTAAGGATAACAGATATAGAAGCAGGTCTAGACACAGACCTAGCGTGTAGGTCAGGAAGTACAACCATGGATAACAGCGGATAGAAGTAGGTCTGGACACAGACCTAGCGTGCAGGTCAGGAAGGGCTAAGTCAGGGATAACAGAGGATAGAAGCGGGTCGGGGTACAGATCTCGAACTACAGACTCGTCGTCCAGACACTACAAGACAAACAAGTCAAAGAATCGTAACCGCTTGTCAGAGAATGCCAGAGAATAATCAGTGTCAGGGAATATGCTAACGGTCGGGGCTTGATACACCCCTTGGTTTTGCCGCCAGCCTATTAAGAAGAGACACGTGTTAACCACTGCAAGACAAAGCCTGACAGACGACATTCCCTGACAGGTGTCAGACCCAGAAACTTCCGCTGTAATATAAAAAGGGATGCCTAGTCCCTTATGCAGGTACGCTCACTCGTCATTTCTCACTAGTCTTTACTTTTCGTCCTTTCTCTGTAATTTCTGGGGAAAAAGTACCTGACTTGAGCGTCGGAGGGCCTGACCCGGGGAATTTTTCCCTGATTTCTGGTCTCTAACGACTCGTCGGATCATCTGAGTGTGCGCAGGGCCGCAGGGTCATCGTCCTGGGCCTCTTCCTTCGTCAGCCGCCCGTGTGATCCTTTCCGGTGGTGCCAGGTAGATCCTACGCCTCAGCGACTTTCGGTCAACTTCCAGTACACCAAGGCCCGCCTCTATTCTGACTCAGCTTCCGGATGGGATTAAATTTGGCGCCGTCTTTGGGAACACAACTATCTGTTCTAGAATGTGAAGATGGACGACGTCGGGAGGTTCTCTGCCATTATCACAGTCCCGGAGGATCTCGACGAACATATTATCTTCTATCCTCACTCCACCGGTATTCGGGAGTCGAGGGATCGAGTGGAGCTTCAGCTGGATGACAGGTTAGTTTTTCCGTTATATTTTTTCCCTGACTCCACGGGTATTCGGGAGTTTAGGGATTGAGACAAACCCTTAGCCGGTTGGCGTGGCTCCCCGATCTGGTACGATTACATGCTCTGCTCTCTTTTTACTGTTATAGGAGCTGCTATATCTTCCTGATAAGAGAGTAAGATACTAGTTCCTTGATAAAAAACTAGGGCCTTCGATTTTTGATCTGACACTAGGGGCCCAGCTCCCCGCACATACATTTGGGACACAGCTCCCCGCTCATACACTTGGGACACAGCTCCCCGCGCATGCAGTAGGGACACAGCTCCCCGATCATTGACTCGCAGTACGACTTCCTGATCAGGATCTAAGGGTCTCTCTCTTTGATTACAGGCTAGGGGCCTTACTCTTTAATCAGGGACCAGGGGCCCAGCTCCCCGATCAGGTGTATTATAGGCTCTGAACCCTTCGCCATGAGGCTCTGCATCCTCTTACTACTACCGGCTCTGCACTATAGGCTCTACACCCTTCACCATGAGGCTCTGCATCCTCTTACTGCTACAGGCTCTGCACCCTTTACCATGAGGCTCTGCATCCTCTTATTGCTACAGGCTCTGCACCCTTCGCCAGGAGGCTCTGCATCCTCTTACTACTATAGGCGCTTCACTCTATTATTATTATATGCTTTGCATCCTTCACTTGTTGTGCAACCTCTTACATCTACAGGTGTTGCTCCCTTCACCCACGGTGCTCTGCTTCTTTCTATGGCTATGGGCTCTGCTCCCTTATATCAGCTTCACGCTCTTTATCTTCTCCCCTCGCTCCACGGGTATTTGGGAGTTGAGGGACCGAGATAGATCCTCAGCCGGCTGACACCACTCCGCGATCAGGTATGACAAAGGCTTTATTCCCTCATGTTGCTACAGGCTTCACTTTTATGGGCATTCAAGGCTTATCCTCCCCCGTTCGGGGTCGAGATATCGCCACTGGTCTCGGGCCAGAGTATCATCACCGGTCTCGGATCGGAGTATCGCTAACGATCTCTGTCGAGCCTCCAGACCAATTCCCGGTTGGGCCTCCAGACCAATTCCCGGTCGGGCCTCCAGACCAATTCCCGGTTGGGCTTCCATACCAATTCTCAATCGGGCCTCCAGACAGACCTGGCGTGCAGGTCGGGACGCCCAAGCCATGGATAATAGTAGACATAAGCAGGACGGGAGACAGACATGGCGTGCAGGTCGGGACGCACAAGCCATGGATAATAGTAGAAATAAGCAGGTCGGGAAACATACCTGGCGTGCAGGTCGGGACGTACAAGCCATGGATAATAGTAGACATAAGCAGGTCGGTTAACATACCTGACGTGCAGGTCGGGACGTACAAGTCAAGGATAACAGGTATACAGGTAGGTCGAGAAACAGACCTGGTGTGCAGGTCAGGACGCACAAGCCAATGATAACAGATATAGCAGGTCTGGACACAGACCTAGCATGTAGGTCGGGAAGTACATCCATGGATAACACTGGATAGAAGCAGGTCTAGACACAGACCTAGCGTGCAGGTCTGGAAGGGCTAAGTTAGCGATAACAGAGGATAGAAGCAGGTCGGGGTACAAATCTCGAACTATAGACTCGTCGTCCCGACACAACAAGACAAACAAGCCAAGGAATCGTAACCGCTTGTCAGAGAATGTCAGAGAAAAATCAATGTCAGGGAATATGCTAACGGTCGGGGCCCGATACACTCTTTGGTTTTGCCGCCAGCCTATTAAGAAGAGACACGTGTCAACCACCGCCAGACAAAGCCTGACATACGACATTCCTTGACACCCGTCAGACCCAGAAACTTCCGCTGTAGTATAAAAAGGGATGCCTTGTCCCTTATGCAGGTACGCTCACTCGCCATTTCTCACTAGTCTTTACTTTTCGTCATTTCTCTGTGATTTATGGGGGAAAAGTACCTGACTTGAGCGTCGGAGGGCCTGACCCGGGGACCTTTTCCCTGGTTTCTGGTCTCTAACGACTTGTGGGATCGTCTGAGTGTGCGCAGGGTCGCAGGGTTATCGTCCTGGGCCTCTTCCTTCGTCAGCCGCCCGTGTGATCCTTTCCGGTGGTGTCAGGTAGATCTTATGCCTCAGCGACTTTTCGTCAACTTCCAGTACACCAAGGCCCGCCTCCATCCGACTCAGCTTCCAGATGGGATCAAATTTGACGCCGTCTGTGGGAACACAACTGTTGGTTAGTCCTAGGAAAACGTACCGGTTCCACTGTACAAAAATTTTTGTACAAGTGTCGAACCTTTCCTTAAATAACCTATTGTGTTCTTTAGAATTTAAATTATGAATCGCAGACGGAACTTAACATCATTGATTCCAAATTTAACTTATCTATTCTTAATGGTTTAGATTTGAATCGTAAGCGGAACTTAACACTATTGATTCAAATCTACCTAGGTTATTAATTCCATAAATATTAATTTCCAAAATTGGCTTCCAGGACTGCATGGCGAGGCACATGGCCTTCTTGGATATGGGAGCAACCACCACCGCCTAGTCAAAGCCTTTTAAGGAAAGCTAATATTTATTTCCTTAAATAACTCTAGGTTAACCAAAAGGAACAATCGAATCACAAGTTCGAAAAAGAAGAAAACACAAACTCGAAAAATAAATTCGAAACACAAGTTCTCCATGAAGCCCCCTCACCCCTTCTTTTATATTACTTTCCCAAGGCAAATAAGGGAAGAAATAAAAGTCTCCCTCTAATTTTTCCTTTTCCCTTTTATTTTTCCTTTTCTTTCCTCTTGATTGAATCAATCACCAAAATTAATTGGATGATGATTTATTAATTTAATATATGGCCGGCCACCTTGCTTGGGCACCAAGCAAGGTTGGCCCTCCCCCACAAGAGGAGAGAAATAAATAATTTTATATAAAATTTTACAAGAAAAATTCTTATAAAATTTTACAAGCTCTCTTTCCTAAAGTAAGAGTTAAAAAAGGAAAGTTCTAAAAATTAAAATTATGTTTTAAAATTTAAAACTTCTCTTATAAAATTTCCTTTTTTAACATGGTGATAGAAAATTTAAATTTTAAAACTTCTTTTCCTTTTTTTCTTAAACCATGAGGATGGTTAAAAAAGGAAAGTTTTAAAATCTTTTAAACTCTCTATTTAAACATGTGACCTAATTCAAATAAGGAAAGTTTTTGAAAATTAAAATCTCTCTTTTAAAACTTATAGTTTTCTACAAAGAGAAGATTTTAAAAATTCAAAACAACCCTCCTATTTGAATTAATCTTGGCCGGCCCCTACAAGCTTGGTCACCAAGCAATAGGGCCGACCCCTATAAGAGGATGTGGTCGGCCATTGCTTGGTCACCAAGCAATGATCCGGCCCCATTCTTGGACACCAAGAAGAGCTTTACATTTGAATGGACTTGAGGCTACGACAGGGACCTTGAGGAGAAATTAGTTTTGGCCTTCCGATGAGCTTGAGTATCCCGTGTTCGCCCCGAACACACAACTCAAGTTCATCGATAATAACTCATTCCACTAGAGAGTTATTACCGCACTACCGCACCAATCCCAAATTACATTATGGGCTCCTTATCATGAGTGTGTTAGTCTCCCTGTGTTTAAGATTACGAATGTCCACTAATTAAGTAAGTTACTGACAACTCACTTAATTAATATCTAGCTCCAAAAGTAGTATCACTCAACTTCATTGTCATGTCGGACTAAGTCCACCTGCAGGGTTTAACATGGCAATCCTTATGAGCTCCTCTTGGGGACATTTTCAACCTAGATAACTAAGACACAGATTCCTTCTATAATCAACAACACACACTATAAGTAATATCATTTCCCAACTTATTGGGCATATTGATTTACCGAGCTAAACCTCACCCTTTGATAAGTCAAAGAAATAAATATTAAATATATGTGCTTGTTATTATATTAGGATTAAGAGCACATACTGTTAGAGTAAATACTGAAAGCCTAAGCTTTTGTAAACATTTATTTTAAATAAAGAATCACATTTGGTCAAATAGTCTGCATTTTTTGTAGTTGTTCAATTAATTTATATTGTAGATAACATAGTATGTGGAGTCACATACAGAAGATGATGTTATCAGTACCTTATAAATTATAAATAGTAGCTCACGACCAAATATGGAAAGGAACAAACCATTGAAAGGTCGTAGTGTAATTAGGAATTAGTTTATCTTAACTATATAATTACACTAGTACACTTAGAGTGTATTGAGTAGGACCATTTGAGGTCGTTTCTTTTATACTGATTTTATAAGGAAACAAATACCTCAGTTATTATGGAAGTGTGTGCTCTTAATCCTAATATAATAACAAACACATATATTTGATATTTATTTCTTTAATTTATCAATGAGTGAGATTTAGTTCGACAATACCTTTTTCTATCACCCTGTTGGTTGCTACTCGGAAAACCTAGAGGTTCCACTGTACAAAAATTTTGTACAAAGGTCTGAACCTTTTCCTAGCTACCATGTGTTCTTTTAAATTAAATTTTGGATCGCCTGCGGAACTTAACACGTTTGATCCAAAACTTAATATATTTGTTCTTTTAGGTTTAGACTTGGATCTCCTGCGGAACTTAACACGTTCGATCCAAATCACCTAAGTTATTAATTCTATTAAATATTAATTTCCATAATTGGTTCCCAGTAGTGACGTGGCGAGGCACATGGCCTTCTTGGATATGGGAGCAACCACCACCGACTAGACAAAACCTTTTAAGGAAAGCTAATATTTAATTTCCTAAAATTCCTTTAGGTTAACCGAAAGAAACAATCAAATCACAAGGAAAAGAAGAAAACATAAGAACACTACATCAAAAAAAAATTCGAAATACTAGAATCGTAAGCCTCTTGTATTTGGTATTATTTCCAAAAATAACTAGTATGATGCGGAAAGAAAAATTACTAGTTATACCTTTTAGAAAGACCTCTTGATCTTCTACCGTATTCCTCTTCTAACCTCGGACGTTGTGTGGGCAACGATCTTCCGAGATGAGAAACCACCAAAGCACCTTCTTCTCCTCCTTGCTAGGTTCGGCCAAAACAAGAGCTTCACCAAGGATGAAGAAAAACACCAACCAAGCTTCAAGGGATATAAGCTTTCTGTCCTTCTTCTTCTTCTTCTCCAAGTAGTATCCGGCCACCACAAGAGCTCCAAGCAAGGTAGAGTTTCGGCCACCACAAAGAGGAAGAGAGGAGAAGGGGAAGGGCCGACCACACCAAGGAAGAAAAGAGAGGAAGAAAAGAATAGAGTCGTTAGTCATGAAGCCTCCTCTACCCCCTCTTTTATAATCCTTGGTCTTGGCAAATAAGGAAAATTTAATAAAAACTTCCTTAATTCTTTTGCCATGAAAAGGAAAAATTTATTTAATTAAAATAATTTTTCTTCTCATTATTATAATGGCCAGCCACTTTTTATTTCCCCAAAACAAGGAGAGTTTTAATTAAAACAAAAATTAAAACTTCCTAATTTGTTTTCGGAAATTTTAAAAATAAAATTTCTCTTCAAAAATCCCTTCATGGTTGATAAAAAGAAATTTCTATAATTTTATTTTTCAACATGTGAATAATTTACAAAGAGAAAAAATAAAATATCTTTCCAATCTACAAATAAGGAAAGAGATCTAATCTCTTTCTTTAATCTTTTAAAGATCCTTTTAAAAAGATATTTTAATTTTAATTCTCTCTAATAAATTAAATCTTCCACATAAGAAAAATTAAAATTAAAATTCTTTTTAATTTAATGGGGGCCGACCACCTAAGCTTGGGTTCAAGCTAGGGCCGGCCACCAATGAATCAAGGCTTGGCCGACCCCTATATCATGGGTATGAAGGTGAGTATAGGTGGGTATAGTACTCTATAAATAAGAGGCTACGATAGGGACCGAGAGGAGGAATTAGTTTTGGTCTCCCGATAAAATTAAGCATTCCGTGTTCGCCCCGAACACACAAATTTAATTTTATCAATAATAATTCATTCCACTAGAGAACTATTATTGAATTACAGCACCAATCCCAAATTACATTTTTGGGCTCCTTCTTATTATGAGTGTATTAGTCTCCCTGTCTTTAAGATGTCAAATGTCCACTAATTAAGTAAGTCACTGACAACTCATTTAATTAATATCTTAGTCCAAGAATAGTACCACTCAACTTTATCGTCATGTCGGACTGAGTCCACCTGCAGGGTTTAACATGACAATCCTTATGAGCTCATCTTGGGGATATTATCAACCTAGATTACTAGGACACAGTTTCCTTCTATAATCAACAACACACACTATATGTGATATCATTTCCCAACTTATCGAGCTTATTGATTTATCGAACTAAATCTCACCCATTGATAAATTAATGAAATAAATATCAAATATATGTGTTTGTTATTATATTAGGATTAAGAGCACACACTTCCATAATAACTGAGGTAATTGTTTCTTTATAAAATCAGTATAAAAGAAACGACCTCAAATGGTCCTACTCAATACACTCTAAGTGTACTAGTGTAACTATTTAGTTAAGATAAACTAATTCCTAATTACACTACGACCTTTCAATGGTTTGTTCCTTTCCATTTTTGGTCGTGAGCTACTGTTTATAATTTATAAGGTACTGATAACATCATCTTCTGTATGTGACACCACATACTATGTTATCTACAATATAAATTAATTGAACAACTACAAAAAATACAGACTATTTGACCAAATGTGATTCTTCATTCAAAATAAATGTTTACAAAAGCTTAGGCTTTCAGTATATACTCTAACAATCTCCCACTTATACTAATGACTAAGCTGCCATATCTTCTGCCATACATCTGATTCCCATTCCCTCCACATGCCGATCGAAAGCTTTCGCCGGAAGGGCCTTAGTGAAAGGATCTGCCAGGTTATCTGCTGATGCAATCTTGGCGATGACAACTTCTCCTCGCTTCACGATATCTCGTATCAGGTGGTACTTGCGCTCTATATGTTTACTTGCCTTACGAGCTCGTGGTTCCTTCGAGTTTGCAACTGCACCGCTATTATCACAATAAATTGTGATGATTTTGGGCAAACCAAGAATCACATTTAAGTCCATTAGAAAGTTCCTGAGCCATACTGCTTCTTTAGTTGCCTCAGAGGCTGCTACATACTCAGCTTCCATGGTTGAGTCCGAAACACATTTCTGCTTAACACTCCTCCATGCAATGGCTCCACCTCCTAAAGTAAACACATAGCCTGATGTAGACTTACTGTTGTCCCTATCTGATTGGAAATCTGAATCCGTGTAACCTACAGGGAGTAAATCGTCTGCTTGGTAAATTAGCATATAATCTCTAGTCCTTCTCAGGTACTTTAATATATGCTTTACCGCAGACCAATGTCCTTGTCCAGGGTTACTCTGATATCTGCTAACCATGCCCACGACAAAACAGATATCAGGTCTCGTACATAGCATTGCATACATTAGACTTCCTACAGCCGAAGCATAAGGAACTGATTTCATGTCCTCTATCTCCTTTGATGTCTTCGGAGACATCTCTTTGGATAGAGCTACTCCATGCCTAAAAGGTAAGAAACCTTTCTTGGAATCCTGCATGCTAAAACGAGCAAGGATTGTATCTATATATGAAGCTTGGGACAGACACAACATTCTTTTCTTGCGATCCCTTATAACTTTGATCCCAAGAATGTGTGCACAATCTCCTAAGTCTTTCATATCAAATTGTTTGGACAACCATAATCTTACGTCCGATAATACCTTGACATTGTTGCCAATTAACAAAATATCATCTACGTATAGTACAAGAAATACCACCACGTTTCCGTTACACTTCTTGTATACACAAGACTCATCCGGACACTGAATAAATCCATATGACTGGATTACTTCATTAAATCGGATGTTCCAAGACCTTGAAGCTTGCTTCAGTCCATAAATGGACCGATTGAGCTTGCACACTAGATGCTCTTTGTAACGACCCAAATTTCCTCCTTTTGAGCTCCAAAAATAATTCAAAAATATTTAAAAATGCTATAGAAAAATTCTAGAGATTTTTAGGAATTTTTAGAGTATTTTTACGTAATTTTTGGAGTTCGTTTGATATTTTTACCAAGAGGAAGAAGTTTAAAAAGAAAAAGAAAAAAAGAATAAGTTGAAGCCAAGATTTGAACCCAGGACCCCTGACCCGAGCAAAACCTGACTAACCAACTGGGCTAGCAATCGGTTAGGTTTAGAATAGGAAACAAAATTATTTAACTAGTTGATAACTGAAATAACCTAGGTATTAAAAGGGGATTAATTTCTCCCGATCCGAGACCTAACTTCTCCTCTCCTCACGTCTTTTTCTGCGCGCGACGGCCGTGTTCGGGCGGAAGGCAAGGAAGGTTAGAGCTTCTCTCCGGCGGCCGGCGGAGGGAGATTTTCGAGAGCTCATTACACCGCTGAGCTCCTCTCGACGAGGGGAAGTCGGGAGCACAAGGAGGAGCCGCGATTTCGAGTCTTCCGATCAAAGCTCCAAGACCTAGAAGCCTTCTTCTCGACTGTAAGTCCAAGAACACAAAGGGTATGTTGCTACTCACCTGCAGTAGGATAGCTCTGAGGTTTTATTCCTTGTTCTTTTCTTGTTTCCGAAGCTTTGCATGAATTTTCTTGTGTTTTCAGTTTTCGGATTTTTTTTGTGTTCATGATTTCCGAAGCTTGCTGCTGTGTTGATTTTTGAAGCTTGCTTCTAGGGATTTTAATTCCTGTTTGTTGATTCTTTCTTTGGATTTCAAAGGAGGAAAGTGGTTAGATTAAGCATGTAGTTTTGTGTTGAATTATTAACCTTAAATAAACTGCTAGATTTACATGCTTATTAGCATGAACAGATTTTAGTTTGTTATCATGTCTAGCAAGCACGAACAGATTTAGTTGGCGTGAACCACAAAGAAAAAAAAAGAAAAAAAATAATTAAATGGTATAGATGAAGCCTTTGTAATTAGCATTGCAATTACATTCCAGTTACTTGAGTATGAGATTCGGATAGTGAGGTTAAGCGATAGAAGAGGATTATTAGTTGGAATGTTATGAGGTTGATGAGTTTTATTAAACTGCGATCTGAGGATTCGAGTTGTATTGTTCATGTTGGAAAGTCATAATTGTTTAAGTAGTTGTGCTCTAAGAAAGGCTAAGTTGAAGTATTGTTGGGATTTAGTCCTCTTCCTTGCTTTCAGAACATGCTATAGCAGATTTATTTCTTCTAGGCATGATCAGCTTGTAATTGATGAGCAGTGCAGCCTTAATGTGCATGATTGGCTTGTAATTGGTCTTGTAGTTTTTTTTTGTTATAGTTTTGGTAGTAGATCTATAGGGTGAAGTGTGAATTCATCTAAGGCTCCTGCACATTTTGATGATTTCAGAATTTCCTTTCTCTATGGACAAGTTAGTGGATTTCCAAAGTTGATATCGTTTGTTAAGTAAGTTAAGATTGATAAGATACTTTATGGATATAATTTAACCAAGTAAATCAAGTGCAATTAGAGGCGTGTTATTACAAGAACAGTCCATAGATCATGAGCTTAAGCTTTACATAGTTTCTATACATGTATTATGAGCATGCAGCTTTGTCCTAGTTAGTATGTATGCAGATTTTAATTAAGCATTAGTGTGCAGAATTTTATAAGCTTATAGTGCAGATTTTGTAAGCTAGTATGCAGATTTTTACAAGTATAGTATGCAGATTTTAATAAGCAGATTTTTATAAGTATTGCTTGTAGATTTTGATAAGTATTGCATGCAGAACTCTAATCTTCGAACAGATTTTTATTAAGCTTAATATGCAGAATTTTATTAGCATAGTAAGTAGATTTTAGGTTTAAGCATTTTAAAGTTAGAATTTGCTTAAACGTTTCAGTTTCTTTTTAAAGAAGCATTCTTTTAAAAGTATTAACAAGTATAAGAAAGATAAAGAAAAGAAAGAAGGCCAAGGCCTTAAGTAGATCCCAAAGTCAAGACTTTAGGGATTTTGGCACACAAGGTGCTTATTAAAATGCCAAGGCATTTAAAGAAGAAGTAATTAAGATTATAAGTATTTTACTTTTAAGAAAAGGCTAGTACCCGACTTCCGAGGTTGTCGTTAAACAAATCCAGGCGTCCAATTCCGAGGTCTTGGCCCTGGTAGACCGAGGTATGCTCTTTTAGGATTGGTGGCTCGCTACCCCAACCTATTAGGGAACGCGCATAAGATGGTACTAAGTCTGGGCCCAAGAAGAAGTTGATTATTATTTTGAAGTATTATAAGTATAAGTTTTTGAACAAGTGAAATAAGTTTCACAAAAGTAATTAAAGAATAAGTTTTAAACAAGTGAAGTAAAAAGAATAAGTTTAGAACAAATGAAATAAGTTTCATATTGGTTTAAATCAGCAAGTTTAGCTTTCTTCTATGCTAGTATGATTGTATAGATTAGCTTTACGTGTTTAGTCTTCAGTATGTTTCTTTTACTAGTAGATGAGCATGATGAGTTTTCCTTTTGAGCATTCAGTTCTAGTTTTTAGTATATTCTCATGCATATCGAGATTTTGTGAGTTAGATAGCGCGTACTAAGCAAATTTTGCTTATAGATTGCATTTTCTCTTACTGCAGATACAGGAAAGGAAAAGATATAGAAAGGAAGGCGACGAGGAGGTGTTTGAAGGATGTGTGATGCCAGGACTATGGAAGTCTGGGGACTAGGAAAGAAGTTTTCTTTTAGTTTTCTTTTGTCTTATGTTATGTTAGAAGTAATTGAGATGATATATGATATTTTGATGTGATTAGGACATAGTAGATGAAATGTGATCAAATGTGATGATTTCTAGTATTGTTATCTTTTGGATTGGATTATATAAACTGCGTGGTGTTTGATATATGTTCCAGCCGCCTGTGGCTGAAGTATACTATGCATGTATTAGTGTTTATGGTCACCGGTGTTGGTTGCTACTCGGAAAACCTAGAGGTTCCACTGTACACAAATTTTGTACAAAGATCTGAACATTTTCCTAGCTACCATGTGTTCTTTTAAATTAAATTTTGGATCGCCTGCGGAACTTAACACGTTTGATCCAAAACATAATCTATTTGTTCTTTTAGGTTTAGACTTGGATCTCCTACGAAACTTAACACGTTCGATCCAAATCACCTAAGTTATTAATTACATTAAATATTAATTTCCATAATTGGTTCCCAGTACTGACGTGGCGAGGCACATGACCTTCTTGGATATGAGAGCAACCACCACCGACTAGACAAAACCTTTTAAGGAAAGCTAATATTTAATTTCCTAAAATAATTTTAGGTTAACCGAAAAGAATAATCAAATCACAAGGAAAAGAAAAACAAAGAACACTCGAAAACAAATTCAAAATACTAAAATTGTATGCCTCTTGTATTTGGTATTTATTTCCAAAAATAACTAGTATGATGCGGAAAAGAAAAAATACTAGTTATACCTTTTAGAAAGACCTCTTGATCTTCTACCGTATTCCTCTTCTAACCTCGGACGTTGTGTGGGTAACGATCTTCCGAGATGAGAAACCACCAAGGCACCTTCTTCTCCTCCTTGCAAGGTTCGGCCACAACAAGAGCACCTCCAAGGATGAAGAGATTTAACCACCACCAATGCTCTAAGGGATGCTAGAAAAGAGACTTCTTTTCTCTCATTCTTCTCCTTCTTAGATCCGGCCACCAAAGTTATCTCCACCATGAGAAGGTTTCGGCCACACAAAGGAGAGGAGAGGAAAAGGAAGGGTCGGCCACACCCAAGGAGAAAGAGAGGAAAAATAGAATAGAGTCGTTAGCCATGAAGCCTCCTCTACCTCCTCTTTTATAATCCTTGGTCTTGGCAAATAAAAAAATTTCCTTTAATTCTTTTGCCATGAAAAAGAAAATTTATTTAATTAAAAATAAATTCTTTTTCTTAATTAGTTTGGCCGGCCACAATTATTCCCCAAAACAAGGAGAGTTTTAATTAAAACAAAAATTAAAACTTCCTAATTTGTTTTCAGAAATTTTTAAAAATAAAATTTCTCTTCAAAAATCCCTTCATGGTTGATAAAAAGGAATTTCTATAATTTTATTTTTCAACATGTGAATAATTTTCAAAGAGAAAAAATAAAATATCTTTCCAATTTACAAATAAGGAAAGAGATCAAATCTCTTTCTTTAATTTTGTAGATTCTTTTTAAAGAGATATTTTAATTTTATTTCTCTTCAATAAATTAAATCTTTCACATAAGAAAATTTTAAAATTAAAATTCTTTTTATTTTAATGGGGGCCGGCCACCTAAGCTTGGGTTCAAGCTAGGGACGGCCACCCATGAACCAAGGCTTGGCCGGCCCTAGCTTGAACCACAAGCTAGCTTTGGCCGACCCCTATGTCATGGGTACGAAGGTGGGTATAGGTGGGTATAGTACTCTATAAATAAGAGGCTACGATAGGGACCGAGAGGAGGAATTGGTTTTGGTCTCCCGATAAAATTAAGCATCCCGTGTTCGCCCCGAACACACAACTTAATTTTATCAATAATAATTCATTCCACTAGAGAACTATTATTGAACTACCGCACCAATCCCAAATTACATTTTTGGGCTCCTTCTTATTATGAGTGTGTTAGTCTCCCTGTGTTTAAGATGTCAAATGTCCACTAATTAAGTGAGTCACTGACAACTCATTTAATTAATATCTTAGTCCAAGAATAGTACCACTCAACCTTATCGTCATGTCGGACTGAGTCCACCTGCAGGGTTTAACATGACAATCCTTATGAGCTCATCTTGGGGACATTATCAACCTAGATTACTAGGACACAGTTTCCTTCTATAATCAACAACACACACTATAAGTGATATCATTTCCCAACTTATCGAGCTTATTGATTTATCGAACTAAATCTCACCCATTGATAAATTAAAGAAATAAATATCAAATATATGTGCTTGTTATTATATTAGGATTAAGAGCACACACTTCCATAATAACTGAGGTATTTGTTTCTTTATAAAATCAGTATAAAAGAAACGACCTCAAATGATCCTACTCAATACACTCTAAGTGTACTAGTGTAATTATATAGTTAAGATAAATTAATTCCTAATTACACTACGACCTTTTAATGGTTTGTTCCTTTCCATTTTTGGTCGTGAGCTACTGTTTATAATTTATAAGTACTGATAACATGATCCTCTGTGTGTGACACCACACACCATATTATCTACAATATAAATTAATTGAACAATCTACATTTATCATAAATGCAGTCTTTTGATTAATGTGATTCTTATTTCTAGATAAATGTTTATACCAAAAGCTAGACTCTTAGTATACATCCTAACAACCGGTACAGGGGAGACTCTATCGAAATTTTTCGGTAGGGTTTTCTTGTGATTTTTAATCATACCGGTTAAGTAGAGTTAGTAGTTAAGTGACGATCACTCTTAGAGAGTAGTAGTAGTTAGAAGGGTGGTCGTTACACTCTTAGAGAGTAGTAGTAGTGAATATGAGAATTGTGACGAAACAAACCTTCTGCTGCCTGAAGTTCTGTCAGTAGTTCCGCCAATGAATATACCCTTTTGTTCATATTGTAATTCAGGCGGAATTGCTCAAAACTTCTAGGTAGTGTTTGGAGGATCATATCGATCTGGGTTTCCCCATCAATTTCTCCTCCAAGGATCTGTATTTCGTTCAGATAAGCCATCATCTTTAGGATATGATCCCTTACAGGAGTACCCTCTTGCATGGTGGCTGTCATTATCTTTCTCATGGCTTCTTGTCTAGAAGCCCGATCCTGATGACCAAAGAGTTCCTTGAGATTGTTCATAATATCATAAGCTGTTGATAAATCTTGATACTGATGTTGCAATACATTTGACATTGAAGTCAAAATGTAACACCGCGCCATCTCATCTGCCTTTTCCCATTTCTTATGATATTCAATCTCCTCTTGGGTAGATTCACCAGTGGGTGCATCAGGACAGGGTTCAGTCAGTACAAACTTATAGCTTTCAGCAGTAAGAACAATGTCCAGGTTCCTTTTCCAATTTATGTAGTTAGGACCAGTAAGTCTATTATGTTGTAGTATGATGGATAGTGGATTGAAAGTCATCCTAAGAATCACAAATAACTTTTGGTCAGAACTCTAAATTTAGAATAATATTGATTCCTCAAACAATACTATTTTAAATTAACCAACACCTCAAAACACCGTGAATTTTGTATGCCACGATAGTGTGGACGCATACAAATTCAACATTTGTAAAAGGAGGGTTAACCCATTAATTTTATTATCTTGTCAACCTAACTTTTTGACAAATAAAATTAATAGTTGGTATCATTTGGTCACACAAATAATAGCAGTGACTCCGATGTGGAGGATACTATTAGGCGTGTCTAAGTGTATACCATTACTTGACACTAAGTCCATTAATAAGATTGTGCCCCTTCCGATGGGGAAGATCACACGCTCTTAATTAACTTCCTATAGTCATACAAAATGTAAGTATGTTCTAGTGATCCACAAACAAGCTCATCCGATATGGAGGAAGGCAGTCAGAGCCAACGCGCAAGCTTGTTTGCATCACTTACAAACTAGTAATGGAGACTATGGGATTTACTTAAAAATCTCTCTCCCACTTAGTTATTTATAAATGAGAAATTTTAACTATGCTAGCCTACTAAGCATGTATGCACACACAGCACAATATAAAAGCAATAAATAGAAAATCTAATTTTCAACTATTATGACTTTTATCTATAGTTGTCCTCCGTGTGTTGTCATCCCAAGCTGCTGCCATATTTGGCCACCGCCACCGGGTCTAGCTGTCGCATCCATCTTGCTCCTTGTTCCGCTGCGCCTCTGATCCTCAGAAGGTTCCACGCTTTGCAAGATTTGATCTGCGACATAAATAGAATTTTACAATTTTGATCCTATATTCCATAAATGGAATGTACATGTATCTAGATCAAAAATAAAATTCTAATAAAACTAAATACAGCTCCTGCTGTATTTTATAATACAATCATGCACACACATATAAATGCCCTTGACATATCCAAGGGTCCAATCACACACATAAAACTATAAGCCATAATAGTTGGATCCTGCATCCACAAAGTTAGCACATCCTACTATTATCATGCCTAAATTATGTATGACATGTGCATAATTAATCTAATACCAAATACACAGAGGCAAAACCCTAGCTTTGATACCAATTGTTGATTGCTACTTGGAAAACCTAGAGGTTCCACTGTACCAAAATTTTGTACAAAGGTCTGAACCTTTTCCTAGCTACCATGTGTTCTTTTAAATTAAATTTTGGATTGCCTGCGGAACTTAACACGTTTGATCCAAAACTTAATCTATTTGTTCTTTTAGGTTTAGACTTGGATCTCCTGCGGAACTTAACACGTTCGATCCAAATCACCTAAGTTATTAATTCCATTAAATATTAATTTCTATAATTGGTTCCCAGTACTGACGTGGCGAGGCACATGGTCTTCTTGGATATGGGAGCAACCACCACCGACTAGACAAAACCTTTTAAGGAAAGCTAATATTTAATTTCCTAAAATAACTTTAGGTTAATCGAAAGAAACAATCAAATCACAAGGAAAAGAAGAAAACATAAGAACACTACATCGAAAATAAATTCGAAATACTAGAATCGTAAGCCTCTTGTATTTGGTATTATTTCCAAAAATAACTAGTATGATGCGGAAAGAAAAATTACTAGTTATACCTTTTAGAAAGACCTCTTGATCTTCTACCGTATTCCTCTTCTAACCTCGAACGTTGTGTGGGCAACGATTTTCCGAGATGAGAAACCACCAAAGCACCTTCTTCTCCTCCTTGCTAGGTTCGGCCAAAACAAGAACTTCACCAAGGATGAAGAAAAACACCAACCAAGCTTCAAGGGATGTAAGCTTTCTCTCCTTCTTCTTCTTCTTCTCCAAGTAGTATCCGGCCACCACAAGAGCTCCAAGCAAGGTAGAGTTTCGGCCACCACAAAGAGGAAGAGAGGAGAAGGGGAAGGGCCGGCCACACCAATGAAGAAAAGAGAGGAAGAAAGGAATAGAGTCGTTAGCCATGAAGCCTCCTCTACCCCCTCTTTTATAATCCTTGGTCTTGGCAAATAAGGAAAATTTAATAAAAACTTCCTTAATTCTTTTGCCATGAAAAGGAAAAATTTATTTAATTAAAATAATTTTTCTTCTCATTATTATAATGGCCGACCACTTTTTATTTCCCCAAAACAAGGAGAGTTTTAATTAAAACAAAAATTAAAACTTCCTAATTTATTTTCAGAAATTTTAAAAATAAAATTTCTCTTCAAAAATCCCTTCATGGTTGATAAAAAGAAATTTCTATAATTTTATTTTTCAACATGTGAATAATTTACCAAGAGAAAAAATAAAATATCTTTCCAATCTACAAATAAGGAAAGAGATCTAATCTCTTTCTTTAATCTTTTAAAGATCCTTTTAAAAAGATATTTTAATTTTAATTCTCTCCAATAAATTAAATCTTCCACATAAGAAAAATTAAAATTAAAATTCTTTTTAATTTAATGGGGGTCGGCCACCTAAGCTTGGGTTCAAGCTAGGGTTGGCCACCCATGAATCAAGGCTTGGCCGACCCTAGCTTGAACCATAAGCTAGCTTGGCCAACCCCTATATCATGGGTACGAAGGTGGGTATAGGTGGGTATAGTACTCTATAAATAAGAGGCTATGATAGGGACCGAGAGGAGGAATTGGTTTTGGTCTCCTGATAAAATTAAGCATCCCGTGTTCGCCCCGAACACACAACTTTAATTTTATCAATAATAATTCATTCCACTAGAGAACTATTATTGAACTACCGCACCAATCCCAAATTATATTTTTGGGCTCCTTCTTATTATGAGTGTATTAGTCTCCTTGTGTTTAAGATGTCAAATGTCCACTAATTAAGTAAGTCACTGACAACTCATTTAATTAATATCTTAGTCCAAGAATAGTACGACTCAACCTTATCGTCATGTCGGACTGAGTCCACCTGCAGGGTTTAACATGACAATCCTTATGAGCTCATCTTGGGGACATTATCAACCTAGATTACTAGGACACAGTTTCCTTCTATAATTAACAACACACACTATAAGTGATATCATTTCCCAACTTATCGAGCTTATTGATTTATTGAACTAAATCTCACCCATTGATAAATTAAAGAAATAAATATCAAATATATGTGTTTGTTATTATATTAGGATTAAGAGCACACACTTCCATAATAACTGAGGTATTTGTTTCTTTATAAAATCAGTATAAAAGAAACGACCTCAAATGGTCCTACTCAATACACTCTAAGTGTACTAGTGTAACTATTTAGTTAAGATAAACTAATTCCTAATTACACTAAGACCTTTCAATGGTTTGTTCCTTTCCATTTTTTGTCGTGAGCTACTGTTTATAATTTATAAGGTACTGATAACATCATCTTCTGTATGTGACATCACATACTATGTTATCTACAATATAAATTAATTGAACAACTACAACAAATGCAGAATATTTGACCAAATGTGATTCTCCATTCAAAATAAATGTTTACAAAAGCTTAGGCTTTCAGTATATATACTCTAACAAAGCCGAGGTGTGCGGGTCAGAGGAGACTGATCGGTCGACCGAACCTCGGGATCGGTCGACCGAACGCAGGGATAAAGTTTGACCAGATCGAAGCGGAGCGACAGATCGACGGATCAGATGGGGTGGTGATCATCTGATCGGTCGACCGAACGTGAGGATCGGTCGACCGAACGTGAGGATCGGTCGACCGATCCGCTTCGGGTCAAAGCTGATCCCGAGACTTGGGGATCTGGATCAGATCTTGTAGATCTTTAAAAGGAGGCCTCGAGGTGCAGCTCAGTATATTGAATTCGAACAAGAAAACTGCGCTCTTCCTTGTGCTGCTGCAAAAACGCCTCAACAACGCTCTGCTACTCCAACGAATTACTCCAAAGTTTTCTATTCTCTTTTTTCGTTGGTATAGTTTCTTCACTGTACTTACTTGTACTTATTTCACTTGTAAAGTTTTGCACTATATAGTTGTTGCCCACCGAAAGCGGTCAAGGACCACGGGCCTTCGAGTAGGAGTCGAGATAGGCTCCGAACGAAGTAAAACACTTGTGTCTTTTTTGTTTGCATTTACTTTCCGCTGCGTTTCTAATCTGTGTTTTAAAATCGCTAAAATAGCCACGAGCGCTATTCACCCCCCCTAGCGCTTTCGATCCAACAATTGGTATCAGAGCGGGGTCGTTTTGAATTGGTGCAACCACCTTTCAAAACAAATTTTTCGTGGTATTTTTTGTTTTTTCGGAGTCAAATTAGAATTTAACCTTATCGCTATATTCTAATTCTTTTATCGAATCGGTTTTTGCTCGAAGCTGGTGCAACACCACTCGAGTTCATTTTCATTATTATTCTTTATTCCCGCACTACTAATCCAAGACCTTGTCTTGGTACATTTCTGTTATTTTTGTGTTGCATATTACAAATGGCCCAACAAGAGGGTTTCAGTACTGTGCGTCCCCCGCTATTCTACGGAGAGGATTTCGGTTACTGGAAGGGAAGAATGGAGACTTATCTGAAGATCCAGTTCGAAACCTGGATGATCATCAAGACGGGACTACAACTCCCAACCGATGACGACGGCAAACCTACACCCTGCGAGAAGTGGGAACCATCTCTAATTAAAAAGGTGGAAGCCGACGCCAAAGCTACCTGCACCCTCCAGTGTGGTCTTACCAAGGAGGAGCTCAACAGAGTCGGCCTGTTCTCTTCCGCAAAGGAGCTTTAGGAGAAGCTGATTGAACTCCACGAAGGCACCGTCGACACCAAGGTAAGTAAAAGAGACATTTTACTTAATAAGTTATATAATCTGAAGATGCAGGAAGGCGAGATGGCGAGTTCCCTACATGCAAGAATCCAAGAAATCCTCAACTCCCTTCACGGAATCGGGCAGAAGATAGAGAATCGGGACGTCATAAGGTATGCTCTAAACTCGTTTCCGAGGAACACATTGTGGGCATCAATGGTAGATGCCTACAAAGTTTCTAAGGACTTGTCTTCTTTAAAATTAGATGAATTGTTTAGTGAATTTGAACTTCATGAGCAGACTAATGCACAGCCAACCGAGAAGGGTATTGCGTTGGTTGTAGGTACCAGTCGAACACGGGAACCAAGATCTCGACGAAGAACTGAACCGGAGTCAGAAGATGAACCAGACTCTGACGATGAAGACGATGAAATTACAACCGAGCTGGTAAACCTCGTGAAGAAGCTCTACAAGAAGAAGGGCTTCAACAAAAGAGATCTAAAGAAGGCAGTGAAAACAAAGGAAGGTCCACATAACTCGAAGGTGAAGTTTGAAGTTACCTGCTACTGGTGCAACCAGAAGGGGCACATCAAAGCCAACTGCCCTAACCTGAAGGAGGCCAAAAAGCAAAGAAGAAAGAAGATCCTTAAGGCGACGTGGGACGAATCTTCTTCGGAGGACGACGACGACAAACTCGAACAGACGAGTTTACTCGCATTGATGGTCCGGGACCAGATCGTTGAATCCGAGAGCGAGAGCGAGTCGGAGGCGGAGTCCGAGCAAAGCCACGGATCCGTATCCATTTCCGAAGGGCCAGACCCCGATGTAAGTATCTCCCGTTTAAACAATTTAGTCAATTATTTATTACGTAAATTAGCTAAGTCAAACCTTAAAATTAAGTCACTTCTAAAGGAAGTAACTGTCCTTAAAGAAGTGGCTAACACTAAATCCTTACTTGACCAAAGTCAGACTGAAGTTTCAACTCAAGTTCAAAAACTTGAGGAAGAAAATTCAAGTCTCAAAAATCAGGTCAAGGATTTAAAAAATACTTTAGAACGGTTTTCTTTAGGTTCCAAGAATCTTGACCTAATTCTTGGGACACAAAGGGCCGTATACAATAGAACTGGGCTAGGATATAAAACTAAAAAGAAATACAAATCATATTTATTGTTAATTAACAAACCAAATAGAAAGGTAATCCAAGCATGGGTCCCCAAGTCTAACTTGGTTAATGAAGTTGGACTTGGTCAATACTGGGTCCCGAAGGATCAAATACACTACCTCGATAGACCATATCGAGGCTACGATCAAAGGGGAGTAAATACGAAAACTATTAAAATTAAAAATTAAATTAAATTCAAAATTCAAAATTCAAAATACAAATTTAAAATTCGAAATTAAATTAAAATTTAAAAATTCAAAATTCAAAATACAAATTTAAAATTTAAAATTAAATTAAAATTCAAAAATTCAAATTTAAAATTCGAAATTAAATTTAAAAAATTCAAACTTCAAAAGAGGAGGATCCAGAATAGCTGGCACCCCCAACTAAATTACCCGACAAGGTAACCAAACTTAATCTACCCGAAATGGGTAAACAAGATTAGACTACCCGGCAGGGTAATTAAGGTTAGGTTAATACGGGCTAGGCTTAACTTGACCCATGGTAATGGTGAAGTTTTTTGAATGATAGTACGTTAGGGAAGCTTGGGCATCGCATGTCTAGGAAGATATGAATTCGACCTGGTGCATTTGGCCAAGTGGAACTGACCGAAGCTACCCTTAAATGAATCCTAACTAGTTAGACCAAAGTTTAGCATTAAGTTCAATGAGTAGGAAGCCTAATGCATGCTATGCACAAGGCCGGATATCTGGTTTGCCGTGGGAATGGTTAGCAGATATCAAAGTAACCCAGGACAGGGACATTGGATTGCTGTGAAAGCATATGTTGAAGTACCTTAGAAGGACTAAAGATTATATGCTAAGTTTACCAGTCAGATGATTTGCTCCCTGTGGGTTACATGAATCCAGATTTTCAATCAGATAGGGATAATAGTAAGTCAACCTCGGAGTTTTGTGTTTACTTTAGGAGGTAAAGCCATAACTATGGAAGAGTGTTAAGCATAATTGTTTTTCAGACTCCACTATGGAAGTTGAGTATGTGGCAACTTCATATGCAACCATAGAAGCTGAATGACTCAGTAACCTCAAGATAGACTTAAATATGATTTCTAGTTTGTCCAAAAGATTATTACAATTTTATGATAAAGATGGTGCAGTAGCAAACTCGAAGAAATCATAAGTCCATAAGGCAAGTAAACACAATAGAGCGCTAGTACTACCCAATACGAGATTTCATATAACGAGGAAAAGTTGTTGTTGCCTAGATTGCATCAGATGATAACCTAGTAGATCTTTTAAGTAAGGCCCTTAAGACAAGAGCTTTTGATGGATATGTTAAAGGTTTGGGAATCAGATGTATGACAGCATTTATGGCAGCATAGTCTTTTAGTATAAGTGGGAGATTGTTGGAGTGTATACTAAAAGCCTAGCTTTTGTATAAACATTTATAAGAATCACATTGGTCAAGTGTCTACATTTATATATACCAAATGTAGATGTTCAATTAATTTATATTATAGATAACATAGTGTGTGGTGTCACACACAGAAGATTATGTTGTCGGTTCTTTATAAATTATAAACAGTAGCTCACGACTAAGATGGAAAGGAACGCACCATTGGAATAGTCGTAGTGTAATTAGGTATTAATTTATCTTGACTAATAGATTACACTAATACACTTTATGTGTATTGAGCAGGACCATTTAGGTAAGTTCTTTTTGTACTGACTTAGTAAAAGAACTAGACATTAGTTATTATGGAAGTGTGTGCTCTTAATCCTAATATAATAATAAGCACATATATTTAATATTTATTTCTTTGACTTATCAAAGGGTGAGGTTTAGCTCGGTAAATTAATATGCCCGTTAAGTTGGGAAATGATATTATTTATAGTGTGTTGTTGATTATAGAAGGAATCTGTGTCCTAGTTATCTATGTTGAGAATGTCCCTAACAGGAGCTCATAAGGATTGTCATGTTAAACCCTGCAGGTGGACTTAGTCCGACATGACAATGAAGTTGAGTGGTACTACTTTTGGAGCTAGATATTAATTAAGTGAGTTGTCAGTAACTTACTTAATTAGTGGACATTCGTAATCTTAAACACAGGGAGACTAACACACTCATGATAAGAAGGAGCCCATAATGTAATTTGGGATTGGTGCGGTAGTGTGATAATAACTCTCTAGTGGAATGAGTTATTATCGATGAACTTGAGTTGTGTGTTCGGGGCGAGCACGGGATACTCAAGCTCATCAGAAGGTCAAAACCAATTTCTCCTCTAGGTCCCTGTCGTATCCTCATTAAAGCCTCAAGTCCATCCAAAGAAAGGCCCGTCTTGGTGTCCAAGAAGGGGGCCAGCCCATTGCTTGGTGACCAAGCAATGGCCGGCCACATCTCCTCTTAATAGGGTTGGCCCTATTGCTTGGTGACCAAGCATGTAGGGGCCAGCCATAATTATTTCAAATAGGAGGGGTGTTTTGAATTTTTAAAATCTTCTCTTTGTAGAAAACTATAAGTTTTAAAAGAGAGATTTTAATTTTTAAAACTATCCTTATTTGAATTAGGTCACATGTTTTAATAGAGAGTTTTAAAAGTTTTAAAACTTTCCTTTTTTAACCAACCTCATGGTTTAAGAAAAAAAGGGAGATAAGTTTTAAAATTAAAATTTTCTATCATCATGTTAAAAAAGAAAATTTTGTTAGAGAAGTTTTAAATTTTAAAACATGGTTTTAATTTTTAGAACTTTCCTTTTTTAACTCTAGGAAAGAGAGCATGTAAAATATTATAAGAGTTTTTTCTTCTTGTAAA
The DNA here is from genome assembly GCF_018446385.1 of Zingiber officinale. Lineage (NCBI taxonomy): Eukaryota > Viridiplantae > Streptophyta > Magnoliopsida > Zingiberales > Zingiberaceae > Zingiber > Zingiber officinale. The sequence continues at coordinate 148,678,309 of NC_055994.1, forward strand.
ATTTTATAAAAAAAAATAAATTATTTTTCTTTCCTAAATATGGTGGCCGGCCACCTTGCTTGGTGCCCAAGCAAGGGGTCGACCAAACCCAATCCTAAACCAAATAGGATTGATCACAACCATTGATTTGATGATTGATTCCTTATTTGCCTTGGGCAAGTAATATAAAAGACGGGGTGAGGGGGCTTCATGAGAAACAACTCTTATTCTCTTGCTTGGAGATCTCTTGGTGGTCGGCCCTCTCCCTTCTCCCTTTCCCTTTGCTCTCTTTTCCTTGGTGGTGGTGGTGGCCGGATTTTAGAAGAAGAGGAGGAGGCTTTTAGGTGATGTTCATCTTGGAGGATCGTCGCCCACATGACGTCCAAGGCGAGGCGAGGAATACGGCAGAAGATCTCGAGGTCATTAGCTTACAAAGAAAAGGTATAACTAGTAATTTTCTTCCGCATCATACTAGTTATTTTCTTTGTAAGAATTCTAAATACAAGAGGCAATTAGATCTAGTTTATCGAATTTATTTTTCGAGTTTGTGTTTTCTTCTTTTTCGAATTTGTGATTCGATTGTTCCTTTTGGTTAACCTAGAGTTATTTAAGGAAATAAATATTAACTTTCCTTAAAAGGCTTTGCCTAGGCGGTAGTGGTTGCTCCCATATCCAAGAAGGTCATGTGCCTCGCCATGCAGTCCTGGAAGCCAATTTTGGAAATTAATATTTATGGAATTAATAACTAAGGTAGATTTGAATCAATAGTGTTAAGTTCCGCTTGCGATTCAAATCTAAACCATTAAGAATAGATAAGTTAAATTTGGAATAAGATGTTAAGTTCCGTCTGCGATTCCTAATTTAACTTCCGTCTGCGATTCCTAATTTAACTTCTAAAGAACACAATAGGTTATTTAAGAAAAGGTTCGATACTTGTACAAAATTTTTTTTTACAGTGGAACCGGTACGTTTTCCTAGGACTAACCAACAACTCTTGCCCCAGTGCGAGTTATAAGTGAGCAAGGCTCTCACGCCCAACGACCTTCCAGGTCGGCTATCCCAGACTCTCACCCCAGTGCGAGTTATAAGTGAGCAAGGCTCTCACGCCCAACGACCTTCCAGGTCGGTTGTCCCAGACTCTCGCCCCAGTGCGAGTTATAAGTGAGCAAGGCTCTCACGCCCAACGACCTTCCAGGTCGGCTGTCCCAGACTATAAGTGAGCAAGGCTCTCACGCCCAACGACCTTCCAGGTCGGCTGTCCCAGACTCTCGCCCCAGTGCGAGTTATAAGTGAGAAAGGCTCTCACGCCCAAATACCTTCCAGGTCGACTGTCCCAGACTCTCGCCCCAGTACGAGTTATAAGTGAGAAAGGCTCTCACGCCCAAATACCTTCCAGGTCGACTGTCCCAGACTCTCGCCCTAGTACGAGTTATAAGTGAGCAAGGCTCTCACGCCCAACGACCTTCCAGGTCGGATGTCCCAGACTCTCGCCCCAGTGTGAGTTATAAGTGAGCAAGGCTCTCACGCCCAACGACCTTCTGGGTCGGTGCGATAATCTTCTTGGTCGATATTCTTTATATCCACCGGAACAAAATGTAGCAGGCCAAGTTATCGTGTCGGATTGGCAATAGACCATATTTCAAGGGGTTTTACTAAAAGTGAGATTGCTCAGACACATTCGCAAGTCCTGGACACCTCTCAAGCATCTCACTCACAGCGGCCAAATGATCATATGTCATGAGGTGAGTGGAAAAGGAGGTAAGCTGATTGTTTTTATTATTTTTGCTATGTTTTGTTAGAAATATTGGAGAAACGCAGGGGTTCTATCAACACAATGATATATGGGCAATAGAGTGCAGAGCTACAATAAGGGTGGAATACATAATACAGGTTTTATTTCGGTAAAATCAGAGGTACATTTTTCAGAGGGTTCAATTGCTGCCAGATACGGAGGCAGGACCCTCTTCTCTCAGATGGGTCTGTGCTCGAATCAGTTCTCCTCGGACACTTTCAAGAGTGTGTTGCAATTGGCAGATGGTCTCATCCTTTAGCCGATTCTCTTCTTTCAGCGAAACCAGTTTGTACTCATGCTTTATCTTCAAATATAGGATATAATGGATTTGACTCAGGAAATCCGCTTGAGCTTTAATCTTGAGGGTTATTTCAGCCCTAGTTCTGTATTTGGCTACTTGCCAGAGCTCCTCCATTTCGCGACGGAGGAAAGTTTGCAGATCCCTAGTTCAGGTTCATATCACGTAGAGCTTTTTCCTTAAGAGCTAGCTGGTGGCGTATGGAAGATAGCTCAGTCGGCTCCATGGGTTAGACAAGGATCACAAGGAAGCAGAAGAGATAGAGATACGGGTGTTGATGTAAGGAAACATAAACCTTTTATAAAGAAGAAGAAGGTGAAGGGTTTCCTCGGAACTCGAGGTGGCGCTTGGAAAACAGTGTAATATTTATAGGAGGAAACTGTGCTCAGAAGTTGAGGAGTCAACCTAAGCACAGAAGGAAATTGTTCACCTCCTAAGAAGACAGATCTGCAAAGGATGCGGGAACCAGGTCGGGTAACACAAGGATTGGAGTCTAGTCAGTCGGATTAGAACCTCCTTCGACTAGACTTGAGGGGGAGACTTGTGATACGGTGCATGTTTTGTGGGGTCGGTATGATGATGTGGTTATGAGTCAATACCACAAGAGGGTCAGAAGTCAAGCTAACCTGGAGGTCAGGATGGTCAGAAGTCAAGCCTCCGTGGCTGGTCAGCAGTCAAGCTGACGTGGAGAGCAAAGAGGTCAAAAGTCAAGTTTACGTGGCCACGGTCAAAGTCTCAGCTGACGCGGCGGTCAAAGGAAGGGATTATAAGCCGGACAAGGACCAGTCCTGACAGCGGTCAAGGACTAGGCCCACGGGCCAGGTATAGTTGAGGACTGAGCTCCCAAGCCATGGATAATAATAGACATAAGCAGGTCGGGAGACAGACCTGGCGTGCAGGTCGGGACGCCCAAGCCATGGATAATAGCCATGAATAATAGTAGACATAAGCAGGTCGAGAGACAGAGCTGGTGTGCAGGTCGGGAGACAGACCTGGCGTGCAAGTCAGGAGACAGACCTGGCGTGCAGGTTGGGACACCCAAGCCATGGATAATAGTAGACATAAGCAGGTCGGGAAACAGACTTGGCGTGCAGGTCGGGACGCACAAGTCATGGATAATAGTAGACATAAGCAGGTCGGGAGACAGACCTGGCGTGCAGGTCAGGACGCCCAAGCCATGGATAATAGTAGACATAAGCAGCTCGAGAAACAGACCTGGCGTACAGGTCGGGACGCACAAATCATGGATAATAGTAGACATAAGCAGGTCGGGAGACAGACCTGGCGTGCAGGTCGGGACGCACAAGCCATGGATAATAGTAGACATAAGAAGGTCGGTAAACAGACTTGGCGTGTAGGTCGGGAAACAGACCTGGCGTGCAGGTCGGGACGTACAAGCCAAGGATAACAGGTATACAGGCAGGTCGAGAAACAGACATGGCATGCAGGTCGGGACGTAAAGCCAAGGATAACCGATATAGAAGCAGGTCTGGACACAGACCTAGCGTGTAGGTCGGGAAGTACAACCATGGATAACAGCGGATAAAAGCAGGTCTGGACACAGACCTAGCGTGCAGGTCAGGAAAGGCTAAGTCAGGGATAACAGAGGATAGAAGCGGGTCGGGGTACAGATCTCGAACTACAGACTCATCATCCAGACACTACAAGACAAACAAGCCAAGGAATTGTAACCGCTTGTCAGAGAATGTCAGAGAATAATCAGTGTCAGGGTGTGAGATCTCGGAAAATTTAATTAATAGGGTTATTTGGAAAATAGCCTTAGAGAATTTTTTTGAAATTTTCAGAAATTTTCTGGGAATTTTTCGGAGCTCGTACGGAGGATTTTGGGGGGATTGATCGGTGGGTACGGATAAAGCCTATTAGGGATACCCATTTAAGTGAGGAAAAGTGTTTAATATAAATTCTTTTCCTTTATTATTCCTTCCCAAACCTAAATCGCCGAACCCGAGCTTCTCTTCTTCCCCGTTCCCTTTCTCTGTTCTCTCCCTCTCTCGCGGATGAGCAAGCCGATGGACTTATGGCGATCGTCGACCTCGACCCAGTGGAGCAGTCGTCGGACGGACTTCCGGCGATCGTCGATCTCGACCCAGGGGAGTAGTCGCCGGTACAGATCTGGACGTGGGTGACCTTCTCCAGCCGTGGTGAGAGCATCGATCTCGTTCTGCTCTCGGTGTCGCTGTCGATGCCACAAATCCTGGTCGCCTGCAAGCTCATCACAGGTAGAGATCTTCCTCTCAGTGTGCTTCGTCACCGTTAGGTTCTTTTGGTTATGGATGGCCGATCATCTTCTCCCTGTCTTTCTACATCACCGGATTCCACTAGATTAGGGCTTGATTTTGGTTGTCTCTAGCCGATTGACCTTCGGTTCCTCCTTCTTGAGTTGATCACAGAATGATCCGTGTCTCCTCAAATTGGATCAGATTGGATGATACCTTCTGGAGACAACCGATTGGAGGTAAGACATCGCCGGATCTGTGGTAGTTTCAAAGGTTCATTAGGTTAGAGTTCGTCCGACATTGATTCTTCTTGGTGGCTGATTTAGGTCACGGGGTTGATCTTCCTTGTTGGATGCGTGATTGTCTTCCAGTTCTGGGCTAGGAGAAAGCATCAGATTTCTGTGGATTGTCCTTGTGGCCGATCATTGCGTTCTCCTTGGTGATCCGATTGAATCCATTGAGGTAAGGTTCTGTCCTATTCTGTGGTGTTGATTCTTGATTGCTTGAGATGCTTATTGCATCATACCAGTAGGAAGGATTGAATCCAGTGAAGACCTGCTCTGTGGATTTCAATTTGAGTGCTGTGGATTGCTCTTTGATCCAGCAACATCTTGTTTCAACAGCAACTTGAGCAAAGCAGTGAGGTTCTGCTGCTGTGGTGTTGGAAGTGGGATCGTGAGGTGATCCCTAACAGCAACCTTTGATCTAACAGTCAATAGGTGCTGTGCTGTGAATCCAGGTATGTGAAGGGATGTTGATACTTGATGTAAATGCAGGGAATTGAGTTTATGTGTAGGTTTGATTAGAGGTTGTAGTAGGTGTTGATTGTATCTAATCAAATGGATAAACCCTAATCAGTTGTTAGATTAGTTTAGTAAGGATAATGGTGACGTGATTAGGGTTTTGCCCTAATTTAGTTTTAGAATTTTATTTAGCTATTTCATTTGAATTTAGCTAAATAAAACATATATGTTGTTTGATTGACACAGGACTCTGATTCGAGACGGGCGTCTCGACCTTGGATCGCTTGGTTGTACCTTCTATTTGAGGCGGGTACCCTTTGACTTATCTTTTGATAATGTCTTATGATATGTGTAGCTTATATATATTTACTAGTGGTAGATAGTAGATTATTTTTTCCCTGGTCTTAGCTAGTTGATACCTATCACATGCTTCATCTGCTAGTTGCTTTACTTCAGGATTGGATATTTTATCTCTTGCCATGTGTATATATGTTCATAGAGATGCATATCTATAGTGCTCTACTCTACTGGATTAGTTGCTTTACATGTGTGATACATGCTCTTGGATTCATGATATTTACATCATTGTTACATGTGATGTCTTTGGATTTATGTTGTTTTTTTATCATTGTTATACATATGCGTTAGTTTTATTGGCACCTACGTATATGGAGGAGGCTTTGTTCAGGTATGTCATATTGTAGCCGCATGCACCATATCGCATGATTGCATGCTGGGCGATTGATGACTCCATTATTGTTGAGCTCGTCGGCCGGCTACATAGGCCTGCACACAACGTGTTTCACTGCATGGGTAGTGGCACAGCACTAGGGTGTGTATGGCAGGTTGCTCGGTGGTGCACCGCTGGGGTGCTCATGGGTAGCACGATACAGCAGGGTTGCAGCCGGGATCCCTCCCCGTCATCGCGTACCGGGAGTTGAGAGCATTGCACTCCCTCACTATGTTTGAGGTAGGAGGATAGGTGTACTCCGACAGCATCCCGTCCACTCGGTCACTCTTCAGGGGCAGTGATGGCAGAGTGCACGGTGTCACAGCCCTACCCACTCGGTCTCACCATTGTGTGTGAGATGGCTGACTGGTTGACAGGGGTGACCATGTCATATTGCATCATATGCACGGATTGCATTCGTTATGATTGATGCATTTTGGTGATTGCATATGATTGACATGCATACAGGATACATGCTTTTGCTCTGACTATTTTTATCTTTGTATGTAGACAGTCAGTTGCTCAAGCCTCGCAGGTGAGTACAGTTTATTTCAGTTATGCATTTTCTTATTATTCTTGCTATAGACTGTACTTTATGCCTATTGCTGGTTATTACAGTTTATTTCAGCTATGCATATCTGTTATACTGTTAGGAGACTGTACCGTAGGTTGTACTGTTAGAAAACTGTACTGTATGCTCTATGGTTTAGTGTACTATATCGTAGGTTGTATGGTTAGAGAACTGTACTATTGATTCTATGGTTTAGGAGACTGTACCTTAGGTTATTACTGGTGGATATATATTGCTGTACATGTCTATTGGTTTACCTGCTGAGTTCTTTGAACTCACCCCGTTGTTACTATTTTTCAGGTTGAGACCGTCAGGAGATATTCCAGTCGCTAGGCCCCTTTGCCGCGAGGATTTCTAGATATCGTTTTCTGTATTCGCTTTTATACGTATACTTGTGATGTGGGTGTGTATTGTGGACTTTATGTCGAACATTCGGGTTTGCTACTTTGTTTTCCGCTGTGAATATTTCATTACTTCGTGGATTTCATTTCTTCGTTGTAGTGGAGTAGGATGTGTACGTATATCTTCGTTGATTTTTATATCATCTTTTCGTTATATAACTGCGTGGATTGTTCATATTTTATTTGTGTAGAAGTGTTAAATATAACTGCGTGGATTGTTTACTATTTGTGTGTATTGTTCCGGCCGAGTGTGGCCGAGGTATAGATATATGTATACTGAGCTTCATATTGTCCGCCGTACAGGGGAGATGCTGCCGAAATTTCTTCGGACAGGGACTACCTGGGGGCGTGACACAGGGAATATGCTAACAGTCGAGGCTCGATACACCCTTTGGTTTTGCCGCCAGCCTATTAAGAAGAGACACGTGTCAACCACCGCCAGACAAAGCCTGACAGACGACATTCCTTAACACCCATCAGACCCAGAAACTTCCGCTACAGTATAAAAAGGGATGCCTTGTCCCTTATGCAGGTACGCTCACTCGTCATTTCTTACTAGTCTTTACTTTTCGTCCATTTCTCACCCTGAAATCACAGAGAAAGAATGAAAAGTAAAGACTAGTGAGAAATGAAGAGTGAGCGTACCTGCATAAGGGACAAGACATCCTTTTTTATACTGCAGCAGAAGTTTCTGGGTTTGATGGGTGTCAGGGAATATCGTCTGTCAGGCTTTGTCTGGTGGTGGTTGACACGTGTCTCCTCTTAACAGGCTGGCGGCAAAACCAAAGGGTGTATTGAGCCCCGACCGTTAGCATATTCCCTGACACTGATTATTCTCTGACATTCTCTAACAAGCGGTTACGATTCCTTGGCTTGTTTGTCTTGTAGTGTCTGGACGACGAGTCTGTAGTTTGAGATCTGTACCCCGACCCGCTTCTATCCTCTGTTATCCCTGACTTAGCCCTTCCTGACCTGCACGCTAGGTCTGTGTCCAGACGCTTCTATCCGCTGTTATCCATGGTTGTACTTCCCGACCTACACGCTAGGTCTGTGTCCAGACCTGCTTGTATATCTGTTATCCTTGGCTTGTACGTCCCGACCTGCACGCCAGGTCTGTTTCTCGACATGCCTGTATACCTGTTATCCTTGGCTTGAACGTCCCGACCTGCACGCCAGGTCTGTTTCCCGACCTGCTTATGTCTACTATTATCCATGGCTTGTACGTCTCGACCTGTACGCCAGGTCTATTTCCCGACCTGCTTATGTCTAATATTATCCATGGCTTGTGTGTCCCGATCTGCACGCCAGGTCTGTCTCCCGACCTGCTTATGTCTACTATTATCCATGGCTTGTGCGTCCCGACCTACACGCCAGGTCTGTTTCCCAACCTGCTTATGTCTACTATTATCCATGGATTGGGCATCCCGACTTGCACGCCAGGTCGGTTTCCCGACCTGCTTATGTCTACTATTATCCATGGCTTAGGCGTCCCGACCTGCACACCAGGTATGTCTCCCGACCTGCTTATGTCTACTATTATCCATGGTTATTATCCATGGCTTGGGCGTCCCGACCTGCATGTCAGGTGTTGGTTGCTACTCAGAAAGCCTAATGGTTCCACTGTACAAAAATTTTGTACAAAGGTCTGAACCTTTTCCTAGCTACCATGTGTTCTTTTAAATTAAACTTGGATCGCCTGCGGAACTTAACACGTTTGATCCAAAGTTTAATTTATTTGTTCTTTTAGGTTTAGACTTGGATCTCCTGCGGAACTTAACACGTTTGATCCAAATCACTTAGGTTATTAATTTCATTAAATATTAATTTCCAAAATTGGCTTTCAGGACTGCATGGCGAGGCACATGACCTTCTTGGGTATGGGAACAACCACCACCGCCTAGACAAAGCCTTTTCAGGAAAGCTAATATTTAATTTCCTTAAATAACTTTAGGTCAACCAAAAGGAACAATCAAATCACAAGGAAAATAAAAACAAAAGAACACAACATCAAAAACAAATTCGAAATACTAGAATCGCATGCCTCTTGTATTTGGTATTATTTCCAAAAATAACTAGTATGATGCGGAAAGAAAAATACTAGTTATTCCGCATCATACTAGTTATACCTTTTAGAAAGACCTCTTGATCTTCTACCATATTCCTCTTCTAATCTCGGACGTTGTGTGGGCAACGATCTTCTGAGATGAGAACCACCAAGGCACCTTCTTCCTTCCTCCTTCAAGTTTCGGCCAAGCACCAAAATCCAAGGATGAAGAATTTTTAACACCAACCAAGCTCCAAGGGATATAAGCTTTCTCTCCTTCTTCTCCTTCCTTGATCCGGCCACAACAAGAGCTTCACCAAGATGAGAAGTTTCGGCCAACAAGAGGAGGGGAGAGAAATAGGGTCGGCCACAAAAAACTAAGGAAGAAAAGAGGGAGAAAATAGAATAGAGTCGTTAGCCATGAAGCCTCCTCTACCCCCTCTTTTATAATCCTTGGTTTTGGCAAATAAGGAAAATTTAATAAAAACTTCCTTAATTCTTTTTCCATTGAAAAGGAAAATTTATTTAATTAAAAATAATTTTCTTCTCATCAATTATAATGGTCGGCCATATTAAAGCTACAAAAAAAATTCTCCAATAATTTTCATCTCTTCATGGTTGGTAAAAAGAAAATTTTATTTTTCCAACATGTAGATAATTTACAAAGAAGAGAAAAAATAAAATATCCTTTTAATCTACAAATAAGGAAAGAGATTTAATCTTTTCTCTTAATCTTTTGTAGAAACATATAAAAGAGATATTTTAATTTTTAATCTCTCTCTTTTAAATTATATCTTCCACATAAGAAAAATTAAAATTAAAATTCTTTTTTATTTTATTAAGGGCCGGCCACTAGACTTGGGTTCAAGCTAGGGCCGACCACCCATGGACTAAGGCTTGGCCGGCCCTAGCTTGATTCCCAAGCTAGCTTGGCCGGCCCCTATATCATGGGTATGAAGGTGGGTATAGGTGGGTATAGTACTCTTATAATTAAGAGGCTATGATAGGGACCGAGAGGAGGAATTGGTTTTAGTCTCCCGATAAAATTAAGCATCCCGTGTTCGCCCCGAACACACAACTTAATTTTATCAATAATAATTCATTCCACTAGAGAGCTATTATTGAACTACCGCACCAATCCCAAATTACATTTTTGGGCTCCTTCTTATTATGAGTGGGTTAGTCTCCCTGTGTTTAAGATGTCGAATGCCCACTAATTAAGTGAGTTACTGACAACTCATTTAATTAATATCTCAGTCCAAGAGTAGTACCACTCAACCTTATCGTCATGCCGGACTAAGTCCACCTGCAGGGTTTAACATGAAAAACCTTATGAGCTCCTCTTGGGGGCATTATCAACCTAGATTACTAGGACACAGTTTCCTTCTATAATCAACAACACACACTATAAGTGATATCATTTCCCAACTTATCAGGCTTATTGATTTATCGAACTAAATCTCACCCATTGATAAATTAAAGAAATAAATATCAAATATATGTGCTTGTTATTATATTAGGATTAAGAGCACACACTTCCATAATAACTGAGGTCTTTGTTCTTTTAAAAAGTCAGTATAAAAGAAACGACCTCTAATGGTCCTACTCAATACACTCTAAGTGTACTAGTGTAATTATATAGTTAAGACAAACTAATACCTAATTATACTACGATCTTCCAATGGTTTGTTCCTTTCCATCTTGATCGTGAGCTACTGTTTATAATTTATAAGGTACTGATAACATGATCCTCTGTGTGTGACACCACACACTATATTATCTACAATATAAATTAATTGAACAATCTACATTTATCATAAATGTAGTCATTTGACTAATGTGTTTCTTATTTCTAGATAAATGTTTATACCAAAAGCTAGGCTTTTAGTATACATCCTAATAAGGTCTGTCTCTCGACCTGCTTATGTCTACTATTATCCATGGCTTGGGGGCTCAGTCCTCAACTATACCTGGCCCGTGGGTCTAGTCCTTGACCGCTGTCAGGGCTGGTCCTTGTCCGGCTTATAATCCCTTCCTTTGACCGTCGCGTCAGCTGAGACTTTGACCCTTGCCACGTAAACTTGACTTTTGACCTCCTTGCTCTCCACGTCAGCTTGACTGCTGACCAGCCACGGATGCTTGACTTCTGACCTTCCTGACCTCCAGGTTTGCTTGACTTCTAACCCTCTTGTGGTATTGACTCATAACCACATTATCATACCGACCCCACAAAACATGCACCGTATCACAAGCCTCCCCCTCAAGTCTAGTCGAAGGAGGTTCTTGTTGGAGTGTATACTAAAAGCCTAGCATTTGTATAAACATTTATAAGAATCACATTGGTCAAGTGTCTACGTTTATATATACCAAATGTAGATGTTCAATTAATTTATATTATAGATAACATAGTGTGTGGTGGCACACACAGAAGATTATGTTATCGGTTCTTTATAAATTATAAACAGTAGCTCACGACTAAGATGGAAAGGAACGAACCATTGGAATAGTCGTAGTGTAATTAGGTATTAGTTTATCTTGACTAATAGATTATACTAGTACACTCTATGTGTATTGAGCAGGACCATTTAGGTTGTTGGTTGCTACTCAGAAAATATAACGGTTCCACTGTACAAAAAATTTGTACAAAGGTCTGAACCTTTTCCTAACTACCATGTGTTCTTTTAAATTAAACTTGGATCGCCTACGGAACTTAACACGTTTGATCCTAAGTTTAATTTATTTGTTCTTTTAGGTTTAGACTTAGATCTCCTGCGGAACTTAACACGTTCGATCCAAATCACCTAGGTCACGAAGACAATTAAATATCTATTTCCAAAATCGACTTCCAATACTGCATGGCGAGGCACTTGGCCTTCTTGGATATGGGAGCAGCCACCACCGACTAGATAAAGCCTTTTAAGGAAATTAAATATTTAACCTTCCCATAGTAACCCTAGGTTAACCGCTAAGAACAATCAAATCACAAGGAAAAGAAAAAACAAAAGAACACAATTTCGAAAACTAATTCAAAAAACTAGAATCGCATGTCTCTTGTATTTGGTATTTTTACAAAGAAACAAAACTAATATGATACGGAAAATAATTATTAGTTATACCTTTCTTTGTGAATAATGACCTCTTGATCTTCTACCGTATTCCTCTTCTAATCTTGAACGTTGTGTGGGCAACGGTCTTCCGAGACGAGAACCACCTAGCACCTTCTTCTCCTTCCTTCAAGTTTCGGCCAAGCACAAAACTTCCAAAGGATGAAGAACTTTTTCCACCAACCAAGCTCCAAGGGATGCAAGCTTTCTCTCCTTCTTCTCCAAGCTAAGATCCGGCCACCACTTGATCTCCAAGAAAGATGAGAGGTTCGACCACACCAAGGAGAAAAGAGGGAGAAAATAGAATAGAGGTTGCCCCCATGAAGGCACCCAATCCCCCTCTTTTATATTCCTTAGCCTTGGCAAATAAGGAAAATTTAATAAATCCTTCCTTAATTCTTTTTCCATTGAAAAATAAAATTTTAATTAATTAAAATTAAAATCCTTTTCTTAGGGTATATGGTCGGCCACATCAAACAAGCAAACAAGGAAATTTTTCGCTAGAAAAATTAGAGCTTCCTAATTTGCTTCCGGAAAAATTTTAAAATAAAATTTCTCTTTAATAATCCCTTCATGGTTAATGCTATAAAAGGAAATTTCTATAATTTTAAAATTTATCTTTTCAACATGTGAATGATTTATAAGGAAAGTTTTTACCAAAATTAAAATCAACCTTTTAATCTACAAATAAGGAAAGAGTTTAACTCTTCTCTTAATCTTTTGTAGAATCTTATAAAAGGAAATATTTTAATTTTAAACTCTCTTTTAAATCATGTATTGCACATAAGAAAAAATTTAAAATTAAAATTCCTTTTTTATTTTTAATGGTCGGCAACACATAGGTTGAACCTATGCTTGAGCCGACCATAATCAACATGGTTTGGCCGACCCCTTGCTTGGGCTCCAAGCAAGGCTTGGTCGGCCCCCTTTAGATGGGTGTAAAGGTGGGTTTAGGTGGGTATAGTACTCTATAATTAAGAGGCTACGATAGGGACCGAGAGGAGGAATTGGTTTTGGTCTCCTGATAAAATTAAGCATCCCGTGTTCACCCCGAACACACAACTTAATTTTATCAATAATAATTCATTCCACTAAAGACCTAGCTTCAAACACATTCGGTTTTTTTTTTTTTTTTAACTTCTTCCTCTTGGTAAAAATACCAAACGAGCTCCAAAAATTACATAAAAATACTCTATAAATTCCTAAAAATCTTTCGAATATTTCTATAACATTTCTAAATATTTTTAAAAACGTTAAAACTCCTAATGGGAAAAATGGGGTCGTTACAATCCCCCATACCTTATAAAAAGTTCGTCCTCGAACTTAGAATGATTCTGGGCATTTTTATCTCATACTGTCCTCATACTCCTAAGTAACTTCCTCATACTTCTGGTTCTAATTACTTAACTGAGGTTTCTGACTCCCCAGTGTCTTGTCCTCCATCTTGACATCTAGTTATGCCAAGAAAAGACTTGATATCTTCTCTACCCTTTCTAAACATACTTATGCATATGTATAGAAGAGAAATAAAACTTCTATCCTATTAAAGCGCATATGAGCAATTATTCTATACTGCAAATAATAAAAAAAAAACATAAAAGGAAAACTTAAATACTTTCTTAGTTGAAGACGGCAAGGATGGTGCTGATGTGTGATGCTGGAGAATGGGAACTGCTCTGATACCAACTGTAACGACCACCCTTCTTACTACTACTACTCTCTAAGGATGACCGTTACTTAACTACTAACTCTACTTAACCGGTGTGATTAAAAATTACGTGGAAACCCTTACCGAAAAATTCCGACAGAGTCTCCCCTATACCGGTGACCATATTTAACAATACATGCAATATATACTCAGCCACAAGCGGCTGGAACACATATTAATCAACCAAAAGGAATAACATCACCACGCAGTTTAATGAAATCAAGATGAATGGCAGAAACAAAATAAAAACACACAATTAACTAACAGCGGAAGACTAAATGACTCATCTAATACATTCTTAATAAATGACAATTTTAATAAATTCTTAAACTAAGTCCCAAGGCTTCCATAGTCCTGGCATCACACACCATCTGCGCCACCTCGTCGCCTTCCTTTCTATATCTTTTCCTTTCCTGTATCTGCAGTAAGAGGAAGTGTAGTCTATAAGCAAAATTTGCTTAGTAAGCGCTATCTAACTCACAAAAACTCGATATGCATTTATATAAATAAAAACATGCTAAAACTGAATGCTAGCATGTAAAGTTACTCATGCTCATAAATAGCAAATAACAGTAAGCTAACTCATGCTCTTCTAACAGTAAAGAAACATACTGAAAGGCTAAACATATAAGACAAGTCTATACTATCATGCTAGCATAAAGAATTTAACTTACTGAATTCTAAACACTTTCTGATTCTTATTAAACTTACTTAAAAACTTATTCTTTTATTTCACTTATTTAAAACTTATTCTTTATTACTTGTAAACTTTTGTAAAACTTGCTTTACTTGTTCAAAAACTTATACTTATAATACTTCAAAATAGTAATCAACTTCTTCTTGGGCCCAGGCATAGTACCATCTTATGCGCGTTCCCTAATAGGTTGGGGTAGCGAGCCACCAATCCTAAAAGAGCAGACCTCGGTCTACCAGGGCCAAGACCTCGGAATTGGACACCTGGATTTGTTTAACGACAACCTCGGAAGTCGGGTACTAGCCTCTTCTTAAAAGTAAAATACTTATAATCTTAATTACTTCTTCTTTTAATGCCTTGGCATTTTAATAGGCACCTTGTGTGCCAAAAATCCCTAAAGTCTCGACTTTGGGATCTACTTAAGGCCTCGGCCTTTTCTTTCTTTTCTTTCTCTTTCTTATACTTGTTCAAGTAAAATACTTGTTCTTATTAATACTTCTAATAAAAGATTGCTTCTTACAAAACTGAAATGTAAATGCTTAAACAACCTAGAATTGAATGCTTAAACAAACAAAACTGAATCTGTTTAAGGTCACAAGCAACCTAAAAGCATAGAACCATCTCATACCAAGAAGAACTAAAACAATAATCCATCAAGCAAATCAAATCAAAAACTGAATTTGCTGGAATATCCATAAACTGATCATGCCCATTAAAGTGATAGGGCAGAACTTAAACCTGTGTTGTTAATCAATCCCACATGCATTCAAAACTATAATAAAAGAAAGCTGCTGAAACTTAAAGAAACCACAGCATAACCAATGACAACAAACTAAATAGAAACTACTGCTGTACAGGGAATCCAAAGCAAGGAAAACAAGGAACAATTACTACTCTTAAATTCAAGCCATCCTAAAGATGTACAGAGGGAAATCCGAACCAAGGAAAACAATGAAGCACTTGCTGCCCTTTAAACTTCAAACTATCCTAATGCTGTAAGAAGACAATGATACACTTGCTGCTCTTAAATCTGAAGCATGGAAACAAAGCCATTAAAATCCAGAAGCCGAATACAAACTGATCAGAAGCAAAGGGAGCGTCTAAATATGAAATGCAATCATAAGACAGGAGGATCTAAATTGCATGCCTAACCTATACAAATTCTCCTTCTTTCTTTAGGTTTTATGGCAGCCAGCACCAAAAGCAAAAACTTCTCTAAACATGCTTCGAAATCCAAACAATAAGCTAGCTTGAATCCGAAAATAGAAGAGGCAAGGAAACTCGTGCAAAGCTTCGGGAACAAGGAGAGGAACAAGCAATAAATCTCGGAGCTATCCTACCGCAGGTGAGTAGCGACTTACCTCATTCTTGAATTCAAACCGAAGGAGAAAACCTCTAGGGTTCGCGGAGAAACTTCAAATTCCAACCCTTCCTCGTGCCCACGAGCTCTCTTCAACGAGGAGACCTCGAATCTGTGAAGAACCGATGGAGAGGAGTGCTCGCCGACCGCCGGAGTTGAGCCCTAAGCTCGGCTTTGTTTCCGCCCGAGAAGGAATCGCCGCCGCGCCGTCGCAGAAGGGAAGAGGAGAAAAGGAGAGAAAGGTTCGGGGAAAAAGAAAACTTAAGTTCTCTTTTCTTATCACTAGGGTTTCAATTTTAACATATATATATACCTCGCACCCTAACTTTTCGCGAAATACTCGCGGAAGAGTTGGTTGGCTGCGGTTTTGACCAAGTCCCAGGTCGCAGCTTCGATTCCTCAGCCGCGCACTTTTCGTTTCGATTTATTTTCAATGTTCCTAACTATACCTTATATAAATTTGTTCTCACATCTAGTTAACAAATCGAGCATAGCTCGGTTGGTCGGGCCGAGTTCTGCTTGGGCCGAGGAGCTCGGATCGAACCCAGCTTCTTCAACTTATTTTCCTTGCTATTATTCTCCCTTTCCATTTTCTACATCATATACATCTTATCTCATATGTTATTAACAAAACAGCCATAGCCCAGATGGTTTAGCCGCATACGGTTGGGTCGTGTCTGACCCGAGACCATGGGTTCGAGACCTAGCTTCAAACACATTCGGTTTTTTTTTTTTTTTAAACTTCTTCCTCTTGGTAAAAATACCAAACGAGCTCCAAAAATTACATAAAAATACTCTATAAATTCCTAAAAATCTTTCGAATATTTCTATAACATTTCTAAATATTTTTAAAAATGTTAAAACTCCTAATGGGAAAAATTGGGTCGTTACAGGCCGGACTTTTACTTCTCATGGAGAATTAATGGTGGCCGAATCTAGCTTGGAGAAGAAGGAGCTTGGTGGTTCTCATCTCGGAAGATCGTTGCCCACACAACGTCCGAGATAAGAAAAGGAATACGGTAGAAGATTAAGAGGTCATTAAAATTTCACAAAGAAAGGTATTACTAGTATTTTTTTTCCGCATCATGCTAGTTTATTTTTCTTTGTATGAATTCCAAACACAAGAGGCATTAGATTCTAGATTTTCGGATTTGTTTCGAAGATGTGTTTCTTTTTATTTTGTTTTTCGAATTTGTGATTCGATTGTTCTTTTTGGTTAATCTAGAATTATTTAAGGAAATTAAATATTAGCTTTCCTTAAAAGGCTTTGTCTAGGTGCTGGTGGTTGCTCCCATATCCAAGAAGGTCATGTGCCTCGCCATGCAGTCGTGGAAGCCAATTTTGAAAATTAATATTTAATGAAATTAATAACATAGGTGGATTTGAATCAATAGTGTTAAGTTCCGCTTGCGATTCAAATCTAAACCATTAAGAACAGATAAGTTAAATTTGGAATCAATGATGTTAAGTTCCGTCTGTGATTCTTAATTTAACTTCTAAAGAACACAATAGGTTATTTAAGGAAAGGTTCGACACTTATACAAAAAATTTTGTACAGTGGAACCGGTACGTTTTCCTAGGACTAACCAATAGTTCTAATCCAACTGACTAGACCCCAATCCTTGTGTTACCCGACCTGGTTCCCGCGCCCTTTGTCGATCTATCTTCTTAGGAGGTGAACAATTTCCTTCTGTGCTTAGGTTGACTCCTCAACTTCTGAGCGCACTTTCCTCCTATAAATATTACACTGTTTTCCAAGCGCCGCCTCGAGTTCCGAGGAAACCCCTTCACCTTCTTCTTCTTTATAAAAGGTTTATGTTTCCTTGCATCAACACCCGTATCTCTATCTCTTCTGCTTCCTTGTGATCCTTGTCTAACCCATGGGGCCGGCTGAGCTATCTTCCATACGCCACCAGCTAGCTCTTAAGGAAAAAGCTCTGCGTGATATGACCCTGAGCAGGGATCTGCAAACTTCCCTCCGTCGTGAAATGGAGGAGCTCTGGCAAGCAGCCAAATATAGAACTAGGGCTGAAATAGCCCTCAAGATGAAAGCTCAAGCGGATTTCTAGAGTCAAATCCATTATATCCTGTATTTGAAGATAAAGCATGAGGGCGAACTGGCTTCACTGAAAGAAGAGAATCGGCTAAAGGATGAGACCATCTGCCAATTGCAGCACACTCTTGAAAGTGTCTGAGGAGAACTGATTCGAGCACAGACCCATCTAAGAGAAGAGGGTCCTGCCTCCGTATCTGGCAGCAATTGAACCCTCTGAAAAATGTACCTCTGATTTTACCGAAATAAAACCTGTATTATGTATTCCACCCTTATTGTAGCTCTGCACTCTATTGCTCATATATCATTGTGTTGATAGAACCCCTGCGTTTCTCCAATATTTCTAACAAAACATAGCAAAAAATAATAAAAACAATCGGCTTACCTTCTTTTCCACTCACCTCATGACATATGATCATTTGGCCGCTGTGAGTGAGACGCTTGAGAGGTGTTCATGACTTGCGATTGTGTCTGAGCAATCTCACTTTTAGTAAAACCCCTTGAAATATGGTCTATTGCTAGTCCGACACGATAACTTGGCCTGCTACATTTTGTTCCGGTGGATATAAAGAATACCGACCGAGAAGATTATGGCACCGACCCAGAAGGTCGTTAGGCGTGAGAGCCTTGCTCACTTATAACTCGCACTAGGGCGAGAGTCTGGGACAGCCGACCTGGAAGGTCGTTGGGCGTGAGAGCATTGCTCACTTATCAATACAAGGTCAAATGTTGGTTGTTTGTATATATCAACACAGTAGTCTCCAATTATTTAATGACAAAAAAATTTAATAATTTTAATAAAAGTATAATTTATAATTAAAATGTTAATAACATTTCTAAAAAAATATTAATAAGAATTTTAAGGGTGTATTTGATTGGAGATTATTCTTGATAACTGTGGTTATCCATCTAAGGTTATTAACGAAAACCTTATTTAATTTAAGTAATTGGGTCATAAAAGGGGCATACAACCCGGAATTAGAAAACTTAAAAAATGTGAGGTTTTGTTTGCTTTCGATGTTGACGAAATTTTTTTAGTCAAAAATATCTTATGATATTTACACTTTGGGACAAAAATATCCTTAAATTTTTCATAACAAAATTTCTATTTTAATTTATAAAAACTAAATAAAAAATAAAAATATGTAATAATAAATATATATATAGAGAGAGTGGAAAGTTAAAAAAAATAAACCTTAAAAATATATATATACAAAGTTAACAAAAGAAAATAAATATATATTATTAGTTTTGTAACGGTGAGTAATACAATAAAATATTAAATTATATTATATATTAAAATCTTAAAATAAATATTTTTTTTTACATTACCTATATTGAACCAAATAATATTAAATTATGTTTTATTCTCCATGACTTTGATATTAATAATTTAAACCAAATGCATCCTAGTATTTTACGGAAATGTTTAACTTTCTTATTCCCACTAATCACTAATCTAAATAAACACAAGAAATAAAATTTTAAGTAATATGATTTGATATTAAAGTTTATTTTTTTTTAATATGTTGTAAATCTCAACTCTTTCTTTAATTTATAAAGGCAAAAACAATTTATAGTGAGCAATATAAGAATCATTAAATAAAATAATATTATTTGCATATTTTAAATGTGAAAATTTATATATATTTTTTGTTTAGGTTTAAATAAAAAATAAATGGAATGGAATTTATTATTTCAACATTAATATAGATACACTTACCTTAATTTTGTATAAATTCTAGGATCATATTAATAGAGATTTGATTGCTTACATTTTATATAAAATTCAAAATTTATTATTTTAACATTAATAGAGATAAGTTTACATTAATTTTATATAAATTTTAAGATAGCAATAGAGAGAGATAATTGCTTACCTTTTGTACAAATTTAAAATTTATTATTTTGACATTAATCGAAATAAACTTATATTAATTTTATATAAATTTTAAGATTTATTATTTTAACATAATAGAGAAAGCTCTTATTAATTTTGTATAAAATTGAAGATTACATTAATAAAGAGATAAGCTTAGATTTGTTGTAAATTTTAAATTTTATTATTTTAACATTAATTTTATATCAATTTTAAGATAACATTAATAGAAAATTACATATTTAAAAAAATGAAAATCATTTACCTTTTTTTTTATGATTCTTATATCTTACTAATTATAATTTTTTTGTGTGTGTATTTATAAACGGGAGAATGGACTAAGATTTACAACATATCTCAATACTAAACTTTCATATCATTTGAATTTTTACATCATGTTTCTTCACATTTTATTGTTTATTTTGATTGGTGGAGCACAAGCAAGATCATGGAACGAGAAAGCTAAATACTCACTTAAAACCATTCAGGTCGTTATTAATATTTCTTTTGAAAAATTAGAAATAGTATTTTTATTGAAATTATTATTTTTTTTTGTTAGACAATAACAGGAGATCTATTTGACTGTGTTGATATGTATAAGCAACCAGCATTTGACCACCCTTTGTTGAAAAATCATACTCTTCAGGTATTTAGTATTCAAAAATAAATAAGTCAAATTGATATGATATTTTTTTATTGCATGGTATAGTTCCTTTTGCTCTTTAATTGATTTGATAATCTTTGTAGTTAAAACCAAGTAGTTTTCCAAAAGGAATGAAGCTTGGAAAATCTAAATCAGCTTCTTTTTATGGATTCAATGATACTTGCCCTTCTGGCACTGTTCTTGTCCACCGTGCTCGGAAACAAGATTTAACTAAGTCTCAACTTTTGAGAAATCAATTTAGAGCACAAGCCATAATAGCTAACGAGCCAACTGCGGATCAAAATCATGTACGTTATTTTTTTTATCACTGTTTGACTATGCACTATTACTATAGCTATTGCAATTCTAATTCATTATTTATGGAGTTCAAACATAAATAATATTTGCATTCTACATAGTTCGCAATAATTGAAAATGCACATGGCCCATTTTATGGAGCGTATGCAAAAATGGCGACTTATAAGCTTCCAGATCTAAAAGCTAATCAAACATCATCCAGCACTATATATCTTCTTGGTAATCCACATGTTCCAAACAATGAAATCAATGTGATCGAGGCTGGTTGGCAGGTAAATTAATATAAATCATTAACTAATATTGTTTTATATAGTCACTAATTTATATCTAATTTCATAGGTTTCAACGGCCTTGTATGATTCCAGTTATCCTCGTTTTTTTACTTTTTGGACCGTAAGTATAAATCTTTTATATTTTATTCCTTTAGTTTCGTATATATTCTCAAATAACATATTTAATTATGTATTTTCAGAGTGATGGGCATGAGAAAACGGGATGTCCAAATTTGGACTGCCCTGGTTTTATCAGCACCACTAATATTTATGGGCCTGGAAGTTTTATTCCTGAATTTTCCATTTACGGTGGCGAACAAAAATATCTATCCATACTAATTGCTAGGGTAATTTCCTTTTTTTTTCTAAATGTGTTATCTTATTTGTATTGAAGTTTAATACTTATTAATAAATTTTATGTATTTTCATTTATAGGATTCTCAAACAGGGAATTGGTGGGTTACTTATAATAATCAACTACCTCTTGGGTATTTCCCTAAGGAATTGCTTCCTAAGATGCAGGATCACGCATCCGTTATTCAAATGGGTGGACATGTTAACTCTCCCTTGAGTGTGCCGAGCCCTCCGATGGGCAGTGGTCATTCTAGTAATGAAGGATGGAATAAAGCTGCTTATTTCATTCAAGTTCAGTTAGTGACTCGCTCGAATAACTTGATCAGATTGAATCCTGTATTTACTTTTACTACGTGTGATATTAGTGATTATTATTGCGTATCTGATAAGCATTATACATATGATGAGAATGTATATGTTTTTGCTTATGGAGGAGTGGGAGGTTTCAAAAAGTGATATCTTGTTTGGAATAAATTGTCCTAAGTTTATTAATAAATTTATTTTAGCTTTCTTTTACTAGCGTTTCATATTGTTGGAGAAAATTTTATTAAATTTTGAACAAAATCCCAATATTTTTTTTTAAAATATAAACAGATAGTTACATCAACTCTAAGAAATCCACCCTAATCAACATCTACTAAATCTACTTTTAAAAATTTACTCTAGACATAATTAAAAAATATTACTTCTTAATTATATAATTAGATTTATGCTTACCTAAATCCAACCTCTCACAATATGGTAAAAAGATAGATTAGCTCGCCCCTAGTGTCTCCGTCAATCCGTCCCTAAACCTCTAACAAGCTTCATATAATTATAACCCTCAATTTTTTAAATTTTGTCACGCATTTCCCATTTCTCTGTCCCAAAGCTCCTCGTCTCCCGAAGCTCCTTCCGTTACAATTCTTCCTCCTCGCTGTCAAGGTCGGCGGCTTCCTCCACAGCGCCACCTTACTCCTCCTCTCCTCGGCCATCCTCCTAGTCTACAAGCTCTTCTCCGAGGCACATCCAGATGCTCATCTACGTGGCGGTGGCCGGCGTGCGTGCGCGCGGCAGTGCACGCGATGCTGCCGCGGTTCTACGATTTGCGCGCTGACAGCTGGCGCACGTTCCGAGCTTACGGGTGGAGGCGGGTAGTGGTGATGACAAACCCGCGGGCGATGGTGGCGGAGTTCGCCCCGGAGTGCTTGGGGGCAGACAAGGTCCTGGGGACGGAGCTGGAGGTGGACGAGAGGACGAGGTGGGCCACGGGGAGGGGACCGCCGACGGCGTCATTGTGGGGGCGCCGGAAGAGGGAAGCTGTGGAGAGGGAATTCACGGTACTAGGGGGGCCGCTAAGGTAACGGATCTATCTCTGTGGAGAGGGAATTCAAGGCGGAGCATCAGCCGGAGTTGGGCTCGGAGACCAAGAATTCGACCACGACTTCATGGATCTCTGCAACGTCCTTGCTCGATACGTTTCCTCTATTTTCTGCATTGTCAAAAACTAAATTTAAATTTTAACTTTTTTTTTTTGCTTCTATCGCCATTGATTAGGATAATTTTCTCAGCCAGATCATAAAATTTTTTTTCCTTTCAAGATTAACGAATTAGTTCGATATTTGGGGTTTGCAGGAGGCAATTCATGAGATTGAAGAATTTAGTAATATGATATCAAATGTATTCCTAATCTACGGGACCGAATCCAGTTTTCTCACTTACATCCAATTGTAAGGATCGGAAGTATATACTATGCAAATGGAGTCTTTTTCCAGGACAGACAGGACCAGAGGATTCTGTCTAGGCGCCACCGCCGATGAGTTCCCTCGAACCCTAGCCAAACTCGCCCTGTCTCCACTGAACGAATCAAAATTACTTGAAGCGTTTGAAATTTTTGAATGTGAATTAAATGGGCCTTCTGCTGAACTACAGGTCCAATTAAGTAGAATTAATGGGCTATCATTTTATAATTTGTCCCAATTTGTTTATTTTCTATTTTTTTAATTAGATCAAAGTTAGCTGAACCTCTGTTGTTATTCATAATCTATGATTTCTTCATTAGTTTGTACGAGGGATTTAGCCTCTAACTTAACTAATACAAGATAAGATGATTGACCGACATAGATGAGTGCATTGATTTTCCTAATTGAATATAATAAATATTATGAAAGGGTCATGATTAATCGGTATAAGTTGAATATCTGATGGCAACTAAAAAAAATTATGGAAAGACGTTCTCTCCCCTTACCCTATTCAGTTTCTCTCACTTTTGTTTGATCATGTCCTATGCTTCTTTGTTAGTTTGTGGTGGATTTGGTGGGGGATTTGCTCTTAACCAGTAGAATATAAGATGAACGAGTGATTTTTCCTTCCCGATATATGATATGTGTGTTTTATGCATAATTTTTTATATTATTTTACATGCATTTTATTTAGCATGAACATATTCTACATGCATTTATTACTTTTGCATTGTTTTCTTTCTTTCTGTTTGAAGATATGCTCTTTATGTGTTTTGATTGACAAGATGTGAATTTGGAGCTTAATTGGAGCTTTTTTTTAAAAAAAAACATTGAAACGAGAGTCCACAACAAGGAACATGTTCTGGCTGTGTCCCATAACATGAGTGTATTCTTTAGCTGAAGTTAGACGTGAAATGGAGCAGCTGCGAAGACCACAACCTCTAACACGGGTTGGTTGTGCCCTCTCCTTCCGAAAACTCTTTTGGTCGGCTGTTGACACGCCTTTGTTGTGTGAACTAGCACAACCATGTTCTCCCACCACGCCCCAACAATTTGGAAAGCCACAATGAATTTGAAATACTTCGGAGTCTATAAAATGACCTATGAGTCTCATATTGAGGGACCAAGAGTGGCTTCTTCATGACAATGAACCCTAAGAGAGTCGTTTCCAAGGAGCCATCGAATATTCTATCCACCATCAAGCTTGGAGTTCATCTGAACATGACGATCGACACGCGACTAAGCATTCATTGTTCATTTTCTTCTTGATTTTGAGTTGTAGAATGTCTTCCTCCTTATCTTTGCGTTGTAACTTCATACTATGGAGTAGTACTCTAAATTATAGGATGAGGGAGTAGCTCGATTGACTAGTTGACAGTCGTTTTATATTTATTCATCTTTTTTTTTTATCAAATGATGTGTTGATCCATGTTCCGACCTTATTGTCCATCCATGATTATGACATGAGCGTTCATCTTCATATCCCATGGGACATGGGAAAGAACCGAAAGGTGAACCCAGGCCTCATATCCATAAAGACCCTAATTTGAGGGATTATTCACAAAAATAATTCAAAACCTCACGAGTGCAGTGCATTGTGGAAATCAATAGATAAAGGAATGAAATAATATAAAGCTTTTTAATAATCTTATTACTAAAGCCAATAGACTTATTTATACAAATTGCCCAAAACAATAATGAAAATATTAAATAAGGCATACAATCATAATAATTATAAACATAGTAATATAATAGACTTGGAAATATTATTTTTACTAGTTTATTCATGTTGATCTTGATTGTGTGCCAAATATAATAAATCTCAATTGATTGAAATTAATTAGAGATTAACCACATGATGAGGTTTTCTCTTGGTGGATCCATTTTGTAAGGAGTGTGGGGACAAGAGACTCGATGGATGATGTCAGAGGAAGTAAATGACAATGAAGCGCTTGATACTCTCCACCCCAATCAGAATGAAGGGAGAGGATTTTACGATCAAAATAGCACTCACTTATTTTTGAAAGCCACAAAAAATATCAAAGAGATTAGACTTTCTTTTCATAGGAAAAATCCAAGTAAACTTGTTGAAATTGTTAACATAATAAATAAAACCTTGATTAGATAGAATAGGAGCAGGACCCCACACATCAGAGTGAATAATTTCTAAAAGAAAACTAGAAGTGCGAGAAGAAGACACAAAAGGCAATTTATGAGATTTTGCTTTCATGCAAGTTTCACATAAATGAGAAGATGAGGCTAAAGAAATTGGTAAACCATACTGGTTAATGATATTTTGAACAATACGTAGAGACGGATGACCAAGACGTGTGTGCCAAGAGAATTTATCAATGCGTTCTCCAATAAACGCATTAGTATAGGTGGGCTGAAAATGATAAAGATCGTCTTTAATATTTCCTCGGAGTAGAATATTTCCTGTTATGGGATCCTTCACAAGACAATGATGAGGATGAAATTCAAAGAATACATTATTATGAAGAGCAAACTGACAGACAGAAAGTAAAATTTTAGTAATAGAAGAAACATGAAGAGTATTGCGCATGCGAAAAGTATGACCATATGAATGAAAGGATGTATTTCCAATGTGAGCAATTTGCAAACCTGAGTCATTGCCTATTTGTATCATGTTAGGTCTATGATAAGGTGAAGCTTCTGTGAGAATATTATACTTCGATATAACATGATGAGTTGCTCCATAATCCGGATGTCATTCTGGGGTTTCAGGAATTGATGACGTTACATTAGGAGGGATGGAGAATGAAAATGCTCCAGAATTAGATGATTGAGTACTAGATTGCCAAGATGAGGGAGAGTGTCGACTTGATGATACAGGTCCTCCTCAAAAATTTGAATCATATATTTTATAACAATTTTAAGCATAATGACCATAATTGAAGCAAATCTGATAGCGTCCTCTACCTCGACCTCGACCCCGACCTCTGAAACCTTCAAACTGATTTTGGTGACCATATTGGGGAGGAGACTGATTATGTTGATCAGGTTGTGGAGCCTTGCTAATCATGTGTGCCGATAAAGATAGAGAATCTAACATCATTTGAGATTGTATTTGAAGACGCATTTCATGAGAGGATAGCATACCATGAAGCGTTTCAAGTGACACTTAATCCATGCGAGTCGTCACACTGAGAACAAAGCTATCATATTGAGGACCTAAACTTGCAAGAACATGCATTAATAGTTCTGGATCAGAGACTGGATGTCCAATTGCAGCTAGGTTATTGGCAATGGTCTTAACTGATTGCATATAGTCATTGATGGAGGCATCTCCTCATTGTACAGACTGAATTGTAGACGAAGTTGGAGAACTCGTGCTTGAGAGTAAGATGCAAAAGAATGATCAAGAGCTTCCCAAACCTAGCGCGAAGTGTTGAGCCCAACGAGCATAGGAAGTATAGACTCAGTAATTGATGAAATTAACCAAGTCAAGACTAATTGATTCCTTTTAAACCAAATAGTATAGGATGAATAATCTTTTTGAGGTGGAGATAAACTACTATCAACATGACCAAGTAAATCATGAACACAAAGTAAAGGAAGAAATTATAATTTCCATAATTATAATTATCATGATCAAGTTTAACGGAGAAAGAAGGAACCATAGGAACTGAAAAAGTGGTATTTTGTGATGGTGAAGAGATTTCAATAGACTCGAGAGAAGACATTTTTTTCTCTCTCTATTTTTTTCTCATTTTTTTCTCGATTTTTTTTCACACTTTTTTTTCTCAGTTTTTTTTTTGTTTTCTCTCACTTTTTTTTCCTTCTCGGTTTTTTTTCACACTTTTTTTCACAGTTTTTTTTCTCTCTCGGTTTTTTTTAATTCAACCGAATAGAAATCTTAAAAGTAAAATATGAAAGCGAACAGATACGCCAACCAAAATCCATTTTTTTCAATGCTGAGAATCGAAAACCGAACTAATAGAAGAAAAAAAATTGTTACTGTAGTTGTCGAAGTTCTCGAGGTTGCCGCACAAAACTGGCAAGAAAGGGCGTTGGCGATGAGACTGCAAGATGTTGATGGAGCATGCTGATCTTTGGTTTGCTCCTGTTGGAACCCCAAGGTTGTTTTGGTGTGATCAACAAGTTAAGTTAGGTCCTGTGTGTTTTAACCTTGTGTCTAAGTGTGCAGGAGCTTAGGAGCACAGGTAGTTGAGCGGAAGACGCAGCCAGCGAGAAGAACTGCACGCGGTGCGTCCGAGGGACGAGGCGCTGCAGAAGAGTACACCGGCGGACGAGAAGGAAGCGTGCGGTGGTTCTGAGGGACGAGAAACCGAAGCGTAAGATTGCTCGAGGAGTAAGAGATGCAGCTAGCGAGAAGGTCGGCACGGGGTGCGACCGAGGGACGAAGACTGCGGATGAGTACGCTGGTGGACGAGAAGGAAACACGCGACGATTCCGAGGGACGAGAAGCCGGAGGGAAGCCTGCTTGAGAAGACCATAACCTGGGTTCAGGTGAGCCCTTTTTCGGATAGCAGAGATCACCCAAGCGAGCGGAACCAGAGTTGAAGACCCGGACCGAGGTGAAAAAAGTCAACCGGAGTTGACTTAGGGTTTGGGGCGCTCGGAGCAGTTTGGGGCGCCTGGACCAGCCCGGAGCGCCCGGAACCCTTCCAGGAGCTCGAACCATTGATTTTGACTAGATCGAGAGTTATCTCGATCTGAACGTTGAGGGATAAATTTTATCCCCCCCAGGGCGCCTAGAACCCTCAGGGCGCTCCGACCAAGGCTATAAATATAGCTTTGGTCCAGAAGCTTGACAACGAACTCATTACTT
Source organism: Zingiber officinale (assembly GCF_018446385.1). NCBI lineage: Eukaryota > Viridiplantae > Streptophyta > Magnoliopsida > Zingiberales > Zingiberaceae > Zingiber > Zingiber officinale. The sequence continues at coordinate 148,706,023 of NC_055994.1, forward strand.
GTAATTCTTACGCCTGTGTGCTTTAGAGTTAAGCTTCTGTTTCTGTGCTTCAATGTTGTAAGAGGTTTCTCCGCCTGAAAGAGTATTCTAGCGCGCTTAACCTTCCTTGGATTAACAACCACATCGGTTGTAACCAAGTAAATCTTGTGCCTCGTCTTTTTAATGTTTTATTTATCTGCTTTGTTTATTTTACAAGTGTTAGCTTAAAGAGTTCGAGAAAGGGTTTTTGTTTTTGATTTTGCAGGATATCCAACAACCCCCCTCCTAGCCAGTCGCAACGGTCCTACAAGTGGTATCAGAGTCGAGTACGCCTCAGAAGGACTAACCGCCGTCTGAACCAACAAAACGATGGTCGGAGCTAGCGACAACCCACCAGCATTCGAGGGGGAGTTTCCTTTATGGAAGCAACAAATAGAGGTATATCTAAACTCTGATTCTGGTATTTTTTTTCAATAATGAAATTTGGTTATGAAGAACCGAAGAACGCGTACGGAGAAGAAATCGATAAACGTCTCTGGACCCACAAGCAACGTGAGGAGTTTATAGAAAACGGGCGAGCTAAATTTAACCTCCTAAGCACAATACCAAATGAAGATCTCGGTAGAGTTGGCGAATACAAAAGCGCAAAAGAACTTTGGGAACAGTTCTTGAAGATTCATGAAGAATCAGAAGAAGCCGAATCCGAGACTAAAGAAATTGCCGAAACAACAATCATAGCAGAAGACCCACCTAAAGATGGAAAAAGCTCACCGAGACAAGCATCGATGAAGGGGGAGAGTCTTCGGAAGAAAGTAATTCAACAGGGGGAGAACCAATAGCCAACGAGGTAAGTAAGGTATGACCTCTACCCTCTGAACAACTGGTTCAATTAATCGAAAAATTACCTGAAGATTTTTGTGAATTAAAAATTGAATCATCGAAAGAATTTTTCGGATTAGAAAATCAACTGCCGACCACTTCTTGCAAATTAAGAATATTATCGAAAGAATTTTTTGAATTACAAAATGTTTTGACGAAAGATTCTTGCGAATTACAAATTATTTTGTCAAAAGAATTTTGCAAATCAGAAATATTGTCAAAAGATTCTTGCAAGTTACAAAATATTTTGCCGAATGAATCTTGCAAATTAGAAAAATTGTCAAACGAATTGTTACCAATTATGTTGTCAATACAATTTCTTGCATGTTTAATATTCGTTGCCTTAAATCTGAAAAAGTGTGATTTAAGAAGTTATGATATATTAAAATAGAAATTTAAATTTCATATTGATATTAGAGAACGGGCAATAACTTGAGAATAATTTTTTTTAACAAAAAATAAAATAAAATTATTATTTCCAAAGTTAGAAAGTTTTTTTTTTAATTTCTGCTTAAATTTTTACATAGAATTTTTTTTGAAAAGCTGCCTAAGTCAGGATTTATTTTTATTCTCTCACTTAAAGTTTTTGACTTAGAAATTTTTCCTTGACTTGGATTTTTTTTTTCCCTGAAAATCATTGAAATAGACTATTATAAATTTTCTAAGTGTCAACCCTTAGATTTTTCTTGCAGCCCCAATTTTTTATGTGATCAAAGGGGGAGGTAGAAAATTGAAAATTGAAATTTTTTAAAAATTTAGTTTCTTCTATCTTGTTGCACGTTATTGCAATATAAACTGTTTTATTTTCATATCTATTTTGACCCTAGCTTAACTTGGGTTGATCACATCAAAAAGGGAGAGATTGTTGGAATCCCAAGGTTGTTTTGGTGTGATCAACAAGTTAAGTTAGATCCTGTGTGTTTTAACTTTGTGTCTAAGTGTGCAGGAGCTTAGGAGCACAGGTAGTCGAGCGGAAGACGCAGCCAGCGAGAAGGACGGCACGCGGTGCATCCGAGGGGCGAGACGCTGCGGAAGAGTAATCGACGGACGAGAAGAAAGCGCGTGGTGGTTTCGTGGGACGAGAAGCCTGAGCGGAAGATTGCTCGAGGAGCAAGAGACGCAGCTAGCGAGAAGGTCGGCACGGGGTGCGACCGAGGGACGAAGACTGCAGATGAGTACGCTGGTGGACGAGAAGGAAACACACGGCGATTCCGAAGGACGAGAAGCCGGAGGGAAGCCTGCTCGAGAAGACCGGAACCTGGGTTCGGGTGAACCCTTTTCCGGATGGCAGAGATCACCCAAGCGAGTGGAACCGGAGTTGAAGACCCGAACCGAGCGAAAAAAGTCAACCGGAGTTGACTTAGGGTCCGGGGCGCTTAGACCAGCCCGGAGCAGTTCGGGGCGCCCAGACCATCCCGGGGCGCCCGGAACCCTTCCGGGCGCTCGAACCATTGATTTTGACCAGATCGAGAGTTATCTCGATCTGAACGTTGGGGGATAAATTTTATCCCCCCAGGGCGCTTGGAACCCTCAGGGCACCCCGACCAAGGCTATAAATATAGCCTTGGTCCAGAAGCTTGACAACGAACTCATTACTTGTAATTCCTATGCTTGTGTGCTTTAGAGTTAAGCTTCTGTTTATGTGCTTCAACGTTGTAAGAGGCTTCTCCGCCTGAAGGAGTATTCTAGTGCGCTTAACCTTCCTTGGATTAACAGCCACATCGGTTGTAACCAAGTAAATCTTGTGCCTCATCTTTTTAATGTTTTATTTATCTGCTTTGTTTATTTTACAAGTGTTAGCTTAAAGAGTTCGAGGAAGGGTTTTTGTTTTTGATTTTGCAGGATATCCAACAACCCCCCTCCTAGCCGGCCGCAACGGTCCTACAGCTCCAAGTTGCTGTTGTGCTCCAAGATGTTCATGTTATTGCTGACTAATGTTGTAGAAATCTGGTGCTGAAATTGAGGTACTGAAAAGGAATTAAAGAAGGAAGAAGCTAAATTTTGAGGGAAGATAAGGAAAAGGAAAGATCATGGTTCTGATATCATGTAGAAATCAATAGGTAGAGAAAAGAAATAATATAAAGTTTTTTGACAATCTTATTACTAAAGTCAATAGGCTTATTTATTCAAATTATTCAAAATAATAATGGAAAAATTAAATAAGGCATATAATCATAATAATTATAACATAGTAATATAATAAACTTAGAAATATTATTTTTACTATTTGATTCATGTCGATCTTGTTGTGTGCCAAATATAATAAATCTCAATTGATTGAAATCAATTAGAAATTATTTCCATTATTGTCATTATGTACCATTGACTATTACAGAGCTTAATGGGTTTATCTCAATTTAATGCCACCAAGTAGGGGATGGTACCTAGAGGACTGTAGGGCATTGTGGCAGGAGCCTCCTTCAGAAAGCGATCACTTTAGTAAGTCTACCTTGAAAGTAGATATCGTGTTTGAGTAAACACACTTGTATAATTCCAAAATTCTATGTCGATTATCTCAATATAGAGCATCTTTATTCGTATCAATATGAGGTAAGAGAGTGAATAATCACATTTAGGATGATAACAATTGTCATGGAAAAATTAAAATCCTAGAATTATTTTTCAAAATTGATGTTCACCTAAGCTTCTCTTTGCTTTCTTAATTCATTTTTTTCTCACTATTCTCGTGATTTTTATTTGTCTAGATAATCTTCTTCTTGCTTTGACTAGTACTCAGTTTATAGATCCTAAATTCTTAGGAAATCAATATTTTATTATTTGATGGCAATTGTGCAATTACAGATTTTCACATCAATGTCCCATTCCATTTCTCTCTTTTGTTCCTTCATTTTTTTTTTTAGCTCAGGTGTCTAAATATTTCTATCCTTCATTCACCTAGAGGTTGCCAACCGACTCTATGAAAGTTTTCCACCGACAAATGAATAAATGCGGAAAACACGGATGGACCATCTGCCCTTTATTCACTTAGAGGTGGTCAGCCGACCCTATGGAAATTTTTTTATCGACCAACAACTTAATTTTGGAGGTGTCTGGGTCGATTCTACGGAAATTTTCCATCGGTCATTAAATTGAGAAGTACTCGGGGAGGCCATCATCCACTAGGAAAAAATTTATACAGTGCACAACAAATAAATATTGGTTAATTTGATATTCGAATCAATGTGACAATTAATATGTAAAAATCTATCAACATAGTACAGTTCTATGCAATTGTTCTTTAGATCAGAACCCAACTCAATTCAACATATCAATAGAAATTAATTTCAAACCAAAACTGAACTATCTACAGTGTGGATGTCGTAGGGTGGCTGGTCGGCGCATGCGGTGGTGGCGAGGAAGTTGTTGTTGCCGTTGTCGATGAGGGAGTTGCCGGACATGAAGAAGGCGCGAGCTGCCGCAGAGAGCACGGGAAGCGAAGCTAGATCGAGGAGCAGCACTCCATCGGCGATCCTCTGAACCATGGTGGCACTGGATCAGCTCGAAATGAGGTGGGAATGTCAGACTTGTTGTATATTTGTTTTTACTAAGTAGGGACAATTCATATTTTTGCTCGTGTGATGACTTTTGTTTTTTTTTTTTTGAAGTAAAAGTATTTTTGAAAGAATGATCTCCTAGATAAATGGTGTAAAGATTATATCATTTATATGATTTTTTTTTTTTGATAAATTATGATTTGATTAATGCTTAACTTTATTTGAATAATGCGAATATTTATCTATATTAGTGTTAATTGTATGTTAGTTTTTTTATTGAGAAATTAATTATTTTAAAACTACTTTTTGAATAATGCGAATATTTATCTATATTAGTGTTAATTGTATGTTAGTTTTTTTATTGAGAAATTAATTATTTTAAAACTACTTTTTAGAAGAATAATCTCCGAGATAAATGTATTATAATGAATTGAATTTATAAATAGAATTCTAAATGAATTAAAATTATATTTAGTATTGAAGTCGCGAGTCGGTGGTGCCACCCTACACGATTGCACAGTGCAGCCTAGCTTGCTCGAGGCGCAACTACTTTGTTCTACATTGCGTAAGGCATGGTTGTGTGGTGCCATCCTGTGTGAGGCACAGCTATGCAATGCCACCTTGCGTGAGGTGTGGCTGTGTACAATGGCGGATCTAGGGGGAGCGGGGGTATGCTTGAGCATCCTCTTGCTCTCAGAAAATTCCATCAGTATGTTATAATCTAAGGGACAGCGAGAAAGAAGACAAGTTTCAGCACCTTTTTTGAGCTTTTTTTTTTTTTTGTCTGGATTCGTCATTACCTGTGTAATGCCACTCACGAACCATGATGGTTGCATGGGTCAGCCGTGTAGTGGCATTGTGCATGGGTCACTCTTGGCTAATATGTAGAGATGAAGAGAAAGAGAAAGGGTTTTAATTTGAATGGATAAAAAAAACTCCATAGATTAATTTATAAATAGTTCCATTCGTTATTTAATTTGATAACAAATAAAAACAATTGTTCCTTACTAAATAAATAGTTAAAACTTTCTGTGTGATTTTTTTTCTCAATTCTAAAATTATAAATAGGGCATAAATGCTGATTGGTCGATCACTCCCATCCGGATATCAATATTTATGTCTGCATTAATTAATAGAAAGTAGTTAGTGGACAAAATAACGATGAAAAAACAGAACGAATATGGAAGTATTAACTCCGATGTCATCTTGACCCAATCCGACCTGATTGGAGTTTAACTCCGATCTTAGGTAACAATTAGCCCATGTTGACTCAGTCAAAAATATGCCACATGTTAGATAATGTCAATAGAAACTAGAGGAATAAGAAGAAGAAGCTAGATTTCATTGTGAATATGATTTTAATTTTATGTTAAAAATTTTAAGACAAGTTAGTTGGTTATATTGTATCACACGTATTGTAATTGTGAACTATAAGGAGAGAGACTTTCACACATGTGGATTCACATAGGTGTAAATTCAACGCTTAATTGTACTGAACCAAGTTAATTTATATGTAGGTACGACTTACTTAAGTGTATAACGGATCCATTAATTTATGTTAATAACATATCCACAACCTTCCGGGTGAAACTATCAACTATGACTAATGTTTTGACGAGTAATGACAGTACTGGTCATTTAACCTTGCCAAAGGTCAGAGCTCCTAAAAAAGATGAGGCCATGGTCGAGCAATGTGTGTGCAAGAAAAGTGATCTCTGTTCACCTTCGTTCTCGATTGATTTTTCCTCTTTGTCATGCATATGTTTAACAGATCCACTCATGATAGCAATCGGGTATGAATTTAGTTCATCGTGACCACCAGTGTTTGGTGGTGACACGATTTGCTATTGGATCTTAGGAAACAAATGACCCACGACTACAGGGTCGTCTCAACCATTCTGGAAGCCCTAGGCGAAAAAAAGAATTTAATATTTTTTAAATAAATCTTGAGACCCTAGGGTAAAATAAGAATTTAATATTTTTTAAATAAATATTATTAGAAATAGTTAAATTGTTACTTATAATAAAAGATGGAATTTGTCATCCTAGCAGTCAACACGACCGACCCTACGACCAAGTTGTAGTTGGTTATTGCGTGGAGAGCATTTTTCTTGGTTTTGCCGAGATTCGACACTTTGTCCATTGTAACAATATCTACCCCGTATTAGCCAACTCAACCATATCCCAGGGGCGACATTTAATTTTATTAGTAAAATTTAAAGGAGCAGTTTCATATATTACCAATGATTATTTATATAGCAATAACTTTATCTTATGTCAAACCTCACTTTTTTGTTATTAGCAAAATTTTTTAAAAAAATGTTTTATATTAACTAATTTAGAATCAAGAAAAAAAATTATTGTAATTTTTTTAATATACATTTTAATTATAATTTTTTTAAAAAAATTATCAATCATTTTTAACTTCGAGAAAGGAAAGTCTAGACACAATAGTAAAATTATTGTGTGACCTAGAGGAAATAGGTTTGTGTACTGGATATAATCATTACGTATAATAAACCTTTCCTCAGAATCTCGTATTGAGGAGAGCTTCGTGAACTAAACTATCTTTTTTATCAATTTTAACTTTGATAAATTATTAATAAAATTTATGGTGAATTATTAAAAAATTAGTGAAAGAAAAATAAAATTTAAGAAAGAAATAATACTACAATATTAAATATGCTTTTGACTTTTAAAAGTATTTTTATAAAAAAATATATTAATTAAGTATAACCAATAAATATTTTTAATTTATTAACAAAATTTAATTTTGATTAATAAATTAAATTTTTATAGTAAAAAATTTAAAATTACTAATTAAATTTTAATAAAAAAAATTACCAAACAAATCTAATTTTAATAGTAAAAAATTAAAAGTATCAGTTAAATCTAATTCAAGTAAAAAAAAAAAAAAATCTAGATTTAATCTATAAAAAATTTAAAATTTTTGGCCAAGTCTAGTTTAGCTAGTAAAAAATTAAAATTAGTGGTGAAAATAAATCTAGACTAAAATTTATTTTAGCCATAATTTTAAATATTTAATATCCAAACTCATATGTTTTTATGCCTTAGTCGGCCCTGCACGACAACCTCTAAGTACCGTCTAAAGTGGGACGAATTTGTATACACTGTGCAGGCTCGGACTTGAGGTAAGGCCCAGGAGGCGCTCGCCTCAGGCCCATTTTTAAGAGGGGCTCAAAATTATGGTTCCACCCTAATTTTGTCGTGAGTAACCCAACGTCGACTCGCCGAGATACTTTTTGTCGAATCGGACACTGTCCTCGAGGGCTCTATCGTGCCCTTCATCGGCTTCAACTTTTTCGTCATCCTCGAGCCCACCCTTCCCTTCCCCCCTTTAGTCTTCTCCTCCGCCAACCTCCTTCTCCCCTTCCACTTCTTCCGCGCTGTCACCTCGTGCGTGGGGCAGTAGGGATCATTTTCCACTTTCGGTCCTCCCTCGTCATTAGTACTAAGCTCCTACTCTTCAAGGGTGCTCGTCTCCTACACGACCAATGATAGCAGCCTCTTCGATTCATCTTCTATTTTGGTAAGTTTATGTAATTCTGTTCGATTTGTCCAGTTTTTTTTCTGATCAACTTTGCTGGCTCGTTGCTCTTGCTTGCGGCATTAGTTCTCTTGCTTTTGAAGCGTTGTGTGTTTAATGTTTTGTGCAGTTACAAAATCAAAGGGAAAAGGTGAGACAGTGAGAGGGAGACAAGAGCAATTAAGCAAGGCCAATTATTCTTGTTCTCTTCTGCTATGCTTCTACTCATGCTTAATTCCTATTAACTCCATCCAATTCGATTAGTTTACGCCATTAAATTTGTTAGCTTGTTGCATTTGAAATTCTTTACTTCTAATTAGATACGTTTCTAATAGATCATTGTAAATATTATTTTGCATTATTCTTTTAAGCTTAAATCTATCTTACCATTGAATCTTCATTGGTGCATTTCATTTTACATTCTGATATTTATATTTATATGTTTACTATTGTCTTACCTATTTTTTTTACTGACAGTGGTCTATTTTATTTTTGTAGCTCAGTAGCTCTTTGTGCACATTGCAATTAGTTCAATTTTATTTGTATTTCTTAATACTTATGTTTATAAATAAATCTCAAGTTGTTTTCTTGATATATTTAATTGTCTGATAATTTATTTTTACTAGTCTAATACTATTTGATTATGATCAAACTAATTTTTGTTGTCTTTTGTCAGACACTAGATTTGATAAGAGGAAAGAGCATGTTGATGATAATGGATTCATCCCTGGATGGGCAATATGCTAATGAGGATGCTACAAAGCTAGTGGAACTTACTTCAAAATGTCTACAGTTCGAGGCAAAAGATGCACATAGTAATTTATAGTCTTTACTTCATATTGTTACATAATTTGTAGCATATGACATTGATATTATTTATCCTTTTAGAGATTTGGATTATAGGTTTATTGATTTTGGTAGTGAAATGAGGCGAGACTTTTGGCTTTCATATTTTAAAGTGTGGATGAATTTTTAAATTAAAATAGTAATAAGATATTATAAGAGGGGACCATTTTTTTTAAACTCGACTCATGCCATCAAAATCTCAGGTCCGACACTGACTCTATGCCAAATGTAGGCCTCGACATCACGATCACTTTTCAACTAAGTATAACAACCAACTCGAGCTTGATCAATAATGATAATTATGGAAAATAATCTTGAATTATTTTCAATCAATAGATATTTATTATATTTGTCATCATAATTAAAGATTAACAGTAAAAGATAATATTTCCAGATTAATTATATTCACTACTACGACTATTATTATTATTATTATTATTATTATTATTATTATTATTATTATTATTATTTAATATTTTCATTATTAATTAAACAACTTGTATAAATAATTAATTTAACTTTATCAATAAGATTATTTAAAAATAATTATTTTCTATTTTTATTATTTCTATCATGCTAGCTTTGATCTCGCTGTGAATTTTTTTTAACATTCTCTTTCTAGTTTCTATAACCGTCTGCCACGTTTCTTTCCCCATTCTCTTATAAAACATTTTTTCTTTTCTCGCCCCTTTTATTCTTCTCTCTTCCGCCGTCTTCACGAAGAGGAATAGTGAATTATTTTTTTTAGCTTCTCCTTTTCTGTGCCGCCTGTGCAATTGCTGGCGCCGGCATCTCCTGCCATAGTCTCTGCCACCGGTGCCCCTACCGCTGCCATCTTTTCCGCCTCGTCACTACCGGATCTTGTGTTGCTACCGACCAAGAGCAACATAGGAGTTACTAACGCCAGCCGTCGAAAATTCTTCCAACAAGATCTATTACTATCCAGGGACGAGTTATTTATTTTCGATATCAGATATTCAATGACATCAAGGTAGCCGCAAGTAAAGTTCAGACCAATATCAAATTTATCACTTCGTAGTTCACACTGGTCTTTATTATTTTAGAAGATTTGATTAGTCTTATAATTAAAAACAATGTCAAATTTTTTTCAGAGTTGCATATTAGTATTCAATGTTCTAAAAGATTTGACTCAAATTTTACTGGTGGTCCTGCAACATTAGGACAAATAACTATTTCATAAGGAGAATCGACATTTTCAAACCGATCACCACCTTCTTGGCAATTTACAACTTAGTTATCTCATTGAAGCATTCTCACTTTCTATCTCTCCTAATATAATTTCATGATGTTATACCAGAATATGATATTCTCACAGAGGTTTCGCCTTATCATGAACCCGACATGGTACAAATTGGTAATAACTCAGGTTTGCAAATTACTCTCCTTGGAAACACATCTTTTCACACATGTGGTCAAACTTTTTGTATGCACAACACTCTTCATGTTCCTTCTATCATCAAAAATTACTTTCTGTGCGTCAATTTGCTCTTAATAATAATCTATTCTTTGAATTTCATTCTCATCATTGCCTTGTGAAGGATCTCACAACAGGAATTACTCTACTTCAAGGAAACATTATAGACAATCTCTATCATCTTTAACACACCTATACTAATGTTTTTGTTAGAGAACGCACAGACAAATTCTCTTAGCACACATGTCTTGGTCATCCATCTCTACATCTACTTTAGAATATCATCAATTAGTATGGTTTACCAATTTTTTAGCATCCTCATCCCACTTATGTGAAGTTTGCATGAAAACAAAATCTCATAAATTACCTTTTGTTTCTTCTACTCGCACCTCTAGTTTTCCTTTAGAAATTATTCACTCTGATATGTGGAGTCCTGCTCCTATTCTCTCTAATAAATGTTTTCTTTATTATGTTATTTTTATTTACAATTTTAACAAGTTTGCTTGAATTTTTTTTATAAAAAGAAAATTTGATCTCTTCGATATTTTTTTCTCATTTTTAAAAGCATGTTGAGCGTTATTTTGATCGTAAAATACTCTCTCTTCATTATGATTGGGGAGGAGAGTATTAAGCCCTTCATTATCATCTTACCTCCTCAAGCATCCTTCATCGAGTCTCTTGTCCCCACACTTCTGAACAAAATGGATCCATTGAGAGGAAACATTGTTATATAATTGAAACTAGCTTAGCTCTTCTTAATCATGCCTCAATTATGCTTAAATTTTGCAATGACGTTGTCCAAACCTCAGTATACCTTATCAATCATTTGCCCACTCCACTACTTCAAAACAAAAGCCCCTTAGAAAGACTTTATAATTGCTCTCTGGATTATTCATTCTTCCATATCTTTGGTTGCGCATGTTATCCTTGATTGCGACCTTACTCTAAACATAAGTTAGACCATCAGTCTCAACAATGTGTTTTCCTTGGTTATAGTAATTTGTATCATGGGTATCATTGCCTACATATATCAACTGGGCAAATATATATTCCTCGACATGTTACTTTTGATGAGTCTCTCTTTCCATTTGCAGTTGTTCCCTCAAACATTCTCTCTGATAATCAAGACACTTTTCTAATTACCCCTAATAGTATACCAGAACTATCACAGGTTGCTCTAACAAGACATACTCAAAGTACAAGAGAAGATGAAATTTTGGGCTCTGCTCCATCCCCACCAAATCTTACAGATTCAACATCTAGTAATGTTTCGCTCTCTAGTCCTGATTCCCATCAATCTAACCACTCATGTTCAAATAGTTCTGATGATGATACTCCTCGACGTATGCTTCCTTTAAGCGAGATTTATGCTCGATGTCTACTAGTTCCCACCCATTATCCTTTGTAACATGCTCTAATTACTTCTTCAAGTTTTGTTGGACCGACTAGCTTTACACAGACAGTCAAAGACCTAAATTGACCTGCTACGATGGCTATAGAGTTTGATGCTCTTCTCCGTAATGAAATATGGACCTTAGTTCCTCATACTCCGTCTATGAATATATTGAGCTCTAAATGAGTTTACCGAATTAAGTATCAAGCATATGGATCCATTGAACGCTACAAAACTCACCTTGTTGTAAAAGACTTTAGTCAACAACTAAGTATTGACTTCAATGATACTTTCAGTTTGATTGTCAAAATTACAACTGTCAAATTGTTACTGTCTATAACTATTAGCTCCAATAAGTCGATAAAATAATTAGATATTTCCAATACTTTCCTTCATGGACAACTTGAAGAAACTATTTTTATGGAGCAACCACTAGGTTTCATCCACTAACAACTTTCAACACATGTTTGTAAACTTCAGAAATCTTTATACGGTATTCGACAAGCACCTCGTGCGTGGTTCATCGTCTATCTAATTGGCTTCACATTCAGGATTTTTCTGGATCAAAAACTAACTATTCACTATTCTATAAATGTGATGAAAAATTTACCATACTTTTTCTAATTTACGTGGATGATATATTAATAACTGACAGTGATCAAGAAGACATTTCTTCTTTCCTCCATCTTCTTAATCAAGAGTTCTCGATTCGGGACCTCAGCAAGACTCATTTTTCCTTGGCATTGAGTTTCTTCCACATGTTGAAGGATGCCTTCTCTATCAAAGCAAATATATCACTGGACTTCTTCAACGAGATAAAATGGATGGTGCACGTCTTGTCACGCCCTGAGGGTATACTTGTCCACCAAACTGTATGGTACCCCCTAGTGTCAATATAGAAAATATGATATCAAACCAATTCAAGCCAACATAAAACACTAATGAAATATAATAACACCAAGTCACAAATAGCAATAATGATAATGAGTGTATGTATGCATGCACATGTGAACATATTAAATTAACCAAAAGCATAACCAACGACAAAAACATTTGATACAAAGAGGAAACCCAAACTATAAGCAGTGGAAAGAAAAGTAGCAACTCATATAGAAATCCAAAAATCTGAACTCGAGCGGGACTAGCAGCCAGGACCTCTGAGCGACACACATCCTCTATCTGCTAACCTGGAGGATCTAAGAAAAACAACAGGTAGTGAGTATAAAAAAATATACTTAGTGGATAGAAAAAAATAGTGCATAGATAGTATACTGACAGGAGATCAAAGGATACAGTCTCAGATAAAATATTTACTTACCAACGTAGGTGTCCCAACATAATCACCAACTAACCAAAAGTAAAATCATAACTTAGCACTTCACTAACCTGCTCAACCAAGTATAACCAATAAATCGGGAGTACGTACAATACATCTTGTCACACCCCGAAGGTATACTTGTCCATCAAATCGGACGGTACCCACTAGTGACAATATAGGAAATATGATATCGAACCAATTCAAGCCAACATAAAACACCAATGAAATAGAATAACACCGAGTCACAAATAGCAATAATGATAGTGTGTGTATGTATGCATGCACATGTGAACATACTAAATTAACCAAAACATAACCAACGACATAAACATTCGATACAAGAGGAAACCCAAACTATAAGCAGCGGAAAGTAAAATAACAACTCATATAGAAATCCAAACTCAAAAATTCAAACTTGAGTGGGACTGGTAGCCAGGACCTCTGAGAGATACACATCTTTTATCTGCTAACCTAAAGGATCAAAGAAAAGCAACAAGTAGTAGTGAGTATAAAAAAAATACTCAGCGGATAGAAAAAATAGTGCACGGATAATATACTGAATGGAGATCAAATGATGCAGTGTCAGGTAAAATACTTATTAACCAACGTAGGTGTCCCAAAATAATCACCAACTAACTAAAAGTATAATCAATAACATAGCACTTCACTAACCTACTCAACCGAATATAACCAATAAATCGGGAGTACATACAATACATCCAAATCTGCACGAATAAATATATGACTGACATATGGCAAGTATATAACAAACACTGACTGTAGGAGAACGTTCTACCACGGATGGTCCAGTAGGTAGTCAGGGCAAATGACTAGTCACTATCCGCCGGAGAATGCTCTACCATAATTGGCCCCATGGGAGACAGGGTAAATAACTAGTTACTGTCTACTGGAGAATGCTCTATCACGAATGGTCCCGGGGGTAGACAAGGTATATACCAATGGTCACTAACGACTCTCTCTCTCTCTCTCAACCACGAATATGAGACAAGATACACTAACGGTCACTGACGACTCTCTCAACCACGAATGGGAGACAATGGTCGACAGGATAATCTAACGATTGCTGACGACTCTCTCAACCACGAATGGGAGGCAATGGTCGACATGATATTACAACCAAGGGTCTAGTGGGATACTCAAAATCCTATACTATTGTATAATTCTACTAATGTATAGGCATGGGCCTATATAACCAGTAAGGGTCTACTAGGATACTCGGTACCCTATATTATGATATAATTCTACTAATATATAGGCAGAAAATATACAATCACGTTCCCAAGTTACTATTCACCCAGCATTAATATTTCTACTAATTCTGTGGAATCATCTCAGATATATTAAATCACGGGACCAAGATCGAGTAATCATAGGGGCTGATTCAAAAGGGGAAGCCTAGTGGAATATGCTACCCCTCTAATAGGGAGTGATCTTCATTAAATATAGGTCAACATATAAGGACAAACAATAAGGTATCAAATTCAGGAGAGATATAGGACAAACTTAAGGTAAACAAGTAATTGCAACCTCATCAAAACATGGCAGTTACCAATCATGTACTACAATCAAAGCTATCAAGAAGATAAGCAAGATCTACCCACCTCATTATAGATCATCTTCAAGTCAAAGGGCCCGCTTCGAACTCAAATCCTATGAGTAAAGGATATGAAAGAATCTAAGGTCTATCCATATGTCAATCAAATTACCAAACATATTCAATCAATTAATGATTCCATTAATCCTAACTGAATCATCCAATTCATTAATTGACCCATTATAGGTTAACATCTTTCTTAATTAATTAATCTATTTATTAATTAATCAGCTCATCAATTTATCAATTAATCACTCCATTAATTTAATTAGCCATCATACGACAACCAATTATCTAACTTATCCACTTAATCAAATGACATTAATTAAAAATCTATTAATTAATCTGAGTAATTAATTAACCTTAAATAATAAATCATAACCAACTTAAATCTATCAATTTAACATATTAATCAAGGTAACCTGATTATTCCATTTATTAACTTAATTAATTGATTAATAAGAACTAATCTAACCAACCAATTAATTAATCCACATTAATCGACTTAACTGAAACATTAACTTATTTGCTTAACTCAAAATTTACTAGAGAGTGGTCTCTCTACAACAGAATGTCGGCGGTGGTGAAGGCGGCGCTGGTGGCGTCGACAACACTATGGATCGGCAGTAGCACTCGGAGCAGCGAGCACAAATAGTGATTAGGCAAGCAAGCAGGGGCGGTTGTTGGAGCTTGACGGTGGCTCGGGCCAACGAGGCACAAGCAACTGGGGTTGCTATTCCTCACGGGACCACATGGACCCGTGATGACACTCAGAGCGGCGATGGCGTCGAAGAAGACTAGAAACGTGGCTCTGGCATCATCTCTTGGTGAGGGCAGGTGGTGCCGACCATCAACCGATTCGGGGTGGATGTCCTATCGTAGTTGCGTGGAGTGGAGCGGGAATATGACATGCCGTCGTCGGTTATTTGTGGGGTTAGCGAAACGTCGCCGATCGCTGGGCATGCATGGGCAATGTCGTTCGCCCGCATGGCGGAATAACACCTTGTACATGTGAGGAAACTATTGAGGAGCAGTGCCAGTGATCTACTCACAGTGGGGGGTATTTGTTGGTCCTAGGAAAATCGTACCGGTTCCACTGTACAAAAATTTTGTACAAGTGTCGAACCTTTCCTAACAACCTATTGTGTTCTTTAGGAATTAAATTCGGAATCGCAAACGGAACTTAACATTATTGATTCCAAATTTAACTTATCTGTTCTTAATGGTTTAGACTTGGATCACAAATGATGCTTAACATTATTGATCCAAATCCACCTATGTTTTAAATTTAATTAAATATTAATTTCAGAAATCGACTTCCAGGTTAAACATGGCGGGACACTAGGTCTTCTTGGATATGGGAGCAACCACCACTTCCTAGACAAAGCCTTTCAATGAAATCTAATATTTAATTTCCTTATATAACTCTAGGTTTAACCAAAAAGAACAATCGAATCACAAATTTGAAAAAAAAAAAAAAAACAAACTCGAATCACAAATTTGAAACATAGAATTATATGCCTCTTGTGTTTGGAATTCATACAAAGAAAAACTAGTATGATGCGAAAAATAATTACTAGTTATACCTTTCTTTGTATGCAATGACCTCTTGATCATCTACCGTATTCCTCTTCTTATCTCGGACGTTGTGTGGGCAACGATCTACCGAGATGAGAACCACCCAAACCCTTCTTCTTCCTCCTTGCAAGTTTCGGCCAAGCACTCCTCCTTGAGATGAAGAGTTTCGGCCACCACCACCAAGCTCCAAGAGATGCTAGAAACAAAGACTCCTTTCTCTCCTTCTTCTCCAAGCAAGATCCGGCCACCACCACAAAGCTCCAAGGGATGATGCCACCGGCCACCAAAGAAGAAGAGAAGAGGAGAAGCAAAGGAGAAGGGTCGACCACCACCAAGGGAAAGAGGAGAGGAAAATAGAATAGAGTTGTGTCTTATGAAGGCACCCCTACCCTCTCTTTTATATTCCTTGGTCTTGACAAATAAGAAAAATTTAAACAAAAACTTCCTTATTTTCTTTGCCATGAAAAGGAAAATTTTAATTGATTAAAACCAATTTCCTTTTCTTAAATATCATGGTCGGCCACCTCATAACTCCAAACAAGGAAAGTTTTAATAACACAAGAATTAAAACTTCCTAATTTGTTTCCAAAAATTTTTAATAAAAATTTCTCTATTAATTTTTTCCTTCATGGTTGATTATAAAAGGAAATTTTATAAATTAAAATATTTCTTTTAAACATGTGGATGATTTCCAAAAAGGAAAATTTTCTTCAAAATTAAAATCTTCCTTTCAATCTACAAATAAGGAAAGATATCAAATCTTTTCTTAATCCTTTGTAGAAACTTATAAAAGGAAAAATTTATAATTTTAAAACTCTCTTTTAAATCATGAACATGGTAATAAAAAAGGGAAGTTTTTTCAAAATTAAAATCTTCCTTTCAATCTACAAATAAGGAAAGATATCAAATCTTTTCTTAATCTTTTGTAGAAAGCTATAAAAGGAAAGATTTAAATTTTAAACTCTCTTTTAAAATCATGGAATCCACAAAAGTAAAATTTTAAAAATTAAAATCCTTTTAATTTGATGTGGCCGGCCACACCAAGCTTAGGCTCCAAGCTAAGGCCGGCCACACAACTTGCTCATCCTAATTGCTTTGGCCAGCCCAAGCTTGGGTTCCAAGCTTGCTTGGCCGACCACCTTAGGATGGGTATAAAGGTGGGTATAGGTGGGTATAATACTTTATAAATAAGAGACTACGATAGGGACCGAGAGGAGGAATTGATTTTGATTCCCGATGAAATTAAGCTTCCCGTGTTCACCCCGAACACCCAACTTAATTTCATCAATAATAATTCATACCACTAAAGAATTATTATTAAACTACTGCACCAATCCCAAATTACATTTTGGGCTCCTTCTTATTATGAGTGTGTTATTCTCCCTGTGTTTAAGATGTCGAATGTCCACTAATTAAATGAGTTACTGACGACTTTCTTTAATTAATATCTTAGTCCAAGAGTAGTACCACTCAACCTTATCATTATGTCGGACTAAGTCCACCTGCAGGGTTTAACATGACAATCCTTATGAGCTCCTCTTGGGGACATTATCAGCCTAGATTACTAGGACACAATTTCCTTCTATAATCAACAACACACATTATAAGTAATATCATTTCCCAACTTATCGGGCCTATTGATTTATCAAGCTAAATATCACTCTTTGATAAGTCAAAGAAATAAATACTAAATATATGTGCTTGTTATTATATTAGGATTAAGAGCACATACTTCCATAATAACTAAGGCATTGTTCTTTTATTAAGTCAGTATAAAAAGAACTTACCTTAAATGGTCCTACTCAATACACTTAGAGTATACTAGTGTAATTTATTAGTCAAGATAAACTAATACCTAATTACACTACGACTATTCCAACGGTTTGTTCCTTTCCATTTTAGTCGTGAGTAACTGTTTATAATTTATAAAGAACCGATAACATGATCTTCTGTGTGTGACACCACACACCATGTTATCTACAATATAAATTAATTGAACAATTACACTTAGCAAATAAATGTAGACATTTGACCAATACAATTCTTTTATTTCAAAATAGATGTTTACAAAAAGCTAGGCTTTTAGTATATACTCTAACAATCTCCCACTTATACTAAAAGACTAAGCTGTCATATCTGTTGCCATACATCTGATTCTCATCCCCTCCGCATGCTGATCAAAAGCTTTCGCTGGAAGGACCTTAGTGAAAGGATCTGTCAGGTTATCTGCTGATGTAATCTTGGCGACAACAACTTCTCCTTGCTTGACGATGTCTCGTATCAGGTGGTACTTGCGCTCTATATTCTTATTCGCCTTATGGGCTCGTGGCTCCTTCGAGTTTGCAATTGCACCGCTATTATCACAATAAATTATGATGATTTTGGGCAAACCAGGAATCACATCTAAGTCCATTAGGAAATTCCTGAGCCATACAACTTCTTTGGCTGCCTCAGAGGCTACCACATACTCAGCTTCCAAGGTTGAGTCTGAAACGTATTTTTGCTTAACACTCCTCCATACAATGACTCCACCTCCTAAAGTAAACACATAGCCTGATGTAGACTTACTATTGTCCCTATCTGATTGGAAGTCAGAATCCGTGTAACCCACAGGGAGCATATCATCTGCTTGGTAAACTAGCATATAATCTCTAGTCCTTCTTAGGTACTTCAATATATACTTTATAGCAGTCCAATGTCCTTGTCTAGGGTTACTTTGATATCTGCTAACCATGCCCACGGTAAAACAGATATCCAGTCTCATACAAAGCATTGCATACATTAAGCTTCCCACAGCCAAAGTATAAGGAACTGCCTTCATGTTCTCTATCTCATTTGATGTCTTAGGTACATCTCTTTATATAAAGCTACTCCATGCCGAAAAGGTAAAAAACCTTTCTTTGAGTTTTACATACTAAAACAAGCAAAGATTGTATCTATATATAAAACTTGAGATAGGCACAACATCCTTTTCTTGCGATCCCTTATGACTTTGATCCCAAGAATGTGTACACATTCTCCTAAGTCCTTCATATCAAATTATTTGAACAACCATACCCTTATATCCAATAATACTTTGACATTATTGTCAATTAGCAAAATGCCATCTACATATAGTACAAGAAATACCACCACGTTTCTGTTACACTTCTTGTATACACAAGACTCATCCGGACACTAAATAAATCCATAGGTTCGGATTACTTCATTAAACCGGATGTTTCAAGACCTTGAAGCTTTGCTTCAGTCCATAAATAGACTGATTGAGCTTATATACTAGATGTTCTTTGTCCTTTGCAATGAACCCCTCTGGTTGCTTTATATGGATGCTTTCTTCAAGACTTCCATTAAGGAAAGCTGTCTTGACATCCACTTGCCAAATCTCATAGTCCATATGAGCAACAATCGATAAAAGAATCCGGATAGACTTAAGCATGTCTACTGGTAAAAGGTTTCTCTTTTTCAACAAGTCTTGCTTTGAAAGTTTCCACCTTCCCGTCTGTCCCTCTTTTCCTATTGTAGACCTATTTTCACCTAATGGCTTTTACACCATTTGGTGGTTCTATAAGCTCCCAGAATTTATTAGAATACATAGATTCTATTTCTGTATTCATTGCTCTTTGTCAAGATGCTGCATCTTTATCTTGGAGCGCTTCGTCATATGTCTGGGGATAAGGTTCATGTTCACCAGGGGTCAAGTCCAAAGACTCTCCCACAACATGAATTTTTCAGGTTGCCTAACAACTCTCCCACTACGACAAGGCACTGTCTGTATTTGTGTATCATTTGTGATACGTGTTGCAGTTTCTTGTGACGCGACGCGCGCGATGCGCGCGACCGCGGGCTACCTTGCGATAGCGCGAGGCACGCGGCCGCAGGCGACCACGGTCTCCTCGCAGTTGGGCTAGGCCGAGGAAACTTCGTGGCCACCCAGATCTAGCAAATATCTGGGTGAGGCGGCCTCAACCGACCTCCGATCGGGCGAGGGCGGCCCTCCAGCAAAAGGGCGTTGCGACCACGGAAAACTTCGCAGCTACCCAAATCTGGCAAATATCTTACCTGAGACTAGATCGGAGAACTGGAATGAGCTCCGCTATTGAAGACTGGAATCTGAGAGGACTGAGCTCCGCAAGATTAGAATATGAGAGAACTGAGCTCTGCTGTAGAAGACTGGAATCTGAGAGGACTAAGCTCCGCTGTCAAAGACTGGAATGAGGACTAAGCTCCGCTATGGACAACATGAATCTGAGAGGTATGAACTTCGCACGACCTTGTGGATTAGGTTTTAGGAATTAAAATGGGACTTAAAACCGATTGATTCTACTATGGGAATGGGATATCCACAATGAGAGAAGATGGAATGGGAAAACTAAAAGAGATAAAAGAGAATTACCAAAATTGACCGGATCAAATCACCAAATCAAATTAGTATTTGGATTATTCTAATAATTCTGTTATAATTATTAGAATAATTCTCAGAATTATTCTTAGAATAATTCTGTTATTTATTAATTGATCAATTGACTAAGTACTTTTTGATCATTATATATTGTATTGTCCTTAGGGCAAATATCAATCAATAATAGATTTTATTGCTCTCATATTATTTCTTGCTCTCTCCCTATTCTTCTTTTTTACATAGTATCAGAGTCATCTCTTTTTATCTTCCCTCAACTTCTTGAGATGGAGATCCAATAAACGATGAACCATTTTTAATTTTTTTTTCCCCTCAAGCCTCTTCTTCTTTCCTACGTATTTTAATTTTCTTGTTCTTCTCTGTTTTCTTCTGCCGCCAACCCCTTTATTTCTCTTTCCTCTTCCATAATCTTTGTGTTTCTCTTCCATAAAAAAAGGTTTCCTTAACGATTCTATCTCTATGGTTTTTCTCCACGGTTGTCAATCATAAGGTAGAATCTCTTTCTTGTGACGTCGTCCAACAGCTATCGCCGGACAAGTTATTTTTACTTTAGATGTCAAATACTCAACGACATCAAAGAGGCCAAAAATCAAAGTTTAGACCAATGTCAGATTTGTCACATCGTTGGTCATACGGGAAATATATGCCCTAAAAGACTTGATTGGTCTCGGATAAAATGTAAAATTTGTCTCGGAATTAGACATTTTGATATTCAATGTCCTAGCCCATTTGACTCAAATTTCATTGGTGGTCCTACAGCCTCAAGACTGTTGGTGCGGTTTGCACTAACGATTTAACCCAGGTTTTGATGAATGACAAATCAGGTTAAGTTAGCTTGTTGTTATCTAACACTCTGATCGAGTGTGCAGGAGAAGTCCAGACAGGTCGACGGGCTGACCGGATGTCTGGCACGAAGCCCAGTTAGGTCGAAGGGCTGACCGGATAGCTGGCACGAAGTCCAAGTGGGTCGACGGGCTAACGGACGCTTAGGCACGAAGTCCAGCTAGGTCGACGGGCTGACCAGATAGCTGGCACGAAGTCCAGATGGGTCGACGGGCTGACCGGACGTCTGGCAGGTAAGTGAGGTAAGTCACTGGAGGGGAGTGACTGCGAGGACGCGTTCCCGGGAAGGGAACATTAGGCGTCGATCCGGCTTAGATCCATTTCGGATAGCTAAGTCGAGATCGTGACTAGATTTCGGTCTCGGAAAGACTGAATCTAAATCATACTTCTTATACTGAACTCATAAACTGTGCTAACACTTTATTTTGCAGGATCTATTTGTCTCGGACTAACCTTATTTTGCAGGAAAGCTGTTCGCTGGAAAAAGGTGGTCCGAGTGCCCGGAGGGGATCCGGGCGCCCGGAGGGGATCCGGGCGCCCGGAGGTTCGGCAAAAACTATCCTGATCGCGCGTCGCCACTTGGAGCTCGCTGGTTGGAATTGCCACGTCTCACCAGGGCGCCCGGAAGGGATCCAGGGCGCCCCGAGCTTCATATAAAAGATGGGGCGGAGGCAGAGCTGAAAACAACAATCAACTCAGAACTCTCAGACTGCTTGCTCTACTACTCTGCGCTCCTGCGACGCTAACGAAGATCCGACGATATACTCCTTTCCTGTTCTTTAATTTTTGTCGGTATTTTCTTTTTTTTTGCTAGCATTACTATACCTTAAATTGTAATCATTTTCGAACTGCTAGTAATTGCCCAACGAAAGTACTCACGGAGTACGGGCCTTCGAGTAGGAGTCGTCACAGGCTCCGAACGAAGTAAAATTCATTGTGTCCAAGGTTTATTCCGCTGCGTTTATACTCGTTATTTTTCGAATCGATATTCACCCCCCCCCCCTCTATTGACGTTTCACGATCCAACAAGTGGTATCAGAGTAGGTACCGCTCTGATTTGGTGCAACCACCAATCAGACAGGGGGTGAAAATTTTTTTTACGCTTAATTCTAATCTGATATTATTATTACTAATCTGGGAAGTTTTTTTTTCCTCCGTTGCAATTAAATCCATATTGGTGTAACACTGATTTAGATATTCTTATTATTTTTCCCGCACTGCTAATCCAAGACCAAGTCTTGGGATATTCTTTTTCGTTGTTTACTTGTGTGCAGAATGTCTCAACTAGAAGGCTTTAGCACAGTACGTCCTCCCCTATTCAACTGGGATGACTTCTCGTACTGGAAGAAAAGAATGCAAATATACCTAAAGACGGATTACGATCAGTGGTTCAGCGTTATAAAGTGTTGGTGCGGGTAGCACTAACGGTCTAACCCAGGTTTTGATGAATGACAAATAGGTTAAGTTAGTTGTGTTGTTGTCTGACACTTTTATCAAGTGTGCAGGAAAAGTCCAGCTAGGTCGACGGGCTGACCGGATAGCTGGCGAGAAGCCCAAGCGGGTCGACGGGCTGACCGGACGCTTGGCAAGAAGTCCAGCTAGGTCGACGGGCTGACCGGATAGCTGGCGAGAAGTCCAAGCGGGTCGACGGGCTGACCGGACGCTTGGCGAGAAGTCCAGACGGGTCGACGGGCTGACCGGACGTCTGGCAGGTAAGTGAGGTAAGTCACTGGAGAGGAGTGACTGTGAGGACGCGCTCCCGGGAAGGGGACATTAGGCGTCGATCCGGCTTAGATCCATTTCGGATGTCTAAGTCGAGATCGTGACTAGATTCCGGTCTCGGAAAGACGGAATCTAAGTCATACTCTCTTTATCTATCTGTTGAACTTTAACTGTACTAACCATTTGTTTTACAGGATGTATATTTGCCTCGGACTAACCTTGTTTTGCAGGAAAAAGGAGTCTTTCTAGAACAAGGTGGTCCGGGCGCCCGGAGGGGATCCGGGCGCCCGGAGGTCCGGGCGCCCGGAAGGCGAATTTTATCCAGACAACTCATCGCTACGTGGAGCATCTTGATTTGAGCAGTTACGTCACACTCCAGGCGCCCGGAAGGGATCCAGGCGCCCGGAACAGCATATAAAAAAAGCCCCAGACAGGTGCTTCAGAACAGAACTTTGACTGAGAACTCTTCTGCTGATCTTGCTGCTCGACGTTCAAGTGCGACGTCAACAACGCTCCGACAAAAGTGCTCTTCCGGTTTTTTGTTTAATTTTCTCTTTGTCGGTATTGCTTTATTATTACTAGCATCTCCTGTACTTTTTCTGTAATCATATTTCGACTTGCTAGTGATTGCCCAACGAAAGTGGTCAAGGACCACGGGCCTTCGAGTAGGAGTCGTCACAGGCTCCGAACGAAGTAAAAATATTTGTGTCTACTTTATCTTTTTCCGCTCGTTTATACTCGTCTTTTTCGAATCGATATTCACCCCCCCCCCCTCTATCGAATCTAACGGTCCTACAAGTGGTATCAGAGTAGGTACCGCTCTGATTTGGTGCAACCACCAATCAGACAGGGGGTGAATTTTTTTTAAATAATTAATTTTAAACTGGTGTTTCGTTAACTTAATATTTCACTAATCAATTTAAATTAGTGCAACACGAATCTATTTTCTATCTTTTTCTTCCGCACTACTAATCCAAGACCAAGTCTTGGGATATTGTTTGGTTATTTACCTGTGCACAGAATGTCCCAACAAGAAGGATTCAGTACAGTGCGACCTCCACTCTTCAACGGGGACGACTTCCCTTACTGGAAGAAGCGCATGGAGGTCTACCTCAAAACAGACTTCGACCAGTGGATGAGTATTACGAAACCTTACAAAATTCCAGTAGACAACGCCGGGAATCTAGTGGATCCTGAAGACTGGACAGCAGATCTCAAGAAAAAAGCATCAACAGAAAATAAAGCGATCAACACTCTGCAATGTGGATTGACAAGAGAGGAACTGAACAGAGTCGGTCCACACAAAAACGCTAAAGAGCTATGGGACAAGCTGATCGAACTGCACGAGGGAACGAGCGACGCTAAGGTAACAAAACGAGACCTGCTTCTAAATAAAATTTTTAATATAAAAATGCAGGAAGGAGAAACAGCGAATCAACTACACGCGAGGATCAAGGACATCCTCAACGGGCTTCATGCAATAGGCCACCAAATGGAGAACCGAGACTTAATCAGGTACGCGTTAAATGCTTTTCCGCGAAACAACTTGTGGGCATCAATCGTAGATGCCTACAAAATTTCAAAAAATTTATCTAAATTGAAATTGGATGAACTCTTTTGTGAATTAGAACTTCATGAGCAAACTAACGCCGGGGTCGAGAAAGGTGTAGCTTTATTTGCAGGCTCCTCTAAAGAAAAGAAGAACAAGCCCGAATCCGAAGAAGATTCCGATCAAGACTCTGAAGACGAAGAACACCTGGTGAACCTGGTAAGGAAAATGTTCACCAGGAGAAAGAAAAGCTTCAGCAAAAAGGATCTTCAGAAGATCAGTTCGCCAGCCGATTCAAGAAATGTTACATGTTTCGGATGTAACAAAAAGGGGCACTACAAGAACGAATGCCCAAGATTGAAACTTGACAAACCAAAGTCAACAAAGAAGAAAGCCCTCAAAGCAACGTGGGACGACTCCTCCTCGGACGAATCGGAGGGAGAAGAGCAAAAGCACCGAAGTCACCTCGCGCTGATGGCTCGCGAAGCTGAAACGGAAGACGAATCAGAGGAATCGGAAGACGGGTCCGAACCCGAATCGAGCCACGAGTCCGTACTCGTTTCCGAAGGTTCCGAAGAGGTATACCTAAACTTAAATCGTAAATTCTTTAGTATTATCTCCTGTTTAAATAAAAAATTAGTTAAATTGGAAAATAAAAATAAATCACTTCTTGAGGAAAATCAAGACCTCAAGGAACAATTAAAAAATTAGAATCCAACTCAAGATCGAACACTTGAGGAGGAGAATTTATCATTAAAAAATGAAATAAACAATTTAAAAGAGATGTTAGAAAAATTCACAACAAGGTCAAAAAATTTAGATTTAATTCTAAATAACCAAAAGGCATGCTATAATAAAATCGGACTTGGATATAAGTCGAATTCAAATAAAACCTTCAAATCATTAATAACCCAATACAAGTCAACCAATCTAGCTTGGGTTCCGAAAGCGTGTTTGACCACGCAAGTAGGACTTAATCAATATTATATACATAAAGAAAAAATACATTATATAAAATTAAATAAACCAAACCAAAATCCAAAATACAAATCTAAATCAAATACAAAAATCAAACATTTTAAAACTCAACAAAATATAGATTATCACCAAGTTGATTATAATATAAAAAGAATCGACACAAACCTAAAACCAAAATCTAAATTAATGGCCAATGATTCAGGGGGAGGCTCCAGAATAGCTGGCACCTCCAAAACTAACCTACCCGACAGGGTAACCCAAAACAAACTAACCCGGTAGGGTAATTAGGATTAATTAAAAAGAGACCAAGTTTAACTTGACTCATGGTACTGGTGAAGTTTTTGGATGATAGTACGTTAGGGAAGCTTGGGCATCGCATGTCTAGAAAGATATGGCTTCGATCTGGTGCATTTGGCCAAGTGGAACTGACCGAAGCTACCCTTAAACGAATCCTAACCAGTTAGACCAAGATTTAGTACTAAGTTTCGTGGATAGGACTATTCGGAAAACCTCGAAAGGTTGGTTACTTCTAATGATGTCCTTGTGACTCACCAAGCTTAGAAGTTTATCCGAAGAATGCTTATTTGTGGAAACCAAAGCTAAGTCTGAATCTGATACTAGTTAAACCAAAACTCTGTAATCAAACTAATTTCATCTCACAAAACCATAGGATTCCCTGATTGATAATATAGATCGGGTGAGATGAATAAGGCTTAAAAATTAATTTTAAAAATTTAATTTTAAACTTAAAAAAATTATTTTCAAAATTTAATTTTTAAACTTAAAAAAAAAAAATTCTTTTCAAAATTTTAATTTTAAACTTAAAAATTATTTTCAAAAATTTAATTTTAAACTTAAAAAATTATTTTCAAAATTTAATTTTAAACCAAAAAAAAAAAATTATTTTCAAAATTTAATTTTAAACTTAAAAAATTATTTTCAAAATTTTAATTTTAAACTCAAAAATTATTTTCAAAAATTTAATTTTAAACTTAAAAATTATTTTCAAAATTTAATTTTAAACTTAAAAATTATTTTCAAAAATTTAATTTTAAACCTAAAACAAAATTATTTTCAAAATTTTAATTTTAAACTTAAAAATTATTTTCAAAATTCTAATTTTAAAACTTAAAAATTATTTTCAAAAAATTTAATTTTAAACTTAAGAATTATTTTCAAAATTTTAATTTTAAACTCAAAAAATTATTTTCAAAAATTTAATTTTAAACTTAAAAATTATTTTCAAAATTTAATTTTAAACTTAAAAATTATTTTCAAAAATTTAATTTTAAACTTAAAAAATTAATTTCATAATTTATTTTTAACTTCAAAATTTTAAACTTAAATTAATGCATGCTCAAAAGACTAACTTTAAATCCTACTTACTGTAGGAAACCAAGTGGATTTTGGACAGTGGTTGCTCCAAACATATGACTGGAGATCACACCAAGTTCACTCAACTCACTTATAAAAGCCTAGGAACAGTTGCCTTTGGAAACAACGGCAAGCTCAAGGTAATTGGTATAGGTAATATTGAATTAAAATTAGATTTTATAATTACAAATGTCTTACTTGTTGAAAACTTTAAATATAATCTGCTAAGTATAAGTCAATTGTGTGATACTAGGTATAAGGTCAAGTTTCTATCTACAGAATGCTCAATCAAACACCTAGATAATCCTACCATAAGCCTAAAAGGTTTTAGAAAAGACAACATCTATGTCATCAACTTAACCATTTCTTCCATTAAGTGCTATTTAACACAAAAAGAAGAAACTTGGTTATGGCATAGGAGAATGTCTCACACCAACTTTAGAAATATAAGTAAACTAAATGGACTTGTAAAAGGCTTACCGAAGTTACCTAACTTAGATTCAACTATATGTAATGCTTGTCAACAAGGAAAACAAACTAAATCAACCCACAAACAAACAAATCAACCACAAACTAACTCAATCTTAGAACTTCTACATTTAGATCTTTTTGACTCCCATGGAGTCAAATCCATTAATGGAAACTTATACTGTTTAGTAATTATAGACGATTACTCTAGGTTTACTTGGGTAAAATTCTTAAAACATAAAGATGAAACATTTGAAATTCTTACAAATTTTTGCAAACAGATTGAAAACGAAAAAGATATTAAAATTAAAAGAATTAGGAGTGACAATGGGGGAGAATTTAAAAATCATAACTTTAACAGTTTTTGTCTAGAAAACGGTTACCATCATGAGTTCTCATGCCCTAAAACCCCCCAACAAAATGGAATTATAGAAAGAAAAAATAAAACCTTACTTGAAGCTTCTAGAACAATGTTAAATGAGTATAACCTACCTAAATACTTTTGGGCAGAAGCCGTTAGTACAGCCTGCTATGTACAAAACAGAACAACAATAAATAAAACTCATAACAAAACTTTCTTCGAAATATTTTATAATAAACAACCAAACATAAAATACTTTAAGGTATTTGGGTGCCCAGTTTTTATCTTAAATACAAGAGAACACTTAGGAAAATTCACCTCTAAAATTGAAAATGGAATTTTTGTAGGATATTCCCTAAACAGTAGAGGCTACAGAATTTATAATAAAGTTACCTTAAAAATTGAAGAAACTACTAATGTAAAATTTAAAGAAACTAAACAAGACATAGAACCTACACAACCCCCAGAGTTTGTTCCAGAAACCAACCAAACTCTAAATCATGAAGAAGAGGAACAACATCAAGAGAATCAACCTCCTAAAACAATAAGGGTAAACCCAAATCATCCAACTGATCAAATAATTGGTGACCCAGACTTAAGAGTTCAAACCAGATCATCCTTTAGAAACCTAAGTCAAATCTCATTAATTTCAAAAATTGAACCTAAAACTGTGGATGAATCCCTACTAGACCCAGATTGGATTATAGCTATGCAAGAAGAACTAGCCCAATTTGAGCGTAATGAGGTCTGGGACCTAGTCCCACCACCTAAGAATAAGAAAATAATAGAAACAAAATGGGTATTCAGAAACAAACTAAGTGAAACTGGGGAAATTACTAGAAATAAGGCTAGACTGGTTGCCAAAGGATTTAGTCAAGTTGAAGGACTTGACTATGACGAAACATATGCCCCAGTAGCCAGATTAGAATCCATTAGAATGTTACTAAGTTATGCAGCCCATAAGGGATTTAAACTATATCAAATGGATGTTAAGTCTGCCTTTCTTAATGGACTAATCAGAGAAGAAGTTTACGTAGGTCAGCCTCCTGGTTTTGAAAGCTTAGAACACCCTGATCATGTTTTTAAATTAAAGAAAGCCCTATATGGACTTAAACAAGCACCCAGGGCGTGGTATGAGAGGCTAACATCTTACCTAATATCTAAAGGATTCAAACAAGGTCAAATTGACCCAACCTTGTTTGTCAAATCATTAAATACAAACATATTTATTGCACAAATATACGTGGATGACATAATATTTGGCTCAACAAATTCAGAATTTTTAGAAGAATTTATTAATCTAATGGAAAAAGAGTTTGAAATGAGCCTAGTGGGAAAACTAACCTATTTCTTAGGATTACAAATAAAACAGACAAATGAAGGAAACTATATCTCTCAACATAAATACACCAAAGAATTACTTAAAAAATTCGGAATGGAAAATACAAAAGAAATAAAAACACCGATGGCTGTAAACACAATCTTAGATAGTGACCTAAATGGAAAACCAGTTGATTTAAAATATTATAGAAGTGCAATAGGTAGCCTACTGTACCTAACTGCAAGCTGACCTGATATTTTATTTGCAGTTAGTATGTGTGCTAGATACCAAACTTGTGCTAAGGAATCCCATTTGACACAAGTTAAAAGAATTTTTAGATATCTTAAAGGAACAACAAATGTAGGAATCTGGTATCCTAGGACAAGTAATTTTGAACTAATAGGGTATTCTGACTCAGATTATACTGGATGCAAATTAGACTGCAAAAGCACAAGTGGTGGATGCCAATTATTAGGTTCATCACTTGTTAGCTGGTTTAGTAGAAAGCAACATTGTGTTGCTCTGTCTACAACTGAGTCAGAATACATAGCTATAGGCGAATGTGTTGCACAAATATTATGGATGATGCATACTCTAAAAGATTTCAACTTAAATATCACAAATGTAAAAGTATTAATTGACAATATAAGTTCAATTAACTTAACCAAGAATCCTGTACATCATTCAAGAACCAAACATATTGAAATTAGACACCACTTCATCAGGGATCATGTCACTAAAGGCGATATTGAACTCAAGTACATTGAGTCCAAATCAAATTTAGCTGACATTTTTACAAAACCTCTCCCTGAAAGTGAATTTAGCAACTTACGACGAAAATTAGGGATGTGCTTAATAGACTAGGATCTTTCAAAAATACTTTCAAAATTGGTTTTATCAAATTATAGGTTAAACTTGTTTGTTTTCAAAACTTTCCATTTTTTAGACTTTTGAAAACAGTTTTGGCCTTAGACTAGTTTTACATCCTTAGAAAGCATGTACCCATAGGTTTAGTTCTTGAGCATCTCACCAACACCTTAGGTTTACCTTGCTTGTGGTTGATAAACATAGAAAGGGGTGAGATGCATAGGCCAACTGTCTGGACTTAAGATGCTTATTTCAGTGCATCAGCATAAGTCTGGACGTTAAATACAATTCAGATATTAATCAGATTAAAGTTCATCAGTCAAGTCAAACACTGACTGATTATAATTAACTTAATCTGACTAACCAAGTGAAAGCTACTATCTTCTGATAGTTAATTAGTACCTAATTGGTTAGACAGCTGGTTAGAGTTAAATATCAAATTCAGGGGGAGAAATAAAACTACTTTAGTTTTCCAAATTGAATTTTAAACTTAATTTTGAAAATCAAAGTTTAAAAACAACTTGTTTAAAATTGTGAAAATTTTTAACTCACAAACTTTTTATCCTTTTTACCTAGTCTTTGAAAACTGAACTTTTCAAGTATTTTTGTAAGATACCGTAAAAGTAAATAATAAATATTATTGGACGAAAAATTTTATTGGATTTTTCGGGGATTTTTAGAAATTTTCTGGGATTTAAACGGAGTCCGTATGACCCGTTTTGATAGGATGGATTCGGGGTACAGCGAAGCCTATTTGGGATACCCCTTTAAATGGGAGTTGATTAAGGATTTAACTTAAGGTTAATTAACTTAAACCTAAGTTTTATTTTCTTTAAATTTTTCTCCCGATTCATTTCCTTCCCCGATCCCTTCTTCCCTGACTCCCCTCCCTCGCGATCCGATTTCATCGCCGGTCGTCGGGAAGCGACGCCGATCGTCGGCACAAGGCAGCCCTTGATCGTTGAGGAGGAAAGCTACCGCCCCGACCTCTCCCATTTCTCTCTCCCTCGCCGCGAGTCTCTTTTCTCCCGAGCCCCGAGCCCCGAGCCCCTTTCTCTCGATTTCTCCTCGTCGATCGTCGACCCACGAGACGCCGGAGCCAAGCTCGCAAGGTCTCCGATCACCTCTCCTCACCGGATCTTGAAGGTACTAAAGATGTCCAAGCCATCTCTGGAGGTGTGATCGCTTCCTCGGTTGGTTCTTTTCCCCGTCCAGGAGATCCGATTAGGGTTCAATGAGGGGCATAGATCCGCGTCGTCTCAAGCCAATTGAACTTCTCATTCATCCTCTTCAATTCGTTTGTTGGAGAGTGATCGGTTGCTCTTCATCAACCGGATTGGAGTAGGCGATGGCACCTGGAAGGGACCAAATCTAGGTTGTTCTTGTTCTGGATTGGAGGAAGGCATCGGATCAAGGTATTGGTAGATTTCTCTCCTGCCGATCACTGCTTCTCCACTTCTTGAAGCTGTGGAGGTCACGGGTGAGGAGGCAAGGGACTATTGAGGACTTGGATTCGGGACGAGTGTCTCGAAGTGGGATTGATTTATCTGACGCGGTCGACAGATAAAGGCGGGTATTTCTTCCTTTACCTCTATGTAGATTTTCTTGTACTTAGTGCATGGTTGTTATCCGATGGATTAGATTGCTTTACCTTATATCATATCTGTTTGTTGACTTCCTGCTAGAGACTTATGCTTGATCTTTGAGGTGTTCCATTTAATTCATATACAGTCTCAACTCTTGATATCTACTCTATGGTGATTACACGTGTAGAGTATGTCCTGTAGGGATTGCCGGGTGGCTGGTATTATCATGCTGATTGGGTATATGATGTGGACTGTATATAGGTGGGTATGTGTAGAGGAGTCATCTGGTTGACCGTGCATTTACACGTGGTGTGTATATCCGTATTTGTTATGTACTTTTGGAGGAGTGTGTTGATTGCACGTCTGTGGTTTATACACGTGTCCGATGTGTTTTTATTGGAGGATACATGTTGATTGTATATGTGAGGTTGTCCATGTATGTCTGATATGTTCATTGGGGATTATTGGTTGATTATACATGTGTAGTTGTATACATATGTTTGGTGGGATATGTGGAGGTATCATGACGATTATACTCATGTTGGAGGTATTTATGAGGTTTGGGGTTGTTGTATGGATGATGATTATATATATATATCATGTTCATCATTCATTGCATCTGATGACCATTGTCTCCCTTGTGGTGAGAGAGTCATCAGTTGGTTTGGTTTAGCACCGCCCACTCGGCCACTCATGGGTAGTGGTAGTTGGAGCAGTTGCTGCTAGTCCTGTCGTGCCACCCGGTCACAAGGTTTAGTGAGATCCGGCGTTGTGAGCAGTCAGGGACCCTGATGCTATGTAGTTAGATAGCTACTAGCGGACTGTCCGCCTCGACCACTATATAGTGGGCTGGAGGGTAGTACAGTCGTCACAGACCCAAGCCTCTCGGCCATACAGGGGTCGTGGTGTCTAGAGAGGTGGGTGACCATGGAGCATGCATACGCAGTTATTATTTTTGCATTTGATGCGCGGTGCATCTGCATTTGCATACATGCCTAGTAGATACTAGTTGCATGTGATTGTCGTTGTTGCACTTGTTTGAGATATGGTTGTTGCATTTGGTTGTCATGCTGCATACATGTCATTTATTTTACATGTATATGCAGTCGTACTTATATTGCACAGGTGTCACGGGTATATCTGTTGCAGATCCAGTGAGTTTACCGATCTTTGTACCTTGCGTCGATTTCAGATTGGGTATGTATTTACCATTATGTCAGCAGCGATTTGTGCAGTTTGTAGGTTAGTTATGATTATGTCTGGTTATTACGTCAGGTAGGTTCAGATGCATTGATTATGATAGTATGATCATGTTCTTTATTCCCTACTGAGACTGTATACTTGTGATCTCCATGTTGTTTATAGAACATGCACTATCTTTTCTATTACCCGCTGAGTTACCTATACTCACCACCGCATGTATATATTTATGTTTTCAGGTAGATGGTTGGAGTGTCGCTCGGAGTATCCTGTCTGCCGGGTCCTACGTCACATCCGAAGATCGTGATTGTTTTCTTTTGTATATTCTTTTCTTATTTTTGGCATTGTATTTGTGTATAGCCGTGTGGCTATCTTATGGTTTTGGGGTTGTATTTGTTGTATAAGCCTAGCCGGCTAGCAGTGTGTTGATTGTGTTGTATTGGGCTTTCCGTTTTCGTTTTTCCGCTGTGTTGGTTTTTAGTACAGCCGTGTGGGCTGTTTTATATATAACTGCGTGGTTGTGATTGTTTCATTCCAGCCGTGTGGGCTGTTATTATAACTGCGTGGTTGTGTATATAAATATTCCAGCCGCATGTGGCTGATGTATTTTGCTTGTAGTGATGCTTCATATTATCACCGGTACAGGGGAGGTTCTGTCGGATTTTTGTCTGACAGGAACTCCTTTGGGGGCGTGACAATTTAGTGGTATCAGAGCAGGTTTACGATACTTGCTATGCGTTTTGGATTTTCGAGATTTATCTGATACCAATTTTTGGTATCAGAGTAGGTACGATGCCTATTATTCGTGTTTTGGATTTCGTGATTCAGTTTTCTTGGTGTGACTTTTCATGTTTTGGGACCAGGCAGCAGCAGGACATCTCCAGGCTATAGGAGGTATGTTTAGATATTGTGATCATACATTTCTGTTAGTATATGCATGGTTGTTCTGATAGTTATGATGTGTGTTAGTATTCTCTTGTTAGTACTTGCCTATTTGTTTGTAGCATGCATTGCACGTGTTGGGTCAATCACTGATCACGGTTGACCTAATGGAGATCAAGGATTACAGTCTCAGGGGATTCATCTTATCATACTACCAGTAGTTTTTAGTGTCTGTTACTACTAGTTGGTTGAGAGTCAGAGTCACATACCAGTCTTTATTATCATTAGCTGGGTAGTGGACGATATCTGTATACTCATGTTGACTCAGTTAGTAGAGTATCGATTTACTCCGGTTTAGGATTGGGTTACCTGTTTGACTTGTGCAGTGGGATTTGACTTATTACCCTTGTTGACTTGGGTAGTTGTGTATCATTTACCTTAGTTTGATTAGTGGAGGATTGATATACTCTTGTTGGATCATAAAATAGTTGATCGATTTGTTTATGTTGATCCGATCAGTAGGAGATCAACTTACTCTATTATTTGAGATTCCTATCTTTGGGATACCTGTGCTTGGTTAGATATTTTGGGAGATATATTTGAGTACATGACTTGTGTCGTCGTGGAAAGGACTGAATTAGCCGTAATACCATTGTCGGTTTAGTCAGTCTATAGAGGATTGATGTATCCTATTCCATGGGGACTTTGACCATGGACTGATTGTACCTGATAGGATGACTTAGAAGGTACATTCGGATAGGATACCTCCACTGATGTGGAAAAGTGTAAAGCTACCTGCTTAACACTTATGAGATACATCCATTACTAGGGTGTATGAGTTGGAGAGTACATTTGGATATATGATTTGTACTGGGGTAGGAGAGTTGAAGTTAGCTGCTTAACCTTTACGTGACCCGGTACCACGTGAAGGAAGAAGCAGAGAATGTTTTTGGAGATCAGGTCGTCACTTAGTGATTTCTTTGAGGTGTTTGGAGAGAGAGTAGTTCTCTACTTCTTTCATCAGCACGATGGATTTTAAGGTGATGACTAGTAGACTCGTCTAACGTTGTTCCATGGGAGATCCTGACTCATGGAACTATTGGATATGATTAGATATCCATGATGTACTTAGTGGTATATACCCCGCAATGGTGCGGAGGAAGTGATATTAGTTGAGTAATACCTAGGAGGTCCGATCGTAACTAGGTATAATTTCAGATGATGATCTTCGAAGGGTAGAGCGTTGATTGACGGATATTTTGATCAGCTAGTTAGTTATAGTGCTCCTCTATTTTTGTGTTCATTGCTCGATACTGGAGGTTACTGGACCTCAGATGGAGCAATCACAGTATGATGGGGTACAAGACAATGGTTAGATGACTCAGCTAACATTGTCTCTATCAGGTGGCTCAAGACCCTGACCACGTGATCATTTTACCAGATCTTGTAGTCTATATCTCATATTAGAGGGTTTGACTTTTTATCGATATTTATTGAGGGGCATATATGGGATGATTATAAGAGTTGTGGAGATACTTTCTAGATGGATAGACTCTTAGTCAGAAGGTTGTATGACCCTGTGACTTTGGATTGACATTCCTTTACTATGGATATTTGATTATCAGAAAGGATGAGATGATGAGATGTGACAGACTTTTGGGATACATTTAGTTGTTGGTAGTAGGTGTTGACGGTTGGATGCTTTCTTTTGACTCTATCTTTGTTTATGAGACTATCTGGTATGATTGATGGATGTTGAGGATGATTGGAGTTTGGTGGATATTGGGAGATCAGGTGTGGTGGTAGGTTGTCTTTTGATGATCTATTAGTGGATATATGACTTGATGATTTATTATTTGGATGTTGATAGTGACATGGAGTTTGGTATGTCAGTGATATTTATGGATTTGGTGATTTATGGTTGGAGATTAGATCACAGATTTGTTGGGGACCTTATGGTTGAGAGTATTTGTTGTACGGATATTATGAGCCTATGGTTTTATCGTTTAGGCTTACAGTACCCTAGATGTTTTTAAGGACTTGATGTATTTGGTATTCCTAGGGAGTTGGATTAGATTTCATTACCTTCATTAATGATGTTGTGATCTATTCCCGATCCGATGTGGATTACGTACACTATCTTCTTATAGTTTTAGAGATGTTTTGACGGGAACATCTATATGTGAAGTTAGTAGTACGTATTATGATTGTCTTTTACGAGTTTTTGAGACACATTGTGTTTAGTAGAGGATATCTGTGGATTTACAGGAGATAGAGGTTGTTATCAGTTGGGAGTAGTCGTAGTTTATACGGAGACTCGTTGTTCCCTTAGTTTTGCTGGATATTTCCAGAGTTTGATTGAGGGTTTCCCCAGCATTATACAGTTGACCGGACTGTCTAGGAAGGGTATGGAATTTTCCTAGATAGACGCTTACGAGCTCAGTTTCAGGAGTTGAAACGAGAAGTTGTTAATTGCACTGTCTTAGTTGTACTTTCTAGTGTAGACGGATTTGTACTCTACACAGATGTATCGTTTCTGGGAGTCGGTGCAGTTCCGATACGGCATGAGCAGAGTAGTTTTGTGCCAGTGGTTAGAATTCTCGTGTAATGAGACTTGGATTCTTTATTTCCGTGAGAGATTATGCGTGTTTCCGAGTTACTTCTTATCCGGGAGGAGTTACTGCAGGAAACACCTAGATCTGGATTTGCGATACATTCGGGTGACACCTGATGTATGGAGATTTGGAGCATTCTTATTGGCGAAACGGTATGAAGAATGACATCGTGGATTTTGTAGCTTGATGTCTAGTGTATCAGTGAGGCTGAACATCGGAGACCATCAAGATTATTTTCAGGATTATTATGTTATGGGATTGTCTCCGTTGATTTGGATATTAGAACGGAGCTGGGAGCATGTTTTGATGGATTTTGTTGTGGGATTATCCAGGACATGGAGAGGATATAATAGTTTGGGTAATCATTGTTGGATGATGACTTAGCTTTCTAGCTATCGATTTGTAGGATAGATTCTTTTGGATTGAGTAGTAGGATTATACTCTAGAGGGATTACCGGACTGGATGATGTATCTCTGAGTATTGTTTTGGATGGAGATCAGTGATTTCATGTTATGGTTTTGATTATGGTTACAGCAGACTTTGGATTAGGAGTTGCACTTTAGTATAGATTTTCATCCCAGACTGATGGATAGTTTGAGCGATCTATATAGGTGTTGGAGGATCTATTGATAGTGGATTTTAGATTTTTGAGGTGTTTGATTTATCCACAGTTGGTTAGGTAACCGTGTGGGAATAACAGAAGTAGGGTGAGCTCATGACTCACAGAGTCAACCTTTAGGGTTAGAGATTGGTTCATGATATTTGGATGGAGTTGTATATGAGGATGTTGATTGGTGGTTACTTTGGATGAGGATCCCCGAGTTGACCAGTAAATTTGGGGACCAAATTTTTATTAGTGGGGGAGAATGTAAGATACCGTAAAAGTAAATAATAAATATTATTGGACGAAAAATTTTATTGGATTTTTCGGGGATTTTTAGAAATTTTCTGGGATTTAAACGGAGTCCGTATGACCCGTTTTGATAGGATGGATTCGGGGTACAGCGAAGCCTATTTGGGATACCCCTTTAAATGGGAGTTGATTAAGGATTTAACTTAAGGTTAATTAACTTAAACCTAAGTTTTATTTTCTTTAAATTTTTCTCCCGATTCATTTCCTTCCCCGATCCCTTCTTCCCTGACTCCCCTCCCTCGCGATCCGATTTCATCGCCGGTCGTCGGGAAGCGACGCCGATCGTCGGCACAAGGCAGCCCTTGATCGTTGAGGAGGAAAGCTACCGCCCCGACCTCTCCCATTTCTCTCTCCCTCGCCGCGAGTCTCTTTTCTCCCGAGCCCCGAGCCCCGAGCCCCTTTCTCTCGATTTCTCCTCGTCGATCGTCGACCCACGAGACGCCGGAGCCAAGCTCGCAAGGTCTCCGATCACCTCTCCTCACCGGATCTTGAAGGTACTAAAGATGTCCAAGCCATCTCTGGAGGTGTGATCGCTTCCTCGGTTGGTTCTTTTCCCCGTCCAGGAGATCCGATTAGGGTTCAATGAGGGGCATAGATCCGCGTCGTCTCAAGCCAATTGAACTTCTCATTCATCCTCTTCAATTCGTTTGTTGGAGAGTGATCGGTTGCTCTTCATCAACCGGATTGGAGTAGGCGATGGCACCTGGAAGGGACCAAATCTAGGTTGTTCTTGTTCTGGATTGGAGGAAGGCATCGGATCAAGGTATTGGTAGATTTCTCTCCTGCCGATCACTGCTTCTCCACTTCTTGAAGCTGTGGAGGTCACGGGTGAGGAGGCAAGGGACTATTGAGGACTTGGATTCGGGACGAGTGTCTCGAAGTGGGATTGATTTATCTGACGCGGTCGACAGATAAAGGCGGGTATTTCTTCCTTTACCTCTATGTAGATTTTCTTGTACTTAGTGCATGGTTGTTATCCGATGGATTAGATTGCTTTACCTTATATCATATCTGTTTGTTGACTTCCTGCTAGAGACTTATGCTTGATCTTTGAGGTGTTCCATTTAATTCATATACAGTCTCAACTCTTGATATCTACTCTATGGTGATTACACGTGTAGAGTATGTCCTGTAGGGATTGTCGGGTGGCTGGTATTATCATGCTGATTGGGTATATGATGTGGACTGTATATAGGTGGGTATGTGTAGAGGAGTCATCTGGTTGACCGTGCATTTGCACGTGGTGTGTATATCCGTATTTGTTATGTACTTTTGGAGGAGTGTGTTGATTGCACGTCTGTGGTTTATACACGTGTCCGATGTGTTTTTATTGGAGGATACATGTTGATTGTATATGTGGGGTTGTCCATGTATGTCTGATATGTTCATTGGGGATTATTGGTTGATTATACATGTGTAGTTGTATACATATGTTTGGTGGGATATGTGGAGGTATCATGACGATTATACTCATGTTGGAGGTATTTATGAGGTTTGGGGTTGTTGTATGGATGATGATTATATATATATATCATGTTCATCATTCATTGCATCTGATGACCATTGTCTCCCTTGTGGTGAGAGAGTCATCAGTTGGTTTGGTTTAGCACCGCCCACTCGGCCACTCATGGGTAGTGGTAGTTGGAGCAGTTGCTGCTAGTCCTGTCGTGCCACCCGGTCACAAGGTTTAGTGAGATCCGGCGTTGTGAGCAGTCAGGGACCCTGATGCTATGTAGTTAGATAGCTACTAGCGGACTGTCCGCCTCGACCACTATATAGTGGGCTGGAGGGGAGTACAGTTACACCCAAGCCTCTCGGCCATACAGGGGTCGTGGTGTCTAGAGAGGTGGCGGGGGTGACCATGGAGCATGCATACGCAGTTATTATTTTTGCATTTGATGCGCGGTGCATCTGCATTTGCATACATGCCTAGTAGATACTAGTTGCATGTGATTGTCGTTGTTGCACTTGTTTGAGATATGGTTGTTGCATTTGGTTGCCATGCTGCATACATGTCATTTATTTTACATGTATATGCAGTCGTACTTATATTGCACAGGTGTCACGGGTATATCTGTTGCAGATCCAGTGAGTTTACCGATCTTTGTACCTTGCGTCGATTTCAGATTGGGTATGTATTTACCATTATGTCAGCAGCGATTTGTGCAGTTTGTAGGTTAGTTATGATTATGTCTGGTTATTACGTCAGGTAGGTTCAGATGCATTGATTATGATAGTATGATCATGTTCTTTATTCCCTACTGAGACTGTATACTTGTGATCTCCATGTTGTTTATAGAACATGCACTATCTTTTCTATTACCCGCTGAGTTACCTATACTCACCACCGCATGTATATATTTATGTTTTCAGGTAGATGGTTGGAGTGTCGCTCGGAGTATCCTGTCTGCCGGGTCCTACGTCACATCCGAAGATCGTGATTGTTTTCTTTTGTATATTCTTTTCTTATTTTTGGCATTGTATTTGTGTATAGCCGTGTGGCTATCTTATGGTTTTGGGGTTGTATTTGTTGTATAAGCCTAGCCGGCTAGCAGTGTGTTGATTGGGTTGTATTGGGCTTTCCGTTTTCGTTTTTCCGCTGTGTTGGTTTTTAGTACAGCCGTGTGGGCTGTTTTATATATAACTGCGTGGTTGTGATTGTTTCATTCCAGCCGTGTGGGCTGTTATTATAACTGCGTGGTTGTGTATATAAATATTCCAGCCGCATGTGGCTGATGTATTTTGCTTGTAGTGATGCTTCAGATTGTCATCGGTACAGGGGAGGTTCTGCCGGATTTTTGTCTGACAGGAACTCCTTTGGGGGCGTGACAATTTTAAACCATGGTTTTGAATCTAATACTTTTAGACTTTGAAATTTTGATTTTGGAAAACAAATTTTACAAAAACATTCTAAAAATATGATCTTACTTTTACCAAACTCCTTTGAAAACTAAAAGTAAAGATTTAAATTTAATTTAACTTTACTTTGAAAATTGTCCTGAATCTAGTTCTTAAAATTTGATTTTACTTAATTTTGACAATTTGATTTGAAGGTTAAATTTTACAAAATTTAGTTTACAAACTAAGCTTCTCAAAATCGTTTTGAAAAATAGATTCTTTCAAACTTAGTTTTGAGAATTTTGGTTTTGAAAACTTATGTTTGAAAAGCGTTTCAAAGTTGAAACTTGTTTTGAAAATTTAATCTTGAAATTTAGACCTTATACACTTATGTTTGAAAATTAAACTTAGCAATTTTTCTAAAAAACTCGAAGCTAATGCTTTAAACAAGTTTTCAAAACTTTATACTCCCCCAAATCAACTTGATCTTTTCTTGGATTTAAAAATTGTACTTTTGTCCTTGATCTTTTCAAGGTGTTATTGTTTTCAGTAACTCTACACTATGATTGTTTACCCTTGTTTTTTTTGATGAATGCCAAAGGGGGAGGAGGGTTAGGTGGTTAAGTTAGCTAAACCAATTTGAAAACACAAACTAACTTTAAAACCACACAAATGCATGTTGTTTCGTACATATGCTTTCACTAACTTAACCAGGTTGTCATTCCATCAAAAAGGGGGAGATTGTTGGTGCGGGTAGCACTAACGGTC
Organism: Zingiber officinale; assembly: GCF_018446385.1. Lineage (NCBI taxonomy): Eukaryota > Viridiplantae > Streptophyta > Magnoliopsida > Zingiberales > Zingiberaceae > Zingiber > Zingiber officinale. The sequence continues at coordinate 148,746,810 of NC_055994.1, forward strand.
TAACCCAGGTTTTGATGAATGACAAATAGGTTAAGTTAGTTGTGTTGTTGTCTGACACTTTTATCAAGTGTGCAGGAAAAGTCCAGCTAGGTCGACGGGCTGACCGGATAGCTGGCGAGAAGTCCAAGCGGGTCGACGGGCTGACCGGACGCTTGGCAAGAAGTCCAGCTAGGTCGACGGGCTGACCGGATAGCTGGCGAGAAGTCCAAGCGGGTCGACGGGCTGACCGGACGCTTGGCGAGAAGTCCAGACGGGTCGACGGGCTGACCGGACGTCTGGCAGGTAAGTGAGGTAAGTCATTGGAGGGGAGTGACTGTGAGGACGTGTTCCCGGGAAGGGGACATTAGGCGTCGATCCGGCTTAGATCCATTTCGGATGTCTAAGTCGAGATCGTGACTAGATTCCGGTCTCGGAAAGACGGAATCTAAGTCATACTCTCTTTATCTATCTGTTGAACTTTAACTGTACTAACCATTTGTTTTACAGGATGTATATTTGCCTCGGACTAACCTTGTTTTGCAGGAAAAAGGAGTCTTTCTGGAACAAGGTGGTCCGGGCGCCCGGAGGTCCGGGCGCCCGGAAGGCGAATTTTATCCAGACAACTCATCGCTACGTGGAGCATCTTGATTTGAGCAGTTACGTCACACTCCAGGCGCCCGGAAGGGATCAAGGCGTCCGGAACAGCATATAAAAGAAGCCCCAGACAGGAGCTTCAGAACAGAACTTTGACTGAGAACTCTTCTGCTGATCTTGCTGCTCGACGTTCAAGTGCGACGTCAACAACGCTCCGACAAAAGTGCTCTTCCGGTTTTTTGTTTAATTTTCTCTTTGTCGGTATTGCTTTATTATTACTAGCATCTCCTGTACTTTTTCTGTAATCATATTTCGACTTGCTAGTGATTGCCCAACGAAAGTGGTCAAGGACCACGGGCCTTTGAGTAGGAGTCGTCACAGGCTCCGAACGAAGTAAAAATATTTGTGTCTACTTTATCTTTTTCCGCTGCGTTTATACTCGTCTTTTTCGAATCGATATTCACCCCCCCCTCTATCGAATCTAACGGTCCTACATAAAGGCCTACCGAGCTCAACCGACAACTCCGGAAATCCACTAGACACGGAACAGTAGACTCCGGACATGTGGAAAAAGGCGTCGACAGAAAACAAAGCGATCAATACTCTACACTGCGGCCTAACACGAGAAGAACTGAACCGGGTCGGACCACATCAGAATGCTAAAGAATTGTGGGACAAACTGATCGAGTTGCACGAAGGAACAAGCGACGCAAAGGTAACAAAAAGAGACCTACTTTTAAATAAAATATTTAGTATAAAAATGCAGGAAGGGGAAACGGCAAGTCAACTGCATGCAAGAATCAAGGGCGTCCTCAACGGACTCCACGCGATAGGCCACCAGATGGAAAACAGAGATTTAATAAGGTATGCTCTAAATGCTTTTCCTCGTAATAGCTTGTGGGCATCAATCGTAGATGCCTACAAAATTTCAAAAAATTTATCTAAGTTAAAATTAGACGAGCTTTTCTGTGAGTTAGAATTACATGAACAAACTAATGCTGGAGCCGAGAAAGGTATTGCTTTATTTGCAGGCTCATCCAAAGAAAAGAAGAGCAAGCCTGAATCTGAAGAAGATTCTGATCAAGATTCCGAAGACGAAGAACACCTGGTGAACCTGGTAAGAAAAATGTTCACCAGGAGAAAAAGAAGCTTCAGCAAGAAGGACCTTCAAAAGATCAGTTCTCCCTCGGAACAAAAGAACGTAACGTGCTTCGGATGCAACAAAAAGGGGCACTACAAGAACGAATGCCCAAGACTGAAATTCGACAAACCGAAGCCAACCAAAAAGAAGGCCCTCAAAGCAACGTGGGACGACTCCTCGGACGAATCGGAGGGAGAAGAGCAGAAACACCAGAGCCACCTCGCGCTGATGGCCCTCGAAGCTGAAACAGAAGACGAGTCGGAAGATGAAGACGGGTCTGAACCCGAATCAAGCCACGAGTCCGTACTCGTTTCCGAAGGCCCGGATGAGGTATATTTTAATTTAAACAAAAAATTCTTTAAAATTATTTCTTGCTTAAATAGTAAGTTAATTAAATTAGAAAATGAAACAAATCACTCCTTGAGGAAAATCAAGACCTCAAGGAACAAATAAAAAATTTAAATCCAACTCAAGATATAATACTTGAAGAGAACTCAACATTAAAATCAGAAATTAATAACTTAAAAGAAATACTAGAGAAATTCACTACAAGATCAAAAAATCTAGACTTAATCCTGAACAATCAAAAAGCATGTTATAATAAAATCAGACTTGGATACAAGTCGAATTCAAATAAAACTTTTAAATCATTAATAACCCAATACAAATCAACTAATCAAGCTTGGGTTCCGAAAGCGTGTTTGACCACACAAGTAGGAATTAATCAATATTACATACCTAAAGAAAAAATATACTATATTAACTCGAATAAACTAAATCAAACCCCAAAACATAAATCAAAGAAATCAAAATTTAAAACTCAACAAAATATAAATTATCACCAAGTTAATTATAACTATAAAAAGAATCGACACAAACCTAAAACCAAAATTTAAATTAATGGCCAATAATTCAGGGGGAGGCTCCAGAATAGCTGGCACCTCCAAAACTAACTTACCCGACAGGGTAACCTAAACAAACTAACCCGGCAGGGTAATTAGGATTAGTTAAAAAGAGACCAATTTAACTTGAATCATGGTACTGGTGAAGTTTTTGGATGATAGTATGTTAGGGAAGCTTGGGCATCGCATGTCTAGAAAGATATGGTTTCGATCTGGTGCATTTGGCCAAGTGGAACTGACCGAAGCTACCCTTAAATGAATCCCAACCAGTTAGACCAAGGTTTAGTACTAAGCTTCGTGGACAGGACTATTCGGAAAACCTCGAAAGGTTGGTTACTTCTAATGACGTCCATGTGACTCACCAAGCTTAGAAGTTTATCCGAAGAATGCCTGTTTGTAGAGACCAAAGCTAAAACTGAATCTAACACATGTTAAACCAAAACTCCATAATTAAAAATCCAATCCATCTCACAAAATTATAGGATTCCCTGATTGACAACTTAGATCGGGTGAAATGACTAAGAATCAAAATCAAATTTCAAATTAATTAAATAAATTAAATTTCAAATTTAATTAATTTTCAAATTAATTAAATTTTGAATTAAATAAATTAAATTTCAAATTGAATTAACTAAATTAAATTTCGAATTAATTAAATTAAATTTTGAATTAAATAAATTAAATCTCAAATTAAATTAATTAAGTTAAATTTCGAATTTCAAATTAAATTTTGAACTGAATCAGTTAAATTTTAAACTAACCAAATGTTGAATTAAATACCTAAAATGAATTACGATTAATTTAATTTTAATTTTAAAACCAAATTAACTTTAATTCCTACTCATTGTAGGAAACCAAGTGGATTTTGGACAGTGGTTGCTCCAAACACATGACTGGAGATCACATCAAGTTCACTCAACTCACTTACAAAAGCTTAGGAACAGTTGCCTTTGGAAACAATGACAAACTCAAGGTAATCGGAATAGGTAATATTGAATTAAAAATAGATTTCATAATTACAAATGTTCTACTTGTCGAGAATTTTAAATACAATCTCCTGAGTATAAGTCAATTGTGTGATACTAGGTATAAGGTTAAATTTCTATCCACAGAGTGTTTAATCAAACATCTAGATAATCCTACTATAAACCTAAAAGGTTTTAGAAAAGACAACATCTATGCTATCAACTTAACCAGCTCTTCAATTAAGTGTTATTTAACACAAAAAGAAGAGACTTGGTTATGGCATAGGAGAATGTCTCACACCAATTTTAGAAATATAAGCAAATTAAATGGACTAGTGAGAGGCTTACCGAAATTACCTAACCTAGATTCAACCATATGTAATGCTTGTCAACAAGGTAAACAAACAAAATTCACTCACAAATCAACCAATCAAGCACAAACCTACTCGATATTAGAACTTCTACATTTAGACCTTTTTGACTCCCATGGGGTTAAATCCATAAATGGAAACTTATACTGCTTAGTAATAATAGATGACTATTCTAGGTTTACTTGGGTTAAATTCTTAAAACATAAAGATGAACCTTTTGAAATATTTGCAAACTTTTGCAAACAAATTGAAAACGAAAAAGATATTAAAATTAAAAGAATTAGAAGTGACAACGGGGGAGAATTTAAAAATTATAATTTCAACAAGTTCTGTCTTGAGAATGGCTACCATCACGAATTTTCGTGTCCTAAAACCCCCCAACAAAATGGAATTGTAGAAAGAAAAAATAGAACTTTACTAGAAGCCTCTAGAACTATGTTAAATGAATATAACCTACCTAAATATTTTTGGGCAGAAGCTGTAAGTACAGCCTGCTATGTGCAAAATAGAACAACATTAAATAAAAGACATAATAAAACCTTCTTTGAAATATTCTATAACAAACAACCCAACATAAAATATTTCAAAGTATTTGGATGTCCAGCCTACATCTTAAATACTAGAGAACACTTAGGAAAATTTACCTCTAAAGTAGAAAATGGAATTTTTGTAGGATATTCTCTAAACAGTAGGGGTTACAGAATATATAATAAAATTACGCTAAAAATCGAGGAAACCACAAATGTAAAATTTGAAGAAACCCAAGAACAAACTCAACTTCAACCTGTTGAAAATAATAATACTGAAGAAACCAATCAATCCCTAGATCATGAAGAAGATGAACACACTCAAGCAAATCAACCTCCTAGAACTATAAGAATCAACCCTAACCATCCAACTGATCAAATAATTGGTGACCCAGACCTAAGGGTTCAGACCAGATCATCATTTAGGAACCTAAGTCAAATTTCCCTGATTTCAAAAAGTGAACCCAAAACTATAGCTGAATCCCTACTTGATCCAGATTGGATCATCGCTATGCAAGAGGAACTAGCTCAATTTGAGAGTAATGAAGTTTGGGATCTAGTACCACCACCTAAAGACAAGAAAATAATAGAAACAAAATGGGTATTTAGAAACAAATTAAGTGAATCTGGGGAAATTACTAGGAATAAAGCTAGGCTAGTTGCCAAAGGGTTCAGTCAAGTGGAAGGACTTGACTACGATGAAACCTATGCCCCAGTAGCCAGATTAGAATCGATTAGAATGTTACTAAGTTATGCATCCCATAAGGGATTCAAACTATATCAAATGGATGTTAAATCAGCCTTTCTCAATGGACTAATAAAAGAAGAAGTTTATGTAGGTCAGCCTCCTGGATTTGAAAATCTAGAACATCCTGATTATGTTTTTAAATTAAAGAAAGCATTATATGGACTTAAACAAGCACCTAGGGCATGGTATGAAAGGCTGACATCTTACTTAACATCCAAAGGATTCAACCAAGGTCAAATTGACCCAACCTTGTTTGTTAAATTACTAAAAAGTGACATATTTATAGCACAAATATATGTAGATGATATAATATTTGGTTCAACTAACTCATACTTTTTAGAATAATTCATCAACCTGATGGAACAAGAATTTGAAATGAGTTTAGTAGGAAAATTGTCATATTTTCTAGGATTACAAATTAAACAAACAAATGAAGGAAATTACATTTATCAACAAAAATACACTAAAAAATTACTTAAAAAGTTCGGAATGGAAAATATAAAAGAAATAAAAACACTCATGGCAGTAAACACAATCTTAGACAATGACCCAAATGGAAAACCAGTAGATCTAAAATATTATAGAAGTGCAATAGGCAGTCTACTCTACTTAACTGCAAGTCGACCTGATATCTTATTTGCAGTTAGTATGTGTGCAAGATATCAAACCTGTGCTAAAGAATCCCATTTGACTCAAGTCAAAAGGATTTTTAGATATCTTAAGGGAACAACAAACGTATAAATTTGGTATCCTAGAACCAGTGACTTTGAATTAATAGGATATTCTGATTCAGATTATGCTGGATGCAAATTAGACCGCAAAAGCACAAGTGGTGGATGTCAACTATTAGGCCCATCACTTGTTAGCTGGTTTAGTAGAAAGCAACATTGTGTTGCACTATCTACAACTGAGTCAGAATACATAGCCATAGGAGAATGTGTAGCCCAATTATTATGGATGATGCACACCTTAAAAGATTTCAACTTAAAAATCACAAATGTAAAAGTTTTAATTGACAATATTAGCTCAATAAATTTAACAAAAAATCCAGTGCATCATTCAAGAACCAAACACATTGAAATCAGACACCACTTTATCAGGGATCATGTTACTAAGGGTGACATTGAGCTCAAATACATTGAGTCCAAGTCAAACTTAGCTGACATATTCACTAAACCACTCCCTGAAAATGAATTTAGCCATTTACGTAGAAAACTAGGGATGTGTCTAATAGGCTAGGAGTTTCAAATTTCAAAAACATTTTCAAAAATGATTGTTTTCAAATTATAGGATAAAACATATTTGGTTTTCAAAACTTTCCTATTTTTAGATTTTTTAAATAAAGTTTTAGCCTTAGACTAGTTCAAAATCCTTAGAGAACATGTACCCACAGGACTAGTTTTGAGCATCTCACCAAAACCCTAGGCTTACCTTGCTTGTGTTTGATGAACATAGAAAGGGGTGAGATGCATAGGCCACTTGCCTAAAGACTTAAGATGTTTATTTTAGTGCATCGACATAAGTCTGGGCGTTAAATACAAAATATATATTAATCAAGTTAAGGTTGACCTTAACTTGACTAACCAAGTGAAAGCTGCTATCCTTTGATAAGTCAGTCAGTAACAAACTGGTTAGACATTTGATTTGATGTCAGGTTCAGGGGGAGAAATAAAACTACTTCGGTTTTTCAAACTTAATTTTAAAAACCAAACTTCTTAAGTATGTTAAACCATGTTTTAAAAAAAAAAAAAATTATTCTCCTTTGTTTTTAAAAATTATTCTCCTTTGTTTTTAAAAATTATTCTACTTTGAATATCTTTAGCAAATACTTTCAAAATTTTATGTCAAGATCAGGGGGAAGAATCAATTAAAATTTTCCCTTCATTTAAAAATATTTTTTTTATTTTTTTGAAATATATTTTTTTAAAAATTTCTTAAACCTAGTTTTTAAAAGCTAAGCTGTTTTACTTTTTATTGAAAATTGAATTTTTTTTAAAAAAAAAAAGAGGTAAAATTTTACAAAAATTAGTTTTAATTGCTTTGTTATTGGATTTTGACAACTTATGTTTGAAAACTTGAATTTTTAACTTTGACCTTAGTTAATTTTATCTTTCAAAATTAGTTTTGGAATTTTGATTTTGAAAACTTAGTTTTGAAAACTTATGTTTGAAAACTTAAATTTGAGAAATTAACTATCTTCCAAAATTACGAAGTTATAAATCAATTATGTTTCAAGACTTAGTTTTTCTTCAAAGATGTAAGAAATAAAAGCAACATAATCTATGTTTTAAACTCTCCGAGATTAACTTGACATTATTTTTTACTTTGTCTGAAGTCCATGTTTATGCTTACTTACTACATGCTTATTTTTGATGAATGCCAAAGGGGGAGGGTTAGGTGGTTAAGTTAGCTAGACCAAACTGAAAATACAAACTAACTTAAAAACCACATTAAATGCATGTTGTTTTATGCATATGTTTACACTAACTTAACCAGGTTGTCATTCCATCAAAAAGGGGGAGATTGTTGGTGCGGTTTGCACTAATGATTTAAACCAGGTTTTGATGAATGACAAATCAGGTTAAGTTAGCTTGTTGTTATCTAACACTCTGATCGAGTGTGCAGGAGAAGTCCAGACAGGTCGACGGGCTGACTGGATGTCTGGCACGAAGCCCAGCTAGGTCGAAGGGCTGACCGTATAGCTGGAACAAAGTCCAAGCGGGTCGACGGGCTGACTGGACGCTTAGGCACGAAGTCCAGCTAGGTCGACGGGCTGACCAGATAGTTGGCACGAAGTCCAAACGGGTCGACGGGCTGACCGGACGTCTGGCAGGTAAGTGAGGTAAGTCACTAGAGGGGAGTGACTGCGAGGACGCGTTCCCGGGAAGGGAACATTAGGCGTCGATCCGGCTTAGATCCATTTCGGATATCTAAGTCGAGATCGTGACTAGATTCCGGTCTCGGAAAGACGGAATCTAAGTCATACTTCTTATACTTAACTCATAAACAGTGCTAACACTTTATTTTGCAGGATCTATTTGTCTCGGACTAACCTTATTTTGTAGGAAACCTGTTCGCTGGAAAAAGGTGGTCCGGGCGCCCGGAGGTCCGGGCGCCCGGGAGGCACCCGGGCGCCCTGGAGGCAAAAACTATCCTGATCGCGCGTCGCCACTTGGAGCTCGCTGGCTGGACTTGCCACGTCTCACCAAGGCGCCCGGAAGGGATCCAGGGCGCCCCGAGCTTCATATAATAGATGGGGCGGAGGCAGAGCTGAAAACAACAATCAACTCAGAACTCTCAGACTGCTTGCTCTACTACTCTGCGCTCCTGCGATGCTAACGAACATCCGACAATATACTCCTTTCCTGTTCTTTAATTCTTGTCAGTATTTTCTTTTTTTTTGCTAGCATTACTGTACCTTAAATTGTAATCATTTTCGAACTGCTAGTAATTGCCCAACGAAAGTACTCACGGAGTACGGGCCTTCGAGTAGGAGTCGTCACAGGCTCCGAACGAAGTAAAATTCATTGTGTCCAAGGTTTATTCCGCTGCATTTATACTCGTTATTTTTCGAATCGATATTCACCCCCCCCCCCTCTATCGACGTTTCACGATCCAACAAAGACAACCATCTATTTCACAAGTATATTCTAAAGTCCTCTCATCTGTGCCTACTTGTGGTAAAACTCAGAGTTTTCATCTACTTATTTGTATATTGACACTTGAGCAACTCATCATGTCACATATAATATCCTTACAGACGTAATATCATATTATGGCTCAGATACGGTTCAAGTAGGTGATGATTCAGGTTTGTAAATTGCTAATCTTGGAAACACATATGTTCATTTATCTAATTGAACTTTTCACATGTGCAATGTCTTTCATGTTCCATCTATCACTAAAAATTTACTTTCTACACGTCAGTTTTGTCTTGATAACAATGTCATTTTTGAGTTTCATCATAATCATTATCATATAAAGGATAGAGGAACAAATGCTATTGTGTTTTATGAGAGAATCAAAAAGACCTCTACTATCTCTAAAGTTCTTCAATCAAAGCTTTTGTTGGTGAACACATAAATAAATCAACTTGGCATGCTCGACTTGGTCATCCTTCCCTTTGTATTGTTCAGTCAATCATCAATAGGTATGGTTTACCTACTTCCATTACCTCCTCTCCATCTCATTCATGTAGGGTCTGCATGGAATCTAAAGTCATAAACTACCTTTCTCTTCATCTAATCATGTTTCTAATTTTTCACTTGAAATAATCCATTCTGATGTTTGGGGCTCCGCACCTATTTTGTCTAATCAAGGTTTCCAATATTATGTTACCTTCATTGATCATTTTAGTAAATATACTTGGCTCTATCCTATGAGAAGGAAATCTGACTTATTTGATATATTCTGTAATTTTCAAATTCAAGTTGAACGATCTTTTAATCGTAAAATACTCTCTTTTCATTCTGATTGGGGAGGCGAATATCAAGCTCTCCATCGTCATCTTGTCTCTTGTGGAATTGTTCATCGAGTTTCTCGTCCTCACACTCCAGAACAAAATGGCTCTATTGAGAGAAAACATAGACATATAGTTGAAATTGTCTTAGCTCCTCTTCATCATGCATCGGTTCCGCGTAAATTTTGGAATGAAGTTGTTAGCACTGCAGTATATCTCATAAATTGACTTCCTACTCCATTGCTCAATCATAAGTGTCCTTTTGAAAAACTTTATAATCAAATCCATGATTACACTTCCCTTCAAATTTTTGATTGCGTATGTTATCCATGGTTACGCCCCTATTCTAAACATAAACTTGACTCTCATTCACTACAATGTGTTTTTCTTGGTTATAGCAATTTGCACGATGGTTATCGTTGCTTGTATATACCAACAGGACGAATTTATATTTCATGACATGTTTTTTTTTGATGAGTCTCTATTCCCTTTTTCAATAGCCTCTTCAATCTCTCCTCCATATACAAGTGGCACCTTCTTGATGCCACCTAATATTGTCAGAAGTGGTGGCATCTAGGTCCTACTCTGGAACTCTCCTATACCATCAGAATCACCTTAGGTTGCTACTCCAATCTTGGAAGTTTCGTCGGTCGAAGATAATATGCTCTCTAGTTCTAGATCCTCGGATAATGCAAGTCCGTCATCTACATCACCATGTCAGCCTACTTCCTCGTCGCCATCAACAAGTGATTTAGATGACAATGTTCCTCGTCACATGCTTCCCATTAGTGACATTTATAAGCATTGCCCACCAAATGCAACTCGATATCCCCTTCCATGAGCTCTAGTGGTCTCTTCAAAATCTATTGAACCAACTTATTTTACACAAGCAAACAAGGATCCAAATTGGCGTAGTGCAATGGCTACAAAATTTGATGTACTTCTTCAAAATGGAACATGGAGTCTAGTTCCACGCACTCCCTCAATGAATGTTGTGGGCTCTAAATGGGTATTCTGTCTTAAGCATCAAGCTGATGGTTCTCTTGAATGGCACAAAGCTTGATTTGTAGCTAAAGGATTTAGTCAACAACCAGGTATTGACTTTAATGACACTTTTAGTCCAATCATCAAAATTACATCTGTCAGATATTATTATCAATAGTTGTTAGTTCTAATTGACATGTACGACAATTGGACATTTCAAATGCATTTCTCCATGATCATCTTGAGGAAACTGTATTTATGGAGCAACCACCTGGGTTCATCATCCAAAATTTCCATCTCATGTTTACCAACTTAAGAAATCCTTATATGGTCTTCGACAAGCTCCTCGTGCATGGTTTCATCGACTATCTAATTGGTTGCAAGCTTAAGGATTTTCTAGATCAAAGACTGACTCGTCTCTATTTCACAAATATAATGATAAATCTATGATATTTTTTCTTATTTATGTGGATGACATTCTGATAACGGGCACTGATCACAAGGGTATCACAACTTTATTAAGTCTTCTCAATCAAGAATTTCCTACTCGAGATTTAATTTGGATATTGCTTATTTTTTTTCTTGGCATTGAGCTTATTCTACATGAGGATTGCTATCTTCTTTCTCAGAGCAAATACATTATTGGGCTTCTTTGAAGAGTCAAAATGGATGGAGCATGTCCGGTCTCTAAACCAATTGCTATAAACAACTCTCCAACTTCATCCTCTCCTGCTCTGTCTGATCCACAAATTTATCGAAATATTGTTGGAGCCTTACAATATATCACTATCACACGCCCTAATATTACTTTTGCGATAAATTATGCTTGTCAATTCATGCATGCTCCAACTGAACAAAATTGGGATAATGTAAAAAAAGAATACTTCGATATCTCAAAGTACTATTACATGGTCTTCTTTTATATCGTCAATCATCTCGAGATTTACATGCATATAGCGATGCAGATTGGGCAAGTTCTTCTGAAGATAGATGCTCTACTAGTGGATATGCAATATTTCTTGGACGAAATTTTATCTCATGGAATTCAAAAAAGCAATCTACAGTATCTCGTTCAAACACTGAGGCAGAATATAAAGTTATAGCAAATACAACGTCAGAAATTATTTGGCTTCAATCACTTCTCTCTGAACTTTATCTTACATCAAATATTGCACCAAAAATTTGGTGCGACAATATTGGAGCAACATATCTCACAGCAAATCCAATCTTTCATGCTCGTACAAAACATGTAGAAATTTATTTTCATTTTATTCGTGAACGTGTGCCAACTCAGCAGTTATCTATTTCTTATATTTCTGTTGAAGATCAAATCACTGATATCTTTACTAAGTCATTATCCAGACAATGTTTCAGCAAGTTAGCAAGCAAACTTAACGTCAAAGATCTTCCGTTAAGTTTGTCGGGGGTAAAAAAGATAAAAGAGAATTACCAGAATTGACCGGATCAAATCACCAAATCAAATCAAATTAGAATTTAGATTATTCTAATAATTCTATTATACTTATTAGAATAATTCTCAAAATTATTCTTAGAATAATTCTGTTATTTATTAATTGGTCAATTGACAAAGTACTTTTTGAACATTATATATTATATTATTCTTAGGACAAATATCAATCAATAATAAATTTTATTACTCTCATATTATTTCTTGCTCTCTCCCTATTCTTCTTTTTTTCAAAAACTCCAAAAATAAATAACTCAAAGTTTGAAGAAGCACCTCCATATGGTCAACCTAGAAGAGGAACCCTTAGAGATAGAGAACCCCCAGTCCTTTGAACTTGATAGGTTCAATTTTGAGCTCATTGCCGCCAATGGTATTAAGATATGGATTATGCAGGATGACATTCTGTTTGACAATATTTTAGTTAGTAGCTAACTATCTAACGATGAGAAGGTTACTGAGATGGAAAACATAAGATTTGAAGAAACAACTGCTGGGTTTGGCTTCTAAGACGAACTTTCAAGATTTCCAAGTGATGTTGTCACTCTATGTTTTAAATTTAGTTGAGGAACATGACATTCTTAATCTCTTTCATTTTTGTTGTTGCAAAAGAAAATATTTGATTTCCTCAGCAAAATAGCTGACATTCTTTTCTTAGAGCTTTATAGGATTAAAATCCCTCGATTCATCCACTTACTCCAGCTCCCCCAAATACTCCTATTTTTCTTCATTGCTCCAAGCTTCATTCTTTCTTTAGATTTCCTATTTTAATCCCTAGTATTGAGTTAGTATTGATTTCTTTTTACGAATTTATTGTTAAGGAAGAGAAACAAACTACACTTACCATTCATGGAGCCTCAGTTAAGCTTTGGATTTATGTTGACTTAATGTAAATTCAGTTGTGAGCTAAATAGCTTATTAACTCTTTGACTTAATGTATCCAGGAGTAGTAGATGAAGAGCTACAAATAAACGTCCCACCTTGTTCATCTTTAAGGGTAAGGTTCTTAATTACTTTGTTATTATCTTAGTTGGTCCATTATATATTATTGATTTAGAGTATGTAAATTTTGGTTGAGAATATAAGTTAAATAAATAGTTTTTGCTTATCTTAGTCCATTATATTAAAGTGGAGTTGCAGATGTTAGTGAGCGTATCTTCGTCACGGAGAGGACTCCTCTGTTATATATCACACTGCATAATCTCCGCAATCATGAGGTAGTGAAATGTAGCAGAGGTTGTTAAATAAAGAAAGGGGGTACCACCACAGTCATCCAAGGAATCTTTTTCTAACCCATATGTATACCCCTTTTGTCATTATAATTTCTGTTATCACTGAAGTGGCTGAAGGAATATGTTGTTATAATTGATCTGCTGATGGAGGACACAATGGTCCTTGAAGAAGGTTCCAAAAGGATATTCTCTGACACATAAGTATTATTATTATACCAGGTTGTTAGGATGTTATATGCTAAACATGTCTCAGCCAGTCTTTAAGTCGGCTGCTCTGTTGAGATGATGTTGTCGACTGAATACAATTCGTCTGATCCTTAAGTCGACCGCTTCATTAGAAGGATGTTATCTGCTGAGCATAAACTGGTCGATCCTTAAGTCGGTCGTCCTGTTAGACAGATGTTGTCTGCTGCGCATAACCCGGCTGATCCTTAAGTCAGCCATCCTGTTAGGATGATGTTCAGTTGCATTCTGCATAAGTGATTTCGTCGTGTAATATACTGTATGTATCTTGGTTGGTCTTTAATCCGACCTTCTCGTTATGCTGTTGTTCATTGCATATATTTTGGTCGGTCTTTAAGCCGGTCACCTTATTAGAATACTGTCTGCTAAGTATGTCTTTAAGTTGGCCGCTATGTTAAAATGTTCAGTTGAACTCTCGATCATTCAGCCACTCTATTATATTTTGCATAACTATGAGATATTTGTTCGAAAAATGATATAGTGCTTTAGTCATGTTGAAAATCTACTCGAGAAATAATAAAATAACTTATACTTCACTGGGATCTTGTCCGGGTGGAAATATAAGGATAAGTGTTGCAGTTTCAGTTGTCCTTTTATCTGCCCAAGCCTATAAAGGGTTACAAAGAGATGCAGCTACATTGTGTCATTTCTCGATTAGATATCTATGCAACCAAATATTTGTACGATCAGAGCATACATGTTCGTCTGGTTTTAAGATTGGGCGGATACACATGCGTACTGCTCTCTATGGTTGGTCTGGTTATTGAGTGAGTCAGTCATTCCGGCCAATATGTAAGGTCGGCTGGCCTTAATTTGACCGCCTTTGAGATATTAGACTCCCTGGTTCACTTGGTTGAAAGACCAAATGTCTCCCCTAACCAACCGGATTAAAATCCGATCTGGTCAACCTAAGAACCTTAACACTGAGCAACTGATCCGGACCAAATGAAGAGATATTATCCTTTATGGAGTAGGACTATCACGTTATCTTGACTCTAATTGCCACGTCTCCTTCTTGGCCTATTCATCATAACCCATATCATATATCAATTTGACTTTTTTTATAATCAATACAAGGTCAAATGTTGGTTGTTTGTATATATCAATACAGTGGTCTCCAATTATTTAGTGACAAAAAATTTAATAATTTTAATAAAAGTGTAATTTACAATTAAAATGTTAATAACAATTCTAAAAAAATATTAATAAGAATCTTAAGAGTGTGTTTGATTGGAGATTATTCTTGAAAACTATGGTTATCCATCTAAGGTTATTAACGAAAACCTTATCTAATTTAAGTAATCGACGATTACCAAGTAATGATCCATGTCCGACATGTCATAAAAGCGGCATACAACTCAGAATCAGAAAACTTTAAAAATGTGAGGTTTTGTTTGATTTCGATATTAACAAAAAATTTTTGGTCAAAAATATCTTCTGATATTTACAATTTGGGACAAAAATATCCTTAAATTTTTCATAATAAAATTTCTGTTTTAAATTATAAAAACTAAATAGAAAAAAAAATATGTACTAAGTTATATATATATATATATATATATATATATATATATAAGTTTAAAAAAGTAAACTTAAAAACATATATATATAAAGTTAATAAAAGAAAATAAATATATATTATTAGTTTTGTAACTAATACAATAAAATATTAAATTATATTATATATTAAAATTTTAAAATAAATATATTTTTTTATATTACCTAAGTTGAACCAAATAATATTAGATTATGTTTTATTCTTCATAATTTTGATTTTATGATTATTCGGTAATCACATAACATGATAATTTGAACCAAATGTACCCTAATATTTTACGAAAATGTTTAACTTTCTTATTCCCACTAATCACTAATCGAAATAAACACAAGAAATAAAATTTTAAGCAATATGATTTGATATTAAAGTTTAATTTTTTTAATATGTTGTAAATCTCAACTCTTTCTTTAATTTATAAAGGCAAAAACAATTTATAGTGAGAAATATAAGAACCATTAAATAAAATAATATATAAAAAGAATATTATTTGCATATTTTAAATGTGAAAATTTATATATATTTTTTGTTTAGGTTTAAATAAAAAAAATGGAAGAGAATTTATTATTTCAACATTAATATAGATACACTTACTTAATTTAATTTGTATAAATTCTAGGATCACATTAAATAGAGATATGATTGCTTACATTTTATATAAAATTCAAAATTTATTATTTTAACATTAATAGAGATAAGTTTACATTAATTTTATATAAATTTTAAGATAGTAATAGAGAGAGATAATTGCTTACATTTTGTACAAATTTAAAATTTATTATTTTGACATTAATGGAAATAAACTTATATTAATTTTATATAAATTCTAAGATTTATTATTTTAACACAATAGAGAAAGCTCTTATTAATTTTGTATAAAATTTAAGATTGCATTAATAAAGAGATCAGTTTAGATTTGTTGTAAATTTTAAAATTTATTATTTTAACATTAATTTTATATCAATTTAAGATAACATTAATAGCAAATTACCTATTTAAAAAAATGAAAATCATTTACCTTTTTATTTTTTTTTAATGATTCTTATATCTTACTAATTATAATTTTTTTTTGTGTGTATTTATAAACTAGAGAATGGACTAAGATTTACAACATATCTCAATACTAAACTTTCATATCATTTGAATTTTTACATCATGTTTCTTCACATTTTATTGTTTATTTTGATTTGTGGAGGACAAGCAAGATCATGGAACGAGAAAGCTAAATACTCACTTAAAACCATTCAGGTTGATATTAATATTTCTTTTGAAAAATTAGGAATAGTACTTTTATTGAAATTATTATTATTATTTTTTTGTTAGACAATCACAGGAGATCTATTTGACTGTGTTGATATGTACAAGCAACCAGCATTTGACCACCCTTTGTTGAAAAATCATACTCTTCAGGTATTTAGTATTCAAAAATAAACAAGTCAAATTGATATGATATTTTTTATTGCATGGTATAGTTCCTTTTGCTCTTTAATTGATCTGATAATCTTTGTAGTTAAAACCAAGTAATCTTCCAAAAGGAATGAAGCTTGGAAAATTTAAACCAGCTTCTTTTTATGAATAAAGCTGCTTATTTCATTCAAGTTCAGTTAGTGACTCGCTCGAATAACTTGATCAGATTGAATCCTGTATTTACTTTTACTACGTGTGATATTAGTGATTATTATTGCGTATCTGATGGTCATGATACATATGGTGAGGATGTATATGTTTTTGCTTATGGAGGAGTGGGAGGTTTCAAAAAGTGATATCAATCTTGTTTGGAATAAGTTGTCCTAAGTTCATTAATAAATTTATTTTAGCTTTCTTTTACTAGCGTTTCATATTGTTGGAGAAAATTTTATTAAATTTTGAACAAAATCCCAATATTTTTTTTAAAAAAAATCAACAGATAGTTACATCAACTCTAAGAAATCAACCCTAATCCACATCTAGTCAATCTACTTTTGAAAATTTAATCTAGAAATAATAAAAAAAATATTACGTCTTAATTATATAATTAGATTTATGCTTACCTAAATCCAACCTCTCACAAGCTTCATATAATTATAACCCTCAATTTTTTTAATTTTGTCACACATTTCCCATTTCTCTGTCCCAACGGAAGGAAGCTTGGATCACATTAAGTCCTCCGATATGCCTGCAGAGCACCAGAACTTCCCCTTGGTGGCGCACTGTCACGACACCGACGACGAGGCCCACGCCGCCGCCGCCGACCTCGACGACATGCTCCTCGTCTCGCGAAGCTCCTTCCGCTACTGCTTCCTCCTCGCTGTCAAGGTCAGCGGCTTCCTCCACAGCGCCACCTTGCTCCTCCTCTCCTCGGCCATCCTCCTAGTCTACAAGCTCTTCTCCGAGGCACATCCTGATGCTCATCTACGTGGCGGTGGTCGGCGTGCGTGCGCTCGGCGGCGCACGCGGTGCTCATCCAGATGCTCATCTCTTGGTTACGATTCCTTGGTTTGTTTGTCCTGTAGTGCCTGGACGCTGGGTCTGTATTCCGAGATCTGTATCCCGACTTGATTCAGTATGCTGTTATCCGTAATTCGTATGTCCCGATCTGTGCGTTAGGCTTGTATCCCGACCTGCTTTTGTCAGCTGTTATCCATGGCCTGTACGTCCCGACCTGTATGCTAGAGCTATGTCCCGACCTACTTCTGTCTACTGTTATCCATGACCTGTGTGTCCCGACCTGTACGCTAAAGTTATGTCCCGACCTGCTTCTGTCTACTGTTATCCATGACCTATACGTCCCGACCTGTACGCGAGAGCTGTGTTCTGACCTGCTTCTGTTTACTGTTATCCATGGCTTGTACGTCTCGACCTATACGCTAGAGTTGTGTCCAGACCTGCTTCTGTTTACTGTTATCCATGGCTTGTACTTCCCGACCTGTACGCTAGGTCTGTGTCCCGACCTGTTTCTGTTTACTGTTATACATGGCTTGTACGTCCTGACCTGTACGCTATGTCTGTGTTCCGACCTGTTTCTATTTACTATTATCCATGGCTTGTACGTCCCGACCTGTACGCTAGGTCTGTGTTCCGACCTGCGTCTATTTACTGTTATCCATGGCTTGTACGCCTCGACTTGTATGCTAGCTAGATCTGTGTCCCGACCTGCTTCTGCCTACTGTTATCCATGGCTTGTACGTCCCGACCTGTATGCTCGATCTGTATCCCGACCTGCGTTCTCCTACTGTTATCCATGTCTTGTACGTCCCGACTTGTACGCCAGGTCTGTTTCCCGACCTGCGCTCACCTATTGTTATCCATGACTTGTACGTCCCGACCTATATGCCCGATCTGTATCCCGACCTGCGTTCTTCTACTGTTATTCATGGCTTGTACGTCCCGACCTGTACACCTAGTTTGTTTTGCGCCAAGGGCCTTCTTTCCTTTACCTTTACTTGGCTTGTGGTCTCAGTCCTCAGCTGTACCTGGCCCGTGGGCCCTGTCCTTGACCGCTATCAGGGCTAGCCCTTGTCCGACTTATACTCTTATCCTTTGACCGCCCCATCAGCTGAGACTTGGACCCTGACCATGTAAGCTTGACTTTTGACCAGCCACGGAGGCTGGACTTCTGACCTCCACGTAAGCCTGACTTTTGACCAGCCACGGAGGCTGGACTTCTGACCTCCACGTGAGCCTGACTTCTGACCTCCACGTAAGCTTGACTTCTGACCAGCCACGGAGGCTGGACTTCTGATCTCTATGGAGGCTTGACTTTTGACCATCTTGTGGTCTTGACTCCTAACCACATCATCTTACTGACCCCATGAACATGCTCCGTATCAGCCAACATCTCTAGAGGCATACGAGAAACAACAGAGGATGGACATGGAAACCAATGAGAGCAACGTCGGACAAAAGTGATAGAGGTAAAGGGAAAAGGGAAATTTGAAGCGAGGTGGGTTACCAGTGTTGGATCCCACGCATCGGCAAAAGAGCTCGAATTCCACTGCTCGCCGTCCATTTCCACTGCTGGCGCTGTCGAGTAAGGATCCTCTGGTCTGTTTTTAGCGGACCAGGCCCGAGTCCATTGTAGTGATTGGAAGGATTCAATGGTCCCTACATGTTTAGCAGGTGGGGACCATTGAATCCCTCCAATCACTGTCCCTGGTCCAAAGGTGGACCAAGGTAGACAGGACCAGATGATCCTATCTGGGTGTCGCCGTCGGTGAGTTCCCTCGAACCCTAGCTAGACTCGCCCTGTCTCCACCGAACGAATCAAAATTACTTGAAGCGTTTGAAATTTTTTAAAGTGAATTAAATGGGCCTTATGCTGAACTACAGGTCCAATTAAGTAGAATAAATGGACTATCTCTCAATGTTAACGCCCATTTTATAATTTGTCCCAATTTGTTTATTTCCTATTTTCTTTTTCTTAAAAAAACTAATTTCCCTTCAATTTCCATATTTTTAATATATATATATATATATTAAGCCGAAATTTGTCCGAATTTGATTTTCATTTGCATTTACGTGCATGAATTATTTCTTTTAATTTCATAGTTATTTTCCTAATAGTGTCTAAAAAATATATAGATCAAAGTTATCTGAACCTCTTTTGTTTATTCATAATCTATGATTTCTTCATTGGTTTGTATGAGGGATTTAGTTAGAATTGGTTTGTATGAGGGATTTAGCCTCTAACTAATACAAGATAAGATAAGAAGAATGACCCTGAGTGCATTGATTTTCCTAATTGAATATAATAAATATTATGAAAGGGTCACTCTATGATTAATCGGTATAAATTGAATATGTATGTCAACTTAAAAAAAGTTATGGAAATTAAAGACGTTCTCTCTCCTTACCATATTCAATTTCTCTCACTTTTGTTTGGTCATGCCCTATGCTTCTTTGTTAGGTTGTGGTGAATTTGGTGGGGGATTTGCTCTTAACTAGTAGAAGATAAGATGAGCGAGTGATTTGTCATGATATGTGTGTTTAATGCATAATTTTTTGTATTATTTTACATGTATTTTATTTAGCATGAGCATATTCCACGTACATTTATTACTTTTGCATTGCTTTCTTCTTTTCTGTTCGAAGATATGCTCTTTATGTGTTTTGATTGACAAGATGTGAATTTGGAGCTTAATTGGAGTTTTTTATTTTTAAAAAAACTTGAAACTAGATTCCACAGCAAGGAACACGTTTTGGTTGTATCCCATAACACGAGTGTATTCTTTAGCCAAAGTTAGATGTGAAACGTAGCAATTGCGAAGACCACAACCTCTAACACGGGTTGGTCATGTCCTCTCCTTCTGAAAGGTCTTTTGGTCGGCCGTTGACATGCCTTGTCGTGCGAACTAGCACGGCCATGTTCTGCCACCACGCCCCAATAATTTAGAAAGCCGCAATGAATTTGAAATACTTTGGAGGCTATAAAAGGACCTATGAGTCTCATATTGAGAGACCAAGGGTGGTTTCTTCATGACAATGAACCCTAAGAGAGTCGTTTCCAAGAAACCATCGAATATTCCGTCCACCATCAAGCTTGGAGTTCATCCGAACATGATGATCGACGCACGACTAAGCATTCGTTGTTCATTTTCTTCTTGATTTTGAGTTGTAGAATGTCTTCTTCCTTATCTTTGCGTTGTAACTTCATACTATGGAGTAGTACTCTAAATTCTAGGATGAGGGAGTAGCTCGGTTGACTATTTGACGGTCGTTTTATATTTATTCATCTTTCTTTTATCAAATGATGTGTTGATCCATGTTCCGACCTTATTGGACATCCATGATTATAACATGAACATGCATCTTCATATCCCATGGGACACCGAGAAGAACTGAAAGATGAACCTAGGTCTCCTATCCATAAAGACCCTAATTTGAGAGATTGTTCATGAAAATAATTCAAAACCTCACGAGTGCACCATTGACTATTACAAAGCTTTATGGGTTTATTCCAATTTAATGTCACCAAGTAGGGGATGGTACCTAGAGGACTGTAGGGCATTGTGGCAGGAGCCTCTTTCAGAAAGCGATCACTTTAGCAAGCTTGCCTTGAAAGTAGATATCGTGTTTGGGTAAACATATTGGTATAATTCCAAAATTCTATGTTGATTATCTCAATATAGAGCATCTTTATTCGTATCAATATGAGGTAAGAGAGTGAATAATCATATTTAGGATGACAATAATTGTCGTGATGAAATTAAAATCTTAGAATTATTTTTCAAAGTTGATGTTCACCTAAGTCTTCTTTTTGCTTTCTTAATTCATTTTTTTCTCTCACTGTTCTTGCTATTTTCATTTGTCTCAATTTATAGATGCTAAATCCTTATGAAACCAATATTTTATTAGTTGATGGTAATTGTATAGTTACAGATTTTCGACATCAATGTCCCCTTCCATTTCTCTTGCTTTTGTTCGTTTATTTTTTTAGCCCGGGTGTCTAAGTATTTTTACCCTTCATTCGCCTCCAGGTTGCCAACCGACCCTATGAAAGTTTTCCATCGACAAACAAATAAATCCGGAAAACACGTGACGTGGATATAGTTGAGGGCAGGTGAGGAAATAGGAGGAAAGGGAGGGGCAGTTTGGGAAAATGAGGAGATAGGGTTTTAAAGGAGTACTGTAGCATGCAGAGCGGAGGAGGTTTTTTTGGTTCGTGTTTTCGCCGCCGCCAACTCCTCCTTCCTCCTCATGCTTATCGCAGGAGACGACGCCATCGCCGGCCGCCACACCTCCTCTTTTCTTCTCCATGGTTACACGCGCCGTCACCTTCTCCTCTCTCCCTCTGCTCCTCACGTCGCCATCGCCGGAAAGGCCGGTGCTCCTCTCTCCCCATCCGCCTCGCGACGCCGGTGACGACCGACCACTTCTCCTCTCCCTCTCCTCACTATGTCGCACCCTCTTCTCCCTTCTCATTGCGTCGTCGCCATGGGAGCTTCTTCCTCCCTCTCCTCCTCACTACGCTGCCACCGGCAGCATGCCGCCTGAACTCCTCCTCGCTACGCCGCCACCGGCAGAACGCCGCCTCAGCTCCTCCTCGCTACGCCGCCACCGGCAGAACACTGCCTCGTCTCCTCCTCCTCTCACCCACAGCATATTCCAACGAGCCACCTCTCGCCAGTGACGCACTCCGACGAGCCCAGGCTACGCCCGTCGGGACAGATGGCCCTCTCGCCGCCTTCGCTGCTCGTCGAATTGCCTTTGCTGCTGGCTGGACCACCCATGCCGCGCGCACAGTGCACATCCGCCGCCCGATCCATGGCTCCGCGGACGACATAGCTGCTGTCATGCTCCGAGCAGCACTGGCGTACAGTTTTGACGTCGAGCCGGTATCCGATCCATGCCGCTATGCGTTTTCGACACTGATCGGGCCTTTGAGCCATCGTTGTAGGTCGCCCTTTGTGTAGTTGCTATGTTTCAGTTTATGTGCTTATGTGGTATTCTTGTCTGTGTACGGATCTTGTTTCTCGGCCTGCGTGCCGATCCAGTGTCCCGGTTTGTGTGTCGATCTTGTGTCCCGGCCTGCGTGCCGACCTAGTTTCCCGGCCTGCGTGCCGATATTAGTTCCCGGCCTGCGCGTTGATATTAGTTCCCGGTCTACGTACCGGTGTCTTATCTCAGTCTACGTACCGGTGTCTTATCCTGGTCTGCATATCGTAGTTTTATCCCGGTTTGCATACCGATCTCGTGTCCCGGTCTGCGTACCGCTATTATATCCCGATCTGCAGTTCGTCTTCCGGGTCAGTGCTTCGTTCAGCCTCTCATCGTCAGATCCAGCTCTCCATCCTGATCGGGCGTCGTCTACTCTTCCGGTTCCCGACAACTCGTACCGCGTCCCATCCGAGGGCGCCCCCCTGGGCCAGGGTACGTTCTTCGTTCATATTCTTTATACGCATTTCATTATTTCATGGCTTAGTCTTGTACTCATATATTCGTTGGATCTGCCTCGAGCATCGGGGTACCGGGGGCCGGGTCAACCCGGTCGCTGGCTGCAGGTAGCGTTGACCAGAGGACTTCTGAAGACTTGGTCAACATAGAGGACATCTCAGCACACCCCCCTCCAGGACGTCGCGACTCCAGTCAACATTCTCGCCACCTCACCCGACGGTCCATCCAACTCAGCTTCCGGACGGGATCAACACGGATGGACCATCTGCCCTTCATTCACTTAGAGGTTGTCAGCCGACCCTATGGAATTTTTTTATCGGCCAACAAATTAATGCTGGAGGTGTCTGGTTCAATCCTATGGAAAATTTTCCATCGATCATTAAATTAGAAAATACTCGGAGAGGCACATCATCCCAATAACAAAAAATTTATACAGTGCACCACAAATAAATATTGGTTAATTTGATATGCGAATCAATGTGACAATTAATATATAAAAATCTACCTACATAGTACAGTCCTATGCAATTGCTCTTTGGATCAGAACCCAACTCAATTCAACATATCAATAGAAATTTATTTCAAATCAAAACTGAACTATCTACAGTTTGGATGTGGTAGGGTGGCTGGTCGGTGCATGCGCGGATGGCGAGGAAGTTGTTGTTGTTGTCGTCGATGAGGTAGTTCCCGAACACAAAGAAGGCGCAAGCTACCATAGAGAGCACGGGAAGCGAAGCTAGAGCGAGGAGCAGCACTCCATCGGCGATCCTCTGAGCCATGGTGGCACTGGATCAGCTCGAAATGAGGTGGGAATGTGAGACTTGTTGTATAGAAAAATGATATTTGCCGCGACAAATTCGCCGCGACAACTTGCCGCGACACACTCTCTGATCGGTCTGTAGACCGATCAGGTTGCCTCCTGATCGGTCTATAGACCGATCAGTGAGTGTGTCGCGGCGAGTTGTCACGGCGAATTGTCGCGGCAAATATCATTTATCTGTTGTATATTTGTTTTTACTAAGTAGGGGCAATTCATAGTTTTTGCTCGTGACAAATTTGATGACTTCTGTTTTTTTTTTTTTTTTGAAGTAAAAATATTTTTGAAAGAATGATCTCCTAGATAAATGGTGTAAAGATTATATCATTTATATGATTTATTTTTTTAATAAATTATGATTTGATTAATGCTTAACTTTATTTGAATGATGGGAATATTTATTTATATTAATGTTAATTGTATGTTAGTTTTTTTTATTGAGAAATTAATTATTTTAAAACTATTTTTTAGAAGAATAATCTCCGAGATAAATGTATTATAATGAATTGGATTTATAAATAGAATTATAAATGAATTAAAATTATATTTAGTATTGAAGTCGCGAGTCGGTGGTGCCGCTCTGCACAATTGCACGGCGCAGCCTAGCTTGCTCAAGGCACAATTGCTTTGTTCTACATTGCGCGAGGCATGGTTGTGCGGTGCCATCTTGTGTGAGGCACGGCTGTGCAATGCCATCTTGCGTGAGTTGCGGCTGTGTACAATGGCAGATCTAGGGGGGAGTGGGGGGTGTGCTTGAGCACCCCTTTACTCTTAGAAAATTCTATCAGTATACTGTAGTCCGAGAGACAGTGAGAAGAAAGATAAACTTCAGCTTCTTTCTTTGAATACTCTCTTCTTTTTTATTTGGATCCATCACTGGTTGTGTAATGTCACCCACGAATCATGACGGTTGCATGGGTCAGCCGTGTAGTGGCACTGTGCATGGATCACTCTTGGCTAATATGTAGAGATGAAGAGAATGAGAAAGGGTTTTAATTTGAATGGATAAAAAAAAAACTCCATAGATTAACGGTAAATTAGAGAAAAATCCCCAATGGTAATCATAACTTTGCATGCAATCCCCATGCCTAAAAAACTTTGTTTCCACTCCCTGCATGCAAAGTATTACTTGCTTCAACTCCCTCATGCAAACATTGATACCTAAATTGCTCTTCAGATTTTTTAGGTACAAAAAGTCCAAAATTGAGTACAAAAAGTCTGAAAACGAGTATAATTCTTCTTAAAGTCAGTACTTTATAATAAAAATCGAGTATATTTTCCATCAAAATTGTCCCTCTTATTTTTTAGGTATAAAAAGTCTAAAAATAAGTATAATTCTTTTTAAATTCAGTACTTTACACTATAATGCAGTACTCTATACTAGGATCGAGTATATTTTCTATTGAAATTAACCCATATTTTTTAGTACAAAAAGTCAAAAATTGAATACAAAAAGTCCGAAAATGAGTATAATTCTTCTTAAAGTCAGTACTTTATATTAAAAATCGAATATATTTTCTATTAAATTCAGCACATTAAACTAAAATCGAGTATATTTTGAGGTGAAAAAAGAATCGTACTCAATTTAATAGAAAATATACTAGATTCTAATTTAATATACTGAATTTAAGAGGATTTATACTGATTTTTGGACTTTTTGTACCTAAAAATATCATGGGCAATTAGATAAATATGTTTGACTGTGGAGTGAAAAGAAAGTTTTTCATGGATGGGGACTGCATGTAAAGTTGTGTTTACCAATGGGGAGTGCATGCAAATTTACCCGATTAACTTATAAATAGCTCCTCCATTCATTATTTAATTTGACAACAAATAGAAACAATTGTTCCTTACTAAATAAATAGTTAAAACTTTCCGTGTGATTTTTTTTTCTCAATTCTAAAATTATAAATAGGGCATAAATGCTGATTGGTCGATCACTCACATTCCGGATATCAATATTTATGTCTGCATTAATTAACATTAAGTAGTTAGTGGACAAAATAACGATGAAAAAGAGAGCGAATATGGAAGTATTAACTCCGATGTCATCTTGACCCAATCCGACCTGATTGGAGTTTAACTCCGTTCTTAGGTAACTTAGCCCATGTTGACTCAGTCAAAAATATGCCACATGTTAGATAATGTGAATACAAACTAGAGGGGAAAGGAGAAGAAGCTAAATTTCATTGTGAATATGATTTTAATTTTATATTAAAAATTTCAATACAAGTTAGTTGGTTATATTGTATCACACGCATTGTAATTATGAATAATTATATAAGGAGAGAGTCTTTCATACACGTGGATTCACAGATGTGTAAATTCAGTGTTTAATTATACTGAATTAAGTTGATTCATATGTGGGCATGACTTACTTAAATGTATAATAGATCCATTAACTTATGTTAATAGTGTATCCATAACTTTCCGGGTGAAACTATCAACTACAACTAATGTTTAATTTTGACGAGTAATGACAGTACTGGTCATTTAACCTTGCCAAAGGTCAGAGCTCTTAAAAAAGAGGAAGCTGTGGTCGAGCAATATGTGTGCAAGAAAAGTGATCTCTGTTCACCTTCATTCTCGATTAGCTTTTCCTCTTTGTCATGCATATGTTTAACAGATCCACTCATGACAGTAATCGGGTATGAATTTAGTTCGTCGTGACCACCAGTCTTTGGTGGTGACACGATTTGCTATTGGATCTTAGGAAACAAATGACCCACGACAATAGGGCTGTCTCAACCATTCTGGAGGCCTAGGTGAAAAAAAGAATTTAATATTTTTTAAATAAATCTTGAGGCCCTAGGGTAAAATAAGAATTTAATATTTTTTAAAATAAATATTATTAGAAATAGTTAATTTTGTTACTTATAATAAAAGGTGGATTTGCCATCCTAGCAGCCCAATACGATCGACCCTACGACCAAGCTGTAGTTGGCCACTGTTGGGAGAGCATTTTTCCTGGCTTTACCGAGATTCGATACCTTGTCCATTGTAACAATATCTACCCCGTATTAGCCAACTCAACCATGTTCCGGAGGCGACATTTAATTTTATTAGTAAAATTTAAAGAAGTTGTTTCATATATTACCCATGATTATTTATACAATTAGAAGTAGTGACTAATTAAGTCACATAGCAATAACTTTATCTTATGTCAAACCTCATTTTTTTTATTATTAGCAAAATTTAAAAAATAAAAAATGTTTTATATTAACTAATTTAGAATCAAGAAAAAAATTACTGTAACTTTTTTAGTATACATTTTAATTACAATTTTTTTAAAAAATTATCAATCATTTTAATTTCGAGCAAGGAAAGTCTTGATACAATGGTAAAATTATTGTGTGGCCTAGAGGAAATAGGTTCGTGTACTAGATATAATCATTACATATAATAAATTTTTCCTCAGAATTCCGTATTGACGAGAGCTTCGTGAACTAAATTATCTTTTTTTATTTGATAAATTATTAATAAAATTTATGGTGAATTATTAAAAAAACAATGAAAGAAAAATAAAATTTTAAAAAGAAATAATACTACAATATTAAATATCTTTGACTTTTTAAAAGTATTTTTATAAAAAATATTAATTAAGTATAATCAATAGATATTTTTAATTTATTAACAAAATTTAGTTTTAATTAATAAATTAAAATTTCATCAGTAAAAAATTTAAAATTACTAATTAAATTTTAATAAAAAAATAATAAGAATTACCAAACAAATATAATTTTAATAGTAAAAAATTAAAAGTATCAATTAAATCTAATACAAGTAAATTTTTTTTTAAAAAAAAACTAGATTTAATCTATAAAAAAATTAAATTTTTTGACCAAATCTAGTTTAGTTAGTAAAAAATTAAAATTATTGGTGAAAATAAATCTCGACTAAAATTTATTTTAGCCATAGTTATGTATATATATATATATATATATATATATATATATATATATATATATACATAGGCCTTAATGCCCTATGCCTTGAGCCGGTCCTGCATGACAACCTCTAAGTACCGTCTAAGGTGGGGCGAATTTGTACACACTGTGCAGGCTCGGACCTGAGGTGAGGCTTAGGAGGCGCTCGCCTCAGGCCCATTTTTAAGAGGGGCTCAAAATTATGGTTCCACCCTAATTTTACCGTGAGTAACCCGACGCCGACTAGCCGAGATACTTTTTGTCGAATCATACACTGTCCTCGAGGGCTCTACCTCTTGGTTGCTACTCGGAATACCGTCCTAGTTCCCCTTTACAAAAATTTGTACAAGCATAGAACTATCCTAGCTACCCATGTGCTCTACTAAAGTTAAACTTGAATTGAAAACGATGCTTAACATTATTAATCCAAATTATCCTTTAGAAGTTAAACTTGAATTAGGAACGAAACTTAACATTTTACTTCAAGTTTAACCGGTGTGATCTTCCTAAGTTAACCATATTACAGAAGTTATTAAATATTTATGTCAAAGATCGGCTTCCAGGTTAAACATGGCGAGACACTACACCTTCTTGGGTATGAGATCATCCACCACTTCCCAGACAAAGCCTTTCAAAGAAAATCGATATTTAACTTCTTACAGTAAACTAGGTTCAACTACAGAGACCTCAATGGAAACAAAATATCGAAACATAAAATCGATAACAAATGATAAACTAAAACTGATAACCTCTTCTGTTTGGTTTTCCAAGATCTATAAAAAAGATGAACTAGTTATGATGCGGAAACTAATAACTAGTTATACCTTTTGTAGCTTATAGACCTCTTGATCTTCTATTGTATTCCTCTCCTTCTCTTGGACGTTGTGTGGACGACGATCTACCAAGATGAAATCCACCCAAGCCTTCTCTTCTTGCTTCCAAGTTTCTGCCACCAACAACCTTCAAGGATGATGAGTTTCGGCTACCAACCAATCTTCAAGGAATGCTAAGAAACAATGCCTCCTTTCTCTACTCCTCCTTCAAGCATAAGCTGGCCACCAATATCTCCATAAGGATTGATGCCGCCGGCCACCAAAGAAGAAGAAAAGGAGAAGAGGAAGGTCCGGCCACAAGGAAAAAGAGAGGAGGATTAGAAGATGTCTTATTCATGAGGCACCTCTCCCTCTCTTTTATAATCCTTGGTCTTGACAAATAACGAAAGTTTTAAACATAATTAAAACTTCCTTATTTTCCTTGCCAATGACTAAAAAGGAAAATTTTAAAACAAAAAAATTAAAACTTTCTTTTCTTCTTGTCATGGCCTGCCACCCCTATTGCTCCAAATAAGGAAAAGTTTTAAACATGAAATTAAAACTTCCTTATTTGTTTCCAGTAAGAAAAATTTTAAAATAAAAATTTCTCTTTTAAATCCCTTCATGGTTGGTTATAAAAGGAAAATTTTAGAAATTAAAATCTCTCATTTAAAACATGTGGATGATTACAAAAAAGAAAGTTTTATCAAAAATTAAAATCTCTTCCTTTTAAACTACAAATAAGGAAAAATTAAAAATCTTTCTCTTAATCCTTTGTAGAAAGCTATAAAAGGAAAGATTTAAAATTTTTAAAACTCTCTTTTAAAATCATGGCTCCCACAATAGGAAAGATTTCAAAATTTAAAACTCCCTCTTAATTTCAATGTGGCCGGCCACCCTTGCTTGGGCTCCAATCTAGGCCGGCCACAACATACCTCCCATCTTGGTTTGGTTTGGTCGACCTAGCTTCGTCTCCAAGGTAGGCTTGGCCGGCCACTTTAAGATGGGTAAGAAGTTGGACTTTAGGTGGATATAAGACTTTATAAATAAGAGGCTAAATAGGGACCTAGAGGAGGAATTGGTTTTGATCTCCCGATGAGCTTAAGCTTCCCGTGTTCGCCCCGAACACCCAACTCGAGTTCATCAATAATAACTCATATCACTAAAGAGTTATTATTGCACTATTCCACCAATCCCATATTACAATATGGGCTCCTACTTATCATGAGTGTGTTAGTCTGCCTGTGTTTAAGATATAGAATGTTCACTAAATAAATGAGTTACTGACAACTTACTTAATTAATATCTTAGCTCCAAGAGTAGTACCATTCAAGCTTATTATCATGTCGAACTAAGTCCACCTGCAGGATTTACATGACAATCCTTATGAGCTTCTCAAGGGAACATCATCAACCTAGATTACTAGGACACAGTTTCATTCTATAATCAACAACACACCATATAAATAATATCATTTCCCAACTTATCGGGTCTATTGATTTAACGAACTAAATCGTACCCTTTGATAAATTAAAGAAATAAATATTAAGTATATATACTTGTTATTATATCATGATTAAGAGTACACACTTCCATAATAACAGAGGTCTTGTGCTTTTTAACAGTCAGTATAAAAAAAAATAACCTCAAATGGTCCTGCTCAATACACTCACAGTGTATTAGCGTAATATTATAGTCAAGATAAACTAATACCAAATTACACTACAACCACTCTAATGGTTTATCCCATTCCATCTTGGTTGTGAGCTACTATTTATAATTTATAAGGATCTGATTACATGATCTTCTGTGTGTCTCCTCACACCATGTTATTTACAATATAAATTAAATGGACAACTACACTTAGCATAAATATAGATATTTGACCAATGCGATTCTTATTTCAAAATAAATATTTATACAAAAAACTAGACTTTTAGTATACACTCTAACACTACCGTGCCCTCCGTCGGCTTCTCCCTTTTCGTCATCCTTGGCCCCGCCCTTCCCTTCCCCCCTCCAATCTTCTCCTCCGCCAACCTCCTTCTCCCCTTGCACTTCTTACGTGATGTCGCCTCGTGCGTGGTGAGGTAAGGATCATTTTCCACTTCCAGCCCTCCCTCGTCGTCGGTACTAAGCTCCTACTCTTCAAAGGTGCTCGTCTCCTACACAGCCAACGATATCAGCCTCTTCTATTCATCTTCTATTTTGGTAAGTTTATGTAATTCTGTTTGATTTGTCCAGTTTTTGTTTCCGATCAACTTTGCTGGCTCGCTGCTCTTGCTTGCGGCGTTAGTTCTCTTGCTTTTGAAGCGTTGTGTGTTTAATGTTTTGTGCAGTTACAAAATCAAGGGAAAAGGTGAGACTGTGAGAGGGAGACAAGAGCAATTAAGCAAGGCCAATTATTCTTGTTCTCTTCTGCTATGCTTCTACTCATGCTTAATTCCTATTAACTCCATCTAATTCGATTCGATTAATTTACGTCATTAAATTTGTTAGCTTGTTGCATTTGAAATTCTTTACTTCCAATTAGATATGTTTCTAATAGATCATTGTAAATACTATTTTGCATTATTCTTTTAGGCTTAAATCTATTTTACCATTGAATCTTCATTGGTGCATTTCATTTTACATTCTGATATTTATATTTAGATGTTTACTATTGTCTTACCTATTTTTTTTAATGACAGTGGTCTATTTTATTTTTTAGCTCAGTAGCTCTTTGTGCACATTATAATTAGTTTAGTTTTATTTGTATTTCTTAATGCTTATGTTTATAAATAAATCTCAAGTTGTTTTCTTGATATATTTGATTGTCTGATAATTTATTTTTACTAGTCTAATACTATTTGATTATGATCAAACTGAATTTTTGTTGTCTTTTGTCAGACAGTAGATTTGATAAGAGGAAAGAGCATGTTGATGATAATGGATTCATCCCTGGATGGGCAATATGCTAATGAGGATGCTACAAAGCTAGTGGAACTTGCTTCATAATGTCTACAGTTTGAGGGAAAAGATGCATGTAGTAATTTATAGTCTTTACTTCATATTGTTACATAATTTGTAGCATATGACATTGATATTATTTATCCTTTTAGAGATTTGGATTATGGGTTTATTGATTTTGGTAGTGAAATGAGGTGAGACTTTTGGCTTTCATATTTTAAAGTGTGGATGAATTTTTAAATTAAAATAGTAATAAGATATTATAAGAGGGGGCCATTTTTTTTAAGCTCAACTCAGGCCATCAAAATCTCAGGTCCGACGCTGACACTGTGTCAAATGTAGGCCTCGACACACGATCACTTTCCAACCAGGTACAACAACTAACTCGAGCTCGGTCAATAATGACAACAAAGAGAGCAATTATGGAAAATGATCTTGAATTATTTTCAATCAATCGACATTTATTATATTTGCCATCGTAATCAAAGATTAACAGTAAAAGATAATATTTCTAGATTTATTATATTCACTACTACGATTATTGTTATTATTATTATTATGATTAAATGTCATATTTAATATTTGCATAATTAGTTAAACAACTTGTATAAATAATTACTTTAACTTTATCAATAAGATCATCCAAAAATAAATATTTTCTATTTTCATTATTTCTATCCAGTATAAAGCTATGATCTCGCTGTGAATTTTTTTTAACAATCTCTTTTCCCATTCCCTTCTAAAACATTTTTTCTTTTCTCGCCCCTTTTATTCTTCTCTCTTCCGTCGTTTTCATGAAGAGGAATAGTGAATTTTTTTTAGCTTCTCCTTTTCTCTACCGCCTGTGCAATTGCTGGCGCCGGCTTCTCTTGCCATAGTCTCTGCCACCGGTGTCCCTACTGCTGCCTACCGCCGCCATCTTTTCTGCCCCGTCACTACCAGATCTTGTGTTGCTACCGACCAAGAGCAACATAGGAGTTACTAACACCAGCCGTCGAAAATTCTTCCAACAAGGTTTATTACTATCCAGGGGCGAGTTATTTATTTTCGATGTCAGATACTCAACGACATCAAGGTAGCCGAAAGCAAAGTTCAGACTGATATCAAATTTGTTACTTCGTAGGTCACACTGGTCTTTATTGTTCTAGAAGATTTGATTAGTCTTATAGTTGAAAAAAATGTCAAATTTGTCTCAGAGTTGGACATATTAGTATTCAATGTCTTAAAAGATTTGACTCAAATTTTGCTGGTGGTCCTGCAGCATTAGGACAAACAACTATTTCATAAAGAGAATTAACATTTTCAAACCGATCACCACCTTCTTGGCAATTTACAACTTAGTTATCTCATTCTGAAGCATTCTCACTTTCTATCTCTCCTAATATAGTTTCATCATGTTATACCAGAATATGATATTCTCACAGAAGCTTCGCCTTATCATGAACCCGACATGGTACAAATTGGTAATGACTCAGGTTTGCAAATTACTCTCCTCGGAAACACATCTTTTCACACATGTGGTAGAACTTTTCGTATGCACAACACTTTTCACACTGCAAGAAAACATGTCTACCGTGACATTTTCTTTATGGCACATATAAAAAAGTGTCATTATAAATATTTTATAATGACATTTTCAACTATTAATTATGCTTTTATAAAAATTATCTTATTAGACCTCCTACGGTGGCATTTTTTGATAAATGTCATTATATTATAAACATAAAATTACCCTTAACCTAAACTTTTCCCTCTCACCCGACCCGATCCGTTCATTCCCTCTCCCACCTCTATCGCCGCTAGGTCTTCTTTCCTTTCCTCTATCGCCGCTAGGTCTTTTCCATCTCCCACCACTTCTTTCCTTTTCTCTTTGCAGCGTAGCTACGTTCCACTTCAAGGAGGAGTTCAAAAGGTAATCATATTTCTTATTTCTTCCCTCGCTGCAACAACGCGAGTAGCCTCACCCGACGACAAGCGGCCGCTTCGCTTGCAGGAGGTCACAGCCTCGCCAGGCGGCACTCGAGAGGGCCGCACCCTCGCAGCGTTCTCCACTGATGTAATGTAAAAGGAGACATCCTCTGGCAGGAAAATGTCTCATCCTTGTTCGGGTTCGTACAACGTTCGCGTGGGTTGTTGCTAGATTCTTTGACCACAAAATTTTGGAATATATGTGTCGGAAGAAGAATGGACCTGCGGCGTGATCCTGATAATCCTGGTTTCTCAGACAAGCATTTTCGGAGTGGAATCGGTTAGGGATCTAACGTCAAGGGGTCGAAATAAGTCGAGGAAGGGAGAAGGTTCGGTAGATGGCTGCAATGGCGGCGGCATCATCTCTGGCATCATAGTTCATAGGGCTTCAACTCAAGGCACCCCCTTCTACCGTGCTCTTCGTCCAGCCTGTCCAGTTCAAGCTCTGCCACTCCACCCGCTGCCCTAACGGATGAGTCATTGCCATGGCCGACACTGAAAAGGTCAAGAACATTTATTTCTTTACCTTCCCCATTTTTCTAATTTTGTGGATGGGAGACATAGAAAATATGATTTTTGTCGAAGATCCATGGAGTACGAATCTTGCCAATACTAGATTTGCATTTGCAAGAACAAAAAGAAAATATTTCTATACATTGTTGTCTAGCTTCAATCTAAACTCAGTTCAGGTTTGGGTAAAATGACAATTAACAATTTTAATGAATGTTGTTTTATGTCCATAAAGTTGTTTTGATCTGTTTTAACTTTCTACTAAATCCATACTTACCTATTACATATTTACATAATACTTCATGACACTCTTTCTCAAGTTGATTCAAATATACTATAGAAATCATATTGTTATATATATATATATATATATATATATATGATACAACCTATCATACTCATGTGGAGGAAAAATTCGAGAAATCCATGGAATGTTGCACACAAAGTCAATTCTCAGAATGGACTCAAGAAGTCCATGAAATGAGATACACAGAAAGTTGAGAACAAATATGTCTTGAAATGTCTATGGCTTAATGAATTACTTTGCTTGGATGTTGCAAGTTACATTCCAAATATCAATAGGTTAGTACTCTTGATGAAAAGGAAATAATTGTTTTTTAGGTCATTCTCTTAATGATCTTTTATTTGTCTAGACTTCGACATCCAAGTGAATGTGACCTTTACTATGCCAATCGAGATACAAAGTAGTATATATATATATATATATGTATATGGTTCAAGGTGTATGTGCCTAGCCATTAAACTTCAAGCAGAATTGATGTTAAGATTGATAGTTTAAAGAAGTATGAATAAACTAAGCTCTATTAAATTGGTGTAGTATGCATTTTTCCTAATTGGTTTAAGTGATAATGAGAGGACTGTAGTTCCCCTCCAACTATTAAAATTTGGTTCACATTCATGATTACAAAAATATGTTGACAAGCATGTTCTATTTTTTTTATTTTAATATATTTGCAATGTTTATGTTAATTTTCAGGTTTACCTCTCCATCATGGAATTCAACGATATTTTTTTTCTCCTCATAGAGATAAGACTACACTTGAGCATGAGCGTAGCTTGTAAGTACATGTACAAGCTATATGAACTGCTATATAAACTTGAAATTGACTCCTCTTTGTTCTTGAAGTCTTTTCTATTCACGTTCGTTCTTCTCTTTCATTTCCTTTATTTTCTTCTATACTGTTGAAGGATAGTTCTTGATAGATGTGATTATTCTCTTGAGTAAATTTGTATTTTGCTTCATAAGTCTAAAACATGTTATCGGCTAAATGTAATATGTTCTGATTATTTACTACATGCACATCTAAGTTTGAGAATCCATGTTGCACAAAAGCTTCAATTTGAATAAACTTTTAAAATTTCTATTGGTAGTCATCTATAAAATGTTTACAAGCTTACTTTTATCGACCTGAACATAGCCCAAGATTATGACTTTGCTGACAGTTTTCAAACATTGGAAGCATCTGCCTCACCATCCACAAGATCCACAACATGTAAATGTGTCTAGTGCCACAACTGATTATTGATATTGATTGACTTGTAAAGTTTGTTGATTTATTTTATTACTAATGATCTTTGTTTTGTTGGTGTGCATATACCATTATGGAAATATAACAACAAAAACTTTTCATTGTTTGTTTTGGCATGTGCAGTTAACAATAAGCGAAGACTACTATTAGGTGCATATGGAATGACACTTTGCATTTTTCTCATTTGGTATGATATAGAATATTTTTAATTAATTTGATTAATTTTGTATTTTTATTGTTTTATTTCATTTATACAAATATGTGTATTGTATTTGTAGGTGACAGGTACTTGGATTTTTGTGAATCAAGATAATGGTTGAAGATGATCCATCTAGTGGAGTTTTTATTTTATAGGACTTTGTTAGTTATAAAATTTAATATTTTGAGTGTAGTGCGTAGGTTGTTTTGGATGTAAAAGATTTATCATTAGTATTGTAATTGTAAATTTGACTAAAATGATTATTGGATGAATAAAAATATCTATTAGCACTTTAAATTTTATTTTGTAATTTTTTTCTATTCTAAATGATGGATAAATTTTCATGATGGGTAAATATGGAATTTAGATTTATAAAGGTCAAAATAAATTAGTTTAAGTGACATTTATAAATGTCTTTAAAATATAATTTTTCTTGACATTTGAGAATGTCATTCTATTTTTATATTGTGACACTTTTTAAGTTAGCATTGATATTGTATAACGACATCATAAAATGTCAAGAATGTGAGGAGGTTCTAAGACGAGATCACTTTATAGGGTGTTTTTCAGTGATGTCACTAAAACTTAAGTGTTGTCAAAAATATACTATAAGGACATTTATGCATGTCCTTAAAGAGCATTATTCTAGTAGTGTCATATTCTTTCTATCATCAAAAATTACTTTCTGTGCATCAATTTGCTCTTGATAATAATGTATTCTTTGAATTTCATCCTCATCATTGTCTTGTGAAGGATCCCACAATAGGAATTACTCTACTTCGAGGAAACATTAATGACGGTCTCTATCATCTTCAACACACCTATATTAATGCTTTTGTTAGAGAACGCATAGACAAATTCTCTTGGCACGCATGTCTTGGTCATCCATCTCTACATCTTGTTCAGAATATCATCAATCAGTATGGTTTACCAATTTCTTTAGCCTCCTCATCTCACTTATGTGAAGTTTACATGAAAGCAAAATCTCATAAGTTACCTTTTGTGTCTTCTACTCGCACCTTTAGTTTTCCTTTAGAAATTATTCACTATGATATGTGAGGTCCTGCTCCTATTCTCTCTAATAAATGTTTTCTTTATTATGTTATTTTTATTGACAATTTTAGCAAGTTTGCTTGAATTTTTCCTATAAAAAGAAAGTTTGATCTCTTCGATATTTTTTTCTCATTTTCAAAAGCATATTGAGCGTTATTTTGATGTAAAATACTCTCTCTTCATTCTAATTGGGGAGGAGAGTATCAAGCCCTTCATCGAGTCTCTTGTCCCCATACTTTTGAACAAAATGGATCTGTTGAGACGAAACATTGCTATATAATTGAAACTAGCTTAGCTCTTCTTAATCATGCCTCAGTTCTGCTTAAATTTTGGGATGACGCTGTCCAAACCTCAGTATACCTTATCAATCATTTGCCAACTCTACTACTTCAAAACAAAAGCCCTTAGAAAGACTTTATAATTGCTCTCTGGATTATTCATTCTTCCGTATCTTTGGTTGCGCATGTTATCCTTGGTTGCAACCTTACTCTAAACAAAAGTTAGACCCTCAGTCTCAACAATGTGTTTTCCTTGGTTATAGTAATTTGTATCATGGGTATCATTGCCTACATATATCAACTGGGCAGATATATATTTCTCAACATGTTACTTTTGATGAGTCTCTCTTTCCATTTGCAGTTGTTCTCTCAGACATTCTCTCCGATAATCAAGACACTTTTCTAATTACCCCTAATAGTATACCAGAACTATCACAGGTTGCTCTAACAAGACATACTCAAAGTACAAGGGAAGATGGAATTTTGGGCTCTGCTCCATCCCCACCAAATCTTGCAGACTCAACATCTAGTAATGTTCCACTCTCTAGTCCTGATTCCATCAATCTAACCACTCATCTTCGAGTAGTTCTGATGATGATACTCCTCGACGTATGCTTCTTCTAAGCGAGATTTATGCTTGATGTCCACTAGTTTCCACTCGTTATCCTCTTCCATAGGCTCTAATTGCTTCTTCAAGTTTTTGTTGAACCGACTAGCTTTACACAGACAGTCAAAGACCTAAATTGGCCTGCTGCGATGGCTATAGAGTTTGATGCTCTTCTCTGTAATGAAATATGGACCTTAGTTCCTCATACTCCGTCTATGAATATATTTGGCTCTAAATGAGTTTACTGAATTAAGTATCAAGAAGATGGATCCATTGAACGCTACAAAACTCACCTTGTTGCAAAAGACTTTAGTCAACAACCAGGTATTGACTTCAATGATACTTTCAGTTTGATTATCAAAATTATAACTATCAAATTGTTACTGTCTATAATTGTTAGCTCCAATTGGTCGATAAAATAATTAGATGTTTCCAATACTTTCCTTCATGGACAACTTGAAGAAACTATTTTTATAGAGCAACCACCAGGTTTCATCCACTAACAACTTTCAACACATGTTTGTAAACTTCAGAAATCTTTATACGGTCTTCGACAAACACCACGTGCGTGGTTCATCGTCTATTTAGTTGGCTTTACATTCAGGATTTTTCTAGATCAAAAACTGATTCTTCACTATTCTATAAATGTGATGGAAAATTTACCATATTTTTTCTAATTTACGTGGATGATATATTAATAACTGACAGTGATCAAGTAGACATTTCTTCCTTCCTCCATCTTCTTAATCAAAAGTTTCCGATTCGGGACCTCAGCAAGACTCATTTTTTCCTTGACATTGAGTTTTTTCCACATGTTGAAGGATGCCTTCTCTATTAGAGTAAATATATCACTGGACTTCTTTAACGAGCTAAAATGGATGGTGCACATCTTGTCACGCCCTGAGGGTATACTTGTCCGCCAAACTGGATGGTTCCTCCTAGTGTCAATATAGGAAATATAATATCAAACTAATTCAAGCCAACATAAAACACTAATGAAATATAATAACACCAAGTCACAAATAGCAATAATGATAATGAGTGTATGTATGCATGCACTTGTGAACATATTAAATTAACCAAAAGTATAACCAACGACAAAAACATTCGATACAAAGAGGAAACTCAAACTATAAGCACTGGAAGGTAAAGTAGCAACTCATATAGAAATCCAAACTCGAAAATCTGAACTCGAGCGGGACTGGTAGCCAGGACCTCTGAGCGACACACATCCTCTATCTGCTAACATGGAGGATCTAAGAAAAACAACGGGTAGTGAGTATAAAAAAATATACTCAATGGATAGAAGAAAATAGTACATAGATAGTATACTGTTAGGAGATCAAAGGATGCAGTCTCAGGTAAATACTTACTTACCAACATAGGTGTCCCAACATAATCACCAGCTAACCAAAAGTAAAATCATAACCTAACACTTCACTAACCTGCTCAACCAAGTATAGCAAACAAATCGGGAGTACATACAGTACATCCTGTCACACCTCAAAGGTATACTTGTCCATCAAATCGGACGGTACCCCCTACTGACAATATAGGAAATATGATATCGAACCAATTCAAGCCAACATAAAACACCAATGAAATAGAATAACACCAAGTCACAAATAGCAATAATGATAGTGCGTGTATGTATGCATGCACATGTGAACATACTAAATTAACCAAAACATAACCAACGACATGCACATGTATGTATGCGTGTATGTATGCATGCACACCAACTATACTATATGCAATGTCAATGACCTATAGACACGAGCATAAGTATATAACCATACTATACTATAAATTTGTGAGCACAAACTATAAACCTAAATAACAACAAGGGTCTATTAGGATACTCAATATCCTACACTATGGTATAAAATAACAAACAAAGATTTAGCAAGATGCTCAATATCCTATACTATGATGTGATCATCCTAAAATAAATACAACTCAAATCAGCTACCAAGGGTTCTAGCAGAATATCTAATGTCCTACACTATGTTATAGTAATTGTTGGTGCAGCGGGGTCAGCAAGAGGGGAGGGGTGAATTGCCTGCAAATGAAAAGTATCCTCCTCAAACTTTCAACTCTAAAATAAAAGCAACAATTAAATAAAATAGAAATAAAAGTAAAGAAAAACAGGAAGAAAGACTCAGCAGTTGACTTGGTTACAACCAAGAGGGTTGTTAATCCAAGGCGGTGGAATAGAGCACTATCAATCTCCTTCTCTGAAGGCGGAGAAGCCTTTTACACACTAAAAGCTCTTACAAGTTGCTAGGAATTGAATACTTATTTGAATTATTAATTTTCTAGCTCCAGGGGCCTTTATATATCTCCTGGAAACTCTATCTCGAGTCTTGAGGACGCCGCCAAAGGGGTTGAGGGCCCCTCCAAGGGGTTTGACCAGATAAAACTTTATCCGATTACAAACTACCACTTTGGCCAGGTCGAAGGCTCCTCCAATGGGCTTGAAGGCGCCCTGGACAAGGTTGAGTGCGCCTTCAAGCCAATGAAGGTGCCTCCAACACTACAGGCAGCGCAGGCGCCTTTAGCCCTTCGTTGAAGGCACCTCCAGCTAGTTTTTCAACTCCTTTTGACTTGTTTTCTTCTTCCAAGGCTCCAATTGCATGGGTGATTGTGGCCAACCAAAATAGGACTCATCCGAACTCAATTTCTGACCTTCTCCTCGAGCAGGCTTCTGACCCGGCTTCTCATCCCTCGAACGCCGTGCACGTTCTTCTCATCCATTGGTGTACTCTTCCGCAACTCTTTCGTCTTTCGGACGCACCGAGCCCGTCGGCTCCCTTCTCGTGTCATTCTTCTCGCTAGCTGAGTCTTCCGCTTGACTTTCTGCACTCCTAAGCTCCTGCACACTTAGACACAAGGATCAAATAATAAGCAGGACCTAACCTAACTTGGTTGATCACATCAAAACAACCATGGGGTCCAACAATCTCCCTCTTTTTTATGTGCATCAATCCAAGTTCAAGTTAGGAAAAAAATAAACAAACAGTAATTTATAGAAATTACTAAACTAACAGTTTAAGCATAAAGATTTTAATAATAGAATTTATAACTAAAAAATAAATTTAATTCTTAATTCTTCCTAAACTTGTTCCTATCTCTTCCCCTTTGATCACAACAAAAAAATTGGGGTCACAATTTTCAAGTATAAGTGTTCTAAGGAAAAGTTCAAGTTTTAAAGGAAACCATTTTCAAAATAATTTCTAAAAAGTATTTTAAAATTTTTGCAAATATAACTATTTTTTAAATTTTTTTAAGTAGAAGAAAATTTTAACTTAGGAAATTTTTAACATAACTATTTTTGAAAATTTTCTAAGTAGAAGAAAATTTTAACTTAGGCAATTTTTAAACAATCTAAACAAAAATTTCTAATTTCAGAAGAAATTTTAACTTAGGCAAAACATATTATTTGAGAGTTTTTCTATGTAAAAATTTTATGCATGAAATGTTTTTCTAAGTATAAAAATATTTTTGAAGAATTTTGAAAAAATGTTTGAAATTTTTTTTTAAAGTATTATTTAATTTTAATTTTAATGCTTTACCAGAAAGTTAATTAAATATTTTATTTCAATATTTTAGCTTCCAAGTCGTGGCGAGGCACTAGGCTTTCTTGGTTATTGGAGCAACAACCATTTTCATAGACAAAGCCTCATAAAGAAATTTTAACGTTTAATTTTCTCACTGAAAGCTTTAACTAAAAAAAATTAGTCTAGAAAAGATTTTGGAACCCAGTAAAGGTTCCTTCCTACTGGATTAATCAAGAACTTAGGGGGTACATAACTTTCGGGAACTTTCCTAAGTTGTCCCTGATGTTTTCTAATATACCAGTTTAAGTTTCCATATAACTTGAGTTTTGAATGTGGAAATTTATTTAAGCATGCATAATCATTTTTAAATTTCTCATTCTCTAATTTTAAATTATCGTACATTTCTAGTGGGCATCGTTTTGCTAAGTTTAACTTCAACTCATTATTCTCCTTTTCTAATTTAACTAAGTCTTTAGTGAGAACTTTTATGAATTGAAAGGGCTACTTGGGAGTCAATTACGTACCTCGCTTACCTTTATTTCTGATGCTCCCCCTTCATCGCAGTTTTCTTCTTCTGATGATCCTCCTCCTTCATCTATGCTCATCTCTGAGCTGGTTTCTTTAAAAAGATGGTTGGCCATCAGTGCTACTCCTGAGAATGCTTCGACTTCTGATTCCGAAGATGACGATTCATCCCAGGTAGCGTTCAGACTCTTGCGCTTTTAGGACGTCGGCCTTTGAGACTTCTCTTTGTCCCTTTTCTTTAGTTTTGGGCAGTTATGCTTTATGTGCCCTTCCTCATTGCAGTTGTAGCATCGGATCATCCTTCTGTTGCGCTGATGCTTTCATGACTGCGATCTAAATTTGTTAGTTTTAATAAACTTATTTAACTTCATTACCAATAGCGCCACTTCAGTTTCATCGATCGACGCTTCAGAGTCAGGATCATCCTTTTCGGCTTGTAGGGCAATATTGAGATTTGGCTTCTCTACTTATTTAGGTTCTGCAATTCGAGATTCGTGAAGTTCAAATGTAGAAAATAGATTTTCTA
The DNA here is from genome assembly GCF_018446385.1 of Zingiber officinale. Classification (NCBI taxonomy): domain Eukaryota; kingdom Viridiplantae; phylum Streptophyta; class Magnoliopsida; order Zingiberales; family Zingiberaceae; genus Zingiber; species Zingiber officinale. The sequence goes on from NC_055994.1 coordinate 148,789,127, forward strand.
AAGTACTTACCTCAAAGTCCTTAGAGATGTAGTATGCATCTACTAAGGACGCCCATTCAGGAGATGATCTTGGAAAGGCGTTGAGCACGTATCAGATTGAGTCTCGATTTGTTACTGATTCTCCAAGGTTATTTAGCTGAGTTATCATCTCTTTGATTCTCTCTTGGAGTTGCGCTACCTTCTCACTGTTGTTCATCCGGAGATTCGTCAGATGAGTCCGGAGGATGTCCCGCTTTGCTAACTTCGCTTCTGAAGTACCTTCGTGGAGCTCCAGAAATTTCTCATAGAGGTCTTTGGCGGAGTCGTAGCTTCCGATCTGACTTACCTCCTGGGGCAGCAGAACGCTGAGCAGATGGAACTAAGCCTTTCCAGTGGCCACGAAATGAGCTTGCTCCTTTTTCATCCATTTGTACTCTTCTTTGTCTTTTGGAGCTGTAAAACCAAATTTCATAGTTAGAAGAATGTCAAAAACGTTTTAAAAAATAACTCCATTCTTCGTCTCCATGTGGCGAAGTCTCCGTCGAATTTTGGGGGCTGAATGATTGTTCCGGCCATCGTCTTGATCTTTATGCTTCAGTCAGCAGTTAGTCCTTCTGAGGCGGTCTGGCTCTGATACCACTTGTTGGTGCAGCGGGGCCGACAAGAGGAGAAGGGTGAATTGCCAGCAAATGAAAAGTACCCTTCTCAAACTTTCAACTCTAAAATAAAAGCAACAATTAAATAAAACAAAAATAAAAGTAAAGAAAAATAGGAAGGAAGACTCAGCAGTTAACTTATTTACAACCAAGAGGGTTGTTAATCCAAGGCGGTGGAATAGTACACTATCATTCTCCTTCTCTGAAGGCGGAGAAGCCTTTTTACACACTCAAAGCTCTTATAAGTTGCTAGGAATTGAATACTTAATTGAATTATTAATTTCCTAGCTCCAGGAGCCTTTATATAGCTCTTGGAAACTCTATCTCAAGTATTGAGGACACCTCCAAAGGGGTTAAGGGCGCCTCCAAGGGGTTTGACCAGATAAAACTTTATCCGATAACAAACGACCACTTTGGCCAGGTCAAAGGTGCCTCCAATGGGCTTGAAGGCGCCCTGGACAAGGTTGAGGGTGCCTTCAAGCCAATGAAGGCGCCTCCAACACTACAGGCAGTGCAGGCGCCTTCAACCCTTCATTGAAGGCGCCTCCAGTTAGCTTTTCAGCTCCTTTTGACTTATTTTCTTCTTCCGAGGCACCGATTGCATGGGTGATTGCGGCCAACCGAAATAGGGTTCACCCGAACCCAATTTCCGGCCTTCTCCTCGAGCAGGCTTCCGACCCGGCTTCTTGTCCACCGATATACTCTTCCGCAACTCTTTCGTCCTTCAGACGCACCGAGCCCGTCGGCTCCCTTCCCATGCCGTCCTTCTCGCTAGCCGCGTCTTCTGCTTGACTTCCTGCACTCCTAAGCTTATGCACATTTAGACACAGAGATTAAATAACAAGCAGGACCTAACCCAACTTGGTTGATCACATCAAAACAATCATGGGGTCCAATAGTAATATCATGCATATCTATGAATACAACCATGAATATCAAACATACTGCATAGCTATCAACAATAGATCAACATATAAAGACAAATAATAAGGTATCAAATTCAGGAGAGATAATATAGGATAAACTTAAGGTAAACAAGTAACTACAACCTCATCAAAACATGACAGTTACCAAATCATATACTACAATCAAAGCTATCAAAAAGATAAGTAAGATTTACCCACCTCATTGTAGATCATCTTCAAGTCAAAGGGTCCGCTTCGAACTCGAATCCTATGAGTAAAGGATATGAAAGAATCTAAGGTCTATCCATATGTCAATCAAATTACCAAACATATTCAATCAATTAATGATTTCATTAATCCTAACTTAATCATCCAATTCATTAATTGACCCATTATAGGTTAATATCTTTCTTAATTAATTAATCTATTTATTAATTAATTAGCTCATCGATTTATCAATTAATCACTCCATTAATTTAATTAACCATAATACGACAGCCAATTATCTAACTTATCCACTTAATCAAATGACATTAATTAAAAATATATTAATTAATCAGAGTAATTAATTAACCTTAAATAATAAATCATAACCAACTTAAATCTATCAACTTAACATATTAATCAAGGTAACCTGATTATCCCATTTATTAACTTAATTAATTGATTAATAAGAACTAATCTAACCAACCAATTAATTAATCCACATTAATCAACTTAACTGAAACATTAACTTATTTGCTTTACTCAAAATTTACTAGAGAGTGGTCTCTCTACAGCAGAATGGTGCCGACCATCGACCCGCGATGACACTCAGAGCGGCGATGACGTCGAAGAAGACTAGAAACGTGGCTCTGGCATCATCTCTTGGTGAGGACAGGTGGTGCCGACCATCGACCGATTCGGGGTGGATGTCCCATCGTAGTTGCGTGGAGTGGAGCGGGAATACGGCACCGTCGTCGGTTATTTGCGGGGTTAGCGAAGCGTCGCCGATCGCTGGGCATGCAAGGGCAACGTCGTTCGCCCGCATGGCGGAATAACACCTTGTACATGTGAGGAAACTGTTGAGGAGCAGTTCCAGTGATCTACTCACAGTGGGGGGAAGGGGAAAATAGCATCTTCTTCAACTTGTTCACATCGACAGAGAAGCGGCGCCGCTTCTTCTCGAGGCAAGGCCAGTTGACAAGTCGGCTGGGCTTCTTCTTGGGCCCAACATCGAGGAAGGAGAGGGTGGCTGGGATGCGAGGCGCCGAAGATGAGGATCTCGGGCAGCCGGCGCGGCGGCGATGGTCGCAAGGCATCGCCCGTGCGCGGAAAGGGAGTGACGCCGCGCCGAAGCAATGAACAGTGGGAGGAATTAGACATAGGTCATAGGGTTTGATTAATAAACATTAGGTTATATATTCAATCAACTCTCATTTTAATTGGTTATTCTAAATAGACTTTATATCTTACCCATTTGTCCCCATAAAACCTAAAATATTTCCTTTAAAATTTAGAAAAAATTCAGTAAATTCTATAAATTCATATTAACTCCTAATATATTATCCACTAAAATATATTTATTTCCCTTAAAATAATTTAATTATATCAACCTTTAATTATTTTAAACCCTTAGTTATATTTTTGGTATATTATACATCCAAACCTGTATGAATAAATACATGACCGACGTATAATAAGTATATAACCAACACTGACTGCAGGAAAACACTCTACCACGGATGGTCCCGTCGGTAGTCAGGGTAAATGACTAGTCACTATCCGCGAGAGAACGCTCTACCATGGATGGTCTTGTGGGTGGACAGGGTAAATAACTAGACACCGTCCTCAATCGGAAAAACGCTCTACCACATATGATTCCGTGGGCAGATAGGGTATATACCAATGGTCACTAACGATACTCTCACCTACGCATGGGAGACAAGATATACTAACGATCACTGACGACTCTCTTAACCACGAATGACAGACAATGATCGACAGGATATACCAACGGTTGCTGACGACTCTTTCAACCATGAATGAGAGACAATGGTCGACATGATATAGCAACCAAGGGGTCCAGTAGGATCCTCAAAATCCTACACTATGGTATAATTCTACTAACGTATAGGCATGAGCCTATATAACAATAAGGGTCTACTACGGTACTCGGTATCCCATATTACGATATCATCCTACTAATATATAGGCAGAAAATAGACAATCACGTCCCTAAGTTACTAGTCACCTAGTATCAACATCCTAACTAATTCCATCGTATCATCACATATATAATATACAATGGGGTCAAGATCAAGTAATCCTATGGGTTGATCCGAAGGGAAAAGCCTAGTGGGATACGCTACCCTTCTACTAGGGAGTGATTCCTTTCAAGTATAAGTCAGTATAATCTCACTAACATATATGTCCTTGCACCAAACTATACTACCCATAGGATCAGTGACCTATAGGTACAACCTAAGTATATAACCATACTAAAACATAAATTCACGAACATGAGTTATAGGCCTAAATAACAACATGAGTCTATTAGGATACTCAATATCCTGCACTATAGTATGAAATAATAAACAAGGGTTTAGCAAGATGCTCGATATCTTATACTAAGGTATGATCATTCTAACAATAAACACAGAGTTAAATCATCTGCTAAGGGGTCTAGAAGAATATCCAATGTCCTATTCTTTGGTAAGGTAATAACATGCATTTCCATAAACACAATCATGAATATTAAATATAATTGCATAGCTATCCACAATAGATCAACATGTAAGGGCAAACAATAAGGTATCAAATTCAGAAGTGATATAGGGCAGGCTTAAGGTAAACTACATCAAAACATAACAGTAACCAATCATGCACTATAATGAAGATAAGTAGGATCTACCCACCTCAAATGTAGAATGTCCCTTGATGTCCTCAAATCAAAGAGCATGTCTTGAGTTCGAATGTACATGTAAAGTATATCAAGAACTAATCCGTTAATCAATCTATTTATTAATCAGATCAATTTATTAATTAATTAATCAGCATATTAATTAATTAACTCAACAATTTATTAACTCAGTTAATTTTATCACAATCAATTATCTTTCCACTTAAATCAAATAACACCCTATTAATTAATCCAATTAATTAATTAATCTATTACTAATTAATTTCTAGTTATAGAATTAATCAACTAATTCCATTACCTCGCACTGTTAATTGTTTCCATTTCTTCTTCAACAGTGATGTACAGGGCAATGGTCGGTGGCTCGTAGCAGCAGTAGCCTCCAGCAACGACGTTCACCAATGAGGAGCTAAGCTTAGCTTGTAGGTGGCGACTAGCACGACACCACGCGGCTGGTCAGACTTCATGACCCTCAGAACGCATCGGCAGGGAGGTGGCAGCGGCTCGTGCAGGTGGTGACATCGCCTTTGTCGGCGGTCGGCAGGGAGGTTGCAGCGGGCTCGTGCAGGTGGTGACAACTCCTTTGTCGGCGGTCGGGTGGGAGAACAACGAGGAGAGAGTTTTAAAACTTACGTTAAACTAATTAAAACCTGTTTATATTTCAATCAACTCTCACTTTAATTAGGTATTTCTAAATATATTTTTCTCTTATTCATTTATACCTCTTAAAACCTAAGAAGTTTCCTTTAAAATTTAAAAAAATCCCAATAAATTTCTTAAATTCATGTAAACTTATTTCTCGATAAATTATCACTAAAATATATTTATTTTCCTTAATAAAATTATGTCACCTTTTAATTATTTTCATCTTTATCTATTTTTTTTTTATATATTACACATCCTATCTCACACCAATCATTAAAGGAAGTTTTAATGCTACTTCTTCCTCTCCTTTCTTGTCTGATCCTCAGATATACCGAAGTATTATTGGTGTCCTACAATATGTCACCATTACACAACCTAACATTGCGTTCGTAGTTAATCGTGCCTAGCTGTCTATTTATGCATTCTCCCACTGAGTACCATTGGGAAGGTGTTAAGAGAATTATTCGTTATCTTAAAGGTACAATTTTATATGGTCTTTTTTTATATCGTCAGTCCTTACTAGAGTTGAATGCCTATAGTGATGCAGATTGGGCCGGATCTTCTGAAGACAAATGTTTGACTAGTGGATATTGTTGGTTCCTTTAGAAGCCGATAAGAGGGGAGTGGTGAATTGTCCTATAAAAATAAAAACAACCCTTCTCGACTTCTTAAACTAACACTTGCATAAATAAATAAAAGCAATAAAGTAAAGGAAGAGGTACAGGAGTTTACTTGGTTACAACCGGGGAGGTTGTTAATCCAAGGAGAAAGAAGCGCAATAGATATCTCCTTTTAGGAGGAGAAGCCTCTTACAACATTCAAGCACAGAAAAATAAGAAGCTAAACTAACAATGAAAATGTACAAGTGTTGTAATCAAAATTGCTTGTCTTGTTTAGCTTCTTGGACCAACACTACAAGAAAACAGGGCTTCAGAGACGAAAACTTCCGTCTCTGATAGTCATTTTTCCGTCTCTAAAGAATATTTGAGACGGAATATTCTGTTTCAAATATCCGTTAGTGAAACCCCCGTGGCTAAATTTGAGATGGAAATATTCCGTCTAAAATTTCAAAAACAAATTAAAAAATTGTTTATGAATCTGTTTTTATTTGACCAAATAAAATTAATTGAAAATATAAATTCTGTTTCTAATTTTGTTTTAAATCCGTCATTAGTCTATCTCAAATTATATATAAAAATATATAATTTTATTTGTTTATAAATTCATTTATAATTCGGTTTATAAATTCTGTCTCGAATTTTATTTTAAACTCATCATTAATTTGTCTCAAATAACATATTAAATATGATTTTAATCTGTTTATAAATCCATTTATAATTTTATTTATAAATCTATATATACATTCATTTTTAAATTTATCACTAAATTTATATTATTATTTATATTTATCATCTACATGATACTTTTAACAAGCACACATTTCAAACAAATTTAAAATTTTTAAAACAATTAATTTCTAATGCAAAAGTATCATAAAGCTAATATTGAATTAAATAAATATTCACATCATCTAAATACATTTAACCATTAATCAACAATAGAAGTAATTTAATCTTTATTTCTCTTATCACGACGCTCACGGGGACCAGATCCTCCTGGATATAAATGATTTGTATATCCTGTTGGAGCAATCCCAATGGTCCGCGGGACCATGTATTTTGGTGTTTGGGTAAAGGGTTTAAGTTAGGTTCACCCTTGTATTTGATATGTGTACTTGAGTTGTGCAGGACTGCAGGATACACATGTGACTCAGGTTGATGGCCTCGGGTCGGGTGAAGAATGGAGCATCCGAGGGACCGTGGACAAGGCAGCGAGGACAAGGGCCGAGGGAAGCGACTTTGAGGCATACGCGAAAGATGACATTGGGGACGAGTCATGGGCTTGTATGCATCCGAGGGACGAGAGCCAAAGGAAGTAGGCTTGAAGGCAAGAGGTCAAAGCTGCAAAGGAAGCGTCAAATGAGTCGTAAGGGTGAGGGTACGAGTGCATGAGAGATTGTACTCGGAGTAAAATCCTAGTTTTAGGGTTTTACTGTAGCGTTATTGTAGCGTTATTGTAGCAGTCGACTGCATGCTTTAGCAGTCGACTGGCGCAATCGACTGGGTGCGAACAGAATGGTTCTGTTCGTTCGGTCAGTGTGCAGCAGTCGACTGCTAGTTTTAGCAGTTGACTGGTATCGAGCCGTTGGGATGTAACGGTCGAATTTCCACAGAGGACAGTCGACTGCATGTTTTCGCAGTCGACTAGTAGGCGGGGTTTTCAACCCGCGGCCTATATAATCAAGGCTTGGAAGCTTGGTTATCCCTGACGAAATTAGACTTGGTTAAGGTCTAATTAGTAGTTTACAAGTGCTCAAGAGTTTCCCTTGTGTCCAAGAGGTCTTGGTGAGTTTGTGGTGAGGTTTCTCCACTCACAAGGAGGTTTGAGCTAGCCGGAGATCTTCCGGGGAGTAATCCACCGACAGATAGGGATCATCCACCTTACGGACACGCCGTGGAGTAGGAGCTTTATCTCCGAACCACGTAAATGATCGTGTAGCTTGGTTTGCATTTCTTGTCTCGTATTTTGTTTAGCTTGTTTATTTTTATATTATTCCGCTGCGGAAACTGACAACGTAGGAAGTGAACGATTTGGGGGCGCCGTCTATCCAACCCCCCTTCAAGCCGGCCGTCCGATCCTCCAACAAATGGTATCAGAGCGAGGCCGCTCTCCATTGGACTAACCGCCAAGGAAGCAAAGATGACTGGCTTAACTGAACCGCCAAAGCTTGAAGGTAGAGGCTTGTGGGACATCACGTATTGGATGATGAAGATGGAGGTCTTCTTCAACACGGATTGGGACACCATGATGGTGGTCAAAGAGCCATTTGAAGTTCCTAAAGACAAGAAAGGGAAGAAGCTTCGATCATGAAATTGGACGGAGGAGCAAACCACACTATCAAAGGCAAATGATAAGATAATATCAATTTTGATTGATATTGTGCCTAATGATGTGATGAGTTGTGTAGGAAAATACGAGAATGCTCACGATTTGTGGAGCAAGATAAAGAAGGTTCAATGGGAAGAACCTTTGCCTACACAAGAAGAAGAAAAATCCAAAGAAACGAATGAAGAAGCTCGAGTAGAGGAGGAGCAACCGGAAGGTGACGAGCGCTCAACATCCGAGGAGAAGATGGATGAAGAAAGGTCATCCACAAGTGTGGATGAGGAAGATGAGTCATCATCAACATCCTCAAGAATTGAAGAAGAATCCAAGACAAGTGAAGAGGATGAAGAAGAGGTCTTGGAAGTGGTCAACCTAGCAAGCACCTCCACCGAAGTGAAGTCAAAGGACCATATCACTTGCTTCGGGTGCAATGACAAGGGACACTACAAGAGTAGATGTCCTATGGGTAAGAAGAAGGTAGCTCCTAAACTCAATTCAATTCATTTTGAATCTAATTTGAGTTGTAGGAAGAAGAAGGAGAAAAAGCACATAGTGTGCTTCACGTGTGGTGAGTGGGGTCATTACCACACCAAATGCCCAAAGAAGAAAGAGATCAAAAAGTTGGCACATTTGAAGAAGGAGGAGAAGAAGTGGAGGAAGAATGGAAGCTCATGTCAAGGGGGAGCTCTAAAGGTAAAGGGTAAGGTAAACCCAAATTTAAATTTGAAATCAAATTTAAATTCCTCCATGCATGCTAGGAATAATTGTTATTATTTACCCATGCAAAATTTTGGATTTAGATATCATGATAGGAATAGGGTTAATGTAGATCAAAACCCTAGGAAATCTATGCATGAAAAATCTAGAAACAATAGACCTAGGGAGACCCAAGGCATTAATCCCAATAAGGGGAGGCATATGCCTAGGAAGGGTAGATCTAGGAATGTCCAATTTGGACAAATTAACTCTAGGGTTAGAAACCTAGAGAAGGAGAATCAAGCTTTAAGGGGAAAGCTTGATAAGTTAGAACAATTCCTTAAGAGATTCAATGTAGGATCTAAGGAATTAAGGATGATGTTGGGTAGCCAAAGACCCAACAATGATAGATCGGGCTTGAGATACCGATCTAGTCCCTCTAAGGCCAATGAGAGTTCATATGATAGGGTGGCAAATGATCATGGCAAGGAAGAGGTCTCCAAGCCTAAGGGAAAGTCTTATGCTAGGGTTGCATATGACTATAGCAAGGAGAAGTCAATAAATGGCAAGGGAAAGTCATTTAATGGTAAGAAGAAATTAACCAAGGACAAGGTGTCCAAGGTTAAGAAAGTTACGTTTGCAGGCCAAGTGTCACCGGGGGTGGACCGATGTGGCCTAGCCATTGTGGATGAGTCACCTAGGGAGGTGGCTAAGGCTAAGAGCTCTAGGGGGAGCTCTAAGAGTCAATTTGGGACTCATGGCCAATGGATCTGTAATGACCCGCCTTCTACTAACTAGGCTGTAAGGTCGATCGTTACATTATGCTGTGCTAAACTGTATCCATGACCATCATTAAGTCTAGGTGCGGAAAACTGTACTTAATTAAAACTTTGCTAATCTAATACAAGTCCTTGGTCCTACATGTGCTGAGGGATGCAATCTAGGGTATACATGGCATATTCTACATCCCCTATGGTCAAGGAGCTGAATTACAAGGTATCTTGGTCGAAACCCAGCTTCCCCAATCGATCCAGATTGGGCTCAATCGATTGCAACTGTTGAATCGATCCATGGATCGATTCCGATGGCTACTGTGCTCGGGTTAATATTCTGGATCGATCGGCTGATCGATCCAGACTGGCCAATCGATCCATTGATCGATTGAAGAGCTCTCTGTTCGCGGGAGCGATTTCCCGATCGATCGAATGATCGATCCCCAAACTCTCTGTTCGCGACAGGACGCGACTGGATCGATCGGCTGATCGATCCAGAAGCTTACTGTTCGCGACATAATGCGACTGGATCGATCGGCTAATCGATCCAGAAGCTTACTGTTCATGGAACCAGGCTCCCAATCGATCCACGGATCGATTGAGGGCCCCCAATCGATCCACGGATCGATTGAGGGCCCCCAATCGATCCACTGATCGATTGAAGTTTCTGATTTCGCAGCAAACTCTGATTTCAGCACTATTTCGTGCCAAACTCACATATACAAGTTCTAAAATTGCTGGGAAACATTCTAACAACAGATATTTAGTATTCTAAGCATAGCCTAATGTATAGTTCACTAGTTCATGGCGTTTAAACATACTAAAGTGCAGAAGAAATAAAATGCTAAAGAGTTCTAATGCCCAAAACATAACTTGCTAGATCCCGAAGATCTTTATTCCAAGTTCCACCCACACACATCTTCCTTGCATTGACCTCCAGCCTCCGCTAGTCCATCTTTCCTTTACCTTTATCTGCAGTATAAGGAAAAGAGTGTCTGTAGGCTTGAGAGCTTAGTAAGAAACCATCTACCTCACAAAAACATGCATACGATGAAATCATGCTTTTAAAACATGCTATTTGAAATCTGTGCTGAACATAGCAAAACATGGCATACTATCATGCAAAACATAGAAACCAAAAGCTAATCATGGCTATAATTGAAATGTCAATAAGAAAGGACTAAACTGAACATAATGAGCTAAACTAAAGCTGAGCTAGAACTGATTTAAAAATATAATCACCTAACTGATCGTGAATTTGAAAGCTATTATCATACTAGATAAAAATACATAATCATGCTGCTGATGGGCCCGGCAGCTGTACTTGTTATGCGCGCATCCCTAACTAGACTCGGGGTTGCAAGTCCCGAATTTAGTAGGGTTACTAGGTTATCTAAACCTAGGGACGACTGTGGGAGCCCAACCCAATGGATATCTAATCCAGTACAGTGCCATTGCTAAAATAAAATACTGATTATAGCTGAATTTTCACTTATCTTGCTATTTCTAGGTTATCTAAACCTAGAGCTAGGTTATCTGAACCTAGAGGCGACTATGGGAGCCCACCCATGGATCGTAGTCCTATATAAGCTGTACTAAAACTAAATATACTGAATAAATGCTTCTATTGCATTTAGCTAAGCCATTAAAATGCCTAAGTTGCATTTTAAATGTGCTGTACATACTATTAAGCATTTGGTGTGCGCTAATGCACATCCTACGTGCCTAAAGTCTGTATACTAACAAACGAAGCATAAAAACGGATAAAAAAACTATTTATACTGCAGGTGAGGGGTTTCTTACCTCTTGCGCTAGTTTTCTTACGAATCTAGTCGCTAGTTTTCTAGTAGAGACGATCTTCTCGATGATTCTCCTACGTCCACGCATTCCTCTCGCGGAGAGAAACGTTCTCGTGTCGGAGTCGTCGCCAGAACGTGCTCCTATGGCCGTTGGGACGGAAACCTAGCCCTTGGGGCTTGGTGCACCGAGAGGAAGAAGAGGAGAAGGGGGCGGCGGGATTAGGGTGAGGAAGAGGAGAGAGGAGAGTTACGTTAAAATAGCTCTTCACTTAATTCCTTCCCTATTTATATTAAGTGGGTTAATTCCCCCAACTCTAACTTAAATAAAATTGTTCCCCTTTCCTTTCAGCACGGCCCTGCTGGATTCACTTGGTTACTAAAGCTATCTATAAGACGTAGGACCCAATAGGTCCCGGGTTCAATACCCGCGTAGGCTATTTTACGATTTCATTTATTTTTGCTACTTCCGCTCCTCTAAAAATTCTGTAAAAATATCCTAAAATTCCAGAAAAATACTAGGATATTGCTAATAATTATTTTGAGAATTTTTGGACGTTACATGATCTCAGGTGAGTTTTACTTGGGAGTTTAGGTTGGGTCATGGACTGGGTCAAGTGGTTTGGAGACGGACTTGAGTCTCAAACATAGGGATTTGGCACAATTAAATTATGTTTCATGCAAGAAATATGACATTGGGGTCATATAGCATGATAATTGATTTTGGATGTTTAGATGCCATATAAATCAATGATAGGGATGCATTGTGGGTTGACATGGGCAAATACATCAAGAGGAAGCCAAAACTAAGACTTTAGGTCAAGGTTCTATTGAACCATTTAAGCTAGTTTTGGATTTTGTGTCAATCTTGGGATTGGTGATAGATACATTTTTGAATGTATTTTTCCCAAGTAGACATGGGTAAAACAGACATCTCCACAAAATTTGAGGATTTTTGGAGGTCTGTGGAATTATTTGTGCATTTCTGAAATTGGGTCAGAAATGCTGAAAAAGACTGAAAAACTGTGCTAGTCGATTGCTAGTTTTAGCAGTCGACTGCACCAATCGACTGCATGTTTTATCAGTCGACTGGCAGGAATGAAAATTGAGCACAGAATGTTTCTGTGTGTTGTTTCGATAAGGGCAGTCGACTGGTACTTCTTGCAGTCGACTGATACCAGTCTGAAATTATTTTCAGCATTGAATTTTGACCAAGTCAACTCATACAGGTGTATGAAATCCATGAGGGATTAATATATGAGTTTATGGTAAATTTGGATGACAAGTTTTCAACAATTGGGATATTGTTGGAGAACTTTTTGGATGTTAGGCAAAGGGGGAGAAGTAAGGTTAAGTTGGGAAAACCTTAATGCATTTGCGTAGGGGGAGCCTTGTAGGTTCTTAAAAAGTCCTGTGGTAAAATCCTAGCTCAATTGGGAGCTTAGGTAAAGGGGGAGCCTTGGAATAGGTCCTTAAAAAGCCTGTGGTAAAATCCTAGCTCAATGGGGAGCATAGGTGTAGGGGGAGCCTTAGGATAGGTTCCAATGCATGATACATTGTTACCGCGGTTGCCAAGTGTGTAACCTTGGCAACGTAAGTCCATTTGGCAGTGTAAGCCCAAGTGTGTAGCCTTGGCATCGTAAGTCCATTCGGCAGTGTAAGTCCAAGTGTGTAGCCTTGGCAACGTAAGTCCATTCGGCAGTGTAAGTCCAAGTGTGTAGCCTTGGCATCGTAAGTCCATTCGGCAGTGTAAGTCCAAGTGTGTAGCCTTGGCAACATAAGTCCATTCGGCGGTGTAAGTCCAAGTGTATAGCCTTGGCAACGTAAGTCCATTTGTTTTAGCATGTTTATTTGCTATATGTTTTCCCTAACTTAAACGTATTGCCAAACACCAAAAAAGGGGAGATTGTTGGAGCAATCCCAATGGTCCGCGGGACCATTTGTTTTGGTGTTTGAGCAAAGGATTTAAGTTAGGTTCACCCTTGTATTTGATATGTGTACTTGAGTTGTGCAGGACTGCAGGATACACATGTGACTCAGGTTGATGGCTTTTGGTCCGGTGAAGGATGGAGCATCCGAGGGACCGTGGACAAGGCAGCGAGGACAAGGGCCGAGGGAAGCGACTTCGAGGCATATGCGAAGGATGGCATTTGGGTCGAGTCGCGGGCTTGTATGCATCCGAGGGACGAGAGCCAAAGGAAGTAGGCTTGAAGGCAAGAGGTCAAAGATGCAAAGGAAACGTCAAATGAGTCATAAGGGTGAGGGTACGAGTGCATGAGAGATTGTACTCGGAGTAAAATCCTAGTTTTAGGGTTTTACTGTAGTGTTACTATAGCAGTACTGTAGCAGTCGACTGCATGTTTTAGCAGTCGACTGGCGTAGCCGACTGGGTGCGAACAGAATAGTTCTGTTCGTTCGGTCAGTGTGGAGCAGTCGACTGCTAGTTTTAGCAGTCGACTGGTATCGAGCCGTTGGGATGTAACGGTCGAATTTCCACAGAGGGCAGTCGACTGCATGTTTTGGCAGTCGACTGGTAGGCAGGGTTTTCAACCCGCGACCTATATAATCAAGGCTTGGAAACTTGGTTATCCCTGACGAAATTAGACTTGGTTAAGGTCTAATTAGTAGTTTACAAGTGCTCAAGAGTTTCCCTTGTGTCTAAGAGGTTTTGGTGAGTTTGTGGTGAGGTTTCTCCACTCACAAGGAGGTTTGAGCTAGCCGGAGATCTTCTGGGGAGTAATCCACCGACGGATAGGGATCGTCCACCTTACGGACACGCCGTGGAGTAGGAGCTTTATCTCCGAACCACGTAAATGATCGTGTAGATTGGTTTGCATTTCTTGTCTTGTATTTTGTTTAGCTTGTTTATTTTTGTATTATTCCGCTGCGCAAGCTAACAACGTAGGAAGTGAACGATTTGGGGGTGTCGTCTATCCAACCGCCTTCAAGCCGGCCGTCCGATCCTCCAACATATCCCACCTCTTGAATCATTTTACGAACCATCTCTTTTAGATTTTCTTCTCTTTGCCTACCTTCCTCGATAAGTTGTTCTTCCCTCTGTCTATTTTCTTTGATAATGAGTTCCCATTTATTTTTGCTTTCAGTAATTTCTTCCTCCATCCTCTTGCTAATAGCACGCATATCTTCAATTTCTTGAGATAATTCCTTGTTCTTCTCATGAGAGCACATTTCATTGGAACTTCCATTGTATATATGATCTTCTAAAATGTTGATTGCGTCCAAATCCGTACACCCTCCCCTTACATGGGTCGCCCACCACATCACACCATGATTTGAGATTGAATGAAGGTCGAGTAGACTGATCAACAACATTTTGTCTCTCTTTATATTGTTTCTGTCCATATTACAAGAGCTTATATTAGTTTAACAAATATAAAAACCAACAAGTAAGAATTAATATAAGCTAATAGTGTTGGTGCGGGAAGCATCCGACAATCAAACCTAAGTTTTGATAATGGCAAAGGAAATTCAAAGTTAAGGTGTGTTATTATCTAACATGTTGAATGAGTGTTTCAGGAAAGTCCTAACTGCGGTTAGGCAGGTGAAAACCCTAGGGGGTGGTAACCCTAGGTTCTAGGGGGTGGTAACCCTAGGTGGAGAAAAGTCCTAGCTGCGGTTAGGCAAAGGGAAAACCCTAGGGGGTGGTAACCCTAGGTCATAGGGGGCGGTAACCCTATGCGGAGAGTCTTGGCAGGTCAATGGCTTCAGACAAAAGTCCTAGGGGGTGGTAACCCTAGGTGGAAAGTCCTGGTGTCGCGAACCAGGTGAAAGACTGGACTAGCCGGGAAGCGGATGTCCAGCAGAAAGTCCGGAAGCGTCGAATGCTGAGCAAAAGTCCAGTCGATCTGGAGGATCGACTGGCAACAGGTAAATCTCCTGAGTGGAGTAGGTGAGGGCGCGTTCCCCGTAGAGGGAACAGTAGGCGTCGGGTCAACCTAGGGTTTCCGGTTGGAAATCCGAAGTCAGACCCGGACAGTCTGGAGACTGTCATAACTTCATATTCATACTATTATTTTGTGTTAACTTTGTGTTGCAGGTATTTTTTGGATTAACATACTTGCAGGTACCAAAAACACAAAGAAGAACTCAGATGAACACTGTCCGAGGCACCTCCATGAGGCTTGGAGGCGCCTCGGGTTCAAAATCCTGAGCTGGCGCGAGGAGCAAGCTTAAGGCGCCTTGGATGGATTGAAGGCGCCTTAGACAGCTTGGAGGCGCCTTGAAGGGTTTGAAGGCGCCTTCAGGTCGCGGCAGTCAAAAGGTTATCGCAGCGAGCAGATCGGGATAAAATTCTTGTTTAAGGCGCCTTGGAGCTTGTTTAAGGCGCCTTGAACACTGTTTAAAAGGAGTGGTCGACCAGCAGCTCAACACAACACTTTCTCAAGCAATCTTCTACAACGTGCTGCAAATACGACCATCCCCAAGTGATGCAAGAACACCCCGACGACCCGAAGCTTCAGATTTAATCTTTTGTTGTCGGTATATATTTTTATTACTGCTTGAATTGTACTTAGATTGTAATAATTTTTACGAACTATAGTTGTTGCCCACCGAAAGCGGTCAGCGACCGCGGGCCTTCGAGTAGGAGCCGAGATAGACTCCGAACGAAGTAAATAGCCTGTCTTTCTGTGTGCTTGTTTTCTTTATTCCGCTGCATTACTTCTCCGATAGTTTTTAAAATTCCGATACGAACGAAATAGCCGCGAGCGCTATTCACCCCCCCTCTAGCGCGTCTCGATCCAACAAATAGAAAATTAATGAATAATTAATTATGTTGACTTACACTAACTCGAGCCGATTTGTTATCCACAAACTCTCCAGTACCTTGCTTTCTTTTATGCATTCGTTCAAAACCTCAAATTCCACATCTCGTCCCAAATCTCTTTTCTACAATCATACATAATACATGTCAATATAAAATAAAACAAATGAGATACATTGAATTTATATCTAAATGTCAAATATATAATAAATTTACCGAATGTGTAAATTATTGGAATAAACATGTTAGAAAAGGAGGTTTACCATTCTCTTACGGTGTGCTCCAAAAGAAATTGAACCCCCAGTATGTTTGGTAGTAGACCCATCCTTCGTTGTCATTTTATTCTTCCGTGCAATTTTAGATTTGATCTTGTGATCTTCTTTATTCCAATGAATTTTAACCAAGTCACTCCATATATTAGCTTCCATCCAATCAGATCCTATACCTATCATATCTAATATGTCTGGTTTCCTTCCTAAATCTTCTTGTGCAGATGATAATGCTGCTTTCTTAGCCAAATGAATGGATACCCTGTATCTCTCACTTGAATTTTCATTCCATACCTTTTTCATTTCTCTGTCTGTAAAATTATCCCAATTATATCTCAACTACATCAAAACAAATAAATAATCAATGATTATATATAATATCATATGTGAATAAATAATCAATGGTTGCTCTAATTAAAAAATGTATTACTTACCTTAAAATTTTCCCAAAGTAAATCTTTAATATCATTAAGCACCTTTTTCCGCGTTGGCCATACTCCTTTAATCACTCCTTTGATATTATTTGTAATTTCACGAGGAACCTCATTTTCGACAAATCTAAAGATAACAAAATTAAGAATATTATAACAACAAAATTAATTTAATACAAAAGTATCAAAACTTAATAAATTTAAAAGGTTATATGACTTTCTTATTCATAACCACATTTATTTTAGTTCGTTCATCAATATTGGTTGGAATTTGAGACCCGTGATTAGGTCCTCTTCGTCGAACTGCTGATGAACTATCTTCTTCGCATCTTGCATCATTAATCACGTTATCATCTGAAATTTGTCTTCCCATCTCATCCTATGACAAATAAATAAGAAAATTTAGCTCAATGTTTAACCATGGATATTAACCTTACCATTGTGATTTTCAAATAAATAAGAAAACTGACATTTAAATCATTCTCATCAAGGTGCTAATGCAATATCGAGATAAAATTTTAGCTAATTGAGCAGCATTGAAGTAGCAATACAAGAACATAAATTTTAGCTAATTGAGCAACAATACAAGAGCTTAAATTTTAGCTAATTGAGCAGCATTAAAGTATCAATAAAAGAGCTTAAATTTTAGCTAATTGAGCAGCAATACAACAGCTTAAATTTTAGCTAATTGTGCAATATTGAAGTAGCAATACAAGACTAATGTTATTGTAGTTCATCTTTGACACACAAAAATTTTAGCACACAAAAATTTGACTACAATTGTACAATTGTATTTCAGCTCTGAAGTTTGACTATAACTTCAACGTGTTATAGTAGTAGCTCTAGTAATGTTAGCTCATCCATTTGTGTACAACAATACAACAGCTTAAAATTAAATCAGAATGCTACCCGTTTGTCTACAGCAATACAACAGCTTAAAATTAAATCAGAATGCTACCCATTTGTCTACAGCAATACAACAGCTCTAGTAATGTTAGCTCATCCATTTGTCTACCCATTACAATAACTTCTTTAATCTAGTAGCTCTGTTAACTAAAATTAAATCAGAATGCTACCAATATCATGTAGCTCTAGCAACCAACAATGCATCATATTCTAGCAACCTACTTTAACTGGTAGCACTCAGACTTGTTAATAACATGATGCAGCACTCAAGTTGCTCTAGCAACCTAGTAACTAATTAGTGCTGCAACCAATATCATGATGCAGCACTCAGACTTGTTAATAACTTAGTGCTGCAACCAATAATGTTTTTAACCTACTTTAACCACGTAGCAAGTCTGAGTGCTGCATCATGGTTTAACTTAGATATTCCGATCGTAAGTCTGAGTGCTACATGTCGAGATAAAATTAGCATACCTGTATTTCATCTGGTATGTTATCAAGTCCATGCGTTGTATCATGTTGCCTACATGCATCATCATTAAAGTAAATATTATGTAACTAATCAATAGTGTGATCAAATTGTATTCCATTCATAAGAATTAAATATACATACTCATCTTGTATCGTTAGAGATTGTCATTTCCGTCGCCCTCTCCCTCTTGATTTTTTTTTTAGAACCAATATCCTTTCCTCTACTTGACATCCTGCAGCATTGTTAAAATATAATCAATATATTTAATTAAAAAATTGTATGCTATAGAGAATTTGCCATGTTACATAAAAAAAAGAAATGTCATGATATGGAGAACTTTATACCTATTTAAGTTTCAAAACCATTTCGGAGAACAACTTGACAACTTGGTACAATCTCAACTAAATTAAAATAACTAGATATATACTCAAGGAATGCAATGGAGGAACAACATTTATTATCCAAAAGCTACAATATTACTCTGAGTACACTTTGCTCCAAAGGAAAAAAAAATAGCACAATAAACTACATTAATTCACTATCACTCTTATTAGAGTCACAATCTGTTTCATCTTGTGTTTCTTCATCTTCATCAAAATCTTCAAGTTCTTCCTCTAGCTCTTCACTATCTACAATAACTTGCTTGCCATTCATAACACGCCGAAGCTCTTCAATTTCCATTTCATTTAATTCCTCTTTATCAACATTAAAAATAATGTTAACATCATCAATATCTATATATGTGAGAACATTATTTGGAGTGGATATCTCCTCCTCTTGATAAGCAACTTCAACAGTTGGTGAAACATTTTCATCTTGTTTTTCAAGGAATGGTATGTCAAATTTTCCTCTAGCTTTCACTTTGCATGCTGTGACCCAATCATTCCTCTCTTGTTTGATGGTAGGAGATCTGGTATAGTACACTTGTTGGTTTTGAGCAGCTAATATGGAAGGGTCATTTGTGTTTAACTTTGATTTATGATTAATTTCTACAAGACCCAACCTATGCACTTTCATCCCTTTATCTGATGTATCATACCAATGACACTTAAACAATACAATAACATCCTTGAGACCTTAATAGTTCAATTCCAAAATTTCTTCCAACACCCCATAGTAGTCCACTTCATACTCATTGATGGTGCTCCCTAAGACACAAACACCATAATTTGATGTTGCTTTGAAATGCCCATGTTCCATGATCTCGAATTTAAATCCATTGACAAAGTATCCTTTGTGACTTGAAACCCGTCGATTTGGACCATGTGCCAGCTTCTTTATGTCATCATCAACCTCAAAAGGATGTTCTTGAATCTAACATTAAAATAAAATTAAAATTAAATAGATTAAAAATATTGTGATGAACTATTAGAAATTGATGTATAAATTAAGATTATAATTTACATACTTACATAAGTGAGTAACCATTGAGAAAATTCTTGATCACATAATATTTGAAGTTCCTTGTCATTGATCCCGGATATTGTTGTTTCTGTACTTCAAAAAAATTCCTACATTTATAAAGTGATTATTTATAATTTTTATTTGTCAATTGTCAAAATAATGAAAATATAATGTATGATTAAAGAAATTAGTCACAAATGGAATGATCTGGTCACAATTCATCAAGATGTATCTATGGGCAGCTTTTAACTCATCATCTTTAAGATATCTAACTGAAATTCGAGAGTCAAGTGCTCGTCCTGGGTGAGTGAAAATTGGCAGCCCGCTAGAAGAATCTATTGCTCCTCCATCGTCATTTCGTGGAATTCGATTTAGTCGTGATTGTATGTGTGGTTCAAAGTACGATGAACAAAATGTTGAAACTTCCTCAATCATATAAGCTTCAACAATAGAAGCTTCAACTCGAGCTCTATTACCCACTTTTTTCTTCAAATGGTACAAAAACCAAAATAAATTTTACATTTTTATTAAATATATATAACTAGCATCAACATGAATTAGTAAATTGATTTAAAATAATACCTCTCAAAAGGATACATCCATCTATAGTGTACAGGTCCACCAACTTTTGCTTCATATGCAAGATGAATTGTCATATGCTCCATGGAATCAAAGAAAGCCGGGGGAAAAATCCTTTCAAGCTTGCATATTATCTCAATAATATTTAGTCCAATTTGTTCCATGTGCTCTACTCGCAATACAGTTGCACATATATCTCGAAAAAAATTGCTTAATTCTATCAATGCTTCCCATATTGATTTTGGAAGAAGATCACGAAATGCAATAGGCAATAATTTTTGCATAAATATATGACAATCATGGCTCTTCATTCCAATACACTTGCATTCACTCTCATTTACACAACGAGATATGTTCGAAGAATATCCATCTGGGAATTTTAATGATTTAGTCCAAATACATACTTCTTTCATTTGTAATTTGCTCAAAGTGTATGGTGCTTTTCGTTTGTAAACTTTACCATTTGCATGTTCAATCAAATGCAACTCAGGATGGCTACAAAGTTGCTTTAAGTCTTTTCTAGCTTTAGCATTATCCTTCGTCTTATCTTTGACATCCATAATAGTGTTGAAAACATTATCAAAGACATTTTTCTCAATATGCATCACATCTAAATTGTGTCGAATAAGATTTGTTTGCCAATAAGGTAGCTCCCAAAATATACTTCTTTTAACCCAATTATGTGTTTTCCAAATCCATCAATCGGTTGGGTGACACTTAGTGGTTTCCCAAATGTTACATGTGGAAGTCTATTTACTCTTTGGTAGATGTCTTTACCACTTAAACGAAGAGGTGGAGAATCTATTTCAACTTTACCCTTTCGAAATTTATAAGCTTGTCTTCTAAAAGGATGATCACGAGGTAAGAATTGACGATGACAGTCAAACCAAGAAGCCTTTCTCCCACACTTAAGTTGGAATGATTTTGTATGTTCCATACAGTAAGGACATGGCAACCAACCGTGAGTACTCCAACTAGACAACATTGCATATGCAGGAAAATCACTAATTGTCCATAAAAGTGCAGCCTTCATTTGAAAATTTTGTTTAGAACACACATCATAAGTCTTTACTCAAGTAGTCCATAATTCTCTTAACTCATCTATTAGAGGATGTAAGAAAACATCAATATTTTTTCCTGGACTCTTTGGTCCGGGAATAACCATGTTATGGAACATGAAAGGCTTCTGCATGCACATCCATGGAGGAAGATTATAAACTATAATAATAACAGGCCAACATGAATAAGGGGTACTTTGATGACCAATGGGCTAAATCCATCTGTACATAATCCAAGTCGCACATTCCGTGGATCTGAGGCGAATGAAGAATAAGTGCGATCAAAATGTTTCCAAGCTTCACCATGAGATGGGTGTGCCATTTTTCCATCTATGCAGTGATTTTTTGCATGCCAAGTCATGTGCTCACAAGTATATGTAGATGCATAAAGTCTCTTGAGTCTAGGTATTAACGGCAAGTACCACAAGACGTGAAAAGGCACCTCTTTTCGCACTCTAGGCTTCCTCGGTTTGTATCTGGGCTGAAAACAAATGGGGCATTCTTTGTAGTCCTTGTATTCTTCATAATATAGAATACAATTATTCACACATGCATCAATTTTCTTCTAGCCAAGTCCAAGATTGGAAAGTTGCTTCTTTGTTTTATATAAATTTGGCGGTAAATTATCACTTTCTGGTAACATGCTTTTTATTATTGACATTAGTCTATCATAGCATGCCTCTGGTAGTTATACTCAGACTTAAGATTTAACAACTGCGTCACTGCTGAGAGTTTAGTGTGATTTTTTCAACCATTCCACAATGTCTCATCTGCATCCTTGAACAAGTCAAAGAACTTCTGTGCTTCAGAATTCGGTAGTTGTTCTTTACTTATTGTAGTCCAATCAAAACTTTGATCCATGCCATCAAACACCATATTTCTATAACGAGATCCTTCTTCATTATTATGAACTCTTTCACAATCATTAGTTTTCTTTAATGGTTCACCATGTGCATACCATTGCTCGTAGCCACAAGTGAATCCATGTTTGACAAGGTGATAACACACATCATTTTTATTTAAAAATTTTCTATTACGACACTTGCTGCATGGACATCTTATTTTGTTATCACTAACACATGTCGGATGATCATAGGAAAACTCCAAGAATCCTTTAACTCCTTCAATAAACTCATGATGAAGATAACCTTATCATCTTTTTGATGCCACATCCAATTACGATTTGTAGACATTTCCTACATTTTAAAAAATATACAAACAATTTTCAAAAACAAAATAAGCTAGAGCTAATCATTCTCTAAAAGCAGATATTATATTAAGACTAATTGGGTAGTAATTAAGCTAAACATGAACATTAAAAAAATCAAGTTTTGTTACCGCTTCAATTGGATGACAACTTGAATGCACAACAAGAAAACAACAATATTAAAACATTGCTATAATAATATCTTGTTGAAAAAACAATTTTATTAATAAAACAATAAATAAAAAAAATATGACCAATGCCACGGTAGGGGAAAGACAGCAGCCAAGATAACCAAGGCAACCAATGTGGTAGCTGTGGTACTGGCAAGGTAGCAACCAATTATGTCGTGCAAGTGACTAGCGTCGTGTGCAACAGCCACCGCACGATTAGGTCACACGAATGACCTCGATCGCATGAGTAGGACGCAACTGGTGTTGCGCGTTCTAGAACAGAGAAGAAGGCTGGAAAAGAAGCAAATGAGATACCTGAGCTTAAGCTTGTTCAGTGGATCATGGAAAGAACACCGGAGAAGAAGATCGCGTGCGCCTTAAGCCGGAGGGTTGCGCGCCTTAGAGTCGTGCGTGATTTGGAGTCAGAGAAGAAGATTGCTTGCCCCTTAAGTCAGAGCCATGCCTGTCTTAAAGCCGTGTTTGATTTGGGACCGGAGAAGAAGATCGCGTGCAAGCCGGAGGAGAAATCATGTGCGTGCAGCCGGAGAAGAAATCGTCGTGTGCGCCGACGAAGAAGAGTGCGGGATTTGGGAGAGAAACACGTGTGCACCGACGAAGAAGAAATAGGGTTTAGGCTTTTTTTATTTAAAATAAAATAAATTTATAATTACTTAATAATTTATTTCTCATATTATATACTTTATAAACAGATTTATTTTATGTTTACAAAAATTTTAAACAGATTTACAAACAAAAAATAGTTTCGTATTTCTTTGCTAATTCGTATTTAGTTTTGTTTATAAAAATTAATTTATAAATTTTGTTTCTAATTTATTTTAAAATCTATTTTAAATTTTTTTTTCTATATTATTTTTTTAAAGTTAAACGAAATAATATTTCCGTAGCAAATCCGTTTATAATTTATTAAAATCTAAAACAGATTGTTGTTCCATTTTAAAATTCTATTTTTGATACCCTGTTTTCTTGTAGTGCAAGGCTATATTAATAGCCTTGGTCGGGGTGCCTGGAAGGGTCTCAAGCCCCTGGAAGGGGATAAAACTTTATCCCATTTCGTATAGATAACGTTGACCGCGATCTGGACAAATTCCAGGTCCGGGCGCCCAGAATAGTTCCGAGCGCCTGGACCAAGAAAGTCAACAGAGTTGACTTTTTTCGATCCGGACCCTCTGCTCCGGTTCAGCTAGCCTAGGTCCGGGTCTTCCGCTCCGGCTCCGCTTGCTTGGGTAATCTCGGCCATCCGGAATAGGGCTCACCCGAACCCAACTTCCGGTCTTCTCAAGAAGGCTTCCGCTCCGGCTTCTCATCCCTCAGAATCGTCGCATGCTTCCTTCTCGTCCGCTAGCGTACTCATCCGCAGCTCTTCGTCCCTCGAACGCACCGAGCCCGTCGGCTCTCGTGCCGACCTTCTCGCTAGCTGCGTCTCTTGCTCCCTGAGCAATTTTCTGCCCCGGCTTCTTGTCCCTCAGAAACACCGCACGTTTCCTTCTCATCCAACGGTGTACTCTTCCACAGCGCCTCATCCCTCAGACGCACCAAGCCCGTCAACTCTCTCCCGTGTCATCCTTCTCGCTAGCTGCGTCTTCCACTCGACTTCCTATGCTCCTAAGTTCCTGCACTCATAGACATAAGGTTAAAACACTATAGGATCTAACTTAACTTGTTTGATCACATCAAAACAACCCTAGGATTTCAACAATCTCTCCCTTTTTGATGTGAGCAACCCAAATTAAGCTAGGGTTAACCAATATAAATTAAAGGTAATAAAATTTTGCATGAAAGTACAAAAAGATAAAAATTTGTAAAGTTATCTCCCCCTAGACTTAATATTCCCTTCTCCCCTTTGATCACATAAAAAATGGGGTTCTTTAAAATATCTAAGGGTACATTTTTCAAGACAAATAAGAGAATTTAAACTCTGAATTTATCAAGTTAAAATGACTTGAAAAAATTGTTAATATAGAACACAAGTAAAAAAAAAAATGATAGTGAAAGCCTTAAGTCAAATTTTGAAATCTTGACATATTTTCTGAAAAAAAATAGGACATGCATTTTGACAGAAGAAAATACATTTTCAAGATTTAAACAAATTGTATATAGATAGGCCTTTAAAGCAATTGTATAAACTCAAATGGAATTTTTTGTAGTAAAAAAAATTACGAAAGAATAATGCTAGTATACTCTTGAAAATAAGAAAAATTTAACTTATTGCTAATTCTTTTCATTGTGATACTTAAAGAATTTTGAACATACAGAAAATTTTATTTGTTCCTTTAACATGTCATTTTTTATTTTTAGTTTGTCGAAATCTGTTAATCACTAAACTTTTGCTTGAGTTTCCTTTAACTCACTATTCTTTGTTAATATCCTTTTAGATTTTAATTCGATTTTTTTTTCAAAAATATGATTTCTAATTTACAAAAATCTTTTGAAAATATAATTTCTAATTCAAAAAAATCTTTCGATAATATAACTTTTTCTTCGCAAATTTTTTTTGATAATGTTTTAATTGAGTTAATCAATTGGTCAGGAGGTGGAGACCATACCTGACTTACCTTGTCGGCTGTTGATTCTTCCCCTGTTGAGTTGTTTTCTTCCGAAGATTCTCCCCCTTCATTGATGCTCATCTGGGATGAGCTTTCTGTGTCCTCAGGATGGAATTCGGCAATTAGGGTTGTCCGGTAATTTCCTCGATCTCAGACTCTTCTGGTGGCGACTTGGTGTCCATCGAGGAGTTGGATTCGACTTCAACTGGTTTTTCGTAGAGCTTCAAGAAATTTTTCGAAAGTTCTTTTGCGCTTTTGTATTTTCCAACTCTGTCAAGATCCTGAGCAGGTAGTATGCTCAAAAGACTGGACTCAGCCTTACCATTTGCCATAACATTATTACATTGCTCGTCAGTCCATTGATGCTCCTCAAGTTCTTCTACTTCTTTGCTTTTGGGCACTTCATGATCATATTTCATTATTAGTAACATATTAAAATCAGTTTTAAAATAAACCTATATTCGTCGCTTCCAAAAAGCGAACTCCCCCTTGAACGTTGGTGGGTAGATATTAGCTCTGGTCATCTCGTTGCATCAGTTGGCGGTTAGTCCTCCTGAGGCGTCCTTGCTCTGATACCACTTGTTGTTCCATTTGAAGGCTGACAAGAGGGGAGGGGTGAATTGTCCTATAAAAATAAAAACAACCCTTCTCGATTTCTTAAACTAACACTTGCATAAATAAATAAAAGCAATAAACTAAAGGAAGAGGCACAGGAGTTTACTTGGTTACAACTGAGGAGGTGTTAATCCAAGGAGAGTGAAGCGCAATAGATATCTCCTTTCAGGCGGAGAAGCCTCTTACAACATTCAAGCACAGAAAAATAGGAAGCTAAACTAACAATGAAAGCGTACAAGTGTTGTAATCAGAATTGCTTATCGTGTTTAGCTTCTTGGACCAAGGCTCTATTTATAGCCTTGGTCGGGGCACCTGGAAGGGTCTCAGGCGCCTGGGAGGGGATAAAACTTTATCTCTTTTCGCATAGATCGCGTTTGGCCGCGATCTGTATAAATTCCAGGTCCAAGTGCCCGGACCAAGAAAGTCAATAGAGTTGACTTTTTTCGGTCCAGACCCTCTGCTCCGGTTCAGTTCGGGTCTTCCGCTCCGTCTCCGCTTGCTTGGGTAATCTCGGCCATCCAGAAAAGGGCTCACTCGAACCCAACATCCGGCTTTCTCAAGTAGGCTTCCGCTCCAGCTTCTTGTCCCTCGGAATCGTCGTGTGCTTTCTTCTCGTCCGCCAGTGTACTCATTCGCAACTCTTCGTCCCTCGAACACACCGAGCCCGTCTGCCCTCATGCCGACCTTCTCGCTAGCTGTGTCTCTTGCTCCCCGAGCAATCTTCCGCTCTGGCTTCTCGTCCATTGAAAACACCGCATGCTTCCTTCTCGTCCGCCGGTGTACTCTTCCACAGCGCCTCATCCCTCAGACGCACCGAGCCCATCGGCTCTCTCCCGTGTCGTCCTTCTCGCTAGCTACGTCTTCCGCTCGACTTTCTGTGCTCCTATGTTCCTACACACATAGACACAGGGTTAAAACACTACAGGACCTAACTTAACTTGTTTGATCACATCAAAAAAACCCAGAGGTTCCAACAGATATGCAGTATTTCTTAGATGAAATCTTATTTCTTGGCTCTCGGAGAAGCAACCAACAATCGCTCACTCTAACACTGAAGCTGAATACAAATCTATCGCTAATGCGACGTCCAAAATTATTTGGCTACAATCTTTTCTTTCATAATTACATTTTCTCCATCCGCTACACCTAAAATCTGGTGTGATAATATAGGAGCAACTTATCTTGTGGCAAATCCAGTCTTTCATGCTCATCCCATGCACATGGAGATTGATTTTCATTTTGTTCACAAACGTGTGGCAACTCGACAACTTTTAGTTTCTTATGTCTTTACAGAAGATTAAATTGTTGATATATTTACCAAGTCATTATCTAGACAATGTTTTACCAAGTTAGCAATCAAACTCAATATTCGGGCACTCCCATTGAGTTTGTCGAGGAGTAATGACAACAAAGAGAGCAATTATGGAAAATAATCTTGAAATAATTTCAATCAATCGAGATTCATCATATTTGACATCATAATCAAAGATTGACAACAAAATATAATATTTCTAGATTTATATTCACTACTACAATTATTATTATTATGATTATATATCATATTTAATATTTTCATTATTAATTAAACAACTTATATAAATAAGTCAATTGACTTCATCAATAAAATTATCTGGAAATAATTATTTTTTATTTTCATTATTTCTATCAGTCAACACTTGGCATTTGGGGACGCTTCTTCTCAATTTGGGCAGTCGGGTGATTCCACTCTTGGCTCGGTGCGACATTGGCTCGGATTACTTCCCAAGTACTCGACATCTTCCGTTCCTGACTTGGTGACTTACATCCTGACTCGGCAGCACTCAACATCTGTTGAGGCGACTTGCATCTAGACTCGGTAACAATCGGCATATACTCGAGAGAACTCATCCCGGCTCAACCCACCTGGCAGTCGGGCGACTTTGTTACTCGGCCCACTTGGCAATTGGGCAATTCAATGAGTCGACCTTGAGTACTCAGAGATGACTTTCTCAACACTTAGCTAGCTTGGTACTTGGCGATTTAAACAAGTCGCTAATCAGTAATTAGGTGACATTCTGACTTAGACTCGATACTTCACTCGAACAATCATAAATTTGGTAGAATTGATAGTTTAAAATTATTAGTTCAGATCATTTAACATATAAGATTGATTTTAATTTTATAATTTTAAATTTAGATTATCCTCCTAATCTCTGACATGCTACGTGGCTGACTTACTGTCACATCAGTATTGTTTTTCGATCTCTACCTTTCTTTACTTCTCTCCGCTGAAGGCTCATTTACTATGTGGCAAAAGCTGAAGCTTCACTTAATTAATCCGTTCTCAAGAACCAGATTAGGAAGTTAATTACTTCTATGTTCTACTTTCCACGTCCACTTTTTATTTTAATAGCATAATTCTTGGATTTAAGATAAATCTATGTTGGAACTTTTGTAGTTACTCACCTTTGATGCCCGACTCTTGTACTCAATTGAGTGAGAGAGGCACTCAGAAATGATCTAGGCATTTCAAAATACACTCAGCCCGGTTTTCTTCCTTTCGGGTTTCTCCTAACTCCTAATTTCGATCAGGCTACTGACTGCCCTGCCTGGCGTTATTAGGCTGAGGTTTACCTGCCGTACCTACGGCAGTCTGTTGGCCATACACCAACCTTTGAAGCTTGGGCGCAAGTTCAGGTGGAGGAAGGCCCAACTCGGCTGCACGTCGGGAGTCACGAGCGAATTGGAAGCAGTCACTCATGGCGTGGGTGTGGGACCGGTAATAAGTACAGTAACGAGGGCCCCAGGGACTAGGCCACAGGGCCTAGATAGCAGCCACGCGCTGGGTCGGCCGGGGATCCTGACCGGGTGGAAAGTTTGGTCTGGCATCTCGAGCGCGCGGAAGAGGTTGGGCTGGTGGCTGAGGTGACCTCTTCTCTGGTTTGTTGGTGGAAGCAGGCACCTTGTCTGCTTTTCGTTGAGTCACTTGAGCTTCCTCCACATTGATGTCACTAGCGGCCCTCCCCAGCATTTCATCGAAGTTCTTTACAAGATCTCAAATTAGGTCTCGAAAGAACTTCCCCTCTACCAGTCAGTGGGAGAAGGCACTCATTAATATCTCGGAGGTAGCGGATGGAACATCCTGAGCTATCTGATTGAATCGCCTGATATAGCTCCTCAAGGGCTCGGTTGGCCCTTGCTTAAGGGCGAAGAGACAGTGATCTGTCTTTTGGTACTTCCTGCTGCTGGCGAAGTGGCGCAGGAAGACAGTTTTGAAATCATGGAAACAGGTGATGGACCCGTTCGGCAATCCATCAAACCATTTCTGTGCCGAGCCGGATAGAGTGTTCAGGAACACTCGATACTTGATAGCATCGACGTATTGATGCAACAGAGCAGCGTTCCTAAACTTACAAAGGTGATCCTCCGGGTCCTTGCTACCATCATATTCTCCGATAGCAGGAGGCTTGTATCCCTTAGGTAGCTTTTCTTCAAGCACACGTGTAGAGAAGGGCACTTGCTCCTTAGGCTCTACTCTGGGCTCCTCCCTGAGAACTATAGCTTACCCTTCTTTGAATCCCTGGGCGGGGAGCTTTCCGGCATAGAAGCCTGCGGCTGCTCTTTCCTATTATAACTGTCTAGACCCTATTGATAACAATTGAGGCCCGGCTCCCGATAGAAGGCTGGGGGAAACTCCTCGGGCTATTTTCTTTTGGACCCTCTGTTAGAAACATGAGTCGGATCTTTAGAAACTGCCGGCATCTTGTATGGTCGAGAAGCGGTGGTTTGTTTTTCAGAGACTGCCCGCCTCTTGGCCTACTTGAACAGTTCGTACTCTCTGGCCATCATAGGTACGTTAATTCTTCTGATCTCTTCCATCTTCACACTCCAGAATAGGTGAAAAAATTTCCCACAGATGATGCCAAATTGATCCTGTCCGAAATTTGAATCGGATGAAGGCCGGGTGAATTTTCGCTAGCATTGACGGGGAGACGATTAGGCTGCACTTAGCGTAAGTGCTCTCGAAGGTGGACCCCCACGTGGCGATGAAGAACGGTGATGATTGACCCCGCGATCCTTAGACTCTGCACATACTCAAACAAGTACATGAAATGTTAGAGGCCAAGAACTAGGGAAAAAGCCCTCCGCGCAAGCCCTCCGACGCTCAAGTTAGGTCCTTTTTCCCCAAATGAACAACGTATGAAGAAGAAAAGTATAAGACAAGCGCGAATGTGCGAGTGAGCATAGCTGCGCAAGGGAGAGGACCTCCCTTTTTATATGACAATGCGTACCTTCTGGAGACTAACCCCTGCTAGAGGGTGTCGAGTGTCAGGACTTGTCGGGTGATGGAGGACACGTGGTCTTCTCCTATAGACTAGAGGAAGGTTCTATTTTCAGATGACCCCAATCATTGGAATATTCCCTGACATGCAGTAGTTATTCTCTGACAAGTGGTTACGATTCCCAGACCTGTTGTAGTGTAGCCCCTTCTATCCCGCCCGGGTGTGACCGAGGCAGCCCAGGTCAGTTTGTTAAGTGCTGATGAACAAACTGGATGGACGAAGGGACGCGACCAGAGCCCCTTTCTTCCTGCTATCATGATTCAGACACGACCGAGAATGACATGATGTGGGCTAGCTTGAAGAAACCCGCCCGGTGAAGACATGTCGAGCTTCGTCTTGATCACACGTCACGCTGCAGACCTGGTTTCCTGACCGGTAGACCCGCCCTGGCTTTATACGTCGGATAGCCCCAGGTGGTCCTACTCTGTATGGTGATTGCCACATTCTTTTGACTTTTGACTGTCATATCCCCTTGACTTCTGACTGTCACGTCCCCTTGACTTCTGACGACCGGACCCTACCATTATGCACCATATCACCTACAATTTTTATTATGTTACATAAAAGAATAACTAAAACGCAATAACTAATCTCGTACAAAAAAATTAATAGGCTTTCTAATTAACTGAAAGCGTAATCCATTCCCCTTCTTCCTTCCTGTTCTCATATTATCGTGGCCGATCGAGGCGACCAGCTCGAGGCGCACGACCATGAGCGAGGTGTACGGCCACGGGCGACCTTGCGATAGCGCGATGCCCGCGACCTTACAATAGCGCGAGACGCCCAGCCGCGGGTGACCACGGTCTCCTCGTAGTTGGGCTAGGCTGAGGAAACTTCGCGGCCACCCAGATCTGGTAAATATCTGGGTGAGGCGGCCTCAGGCGACCTCAGCCGACCTCCGACCTGGCGAAGGGTGGCCCTCCGGTGGACGGGCATTGCGGCCGCGGAAAACTTCGCAACCGCCCAGATCTGGCAAATATCTTACCTGAGACTAGATCGGAGGACTGGAATGAGCTCCGCTGTTGAAGACTGGAATCTGAGAGGACTGAGCTTCGCAAGACTGGAATCTGAGAGAACTGAGCTCTGTTGTAGAAGACTGGAATCTGAGAGGACTAAGCTCCGCTGTCGATGACTGGAATGAGGACTGAGCTCCGCTATGGACAATAGGAACCTGAGAGGTATGAACTTTGCACGACCTTGTGGATTAGGTTTTAGGAATTAAAATGGGACTTAAAACCGATTGATTCTACTATGGGAATGGGTTATCCACAATGGGAGAAGATGGAATGGGAAAACTAAAAGAGATAAAAGAGAATTACCAAAATTGACCGGATCAAATCACCAAATCAAATCAAATTAGTATTTGGATTATTCTAATAATTTTGTTATAATTATTAGAATAATTCTGTTATTTGTTAATTGGTCAATTTACCAAGTGATTTTTGAACATTATATATTGTATTGTCCTTAGGGCAAATATCAATCAACAATAGATTTTATTGCTCTCTCCCTATTCTTCTTTTTACATAGTATCAGAGTCATCTCTTTTTATCTTCCCTCAACTTCTTGAGATGGAGATCTAATAAACAATGAACCCTTTTTAATTTATTTTCCCCTCAAGCCTCTTCTTCTTTCCTACGTATTTTAATTTTCTTGTTCTTCTCTGTTTTCTTCCACCGCCAACCCCTTTATTTCTCTTTCCTCTTCCTTAATCTTTGTGTTTCTCTTCCATAAAAAAAAAGTTTCCTTAACGATTCTGTCTCTATGGTTTTTCTCCATGGCCGTCAATCATAAGGTAGAAGCTCTTTCTTGTGACGTCGTCCAACAGCTGCCGTCGAACAAGTTATTTTTACTTTAGATGTCAAATACTCAACGACATCAAATAGGCCAAAAGTAAAGTTCAGACGGATGTCAGATTTGTCACATCGTTGGTTATACTGGAAATATATGCCCTAAAAGACTTGATTGGTCTCGGGTAAAATATAAAATTTGTCTCAGAATTAGACATTTTGATATTCAATGTCATAGGCCATTTGACTCAATTTCATAGGGATCCTACAGCCTCAAGACAACCATCTATTTCACAAGTATATCCTAAAGTCCTCTCATATGTGCCTACTTCTGGTAAAACCCCAGAGTTTTCATCTACTGATTGGTATTGACACTGGAGCAACTCATCCTGTCACATCAGATTATAATATCCTTACAGATGTAATATCATATTATGGCTCGGATACGATTCAAGTAGGCGATGGTTCAGCTTTGCAAATTGTTAATCTTGGAAACACATATGTTCATTTATCTAATTAAACTTTTAACATACGCAATGTCTTTCATGTTCCATCTATCACTAAAAATTTACTTTCTACACGTCAGTTTTCTCTTGATAACAATGTTATTTTTGAGTTTCATCATAATCATTATCTTATAAAGGATAGAGGAACAAATGCTATTGTATTTTATGAGAGAATCAAAAATGGCCTCTACTATCTTCAGAGTTCTTCAATCAAAGCTTTTGTTGGTGAACGCACAAATAAACCAGCTTGGCATGCTCGACTTGGTCATCCTTCCTTTCGTATTATTCAGTCAATCATCAATAGGTATGGTTTACCTACTTCCATTACCTCCTCTCTATCTCATTCATGTAGGGCCTGCATAGAATCTAAAAGTCATAAACTACCTTTCTCTTCATCTGATCATGTTTCTAATTTTTCACTTGAAATAATCCATTCTGATGTTTGGAGCCCCGCACCTATTTTGTCTAATCAAGGTATCCAATATTATGTTACCTTCATTGATCATTTTAGTAAATATACTTGGCTCTATCCTATGAGAAGCAAATATGATTTATTTAATATATTCTGTAATTTTCAAATTCAAGTTGAACGATATTTTAATCGTAAAATACTCTCTTTTCATTTTGATTGGGGAGGCGAATATCAAGCTCTCCATCGTCATCTTGTCTCTTGTGGAATTGTTCATCAAGTTTCTCCTCCTCACACTCCAGAACAAAATGGCTCTACTGAGAGAAAACATAAACATATAGTTGATATTGCCTTAGCTCTTCTTCATCATGCATCGGTTTCGCGTAAATTTTGGGATGAAGCTATTAGCATTGCAGTATATCTCATAAATCGACTTTCTACTCCATTGCTCAATCATAAGTGTCATTTTAAAAAACTTTATAATCAAATCCCTTATTACACTTTCCTTCGAATTTTTGGTTGCGTTTGTTATCCATGGCCCCTATTCAAAACATAAACTTGACTCTCCTTCACTACAATTATTTTTCTTGGTTATAGCAATTTTCACCATGGTTATCGTTGCTTGCATATACCAACGGGACGAATTTATATTTCACGACATGTTACTTTTGATGAGTCTCTATTCCCTTTTTCAGTAGCTTCTTCGATCTCTCCTCCAGATACAAGTGACACCATCTTGATGCCACCTAATATTGTCAGAAGTGATGACATCCTAGGTCCTGCTCTAGAACTCTCTAATAACTCTCCTATACCATCAGAATCATCTTAGGTTGCTACTCCAATCTTGGAATCCTCACCTGTTGAAGATAATATGCTCACTAGTTCTGGATCCTCGGATAATGCAAGTTCGTCATCTACATCACCATGTCAGCCTACTTCCTCGTCGCCATCAACAAGTGATTCAGATGATAATGCTCCTCGTCACATGCTTCCCATTAGTGACATTTATGAGCATTGCCCACCAAATGCAACTCGATATCCCCTTCCACGAGATCTAGTGGTCTCTTTAAAATCTATTGAACCAACTTATTTTACACAAGCAAACAAGGATCCAAATTGGTGTAGTGCAATAGCTACAAAATTTGATGCACTTCTTCGAAATGGAACATGGAGTCTAGTTCCGCGCACTCCCTCAATGAATGTTGTGAGCTCTAAATGGGTATTCCGTCTTAAGGATCAAGCTGATGGTTCTCTTGAATGACATAAAGCTTGACTTGTAGCTAAAGGATTTAGTCAACAACCAGGTATTGACTTTAATGATACTTTTAGTCTAATCATCAAAATTACATATGTCAGACTATTATTATCAATAGCTGTTAGTTATAATTGGCATGTACGATAATTGGACCTTTCAAATGCATTTCTCCATAGTCATCTTGAGGAAATTGTATTTATGGAGCAACCACCTGGGTTCATCATCCACAATTTCCATCTCATGTTTGTCAACTTAAGAAATCCTTATATGGTCTTTGACAAGCTCCTCGTGCATGGTTTCATCGACTATCTGATTGGTTACAAGTTCAAGGATTTTCTGGATCAAAGACTGACTCGTCTCCATTTCACAAATATAATGATAAATCTATGATATTTTTTCTTATTTATGTGGATGACATTCTGATAACCGACAATGATCACAAGGGTATCACAACTTTATTAAGTCTTCTCAATCAAGAATTTCCTACTCGAGATTTGGGTATTACTTATTTTTTTTCTTGGTATTGAGTTTATTCCACATGAGGATGGCTATCTTTTCTCTCAGAGCAAATACATTATTGGACTTCTTCAAAGAGTCAAAATGGATGGAGCACGTCCGGTCTCTACACCAATTGCTATAAACAACTCTCCAACTTCATCATCTCCTGCTCTGTCTGATCCAAAGATTTATCAAAATATTGTTGGAGCCTTACAATATGTCACTATCACACGCCCTGATATTACTTTTGCGATAAATCGTGCTTGTCAATTCATGCATGCTCCAACTGAACAAAATTGGGATAATGTAAAAAAGAATACTTCGATATCTCAAAGGTACTATTACATGGTCTTCTTTTATATCGCCAATCGCCTCGAGATTTACATGCATATAGTGATGCAGATTTGGCAAGTTCTCCTGAAGATAGATGCTCTACTAGTGGATATGCAATATTTCTTGGACGAAATCTTATCTCATGGATTTCGAAAAAGTAACCTACAGTATCTCGTTCAAGCACTGAGGCAGAATATAAAGCTATAGCAAATACAACGTCAGAAATGATTTGTCTTCAATCACTTCTCTCTGAACTTTATCTTGCATCAAATATTGCACCAAAAATTTGGTACGACAATATTGGAGTAACATATCTCACAGCAAATCCAATCTTTCATGCTCGTACAAAACATATGGAAATTGATTTTCATTTTGTTCGTGAACGTGTGGCAACTCAACAGTTATCCATTTCTTATATTTCTGCTGAAGATCAAATCGTTGATATCTTTACTAAGTCATTATCCAGACAATGTTTCAACAAGTTAGCAAGCAAACTTAACATCAAAGATCTCCCATTAAGTTTGTCGGGGGTAAAAAAGATAAAGTAGAATTATCAGAATTGATTGGATTAAATCACCAAATCAAATCAAATTAGTATTTAGATTATTCTAATAATTCTGTTATAATTATTAGAATAATTCTCAGAATTATTCTTAGAATAATTCTATTATTTATTAATTGGTCAATTGACCAAGTACTTTTTGAACATTATATATTATATTATCCTTAAGACAAATATCAATCAATAATAAATTTTATTGCTCTCATGTTATTTCTTGCTCTCTCCCTATTCTTCTTTTTACAAAAACTCCAAAAATAAATAACCCAAAGTTTGAAGAAGCACCTCCATATGGTCAGCCTAGAAGAGGAACCCTAAGAGATAGAGAACCCCCAGTACTTTGAACTTGATAGGTTCAATTTTGAGCTCATTGCCGCCAATGGTATTAAGATATGGATTATGCAGGATGACATTCTGTTTGACAATATTTTAGTTAGTAGCTAACTATCTAACGATGAGAAGGTTGCTGAGATGGAAAACATAAGATTTGAAGAAACAACTGCTGGGTTTGGCTTCTAAGACGAACTTTCAAGATTTCCAAGTGATGTTGTCACTCTATGTTTTAAATTTAGTTGAGGAACACGACATTCTTAATCTCTTTCATTTTTTTTGTTGCAAAAGAAAATATTTGATTTCCTCAGCAAAATAGCTGACATTCTTTTCTTAGAGCTTTACAGGATTAAAATCCCTTGATTCATCCACTTACTCCAGCTCCCCCAAATACTCCTATTTTTCTTCATTGCTCCAAGTTTCTTTCTTTAGATTTCCTATTTTAATCCCTAGTATTGAGTTAGTATTGATTTCTTTTTACGAATTTATTGTTAAGGTAGAGAAACAAACTACACTTACCATTAATGGAGCCTCAGTTAAGCTTTGGATTTATCTTGACTTAATGTAAATTCAGTTGTGAGCTTATAATTAATAACTTATTAACTCTTTGACTTAATGTATCCAGGAGTAGTAGATGAAGAGCTACAAATAAACGTTCCACCTTGTTCATCTTTAAGGGTAAGGTTCTTAATTACTTTGTTATTATCTTAGTTAGTCCATTATATTATTGATTTAGCGTATGTAAATTTTGGTTGAGAATATAAGTTAAATAAATAGTTTTTGCTTATCTTAGTTAGTCCATTATATTAAACTGGAGTTGCATATCTTAGTGAGCGTATACCTTCGTCACGAAAAGGACTCTCCTGTTATATATCATCTTGCATAACCTCCGTAATCATGAGGTGATGAAATGTATCAGAGGTTGATAAATAAAGAAAGGGGGTACAACCACAGTCGTCCAAGGAATCTTTTTCTGACCCAGATGTATACCCCTTTTGTCATTATAATTTCTATTATCACTGAAGTGGTTGAAGAAATATGCTATTATAATTGGTATGCTGATGTTGGACACAATGGTCCTTGAAGGTTCCAAAAGGATAGTACCTGACGCATAAGTATTATTATTATTATACCAAGTTGTTAGAATGTTATCTGCTGAACATGTCTCAGCCAATCTTTAAGTTGGCTACTCTGTTGAGATGATATTGTCGACTGAATACAATCCGTCCGATCCTTAAGCTGACCGCTTCGTTAGAATGATGTTATCTGCTGAACATAAATCGGTCAGTCCTTAAGCCGACCGTCCTATTAGACTGATGTTGTCTGCTGCACATAACCTGGCCGGTCCTTAAGCCAGCCATCCTGTTAGGCTGATGTTCAGTTGCATTCTGCATAAGTGATTTCATCATGTGCTATATTGTATATATCTTGGTTGGTCTTTAATCCGACCTTCTCGTTATGCTGTTGTTCATTGCGTATATTTTAGCCGATCTTTAAGCCGGTCACCTTATTAGAATACTGTATGTTGAGTATATCCAGGCTGGTCTTTAAGTCGGCTGCTATGTTAGAATGTTCAGTTGAACTCTCGATCATTTTGCCACTCTATTATATTTTTCATAACTATGAGATATTTGTTCGAAAAATGATATAGTGTTTTAGTCATGTTGAAAATCTACTCGAGAAATAATAAAATAACTTATACTTCACTAGGATCCCGTCCGGGTGGAAATATAAGGATAAGTGATGCAGATTCGGTTGTCTTTTTATCCACCCAAGCCTATAAAGGGTTACAAAGAGATGCAGCTACATCGTGTCATTTCTCGGCTAGATATCTGCACAACCAGATATTTGTACGATCAGAGCATACATGTTCACCTGGTTTTAAGACTGGGCAGATACACATGCGTACTGCCCTCTATGGTTGGTCTGTTATTGAGTGAGTCAGTCATTCTGGCCAATATGTAAGGTCGATCGACCTTAATTTGACCACCTTTGAGACATTAGACTCCCTGGTTTGCTTGGTTGAAAGACCAAATGTCTTCCCTCGGTCGGATTAAAATCCGATCTGGTCAACCTAAGAACCTTAACATTGAGCAACTGATGCGGACCAAATGAAGGGATATTATCTTTTTTGGAGTAGGATTGTCACGTCATCTTGACTCTAATTCCCATGTCTCCTTCTGGGCATATTTGTCATAATCCGTATCATATATCAATTTGACTTTTTTTTATAATCAATACTTAGGTCAAATGCTGATTGTTTGTATATATCAACACAGTTGTCTCCAATTATTTAGTGACAAAAAATTTTAATAATTTTAATAAAAGTATAATTTACAAAAGTATAATTTACAATTAAAATATTAATAGCAATTCTAAAAAAATATTAATAAGGATCTTAAGGGTGTGTTTGATTGGAGATTATTCTTGATAACTGATTATCC
Source organism: Zingiber officinale (assembly GCF_018446385.1). Lineage (NCBI taxonomy): Eukaryota > Viridiplantae > Streptophyta > Magnoliopsida > Zingiberales > Zingiberaceae > Zingiber > Zingiber officinale. Next base: position 148,827,326 of record NC_055994.1, read on the forward strand.
ATTTAAGGTTATTAACGAAAATCTTATTTAATTTAAGTAATCGGCGATTACCAAGTAATGATCCATGTCCGGTGTGTCATAAAAGGGGCATACAACGCGGAATCAAAAATTTTTAAAAATGTGAGGTTTTGTTTGATTTCGACGCTACGAAATATTTTTGGTCAAAAATATCTTCTGATATTTACACTTTATCGTTAAATTTTTCATAACAAAAATTTCTATTTTCAATTATAAAAACTAAATAGAAAATAAAAATATGTAATAATATATATATATATATATATATATATATATATATATATATATATAAAGTTAACAAAAGAAAATAAATATATATTATTAGTTTTGTGACTGAGAATAATATAATAAAATATTAAATTATATTATATATTAAAATTTTAAAATAAATATATTTTTTACATTATCTAGCTAGGTTGAACCAAATAACATTAGATTATATTTTATTCTCCATAACTTTGATATTATGATTATTCAGTAGTCACATAGTATGATAATTTGAACTAAATACACCCTAGTATTTTATGTAAATATTTAACTTTCTTATTCCCCACTAATCACTAATAGAAATAAACACAAGAAATAAAATTTTAAGTAATATGATTTGATATTAAAGTTTAATTTTTTTAATATGTTGTAAATCTCAACTCTTTCTTTAATTTATAAAGGCAAAAACAATTTATAGTGAGCAATATAAGAATCATTAAATAAAATAATAAATAAAAATAATATTATTTGCATATTTTAAATGTGAAAATTTATATATATTTTTTGTTTAGGTTTAAATAACAAATAAATGGAAGGGAATTTATTATTTCTACATTAATATAGATAATCTTACCTTAATTTTGTATAAATTCTAGGATCACATTAAGGTTACGTTTGATTGGGTGTAATGTAATCAAACTTGTATTGTAATGTAATGTAATCTTGATTACATTACTACGTTGAGTAATATAACGTCTGTAATCTTTGATTACAAGGATGATTACATTATTTTGTTTGATATCAATAATTTTTTATAAGAAATATAATTCATATTATTATAAAATGACAAAAATATCCTGCGACTTCTACCGACGGTCGCCACACCTCTGTCGGAGCTTGTGTCCGGTGACCGGTAACGGTCGGCCGGCGACAGCAGCGGCCTCGACCGGCAGCGACCGACAACGGCGGCGCTGCACCTCTGTCGGAGCTTGCGTCCGGTGACTGGTAACGGTCGGTCGGTGATGGCCGGCAATGACCGGCGACGGCGGCGACCGATGACCGACGGTGACCGGTGACGACGGCGGCGGCGGTCGGCTGACTAGGGATATATTCAGCATTCAAATTTTGGTTAAACAGTGACCTCGTAATGTAATCGGATTATAGTATTTGCTTTGTAATTCAGATTACAAAACTTCACTACCTTTTGTAATCTAGATTACATTACAGTTTAAAGTTAAAACAAACAAAATAATCAACCTTATAATGTAAATCTGATTACATTAAAAGGCAGATTACACCCTACCAAACGTAGCATAGAGATATGATTGCTTACATTTTATATAAAATTCAAAATTTATTATTTTAACATTAATAGAGATAAGTTTACATTAATTTTATATAAATTTTGAGATAGTAATAGAGAGAGATAATTGCTTACATTTTGTACAAATTTAAAATTTATTATTTTGACATTAATGGAAATAAACTTATATTAATTTTATATAAATTTTAAGATTTATTATTTTAACATAATAGAGAAAGCTCTTATTAATTTTTTATAAAATTTAAGATTACATTAATAAAGAGATAAGCTTAGATTTGTTGTAAATTTTAAAATTTATTATTTTAACATTAATTTTATATCAATTTTAAGATAACATTAATAGCAAATTGCATATTTAAAAAAATGGAAATTATTTACCTTTTATTTTTTTTTAATGATTCTTATATCTTACTAATTATATTTTTTTTTTCTCTTTGTGTGTTTATAAACTAGAGAATGGACTAAGATTTACAACATATCTCAATACTAAACTTTAGTATCATTTGAATTTTTACATCATGTTTCTTCACATTTTATTGTTTATTTTGATTGGTGGAGTACAAGCAAGATCATGGAACGAGAAAGCTAAATACTCACTTAAAACCATTCAGGTCGTTTTTAATATTTCTTTTGAAAAATTAAAAATTGTACTTTTATTGAAATTATTATTATTATTTTTTGTTAGACAATAACAGGAGATCTATTTGACTGTGTTGATATGTACAAGCAACCAGCATTTGACCACCCTTTGTTGAAAAATCATACTCTCCAGGTATTTAGTATTCAAAAATAAATAAGTCAAATTGATATGATATTTTTTATTACATGGCATAGTTCCTTTTGCTCTTTAATTGATCTGATAATTTTGCAGTTAAAGCCAAGTAGTCTTCCAAAGGGAATGAAGCTTGGAAAATCTAAACCAGCTTCTTTTTATGGGTTCAATGATACTTGTCCTTCTGGCACTATTCTTGTCCATCGTGCTCGGAAACAAGATTTAACTAAGTCTCAACCTTTTAGAAATCAATTTAAAGCACAAGCTAACGACCCAACTGCGAATCGAAATCACGTAAGTTATTTTTTTTTATCACTGTTATGATTATTACTATTCCTATAACTGTTGCAATTCTAATTCATTATTTATGGAGTTCAAACATAAATAATATTTGCATTCTACATAGTTCGCAATAATTCAAAATGCATATGGCCCATTTTACGGAGCGCACGCAAAAATGGCGACTTATAAGCTTCCAGATCTAAAAGCTGATCAAACATCATCCAGCACTATATATCTTTTTGGTGATACACATGTTCCAAACAATGAATTCAATGTGATCGAGGCCGGTTGGCAGGTAAATTAATATAAATCATTAACTAATATTGTTTTATATTGTCACTAATTTATATCTAATTTCATAGGTTTCAACAGCCTTGTATGATTCCAGTTATCCTCGTTTTTTTACTTTTTGGACCGTAAGTATAAATCTTTTATATTTTATTCCTTTAGTTTCTATATATTCTCATATAACATATTTAATTATGTGTTTTCAGAGTGATGGACATGAGAAAACGGGATGTCCAAATTTGGACTGCCCTGGTTTTGTCAGTACCACTAATATTTATGGACCTGGAAGTTTTATTCCTGAATTTTCCACTTACGGTGGCGAACAGAAATATTTATCCATACTAATCGCTAGGGTAATTTCTTTTTTTTTTTTCCTTTCTAAATGTGTTATCTTATTGAAGTTTAATCCTTATTAATAAATTTTATGTATTTTCATTTATAGGATTCTAATACAGGGAATTGGTGGGTTACTTATAATAATCAACTACCTCTTGGGTATTTCCCTAAGGAATTGCTTCCTAAGATGCAGGATCACGCATCCGTTATTCAAATGGGTGGACATGTTAACTCTCCCTTGAATGTGCCGAGCCCTCCGATGGGCAGTGGTCATTCAAGTAATGAAGGACCTAATAAAGCTGCTTATTTCATTCAAGTTACGGCAGTGGGTCTCTCGAATGAGTTGGTCAAATTGGATCCTGATCTTATTGAGACTACGTGTGATATTAGTGATTATTATTGCGTATCTGATGGTCATGATACATATGGTGAGGATGTATATGTTTTTGCTTATGGAGGAGTGGGAGGTTTCAAAAAGTGATATCAATCTTGTTTGGAATAAATTGTCCTAAGTTCATTAATAAATTTATTTTAGCTTTCTTTTACTAGCGTTTCATATTGTTGGAGAAAATTTTATTAAATTTTGAACAAAATCCCAATATTTTTTTTTTTAAAAAAAATCAACAGATAGTTACATCACTCTAAGAAATCAACCCTAATTCACATCTAGTAAATCTACTTTTGAAAATTTAATCTAGAAATAATAATAAAAAATATTACTTCTTAATTATATAATTAGATTTATGCTTACCTAAATCCAACCTCTCACAAGCTTCATATAATTATAACCCTCAATTTTTTAATTTTGTCACACATTTCCCATTTCTCTTTTGCAAAAAGATGGAATCGTCACCTTAGTGGTCCCCTGTGTCCGGCCCCATAGATATCCAAAGGGAGTAAATCATGGTTAAGCTGGGCAGGAAGGGTAACTAGGGGTGAGTGTAATTTAAAGCGCAGTAGATCGAGATTTTACGTCCGTGTGTCACTGACGACCCTCGACTCCTGAACTTTCGTTGCAAGCGTCAGACATCCTTCCAGCTGATACAGCCCGTGGGGGCCACATTTCCCATTTCTTTGTGCAAAAGGCGGGTCCCGTCGCCCAGCGGCCCCCTAAGCCTAGCCCCACAGGGATCCTAGGAGGAGGTAAATCAGTGGTGAATGCTGACCCGGGTAAAGCGTGGTGTCTCCGGAATTTAACACAGCCGCCCCAGATTATTCATCCAGTGCGCGTCCGTGGACCTTCGACCCTACAACTCATTGTGCAAGGATGTCACGCTTTAACCGGTTGATCCAGCCCGCGGGGGCCACATTTCCCATTTCTTTGTCCCAACGGAAGGAAGCTTGGATCACATTAAGGCCTCCGATATGCCTGCAGAGCACCAGAACTTCCCCTTGGTGGCGCACTGTCACGACACCGGCCACGAGGCCCACGCCGCCGCCGCCGCCGCCGCCGACCTCGGCGGCATGCTCCTCGTCTCCCGAAGCTCCTTCCGTTACTTCTCCTCGGCCATCCTCCTAGTCTACAAGCTCCTCCTCTCCTCGGCCATCCTCCTAGTCTACAAGCTCTTCTCCGAGGCACATCCAGATACTAATCTACGTGGCGGTGGCCGGCGTGCGTGCGCTCGGCGGCGCACGCGGTGCTGCCGCGGTTCTACGATTTGCGCGCTGACAGCTGGCGCACGTTCCGAGCTTACGGGTGGAGGCGGGTAGTGGTGACGACGAACCCGCAGGTGATGGTGGCGGAGTTCGCCCGGGAGTGCTTGGGGGCGGACAAGGTCCTAGGTTCGGCAAAAGGGCGGATCCGCCGCCCTAGCGGCCCCCTACGCCGGCCCCCCGGTGATGTAGGAGGAGGGTAAATCAGGGTGAATGCTGGGATGGCAAAGTGTTGGCGTTCGAGGCTTTAAACCAACTGACGGAGATATTATCCCTCGCTGCAGTTGGTGACTCTCGAACCGTCGCACGCTCAGCAAACAGACCAACACGAGCTGGAGGTGGACGAGAGGACGAGGTGGACCGCCGACGGCGTCATTGTGGGGCGCCGGAAGAGGGAAGCTGTGGAGAGGGAGTTCAAGGTGGAGCCTCACCCGGAGTTGGGCTCGGAGACCAAGAATTCGACCACGACTTCATGGATCTCTGCAACGTCCTTGCTCGATACGTTTCCTCTATTTTCTGCATTGTCAAAAACTAAATTTAAATTTATTTTATTTTATTTTATTTAAATTTCCTCTATTTATTTTATTGTCAAAAACAAAATAGATTCTCAATGCAAATCACAATTCAAATGGAAGCAAGAGAAATGAGAAAGGAAGAATAAATAATGGGCACCATCTCCTCTGAATATTTTGATTGCTCTTGAGTTCTCCATTGGCAAATTCATCACAGAAAAAACTACAAATTCTATCAACTATTTGTAAAACCATCAAACACTATGGAATGTGAATGCTATTTCTAGTAGTGTACATAAGATTTGAGTTTGAGAATACTAGCCAATTCATGAGATTGAAGAATTCAGTAATATGATATCAAATGTATTCCTAATCTACGGGACCAAATCCAGTTTTCTCACTTACATCCAATTGTAAGGATCGGAAGTATATACTATGGAAATGGAGTCTTTTTCCAGGGTAGACAGGACCAGAGGATCCTGTCTAGGCGCCGCCGTCGATGAGTTCCCTCGAACCCTAGCCAAACTCGCCCTGTCTCCACCGAACGAATCAAAATTACTTGAAGCGTTTGAAATTTTTGAATGTGAATTAAATGGGCCTTATGCTGAACTACAGGTCCAATTAAGTAGAATAAATGGGCTATCTCTTAATGTTAACGCCCATTTTATAATTTGTCCCAATTTGTTTATTTTCTATTTTCTTAATTAAGTTCGAAGTTGATTTTCATTTGCATGAATTATGAATTGCATAGTTATTTTCCTAATAGTGTCTAAAAAATATATAGATCAAAGTTAGCTGAACCTCTGTTGTTTATTCATAATCTATGATTTCTTCATTGGTTTGTACAACGGATTTAGCCTCTAACTTAACTAATACAAGATAAGATGAATGACCCACATAGATGAGTGTATTGATTTTCCTAATTGAATATAATAAGTATTATGAAAGGGTCATGATTAATCGGTATAAGTTGAATATGTGATGGCAACTAAAAAAAATTATGGAAAGACATTCTCTCCCCTTACCCTATTCAATTTCTCTCACTTTTGTTTGGTCATGTCCTATGCTTCTTTGTTAGTTTGTGGTGGATTTGGTGGGGGATTTACTCTTAACCAGTAGAAGATAAGATGAACGAGTGATTTTTCCTTCCCAATATATGATATGTGTGTTTTATGCATAATTTTTTATATTATTTTACATGCATTTTATTTAACATGAGCATATTCTACATACATTTATTACTTTTGCATTGTTTTCTTTCTTTCTTTCTGTTCGAAGATATGCTCTTTATGCGTTTTGATTGACAAGATGTGAATTTGGAGCTTAATTGGAGTTTTTTTTAAAAAAAACATTGAAACGAGAATCCACAACAAGGAACATGTTCTGGCTGTCTCCCATAACACGAGTGTATTCTTTAGCTGAAGTTAGACGTGAAATGGAGCAGCTGCGAAGACCACAACCTCTAACATGGGTTGGTTGTGCCCTCTCCTTCCGAAAGCTCTTTTGGTCGGCCGTTGACACGCCTTGTCGTGTGAACTAGCACAACCATGTTCTTCCACCACGCCCCAACAATTTGGAAAGCCGCAATGAATTTAAAATACTTTGGAGTCTATAAAAGGACCTATGAGTCTCATATTGAGGGACCAAGAGTGGTTTCTTCATGACAATGCACCCTAAGAGAGTCGTTTCCAAGGAGCCATCGAATATTCTGTCCACCATCAAGCTTGGAGTTCATCTGAACATGACGATCGACACACGACTAAGCATTCATTGTTCATTTTCTTCTTGATTTTGAGTTGTAGATGTCTTCTTCCTTATCTTTGCATTGTAACTTCATACTATGGAGTAGTACTCTAAATTCTAGGATGAGAGAGTAGCTCGATTGACTAGTTGACAGTTGTTTCATATTTATTCATTTTTTTTTATCAAATGATGTGTTGATCCATGTTCCGACCTTATTGGCCATCCATGATTATGATATGAACGTGCATCTTCATATCCCATGGGACACGGGAAAGAACCGAAAGGCGAACCCAGGCCTCCTATCCATAAAGACCCTAATTTGAGGGATTGTTCACAAAAATAATTCAAAACCTCACGAGTGCATTGTAGAAATCAATAGGTAGAGGAAAGAAATAATATAAAGCTTTTTGATAATCTTATTACTAAAGTCAATAGACTTATTTATACAAATTGTCCAAAACAATAATGAAAATATTAAATAAGGCATACAATCATAATAATTATAAACATAGTAATATAATAGACTTGGAAATATTATTTTTACTGGTTTATTCATGTTGATCTTGATTGTGTGTCAAATATAATAAATCCCAATTGATTGAAATCAATTAGAGATTAACCACATAATGATGTTTACTCTTGGTGGATCCATTTTGTTAAGGAGTGTGGGGACAAGAGACTCGATGGATGATGCCAGAGGAAGTAAATGACAATGAAATGCTTGATACTCTCCACCCCAATCAGAATGAAGGGAGAGGATTTTGCGATCAAAATAGCACTCAACTTATTTTTGAAAGCGAAAAAAAATATCAAAGAGATTAGACTTTCTTTTCATAGGAAAAATCCAAATAAACTTGTTGAAATTGTTAACATAATAAAGAAAACCTTGATTAGATAGAATAGGAGCAAGACCCCACACATCAGAGTGAATAATTTCTAAAGGAAAACTAGAAGTGCGAGAAGAAGACACAAAAGGTAATTTATGAGATTTTGCTTTCATGCAAGCTTCACATAAATGAGAAGAGGAGGCTAAAGAAGTTGGTAAACCATACTGGTTAATGATATTCTGAACAATACGTAGAGACGGATGGCCAAGATGTGTGTGCCAATAGAATTTATCAATGCGTTCTCCAACAAACGCATTAGTATAGGTGGACTGAAAATGATAAAGATCATCTTTAATATTTCCTCGGAGTAAAATATTTCCTGTTATGGGATCCTTCACAAGATAATGATGAGGATGAAATTCAAAGAATACATTATTATCAAGAGCAAACTGACAGACAGAAAGCAAAGTTTTAGTAATAGAAGAAACATGAAGAGTATTGCGCATGCGAAAAGTACAACCATGTGAATAAAAGGATGTATTTCCAATGTGAGCAATTTACAAACCTGAGTCATTGCCTATTTGTATCATGTTAGGTCTATGATAAGGTGAAGCTTCTATGAGAATTTTGTACTGCGATATAACATGATGAGTTGCTCCAGAATTCGGATGCCATCCTGGGGTTTCAGGAATTGATGACGTTGCATTAGGAGGGATGGAGAGTGAAAATGCTCCAGAATTAGATGATTGAGTACTAGATTGCCAAGATGAGGGAGAGTGTCGACTTGATGATACAGTTCCTCCTCAAAAATTTGAATCATATATTTTATAACAATTTTGAGCATAATGACCATAATTGAAGCAAATCTGATAGCGTCCTCGATCTCGACCTCTACCTCGACCTCGACCCCGACATCTGAAACCTCCAAACTGATTTTGGTGAGCATATTGGGGAGGAGGCTGATTATGTTGATCAGGTTGTGGAGCCTTACTAATCATGTGTGCCGATAAAGATAGAGAATCTAACATCCTTTGAGATTGTATTTGAAGACGCCTTTCATGAGAGGATAGCATACCATGAAGCGTTTCAAGTGACACTTGATCCATGCGAGTCGTCACACTGGGAACAAAGCTATCATATTGAGGACCTAAACTTGCAAGAACATGCATTAATAGTTCTGGATCAGAGACTGGATGTCCAATTGCAGCTAGGTTATTGGCAATGGTCTTAACTGATTGCATACAATCATTGATGGAGGCATCTCCTCGTTGTACAGACTGTAATTGTAGACGAAGTTGGAGAACTCGTGCTTGAGAGTGAGATGCAAAAGAATGATCAAGAGCTTCCCAAACCTAGCGCGAAGTGTTGAGCCCAACGAGCATAGGAAGTATAGACTCAGTAATTGATGAAATTAACCAAGTCAAGACTAATTGATTCTTTTTAAACCAAATAGTATAGGATGAATCATCTTTTTGAGGTTGGGATAAACTACCATCAACATGACCAAGTAACTCATGAACACAAAGTAAAGGAAGAAATTATAATGTCCATAATTAATAATTATCATGATCAAGTTTAACGGAGAAAGAAGGAACCATAGGAATTGAAAAAGTGGTATTTTGTGATGGTGAAGAGATTTCAATAGACTCGAGAGAAGACATTTTTTTTCTCTCTATTTTTTTCTTATTTTTTTTCTCGATTTTTTTTCACAGTTTTTTTTCACAGTTTTTTTTCTCTCAGTTTTTTCTCTCTCGGTTTTTTTTTTAATTCAACCGAATAGAAATCTTAAAAGCAAAATATGAAAGCGAACAGATACACCAACCAAAATCCATTTTTTTCAATGTAGAGAATCGAAAACCGAACTAATAGAAGAAAAAAAAATTGTTTCTATAGTTGTCGAACTTCCCGAGGTTGCCACACAAAACTGGCAAGAAAGGACGTCGGTGATGAGACTGCAAGATGTTGATGGAGCAGCTGATCTTTGGATTGCTCCAAGTTGTTGTTGTGCTCCAAGATGTTCATGTTATTGCTGACTAATGTTGTAGAAATCTGGTGTTGAAATTGAGGTGCTGAAAAGGAATTAAAGAAGGAAGAAGCTAAATTTTTAGGGAAGATAAGGAAAAGGAAAGATCATGGCTATGATATCATGTAGAAATCAATAGGTAGAGAAAAGAAATAATATAAAGCTTTTTGATAATCTTATTACTAAAGTCAATAGACTTATTTATTCAAATTATCCAAAACAATAATGGAAAGATTAAATAAGACATATAATCATAATAATTATAAACATAGTAATATAATAAATTTGGAAATATTATTTTTACTATTTGATTCATGTCGATCTTTATTGTGTGTCAAATATAATAAATCTCAATTGATAGAAATCAATTAGAAATTATTTCCGTTATTGTCATTATGTACCATTGACTATCACAGAGCTTAATGGGTTTATCCAAATTTAATGCCACCAAGTAGGGAATGGTACCTAGAGGACTATAGGGCATTATGGCAGGAGCCTCCTTCAGAAAGTGATCACTTTAGTAAGTCTACCTTAAAAGTAGACGTCGTGTTTGAGTAAACACACTTGTATAATTCCAAAATTCTATGTCGATTATCTCAATATAGAGCATCTTTATTCATATCAATATGAGGTAAGAGAGTGAATAATCACATTTAGGATGACAACAATTGTGATGGCGAAATTAAAATCTTAAAATTATTTTCCAAAATTGATGTTCACCTAAGGCTTCTCTTTTCTTTCTTAATTCATTTTTTCTTTCACTATTCTCGCGATTTTTATTTGTCTAGATAATCTTCTTCTTGCTTTGACCTAGTTCTCAATTTATAGATCCTAAATTCTTATGAAATCAATATTTTATTATTTGATGGCAATTGTGCAGTTACGGATTTTTGGCATCAATGTCCCCTTCCATTTCTCTCTCTTTTGTTCCTTCATTTTTTTTTGGCTCAGGTGTCTAAATATTTCTATCCTTCATTCACCTGAAGATTGTCAACCGATCCTATGGAAGTTTTCCACCGACAAACGAATAAATGCGGAAAACACGGATGGACCATCTGCCCTTCATTCACTTAGAGGTGGTCAGCTTTGAGAGCGTGGGTTCGAACCGCAGGGTAGTCAGGGCGTAATTCCTTGGTCCCTGTGCACCTCTTCCCACTGCGCACTAACTTCTCCAGCTACCGTGATTTACCTCCCTCGTGAAGACCTTGGGGGTGGTGCGACGGGGGCGCTGGGGGCGAGCGATATCGCCCTTTTGCCACTTGCCACTTAGAGGTGGTCAGCCGATCCTATGAAAGTTTTTTATCGACCAACAACTTAATTTTGGAGGTGTCTGGTTCGATTCTACGGAAATTTTTCATCAATCATTAAATTGAGAAATACTCGCGGAGGCCATCATCCCACTAGAAAAAAATTTATACAGTGCACCACAAATAAATATTGGTTAATTTGATATGCGAATCAATGTGACAATTAATATGTAAAAATCTACCTACATAGTACAGTTCTATGCAATTGCTCTTTGGATCAGAACCCAACTCAATTCAACATATCAATAGAAATTAATTTCAAACCAAAACTGAACTATCTACAGTGTGGATGTCGTAGGGTGGCTGGTCGGCGCATGCGGTGGTGGCGAGGAAGTTGTTGTTGCCGTTGTCGATGAGGGAGTTGCCGAACACGAAGAAGGTGCGAGCTGCCGCAGAGAGCACGGGAAGCGAAGCTTGAGCGAGGAGCAGCACTCCATCGGCGATCCTCTGAGCCATGGTGGCACTGGATCAGCTCGAAATGAGGTGGGAATGTGAGACTTGTTTTTACTAAGTAGGGACAATTCATATTTTTGCTCGTGTGATGACTTTTGTTTGTTTTTTTTTTTTTTTGAAGTAAAAGTATCTTTGAAAGAATGATCTCCTAGATAAATGGTGTAAAGATTATATCATTTATACGATTTATTTTTTTTGATAAATTATGATTTGATTAATGCTTAACTTTATTTGAATAATGCGAATATTTATTTATATTAGTGTTAATTGTATGTTAGTTTTTTTATTGAGAAATTAATTGTTTTAAAATTATTTTTTAGAAGAATAATCTCCGAGATAAATGTATTATAATGAATTGGATTTATAAATAGAACTCTAAATGAATTAAAATTATATTTAGTATTGAAGTCGCGAGTCGGTGGTGCCACCCTACACGATTGCACGGTGCAGCCTAGCTTGCTCGAGGCGCAACTACTTTGTTCTACATTGCGTTAGGCACGGTTTTGCGGTGCCATCCTGTGTGAGGCACGGCTATGCAATGCCACCTTGCATGAGATGCGACTATGTACAATGGCGGATCTAGGGGGAACGGGGTATGCTTAGGCATCCCCTTACTCCCAAAAAATTCCATCTGTATGTTATAATTCGAGACATCATTTTTTTTTTTTTTTTTTTTGTCTGGATCCGTCAGTGTCTGTGTAACGTCACTCACGAACCATGACGGTTGCATGGGTCAGCCGTGTAGTGGCACTGTGCATAGGTCACTCTTGGCTAATATGTAGAGAAAGAGAAAGGGTTTTAATTTGAATGGATAAAAAAAACTCCATAGATTAATTTATAAATAGCTCCATTCGTTATTTAATTTGATAACAAATAAAAACAATTGTTCCTTACTAAATAAATAGTTAAAACTTTCCGTGTGATTTTTTTTCTCAATTCTAAAATTATAAATAGGGCATAAATGCTGATTGGTCGATCACTCCCATTCCGGATATCAATATTTATGTCTGCATTAATTAACACTAAGTAGTTAGTGGACAAAATAACGATGAAAAAGAGAGCGAATATGGAGGTATTAACTCCGATGTCATCTTGACCCAATCCGACCTGATTGGAGTTTAACCACGATCTTAGGTAACTTAGCCCATGTTGACTCAGTCAAAAATATGCCACATGTTAGATAATGTGAATACAAACTAGAGGGGAAAGGAAGAAGAAGCTAAATTTCATTGTGAATATGATTTTAATTTTATATTAAAAATTTCAATACAAGTTAGTTGGTTATATTGTATCACACGCATTGTAATTATGAACAATTATATAAGGAGAGAGACTTTCATACACGTGGATTCACAGAGGTGTAAATTCAGTGCTTAATTGTACTGAACTAAGTTGATTCATATGCGGGTACGACTTACTTAAATGTATAACAGATCCATTAACTTATGTTAATAGCGTATCCACAACCTTCCGGGTGAAACTATCAACTACGACTGATGTTTTGACGAGTAATGACAGTACTGGTCATTTAACCTTGCCAAAGGTCAGAGCTCCTAAAAAAGATGAGGCCATGGTCGAGCAATGTGTGTGCAAGAAAAGTGATATTCTCTGTTCACCTTCGTTCTCGATTGATTTTTCCTCTTTGTCATGCATATGTTTAACAGATCCACTCATGATAACAATCGGGTATGAATTCAGTTCATCGTGACCACCAGTGTTTGGTGGTGACACGATTTGCTATTGGATCTTAGAAAACAAATGACCCACGACAACAGGGTCGTCTCAACCATTCTGGAAGCCCTAGGCGAAAAAAAGAATTTAATATTTTTTAAAATAAATCTTGAGGCCCTAGGGTAAAATAAGAATTTAATATTTTTTAAATAAATATTATTAGAAATAGTTAATTTTGTTACTTATAATAAAAGATGGAATTTGACATCCTAGCAGTCAACACGACCGACCCTACGACCAAGTTGTAGTTGGCCACTGCGGGGAGAGCATTTTTCTTGGTTTTGCCGAGATTCGACACTTTGTCCATTGTAACAATATCTACCCCGTATTAGCCAACTCAACCATATCCCAGGGGCGACATTTAATTTTATTAGTAAAATTTAACGGAGCAGTTTCATATATTACTAATGATTATTTATACAATTAGAAGCAATGACTAATTAAGTCACATAGCAATAACTTTATCTTATGTCAAACCTCACTTTTTTGTTATTAGCAAAATTTTTAAAAAAATGTTTTATATTAACTAATTTAGAATCAAGAAAAAAAATTATTGTAATCTTTTTAATATACATTTTAATTATAATTTTTTTTAAAAAAATTATCAATCATTTTTAACTTCTAGAAAGGAAAGTCTAGACACGATGGTAAAATTATTGTGTGACCTAGAGGAAATAGGTTAGTGTACTAGATATAATCATTACGTATAATAAACCTTTCCTCAGAATCTCGTATTGAGGAGAGATTCGTGAACTAAACTATCTTTTTTATCAATTTTAACTTTGATAAATTATTAATAAAATTTATGGTGAATTATTAAAAAAATAGTGAAAGAAAAATAAAATTTAAGAAAGAAATAATACTACAATATTAAATATGCTTTTGACTTTTAAAAGTATTTTTATAAAAAAATATTAATTAAGTATAACCAATAAATATTTTAAATTTATTAACAAAATTTAATTTTGATTAATAAATTAAATTTTTATAGTAAAAAATTTAAAATTACTAATTAAATTTTAATAAAAAAAATTACCAAACAAATCTAATTTTAATAGTAAAAAATTAAAAGTATCAATTAAATCTAATTCAAGTAAAAAAAAAATCTAGATTTAATCTATAAAAAATTTAAAATTTTTGACCAAATCTAGTTTAGCTAGTAAAAAATTAAAATTAGTGGTGAAAATAAATCTCGACTAAAATTTATTTTAGCCATAATTTTAAATATTTAATATCCAAACTCATATGTTTTAAAATTAATATTCATATTTAATTTATCTAGGTAAATATATATATATATATATATATATATATATATATATATATATATATATATATATATATATATAATCCTGATATGCTGCGTGCCGCACAGTGCGCGACTGTGCACGCGCAGCATATCAGATTTTTTTTCGATTTTGAATTAAAAAAAAATAATAATTCCTTAGATAAATCCATAATACATAAATATATCACCTAAACATATTACAATACTTTATAAATACTTAAATTTATTTCATTTTAAATTTTTCTTTCTACTAAACACTATAATCCAACTTGGAAGCCTAAACCCTAGAGGTAAAATCTTAAAAAAAATAGTTTGAAAATTATAACCCAATTGAGAAGCATGAACCTAAAATAAAATCTTAAAAAAATATTTTAATTAATTTTTTAATTCAAAATTTAAAATAATAATAATAATAATAAAATAACATACCATATATTATTGTTTTTAGTTTTTAAATTTGTTAAAAAAATTAATATTTTCTTATATTAATCCCTAATCCTGAATATATCCCCTAAACATATTTCAATACTCCATAAATACTTAAATTTATTTTATTTTTAATTTTTTTTTTTTTACTAAATACTATAACCCAATTAGAAAACCTGAACCCTAAAGATAAAATCTTAAAAATAAAATTATCTTACAAATTATAAGCCAATTGAGAATCATCAATCCTAAAATAAAATTTTAAAGAAATATTTTAATTATTTTTTAATTCAAAATTTAAAAAAAAATAAAAAAAACAAAGCTGATATCCTGCGCGACGTGCATAGTCGTGCACTATGCGCGTCGCGCAGGATATCAGATTCGTATATATATATATATATATATATACATACAAAGTTGATATCCTGCCCGCCCGCACAGGCTCGACTGTGCGCACGCGCAGGATATCACTTATTTTAGTTTTTTTTTAATTTTTGAATTAAAAAAAATTTAAAAAATTTTATTTCAGGGTTCAGGCTTTGGGTTATAGTATCAAAGCTATTTTTTTTTTTAGATTTTACCTCTAGGGTTCAGGCTTTGGGTTATAGTATCAAAGCTATTTTTTTTTTAGATTTTACCTCTAGGGTTCAGGCTTTGGGTTATAGTATCAAAGCTATTTTTTTATTAGATTTTACCTCTAGGGTTCAGGATTTTGGTTATAGTATCAAAGCTATTTTTAGATTTTACCTCTAGGGTTCAGGCTTTGGGTTATAGTATCAAAGCTATTTTTTTTTTAGATTTTACCTCTAGGGTTCACGCTTCCCAATTAGGTTATAGCGTTTGGTTTTAAAATTAATTTAAGTATTTATTGAATATTTAATATGTTGAGGGGATATATTAATGTATTAAAAATTAAGGCTTTGGGTTATAGTATCAAAGCTATTTTTTTTAGATTTTACATCTAGGGTTCAGGCTTTGGGTTATAGTATCAAAGCTATTTTTTTATTAGATTTTACCTCTAGGGTTCAGACTTCCCAATTAGGTTATAGTGTTTGGTTTTAAATAAAATTAATTTAAGTATTTATTGAGTATTTAATATGTTGAGGGAATATATTAATGTATTAAAAATTTATATAAGGAAATGTTATTTTTTTAATTTAAAATATTAAAAAAAAATTTTTAAAAAGTTATTAATTGATCTCCTGTGCGACGCGCACAGTGCGCGACTTTGCGCGTCGCGCAGGAGATCAAAATTCTATATATATATATATATGTGTGTGTGTGTGTGTGTGTGTGTGTGTGTGTGTGTGTGTGTGTGTAAAATTTGTGGGCCCCAATATAATAAGGGCCCTAGGCATAGGTCTTAATGGCCTATACCTTGAGTCGGCCTTGCACGACAACCTCTAAGTACCGTCTAAAGTGGGATGAATTTGTATATATATATATATATATATATATATATATATATATATATGTGTGTGTGTGTGTGTGTGTGTGTGTGTGTGTAAAATTTGTGGGCCCCAATATAATAAGGGCCCTTGCACGACAACCTCTAAGTACCGTCTAAAGTGGGACGAATTTGTACACACTGTGCAGGCCCAGACTTGAGGTAAGGCCCAGGAGGCGCTCGCCTCAGGCCCATTTTTAAGAGGGGCTCAAAATTATGGTTTCACCCTAATTTTGTCGTGAGTAACCCGACGTCGACTCGTCGAGATACTTTTTGTCGAATCGGACACTGTCCTCGAGGGCTCTATCGTGCCCTTCGTCGGCTTCACATTTTACGTCATCCTCGAGCCCACCCTTCCCTTCCCCCCTTCAGTCTTCTCCTCCGCCAACCTCCTTCTCCCCTTCCACTTCTTCCTCGCTATCACCTCGTGCGTGGGGCACTAGGGATCATTTTCCACTTTCGGCCCTCCCTCGTCGTCAGTACTAAGCTCCTACTCTTCAAGGGTGCTCGTCTCCTACACGGCCAACGATAGCAGCCTCTTCGATTCATCTTTTATTTTGGTAAGTTTATGTAATTTTGTTCGATTTGTCCCATTTTTGTTTTCGATCAACTTTGCTGGCTCGTTGCTCTTGCTTGCAGCATTAGTTCTCTTGCTTTTGAAGCATTGTGTGTTTAATGTTTTGTGCAGTTACAAAATCAAAGGGAAAAGGTGAGACCGTAAGAGGGAGACGAGCAATTAAGCAAGGCCAATTATTCTTGTTCTCTTCTGCTATGCTTCTACTCATGCTTAATTCCTATTAACTCTATCCAATTCGATTCGATTAGTTTACGCCATTAAATTTGTTAGCTTGTTGCATTTGGAATTCTTTACTTCTAATTAGATACGTTTCTAATATATCATTGTAAATACTATTTTGCATTATTCTTTTAGGCTTAAATCTATCTTACCATTGAATCTTCATTGGTGCATTTCATTTTACATTCTGATATTTATGTTTATATGTTTACTATTGTCTTATCTATTTTTTTTACTGACAGTGGACTATTTTATTTTTGTAGCTCAGTAGCTCTTTGTGCACATTGCAATTAGTTCAATTTTATTTGTATTTCTTAATACTTATGTTTATAAATAAATCTCAAGTTATATTCTTGATATATTTGATTGTCTGATAATTTATTTTTACTAGTATAATACTATTTGATTATGATCAAACTAAATTTTTGTTGTCTTTTGTCAGACACTAGATTTGATAAGAGGAAAGAGCATGTTGATGATAATGGATTCATCCCTGGATGGGCAATAAGCTAATGAGGATGCTACAAAGCTAGTGGAACTTACTTCAAAATGTCTACAGTTCGAGGCAAAAGTTGCACATAGTAATTTATAGTCTTTACTTCATATTGTTACATAATTTGTAGCATATGACATTGATATTATTTATCCTTTTAGAGATTTGGATTATGAGTTTATTGATTTTGGTAGTGAAATGAGGTGAGACTTTTGGCTTTCATATTTTAAAGTGTGGATGAATTTTTAAATTAAAATAGTAATAAGATATTATAAGAGGGGACCATTTTTTTTTAAACTCAACTCAGACCATCAAAATCTCAGGTCAGACACTGACACTATGCCAAATGTAGGCCTCGACATCACGATCACTTTCCAACTAGGTACAACAACCAACTCGAGCTCGATCAATAATGACAACAAAGAGAGCAATTATGAAAAATAATCTTGAATTATTTTTAATCAATCGATATTTATTATATTTGCCATCATAATCAAAGATTAACCGTAAAAGATAATATTTCCATATTTATTATATTCACTACTACGACGATGATTATTATTATTATTATTATTATTATAATATGTCATATTTAATATTTTTATTATTAATTAAATAATTTGTATAAATAATTAATTTAACTTTATCAATAAAATTATCCAAAAATAATTATTTTCTATTTTCATTATTTCTATCATGTTAGCTTTGATTTAGCTGTGAATTTTTTTTAACACTCTCTTTCTCGTTTCTATAACCGTCTGCCACGTTTCTTTCCCCATTCTCTTCCAAAACATTTTTTCTTTTCTCGCCCCTTTTATTCTTCTCTCTTCCGCCGTTTTCATGAAAAGGAATAGTGAATTATTTTTTTAGCTTCTCCTTTTCTCTACCGCCTGTGCAATTGCTGGCGCCGGCTTCTCCTGCCATAGTCTCTGCCACCGGTGCCCCTACCGCCGCCATCTTTTCTGCCCCGTCACTACCGGATCTTGTGTTGCTACCGACCAAGAGCAACATAAGAGTTACAAACGCCAGCCGTCGAAAATTCTTCCAACAAGGTCTATTATTATCTAGGGACAAGTTATTTATTTTCGATATCAAATACTCAACGACATCAAGGTAGCCGCAAGTAAAGTTCAAACCGATGTCAAATTTATCACTTCTTAGGTCACACTGGTCTTTATTATTTTAGAAGATTTGATTAGTCTTATAATTTAAAAAATGTTAAATTTTTTTCAGAGTTGGGCATATTAGTATTCAATGTCCTAAAAGATTTGACTCAAATTTTACTGGTGGTCCTGCAGCATTAGGACAAATAACTATTTCATAAGGAGAATCGACATTTTCAAACCGATCACCACCTTCTTGGCAATTTACAACTTAGTTATCTCATTGAAGCATTCTCACTTTCTATCTCTTCTAATATAATTTCATCATGTTATACCAAAATATGATATTCTCATAGAGGTTTCGCCTTATCATGAACCCGACATGGTACAAATTGGTAATGACTCAGGTTTGCAAATTACTCTCCTTGGAAACACATCTTTTCACACATGTGGTCAAACTTTTCGTATGCACAACACTCTTCATGTTCCTTCTATCATCAAAAATTACTTTTTGTGCGTCAATTTGCTCTTAATATTAATGTATTCTTTTAATTTCATTCTCATTATTGTCTTGTGAAGGATCCCACAACAGGAATTACTCTACTTCCAGGAAACATTATAGACGGTCTCTATCATCTTCAACACACCTATACTAATGCATTTGTTAGAGAACGCACAGACAAATTCTCTTAGCACGCTTGTCTTGGTCATCCATCTCTACATCTAGTTTAGAATATCATCAATTAGTATGGTTTACCAATTTCTTTAGCCTCCTCATCTCACTTATGTGAAGTTTGCATGAAAACAAAATCTCATAAATTACCTTTTGTGTCTTCTACTCGCACCTCTAATTTTCCTTTAGAAATTATTCACTCTGATACGTGGAGTCCTGCTCCTATTCTCTCTAATAAATGTTTTCTTTATTTTGTTATTTTTATTGACAATTTTAACAAGTTTGCTTGAATTTTTCCTATAAAAAGAAATTTTGATCTCTTCGATATTTTTTTCTCATTTTCAAAAGCATGTTGAGCGTTATTTTGATCGTAAAATACTCTCTTTTCATTATGATTGGGGAGGAGAGTATTAAGCCCTTCATCATCATCTTACCTCCTCAAGCATCCTTCATCGAGTCTCTTGTCCCCCACACTTCTGAACAAAATGGATCCATTGAGAGGAAACATTGTTATATAATTGAAACTAGCTTAGCTCTTCTTAATCATACCTCAGTTCTGCTTAAATTTTGCAATGACGCTGTCCAAACCTCAGTATACCTTATCAATCATTTTCCCACTCCACTACTTTAAAACAAAAGTCCCTTAGAAAGACTTTATAATTGCTCTCTGGATTATTCATTCTTCCGTATCTTTGGTTGCGCATGTTATCCTTGGTTGCGACCTTACTCTAAACATAAGTTAGACCATCAGTCTCAACAATGTGTTTTCCTTGGTTATAGTAATTTGTATCATGGGTATCATTGCCTACATATATCAACTGGGCAAATATATATTCCTCGACATATTACTTTTGATGAGTCTCTCTTTCCATTTGTAGTTGTTCCCTCAGGCATTCTCTCCGATAATCAAGACACTTTTCTAATTACCCCTAATAGTATACCAGAACTATCACAGGTTGCTCTAACAAGCATACTCAAAGTACAAGGGAAGATGGAATTTTGGGCTCTGCTCCATCCCCACCAAATCTTGCAGACTCAACATCTAGTAATGTTCCGCTCTCTAGTCCTGATTCCCATCAATCTAACCACTCATATTCAAATAGTTCTGATGATGATACTCCTCGACGTATGCTTCCTTTAAGCGAGATTTATGCTCGATGTCCACTAGTTTCCACCCATTATCCTCTTTAACATGCTCTAATTGCTTCTTCAAGTTTTGTTGAACCGACTAGCTTTACACAGACAGTCAAAGACCTAAATTGACCTGCTACGATGGCTATAGAGTTTGATGTTCTTCTCCGTAATGAAATATGGACCTTAGTTCTTCATACTCCGTCTATGAATATATTGGGCTCTAAATGAGTTTACCGAATTAAGTATCAAGCATATGGATCCATTGAACGCTACAAAACTCACCTTGTTGCAAAAGACTATAGTCAACAACCAGGTATTGACTTCAATGATACTTTCAGTTTGATTGTCAAAATTACAACTGTCAAATTGTTACTGTCTATACTATTAGCTCCAATTGGTCGATAAAATAATTAGATGTTTCCAATATTTCCCTTCATGGACAACTTGAAGAAATTATTTTTATGGAGCAACCACCAACTTTCATCCACTAACAACTTTCAACACATGTTTGTAAACTTCAGAAATCTTTATACGGTCTTCGACAAGCACCTCGTGCGTGGTTCATCGTCTATCTAATTGGCTTCACATTCAGGATTTTTCTGGATCAAAAACTAACTCTTCACTATTCTATAAATGTGATGAAAAATTTACCATTATTTTTCTAATTTACGTGGATGATATATTAATAACTAACAGTGATCAAGAAGACATTTCTTCTTTCCTCCATCTTCTTAATCAATAGTTTTCGATTCGGGACCTCAGCAAGACTCATTTTTTCCTTGGCATTGAGTTTCTTCCACATGTTGAAGGATGCCTTCTCTATCAAAGCAAATATATCACTGGACTTCTTCAACGAGCTAAAATGGATGGTGCATGTCTTGTCACGCCCTGAGGGTATACTTGTCCGCCAAACTGGATGGTACCCCCTAGTGTCAATATAGGAAATATGATATCAAACCAATTCAAG
This sequence comes from Zingiber officinale, assembly GCF_018446385.1. Lineage (NCBI taxonomy): Eukaryota > Viridiplantae > Streptophyta > Magnoliopsida > Zingiberales > Zingiberaceae > Zingiber > Zingiber officinale. The sequence goes on from NC_055994.1 coordinate 148,849,129, forward strand.
CCAACATAAAACACTAATGAAATATAATAACACCAAGTCACAAATAGCAATAATGATAATAAGTGTATGTATGCATGCACATGTGAACATATTAAATTAACCAAAAGCATAACCAACGACAAAAACATTTGATACAAAGAGGAAGCCCAAACTATAAGCAGTGGAAAGTAAAGTAGCAACTCATATAGAAATCCAAACTCGAAAATCTGAACTCGAGCGGGGCTGGCAGCCAGGACCTCTGAGTGACACACATCCTTTATCTGCTAACTTGGAGGATCTAAGAAAAACAACAGGTAGTGAGTACAAAAAATATACTCAGTGGATAAAAAAAAAATAGTGCATAGATAATATACTGATAGGAGATCAAAGGATGCAGTCTCAGGTAAAATACTTACTTACCAACGTAGGTGTCCCAACATAATCACTGGCTAACCAAAAGTAAAATCATAACCTAGCACTTCACTAACCTACTCAACCAAGTATAACCAATAAATCAGGAGTACGTACAGTACATCTTGTCACACCCCGAAGGTATACTTGTCCATCAAATCGGACGGTACCCACTAGTGACAATATAGGAAATATGATATCGAATCAATTCAAGCCAACATAAAACACCAATGAAATAGAATAACACCAAGTCACAAATAGCAATAATGATAGTGCGTGTATGTATGCATGCACATGTGAACATACTAAATTAACCAAAACATAACCAACGACATAAACATTCGATACAAGAGGAAACCCAAACTATAAGTAGCGGAAAGTAAAATAACAACTCATATAGAAGTCCAAACTCGAAAATTCGAACTTGAGTAGGACTGGTAGCCAGGACCTCTGAGAGATACACATCTTTTATCTGCTAACCTGAAGGATCAAAGAAAAACAACAAGTAGTAGTGAGTATAAAAAAAATACTCAACGGATAGAAAAAAAATAGTGCACAGATAATATACTGACAGGAGATCAAATGATGCAGTGTCAGGTAAAATACTTACTAACCAACGTAGGTGTCCCAAAATAATCACCAACTAACTAAAAGTATAATCACTAACATAACACTTCACTAACCTACTCAACCGAATATAACCAATAAATCGGGAGTACATACAGTACATCCAAACTTGCCCGAATAAATATATGACTGACATATGGTAAGTATATAACAAACACTGACTGTAGGAGAACGTTCTACCACGGATGATCCCGTAGGTAGTCAGGGCAAATGACTAGTCACTATCCGCGGGAGAATGCTCTACCACAATTGGTCTCATGGGCGACAGGGTAAATAACTAGTTACTGTCCGCTGGAGAACGCTCTATCACGAATGGTCCCGTGGGTAGACAGGGTATATACCAATGGTCACTAACGACTCTCTCTCTCTCTCAACCACGAATGTGAGACAAGATACACTAACGGTCACTGACGACTCTCTCAACCACGAATGAGAGACAATGGTCGACAGGATAATCTAATGATTGCTGACGACTCTCTCAACCACGAATGGGAGGCAATGGTCGACATGATATTACAACCAAGGGTCTAGTGGGATACTCAAAATCCTATACTATTGTATAATTCTACTAATGTATAGGCATGAGCTTATATAACCAGTAAGGGTCTACTAGGATACTCGGTACCCTATATTATGATATAATTCTACTAATATATAGGCAGAAAATAGACAATCACGTTCCCAAGTTACTAGTCACCCAACATTAATATTTCTACTAATTCTGTGGAATCATCTCAGATATAATAAATCACAGGACCAAGATCGAGTAATCCTAGAAGCTGATTCTAATAGGGAGTGATCTTCATTAAATATAGGTCGGTATAATCTCACTAACATATATTCCCACGCTCCAGTAGACAACTATACTATATGCAATGTTAGTGACCTATAAGCATGAGCATAAGTATATACCCATACTATACTAAAAATTTGTGAGCACAAACTATAAACCTAAATAACAACAAGGGTCTATTAGGATACTCAATATCCTACACTATTGTATGAAATAACAAACAAAGATTTAGCAAGATGCTCAATATCCTATACTATGGTGTGATCATCCTAAAATAAATACAACTCAAATCAGCTACCAAGGGTTCTAGCAGAATATCTAATGTCCTACACTATGTTATAGTAATATCATGCATATCTATGAATACAACCATGAATATCAAACATACTGCATAGCTATCAACAATAGGTCAACATATAAGGACAAACAATAAGGTATCAAATTCAGGAGAGATATAGGACAAACTTAAGGTAAACAAGTAACTGCTGTTGGTGCGGTTAGCACTAATGATTTAACCCAGGTTTTGATGAATGACAAATCAGGTTAAGTTAGTCTGTTGTTGTCTAACACTCTGATCGAGTATGCAGGAGAAGTCCAGACAGGTCGACGGGCTGACCGGATGTCTGGCACGAAGCCCAGCTAGGTCGACGGGCTGACCGGATAGCTGGCGAGAAGTCCAAGCAGGTCGACGGGCTGACCGGATGTCTAGCACGAAACCCAGCTAGGTCGACGGGCTGACCGGATAGCTGGCGAGAAGTCCAAGCAGGTCGACGGGCTGACCGGACGTTTGTCGAGAAGTCCAGCTAGGTCGACGGGCTGACCAGATAGCTGGCGAGAAGTCCAGACGAGTCGAAGGGGTGACCGGACGTCTGGCAGGTAAGTGAGGTAAGTCACTGGAGGGGAGTGACTGCGAGGACGCGTTCCCGGGAAGGGAACATTAGGCGTCGATCCGGCTTAGATCCATTTCGGATATCTAAGTCGAGATCGTGACTAGATTCCGGTCTCGGAAAGACGGAATCTAAGTCATACTTCAGTTCATAAAACTGAACTAACACTTTATTTTTCAGGAATTACTTGTCTCGGACTAACCTTGTTTTGCAGGAAAGCTGTTCACTGGAAAAAGGTGGTCCGAGCGCCCGGAAGTCCAGGCGCCCGGAAGGGATCCGGGCGCCCTGGAGGCAAAAATCATCCTGATCGCGCGTCGTCACTTGGAGCTCACTGGTTGGACTTGCCACGTCTCACCAGGGCGCCCGGAAGGAATCCAAGGCGCCCCGAGCATCATATAAAAGAAGGGTCAGAGGGGAGCTTCAGAACTACAACGGAAAAAGAAAAGTCTTCTACTGCTCTGCGCTTCTGCGACACTAACAAAGCTCCGACACTACGCTCCTTCCTTTTTCTTTCTTGTCGGTATTTGTTTTAATTTTCATTAGCATTCATTGTACTATTTTTGTAATCATTATTTCGAATTGCTAGTGAATTGCCCAACGAAAGTACTCACGGAGTACGGGCCATCGAGTAGGAGTCGTCACAGGCTCCGAACGAAGTAAAAAACACTGTGTTCAGTTTGTCTCAGTCTTTATTATTCCGCTGCACTTAACTCTTATTAACGCTGGTTTTTCGAATCGATATTCACCCCCCCCCTCTATCGACATTTCACGATCCAACAAGTGGTATCAGAGCGGGTACCGCTCTGATTTGGTGCAACCACCAATCAGACAAGGGGTGAAAATATTTTTTTTTCTTTTTGCTTTACGCCTAATTCTAAGTTGATATTATTATTAATTTAGAAACTTTTCTTCTCGTTACAATTAAATCTAAATTGGTGCAACACCAATTTAGATACAGCTATTATTTTATTCCCGCACTACTAATCCAAGACCAAGTCTTGGAATATTTTTTTTTTCTTTGTTTACTTGTGTGCAAGATGTCTCAACTAGAAGGATTTAGCACAGTACGACCTCCCTTATTCAACGGGGATGACTTCTCGTACTGGAAGAAAAGAATGGAAGTATACCTAAAGACAGACTACGATCAGTGGTTCAGCGTTATAAAGGCCTACCGAGCTCCAACCGACAACTCCGGAAATCCACTAGACACGGAACAGTGGATTCCGGACATGAGGAAAAAGGCGTCGACAGAAAACAAAGCAATCAATACGCTACACTGCAGCCTAACACGAGAAGAGCTGAACCGGGTCGGACCACATCAGAATGCTAAAGAATTGTGGGACAAATTGATCGAGTTGCACGAAGGAACAAGCGACGCGAAGGTAACAAAAAGAGACCTACTTTTAAATAAAATATTTAATATAAAAATGCAGGAAGGGGAAACGGCAAGTCAACTGCATGCAAGAATCAAGGACGTCCTTAACGGACTCCACGCGATAGGCCACCAAATGAAAAACAGAGACTTAATAAGGTACGCACTAAATGTCTTTCCTCGTAATAGCTTGTGAGCATCAATAGTAGATGCCTACAAAATTTCGAAAAATTTATCTAAGTTAAAATTAGACGAGCTTTTCTGTGAGTTAGAATTACATGAACAAACTAATGCTGGAGCCGAAAAGGTATTGCTTTATTTGCAGGCTCATCCAAAGAAAAGAAGAGCAAGCCTGAGTCTAAAGAAGATTCTGATCAAGATTCCGAAGACGAAGAACACCTGGTGAACCTGGTAAGAAAAATGTTCACCAGGTGAAAAAGAAGCTTCAGCAAGAAGGACCTTCAAAAGATCAGTTCTCCCTCGGAACAAAAGAACGTGACGTGCTTCGGATGCAACAAAAAGGGGCACTACAAGAACGAATGCCCAAGATTGAAGTTCGACAAACCAAAGCCAACCAAAAAGAAGGCCCTCAAAGCAACGTGGGACAACTCCTCGGACGAATCGGAGGGAGAAGAGCAGAAACACCAGAGCCACCTCGCGCTGATGGCCCGCGAAGCTGAAACAGAAGATGAGTCGGAAGATGAAGACGGGTCTGAACCCGAATCAAGCCACGAGTCCGTACTCGTTTCCGAAGGCCCGGATGATGTACATTTTAATTTAAACAAAAAATTCTTTAAAATTATTTCTTGCTTAAATAGTAAGTTAATTAAAATAGAAAATGAAAACAAATCACTCCTTGAGGAAAATCAAGACCTCAAGGAACAAATAAAAATTTTTAATCCAACTCAAGATATAATACTTGAAGAGAACTCAACATTAAAATCAGAAATTAATAACTTAAAAGAAATACTAGAGAAATTCACTACAAGATCAAAAAATCTAGACTTAATCCTGAACAATCAAAAGGCATGTTATAATAAAACCGGACTTGGGTACAAGTCGAATTCAAATAAAACTTTTAAATCATTAAGAACCCAATACAAATCAACTAATCAAGCTTGGGTTCCGAAAGCGTGCTTGACCACGCAAGTAGAAATTAATCAATATTACATACCTAAAGAAAAAATATACTATATTAACTCGAATAAACTAAATCAAAACCCAAAACACAAATCAAAGAAAACAAAATTTAAAATTAAAACTCAACAAAATATAAATTATCACCAAGTTAATTATAACTATAAAAGGAATCGACACAAACCTAAAACCAAAATTTAAATTAATGGCCAATAATTCAGGGGGAGGCTCCAGAATAGCTGGCACCTCCAAAACTAACTTACCCGACAGGGTAACCTAAACAAACTAACCCGGCAGGGTAATCAGGATTAGTTAAAAAGAGACCAAGTTTAACTTGAATCATGGTACTGGTAAAGTTTTTGGATGATAGTACGTTAGGGAAGCTTGGGCATCGCATGTCTAGAAAGATATGGTTTCGATCTGGTGCATTTGGCCAAGTGGAACTGACCGAAGCTACCCTTAAATGAATCCTAACCAGTTAGACCAAGGTTTAGTACTAAGCTCCGTGGATAGGACTATTCGGAAAACCTCGAAAGGTTGGTTACTTCTAATGACGTCCATGTGACTCACCAAGCTTAGAAGTTTATCCGAAGAATGCCTGTTTGTAGAGGCCAAAGCTAAAACTGAATCTAAAACAAGTTAAATCAAAACTCCATAATTAAAATCCAACTCATCTCACAGAATTATAGGATTCCCTGATTGAAAACTTAAATCGGGTGAGATAACTAAGGATCAAAATTAAAATTTGAATTTCAAATTAAATTAAATTTCGAATTAAAATTAATTAAATTAAATGTCAAATTAAATTAATCAAATTAAATTTTGAACTAAATTAGTTAAGTTAAATTTTGAAGTAATCAAATTTTGAATTAAATAACTAAAATGAATTACGATTAATTTACTTTTAAAAAATTAAATTAACTTTAAAAATTATTTTAAATTAACTTTAAGAAATATTTTAAAAATTAAATTAACTTTAAAAATGATTTTAATTAACTTTAAAAATTATTTTAATTAACTTTAAAAATGATTTTAAATTATTGTAAATTAACTTTAATTCCTACTCATTGTAGGAAACCAAGTGGATTTTGGACAGTGGTTGCTCCAAACACATGACTGGAGATCACACCAAGTTCACTCAACTCACTTACAAAAGCTTAGGAACAGTTGCCTTTGGAAACAACGGCAAACTCAAGGCAATCGGAATAGGTAATATTGAATTAAAAATAGACTTCATAATTACAAATGTTCTACTTGTCGAAAATTTTAAATATAATCTCCTGAGTATAAGTCAATTGTGTGATACTAGGTATAAGGTTAAATTTTTATCCACGGAGTGTTTAATCAAACATCTAGATAATCCTACTATAAGCCTAAAAGGGTTTAGAAAAGACAACATCTATGCTATCAACTTAACCACTTCTTCAATTAAGTGTTATTTAACACAAAAAGAAGAGACTTGGTTATGGTATAGGAGAATGTCACACACCAATTTTAGAAATATAAGCAAATTAAATGGACAAGTGAGAGGTTTACCGAAATTACCTAACCTAGATTCAACCATATGTAATGCTTGTCAACAAGGTAAACAAACAAAGTCCACTCACAAACCAACCAATCAACCACAAACCAACTCGATATTAGAACTTCTACATTTAGACATTTTTGACTCCCATGGGGTTAAATCCATAAATGGAAACTTATACTGCTTAGTAATAATAGATGACTATTCTAGGTTTACTTGGGTTAAATTCTTAAAACATAAAGACGAAACTTTTGAAATCTTTTCAAACTTTTGCAAACAAATTGAAAACAAAAAAGATATTAAAATTAAAAGAATTAGAAGTGACAACGGGGGAGAATTTAAAAATCATAATTTCAACAAGTTCTGTCTTGAGAATGGCTACCATCACGAATTTTCGTGTCCTAAAACCCCCCAACAAAATGGAATTGTAGAAAGAAAAAATAGAACTTTACTAGAAGCCTCTAGAACTATGTTAAATGAATATAACCTACCTAAATATTTTTGGGCAGAAGCTGTAAGTACAGCCTGCTATGTGCAAAATAGAACAACATTAAATAAAAGACATAATAAAACCTTCTTTGAAATATTCTACAACAAACAACCCAACATAAAATATTTCAAAGTATTTGGATGTCCAGCCTACATCTTAAATACTAGAGAACACTTAGGAAAATTTACCTCTAAAGTAGAAAATGGAATTTTTGTAGGATATTCTCTAAACAGTAGGGGTTACAGAATATATAATAAAATTACGCTAAAAATCGAGGAAACCACAAATGTAAAATTTGAAGAAACCCAAGAACAAACTCAACTTCAACCTGTTGAAAATCATAATAATGAAGAAACCAATCAATTCCTAGATCATGAAGAAGACGAACACACTCAAGCAAATCAACCTCCTCGAACTATAAGAATCAACCCTAACCATCCAACTGATCAAATAATTGGTGACCCAGGCCTAAGGGTTCAGACCAGATCATCATTTAGGAACCTAAGTCAAATTTCCCTGATTTCAAAAATTGAACCCAAAACTGTAGCTGAATCCCTACTTGATCCAGATTGGATCATCGCTATGCAAGAGGAACTAGCTCAATTTGAGCGTAATGAAGTTTGGGATCTAGTACCACCACCTAAAGACAAGAAAATAATAGAAACAAAATGGGTATTTAGAAACAAATTAAGTGAATCTGGGGAAATTACTAGGAATAAAGCTAGGCTAGTTGCCAAAGGGTTCAGTCAAGTTGAAGGACTTGACTACAATGAAACCTATGCCCCAGTATCCAGATTAGAATTCATTAGAATGTTACTAAGTTATGCAGCCCATAAGGGATTCAAACTATATCAAATGGATGTTAAATGAGCCTTTCTCAATGGACTAATAAAAGAAGAAGTTTATGTAGGTCAGCCTCCTGGATTTGAAAATCTAGAACATCCTGATTATGTTTTTAAATTAAAGAAAGCATTATATGGACTTAAACAAGCACCTAGGGCATGGTATGAAAGGTTGACATCTTACTTAACATCCAAAGGATTCAACCAAGGTCAAATTGACCCAACCTTGTTTGTTAAATTACTAAAAAGTGACATATTTATAGCACAAATATATGTAGATGATATAATATTTGGTTCAACTAACTCAGACTTTTTAGAAGAATTTATCAACCTGATGGAACAAGAATTTGAAATGAGTTTAGTAGGAAAATTGTCATATTTTCTAGGATTACAAATTAAACAAACAAATGAAGGAAATTACATTTATCAACAAAAATACACTAAAGAATTACTTAAAAAGTTCGGAATGGAAAATTCAAAAGAAATAAAAACACCCATGGCAGTAAACACAATCTTAGATAATAACCCAAATGGAAAACCAGTAGATCTAAAGTATTATAGAAGTGCAATAGGCAGTCTACTCTACTTAACTGCAAGTCGACCTGATATCTTATTTGCAGTTAGTATGTGTGCAAGATACCAAACCTGTGCTAAAGAATCCCATTTGACTCAAGTCAAAAGGATTTTTAGATATCTTAAGGGAACAACAAACGTAGGGATTTGGTATCCTAGAACCAGTGACTTTGAATTAATAGGATATTCTGATTCAGATTATGCTAGATGCAAATTAGACCGCAAAAGCACAAGTGGTGGATGTCAACTACTAGGCCCATCACTTGTTAGCTAGTTCAGTAGAAAGCAACATTGTGTTGCACTATCTACAACTGAGTCAGAATACATAGCCATAGGAGAATGTGTAGCCCAATTATTATGGATGATGCACACCTTAAAAGATTTCAACTTAAAAATCACAAATGTAAAAGTTCTAATTGACAATATTAGCTCAATAAATTTAACAAAAAATTCAGTGCATCATTCAAGAACCAAACACATTGAAATAAGACACCACTTTATCAGGGATCATGTTACTAAGGGTGACATTGAGCTCAAATACATTGAGTCCAAGTCAAACTTAGCTGACATATTCACTAAACCACTCCCTGAAAATGAATTTAGCCATTTACGTAGAAAACTAGGGATGTGTCTAATATACTAGGAATTTCAAATTTCAAAAACATTTTCAAAAATGATTTTTTTCAAATTATAGGATAAAACATATTTGGTTTTCAAAACTTTCCTATTTTTAGATTTTTAAATAAAGTTTTAGCCTTAGACTAATTCAAAATCCTTAGAGAACATGTACCCACAGGACTAGTTTTGAGCATCTCACCAAAACCCTAGGCCTACCTTGCTTGTGTTTGACAAACATAGAAAGGGGTGAGATGCATAGGCCACTTGCCTAAGACTTAAGATGCTTATTTCAGTGCATCGACATAAGTCTGGGCGTTAAATACAAAATATATATTAATCAAGTTAAGGTTGACCTTAACTTGACTAACCTAGTGAAAGCTGCTATCTTTTGATAAGTCAGTCAGTAACAAATTAGTTAGACATTTGATTTAATGTCAAATTCAGGGAGAGAAATAAAACGACTTCAGTTCTTCAAATTAAACTTTAAAATTATTTTTTCAACTTGATTAAAAATATGCAAAAAATTTTTGAAAAGTTGATTCTGAAAAAGAATTTTTAAAACTCCTTTGTCTACTTTGAATATTTTAAAACTATGTTTGCAAACTAAATCAAGTTGTTTTGAGGTTTCATTTTTTAAATTGATTTTGAATATCAGATTTAACTTAGTTTTGAAAATTAAATTCAAAAATCTAGTTCTCAAAATCATTTTTTTAATCTTTTACTTAGTGTTGAAAAATAAATTTCTTAGCATTTCAAGTTTCAAAATTGAGTTTCAAAACTTATTTGAAAAGCATTTCAAAATTGAAACTAGTCTTGAAAATTTAATCTTGAAATTTAAAATTTATACACTTGTGTTTGAGATTTTGTCTATTTAGACTTAGCTATTTTCTAAAATCTAAAAGCTAATGCTTTAAACAAGTTTTTCAAAAGTTTAAACTCCCCCAGATTATCTTGACATTTTTTCTCTTTATCTGCTTATCTTGACATTTCAAAAATCAATGCTTATTTTTGATGAATGCCAAAGGGGGAGGGTTAGGTGGTTAAGTTAGCAAAACCAGAGCTGAAAATACAAACTAACTTAAAAACCCTTTAAATACTTGTCTTTTCATGCATATGTTTTCACTAACTTAACCAGGTTGTCATTCCATCAAAAAGGGGGAGATTGTTGGTACGGTTAGCACTAACGATTTAACCCAGGTTTTGATGAATGACAAATCAGGTTAAGTTAGTATGTTGTTGTCTAACACTCTGATCGAGTATGCAGGAGAAGTCCAGACAGGTCGACGGGCTGACCGGATGTCTGGCACAAAGCCCAGCTAGGTCGACGGGCTGACCGGATAGCTGGCGAGAAGTCCAAGCAGGTCGACGGGCTGACCGGATGCTTGGCGAGAAGTCCAGCTAGGTCGACGGGCTGACCAGATAGCTGGCAAGAAGTCCAGACGGGTCGAAGGGGTGACCGGACGTCTGGCAGGTAAGTGAGGTAAGTTACTGGAGGGGAGTGACTGCGAGGACGCGTTCTCGGGAAGGGAACATTAGGTGTCGATCCGGCTTAGATCCATTTCGGATATCTAAGTCGAGATCGTGACTAGATTCCGGTCTCGGAAAGACGGAATCTAAGTCATACTTCAGTTCATAAAACTGAACTAACACTTTATTTTTCAGGAATTACTTGTCTCGAACTAACCTTGTTTTGCAGGAAAGCTGTTCACTGGAAAAAGGTGGTTCGGGCGCCCGGAAGTCCGGGCGCCCGGAAGGGATCCGTGCGCCCTGGAGGCAAAAATCATCCTGATCGCGCGTCGCCACTTGGAGCTCACTGGTTGGACTTGCCACGTCTCACCAGGGCGCCCGGAAGAAATCCAGGGTGCCCCGAGCATCATATAAAAGAAGGGTCAGAGGGGAGCTTCAGAACTACAACGGAAAAAGAAAAGTCTTCTACTGCTCTGCGCTTCTGCGACACTAACAAAGCTCCGACACTACGCTCCTTCCTTTTTCTTTCTTGTCGGTATTTGTTTTAATTTTCATTAGCATTCATTGTACTGTTTTTGTAATCATTATTTCGAATTGCTAGTGAATTGCCCAACGAAAGTACTCACGGAGTACGGGCCTTCGAGTAGGAGTCGTCACAGGCTCCGAACGAAGTAAAAAACACTGTGTTCAGTTTGTCTCAGTCTTTATTATTCCGCTGCACTTAACTCTTATTAACGCTGGTTTTTCGAATCGATATTCACCCCCCCCCCTCTATCGACATTTCACGATCCAACAACTGCAACCTCATCAAAACATGGCAGTTACCAATCATGTACTACAATCAAAGCTATCAAGAAGATAAGCAAGATCTTCCCACCTCATTGTAGATCATCTTCAAGTCAAAGGGCCCGCTTCGAACTCAAATCCTATGAGTAAAGGATATGAAAGAATCTAAGGTCTATCCATATGTCAATCAAATTACCAAACATATTCAATCAATTAATGATTCCATTAATCCTAACTAAATCATCCAATTCATTAATTGACCCATTATAGGTTAACATCTTTCTTTCTTAATTAATCTATTTATTAATTAATCAGCTCATCGATTTATCAATTAATCACTCCATTAATTTAATTAACCATCATACGACAACCAATTATCTAACTTATCCACTTAATCAAATGACATTAATTAAAAATCTATTAATTAATCTGAGTAATTAATTAACCTTAAATAATAAATCATAACCAACTTAAATCTATCAACTTAACATATTAATCAAGGTAACCTGATTATTCCATTTATTAACTTAATTAATTGATTAATAAGAACTAATCTAACCAACCAATTAATTAATCCACATTAATCAACTTAACTGAAACATTAACTTATTTGCTTAACTCAAAATTTACTAGAGAGTGGTCTCTCTACAGCAGAATGTCGGCGGTGGTGAAGGCGGCGCTGGTGGCGTCGACAACACTATGGATCGGCAGTAGCACTCGGAGCAGCGAGCACAAACAGTGATTAGGCAAGAAAGCAGGGGCGGTTGTTAGAGCTTGACGGTGGCTGGGGCCAACGAGGCACAAGCAACTGGGGTTGCTATTCCTCACGGGACCACATGGACCCGCGATGACACTCAGAGCGGCGATGGCGTCTAAGAAGACTAGAAACGTGGCTCTGGCATCATCTCTTGGTGAGGGCAGGTGGTGCCGACCATCGACCGATTCAGGGTGGATGTCCTATCATAGTTGCGTGGAGTGGAGCGGGAATACGGCACCGTCGTCGGTTATTTGCGGGGTTAGCGAAGCGTCACCGATCGCTGGGCATGCAAGGGCAATGTCGTTCACCCGCATGGTGGAATAACACCTTGTACATGTGAGGAAACTGTTGAGGAGCAGTGCCAGTGATCTACTCACAGTGGGGGGTGTTGGTTGGTCCTAGTAAGATCATACCGGTTCCACTGTACAAAAATTTTGTACAAGTGTCGAACCTTTCCTAACAACCTATTGTGTTCTTTAGGAATTAAATTCAGAATCGCAAATGGAACTTAACATTATTGATTCCAAATTTAACTTATCTGTTCTTAATGGTTTAGACTTGGATCGTAAACGATGCTTAACATTATTGATCCAAATCCACCTATGTTATAAATTTAATTAAATATTAATTCCAGAAATCGACTTCCAGGTTAAACATGGCGAGGCACTAGGCCTTCTTGGATATGGGAGCAACCACCACTTCCTAGACAAAGTCTTTCAATGAAATCTAATATTTAATTTCCTTATATAACTCTAGGTTTAACCAAAAAGAACAATCGAATCATAAATTTGAAAAGCAAAAAAACACAAACTCGAATCACAAATTTGAAACCTAGAATTTTATGCCTCTTGTGTTTAGAATTCATACAAAGAAAAACTAGTATGATGCGGAAAATAATTACTAGTTATACCTTTCATTGTATGCAATGACCTCTTGATCTTCTACCGTATTCCTCTTCTTATCTCAGACGTTGTGTGGGCAACGTTCTACCGAGATGAGAACCACCCAAACCCTTCTTCTTCCTCCTTGCAAGTTTCGGCCAAGCACTCCTCCTTGAGATGAAGAGTTTCGGCCACCACCACCAAGCTCCAAGAGATGCTAGAAACAAAGTCTCCTTTTTCTCCTTCTTCTCCAAACAAGATCTGGCCACCACCACAAAGCTCCAAGGGATGATGCCGCCGGCCACCAAAGAAGAAGAGAAGAGGAGAAGCAAAGGAGAAGGGTCAGCCACCACCAAGGGAAAGAGGAGAGGAAAATAGAATAGAGTTGTGTCTTATGAAGGCACCCCTACCCCTCTTTTATATTCCTTGGTCTTGAGAAATAAGAAAAATTTAAATAAAAACTTTCTTATTTTCTTTGCCATGAAAAGGAAAATTTTAATTGATTAAAATCAATTTTCTTTTCTTAAATATCATGGTCGGCCACCTCATAACTCCAAACAAGGAAAGTTTTAATAACACCATAATTAAAACTTTCTAATTTATTTCCGGAAATTTTTAATAAAAATTTCTCTATTAATTTTCCCTTCATGGTTGGTTATAAAAGGAAATTTTATAAATTGAAATATTTCTTTTAAACATGTGGATGATTTCCAAAAAGGAAAGTTTTCTTCAAAATTAAAATCTTCCTTTCAATCTACAAATAAGGAAAGATATCAAATCTTTTCTTAATCCTTTGTAGAAACTTATAAAAGGAAAAATTTACAATTTTAAAACTCTCTTTTAAATCATGAACATGGTAATAAAAAAGGGAAGTTTTCTCAAAATTAAAATCTTCCTTTCAATCTACAAATAAGGAAAGATATCAAATCTTTTCTTAATCATTTATAGAAAGCTATAAAAGGAAAGATTTAAATTTTAAACTCTCTTTTAAAACCATGGAATCCACATAAGTAAAATTTTAAAAATTAAAATCCTTTTAATTTGATGTGGTCGGCCACACCAAGCTTGGGCTCCAAGCTAAGGCCGGCCACACAACTTGCTCATCCTAATTGCTTTGGCTAGCCCAAGCTTGGGTTCCAAGCTTGCTCGGCCGGCCACCTTAGGATGGGTATAAAGGTGGGTATAGGTGAGTATAATACTTTATAAATAAGAGGCTATGATAGGGACCGAGAGAAGAAATTGGTTTTGGTCTCCTGATGAAATTAAGCTTCCCGTGTTCGACCCGAACACCCAATTTAATTTCATCAACAATAATTCATACCACTAAAGAATTATTATTGAACTACTGCACAAATCCCAAATTACATTTTGGGCTTCTTCTTATTATGAGTGTGTTATTCTTCCTGTGTTTAAGATGTCCAATGTCCACTAATTAAATGAGTTACTGACAACTCTCTTTAATTAATATCTTAGTCCAAGAGTAGTATCACTCAACCTTATCATCATGTCGGACTAAGTCCACCTGCATGGTTTAACATGACAATCCTTATGAGCTCCTCTTGGGGACATTATCAACCTAGATTACTATGACACAGTTTCCTTCTATAATCAATAACACACATTATAAGTAATATCATTTCCCAACTTATCGGCCTAGTGATTTATCGAGCTAAATCTCACCCTTTGATAAGTCAAAGAAATAAATACTAAATATATGTGCTTGTTATTATATTAGGATTAAGAGCACACACTTCCATAATAACTAAGGTCTTGTTCTTTTATTAAGTCAGTATAAAAAGAACTTACCTTAAATGGTCCTACTCAATACACTTAGAGTGTACTAATATAATTTATTAGTCAAGATAAACTAATACCTAATTATACTACGACTATTCCAACGGTTTGTTCCTTTCCATCTTAGTCGTGAGTAACTGTTTATAATTTATAAAGAACTGATAACATGATCTTCTGTGTGTGACACCACACACCATGTTATCTACAATATAAATTAATTGAACAACTACACTTAGCAAATAAATGTAGACATTTGACTAATGCGATTCTTTTATTTAAAAATAGATGTTTACAAAAAGCTAGGTTTTTAGTGTATACTCTAACAATCTCACACTTATACTAAAAAACTAAGCTGTCATATCAGTTGTCATACATCTGATTCTCATCCCCTCCCCATGCTGATCAAAAGTTTTCACTGAAAGGGCCTTAGTGAAAGGATCTGCCAGGTTATCTGCTGATGCAATGTTGGCGACAATAACTTCTCCTTGCTTGACGATGTCTCGTATAAGGTGGTACTTGCGCTCTATATGCTTACTCGCCTTATGGGCTCCTGGTTCCTTCGAGTTTGTAATTGCACTGCTATTATCACAATAAATTATGATGATTTTGGGCAAACCAGGAATCACATCTAAGTCCATTAGGAAATTCCTGAGTCATACAACTTCTTTGGTTGCCTCAGAGGCTACCACATACTCAGCTTCCATGGTTGAGTCTGAAACGTATTTTTGCTTAACACTCCTCCATGCAATGGCTCCACCTCCTAAAGTAAACACATAGTCTGATGTAGACTTACTATTGTCCCTATCTGATTGGAAGTCAGAATTCGTGTAACCCACAGGGAGCATAACATCTGCTTGGTAAACTAGCATATAATCTCTAGTCCTTCTTAGGTACTTCAATATATGCTTTACAGCAGTCCAATGTCCTTGTCCAGGGTTACTTTGATATATGCTAACCATGCTCACGGCAAAACAGATATCCAGTTTCATACAAAGCATTACATACATTAAGCTTCCCACAGCCGAAGCATAAGGAACTGCCTTCATGTCCTCTATCTCCTTTGATGTCTTAGGAGACATATCTTTAGATAAAGCTACTCTATGCCGAAAAGATAAGAAACCTTTCTTGGAGTTTTACATACTAAAACGAGCAAGGATTATATCTATATATAAAGCTTGAGATAGGCACAACATCCTTTTCTTGCGATCCCTTATGACTTTGATCCCAAGAATGTGTGCACATTCTCTTAAGTCTTTCATATCAAATTGTTTGGACAACCATACCCTTATGTCCGATAATACTTTGACATTGTTGTCAATTAGCAAAATGTCATCTACATATAGTACAAGAAATACCACCACGTTTCTGTTACACTTCTTGTATACACAAGACTCATCTGAACACTAAATAAATTCATAGGTTCGGATTACTTCATTAAACCAGATGTTTCAAGACCTTGAAGCTTTGCTTCAGTCCATAAATAGACTGATTGAGCTTACATACTAGATGCTCTTTGCCCTTTGCAATGAACCCCTCTGGTTGCTTTATATGGATGCTTTCTTCAAGACTTCCATTAAGGAAAGCTGTCTTGACATTCACTTGCCAAATCTCATAATCTATATGAGCAACAATAGATAAAAGAATCCGGATAGACTTAAGCATGGCTACTGGTAAAAGGTTTCCCTTTTTCAACAAGCCTTGCTTTGAAAGTTTCCACCTTCCCATCTGTCCCTCTTTTCCTATTGTAGACCTATTTTCACCTAATGGCTTTTACACCATTTGGTGGTTCTATAAGCTCCCAGAATTTATTAGAATACATAGATTCTATTTCTGTATTCATTGCTCTTTGCCAAGATGCTGCATCTTTATCTTGGAGCGCTTCGTCATATGTCCGGGGATAAGGTTTATGTTCACCAGGGATCAAGTCCAAAGACTCTCCCACAACATGAATTTTTCAGGTTGCCTAACAACCCTCCTACTACGACAAGGCACTGTCTGTATTTGTGTATCATTTATGATACGTGTTACAGTTTCTTGTGACGTGACGCGCGCGACCGCGGCCGACCTTGCGATAGCGCGAGGCGCGCGGCCGCGGGCAACCACGGTCTCCTCGTAATTGGACTAGGCCGAGGAAACTTCGTGGCCACCCAGATCTAGCAAATATCTGGGTGAGGTGGCCTCAGGCGACCTCAGCCGACCTCCGACCGGGCGAGGGCGGCCCTCCGGCAAAAGGGCATTGCGACCGCAGAAAACTTCACAGCTACCCAGATCTGGTAAATATCTTACCTGAGACTAGATCGGAGAACTGGAATGAGCTCTGCTATTGAAGACTGGAATCTGAGAGGACTGAGCTCCGCAAGACTGGAATCTGAGAGAACTGAGCTCTGCTGTAGAAGATTGGAATCTGAGAGGACTGAGCTCTGCTGTCAAAGACTGGAATGAGGACTGAGCTCCGCTATGGACAACAGGAATCTGAGAGGTATAAACTTCGCACGACCATGTGGATTAGGTTTTAGGAATTAAAATAGGACTTAAAACCGATTGATTCTACTATGGGAATGGGATATCCACAATGGGAGAAGATGGAATGGGAAAACTAAAATAGATAAAAGAGAATTATCAAAATTGACCAGATCAAATCACCAAATCAAATCAAATTAGTATTTGGATTATTCTAATAATTTTGTTATAATTATTAGAATAATTTTCAGAATTATTCTTAGAATAATTTTGTTATTTATTAATTGATCAATTGACCAACTACTTTTTGAACATTATATATTGTATTGTCCTTAGGGCAAATATCAATCAACAATAGATTTTATTGCTCTCATATTATTTCTTGCTCTATTCCTATTCTTCTTTTTACATACTATCAAAGTCATCTCTTTTTATCTTCCCTCAACTTCTTGAGATGGAGATCCAATAAACGGTGAATCATTTTTAATTTTTTTTTCCCCTCAAGCCTCTTCTTCTTTCCTACGTATTTTAATTTTCTTGTTCTTCTTTGTTTTCTTCCGCTGCCAACCCCTTTATTTCTCTTTCCTCTTCCTTAATCTTTGTGTTTCTCTTCCATAAAAAAAAGGTTTCCTTAACGATTCTGTCTCTATGGTTTTTCTCCACGACTGTCAATCATAAGGTAGAATCTCTTTCTTGTGACGTCGTCCAACAGCTACCGCCAGACAAGTTATTTTTACTTTAGATGTCAAATACTCAATGACATCAAAAAGGCCAAAAAACAAAGTTCAGACTAATGTCAGATTTGTCACATCGTTGGTCATACTGGAAATATATGCCCTAAAAGACTTGATTGGTCTCAGGTAAAATGTAAAATTTGTCTCGGAATTAGATATTTTGATATTCAATGTCCTAGCCCATTTGACTCAAATTTCATTGGTGGTCCTACAGCCTCAAGAGAACCATCTATTTCACAAGTATATTCTAAAGTCCTCTCATCTATGCCTACTTGTGGTAAAATCCAGAGTTTTCATCTACTGATTGGTATATTGACACTTGAACAACTCATCATGTCACATATAATATCCTTACAGTCGTAATATCATATTATGACTCAGATACAGTTCAAGTAGGCGATGATTAAAGTTTGCAAATTGCTAATCTTGGAAACAGATATGTTCATTTATCTAATTGAACTTTTCACATGTGCAATGTCTTTCATGTTCCATCTATCACTAAAAATTTACTTTCTACACGTCAGTTTTGTCTTGATAACAATGTCATTTTTGAGTTTCATCATAATCATTATCTTATAAAGGATAGAGGAACAAATGCTATTGTGTTTTATGAGAGAATCAAAAAGGCCTCTACTATCTTTAAAGTTCTTCAATCAAAGCTTTTGTTGGTGAACACATAAATAAATCAGCTTGGCATGCCCAACTTGGTCATCCTTCCTTTCGTATTGTTCAGTCAATCATCAATAGGTATGGTTTACCTACTTCCATTACCTCCTCTCCATCTCATTCATGTAGGGCCTGCATGGAATCTAAAAGTCATAAACTACCTTTCTCTTCATCTGATCATGTTTCTAATTTTTCACTTGAAATAATCCATTCTGATGTTTGGGGCCCCGCACCTATTTTGTCTAATCAAGGTTTCCAATATTATGTTACCTTCATTAATCATTTTAGTAAATATACTTGGCTCTATCCTATGAGAAGGAAATCTGACTTATTTGATATATTCTGTAATTTTCAAATTCAAGTTGAATGATATTTTAATCGTAAAATACTCTCTTTTCATTCTGATTGGGGAGGCGAATATCAAGCTCTCCATCATCATCTTGTCTCTTGTGGAATTGTTCATCGAGTTTATTGTCCTCACACTCCAGAACAAAATGGCTCTATTGAGAGAAAACATAGACATATAGTTGAAATTGTCTTAGCTCTTCATCATGCATCGGTTCCGCGTAAATTTTGGGATGAAGCTGTTAGCACTGCAGTATATCTCATAAATTGACTTCCTACTCCATTGCTCAATCATAAGTGTCCTTTTGAAAAACTTTATAATCAAATCCATGATTACACTTTCCTTCAAATTTTTGGTTGCGTATGTTATCCATGGTTATGCCCCTATTCTAAACATAAACTTGACTCTCATTCACTACAATGTGTTTTTCTTGGTTATAGCAATTTGCACCATGGTTATCGTTGCTTGCATATACCAACAGGACGAATTTATATTTCACGACATGTTATTTTTGATGAGTCTCTATTCCCTTTTACAGTAGCTTCTTCGATCTTTCCTCCATATACAAGTGGCACCTTC
This sequence comes from Zingiber officinale, assembly GCF_018446385.1. Lineage (NCBI taxonomy): Eukaryota > Viridiplantae > Streptophyta > Magnoliopsida > Zingiberales > Zingiberaceae > Zingiber > Zingiber officinale. Next base: position 148,868,853 of record NC_055994.1, read on the forward strand.
TTGATGCCACCTAATATTGTCAGAAGTGATGACATCCTAGGTCCTGCTCTAGAACTCTCTAATAACTCTCCTATACCATCAGAATCACCTTAGGTTGCTACTCCAATCTTGGAAGTCTCGTCGGTCGAAGATAATATGCTCTCTAGTTCTAGATCCTCGGATAATGCAAGTCCGTCATCTACATCACCATGTCAGCCTACTTCCTCGTCGCCATCAACAATTGATTCAGATGACAATGTTCCTCGTCGCATGCTTCCCATTAGTGGCAATGGCAAAAAAGGTGGAACCGCCACCCTAGCGGCCCCCTGGCCTCGACCCCACAAGATTCCAGAGGGAGTAAAGCATGCTTCCCATTAGTGACATTTATAAGCATTTCCCACCAAATGCAACTCGATATCCCCTTCCACGAGCTCTAGTGGTCTCTTCAAAATCTATTGAACCAACTTATTTTACACAAACAAACAAGGATCCAAATTGGCGTAGTGCAATGGCTACAAAATTTGATGTACTTCTTCAAAATGGAACATGGAGTCTAGTTCCGCGCACTCCCTCAATGAATGTTGTGGGCTCTAAATGGGTATTCTGTCTTAAGCATCAAGCTGATGGTTCTCTTGAATGGCACAAAGCTTGATTTGTAGCTAAAGGATTTAGTCAACAACCAGGTATTGACTTTAATGACACTTTTAGTCCAGTCATCAAAATTACATCTATCAGACTATTATTATCAATAGCTATTAGTTCTAATTGGTATGTACGATAATTGGACATTTCAAATGCATTTCTCCATTGTCATCTTGAGGAAACTATATTTATGGAGCAACCACCTGGGTTCATCATCCACAATTTCCATCTCATGTTTACCAACTTAAGAAATCCTTATATGGCCTTCAACAAGCTCCTCGTGCATGGTTTCATCGACTATTTAATTGGTTGCAAGCTCAAGGATTTTCTAGATCAAAGACTGACTCGTCTCTATTTCACAAATATAATGATAAATCTATGATATTGTTTCTTATTTATGTGGATGACATTATGATAACCGGCAATAATCACAAGGGTATCATAATTTTATTAAGTCTTCTCAATCAAGAATTTCCTAATCGAGATTTGGATATTGCTTATTTTTTTTCTTGGTATTGAGCTTATTCTACGTGAGGATTGTTATCTTCTTTCTCAGAGCAAATACATTATTGGACTTCTTCAAAGAGTCAAAATGGATGGAGCGCGTCCGGTCTCTAAACCAATTGCTATAAACAACTCTCCAACTTCATCCTCTCCTGCTCTGTCTGATCCACAGATTTATCGAAATATTGTTGCAGCCTTACAATATGTCACTATCACACGCCCTAATATTACTTTTGCGATAAATTGTGCTTGTCAATTCATGCATGCTCCAACTGAACAAAATTGGGATAATGTAAAAAAAGAATACTTCGATATCTCAAAGGTACTATTACATGGTCTTCTTTTATATCGTCAATCGTCTCGAGATTTACATGCATATAGCGATGCAGATTGGGTAAGTTCTCCTGAAGATAGATGCTCTACTAGTGGATATGCAATATTTCTTGGACGAAATTTTATCTCATGGAATTCGAAAAAGCAACCTACAGTATCTCGTTCAATCACTGAGGTAGAATATAAAGTTATAGCAAATACAACGTCAGAAATTATTTGGCTTCAAACACTTCTCTCTGAACTTTATCTTACATCAAATATTGCACAAAAAATTTGGTGTGACAATATTGGAGCAACATATCTCACAGCAAATCCAATCTTTCATGCTCGTACAAAACATGTGGAAATTGATTTTCATTTTGTTCGTGAACGTGTGTCAACTCAGCAATTATCCATTTCTTATATTTCTGTTGAAGATCAAATCGCTGATATATTTACTAAGCCATTATCCAAACAATGTTTCAGCAAGTTAGCAAGCAAACTTAACGTCAAAGATCTCCCGTTAAGTTTGTCCGGGGGTAAAAAAGATAAAAGAGAATTACCAGAATGACCGGATCAAATCACCAAATCAAATCAAATTAGAATTTAGATTATTCTAATAATTCTGTTATAGGGTTTAGGGTTTAGGGTTTAGAATAATTCTGTTATTTATTAATTGGTCAATTGACAAAGTACTTTTTGAACATTATATATTATATTATCCTTAGGACAAATATCAATCAATAATAAATTTTATTGCTCTCATATTATTTCTTACTCTCTCCCTATTCTTCTTTTTTCAAAAACTCAAAAAATAAATAACCCAAAGTTTGAAGAAGCACCTCCATAAGGTCAGCCTAGAAGAGGAACCCTTAGAGATAGAGAACCCCCAGCCCTTTGAACTTGATAGGTTCAATTTTGAGCTCATTGCCGCCAATGGTAGTAAGATATGGATTATGCAGGATGACATTCTGTTTGACAATATTTTAGTTAGTAGCTAACTATCTAACGATGAGAAGGTTACTGAGATGGAAAACATAAGATTTGAAGAAACAACTGCTGGGTTTGGCTTCTAAGACGAACTTTCAAGATTTCCAAGTGATGTTGTCACTCTATGTTTTAAATTTAGTTGAGGAACATGACATTCTTAATCTCTTTCATTTTTTTGTTGCAAAAGAAAATCTTTGATTTCCTCAGCAAAATAGCTGCTTTTCTTAGAGCTTTACAGGATTAAAATCCCTCGATTCATCCACTTACTCCAGCTCCCCCAAATACTCCTATTTTTCTTCATTGCTCCAAGCCTCATTCTTTCTTTAGATTTCCTATTTTAATCCCTAGTATTGAGTTAGTATTGATTTCTTTTTACGAATTTATTGTTAAGGTAGAGAAACAAACTACACTTACCATTAATGGAGCCTCAGTTAAGCTTTGGATTTATCTTGACTTAATGTAAATTCAGTTGTGAGCTAAATAACTTATTAACTCTTTGAACCTTATGTATCCAGGAGTAGTAGACGAAGAGTTGCTACAAATAGACGTTCCACCTTGTTCATCTTTAAGGGTAAGGTTCATAATTACTTTGTTATTATCTTAGTTAGTCCATTATATTATTGATTTAGAGTATGTAAATTTTGGTTGAGAATATAAGTTAAATAAATAGTTTTTGCTTATCTTAGTTAGTCCATTATATTAAAGTGGAGTTGCAGATGTTAGTGAGCGTACCTTCGTCACGGAGAGGACTCCCCTTTTATATATCACACTGCATAACCTCCGCAATCATGAGGTAGTGAAATGTAGCAGAGGTTGTTAAATAAAGAAAGGGGGTACCACCACAATCGTCCAAGGAATCTTTTTCTGACCCATATGTATACCCCTTTTGTCATTATAATTTCTGTTATCACTGAAGTGACTGAAGGAATATGTTGTTATAATTGGTCTGCTGATGGAGGACACAATGGTCCTTGAAGAAGGTTCCAAAAGGATATTCTCTGACACATAAGTATTATTATTATACCAGGTTGTTAGGATGTTATATGCTAAACATGTCTCAGCCAGTCTTTAAGTCGGCTGCTCTGTTGAGATGATGTTGTCGACTGAATACAATTCGTCTGATCCTTAAGTCGACCGCTTCATTAGAAGGATGTTATCTGCTGAGCATAAACTGGTCGATCCTTAAGTCGGTCGTCCTGTTAGACAGATGTTGTCTGTTGCGCATAACCCGGTCGATCCTTAAGCCAGCCATCCTGTTAGGATGATGTTCAGTTGCATTCTGCATAAGTGATTTCGTCGTGTGCTATACTGTATGTATCTTGGTTGGTCTTTAATCTGACCTTCTCGTTATGCTGTTGTTCATTGCATATATTTTGGCCGGTCTTTAAGCCGGTCACCTTATTAGAATATTGTCTGCTAAGTATGTCTTTAAGTCGGCCGCTATGTTAAAATGTTCAGTTGAACTCTTGATCATTCAGCCACTCTATTAAATTTTGCATAACTATGAGATATTTATTCGAAAAATGATATAGTGCTTTAGTCATGTTGAAAAATCTACTCGAGAAATAATAAAATAACTTAGGGGGCGTTTGGTATGAGTATGGGAATGGGAATCGGAATGGGAATCATTGTATTGTGAAATGAGAATGGGTATAAGCATGGATATCACTCTTAAAAATAATGTTTGGTTAGTTGCATACTTTCTATCAGAATAAATCAATATTTCCTTTTTTACCCTTAAAGGAAAATAAGAGAAAAAAATAGATGTAAGAGAAAGATGAATGTGAGAGAAAAATATGATGAAAGAGAATGATAAGATAGATAGTATGATGAGAGAGAAAATGCGATGAAAAAGAATGAAGAGAGAGAAAGTATGATGAGAGACAAAGTGTGATGAAAAAGAATGAAGAGAGAGAAAGTAAGAATGAAGAGAGACAAAGTGTGATGAGAGAAAATGAGAAAAGAGAGTGTAATAGAAGATAGCATGATGAGAGAAGATGTGAGATAAAATATGATGTGAGAGAAATTATGATGGGAGAGGATGAAGAGAGAGAAAATGTAATGAGGAAAAATGAGGAGAGAGAGTGTGTGATGAGAGAGATTGAGGAGAGAGAAAGTATGATGAGAGAGAAAGTGTGATGAGAAAAAAAGAGAACAGTGAGTGTGATGGGAGATATTGAGAAGAGAGAAAGTATGATGAGAGAGAAAGTGTGTTGAGGAAAAAAAAAGAGGGAGTGTGACAAGAGAGATTGAGGAGAGAGAAAGTGTGATGAGAAAAAAAAAATGTGATGGGAGAGATTGAGGAGAGAGAAAGTATGATGATGATTGAAAGTATGATGAAAAAAAAAAGGAAGAGATTGAGGAGAGAGAAAGTATGATGAAAAAAGAAGAGAGTGTGATGGAAGAGATTGAGGAGAGAGAAAGTATGATGAGAGAGAAAGTGTAATGAGAAAAAAAAGGAAAGTGAGTGTGATAGGAGAGAGAAAGTGTATGATAAAATGATGAGAGAGAACAAGGAGAGAGAAGTGATATGAAAGAAAAAATAAATAAATAAATTTTGATATTTGATATTAAGGAAGAAAATTTTAGTTTTAGGTCAAGGGTATTTTTGGAATAAGGGAATATTTTGATTGATGGAAATAGGGTAATGGCTCATTGAAGGGGAGGTACATGGGAATGAGTTATTATCCAATTTCAAGGATTCATTCCCTTATTTGTATTCCTATTCCTATAATCCAAACATTAACAATGGTAATCAATGATTCTATTCTCATTCCCCACTTCTATTCCCCTAAACCAAACGCCTCCTTATACTTCACTGGGATCTCGTCCGGGTGGAAATATAAAGATAAGTGCTGCAGTTTCAGTTGTCCTTTTATCTGCCCAAGCCTATAAAGGGTTACAAAGAGATGCAGCTACATTGTGTCATTTCTCGGTTAGATATCTGTGCAACCAGATATTTGTACGATCAGAGCATACATGTTCGTCTGGTTTTAAGATTGGGCGGATACACATGCGTACTGCTCTCTATGGTTGGTCTGGTTATTGAGTGAGTCAGTCATTCCGACCAATATGTAAGGTCGGCTGGCCTTAATTTGACCGCCTTTGAGATATTAGACTCCCTAGTTCACTTGGTTGAAAGACCAAATGTCTCCCCCCCCCCCCCCTACCCTAACCAACCAGATTAAAATCCGATCTGGTCAACCTAAGAACCTTAACACTGAGCAACTGATCCGGACCAAATGAAGAGATATTATCCTTTATGGAGTAGGACTGTCATGTCATCTTGACTCTAATTGCCACGTCTCCTTCTTGGCCTATTCATCATAACCCATATCATATATCAATTTGACTTTTTTTATAATCAGTACAAGGTCAAATGTTGGTTGTTTGTATATATCAACACAGTGGTCTCCAATTATTTAGTGACAAAAAAATTTAATAATTTTAATAAAAGTGTAATTTACAATTAAAATGTTAATAACAATTCTAAAAAAATATTAATAAGAATGTTAAGGGTATGTTTGATTGGAGATTATTCTTGATAACTATGATTATTCATCTAAGGTTATTAACGAAAACCTTATTTAATTTAAGTAATCGACGATTACCAAGTAATGATCCATGCCCGACATGTCATAAAAGGGGCATACAACTCGGAATCAGAAAACTTTAAAAATGTGAGGTTTTGTTTGATTTCGATATTAACAAAAAAAATTTGGTCAAAAATACCTTCTGATATTTACAATTTGGGACCAAAATATCCTTAAATTTTTCATAACAAAATTTCTGTTTTAAATTATAAAAACTAAATAGAAAAAAAAAATATGTACTAAGTTATATATATATATATATATATATAGAGAGAGAGAGAGAGAGAGAGAGAGAAAAGTTTAAAAAAGTAAACTTAAAAAAATATATATAAAAAGTTAATAAAAGAAAATAAATATATATTATTAGTTTTGTAACTAATACAATAAAATATTAAATTATATTATATATTAAAATTTTAAAATAAATATATTTTTTTATATTACCTAAGTTGAACCAAATAATATTAGATTATATTTTATTCTCCATAATTTTGATTTTATGATTATTCGGTAATCACATAACATGATAATTTGAACCAAATGCACCCTAATATTTTACGAAAATGTTTAACTTTCTTATTCCCACTAATCACTAATGGAAATAAACACAAGAAATAAAATTTTAAGTAATATGATTTGATATTAAAGTTTAATTTTTTTTAATATGTTGTAAATCTCAACTCTTTCTTTAATTTATAAAGGCAAAAACAATTTATAGAGAGCAATATAAGAGCCATTAAATAAAATAATATATAAAAAGAATATTATTTGCATATTTTAAATGTGAAAATTTATATATATTTTTTGTTTAGGTTTAAATAAAAAATAAATGGAAGGGAATTTATTATTTCAACATTAATATAGATACACTTACTTAATTTAATTTGTATAAATTCTAGGATCACATTAAATAGAGATATGATTGCTTACAATTTATATAAAATTCAAAATTTATTATTTTAACATTAATAGAGATAAGTTTACACTAATTTTATATAAATTTTAAGATAGTAATAGAGAGAGATAATTGCTTACATTTTGTACAAATTTAAAATTTATTATTTTGACATTAATGGAAATAAACTTATATTAATTTTATATAAATTCTAATGTACCTTTTATTTTTTTTTTAATGATTCTTATATCTTACTAATTATAATTTTTTGTGTGTGTGTGTGTTTATAAACTAGAGAATGGACTAAGATTTACAACATATCTCAATACTAAACTTTCATATCATTTGAATTTTTACATCATGTTTCTTCACATTTTATTGTTTATTTTGATTGGTGGAGCAGAAGCAAGATCATGGAACGAGAAAGCTAAATACTCACTTAAAACCATTCAGGTCGTTATTAATATTTCTTTTGAAAAATTAGAAATAGTACTTTTATTGAAATTATTATTATTATTTTTTGTTAGACAATAACAGGAGATCTATTTGACTGTGTTGATATGTACAAGCAACCAGCATTTGACCACCCTTTGTTGAAAAATCATACTCTTCAGGTATTTAGTATTCAAAAATAAACAAGTCAAATTGATATGATATTTTTTATTGCATTGTATAGTTCCTTTTGCTCTTTAATTGATCTAATAATCTTTGCAGTTAAAACCAAGTAGTCTTCCAAAGGGAATGAAGCTTGGAAAATCTAAACCAACTTCTTTTTATGGATTCAATGATACTTGTCCTTCTGGCACTGTTCTCGTCCACCGTGCTCGGAAACAAGATTTAACTAAGTCTCAACTTTTGAGAAATCAATTTAGAGCACAAGCCATAGCTAACGACCCAATCACAGATCGAAATCACGTAAGTTATTTTTTTTATCACTGTTATTACTATTACTATTACTATTACTATTACTACAACTATTGCAATTCTAATTCATTATTTATGGAGTTCAAACATAAATAATATTTGCATTCAACACAGTTCGCAATAATTGAAAATATATATGGTCCATTTTATGGAGCGTACGCAAAAATGGCAACTTATAAGCTTCCAAATCTAAAAGCTGATCAAACATCATCTAGCACTATATATCTTTTTGGTGATACACATGTTCCAAACAATGAAGTCAATGTGATCCAGGCCGGTTGGCAGGTAAATTAATATAAATTATTTACTAATATTTTTTTATATAGTCACTAATTTATATCTTATTTCACAGGTTTCCACAGCCTTGTATGATACCAGTTATCCTCGTTTTTTTACTTATTGGACCGTAAGTACAAATCTTTTATATTTTATTCCTTTAGTTTCGTATATATTCTCATATAACATATTTAATTATGTATTTTCAGAGTGATGGGCATCAGAAAACGGGATGTCCAAATTTGGACTGTCCTGGTTTTGTCAGCACCACTAATATTTATGGACCTGGAAGTTTTATTCCTGAATTTTCCACTTACGGTGGTGAACAGAAATATTTATCCATACTAATCTCTAGGGTAATTTCTTTTTTTTTTTTCCTTTCTAAATGTGTTGTGTTATTTTTATTGAAGTTTAATCCTTATTAATAAACTTTATATATTTTCATTTATAGGATTCTCAAACAGGGAATTGGTGGGTTACTTATAATGATCAATTACCTCTTGGGTATTTCCCTAAGGAATTGCTTCCTAAGATGCAGGATCACGCATACGTTATTCAAATGGGTGGACATGTTAACTCTCCCTTGAGTGTGCCGAGGCCTCCGATGGGCAGTGGTCATCCAAGTAATGAAGGACGTAATAAAGCTGCTTATTTCATTCAAGTTCAGGTAGTGGATCGCTGGAATGATTTGGTCAAATTGGATTCTCAACTTATTGAGACTAAGTCTGATCTTAGTGATTATTATAGCATAGCTGATGATCATGATACATTTGGTAAGGATGTATATGTTTTTGCTTATGGAGGAGCGGGAGGTTTCTAAAAGTGATATCAATCTTGTGTGGAATAAATTGTTCTAAGTTCATTAATAAATTTATTTTAGCTTTCTTTTACTAGCGTTTCATATTGTTGGAGAAAATTTTATTAAATTTCGATCTAAGTTTTTCAATGGAATCATTTGATTCTTATCATGCCCAAAACCCATGTCTTCCACTATGATATTAAATCCATTCTACATCGTCTGGATTCACATCTATGGATCAATAAAGTTGGTTAGAATTGAATTGAACGCAAACTATTTAAAATTGAATTAGTTGATTTTTTAACCTATGGAATATTGTTATTAAAATCGAAACAACTGAATTGATTTTTTTTAAATAAAAACAGTTTTTTTAAAAAAAATTAAAATATTAAATTTTTTATTTTTTAATATATTATTTAACAAAAAAATGATTTAATTATTTTTCAAAATTCAAAAAAAGAATCGATTTAATCAAAATAATAGATGTTAAAAAAACTATTCTTTTAAATAAATCGAACAGAATTTATGAATTAATTTGATTGTTTTGATTTAATTACTCATTCAGTCATCCCTATTTGCCGGTATCCAATTAATCGTTCGTTCTTGTAATTTTTTTATTGTTATAAAAAATATATTTAAAAAACTAACTGAAGGTAAAAGTAAATGCTTAATAATGTTTATGTAAAAATAAAATAAAATAAAATTATGAAACTGAGCATTATATGAATTTATTTATATATAATCAGCTTAAAAAAATTATAAATCAAATAAGTTTCAAAGGGAAAAAAAATTCTCTATTAGGGATCAACACTTTTTTCTTTAAATTAAGAGTTTACATTTTCTGTTATCTATAATATTTCTTCCCCTTGAATTTTTTAATATTTTTTTAATGAAGTAACTTTTTTTTTCTTTAAATTAGGAGTTGCCTTTTTATTTAGAATATTTTTAAATAAAATTTTACTAAATTACAACCTTCTTGAAGTTTTAGATATTTAATTTTAAACTATTTATTCTATTTCCTAGTGGCAAATTGGATGCGAACAAAATCCTAATTTTTTTTTAAAAAAAATCAACAGATAGTTACATCAACTCTATGAATTTTTTAATATTTTTTTAATGAAGTAACATTTTTTTTCTTTAAATTAGGAGTTGCCTTTTTATTTAGAATATTTTTAAATAAAATTTGACTAAATTACACTTACCTTCTTGAAGTTTTAGATATTTAATTTTAAAATATTTATTCTATTTCCTAGTGGCAAATTGGATGTGAACAAAATCCTAATATTTTTTTTTTTTAAAAAAATCAACAGATAGTTACATCAACTCAAAGAAATCAACCTCAACCCTAATCCACATCTACTAAATCTACTTTTGAAAATTTAATCTAGAAATAATTAAAAAATATTACTTCTTAATTATATAATTAGATTTATGCTTACCTAAATCCAACCTCTCACAAGCTTCATATAATTATAACCCTCAATTTTTTAATTTTGTCACACATTTCCCATTTCTCTGTCCCAACGGAAGGAAGCTTGGATCACATTAAGGCCTCCGATATGCCTGCAGAGCACCAGAACTTCCCCTTGGTGGCGCACTGTCACGACACCGGCCACGAGGCCCACGCCGCCGCCGCCGACCTCGGCGGCATGCTCCTCGTCTCCCGAAGCTCCTTCCGCTACTGCTTCCTCCTCGCTGTCAAGGTCGGCGGCTTCCTCCACAGCGCCACCTTGCTCCTCCTCTCCTCGGCCATCCTCCTAGTCTACAAGCTCTTCTCCGAGGCACATCCAGATGCTCATCTACGTGGCAGTAAGAGAAATGGAAATAAGAGAAATGAGAAAGGAAGAATAAATAATGGGCACCATCTCCTCTGAATATTTGATTACTCTTGAGTTCTCCATTGGCAAATTCATCACAGAAAAAACTACAAATTCTATCAACTATTTGTAAAACCATCAAACACTATGGAATGTGAATGCTATTTCTAGTAGTGTACATAAGATTTGAGTTTGAGAATACTAGCCCATTCATGAGATTGAAGAATTCAGTAATATGATATCAAATGTATTCCTAATCTACGGGACTGAATCCAGTTTTCTCACTTGCATCCAATTATAAGGATCGGAATTATATACCATGGAAATGGAGTCTTTCAAACTTGAATTGGTTCCAACCAAATCGGAGAAGACAACTTAAGTTTTAGATTTTTTCTTTTTTCTTCTAGATAAGTTTTAATAAGACATTTTCTCTTTAAAATGTATTTTTATTTCATTTTTCTTTTAGAACTTTTCTTTTGAAAAGATAGTTTAAGTCTCTATTTAAAGAGACATTATGTAATTTTGGAAGACAAGTAATTTCCCTTTTAATTAATCAATTTCGTTTGATTATTGGAGGCCGATCCCCTCGAAGCGATCACCCTATCCCTCTTTTCCCTTTCTCCTTCGATTTTTCCACGTGATAGGCCACCGGGCTCCTATCAACTTGGTATCAGAGCAGTTCACTTCATCTTCGCCCTATAGTTTCTCGCAGCAACTTCAACAAGCGCATGGTCTTAACTCGACTTCAAGAAAAGAAAATTCACTCTGACATGACGACCGAAGGATCTCATCCTGACGCCAAATGGGCTCTGGAATTTGAAGCTAAGCACGAGACAAGGATGGATAAACTCGAAAAAACTATGGCATCGTTGGTCACAATAGTGTAAGAATTGAAGGATCGTTTAGAAGAAGATTCCAGCTCAAGCATACTAATCAAAAGGGGAATAAATCAACAGTCTCGACAACAACAATATGACCAAGGAGCAAACTCAAATGAAGATCGAGAGCACAACTATCCACGTATGAAGGTGGAATTTTCTCGCTGGGAGAACAACGATCCGATTGGATGGATTTCAAGGGCTGAAAAATATTTTCGCTTCCACAGTACATCGGACAATGCAAAAGTAGAACTAGCATCTATAAATCTCAAAGGCGATGCCATCCAATGGTATGACTGGCTTGAAGCATGCCATGGGCCTCCAAAATGGTAGGAATTTAAAGAAGAACTCATCAATCGATTTGGTCCCTCCGGTTATGAGAATGTTGATGGAGAATTGGCCAAAATTTGACAGACTTCAATCGTACTAGAGTAGTAAGGACGATTTGAGCGACTCTCTAATCGAACTTGTGATTGGTTAGAAAAGCAACTACTGGGCACTTTTATTGAAGGACTTCGCCTTGATATACGACGAGAAATAAAAATGAATCAACCCCGTACCATGACGACTGCCTTATCCTTTGCACGACTACAAGAAGAGAAGATCAATGAGGAAGAAAGAAGAAATAACAAGGTAATTCATGAAAACCCATCACATTATTCAACACCCCGTAGATTGACAAAAGAAGTGATCAAGGAAAGGATGGCAAAGGGATTATGCTAGCATTGTAATGAAAAGTGGCACCATAGTCATCAATGCAAGCAAAAGAGGATACTGATGATTGAACCAATAGAGAACTCTTAGGAAGAAGATGATTTCGATGAAGGTGAAACACAAGATGATATCAACGAAGTACAAGATGACTCTATGGCAATATCAGTACATGCCTTAGAAGGACTACAAACTCCGCAAACAATGAAGGTAAAATGATTCATTAAAAAGCAACCAGTAATGATACTTATAGATTCAGGAAGCACCAACAATTTTCTAGACTCAACCGTAGCAAGAAGGCTTAAACAAAAAATAGAGCGAGCATCTATATTTGATGTTAAGGTGGCGGATGGAAGATTACTTACAAGTCCAGGAAAATGCGAAGGTATTAAAGTTTTCTTACCAAATTATGAATTAATCACAGATCTCTTTCTTCTACCCCTAGATGGATGTGATGTTGTACTTGGAGCACAATGGTTGAGAACATTAGGAGACATAATATGGAATTTCTCTCAACTAACAATGCGCTTCCAAGATCAAGAAAAAGAAGTTTGCATCAGAGGCAAGAGACAAGATACTATCACATCAATCAGTAGTTATCAGGTAGAGCGGTTATTAAAGAAAGATTGCTCCATTTTTCTCATGCAACTCTCTATCAAAAAGGATCCTAAAGGTATCTCATATACCCCTCCAGAATTAGAGGCACTTCTTTCAAAATTTTCTATTATATTTGTTGAGCCAAAAGGATTTCCTCCATCACGTTCACATGATCATCATATACCTCTAATACTAGGGAGTGCACCAGCATATGTTACGCCTTATCGCTACTTTTACATACAGAATGAGGTAATTGAGAAGATTGTACAAGAGATGCTTCAAGCTGGTATTGTTCGCCTAAGTGTAAGCCCGTATTCTTCTCCAGTACTTCTTGTGAGAAAGAAAGACGAAAATTAGCGAATGTGTGTAGATTATCGGGCACTCAATAAAATTACAGTGAAAGATAAGTACCCCATCCCCATCATTGATAAATTACTTGATGAATTAGGATGTTCCTCATTCTTCTCAAAATTGGATTTTCGCTCAGGCTTTCATCATATAAGGATCTATCAGCCGGACATTCCAAAAATAACCTTTCGGAGTCATGATGGTCATTATGAATTTTTAGTCATGCCTTTCGGTTTAACTAATGCACTTTATACATTCCAAAGTTTGATGAACGATATCTTCATACCTTATCTCCGCAAGTTTGTTTTGGTTTTCTTTGATGATATCCTTGTTTATAGTTCATCATTTGAAGATCATTTGCATCACCTTTATAAAGTACTCACGCTTTTACGTGAGCATTCTCTTTTTGTGAAAAGACCTGTTGCTTATCGCTTGGAGTTTCCACAAGATTCTAAAATACACCCTGTATTTCACGTGTCTTGTTTAAAGAAGAAACTAGGCGATAAATTTACTCCTCAACAACACCTTCCTGAAGTGCATTCAGATGGTGAAGTTAAATTTCAACCTTATGCTATTTTAGAAAGGAGACTCGTGAAGAAGAATAATCAAGCAACAATTGAGCTATTAATTTAATGGGACAATTTATCTATCGATGATGCAACATGGGAATTATATGATACGATTCAAGAAAAATTTTCAGAGTTTATTGATAAACAACCTTGAGGGCATGGTTGTTTTGAAGGGTGGTGGAATGATAAGATCCTTTAATGGATCTATTCAAATAAATCCTTTAACTTTATTTCCTTTAAGTTTTAGACTTTTCTTTTTTCTTCTAGATAAATTTTAATAAGACATTTTCTCTTGAAAATGTATTTTTATTTTATTTTTCTTTTAGACCTTTTCTTTTGAAAAGATAGTTTAGGTCTCTATTTAAAGAGACGTTATGTAATTTTGGAAGACAAGTAATTTCCTTTTTAATTAATCAATTTCGTTTGATTATTGGAGGTCGATCCCCTCGAAGCGATCACCCTATCCCTCTTTTCCCTTTCTCCTTCGATTTTTCGACGTGATAGGCCCCTGGGTTCCTATCATTTCTCATTCTCACTTACATCCAATGTAAGGATCGGAAGTATATGCCATGGAAATGGAATCTTTTTCAAACTTGAATTGGTTCCAACCAAATCGGAGAAGACAACAATACACCTAGCCTTGTTCCCCGTAACCGCCAATATCTCTAGAGGCATGCGAGAAACAACAGAGGATGGACATGGAAACCAATGAGAGCAACGCCGGACAAAAGTGATAGAGGTAAAGGGAAAAGGGAAACCTTGAAGCGAGGTGGGTTACTAGTGTTGGATCCCACGCATAGGCAAAAGAGTTCCAATTCCACTTCTCACCGTCCATTTCCACTGTTGGCGCCTCCGAGCAGGGATCCTCTAATCCGATTTTAGCGGACCATGCCCTAGTTCACTGCAGTGATTGGAGGGATTCAATGGTCCCCACCTGCTAAACAGGTAGGGACCATTGAATCCCTCCAATCACTGCTCCTGGTCCAGGAGTGGATCAGGGCAGACGGGACCAAAGGATCTCGTCTTGGTGTCGTTGTCGGTGAGTTCCCTGGAACCCTAGCCAGACTCACCTTGTCTCCATCGAACGGATTAAAACTACTTGAAGCGTTTGAAATTTTTGAATGTGAATTAAATGGGCCTTATGCTAAACTACAGGTCCAATTAAGTAGAATAAATGGGCTATCTCTTAATGTTAACACCCATATTTTATAATTTGTCCCAATTTGTTTATTTCCTATTTTCTTTTTCTTAAAAAAACTAATTTCCCTTCAATTTTCATATTTTTAATATATATATATATATATATATATATATATATATATATATATATAAAGCCGAAATTTCTTTCAGGAAAAGAAAATTAAGTTCGAAGTTGATTTTCATTTGCATTTACGTGCATTAATTATTTCTTTTAATTTCATAGTTATTTTCCTAATAGTGTCTAAAAAATATATAGATCAAAGTTAGCTGAACCTCTTTTATTTATTCATAATCTATGATTTCTTCATTGGTTTGTATGAGGGATTTAGCCTCTAACTAATACAAGATAAGATGAATGACCCACATAGATGAGTGCATTGATTTTCCTAATTGAATATAATAAATATTATGAAAGGGTTACTCTATGATTAATCGGTATAAGTTGAATATATGATGTCAACTAAAAAAAATTATGGAAAGATGCTCTCTCCCCTTACCCTATTCAATTTCTCTCATTTTGTTTGGTCATGTCCTATGCTTCTTTGTTAGTTTGTGGTGGGTTTGGTGGGGGATTTGCTCTTAACTAGTAGAAGATAAGATGAATGAGTGATTTGTCCTTCCTGATATATGATATGTGTGTTTTATGCATAATTTTTGGTATTATTTTACATGCATTTTATTTCGCATGAGCATATTCGACATACATTTATTATTTTTGCATTTTTTTTCTTCCTTTCTGCTCTTTATGCGTTTTGATTGACAGGATGTGAATTTGGAGCTTAATTAGAGTTTTTTTTAAAAAAAAACTTGAAACAAGAGTCCACAGCAAGGAACACGTTTTGGTTGTGTCCCATAACACAAGTTTATTCTTCAGCCAAAGTTAGACGTGAAACGAATTGCATCTGCGAAGACCACAACCTCCATCATGGGTTGGCCGTTCCCTCTCCTTCCAAAAGCTCTTTTGGTTGGGCGTTGACACGCCTTGTCATGTAAACTAGCACAACCATGTTCTGCCACCACGCCCCAACAATTTGGAAAGCCGCAATGAATTTGAAATACTTTGGAGGCTATAAACGGACCTATGAGTCTCATATTGAGGGACCAAGGGTAGTTTCTTCATGACAATGAACCCTAAGAGAGTCGTTTCCAAGAAACCATCGAATATTCCGTCCACCATCAAGCTGGGAGTTCATTCGAACATGACGATCGACACATGACTAAGCATTCGTTGTTCATTTTCTTCTTGATTTTGAGTTGTAGAATATCTTCTTCCTTATCTTTGCGTTGTAACATCATATTATGGAGTAGTACTCTAAATTCTGGGATGAGGGAGCAGCTCGATTGACTAGTTGACAGTCGTTTTATATTTATTCATCTTTCTTTTATCAAATGATGTGTTGATCCATATTCCGACCTTATTGGTCATCCATGATTATGACATGAATGTGCATCTTCACAAACCATGGGACATGGGGGAGAACCGAAAGGCGAACCCAAGTCTCGTATCCATAAAGACCCTAATTTGAGGGATTGTTCACAAAAATAATTCAAAACCTCACGAGTGCACCATTGACTATCACAGAACTTAATGAGTTTATCCCAATTTAATGTCACCAAGTAGGGGATGGTACCTAGAGGGCTGCAGGGCATTGTGGCAGGAGCCTCCTTTAAAAAACAATCACTTTAGTAAGCCTACCTTGAAAGTAGACGCCGTGTTTGGGTAAACACACTGGTATAATTCCAAAATTCTATGTCGATTATCTCAATATAGAGCATCTTTATTCGTATCAATATGAGGTATATCAAATCTGTTGATGGCTGGGGCTTTGCCAAAAATTCCAAGAGGGTGAATAGATCTACCATAATGATCTATCTAGTTCGCAGCAAACGGCTCGCGGTAAGGACAACACTAAATCCGTTGATAGCTGGAGTTTTGCCAAAAAGACCAGGAGGGTGCATAGGTCCACCACAAAAGACCTATCTAGTCCGCAGCAAACAGCTCGCGGTAAAGACATGGTAAATCTGTTGATAGCTGACCACTTGCTAAAAGTGGGGTGATGTTCTATGGCGGGATGATAATCTTGGTGATCCAGGCTATGCTTTTGATGCTTTGCTTGCTGTTGGGGCTTTTGGAGGTTCATTTGTTGTCCTTGTCTTGCTGACTGAGTTTTCAAAGTTGCTATGCGAATTGGGTTGCATCTATGATTTGACTACTATATGTGGTTGCTTTGGACTATGACTTGCATATGTGATTTGGTTACTATCTATGGTTGCTTTGGACTATGGCTCACATCCGTGCAAGCCTGAGTGAGATTGGTAAATTCACGTGTTTTGATTGGAAAAATCCATTGTAGGCTTAAGAATGTGTGATTCATGTGTGGGCTACGGTTGATTGCATACAAGTGTCAATGCATCACATTGAGTGGGATGTGCTCAAGTGGTGTTGTGAGTGGGTTGTTTGGTGAGTTTGCCTCTACTTTTGAGGATTAAGCTCATGATGATTGTATGACTTGTTATGCGGTTTGAGAGTTTTTCCCTCTCAAATTAGTTTTTATACATATATACCTTTTTCCATGAATAATCACATTTAGGATGATAACAATTGTCGTGACGAAATTAAAATCCTAGAATTATTTTCCAAAATTGATGTTCACCTAAGGCTTCTCTTTGCTTTCTTAATTCATTTTTTCTCTCACTATTCTCGTGATTTGCATTTGTCTAGATAATCTTCTTCGTGCTTTAACTAGTACTCAATTTATAGATCCTAAATCCTTCTGAAATCAATATTTTATTACTTGATGACAATTGTGCAATTCCAGATTTTCGACATCAATGTCCCCTTCCATTTCTCTAGCTTTTGTTTGTTCATCTCAGGTGTCTAAGTATTTCTACCCTTCATTCACCTGGAGGTTGCCAACCGACCCTGTAGAAGTTTTCCATCGACAAATGAATAAATTCGGAAAACACGGATGGACCATTTGCCCTTCATTCACTTAGAGGTGGTCAACTTTCCCTCGGGGCGATCTAGTGGTTAGCATATGAGGTGCTGCCATCATGAGGTTTGGGGTTCGAATCTCGATAAAGTCGATGTAAATGTCTCCATTATGTGCTAGTCATTATTCCAAAACTAGTAGCTGCCCGTGATTTACCTCCTCCGTATTAGCCATGTGACGGATTGACGTGAGCACTGGGGGCAAGCGTATTCGCCTTTTGCCACCACTTAGAAGTGGCCAATCGACCCTATGTAAGTTTTTTATCAACCAACAAATTAATTTGGAGGTGTCTGGTTCGATCCTACAAAAGTTTTCATCGGTCATTAAATTGGGAATTACTCACGGAGGCCCATCATCCCACTAGAAAAAAATGCACCACAAATAAATATTGGTTAATTTGATATGAGAATCAATGTGACAATTAATATGTAAAAATCTATCTACATAGTACAATTCTATGCAATTGCTCTTTGGATCATAACCCCACTCAATTCAACATATCGATAGAAATTTATTTCAAACCAAAACTGAACAATCTAACTCCGATGAACTGAACAAAATAACGATGAAAAAAGAGAACGAATATGGAAGTATTAACTCCGATGTCATCTTGATCCAATCCGACCTGATTGGAGTTTAACTCCGATCTTAAGTAACTTAGCCAATATTGACTCAGTGAAAAATATGTCACATGCTAGAAAATGTGAATAGAAACCAGAGGAAATGGAAGAAGAAACTAGATTTTATTGTGAATGTGACTTTAATTTTATATTAAAAATTTCAATACAAGTTGGTTATATTGTATCATACGTATTGTAATTGTGAACAACCGTATAAGGAGAGAGACTCTCATACACGTAGATTCACAGAGATGTAAATTCAGCCCTTAATTATACTGAATCAAGTTGACTCATATGCAAGCACGACTTACTTAAGTGCATAATGGATGCATTAACTTATGTTAATAGCGTATCCACAACCTTCTAGGTGAAACTATCAACTACGACTGTTGTTTTGACGAGTAAGGACGGTAAATGATGATTAACCGATCATTAAACCTTGCCAAAGGTCAGAGCTCCTAAAAAAGAGGAGGCCATGGTCGAGCAAGGTGTGTGCAAGAAAAGTGATCTCTGTTCACCTTCATTCTCAAATGGTTTTAGTGTTTGATGGTGATCATGATTTGCTATTGGATTCTAGGAAACAAATGACCCACGACAATCTCTAAGTACCGTCTAAGGTGGGGCGAATTTGTACACACTATGTCAAATGTAGGCCTCGACATCATGATCACTTTCCAACCAGGTACAACAACCAACTCGAGCTCGGTCAATAATGTTAACAAAGAGAGCAATTATGGAAAACAATCTTGAATTCACTACTATATATGATTATGATTATTATTATTATTATTATATGATATATTTAATATTGTTATTATTAATAAATAATTATTTTAACTTTATCAATAAGATGATCTAACAATAATTATTTTTTATTTTCATTATTTATGTCATGGTATTAAAGCTACGATCCTTGATCGCTGTGAATTTTTTTTAACAGTATTTTTCTCGTTTCTATAACCGTCTGCCACGTTTCTTTCCCCATTCTCTTCTAAAACATCTTTTCTTTTCTCTGCCCTTTTATTATTCTCTCTTCCGCATTTTCATGAAGAGGAATAGTGTATTTTTTTTAAGCTCCTCCTTTTCTCTGCCGCCTGTGCAATTGCTGGCGCCGGCTTCTCCTGCCATAGTCTCTGCCACCGGTGCCCCTACCGCGCGCCATCTTTTCTGGCCCGTCACTACCGGATCTTGTGTTGCTACCAACCAAGAGTAACATAGGAGTTACTAATTCCAACCGCCGAAAATTCTTTCAACAAAATCTATTACTATCTAGGGACGAGTTATTTATTTTCGATGTCAGATACTTAACGACATCAAGGTAGCCGAAAGCTAAGTTCAGACCGATGTCGAATTTGTCACTTCGTAAGTCACACTGGTCTTTATTGTCTAGAAGATTTGAATAGTCTTATAGTTGAAAAAATATCAAATTTATCTCAGAATTGGACATATTAATATTCAATGTCCTAAAAGATTTGATTCAAATTTTGTTGGTGGTCCTGCAGCATTAGGACAAACAATTATTTCATAAGGAGAATCGACATTTTCAAACCGATCACCACCTTCTTGGCAATTTACAACTTAGTTATCTCATTCTGAAGCATTCTCACTTTCTATCTCTCCTAATATAGTTTCATCATATTATATCAGAATATGATATTCTCACAGAGGCTTCGCCTTATCATGAACCTGACATGGTACAAATAGGTAATGACTCAGATTTGCAAATTACTTTCTTTGAAAACACATCTTTTCACACATGTGGTCGAACTTTTCATATACACAACACTCTTCATGTTCCTTCTATCATCAAAAATTACTTTCTGTGTATCAATTTGCTCTTGATAATAATGTATTCTTTGAATTTCATCCTCATC
Organism: Zingiber officinale; assembly: GCF_018446385.1. NCBI lineage: Eukaryota > Viridiplantae > Streptophyta > Magnoliopsida > Zingiberales > Zingiberaceae > Zingiber > Zingiber officinale. The sequence continues at coordinate 148,889,374 of NC_055994.1, forward strand.
ATTGTCTTGTGAAAGATCCCACAACAGGAATTACTCAACTTCGAGGAAACATTAAAGACGGTCTCTATCATTTTCAACACACCTATACTAATTCTTTTGTTAGAGAATGCACAGACAAATTCTCTTGGCACGCACGTCTTGATCATCCATCTCTACATCTTGTTCAGAATATCATCAATCAGTATGGTTTACCAATTTCTTTAGCCTCCTCATCTCACTTATGTGAAGTTTGCATGAAAGTAAAATCTCATAAATTATCTTTTGTGTCTTCTACTCGCACCTCTAGTTTTCCTTTTGAAATTATTCACTCTGATATGTGGGGTCCTGCTCCTATTCTCTCTAATAAATATTTTCTTTATTATGTTATTTTTATTGACAATTTTAACATGTTTTCTTAAATTTTTCCTATAAAAAGAAAGTTTGATCTCTTCGATATTTTTTTCTCATTTTCAAAAGCATGTTGAGCATTATTTTGATCGTAAAATACTCTCTCTTCATTCTGATTGGGGAGGAGAGTATCAAGCCCTTCATCATCATCTTGCCTCCTCAGGCATCCTTCATCGAGTCTCTTGTCCCCACACTTCTAAACAAAATGGTTATGTTGAGAGGAAATATTGTAATATAATGGAAACTAGCTTAGCTCTTCTTCTTAATCATGCCTCAATGCCTCAGTTCTGCTTAAATTTTGGGATGATGCTGTCTAAAACTCAGTATACCTCATCAATCATTTGTCCACTCCACTACTTCAAAACAAAAGCCCCTTAGAAAGACTTTATAATTGCTCTCTAGATTATTCATTCTTCTGTATCTTTGGTTGCGCATGTTATCCTTGGTTGCGACTTTACTCTAAACATAAGTTAGACCCTCAGTCTCAATAATGTGTTTTCCTTAATTATAGTAATTTGTATCATAAGTATCATTGCCTACATATATCAACTGGGCAGATATATATTCCTCAATATGTTACTTTTGATGAATCTCTCTTTCCATTTGCAGTTGTTCCCTCAGACATTCTCTCCGATAATCAAGACACTTTTCTAATTACCCGTAATAGTATACTAGAACTATCACAGGTTGCTCTAACAAGACATACTCAAAGTACAAGGGAAGATGGAATTTGGGCTCTGCTCCATCCCCACGAAATCTTGCAAACTCAACATCTAGTAATGTTCCGCTCTCTAGTCCTGATTCCCATCAATCTAACCACTCATCTTCGAGTAGTTCTGATGATGATACTCCTCGACGTATGCTTCCTCTAAGCGAGATTTATTGCTCGATGTCCACTAGTTTCCATCCGTTATCCTCTTCCACAGGCTCTAATTGCTTCTTCAAGTTTTGTTGAACCGACTAGCTTTACACAGACAGTCAAAGACCTAAATTGGCCTGCTACGATGGCTATAGAAGTTGATGCTCTTCTCCGTAATGAAATATGGACCTTAGTTCCTCATACTTCATCTATGAATATATTGGGCTCTAAATGAGTTTACCGAATTAAGTATCAAGCAGATGGATCTATTGAACGCTACAAAACTCACCTTATTGCAAAAGACTTTAGTCAACAACCAGGTATTGACTTCAATGATACTTTCAGTTTGATTGTCAAAATTACAACTATCAAATTGTTACTGTCTATAACTATTAGCTCCAATTGGTCGATAAAATAATTAGATGTTTCCAATACTTTCCTTCATGGACAACTTGAAGAAACTATTTTTATGAAGCAACCACTAGGTTTCATCCACTAACAACTTTCAACACATGTTTGTAAACTTCAGAAATCTTTATACGACCTTCGACAAGCATCTCATGTGTGGTTCATCGTCTATCTAATTGGCTTCACATTTAGGATTTTTCTGGATCAAAAACTGACTCTTTACTATTCTATAAATATGACGGAAAATTTACCATATTTTTTCTAATTTACATGGATGATATATTAATAACTGACATTGATCAAGAAGACATTTCTTATTTCCTCCATCTTCTTAATCAAGAGTTTCTGATTCGGGACTTCGGCAAGACTTATTTTTTCCTTGGCATTGAGTTTCTTCGACATGTTGAAGGATGCCTTCTCTATTAGAACAAATATATCACTGGACATCTTCAACAAGCTAAAATGGATGGTGCACATCTTGTCATGCCCCGAGGGTATACTTTGTTGGAGCAAATCTGGGTACCCTAGGTTTTGATGTTTGGGCAAAAGTTTAAATTAGGTTTATTGTTGTATTTGATATGCATTGTGAGTGTGCAGGATACAGGTATAATAAGGAAAGTCCAAGTGTGATCTTGGCAAAGGAGGAAAGTCCAATGATGAGTCTTGGCGGTGTAAGTCCAAGCATGAAGTCTTGGCAACATAAGTCCAAGTGTGATCTTGGCAAAGGAGGAAAGTCCAAAGATGAGTCTTGGCGGTGTAAGTCTAAGCATGTAGTCTTGCCAACGTAAGTCCAAGTGTGACTTGGCAATGGATGAAGTCCCGGAAGCGCGACCTCGTGGAAAAGGAAGACCCGACAACAATGACAAGGTCGATTGAAGCTCCAAAAGGCAAGATGTGAAAGATGGGGAGGCATCCAAGGGACGCAAGGCTGATGGAGGAGGCTAGAAGGCTAGGTCTAGGTTGGTCGGGTGAGGACGAGTGCTGAGTGAATGTACTCGGGAGTTAAATCCTAGGATTAGGGTTTACTGTAGCAGCACTAGCAATATTGTAGTGTTACTGTAACATTACTATAGCAGTATTGTAGCGTTATTATAACAGTCGACTGGTGGTTTCATCAGTCGACTGGTGCAGTCGACTAGGAGCGAACAGAGGGATGATATTGAGTTGTTGGGCTGTAACGGTCGAATTTCTATAGAGGGCAGCCGACTAATGCTTTTGGCAGTCGACTGGTAGGCGGGATTTTCCAACCCGTGGCCTATATAACCAAGACTTGGGAGCTTGGTTAAGGTTAACGAAATAGAGGTGGTTAACCCCTATTGTTGATACAGTCTAACCTGACTGTTGTTTTGATGTTGACACTGATTTAAGTTTGTATCAGATATTAATTAAACTCAGATTAATTACTGATCAAGGTTGATCAGGTGGAAGGGAAAAGTCCAAGTATGGAAACTTGGCATGCGGAGTCAGAGAGGGCTTGGTAGCTCATTCTCTGGACTAGGTCAGAGAGGGCTCGACAGCTCGTTCTCTGGACCGGATGTGGAAGTCAGAGAGGGCTCGGTAACTCGTTCTCTGGACTAGGTCAGAGAGGGCTCGGTAGCTCGTTCTCTGGACCGGACGGAGTCAGAGAGGGCTCGACAGCTCGTTCTTCGGACTAGGTCAGAGAGGGCTCGGTAGCTCGTTCTCTGGACCGGACGTGGAAGTCGGAGAGGGCTCGGCAGCTCGTTCTCCGGACTAGGTCAGAGAGGGCTCGGTAGCTCGTTCTCCGGACTAGGTCAGAGAGGGCTCGATAGCTCGTTCTCTAGACCAGGAAAGGCTTTAGGGTTTAGGGCTGGGAAGCTCTAAATCTACATAGGCATTGGATCTGTCTGTTGACCGATCCAATGATACTATGGTTATCGGATCGGTCACCAGACCGATCAGTAACCAATCAATAACTCTCTGTGAGAATTACTGATCGGTCTGTAGACCGATCAGGAGGCAACGAAGTTCGGGAGAAAGCATAGGGGGATCGGTCTGTGGACCGATCCACCTATAGTCTGATCGGTCCACAGACCGATCAGAGCTTCCTGGACCGATCAGGCTATGGCCTGATCGGTCAGTAAGGCTGTGGATCGGTCTGCTGACCGATCCACAATAATGAATGAAGTTTCTGCCGTTTCTCTGCAACTTCTGATTCGTCTGATTTAACCATCTGCTATGAGCTTTTTAATTTGCAGGTTGCAGGTATCATACCAATGCTTAAATTCAAATTAAACTCCATCAGGAGAATAAGACAAAGTATTCTTTCTACTGTGTTTCGCTGCAAATGGTGCAATTGGAGCATCAACGTTCACTGGCTGCGATCTGGCAACGATCAGTTGACAGTCAGCTTGAATCTTGCTTATTGGTTCGAGCTCAGAGACACCTGTGAAGAACATGAGTTCTATTGGTGTGAGTTCAGAGAACCAGATGAGAAGGAAGAGTGATTGGCGACGCCTTAGCTTGCAGCAGCGATTCGGTGCAGGTTGACAGCGATTCAGTGCAGAACACAGTGGAAAAGCAGAGGAATAAGAAGAAGGATGAAGAGATAAAACAGAGAGTCGATCATGCAAGTAAGAAGAGTTTTTTTGCTTGCTTAAGGTTTTCGAGCTCTTGACTGAGAAGCTGTGTTTTCCTTCTTGCGCTCTACTGTCGTCTTCGTGTGGCTGTGAGCGTATTCTTCATTCTTTCTAGCCACTGATCATTGTAAGTCCTGTGCTTCATTTACATATCTCTGGAGACTTTGTGGAGAGGTTACTCCACCGAGAAGGAGGAAATCTTTAGCCGGAATCTATCCGGGGTGTGATCTACCGAAAGATCAAGGAATCGTCCACCTTACGGACACACCGAGGAGTAGGGGCAAGTTATCCCCGAACCTCGTACATACTGGTGTTAGTGGTGCTTTGTCTCTTTTTCGTGTATTACATTTTCGTTTGCATATTTCCGCTGCGCTAACGATTTGTAGGAAGAAATTCCTTAAGTTTTTAGAGGAGGTTATTCACACCCCCCCTCTCTAGCCATCCGAAGATCCTAACAAGTGGTATCAGAGCTTGGTTCTCTTCATCCGGATTAACATCCTAAAGAGCAAGAAGATGGCTATGAAGGAAGGGTTTAGCACCAATCGTCCACTCTACTTCGACGGAGCGGACTTTCAATATTGGAAGAGCCGCATGGAATATTATCTCAAGACCGACATCTCAATGTGGTTCTCTGCCAAGGAAGGGTTTACACCTCCGAAGGACGAAGAAGGTAAGGAACTAGACTCATCAAGGTGGTCCGCCGAGCAAACTCGCAAAGGACAAGCCGATGCCAAGGCAGTGGTCACTCTACAATGTGGGATAGCCAAGGACCGACTCATCAAGGTAGGTCCATTCATAAGCGCAAAAGACTTGTGGAACAAGCTCATCGAGCTCCAAGAAGGAACTCGAGATTCTCGGATCGCCAAGAGAGATTTATTCTTAAATCAATTACAAAACCTCACCATGAAGGAGAACGAGACGGTAAGTGAACTACACGGAAGGTTCAAAGAAATTCTCAATGGTCTTTATTCCGTAGACAAACGCGTAGAGAATCGCGATCTTATAAGGTATGTTCTTAAAGCCTTTCCGAGGAATGCCTTGTGGTCATCTATGGTAGATGCCTACAAGGTCTCCAAGGACCTTTCAATTGTTAAATTAGATGAATTTTTTTGTGAAATGGAACTCCATGAATTTGCTAACAAGGGTCAAAAAGAGAAAGGTATTGCCTTAGTTGCAGGAGAAAAGAGCAAAGATGGAAGAAGGAAGAAAGAAAAGAAGAAGGAAAAAGAGATTCCTTCATCTTCATCCTCCTCCGTGTCCGATGATGAAGGTGGATCATCATCAAGTGAGATGGCCAACTTTGTAAGGAGAATCATGAGAAGGAGCCGGAGATACAAAGGGAAAGGTAAATCTATCGATCAAAATGTTGATAAAACTAATGTCACTTGTTTTGAGTGTAGCAAGAAAGGACACTATCGGAGCGAGTGTCCAAAACTCATGAAGAAAGAGGAAAGGGCCAAAAAGAAGAAAGCTCTCAAAGCTACTTGGGATGAATCCTCCTCAAGCTCATCGGAGGAAGAGAAGAAGGAGAAAAGCACACGTCAATTAGTGTTCATGGCAAGGGAGGAATCGGATTCCGGGAGTGATGGTGACACGAGTGATACCTCAGCCGCGAGTTCATCATCTTCGGATGATGAAGAGGTAACTTCTCCTCATTTAGAAAAATGTTATAAAACCATTGCACATTTATCTACTTTACTTAAGAAATCAAAAACTCAAATTAAATCATTAAAAGATGAAGTAGAGCTCTTGAGGGCCCTTAGGGAAGATGAGGTTGATGACCTACATTAAGAGGCCCTTGAGGATGAAAACAAAGCCTTAAAGGGTGAAGTTGAGAAACTCAAGAAAATGCTTGAAAAATTCTCAACTAGCTCTAAGACCTTAGATATGATTCTAAATGCCCAAAGAGCGGTCTACAACAAGGCTGGGTTAGGATATCAACCTAAGGAGCCTAGTTTCATTTCGCTAGTGTCTAGAACCCAATTTCATAGATCACATACTTCTAGGGTTCATGAGACTAGGAAGGTTGTGACCAAGGCATGGGTTCCTAGGTCTTTCATTGTAGATGCATTAGGTCCCAAGATTTGGGTACCTAAAACGTCTATCTTTCGTGTCTTATAGGCATTGGTCAAGGGGGAGCATCTATCAACTTGGTTTGTTGATAGTGGATGCTCCAAGCACATGACCGGGGACAAGTCACTCTTTACTTCCCTTCAAAACAAAAATAGAGGTAAGGTGTCGTTTGGTAATAATGGTAGCCTTAAGGTTATAGGAGTTGGAGACATTCATATATCCGAATGTCTCCAAATCAAGAATGCCCTTCTAGTCAAGGGGATGACTTTTAATCTTCTAAGTGTCAGCCAATTATGTGATACGGGTTACACAATTGAGTTTCATTCAAGTCAATGTTTGATCAAACACATTGACACATTTGACACGGTACTAGTAGGCACAAGGGTAGATAACATTTATCAAGTATCTTTTAAAAGTGCTACTAATGCCTCTGCTAAGTGTTTCATTCAAAAGAAGAAGAATCATGACTTTGGCATAGGAGGTTGGCTCATGTGAACATGAAGAATATTCGAAAGCTAGCCAACAAAGGATTAATGCGAGTCCTACCAAGCATCAAGTACCAAAAGACGAAATTATGTGATGCATGTCAAAAGGGTAAGCAAACAAAAGCGTCTCATAAAGGTAAAAGCGCTGTAAGTACATCTACTGCTTTAGATTTATTGCATATGGATTTATTTGATTGCAGTAATGTCATTTCATTGAATGGAAGTAGATACTGCTTAGTGATCATTGATGATTTTACTAGATATATATGGACTTTCTTTTTGAAAAATAAGGATCAAACCATAGATATTTTTGTTTCTTTTTGTAGAAGAACTGAAAATGAAAAATCAACAACAATTAAAACAATTAGAAGTGATCATGGTGGAGAATTTCAAAATCATAGATTTTTAGAATTCTGTCAAGAAAAATGATATAGGCATGAGTTCTCTACTCCAAGGACCCCACAGCAAAATGGGGTTGTGGAGAGAAAGAACCGAGTATTGCAAGAGGCTGCACGAAGCATTCTCAATGAGTACTCACTACCGAGCTATTTATGGGCTGAAGCTGTAAATACAGCTTGCTATGTGCAAAACCGAGTCTTGATACATAGGTTTTTAGGAAATACTCCCCATGAACTTTGGTTTGGGAAACCCCCTACAATTAAACATCTTAGGGTGTTTGGTTGTAAGGTATTTATCTTGAACACCAAGGATCATCTTGGAAAGTTCACGGCTAAGGCTGATAAAGGGATACTGGTCGGGTACTCTCTCATCAGCAAGGCCTATCGAGTCTACAACGATAGGACTAAATTGATTGAAGAATCCTCGGATGTAGCATTTGAAGAAATTCTTAAATCAAATGATCAATCGAGGGATGTAGGAGAAATTCAATTTGAACTTAGAAGTCTAAGTTTGAATGATCAAAACATAGAAAGAGTCGAAGTTGACTCCGATGATGATGAGCAAAGGCAACAAAGGGCTCAGGCTGATCCTTTGCCTGATACTGAGTCTTTGCCTGTGCCTAGTGAGACCACTCATGAGACACCGCCAACACCAAGGCAATCTAGGATAGCGTCGAGTCATCCCCAAGACCATATTGTTGGAGACATCCAACAAGGGGTTAGGACCAGATCATTCTTTAGAAATGAGTCTAATGAGGTCGCCTTGATCTCAGAAATCGAACCAAAATTAGTTGATGAGGCATTGCACGATCTTGATTGGATCATAGCTATGCAAGATGAGTTAGGTCAATTTGAAAGGAGCCAAGTGTGGGACTTAGTTCCTAGACCTAAGAAGACCACCATTATTGGAACCAAATGGGTCTTCAAAAATAAGTTAAACCAAAAGGGAGAAGTCGTAAGAAACAAGGCAAGACTTGTAGCTAAGGGCTATAGTCAAGTCGAAGGTCTCGATTATGATGAGACTTATGCTCCCGTGGCCCGATTAGAGTCCATTCGTTTAATGCTAACTTTTGCTGCACATAGAGGTTTCAAGCTCTATCAAATGGACGTTAAATCGGCCTTCTTAAACAGTTTCATTAAAGAAGAGGTCTTTGTTGAACAACCACCGGGGTTTGTGAATACCGAAGCTCCAAACCACGTGTACAAGCTCAAGAAAGCTCTTTATGGGCTTAAACAAGCACCTCGAGCTTGGTACGAAAGGTTGTCAACTTACTTACTAGAAAAGGGGTTTGTAAGAGGTCAAATAGATCCAACACTATTTCTGCGTAGAGATGGTGAAAACATATTTGTAGCCCAGGTGTATGTCGATGACATAATTTGTGGCTCAAATAACAAGGGTTATTTGAATGAATTTATCACTCACATGGAAAGTGAGTTTGAGATGAGTCTGGTGGGAGAATTGACATTCTTCCTTGGACTTGAAATCAAACAAACTTGAGATGGCATTTATGTCCATCAGACAAAATACACTCAAGAGATGCTCAAGAAATTCAAAATGAATGACTCTTAGGAAGTATCCACTCCAATGGCGACAAACACTCGCCTTGATAATGATGAGAATGGAAAATCAGTTGATCTAACGCAATATAGAAGCATGATCGGTAGTCTTCTATATCTCACAGCTAGTCGACCGGACATACTTTTTACTGTGGGCATGTGCGCTAGATATCAAGTATGTGCCAAGGAATCTTATTTAATTGCAGTTAAGAGAATCCTGATATACCTTAAGGGCACAATTAGAGTAGGTCTCTGGTACCCTTGTACTGAGTCTTTTGATTTGATAGGCTATACCGACTCCGATTATGCTGGGTGCAAATTAGATCGGAAAAGCACTAGTGGGGGTTGCCAATTTTTAGGTTCATCATTGGTTAGTTGGTTAAGTCGGAAGCAACATTGCGTTGCTCTCTCCACAACCGAGGCTGAATACATTGCCATGGGAGAGAGTGTATCACAATTGTTGTGGATGATCCACACCCTAGAAGATTATGGGCTTTCGTATAAGGGAGTGCAAGTGTTGTGTGACAACATCAGCACGATAAACCTAATGAAAAATCCAGTCCATCATTCAAGGACCAAACACATTGAAGTGCGCCATCACTTCATTAGAGATAACGTAGCTAGGGGAGACATTGCGCTCACATATGTTGAGTCAAAATCAAACTTAGCCGATATTTTCACCAAACCTCTTCCGGAAAATGAATTTAGTCATTTGAGGAGAGAATTGGGAATGTGTTTGGCTCAATAGGCCATTAGGACTTCATCATGATCAATAAGGACAATTAAAACGACAAGAGAAATTGGGAAATTAATTTGGGAAACTTGGGGACATCTCACACAAACTATAAGGTTTAACAAATTATTTCTGTTTGCTAGAAATGGGGTGAGATGCTAGAATCAGCCAAATTATTCAAAATGTATCATGCATCCCTTGAATAATTAGGTTGAAGAGACATAAATTGAGTATGGGGAAGACCATTACATAATTCATGTGTATTTGGTTCCTAGATCTTACTCATATATTCCAACCAAGGAAACTTGGTTGGACCTTTATCTAGAAATTAACTAACTTTGGTTGATGTGTTGATTGATACCTTCGATCGATACCTTTCATGTTTTTGATTGAAAATAGGACATGTTGAAGTAATGATAGCAATTTGGATATATTTTAACAAACTCGAAACTGATCATAGCAAGGATGTGTTTTGAACCAGGTAATAAATAGCCTGAGTCTTGATTAATACATTAGTTCACTATAGATCATAGTTTCAGAAGTTTTTCTGGTTTTGAAACCTTAAGGTTCAAAACGTTTGAATCCTATGCGTTTGGAGTTTTGTTTGGAACCTTCTGGTTCTGAACAATTTCAGACCATAAGAGCACATCTTTCGGAAATATTTATGTTTGTAGATTCTTCAGGTTCTAGGTTCTGAATTTGGAAGTTTCTGAACTTCTTGATTTCTGAATCTTCAGAATTTTTGATAGAAAACTTCTACGAATTTCAGTTACTGAAATTCCTAGAGCATCGCCAATATGTCAGACACTGATCGGTCTACAGTCCGATCAGGAGAAACTGGATCGGTCTGTCGACCGATCCAGAACTCTCTGTTTGCTTACTGATCGACCCAGGGACCGATCAGGTCATTCTGGTACGCAAGAAGGCGTTCTGATCGGTCCAGGGACCGATCAGGAGGCTTCCTGATCGGTCCACCGACCGATCAGGGTATTCCCTGACCGATCAGGAGATTCCCTGATCGGTCAGGATCTCTCTTGATCGGACAGTCGTCCGATCATATCACCACCTGGATTATATCCCTCTTAACTCTTCTCGATCCTTTCTCTTCCCATTGCACCCATTGCACGTCGAAGCCCTAGCCGATGATGATGATGCTACTTTCTCCTCCAGCTGATGATGATGATGCTCCTCATATTGAGGATGTTGATTGATACACCTTGTTTTATTTTGGTCATTTTGATTGCCTATGTTTCGGATACTGTTTGATAGATACATGTGTCAGACCTGGATATTAGTTGTTTTCATATATTTATGCTACTCGTTTTTCTATTACTTGCTTCTCTTTTTGTTTCAGTTCTTATTGGCTATTTATATGCTTTTCATATGCCATATCTTGATTATCTCTTATTTACTGTCCGATAATACACTTAGAGGGAATTCTATGTGGATTAAGGAAGAGACAGTATGAGTAAAGGGGGAGTCCTTTAAGTCTTATTATCTAATTCGCACCTTTTCGGTGTTTGACAAAGGGGGAGAAGATAACTAAGTTTAGAGATGAATGAAGTTTTGATTTTAGGGGAGAGGATAACCTTGAGGATTATTGACTTCCTTACATAGTGTTGTATCCGACTTAGGGGGAGGATCTTGATTCCCCTAAAATTATGGAAAATGAGCATTTCTGATCTAAACTTAAATTGTGTTGTCAAACAACAAAAAGGGGGAGATTGTTGATACAGTCTGACCTGGCTGTTGTTTTGATGTTGACACTGATTTAAGTTTGTATCAGATATTAATTAAACTCAGATTGATTACTGATCAAGGTTGATCAGGTGGAAGGGAAAAGTCCAAGTATGGAAACTTGGCATGCGGAGTCAGAGAGGGCTTGGTAGCTCGTTCTCTGGATTAGGTCAGAGAGGGCTCGGCAGCTCGTTTTCTGGACCGGACGTGGAAGTCGGAGAGGGCTCGATAGCTCGTTCTCTGGACTAGGTCAGAGAGGGCTTGGTAGCTCGTTCTCTGGACCGGACGGAGTCGGAGAGGGCTCAGCAGCTCGTTCTCCGGACTAGGTCAGAGAGGGCTCGGTAGCTCGTTCTCTGGACCGGACGTAGAAGTCAGAGAGGGCTCGGCAGCTCGTTCTCCGGACTAGGTCAGAGAGGGCTCGGTAGCTCATTCTCTGGACCGGACGTAGAAGTCGGAGAGGGCTCGGCAGCTCGTTCTCCGGACTAGGTCAGAGAGGGCTCGGTAGCTCGTTCTCTGGACCGGACGTGGAAGTCGGAGAGGGCTCAGTAGCTCGTTCTCCGGACTAGGTCAGAGAGGACTCAATAGCTCGTTCTCTAGACCAGGAAAGGCTTTAGGGTTTAGGGCTGGGAAGCTCTAAATCTACATAGGCATTGGATCGGTCTGTTGACCGATCCAGTGATACTATGGTTATCGGATCGGTCACCAGACCGATTAGTAACCAATCAGTAACTCTCTGTGAGAATTACTGATCGGTCTGTAGACCGATCAGGAGGCAACGAAGTTCGGGAGAAAGAATAGGGGGATCGGTCTGTGGACCGATCCACCTATAGTCTGATCGGTCCACAGACCGATCAGAGCCTTCCTGGACCGATCAGGCTATGGCCTGATCGGTCAGTAAGGCTGTGGATCGGTCTACTGACCGATCCACAATAATGAATGAAGTTTCTGCCGTTTCTCTGCAACTTCTGATTCGTTTGATTTAACCATCTGCTGTGAGCTTTTTAATTTGCAGGTTGCAGGTATCATACCAATGCTTAAATTCAAATTAAACTCCATCAGGAGAATAAGCCAAAATATTCTTTCTACTGTGTTTCGCTGCAAATGGTGCAATTGGAGCATCAACGTTCACTGGCTGCGATCTGGCTGCGATCAGTTGACAGTCAGCTTGAATCTTGCTTATTGGTTCGAGCTTAGAGACACCTGTGAAGAACATGGGTTCTATTGGTGTGAGTTCAGAGAACTAGATGAGAAGGAAGAGTGATTGGCGACGCCTTAGCTTGCAGCAGCGATTCAGTGCAGGTTGACAGCGATTCAGTGCAGAACACAGTGGAAAAGCAGAGGAATAAGAAGAAGGATGAGATAAAACAGAGAGTCGATCAAGCAAGTAAGAAGAGTTTTTTTGCTTGCTTAAGGTTTTCGAGCTCTTTGTTGGTTGCTACTCGGAAAGCCTAGAGGTTCCACTGTACAAAAATTTTGTACAAAGGTCTGAACCTTTTCCTATCTACCATGTGTTCTTTTAAATTAAATTTTGGATCGCCTGCGGAACTTAACACGTTTGATCCAAAACTTAATCTATTCATTCTTTTAGGTTTTGACTTGGGTCTCCTGCGGAACTTAACACGTTCGACCCAAATCACCTTAAGTTATTAAATCCATTAAATATTATTTTCCATAATTGGTTCCCCGTACTGACGTGGCGAGGCACACGACCTTCTTGGATATGGGAGCAACCACCATCGACTAGACAAAACCTTTTATGGAAAGCTAATATTTAATTTCCTAAAATAACTTTAGGTTAACCGAAAAGAATAATCAAATCACAAGGAAAAATAAAACAAAAGAACACAACATCGAAAAACATATTCGAAACACTAAAATCATATGCCTCTTGTATTTGGTATTATTTCCAAAAATAACTAGTATGATGCGGAAAGGAAAAATACTAGTTATACCTTTTAGAAAGACCTATTGATCTTCTACCATATTCCTCTTCTAACCTCGGACGTTGTGTGGGCAACGATCTTCCAAGATGAGAACCACCTTTCCACCTTCCTTCTTTCTTCTAGATTTCGGCCACAATAAACTCCTCCAAGGATGAAGAATTTCGGCCACCAACAATGCTCCAAGGGATGCTAGAGACGAGGCTTGCTTTCTCTCATTCTTCTCCTTCCTTGATCCGGCCACAAACAAAAGCTCCACCAAGAGATGAGTTTCGGCCAACAAGAGGAGAGGAGAGAAATAGGGCCGGCCACCAAAACCAAAGAGGAGAGGAATGAAAAAAGAATAGAAGTTCTTCACTTGAAGGCTCCTCTACCTCCTCTTTTATAATCCTTGGTTTTGGCAAATAAGGAAACTTTAATAAAAACTTCCTTAATTCCTTTGCCATGAAAAAGAAAATTTAATTAATTAAAATCAAATTCCTCTTCTTAATCAACATGGCCGGCCACACAACAAATCTCCAATCAAAAGAAATTTAATTCAATCAAGAATTAAAACCTTCCTAATTTGTTTCCGGAAATTTATAAAAATTTCTCCAATAATTTAATCCCTTCATGATTGGTTTATAAAAAGAAAATTTAATAAATTAAAATATTTCTTTTAAACATGTGGATAAAAAGAAAAATATCTCTAAAAATTAAAATCTCTTTTAATCTACAAATAAGGAAAGATATCAAATCTTTTCTTAATCTTTTGTAGAAACTAATAAAAGAGAATTATTAATTTTTAAACTTTCTTTTAAATCATGAACATGGTTAAAAAGGAAAGTTTTTACCAAAATTAAAATCAACCTTTTAATCTACAAATAAGGAAAGAGATTTAGCTCTTCTCTTAATCTTTTGTAGAATCTTATAAAAGGAAAGATTTAAATTTTTAAACTCTCTTTTAAAACATGTTATCCACATAAGAAAAATTTTAAAAAATAAAAATCCTTTTTATTTTAATTTGGGCCGGCCACACCAAGCTTGAACCCAAGTTAGGGTCGTCCACCTTGAAGCACCCATGAACCAAACTTTGGCCGGCTCTAGCTTGGTCTCCAAGCTAGCTTGGCCGGCCCCTTATGGGATGGGTAAGAAGGTGGGTATAGGTGGGTATAGTACTCTATAATTAAGAGGCTACGATAGGGACCGAGAGGAGGAATTGGTTTTGGTCTCCTGATAAAATTAAGCATCTCGTGTTCGCCCCGAACACACAACTTAATTTTATCAATAATAATTCATTCCACTAAAGAACTATTATTGAACTACCGCACCAATCCCAAATTACATTTTGGGCTCCTTCTTATTGTGAGTGTGTTAGTCTCCCTGTGTTTAAGATAACAAATGTCCACTAATTTAGTAAGTTACTGACAACTCACTTAATTAATATCTAGCTCCAAGAGTAGTACCACTCAACTTCATCGTCATGTCGGACTAAATCCACCTGCAGGGTTTAACATGACAATCCTTATGAGCTCCTCTTGGGGACATTCTCAACCTAGATTACTAGGACACAGTTTCCTTCTATAATCAACAACACACACTATAAGTGATATCATTTCCCAACTTATCAGGCTTATTGATTCATCGAACTAAATCTCACCCATTGATAAATTAAAGAAATAAATATCAAATATATGTGCTTGTTATTATATTAGGATTAAGAGCACACACTTCCATAATAACTGAAGTCTTTGCTCCTTTATAAAATCAGTATAAAAGAAACGACCTCTAATGGTTCTACTCAATACACTCTTAGTGTACTAGTGTAATTATATAGTTAAGATAAACTAACACCTAATTACACTATGACCTTCCAATGGTTTGTTCCTTTCCATCATGGTCGTGAGCTACTGTTTATAATTTATAAGGTACTGATAACATGATCTTCTGTGTGTGACACCACACACCATGTTATCTACAATATAAATTAATTGAACAACTACATTTATCACAAATGTAGACATTTGACCACTGTGATTCTTATTTCTAGATAAATGTTTTATACCAAAAGCTAGGCTTTTAGTATACATTCTAACAATCTCCCACTTATACTAAAAGACTAAACTGTCATATCTGCTGCCATACATCTGATTCCCTTGCCTTTTAAAAAGTTCTTGCCTTAAGGACCTTAGGTTATCATCTGATGCAATCTAGGCGGCAACAACTTCTCCTCGTTATACAATTTCTCGTATTGGGTGGTACTTGCGCTCTATTGTGTTTACTTGCCTTATAGACTTATGGTTTCTTCGAGTTTGCTACTGCACCAATATTATTACAATAAATTGTAATAATCTTTGGACAAACCAGAAATCATATCTAAGTCTATCTTGAGGTTATTGAGTCATTCAGCTTTTATGGCTACCTCAGAGGCTTGCCATATACTAAACTTCTATGGTAGAGTCCAGAAAAACACCTATGCTTATCACTCTTCCATAGTTATGACTTTACCTCCTAAAGTAAACACAAAACTCCGAGGTTGACTTACTATTGTCCCTTTATGTTATAATCCATGCAACCCACAGGGAACAAATTATCTGCCTTATAAGCTAGCATATAATCTCTAGTGCCTCTAAGGTACTTCAATATATGCTTTACCGCAGATCAATGTCCTTGTCCAAAGTTGCTTTGATATCTACTAACTATGCCCACAGAAAAATAGATATCCAGTCTCATACACAGCATTGCATACATTAGGCTTCCCACAGCCGAAGCATAAGGAACTGCCTTTATGTCCTTTATCTCCTTTGATGTCAACGGAGACATTTCTTTAGATAAAGTTACTCCATGCTAAAAAGGTAAGAAACCTTTCTTGGAGTTTTGCATGCTTAAAATGAGCAAGGATTTTTTTTTCCGATATATGAAGCTTGGGATAACTAAAATATTCTTTTCTTGCGATCCCTTATTACTTTGATCCCAAGAATATATTCATTCTCCCAAGTCCTTCATATCGAATTGTTTGGACAATCATACCCTTACTTCTGACAACATTTTGATATTGTTTCCAACTACCAAAAATGTTATCTATGTATAGTACAAGAAATATCACCACGTTTCCATCACACCTTTTATATACACAAGACTTATCCGGTTACTAAATAAATCCATAGGTCAGGATTCCTTTGATAAACCAGATGTTCCAAGACCTTGAAGCTTTGCCTCAGTTCATAGACTGATTGAGCTTACACACAAGATGCTCTTAGCCCTTTGCAATGAACCCTTCTGGTTGCTTTATATGGATGCTTTCTTCAAGACTACCATCAAGGAATGTTGTCTTTGACATCCACTTGCCAAATAGATAAAAGAATCCGGATAGACTTAAGCATGGCTGCCAGTGAAAAAGTTTCCTTTTTCATCAAGCCTTGCTTTGAAAGTTTCTACCTTCCTGTCTATCCCTCTTTTCCTATTATAGACTTTTTTACACCCAAAGGCTTTTACACCATTTGGTGGTTCTATAAGTTTCCAGATTTTATTAGAATACATATATTCTAATTATGTTATTCATTACTCTTTGCCAAGATGCTGCATCTTTATCTTGGAGTGTTTCATCATATGTCCGGAGATCAGGTTCATGTCCTCCAGGGATCGAGTCCAAAAACTCTCCCAAAACATGAATCTTTTAAGGTTGCCTAACAACACTCCCACTACGACGAGACACCTTCTGCAATTGTGTATCATTTGTGATACGTGTTGCAGTTTCTTGTGATATTTCATCTTGTACAGTTGGTACTAGGTTAGACATGTCCTTTATTATTTCCTTAAGAACAAATTTACTTATGGGCACGTGGCTTATTACATAGTCCTTTTCTAAAAATCGGTTATTGATGCTAACAATGACCTTCTGATTTTTAAGACTATAAACCTACTTTCATTTCTCTAGGATAACCCACAAACAAGTGAATTCCTATCCAACTTATCATTATCTCTCTTCATCATATGTGCTGGACTACCCGAATCCGAATATGCTTCAAAATAGGCTTACGCTTATTCAGCAATTCTATATGAGTAGAGAGTTCTGACTTTGGAAGGTACTATATTCACTTCCGTTTCCAGAGTATATCCTTAAAATGAATTTGGTAATAACTCATCATCAATCTACTTATTTCCATAAGAGTCCTATACCTTCCTTTTTCTACACCATTCTGCTAGGGTGTACCAGGTGCAGTTAGTTGGGATTGAATCCCTACTTCTGATAAGTGACTCCTAAATTCTCCCAAGAGGTACTTACCACTACGATCTCACCGTAGTATCTTGATATTTTTACTTTGACGTTTCTCCACATCAGCCTCGTACTCTTTGAACTAATCAAAGCACTTAGACTTGTGGCACATCAAGTAAATATATCTGTATCTCAAATAGTTGTCTATAGACGAAATATTTGAAACAACCTCTTGCCTGGATAGTCAAAGATCTTCACAAATCAGAATGAACCTATTCCTCTATATCTTTGGTTCCAAACCCCTTAGACTTAAAAACTTCTTGGTTATTTTTCCTTCCAAGTAAGACTCGCAGGTTGGAAAATTTTCCTCTACCAATGAACCCAAGAGTTCATTGATTATTATCCTTTGAATCCTACTCAAGTTAATATAACCTAGCCTTAGATGCCAAAGATATAATTGGTTCATTTCCGAAGGTTGCTTTCTCTTAAAATTAGAAGATGTGTTATAATTTCCATTTGTTGCATCGTGGGAGTTATTGGATTATAAATTGTCAACTAACATACCAGAATAGATAACTTCCCTATTTTTCTTGATAACAACTTTGTTATCAAAATAGACACAATATCTATTCTATAATAGTTTAGAAACTGAAATAAGGTTCTTTCTAAACTTAGTATGTAAAGACAATTTCTCAAAAATCCATGTTTTATTCTTATCAAAAGATAAACATCTCCCACTGTAACAGCTACCATTTTTACAGTAGTGCCCATGTGGACGGTGTTTTAATTTTCATTTAGTTGCCGGGTTTCCTGGAACCCTGCAATGAATTGCGGACATGATTAATGGCATCTGTATCTACACTCCAGGTACTGGTAGATAACACCACTAAACATGTTTCAACTAATGAATTAAATACACCTATATTGTTCTTAATTCTAAGAAGACAGTCTACCTTATTGTCCAAGTACTTTTTCCAATCATTACAATTGGGACTACTAAGTCTTTTCTATAGTATGACTACTAGGGGATTGACAAACATTTTAAATCCTAAGAATCACAAAAATATTTGGTCAAGATCAATTCCTTAAAATCCCCATGAATTTTGTATGCCACGATAGTGTGAAAATCGAAGAGGAGATTTTATTCATTAATTTTATTATCTCGTCAACTTTACTTTATGACGAATAAAATTAATAGTTGATCTGTCTTTGATCAAATATTTGGTCAAAACCTTTTGAATTTAAAATAACATTGATTCCTCAAATAATATTATTTAAATTCACCAACACCTCAAACACCGTGAATTTTACATGCCATGATAGTGTGGACGTATACAAAATTAAACATTTGTAAGAGGAGGGGTTTACCCATTAATTATCTTGTCAATAAATCTTTATGACAAATAAAATTACCTCAAACACCGTGAATTTTGTATGCCACGATAGTGTGGACGTATACAAAATCAAACATTTGTAAGAGGGGGTTTTAATTTTATTATCTTGTCAACCTATTTATTTGATAAATTAATAGTTGGTTTACTTCGGTCACACAAATAATAGCAGTGACTCCGATGGGGAGGATACTATTAAATGTGTCTAAGTGTATACCATTACTTGACACTAAGTCCATTAATAAGATTGTGCCCCTTCCGATCGGAAGATCACACGCTCTTAATTAACTTCCTATAGTCATCCAAAATGGAAGTTTAAGCTAGTGATCCGCAAATAAGCTCATCCGATATGGAGAAGGCACTCAGAGCCAACGCTCAAGCTTGTTGCATCACTTATAAACCAGTAATGGAGACCGTGGAATTTATTTAAAAATAAATCCCTCTCCCACTTAGTTATTTAAAGTGAGGAATTTTGCATATGCTAGTCTACCTAACATGCATACTAACAAGCACACACAACACATCATAAAAAGCAATAAATAGAAAAACTAATTTTCAACTATTATGGCTTTTATCTATTGTTGTCCTTCATGTGTTGACAATCCTAGCTGCTGCCATCTTTGGCCACCGCCACCGAGTCTAGTTGTCGCATCCATCTTGCTCCTTGTTCCGCTGCGCCTCTGGTCCTCAAAAGGTTCCACGCCTTGCAAGATTCGATCCGTGACATAAATATAATTTTACATTTTTCGATCCTATATTCCTCAGAGGAATGTACACGTAAACTAGATCGAACATAAAATAAAATTTACATCCATCAATCCTATATTCCATAAAAGGAATGTACATGTAACTAGATCAAAAAAATAAAATCCTAATAAAACTAAATACAGCTCCTGCTGTATTTTATAATACAATCATGCACACACAATAAAATACCCTTGACATGTCTGAGGGTCCAATCACACACATAATAACTATAAGTCATAATAGTTGGATCCTGCATTCACAAAGTTAGCACATCCTACTATTATCCTGCCTAAATTATGTATGACATGTGCATAATTAAACTAATACCAAATACACAGAGACAAAACCCTAACTCTGATACCAATTGTTGGTTGCTACTCGGAAAGCCTAGAGGTTCCACTGTACAAAAATTTTGTACAAAGGTCTGAACCTTTTCCTAGCTACCATGTGTTCTTTTAAATTAAATTTTGGATCACCTGCGGAACTTAACACGTTTGATCCAAAACTTAATCTATTCGTTCTTTTAGGTTTTGACTTGGGTCTCCTGTGGAACTTAACACGTTCGACCCAAATCACCTTAAGTTATTAATTCCATTAAATATTATTTTCCATAATTGGTTCCCCGTACTGACGTGGCGAGGCACACGACCTTCTTGGATATGGGAGCAACCACCACCGACTAGGCAAAACCTTTTATGGAAAGCTAATATTTAATTTCCTAAAATAACTTTAGGTTAACCGAAAAGAACAATCAAATCACAAGGAAAAATAAAACAAAAGAACACAACATCGAAAAACATATTCGAAACACTAAAATCATATGCCTCTTGTATTTGGTATTATTTCCAAAAATAACTAGTATGATGCGGAAAGGAAAAATACTAGTTATACCTTTTAGAAAGACCTCTTGATCCTCTACCGTATTCCTCTTCTAACCTCGGACGTTGTGTGGGCAACGATCTTCCGAGATGAGAACCACCTTTCCACCTTCCTTCTTTCTTCTAGATTTCGGCCACAATAAACTCCTCCAAGGATGAAGAATTTCGGCCACCAACAATGCTCCAAGGGATGCTAGAGACGAGGCTTGCTTTCTCTCCTTCTTCTCCTTCCTTGATCCGGCCACAAACAAAAGCTCCACCAAGAGATGAGTTTCGGCCAACAAGAGGAGAGGAGAGAAATAGGGCCGGCCACCAAAACCAAAGAGGAGAGGAGAGAAATAGGGCCGGCCACCAAAACCAAAGAGGACAGGAAAGAAAAAGAATAGAAGTTCTTCACTTGAAGGCTCCTCTACCTCCTCTTTTATAATCCTTGGTTTTGGCAAATAAGGAAACTTTAATAAAAACTTCCTTAATTCCTTTGCCATGAAAAAGAAAATTTAATTAATTAAAATTAAATTCCTCTTCTTAATCAACATGGTCGGCCACACAACAAATCTCCAATCAAAAGAAATTTAATTCAATCAAGAATTAAAACCTTCCTAATTTGTTTCCGGAAATTTATAAAAATTTCTCCAATAATTTAATCCCTTCATGATTGGTTTATAAAAAGGAAATTTAATAAATTAAAATATTTCTTTTAAACATGTGGATAAAAAGAAAAATATCTCTAAAAATTAAAATCTCTTTTAATCTACAAATAAGGAAAGATATCAAATCTTTTCTTAATCTTTTGTAGAAACTAATAAAAGAGAATTATTAATTTTTAAACTTTCTTTTAAATCATGAACATGGTTAAAAAGGAAAGTTTTTACCAAAATTAAAATCAATCTTTTAATCTACAAATAAGGAAAGAGATTTAGCTCTTCTCTTAATCTTTTGTAGAATCTTATAAAAGGAAAGATTTAAATTTTTAAACTCTCTTTTAAAACATGTTATCCACATAAGAAAAATTTTAAAAAATAAAAATCCTTTTTATTTTAATTTGGGTCGGCCACACCAAGCTTGAACCCAAGTTAGGGCCGGCCACCTTGAAGCACCCATGAACCAAACTTTGGCCGGCTCTAGCTTGGTCTCCAAGCTAGCTTGGCCGGCCCCTTATGGGATGGGTAAAAAGGTGGGTATAGGTGGGTATAGTACTCTATAATTAAGAGGCTACGAAAGGGACCGAGAGGAGGAATTGGTTTTGGTCTCCTGATAAAATTAAGCATCCCGTGTTCGCCCCGAACACACAACTTAATTTTATCAATAATAATTCATTCCACTAAAGAACTATTATTGAACTACCGCACCAATCCCAAATTACATTTTGGGCTCCTTCTTATTATGAGTGTGTTAGTCTCCCTGTGTTTAAGATAACAAATGTCCACTAATTTAGTAAGTTACTGACAACTCACTTAATTAATATCTAGCTCCAAGAGTAGTACCACTCAACTTCATCGTCATGTCGGACTAAATACACCTGCAGGGTTTAACATGACAATCCTTATGAGCTCCTCTTGGGGACATTCTCAACCTAGATTACTAGGACACAGTTTCCTTCTATAATCAACAACACACACTATAAGTGATATCATTTCCCAACTTATCGGGCTTATTGATTCATCAAACTAAATCTCACCCATTGATAAATTAAAGAAATAAATATCAAATATATGTGCTTGTTATTATATTAGGATTAAGAGCACACACTTCCATAATAACTGAAGTCTTTGTTCCTTTATAAAATCAGTATAAAAGAAACGACCTCTAATGGTTCTACTCAATACACTCTTAGTGTACTAGTGTAATTATATAGTTAAGATAAACTAACACCTAATTACACTACAATGGTTTGTTCTTTTCCATCATGGTCGTGAGCTACTGTTTATAATTTATAAGGTACTGATAATATGATCTTCTGTGTGTGACACCACACACCATGTTATCTACAATATAAATTAATTGAACAACTACATTTATCACAAATGTAGACATTTGACCAATGTGATTCTTATTTCTAGATAAATGTTTTATACCAAAAGTTAGGCTTTTAGTATACATTCTAACACTCTTGACTAAGAAGCTGTGTTTTCCTTCTTGCGCTCTGCTGTCGTCTTCGTGTGGCTGTGAGCGTATTCTTCATTCTTTCTAGCCACTGATCATTGTAAGTCATGTGCTTCATTTACATATCTCTGGAGACTTTGTGGAGAGGTTACTCCACCGAGAAGGAGGAAATCTTTAGCCGGAATCTATCCGGGGTGTGATCTACCGAAAGATCAAGGAATCGTCCACCTTTCGGACACGCTGAGGAGTAGGAGCAAGTTATCCCCGAACCTCGTACATACTGGTGTTAGTGGTGCTTTGTCTCTTTTTCGTGTATTACATTTTCGTTTGCATATTTCCGCTGCGCTAACGATTTGTAGGAAGAAATTCCTTAAGTGTTTAGAGGAGGCTATTCACACCCCCCCCTCTCTAGCCATCCGAAGATCCTAACACCTATTAGTAGTCTACCTATGCCCCAGCATCTCAAGTGTTCTTGTGAGAGTTGTGGTGAGGTTTCTCCACCCATAAGGAGCTACGTGAGCTAGCCGGAGTTTGCTGGGGAGTCATCCACCGACGGATCGAGATCGTATCTTACAGATAGTCGTGGAGTAGGAGCACTAATCTCCGAACCACGTTAAATGATTGTGTATCTTGGATTGCATTTCTTGTCTTGTATTTAGATTAACTTTCTACTTGTTTGTTTGTATTTCCGTTGCGTAACTAACAAGTGTAGAAAAAAGTGATCGATTTGTTGAGACGCTACCCCCCCCCCCCCCCCCACTAGTGGACGTCAAGATCCTAACATACTTGTCCGTCAAACTGGATGGTACCCTCTAGTGTCAATATAGAAAATATGATATAAAACCAATTCAAGCCAACATAAAACACTAATGAAATATAATAACACCAAGTCACAAATAGCAATAATGATAATGAGTGTATGTATGCATGCACATGTGAACATATTAAATTAACCAAAATCATAACCAATGACAAAAACATTCGATACAAAAAGGAAACCCAAACTATAAGCAGTGGAAAGTAAAGTAGCAACTCATATAGAAATCCAAACTCGAAAATCTGAACTCGAGCGGGACTGGCATCCAGGACCTTTGAGCGACACACATCCTCTATCTGCTAACTTGGAGGATCAAAGAAAAACAACGTGTAGTGAGTATAAAAAATATACTCAGTGGATAGAAGAAAATGGTGGATAGATAGTATACTGACAGTAGATCAAAGGATGCAGTCTCAGGTAAAATAGTTACTTACCAACGTAGTGTCCCAACATAATCACCAGCTAACGAAAAGTAAAATCATAACCTAGCACTTCACTAACCTGCTCAAACAAGTATAACCAAAAAATCGGGAGTACATACAGTACATCCTGTCACACCCCGAAGGTATACTTGTCCATCAAATCAGACGATACCCCCTAGTGACAATATAGGAAATACGATATCGAACCAATTCAAGCCAACATAAAACACCAATGAAATAGAATAACACCAAGTCACAAATAGCAATAATGATACTGCGTGTATGTATGCATGCACATGTGAACATACTAAATTAACCAAAACATAACCAACGACATAAACATTCGATACAAGAGGAAACCCAAACTATAAGCAGCGGAAAGTAAAGTAACAACTCATATAGAAATCCAAACTCGAAAATCCGAACTCGAGTGGGACTAGCAGCCAGGACTTCTAAGAGACACACATCTTTTATCTGCTAACCTGAAGGATCAAAGAGAAACAACAGGTAGTAGTGAGTATAAAAAATACTCAGTGGATAGAAAAAAATAGTGCACAGATAATATAATGACAAGAGATCAAAGGATGCAATGTCAGGTAAAATACTTACTAACCAACGTAGGTGTCCTAAAATAATCACCAACTAACTAAAAGTATAATCAATAACATAGCACTTCACTAACCTACTCGACTGAATATAACCAATAAATCGGGAGTACATACAGTACATCCAAACCTGTACGAATAAATATATGACTGACATATGACAAGTATATAACAAACACTGACTGCAGGAGAATGTTCTACCACGGATGGTCCTGTGGGTAGTCAGGGCAAATGACTAGTCACTATCCGCGGAAGAATGCTCTACCACAAATGGTCTCATGGGCTACAGGGTAAATAATTAGTTATAGTCTACTGGAGAACGCTCTACCACAAATGGTCTCATGGGCAGACAGGGTATATACCAATGGTCACTAACGACTCTCTCTCTCTCTCAACCATGCACGAGAGATAAGATACACTAACGATCACTGACGACTCTCTTAACCATGAATGAGAGACAATGGACGACAGGATAATCTAACGATTACTGACGGCTCTCTCAACCACGAATGAGAGACAATAGTCGACATGATATTACAACCAAGCGTCTAGTGGGATACTCAAAATCCTATACTATTGTATAATTCTACTAATGTATAGGCATGAGCCTATATAACCAGTAAGGGTCTACTAGGATACTTGGTATCCTATATTATGATGTAATTATACTAATATATAGGCAAAAAATAGACAATCACGTTCCTAAGTTACTAGTGACCCAACATTAATATTTCTACTAATTCTGTGGAATCATCTCAGATATAATAAATCACGGGACCAAGATCGAGTAATCCTAGGGGTTGATTCAAAATGGGAAGCCTAGTGGAATATGCTACCCCTCTAATATGGAGTGATCTTCATTAAATATAGGTCAGTATAATCTCACTAACATATATTCCCACGCTCCAGTAGACAACTATACTATATGTAATGTCATTGACCTATAGGCACGAGCATAATTATATAATCATACTATACTATAAATTTGTGAGCACAAACTATAAACCTAAATAACAACAAGAGTCTATTAGGATACTCAATATCCTACACTATGGTATAAAATAACAAACAAAGATTTAATAAGATGCTCAATATCCTATACTATCACTATGTGAAAAATGAATTTTTACTTCGCCACAATTTACTTCGTCAATTTAAATATACGAAGTAAAAGTGTATAAGCAACTTCGCTGCAAAAACCGACGAAGTATATACAAATATAGACTTCACAGATTTAAAAACACGGGCTTCGCTTTAAATTGAAATAAGCTATTACTTCGGAAATTTGTTAAATACCGAAGTAGTAACGTCGTGAATACATTTTTTAGTGTTTACTCCGAAGTAATAGTACAAAGAGTTAACTTTTATTTTTACAAAGAGACTCTGACCACTTTTATTTCCCCCCACTTCCTTTCGTTTTCTTGGGTTAGGGCTTCCGATGCTCCTCTTCCGAAATTGAGTTGTTTGTCTTCCTTTTCCTCCCCGTCTCTGATTTCCCTCCGATCTCTTCGGAACTCGAAATCGACTCTAAAGATCTTGCCTTTCTCCAGGTAAGTTGTGGTTGTTTACAGAGAATTTGAGTAGGGTTTGATGGTGGAACTGTTGGGCAGGAAAAGGCTCCATCTTTCGATGGAAACGAGGGCGACGTTGGAGCCATCTGCTGATCTGACGACGCCTGTCGATGTCTCAATCAATCCGAGGGTGAGCTCGGTGAAGCCTTCAAAGACTATGGCCATCACCGACCATGCTACTGCCCTCGTTCAGGCTGGTGTGCCCGTCATCCGGCTGGCTGCCGGAGAGCCTGATTTTGACACCCCCGCTGCTATTGCAGAGGTGAATCTCGTCGTCCGCTTACTTATCTTTCATACGCGCAACTCTTTCTGATTGAATAACCCCTGTGTAGGCTGGGATCACTGCGATTCGAGAAGGGCATACGAGGTATACTCCAAATGTTGGGACTTTGGAACTTAGGAAGGCGATTTGTCATAAGCTTCTAGGTCAGTGAATTGGAAATCAAATTTATGACTTTGTGCAGTTTTAGACTGCCAAATTACTGATACGTCATGTTTACGATGACAGAGGAGAATGGCTTGTCTTATTCACCTGACCAAATCTTGGTTAGCAATGGAGCAAAGCAATCTATTATGCAAGCAGTGCTTGCAGTTTGTTCACCAGGTGACGAGGTAAAACTTATCAATTTTCTTTTGTTATTTATTCATTCACTATATTTAGTACATATAAACTTTCCTTTGATTCCACGATTATACTTTTAGTTGGATAATACAATATTATCTACACAAATCGAATTGTCCTTGTTATAGGATTGTGTGTGTATTTTAACTGCAAAAGTCATGATCATTTGTTTACATTCATCAAAATGTTATTGAGGTTGCTTGTTGAAAGCGTTTATCAGGATCAGAAAATTATGGTATGTGTTTCATTTGAACTATGCAAATTAACTGCTTCCACATCTAAAGCATGTGAACTTGGCATATTAACCTTGCAGATTCCATGTATAGAACATTCGTGTGCTAGTATCTATGGCTGGAAACCATCATCTCAGATGTAGTCAATCTTCATAGTTGGGGAAATATGGTCTGTTGCATAACTTGCATTAGAGTATTGACTAAGGTGCTCCGCCCATAAGGTGTTTGATATTTTGTATTTTGAGAGAGGATGTCATGCGCTGTATGGAAATGAGAGAGATAGGGTCCAGGCAAATTTTGGTTTACATGGGGTAAGTTATGTCTTATATACAATTCTTCTCTTTGCATGAGTTCATGTCTTAAGTAACCATGTTTTTTATTACTTGAATGCAATTACTTGTACAAGTACTTGAAGGAAACAAACAGGGCTGAGTATGTGTCGTTTGTGGATCCCAACAAAATACCAGCCGCTCAAGATGGCAGTACCTCTTCACAACACATTGCTAATCAGTTGAAAGCATCAAACGGAGACAACATATGTCTTATCCCATACAACACTGGGTATATTTTTAATCTCTGCTCAATTCCTAATACATGTAGCTTAGCTATATATTGACAATCGTGCAGGTACCACTGGATCTTGACCGTTATAAACGAGGACAAAGATACAATTTATTTGTTGGACTCAATGGGTAATAGGAACCGAGATAACGCTTGGAAAACTACAGTGTGCAAGTATGTTTTAGATTATGTAGATTGTGAATAGATTGATTAGCAAATATGAAATGAAATAAGTTCTATTTTTACAAAGTAGTGGAGTGAGGACGTACCTTTGTATGAGGGGTAATCCAAAACGACCAACTTTCAAACAGTTGACGGTATGTCTTATTGAAAACATGCATTTCTGGTTCTTATATATTTGGTTTTTCACTTTGCATTAACTTTGATTCATTAGGGTAATCTAAAACAACAAGGTTGTGTTGAATGTGGATATTGTGTCATGCGGTACATGAAAGAGATTGTTGAATGTGAGGATCTACAGTTGGAGAGGAAGGTGTGTGAATTTCTTCCATTTTGAACAGGAATGCACATACTGAATCAAATCGATATAGTGTTGCACACTGAATCAAATCGTTCACGCCCTGCTACTGCTTTCTTCTCATGCTTTGATATGGCTTCTTTCCTTCTTTTTTTTCCTCGCCCTTAGATGACACCCTGTTTATGGTTTTATACAAAACTGTGTTATGCATAGTTCTATTAGTAGCTGGGGGAAATTAGTAACTGATTTGGGGCTAAAATGCGTACTTTCCTGTGGGAAGAGGGGAAAGGTGAATAGGGGTACGTTTTTTTGAGTTATTTGTCTATACAAAGTGTGTATGTGCTTAGTAATGGTGTGTGTGTGTGTGTGTGCTTAGTAATATTGTGTGTGTGTGTGTGTGTTGGGGGGCTTGAGTATTCTGCAAAATCCATTCCAAATCGGGCTTCTGTAGCCACTGAGCTTACTTCAAGCATCCAAGTTGCTGGGTTATACTTCTCTTTGATTTTTAGGATTCCAGAAATTGCCTATAAAACATAACAGATTTTTTGCAAAAGTTAGCTACAGATATGTTAAGCAACCTGAGCTTCACACAACCTGAGCTTACTTTAGGCAGATTTTTTTAGGATTCCAAAAATTATCTTTTGTGATAAATAATGCTTACTTCAGTTAGCTTACTTCAAGTATTGCTGGTCACCAGTTAGCTTACTTCAAGTGTTGCTAGACTTCACACAACCTGAGCTTACTTCAGGCAGATTTTTTTAAAAATATTCTTTTGTGATAGACAATGCCTCAACTTTTAGTCCAGTAAAATAATGAGCATGTAAGGCCCAAATTTATTTAGGCTTCTGTGACCCACATGTTATAATTCGAACAAAATTATTACTATAAGAGTGCATATAAAAATACATATTTATTTGTCTTATCATTCTTTTGTTAATTTAATTCATGATTTTTTTGTCAACTTACTGTGTTTTGATTTAAAGTTTTCAGTTACAAAACACAACATGATGGTTCTTTCTAAATTGCAGTTTGCAGGTTGTGTGAAGAACCAGTACTATACGCAGACACAATATGATGAAGTGAGAATTAAATGGAGTGAATTTGTATACTCATTCTTGAAGTGAATTGCAGGTTGTGTGAATGAACCAGTACATGTTTTTGGTTTTTTATGGCTTATTTTGACCATATTTAGGGAGATTTGTTTTGTATAAACATATCACTACAAGAATTTTTGCATTCAACAACACCCAATAGACAACGCTTTTTAATAAAAACGTTGTCGTTCTTTGTTTTACAACGCTTTTAGTGAAAAGCGTTGTCTATGGTATTTACTTTTTACTAAAGACAACGGTTTTTAATGAAGTGTTGTCTTTAGTGTTGTTGTTTATGGTCAAAGACAACATTTTTTTAAAAAACGTTTTTTAAAGTGTTGTGTATATTTCCCCTAAACTCACTTAAAATAAATTCGCAGCCCTCGCTTTGCTAAACTCTAAACCCTCAACGCGCGCGCGCCTTCTCCTCACCACTCCTCTCCACGAGTTCTCCTCTCCACGAGTGCCTTCTCCTCTCCTTCTCCTCTCCACGAGCGCCTTCTCCTCTCCACTCCTCTCCACGAGCGCCTTCTCCTCTCCTTGCCGCGTGATCTCCTCTGAACCCTAATCTCGACCCAAACTCCTCACGCAAAACTCCTCACGCCGGCCCAACTCCTCCAAGTCGAGAGAGATGGGATCAGTTATGGTGTAGTAAAGGGATCGCACGGGGGGACGAGCGTGGTCTACCTTTTTGTGCTGGCCCCATTTTCGATTTTGTAACCTATCTATCATAAATAATTTTGTACCGTGCAGGCCTTCCTGCTAGGGTTTTGCACAGGGCAGAGACTTCCATCCCAATTCGTAAACTAAGCCAAGGTAAACCTCTCAACCATTTCCTTCTCTTCAACACCCTTCTTGCTGATCTGGTTGGTCAATTTTTGACAGAAAGTAATGTTAGAAAGCAGTAGTTACTTACCTCTGTTCGTTGTTATATTAGGTCGGCAAAGGGTCCTGCTTTCATTGTAGAGAGAATAGAGCTGCTGGATCTTGGAGTTGACCAGAGTTTTAATGTTCCAACGATCTCATCTGGTTGGCTAGCTGGTTCTGGTTGGGGGTAACATCTAACAAGTGTTGTTCTCATCGTTGCCTTTCATTTCATTTTTCCTTTGTTGGAATTAACAACAAAAGAACGAACTTTCTTTCTTTCTTTCTTTTTTCCAATAATGAAGTTTTATCTTGTTGTTAAAATCTTATCAATTTAGTTTGCAGATTACAATTTTTGCATGCGATTTTCTACATGGGCAAATATAATGCTTTAGTGTATAATTACATATCGGATTTAATTAGACTTCCAAAATTATGTCCTGCTTAAAAATGATCTGTTTTTCAGCATAATCTTTGTGATTTCTTGCGCATTTGAACCTAACTTAGGATTATATTTAATGCTTCATATATACCTTTATTCTTGGTTGGTACTAGGAATTTTTACTATTCAATTTTACATTTTGTTATTCTTTTAAGCAATAAAATTTACTCTTTTAGCTAGTGGCACAAACATTTAAAGCATGCACATGCTCAATAAGCATCAATCTAGCCACACAACCTGTCATACTCCATGCCTATCCTTTCTCTATATTGTAATATTCCCCTCATTCAGGGTCAGGGGCATAGGTATACTCATTAATCAAGCTCAGTTAATAAGCTTGCTTCTAACATGATAAAATAAGGAGCTAATTTAAACCAGAGTGTGATCCCCTTAAGCTAATTTGTAGTGCCTTCTTTCCTCCTGTAAGTATTTTTAAAATATATTTCCTCTAAGAACCCTCTAATTGATTCACATTAAATTATTTCACATTTGTTATTTGATTTTTCTTTGTTGTAGGGGACTGAATTATGTGATGATAATGACATCAATAGAGCTATTATGTGGAAGAAAGGACGCCAACAAAGGAGGAGAGTTTGAAGGTGAAGATTTGGTGAACACAGTACACAAGATTGTAAGTAAATTTTCATGTTCTTCTGATAATGACTTCAATATATCTTCTAGTTTTCGAGAGTAAAGTTGCATGCATGCATACCCTTTGCGTGAGGAAGCCAAGGCAAGCAGTGCAATGAGGAGTTTAACAGCCATTCCTTGCATAGCTTGAATTCTCAGTACTAGAGCATGTATTGAGGAAGTAAATGGTGAATGAATGCATTGAGAGCTTAGAGGTGACGGGTTTATATAGAACAGATGTGGATTTACTAGGTATCTAGGTTTGAAATGTTCTTACTTGGAGAAGAGACCAAGTCGAAAAGTCTATTACATGCAGTGGTTTCCTTTTGCTGCAATCAATTAATGGTGAATGCATTGAGAACTTAGAGGTGATAGCTAGAGTTTCTATAGAACAGATGCAGATAAATCAACCAGGTTTGAAACGTTCTTGGCAGTAAGCAATTTGTAAGCTTCAGTAACCCAAGGGCCAGTAAAGTTGTTCCCCAGACCACTGCTCTGAAGCTTCTATTATGTTTTCCCACTTGATTGGTGACAAATAAAGCTCCTTGTCTCCTTGAGCATTCTCTTTGTGCTGTTTTAGTTTGAATTAAAGCATAAGATTCATGAATCGGAACTTGAGAGGTTGGGAACAACTTTACTTTTGATTATTCTTTCCTGCAACTCCAGACAATTAGCTTCAATTATGTGGTGGTCCAGACAATTCAGTGATCTTAATATTTGGTAATATTTGGTCTTTGATGCTCACGACAGAGTTCCAACGCTGCATGATTACCTTGTTCAAGCAGATTGCTCGCTGCCTCAGTAGCTCGCATTTTCAGGTTTGTTTCATCATTGATATTCCTTCTTTTTAGTGTTCTATATTAAAAGGAAATACTAACTGTCGATGAGATTGTTATCCTCTTGCTTGAACATGAACCAAAGTATATAAATTTGACCTTTTGATCTGAAAGTATAAAAAAAAGTTAATTGGATACTAGTTTTTTATTTTTTTTTGCAATTGCATTTGTTGTATTTTCATATGTTTCTCAGTGAACTTCTAAACAATTCTTTTTTCATTAATTTATTAAGGCTTATTATAAGTTTCAGTTTGATGGTGCAAATTGTTTTCTTTTGTAATCCATCTGTTTCTTCTTTGGTTTAGGAAAGTTGAAGTGAATCCCTTGATTTGGAGGAGCTGTCAGGATTAGTACCATGGATTGGCTTGGGCAATCTCAATATTTGCGTCAAACTGTCTTTTGGCCTTCCCTATCATCTGCAGTATCTGAGGTATACTATGCACATTTACCGTGAATTTTCCTTATTGAGCTTGGGCTAGTGACGGTTACGAATGTATTCTATTTCAAGAACCGTATAAGCAAGTGTTCGTGCATCTAGTTTTATAACAATGCACTTCGTATCTTTGATCTAAAAAGCTTCTGAAACAAGTCATCTTCTCCAAGCATGCCCTGCTCAACATGCTAGTCACCTACTGGAGTCATTTCCTCGATGGCACGGATGAATACCTGAAATCCATCCTCTACTCCACCATTCTTTGCCACTCCTCAAGCCGAAACAACTGCAAAGGTAGAGTCAACATCAAGTATTACATTGTACGGCTACAAGAAGACCGGGCCGCAAAATCCAATAAAGACAAGTCAAACATCAAGTAGCATTTTGTAACTTATTCCTCTTAGGTTATATGCTTGGTTAATATATATGCTTAGAACTTGTAAAGACAGGTCAAACATTAATATGCTTGGTTAATATATCCATCTACAGCACTCCCGCTTTTTCCTCTAAATATGATTTTCATTTAGCACAGAACTAATGCCAATTTTTTTATTTTGATGCAGTGTTTAAAGAGCTTGAGTAGAAGTTGGCCCTAAAGAAAACTTGTCAGTTACGATATAAACACACTTACGGTATGAATTACATGTATATATAACATTGACATATTATTTAGTACGAGATTTACATGTATGAAAGTTTTCATACAAAATTTCTTGATTGCCTACAACCCCAGGTGTGCTGATGACAAGTTGAAGAAGATGGCTCTAAGAGTGATAGCTGAAAGCCTTTCAGAAGAAGAGATTGCTGGACTTAAAGAAGCAATTCCATGCGATCCCCCGTTTGAGATCCCAGAAGGGCCCTCGTACACTTGTCGTGGCCGCCGCCGGCATTTCTAGTGCTGTCTCTGAGGCCATGGCCGCCAAGTGGGCACAGAAGACCGTCGTCGTCCCTGCTCAGAGGCGCGGATGCCATCTCATCACCCCCAAGGTTCAATCGCCCCCAAATCTGTCTCTTTTTCTTCCGATCATTTCTTGATTTTATCTCCCTTATTAATCAGTAAAAAGCAATTTTTTTCCTGTTGTGTTTGGAAAATGATCCACTGGTCAATCGATAGATGCGTTTGGTTGTACTTGATCTCTTATATTTCTTACTGATGGACGCTCAATGTATAGGAAAATGTGATGAAACATAACTCGTATGCTTCTGGTGTTGTGCCAGATTGTTGAAGAGATACAACAAGATTTGTCGGGCTTCAAATGCGGCCTTGCTCATCTTTTCCGTGAGTTTTCGTTGACTGCGATTACAATTTTATTAAAAACAAATTGTCAGTTGCATTTTGCTGCTGTTCTTCTGATCAGAAGGTTAAATACTTGTTCAGTGCAGCATACAAGTGCTTCTCTCACCATAAATGAGAATTATGACTCTGATGTTCAGAGCGACACTGAAACATTTCTGAATCGGATTGTGCCAGAGGTGATATTCATAGATCCCTTTAGTGATTACTGCAAAATATAGAATTGGATTTTTTTTTTTGACGATTTACTTATGATTCATCCTTTGCTTATTGTGTTAGGGTCGATCTGCACCGTGGAAGCACACATTGGAAGGTGAGTAAACGTGAAAATTGCAGCCTCCCAATTTCATTAACACCCAATACTGAAATAGCCTTCTTTCATCTCTGGCAATTGCCAGAAAAATCAGTATCAGCTGATAAAGCAGTTACGATTTATTGAACTGCTGTGCTGATCTTGGCATTAAATATTGTAGAAGAGCTTATGATTGCCATTCCCTATGTATAATTCTTCTAATCAAGCGACCATCCTTCTCGAATAATAGCAGCAAGACTATTAATCATGCTTTATCTTTCTGTTTCAATAAGACAGGAATGGTTCTTCTCTTCTTTAAGGAAAGCACACAATTGATTTCTCTCCATTTTGAGGAAGCATAGAAACTTGTTCTATTATGTAGCACTTCACACTATTAGCTTGTAACTTTTGATCATTTTGTTTCAATGTGATGTATAGGTTGCTCTCTACTGGATATGGATCCTTTAAGATTAAGTCCAGCAATCTTAAAGAAGAGTCAATGATGAGGTTTTGTAAAACTTGTGTGTTTGAAAAATTATTGTCATGAAGTTAAGGATAACTTGTATGATACAAAATTAATTAGTGGATCAATATGTATACATTTTGTTTGTATAATATAAAGTTTTATTTATTTGTTAAATAGTCTTATTATAAAAATGATTGTGGTTGTGGATATTCAATTATATGTAAATTTTGAGTATTTTTTATAATTTTTGCTATTTAATTAAGAAAAACACTATTTTTTATAAATTTAAAAAGACAACGTTTTTAAGTAATAAAAGACAACGCTTAAAAAACAATGTCTTTGAGACCAACCACAACGCTTTTAAAGCGTTGTCTTTGATATGTGCATTTTTACAACATCTATAACAACGCTTTTTAAGAACGAAAAGACAACGCTTAAAAAGCGTTGTCTTTGTGACCAACCACAACGCTTTTAAAGCGTTGTCTTTGATATGACTTTCTACAACACCATCTACAACATCACTTTTTAAGTACATACGACAACGCCAAAAAAGCGTTGTTGTTTAGCTTTTTTCTTGTAGTGTATGCTGAAATCAAGGCTTATGAAGTTACCTTTTGTGATGTTCTATTACTTCGATCCAGAACGAAGCTAAATGTAATTTAATCGATAATTACTTCAGGAATTAACGATATATGACGAAGTAAAAGTAATCCATTACTTCATTTTTAACCGAAGTTAAAGTAGGTATATTACTTCACAACAAATACTAAACGATGAAGTCGAAAAGGATTAATTACTTCGGTGTTTTTAAAAACCGACGAAGTTATATGCACTTTTTACTTTGTAATATGTCCGAACCCGACACTCAATACGACTTCGTTTTTTCTGGGCCTACGACTTCAGAGTTTATCCGAAGTAAAATGAATCTTTTTACTACACGCGTGTCTACTTCGGTAAAAATAGGTCTTTTACTTCAGGTAATCAACGAAGTAAAAAGCCGTTTTTCACATAGTGTATGGTGTGATCATCCTAAAATAAATACAACTCAAATCAGCTACCAAGGGTTCTAGTAAAATATCTAATGTCCTACACTATGTTATAGTAATATCATGCATATCCATGAATACAACCATGAATATCAAACATACTGCATAACTATCAACAATAGGTCAACATATAAGGACAAACAATAAAGTATCAAATTCAGGAGAGATATAGGACAAACTTAAGGTAAACAAGTAACTACAATCTCATCAAAACATGACAGTTATCAATCATGTACTACAATCAAAGTCATCAAGAAGATAAGCAAGATCTACCCATCTCATTGTAGATCATCTTCAAGTCAAAGGGTCTGCTTCAAACTCTAATCCGATGAGTAAAGGATATGAAAGAATCTAAGGTCTATCCATATGTCAATCTAATTACCAAACATATATTCAATCAATTAATGATTCCATTAATCCTAACTGAATCATCCAATTCATTAATTGACCCATTATAGGTTAACATCTTTCTTAATTAATTAATCTATTTATTAATTAATCAGCTCATCGATTTATCAATTAATCACTCCATTAATTTAATTAACCATCTTACGACAACCAATTATCTAACTTATCCACTTAATCAAATGACATTAATTAAAAATCTATTAATTAATCTGAGTAATTAATTAACCTTAAATAATAAATCATAACCAACTTAAATCTATCAACTTAACATATTAATCAAGGTAACCTGATTATTCCATTTATTAACTTAATTAATTGATTAATAAGAACTAATCTAACCAACCAATTAATTAATCAACTTAACTGAAACATTAACTTATTTGCTTAACTCAAAATTTACCAGAGAGTGGTCTCTCTACAGCAGAATGCCGGCGGTGGTGAAGGCGGCGCTGGTGGCGTGGACAACACTATGGATCGGCGGTAGCACAAGGAGCAGCGAGCACAAACAGTGATTAGGCAAGCAAGCAGGGGCGGTTGTTAGAGCTTGACGGTGGTTCGGGCCAACGAGGCACAAGCAACTGGGGTTGCTATTCCTCACGGGACCACATGGACCCGCAATGACACTCAGAGCGGCGATGGCGTCGAAGAAGACTAGAAACGTGGCTCTGACATCATCTCTTGGCGAGGACAGGTGGTGCCGACCATCGACCGATGCGTGGAGTGGAGCGGGAATACGGCACCGTCGTCGGTTATTTGCGGGGTTAGCGAAGCGTCGCCGATCGCTGGGCATGCAAGGGCAACGTCGTTCGCCCGCATGGCGGAATAACACCTTGTACATGTGAGGAAACTGTTGAGGAGCAGTTCCAGTGATCTACTCACAGTGGGGGGAAGGGGAAAATAGCATCTTCTTCAACTTGTTCACATCGACAGAGAAGCGGCGCCGCTTCTTCTCGAGGCAAGGCCAGTTGACAAGTCGGCTGGGCTTCTTCTTGGGGCCAACATCGAGGAAGGAGAGGGTGGCTGGGATGCGAGGCGCCGAAGATGAGGATCTCGGGCAGCCGGCGCGGCGGCGATGGTCGCAAGGCATCGCCCGTGCGCGGAAAGGGAGTGACGCCGCGCCGAAGCAATGAACAGTGGGAGGAATTAGACATAGGGTTTGATTAATAAACATTAGGTTATATATTCAATCAACTCTCATTTTGATTGGTTATTCTAAATAGACTTTGTATCTTACCCATTTGTCCCCATAAAACCTAAAATATTTCCTTTAAAATTTAGAAAAATTTCAATAAATTCTATAAATTCATATTAACTCCTAATATATTATCCACTAAAATATATTTATTTCCCTTAAAATAATTTAATTATATCAACCTTTAATTATTTTAAACCCTTAGCTATATTTTTGGTATATTATACATCCAAATCTATACGAACAAATACATGACCGATGTATAGTAAGTATATAACAAACACTGACTGCAGGAAAACACTCTACCACGGATGGTCCCGTCGGTAGTCAGGGTAAATGACAAGTCACTATCCGCGAAAGAACGCTCTACCATGGATAATCTTGTGGGTGGACAGGGTAAATAACTAGTCACCGTCCTCGGAAAAACGATCTACCATGAATGATTCCGTGGGCAGATAGGGTATATATCAATGGTCACTAACGATACTCTCACCTACGCATGGGAGACAAGATATACTAACGGTCGTTGACGACTCTCTTAACCACGAATGACAAACAATGGTCGACCAGGATATACCAATAGTTGCTGACGACTTTCTCAACCATGAATGGGAGACAATGGTCGACGTGGTATAGCAACCAAGGGGTCTAGTAGGATCCTCAAAATTCTACACTATGGTATAATTCTACTAACGTATAGGCATGAGCCTATATAACAATAAGGGTCTACTAGGGTACTCGGTATCCCATATTATGATATCATCCTACTAATATATAGGTAGAAAATAGACAATCACGTCCTCAAGTTACTAGTCACCTAGTATCAATATCCCAACTAATTCCATCGTATCATCACATATATAATATACAATGGGGTCAAGATCAAGTAATCTTATGGCTTGATCCGAAGGGAAAAGTCTAGTGGGATACGCTACCCTTCTACTAGGGACTGATTCCCATCAAGTATAAGTCAGTATAATCTCACTAACATATATGTCCTTGCACCGAACTATACTATCTATAAGATCAGTGACCTATAGGTACAACCTAAGTATATAACCATACTAAAACATAAATTCACGAACATGATGAGTTATAGGCCTAAATAACAACATGAGTCTATTAGGATACTCAATATCCTGCACTATAGTATGAAATAATAAACAAGGGTTTAGCAAGATGCTCGATATCTTATACTAAGGTATGATCATCCTAACAATAAACACAGAGTTAAATCATCTGCTAAGGGATCTAGAAGAAAATCCAATGTCCTATTCTTTGGTAAGGTAATAACATGCATTTCCATAAACACAATCATGAATATTAAATATAATTGCATAGCTATCCACAATAGATCAACATGTAAAGGCAAACAATAAGGTATCAAACTCAGAAGTGATATAGGGCAGACTTAAGGTAAACAAGAAACTACAACTACATCAAAATATAATAGTAACCAATCATGCACTATAATGAAGATAAGTAGAATCCACCCACCTTAAATGTAGAATGCCCCTTGATGTCCTCAAATCAAAGAGCATATCTTGAGCTCGAATGTACATGTAAAGTATATCAAGAACTAATCCGTTAATCAATCTATTTATTAATCAGATCGATTTATTAATTAATTAATCAGCATATTAATTAATTAACTCAACAATTTATTAACTCAGTTAATTTTATCACAATCAATTATCTTTCCACTTAAATCAAATAACACCCTATTAATTAATCCAATTAATTAATTAATCTATTACTAATTAATTTCTAGTTATAGAATTAATCAACTGTTAATAATTGTTTCCATTTCTTCTTCAACAGTGATGTACAGGGCGATGGTCGGTGGCTCGTGGCAGCAGTAGCCTCCAGCAACGACGTTCACCAATGAGGAGTTAAGCTTAGCTTGTAGGTGGTGACTAGCACGACACCACGCGGCTGGTCAGACTTCATGACGTCCGGTGGTGGCGACTGGGGAGAAGAGGAAGGAGTTGTCAGTGTTGGTTGCTCGCCTGGACAAAGGGCCGCGTCAATGGTCAAATATTGAATGGTGGATGGATTGTGATGATGTGCAAATATTGAATTCATGTTATATATTCTATATAAATATTAATAATCATTTTAAATATATTTATAAATTATTATAATGATAGTTGTTAATGTCATAATAGATTAGTTAATGTGATATTTAAAATGATTTTATAAATTATCTTTGCTGACATTTTTTATTGTCCTTATAAAAAATATAAATATCATAATAAATGAGTTTTGGTAACATTTAGTTTTATCACTGTTATGATGATAACACGACATATATAAATGTCCTTAAAAAAGACTTTTCTTGACATTTTAGAGTGTCGTTATATCTTTAAATTAGGACACTTTTGATATTAGCATTGATATTGTAGAACGACGTTTTAAAATGTCAGGAAATGGAGGAGGGTCTAAGACGACATCACTTTATAGGGCGTTTTTGGTAGATGTCACCAAAACGTTAATGTCACCATAAATATGCTATAAGGATATTTATATGTGTCATGATAGACTAATTTTCTTGTAGTGGATCTGCGATGGAGGGGCACGCATGAACGCCTATCGGGCGTGCAACGCTGTGTGGGACAGCGTAACCGCAGCTGTTAGTTGTGCGGCAAGATCGGGAGGAGGACAAAAGGTGGGGGCACCAGCCCTAGCTACTCACGAGTACAAAGGCCAGCGATGGTGATCACTGGCTGTTGATCACACGTGGCGGCAAACAGTGCATGTGCGCTAGAGAAAACTGTAGGACCGTTAGATTCGATAGAGGGGGGGTGAATATCGATTCGAAAATATCGAGTATAAACGCAGCGGAAAAGTAAAATAGACACAATGGTTTTACTTCGTTCGGAGCCTGTGATGACTCCTACTCGAAGGCCCGTGGTCCTTGACCACTTTCGTTGGGCAATCACTAGCAATTCGAAATGATGATTACAAAAGAACCGTACAGGGAATGCTAATGAAAACTGAAAACAAATACCGACAAAAAGGGAAAAGAAAGGAGCGTAGTGTCGGAGCTTTGTTGGCGTCGCACTGAACGTCGAACAGCAAGACTAGCAGTAGAAGAGTCCTCAGCTTAATTGATTGATCCTGAAGCTCCTGCCTGGGGCTTCTTTTATATGCTGTTCCGGGCGCCTGGATTCCTTCCGGGCGCCTGGAATGTGACGTAACTGCTTAAACCGAGATGCTCCACGTGGCGACGACTTGGCTGGATAGAATTCGCCTTCCGGGCGCCCGGACCTCCGGTCGCCCGGACCACCTTGTTCCAGAAAACTCCCTTTTCCTGCAAAACAAAGTTAGTCCGAGGCAAATATACATCCTGTAAGACAGATTGTTAGCACAGTTAAAGTTCAACAGATGGATAAAAAGAGTATGACTTAGATTCCGTCTTTCCGAGACCGGAATCTACTCACGATCTCGACTTAGACATCCGAAATGGATCTAAGCCGGATCGACGCCTAATGTCCCCTTCCCGGGAACGCGTCCTCACAGTCACTCCCCTCCAGTGACTTACCTTACTTACCTGCCAGACGTCCGGTCAGCCCGTTGACCCGTCTGGACTTCTCGCCAGCTATCCGGTCAGTCCGTCGACCTAGCTGGACTTCTTGCCAAGCGTCCGGTCAGCCCGTCGACCCGCTTGGACTTCTCGCCAGCTATCCGGTCAGCCCGTCGACCTAGCTGGACTTATCCTACACACTCGATCAGAGTGTTAGATAACAACGAACCTAACTTAACTTGATTTGTCATTCATCAAAACCAGAGTTAGACCGTTAGTGCTAACTGCACCAACAATCTCCCCCTTTTTGATGGAATGACAACCTGGTTAAGTTAGTGATAAATATATGCAGAAATCAAGCATGATTTTCGAGGTTTTTAAGGTTTTAAGTTAGTTTTTCAAGTTGGCATTTAGTTGTTCTACTTAACCACCTAACCCTCCCCCTTTGGCATTCATCAAAAAAAACACAAGGGTGAACAATCATAGTGTAGAGTTACTGTAAAAATTTGAGTTTGGTTCAAGAAGACAATTTTCAAAGTTAATCAAGCTAAATTTGAAAAAATTAAGGCTAATTTGATAAAAGCGAAATTTGGAAAGTTTAATTTTCAATAGTTAACTTTTAAAATCAAGTGTGAAAATTAGGTGGGATTAAACTTCCAAGTTTTTCAAATACTTAGTTAAATTTTAACTCTTTGTAAACTGATGTTCAACCACAAGTTAGTTTTAAAAGGCATTTTTCAAACACATAACATTTTAATTTATTTCGCCCCCTGAACTTGATACTAAAATTTAAACAGCTGTCTAACCAATTAGTTACTAACTAACTATCAGAAAATAGTAGTTTTCACTTGGTTAGTCAGATTAAGTTGATTATAAGCAGTCAGTGTTTGACTGATGAACTTAATCTGATTACTGTCTGATTTGTATTTAACGTCCAGACTTATGCTGATGCACTGAGATAAGCATCTTAAGTCCAGACAGTTGGCCTATGCATCTCACCCCTTTCTATGTTTGTCAAACACACGCAAGGTAAACCTAAAGTGTTGGTGAGATGCTCAAAAACTAGCCCTATGGGTGCATGCTTTCTATGGATTCCAAGCTAGTCTAAGGCCAAAACTGTTTTTGAAAGACTAAAAATGGAAGGTTTTGAAAACAAACAAATTGGACTTATAATTTGAAAGAGTGATTTTTTAAAACAATTTTGAAATTTAAAATTCCTAGGCTACCGAGATAGAACATAATCAATGTAGGTCTGAAATATCACTAGATAAATCCAAAATATTTTACAAGTAGTGTAGCTACAGAAGTAGGTCATAACTAAAGCTACTGAGATGATGAAGGGGGTGGTCCAGATCCCAAGGATCGAAGAAGTGCCATCAGCTCAGTGTGTCGGGTGTCCCCGGCAGCTCGTAACTCGGCAACCTCTCGCCGTAAGTCCCGATGAAAATCAGAGTTCTCCTGCTGGAGACTCGCCATAGCTCTCTCTAGTCCGGTCATACGATCGGCTAGAGTGCGGGGAGCGTGTCGTGGTGCTCGAGCTGGGGGCGGTGGTGGAGCCGGTGCGGCTTCCTCTGGAAATAGTGCGAGCATGAACTCGTCCACCTGT
The DNA here is from genome assembly GCF_018446385.1 of Zingiber officinale. Taxonomy (NCBI): domain Eukaryota; kingdom Viridiplantae; phylum Streptophyta; class Magnoliopsida; order Zingiberales; family Zingiberaceae; genus Zingiber; species Zingiber officinale. Next base: position 148,931,297 of record NC_055994.1, read on the forward strand.
GCGTCTGGATCTGGCTGGTGTTGTGCCCCCCTCCGCCAAAACATAGTCTCGTCATCCCTATCTATCTGGACACCAGCTAGGGAGAAGTTCCGAGCCGCTATAACATCGAACTCGGTCATATGGGCAATGTCTCCTATAGTGACATCAATGTGCAACGAGGACATATAGGCTGTCAGAATGTGACAAAATGGCATGTGGACTCGTCTATCAGTCACGAATCCCGCTGAGTAGATAATTGTGGAGAAGATATGTAGGCTGATGTCAATATCTAACCTATGACTCAGGGCATAGAGTAAGAACGAATGAAATGGGCGCATCACAGCGATGTCCCGAGTAGTCAGTGGTAAAATGCAAAGGACTAACACCCTATAAAGAGCGTAGTCCTGGACTCGAAGTTCTACCGACCTAAACTGTGTCACAGTGGGATCTCGCTCTCCTCCAAAAAAATACGAATAAATCGTATCGAGAGTAATATGTGAGTAGGGATCTCCGAATGGTAGATCCCTGGGAGGATAGCACAAAAAGGAACAAGTAGATGGACGTAACTCTAAGAACTCTCGGATAGTAGTAGGGGAAAATATGATATCAGTGTCTGCTGCCCTAGTGGTATAGGTGATATCGTCTACTTTCACTAAATTATTGCAAAATTCGGCACACAGACTTATGTTTATTGGACTGGTACATTCGATAAGGTTCTTTAAGTTATAGTGGTCTATAACCTCAAAAACGGAGGGACATGACACTAGAAAGAAAGATCTATCTATGCAGGCAGTCCTAATGGCCTTATAGATAGTTGACTCAAATTTAATCCTAAGTTCGTCTGTGGGGAACCTAGGGTCTGTACTAGCATTGGAGGGTCCAGCACCAGTATTTGTTCGTTTCCTACTGTATATATATAATAAAACATTCTAAGAAACAAAATAAGAGACCAAATTCTAATAAAATTTTTAGGGAGGGGAAGAATTTTTTACCGAGGAGCCATCGACAAATAAAGATCTGACGACCTCGGTTGAATCGCAACAGCGTCTTCACCGCAAGAAAATTTTGATTTAGAGTACTTTCGCACTGAGGTTCAGAGTGAACCTTGGTAAAAGTGAGAATTAGTGGTGCAAAGATTGGGGGCGCCTGCTGCCCAATATTTATAGGGGACTCCGGGCGCCCGAATCCCTTCCGGGCGCCCGGGGTTGATTTAGGGTGGGGCGCCCGGATCCCCTTCCGGGCGCCCCGGAGGGGAATACCAGGCGCGCCCGGCATTGGTTTTTTACTGCATTTTTTTTTTTTTTTAGAGTTTTAGGTTTTGGAGTTAAGTTTTAAAATTTTGTAATTAAAATCTTGAATTAAATATTTTGAAACTGAATTTTTAAAAAAGAGTTATGAAATTAAAATTAAAATTTTGAAATTAAATTAAAGTTAAAATTTTGAAATTAATTTAAGTTTAAAATTTTGAAATTAATTAATTTAAGTTTAAGATTAAAATTTTGAAATTAAGTTAAAATTCAAATTTTGAAATTAAGTTTAAAATTAAATTTTGAAATTAATTTTTAAGTTTAAAATTAAAATTTTGAAATTAAGTTAAAATTCAAATTTTGAACTTAATTTTTAAGTTTAAAATTAAAATTTGAAATTAATTTTTAAGTTTAAAATTAAAATTTTGAAATTAAGTTAAAATTCAAATTTTGAAATTAATTTTTAAGTTTAAAATTAAAATTTTGAAATTAATTTTTAAGATTAAAATTAAAATTTTGAAATTAATTTAAAATTCAAATTTTGAAATTAATTTTTAAGTTTAAAATTAAAATTTTGAAATTAATTTTTAAGTTTAAAATTAAAAATTTGAAATTAATTTAAAATTAAAATTTTGAAATTAATTTTTAAGTTTAAAATTAAAATTTTGAAATTAATTTTTAAGTTTATAATTAAAATTTTGAAATTAATTTAAAGTTCAAATTTTGAAATTAATTTTTAAGTTTAAAATTAAAGCTTTGAAATTAAGTTAAAATTCAAATTTTGAAATTAATTTTTAAGTTTAAAATTAAAATTTGAAATTAATTTTTAAGTTAAAATTAAAAATTTTGAAAATTTTTTAACGTTAAAATTAAAATTTTGAAATTAATTTTTATATTAAAATTTTAAAATTAATTTTTAAGTTAAAATTGAAATTAATTTTTAAGTTTAAAATTAAAATTTTGAAATTAAGTTAAAATTCAAATTTTGAAATTAATTTTTAAGTTTAAAATTAAAATTTTGAAATTTTTTAACGTTAAAATTAAAATTTTGAAATTAATTTTTAAGTTAAAATTTTAAAATTAATTTTTAAGTTAAAATTAAAATTTTAAAATTAATTTTTAAGTTTAAAATTAAAATTTGAAATTAATTTTTAAGTTTAAAATTAAAATTTTGAAATTAATATAAAATTCAAATTTTGAAATTAATTTAAAATTCAAATTTTGAAATTAATTTTTAAGTTTAAAATTAAAATTTTGAAATTAAGTTAAAATTCAAATTTTGAAATTAATTTTTAAGTTTAAAATTAAAATTTTGAAATTAAGTTAAAATTCAAATTTTGAAATTAATTTTTAAGTTTAAAATTAAAATTTGAAATTAATTTTTAAGTTCAAAATTAAAATTTTGAAATTAATTTAAAATTCAAAATTTGAAATTAATTTTTAAGTTTAAAATTAAAATTTTGAAATTAAGTTAAAATTCAAAATTTGAAATTAATTTTTAAGTTTAAAATTAAAATTTGAAATTAATTTTTAAGTTTAAAATTAAAATTTTGAAATTAATTTTTAAGTTAAAATTAAAAATTTTAAAAAATTTTAACGTTAAAATTAAAATTTTGAAATTAATTTTTAAGTTAAAATTTTAAAATTAATTTTTAAGTTAAAATTAAAATTTTGAAATTAATTTTTAAGTTTAAAATTAAAATTTTGAAATTAAGTTAAAATTCAAATTTTGAAATTAATTTTTAAGTTTAAAATTAAAATTTGAAATTAATTTTTAAGTTTAAAATTAAAATTTGAAATTAATTTTTAAGTTTAAAATTAAAAAATTTTAACTTTAAAGTTTAAGCCTTATTCATCTCACCCAATCTATATTATCAATCAGGGGATCCTATGATTTTGTGAGATGAAATTAGTTTGATTACAGAGTTTTGGTTTAACTTGAGTTAGATTCAGACTTAGCTTTGGTTTCAACAAATATGCATTCTTCGGATAAACTTCTAAGCTTGGTGAGTCACATGGACATCATTAGAAGTAACCAACCTTTCGAGGTTTTCCGAATAGTCCTATCCACGGAACTTAGTACTAAATCTTGGTCTAACTGGTTAGGATTCGTTTAAGGGTAGCTTCGGTCAGTTCCACTTGGCCAAATGCACCAGATCGAAGCCATATCTTTATAGACATGCGATGCCCAAGCTTCCCTAACGTACTATCATCCAAAAACTTCACCAGTACCATGAGTCAAGTTAAACTTGGTCTCCTTTTAACTAATCCTAACTACCCTGCCGGGTTAGTTTGTTTTGGGTTACCCTGTCGGGTAGGTTAGTTTTGGAGGTGCCAGCTATTCTGGAGCCTCCCCCTGAATTATTGACCATTAATTTAGATTTTGGTTTTAGGTTTGTGTCGATTCTTTTTATAGTTATGGTTAACTTGGTGATAATTTTGTTGATTTTTAAACTGTTTAGATTTTGAATTTGATTTAGGTTTGTATTTTGGATTTTGGTTTGGTTTATTCGATTTTATATAATGTATTTTTTCTTTAGGTATATAATATTGATTAAGTCCTACTTGCGTGGTCAGACACGCTTTCGGAACCCAAGCTAGATTGGTTGATTTATATTGGGTTATTAATGATTTGAAGGTTTTATTTGAATTCGACTTATATCCTAGTCCGGTTTTATTATAACATGCTTTTTGATTATTTAGGATTAAGTCTAGATTTTTTGATCTTGTTGTGAATTTTTCTAACATTTCCTTTAACTTGTTAACCTCATTTTTTAATGACAAATTCTCCTCCTCAAGTGTTAGATCTTGAGATGGATTTGAATTTTTGATTTGTTCCTTGAGGTTTTGATTTTCCTCAAGAAGTGATTTGTTTTCATTTTCTACTTTAGTTAATTTACTATTTAAACAGGAAATAATTCTAAAAAAAATTTTGTTTAAATTAAAATATACCTCATTCGAGTCTTCGGAAACGAGTAAGGACTCGTGGCTTGTTTCGGGTTCAGACCCGTCTTCATCTTCTGACTCGTCTTCTGTTTCAGCTTCGTGGGCCATCAGTGCGAGGTGGCTCTGATGTTTCTGCTCTTCTTCTTCCGATTCGTCCGAGGAGTCGTCCCACGTTGCTTTGAGTGCCTTCTTTTTGGTTGGCTTCGGTTTGTCGAACTTCAGTTTTGGGCATTCGTTCTTGTAGTGTCCCTTTTTATTGCATCCATAGCAAGTCACGTTCTTTTGTTCTGAGGGAGAACTGATCTTTTGAAGGTCCTTTTTGCTGAAGCTCCTTTTTCTCCTGGTGAACATTTTTCTTACCAAGTTCACCAGGTGTTCTTCGTCTTCAGAATCTTGATCGGAGTCTTCTCCAAGTTCAGGCTTGCTTTTCTTTTCTTTGGAGGAACCTGCAAATAAGGCTATACCTTTCTCGGCTCCAGCATTAGTTTGTTCGTGTAATTCCAATTCACAGAAAAGTTCATCTAACTTTAACTTAGAGAGATTTTTGGAAATTTTGTAGGCATCCACTATTGATGCCCACAAACTATTACGTGGAAAAGCGTTTAATGCGTACATTATTAAGTCTCTGTTTTCCATCTGATGGCCTATCGCATGAAGCCCGTTGAGGATGTCCTTGATCCTCGCGTGAAGCTGATTCGCCATTTCACCTTCCTGCATTTTTATATTAAAAATTTTATTTAAAAGCAAGTCTCGTTTGGTTACCTTGGCGTCGCTCGTTCCCTCGTGCAGCTCGATCAACTTGTCCCACGGCTCTTTAGCGTTCTTGTGTGGACCGACTCTGTTCAGTTCTTCTCTTGTCAATCCGCACTGTAGAGTATTGATTGCTTTATTTTCGGTTGACGCCTTCTTCTTCAAGTCAGCTGTCCAGTCTTCAGGATCCAGTATATTCCCGGAGGTATCTGCCGGAATCTTGTAGGGTCTCATAACGCTCATCCATTGGTTGAAGTCTGTTTTGAGGTAAACCTCCATGCGCTTCTTCCAGTATGGAAAGTCGCCCCCGTTGAAGAGTGGAGGTCGTACTGTGCTGAATCCTTCTTGTTGGGACATTCTGTGCACAGGTAAATAACCAAAAAATATCCCAAGACTTGGTCTTGGATTAGTAGTGCGGGAAGAGAAAAAATAGAAAAAAAATCTAGATTCATGTTGCACTAATTTAAGTTAACGATACACCAGTTTTAGAATTAATTGAAAGAAAAAATTCACCCCCTATCTGATTGGTGGTTGCACCAAATCAGAGCGGTACCCGCTCTGATACCACTTGTAGGACCGTTAGATTCGATAGACGGGGGGGGGGGGGGGGAATATCGATTTGAAAATATCGAGTATAAACGCAGCGGAAAAGTAAAATAGACACAATGGTTTTACTTCGTTCGGAGCCATTGACGACTCCTACTCGAAGGCCCGTGGTCCTTGACCACTTTCGTTGGGCAATCACTAGCAATTCGAAATGATGATTACAAAAGAACCATACAGGGAATGCTAATGAAAACTGAAAACAAATACCGACAAAAAGGGAAAAGAAAGGAGCGTAGTGTCGGAGCTTTGTTGGCATCGCACTGAACGTCGAGCAGCAAGACTAGCAATAGAAGAGTCCTCAGCTTAATTGATTGATCCTGAAGCTCCTGCCTGGGGCTTCTTTTATATGCTGTTCCGGGCGCCTGGATTCCTTCCGGGCGCCTGGAATGTGACGTAACTGCTTAAACCGAGATTCTCCACGTGGCGACGACTTGGCTGGATAGAATTCGCCTTCCGGGCGCCCGGATCCCTTCCGGGCGCCCGGACCACCTTGTTCCAGAAAACTCCCTTTTCCTGCAAAACAAAGTTAGTACGAGGCAAATATACATCCTGTAAGACAGATTGTTAGCACAGTTAAAGTTTAACAGATGGATAAAAAGAGTATGACTTAGATTCCGTCTTTCCGAGACCGGAATCTACTCACGATCTCGACTTAGACATCCGAAATGGATCTAAGCCGGATCGACGCCTAATGTCCCCTTCCCGGGAACGCGTCCTCACAGTCACTCCCCTCCAGTGACTTACCTTACTTACCTGCCAGACGTCCGGTCAGCCCGTCGACCCGTCTGGACTTCTCGCCAGCTATCCGGTCAGTCCGTCGACCTAGCTGGACTTCTCGCCAAGCGTCCGGTCAGCCCGTCGACCCGCTTGGACTTCTCGCCAGCTATCCGGTCAGCCCGTCGACCTAGCTGGACTTATCCTACACACTCGATCAGAGTATTAGATAACAACGAACCTAACTTAACCTGATTTGTCATTCATCAAAACCAGAGTTAGACCGTTAGTGCTAACTGCACCAACAAAAACAGTGGAGGAGAAGTGCCCGGCGGTTGGCGAAGGAGTTGGGCGGAGAGAACGCATCGGCAGGGAGGTGGCAGCGGACTCGTGCAGGTGGTGACATCGCCTTTGTCGGCGGTCGGGTGGGAGAACAACGAGGAGAGAGTTTTAAAACTTAGGTTAAACTAATTAAAACCTAAGTTTATATTTCAATCCACTCTCACTTTAATTGGATATTTCTAAATATGTTTTTCTCTTATTCATTTATACCTCTTAAAACCTAAGATGTTTCCTTTAAAATCTAAAAAAATCCCAATAAATTTCTTAAATTCATGTAAACTTATTTCTCGATAAATTATCACTAAAATATATTTATTTTCCTTAATAAAATTATGTCACCTTTTAATTATTTTCATCTTTATCTATTTTTTTTTTATATATTACACATCCTATCTCACACCAATCATTAAAGGAAATTTTAATGCTACTTCTTCCTCTCCTTTATTGTCTGACCCTCAGATATACCGAAGTATTATTGGTGTCCTACAATATGTCACCATTACACAACCTGACATTGCGTTCGTAGTTAATCGTGCTTGTCCATTTATGCATTCTCCCACTGAGTACCATTGGGAAGGTGTTAAGAGAATTATTCGTTATCTTAAAGGTACAATTTTATATGGTCTTTTTTTATATCGTCAGTCCTTACTAGAGTTGAATGCCTTTAGTGATGCAGATTGGGCCGGATCTTCTGAAGACAGATGTTTGACTAGTGGATATTGTTGGTCCCTTTAGAGGATGTAAGAAAACATCAATATTTTTTCCTGGACTCTTTGGTCCGGGAATAACCATGTTAAGGAACATGAAAGGTTTCTGCATGCACATCCATGGAGGAAGATTATAACTGTAATAATAATAGGCCAACATGAATAAGGGGTACTTTGATGACCAAATGGGCTAAATCCAACTGTACATAATCCAAGTCGCACATTCCGTGGATCTGAGGCGAATGAAGAATAAGTGCGATCAAAATGTTTCCAAGCTTCACCTTGAGATGGGTGTGTCATTTTTCCATCTATGCAGTGATTTTTTGCATGCCAAGTCATGTGCTCACAAGTATATGTAGATGCATAAAGTCTCCTGAGTCTAGGTATTAACGGCAAGTACCACAAGACTTGAAAAGGCACATCTTTTCGCAGTCTAGGCTTCCTCAGTTTGTATCTGGTATGAAAACAAATGGGGTATTCTTTGTAGTCCTTGTATTCTTCATAATATAGAATATAATTATTCACACATGCATCAATTTTCTTATAGCCAAGTCCAAGATTGGAAAGTTGCTTCTTTGTTTTATATAAATTTGGCAGTAAATTATCACTTTCTGGTAACATGCTTTTTATTATTGACATTAGTCTATCATAGCATGCCTCTGGTAGTTATACTCAGACTTAAGATTTAACAACTGCGTCACTGCTGAGAGTTTGGTGTGATTTTTGCAACCATTCCACAATGGCTCATCTGCATCCTTTAACAAGTCAAAGAACTTCTGTGCTTCAGAATTCGATGGTTGTTCATTACTTATTGTAGTCCAATCAAAACTTTGATCCATGCCATCAATCACCATATTTCTATAACGAGATCCTTCTTCATTATTATGAACTCTTTCAGAATCATTAGTTTTCTTTAATGGTTCACCATGTGCATACCATTGCTCGTAGCCACGAGTGAATCCATGTTTGACAAGGTGATAACGCACATCATTTTTATTTAAAAATTTTCTATTACGACACCTGCTGCATGGAGATCTTTTTTTGTTATCACTAACACATGTCGGATGATCATAGGAAAACTCCAAGAATCCTTTAACTCCTTCAATAAACTCATGATGAAGATAACCTTTATCATCTTTTTGATGCCACATCCAATTACGATTTGTAGACATTTCCTACATTTTAAAAAATATACAAACAATTTTCAAAAACAAAATAAGCTAGAGCTAATCATTCTCTAAAAGCAGATATTATATTAAGACTAATTGGGTAGTAATTAAGCTAAATATGAACATAAAAAAAATCAAGTTTTGTTACTGCTTCAATTGGATGACAACTTGAATGCACAGCAAGAAAACAACAACATTAAAGCATTGCTATAATAATATCTTGTAGAAAAAACAATTTTATTAATAAAACAATAAATTAAAAAATATGACCAATGCCATGGTAGGGGAAAGACAGCAGCCAAGATGACCAAGGCAACCAATGTGGTAGCTGCGGTACTGGCAAGGTAGCAACCAATTATGTCGTGCAAGTGACTAGCGTCGTGTCCAACAGCCACCGCGCGATTAGGTCACACGAATAACATCGATCGCATGAGTAGGGCGCAACTGGTGTTGCGCATTCTAGAACAGAGAAGAAGGCTGGAAAAGAAGCAAATGAGATACCTGAGCTTAAGCTTGTTCGGTGGATCGTGGAAAGAACGCCGGAGAAGAAGATCGCGTGCGCCTTAAGCCGGAGGGTTGCGCGCCTTAGAGTCGTGCGTGATTTGGAGTCAGAGAAGAAGATCGCTTGCCCCTTAAGTCAGAGCCATGCCTGTCTTAAAGCCGTGTTTGATTTGGGACCGGAGAAGAAGATCGCGTGCAATCCGGAGGAGAAATCATGTGCGTGCAGCCGGAGAAGAAATCGTCGTGTGCGCCGACGAAGAAGAAAACGCGAGTGCGGGATTTGGGAGAGAAACACGTGTGCACCGACGAAGAAGAAATAGGGTTTAGGCTTTTTTATTTAAAATAAAATAAATTTATAATTACTTAATAATTTATTTCTCATATTATATACTTTATAAACAGATTTATTTTCTGTTTACAAAAATTTTAAACAGATTTACAAACAAAAAATAGTTTCGTATCAAATTTCGTTGCTAATTCGTATTAGTTTTGTTTATAAAAATTAATTTATAAATTTTGTTTCTAATTTATTTTAAAATCTGTTTTAAATTTTTTTTCTATATTATTTTTTTTAAGTTAAACGAAATAATATTTCCGTAGCAAATCCGTTTATAATTTATTAAAATTTAAAATAGATTTTTGTTCCGTTTTAAAATTCTAGTTTTGATACCCTGTTTTCTTGTAGTGCAAGGCTATATTTATAGCCTTGGTCGGGGCGCCTGAAAGGGTCTCAAGCGCCTGGAAGGGGATAAAACTTTATCCCATTTCGCATAGATAACGTTGACCGCGATCTGGATAAATTCCAGGTCCGGGCGCCCAGAATAGTTCCGAGCGCCCGGACCAAGAAAGTCAACAGAGTTGACTTTTTTCGATCCGGACCCTCTGCTCCGGTTCAGCTCGCCTAGGTCCGGGTTTTCCGCTCCGGCTCCGCTTGCTTGGTTAATCTCGGTCATCCGGAATAGAGCTCACCCGAACCCAACTTCCGGTCTTCTCAAGAAGGCTTCCGCTCCGGCTTCTCATCCCTCAGAATCGTCGCATGCTTCCTTCTCGTCCGCTAGCGTACTCATCCGCAGCTCTTCGTCCCTCGAACGCACCGAGCCCGTCGGCTCTCGTGCCGACCTTCTCGCTAGCTGCGTCTCTTGCTCCCCGAGCAATTTTCTCCTCCGGCTTCTTGTCCCTCAGAAACACCGCACACTTTCTTCTCGTCCAACGGTGTACTCTTCCACAGCGCCTCGTCCCTCAGACGCACCAAGTCCGTCAACTCTCTCTCATGCCATCCTTCTCGCTAGCTGCGTCTTCCACTCGACTTCCTATGCTCCTATGTTCCTGCACTCTTAGACATAAGGTTAAAACACTACAGGATCTAACTTAACTTGTTTGATCACATCAAAACAACCCTAGGGTTTCAACAATCTCTCCCTTTTTGATATGAGCAACCCAAGTTAAGCTAGGGTTAACCAATATAAATTAAAGGTAATAAAATTTTGCATGAAAGTACAAAAAGATAGAAATTTGTAAAGTTATCTCCCCCTAGACTTAATATTCCCTTCTCCCCCTTTGATCACATAAAAAATGGGGTTCTTTAAAACATCTAAGGGTATATTTTTCAAGACAAATAAGAGAATTTAAACTCTGAATTTATCAAGTTAAAATGACTTGAAAATTTTGTTAATATAGAACACAAGTAAAAAAAAAATGATAGTGAAAGCCTTAAGTCAATTTTTGAAATCTTGACATATTTTCTGAAAAAAAAATAGGACATGCATTTTGACAGAAGAAAATACATTTTCAAGATTTAAACAAATTATATATAGATAGGCCTTTAAAGCAATTGTATAAACTCAAATGGAATTTTTTGTAGTAAAAAAAAATTACGAAAAGAATAATGCTAGTATACTCTTGAAAATAAGAAAAATTTAACTTATTGCTAATTCTTTTCATTGTGATACTTAAAGAATTTTGAACATACAGAAAATTTTATTTGTTTCTTTAACATGTCATTTTTTATTTTTAGTTTGTCGAAATCTGTTAATCACCAAACTTTTGCTTAAGTTTCCTTTAACTCACTATTCTTTGTTAATAGCCTTTTAGATTTTAATTCGATCTTTTTTTTTCAAAAATATGATTTCTAATTTGCAAAATTTTTTTGACAATATAATTTCTAATTCAAAAAAATCTTTCGATAATATAAATTTTTCTTGGCAAAAATTTTTCGATAATGTTTTAATTGAGTTAATCAATTGGTTAGGAGGTGGAGACCATACCTGACTTACCTTGTCGGCTGTTGATTCTCCCCCTGTTGAGTTGTTTTCTTCCGAAGATTCTCCCCCTTCATTGATGCTCATCTGGGATGAGCTTTCTGTGTCCTCAGGATGGAATTCGGCTATTAGGGTTGTCCCAGTAATTTCCTCGATCTCAGACTCTTCTGACGGCGACTTGGTGTCCATCGAGGAGTTGGATTCGACTTCAACTAGTTTTTCGTATAGCTTCAAGAACTTTTCCCAAAGTTCTTTTGCGCTTTTGTATTTTCCAACTCTGTCGAGATCCTGAGCATTTAATATGCTCAAAAGACTGGACTCAGCCTTACCATTTGCCATAACATTATTACATTGCTCGTCGGTCCATTGATGCTCCTCAAGTTCTTCTCCTTCTTTGCTTTTGGGTACTTCAAGATCATATTTCATTGTTAATAACATATTAAAATCAGTTTTAAAATAAACCTATATTCGTCGCTTCCAAAAAGTGAACTCCCCCTTAAACGTTGGTGGGTAGATGTTAGCTCCGGCCATCTCGTTGCATCAGTCGGCGGTTAGTCCTCCTGAGGCGTCCTTGCTCTGATACCACTTTTTGTTCCATTTGAAGGCTGACAAGAGGGGAGGGGTGAATTGTCCTATAAAAATAAAAACAACCCTTCTCGATTTCTTAAACTAACACTTGCATAAATAAATAAAAGCAATAAACTAAAGGAAGAGGCACAGGAGTTTACTTGGTTACAACTGGAGAGGTTGTTAATCCAAGGAGAATGAAGTGCAATAGATATCTCCTTTCAGGCGGAGAAGCCTCTTACAGCATTCAAGCACAGAAAAATAAGATCCTAAACTAACAATGAAAACATACAAGTGTTGTAATCAGAATTGCTTATCGTGTTTAGCTTCTTGGACCAAGGCTCTATTTATAGCCTTGGTCGGGGCGCCTGGAAGGATCTCAGGCGTCTGGGAGGGGATAAACTTTATCTTTTTTCGCATAGATCGCGTTTGGCCGCGATCTATATAAATTCCAAGTCCAAGCGCCCGGATCAAGAAAGTCAATAGAGTTGACTTTTTTCGGTCCAGACCCTCTGCTCCGGTTCAGTTTGCCTCAGTTCGGGTCTTTCGCTCCGTCTCCGCTTGCTTGGGTGATCTCGGCCATCCAGAAAAGGGCTCCCCGAACCCAACTTCTGGCCTTTTCAAGTAGGCTTTCGCTCCGGCTTCTTGTCCATCGGAATCGTCGTGTGCTTTCTTCTCGTCCGCCAGTGTACTCATCCGCAGCTCTTCGTCCCTCGAACGCACCGAGCCCGTCTGCTCTCATGTCAACCTTCTCACTAGCTGCGTCTCTTGCTCCCCGAGCAATCTTCCGCTCTGGCTTCTCGCCCATTGAAAACACCGCATGCTTCCTTCTCGTCCGCCGGTGTACTCTTCCACAGCGCCTCATCCCTCAGACGCACCGAGCCCATCGGCTCTCTCCCGTGTCGTCCTTCTCGCTAGCTACGTCTTCCGCTCGACTTCCTGTGCTCCTAAGTTCCTGCACACTTAGACACATGGTTAAAACACTACAGGACCTAACTTAACTTGTTTGATCACATCAAAACAACCCTGAGGTTCCAACAGATATGCAGTATTTCTTAGATGAAATCTTATTTCTTAGCTCTCAGAGAAGCAACCAACAGTCGCCTCACTCTAACACTGAAGATAAATACAAATCTATCGCTAATGCGACATCCAAAATTATTTGGCTACAATCTCTTCTTTCATAATTACATTTTCTCCATCCGCTACACCCAAAATCTGGTGTGATAATATAGGAGCAACTTATCTTGTGGCAAATCCAGTCTTTCACGCTCGTCCCAAGCACATGGAGATTGATTTTCATTTTGTTCACAAACGTGTGGTAACTCGACAACTTTTAGTTTCTTATTTCTCTACAGAAGATCAAATTGCTGATATATTCACCAAGCCATCATCTAGACAATGTTTTACCAAGTTAGCAATCAAACTCAATATTCGGGCACTCCCGTTGAGTTTGTCGAGGAGTACTGACAACAAAGAGAGCACTTATGGAAAATAATCTTGAAATAATTTCAATCAATCGAGATCCATCATATTTGGCATCATAATCAAAGATTGACAACAAAAGATAATATTTCTAGATTTATATTCACTACTACAATTATTATTATTATGATTATATATCATATTTAATATTTTCATTATTAATTAAATAACTTATATAAATAAGTCAGTTGACTTCATCAATAAAATTATCTGGAAATAATTATTTTTTATTTTCATTATTTCTATCAGTAAACACTCGCATTTGGGGACAATTCTTCTCAATTTGGGCAGTCGGGTGATTCCACTCTTGGCTCGGTGCGACATCGGCTCGGATTACTTCCCAAGTACTCGACATCTTCCGTTCCTGACTTGGTGACTTACATCCTGACTCGGCAGCACTCGACATCTGTTGAGGCGACTTGTATCTAGACTCGGTAACACTCGGCATATACTCGAGAGAACTCATCCCGGCTCGACCCACCTGGCAGTCGGGCGACTTTGTTACTCGGCCCACTTGGCAATCGGGCAATTCAATGACTCGACCTTGAGTACTCAGAGATGACTTTCTCAACACTTACCTAGCTTGGTACTTGGCGATTTAAACAAGTCACTAATCAGTAATTAGGTGACATTCTGACTTAGACTCGATACTTCACTCGAACAATCATAAATTTGGTAGATTTGATAGTTTAAAATTATTAGTTCAGATCATTTAACATATAAGATTGATTTTAATTTTATAATTTTAAATTTAGATTATCCTCCTAATCTCTGACATGCTACGTGGCTGACTTACTGTCACATCAGTATTGTTTTTCTCTACCTTTCTTTACTTCTCTCCGCTGAAGGCTCATTTACTATGTGGCAAAAGCTGAAGCTTCACTTAGTTAATCCGTTCTCAAGAACCAGATTAGGAAGTTAATTACTTCTATGTTCTACTTTCCACGTCCACTTTTTATTTTAATAGCATATTTCTTGGATTTAAGATAAATCTATGTTGGAACTTTTATAGTTACTCACCTTTGATGCCCGACTCTTGTACTCAATTGAGTGAGAGAGGCACTCAGAAATGATCTAGGCATTTGAAAATACACTCAGCCCGGTTTTCTTCCTTTCGGGTTTCTCCTGACTCCTAATTTTGATCAGGCTACTGACTGCCCTGCCTGGCGTTATCAGGCTGAGGTTTACCTGTCGAACCTGTGGCAGTCTGTTGGCCATCCACCAACCTTTGAAGCTTGGGCGCAAGTTCAGGTGGAGGAAGGCCCAGCTCGGCTGCGCGCCAATAGTCACGAGCGAACTGGAAGCAGTCACTCATGGCGTGGGTGTGGGACCGGTGATAAGTACAGTAACGAGGGCCCCAGGGCCTAGACAGCAGCCATGCGCTGGGTCGGCCGAGGATCCTGATCGGGTGGAAAGTTTGGTCTGGCATCTCGAGCGCGCGGAAGAGGTTGGGCTGGTGGCTGAGGTGACCTCTTCTCTGGTTTGTTGGTGGAAGCAGGCACCTTGTCTGCTTTTCATTGAGCCGCTTGAGCTTCCACCACATTGATGTCACTAGCGGCCCTCCCCAGCATTTCATCGAAGTTCTTTACAAGATCTCAAATAAGGTCTCGAAAGAACTCCCCCTCTACCAGTCATTGGGAGAAGACACTCATTAATATCTCGGAGGTAGCGGATGGAACATCCTGAGCTATCTGATTGAATCGCCTGATATAGCTCCTCAAGGGCTCGGTTGGCCCTTGCTTAAGGGCGAAGAGACAGTGATCTGTCTTTTGGTACTTCCTGCTGCTGGCGAAGTGGCGCAGCAAGACAGTTTTGAAATCATTGAAACAGGTGATGGACCCGTTCGGCAATCCATCAAACCATTTCTGTGCCGAGCCGGATAGAGTGTTCAGGAACACTCGATACTTGATAGCATCGATGTATTGATGCAACAGAGCAGCGTTCCTAAACTTACAAAGGTGATCCTCCGGGTCCTTGCTACCATCATATTCTCCGATAGCAAGAGGCTTGTATCCCTTAGGTAGCTTTCCTCAAGCACTCGTGTAGAGAAGGGCACTTGCTCCTTAGGCTCTACTCTGGGCTCCTCCCTAAGAACTATAGCTTTACCCTTCTTTGAATCCCTGGGCGGGGAGCTTTCCGCCATAAAAGCCTGCAGCTGCTCTTTCCTTTTATAACTGTCTGGGCCCTTGTGATAACAATTGAGGCCTGGCTCCCGATAGAAGGCTGGGGGAAACTCCTCGGGCTATTTTCTTTTGGACCCTCTGTCAGAAACATGAGTTGGATCTTTAGAAACTGTCGGCATCTCGTATGGTCGAGCAGCGGTGGTCTGTTTTTCAGAGACTGCCCGCCTCTTGGCCTATTTGAACAGTTCGTACTCTCCTGCCATCATAGGTACGTTAATTCTTTTGATCTCTTCCATCTTCACACTCTAAAACAGGTGAAGAAAGTTCCCACAGATGATGCCAAATTGATCCTGTCCGGAATTTGAATCGGATGAAGGTCGGGTGAACTGTCGCTAGCGTTGACGGGGAGACGATTAGGCTGCACTTAGCGTAAGTGCTCTCGAAGGTGGAGCCCCACGTGGCGATGAAGAACGGTGATGATTGATCCCACGATCCTTAGACTCTGCACATACTCAAACAAGTACATGAAATGTTAGAGGCCAAGAACTAGGGAAAAAGCCCTCCGTGCAGGCCCTCCGACGCTCAAGTTAGGTCCTTTTTCCCCATATGAACAACGTACGAAGAAGACAAGTATAAGACAAGCGCGAATGTGCGAGTGAGCATACCTGCGCAAGGGAGAGGACCTCCCTTTTTATATGACAATGCGTACCTTCTGGAGACTAACCCCTGCTAGAGGGTGTCGAGTGTCAGGACTTGTCGGGTGATGGAGGACACGTGGTCTTCTCCTGTAGACTACAGGAAGGTTCTATTTGCAGATGACCCCAATTGTTGGAATATTCCCTGACATGCAGTAGTTATTCTCTGACAAGTGGTTACGATTCCCAGACCTGTTGTAGTGTAGCCCCTTCTTTCCCGCCCGGGTGTGACCGAGGCAGCCCAGGTCAGTCTGTTAAGTGCTGATGAATAGATTGGATGGACGAAGGGACGCGACCAGAGCCCCTTTCTTCCTGCTATCATGATTCAGACTCGACCGATAATGACATGATGTGGGCTAGCTTGAAGAAACCCGCCCGGTGAAGACATGTCGAGCTTCGTCTTGATCACACGTCACGCAGACTTGGTTTCCTGACCGGTAGACCCGCCCTGGCTTTATACGTCGGATGGCCCCAGGTGGTCCTACTCTGTATGGTGACTACCACATCCTTTTGACTTCTGACTGTCATGTCCCCTTAACTTCTGACTGCCACGTCCCCTTGACTTCTGACAACCGGACCCTACCATTATGCACCATATCACCTACAATTTTTATTATGTTACATAAAAGAATAACTAAAACGCAATAGCTAATCTCGTACAAAAAATTAATAGGCTTTCTAATTAACTGAAAGCGTAATCCTTTCCCCTTCTTCCTTCCTGTTCTCATATTGTCGTGGCAGATCGAGGCAGCCAGCTCGAGGCGCATGACCATGAGCGAGGTATACGACCACTGGCGACCTTGCGATAGCGCGATGCGCGCGACCTTGCAATAGCGCGAGGCTCCCAGCCGCGGGCGACCATGGTCTCCTCGTAGTTGGGCTAGGCTGAGGAAACTTCGCGGCCACCCAGATCTGGCAAATATCTGGGTGAGGCGGCCTCAGGTGACCTCAGCCGACCTCCGACCTCCGACCTGGCGGAGGGTGGCCCTCCGATGGACGGGCATTGGGCCGCGGAAAACTTCGCAACCGCCCAGATCTGGCAAATATCTTACCTGAGACTAGATCGGAGGACTGGAATGAGCTCCGCTGTTGAAGACTGGAATCTGAGAGGACTGAGCTTGTCAAGACTGGAATCTAAGAGAACTGAGTTCTGTTGTAGAAGACTGGAATCTGAGAGGACTAAGCTCCGCTGTCGATGACTGAAATGAGGACTAAGCTCCGCTATGGACAACAGGAACCTGAGAGGTATGAACTTTGCACGACCTTGTGGATTAGGTTTTAGGAATTAAAATGGGACTTAAAACCGATCGATTCTACTTTGGGAATGGGTTATCCATAATGGGAGAAGATGGAATGGGAAAACTAAAAGAGATAAAAGAGAATTACCAAAATTGACCGGATCAAATCACCAAATCAAATCAAATTAGTATTTGGATTATTCTAATAATTTTGTTATAATTATTAGAATAATTCTCAGAATTATTCTTAGAATAATTCTCAGAATTATTCTTAGAATAATTCTGTTATTTATTAATTGGTCAATTGACCAAGTAATTTTTGAACATTATATATTGTATTGTCCTTAGGGCAAATATCAATCAACAATAAATTTTATTGCTCTCTCCCTATTCTTCTTTTTATATAGTATCAGAGTCATCTCTTTTTATCTTCCCTCAACTTCTTGAGATGGAGATCTAATAAACGACGAACCCTTTTTAATTTATTTTCCCCTCAAGCCTCTTCTTCTTTCCTACGTATTTTAATTTTCTTGTTCTTCTCTGTTTTCTTCCACCACCAACCCCTTTATTTCTCTTTCCTCTTCCTTAACCTTTGTGTTTCTCTTCCATAAAAAAAAAGTTTCATTAACGATTCTGTCTCTATGGTTTTTCTCCACGGCCGTCAATCATAAGGTAGAAGCTCTTTCTTGTGACGTCGTCCAACAGCTGCCGCCGAACAAGTTATTTTTACTTTAGATGTCAAATACTCAACGACATCAAAGAGGCCAAAAGTAAAGTTCAGACGGATGTCAGATTTGTCACATCGTTGGTTATACTGGAAATGTATGCCCTAAAAGACTTGATTGGTCTCGGGTAAAATATAAAATTTGTCTCGGAATTAGACATTTTGATATTCAATGTCCTAGCCCATTTGACTCAATTTCATTGGGGTCCTACAGCCTCAAGACAACCATCTATTTCACAAGTATATTCTAAAGTCCTCTCATCTGTGCCTACTTGTGATAAAACCCCAGAGTTTTCATCTACTGATTGGTATTGACACTGGAGCAACTCATCCTGTCACATCAGATTATAATATCCTTATAGACGTAATATCATATTATGGCTCAGATACGGTTCAAGTAGGCGATGTTTCAGGTTTACAAATTGTTAATCTTGGAAACACATATGATCATTTATCTAATTGAACTTTTAACATACGCAATGTCTTTCATGGTCCATCTATCACTAAAAATTTACTTTCTACACGTCAGTTTTGTCTTGATAACAATGTTATTTTTGAGTTTCATCATAATCATTATCTTATAAAGGATAGAGGAACAAATGCTATTGTATTTTATGAGAGAATCAAAAATGGCCTCTACTATCTTCAGAGTTCTTCAATCAAAGCTTTTGTTGGTGAATGCACAAATAAACCAGCTTGGCATGCTCGACTTGTTTATCCTTCCCTTCGTATTATTCAGTCAATCATCAATAAGTATGGTTTACCTACTTCCATTACCTCCTCTCTATCTCATTCATGTAAGGCCTGCATAGAATCTAAAAGTCATAAACTACCTTTCTCTTCATCTGATCATATTTCTAATTTTCCACTTGAAATAATCCATTCTGATGTTTGGAGCCCCGCACATATTTTGTCTAATCAAGGTATCCAATATTATGTCACCTTCATTGATCATTTTAGTAAATATACTTGGCTCTATCCTATGAGAAGCAAATCTGATTTATTTAATATATTCTGTAATTTTCAAATTCAAGTTGAACGATATTTTAATCGTAGAATACTCTCTTTTCATTTTGATTGGGGAGGCGAATATCAAGCTCTCCATCGTCATCTTGTCTCTTGTGGAATTGTTCATCGAGTTTCTCCTCCTCACACTCCAGAACAAAATGGCTCTACTAAGAGAAAACATAGACATATAATTGAAATTGCCTTAGCTCTTCTTCATCATGCATCGGTTTCGCGTAAATTTTGGGATGAAGCTATTAGCATTGCAGTATATCTCATAAATCGACTTTCTACTCCATTGTTCAATCATAAGTATCCTTTTAAAAAACTTTATAATCAAATCCCTGATTACACTTTCCTTCGAATTTTTAGTTGCGTTTGTTATCCATGGTTACACCCCTATTCTAAACATAAACTTGACTCTCATTCACTACAATTATTTTTCTTGGTTATAGCAATTTTCACCATGGTTATCGTTGCTTGCACATACCAACGGGACGAATTTATATTTCACGACATGTTACTTTTGATGAGTCTCTATTGCCTTTTTCAGTAGCTTCTTCGATCTCTCCTCCAGATACAAGTGACACCTTCTTGATGCCACCTAATATTGCCAGAAGTGATGGCATCCTAGGTCCTGCTCTAGAACTCTCTAATAACTCTCCTATACAATCAGAATCACCTTTGGTTGCTACTCCAATCTTGGAAGCCTCACCGGTCGAAGATAATATGCTCACTAGTTCTGGATCCTCGGATAATGCAAGTTTGTCATCTACATCACCATGTCAGCCAACTTCCTCGTCACCATCAACAAGTGATTCAGATGATAATGCTCCTCGCCACATGCTTCCAATTAGTGACATTTATGAGCATTGCCCACCAAATGCAACTCGATATCCCCTTCCACGAGATCTAGTGGTATCTTCAAAATCTATTGAACTAACTTATTTTACACAAGAAAACAAGGATCCAAATTGGCATTTTGCAATAGCTACAAAATTTGATGCACTTCTTCGAAATGGAACATGGAGTCTAGTTCCGCGCACTCCCTCAATGAATGTTGTGAGCTCTAAATGGGTATTCCGTCTTAAGGATCAAGCTGATGGTTCTCTTGAATGGCATAAAGCTTGACTTGTAGCTAAAGGATTTAGTCAACAACTAGGTATTGACTTTAATGACACTTTTAGTCCAATCATCAAAATTACATCTGCCAGACTATTATTATCAAAAGCTGTTAGTTATAATTGGCATGTACGATAATTGGACCTTTCAAATGCACTTCTCCATGGTCATCTTGAGGAAATTGTATTTATGGAGCAACCACCTGGGTTCATCATCACAATTTCCATCTCATGTTTGCCAACTTAAGAAATCCTTATATGGTCTTCGACAAGCTCCTCGTGCATGGTTTCATCGACTATCTGATTGGTTATAAGTTCAAGGATTTTCTAGATCAAAGACTGACTCGTCTCTATTTCACAAATATAATGATAAATCTATGATATTTTTTCTTATTTATGTGGATGACATTCTGATAACCGGTAATAATCACAAGGGTATCACAACTTTAATAAGTCTTCTCAATAAAGAATTTCCTACTCGAGATTTGGATATTGCTTATTTTCTTTCTTGGTATTGAGCTTATTCTACATGAGGATTGTTATCTTCTTTCTCAGAGCAAATACATTATTGGACTTCTTCAAAGAGTCAAAATGGATAGAGCATGTCCGATCTCTAAACCAATTGCTATAAACAACTCTCCAACTTCATCCTCTCCTGCTCTGTCTGATCCACAGATTTATCGAAATATTGTTGCAGCCTTACAATATGTCACTATCACACGCCCTAATATTACTTTTGCAATAAATTGTGCTTGTCAATTCGTGCATACTCCAACTGAACAAAATTGGGATAATGTAAAAAAAGAATACTTCGATATCTCAAAGGTACTATTACATGGTCTTCTTTTATATCGTCAATCGTCTCGAGATTTACATGCATATAGCGATGTAGATTGGGCAAGTTCTCCTGAAGATAGATGCTCTACTAGTGGATATGCAATATTTCTTGGACGAAATTTTATCTCATGGAATTCGAAAAAGCAACCTACAGTATCTCGTTCAGGCACTGAGGTAGAATATAAATTTATAGCAAATACAATGTCAGAAATTATTTGGCTTCAATCACTTCTTTCTAAACTTTATCTTACATCAAATATTGCACCAAAAATTTGGTGCGACAATATTGGAGCAACATATCTCACAGCAAATCCAATCTTTCATGCTCGTACAAAATATGTGGAAATTGATTTTCATTTTGTTCGTGAACGTGTGCCAACTCAGCAGTTATCCATTTCTTATATTTCTGTTGAAGATCAAATCGCTGATATCTTTAATTTACTAAGTCATTATCCAGACAATGTTTCAGCAAGTTAGCAAGCAAACTTAACGTCAAAGATCTCCCGTTAAGTTTGTCGGGGGTAAAAAAGATAAAAGAGAATTACCAGAATTGACCGGATCAAATCACCAAATCAAATCAAATTAGAATTTAGATTATTCTAATAATTCTGTTATAATTATTAGAATAATTATGTTATTTATTAATTAGTCAATTGACAAAGTACTTTTTGAACATTATATATTATATTATCCTTAGGACAAATATCAAT
This sequence comes from Zingiber officinale, assembly GCF_018446385.1. Lineage (NCBI taxonomy): Eukaryota > Viridiplantae > Streptophyta > Magnoliopsida > Zingiberales > Zingiberaceae > Zingiber > Zingiber officinale. The sequence continues at coordinate 148,953,021 of NC_055994.1, forward strand.
CAATAATAAATTTTATTGCTCTCATATTATTTTTTACTCTCTCCCTATTCTTTTTTTTTTCAAAAACTCCAAAAATAAATAACCCAACGTTTGAAGAAGCACCTCCATATGGTCAGCCTAGAAGAGGAACCCTCAGAGATAGAGAACCCCCAGTCCTTTGAACTTGATAGGTTCAATTTTGAGCTCATTGCCGCCAATGGTATTAAGATATGGATTATGCAGGATGACATTCTGTTTGACAATATTTTAGTTAGTAGCTAACTATCTAACGATGAGAAGGTTACTGAGATGGAAAACATAAGATTTGAAGAAACAACTGCTGGGTTTGGCTTCTAAGACGAACTTTCAAGATTTCCAAGTGATGTTGTCACTCTATGTTTTAAATTTAGTTGAGGAACACGACATTCTTAATCTCTTTCATTTTTTTTGTTGCAAAAGAAAATATTTGATTTCCTCAGCAAAATAGCTGACATTCTTTTCTTAGAGCTTTACAGGATTAAAATCCCTCGATTCATCCACTTACTCCAGCTCCCCCAAATAGTCCTATTTTTCTTCATTGCTCCAAGTTTCTTTCTTTAGATTTCCTATTTTAATCCCTAGTATTGAGTTAGTATTGATTTCTTTTTACTAATTTATTGTTAAGGTAGAGAAACAAACTACACTTACCATTAATGGAGCCTCAGTTAAGCTTTGGATTTATCTTGACTTAATGTAAATTCAGTTGTGAGCTAAATAACTTATTAACTCTTTGACTTAATGTATCCAGGAGTAGTAGATGAAGAGCTACAAATAAACGTTCCACCTTGTTCATCTTTAAGGGTAAGGTTCTTAATTACTTTGTTATTATCTTAGTTAGTCCATTATATTATTGATTTAGCGTATGTAAAGTTTGGTGGAGAATATAAGTTAAATAAATAGTTTTTGCTTATCTTAGTTAGTCCATTATATTAAAGTGGAGTTGCATATGTTAGTGAGCGTATGCCTTCGTCACGAAGAGGGCTCTCCTGTTATATATCATCTTACATAACCTCCGTAATCATGAGATGGTGAAATGTATCAGAGGTTGTTAAATAAAGAAAGGGGGTACAACCACAGTCGTCCAAGGAATCTTTATTTCTATTATCACTGAAGTGGCTGAAGAAATATGCTATTATAATTGGTATGCTGATGGAGGACACAATGGTCCTTGAAGGTTCCAAAAGGATATTATCTGACGCAAAAGTATTATTATTATACCAAGTTGTTAGGATGTTATCTACTGAACCTGTCTCAGCCAATCTTTAAGTTGGCTACTCTGTTGAGATGATATTGTCGACTGAATACAATCCGTCCGATCCTTAAGCTTACCGCTTCGTTAGAATGATGTTATCTGCTGAACATAAATCGGTCGGTCCTTAAGCCGACCGTCCTATTAGACTGATGTTGTCTGCTGCACATAACCTGGCCGGTCCTTAAGCTAGCCATCCTGTTAGGCTGATGTTCAATTGCATTCTGCATAAGTGATTTCGTCATGTGCTATATTATATATATCTTGGTTGGTCTTTAATCCGACCTTCTCGTTATGCTGTTGTTCATTGCGTATATTTTGGCTGATCTTTAAGCCGGTCACCTTATTAGAATACTGTATGTTGAGTATATCCAGGCTGGTCTTTAAGTCGGCCGCTATGTTAGAATGTTCAATTAAACTCTCAATCATTCGGCCACTCTATTATATTTTTCATAACTATGAGATATTTGTTCGAAAAATGTTATAGTGATTTAGTCATATTGAAAATCTACTCGAGAAATAATAAAATAACTTATACTTCACTGGGATCCCGTCCGGGTGGAAATATAAGGATAAGTGATGCAGATTTGGTTGTCCTTTTATCCGCCCAAGCCTATAAAGGGTTACAAAGAGATGCAGCTACATCGTGTCATTTCTCGGCTAGATATCTGCACAACCAGATATTTGTACGATCAGAGTATACATGTTCACCTGGTTTTAAGACTAGGCAGATACACATGCGTACTGCCCTCTATGGTTGGTTTGTTATTGAGTGAGTCAGTCATTCTGGCCGATATGTAAGGTCGGTCAACCTTAATTTGACAGCCTTTGAGACATTAGACTCCCTGGTTCGCTTGGTTGAAAGACCAAATGTCTTCCCTTGGTCGGATTAAAACCCGATCTGGTCAACCTAAGAACCTTAACATTGAGCAACTGATCCGGACCAAATGAAGGGATATTATCTTTTTTGGAGTAGGATTGTCACGTCATCTTGACTCTAATTGCCATGTCTCCTTCTGGGCATATTCGTCATAACCCGTATCATATATCAATTTGACTTTTTTTTATAATCAATACTAAGGTCAAATGCTGATTGTTTGTATATATCAACACAGTTGTCTCCAATTATTTATTGACAAAAAAATTTAATAATTTTAATAAAAGTATAATTTACAATTAAAATGTTAATAACAATTCTAAAAAAATATTAATAAGGATATTAAGGGTGTGTTTGATTGGAGATTATTCTTGATAACTGATTATCCATTTAAGGTTATTAACGAAAATCTTATTTAATTTAAGTAATCTATGATTACCAAATAATGATCCATGTCCGATGGGTCATAAAAGGGGCATACAACGTAGAATCAAAAAATTTTAAAAATGCGAGATTTTGTTTAATTTCGATGCTGACAAAAATTTTTTGGTCAAAAATATCTTCTGATATTTACACTTTATCCTTAAATTTTTCATAACAAAAATTTTTATTTTAAATTATAAAAACTAAATAGAAAATAAAAATATGTAATAATTTATATATAGATATAAAGTTAACAAAAGAAAATAAATATATATTATTAGTTTTGTAACTGAGAATAATATAATAAAATATTAAATTATATTATATATTAAAATTTTAAAATAAATATATTTTTTACATTATCTAGCTAGGTTGAACCAAATAACATTATATTATATTTTATTCTCCATAACTTTGATATTATGATTATTCAGTAGTCACATAGTATGATGATTTGAACTAAATACACCCTAGCATTTTACGTAAATATTTAAAATAAAATACACCCTAAACTTTCTTATTCCCACTAATCACTAATAGAAATAAACACAAGAAATAAAATTTTAAGTAATATGATTTGATATTAAAGTTTAATTTTTTTAATATGTTGTAAATCTCAACTCTTTCTTTAATTTATAAAGGCAAAAACAATTTATAGTGAGCAATATAAGAATCATTAAATAAAATAATAAATAAAAATAATATTATTTGCATATTTTAAATGTGAAAATTTATATATATTTTTTGTTTAGGTTTAAATAACAAATAAATGGAAGGGAATTTATTATTTCTACACTAATATAGATAATCTTACATTAATTTTGTATAACTTCTAGGATCACATTAAGATTACGTTTGATTGGGTGTAATGTAATCGAACTTGTAATGTAATCAAATTTGTATTGTAATGTAATATAATCTTGATTACATTACTACGTTGGGTAATATAACGTATGTAATCTTTGATTACAAGGGCAATTACATTATTTTGTTTGGTATCCATAATTTTTTATAAGAAATATAATTCATATTATTATAAAATGATAAAATATCCTGCGACTTCTACCGACGGTCGCCGCACCTCTGTCGGAGCTTGTGTCCGGTGACCGGTAACGGTCGGCCGACGACAGCAGCGACCTGCGACCAGAGGCGACCGGCAACGGCGGCGCCGCACCTCTGTCGGAGCTTGCGTCCGGTAACGGCCGCCCGGCGATGGCCGGCAATGACCGACGACGGCGGCGGCCGATGACCCGCGGTGACCAGAACGGCAACGGCGGCGACTACTACGACGGCCGGCAGCCGGCAGTGGCGGCGGCAGGCGGGCGACGACCGACGGGCGGGCGGCGGCCAACGGGCGGTCGGCTGACTAGGGATATATTCAGCATTCAAATTTTGGTTAAACAGTGACCTCGTAATGTAATCGGATTATAGTATTTGCTTTGTAATCCAGATTACAAAACTTCACTACCTTTTGTAATCTAGATTACATTACATTATAGGTTTAAAGTAAAAACAAACAAAATAATAACCTTATAATGTAATCCTGATTACATTAAAAGGCAGATTACACCCTACAAACGTAGCATAGAGATATGATTGCTTACATTTTATATAAAATTCAAAATTTATTATATTAACATTAATAGAGATAAGTTTACATTAATTTTATATAAATTTTGAGATAGTAATAGAGAGAGATAATTGCTTACATTTTGTACAAATTTAAAATTTATTATTTTGACATTAATGGAAATAAACTTATATTAATTTTATATAAAGTTTAAGATTTATTATTTTAACATAATAGAGAAAGCTCTTATTAATTTTGTATAAAATTTAAGATTACATTAATAAAGAGATAAGCTTAGATTTGTTGTAAATTTTAAAATTTATTATTTTAACATTAATTTTATATCAATTTTAAGATAACATTAATAGCAAATTGCATATTAAAAAAATGGAAATTATTTACCTTTTATTTTTTTTAATGATTCTTATATCTTACTAATTATAATTTTTTTCTGTGTTTGTGTTTATAAACTAGGGAATGGACTAAGATTTACAACATATCTCAATACTAAACTTTAGTATCATTTGAATTTTTACATCATGTTTCTTCACATTTTATTGTTTATTTTGATTGGTGGAGCACAAGCAAGATCATGGAACGAGAAAGCTAAATACTCACTTAAAACCATTCAGGTCGTTATTAATATTTCTTTTTAAAAATTAAAAATTGTACTTTTATTGAAATTATTATTATTATTTTTTGTTAGACAATAACAGGAGATCTATTTGACTGTGTTGATATGTACAAGCAACCAGCATTTGACCACCCTTTGTTGAAAAATCATACTCTCCAGGTATATAGTATTCAAAAATAAATAAGTCAAATTGATATGATATTTTTTATTGCATGGCATAGTTCCTTTTGCTCTTTAATTGATCTGATAATTTTGCAGTTAAAGCCAAGTAGTCTTCCAAAGGGAATGAAGCTTGGAAAATCTAAACCAGCTTCTTTTTATGGGTTCAATGATACTTGTCCTTCTGGCACTGTTCTCGTCCACCGTGCTCGGAAACAAGATTTAACTAAGTCTCAACTTTTTAGAAATCAATTTAAAGCACAAGCTAACGACCCAACTGCGAATCGAAATCACGTAAGTTATTTTTTTTATCACTGTTATGATTATTACTATTCCTATAACTATTGCAATTCTAATTCATTATTTATGGAGTTCAAACATAAATAATATTTGCATTCTACATAGTTCGCAATAATTCAAAATGCATATGGCCCATTTTATGGAGCATACGCAAAAATGGCGACTTATAAGCTTCCAGATCTAAAAGCTGATCAAACATCATCCAGCACTATATATCTTTTTGGTGATACACATGTTCCAAACAATGAATTCAATGCGATCGAGGCCGGTTGGCAGGTAAATTAATATAAATCATTAACTAATATTGTTTTATATTGTCACTAATTTATATCTAATTTCATAGGTTTCAACAGCCTTGTATGATTCCAGTTATCCTCGTTTTTTTACTTTTTGGACTGTAAGTATAAATCTTTTATATTTTATTCCTTTAGTTTCTATATATTCTCATATAACATATTTAATTATGTGTTTTCAGAGTGATGGACATGAGAAAACGGGATGTCCAAATTTGAACTGCCCTGGTTTTGTCAGCACCACTAATATTTATGGACCTGGAAGTTTTATTCCTGAATTTTCCACTTACGGTGGCGAACAGAAATATCTATCCATACTAATCGCTAGGGTAATTTCTTTTTTTTTTTCTTTTCGAAATGTGGTATGTTATTTTTAATGAAGTTTAATCCTTATTAATAAATTTTATGTGTTTTCATTTATAGGATTCTCAAACAGGGAATTGGTGGGTTACTTATAATGATCAACTGCCTCTTGGGTATTTCCCTAAGGAATTGCTTCCTAAGATGCAGGATCACGCATACGTTATTCAAATGGGTGGACATGTTAACTCTCCCTTGAATGTGCCGAGCCCTCCGATGGGCAGTGGTCATTCAAGTAATGAAGGACGTAATAAAGCTGCTTATTTCATTCAAGTTACGGCAGTGGGTCGCTCGAATGAGTTGGTCAAATTGGATCCTGATCTTATTGAGACTACGTGTGATATTAGTGATTATTATTGCGTATCTGATGGTCATGATACATATGGTGAGGATGTATATGTTTTTGCTTATGGAGGAGTGGGAGGTTTCAAAAAGTGATATCAATCTTGTTTGGAATAAATTGTCCTAAGTTCATTAATACATTTATTTTAGCTTTCTTTTACTAGCGTTTCATATTGTTGGAGAAAATTTTATTAAATTTTGAACTAAATCCCAATATTTTTTTTTAAAAAAATCAACAGATAGTTACATCAACTCTAAGAAATCAACCCTAGTCCACATCTAGTCTTTGAAAATTTAATCTAGAAATAATAAAAAAATATTACTTCTTAATTATATAATTAGATTTATGCTTACCTAAATCCAACCTCTCACAAGCTTCATATAATTATAACCCTCAATTTTTTTAATTTTGTCACACATTTCCCATTTCTCTGTCCCAACGGAAGGAAGCTTGGATCACATTAAGGCCTCCGATATGCCTGCAGAGGCTCTTCACTTTGATCGTCAATAATCTTTTTATAACAGCTAAGTTCGGTAACGTCATTTTTGTTTGAACTTCCGTTGTTATCACTTTCAACGTTTCCCTTTTTATTTGGGAATACGTTTTCAAAGAATATCGCATTCCGAGATTCTATGGTTGTTCCCACAGGTATATCAGGAATGTCTGATTTCTGAACTAGGAAACGATATGCACTACTATTATGGGCATATCCGACAAATACCGCATCGAACGTTTTAGGTCCGATCTTTACTTGCTTTGGTTTAGGTACTTCGACCTTTGCCAAGCACCCCCACACTTTCAGGTATTTGTATGATGGCTCGCGGCCTTTCCATAGTTCATATGGAATTTTATAATTTTTCTTATGAGGGATTCTGTTGAGAATGTGATTTGCCGATAATATTGCTTCCCCCCACAAGTTTTGAGGTAAGCTTGAATTTATCAACAAGGCATTCATCATTTCTTTTAGTGTCTGATTTTTACGTTCGGCAACACTGTTTGATTGAGGTGAGTAAGGCGCCGTTGTTTGATGGATAATGCCAGATTCTGTACAAAATTCATCAAACGGTGCACCATATTCTCCACCTCTATCGCTTCGAATTATTTTAATTCGTTTGTCAAGTTGGTTTTCAACTTCTGTTTTATAGGTTCTGAATGCCTCTAGGGCTTCGTCTTTACTTCTTAAAAGAAAGACATAACAGAACTTTGTGCAGTCATCGATAAAAGTAATAAAATATTTTTTACCTCCTCTAGTTTGCATAAATTTCAAGTCACATAGATCACTATGTATAACTCTAGAGGAGTTGTTGTCCTTTCCACCGAATGAAAAGGTAGTTTCGTCATTTTCGCTTCCACGCACACTTCACATTTGTGTGTTCCGTCAACATTGACGTTTGGTAATAAATTTAATTTGACGAGACGTTTGAGAGTATTATTATTCACATGTCCGAGTCGATCATGCCATAAATTAAAACACTCAACAACATAGCTGAAAGCATTTATTTTATTACCATCAAAATTTTGGAGTACAGGCATTACAACCATTTTGAATAGACCCTTTTCTAGGTACCCCTTTCCTACGAAGACACCATTCTTCGTAAGTACAAAGTTGTCTGACTGGAACACTAGCCTAAATCCGGCCTTGACCAATGCCGCTCCAGAAACTAGGTTCTTACTGATGTCGGGAACATGGAGTACATCAATGAGTGTTAGCTCCTTTCCGGACGTCATCTTCAGAACAACCTTTCCGAGTCCAACAATTGGCGACGTCATGGAATTACCCATATAGAGCTTCCTGCCATTTATCGGAGTATACTTGGAGAACATCGCCTTATCGGAACAGATATGACGAGTTGCTCCAGTATCAATGAACCACTGTTTCAGGTTGGTATCCACCAAGTTGGCTTCAAATACAACCGCAGTGAGATCCAAGTCCTCAAGAGAGGTTGCGACATGATTCGCAGCATCCTTTGGCCCCTTGGTTGGCTTCTTTGGGCGTCTGCAGTCCTTGGACAGGTGTCCTGCCTTTCCACAGTTGTAGCAGGAGCCTTTCAACTTCTTTGCTTGAGCCTTTTTTTTGAACTGCTTCGGCTTTTTAGCGTTCGGCTCGACCAGGTTGGACATTTCGTCTATAGTCCGTTTGGTTCCTCTGGAGTCGGATAACTTTCGATTATCCTCCTCTATTCGTAGCCTCAGGATCAGGTCTTGCAGCCCTATCTCCTTTTGCTTGTGCTTTAGGTAATTCTTGAAATCCTTCCATGACGGAGGGAGCTTCTCAATTACCGCAGCAACTGCGAATGTCTCGTTCAGCGTCATGCCTTCGGCGTCCAGATCATGCAGTATTAATTACATATCTTGGACTTGAGATGAGACGCTTTTTGATTCCACCATCTTGAAATCCAGAAACCGACCGACGATGAATTTCTTCAATCCAGCATTTTCGGTCTTGTATTTCTTCTCAAGGGATTCCCACAAAGATTTCACCGTCTCCAGAGAACAATATACGTTATATAACGTGTTGTCCAAGGCGTTGAGTATATAATTGCGGCACAGAAAATCTCCGTGAGACCACGCATCGCTAGCAGCCTTACTACCTTCCGTAGCGACTGGCGTGTCTTCGTGCAAAAACCATACAAGGTTTAGCGTTGTTAGATAAAACAGCATCTTCTGCTACCATCTTTAGAAGTCGGTTCCGGTGAATTTCTCCGGCTTTTCTCCGTGCGGAATGGCGGTCGGAACGACGGTCAGTACGGCCGTCGGAATGTCGTTGGTAGCCATATCAGTTTGCACGTAATATCGTTTACGACTGTTTACCCCGGGTAGCTTCTGGAGTATGCAAACTGATCGTCGAGGCTAGTGTTCGACACTATCTCCGTAAACAATATTGCTCCGCTACGGTGCTTAACGGATTGTTGCAATTCGTTCCCAAGATACAACGACGACGAACGTCTCGGAATTGTAGCACTCCGACTTCCGAGACCAGCGAACCTTCTAGTAGACTTCTTGGACTCTTGAATGCACAAGATGAGATGAATGCTTGAGGAAGAGAAGAGAGGATTGGGTTAATATTCCATCATCTGGAGGGTTCTATTTATACTGAAAGAAGAGGGTTCTATTTATACTGAATGTTTAACGGATTGTTGCAATTCGTTCCCAAGATACAACGACGACGAACGTCTCGGAATCGTAGCACTCCGACTTCCGAGACCAGCGAACCTTCTAGTAGACTTCTTGGACTCTTGAATGCACAAGATGAGATGAATGCTTGAGGAAGAGAAGAGAGGATTGAGTTAATATTCCATCATCTGGAGGGTTCTATTTATACTGAAAGAAGAAGTTGAAGTGCGCCTACAAAGCGCTCATTGTGCACGTGGCGGGTGGCGGGCTCACAGGTGCGAGCACCTGCTCGCCCTGGGCTAAGGGATCACCTATCCTTTTATTTTTGTGTTAACTCCATTAACACATCTTCATTAATAAGTAGAGAATACACATCGAGAATTTCCGATGTGGGACTATTCTCCCATGCACTTTATTAATGAATAATAAATGTTATTTTGGGCCGACTTTAAACATTAATTTCTCATTCACCCTTAATCGGTTTTGAGCAAATTAATAGTCTAAATCTATCTACGTGAATCGTAGATTTCAATTTTGAAGTCAATTACGACTTTCAACAATTGATGACTTCCTTCCGCAAAATTGTTTTGGTCCATTTAAGGTCCCAATATCCAACAATTTTTGGATGAATGGTACCACTTAATTGATAAGAGCCTGCGCAGGGAGGTGCTCGAACCTGACACCTCAGTCAAAGAGTACAACGTCATAACCGGAGCACCCCTGGTTGGATTGTTCTCTAGAGGCATACAAGAAACAACATAGGATGGACATGGAAACCAATGAGAGCAGTATCGGACAAAAGTAATAGAGGTAAAGGGAAAAGGGAAAACTTGAAGCGAGGTGGGTTATCAGTGTCGGATCCCACGCATAGGCAAAAGAGCTCCAATTCCACTGCTCGCCGTCCATTTCTACTGTTGGCGCCATCGAGCAAGGATCCTCTAGTCCGTTTTTAACATACCAGACCCTAGTCCACTGCAGTGATTGGAGGGATTTAATGATCCTCACCTGTTAAATAGGTAGGGACTATTGAATCCCTCTAATTATTGCCCCTGGTCCAGGGGTAGATCAGGACAGACGAGACCAGAAGATCTCATTTGGGTGCCACTGTCAGTGAGTTCCCTCGAACCCTAGTCAGACTCGCCCTGTCTCCATCGAACGAATCAAAATTACTTGAAGCGTTTGAAATTTTTGAATTTGAATTAAATGGGCCTTATGCTGAACTACAGGTTCAATTAAGTAGAATAAATGGGCTATCTTAATGTTAAGGCCCGTCTTATAGTTTGTACCAATTTGTTTATTTCCTATTTTCTTTTCCTTAAAAAAAACTAATTTCCCTTCAATTTCCATATTTTTAATATATATATATATATATATATATATATATATATATATATATATATATATATATATATATATATATATATATATTAAGCCGAAATTTCTTTTAAGAAAAGAAAATTAAGTTCGAAGTTGATTTTCATTTGCATTTACGTGCATTAATTATTTCTTTTAATTTCATAGTTATTTTCTAATAGTGTCTAAAAAAATATATAGATCAAAGTTAGCTGAACCTCTTTTATTTATTCATAATCTATGATTTGTTCATTGGTTTGTACGAGGGATTTAGCCTCTAACTAATACAATATAAGATGAATGACCCACATAGATGACTGCATTGATTTTCCTAATTGAATATAATAAATATTATGAAAGAGTTTCTCTATGATTAATCGGTATAAGCTGAATATATGATGTCAACTAAAAAAATTATGGAAAGACGTTCTCTCCCCTTACCCTATTCAATTTCTCTCATTTTTGTTTGGTCATGTCCTATGCTTCTTTGTTAGTTTGTGATGGATTTGGTGGGGGATTTGCTCTTAACTAGTAGAAGATAAGATGAACGAATGATTTGTCCTTCCTGATATATAATATGTGTGTTTTATGCATAATTTTTTATATTATTTTACATGCATTTTATCTCGCATGAAAATATTCGACATACATTTATTACTTTTGCATTGTTTTCTTCCTTTCTATTCGAAGATATGCTCTTTATGCGTTTTGATTGACAGGATGTGAATTTGGAGCTCAATTGGAGTTTAAAAAAAAAAACCTTGAAACGAGAGTCAGCAAGGAATACGTTATGGCTGTGTCCCATAATACGAGTGTATTCTTTAGCCGAAGTTAGACGTGAAACGGGGCAGCTGGGAAGACCACAACCTCTAACATAGGTTGATTGTGTCCTCTCCTTCCGAAAGCTCTTTTGGTCGGTCGTTGACACGCCTTTTCGTGCGAACTAGCACGACCATGTTCTGCCACCACACCCCAACAATTTGGAAAGCCACACTGAATTTGAAATACTTTGGAGACTATAAAAGGACCTAGCTATATATGAGTCTCATATTGAGGGATCAAGGATGGTTTCTTCATGACAATGAACCCTAAGAGAGTCATTTGCAAGGAGCCATCAAATATTCCGTCCACCATCAAACTTGGAGTTCATCTGAACATGATGATTGACACATGACTAAGCATTCGTTGTTCATTTTCTTCTTGATTTTAAGTTGTAGAACGTCTTCTTCCTTATTTATGCATTGTAACTTCATACTATGGAGTAGTACTCTAAATTCTAGGATGAGAGAGTAGCTCGATTGACTAGTTGACAGTTGTCGCCGAGCTAGGATGAGGTAAAGGGAAAAGGGAAACCTTGAAGTGAGGTGGGTTAACAGTGTCGGATCCCACGCATAGGCAAAAGAGATCCAATTCCACTTCTCGCCGTCCATTTCCACTGTTGGCGCTGCCGAGCAAGGATCCTCTAGTCCGCTTTTAGCAGACCAGATCCTGTGGGGACCATTGAATCCCTCCAATCACTGTCCTTGGTCTAAGGGTGGATCAAGGCAGACAGGACAAGAGGATTCCATCTGGGTGCCATCGCAGATGATTTCCCTTGAACCCTAGCCAGACTCACCCTGTCTCCACCGAACAAATCAAAATTACTTGAAGTATTTGAAACTTGAATGTGAATTAAATGGGCCTTATGCTGAACTACAAGGTCGAATTAAGTAGAATAAATGGGCTATCTCTCAATGTTAACGCCTATTTTATAATTTGTCCCAATTTGGTTATTTTCTATTTTCTTAAAAAAACTAATTTCCCTTCAATTTCCATATATATATATATATATATAAAGCCGAAATTTCTTTTAGTAAAAGGAAATTAAGTCCGAATTATTTCTTTAAATTTCATAGTTATTTTCCTAATAGTGTCTAAAAAATATATAGATCACAGTTAGCTGAACCTCTTTTGTTATTTAGCCTCTAACTAATACAAGATAAGATGAATGACCCTCATAGATGAGTGCATTGATTTTCCTAATGAATATAATAAATGTATGAAAGGGTCATTCTATGATCAACTAAAAAAAATTATGGAAAGAACGTTCTCTCCCCTTACCCTATTCAATTTCTCTCACTTTTGTTTGGTCATGTCCTATGCTTCTTTGTTAGTTTGTGGTGGATTTGGTGGGGGATTTGCTCTTAACTAGTAGAAGATAAGATGAACGAGTCACTTGTTATGATATGTGTGTTTTATGTATAACTTTTGGTATTATTTTACATGTATTTTATTTCGCATGAGCATATTCGACATACATTTATTATTTTTGCATTGTTTTTAGGAAGATATGCTCTTTATGTGTTTTGAGTGACATGATGTGAATTTGGAGCTTAATTGGATTTTTTTTTTTTTAAAAAAAACCTGAAATGAGAGTCCACAGCAAGGAACACGTTCTGCCTGTCCCATAACACAAGTGTATTCTTTAGCCGAAGTTAGACATGAAACGGAGGAGCTGCGAAGACCACAACCTCTAACACGAGTTGGCCGTGCCCTCTCATTCTGAAAGCTCTCTTGGTCGGCCGTTGACACGCCTTGTTGTGCGAACTAGCACAACCATGTTCTGCCACCACGCTCCAACAATTTGGAAAGCCGCAATGAATTTGAAATACTTTGGAGGCTATGAAAGGACCTATGAGTCTCCTATTGAGGGACTAAGGGTGGTTTCTTCATGACAATGAACCCTAAGAGAGTCGTTTCCAAGGAGCCATCGAATATTCTGTCCGCCATCAAGCTTGGAGTTCATCCAAACATGACGATCGACACACGACTAAGCATTTGTTGTTCATTTTCTTCTTGATTTTGAGTTGTAGAATGTCTTCTTCCTTATCTTTGCGTTGTAACTTCGTACTATGGAGTAGTACTCTAAATTCTAGGATGAGCGAGTAGTTCGATTGACTAGTTGACAGTCGTTTTATATTTATTCATCTTTCTTTTATCAAATGATGTGTTGATCCATGTTCCGACCTTATTGGCCATCCATAATTATGATATGAACGCGCATCTTCATATCCCATGAGACACGGGGAAGAACCGAAAGACGAACCCAGATCTCCTATCCATAAAGATCCTAATTTGAGGGATTATATTGTTCACAAAAATAATTCAAAACCTCACGAGTGCACCATTGACTATCATAGAGCTTAATGAGTTTATCCCAATTTAATATCATCAAGTAGAGGATGGTACCTAGAGGACTGTAAGGTATTATGGCAGGAGTCTTCTTTAGAAAGCGATCACTTTAGTAAGTCTGTCTTGAAAGTAGACGTCGTGTTTGGGTAAACACACTGATATAATTCCAAATTAAAATTCTATGTCTATTATCTCAATATAGAGCATCTTAATTTATTTGTATCAATATGAGGTAAGAGAGTGAATAATCATATTTAGGATGACAACAATTGTAATGGCGAAATTAAAATCCTAAAATTATTTTCCAAAATTGATGTTCACCTAAGGCTTCTCTTTGCTTTCGTAATTCATTTTTTCTTTCACTATTCTGGCGATTTTTATTTGTCTAGATAATCTTCTTCTTGCTTTGACTAGTACTCAATCTATAGATCCTAAATCCTTATGAAATCAATATTTTATTATTTGATGGCAATTGTGCAGTTATGGATTTTCGACATCAATGTTCCCTTTCATTTCTCTCACTTTTGTTCATTCATTTTTTTAGCCCAGGTGTCTAAATATTTCTATCCTTCATTCACCTGGAGATTGCCAACCGACCCTATGAAAGTTTCCATCGACAAACGAATAAATTCAGAAAACACGGATGGACCATCTGCCCTTCATTCACTTAGAGGTGGTCAGCCGACCCTATGAAAGTTTTTTATCGACCAACAAATTAATTTTGGAGGTGTCTGGTTCGATCCCACGAAAATTTTTCATTGATCATTAAATTGGAAAGTAATCGTGGAGGTCCATCATCCCATTAGAAAAAAAATTTATACAGTGCACTACAAATAAATATTGGTTAATTAATTTGATATGCGAATCAATGTGACAATTAATATGTAAAAATCCACCTACATAGTACAGTTCTATGCAATTGCTCTTTGGATCAGAACCCAACTCAATTCAACATATCAATAGAAATTTATTTCAAATCAAAACTGAACTATCTACAGTGTGGATGTGGTAGGGCGGCTGGCAATCAAAACTGAACTATCTACAGTGTGGATGTGAAAGGGTTTTAATTTGAATGGATAAAAAACCCTCCATAGATTAATTTATAAATAGCTCCATTCGTTATTTAATTTGATAACAAATAAAAACAATTGTTCCTTACTAAATAAATAGTTAAAACTTTCCGTGTGATTTTTTTTCTCAATTCTAAAATTATAAATAGGGCATAAATGCTGATTGGTCGATCACTCCCATTCCGGATATCAATATTTATGTCTGCATTAATTAACAGTAAGTAGTTAGTGGACAAAATAACGATGAAAAAAGAGAGCGAATATGGAAGTATTAATTCCGATGTCATCTTGACCCAATCCGACCTGATTGGAGTTTAACTCCGATCTTAGGTAACTTAGCCCATGTTGACTCGGTCAAAAATATGCCACATGTTAGATAATGTGAATAGAAACTAGAGGAAAAGCTGAAGAAGCTAGATTTCATTATGAATATGATTTTAATTTTATATTAAAATTTTCAAGATAAGTTAGTTGGTTATATTGTATCACACGTATTGTAATTGTGAACTATGGCTGTGTTTGGTAGCCTGTAATCTACCTTGTAATGTAATCCAGATTACATTACAAAGTCGATTATTTTGTTTGGTTTGATTTAAAACTTGTAATGTAATGTAATCTGGATTACAAAAGGTAGTGAAGATTTGTAATCTGGATTACAAAGCAAATGTTATGTAATCCGATTACATTACGAGGTCATTGTTTCACCAAAGTTTAAATGTCGAATATACCCCTAGTCTGTTGTCGACCTTTGCCCGCCACCGGTCGCCGACCTTCTTCATCGGCCGCCGTCGCCGGTCGCCGGCCGCCGATCGCCGGCCGCCGCCGCAGGTCGCCGACCGCCGACAATCGGCCGCCACCGCCGCTGCCAATTGTCGGCCGTTGATCGTCGGCCGCTGATCGCCGTCCGCCTCCGCCTCCGCCACCATTGCCCGCTGGTCCTCACCTGCCGTCGCCCATCGCCACCGATTGGCGAAGACGGTGGCCTGCTGCGGCGACCGACGGTGGCGGCGACAGCTGGTTGCCGATGGCTGCTGCAAACTCCGGCAGAGGTGTAGCGAATGCCGATAGAGGTCACAGGATATTTTTGTCATTTTATAATAATATGAATTACATTCCTTATAAAAAATAATGGACACCAAACAAAAGAATGTAATTACCTTTGTAATCAAAGATTACATACATTACATTAACAAACGTAGTAATGTAATCAAGATTACATTACATTACATTACAAATTTGATTACATTACAAGTTAGATTACATTACACCCAACCAAACGTAGCCTATAAGGAGAGAGGCTTTCACACATGTGAATTCATATAGTGTAAATTCAACACACGTATTGTAATTGTGAACTATAAGGAGAGAGACTTTCACACATGTGGATTCATATAGTGTAAATTCAACACTTAATTATACTGAATCAAGTTGACTTATATACAGGTACGACTTACTTAAGTGCATAACGAATCCATTAATTTATGTTAATAACGTATCCACAACCTTCCGGGTGAAACTATCAACTACGACTGATGTTTTGACGAGTAATGACAGTACTGGTCATTTAACCTTGCCAAATGTTAGAGCTCCTAAAAAAGATGAGGCCATGGTCGAGCAATGTGTGTCGACCGACCCTACGACCAAGTTGTAGTTGGCCACTGCGGGGAGAGCATTTTTCTTGGTTTTGCCAAGATTCGACACTTTGTCCATTATAACAATATCTACCCCGTATTAGCCAACTCAACCATATCCCAGGGGCGACATTTAATTTTATTAGTAAAATTTAAAGGAGCAGTTTCATATATTACCAATGATTATTTATACAATTAGAAGCAGTGACTAATTAAGTCACATAGCAATAACTTTATCTTATGTCAAATCTCACTTTTTTTTTTGTTATTAGCAAAAATTTTTTAAAAAAATGTTTTATATTAACTAATTTAGAATCAAGAAAAAAAATTATTGTAATTTTTTTAATATACATTTTAATTATAATTTTTTTAAAAAAATTATCAATCATTTTTAACTTCGAGAAAGGAAAGTCTAGACACAATGGTAAAATTATTGTGTGATCTAGAGGAAATAGGTTCGTGTACTAGATATAATCATTACGTATAATAAACCTTTCCTCTTAATCTCGTATTGAGGGGAGATTCGTGAACTAAACTATCTTTTTTTTTATCAATTTTAACTTTGATAAATTATTAATAAAATTTATGGTGAATTATAAAAAAATAGTGAAAGAAAAATAAAATTTAAGAAAGAAATAATACTACACTATTAAATATGATTTTGACTTTTAAAAGTATTTTTATAAAAAAATATTAATTAAGTATAACCAATAAATATTTTTAATTTATTAACAAAATTTAATTTTGATTAATAAATTAAATTTTTATAGTAAACAATTTAAAATTACTAATTTAATTTTAATAAAAAAATTACCAAACAAATCTAATTTTAATAGTAAAAAATTAAAAGTATCAATTAAATCTAATTCAAGTAAAAAAAAATAAAAAAAATCTAGATTTAATCTATAAAAAATTTAAAATTTTTGACCAAATCTAGTTTAGCTAGTAAAAAATTAAAATTAGTGGTGAAAATAAATCTCGACTAAAATTTATTTTAGCCATAATTTTAAATATTTAATATCCAAACTCATATGTTTTTAAATTAATATTCATATTAATTTATCTAGGTGTATATACATATATATGTGTGTATGTGTGTGTAAAATTTGTGGGCCCCAATATAATGGGAGCGGATCTTCTGGACCAGGAATTCCTGGTCCACCCCTGGACCACAATCCTCCTATAAAACTCTCCCTCACCTGCTTTGCACGTGCACGCGCCAACGCTCAAAAAACCCTAGCCACTTCTAACTCTAGCCGTCCAGCGTCGCTTCCCTCTCTCCAGCGCCGCCTCCCTCCCTCCAGCGCCGCTTCCCTCCCATGCCTCCTTCGTCGCCGGCCTCCCTCCAGCGCCGTCTCCAGCGCCGCCATCTCCAGCGTCGACCTCCAGCGTTGCCTCCATCCAGCATCGCCGACCTCCAGCGCCGCCTCCAGCCAACATCACCGACCTACCGTCCTCCACCTCCAGTGCCGCCTCTAGGGACCTCGAATTCGATTCTAGCGACCTTCGTCCTTGGAAGAAAGTAGATTTCACCACCTGGTTTCAGTTTTAGCTTCTTGTTTGTTGCTTTGAAATTGCTGTAATTCATAACTTTGTATGTAGTTTTATGTATTTCCTTCTCGAAATTGTAAGAACTTCTATGCTCACTAAAATAGCAGACAACATGCTTTGCTTATTTAGCCACAATAAGTACTCAGGGTCTCCAGTGTTAGTCCAGGTAGTCCGTTCCAAGTCCTTGTTTGAACTAATGAAATTTGTCCTTTTAACTTTCTTTGTCATGTTATTTTAGTCCTATTCGACTAAAAGAAATAAGTAGATGACAGTATTTTGTTGTGACTACTACTGAATTGAAGAAAATTGTAAACCTCTTGGTCTGCTACTGGATTCTTATTATCAGAATTTTTCTTTCTTCTACTGCTGCATAAACTCTGAATTTTTGCCTGTGTAAGTGTTCTCATTCTTCAGCTTTATCTTCATCAGTTCCCTGTCCAATTCCATAACTGATTTGTGATAGATGGCCTCTCCTGTCCAACTAATGTAGAAGTGACCTTTAAATAATTTGAAAACTTTGTTAGATAAACATAATTCTTATATCCTTTGCTTCTGACACAATATGATTTTTTTAGAAGATTTTTGAATTGCAACTGATAATAGTTTGTGCTCACCATCAACATAAGGTTTCAGCTTGGACTCAAACCATGGAGGGTGACTCTACGAGTTGTCGTCATTTGAACTTTGAAGAAAATGAAGCTAGTCAGGAAGGTGACTTGATGTTATTGATGAAGGTAATAAGATTCATATTGGGAATGTATGGAGTTTCAATATATCGAATTTTAAGTATGGATGCAAAGGTATGATGATTAAAGTATATATGCAATGTTGGAATTTTAAGTGTTGTTGTGCATTTGCAGGGTTTTGTAAATTTTGGAAGTTGGAGATTTTTGATAGGCTAAATTTCTCTTATATTGTGAAAACTAATAGATGAAGTTTCTACTGATGTAAACATTTTAGTGAGCTAAACTTTAGTGTGCAATTGTTGTTTTTTTGGAGGATTTGTTTGTAAAGATTCTACTTATGTAAACATTTTAGAATGTGGAGATCTTGTGATGATTTTATTTTATGGTGATAAGTGGATGAGATATGGTGTATAGCTAGCATTCTGGTTGGTGTTACTATATGTTGATGTCTTTTATGGAATTGTGAGTTTGTCTTGAAAGAAGGTGGGGAGCATGTGTTTTTCGGATAGTTGTTTATGATGATGTTGTGTGCTTTGTGATGTTTGATAGTTTTCTAATTCATAGAGTTATGTAATGGTTGATCGAGTGCTGATGTATGAAGGTATATGTTTGTTTTCTTCATATTATATTATGGAGTTTTGTACTTGATTTCTATATTTGATGGAGTTTTGTTCAAGTGATGGTGAAGTGTTGTTGATGGCTGGCGTTATATGGTACCAGTAATGATGGTTGGTGTTTTACTATGGATGCATAAAGAAAGAGGCAACGAAGACCACTTCTAATCCGATGAAAAAGAAGGTTTGTGCTAATTAAAATGTGACTAAATGCTTCTCAAGAAAAGTTACAAGTGTCTAATTGTTGGTTTAATTTGAATAGCCCTATCTCAGTCTCTTACGCAACATTCATAGTAGACTACTAATCTCTGACTTTGAATGTTAGTTGTTCTCCCTCGAATCTGGTATTGTTGTGTTCCTCATCATAAAGTCAGAACTGGTATACTTCCAAACCATCAGCATCTCACGTTCCAGGAACAAAGACATATTAAACCTTTCAATAATAGATGAACTGATATTTTTCCTTGTTTGTGCAGCTTAGATGTAGCAATGGTGAATCCCGGAGAGCAACCTTTTATTTTTTTTTGGATGTTTTTTTAAATATGATGACTGACTTTAGATTAAACATACTTTGTTTGTTGGTGTTATTTGATTTTGGTTCCATGCTTTGAATGACTTGATTTTGTTTCTATCACTAGTGTATGCTTTGAATTAGTTATGGAACTAAATTCTTTTGTAAGACCAGATCATTCATCTTCAAGATTAATCAATTGCCTATTCAAAGAGTTTAATATCTAGATTAAAAAAAATCAAGTTTTTCTTCAAACTATTTTATTTGGACAGATGGTCCATATCTATCCTTTGATCTATAGGATTTAGAAGAATAAGAAGAAGTTGCTTCATACAAAGATCAATGAAAATAATATAAAATACAAAAACAGCTCCACTTCTCGTTTGAAGTAATCTTCCTAAGCAAATGTAATGCCCTATGAATCAACAATCACATCAACCAGAATTTAATGTTTCCATGAAAACAATAGATACTGTCCATTACGATCTCAGAATTCTTCCTTCGAGCCATAAAATCTTGGTCCTTCGACACTCCTTGACGCTCAGGAGATTCTTCCAATCATTATCTACAAGCAGGGACCCCCCTTGAATTAGGGTTCCTGCGTTGTGTATATTAAAATACTTACTGTACATTCCAGTAAGAGGAGCTTCGAAGCAGGAATTCGATGATGTCTCACAGACTAGGGTTTATGGAGGGGATTCCTTGGTGTTCAAACCATTTGGGCATGTGAAACTTTTCATATAGAACAGGTCTGACATCCTTCTGAAATGAAAGTTGCTTCAGAAGGGGAAGAATGACTTTCATGAGCTGTAAGCAAAGAAAATATTTTGATGGATAAGGAATTTGTTTAGTAATTGCTTATTAGATTGAAAGAAAGAAAATTAGTGCGCAGATATTAGTCCAAGTCTGTTACCTGGTTATCACAAGGTTGTGCTGCAAAGAATGACACACATGGTACTCCATTGGAAGGTTGAAGCAAGAAGCTAAATGGATTGTTGTCGACCATAACCGTGCGGGAGCGGTCTTTCGATACACAAGTAAGGTCTTTGACATGGTCTCGGTGTTCCCTGATTCACAGAAACGGATTACATTTGCTTGAACAATAATGTATAGTATGTGCAGGATTTAGCAATAGACTGTAGAATGTTTTGGATACAAAAATTATATGGATATATGTAGGCACCACATGCAATCGGTAAATTTTATTATGACACTTGAGCATTCAGTAAACATATAAATGTGTTTGTCCTAACTATCTGAGGTTGGCTATATGAATCTTCATTGGATTCAATAAATGAATGATAATTTATATTAAAGAAAAGTTGTCACTAATGATTCAGTAATTCACATTAAATAACATCTGAAGCATAAATTACACTATGAAGAATCGATATTTTTTATTAATTGTATTTTATGAGACTTTGACTCTCCAACAAACTATCCTTCAACAAAAAAAAAAAAAAACAAAGCTTATTTTCTTTTCAGAACATTACTTTGTGTATAACCTAGGGAAAAAACATATGTTGGCCAACAACTATATGACAATGTTTGTGCACTCTACTAAGTACCATTTGAATATCAATGGCTAAAACTTCCATGATATTGACTATGATCAATAACACTCGAAATATAATCACAGTCAAAATGTGCAGCTACAGAGATTATTTATAACTCAAAGAGTGTGAATTCATGCACAGAACTTTCACTTACGTGCTCACAGTCGAAGGCCTGTATAGCCGATGACTTAATTTTTTGTCAGCGTCTATTCTGTCAATAACAGGACTAGCATAACCTGATGCAAAAGGGAGCATACAATAATTACGCACAGAAGCATAAAAATTTTAAAACACACACGCAACTAAGAAAACTAGCACCAAAAACTGCAACCTTCAAGGCCAGCTGTGAAAAGAATAAGATCTGCAAATTCACTAAAGTGTTTTAAGAATTCGTGCAAACCAGGACGTTCAAACACAGTGGCATGGCTGACCTTTGGTCTTCCATCGACATCCTTAAATAATTGTCAGCAAAATTACAAATGGACCTTAAGATGATGCTGAAAATTTAAAATAGGCAAGTCATAAGACCAACCTTTTCTGAAGATATACATTCTAGTTCAAAGCACTTTAGACCAACTTCAATGGCCGGCATACAAACTGCAGACGGAAGACTAGATGTCTCATATGCCCAAACTAAAGTCTCATCCAAATCAAGTACAACCTGCAAACGTTAGGAGCCTAACCATAAATGAGGAAGTCATTAAAAAACAATAAACCAAATATTCTCAATACCTCTCATATATTTTTTAATGAAATCCATGAATTTGAACAGTGAAATTAGACTCAATTATAAAAACTAAACAAAGACATCTCACTGAAATGACACAAAGGATCTTTTCTCAGCCTCAGGTTTCTCACAGAACACTTCCATGAATTCATCTATTTTCTCAACCAGAAATTATATTGTTAACATTGACAGAAAGAAACAAAGCGCAAATTAACCATTCCAATAATAATCTCAATCAGCAAAACAAGGATGGAAATGCTGTATCCTTACTTTTTAACCATAAAAGGATAAATATTCTTTCACAGAAATTTCATAGTTTAAATAAAAGGGTATGAGATATGATTTTATCATCCACTTTTTCTCCCAGCCTTACTTCTTTTGTTGTAAAAGTAAAACAAGAATAAAGAAGCGAAGGATATAAGAATTATGTTTATCTAACAAAGTTTTCAAATTATTTAAAGGTCACTTCTACATTAGTTGGACAGGAGAGGCCATCTATCACAAATCAGTTATGGAATTGGACAGGGAACTGATGAAGATAAAGCTGAAGAATGAGAACACTTACACAGGCAAAAATTCAGAGTTTATGCAGCAGTAGAAGAAAGAAAAATTCTGATAATAAGAATCCAGTAGCAGACCAAGAGGTTTACAATTTTCTTCAATTCAGTAGTAGTCACAACAAAATACTGTCATCTACTTATTTCTTTTAGTCGAATAGGACTAAAATAACATGACAAAGAAAGTTAAAAGGACAAAATTCATTAGTTCAAACAAGGACTTGGAACGGACTACCTGGACTAACACTGGATACCCTGAGTACTTATTGTGGCTAAATAAGCAAAGCATGTTGTCTGCTATTTTAGTGAGCATAGAAGTTCTTACAATTTCGGGAAGGAAATACATAAAAGTACATACAAAGTTATGAATTACAGCAATTTCAAAGCAACAAACAAGAAGCTAAAACTGAAACCAGGTGGTGAAATCTACTTTCTTCCAAGGACGAAGGTCGCTAGAATCGAATTCGAGGTCCCTAGAGGCGGCACTGGAGGTGGAGGACGGTAGGTCGGTGATGCTGGCTGGAGGCGGCACTGGAGGTCGGCGATGCTGGATGGAGGCAGCGCTGGAGGTCGACGCTGGAGATGGAGGCGCTGGAGGGAGGCCGCAGGCGACGAGGGAGGCATGGGAGGGAAGCGGAGCTGGAGGGAGGGAGTCGACGCACGGGAGGGAGGCGGCGCTGGAGGGAGGGAGGCGGCGCTGGACGACTGGAGTTAGAAGTGGCTAGGGTTTTTTTGAGCGTTGGCGCGTGCACGTGCAAAGCAGGTGAGGGAGAGTTTTATAGGAGGGTTGTGGTCCAGGGGTGGACCAGGAATTCCTGGTCCAGAAGATCCGCTCCCCAATATAATAAGGGCCCTAGGCATAGGTCTTAATGGCCTATGCCTTGAGTCGGCGCTGCACGACAACCTCTAAGTACCGTCTAAAGTGGGACGAATTTGTACACACTGTGCAGACCCGGACTTGAGGTAAGGCCTAGGAGGCGCTTGCCTCAGGCCCATTTTTAAGAGGGGCTCAAAATTATGGTTCCACCCTAATTTTGTCGTGAGTAACCCGACGTTGACTCACCGAGATACTTTTTGTCGAATCGGACACTGTCCTCGAGGGCTCTATCGTGCCCTTCGTCGGCTTCACCTTTTTCATCATCCTCGAGCCCACCCTTCCCTTCCCCCCTTTAGTCTTTTCCTCCGCCAATCTCCTTCTCCCCTTCCACTTCTTCCGCGTTGTCACCTCGTGCGTGGGACGGTAGGGATCATTTTCCACTTTCGGCCCTCCCTCGTCGTCAGTACTAAGCTCCTACTTTTCAAGGGTGCTCGTCTCCTACACGGCCAACGATAGCAGCCTCTTCGATTCATCTTCTATTTTGGTAAGTTTATGTAATTCTGTTCGATTTGTCCAGTTTTTGTTTTCGATCAACTTTGCTAGCTCGTTGCTCTTTCTTGCGGCATTAGTTCTCTTGCTTTTGAAGCGTTGTGTGTTTCATGTTTTGTGTAGTTACAAAATCAAAGGGAAAAGGTGAGACCGTGAGAGGGAGACGAGCAATTAAGCAAGGCCAATTATTCTTGTTCTCTTCTGCTATGCTTCTACTCATGCTTAATTCCTATTAACTCCATCCAATTCGATTCGATTAGTTTACGCCATTAAATTTGTTAGCTTGTTGCATTTGAAATTCTTTACTTCTAATTAGATACGTTTCTAATAGATCATTGTAAATACTATTTTGCATTATTCTTTTAGGCTTAAATTTATCTTACCATTGAATCTTCATTGGTGCAAATTTATCTTACCATTGTTCTTTTCTAATACACCATTTTTTTTTTTAAACTCGACTCAGGCCATCAAAATCTTAGGTCCGACACTGACACTATGCCAAATGTAGGCCTTGACATCACGATCACTTTCCAACTAGGTACAACAACCAACTCGAGCTCGATCAATAATGACAACAAAGAGAGTAATTATGGAAATAATCTTAAATTATTTTCAATCAATAAAAGATAATATTTCCAGATTTATTATAGATAATATTTCCAGATTTATTATATTCACTACGACGATTATTATTATTATTATTATTATTATTATTATTATTATTATTATTATTATTATTATTATTATTATTATATGTCATATTTAATATTTTCATTATTAATTAAACAATTTGTATAAATAATTAATTTAACTTTATCAATAAAATTATCCAAAAATAATTATTTTCTATTTTCATCATTTCTATAATGCTAGCTTTGATCTAGCTGTGAATTTTGTTTAACACTCTCTTTCTCGTTTCTATTACCGTCTGCCACGTTTCTTTCCCCATTCTCTTCTAAAATATTTTTTCGTTTCTCGCCCCTTTTATTCTTTTCTCTTTCGCCGTTTTCATGAAGACGAATAGTGAATTATTTTTTTAGCTTCTCCTTTTCTCTACCGCCTGTGCAATTGCTGGCGCCGGCTTCTCCTGCCATAGTCTCTGCCACCGGTGCCCCTACCGCCGCCATCTTTTCTGCCCCGTCATTACCAGATCTTCTGTTGCTACCGACCAAGAGCAACATAGGAGTTACTAACGCCAGCCGTCGAAAATTCTTCTAACAAGGTCTATTACTATTCAGGGACGAGTTATTTATTTTCGATGTCAGATACTCAACGATATCAAGGTAGCCGCAAGTAAAGTTAAGATCGATGTCAAATTTATCACTTCTTAGGTCACACTGGTCTTTATCTTACTATTTTATTAAAAATCTTCCCCCCTTTACTAACTAACTTTGGTGAAGTGTAAAATGAATTTACGTTAATATCCTTTTTTCTATTCACACTAAAAATAATTCCAAGGTTTATTAGTAATTCCACAAGCGAAACAATCAGTGATCTAGAGTTCGAGACTCAGTCATATTATTATGAATTTTTCTATGATTGTTTTATATAAAAAAAATATAGTTCTTTTTAGTCCTACATCTTAGAATTGACAACACTATAATCAAAAAAGCTTCTATAAATATTTTAGGCCGAAAATATTAAAAAATATACTTTTCTTAGTTTTTTTACTTGAAAATCCTAACAATTCGAATTTTCAAAGATCCAAATAATTCAGATTTTCAAAAGTCAGGTAATTTAACTAACGACTCTACTTTAGTATTTTTAATGCTAAAATGCTTAATTAATCATTATAAATGATTAATTATAAAGGATCAATGTGATTTCAATGTATTATATTACACACGTGTGCATGATCACTAGTTATTTTAGAAGATTTGATTAGTCTTATAATTGAAAAATGTCAAATTTTTTTCAGAGTTGGACATATTAGTATTCAATGTTCTAAAAGATTTGACTCAAATTTTACTGGTGGTCCTGCAACATTAGGACAAATAACTATTTCATAAGGAGAATCGGCATTTTCAAACCGATCACCACCTTCTTGGCAATTTACAACTTAGTTATCTCATTGAAGCATTCTCACTTTCTATCTCTCCTAATATAATTTCATCATGTTATACCAAAATATGATATTCTCACAGAGGTTTCGCCTTATCATGAATCCGACATGGTACAAATTGGTAATGACTCAAGTTTGCAAATTACTCTCCTTGGAAACACATCTTTTCACACATGTGGTCAAACTTTTCGTATACACAACATTCTTCATGTTCCTTTTATCATCAAAAATTACTTTCTGTGCGTCAATTTTCTCTTAATAATAATGTATTATTTGAATTTCATTCTCATCATTGTCTTGTGAAGGATCCCACAACAGGAATTACTCTACTTTGAGGAAACATTATAGACAGTCTCTATCATCTTCAGCACACCTATACTAATGCTTTTGTTAGAGAACACATAGACAAATTCTCTTAGCACGCATGTCTTGGTCATCCATCTCTACATCTAGTTTAGAATATCATCAATTAGTATGGTTTACCAATTTCTTTAGTCTCCTCATCTCACTTATGTAAAGTTTGCATGAAAGCAAAATTTCATAAATTACCTTTTGTGTCTTCTACTCGCACCTCTAGTTTTTCTTTAGAAATTATTCACTCTGATATGTGGAGTCCTGCTCCTATTCTCTCTAATAAATGTTTTCTTTATTATGTTATTTTTATTAACAATTTTAACAAGTTTGCTTGAATTTTTCCTATAAAAAGAAATTTTGATCTCTTCGATATTTGTTTCTCATTTTCAAAAGCATGTTGAGCGTTATTTTGATCGTTAAATACTCTCTCTTCATTAGGATTGGGGAGGAGAGTATTAAGCCCTTCATCATCATCTTACCTCCTCAAGCATCCTTCATCGAGTCTCTTGTCCCCACACTTCTGAACAAAATGGATCCATTGAGAGGAAACCTTGTTATATAATTGAAACTAGCTTAGCTCTTTTAATCATGCCTCAGTTCTGCTTAAATTTTGCAATGACGTTGTCCAACCACAGTATACCTTATCAATCATTTGCCCACTCCACTAGTTCAAAACAAAAGCCCCTTAGAAAGACTTTATAATTGCTCTATGGATTATTCATTCTTCCGTATCTTTGGTTGCGCATGTTATCCTTGGTTGCGACCTTACTCTAAACATAAGTTAGACCATCAGTCTCAACAATGTGTTTTCCTTGGTTATAGTAATTTGTATCATGGGTATCATTGCCTACATATATCAACTGGGCAAATATATATTCCTTGACATGTTACTTTTGATGAGTCTCTCTTTCCATTTGCAGTTGTTCCCTCAGACATTCTCTCCGATAATCAAGATACTTTTCTAATTACCCCTAATAGTATACCAGAACTATCACAGGTTGCTCTAACAAGACATACTCAAAGTACAAGGGAAGATGGAATTTTGGGCTCTGCTCCATCCCCACCAAATCTTGCAGACTCAACATCTAGAAATGTTCCGCTCTCTAGTCCTGATTTACATCAATCTAACCACTCATGTTCAAATAGTTCTGATGACGATACTCCTCGACGTATGCTTCCTTTAAGCGAGATTTATGCTCGATGTCCACTAGTTTCCACCCATTATCCTCTTTAACATGCTCTAATTGCTTCTTCAAGTTTTGTTGAACCGACTAGCTTTACACAGACAGTCAAAGACCTAAATTGACCTGCTACGATGGCTATAGAGTTTGATGCTCTTCTCCGTAATAAAATATGGACCTTAGTTCCTCATACTCCGTCTATGAATATATTGGGCTCTAAATGAGTTTACCGAATTAAGTATCAAGCATATAGATCCATTGAACGCTACAAAACTCACCTTGTTGCAAAAGACTTTAGTCAACAACCAGGTGTTGACTTCAATGATACTTTCAGTTTGATTGTCAAAATTACAACTGTCAAATTGTTACTGTCTATAACTATTAACTCCAATTGGTCGATAAAATAATTAGATGTTTCCAATATTTTCCTTCATGGGCAACTTGAAGAAACTATTTTTATGGAGCAACCACCAGGTTTCATCCACTAACAACTTTCAACACATGTTTGTAAACTTCAGAAATCTTTATACGGTCTTCGACAAGCACCTCGTGCGTGGTTCATCGTCTATCTAATTGGCTTCACATTCAGGATTTTTCTGGATCAAAAACTAACTCTTCACTATTCTATAAATGTGATGAAAAATTTACCATATTTTTTCTAATTTACGTGGATGATATATTTGTTGGGACCGATTATGTAGCTAGAGGGGTGAATAGCTCGACGTGATCTCGTGCTCGTCGTTGCTTGTTTCTTCAAGGATATGTAGCGGAAAATACAAAGAAACACACTCAACGCTAACACTAGGGATTTACTTGGTATCCACCTCAAGAAGAGGTGACTAATCCAATGATCCACACACTCACGCACCCTCCACTAATAAAGCACTCCTTTATGGTAACTACCAAAGGCGGAGAAGCCCTACAAGTTCACACTAGAAGAAGAAAAGGGAAAGGGAACAAAATACAGGCAAAAGCTTACAAGTTTGCACAAGAAAACCCAAACCCTAGATTTCTTCTTCTTACTGTAGATCCGCCTCTTGACTTGGAAAAACCTCCAAGAACTTCAAGAACTGGCGGTGAGAACTCTGTGGAGAAGCTCTGTGAAGATCTGTGCTCGTTGGAGAAGAAAGCCGTAAGTTCTTGTCGACGAAATCGCACGCCAACGTCTTTATCCAACGCCAACGGTCGAATCCCAATCGATTGGATTGCTCCCAATCGATTGGGGAGGCTTTGGATCGATCCAGCGATCGATCTAGAGCGCCTCTGTGCTCTCGGGTATTGCCTGGATCGATCGACTGATCGATCCAGCCTTTATCGCGCGAAATCGCTCCTCCCAATTGATCAACCGATCAATTGGAGGCTCCCAATCGATTGGCTGATCGATTGGGAGGCTTTTTGTTCGCGCGACACTCCTCTCAATCGATCCACTGATCGATTGGGAGGCTTTTTGTTCGCGCGACACTCCTCTCAATCGATCCACCGATCGATTGGGCATAAGTCAATCGATCGACTGATCGATCCAACCCTTGTTTTTACCCAAAAACAAGTCCAAAGTCCCCTAAACCAACATCCGGTCAACCATGACCTGTTGGTACATCATGTCTAGCATCCGGTCACCCTTGACCTGCTAGGGCTCCCTTCTTGTCCGGTCAATCCCTTTGACCTACTTGGACTTTTCTTCACCAGGTGTCTGATCAACTTTGATCCACCTGGATTTCCCGTGTCAAGTATCCGGTCAATCCCTTTGACCTACTTGGGCTTTTCTCCTCGTGCCAAGTGTCCGGTCATCCTTGACCAACTTGGGCTTATCTTCACCAGGTGTCCGATCAACCTTGATCCACCTGGATTTCCCGTGCCTGGCTTCACTCACCAGGACTTTCCATCTGCCTAGCTTCACTCACTAGGACTTTCACCTGGCTTCACTCACCAGGATTTTCCATCTGCCTAGCTTCACGCACTAGGACTTTCACCTGGCTTCACTCACCAGGATTTTCCAGCTGCCCGGCTTCACTCACCAGGACTTTCACCTAGCTTCACTCACTAGGATTTTTCTTCTGCCTAGATTCACTCACTAGGACTTCTCATTTGCCTGTCTTCACTCACCAGGACTTTCTGGTCTGCCTAACCTCCCAGTTAGGACTTTCACCTGACTTCACTCACTAGGATTTTCCAGTCAAGTATCCAGTCAACCTTGATCTACTTGACTCTCCTTCACAATCTCACCACATGAACAATTGCACCTGCAATCTCCATGTCTTGTCTCCTTGTATTGTCAAACATTGAAACCCAAACATCAAGACTCAAGCTTGAACCAATTCAAGCTCAGTCAACCAGGTCAACCTTGACCTAGGGAATATTGCACCAACAATCTCCCCCTTTTTGATGTTTGACAATACCACTTAACAATACCACTTGTAAGTTAGGCTAATCCCATAACCTGAACTTACTTCATGCCAATATGAGAATGAAGGACTAACTAATCCTACATTTTCCCCCTATTGACACACATCAAAAAGAAACTCTCCCCCTGAAGAGTTACTCACCGGTGTTCACAACTTTACTCATTGTTCATAACACGATTCAAATAAAGGTCTCATACCCTTTATTTTCACAAATGCTCATCCTTGAGCATATACCACTAAACAATGAAGATATCCACTCTCCATTGTATTCCAATGCCCAACCTTGAGCATTTTCACTAAAGAAGGTAAAACCACCTTCCAAGGTGTATGAAAATAATTTTTCATGTCCTTAAAGAGTAACTCCCCCTAAAGACATGCACGTAACTTCTGTCATTGCACCAACAATGACTTGGAATCCCTAAACCTTTAGGAAACCCAAAATAGAAGTTTTGATATTCATACATTAAATAATGAAACCAAACATCAACCTAAACCTCTACGTAGTCTTCCTTAACCAATCCATCCTTGCTTTCATCATGAAAACTCCCCCTAAATGTATACAACTGTGTGTTGAGGGGTTAGGAATGGTTACCTAGACTAAAGGTGGTTCAAAATGCTGAAATCAGGCTTTCCCAGCCAAAATCAGCATTCCCAATCGATTGGAGTTGGGTCATAATGATTGAACTCTGCTGAATCGATCCACTTATCGATTCAGACTGCGTGGATCGATTGGTTGAACGATCCAGCGAGCTTCTGCTCGTGAGAAATGCCTTCTCAATCGATCATCTGATCGATTGAGGCACTTCAATCGATCGGTTGATCGATTGAAGCTCTGAAAAGGCTGAAATTCAATTTCAGTCAATTTCAGAAACTCTCCAAAAATTCTACAAAATTCAAAAAATTATGAAAATTCATGTAGACATTCCTTAGGGCATATATTATCGTGGAAAAATAGTTTTCTAAGAAAATACTTCATATTTTCTAAGATTGACACAAACTAAAAAATTTATAAAAACTTTAGTGTTTTCTTCTAGTTTGTGTCTAACTTTTCAATGATGAGTGCTATCAAAAGATAGTCTTCATCAAGGTTTTCCAAAAGTATTTTAAAACCATTTTCAAAATCAATTTCCAACCATGTTCTTTGGGCTCAATGCACATGACTTGTACATTAGCTTTCCCAATGATTGGAAAACACATAACTATGTGTTTTGATGATCTTAAAACTCAAAAGAATGCACTAAATCAACATCTTTGGGTTTTTGTTCATCATTCTAACATCTCACTTGTATTTAATGTGCACTAAAATACATACAAGTCACCTTATAGTTCTTAGTGAGATGCAAACTTTTGGTTTTGCCCTAATCTAGGGATCATGCATATCTATCTAGGCATTTTGAGGTTATGAACATCCACCAAGGATGTTATTCGTTACTGAATGTCATTTATCCTTAAATTGCAAGGAATTAAAATAATGCATGATATGTTATGACATACATCAAAAAGAAATAATTTTCAAAAGAAAATTTCCTATAACTATATGATGTATGTATGACATGACATGATATTTTTGTGTTTTTCATAATAAAACATGAATGCAAGATATGATGTCATGGCATATGATGGACAAACAAAGCATGACAAATTAGCATAAATAAAATACCTAGAATAACTATCTACGTATCCTTAAACCTTAGCTAATTTAAGGTTTAAACCCTACATTGCCCAAAATGTCCCAAGAAAGTGCCAAAACCCAATTTTGACATTTCTTTTACTTTTCCAATTTTTGCCAATTTAAATTAAACATATTCCTCAATTTTTGGCACAAATTACTCTCTCAAAGAGTAACCACTTTAAGTTAAGGCATATATATATTGCCTTTAATTTCCTAAGAACATACCAAAATCTCAACTTAGTAGTTCTTTTGATTTTTCCTATTTGTGTCACTTAGAATATCATCTAATTTCTCAAAATGTGACACATTTTACTCTTCCCAAGAGTAAACATATACCCCTTATCATTTTCAAAAGTTAATAATAACCTTGAAAATGCTCTCCAAGTGTCAACTTCATCAAAGTTGGGTTAACTACCCTTCTAATCGGAGTTGACACTCTCTAACCCATTTATGGGGTAGAAAAAATGCTCCTAGGAACCCAAAACCTATTGGTGCTCCTTGGATGCTCTAGGTATTCACTAGGGATAACTTCCCTAGATACCTTCCTAGTAACCTTGTTAGGCTTCTTAGAAGCCTTGATCACCTTTTCTAGGTCAACTCTAGGAATAACCTCCCTTGTGACCTTCTTTGTGACTTTCTTAGACTTCTTAGAAGTCTTAGTCACATTTGTTGCAAAAATACTCTTAGGGATAATCTCTCTAGTATTTTTGACTTGACTCTTAGAACTAGACTCGGTTCCATAGCTATATGGAATCCTATGGTAAGAAATTATATCCCTCTTAGCCTTGGGTTTATATCCCAAACCTCTATGGCCATTGGATGACCTTTGTGCTCCTAAACCTAGGTTTTGCTCATTTTGCCCTTTTAGGATATTTTTCATCCTTTTTAGGGTCTTTTATAACTTATCAAGTCTTGACCTCAAGACTTGATTTTCCATCCTTAAGTCCTTAGCTTTAGGTTTTTCAATGAATTCATGAGCATTTTTATTTCTAGACTTATAACTAAAATTTTTAGTTTCCTTGTCTAGATTTTTATCTACCTTTCTAAACTTAGGTGTGGTAGTTTTAGCATGTAGAGCCACATGTTTTTCTTTAAAGCTCTCATGCTTTCTATTCTTATGGTAAATAACATTAAAATAATAAAAATGAGAACTAACATGCTTTTTACCATTATTCAAGGGAGTAGGCTCAATAAATGATACCTTTCTTTTTACCTTGGAGACTCCCCCTTGAGTTGTGCTTCCTTCATGAGCCTTGACCGCTTTCTTCCCCTTGGGACATTAGCTCCTATAATGCCCCTTTTGATTGCAAGAGAAACACACAATGTGCTCCTTGCTCTTCTTTGTTGTGGGGACGGTCTCCTTGGGCTTCTCCTTGCCCTTTGGTGCCACTTGGCTCTTTTTCTTGGCCAATTTAGGGCATTTGCTCTTATAATGTCCATGCTCCCTACACTCAAAACATATGATATGATTTTTATTTTTAATTGAATTAGTTATACCTTCATGTGTAGGGATGACATCTTCTTCTTTTGACCCGGATGTAGAAACTTCCTCTTGTTCCAACAGTGATGCTCCTCCAATAAATTTGACTAGACTTGTGGAGGTGGAAGCTTCTTCATCCTCTTCTTCTCTTGACCCGGATGAGGAGACTTCTCCTTCTTCTTGATCCGGTGTCACCAAATGTCGCTCCCCCTCAATCCTAGAGGTGGAGTCTTCTTCCTCCTCATCTTGTATATGGAACAAAGAGTATGCTCCCTCTTTGCCCTTTTCATTGTGCTCCTTTGAAGATGAGGCTTCTTGGACTTCTTCATCTTCGGAAGTTAAGCATCTCTCAACTTCGGAGTCCTCTTGATTTTGATCCAGTGAGTCACCCTCTTTGGATTCCTCTTGATTTGGTACAGTGGAAGGGATCTCATGAATCTTGGCCAATTTGCTCCATACCTCTTTGGCATCTTCAACATCTCCAATTTGCTCCAAGATGTTTTTCGGCAATAAATTGACCAAAAGCTTGGTCACTTTGTCATTGGCCTCACATCTTTGGATTTGGTCTTGGCTCCACTTGCTCCTCTTGAGAATTTTGCCCTTTGAATTCTTTGGAGCTTCGAATCCTTCCCTTAGAGCAAACCATTGCTCTATCTCCACCATCAAGAAATTCTCGATCTTTGATCTCCAAAGATCGAAGCTCATCATTGTGAATGGTGGAGGCACCCTTGTATCGAATCCAAGACCATCTTGGAATTCCATTTGAAGTTGAGCTTGATGATGAAATCTTTGACTTGATAGAATTTGCTCCAACTTCTACACCCTCTAGCTCTTTTCCCTTTCCGGCGATGATTCCGGTGAAGAGCAACCTTGCTCTGATACTACTTGTTGGGACCGATTATGTAGCTAGAGGGGGGGGTGAATAGCTCGGCGCGATCTCGTGTTTGTCGTTGCTTGTTTCTTCAAGGATATGCAGCGAAAAATACAAAGAAATACACTCAACGCTAACACTAGGGATTTACTTGGTATCCACCTCAAGAAGAGGTGACTAATCCAAGGATCCACACACTCATGCACCCTCCACTAATAAAGCACTCCTTTATGGTAACTACCAAAGGCGGAGAAGCCCTACAAGTTCACACTACAAGAAGAAAAGGGAAAGGGAAAGTTCACACTACAAGTTCACACTACAAGCAAAAGCTTACAAGTTTGCACAAGAAAACCCTAACCCTAGATTTCTTCTTCTTGCTGTAGATCCACCTCTTGACTTGGAAGTGTAGGACCGTTAGATTTGATAGAGGGGGGGTGAATATCGATTCGAAAATATCGAGTATAAGCGCAGCGGAAAAGTAAAGTAGACACAGGGTTTTTTTACTTCGTTCGGAGCCTGTGACGACTCCTACTCGAAGGACCGTACTCCTTGAGTACTTTCGTTGGGCAATTCACTAGCAATTCGGATAATTACAATTTAAGTACAAAAAGATGCTAATGAAAAGAAAAACAAAGCTGTACCGACAGACAAGGAATTTAAAAGAGCGGGAACGTGTCGTCGGAGCTTTGTGAGCGTCATTGGAGCGCAGAGCAGCAGAGCGAGTAATCTCAGAGTTCTCAGATGTGAAAGATGATTATGAAGCTCCTGCCTGGGGCTTCTTTTATATGTTGCTCCGGGCGCCTGGATTCCTTCCGAGCGCCTGGAATGTGACGTAGCTGCTCAAACCGAGATGCTCCACGTGGTGACGACTTGGCCTGGATATAATTTGCTTTCCGGGCGCTCGGATCCCTTCTGGGCGCCCGGATCCCCTCCGGGTGCCCGGACCACCTTGTTCCAGAAAACTCCCTTTTCCTGCAAAACAAAGTTAGTCCGAGGCAATATATATCCTACAAAATAGATTGTTAGCACATTTATGAATTAGCACAAATAGTATGACTTAGATTCCGTCTTTCCGAGACCGGAATCTAGTCACGATCTCAACTTAGACATCCGAAATGGATCTAAGCCGGATCGACGCCTAATGTTCCCTTCCCGGGAACGCGTCCTCGCAGTCACTCCCCTCTAGTGACTTACCTCACTTACCTGCCACACGTCCGGTCAGCCCTTCGACCCGTCTGGACTTCTTGCCAGCTATCCGGTCAGCCCGTCGACCTAGCTGGACTTCTCGCCAGCTATCCGGTCAGCCCGTCAACCTAGCTGGGCTTCGTGCCAGACATCCGGTCAGCCCGTCGACCTGTCTGGACT
This sequence comes from Zingiber officinale, assembly GCF_018446385.1. NCBI lineage: Eukaryota > Viridiplantae > Streptophyta > Magnoliopsida > Zingiberales > Zingiberaceae > Zingiber > Zingiber officinale. The sequence continues at coordinate 148,988,541 of NC_055994.1, forward strand.
TATCCTGCACACTCGATCAGAGTGTTAGATCAACAATAAACCTAACTTAACCTTTTTGTCATTCATCAAAACTTGGGTTAAATCGTTAGTGCTAACCGCACCAACAATCTCCCCCTTTTTGATGGAATGACAACCTGGTTAAGTTAGTGAAGACATTTGCAAGAAAAAAACAGATAACATCATTATGTGGAGGTTTTTAGGTTGGTTTTAGTGTTTTCAATTTGGTTTAGCTAACTTAACCACTTAACCCTCCCCCTTTGGCATTCATCAAAAATAGACAAGGGTAAACAAGCATAGCGTAGAGTTACTGTAAGAAACAACTAATTTTGGAAAATATCTAAGTTTGATTCAAAATTCAAAGATACTGATAAAAGTATAAATTTTTAACACCAAGTTAAAAAATAGTCAAGTTGACTTGGGGGAGTCAAGTTAAAAAAAAGGTAAAAGTTTAAAGTTAATCACGTTTAATTTTTCAAACGTGTAAAGTTTTCAAATCAGGTTTTTCAAATTAAGATTTTAAGTAACACTTACTTTTCAAAAGGTAAATTATAATTTTCAAGTTCCAATACTAGGTTAATTTTAACTTTTTGAAGACTTTGTTCAAAAAATAAGTTAATTTTAAAATAGATGTACAAAAACATACAAAATTAATTTCTCCCCCTGAACTTGACACTTAAAATTAAACAGTTGTCTAACCAATTATTTACTAACTAACTATCAGAAGATAGTATCTTTCACTTGGTTAGTCAGATTAAGTTGATTATAAGCAGTCAGTGTTTGACTTGACTGATTAACTTAATCTGATTAATGTCTAATTTGTATTTAACGTTCAGACTTATGTTGATGCACTGAAATAAGCATCTTAAGTCCAGACAGTTGGCCTATGCATCTCACCCCTTTCTATGTTTGTCAAACACAAGTAAGGTAAACCTGAGGTGTTGGTGAGATGCTCAAAAACTAGTCCTATGGGTACATGCTTTCTAGGGATTCAAAACTAGTCTAAGGCAAAAACTGTTTTTGAAAAACTAAAAAGGGAAAGTTTTAAAAGCTGATACATGTTTGAACCTATGAGTTAAAAACAGTCATCTTTGAAAATATTTCTGAAATTCAAAATTCCTAGGCTACCAAGATAGAACATAATCAATGCAAGTCTGAAATATCACTAGATAGATCCAAAGTATTTTACAGGTAGTGTAGCTACAGAAGTGAAACTAGAACTACTGAGATGATGAAGGGGGTGGTCCAGATCCCAAGGATCAGCTCAGTGTGTCGGGTCTCCCCGGCAGCTCGTAACTCGGCAACCTCTCGCCGTATGTCCCGATGAAAATCAGAGTTCTCCTGCTGGAGACTCGCCATAGCTCTCTCTAGTTCGGTCATACGGTCGGCTAGAGTGCGGGGAGCGTGACGTGGTGCTCGAGCTAGGGGTGGTGGTGGAGCCGGTGCGGCTTCCTCTGGAAACAGTGCAAGCATGAACTCGTCCACTTGTGCGTCTGGATCGGGCTGGTGCTGTGCCCCCCTCCGCCAAGACATAGTCCCGTCATCCCTATCTACGTGGATACCAGCTGTGAACCTTGGCAAAAGTGAAGTTTTTGTGGGGCAAGGATTGGGGGCACCTGCTGCCCCTTATTTATAGGGAACTCCGGGCGCCCGGAGCCTTTCCGGGCGCCCGGGGTTGATTTTGGGCGGGGCGCCCGGATCCCCTCCCGAGCGCCCCGGAGGGGAATACCAGGGGCGCCTGCCCCTGGTGTTTAACCCTTTTTTTTTAAGTTTAAAATTAAAAATTTGAAATTAATTTTAAGTTTTAAAATTTTAAGTTTGAAAATTCAAATTTTGAAATTAATTTTTAAGTTTAAAATTAAAATTTTGAAATGAAAATTTTAAGTTTAAAATTAAAATTTTGAAATTAAAATTTTAAGTTTAAAATTAAAATTTTAAAATAATTTTTAATTTTAAAATTAAAATTTTGAAATTAAAATTTTGAAATTAATTTTTAAGTTTAAAATTAAAATTTTGAAATAATTTTTAAGCTTAAAATTAAAATTTTGAAATTAAAATTTTGAAATTAATTTTTAAGTTTAAAATTGAAATTAAAATTTTTAAGTTTAAAATTAAAATTTTGAAATAATTTTTAAGTTTAAAATTAAAATTTTGAAATTAATTTTTAAGTTTAAAATTAAAATTTTGAAATTAATTTTGAAATTAACTTTTAAGTTTAAAATTAAAGTTTTGAAATTAATTTTTAAGTTTAAAATTAAAATTTTGAAATTAATTTTTAAGTTTAAAATTAAAATTTTGAAATTAATTTTTTAAGTTTAAAATTAAAATTTTGAAGCCTTATTCATCTCACCCAATCTATATTATCAATCAGGGAATCCTATGATTTTGTGAGATGAAATTAGATTTTTAATTATGGAGTTTTGGTTTAACTTGTGTTAGATTCAGATTTAGCTTTGGTCTCCACAAATAGGCAATCTTCGGATAAACTTCTAAGCTTGGTGAGTCACATGGACGTCATTAGAAGTAACCAACCTTTCGAGGTTTTCCGAATAGTCCTATCCACGGAGCTTAGTATTAAATCTTGGTCTAACTGGTTAGGATTCATTTAAGGGTAGCTTCGGTCAGTTCCACTTGGCCAAATGCACCAGATCGAAACCATATCTTTCTAGACATGCGATGCCCAAGTTTCCCTAACGTACTATCATCCAAAAACTTCACCAGTACCATGATTCAAGTTAAACTTGGTCTCTAATCCTAATTACCCTGCCGGGTTAGTTTGTTTTAGGTTACCCTGTCGGGTAAATTAGTTTTGGAGGTGCCAGCTATTCTGGAGCCTCCCCCTGAATTATTGGCCATTAATTTAAATTTTGGATTTAGGTTTGTGTCGATTCCTTTTATAGTTATGGTTAACTTGATGATAATTTTGTTGATTTTTAAAGTGTTTAAATTTTGAATTTGATTTAGGTTTGTATTTTGGATTTTGGTTTGGTTTATTCGATTTTATATAATGTATTTTTTCTTTAGGTATATAATATTGATTAAGTCCTATTTGCGTGGTTAAGCACGCTTTCGGAACCCAAGCTAGATTGGTTGATTTGTATTGGGTTATTAATGATTTGAAGATTTTATTTGAATTCAACTTATATCCTAGTCCGGTTTTATTATAGCATGCTTTTTGATTATTTAGGATTAAGTCTAGATTTTTTTGATCTTGCTGTGAATTTTTCTAACATTTCTTTTAAATTGTTAATCTCATTTTTTAATGATAAATTCTCCTCCTCAAGTGTTAGATCTTGAGTTGGATTTGTATTTTCTTTTTGTTCCTTGAGGTTTTGATTTTCCTCAAGAAGTGATTTGTTTTCATTTTCTAGTTTAATCAATTTACTATTTAAACATGAAATAATTCTAAAAATTTTTTTGTTTAAATTAAAATCTACCTCATTCGGGCCTTCGGAAACGAGTACGGACTCGTGGCTTGTTTCGGGTTCAGACCCGTCTTCATCTTCCAACTCGTCTTCTGTTTCAGGTGGCTCTGATGTTTCTGCTCTTCTTCCTCTGATTCGTCCGAGGAGTCGTCCCACGTTGCTTTGAGGGCCTTCTTTTTGGTTGACTTCGGTTTGTCGAACTTCAGTTTTGGGCATTCGTTCTTATAGTGTCCCTTTTTATTGCAGCCAAAGCAAGTCACGTTCTTTTGTTCTGAGGGAGAGCTGATCTTTTGAAGGTCCTTTTTGCTAAAGCTCCTTTTTCTCCTGGTAACATTTTTCTTACCAAGTTCACCAGGTGTTCTTCGTCTTCGGAGTCTTGGTCGGAATCTTCTTCATATTCAGGCTTGCTCTTCTTTTCCTTGGACGAACCTGCAAATAAAGCTATACCTTTCTCGGCTCCAGCATTAGTTTGTTCATGTAATTCTAATTCATAGAAAATCTCGTCTAATTTTAACTTAGAAAGATTTTTAGAAATCTTGTAGGCATCTACGATTGATGCCCACAAACTATTACGTGGAAAAGCATTTAATGCATACCTTATTAAGTCTCTGTTTTCCATCTGGTGGCCTATCGCATGAAGCCCGTTGAGGATGTTCTTGATCCTCGCGTGGAGCTGATTTGCCGTTTCACCTTCCTGCATTTTTATATTAAGAATTTTATTTAAGAGCAGGTCTCATTTGGTTACCTTGGCGTCGCTCGTTCCCTCGTGCAGCTCGATCAATTTGTCCCATAGCTCTTTAGCGTTTTTGTGTGGACCGACTTTGTTTAGTTCTTCTCTTGTTAATCCGCACTGTAGAGTGTTGATCGCTTTATTTTCTGTTGACGCTTTTTTCTTCAAATCTGCTGTCCAGTCTTCAGGATCCAGTATATTCCCAGAGTTGTTCGCTGGAATTTTATAGGTTCTCGTGACGCTCATCCACTGGTCGAAGTCTGTTTTGAGGTAAACCTCCATGCGCTTCTTCCAGTACGAAAAATCGTCCCCGTTGAAGAGTGGAGGTCGTACTGTGCTGAAGCCTTCTTGTTGGAACATCCTGTACACAAGTAAATAGCCAAAAAAAATATCCCAAGACTTGGTCTTGGATTAGTAGTGCGGGAAAAGTAGAAAAATCTAGATTGGTGTTGCACCAATTTATATTTAATTGAAAAAATATTAAAAAAAATAAACCAGTTTGGAATAAAGTGTAAAAGTGAAGACCGAAAAAAATAAAAGGTTTCACCCCAGTCTGATTGGTGGTTGCACCAAATCAGAGCGGTACTCGCTCTGATACCACTTGTAGGACCGTTAGATTCGATAGAGGGGGGGTGAATATCGATTCGAAAATATCGAGTATAAGCGCAGCGGAAAAGTAAAGTAGACACAGGGTTTTTCTACTTCGTTCGGAGCATGTGACGACTCCTACTCGAAGGCCCGTACTCCTTGAGTACTTTCGTTGGGCAATTCACTAGCAATTCGGATAATTACAATTTAAGTACAAAAAGATGCTAATGAAAAGAAAAACAAAGCTGTACCGACAGACAAGGAATTTAAAAGAGCGGGAACGTGTCGTCAGAGCTTTGTGAGCGTCGTTGGAGCGCAGAGCAGCAGAGCGAGTAATCTCAGAGTTCTCAGATGTGAAAAATGATTATGAAGCTCCTGCCTGGGGCTTCTTTTATATGTTGCTCCGGGCGCCTGGATTCCTTCCGGGCGCCTGGAATGTGACGTAGCTGCTCAAACCGAGATGCTCCACGTGGTGACGACTTGGCCTGGATATAATTTGCTTTCCGGGCGCCCGGATCCCTTCCGGGCGCTCGGATCCCCTCCGGGCACCCGGACCACCTTGTTCCAGAAAATTCCCTTTCCTGCAAAACAAAGTTAGTCCGAGGCAATATATATCCTGCAAAATAGATTGTTAGCACATTTATGAATTAGCACAAATAGTATGACTTAGATTCCGTCTTTCCGAGACCGGAATCTAGTCACGATCTCGACTTAGACATCCGAAATGGATCTAAGCCGGATCGACGCCTAATGTTCCCTTCCCGGGAACGCGTCCTCGCAGTCACTCCCCTCTAGTGACTTACCTCACTTACCTGCCAGACGTCCGGTCAGCCCTTCGACCCGTCTGGACTTCTTGCCAGCTATCCGGTCAGCCCGTCGACCTAGCTAGACTTCTCGCCAGCTATCCGGTCAGCCCGTCGACCTAGCTGGGCTTCGTGCCAGACATCCGGTCAGCCCGTCGACCTGTCTGGACTTATCCTGCACACTCGATCAGAGTGTTAGATCAACAATAAACCTAACTTAACCTTTTTGTCATTCATCAAAACCTGGGTTAAATCATTAGTGCTAACCGCACCAACAGGAAGAACCTCCAAGAACTTCAAGAACTGGCGGTGAGAACTCTGTGGAGAAGCTCTGTGAAGATCTGTGCTCGCTGGAGAAGAAAGCCGTAAGTTCTTGTCGATGAAATTGCACGTCAACGTCTTTATCCAACGCCAACGGTCGTATCCTAATCGATTGAATTGCTCCCAATCGATTGGGGAGGCTTTGGATCGATCCAGCGATCGATCCAGAGTGCCTCTGTGCTCTCGGGTATTGCCTGGATCGATCGACTAATCGATCCAACCTTTATCGAGCGAAATCGCTCCTCCCAATCGATCAACCGATCAATTGGAGGCTCCCAATCGATTGGCTGATTGATTGGGAGGCTTTTTGTTCGCGCGACACTCCTCTCAATCGATCCACTAATCGATTGGGAGGGAACTTGTCGCGAGGACTCTCCCAATCGATCGACCGATCGATTGGGCATAAGCCAATCGATCGACTGATCGATCCAACCTTGTTTTTGCCCAAAAACAAGTCCAAAGCCCCCTAAACCAACATCCGGTCAATCATGACCTGTTGGTACATCATGCCTAGCATCCGGTCACCCTTGACCTGCTAGGGCTCCCTTCTTGTCCGGTCAATCCCTTTGACCTACTTGGACTTTTCTTCACCAGGTGTCTGATCAACTTTGATCCACCTGGATTTCCCGTGTCAAGTATCCGGTCAATCCCTTTGACCTACTTGGGCTTTTCTCCTCGTGCCAAGTGTCCGGTCATCCTTGACCAACTTGGACTTATCTTCACCAGGTGTCCGATCAACCTTGATCCACCTGGATTTCCCGTGCCTGGCTTCACTCACCAGGACTTTCCATCTGCCTAGCTTCACTCACTAGGACTTTCACCTGGCTTCACTCACCAGGATTTTCCATCTGCCTAGCTTCACGCACTAGGACTTTCACCTGGCTTCACTCACCAGGATTTTCCAGCTGCCCGGCTTCACTCACCAGGACTTTCACCTAGCTTCACTCACTAGGATTTTTCTTCTGCCTAGATTCACTCACTAGGACTTCTCATTTGCCTGTCTTCACTCACCAGGACTTTCTGGTCTGCCTAACCTCCCAGTTAGGACTTTCACCTGACTTCACTCACTAGGATTTTCCAGTCAAGTATCCAGTCAACCTTGACCTACTTGACTCTCCTTCACAATCTCACCACATGAGCAATTGCACCTGCAATCTCCATGTCTTGTCTCCATGTATTGTCAAACATTGAAACCCAAACATCAAGACTCGAGCTTGAACCAATTCAAGCTTAGTCAACCAGGTCAACCTTGACCAAGGGAATATTGCACCAACAATATTAATAACTAACAGTGATCAGAAGACATTTCTTCTTTCCTCCATCTTCTTAATCAAGAGTTTTCGATTCGGGACCTCAACAAGACACATTTTTTCCTTGGCATTGAGTTTCTTCCACAAGTTGAAGGATGGCTTCTCTATCAAAGCAAATATATCACTGGACTTCTTCAACGAGCTAAAATGGATAGTGCACATCTTGTCATGCCTTGAGGGTATACTTGTCCGCCAAACTGGATGGTACCCCCTAGTGTCAATATAGGAAATATGATATCAAACCAATTCAAGCCAACATAAAACACTAATGAAATATAATAACACCAAGTCATAAATAGCAATAATGATAATGAGTGTATGTATGCATGCACATGTGAACATATTAAATTAACCAAAAGCATAACCAACGACAAAAACATTTGATACAAATAGGAAACCCAAACTATAAGCAGTGGAAAGTAAAGTAGCAACTCATATAGAAATCCAAACTCGAAAATCTAAACTCGAGCGGGACTGGCAGCCAGTGTTGGTGCGGGAAGCATCCGACGATCAAACTCATATTTTGATAATGGAAAAGGATTCAAAGTTAAAATATTTTGTGATCTAACAGATATGTTAAGCGTTTCAGGAAAAGACCTAACTTTGGTTAGGCAAGGTAAAAAACCTAGGGGGTGGTAACCCTAGGTCATAGGGGTGGTAACCCTATGCGGAAAGTGTTGGCAGGTCGAAGGCTTCAGGCAAAAGTCCTAGGGGGTGGTAACCCTAGGTGGAAAGTCCTGGTGTCGCGAACCAGGTGAAAGACTGGACTAGCCGGGAAGCGGATGTCCAGTAGAAAGTCCGGAAGCTTCGAGTGCTGAGCAAAAGTCCAGTCGATCTGGAGGATCGCACTGGCAGCAGGTAAATCTCCTAAGTGGAGTAGGTGAGGACGCGTTCCCCGCAGAGGGAACAGTAGGCGTCGGGTCGACCTAGTGTTTCCGGTTGGAAACCCGAAGTCAGACTCGGACAGTCCGGAGACTGTCAAACTTTCACTTTTATACTATCACTTATGTGTTATGAGCTAACTTTGTGTTGCAGGGTATTTTTGTGGTTAACATATCTTGCAGGGACCAAAGTGCAAAATTGGCCTCGGATGAACAGTACGGAGGCGCCTTCATGGAGCTTGGAGGCGCCTCAGGTGCAAAACCTGAGCTGGCTGCGAAGCAAGCTTGGAGGGCATTGAAGGAAGCCAAGGCGCCTTGGACAGCTTGATGAAGGCGCCTTGGAGAGGCTGAAGGCGCCTTGAACCTGTTAAGGTTCGACCAGTTCAGCCCTTATCTCCGCGGCTGACTCGGCTCATTCAAGGCGCCTTGGTGAACAGTGGAAGGCGCCTTGAACACCCTTTATAAGGGAACTCGACCAGCAGCTCAAGACAAGAATTCCAAGCGATCCCTATACGCGATTAGCTGCTAACGAAAGGTCCCTGAAGTGCTGCGACTACTTTCCGACGACCCTGAGCTCCAGAATTCATATTCTCTAAGTGTTGTCGGTATTTTTAATTACTGTTTTAATTTGTACGAAGATTGTAATAATTCTCGTGCTTATAGTTGTTGCCCACGGAAAGCGATCAAGGATCGCGGGCCTTCGAGTAGGAGTCGTCACAGGCTCTGAACGAAGTAAATCCACTGTGTTCATCTGCTTGTTCTTTAATTCCGCTGCATTTGTTTTTACTCGTACGAATTTGAAAATTGTGAAAGCCGCGAGCGCTATTCACCCCCCCCCCCCCTCTAGCGCATCTCGATCCAACAGCCAGGACCTCTGAGCGACACACATCCTCTATCTGCTAACCTGGAGGATCTAAGATAAACAACAGGTAGTGAGTATAAAAAAATATACTCAGTGGATAGAAAAAAATAGTGCATAGATAGTATACTGATAGGAGATCAAAGGATGTAGTCTCAGGTAAAATACTTACTTACCAACGTCGATGTCCCAACATAATCACCAGCTAACCAAAAGTAAAATCATAACCTAACACTTCACTAACCTGCTCAAACAAGTATAACCAATAAATCGGGAGTACGTACAGTACATCTTGTCACACCCCGAAGGTATACTTGTCCATCAAATCGGACGGTACCCACTAGTGACAGTATAGGAAATATGATATCGAACAAATTCAAGCCAACATAAAACACCAATGAAATAGAATAACACCAAGTCACAAATAGCAATAATGATAGTGCGTGTATGTATGCATGCACATGTGAACATACTAAATTAACCAAAACATAACCAACGACATAAACATTAGATACAAGAGGAAACCCAAACTATAAGCAGCGGAAAGTAAAATAACAACTCATATAGAAATCCAAACTCGAAAATTCGAACTTGAGTGGGACTGGTAGCCAAGACCTCTGAGAGATACACATCTTTTATCTGCTAACCTGAAGGATCAAAGAAAAACAACAAGTAGTAGTGAGTATAAAAAAAATACTCAGCGGATAGAAAAAAATAGTGCACAGATAATATACTGATAGGAGATCAAATGATGCAGTGTCAGGTAAAATACTTACTAATCAACGTAGGTGTCCCAAAATAATCACCAACTAACTAAAAGTATAATCAATAACATAGCACTTCACTAACCTACTCAACCGAATATAACTAATAAATTGGGAGTACATACAGTACATCCAAACCTGCACGAATAAATATATGACTAACATATGGTAAGTATATAACAAACACTGACTGTAGGAGAACGTTCTACCACGGATGGTCCCGTAGGTAGTCAGGGCAAATGACTAGTCACTATCCGCGGGAGAATGCTCTACCACAATTGGTCCCATGGGTGACAGGGTAAATAACTAGTTACTGTCTGCTGGAGAACGCTCTATCACAAATGGTCCCGTGGGTAGACAGGGTATATACCAATGGTCACTAACGACTCTCTCTCTCTCTCTCAACCACGAATGTGAGACAAGATACACTAACGGTCACTGACGACTCTCTTAACAACGAATGGGAGACAATGGTCGACAGGATAATCTTACGATTGCTGACGACTCTCTCAACCACGAATGGGAGGCAATGGTCGACATGATATTACAACCAAGGGTCTAGTGGGATACCCAAAATCCTATACTATTGTATAATTCTACTAATGTATAGGCATGAGCCTATATAACCAGTAAGGGTCTACTAGGATACTCGGTACCCTATATTATGATATAATTCTACTAATATATAGGCAGAAAATAGACAATCACGTTCCCAAGTTACTAGTCACCCAGCATTAATATTTCTACTAATTCTGTGGAATCATCTCAGATATAATAAATCACGGGACCAAGATTGAGTAATCCTAGGGGTTGATTCAAAAGGGGAAGTCTAGTGGAATACGCTACCCCTCTAATAGGGAGTGATCTTCATTAAATATAGGTCAGTATAATCTCACTAACATATATTCCCACCCTCCAGTAGACAACTATACTATATGCAATGTTAGTGACCTATAGGCACGAGCATAAGTATATACCCATACTATATTATAAATTTGTGAGCACAAACTATAAACCTAAATACCAACAAGGGTCTATTAGGATACTCAATATCCTACACTATGGTATAAAATAACAAACAAAGATTTAGCAAGATGCTCAATATCCTATACTATGGTGTGATCATCCTAAAATAAATACAACTCAAATCAGCTACCAAGGGTTCTAGCAAAATATCTAATGTCCTACACTATGTTATAGTAATATCATGCATATCTATGAATACAATCATGAATATCAAACATACTGCATAGCTATCAATAATAGGTCAACATATAAGGACAAACAAGAAGGTATCAAATTCAGGAGAGATATAGAACAAACTTAAGGTAAACAAGTAACTACAACCTCATCAAAACATGGCAGTTACCAATCATGTACTATAATCAAAGCTATCAAGAAGATAAGCAAGATCTACCCACCTAATTGTAGATCATCTTCAAGTCAAAGGGCCCGCTTCGAACTCAAATCCTATGAGTAAAGGATATGAAAGAATCTAAGGTCTATCCATATGTCAATCAAATTACCAAACATATTCAATCAATTAATGATTCCATTAATCCTAACTGAATCATCCAATTCATTAATTGACCCATTATAGGTTAACATCTTTCTTAATTAATTAATCTATTTATTAATTAATCAGCTCATCGATTTATCAATTAATCACTCCATTAATTTAATTAACCATCATACGACAACCAATTATCTAACTTATCCACTTAATCAAATGGCATTAATTAAAAATCTATTAATTAATCTGAGTAATTAATTAACCTTAAATAATAAATCATAACCAACTTAAATCTATCAACTTAACATATTAATCAAGGTAACCTGATTATTCCATTTATTAACTTAATTAATTGATTAATAAGAACTAATCTAACCAACCAATTAATTAATCCACATTAATCAACTTAACTGAAACATTAACTTATTTGCTTAACTCAAAATTTACTAGAGAGTGGTCTCTCTACAGCAGAATGTCGGCGGTGGTGAAGGCGGCGCTGGTGGCGTCGACAACACTATGGATCGGCAGTAGCACTCGGAGCAGCGAGCACAAACAGTGACTAGTCAAGTAAGCAGGGGCGGTTGTTAGAGCTTGACGGTGGCTCGTGCTGGGCATGCAAGGGCAATGTCGTTCGCCCGCATGGCGGAATAACACCTTGTACATGTGAGGAAACTGTTGAGGAGCAATGACAGTGATCTACTCACAGTGGGGGGTGTTGGTTTGTCCTAGGAAGATCGTATCGGTTCCATTGTACAAAAATTTTGTACAAGTGTCGAACCTTTCCTAACAACCTATTGTGTTCTTTAGAAATTAAATTCGGAATCGCAAACGGAACTTAACATTATTGATTCCAAATTTAACTTATCTATCTTAATGGTTTAGACTTGGATCGCAAACGATGCTTAACATTATTGATCCAAATCCACCTATGTTATAAATTTAATTAAATATTAATTGCAGAAATCGACTTCCAGGTTAAACATGACGAGGCACTAGGCCTTCTTGGATATGGGAGCAACCACCACTTCCTAAACAAAGCCTTTCAATGAAATCTAATATTTAATTTCCTTATATAACTCTAGGTTTTGTTAGGACCAAAAGTAGCTAGAGGGGGGGTGAATAGCTCGTCGCGTTCGCTCGGTGCTCTTCGTTGCTTGTTTCTTCTTGGATGTGCAGCGGAAAATACAGAAACAAACACAAACACGCTAACACTAGGATTTTACTTGGTATCCACCTCACAAGAGGTGACTAATCCAAGGATCCACACCAACGCACACACCCTCCACTATGAATAACACTCCTTTATGGTAACTACCAAAGGCGGAGAAGCCCTACAACACTCTCAATACAAGAAGAAGAAAGGGAAATACAAGTTAAGCAAAAGCTTACAAGATGTGCCGTAAAAACCCTAACCCTAACTTCTTCCTCTTGCAATAGATCCGCCTCTTGACTTGGAAAGCCTCCAAGAACCTTCAAGAACTGGCGATCACGTGCTTGTAGAGAGCTGTGGAGGAGCCGGAATGAATCTGAGAAGAGCTCGTAAAGAGATGCCGAAGACCGCGCGCCTGCGGCTTTAAACGACGCCAACGGTCGGATCCCGATCGATTCGAATGTTCCCAATCGATCGGGAGGCTTTGGATCGATCCACGGATCGATCCGGAGCGCTCGATAAGCGCTGGATCGATCCACGGATCAATCCGGCCATTCCACATAGCGTCCCAATCGATCCATCGATCGATTGGGACCTCTGATCGATCCACGGATCGATCCGAGTTTCATTGCTTCCGGATCGATCCACCGATCGATCAGAGCTGGATCGATCCACGGATCGATCCGACTTGGTTTTGTCCAAAACCAAGTCCTAAACCTCCCAAACCAACATCCGGTCAACCTCGACTGTTGGTATGTCATGCCCAGCATCTAGTCACTCCCTGAACTGCTAGGACTCCCTTACCAAGTGTCCCACAACCTTTGACCCACTTGGACTTTTCTCTGTGCCAAGTATCCGGTCAATCCCTTTGACCTACTTGGACTTTTCTTTCATGCCAAGTATCCAATCAATCCTTTGACCTACTTGGACTTCCCAACACCAGATGTCCGATCATCCTTGATCCATCTGGATTTTCCCTTGCCTGACTTCACTCACCAGGACTTTCACCTAGCTTCACTCACTAGGATTTTCCATCTGCCTAGCTTTACTCACTAGGACTTTCACCTGGCTTCACTCACCAGGATTTCCATCTGCCTAGCTTCACTCACTAGGACTTTCCTTCTGCCTGGCTTCACTCACCAGGACTTTTCTTCTGCCTGGCTTCACTCACCAGGACTTTTCTTCTGCCTGGCTTCACTTACCAGGACTTTTCTTCTGCCTGGCTTCACTCACCAGGACTTTCATTTTGCCTAACATCCCAGTTAGGACTTCCCAGTCAAGTATCCAGTCAACCTTGACCTACTTGACTCTTCTTCAAACAATATCTTATTGTCAAACATCTAAACCCAAACCAAGACTCCGCTTGGTTACCCAGGTCAGCCTTGACCTGAGGGATATTGCACCAACAGGTTTAACCAAAAAGAACAATCGAATCACAAATTTGAAAAATAAAAAAAACACAAACTCGAATCACAAATTTGAAACCTAGAATTATATGTCTCTTGTGTTTAGAACTCATACAAAGAAAAACTAGTATGATGCGGAAAATAATTACTAGTTATACCTTTCTTTGTATGCAATGACCTCTTGATCTTCTACCGTATTCCTCTTCTTATCTCAGACGTTGTGTGGGCAACGATCTACCGAGATGAGAATCACCCAAACCCTTCTTCTTCCTCCTTGCAAGTTTCGGCCAAGCACTCCTCCTTGAGATGAAGAGTTTCGGCCACCACCACCAAGCTCCAAGAGATGCTTGAAACAAAGTCTCCTTTCTCTCCTTCTTCTCCAAGCAAGATCCGGCCACCACCACAAAGCTCCAAGGGATGATGTCGCTGGCCACCAAAGAAGAAGAGAAGAGGAGAAGCAAAGGAGAAGGGTCAGCCACCACCAAGGGAAAGAGGAGAGGAAAATAGAATAGAGTTGTGTCTTATGAAGGCACCCCTACCCCCTCTTTTATATTCCTTGGGCTTGACAAACAAGGAAAATTTAAATAAAACTTCCTTATTTTCTTTGCCATGAAAAGGAAAATTTTAATTGATTAAAATCAATTTTCTTTTCTTAAATATCATGGTCGGCCACCTCATAACTCCAAACAAGGAAAGTTTTAATAACACAAGAATTAAAACTTCCTAATTTGTTTCCGGAAATTTTTAATAAAAATTTCTCTATTAATTTTTCCCTTCATGGTTGGTTATAAAAGGAAATTTTATAAATTAAAATATTTCTTTTAAACATGTGGATGATTTCCAAAAAGGAAGTTTTCTTCAAAATTAAAATCTTCCTTTCAATTTACAAATAAGAAAAGATATCAAATCTTTTCTTAATCCTTTATAGAAACTTATAAAAGGAAAATTTTATAATTTTAAAACTCTCTTTTAAATCATGAACATGGTAATAAAAAAGGGAAGTTTTCTCAAAATTAAAATCTTCCTTTCAATCTACAAATAAGGAAAAATATCAAATTTTTTCTTAATCTTTTGTAGAAAGCTATAAAAGGAAAGATTTAAATTTTAAACTCTCTTTTAAAACCATGGAATCCACATAAGAAAAATTTTAAAAATTAAAATCCTTTTAATTTGATGTGGTCGGCCACACCAAGCTTGGGCTCCAAGCTAAGGCCGGCCACACAACTTGCTCATCCTAATTGCTTTAGCCAGCCCAAGCTTGGGTTCCAAGCTTGCTTGGCCGACCACCTTAAGATGGGTATAAAGGTGGGTATAGGTGGGTATAATACTTTATAAATAAGAGGCTATGATAGGGACCGAGAGGAGGAATTGGTTTTGGTCTCCCTATGAAATTAAGCTTCCCGTGTTCGACCCGAACACCCAACTTAATTTCATCAATAATAATTCATACCACTAAAGAATTATTATTGAACTACTGCACCAATCCCAAATTACATTTTGGGCTCCTTATTATGAGTGTGTTATTCTCCCTGTGTTTAAGATGTTGAATGCCCACTAATTAAATGAGTTACTGACACCTCTCTTTAATTAATATCTTAGACCAAGAGTAGTACCACTCAACCTTATCATGATGTCGGACTAAGTTCACCTGCAGGGTTTAACATGATAATCCTTATGAGCTCCTCTTGGGGACATTATCAACCTAGATTACTAGGACACAGTTTCCTTCTATAATCAATAACACACACTATAAGTAATATCATTTTCCAACTTATCGGGCCTATTGATTTATCGAGCTAAATCTCACCCTTTGATAAGTCAAAGAAATAAATACTAAATATATGTGCTTGTTATTATATTAGGACTAATAGCACACACTTCTATAATAACTACGGTCTTGTTCTTTTATTAAGTCAGTATAAAAAGAACTTACCTTAAATGGTCCTACTCAATACACTTAGAGTGTACTAGTGTAATTTATTAGTCAAGATAAACTAATATCTAATTACACTACGACTATTCCAACGGTTTGTTCCTTTCCATCTTAGTCGTGAGTAACTGTTTATAATTTATAAAGAACTAATAACATGATCTTCTGTGTGTGACATCACACATCATGTTATCTATAATATAAATTAATTGAACAACTACACTTAGTAAATAAATGTAGACATTTGACCAATGTGATTCTTTTATTTCAAAATAGATGTTTACAAAAAGCTAGGTTTTTAGTATATACTTTAACAATCTCCCACTTATACTAAAAGATTAAGCTGCCATATCTGTTGCCATACATCTGATTCTCATCCCCTCCGCATGCTGATCAAAAGCTTTCGCTGGATGGGCCTTAGTGAAAGGATCTGCCAGGTTATCTGCTGATGCAATCTTGGTGACAACAACTTCTCCTTGCTTGACGATGTCTCGTATCAGGTGGTACTTGCACTCTATATGCTTACTCGCCTTATGGGCTCGTGGTTCCTTCGAGTTTGCAACTGCACTGCTATTATAACAATAAATTATGATGATTTTGGACAAACCAGGAATCACATCTAAGTCCATTAGGAAATTCCTGAGTCATACCGCTTCTTTGGCTGCCTAAGAGGCTACCACATACTCAGCTTCCATGGTTGAGTCTGAAACGTATTTCTGCTTAACACTCCTCCATGCAATGGATCCACCTCCTAAAGTAAACACATAGACTGATGTAGACTTACTATTGTCCCTATCTGATTGGAAGTCAGAATTCGTGTAACCCACAGGGAGCATATCATCTGCTTGGTAAACTAGCATATAATCTCTAGTCTTTCTTAGGTACTTCAATATATGTTTTACAGCAGTCCAATGTCCTTGTCCAGGGTTACTTTGATATCTGCTAACCATGCCCACAGCAAAACAGATATCCAGTCTCGTACAAAGCATTGCATACATTAAGCTTCCCACAGCCGAAACATAAGGAACTGCCTTCATGTCCTCTATCTCCTTTGATGTCTTAGGAGACATTTCTTTAGATAAAATTACTCCATGCCGAAAAGGTAAAAAACCTTTCTTGGAGTTTTACATACTAAAACGAGCAAGGATTGTATATATATATGAAGCTTGAGATAGGCACAACATCCTTTTCTTGCGATCCCTTATGACTTTAATCCCAAGAATGTGTGCACATTCTTCTAAGTCCTTCATATCAAATTGTTTGGACAACCATACCCTTATGTCCGATAATACTTTGACATTGTTGCCAATTAGCAAAATGTCATCTACATATAGTACAAGAAATACCACCATGTTTCTGTTACACTTCTTGTATACACAAGACTCATCCGGACAATAAATAAATTCATAGGTTCGGATTACTTCATTAAACCGGATGTTTCAAGACCTTGAAGCTTTGCTTCAGTCCATAAATAGACTGATTGAACTTACATACTAGATGCTCTTTGCCCTTTGCAATGAACCCCTCTGGTTGCTTTATATGGATGTTTTCTTCAAGGCTTCCATTAAGGAAAGCTATCTTGACATCCACTTACCAAATCTCATAATCCATATGAGCAACAATAGATAAAAGAATCCGGATAGACTTAAGCATGGCTACTGGTAAAAGGTTTCCCTTTTTCAACAAGTCTTACTTTGAAAGTTTCCACCTTCCCGTCTGTCCCTCTTTTCCTATTGTAGACCTATTTTCACCTAATGCCTTATACACCATTTGGTGGTTCTATAAGCTCCCAGAATTTATTAGAATACATAGATTTTATTTCTGTATTCATTGATCTTTGCCAAGATGCTGCATCTTTATCTTGGAGCGCTTCGTCATATGTCCGGGGATAAGGTTTATGTTCACCAGGGATCAAGTCCAAAGACTCTCCCACAACATGAATTTTTCAGGTTGCCTAACAACCCTCCCAATACGACAAGACACTGTCTATATTTGTGTATTATTTGTGATACGTGTTACAGTTTCTTGTGACGCGACGCGCGCGACCGCGGGCGACCTTGCGATAGCGCGAGGCGCGAGGTGCACAGCCGCGGGCGACCACGGTCTCCTCGCAATTGGACTAGGCCGAGGAAACTTCATGGCCACCCAAATCTAGCAAATATCTGGGTGAGGCGGCCTCAGGCGACCTCAGCCGACCTCCGACCGGGCGAGGGTGGCCCTTCGGCAAAAGGGCGTTGCGACCACGGAAAACTTCGCACTACCCAGATCTGGCAAATATCTTACCTGAGACTAGATCGGAGAATTGGAATGAGCTCCGCTATTGAAGACTGGAATCTGAGAGGACTGAGCTCTGCAAGACTGGAATCTGAGAGAACCGAGCTCTGCTGTAGAAGATTGGAATCTGAGAGGACTGAGCTCTGATGTCAAAGACTGGAATGAGGACTGAGCTCCGCTATGGACAACAGGAATCTGAGAGGTATGAACTTCGCATGACCATGTGGATTAGGTTTTAGGAATTAAAATGGGACTTAAAACCGATTGATTCTACTATGGGAATGGGATATCCACAATGGGAGAAGATGGAATGGGAAAACTAAAAGAGATAAAAGAGAATTACCAAAATTGACCGGATCAAATCACCAAATCAAATCAAATTAGTATTTGAATTATTCTAATAATTCTGTTATAATTATTAGAATAATTCTCAGAATTATTCTTAGAATAATTCTGTTATTTATTAATTGATCAATTGACCAAGTACTTTTTGAACATTATATATTGTATTGTCCTTAGGGCAAATATCAATCAACAATAGATTTTATTACTCTCATATTATTTCTTGCTCTATCCCTATTCTTCTTTTTACATAGTATCAGAGTCATCTCTTTTTATCTTCCCTCAACTTCTTGAGATGGAGATCCAATAAACGGTGAACCATTTTTAATTTTTTTTTCCCCTCAAGCCTCTTCTTCTTTCCTACGTATTTTAATTTTCTTGTTCTTCTCTGTTTTCTTCCTCCGCCAACCCCTTTATTTCTCTTTCCTCTTCCTTAATCTTTGTGTTTCTCTTCTATAAAAAAAAGGTTTCCTTAACGATTCTGTCTCTATGGTTTTTCTCCACGGCTGTCAATCATAAGGTAGAATCTCTTTCTTGTGACGTCGTCCAACAGCTACCGCTGGACAAGTTATTTTTACTTTAGATGTCAAATACTCAACGACATCAAAGAGGCCAAAAAGCAAAGTTCAGACCAATGTCAGATTTGTCACATCGTTGGTCATACTGGAAATATATGCCCTAAAAGACTTAATTGGTCTCGGTTAAAATGTAAAATTTGTCTCGGAATTAGACATTTTGATATTCAATGTCCTAGCCCATTTGACTCAAATTTCATTGGTGGTCCTACAGCCTCAAGACAACCATCTATTTCACAAGTATATTCTAAAGTCCTCTCATCTGTGCCTACTTGTGGTAAAACTCAGAGTTTTCATCTACTGATTAGTATATTGACACTTGAGCAACTCATCATGTCACATATAATATCCTTACAGACGTAATATCATATTATGGCTCAAATACGGTTCAAGTAGGCGATGATTAAAGTTTGCAAATTGCTAATCTTGGAAACACATATGTTCATTTATCTAATTGAACTTTTCACATGTGCAATGTCTTTCATGTTCCATCTATCACTAAAAATTTACTTTCTACACGTCAGTTTTGTCTTGATAACAATGTCATTTTTGAGTTTCATCATAATCATTATCTTATAAAGGATAGAGGAACAAATGCTATTGTGTTTTATGAGAGAATTAAAAAGACCTCTACTATCTTTAAAGTTCTTCAATCAAAGCTTTTGTTGGTGAGCACATAAATAAATCATCTTGGCATGCTCGACTTGGTCATCCTTCCCTTCGTATTGTTCAGTCAATCATCAATAGGTATGGTTTACCTACTTCCATTACCTCCTCTCCATCTCATTCATGTAGGGTCTGCATGGAATCTAAAAGTCATAAACTACCTTTTTCTTCATCTGATCATGTTTCTAATTTTTCACTTGAAATAATACATTCTGATGTTTGGGGCCCCAGACCTATTTTGTTTAATCAAGGTTTCCAATATTATATTACCTTCATTGATCATTTTAGTAAATATACTTGGCTCTATCCTATGAGAAGGAAATCTGACTTATTTGATATATTCTGTAATTTTCAAATTCAAGTTGAACGATATTTTAATCGTAAAATACTCTCTTTTCATTTTGATTGGGGAGGCGAATATCAAGCTCTCCATCGTCATCTTGTCTCTTGTGGAATTGTTCATCGAGTTTCTCGTCCTCACACTCCAGAACAAAATGGCTCTATTGAGAGAAAACATAGACATATAGTTGAAATTGTCTTAGCTCTTCTTCATCATGCATTGATTCCGCGTAAATTTTGGGATGAAGCTGTTAGCACTGCAGTATATCTCATAAATTGACTTCCTATTCCATTGCTCAATCATAAGTGTCCTTTTGAAAAACTTTATAATCAAATCCATTATTACACTTTCCTTCAAATTTTTGGTTGCGTATGTTATCCATGGTTATGCTCCTATTCTAAACATAAACTTGACTCTCATTCACTACAATGTGTTTTTCTTGGTTATAGCAATTTGCACCATGGTTATCGTTGCTTGCATATACCAACAGGACGAATTTATATTTCACGACATGTTATTTTTGATGAGTCTCTATGATCCCTTTTCCAGTAGCTTCTTCGATCTCTCCTCTATATACAAGTGGCACCTTCTTGATGCCACCTAATATTGTCAGAAGTGATGGCATCCTAGGTCCTGCTCTGGAACTCACTAATAACTCTCCTATACCATCAAAATCACCTTAGGTTGCTACTCCAATCTTGGAAGTCTCGTCGGTCGAAGATAATATGCTCTCTAGTTCTAGATCCTCGAATAATGCAAGTCCGTCATCTACATCACCATGTCAGCCTACTTCCTCATCGCCATCAACAAGTGATTCAGATGACAATATTCCTCGTCGCATGCTTCCCATTGGTGACATTTATAAGCATTGCCCACCAAATGCAACTCGATATCCCCTTCCACGAGTTCTAGTGGTCTCTTCAAAATCTATTGAACCAACTTATTTTACACAAGAAAACAAGGATCCAAATTGGCATAGTGCAATGGCTATAAAATTTCATGTACTTCTTCAAAATGGAATATGGAGTCTAGTTCCGCGCACTCCCTCAATGAATGTTGTGGGCTCTAAATGGGCATTCTGTCTTAAGCATCAAGCTGATGGTTCTCTTAAATGACAGAAAGCTTGATTTGTAGCTAAAGGATTTAGTCAACAACCAGGTATTGACTTTAATGACACTTTTAGTCCAGTCATCAAAATTACATCTGTCAGACTATTATTATCAATAGCTGTTAGTTCTAATTGGTATGTACGACAATTGGACATTTCAAATGCATTTCTCCATGATCATCTTGAGGAAACTATATTTATGGAGCAACCACCTGGGTTCATCATCCACAATTTCCATCTCATGTTTACCAACTTAAGAAATCCTTATATGGTCTTCGACAAGCTCCTCGTGCATGGTTTCATCGACTATCTAATTGGTTGCAAGCTCAAGGATTTTCTAGATCAAAGACTGACTCGTCTCTATTTCACAAATATAATGATAAATCTATTATATTTTTTCTTATTTATGTGGATGACATTCTGATAACCGGTAATAATTACAAGGGTATCACAACTTTATTAAGTCTTCTCAATAAAGAATTTCCTACTCGAGATTTGGATATTGCTTATTTTCTTTCTTGGTATTGAGCTTATTCTACATGAGGATTGTTATCTTCTTTCTCAGAGCAAATACATTATTGGACTTCTTCAAAGAGTCAAAATGGATAGAGCACGTCCGATGTCTAAACCAATTGCTATAAACAACTCTCCAACTTCATCCTCTCCTGCTCTGTCTGATCCACAGATTTATCGAAATATTGTTGCAGCCTTACAATATGTCACTATCACACGCCCTAATATTACTTTTGCAATAAATTGTGCTTGTCAATTCGTGCATACTCCAACTGAACAAAATTAGGATAATGTAAAAAAAAGAATACTTCGATATCTCAAAGGTACTATTACATGGTCTTCTTTTATATCGTCAATCGTCTCGAGATTTACATGCATATAGCGATGCAGATTGGGCAAGTTCTCCTGAAGATAGATGCTCTACTAGTGGATATGCAATATTTCTTGGACGAAATTTTATCTCATGGAATTCGAAAAAGCAACCTACAGTATCTCGTTCAGGCACTGAGGTAGAATATAAATTTATAGCAAATACAATGTCAGAAATTATTTGGCTTCAATCACTTCTTTCTAAACTTTATCTTACATCAAATATTGCACCAAAAATTTGGTGCGACAATATTGGAGCAACATATCTCACAGCAAATCCAATCTTTCATGCTCGTACAAAACATGTGGAAATTGATTTTCATTTTGTTCGTGAACGTGTGCCAACTCAGCAGTTATCCATTTCTTATATTTCTGTTGAAGATCAAATCGCTGATATCTTTAATTTACTAAGTCATTATCCAGACAATGTTTCAGCAAGTTAGCAAGCAAACTTAACGTCAAAGATCTCCCGTTAAGTTTGTTGGGGGTAAAAAAGATAAAAGAGAATTACCAGAATTGACCGGATCAAATCACCAAATCAAATCAAATTAGAATTTAGATTATTCTAATAATTCTGTTATAATTATTAGAATAATTATGTTATTTATTAATTAGTCAATTGACAAAGTACTTTTTGAACATTATATATTATATTATCCTTAGGACAAATATCAATCAATAATAAATTTTATTGCTCTCATATTATTTTTTACTCTCTCCCTATTCTTTTTTTTTTTCAAAAACTCCAAAAATAAATAACCCAACGTTTGAAGAAGCACCTCCATATGGTCAGCCTAGAAGAGGAACCCTCAGAGATAGAGAACCCCCAGTCCTTTGAACTTGATAGGTTCAATTTTGAGCTCATTGCCGCCAATGGTATTAAGATATGGATTATGCAGGATGACATTCTGTTTGACAATATTTTAGTTAGTAGCTAACTATCTAACGATGAGAAGGTTACTGAGATGGAAAACATAAGATTTGAAGAAACAACTGCTGGGTTTGGCTTCTAAGACGAACTTTCAAGATTTCCAAGTGATGTTGTCACTCTATGTTTGAAATTTAGTTGAGGAACACGACATTCTTAATCTCTTTCATTTTTTTTGTTGCAAAAGAAAATATTTGATTTCTTCAGCAAAATAGCTGACATTCTTTTCTTAGAGCTTTACAGGATTAAAATCCCTCGATTCATCCACTTACTCCAGCTCCCCCAAATAGTCCTATTTTTCTTCATTGCTCCAACTTTCTTTCTTTAGATTTCCTATTTTAATCCCTAGTATTGAGTTAGTATTGATTTCTTTTTACGAATTTATTGTTAAGGTAGAGAAACAAACTACACTTACCATTAATGGAGCCTCAGTTAAGCTTTGGATTTATCTTGACTTAATGTAAATTCAGTTGTGAGCTAAATAACTTATTAACTCTTTGACTTAATGTATTCAGGAGTAGTAGATGAAGAGCTACAAATAAACGTTCCACCTTGTTCATCTTTAATGGTAAGGTTCTTAATTACTTTGTTATTATCTTAGTTAGTCCATTTTATTATTGATTTAGCGTATGTAAATTTTGGTTGAGAATATAAGTTAAATAAATAGTTTTTGCTTATCTTAGTTAGTCCATTATATTAAAGTGGAGTTGCAGATGTTAGTGAGCGTACCTTCGTCACGGAGAGGACTCCCCTGTTATATATCACACTGCATAACCTCCGCAATCATAAGGTAGTGAAATGTAGCAGAGGTTGTTAAATAAAGTAAGGGGGTACCACCACAGTCGTCCAAGGAATCTTTTTCTGACCCATATGTATGCCCCTTTTGTCATTATAATTTCTGTTATCACTGAAGTGGCTGAAGGAATATGTTGTTATAATTGGTCTGCTGATGGAAGACACAATGGTCCTTGAAGAAGGTTCCAAAAGGATATTCTCTGACACATAAGTATTATTATTATACCAGGTTGTTAGGATGTTATATGCTAAACATGTCTCAGCCAGTCTTTAAGTCGGCTACTCTGTTAAGATGATGTTGTCGACTGAATACAATTCGTCTGATCCTTAAGTCGACCCCTTCATTAGAAGGATGTTATCTGCTGAGCATAAACTGGTCGATCCTTAAGTCGGTCGTCCTGTTAGACAGATGTTGTCTGCTGCGCATAACCCAGCCGATCCTTAAGCCAGCCATCCTGTTAGTCTGATGTTCAGTTGCATTATGCATAAGTGATTTCGTCGTGTGCTATACTGTATGTATCTTGGTTGGTCTTTGATCCGACCTTCTCGTTATGCTGTTGTTCATTGCATATATTTTGGTCGGTCTTTAAGTCGGTCACCTTATTAGAATACTGTCTGCTGAGTATGTCTTTAAGTCGGCCGCTATGTTAAAATGTTCAGTTGAACTCTCGATCATTCAGCCACTCTATTATATTTTGCATAACTATGAGATATTTGTTTGAAAAATGATATAGTGTTTTAGTCATGTTGAAAATCTACTCGAGAAATAATAAAATAACTTATACTTCGCTGGGATCCCGTCCGGGTGGAAATATAAGGATAAGTGTTGCAGTTTCAGTTGTCCTTTTATCTGCCCAAGCCTATAAAGGGTTACAAAGAGATGCAGCTACATTGTGTCATTTCTCGGTTAGATATCTGTGTAACCATATATTTGTACGATCAGAGCATACATGTTCGTCTGGTTTTAAGATTGGGCGGATACACATGCGTACTGCTCTCTATGGTTGGTCTGGTTATTGAGTGAGTCAGTCATTCCGGCCAATATGTAAGGTCTACTGGCCTTAATTTGACCGCCTTTGAGATATTAGACTCCCTGGTTCACTTGGTTGAAAGACCAAATGTCTCCCCCCCCCCCCCCCCCCCCCCCTAACCCGCCGGATTAAAATCCAATCTGGTCAACCTAAGAACCTTAACACTGAGCAACTGATCCAGACCAAATGAAGGGATATTATCCTTTATGGAGTAGGACTGTCACGTCATCTTGACTCTAATTGCCACGTCTCCTTCTTGGCCTATTCATCATAACCCATATCATATATCAATTTGACTTTTTTTTATAATCAATACAAGGTCAAATGTTGGTTGTTTGTATATATCAACACAGTGGTTTCCAATTATTTAGTGACAAAATAATTTAATAATTTTAATAAAAGTGTAATTTACAATTAAAATGTTAATAACAATTCTAAAAAAATATTAATAAGAATCTTAAGGGTGTATTTGATTGGAGATTATTCTTGATAATTATGGTTATCCATCTAAGGTTATTAACGAAAACCTTATTTAATTTAAGTAATCGACGATTACCAAGTAATGATCCATGTCCGATATGTCATAAAAGGGGCATACAATACGGAAAGGTTTTGTTTGATTTCGATATTAACAAAAAAATTTTGGTGAAAAATATCTTCTGATATTTACAATTTGGGACAAAAATATCCTTAAATTTTCCATAACAAATTTTTTTTTTAAATTATAAAAACTAAATAGAAAAAAATATGTACTAAGTTATATATATATATATATATATATATATATATAAAAAGAAAGAGAAGTTTTAAAAAGTAAACTTAAAAAAATATATATAAAAAGTTAATAAAAGAAAATAAATATATATTATTAGTTTTGTAACTAATACAATAAAATATTAAATTATATTATATATTAAAATTTTAAAATAAATATATTTTTTTATATTACCTAAGTTGAACTAAATAATATTAGATTATGTTTTATTCTCCATAATTTTGATTTTATGATTATTCGGTAATCACATAACATGATAATTTGAACCAAATGCACCATAGTATTTTACTAAAATGTTTAACTTTCTTATTCCCACTAATCACTAATCGGAATAAACACAAGAAATAAAATTTTAAGTAATATGATTTGATATTAAAGTTTAATTTTTTTTAATATGTTGTAAATCTCAACTCTTTCTTTAATTTATAAAGGCAAAAACAATTTATAGTGAGCAATATAAGAACCATTAAATAAAATAATATATATATATAAAGAATATTAAATAAAATAATATATATATAAAAAGAATATTATTTTCATATTTTAAATGTGAAAATTTATATATATTTTTTGTTTAGGTTTAAATAAAAAATAAATGGAAGGGAATTTATTATTTCAACATTAATATAGATACACTTACTTAATTTAATTTGTATAAATTCTAGGATCACATTAATAGAGATATGATTGCTTACATTTTATATAAAATTCAAAATTTATTATTTTAACATTAATAGAGATAAGTTTACATTAATTTTATATAAATTGTAAGATAGTAATAGAGAGAGATAATTGCTTACATTTTGTACAAATTTAAAATTTATTATTTTGACATTAATGGAAATAAACTTATATTAATTTTATATAAATTCTAAGATTTATTATTTTAACACAATAGAGAAAGCTCTTATTAATTTTGTATAAAATTTAAGATTACATTAATAAAGAGATCAGTTTAGATTTGTTGTAAATTTTAAATTTTATTATTTTAACATTAATTTTATATCAATTTAAGATAACATTAATAGCAAATTACATATTTAAAAAATGAAAAAGATTTACCTTTTTATTTTTTTAATGATTCTTATATCTTACTAATTATAATTTTTGTGTGTGTGTATTTATAAACTAGAGAATGAACTAAGATTTACAACATATCTCAATATTAAACTTTCATATCATTTGAGTTTTTACATCATGTTTCTTCACATTTTATTGTTTATTTTGATTGGTGGAGCACAAGCAAGATCATGGAACGAGAAAGCTAAATACTCACTTAAAACCATTCAGGTCGTTATTAATATTTCTTTTGAAAAATTAGAAATAGTACTTTTATTGAAATTATTATTATTATTTTTTTTAGACAATAACAGGAGATCTATTTGACTGTGTTGATATGTACAAACAACCAGCATTTGACCATCCTTTGTTGAAAAATCATACTCTTCAGGTATTTAGTATTCAAAAATAAACAAGTCAAATTGATATGATATTTTTTATTGCATTGTATAGTTCCTTTTGCTCTTTAATTGATCTGATAATCTTTGCAGTTAAAGCCAAGTAGTCTTCCAAAGGGAATGAAGCTTGGAAAATCTAAACCAACTTCTTTTTATGGATTCAATGATACTTGTCCTTCTGGCACTGTTCTCGTCCACCGTGCTCGGAAACAAGATTTAACTAAGTCTCAACTTTTGAGAAATCAATTTAGAGCACAAGCCATAGCTAACGTCCCAATCCCAAATCGGAATCACGTAAGTTTTTTTTTTTTATCACTGTTATGACTATTACTATTATTATTATTATTACTATTACTACAACTATTGCAATTCTAATTCATTATTTATGGAGTTCAAACATAAATAATATTTGCATTCAACACAGTTCGCAATAATTGAAAATATATATGGTCCATTTTATGGAGCGTACGCAAAAATGGCAACTTATAAGCTTCCAGATCTAAAAGCTGATCAAACATCATCTAGCACTATATATCTTCTTGGTGATACACATGTTCCAAACAATGAAATCAATGTGATCGAGGCCGGTTGGCAGGTAAATTAATATAAACCATTAACTAATATTGTTTTATATAATCACTAATTTATATCTAATTTCATAGGTTTCAACATCCTTGTATGATTCCAGTTATCCTCGTTTTTTTACTTTTTGGACCGTAAGTATAAATCTTTTATATTTTATTCCTTTAGTTTCGTATATATTCTCAGTTAATATATTTAATTATGTATTTTCAGAGTGATGGGTATGAGAAAACGGGATGTCCAAATTTGGACTGCCCTGGTTTTGTCAGCACCACTAATATTTATGGGCCTGGAAGTTTTATTCCTGAATTTTCCACTTACGGTGGCGAACAGAAATATTTATCCATACTAATCGCTAGGGTAATTTTTTTTTTTCTAAATGTGTTATGTTATTTTTATTAAAGTTTAATCTTTATTAATAAATTTTATATATTTTCATTTATAGGATTCTCAAACAGGGAATTGGTGGGTTACTTATAATGATGAATTACCTCTTGGGTATTTCCCTAAGGAATTGCTTCCTAAGATGCAGGATCACGCATACGTTATTCAAATGGGTGGGCATGTTTACTCTCCCTTGAGTGTGCCGAGCCCTCCGATGGGCAGTGGTCATCCAAGTAATGAAGGACGTAATAAAGCTGCTTATTTCATTCAAGTTCAGGTAGTGGATCGCTGGAATGATTTGGTCAAATTGGATTCTCAACTTATTGAGACTAAGTCAGATATTAGTGATTATTATAGCGTAGCTGATGATCATGATACATTTGGTAAGGATGTATATGTTTTTGCTTATGGAGGAGCGGGAGGTTTCTAAAAGTGATATCAATCTTGTGTGGAATAAATTGTTCTAAGTTCATTAATAAATTTATTTTAGCTTTCTTTTACTAGCGTTTCATATTGTTGGAGAAAATTTTATTAAATTTCGATCTAAGTTTTTCAATGGAATCATTTGATTCTTATCATGCCCAAAACCCATGTCTTCCACTATGATATTACATCCATTCTACATCGTCTGGATTCACATCTATGGATTATACTCCATTACCAACCTAACTAGGGCATGTGCATCGATTTGAACTAGGCTAATAGTTGCAACTACTCGAGAGTCTCTTAGAGACAGTGGAAGCTAGCGCATCGATTATGACTGTTTGGTGGTCATTAATAAAGCTGGTTAGAATTGAACTGAACCAAAACTATTTAAAATGGAATTAGTTGATTTTTTAACCTATGGAATTTTGTTATTAAAATCGAAACAACTGAATTGATTTTTTTTAAAATAAAAAATGATTTTTTTAAAAAAAAATAATCAATTTTAAAAAATAAAATATTAAATTTTTTTAATATATTAGTTAACAAAAAAAATGATTTGATTATTTTTCAAAATTCAAAAAAGAATCGATTTAATCAAAATAATAGATGTTAAAAAAAAACTAAACTTTTAAATAAATCGAACCGAATTTATGAATTAATTTGATTATTTTGATTTAATTACTCATTCAGTCGTTCCTATTTGCCGGTATCCAATTAATCGTTCGTTCTTGTAATTTTTTTATTGTTATAAAAAACTAACTGAAGGTAAAAGTAAATGCTTAATAATGTTTATGTAAAAATAAAATAAAATTATGAAACTGAGCACTATATGAATTTATTTATATTTAATCAGCTTAAAAAAATTATAAATCAAATAAGTTTGAAAGGGAAAAAAATTCTCTATTAGGGATCAATACTTTTTCTTTAAATTAAGAGTTTACATTTTCTGTTATCTATAATATTTCTTCCCCTTGAATTTTTTAATATTTTTTTAATGAAGTAACATTTTTTTTCTTTAAATTAGGAGTTGCCTTTTTATTTAGAATATTTTTAAATAAAATTTGACTAAATTACAACCTTCTTGAAGTTTTAGATATTTAATTTTAAACTATTTATTCTATTTCCTAGTGGCAAATTGGATGTGAACAAAATCCCAATATTTTTTTAAAAAAATCAACAGATAGTTACATCAACTCTATGAATTTTTTAATATTTTTTTAATGAAGTAACATTTTTTTTCTTTAAATTAGGAGTTGCCTTTTTATTTAGAACATTTTTAAATAAAATTTGACTAAATTACACTTACCTTCTTGAGATTTTAGATATTTAATTTTAAAATATGTATTCTATTTCCTAGTGGCAAATTGGATGTGAACAAAATCCCCATATTTTTTTTTTAAAAAAAATCAATAGATAGTTACATCAACTCTAACAAATCAACCTCAACCCTAATCCACATCTACTAAATCTACTTTTGAAATTTTAATCTAGAAATAATTAAAAAATATTACTTCTTAATTATATAATTAGATTTATGCTTACCTAAATCTAACCTCTCACAATTAATGACAAAAAGCAAATACGCTCGCCAGAAATCCAACCTCTCACAAGCTTCATATAATTATAACCCTCAATTTTTTAATTTTGTCACACATTTCCCATTCTCTGTCCCAACGCAAGGAAGCTTGGCTCACATTAAGGCCTCTGATATGCCTGCAAGCACCAAAACTTCCCCTTGGTGGCGCACTTCCACGACACCGGCCACGAGGCCCACGCCGCCGCCGCTGACCTCGACGGCATGCTCCTCGTCTCCCGAAGCTCCTTCCGTTACTTCTTCCTCCTCGCTGTCAAGGTAGGCGGCTTCCTCCACAGCGCCACCTTGCTCCTCCTCTCCTCGGCCATCCTCCTAGTCTACAAGCTCTTCTCCGAGGCACATCCAGATGCTCATCTACGTGCCGGTGGCCGGCGTGCGTGCGCGCGGCGGCGCACACGGTGCTGCTGGGTTCTACGATTTACGCGCTGACAGCTGGCGCACGTTCCGAGCTTGCGGGTGGAGGCGGGTAGTGGTGACGACGAACCCGCGGGTGATGATGGCGGAGTTCGCCCGGGAGTGCTTGGGGGCGGACAAGGTCCTAGGGACGGAGCTGGAGGTGGACGAGAGGACTGTTGAAAATTAATCTTGATTTTAGATGTTGATAAATTTTATGGAGATAGAATGGTGAGGTGGCAAGTCTTGACTAGAGATAGGATAGAGATAGAACTTGATGAATTGATAATTTTGATAAGAGTTCGTGGAGATAGAATTAAAAAAAATATATATTATGATTATCTCATATTAGTGCTTATCCAATAAGCCTATAAATATGTACTTCTTTTCACTGAATGAAGCAAGTTGAGTTTTTTGTTTTATTCTCCTTCTCTTCCACGTAGAGAGTCTCCTCCTCCTCCATATTATTATCTCCCATATTTTCCTTTTATTTCTTCTCCAATAGTTTTGTCAACAAAGTGGTATCAGAGCCATGACTAATGGATGTATGGTTCCCTTCCAAGTTCCAGTACTCAAAGCGAGTAATTATGACAATTGGAGTATCAAGATGAAGGCACTTCTTGGAACTCATGATGTTTGGGAAGTTATAGAAAAAGGCTACGTTGAGTCTCGTGATGACTCGACATTATCTCCAACTGAAAAAGACAGTCTGAGAGATTTAAGAAAGAGAGACAAGAAGACTCTCTTCCTCATTTATCAAGCTTTAGATGAGGATGGTTTTGAGAAGATTTCAAGTGCTACTTCAGCCAAGCAAGCATGGGAAAAGCTCCAAGTCTCATATCAAGGAGAAGAAAAAGTAAAAAAGGTACGACTTCAGACATTAAGAAGTCAATTTGATGCTCTTCGTATGAAAGATGGTGAGTTAGTATCAGATTATTTTTCTAGAGTCTCTACCATTTCCAATCAACTAAAAAGAAATGGTGAGAAACTAGAAGAAGTAACTATCATTGAGAAAATTCTTCGATCATTGGATTCAAAATCTGATAGCATTACAACCATCATCGAAGAGACCAAGGATCTACAAGTCATGACAATTGAGCAACTGCTGGGTTCATTATAAGCCCATGAAGAAAAGAAGAAGATAAATGAAGAAATTACTCAACAACTCCTAAAGATGACTTTTCAACCGACAAAGAAAGATGAAAGCTCCAGTAATAATAGAAGTCAACGGGGAAGAGGTCGTGGATATGGACGAGACCGTTCTAATGAGCAAGGATGGGTCTCCAACAACAACAATGAAAGAGGAGAACATTCAACAAGAGGACGTGGAAGAGGGTATACAAACTCGAGGTACGATAAATCTCAAGTTAAGTGCTACAATTATGACAAATTTGGACATTATGCAAAAGAATGTAGATCGCCTAAGAATAAAGTATATGAAAGAGTAAATTATATGGAAGAAAGGAAAGAAGAAGATGGCACCCTGCTGCTAGCGTATAAAGATAATGAAAGAGAAGAAGATACAATTTGGTATCTCGATACTGGTACAAGCAATCATATGTGCAGGAAAAGAAACATGTTCGTAGAGCTTGATGAATCAGTTGGAGGTAATGTATCCTTCGGAGATGAATCAAAGATTGAGGTAAAAGGCAAAGGTAACATTCTTATCCGTTTGAAGAATGGAAAACATGAATTTATCTCAAATGTTTTCTTTGTGCCAAATATGAAGAGCAACATCCTAAGCTTAGGACAACTTTTGGAAAAAGGATATGATATTCATCTAAAAGATTGTATGATCATCTTGAAAGATTATATTGGTTGCTTAATTGCTAAGGTGCCTATGTCAAAAAATAGAATGTTCTTACTTAATATTCAAAATGATGTCATCAACTGTCTCAAAGCTTGTTACAAAGACATCACTTGGCTATGGCATCTTCGATTTGGACATCTGAATTTCGGAGGACTAAAACTGCTTTCAAAGAAGGAGATGGTGAGAGGACTACCTTACATCAAACATCCTAATCAAGTATGTGAAGCATGTCTACGTGGGAAGCAATTTAGAAGAGGTTTTCCAAAGGAGTCAAGTTCAAGAGCTCAAAAGCCTCTTGAACTTATACATACAGATGTTTGCGGTCCGATAAAGCCAAGTTCACTTGGTAAGAGTAATTATTTCATTCTTTTCATAGATAATTTTTCTCGGAAAACTTGGGTATACTTCTTGAAGCAAAAATCGGAGGTCTTCGGCATATTCAAGAAATTTAAAGCTACCATAGAAAAGGAGAGCGGTCTTGAGGTCAAAGCTATGCGTTCCGATCGAGGAGGAGAATTTACCTCAAATGAGTTTCAAGAATTTTGTGAAGCCAACGGAATACGACGACCCTTGACAGTTCCAAGATCCCCTCAACAAAATGGAGTGATAGAAAGAAAGAATCGAACCATCCTTGACATGGCAAGGAGCATTCTCAAAAGCAAGAGACTACCAAAGGAACTTTGGGCGGAAGCGGTTGCATGTACAGTATACTTATCCAACCGATCACCAACTAGGAGTGTGTGGGGCAAGACACCACAAGAAGTGTGGAGCGGAAGGAAACCTGGAATTTCTCATCTAAGAGTTTTTGGGAGTATAGCACATGTCCATGTGCCTGATGAAGCAAGAAGCAAACTGAATGATAAAAGTAAGAAATTTATTTTTATTGGCTATGATACTAATTCAAAAGGGTATAAGTTATACAATCCAGATACTGGAAAGACAATCATTAGTCGAGATGTCATATTTAATGAAGAAGAAGAATGGAATTGGGAATCTCAAAATAAAGATTACAACTTCTTCCCATACTTTGAAGAAGAAAATGTGGAGCAACCAAGGGTAGAGCAAACAAGAGAGGAGTCTACTACTCCACTAGTAACACCAACATCAAGTACTGAAGAGAATTTATCTGCATCAACTTCAAGTGAAAGAGTACCACGCTTTAGAAGCTTACGGGAAATTTATGAGGTAACTGAAAATCAAGATAATCTTACTCTATTTTATCTCTTTGCGGATTGCGAGCCTATAGATTTGGAAGAAGCTATAAAAAGTAAAAGGTGGAAAGATGCAATGGATGAAGAAATCAAGGCGATAGAGAAGAATAACACATGGGAGTTAACGACACTTCCTAAAGGACATAAGGCGATTGGTGTGAAATGAGTGTACAAAATAAAGAAGAATGCCAAAGGAAAAGTTGAAAGATATAAAGCAAGATTGGTGGCAAAAGGCTACAGTCAAAGATCTGGCATTGATTATGATGAGGTATTCGCTCCCGTTGCTCGATTAGAAACTATCAGACTAATCATTGCTTTATGATCCGGCAGTAAGAATGGGGGACCCCATTTAGCAGAGTCAACGCCGCGAGGAGGGCCAAAGGCCTTGGCCGAGCGGATAAGGAGGGCGACGACCAGCTGAGGCTTCCGAGCGGAAGCAATATACCCCGCCGGAGGCGGGGTTCCGACGCTCATGATGAACAGTAGGAAAGGCCGAGCAGAGGGCCTGCTCGGCCGAAGGAATAAAACATCAATGCTGCGAACAGTCCAGAGCACATGACCCGGAAGCTCCCGTGCGGATCAGAACATCCGATCGGCCGGACGCGAGGAAACGGCCGACCGGTCGGACGATTGACGGGGAGTAAGAAAAGGCAAGGATAGGAACATCTTCTGACAGCAGATGATATGCAGGATCCTAGGACATGGGCTCACTGTCCCATCAAAGACATGCTCACTGTCCCATCAAAGACGTGCTCGTACTGTAGCAGTAAGGAGTCAGGCAAGCTCCTCTGACAAGCCCATACTGGGTATGGGTTGAGGACACGTGTGTGTGCCTCGGTATATGTACATCAGCCTCCTCAGAAGTCTATATAAGGCCTCCACTTCTTCAACCGGAGGTACACGAGTCTTCATCTTTGAGCCACTTCCTTCATCTATTCCCTCGTCTGACTTGAGCGTCAGAGGGCCGTCACTGGGACACCCCTCCCGGCTCGGTTTTGTTGCAGGTTCGCCGGAGCACTCGAGGATTCAACAGGGAGCGCCACGTCCCCAGCGTTCGTTGACCCCTGGTTCGGACAGGATCACTTTAGCAGCTCAAAATAAGTGGAAAATATATCAAATGGATGTAAAATCTGCTTTTTTTTAAATGGAGTTCTTGAAGAAGAAGTCTATATTCAGCAACCATCAGGTTATGAAGTTAAAGGACAAGTAGACAGAGTTCTAAAATTGAAGAAAGCTCTCTACAGGCTAAAGCAAGCACCAAGGGCATGGAATAGTCGAATAGACAAGCACCTGCAAGAGAAAGGCTTCATCAGATGTCCTTATGAACATGCATTCAGAGTAAGGATAAAGATGTTTTGATTGTATGCCTATATGTCGATGACTTGATCTTCATAGGAAGCAATCCAAGTATGTTTGGAGAATTTAAAGAAGCGATGACTAAAGAGTTTAAAATGACTGATATTGGGCTCATGGCATACTATCTGGGCATTGAAGTTAACCAAAGGGAATATGGAAGCTTCATCTCACAAGCAGGTTATGCAAGAGAGATATTAAAGAAGTTCAGGATGGATAACAGTAAGTCTATAAATACCCCAGTAGAATGTGGAGTCAAGCTATCAAAGCATGATGAAGAAGAAAAAGTTGATCCAACATTTTTTAAGAGTTTGGTTGGAAGTTTACGATACTTGACGTGCACAAGGCCTGATATTCTTTATGTTGTTGGACTTGTTAGTCGCTACATGGAAGATCTAACTACTACCCACCTTAAGATCGCTAAGAGAATTTTGCGTTATATCAAAGATACGATAGATTTTGGATTACTTTATTCAGCATTTAACCACTTCAAACTTGAAGGATATAGTGACAGTGATTGGGGTGGAGATATAGATGATAGAAAGAGCACTACAGGATTTGTGTTCTTTATGGGAGATACAGCTTTTACTTGGATGTCGAAAAACCAGCATATTGTCACACTTTCTACTTGTGAAGCAGAGTATGTGGCTGCGACTTCATGTGTTTGTCATGCTGTTTGGCTCAGAAATTTATTGAATGAGTTAAGGTTACCACAAGAAGAGGCAACCAAGATTCGAGTTGATAACAAGTCTACAATAGCACTAGCAAAAAATCCAGTCTTCCATGATAGAAGCAAGCACATTGATATGCGCTTTCACTATATCAGAGAATGTATTACAAAAAAAGAGGTACAAGTGGAATACATAAAGTCTCAAGATCAAGTTGCTGATATTTTTACCAAGCCACTCAAATTTGAAGACTTCATCAAGATGCGATATTTGCTTGGAGTTA
Source organism: Zingiber officinale (assembly GCF_018446385.1). NCBI lineage: Eukaryota > Viridiplantae > Streptophyta > Magnoliopsida > Zingiberales > Zingiberaceae > Zingiber > Zingiber officinale. The sequence continues at coordinate 149,024,095 of NC_055994.1, forward strand.
CAAAATCAAGTTTAAGAGGGGGTGTTGAAAATTAATCTTGATTTTAGATGTTGATAAATTTTATGGAAATAGAATGGTGAGGTGGCAAGTCTTGATTAGAGATAGAATAGAAATAGAACTTGATGAATTGATAATTTTGATAAGAGTTCGTGGAGATAGAATTTAAAAAAATATATATTATGATTATCTCATATTAGTACTTATCCAATAAGTCTATAAATATGTACTTCTTTTCATTGAATGAAGCAAGTTGAGTTTTTTGTTTTATTCTCTTTCTCTTCCACGTAGAGAGTCTCTTCCTCCTCCATATTATTGTCTCCCATATTTTCCTTTTATTTCTTCTCCAATAATTTTTTCAACAAGGACGAGGTGGGCCACGGGGAGGGGATTGCCGACGGCGTCCTTGTGGGGCACCGGAAGAGGGAAGCTGTGGAGAGGGAGTTCAAGGCGGAGCCTCAGCCGGAGTTGAGCTCGGAGACCAAGAATTCGACCACGACTTCATGGATCTCTGCAACGTCCTTGCTCGATACGTTTCCTCTATTTTCTGCATCGTCAAAAACTAAATTTAAATTTAAAAAAAAAAATTTTTGCTTCTATCGCCATTGATAGGATAATTTTCTCAGCCAGATCATAATTTTTTTTTTCTTTCAAGATTAACGAATTAGTTTGATATTTGGGGGTTGCAGGAAGTGTACATGGCTCCTTATGATTTGAGAATACTAGGCAATTCATGAGATTGAAGAATTCAGTAATATGATATTCCTAATCTACGGGACCAAATCCAGTTTTCTCACTTACATCCAATTGTAAGGATCGGAAGTATATACTATGGACATGGAGTCTTTTTCAAACTTGAATTGGTTCCAACCAAATCGGAGAAGACAACAATACACCTAGTTCCCTTAACCGCCAACATCTCCAGAGGCATACGAGTGTCAAAAGGTGATTCGTTCGTCTCCAGCACCTCCGTCAGTCTGTCTCAGGACCAACACGAAGGAGGTAAATCACGGTAACTGGAGAAACTAGTGCGCAGTGGGAACAGATACACAGGGACAAAGGAATTACGTCCTGACTATCCCGAGGTTCGAACCCACGCTCTCGAGTGTCAAGTTTCTACGTACTAACCACTCCAACTAAGCCCGTGGGGGCACTCTAGAGGCATACGAGAAACAACAGAGGATGGGCATGGGAACCAATGAGAGCAACGTCGGACAAAAGTGATAGAGATAAAGGAAAAAGGAAAAACTTGAAGTGAGGTGGGTTACCAGTGTCGTCCCACACATAGGCAAAAGAGCTCCAATTTCACTGCTCGCCGTCCATTTCCACTGCTGGCGCCGTCGAGCAAGGATCCTCTGGTCTGTTTTTAGCGGACTAGAGCCGAGTCCACTATAGTGATTGAAAGGATTCAATGATCCCTACCTGTTTAGTAGGTGGGGACCATTGAATCCCTCCAATCACTGTCCCTGGTCCAGAGATGGACCAGGGCAGACGAGATCAGAGGATCTCATCTGGGTGTCGCCGCCGATGAGTTCCCTCGAACCCTAGCTGGACTCGCCCTGTCTCCACCGAACAAATCAAAATTACTTCAAGCATTTGAAATTTTTGAAAGTGAATTAAATGGGCCTTATGCTGAACTACAGGTCCAATTAAGTAGAATAAATGGGCTATCTCTCAATGTTAACGCCCATTTTATAATTTGTCCCAATTTGTTTATTTCCTATTTTCTTTTTCTTAAAAAAACTAATTTCCCTTCAATTTCCATATTTTTAATATATATATATATATATATATATATAAGCCGAAATTTCTTTTAGGAAAAGGAAATTAAGTCCGAAGTTGATTTTCATTTGCATTTACGTGCATGAATTATTTCTTTTAATTTCATAGTTATTTTCCTAATAGTGTCTAAAAAATATATAGATCAAAGTTATCTGAACCTCTTTTGTTTATTCATAATCTATGATTTCTTCATTGGTTTGTACGAGGGATTTAGCCTCTAACTTAACTAATACAAGATAAGATGAATCATTGGTATGTGTTAGTGAAATATAGTATTTTCAAAAACTTATAATAATATTTGTTTAATATTTTATTTTTATTTTATTTTATTTTTTGAAATTAGCAAATTGTTATTTTTATTTTCTTCCACACTACTAATCCAAAACCAAGTCTTGGAGCATTTATTATTGTATTGTTTGTGTGTAAGGTTCTTAATCAATGGCCTACCAAGAAGGTCACAATATAGCACGCCACCCCTCTTCTCCGAGGAGAATTTTGGCTACTGGAAAGGCAAAATGGAGTATTACGTGAAGGCAGAGATAGAGATGTGGATCATCATTCAAACGGACTTCTCCCTACCAATCGACAACACCGGAGCACTTGTCCCCTATGACAAATGGGGTGCACCAACTCGCAAGAAAATTGAAGTAATGCAAAAGTAACACAAACTCTTTAATGTGGCTTAACTAAAGAAAAATTAAACCGGGTCCGCTCATTCTCAAGCGCGAAAGAACTATGGGAAAAGCTGATCGAGCTCCACGAAAGAACTTCCGATATGAAAGTAAGTAAACATGATTTAATTTTGAATAAATTATATAATATAAAAATACAGGAAGGTGAGTCAGTCAGCCAGCTTCATGCTCGCATACAAGATATACTGAATGACCTCCACACAATCGAACAGAAGGTGAAAAATCACGACGTCATCAGGTATGCACTAAAAGCATTTCCAAGGAACACTTTGTGGGCATCCATGGTAGATGTTTACAAAGTATCCAAAGACCTTTCTTTAATTAGACTAGACGAGTTATTTTCAGAGTTTGAATTACATGAGCAGATTAATGCATTGCCGGGTGAGAAACGTATTGCTTTGATTGCAGGTACAAGCAGAAGGAGAGAACAAAAAAATCAAGTGTCGAACCGAACTCGAGTCTGAAGATGAATCAGACTCAGAAGACGATGAAATTACCGCCAAGCTCATAAAATTGGTACGAAAAATGTGCAAAAAGTAGAAGGTGACTCAATCGAATACGAAGGTTAAGTCTAGAGTTACATGCTACGGCTGTAACCAGAAGGGACACTACAAGCCGGAGTGTCCGAACCAGAAGCAACGACGAAGGAAGCCCTTGAAAGCAACGTGGTCCAAGTCCTCTAAAGAGTCCGACGAAGAAGAACACAAGCAAGCAAGTTACCTTACTCTATCGGTACAAGCGTACATTGCCGAAACCGAGTCCGAGTCTGATATCGAGAGCAAATCGAAAATCGAGTCCGAGAGAAATCACAGATCTGTATCTGTTCCCGAAGGATCTAATCACATTGTAAGCTTTTTTAATTTCTATTGAACAGATCCGTATCTGTTCAAAATAGAAGTAACTCAAGTTCAAGAACTTAAAGACATGTTGGAACGGTTCATCTTGGGTCTGTGGAATATACAAACTTAAATTCAACTTATATGTTGAAATGACTTGTGCTGATAATCTCAGGCAAACGCAGTTTTCTTAAAACAAATTTGTGTCTCACCTCCGACTATGCTTCGAGACTTTCTTAGGTCATTAGCCTCTCCCCAAGCATTTGTTCACATTATCAAAGCATGTGAATTAATATAAATCAACCAATTTGTCAAGAAATTCTCAATGTAAGACTAAAGTCTCATTTACAATGAAGTTTCTATCTTCTTCCACCTCTTCTACATTCACTCATATTCAACGAGTGTGCCAATCTGATCTAGTTTTGGTAGTTTGAAAAATATAGGTTTCATCCAACCATCATCATCTATGCTCGATCCTGACTGAATCACAAGACATCTCCAGTTTGAATCCAGATTTCAGCCTCATTCAAATCCTTCATCATTTATATACTTTCTACTCTTGGATAATATTTTTCCACCTTTGTTCTTTATCGTGTATAGATTATTTATATTTCTAGTCGAGGAGATGTAGGTATCTTCCGTTTTCCTTTTCATCATTGTGTATATCGCTTACCTTCATATCGATCTATCCCTCAGGCGGCCATCGAAGGCAATCTCATAAGATAAAATTAAACTTCAAATTGTTAGATCTAAGCTCTTCATCTATCAACTCTCCCACACTCATAGTAGTTTGGCTGTGTTCTAAAATCCCCTCAGTTGATCTAAAGCCTTTTTGTAGCAGTAGTAGAACTTTAGATCCTGCTGCTTATCTCAGCAATAATCTAATTTCTCTCTGTCAGATATTTTCTTTTTCAGGAGTAAGATCTTAAGGTGTTGCAATCAATATGACTTATTTCTTAATTATGGTGAAATAAGTATAGTAGTCATTGAAGTTTGTAGCTTGATTTTGTTTTCAGTCAGATTGTTGGTACGTAGATCACTATCAATTAGGGTTTGGAGTATTAATTAGGTGGAATTCATTGTTTGTACTCTTAATTCTCAAACTAATAAGGTGTTTAGGTAAAGGCAACAAATGTTAGGTGGTTGGTCTTGTTTCATTTCATTTCATGAAAATGACATAATTAAGATTTGCACAATAAACATGCTAACCAAATTCTACACATTTTAGGTAGACTTGTATGGCTTCAAGTAAGAATATCTAAATATTAAAAATATTTTTTATGCATAACTTAATTAAATAATAATTATAATAATAACAATAATAACATGAGAGAAGGAAAATTACTTAAATCTATTTATGACGTTAATGCCGCCGGCGAATGTACTGGAGGAGGTCGCAGCCGTCGTCGGGGCCGGTGCCGGAGGAGGGCGTGGCGGACTCGTCGACGGCCTTCATCCGCATCTCTACCACCTTCTTGTGGGAGTTGGAGTGGAGGGCTGGTACGAAGGTGGGACTGGCCGCCGGCCGGTACTCGGGGAAGAGCCGCCCGGTCTTGTAGCGGACGCCGCAGGCGTTGCAGAGCGTCTTTGGCCCTGTCGGCCCAGCGCGCCATTGCGGCGTCTTTTGTATCCCGCAGTGCGTGCACTTCCTCACGGCCGCCGGCGGCGCCGATCTCGTTTCCTCCTCTGTCCCGGCCGCCAGGCTCTTCGTTGTGAATTTTATCTTCTTCTTCTTCTGCGGAGCAGGGGAGGACTCGGACTCGCAGAAACTCTCGTTTGTGGAATGAGAGCGGGGAGGAGGGAGGTGGAAGGCGGTGAGGCGACGGCGGCGCGGGTTGCTGCGCGCGCGGGCGGGGAACGACCGGCCGCCGGAGTGCGAAGCCGAGGTCGAAGAGTAAGACGAAGAAGAAGACGAAGAGTAAGACGATTCACCACTGCAATTGGCGGCCGGTGCGAGGATGGAGATCGGACTGGAGTCTCGGAAGAAAGCATCGATCTTGGCGGCGCCCGGGAGCTCAATCTCCGCCAGAAGGGCATCGCACTCGTCAAGGAACGCCGGCGTCCAGTAATCCAATTCCTCATCAAACTACATAATCAAAACAAATATCGGTACCTCAAACCGAGCTTCGAATGTAAGATTCAAGAACCGCACCTGTTTTTGGTTACCGGAGGACTCGAGCGTCTCGTCTCCGGCGTCGGCCGCGGAGGCGGACGCGGCCGGAGGAGGAGGAGGAATCAAGGGAGGGAGAAGGAAGGCCCCTGTTTCATTACAGGGCTTCTTCACCATTACCAACGCATTCTCCTCCTCCTCGTTGAGGAAATCAAGCAAATCGTCGATCTGATCGAAGAGATCGCTCATCTCCTCCGGATTCGTCGCCCTGATGGCACACACTGTGCGAGATCGATCCGCCGATCTATGGATTTACTTGAGGATCTTAAACTTGGATGAAGCAGCAAAAGCTGAGCAGAGCAGAAACAGGGGAGGCAATTAATAGCTGCTCGCTGTGTCGGGGACGAAGGGGAGGAGGAAGGTCGCTAGATTCGGCGTGGTGACGTGGAGCTCTCCCATTTGTTGTACTGAAAATATTACATTTCACCTACACAATAAACCATTTTTTAAAACTACCCCCTTAACTGTAAAAATGCACTCCGAGGCAAGTTGTGACGAATTTTAAATAATTGAATGGTCAAAATGTAACAATAGAGTTCTAAATTTGAAACTAAGAGGGGGAAATTTAAAAAATGAAAAAAAATCAATTTACCCATAAATTATCTCTCCGTTAATTACGGCGCCAGTCAAGAGCCGGGCTCGGTGGAACTCGGACCGGTCATTAGCCGCAGCTAAATAAATAATTAAGTTGATAATAATCAATAAATTATCATTAGTAAGAGAGCAGTCGTAGGCAAGGATTTTATTATAACCCAAATTAAAGGAAATGGGTTATTGATCCAATCCGAAAACGGGAAGATGATTAATTAGGGATGTGGTTGCTGTATTGACTTGATGTAGATCGTGTCCCACTCTATAGAACAAGTAATGTCAATGTCGAAACAGGGAAAGGGTTTCTAACGTTGGTCCTCCGACACTTAATTAAGTCAATTACCGGAGCTGTAAATGAATGTGGAGCAATAGTAGGACAAGTGCAAACAGTGAATAACGCGCGTACTTCTGTTGGTGTATGAACTCCATTTATATAAAACCCTAGTGGGTGACGTGCACACTCCTCGAGGCGTGGGCATGTTCTTGTCCTATGAAAGGACCTGTCAGGAAAGTGTCTCTGACACCATATCTTAACATGACATGCATATCCCTGACAAGACAATGAAAGTTTCCGTCGTACGATCTGCTTGTTGATCATACCTTGTGTCAGCGACACTATCTCCCAAAAGGATATTGAGAGATACGATGATGATCCCGCTACTCGGGTGAGCGAGGTAGCCGCTCGGCTAGGGACTTCCCGCTCGGTCGGCCTCAACTATTCTTCTTTGCGACGATTGGGTATAGTAGACTGTCGCCTCTCGATCGGACAAGCGCTGCGGTCTCCTGGTATTCTGCCGCTCCGTACTGAGCATTTGACGATCTTGTCATACTATTTCGAGCTAGACGGGTGGGCAGCTCAGCCAAGCCTGTTATCGATCGGGACATTGTATGTCCGACCGACCCTTGTAGCTGACCTCCGCTTGACCACCGTAGGCGAGCCCTTTGACACCCGTGTATTGATCATCTTGACTTTGACCTCCACTTTAGCAGTTGACCCATATCGGACGGCCCCTTTTTATCATCACATCAATTATTATTATTATTAATTGAGATTTTGCTCTTAATTTTGTCGAAAATTATTTTTATTGTTGTTATTATGGATTAATTAAATAATGTTTAGTGACGGAGAGCATGTCATGTGCACGGCACGGCACATGGAGGCATGCAGGATGAGGTTTGCCATGTGATGTGGGAGGGTGGACAGGTCCCACTAGTTCTACTGCCTCACATGACATAGCCATGCTTATGCATCAAGGTGCTCATTAATTCCTATTATATTATTATTATTAATTCCTTTAATTTCCTTTTTGCTGTCTTCAATCATTTCTTGTAGATCCATCCACCAACCATTTTGTTGGCACATACAACAAGAGAGAAATTTTGATCTACAATTTTTATTACATTTTAAAAATAAATTATATATTCTGGAAAAATACTAATATAATTAAAATATTTATTTTTATAATTACCTTTCCATATCAAAAAATTATAAAATATGTTCTTAGACAAATAAAATAAAAGCCCCTAAGTTTTTATGACCTACAAAGGATCCAAGATCCAATCTGAATTTAAAAAAACCTTAATTATATGTATTGAATTAAACAGTGTCTCCTATGAAAGCGTCGGTGACCGACATCACACCAAGGTGCTATTGTTCATGTTTATATTTATAAAATAAGTTACTGCAAAGTATAGGGATGGAAATGTAAAATTGAAGTTATATTTCCTCTAAAATGGATATTTCCATGCAATTAGAGTGAGGGAGGGAGCTCGATTGAGAATTTTTAAATATCGAGTGTGAATGTAAAATTTTCCAATAAGAAGGGCTCGATGGAGCCATTTGCCATGGCATGTGCTCACTGCTCGCTTTAATAAATGGAATGGACCATCACTAATCTCGCTATAAGAGGAAGAATAATAAAAAATAATAATAATAAAAAATAATGATTAATTAGATTGGATAACGTTGAGCTTGGGACGATCGATCTGGTTCCATGGAAATTTTTCACCGACCATCAGGATAAATCAAGAAGCGCACGTGGCGATCAGTCTAGAAGCCTAGCATCCTTTGATTACGTCCTCTATTTGGAAAAAAAATTTCTATAAATACATCATAATTAAGATTCAAACGATAAATATCTAGACAATCTAGATCTCTTACCATTACACCAGGGCACTATAAGAGGAAGAACAAGGACCTTGTACTCTTTGTCTTTTGTTTCATCTATCTACACGATCATAATTTATTATATTTTTGAATATATAAAATATAATTATGATAATGTTGACGATATTTTATACTATCGGCAAGTGGAGATCACAAGTTACGAGTGTGTGATATTGAATAACAAATATGACCCAAGCAGATGGTGCAAGTGTAAAATTTATTTTTTAAAAAAATGTGGAGGATGGATGGCAAAGAGAACTTTACAATTGAGTAAATTATAATTACTCGTAGATACTACAACTCGTCCAAATATCTAAATTAACCCAACGCGATAAATAGGCTCACGAACCGGGCTCATTTAAGTTGAGAATGGACAATTTTTAAAATATTAAAGGTATTGCTTAAAAATATGTAAAAATTAGGAGTGAAAGGAAACTTTCCCTCTGTTTTAAATTTTTTGTTTCTTTCTTCCTTTTTCATTTTACTTTATTATTATTTATTATTTTCTTGTCGGTCGCCGGCGGCTCTCGGGTTCTCACCCGCGTGCTCGGAATCGATCGGCTGAGTAGGGTTTTCCTCTTACGATTTCCACCTCCACCGCCGGAGTCGGGTCCATTTCACCGAGATTGAGAGCTGAACTGCGTCGCCGAGGCTTCGAATCGCGCGTTTTCCAGAAGGAGGTGGCGGCGGCGAGTGACGCTGATGATTTTTGGATCTCGCTCAGATGACGATGATCTGGAACTTGGCTTGAGCGAGATGTTCTTGAGCCGGCCGGCGGTGGGGGCCTCGGTCTGCGCCTGCTTCAGTTCGCGTTTGGAGTCGCTCCGCTTGGCGTCATGGTCTCCACCAACGATTTCTCCTCCGTTATTGCCTTCTGGTAACTAGCCCTTCCATTGATTTCTGTCAAGCTTCTTAAATTTTTAGTGAAATTAGTCGCCCTCATCCCTGCTTAATATTGCACACCAATCATATTTTGCTCCGCTTCACAATTGCATCGGCCATTGGTTATTTTGCTGAATGGAGTACATGATTGTCTGAAAAAGAATCTTGAAATGGAGTTCTAGTTCTTGATCCGAATAGTGATTACTGGAATAAACAGGAAAGTACTCAATCTCAAACTCAGGGAGGAGAGTAGTCCGGTTGAGAGTGTAATTCTACCTTACAAGAGAACAGATCATACATACAAGGTGATCTTTTTTTTTTTTTTTTTGGCCCCTAATCATTTACATTAAGTGTGTGGTTTCTGATGATGTTGTAGATGATGATAAGACGAACTGTGTTTTCTGTTTTTATTGAATACGACAACCTTCTCAATGAGCAGGGAAAACCTTTTCCATTGACCCATGGTCATTGTACACACATGAACACTAACCTTTCTCCTTCATTCATAATACAAGAATTTATTTCCTAACAAGTAAATTATGTTGATCAATTATTTGGTTTTCAGAAAAAGAACAGGAAAAAAATAATTCCTTAATCATGTGGTCGCAGAGTACCAAATCTACTCTTCGGTCGGTGGATCGACCCAGCGGCCGTGGTCCTTTATGAGCTGGATTAGAGCATCAGTTGCTCCCTCCATTGCGATGCCTCTCTTCAGCACAGTCTGATACAAAAATAAGAAGAAAGAAACATGATATGAGTTTTAGTCAGTCATTCCTAAACAGCATCAACAATGGCCAAGGAAAGTGAATTGAAAGGTAACAGCAAGCTTTGCATGTTTCTTCCTCTTTTTCCTTAAATTTGTTTGAACTAGTTTAGTTGGATAGCTGTAATTTCACAAAGCAAAGCAGTTTGGATGTGATGATATTGTGGAGAAGACAGGTATTACCTTCCCAACATAAAGATCGATCTTCCCTGGAGCACCACCAACATAACCAAAATCTGCATCAGCCATCTCTCCTGGTCCATTCACAATGCAACCCATGATCGCAATCTGCAAAGAAGTTGATGGAGTGTCAGTTCTGAAAATGTCTAATTGGAATGGTTGAACAAACAATGCCAGCAGTGGGAATGGAGTTTACCGAAACACCAGGAAGATGTGAAGTCTTTGTCCTGATCTCAGCGCTTATATCTTGAAGATCAAAGAGTGTCCGTCCACAAGATGGGCAAGAGACGTACTCCTGAAATATATTGCAGGAATAGATGAGAAATTACGAAATATGAAAATAAACTTTTCGCATTGCAATTCAAAGTAATAGAAGGTTTGTGTGGATTGCTTACAGTCTTTGTGTTGCGCATTCTGCAGCCTTGAAGCAAGTTAAAGGATGTATTCCTTAGGAACTCAAACTCCTGCTCAGGAGCCTCAAGTAGGATACCATCTCCAAGCCCATCGACTAAAAGAGAACCAGCATTGCTCCCAGCCGTGATCACCAGATCGTCTCTGTCAATTGCAGAACAACAATGTGAATGAACAGATATTTTCCGCTTACAACCTTCAATAGGTTGTTATCAAGATTGCAATCTCACCCGTCGATCCCTTTAGGAAATTGGATATGGTGGATAACGGGGAAGTTAAGTGAACTTTCTTCTAGATACTCAAACAACCTGATAGCAGTAAAGAAATTTGGATTCATGTCAAAGGATGTACTATTCGTCTTGATAATTTATAGTCGCTAGCATCACTTACCTCCTTGCTGCATGAACTCGGCTGAGCTTCTCTTCGCTCAATGGAACATCATGTAGTAACATTGTGATATTATCAACATTCTTGATGATGTCTAGCTCCTCATATGGTTCATCCCCGCGAATAGTTACAGCTAACCGAGTATCTAGAAAACAAGCACATCTTTGAATTAGAACAGCATTGTGACAAAGAAGCATGGAATTGAATGATAAAATATGTCACCTCTTGGCAAAAGCTTGTGAGCACCAGTTGAAAGTTCGTCGAGGTTTACAAGGACAATTGCATTAGGAAGTGGTTTCTCCAGCTGCTCGGATAACGGAACTATGACACCCATGCTTATATCGATCAACCTTTTGAGAGCCAACCTCTAATCAAAGGTAACAAACATGAGTTAGTCCCACAAGATCTTAATCATTTATCATATTCACATTTCGAGAAAGCAAATTTTTAGCAATTGAGTGTTGAAAAATATGCAACTTAAATCTTCAAGTTCTAATGTCTAACAATTTTTTGGAAGACAACTTACAGCTTCAACATCATCTAGAGGAGGAAGTTCTCTCAAAAGAATAGAGTCCACAGTTGCCAGGTCCTGAAAATCTCAAAAGGTTAAGGTGATTCTTTGGACTAGTTTCAAGCATAGCATTTGCAATTCAGAATCACAAACCTTGAAAGGCATTCCAACCACAAGCTTTGCAGCAAGAGACTTGTAAAGAAGCTCCGGAGTCTGACAAAAGAAATTAGCAACGCGTGACGAACGGCAAAATAGATGCAAATATAACAAATGGGGTTGTTAGATGTTCATGATATTAAGAGATGACAATGATAAACCAAACTAAGCATTGAATCTGCATGATGCTAATATGTGGTGTGAAGGTGGAGTGATGAGTATTCAGCTCATGGTTCAAACTTTGACGGATCAGGAAAACTGGAGACTAATTCAATTCATCAAGTTGTGTTTTTCAAAACCACAAGAAATCACTCAGAATTGTCGGGGCCAAGCGTAGACTGAATTTGACGATGCCGACATTGCCATTCATTTTCTTAATATTACCAAGTGCAACACTACTGTATAAGGTATCCGATTGGCTATCTACCTTGAGCAGGTCCAAGGACACTGGCATAAGAACAGAACCATCACGATGAAGAACTCCACGGTAATCCACTTCTTCACCCTATCAAAAGAAGTGGCAAATTTCAGAAACTTTTCTATGGATGTCGATGCAATGAACCAAAGACATAATACTAATAAAAGATTGCTAACCTCTATCTGCACTGGAAGTTGACCTGTTCTTCGCTGGAAGTCAAAATACCTTCTATGTTTCTCCTCAAAAGGTGCCTAAACATTTTTGGGAGTCACAAAGTTAGTTTTGAGCACAAAAACCATTAGACAATTGCGCTTAGTTGGAATGACACATACAGTTCCTTTCTGAAGATTTGAAGCTTGCATTCCAAGGTTAGCCAACCGCTTACAAGGATCAATCTCTTTCTCCGGTGGTTCTGTCAAAGACACCCTGATTGTATCGCCCAAACCATCCTGTTGAGCAATGCAACCGATGTTAGAGCATATTAGCTTCACAAAATACGCAGGCATTCTGGAAAATAAAGGACTTTGAAAATTACAGACCTGAAGAAGTGTGCCAATACCGATTGCGGATTTCATCCTTCCATCTTCTCCCTCTCCAGCTTCAGTAACTCCTAAGTGGAGAGGATAATCCCAACCTTGAGCATACATCTCAGTAACAAGCAACCGATAGGCTTGAACCATGATAACTGGGTTACTCGCTTTCATTGAGAATACAAAATTATGGAAGTCTAGCTTCCGGCATATCCTTGCAAATTCAAAGGCCGATTCAACCTATTGCAGAAATATAAAGTTTTTCAGCATAGATTTGTTTGAAGAACCATGTTCGATGTGTAGCTTATGAACAAGAATACTGACCATTCCTCTTGGAGAATCTCCATAGTAGCTCATGATTCGATCAGAAAGACTTCCATGGTTTGTCCCAATTCGGATTGCTCGTCCATATTGCTTGCATTTCTCAACCAATGGAGTGAAGACCTGACCAGGTAGATGAACATTTGATGAACTTCACAGGATAGTAGGGTTCAGTAATCTCAGAAGGATTTCACGAGAAATTCATAAGTTTCAACTTTGAATCAGATTCAAATGGGACTATAAGTGGCAATTATCTGAACCTTTTCGATGTGCTCAAGCTCTTTTTGATATTCATCATCACTATACTCTAACTGCTCAAACTGTGCTCGCCTATCAGCTGTAAAGAAAGTGTTTCAGTATCAATTCAAAGTCAACAGTAACTTTCTTCTTCAAAGTAAAAACACAATAACTGACCAAAATTTCCAGGATTGACTCGAATCTTGTCGAAACATTCAGCTACCCTCATCGCAATTGCAGGTGCGAAATGAATGTCCGCCACAAGAGGAATATTATAACTGGGTTCAACGGAAATGAGAATGAATATGCTAATACGAGAAGGTTTTCTGAAGTTTCTACATTTGCCACGTGAAGCAGCAAAGTTAAAAATACGAGACCTACTTGTTTTGGACGAGTTTGTTCTTAATTTCAAAACAAGAATCCGATTCTTTCCTCCCTTGAACTGTTATTCGAACTAAATCAGCTCCTCTATCTGCAATTCTCATTACCTGGCAAGAGAACATACTTAGTTTCAGAAACACTGTACACAGAATAGCATCTAGTCAAAAGGCTTAATCTCTCAATTTTGCAGCTTTGGGTCTCAGCAAAACATGTCCGAGTCATAAATGGTTCGACCCGTTTATAAACAGGTCATATATGTTGAAAATATTGATCGGTTTGGATTAAACAGTTCGTAGGTCAATGAGGCACGATGATTTTTTATCACTAGAGATGTTTATCGCATTAACACTATTTCGCATTGCATGGGAAGGTGCTAATTTCCGCTAAAACGAAAATGCACAAACTCCCTAGAACATCAGTGAAACAAGCTAAAGGATAAAGAAATCTAAAACCTATCGTTATTCCTTCGATTGTCAGTTTGAACTATCTACAGATAAACTTATCCTTAGAAAAGTTATGATCAGTAAACTGTAAGCAAACCTCCTCGACGGTCTTGTCAACATCTTTGGTATCGGAAGTGGTCATCGTCTGAACTCGAATGGGATGCTCGCTGCCAAGGGCCACAGTCCCTACCATCACGGTCCGAGTCTTTCTCCTGACAGTCTTGTGTATGGATTCACAATACTTCCGCCTGGGAACTAGATTAGATAAAAAAGAAAAGAAAAGTTCAAACTTTTTTCCGACTAAGCATTTTAACCGACATGTTTACACATCAGAGATGGATAATAGGTAATATTACTTATGGTAGCTAACAATCATCGAGCACTTTGCAATTCAATTCATAGATAGAACAGAAGGAATGAACTCACTGGAAAACAGCACAAATGAAACAATGGCGTTCCATGTATCGTTAAGACTTACGATCGACTAATAGAAGCAGGGATCATATTTGTACCTAGGAGAGGACTTCCTTCTGAGGCAGGTTCCAGCTCCACAATGTCAGAGCCAGATTTTGAAGAATTTTTTATCACAGAAACAATTCGTCTCCGAGTCTTCATTCTTTGTTGCTCAGGGGCAAAACCAATCCTTGTGAAGTCTACACTCTTCGCAAGGCCAAGGCTGCGAGTCACACCGGCCATGGATGAAGGAACTGTTCCAGTGGCCATGATCTTTTTTCCCACTTCAAACCTGTGAGGAGAATTCTATTAGTTATGTCGATAGAATTCGATGAGCAATGAGCTAACATAACATAAGCAAAGATTGAGCAATCTCTATAAATGCAAATGCTTTAGCAATCCAAAGAGCAAAACAAGTGAAGAAGAAGAAGAAGACGACGAAGAAGAAGAGAAGGAAACGCACCTCACCAATTCCAAGGAAGAAGGAAGCTTTTGGTGCGCTTGAGTTGCAGTTGGGTCGATTGTGGCGATCGCCGCATGTTTATCACACAGACGCCGTAGGGATTCTGGCGTGAGGCGCATTGGCGTTGACCGGAGAAAAACCATGCAGGTCAACCCATCAGTCAACGCCGCCCTCGCAGCAGCAGCCTGGTTACGGGACCTGCGTCCCGTGACTCACGTTGGATTGATCCAGCACGCGAAGTTTGACCCGCAACAGCAGTGGGATCCTCTGATCTGATGAAGCGAAGTGGCGTAGCTCTTCCGGCAACCGAAATAAAGAAATTGAATCGTGACGTCGGCAGAGAGCGACGGCCGGGAGTAGGATATACCCCGACGTTTGTCTTCTCCGATCCCTCCGAAATAGCTGGAACAGCGCTGGAGCTGCTCGAGACATGCGGCCGTTGCTGACGCTCAGTTCCACCGGTGCGGCTGCCGGGACTCCGGCATCAGCGTAGAGCAGAGCAAGTGTTCGACGTAAGTACTGAATGAAGATCTCAATTAGTATGCACCATCTTCTTCATCGATATCCATACTACAAAACTACCTATAATTGGTCGTACATATTTGCCATGAAAAATGTTTTGATTTTGTTGAAAAATAAATCATTTATATTTATTTTCTTGGTGGAGTCTTGAATCTACTCTTCAGCTTGTGGATCAACCCAGCGGCCATGGTCCTTTATCAGCTGAATTAGAGCATCAGTTGCATCCTCCATTGCAATACCTCTCTTCACCACATTCTGCCACACAAAAATCATAAACATCTTGGAGATTTTAGTCTAAGAAATTGCGTAAAGTTATGGAGAGGCGATGATGAGATTTCAGGAAAGCAAGAAAGTGAAAGAACTGAGATGTTACCTTTCCAACATAAAGATCAATCTTCCCCGGTGCGCCGCCGACGTATCCGAAGTCTGCATCGGCCATCTCTCCTGGTCCATTCACTATGCAACCCATGATGGCAATCTGCAAAGGAGTCAAGGAGAGTAGAGGATTTGCCAAAGCATCTAATTGGACTGGTAGTGCAATTCCAGAACCAGGAAGAGTTAAGGACTTTACCGACACACCGGGAAGATGTGAAGTCTTTGACCTGATCTCAGCACTGACATCTTGGAGATCAAAGAGTGTCCTTCCACAAGACGGGCAGGACACATACTCCTGAAACATAGTTTGCGAAATTCAAATCACAATGCAAAGTAATCGTTGATATGTATGTATCGCTTACAGTTTTCGTGTTGCGCATTCTGCAACCTTGAAGCAAGTTGAAGGATGTGTTCCTTAGGAACTCGAATTCCTGATCAGGAGCCTCGAGTAGTATACCATCTCCAAGCCCATCAACTAAAAGAGAACCAGCATTGCTCCCAGCAGTAATCACAAGATCATCTCTGTCAAATGGAGGAGCAGCAGAATGAGAAATAGGTAACAATTACAAGTTCCAAAAATCACTCTACTATCGTCGAAGTCGCAATTTAACCTATCAATTCCTTTAGGAAATTGGATGTGGTGGATAACAGGAAAGTTGAGAGAATTTTCTTCTAGATACTCAAACAACCTGAAATGAAAAAGAAAATTGCAAGACTGTCAAATTGTTGTGAAGCTAGATGGCTATTTCTATATTATGAACATTTACCTCCTTGCTGCATGAACTCTGCTGAGCTTATCTTCACTTAATGGAAGATCATGTAGCAACATTGTGATATCACTGACATTCTTGATGATATCTAATTCCTCATAAGGTTCATCACCACGTATGGTTACAGCTAATCGAGTGCCTACAAAAAAGTACATCAGAAAGTTAAGAACAGCCTTGAATGAAAGAAGCAAAAAGAGTTTATTGATGACATCCATATGTTACCTTCTGGCAAAAGCTTGTGAGCGCCAGTTGAAAGTTCATTGAGGTTCACAAGGACAATTGCATTAGGAAGCGGTTTCGTCAACTGTATGGATAATGGAACTACAACACCCATGCTTATATCGATCAATCTTTTGAGAGCTAACCTCTGACAAAGTTAAGGAATATGAGTCAGACCACTAGATCCTCAAAGACTTGAGAACACACACAAAATCAACTAACTGAGAGCTTACAGATTCAGCATCTTCAAAAGGAGGAAGATCTCTAAGAAGAATAGAGTCCACTGTCGCCAGATCCTGGAAATCACCAAAAGTTCAGCACAGTCCTTGTAGGTGTTCTGAGTGAACTTCAAGCATGTAAGTCGCAGTTGATAACTACAAACCTTGAAAGGCATTCCAACCACAAGCTTTGCTGCGAGAGACTTGTAAAAAAGTTCTGGTGTCTGTTGAAAGAAAATTGCAACATGAGATAAAGGAAAAGGTAGATGCAGTATGCAAATAAAATAGACAATGCATGAGATACTAATTTAGTATTTGCCAAATTCTCAGATCATTAGATTAGCATAATCATCAATGTAGGTGTTCTCTGAAACTTGGAATCGACATAGTTTCTGAAAATAGTCAGAAGCAAATTCAGGATCCAAGTAGGCAAAGTATGCTGGTGCAACAGTAGTATAGAAAATATACAACCATACATAAGTGTATGGAAGTGGCATTTATTATCTACCTTCAGCATATCCAACGACACTGACATAAGAACAGAACCATCACGATGAAGAACGCCTCGGTAGTCCACTTCCTCGCCCTATACAAAGTGGCAAATTCAGAAAGCTTTCTTCACATGTTGATGTAACGAACTGAGTAGAAGTTCTAACCTCTTTCTGTACTGGAAGTTGACCAGTTCTACGTTGAAAGTCAAAATATCGTCTATGTTTTTCCTCAAAAGGAACCTAGTTTAAATTTTGTGCAGTAGAAGTTAGGTTTCAAAGGCAAAGGTCCATAAGAACAGTTAGACATGACATAATATAATGATTGCTCTAGCAGTTAGCTTTTAACCAAGGACTGGTGGAAAATGATAGATGGAAATAGCCATACAGTTCCCTTTTGAAGATTTGAAGCTTGCATGCCAAGGTTAGCCAACTTTTTACAAGGGTCAATCTCTTTCTCTGGTGGTTCAGTCAGGGACACCCTGATTGTATCACCCAAACCATCCTGTTGAAAAATAAAGGAAAGATGTCCAAGAACATAACTTCACTATCAATACAAAAATGCATTGTAAGTAACTTTATTTGATCAAGTATAACTCTTCCATTTGAACTCTGAACTTATATTCCTAAATTATTCAAGCAAAAAAAATCGACAAAAGAATGAATGTTTTCCACTAAACAAAGCAGGAATTATGCTTCTTTGTGTGTGTGTGTGGGTGGGTGGGTGGGTGTGGTAGCAAGTCCATTAATTGTATTGTTGGAACAAATCTGCATCTATAATTAGATTATTTTCTTTATCTTTCTTTACAATTTCACTAGGATATGATTGAATTCATATTCAACAGCTATGACAGAGCAATTGGCTGAGCGAAGCATCTCTTCTTAGGGTCCACAACTCGACAATGATTTAGGCTATCCATTTAGCCAAACCAAAACCTCACTTGAAATATAGTTTGAATTCTTCATTGTGGAACATAAAGATTTATCCAAAAGTGGTTGGTTGAAAGAAGGAACCTGAAGAAGAGTCCCAATACCAATTGCAGATTTCATCCTCCCATCCTCTCCTTCTCCAGCTTCAGTAACCCCTAAGTGCAGGGGATAATCCCAACCTTGAACATACATCTCTGCCACTAGCAAACGATAAGCTTGAACCATGATGACTGGGTTACTTGATTTCATTGAGAAGACAAAATTATGGAAGTCAAGCTTCCGGCATATCCTTGCAAACTCAAAGGCAGACTCAACCTGTTGCAAAAACAGAAAGTCATTCAATTTTTAGCTTCTTCTAGAAAAATAGTCAATTTGAAGCTTACAAACTAAAGTACCAACCATTCCTCTTGGAGAATCTCCATAGTAGCTCATTATACGATCAGAAAGACTTCCATGATTTGTCCCAATTCGCATTGCTCGACCATACTTCTTGCATTTCTCAACCAATGGACTGAAGACCTGAGATGGAAGATGAACAAAAGATGAAGTAAATATTGGGTAATATGTCTGATACATGGGCACTATAAAACAAGAAAAACAATAAAATATTGCAGTAAGAAATAGAATCACTAAATGAAGTGGGAGTCTCATAAAGTCCTCTAAAAATGGTGATGTAAAGGGTTTCAAGTTCTCAGATAGTTTTATGATACACAATGCAGAATACGATTAAAAAAAATCAACTTTGATCTAGATTCCAAATATAATTATTCAATTTGTTCCTAGAAGTAAATCCATTGCTGGATAATAAAGGAAAATATTTAATTTGCAATCTCACTAATGAACTTTTAGTTATTCAAAAAGCAGGAAAAAATTGGGCAAACTAATTCTCACAACCTGCTCAATATGCTCAAGCTCCTTTTGATATTCTTCATCAGTATACTCTAACTGCTCGAATTGGGCTCGCCTATCAGCTGCAGAAAATTGTTTTAGCTACACTGTTGCATTGGTGGCAATTTATTCTTCTAGATGTAAGTTAACTGACCAAAATTTCCTGGGTTGACTCGAATCTTGTCAAAACACTCAGCTACTCTAAGTGCAACTGCTGGTGCAAAATGAATGTCCGCAACAATAGGGATGTTGTAACTGGATTCATGGGAAAGACGATCATTATACAAATAACAGAAGGATTTTTTTAATGCTATGCAATTGCCACAATTGTGGAAAAGAATAAAAAATGCAGGACCTACTTTTTCTGGACAAGTTTGTCCTTAATCTCAAAGCAAGCATCTGCTTCTTTCTTCCCTTGAACTGTTATCCGAACTAAATCTGCACCTGTATCTGCAATTCTCATTACCTGGCAAATGCCATGTAATTAAGAGAAAGAAATGCATCTACTGGAGAGCATTAAGAGAAAGAAATTAAGGATTGATATAGAAACTGATGAGATAATAAACATGAATTTTATTATATGAAAAATGATAAACTGTTGACATCATCATTTTCATGATTACAAGATAAGAAATTATGCACACATATAAGATAAATGGGATACTTTCACTCTCTTTTGGTCAGTTCAAGATTAAAGAGGCATGAGAATAAATAATGTCTGAAGATTGCTAGCTCTAGTTGGACCAACTGTACCTTTTAGGTTAATTGAAAGATTTTTAAAAAATGGAAAATACATGAAATGCTAATTATAGTGGCAAGCCTTGATGAAGAAGATAAAAGAGAAAACAAACTAAAAGCTATCTCCATTCAATCAACTTTCAGCTCAAATAATCTATTGATAAGCTTAGACTAGAAATTTAAGCATTCCAGATAGGACTCAGTGTTAATCAATAGCAAAGTTTGGTCTTAGACTTAAGCAGACCTCCTCAACAGTCTTGTCCACATCCTTGGTATCTGAAGTGGTCATAGTTTGAACTCGTATGGGGTGCTCACTGCCTAAAGCCACATTCCCTATCATCACAGTACGAGTCTTTCTCCTTACAGTCTTGTAAATCGATTCACAATACTTCTGCCTGGGAACTAGAGAGACGGAAAACAGGAGTTAGTTCCATTAATAATCAGCAATTGATTTACAATTCATTTATAAAATCAATTATTCAACCAAAGTTATAGATTATCAATGAACGAAAGAATCCATTCCTAAACCAAAATCGGAACCAAATGCTAGGCTGCATTCACACAAACATGAAAATGGTCTCCATTTATCGAGTTGCAAGGGTACCGGATTTGATCAGTGTATGTAAGATCAGGACTTATGATGGATAATTGGCAATATGGACGAGAGCCCAATCATCTAAAGGCTAGGAGAATCATATTATACCTAGGAGTGGACTTCCTTCTGATGTAGGCTCCAACTCCACAATGTCTGAGCTAGATTTGGAGGAATTCCTAATCATAGACACATTTCTTCTCCGAGGCATCAAATTTTGATTCTCAGGCAGACCAACAATCCTGGCAAAGTCTACGCTCTTTGCAAAATAGAAGTGGCGATCCCTAGTCCACAGACCAGCCATTGATGAAGGAACTGTCCCGGTAGCCATGATCCTCAACGCCTTCTCTGTGGAAATGAAATCGTATTGACACCTTTTTGCTTTCTGCGTTCAATTACATCAGATGGAAAACAGTCCACAAGTCACTTCAAAAAGGAACACAAAGTGCTGATTTTAGTCTCACAAACTAATTGCACATCAACGACCACTTATGAAAAGTACTGGAAAAAAAACACAAATCCAGCGCCCAAAAGATTTTACAGATGAAAACTACAGCCAAAATTATCGTTGGAAATAAAACTGGCAGTTTCTTAATCACACGGTCTTAATTTTATGAAGTTCAAGTTCTAGAGAAATACTCCACTTCAGGTCAAAAATCGAAAGCAAATCAGGGAACTCGCCGAAAAAAAAAATGTTAAAATGTTAATCGAAAATCCAAACACCTAAGCTTCCAACGAGCGTTTAGAAAGCTAAAGGTGAAATTATTGTTAGAAATGAAGCTCAACAACTACGCAGCGACGGGGAATTACTTTTCACCCAAACAAACATAACTTTCCCGTCAAAAATCGAAGCGAAATCAAAGCACTCGCCAAAAAATGCAAAATCTTTTTTTCAAATCCGAACACCTAGTCTTCGACCGAGCCTAAATCTCTTAGATCAACGAGTTCCAAACTAGCTACTTCCAAAATCACAGCTCAATCCCGGAGAAAAGGAAGACGTATAAGAGGCGATGGATCCAGAGGCGCTTCTCACCGACTCCAAAGGAGAAGGATCGCGCTACGGTGAGTAGTCCAGGACCAAGGAGCTTCCTCCTCGCCCTCTTCCTCCTTCCTTGCGCCGCTCGGCCGCAGGTGCCAGTGCACTCAGCGAGTCGGTTTTCGCCCCAACCGCCTTATCAACCAACCAAACTCACAAATAATTCTTTTTTTTTATATATTTATTAAACCAAAAAAAAAAAAATCACCCTTCTCCTACATTTATTTTTCCATTTTGGTCCCATTTTTCTGCACAATAAAATACATTCACAAAATTTTAAATTATTACCAATTTTTTTTCTAAAATTAAGTGAATAATTATTTTTTAAAAAAGAATATTTTGACTATTTTAAAATTTTAAAAGAATAGGTGAATTAAAAACGTGATGTGTCAAGAATATTCTATGCGGATGCTCATTGCAGAATGCCACAAATTATTGTTTTTTCTCCTGTGGACTAAAATGATTTTAAATGATTTTTTAAAAATACTTCTAGGCAGAAAATAATTTTAAATTCACAGAGTTCTCTGGACAAAATTTGGTTGATTATTAGAGACAGAGCCGGTTGATAGGATCTCTGGGTGTTTGAATAATTAAATATATATATATTATAATAAAATAATATATATTATTGTTAATTATTTTTATTTATAACCTACTATAATTAAACCAAATGTTTATTACGATTAAATGAAATTATTATATAAAAAAATTGATAAATTAGACTCGTTGGACTAGTCTCACGAGCAACTAAGAAGTCTAGTCTCTTTTGATTGTGTATCCCATTTAGAAAAAAAAAATCATATAAATTCATCATATTTAGGGATAAAACCATGAATATCCAGTTGACAACTTGGATACCCTACGCATCATAGCCCGAGGGCTAAATGAAGTTATTATATGGTAGCACAAATGGTGGAATCCACCATCCAACGGCTCCATACGGTGGGTCCCATAGAATTTTTTCACCGATTACCAAAGTAAATCGGGAAGCGCTCAAGGAAAGCGACCCAGAAGCCCAACATCTTTTGATTGCACGTCCCATTTGGAGGAAAAATTCTCGTAAATTTACCATAGTCGGGGATAAACTACGGATACTTGGATGACAACCTAAATACTCTGCCGTCGTACCATAGCCCCGGGGCTAAATGAAGTTATTATATGATAGCAAAATATGGAATCTGTCATCTCAGCGACCCCACATGGTCGATTTTACGACCATCTATGAGGAGGTAAATCAGGAAATTATAGTTGGCAGCACGGAGGTTGACTTTTTTTCCCTCGATTTTGTTGAAATTTGAACTCTTATCTTATAGTAGCAATTCTAGTCTGTATTAGTCAACTCAACCTTATCTGAGGGCTAAATGAAGTTATTATAGCTAAATATGGAAATGGTTGTTCTAGTTAATTTTTAAAAAACATACCTTTTTAAAAAAGGCGCATTAAACTAAATAAATGAATAAGTTTGATAAAATATATATTAAATTTATTAAATATCCATGAATAAAAATTATAAATCATATTTGTTAATAAATTATAAATAGATAAAGAAATTCTTGAAATAATGAAACAAACTTTTAATACCAAACTTACTAACCAAATAAAAAATTTTAAATAATCAAACCATTTCAAATTAAGAGATTGATAACAAGAACTAAATCAAGATAAGCTCAAACCAACTTCAAACTCATAGAAAAAAAAATCAGATACAACCATATCAATAACTTAATTCATTTTAGACTCAACATAGTTTAATTATTTTATCAAATAAGCATAAATAACACACACTTTAAATTGACTAGACTCATTTACACCTGAAATTTACAACAATTTAGTAAATATAAGAAAATCCATTTCCCATGATTTACATTTTAAAAAAAATTATAGTTCAAAATTTTGATATAATAGGATGATAATATAAATTTTAAATCAATAAAACTTTAATTCATACTCAAGTGTTATTGATATACAGCTTTTTGCGGAGTGGCTTAAGTAAATTTACCCATGTGTTACTTGAAAAGTTCAAAGCTAAGCGCATAGATATATCAATTATTACCTACAATGTTCAGCCCCTTGTCCTTAACTACTGACTACTGTAACTAATTTCCAATTTTAATAATGGAGGAGTGCCAAGTCTAATCATCAAAAGTATAAATAAATACGGTAGGAGAAATTTTCAATATTAGAATTTAGGATTTAGGATTTAGAGTTTAGGGTTTAGGATCTTTCTCCTTTCAATATTTACATAAAGGAGTTGAAGTAAATAAAATTTTACATGCAGGAAGTGGAAATAAAATTTTTTATGAGTGAGAATTGCATGTAAAATTTAAGTTGTAATTGAAGATTTTTCTATACTTTACTCATAAAATAATTATTGATATTAGAGGATTTAATTTTGGATTATGATGATTTAATGATAGAAATGAATCCAGTTGTCCTTAGGATCCCTAGACATACATACATTTCAAAAAATAATAATATCTATAGAAAAGATTTGGAATGTTTTAAAGGCTCTAAATCATTAAGCAATTTATTCAAATATTAATGGTTAAGATAACAATCAATTTATTTTTCCACATTTATCATATTTATTTAGAAATAAGCATATCTAATATTTCTAACCTAGCCATCAACAAACAAAAAAACATAACAAATTTTATCCAAATTAACAATAATTTAAAAGACATTGATAATTTATAAAATAAAATAATTTATAAAGTTTGACTAAATATGACAACTAACGAATTTGCAAATCAATCCCTAGGGCCATCTCCTATACTCTGTACAATACAATAACTATGAAAAATGTGATTAAAAAAAGAATGTAAATTTCATCATCACTTTGAAAATTTTCAATACAAATTATGCACTCTTCGGTTAATTCATTTGACTCATTTTCTATGTATATGAATACAAGAAATATCTCAATTATAGGTTATTGTAGCCTTGTTGATGATGATATATTTGTTGTTGTGTCGTTGCATTTGAAAATGTAGTTTGAAATTCATTATACAATCGAATGCACAGTCAACGCAATCGATAGTATATATAGGGGTGGGGAAAATATTAAAAAAATTTATATTCACACGTACCATACAGAAATCTACCGAATTATATCAAAAGTTTACTATACCGAAAATTTTGATATCATATCAGTATGAAATTTAATAGTTTGATATTCGATATACCGTAACGATACCAAAATTTGAGTGTAGCAGTATAGAATTTATAACATACCAAAATTTCAGTATACTGAAGTTTTGGTACACCCAAATTTTAATATGCTATCAATATAATTTTAATTTTTGATACGGTAAATGATATGAGATTTCAGTACTGATATAACATATCAAACTAGTTCTAACCACACATAAGCTATATATTGTTATAACCATAATTACTACAATAACTATAATATAGGTTAAAATAGAATAATGTTTGTTTATGTTTCCAAGATGAACAAAAACAACAATAAAATAAAATTAAAGAACACAAAAAAATATATCATAATTACTAAATGCATGAAAAAAGATAATAAGTTATTTTAATACTATGATCATATTTTAAAATAACATTAAACCTGAAAATTTTCTCATCTTTATCAAAGTTATTTTTAAGATAACTGCAGTTTATATCACTTCCTAGTTAAAGAAAAGAATAAATAATATTAAATTTATTTAGAAAATTAAACCAATCTAATTATTGGATTCAAAACAATTATAACAATTTCGTATCAGAAATTGATAAGCATTTTAACTATAAAAACAAAATAAGATACCTATGTAATCCTAATCCCATAGACCTCTTAGTCGTCGTTAGCTGACGGTGCAACCACGAGTAACCTTGTGATTGCGTGTGGCATGTACTAGAGCTAGTTCAATATGGTATACCGATATTGAAATTTCATATCATATTTTGTACCGAATATTTTGATATACAGAAGAATCATATTGATACTTTACTAAAATTTCGGTAAACCAAAATTTCGATATATCGATTTTCAATAAGGTATCAATTGTATACCATTTACACTCAAATTTCGGTATTGATACGGTATACCAAATATTACACTAAAATGTTTAGTAGATCGGGTTTTCCTTTTTCAAATTTAAGCATGAACATTATAGACTAGATTAGCAAAATGTCACAAGAGGAGGTATGTTGATGAACCAATATCAAATAATAATGACATCAATTTTTTCATTAGATACCTTGTACTGAAAATTTAGATTATTTTCTTTACAATTCCACTAGGATATGATTGAATTCATATTCAACAGCTATGATAGAGCAATTGGCTAAGACAAGCATATCTTCTTATGGTCCACAACTCGACCACGATTTAGGCTATCCATTTAGTCAAACCAAGACCTCACATGATGTATAGTTTATATTCTTCATTGT
Organism: Zingiber officinale; assembly: GCF_018446385.1. Classification (NCBI taxonomy): domain Eukaryota; kingdom Viridiplantae; phylum Streptophyta; class Magnoliopsida; order Zingiberales; family Zingiberaceae; genus Zingiber; species Zingiber officinale. The sequence continues at coordinate 149,050,043 of NC_055994.1, forward strand.
GGAGCATAAAGATTTCCTGAAGAAGGGTCCCAATACCAATTGCAGATTTCATCCTCCCATCCTCTCCTTCTCCAACTTCAGTGACCCCTAAGTGCAGAGGATAATTCCAACCTCCAACATACATCTCTGCCACTAGCAAACGATATGCTTGAACCATGATGATTGGGTTACTTGCTTTCATTGAGAAGATAAAATTATGGAAGTCAAGCTTCTGGCATATCCTAGCAAACTCAAAGGCTGACTCAACTTGTTGCAAAAACAAAAAAGTCATTCAGTTTTTAGCTTCTTCTAGAACAATAGTCAAGTTGAAGCTTACAAACAAAAGTACCAACCATTCCTCTTGGATAATCTCCATAATAGCTCATTATATGATCAGGAAGACTTCCATGATTTGTCTCAAGCATTGACCATACTTCTTGCATTTCTCAACCAATGGACCGAAGACCTGAGATGGAAGATGAACAAAAGATGAAGTAAAGCGTGCATTTCTCAACCAATGGACCGAAGCCAAATGATATATTCTTCCAAGATGAATCATTGATGATTTAAACTGAAATTACCTCAACTTTCAAATGTTGAAACTTAATCCAACAAATTTGAATCTGCTACTGCTGAGAAGTTGAGCTTTGAATCTGATTTTTGTATCTCTGAAACTCTTTGGTTGTTTAAATTTTTTACACTCTTGATGAATTCGAATTTCTGAAATGGATTTCTAGAGTTCTTGAATTCAGATAGAAAAAAAAGGAAGTACTCTTGATTTCCATGTGTTAACCCAATGTTCTTAGTTTATATGTGCTCCTATGAAGAAAAAACATCATTTGGATTTCTATGTTTTTGATATCGAGACTAAATTCTAAACAAATTCTGAATTTGCTGTAGTGCAATAAGGCGGTACAAAAGAGGCTGCAGCTGGACAATTTAATGGTTGCACTAATGGAAAATTGAAACATATTTCATACAACAATAATATGTAACATCACTCACAAAGTTTATGTGATCACCTTTATATACCATCAATACATATTACATCCAAATTCAGATGTCATCATAACATATCGCAAGCATCTTATAATAATAATAATAATAATAACTAAATTTTACCAACTTAATAATAATTTATAAATCACTAATAAACTATAAAATAAAGGGAAAAGTTAACTAAATATGCCAACTAAATAACTAAATATAACAACTCAGTAATATCTACAAACTTTCTTCTACATTGTGGACATATTCTATACTATCAAAGCCAAGAGTCAATACAATCAATATCAAAACTATGATTACAAGAAAGAGTGTGAAATTCTTGACCATTTTGAAAGTCTTCAATACAAATTATACACTCTTTGATAATTCATCCGACTGATCTTCTTTGTAAATAGATATAAAAAATATTTGTATCTCATATTGTTATAGTCCCGTTGAACAAGGTAGATTTGCAACTGCTACATTTGGAGTTGTAGCTTGAGGTGCATTATGTGATCAAATGCACTTCTAAAATAATGTCCCTATTACACTGAGTAAAAGTACAATGCAAGTAGCACCTCCAATAATGAATAATAATGGAAAATACTTAATTCATGGTCAAACAATAACCTGCCAGAAATTATAAGGCAATAAATAACTAGAAAAAACTACAAATTAAAATTAATATATAAGAATATATAAAAAATTATAACATTTAAAAAATTACTAGCATATAACAATAAAAAAAATAACAAGATGATTAACTATAACATGCAATTTTTAAATAGCATCTAACATAGAAAGTTCGTCATCTAAATTATCTTTAAAAATACCTGTAATTTTAATATGTTAAATAAAAGAATAACTAATATAAATTTATAACTAATAGACTTTATAACATACCGAATATTCAGTATATCAAAATTTTGAAACACTATCGATATGATTTTAGTTTTCAATACAGTATATGGTATATTTAATAGTTGCACTACTAGGAAGTTGAGACATATTTCATACAACGATAGTATGCAACATCACTCACAAAGTTTATATGATCACCTTTATTTACCATAAATAAATATCACATCTAAAATCAGAAGCCATCCATACAAATCACATGAATCTTATTATAATAATAATAATAATAATAATAACCAAAATTTTCCAACTTAATAAAAATTTATAAATCACTGAAAACTATAAAATAAAAGGGTTTACAAAGTTAACTAAATATGACAACTAAATAACTAAATATAATCATTAAGTAATATCTACAAACTCTCTTTTACATAGTGGAGATATTCTATGCTCTTTAAGCCAAGAGTCAAAACAATCAATATCAAAACTATGATTACAAAAAAGATTAAAATTCTTGACCATTTTGAAAGTCTTCAATACAAATTATATACTCTTCAGGTAATTCATCCGACTGATTTTTTGTGTAAATAGATATAGGAAACATCTGGATCTCATATTGTTGTAGCTAGCCTCGTTGAATAAGATAGATTTGCGACTCCTACATTTGGAGTTGTAACATGAGGTGAATTATGGGATTGAATGCACCTCTAAATAATGTCGTTATCATCCTGAGTAAAAGTACTATGCAAATAGCACCTTCAATAATGGGTAATAATGAAATATAGTTCCAAAAACTACAAAATCCGACAATAAATGTTTAGAAGAAACTACAAAATAAAATTAATGAATAAGAATATATAAAAAATTATAACATTTAGAAAATTAGTAGCATATAACAATTAAATAAATAACAAGACGATTAACTATAACATGCAATTTTTAAATAACATCTAACATGCAAAATTCATCATCCAAATTATCTTTAAAAGTACTTGTAATTTTTAATATGTTAAATAAAAGAATAACCAATATAAATTTATAACTAATAGAATGTATAACATACCAAAGTTTCAAAATACTAAGGGTGTGTTTGGTACGCGTATTTTTCATTTTTGTTCTGAGAAAAACAAGCGTTTTCTGAAAAACGCGCATTTTCTAAAAAACGCGCATTTTCTAGAAAACAGAAAATGACTTTTTATCATTCATTGTTTTTTTAGAAAACGCTATCTATTTTTTTAGAAAACATACACGAAAAATGCAAACCAAACACCATTTTTCAGAAAACGCGCGTTTTTCAAAAAATAGAAACGGAAAATGCGCGTACCAAACACACCCTAAAGTTTCGGTATACCAAAATTTTGATACACTATCGATATAATTTTAGTTTTCGATATGGTATACAATACACGTAGGCTACGTTTGGTTGGGTGTAATGTAATCTAACTTGTAATGTAATGTAATGTAATCTTGATTACATTACTACGTTTGATAATGTAATATATGTAATCTTTGATTACAAGGGTGATTACATTCTTTTGTTTGGTGTCCATTATTTTTTATAAGGAATATAATTCGTATTATTATAATGACAAAAATATCCTGCGACCTCTACCGACGGCCGTCGCACCTCTGTCGAAGCTTGCGGCAACCGGCGACCTTCGCAGCCGGCAACCATTGTCCGTCGCCGCCCTCGTCGGCAATCGGCGGCCCGCCAGCAATCGAAGGCCGCCGCCGACAACCGGCGATGGCGACGTCCGGCGGCAGGTGGGCGGCGGCGGCGGCGGCAGGTGGGCGGCGGCGGCGGCGGCAGGTGGGCGGCGGCGGCAGGTGGGCGGCGGCGGCGGCGGCAGCCGGCGGGCGGGCGGCGGCCGATGGGTGGCGACGGGCGATGGTCGGTGGCGATGGGCGACGGCCGGCCATGGACTAGGGGTATATTCGGCATTTAAATTTTGGTTAAATTGTGACCTCGTAATGTAATCGGATTACATAGTATTTACTTTGTAATCCAGATTACAAAACTTCACCCTTTTTTGTAATCCAGATTATATTGCATTACAAGTTTAAAATCAAATCAAACAAAATAATCAACCTTGTAATGTAATCCTGATTACATTACAAGACAGATTCATCCTACCAAACGTAGCTTAATGGTTATACTAATGGAAACTTGAGACATATTTCATACAACAATAGTATGCAACATCATTCACAAAGTCAATGTGATCACCTTTATATACCATCAATATATACCATATCCAAATTCAGATGACGTCCATTCAAATCACATGCATATAATAATAATAATAAAAATAATAATAACCAATTTTTTCCAACTTAATAATAATTTATAAATCACTAATAATCTATAAAATAAAAGGGTTTACAAAGTTACTTAAATAGGACAACTAAATATAATAATCTAATTAATAGCTAGAAACTCTCTTCTACAATAGATATATTCTATGCTATCTAAGCTCAGAGTCAATACAATCAGTATTAAAACTATTATTACAAAAAAAGAGTGCAAAATTCTTGACCATTTTGAAAGTCTTTAATACAAATTAGACACTCTTTGGTAATTCATCCAACTAATCTTATGTGTAAATAGATATAGAAAACATCTGTTGGTCCCGGTAGCGGTCGACTAGAGAGGGGAGAATAGCCTTGTAAAAAATGAACTTTCCTTGAACTTTTATAGCGTAATTTAATATAATATACTTGCATAAATAGAATTAAGAAATTAAATAAAAAAAAAGAGGCACAATCGATTTACTTGGTTACAACCAGGAAAATTGTTAATCTAAGGAAGTTAAAAGCGTACTAAAATTTTCTTTCAAGCGGAGAAGTCTCTTTACAGCAATTTACACACTCAATTATAGAACAGAACTCAAGAAGATTCAATTACAAGTTTTATGTTTTTTTAATTAACATCTAACATGTAAAGTTCGTCATCCAAATTATCTTTAAAAATATCTATAATTTTTAATATGTTAAATAAAAGATTAAATAATTTAAATTTATAAATAATAGAATTTATAACATATCAAAGTTTTAGCATACTGAATTTTCAGTATACTAAAATTTTGATACATTATCAATATGATTTTAGTTTTCGATACGGTATATGATATACTTAATGGTTACACCAACGGGAAGTTAAGACATTTTATACAACAATAGTATGCAATGTCACTCACAAAGTCAATGTGATCACTTTTATATATCATCAATACATATCACATCAAAATTCAGATGATATCAATTTCATGTTATTATAATAATAATAATAATAATAATAAATATAACTAATTTTTTTCTAACTTAATAATAATTTATAAATCACTGATAAACTATAAAATAAAAGGTTTACGAAGTTAACTAAATATGACAACTAAATTCAGACGCCATCCATACATATCACTTGCATCTAATAATAATAATAATAATCAAAATTTTCTAACTTAATAATAATTTCTAAATCACTGATAAACTATAAAATAAAAGGGTTTATAAAGTTAACTAAATATGACAACTAAATAACTAAATATAATCATAAAGTATTACGTACCTACAAACTCTCTTCTACACATTAGACGTATTTTATGTTATATAAACCGTGAGTCAATACAATAAGTATCAAAATTATTATTACAAGAAAGAGTGTGAAATTCTTAACTATTTTGAAAGTTTTAAATGTAAATTACACACTCTTCGGTAATTTATCCAACTGATTTTCTGTATAAATAGATATAAGAAACATCTAGATCTCATATTGTTGTAGTCCCGTTGAAGAAGGTATTTGTGGCTGCTATATTTGGAGTTATAGCTTGAGGTGCATTATGCGATCAAATGCACCTCTAAAATAATGTCACTATCAGACGGAGTAAAAGAACTATGCAAGTAGCACCTCCAATATATAATGGATTATAATGAAAAATACTTATTTTCATGGTTAAACAATAAACTGCCAAAAACTCCGGCAATAAATGATAAGATGAAACTACAAAATAAAATTAATGTATAAAAATATATATATAATTATAATATTTAGAAAATTACTAGCAATTAATAATTTTTTTAAAAAAAATAACAAGATTAACTATAACATTCAGTTTTTAAATAACATTTAACATGAAAAGTTCGTCATCCAAATTATCTTTAAAAATACCTGAAATTTTTAATATGTTAAATAAAATAATAACTAATATAAATTTATAACTAATAGAATTTTGAACGTACCAAAGTTTCGGTATACTAAAGTTTTGGTATACCAAAATTTTGATACACTATCAATATGATTTTAGTTTTCGATATGGTATATGGTATAATTAATGATTGCACTAATGAGAAGTTGAGACATATTTCATACAACAATAGTATGCAATATCACTCACAAAGTCTATGTGATCACCTTTATATACCATCAATACATATGACATCTAAGTTTGGATGCCATCCTTACCTATCACATGAATCTTATAATAATAATAATCAATTTTTTTAACTTAATAATAATTTATAAATCACTGATAAACTATAAAATAAAAGGGTTTACAAAGTTAACTAAATATGACAACCAAATAACTAAATATAATCACTAAGTAATATCTACAAACTCTTTTCTATTTAGTGATCATATTCTATGCTATCTAAGCCAGAGTCAATACAATTAGTATCAAAACTATGATTACAAGAAAGAGTGCAAATTTCTTGACCATTTTGAAAAAATTCAATATAAATTACACAATTGTCTGGTAATTCATCCGATTGATCTTCTATGTAAATAGATGTAGGAAACATTTAGATCTTATGTTGTTGTTGCCTTATTGAAGAAGGTATATTTACGACTGCTATATTTGGAATTGTAGGTTGAGGTACATTACGTGATCGAATGCACCTCTAAAATAATCCCGCTATCACATTGAGTAAGAGTATGATGCAAGTGTCCACCTCCAATAATGAATAATAATGAAAAATACTTTGTTTTATGGTCAAATAGTAAACTACCAAAAACTGCATCATCCAACAATAAATGACTAGAATAAACTACAAAATAAAATTAATGTATAGGAATATTTATAAAAAAATTATAATATTTAGAAATTGCTAGCATATAATAATTTTTTTTAAAAAAATAACAAGATGATTAACTATAACATTCAATTTTTAAATAACATCTAACTTGAAAAGTTCGTCATCCAAATTATCTTTAAAAATGCATGTAATTTTTAATATGTTAAATAAAAGAATAACTAATATAAATTTATAACTAATAAAATTTTTAACATACCAAAGTTTTAGTATACTAAAATTTTAGTTTTCGATATGGTATATAGTATATAGTATTATATTTTAGTATTAATATAACATACCGAACCAATTATAAGCACACATAAACTAATATGGTTATAACCATAATTACTACAATAACTATAATATAAGTTAAAAAGAGAATAATGTTTGTCTATTTTTCCGGCTATAGATGACCAAAAACCATTATAAAATAAAATTAAAGAATACATCAAAAAATATCAAAATTACTAAAACTCATAAAAAATAATAATAAGTTCATTGGTGTAACATGTAACACAATTTTAATAATATGATTATATTCTAAAATAATATTAAATCTGCAAATTTTCTCATCTTTATCTAAGTTATTTTTAAGATAATTGCAATTTATATCACTTTTAGACTAGCTAAAGAAAAAATAACTAATATTAAATTTATTTAGTAAATTAAACCAATCTAATTATTGGATTAAAAATAATCATAAAGATATTTGTATCAGAATAAACTTTTTAACTATAGAAATAAAATTATATACTCATGTAATCCTAATCTCACGGATCTCTCAATCATCCTCAGCTCATAGTGCAACTGCAAGCAACCTTGTGATTTCCGCATGGCTATGATCTAGAGCTGGTTTAGTATGGTAAATTAATACTTAAATCTCATATACTGAAAATTTTAATATACAAAAAAAAAATGATATTGATACTTTACTAAAATTTCAATATATCAATTTTCAATAATTTATGGAAATAAACTGGATGAGAATGCTCACGAACCGTGGATGTACTACCACGCGTTATAGGTTAATCAGATTTAGTAAGCCTAGCTACGGATTTGAGAGAGATCCGATTACTCAGAAAGGAATATGTCGGTGGGGCCATATATGGGAAAATGGGATTCTCTTGTTTTGGATAAGACAGATAGGCTATCGCTGTGTCAAGTTTCGCTATGGATGCGTTCGGTTGACACGTGTCTTTTTTTTTTTGGCTTTATCCTTCCATAAGAATATTTATTAATTTGATAAGAGGATTGCCTTACTTATAAAAATAGATGTTCTTTTTTTTCTATTGAAACATAATTAATTATGAAAAGTTAAACTTAATTGAGAGATAGATTCTAATTTAGTATGAAACATGTAATTATAAAAGGAAAATATCGAAAATTTTAATATATTATATATATATTAATATTATACCATATCAAAATTTTTAATATCAATATCAAATTTATAATTTTATTTAAAATCTAAGTTTGGATGCCATCCTTACCTATCACATGAATCTTATAATAATAAAAATAATAATAATAATCAATTTTTGCAACTTAATAATAATTTATAAATCACTGATAAACTATAAAATAAAAGGGTTTACAAAGTTAATTAAATATGACAACTAAATAACTAAATATAATCACTAAGTAATATCTACAAACTCTCTTCTACTTTGTGGTCATATTTTATGCTATCTAAGCCCAGAGTCAATACAATTAGTATTAAAACTATGATTACAAAAAGAAGTGCGAATTTCCAGACCATTTTGAAAGTTTTTAATATAAATTACACACTTTTCTGATAATTCATCCGATGGATCTTCTATGTAAATAGATGCAGGAAACATCTAGATCTTATGTTGTTGTTGCCTTATTGAAGAAGGTATATTTGCGACTACTACATTTGGAATTATAGGGTGAGGTACATTACGCGATCGAATGCACCTCTAAAATAATCTCACTATCACACTCAGTACGATGCAAGTGTCACCTCCAATAATGGATAATAATGAAAAATGCTTGGTTTCATGGTCAAATAGTAAACTATCAAAAATTGCATCCTCCGGCAATAAATGACTAGAAGAAACTACAAAATAAAATTAATGTATAGGAATATATATAAAAATTATAATATTTAGAAAATTACTAGCATATAATATTTTTTTTAAAAAATAACAAGATGATTAACTATAACATTCAATTTTTAAATAACATAAAGTTTGTCATCCAAATTATCTTTAAAAATACCTGTAATTTTAATATGTTAAATAAAAGAATAACTAATATAAATTTATAACTAATAAAATTTATAACATACCAAAGTTTTAGTATACTATTAAAAAGGCTATAGATGACCAAAGACCATATAAAATAAAATTAAAAAATACATAAAAAAAAATATGTAACACAATTTTAATAATATGATTATATTCTAAAATAACATTAAATCTGCAAATTTTCTCATCTTTATCTAAGTTATTTTTAAGATAATTACACTTTATATCACTTTTAGACTAGCTAAAGAAAAAAATAACTAATATTAAATTTATTTAGTAAATTAAACTAATCTAATTATTGGATTAAAAACAATTATAAGGAGTTTTGTATAAATTGAAAAACTTTTTAACTATAGAAATAAAATTATATACTCATGTAATCCTAATCCCACGGACTTCTCAGTCATCGTCAGCTCATAGTACAACTACGAGCAACCTTGTGATTTCCGCATGACTATGATCTAGAACTGGTTCAGTATGATAAATTAATACTTAAATCTTATATACTGAAAATTTTAATATACAAAAAAATGATATTGATACTCTACTAAAATTTCGATATATCAAAACTTCGATATATTGATTTTCAATAACATATAAATTGTATAATATTTATAATCAAGTTTCGATGTCGATACAATACACTGAATACCGTACTAAAATAGTCGATAGATCAGATTTTTTCCTTTTTTAAGTTTAAGTATGAACATTATATACTAGATTAGCATAATGTCACGAGAGTAAGTATTTTGATGAAGAAATATCAAATAATGACATCAATTTTTTCATTAGACTACCTTGTACTGTAAATTTATATTCTCTACAATGTACATATCAATATGAAGATTTAACATATTCAAAGGATATTTATTCTCATTGACAATGTAATGAAATATTTCTTATGATTAAATGAAGTTATTATAAAAATAAATAAATCCAATTACCCTCTTTGACTAGCCTTGGGTGATCGGTCCGTAATTTCACCTTTTTTCTTTTAGTGCCCCCAGGGCGTAGCGCAGACGGTGAGCGCATGATATCTCTGGCGTAATGGTCAGGGGTCGATTCTAAGGAACTGACGACCTGGGGTTTACCCCGCTATACGCCTATGGTCTATGTATCTGCATAAATCTCCCTCTTGTTGAGAACTTCTTTTAGCGAAAGTTATTGTTTACTTTCTCGTGTTAGACAACGAAAATATTTCTTCGATTTGTTTCCACTAAACCTAACTTTTGCCTAGTTATCGAATCTTTCACCTTGGACACATATCCTCATACCATAGTGCCCACCCGAGATTGATCTCGCAAAACTTTTATTTCGAAAAAGATAGCTCAACACCTTAACTCTTCTTCTCGTTTTGGCCAATCATCTTCCTCACAATCAATGGATATCACTCTCTTTTTGCCTTCTTTACCCTTAGAAACTTCACCCCTACTTTTAACAAATATCCATCTATCTATCTATCTATTTCATCGAAAGTAAGTCACTCGCATCAATTGAGATATCCTCGGTTACGATTTGGGGAACCCAAGTCAACCCCACAAACACTTGTTCTTGTTGAACCTAACTCTCTATGGAGATATTCCAATCCAAGCTTTCACTGTCACTGGCTGTGTGCAGATGGAGATCGATAGCAGAATCTGTAACAGAAGCTGGCTGGTGACTGCTGACCTTCAATTCATGTCACAGTCTGGAAACTGAACACGAATCATCCAAGAAAAAGCATCTGTGAAATTCTCGATTATTTATTATGAAATTACAGTACCCGTTTGGTTCGTGATCTTCTTGAATTCTTTGTTATTTATATTGTGATCTTATGAAATTACAGTACCCAGTAGGGTTATTGAAGAATCCAACTTTTTTTTTGTTATGTTCTGTTCTTTGCCACTGGTGATCGCTCTGTTCATGGACTGGAACAATTGGACTTTGATTATGTGCACTATTTTGAGATGCCTGGAATTGGTCGAGGATGATTGTGGTGAACGATTAGGAGCTCCAGTTTACTCTGGGGAGCTGGTAGGGATGCAGGTGGAAGATGGAAGCGCCATGAATGATCTGGTTTTGGTACGCCGTGCCGTGGTGAATCTGGTCGAGAAACATCCGGTTGTTGCGCTCGGATTCGTCGTTTGCAGCAGCGCTTCCATTGCTGCAGCTGCTGCTGGCGTTGTTATTGTCGTCGTCGTCGTCGTCGTTGCTGCCGTCACCGGCGGCGGCGGGGATGACGGGGGAGGCGGTGTTCCAGTGGAGGGAGAAAAAGGGGTGCCACAAGGGGAAGGTGAGGTTGAGCTTGGTTCGCGGCGCGACGGCGAGGTGGGCGATCGGGTTGGCGGGCAGACCGACCTCGGCGGCGAGAAGCCCCTCGAAGAAGGTCTCGTCGTTCGCCATCAGGGCGTTGTAGTTGGTCGGCGCCGGTCGGAGCTCTTCCATCTACCCGCCCGACGCGGCACCCGCGACGCCGCCATCCTCAGAAGAGGGCCTATCACCGATGCTGCCGGTGTTGCTCTTCTTGTAGATGCGGCACAAAACCCAATCATCCAGCTACAACACAACACGACAAATCGATCAATCGAGCACCCAAGAAGCAATCGAGTGCGATTAAAATTTTAGGGTTCTACCCGGAGCGATCCGCCCCTTTCTTGTTGGCGACATGGGGAGGTCCGCTGCTCCTGTGGCAGTAGTGGTCGTCGACGAGACGGTACTCGTGCATGATCCAGTTGGTCTTGACGCCCTTCGGCGGCTTGCCGCGGTAGAAGACGAGGCCCTTCTTGACGCCAACCTTGACCTGGCTCCCGCCCGAGGTCAGTATCGGCTTGTCGGTGCCGGTGACCTTCCAGTATCAGGATGTCGCCGCCCGGTCCGGCCGCGCGCCGTTGGGATACTTCCGGTCCCTAGGGCTAAAGAAGTACCACTCTTGCTCCCCAAAACTGGTCTTTCCTGTGACAGTAATAGCGATCGTTAACGGTTGACCGAGCAAATCGAGCGAATGGGAGTGGAAATTGGAGACGAGGAAGGGGACGGGGTAACCTGGGAGCTCCCAGGGATCAAACTTATAGAGATCGACCTCGGTGATGATGGCGACGGGGAGGGGGGCGGAGGCCGCCTTCTTCTTGAGGTAGTGGAGGACGAGCTCCTCGTTTGTGGGGTGGAAGCGGAAACCCGGGGGCAGACGAGGATGCGGCGGCGGAATTGACGGCAGTGGCGGCAACGGTGGTTTCACGGCGGCGTCAAAGGCGGAGTCGGTGCTCTGCATCTCGATACAGAGCGAGAGGAGGAGGGTGACGGCCGCGAAGGTTTATAAAGGCATCGGGAGGTGGCCCCGACAAGCGGCGCGAGTCGTGCTAATGCGGACTCCGGCTGAGGGCGTGGGGACCACGGCGAGTACGGGCGGGCGAGGACGGTGTGATCAGGATGACGTCACGTGACGACTCGGGTGCCCAACGAACGTGACAGGTAACAGTTCGATTACGCCCTCGGATTTCTAATTATTCAAATATCCCAATAACGAGTGTTTCCTACTTTCTAATGGGCCTCTAAAGTATCGAACAGGCCCAATTATAAATGACCGTCCGTCCAATTGAAGCCCACGCGTTAACCAAAGGTCAATCTTATTGATAAAAGTCAAGCTTTACATTTCAATTTAAAGGATAAATTAAAAGTGCAAAATGAAAAAGGCAATCATAAGAAAAAGGCAATCATAAGTAACAGTTATATCAAGCAACGCGGCGGGCAGATTTAAGTGTTCCACGTGGAGCAGAGGAGATTATCTAGACCGTTTTTTTGTTCCAGAGCATGACCCCTTTAACCATATTAGTGGGATCCCCATTAATGTACCTACAGGAACCAACGGGTCTCCACGTGGAGGCCCAGTTGGCGGCGCTCCCGACCCGCGGCATGGCTTTGACCTTGTTGGAGACGTCAACGTTGAAGCTGGCGTCGCAGATGGTGCCCTCGCTGTCGACCCGCTGTTCATCGGCCTCATCTTGTCCATCGGATGCTCGAATCTCCTCAGGCCTCCCACGCTGTGGAACATGCAGCCTGAAAAAACCACAATTCACTCGCCGGATCAGTTTCATCGTTCGGTTTCCTTTTCCATATCAAGTATAAATAGGGAGCTCGTGAAATTGTCACCGGCGGGGAACGGAGCGTTAGACTCGCCGCAGCCGCCCTTCACAATCTCCACCTCGTCGCCTATCACCAGCAACCCGTCCGCCGCCACGCCCCAGTACAAAGGCACCCCGCAGTCGGAGCTCTGCCACCAGAAGTAACGCCCAAATTAAGAAAACACACGTACGCCCGTTTAATTTCTAGCTAAAATCAGTTTGCTTACCAGGGCGGCGAAGACGGCGCCGGTGGTGTTGTCGTAGACGACGAAGGCGAAGCTTCCGGCGATGTCCTTGAGGGCCTTGTCGGCCTGGTAGGACCCGCGGTCGCGCAGCGTGCGGTAGAGCTCGATCACGAGAAGCGCCTCGTCAGCGGGCTTACTGGAGAGGCCGTACTGGCGCACCAGCGAGGTCAGGTTGTGAATGCTCCCCACGAACACGCAGTAAACATTGTCGTAGCTACAGAACAATCTGCAGAGATACACCAAAATAGAACTTTAATTTCCGTTTATTTCAGATGATTTACGTACGATGTCAAAATCTCTCGTTTCGGGAACCTTCGGTGGAGGAAAGAGGGGCGGGGAGCGTGGGGACCGATGGAGGCGAGGGTGGCGCCGCCGGCGAAGGTGGTGCAGAAGGAGACGGCGGGGTGGGCGGCTTGGAAGTGGCGGAGGATCTTTTCGCGGCTCTTGGCGCAGCGCTGCTGGAGGCCGGGATCCGGAGAGACGAGCTCCGTCGGACGGCGAGCGAAGGTCTTGCGGAAGACGGCCAACATCTCTGTTTCCTCCAAAGGAAAAGGACCGGGAATGGATTTATGGAGTTGAGGATTGGGAATCGGATGATTATTTCATTATTTATAGAGTTTATGGATGGATTAAAAGGATAATTAATTTTGTTAATATAATAATTTATGGAAATAAATTGGATGAGAATAATCAGATTTAGTAATCCGATTACTCGGAAAGAAATCGTCGGTGGAGATATATGGGAATATGGGATTCTATTGTTCTAGATAAGACAGAAAAGTTGGCGCTGAGACCATCTAAGAGCATCCATAATGTTATAATTTTATAATATTCATCATCTTATCAAAGAAAATTATAAAATCCATTGTCACATATTTATTATAACAATATTTTTCTTTCACCCACATGTCTTTTAACATTTACACTCATTATTTATGGATCACACAATTCACTCAATCATTTTAAAATTATATCATATTAAAAAAAATATATTTTAAAATATTTAAATTATTTTTAATTTTATAATTCAAAATTAAAAATAATTTCGCTGTGGATTCATCACATGCTGTGTCAAGTTTCGCTGTGAATACATCCTTGACACGTGTCTTTTTTTTTTCTTTATCCTTCCATAAGAATATTTTATCAATTTGATCAACAGGATTGCCTTACTATTAGAAATATAATATTAACTATTTTAATTTTGTCAAGTGAAATAAATTAGTCAATTTTTTATATATTGATTAATATCTAAAAATCCCAAAATAGAGGAAGATGGATTAAAAAATTGATGTTCATCGTAATTGGTATTTTTTTTTTTTTTTTTTGACAAACTGTATGAGATTTATAGTATATTAAAAATTTAGGATACAATATGATGTCAATTAATTGATATTCATCTTAAGTTTAGTTTTTTAAGAATAATAAAATAGTAAATAATAATTTTTTTGAAAAATGTGGGTCGTGCAAAAATATGAAACGGTTATTGACAGTTTTTTTTTTTTTAATAGTGGAGAGGTATATAGGATTTTTTAATTTTTGACATAGTGTGGATAGTAGAGTAGCTAAGATTTTCACTCAGGAGGGGTAAAGTAATAGAATCGGCGAATGATGACGGTGATGCTGACAGCAAACAACGTGTCGGCTAAGCGAAATGAATCAATTAAGTAAATTTCACTTCAATTAAAAGGTATTTTTTTATGGAGTATCGGTGAAGTGACGACATTAGCCAAGTGAACACAACGACCATACAACAAATGATAGTGACGATGAAAGCAATCGGTGTCCGGCGATAGCGACTTGGGTTATAACGGTAGCAACATGTCGTGAAAGATTTTGTGGGTAAAATTAGAATTAGAAAAAAGAATATGAAAGAAATTATACGAAGAAAAAAATGACAAGAGGAAAATAAAAATTCGGGATTAGAGGAGGAAGAAGAAAAACGGATAAAGAAAAAAGTTGACCTGGGAAAAGAGGAAAATAGATTAGGTTGAAAGAGTTTTAATTGGAATTTTTTGCTAAAAAGATGAGAAAGTTTTAAAATTCATGACTATATATATATTTTTTATTTTTTTTCATAATATTAATATTTTCCTTGAATTTTAGGAGGTACGATCATATCCCTTAAATCTTATATAACTACGTCTTTGAGTGTAGATGTGACAACGAATAAGCTCTTTAAGAGTTTCAATGCGTGTGGAGGTCCTTGGTACAATACATTATATAATATAGTTTATATATATATATAATTCTCAAAGTCGCTGTCGCACATTGTTAAAAAATTAAAAATATTTTAAATAATAATATTTATAATATTTTTATAATATAATTCAATATAAATATATAGACTCATTTATCCTACAATTTCTTATATAAAATTATTTCTCTTTTCTATTAAAACTATTTTTTTAACTCAATTACTTTAAAATTTTCAATATAAAATTATTCTATCTTTAACTGTTTACTTGTTAGTTTTATTTTTTTTTATTTATTCAATATTTAACTCATTGAATTTATAAAAAGAATAGGTTTAATAATAATTTATTAAAAATAATAAAAAATAACATATAAAAGATGATATTTTTAAAGAGCTAGTTGGGTTAAACAAGCCCAAACTTATAGGGTTCAACATGCTAGCCAAGCTAGGCATATCAAATTGGATGACAATTTAATAAGTCATTGTTTGGCTAAACATGTCAACCGTATTTATTCATGATATATTTCATCTCTGTCAAATCCAACATAAGTTAATGCAAGTCGATCATCACCAACTCAAACAAGTACTCCTGTATCATAAGTATGATCATTTGTCATTACTTTTCATCTATCATATTTTTACAAATGGGACAAGAGGTGTCAATTTGACAGTCAATTATAAGTTAATCATATAATTTATTTTTTTTCATATAACTTAAGAAGGAATTATAAAAATTATCTGAGATGAATATAATTACTTTTTTTACTATAAAAGTGAATGGAATTGGAGGAGGGAACAGGGTCCCATCTAATGAGGTTATGTACGTCTTTGATGAAGAGCTTGGCTCTTGGCAAAGTACAAAGATCGTTGTTATCTGTGTTATAATGCTGAAATATGGAATTAATGGGAGAAGTTACACATTCATTGTACTATGGAATCAAATCAAGTTATTAGTTAGTCTGAAATAAATGCTGAAATATGGAATTGAAAAAAGTTACACATTGCACTATATAAGGAATCAAACCAAGTAAATTAAATTAGAAGAGACTGATTGATCAATTTACTTTCGAGAAAACCTACCGATGAGATTTGTCCGCCAATCAGGTTAATTATAATCAGCAGCTCCATTGCCCAAAACAAATATATATTCTTTACTGTTAACCATATATAAATAAATTTTATCGACTCAGACATCAAAACATTCAAGATAATAAGAGTTTAGGGTTTAGTAAATAAGGAATTGTAAATTGATCAACAAATCTATCTCATGTACAAAAACAATGTTCATTGTGAGTTCGATCAAAGTAAATAAAAATAAAAGAATAAACAATGAGAAAATGTTCATGTCATCAGCAATTATTCCGGCGTTGACGGCTCGGACGGGAAAACACAATTAAATTCGTTAATATTATACAATATTTTTCATATTTGATTTCTACAAATAAATTCCTTAACTTCCCCCTCAAACAATCCAAATGATTTAAAATACATCTTAGCATGGTCATAACAAAATATACTCTCGAGTTTAAAATTAAATAAGCAAGCTAGAAAATATGATAACTTTGCTTGGATTAGAAAGATGATACTTAATAGAAAGGTTGTAATATGTTTACTGGGCATCTATTGTATAATGCAATACACTATACAAAAAAAAAAAAAAAACCCTGCAAATAACAATGACATTCCCGACAGAATTCAATTCGATCGGTGATTACCGACTGAATAAAAATCAATCGGACAATTATCGACGGAATTAAATTCCGTCGGTGATTTCCGACTGAATTAAATTCCGTCAGATATTACCGACGGAATAGATATTTTAGTCGGTATTTACCGACTGAAGTTTATGTTCAGTCGACAAATCCTATACGGGTTCGGGTGTTGATGTTTACTGACGGAATGTTATTTCCGTCGGTAAATACAGTATTTGGGCGCTCCAATTCGATGAGTGCACAGGGTTAGAAATTACAGACGAAATACCAATTCCGTCGGAAATTACCGATGGAATTGGCATTCCGTCGGCGGTTACCGACGGAATTAAATTAGAGTAAAAATTAGGGCACGGGTCCAACTTGGTAAGTGCACAGGGTTAGGGTTTACCGACAGAATGCCAATTCCGTCGGAAAGAACCGACGAAATTGTCATTCCGTTGGAGATCACCGACGGAATTGGAATTTCGTCGGTAAATTAGAGTAAAAATTAGGGCACGGTTCCTCTTTCCTCTTCGCGCGAACTCGATCTCGGCCTCTCCTCTCCGCATCCTCGGCGACCGACAACCAGCAATCTCGGCGTCCAGCCTCGTGTCCTCTCCTGTTCTTGGTGATCAGCAACAGGCGACTCTGGTATGCTCCTCTCCTCCCTCTTCTCTTCTGTTTGACGCGCACGTCACCTACTATGCCGGCGCCTGCTCCCCAGGCGCTTGCTCGCTGCAAGTCGACGCCGCATGCCCCTGCTCGCGGCAGCCGACCGCCGTAGGGCCGACCGCGGCAGGTCGGCCGGCGCAGGCCCCTGCTCGCGGCAGCTGCCACAGGCCCCTGCTCGCAGCAGCCGCCACAGGCCCCTACTCACGACAGGCCGGGCGCCGCAAGCCCGTGCTTGCGGCTGGCCGCAGGCCGGGCGCCGCAAGCCCGTGCTTGCGGCTGGCCGCAGGCCGGGCGCCGCAGGCCCGTGCTCGCGGCTGGCCGTAGGCCTGTGCTCGCGGCTGGCCGCAGGCCCGTGCTCGCGGCTGTCCGCAGGCCCCTGCTCGCGACTGGCCGCAGCCTCCATGATCGCGGCTACCCGCAGGCCCCTGCTCGCGGCTGACCGCAAGCCCCTACTTACATTTCATAAATTAGATTTGTTTTACTTGCATTATCTTTTGTTTAGTAGACTTAGTTTCATTATATGTATTGTTATTTCATTTAATGAGCTTGGATGCAACAACATAGAATTTTGGTAATATGATACGTAGATCATGAGATGAAACTGAGCTCATAATGTTTTATTAGGTAACAATGTATATGAACAAAACTTGGATGTACAATCGATTAGAAAATGGATTTTTCAGTGTTGATTTTATTGCTGAAAGTCATCCAGAATGTATGAATGGTGTCGAATTACGATGTCCCTGCAGTCATAAAAATATCAAAATAGAGCTTTCCGTGATGAGGATACCGTAAAAATGCATTTATGCAGAAATGATTTTGTGCCAAATTACTACAATTGGTACTATCACGGAGAGCCTTATTTATATGAACCAATTGGGCCTTCTGGTGGTTCGTCATCTGGGACAACTGTTACCACTCCTGAAGCATCAACTAATATTGATATTACAATGCAATCAATGGTTAATGATGCGATGAATGAAGTTGATTATTCCAATATAGATGAAATACCAACACTTGAATATCAACAACTATATGAGATGTTAAAGGCTAGTGAAAGAGAAATGTGGGAAGACATTCCTTCCGGTCATTCACAACTATCCGCTACTGCAAGATTATTGAATATAAAAGTAAAATATTATTTTTCTGAAAGATGTTACGATGACAAAATTTATCTTATAGCTTACAATGTTGGCTGTGCACCTGA
The DNA here is from genome assembly GCF_018446385.1 of Zingiber officinale. Lineage (NCBI taxonomy): Eukaryota > Viridiplantae > Streptophyta > Magnoliopsida > Zingiberales > Zingiberaceae > Zingiber > Zingiber officinale. The sequence goes on from NC_055994.1 coordinate 149,069,316, forward strand.
AAGGTAAATTCAGCAACTAAGATTTAAGAATACATAATCAGCAACAACTAATGAGATATGTGAAAATATGTCATAGAAAACTGCTCCTCATTTTGATGAGTTTGGCGAAATGAGAGGTGTCAGAATTAAAAGAACCACCACTGCTAGGTCCTGTAAGTGAATAAATCATGTCCTCTCAAGACGGTGCGATGATTAAGGCATGGGGTGTTGCCACATGAGGTGTTTGGATCAAAACTCAGCGCGTCCAAGCAAACCTTCTCTCATGCCTTGGTCACTTGCACTAATGGCTAGTAGACACTCGTGATTTATCTCCTCCGTGTTGACCTAAGAACGGATTAGCGGGGGCACTGGGGGTGAGTGAATCGTCTTTTTTGCCACATGCAAGTGAATAAACCATGGATTTACAAATCCAAAAAAAGAATATAAACAGGAGCACAGCATGTAGACAATTACAAACAACATAAACAAATTTCCTCAAGAATTGAGAATCTACTATGTGAATTTAGCACTTCAACAGCAGGACAAATGTATTCAGTATAACACAACCCAAGAGCATGATATGTCACCTCAGTGGTATTATGACCAGGGTAGTCATGTTCTTCAAGCCGAATGCAAAAGTTTAGCTTAGAGAGGAGAGGTATACCTGGAAGAGCAACATAGAGAAAGTAGCACGCCCATGGCGCGATGTGCTCTCCCCTCTTTCTTGAAGCACCTAGAAATATGTAACTTAAAATTTTAGTTGAATCATACAAAAAAATACAATAAAAAAGTATCAATACAGAAGATACTGAACTGAGGCAAAATAATGGCAATAAAATCATAAAATGCATAAACAGAAAAGTAAAATAATGAGGGGAGGCAACACAACTGCTGTAGATGAAAGAGTGAGACAATTGCCAATAACAATTGCTGCTGGACCTGGTTGCCCAGCGAAAAAAATAAACTACCAATCCAACAACTGCAGCAGTGACAAGAACCTTCAAAATGCAAGAAAAATCGCATGTGATAACAGACTTCTTTGCAACAATCCATTATATTTCAACAGCTCAAATAACACACCTGAGAGGAACCCAACCCAAAGACGTATTTCTTCATTGAGCTTAGTCTTTCAACAGAAAGCTGCAACAAAAATAAAAAATAAGGCATATCCTCAAACAAGTATGACACGAGATCAACCATTAGCATGTTAGCAATTGATGAAAAATAGAATTGAGACACTACCTCGAGTCCAATATTGAACAGCAAGAAAACAACTCCAAATTCAGCAATGGCCTTTGTCCCATGAACATTATGAGCGTGAAGGAATACAAAGAAAGTGTTTCAATCAACTTAGTTATGAAAGACCAATTTGATACAAGGCACCAAGCAAAAGACATTGTTTTATCTGAGACAACCACCATTAATAAATTTGTCAGTAGAAGGTCCTCACAGACTCAGCACAAACTTCAAGCATTGCACCAACAGGACAGTGCTGGGCTTACCTCCAGGTATTTTCTGGAATGCTGGTACAAAGATAACACTAGCTAGCAATAACCACAGCATGTCAAAGAGGGAGGCTTCTTCTTCGTTTATCTGAAAACATAAGTTAAGATTAAATATTTACACAAAATATTTATTTGTGAATGGTTAGTGCATTTCAATGAACTCCAAAAAATTAAATCAAATTTAAATAGATTATATCTGTAGTTAAAAATGGCATGCCTCTTGCTGAGGTAAGAGTTGAATAAGCTTCTTTAATGTTTTAGGGATCTTCCTTTTTGCCCGCATCATAGACTTGGAAGATGAGGCAACTTCCTCGATGGTGATTATATCTGGCTGCTGAAGCAGTTGTGAGGTCCTTTCTGCTCGACTACTTATAAAGAAAGCCCTGATACAGTAATGAGAAGAAAGTCACTAAACTCTGACAAATTATTTGCTCATAAGAAAGTAGAATGAACTAGTATTACAGAGTATGCACTAGTATTACAAGTCATATCACATCCTACAAGAGAAAAAAGTAATCAAGAAGAAAATTCCATCAGTTTAAGAAAAAACACTAATTAACTAAATGCTTTCATAAGAATAATAGCATAGTGTTCAAGTTTCAGTTATTCAATGAAATGATGTGTTTGTAAAACCACATCATACAAACCAAACAATTCCATCATACTTTCAAGGCCAAGAATGGAAACATAACTATCGCAAGTTCTTCTACATAATGCAACATACTAACAAAGAGATGATAGCAACTATATGTGGAATTGTTGATTTACTATACAATAACATGTGAACCTAGTTGAATAGATAACTTCCTAGCTCATGTGCTTCCTAGGACACAGCTGGTGCTACAGATTAAGATTTACTATATGTCTACATGGAGGAGCATCACAATCATGCCCAATTTAAAAAAAACATCTATCTTTTATTTGTTTGTAATAACCAATCATGCATCATGTTTGCTTTTGGAAGATAGATAATGTTGGAGCAATCTAGGTGCCTTATGTTTTGATGTTTGGGCAAAGATTCAAGTTAGGTTTATTGTTGTATTTGATATGCATTGTGAGTGTGCAAGATACAGGTACAACAAAGAAAGTCCAAGTGTGATCTTGGCAAAGGAGAAAAGCCCAAGAGGAGTCTTGGCGGTGTAAGTTCAAGTATGTAGTCTTGGCAACGTAAGTCCAAGTGTGACTTGGCAATGGTTGAAGTCCCGGATGTGAGGAGCCTCTTGGCAAAGGAAGACCCGGCAACTAGGACAAGGTCAAAGGAAGCTCCAGAAGGCAAGCCGTGAAGGATGGGGAGACATCCGAGGGACGCGAGGCTGATGGAGGAGGTTAAAAGGTTAGGTCTAGGTTGGTCGGGCAAAGACAAATGCTGAGTGAATGTACTAGGGCGGTCAAAATCTTAGGATTAGGGTTTTACCAGTTGACACTAGTCCAGGGCACAGAATATTTCTGTGTTCGACGGCTACGAAAATAGAGGAAGACCTGACAACTAGGACAAGGTCGAAGGAAGCTCTAGAAGGTAAGGCGTGAAGGATGGGGAGGCATCCGAGGGACACGAGGCTGATGGATAGGGCTGTAAAAAAAAACAAGCCGAGCTTTGGGGTGTTAAAGCTTGTTTGATAAGGTAACCAAGTCGAGCCGAGCCAAGCCGAGCAAAGCTTAAAATGAACCAAGCTTTTGAAATAAGTGTTCAAACTTGGCTTGGTTTATTTTTTATGAACTTGCGCTTGTTTGAAGCTTGGCTTGAGCTTGGTTCATTTAGATGTTATCAAGCTCTCAATTCAAGCTTGGCTTGAGCTTGGTTCGAGTTTGGTTCGTTTAGATGTTATTAAGCTCTCAATTCAAGCTTGTTTGATTGTTTGAAACTTTTAATTGTTTGATTGGTTATTGAGCTTGATAATTTAAATTTATTTATTTATTTATTTTATTTTATTATTTATTTAGCATATTGAAAAGAGTTTTATTAATAAATATAGTTCGTTAACATTGTTCACGAACATTAACGAACTGAACACATATGTGTTCAAGCTTGTTTGTTTAGTTTAACGAGCTGTTCAAGCTTGTTTGTTTAATAAATCTTATGTATATTGAACAAACATAAACTGGCTCTTACCAAGCCGAACACCAAGCTTGTTCACGAACGCTTGATTCATTTACATCCCTAACTGATGGAAGAGACTAGAAGGCTAGGTCTAGGTTGGTCAGGCAAGGACGAATGCTGAGTGAATGTACTCGGGACCAGTCGACTAGGCCAGGGCATAGAATATTTTTGTGTTTAACAGCTACGAAAATAGAGGAAGACCCGACAACTAGGACAAGGTCGAAGGAAGCTCCAGAAGGCAAGGCTTGAAGGATGGGGAGGCATCCGAGGGACGCGAGGCTGATGGAGGAAGCTAGAATGCTAGGTCTAGGTTTGTCGAGCAAGGACGAATGCTGAGTGAATGTACTCGGGGGTCAAAACCCTAGGATTAGGGTTTTACCAATCGACTGTTGGACCAACCGATTGAGCCAGGGCACAGAATATTTTTGTGTTCGATGGCTGCGAAAATAGTAAACCGGACCGTAGCAATTACTCTAGCAATCGACTGGTGCACTGTAGCAGTTGACTGGTGCATTATAGCAGCTGACTGATATAGAGTCGTTGGCAGAAGCGCGGATTCTGTGGAGTACCGTTGGCCAGCACCAGTCGACTGGTGCAAGGACTAGTCGACTGGTAATGGTAAAATCAGCTTGCTGATTTCCCTAAGCTCTTTATAATGGAGCTTGGGATGGCTGGCTTTAATGACGAAATTAGTGGTGGTTAACCCTAATTAGAGTCTCTAAGTGTTTTAGTGATCTAGTGTGGTCTTGTGCAAATTGTGGTGAAGTTTCTCCACCCATAAGGAGCTACGTGAGCTAGCCGAGGATTGATCCACCGACGGATTGAGGTTTTATCCACCTTACGAACACGTTGTGGAGTAGGAGTCCTAATTTCTGAACCACGTTAAACGAATGCGTATTTGTTTGCTTTCTTGTTTATTGTTTTCTAAGTTAGCTTTCCTTTTGTTTGTTAGTATTTTTGTTTCCGCTGTGACTAACAATTGTAGGAAGCTATTCACCTCTCCTCTAGCGGGCATCAAGGTCCCAACAGATAATTGTTTTGCAAGACAATTAGTAGAAGCTATTGGTAGTACAATCAAGTTACTTTTTTGCATAAGTAGAGTCCTCAAAAGTTCCCACATGATTCAGAAGCAATACCCGGAAAAATGCATCAAATTGCAGCTCTATGCTCCTCATTTTTAATACAAGATTTCTCTGGCAAAAGGGAACTTTGGATTGAAGAGATTAGAATTGAGCACAACTATAGGCTAAATAGCATGTAATAGAATCCTGAGTGGCAAAAGTTAATAAATTACCATGAAAAAACTCACCCCCATGCCAACAAAAGGTCAAAAACCATCCCAATAAGCAACTTGGGCACTTGGTTCTTTGCAAAATTAACAAGTCCATGGAAGACAGATGCAGGTGTGAACTTTTCATCTTCTATATCAAAAGAAAAGAATGATGCAGAAAAAAATCTTGACGACTTCTTTAACAATGCCTTGGAGGAATAAAGAGATGAAGGGTTATCCTTAATCAAGTCCTTCTGTTGTTCCTGTATCTTAGACTTCAACTTTTCCAGCTCCATATCACTATCTTTGACAGAATCCAAAATTTGTTTTCCATTTTCTTGATCTTCTACCAGCTATATCACCAACTAAGACTTTATCTCTTTCAGCAGTTCCATTGTCAATGGTAAGTGTAGATAAGTCCATCATAGAATGTGGCTCTTCGTTGACTAACTGGTTTTGAAAAGATAGTGATTGCTGGTCAGAAGCATTAGTAATAGATATGACTTTCTCAGCTCTCTGTAATGCCAACTCTGCATCATTAACACGTTGAGTAGCCTCAACTTCAAAAGCCACTGCTTTTTCAGCAAGAAGCATAATGTTCACCACATCCTCCTCAGCCTTTAACGATGCCAACTGAGCTTTCTCAGCAATCTCACGTAACCTGTCTACTTCTTTCTGCAGTTCCGCTTTCCTTATTTGAATATGTGTTCAATGACTCATTGCAGCTTTCCAAGATTTCCTTACAGCTCCTGATCTCTTCTTCAGCAGACAAATGTGCTTGTTTGTTGTTACTATTACCAGAAAGTCCTGTCGATATTCTCTGTTCCAAATGAGAATCAATAGATCCTAGTGCCAGCTGATGCCTAGCCTCAGCCATCGAAAGTGCCGTGGTAGCTTCCCGAACTGCTTCTTTGGCAATATCCTCTCCCGTAATGATATCCTGAATGATGGAAAGAGCAGAATTGACATCATCCTGAGTAGGTTCAGCTTCATCTTTCAAGGCAATTGCTATCTCTGATACCTTCAATGCCTTCTCCTCAAACATGGCACTGCTAAGCCTAGCAGCCTGCAACTCTTTTGATACCTTCTGTAGCAACTCCCTCAGCTCATCCAGCTGACAGGCGTCCTTTTCCTCTACCAGTGGACTAATCGACTTAGAATCGTAAACATGCTCTACTTCTGATTCCTCCATAGGAGACTCGTGTTCATCTACTAATTCACCTCCAATCACATCAGTATCCTCTCAGCTAACACCAATATATGCGATGGAATCGTTGGAGTGATTATTCAATAGCATGGGCCGCTTCAAAAGTTTCCTATGGTTAAAGAGATCGCTTCCAGAAACTCTCCTCTTTTGCGAGTCCGCGAAATCTCTCCCATACGCTCCCCCTCGAACGCAACGAAGCTCGCAAAATGAACCACAGAGTCGCGAACTAAATAGCGACTCCGACCTCTGTATGCGAACTTCCAATAACCCAAACCGATGCCACAATCGTGCGCCGTCGACGACATCCGAACGCCACAAGCTAAATCCATTCTAGGCTGCCGGACAAGCAAATCTGGCACCTCCCCCGCCTGTGGAACAAAAAGAAACCCCAATCATGAGCACAACACTGCCAAGACAACCCTCCCCTCGCAGAAAGAAAAACCACAATTAAATCATCCATACCAAACTCGGCCACACTTTCTCGCAAAACACCGAATAAGAAAGATCAAAGCCCTCGGCACGGGATGAGAGCAGGAGCGATGGCGGAAAGCGTAGATTCCGGCGGCGATAGTTCAGGAAAAGGCGGAGACTGCGAGTGGCGACGATCATCGACGGCGGAGAGGCAGAGTGCGTCGGCGGCAGGAGATCATTCGCCGCCGCGGGTGCCACGCGACGAGGCGGCGTCGGAAGTTGATGGAACGCAACGGCCCCTCGCTCCTCGAGAGATCGGATTCGGATATGGACTTCGAACCCGATCCCGAACCCGATCCCGAACCCGAACCCGAACCCGAATCCGAACTGAATCCGAATCCATCAAGTTGATGGGAAAAGACAATTTTATTTATAAACAAATAATAAAAATTATAAGGGCACCGTCATTTAACAAATCATCATATTGATACCCTTTTCAATTAACGTCAAATGAATACCATATTTAAAATAAACTACTCAAAATAATCCTGGATTAAATTTTAATATTTATATTGTAGCAACTAGTAGGTAATTTTTATACTATGTAGTAGCTAGCTACAAGTTGCTACATGTCATTATAATAACTATCTATTAATTTTTACATAGTGGATTATAATTAGATAATATTCATTTGAAATATCATAAATGTAGAGAGTTCTTCTAATTTATTTTACTCATTGAAATATTATTTTAATCATATTGTCACTCTTCGATAAACAAAATCAACATAAGTTAATTGTTGTTATAGAAGTTAATAATTAACTGTTACACATGGTTAAAATCCTCTTGCTCTGTTTGTTGATTGAAATGTTTTTTTAATAGGTTATCATTATTCAATAAGTAAAATCAACATAAGATAATGACATTATTATATAAGCTAGAAACCAACTGTTACATATTATAATAACTATTTACTATCTTTTATACAGTTGATCGTAATATGATAATATTTATTTGAAATGTAATGGATATCATGAAGTTCTCTTAGTTGGTTTTACTCAATTAAATATTATTTTAACCAATTTATCAGTTAACAACCAATTATTATACGTTATAGTAGCTACTTGCTATCTTCTATATATAATCGATCGTGATCAAATAATATTTGTTTGAAATACAGTAACTATCATGGAGTCCTTTTAATTTATTTTATTCATTGAAATATTATTTTAATTAAATTATCACTCTCAATTAAGAAAAATCAACGTAAGATAATAATACTATTACAGTAGTTAATAATTATTTATTACACTCTATAGCAACTATCAATCAGCTGCTACATATTATCGTAATTATCAACCAAATGCTATATATTGTAGCAGTATTTACTAATTGTTATAACCTAAATTTTAAAATTCAAGGATATTTTGGGTAATTTATTTTAAATGGACATCTATTTTATGTTACTTGAAAAAGGGATATCCATTCAAATGATGCATTTTATTTTTTCTAAAAAAAATCTTATTTATGTAATGTAATTTTTTATTGTTATAAAAAATATATTTAACATACTAACTGAAAGTAAAAGTAAATGCTTAATAATGTTTATATAAAAAAATTTTAAATTATGAAACTGAGCACTATATGAATTTATTTATATTTAATTAGCTTTAAAAAATTATAAATCAAATAAGTTTGAAATGGAAAAAAAAATTCTCCCGTGTGTTATTATGAAGCCTCTAAAGTATCGAACAGACTCAATTATAATTGACCGTCCGTCCAATTGAAGCCCACGCGTTAACCAAAGGTCTATCTTATTGATAAAAGTCAAGCTTTACATTTCAATTTTAAGGAAAAGCAATAAATTAAAAGTGAAAAAGCAAAAGGAAATCATAAGCAACACAATAATATCAAGCAACACGGCGGGCAGATTTAAGTGTTCCATGTGGAGCAGAGGAGATTATCTAAACCGTTTTTTTGTTCCAGAGCTTGATCCCTTTAACCATATTAGTGGGATCCCCATTAATGTACCTGCAGGAACCATCCGGTCTCCACGTGGAGGCCCAGTTGGCGGCGCTCCCGACCCGCGGCATGGATTTGACCTTGTTGGAGACGTCAACGTTGAAGCTGGCGCCGCAGATGGTGCCCTCGCTGTCGACCCGCTGTTCATCGGCCTCATCTTGTCCATCGGATGCTCGAATCTCCTCAGGCCTCCCACGCTGTGGAACATGCAGCCTGAAAAAACCACAGGATCAGTTTCATCGTTCGGTTTCCTTTTCCATATCGAGTATAAATAGGGAGCTCGTGAAATTGTCACCGGCGGGGAATGGAGCGTTAGACTCGCCGCAGCCGCCCTTCACAATCTCCACCTCGTCGCCTATCACCAGCAACCCGTCCGCCGCCACGCCCCAGTACAAAGGCACCCCGCAGTCGGAGCTCTGCCACCAGAAGTAACGCCCAAATTAAGAAAACACACGTACGCCCGTTTAATTTCTAGCTAAAATCAGTTTGCTTACCAGGGCGGCGAAGACGGCGCCGGTGGTGTTGTCGTAGACGACGAAGGCGAAGCTTCCGGCGATGTCCTTGAGGGCCTTGTCGGCCTGGTAGCATGGTTCGTCGGAACGGACGTGGAACGGCTGGAACGGCCGTTCCGGCACGGGAACGCCCCACAGCGTTCCAAAGTTCCGGTATATAACGTGGGCTGCTTTGGGACGTCGTTCTCCGGCGTTATAACGGCCGGAACGCCGGAACGGAACGGCTGGAACGTTTAGAACGCCTGGAACGGCCGAAATGTTTTAGCAGTGAGGGAGGGAACAGGCGAAATGTTTCAGTAGTGAGGGAGTGGCGGACGGACGGCGGCGACAGGGAAAGCCGAAGAGGGAAGAGAGGCGCGAGCGATGACGGCGCTTTAGGAAAATAGAAGAACGGGACTTGAAGAGAAAAATGAAAACAATTTCGGACAAAGGAAGAGAGAATGAGAGATGAGGGATTAAAAAAACAAAATCACCAGCTTTACCACGTGGGATCGTTACCCACAGTGTCCATTTAGTGGTTGTCATAAAATACTATATATATATATATATATATATATATATATATATATATATATATATATATATATATATATATATGTCGCGCCGCGACCGTTCCGTGAAATGATATTGGAACTGGAACGATAGAGCCCGTGACAGTTACCGCGACCGTTCCGACGAACCATGCCTGGTAGGACCCGCGGTCGCGCAGCGTGCGGTAGAGCTCGATCACGAGAAGCGCCTCGTCAGCGGGCTTACTGGAGAGGCCGTACTGGCGCACCAGCGAGGTCAGGTTCTGAATGCTCCCCACGAACACGCAGTAAACATTGTCGTAGCTACAGAACAATCTGCAGAGATACACCAAAATAGAACTTTAATTTCCGTTTATTTCAGATGATTTACGTACGATGTCAAAATCTCTCGTTTCGGGAACCTTCGGTGGAGGAAAGAGGGGCGGGGAGCGTGGGGACCGATGGAGGCGAGGGTGGCGCCGCCGGCGAAGGTGGTGCAGAAGGAGACGGCGGGGTGGGCGGCCTGGAAGTGGCGGAGGATCTTTTCGCGGCTCTTGGCGCAGCGCTGCTGGAGGCCGGGATCCGGAGAGACGAGCTCCGTCGGACGGCGGGCGAAGGTCTTGCGGAAGACGGCCAACATCTCTGTTTCCTTCAAAGGAAAAGGACCGGGAATGGATTTATGGAGTTGAGGATTGGGAATCGGGTGATTATTTTATTATTTATAGAGTTTATGGATGGATTAAAAGGATAATTAATTTTGGTGATATAATAATTTATGGAAATAAATGGGATGAAAATCCGATTAATCAGATTTAGTAAGTTTAGATATGGATTTGAGAAAGATCCGATTACTCGGAAAGGAATGTCGGTGGGGCCATATATAGAAATATGGGATTGTTCTGGATAAGACAGAAAGATTTACGCGAATCAGTATCCACAATATTATAATATTATAATATCCATCATCTCATCACAAAGTATAAAATCCATTGTCACATATTTATTATAACAACATCCTTCTTTCATTCACATGTCTTTTAACATTAACACTCATTATTTATGGATCCAACAATTCACTTAATAATCTTAAAATTATAACATATTAAATAATTATATTTTAAAATATTTAAAATATTTTTAATTTTATAATTTAAAATTAAAAATAATTTCACTATGGATTTATCCACATGCTCTCGCTGTGAATACGTCCGGTTGACAGTGATTTTTTTTTTTTTTACTTTATCCTTCCGTAAGGATATTTTATTAATTTGATCCAGAGATGGTCTAACTATTAGAAATATAATATTAACTATTTTAATTTTGTCAAGTGAAATAAATTAGTTAATTTTTTTTATATATTGATTAATATCTAAAAATCCCAAAATAGAGGAAGAAGGATTAAAAAATTGATGTTCATCGTAATTATTATTTTTTTTGGTATATTGAAATTTTTGATATAAACTGTATGAGATTTATAGTATATTAGAAATTTAGTATATTAAAATTTTAGGATACAATATGATGTCAATTAATTGATGTTCATCTTAAGTTTAGTTTTTTAAGAATAATAAAATAGTAAATAATAATTTTTTGTGAAAAAATGTGGGGTCCGTGCAAAGGTATGAGAGTGTTATTGAGAGTTTTTTTTTAAATTTTTTTATAGTGGTGAGGTATATAGGATTTTTTATTTTTGACATAGTGTAGATAGTGGAGTAGCTAGGATTTTTACTCAGGAGGGGTAAAGTAACAGAGTCGGTGAACGATGACGGTGATGCTGACAGCAAACAACGGTGTCGACTAAGCGAAAGGAATCAATTATGTAAATTTCACTTCAATTAAAAGGTGCTTTTTTTATGGAGCATCGGTGAAATGACGACATTAGCCAAGTAAACACAACGACCATACAACAAATGATAGTGACGATGATAGCAATCGGTGTCCGGCAATAGCGACTTGGGTTATAATGGTAGCAACATGTCGTGAAAGATTTTGTGAGTAAAATTAGAGTTAGAAAAAAGAATATGAAAGAAATTATACGAAGAAAAAAAATGACAAGGGGAAAATAAAAGTTCAGGATTAGAAGAGGAAGAAGAAAAATGGATAAAAAAAAAGTTGACTTGGGAAAAGAGAAAGATTGATTAGGTTGAAATGGTTTTAATTGGAATTTTTTACTAAAAAGATGAGAAAATTTAAAATTCATGACTATATATATTTTTTATTTTTTTCACCGTATTAATATTTTCCTTGAATTTCATGAGGTATGATCATACCCCCTGAACCTTATATAACTACGCCTTTGAGTGTAGATATGATAACGAATAAGCTCTTTAAGAGTTTCAATGTGTATGGATGTCCATGGTACATTTAATTATATAATATAGCTCATATATATATATATATATATATATATATATATATATATATATACACGATTATGCTACCCTGTGGACTATATGCTGCGGACAGCGCTCGTGGCAAACTCCACGTCACGCATTTTAATTTTCTTCTCGCCACGAGTCCCTGCAATCACACCGTTTTAATTTTCCTTCCCGACCCGACGCGGCGCCCCTCTTCCTCCCCCGACGCAACCCAACTCGGTGCCCTAGCAACCAGAGAAGCCCTCCTCTTCCTCCTCCCTCCCTGTTCCCTCCCTGTGCCCTAGCTCGTCGCTCTCCTCTTCCTCCCGACGCCGCCCCAACCGCAGATCCTCTTCCTCCCGATGCTAGGGCACTACTCGCCCCAGAGAAGCCCTCCTCTTCCTCCTCCCGACGCTGCCCCAACTCACCGCAGATCCTCTTCCTCCCGACGCTAGGGCACTGCTCGTGCCGCAGAGAAGCCCTACTTTCCTACTCCCGACGCTGCCCCCTGCAGAAGTAGAGCTAAGTCTTTGATCTGCAAGGTAACGTGTTGTCTCATTTAATGTGAAATAAGTGAGTATATTCCCTGTTTTGATTGCGTTTGGTTGTTGTCTTGATCTATCAGTTAGGTTCTCGAAGCTGACTATTTTTTCACACAAGGAAGATCTAGGAAGGTAATATATTATATCCTATCAGTGATTCTAGGAATGTTTAAGCAGAAATAAGCCAGTTTGTTTAGATGCGATCATTTCCTAGTGAATTTTGCTTCTTGTTTGTCTTTCAACATTGACAGTGTTGTGAACTGTGAAAAAGAAGATATTTTCCAATTCGGCCTCATTCTTCTAGAGATTGTCACAGGGAAACTTCTAGGGTCCAATACTCAGCTTGATTCTCTCAGAGCTAAGGTACATAAAATTCTCCTCTATGAGCTAAATTGGCATGGAGATTTTGATCTACAAGTGAAAAATATTACTGCTTTTCCGCTTCATGATTGGACCTATGCAGTGATGAATCATAAACAGGCTCTACTTCTGATTCCTCCATAGGAGACTCGTGTTCATCTACTAATTCACCTCCAATCAAATCAGTATCCTCTCAGCTAACACCAATATATGCGATGGAATCGTTGGAGTGATTATTCAATAGCATGGGCCGCTTCAAAAGTTTCCTATGGTTAAAGAGATCGCTTCCAGAAACTCTCCTCTTTTGCGAGTCCGCGAAATCTCTCCCATACGCTCCCCCTCGAACGCAACGAAGCTCGCAAAATGAACCACAGAGTCGCGAACTAAATAGCGACTCCGACCTCTGTATGCGAACTTCCAATAACCCAAACCGATGCCACAATCGTGCGCCGTCGACGACATCCGAACGCCACAAGCTAAATGTTGATACAGTCTGACCTGGATGTTGTTTTGCTGTTGACACTGATTTAAGTTTGTATCAGATATTTAACTCAGATTAATTACTAATCTAGGTTGACTTGGTTGACCTGATTCGGGAAAAAGTCCAAGTATGGAGACTTGGCACTGGAGAAGTCCAAGCAGGGAGCTTGGCACGAGTGGAAAGTCCTAACTGGGATGTTAGGCAGTTGGAAAGTCCTGGCGAGTGAAGCCAGGCAGTGGGAAAGTCCTAACTGGGATGTTAGGCAGTTGCAAGTCCTGGTGAGTGAAGCCAGGCAAGGGAAAATCCAGATGGATCAAGGGTGATCGGACATCTGGTGTTGAAAAGTCCAAGAAGGAAGCTTGGCATGCGAAGTCAGAGAGGGCTCGGTAGCTCGTTCTCTAGGACCAGATGAAGTCGGAGAGAGCTAGGGAGCTCGTTCCTCCGGACTAGGTCGAGACTGGCCCGGTAGGAATCGGATCGGTCGGCGGACCGATCCAGGTGAAACTGGACACACGGATCGGTGCACCGATCGGTGGATCTTATACTGATCGGTGCCGACCGATCAGGTGTCGATCGCTGCTGAGCGTTTGCGGTCGGTGCGGACCGATCGAAATCGATCGAGCCCATGTTTTGATCGGCGCGACCGATCGAAATCAATCGCAGCTCTCGAGATTTCATTGATCGTCCGGGACCGATCAGATTAGTCTTGATCGGTCCGCGATCGATCGCGCACCTTCGAAAGCGGCCGATCGGTGCGGGGACCGATCAGATTAGTTCTGATCGGTCCGCACCGATCGAGATGATCAGAATCATGGATCGGTCGCGGACCGATCCATATAACTTGTTTTGCATGCGCTTTCTCTTATTGTTTCTGATTCGCAATTGCTTTTACCTATTTCGTTTCTAACCATCTGCTGTAAGCTTTTTCGAAGTTACAGGTTACAGATTACTTGATGTTGGATGAATTCAAATTGAGGATCATTAGTAGAAGGCGACGAAAAAGCTTTTGCTGTGTCTCGCTGCAGACAAACCAGTTTTGGTAGCAACGTCTCGTTTGCGATCTGCTGGCAACCGTTTGGTCGAAATCAGCTTGACTTGTGCTGATAGGTTCAAGCTCAGAGGTACCAGTGGAAACGAGGATGCCATTGGTGGGAGCTGAGACAATCAGACAAGGAAGAAGCGTGATTGGCGACGTCGTGGACGGTTGCAGGGATTTGCAGGGATTTGCTACAGGTTTGGCAGAGATCCGTTACAGAGCAGAGAGGCATATGAAGCTGGAGAGGAGAGACTCTCGCAACAATGCTTTTTGGTGCTCTTGCTGTGAAAAACACTGTGGAGAAAAACTCTCTGGAAGATTGAAGCAGTGTGCTTGTTCTTCGCTGATTGTGGCTGTGAGCTTCCTTTGATCATTTCACTTGAGCCACTACTGTAAGTCTTGTGCTTAATTTCTTACTGCTGTTAAAGACTTTGTGGAGAGGTTACTCCACCGAGAAGGAGAATCCTTTAGCCGGAAGCTTTCGGTGTGATCTACCGAAGATCAAGAGGGTTCGTCCACCTTACGGACACGCCGAGGAGTAGGGCAAGTTATCCCCGAACCTCGTAAATCCCGAGTTAGTGTGTGTTTCTTGTTTTAGTTTTCTAATTCCACTGTGCTAACAAAGTTCTTGAAGTAATTTGTGTTTAGTGTTTTTCAAAGAGGCTATTCACCCCCCTCTAGCCATCTAAGGTCCCAACAAGTGGTATCAGAGCCTGGTGCTCTTCATTTCGGCTTAACAACCCGAAGAGCAAAACAATGGCCATGAAGGAGGGATTTAGCACCAACCGTCCACCTTACTTCGAAGGAGCAGATTTTCAATATTGGAAGGGCCGCATGGAGTACTACCTCAAAACCGACATAGCCATGTGGTTCTCAGTCAAGGAAGGTTTCACACCACCAAAGGATGAAGAAGGTAAGGAACTCGAGTCGTCAAAGTGGTCTACCGAACAACTCCGCAAAGCACAAGCCGATGCCAAGGCTATGGTCACCTTGCAATGTGGAATCGCCAAGGACCAACTCGTCAAGGTAGGTCCGTTCTCAAGTGCAAGAGACCTATGGAACAAACTCATCGAGCTCCAAGAGGGAACTCGAGATTCTCGGATTGCCAAGAGGGACCTATTCTTGAATCAGCTCCAAAATCTAACCATGAAGGACAATGAAACGGTGAGTGAACTTCATGGGAGATTCAAGGAGATCATCAATGGTCTCCACTCCGTGGATGAACGGGTAGAAAACCGTGACCTAGTAAGGTACGCTCTTAAATCTTTTCCTAGGAATGCCTTGTGGTCATCCATGGTAGATGCCTACAAGGTATCCAAGGATCTTTCCATTGTTAAACTAGATGAATTTTTCTGTGAGATGGAACTTCATGAGCTTGCTAACAAAGGTCAAAAGAGAAGGGTATTGCTTTATTTGCAGGACCAAAGAGCAAGGATGGAAGAAGGAAGAAGGAAAAGAAGAAAGAAAAGGAGATTTCCTCATCCACCTCTTCTTCCGAATCCGATGATGAAAGTGGATCATCATCAAGCGAGATGGCGAACTTCGTAAGGAGGATTATGAGAAGAGGCCGAAGATACAAAGGAAAAGGTAAAACTAATGATCAAAATTTTGATAAATCTAATGTTACATGTTATGAGTGTAGCAAGAAAGGACACATTCGGAGCGAGTGTCCGAAACTAAAAAGGAAGGAGGAACGAGCCAAAAGGAAGGAGGAAAGAGCCAAGAAGAAGAAGGCTCTCAAGGCCACTTGGGATGAGTCCTCATCAAGCTCATCGGAGGAAGAAGAGAAGATGGAAAAGAGCACTCGGCAATTGGCACTCATGGCAAGGGAAGAGTCAGAATCCGAGAGTGATGGCTCAAGCGCTTCAACCACGGCTTCATCATCTTCGGATGATGAAGAGGTAACCTCTTCTCATATAGAAAAGTGTTATAAAACTATCACTCACTTATCTACATTGCTTAAAAAGTCAAAAATAGAAAATAAATTGTTGAAAGAAGAAGTAAAAACCTTAAGGACCCTTAGGGAAGATGAGGTCGATGACCTACATCTAGAAGTCCTTGAGGATGAGAACAAGGCCTTAAAGGGTGAGGTTGAGAAACTCAAGAAAATGCTTGAGAAATTCTCAACTAGCTCTAAGACTCTAGACATGATTCTAAATGCCCAAAGGGCAGTTTACAACAAAGCCGGGTTAGGGTATCAACCCAAGGAGTCGAGTTTCATTTCTCTAATGTCTAGAACTCAAAATAGTAGATCACATGTTTCTAGAGTTCATGGAACTAGGAAAGGTATGACCAAGGCATGGGTTCCTAGGTCTTTCGTTGTAGAAGCATTAGGTCCCAAGATTTGGGTACCTAAAACCTCTATTTTTCGTGTATTGTAGGCATTGGTCGGGGGAGCATCTATCAACTTGGTTTGTTGATAGTGGATGCTCCAAGCACATGACTGGGAACAAATCACTGTTTACTACCCTTCAAAACAAAAGTAGAGGTAATGTATCTTTTGGTAATAATGGTAGCCTTAAGGTTGTAGGAATTGGAGACATTCATATATCCGAATGTCTTCATATCAAGAATGTCCTTCTAGTCAAGGGGATGACTTTTAATCTCCTAAGGGTCAGCCAATTGTGTGATACGGGTTACACAATTGAATTTCATTCAAGTCAATGTTTGGTTAAACACATTGACACACTTGACACGGTACTAGTAGGCACAAGGGTTGACAATATTTATCAAGTATCATTTAAAAGTGCTACTAATGCTTTGATTAAGTGTTTCATGTCGAAAGAAGAAGAGTCTTGGTTATGACATAGAAGATTGGCACATGTAAACATGAAGAACATCTGGAAGTTGGCCAACCAAGGATTAGTGCGAGGCTTACCAAGCATCAAGTTCCACAAGACCAAACTATGTGATGCATGTCAAAAGGGTAAGCAAACAAAAGCTGTCCATAAAGGTAAAAGCAATGTAAGTACATCTACTGCTTTAGATTTATTGCACATGGACCTATTTGATTGCAGTAGTGTAATATCATTGAATGGAAGTAGATATTGTTTGGTAATCGTTGATGATTTTACTAGATACACATGGACTTTCTTCTTGAAACATAAGGACTAAACTATAGATATTTTTATTTCCTTTTGTAGAAGAACTGAAAATGAAAAATCGACAACAATTAAAACCATTAGAAGTGATCATGGTGGGGAATTTCAAAATCATAGGTTTTTAGAGTTTTGTCAAGAAAAGGGATATAGGCATGAGTTCTCTACTCCAAGGACCCCACAGCAAAATGGGGTTGTGGAGAGAAAGAACCGAGTCCTACAAGAGGCTGCACGAAGCATGCTTAATGAGTACTCACTACCGAGCTACTTATGGGCTGAAGCTGTGAATACAGCTTGCTATGTGCAAAATCGAGTTTTAATACATAGGTTTTTAGGAAAGACTCCCCATGAACTTTGGTTTGGGAAACCGCCTACAATTAAACATCTTAGGGTGTTTGGTTGTAAAGTGTTTATCTTAAACACCAAGGACCATCTTGGGAAGTTCACGGCTAAGGCTGATCAAGGGATACTGGTCGGGTACTCTCTTACCAGCAAAGCCTATCGAGTCTACAATGAGAGGACTAAATTGATTGAAGAGTCCTCAGACGTAGCATTTGAAGAAATCCCTAAATCAAATGATCAATCAAGGGATGTAGGAGAAATTCAATTCGAACTTAGAAATCTAAGTTTGAATGATCAAAACATTGGAAGAGTCGAAGTTGACTCTGAAGATGATGAACAAAGGCAACAAAGAATTCAATCTGATCCTTTGCCAGATATTGAGTCCTTGCCTGTGCCTAGTGAGACCATTCATGAGGCACCATCAACACCAAGACAATCTAGGATAGCCTCTAGTCATCCCCAAGACCAAATTGTGGGAGACATTCAACAAGGGGTTAGGACTAGGTCATTCTTCAGAAATGAGTCTAATGAAGTCGCATTGATTTCAGAGATTGAACCGAAATTAGTTGATGAGGCATTGCACGATCCTGATTGGATCATAGCTATGCAAGACGAATTAGGTCAATTTGAAAGGAGCCAAGTGTGGGACTTAGTTCCTAGACCTAAGAAGACCACCATTATTGGAACTAAATGGGTCTTCAAAAATAAGTTAAATCAAAAGGGAGAAGTTGTAAGAAACAAGGCAAGACTTGTAGCCAAGGGCTATAGTCAAGTCGAAGGTCTCGATTATGATGAGACTTATGCTCCCGTGGCACGATTAGAGTCCATTCGTTTGATGCTAGCTTTTGCTGCACATAGAGGTTTCAAACTCTATCAAATGGATGTTAAATCTGCCTTCTTAAATGGCTTCATTAAAGAAGAGGTCTATGTTGAACAACCCCCGGGGTTTGTGAGTACCGAAGCTCCAAACCACGTATACAAGCTCAAGAAAGCTCTTTATGGGCTTAAACAAGCACCTCGAGCTTGGTACGAAAGGTTGTCAACATATTTACTAGAAAAGGGTTTTGTGAGAGGCCAAATAGACCCAACACTATTTCTGCGTAGAGATGGTGAAAATATTTTGTAGCCCAAGTATATGTCGATGACATAATTTGTGGCTCAAATAACAAGGGCTATTTGAATGAATTTATTTCTCACATGGAAAGTGAGTTTGAGATGAGTCTAGTAGGAGAATTGACATTCTTCCTTGGACTTGAAATCAAACAAACTCGAGATGGAATTTATGTCCATCGGGCAAAATACACTCAAGAGATGCTTAGAAAATTCAATATGAGTGACTCTAAGGAAGTGTCCACTCCAATGGCGACAAGCACTCGCCTTGACAATGATGAGAGTGGAAAACCAATTGATCTAACGCAATATAGAAGCATGATTGGTAGTCTTCTATATCTCACAGCTAGTCGACCGGACATACTTTTCGCTGTGGGCATGTGCGCTAGATATCAAGTCTGTGCCAAGGAATCTCATTTAATTGCAGTTAAGAGAATATTGAGATACCTTAAGGGCACAATTCGAGTAGGTCTATGGTACCCTCGCATGGAGTCTTTGACTTGATAGGCTATACCGATTCCGACTACGCTGGGTGCAAATTGGATCGGAAAAGCACTAGTGGGGGTTGCCAATTTTAGGTTCATCTTTAGTTAGTTGGTCAAGTCGGAAGCAACATTGTGTTGCTCTCTCCACGACCGAGGCCGAATATATTGCCATGGGAGAGAGTGTATCACAATTGTTGTGGATGATA
Organism: Zingiber officinale; assembly: GCF_018446385.1. Classification (NCBI taxonomy): domain Eukaryota; kingdom Viridiplantae; phylum Streptophyta; class Magnoliopsida; order Zingiberales; family Zingiberaceae; genus Zingiber; species Zingiber officinale. The sequence goes on from NC_055994.1 coordinate 149,088,846, forward strand.
CACACCCTAGAGGATTATGGACTTTCTTATAAGGGTGTACAAGTGCTATGTGACAACATTAGCACGATCAACCTAACTAAAATCCATCCATCATTCTAGGACCAAGCACATTGAAGTGCGTCATCACTTCATTAGAGATCACGTAGCTAGGGGTGACATTGTGCTCACATATGTGGAGTCAAAGTCAAACCTAGCCGACATTTTCACCAAACCCCTTCCGGAAAATGAATTTAGTCATTTAAGGAGGGAGTTGGGGATGTGTTTGGCTCCTTAGGTCATTAGAACCTCACCATGATCAATAAGGACTATTAAAATGACAAGAGTAATTGGGAAACTGATTTGGGCAATTTGGGGACATCTCACACAAACGATAAGGTTTAACAAATTGTTTTTGTTTGCTAGAAATGGGGTGAGATGCTAGGAACAACCAAATTATTCAAAATGTATCATGCATCCCTTGAATAATTAGGTTGAAGAGACATTAATTGAGTATGGGGAAGACCATTACATAACTCATGTGTATTTGGTTCCTAGATCTTACTCATATATTCCAACCAAGGAAACTTGGTTGGACTTTTCCTTTTAAATCATGTAATCTTGATTGTTAGAATGTTTGATACCTTTGATCGATACCTTCCGTGATTTTGATTGAAACTAGGATAAGTCATTGAAATAATGATAGAAATTTGGACATATTTTGCTAAATTTGGGACTGAACATAACATAGCAAGGTTGAAGATTTAAGTCTTTAACCTTGAGTTGTCTATTTTGACAAACTTGAAACTTGTCTGAAATCTCAGTGTTTGTGGTCGAATTTGAAAGTCTCAGGTTATAAACAAATTCACACCATAAGAGGCCATCGTTAGGACATAGTTATGCTTGTAGATTCTCAGCGTTCTAGATATTGATTTTGAAAGTTTTACTGGAGAAACTTCTACGAACTATCAAAAATATCTAAGGATTTCGATTACTGAAATCACTGAAAACTTCAGTATCAGACACTGATCGGGCTACAGCCTGATCAGGAGAAGATGGATCGGTCGACAGACCGATCCAAAAACTTCCCAACCTTTCTGTTTGTAATCTGATCGGTCCAGGGACCGATCAGGATAATCTGATACGCTTAGGGCTCTTCTGATCGGTCCATAGACCGATCAGTGGTTCCATTGGTTAAGTCTGTGATTTGGGCTTACTGATCGATCTCTGATCCGTCTACGGACCGATCAGGAAGTTCCCTGATCGGTCCGAGGATCGATCAGCTTCGCACTTTCTGATCGGTCTACAGACCGATCAGGGGCTTCGGAAACCTTCTGATCGGACAACCGTCCGATCATTTCTTCACTGTACACCCACTCAACCCTTAAAACCTCCCGATCCCTCTTTTTCCCTCATTCACGCGAACCCTAGCCGTCTCTCCCCACCATTCCACTCTTTTTCCTCTCTCGTTGCACAGCAAACCCTACCCGAAGCTCTAACCCTCGAAGCCCTATTCTAAAGTTCAAATGGCACCAAGGTAACTTCTTGCCTCTCTAAAAACTTGGCTTTGTGTTTTCATTTCTCACTGAATCTTCTGTTGTTTTGTTGTCTCGGTTCTTCATTGTTGATGGCTCCAGTGCTCACTCAATGCCCCATTTTATCCCATTGTGACTCCTTAGGAAGAAACCCACTAATGGTGAGGGAACCTCTAAGGAACCTACCAAGAAATCCAAATCCAAAACTTCTCCTGCTCCCTCTCGACCACAACCAGCTAGTTCCAGTAGATTCCCAAACCGCCAGTCTGAGCAAGCTTTTCAACAAAGGACTTTCAAGTTACTCCCTTGTAGGTCTGTGGATAGAAAATTCATGGATGAATTTTGCCCACAAGTGTCCGAAATCATAGCATACTACAAACTCGATTCACTAGTCTACTTGGAACGAGATATCAACTATGACCTGGTCTCTGAGTTCTATAATAACCTTCATGAGACTAGTGATCAAGGTTTTAAAACAAGAGTTGCTAAGCGGACTCTTGATTTCAGTATCTCATCTTTCTTTGAGTATCTCGATTGTCGGAGGTGTTCCGGTGATGTTTTTTCGATATTTCCTGACTTACCAGAACAATTACTTCCACCGTTTGATATCTCACCTGACGACATATATGAGTACTTCTTCAGACAGCCTAGACAAGGGCTAGATGAGCTAGATGTTGACTTCCCTACTTTTGCAGCCTTGAGATTATCTCCTCAAGATTATATTCTTTTTAAAATTATCACGAACTGTCTTCTACCTATCACATCTAAACCATTATCAGAGATTCGACCGTATCATTGTCTGATGCTTTACGGGTTGCGTAGGCGTCTTGATTTTGATATCATGTCGAGTATCTACTCCTCGATCATATCATATTCTCAGCCTAGCGGCTTCATTATTTATATGCCTTATGGGCATATAATTACTGATTGGCTTGAGACCCTTCAGATTGATGTCTCTAAGGGTAGAATAATCAAAATGGTCAGGCAGGATTGTCGACTTGGGAAACGGGCATTTTCCAAGTCTGGAATCATAGGGCGAAATGGGGATGTTCAGTGGAAGGATGGGAGAGCCTTAGGTGAGTTACCACGGGGCCCTCCACGACAGGTTGCAGCTGCTCCTCCTGCTGACATTGGCGAGGCGGATCCTGATCTGCGCTGGCAGATCGCCGAGCTGGAGAGCCGCTTTGATCGACACGAGGAGATGGTGAATTGACTAGCGCTACGATGACCTGCGCGGGCATATTGACCAGCGCTTCGATGATATGCGCAGTCATCAGGTGGTGACGCAGCAGTTGCTACTCGGATGGATGGCACGATACCCGCCTCCGCAGTCTTACCCAGGCTATCCATCCTCCAGCGTGCCGTCTCAGGATTTCACCCTTCCTGCCGATGATGATGATGCTCCTCATGTTGAGGACGTTGATTGATGTAGTCTGTGTGTCACCTAGTCTGTATGTATTTTGGATGCTATGTGTTAGTCTGACCTGGATATTTATACTTCTGATGCTACTCATATATTTATGTTCCTCGGTTTTATATTTGCTTGCTCTCTATTATGCTTCATTGTCTCTGTTTTCTTTTATTATGCTGTTCCTATGCCATGATTTGATTGTATCTTTTGTCTATCTTATTGTCATATGGAAACCTTAGAGGGAACTCTAGGTTGGTTAAGAGAAGGCAGGGTGGATTAAGGGGGAGCCTTTTCGGTGTTTGACAAAGGGGGAGAGGATACCTAAGTTTAGAAATGTATGAAAGCTTAATTTTAGGGGAGAGGATAACGGGAAGGATCTTGATTCCCGTCATTGACTTGGTGGTGTATCCGTCTTAGGGGGAGGATTCCGATTTCCCTAAAATTATGGGTAAATGAGCACTTCTGATCTAAACTTAAATCGTGTTGTCAAACAACAAAAAGGGGGAGATTGTTGATACAGTCTGACCTGGATGTTGTTTTGCTGTTGACACTGATTTAAGTTTGTATCAGATATTTAACTCAGATTAATTACTAATCTAGGTTGACTTGGTTGACCTGATTCGGGAAAAAGTCCAAGTATGGAGACTTGGCACTGGAGAAGTCCAAGCAGGGAGCTTGGCACGAGTGGAAAGTCCTAACTGGGATGTTAGGCAGTTGGAAAGTCCTGGCGAGTGAAGCCAGGCAGTGGGAAAGTCCTAACTGGGATGTTAGGCAGTTGCAAGTCCTGGTGAGTGAAGCCAGGCAAGGGAAAATCCAGATGGATCAAGGGTGATCGGACATCTGGTGTTGAAAAGTCCAAGAAGGAAGCTTGGCATGCGAAGTCAGAGAGGGCTCGGTAGCTCGTTCTCTAGGACCAGATGAAGTCGGAGAGAGCTAGGGAGCTCGTTCCTCCGGACTAGGTCAGAGAGGGCTCGACCCGGACTGAGTCAAGAAGCTGGATCGGTCGGCGCACCGATCCAGGAAACTGACACCGGATCGGTGCGCACCGATCCGGTTTTATACCGATCGGTGCCGACCGATCGAGAATTGTCGATGGCTCGAGCGTTTCGATCGGTCTGACCGATCGAAATCGATCGATGCCCATCGTGATTTTGATCGGTGCGGACCGATCGAAATCAATCGCAGCTCATCGAGATTTCATTGATCGATGCGGGGACCGATCAGATTAATGCTTGATCGGTCCGCAGACCGATCTAGCCTCTGAGCGAAAGCTGATCGGTGCGGGGACCGATCAGGAAGTTCTGATCGGTCCGCGGACCGATCAGGAGATTCTGATCGATCTGCGACCGATCCACAGTATGGCTTGTTTTGCATGCGCTTTCTCTTATTGTTTCTGATTCGCAATTGCTTTTACCTATTTCGTTTCTAACCATCTGCTGTAAGCTTTTTCGAAGTTACAGGTTACAGATTACTTGATGTTGGATGAATTCAAATTGAGGATCATTAGTAGAAGGCGACGAAAAAGCTTTTGTTGTGTCTCGCTGCAGACAAACCAGTTTTGGTAGCAACGTCTCGTTTGCGATCTGCTGGCAGCCGTTTGGTCGAAATCAACTTGACTTGTGCTGATAGGTTCAAGCTCAGAGGTACCAGTGGAAACGAGGATGCCATTGGTGGGAGCTGAGACAATCAGACAAGGAAGAAGCGTGATTGGCGACGTCGTGGACGGTTGCAGGGATTTGCAGGGATTTGCTGCAGGTTTGGCAGAGATCCGTTACAGAGCAGAGAGGCATATGAAGCTGGAGAGGAGAGACTCTCGCAACAATGCTTTTGGTGCTCTTGCTGTGAAAAACACTGTGGAGAAAAACTCTCTGGAAGATTGAAGCAGTGTGCTTGTTCTTCGCTGATTGTGGCTGTGAGCTTCTTTTTGATCATTTCACTTGAGCCACTACTGTAAGTCTTGTGCTTAATTTCTTACTGCTGTTAAAGACTTTGTGGAGAGGTTACTCCACCGAGAAGGAGAATCCTTTAGCCGGATAGCTTCCGGGGTGTGATCTACCGAAAGATCAAGAGGATTCGTCCACTTTACGGACACGCCGAGGAGTAGGGGCAAGTTATCCCCGAACCTCGTAAATCTCTGAGTTAGTGTGCTGTGCTTTCTTGTTTTAGTTTTCTAATTCCGCTGTGCTAACAAAGTTCTTGAAGTAATTTGTGTTTAGTGTTTTTCAAAGAGGCTATTCACCCCCCTCTAGCCATCTAAGGTCCCAACACTAAATCCATTCTAGGCTGCCGGACAAGCAAATTTGGCACCTCCCCCGCCTGTGGAACAAAAAGAAACCCCAATCATGAGCACAACACTGCCAAGACAACCCTCCCCTCGCAGAAAGAAAAACCACAAATAAATCATCCATACCTAACTCGGCCACACTTTCTCGCAAAACACCGAATAAGAAAGATCAAAGCCCTCGACACGAGATGAGAGCAGGAGCGATGGCGGAAAGCGGCGATTCCGGCGGCGCCAGCTCAGGCGAGGGCGGAGACTGCGAGCGGCGACGATCATCGACTGTGGAGAGGCAGAGTGCGTCGGTGGCAGGAGCTCATTCGCCGCAGCAGGTGCCACGTGACCGGCGAGTGCCACGTGACCAATGGCATAGTCAGGATCTTCAACTGCCCGGGCTATTATTATTTTATGACTGTACTTTCATTTGCTATTCCTCGATGCACAAATAAAAAAATATCTTTTTGAATTTGGACACAATATATAAATTTAAAAATTATTAAGAAGTTAGATTTAAAAATTATTAGAAAGTTAGATTTAAACTGAATATATAAATCTAAAACTTATTAGGGTACTAGGTTTCATTGGATGGAAGCCTCTAAATTACTGGGCTATTGGATTTTATTGGGATGGAAGCTTAAAAATTATTGGGATGTTGGATTAGGTCCCAATATATAAGCCTAAAAGTTATTCGGTTGTTATGCTACACTGGACTAAGTCAGGTAAATCCCAACCCTGACTACGCCATTGCACGTGACGAGGCATCGTCGTTGGAAGTTGATGGAACGCAACGACACCTCGCTCCTCAAGAGATTGGATTCGAATATGGAATCCGAATCCGAATCCGAATCCGAATGTGATTGGAAAAGATCATTTTATTTATAAACAATAATAAAAATTAAAAGTACACCATCATTTAACAAATCATCATATTGGTGCCCTTTTCAATTAACGTCAAATGAATACCATATTTAAAATAAACTACTCAAAATAATCCTCCCAAGAGTGGCGGCGTTGAACTTACCGAGGTGGTCGTCCCAGTCTGTTGTACCATTATACTCTTCGATCGCTAGCGGAGCGTAATGCTTTGGGAGCGGGTCTTGTAGAATCGCCTTAGAGAACTGATGATTGATCCGCTCGAGGGATGACTCGGTTCGAGGCGCCTTTCCTTTTCTAGCATCCCGCACGGGCGCTTCATCGGATGATCCATGGTTGGCTTGGGCCAACTCGGACGTAGTCTGGAACAGGGCCCGATGGAAGGGAATAGGGGCAGCGGGTGCCTCTCCTGGCGTGTCGGTCTGCCCTCTATTCTGCGGCCACGTAGAAAATTGCTCCGGTCGATCTTCTAGTGCCGCTCGACCCCCTGATGCTGAGGTGGCCTGTTGTGCCAACCGCTTAGCATGAGCCTTTTGTTGCAGCTCCACTATCATCGCTGCTCGCGCCTGGATGAGTGCGTCGAGCTCTTCTTGGGAGAGCGTCACGGTATGTTAACGTCCAGCTTCTTCCATTGCCTCGGCTCCAGATTTAGGTGCGTTCCCACAAACGGCGTCAATTTGATTCTATCCGGGCGCTGAGTCGATAGACGCTGGGGGCGTGGCGCTCCTGTTGACGGCGTATGAACCTCTGACTGGTGTGAGCCTCCGGTGATAACCTTCAAACACAAAACCGAGCCGGGAAGGGGTTCCCGGCGATGACCCTCAGACGCTCAAGTCAGCTCCGGCGAGAAGAGATCGAGGCAGAATAACGAGCGTGAAGACTAGCTACAGTAGATGAGAATGCATACCTCCGTCGAAGCCTGAGGTCTTTATATAAGACCCTGGGAGGCACGTGCACGCTTCTCGAGGCATGTACATTTCCCAAGACATACCTCAAAATGAATGTGTCAAAAAAGTACGTCTGGCGCCATACCACAACTGTCCAAGCATATCTCTGCCCTGACAGTGAAAATTTTCATCGTACGATTCTTTGTCCAGTCCAGCCGCTAACCATGTTGTTCGTCTACGACACATGTCTCGAGAAGGATATCATTAGCTGTCCCCTTCGTCCTCTTCTGCACCTTTTGTCTGTTACTAGTCTGAACGGGAGAGATGCTTGGACTCACTGCCGTCCGGGAAGAGACATGTGTTGGTGCAATCGATCTCCAAGGTTTTAATGTCAAACAAATATGTTTTAAGTATGTTTAAGTATGAAGCTTGATCTAGTGAAGCCCTAGTTGTAGGCTAGGCAAGAGAAGTCCTAGTTGGAGGCTAGGCAAAGGAAGTCCTAGTTGTAGGCTAGGCAAAGGAAGTCGTAGTTGTAGGCTAGGCAAGGGAAGTCCTGGTTGGAGGCTAGGCAAGAGAAATCTCGATATATCGTGGAAGTCAGGTGGATAGATCTGGAGGACTTGATCCCTGGGTAGCCGAATACTGAGTCTTGGTGAGTGAAGCCAAGTGGAGAAAATCCTAAGGGGTGGTAACCTTAGGTTATGGTGAGTGAAGCCAGATGAAGTAAATCCTAGGGGGTGGTAACCTTAGGTAACGAGAAGTCTTGGAGGAGTGAACTCCAAGCAAGGCTGATCGGATGATTTCCGATCTACCACGCGCGGTCGACCGGACCAGCGGATCTCAGTAAATCTAGGTTTATGTTTACCATTGTTTTCTGTATTATTATTGTTGTTTGCTAATATAATATTGCAGGAAAAGTCTTAGTGAATCAGACGATCAGACATTGAACAGGCAAAAGTCCAAACAGGTCTGGAGGACCATGTGTTAGCAGGTAAGTTGAGGTAAGCAACTGGAGGAGCGACAATGAGGTCGAGTTTCTGAAGGGAACAGTCTAAGGTCATTGATCCAACTGAAAAAAACCGGGTAGGTTTTTAAGTTGAGATCAAGACAATTCTACTGTCTTATATTATTACTCATGCATTTTATAGTACTGTGCTAATATCTGTTTTGCAGGATTATTATCTAACACTATTTTGCAGGTTCGACCTGATTGGTCAATCGAACAGGAGGATCGATCGACCGAACCAGGTCAACTCAAAGTAGGTATTAGTTCAGACCAAAACAGAGTACAGTCCGATCAAAGCTTGATTGGTCAACCGAACAAGAGGATCTGTCGACCGAACCATGGTGACTCAGTACAGAACAGATCATCAGCATCGATCAGCAGAAAAAGGAAAAAGGCTAATCGATCGACTGAACCAGAGGATCGGTCGCCCGCTCCAATCAGTATTAATGGAGCATTAAATGAAGATCTCAGCAGATTTCGACAAACAGGGAAGGAAGCTGTTCGGTCGACCGAAAAAGAGGTTCGGTCGACCGAACCCTTAAAGAACAGTAAATGCAGAAGATCGAGCCAGGATCAGACTCCAGCCAGAAAGGAAGAGAGCGGGTTCGATTGACCGAACAGAGGGATCGGTCGACCGAACGACAGTGACACTTATAAAAAGGAACTCGAGATATGAGGCTTAATAGAACTTTCTGATTATAAAAAGGCTCTTCTCTGCACAAGCTGCTCATACTGCAAGATCACTACAACTCTTCAAGCTACTTCAGAAGTACCGACCGAGCATCCATTTTTACATCTTGTCGGTATATTATTTATTAAGCTTGCATTGTATTATTGCTTCAGTAAGATAGTAGGGTTGTTACTATCTTACTCATTTGTACGATCTACTTCTTCCCGAGGATTTCGGGAAGAAGGGTTATAGTGGATTGCCCATTGGTGCGGTCAAGGATCGCGGGTCTTCGAGTAGAAGTCGACCTAGATTCCGACCGAAGTAAACAAATCTATTCTCTATTCTTCCGCTGCTCGACTTTGGTTTTTAAAGAGAAAAGAAGAGTTTTAAAAGAGTACAATATTCACCCCCTCTATCGTACTCATCCGATCTATCAACATGTACTGGACTGAACGGAAGAGACGCTCGGCCCGTCGGTCACCCGGTAGTTCGGTGAACATCACGGCTGAGCCGAGCGGGTCGTCCGCTCGGCTGAGGGTGACTGGCGCGGTTTCTGAACAAAAGGAGTCCTGCTTGGCTTGTGAGCATTGGAAGCTTGGCATAACGGCCGAGCTGTCAAACACCGGCTCGGGCGCTATTCGCGCCGATCGCTCAAATAGGTTAACTTTAACTATGACTGCCACAAGGCTGTTGACCATCATCCGGACGAGCCCCTCTTTCTTACCATCAGATCAATACTATTGTAACAATTAACAACTATTTATTACACGCTATAACAACTATCAACCAGCTGCTACACATTATCCTAATTATCAACCAAATGCTATATATTGTAGCAGTATGTACTAAGTGTTATAACCTAAATTTTAAAATTCAATCTAAGCAAATTTTGGGTAATTTATTTTAAATGGTCATTCAAAAGGGTATCCATTCAAATGATGCATTTTATTTTTTCTAAAAAAATCTTATTCATGTAATGTAATTTTTTATTGTTATAAAAAATATATTTAAAATACTAACTGAAAGTAAAAGTAAATGCTTAATAATGTGTATATAAAAAAAAAATTAAAATTATGAAACTGAGCACTATATGCAGGGGCGTAGTCATCTTAAGGAGAGGGGTACAACCGCCCCCTCTCAAATTTTATTATAAAAATTTTATATATATATATATATATATATATATATATATATATATATTTATTTATTTATTTATTTGAAAGTCCTTATCGTCACTTTGAGTGGTTGATTTAGCACCATTCAATGTCGAAAACTGAAATTGATCATATATTTGGAAAGTTCATGACCTAAGTTATCCATTGGTACCACTTCTACGAGGAAATATCACAATTTGAAATGTTAAATATTGAATTTTAAAAATAAAATATATAATAATAAGCAGATGAACTAAATCGTAGGACACAAAGTAAGGAAGCTAAATTAAAATTGAATCGAGTTTGAACTAAATTCAACGGGTAGATATGGAGATAAAAATTATGTTGGTTCAAATTGAAATTGATTTGAAGTTGAGTTATGACCGAACCAAGTTTAATATTTAACCAAGTTTAATTGATTTGAATTAGGATATTTTTGACGAAACCTTTCATTTTTTCTCTCCCTCTTCTCCCTATGCATGTTACATCCCTGCCAAGCCCCCACGGGCTGGATCAGTTGGAAGGGTGTCTGACCCTTGCAACGGGGGTTTAGGGATCGAGGGTCGCCAGTTGCACACGAGCGTAAAACCTCGGTCTGCTGTGCTTTAAATTCCACTCGACCCCCAGTCACCCCTCCTACCCAGCTTAACCATGATTTACCCCCTCTGGATATCTGTGGGGCCAGACTCAGGGGGCCGTTAAGGTGGCGGTTCCACCTTTTTGCAATGTTATATCCCTGCCATACCATATGCAACCCCTTCACCCATTCCTCTCTTTTATTTTTTTTCTTCCTCCTCTTCCTCATTTGCTTCATCTCCTTCTATTCTCCAATGTTGGTAAACCTACAATTTTTTTCTCTCCTCTTCTGAAGCACAAGAGCTTTTTTCTTCTCATTTATCTTTTCCTGTAAGCAAGAAATATAACACCAATTGTTGCCCTCTTCTAGCAACAAGATCAAATAGCCATCAACCCCCAATCTTCTTCCTCTTTTGGTATTTTTTAGGATTTTATTGCCACAATAAAATAGTCATGTTTTGTCTTACCTTGTTTTCTTTGTGTTGCTGTCGAGCTCATCGATACTAGTCAAAGTTGCTAATGAAGAAAATAAAGTTCTCCATTTTTTACTTATTCCTCTCTATTTTGTCTTCTCTATTTTTCTCAAAAGTAATGATCTTCCAAGAGTTATAAGTTATTCCTTTCTCGTTTTAAGAATTTTTAAAAATTGTCCTTCCTAATCAAAAATCCTGACTACGCCCTTGACTATATGAATTTATTTATATTTAATTAGCTTTAAAAAATTATAAATCAAATAAGTTTGAAATGGGAAAAAAATTCTCCCGTGTGTTATTTTATGAATTTCTATTATGAATCAACACTTTTTTCTTTAAATTAAGAGTTTCAATTTATGTTATCTTTAATGTTTTTTTAATGAACCAACATTTTTTTCTTTAAATTACGAGTTGCTTTTTCATTTAGAATATTTTTAAATAAAATTTGACTAAATTACACTTACCTTCTCGAAGTTTTAGATATTCAATTTTAAAATATTTATTCTATTTCCTAGTGGCAAATTGGATGTGAACAAAATCCCAATAATTTTTTTTTTTAAAAAAACTCACAAGATAGTTACATCAACTCTAAGAAATCCAACCTAATCAACATCTACTAAATCTACTTTTGAAAATTTAATCTAGAAATAATTAAAAAAATATTACTTCTTAATTATATAATTAGATTTATTCTTACCTAAATCCAACCTCTCACAAGCTTCATTTAATTATAACCCTCAATTTTTTCATTTCGTCACACATTTCCCATTTTTCTCTCCCAACATAAGGAAACTTGGCTCACGTTAAGGCCTCCGATATGCCTGCAGAGCACCAGAACTTCCCCTCGGTGGCGCATTGTTGCGACACCGGCCGCGAGGCACACGCCGCCGCCGCTGACCTCGACGGCACGCTCCTCGTCTCCCGAAGCTCCTTCCCTTACTTCTTCCTCCTCGCCGTCGAGGCCGGCGGCTTCCTCCGCGGCGCCGCGTTGCTCCTCCTCTCCCCGGCCATCCTCCTCGTCTACAAGCTCTTCTCCGAGGCCGCCGGCATCAAGATGCTCATCTACGTGGCGGTGGCCGGCGTCCGCGCGCGCGACGTGGAGCTGGCGGCGCGCGCGGTGCTGCCGCGGTTCTACGCCGCGGACGTGCGCAGGGACAGCTGGCGCGCGTTCCGAGCCTGCGGGCGAAGGCGGGTGGTGGTGACGGCGAACCCGCGGGTGATGGTGGAGGAGTTCGCCCGGGAGTGCTTGGGGGCGGACAAGGTCCTGGGGACGGAGCTGGAGGTGGACGAGAGGACGGGGCGGGCCACGGGGAGGGTGACCGCCGACGGCGTCATGGTGGGGCGCCGGAAGAGGGAAGCTGTGGAGAGGGAGTTCAAGGCGGAGCCTCTGCCGGAGTTGGGGCTCGGAGACCGGGAATCCGACCACGCCTTCATGGATCTCTGCAAGGTCCCTGCTCGTTACGTTTCCTCTATTTTCTTAATTTTCAAAAACTAATTCAAAATTTCAATTTTTTTTTGCTTCTATCGCCATAATTTTCTCAGCTAGATCATAAAAAAGTGTTTTTTTTTTTTTCTTTCAAGATTAACGAATCAGTAGTTCGATTTTTGGGGTTGCAGGAAGCGTACATGGTTCCTTACGATCGGAAGGCGGCTCGCGTGCCAGCGGCGGAGCTCGATTCGCCGATCATCTTCCACGACGGCCGGCTGGTTCAGCGGCCGGATCCCTTCGTCGCCCTCCTCACCCTCCTATGGCTCCCGTTCGGCTTCGCTCTCGCCCTTCTCCGCGTCTTCCTCAACCTCCCTGTCCCCGCCCCCTTCGTCCGCCACACTTACCGCCTCACCGGCATCCGTCTTTCCATCCGCGGCTCCCCACCGCCGGCGCGCACCCCTGGGCACCTCTTCGTCTGTAACCACCGCACCGCGCTGGACCCCATCATCATCAGCATCGCGCTGGGCCGCCCGGTGGCGTGCGTCACCTACAGCGTGAGCCCTGTCTCTGTTTCCTTGTCCCCGATCCGCGCCGTCGCCCTCTCACGTGATCGCGCAGCCGACGCCGCCCGCATCGCGGCGCTGCTGGAGGAGGGTGACGTGGTGGTGTGTCCGGAGGGGACGACGTGCCGGGAGCCGGCATTACTGAGATTCAGCAAGCTGTTCGCGGAGCTGACTGACCGAATCGTGCCGGTGGCGGTGAAGGCGAGGCAGGGGGTGTTCTACGCGAGCACCGTGCGTGGTTGGAAGTGCATGGACCCATTCTTCTTTTTCATGAACCCGCGGCCGGCGTACGAGGTCACGTTCCTGCCACCGCTGCGGGCGGAGGAGACGTGCGGCAGCGGGAGGCGGACGCCGGAGGAGGTGGCGAACTACGTGCAGGCAGCGATCGCCGGGACACTCGGGTTCACATGCACTGGGCTCACCAGGAAAGACAAGTACATGAGGCTCGGCGGCAACGACGGCAAGCTTCGGCCGGAGCCTGAGAAGAAGGTGGAATGATCGCCAAGTGCTTGTCGTCTGGTCATGAGTTCAAATTTCGAAAATAAGCTAAAACTGCTTAAAATAGATCCACCCTTTTATATACATATTCTGATTTCTTTTATGAATAACTATTTAATTATATTTTAAGTATGATTGTTTTGATATTTGCTAACGCAATTTAAATTAGATATCTGTTTTAATGGGTTGAATAAGGTTACTGACTATCATAATAAGAATGGAAGTTTAATATGATCAAATTTGGACGATGAACATTATCGATCAAGAACATAACCGTAAGCAGAGCCGTAAGAGTTTCAAACTTATGTATGATTATCAAACTTGAGAGATATTCTTAAAATACATCTGCATACCGTGCCATAATTTTATAATTGATTATAACGATAGAATTTAGCATTTAAGTCTTTAAGTCGGGAGTGATAATGTGATAACTAGAGAGCTTATTTTGATAATCTTTACTTTTAGGAGTATTAGTTGGTCGATCAAAAATGACATCCTGTTTGAGTTCCTAAAGATTGAGAAACAAACCTAAAATATTTGTCTAGACAATCTAGGGCATGAATAGTTAGTTGGGGGCCATTATAGCGGATATTCATCCAAATATAGCTTGTTATATGTTAAGTGAAAGGGAGGTTGACACAACGATAAAATTGATGAATCATGGAAATAACCTCTTACAATGTAAGATAAGATTATATATAATAAACTCAATATGATCCAATCTTTCTTTGAGATCCCACATTAATAAGAACTTCATGCACCTAACTACCCTTAATATGGTAAATGAAATTGAGATTTTGAGAGATTGTTTGCTTCTAGAGAGCATCTAAGAAGATTTTTTTTTTTACATATTATGATATTATTGTTGGGTCTCAATCAAAGATGAGACCTTGCCCAATCAAAATTTCTTGATCTAGGAGTGAATCTAGATGAAGAGTATTCTCAAGTAAAGAATGTTTTGCCTAAATCAGAAAGTTTTCCAATTAGTTAGGAGACATACTAAAGTATTATCCTATTCAGCAGCAAAAGAGATCACCAAACCCTGGAGAAGAAGCTAGATTGATGCTATCAGGCACTAGAAGATACAATTATCTTTGGCATACATTCACCCCTATCACATTCAATTTGGTATGGTGTTTGAACATCACGTTAGCTTTATAAAAGTTTTGAATTTGTGTCATTTTTCTATCTTAATTCCAACTCATAGCAAAAAAATCTAGAAAAAGTCACAAATCGAGAAAGTACAAGTCATTAGATGCTCAATGAAGATAACAAAGATGCAAGATCAGTGCAACAGTTGAGAGAACTTGGAACTAACCTTAGCAAGTTGATTTATTTTCGGGGAAAAAAAAATCTTCTTATACCATGAACAAGGTCTCAACATTCTGAAACTATGCCAAAAAAAGATTGAGCACACCTTTTCTATGCAGCTTCCAGTAGTAGACCGACATTGCATTCCCAGTGAACAATAAAAGGTGGTAAATGAGAATACATCTTCGAAGTTCTTTAGTTTCAACTTGCTGCACTTCATCAAGTAAAGCACATGAATTGTTTGTTTTATAGTGAGTTTTGAGCTACAAATTGCTTTAAAAAGAAGTATCATATACAAAGTTACTAATACACTCGCAATCAGCTTGATGCTTTCGAATAGGTTTGATCTTTACATAAAATTTATCAAAAATTATGATACCAAAAAATGTCATTTCACTAATGATACAGTGTATTATATGATATTCTTAAGACCTACAAAAGAGGATATCAAAATGGAAAGGATACAAAGATCGATTACTCCAACGTAGATATTTCTTTCTCCCATTTGAGCCCAAACATTTGACGGCCAAAGGGCACAATGAGATTGTATCGTAGAATCTGAAAAATATGATAAAAGAAAGAAGGAAATAAAGCTGCTGTTGAAACGAGTCTTAAGAAAAGCAAATATGTGAGTCCCTGAAGAACAAATACAGCAAGCTAAAATTATTCACCTTGCGGTTGATGTCGCCCATCTGAGCCTTGAGGATCTCAGAATCCTCCTGCCACTTCAATTGCTCATGATCAGATTTTCTGGCCCAAGCCTTCTTCAAGCTTGTCCTCCACTCGGCAATGCTGGAGTGGATTTCCTTGTTCAGTTCCACCCACTCAGGCGCAAAACCATTTCTTGAGAGGATTCTGTACAAGGTGTCTTCTGCAGGATCTACATGTGGATTTGAATCAAGGTTAAGAGGTCTGCCTTTCCCTGGTAAATTCTCAAAATCCCCTTGTTCCATTGAATGCCATATCCTTTGTTCGACAACATTGACTATGTCAGTTTCCGACCTGAAATCGAAAGATCCCAACAGGGATGAAATCGAGCAATCAAACAGAACAAAGCATCAACTATGTGTTGGTCACAAGGGAAAAGGTGAGGTTGTCTATATGATCAAAAGAATTGCACCCATAAGTATCTGTTAAGCTAATCCGTCCAAAAAAAAAAAATGGAACCTTTACAAAAAGCACTTAATCACATCGAATTTTGGATCAATTTCATCTCTCCCAGGAAACTGGGAGAAACTCTATGATTATTCTGTGGTGATCGATGATAATGGTGAGCGGTATCAGAAACTATCTAATCTAACAAAATATACTAAAAGATAAAGAAATTCAAATAAAATCCAGATCGAGGAACAAAAGGACATGTGGAAGTTCGAAAGAGAGGCGCCCCGTGCAAGACCTGATGGCGTTGCCCAGCCCGCGGAGCTCGGGAGGGAGCTTCCGCTCCCTTATCGCGTCAGCCACTGTTGCCAAACGGTGAGATAGATTCTTCTGCTGAGCCTTCGAAGACGACGAAGAAGCGGGGGAAGAGGACATCGCCGCGGACTCAGATGGGGCGGGGTCGGGATCGGTCCAGGAGAAGGACCATATCATGTGAAGATGGACGCGGAAGGAGTCAGGAGATCTCCGGACACGCAGCGGCGCCGTCAGAGCTCCGGCCATCGTACTTGGTCGGCGTCGGAGTCGATTCCCCGCCCGATTCGAAACCCTACCCTCGTATCTAACGCGATCGATTCTTCGTTCGGCTGCGCACGGAACAGCCACCAGGGTTCTAAACGGCCAGGAAGCGGACACGGAACAGGGCAAGATCCATCATTAAAATTTAGAATTTTAAAATTGTCAATAAAATAACATTAATAAAAATTCAAGGTGTTAAATAATTTTAATTTCTATTATTTAAAATGAAAATAAAAATATTTTTTAGCATGTACATACTAAAAATAATTTTAATTTCTATTAATTTTAACGAAGACGATGTGTTAGGCCAAGAGTAAGTTCTAGATAAGTATTTGACTCGTAGCATGGACATACTTAGAGTGAAGTGAACTCCTTCCCTTCTTCGATGACATGCACTTTGTTTGCTTCGAAGAGGAATCGTCTACTTGTCTTTTTTCTTTCGATATTTACTTTTTAATATTTTTTAAAAGGAGTTTGTTCCTTGCAAACAAACCAACCTCTAAACCTTTCATACACATCTTTTTCTTTGATGGTAGAGAAGCAAATTAAGAAACAAAACCCTAATTCAAGCTGACACTTTCACTCCCAGTCCCTCACTTCTCGATCGGATAATATTTTAGTTCGATTGCTCATCTCAAGCTAATTGTATAATTTTAGTATCGCTTAACTACAACGAGAATAAGAGATGGGAAGAACTAAAAGATTCAATAATGTATGGATAAATTGTCCTAAACTATCTGCATATAAATATTTAGTTCTCTTCGATCCCCGCGTCAGAGAAAATTTATTCCCACTCCCTACATGTAAACACTTATTTGCTTCAACTCTCTTTCAACCCTCTTGTTGACGAGTGGCTCATATTTGGATGAAGGGATATCATGGAAGAAAAATCTGTTAAGATTTTTCGTAATAAAATTCTGTTAAGATTTTATATAACAGAATTTTGTTATGTTTTTCATAACAAATTCTGTTACGATTTTACCGGGTCTGGGGGTTTAGTAGTATTTATAGGGATCATTGTAAACTCATTGTAGATCAGACAACACAAGAATCATTAGATGTGATTCTCTTGTGTAGAAGAGAATTCTAATAAAGCTTCGGCCGTTTTGTGGAGTAGGCAAGTCGCCGAACCACGGTAACTCTTTTTCTTTCTCTTCTTCTTCTCCTTCCTGGTGTTTGCTCTCTTTTTGTGCGTCTTTGTCTTGTTGTTCCGCGCGATCTCTTCCTCTTCTTCCGCATTAAAGTTTGAGAGGTATCCCTCTCTTTGCACAACAATTGGTATCGAGCTCAGGTTTTTGGCAGATTTCTTCAATATGTCGGGGACGACTTCCAAGTTTGATATGGTGAAGTTTGACGGAACCGGAAACTTTGGATTATGGCAGAGAAGGGTCAAGGACTTGTTGGTGCAACAAGGCATGGTGAAGGCGCTAGGAGAAAGAAAACCGGAAAGCATGGAGAAATCAGATCGGGAAGAACTTCAGGCGAAGGCAGTATCAACAATCAGGCTTTGTCTTACGGATGACGTGATGTACCATGTCATGGACGAGCAGTCACCGGTGACAGTTTGGCAAAAGCTGGAAAGCCGGTACATGTCAAAATCATTGACAAACAAGTCGTATCTCAGCGTAAATTATTCGGCTGAAGATGATGGAAGGAACCGATCTGAGCCAAGACATCAACGTATTCAACCAGATTGTAAATGATCCGCGGTTGATGTGAAGATCGAAGATGAAGACAAGGCACTGATGTTGTTGAATTCTCTACCTTCATCTCCTACGTACGAGAATTTGGTTACTACTTTGATGTGGGGTAAGGAAACTCTCAAATTGGAGGAGATCACAAGTGCGTTGCTAGGTTTTCACCAAAGGAAGAAAACAAGCGATGAAATTTCTCAAGGAGAAGGACTTGTGGTAAATAGCAACCAAGAGCGTGGTAGGAGCAAATCTCGACATGGATATGACAACAACAACAAGACTCGTTCTAAGTCGAGAAGGAAGAAGGTGATCACGTGCTACAAATGTGGAGGTAAAGGTCATATCAAGAGAAATTGTCCAGAGATAAAGAAATATGTTGCAGAGAACAAAAGTAGTTCGGCAAAGTCTGCAAACATAGTTGAAGAAGAAAATTCAGAAAGCGGTGATGGAGATATGCTATCAGTTATGTCAAGTTCGGAGCAGCTGACGGATGCATGGATTTTAGACTCTGCATGTTCATATCACATGACTCCAAACAAGGATTGGTTTGACACCTATAGGTGGATTCTGGTTCGGTGTTGATGGGAAACGATGCATCATGCAAGTTTTCGGCATAGGGAATGTCGTAATCAAGATGTTTGATGGTGTGATCGAACTTTATGTGATGTTAGATATATACCGAGCTAAGGAAGAACTTGATCTCACTAGGCACACTGGATGGTATTGGTTGTAATTACAAATCAGTGAGCGGGGTGATGAAAGTCAGCAAGGGAGCTCTGACGGTAATGAAAGGACAAAAGGTAGCAGGAAACATCTACAAGTTGATAGGGACTACAGTTGTAGGTGGAGTCGCCTCGGTGGAGTCTGAATCAGATAGTACTGTCTTGTGGCATATGTGGCTAGGGCATATGGGTGAACGTGGGATGCTAGAACTTCACAAGAGAAATTTGTTGAAGGGTGTCAAACGTGCAAGCTTGAATTCTGCAAATTCTGTGTTCTTGGGAAACAGAGCAAAGTGCAATTTAAGACGGCAACAAACAAGACGGAGGGATTCTGGACTACGTACATACGGATCTCTAGGGATCAGCCGGTGTAGCATCACGTGGAGGGCACTTGTATTTTGTGAGTTTTATCGATGATTTCTCACGAAAGGTATGAGTATACTTTATGCGTCACAAGTTGAAAACTTTTGCAAAGTTTAAATTGTTGAAAATTGAAGTGGAGAACCAGACAGGAAGAAAGATCAAATGCCTTAGTCAGACAATGGGACTGAGTACACAAATTCAAAGTTTCAAGAATTTTGTAAGCAACATAGGATAATGAGGCATTTCTTGGTTCGCAGGACACCTCAACAGAATGGGGTAGCGGAAATGTTGAACAGGACAATCATTGAGAAGGCAAGATGTCTCAGGCTGAATGCAGGGCTTGCAAAAAATTTCTGGGCGGAAGCAGTTAACATGGCATGTTAAGCACTAGAAGGCAAAGTATTCGAGGAAGTATGGACAGGGAATCAAGTAGAATACTCTCATCTTCGAGTTTTTGGATGTCCAACCTATATGCACATATCTAGTGAGGAAAGATCAAAATTGGATGCAAAGTCAAAGCAATGCATTTTTCTGGGCTATCAGAAGGAGTTAAAGGCTTCAAGCTTTGGGATCCTAAGGCAAACAAGGTGGTGATCAGCAGAGATGTGGTGTTTGTGAGAAAGCTATGTTACAACGTACTCGGGAAGAAGGAAAGGAAACACCACAAAGCAACAAGAGAAAGATATTGTGCAGGTGGAGCTAGAGACTCATGACTCGATGATTCTAGCTCGAGCACATGGAGCATCGCACTATAGCTAGTGGTAGAATGAGACGAGTCGTAAAACCACCCACTAGATACGGATTCGAAGACTTGGTATCTTATGCACTTACCACTAGTAGCGGAGACCCTACATCTTTTGAGGAGGCAATACATAGCTCTGAAAGGGACAGGTGGACGGGTGCTATGGCAGAGGAGATGGAGTCGTTGCATAAGAACCAAACGTGGGATCTAGTGGAACTTCCTGAAGGAGAGAAAGCTATAGGGTGCAAGTGGATATTCAAGAAGAAAGAAGCAATGTCAGAGGGAGAAGAAGTGAAGTTTAAGGCTCGGTTGGTAGCAAAGGGGTATTCACAAAGAAAGGGGATTGACTATGAAGAAATTTTCTCTCCAGTGGTAAGACATACGTCAATTAGAGCGGTATTGGCTTTGGTGGCACATCACGATTTGTATTTGGAGCAAATGGATGTGAAGACGGCATTTCTTCATGGAAATTTGGAGGAGCAGATTTTTATGTCACAACCTGAGGGATTTAGTCAGTCCGGACAAGAGCAGTTGGTTTGTAAGTTGAAGAAATCGCTCTATGGACTGAAACAATCTCCTAGGCAATGGTACAAACGTTTTGATTCATATATGATTCAAAACGGATATAGGAGATGCGAGTATGACTGCTGCATATATGTGAAGGGCCTTGAAGATGAATCATTGATTTTCTTACTACTATACGTAGATGACATGCTCATTGTTGTGAAGAAGATGAGAGAGGTTGACAAATTGAAGAGGCTACTGAGCAAGGAATTTGACATGAAAGATTTGGGAGAGGCCAAGAAGATTCTTGGGATGGAGATTCACAGGAATAGAGTTGCAGGGAGATTATGGTTGTCTCAACGTAGCTATGTGGAGAAGGTGTTGGATAGGTTCAACATGAAGAATGCAAAGTCAGTGAGCACACCCCTGGCGCATCACTTCAAGTTATCCAGTACACAGTATCCAAAGACGGATGACGAGATCCAAGAGATGTCAAAGGTTCCTTATGCCAGTGCAGTTGGTTGTCTGATGTATGCCATGGTTTGCACGAGACCAGATTTGACGCAAGCAGTTAGTATGGTAAGCAAGTTTCTCTCAAATCCTGGTCGACCACATTGGGATGCAGTGAAATGGATTTTCAGATACTTGAGAAATACAACTAATTATGGCATCATGTTCAGTAGACAACCGGAAGATCCTTTAGTTGCTGGGTACGTAGATGCAGACTATGCAGGAGATTTAGATAACAGGAGGTCTACTACAGGATACGTATTCACTGTGGCAGTTGGACCTATTTGTTGGAAATCTATGATACAATCTATTGTTGCATTGTCTACTACGGAATCCGAGTACATGGCAGCAGCTGAAGCAGCGAAGGAAGCTTTATGGCTTACAGGGTTGGTCAGAGAACTGGGTGTTCAGAAAGGTGGAGTCAAGTTGTTATGCGATAGTCAGAGTGCTATCTATTTGGCGAAGAATCAGGTGTATCATGCGAGAACCAAACACATTGATGTGAGATTTCACAAGATCAGAGAGTTGATTGCTTCCGGGAAAATTCAACTTGAGAAGGTTCACACTGCAGACAATGCTGCAGATATGCTGACAAAGCCAGTGACCACAGAGAAGTTTAAGCATTGCTTGAACTTGATCCATATCTCTAGATGCTAGAGGAAGGAAGCCCAGACCCAGAGATCCAGATGGAGTTTTGTCCAGATATTCGTATTCTTCGAAAGGGTGAATATTCGCCAAGGTGGAGATTGTTGACGAGTGGCTCATATTTGGATGAAGGGATGTCATGGAAGAAAAATCTGTTAAGATTTTTCGTAATAAAATTCTGTTAAGATTTTATATAACAGAATTTTGTTATGTTTTTCATAACAAATTCTGTTATGATTTTACCGGGTCTGGGGGTTTAGTAGTATTTATAGGGATCATTGTAAACCCATTGTAGATCAGACAACACAAGAATCATTAGATGTGATTCTCTTGTGTAGAAGAGAATTCTAATAAAGCTTCAGCCGTTTTGTGGAGTAGGCAAGTCGCCGAACCACGGTAACTCTTTTTCTTTCTCTTCTTCTTCTCCTTCCTGGTGTTTGCTCTATTTTTGTGCGTCTTTGTCTTGTTGTTCCGCGCGATCTCTTTTCTCTCTTCCTCTTCTTCCGCGGTTCAGAAAGGTTGAGAGGTATTGCCCTCTCTTTGCACAACACCTCTAATGCTTACCAATTTATCTAATTGTCTTTATTTTTTAGGGGCAAAAATCTAAAATAAGGTATAATTTTTTCTAAATTTAGCAGCATTTAACTAGAATCTATCGATTGAGAATTGATCGACAATTGATCAGTTTATCATGAGGAAACAGAATGTACAAAAGATCTAAAATGATGTATAATTCTTTCTAAATTCAGTATCATTTAATTAGAATTGAATATATTTTATCAATTGACAATTGATTGGTTTGTCATGAGGGAACAGAAGGTATAAAAAGTCCAAAATGAGATTTAATTCCTCCTAAATTCAACATCATTTAACTATAATCAATTATATTTTCTATCCAATTTAGATGTGTTCAATTGGATAGAAAATACACTCGATTTTAGTTAAATGTACTCAATTGGATAGAAAATATATTCGATTTTAGTGAAATGTAGCTGAATTTAGGAGAAAATATATCTCATTTTAGACTTTTTTACCTAAAAAAATTGAAGGATTTTGGCCTTCAAGGTTGACTGAATTTGATGGCCATGGCCGTCAATGGTTTATGGTAGTAGTCGACGTTGGGAATTAGGACGGGAAAAAAATGTGTATTAGTGAGTTTTAATTAAAATTGAGGGCAATAAGGTAAATTAGTGTTCATGGAGAATTAAAAAAAAATGATAATCCCAGTTAGCCTTATTGACTATCCCTGGGGGTAACCCGCCCGATCCTACGAAAGTTTCCCACCAACTATCAAGGTAAATTGAAAAGCACACGTGGCAGCTAGCCCAAAAGTCTATCATCTTTTAGTTGTGCCCCTCATTTGGAAGAAAAATTCCTACAAATATATCATAGATAGGGATCGAACAGTGGGTGTTTGGGTGATAACCTGAATGTGTTGGTGCAGATTGCACTAACGGTCTAACTTAGATTTGATGAATGACAAGGGAGTTAAGTTAGATGTTTTGTGATCTAATTGTTTTACCGAGTATGCAGGAACTGACCGGACATTAGGCTAAAATCCAGTTAGGTCCGCGGGACTAGATAGCTGGTGCAAAGTCTAGATAAGTCAACGGACCGACTGGATATCTGGCAAGAAAATCGGTTGGGTCTGTGGGACCGGACAACTGATAGAAATCCAGTTGGGTTTGCGGACCGGACAACTAACATAAAGACCTGGTGGGTCAAGAGGCCAATTAGCCGACTGCAAATTGATAAATAGAGGTAAGTCACTAGAGGAAAGTGACTAAGTGAGGTGTTGGTTGCTACTCGGAAAGCCTATAGGTTCCACTGTACAAAAATTTTGTACAAAGGTCTGAACCTTTTCCTAGCTACCATGTGTTCTTTTAAATTAAATTTTGGATCTCCTGCGGAACTTAACACGTTTGATCCAAAACTTAATCTATTTGTTCTTTTAGGTTTTGACTTGGATCTCCTGCGGAACTTAACACGTTCGACCCAAGTCTCCTTAAGTTATTAATTCCATTAAATATTAATTTCCATAAAAGGTTCCCAGTACTGACGTGGCGAGGCACATGACCTTCTTGGATATGGGAGCAACCACCACCGACTAGACAAAACCTTTAATAGAAAGCTAATATTTAATTTCCTAAAATAACTTTAGGTTAACCAAAGAGAACAATCAAATCACAAGGAAAAGAAAGAAACAAAAGAACACAACTTCGAAAAAACATATTCGAAATACTAGAACGTAAGCCTCTTGTATTTGGTATTATTTCCATAAATAACTAGCATGATGCGGAAATAGAAATTACTAGTTATACCTTGTAGAAAAACCTCTTGATCTTCTACCGTATTCCTCTTCTAACCTCGGACGTTGTGTGGGCAACGATCTTCCAAGATGAGAAACCACCAACCACCTTCTTCTCCTCCAAGCAAGGTTCGGCCACAAAAGAAAAGCTTCACCAAGGAGAAAAACCAAAATACTAACCAAGCTCCAAGAGATGCTAGCTTTCTCTCCTTCTTCTTCTTCTTCTCCGAGTAGTATCCGGCCACCACAAGAGCTCCAATAGAAGGGTAGGGTTCGACCACCACAAGAGGAAGAGATGGAGAGGTTGGCCGGCCACACCAAGGAACAAAAGAGGGAGAGGAATAATAGATATTGTGTCTTGTGAAGGCACCCTCACCCCTTCTTTTATATTCCTTGACCTAGGTAAATTAGGAAATTTAATTACAATAAATTTTCCTTAATTTCCTTGACATGATTTAATTGAGAGAAATAAAATAAAATTTCCCCAATTAATTTGTGATGGCCGGCCACATCATTGGAATACAAAAGAGGACAAGTTTTAATCAACAATTAAAACTTCCTAATTTGTTTCCGGAAATTTTAAAAAAATAAAATTTCTCTTTAAAATCTCTTCATGGTTAATAAAAGGAAATATCTATAATTTTAATTTTATTAACATGTGAATAATTTTAAAGAGAAAATAAAACATCTCTTCCAATCTACAAATAAGGAAAGAGATCTAATCTCTTTCTTTAATCTTTTGTAGATCTTTTACAAGAGAGATATTTTAATTTTAATTCTCTTTAAAATATATCTTCCACATAATAATAAAAATTAAAATTAAATTTCTTTTTAATTTTATTTGGCCGGCCCTACTAGCTTGGGTTCAAGCTAGGGCCGGCCACCCAAAGGCCGGCCCTAGCTTGATTCCCAAGCTAGCTTGGCGGCCCCCTTTAGGTGGGTATAGAAGGTGGGTATAGGTGGGTATAGTACTCTATAAATAAGAGGCTACGATAGGGACCGAGAGGAGGAATTGGTTTTGGTCTCCGATAAAATTAAGCATCCCGTGTTCGCCCAACACACAACTTAATTTTATCAACGATAATTCATTCCACTAGAGAACTATCATTGAACTACCGCACCAATCCCAAATTACATTTTGGGCTCCTTCTTATTATGAGTGTGTTAGTCTCCCCGTGTTTAAGATATCGAATGTCCACTAATTAAGTGAGTTCTGACAACTCATTTAATTAATGTCTAAGTCCAAGAGTAGTACCACTCAACTTTATCGTCATGTCGGACTAAGTCCACCTGCAGGTTTAACATGACAATCCTTATGAGCTCCTCTTGGGGACATTATCAACCTAGTATCTCTAGGACACAGTTTCCTTCTATAATCAACAACACACACTATAAGTGATAGCATTTCCCAACTTATCGGGTTTATTGATTCATCGAACTAAATCTCACCCATTGATAAATTAAAGAAATAAATATCAAATATATGTGCTTGTTATTATATTAGGATTAAGAGCACACACTTCCATAATAACTGAGGTCTTTGTTCCTTTATAAAGTCAGTATAAAAGGAACGACCTCGAATGGTCCTACTCAATACACTCTGAGTGTACTAGTGTAATTATATAGTCAAGATAAACTAATACCTAATTACACTACGACCTTCTAATGGTTTGTTCCTTTCCATTCTGGTCGTGAGCTACTGTTTATAATTTATAAGGTACTGATAACATCATCTTCTGTATGTGACACCACATACTGGTACCGAAAAAGGTATTTTAGTATATTGTCCACCGATAGGTCCGCGTGATCTGGGTCTTAGAGTAGGAGTCGCCGAGTCTAAGAACAAAGTAAATCGTTCGTGTCTATTTTGGTTTTCTTACTTGTCGTTTGATTTCTCTATATTTTTTCGTTGCACGTACTCGTGTGTTTTTATTTAAATAATAAAACAAGTTTTTGAAAACCACGTAATTCACCCCCTTCTTACGTGTGTATCGATCAAACAAGATGTCCTACCGCGACACCATAGTCCCGGAGACAATTTTGAAAAATCCTAGTTAGCCTCATTGACTATCCCTAGGGTGACCGGCTCGGCCCACGGAAGTTTCCCATCGGTCACCAGGGTGAATCAGGAAGCACATGCGGTGGTCAGTCCAGAAGCCCAGCATCGTTTTGGTTGCGCCTCCCATTTGAAGAAAAATTTCTACAAATATGTCATAGTCGGGGATTGAACCGCAGGTGCTTGAGCGATAACTTGGATGTTCTACCGTAGCATCATAGCCCCGGAGATAAAAAAGATAATCCCAGTTAGCGTCATCAACTATCCTTGGGGGTGACCGGCCAGACCCTATGAAAGTTTCCCACCAACTATCAGGATAAATCAGAAAGCACACGAGGCGGTCAGTCCAGAAGTGCAGCATCTTTTGATTACACCCCCTATTTAGAGAAATTTTTTTTATAAATATATCATAGCTTAGGATTGAATCACATTTACCTAAATGATAACCTATATATCCTACATATCATAATTCCATTTATTTTTCTGTCCATCGAGAACTTAAGCAAACAAAAACGTTTGATCAGGGAGCTAAACTAACTTTTTCCTAACCAAGGGATTAAGGGCAAAGCTTGAGTTGTGGTTATGAATTTTTGGACAATTTACCGCAATAACAATTTGATAAATTTAGAAATTTACAAGGTCCATAATTTTTTGTATTTTCTACGTGCATAAAAAATTGGGGGGTCGTACTATTTTTTCACGGCATGGATTTGTTTTGGTTAAGAATGGTGATCAACCATCGCCAGGGACGACGTGACGAGAAGATGAGCGGTTGCTGGTTCTCGAAGGGGAAGGCGAGGCTTGACGGCGGCGGAGAGACCGGCTGCCGCTCCTCGGCGCCGTCGTCCTCCGACGGCGCGGGGAGATTGAGATCCAAAACGAAGGCGTTCTTGGTCAACTCCTTCTTCGCTTCCGGCGGCGCGGGCTCGTCCGCGGCGGTGGTTATCCGGCGGTGCCTACGCATGTGACCTCCGAGAGCTTGGCCGGAGG
The DNA here is from genome assembly GCF_018446385.1 of Zingiber officinale. Lineage (NCBI taxonomy): Eukaryota > Viridiplantae > Streptophyta > Magnoliopsida > Zingiberales > Zingiberaceae > Zingiber > Zingiber officinale. Next base: position 149,115,694 of record NC_055994.1, read on the forward strand.
AGAAAGACGTCCTGCAGATGGCGCACTCATGCTCCCTCGGCGACTTCGGTGAGCCAGTAAAGAGGGTTCGGCCGCCGCCGTCCTCCGCCGTCGCAGGAGGCGGCAAGTCCTTGGGCTTCTTGTGTCTGGTGCGGTGGCCGCCGAGGGCCTGGAAGGAGCGGAAGCTCTTGCCGCACGTCTTGCAGTCGTACGCGCACTCCCTGCTGGGGAACCGTCGGCCGCCTCCGCCGGCTGCAGCCGCGGTGGAAGAGGACTTCAAATCGGCGGAATCTGAAGGCGGCGGAGAGACGCGCCCCTGCGCGAGGAGGATGAGGCAGCGAGCCATGACCTCCTCCTCCGGGTCGGCGCTGCTGCTGAAGGATTCCGCCGACGAGGAGGATGCGGAAACCGCCGCCCGGAGGCGCTTCGTCTGCTTGCTCTTGATGACCACCGGCGAGAATTCGACGTGTTTCTTCGCCATGATGTTGCCGTTACTCTGCTCCATGGTTTCCTTCGGCTTCGACGCAACCACAACAGGGCAGGAATAATAAGGGAAGTTGTGAAATTATATATATTTATAGGGAGTGGAAAGCAAGTGTGTTCTGACTTGAGTTGCTCCAACGGATTAAGTGGAAAATGAGGGGTTTATTCGTAAACATGCCTTGAGAGAGGATAATATGGAATTATGTTTGAGTTATCAGGATCTGTTTACTTAGGAGGACGGATAGGGAAAGAGAGAAATATGGAATTATATATATATATATATATATATATAGAAAGAGAATTTTGTGATGATAAATTATGCTATTTCTTACTTTGAAATGGTAAATTTGCATGTAATTCTCACTGGTAAATAAAATTTTACATGTAGTCTCAGTTGTAAAAATCTTTGTTTCCACTCTCTAGTTAAATATATTTATCTAATTACCCTTGATAATTTTAAATATAAAAAGTTTAAAAATAAGTTATAATTCTTCTTAAATTTAGTACATTAAACTAGAATCTAATATATTTTCTATCAAATTGAGCACGATTCTTTTTACACCTTAATTAGATAGAAAATATACTAAATTTTCTTTAAATGGTACTCAATTAGATGAAAAATATATTAAATTTTCTTTAAATGATGTTGAATTTAGGAAGAATTATATTAAGCGGGAAAAAACACATGCTCAATTTAATAGAAAATATACTTGATTCTAGTTTAAAATAATGAATTTAATAGGAATTATACTCGTTTTAAAACTATTTGTACCTAAAAAATATGAGGGACAATTTTGATAGAAAATATACTCGATTCTAATATAAAGTGCTAACTTTAAGAGGAATTGTACTCATTTTAGTATATTTTCTATCAAATTGAGCATGATTCTTTTTCCACCTCAATTGGATAGAAAGTATACTAGATTTTCTTTAAATGGTACTCAATTGGATGTAAAATATACTAGATTTTCTTTAAATGATGTTGAATTTAAGAGGAATTATATTAAAGTAGGAAAAAATCATACTCAATTTATAGGGTGTTTGGCTAAACTTATTAAAAACAGCTTATAAGCTCGTACAGCTTATAAGTTGTTTTAGGAGCTTATAAGTTGTTAGGTCTTATTTTAAAAATAAGTTGTTAAAGTGTTTGGGTGAATTTATTACAATCAACTTGAAGATATTGATGTGTTTGGTATTATAAGATCTTTTTATTAATAAAATTACCAAAAAGGGTATAATACTATTAATAGAGGGTTTTGAGATTTTTATCAATAAAGGGTTTTGGACGAATTTCTACATCGGGGGAGAAAAAATTAGAAAGAGGCGTTGGCGGAGAAGATGACACAACGTTGGAAGAAAAGTCGGCGGAGATAAAAAGATATTAGGCTTATAAAAATTTATGGAGGATAAGATGGGGATTTATGAAATTATATAAGGATATTTTAGAGAAACAAATTATTAAAATAAGATCTTTTTTTAAAAAGTAGGGTCTTTCATACTTTTTTAAAAATAGCTTATAAGTTCCAAAATAACTTATTTTGATAGCTTATAAGCTGTTTGAAAAAAAATTTACCAAACAAATTTGAAGAGCTTATAAGCTTTAAAACAACTTATAAGCTGTTTTAGAGAGCTTATAAGCTCAGCCAAACACCCTCTTAATAGAAAATATACTCAATTCTAGTATAAAGTGCTGACTTTAAGAAGAATTATACTTATTTTTAAATCTTTTGCAAATAAAAAAAATCTGAGGGACAATATTTGCATGAAGGAGTTGAAACATATAAAACTCTGCATGCAATAAATGGAAACAAAATTTTTATGATTGGGAACTGCATGCAAAGTTAAAGTTACAATTGAGAATTTTTCTTTAATTTACCAAATATTTATTCATTTTGTAAATGAAATGACAAATTAATAGCCCCTAAACTTCAAGTTTTTTACTCTCAAAAGCTTCAAAATAATATAGCTATAAGCCTATAACTCTATCTAACTCTGAAACTAACATATATATATGGTTAATTACGTTTGCTCTTATACCAACTCGAACTCATACTAGAAAAAAAAAAAGAAGAAACATTAACTAGGTCAGATGACTTCAAACTTGGAATGAACACGAACTTATACTCAAAGTTGCCTGAACGTATACTAAACTCGAGCTCTCAGTAATATCGTCCAAATGTCTTCTAGCTTCGACACAAGAGCTTTCTAAATCTTGTCATTTTATTACGTAACTGATTCTGTCCGAAAATGAGAGAGTGGAAAGCTGGGGATGTGGTTGCTATGCTGACTGATTGTAAAATGTGCTCCACTCTGTAAAACAAGTAATGTCAGTGTCGAGCTAGGGAAGGGGTTCCCGACGATGGTCCTTCGACGCTCAAATCAGTCACTGAAAGTGTATAAGGAAGCGGAGAAACAGTAACGCAAGCGCCAACAATAATAATGCGTACCTCCACCGGTGATGGACCCCCTTTATATAGAGTCCTGGTGGGCGACGTGCATGCTCCTCGAGGCATGAACACGTTCTCTAATATGTCCTATGAAGGGACCTGTCAGGAAAGTACCTTTCACACCATACCTTAACAGGGCATACATATCTTTGACAAGACGGTAGAAGCTTTTGCCATACAATCTGCTTGTTAACTATGCCACGTGTCAATGACACTATCTCCCAGAAAAATATCAAGAGATACGACAATTATCCCGTTGCTTGGCCGAGTGGGGTAGCCGCTCGACCGACACTCCTCCTCTCCGTTGATGGCCAAGTCCCGTTGTTTGACCGAGCAGGCCAGGATAGCCGTTCAGCCGGGACTCCTCCACTCTGTTGGCTTCAGAGAGATGATAAGTGTTGGTACAATATTTCCTAGGTCAAGGTTGACTTGGTTGACTAAGCTTGAGAAGACTCAAGCTTGAGTCTTGATGTTTGGGTTTCGATGTTGATAATACATGGGGATTGCAGGTGCAATCGTTCATTTGGAGAGATTGTTGGTACAATTCTCCTCTGATCAAGGTTGGGCAGTTAGATGTGAATAAGAGTCAAGTAGGTCAATATTGACTGGATATTTGACTGAGAAGTCCTGATGAGTGAAGCTAGGCAGATGGGAAACCCTAGCGAGTGAAGCTATGTGAAAATCCTAGTGAGTGAAGCCAGGCACATGGGAAGTCCTAGTGAGTGAAGCTAGGCAGAAAGGAAGTCCTGGTGAGTGAAGCCAGGCACGTGGAAATCTATGTGGGTCAATGTTGACCAGACACCTAGTATTGAGAAGTCCAAGTAGGCCAAAGGGTTGACCGGATACTTGACACGAGGAGAAAAGTCTAAATGGGTCAAAGGGATTGACCAGATACTTGGTGAGGAAGTCCTAGCAGATTGAGGGTGACTGAATGCTAGGCATGATGTCCCAACATGTCATGGTTGACCAGATGTTGAGTTTTAGGGGCTTGGGTCTTGATTATGACAAATCAAGTTGAAATCAATCGATCAACCAATTGATTGAATCATGCCCAATCGATCGGTTGATCGATTGGGTGTGTCCCGTGACAAACTCTCCTCCCAATCGATCCACTGATCGATTGGGAAGCTGGGTTTGTCGCACAGAAGCCCTCCCAATCGATCACCCGATCGATTGGGAGCCTCCAATGGATCAGACGATCGATTGGAGTACTGGAAAATCACGAGACATGTTGAATCGATTGGACAATCGATTCAAATGATTTCCAAGAGCACAGAGGCGCTCTGGATTGATCGATCGATCGATCCAAAGTCTCCCCAATTGATTTGGAGCAATCAATCGATTGAGATTCGACCGTTGGCACTGGATAAAGCCATTGCGAGCGTTTTCTTCAGTAGACTTTCGCCCGATTCTTCTCCGATCCTTACAGCGATTTCTCTAGAGCTCACCACCAATTCTTGAAGCTTCTTGGAGCAAGGTGTTCTTGCACTTCCAAGGTCAAGAGACATTCCAAACAAGAAGGAGAAGCTAGCTAGGGTTCAGTGTGTAAAATCTTGTAAGATTTACTTGTATTTGCTTCTTCTTTTTTCTTCTTGTTGTTGTGTGAGTTTGTACGAGGCTTCTGTTGGTGCAGTGGGGATCGACAAGAGGGGGGTGAATTGCCTGTAATCACAAATTATACCCTCCTCAAACTTTCAACTCTAAAATAAAAGCAACACTAATAATTAAAGTAGTTAACAGAAAAGAAAAGAGAGATGACTCAGCTATTTGACTTGGTTACAACCGAGACGGTTGTTAATTCAAGGCGGTGGAAAGGCGCACTAAAAGAGTCTCCTTCTTTGAAGACGGAGAAGTCTTTTACACTTTAAGAGCACATAGGTTGTTTGAAAATGAATTACATAGTTGATGCTTTCGTTGTTGTTCTGAACAGCTATTCGAGACCCCTTTATATAGGGGTTCCAAGACTTATCAGATAACCTGATTTTCGGGATCAGGTTTTGACTCGAGAGGGATCGGTCGACCGATCCCCAGGTTCGGTCGACCGAACCTGCTGTACCTGCTCAGCCTTCCGTCCAGGTGCAGTCTCTCTGGATCAAGCTTGGGTTCGGTCGACCGATCCTTGTGTTCGGTCGACAGATCAGCCAACGGTCTCTCTGAGCTGGCCCGATCAGTACGTTCGACTAAGTCTTCTGGTTTATCTCAGGTTCGGTCGACCGATCAGATGGTTCGGTCGACCGATCAGCCATTGGTTGCTGATGTGGCTGCTGATGTGTCTCAGCCTTCTCCTCGAGCAGTCTTCCGTCCCACCTTTACGTCCCTCGAACGCCGCGCACATTCTTCACGCCCACCGGTGTACTCTTCTGTAGCTCTCTCGTCCTTCGGACGCACCGAGCCTGTCGGCTCCCTTCCCGTGCCATCCTTCTCGCTAGCTGCGTCTTTTGCTCGACTTCCTGCGCTTCTAAATTCCTGCACACTTAGACACAAGGATCAGACAAACATGACCTAACCTAAACTTAGTTGATCACATCAAAACAACCACGGGATCCAACAATCTCCCCCTTTTTGATGTGCATCAACCCAAGTTTAAGTTAGGGTAAAAACAAACAAATAGTAATTTTAAGAAAATTACTAAACTAATATTTTAAGCACAAAAATGATAGAATTTGCAACATAAGTTATAAGGGAAAAAATATCAAAAGTTTAATTTTTATTAACTCCCCCTAAACCCCCCAAAACTTGTTACTAAACTCTCTCCCTTTGATCACAGCAAAAACAGGGTAAAAATAATTTTCTAAGTTATTTTGAAAAATTTGCTAAGTGAAAATTTAATATTAATTTTAAAAACAACTTAGCTTAGATAATTTTATCAAATCTAATTTTAGAAAAGATCTTAAAAAATGAGAATTTTTCTAAGTAAAAATAAAAAATAATAATTTTTGGAGAATTTCTAAGGAGATGTTTAAAAATTTTTCAAAATATTATTTAATTCTATTTTTAATGTTTTTATCAGAAAGTTAATTTAAACATTTTATTTCGATATTTCAGCTTCAGGTCGTGGCGAGGCACTAGGCCTTCTTGGTTATTGGAGCAACAACCACTTCCTTAGACAAAGCCTCCATAAAGAAACTCATTGTTTAATTTTCTCACTGTAAGCTCTTAACAAAAAAATTTAAACTAGCAAAGATTTTGGAATCCAATATAGATTCCTTCCTACTGGGTTATTCAGAAATTTAGGGGGTACATAATTTCTGGGAACTTTCCTAAGTTGTCCTTGATGTTTTCTTATATACCAATTTAATTTTCCGTAGACCTTAATTTTTGATTTTTGAAATCGATTTGGTCTTAAGCATGCATTTTCAGTTTTCAATTTTCCAAGTTCTAAATTTAATTTCTCATTTTCTAAGTTCAAATTCTTTAACAGCGTTTTTAAGTTGGCAATTTCTTTTTCTGATTTGACTAAGTCTTTAGTAAGCACTTTGATAAACTTAAAAGACTGAGAGGGAGTGAGATTACGTACCTTACTTACCTTATTTGGTGATGCTCCCCCTTCGTCATAGCTTTCTTCTTCTGATTCTCCCCCTTGATCAATGCTCATCTCTGAGTCCGAGTCTCCTTCGAAGAGATGGTTAGCCACCAGTGCTATGTTAGAGTGTATACTAAAAACCTAGCTTTTGGTATGAACATTTATCTAGAAATAAGAATCACATTGGTCAAATGTCTACATTTATGATAAATGTAGTTGCTCAATTAATTTATATTGTATATAACATGGTGTGTGGTGTCACACACAGAAGATCATGTTATCGGTTCCTTATAAATTATAAACAGTGGCTCACGACCATGATGGAAAGGAACAAACCATTGGAAGGTCGTAGTGTAATTAGGTGTTAGTTTATCTTAACTATATAATTACACTAGTACACTTAGAGTGTATTGAGTAGGACCATTTGAGGTTGTTTCTTTTATACTGACTTTATAAAGAAACAAAGACCTCGATTATTATGGAAGTGTGTGCTCTTAATCCTAATATAATAACAAGCACATATATTTGATATTTATTTCTTTAATTTATCAATGGGTGAGATTTAGTTCGATGAATCAATAAGCTCGATAAGTTGGGAAATGATATCACTTATAGTGTGTGTTGTTGATTATAGAAGGAAACTGTGTCCTAATAATCTAGGTTGAGAATGTCCCCAAGAGGAGCTCATAAGGATTGTCATGTTAAACCCTGCAGGTGGACTTAGTCCGACATGACGATGAAGTTGAGTGGTACTACTCTTGGAGCTAGATATTAATTAAGTGAGTTGTCAGTAACTTACTTAATTAGTGGGCATTTGTTATCTTAAATACAGGGAGACTAACACACTCATAATAAGAAGGAGCCCAAAATGTAATTTGGGATTGGTGCGGTAGTTCAATAATAGTTCTCTAGTGGAATGAATTATTATTGATAAAATTAAGTTGTGTGTTTGGGGCGAGCACGGGATGCTTAATTTTATCGGGAGACCAAAACCAATTCCTCCTCTCGGTCCCTATCGTAGCCTCTTAATTATAGAGTACTATACCCACCTATACCCACCTTCTTACCCATCTTATAGGGGCCGACCAAGCTAGCTTGGAGACCAAGCTAGGGCCGGCCATGGGTATGTTCATGGGTGAATTCATGTGGCCGTCCCTATTAAAATAAAAAGGAATTTTAATTTTAAAATTTTCTTATGTGGATAATATAATTTAAAAGAGAGTTTAAAAATTTAAATCCTTCCTTTTATAAGATTCTACTAAAGATTAAGAGAAGAGTTAAAATCTCTTTCTTTATTTGTAGATTAAAAGGTTGATTTTAATTTTGGTAAAAACTTTCCTTTTAATTATATTCATGATTTAAAAGAAAGTTTAAAAATTAAAAATTCTCTTTTATTAGTTTCTACAAAAGATTAAGAAAAGATTTAATATCTTTCCTTATTTGTAGATTGAAAGGAGATTTTAATTTTTAGAGATAACTTTCCTTTTTGGAAATTATCCATATGTTTAAAAGAAAGATTTTAATTTATAAAATTTCTTTTTATTAACCAATCATGAAGGGATTAAAATTATTGGAGAAATTTTTATAAATTTCTAGAAACAAATTAGGAAGTTTTAATTTTTGTTTTAATTAAAACTCTCCTTGTTTTGGGGAGAAGAGTGGTCAGCCATTATAATTTGAAAAGAGAAAATTATTTTAATTAAATAAATTTTCCTTTTCAATGGCAAAAGAATTAAGGAAGTTTTTATTAAATTTTCCTTATTTGCCAAGACCAAGGATTATAAAAGAGGGGGTAGAGGAGGCTTCAAGGCTAACAACTCTATTCTATTTTTCCTCTCTTTTCTCCTTGGGTGTGGCTAGGGGTGTCAATTCGGGTGGGTCGGGTCGGGTTGGGTCGGGTTGAGTTTTTTTTTTAACCCAACCCGAACCCGACCTGAACCCGAGTTCAACCCAAAACACCTCAACCCGAACCCGACCAACCCGATCAACCTGAACCCGACCCATATAACCCGAAAATCTTATTCAAAACGACTTTTTGGGCTATTTTCCCTATAATTCTTCACTTTTATCTCAATATTTCATCATTATCATACAAACATGATATTAATATACATAAAAACATCTAAATTTTTAAAATAAAATTTGATTTAACAAAAAAAAAACCCACAAAACCCTATATTTAAGTCAACCCGGGTCAACCCGAACCCAACCCGACCCAACCCGAGACTCATTAACTCTCCAACCCTCCAACCCGAACCCGACCCGAACCCGAAAATGCCCAACCCGAACCCGATTTTTTTCGGGTCGACTCGGGTTGGGTCGTCGGGTCGGGTTCATTTTTGACACCCCTAGGTGTGGCCGACCCTTTCTTTCCTCTCCTCTCCTTTGTGTGGCCGAAACCTTCTCATGGTGGAGATAGCTTTGGTGGCCGGATCTAAGAAGGAGAAGAAGGAGAGAAAAGAAGCATCTTTTCTAGCATCCCTTGGAGCATGGTGGTGGTGGCCGAACCTCTTCATCCTAGGAGAAGTTTTGATGGCCGAAACTTGTAAGGAAGAAGAAGGTGCTTGGTGGTTCTCATCTCGGAAGATCGTTGCCCACACAACGTCCGAGGTTAGAAGAGGAATACGGTAGAAGATCAAGAGGTCTTTCTAAAAGGTATAACTAGTAATTTTTGTTTCCGCATCATACTAGTTATTTTTGGAAATAATACTAAATACAAGAGGCATACGATTCTAGAGTTTCGAATTTGTTTTCGATATAGTGTTCTTTTGTTTTTCTTTCCCTTGTGATTTGATTGTTTTTTTCGGTTAACCTAAAGTTATTTTAGGAAATTAAATATTAGCTTTCCATAAAAGGTTTTGTCTAGTCGATGGTGGTTGCTCCCATATCCAAGAAGGCCATGTGCCTCGCCACGTCAGTACTGGGAACCAATTATGGAAATTAATATTTAATGGAATTAATAACTTAAGGTGATTTGGGTCGAACGTGTTAAGTTCCGCAGGAGACCCAAGTCAAAACCTAAAAGAACGAATAGATTAAGTTTTGGATCAAACGTGTTAAGTTCTGCAGGCGATCCAAAATTTAATTTAAAAGAACACATGGTAGCTAGGAAAAGGTTCAGACCTTTGTACAAAATTTTTGTACAGTGGAACCTCTAGGTTTTCCGAGTAGCAACCAACATGCTAGTCCCGAGAAAGCTTCGGCTTCTGACTCGGAGGATGAAGATGTTGGTTGCTACTCGGAAAGCCTAACGGTTCCACTGTACAAAAATTTTGTACAAAGGTTTGAACCTTTTCCTAGCTACCACGTGTTCTTTTAAATTAAACTTGGATCGCCTGTGGAACTTTACACGTTTGATCATATGTTTAACTTATTTGTTCTTTTAGGTTTAGACTTGGATCTCCTGCGGAACTTAACACGTTTGATCCAAATCACCTATGTTACGAAGACAATTAAATATATATTTCCAAAATTGGCTTCTAGTACTGACGTGGCGAGGCACATGACCTTCTTGGATATGGGAACAACCACCACCGACTAGACAAAGCCTTTTAAGGAAAGCTAATATTTAATTTCCTTAAATAACTCTAGGTTAACCAAAAAGAACAATCGAAGCACAAGTTCGAAAAGAAAACAAAAGAACACAACATCGAAAACTAATTCGAAACCTAGAATCACATGCCTCTTGTATTTGGTATTTTTACAAAGAAATAAAACTGGCATGATGCGGAAAAACATTACTAGTTATACCTTTCTTTTGAAGACAAAAACCTCTTGATCTTCTACCGTATTCCTCTTCTAACCTCGGACGTTGTGTGGGCAACGATCTTCCGAGATGAGAACCACCTTTCCACCTTCCTTCTTTCTTCTAGATTTCGGCCACAATAAATTTCTTCAAGGATGAAGAATTTCGGCCACCACCAATGCTCCAAGGGATGCTAGAGACGAGGCTTGCTTTCTCTTCTTCTTCTCCTTCCTTGATCCGACCACAAACAAGAACTCCACCAAGAAGATAGGTTTCGTCCAACAAGAGGAGAGGAGAGAAATAGGGCCGGCCACCAAAACCAAAAAAGAGAGGGAGGAAAAGAATAGAGGTTGTTCACCCAAGAAGGCTCCTCCACCTCCTCTTTTATAATCCTTGGTCTTGACAAATAAGGAAATTTTAATAAAAACTTCCTTGATTCTTTTGCCATGAAAAGGAAAAATTTATTTAATTAAAAATAATTTTTCTTCTCATTTTTATAATGGTCGGCCAAACCAAAACTCCAAGCAAATAAAAATTTTAAACACAAATTAAAACTTCCTTATTTGCTTCCAAAAATTTTATAAAAATTTCTCCAATAATTTTTATCCCTTCATGATTGGTTAAAAGGAAATTTTATAAATTATATCGTTCTTTAAACATGTGGATAATTTCCGGAAAGTTATCTCTAAAAATTAAAATCTCCTTTCAATCTACAAATAAGGAAAGATATCAAATCTTTTCTTAATCTTTTGTAGAAACTAATAAAAGAGAATTATTAATTTTTTAAACTTTTAAATCATGAACATGGTTAAAAGGAAAGTTTTTACCAAAATTAAAATCAACCTTTTAATCTACAAATAAGGAAAGAGATTTAATTCTTCTCTTAATCTTTTGTAGAATCTTATAAAAGGAAAGATTTAAATTTTTAAACTCTCTTTTAAATCATGTTATCCACATAAGAAAATTTTAAAAAATAAAAATCCTTTTATTTTAATTTGGGCCGGCCACACCAAGATTGAACCCAAGCTAGGGCCGACCACCTTGAAGCACCCATGAACCAAACTTTGGCCGGCCCTAGCTTGGTCTCCAAGCTAGCTTGGCCGGCTTCTATGGGATGGGTAAGAAGGTGGGTATAAGTGGGTATAGTACTCTATAATTAAGAGGCTACGATAGGGACCGAGAGGAAGAATTAGTTTTGGTCTCCCGATAAAATTAAGCATCCCGTGTTTGCCCCGAACACACAACTTAATTTTATCAATAATAATTCATTCCACTAGAGAACTATTATTGAACTACCGCACCAATCCCAAATTACATTTTGGGCTCCTTCTTATTATGAGTGTGTTAGTCTCCCTGTGTTTAAGATAACAAATGTCCACTAATTAAGTAAGTTACTAACAACTCACTTAATTAATATCTAGCTCCAAGAGTAGTACCACTCAACTTCATCGTCATGTCGGACTAAGTCCACCTGCAGGGTTTAACATGACAATCCTTATGAACTCCTCTTGGGGACATTCTCAACCTAGATCATTAGGACACAGTTTCCTTCTATAATCAACAACACACACTATAAGTGATATCATTTCCCAACTTATCGGGCTTATTGATTTATCGAACTAAATCTCACCCATTGATAAATTAAAGAAATAAATATCAAATATATGTGCTTGTTATTATATTAGGATTAAGAGCACACACTTCCATAATAACTAAGGTCTTTGTTCCTTCATAAAGTCAGTTGATCTTGTCCGAAAGTTGAATCAACGGACGCTGGGCACTTGGCGCTCTCCGAGTCGCTGGCGTGGATCTCTGATTGGTCGTACGAAACTCCGGCGAACCTGCACAGAAGTCGGGCCGGGAAGGGGTTCCCGGCGACGACCCTCCGACGCTCAAGTCAGGCAAGCGAACAGTGAAAAAGTGGCTCCCAAAGTTGTAGAACGCGTACCTCCGGCGAAGGATGAGGGCCTTTATATAGGGCTGGGGGGAAGCGGGTGCACACATACCAAGGTGTACACGTGTCCTTAGTCCATACCCCAGTAAGGTCCTGTCAGTGAGCTTACCTGACCCCATACTGCTACAGTCCAAGCACGTCTTCGATGGGACAGCTAAACCCCCTGTCGTAAGATTTGGAGTATGGCCTAAACGTAGAACATGCCCGCTGTCAGAGAAAGACGTCCCTTGTCTTTTTCCCCTTGTTCCCGGCCGAGCGTCCGGCCGGCCAGCCTATGCCTTACGTCCGGCCGGACACCTATAGTGGTCTACTTGGGAGATTCTCGGTAATGTGCTTTGTGGAGACTGTTAGCAGTATGCTACCTCATGTCTTCGGCCGAGCGTGCCCTCCGCTCGGCCCTACGATCCTGTACTATGAGCGCCGGGGCCCAGCTTCCTGCTGGGGCGCCTTCAGTTAGAACCCGGTCAGCTGGCCGGGCGTTCGACCAACCCATATCCGGTCGGCCACCTGGCCATTTGACTTCCGCGTGGCGTTGACTCCCCAGAACGGGGGTCCCCTGTTCTTACCGCCGGATCACTTGCCTCCCCTTCAAGTCTAGTCGAAGGAGGCGATTAGTCCGACTGACTGGACTGCGAGTCTAGCCGGGAGGCGCCTGTGTGGCATTATCCTCAGCTCGGCCTACCACAGGGACGACCTTGAGGTTAGTCAACAACCACATTCCTTGAACCTCCTCGTAATCTGCACTAATCTTTGACATTAAGGCTGAGCATGCGCTCATTAAATGTTTCGAATGGTTGAATGCCACGTGGCGCACTGTCGTCATCGTACGGCGGCGACGGCGTGGTGCTTTGATGGGTTCGAAGCGGTTCGAAATGGATGGTGCGATGCACGCTTTGATTCCCGTGACCTGGATCCAACGGTGGAGGCCGCCCGACCTCCACCCTATAAAATCTTCATTCTCCCCTATCCCCCTCATTTGCTTTCGCGACCCCTACCTTCGTCCCTGGTGTTTAGTGCTCCGGCGATTCCATTCCTACTCTCCGACGCTCTCCGGCGCCTCTTCCTTGATCCTTTTCCTCGCAGTAAGGCTCTATATCTTTTCTTCCTTATTTCCGGTGTTTCCTCCGCATTTCTTTCCCCAGTTTCAATCCTTGGGGCCTTTTTTCGCTTGCTGCCGCCTTTCTTCTACCTTTCCACCTTTTTTATTCCTTCCGCTCGGATCATGGCTAGTTCTTCTTATCCTGAAGACCAGTCCCTCGGCCCATGGTACACCACCAAGCAGTCCCGATTCGACCAGCGTGATTTTGATGTTCTAACAGACAATTTTGAAATCTCCGATGATTTTGAACTTCTTTTGGCCGGTCCCTCCGCTCGGCCGCACAGGCCGCCGCGCGGAGCCTTCTGTGTCTTCCGCGACCAGTTTACCGCTGGTCTGTGTTTCCCTGTACATCCTTTCATTATCGATGTTTGTAACTTTTTCGGTGTTCCGCTCGGCAGTCTAGTACCCAACACTTTTCGCCTTCTCTGCGGGGTTGTTGTTTTATTCAAAATCCACAACATCCCCCTCCGACCGGACGTCTTTTTTTATTTCTATTACCCCAAGCAATCCGAGCCGGGCACCTTCATGTTCCAAGCTCGGCCCGGCCTAGTCTTCTTTAACAAGCTGCCTTCTTCCAATAAACATTGGAAGGAGTATTTTTTCTATATTCGTATGCCCGATCAGGCCAATTTCCGGACCAAGTGGCAGGTCGACCTACCCCCCACTCCTGAGCTGAAGAAATTCAAGACCCGACCGGACTACCTCCATGCTGCAAACATGCTAGCCGGTCTACGGCTCGACATCAATAAGCTTCTTCACGAAGGAGTGATGTACATCTTCGGTCTGAGTCCCATACGGACTCCTCTTCCGACCGGCTTCGGTAAGAAATTTACTTGGGCGTTTGCTTTGATTGCTAACTAATTTTTCTCCTTTCCTTTGCAGCTGACATCGTCATGGAGTCGGTAATGGCCGGCATTCTGAAGAGAAAGGCGGCGGCGCTTGAAGCCGCGGCAGCAAAGGAGATGGCGGCGCTCGGCATCCAACCGGTCGGCTCGCATGAAGGGGAGAGCGGTACTCATGCAGAGTCGGCCGCTCAGGCTTCTCAACAGCATGTGGCAAGCGGAGCCACTCCCAGCGGAGGACAAACTGTCCAAGAAGAAGGTTCTGCTCGGGAAGAGGGACAACCCGCCTCGAAGAGGCGCCGAGTGGAAACTCCACTCCGCTCGGCTACCTCTGTCGTTCAACCGTCTGCCCGAGCTACTGCACATGCTCGCGGCAAGGCGCCAGAAGTCGAAGCTATTTCTTCTGACCGGACGCCTTCTGAATGGGACGAGCCGGCAACCCCTATTGAGGCTATTCCGGTCAGCACCCTTCCGCCCGCTCGTCAACTAGTCAAGCGCTCAACCATTCATTCTCAGTTTTCGGCGCCGACTTCTGATCCTCTTCCGACCGTCGGTCGGACGACCCCCGACCATGGCCGCACTGTACGAGTCTCTCTTCATCTCCCGACTGAAGAGCTGCTGCCAGAGGCCGATCGTCCAACCGTGCCCGAGCACACCATCACCTTGAAGGGGCCTCTAGCCGAGATGTGGGTTGACGCTCGGGCGCGCGTCGCGCTGATCCCCCTTCGAAATTTGGCCAATAGCCATATGCGGGAGGCCACGGGGGTAAGTTTATTTTCTTCAGTGTTTGGTATGCATTATCTCCGCTCGGCCACTGACAACTTCTAATTCTCTCGCCAGAGATGGGTGGAAGAGATAGCTGTCTCCAACCGCCTGGCGATGGTGGACGAGGAATTGAGACAACTGAAGGCGGTTAGCGGCCCGTCCGGCTCTCAAGGCCCCTCGTATGCCGAGCTGCAAAAGGAGCTGAAGAAAGCTCAAGATTTGTTGGCGGCCGAGCAGAAAAAGACGGCCGATCAAGCCCATGCCTTGGCCGAGTCCGAGAGACAAGTCAAGTCGCTCGACACAAAAATAACCTTGGCCACCACTCGGAAAAACACGGCCATTTCCGATTTGGAGAAGAAGAACGTGGAGGCTCGGGGCCTGGAGCTGAAGGTAAAGGAGCTGACGGAGCAGCTTGATAGAGAGAAGGCGAGCCGCTCGGCCGACGCGGAGAAACTTCAAAATCTGTAGGATTCCCTTACTGCCTCCCAGGCAGCCCTCAAAGAATATCAAGAGGTCGAGCCAAGTCGGGTCGTTGCCCTAAGACAGAGCTACATCCGCTCGCCTGAATTCTCTGAAAAAATCTGCGAGCGGATGTACACAGCCTTCGACTTGGCTATGACCGGAGTCCACTACTATTCTTCCGGAGTCTAAAGGTCTTCTTTCGGAGTCCACTACTATTCCGGCCGGCGATCAAGTGGCACTCCTGGACAATATCCCCAAGGACCTTTATGATTACATTGAGTAGACGTCTTTATATGTAATTAGGCCACTAGGCCAAAAAATGATCTTTTTTTTTGTACTGAGGCCGCTTGGCCTAAAGTTTTAATTTTAATGCAACATTTTTCTTTCGCGTACTTTGTCCTTTTGCTAGTTAATGTGTTGTCCGCTCGCCCTTCCGCTCGGCTAAATATGTAATATTTCCAATATGCAACATTCCGCTTTGATAGCAGAGACCGCTCGCTAGACACCGATGAAGTACCTTTGGGTACTGGGCCGAGCGGAACGTAGAGACGATCGAACGATATTGACGGTGAGTTTCTTGGACAATTGCATCCTTTTTATTGGCCTCATCCGCTCGGATGATTTATAGACGTCAGCTCGTCTCTCGATATTTAACGTCGGAGCTCGACGGTCTTCCGCTCGGATAATTTATAGACGCCGGCTCGTCTCTCGATATTTAACGTCGGAGCTCGACGGTCTTCCGCTCGGATGATTTATAGACGCCGGCTCGTCTCTCGATATTTAACGTCGGAGCTCGACGGTCTTCCGCTCGGATGATTTATAGACGCCGGCTCGTCTCTCGATATTTAACGTCGGAGCTCGACGGTCTTCCGCTCGAATGATTTATAGACGCCGGCTCGTCTCTCGATATTTATCGTCGGAGCTCGACGACCTTTAAGGCTAATTTGAACACCGCCGTTCGGCGAAGCTATTTGTCATCCTTTTTATCATTTTGCTACCTGCATTACAAGTACATGGGCAACCAAAATATACACAAAAGCGAGTTACATCAGTGCACCTTTCACCCAGCTCGATAAGGTTGGAGATGATTCGCGCTCCACGGTCGGTCCAGCTGTCGTCCGTCTTCATCCTCCAAATAATAAGCGCCCGAGCGGAGCTTTTCGATGATTTTGAAGGGGCCTGCCCAAGGAGCCTCCAGTTTGCCGACGTCGCCAACCGACTTTACTTTCTTCCAGACCAAGTCGCCTACCTGGAATGATCTAGGGATTACGCGCCAATTGTAGTTTTGCTTCATCCGTTGCCGGTACGCCATCAGCCGGACGGACGCTTTGGCTCGCTCCTCGTCGACCAAATCCAGCTCCATGTTCCTCCGCTCGGCGTTGCCATCATCATAATTCTGGATCCGGACGGACTCGACGCCGACTTCGACAGGAATCACCGCTTCACCGCCGTACACCAGATGGAAAGGCGTGACGCTCGTTCCTTCCTTTGGGGTCGTGCAGATGGCCCATAAGACGCTAGACACTTCATCCACCCAGCTTCCTCCCAAGTGGTCAAGCCGAGCGCGCAGAATACGAAGAATTTTCCAATTGGCTACTTCGGCTTGACCATTGCTTTGAGGATACGCCACAGACGTGAAGTGTTGCTCGATGCCATAACTTCTGCTCCAATCTTCGAGCAACTTTCCTGTGAATTGCCGACCGTTGTCTGAAACAAGTCGACGGGGGATGCCGAATCGGCAGATGATATGTTGCCAGATAAATTTCTTGATCATCTGCTCGGTGATCTTAGCTAGCGGCTCGGCCTCCACCCACTTGGAAAAATAATCAACCGCCACCAATAAAAATTTCCGCTGTCCGGTCGCCATAGGAAACGGACCCACGATATCCATTCCCCATTGGTTGAACGGACAATACACAGTAGCTGCCTTCATTTCTTCCGCCGGTCGGTGAGAGAAATTATGATACCTTTGACAAGAAAGGCATGTCACGACGTTCCGAGCGGCGTCTGCTTGTAAAGTTTGCCAGAAGTATCCGGCCAGCAGGATTTTCTTAGCCAGCGATCGTCCGCCCGGATGCCCACCGCAGGATCCTTGATGCACTTCTTGGAGGATGTACACCGCGTCTTCCGAGCTCACGCATTTCAACAGTGGGCGAGAGAAAGCCTTCTTGTATAGTTGGTCTCCAACGAGCGTGAACCGACCGACTCTCCTCCTTAGTAGCTGGGCTTCATCCCGATCGGACGGTGTAGCACCCGAGCGGAGGAACTCAATGATGGGTGTCTGCCAGTCGCTCGGAAACGAGAGGCCCTCCATCCGATCGACATGAGCCACCAGCGAAACTTGTTCAATTGGCTGCTGGATGGCGACCGGCGTTATTGAGCTTGCGAGTTTAGCTAACTCATCGGTCGCTTGGTTCTCCGCTCGGGGTATCTTCTGGATAATAACCTCTCTGAAGTCGACCTTGAGTTTCTCGAAGGCTTGAGCGTAAAGCTTGAGCCGAGCGTTGTTGATTTCAAAGGAGCCTGAGAGTTATTGAGCGGCCAATTGGGAGTCTGAATGTAGCGTCACCCGTCCGGCCCCTACATGCCGAGCAGCTTGTAAGCCGGCTATAAGGGCTTCATACTTTACTTCATTATTCGTAGCTCTATAATCAAGCCGGACGGATAGATGTATCTTTTCTTCTTGGGGAGAAAGCAACAATACACCAATACCGCTCCCGAGCCGAGTAGCCGATCTGTCCACAAATATCTTCCACATGGCTTCGGGTTCTGGCCTTTGTACTTCGGTGACAAAATCCGCCAAGGACTACGCCTTTATCGCTGACCGGGGCTGGTATTGGATGTCGAATTCGCTCAACTCCGCCGTCCATTTAATGAGCCGTCCGGACGCTTCGGGATTCAACAGCACTCTTCCCAATCGGCTATTCGTCCGGACGATGACAGTATGAGCCAAGAAATAAGGACGGAGGCGCCGAGCGGCGAGGACCAAAGCGAAAGCTAGTTTCTCGAGCCCAGTGTAGCGAGATTCAACATCTTTTAAAATATGGCTCAGAAAATATACAGGCTCTTCTCCACTCGCCCTTACTAGTGCCGAGCCGACGGCTTGCTCGGTTGAAGATAAGTAGATACAAAGTGGCTCACCCATAGTTGGCTTGGCTAGTACCGGAAGAGAATTTAGATATGTCTTCAGATCTTCGAACGCCCGATCGCATTCTTCGTCCTAGTGAAACTTGGTGGCTTTGCGCAATATTTTGAAAAAAGGCAGGCTCCGGTCGGCGGTCTTTGAGATGAATCTGGGCAGAGCAGTTATCTGACCGGTCAAGCGCTGCACTTCCCTCAGATTTCTTGGAGGCGGCATATCTTGTAAGGCTTTCACTTTGCTGGGATTTGCTTCGATGCCCCGCTCGGTCACTATGTAACCCAAGAAGCGCCCTCCTTTTGCTCCGAACAGGCACTTCTGTGGGTTTAACTTGACTCCATATTTCCGTAGCATTCGGAAAGTCTCTTCCATGTATTCAAAGAGATCGACCGCTCGGACGGACTTGATGAGAATGTCGTCCACGTATATTTCACCGATCTGCTCTTTGAACACTTTGTTCATCAATCGCTGATAAGTGACTTTAGTCCAAACGGCATCACATTATAGCAATAGGTGACGTCGGACTGACCTTTTCTTGGTCTTCTCGGACAAGCGGCACTTGATGATAGCCTTGGTAGCGTCGAGCATACTTATCAACTTGCACCCGCCGTGGAGTCTACCGATTGATCGATCCGAGGCGAGGATAAAAGTCTTTCGGGCAAGCTTTGTTGAGATCCCGAAAATCTATGCACACTCTCTTGTTGCCCGGCTTGGAGACTAATACTATGTTCTTGACCATCGGGAGCTGCACCTCATGAATATGGTGGCCTCAAAAGCTTCTCAACTTTCGCCGGATGATGACATTACATTGGCGCTAAAATCCTTTTCTTTGCTTCACCGGTAGGCGTCCGATCGGACATGTAGCTTTGTTGCGCTATGCTCGGCGAAATTTCGGGCAGCTCGTGCGTTGACCAGACGAAGACATCACAGTTTCTCCGGAAGCATTTGATCACTTCCTGTTTTTGGCCTGCCTCCAGGTCGGACGCAACGAACGTTGTGGCCTCCGTTCGGGTCGGGTGAATCTGCACTTCCTCTTTTTCTTCATAAACTAGAGAGGGAGGCTTCTCAGTTATAGCGTTCACCTCGATCCGTGGCGACTTCCGAGCGAAATTAGCTTCTGCTCGCGCCGAGCTGCTAGTTGGTCTCCCCGTACTTCTCCCACTTTGTCCTCGACGGGGAATTTGATCTTCTGGTGGAAGGTGGAGACGACCGCGCGGAATTCGCTGAGCGCCGGTCGTCCCAAAATGACGTTGTATGATGAGGGAGAGTCAACCACCACAAAGTTTGTTGTCTGCGTCCTCCTGAGCGGCTCTTCTCCCAGTAAGATAGCCAGTCGGATCTGTCCGACCGGCAGGACTTCATTGCCCATAAACCCATAGAGGGGGGTTGTCATGGGCAGCAGCTCGGCGCGGTCAATTTGCAGTTGATCGAACGCCTTTTTGAATATGATGTTGACCGAACTTCCTGTGTCAATAAAAACGTGATGAATAGTGTAATTGGCTATTACCGCTTTGATGAGAAGAGCATCGTCGTGGGGGACTTCGACTCCTTCCAAATCCCGAGGCCCGAAACTGATTTCGGGTCCACTTGCCCGTTCTTGGCTGCAGCCGACCGCATGGATCTGGAGCTGTCGGACGCTCGCCTTCCTTGCTCGGTTAGAGTCGCCTCCGGTCGGCCCGCCAGCAATAATGTTGATCTCGCCTCGGGAAGTATTACTTCTATTTTCTTCTTCCCGAGCGGACGGTCGAGACCTTTCTCTAGACATTCGGCGATTCTCTCGCCTCGGAGAGCGATGCCGATCGAGAGTCTGTTGTTTTCTCCTGTCAGCTTGAGTCTGATCGACTTCATGAGTTCTCTGTCGCCTATCGGATGAGGGTGATCGTCGACCACCACTTCGGGAAACGGCATGAGCAATCAAGGGAAGACTTCGACAATCCCTTGTGTTGTGCGTATCCGTCCGGTGGAAGGAGCAGAACATTGGGGTCCATTTCTTCTTTGGCTTGGGCCGAGCGGCAGCTACCTCTTGCACATGGGACCTAGCATGGGGGGAGCGGATTGCTTCGGCCCTCGGTCCTCTGGGTGGTTGAGCAGCGTGCAGCTTCCGCTCGGCAGGAGGAGCCCGCTCGGTTGGAGTTTCTTTTTTCCGGGCTGCTTGGGCTTCCTCCACGTTGATGTATTCGTTGGCCCGGTGTAGCATGTGGTCGTAGTCTCGAGGCGGCTTCCGAATGAGTGATCGGAAGAAATCCCCATCCACTAGGCCTTATGTGAAGGCATTCATCATGGTCTCCGAGGTGGTCGTTGGAATATCCATGGCCACTCTGTTGAACCGCTAGATGTAGGCTCGGAGCGATTCGCGGGCTTCCTGTTTGATGGCAAACAGGCTGACACTAGTCTTCTGATAGCGCCGACTGCTTGCGAAGTGATGGAGGAAAGCCGTTCGAAAGTCTTTGAAGCTTGAGATAGATCCGTCCAGCAATCTCCGAAACCACCGTTGAGTCGATCCAGAGAGGGTGGTGAGGAAAACCCGACACTTCACCCCATCTGTGTATTGATGCAGGGTTGCCGTGTTATCAAACTTGTCCAAATGATCATCCGGATCGGTGGTTCCATTGTATTCGTCGATCGTCGGAGGTACGTAGTGCTTGGGCAGAGGGTCTCGTAGAATAGCCTCTGAAAATTGGCGATTAATCCGCTCGGGCGATGCGTCCGCTCGGGGGCTTTCCCTTTTCTGTCGTCTCGTCTAGGCATTTCATCCGAAGAAGATCCCCGATCTCGATTAGTTGCTGCGGCTTCAGAGGTGCGGAATAGGGCCCGATGGAATGCAACGGTGGCCTGTGGTGCTTCCGCTCGACCACCAGATGCTGACGTTGCTTGCTGCTCCGGCCGCTCGGTTGGTGCTTTCTATTTTTGCTCCACAAGCTTGGCGGCCCTCAACTCGATCAGAGCGTCGAGTTCCTC
This sequence comes from Zingiber officinale, assembly GCF_018446385.1. NCBI lineage: Eukaryota > Viridiplantae > Streptophyta > Magnoliopsida > Zingiberales > Zingiberaceae > Zingiber > Zingiber officinale. Next base: position 149,137,090 of record NC_055994.1, read on the forward strand.
CGTGGAAAGCGTCACCGTGTGTTGTCGTCCAGCTTCGTCCATTGCTTCCGCTCGGATGCAGGAGCGTTCCCACAGACGGCGCCAATTTGATCCTGTCCGAAAGATGAATCAACGGACGCTGGGCACGTGGCGCTCTCCGAGTCGCTGCCGTGGATCTCCGATTGGTCGTACGAAACTCCGGCGAACCTGCACAGAAGTCAGGCCGGGAAGGGGTTCCCGGCGGCGACCCTCCGACGCTCAAGTCAGGCAAGCGAACAGTGAAAAAGTGGCTCCCAAAGTTGTAGAACGCGTACCTCCGGCGAAGGATGAGGGCCTTTATATAGGGCTGGGGGGAAGCGGGTGCACACATACCAAGGTGTACACGTGTCCTCAGCCCATACCCCAGTAAGGGCCTGTCAGTGAGCTTACCTGACCCCATACTGCTACAGTCCAAGCACGTCTTCGATGGGACAGCTAAACCCCCTGTCGTAAGATTTGGAGTATGGCCTAAACGTAGAGCATGCCCGTTGTCAGAGAAAGACGTCCCTTGTCTTTTTCCCCTTGTTCCAGGCCGAGCGTCCGGCCGGCCAGCCTATGCCTTACGTCCGACCGGACACCTATAGTGGTCTACTTGGGAGATTCTCGGTAATGTGCTTTGTGGAGACTGTTAGCAGTATGCTACCTCATGTCTTCGGCCGAGCGTGCCCTCCGCTCGGCCCTACGATCCTGTACTATGAGCGGCGGGGCCCAGCTTCCTGCTGGGGCGCCTTCAGTTAGAACCCGGTCAGCCGGCCGGGCGTTCGACCAACCCATATCCGGTCGGCCACCTGGCCATTTGACTTCCGCGTGGCGTTGACTCCCCAGAACGGGGGTCCCCTGTTCTTACCGCCGGATCATCAGTATAAAAGGAACGACCTCAAATGGTCCTACTCAATACACTCTAAGTGTACTAGTGTAATTATATAGTTAAGATAAACTAATACCTAATTACACTACGACCTTCCAATGGTTTGTTCCTTTCCATCTTGGTCGTGAGCTATTGTTTATAATTTATAAGGAACCGATAACATAATCTTCTGTGTGTGACACCACACACTATGTTATCTATAATATAAATTAATTGAGCAACTACATTTATCGTAAATGTAGACATTTGACCAATGTGATTCTTATTTCTAGATAAATATTTATACTAAAAGCTAAGCTTTTAGTATACATCCTAACAATCTTCGACTTATACTAAAAGACTAAGCTGCCACATCTGCTACCATACATCTGATTCCCAATCCTTCATCATGCCCATCAAAAGCTCTTGCCTTAAGGACCTTAGTGAAAGGATCTATAGGTAATCTCCTGATGCAATCTAGGTGGCAACAACTTGTCCTCGTTTATACGATTTCTCGTATTGGGTGGTACTTGCGCTCTATTGTGTTTACTTGCCTTATAGACTCATGGTTTCTTTGAGTTTGCTACTGCACCACTATTATTACAATAAATTTTAATAATCTTTGGACAAACCAGAAATCATATCTAAGTCTATCTTGAGGTTATTGAGTTATTCAGCTTTTATGACTACCTCAAATGTTTGCCATATACTCAGCTTCTATGGTGGAGTCCGAAAAGCACCTATGCTTATCACTCTTCCATAGTTATGACTTTACCTCCTAAAATAAACACAAAACCCCGAGGTTGACTTACTATTGTCCCTATCCGATTGGAAGTCAAAATCTGTGCAACCCATAGAGACCAAATTAACTGTCTTATAAGCTAGCATATAATCTCTAGTGCCTCTAAGGTACTTCAATATATGCTTTACTGCAATCCAATATCCTTATCTAGGATTACTTTGATATCTGCTAACTATGCCCTTGGCAAAACAGATTTCTGATCTCGTGCATAGCATACATTAGGCTTCCGACAACCGAAGCATAAAGAACTGCCTTCATATCCTTTATCTCCTTTGATGTCTACGGAGACATTTCTTTAGATAAAGTTACTCCATGCTAAAAAGGTAAGAAACCTTTCTTGGAGTTTTGCATGCTTAAAACGAGCAAGGATTCTTTTCGATATATGAAGCTTAAGATAAATACAATATTCTTTTCTTGCGATCCCTTATTACTTTGATCCCAAGAATATATTCATTCTCCCAAGTCCTTCATATCGAATTGTTTGGACAACCATACCCTTACTTCTGACAACATTTTGATATTGTTTCCAACTACCAAAAATGTTATCTACCATTAGTACAAGAAATACCACCACGTTTCCATCACACTTTTTGTATACACAAGACTTATCCAGTTACTAAATAAATCCACAGGTCTGGATTACTTTGATAAACCGGATGTTCCAAAACCTTGAAGCTTTGCCTCAATCCATAGACTGATTGAGCTTGCACACAAGATGCACTTTGCCCTTTGTAATGAACCCTTCTGGTTGCTTTATATGAATGCTTTCTTCAAGACTTCCATTAAGGAAAGCTGTCTTGACATCCACTTGCTAAAAAGAAAAAAGAATCCAGATAGACTTAAGCATGACTACCAGTGAAAAAGTTTCCTTTTTCATCAAGCCTTACTTTGAAAGTTTCCACCTTCCTGTCTATCCATCTTTTCCTATTGTAGACATATTTTCACCCAATGGCTTTTACACCATCTGGTGGTTCTACAAGCTTCCAGATTTGATTAGAATACATATATTCTAATTCTGTATTCATTGCTCTTTGCCAAGATGCTGCATCTTTATTTTGGAGTGCTTCATCATATTTCCGGGATCAGACTTATGTTCATTTGGGATCAAGTCCAAAAACTCTCCCAAAACATGAATCCTTTTGGTTGATTGACAATCCTCCCACTACGATGATGTACTGTCTATAATTGTGTATCAATTGTGATACGTGTTGTAGTTTCTTGTTATATTTCATCTTGTACAGTTGGTACTAGATTAGACATGCCATTTATAATTTCTTTAAGAACAAATTTACTTATGGGCTTGTAGTTTATTACATAGTCCTTTTCTAAAAATCGATCATTGATGCTAACAATGACCTTCTGATTTTTAAGACTATAAGCCTACTTTCATTTCTCTAGGATAACTTACAAACAAGTGAATTCCTGTCCAACTTATCATTGTCTCTCTTCAGCATATGTGCTAGACTTCCCGAATCCGAATATGCTTCAAAATAGGCTTATGCCTATTTAGCAATTTTATATGAGTAGAGAGTTCTAACTTTGGAAGGTACTATGTTCACTTCCGTTTCTAGAGTATATTCTTAAAATAAATTTGGTAATTTTCCAAATAACTCATCATCAATCTACTTATTTCCATAAAAGTCTTATACCTTCCTTTTTCTACACCATTTTGTAGGGGTGTACCAGGTGCAGTTAGTTGGGATTGAATCCCTACTTCTGATAAGTGACTCCTAAATTCTCCCAAGAGGTACTTGCCACTACAATCTCACAGTAGTGTCTTGATACTTTTACTTTGACGTTTCTCCACATCAGCCTCGTACTCTTTGAACTAATCAAAGCACTTAGACTTGCGGCACATCAAGTAAATGTATCAGTATCTTGAATAGTTGTCTCTAAAATAGACGAAATATTCGCTACTAACTCTTGTCATAGGATCACACAAATCAGAATGAACCTATTCCAATGTATCTTTAGCTCCAAACCCCTTATACTTAAAAGCTTCTTGGTTATTTTTCCTTCCAAGTAAGACTCGCAGGTTGGAAAGATTTCCACTACCAATGAACCCAAAAGTTCATCAGCTACCAATGAATCCTACTCAAGTTAATATAACCTAGCCCTAGATGCCAAAGATATAATTGGTTCATTTCCGAAGGTTGCTTTCTCTTAAAGTTAGAAGATGTGTTACTAATTTCCATTTGTTGCATCGTGGGAGTTATTGGTGTTGAGTGTATACTAAAAGCCTAGCTTTTGGTATAAACATTTATCTAGAAATAAGAATCACATTGGTCAAATGTCTACATTTATGATAAATGTAGTTGTTCAATTAATCTATATTGTAGATAACATGGTGTGTGGTGTCACACACAGAAGATCATGTTATCGGTTTCCTTATAAATTATAAACAGTAGCTCACGACTAAGATGGAAAGGAACAAACCATTAGAAAGTCGTAGTGTAATTAGGTATTAGTTTATCTTAACTATATAATTACACTAATACACTTAGAGTGTATTGAGTAGGACCATTTGAGGTCGTTCCTTTTATACTGACTTTATGAAGGAACAAAAACCTCAGTTATTATGGAAGTGTGTGCTCTTAATCCTAATATAATAACAAGCACATATATTTGATATTTATTTCTTTAATTTATCAATGGGTGAGATTTAGTTCGATAAATCAATAAGCCCGATGATCCGGCGGTAAAAAGCCGGAACCCCACAAGGAGTCAACGCTGAGGGGAGGTCAAAGGGTCCAGTGGCTCACCCGAAAGGGGCGAGCCGACCGGACTCGGAAAAAAGGGAAATCTGATAGTAAAAAGACACCCTGGTAGGGACCAGGGTTCCGACGCTCAAATGAAGCAGTGCACAATGACCGAGCGGAAGGAAGCACCCCCCGGACGACGCAAAGAATCAGGGCCGTCCGGACGACTTTCACCGCGTCCGGACTTTCACCGCCCGCCCGGTGGGCCGGGCTCCCCAGACAGGTGGTGGGTAAAAGATGGGAACATTTTCTGACAGTCGTCAAGTCGTATGGCTATGCCATACTTCTAGCCTGACAACGGGGGTCCTGCCGTCCCATCAAAGAACATTCTCTCACTGTAGCAGTATGGGATCAGGTAAGCTCTCTGACAAGTGCATACCGTGGTATGGGTTGCTGACACGTACGCATCTCGATGGGCGTGCATCAATTCTTTCTCCGTCCTATATAAAGAGGCTATTACTTCGCCAAAGGTACGCATGATACAGATTTGGCAGCCACTTTCTCCATAGCCTACCTGACTTGAGCGTCGGAGGACCGTCGCCGGGAACCCCTCCCGACCCGGTTTGTTGCAGGTTCGCCGGAGCACTCGAGGATCCAGCAGAGAGCGCCACGTGCCCAGCGTCCACTGACTCTTGGTTCGGACAGGATCAAATTGGCGCCGTCTGTGGGAACGCTCCTGCATCCGAGCAGAGACAATGGACGAGGCTGGACGACAGCACACGGTAACGCTTTCAAGGGAGGAACTCGACGCTCTGGTCGAGATAAGGGCCGCCAAACTCGTGGAGCAAAAACAAAAAGCATCCGCCGAGCGGGCGGAGCAACAAGCAACATCCGCGTCGGGGGGCCGAGCGGAAGCACCTCCAGCCACCGTCGCATTCCACCGGGCCTTATTTCGCACCCCTGAAGCCATACCAACCCGAAGAGATAGAGGATCTTCCTCAGATGAAATGCCAAGGCGGGATGACAGGAAGGGGAAAGCTCCCCGAACGGACTCCTCCCCCGAGCAGATCAATCGCCAATTCTCGGAGGCTATACTACGGGACCCTCTGCCCAAGCACTACGTGCCCCCTACGATCGGCGAGTATAATGGAACGACGGACCCGGATGATCATTTGGGTAAGTTTGACAACACAGCCACACTCCATCAATACACCGATGGAGTGAAGTGCCGCGTCTTTCTTACCACACTCTCGGGATCGGCTCAACGGTGGTTTCGGAGGCTGCCGGACGGATCCATCACGAGCTTCAAGGAATTCCGAACGGCCTTCCTCCACCACTTCGCCAGTAGTCGGCGTTATCAAAAGACAAGTGTTAGCTTGTTCGCCATCAAGCAAGAGCCGAGAGAATCGCTTCGAGCTTACATTCAGCGGTTCAACCAAGTGGCGATGGACATCCCAACGGCCACCTCGGAGACGATGATGAACGCCTTCACGCAAGGCCTAGCGGATGGAGACTTCTTCCGATCGCTCATCCGAAAGCCGTCCCGAGATTATGATCACATGCTACATCGAGCCAACGAATATATAAATGTGGAAGAAGCGCAAGCCGCTCGGAAAAAGGAAGCTCCTGCCGAGCGGGCACATACTCACGCCGAGCGGAAACAGCAAGCCGCTCAACAGCCGCCCAGAGGACCGAGGGCCGATGCAATCCGACCCCCCCATGCCAGATCTCACGTACAAGAGGTGGCTGCCGCTCGGCCCAAGCCAAAGAGGAGGTGGACCCCTATGTTCTGCACCTTCCACCAGACGGATACACACAACACGAGGGATTGCCGAAGCATTC